>NC_135486.1:74781771-84781771 GCF_052094955.1 Ictidomys tridecemlineatus | reverse complement strand
TCAGTCTTGCTCTTAACTATCTTATACTGGCTGTGGGCCAAGGAAGTCATTTCCTGTGTCTTGTAGAATACCACGTATGCCCGGTTTTTTTGTTTTATTCCCGCCCACCCTTCTCTCTGATCATTCCTTTTCTGGATCCTCCTCTTTACCTCTAAATGGTGAAATCCCCCAGGAACCAGTGTATAGACCTCATCTTAAGGGAATTTCACCAAAACTCATGGTTTTAAAGACCATTTGTACAATGACTTCTAAGATTCTACTTGTACTCCCTCCCTTCTGAATACTAAATTGCCTACTGAACCTCTTCACATTGATGTTCTATAGATTTCTCAACATTAATATCCCCCCCGCCCCGCCAAATGTATTTTTTGTTTTCTCGTCCAAGGCTGATGCTTCTCAAGTGCTCCTCTTAGGAAATGGTACTGCCATTTGCAAGGTTGCTAGACCTCCACCTCCTCCAGTTGAGCTCATTCTTGGCTCCTTTTCCTCTCGGTAGAATGGAGTTCCATGGCTTTAGTCTGGTCACCTCTGTCTTTAAAATATATCCAGAATCCAACCATTATTCAATAATTTTTCCCCCACAAAAGCCGTACATCAGGCCCTTTTCTCTTACCTGAACTTTTATAATAGTCTCAATGATCTCTTTTCAACATTAACTCATTGCAGTTTTCATATAGCAGACAGAATACCACTGCTCAGAGGTTTGTCAAATCACGTGTCCTTTTCAAAGCCCTCCAGTGGCTTTGCCTCACAGAATAAAAGTCTAGTCCCTACAATGACCTAAAGAACCCAAATGATCAGGATGCTGGCCTTAAAATGGGCTCAGACCATGGGCATCTTCTTTCGGGATTTTTCCATGGGGGAAGTGTGTTTTCACCTCAGGGCATTTGGGTAAATTTTTTTTTTCTTTTTACCCCCTGGAAATACCACATCTCCTTAACTTTCTGCTTCTCAAAGCTCTTCTTCCTAGGAGACTTTCTCTGTGTACCATAAATAAGTTAGAAACTTACCTGTCCCTGTCTGTCATTCTTTATCCCTTTTATAAAATGCAAAAACATTGCATGTTGACATTTTAAAATATTTGCTTATATTTCCGTTCTTGCCTAGTCCCTGGGAGCAGAGATTTTCAGTTGTTCACTTGAGCATCTCCCTTGTCTCGACCTGGCCTGCATGCAGAGGGCCCTCAAGATGTGATTGTTAATACACATTTGTTAAATTTCCCATCTTTTATTTCCTGAAAAAATGATCAAAGATAGCATTTTGATCCTAGCCTAAGCTAGTAACTCCAATTTATTTTGTTTCCCTTAGACCATATTTATTTTTTAATTTTATTTTTATTATTTAAGCAGCTTTATACTTATTCCATAGTTTCTCTATAGGATTTCCCCGCCCCCCCTCAATTTGGGTACTTATAAATTATAAAAGTGTCTAGCTAACTGTAAAAATGGTTTCATTTTATTCTATGGACTAATGTCAAATTTTCTATTTTTAAAAAAATCCTTATTGCCGTTGATTCCTGCTTATTCTATTTTTTTCATTACTATAATGAAACAACATTTTCCTCCATTCCCTCCTCCTCTTTGGCAGTTATTTTTTCTAAAGGGCTTCTTAATCTACACTAAATTTATTTTATTATTATCAATGCCTGGACTTTGGCCTAAGATGTGTTTTTTATTAATAATTTTTAGTTGGAGATGGACACAATACATTTATTTGTTTATTTTTTATGTGGTGCTGGGGATCAAACTCAGTGCCTCATGTGTGCTAGGCAAGTGCTCTACCACTGAGCCACAACCCCAGCCCTGAAATGTGTTTTTAATGTCAAAGATGACTTAAAGTATTCATTGATTCATTTATTTAACCAAAAACCAATATTGAAACCACCCAATGTATTATAATACATTTTGAAAAGGACCCACTAGTAGTAGTAGTAATAGCAGTTATGTTTTCAGATTCGAGGTTAATAGCTAACAAATTTAGAATGAATTCTGGCAATCTGGGAAATATTTCCATGAAATCCTTGACAAATCCCTAACAAAATCTATACAAAAATATGGCTCTAAAGAATGTTTTCTTGCTTTGTTCCTAAAAGAAAGATTTTGGATTGTGTGAAACCATCTGAAATCTGCTCAAGTGAGTATAAGCAGGTTCTTTGCTATTGACTGATTTTGATTTCTTCTTTGCTAACACACGCTCTGGGAACTCCCACATTAGTGGAATTCACCAAGGTGCTACTTTCACCTCCTAAAGTAATTAATCTGAGAACATTTGGTTTCATATTAGTCAGGAAGGACTATTACATTACCTCCTTTTAAGATAATATAAACTAAAAAAGTATTTTAAAAACTACATTAGCTGGGTGCTGTGGCACACGCCTACAATCCCAGCAGCTCAAGAGGCTGAGGCAGGAGGATTGCCAGTTCAAAGCCAGACTCAGCAACTTAGCAAGACCCTATCTCAAAATTTAAAAAATTTAAAAAGTGGGAGTGCTGAGTATCTGGCTCAATAGCTAAGTGCCTCGACCTGGTACCCAAAAAAAAAAAAAAAAAAAGAAGAAGAAGAAAAATATGTGCATTTAAACAAACATACAATTTCAGTTTTTAGCTCCTGTTTGTGTCTAATCCTCCAAAAATAGTCCTGAGGACACATGAAAATTAGCTAATGTAATGATATGCTACAATGACAAGTTAACATTTGGCTATCTGACCACATCTTTTCTAACTGGTCCCACAGATTTACCATATGTCCTCAGATTTATCTTATGTCTTTGAAGTTGTTTGTTATAAATGTGGAGAGGATTTCAGCAAGCAGTAGCTGTGGAATAAAATGTTTTGCCTTTGCACCAAATTAAAATTTAAGATATCCAAATACTTAGCATCACTGTAGGAGACTAGCCTAGAAGAAAGACCTGGTTGTATTGTTTTTGTACTAGAAAAAAAATACATCTTTACTTCCTCCTCTGTTTCTCCCATCTCTGCTAACTTAACCCCTGATCAAAAAAATCCACTACTGATGGGCTTGAACTCAACTCCCTCCCAGGTTTGTCCTTGCTCCCAAAGTAGCCCCACACGGAAGCATCTGGCCACTGCCTCTTCCTGTTCTCTAAACCTTATCAATGACAGGTGGATATTTGGAAGGAACATCATTTGCTTTGATTACAGCCCTCAGCTGAAATGGGGTAGCCTCCCCGTTTCATAAAACACTCATGTTTTATTCTGTCTACCTCCAGCTTGATGATTGCTAATTCATATGGATTTGTGTTGAACGGTCTTAAGGTCACTGACCTGTAATAGTTCTTAGAACTCGCTGATAAGAAACAATGTCCAAAAGAATGTATCTGAAACTCTGGAATCCCACAGGAGGAGAGCAAGTGCTTTGCAATTCAACAGGCCAGGCTTCCAATCCTACTTCTGTTGCTTGAAGTTATGCGGCACAAACCAAGAGGCTGACTCTTCAAGTCAGTTTAGCCCATGAATGAACAATAACGATCTTCTTCATAATTGTCATGAGGATAATATTTGCCAAGTAGCTGCATCTGAAAATGCTCGCTCTTTCGCTATTGGTCATTATTGTTACCAATGGGTCAAGCCAGACCTGTGAGGAGGTGAGGGTATGGTCTAGCCTCCCTTCCCCATACTCCACCCCAATTATTGTATTGAACAATGCTATGGTCGCCATGGTGTGGGGTGCCTAACTTCCTCTGAAGGCCAACCTGAGAAGCAACTTTCTAAAACCCACTGTGGCATTTACCGTAAAGACACAGTCAGGAGTGCTGTTTGTGTCTTTACACGATGTTCCTTTTTATGGGGCTTCAGGAGAATTCAGTGTCTGCTGTTGGTGCCAAGCAGAGTGGTGCTTCTGAGCATTGGGTTTATTTTAAGCTTATGGCCAGTAAATTATATAACTGACCGAGTTTCCCTTTTTGAGTTGGCTGCTAGAAAGCTTAGAGCCAAATTCACGGCTCATTTGTAGGAAGTGTATTGGTTATTATGGGATGCATTTAAAGTCTCATTTCTGCCTCCATTTTGTGTCCCCATCTTTGTTTATTGTTTTCTCCCTTTTCATCCTTCTTTCATTTCATGCTACTTAAACATTTTCTTTTATTCTTACAAACTGTCTTACATTATTTCTAAAACAAGATGGGGAATAGACAGACAGGTAGCTAGGTTGGTAGTTAGGGAGAAAATGCAGTTTTGAGTAATTTTGCATGTTGTAGCTCCTATATTTAAAAGATGTTTAATTTTCATAACCTGGCATTGGCAACATAGAATGAATTTTGCAATTGGTATAATTTCAGACTTTGCAAGAAAAGGAAAGAGAAATGTTCAGGAGAGGGAGTACTTTGAAGAGAAACAAGGGTGATTTAGGAAACTGCTCAGAGGAAAACCAGCGGAAGGCAGGAGGACTACAGCTCAGGGAAGGTGGAAGACTGTCCCCTACGTTTTGAAAATCCTTGACCTTTAGTGTATATATATGAAATACACATACATACAGTTTATAGCTACGTCATGAAATTTTCAAATCATCAGGACTTTCATGGTGAATTCAGAGACAATGTGTATTTTTCTTGATCTTTCCAATCCAAGAGGAAATCAATGTAACTGCTGGGAAATATTATTATGTCCTGTTTGCATCATAGAGTTGTTCATGAAATATTTTAATGTGAATAGTATGTCTTATGTTTTTTCACCCAAGGGTCAGTATTTTCTTTGCAATATGCAGACCAAGTTCCCTTAGTTATAATGAATAAAAGGCCAGATATAGTCCCAGAAAAAATCACGTGTCATGAAAGCCTTGAGACATGAATGTTCCTGATCTTTTCCCTCTGTTTTCTTCCATGTGTCCCATTCCCCATAACCAAGAGAACTTGGCCTCTGTCTGCTTGGTCTCTCCTTTCATTGACATCTAACAATGTTCCAACATTGCCAGCTGCTCTGTAGTACAAAATCTAATATTGGGTGGAGAGAATTTGGGTTCAGGGTATAGAAGAAAAGAGATGGAGGTTTTCTTTTTTTCCTTTTTTTTTTTTTAATTTGCTGGCTCTCCTTGTTCAGAATCTGAGTAATGGGTAATATGGGGGAAATGGAAAGAAGGCGAAAGTAATGAAAGTCTGTCCGATAAAAAGCTGGGGCACTAGGCTGAGGGAGAGAGTCAGGAAGCTAAGTTCCCCGGGGAGTTAGTGTAGTTTGTCTTGGGAAGTAAGGGTACATTCTCCAGGGGCTTTGGGATATGAGGTGATGGGGGAGCAAAGAAAAAGGATTTTTGAATAAATGTTGCCGAGGGTGAGAGGATTCTTTATTGTGGTCTTTGAGACTGGCATTTGACTTTGAATGAGTTTTGTTGCTGGACAGCGCTTGTGTCAATGTGACTGGGCTATGAGAGAATGAGGGTTTATTAGGGTTACCTGGTTTACTCAGTCTTGATGCAGTATGTGTTGTCTAACCCTGTAACACAAAATATACCTTCAACTTACCCTTGACGTCTGGTACACACAATAATTGGTAATTTACAAATACGATTCTCCCCTGATTCCCCCTCGGGCTGCTGTTTAGCTCACTTCTGCTTGCTCCCCGTGTATAGTAAGGAGCTAACGTGATGCTGTTCTTAGACCTGAGAAGAAATGCTGGAATGTTGGTCAGAAAAACCCATCAAACACCTCTCTAGATCAAAGAGGACCCAGCTGCCTTGGTGAGAAATAAGGGACAACTAGAGAAAGAAAGGGTTTCCGTTCTGTAGTCGTAGCTGGAATAAGATGGAGTGGTGGATCTTGTGGCTAGAGAAAGTGGGGTTGACATGGAAGATGTAAGGATTCTGCTCTGGATCCTAAGGAGAGAATGAGGATGCAATCAAGAATGGAAGCAAACCAGGAAGTGACAAGAAAATAAAAGCTGATCATAGATCGAGTGACAGGAGACTGAACTTGAGTGTTGGATGGAAAGGTCCAGAAATGAGAGAATTGGTGAAACATATGTCTTCTACACTGGGCTGCTATTTCTGTGTGGTTTTTTTTTATTTGTTTCAATTCCTAAATGTCTCATAGATTCATCCACTTCTCTTACTTTCCGCCTCCATTCCATAGATCAAGGTAACGTCATCTTTTATGTGGATAATCACAGCCATTTCTTAGCTATTCTCACTTCCTCTCCAGCCATCTTCCATCTGAGTCAACTCTACCGACAGTGTGTATTTTAAAGGATACGAATCTGAACATGCTTCTTGGCTGCCTGAATAGAATCCCACTGCTCTTTGTATAAAGATCCTCAGCTCGTCCTCATGATGTGATCACCTGCCGCCCTAACCTCTTGTCACCTCCCCCCCTCTTACTTTATCCCTCAGCAGTCTCCCCTCCCCTGCAAAGACCTTTGTGGATAATGTTTCTTCCACTAAGAATGGAGGCTCTGTTCCCTCCCCTGCCTCCTCTCTCCTGCATTTGGTTACCTCTGTGTCCCCCTTCAGACCTCAGCTGCTACAGCATTCCCCTAGAAATGCCTTTTCTGCCTCCTAATTCTGCAAGATGTCTGCCTGCTCAAAGCACCCTGACCTTTCATTCACAGAAGTTACCATCTGTAATGATATGTTGATGTGATTATTTTTATGATTATGCTGTTCTAACACACTGTGAAGGAAGAGAGACAGGAGTATATGGGCTGCAGCATCTGAGGCCAGAGACCCCTTTCCTGAAAGAAATGCCACAAGACGCACACACCCAAGCAGAGCTGTCTCCCGTGGAACACCTTCGGTTCCATTTCAGAAGGCTTCTCTAGTTCTGTTTTTCTTTTTGGCATTTTAAAAACAAATTATTTTTAACTGATACATAATTAAAACATGAATTATTCAAAGTAATGTACCATATAAAGTTTCCATACAGGTATGTGCCATGAAATGTTTAAATCATGTTAAATATATCTATCTTCAATGGTCATCATTTCTTTATAGATAAAAAATATTCCAAATCGCTTCTTCTATCTCTTTGAAATCTATAGTGATTGTCATATTTAGTCACCCTCCTGTGCCACAGTGCACCAGAACTTCTTGCTCCTAACTGTAACTTAGTCCCCATGGATCTACCTTACCCTGTCCCATCTTCTACTCTTCCAACCTTCAAGTAACCACCCTTGTATTTAAACATCTAGGAGCTTGACTCTTTTCTGCTCTTATTCTTTCTTATTAAAGAGTTTTCTTTTTCAGGAGGAACACTGTACCCTACTGTGTGCTTTATCTCTCCTGGCTAACAGTAGTTGAAGAGACGAATTCTCAGACTTTGTAAGACTGCCCAGAAATAGAGCTCTTGGAGTTTTTGTTTTTTGTTTTTAATACCTGTTCTTGACATCATGTATGTTGTCATTATTTTTGTTATTTTTTTCTTCTGTCTCACTGCCATTTCTCAATACTTTACTTTTAAGGAACCATGTATTATAATTAAAAAAACTAATTGAACAGTTCATTAGGTTTAACATTTAGCCACATGAACCAAGAAGCTGGTTTTACGGAATTTATTTGTGACTATTTAGTAGGCATTTATCGCAGACAAGTGTGGAATTTCAAAAACCTTTAATTTCTCACTGAACTCTTGGCCAGTATTTTTATACCAATCTAGAGGAGATTTGTTTTTCCTACTTCTCAATAAAACAACAGGTATTTTCATATCGAAAAACTTCTGAAATTCGGAAAGCCCTGCCAGGTGAAGTCTAAGCCTCTGGCCGTGGTGTCCTGGGCACTTCCTGGTCCCACCCAAGCTGGGGCTTCTTTCCCTTCCTCTCTTTGCTTTTCCTCACCACCCCACAGTCTTGGATTCTGTAAATGGCTCATTCTAGAAATAGTTCCATATACTTTTAAAGCCTGATTTTCTCTTCTTTAACTGAGATTAAAGTAAAAGTGACTTAAACAGTTTGAGTTTTTTATTTTTTCCTCATTCATGGTACTGTCCAAAGATAACCACCATGGGACTGATAAGGCAGTGCCCCCTCCGAGGGTCTTGGGCTGTTTGTGTCCTATTGTTCCATTTTCCTGAATCTCCAGCCATCTTTAAAAGTGGCTGGTTCAGTTCTCGTCAGCTGGTCTACACTGAGGCCCGTGAGAAGGGGAAAGCATGCTCTAGTCTCACTAAGGACACAATGGGGGGTTGGGGGGGGGATTGACACATGTCATTTGTTTCATGACCAGAATATAGTCACATATCATCTGTGTTATTCTAACCTTGATTTTTAAAAACTAATTTAATGACCATCTTATTCTAACCTTGTTTTATTTTAAATTCTTTATTTCTATTCAGCCATCCATGTTGTGGAACCTGGGATATTTATGTTAGACCAACAACCATATTTCCATTATATTACAGTTAAAATAATAGATATTGAGGGTATGACTAAGTATTTTTTGTACCCTCTGTCATTCACTGCGCTAAGTGCTAAGCATATGCACAAGAATAAGGACTAAATCTGGCGGGGAGAACTAGGATTAGTTTGAAGACTTTGGCTATATCCCCATTGTCTGGATATACCATAAATATTTAATCCATATACATTCTTCTTGCATATTCTATCTGAACCTACTATGTGTAATCATCCATGCATTTGCATTTAATGCCCTATTGCCTGAGACTCTTTCTTTCCCTGTTTTTCACTGGATGTGATTCTGCCATCCTGCAGAGGCTAGCTCAGGTGTCCCTGCCTTTGCAGACTTCAACATTTCTTCCAGGTTACGTAGGAACTGTTTCTTTGATGTTCCATTGCTCCCAAACACTGTTCTCCTTACACTGTTGTTTTATAAGAGCCTAGAGGCATAGGTCGACTGGGCTTTTTTTTTTTCTTTGCTATCCCCACACCTCAGTACAGTGCTGAGCAAATAGAAGGTGCTCAATAAAGATTTGCTGAATCCAATTAGTTAGTGCTCAGCATTCTTTCATAGATCTTTGAATGACAAGGTGGGTGGAATCTCCAATGAACTGGGGAATCTCTCTCCTATTATGTTTAAAAATATCATGGTTAATGGAAAGTTAAGTGAATTCCAAATCAAATTCAGAATCAAGAGATACATTGTTTCTTTAGTGTTTTCATCTTATTCTAACCTTAGTTTTTTTTATTCTTTATTTCTATTCAGTTATTCTCCTAAATGAGTGAAGGGGCTTAAAAAATCTTGAATTTTTATCATATGTGTTATTTTATTACTATATTTCTCACTGAAGTTTCTTTTAAAAAAATTCAAACCCAAATCCTGTCTACTAGAAATATATAGTGTATGTACCAGAAAACATTGAGTTTTCCCCAGGACTTAATTCAAAAGCCAATGTGCAGTATAATTCAGAAATTTTATTTTATCTTTCTTTGCTTTAGGTTTCTGACTTAATTATAAAAGTACTCTTATTTTCTCTCAGTAATCTATTATTTCCCTTTTGGGTCTTAAAAAACATGGAGGATTGATTAGTATGTGATAAAGTTATAGAATTTTCAGACTGTAAATTATGTAAATTAAGACTACTAATTATACTATTGATCATATCGCTGATAGACAAAACAATCACTTGGGACCTCCATTACTTTATTGGTCAAATAAGAGAACTGAATATTTTTTTTTCTGGCTCTAATAGTCTCTAAGAGTAATGATAACAATAATAATACAGAGCTGTTACTTTAAACTGTAGGTTTTTAAGAAAAGGCTGGCAAAATGTGGAGAATTAGCAGAATCTCACATTCCATGAACCTAAAGAGCAAAACGGTGGTTGATCTTAATCTATGGCATGAGATCATTAATTTGCCTTCCTATGTGACAACAGTATATGAAGTGACTTGGGTGTGGGTGCAAATTTGGATCGATATCTGTGGCACACTGAAAGGTTGTATGAATCATTGCTTATTAGAATGGTTGATATCATCAAATTAATAGTTGAATCCCCAGTGCTTTAATGATTCATCTTTTTAGGTGTGACATGTATATGGTCCTTTAGGAAGAATGTTAAGATCAGCTCCAACTCTGAGAGCTGCCTTTAGGGAATGATATAAACAAGAGTTTACAAGTAGGATATTGACTTGTAAGCTCTCTGGCCCGGAAGGTAGCCTTATTTGGTTTATTGTGTCTAAATCATAGTATGTAATTAATTAATTAGATCTGACTCTGATCAAATTTGCTTACCAGAGTTATGTTTGTTTAACAGCATTTAGTATATTTAAAAAAAAAAAAAGAAAGAAAGAAAGAGTATTTGGCAGTGAGCACAGAAAAACTGCAGGCGGGGTGCTAGAGGGAGAAAGGTCCTGAGCCCACTCCATCAATCCTCCTTGTAATTCATGTGAAATACATACTGCAGGAAAAAGCATCTGACAAATTGGAGGGTGGTTCTGTAGTCCTAGGAATCCACAGTGAATTAAAGTCTAGACTTGGTAATTTTTCAGGTAAGGGGAGGAGGGAGAACTAGCAAATCAGATATGCCCAAAATGTTACAGAGGTAACACGGAATCAAAGATGCTGTTGCCAGTTTGTGCATTGTGAGAAGGCAATAACAGCCGAGCAGCAGCAGCAGGAGCAGCGCGTTCTCAGAGGCAGTCACATCAACAGCAGCAGGGGTAGGCCGCCTCCTTTCAGTGTACTGCAGGGTCGTGAAATGCAAGACTCTCTGATGTTTGAAAATCTCCCGAGTTGAGCATGGCTACTGTAAGAACGTTGCTAAGAAACTCTGCTGATTTGGACAGTCATGAGTATGTGTTAGCAATAGTTACTTTAGGAAAAGAGATACTACTTTTTGGAAATCAATAGGCAACCTGCCCCCTGAAGAAGAAGATCTCAAATTACCTGGTTGGGGTGGTGGTGGGAGATTAAAAAAAAAAAAAAAAAAAAAGACAAACAGGGAGAACAAAGTTTTGGCATGCCTGCAGGAATGGTGGTTTCTGTAGAAACTACCTAACAGGCAGAAGCTAAGTGTTGATCAGCCCATGCCTCTTACCTGGGAGTGGAAGGTGGGAAGAAATGGACAGCGGCTGTGACGAGGAGACAAGGCACGGTGCAGCTTGGTGAAGCCACACGCTGACTGCGTTCTGCCCCCTCTTCATGCAGTGCTGCGGGCTGGTACATCGCCGGCGAGTACGGGTGTCCTATGTAAGTTTCTATTGCTGTAGAATTGTGGCTAGGAGCTGAAAATCTATTTGTGTCTGTCTGGTGCATGTTGCTTCTTTCGGATATTTTAATCCCTGTGCTGAACCAAACAGATTGATCGATCATTTTGTACCATGAGTTTTCAAGGCACCTGAGGTCTATGAGATTCTGAGATTTTTCCCAGAGATGTTATTGTCTATCTTTTGTGTCATGTTACTTTAATAAGGTTGGGGAATTCCTTGCACAGGATTTGGTTTGGAAAGTCCATTGTCTCAGATATCTGTATCAGTTCAAACCAGTTGATTGTCTCTTTTACCTAGAGTGGCTCTGTTTTCCTGTTTGAATTATGGCATGGGGGAAAAAAATTCTCGAGATAAATACCATGGAGTTTGTCAAATTAAAGATAGCCACAGAGGCTCACGTTAAATCGTGTCTTGAGCAGCCTCAGAAAAAGAGTAGATGAGAATCGTTTGATGGATGAGAGAGCTGTTGCAGTAGCGCCAGCATTTACAACAGCTTTATCATGCTCTGACTATTTCACAGAAATAGCCCTTGTTCTGTAGACCTGCTGTGTTTTTGCAAAATGGCTGTCTGAGTATTAAATTCTATGAGGCAGACTCTCACACATACTGAAGTATCACTACTTCAAATGATTGGAGGCTAATTGAAATATGCCGTGCTGTCCGCTAGCCGACAGGCTCCAGGGAAGCTTGATTTTCATATCCCTTTTGCAAGCAGTTACTTTATTTTCAGGGAGTGATGTGAAGGAGAACAGGAGGGCTGATGCAGGCTGGCCAGACTGCAGTGTTGAATTGCTTGACACTGATTTGAAATTCCTGGCTGCAAAACAAATAGAAAATTGACAAAGAAAGCTAATCAATTCTTAAGGGTATAATGTAAAGAAATCTGTGACCTTGGGAAATTGGCCAGCAGAAGAGAGAGAGATGTGAGACTTCCAGGACAAACAAGGTCAAAATCTGATATTAGCCAAATAATAAAGTTGGAGACTGGGATTTGGAGGGGCGGGGGAGGGATAATTACGTTCCTATTAGATCTTAAAGATGAGATTCAATTTTATGAAATAATCAAAAGCCCCCAAAGCTCCTTTGGAGGTTTTTGTAGTTGTTGTATATTTGGAGCCATTTGTCTTTTGAATGCAACAGTTGAAGTGTCAGGAGTAAATGTAGTACTGAGGTAGCCAGCTGAGAGTCTTTACGACATCTGTAGGGGCAAATGATTTTTTTTTTCCAATAGAAAAAAGTAATTGCTTTTTAATAAGATTTGCAAATAAGCACTAAAACTTTTCAGTGAGTAAAATTGTCTACATAAAGAAAATCTTAAATTAAAAGTAACTTGAAATTTAAAATGTATATTTTATGGAATAATGAAAACTAAGAATTCGTAGCTTTATATATTTCTTTTTATTTATAGTGACTTAGAAAAATATCTATGGCTACCAATGCCTATTGTATATAATATTTCTAAAATATGGCCGCAAAGCAACAATAGATACTGTTTTTGTCCTTTTTCTTATATCAAACATGTAAATAAATAAGAGGCAGTAGCATCTGCATATTTTTTTGGAATCATGACTGAAAACTACAGAGATTTGGTTCATCTGCTAATTTTCAAACTTTTTTTTGCTATGTATTTTGGTTAAGGAACCATGAGAAATATAGCAGAAATCTATTTTGAAGTTAAGAGGAACTCATAGACCCCACTCACTAGAAATACATTTTCCTTTATTTTAGAGCCTTGTGTCTTAGGCATTCTAACTGGGAACCCACCTGCTGCTGTTTTGTCCTGTCTTCTCTGACAGCTTAGCATGTTGATTTCCGTTTTCTTTATAGAGTCATAGATATGTGAAATGGGAAGCATATTTCGTTCTCTTGGAGAAAAAGGAACCCACTATATTTAAATCCATGAGTGAGACCCAATTTGCCTGCAGAGCTGTTGGAGATGGAGGCTAATCATTGATAACCAGGCCCACAGCAGGACAAAGGGTGGCCCAAACCCCAGTGTGGTGCTGTTGCTCAGGACCTTCTCACATTAGACTGTCCTGCTGTCCTTTCTCAAATCTGTTGTCAATTTAGGAGAATGATGAGGCATATCATATCAGTAATAAATTCCAACATTTATGTACATGTTTCTATTGCATATAATTATAGATAGTATATATTACATATCAGATTAAATATAGTATATAAATCGCACAACATGTATATGCAGTCATTGCTGTATAATTGCGTTTCAGTCAATAATGGGCCACGCATACAACACAAGTCCCATAGGATTCATGTTAGTGATGTGGTGGTTTTTGTTTAAGTGTATCCTGATGTTCCCACAGTGACAAACTTGCCTCATGATGCAGTTCTCAGACAGTATCCCTGTTGCTAAGTGCTGCATACCTCTGTGTGTATATCTCAATCCTCTAAGAGTTCTTCTACCTTGTTTTTAGTGTGACAGCTTTCTTAAGAATTCCTCCTACTCCAACATTGTCTTTCAGAAAGATATGTGGGTTTTAAAGAAAGTTATATGCATGTGCCATAGTTCTTCATTTCTAGGTTTTTACTTTTCAAAGCCTGTGTTTTATTAGGCTCCATTTCCTATTCTGTTTGCAGTTATCTTCATATTCAAAAATTGTTCTGTGAGTAGTGGACCCTCCCTGCAAACTGGAGCCCCTCTTTCTCCATATGACTCAGTTCATAGACTCTTTTCAAAAAAATTTTATTTTTCAGATCTAGTCTTCATTGTTTTGTTTACATCTTACAATTTTTCTTTTTGAACCCCGCTTTATATCTTAGGAGTAATTTCAATATTTACCTAAACTGTCTTATAGTATTTTAAATAACAGGAAAAGTTATTGGCTGAATAAATACTTAAATTTAAAAGGGAATATAAATGTGGCAAACTGTATGTCTGCTTCTGTAAAACACTTCTAAAGTTCTGACATTATTATGCTTTGGAGAGAGAAGATGGGTACTCTTTTTGCGAAACTTTTTATTGAAGTATGGTTGGTTCTTCATATCCATAGGGTCTACATTATGTGGATACAACCAAATGTGGATCAAAAATATTTGGAAATACACACACACACACACACACACACACACACACACACACATATCTGTAGTGAACAAAAACAGACCTTTTAAAAATCTTTATTCCCTGAAAAAGGCAACATTTACATAGCATTTACATTGTTTTAGATGTTCGCTAGAGATGGTTTACAGTATATGGGAGTATTGCCGAGGTTATATGCAAATACTGCATCATTTTATATAAATTTTGGTATCCATGAGAAAGTCTGTAAGCAATACCCTGTGGATACTGATAGATGACTGTACAGGTTGACTATTCTTTATCTGAAATTCTTGGGACCAGAAGAATTTCAGATTCTTGAGTTTTTTTGGATTTGAGAATATTTACCTATACCAGTTGAGCATCATCAAATCTGAAATGCTTTAAAATTAAATGTTTTGGGTGTTGAGTCAAAAGATCAGGGAAGCTCAGCCTGTGCTACGTACATATGGGAGCATGAGTGCAGAAATTTTAAGTATTGAACTTGAGGAAAGTTTACAGAGTAGACTCCTGTGTGATCAAGAAACCAAATATTATCAGATGGCTTATCTTAAGACTCCAGTTGCCTCACTCTCCCCGCCAGGATACTCATTCATCTGACCTCTAGCATCATGAATTCATTCTTCCTATTTCTGAATTTTATATGAATAAACTCATGCAGACCATACTTTTTGCCCACCTTAGTCACTCATCCTTTCATTTATGCGATTCTGTGGTTGCACCTAAACAGTTGTTGCTTTATCATTCTCATGGCTTTATAATATTATGTGATTAAACCATAACTCATCCTTTCTACTGTGATGGCCATTTGCATAGTTTCCAGTTTGGGGCAACAACTATTGCTGTGAACAGTTACGATGTATGAATTTTATGTAGGCTTTTCTGTACAATGTAGATATAGGATTGAATTTGCCAAGTCCTAGGACACAGTATACATACATTCAGTTTAAGTAGATACTGGTAAACAGCTTTCCAAGATGTTCAATTAATTTACATTCCCACCAGCAGTGCCTCTTTGGACTTGGTATTATATCCTGTATTTTGTCCAGTCTGGCAGCTATGTAGAAGCATCCCATGTGGTATCACTTGGCATTTCCCTGATAACTATGGAAGTACCTGTGAAAGCCTCTTGCTTCTTTTTCTATTAGGTTATTTGTCTTTTGAGGCAATTATGTTCAACATAAGAACTGACAAGGGGAAAAGCAACGTGCGATTAAAATAATAAAATGATGAAAGACAAAAGTGATATATACAGAGGTATAATTAGAATGCAGAATTGGACCTGACCTGGGTTTGAGTCTTGATGTTGTCATTTATTTACTGTGTAATAGTGGGAAGTTCTTTTCTCTTTTTCAGCCTGATCATGATTCTGTATAATCAGGTTAATAGTAAAACTTTGAAAGTTTATTTTGAGAGCAAAAATGAAATAGTTTGTCAGCACCTCCATATTGCCTGATGCATATATTCTCACGGAACTATGAGACAGAGGAACTACAATGAGAAACTAATAAAGATGGAAGAAAGGAAAATGATAGGTAATTGCTCATGACTTTGTTGTTCCCTGTGTTAGTTGCTTAATACTAGTAATCTTGAAAAGCTTTGGTAAATGAATTAGATAATGGGAAGTAAATGAGTCCATAAATGTGTTCCTAATCTCTCATAAGATCATACTTTCCTTAATGTGAGACCAGTTTTAAATTTTTAGAGCATCTAAATGTAGCGAGAACACCAAATATTCCTTTAGCGCATACAGCAGAAGCAGGTCAGTACTCTAGTTAAGTTCTTATTAGCACCATTGCCTGATGCACATTTACATAGGCTTTGAGAGTTTACAAAATAGTTTTTGCCCACTGTTTCACTTGACATTAAAGCAACCTTTAAACATAGTCAAGGCAAGTGAAAAATATCATGTTACAGAAAAGAAACCTTCAAATCAGGAAAATTAACTATTGTCAAAGGCCACAGAGTCTATGATAAGGATCAAGCTGAGAATCAAATTGAAACAATCTTATTCCACATACCAAGTTTTGTTCATTGTATTTCTAAGTTTAAATAATTGGATTATAATTAAATTTAATTATCATGAAAATTTTATATTTTATGCTTCTCAGTATAGAAATCAATCATCATTGAACTGAAGTACTGAAGTGCCAGTTGTTTGAGATTTCTGGTTAGTAGAGTTGCAGCTAGTATATTTTTTGAATTAGTTTTTTATTCATAAGTCATACTTTTTCCAAATTATAAAACTGTATATTCATATACTTTAAATAACTGACTTTTCCAGATACATCTTCAAATGTGCTTAAGAATGATATTTGATCTTCAAGACCAGTGTTTTTTAAAGTCAGATTCATACACAAGAGGTTGTTGATTCTTCAGATTTGGAATTGCATGAGTTTTTAGTAGCATTTCACTTGAGCCATATTAAAAGTCTTAATTTGGCCCTTCAGATATTTTATGTACCATAAAGATCTTAATGTACTTTTTTAAAAAAAAATTTTTTTTTGTAGTTGTGGATGGACAGCATGTCTTTATCTTGTTTATTTTTCTATGTGGTGCAAAGGATCTAATCCTATGCTAGGCAAGCGCTCTGTAATTGAGCTGTCGCATCCCCACCTTTTTAAAATTCATACTTACCTCTCTAGGAGGTGAGAGAGTCCCTTGAGAAGATATATGCCTCCTTCAGAGCAGTACACCTCAGCTTCAGAAAGAGCAAATCTGAGTATTTAAATATTATACGATAGAAATACTACTTAATAATTTTTTTCAGAGCTTTGAGTTTTGCTGGAGATTTAAGCTTCCCTATACAATAACATTTTATGAATAGAGATTGAGGTAGATGAACATTCTTATAAACATCAAAGAACACAGAGTAAGGAAGACGAAATTAAGTCAACACCTGGTGACTGCTGGGCATGTGTAGAGAATGAGCTCATTGATGAATTTTTGGGGCATAAGACCCTCCAGGTGCCCAATACCTTCTCAGCACATCCCTGGCCACCACCCATTGCTTTCCTTTCCCTAGGAGGTTTCATATGTGAATAACAGACCCTGAACAGAGGCCTAGACTTTGCACATTGGAGACCATTCAGCAGGCTCCTCCATCCCTCTGTGCCTAGATTTCCTTTCATGTGAAATGAGGACTATTAATAATTGACTCACAGATTTTCTAAGAATATTACTGTGTTCATCTGTGAAAACTCTTGGCACATAATACATACTTAATTGTGAACGATTTTATTATGACTCCCACCCATCTCTGCATCAAAGCACTACTGTTGTGCTGAGTAACAGGAATCACTTTTAGAAGGATGCATTCATTGTTTTAAAGAGAGCTTTCGTGGGCTGGGGATGTAGCTCAGCAGTAGATTACTTTCAAGTACAAGGCCCTGGGTTCAATCCCCGGCACCACCTAAAAAAAGTAAAATAAAAAAGGAAAGTTTTGTGAAGTTCATTGAATCATGCAAAGTGCAGTAGTCGTCACCTGTTTCTCCATGAAGCAATTACTGAGCACCTGCTTTTTGCCCAGGGCTACTCTGAACATTTGAAATATAGCAAGTAGTTAGATTTCTCATCTCTGTTCTTGGAGGAGTCTAGTCCAGTGGTGGAGACGTAGGGTTTATAGAACATGAAAATGTTTTAACATAACTGAATTATCTGACAATAGGAGAAAATATTATAGTGTACCACCTATTGTAGTGAATACCATATAGACATTAAAGAGAAAAAGCTAGATTTGTACAAACTGACAAATCCAAAGAAAGAAGAAAATACAAATTCTAAGACACATTCTGCAGGAATCAAGGTGAAGAATGATGTATGTAGTACAATCACATTCATTCTACATGTGTTTATGTCTATATTAGTATTTGCATAAGAGGAGATCTAGAAAGCTATGTCAATATGTAGATAGCTCATGGAAACAGAATTATGAAAGAATTGGTGGAATTTTCCTTTTATATCACTAGATATTTCACAGGGAGTTCAGTTTATTTTTGTAATTTTATTTCTGTAATATTTAGTGTACTAATTGTACTTCATTATTAAATATAATATATTAATATAATTAAATATATTAAATAATTAATATGATCTAGTTAATAAATATTAACATTAAATATTGAATATTAGATGCCTTCACTTCTTATTCCTCACTCTTTTCCAGAAAGGCTTATGAAATATAAGTTTGTATATATAAATAGATACTATTTTTTATACTAAACATAAATTTAAAAATTTACATCAATATTATAGAATTAAAATACATATCTTAGCACATTAGAAAACACTCGACTAGAAATACATTAAGTGAAACCAACCCATTGGAGAAATCTGTTGATTAAGAGGTTGGCATGTAGATTCAAAAATAAAGAAGGGTAGGGCCTAGCTTATTCTGTAGTCCATCCTTCATGGGGTGTTACATACAAAGGGGTTTAACTGGGAGTGAGGTTCAAGTCCTGTGCTTTTGCATTGCTAAGAACCTGTGCCATGAAGCATGACCAAATCCTATTGTTCGTTTGCACTCTGACATGCCTTTGTTGTTAAGTTTCCTGAGTAAATGAAGAAGGAGTCCCGGAGTATAGGAGATCTGAGCAGGTGAATGATGTTGATAATAGAGTTGCATTGATTGAAGCTGCCCTCTAAGTCATCTTCCTTCGCTAAAGACACACAGGTCAACATAGTCCCCAAGTTGATGGCTACTAGACCTATATATTCAGCTCAGATCTTTCTTCCACATTTCAGACCCATTTGAACATCGACAGGTATGTGAACATTTTTGCGTGGAAACCCCACAGATCAGCACACACGGCCTCTGCAAGACTGGGCCTTGTTATTTTGGTCTCCATCCTCCCCATTTCTGCTACCAGTACTTCTATCTGCTTCCACCTTACTGGTCTGGTTAAATATTATTATTGTTTCATTTGCTCAAGCCAGAAATGTCCCTCATTGTCCCTCCCCTTTAATTCAGGTCCTATCAAGGTAGAAAGAGCTCTGGGATATGTTTGCTGTTTCAACCCTAGTGTGGGACCCAGTTATTTCCTTCCCAGGTTACCACAGCAACCCCCTGACTGGTATCCCTACATCCTAGTCTTCATTCTCCAACAATCCATTCTCCATTGTGAATGTAGCTGCTAATGAGATTTTTCTCAAATGCAATCATGTTCTGTTTAAACCCCCAGTTGATTGCCATCTTCTGAGAATATAAGTAGATTCCCTCACATGCTACAAAAGTGTTCCTGATCAAGCATCTTTCACCTTAGCACCTTCTCACTGAGTTTCCAATGGCATTGACCGTCACATACTTTCTTCACTTCCAGGGCTCTTTTTTGCCTCCATACCTCAGTAGAGGTTGTTGCTCAGAATTGGTTAGTTCTTTGCCTCTTTCCTAAAAGAGCACTCACTAGCTGGGCACAGTGGCACACAACTGTAATCCCCGGGACTCAGGAGGCTGAGACAGGAGGATCACATGTTTGAGGCCAGCCTCAGAAATTTAGTGAAACTTTGTCTCATAATTAAAAAACCTAAAAAGGACTGGGAATATAGCTCAGAAGTAAAGCACCCCAAGGTTCAATCCCTTTAAGAAAACAAAACAAAACAAAAACCAGACTGTACCTTGTCCTTGTCATAATTCTCTCCTCTCTGTCTGAACTCTGAGTTTCCCCCATTCCTTTCTCATTGTTGCCCTCTAAGAACATCTGGCCCGTGACACACTCTCAAGTCTTCTTGAGTAAATACAAAGCTAATGCTGGAAAAAAATATTATCAAATTCTTATTTTTCCACAACCATCCTTACATTCCACTTGCTATGATTTGAAAAATTCATTTTATATTTAGGTACAATTCATCTTATACTGGGTGCATAAAAACATACACAACTTGCTGATGGTATCAACTTAGGTTCCTTAGTCTTGTCAACATGTATAGAGTAGAAAAAGAAATTTTGCTAGAGTTGCAAACTCTGTAATCAGTTCACTCTGTTAGGCTGTTTTTACTGCTCAGATTATAGCCTGTGTGTTTCTCTTAAAAAATTTAAAGCAAAAACCAGTTTATTTACCCATAACAAGAAACCATTCAAGTACAGAAGGCATCTTGGTTCTGATTTGAATGATGAAATTCACTCAAAACCACAAACTAACTTTATTTAAAAACAGTGGTTACGAAGTAGATAAACATGTTTAAAAACAGAACCACATTTTGAAGTATCTCTAAGCATAGCCATTTAAAAATAAAAACACTGCTAGATGATTTATATAAACCCTTGAGTTAAGGCTTTAACAGCTACGCATATTAAAAAGCTGCCCTAACATCTTGGCCAGACGGGCAGCTCCTGATGTATCATTCATCACGCCCCCCCCAACCCCCAGCCCATCCACCTATCCAAGCTCAGGCAGGTAGCAGCCTTTTGTGTTTGGGGTTTACAGCCTTCAATTGCAGGATGACCTTTCTGCTGAATAGACCTGCTTTAGTTGAGCCGGACTCTTGTGTTTGTTCTCTTCATTGGCATTACATTGAGATGACCGTCAGTTCCCTTCTGTCTGAATCATCACAAGGAGCTTCATGTTTTGTTCTTCCTTACACTTTGGTGCTGTGCCTATTGGCATCCTGCTCCCCACTACCAAAGGAATAAGCGATTTATGACGTCTACTTGGATTTCCAGAAAACACACTTTAGAAAAGAGAGAGTGAGGGGCCAGGCAACTTCTTTGAGCACTGGCTGAGGACCTGGGCCCCTCCCAGTTTCCATCTCTCACCAGCTTTTTCTTTCTTCCTCTTACGTTTTCCCCCCTTATCACTGATGGTCTCGGTGAGTCTGTAAAACCTGCCCACGTACCTCACTGGCTACTCTACCCCCCACTCCTTGTCATGGCTGGATGAGTCATTCCCCCCCCCCTTTGGGGCCAATCCATGGTGAAATAAAGTGACAGTTATTCAGAGAGGTGGATTGCAGTCTCTTGATGAGTGGGACACAGTCTCATTAGGAACAGAGACTTCTTAATGATTTTTCAAGGGTTGTGGTTAAGGAAGACAGAGCAGGATGTTGGGGAAAGGATAGTTTAAAAATCACCTAATTGCTGCTTGCTTGGGAAGCATGTGTACTAAAATCGGAATGATGCAAAGAAAATTAGCATGGCCCCTGAGCAAGTATAACATGCAAATTCATGAAGCATTCTGTATTTTTATCACTGATTTTCAGTTATCAAGTTAAAAAAAAATCTAAGCGGAAGATCTGGAATCTCTCCTTTCCCCTCCCCCCTCTAAACATGCCTCTAAAAATCACAATTGCTCTCCAAAACTTTCTCAAAGCTAGGTAAGATAAGGTTATTTGCTGATACATGGGAGAAATCAATTTTTTTTTTCATTGAAAATGTGGAGTCCATTGAAATGTTTATAGAAACATTTCTCGGTGTATTCTTTAGATCACTAGAATTAAAATTTCTATGAATATTTTTTAAAAATAATACAGACCCCTGAGAACCATCCCAGACCCATAGAATCTGAATATCAGGGATGCTTTCTGCTCATTTCATTTTAAATATCTGTTTTATTTTTAATGCCCCCCTCTTGTTTAAGGTTCCCTGACCACTAGAGAGCTGAGTGAACCAACGGAAAAGTAGAATTTGGGATCAGAGCAGCTCTGGGAATCTGGGTGTCTCCGTGGCTAAGCTCTTTGGAGTTCTTCCTCTATGCAACTTAGTCTACCGCAGTTCAACTTGTGTCAGGTTACTCAAGGTTCATACTCCTGGGAGAGAGGATCAGAGTAGCCCAGTTTCTCATCAACCCTGTGTACACTAGAGGAGAATTTCCCAATGTAAAATCAAGTTCTTTCCAGAAAGAAAGAGAAATGAATCCTAGGCAGACACACAGTGTTGGAATTCTTAATAATATATACATAGAACATGATGTGATTTTTAAAAAGGAACCATGCACTCTTGTCATGAAAGGTTAGAAAGTAAAGCATTAACATACTTCAGTTGAGCAATCCTGAGGTTTTCCAGTTATCTAAGTGGGGATTGTGGAAGAGGTAGATGATAGTGTGGAGTTTGTAAGGAAAAATCCAGAAATGCCTTTGGGATCAGTAGAAAGTGAGAACTTGAAGTTTTCAATATTTAAACCAACTTAAGGCTGGGGATGTGGCTCAAGCGGTAGCGCGCTCGCCTGGCATGCGTGCGCCTCAGGTTCAATCCTCAACACCACATACAAACAAAGATGTTGTGTCCACCGAAAACTAAAAAATAAATTTAAAAAAATAAATTAAATAAAGAAACCAACTTAAGTCATTAAATGACATGATGAATTTTATTCAGATAGATGGTCCATAAGTGGTTGTAATTTATTCAATTATGGCATTAAAAGTTTACAGAATTGCCTAAGCAACACTTTGAAGATACTTGTGATAAAAGAGCCCAAATATCACATACTCCTTAATTCCTTTCAAGGGACAACTGTGGTTGCTAGATGCAGTTCCTACCATTTGTGTCACCTGGTAGGTACCAGGGGACTGAGCAGCTCTTGGGAATGTCTAGAGTGAAAGATACAAGTGGGATTTCATATTTTCAGAAAATCCATCATCTTGGGGTTCTTCCATCCTCCAATTGTAAAGTCCTTGTAGATGCCATGGGAAGAAATCTGTTGTCCTGTGTGCGGTGGTGTGCCATGGGCTATGCTCCAATGCCTACTGGCAACTTTCCTTAGACCAAGGTTAATATAACTCAAGTAAATTGACCTGCCTCTTTTGTTCTGATGAAAGTCAATTTGAGTCTTAGAAAAAAAGAGACGGAAAGCACCCAGTATGAAGAGAAATACGATTTTACAAATTGTTTCAAAATGTGACTCTTAGCACCCGCCACCCCTTTCTTTGTAACTGAAAGAGCACTGAAAAAAAAAACAAAAAAAAAAACAGTGATTTAATCACTGGCCAAAAGTTTCCTCATTCCGCTTTGTTAGGTCTGCACCTCAGATCTGATAAGGCAGCAATACTGATAGCCCCCAGGAGTGATTATATAAATGTTAGAGCTCTAAGCAAATTTTGCCTATGAATTTTTGTCTCATTGAAAATGGGTTCAGTGTCACAAATATTTTAATAAAAGAAATCCATGTTTTTGCCCCCTCATACAGTACAGATCTCCCCTTTATTTAAAGTCTTATGATTTTAAAAGTTTACTCTTTTAAAGAACTCTTGGTCAATCCCCACAAAGCAACCAATTTTATAGAATTTTTATTCCTGAGCTATAATTATAATTTGCTCATTACCATTTAAAGATAATGGGATTCTTATTTCTGCAGACCAAACAGCACTGAAAATTTTGAAATGAATCTTACTTCAAAGGACAAAGTCATCACTGTTGGAGGGAACTTACTTGATTGTTCATCTTTTTCCTGTATGATTTATTGCACTGTTTTGAGCCATGATTGGCAGTCCAATCAGATCAAAGAATACGCTTTTAAAAGACACTGATTTGGGTTTATTCTCATTGCTCCATGAAAAACTGAGATGACAAGATGACTTTTTCCTGAGTTGATTGGATGCCCCTTGTTTATTCTACTTTCTTAAGCCCTTGATGAGACATGCCCTTCTTGGAGAATTTTTTACATTAAGTCAGCTAAGATTTCATCCTGACAGGTCTGCTGCATTAATACCTGGAGAAAACCACAGTACCTCAGAATTCTACAGTTTCACCCGTGCTTAGCCTTCAGGCTGTAGGCATTTGCTAACTGCCAGACCTCTGATGGGTCAGATATAAGTACAGCCGTGTCATTTAAATACTAGCTTTCCAAATTCATTTCCCAATATTATCCTGGGAATGCCAGTACTTCTTCATGAAGGAACAAAATTACCATGTTGGAGAGGAATGGATACAAGAGACTTCCGATCAACTGATTCTTTAACTTAACACAGGCTTCCGAAAGAATTATTCTCTGTGGAATGAATTGGCACATAAAGAAAATAAAATGTTTGTATTCTTTCATGCAGCTCATCATGGTTTTAAGTTTTTCTTCATTTTAAATATGGCTGTGCCCTTTGGGAAACATAGACTAACCCCATACAATGTTTTTCTTTTTTAAAATTTTTTTTGCCTTAATTAGTTATACATGACAGTAGAATACACTTATATACTTTGATATATCATACATAGATGGGATATAATTTCTCATTTTTCTGAGTATACATATTGCAGAACCATATTGGTCATATAGTCACATAAATACATAATGTAATAATGTCTGTTAATGTACATAAAGTAATAATGTCTGTTATATAAAGTAATAATGTCTGCTTTATTCTATTATCTTTCTTATCCCCACATTATTAATGATTTTTAAGATGATCATGTAGACCAATGAAACCCAAGCTTTTAAATTTCAGTGTAGAGCTTTATCATCCATTTTGATTAGTAATAGGAACCAATTTCTCTAGTTTCAAAATATATGACTTTATTGCAACCAGAGTGGTGAGACTTCGTTCAGATTATTTGAGGGACTTGTGATTCCACTTTGCTTTGCTCATGGCCACTCTTTTCCTACATTTCAATAAGTCTCAAAATAAATTTTACAGTGATCTCAACTAATGACCAGTCAATAAACACACAACCTCTGTGTACCATGCCTTGTTTTTGGCTTCACATAGCAAAAGATTAGAACCCTTGCACACCTGAGAGCAGAGAAAACAAGGGATTTCAGGCAATTTCATAATTTAGAGTGAAATTCATGTAAGCAATTTAAAGACGTGAATGATTGTCAGTCTTATTAAAGACTTCAATCATATGCTTAGCAGTCTAATGCAAAATTACTGTCAGAGGACAGCTCTGTAGGAACTATGTGGGCAGCACTGCCAACCCCCACCCCATAGGCACCCAATATGAATTTGCACTTGACTTAGGAATTGGGGTGGGGAATTCACAGAATCAGCAGGGGGAGCTCCTGCTGAAAGATCAGCACTTGTGAGGGTTCCTCATGGGAAGTCACTGTAGTAAGCCCAAATTTTGATATGGGATAAACTATATGATAAAGACTGTGTACACAGAAAAAAAAGAGTCGAGTGGCTCAGGGTGCAGAAAGTAGAGCTTGCAGGAGCTGCAGCCTACGAAGATGATACTCTTTATCCCATAGCACGCTGGGGTAATGGCAGAGTGTAAGCGTGAGGGTGAGAATCTGTCCCTGGCCTTTCCAAAGACTGGTTGTCCAGCTGTCTGATTTTGCTCAAGAGTAGTCTTTAAATAAAGCCTTCTCACTTGAGGGGCCTTCAGTTATCTCTATTCTTTTCAACCGAATTCTAATAAAATGTCCCCAAATCTAATGAAACAAGGAAAAAAGATGATCAACCGAGGAGTTAAGAGGGAATGCCAAATGCTTTCGTAAATTTAAATATGAGTTGGTAAATCAATATGTTTGAGATGAAATACATATGCAGATGTTCGTAAAAACAAGAATAATTAAAGCATAATATCTGTTAAATTATAAAGCAAGACAGACTTGATTTTTTAGCTTAATGATGTTTGTTTTATTCATTTAATCAATATTTAGCACACATAGGACACACTGCTGGTCTGTAAGATACAAAGATGAATCAAATAATCCCTTCCCTCAAACTAGTAGTGTAGTATCTAGAAACAGTATCTCTTTCACTATTTCCTTTAAAAAAAAATGTTATTGATTTTGAATCTTGAGTCAAATAGCTTCACTTAGGCATAGATTATGGGAATTTGGGAACCAGTTTCTTCTAACCAGCTACAACATAATGTAGTTATTTATACGTAAAATTTTGGTTTAAATCATGGATTGAAGTGAGTGATTTTGGGACTACCTGGAAATGGATATTTTCAGGCTAACATACAAAGATGTGTGTACCAATAAACCTACTTATAAGGGAAAGATTATTATTTGGGGCAGGAGGGTAGCCAGGGTTTGAACTCAGGAGCACTTGACCACTGAGCCACAACCCCAGCCCTTTTTTGTAATTTATTCAGAGACAGGGTCTCACTGAGTTGCTTAGTGCCTCTTTTGCAGAGGCTGGCTTTGAACTTTTGATCCTTTTGCCTCAGCCTCCCAAACCACTGGGATTACAGGCTTGCACCACCATGCCCAGCTAAGATTATTCTTAATATTGCCCTTACAATATAGATTAATTTAAAGGCTAATCATATCATTGCTGTACATGTATTATGACCAAAAATAGAATCTGGTTTAAGACTTGATGTGAACAATAAGGAGCTATCCTCATCAAGGTCATAAGTCTACATTGATGTGAAAAGAGAGGTCTCAAGGAAGATTGTTTGGGCATCATAGACCATTGGATTTGGATGGAGAAATACAGGCAAAGTCAATTTCTTAGGTATACCCAAGGTAAAGAAATAAAGGGATAGGAAAAGTACCAGTGTTAGGATCTATGGAGAGAAGGACAAGAAAATGAGCCATAAACATAGCAATCTTAATTTTAAATAATAATAAAAAAAACATGATTTATTTTTACCAAAATTTTATTTCATTAAAAAAGTTATTTTGATAGTTGTGTATGGACAGCATGTGTTTATTTTATTTGTATGCAATGCTGAGGATCGAACCCAGTGCCTCACACATGCTAGGGAAGCACTAGTTTATTTTTAATGAAACAAATGGAGACAGAAAATGGCTAAGATAACCAAAGATAGTCATTCCACGTTTCACAACACATTTTGGGTTCATTGGTGAAAATAGTTTTTTTTTTTTTCTCCCATCTCTATTAAATGGTGTCTAAAACTTAGGATGTGAGGAATCTTATGAATCCTCACTGTATACATTTCTTCATGCCTTTCTTATCAAGGACATTTTAATTTAGCTGGTTGGCCAAATTAATCGGATCTGAAAGGAAGTGGCTGTCTTTTTGAAAACTGTCCCAGAACTGGTAAAACAAATGGTTCTGTTCTTCCTGGAAGAAGTTCAAAGAGCCCCTCCCCCCTCCCCACTGCCCCACCTCCTTCCTTCCCACCTGCCCCAGTGTTCACTGTCAAGGCCAGAAGATGCCTTTGTGACCATTATTAATAATGACACATCATTGTTGAAGACTCCCTCCAGGGGGACAGGATGTGGTTAGACCCTGGCTTAAGAAGCATTATTTTATGACATTATCCATGCCCTTGTCCTCTCTGGGTTCTATTACTGCAGCATGTTCTACTGGGGTGTGTCTTTGAAGTTCATTTGGCAGGCATTTGCATTATTTCAGCCAACAACTTTTGTATATAATATGTCATCGTAATGAAAACTAAAATGATGAATATGCTTCTTGCCCTTGAGGAGTTTATAACCCAAGAAGGGTCAGCATTTAGCAGATAATTTATCTGATGGTGATTTATCAAAAGAAGTGCTATGACCTATCGACAGAATTTTAGGCCGTCTATTGGAAATGTTCAGATAGAGCTCTTAAAAAGTCATTGGTACTAATAGCCCTGGCTTGAGTTGAACAAAACAATTTCCTGTCCAAGAGAACAAGTTCTGACAGCTGTTTCAAATCATCAGAGCTAGGTTTTTATAACCTGCATGTTTCAGTAGTCCTTTCAACTGAGTTCATCAATTTTGCTACTCTATTCATCAAAAAAAAAATCAGAAAACAAACATATGCATTGTTAATTAGCCTCATTCAAAAGTGTGTACACACATAGATTGGTTTTTGAATAGACCTGATTCTATTTTAAGTCATTAATACTGTGTTTCACCACAATCAACATGTCTTTATTTGGATTGTGGTAGAAGTTAACAATTATAACAGTAAGAATCATGATAATGAGCCATGGGCATGTACCAAGTGCTTACTACATACCAGGTACATATCTTGAGTACCTTACATAGACTTATGTAATTCTTATGAGTGCTGTAAAACGAAACAAAACCTTTTATTTTGTAGATTGTAATGGAGGCACAGAGGGACCATGTCTAACACTGTATAACTAATAAATAACAGAGCTAGAATTTGAATCTGATGAGTTTTGTCCTAAAGTCTAATTAATTCATGCCTCTGCTACTTAGGGTCCCTCTGTGCTTTTTTATAGTATTTGAGTGGACAAATTTGAAAAGTGAACCCCACTGGGAAGATGGAGACTTTCATGTCTCACTTCTAATTCATCCTGTGGCCAGGGCCTTTGTGCATTGCACAGAATGTACAAGGACATGCGGTGGCCCAGTCTGCCTGCCTCTTATGATTACCGTTACAAATCTCCAGTAACTTTTCCATGCATGATTTCGAGTCTGGCTTCAGTCATATGAAGTAAACATGAGGATTAATTACCTCACCCTTACAAATGAGAAGTCTAAGCCTCAAATGGGTTTATGTATTGATCACACAATAAGTATATCACAAAGACCAAACAAGATCCAGAAGCAGGAGAGATTCTGGGTCCTTAGCCACTATTTACTATGCCACCTGCTTTACACATGGTTTAACTTTCCCAAAAGCTTCCCAGAGTAGGGGTCTGTAGTACCTATATGAAGATAAAGAGATTCAATACTGCCCTAGTTTGCATGTTTTTTAAGTAGAAGAGACCGAATTTAACTCTGGTCTGACTCCAAATCTGCTTCTACCATGCTTGCTCAACTGGATTATAGTGGATTGTAAGGTATAGACATGTCAATACTAAATAATACTCATTTGTGTCGAACAATTGGAGATTAGAAGAAAGCATTACATAGGTGGATGATATTTCCTAGGGAAGATAACGCCTGCTTTTTTAATAGGTTAAAAAACAAAGAGGTAACTGAAGAGCAAGGACCACTTACTTAGTTAATCGGCACCTGCTAATTGAACACTTGTTAAATGCTTTACAGCCATTTAAGTGCTATGTGAGAAACGACTTTCAAAGTCAGACCACTGGCCCTAAAGGAGATCAGAGTATAATTAGCAAGATTACCAACAGGACTGAATGTGAAAACTAGCTCCTTACGAATCTCCAAGGACTTCTTTCAGTCAGGACTCACTTCAATGAATTTGCAGAAGAAATATTCACAGATTTGGAACATTACTCCATCTTCTCCACCAATTGGTGGTGTGCTGCTGCTTGTCCGGTGTGTGTATTAATTATAACCTTATTCAAAGCTGGAGATGAGGATTTAGTGCAGGCAGTTTGTTAGAGGAAGTTCCCAGGAGACAGGGAAGGAGGAAGAGCCAATCTAAAGGAACATTATGAAGGCTTAAGGCAAAGGGGACTGGATTCTACTAGTCTGCCCCACCACCCCCATCCCCAGAAGAATGCCAAACCTCCCCCAATTGTCCACATTAGAGATGGCCAGTGAAAGTATCCACCAGTTCACTGAGAGTTAGGTCTAGTGGCAGTAACTCCTCCACACTTTTGGGCTTGCTGGTGGGCTCAGTCCTTGTTTGCAGGCCATGAGACCCTGGGGGAAGAGAGTGAGGAGCTGCGTGGCCAGTTTGAAGTGTATAGAGTTTACTGCAGCTTTGGCTGAGGTCAGAGGTGTGTTCAGATAGTGAGTTTCATGCCCCTTGGTGGGTGGCACACCTGGACGGTTGAGCACGACAAACTGAAGATAGACCAAACAAGCCGGCGGGCACTGGTGTCTGACTGTTACAGGGTCAATGCTGGGTTTGGCCAGTGGTCACTTACACTAAGAATAATAGAACCTGCCTTAAAGGTCATTAGGAGGACTTATGAACTCAGTGAGAAAATGCTTTATAGAATTCTTAGCACTGTGCCTCGCACAGAATCAATCTTCAATCTGTTAGGAAACAGAGACCCCCTCACAGTTCATATTAACAAGACAAGAAGTTATTATTTTTTGGGGGGAGGCTGGGGATTGAACTCGGGGTACTCTACCACTGAGCCACGTCCCCAGCCGTATTTTGTATTTTATTTAGAGACAGGGTCTTACCGAGTTGCTTAACACCTTGCTTTTGCTGAGACTGGCTTTGAACTTGCAATTCTCCTGCCTCAGCCCCCTGGGCTGCTGGAGTTACAGGTGTTTGTCACCACTGTGCCCATCAGGAAGTTATTTTTTAAGTGCATCTTTTCCTATGTTTGACTTGTTAATTGACCCACTTTTTCTGGTTCCAATTTTAGAAATTCCACCAAAAGTTCAGTTAGGACCTAATGGAATATCTTTGATCAATGGAGTAAACATGGTTGGACCTAAAAATGTTCAATTCCTTTGTTGAAGCACCAAAAGGGAAATGCTGAATCTCTAACTTTTATTCCCCTCCCCAAGAGCATGCACAGAAGTGATGGCATGTTCTCTGCTATGTGTGCAAAATAATGACAACCTCTGTTTTACTCTTGCAGCCCACTTCCAAAAGCCATGTAGCTTTGCACATCTTCTTTTTATGAGATATAAGTTATTAGATTATTTTGGAGTAATTGCAATGTAGAAGGCAGTGCATGTATCCTTAGAATTGGGAAGAGTATGAATAGAAAAAAATTAATGCATTTCTCTTTTTAAAATTTTTCTTTGTTTTAATTAGTTATACATGACAATAGAATGCATTTATGCACTTTGAGATATCATACATAGATGGGATATAATTTCTCATTTTTCTGAGTATACATGTTGCAGAGTCATATCATGCAGTCACATATATACATACAGTAATAATGTCTGGTTCGTTCTACTATCTTTCCTATCCCCACATTCCTTCCCCTCCCCTCCCATTACTTCCCTCTACCTAATCTAAGGTAACACTATTCTTCCCTAGTGCCCCCGGCCTTATTGTGAATTAGCATCCACATATTAGAGAAAACATTTGGCCTTTGGTTTTGTGGGATTTCGCTTAGCATGATATTCTCCAACTCTAACCATTTACTAGCAAACTCTTCTTTAAAGCTGAGTAATATTCCATTGAGAATATATACCACATTTTCTTCATCCATTCATCTATTGAGGGACACCTAGGTTGGTTCCATAGTCTAGCTATTGTGAATTGAGCTGCTAGAAACATTGATGTGGCTGTGTCATTATAGTATGCTAAAGAACTCAAAATACTTAACACCAAAAAAACTAATAACTCAGTCAATAAATGGGCTAAGAGAACTGAACAGATACCTCACAGAAGAAGAAATATAATTGATCAACAAATATAGGAAAAAGTATTCAACATCTCTACAATTAGAGTCTTTTTGATTTGCATTTCTCTAAGATTTCATCTCACTCCTATCAGAATGGTAATCATCAAGAATACAGGCAACAATAAATGTTGGTGAGGATGTGGTGAAAAAGGCACACTCATACAGTGCTTATGGGACTGCAAATTGGTGCAACCACTATGGAAAGCAGTATGGAGATTCCTCAGAAAATTGGGAATGGAACCACCATTTGACCCAGCTATCCTGCTCCTTGGTTTATACCCAAAGGAATTAATATCGGCATACTATAGTGACACAGTCACATCAATGCATTTCCTGTCTTCAAGAGTCTTTGCTATTATTGAAGAAATTAAATGAGTGAGTGAACTTTTAAAGATGATGAGGAAGCAGGAAAACTAAATCATGTCTTTGGTCCCATTTTTACTTATCCAAGGTGAAAATAAGAAATTCAATGGGAAGGAATCCATATGAGACTCTTTGAAAACTCATGAGCTAAATGATTTGGAGACAATAGGTGAACTTGATTAACTGAAGTCCCATCGCATCGAATTCAGTGTTATGTTCAGGCCTTGCCCTCGACATATGTGGTAGTTTTGTGGGTGCATTGTGCCTGGTCACCACAGATGCCCTTCTCCCCTCCCATGAGCCATGTGCCAGGGATTCATGTCCTTGTGTAATCTCCTCCCTCTGATTCTGAGCTGACTCTGTGACTCACTTCTAACAAATATGACATGCAGAGGTAATGCTGTGTCTTCCAAGGTGAGGTATGAATCACACATTTCTGTTCAGGATTTCTCACAATGCTCTGAAGATTGGTCTCTTGGAACTCAGATGGCGTGCTGCAAGAAGCTCAAGTCACACAAAGAAATCTCATGTTTTACTGTGGTCACCAGGCCAGCTGAGCTTCCATCTGACAGCCAGCATGTGGGCAAACCCACTTAGATGTCTAACCCAAATCTCCAACCAAGGCTTGACGAAGCCTTCAGAAGACAGCCCAGTAGCTAGCTGACCATCCCTACATCAGTCTTTAAATATAAACTGCCAACGTGAACTCAATGGACCCACAGAACCATAATCGTCATATAACGCCATTAATTTTTTTAGATACTTTGTTTACACCATGAACCGAGACAGAAATGGATAACTGGCACAGAATTTAATTCAGCAGTGCCTTTGCTATTAGCAAGGTTTTACTTTTGTACATGGTTATTACATAACATTTTAGTTTTTTTATCTATTTGTTTTAATTTATGCTTACCATAAGTAAAAAAAAAAAAGTCTTACATTTCATATAGCTTGTGGAAAACATATTCTGCATACCAGCTTTTTCATAATGATCTTATAGATGAAATGCTTACATTTATTGTGCGATGGATCCTTTTAAAGTCCCTGAAGCCCAGTGGAGACTTTCTGGAAACAATATTTTTTTTCTTTTTTTTATTGTTGGTTGTTCAAAACATTACATATTTCTTGATATATCATATTTCACAGTTTGATTCAAAAGGGTTATGAACTCCCATTTTTACCCCATATACAGATTGCTAAATCACATCAGTTACATTTCCATTGATTTACATATTGCCATTCTAGTGTCTGATGTATTCTTCTCTCTATCCTATCCTCTACTTGGAAACAATATTTTTAAGTATACAATATGAAATTTGTAGAATTACAAAAGAAAATCATATGGCAATGCAGTTTTGAAAATATTAAAAAACAAATCTGTGGTATAGCAACATATGTACTACTTATTAATACATTGAGAAGTCTAATGACTATAATTATTTTGTAACTTTGAAGTACTAATTTAAAAACAATATTTTTACAACATTTTATTATGAGAATTTTCAAATATACAGCAAAGTCAAAACAATCTTATATTTTGTTGTTGTTGTTGTTGTTACTAGGGATTGAACCCAGAGATGCTTTACCACTGAGCCATATCCCCAGCCCTTTTAAATTTTTTTATTTTGAAATGGTTTTGCTAAGTTGCTTAGGGCCTTGCTGAATTACTGAGGCTATCCTTAAACTTAACAGCCTCCTGCTTCAGACCTCCCAAGTCACTGGGATTACAGGCTCATGCATGGGTGCCTTGCTGACAATTTTAATGCTTTTATGAATTTCAATATCAGTTGCAAAGTAAACAGCAAATTGCCCCTAATTAATTCAGTGTGTATTTCATTAACTAAAAGATGTACATAAAAATTTAAATATATCTGAATCAATTATAATCTGATATCAGTAATGGAAGTCACATATTCATATCAATAATACTGCCAGTACCAAGGCTTGTTGCTAGTATTCCTAATTGAAACAAATGTTAAACTTCAGTCAGAAGTAATGAAAATAAATGTGTAATTTTTTTCCCCTCTCATTTAAGTTCACGAACCTACACAGCCATAGACACATTGAGGTTCAAGAGCTCTAGGTGGCGTAAGATGTGATATGTGCTGATAATCCATGCATAAGTTAAAAAATATAAGTCAAATACATAAGATATCACATAAAAATAAGGTTTTGAAAATAAATTCTGACATTTTTACCTATGGGGTTTTATGTCAAAAGTAATGAAAAAAGCTTGGAATCGTGCAAAACATTATTGGAAAGGAAAAGATTTGACCTCTGTGTTTGTTTTCTAGGGATTCTCTGACAAAGTACCCAAAATCAGATAGCTTCAAACAGGAGCCATTTATTGTCTCATAGTTCTAGAGACTGGAAGTCTGAAAACTGAAGTGTGATCAGAGTCATGCTCTTGCTGATGGCTCTGGAGTCACCCTACCTGCCCGTTCCAGTTTCTGGTGTTTGATGGCAAGCCAGGCGTGGCCACCATGGCATTCCTGGATTGCAGCTGCACCACTCCAGGGACATGGTCATCTTTTCTCCAGAGATCTTCATGTCCTTTACCCTCTATGCTCAGGTGCCTCTGGTCCAAATTCCCTTTTTAAAAACAGGAACACCAGTGACGGTTCAACCCACAATAACATCAGATTGTATGATTCAAAGGAATAAGAATTTAGTTGTAGTTTGAAACTATTTCTAGAAGGATCTGAAGTTAAATATGGTCTGGATTCATATGGTCTGGTCTTGGGAACAGAAACTTCTAGAGCACAAAACTTGCACCGCTAGTTGTCCCTTCATGATGGTGAGGAACTTTGAAATATACAGATACGAATGTAAAGTCATCCCAAGCATTTATATTTGAGTACACACATCAGATTTCAAATTGCTTTATTCACTTTTCAATAATACCATAGTGAAAAAAATTTTAACCAAAAATTATGTTCAAAAGAACCATTTTAAATTCCATAATAGACCTGTAACCAATTAGTCACCAACAGTTACTGAGCAACCTAAAATATCATATTCCCTGAAGAGAAAAAAAAATACAGTAAATGTGAGCCATGTCTTTAGGAGTTTAGAGTAAAATAAGGCAGGTTAGATTGACACACAAGGAAACAGCACGCTCACAACCAAACCATCCCTTCATTTAAAAAGTCCTTTTTAATCTCCATTTCTGTGTCCATTTCAATTTTTTCTTATTTTGAACTGATTTAAATTCCACTTAATTGCATGGTTTTTCCCTTTTTTCATTCACTGCTGATAAATACTGCTTCTACCCCCCTCCAAAAAGAGCCATCTCAAATTATTCAATGAAGCAAGCTTGTGATGTTGTCATTAGTAAGATTAAGAAGGTATAATGCTCACCACATAGAATATATTTAACCAATGTTAACTGTTTTTATTCACTATATATGTTGAACGCATGACAAAAACTCAACAGAGATATAAGTAATTCCCTGGCAGTATTGATATTTATTCAGTGAATTCTGTATAAATATCAACCTCTTTAGTTGTTTTATACTTCAGAAAACATTTAGAATAAAATTTCATTATGAGGACCTCTGGAACATTGTCATTTTATGTATGTATGTATGTATGTGTGTGGTGCTGGGGACTAAACTCAGGGCCTTGTGCATGCAAGGCAAGCACTCTCCCAACTGAGCTATATCTCCAGCCCTGGAACATTGTTATTTTTCAAATAAGAATCACAATTCCAAAGAATTCTAAAATACATTAGGGCAAAATGTGATACTTAAAAAAATAAAAAATAAAAATAATCCTTTAGACCAAATTGAAAGAGAGTCAAATTCAGATGTCATTTGTTTTCAGAGAGTAGTCTAGAAAGTATTGCTTTGGCCCATTAGATCTTTGTCAAGAGGTATCTAATATCTTTAAATTTTAATTTCCTACCTCCAGCATTACTTGATCCTGGATGCATGTAATGTTCTTAGTGTGGTGCTTGGAATAATGATTAAAAAAAAAACTGGCACCCAGTTCTCAGCCCCCTCCATCACTTTCTGTGACCTGAGTGTCTCAGTCAAAGTGGCTAACCTGCTAGGGAAAGAAATTTTAATGAAATGGAAAATATTATGTCTTTTTCCACAATAATATCACTTTTAATCAGAGAGAGCATTAGAAATTGGAAGAAAAATTAAAAAGTGAAATAGTTCTTTCCTCCTCTATTTGTATCTGAGTGGCTTCAGATGAGCAGGTTTTTCTCTTGGTAGCCTATTCCCTCCAGCAGAACCTTCCAGAAAGCCTTATACAGTGAAGAGAAGGACAGCAGGCTTTCCAATTGCATGGTGTTGCTTGCTGAGGAAGAAGGCAGAGGTTCGCCTGTATAATCCGATTTCATCATCTCACACTAATCACTACTGATAGTTGCAAAATTTAGCCTGGATCTGCTTAGTTAATCTAGATTGACAGGAGGTAAAAGTAAGGGGACACAAGGGCGCAGAAACAAAGAGAAGAGAGCCTACACTGATTTCCAGCCTTGTTCTTTTATCTAGGACTTCTAATTTGCTCTCCTTTGGGAATTCTATTTCTCTTACCTTATAAACAAATGCTACGGGTTGTTAAGATACCAGCCTTTCATGGAATCTTGAATCAACAACAGGTGCACCATGAGTCTCTGAGACTGCAGAGAGAGCAATACCCACGTCCTCCTGAGACTGCGCGGAAGGTACTTCCAGGTGCACATTGTATCTGATGCTATGTATTATTTATTGAAACTGAGCTCTGCACTTTCTTTATCCTCTGGGAAACACTGGAGACTGGTGCCTCCTAAAATGGATGCCACCAACAGCTAAACTGCAAAGTCTTCTAAATGTTCTTTGCTTTCATTGTTTTGTTTAATAAGAATTTGCAAGCTAGAGCTACCAAGTTTTTTAGTAAAGCTTGAAGAATAATTGGGAATTACAGTTGAACACCCGAAGGAAGAACACCTCTGTGATTTTGGTCGTTTCCACATGGATTCAAGTTTTATTTTATTTTTTTAAGGGAATACCCAGCTGGATTTTGTGGATATGTAAAAGATTTATATGTTGCAACCTCTGCCTCTATAGACTGCATGATTACTGTATCGATCTGACTGTTATGTGTGTGTTCAGATGCTTAATACCAGGAAGGAAGATGGGTTATCTGAAGATTATCTTCATTGTTACTTATGATATCTGTGTCTGGCAAACCAGAGAACTTTTTGCATTTGGGTAACAAAGAGGTTTGGAATATACTCCATTGGATGTTTCCATGTTGGTGAAACTGTTGTTGACCATCTTGGTTCTGCATGTTGCCATGCTAAAAGTACCTAAGGGTAAAAATGTCTCCTGGGTAAGTAGATGATGATTTTATATCTCTTCAAAATATATTTTAAGCACAAACATATCATTTGAGAACTTAAAGACATTTAATGGTTTCATGCTAGTAGGAGTATTTGGAAAAACTTCAGAAAGCATTTGCCTTAGAAAAGTATAAATAAAAGTGTTAGAAATCTTTCAGCAAAATCATGATGGTGAGCTTGCTAAAATATGAACTACAAGAAAAGTAAACTCTAGGTTCGTTTTGCCATTTGCAGTTACTTCTCCTTCACATACCCATGCAGATTTTAAATGTATTTGTATAAAGTCAAGGCTGTTGTTTTAAAAATGTTTCCAACTTTACAACTGATAATGTGGATTTCAAGTGGGGATGGAAGGGGCAAATCAAATTTTAAGGGTAGGATGTGTAGAGTTTTCATTATTTGGGGATATTTTCAATATGTTCCCCTTTTTCACTCTTAGAAACAAGATAGTGCTATTTCTTAATTTTATATGCCTAATTTCTATCAGTAATAAACACATACAGTGAAAGTTTAGCATTTCAGTATGAACAATAGCATATTAATCCTCATACGATTTAAATCCATAATATTATTTAAGGTAGTTTTTCAAACATACAAAGCTTGTCAGACTGAGCTTAAAATAATGAGAACCATCTGTAAATTCTTAAAAAAATAAGTACCTTTAATTCTCTGCTATCATGTTTAGTGAGCTAAACATTGAATATAATAGGCAGACGGATACCCTTCTATTTCCACATAAACTTGTAGGTCTAACACCAAATATTTAGCTGGTACCAGCACATGAAAAGTCATCCATACTCATCACAGAATTTATTATGATTATAGTTTTCTTAAAGTATATCAAAAAACAAGTGATCCTGTCTTTCTGTACAGAAACATTTTTAAACTAATTTGAAATTCATCAGGCTGTTCTTAATTTATGTGAAATAACACAATATTTGTGTGAAAATGGCAATTGTAATCTTTTTTCTGTTATGGACACTTTTTCTTTGTAGTACTTAATTAACAAAGGTCTATCTTTGTTTAAAACACCATTCCCCATTTCAGACAAATTTACAAAATGTTTGAAGCTGTTCGTTATTGAAAATTGATAGGTTTATATTTTTGCTACTGCTGACTCTTCGCTCCTTCCTTTTAGAAAGGAATATGATGGCAGTGACCTTTGGCCCCACGCGTGATTTTGTCTGTCTTCCCATCCAGGAGCCTTCATGGCGATTCTGACACCCAAATAAGGGTTGACACTTCCTGCCAGCACATGAACACCAAAGAAAGCAGTAGTTTCGAGAGTGTGTCCCCCTCCTTCATCTGACTAATCCTCCTAAAAGATTAATTCTCCCAAAGCAGTGCCTGCCTAATGGAGTACTTCTGCCATGAGAGGAAAAGTCTGGAAACCTTTTGAAAGCTCCGGCTGTCTTTGGGTTTGGTTTACTTCTGACTCAATTATACTATTTTTTTTTAAAGATCAAATTATTGGCTAAAAACTTGGATTTATTTTAGTATCATCAGAATCCTTCCATTTTCTTAGATTAGAATTTTCTCCATATTTCCCATTCTGTTATGAACGTCTCTGTCTCCATCAGGGTCTGCCACAAGTCAAGTTTATGGGTGCAATTCCCCTGGTACTCCCTGTAATAATGCAACAGCCATTTGCTTGATGTGTGATGATCCTGTAATGAATGATCAACTTATATTGATGACTACAGTATAGTTCCTTTTGTTTGGACATCAAGTACAGAAAGACATTTTCAATGTGGACCGCTTGATTTTCATCAGTTGTGGTTGCTTCGGTTACTGAATGATCCTAAGACGAGATCTTTGGCTTTGTAGGATGAATGGTTTCTGGTAGTCCTGTTTTTGCCATTGATCATCTGCACTTTCACTTAGACTTGAGTCTGGGAGGAAAGTAAAATGATTCGTCTTGTCTCCTTATCCACAGAGGGAACCCAGTGTCGAACGTAAGTTTTAAATTCACCCCTTGGTGCCTCCAGTTCCTTAGGCACACACTCTGCCCCTGCAGTAAATGCAAACACATCTTGCTGAACAACACAAGCACCTCGGTGAAACTCCACCTTCTCTCTCCTTTGGGCCTGCACAGTGTCGGCAGATGATTCAGCTGTGCCTGACAGTGTCCCTGTCTAAAAATGATGGCAGTTACTACTATTTCTCTGAGATGAGATAAGGAATATCAGGTCATCCAAGTATGAGGGTTCACCAGTCATTTCTCAAATGCATACAGAGTGCATCTCTAAGAGACTTTAGGCACTGTAGAAAGAGCAGTGAAAAGGATGCTTGAAATCCTGGACCTCATGGGGCTTACATTCTAGAGAGGGGAGATGCACGAAAATGCAAACAGATATGTAATGTGTGAGATAGTGAGTGAAATACAACAAGAAAGGGGCAGGAATCGAGAGGGATGTTGCACATAGGTTCCTCAAACTTACTTGAGAAGAGTCTTGAGGAAAATAATAGGGTGTGTGTGTGTGTGTGTGTGTGTGTGTGTGTGTGTGTGTAAGAATCGGGCATTCCCAGCAAAGAAAATGCTGGGATGGAGGAGGCAGGGCCATTCATGCCTGGAGTATGTGAGGAATGATAAGAAGGCTGGAGTGGCTGGACTGTAGGGACATTTCTTTGAATTTATGTATCTTTTATGTGTAGTCATCTCTCATTTCCAGTGGAATAGTTCCAGGACCCTTGTGGATACTAACATTTTACTATATAAAATGGTATAGTATTTGCCTATCCTATGCATCTGCTCCCAAATATGAAAGCATCTTTAGATTACTTACAATACTCAATGCAATGTAAGTGCTATGGAGTCATTACACTGTGTTGCTTAGGGAGTAATGGCAAAGAAAAATGTCTGTAATACTCAGAACATATGGAATTTCTTTTTCTTTTTTCCTGGATATTTTTGTTCCACTATTGGTTGAATTCACAGGTACAGGAACTAGCAGATACACAGCACCAACAATAGTTACATACCTGTAGTAAATGGTTCTTCAGAGATTCTGAGACAGACCTGAATCCCAGCACTCAAATCCCCAGAGAATTGTGGAATAGAGAGACTTCATAGGACAGTATACGTTGGCACTTGCCAGGTAAGGGTTACAGGTGACAGGAAGGAGGGTCAGAAAATTGGGCAAATGTCCCTTCTGGGGATTAACCACTTCCCTCTCTGCTTTTCAACTGACTGCGACTCTTAAGAATTCAGAAATGTATTACCTTTATTCATGTCATTGAGAGTGTTTCAAATGAGTGTGATTTGGGGAGTATAGAAATTAGAAGAAATTTTAAACTAAAAATTTTAAACCAAAATTGAGGATAGTGTTGAAAAAAAAAGAGTATTTAGGGGTAAGCATCCAGGCATACGGAACACACACAGCTCTTCCTATAGAAATTTATACTTTTTATTAGGATATAATTAAGTGCATACTAGAGTCTCTACACATTTTGTGACTATAAGAGACTTTTCTAGAAGTCTGGTGTTTTTTTTTTTTAGCCATACCTTGCAGACGTTTGCTCATGATAGCTGTATGGACCAGTTAAAAATTGATTTGACTTTGTCAAACTGACCTACTTTGTCAAAAAGTCACTTTGCCTTGGAAATATAAAAGTAATAAAGCCCACTTGGATTCTTCTTGCAAACTCTCATACTGATTTTTTTCAACTGTGTGAGAGCTGAAATCAATCATTCTGAACTTTCTAACATTCTAAATCTATGGTCCTGTATATAATTATTTTTATGTATAGTGCTGAATTAGATGTTGTAATTTTTTTATTATGCACCATTAGAAATTAATACAATTTATCTAAGAAAATGAAAGGGAAGCTATAAAGAACATAAATGAGTACTTAAATTTATGGAACAGAGTTCTAGAGATAAAATAAATTCAGAACTTTGGGGCTTGCTTTTTATTTCTTGATAGAGATGTTTCTAGTAAATCCACTAAGTATACCTATTGTCATAAAATAGATACTACTAAAAAATGGCAAAAAACACACCCTAACATGACTGTTAAACATACTGTATATAAAGTGGGACATTGGTACATTTCGTAAGCAGAAAACAAAAATGTCCTCTAGGGACAGGAATCTGTCACTTTTCCTTGGCCATATAATTCATCTTATTTTCATGAAGATGACCTCCAAATTATTAGGATTCATGAACTTCTGTCTGGTTCACCCCTCTAACCCTCTGTGTCTCTCTTAGGAGATTTTAAGCTGAATCAATTCATGTCATGACTCTGTTGGAGATTTACTTCTTGTTCAAGTTTCGCTACATTTGAGAGGCAATTTTTTTTCTATAGCCCCTAGATTACTTGTCTTTCAGACAATAATTTCTGAAAACATCCACTTGTATTTTTTCTTTTTATCTCTGAACCTATGCCACTGTCATTAGAAATATCTCCCTGTTATTTCTTCTCCCACCTTTCCTTATTCAGATACATTAGAAGGTTTACTAACCATTTCTCCAAAATCTATGCAGGTTTTAGGTTTTTTTTTTTACCTTAACTCATAATTGACCAGAACTCATAGTGTGTCTGGTGATAGAGACAGGTTATTTACCTATGCCCACGTTCACTGAGAGTCCTTCAGACACATATGGAGGAAGTTTTTTCTTTGCCCAGTAAATACATAGTTTGTTCTAAATACTTTAACTCTAGGTGTAGGCTTGGAAACTTGAGAGATTGTGCCAAGCTGGATTTAGTGAATGTGAATATGACACTTTATGTAGCCATTCATAAAGCTTTAAGACATCTGTACTTATATGTAACCTTCCACCATTAATTATGTTATTATCAAAATGCATATATTTTAAAAATAATCATAGTCAAGCTCAGAGGGTTCTTAGGGAATGACTATTCCCTTTTAAATATCTGTCTCAAAACTCACCTCTTCCCTATTTCTAATCCTAGTGACATTCTCTTCAACTTCAAAGAATCATTGACAATGTATTGTAATGGGGAAATATGTGCATCAGAGATGGAGTCTAGGTTTGATCTTGATTCTACCACCATCTGTGTGACCTTGTACAAATTATTAACCTCTGAGGCTTAGTGTGTTCATCTATAAAATAAGAATATTAAATTTCCTGTAGGTCTATTTTTAAAATAATGTGTAAAAAGTACTTATTATAGTGTTATCACATATAACTTAATTTAGCAATATTGCTTGGTTCTCAGTTGTTTTCCAACTCCACTGCTAATTCGGGAGCTCATCCTCTTGGATTGAACAGGCTCCATGGCAGTCTTCATGCCGATTGCTAATTTCTAAACTTTCCCTTTTCCCTTCCATTCCAACCACTTCTATTTAGTGCATTTCCTTAAACCCAGGTTCTCATCTGTTTCCAAGCAGATCAAAATCCTTTAAAACTTTGTCATCATCTGTACATAAATTAAATATTCCCAGCCCAACTGAATTCCCTGCACAGAGCAGATGCCTGAGCCATCCAGAAACAGGCCAGCTGAGCCAAAGGCCCCTCTGCTTACTGCCCTCTGCCTTCTATCCCCTGGGTTTGAGCCCACCTGTTAGACTATAGGAACATTCACTCAGTGGGCATTTCTGTCCTCCAGTTTGCTAGTTCTTACGTCTGAGATTGAGGGAGAAACTGAATTGCATTTGGGGGATCCTCTCATTCTATCCTCTCATTCTATTCATTGCATTTGGGGGATTCCTCTTCACCCTGGGATGCAAACATCCCAGGGCCAGACAATTTCTAAATCAGAAGATGGTGTAGTGAAGGCAGAGGGAATGCAGATAAAGAAGGCTGAGGAAAATTGAATAATTATCTGCAAGTCAGTGTTCTGATCAACTTTGGCTTTTTCTACTCAAGCTGGGAGAGGAAAGACATCATTTAAAACCTTACCTGGAGTCACCATGTCTAGGGAATCCTACCGGGTTTCATTTCTAGGAAAATGTTTCCATCTTAAATGCCACATTGGAGGCTTTAAGGGTCCAGGACTGGGAGAAGCAATTGTGAATTTTTCCCTCAGATCAAGATATGATGACAATTGTCAGTGTGTTCTGAAATGACAACCCATTTCAAAGGATCTGGGTCTATGCCCAATTTGGGGATTTTGTTCCCACTACTCCTACCTTAGCTATGAGTGATGGCTTTGGTGGCATGAGCTGCCTTAGCCAGCCAGGTCAGTGCTTTCAAAAGAGAATATGCCACACCCCTGTGGTTCCATGCATGAAGAGAATGGCAGATGTGGTAACCTTTGTTTAGAAGTAAAAGGTAAAGCGGAAGTGGGGATGTGGCGTTTCCCTCTCTGATCTGGGGGGGTACCCTAGTATGCTCTTCGATGGAGATAAGGTCAGGCATGCCACCTCCCCCTGGAAAAAAAAGTTGGAGAGATTCCACTGCGAGAGATTTCAAATTATCAAGTAAATGTTAACCTTGTTTTACAAATATCCATTAAAACTAGGGTGGGGACTGGATGCTCAGGGGCAGGAGGCATGTTGGGCATGCATGAGGCTCTGGCTGGATCCCCAACACTGCAAAACAAAGCAGAACCAAAATAACAAAAAAGAAAACAAACCTGGGGTGGCCAAGAGTCCCATGTTACGCCTGTTGCCACAACAATTAGTAGTGTCTCGGAAATATTCTGTTGGGAGCAGTAAATTACTTGATTAATTGTGATAACAGTATAAATACACAGCTAAGGTGAAAATGAGTGGAAAGGTTCAAGTTTTTTTCTAGAAAAAAAATCTCTCCTGTAAAGTCATCTAAAATTCAGTGGGAGAACAAGAGTGGGGCTATGCCTATGGACTACTCTAGGGTGAGATGGGGGGGCATCAGTTTTGTGATTTGGGGCAAACTAATTTATATCTTAATATATTTCCTCTGCGAAATGGGGATCGTTTTACTCACCCTAGATTGGTGAAAGCCAATCATAAGAATGCAATGTGTATGTATTCAGAAGGCAAATATCTTTTTAAATTTTTTTATTCTAATTAGTTCATTCATGAAAGATTGCATTTTGACACATCAAATATAAATGAAGTATAACTTCTCATTCTTTGGTTGTACATGGTGTAGAGTTATACCAGTTGTGTAATCATATACGTACATGGAGTAATAATGTCTGATTCATTCTCTTTCCTACCCCCATACCTCCTCCCTTCCCTTCAGTCCTGTCTAATCCAAAGTATATCTATTCTTCCCTAGTCTTCATCCTCCACTTACTGTAAATCAGCATCCACATATCAGAGAAAACATTTGGCTTTTGGATTTGGGGGATTGGCTTATTTCACTTAGCATGATATTCTCCAACTCCATCCATTTACCAGCAAATACCATAATTCATTCTTGACAAGAAATATCTTAAGAGAACTGTTGGGATTTTTCCTGGCTAAGCTCTTGTGCCAATCTAGATTTTTTTTTAACCTGGTCTTTAAGAATGTCCATAATCCAGTATGAGCCTAGGTTTCCCACCCTGTTCCCCATCAATTCCATTGTGAGACTCTCTGCCTTTCCGAATGCATGTTCTGTGTTCTTCCCTCTGTACATCTGCTCCTCCTGCTTACTAACCAGATGACTCCCACACCCCTGAAACTTCTGCTACTAAGCCAAGATCCAAAGTGAATCTTACTGGCACGGGCCATGGGAAATGAGAGAAATCACCCTCAACACATCTATAGGTATAGCCCTTGTGTAAAGTAAACTTACATTTATGTTCCTAGAACAGAACATGTTTCAAAATAACTTCACAATTCTGGGTGTTTATAATTCTTTTGAAAATTAACATTGAAAATGCAAGCGAAAACAAGCATTTGGGAAAAAAATGAGCAGGATATTCAAAATGGAAAGGAAGGTGAAATTTCCTAAGGACTAGTGCTAATTCCCAAGAAAAGGAGACAATCAGTGAGAAAAGAGCATGATTTTTTAACTTGCATACAAAAAAAAAAATGGAATCTTTCAAGGTACAGAGCAAACTCCCACTCCTTTCAAAAAAGGGGACTTGTGTATTCAGGAGTGCAAACATATCAGTGTTCCTGTCACCACAGAAGTTTCATAATTTTTATCTTGGAACAATTTGCTAGTTACCAACTCTTAAATTTATGATTGTCATTACCTTTTCAAGTCAAACCAAGAGAGTGACATGAGCTGGATTGTTCTCTGATAAGATGAAGGAAAGCACCAAGAGGCAGATGACGAGGTTCTTGCGGGTGTTCTACCTGGTTCAGCAGCTCCATAAGCCTAAATCTGCTGAGCCTCCTCTTAATGCATAGGAAGGAGATGAATATCTCATTTCTGGGGACTCATGCAAATAACCCAAGTTATGCATTCTATTTAAGTGAGGAAAGCTGAGAGTTAAAAAAAAAAAATGTTACCAACCTGCCAAAGCAGAAGAAAGAAACAGCATTGTAATAGATTTCTCAGAATTGCTCACATCAGGTGTCCCAACTTGACAGAGAAATCCAAATGGAATCGCTCATCTGACAATCAGTTGTTGGATTGTCAAACAGACGGTGTGATGCTGTCTCCGTGATGCTCAGATCCTGCGGAGCAACAGTCTAAGTAGTTTGGGGGCTTCACAGCTGCATCCACCTTCTCTGCTGCTTGCAGGTCTGAACAGCAGTAGCGATAATAGCACATATTTTTAAATATGAATGACAGGGGTGGGGTAGACTTGTCTAATTTTGCAGGCAGATTTTAGCTTACTGCAACTTGAGCTGAGCAGGGACAGCTTTCTCTCTAGAGCTGTCTCCTAGATTCCTACTGGTAAGTGGGTATCCTTTAAACTTTGAAGCTTCACATGGATCTCTCCAGGCTCATTTCTTTCATGGTGAGACTCACAGTGAAGGACAACAAGTTTGAACCATGTTAGCCACTGATGTAGCCTTTGGAGATACAGAAATAAGAGGAGAGTTTATTCTTGTTTGTGTTTTTTCCTGGAAGACTCTGCAAGAATGCAGATTGAAAGGCAAGATGTGAGAAATATTGGAGTTGAGGAGGAAAGAAAAGAGAACCGTCTCGGTGTAACATGTCTCCATGTCTCGGATGTCACATTTGCTTCTCTTTGGAAGAGCCAGGGCTTAAGTCCTAGAAGCTATGACAGCTCCTGTGGAAGTCTTCATTTTCTTTCTTTTTCTTAATGATGAATGAAACTACATGAGAGGTGAGAAGGCCTAGGGCCAGTTATCCAGCTGAGACACCTCATGGTCCATATCCCAGCTCTCTCCTTGACCAGTTGCAGCACTAGTTACTTATCTCCCTGAAGTCAGCATTCTCATCTGTTCAGCCGGAGACTGAACTACTGATCTACTGACCTCTGGCAATTAATTGCAAATGAAATGATCCCTGTCACATCTTGACACAAGACCACATTATAAAAATGTTTTCCTTTTATTGAAATGAGATTAAAATTTATTCAGTTTCTAGAAAAACTGCCTCTGCTTTTGAAGACAAAATTGCAAGTCATGGTGACAACAGGCAAGTATATTTCTCATTATGCAGTGGGCAAGTGTATTGCCTCAAATAACAAACTTGCTCCACAGAAGAGTCATGGGGTGTAATAAAAGGTCTTAAATACATTTGTTTTTTAAACATTGAGTTGAAAAGATTGCTTGTTTCCCCCAAATTTCCAGGTGAAGGACAAGTCTGTGCTTATTTTCACTCCATTTTTTTTTCCCAATGCAACTTAAACCTGTTAATATCTATATTCAGGAAAACTACCCTGGTTGCCTGGCAACCAGGCTTAGTGGGCTAGGAGACACCAAGGTAAGAAATCAAATGCAGCCAGCGCAACCGTGGCTTATGCTGTCATTGCCAGACATCCATTCTCCCTGTGCTCTGCTGGATTTTTATTTTCAAAACATAAGTAAATCTTTCAAAGATGTCAGCTCGATGCTATTAGGGGTATAAAAATTATGGTATGTGGGGTAACATTTCAGCATGGCTGAACAAGTATGAAGAAGCAATCTCCCTCTGCTCTTAATTAAAACCAGCCTAGTCCTTTTGCTTGTAGGTCATGCTGTACTTTTCACTCGTACTTTTTATTTCCTCTGCAGAAAGATGTATGCATTGTTCTTGGAATGAGATGTGATAGAAATTGAAGCATCAACTTTGAAAAATACGAGTTTAGGATTAATTACTGCCAAGCATATATTTTTGTGTCTTCTGCAAAGGAATAAAAAGAGAAATGTGTTAAAATGACTTTTCTTTTGCAGATTCTTCTTCTACTTTCCCACCTTTATGTACTTTCTCATGTGCTTCCCCATGGAAACTTTGCTATGTTGAAAATTAGGAATAAGAAAAGCTTCTGGGTTAAAAGAAATGTCATCTTCCTCATGGGCAGTATATACACTATGTGACTGGAACACAGAATCTGGAATTCAAATCTTACATTATTTTACATCTCACTTGTTTCATAGTTCAGCTTTTATTAGCAAGTTCAATATTTGGAGGGAAGGTATCCTACCGGACTCTGAATCAAATCCTTTTTGAAATATGATTGCAGAATAACATGAGATCAAACAAATAACAGGGACATTGAAGTGAACATCTGGATAATCTGACAAGGAGAACAGAATATCGGTATCATTCATCCACTAACGTCTCAGCATGTGTCCTCAGAATCTTGAAAGCTTTTGGTTCCTTACAGGAGAAAAGCAAGTCTTGTTGTTTCATTGCCACCAAATATTTCTTTTACCCTCATTCCATAGTTGGTATGAATTATGGGCTTTTCAAGATAAGCTCTATGTTCAGATTTCAAGTAAAATCATCTAATTTATGAATGTTGGCTTCAATATAAACTACCAAACTCAATGTTGTGGGATAAACTGAACCCATCTGGAAGGCAGAAAATGATCACAGTTGCCATTGATGATACTTGGTATAGATAAGGATTAATGGAGAGATTCTAAGGAATCCTCCTCTGTTTAGACACAGCATATTAAAGTGAGGAACTTTCAGGGAGATGGGACAAGAAGCAGGACCCCATTTCATGACTAAGGGTGGGAAGAATATCGTGGGGAAGAGTAGGAACATCCGCAGTGTCAAAATGGACTTCAGTAAGAGGGCACTTAATTATCTTAGAAGAGGAATTTTAATGGATCAGAAAAAGTCCAGCACAAATGCAATAAATTATTATAAGGAGTGTGAGTGTTAAAAGCAGACATCAGCAAAATACAGTCTACTTTCAAAAGGAGGAAATACGGGCATATGCACTGGAAGGGAAGGAAGTGGATTGGAGGAAGATGTGGGTATATTTGTAGACAGAGGAAGTATGAGAAGAGTGGACCAAATACAGAAGTCTAGGGTTTGGAAAACCATAAACAGACTCAGACCACATGGTGAATATGTACAATTTTTGCAGTTCATAACACGAATTTTGAGTCAATTTTGTTTGGGTTCACAGTCTTGTTGAAGTAGACATGGGGGTCCTTGGAAAGTAGGGGGAATGGAAAATGTCTAAGAAGTAGTGGTTTCCATGTTGCTAAAGAATGAACTGTTGAAATGCTGGGTCCTGAGGAGTGGTCCAGGGAGGGCCACAAGTGATTTGGGAGGAGGTTAGTGGACCTAAGATACTACACAGGCATCCAAGGTCCTGGGAAAGGTATGGTATAGATTTATTATAAGAGCATCTGAAAAGGTAAAACAATGTAAAGAAAAGCTGTAGGATTTGTGGTCTTTTGCTTAAAATAATTTTAAGTAAAGGCAAGAAGAGGTAAGGGTTATGCATGTGGGTTTCTGATAAGGAATGGAAAGTCCTTCTAAACAAAAGTCAGGATCCAAGGGCAAGGAAGGGAGTTTTGCATGTGACATCCTGGATGATAGTAGAGAAGAAAACCAAGCCAGGTGAAATAATGTTTGGAAAACCCAGAGGAATAATCAAAAGTTGGTATACGGACGCTTTAATTTTTACTCATGGTACGTAGGAGTTGCAATCTTGTACCAATTGTTTTTGATTCCCCTCTTTCCTGCTAAAGTGAAGACAAGGAACATACGTCGCCTGTTTTGTTCTTCACTGAATACCTAGCTCTTATCTCAGTGGTGGTACATAGTAGATGAGCTCAGTAATTATTTGTTCTGTGAATTAAAAGATAGTGAATAGGAATGGGAAGAGGGAAGTGAAATGTGACATCAAGGCTATAAGAGAATGTGAGATCACTGAATGAAAGGAATGGGTAACATTGTAAGGATTATTGTAAAGTGGCAATTTATGTACTTATTTGCAAATTTTGCAGTACTGGCAATTGGACCCAGGGTCTCAAGCATGCTAGGCAAGCACTTTTCTACTGAGCTACATCCACAGCCCTAAATGTATTTTTAAAATGTAATTCGGTAAGTGCATTCATGGTAATTTCTTGGGTTACCATTCAGCTTCACTACAAGGTCACTTTCAGCAGTTCATGAGATGTGGCTATTGAGGCCATAATGAATAGTAAGTTGGATACCCATCTGCCTGCCAAAAACAACCCTAAAGATGCCAAGTCCAGGAGCCAGCAAAGTTACGGAAGCCATAAGGTATGCTTGACACCTTTGGCTCTTGGCAAAATGAGTCAAGGGAATGACTTGACGCCTTTTAGGGGTGAACAAGTTGTCCCTTTTGTATAAAATGTCATCAGCTCACTGTGTATTTGCTGGAGAGTCAGCCAGGAAACAAAATACTTTGAAAAATGAAATTTTAAAGCTGAGGAATATTTGAATATGAACCTACTCTATGTTTGTTTTGATTTGGAAGTGTTGTCACATTGCCTTAAAAAGAATATGCTTATTAAGTGTATCATCATCTTTCTCACTCAACATTCCTTTTTCCACTAACATGAACATTTTCAATATTTAACTAAAAGAGAAGCTGTTTGGGGGATTGTTTTAAAATTTTTTTAAAATATCAAATGGTAACTTTCTGGACTGAGTCTGTTACCTTTTGCTTTATATGTGTAAATGTACAAGTGACATAGGTTACTAGAATGGGGAAGGTTTAGAAATGGGAAGATAGGCAGAATTGAAACATATCCAAGAGTTACATGAATACAGGACTTCCCCCGAACTTTCATATTGAAACCAGCTGATCGAGAAGTAGGTGGTCCAACCAAATGAAGCCAAAGTTACTTGGTAGGCGCTGTCCGTATATCATCTCAGGCCTTAGACATCAGAGACCCTTAAGAAACTATGGATTTTCTTGTATCCTCTACATTTTTTACTTATTTCATAATGGATATACTGATAAACAGTCCACTGAGAAGGAGGAAGTCGTGTTTTCCAGTGTGCTCATAACAAATGGATTATTGATTACACGATTAGAATGGAGATAGGAAAATAATTTTCAAGTTGACATTGAGTTTGCCGGTTTGAAATTAATAAAATGAAGATATTTTCTGAGACCCGTTGTTATGAGAATATAAAACTTCACACAACTAACAACTATTGAGTACCTGCCATGTTTACTGGGGAATCGATGAGAATCTTCCTGAGAGATGGGGAAACGCAGAAGTGAGAGGCTCTAAGAAACCAAACCAAAATGAAAATAGAGTAGATTCATATTCAAAGAAAGCCAAGACAGGGGAGGAGATTGAGATTGATGACACTTTAGGGCAGTGCACACATAAAGGTGGTCAGAGACCAGCTCTCTTGCTAAGGGAACATTGGGTCAGAGACACAAATCCTTGTTCCAGGAAGCAATTATTTGATGAATGGTTCTGATAACCTTTCAAAATGATAAGAGCGCTGCTAATCCTAAATCTGTTTGTAGATACTCAGTTATACAACTTCTGAAGTTTGTTTTATTTTCAAACAGTTTTTTTTTTCCAGCATGAGAAGTACATCTTTTTTCCTCTCTGTTGTACAGTATGTTCAGAATGCGTTTAGAAGCCTAGTCTTTGAAATTCTAGAATTTGCCAATTAAGGTCGGATTTTGTAGTTCTTCAACAACATGTTTTATGCTCTCTAAAATTAAGATGACTTTGGTAATAATTTTGTTCTGTTGGAAGGCATGCAAAGGGAAAAATTTTTATTTCAATTTTTAAGTTACGTGTACATAAACATGTAGGCAATGTTTTCAATAATCCTCTCCTGAATGTTATTTCTCAATTTTTTTTTGGCCTGTTGCTGTATTTTTTGTTTTCATTTTTTATTATGGGACTAATAAATGCTTATTTATTTTAAAACATAAAAATATTGCCCAAAACAGAGCAAACAGATATGAAATGAAAAATGTTTTCTTATTCTCTCCTCCACAAATGTACTCCTTTGGGGGGAAGAAAACAACACTCTTTAAGTGGTTTATAAATCTTCATTTATATGGTGGTTACCAGTATAGATTTAAATATTGTACATTATTCCCTATTTAGAAATTTATTAACTTTATGTATTTTGAAAGATAAGAAATTTGAAACACACTACCACCCACCTCCTGACTTCCAGTTCTTGGTAGTTTTATTTTTATCGTTATATTCCGTTCTGAATCAGGAATTGAGCTGTGAGCTTCATTCTGCTTTTTTAAAATGAAAAACTAATCAACAGCATTCACAATATCATGGTTATGAAGGTAAAATTGACATGCCCGCTTCATGGAGAAAGGCATGTAATCTGATATCATTAAAAAGTGATACTTAAAAGGGACTCTTCCATGTCCCAGAGTCAATGGATCCTCCTATTTTCTTTCAATCATCCTCTACTTCTCTGTCATTTTCAGCTGATAATATGGATGATGCCCATGAAGTTTTTGTTCTCAGATGATTTTTCTATTTTGCTTTAAAAAAGTTTAGTAATATAAATGTGTGTGTGTGTCTGGAAAACTTTCTGAATTGAACTTTCAAATTTCTTATTGATACCACACTTAACAATTCATTGGTATACATGTCTAATTTCAAAGTATGTTTTTCCTTCAAAACTTTATTTTCATTCTTTCTTGTCATGCACAGTTAAGAGATCTATCAGTCTGAATACTTTGTAGATATTTTTTTTTCTTTTCTCTCTCCTTTATTTAAGACTTGGCTTTATACAGTCTTTAGAACCAAATTTATTTCCTAGTATATCCAGTGACTGTTGTATTTCTTCTATCTTTTTAAAATTTATTCTTTAGATATATACATGACTATATCTTGACATACATACATGGAGTATAACTTATTCTAATTAGGATCCCATTCTAGTTGTAAGATGTGGACAGGAAAGTTATGTCCAATTCATTCCTCATTCCTATTCTTACCTCCCTTCCCTTCATTCCCTTCTGTCCAGTTCACTGAACTTCTCTTCTTTCCTGCCCTGTCCTCTTGTTGTGTTTTAGCATCCACATCCCAGAGAGAACATTCAACCTTTGCTTCTTTGGGATTGGCTTATTTCACTTAGCATGATAGTCTCCAGATCCATCTATTCACCAGAAAACGTCATAGTCATTCTTTTTATGGCTGAGTAATATTCCTGTGTGTGTGTGTGTGTGTGTGTGTGTGTGTGTGTGTGTGTGTGTGTGTGACATTTTCTTTATCCATTCATGATTAAGGGCACCTTGGTTTGTTCCCTGGCTTAGCTATTGTGACTTGAACTGCTAAAAACTTTGAGGTGGCAGTGTCACTCTAGTATGCTGATTTTGACCTCTTTGTATATAGAGAGAGGAGTGGTATAACTAGGTCAAACGGTGGTTCCATTTCTAGTTTTTTGAGGAATCTCCATACTGCTTTCCAGAGTAGTTGCACCAATTTGCAGTCCTACCAACAATGTATGAGAGTACCTTTTCCCTACATCCTCAGCAACCTTTGTTGTTGCTTATATTCTTGATAATTGCCATTCTGACTAGAGTGAGATGAACTCAGTGTGGTTTTAATTAGCATTTCTCTAATTGGTAGAGATGTTCAACATTTTTTCATGTTTGTTGACCATTCATATCTCTTCTTCTGTGAAGTGCCTGTTCAGTTCCTTTGTTCGTTTATTGATCAGATTTTTTTTTTGGTGTTAAGTATTTTGAATTATTTATATATGCTAGAGTATAATGCTCTATCTGAGGTGCCGGTGGCAAAGATTTTTACCCATTCTGTAGGCTTTCTCTTCATGCTCTCGATTGTTTCTTCTGCTCTGAAGAAGCTTTTTAATTTGATACTGTCTCATTTAGTTTTAATTTTACTTCTTGAGCATTAGGAGTCTTGTTGAGGAATCCAACTCTTTATATTTGAACTTCAAATACTTTTGAATCTTTCTTAATCAGCAGGTTAGCATTGAGTAGAATTTGCAACTTAAGACCTCTCAGTTTCTTATATTTTCTCCATTTTCTTATAGATATTGGGACACCTGAATTTATCCATGTTTTTCAAACTTTCATATTTTCCGTCATTGTTTTTTGTTTGTTTCTTATACCTCTGGTCTTCAAATTCAGCCATTTTTAAAAAAAATTATCCTGGTCATTCATTTTTGTTTTATGCTGGCAAGTATATTTTAATGTCCAAGGACTTTCTTATTGCTTCAGTGTTGCCTTTTTGTAGCTTCTTGTTCTTGTTTTATCAAAGGGGTAGATCTTTTAGCTAATTTTTGACTAATTTGGATTTGTTTTACATTTGCTTTGTTTCTCCAAGGGTCAGTTTTTCTATTTATTTTGGACTTTTCTTTTGCAAGTATCTGTTTTGAAAAATGATTCATTCATCAATACATGTGCATGACTGACTACCTTGGTGCAGATGGCAGGTGGCCCGGGTACTTGTCTGATGTTTTAGTTGTCTGCTCAGTAGGTCTGTCGTCCCTAAGTGAGGTGTCAGCGTGATCCTGCATAGATAGATGGGTATGGAGGGCAGTCAGATTTCTCCATGGTACCTTGTCAGGGAATCAGCAAGCAGGGACCCGACAACTACCCAGGGAGGGAAGTCTGTAGTATTTGGGGTGAAGCACTTCAGTTTTCTTCACTTCTGGGTGAAACTTCTACACATTTTTTTTCCAATTATTGTCCCTTTCTGCACTTTTGAGTGTCAGTATTTACCTTAAACTGATTTGTTCTTATTCAATTCCTTTAAAAATGCATTTATGCATTTAATACTTCTAATATTCCTTATCTTTTTAAAGCAAGTCAGTTGTCTCACTAAAAAAAAGTAAACCGTTTTTGTAATGTGTTTATGGTAATGGGGATCAAACCCAGGGCCTCATGTATGCTAAGCAAGTGCTCTACCTCTGAGCCATTCATCCTCCCACCTCCCAAGTAAACCTTATGAAATAAAGAAAATTAAAATCACGAATCTGGTGAAAACAAAGATCTTAATGTTCAATGTAACATGTAAACTTGAGAAGTTTTTACCTGGAAATCCCAAGTCTAAATCAATTACTGAGTTACATTTTTAAAATGGAACTTAAAAGCCTGATCTCTTTGTATTTGGGGAAAATTCTTTTAAAAAAAAATGGTAGGAGTACAAATAGGTTCCTTTCCCTAAAAATATTAATGGCAAGCTGAATGTGGAGGTGCATCTCCTGTTTTACCAAATACTCTAGAGGCTGAGTCAGGAGGATCACAAGTTCAAGGATGGCCTGGGCAAATTTGTGAAACCATGTCTCAAAATGAAAAAGGGCAGAATAAAACAGACATTATTATTGCTGTATGTATATATGTGACTGTATGAACAATGTGATTCTTCAACTTGTACACTCAGAAAAATGAGAAATTATACTCCATCTGATTCAAATGTATGATATGTCAAGATTATTGTACTGTCATGTGTAACTAATTAAAACAAATAAAAAAATGAAAAAGGGCTGGAGATGTAGCTAAGTGGTAGAGTTTGCATAGCATGTATGAAGGCCTGGATTCAATTCCCAGAAACAAAATTTTAGTCACTGAAGCATTTTTTTTAATTCTAGATTTTTCTGAGTTTACCCACAAACAAAGAATACTTCATATCATTTTATCTCAGGCAGTTACGATTATATAAGAATAGCCATACTGGCCCAGATGCTGCCTAAGTCCTAAGACTATGATAGAGATGCTTAGCTCTCTTTAGGCCACTTTATCAATCACATCCATCATTTGTATGTGTTTGGGCGCAGAATGTACCCGGGATGAGGATGCAATCCTATAGCCCAGATCATTCAAATCCTCTTCCTTCCTTCTTTATGTACTGGATTGGAATTTGCCTTCCTTCAACTCTTGAGATTAGAGGGTGCCTTTTCCACCTAACTCAGAACACCTTCGATAAATCCTGTCCCCTTTTCCTGTATTTACTATTGCCTGGTGCTACAGAACCTTTGGAAGGGGTATTCATGTGATAGGCCAACTGGGTTTTAACGAGCTTCCATGACACTAACTTTTTGTCACAACATGCAAGAACATGCTGACAGTTATTGAATGAGAGACAAAGCAAGTGACTGCTGACCTTTAGAGGATACTAGGTAATAATCAATTTTTGTACCAATAATACCACAGACATCATATGATTGTAATGAAATTTGAGTCAGGACAATGCAAGCAAAATGCATAGCCCGGTGCCTGGCATGCTCTAAGAACCTAATGAATAGTATCATTTGGTATGGTTGCATTAGGCAAAGAATTGTCAATATAAATGATACATAGTATGACAAGAAAGAAACTTGGATGTCTTTAGATGATTGGTGAGTGTATATATAAAATAAAATATGTATATAATATATGTCCTCCCCTTTTTTAAGCAATATATTATTATTGTAACATTACAATAATAGCTTACCTTATAGCAGGCTCTCAAGTTCAGCACTGTTGACTTTTGGGCCTGGATAGTTCTTTGTTTCAGGGGGTCGGTCCTGTACATTGCAAGATGTTTAGCAGATTCCCTGGTTTCTATCCATTAGATGCTGGTAGCATCTGTCCCCAGTTATGACAGCCAAAAATAGGTCCAGACATCTCCTAGGAAAGGCAAAATCATCTTTACAGTAATACAATTATATATATTTAAATAATTGTTTTCCTCTTTGTCTCTCTGAATTTAGCTTCTACCTTTGGTGCTTTCTATCTTTTGCTCTAAAGTAGCATGGAGCATGTCAATACTTTTTCTCCCAAGCTCAGGGTCTAAAGATGAGAAATTGAGGTTGAATTCAGAGTTTTATTTAAAGCAATCTATTGAAGGGAAAACAAAAAAACAAAAACGTTCCACACAACTCAGAAGATATTTCTTCTTGTGAGCCTGATTTTTGTGTCTTAAGTTTCTTGCTGGTTTAGAGAACTGCAGATGTATTCCATTGAGGAAAGTGGTATGTTCCCACACTAATGCAAAACATTGTATTCTCCTGCTTAATCATTTTCAAAGAACTGTTTCTATTTGTGGTTACTGCACAAATAATGGCCTCCAGATCCTCTATTTATGATAAAGTTAATTATTCTCCATTGAAATATTATATGCTTTTGATGAAAGGAATCAATTTCCTTGAGGCTTCTGGTCAACCAGTAAATATTTTAACTTGACATGTGGAACACCAAATAATTTTAAAGTAACCTCAGAATATTATTGGCTTTCTTTTTTTTTTTTCAAGTGCTGGGGATTGAACCGAGGGCTTTGTTCATACTTTATTAGAAGTCTAATCCTGAACTGTATCACTAGATCTCTTATTAGTTCTTTATTATAACTAGCTATTGATTATTGAGTAAATGTATGATTAAACATAAATATAAATGAAAATTCAATATCTATAATTATACTACAATCCCCATTTTGTAGTTAATAGTTTTCTAGAAAAGAGAATTTTTACATAACTATGCTAAAATTTGGGATTTGGGGGGAAAGCCCCATTTAATTTATCAACCTGTCAAAAATAATCCTAAGGAATAGTTATATTAATTAATTTGAATATTCATTTTGGATAAGGAGAATAAGTAAATATTAGGAATATTATATATAATAAAAAAATATTCTTTTTTTTTTCTTTCTCCTTATTCGAAGCCTGAAAACTAAATTGCAGATGGGTGGAAATATCTTTAAACAGTTGAAATTCCACAGTTCATCTTTTCAGATTTGTGAGGAGGAAGAAGAATAAACTACTCCAAAATAATAAATACAACCAAATCCATTTATTAGCATTGCCCTGTCACTTCTCAAGTTCTTTCTGCTCCCCTTTGACTCTGCATATGAACTCTATAGTACTGCTATAACAGAGCAAAAAAACCATAAAACCTTTTCAAATTATGATAAAAATAAAAATTTTGAGTATTTTTATCATAAAAAGCTTTTCAAGTTCCAATGAAAAAATTTTAATATAATAGCAATAACAGTCCAAAAGAACAATTCTGCTTAATCCTGAAAACTTCTTAAAATTTGTACCAAAAAAATTAAAAACCACAAATACTAAAAATTTACTCAGAAAGCTCATAGTAAAGACAGACAGAATTCTAACTTGTTATTTTAAGGGTCTCAAGGTTGGAAATTTCTGTATTAATTCTAAACTTAGAAGTGAAAATTGTGCATGAAGTAGTTTATAGTTCATAGATAAACTCAGTGTTGTGCTGATAACTCTCCACAAAATTTGTAAAGTTCTCATTATAGCACTCGCCAATTTCCATGGTGTAAATTCTCCCACTATGGCTAATTTCAAGCTGCAAAGTGACTGCGTTGAATGCAGAGCTGGATGAGATGGTCACAGGAACACCATTATGTAATACTTCTAGTATACAGATTTCAAGGGTGTAGACAATAGCATAATATAGGAAAAAATTTTGTCTTTTGAGTATTTTTATTCTAATTTATTTAGCTGAAAATTTATAGTTTGACATTCTGGAGTAGGCCATTTTTGTTGCAAAAGGGCTATCCTGTGCATTGTAGAATGTTTACTAATATCCCTACTGCTCTCTAAAAAAGTTATGATTGTGTTTGACAAAAATCTTTCAAAATTGCTAAGATTTTAGCCATGGGTGGGCCAACTCCAGGAGCACACCACTGATATTTTTTAAATTCCAAACTTTCTGAAAGGTTAATAGCTACTTGAAACATTAATTTCCCAAGTGGATTTTTTTCTTGAGGGAGGGGTGATACTGGAGATTGAATCCAGTGGTGCTTTGCCACTGTATTAGATCTCAGTTCTAATTATTTTTTACTTTGTGACAGGGTCTTTCTAAGTTGCCCAGGTCGATATCTAGCTTGTGATCTTCCTGTATTAGCTTCCAAATAGCTGGGATTACAAGCATGTGTCGCCATGCCCAGCCTATTCCCTAAGTATTTTGAAGTAATTCCCTAACTCTATCAGCATACATTTATTCACTTCTGTAGGTCAGGCATCTAAAGCAGGAACTGTAGGCTGGGGGTGTATAGCTCATTGGTAGAGCACTTGCTTAGCATGTTAGAGGCACTGGGTTTGATCCTCAGCACAACATAAAAATAAATAAATAAATAAAGGTTAAAAAAAAAGTCCAAAAAAATAATCTATACCTTAAAAAAAATGAACTAGGAGATGGCCTATACTGAGTTCTAAGCAAATGTTGGGTGATTAACTATCTTAGTCATGTGAAACAAGCCAGGTAAACCAAAGGGAAGTCCTTGTTGATATCATCTTAAGTGGTCTCTGTATTGAAAATCATTACTGATGAATAGAATAGATCTTAACCTGCACAAAAAGCTTCATAGAACCAAAGACTTCCTCCAAATTGCCTTTGCTTTTCCTTACTAGGGTCACACAAAGTCTATGAACACTGTTAGCCATGTCTGACCCTCCCAATGTTCTTCATCTTAGGTGGTATTCTTATTATCTCCAAAAAGAAGGGCTACGTTTCTTAGTATAGTAGAGAAGAAAAAGGTTGAGCTCCTTTTGTAAAGCTAATGTTGCTTTTTTACTTTTGTCATTTCCTCACCTAGTGAGAATAAAAGAAAATACAGCCTTACTTCCCATATGCTCATAAACTCTTAGCAATTTGGTTTTGGTTCCCTGTACCCACTACAACCCACTTTCTAACAACAGTGTTCTCGATGGTCTTCAAGGACCTTTCTTAATTAAGGTCTTCTTGCTTAATCTAATGACTTCTTTTTGTCCTTCGTCCTAAAAAAATTTTTTCCTAGCTTTCCATGCTAAGGAACAGGAACTCTTAAAATTTTCCTATTGTTATTTCCATTCTTGAAAGTTTCCTACTGTTTTTCATTCATTCATACATTTATTCAACAAGTATTTATTGAGTTCTCTGAGCCACTTATTGCTCTGGATATTAGCAAAACAGCTACAAATAAGGAAGATGGTAAACCGTGTAGGGGGGCACATATTTGCTCTTTTAAAGAATCTATTTTAACTGATAAAGACAGTAAAGAAGAAAACCAAATGAGCCAACAAAATAAGGAGAAGAGTTGGTTTTTCTCAACAAAGCAAAGACCTTTCTGAAGAAGGTGACCTTTGGGCTGAAACCTGAATGACAAGGGAAAGCCATGTAGTGGTTCAGATTATAGAGTTTTCCAGGTAGATGCAAGGACAAAGTCCCTACGGAGCAATGAGCCTGGTGGGACACAGGAATAGAAATGCCAGTGAAACTGGAATAGGTGTTCAGTGGTGGAGACTGAAGCGTGTGACCTGACTGGAGCCAGGTTCATTGTCTTCCTATAATTCTGCTCTTTGGTCTCCTCCAAGAACGCTACCCACTAAGTGTGCTTCACTTAGTCAGCCCCTGACCCATCTCTTATTCTATTCTCCAAGAACCTGATGTCCCAGAATTAATTTCTTTTCCTTTTTGTGGGGAGGGGGTTATCGGGGATTGAACTCGGGGGCATTCAACCACTGAGCCACATCCCCAGTCCTATTTTGTGTTCTATTTAGACAAGCTCTCACTGAGTTGCTCAGTGCTTAACTTTTGCTGAGACTGACTTTGAAATCTCGATCTTCCTGCCTCAGACTTCAGAGCTGTTGGGATTACAGATGCATACCACCATGCCCAGTCCAGAATTAATTTCTTCCTCTGAGTTTCATATCAAACTCTGTTGACCCTTTTATACCCAGTTCTTATACATTTTTCCATGTTTCAGCCAGAATAGGAGTTTATTGAGCATAGGGATCTTTACCATCTTCAGTCAAGGCAAAAACTCGGTTGTTGTTTGCTTAATTTGCTTTGATTTAGTTTTTGGGTCTTTGACATAGTACAAAATAAATATATTTTGTTTGTTTAACTGGATGAATCACTATATATTTAAGGATATTGTCCTGGAAAATGAAAAAAAACCTAGAATTTAAAACATGGATTATAATTAACTCCTTGTACAGAATAGGACATGATTATGACAGGTGGATCTAGATTGCTGGAGCAGGATCCCAGCCCTGGTGCTACTAAGTATAATGGTTGGGCAAGTTATTTGACTTCACATGTCTTTGTTTTCTCATTGGTAGAATGGAGATATATATATCCCATAGGGTTATTTTTTATATTTAATTGATTTTATTTTTTTAAATCATGACAGGGGAATGCATTACAATTCTTATTACACATACAGAGTACATTTTTTCATATCTCTGTATATAAAGTATGTTCGCACCAATTCATGCCTTCATACATGTACTTTGGATACTGGTGTCTATCACATTCCACCATCATTGCTAACCCCCAACCCCCTCCCTTCCTTTCCCTCCCCTCTTCCCTATATTTTTTACATCACGTGAATTAATGCATGGAAATCACTAAAAGAAAATACAGTTAAAACTCCGTAACTCTTGACCATTCTTCACTTTTTGATGGGCTGTGAAACTACGAATTATACATATATACTGATTTTCACTACCTGTCAAACCCTTGTTTGATATTTAGCCAAATTTAGAATGCTCTCAAAAGTCATTTAATTATACAAAAAAGTGAGGTTTTGCCAAAAAAAATCCATTCTTTCTTAATGTACTCAATTTATGGACTCAAAATTACTGTTGACAGCATTGAAGGGGTACAGAAAGTTCATGTTTTTCCTTGTAAGGATTCTAATCAGTAAATCCTTCACACTCTGCAGACTGAAATATTTCCAAAGGGCAAGGCAAGAGGAGAATGATACTGTAAGAAACAGGGAGAAATGGGCAAGCAAGAAAAAAGTCTTATACAGGCAAAGCTGATGAATTCTGATTCATTGACACAGGCCAGATAAGTGAGAAGTTGATACTGAGGCTCAGCGCACCAAATATAGCGCTTCAGCCCTCCCCTAACCAATTGCATGGACTAACAAGATCAGCTTGGAGTGTAAGTACATTGGTGTAGTGAGGCTGTGGAAGATGGTATTAGCAGAAATTTCAGCTCTTACACATTCAAAGATGCCACAGTACCTTGAGGACTTAATTATCATCTTCTTCTAGCTTCTAGGAGTATGGCAAATGGGTGATTCAGAAGACAGATTTGTTAGGTGCATTTGTTACTTCAGTCGTCCAGATCTGTGACAATCACAGGAACCACAACATCCTCTGGGGCTCTAGCTCCCGGGGCACCTTTAACTGTGTCCCCCTCCTGAACTCTGAAACTGCGGATTGCCAATATTGAGAAATCTTGCGTAGTAAAGCCCCTTGAACAGAAATCTTGGAAGTTAGAAAATTAACTGTCATTTCCAAAAGATCATATCTAATGGCAAAAACAGTTGAAAGATGCTGAAAATAGAGAAAACATGTCAGTCAACCTTCATGGATACAGTCTTCTGCATTATAATAGGCAGTGAGCAGATACTTTGTTGGTTTTTATGAAGGTTCTTCGCTATTCACCAACTCAATGAGTGTTCTCTTTGTTGTATTCATAAGTTGTGTATATATTGTACATATATATTTATTCCTATGTATAATAACAGTTTTAGCCTATGAAAACATTTTCATAATTTTATGAAGCTACCCTGAATGAGATCAAATAAGCCAATTAAAAAACAGTGATCTGAGGACTGAGAAATACATTCAGCCCTCTGTACCCACAGGTTCTGCATGTATTCAAACACAGATTAAAAATATTTTGGGGAAAAATTCTGTACTGAATATATACAATCTATGTTCTTTGTGATTTTCCCCTAAATAACATAGTATAGTGTCTATTTACTTAGAATTTACATTGTGTTCAATTTTTAAAGTAATCTAGATGTGATTTCAGCATACGAGAAAATGTGCATAGGTTATATGGAAATACTATGCCATTTTTTTAAAGTGAATTAAGCAAAGCATATTTTCATAGCATTTCAAATAAGTTGATTTTAGTTAATTATCTCTCCTTTTATTTTTTACATTTTTATTAATTTTTTAAAATTTATATATGACAGAAGAATGCATTACAGTTCATATTACATATATAGAGCACACATTTTTCATATCTCTGGTTGTTTTTAAGGCACTTGAGCTTTCATGGATTTTGGTATCTGTAGGAGGTCCTGGAACCAATCACCCATGAATATAGCTGTCACTGTCTTTATTTACTCTAAAGAAAATAGGCATTTGATATTTTTAATCTGATATTAAAATAAATGTGAAAGAAATAATGACTATATTTGTGAGAGTAAAGTTGATGATACATCATCAAAAAGTAATATTAAAGGAATAAACTGTGTGAGGGAGATACTGGAGATAAAACCACAGGCATTCTATTACTGCACTACATCCCTAGACAGTTTTATTTTTCAGTTTGAGAAAGGGTCTCACTAACTTGCTTAGACTGGCTTCAAACTTGCCATCCTCCTGCCTCAGCCTCCTGAGTTTCTGGGGTTTCTGGTGTGTACCACAATGACCAACAAGGAATAAATTCCTTTTTTAAAAATATTTTTTTTGTTGTTGTAGTTGGACACAATACCTTTACTTTATTTATTTTTATGTGGTGCTGAGGATCCAACCCAGGGCCTCACACATGCTAGGTGAGCGCTCTACCGCCGAGCCACAACCCCAGCCCCAGAAATAAATTCTTTAAATATCTTATTTTTCCATTAGAGACCACAGCTGTCTACGTCATTTAGATTAATAGGCATGTTTAAATGGATAAACAATATTTATATATTTATATATTTATAGGGTATAGTATAATAATTTGATACTTGTACACAATTTGTACTGGTCAGAAAAGTGTAATTAAGATTTCCATCTTCTCATGCCAGAAAATTTCTACCTTTTCTCTTCTAATTGTTTTGAAATATAAGATAAATTGTAGATTATGTTACCCTACTATGCTTTAGAGCACTAGAACTGATTTCATTCCTGCCATCTAACTGTATTTTGGTATCAAGGCTCTCTGTATCCACATCCTCGCCAATCTTCCTAGCCCTTAGTGACAACCTTCTATGAACTCAACTTTTTTGGCTTCCAAAAATGAGTGAAAACATATAGTATTTGTCTTTCCATGCCTAGTTTATCTCACTTATCATGACTTTCATTTCCATTCATAATGTTACATATGACAGAATTTCATTCTTTTTTTCATTTTATTTCATTGTGTATATAAATCATATTTTCTTTACCTGTTTATCCATGGATGGATGCCTCAGCTGAATCCATATTTTGACTATTATGAATAATGCTGCAATAAACACATCTTTTTGTAAAAAAAATTTTTTAGTTATTGATAGCACCACGTATAAATAAATAAAGTTCTGATAATCAAACTCAGTGCCTCACATTTGCTAGGCAAGTGCATTACCCCTGAGCCACAGCCCCAGCCCTAAAAACATCTCTTTGATGTAATTATTTTATTTCCTTTGGTTATATACCCAGTTATGGGATTACTAAATTATATGGTAGTTCTATTTTCAGTTTTTTGAGGAACCTCCCTACTGTTATCATAATGTCTATAGTAAATTATATTCCCACCAACAGTATATAAGAAATACCCTTTCTCCACATCCCTACCAGTATTAATTAATTTTGTATTTTTTATAATAACCATTCTAATGGAGGTAAAATATCTCCTTGTGGTTTTGATTTGCATTTCTAGTTAGTGATGTAAAACTTTTTTTTTTACATATTTCTTGGACATTTCTGTGTCTTTTGAGAAATATCTATTCAGTAAAGTATCTCTACAATGAAAATTATAAAAATTGATGAAAGAAATTTAAAGGGACATACACACAAGAGGAAAAGAATGTGAGAATTAGTATTGTTAAACTCTCCACACTACCCAAAGCAATCTACAGATGTAATGTATTCCCTATTAAAATACTAATGACACTATTTACAAAAATAGGAAAAGTAATCATAAAATTCATGAAATCACAGAAGACTCAGAATATTCAAAGAAATTCTGAACAAGAAGAAAACTGAAAGCTTCATACTACCTGACTTCAAAACACACCACAAAGCTATAGTTACCAAAGCAGCATGGTAGGTACACTGGCATAAAAACCAACATTCAGACTGATGAAACAGAATAGAGAAACCAGAAATTGGTTTATATTGTCACAACCAACTGATTTTAGGTAAAGGTATCAGGAACGTGCATTCAAGAAAGGACAAACTCTTCAATAAAGTATGCCAGGAAAATGGGTACACATATGTACATATATGTATACCATGTATAAAAATTTACTTAAAAGGGATCTAAGCCCTAAATGTAAGAACTGAAATTATTAAACTATTAGAATAAAATAAAGAGGAAATATACTGGCATAGGAAGGTATTTTTGATAAGAACCCAAAGCATTGTCATCAAAACCAAAAATTGGAAAATTTATATCAGTTAAAGGAAGAGCAAAGGAATCAATCAACAAAGAGATAACCTGCAGAATGGGAGAAAATATTTAACACTACCCATCTAATATAGGATTAGTGTCTAAAATATAATTGTAAACAATACAAAAAAAATCAAATAATCCAATTAACGATGTTTATATACATAGTAATCATAAATCTATTAAATTTTAAAATTTTACTTTCTGCTTAAAACATAAAATTTTATTTTTTTAAGGTTCTTATTTTTTTCACCAGGGATTGAACTCAGTGGTGCTTAACCATTGAGCCATACCTCCAGTCCTTTTGTTAGTTTTCATTTTGAGATAGTCTTGCTAAATTGCTTAGGGCCTGCTAAGTTGCTGAGGTTGGCTTTGAACTTGTAATCCTCCTGCCTCAGTCCCCCAAGCCGATGGAATTGCAGGCGTGCACCACTGTGCCTGGCTATATTTTTTTAAGTTTTGAAAATGAAATGAACATAGAAAACTGTAACAAAAAACACTAATCGTGATCTTGACTTTTACAGTGATAATCATCTGGATTTTCTTTATCATTTACTACTTCTATACACATCTATAAGCAATATAGATTAATTTTGCATATTTTTGATACTTTTCATGTAAATGAAATCACATTCTATGTACATAATCTTTGGAGGCTTGCTTTTTCACTGAATATTATACAGTTCTAAAATCAGTCTATGATCTTTGTATAAAACACCTTTGTAGAACCTATCTCACAGTATATCTACTCATAAAGGTTTTATGTTTGGAGCACTAGTAGAAGCATAGTACAATAACTAATGTTGATAATAATGAACCTGAGTCATCGAAAAATTTTGGCTTGGATTTCATATATTCTCAAGAATGTATGGAATTAGAGATTTTCCTATCAGAATGAATCTAAATGTGAAATTTTTGATCAGTTGAAAGAGTTTTAATAGTGGACAATTAATTTATTTGGGATGTTTTAATGAAAAGATATAATCACATTCTCAAAGCAGACAGAAAGCTATATAATTCCTGCTTTTCTATTCAAAAAATAAGTAGCAAGTTTGATTGAAGTACTTTAAGGTGTTATAATTTGATTGCAGTTGTTTGGATTTATGTTATCTCATTTTGATGTGCTCATTCAGCTGAATCTTTGTCATTTGTAGAAAACAGCACTTTAGATGGCATGAATAGCATAGTTACCAAAGCAGCATGGTAGGTACACTGGCATAAAAACCAACATACAGACTGATGAGACAGAATAGAGAAACCAGAAATTGGTTCATATTGTCACAACCAACTGATTTTAGGTAAAGGTATCGAGAACATGCATTCAAGAAAGGACAATAGATAAACCATTCTGAAAAAAAATGGTAGGGAAAAATATAACATTTATCTGCTCATATGAATGGGAGCAATAGCAAGCAGGGCAAGTAAGATTTGAATAACACTGAAGCTTGCAAACAATAAGTCATTTGGGCATTCATCCATCAAATATAGATTAGGCTCCATCTGTGTGTTAGAGCCCAGGGATGAAAGAGTGCTATAGAGGACAAACACTTGAAAACACAGAGTGGCTGGTGCTATTATAGTGCATAACAAAAGGAAGATCTTTTCCTCAGAAGATCAGGGAAGGTTTCTGAAAGAAAGGGAAGCTTAAATGGGTCTTAAAAAGAAGTGTTGCAACTTTCCTATGTACATATATGAGTACACCACAATCAGTTTCCACAATCATATACAACCACAAGACTGGATCCCCATTAGACTAAGATATATATCATGTTTGTATAAATATGTCAAAATAGACTCTACTGTTTTGTATATCTAAAAAAAAAAAAGTGAAAAAAAAAACTAAGTGTTGAAGTTTGCCAAGAAGATAGAAGGGGAGGCCTATTCCAGAATGCAGAATGCTTATTGAATGAGTGGATAGTAGTGGATGTTCAAGGAGAAATAAGTAAGCCAGTGTTGAAGTCAGTGTTATAGAATACAGAGCAACAGAAATAATAGTTTTGAATGGTGAATGTTTACTGAGGACATACACGTGCCAGATAGTGATGAGTGCATTTGGTATGTTATCTCATTTATTCCTCATGTTAACTCCATGAACTATGTACTGGTAACACCTCTCTGGGCATATTTGCCTGTTCTTGGAAGGGTCCTTCACTTGGATCAATGCTCTGCTACTACCATGTTAAATTCTTAATTCTGATCAAGAGGTATCATATTTTCATTGTCCACTGCTCCCCACAAATCATGCAGACTATCCAAAGTCTCTTCATTCCTTGCTGATGGAAACCAGAATTGTTACAACAAAGTAACTTTGTCTAGATCATGCAGCTACTCAGTAGCAGTCAGGGCTCAGTCTTGGTGTTGCCTGTCACCTAGACTGACTCTTGTGTCTCCAGTTTTCAAAATAGTTGAATAACTAAAGACAGTATCTACAACAAGTAATTAGTAAGTATACTGAAACAGGAAAAAAATAGTAAAAAAAAAAAGAAAAAAATTCATTGATTAATTTGAGAATAAATGGAGCATGGAAATTTTGAGTGTGACCTTGAGTCAAACGGGAAAATCCAAAATAAATTATTAGTGAATGTAAAGCTTTCTTCCCAATGTAAATGGTGATGTGAGCTCAAAATCATGTCTCAAGGTGCATATGTTCAATCTTTATTCATCAAAGTACAACTCAGTGGTGACCTAACTCTTGGTAATTTATGCAAGAAAAACAAAGAGCAGAAAATTCATGTGTTTTAGTCCAGGAAGCAGATGGAGGTAAACATGCAATCCCTCCCTCATCAGACTCCATCAGAACTGCTATGGCCTCTGACTGCGTAACATTAAATATTGCAGATAAATCAGATCCATTGGGTGCTTAACATGCACAACTCCCTTGGAGGCAGTGTTGCCTTAAGATAGCCTTGCTTTCCTAGAAATATGGCAGTTTACTCCTCTAACAGTAGGAACCTCCAAATTTTTACTTAGGATTTGTATTAATTCAGAAAGGAAAAGGTAATGTTTTTATTCATTTTTGAAGTTCTGGGAATTGAACCCAGGACCTCATGCATGGCAGGAAAGTGTTGTATCACTGGGCTACATTCCAGCCCCTTTTACATTTTTTTGAGACTGGGTATCATCTCACTATGTTGCCCAGGCTGGTCTTGAACTTGGAACTCTTCAAACTCAACCTCTCTTGTAGCTGGAATTACAGATATATGACCCTGCACCTTGTAAAAGTAATAACTTTTAAAAGAACTTTGAAGGTAGAAGTTCCTGGAAGACTAGGAAGCAAAAGTTCAGTGGTATTAAAGAATAAATTCCTAGAACATTCCTGATTTGTTCATTCTGTTAGAGATAATGCCTTGAAATATGTTCTGATGTTATTCCAAAGCACCTGTGGATTTCAGGGGCCAAGTAAAGTGACCACAAAAAAAATATATCTTTTACATGTTTTTCATAAGTATATCCATTACATTTTCATAATAAAAAACAATATAATTATCTTGTGATTCATTTCTTTAGCCTCCAATAATATCAAAACCTACCCAAATGCTGTTTTGTGGAAATATGCACATCTGGAAGTACTAAATTGCTTCAGAAATATTGTTAATGACTACACTAATGTGCTGTATTCTGCTAAGGGCAGAAGTATCAGACAGTATCTAGCCATTGTCTTGAAGATGAGCAGGATTTATCTGTAAGAGCCTGAGGGTTTAGGGCTGAGTGGAGCCTGGCAGGGCTGGTTTAAGACCAGAGCATGAAATGCTTGTGTCTGAGAACTGAGTGAAGGCAGTATAGGAGTTGAGATCAGAAGTGCCAAATGGTTGAAACTGATGGAAATTTAAGACTGACATGCCAATAAGATATGTTTTTAGGGTAACTGGTGACAGTGTAGCCACTTTTGGAGACAGGGTGTGTCAGGGCAACCTCCAGGCAACACCCACCAAATGCTAGGTTTCATGGTGTAAGTTCCAGAGCTACAAAAATTCAAGACTCATAGTCTGAACGGTGATGAAACTTGCAGAGAAATGCTGGAAATTTACGTATCCCTGAAGCAATAGCTTTTTATCTTGGCTGCACATTAGAATCATCTAGGGAGCTTTTAAAAATCCACATGCCCAAGTTGCCTCCCAGACCAATTAAGTCAGAACCTCAACAGAGTGGGACTCAGGCACTGGTGTAACTAAAATTCCCCAAGGAGTCCACTTTTGCAGCAAGGCTCAACACTGATGGTTTAAAGCAGATGAGAGTATTTTCACACCGGCTTTGGGCCCAGTTTATCCACCTAAGTATCATCTCCATCATATTCATTGTTAGAATAACTCACAGATTCACCATAATAATTCTCAAGTATACCCATACTTAAGTTACACCGGTATGGTTTGTTTATGCAAATATTGAAGGGATTCAGTACACACTATCAATCACTGGCACCTCTGTAACAGCTCATTCTGTCACTCTAAAGGAACAGTGTAGAATAACAAGATATTTAAAGAGAGACCTACTATTGAAGTAGCCATAGATTTTTTTTGGGGGGAGAGGTGGGGTTCAGGAGATAACCAAGGATTGAATCCAAGGGTGGTTAACCATTGAGCTACATCCCCAGCTCTATTTTTTTGTTTGTTTGTTTGTTTTAAGACAAGGTCTTACTAAGTTGCTTAGGACTTCACTAAATTGCTAAAGCTGTCCTTGAACTTGTGATCTTCCTGCCTCAACCTCCCGAATTGCTTGGATTATAGGCATGTGCCACTACTCCTGGCAATTTTGATTCAATGAAGCCAACCATTTTATTCATGGATTAAGTAAGTTTCAGGGGTCCAGACCTATTTGTGTGAGCAAACACAAGATCAGAGATTGGTGGTATGATTTGGGCCTTTAGAGAAGAAGGAGACAGAAAACGTCTTCATCTTTCATACTTTGGGGGTATCTCCTGTTTTCCATTTGATGCTCAGTAGAAAGTTGACTTCACAGACCTCCTGAAATGGTCTCAGGGTTCTCCCTTTGAGGACTGCTGATGAGGGAATGAATATAGGTATTTTTCAGTTTTCATTTGTATCAAAGCATATGCTTTGTTATTCAATTGTGAGGATTTAAAAAAAAAATCCTAATTGCCTTCCTAATCCCAGATCCACTTGGCTGCAGTATATAATACATTCAGATTAAACGTGTGTATTCTGGGCAATATAGGAATAAATATTATTAATGTAGGTGATCAACTGTGTTACAAAAAAAGAATGGTAAAGACTAAGGGAATAGTCTCCCAAGTGAAGCACTAAGCAGCCACAAATCATATTACTACATGAATAGGTTCCTACTTGTGCTATATCCTGAAGTTCCACAAACAATAAAAGAAATAGGCTCAAGTTTTTAATTCTCAAAAAAAAAAAAAACAGTGGTGAATCATGCCTATGTTTTTGTAGTGTGGTTGTGAATATATATTTTTCCAGAATTGGTACTCATACATCATTTCTTATGATAAAAAAGAGGAGACAATATGAGCTTAAACATGTGTCTTTGTAGTCAAAATCACAGTAAACAATAGTTTGTGCTTTATGCTAAGTTTATACCTGCAAAGCAGGATTAGTTTCACTACTACATTGGAGAAGTCATAAAATGAAATCACACAGTGAGAACTACCACATCTTAATCCATAATCTTCTAGCCATCCTGTATGTTCCTTTTTAAATAGTACCTTTAGATATGGAAAAATAATGTGGGATATTTTCCAGTTTATTTCCTTTTATTATATTTAACTTATAAATTTGTGTTTTTAAAATTTAGAAACTTTTAAACACCTCACAAAGAACATATCCATTATTTTCATTAATACTTTAATATTGGCAAACTTTGCATAGATCAGTGATCTATTAGTAACATACAATACATATGTAATCAAGCACAAATGCAGGCATTTATCAGATATACTCTTTCCAGAAATCACTACATGAACAGATTTTAATTTATATAGAAATTAGATGCAAATTCAGCTAGCCAAGAAAGTAACATTTATTCATGCCTTTTCTTTCATTTTCTTTAAATTAAGAAGTCCTGGTGATTGTAATTGGTAGCTCTTAACAGCTAATGGATTAAGATTATGACATAAAGCTTTTTCCTCCATTTTCCCTCCAACTGTTTAATAGAATAATGTTCCTAGAACCATTGGCTAAATCACTAGCCTGTCTTTGAGTGACTAGTTGAGCATTCATTCTTTGCAAGTAAGTTTCAGGGGTCCTTTGCAGTAGAAGGGTTCTCTACAGCAGAAGACTGAGGCTTTTACATATTAAGTAACTGAACCAGTTAATGGCAACAGAGTTGGGACTACCTCAAATTTCTAAGTCTATATCTAATGTACTTTTCACTTTACCAAATGTACTCTAAGGCTTGACTGGATTCTGAGCCAAACTATTGTTACTTTAAGAGCAGCAATTCTGTTTGTAGTAGTAATATTAAATCAGAAACTATCAAGGTGAACCGACGGTAGGCTCCACACACATTATCATTGGGGAAAGGAAATATTTACACACATACACACACACACACACACACACACACACACGTTATATAAACATTCATAAAAAGAGTATCTAATATACATGGAAACATATAAACTCTATTTTTCATGTACATGTTTTATAAGATGCCTTTGTCTATTCATACATGGCTATAAGGAAAACCAGAGTATTTCATCTAGAATTTCATCTAGTATTTCATGAAGAGTATTTCACCTTTGGTGTGAGTAGTTAGAGCTCGTGTTCTCAAAGAGACCCTAAAGTAAGACTTCGATGGTGTAAGCAGAGGCAGCCTGTGAGTGTCCACAGGGAGAGGTGCCAGGCAGGGGAGGAGTACAGAGACCCCAACATGGAAGTACTCTTGGCATGGACTGAGAACAGAAAGGTCAGGTATGACTGCAGTATGGGGGTGACCGGACACTGCAGGGAAGTGACATCAGCGATATGGGCAGAAGCCAGTATTCAACAGGCCCTGGAAGCGTTGGCTATTTCAGGTGCAGTGAGAAATGGGTAGAGGATTCTGAGCACAGAGTGGCAGAAGTGACCTATGTGTGCTTCCTAACAGACCACTGTGGTGCCCTGCAGCCACTGGACAGCAGCCAGAAGACAAGTTAGGTGATGAGGGTTGGATGTGGGAAACCCTTGGAGCTAGAATGGACAAGACTTAATAAGTTCGAGGTCTGGACACCTGAGGGGATGGTGATGCAGTTTACGATAGTTGGAAAGATCAGGGTGCAGGGTGGGTGGGTGGAGCTTCATGGTTGTTTGAGAAGGCAGTTTGAAAAACCTGTTGGAAATTTAGAGAGAAGCATCTTGTCGACATTGAATTCAAGAGTCTTGAATATTTAGCCAAATTCAACCTTGTGAAAAGGGAGCATCCAGGATGACAAAATAATTATTTCTTAGAGGCCAGAATTTTAAAATTTCAAGAGGAAACCCCTTAAGATCATGGGATAGAGAAAAGCTGGGAGAAGAAGATTCAGGAATGTGACAAGAGAGAGTCTCCTAAAAACACAGTGAAGGCCTTTCATGTGCCTTCCCTAGCACAAGGCTCGTATTGAATAATTCAGGGGCAATTGTATTGAGAAATATCAAAACATCATACATAATCTACAAATTAAATATTCACTTAGCTGTTATAGAAATATGTCACCAGTAGTTCTTTAATAGCTAGGTCTAGAAAGATGTTTCATTAATTTTAGTGGTATAGAAAGAAGGTTTTACCATGTTAAGTTATAGGTGACAAGTACCAAAAAATTACCAGCCATGTCCTTCAGGCTCAAATTGAAAATGGACCAGATTCATGGGATAGAAAGGTCAAATGAGCTCCCCCAACACCTCTGTATCCTAGAATTGTTTGATTGGGCAGCTTTGATGTTAAGTTAAACTCACTGCACCTCTTCATTCATGAGGGTGCCCCATCTAAAAATGGGGTGGGAGATGGGAAGCAGAGATCTTATAGTTGGTTGTGATAAACCGAATGTCTCAAAAGGACGTTGGTTAGCCATTGTAAGCTCTTCAATGATAAAGAGCATAGTACATAAAAATAAATGGGGGTAGAGCTATTCTATCAAGGAGAAAGAGAGATGAAAATCCAATCATGTTCCCCATTCTAATTTTTAAATGCAATAAAAAGGGGGCTTTTTCCATTTATTTATTTTTCATTTATTGAGTGTCTGGTTTGGGTGAAAATGCTCAACTCTTCTGCCTTTGGAGGAATCAGAGGCAGGGATGATTATGAGCTACTTAGGGGAATAAAATCTGAGGAAGTTCCATAGGTTAGCACTGGGGTAATACGGCTTTGAAACAAAATAGCTTTGCTCTTTCCCAGTGTCTTCTCAGTCAGAACAAGTTTTTCTGTTGGTCGTTTTGTTAAATGAAGTAAAGAAAATTACTATTATTTTGTGATGTGGAATGAAAACTCAGTTGTGTGTAAGAAAGAATATTTCCTTTTTTTTTTTCACTTTGGCACATGAAATTGTTTCCTATTTTTATTTCTTGAAAAAAAAATGATGTGTTTGGCTGTTATTTACCAAAAACACATGTGTGCCTTAATGGGTACACACGCTAGTTTGGTTTTGCTTTCTTGATTCACTGTCTGGCTACCATCATGGTCCATATTTGTATGCATATCATGGCCTATTGTAATCAAAGACAACACTATTGATGCACAAGCTCTAAGTTGGGGTGTGATCAAGGGAATTTTTTCACAATCCTTTTCAGTTGGATAAATAGTCTGGACTGGCTACTTGAGATATGTGACCTCCAAAATTCTGCTCTTTTTTTTTTTTTTTTTTTTTGGTCTCCTGGCAACATAACATATTTATCCTTTGGCCACTACCTCCCCAACTAGAAAGGTCTACTGCCGTTTTAAAGTTTAAAACAACAAAAGGGAAAACTGTCTCAGATGGAAGAGTCAGAGTTACTGAAGCTCTCTCCCCTCCTAGCCTTCTGTGTGCCTGTGTGCGCAGACAGTAACAATACTGCATACCAATCTAACAATAAGGAGAATCCTTCTTTTCAGATGAGCCAGCAAGCATCCTCAGTTATAAAAACAGCTCTCTCCAGGCGTTGTTCTCTGGTTATAATGTTTTCATTGTGATTAAGCCCTTTTCACAGTTCAGCAAAGACAACTTGGAGGTGGGGATGGGAGGGCAAAGGAAAGGAATTGGAAACACACTAAGGCAAAGGAGTGAAGACTTCTGTGGACTGCAAAAACCTCAAGTCCTTCCATCTGAAATCCCACACCCGCTACCCCCCCTGGACTCTGTGGGCTTCTGCTGTAATCACAGCAGAAGCAGGCACTTGGCGGAGCTCTCTGGGGCTGCCTCGGAGATATTCCAAAAACCACAGTGGTCAATTTTTCCTGTGCTTCCCCTTTGCCTCTCTTAACCCCCTCTCCCATTTTCAGGCAACCTGAAGTCGTTCTGGAAATGATGTGAATTTCATGACCTGTCCTCTTGGGTTATGATTTAAAGCTTCACATTGACTGTGTTGCTGGAAAGGACATACTCCTTTGCTGTGGGTTTTCTTGGTCTCTGCACTATGGACATCCTGAGCTGGATGGTTCTTTGTCATGGGGCTGTGCTGCGTACTGATGTGTGGTGAGCAGCATCGCTGGTCTCCGCCCAAGAGGTGCCAGTACACCCCCCACCTCTTGCAGTTGTGGCAATCAACAGTGGTTGTAGAAATTGCTCAATGTCCCCTACAGGGCAAAATCACTACCAGTTGAGAATCACTGAGTTATAGAAAGGAAACGAACATTTATTTGGAAACTCTGATATGCCAGATGTGTACTAGATGTTTTATGTAATCCTGACAATTATCCTTTGAAGTCTGATCCCCTTTTTGCAGATTAGGAACCTGAGGGATGACAAGGATAAGTGTTTCCTTATTTTTTTTTTTTTTTGCTGCTGTTGTCATCTTATTTTCCAATACTCAAAAATGAAAACGAATTACAACCAGAAAACTTATTTTACACTTAGAAACAAAGTGTGCTGTTTTAATATATTTCTTCTATAATATGGCTGTGTATTTTTGATACTCCTTAAATGATGATCATCTAGCTTGAAAATTTGCTGGAAGTATGATAAATTCAGATCCAATAGCATTTTTTGTTTATTTATCTAAATTAAGATTTATATCTGTTTTCTATGCTCTTACTACTGGGAAGTGACCAAATTTTCTTGAATTTCTTCTGGTTGCTGGCATCTAAAATCGGTCACTTCCTGTCCTAATACATATCAATCCTTCCTTAATAGTCTATTTTTAGTGGTATGTGTGTTCCTACCTTAACTTCTTTAGCTTTTTCTCTTCATTCTCTTCACAAGGACCTTAGCAAAATCTCTGAAACCCCCATTTGAGAGGAAGAAAAATTCCCAGTGAACATGTGAGAGGAATAATGTACTTGTAACAATCACACACACACACACGCACGAAAAAACTACTCTTGTTTAGTATTAGAGAATTTGTAAGACCTTGGGAAGGTACTGAGCTACTCCTGTTTCATTCAAAAGTTCATCCTCATCCTTTTTAAAAAACTCAGTTGTGTTTTGCTTACCTGAAATCATTATTAGTTATTAGCCTTTTTCCATTGTAAATATATCTTAATGGCTTTATAAATGAAAATGAGGTGGGCTTGAAAAATGAGTAATCATACCTAGCTCAGTGTTTAAAGAAATAAATTATGGTTCAATAATTTAAAATTGGTGTGCACCTATAGTTTTTCCAAAATTTCTGAATGTTTCTTTCAAACAAATATAGAAAGGATATATGCTGAAGATTTTTTTTTTTAATTCATGGAGAGAACAGCAGAATGATGAAGCCAGTTTAAAAAATTAGGAAAGTGATATAATATTTAGAAACATTAAAAGAAAGAATGCTGGGCTTGACTCTTGAATTAGATACAGTACTGGTTAATACCCCACGGAGCAATAAAACAGTAATTGAGGGATGGGGCTGGGGGATCTTTTACATAAGATCAACTACATTTGCATTTCTTTTTTTTTCCTATGTATTAAAAGGTGTTTTATTAGTTCACACTTCATAGCATTTTGCCAATTTTATTCATTGGAAAAATTTTCTTTATTTTTTTAATTTTTATTGTTGGTTGTTCAAAACATTACATAGTTCTTGACATATCATATTTCACACTTTGATTCAAGTGGGTTATGAACCCCCATTTTTACCCCGTATACAGATTGCAGAATCACATTGGTTACACATCCACTGATTTACGTATGCATTTCTACTGGGCAAATCCTTCCTCCTTCCTTCCTTCCTGTGCTGAGGATCTTCTTTATGATTTCTACAAGTTACTGTCTGCCCTCATAGTGAGAGGAAATATCCTAACTCAGAGTAAATAGTGAGTTAAATAAAGGTTTCTAATTTCCCTGGAAAATTAGGTAATCCTTGATTGCCTGTTAGACACTGAAAAAAAAAATGAGGTTGAAGAAGTAATATAAACCATTTTAAACATTTGAAAAATACTAAATTTTTCAAAAGAAAAAAAAAGTGTTAAACTACTGCCAAGCAACCCACAACCACAGTTAACATACCGCATATATTTCCTTACAGGTTTTTCCTAAACATTTTTAGCAGTGCTATCCTTATTATAAAAGCAAATTGGTGGCTAACATTTTTCTTTATGTATCACACCTATTTGTTACATAAGTGTCCCATAAATATTTTAATGGCTTTGTAATGATCTGGCACTTTTTGTGCCATAGTTCTTAACATTTTTTCTCATTTTCTACATTTATTATTTCAAACAACAAAGAAGCAAATAAAATGATACAATAGCAAATAGAAGAAACAAAATATCACTAATACAGTTGCCATGCCCCCATTAACCTTTCAATTATACAAACATGATTCTTGTTTTGGCACATCATTTTCATATTAATCTTTATATGTTTCATTATCTAAAATATATAGTATTTTTGCATGTTTTCAAACTTTATAGAAATCCTATCATAGGTTCTTCTTTTTTTTTTCTTTGTTACATGGGATCAAACTCAAAGCCTTATACTTGCTAGGTACAGGCACTTCTATACCCCTAGTGAGATGAAACTGAACCCTTATTTTATATCATTCACAAAAAAAATCAACTATAAATGGATTAAAGACTAAGTATAATATCAAAAACCATAAAATTGGAAGAAAGCATGAGGAGAAAGCTTCTTGATGCTGGCCTTGGGAGTGATTTTTTTTTTTTTTTTGGACGGCATACCAAATAAACAAGTAAGACTAGATTATACTCAAAAGTTTCCCAGCAAAAGAACCAGTCATCAAAATGTAGAGGTGAGCCAGGCCTGTAATCCCAGCCTCTTGGGAGGTTGAGGCAGGAGGATCCTGAGTTCAAAGTCATCCTCAGCAATGGCGAGGTGCTAAGCAACTCAGTGAGACCCTGTCTCTAAATAAAATACAAAATATGGCTGGGGATGTGGCTCAGTGATTGAGTGCCCCCAAGTTCAATCCCTGGTACCAAAAAAAAAAAAAAAGTGGCCAATGGAAAAAATGTTTGTAAATCATATATCTAGTCAAGGGTTAATGTATAAAATACATAAGAAGCTTACAGCTGAATAGAAAGAGAAAACACAATTTAAAAACCAGAGAACCTGAATATATTCCTCACCAAAGACATAAAATTAACTCACAGGAACACATGAAAGGCAGCTCAAGAGATGGCTGCTGTCAAAAATACAAGAGATAACCAGTTTGCGGAGGGGTGGGGGGTGGTGAAGAGAAAGGGGAGCCTTTGTACACATAGGTTCCTAAGGCATCTTAAAATTTTGCAGCTTAGGGGCTGGGGTTGTGGCTCAGTGGTAGAGCACTCACCTAGCACATGCGAGGCCCTGGGTTCGATCCTCAGCACCATATAAAAGTAAATAAACAAAATAAAGGTATTGTGTACAAATAAAAAATAAATATCTTTTAAAAAGTTCTGCAACTTGCTTTTTCTACTAATATTTGGTTTGTGGGGATTTTTCTATGTAGTTAATTTCTGAACCTTTGACTTTTACCACTGAATGGTGCTTCAGAGCTTTGTATCCACTTTTCTGTTGATATGCATTTAGGTTATTTAGATTTTTTTTTTCTGTGACCCAGAGATGCTACAGACATTTTGTACATGCCTCTCCCTGTATACTTGCAGGAGAGTGCCTCTGGCCATGCATTGTCATCACTTGGTATCCAAGTAAGATTGGCTTCAAGACCCACCCTTACCCCTGCCATGAGTACCCAAATCTGTGGATGCTTAAGTCCCTCGTATAAAATGGCATAGTATTGCCTATAACCTATACACATTGTTGATATGATATCCAATGCAATGTAAATGCTCTGTGAATGACTTTGATACATTAATGTTTAGGGAATAGCAACCAAAAGGTCTGTGTGTGTGTTCAATACAGGTGCAGGTATTTTTTCCCCCTCAACTATTTTTAATCTGTAGTTGGTTAATCCCATGAATGCTGAACTCACAGACAGGGAGAGCCAACTGCATTGAGACTGAGACCGTGCTCATTGCCAACGTGGCCACATTCTGCCAGGTCTCTAATGTGACTGTACAATTGTTGCTCCTACCAATTGTATATGAATGTCTGACTGTTCTTCAGTAGGGCTTTGCACACCCATTCTGTGAAGGGCAACAGAAATATTGAAGGTTTTGTGAGCTACATGGCCCCTGTCACCACTAGTCAACTCTGCTGTTGCAGGACAAACACAGCCATAGAACATATATGTATAGAAAAGGGTAGTTTGTTGTCATAAAACTTTATTTAGGAATGCTATTTTTTTTTGTACCGAGGATTGAACTCAGGGTGCTTAACCACTGATCCACATTTTTTGCCATTTATTTACATTTTATTTAGTGACAGGGTCTCACTGAGTTGCTTAGGGACTTGCCTAATGGCTGAGGTTGGCTTTGAACTTGCAATCCTCCTGCCTCAGCCTCGGGAGCAACTCGAATTACAGGTGTGTGCCACTGTCTCCACAAGGAAAACTGACTTGAATTTCATATATTTTTCAGGTGTCACAAAGCATCATCCTGCTTTTGCTATTTTCCCCCAATATATAAAAATGTAAAACACATTCTTAGCTTGTAGGTCATGCAAAATGGGTGGCTAGCTAGCTAGATTTGGCCCAGGGACTGTCCCCTTGCCAATCCCTGCCTGACATCTTCATCAAGATAAGGTATTTTCAGATTTCTTGAATATTTCCATTCTGAGGAGCATGAAGTGGCAAACCATGACCTTGGTTTCTATTTCCTGATTACTAAGGAAGCGAAGCATTTAAGCCTATTTACTGGGTAGTAGGATCTTCTCTTCTATGATTTATCTATTTGTGTCTATTTTTCTTGTTTTAGGTTGCAGGTCTTCTCTTTAGTGACTTAAAAATGTATTTCTGGATAGTAGTCATTTGTCATATGCATTGCAAATATGTTCTCAAGAATATTGTGGTTGTTGTTTCACTTCTGAGTATCTTTTGATGAGGTTTTTAATTTAAACATAAACTTATCCTGATACTTCTCTGATTATAAAATATCTCCGCCAGAAGCATCGAGAACTTTAAAGGCAGTGGAAGAGAAAGATATCATTTTCTCATATGCCAAAAAGAAAATATTTCTTCACTGGGTGGGTGTAGAAGAATGTTTTTGCTTTAATTCCACACTTTTTCAGGACAGTAGTTGAATGCTAAGAGCTTATTCAGTTGTGCAATCTATTTTTCTATACTGCAGAAACTATCTTTAAGCACTTTGTGACCAGTGCTGCCTGCAGGCATGCATCTGATATTAATGAAGTGTTACTTTGCTTTGACAAGTTTGCAAGCCTCTTTCTTCCAAGCCAGCTGACGTCATTCAAAGTAGAAAGAGACCCTCCCACTTGCATTTGCTAATTGACTTTGATGGGCTTCTTTGCTGTGCCTAACTGGTTTTGGAACTGGGAGAGCTATTGTCATCTGAAGAACTTTAGAAAGTCATACCGACTAAGATTCCACACCCCAAAACAGCAAGGAAAAAGAAAGTGATTGCTATGTTGCTCAGCAGAGCCAGACTTGGCCGTGATTAGCTGGTCCGGAGTTCTTGCTCCCGTGAAGGGTATTCCTGCTGAAGGGCTGTGCCCCCTCGGAACTGGGCTGGCATGCTTGACAGACGCTTCATGTCTCCTCAGACTAAATTCATTATTCCTGGGGTAAGCAGACTGGGAGGGAGGCGAGCCAGATGTGTGGTGTGGTTTCAAGAAAAGGAGAATGTCCTTAACTGTTAATGAGCTCAAGCTAAAATGTTAGTTGCTTTACTTTTTCAAGATTTTCTTGGCTTACCAGAAATGTCACTCAGAGTTATTACTTAACAGCTAAGGTGGTTAAAGCAAGTAAAACTGTGACTCTCGTTTTAAAGGGTATCTTACTAAAATCCATTTAGTAACTTGTGGGGAGAGGAAGGGTCTGGAAAACTTGGTGGAAAATGGAAATGCTTTTCCCATCTGCAGTCAGGCACTTGTTGACTGAGAGCTGGATCTGTCTGATAGCCACTGATCTTTTGGTTTGTTTCTGAGACCTTTCTATAAATCAGGATGATTTGACTTCCTATGTTGCTGCAAACCAAGATTTTATTATTGTTGGTCACTTTAAATTTTTTGAATTTAGTTGTGTACAAACAAGAGATTCTAATGTTTTGAAACACTGAACACCAACCTTTACAGATACCAGGCCTGAATCTTTGGATCTTTGAATTTGGATCAGAGCTTTTACAGAAAAGATCTTATCCTTATATCAATATATCATTTTGATAATTTTATGATCTAATGATAATTGTTATGTTACTAAGCGTCAGTTTCATCACCTGTAAAATTAGGAATAATAAGTTTCAAGAGAATTTAAAACAGATTATATCATTATTGACAATGGTATCATTATCGTTATTCTATGGAAGCCTTCAAAACTATGCCAGAACCTAAAATTAAACTAGAGGCTGTAAATATAAAAATCACAAGGTTGCAAATATTTGTGATAATAACATGCAGAAATATTTTAAAGTCAATTAAATTAAGCATGTTTGAAAATTCCTTCCAAGTTACCTCTTTTATTTCTAATTGTTCCAACTTATGCTAAACTTAAAGAAAAATACTTACTAAAAAAATCTGGGTGGTAACCATTTTTTTCTGTTTTGTGAAAATATACTCTGACACACTTAGCTTAATTTTATGTGATTTCCATGATCGTTCATGATATTTCATTTAAAACTGTTTAAAGATACAGAAGGCCATTCCTTGTATTGGTCCCCATTAGATTGTGTTTACCATGATTGTGTTCCTACAGGCTCTGGTATGGCTGGCAGTTCATGCACTCAGCATATAAAGATTTCTGGGCATTAGCTACTTTATACAAATTTCTGAAACTTTTCAAATGCCCCTTACATTAATTTAGAAATTGTTTCATTCCTGTTCCATTGTCCCTGTGGGTTTTTCTTTTTCAGTTTTTATTGTTATACATGACAGTAGAATCCATGTTTACATAATTATAAAAGCATAGAGTATATCTTGTTTTAAGAAACATCTGGAATAATCATTTCCTGTAGACTTCCCTACTTTCTAAAAATCTTATCAGACCTGAGATAACTGCTGGGTTTTTGTTGTTATTGTTGTTGTTTTTGTTTGTTTGTTTGTTTTCCTGCAGAGAAAGTCTGGTGTGTATTGGGAAAGTATATAACCTGCAGCTCAAATTGCCAAATGTTCAAATTGCCAAACCCATTCCACCAGTCATTTTGAATAGTTTTAGCAATGAAAATGGTCACAATAATGTCACATTTTCTAAGTAGAAATGTCAGTCTATATGAATCTAAAATAGTCAAATGAATAATGTATCCTACAGTTAATTTCAGGGAGATATATGCTCTTAAACTATTTCTTTCTAGAAAATATCTTTCCTTGTTTCCTGTATCCTGGCTGCCTCTAATTTTAACTAACACTGTGTTACAATAGAACTATGAACACATGGATTTTTGTTTGATTAAAGTTCAAAATAACTTTTTCATGATTTTCTTCTGTATCCATTTAACACTTCCAATTGACTCTTCCTCAAAGTTCTCCAATAATGACCAAAATTCTTCTTTTATTATTTGGACAGTAATACAAATGAAGCAAACTTTAAAATATATGTAAATTTATATATGCATATTTATGTGTCTGTAAATGCATCATGGGATAACTTTTGAGGATGCCAAATTATGTAGTCTTTCTTTGTTCTAATCCAGTACAATTTCAGCTTTTATAATAGTTGTAATTTCTAAAGTCACTGCAAACCCCATCTGTATGAAAACACATTTAGAAATTATTTCTCATTTGCATTAGAATGATATTAATAAACCAAAGCAATTTGGAAGAGATAATTGCTTTTTCACTGCCAAAGGCAATAAAATAAAATATATATATATATATATATATATATATATATATATATATATATATATGTTAGTCCACCTTGTATTAAGTATACTTGTTATCTTTTCATGGGTTCTGGTATTCATACATTATTGGTAAATTGAATATGGTGATCATTCAGATTTGTGAAGATTTTTTCTATGTATTTATGATATCACCTATATTTTATTCTATTTTTTAACTGTGTTTAAGAGTGTTGGGATTTAATCAGTCTTGACATTGAATCTTAGAATATCCCCTTAATTCCTGATTCAGCAAGCATTGTTTTCTCTGACCTTCAGTTTCATCATCTGTAAAATTAGGAATAGTAATATCTATCAAAAAATGTATTACAGACTATGAGTAGATACGGACTACTCAGCATAGTACCCAGAGTTATGGAAGGAACTCGTGTGCTTCCCTACATTTCCTGCACTGGCTAAGAATGAAACAACTTGGCTCCGAGATCCCAAACTATATTTATGATAGACAACAAGAAAAAGTCATCAGTTATTTTTTTTATTGGCATTTCGGAGGAAAGGGGAAAGATTAAATAACACTCTTTGAGACATGAGTCTCCTAACTGGAAATGTGTGGATCCTCTATCAGAGCCTGGGAGGGGAAGACAAGTGTAGACCTTTGAAAAGTGTGTGTCAGTATTTTGGTCTTTGTACAAGTGACCATTTTCTAGCTTCCGTGAATTCTCAAGGTGGTCCTTAACTCCCAGTGGCAAAGAACCCGAGCTCCTGAAAGGAAATAAGCCAAAAAGATGACGGATGCTTACTATTCTAGGCTGAAAGATGTAGTTCAGTAATAGGGCGCTTGCCTAGCATGTATAAGACCCTGGGTTCAGTCCCCATTGCCAGAAAAAACAAAATAGCAGAATCTAGTAGTTATCCAGTTATTCTTTCTTTCTCTTTACATTTAAGTTGCTAAAGCCATTTTTTTTAAAGAGGAAGTTACCATGTGACATTGTATTCTTGTATATTATAAAATCAATAATGGTCTAAGGCTACAGGTTTCTGCATCACTTTGCAACTACAATGTTTATTTCAATAGAAGTACAATGTTAGTAAGACCGGGGATAATAGTATACACAGGGATGCCGTGCTGACATTACCTGTCAGAGATGCCAACCAATTTGATATAACCTCGCCTCATGAAGCAATGACTTAAAACTATTTAAACTAAAGATCAACAAGGTTATCCATTCAGACTTGGTTGAAAAAATTCATCTTTATAGTCTTTTAAACACAATTGGTTACCTAGTTTTGTGATTACACTTTGTTTCACAGAGTTGATAAGATTCCAAAATTGCTTTCAAAATCATCCATCTTGAATATAGAGGAAAGCTTTAATTTTTTCATCTTTTTTCAATATTTATTTCTTTAGTTGTAGTTGGACACAATACCTTTGTTTATTTATTCATTTATTTTTATGTGGTGCTGAGGATCAAACCCAGGGCCCTGCACACGGTAGGCGAGCGCTCTACTGCTGAGCCCCAAAACCCCAGCCCCTAATCTTTCCATATTTATTTTTTAAACTATCCTAGAAATAATTTCACAAAATGAATGTTTTTTTTTATTTGAAGCATTTTCTTATTTTTATTTCTGTATTATAATTAAACATAATAGTGGAATTTGATGTTACACATTCATACATACAATGAATGGAAAAATATAACTTGATCAATTTCCTTCTCTAGCCAAAATACTTTAAAAGCAAAAAAAAAATAGAAGAGATATTAAAAGAATTGTTGTGGATGTAGAAATACTTCCTAATCTCACCATTCTTTTTTTTTTTTTTTTTTGGTACCAGTGATTGAACCCAGGAGCACTTAACCAATGAGCTACATCCCCAGCCCTTTTCCTGTTTTTTTTTAAATATATTTGCATATTTTATTTCAAGACAGGGTCTCATTAAGTGTCCTAGGGCCTTGCTAAGTTGCTGAGGCTGGCTTTTGAACTCACAATCCTCCTGTCTCAGCCTCTTGAGCCATTGGGATTACAGTCATGCACCACCACACCTAGCTGTAGTATCACCATTCTTTTTTATTTTTTTTTAAATTTTTTATTCTAATTTGTTATGTTATATTTGACAGTGGAACATATTACAATTCATATTAATATAGGGTAGAATTTTTCATATCTCTAGTTGTGTACAAAATATTCACACCATTCATGTCTTCATACATGTACTTAGGGTAGTGATTTTCATCTCATTCTACTATCTTTCCTACCCCATGCCACCACCCTTCCTCTCCCACCACTTTGCCCTACTTAGAGTTCTTCTATTCCTCCCATGCTCCCCCTCCCAAGCCCACTATGAATCAGCCTCCTTTTATTAGAGAAAACATTCAGCATTTGGTTTTTTTAGAGAGAATTTTTTAATATTTAGTTTTCGGTGGACACAACATCTTTATTTTATTTTTATGTGGTGCTGAGGATAGAACCCAGCGCCCCACACATGCCAGGCGAGTGTGCTACCTCTTGAGCCACATCCCCAGCCCCATCGGCATTTGTTTTTTTGGGATTGGCTAACTTCACTTAGCATTATCTTCTCTAACTACATCCATTTACCGGCAAATGCCATGATTTTATTCTCTTTTATAGCTGAGTAATATTCCATTATGTATATGTATCATATTTTCTTTATCCGTTCATCTACTGAAGGGCATCTAGCTTGGTTCCACTGTTTAGCTGTGTCCCTGTAGTATGCTGTTTTTAAGTCACTTGGGTATAGATCAAGGAGAGGAGTAGCTGGGTCAAATGGTGATTCCATTCCCAGTTTTCCAAGGAATCTCCATACTGCTTTCCATATTGGCTACACCAATTTGCAGTCCCACCAGCAATATATGAGTGGGTCTTTTCCCCCACATCCTCACCAATACTTATTGTTGTTTATATTATTAATAGCTGCCATTCCGACTGGAGTGAGATGAAATCTTAGTTTTGAGTTGCATTTCTCTAATTACTGGAGATGTTGAACATTTTTTCATATATTTGTTGATTGACTGTACATCCTCTTCTGAGAAGTGTCTGTCCAGTTCCTTGGCCCATTTATTGATTGGATTATCTCTCTCTGTGTGTGTGTGTGTGTGTGTGTGTGTGTGTGTGTGTGTGTTTTACATATACTAGAGATTAGTGCTATATCTGATGTGCAAGTGGTAAAAATTTGCTCCCAAGCTGTAGGCGCTCTATTCACCTCACTGATTGTTTTAGTGAGAAGATTGTTTCAGCTGACAAGAAGCTTTTTAGTTTGAATTCATCCCATTTAATAATTCTTGATTTTAATTCTTGTGCTATAGGAGTCTTATTAAGGAAGTTGGGGCCTAATCCAATATGATGGAGATTTGGGCCTACTTTTTCTTCTATTAGACACAGGGTCTCTGGTTTTATTCCTAAGTCCTTGATCCATTTTGAGTTGAGTTTTGTGCATAATGAGAGAGAGAGGTTTACTTTCATCTTGATACATATGGATTTCCAGTTTTCCCAACACCATTTGTTGAAGAGGCTATCTTTTCTCCAATGCATGTTTTTTGTGCCTTTGTCTAATATGAGATAACTGTAATTTTGTGAGTTAGTCTCTATATCCTCTATTATGTATCATTGGTTTGGTCTACCAGTCTATTTTGGTGTCAATACCATGCTGTTTTCATTACTATTGCTCTGTAGTATAGTTTAAGGTCTGGTATAGTGATGCCACCTGCTTCACTCTTCTTGTTAAGGATTACTTTAGCTATTCTGGGTCTCTTATTTTTACAGATGAGTTTCATGATTGCTTTTTCTATATCTATGAGGAATGTCATTGGAATTTTGACTATAATTTCACAAAATCTGTATAATGCTTTTAGTAGTATGGTCATTTTTGACAATATTAATCCTGCCTGTCCAAGAACAAGGGAGATCTTTCCATCTTCTAAGTTCTTCTTTAATTTCTTTCTGTAGCATTCTGTAGTTTTTGTTTTAGAGGTCTTTCACATCTTGTTAGGTTTATTCCCAAGGTTTTTTTTTTTTTTTGAGGCTATTGTAAATGGGATAGTTTTCCTCATTTCCCTTTCAGAGAATTTGTCACAGATATACAGGAATGTCTTTGATTTCTGGGTGGTAATTTTATATCCTGCTACTTTGCTGAATTTGTTTCCTCATTCTAGAAGTTTTCTGGTGGATATTTTTTGGGTCTTCTAGTATAGAATCTTATGGTTGGCAAATAGTGCTAATTTGAGTTCTTCTGTTCCTGTGTGTATGCCTTTAATTTCTTTTGTCTGTCTAGTTGCTCTGGCCAGTGTTTTAAGAACTATGCTAAATAGAAGTGATGAAAGAGGGCATCCCAATCTTGTTCCAGTTTTTAGAGGGAATGCCTTCAATTTTTCTCCATTTAGAATGATGTTAGCCTGGAACTTAGCATAGATAGCTTTTACAATGTTGAGATTTGTTCCTGTTAACACTAGTTTTTCTAGTGTTTTGAACATGAAGGGGTGCTATATATTGTTGAATGCTTTTTCTACATCTATTGAAATAATCATATGGTTTTTATCTTTAAGTCTATTGATGTGATGAGTTACATTTATTGATTTCCATATGTTGAACTAACCTCGCATACCTGGAATGAACCCCAATTATTCATGGTACACTATCTTTTTTATATGTTTTTGTAGTCAATTTGCCAGAATTATATTGAGAATTTTTTCACCTATGTTCATTAGAGATGTTGGTTTGAAGTTTTCTTTCTTTGATGTGTCTTTGCCTGATTTGGCAATCAGGCAAAGACACATCAAAGAAAGAAAACTGAATTGGCCTTATAGAATGTGTTTGGAATTGCTCCCTCTTTTTCTACTTCCTGAAATAAATTGAAGAGTATTGGTATCAGTTCTTCTTTACAGATCTTGTAGAACTTGGCTGTGTATCTATACAGTCTTGGGCTTTTCTTGGTTGGTAGGCTTCTGATAGTGTCTTCTATTTAATTGATTGAAATTGATTTTTTAAAATTGTGTATATCATCCTGATTCAATTTGGGCAAATCATATGACTCTAGAAATTTGTCAATGCCTTCGATATTTCCTTATTTTATTCAAGTACAAATTTTCAAAATAATTGCTAATTATCTTCTATATTTCTGTAATGTCCATGGTAATATTTCCTTCTTCATCACAGATGTTATTAATTTGAGTTTTCCCTCTCCATTCTCTTCCTTAGCATGGCTAAGGGTTTGTCAATTTTATTTATTTTTTCAAAGGACCAACTTTTTGTTTTGTCAATTTTTTTCAATTGTTTCTTTTGTTCCAATTTTATTGATTTCAGTTCTGATTTTAATTATTCCTGTCTTCTACTGCTTTTGTTGTTGATTTGTTCTTCTTGTTCCAGGCCTTTGAGATGTAATGTTAAGTCATTTTTTTATTGACTTTTTCTTCTTTTAATGAATGAATTCCATGCAGTGAACTTTCCTCTTAGTACTACCTTCATAGTGTCCCAGAGATTTTCATATGTTGTATCTGTGTTCTCATTCACCTCTAAGAATTTTTAATGTCCTCCTTTATGTCTTTTAAAATCCATTGTTCATTAAGTAGCATATAATTTAATCTCCAGGTGTTGGAGTAGCTTTAGTTTTTATTTTATCATTGATTTCAAATGCCATTCCATTATTATCTGATAGGATGCAGGGTATTATCTCTACTTTTTTACATTTGTTAAGAGTTGCTTTCTGGCACAGTATATGGCCTATTTTAGAGAAGGATCCATGTGCTGCTGAGAAGAAAGTGTATTTGTTCATTGAAGGATGAAATATTATATATATGTCAGTTAAGTCTAAGTTATAGGTTATATTATTGAGTTCTATAGTTTCTTTGTTCAGCTTTTGTTTGGACAATCTATCCAGTGGTGAGAGAGGTGTGTTAAAGTCATCCAGAATTATCATGTTGTGGTCTATTTGACTGTTGAACTTGAGAAGAGTTTGTTTGATGAACATTGATGCTCCGTTGTTTGGGGCATATAAATTTATTATTGTTATGTCTTGTTGATGAATGTTTCCCCAGTATAAAATATCCTTCTTTATCCCTTTTGATTAACTTTGGCTTGATGTCTACTTTATTTGTTCTGAGGAATGGAACCTCTTCTTGCTTCCACAGTCCATGTGAGTGGTATGATTTTTCCCAACTCTTCATCTTCAGTCTGTGGATGTATTTTCCTATGAGATGAGTCTCTTGGAGGCAGAATATTCTTGGATCTTTGTAAATTCCAATCTGTCAGTCTATGTCTTTTGATTGGTGAGTTTAGGCCATTGATATTCAGGGTTATTATTGAGACATGATTTGTATTCCCAACACTTTTTATTTTTGTTATTTAACTTTACTTGATTTCTCCTTTGATTAGTTTTTCCTTTAGTGTAATACTTTCCTTTGCTGATTATTATTGTTGTTTATCAGTTCCTCTTCATGGAATATTTTGCCAAGAATGTTCTGTAGTGCAGGCTTTCTAGTTGTGAATTCTTTTAACTTTTGTTTATCATGGAAAGTTTTAATTTCATCATCAAATCCAAAGCTTAATTTTGCTGGATATAAGATTCTTGCTTGGCATCCATTTTCTTTCAGAGCTTGACATGTGTTGTTCCAGGATCTTCCAGCTTTCAAGGGCTAGCTAAAAAATCTGCATATATTCTAATTGGTTTCCCCCTATATGTAATCTGATTCCTTTCTCTTGTGGCCTTTAATATACTCTCCTTATTCTGTATATTAGACATTTTTATTATAATTGCCTTGGTGTGGATTTGTTGTGATTTTGTACATTTGGCATCCTGTAAGCCTCCTGAATTTGGTTTTCCAATTCATTCTTCATATTTGGAAATTTTCTGGTATTATTTCATTGAATAGATAACTCATTCCTTTGGTTTGGAACTCTATGCCTTCCTCTATCCCAATAACTCTTACATTTGGTCTTTTTATGCTATCCCATATTTCTTGACTGTTCTGCTCATGGTTTCTTACCATTTTCACTGTGTGGTCTACATTCTTTTCAAGATTATATATTTTGTCTTCATTGTCTGAGGTCCTGTCTTCCAAGTGATCTAATCTGTTGGTGATGCTTTTAATTGACCTTTTAATTTGGTTTATTGTTTATTTCATTTCAAGGATTTCTGTTTGGCTTTTTTTAAAGCCCTCTATCTCCCTATTGAAGTAATCTTTTTCTTCCTATATTTGTTCATGTAGTTTTTTGTCAAAATGATCTTTTGCTGCCTGTATTTGCTCTCTTATATCATCCTTTAATTCACAGAACACTTTAATTATGTATCCTGAACTTCTTCTCTGTCATTTCTTGTGCTGTGCTGGGCATGGATTGTAATAATGTGGTATCTTGATTTGTTTTGAGCACTTTCTTCCCTTGTCTTTTCACATTGTTTGTGTGTCTTCCCTTCAAGCACTGTGGATCTGAGGCATTACAGTTTTTACCCTCTAGGCTTATAGTGTCCCCTCACCTCTCCTTTGAGGTGAAGGACAATGTTAACAGATCCAAATACAAACAATATACACCCTAAAAACAAATGTTTGCTTTTAAGACATTTACAGTTTGGTCACAATGTACAGAAATGGTGAACTCAATTATTATCTACTATATACTCAGTAGGTTTGTGAAAGGGTTTACAGTTTCTGATGGTGGACAAATAACCAGGGATGAGGAGTAGGATGATATGCTAATGAGGTAGGAGGTGAGAATATAGAGTTATTATATATTAGGAAGTGTGAAAGAGAAATCTAAAGAGGAAGATTAGTAGCAGGAGAAGGGAGAGGAAGTAATTTTAGGTAGACAAGTGGGAAGACAGTAGAGTACATAAAACAAACACATATATACTAAGAAAAACAAAAAAAATGTTAGTAGAAATTTGGTGGGAAATAAGAAAAAAAAAAGAATATACAACACAACTGTAATATACTGTATTCAGATGTCCCAGTCCTCAAAATCCTAATTCATGCAAAGTACTTGGTTTTACATATGTTGGGGATGTGAGAGCGGGAGAATAGAGAGGGGGAGGGAAAAATATGAAAGAAAGAAACAGGGATTGTTTGGATTGGAGATCAGTGTCTTTCCTGCTTCCCTTCTCATCCAATAGGTGGAGTCATCCGTTGTTAGCTGGTATCTTAGCCCTCAGGATGGTAAAGGTAACCAGGGTGTCATTGTGCTGGGCTAGCGACTTCTGGGGAGAGGAGGGAGTTAGAAACTAGGTACCTGGCCAGCCAGAGTTTCAAACTAGGAGTTGCCCCCACTGAAGATGTTGATGAAGGTTCCCCAAAGTAGAAGCACCTGCTTTCAATGATGGGGTGTCGGGCCAAGTAGGGGGAGCCCAGTGATGGCGTTGGGCATGAGTTCAGAGACAAGCTCTGTGGTGTGGCATGTGGCTTTCAGGTGACTACAGGGCCTATGTGAAGTTCTCGGGTGCAGGCAGGCTACTGAGCGTAGGGGATTATCTCTGCTGTTGCAGAGACCCAGGATGGCAGCGACCAGGGGAGCCCCAAGTTGGTAGATAGGGGTCTACATGGGAGTGGAGGCCAGAGTTCCTACTCGTGGGAAGCTGCCAGGTGTCTTACATGGGAGTGGTGTCCATGATTTCTGCTCAGGTGGGTAGCCAAAAGTTCTGCACAGGTGCTGCCACCAATGGTCTCTCTTGGGCATCTGGTAGTCCTGTGAGGGAGAGTAGTTGGGAGACGTACTCTGACACTAAGGCCTGGAGTCCTGGACAGGCATGGTGGCCATGATTCCTGTGCAGGAGCAGGAATATTGCTTGCAGAGAAACAGCATTCTCAGTACTTGAGTCCCATGTCAGGAGCAACACAGAATGCTGCCTCCCTCTGGCCCGCCATCTTGGATATCTGTGCCTAATTTCACCATTCTTGATCAATTATTTTTATGTTGACATGTTGCATTCTTGGCCTTTTCTGATAGCATACCCATGTTTTTGGTTATAACTTCTGTACAGACTGCTGTGGATTCTTTTTCCTTCAACCTTATTTTAAGATAACTGTAATCACAGCATAATATAACATTGTGTGGATTTGCCATTGTTAAGTGGTCATTTATTGTTGGAATTTTAGATTGATTTTTTTATTTTGTTTTCATAGATAAATTTATAAAGGCAATTGTGATAAGTTCTCAGATGTGAGATTATTTACACGGTGAATGGGTTTGAATGTTGTTTGTGGCTATGCTTTTGATACCTCTTTTCAAAATGATTCTACCAGTTGACAATGCCAACATTAGAATATACTAGTGTTTAAGCACTATGTACCATACACACACACACACACACACACACACACACACACACACACACACATATATATATAGAGAGAGAGATATTAATACCTGCTTTAAGTATAAGAGTTACACAATATTGCTTTAATTTCTATTTAGTGAGTCACTAGTGAAGGTGAATATTTTCTGAATATTTGTATGCTCTTTGTATTTCAGTGTCAATTGTTTTTAGGCTTCCTATATTTAAAATAAAATGTGACTTTTATTTGTGAAGTATTAAGAGAAGTTCTTTCTAGAATGAACTATGAGAGTCTTTCCCCTAACTAGTATCAGCTATTAAAATGTTTCCTTTCCTATAAATCAATCTTAAATGCACATATAGCACTCATCTGATATCACCAAAGGAACTTGGAGAAGATAGTTTTGGCCTAAGTAGAAATCAACAGAAGACTAGTCGCAAGGTTAAGCCTCACTTTTGGAAAGTGGAATGATAAGCTTTTGACTTTGTTCAGTTATCTAACTTATCTGGGGCAGGAAGCTAACAACTATTACACAGAAAAAGGAAAAGACCCCATCTGACACCAGCTGCAAGTGATATGAAAAGTGAAGTCTGTCTCACCTTTAGATTCCTGATTTTTCAAGGTCAAGAACCACAAATGAATAAATCATCCAGTTTTTATTGCTTGAGGGCTGTCAGGTCCTGGAAGGAACCCTGCACTGTGTGGCTCCTACAGGGCTCCCACTTGCAGTGGCCTCTCAGGGGCCTGGCACTCTTCCCTTAGGGTTGAAGATCTGAAATTTTCTATACTGATTCTTGGTAAAGGACATGCTGCCATTTTGACCTTAATGTAAATTATGTCATTTGTAAACCCTACGAACCTTAATTACTTACCCTTAAGTATTGGTCCAGTTTTCTTTTTGTTGTTTTGTTTTTTATACTGGGGATTGAACTCGGGGACACTGAAACACTGAGCCACATCCCCAGCCCTATCAAAATAAAATACAAATATTTTATTTAGGGTCTCACCGAGTTGCTTAGTGCCTCGCCATTGCTGAAGCTGGCTTTGAACTCATGATCCTCCTGCCTCAGCCTCCGGAGCTGCTGGGATTACAGGTGTGCAAAGCTTTGTTTCCCACTACCGGCATTTTAAAGCATCTATTTAAGAGAAGAAGAAAGAATCTGATCTATGAAATCATCTAAGATCCTTATCTATAACACACAAAATAGATGTGCCACCATCAGAAAGATCTACACCATTGATCCAGTGCCCTCTCCACAGGCTGTTTTGTGCCGGTTTTGGCTCCTGATCTTTATAGTTAAGCACTGACAGAAAACAGCTTTGATTTGAGGATATGATAGGATAGACATATCTCCCTGCACTTCAAGGAGAGCAAGATTTTATTGTTGATTCTAGCACAGATTTCCCAGTTTTGAAGCAAGTTGATTGATATCTCTGTATTTTTCACCTAGGAAATGAAAGTAATATTTTTCCCTCTCTCTCTCTCTCCACTGCTCTGTTTGAGAATTGAATCCATGTACTCAAACTACTTTAGAGGATTGTTTGTCCTTTAGTCTTTTAAGACTCTAGCAATTGCTTGAAGAATGTATGTTCAATATTAATATCTTGGTTTCTAGCAGCGCAGGTATTTTTACAGCTTGAAATCAGATGAGCAGAGAGAGGTCTCCTGTGGGGCCCAGGCTTATGATCATTTTTGCGACGGAGTTTAATAATGTTTAATGTTCAGTGAACATGCTTGGGAGGAATCTTTCAAGGCTAAATTCCACATCAGGAGGTTTGGAGCATTTAACACAGCTCAGCTTCCAGGCTTTCACAGGGTGCTGTGAATAATTAATGCTAATTTGATGGCTGGGTGTTTTTAAAAGATGCTCATTTATGCACTCAAATATAACAGTATAGAAGAAAAGAAGGCTCATGTTATTGCCCAAAATAAAAATCACCCGCATGATATGTCAGGAACTATTTAGGTGAAGTTAAATGTGGTCTCCACTGAGGAAATGATCATGCACTGGGATAACATAACAGGCTAAGGGATACGTATATTTCCAACTATGCAAATGTTGAGAAATAAAGAATCATGAATCTCTCTCTCTATTATAAATGTTTAGAGGATTCGCAAGATAAAAGATTAGTTGAAAATTTGGGAGATATGGAATTCAGTGTGATTTAAATATGCTTATTGAGTGGCAAAAATTAGAGAATAGATATGCCAATTGCCTCTTTAAAATGATTCAATTAAGATACATAATGTGGGTTGTAGCTCTTGCCTAGTACATGTGAAACATTGGGTTCAATCCTCAGCACCATATAGAAAAAATAAAGGTATTCTGTCCATCTATAACTAAGAAAATAATCCTCCTTAAAAAAAAAAAAGGATACATGATGTTTTTACATAGTAGATAGAGAGCCTGACATGAGTTTGTGGTTTAAATTTGAGCTCAGTAAAAGTTCAAGGTTTAGAGGGAGCTCGGGCCTCTTCTCTCTTCTTTGTCTTTCAAGTGAAGGAAAAAGAATTCGCAGAACATTATAGGGGGGTCTGATAGGATGGGTGCTCCCATGAGAACCTCCACTTGACTGCTTCTGACTTTGGCAGAGACATCCTTGAGAGTTGTTTGTTTAAAGAGACCCCCAAAAGATAGTTTTCACTGAGTGTTCTATTAATCCAGCTACCCAACTGAATTAGAGAAAGCCTGGGCAGATAACAATGGTTTCCCAGTACTGATGGAATATCTGCTTTGGGGTTGAGAAAATGTAAGTTTAATTTCTACAGCTAAGTAAAAATGCATGATTTCTCTGGGACCATTTTCCTTTGTGGCTGCATAAACCTGGTATTCAAAATGTCATTGAAATTGAACACAATATGCTATCATATACGATGAGAAGTAGCGCATGATCCCACTTACACGAGACACCTTGGAAATGTAAATTCATAGAAGTGGCCCTCTTGGAGCCAAGCAGGCCTGGCAGGTCTTGAAGCAGCAAAATCTAAGGCCCCCTGGGTTCCTTGCTTTATAGCAGAGTTAATGAAAGCCTGATACCAAGATCATCTCCAAATTAAATCAGGCTTTAAAAAACATTTTTAATCCTCTCTAAACAAGTCACATTTATGACAACAGTGCTCCATCTTCTAGAATGATCAGTTAATAAACAAAAAAGTAGCTCATTTTTTATTTCTATGTCCCAGCTACTTTTCAGAAAAAAATAAGAATATCGGCTCATTTCCACTAGGAATGTAAATGAAAGTAAAGATATTTTCACAAAGACTGCATTTTGTGGGGCTGGGGTTGTGGCTCAGTGGTAGAGCACTTGCCTAGCATGTATGAGGCACTGGGTTCAATTCTCAGCACCGCATATAAATAAATGAAATAAATGTTCATCAACAACTAAAAATTTGTAAAGGCTATTTGTCATTTCTCATCCTTCTTTTTTTCGTGCTGATATTTGTTAATCACCATATTTCTTATCGTGTTCTGTTGGAATTTCTGTGTGTGTGTATGTGTGTGTGTGTACTTTGTAATGATAGTTAGGATTAGGTATATACTATCTCTGATCATCCTGAGAGGTTGTTGAGGACAAGTCTGTAATAAAATATAAATCAGAAAACACTGAAGAAGGTGCTTGGGGGAATCGGACTGAGTTAAGATCTGTTTGTTTCTGCTACTTCCTGATTATTTTCTTGTAATTTACATTCTTCTGACATTTTTCAACTGGATGAAATGATGAACTTAAAAATGACTTGCCCTATCCAGAAATTTCAAAATATTTTTCACTTCTTTAGGGGAACACATTTTATTCATTTATTACCATTTTTTTTTCATTTTACTATGGCAAATTAGGTGGTCTGCACAGTGAAGAGAAATAATTTCCAACCCAGTATATTTGCATAATTTTCTCTCCGCCCTTAATGTGGAACAAAGGAAACAAGATTAATCCAATTTAACACAATGAAATAAATCAAATTTCTAATTATGGAATTAGAAGAATTTTAACATAATTTAAGATTCCATGGCCTTGCCTCTTTCAAAGTTACAAAGTCCCTTTTAAAATGTGGTATCTGTGAATTGCCTTTTCCTGATGAATTTGTCAATTCAACAAGTTAAAGTGGTAGCTGTTTTTTCAGAAACCTAAGAAAATAGAGGGTTATGGCATTGAAAATACAAACATAGGCCTCACACGGCTTCAAATCCTCTGCCCTCCTGATGTTTATTCAAGGCCAGATCAGTCTCCTAAAGAGGACACATGACCTGCTTATAGGGCTCTGACAGATGATAATATTGTGGATCTGCTCCTTCTGTGCATTTGCAGAATGCACTGGAATCAGCTAGATTGACAGGATTCACTGAATCAGTATCCAGCCCAAACCTGCATTTTAGCATCCACATCAGTCTCACGGTAGATCACATGCATCCAGGTGATTTCTTCATGTCACGTCCCACTGCAGGGCTCTTCTGGGAAGCAGGAAAAGACATGGCATCTGGTCTTGTTATTGTTCCAACACCAGGGGAACATAATTGCTTTATCGTAACTGAGCTATGCAGATAGCACTAGTCACCGCTGTATGAATGCCCTTAAGTTGTGGAATTTGGGCAGTGACTAATGTTCTCATGGAAGGATAATGAAATAGAAAACAGATTGATAAATGGGGAAAGAAAGTAACGAGTAATAATGAATGGTAAGCAAATACATGGCTTAAATCCCAGGAATTCCACTTACAATAATTCTTTCTTACTTTATTTAGCTGTTTGTTGCTTTGCTAGAGTTTCACTTAACCAGATTTATCATTTTTCAAAAGTGCATGTATGCCACTTAATTGTTATATGAATGACAAGGCACCACATGGGTGCAGTTAGACAGTTGTTTTGCAAGTAATACTTGAAGAAAACACTGCTTCATAGTGTTTCAAGGTATTTGGATTTTTGTTTGTTTTTTGCAGTACTGAGGATTGAACCTATGGGTACTTGAACTGATCTACATTTCCAGCCCATTTTTTGAGACAGGGTCTTATTAAGTTGCTCAGGCTGGTTTGGAACTTGTGATCCTTCTACGTCCACCTCCAAGTCACTAGAATTCCAGGCATGCACCACTGTGGCCAGCTAGTATGTGACATTTTTAAGAAAGAGTACTTTACAGATAATATGTAGCACAATTTGAAATTATTAGTATATTGGACTTTCTCACCTTTACAAATGAAGGAATATATACATTAGTATCAATAAAAGCTATGAACAGAATTATGAGGATATGTTTTAAATCCATCAAATATACTACATCATTATAGCTGTAAATTATACAATATTTTATTGAGGCTATTTTTCATAATGAAATGTTACCTAAATTTAGTAGCAGGAAATGTGATCTTTTCAGTGAAAAAAATATCAAAAGATAGAATTTTTTATATTTTTTGTTGAAAAATAATATGGCCTAACTTCTAATTCTAGGTGATCTCATATTTTAAAATTAGAATTGGACTTCACAAATTTCTGATTTTATATGCAATGTAAATTTTAATGGACTTGGAAAAACCTTGGTTAAGGACATGAATCTTCTCTGCTGTTTTTAGCTCAGTATCTTTGTCATATAAACTATGTAAGCATTTTCATTTTTCAGTTGACTAATCTGTGTGGATTCAGTATAAGGAACACATCAAAGTAAAATTAATGACAAAAACAACTAAAACTAATTGAAAGGGAAAATAAAGCAAATACTTGGTAAGAGAAAATGTATTTTTGTGGAGATAATGAATTGTTAACATTTGTTTTTCTATGAAATCTAGTTTGAGAATATGAATTTATATTTCAATTTAGTTCTTCAAATCTTTCCTTTTTTTTTGTACTGAGTATTGAACCCAGGAGGTTAACCACTGAGCCACATCTCCAGCCTTTTTTTTTTTTTTTTTTTGAGTCAGTGTCTTGGTAAGTTGCTGAGGATCTCACTAAAATGCTGAGGCTGGGTTTTTGAACTCATGATCCTCCTGCCTCAGCCTCTCGGGCCACCTGGCTTAAAAGCTTTCCTCACACTACTATATTGAAATAGAAGGAAATAAAATAATACTCAATATATTTCTTTGCCAAGTCATTAGAATAAAATATGAACTGTTTTTATTTCTAGTATATACAATAAAACTTTGTAGGCATGTATCAAACGTGTATTCTGATTGGCATTTTGAAGAATCTTGATACTTTTCAATATGCAGCAAGTGCCTGGTAGCTTGATGAGTACTTGATTAGTATTAAAATGGAACTCATGGTACTTCAAAAAACTGGAGTAGGCCTTCATTAGCTGAGTGACATTGGATAGATTCACTTGGCATCTCTGAAAGTCAAATTTCTCTTATCATTTCACTTGCTATCATATGACCCTGTAGACCTTGAAGTTATAGGATGAAAATTCTGAGAACAGAGAAGCATGTATGATACTGAGGCATTGGTCATTTGACAAACAGTTATTACAATCAGCCTGTCTGTTTGCTTCTGCCTGATTTGTCCTCTCTTGCAAATAGTCTCCTGGGTGAGGTCCCTGAGAACTTTCCTCTCTGTCCTGTCTCAACCTCATCTACCCTGCACTCCTCTAGCACCTCTGTTTCCTTGCTTTGGCTTTGAAAAGTTTGGAAGTCTGATGGAGGAATCTGGGGAGAGGAAAATGGCACCTCTGCTGTGTTGAAGGCTGAAGTGGAGCCAAATGGTAGTGCACTGGTTGATCATGTTGGATGCTGCTAAGGTCACAGAAGGTGAAGGCTAAAAAGGAAAGCGAGGTCATTTTGTTTAGATTTTCCTGTTCTGTTTTTACCTTTTTTGATGATAACTGTGGAGGTGAGGGAGAAAGATCTTTAGAATGCTTTGAGGACACCGTGAGGTCAAAGGCCCAAATAGAGAGGAAGAGAGTACTTGGGAAAAGCAAGGGAGAGCCCTCGGCAGGAGTTTGCTTTCTGTTAGGATATAATAGGCTCATTATCAGCATAGTCTACCCATGGACTGGCAGAGTTCAGAGCATTAGGAGACAACTACGGAACCCGGCATGGTTTCCTCCTCCAGAAGTCACTCTGAAGTGAAGCTATTAGTGTTTCATGAAACACCTCTTGTTATTTGACCTTACTAGATTTTTTGGCTAGATAGGTTCATGAAACATGTTCCTTGTATCTTTCATAAAGCTTACTTGTGGCTGTTCTTTTCCAGGTAGGAACCTAAGCAGGAAAAAGAATTAGATTAAAAAAAGAAAAATCTAGTATTTTTTTTTAATTCCCATATGTAACTAACCATTTGGTATTAACGTTATGTATGATTTGTTCTTAGGATGGTAAATGAGATCACATGAATGATTATAACACTTATATGTAGGCTGATTTATTTATTTATTTATTTAATTTTTTTATTTTAATATTATGGCAGAGCCTCTGCTGAATATGGAGTCCTAGTTATCCTAAGCCAGTTGATTAGGCTTCCCAGGACTCATCTGATATTTTTTTTTTCCTCCTCTGTGGTATCTGAATCACATAACATGCAGGAAAAATAGGCCAAAAAACAAAAAAAAACTTTCTGGAAGATTTTCACAATGGTCTCTTCATTAGGACTGTATAGGGATGCAGCAACCTCTAGATCCTAGGAGACCTGGACCTGCCATCCATGTGTCAACATAGTTCCCTTGCTGCCAGGTTACGTGCACATCTTCATTCCTATGTGGCTGGGACTCCTGAAACAACAATCGTGACACTAATGGTCTGGGCCTTTGCTCCCCATTTTTTTCTGCCATGTTGATGCTTCAAAATATTTTGTACCTAGCTGGGCCCAGGGGAGGGGTGGGGGAGAGGAGGAGGGCACACATCTTTAATCCCAGCAGCTTGGGAGGCTGAGGCAGGAGGATCATGAGTTCAAAGCCAACCTCAGTAACAACAAGGTGATAAGCAACTCAGTGAGACCCTGTCTCTAAATAAAATACAAAATGGGCCTGAGGATGTGGCTCAGTGGTCGAGAGCCCCTGAGTTCAACCCACGGTACCAAAAAAAAAAAAAAAAATATATATATATATATATATATATATATATATATATATATATATATATATATATAAATATATAAATCATGAGTATATTGGATTTTATCATCTTTAAAAATGAAGGAATATATACATTAATATCAGTAAAAGCTATGAACAGAACAGAAGGACATGTTTTAAATCTGTCAAATATACTACATCATTATAGTTGTAAATTATACAATATTTTACTGAGGCTATTTTTCATAATGAAATGTTACATAAATTTGGTAGCAGGGAAATGTGATCTTTTCAGTGAAAAGATATCAAAAGCATTTACATCATACTAATTCTATGCCTGCCAGGAAACTCATCACCTGCATCCCTGTGCCCCCATCTGATTCACTACCCCATGATCACTGTTGTTTTTTTTTTTCCAAGTTCTTGTAATAAGTTACATTCTTTCAATCTTCATAGCTGGTTTTTGTTTTTGTTTTTGTTTTTGCTAGCTGGGATTGTACTCAAGGTCTTATCCCCAGCCATTTTTTATTTTTTGAGACAGGATCTTGCTTGTTCTTCTTTTTGCTTGAAATTTCTTCCCTGCACCTTTCTCTCATCCTAGACATTCCAGGAAGGTTTGCCGTGACTACTCTGTATAAAGTGGTTTTTCCCAATGTTTACTGTCACAGTGCCTCATTGTTTCCTACAAATGGAATTATTTTACTTGCTTATTGTCTAGACCAGTAACTCACATTTCTGAGCTTCTTTTCCTTTTAACATGAATTTCAGCCCACCTCTTTATGATCCTGAAATGAACTTAACAATGTGTGAACAACTGACATAAATTTTTTAAAACCTCAAAATATTGATCTAAACAAACACTATTCGCAACTAGTGTATATTTCAATTTGTAATTACGATGGCATGACCACACCAGAAGATGTGCTAACGTGGTCAGATGACTCCCTCTCTATGTAGGGAGCGTGGTTATGATAGCTGTAAACTGTAAGTGGACATTAACAGTAGTGATGGCTAGTGGTGTGGCTATCGGTGACAACACTTAACCACTTTTGGTAAAGTTCCAAACAAAGTATGATCGTTCCTTAATTCACATTGTACTTTCGTTTCTAAAAAATTCAGTATATTTTAAAACTAGATTTAAAAAAAAAACTTTGCTTCTTTGCAACTTAGAGTTACATTTCAGTTCCTGATAATCATATAAGCAGATTTTCACCTTCATGAATTCTAGAAGGTTGTTCAGAGCTCATGAAGGTGCACACTTAGTTTATAATCACATGGTTTGTTGTGTACAAGGCAAGATGTTTATGTCTGGGGTCAATGTGCACAAAGTGTCTATAATGTTCCTTGATTGTTGAGATGATCAAAAATGCTCAAACGGATTTCTGGAACACCCTTTTCAGATCCTACCAATCTGGATTACTAGCTCCATTGATGTCCAAAACACTGTTTGCCTCATCAACCATAAAAGCCTGGACATCTAGCATATTATGTGTATCATAGCAGTGCATAGCAAATATTTAAGGAAGGAATAAAAGAAGGAATGAGAATGTATGGAGACAGGGAAACATTCTTCTGTCAATTAATGTTTACTGAGAAACTACTATGTACAAGATGCCCTGGAATACATCAATTAATGATAGAAATTCCTGCTTTATGAGCTTTCTCCCTCCATATGTGAAACTATATCATGGCTGCATTATGGCCCCTGGGTTCCAAATCATTGTGGTATGTCAAGTTTTCTTTCATTCAGAATACTTACTATACAGAGTTTAGTCTATGGATGGTGATAGAGAAAGTTGGCCAGAGAATAAAAGCAGTGGAAGGAAGTCAGGTTGGTGACAAAAGAGCTGTGAATTGTGCTTTAGAAACAAATAATAGACAAAAAAATGGCAGCCTGGGAATAACTTGGTTATTTATAGATTCCTTATGTCTGTCTATACAGTATCAAGAGCCAAAACATTTCAATCCAAATTGCTTTTGTTATTGTTCCTGTTGTATACATGATGATATTTGAAATGCTGTGAATTTTCCCCGTGCAATCCTTTTTACACAGTAGGTTCTTGAGAGATGGTAGGTCAGTTTTAATTTATGCCTTGAGCAGCTGAAAAATAGTCACACAAATGGTGACATTTGAAATTGAATATTTTGGGGGTCTTAATAGATATGGGCTATTTTTATTATTTATTTATTTATTTATTTATTTATTTATGCTTTCAAATGATTCAGGAATCTATTCTGCAGGCAAAATCTTAACCTAAAATAGCCAGTGCCCTTGAAGAAACCTGTGCATTCTCCCAAAGGTAGATTTTGTTTCCAATGATGTACTTCTTAAACTGGCATGTGTATTGGCACTCTTCTTGCATTTTAATTATTAATTTTTCTGATGTTAAGATTAACTTTTATGGACTGGGGATACAGCTCAGTTGGTAGAGTGCTTGTCTTGCATGCACAAAGCCCTGGGTTCAATCCCCAGCACCCCCCTACACACACACACACACACACACACACACACACACACAAATGGCTTTTATGTCTTTTACTGTCATGGGTAGTACTGAAGAACCCTGGACTGTAAATTTGAGTCTTCCGAGAAAGAGAAAAACAAATCGTTGTAGATTGAAATTGAACCATAAATATAGAAACAGAATCTTACACTGGGAGTAGCGACACTGCAGAAATATATAGAGATCCAGCATGATACAGGATAGTGTACAGGAAAGTTGTATTTCATTAGTAAATTCATAAAGCAACATTCTAAGGGTAGGTCGATGAATACCGAACTTTCGTTGACCTCAGTATTTAAGCAACTTCAGGAATATTCTCTGCTGTATAGAAAGGGAAACTAAGCCTCAGAGGTTTTTTGTTTTGTTTTGTTTTTAACATTTACTGAGTACAACTAATAGCTCATTTATTGCTCACAAGAGTCTCATGATGTACATCTATTACTATTTCCATTTTACAAATAAGGGAAACTGAGGCGCAGAACTTTAAGCTCCCTGGCTCCCGAGCTCACCCTCTAAAGCCTGGAGGCACCTTGCAGCTCAGGTGGCAGGTAAGGGGCCTGCCAAATACAGATGGCAGGTAGCAGAGCGGGGTTGTCTGCTTTCAGAATCCACAGCCTTTCCACTGCCATTCTGTTGCAGAACCAGTGAAATTTCTTACTAATGATAGAAGGAAAAAACAGGAATGCTTTCCTAATCAATCAAAGCCAAGGGTGGTTGTCACAATCCTGGTTCCTTGGAACCTATTTTCCCATCTGTTGCTCATTCCTCCGTCGTCTCATTCTGGTGTTTTCTGCCTCCTAATTCTCTGTGCCCAATCTCTCCTTATCTGGCTTTCCCACTCATCTCCTGAAGGTGTGTAGCCCCCAGGGCTTTATGTTCAACTCTCTCCTCTCTTATCTACTGTGCAACCTTCCTCTTGAAGTTTTCATCTGCACTCTGGATTCACCCATCACCTTTATGTGAATGGCCTTAAATAGACTTCAAAGAAATTTCCAACCCTACACGTCCAATTTCTTGTTACACATTTCTCCATGATTGCAGTATCACTGTTCTGAAGTCTAAGGTGAAATTCTTCATTTTTCTTTTCTCAAAACCAACTTTTATTTTTAACTTTCATATTGTTACTGTCAGATATTTATGCAACTCTAGAATAGTCTATTTAACAACTAATGATCAATCTAACAGTGTTTTCCTTAAGATCCAAACTCCTTCTGTGTATTTCTGCATATATGCAAATTTCTGGTTCTTTTTATCCCCCCCTTTTTAAGGACTTGTTAAAGATGCTTTATTAAAACATTTTCAACTTAACTTATATTTCTAAAATTATTATCATTTTGTTTTCATAGTACTGTGGATATTTTTATTACAACTGGTTATGCATGCTTTTCTAAAGTCCTATATAGTTCTAAAGACTATTGTTAGGAGCTATAAATACTTGTAAAACTCATAGAAATTTGATCAGTTTTACCAAATTACTTCCTTATAGTCTGTGATTATTTCCTCCTTAGTCACCAACAACTGATTCTATTAGTTAGTTCTAGAGAATGAAAACAGAAGGTAAATTGATTTAAAACCTTTAAAAAAGGGGGGGGGCAAAATAATACTTTGCAAAATCATGGATTAAAATTCCATAAAAATAGAAAGTTCATTAAGAATATTGCCATAGGAAATGAGGGTAGCATGTTAGATGAACTCCCTATTTGCTGAGTGGAAGCTGGGTATGTGTTGATCTCTCAAATTATTTTCATACCCTGCCTGTCTCCCAGTTGTCTCCTCACCCACCTCAGAATCTCCCCATTGGCCTTTCTTCTCAAAGAGCATTCTTCTATGACCAGCACAATAGATTTTGTAAATATCATAACATCTCTAGCCACTACGTTAAAATTCTGAGATTGCTTCTTATTGTTTATAGGATAAATTTCAAATGGATTAGCCTGGTACTCCAAGTCCTCTTCAGGATGGATGACTCGGGCCTTAAAAGCATATATCTTTGGTTCCTGTACAAACTTTATTTTTTTTATCTTTTTGGCTACTGCCAAGCCAATTTCCTCACTTGTAAATTTGAGTCTCCTTGTAACAGTCATCTCGGCTGTCTGTCTTCCCTGGATCCTTCTCCGTTTCTCCTGGGAGACCCTTTCCCCGATCCTCCATGCTGGTTAGTGTGTGCTACGCAAGTTACACCCTGACTGACATAATTGTCTTCACTTTCAGAATGTTCAGGCACGAACATTCTAGTACCTTCAGTCTTCCTTTTTAGTAAGTTCAAAGCTACCGTATAATAGGATATTATTTTAAAAAGAGGTATAAAAGGCAGCATGATATGGTTGAGAAAAGCAAGGATTTGAGACAAATGGTCTGAATTCATGTTTTTGTCTATGTACTTTGGGTGTGGCACCCAACATCTTGTAACAGCAGTTCCTTTTCTTTTTTTAAAAAAATTATTTGTTTATTTATTATAATTAGGTATATATGGTAGCAGAATGCATTTTGATTCATTGTACACAATTGCACCACAACTATTCATTTCTCTGGTTGTACGCCATGTAGCGTTACACCATATGTGTGGTCATACTTGTAAGCAGTTCCTTTTTTAATAAAAGAATGAAACGGTAATATCCATCAAATAGGTTGGCTTAAGAACAAATAATTTAGGGCAGTGCCCTCTATCAGATAATGCTATAAAAAATTAATAGTAGCAGTCTTTTTATTAATGCTGTTGTTAACAGTGAAGCCTTCAGTGCAGTTCAATTCTTCTTCTGGCCTTATTTTCCTGTTTCTCAGTCTTCTCTTTCCAATGATGTCTGTTCTATACCTTCTTACCTACAACCCGCATCTGCCACCACCAGTACTCCCACATGCATCTCCCTTTGGCTCTCTTTCCTTTGCAATGCTTCTGAATTCTACTCTCTACCCCAAACCCCATCTCCCAGGCAGTATTGCTTTCCTCCTTATTCTTCCACTTTAATTCTTGTTATTATGTATCAGTGGATTTAAAACTGGCGGGGGGATTAAAGAGTACTCACATAATCCAGAAGTCTATACAATTTCCCTTGTTCTTAGGGCAGGATTTTTAGCAAATGTTCTTGTTTTGTAGGCATAACATTTTGGAAGGCTAAAGGTAAAAAAGAACTGCAGAGATTGGATTCATCTAATCCAGTGCACTTGGTTTAATCATGAAAGCAAATGTCCAGAGAGGTTAAGAGAATTGCCCTGGGCCTCAGAGTTAATTGCCAGTTGAACTCGGAGTGAAGCTTGCTTCAGGAGTTCAGTGCTCTCTTGCTTCTTGTTCATTTTTTGCTTTTTAGGGCATTGTGTTTCCCAGCCTGAAATTTGGCTAAAGACACCATCTGGGAGTTTGTTCCCAGCATGCAATCTAACTGATTAGTTTTGAGTAAGTTATTTAACCCCTCCGACCTTGAGATTCTTGAGAGGACCAGATAGATATTCTTTAAAGCATCTTTTTATTTCTCAACCTTCCTGAACATTCTTAATTAACAACTATTGGATGGGAAATTATTTATAAATAAGAGGTGATTTGGGTCCTTCTATTTGTCTGCTTTCATGTTTTGTTTGTTTTTTCCAAATCTCACCAAAGGTTGAGCTGCTTTTGCACATTACTCTATTTCATTCTGTATAACCTTTTAGACTTGTCCGGTATTTGGCCAAATTATTTCTAATTAAAATACGATGGTTTCCTTGGAAAGAAATCCTGTCCTTTTACTAGAAGGATGTTTGACAGGTTTTTGTTATAATTTTTTAAAAGGCTATAGGAAAATGCAAAATCTTGTTGCAATATTTTCTTTGGATCATAACGTTGAGACAGAATAATGTGACATTCTTGGTATATGCTGCGTGAAATTTGACAAATGAGCTGTGTTTTTCCTCATTTGAGAGCCACTGTTGAATTTAGAGACCTTCTGACACAAGTTATTCATAATTTGAGGCAAACGCAGATCAAAGAAAAGAAATGTGTACATGTATCTTTGAGGACATCAGAATCTGTTAATTTGGCTTGTGTGGGATATGAAATCCAGTATTAAATCCTTTAACTTTCATAAACTGACACCTGAATTTCCTCTAAGTGATTAAAAAAATATTTCTACTCAAATAAATGGGAAATGAATCTTTTCATTATTTTTTCATTTACCTGGGCTATTGGAATGTTTGCTGGTTCGCCATTAAATTTTAAGGGCTCTTTGATATCTAGGTCTGGATCTTGTGATTAACCCACGTTGTAGAAACTCGAATGAAAATCTTTGGTCCAGCATTTTCTTTGCTTAAGTTTTTCTCTTAGTAATAATCAATCAATATATTACACCAAAGCTGGGAATGGTGGCCAGTGCCTATAGTCCTTGCTACTCAGGCAGTTGAGGCAGGAGGATCACTTAAGCACCAAGGTCAAGTCCAGCCTGGGCAACATAGACCTCATCTTAAAAAAAAAAAAAAAAAAAAAAAAAAAGGTGGGGTGGGCTGGGATTGTGGCTTAGCGGTAGAGCGCTCGCCTAGCACAGGCGGGACACAGATTTGATCCTCAGCAACACATAAAAATAAAGGCATGTGTTGTGTTCATCTACACCTAAATAATAATAATAATAATAATAATAATTAATTAATTAAAAAATAAACTTGAAAATACATATGAATCTATTATGCCAAAAAAATGATTTTGACTGTTTGGCAAGTTGATAGAAAATTCCACAAACTATCATTTCCTGAAGTACTTGCAAATAGTCATGTTTTGTCTTTTGGTGCCTATTTTAAGAGGACTATCAAGCTTGGGAAACTAATGAAACTATAAATGCATTTTAGCTTCCTATAAAGGAATTCTCAATGGTCATGCTGAAAATCTAGTTCAAGATGGGTGTGAAACATACATTATAAACTACATTTTCATCAGATTTTAAAACTTTTCAATTTGTCTTTAACCTTTCTGCTCAAGCACAAATGTTGAAATACTTCAAAACCAAGTTTGAAATTAACAAATACATCTTGTAAATGTATGATTTGTTGCACTTGGGATTATTTTTGTACTTGGATTTGAAATAATTTTCAATATCTTCAAACATATTCTGAAAAGATGTGCTCAAAATTCCTTGTCACTTAAGGCAACTTAGATTATTAAACTTGATTGTCCAATGAAATTTTGTGTTAAATACAGTTAAAAGCAATTGATTTGAGAATTTTTGTATATTCTAAAACTTTCTTTAGGTCATTTCTAAACATTTAGTAAAGTATTAGTGAAATATCACTCTAAACAATGTTGTTCTTAAACATTGAAATCAATAGTGCTTAATTTCAGAGTATATATCTAGTTGGGTGAGGTGGCGCGTGCCTGTAATCCCAGCTGCTCAGGAGGCTGAGACAGGAGGCTCATGAATTCAAAGCCAGCCTCAGCAACAGTGAAGCTCTAAGCAACTCAGTGAGACCCTATCTTTAAATAAAATACAAAACAGGGCTGGGGATGTGGCTCAAAACTCCAGTACTCCCTTCCCCTAAAAAGAGTATATATCTAATTAGAATTTTACATTGTTCGAAATCTAAAATATTATGTGAAAATTAATGTTAATCATTACATAGAGAAAAACAGTATCTGTTACTGCCCGTTTCTTCTAGGTGAGGCTGAACTTAAGTTACAGGCATTTTTGAAATTGTGGAAAGGTATTTTTTTTAAACTATGTATTTCTTCGAATTAGATGATATAACATTTCAAACTCAGGAATTATATTTCTGATTCCCTAATATCTTGATGAACTGAAATAGTAATCTGATGTGATTTTTAAAAGATTTGTAAGATCTAAGTTCAAATAATACCACAGTTCAACTGTTAAGAAATAAACCTGTATTAAAGAAGAAATTTCAAGTCTCTGATCTTCTTCTACTAAATATCAATCCCCTTTTCCGGTCAGTCCCCTTTTCCGGTGTCTGTAGGGCTATACTAGAATGGGATGATTTTACTTCTTTTCCTATAGCCAGAAGGAGAAACTCCCTGAAAAGCAACTGAGTTTCCTACAAACTGAGATCCCATGTTTTGTGTTTATTTGGTCTCTTTATTCCAGTCATAGAACGCAGTTGTGGACAAAGCTGTTATTTTGATAAGAGGATTAAAGGATTTTGTTAAAATTTCAAAATGTTTTTCAGTATTCATTTGGCCATTTTTTAAAGAGATTCTCTCAAGTTACTGAAACAAAAGAATTTTTAAAGGGTAGGCTATGATTCCATTTATATGTTCCCAGGAACTCAAAACTGGTTGTGCAAGTTTTCAACATAGTTCCGAGAAAACTTCTGTGTAAATGACACAGAAATGTATCCAGCATTGACACCTGCTTTCTATGGCTAGTATCTGTCTTGTGATTCATGAAGAATTTTCAAACAATTTAAGAGATGCATCCAAGCATATGCTGTCAAAGAGGAAAAAGTATTTTGCAGAATGATATTGACATTTCAGAGAAAGCATTCCAATGAGCTTCAAGTTTTCATTATTTTTTGAATAAAGAATATAAATATACACAGAAATTACTTTTTAGAATACATGCCAAAGAGTATTTTAGGAATATAAACATTCATTAGCCTTCACGTGTTTCAATTACACACCTGTTGTATATGATTATGCACAGTAACCAGTTTTTATGAATAGTTTTTTTTACATAATTTGAGAACCCATATGGTCTACAATGAAGAAAAATATTAAATATTTAAGGTATATAAGCATGCTAAACAGTTACAGCATGAGTCACTATATAAAGGGGGAAAAAAGTGCAGGCCTCAATATGACAACAGGAACTTGGAAGATCTAATATGGGTAAATGCACTGTGGATTTACTAACTTAGTTCACTAATTTCATTCTGGTTACTGGGACCCAATTTGGAATTTTTCTTGGGTTAAGTATTTGAATTTAAAAAATCTCCAGCTCACACAAAAGCTTATCATCCCAGGGATTGGGAGGTTAAGGCAGGAGGATCCCAAGTTCAAAGCCAGCCCCAACAATTTAGCAAGATGGTATCATGAAAATGAAACTGGGAGTGTCGCTTAGTAGTTAAGTGTTCCTGGTACCCCCCCCCCAAAAAAAAAGAAAAAGAAACAAAACAAAAAACTCCCAAAATCCTAAAAATCAAATCAGTTTATTCATTGACAACTTTAATTTGAGTGTGTTTGTTCTCTGAGATCTACATAACAGTTTTAAAAAGTAACTGATAATTCTTCTAGACTTTATAGTAAAATTTGTGAGAATAATACTATTCAAATTAAAATTTTAAACTATTTTTAAAATACTTTGTTTTATTTCCCAAGTCCTTTCTCTCTCTCTCTCTTTTTTCCTTTTATAAGTCAAACATTGTTTGTGTCACTATTAATATTTGGATGGTGTGGATTATATTGGCATCAGATCAATACTGGCATCAGATCTATCATTGGTTGGGAGCTATTTTTATCTAGGGACTCCAAAGTTTTGATTCAAGGCCAATTTATTCAGGGATTCCCAGGTTTGGATTTAGGAGCCATTTTGTTTAGGGACTCCCAGGTTTCCATTCTGAATGTTCCTGCTAAAAGGTGAACCCACCCCTGCCCATGACTCAACCCCTAAGCACACTTGTGAAATTCCTCTTGTAGTCTGTAAAGCTGCCCTGTGAGTGCCCACAGGCTGCTGCCCTCCTGGAGGGGCAACTTTGTGGGTTTGCTCCAGGTACTAACAAGAAATCTCTTGTGTGGGATTCCTGGGTGTGGTGTGGTCCTCAGACTTTGTGAGAGCCCCTTAAGATTAGTTGTTATTAAATATTTGAAACATCATATACCTTGCTTCTTATGAGGACTCAGTAAACTTTGTACTTTTAATACACTCACATCAGAATTTTTATTTTTTATTAGAATCATGTTTCTCTAAGGTAGCTAATGTTGTCTTAGTTTTAATAAGAAACATATATCATTAAGAAACATTAAAATATGCTACGTTTAAAAGAACTATAATGAGAAGATATGTTTCCTTGTCGTGTCTTATGAGAGGGGAGACTAGGCCAGCAGAAATCGTAAGAGAGGACTGTGTGTCTCTTTTCTAAGTTTTTCAATAATATGTGAACCCAGGAAGAAATGAGCAGATACCTTCCCATTCCTAGAAGTCTTCTGAGTTACTAGTGGGATGCTGTAGGCTGCATTGTCCAATAAAACCTCCCCTGGTTATAGAAATATTACACATACATGCTGTTCTATATGGTAGCCACTTTTTCATGTCGGGCTATTGAGCTCTCCAAATGTGGCAGCTAAAGAATTGAATATTAAATTTTAAAAGCCACAATTATGACTTCCACCAGACTCCTCTCAACTCCAAGTGTGCTCAATGGACTGGCGGTGGCTACATTCCTTCTGAGCTTGTTAGGAATGTAGGATCTAGGGTGATGAATTCATTATAGTTTAGAAGAACTGGTCTGAAAAGAACTTCAAGTACATACTAGCTGCTTAGAAGAGATGAACATTCCAGCTCCACACGATGCTTTAATTTCAGAGAAGTTTAGTTGAATTCACAGGTTAAGAACATATACTTTGCCCAGCTTAGTGGCTCACGCCTATTATCCCAGCAATTTAGGAGGCTGAGGCAGGAGGATTGCAAGTTCAAGGCCAGTCTCAGCAATTTAGCAAGGCCCTATGCAACTTAGTGAAACCCTGTCTCAAAACAAAAATAAAAAAAAAATAAGGCTGGGGATACAGCTCGTGGCTCGGTGGGAAAGCATTTCTGGGTTCAATCCCTGTTACCAAACAAAACCAAAAACAAAACATATACCTTGAGGTTAGATGAATAGTTGAATCTTGAATTGTGGCTCTGCCTCTTAATAATAGCACTGAGTAACTTTGAGTGAATCAACCTATGTACGGTTCAGTTCCCCATCTGTCAAATGGGAATGCTAGTGAAATAGGACCTGCCTTTCTGTTGTGAAGACAAATGGACATGATGTAGGTGAAGTTTTACATGCAGTGAAACCCTCAGCCAATGATCAGTGTCATTCATAGTGTTGTTCACTCCCATTTACCTAAAGTTGAGCTGTTACAGATTAGGACAGGCGGACTAAATTTAGCAGACTTAGATGGGAGGGTATATCTTTCTTATACATACAGATGGACTTTGTAAAGTCTGAAATAATGTCTCCTTGTCCCAAAGAAAAGAGGATCTGGAGCAGCATGGTTTGATCTTTGTCTCATATTGTGTTTTTAGGATTAAAGTGAGAAATAATGGCCTAGCCTCTTTGAACCATGAAAGAATTCTTAAATTGAAAATCTAAGACCATAGCTGCAGCTCTTTAGTTCCTTGACATTTAAATCCCCTTTCCCTTTCTTTCTTACACTCTGTGCAGTCCACAGTCCCCTAAACCGCTATGAAATGCCTTTCAGATTCTGCCTCTTTGACTCACAATTGAGATCACAGAAAAGTGACGTTCTGCTCTCTGGGTTGCAAGATGTGGAGAGATGTCTGGCAAGCCTTCTTCAGAGGGCAGTCAGAATCACCTGTTCAGTAAATTCTGTGATTTAAAAACAACCCAGGACACGCTAAAGCTACTAGGTCACAAATTCTCATCTGTATTAAGGGGGCTTATCAGGGAGCTAATCCCACTCAGGGGTTGGGGTGTAGTAGCCTACCAGTCATGAAACTCATGCTTACTTAGAATTCCCATTATTCTTGAGGTACCTAGGAAGTTATCCATGCTTATAGAATCTAATGTTCAAATGACTCTTTATAATAAATTATGATGTCATTGTTGGATGCTTAGTTGATGTGTGTTTGTGTCTAAAACAACCGATCAATATCTATCATCCCATGGTGATCATTCTGGTCTCTGAATCTTTCTCTGAATGTTTTTCCTTCACATAGATTCTGAAAATGAGAACTGCTGAATATCTACATTGGGAAATGTAATATGAGCTGGGTGTGGTGGTAGTGCCTGGTGATTGCCTGTAATCCCAGTGGCTTGGGAGACTGAGGAAGGAGGATCACAAGTTTAAAGCCGGCCTCTGCAACTTAGTGAGGCCCTAAGCAATTCAGGGTAGATAAAATACAAAAAAAAAAAAAAAAAAGGCTAGGAATGTGCTTAGTGGTTAAGTGCCCCTCAATTCAATCCCCAGTACAAAGAAAAAAGAATGTCCTATGTATTGCCAGTTTGCTTCTCGGGAAGGTTGAACTCATTGAGACTTCCATTGCAACAGTGACTGTGATTTTTTTTTTAATGTCTAATTTGATAGTTAAAAAATATTATCTCATTTTTTAACATCTACATATTTCTGGTTACTGTTGAGGTAAAGTGGTTTCCGTGTTTTTTAAGATATATAGATTTTAGCCATGTAGATTTCTTCCTTCTGTGTCCTTAGATAAATTACTTAAGTTGTCTGTACCTCAACTGAGGTACAATCAGCTCAAATTATGTATGTCATAAGGCAATTTTGAAGCTCAAACAAGCTCAGATATTTCAGGCACTTAGTATAGGAGATGCTGTGTATATGTCAGTTGTTATTAATCTTAGTCCTTGGTGAATTTTCATTGCATGGCTTTTATTCTTTTCCTTAATTGAGGTCTTACTGTCTAGAGCCCTATGGGACAAGGACATTATTCACTCCTCTGCATGAAGCTGGGAGAGGACTACAATTTCCAATGAATCTGGTGATTGCTATTTTTGAAGATACCGAGTACCAAATGACAAATGTTCCCCAAGTTTAAAGTTGAATCCTCACGACGTATTTTAAAATGGTGTCACTACCCCCATTTTATGGTTAGGTAAACAAAGGGTCAGAAAAATGAGAATGACTGAGTACCTCCTTTTAAAACCATCATAGGCATTCCTAATTTGCTTGTCTGGCTCCTTTTCCTGTGTCACCTCCATGCTGCTCAGGATTTGTGGTTGCTCATTTTCTCTGAATTGTCCTTTTGGCTGTACATCTTGCTATCGAGGTCATGCAGCATGGTGGGACATTGGGCCCAGATGGCCCAAGTTCAGATCTTGCCTCGGCCACTCAGCCATGTGACCTTGTCAAACATGCTCACTTTATCTGTTAAATAGGATCAACAATACCCTCAGGGATTGTTGTGAGGAGTAAGTTACAGTAACAAATATGTAAATCATCTGGCACATCTTGTAGATGTAGATCTTACGTGCTAGCTGCTGTTATAGAGACAGTGGTTAGAGGAACAGATGGCCAAGAGGCCTGAATGACATTGTAGGGTGTTTCCTTTTTGTTGACTGTGCAACTCTCTAGGGAGGAGGAAGAGGAGGTCTCTTGGGAGGTTTCTCAATGGCCTGAGAACTTTCATTCATCCTGTGCCACAATGAATTAGAAAGGAATTTTGCTTAAATGAACATTATACCAATTCTGATTTGGTTTTTTACCAGTGAACAGATAAGGAATCTGATGTTCCTCATTGCTCCTCAGAGAATATATTTCACCATTAAAATTCCCAAACAAAGGAACCCACTAGTAGGATGGTATTGCCTCTGCTGCTGCCATCTCTTAGAAAGCCCTGAATGACATCTTTAGCTGAACAATAGCTCAGTAGCATGACTGCCATCCAGAAATCTGTGTCACACTCTCTGGAGATTCACCCCACTGAAGGTGCCAGAAGCACCCTAGATATAGTGGATTGGAAAACAGCAAAAATGAGAATGAAACTTTGCTATGAAATGCAGAATCGTTGGCCATGGAGGATCCCATTTCACAAAAGAGGAGCACACCTCACTTCAGACTACATTGCAAGGAGATCTTAAATATTTCTCTTTTTGAAGTTCTATGATGTGTGGTAGAGGCAGGAACACACCCTCCCCTGTCATCGATCCATCCAGAGGCATTTATTGAACCCTGTGAGGTGCTTTCTCCTGCCCCGATCTCAGGTTGATTAGTAACTGATGGCATTGTTAAACCTTGATGCCAATTTCTTTTCCCCCAAACAAGTTGGGTGGCTTTCCTTAAGGGACTTCAACCTGCTGGGCAAAGATGGTGATGATAGCAGCCATCATTTGTTGAGTATTTTTGGTTAGGCACTGTTAAGTGATTGATGTCCATGAACTATTCCAAACATCTTTTTCAATCATTCACAGTTTACACAGGAGGAATCTGATGTTTAGAGATTTTTTTTTTATGTGGACCCAGGACCGCACAGTTAAGAAGAGGTAGAATTCAAACTTGGGCCAACTGGCTACAAAATCCAAATGCTTCCTTTCTGCCTTCTTTTTCACTCAGGATTTCTCCACTGTCTGTCTGCAGCCTTTGAGGTTAGCCTGCCTATTCTTTCAGACTGGTCTTCAGACTGTGCTTGTGTTGTCTTATTTAGTGAATGTGGTATTAGAACAACTAACTCAGTTGGCATATTCTTTACTTTGCGGGAAACATTTACTCAGTAGGTCTCTATTCAAGTGCATGTGTCCCCGGGCTACACTTACACTGTCAAGGTGAGGTGGACATCCATCCTCGAGAGCATCCATATTTCCAAAACAAAATTAAGATGCAGCGACAAAGAGCAAAGTTTTGAGGGGAAATCTTCAAGACTCTTTGTAGGGCAACAGAAGCTCTAGAAAAATAAATGTAGAAAAATAAATTAACCTCTCTCCTCACCCCATATTGCAGTTGTGTGTTGCTTTGGAGAAAAATATGTAATTTCATGCAAGGGTGAGCTGGTGACTAAGGATACAAGGAATGGCACGGGAAAAGGAAACTGTACATAAGTGACATTTTGACCCAGGCTTGGACTGCGGTGGTCACCCAGAAAGCTGCAGAGTCCAGCTGCGAGTCAACTTTCTGTTCCTGTTAAGTGAATTCTTTTTTCTGAGGTATTTGTTATCAAGTGGAAAGTCTTATTTTGACTTATGGTCTCCAGGGTTTCAATCTATACCTCTTTGTCTCATTTCTTTGGGCCTGTGGCAACACAGTGCATCATGGTAGGAGCACCTGTCAGAAGAGGGCTGTTCATCTTATAACCAGGTTTGAAAGAGACAGAACAAGGAAAAGGCTAGGGTCCCACCATCCTCTCAGGGAATGCTCCCAATGGCCAGAAATCTCCTGCTAGGCCCACTTCTTAAGGTTTCTGTCACCTCCCAACAGAGCCACGCCCACCATGCGGGAAAGCAAGACTTTGATCTATCTTTGGAGGCCATTTCAGATCTAATCTATAACACAACACGTGGCTGCAGATGACTGAGGAAAGACTTAAATCTGAAATTTCCAGTAAGACAGGGACAGCTTAGGGGAAGGTTATTGGCTGAACCGATGCCAGGGGAGGAGGAGGATAAAATAGAATCACAGCTTTGTGAAGACAGGTAAGCTGGGTGAGGTAGGACATGCTTATAATTCCCAACACTGGGGAGGCTGAGGCAGGAGGATTGCAAGCTTGAGGATTGCAAGCTTGAGGCCAGCCTGGGCAACTTAGCAAGACACTGTCTCAAATGAAAATAAATAAATAAATAAATAAATAAATAAATAAGGACTGGGGATGTAGCTTAGTGCCACATTTGCCCAGCGCGTGTGAGGACCTGAATCCATCCCCACAACCACACACACAGTTAAGACAGAGGGGTTGATCCTGGATTAGGAGGAGGTAAACTTGTTTCCTAAGGACAGGAGGCTTGAGGGCTTTACCGCAGAAATAGAAAATTCATCAAAGCTGCTGTGTTGCAGTCTGAGCAATATTCCAATCACCTTTGTCCCCTCAGTAGGTGTTCCTTACTCTAGGTAGTAGCTTAGCAGCCCGACTGACTGCCTTCACACTTCACGTCCTATATCATGGCATAATAACAAGGCAGCACCAAATGGCACCTTTTTGAGCCCTTCTGCACCAGTATTGTCCTTACTGATGTTACCTAACACACAACAGCTATGGACCCAGGTGCTATCTCCCCGCCACGCCACATTTTTCAGATAAGGGAAAAACAGCTTTAGAACTTCTAGTTAACTTGTTCAAGATTACCCAAATAAGACACATCTGATTTAATCTTTGTTACACTGACTCCTAAAAACAGAATCATTTGGTAAAAAAGCCAGAGACTGTGCCCCTAAGATTTAGGCCGAGGAGAAATTCCTATTTTCTTTAGTATTAGAGAATGCTATAGTTTGGATGTAGTATGTCCCCTGAAGACCTGTGTGTGTTAAAAGCTTAGTCTCCAGCTTGATGCTGTTGGAAGGTGGGGGACCTTTAAGAGGTGGAGCCTAGGGGGAGTGTTTAGGGGGAGAATCCTCCAAGGGAATTGTGAACATCAGACTCTTCCTCTTTTACTCTTTACTGTGCTTAATGGTCAATTAAGTGAATGGGCATGCTCCATTGTGTATATCTGCACCACTCTAGGCCCACAGCAGTGGAGCCAGTCACCAACTGAAACCTCCATAATTGTAAGCCCAAATAAACCTTTCTGCTTTATAAGTTGAATGTATCTAGGGTATTTGTGATAGTAACAGAAAGTTCACTGACACAGAGATCAAAAGTGAGTGAGAGCTCAATGTTTTGAAGTGTCCTGTTCCCCTTTATTTTGTCCTGTGACTTCACTCTCCCTATCCCATCCCTATCAATGCCATAAGTGGAAACATATATTTATTAAGATAACCTTAGTGTGCTAATGGGATGAAATCCATTGTTCAATTAACCATTTACTAAATCCTCTGAGAGGTAGTGTTTATTTTTGAGATTGAGCTTTCAGAATTATGCATTGGGAAAATGTCAGGCAATTTAAATTAGAAAAAGCAGCTTTTAATTGATGAAGATTTTTTTCTCCTCTTGCCCAAAGATGGCTTATTCTTTAAAACTGGGGAATGGGAAACCATTTTTTTTTTTTTTTGGTCACAAAATACTGTAAATAAGCAATTGGAATTTAATTCTCTTTGGGCCCTTGTTGAGGACGTGCCACAGCCCCCACCCTGAGGTATATCTTTGGTTTTCATAGGCCTGCGTATGATTATCGACAGATGTGAAGTTCAAATGTCTGAATAGCATTGCTTATGTCTACATTTGAAGGTGGGTTCCATTTCCTGGTTTGCTGATAAACTGACGGTGCCATCATTTTCATGCCTTTGACATAATTTGGAAAATAAAATATTTTTCATCACTTTAGGTAGTCACTGGATTAAAACCCAACTGTCTACGATAAGGGTATAAGTGTCAATAATTTCAATTAGGTGAAAAACAAGGGGAGAAATCTTGGGGGACCCCATGGAAGACTTCCCAAAAGAAACCCCTCAATTACTCATGTAAAAAAAAAATAAAAATAAAAAAGGGTAATGGAAGCAAGGAATGATTTGATTTTAATATCAATATCATTGCCAATATTATGCAAAACACCTCATTCTAAGTCTGGCCTAACTTCTCATACAGAGGTTGACAAACTTTTTTTTCTGTCGAAGGCTGGCTCATAAATATTCTCAAAGTCTCTATTGCAAAGTCTTCATCTTGCTACTACAGAATGAATGGCACTAGTCATTGACAACTCCAGGTGGAGTGTGGCCATGTTCCAATCAAGTATTTTTTTTTTTTTATAGAACACTAAAAATTGAGTTTCATGTTATTTTCACATGTCCTGAGTTGAGAGTCTCCTGGTTGTTTTTAGCTTTTAAAAACAGTGAACCTACATTCTTAGCTCACAAGCCTCATCCAGTCTGGCAGTGGGGCTGACTGACACCCAGGGCTCATGGTTGGCTCATCTCTGATAGAAGTCCAGTGGTTAGAACCCTGAAGGGAGTTTCATACAACAAGCCAAAGTGTTTTGCTTTCTACAAGAGTCCAGTATGAAACTTGGGAACTCACTACAGATGTCCCTGTCTAGAAAGCAATTTTTATTGTGATTTCTGACAATGACAATGTTTGCCAACACAAACATTAACCTTAGCGCCTTTTTCAGATGTTACATTTGAATTTCTACCCAGATCTGGGACTGGCAACCATGATTATGAGATACACAGGGACCTTGAACTCTTTCTTTGAGCTGTTTTGAAAGGTCATTGTCTTTATGTTAATCGGGAGCCAGGAACATTAGGCTTCAGCTGCTTGTGGAAGGTATTATCATTAGGAAAATGGTCTAATTAAGAGTTTGTTTGGCGGTTTGTGGGTGCAGGCCTGGAGACTAGCAAACCTGGGAGGGCGAAATTACAGGCACTGGCAACAAAGAAAATCAACGGATAATTATAGTAAACTTCTCCCTAGGCCTGAATGCAAAGCCTGAAATGTGTCAGTTTTCACATTTGAATTATTATATTCAACTAATGACAGCTTACTTGGTGATATGTCAACATGTTAATTCTGAATGAGTCTTAATTGGGTATTTTGATGCTGAGATGATTTGTTACCTAAAACGCAGACACCACCTGAAATTCTCAGAATTTTAGAATTCAGTGGCACATCCAGGATTTGTTTCCTCTAGATTTGATTGCTTTATTCAAGACGTATAACTCCATTAATAAATCAGAACTGTAATTATTAGCCTTCTTGATGACATGACAGGACTTTTTTTGAATCAGCCTATTCACAGAGCAGGGCATTCAGAATGGGGCTGGTTGGAATTTGGAGCTTCACTTTAAAAACCAAAACATAATTCCCTTTCCCTCTTCTGCTCCTGACTCCCCAGAACAAATTTGAGTGCCAGCCTAATCTAGTGCTGCCCTAGGTGATTGGGGTTGGGGGAATATTGGGTTCTTTCTTTCTTTCTTTCTTTCTTTCTTTCTTTCTTTCTTTCTTTCTTTCTTTCTTTCTTTCTTTCTTATTGCTTTTATTACAGTGTAGTTGCTAATTAAGTGACATAAAGGAAGACCTTTGACCTTTCTTTTGTTTTCTTTTTTTTTTTAATTCTGAAGATTGTCACTTTTTAAAAATTTTGAAGATTGCTCAGAATTTTCTACCAGAAACCTTGTTTTCTGTTTCTGTTTTTTAAAATCATGGTAAAATACGCATAACATAAAATTCACATTTTTATGCATTACTTAAAATTTAATAGATAATCCAAAATACAATTTAATACAAAACATCACAGGAGATTTGGTGTTATATTATTTTATTATGTGGTATGATGGACATAATTTAGTAAGAAGTCAATACACCACAAGTTAATTAGGATAAAATTATTAATATTAAACAAGATAAACAATAAAAAGAATTGCAGCCAATAAGACTTACTTTGCTTTCTAACAAGTAAAGTTTGAATATGAATCAAGAGGGTACCTAAAAATTCAACCTAAAAGAAGGGTGTGCACGTCTGTCTGCCTAAAACTGAGAATCTGCTTCTCATAGCTTGCATTTTTTTTTAGAAAAAAATAACATTTTAATCAGATAATATTTTCTAAATTTTTAAAAATTATTTATTTGTTCTTTTTAGCTATATGTCAAAATACATTCTTCTGCCATGTATTACATTTTTACCATGTTATATGACATTAAGTACATTACATTCAAATTGTTATACAGTTGTTTCCTATCCAGCTCCAGATATTTTTTCTTTCCAAATAAGTGTGTGTACCCATTAAACACTAACTCCTTATTCTTTTTGCCCTAGAACCCTGGGAACCAGCCTTCTGCTTTGTCTGTGAATTTGAGTACTCTAGGGACTTTGTGTAACATAGAATCATATATTATTTGTCTTTTTATGACTGGCTTATTTATTTTCAACGTTCATCAAACTATTTCTAAATGTTTCAAATAAACATTTTTAGTTCTGATTTAATCTAATTCATGCTTGAATCTCAAGAATCAAAGGCTCCTAATTCTTTTTTTTTAAATTTTTTTAAAATGCTGATTGAATCACCAGGCAATCTTTTCATTTTGTTTTTTAGCCCAAAATAAAAGGTTTGATTTTGAAAATCATTCTTTTTTGGGAGGGTCGGGGGCGCTGTTTACCTGGGATTGAACTCAGGTACGCTCAACCACTGAGTCACATCCTCAGCCCTATTTTGTATTTTATTTAAAGACAGGGTCTCACTGAGTTGCTTAGCACCTCACAGTTGCTGAGGCTGACTTTGAACTCACAATCCTTCTGCCTCAGCCTCTGGAGCCACTGGGGAAAATTCTTGAATGTTACAGTCTAAGTAGGGAAATCCAAGTGTACTCTTTGTATGGGGGTAAGGAACTATTTTGAGAATGATCTTACATTCAATTACTTTAGAAAGTAACTGACAAGTTATTAACAAGGAAAATGATCTTTTTAGGTTAGATTTAGAGAAAGAGGCCTTGTAATATTTTTAACTTTTTATATCACTGAAAAAAAAAAAGATTAACTGAAAAAAATAATATGCCAACTGGAGGATGCTACTTAGAAAACAAATGTAAACTTTTCTCTCTGCAGTCCCCATGCAATCCAAATTTCATGTTAATTAGCGCCCCCACCCAAAAGGAAAACAGTAGTGCTGTCCCTCCATGGTGGGCTGCCTTGCTTGTAAGCACCCCCAGGAGCCTCTCTGAAGAATGAGAGCAGCTGGTTTTCTGAAAGTAGAAAGAAGTGAGATCAACAGAGTAGTCAGTACTAATTGCTGAGACCAAGTCTCCAGATGCAGTTCCAGCTGGGGAAATTATCCTTCTGGCTGCTGTCCCTTGGTTCTGTTGTCAGTAATAACAAGTAGGAAGCCCCACCTCTTCTGTATAATGGAAGGTTCATTTTAATATGACTTAATGGACTGCGGAGTTTGGAATGTGGAGGAGTATCAATGTATCCGTGAGCGCTGTATTAATAAAATATGTGCTACATACAGACAGAAATAGGTCCTGAAAAGATATCATTCCCTAATGACGTGAATTCACAGTGTGACTCACACCGAGCTACAAAATCCTGCTGGCCACAGGCAGGTAGGTTCCACTGATCAGACGGGTCTCTGGATGCTGTGGGAAGATGTTCTTTTACTTAGTTCCTCGTGAATACCACAAAACAATAACTGGAAAAGGATCAAATTCACATGGTGGACTGAGACTTTCCTGTATTTTTACCAGGTCGTCAATCATCAGCAAAACTGTACATGTTATTACATGGTATAAATGATAGACAAGGGGTTCTAACATTATTTTCCAGTTCCCAGAAATTGTAGCAACAGCAAAAAAAAAAAAAAAAAAAAATTGTACTTGATTGTACTTGCTCATTCTGAAGCTCTTGTTTTCTAACATTGTCCAGATTGCTCCAGATTCTACCCAGGAGTAATCCTTTCTGAGAGGCTCTGCAAATGCACATCACCCCAATAATTATTTTTCTCTCTTCCTTCTGTGGATTTCTTTCTCTGTTTTCGGTACTCAGTTGTCTCAGGCCAGGTGCTGGTTTTCTCATGACTGGATTCCCCAGTGGAAGGAATGATCCATGATGGATTATTTGCTAAACAACCCATGGAACTGTCAACCCAGACCACAGAAGTTTTTCTTTTACTAGTCCTCCAAGGCTTGATATGATAGACCAAGACACTCTTTGGCTTACCCACAAATGTTTACTGTGGTACAAGATATGTTCAGAGATGTGAGCAAAGGCCAAATTATATAGGTTAGGATTTCGGATTTTATTTTAAATGGAAATATTTAACAGTGTAATGTAATCGGTGCACATGCGCATGAACACACACACCACACGTGCGCACACCCACCCCCACACACACACACATACACAAGGTTGGGGGTAAAGGGTAGAAGCAGATAAGTCATTTAGAAAATTTCTACCAGAACCTACAAGAGATGAGTGATTTGACTAGTGTTATGGTGGTGAAGAGGAAAGAATGGCAATGATATTTTCATACAAATAAAAGAGTAGCTTCATTTTCATCTAACAAACAGTCATTGAGTTCCTAATGGGAACTGACTCCTGTTCTAGATACTGGGAATTCAGTAGTAAATAGAAGCAGCATAAATCCCCATAGTCCTGAAGCTGGGCTTTCAGTGGGTTGAGTCAGATGATAAGTAATTAAATGCATACATTTAATATATATGTATATAATATAGGTCTGATATATAATTCATATGTGGCATGCCAGAAGGAGAGAGGAAGGAGGGACATTGAGCTGAGGAGAAGAATACTGGGTAGCTGATGGATTACTGTTTTAAATGGTACAGTTATTATGTCAGATAAGGATTTTTTACATTGGTGAGTCACAGAGACATTTTGGAGGGAAAAGTAAAAGGTATGCCTCAAAGCAGAATTAACAGATACAAAGAGGTACCCATTCCCCAGGGGTTCTGTTGTCATTTCCAGAGTCCTCCAAATCAATAGGCTCCACTTTCTGCCTCTGGGTAGAATGGTCATGTTTGAGAGTAACTTCAGTATTTTCACCATAAAAGAAAAGTGTACCCGTTATTTAGTAATTGAGAAATATATTCCAAGTAATATGTTATATATAATATATATAATATATTATATATATAAATAATATATATTATATATTATATATATTATTTATATATATAATATATTATATATATTATATATATATATGAGAGAGAGAGGCAGGGGATATTACAAGAATTGAGAGTAGAGAAAGATATTGCAAATCTCTTACAGAAAATGACCTGGGGATTTGTTTTTATTATGTCTTTTAAGAGTGAACAGTCAAGCATTACAGAAGGCTACAACAGTGAAAGTCAAGTCTCTCCCATCTCTAATCCTGGATTCCTTAGTTCTCTTCTCTATAGATGACCACTGTTGCCTTTTGGGGGCCTGTCCTGGAATAATGGCTTTCAACCTAGGTTGAACCAAGAACCATATGCAGGGATTTGAAAGGGACTGTGGCTTTGTCCCATCCCCAGAGGTTCTGATTGAATTGGTCTAGGATATAGACTAGAGTTTTTTTAATACCCTTACTTAGGTTATTTCAATGTGCATACACTGAAATGTTCTAAAGATGATCTATATGCTGATAAATGAATACATTCTTCAAAAAAATATGAATGATAGTAAAACCATATTGACTATTCTAATTCCTTTACCTGTAAAATTATTTCATGTTTGCATATATCACTAGATATCTGATTACTTTTACTGTCTGAATAATATGCTGTTATACTGATGCAACATAATTTATTTAATCACTTCCCTACTTTGTTGGACAGTAATCTTATTTAAAGTCCCCTGTTAAGACAAACAACACACATTCATTTTTTTTTAATCTTATTTTTTTTTTTGGTGGGTTTTTTTTTTTTGTCTTTTTTGGAACTGGGGGTCGAACCCAGGGCTTTGCGAATGCAAGGCAGACGCTTTGCCACTGAGCTACATCCCAGCCCCGACACACATTCTTTTAAAAAAATATTTTTTAGCTGTAGATGGACACAATCCCTTCATTTTATTTATTTTTATGTGGTGCTGAGGATCAAACCCAGTGCCTCACACATGCCAGGCAAGCGTCCCACCACTGAGGCACAATCCTAGCCCTGATACACATTCTTATGTGTGCATGCTTATATAGCATTTATATATTTCTCTAAGATAAAAAAATTCTACAATCAAAAATAGAATTTTGAATCAAAGATAAATAAAATTTTAATTTTGATACATCCTACCAAATTTCATGTATAAAGAATAATGTGAAAAAGTACTGCACCGGTAGTAATAGTTTATCTTTACTTTTATTTTTCCAATAAATTTTTAAAAATAGTTTTTCTTGGATTTTGCATACTTTAACATCAGGACTAAAATTAGACATTTCCCATATGCTTAAAAGTATTTTCATGTGAATATCTTACTAATTTTTTTTCCTTCTCTCTCTCTCCTCACCCATTTTCTACTAGGTTATTGGTTGGTCTTATTGATTTATAAGATCTGTTACTATGTGAAAGAAATCAGACTCTTGTCACTGAGAGACACATTTCCAGTTTTATTAATGGCTTTTTATTTAGGGTTTTTAATTTTAGGTAGCAAGATGTATAGCTTTTATTAATTTGTGAAGTTTTTCAGGTATCAATTGGTAAGACACCAGGTTCTGACTATAAGCTACTGGCAGACGGAGAATCTGCCCTGCGTGTTCTTATCCCCTTAGTACCTGGCATGTGGTCGACACTGGTTGAAAGAATAGCTGCATGTAAATGTGATGATAAAGAATCATATTCACCCAGAAGTTAAGGAAGTAATGGTATCATTCTAATTTAATTTCCCTTGTCATTAAATGCCTCAACTTGTACCTGAAGTACTGAGTTCCAGAAGGCACACTCAGTTATTTCAAAAACCCTCCTCTTTGTCAATAAATTCCAGCTCCTTAAATACTAAGGTCTTTCTCCCCTTCATGTTGGTCCTTCTGCTGTGGAAATTTGTTCCCTTAATTCTGTCTGTGACTATTTTCTGTCAACTACCAAACTCAGCCTAAATCTCTTTCCTTTTGGAAGCTTCTTCTGAGTCCCATCTTAATTTCCTTACAATTGTCTTTCCCAGGACCCTATTTTTTTCCTTTATAGACATTACCAGAACTGCCAGCCTGTTGTTACCTCTGATGTACGTCTCCCTCTGTAGACTGGAAGCCCCACTCATGTCTTCTTCCCATGCATGTACTGGGGTTGGGGGACAGAGTTCCCTGCTCTCATTATGGTTAAGCACGATCATGTATACAGATGTTGGGAAGGGAAGATAAGAATAGTAATGCTTCGCTCAATTCACAATAGCTAAGCTATGGAACCAACCTGGGTGCCCTTCAACAGATGAATGGGTAAAGAAAATGTGGTACTTATACACAATGGAATATTACTCACCTATAAAGAAGAATGAAATTATGGCACTTGACAGTAAATGGATAGAACTGGAGACTATCATGTTAAGTGAAATAAGCCAGTCCCCAAACCCTAAGGCTGAATGTTCTCTCTATATGTGGATGGCTGATTCACAATGGGTCCTAATGGTGGGGAGATTCACTAGATTGGATGGGGAAAGTGGGGGAAAGGGTGGGGAATGGGAATGGGAAAGACAGTAAAATGAATTGGACATAACTTTCCTATGTGCATATATAAATACACGACCAGTGTAACTCCATATCATATACAACCAAAAAATGGGAAGTTGTACTTGATGTATGCATGATACGTCAGAATATATTCTAATGTCATGTGTAACAAGAAAGAATAAAAAATTTAAAAAAAAATTTTTAAAGAATAGGAATGCTCATACATGATGATAAATGATAGTGTTTTATATAAAGTGGAATACCCAGAAGGTATATTTTTGGTTTATAATTGATGTGTCTCAATAGCAGTGGTACCTGCATATCACGCACATTGTTCCAAGCTGTGAGACAGTGCGTGGTCGGCAGGCAGTGGTCACCATCCTCATCCAGACATTTGTATCCTCAACAAACAGGTCATTTTTGCCCTGTTTGAAAGTTTTACCAAAGTTCATTACGCTTGAACATCCTAAAACAGCAGGTATTTCTGTGAATTGTGTATGCATTTAAAATGCATTCTCATTTGTGAGACAGAAAGCGTGACGTTAATTGCTTTGACCAGCTGTACATGTCCATGTTTTATTAAACATTCTCAACATAGTTTGGAATTTCTAACATTAATATTTTATTCCAATTGGTACATTTCCAACTGAGGGATCTGAAACTTGCAGCCTTTTTCATACATAGATGCATAGGAAAGATTGTCTCTTGTTCTTAAGTCACTTCCCAAAGGTGGCAAGTTGCTTAAGGGATGAATTAGCTATACTAGGTCACTAGGGTACTTTACAGTGCTGTATTACTAAGCTCTCCATACCACTGGTGTTTTTCCAACCAAATCCCTCATCGTGTAGCCTATTTTTCATATTAAATCTCTCTGAACCAAAGTCCTATCTCCCTTGAAGGTCAGACTTTTAGAGCAGTATATTAATAATTTACTACCAAATTACTGAGTCATTTGGCCTGCTTAAGGACCCCACCCAATACTAACAAATAATTGAAGCGCTGACATGAGAAAGAACCGTGTTTTAGGTGGAAACTTGTCATCATTTTTTTTTTTTTACATTTTTAACAAGGGAATGATACTTCACAGTGTTAACATTTTATATCTAGATATTTTTCTTTTGATTCTTATTTCTTACCTGACATCATTTCTGAACCAACATTTTACTATTTTACTTTATTACTGTCAGGAGATCTAGTCCTTGGCTTTTTTCATAGTTTAAAAAAAAATCAAGGTTAAATACATTAGAGAAAATATGTAGATGTTAACCATCATTTTTTACATCAAAAAAATCTTCAAGACATGTCAGTTGCTATGGGAAAGCCTTTTACTTTTATTCACAAAAATGTTAACATTTACAGAAAATGATTCAAAATAACCTCCCCACTGTTTCTGCAAAGTAATCTAACCCTATCTCTCATATTTTTTTTTGGTGGTAATTCTAGTATTTTTTCTTACATGAATGCATGTATATTGAGAAATGATTCAGAGTTTGGTTTGGTTTCCCAGTCACAATCATCATAAACATTGGCCTACATATAATAATCTTTAGTCTTTGTAAATATTTCAAGGTTGTCTAATAAACTATTAAGTATCTGGATCATAATTTTTAAAATGTCTTAAGCTAGATCCAGAATTAAAATTATTAATCTGTATACATCTGGATACATGTCTAGAGGAAGGAGAAATTTGTCCTTTCTAAAAGGTTGTTCTAGTCGAAAACTTGCAGCACGATATCTAACTACCCGGGTTACTGCAACCTCCTGATAGTGTGAACTGGCCTTTTGCAAAGAGTACCAGGTGACTGAGGACACAGGTATTGTTGAGTTGAGTGAGATTCCACACTTTTTCCTGTTGCCTGTGACGAGTTGGTTTTGGCAGGTGGGTGATGTCAGTTTTCTATTCATATTTTTGTTTACTTGTATCGATCCATCTCCTAGGGGTTTTCTTATCAATTGGTAGGTCTTGGGTATTAGGACAAGAAAATGTTGGAGATTCAACTTCTTAAGAAGTGAAGCCATATCCCTTTCACAGCAGTGTCGTTCTCGAGGTCACATGTGGTGGCTGTCCATTAGTGTCTGTGGATAGATGTTTCCTTGACACCCGGGGTGGGGTGGGGATCACCTTGGAAGACAAGAGCCAAAATTCTTTTGTTTGATTGTTTTACAACTCGGGGAAAGCCCTAACTCTTGGCCATGTCATCTTTTCATGTGGCCTTTCTTTAGTAGTAGAGAGCCAATTCTGGTGTTTCAGTTTTGTATTTGTTCAGTTACTAGCATTTCTGTACAATATACTACTCCAGGGACAATGGAAGAACATGTACTTAGCAAGCACAAGGCCCTGGGTTGAATCTCCATTCACACTCACACACACACACACACACACACACACACACACACACACACACACGTATAGGTATTCCTATACACCTATACCTATATATGCCTATTACTCAAAATTGTTTAAAGAAATATCTTCCTCTTGTACTGACTTGATGTTTAAACACACTCTGTCTGCCTAGAAGTTTTCTGCATCATCCGATTTCCTGATGCGAATTTTAAAGTCCATCTTGAAATGATGATGAACATTTATACATGTCATGCTTACATTGTATTTGCAGCCATTTGTAAGAAAAATTTCAAGAGCACTCTTTCTAATAGGCTCCATTTAGTATACTCATTTTGCCAAAAATTAGCCTGGGGAATATTTACATGAGTTGTCTTTGGCTATGCAGTGAGTCATTGGGAGTTTTAAGACTGGAACTTTAAGTTCCTGGAATGAAGACGTGAAATTTAATAGGGAAAGATACTTCACACACACACACACACACAAATGCACAAATAAACAAACTTTATCATCTTGTCAAAATACAAAAATCTAGTTCTTTGGAAGAATGATACCATATAAATTTTAAGTATACTTAGTTTTTTAAAAACATTAAAGTGCATTTCTTGTCCTAGAACACGGTTATTTAACCAGCTGACCTATAGTTGACATTTGTACAAAGTTAATGAACTTGGTATTTACTGAAGTTTATGATAATAACACCAGGGATATGTTCAAGCTAAAGTCTTTGTTTTATTCTTTCATTCATTATAAATATTTATTGCCGACTCACTGTGGTTAGCCAGATTTCTGTTGTTTGATGTTATTTTTGTTTTGTTTTTGTTTTTGAAGGAAGAGACACAAACCTGTTTAGGAGTGCTTAGAAATGCTTAGGAATGCTGAGGAAAACCCCAGAGATCTTCAAGATATGAGATATGAGGAAGAATAGACTCCCTCTCAACTCTTGTTCATTCATTCAACAAATGCTTATATAGTATGTATCCCATGCCTGGCAGTATTCTAGGCACTTGAGGCATATAAGTGAATGAAACTTAAAGGGCTATATTCTAGTGGAAGGAAATGCACACTAGTCAATATATTAAGTAAATTTATATGTTAGAAGGCAAAAGCACTGTTTTTGTAAGTAGGACAGAACGAGATGGCTTATATGGGCCTATAGTTTTAAATGAGATAAAAAATAAAATGTAGGTGACCTTCAACAGATAAATGGGTAAAGAAAATTTGGTACATACACACAATGGAATATTACTAAGCCATAAAGAAAATGAAATTATGGTATTTGCTGGTAAATGGATGGAACTGAAGACTCTCATATTAAGTGGAAAAAGCCAATCCCCAAACCCAAAGCCACACTGAAATGTTTGAGCAAGGCTTGAAGGAGGTGATAGTTAGGTGTAATGAAATCTGGGAATTGGAGAATTCCTGATTGCGTGTAACCAACATCATGGAGGCCAGGGGGTGTGGAGCAGGAAGGAGGGGTGTGTATATGGTTGGGGAGCAGGCACCCGGCAAGAGGATGTAGCAGTTGGGTGGAAGAAGAGACAGGAGCAAAGGAGACTTGAAAGAAGCAGCCAGAGAAGTAAGAGAAGACCCAGGGAGCATGCTTTCTTAAAACCAAGTCGAGAAAAGGAGTAGAGAGTGGGAGGTGATGAGCTATGCTAACTGCTATGGTGGGTTGAAAAGTAGAGCCCGGGCACCTGATCACTGGGTTTTAGTCTTACAGTATCGATGGCTTTTGCAGGGTAAAGGGGATAGGGTTAAGAGAGAACAGAAAGAGAATTGGAGTACAGGCAACATTTTCTAGGTGTCTTTTTTTCCTGCAAAAGGAAAATTAAAGCAATGGGCAGGAACTTACAGAGGAAATAGAATCAACAGAAGGTCTTCTTAGGAAGAGAGAAATTATAGCCTGTGCATGCCGGGCAAATGATTTGTTCATGCAGTGTTTCCAATGGGAACCCCTATTCCAAAGCTCCCCACATACATTCATTCACTCCTTTATTCCCATTTCATTCAACTTGCTTCTGCAATATATTGAGACAGGGGAGCTCCCTCAGCAAAAGGTTGCCTGAATATATTCTTTATTATTACTAGAAAGACCGTTTTCCATAAGAAATTACACTAGCAAAAAAAATTATTGTCTATCACCATTGGTAACTATATATATCAAAGTCCTAAAAGTCTTCCTTATACACAAATACACCCAATATTTAAAAAAAAATTTGTAGTTGTAGATGGATAGAATGCATTTATTTTATTTACTTTTATTTGGTGCTAAGGATGGGAGCCAGTGCCTCACACAGGTTAGGCAAGCGCTCTGCCACGGATCTACAGCCCCAGCCCCACCCAATATATGTTAATGCGATTGAATGGAAATTATTCTATGCCAGAAACCCAGAATTCAAAATGATATAAAAAGTGACCATATAATTTTAACTTTTTAAAAATGGTGGGTTTTGACCATGTCAAATATTGGGCAGAGGCTTCTGTATAGACAGCTATTTTGCTGGTATCTGAAGGAATAACAAAACAATAACAGTGCTTTGGTATGTTACTCTTAATGATATGCAAGTTAGTCACATCTCTGTGCTTGAGACCAATCACTGGTACTTTTCAATTAACTTCAACTTCAAGGCTGAAAACTAGCAAGTGTTCCTACTGAACTGAGAAAGGTGACTCAGGAGACCCCCAGATTCTCATCAGGGGTTAGCAGCTTTGGAGACTACAGAAGGCCAGCTTGCCAAAGTTATTTTCATTTCCAGGGGAAAAAAGAAAGAAAAATTGACTTGGACTGTTCTCCTATTCTACTTATCTATCTACTCTACTGTTTCCATTGCATATAAGTAAGGAAAAGAATGTATCATCATTTTGAGATGCTCTGAGCAGCCAAGATACTTGTAGCAGCCAAGTCTGCAAATAGTACTACATTAGTGAATGTGAAATTATCTCTTTCATGAGATGCTCATTGTACCTTTGTTGTGCCTTTTGGAAAGATAAAATTTAAAAATTTATGGAAATGTGTGTGTTGGTGCATGAGAGAGAAAAAAAGGTGCTTATCGGGGCACCTAGCTTAAGAAAGCTAGAGGGAATAATTTGAAACTCATAATGATCTTTATGTCCATTAGAAATGGATATAATGTGACTGGCACACAGCAAAAAAAATGTTTTTGAATAACAGAAACATCAGGTGTATGAAAAGGCTTGCTCTGGCTTTTACTTTTATGAGCTGATGTACACATGGGCTTGAAGTCAGACTGCTAGAAATTAACTTCAAGTTCCTTTGGTTACTAGCTGTGAAACTTTCTCAGGTAACTTAACCTCTATGCCTCAGTTTTCCCATCAGTAAAATGGAGTTAGAGATTAAATTAGATAATACTTGTGAATCAGCACAGTTCCTTACACAATTATTATCACTCACGTACCAAGGGTAAGTTGGCTGTTGTAATTATTAACACGATATAGGACGATCTCAAACATACCCTCCTTACCTCTAAGAGATAGGACTAGATTTAGAAAGAAGAAAACCCAAGAACTCTGTTTCTCATAAAATAATGGTGTTTCCAATAATGTGGACTTTACCAACAGCAATTTCAATGCCCACTCCTAATTTAAAGAATCATACATGTATAAAATCCATCTGAAATGATGCTGTGTAAATGCAGAAGTCTCCTATACATAGTGCAGGCTTCTGTGTGTATCCAAGTGGGGTGGATGAGAGGAGAGAAAGCTTAAACAAATCTTTCTTAAAGGATAGCACATCGCACACTGGACTCTCTGCAATTCATCAAACATGCTACATATGTCTGGTCCTTAGGGCTTAATCATATGCTGTTCCCTCTACCTGGACATCTCTTTGCTTAACACAGTTCAGGGCAAAGTATTTCCTTTTATTCTTTGGGTTTTAACTTGGTGTCATCTCAGACTGTCATCTCAGCACCCTAACTAAAACATTGTCCCCTCCCTTCATCATTCTATCATCTCAGTCTTTATTGTCTTCCATAGCATTTTTTTTCCTGATAACTTGAAAAAAAGTAAAACACCTTTGCTAGAATATCAAGCTCAGTGGTAGAGAGGAATTTTCTTTTTCGTAGCCACATTCCTAGCATTTAGCTTATAGTCGGGGCACTTAGAGCTTCAAAGCAGTAATACTCAATAAATGCTTGGGTTTTTTTTATTGTGGCTTTTTTTATTACAAAATTTCATCTCCATCATGACATACTATAGCTTCACAAAGTTTAAAGTTTTTCTTATTCTCTTGATAAAATTGAAGCTAACATGTTAGCTTTTACATAATCATAAAACCCTTAGAGATGATCTTGCAAAGATTCTTCATTGTCACCTCGATAACTATGTTGACATCAAGCCAAATGATAGTCAATCACAGCACCTCATTGTATGAATTGAAGAGTAATTTCATGATATTTGCAAACTAAAGTACACAGTATTTATGAAAATGTGCTTAATTGAAATGCATTATATAATTTGAGTTTTTAAAGTTGAGATCTCTCAAACCGAAAGGTTAAATGAGGCTCAAATTACACAAGGGCCCTGTATAGACTTTATTTTGATCCTGATTTAACCAAACTTTTGAATTAAAATTGTTGCAGAATAGGGAAAATTTTAATACTGCCTTGTTGGTTTCAATATTATGTTGTCATTACTAATTTTAGGTATGTTAATGTACTATGGTTATGATTTAAGAGAATCCTTAGACCTTAGAAATCTATAATAAACATTTTAGAAATGAAATGATACCTTTGACTTGCTTGTAAATAACCTAGGGTTGGGGGAAAATAGTAGATGTGGATGGAAATGAATTAAGTTTAATCAACCACAGTTGATAATTATTGAAGTTAGATCATGGAGACATGAGGGTTCGTTATATTTTTCTGTCCTATTTTGATATGTGTTTGAGTTTTTAAAAAATATTTAATTTTTAGTTTTAGGTGGATACAATGTCTTTATTTTACATTTATGTGTGGCGCTGAGGATCAAACCCAATGCCTCGTGCATGCTAGGTGAGCACTCTACCACTGAGCCACAATCCCAACCCCTTGAAATTTTTTTTTTTTTTTTTTTTTTATTGGTTGTTCACAACATTACAAAGCTCTTGACATATCATACTTCGAACAATAGTTTCAAGTGAGTTATGAACTCCCATTTTTACCCCAAATACAGATTGCAGAATCACATCGGTTACACATTCACATTTTTACATAATGCCATACTCGTGACTGATGTATTCTGCTACCTTTCCTATCCTCTACTATCCCCCTCCCCCCCGTCTTCTCTTTCTATCCCATCTACTGTAGTTCATTTCTCTCCTTATTTTTCTTCCAATTCCCCTCACAACCTCTTTTATGTAGTTTTTTATAACAATGAGAGTCTCTTTCCATTTCCATGCAATTCCATTTTTCTCTCTCTTTCCCTCCCATCTCGTGCCTCTGTTTAATGTCAATCTTTTCTTCCTGCTCTTCCTCCCTACTCTATTCTTAGTTGCTCTCATTAAATCAAAGAAGACATTTGGTATTTGTTTTTTAGGGATTGGCTAGCTTCACTGAGCATAATCTGCTCTAATGCCATCCATTTCCCTGCAAATTCCATGATTTTGTCATTTTTTAGTGCTGCGTAATACTCCATAGTGTATAAATGCCACATTTTTTTAATCCATTCATCCATTGAAGGGCATCTGGGTTGGTTCCACAGTCTAGCTATTGTGAATTGTGCTGCTATGAACATCGATGTGGCAGTATCCCTGTAGTACGCTCTTTTAAGGTCTTCAGGGAATAGACCAAGAAGGGCAATAACTGGGTCAAATGGTGGTTCCATTCCTAGCTTTCCCAGGAATCTCCATACTGCTTTCCAAATTGGTCGAACCAATTTGCAGTCCCACCAGCAATGTATAAGAGTACCCTTTTCCCCACATCCTCGCCAGCACTTGTTATTATTTGACTTCATAATGGCTGCCAATCTTACTGGAGTGAGATGGTATCTTAGGGTAGTTTTGATTTGCATTTCTCTGACTGCTAGAGATGGTGAGCATTTTTTCATGTATCTGTTGATTGATTGTATGTCCTCTTCTGAGAAGTGTCTGTTCAGGTCCTTGGCCCATTTGTTGATTGGGTTATTTGTTGTCTTATTGTCTAATTTTTTGAGTTCTTTGTAAACTCTGGATATTAAGGCTCTATCTGAAGTGTGGGGGGTAAAAATTTGTTCCCATGATGAAGGCTCCCGATTTACTTCTCTTATTGTTTCTCTTGCTGTGAAAAAACTTTTTAGTTTAAGTAAGTCCCATTTGTTGATTCTTGTTATTAACTCTTGTGCTATGGGTGTCCTGTTAAGGAATTTGGAGCCTGATCCCACAATATGTAGATCGTAGCCAACTTTTTCTTCTATCATACGCAGAGTCTCTGATTTGATATCAAGGTCCTTGATCCATTCTGAGCTAATTTTTGTGCATGGTGAGAGGAGGGGATTCAGTTTCATTTTGTTGCATATGGATTTCCAGTTTTCCCAACACCATTTGTTGAAAATGCTATCCTTCCTCCATTGCATGCTTTTAGCCCCTTTATCGAATATAAGATAGTTGTAACTTTGTGGATTAGTCTCTGTATCCTCTATTCTGTACCATTGGTCCACCCGCCTGTTTTGGTACCAGTACCATGCTGTTTTTGTTACTATTGCTCTGTAGTATAGTTTGAAATCTGGTATTGCTATACCTCCTGATTCACACTTCCTGCTTAGAATTGCTTTTGCTATTCTGGGTCTTTTATTTTTCCATATGAATTTCATGATTGCTTTATCTATTTCTACAAGCAATGCCATTGGGTAAATTTTTTATGATAAAATTATTTAAAATTTTACTCTTAAGTCATTCATTAGGACAATGGTTATGTGACATCCATATGTTCTCATTCTCTTTCTCATTTTCCCCCCTCCTTAGGCTTCACTTAAAGTTATTTCCTCTCTGTGAATTCTAAAGGGGTCTCTCTATTAACATTGAAATAACTACAAATGATAATAATTCTTGAGCACCTATCATAATTAGAATGTCATTATCCGTATCCTGGATACTGAATTTTGAGGGTCCCAAAGCAGCTCGTATCTTGCTATGTTTATATTTTACAAAAATGAGGTCAACAAGAACATGCTGTTCTGCATCTTTCTGTATTTTACTTAATAAGTTCCTATGACCTTTAAATTTAAATAAATCTTTATATTTAAAAAAGTTGAAATCTCTCATTATCCATGAATGGGTTATTAAGAAATAACAGTTAAGATTTCTGAAGAAATCTAGATTGCTTTCCAGAACAACCGTTAATTCTTCTAAACGGTAAGAGAGATGATAATGACAAATAAAAGAATTATCACCCCACCATCAGACAGTCAACAATAGAATTCTTTCCCTTTGGTCCTTGTCTGTTTTGCTCTATTCTAAAAAATGGGGGTCTGGTCCATATGGCAATGGAATGTTGTTTTTGTTAATGGCAGGGTGAAGGGAAACAGCTGGAGTCACTTTGCCATTGGGTTGGCACAGTTCTGTGCATGAGGTTTGAGTTTGAAGAGGGCAAAGCCTTGTCAAGAATCAGGGTATCCTTGGGGTACCATGGGAAACTGATTTTGCTCAAGAATGTCGCTTTAGATTTTATATGAAGAGTTTCTACAGAAATAGATGACACAATTTGGGATCCAAGATGCCACTTTTAAGTAGGCTTACAACTCTTATCCTTTTGACTTTAAAAGAGAAAAAAACAAGAACACTCACAAAAACTGGTGCTGGAAATATACATGACTGTGAAAACAGGAGAGTAAGACATCCAAAAAGCAAACTTTACACATACAAACAAAGGTGTTAAAGGAAAAGGGTGAGGCTGTATTGTGCAAATATTTGACATTGAAGTGGAGAAAGAAAGTGAAAAGTTGATAAAAGAGCAAGTTAATCTGATTAAACTGTTTTCCTGTCTTAGAGGGAAAGTTCTAAGCATCAAAGTAGAAGATCCTGGGATGGACTGTGGGGTTAGACCTTAGACTCAAACTGCAATTTGGAACTGTACAATTAGCAACGTGAATACTGAGATGGAGACAAGCAAATGTGGGTAGGTGAAAGGAAGAGGGAAGGACAAAACCTTCCGCAGAAGGTTCACATTATAGGAACTGCAGAGACCCAGGGTACATCTTGTAATGACCCTGTTTGAGAGCTGTGGAAATGACTGCCAACTGTTCCTGTCAGTTGAGGCACCATGACCCAGAAAGTCCATATGGTACCAAAGTCTTAATTAGTAATATCACTTCTAAACGTACAAATCCATACTCCCAGAAGGAAGAAGATTAATTGTAATGCCTATGTGAGGAGGTGACTTTCAGACAACTCTGGACACAAAAATATGCTATGCTACTCTTTAACAGTGTTTGTGTCTGGGTACAGAATTGGAGGTGATGGTACTTTGTGTCTCTTTTCACAGTACATATAACTTCTATAATGAAAAATATTTTGAAAGTCTATACTGTCAGATGGAAGGAATAAAAGTAATCTGGTTCTTTCAAAAGGCTAAAGATCAGAACAGGGGATATTGCTCAATTGGTAGAGTGTTTGCCTCATATGCATAAGATCCTGGGCTCAATCCCCAGCAACCCCCTCCCCCCCAAAAAGCAGTTCATAGTGATCATAAAATAGTCAAAATCTGCTTCAAATATTCAAAAAGTCATTGCCAAGGGTCAATAAAGAGATTTTTAAAAACTGTTTAATTATTTAAAACTGGAAACAGGTCTCAAAAAAATTATGCAATGCAAAAGTGTCATCTGATTATTAGCAAAGGACTTTTAAGATCTTATTCTGTTTAACAGCGATTGAGATGATAAAAATGTATATATGTTCTTATTATGTACTTCATATGTCATTTTGAGTTTTTTTTTTTAATTTTTAATTTTGAGATAGGACCTCACTGAACTGCTTAGGGCCTCTTGCTAAATTGCTGAGGCTGACTTTGAACTTATGATCCTCCTGTCCCAGCCTCATGAGCCACTGGGATTATAGGTGTGCACTACCATGTCCAGCTATTTTGAGGTTCTTTAATGATAGAAAATTTCTATCTTCACTGAAATGTGGCCTGAACGTCATCCAGGTGATTAGGGCTTCAAAATGCCAAGATTGGTGACAATAGGGCTGTGGGCAAAAAGTGTGCTTCTTGGTCATTTTCTAGTTTAGGAAGTTCCCTGGGAAGATTAGGAATCCCCTACTGGTATATGTGTGTGTTACAAGATTCATTTGTCCCTTGTAATTTGCTTGAACAAAAAGTAAAATGCATTTCTATTCTCCAGGGATTTTTCATTCACTTCATAATGTTAAATTGAGGTATAGTTGTTCTTTAACTTTTGTTCCGAAGTGCCTATCTTTTTTTATTATTAGTTTTAAGCATTTAGAGCAGTAAGATTGGTATTAGCCTGGAAACCAAAGGAAGGAGGGAGGGAGGGACTTTGCAGAATCATTTCTCCCACTGCACTCAAATACTGCAATTTGGCTTTCAGTTTTATGTTTAAGAAACCCAGAAGTGTGCATTTCTTCATAGTTGATCCTTAAAAATAAAAGTCCATTTGCACAAGCTACTCATAACCTTAACATCCTTCCTCTGAGCCCCAGTCACCTTATCTACAAGAAGAGTTCGAACTCCATTACTGTATTCTGTGAATCTTAACACAAGCTAATAAATCAATCTATCTTTGCAATTTCTTCATATATGTATTGTAACAATTCACAGTTATTTATTCTAGTGGCTTATTTCAAATGGCATTTGCTCCGTTGGAGAAGCAATTCAAAGTCATTCTGAGCTCAGTTAAACTCATTGCTGTATAGGGCTGTGATTACTTCCATGTCCTAATTAAAGGGCCAAATCTCTGTCTTACATCTTATTTGAAAAGCCACAAGCAATAAAGAGCTGTATTATATTATGAGTGATGAGCACTGTTTGATTTTTTGCCATCCAGTACTTTATATAATATTTATTATCTGTGAATTGCCTTTATGACATAGACATCCTTTCTGTAGCAAGTCATGGAGAGGGATTATTAAATAAAAAGATTACATGCTTTGTCGTTGAGAGAAGGTTTCATCTGAAACAGAAACCTGACAAACATACCATGTGCCCGTTACTATAGAAGCAAAGAGACCTTTCCAGCTGTTTACACTTTGGATGTAAAATGGCAATTTAACATAGACTAACAGTGTGATGTGAGCATCTGCGTAAAAAGGCTACATATGGAGCATGCCCAGTGCGGGTAGTACGTCCTCCTCCCTCCCCCTCCCTCCCCTCCAGATCTCTAAAGATAAGGCTTGAACTTTGCACTTGCAAATGTCACTGCATACGTTTTTTGCACTAGGTGTTTTTTTTTTTTTTTTTTAAGGTCCTCTTACAACTAATTTCCTTTAACAATCCAAGAGCAGGGGAACAGGGGAGCAGGGAAGAGAATATTTAGGGTAATAAGATGCATTAAGTTTAGAACCGAGTTGATGATGCCGGGCTTTGCACTTGAAGGGTTTTTTATTTTTAAAAGACATAGAAAGAATTCGAGTGTGTGCTGATACTCTTGGAAGGGGAAAATAAGAATCTCCTTGGATGGGAGTCTTCTGGGACAGGGAGTGAAAACCCTGGCAGGAGGGGACGGAGCAGAGGGGCTGCTTAGAGCATGGATAGGAAGGGAGCTGGGATTCTCCCGGGCTCAGCGTGCACTGAGAATCTGTGCCCCGGGCTGCAGCTGCGGACGTTAAAGGCGCTGTCTGGCTAATGAAGGCCACCTGGATCAGGCTTCTGAAAAGAGCCAAGGGAGGAAGGCTGAAGAATTCTGATATCTGTGTAAGCTCAAGGGCTTTGCTTTGGGGGAGACGTTGTTTTCTTGGCTTTTCTGTATTGCAGTGAGTGCAGGCAGAGAGGGGTGGTTGGATTTAGTTAATATGCTCAAGACTGCAAGAGAGGGAGCTAGGGAGATTCCTATCATTTTTTTGAGCTCCTTTTCCTACGTTGTGATTTATTGCCAGAGGAGATATTCCAGGCAGGTGTTTTCTGTAGACAGCTCTTATTAAATATCTCTGTAAAGGTGTTTTAAAATGTGTTCCTGAAAGAGGGAAAGAAGCTAGCTGCTAGTGTCTTATTACAGTTTTGTCGGAGAAGGTAGCAGGTGTATTAAAAGGTATAAAATGATTCTTAAGATTATAATGGGAGTCACATCCTGGCAGTGACATTTGGTGGGGGGAGTTCAGATTGATAACTCATTAGACTTTTATTTATTTTAGTTTTTGGTTAGGCTTAATGTCTTTCTAGTTGTGCATACCTGCTTTAGCATGTAGATTGTTCTTGAAGCTATCCTTGAAATCCATGAGTGCCCTTCAGCTCTGCACTGCACCACCCAGCTGGTTTTATTATAAAGAAACTTGTTTTGGTTTCCAGAATAGTTTCTGGAATATGAGGCTTGGGAAGGAATGGTAACTTGGTGGACACAACTACCCTAGTGAAGGGTCTGCAATGCAAAGTATGTTTTTTCCAGATTGGGTTGCTGCAAAAATGGATTATTTTTCATCTTTTCAGGAATTTATAGCACAATCGAGGAAGCAAACCGCCACGTCAGTGAGACTTTCCCATTGCAAACATCATGCCTTGAATCTATTTTAATATATACATTTTCCTCTCCAGGGTTCGGCAGACTCCTACACCAGCCGTCCATCCGATTCAGATGTGTCTCTGGAGGAGGACCGGGAGGCAGTGCGCAGAGAAGCTGAACGACAGGCCCAGGCACAGTTGGAAAAAGCAAAGGTAAAACCATTTCTTCCTTGCCAAGGCCTTTCTTTGCAAGTTGGGCTGTGCCTGTGATGAACCACCTGTGGAAATTTCTCTTTAAAGAGTATTACATTGTCTGATTTTAAAAGGATAAAATTAATGGAGCATTTTTTTCCCCCTTTAATAGCAGGAAGTTTGATAGGTAAGACTGGTCTTCACTTTTGTTCTATAATCTGAGCAACCTGTTTCTATCAGTAGGTGGTTTATTTACACACACACAAAAGGATCTCTAAATATACCAAGAGGGAAAATGATATCTAACATCCAAATATTTTACTTCATTTTCCTAGCTATATCTGTGTTTGGGGGGGGGGACTTTCTTTAAGCTAATATTTATTTTCTTGGTCTTGAGCAATCTTTCCCCTAAATTTTATTCTGCATTTTATAATGACATATTTTTAAAAATGCATTATATTTTGCTTTTGAAAAATGAAGCAAAAGGTGTCATTGGTTAGAGAAGATTCTCCCCTTGGGGGATCCCACTTTCTTCCTCATTCCATTATACTACTCTATGCATATATAGGAGGGAAACTGGAAATCAGATGAAATATAGAATTTATTCCAGTCTGAATTTTATTTCACTATGAAATTGTGATTTGGATTCTTTTTTCTCATGGAGTTGTTTGAACAGTAGCTATTTCTAAAGCATAAGCTGTTGTCCACGTTTAAGGCATGTTTGTTTGATTGTTTGATCCTTGGTACCTGAGTGAACGTATTGTAACACAGTTGGTTTTCTTTTGCAAAAAAAATGACTGATTTTGAAAAAGAGTAAGTATTGTGTTGATCATGCTGGAAAAATCCGGGTAGCATTACAGTACTTCTTCTCACCACTTCTTCTCTCAGATGAGTAGAACCAGTGTGTGTTGCTATGGGAATCGTGGCTTGGAGATTTGGTTTGAATGCATGGGCAGTCCTTATGTAATATTCATGACCTCTTGCTCAGCTGCCATAGTAGTATATTGAGGAGCCGCCAGGAGCCCTTGACTTCTTAAAAGCAGTATTTCTGTATATCATGACAAAGTTCTCACCTCAGCTGGCAGGGAATGTGAGACAGCTTATATGCATGAGGAGCCAGGAGGGCTTTGTGACCCTGGGAGCTGGTAGAGCAAGGAGTAGCCAGCCCAGTTGCCATCACGAATCTGCTCTGCCAAAATCGGCCATTTGGAATGCTGTGCAGTTGAAATTAGATAATAGTTAAATGATGAATGTTTGGTAAAGTTAATTGCTGCAGGTTTGCTGGTAGTTTAATATGTCACGACTGAGAATTCATATTCGACATTCTATATTTGGCACCTGAGTGTCAGGAAAAGTCAAGGAAAAGAAATAACAGTTTGTATTCCAGAAATAAGATTGTTCTATTTGCAGCTAATTTATTCATGTAATTTTCACATACCGTTTTCTCAGATTTATATCATGTCATCATATATCCCAATGTAGTATGAAGTTGGTTTTCAAAATCTTTATCTGATTGGGGGACTTTTGTAGGTGGCTGTGTACTCTTAAGTCATGAATTAAGTGACACAGCTGCAGAGAACTTCTGAATCTTTCAACCTAATGTGCATCAAAATGTTGATCCTAAATCAAACCAGGTCCATATTGCTTCTCATACTGTCTAAAAAGTTTACAGTTACACATGATATAGAAAAAGACAGAAAAAGAGAAATCAAGGACACAATAATTGAAGGACCATTTTTTATATTGAATGAAAATAGTTTACTTACATTAGTTTTTCTTTAAAAAAGCATCTTCAACCTTTGTTGTATTCAAATGATTTATTCCAGGGAGAGCATTTAAATGTGTTCTGAAAGATTATAAAAGGACTAGGAAGTAAGTTTACGTTAAAATCATGGTTTTGTAGGTCTGACTTCTTCTAATATCCTTGAGGGAAAAAAAATGGAAATGAGAAACTATACAAGTCAAATTCTTCCTTAGGTTATTTGTTTAAATCAGTATATCATCCTGACTTTTGGGGACCTTTTTTAATGTTTAAAAATATATATATGAATTCTTTCATTTTGGAAGAATCAAATGTTTTCTCCATTTATTATGTAACGATCCTCAGACAGAAAGACTTTATAAGTTGGTATTTTCACTTGTCCTACAAATGACATGTAATAAGTGGATGCCAATCCACTATGCTTCCAGATCCTGGTCCTAAATAAAGATGAACTACATTACCCATTAATTGCCTTAATAGTACTGTTCTGAGGTAAGGTAATTGGCAAGTAGAGACACTGCCTTTTGAAATTAAGTGACCTAAAAAAAGGTTACATAAGGAGGCACTCTTCGCTGCTCATAAAACCCAGTACTCCTCACTACGCTTTGTTATGGCTTCTCCTAAACTCTATGAGGAATAGATTTTATATTTAATTTTGAGACAAGTAAATATCAACTGACTTGACTTTTTTTTTAAGTTGGTATTTTCTGATCCCAAATATGTGTTTTGATCTTGTCCAGGTTCGGCGTACTTTGCAAACCCTGCCTTGTTTAAGTTGATGTTCTTTGATATTGCTTTAAAGATGAGTAATATATGAATTTATTTTCTCATTGAGCCTTTCTTTAAAAGCAATTTTTTTGAGCTGTAACTTCCTCAATTAAAGTATATATGAGTCAGTGTGGCTTCTAGAATATTCAGAGTTGAAATATTTGGGGGGGAGGACAATGAAAATTTTCTAAAATTGATATAGGCATTGATATCGAAATGCCCACTAGAAGTAACTAACTTCTCATCATTTCCAAATCCCCTTAGCCCTAGGAAACTACTATTCAACTTAGTCTCTTGATTTTCCTCTTTTGAATATTGCATATCAAATGACTCATATTAGAGTGGTTGTGATGGGCTGCTTTCACTTACATACAGTTTTAATGTTCATACTACAGCACGTATTGCCCTTCATTATTTTTATTGCCAAGTTATACTCTTATTGAGAATATATTCCAAATTTTACTTAAACATTTATCAATTGGAAGACACTCGGGCTTTTCTACTTTCTAGGTTCTATGAGTAATGCAGTTATGAACATTTGTTTTCAAGTTTTTCATGGGCATATGTTTTCATTTTGCATATGTATACACCTAAGAGCAAAATTGCTGGATCATATGATTTTCTTTTTTTTTTTTTAATTTAAAGAACAATGTTTTCCTTCATTCCTTTCTCAAAAATCATCCTTTCTCCCCTATCTGCAGAGACTTGAGTTGGCAAATATGGATGTGGTAAGGACTGGAGAAGAAATATAATAGGTTCAATGTGATATTTTATAGGAGAATCGATCAACAATAAATTTTGAGTCACTGTTATTGTCATTGAATGTCCACTACAGTAATCCATGGTATCTGTCATCCTATATACGGGACTCCTATAAAAACTTAGACAGTTTTATAGAACACCTATAAAATATTTTTATAGGTGTTTCATACATAGAGGGTGATAGGACATAATGGATCTTATAGACATTGTTGGCACAGTTGGTGTGTAAGAGGGACCGTCAGACCAGAGCCACAGAGGAGAAATGGACAGGTCTTTTGCCGACAGGAAGCTTCTGTTATTTAGGGAGAAAAGTCATGGTTCATAAAAAGCAAAGTCAAAGTTCTTTGTGGGAAGCCCTCAGGGCCTGAGTAGGCTTCTGGGTTAATTCATGCTTATGGCTGGGTAGGTACAGTCCAGTTCCAAAGGCTACCTTTGTTCAACTCCCCTCTAGTATTAGTTGATAATAATAATAGACAACAATAACACTCAATGCCCAATTACTGCTCATGGTAAAATATTCGAAGGAAATTTTTTTTTAAAGCAAAGCTGTTTTTGTGGCATTTTGAAATACTGTTGGGCGGTCTGACTATTGATCTTTTTACTATCAGCACCATTCTCACTCATTTTCTTAGGAAAATGAGAGAGAAATTCTCTCATGTTTACTGCAGAACAAACCAATATTCACTTAGTGGCTGAAAGCTGACTATAGTTCCTTCCTGGGCAACGTTGGCTAGCTGATAGGTGAGCTAGGACTAGGTGACCTGAGATGGCCTGTCACAGGTGTCTGAGGGTTGGTGGCTGTCATCTTCAGGGATTTTTGGCTCTCCTCTTTGAGGTCTTTTATCTTCCAACAGACTGGGTGGGGCTTGTTCACCTGTGGGCTCAGGGTGGACCTGAAAGAGAACAAAAATCAGTGGATGACATCAAGTCTCCTCGTGTGTCATTTGGCCAAAGAAAGTCACAGGGCAAAACTTGGAGCTAGTGCAGATGGGAAATGAGAAGGCTGTGTAGTCAAAGGGGTGACGAGGAGCTATTCTCTGCCCAGTCTACCATGCCCATCTCTTTTTCTTCCTTACCTTTTTGGAAGAAGAAATGTCTCCACACCATCCTGTTTCGTCTCTCCTTCTGCTTAACCTCATCACCCAAACTTTCTCCAACTCCTCCCACTTTCTTTCAGTCCTCCCCCACGCACCCTTCAACCCCTTGAGCCTGATTTCTGTCTCTGTCTCCCGACTGATGTTCTCTAGTGACTCTCTAATCACTAAGTCCATTGACCTTTCGTGAAGCTTTCCTTGATTTCTCTGCAAGGCACAACCTTGTCTTCTTCTCCAGTAAGTGTGGTTTTACAGGCACTGGCTACAACACAAAACCTACTTCTGCTGCCACTCTGGTTGTTCCTTTTCAATGTCTTGAGCAATAGCTTTTAGTTCCCTCTGCTGAAATGTGGAAGTCCATCTATCCAGATGCTCAGGGCTTGGCCTTCTGGTATTCATGGCCCTAGGCATGCTATTGGTGTTCACGTCGAGCTCTGCAGAGTACCAGGGGATCCATGGGTTTCTGGGGAGGCAGAGGGGTGCCCAGCTGCTTGTAATCTGGGTGTTCCATTTGGGATTTATCCCACAGCCCTCTTTCCCATTCATGTTATAGCGTGAAATCTCTGGGTTAGTTTTCCTTTGAACATAGATTTTTACCTCCAATATGAGTTCGAAATCACTGCCATCTTCTTTACCATCTCCTCCTCTCAAGGTTCCAGCCATCACTATAAATCCACACCTTTGGTTCTGACTTCTCTCCCTAGTGTTAGCATCTCAGGTCTTCCTCTTCTGGGCATCTATTATCAATTCTGCCATGGGCTTAAAATATGGAGCTCCTTCTCTTTTCCCTCCAACCCTTTCTGTTTCCTCTTTCTTTTGGAGTTCCCTTCCTCCTCCCATGTCTGAAGCCTTGGTCCAGAAATTAGCAAATTTTTTTATTTCCTGTGGAAGATCAGATAGGGAATATTTACTCAGTGAACTATCCACTCAGTGAAACATTTCCTCTCTGCCATGGACTGCCAGTTTGACCTCTTGAGAAATTACGTGGTGAGCTCAGTTTTGCCATTTGTGAAATGTCAGTACGTCCTGCTTCTCAGGATTGCAGTAGTAACTGAATGAACATGTTAAGTACCTGTTAAATACAGGGGTCCTAGAACCTTCTCCTCCTGCCCTGGGCCTCTTATCATGGGCACAGGAGACTGGAATGCACGGTTCCTGCTGTTAAGGGGTTCCATGTCAAATGGGGAGTCTGTATTACAAGTTTTGAAACTCATGTCTTGGTTTCCTTTGAATTAAGTATAGTCTTCCTCTGCTGTTTTATATGGCCACTAGCCTGTTAGCATTATTCATTTCTGATTTTTTTTTTTTTTTGGTAAGTGCTGTAAGACAGACTTGTTATGTCCAACGGCTGCAGACCTGAGCAGGGTGTCACTGATGTTGACACTCTCACTTGGTCTCACGGTAGCTCACTGTGGCAGGTTGGATTGTAGCTCCACCTGTCCCCCACGACCAAGGCATGCATCCTGCCTCCTGAACTGTGACTCTGAGCCCCTTGACAGTAAAGATGTTGCTCTACTTCTCTGTCACCCCAGAAGTAGACCCCCTTAGTTGTCTGGAGAAGATTGATCCTGCTTCCTCCTTCTTCTCATAGGCTGTTTTCTAACACCTGACTATTTCTGGAATAAAATCATACATTGCTCTTGATTTATATTTATCTTGGCAATCTACCTGTAAGTTTTAAATTTCTTGTGGATGAGAATCACACGTTTTAAAAAGAACGTGATATTCGAACCCAACAGTCTCGTAAGATACATTGATGGTGGGCTGGGGGATACAGCTCCGTTGGTAGAGTGCTTGCCTCACATGCACAAGGCCCTGGGTTCAATCCCCAGCAACACATACACACACACACACACACACACAAAGATACATTGATGGTTTTTATTAATGGAAGTTGGAGAGGACTAAGGGTTTGCACACACTTAAAATTGCACTCTTGTTTAAGAACCGTTGTAAGGAATGTTAACATAATAAAGACTTGTGGCTATTCAAAACCATAAATGGATTGGGGAAGGATTATTATAAACTTTGTGGTTCAAGTCTTTTTCCCCCCCTCTCTTAAAGAGCTGTAACTGAATATCTTTGTATCATTGTAAACACAGCTATAAATACAGGATTCTTCTCTTCCTTTTTCTAGATACGAACAGAGAACAACAGAAAAACCTCTGTGCAGAGCTTAAATTAGTCAACCTCTCTGATCTACTAAGTTTCTGCCCCAAAACAGCTAAACTTAAAAAAAAAAAAAAAAAAGGCAAATTGACTATTTTATTCCACTCATTTAACATTTGATGAACTGTGTGTGCTGTTGAATGAGAGTGTGGGGAGAAGCCATCTGAGATGTGATTTCTCTCTCCAGAAGCTTGTGGTCTAATGGTGAGAGCTAGAAACGTGTGTCACTGGACTGAGCAGTTAGACCAACAGCCGTGTGATCCAGATACTTTAAGAATGATGAGCAGACACACCTCAGTGGTGGTGTGGGGGAAGGCTTAGAGGGCAGCCTGGAGGACAGAGGCCCCTGCTGTCATCTGAATGTCTCTGTGGGGACACAGCCTTTGCTAGCCAGAGACGTGCCTCTGTAAGGTGAGCAAGGTGACTGCTAATGAAAGGGTCCTATAAAGGCTGCTATTTTGGTTGAGTTTTGTTTTAAATCTCACTTGATTCTCAATTTATCTTAAAATAACTCTTCTCAAGGTTGTTTGCTTTTTACCCTCTGAAACCATTTTTAAGTGAATGGTTCAGTGGGGTCACTGTACTGCCAACACTGTGCAACAGATTTCTAGAACATTTCATCCCAGAAAACAAGCTTTGTACCCATCTGAACAATAGCTCCCCATCTCCCCTGGCCAACCAGTATTCTCTAAATAATCTTGACTGCTAAATTAGATACCTCATGTAAGTGCAATCACACATTGTTTGTCCTATAGCTGGCCTAATTCATTTAGCTTAATGTCCTCAAGGCTCATCCATGTTGTCATGTATGATAATTTATTTCCTTCTTTAAGATTGTGTAATATTCCATGCAATATACATGCCATGTTTCTTTGTTTATCTTGTAAACCAAGAGACCATAAAAGAAGTTATAACAAGAGCAAAAGGCTGATGTGTGTGTGGTGGGGGGAGTTGTTTGTTTTTGGTTTTGTTTTTGTTTTTGAGAGGACAGGTGTGCAGAATAGATTTGCTAATCAGAATACACAGGTCAGTTAGACATCAACATTCTGCTGAGAAGGGATAAACTTGAGATTTTCATGACAAGAAGTGGATGAGTGAAGTTCAGCATTCTTTGGGGGGGAGATAAATAGGACTGAAGCAAGTTCAGCAATGAGAAACTGATAGAAATCAAAATGGTCACAACTTTTGTTAGCCCATGGAAATGTCCAGGTGAGGGGTCAAAAGCTGGTCACTCCAGTATGTCTCAAATCTTGCCATGTATTGTTAAAATCCAGAAGATGTTTCTCTCTGGCAGATTGAGTTTTCTACCTGATATCTGCATAGCAATCTTCACCCTGTCCAGTCAATTGTTAAGGTTTGGAAAGGGATTTTTACTTTTTTTTTAATAAAGTATTCTGTGGCCATGTTGACTTTTATTTTATTAATCTGTCATTGGACATTTTGAGCTGCTTCTACCTCTGGCTATTGTGAATAATGCTTTAAAGTATTTTGTTGTTGTTGTTTGTTTTTTAATCTGGATTTTTTTAAAAAAATAAGCCTCTTAAGATGTGCTATCAGCAAGTATCAATTATAACTTGTGTTTATATAGTATCTCAGTGTTTAACTTCCATTGTATACTCTCTTTGGTCCATGCAACTACTCAGGAAAGAAGGAAATATATAATAATCTCATTTTATAGATGAGGAAATTGATGAATATTGAAACATTGTGCCCAAGGTCACTCATCTCCTAAGAGCAAAATTCAGGCAAGGATCAAGATTTTGATCTTGCATTCATTCATCTAATCCATGAGCCCCTTTTAGAAGAACATAAACTATAAATGTCTTAATTTTTCCTCTTTGTTTAATGCTCTGGAGGAATCAAAGGGGGAAAATTATTTTTTTCCTTTGTAAAGATGAAAATAGTTAATTATCAAAGTAATTTTAAAAGTAGAAAAACCACCTGTACTTTTTTTCTTTTCTCTTGAGTCTAGAAAGTACCAGTAGAATTCACAAGCAAAACATTCGCCTTTTTTCTTGAATGTAATAAGTTGTTAGTTAAAGGAAGAAATTTCAGGATGATTGTATTCTATTCTTGGTTAAATGGATATATAAATAAAATGAACTTGAAACTATTTCAATGGAAGTCTTCCTGTAAAAAAAAAAAAAAGGGGGGGGGAAATAATTGAATATCTAGGAAATAGGTTGTATCAAAATGCTAGAGGAAAAAAAAAACCACACATCTTGAGTAGGATGAAGAAGAGAAAGTAGAAATTATAACGAAATGACTTGAAAAGAGATTTCACTAAGTGTCTGTTTCGAAGGGGAAAAAAAGATGAAAGGAACCATCTAAAAGTTTTAACAGACAAATGTGAGTTTAAATGTTCCTGTTGACTAGAGAGAGATGTGAAGGTGCTAGAAAGGAAGATTAGGAAACAGCTTTCGTGATGGTTTTAAAAGAAATTTTTGTGACAAAGTTTTCCTTTTTTTAAACCCTCTTTTTAGAAAGGAAGATGAATCACATAACTTATCAAAGTTATTTATATTCTAGTGATTTCTTACTAAGAGTTATTGTACTGGTATTTGTTTGCAAGATTAACACCCATTGCTTAAAAAAAAAAAAAAGTGTCAATTCCTGAATAGTTGAGGCCTTCCCCCTCCCTAGGTGGGACAGGAAGTGAGTTGGGCAGAAATGAGACAAAAATGTAGATGGACTAGTCTTCAGTCTAGCCCTATTGCCTGGGTTTTAAACCATGATGACTTTGTCTCCTTAGAAGAACTGCAGTCACCCTTGAATGAAATATTTATTGGGCCAATTGTTACCTGAGAGTTGAGTCATCCTGCATTGCTTACAGACAAGTGTTAAGTTGCACTGTCTTTCTGCAAGGATCCCAGTGTCAAATGCATTCAGCAGAATTAAGAGATCCTTGCCTGTGACGGATATAACAGGGAAGTCTCAACAGTCACACAGGATACTGTAGCTTGCTTGTGTTCTGAGCATATGGCCACTGGCTTCCTCTTGTGCGTTGAAGTTGCCTGAAGCACATAATAGTCACGCAAAGGATGCAGAAAGTGGGGTATAGAACCCCTTCAAATAAAGATGCGCACATGCTCTATTACTGCATTCCTCACTCCACACACCGGGAGTGGTCATCTATCTTTGGTATGTGAGGCTAGGGGTACAAAATGATGAAGCCTTGTCCCTCATCTAAGAACATTGAAAAAATACTGTACAATGGCGTACGATACCGTCATATTCACTCCACACTTTAAAGATGCGAGGAAATGGGTGTCACACCGGGCCACAGCACATAGCTAACGTGAACTGTCACTAAGGTTTAGGATCCTTCTGGTTGACCTCAGAGGTGGAATTTCAGGGGTAGCAGAGGAGTCATTACCCTTTTATCCAAATAGGATTTAATCCAAGGGTGATTAACCACTGGGCCACATTCCTACCCTTTTTTGTGTTTAATCTAGAGACAGAGTCTCCCTGAGTTACTTAGAGCCTGGCTAAATTGCTGCGGCTGGCTTTGAACTTGCGATCCTCCTGCCTCAGCCTCCCTAGCTGCTGGAATTACAGGTGTGTACCACTGTGCCCAGCTCTCTGATAAAGGATATATTCAAATCTTAAGTGTTTTATTTAGACTTAATATAACAAAGACTGTGTACTGCAGCTTTAATCTTTTGCTAGAAAACCAAGACCTATTCTTGGAGCTTGAGTCTTTGTATTGGGGTTCTTCGGGAAATACCCAGTGAGAGATAAAAAGATAGATGTAATAGAGACAGATGTAGAGATGTATCCTTGTAAGAGATTGGTGCACATGATTACGAAGATTGAGAAGTCCCATGATCTGCCATCTGTAAGCTGGAGACCTAGGAAAACTGATGGTATAATTCCAGCCAGAATAAAAAGGCCAGAGAACCAGCTAATGATGTAAATTCCAGTTCAAGGAAAAGAAGAGACTGATGTCCCAGCTCAGTTCAAGCAGGAAGACAAGATAAAAAGTAGGAGGGAGGGATGTTAATTTTTCCTTCCTTCCATCTTTTGTTCTCTTTAAGACTCCAGCAGATTGGGCGATGCCTCCTCATCCTTGGGAAGACAATCTATTTTATTGGGTCCACCATCTTAAATGCCAATTTGCATCTGAAACACCCTCACACACATAACCAGAAATACTATTTAATCTGGGCACTCCCCAGTGCAATCAAGTTGATTTATAAAATTAACCATCTCCATCTACTAATTGAAGTTTCACCTATACCTACATCTTCAGCACAGAGTTTCATTTGACATTTCATGTGATTTTGACCCTCTCCATAGGGATTTATGGTCCAGGAAATACACCTAAAGAACTGAAAAGATTGTTTTTTAAAAAAATTTAAAACATAGACACACTTTCACTTCAACATAATATTTAAAAATCTCTTCCAAGTATTCTAGAAGTTTAAGTTTGTCAAACTCAAACCATTTGGTTTTAATATTATATTTATGGCAAATGTTTTGGCAAAATACAAAGCAGGATTTTTTTTTTTAAAGAATGTTGTTTGAGGGCTTGGATTGTGGCTCAGTGGTAGAGCCCGCGCCTTGCACATGTGAGGCACTGGGTTGGATCCTCAGCACCACACATAAAAAGATAAACAAAATAAAGTCATTGTGCTCATCTACAACTGCAAACATTTTTTAAAACGTTGTTGGAGTAATTTAAAATAATTTTCACCTCTAAGTTCATCTGTATGTAAAATGTCTTGATACTGGTAAAGGTCCCTCTGCCCTTGCTGACTTTGGCCCGAGGAGAACTATCAGTGTGAGTTATAAAAATAGATATTTCTAATCTTAGTCCTTGATATAATTTTTGCATTTCCCCTAAATATATGTGTCCTGTCCTTGGCTGAGAAATGTCTGTTATAATATCAATATGGCACCCTTGTTGAAAGAACTTTTCAAAACAGTATTCCTTATCTATTTTTCTGAATCATGAATGCCTTTGAATATATGACAGAAATCAGAGTTTTCTCCAGAGAGCTGGTCAGCTGATATCCACACATCTTGGCTTATATTTTCATGTTCCTCACAGACCCCCCAGCCCCAAGGATATACAAATTATAAGAACCTCTTTTTATAATGCAGCCTTCCTCCAATGAGAGTGGCTGGTGCCCAAGAACTATGGGACATTGCCCTAAGTATGTGGAGTGTTTTCCTTTGCTTTCAGATACTTGAGGAGATTACCACATAAATTCTCAGAGTTGTGGTTTTAGCTATAGTGTTTAGTCTAGTGTGGAGGCAGAGGGTTGGGCAAATATACAGTCCTCTAAATACTTTCACGTGCTATAGCTGTTAAGTGTGTTCTAGTATAAACAGTTGTCAAGGATTAGCAATTTCGATGTTTGGTTTGAGGATTTTTTTCAGTGTTCTGCATGAACATGAACCCAACTAAAATGTCCTAAAACTAAAACATACCCGATAGAGGGAGGTAATCTTTTCTGTGTTTTAGCCTGGCCACGTGCCTCCGTTGGTTTACGAGTCTGTGAGCTTTTGAGTTTCTGGATCTTGTGTTAACTCCCATAAAATATAATCACCACATTATTCCTGTTTATTCTTGCCTAGATTAGTTATCTGACATAGATAGATAGCTAGAACACTGATTAGCTGTCCAGAGGTTCTCCTGCATGTGGGTTGCAGAGGGATAATTCTGTTTCCCTGGATGAAACAAGACCTGCCATCTTTTTGGATGTTGGAACAAATAAATGAAATGTTGAATGTTTTCAGCAAAAGGAGCTTTTCCTGCCCAAAGACTCCAGGTTTCATTGACAGATTCCCTACCATTCAGCAACCATATGCTCTGGTCTGGCGTGGCTGTCACTCTGTCTCACCAACTGCCCATCACCTCACTTGTCACCTCCCACCCTCCAACAACTCTTGGATGCTTCTCCTACAGCCTTTGATATCATATTGAGTTATTTGGTTTTCTCCCCAAACATACACAATTTGAACCGAGACCTGTCCTGCTGACATTTTAAAGTTATTTCCTTTCTGGAGGCTTCATAAATATTTATGAACTGAGTGAATCGCATGACCTGCTGAGTCACAGGGAATGTGTGGACAGAATCTTAAAACTTTGGCTGTAATCACATTTTGCCATCTTTATCTTATAACTTATGTGTCCGAGATTATGCTTTATTTTCACCACTACATGTGACCTGGGGTGGGGGGCATGTTTATTATAATATCAATATGGCACCCTTTTGAAAGAACTTTTCAAAACAGCATTCTTTATCTTTTTTTCTGAATTGTGAATGCCTCTGAACATATGACAAAATCGAGAATTTTCTCCAGAGAGGTGGTTTCATTCACTTTCATCTCTGCATGCCCAGTGTCATGAGTGATAGATAAGGTTTCACTCCTTGCATTTTTTAGCAAAAAGAAAAAAAAAACCTTAATAGGTTTTGGCAGAGGTAATATAAAGAGGTCTTTTAAGAAGATGTCCTATTTGGCATAGTGGGCCTACCACACCTCCCATAATAGTGCACCAGGTGTAAGGTAGAGAAGAATATAGTAGGAGCTACATATAGGAGCAGAGGTGGTCTCTACCATGAGGAAGAAGGATTCCTGAGGGGCACCTGCCAAAGCTCTCTATTGTCTTCTTTGGGCAAGTTTCCACTGCAGCCCGGAATCTGAGGAGCTATTCTGCAATATGATGATATTATAAATAAATTGGGCATTCTTCCAGTAAAATGTGTGCATGTGTGTGTATATACATATCCTGAATTTGTGGCCCATGCAAAGTTTGAGTGTTGTCATATTTGTAATAATTAGTGAAGAGGACATGGTAATATAAAGGGCTCGAGCATGTGACATAAACATGTCTATTACCCTGTGTAGACCATTGGATTGTTCAGTTTGCTATTGTGACATGAGAATCAAGTTTGGGGAGAAATGAAATTATATGGCTTGTTGACTCTTGGAAAGAGTTTTTTCCCTTATGTGCTGATAAATATGCTATCGTTAAAGACTGATAAGTATTAGCAATGTTTTCTGTGGATGTTGGTCACAAATATATTGTCCTATAATAAAATTTTGGGAAAATAAGATACCATCTAGCTTTTCAATTACATTTTAATTTTCTATTCTATAATGTATATAAAGCTATATAGCATATATATTATTTTTCAACTATATTTCAATAAATTATATACACACGAAAATTTATAATAGATTTAAAAACCCTCTTATTCTCCATCCATAATTAAAGACACAGCATGTTACTGATAGCTGTGTAGGCTCCTAGGTTGTCCTTCCCTTGGCCAGCCCCTTTCTGAAGGTTATCTTTATTCTGCTCCTGGTGTGTCTTACTCCCTTCCTACAGGTTATGTTTTATGGTACTTTGTGTTCGTATTCCATTCATCATATTGCTCAGTTTTTGTGTTTTCAAACCATCATCTAGAATAATGAGATGTTCTATTGTGACTTGCTTTTTTTGCTCAACATTAAGTAGGTAGAGTTCATTCATGTCAATTTGTGTTGGAGAAAATTTTACCAATATTTCATGATCCAGTGTAGGATGTTCCACAATTGATTTGTTCTGTCAGTGGACATTTGAGTCACTGAAAAACATTCTTGCTATGGAAGTCATTGGTACATGTGCACATGTTCAAGAAATTCTCTATAGAGTATGTGTAAGTGGCAGTGGGATCTTTGGGGGTTAACGTATGTGTGCCTGTATTGGCTATTGTATGTAGTTTTTAAAGGGGTTGTCCAAATTTACATTCTTAGCTATTATGGTAGGAGTCTTCCTTTTCTCTCTGTAGTCTTGTAACACTTAGTATTATCAGATTTATTTTTTTTCCAACCTAGCAGACGTAAAGTTCAATTCTCTTTGTAGTTTCATTTGGATTTCCAAAGTTACGTCAGAAATTGAACACTTTTGCCAAGGCACAGTGGTGCATGCCTGTAATCCTAGCGACTTGGGAGGCTAAGGCAGGAGGATCACAAATTTGAAGCCAGCCTCAGAAATTTAGTGAGGCTCAGTCTCAAAACAAAGAGCTGGGGATATAATACAGTTGTAAACTATCCCTGATTTAGATCCCGAGTACCCCCCTCCCTTAAAATTGAACACTTTTTCTATAATTTTGACCTCCAGTTTCTATCTGTGAAATGGCTGTGCATGGCTGTGGACTAGTTTCTAATCAAGTTGTCTTTTTCAGTGCATTTATAGAGGGCTTTATATGTTCTTTATCTCATTATTTTTTGTTGTTTACATTGCTGAAAGACTGATTTTTAGCTACTCTGGTCACATTTATAAAGTATTCTCCATTTTAATCAAGTCAGACATGTCTCCTTTCTGTCAGGTTTGTGCTTTGGGGATCTTGCTTTAAGAAATCCTTTGCTACCCTGGGTTCAAAAAGAATTCTTAAGGCCCTGGGTTTAATCCCCAGCACCACAAAAACAAAACAAACAAACAACAACAACAACAAAATTTCTACCTTTACTTCTAATAGTTTTAACAAGTATTCCATGTTTAATCCCTCAATCTCTTTGAATTCAGTTTTTGTATATGGAATGAGGTAGGGGTCCTATTTCTTGCAGAATATCTTTGTGCCTGAGCCATTTTTTTTAATAGCTTGTTTTCTCTCCTCAGTCTAAAATGCCTGCTCAGTCATAAATCATTTTTCTACACGTGATTTGGTCTATTTCAGAACTCCTTTTTTCCATGTTAGTGCTTTTCTAATCTCAACTGCCATAATGTTAAAAATAAATAATAATACAGTTTGAATGTGTCATCCCACCATATTCTTTAGCACAGAATTGACAATTCTTGGACCTTTCTTTTCCACATAAATTTTATATGAAATTCAACAGGCAATCATCATCATCATCATCATCATCATACTCTGCTGATATAATGTTTGGAATTGCATTTAAGTCTGTAGATTAATATGAAGGAAATCCCTTTGTAATCATATTGAGTCATTTTTATCCCTAAATGTGAATTGGCTCTCCATTTATTAGGTTCTTCAATGTTTTATAGTTTTTTTTCAATGAAAGTCATGCTTATGAACTGGGGGGTATAGCTCAGTATACTACAGCACTTGCCTAGCATGTGTTACATGGCGGGGGGGGGGGAGGGAGTCAAGCTTATGCTTATACTTAAATTGTTACTATGTATTTTATTTTTTTGATTATTGTTACAATCTGTTCAAGTCATCTCGGCTTTCTGTTTGATGATATATGGAAATACAGTTAATTTTGTCTGAGAATCTTTTAATTCATTGACCTTCCTAAACTTTAATTAAATGTTTAAAATTTTTCTGCAAATTCTTGTGTCAGACATAACTAGAACAGTTATTACACTGTAAATAATGAAGTTTTAATCCTTTTAACTTTTCAAGTATATCTGAACTTACTGCATGGCTGGAACCTCCATGACAAGGTGAGATTAATGGACATTCTTACAAAATTTTATTTTTTTATCATTTAGTGTAATATTTGATGTGGGCTTTCTAGACACACACCTTTAATCATTGTAAGGATGTTTTCTTCTATTTTTAGCTGGTTGGATTTTTTTCCAAAAGTCCTGAATCAATGTTGATTTTTTTATCCAATGTCTGTTTTTTCCATCTTTTAGGATAAATTTTTTTTCTTTAAAATTTTTATTGTGGTAAATTATATTAAAGGATTCACTACATGGAACTAACTTTCCAAAATTGGTTAAATAAATTTTTTCGCAAGGTTCTGCCTTTTTAAATATGTTGCTGGATTTGATGCTCAAAAAATTTTTTTTCACTTGTTAGATTTGTTGTACGTTTGTTCATGAGGAATACTTTCTTTTCTAATACTTTCTCATATGGTTTGAAATTGAATCTTCTCTTTTACAGAGGTGTGTGTGTGTGTTTTGATCATCACATTCTTGATTATCTCTTCCTTGAATATTTTTAGAACTTACTGGGAAAATTCTTTGATATACTGTAATTTTTGTTTTTTGGTACAAAGATCCAAATATTGACCCAAATTCTTTAATCACTATAGAACTCTTAAGGGTTTTCACCTCTAATGTCAACTTGGGTAGGACAGCTTTTAGTTATTTTTCCATTTCACCTATATTTTCATATTTTTTAGGCATAAATGTATATTCCCACTGTCTTATTAATCTCTGCAGTATCTATAGTTAAATCTTCAGCCTTATCTCAATATTTTTACTCAGTAAATCTCACTACATATTTAAGTATTTGATATTTTCAAAGAATTAAATTTAGTTTGTATTTGTTTTTTGTTTTGTTAGTTTCTCCTCTTCAAATTTTATTCTAATTTCTCTTCCTTTTTAAATTTAAGTTACTTAGATTAATTTCTTGTGTTCTCTTCTGTTACTCATGAAAGTTTTTTATGTTTCTCTTTAGAAACTTGGTTTTCCACATCTCATAAGATTTCTTATGTAGTGTAACATTATTACTAAATGCAAAGTATTTTCTACTTTCATTTCAGTTTCTTATTTCAGCTGTAGGTTATTTATAAAATGTTAATTCCCTAATAGATCTAGATTATCATATTGTTTTCTTTGTCCTCTGGTTTTAGGTGTGTCTGTTTAGTGTATTGTATTTTTCTTATTTTTTTTAATTTGGTACAATAGTTTTTGCCTTTCAAAAATGTAGTGTTTAGGGCTGAGGTTGTGGCTCAGTGGTAGAGTGCTTGTCTCATGTGTGTGAGGCACTTGGTTTGATTCTCAGTACCGCATATAAATTAAGGAATAAAACAAAGGTCCATCAACAACTAAAAAAACATTTTAAAGTAAAAAAAATGAAGTGTTTAATCATCTTTGTGCTTTTATCATTACCAGTTTTCCTGTTTTAGATCTCATCTCACTATTTCTTTATTTCTTGAAGAATGATTTTTTTCTTTAAATTTTTTTTACCTTTTACTAGTTTGGAAGTTTTACATTATGGTTCTATGTTTATTAATTTTAAGTGAATACTTAAAAATTTCAGCATGCCTTATTAAAATAATCTCAAGTTAATCAGTATCTTTACCCTCCTTTTGGATAATATAAGAACTTTAGAACATTTAAACCTATCAACTCCTTCCTGATTTCTATTTTTGACAGTAATTTAGTCTTATCTGTTTTTTCTTTACCTTGAGTATTAGATATTATTTTTATGATTTATCTTTCCATAATAAATATGTAATTGTTTGGATTTATTCTTTTAGTTACTATGGCCTTTTTTTAACATTTCACTTGAGTGTCAAGGATTCCTTCTATTATTATTATTATTATTATTATTTATCATTTGCACATTTCTTTATAATAAGAGAACGTTTTGATGATGAAGTCTTTGCCTTTCTGGAAAAAAAACTGATTTGTGAATGATAATTCTGTTTGAAAATTATTTTACATTGACAATTATTTTTTCCTAGAACTTGAAAGTTGATATTTCACCACAGTTTTTGGCTTCTGACTGTTGAGGAGTCAGCTCTGGGCATAACTGTGAATTCTTTGCATATAATCTTTGCTTCCTACCTATTACAGAATTGTGACTTTGGTTTTGCATAGTGTCACCTAATATCTGCCAAGGTATAGGTTTCTTTTTATTTTTCCTGCTTGGAGTTTATTATGCCTCTTAAATCTGAGGATTTGAGTCTGACATCAACCCTGGAAAATCTCTGCTATTATCTCTTAAAAGCAAAAAGTAATAACACTTGTTATTAACTTCAGTGGAATACTTGTCCAAAATGTCAAGTCGGTCACATGGCCAGAATCAGCAGGTACATTAATGAGGTTTACATTATGTTTTATGTCATCTGAATTGTGATAGAATCCTCTATTTTACAATTACAGTCATAAACCATATAATATTTCAGTCAATGATGGATTGAATTTGACAGTAGTTCTATTAAAATTATAAAGAAGCTCAAGCTTTTTTGAATAAGAACACTGCAGCCGTTCTATTGTCATAGTGTATAGCATTACCCATGTTTCTGTTGATGCCGATGTAAGCAAATCTGTTGCTTTGCTAGCTATATAGAAGCACAGCATATGCAATTATGTTCATCATAATACTTGATAATGATAACAATGGTTTACTGTACTTTTTATTGTTCGAATATTCTCCTACTTAATAAAAAATGTTGGCTATAAAACATTATGCCACACAAAACTGGCCACAGTCTCATACATCACATGTTTACTCTATTTCTATTGCAACAAGAGGTCATATTTTAGCAATTGACAGATGCATTATATAAGCTTGTGTAAGTACACTCTATGATGTTTATGCAATGATGAAATCACGAATGATACATTTCTCAGAACATATCATTAAGTGACTCATGACTATATTTACCAACTTAATTAAAAAGAAAATCAAGAAGATGTTTAAAAAGAATCATATCATGTAAAATAATCAGGAAGAAGAAACTGTTTTCCAAGTAGGATGGTTCTAATATCAAATGGCTATCCAGGCTGCTCTAAAATACAGAGAATCAAGTCTAAATACAAAAATGCCAGTATCACACAGGATGTTTACATTCTGTGTTTCTGTGGTACATGCAGGGAGAGAAAAAGGGGACATTTATTTTTATCCTGTTTAAAATTACAAATGAAAATTTTTGTAGGGGATATAGGTTAACTTCTATAGGTATCTCATTACAGTTCACTGTCTCAGCAAGGGAAATGTTTTGACCTGTGATTTGTGGTGTTAAGGTATGTTCCCCAGAAGAAATTACTAAGAGGTGGATGTAATCCTGATGTGTAAATCATCTCGGGGAAGGCTGACAAGTTGATATTACCCAACCCCTATTTTTTTCTCACAGAAAACATATATTTATATGAAATGTGTCTAACCAGTGGGTTACTTCAGAAGATAATCTGTTATTTATATTTGAGTCTAGTCAGATACTTCTGCATTTCTATTTATATGTGGATATTTCCTTTGAGATTTTTATAGTACTTCAAATAATAAATAGCCTGGCATTTTTACCCTATTCATTCACATTTGCTATGGGCACAGTAGATTTTCTTTTCTACTGATGCCTAAAGTAGGTCTAAAGCTCTTCTCATAAATTTTTCAACACTCCTTGAAATGCCCCTTTTGTATTTTCATGGGGTTATTACTTGTAACAGCAAACATGCTCTGTTTAAAATCTGGACTGAACTTGTACAGAGTTAGCAGGGATGTCAACTTCAACATAGACTTTACTTCTACAAGTCTATGATATGACCAATTAAGAGCTGACCAGTTTTCCTTCCTTTGCTTAAAAAGCTTTAAATGTAAATTACAATATTTCCCCCACTTTAATCCAAAACAGGAAAATTAAGACAAAATTATTGTCCACTCATCTGATAAACTCAAGAACAAAATGGAAAAACCCCAAGGATATTTTTGTTGACCCTGTTGTATCTTTTTCCTAAGGGCATGCTGCTGTCCCAAGACTATTAGGTACCTTTCCAAAGAAGAAAAGATTAATTTTAGAAATAAGGATGGACTTCTAAGTCTTGTTAAAAACAAGACACTGACAAAAACAGCCCTTTCCCCCCTAAAAAAAAAAAACCAACCCTCTGATTCATAATCTAAAATGTTAAGTATTAAGACTTTTCCTTAACTCTAAAAGTAACCAAAGTTTCAGCCAATATATATAATACATATATATGTTCTATCTCAAGTAAGACTTAAAATTTTAAATGACAGTAGACATTTTCTTCCACCAAAACTTTCCTCCCACTCCTTTGTAATTCCCTCCTGATATTCATATTGGGTCATAGTCTTGATTGTGGTGATGGTGTCCACAGGTAGTTACACAAGTTAAAACTTGACCTTGTACCTTGCAGAGGTGTGTCTGTGTCTCACTTACACCACAGTAGAAAATAGTTCATAAATATAAAAATAAATTTTCAGAAATCTGTAGGAAAAATAATTTTTTTGGCTTTATACTTCAAAAGCAATTGGGAATGCAGTAAAATATATATGTAACAATATTGAGATTAAAGATCGATAACCATTACCAGCCACTTTTGATTACTGCCCAAGCCTTTATTCCTTTTGGACTTCATGTTGTTATTTTTTAAACTTATAAGCCTAACTGTTCTAATAATGCTATTTATTAAAATATACATACATACATAGATATCCGAGAGCCTGTTAGGTAAGAGGCACGTGCCAAGGCTGCAGATAGATATACAACATGATCAAGACAGACTGTTTTATGCAAGGGGACCAGCATGTTCCCAAGAGCAGAAGGCAGCAAGATTTGTTTTAGGAACAGCAAGCAGTTTAATATAACTGAATTAGTGACCACAAATAACAGATTTCTCTTATGTAAAGCTAGGCTACTTTGTTTCCCAACATTCTATGTTAGGTATCAAGTTCTGCATTGTGCAGACCCTTCTCGATGGTAATGTTGTGATCCAAGATGAAGCACATAAGAAAAACAGCTGCTGTTTCTACAACTCGGGCATCTTTTGAATTTGGTTTACCACAACATGGTAAGGACATCAAAGCACCTGCAGGTTCTGGTGCCAGCCACAATTGGTAGAGAAAAGCCCTTTCTTATATAAACACTAAATGCAAGTAGATGATGGGTTTGTGAGTGAAATTTAGGGTTTATAGTTATTTTTTTAAAGCTTAAAGGATTATATAAGTATGCACAGGGAAAACTTAATTTGTTATGGCAAGCTAGAAACTTTCTAGCTTCTAGTCCTCTTCTGCAGTTTAAAATATTGTCTTTAATCAAGTGTTTGCTTTAATGAATTACTTGGCACTTCTTGGAGCACAACTTTTGTGTTAGAACACACTGTGGTACAGTATTAATATCCATTTAAATACGAACTATCATGTAAAGCTCTCTTGCTTAATTTTGAGCTTTCTCTGAAGGACATGGCATGTTGTATATAGAATAATTGTTTTAAAGCATCGAATTTTGAGAGTTAGTTATCAACCCAAAGCAAATGATTTGAGGGTAGTTTTTTTTCTAATTTTTAGTGGAGGTTGGAAGATATTTTCTAGATATTTTAAATATTTTAAAGATATTTTAAAGATTCATCGGAAGCAAATTCGTAGTATCCTGTATTGAACACCTATTTAGTTAAGAAAACAAAACCACTTTTCACATTTCAAGGATGAAATGGTGTAATACATTAGGAACTTACAAAACCTGAAGGGATAGGATGAATTAAGTCACAGGATGATGCCAGTCCTTAGATTGGCCAATAGCTTTCAAAGATTGGAGAAATTGTCAGAACCCTTGAAAGTCGACACTGATAATTGCAGTTACCTGAAGCATTAGATGGGTGATTTTCAGAATACAGCCTAGTACAGCCTGTCTCAAACATTTTTGATCTCATGACCAATATACAACCTTAAAAATTTTTGAACATCTGGGAGAACTTTTATATAAAAGTTCTTATATGTATTGATATTTATTATATGATAAATCAAAACAAAAAATTAATCCATGAGACTACACAAGCACACATTCTCTTTGCCACCAGATCGGTAGGGTCATCACAGGTCATGTAGCTTCTAGAAAATTCCACTGAGTGGTCATGAGACAAAGAGCATATGAAAAGGCTAGTAAAGTCTCACTATGGTTATGAAAATAGTTTTGACCTTGTGGAATCCCTGGACCCTCACAGAGCTGAAATACCTGTTGTCAGCTGGTGCCCTCACATAAACCTTCTGCTGGCGGTGAAGCAATGATATGGCTTCTCTTCTGCCTTCTGTGTGACACACACATGCCTCTCACGGGGGGAATCCAACCTGGTACCCTGTTGGCAGAAATTCTGTAAACAGGAAATATTCCAGGCATTCATTTTGCTAATAGAAAAGTATGAGGTGGCGGGAGGTGCAATGCCGATCTGCTAATAAGCGATTTCATTAAACAACCATGAAACTCCACCTTGATTTGACAAGGTTGCATCTATGTGAAGGGGAAAAAAAAATTTCTGTGAGAGTGGGAGTCCTTGCTACGACTCAAACTCCCCTACCCCTTTCCAACTATCACCTCCTTGCCCCCATCTGACAATAATAAATCTATGAAATAACCAAGTAGATCTTTGACTATCCTCCCAAATTTTCAATAGATTTGTCTATCCCGAAACTTTGTTTTTCTATGTGCATAGATAGTCAAAGACACAGCAAAATTACTGACATCTACTTAGAATCTGACAAATTCTGGTCCCATCATCCATGAGCCCAAAACGTTAATACTTGTTGCAGAGATCAGCCCTTGAGAGGCAGACAGCTTTTAAGCACTGTAAGAGGCTAGAGAATGCTTACAGATAATTTTTAGACAATACGTTTAATAAAAAGAGAACCTCAGAACCAAAGTGACTATTATACCTTCTGTGAAGAATGCTTTAAAAGATAAAAGTTGTTAGGTAGGCATGACCTTAAAAAATCTTAACCCAGGAGAAAAGTACAACACAAATAATTTAATTATATTTTGTGATCACTAATAGTTAAGTCTTCTAATAAGAGCTTTCCTTATCTTTGGTAGATAAGTTTTGAAAACTGTTTAATTTCAAACTGAAATAAAATGGCAGGAACCATTTCAGGTATAGTCTTCTAACTCAGAAATTTTGGCAGAAAAGTATAAACTTAAACTTTCTGGAAAAAAATTGTAGTGAATAGAGCAAATAACAATAGTTTAAAAAAAGACACAATAAAACTCAAATAATCAAAATAATGCTATTTTCTGTTTAGTAATCATTGTTACATTTCTCTTCCCTACCATTAACCAATAAAAAAAAAAAACTAGAAAAGGACTTACAAGTAACAACTTAGTCCTTGAAAATGTGTGGATTAACTGTCTGTGACTTACATATGGGTTTGTAATCAGAAATACTGTTGCTTGCAAAACATATTTGGTATTTTTTAAAACCCCAAAGCACCTGAGAAAATAATCAGAGATTCTTATACATAAAAAATGTTACTGAATTCTCATTCCATGTAGATGCCAAAACCAAATGAGCTTATACAACTGAACAAAAATAAATCATGTTTATTTTTTCCATCTGCACTTAGAAAGAGAATATGCAAAAATAAAATGTTCAAAAATAAAAATTTGCCAACGATTACCACATATGCCTGAATGTAAGATGAGGTTTTTTTTCTTCTTCAAAATTGTTTTTCAGAGAAGAGTCACCTTATCTTTGAACCTTCATACATCTATGGTTCAACAAGCACATTCTCAATTACTCTTTTGAACAACAGTTTACTGTTTACTGTTTGCTGAAGATATATTGGCCTGAACTAGCTCAGTCAATCTTATTTTGATGTGTTCATATAATAAATTTTTCTTAAGCATTTGAGTTTTAATGATCATTTTTGGAAATATGACCTCACAGTTATACATCTCCTTCAGTTATAGTAGCCTGAAGGATTCAAAACTTTACTGGTTCAAACATGTTGAAGTTTTTAATAGCTAGTATCTCCAATAATGTCCATGAGCTAGGTGAAAAGTTGCAGAGAGTTTATGAAAGTAAGGGTATGGAAATAAGTGTTTATTTATAAAGTGTGACATTTGAATAGTCTGCATGTAAATTTTAAGTTGACATTTATATTAGGACAAGCAATACCACCTGCTATAACAATCCCAGACATCACATTGGTTTATTAAGGTAAAGATTTATTTCTTAACACCTTCTGAGCAGCTCTTATTTAGGCAGTGTTTGGAAATCCAGGTTCCATCAATTTTATGATACTGCCATTTTCAACATGTAGCCTTCAGAGCTACCCTTAAAAACAAACAAAAAGGGTAATTTTGTTGTCAGGCGGATAATGTCAGACATGGATTCCACTTGCATTCCACCGGCCAAAACTCAAACATTTGGGCCCTGTCTATCTGCAAGGAATGCTTAAAAATGTACTGGTCTATAGTTAAAGGAATAAAATAAGATTATCAAGCATGTTTTATTTAGACACAGGGTCTCACTGAGTTGCTTAGTGCCTTCCTTTTGCGGAGGCTGGCTTGGAGCTGCCAATCCTCTTGCCTCAGCCTCCCGAGCCACTGGGATTTCAGGTGTGTGCCACCACGCCTGGTTGGAGTCTTTACATTCTTATTAATAGAACATGTTTTTCCCCTCCAAATAAGATCTTCTATCCAATCTCATTTTCTGAAACAGATGACAAAGCTGTGTTCAACTTGAGTTGGGGTCTCCAACAGCTTGGCTCAGTTGGATTACGATCTCCAAATGACAAAAAAGCATTCCTGAGTCATCCCCTTGGATCCTTGGGCTCTGAACTGGGTTAGTAGACAATGACCAATCCACCTTGCTTTAATGATAGGGGAACTGATGCCCAAATTTGTTGATAGGCATCAAAGGCCCCACAGCTGGTGGGTGGTAGCTACACCTGCAAGGTCCCAGACCACCTGTGCTCTGCTTGTGTTTATACCACATACCTGCAGAAGTGTTCCAAGACAATTACCCATCTGCTCTCCCGTGTCACAGCCCTGCAGAAAGGCCATTTCTTCTCCTCTTGGCTGGCAGCCTGTGCCCTCTGCCAGCAGCTCTGTCAGAGCATTCTGATTTACAGAAAATGGAGGTCTGCCTTGTTTTACTATCAATTCTTTGATCCCAATTTGGGGCCTTATTGTGTATATGATTAGCCTTCTTCTCTTTAAACTTTGTCTTTTTCTGGACTAAGTCCTCATTTGACTTTTTTTTTTCCTGCCCCCTTACCTGGTTCTTTTCTGTCTGAATATGCTATAAATAGAGCTCTAACAAAGTAGAACACACATCAAATTAAATTCCTGAGTTGTGGTCTGGCCAAGCACTAAATAGAATTGACCAGAAAGGCATGTGAATTAATGGTAAAAATTAAGGTTATCAGTGACAAAAATCTTTTTCTCTACCCTCTTAGGTTTAGCATCTAAAGGCCTATGAATTAGACTTGCAAAAGACAGATTGACAGATTCAAAGAGACAATTTTACTAATACTTGATGTGCATAAGAGTTCATAGAAAAAAAACGTAAAACTAAAATAAGTGGTAGGATTCAGGACTTACATAGTATTTTTTTAAACTTTTTTTTTAATATTTACTTCTTTTATTATACACAATATCTTTGTTTTATTTATTTATTTTTTATGTGGTGCTGAGGATTGAACCCAGGGCTTCGCATGTACTAGGCAAGTGCTCTACCACTGATCCAAACCCCAGCCCCTACATAGTATTTTTAACAAAGGAAAGGGAGAAAGGGCTACAAGAAATGTACATCACACGTGGCGATGAAATGTATGGAGAGCTGAATGGAGGATAGGGTTATTTTAGTAAGAGCTGCTTATGCAGACTTGTCTCAATGCTGACTCTGTCACCGTTGAAAAGAGTCACTCTTCTGGGGCTGTGGGCATAGCTCAGTGGTAGAACACTTGCTTAGGGGTTCTGTTCCCAGCAACCCTCTACCCCCACACAAAATCCTTTGGTATAGGAGAAAAGACTTTGTAATGTAACATTTGTGCCCTGGTTTTTTGAAATTCAAGAACTCTTCCAGAATCTGTGGATTTTTCAGTTACCTTTAGTCCAAAATAATCCTTATGCGTAAGTGACCTATTTTGGGCTGACATCATCTGATCTCCTTCAAGGTATTTGTTGAAACCCACCTTCTACTTCAGTTATTCTGAATTGCTTTAGTCTGGGTTCCTATGTCCCCCAACTCCCACTACCACCTTCAGAATCGTGCTCCAAATATTTCTTCAAATTATCACATCATGAATCAGGAATTGAAGTTTGGTTATTGAGACAGTCATAAATTAGTGTCTTTATTGCTCATTCAGAATTCACATTCTCAGTAAGAAGAGAGGTCCCATCAGATTCTTAGCTGAAATCCAGTCCCCTCCTTCCTTCCTTTCCTCTTTCTCTCCTTTCATTCTGGACCTACTATGTGTCAGCCCTATCCCTACTACCAGGAATAGGTAAGCAAAGTCCTTGCTTAAGGAGGGAGACAGTCCAGTTGGAGTAAATGGTGTACACACCAACACAGACATTTACAATGTGATGTAGCTATGATTAAAAAATATATATCAGTCTCTTCCTGCTGCTATAACAAAACAACTTAGCCCAATTAATTCACAAAGAACAGACCTTTATTTTTCCCAGTTCTAGAAGTTGGAAGAGTCCAAGATCAAGCTGCTAGAAGGTTCAATTTCCACCTTGTGGATGGTGCCTTCTTGTTATGTCCTTACCTGACAGACTGGTCCAGAAGGCAAAAAGGAGAAAAGGTGTTTCCTCAAGCCCTTTTACGAGGGCAAAATCCCATGACTAGTGCTCTGCCTACTCACCTCTTAAAGGCCTACCTCTCAATCCTACTGTGTTGGGGATTTAGTTTCAACATAGGAATTTGAGGGGGCACATTCAGACCATAGCACAAAAAAAGAAGGAAAGGCAAGTGGAGGAGGAGTTGGGGAGTGACCAGAAACAGCATCTCTGTGGAGGTGACATTTGAGCAGAAACGTGAATGGAGTGTGTGTATGTGGATATTTGGAGGGTGGAATGCAGGCTGCCAGGCAGTGGGAACCAGACCAGAACTTCTGAAGCACATCCTACAACAGCCCAGAAACCAGTGTGAGCACAAGAAATGGGGACAGGGAGGCAGGCTGAAGATCACATAGGGTCTTGTGGACTATGGGGAAGAATTTACACTGATTGTGACCAGATGGAAGGTTTGAGCCAGAGAGTGGCCTGATTTGATTTAAATCTTAAATTTTAAGAGCACTCAGAAAAGGAAAAAGAAATGGAAAGCACTGGTATGGGAAAGGTGTGTTTTTCAGAGCAAGAGTAGAGGCATAAAAATGAGTTAGGTTGTGGTCCAGACACACCGTGCTTACCTGAGTCCTTGATCCAGGTAATTTGCTGGCTTTTAGTGATTCTGCTTTGTTTCTTCCTTTCCTTCCATTTCTCTCTCTTTTTTTCTATTTCATTTTAATTATTGCAGAAATTCTTTTTTCTTCAATTTTTTAATCTTTATTTTTATGTGGTGCTGAGGACCAAACCCATTGCTTCACACATGCAAGGCAAGCACTCTACCACTGAGCTGCAACCCCAACCCTTTTTTCCTTCAATTTTATTGATGTATAATTGATGATGTACAATTGTATTTATTTACAACATGTGACTTTGGATATACATGTACACCATGTGTACGTGTGTATATAGCTGCTATCATTTTTCTAAGTGCTTTCAAGCTATTCTCATCCTTCAGGAAACTTCCATTGTTGGAAAGCTAGTGTTTCCCAGTAAGATAAACCTACAAAGACAACATGAGGTAGCAGAAAGGGTCTGTCCTTTGTGGTGTTCACACCCAATTTGAATCTAGCTCTTTCTATTAGGCAGAGTATTATGATCAGTTATCTTGGGCATAAAATGAAGATGATATTGCTTTCCTAAGAAATGTAATGGAGACAAAGTGCCTAAGTGTATACAGTCCTGCAACTTAGGGGCTCCACAAGTCTATTTTTTTTGTACCCAATTTTATTTTACTCAAGTATTTATTTTACCTGCCTGTGAAGTGTTTAAGGTTAAGAAACTTGTTTCATACATGTTCTTATCCCTAGCACACTGCCTGGGCCATAGCAGGTGCTATACTCAGAACACATCAATGAGTCTGTGAAAAAAGTGGCAAGTTAGCAAAAATCACTGTGTTCCAGCACAAGATGCTATTTCCGAGTGAGAAGCGTCATCACTGACTGGCAGTCTTCAGTTTACCTGGAGTCCCTGCGGCTCCTCATCAGGTTGACAGGGTGACCTCCATGGTTTCTGACAATCAGGAGAGTCAGTGCAGGATCAGCAGCCACCCCCAAGCAATCCTCCTAGGACAGTGCATGTCTCTGTTTGGCTTTTGCTGCTGTTTGTAGTTATTTTCCATCTCCTGATCAGTTTACAAGAAAGACGTAGATCTAATTCATCAGGTCATCTTAAAGGGCATTAACTAATTCAAATGAATACTATTCTCCAAAGGCTAAGAGGAGTGTTCTGTTTCTTCCCTAGGTGCGAGGGATTCACTGGGAGATTCAACTTGTGTATATGCTCCATTAGACTCTGGAAAGTATTATATTACCTTTTCATCACTCCCACAGCCATTAGTGACCTCATCTGCTGTGGTCTATCCTCCTCACATTCTTAGGTTGAAATCCTAACCCCCAAGGTGCTGGTGGTAGAGGTGTGAACCTTATGGAGGTGATAGATCATGAGGATAAACCCTCATGAATGGGATGGGGTTAGTATGCCTATAAGAGAAGCTCTCAGGGCCCCCTTTAGAAGACATAGCAGGAAGATCCCCCCTGTAATAAACCAAGAAGACGACTCTCACCAAATCTAAGACTAAATCTCCAGCACCCTGACCTTGGGCTTCCAGAACTGTGGGTCAACACATCTCTCTTGTTTAAGCCACGCAGTTTGTGATACTTCAATATGGCAACCTGCATAAATGAACCCAATGCCCCTCATAAGAGCCTTTGAACCAGTTCCAAGAGGGACTCTGTTAGCCTTTGCTTTTTAACATGGATTGTGGTCCCAGGTTTTATTAGAACTGCCATACCAAAATATCACAGATTGGGGGTGCCTAACAACAGAAATTTATTGCCTATAGTTCTGAAGGCCAGAAGTTTGAAATCAAGGTGTTGGCCATGTTGGTTCTTTGTTGGGGCTTAGGGAAAGATCTGTTCCAGGGTTTATTCCTTGACTAGTAGATGGCCATCTTCTCCCATGTCTTGACATTGTCTTCCCCACATGTAGGTCTCTGTATCCACATTTCCTTTTAATCGTCACACCAGTTACTTGCATTAGGGCCTATTCATGGTTTAGCTTGATTACCTCTAGAAAGACCCTTTTTCCAAACCAGTTCACAATCTGAGACACTGCTGGTTCCAATTTAAACATGTGCATTTTGAGGGATACAATTCAACCCATGATAAGCATCTCCTCAGTTATAAGTTGGTCAATGGTCTTACCCACTCCCCCTCAGTTTGTTTAGAACTTGTACCATCCAGTGAGGACAATAGAGTGAAAAGAGCCAGAAAGACCTGGGTTCAAGTCATATTTTTTTGCCATTCACTCACCTGTGTGTTCTTCAGCCAGTTACTAAGTTAACAGCATTTTCTATTTAGTTTAAGAATATTTATTACATAAAGAGTCTACCACTGCCAAGCACTGTTCTGAGTACTTTATAGATATCATCTCATTTAATATTTATGACAACTGCAGGGAATGGTGTCCCAGTTTTTGTCTTTTTTTTTTTTTTTTTTTTTTTTTTTGCAGAGGTTGGGGACAGTGGGTACTATTAAGTAACTTGCTCAGGGCCACACAACTAAAAAAACAAGTAGGATCTCCAGAGCACTTCACTTGATCTACTCTGGATGCCACAATAGATTTCTATAACTTGTAAATTAATAGCCACGTGGTGGATCTTATTGGGACAATTTAATAAACGTTAGCTTCCTTTTCCCTTTGCTTTCCATATAGAGAGAGGATTAAGGGACATAGTGGACGGAGCATTAGGAAAAGATGATAGCATTTAGAATTGAAAATTGGGGGAGGAAAAAGGAAACAATAATGAGAAGGAAAAAAAACTTTTTTAGTCTTTTTCTAATAGTTTCTAAGTTTAAATGGTTTTACTCTTTGTTTTCCACAAAGAGGGAAAACTGTTATTAAGCTAGTAATTCCAAGTTTTTTATTCTGTTTTCACCTAAGTATTTGCTGCTGATGTGTTCTATAACAAAATGAACTTGTTTCCAGTTTTTTCTTACCTGAGGTGCCTCATGTAGTGAGGATAGAAGTAGGAATTGTTTGCCTGTTTTACTTCGGCTTGTGATATTTTTGCTAATAACTAATGCATTAACATTATTACATTATTTTTCAGCTTGGTATTAATGTTTTATTGGGAATTTGAACCCATATGATTTCTCTTGGGAACAAGGAGGAAATTTCAAGCAGCTGGCACTCTGGTGCAAATTACCATGGCTGATAGCTATAAACACCATAGTTCAAGATAAACTACCAACAGAGCATCAATTTAGCAAAATTACAGCATTCAGTATTGAAAGCTTGCACTTGAAGGAAGAACATGGTGAATTTTCTTTTCCTGTGCACATGTACTGACTTCACAGTGTCATGGATTCTGAATTAAGGAGTATGAAATTCCTCTTGTATGTACAGGTCAACATGATGTGATCCTTATTTATTATGCAGGTTATTTCTAGAACTTTCTAAGCAAGACACAGTATTACATACAGCTGTGGAGATGGATACAAATGAGATTTTTGTGTCTACTATGCTTCTTGCTGAAGACAGAAAGCCAGATGGTGCCATGAACATCATGCTCCAGAATTTCAAAAGGAGCAGTTATAAGTTAAGATAGAATGAGGAAACTTTGTAGAGGCAGTGGGATTATAGCTGAGAATAGACAAGAATTTGAGAAGCTCTGATGATGGCTTTTCAAGATGAAGCAAACTGCAAGACCAAGAGCATGGATGTGATAGTTCCAGGGTCAAAGGTCAATTTTAGATGAAACTTGGATCACAGAACGAAGAGAAGGAAAGGGGATGTCAAGCAGGGGTCAATCTGGGTTAGGAAAGACTTGGAATATTATTTTCTGTATTATGACATTTATTTTTTTATTGAGTGCAGGTTTTGAACCTGAAAGTGAAATGATAATCTGGCCTCAAACTAATAATTATTCATCAAAGATTCAAAAGCATACATGTGAAATTATCAGTTGGAATTCTTAGGCAAGAAGTAGTAGGGCCTGAAGCTCAGAGGTGACCACAGAACCAGAAATAAGTTCTCTGCTAGGAAAAATTAGGAGAGCTAGGCAATTGGTTGAATCTGAGAGATGAGATGTAATGATAACAGTAGTGTTGCTGGATGTTCCTAGGAATGATACTTAGTGTTAAAAAAGAAGTTAAGACCTCGCTTAAATCAATTTGCAATTACCTGCTTTATTTTTTGACTTGTTTGATATTTTTTAGAGCCTCTAATATGTTAATTTGCATTGTGAACACCCCAAAAGATGACATTGTCCCATTTCTCAAACTTATTTGTCCATAGAAACCTCCTTAACAATGTGTTTTTAAAAAGTTCTGAACTTTTCCTGAACACTCTTTTGGGACATTCTACCATCCTTTGGGAGAATGAGGATATAAATAATAAAAACTGAGAAATCAAACTTTGAATTTGGTTTGTACTAAAGGAAAGTTGACTTTGAATGTGTTAAATTTGAGGAACTATGAACCATGGGGTTGGAAGCATCTAGAAGGTGGCATGTTGTGTGGAACTACAACTAAGATGAGAAGTTTGCATAGGAAGATGAGTTTTGAGAGATCCCCTAGCAGTGATAATCCAATCTGTAAAGATGAAAGTGGTAGGAAGAATAAACATGAGTGGAGTGAATGAAGGAAAGTTCCCTGTGAGATAGTGAAGTAGCCCCCCCAAGACCCTGACTATAATTAAGCTTCTCCAGAAACCTCCACCATGTTCGTAACATATAAGCTTCTCTCCTAGTCAACAAGATCTTTACAAAGAATGTCACCAGGATTTCTGCAGAGAGCTCAGTGCAGTTTGAAGCTGCTGCTTGTAAATGCCAGCTCTGTACACAAAAGGTATGATAACCTCTGTCTCAAGCTTGTTGCTATACCAAAGATACAATCTCTGGTTTCTTGGTAAAAACTTGTCTAACCTCTGTCTAGCCTAAGAATATGGGACATAGAGTAACTGGTTTGTACCCACCCACTGTCATCTGACTACACCCCCCTGAGTTTAAATCTAAAAGAATTTTGGACTCAGGGTCCAGAGATTTTTAGGCATTGGCCCCTCTGAACTGCAGTATCTTGAATAAAACTGCTTCCTGGAAAATTCCTTGGGTGTCCAGCCACATCTGTCCTACATCAGTAGAAGAAAGAGAACTGGTAAAGGAGGCTGAGCAAAGATGGTCAGGAAGGAGGAAAATTGGGATCTTGCCCTTTGGGAAACTAAGATAGGCTTTCAAGACTAAGCAGGTGTTCAACAAATGCCAAATGCTGCTGAGAGCCCGAGGAGAGATGGCTTTAAAGTTCGGAAAGTAAGAAGTTATTTCTGCTCTTGGAGTTTTAATAGACTTTTAATAGAGTGTGATAGAGTCGAAACCCAATTTTGGAGACTTTTTGAAAGAAAATGCAAACAAGCTATGTCATATAGCTTGTTTAGAGTATGTTCTTAACCAAACAAAATATTTAATGGACGTTTATAGGAGGAGCAGGATTCAGAGTTTTCCTTTTTGAGCACATGGGAGACCTGAACATGATGAAGTAGAAGAAACAGGAGAGAGAGGGACATGGCAGTATGTGTATTGTGGTGGGGGGAACCTTTCTTTACAGAGTGCTCATCTGCACCCCCAACCTTTCTATTCAATAGATCTGAGGGAGCCCCCAAAACTGACATTTGTAACAGATTCCCTGGTGTTCTGATGTTGATCTGGGAACCCAAGGTCTAGAGAGAATGTAGAATCCAGACCACAGGTGGAGCATGAGTCTTGAAAGACAGAGAAGGCACATCCTTGTTTAAAGGGGGGAAAAAAAGAAGAAACGGTAGTGAAAGAGACCTAACATTTTGAAATGGGGTTGGACTAGAAGCATCAGACAGAATTGGAGAACTGTGGTCTAGAGTCCAGAGAGCTGTCACTGTGGATGTGGAAGTTACCACAGTGAAGATAGGAGGTTAACATGGTGATCCTGATGCTGAAGCCATTCAGGAAGGTAGACGTGAGTGACAGAATGGACATTCCCAAGGCAGGTCATGACTGTGGGTGTCGTGAGGCCTGAAAATGGTGCTAGGGGCAGAAGAGTCCTATCCAACTCCTTAAGTGAAAAAGAGGAGAAGGCAGGCCTGCCTCCAGGGCAGGAAGTCCAGAGGAACTTCTAGGAGGAGGAGCAATTTCTGCTTCAGCTGAGGCAGAGTCCAAGGGGGTCTGACTGAGTGCTCTGCATGGACTTTCTCCTTTCTTCCTCAGGAGGACCCTGTGGAGTGTGTGCTATTGTCCCCATTTTATAGTTAATGAAATGAAATAGAAGTGACTTGTCAAATTCACACAATTAATTAATGATGAGGCCAGGAGCTGCATCTAAGTGGTATATGGGGAACTTGACAGAATCCCTGAGCCTACTTAGCATATTCAGTATTCCGTTGTCCTTTTACCAGGTCCCTTCTCCAGCAGCCAGTGTCTGAAGGAGGGAATGCCAGCCCCAGGGCTTGCTCTGGGTGCATCTCGGGAGCTGGATTACATATTTGGGGGTTGTTCCTAGAGCTGCTCTTACCAAAACATGATTGAGGCCATAGGCCTATTAGTAGAGAAGGGGAACTTGAGCAAGGTGGCACTTTGGTGCCAGAAATGGGGATGAGAGTCAGAAAGAGGTTGGAATGACTCAGAATGCAGACCCCAAACCTAGGAAGGGACCCATTCTCACCAGCATGGAAGAAACTGGGCAGGAGCATGAGGCAGAGAGCCCTTCCTTAGGCTCAGGGGTACCACTTCTCTTCCCTGTAAAAGTGTTGAACAGATGGTCAATGAATATATGAAAAAAATGTTCAATATCTCTAGTAGTCAGAAAATACACATCAAAACTACACTAAGATTTTGTCTCACTATAGTCAAAATGGCAATTATCAAAAATAAAAATAAGAAATGTTTTTGAGGATGTGGGAAAAACATACACTCATATATTGTTGGTGGGCCTGAAAATTAGCACAACCTCTCTGGAAAGGAGTATGGAGGTTCCTCAAAAATTTAGGAATGGAATCATCATATGACCCCTCTATCTCCTGGATATTTGTCCATAAAAACTAAAATCAGCATACTATAGTGATACAGTCACTTCAATGTTTATAGTAGTACAATTCACAATAGCCAATTTATGGAATCGGTCCAGATGCCTGTAAATAGATTAATAGATCAAGAAAATGTCATATGTATACACAGAGGAATTTTACTTGCCATAAAGAAGAATGAAATTATGGCATTTGCCAGTAAATGGATGGAAATGGAGAATATCTAAGTGAAATAAGTTAGCCTCAGAAAATCAAGGGTCAAATGTTTTCTCTCATGTGGAAGCTAGAGCAAAATAAGGGAAAGAAGTTGGTGTGGGGGGAGGATTGGATATCATAAAGACAGAAGATCAGTGGTAGGAGATGGAAAGGGAAGGAGGAGGGACAGGAAAGGGGAGGAAATATGGAATGAATTTAACCAAACCACATCATATGCATATATAAATATATCATATAATTTCACTTTTATGTATACATAGAAAGGACCAATCAAAAATAAGTAAATAAATGAGTGAAAGGAATATCAGTAGAGTTATGTATGATTTGGCCAAAATGAATCCAGCTACTATGTATAACTATAATGCTCTAATTAAAAAAAAAAGTATCATTTTCTCTGTTTCCCTAGGGTCTGTGTAATACAAATTGAGAAGTCTGTAAAACCACAGATTATACCATGAATGCACAGTTTCAACAATCATAAGGAAAGAATGCTTTATAAAATCTCGATGTACTATCTTTCTTTTCTTGTTTGCCTTTTAAAAAAATAAAAGTGCCTCAGTCCCGAATCTCAAGTTTGAATTAAGGGAAACACTACTGGCCCATGCCTCCACATGCACATTCAATAAGACTAAAAGCATCCTTACATAAAAGCAGTTTTCTTGTTTCCTTGATAGATGTTTTGTATGCATTTTACCTCTCATCACCTAAAAATCAGTGATTTCAGCAACTGTTAAGAAATAAGATGAAAAGATTGTGCTGGCTGAATAACATTGAAACCACATGATGAGGAATCTCACAAGCGATAGTAGGTGAAGATAGAGTGTGGATGGTGGAAAACCCCTCAGCACTGGATGCTCTTCCTTTTTTCCTCTTCAGAAAGCACGTTAGAGTAAGAAAGGATTGAGTAAGGAAGGATTGAGTCCCTTACATGATCTAGTGCACGTTTTTCATAAAAAGAATCACTTCTGGACTGGGATTGTGGCTCAATGGTAGAGTGCTCGCCTAGCAGGTGTGAGGCACTGGGTTCAATTCTTAGCACCACATATAAATAAATGAAAGAAAGTTCCGTCAACAATTTAAAAAAAAATTAAAAAGAATCACTGCTGACATTTCAACATCTTACTTGGGACCTAGTTTAGCAGCTATTGCAATACAAGTCTAGAAAATCACTGACTAATTTTGTGTTTGTAACCATCAGTGTGATAAAATCTCTTCAAGTCAAAAGAGATTTTTTGCAGCCTAGATTGGATCTGGGAAGAAGGAGTACAGGGCAAGGATTTGAAGGATGGGCGGTTCTTGGAAAACTTTCATTGTTTTCCCCAGGGCTCCTGCAGGTTCTTCTCAATCCAGTTGAATGTGAGAAAAGCAACAACTTAATGGAGAGACTAAAATTAAAATGCAACCATCTGGGTTGTTTATCTTGCAAATATACAGTTGCAATTCTAAGTTGTTTAGAATCAGGTGGAACATTCCTAGACCAGGTAGACACAAAATTTCCACCAGTTTCATGGTTTGCTTCAAACTCTGTTCTGCAGGCATGGATAGTGTTTCTGTCATTAGGATATGTCAGATCTGTCATATTAATTATGCATTGCTCTAAACTGGATTGTGCTAGAATTTGTTCACAGTGAAATTGTCCTGATTCAGTATATATTAAACTAAACAGCTTTAGACCTGTGTTGATCCTATAAACACATTTTCCCCCTATAGAAAACAATCATTATCTTTCTTACTTTTCCTCTCCCACAAGAAAAAGGTTTACCACAAGCAAGGATTCTTTGTCCAAGTTTCCTAATACTTAGATTCTCTTGTGTCACAGCTCTGGTGAGAAACTTTTTGTTGCTCACAACCATCAATGACCACATAGTCCTTCAACAGAAGTAAAAACAGATACGCTTATAAAACCTATAGTTTCATTGCATTTAACTTTGAATTGTTGGACAGAATGTGAGATCTTGGTGTCATAGTTTACATCTAGATAGGGCTCAATTTGTTATGCCATTATGTTTTCTTCATAATCTATTTTGGTTTCCTGTTCAGCTTTTTTAACAGATATACAAATTCAGGTCACCCAAGGGAATAAGAGACTGCTCACCTCACATCTGGCTATGTTCCTTTCTTGTATTCACATATCTTTCTTCTCCTGATGTCCCAGTTCCATTTTTTGTAAAAGTTTTTGTGTTATTGTTCCTATCTCAGAAAATTAAAATCAGTCCTTTCAGAACAAGTCCTAATAAAATAAAAATAAGCAGTATATTTTAAAAAATCTAGTTACCATGATCACCTTAAATAACTGCCATCCATTGATCTGTGCTAAGATGGAGGTTATCACAATTGGCCTCATTGAGCACTCTCTACTTGTCCACTAGCAGCACACTGGCTGCTTTTGTTGGATCTTGTCATTTCCTAATGAGTACACCTGGTGGAGCCTTACTGGAATATACCATAGTGCAGTCAGGTATTGGAATCTCTCTCCTTGACAGCAGGCTTGGCTGAGGGGGCTGAGACAAGATACAGATAAAGCTCTTCTGGGCAAGTGTCACCAACGTCCACACAGTTACATTTCTCTCTGTCTCTCTTTGCTCAGGTTACTTGTCCCACTCCTCTTTTCTCTACTTCTGCTGCTGCTACAATAGTTCAAGCCACATTCGGTCTCTCAAGTGATGAATATAGAAGAGACATCCAACCTGTCTCTTTCTCCCACTCTTGCTCCCCCTGCTCCTCTCTCCCCAGGGCAGTCAGAGGGGTTTTCTTCTCACTTGCATTGAATCCTATCCTTATCTTGTCTAAAGATGAATCTTGGCTTTCCACTGCTCTTAGGTAGATCAAAACTCCTTACTGTGGTTTAAAAAGCAATGCTGGAACTACTTCCCATTGTTCTGACTTCCTAGCATCTTTTCCTGCCAACCCCCTCCTCGCTGCCAGGCAGCTACTGCGGTTCCCCCCACCCCAGCCTCCCATCCACAGGCCTGCTCCCTCAAGCTCTCTCTCTCTTTGTCCCATTTAGGCTTACACTCTCCTCCTGGCCATTGTTTGCCTGTCTCCTGTCATCTTCAAGTATCCCTAACAAGTAACTCTGTTTTGTTACTGTATTACCATTTGTATTAACCATCTGTTACATCTCCATGTTTATTTCTTCCATAGATCTTCAGTGAAATAAGGGTAAAACATCCCTAATAAGAAAATCCAAAATGCTCCAAAATTCCAAAATTTTTGAGCATCGACATAAGCTGTAAGATTCCATGCCTGACCTCATAAGATATGTCACAGTAAAAACACATGCAGGAAAAATATGTAATTACTTTCAGGTTACGTGTGGAAGGTATACATAAAACATAAATGAATATCATGTTTAGACTTGGGTCTCATCCCCAGAATATCTGATTATGCATGTGAAAATGTTCCTAAATCCCCCCAAATCCCAAATATGAAATCCTAGCATTTGGATAAGGAATGTTCAACCTGTAGTTTATAGATTGTTTTGTATATTGTTTGATAGCCAAAAGCCAGTAGATAATCTATTTCTTGTCTATTTGTGTCACACTTAGGATGGAAGTGTCAGGTGGCCAGGTTCTTATTGGACTTGTTTCCTACTGTACTCCCAGGAGCAAGCCCGGTATCTTTCTCACAGAGGGTATTCTATAAATGTCTAAGGAATGGATGAAGACAGTCTTGTTCTCTTGAAGTAAAGATGGTGGTGAGGGGTTGCAGTCCAATGGCAGTCACAGGAGGATACAATGAGTCCTGTGACGGGGAAGGACTCAACCCCTTCTGAGATGGAGAAGTGTTATGAAATATTCAGAAATAAGAAAAAGTGTCCCAGAGAAAATGATGTCTGCAGATTTCTAGTATCCCTAACAAATAACTACATTTTGTGTTACTGTATTAACATTGATTTTTATAGTAAAAAAAAATTAAAGCAATGATTTTAACTTTCTTCATTATTTTCCCTTTAAGGAAACTTTTCTAGACAATTCTAATCAACATGAAATTTTATATCACAGATATATGTATACCACGGTATATCTATTTATGAATTATATATGTATCTGTACTTGTTATATCAAAAGATTGTTTTTCAACCCATACAAATAAATTTTTGCCCCCTTGAGACTGAAATTGTCCCCATTGAGAATACATATATTAAATAAAGCATTTAATATGGATCTTAGAACCAAGTTTTGAAGGAGATGTAACTGAGGTAACATCACAACACTTATTCTAAATATTTACGGCTGGGTATTGTTTAACAACACACATGCACAAGAAGAAACAAAACAACAACAAGCATGATTTTTTTTCCCCACTCAGGAAAAAAGAGATAATCTTGATTTTTATCAAAAATATGATTGATATTTGTGTTCCTTGAAGTGAAAAGTCACTGTCAAACTCATAATGAGTTCACATAAAAATATCCACCAATATGTCATGGGGCATTGACCTCCAAAAAAGACCATTAAGAGATGCATCAGAGGAACTTGTATTTTTAGGTGGAAATGTGACAGAGAAACACTCAGTGATCACTGCATAGGGCAGAAAGGAGCGTGTGGGGGCTGGTTGACTCCAAGAGTACTTGGTGATATATTGGGAAGGTGACTTAGTATGAAAATACTGCCACAGATTTTGAATTTAGCTGGAAATTAAATTATTAGGTAAATTAATGCTGATAAAGTTGCATGGAGATAATTACAGATAGGAAAGAGCTTTATTTAAAGATTCATGGAGATTAAAAAGTTTTTGAGAAAGTGAATAATCTGATTTACATCCTGCCATTGCTCTTGCTGGAGGTTAATTCCATTTGGAACCCTTGTATCATCACAGGTATATACCAAATGGGTATTCCTTGGTAGGGAAATAGTGTATTGGTATGGGAGATGCTGGTGAATGAGTTTTAAATAGTGGAACTTAGCCCAAGGGCAAATTCTATGTCACTCAACACTTTCCACTTGCTTATCTTTCAGGAATTTTAAGAAGGTTAAGGCACTAAGGTTTGTTACAGGCTTTAACTGTATAGGCCCCCTTTATATTCTGGCTGGTATTTGGCAGCTACAGATGGATAGTGCTTCAGTATAATGATAAGAAGGGCATGCCACCCCCCCAAAGTGGGGGGCTTCTAATTCTGTACTTGTACCAGAATTTCTTTTCATTAGCCAAGTAGAAATTGAGTTTTACCAATGTGCAGTGAAATGAGGCATGGTCCAGCCTGATGGCCCATGACAGATGCTCAGTGAGGGTGACATCTAGTCCCATTAAAGCTGATGTTCCTATTTATACCAAGGACAGTTTGTTCAGCTACACAGAAAGATAAAAGATTACCTGGTTTTACAGACATGTACATGCTTTGTTTTGATTTCTCATATAACCAGCCAGATCCTTGTTACCAGTTATTCTACTTCACCTGTTCAGTATAATATTTATAATATTTTCTATGCATTCATATAGCCAAAATCCCTTTATTTACTGGTTAACATATATTACTCTTCAACCTTCTTTTTCATTATTAATATCAAACGTGAAACACTGAGCTGTGATCTGTTTATTCCCTTTACCACTCACTCCTGTCAGCTGCCACTCAAATTCTCCCCTGTCCCCTGCTTATAGCCTTCCTACTGTTCTCTCCCCCTGTAGGGACCCTCACCTTAGCCTCCTGCTGGGCAAACTCAACATAACTATCATGGCCAAAATACATGATAAACCCTCTTCATACTAACTTCAAACAAAGGTGGACAACCCCCAGGTGTTTCTTTCAATGCTTGGATATAAGTTTGTTATTTGCTCTCATCTTCCTTTAATTTTGCTATAAATCAACCTCATGCATTTATTCAAGACTTATGATATCATTTTATCCAACCAGTGTTTCAATTACACTAAGGCTTCTTTCCTTTGGAGATGGCTTACTATGGCATACTTGGACACATTAGCTCCATGTAATGATGGTTGTAACTGATAAATGGATAGTAAATGAATTCCCTTTGACATTTGAGAGCATTCAGCTCACAAATGAGGAAGAATGATTTATTTGAACGAGCTTGTTCCTTAGAAAAAAATTTCCATTTTTACTTACAAGTTTCAAGGATTATTACCATGAGAAACTATCTGTAAGAAAGTGAGTCCCCCCCCCATTTTATATAATGTGAAGGGCTTTTTCTGCATCATTTTTTCAGTATGGTGAAATATACATCACATAAAATTTCCATTTAAGCCATTACTCAATGTGCAGTTCAATGGCACTAGGTCCATTCACATGGTTGTGTAACCATCACTACCATGGATCTCCAGAACTTTTTGTGTTCCCAAACTGAAACTCTATACCCATCACTCACTCTCTGTTCCCCTCAGCCCCTGGAAGTCACTAAACTGTGAATTTGACTATTCCAGGTGCTTTGTGTGAGTGGAATTAGACAACATTTGTCCTTTTGTGACTGGCTTATTTGACTTAGCATAATGTTGCCAAAGTTCATTCCTGTGTAGCATATGTCAGCATTTCTTCTTAAAAGCTAAATAATATGGCACTGTATGTGAATACTGTACTTTGTTTATCTATTTGTCTATTCCTGGTTATTTGGGTTGCTTCCACCTTTTGGGTGCTGTGTATAGTGCTTCTGTGTACAGGTATATACAAACATACCTCTAACAACTTTTGAAAGAAATCCTATTAATTATATTCATACAACTTGTGATTTACCTTAGATTGTGTGCCATCAAGTGAGGTCCTCCTACACAGTGATGGCTCATTTTAAAAAGCTGCTGAGTCTTAATCATTTTTAAATATGTATCACATCTCCTTGACAGAAAGTGATCTTGCATAGTAACTTTCTTTAGAGTAAAAGAACATTAAGATAAAATGTTCAGAGAACTGAATATAAAAACCAGCTTATTTTTAGAATGTATTTGTTCTCAACATGCCTAATTGTTTTAGATAATTACCAATCTTGGACTATAAATATATTTCATTCAGCCAGCAAATTGTTTTTTGAAATACTTTGACACTGGGGGAAAACACTTAACCAATCTGTTACGTTATTGTTTTTTATGAAATAGTTTCTTTCAATGTGTGCAGTGTTTTAAGCTATGCATACATCTAAATGTGGTTGAAAATAAGTAATAAAATAAGGTTTTTGGTTGCAGTTGAGTTCATATCTTCCTGCACAATAGTAATCCAAGATAAAAATATTGAGCTCCCAGGTGAGAAGCAAATTTGGATTATCAAATATTATTTAAGTTTAGAAATGTGACAATTTTATTGAAATTCACTTTCATTTTCACTCTTAATTTGTGTATGTGAATTTCTACTTGTATTGATTATAAGAGATTACATAAACTCTGTAAGGATGAGGATTATGTCTGTTTTGTTTACTACATACAGTAGGCACTGAATACATATTGAAGGCATACAAATGAATAATCATAACAGTATCATTTGGAAACTTTTGCATGGACTTTTTTAGTGCTTCAACATGAAATTAATAAGCAGAATTTTAACAAATGTCCTATATAAATTAAAAATCCAAACATAAATAATATTTTTTCATTATCCTAACTTCTTTTCCAACCAACACAAATGCCAGTATTAGTATGAAAGAAAGAAGGGAGAACTTTCACAGAGATTTTTAAATGTTTAATTTCTGATGATAGTTCCTTATTGAAGATGATTCTTTTAAGAATCCTTATGAGACATTAAAAGAAACTGTAGTTTTGGCTTTTGTAAAATGAAGTCTACTGCCTCTTGTTCAGACTTTCAGCTTCAAACACTAAACTTTTGTGCTGATGGCACTAGGAATACTGGACTGATTGCCATGTGCCATCCCGGCTCCCTTGCTATGCTTCTTTGTCCTTTGGGACAACTAGGAAGGAAGGAGGTGGCTGAGATGACCCAACTGTTTTTTTTTTTTTTGCTTTCCGGCCTAAGGCCATTCTGTTAGTTTCATGGGGCAAGGTGAACCCACAGATCATTTTTTTCAATGCTGTTCTTTACAGAACCACATGGAGGGGGCTACCCATCAGGAACTAAAACTTCCTTACCTAGGTGGTATTCCTTGGCATGACCAGTGCTAGAATAAAATTCACTAAGTATGGCAGATACTCTTTTCTCCCAGTTATATTGTTATGCATGGTATAATTGATGATGGAAATGTCTGTAAAACTCTAGACATCCCATATAACAAATTAGGTAGTTCTTACTCCCTAGTCATTTGTAACAGTGGAGTATCAAGATATTTTGGATTTAAGAAATTTATATGTGTGTATGCATAGGTACACAGACATATCCTTAAATGTCAGAAATAGTGGAAATCTGTAATAAGGCATAAAAGTGTGGGGGAAATCAATGTGGTTCTAATTCATGTTTTACCTCCCTGCTTGTGGCCCTCAACAGACTAACATAAAGCTGTTTGGAAAGAACTAGGAATTGATTTCTGGCTCAATTTATTGAAATTTTATTTCTCCATCGGTAGAATTTCTCTCAATGATGACCTCTTGGAGTTGAGTGAGAATAAGTTCTGAGAAAAGTCTTTCTCAACTTTATCACTTTACAGAATGTATACACACAACTCTGGTGCTTAAGCAGGACTGGTGGTTCTTTTATATCTGTAGGAATATTTCAAAATTATTCACCATTTTCTTTTCTGAAAGAAGTCTGACATGCAGAAATTTGGAGGGAGTTTTCAGTGAGTGTTGTAGGGAGAATTTTCTTTTTGAAGATCACAAAGCCTTTAAAAACCCTCTCCTAAAAGAGATTTCTCTTCTAATTCTCAAAACCAGAGTACCTTCTTTAATTACCCTCAGTTCTATAAGCCACTATCCTTGAGGTGCTGGGGATTGTTCTGCACTTATCTTCTGAACTTTGTCCAGAATGTTCTGTTTATGGACCTGTTGCTCTGCACTGATCCCTTTTCAGGCTTTAACTTCCTTGATTGCCCTCTCCCTTTCCAGTTCTCTTCAGATGCAGGGACACCGTTTCCCCCTTGAGTCTACCAAAAACATTCCATATTTTCAGACTATACATCTTTTAACATTTTGAAAAAAATTCCCTATTTTGGGACAATGTACCTCTACCCTCATCTGTGACTCTCAGATAGTAGGCCTGGGAAGTGCTGCAGGCTCCCAATCTCTCCATTGTTGCCTTTCAAGGGAATTCACCCAATACCTGATAGGACATGGCTACCTCAGAATACTGAAATCTTTCCAGAGCTCTAGAAAGATATCTGAGATGCTTCTCTTTCAGGCAAAAATTCATCCATTTCTGGGGAATGGGTTCTCCATCTTAAGTCATTTTCAATCTATGGAAACTTAACTTTCATGAGATTCTCATCAACCTTGGTTTCCCAGCCTCTCTTTATAACTTTGCAGAATTTCCAAGGATCCTGGGACAGAATATTTACTGTTAGAAATTATGAAGATGTCTAAAAATAGCTCTCTCACTGTCCATAGATAGTAAATAGGATCTGTGTATTAAACAACCCGTGCTTACTTTCCTGTGGTTCGAGATGATTTTCATACCTTTTCTTCGAATTTCTTTTTCTTTCACTTCGTTCTTTTAGTATCTCTTTTTTTTTTACTTCAGAAAAACAAAAAGTAATTCACTTTTAGTATTTCATTATATTTTTCACTTATTTGATTGGCCTTATCTCCTCCTCCATTTGGGAAGATAAAAGCTTAATAAAACAGTCATGCACTCAACTTGTCCCCACCAAGTCTATGAACCTGTCTCCATCTCCTGAGTTCTCCCGCTTCCCCCATTGTCATGAACTGCATGACCATTAATTCAGAAAACGGGACAAGGGGCAATGGGAGATTAGGAAAAACCAAGCACACGCACAAATAGAGAAAAACCTGGGATACCCCGTGAACACCACACTCAGATGGAGTGCAATGACACGAGTCATATCAGCACGTTTATTATGTAAGTTTTTATCATAGAAAGCAATATTGTGGGGAAGTCTCTCCAAAACAAGCAGAGCCAAGGTCATGTGTGTGAGCAGCCTAATTATGATTATCAGCTTGTGCCCATAACTTTCTACCCCAAGCAGCTGGCGTCTTAAACCCACGGTTAAGAACATATAGTATTTCTGTGACTGGCATAGAACCCACAATTGCACAGGTTGTTACCATAGCAACTGGGCTTTCTCCATGGGCACCTTTGCACCAAGAATTCTCCAGAGGGCCATCACCTCTGTTACAGGACAATTTCAATACTCATAATTCGGTTGCCACTCCCAACACCCGATCTTAAAGAAAAGCATTCTCTCCTCCTCTCTGGTCCTCTTTTTCTATATTTCTCACTTCCTCAGATTTCCTGCATTCAGTCATCTCCTGTAATCCTGCAGCATCCAATCTTTCCCCCTGTCCTGGATCATTCCAAGCATACAGTATACTATGGAGTTGCCCATCCTAAAAAAGACCTCATCAGATCATCAGCTCCAGCCTCTACTGCCCTTCCCAGCTGGATTTTTTCACAAACAAGTGGTCCGCACTTAACCTCTCCCTTCTTCACCTCTTCATAAACAGACCAACAACTCCATAAACCCCAACAACTCCAACAAATTGCTCCCAACAAGGTCACTAGCAATCTCTGTGCTGTCAAGTAAGTCATAAACCTTGCCTTATCTTTTTCAAGCTGTCAACACTATTCAAAATAGCTGCCCCCTCCCTCCAACTTGTAATGTTCTCTGCTCTTGACTCCTATGACTTCATGTTCTCTGGCCATCCCATGCCAGCTTGGATGCTTTGGGGTTTTGTGTTTTCTTCTTTTTCTGGGATGACAGAGGGAGACAGACTCCTCATTTTCTATTTAACTGCTCAAATTGAGGATACTTTGGCACTCAGAACTTGCCTATCTTTTCTCTAACTTCCCACTGTTTGGATTTTGATATTTTTTGTTTGTTCAACTGCTTATGTAGCTTTCTTACACATTCCCATGAATGTCAAACTGAACTTGTCTAAATCACAGCACTGTTTGCTGGCCTATGTTCCTCAACAGGTTCCTCTTTTTTCATGCTTCCCCTTCTGGTTAATGGTCAATAAGTTCCATTGTTTTAACCCCTTCTGGTTAATGGTCAATAAGTTCCATTGTTTTATTTCCCAGACCTACCCATCTTAATCACCATGGCATGAGTCCCAGCCACCATCATCTCTCATCTGGGCTCAGCTTCTACTCTCGTTCCTTTCCAGTTTTTTAAAGAAATAAAGTTGGAGAAAATTGACCGCATCAATATTTTAAATTGGAGAAAAGTTGCAACAACTGTATTTAAGCAGGCTGTAGGAATGAGAGATAAGGAGATGCAGTTCAAAAACATATATTTAGCTGGTAGGACACAGACTTCAACATAACTGAACCATTGAAAAGTGGGAAAGAACCATGTGGAAGGAATCCAGGTGATAGGAAACAAGTGGGAAAGAAGAGGCCAGGTTTTTTGTTTGAGACAGGATCTCATGAAGCTGCTGATGGCCTTGCTAAGTTGCTCAGACTGGCTCTCAAATTTGGAATCTTCCTGCCTTACCCTCCCAGGTTTCTGGGATTACAGGTATATACAAACAAGTGATCGAAACCTACAAGAGGCCAGGTTTTGAATTGAAGTCTTAGTTGTTGGATTTGTTGAGCTGTAGGATCATCAAATGTCTATTTCTTTTTTAATGAATATGAATTATACAGAATAATGTATTTCATTGTGGCATATTTGTACATGTGTATTATGTACTTTGATCATTTCTACCCCCCGCATAACTCCCACTACCCTCCCCACACACTTTACCCTGGGCCCCTTCCTCTTCTCTGACAATCTCCCTTCTAATTCCATGTTGTCTTTTATCCCCTGGATTCCATATATGAAAGAAAACATGATACTAGACTTCCCAAGTCTGACATTTTGTTAAACAGGATGACCACCACTTCCATCCATGTTCCTACAGATGACATGATTTCATTTTCCTTTATGGTTGAATTATACTTCATTTTATAAGTATACCACATCTTCTTTCTGCATTCACCTAAAGATGAATGCCTGTGCTCATTCCGTAGTTTGGCTATTCTGAATTTTTCCACAGTAAATATGGGTATGCAAGTATGTCTGTAGTATATAGACTTCATTCAGGTGTATACCCAGGAGTGTTATAGCTGGATCAGATAGTAGTCCTATTTTTTTTTTTGAGGAAGCTCCATATTGATTTCCATATGGCTGCCTAGCTTATATTCCTACCAACAGTACATACGGGTGTCTTTTTTTCCTCTGAGTACTCACCAGCATTAACTGGTTTTCTTTTTTTTCTTAATTCTTTTTTTTTTTAAGTTCTTGGTAGCCATTCTGACTAAAGTAAGATAGAATCCCAATGCAATTTTGATTTGATGTCTATAGATGTTGAACAGTTTTTCATATGATTACTAGTCATTTGTACTTCTTTTATGAAATGTCTGTTCCATTTGATGAAGTGGGTATGTTTGGAGATGGTTGTATATACACAACTAGAACCAAGACTTGAAGACTAAATGTATAGACTTTGGAATCATTCATTACACGTTATACCTGAAGTTATGAAGAAAGGTGAAATCACCAAGGAAAAAAGTACCCATGGAAAAATAAGTGTCAATCCTGCTTGTCAGCCTCAGGTTGACTTCTTGTACTTCCCATCTAGTCTCTCTCTAGAGCCAAGCATGCATTCCTCTTCTCTTCACAGCTCTGCACCATCTTCATTTACCCCAGTCATTCCCTTCTCAGGATACACACAAAAGGAAGCACAGTGCCCTATATCTTTTTCAGTCTTGTTGTTCACAATGATAAGCACCTACGTCCACCTTCTTATTAAAGGTTTTGTGGCTGAACATTTTGACCCTTGATAATCTTCAGTTATCGGGAGCCAGCAAGAGAGTACAACACTTGACAAACAAATACAGTCACACCTCCCCACCCTGGTGATTACTTATCTGACATTCCAGTGGATGGCCCATGAAGCCAAGAATCCCAAAGCAGCAAATAAAACCTTCCAGCCATCTAGTTAGAATTCTCCTTCCAACCATCCTGGTAGAATTACAACATGGAGGAGGCACCAAAACTGGAGTCTGTTTTTTTTCACTTCCATTTTTCTTGTTGTTCTTTTTTAGATATACATGACAGTAGAGTATTTTTGACGTACATATACATGGAGTACAACTATTCTAATTAGGATCAGATTCTAGTGATTGAACATAATGTGGAGTTACATTGGTCGTGTATATTCATATATGAACATAGGAAAGTTACCTATACTTCTAACGAGGTTGGTTTTTCTGACCATGGCTGTTAACTCTTTTTTTTTTTTTTCATATTTTAATGTCTTTATTTACTTTTGTATTTTGGTATTTTACCCAAAAATTCCTGAAGAAATGTACATAAATGAATATACACAGAAAAATCGAGGCAAATTTGTTATTGGTATAAAGAGAATTCTTATCAATTGAGAATTATAAAATTTCAATTGAAATATTAACTTAAAATTGTAAAGTTTACATGCCTTTTTGTGCAATGACATGTAATTAAGCATTTATTTTCCCCACCCTCCTCCCCTTCTCTCTCTCTCCTCCATAATCTTTTTTTTTAAATTTTTTTATTAGTTGCTCAAAACATTACAATGATCTTGACATATCATACATTTGATTCAAATGGGGTACATAATACAGGATCACATTGGTTATACAGCCACGTTTACACATACTGCCATACTAGTGTCTATTGTATTGTGCTGCCCTTCTTATCCCCTCTGCCCTCCCATTCCCTCCCATCACCTCTTTCTACCCAATCTGCTGTGACACGTTTCTCTTTTTTTTCTTGCCCCTCACACCATCTTATATGTAATTTTGCATAACCATGAGGATCTCCTACCATCTTCCATGCAATTCCCATTCTCTCTCCCATTTCCACACACCTCTTGTCCCTATTTAATGAACTGTATGAAAGTCCTACATATAATGTTCTGTCCTGGTGTTTTGGGAGAAGGAAGAAAATTAGGTTCCTTTATTGTCATTGTTATAATCCATTACGAATATTAGCAATTGCCCTCAATTTAATGGTACTGCACAGTTGATCTAAAATTCTAGCTGGTGGTTGGATAAGTTCTAGACAAACAACTATTAGAAATGTGTGTTAATGGTTACCAGATTAAAATAAATCTAGATAAAATTTCAGTAAGGTCCAAATAATATGGAATATATGTTTTAAATAGAATCGGATGAGATAGAAAGGCATTCTTAGTTTTGGAAGAGTATCAAATAATCTGTTCCGTAGTCTTTTAATTGAAGTGATAAATTCTCTTTGCATTAACCTTTTGCTACAAAATTAAAATATTTACTGCCTGTGGTCAGCATTTATATTCAAACTTTAGTGTTGAATTCTTTATACTTGAATATCATCTGTATTCTCAAAGAATCTTAAGAGTCTAACTTTGAGGTCAAGTAATATCAATTGGAGTCCAGTGTGTACCAGGTATTGGAAAAACAAAGATAAATAAGAGATTGTTCCTACTTCAGAAAGCCTTCAGTTTGGTGAATTTACAGTCTGGCTAAGATAAAACCCACATTCAAGATACATAGCAATACAAACTAGTATATAACATATGCTAGTTGAGTAGCATACACTTGAAGTGCTTCAAGACTTTAAAGAAGGGAGCCTCTGATAGGCTGTTCAAATAATTGGAGAATAATTTACTGGTGTCCACCCAACAGCAGCAGCCTGAAAACCAGGACCCCTATGTATGTTTACTCAACTCAAATGACTTCTCACTTTGGCATTTTTTTCTGCCAACTTCTCCTATTTACTTGTTTGTTTGTTTGTTTGTTTATTTTTGTAGCACTAGCAATTGAACCTGGGGCCTCGTGCATATGAGGTGAGTGCTCCATCACTAAGCTACGACACCAGCACTCTTCATTTTATTTTAGATAGTTTGCTAAGTGGCTTCAACTGGCCTTGAACTTGGGGTCCTCTTCCCTTACACTTCCTAGAAGCTGTAGTTACAGGTATATGCCATCATGCCCAGCAACTTGCTCCTCCTCTTCAGGCACAGTTGATCAACCCCTTCTTTGTAATGCTTCTGTTAGTCCTCCTTAATTATATGGAAGCCCTCAAAGTATATTATAAGATTCCAACCAAAAGATTCCCTACAAGATTCCAACTTCCTTGAGACTGCAGATGTTGTACATTTGTCTCTGAATCCCCACCACTGCTTAACATGGTACCGAGGATATTGTTAGTGTCCCCCCTAAGTATTTCTTTTCTGAATTATTAAAGGAAAAAAATGAATACACAAGATATGAGGTAGGACCTGAGGGAAGATTATAACCCTGCACTTAAAAATCAACAGGTAACATATCTTTACCAGGTACACAGGGATTAGAAATAAAGAAGAATAAATAGTGCAAAGAACAGGAATTCTCAAACCTCAAGCTGTCTCATTCCTTCCTTTGTGACTCTTAGTTATTCTGTCTCCTGACATCCTGTTCAGTAGCTGATATTGTCCTGCCTCCCCTGCCATCCCACCTAATGCTTTTAATGTTTTTGGCAAGCCCAACAGGTCACCTGGCTTTTTAGCAACTATATTTTGAAATGATGTCAATCTCATGGACTTCTGTAACTTTATTTTTTAAAAAATATTTTTAGTTGTAGATGACCACATTACCTTTATTTTATTTATTTATTTTTTTATGTGGTGCTGAGGATTGAATCCAGTGCCTCTAACGTGCTAGGCAAGCATTCTGCCAGTGAGCTACAGTCCTGACTTCAGGAACTTTATAAAGGGCTATTTTATTTTAGATGCTTCAAGTCTCTCTTGCTTAATGGTATAAAGTTTCTAGACAAAACCCAAACCTAGAAATCTTGGCTCCTTAAATGGGAGGTTTGTAGAATAAGTTATTTAGAAGAGATTACGAAAAGTTTGATTCTTACCTTTTCTTTTAAACATAAGCAAACTGAAGTTCTGGGAGACGTAGTGACCTGAGATGGGAGAGTTGTTATTAATAAACCAAATTCAACAGAGTTTTCATGGTTTGGGCCAGCAATCACTATAAAATCTTAACATCCATAGAAGGAATATCTGGTTATTAAGAAAAAAAAAACAATTAATGGTTGATACAATTCTCTAGTGTCTGCTTTTAAACTAATTAATCACATCTATACTTATTTATTTAAAGATTTTTTTCCCCACCCTGACAAATCATAGGATCTTGAGGTTAAGAGTCCTGGTTCTGTTCATTTTTGTATATAGCCCACAAACTTAAAACTGGCTCAAAGTATTTTTCTTGTCATGCTACAGATCTATTTTTCAATTAATAATAAATATGTAAATCATAAATATTTTCAGTAGGGCATTCATCTTAGGAATTGCTGCTTGGAAATATATTTATGAAAATATATTGTCATCTTTATTTAATGAAGCCAGATGCTTGCACTAGTCAAAAGATTTCTAGTTAAAAAGAAATGTGAGGCTGGAGCTGGAGCTCAGTTGCAGAGTGCTTGCGTAATATCTGTGAGGCACTGGGTTTAATCCTTGGCACCACATAAAAGTAAACAAATGAAATAAAGGCATTCTGCCCATTCTATGAATACAAAAAAATATTAAATGTATTCATGAAAAAAAACTTTAAAATTATATAATGGATCTATCATAAATACAATAATAAGTGGCTTAAAACTTCTAATAAAAGAGATAGATAGCATCCTCTGGGGCTAAAATGTCAATACCGTACCTGGGAAAGCTAAATAATAATATTATCTCTTCTGAGTTGTTGGATTTAAAAAAACTAAATGCTCAGTATTTTAGTTTCATGTGCTTCAACATGTTCACAATTTTTGCATGTGTATATATAATATATAAATGTATATATTTACATCTATTAAATATAAACTTCTTGGCCAGGCATGGTGGCACACACCTGTAATCCCAGGGGCTCAGGAGGCTGAGACAGAAGGATCACGAGTTCAAAGCCAGCCTCAGCAAAAGTGAGGAACTAAGCAACTCAGTGAGACCTTGTTTCGAAATAAAATACAAAATATAGGACTGGGGATGTAGCTCAGTGGCCAAGAGCCCCAAGTTCAATCCCTGGTACCCCAGCAAAAAAACAAAAATAAAAAATAAAAACCTCTCAACTGCAAAAGGCTTATGTAGTCAAAAAGTGTATAGTCTTTATCTCTTTCCTATCTTCTCTTCTCTTTTTCCTATCTTCTCTTCTAGACTTACTTCAGTTTGCTCACACCAAATTTATGTAGTTCACGAGATCCTATCACCCTGTGTCTGTGTACTCCTTTAAACTGATTCTACCTGAGCATTCAGCTCAGCGTGTTCGGTGTCTGGCCCCTGAATATATGAACAAATATATTTGTTCATATATTTGCTGAATGTTGGAAGTGGTAAGTGGTGGTGGTGCAGAATAAACAAATAAAGGAAGCACCATCTACCCTTAAAGGAACTCAGTCTGGTTACAGAGACCAAGGCAGGAAGGGTTATGAATGTTTGAGCCAAATACACTGGTTTCCATTCTCCTGTTCCAAACTAGAGCATTGATATTATGGTGGATGCCATCTTAGGTCAAATATAAAGTGCTACACAGAATTGGAAAATCTGTCCAATGAACATTCCTGGAAGACCTTAAAATTGGAGAATTATTTACCCATGACAAAAACAAAGACTTTTTTTTTTAAATCCCAAAATTTTAATAAAATGTTTGTCTTGATACATTGGAAGTTCATTCTTGTTGGTAAGTGTTGTTTTGTCAAACACAGGAAGCCATTACCCTTCTGCCCCCAATCTTTTGGATTTTCCACTTCCTCTGGAGCACCACTTAGCCAAAGCCTAAAATTGGAGCTGAAATTATGGGGTTCTGAAGTTGGAATTATGGGTTAGGGTTTCTGCACATACAACCATCTGGTTTGGAGCTTACCGTCTGATTTTCTTCATTTCCAAAGTGGGAATAAACATGCCTAATGTACCTGCTGAAAGTATTTGGCTTTATCATGCAAAAAGGACCTTAAATATTTCATTTTATCATTGAGGTAAAGAAGAAATTGGTAGGTGGAGACAGATATATAGTAAAAGATGAAATGTCTTAAATGTGGTTTAGGAATTATGAATTCCTATCAAATATGGAATACTAGCCACTGAACATCATGACACCACCACTCATTTGTTTTCTGCTTAGCCCCAGGATCTCCCTTTTTAAGTCTAGACCCCTCTCGGCATGGCTCTTCACAGCCCCCGTCCCATCGTGAATGTGGCTCTGAGGTTTATGTTCCTTCACTTTCCTTCTGTGGATCAGACATCCCTGGATTCACTTTCTTTTCTGTCTTCCTCAAACCTCACAGTTGACCAGACAAACCATTCTTCAATAAGAGAATCAATTTCTTTGACACCCAACCCATCCTTCCACCCAACTGCCTAATTTGGTGCCATGATACAAGCAACCTATTTAACCAGATATTAACCCCCCCACACCGCCACCAAATTTGGGTTTGGAGACTTGGTAGAAGAGCCTTATTACCTTTGGTTTAAATTTAAGTCTAGCTTAGAACTGTGTCTAACACAACATCTCCTTAACTAACTTCTTGGTTTACTGTTTTCTGTTTGATCTTTGGAAAACAAGTGGCCTTTTAGGAAAGCTTCCAGAAGTTTGGGGTTTAATTGTGTGCTTCTGAATTTTCTGTATAACTTTATTAAAATGTAGTTTTTAGATACCTGAGCCCACCTCTGTGACACAATTTCAGTTTATTAGGTTTGGGCTGAGACTTGTCTTCTGCATTTTTAAGAATGTTCAGCACTGTGGCTGAATCAAATGGAAAAATAAAATTTTAGTGTCACTACATTGTTTCTAAACTTGGTGAGATGTTAAAGTGATTCAGCAGAATTTTCATGGCTGTTCTGTTGTATCAGTTGTTATTAATCAATGACATCCATAAAAAAAATCAGTTGTGGTGCTATTAATATTATCAGTACAAAATATTCATCCTTTGCATTCACCCACTCACTGGTTATTCAGGACATTACTTTCAGGTGGGTCCTAGCTCCCTTATTCTGTTAGGAAAAAAAAATACCAAATGTAAATCATCTGTAAATCTGTTGCTGTGACAAAATACCTGAGATAATCAACTTAAAAAGAAGAAAGATTTATTTTGATGCATAGTTTCAGGTTTCAGTCCATGGTCAGTTACTCTATTGCTTTTTGGGCCTGTGACAAGGCAATATATCATAGTAGGGATCATACAACACAGGAAGCATAAGAGAGAAAGTGGTACGGGTCCCAATATCCCCTTGAAGGGCACACCCCTAATGACCTTACTTCCTCCTAGTAGGACCCACCTTTTAAAGGTATTACCACCTACCCAATAGTGCTATAGGTTGGCAGGCAAACCTCTAACACATGAGCTTTTGGAAGAGCTTTAATCTTAATCATAGAAGTATGGTACGGTAAGATACATCTGCAACAGAAATAAATGCATGTTTTGAATAGTAGCGTTTCTGTTTAGGATAATAATTGATAAGTGTAAAGAAAGTCTATAGATTTACTACAGCCTTAAAAAAATATATATTGCCACAGCATAAACATTGAAAGTAATGTTATGCTTTCTCCATTCCTCACTGAAATCACATTTAAATTCAGAGTCACTGGTGCTGGTTTACATTCAATTTAAGACAGCAAGGCCAAAAATAGCCTTAATGACGCATGCAAAACATTTTCCTAGGAACAGACTCTGGACTTATTAGCGTCTGGAGTGATCAGTCAATACTCATCTGGGGCACTGGTGTGCCTTCTCCTATCAGTCACTGGTGAATTAACGTAACTGGCTTTAAATAGCCCAAGTGGAGAAGGAGATTGACTTTAAGTTTGTTCCTGCTTCTTAAAAATATGTTATCTTTTCCTGGCTGTAAAGTAGCAATTAAAAGCTGTCCTCTAAAGTGAAAAATAATTTGTTTCATGTTGCAGAACTAGGCTTAGGGTTCTGGAGAAAATACTGGAATACTGGACAAGAAGCAGAGAGCCCCAAGTGCAGTTCCCTGTCTTGTTCCTCTCCATGACCTTGAGCGAGTCAAAATTGCTAGGCTTCATTTTTACAATGAAAGCTTGGATTCTCAGGTGAAGGGCTCTTCTGGCTCTAATAGCCAAGATGTTGAAACACAATGTTTCCAGATATTTGACTGAAATTGCTCACAGGGAAAGGGGGCCTTTTTGAAGAGGCTCTCATGGTAGGATAGGGGAACATTGCAAATCTGAACATGACCACAGGTTGCAGAATGACAACATATTAGAATTGAAGGGCGCCCTGCAGACCCCTCATCTAACATACAAGGCAGCCAGCTGCCTGAGAGAAAGCACCAACGGACTCTGGTTCATTAGCCATCTTCTAGCAGTGGGCCCCATGCTTTGCTGGGCTCATGAAGTAAGATGCCATTAATCAATCACTAAGTGTGTGCCATTAGGCCATACCTAACATTTATTAGGTATGGCTGTTATTTGTTGGATCTAATAGTCAAAATGATAAGACATAACATTTCTAGATACTTCACTGACACTGCTAACACAGAAGAGAGAATTGTACTTAGGGGTGGGAAGGAACTCTTGTGGTTGGAAGGGGGAACATGGCAAATCTGAATGACCACAGCTTGCAAGGTGACCACACATGAGAATTGAAAGGCCTGTAGAGATGCCAATTTTGCATCTATCTTCCTGGGAGTTGTGACCTGTTGGTTCATGCACTTAGTAACAGCTCAGACTTTGGGGCAGAGGGCCTAGGTGGATAAGCTTAAAGCTGTGAAGCACGTAAAAGCATTTACTGTCTTTTGAAAGATCAAACTCAGTGCTGGCCACATCAGCCTAGGGTGGAGTGCTGAAAGAAAAGTCTTATTTCCTCCCTCACCTCCTACTACTATCTGCACCTTTTGTACCAGATGTGGGATTTCTGCATACCAAGCATACTATAAACTGGAGAGTTTTCTGCAGATATCATCTTGGTGTCTTAGTCAGCTCTGTGTCACTGACCGAAAGACCTGACAAGAACAGCGTAGAGAAGGAAAAGTTTATTTGTCACTCAGGGTTTCAGGGGTCTCAGTCCATAGACATCAACCCCATTGTTTTGGGACCAAGGTAAGGCAGAATATCATGGTGGAAGACAGTGGAGGAGGAAAGCAGCTCAGGACATGGCTACCAAGAAGCAGAGGGAGAGCTCCACTCACCACGGACAATATATAGATCCCAAGCACATGCCCAGTGATACGCTTCCTCCTTCCCCACCCTACCTGCCTACTGCTATTACCCAGTCAATCCCTATCAGTGGATTGATGTGCTGATTAGATTAGGGCTCTCCTAACCCAGTTATTTCGCTTCTAAACTTTGTTGCATTGTCTCACACATGAGCTTTGCGGGACACCAAATAATAATAGTGTCCTGCAGTTTGATTCAACTCTGGCATTGTCTACTAGAGTTACTGCAAACCCTCCAGGCTAAAGTCTCAGTCCCACAAGATTGCCCCCTACTTCAGACACCCGCCCCAAGTGGCAGGTCTCCATGTTATCCACAACTTTCTCATGACATGACTATAAACTGGAAGTTCCCACAACACCTCCCCGCCCCAGGTTGGAATTTACTAGAATGGCTCACAGAATTCCAGAACATGGTTTATTATAAAAAGATACAAGTCGGTAACAGATAGATGGAAGAGATGCATAAAGTAAGGGATCAGGGTCAGTTGTGGAGATCCCATGCCTTTCTGGGTACATCATTTCCATGTGTTCATCAATCTGGAAGATTTCTGAATTCCTTCCTTTTGGGATTTTCTCAAGGTGTTGTTACTTGAGCATGATTGATTAAATTACTACTAGTAATTAAGTCAGTCTTCACCCCTTTGCCCCTCCTGCAGGGTCAGAGGGTGGAGCTGAAAGTTTACCCTTTCTCACTGGTGGATTCCCCTGGTAATCCTTGGTGACCACCCCACATTTTCAGGCTAAGGAACCACACACACCAGCACCACTGGCCATAGATCACTTCATTAGCCTCATTAGCATATAAAAGACACTTTTATATGTGAGTTTTGGGAATTGTATTTCAGGATGTAGGGGCCCTTTCCAAAAATATATTTCTTACTCTATCACAGTAGATGAATTTATGCTCACCCTTGGACCACATTCTGAGTATGGACTATTATTGATTTGGCTCCAGGGATACCTCATTGATCTTTCCCCTAAATCTCCCTCCCAAAGAACAAATCTTATTACTTATCTACTAGTACTGGAGTGGCAGAACTCAAGATTGGTTAGGAAGGGATCTCTGAAATTTCATGTATTGATGGCTGCTTGTTGTATATATATCCCTGTTCCAGCACTATGCTGACAATGTTTTGTGACTTGCCTTACTACACATTCACAAAAGCCCCTTTAAGGGGAAGGAAACTAACTTAAAACAGTTTAGCTACACTTGCTCCCACAGCCTGTCCAGGGCCAAGGTTGGAGTCACCCGGGGCTTAGTCAAACAATGGCGGCATTCTCATCTGCTTTCTCACCGAGTCACTGGGTAGAGCCCTGACTTCTATTTGACCACAATTTTCAATTCTGATATTGTGGTTTTGATTTTTCCCTTAAGAACAGCTTTCTGTTGTGAGGTCTTCAGAACTTGTTAAAAATATTTAAAAATGCATATAATAAAAATATGTGGTGTATTGGTGTGGCCACTTGGTATTAAGCATGAAATACATAAGTCCTAAACTTTTTAATCTGCTAAAACAAAGGACAGCATGTTCGCTGGGAGCCCAGTGATGGTGGTATCCGTGTTTTTTACTCACGTAGGGCCTTTGTGGGAAGTTCTTCTTTCCACCATGAGAGGCAAAGTATGGATACAAATTGGGCCACTTTTAAGATTGAGGCAGACTTTAGGAACACAGAAGCATCAGGCAGTGAGCAGTCAGACACAGAAAGCTAAGGGGCCACTGACTTAGAAAGGAAAGTTATTTTTAGGTTCCTCAACAAATTGGCATCAGATTTTTGTCTTATGGCAAGCACTGATGGAAAGCAACGTCCTTTGAATAAAACAGATAAAGTACATATTTATAATGAACTTCAGGCAGCTGCAGACAGGCTGCCATGAGTGAAAAGGGACTCTTGTAGGCAAAGACTGTCATCTGGGCAGAAATGAACCAGCTGAACCCTGAGATGTGAGAAAGGAAGTTCTGTATTGGATCAGGATAAGACAACTTGTGAGCCACTGAATCATAGGCAGGAGTAAGTGGCAACTAATATAAAACCCTGAAATAAGCCATTTATAATTTGCTTATCTTGCTGTAACCCAAGGATAATTATATATGTTGCATATGGATTTAATTCTATAATGAGACTTCCATTTTTTTCTTAATCCATTTGTTGTCTGCAATCAAGATGCAGATGAAAATTTCTCTCCAGAGTAATTTCTGGTGTTCTTTTGCTCAGACGGAGATTACAGTTAACAATAATGTATGTTTCAAAATAGCTAGAAGAGAGAATTTTGAATGTTCTCACCACAAATGATAGGTTTGAAGTGATCACATAATTCATTTAATTGTTGTACAATGTATACATGTACATCAAAACAACTCACTGTATCCCATAAATATGTATATTTATTATGTATCAATAAAAAATTGATACTTTATTTGTACAAAATAAATCCCTCCCTGTTACTGACTCTGGAGATCCCAACAAACCAGGTCTGGCCACTTGCCCCCAAAAGCAAACAGAATAGATAATGGTGAAAAGAAGAAAAGGAAACTTTAGTTAATCTGGCCATACTGAGAAGGCAGAGTGAGATGCAGCATCCCAGCTCTGTCTTCAGGTAGTTGACTTGAGCTACAGGTTTCAATAGACGGAGAACTGTGACAGGGAGTGAGTCATAGGCAAGATTTAGCCTTCTCAGTCAGACTGTGGTCAGGATGATCAACATTTCAATTCTGGTTAAGCAAGGCAGTTCTAGAAAAGTCAAAGTCACTTGAGGGGGGCAATTTTTGTTTATTGTTCAAAATGTTTATCTTCCAGACCTGTGAACCCAGCAGGAGTAGTAATTCAGTCCCCATCAAATGATTGCTTCTGTTTAGGGGGCACATTTCCTGGAAGGTGTAGGCCAATGACCAATGACTTCCAGGAGTCTGAAACAGAATGCTACAAATTGTTTCTCAGTATTGAAGGGGAATGATATAGGCATAGGAAAATTTAGGGCTAATAAACTTTGTATTATTCGTTTTTTAGCTGTGAGCAGAGAGATGAGTAGTTCACAAAATTTAAGGTAATAAAGAAGCCAGATACAAAATAAAGGCAGAGGTGCTGGGCTGTTCCTACTTTCAGTTAGCCCTTAGGTTTCTTCAGGACTAGGTAGAGTTGCTGCTGTTAGCAAAGGCAGCTTCTCTAAGTCCTTGTTTGATCCAAGAACATCGATATCTGTTCTGGAGTTCATAGTGGGCCCACCCATTAAGCAGAGCCATTTATCAGGAAAAATGGTCATCAAGGTTGTTTCTTACTCAAGAGCATTACAGATCACTGAGGTTTATCAGCCCAAACCAGGGACAAAAGACCTAGCTTGACACCTGAGTTTAAATAGAGAGCAGGATATACAAAATGAAAAAACTGAATTGTAGAACATTCCTTTGTTAGTATTTCTTCCAACTCCTATTCTGCATTGGAGGGGAGAAAGTTCTAGAAGTCTTTGACTACGTGGGTGTGTAAGATTATGGCTAATATTCAGTATTCCTTTTAAAAAGTAGATAAACTTGGTTTTGTATGTCATACATATTTTTCGTGTGTATATGCAAAGATAGATTCTGTGATATATAAACATATATTTGACGTGATATCTTTTATATCCTGAAACCATTTCCCTCATTTCTTGTTTTTCTGCCAAGAATGAGCACAAAGGACCATAGATTCCAGGATACTATCTCTTGACAGATCTGTGCTGAGAAATTACTGTAGGAGTACCTGCAGTTCTTCATAAAAATTTCAGAAGCACAACTTTATAGGAACCATAAAAGATTTAAGAAAACTTCTGGGACCCTCTAGAAGGGCCTGACATTCTCTCAAAAAATTGTTGACACATTGTTTGACTGTCTTAAGACAGCGCGTGAAGTACCCAAGGAAGACGGCTCATTACTCTTAAAAGTCAGGCAATGTTTTTAATTTAAAAAGCTTATCTCCCAGGTTGATCATAGGCCTCATCAATTGAACTTGGCTTTGAATGACTCTGGGCTATTTCAGAGAGTGAAGTTTTTCTCCAAGGAATATGAACTAAATGTTCAGGGCATTCAAAATATTATGCCTTTAGTTCTGGTGATGTTTGAAAAAAAATGAATTTGAAATAATTTTCAAACAGTGAAGCAACCCTGGAATATATCTGTTTTTCCAAGGATACTTTTTTGAAAAGACTAACATTAACTTTGATAAGTTTGTATATACTTGATTTTTTAAATTACTCAAATTATTTAAAGAGCATGAATTTTTTACAGTAGAAGTGTGGATTTTCTCCCCCTCTTTTGGTTGCCAAGCTGATTACTAAAAGGCTGGTTCTCCTTGCCCTTCCAGAATAAGGCAATCCAGTGCCATCCTCTGCAACTTATCTTTGTAAAACCAAGCACAAGTGCAAGAATGACGCAGCTGTCAGTTGAGTATGTTTCTCTCCTGCTAGAGTACCAGCCTCACAGAACAAACTCCATCTCTCCATTGCCAAGAATGTGTCCTGCATGGAAGACATACTTAATAAACATTTGATGAAGAGGAAATGATTTGATTTTTGAACTCATTCTACCAAACATAACTAGTTCAACCACAGAAAGCAGAATCCGGAACTGTTATGTTTCCAGTCTATCAATTTGGCTAGAGCTTAGGAGCTGTGTTTAGGGCAAAAAGAACATAGGTAAATTTATCCCCTGCTGAGGAGCATCAGAATCAGTCAACTTTTCTGGGAGGAAATTTGGTAACACATATTAAAATCTCACACCTTACGATCCTAAGAATTTGTCTAAGGAAATAAGTTTTAGACCCTTTTTTTTTTTTTTTTTGGTACCTTGGATTGAACTCAGGGGCGCTTAACCACTGAGCCACATCCCCAGCCTTTTTAAAAATATTGTATTTAGAGACAGAGTCTCGATGATTTGCTTAGGGCCTCACTAAATTGCTGAGGCTGGCTTTGAACTCTCAATCCTCCTGCCTCAGCTTTCCCAACCCCTGGGATTACAGGAGTGCCCCTCAGTGCTTGGCTTTTTTGACCTTTTGAAAAGAAAAAAAAAATGGTAATCACAGAATAGACCTCTCTTAGAAAGCCCCTTGAAATCTTTTTGGCCTCACCTGCCTCTGGGGCCACCCATCTCTGTGGCGATTACCATAACCAGGGTCCACAGGTCCTCCCTCTTAGGATTCCACTCATGGCCCTTGAATACACAGAAGCACAGGGGAGTCGAGGCCAACAGGCAAAGCTTGGACTAGCAGATTGGGCTGATAAATGACATCTCCCCTAACAGACTGTCTTGAGGCATGGTTTACATGGCTCATCAGAGGATAGTCCAGAAGGATAAGCAATCAGTCATACCCAGCTGCAACTGGCTCACATTGTCTTTCTTGCCGCCTCCTCTTGCCACTACTTCCCTTCCTGCAGTTGCATACCTACTTAAACTGTTACCCCTGCTTCTGCTTTTGATTCCTGGGGAACCCCGGGGAACTGAGAAATTGTCTAATTGGTTAAAGAAGCTGTGTTATCTCTGCAAAGAGATACAGATAAGTGCAGTATTTAAAAATGATATGGGCCCAGCAGAGGCTGAGGCAGGAGGATCGCAAGTTCAAAGTCAACCTCAGCAATTTAGCAAGACCCTGTCTCAAAATAAAATGAGGCCAGGGATATGGCTCAGTGGTTAAGCGCCCCTGGGTTAAATCTCTGGTACCAAAAAAAAAAAAAAAAAAAAAAAAACAAGTTGAGGAGCAGGGAGGCAGTGACTTTTTAAATGAGATAATTGTTACAAAAGTCTATATTTTATGATCTTGTATTTGTTATTTTAAAAGCAGCTATATAATTTCTGAAATCTTAGCTAGATAATGAGAGCACAGATGTTATTTTCTTTCTCTGATTTCCTGCATTTCCTAAATTTTCTATTTTTATTAATTTTTTAAGGGAAAATTCAGTTGGGTATATTTTCTATAAGAATTTAAACTGGAAAATATAAAAGGTTAGAATGTAAAAGCTGTAACCAAGGAACAGTAAATTAAAAATTTTTGAAGAGTTACCATAAATATAAATTGGTAAAATTTTATGAGAGCTTATGAATTGTAAACTTCACAGTATTTTCATTAGTTTTTATGGCATATAGAAGGAATTTTGTAAAAATTGGAAAATACGTAAAAATAAATGAAAGTAAAGTGTTACCAAAGAGGCTGTGATTTTTCTTAATGACAGTATAGTGGCTCTGAGAGAGCATGTGCTCTTATAGTTAAAAACAAAACAACAAAAAAGAACCCTTAGGTTTGAATTCTGAATTCTTATTCACTAGACACATGATCATGGGTGACCCAATCTTTCTTTGTAGTAATTAGAAGTAATGCCATACAATTTAGGTATTTTATGGGAACTAAATACGTTTAAGTGCAGTGATTCTATATGTAGCAAGTACTCTAAGATAATTATTAATTACCACTTTTTAATAATATCAGGAAAAAAGTGTGTACCAAGCTAACTCATACCATTGTAAGTGCTACAAATTTGTTCAAAGTTGGAATTGATACTCCTCAGATTTGTCTACAGTAACTAATTGCTTTGTTTGAAACCTTAATTCACAGAAATCTATAAGGAATTTGGAAATATCCCCTAATTTGATCACAGATGATTTGAGGGATATTTGCAACATCTTTAACCTTTTAAAATCATTACAAGTTGCCACCAGAATTCATTTGTAGGTGTTTAAATGATAAGTTAGCATCTAAAAATATGACTTAGTCATTGTTGAACATCTATCCTTATTAGACAACTCTTCCTCTATTCACCTGATTTTCTCTGGTGTCTGATCCTATAGACCTTGTTCTGCCCTCTCAAGGAGAGTGTCAGTCACCAAGCCTTGCTGCAATGTGTCTCAGGATACTGAAATAAGGGTAGTTGCAGAAATTTTAAAGAATTTCTAAAGTGAGCAACGAGACAGGGTCTCATGTTCTGAACTTGCCACCCACAACTGTCTGCACTACTTTTATTTTTTTTATTTATTTCTTATTTATATATGACAGCAGAATGCATAACAATTATTATTACACATATAGAGCACAATTTTTCATATCTTGGTTGTATATAAAATATTCACACCAATTTGTGTCTTCATACCTGTACTTTGGATAATAATGATCATTACATTCCACCACTATTAATAACCCCATGCCTCCTCCCTTCCCCTCCCACTCCTCTGCCCTATCTAGAGTTCATCTAGTCCTCCCATGCTCTGGATCCCTATCCCACTGTGAATTAGCCTCCTAATATCAAAGAAAACATTCAGCATTTGTTTTTTTGGGATTGGCTAACTTCACTTAGCATTATCTTCTCTAACTCCATCCATTTACCTGCAAATGCCATAATTTTATTCTGTTTTATTGCTAAGTAATATTCCATTGTGTATATATGCCACATTTTTTTTATCCATTCATCTATTGAACGACATCTAGGTTGGTTCCACAGTTTAGCTATTGTGAATTGTGCTGCTATAAACATTGATGTGGTTGTGTCCCTCTAGGATGCTATTTTTAAGTCCTTTGGGTATAGACCAAGGAGAGGGATAGCTGGGTCAAAGGGTGGTTCCCTTTCTAATTTTCCAAGAAATCTCCATACTGCTTTTCATATTGGCTACACCAATTTGCAGTCCCACCAGCAGTGTATGAGTGTACCTTTTTCTCCACATCCTCACCAACACTTATTGTTATTTGTATGCATAACAGCTGCCATTCTGACTGGAGTGAGATGAAATCTTAGAGTGGTTTTTATTTGCATTTTTCTAATTGCTAGTGATGATGAACGTTTTTTCATATATTTGTTAACTGATGGTATATCATCATCCGAGAAGCATCTATTCAGGTCCTTGGCCTATTTATTGATTGGGTTATTATTTTTTTTTTTTTGGTGTTTAGCTTTTTGAGTTTTTTATATACCCTAGAGATTAGTGCTCTATCTACGGTGGGAGGGGTAAAGATTTGCTCCAAAGATGTAGGCTCTCTATTCACCTTACAGATTGTTTCTTTTGCTAAGAAGAAACTTTTTAGTTTGAGTCCATCCCATTTATTGATTCTTTATTTTAATTCTTGTGCCACAGGAGTCTTATTAAGGAAGTTGGGGCCTAATCCCACATAATGGAGATTAAGGCCTACTTTTTCTTCTATTAGACGCAGGGTCTCTGGTTTTATTCCTAAGTCCTTGTTCCATTTTGAGTTGAGTTTTGTGCATGGTGAGAGATAGGGGTTTAATTTCATTTTGTTGCATATGGATTTCCAGTTTTCCCAGCACCATTTGTTGAAGAAGCTATCTTTTCTCCAATGCATGTTCTTGGCATATTTGTGTAATATAAGATAATTGTAGTTTTGTGGGTTAGTCTCTGTGTCCTCTATTCTGTATCATTGGTCTACCAGTCTGTTTTGGTGCCAATACCATGCTGTTAATGTTACTATTGCTCTGTAGTATAGTTTAAGGTCTGATGTAGTGTTTCCACCTGCTTTACTCTTCCTGGAACAAGACAGGGATGGCCTCTTTCACCAATTCTATTTAACATACTTCTTGAAATACTAGACAGAACAATTAGACAAAAGAAAAAGGTATACACATAGGAAAAGAAGAACTCAAATTGGCACTATTTGCTGATAATATGATTCTATACCTAGAATTTAAGATAAAGAAACCCTAAATGTTCCACCAGAAAACTTATAGAACTAGTAAATGAATTCAGCAAAGTGGCAGGATATAAAATCAACACCTATAAATCAAAGGCATTTCTGTGTATCAGTGGCAAATCCTCAGAAAGAGAAATGAGAAAAACTACTTTATTTTCAACCTAATGCAAGAGGTGAAAGATCTATATAATGAAAATTACAGAACCCTAAAGAAAGAAATCAAAGAAGACCTTAAAAGATGGAAAGATCTACCTTGCTCTTAGAATTAATATTATCAAAATGACCATACTTCCAAAAGCACTATACAGATTTAATGCAATTCCACTCAAAATTCTAATGACATTCCTCATAGAAATAGAAAAGGTAATCATGAAATTCATCTGGAAAAATAAGAGACTAAATTTATTTCCTGCAAAAAAAAAGAAAAAGGTTTTGGTCATGGAGATACTGTGCTTAGTATTTTTGGTTTAAGAAAAACAAGACACTTAATGCAAAATAAACAATAAAACGAATGTACCCAAACCTGCATGCCTTTGAATCACTGGAAGTCTGTGAACTTGACTACGTCCGCAGCTGTTGGAGCAGAGGAGCAAGTGAAGATTACTGAATTAACACAAAATATAATGTGTCTGCCTGTGTTTGTCAGCATGTACTTTGTAAAGGCTTTCCTTGCATTTGTTTAAGAATGCTTCTTTGAAAATTCTTTGCAGTGTGTAATTTTCTAAATAAGGACAGAATAGACATTTTTATAGCAGTTTAAATGTTAAGCAGTAGTTTAAAAGGGATACCATTATTGGTTTCTCTTAATTCTTCCATCTTTGTGACAGAATATAAATGGAGAGAAACCAAGATGGCAAAGGCAAAACTACTCAGTGCTTGAGGGTCTGAATGAGTGCCAGGCCAAGGGACTTCAAAGAATGGTGCCACCTGAGCCTAAGAAACAGCCTCCTCATTTTGCTTTTTTTTTTTTGAGTTTTTTTGTACTTTGCAAAACATAAAAACAATAGTAGGGAAAACCACCTAAGAAACAGGACAGCTAAGTTGACAAAGTGTAATAGAAAAGCAAAGAGAAAGAATATTAATGAAAAGTTATTATTTTTTTTTTAAGAATTGGAGGCAGCAACTACAGAAATGGTGCAGCCAACCAATACCAGAGAACTCAACCACCTAAGGGAATCCAAGCTTTAGCTTAAGTGTTTTGTCTTAAAGTGATACAGGCATGAACTCCCCCAATAGGGTCTCAAGGATCATAAGAAAGGAAGTCCTGCACTGACTGTCCTGTCCTTTCAGTGTTGGATGTTAATACATGCTAAGTTGACGTGTGTTGAAAGGAGGAGGAGACTTTTATTGACATGACATTTGCCTAATTTTTTCCAAAAAAGCACATAAGAATTTAAGATAAAGAAATAATCTTTGGTTATTAACAACTTTGATATAAAAAATACAGATGAAAGATCTGTTTTTCGCTAGAAATATAAAGCATCATATTAATTTGTTTAAGGCAAATCAATAATTTTTTTAAACAGGGTTTGGTGTGGTTTTACAATAAGCAGTCTAAAGCCACTACCAGTTGAGCCTTTGTATACCTCAGCTGAGGAGCTCAGACCCAAAAATGATTGATTAATTCTGATAGGCAGAAGGAAAGAGTTGGGCTACATTTCTTTATGTCTGTCATTATTCAAGCTCGATTCATCATGTATATTGTTTTTGTGACTGTAAGCACTATCTTGATTTCTGCATTCATCAATATTGCCTTTATTTTTGCTTTCAAATGCATTTTTTTTAGAGTTACTATAGTTTTGAAGAATTATTAGTCATTACCTTGAAAAAACTTGGCAAGACTTTTATCTCCTTTTAAATCATCTATTGAAAAAGATGTAGGATATTTTTTTATTTATAATTTTATAGAATATTTATATTTTTTGCTTCATATACAACTTTGACTTCTAAGTTTCATGCTTTTAGAGTGATCAGATTTCAAACATTTAGATATTTAGTTCTTTTTAAAGTTCTAATGAATGTAGCTACTTTAAATTTAATAAATATATGTACATTTGCATTTACATATGTGAATGTTAATTCTGAGACAAAATCCTGAGCAAACCAACCTGATTTTTATGGTTATTTTGCCATTTGTCTCAGAGCTTTGCACAGAGTAGTTACTGAATTGGTGCCTAACATTCAGTTCTTCTAACAGAAAGGAATCAATTTCTTAATTGATTCCTATAGCAGTTACTAATGCACATCTAGCACTATAGGAAATACTTGGAGGCTGGGATAAAAAGCAAAAAAGGAGTATAAATCACTTACTTGAAAGGGGTTAATAACCTACTTCAGAAATCAATCGAGGGAAATGGATAAAAATGCCCTCAAACGCAGAAAGAATATATTTGTAGAAAATTCAAAGTGAAATAGGAAAAGGTGATTTTCCAGCCATGTTATCTTAGTGAGAGATTATGCCTATTACCTGTGTGATGATGTTCATTGCGTTCTAGCATGACATGACTATCTTACTATAAATCCATGACCTTGCCTCTTCCCGGGGCTTCTGATGCTGCCAGGCTAGCAACCGTAGTAATTCACTAGTCCATTTAATCTTCCACATTCTTACAAGTCTGTATTGTATCACCTCCTGTCTCCTCCAATGCCTAATACCTTCTTCCCTGACTTTAATTCCACCTTCCTATTTTGCAGAGACACTAAAAACAATTAGAAGATGATGGCCTACCAGTCACTCAGTGATGACCATCTGTGCGTGTATGTGTATGCTCTGTCTCCCTCTAAGACCTGGTCCTTGACCTGTGTGTGTTGGATCCTACTGCTTCCTCCTGTCTCAGCAGGGGCACTGCTTTTACAATTCTGCCCTCTCTTTCCTGTGTTATGTTTCCCTTCTCTACTGGATCATCCTCATCAGCATAGAAATAAGCTGTTTTTTTCTCCTACTGTAAAAGAAAAAAAAATGTTACAACATTTCCCCTGCCATTTACTACTCCATATCTTTCTCCTCCTTGGAAGAATTGCCTATACCCACCAAGTTCAATTCTTCTCCTCCTCTCTTCACTCCAGTAGGACTTTCATGCCCTGCTAGCTGCTGACTTGGCTTTTGTCTGAATCAACAGTCACTTCTGGCTTGTCAAGTCGACGTGGCAGTTCTAGGCCTTCATCTTTTTGACCTATTTGACAAATACTGTGTAGTATTTGACACAGCTGATTGCTTTCTGCTATTTGGAACACTGTCTTTCCTAATCTAAGCAGTCATTCTCCTTACAGCTGAGCCTTCTGAGCCTCTCTTGCAGGCTGGAGGGCTCCTATGTGTGCTTGTTTCCTTGGTGATCTGAAGCAGACTCGTGGCTTTAAATGTCATCACTATGCCTAAGACTTAGAACCTTCTGTCTGTAGCCCAGATTTTTCTCCCAAACTTTCACTTTGAGGACTCTGCCACACTCTACATAAATGTTGCACACAATCTCTTACTTGTTCAAAACAAAGCTTCTGATGTTTGCCTCATCATCATCTAAAATCTTCCACATCCCTTGATGGGTAATCCTTCAGATTGCTCAGACCCAAAACATGTGACAACATCTTTGACTCTCACACCCACATAAAGTCTGAGAAATCCTGTTGATTCTATCTTGAAACTGTATCTATAGCCCCACCATTTTTTCACTACTCCGTTGCCTCTGCCTTGAGTGACCATCATTTCTACACCTGGATTACTGTGGTAGCCTCTACCTGCAATCTGTTTCCACTCCTGCCCATCATGTTCCTCTTCAACTTCATAGTCCTCTTAGTCCTGTCAACATATCAGCCCAAATCACTTCTCTGCTTGAAAGCCTCTAGCTACTTCTCATCTCACTTGGAAAAAAAATGCCAAACGTCTTGTCTATGACCCGAGAGCTCTTACTGTCATCTTTCATTCCTTTCCCTGGCTCTCTCCACTTCAGCCATTCAGAAGCAAACTCAGCTGTCCTGCTCCAATTGTACCCATTCCACAGTGGCTGTCCCCTCTGCCTCGAGTTCAGATACATGCATTCCCTTACCTTTGCGCTTTTCTTCAAATATCCTTGATGTAGATTGCCTGGACTCCTCATTTAAAATTACACTTCCTTTCTCACCTTGCATCCTGAATTTCCATACTGTGTTTCTATTCATCCTTTTTTCAACAACACTTATTGCCTTCTAACATGTTATATACTACATTTGCTTATCCACCTCTCCCCTGTAGAATGTAAGCTCCAGAGGGTAGGGAATCTATTGCTATCAATCATTCACTGATATATTTCAAACTTGGCCCAAACAGTGTCCGATATATAAGTAATGAGTGACTTGCTGTGTGAATGAATGAATTGATGGATGGATTCACAGGAGAATGCAAAGATGGTTTTCCCTACCACTCCATTTCAAGTTGCCTGTCCACCCTTCTCCATGGTTACTCTCTATTCACATCACTTTAGTTCACTTTCTTTGTTATTGGAAATTATATCACTTACAGTATCTCTTCTACAGGTTGCGTGAGGGCAGTGAATTGAGACAGTTATAGCATGTACAATAAATATTAGTTAAAGGAATTCTGGAGAAGACATTTGGATTTCTCAAATCAGTTAGCAGCATGTATGATTTTTATCTTATGATATTTTTGTGATTATCTGCTTATTCAGTCTGACTCAGTGTTTAGTTATCAGGTTACAAAAGTAATTGTTACATTCTTTTTATCCCTATGATTTGATGTTTTGCCATCAGAAGAATTCTAAAATTGCCTTTGATCATTTGTAATCAATAAAGCAAAGATTTTTGAAAGTTCAATGATTGGCAGGACTCCAGGTAAGATTTTTCACAACACATTGTAGAAATTTTTGCCTATCTACCTGGGATAAAATAAAATTGAAATATTTCCTATATTACAAGGATTTTTTTTCCTGTATTGTGGATTGAACCCGGGAACTGAATATTCAACTCTTAGCTACATCTTTAACCTTTTTTAATTTTATTTTGAGACAGAGTCCTTCTCTACAACTTTTCAGTACCATTTTGCAACTTGTGATAATCAAAAATCCTGGTCAAATACCATGAGGCAAGCCTGTAATTCCAGCAATTTGGAAGGCGATAGCAAGAGGATTGCTATTTCTAGGCCAGACTTGGCAATTTAGAAAGACTCTGTCTCAGTTCTGTGATGGATTTAGATTATGCTGCAATTAGCAGTTCAAAAGGATATGACTGTTTTAGGGAAAAATACAATAGAGTAAAATTTTAGAAGCATAGAGTAAGTTTTATAAGAAGTTATGATATACCATAAGAAAAATAAGTGTTAAAATCTTAAGATTTTTTAAAACCTCTTTTCTATTGTCTAACAGATATTTGAGTAATATTTTTAAAGTTTATCTTAAAAAGATTGCAAGCTGGGAGTAGTTAATATTTAAGAAAAATAGAATATATATCATTGTATATTGTTTCTTTTATATTGTTTAATAAAGAAAATGAGAATGCATGCTTTGCTATTTCGCATAGTATAGTAAATCTTTGTAATAAAAAATTAAGGAATCAATACATGGGACACTAACTTTTTTTTTTTTTTTTAAATACGGGGGATTGAAACCAGGGTCACTTAACCACTGAGCCATATCCCTAGCCAGTTTAATATTATTTAAAGACAGAATCTCACTAAGTTGCTTAGCACATTGCTAAGATATTGAGACTGGCTTTGAACTCAGTTCTTCAGCCTCAGCCTCCTGAGCCACTGGGCCTGGCCTAACTATTAATCATTTGTTTGTTTATTCATTCATCATGATCAGAAATTAATTTTTAAGTGAATTTCACTTAGGGTTTTTTTTTTTTTTTAATACTGTACTTGATCCCAGGGGTTCTTTACCACTGAACTACATCCTCTGTCTTTGTTATTTTTTATTTCGAGACAGGGTGTTGCTAAATTAGTGAGGGTCTTCTCAAGTTGCTGAGGCTGGTCTAGAATTTGTAATCCTCCTGCCTAAATCTCTGAGTCACTTGGATTACAGATGTGCACCATCACGCCTGGCTTCACTTTGATTTTTTTAATGGTAGATATTCTGCTACTTGCACATTTTTTTAGTAAACTTAAAGTAAACATTATGTCATATTCATTCAAATTATTAGTTTCACTACTTGTTGACTTATTGTTTAGAAAGAAAGCTAGAAATAGAACCATGAATTTGTGCTAATCTGTTTATTCTACTTCACGATCAGAGATATTTTTAAAGTTAATTGTTTTTTCTTTATAATGATAGCTTTTTAAACAGACAAAGTCTTAGTGATTCTAGAAGGTTGTGAGCAAATAAAACTGCTCCTGTTATAACACATCTTTGACAGGCTTCCACAGGCCAGGCCTCTGAAGAGCTAACAGAGCTTCCTTTGGATGTAAGAAGGAACAAGTCCTGTATGCACACAGCTGTCCACAGATATCCTCATGGACATGCCAGACAGCCCTCTCACATACACATCTGTTAATGACTAGTCTGGCATCTGTGTAGAAGAAATGGAGCATATGGCAGTATGATTAAGGCCTGAAGGTAGGGGTTGCAATGCCTGAGTCAGCAGAAGCATCTAGAACTTGGAAAGTTGGATAGATGTTTCTGAATACATGTTTTTTTCTGGATCATCCTTTCAGGTCTTCAGACCAAATGTTATTAGAATTGGAGTCCAAGTGGGAAGGAAAGTGGTGAAGCCAGGCATTCTAGGTCTTCAGCAGCATTTTTAAGGTGACTAAATTGCTCTGTTTATGACTAAGTATAATCATTTATCAGAAGAAACCCACCCCAAAAGTCATACATCAAGTAGAACTATACGAGCTTCTACAGTTGAGCCACCCAGATGGACGCTAAGGAATCCTGATACTGCAGTGTATTGAGCCAGTATATCCAATGCTGTTACAGGAGGGAATGAATGACTATTGCATTTGACTTGCTATGTAGCGCATGCCCACCTGAATTGTGCTGCTATAAACATTGATGTGGCTGTGTCCCTGAAGTGATGCTGTTTTTAAGTTCTTTGGGTATAAACCAAGGAGTGGAATAGCTGGGTCAAAAAGTGGTTGCATTCCCAGGTTTCCAAGGAATCTCCATACAGCTTTCCATATTGGCTACACCAATTTGCAGTCCCACCAGCAATGTATGAATGTGCCTTTTCTCCCACATCCTCACCAACAGTTATTATTGTGTTCTTAATAGCTGCCATTCTGACTGGGGATGAAATCTTAGGATAGTTTTGATTGGCATTTCTCTAATTGTTAGAGATGTTGAACTTTTTTTTTTTATATATATTTGTTGATTGATTGTATATCCTCTTCTAAGAAGTGTCTGTCCAGTTCCTTGGCCCATTTATTGATTGGGCTTTCTTTCTTTCTTTTTTTGGTGTTTAGCTTTTTAAGGAACAAGACTCTTTACTGGTAGTTCTTTCATCTTTCTTGAGCAGGAGATACAGCATTGACTGAGAGTATCAAACTGACCTACAAAGAAGATAGCTAGTTTTTATTCCCATGGAAGGGACACAGGGATATACTAGAATCTAGGAATTTTAATTGACTTTGAGCACATCTTCCAAGGTGTTTTCTTTGTGGGCACTGTGCACACACATTAGCCTTGGAGGAGCGCAATCAGTTTGGAGCCAAATGTTACATCTCTCTCAGTAGAATCTTCTTTGCCTTGGGATAAGAATGAGTGGCTGCAGCTATCAGGACAACACATATGTAGGGTGGGGGAAGGAAACAAATCATGTGAGCAACAGGCTAAGAGTCCTGGGAATTTGCTATTTTGGTGACTCCTTCACCATTGTTCTTTGTCATGAGAGTCACAATGAGGATTTCCTGGCTTTACTGATGCACCTGACTTTTGAGGCTGATTAGGTGGTTTTAGAGTAAGCAAGTGAGAGATTAGCAAAAGGCACATACTTATAATAGTTAACAAGCCATTAGTTATTGTAATGGGGCTGGAGGGCTGTCTGATTCCCTCCTCAAGAGTGTTTCTTTTTATACCTCTGCCTCATTCCTTTCTTCTTTCTTTCCTCTTCCTCTAGCCATCCAGAAAACCTGGAAGACCTTGGAATAGAGAGTGGGAGGAAGGACAGTTTTATCACAGATTTCAGAGCTCATCATTACTTTTGGTCTTGGGGTCTGCAGGAGCTTTGCTTCCCTCAAGATCTAGAACACCTCATTAGTGACCCATAGTTTTCAATCTATTGCCATAATCCCCTCTGTTCTGTGTCCCCAGGAAGCCTCTGTTGGGCCAAGGTTTCTTGACTTCTTTTCTTGCTCTCGGGACATTGCTTTCCTTTTTAGGGATAGGGGGTGCGAGTGGGGAGAGAAAGATGAGAGAGAATATAAATGGCTACTGACCTCAAAATGTTTATGCCACAAAAGTCAGTTAGATTCACTAATTTCTATGAGGTGCTAATTATTTCAGTCTAAAGATAGTGATGGTACAAGGAAGTGATTTGTGCTGGGCCTTAGAAGAGGAGGAATAAATGTGGGGAAACATTTACTTATATATTTATTTTGGTATATAGCAAAATATGTCACATGAAAAATGTCAAATTAAAAACTAGATAAAAATGAAACATATTATGATTATTGTTCTTGGAATAAAATTTAAATATTTAGCAAAATTCCAAGAAAAAAATGGAAGTAGCATCATGCTATCAAGGATTTTCAGGGGGCTGGAGTTGTGGCTCAGTGGTAGAGCACTTGCCTGGCATGTGTGAGGCCCTGGGTTTGATCCTTAGCACCATATATAAATAAATAAATAAAATAAAAGATCCATTTACAACTAAAAAAAATTAAAAAAGAATTTCAGTGGTAGAACTATGGGTGATACTTATTTTTACAAATTAAAAAAATATATACACATATATAGGCATGTATTTTAAATTTCGACTTAAGGAGCAGTAGCCCTTGTATCATTAAAATTTGTAATGGATACCAAAAATTGGCTTGTCAGATATTTCAGTTCACTTTGTGTCTACTGTGCCTATATACAGAGTGTGGGCCTGAGTAGGACTCTTAGCTTAGTCCCCAACCCAGACAGTAACAGCACAGATTAACTGTGGATTTTTCAGAAATAAGACAGATTTTTACTTTACTCTCCCTTGTCCTTCCTGGCAGGTCCAGATGGGCACTGGTTGAGTAGGGCAAAACTGTTCAGAAAACATCCGCTTGTCCACAATGTGAAATACAGATACCAGTTAGAACAATACCCTTTTTTCATCCTTTCTGAGCTTGCTTACTTTGTTCATCTTGAGGATAAGCATTTGCCCTCTATCAGCAGTACTTGCTTATCTGAAAATTCTCAAGACATCAAATAATGAAGGATGATTTAATTAATATTATCTTTAGTGGCTGAGTGAACTCAAAGGGGAAAAGAGAATAAAAGGTCACCACTTTCAAAATTTCCTGTAGCCATGAATAATAGTGTTAAAGTTGTTACGTATATTCTCTGATCCTTTGTCAAAATATTATGTCTTTAGAAATCATGTCTTTACTAATTATATTAGATGTTTTAAAGTAGGGGTAGGGAGGCAAACTCTGTCTTTTCCAGTTCCCAAACTAATGAACTGGGCATTTGTATTCCTGTTTGTGATTCCTGATGTCCAATTACTATAAGTTGTTATTCTATAAACACTCATTTCAGATCATCTTCACCTTTATTACTTGTAGTGCTTTCAAAGAGAACAATGGCCTTTTTCTAGTTCAAAATGGGTGGTATATAGCTGAGAACTATTTCATACATTGGGGATACAAACAAGTTGTAATGTGATAAAGAACAAACAGGGAAGAAAATGATTGCAACAGTTTTTCATTGTGTCTTTTATTTGATGGGGGAGATTGGAAGGGAAAGATTGTTTCTTTCCTTAATTTTTTTTTTCCTTTCTTCCTTAGACAAAACCCGTTGCATTTGCAGTTCGGACAAATGTCAGCTATAGTGCAGCCCATGAAGATGATGTTCCAGTGCCAGGCATGGCCATTTCGTTTGAAGCAAAAGATTTTCTGCATGTTAAGGAAGTAAGGAAAATAATTTTAATTTCTATCAGTTTAATTTTTCACCTTGAAACATCATTTTTCATTTCTTATTATTGTGAAATAGCCTGAGTATACAGCTGCAGTTGTATAACATACACTGAATCAGTGACCCTCAAATTTTTCTGATATAAATGTACATTTTTAAAGTGGAAAGGAATCAAGGGGTTTTGGCAATAACTTCAGGGCTCCCTTGGGCTCTGTGGCCCAGATATCAGGAATTGTTACAGTAGATGATCCTTTTTTACGCTTAACCTCTACTTTTTCTTTTAAGGTTTAACCTTGACTATGTGTAGATTTTCCTGATGTCTGAAGTTTAACCATCAGGGGAAGGTTTAATAATTTCCAGAATTCACCACTCTTCTTCTCTGCTGACAATGTCAAAACTCAGATTAGGCGTGCCCTTTTTCCCCCTTGAGTGCTAAATTTCTGCAGTGAAAGGGAGAATGGCAGAAGTTGGAGCCAGTGAGGCAAGAAAGAGATATTAGGAAAATTATTTTCCTTTATGTCATATGTCTCTACCTGTCAGTTAATAACAATATAATGTGCAAATTGGAACAATTCACCCTTATGTTTAAATTTTGTTTGGACTAAACATGTATGAAATGCCTGCTATGTGGGACATTATATTAAGTGACAGAAAGTCCCCCTACATAATATTGTGTGTGTGCACATGATATTTTTCTTGGATCTGGAGGGATTTACAATTGGAGCATTTTACATATGTCATAGTGTAATGCTTTACATATGTAAATTTAACTTATCAATGTACTAAACATTATAAAGAGGTAATAAGTGCCAATTAAAAGACCATCATTTCAGTAACATAAAAGAGGTATAAAATATTGGTTATATAGAAAAGACAGAAAAAGTTTTCAGAAGTGGTAGTGTGCCTAGAACCTCACTATAACAAGAAATTAGAGTAACATAAGGTCTCCTCTTGATGGATACTGCTCAGAGGACAATCTCTTTCTACCATGGAAAGAAAAAGAAAACAATGAATATTCTTTTTTGAAGTGTTCCAGAATGGACTTATTCAGTTGAGGAAAATGAAATTAAATTATACAGACTAAAGATAAATATTCTACCTATAGGAGATAAAGTATCAGCATCAACATAAAGAAAAATCATGTGTGAATTCTGTTAGCAAAATTTACCTTTGTGCAGTTTTACAAACACAAAATATTTCAGATAGATTCCTGTATTTATCTCACTCTTAATTCTTCTAGTTAATCTGATTATTTAAGGGAAAAATCTCTAATTCTTCCTGGTTCCTGATGGTCTTTTACTAGGAAGAGCTATTAATCTCTGAACCTAGAGAGCCTGTCCTACTCATGGTGAAAACAGCAACTGTGACAGAATTCTACCCCATCGTAAAGACAGCACGGAGCAAAAGAAGAAAGCGTAAAGCCTTTAATGGACTGCTGCACACACCAAACGCATTAAACCCATGAACCTAAGGGCTTCTTGAGTTATGATATTTGAGGCATAGTTCATTGTAATTGTCACATTGTCTCTCCATTGAAAATGGTTAATGTGGAAGAAAAAAAGATTCAAAGATTTGAACTTCTGATTTTAACACTTCTGATTTTGTGTTTAGAAATTTAATAATGACTGGTGGATAGGGCGACTGGTTAAAGAAGGCTGTGAAATCGGATTCATTCCAAGCCCAGTTAAACTAGAAAACATGAGGCTACAGCATGAGCAGAGAGCCAAGCAAGGGAAATTCTACTCCAGGTATGAGAAAAATGTCAAGAGCTTGTGCAAAAGTTCAGAGTATAACATCATATATATACTGTTTGTATTCTACAGTCTTATGTATTTGAAAGCAGCCTGGTGATATGGTCTATTGATAGCATAAATACTGCATTTTAAAAACTTCATCCCATTTGGAAGATAACTAAAGTTAGCTATGTTCATTAATGATCATATTTAAGGTCATACAGTATTAAATTCCAGCTTCAGTGCAGAGGAAATCTGAAGTCCTAATCATTTGCTGAAAATACTCTGGCACAGAACAGCCGTGGTGACTAATCCGAGTGTCTTTAGCTGCCTGGCATGGCAGGGAGATGTTTTAGAGATGATAGTCTCAGACATGATTGGCAAATAGCAGTTCTTGTCATCTGTTGAGTTTCTTAGGTGAAAATGAAACTAATTTTCAGTTCTATCCACTTTTAAGTATTTAAAGAGATACTAGGTATGAAACAAGTTAAAACTGCCTTTGCAGATAGCAATTATGTGAATTATGTAATCGGCTGGGGCTGAATAATCCTTCCTAGCAGGCTTGAGGTTATTTACCCTTCACTGGACAACTCACTAGGGGGCTGCTCAGACAGGTGTGAATTTTAAACTGAAACCTATGCAGACAACTCCAAGGATATGACAAGCTTCTCCCCACATGAAGGATGGGCTACAGGCAAGACTTTAGTCTGGACAGCTTGGTTTCTGTTTCTCTATGCTTTATATCTTGTTTGTTCATATGATGATGCAAATTCCTTTATCAATGATAACATATTAAATGTCAGCAAGGATTTTTTTACCCAAGTATCAACAAATGAAATGGAATGTGTCAGTTTGGAATAGCCATCCTCATTAAGTAGCATTTACAACTGTCAAGTTCATAGCATCTTATAATTAATTCCAGGGTTAACTTTTCAGATAGAAGTATAATCTTTCCTTTAGTTTTCAGGATTCAGCCCCATCTCTAAACACAAACTTGCCTAAGTGGATAAAAACACTTCCTGCCTTTGTAGGTTTTTTCATTTGTCTCCTAACATTAAAAAAAAAAAAAATTAAGACAGAGTCTGGAGCAGTGTTTCAAAATTCCAGAAAACTATAAAAACGGACAGAAAAGGCGATTACACTTGGATGTGGTTTACAAATTTGGCATTTTTTATACAAGTAAAAGTTAAGGACTGGCTGGGTGCTGTGGCACATACCTATAATCCCAGTGGCTTAGGAGACTAAGGCAAGAGGATCATGAGTTCAAAGCCAGTTTCAGCAAAAGCAAGGTGCTAAGTAATTCTGTGAGACCCTGTCTCTAAATAAAATATAAAATAGGGCTGGGGATGTGGTTCAGCAGTTGAGTGCCCCTGAGTTCAATTCCTCGTACCCCTCCCCACGTCCCCCCAAAAAAGTTAAGGACAAATTTGCATCCTAGACATTTTAACTGAGGATTATCTGTCAAAATTCTACACAGCTAAAATAATATTTTGACTATTAAACTGCAAAAAGAATGTAAAATAAACCCACACTTAAACTGAAATTATACTTAGTGTTTTAGAAAAAGAAAATACAATAAACTTCTGAAAGAAAATGTTTTGGTTCTGGTAATAAGTGTCCTTACATAACTGCCATAAACTGCCTCTATAAATACCACTTCTTACTAATTTTACATACTGTCTGGTTACTTATTAAATATATAGGAGTATCTCTTAAAAACCTTAAAATAGATGTAGAGCCCTCCTGGTAGTTACTTAATAGGTTTTTGATATGTCATGTTTGTTTTATATATGAAAATGCTAGAATAATAGCAATGATTCAGTTTTTTATTATTTACTGTTGCTGAGATTTCATATTAATATTCACTATAATATTAATATAGTGAATATTGCCCTTTGATGCACAGACACTGACGAATTCTTTCAACTAGATTCTTGCTCATGCATAATAAACATTAAGCAATAGGATCATTTTGCCCAAATTCTGTGTCCTCTTTTAAGGTATTCCTTGTCAGGCTGAGGTTGTGGCTCAGCTGTAGAGTGCCTGCCTTGCACATTTGAGGCACTGGGTTCAATCCTTAGCACCACATAAAATAAATAAATAAATAAATAAAGGTATTGTGTTCATCTACAACTAAAAATATTTAAAGAAAAAGATACTGCTTGCCATCTTCATTTGTGAATCTGAGTAATATGTTATTTCCATTCTTGTACACTGATGAAAACCATAAATGCTTTTTTATTTGGTACTGAGGATTGAACTCAGAAGCACTCAACCACTGAGCCAGGTCCCCAGCCCTATTTTGCATTTTATTTAGAGACAGGGTCTCACTGAGTTGCTCAGCACCTTGATTTTGCTGAGGCTGACTTTGAACTTGTGATCCTCCTGCCTCAGCTCCGAGCCACTGGGATTATAGGCATGAGCCACCATGCGGCCAATGCTATTGTTTTAATATTAGCTCCAAAGGTTCTAAGATGAAAAAATGTATCTTCTATCAAATTTTAGAATTTGGTGGTTTTCAAGGATATGCTCTTCAGATCATTCCTAAATTAACCCAGTTTAATTCTCCATATTAACTATGCTTATGAAATATTCTGGGTACTAATTGCTGATTAAATCATAAAGTACTCTGTTTCACATTTCTTCATGTGAAAGTTTAGCAAGCTTTAAAATTGCTTTGTTTTACTTTTATAGGTTGTATAATTCTTAAAGGTTAGAAGCTTTAAAATTGCTTTGTTTTACTTTTATAGGTTGCCCATGAAGGCTTGAGCACTTTGAATCTTAGCTTCATTATTTTTACTATACTAAGACAAAGGAGCTGGAACTAAACAAGAAGAAAACATTCAACTCGGGTGTTAGCGTTAATATTCTTTGTATTCACTAACTCAGAAGGCCTCCAAATTAAAAAAAAAAAAAAAAAGAAGTAGTCTCTGTTGTTTAGTCACTTCTGATCTGGCTAGAGAACCTGAAGCCTGCAGAAATTATCCTAGTTTGCTTCTGTTCTCTGAAGGCTTTTTAAAATTAAACCTCGGATTTGAAAATGTGAACAGAGACCATCACATAATCATTTCAAGTACTACAGAGTCTCCACCAGGAAATACTGTTCACATTCTTGTAAAGAAAAAAGAAAATACATTTTAAAGTTCAATAAAAATACAATCAAGTAGCATGTCTATTAAGCAGTATGAATGTTTTAGAATCTGAAATAAGTATCAGATTTAATATGAGTTTTTGCTTTACTTCAGTAAATCAGGAGGAAATTCTTCATCCAGTTTGGGTGACATTGTTCCTAGTTCCAGAAAATCTACACCTCCATCATCTGGTAAGTAGGTGATAAGTGCTGAACAGTATATACTGCATTTCATGCTTCCCCCAGTCTGATCTAGTTTCATGAATTCACATACACTGAATCACTCTGTCAATCCTACAAATGCTAAGATATATCAGAAATCAAAACTAACTAAATAAAAAACTAACTTGTGGAGTTAGCAAGAATTTGGAGAACTTTTTCTGGCTTCGGGTGAAAAAAAAAAAAGTGTGTCAATTTACTCTGAGTTACTATAGATGACCATGGCAATAAAGAAGTGAATGCCCGCCAACTATCACAGTATAGTGTGGTTGTAGGGCTTCAGAATTAAATAAAAAGAGAACACAGCATTCAAACTTTAGAATAGAGTGAGGAATGGACAATTAAGTGAAGATGGAGTGATCAGCTTCTCAGAAGAAACACTAGACAGGCTCTGTGGAAGACATAGACAATGCACAGAAATATCAACAAAAACTCTTGTAGGCAGAGTAACACTACTTATTTTTTCCAAAGTAATGGATTTATTCTTATAAGTGCTAAACAAAATAAAGGACAGCATTTAAAGCTGAAAATTTCAAGTAAACAAAAATAATCTTTAAGTATGTATTTCATGGGAAATACTTAACACTGAAAATTTATGGATCCTACTTAAACTAAAAAAATTGTTTTATCTGGAAATCAAATTTAAGTGTATTTTGTTTTATGTGGTAACTCTAGCATTTTGAGTAGAGCTTACATTTCTATATAAATAGAACACTCACTGTCTTAGCATGAAAGCTCATAATCAGTGCCTCGGATTTTATACTACGTAACTGGGGGTCAGTAGGATTATAAGGATTGGCTGCCAGACTGTTATAGCAAAATGATCTTGTGTGTGATTTCCAAGAAGCTGGAAATGAGAAAAAAATCATAAAGAGAATTATGCATCTATAGAAAAGTAAGAAACTGTTGGCACTCTGACTACAGTGTCTTAAGAACAGGATTCTTCTATTACTCATAATCATACCAAGTTCCTGAATGTGGACAGCTTTTAGAAACTAGAGATTTAGCAAAAACTACAGATTTCTTTTTAAGTGAGCAAAATCTGAACACAATGAGAAATTAGGATGCATATTGATTTCAAAAGCAATGAGCTTATAACTTGCAGCAATTCTAAGATGCTCAAAATGAAGTAACAGTGTGGTTGAAGAGAAGATTAAACTACTGTAGCTATTATGTGAGGCTTGTATCTTCCCTTGAGCATTAGGAAGAAGGTCTTCCCTGAATGCACAGAAGAAAGGAACCTAATCCTGCTCTACTCAAATGTGTGAAGCTGAACACATTCCTACATAGACTCATACATTTCCTATATATGTAAAAGAATATCTCCAGGATTCCTGAGGACTGCTATTAGGCTCTTAAGATGGAAAAAATGCTACATCACATTGTGATAAAGCCCCTCTTTTGTCAGCCAATACAGTTCTTTCATTTCCTCTAACCACACTGTAGCCATCTAATCATTCTAGCCATATAATGAAAACCAGTGCGTGCATTTTGGAGAATAAGTTAGTGTATATGTAAAATAAAATTTCATTTTATAGTCATATGTTTATCATTACTAAAAATAAGTTCCATGAAGAATATAATAAAATAAAGATGACTTTAAACTTTACCAAAGGTTTATACAGACACAGGACTTTGGAGTAACTCCTCTGAATACCAAGAGAATAAAACATTTGACCGACCGGCCTGGAGATGTGATCAACTGTGAAATGAATAATAAGCAATTAATTTTTACATCAATAGCTCAATAGATCTAAGGTAAACCTTCAGAAAATTTTAGAGAGAGGATCCAGGAACAACTACCCCAATTATCAAGTGTGGATTGGCCTATAATTTCATCTTTTTGTTTCTGAGGCCCTATCTATAATTCCCCTCAATCATTGCTAGACCAAGGAATATTAGCATCTGACTGAAGTAAATATGCATGGATATTCTCAAGGGTGTGGAGAGGAAAACTTTATACTTCACATTTGCATAATGGGGTAGTACGCCACACACCTACATTTGTGTAGACACATCACCCTTGAGCTCTGCTCACCTTGACCCAAGTTCTGAGATAAAACAAAATATACCTTTCAAAAAATGTTTCCAAGGCTCTGTACATAATTACATACATACATGCATATATATGTATGCACATACATAAACATAAATGCTACTAAGGAGGACTGAAAAAGCTATTTTCAAAGTATTTTTCCAACTAAATATTAATGTTTGCCAAGGTATGGAAATACAGTTCTGAATTTAAAAAGCAGTAACATCTCTTAGTAAAAGAACCATGTGAATCCAACATACTATACAGAACTGTGAAAAAGAGATTCTCTTTTTGATGTGTTCTGAAAGTGACCACATATTCTTGAATTATCAGTGTTATAGAGAAAACCCAAATGCTTTTAGACTTAAGTTAACTAAATTCAGAACCAGTAAGTTGGAAAGTTGTCTCTTTGGGATATGGGGCCCCTGTGTTGAAATAAAGATAAATTTTAGTCCTCACTCAGGCTATGTGTGTGGGTAGCCAAATATCTGAGCACATCACAACTTTTATGCATTTCCACTCTTCCTTGTAAAACAAATTCATCTGATGATCACAGCAGACAGGGTTTAGTGGGCAAAGCATAAAATTCAGTTCATGAATTTTGCCATCCCAGAATGCTATCAACTTTGACCTCCAATTGGGCACCCTCGGTTTCAGAAAGGCATTCAGAGGGAACTGTCCCTTGATTGGAGCCTTACTAAGCCAAATAAAAGGTGGAAAAAAAGAAAGAGTATGTGGAAATCTATGGCCAGAAAGGAAATGTATTTAATATTGGTTAAGACCTGTTACAGGAACAATGAAATAATGGCCCAGATCCTCTCCTTAGTCCAGAAAAGTACTAACAATAGTCTTCCTTTTTAGGATTCAAGGAAAATTATTCCTCACCACTTTCTATTTTTCAGACTTTTCCCATGATAATCATTCAATAAGCCCCATAATGAAACATACCTATATGAGCAAAGGGTTAACCATAGTGTGCTATAAAACCAGGGTAGGTTCAAAGCCCTGGGCACATTTTATAATTTCTTGGCACACCACACACTGAACCTTTTAGTTACTCCATATGCATAGACAGTAAAAAGAAAGACATATTTACTAGGTAAATATGTGGAATTAATTTAGTTTATTATTACTTTCCCTTGATAGAAGACTGTACCTGATCTATTATGCAAGCCCAAACTGGTATTTGTAACACTGTACAAACAGTGCCAAGTATTCACTCCATCACAGGTTTTTGACCTTATCAAATGAAACAAAAAAATTAAATGATATCCTAATTTCCAAATGGCTGAATGATCTAAAATCCATAATAACCACAAAACTGAAAAATAACATGCCTATAAGATGATCTCCCCTTCTTTGGAAGGTTAAAAGAGAGTATTGTGAGCATCAATTCAGCTTGTATGTCACAGAAATGTATATGTGTTGCAACACCAAGCAATCTGTTGTTCCAAATGGTAAATCATTCCTTCAATCTGAAAGTACTGTGGTTTTTGTTAGAGGGCTAACATGTATGATATGGTGTTTTCCCACATGGTAAGTAAATTTTCTTTTCATCTCCCTGATCTAATCTCAACCATAAAATAATTTTCTAGTGAGCTCAACTCTATGATACCCTCCTGAATCCTGATACCAAAGACATGACCCCCTTGAAGAAGCAAAAGGAATTGAAAGTGTGTGCCCAGATTGAGAAGGACTTAACTGGAGGGCAGCATGGTATAGGGAAAAGAATGGACTCACTGCGATGGGAGACCTAGGTTCTGAGTCCTGCCCTGCCGAGTTATTACTGAGAGCATAAACTTTAAGTTCAGCTTTTAAATCTTATATCAACGTCGACCCTCTTATTTTTAAGTGCTTCTATAGTTGAAAGAATTGTATCATAATTACGTGTGGAAACATTTTTATAAACTCTGAGATTATGCATCCTTTTCCCATTTGCTACTTTTTAAGAGTAGTATTTTTATGTTGAACGATTTCAAATGGAAGGGATGTCAAGCAACAATCCCATACCCTCACTGTACAGTGGAAAAGAACAGTGACCTATTATCTTAGGTCTTTGTGCCCTCCATTCTGCCTGATGGGTTATATCCAATGGCTTCATAAGTCACCACAAGCCTTATTTTTATTAGACTGATTTCATTGGGATATCATCAGATCCAGTGTTTTCCAATTAGTCTTTGATCAGGCCTTTCTGAGTGTGCACTTGCAATTCATTTTAATCCTGTCTATCCTGAAACCCTCTCTGTGCTGTTTGGATTGAGGATTTTCTATTCTCTTTCCCTCAAATGCCTGTTGCAATTGTAGTAAATCTTTTCACATGGCCCCTATTTTCCACAAAATTAGAAATATGAGGCATATCCTGTTAAGTTTTCAATATAGTTGCCTATTATCTAAAAGCTGGGTTAAGACACTGTACAAAGTGAAGCAGAATGTTCTGTACTGTAGTTTTATATAGTTGATGTGGAGAATAGCAACATTATATCTGAAACTATAAATTAAAAACATTTCTCAAAATATTCAAGAGATCTAACATGGAATAGATTTGCTCAAGCAAACAGATATGATAAGGGTATCTTTCAGTTTTATCAGATTTGATTACATTGCATTCTTAATGTGCTGTACCTTTAAATTTTACTTTCTTTGTGTACTGTGTTGAACACTTATTTATGATAGCTCTTTTACAGTGGTTAGTTTATTTGGTTTCATTTTATTTTCTTTATAACCTGTTTTTCCTCTCCTGTCCACCTGATGATTTTTGAATTGTTTGTCTGTATATAGCTATAGACATAGATGCTACTGGCTTAGATGCAGAAGAAAATGATATTCCAGCAAACCACCGCTCCCCTAAGCCCAGTGCAAACAGTGTAACGTCACCCCACTCCAAAGAGAAAAGAATGCCCTTCTTTAAGAAGGTAACATGAACTTCCCAGCTCCCGTTGTCCACCCGCTCAACTGCACTGCGTCACATTTCTAGTCCTGTTGACTGTCTGTGTCCTTTGACAAGCCAATAACATGCATGCTCTGTTATTCTTTGTTTCTTTTCCACGCTGCTGTAGCTAAGCAGAAGCAGAAATCGGTAAGTTTACATTGACATAAGCTGTGTTTATCCTGCCACTGGCATCATTAGCATTAATTCCCACAGTTTTATTAAATACAATCATTTCTGTCCTAAGAAAAGAACCTATCAACAGCTAATTGAGTCCATGCATTTCAAACCGGCTAAATTCAGTGACCTGTTAAAATACCATTACAGTACTTATCCTTTTTGATGGAATAATATCTACCACCAAGGGAATTTGTTTCAGCATTCAAAGGATGTCCAACACTGACAACTCCATCTAATGCACCTCAATTGTGCATGCTTATTCTGTCTGTCTTTATTTCTTTCTTTTTTCCAGAAATTTAACTGATAATCAAGCATATTAAAGCAGTTATTAGATACTGATTTATGATATCCAGATACATAGCTTGTACTAAAAAAAGATGATTCAATTTTTAATTTAGTCAGTATTTAAACTTCTAATCCACTAGGTGCAAAATCTGCAGATGAACAAGACCAGTGGAAAACTGCAGGCTTGTTTTGGCGGTTTACTGTGAGTTTTTTCTATTGTCATATATAAATACTCTCCCAATGTTCTTGCCTTCTCCATCAGTCAGATTTCAGCATCTCACCTGTTGGACAATGGGGCTGGTGGCCATGCATAGAGCCTTTGCCATTGGCCAACCAAGATGCTACGCACTGATGCTGCTTGTCCCCTGACTGGAAATTCCAGGGAATTCCTGAGCTCTCTTTATACCAGATAGCCTGATTCCTTTCGGCATGTTTTGTAGCTTCAAGTATTATTTTTTAAAGGAACACATACCCCCAAATTTCCATTTTTTCCCCCTTCATTTATAAGCCACTTTCCAGAAGCTACTCGGCTGTCTTTTAGACTCATTTTCCTAACGTCACCAACCTAGCACAAACATGGGAATACTCTCTGCCCCATAGTTTCTCAATACTAAAATCTTTTCCTCTGCAAACAAGTATTTTACTCTGTAGAGGAACTCTAGGTTTATTAACTTACTGTGTCATATACTGAACCCTACACTTAGTTTTTTTTTTTAATAAATTTAGGATACCTTAAGAAGGGAAGACCTCAGAACTTAAGGCAAAACTTAAAACACCTGGATTTTTGTGTTAATACAGAAAGCCCCAACTTAATATTCATCCACTCTAGTGGGCCTATCTTTCTGGTCCTATCTTCTGATCACAGCTAAATCTTGCAGCCAAGTGACCAGCAGTGTCCACAGGTTAGGAACTTAGAAAACCATCATTGGTAAACTACTCTGGACATCACAGGACAAGAACAGCCACTTAAACCATGATGCTGGTCAAGATAGTGTTTGAAGTTTGCTTACCCTTAAATTTCACAACTTTAAAAAGACCTTATCACATATTTTCCACTAAATGATTCAAACAAAATAGGGTAAGTAGGAAAGGGAAGATAAAATAGACGTATTCTTGGCTGGGTTCGGTGACACATGCCTGTAATCCCAGCAGCTCGGGAGGCAGAGGCAGGAGAATTCCGAGTTCAAAGCCAACTTCAGCAATTTAGCAAGGTGCTTAGCAACTCAGTGAGACCCTATCTCTAATAAAATACAAAATAGGACTAGGGATGTAGCTCAGTGGTTGAGTGCCCCTGAGTTCAATCCCTGGCACCCTTCCCCCACAAAAAAGACATACTTTTTATCAATAGGGGAACAAAGTACCAATATTCCATCAAATAAGGTAATTTCTGTAGCTACCTTATTAAGAAGCCAATTGATTACCAGCATGGGAACCCTTTGCTAGTTGGCAGTCACAGATTGGAGGAATGAAAGAGCTATTAAACACTGTGCCACTTTAGACTTAAAGACTTGGAAATAAAATTTCTTGGTAGCTGTTATTAAAAATGCATGCAATTTATATTCCTAATTATGATGGTGGGAAAGGTGTTCTTATACTGCATAGTTATAAGGACTTGGCTTCTAAACATTTTCAGTAATATCCCAGGTGGTATAACATAATAATTTAGTAAATATGCTTATGATGCCTTCGGCACTGGTATTCATTCTTCTTATGTTATCAAATCTGTGGTAACTTTCAACGTAGAGCTCAGGAAAAAAAAAAAAAGCCTGAGATTCAACAATAAGACTGTTTTCTGTGTTTTAGGTTGCTTTTAGAGTGGTGCTTGTGTGGCATTTGTGCTGTCACTGTATTATGTTTGTCTCTTTTTTTTCTGTTCAAAAATGTATCCTACCTTAATTGTGTCTATTAAAATTAATTTTAAGAGCTAGGTAAAATTTTAATCAGTAAAATGTGACAGCACAGTCACAGTAATATTTTTCTTCCCCTTGATCATGCTGTCTACAAATATTGGTGAAATCTCAGACAGAAACTATTGAATTTGAAATGCTTTTTAAATCATTCCCACAAGCAACTTAAATTCAAACAAAGTGAGAAACTTTATAATAAGCAATTTTAAGCAACAATAAAATGTTTTTCAATGACAGGCTGATACAAAAATTACATTTGCACATTAGTTTATCAAATTCTTAAAATACTTAAAAAGCATTGTTCTTTTGATATATGTAATTCTTTAAGTATATATATTTTCATGAATATATATACTTAGTGGAGAAAGGTACTCCTTAACCAAAAAAAAAGTTATATAGAGAAAAAATAAATATTAACTTTCCCAGTGTCTAAGGCCATATCTATTGCTCTCCTGTATTTCTTTTTTATTAAAAAGATTATTTCTGGATCAATTTAATATTTTGTTATTAAAATAATACAATATACAAATACTATCAAACAAATCAGTCTTAATGTAATCAAATTAGGTAATATATAATTATTTTGAAAAAACTGTATTTGAAGAAAGCTGAAAAATGTTGATAGTTTTAGAAATTACAACAAAATTTATCTCCTCCCCTGCACTTCCAAAAAAGAAACAAATTCCTGCAGAAAAACATGAATTAGTTATGTAATAGAAACACTAACTAAACTACATTTGAGAAGTATATTAGATATGCAAGTTGATAATCTTTGGAGGGCACTGAAGCACTGTCGAATGTTATTACACATTAATCATCTTCCTTCTGAGACACAAATCTTACATTTATGTTTTTAAATGCCAACATATAAAAACTAAAAATCCAAAAGCATTAATTATTAACCTGGGAACAGTGCTCATAATTACTGTTTACTGGAATATACATTCATGCCAACTTAAATGCTCACAATGAAACAGAATTTTCAAGTATTTGGTAGTGAGATTCACAATGTTTTGAAATTAGGCTTTATGCAGGTAAGACAAACATCTAAGATACAAAGAAAATAGAATCTTTTTTCCGTAATTAACCATGATCATCTCAACTCTTCAAAAAACTCAAATGCATTTGAAAAGCAATATTAACTTCCAGTCAAGCCTATGGCACTTATTCTGCATGAGGCATGTTTCTGTTTGTTCTACAACTAGTTTTTGTTCAAAAGTGGCACTTTATGCTTTTGGAACTATTATGATAATAGCATTTCTTGAGATGAGCAAGAAAATCTCTGCACTATTCAGTAACATGAAATTCAGGAAAATAAACCCACCAACCTTTGATTGGGTTTATTTAGAAAAGAGGCAAGTAGAAAAAAAATTAAATGTCTGGAAAACCAGTGCCTCATATTAGAGTTCAGCAAAGTTATTTTATTAGATGCAAAATCCTATGTTTCCCCTGTCTGTGAAACATCTAAATGCATGTCCTCTCTCTGCAGACAGAGCACACTCCTCCTTATGATGTTGTACCTTCCATGCGGCCAGTGGTCCTAGTGGGCCCCTCTCTGAAGGGTTATGAGGTGAGTAGCAGCCTTTGCCTCTGTAGCACACTTAACCTTCTCATGTTAAACTGCTTTGTGATTCTACCTCCCACTTTAAACTATGGAATTTGAACTTAAAGAGCCCAGAGCAGCAAAGCATGTTGTTTTTTTCAAGTTGTGGTATATGTTGTTTGGTGTGTTCTCCTGGTTGTTGCTTAGGATATTTCTGCTAGCTACAGTTTCCTCAATCCAGGAAATCGTATTAAATGGAGAGTAACTGAAACCATTTGCAGTCTAATTTATTGTCACTAAAGCATCAGGATAAGTTTGGGGAACTCTTCTGAATTGTCTTTGTATTTGGAAAAAGAAGCATGTGAGGTTACCACATTTTTCTGTTTCTAAGTTCCAATGCAAAGTTAAGGTAATTTTAAGAGTTCTTTTCATTTTTTTCCTTTTCCCTCCCTCCCCTTTGCACTATCTAAAGTTCCTCCATTCCTCCCATGTTGCCCAGCCATCACCATTATAAGTCAGCATGCTCATATCAAAGAAAACATTTAGCCTTTGGTTTTGGGGGATTGGCTTGCTTTACTTAGCATTATGTTCTCCAACTTCATCTATTTACCTGCAAATGCCATGATTTTATTCTCTTTCAACGCTGAGTAATGTTCCATTGTGTGTGTGTGTGTGTATACACACACACACACCCCAAAGTTTTCCTGTCCATTCATCTACTGAAGGGCATTTAGGTTGGTTCCATAATGTAGCTATTGTGAATTGTGCTGCTATAAACATTGATATGGTTGTAAAAAATTGTTTTATCAAAGTAGTAATATTTTATCATAATTTATTGCTTTCTCACAGGTCACAGATATGATGCAAAAAGCATTGTTTGATTTTTTAAAACACAGATTTGAAGGGCGGTGAGTATTTCAGAATACTGGCCTTTGTGGATTTTTTATTTCATGATAACCAAACAGTAGTGGGACAGGCATATGATCTCAAGGTTAAACTCCCCATTAATATCTATATGATGACAGAAATAAGTTTTGTTCAAAGTTGAATCAGAATCAATAAATATTTGTCATGTTTCCTTTCTACATCTGTATCCTGAAAAATCTAGTTCCTGTACTTATATTTATAAGCTGAACTTGGTCATGGCCTTCAGTTTACGATCAACCAGCTCTCATATCACTGCCCAGACATCATAAATAAATATTCCTTTCAATTCACTTTCCTATTCTTCCCAAAGACTTTTCAGCATCTCTTCTTAAACTTTCTCATGTCAATCTCCTTTTATGAACTTGCATCCTATATAACTGAGAAAATGGGGGCAAATAGAGGAGAACATCCAGTAGGTCTCATCACACCTATCCCAGCTTGCAAGTCTACCAGAATGTTCTGCTTAGTGTTAAGATATATTCTAGCAATGGCTAACCCACCTCACAATCACTTGAGTATTAGATCCCATTCAAACTATCTAGATAAAAAAACTATCACTCCTTCCCCATCTCTGCATCAGTATTTGCTGTTCCAACGCAAACTCCATCCACATTAAAAAAATGCATTTTCTCCTCATATTTGATTTCATATTCCCCTCAAACTGTCTCACTTTTCTTCATATCTTTATAGCAAGACTTATTTAAAGACTTGTGTATACTGTACTTGCTCTCCTTTTTTCTCTCACATCTATTCCAGTTATGCTGTCACAAGAACTAGTCAAGATCACCAGTGATCTGCACACTGCTAAATCTAGAGGTGAATTTTTACCCCTTATGTCACTTGACCACAAGCAACAGATGACATGGTGAACCATTTTGTCCTCTTTGAAATAGTTTGCTTGGTTTCTGGAACCACATTTCTGGTTTTCCTTCTATTGCCCTAGCTACTCCTTTGTCGATTCTTCCTCATCAGCTAGACATCTTGGAGAGCCCAGGGCTAAACCCTTTGGACTTTTCTCTCTTCCAAATACATTCACTCCTTTTAAATATCATTTCGTTCTTTGCTGATATTTCTCTGAATTCCAGGCACTATTCAGCATCACCACTAAGATGTCTACTGGAATTCTCAAACTTAACCTCCAAACCCCCCAAACCTCCCCGTCTTCCTAACCTGATTTAATAACTTCTTCATCTTTCATTCCCCAAACCCTTCAGCCCCACATCACTGAATTATCCTCAACTGTTCTTTTTTACATCCTCCATCCAAAGGCTGTTGTCTTTATCCTCAAAATACATCCATCTCTAACTACTTCTCATACCTCTTCTACTCTCTATTAGCCTTTTGGTCTGAACACTATCGTATTTTCCCTAGATTTGTCTCAGTGCTTTTTTTTTTAAATGCTCCCTTAAAGTCTGCCCTCAGTTCAGCAGCCAGAATGTCCCTGTTAACTGTGGGCTGGAGCTCACCATTCTTCCGTTCGTGACTTTTCACTTGGATTAAAAACCAAAGTCCTTTCTGTGGCCTGTATGAACTCTGGGATCTAACCCTGCACACACCCTTTATTTTCATCTTTCACTACACTCCCGCTTGCTCATTCTGCTTCAGCCACTCACTTCCTCACTGCTACGTCCCCAGACAGCTCAGATCCATGTCCACATCAGTGTATATGTACTCTGTAGTTCCCTCTGATAGGAACACCTTTTCCTCAAATATTCTCCTTGGTAACATGTGCATATGTACACACACACTCTTTACCTTCTCTGTTTATGTATTTTACCTATATATTGTTATCAGCCTTCTCTGACTAGAAAAAACTCCAGGAAGATAAGGGTTCTTAAAGTTTTGTGAACTGTGGTACCTAAAATGCTACTTGACATGAACAATGAATGGATTAATGCTGATTCAATGTCTACTGTGTACTCTGTGCTAAAGAAATGTAGAAATGTTGAAGCTACTGTCTTTATGAAGGACTCATATGAATACCATAAGTTGAAACGTCTAGCAATAAAACAGTACACTGATGAAGGAGTACCTCAGTATGTGTAGCACAAGGTATAGGTAGCATAGGAGCAATTAATACAGATTTAGTGATGTCCCCAGATAGTATGGGGTTTTAAATGGACCTAAGATCTTACCAGTTGAACCAGGAGAAAGAGGAGAAGGGCATGACTAGTAGAGTGTGCAGGTAGCAGGGTATGATGTACTGTATGTGAAGTAAGCCACCTAGAGGTCTTCAAGGACCTATGCAGGGAATGATTAGTAACAAAGCAAGAAGCTGTATCTAGTATGGCACACCAGTAAGCTTGGACTCAATCCATTACCTTTCTTCCCCTCCCCTTCCCTTCAATAAAGCCAATGTTGTGTATTTTTTAAAATTGATGCTTTATAATTATACATAATTTGTTCAATCTCATTCCCTAATACTTTCCTTTTTCCTCCCTCTTCTCTCCCTGATCTCGTCTTATATATAAGCTCATTGTAGCATGTTTTTACATGGACATAGCATAATTTGGAAATTTCATTCCCCAGGACTTCCCTATATACTCTCCTCCTCCCTTCCTATACTCAATATTGAGTCTCCTTCCTATTTGGGGAGCTCTTTTTGTTTGTGCTACCCCTTCCCTACTTTCCACATATAAAATTCAACCCTCGACTTTTAGTCTGGGTTATTTCACTTATAGCACGATATTCCCCAGTTCCTTCCTTTTACTAGCAAATCACATAATTTCATTCTTCTTTATGACTGAGTAAAACTCCAGGTGTGGAGTATGTGTTTGATATTTGCTTTGTCCATTAGTCTGTTTATGGATATCTAGGCTTGGTTCTACAACTTGACTGTTATGAATGAGCTTCTATAAACATTGATATGCATATATCACTACAGTACGCTGATTTTAGTGTTTTGGGATATACATACACCAATAGTGGGACAGCAGGGTCATACACTAATTCTATTTCTAGCCTTTTAAGGAATCCCCATACTGCAGAGTGGTTGCACTAATTTGCAGCCCCTCCAACAATATATAAGTGTATCTTTACCCCCACATCCTCACCAGCAATTGTTATTTGTGTTCTTGATCATTGCCATTCTAACTGGAGTGATATGAAATATCAGTATAATTTTGATTTGCATTTCCCTCATTACTAGGGCTGTTGAACATGTTTGTCAGTTATTTGCATTTTTTCTTTTGAGAAGTGACTGTTTATTCTTTTGTCTATTTTTGATTGAGTTATTTGCCTTTTGGTGTTGAGCTCAATATATATTCTGGATATTAATCCCCCCTTGGAAAAGCTTTCAAAGATTTTCTCCCATTCTGTAGGTTCTCTTCCTTTCCTGTGCAGAAGATTTTTCATTTGATGCCATCACACTTATTTCTGGTTTTTATTCTTAAGCTTATTAAGGAAGTTACTACCTGTGCCAATATGTTGGAATGTTGACCCTATGTTTTCTTCTAGCAGTTATACTGTTTCTGGTGGAATTCCCAGGTCTTTGATCCACTTTGAGTTATTATACAGGGTGAAAAGAATGGAATCTAATTTCATTCTTGTTCATAGGGAAATCAGTTCCTCCAGCACTGTTTGTCTAAAAGGTGATCTTTTCTCCAAGGTATGTTTTTGACAGCTTTGTTAGGGATCAGGTAACTGTGTCCCTGTGGATTTCTCTGCACATTCTAGTCATTGATCCTCATCTGGTTTTATGTCAATATCATGCTATTTGTTACTACAGCTTTGTAGTATAATTTTAGATCAGGTATTGTGATGCCTCTGCAGCCTAAGCAAGTCTTTATTGAGTATATTCCATGTACCAAGAATTGTGAGGTGTCAAAGCAGACAAGGACTTTAATTTCATGAAGTTGACTTAGACAGCCTTGAATCAATGGGTAGCATAGTAAAGTTTAAGTCGGCTCCTGAAATATCAAAGACATGATAGGAGTCCAAAATTTAAGAATAGATTATAGGGGACTTGGGAACATGCTGGACTAGTACATATGTCTCCATTCTAAATAAGATAAATTTGCTGCCTCTTTGCCACACTCCTTTCTCTGATCCTAATAATATAAGTACAACAGTTTTTAGTGTTCTAATAAATTTCTTAATATTTTCTAGATCATACTTATTCCTCCTATCATTCTAATTTACATTGACCTTTAAGGCAGGGGTGTGCTAGGGATTAAAGCCAGGGCTTCACAATGCTAGGAAAGTGCTTTAGCTACATCCTCAGCCCTTATATTGGTTTTTGACAGGGAAGGCAAGAGTAGGGAGGGAAATTTTTATGGCTGGACAGATAATAATAAGCATCAAGCAAAGAACTAAAAGGAATTGAAACTAGTTTTCCTCTAAATAAAAATATATATATATATTCTTTTCTACCTACATCAATACTAATTAGATGTTTATTGTTCCATTTAGTAAGTGCCAGGAAATGGCTTTTGGTTTGGCCTGGGACTGTTAGGCACTGGCCAAGTTTAAAAGGCATACATCTAATCTGCCCAATTGTTTCTTTATTCTCAGTTCTGTCATTTTTCACAATTTGGAATTGTCTACATGAACATGCACACCTAAAATATTCTGTTAACATATGACAGTACAGTTTCTATTTTAACTCACTGCCCTCTCCTAAAATGGAATGGAATTTATTGACTTACCACTTCTAAGTAACCCTTACTATGATTTGGATTGGAAGGTGAATTCCAATCACGATGCGTATCTCGGAACCATGTTCTATGGTATCATTCAGATTGATTTCATTTAGGAAACAAAATATCTGAATGTTGGATCATCTACTGCTTCTCACCAGAAGTAACTTCCATATGGCTTTACTAATGTACCTGCCTTGGGCCATCTTGAGTCCACTACCAATTAAAGATCCACAAAGGAAGTAACAAAGTCCATAGGTATAATTTCAAAAGATATAATGTTTTTGGCAAGGCAAGACAACAGCAGAAAGTGCCAGCTATATGTGTATCCATTATATTGTAAAAGGGAAAAAATGGATTATTCCTTTAGGCCCACAAAAGAGAAAATAAAGGTTCTAGGTATTTGGGAATTCTTTTTCTGTTCTGAAACCTAGTTAATTTAACAGCTCTGGAGAATTGTTGGAATCACTCTTCCAGTTATTAGTGTTTTGTGTGTCAGGTCAAAAAAGACATGATAAATCATCCTCTTTTTGTTGTGTACAATAGAATAGCCCCTAACCAACGGTGTCATGCCAACAAAATAATCTCCAGATTCACCTTGTAGGACAATGAAAGTTAAATTAACAAAATCATGAACAAAAAGGAAAGCTACCATTTGGGACAAACTGTTTTCTCCACCAATGACTTTTAAAATGTCAGCCATCAGTACTAAAGTGTTAGGAATGTGTACTGAATTGCTATAAAGATACTGTATACCAGTGCCAGAATCTTGTATGAGTAAACCTTATTGGAAATCAATAATCCTGGGAAACATTGTATCACTTTTTTTTTCTGGTGTAAGTAAACATCTTCAAAACTGGTTTGGATACCTATCAGAATCACCTGAATCATGTTAAGAAAACTCAAGGGGCCTTTTGCCACTTTTGTCTATTTAATATCAAATCTCTGGGGGTTAGGTTGTGAGATTTCTTTTTTCTTTTCTTTTTTTTGTGGATTAAAGTATTTATTTCATTTACTTATGACAGACTAAATCCATTTCTTCTAGTTTAATCTTCTTGTCAATGATGTAGAGCTAAATTTAGAAGTGTGAAGGTGCTGGCTTTAAGTTAGGTTCTTTAGAGGCTAAGAATATGAAATTTCAGGATAGTAACAGTGGACTTCTAGTCACCAAACAGGAAAACAATGAGGGGCATTGTAACTAGGAAACAGCTTGTAGCTTTGGTTCTGTCACTGTAATATCTAAGACATCAGTTAATCACAATACTAGAATTCATTTCACATCCTCTTTCATTTTATATCCACTGCCTAAGTGGGGGGCAAACAGGAGAAAAGAAACATGTGCTGGATTAAACAAGTACCACAAATAACTTGTGCTACAGTACCCTGTGTATGGAATAAACTCCTCATGAACGATTTCTAACTGTAGAAGTATATATAGTGATTTTGACATACAATGAGAGTTGAGACTCACTGCTCTAAAATGAATTGTTCTTATGAATTTTACTATTTAGATCTTCAAGGTCTGCTGCTTGGCAGACAATGCCCAAATCATGACTGTTAAGAACTCAGATAGTGGCCTGTCTCATGTAGCATATGCACATAACCACATAAGCAGGTCAATAGAAGCCTAGCTGAGCAATGTCATGTCTGTTTCCCCAGGATGTCACCATCAGAGGGCAGCTGCTTCCCCATAAGTTTGCAGAGCTCTTTCAAGGCTCATAACTAGAGCTCTGGTCATCAGCAGTGCTCAGGTCTCAAACAGCTGTAATAATCAAGTGCCTAATACTTTAGGTACTCACTCTTGTTTCTGTTAGGAATCCCCATCCCATAATAATATACCAGGTCACTCCCTCCCTCAGGTCTCCAACAAATGTCCCCTTACCTGAAAGATCATCTCTGAACATTTAATTAAACCTTTCACAGCATCTTCATCCTCACTATTCTGCATTTCCAGCGGCACTTATCATGACCTGACATCAGATATCTGTTTGCTTCTCTCCATTCTCTGCCTCTTCTGTAAGAATGTAAGTTCCATAACAGCACCTAGAACAATAATCGACACATAATTGGTACTCCATAAATATGGATGAAAGTAATGACTATCTTTGCACTATGCAGTTGTTTAGAATAAAGGAGTCCTATTACATGCATTACAGCTGAAAATTCCTTTTACATTCCACACCAACCCCCAAGTAAATAGGAATTTTAAAGTAATCATTGAGCACTGGTTCTTCCTACCTCTAGCCTGATTTCACTTGTGAATGCATTCTGAAATAATAAATTATTTTTTAAATTTATGGGTTTATTATTGGGTTTTTGTTGTTTTTGTTTTTCTTGTTCTTGTGGTGCTAGGACTTAAACCTCACACACACTAGGTACGTACTGTACCGCTGAGCTACAATCCCAGGCTTAGTTGTGCTTTTTAATGCTCAAATTTTCATCAAAGCACAAAAATTATAAAAATCAAGCAGACTTACAACAATGAAGATGAATCTCAAATCTGTTAGGTAGAGTAAAAGAAGCTCAACTTGAAAAGTTATATGTTTCTATTTATATGGTATTCTGAAAAAGTCAAAACTATATGGAGACAGTTAATAGTTTTATGGTTGCCAGAGTGGGACAGGAGGAAGGATTCTCTACAGAGGGGCAGCATAAGGGAACGGTGGAGTCATGAGATAATTCTGTGTCATGAATGCACTGGTGGGTGAAGAATTCTATGAATTGGTAAAAACTCATGAAACTGTACACCCGAAATGTCTAAAAAAAATCTTTTTAAAAATATGTCTATTTTTTTAGTTGTAGTTGGACGCAGTACTTTTATTCTATTTATTTATTTTTATGTGGTGCTGAGTATTGAACTTAGTACTTCACACATACTAAGAGAGCACTCTACCACGGAGCCACAACCCCAGCCCTAAAAATGTATATAATCAACCTTCCCATTTAACTGTTGACTTAAATGGTCAGGGCTTTCTGACTAGAATAGCTTTCTTTCAGAATTTTGAAAGCCTTTGCTCCATTAACTTCTGGTTTCCATTGTTGTTCTTAAGAAATACAAAGCACTTCAATTCCTGTCCTGTTTTTCTTCTGGAAACTTTTAGTTTTCTCTTTGTCCCATAAATATTATGAAATTTATAAATTTTAGTGTATATCTTTTAATCACTACACTAGATGCTTTCAATTTGAAAAATCAGACTGTTAATTCTGGAATTATTTTCTTTTACCTATTCTCTCTTAACTCCTAATCTGTGGAATTTGAACTTCCTGGGCAATTCTAATTTTCTTAGCTTTCTTCTATTTATCTCTTTGGCTTTTTTGTTAAAGATCCCCTTAACTTTCTTTTAAATTTTGCTTCCTACTGTCACTTTTAATTTCTAAAACATCTTATTTTGTTTTTAAACAACTTTATTCCAGTTTCGTAGATAATAATTCCTTATTAATGGATGACTTTTCTATTTGTTGTGGCCCCTAATGTAAAATGTTTTCCTAAGATGCCTAGTAAACACTGCTGTGCTCAAATTAATTAATTGGAAGTTCTGTGCTGGTAGTGGAGTTTGCCGATGTTATGCTCACCTATAGGACAGTCTTGATTTACATAGAAGATATCCAATATACATTATCTTTATGCCTATATATATATGTTTTTTTTTTAAGTTTTTAATAGGCCTTTAAATATTTGTTTATTTATATACGGTGCTGAGACTCAAACACAGCGCCTCACACGTGCTAGGCAAGTGCTCTACCTCTGAGCCATAACCCCAGCTCACAACTTTATGCCTTAATTATTTGGCAGTTTCCCCCAATCTTCCTTTCTTATACCTCGAGGATATAAACATAAGCCTGGCTACCAAAATTCACTGATAAGTGGCACTCTTTCTGCCTACAGATAATTTGTGGTCTCATACAAGATAGAAAAAGAATTCTCACCTGACCACTTTTTGTGGCGAGCTCTAATTCTGAAGCAGATTTTTAAATTGGGCCTGTCAGTAGCTAGTGGTGCAAAAGTGATTTTTAAATCAGTCCTAACTTCACCATCCTCTTCAGAGATATTGTCAGCATTCAATTTTGTTTCATAGTTTTTTCTCCTTCCAACTTGAACACTCATTGAATACATTTTGGAATATATCATTTATTATTTCCACTTCCAGATCTTTTTGCTAATTTCTACCCTATCTAAAATGAACCCACTCAATTCACTCAATATAATAATACCTTATAAATTCTCTTCACAATAATCATCATAATCTTTCATTGCTTTATTCTTCATCTCTGCCACTAGAAGAAAGATCAGATTTGCCTTGATCTTATTTTTCATGATTATATATTGTGCAGGGCCTAAGAATATAGGGCTCAGAAGTCTGGGTTTAAATCTGTATATTTAGTAAATACCCACTAAACTTCTCCTAAAAGTTTTTGGAATAATTTAATCAGAAAATTCATGTAAAGTGCTTAGTACATATATGGCACTTGTATACAACCAATAAATGCTAAGTAAGGCAAGTACAGGATAAGCAAAAAAGTACAATGAAGTATCCTAACATATGGTTAGAAAATATGGTCATTATATATATTTCATTCTTGGGATGAATTTTGGGCATATATTTCAATTCCCTTTTATAAGATTAACAACCTTAGGGTCTTTTGTTACTTTTTTCTCCAACAGGATATCTATCACAAGGGTCACTGCTGACATTTCCCTTGCCAAACGCTCAGTATTAAACAATCCCAGTAAGCATGCAATAATAGAAAGATCCAACACAAGATCAAGCTTAGGTAAGTCTGCAATACTGATGAGCTGAAGCTATGTGAACATTGCTCTCCTAAGAATGGCAATGAAGAGATCTAGCCAGATGATGCTTCCATGTACTTCACAAACAAAGGAGCATGTGTTGTCAGTAGCTAGTGGTACAATCTTCATTTTATTATGTGGAAAGATTTGTTAGCACGTGGAATTTTTAACTTGAAACTATCAGTACTGATGTTTTGGTTGTGGTTTGTTTTCACTAATAGGAGCTGAGAATTTGAATTATCAATAATGAAATCATATTCAGAATAATGTAATTTGTGTACATGATGAGAATGAGGAAGTAAATTCAGGGCTATTCTCCACTGATACCAATATCTGTTTTATTTGTAAAAAAAAGTATAGGGGTTTTAGTTAATTTGTTTACAGAGTAGTTCTGAAAATTGCTTATTAACCTATACTGATTAAATTCAGACCTTTCCCAACTATTTCTTCTCTTTGAAATATGTGCTTAATCACTGTTACACATTTAACTTACTAGATTGTTGGGTTTATATTTTTATAAAGTAAATTTTCCAAGGGTTGTATGATACTTAACCTTTAGTTAGTTCTTTTTCATTTATATATTAAATAAATTCTTTGAGATGCTAGCTTTTAACAGAGAAGTTTTTAGTATAGTCTGATGTAAGATTATGTAAGTAGAAAAACTACTAGAAATCAAAGGTTAGTTATGGTACTTTATAAAACTGTTTTATCCCTTACCAAACAATTCTTCACTGATGAGTCCTTATCTGACAACTACTCTCAATATTGAGTGCTCACAGGAATTGTTATAAAATGATCATTTCATAGATTCAACTGCTAGTTAACTAATTAGACTTACTATTGAATTAATTAGATGCATTTAGATTGTCATCGCTTTCTAAAACTATTGTGTACACATTATTTTTAAATGGTATCTAATTCAATACAATGTTGAAGAGTCAAATAAAAAGATGACTTAGATAAAGCCCTTCCTCCTAAGAGCTTAATGGCAATAAGATAAACATAAGAGCTCAATAGAGTAGAGGACAAAAGCCATAAGGGAAGGTTTTCTAAGAAGCTGGTCTGAGCTGAGACTTGAAGCATGCATGGTACTTTAGTCAAGAAAAAAGTAGGTCAGTGGTAGAGGGCTTGCCTAGTATGTGTGAGACACTGGGTTCAATTCTCAGCATCGCATATAAAGAAATAAAAATAAAGGTCCATCAACAACTAAAAAAAATTAAAAAAAAAACATGTATCATTGAAAGAAGGGACAGGTGGAAGGTGACACTAGAAAGAGGTAAAGGTAAAATATTAAGGAGCTTGGAGCTTAAGGTATTAGGGAACCATGTAGAGATTTGTATCCATTCATTTAATAAATACTTGAGAACCAACCATGTGATAGGCATTATTCTAAGTGCCAGAGACATAGAAGGATACAAAGTTCTTGGTCTTAGGGATTTTTGTCTCATGGGAGAGACAAGGCCAAAAACTTACAGACCATTCATTAGTCAATAGATGATCAGTCCTGAAGTAGTACCAGGCCAGGGAGTAGAGTTAAGCTGAGAAGGAAGGTATAATTTTATAGTGTGAAGGCCTCACTGAGGAAGTGACATTTTAGCAGAATGATGGATGTAGTATTTAGCATGCCAGGAACACTTTTCTCAAGTAGCTGCAAAACAAAAGACACTATTCCTGTTTCATTTATAGTCCTGCCTCTTCTTCCATCAACAACCATCCCTAGATTATTTAGAAGCAAATCTCAAACATAATTTGCTGAGTTTCTTCATTTGTGCATTATAATTACTACTTGACTAAATCAGGATTCAAATGAAATCTATACATCATAGTTCACAGATCTCTTAAATCTCAGGTTTGCATAAATCTTTTCCTTGTCACTTATTCTGTAAGGCACTGAGAGTAAAAATTTTCCTAACTGTATTACACTGAGATAATTTATATGCATCTGTTTCTTACAAACTAGTTAATTTGGAAGTCCAATGTGTATTTTTTTTCTTTTAGCAAGACCTTATTGTGGGCAGTATGTCACCAAATATTATTTTAAAGCTATTATGTTGAGCCCTGGTTCCTTAAAGAAGTTCAGGTAAATAAGAGGTCTCTATTTATAACACTGTGAGGCCAGATGATTAATGACTTGCTTTTCTGGAATAATATGCCAGTTAAAATTATTTCTAGGAATCTTCTGGTATGAATGCAGATGCATAAGAGGAATCAAAAGCATTCATAGAACCAAGTTTGCTGGCTTAAAGGAGTCTTATAGAATTGATCTTCCAATTGTAGTGAAAACTACAAGTTATACTTTATAGGCCTATGCAGTCTAGCAGCTTCTGGCTAATTATTAAAATCAAACTTTTAAAAATTCAGTTGCTTATACATAATAGCTATATTTTAAGTGCCCTGCAGCTAGGCTACCATACTAGGCAGCATGGATATTTTCATCATCACAGGTTTTAGAATCTTTGGAAAGATCATAGAGTGGTAGATGAGCTGAATGAAATTTTCTTGGAGTTCAAGTAGGTCTTTTGTTTGTTTTATGGTGCTGGGGATGGAATCCAGGGCCTCATGCATGCAAGGCAAGCACTCTACCAACTGAGCTTTATCCCCAGCTCCTCAAGTAGATTTTTAGATGTTTGGTGATAGAAGAAGCACTCAAAAATCTAAGCTAATAGATAACTGCCCTTATAAACCAGGAATGTTGCAGGACCATTTCTTGTTATGGGGACAGTTTGTAATAGGTACCTTTCATGTGGTTCAGCTTGCTAATAAAATCTCAACAGCATGATCGTAGGGGACAGAAATGTACATAAGCTCATGCAATGACTGCTTGGGTGAAGTGGTTAGAAATAAAGATAAAATATTTTTATGATTCCACAGAATGAAAAATGAGTCAGCAGAGAGCGAAAACATTTGGCTCTCAGTATTATGCTGAAGCAAATTTTAGAAATTCTAAAGGTATTATAAAGAAATAGCTCTTTTCAAAAAATAACTGATCAAAATTGTGCTGCCTATAAACACAAACTGGCTGATCTGACCTTTCTGTTGAAGAAATAATATACCATTTAAAATGACATTTTTAAATAACTGAACTCTGCTTACCCTTTTACAGCGGAAGTTCAGAGTGAAATCGAAAGGATCTTTGAACTTGCAAGAACATTGCAACTGGTAGTTCTTGATGCGGATACTATTAATCATCCAGCTCAACTCAGTAAAACATCTTTGGCCCCTATCATAGTGTATGTAAAGATTTCGTCTCCTAAGGTAAGGAGGATTGCTGCTGTTAGCTTAGCTCTATAACCAGATTTTACTAAAATGTGTTTTATGTTTGCTTTCCAATTAGAACAGACTATGCCTTTATGATGGGTATGGAGGTTGAAAAATTTTTATGATTGATATAAGCAAAACACCACTACTGTAATGGGTTAAAGCAGTAATTCTTAAAGTGTGGTCCATAGAGCCCTGGTGGGTTGAGACACTTTCAGCAGATACTTGAGGTAAACCTTAAAGATAGTTGCGTTTCATCATTTTTGCAAATATGGGTAAAACAGCACCAACAGTCACTGTATTACCATCATGCTATTATAGTTAATTTTCATTACACAGACTCTAGACCCACAATTTAATAAAATTAAGTATTTGAGGACACTGCTGCTAGATTTTCTATAACGAGATTTTACTAAAACGTGTTTTCTGTTTGGCATAGCCTGTTCTAATTGGAAAGCAAAGTTAGCTACATTTTCCCCCCCATGGAATACGGTTTGTATGTAGTCAATATTTTCTTGAGCACAATAAGCCAATCACTTTAAGGAGAACAACAGCATTTGTTACAAAAGAGCATATAACATGTATCATGTTTTAATTCAATATAAATGTCAACAGTTTTGGATAGATCTGATCAACTCAGTGAACTATTATTTTCCAAATGATGAGTAAATGTTGCAGACATACCAGTGGAACTTAATGAGAGAGAAGTTCATTGATATGGTTTCAGATAATACATGTCAACTAGTCTTTTAGGCAAGACGACTTGTTGAATTTTAGGTGATATTCTTTGATGCTATCTAAAAGGGTGCAACTAAAATATTCCTTTTACATTGTGTAGTAGGTTAAATTTTTCTTGCCTATTTCAACCAAAATGATACATTGTAGAAGCATACAGAATAACTGTATTCTATGACAAAAACTATAGCTGTTTTAGGGGCTGTGGCAGAGCGCTTCTGAGCCTGGTATGTGTAAGGCACTGGGTTCTATCATTAGCACCACATATAAATGAACAAAGTCTCTCTGTCGATCAACAACTACAAAAAATATTTTAATTGTAACTGTTTTATTAATATTTCCATTTCACATAAAAAAAATCAAAAACCCCCAAGAGTTTTTTTTTAAAACCTGAAGAGGTCATGAAGCAAACAGTTTGAAAACTTAGGCTAGAAAGGACACAGTAAGCTCTATGCAGGTATGTAAAGATGCAAGTGAGATTTATGTTAGCATACTGACTTTGTAGAGATTGTCTTTTATAGCTCAGTCTGTTTATAAACATCTTTGTTATATATAAAAAAGTCCCTAGATAAAGGAGTCACTAATGTTAAGAGATTTCTCTGTTGAAAACTTGTCTCTTTTACAGGTTTTACAAAGGTTAATAAAATCTCGAGGGAAATCCCAAGCTAAACACCTCAATGTCCAGATGGTAGCAGCAGATAAACTGGCTCAGTGCCCTCCAGTAAGTTTTGTCTGTATATGGTAGAATCCAGTTGAAGAGATCAGACCTGGAATTTCATTGAAAAGGCAATAAATGCTTGTCAGGGAAGAGAATCTTCATTGTTTACAGAGGTATTCTTTCCAAAGAAAAACTGTCTGGATCACATTAATAAGCCAGATAATGATCATGGCTTACAAAATGCTATGTGCATCTTTATGGTATACTCACTTAAATATCAACTACAAGACTGCAGCCTCATAGTTGATTTGTAAGACGGGTCTCTTTGGGGTTGGTTTATTATTCGCTTCTGATCACAGGGAGCCAGTTGTCTACTCTTAACTGCCCAAGGAGTTTTTAGTACTGTGACCAAAATACCTGAAAAAATAGCAACGTAAAGAAGGTAAAGTTTATTTTGGCTCGAGGTTCAAAAAGTTAGTCTATGGTGAGCCAACTATTTCTTTGGGCTGGAGATTCAAATTATTAATCCATTAAGTGGATAATTTGCCTTGGAACTATTAAAGTTCTTCTAGTCCCTTCTACCTGCCCCATTAAGTGCTGCTATCAAAGTTATCAAGTTGATTTGAAGTATATTAAAGGTTTTTAAAAATGTTTGTTAATTTTAACAGTGAGGCATGTATTTTCTACAAACTACTATGAAGTTTGAATCATGCCAATTTGAGTGCTTTCAGCAGCTTTTGTCAAATTTCACATCCTGGTATTACCTCTTTAACTTCTCAGTTAAGCCTTTCTGCAGTCACTGTGTCAAGAACAGGCTTCTTCCTATACTGTTCAGATTTTCATTCTTATATCTCCTATCATAGTTCACTGTTTTTCATTATTGATAAACCTACTATTATACTTACCAAATATTATGACACCTGTTCACTTAGTGTTCTACACAAGGAGTTGAGATGCCACATTTCTGTTGGCTGTCTTAGCTTATAAAAGAAGAACACATAAGCAAATCAAGTGGTACAGGTTTATCAGTCTCTTCCTCCTTAGTTGGTGGAGGGTGGTGGGAACTTAGTCCTGGGTTAGTGTGTTATTTAAATATTTACCTCCCCAGGAGTTGTTTGATGTGATCCTGGATGAGAACCAGCTTGAAGATGCTTGTGAGCACCTTGCTGACTATCTGGAGGCCTACTGGAAGGCCACTCATCCTCCCAGCAGCAACCTCCCCAACCCTCTCCTTAGCCGTACCTTAGCCACTTCAACTCTGAGCCCCACCCTAGCCTCTAACTCACAGGTAAGGGGAGTTATCTTGTATAGAGAAAGTGGGATGCCCAAGGTGACACCACTCCCATGGTATACTATACTAATGCTATCCTAACTAAGAAGTGTGAGTCACTTGGATACTCAGGTTCACCAAGTTGTGTACCTGAAGAGAAGCACTATGAACACAACATCCACAGACTTTAAAACTAACTGCGTGATCCTAAAAGACCACCTGGACAACCCTGGGCAAGTTCCTTAATTGCTCTTGTCTCAGTGGACTTGGAATGATAAGGGCAAGTGAACATATCTTCCCCGCCCCCCCCTGGAGATTTGTGCAGGCATGTCCCATTTGAGCACTTCATAATTTTTTTCTTAATCCACTCACATGTACTCCAACAGAGGCAGTTATGTGTATACCCACATATAGAAAAACCTCAGACCTGCACTGGAACTACAATATATAAGAACTTTCTCCCTCCTTCATTTAGTCATTAAAATAAAAAAAAAGTATGTGTGCTTTTCCACACACAACAAAGTCCAGCTTAATATCGTTACAAACCTTATTAGTGACACTATCAAAGGAATTTTAATACCTAGGTTAAACATTTCAGATACGTAAAAAGAACTACACCTGAATGGCCTTGCATCTTAGTTCTTTACACACTCACCTTGGTTAATGTCTGCATGTTCCCTTCACTGCCAGGGTTCTCAAGGTGATCAGAGGACTGATCGCTCAGCTCCTGCCCGTTCTGCTTCCCAAGCTGAAGAAGAACCTTGTTTGGAACCAGTCAAGAAATCCCAGCATCGCTCCTCCTCCTCTGCCACACACCATAACCATCGCAGTGGTACGAGTCGAGGGCTCTCCAGGCAAGAGACTTTTGACTCTGAAACCCAGGAGAGTCGAGACTCTGCCTATGTGGAGCCAAAGGAAGATTATTCCCATGAACATGTGGACCACTATGCCCCACATCGTGACCATAACCACAGAGATGAGACCCATGGGAGCAGTGACCACAGACACAGGGAGTCTCGGCACCGTTCGAGGGACACAGACCGAGAGCAGGACCACAATGAGTGCAACAAACAACGAAGCCGTCATAAATCCAAGGATCGCTACTGTGACAAGGATGGAGAAGTAATATCCAAAAAGCGGAATGATGTCGGGGAGTGGAATAGGGATGTTTACATCCGCCAATGACTTTTGCCCTTTGTCTCCCCCTCCCTCAAGTCCCCTCAAACAATCTTTGGGGTCTACATTGCAATCACATGTGATCTGTCTTGTATATTTTGTATTGCTGTTGCTTAAATAGCAATAGCATGAAATAGAGTATTAATATCCATTATTTTCTTTTGGAAGTGCTATATAAACTGGCCTGGTACAGCAGTTCTCTGGTTATATACTAGACTCTTCAAAACCTGTTTGAGGTAGCTGCCACATGAACAAAATCTTTTGCCGTCCAGACAACGTTGGTGTTTTAAGAAATGTAGTTGATGTACATCCAGCAAGCCAGATTCAGCACAGATTAAAAAGTGGAATTTCTTGGTTCTCCAGATTTTTAATACCCAGATACCTGATGGGCATATTCATTCATTCATGGACCACTGTTTCTTGCTTGTACCTCTGGCTGACTAAATTTGGGGACAGATTCAGTCTTGCCTTATACAAAGGGGATCATAAAGTTAGATTCTATTTTCTATGTACTAGTACTGTGTACTGTATAGACAGTTTGTAAATGTTATTTCTGCAAACACCTTATTATATATAATATATACATATCAGTTTGATCACACTATTTTAGAGTCTTAATGCCAAGTCAGCAGATTTGCTTTATGAATTACAGGGATCAGAAATGCCCACATTCAGGAAATTTGTAATAATGTTGTCTAGACACCTCTCCCCATTCTAAAAAAAAGTCTGTATATAATGTAAATATGTGTGATTGCTTGACTTAAAAAGGTTTGATTTCTGAATGTTCTACCATCCTTGTAAGTTTATAATTTTAATCATAAATTATGGTAAATATAACCAAACTCCAGAGATTGTTCTACTCCATACAGTTCACCCAGATTGTGACAAACACATACTTAGGAGCTAGTCACGGCACTGGAGTATATGAGCCGGAACCCGCTGTGTGCATGTGTCTGTACGTAAGAATGTGCACGAGTGATTGAGATGTTTGAGATGCTGAAAACTAACGAAGAAACTAAAGTCTGCTATCTAGAATTCTCACCTGGCTTTGTACTTAATCGTGCTATATGTTGCTTTAATAATCCATTGAGAAGTCAGGGAAGGTGAGGAAGCTTGCTGCCAAAGGTAACTAGAAAAGCATTCATCTGCTGGCTCCTTATTTTTGCTCCTAGAGAGTAAAAATACAGGCAACTTTTACTGTGAGTGTTTCACTGGAAATATACAATCTTTGTGTGTTAGAGTATTTGTTTTAGTAAGAAACGTTTACACAGCTTGTGGAAGTATTTCATAGGAAAATAAATTTTTATAACTTCTCCCACTTCATTTTCTAACCTTGCCTTTTAATCTTGTTGTTTATCTCCTAGTTACCTACCGTTCCTCCCACCACCAACTTGAATAGTTTTACTGTCTGTCAGAACCCAGAAGTGCTTCTTACAACCAAAGTTTCTGCTCTTCAGAAGTTATCAGGGCAAAATGGGGTGACTTGAAGTGAATGAAATGTTAATATTTTCATACATCTACTCTGAAGGGGAATCTAGAAGACACTATCTCCATGCCTCAATTATACTGCTGTAGGAGCTTCCAATGCTATTTTGCTAATGCTAAAACATTCTGTCTCTCAAGTGTTAAGACAGTATTAGGTGTGCAAATACCTAGCACTTGAAGCTTGTCCCAGGAAAATGCCTATCTATAATTGCCTAACTTCAGATCTGTACATTAATTTATTTAACAATAATAATTATAGTAATTTATTTTGCTTTCTTAATTATTCCAAGTTCTTGCCAAATATTCTTGGGCATTATTTCCCCTACACCCAAGAATACTGGAGTTTTACCAGCTAAGTGAAAAATTTCAGAATTAGTCTTCTGTACTGCTTATAAAAACTTACAGAATATAGTCATTAGTTTTGACATAACTTTACATGATTAAAAAATATATTCCAATTTAAATTTCTTTTAAAACACACACTAAGATATTAATTACCAATCTATTCCTTTCTTACGTTAGTTCATCCCAATTAACAACTTTGGAATTCTTAAATTCTTGAAGTGTAACTGGCATTTACCTTTCCTGCTGCTATCAATAGTGCTAATAGATTTCATCTTTTTAATTTTGTCCCTGATTCTTAGTTTCTCACTTGACTGTGGAACACATTAGTATAAATTAGAATTTTCCTTAAATAAATATATTGAAGACTCTGATACAGCATTTATGTGAAAACTGTATAGTGGGCATATGCATAAATGTGTGTAGTACATCTATAAATGAAGAATAATCACAAGGACAATGGGATATTTACTGACTTGTGGAATGTAAAATTAGTCTTCACACAGCAGAGGCTTAATCTTAACCTATACATTTATACAATCATGATTTTTGTAGTCAACCTAGAAAATGCTGGAAATGTTCTTTACTGGTCTTTGTCATATCCATTTCAATTTTTTCCTATGCTTTTCTCTACTGCTTATTTAAGTTACTGTTACAAAAAGGTGCTGCTAAATGTAGGATGTCTTAGTCATACTGTACTTTGGGACAATGCCACATTTTAACATGGTCTGCTATGCATTCCTGTTAAACAAACATGCACTGTCAGCTACACTGAACTGTTCAACAAACCTGGTTTAAAGTCGTTCATATAAAACAAATAAAGAGCTGGCTTCTGCACTGTTAATTAGTAGTAGTATTAATTGCCAATTTTAGGAATGATCTTTGTAGTTAAGAACTTGTTACATATTCAACAACAATTCCCATTGTGGAGCATTTTCCTTAGGAGCACTGCTAACTACTTGATGTTCCTTTAACCTGGATTAAAATAATAATAAAAGTACGTAAAGGATTTGTTAAGATATGAGCTATAGCAGAGTGATCTTCCTCCTGCCTTAATATGTGCAATGATTTGGGGATTACGTTTTAAGAAGAAGATCCATCTTCATGATGTATTTCATTTCTCATCCTTTTTCTTTTGCTCAGTGATGAATTGCTACTAGTCTTAGATGCTCTGCTCTTATTAAAAACAGGAGTCGCATTGCTAGAGAAAACACTTTAATTTCTGCCAAAGTTTATTTTTAACTATTTGTACTTCATTTTGTGATTTAAAGTAAAATATGATAGGATTTAAAGTAATATACTGTTGAATTCAAGTATTTTAAAAAATATATTAAAAGATACATTCTACCCCACATTTCTGATTTTCCTTACATTTTTGTGTTCCTTAAAATTGAACAGTTATATTTTCCAATTTGAAATTATTTGAAGAAAAAACACCCACTGAAAATCACTGAGGTTAAAGGAAAACTTTCAACAATATTATTTGTTCTTAGTGCTTTAAATATGCAAATAGATTCTATTTCACCGGTATTAGTTATATTTTGATAGTTACTGGTATTGATCCAAAGTTCATACAAGTTTGCTACACTGCTCTTCTACCATGACCATCCCAGCTAAGGCTTTTCAGACAGCATGAAAGGAAATATTTAAAATGTGAGGGAGCATGTGGAGTCCTGTTACAGAAGTACCACAAGTAATAATGTTTTTTCAAATAACATCTACTAGACACAAGGCCAAATGAGGAGTGTGCAGGGGTCACATATTTGAATCCTGTAAAGCTTGAAATAAGTTGTTTCTCAGTAAACATCTATTAACCATCTACTCTGAGGCAATGACTCAATTAAAAATAAAAAAGGGGTCTCCATTTCCAACATGTTTCCTAAGCATGGGAGTGGGGCTCAGGACATGGCTGGTAAACAAAAGTATTAGGTGCCATGAGAGCAAAAGATATGGGTACCAGAGGTATACACAAAGAGAACTCAGAAGGGTGTGACCAAGAAAGATTTGTTCAAGGAAGAGACCTTACCTACCTGATCCAAGAGACCTTGCAATCATTATGGATACAATAAGTAGTTTTGAGAAATTCCTAAAGGAACTGATGAGGGGAAAAAAAAGAATCAAATATTAGGGAATTGTTTCCAGTAGTTCCTTTCTTATACCCAAGGCCCAGTAACATTTGAGTGATTTGAATGAAAGCTAACAAAATAGTCTGATGTATTTAACACATAAGACAACCTTTAAACTCTGGTTGGGTCTTGAGTATTTTTAGAGTTTACCTAAAAACCGGGTAGAGGGATATAATTCTGTAGTACAGTGCTTGCCCTGCATGCACCAGGCCCTGGGTTCAATCCCCAGCACCCTATCCCCCAAAACACACACAAAAACACCTGGGTAGAATGAAGCAAGCCTTTTTTTTTTTTAAAGAAGTAGATGCTCTGGCCACCACAGAACTATGTTTGGTCATTTATGCAGTTTGAATGGTGATCTTGTTTTTTGCATGAATTCAAGTTTTATAGGAAGTGGTCTTTTTTTGTCTTGATCAGAAACATAGTTGTCTGAGACTGTTTCCTGTGAAACTGGTTATGTTCAGTAGAACAAGATCCAGCTGTGACAACCAGTTGTCAGAAAATGGTTTTCTCATTCTTACCAAGCACTTTCTAAAAACTTGTACAATGTGGTCCAACAGATGATAAAGGTACCCAGAATGTGAAATGTTCTCATTTATTTTACCCACAAAGAAAACACTCATTTTACTTTTTTGTTTAAAAACTATCATTTAGAAAAGGCCAAACTTCATTTAAAAGAGGATTTACCAAATAATAAGCAGAAAAAGTAAGATAAAATACTTCCCTTGGTTCTTGGCACACGGTAAATGTTGTATGTCCCAGGCCCTGAATTCTTAAGGAAACAACTACTTAGGACCTGGGAACAGAAAACAACTTTTTAAATAACCACATTAAACATTGCTAATTTTATTCCACTGGTTTGATCCACTTTTTTCATACTAAATATAACTAGTATTCTTTATAAATTAAGACCCTACATGAAAATGTTCCAGATATCCATAGCTCCTTTTATTTATATTCTACTGAATATACAGAGAAAAAATTATTTCATAAACTCAAGAATTTAATTTCAGCCTCCCCTCCCCCAACACACATACTTTTTCTTTCTCAGATCTCTGGTTAAACTGCTGGCAGCTTTCTCTGTTACCATAGCTACCAGGACATCATTCAGTTGGCTTGACAACAATCTAAGGGGGAAAAAAAAATACCCAACAGCAGCAAATGTTTGGAATTTTCATTTCGGTGGATCCTTTTCCAATGTGCTTTTGCATTTTTGAAATTTTGCAATAAAAAATCCTATACAATCCTTATTTGCCAGCCAAATCATGTCTTCTATTCTGGCATCTCTGAGAGAATCAATGTCAGTGTCCGGTAATGGCACAACAGATGGATCAAATCGCTGCAGCTGTTTCAATTGTTCAAGTGATAGGCCAGCTCCAACCATTCCTTCTCCTCCAATCTGTGGTTCCTGTTGGGAGCAAATAAATGTGGACAAATGCTCTGTAATTAGTAAGCAGGGCTGATACAATTTAAGGTAGAAGATAAATCAAGTTGTACCTGCCACATCTTCCAAGAACAGAAAAGTGTATAAATGCCTTTCACTTTTATGAAATGTAAATTTTGTTTTCTGTATATAGTATGTGGGAAAATAATAACACATAGTCATCTGATGCAAGAGTACCCAACATGTCCTACATGCTTATCAATTACCATGAAATTACAAAAAGTCTAAACTTCACAGAACCATAAAACTGTATGCAGCTCTGTCCCATTTACTTAGTTCTGAAACTTCATAGAGGTAGCATTGTGTCTTGCATAAAGTGACCACTCAATAAATGGAATACTATTATCAAAAAAGCAATAGATAAAAATCAGCTTTATGATCTCTAAACCTCTAAACATTTAAAAATTAACATTTTTCATATAATAAATTATAAAGAAGCAATAATACTGAATGACTTTTTTTTCTCTCTCTTGGTTGCTCTTTTGATACCCCTCAGTAAAGTCAGTATGGGCTATGATTTGACATGAGAAAAATGCTCTTAATGAATTTCATAACAAAAATATAGGACTGGAAAGGGGAGGGAAGCCTTTCTGGAAACAAAGTGCCAAGTAAAATAGAACAACACCTATAAGTAGAATAAACATGTAACAAAAATTACACCCAAACTCTGTGCCATTTTAAGACATGACAAAGTAAAAAGCCAGGGAAGAACTGTCATCTGAATAAGGAATTTCCTTATGGGGTATCTAAAATGGACCTAAATAGAGACATTCTTGTTTATGATGATATCTGAGTCAGAAGTTTTACTTGACATGTTTCCTCATATGACACACTGCACTTCATTTTCTGTGATTCATGAGATTACAGAGAGAATAAAATAAAATTACTCTTACCTGGGGTTGAAGCTGAAGGCAAGGAAACATTTTGAGGGCCCAGGCAACTTGTTCTTCATTTTCTGCCAATGTTATAGTGCATGTGCTATAAACTAGCACACCCCCTGGCTTCAACAACTGAACCGCCTAAAGAAATCTATGGTCAGACCAGGCATACCATCAAGCCACAGAAATAGTTGAAAAGATTATATAGCCTTAAGGTACAATATTTTTCAAGTATTGGGGAGAATTAAAATTATGTTCTCTATGGCATATTATTAAGCATGAAATACTTTTATTCCAGGCTAGATGCATTACTTTGGAGCTCCCATACCCTATATGGACCAACACTCTCACTCACTTTCATGTCTTTAGATACCAATTATAGGTCAAACACTCCCAAATTGCACAAATTGACATTTTTAGGCCAGAATTTCTTCCTGCATTTTGTACTCATATATTCATCTGCCTCCTTGGAATTGCTACTATCAACCCTGACATGTCCTGAAATGAACTGTTATTTACCCTCTAAAACCTACTAGAAACCTTAGATTATCCTTTATAGAATAGATTATCCTCTATCATGTTCATCATCCATCAGCAAACTCTACTGGTACTACTTTTAAAATATCAAGAATTTGGCCACTTCGATACTTCCCCTGCTGTCATTCTGGCCCAACCTTCTTTATCTCTTGCTTGCATCACAGTTATAGTCTCCTAATTCAACTACCTGCTTCCTTCCCTGCTCTCCTACCATCTATTCTCATTATCACAGCCTTCTAAACTTGTCACCTAGCAGCCTAAATCTTTCCAATGTCCTCCATTATCACTTAAGAATCAAAGTCAAATTCAAGGAGGCCTTCAAGGCCCTATACAGACAACAAGTCTCTTGTTGTCTTTCTGATGCCCCCTAAGTACACTTCTCACCCTTGCTCACTCTGCTTCAGAAACGGTGGCCTCCTGCTGTTCCTGGAACATGCAAGGGCGACTCCCACTGCAGGATCTCTGCACCACATAGGAAAGCTCTCCTAATTCTCAGATTGTTCACACCTTTACAATCTTATATTCGTTTACATGTCACCTTGTCAGCAAAGCTCTTCTTGACCACCCCACATAAAATCCCAAATATTACAATCTAGCATTTCTCTCCCATCTTACTTTCCTTAGTTTGCTCCATAATGCCATAGCATTACTGTCTTATAATATATTAAACTTATTTCCTTCTCCAATTAGACTTGAAACCCCAGGAAATAAGGGTGTGGTTTAGTGAAACTTTTCTACTGTATCATCAACATCCACAATAGCATCTTGCATATAATAAGTGCTCAGTAAATATCTGTCAAATCAAGAAATAAAGTTATGCTAAAGTGAATTTGTCTAAAGTTTATTTTTTCAGATTCTATTTTAAAAACTTTTTGCAAAAACTGTTTTTAAAAGCACAGAACATAGCCAGGCCTGGTGGCATAGGCTTGTAATACCAGCAGCTCAGGGAAGCTGAGGCAGGAGCATCACGAATTCAAAACCAGCCTCAGCACTTAAGAGAGATTCTGAGCCACTCAGCAAGACCCTGTCTCTAAAATAAAATACTAAAAAGGTGTGGGGAGCTGATTCAGTGGTTTAAGCACCTGAGTTCAATCCCCAGTACAAAAAAAAAAGAACACACACACAGGACATATACTACTGTTTTCTTCACTGGAAAATTTAAACTTTATTATTCTGTGCCAGGTATTATGTGAAATACTTTAAACAGATTTTCTCGTTAAAACCTATAATAACCAAATTGTGCTGCATTAGGTAAGCTTTTTCTGTTTTAAAGCCAAGGATGTGGTCTCTGAAATAGTTATCTAATCCACAAAGAGTGCTACATTGGTGTATTTATACTTAGAGGGCTGAGAGGAAATAATGAAGTCATCTTTGATCAAATGTTGTCTATACTTTGTAAAAATCCATTAAGTCATTTTTCCAAGAATGACAAATTCTCAAATAGTCTACCTAGGCTTCTTTTGAAACACGCTGGAGATCAGATAAATTTGCATTTCTTATGTTTTTTCTACATTTTACACTAGACACTGTTCTTCCCATTTTTTAATTAATACATTTGCCCCTAGTAGACTTCCTGCTTTTTGTATGATAAAAATGACCCAGGCTATGAAAAGAATAATTTACATCAGATTCTTCACATCAACAGGTAACTACATGTGAAAAATTAGTAACTATAGGAACAACTTAGCAAATTTGCTTTTTCCAAAGATAGATCAAGATGTTTGGAATTCACTGATGTCACAGCAAAGAAACTGCCTATGTATTTAAAAGATGAGTCAACATAAAAAAGAGCCCTATATTTAAAATGAGCTCTTTTTAGTCTTTGCCTTATACATAGTAAAATATACATAAAATTGACCCTTTTAATCATTTTTACATATATGATTCAATGGCATTAAGAACATTTGTACAGGGGACTGGGATAGTGGCTCAGTGGTAGTGTGCTTGCCTAGCATGTGTGAGGCAATGGGTTCGATTCTCAGCACCACATACAAATAAATAAAATAAAGGTCCATCTACAAATAAAAAATATTTTAAAAAAAGAACATTTGTAGAGCCATCATTACTATTCATCTTTTGAACTTTTGCCATCATCCCAAACAGAAATTCTATAACCATTAGACAGTATCTCCCCATCCTCCCACTGTCTTACTCCCTGGTCAACTTTGGTTTTTTAGATCTACTTATTCCAATGCCCTAATATAAGCAGAATCATGCAAAAAATTTTTTCTTTTGTGTCTGGCTTATTTTACTTAGCATAATATCATCAAGATCCAAACTTACTATAGCATATATCAGAATTTCATTCCTTGTTAAGGCTAAATAATATTCAACATACAGTTATACCAAATTTTTATTTGCTTATGACTCTTGAGTTGTTTCCACGTTTGGGGTTGGGGTGGGGGAGGTATCAGGGATTGAACTAAGGGGTACTCAACCACTGAGCCACAACTCCAGCCCTATTTTGTACTTTATTTAGAGTTGCTTAGTGCCTCGATGTTGCTGAGGCTGGCTTTGAACTCATTATCCTCCTGTCTCAGTCTCCCAAGCCGCTGGGATTACAAGTGTGCGCCACCGCATCTGGCTTGTTTCCACTTTTTGATTACAGTGAAAACTGCTGCTATAAACATTTTCCTAATGCTTTCTATGTTTAACTAGTGATGTTCAACTTCCATTACAGCAAAGGAGCATCCCATACCACAGAAAAGAGTTTTCGCTGTAGCGGTTGATACGATGTTATTTCCTTTAAAGTCCAAGTACAAGCCATGTTTGGTCTCTGTCCCATTCCACTACAAGGTGCATCAAGGAGAATTCGGTCAAAAGATTCTGGTAAGAATGGAGGTGCTCCTACAGAGAGAATTGTAAATGTTACTTGTTATCTTCTATATTGGTGTTCAATAGAAAACTCTTTAATATAAAAAGTGATGATCAGGAATTTACAAATTATAATCCAGAAGAAAAAATACTAGAAACAATTTCTCCCTTTAATCAAGTACACCTGGTTAACCTACTACTTATATTTAATGTAGATTTGACTTTGTAGAAAGGTTAAAAACATAGTTATTATAGTGTCTAATTATTCTGTTAATATCATATGGATCTAGGTTTAATCAAATGATACCCCGTACCCTAACATTAGAAGCCACTATTTATCAAACCTAGGACTTGGAATTAATTCTAACTAATTCTGGAAACTGACAGTTATCTTGCTAATTCCTACAGCAGACAGCTCCAGAAGAAAAGAGAGCCTGTTGAATTGTAATCAAACATCCCGGTTCTAGTTCTGTTGTTCTTTGGCCTCCTTTTGTCTGTGGCCATCAGTATGGCTAAGATCTAGGATGAGTCATTACCCTCCTTGGATTCATCAAGGTTCCCTTTGCATTCACTTGAATAACTTTTCCATTCCAATTTCTGATCTATTTACTGTTACTGGAGAAAGTCTTTAACAAATATAAAAACAGACCATTTTATTTACCTACCTGCTATTGATTGCTTTTAGTTATAGCTAGCTGATCCTACAGGACCCACAGTAATATTCTAAATCTCACTCTCTGCTTTTCTGATTGCAAAGCTCTATTAGATACAAACAATTATCAATTTAACTCATTTCCATCTACTACTACCTCTTGCTTTCTTACCTATTGTCTTAGAAGAAATTCTGCTCAAAGAAATTATTATTTGGGATTTTTGACACATACTGGTAAAATCCTCTGGAAATATTATACCACTTACATTTTCATTATCATGAATGTATTTGTTTCCCCAAATCCTCAAAGGTGATTTTTACTTTATTGGCCATTTGTGACTTTTTCTTTTTTTGTGGGTACCCTTTGCTTACTCTTTATCTATTGAGACTATCTTTTTCTCATTGGTTAGAGTAGCTCTTTGTACATCCATTAATATTTCCTCTATTAAATATTTTATAATTTTTTTTTCACAATCTGTTACATTAGTCCTTTTTTACATGCATAGATAAATGCTGGGTAGTAAATGTGTCTTCATTATTGTGTTGTATTGCTGCTTTCATGTTTTAAAATAATCTCCATTATAAAACCAGATAAATACACCAAGATCTATTTGATGTATTTCTGCTCTGCTCCAGCATATATTAAGAAATTTTTAGACAATTATGACTGAATTTTTTTCTATCAAATCTGAATAGTTTTCAGTATATACATCCAAAGAGATGAACTAACTCTCAGTAGGAAAAATGCAAAAAGATCCACAGCAAAACATATTATTATAAAAATGTTCAGAGTCAATAGCAAAGAGAGAAATCTTAATAGCAACAAGAGAAAAATGATTTGTTAAATGCTACAGAACTGCACTAAGATTAATAGCTGATTCCTCATCAGGGACAACCAAAGTCAAAAGATGCTAAGATAACAAATTCAAAGTGCAGAAAGAAAATATCCTCAGGTAATCAAATACCTTATGTTTTACACAATTATTTTTTAAATAATGGTGTAATAGAGATACTTCCAGGAAAAAAAAATGTTATTTGTTGGTGGCACCACTATCTTAAGAAATACTCATGGAAGTTCTTCACACTAAAAGCAAGTGACATCATAAGTAATATAGATGCAAGGCTGGATGTCAGCAAGATGGTGGAATAAGGTTTTAGTGCACTTATGCCCATACCTTGAAACATCAATTTGAACAATTATTCACCAGAAAATACCTTTACAAAAGAAAAGCAAGCAGGTAAGAGATTATAGCACCTGAGTATAGTACAGAAATAAGACTCATTTATAAGAAGGTAAGAAGGACAATTTTACATTACTCACATTGCCTCTCCTTCAATCCCAGGCAGCACAACCTGGAGAGAAATATCCTTTGCTTGGAAGGAGGAGGGAAGTAAGGCAATAGCATTTCACCTCAGATTTCAATAAACAGGCCCACCCCAGTAACATCCAGAAGGAGCAGACCCCAATAGCACCATCCCCCAGGCCAGCCTATGTGGTCCCACACTTCAAGCTTGCTCCAGTATTCTCCAGTGCTATATTAGAAACCGGACCCTAGGAGTATCCCTGAGGATCCAGGTTCTCAGGCTTCTATGGTCCTAGGGCCCAGGAAAACCCTTAAGGATCCAGTCACTAGAAGACTACCTATATATACCTAGACTCCAGGCAGCCTTCGGGATCACAGTCACCATAGTTCTAGGTACAAATAGGGCAAATATCCTAATCCCAGGTGCCAGATTGGCACCCACAAATTCAAGATCCATACCTGTCACAATACCTAGTATATTAGAACCAGGGTCCAGGCCTGTTCTAGCAGATTCTAAATTCAAGCCGGCCCCAATAAACACTGTAGCCAGGCTGGACCCAATGGACTAAGCTTTACATTCATAAAGACTCAAGTTCCAGGCCAACCTCTCAGACACAGGATCCAGGTCCAATCCTACAGATACAGAGTATGGGCCTGACTCATTACTAGGCCAGACCCTATAATCCAAACTCTAATCCTATTCCAGTATCAGCAACTAGTTGGTGCCTGAATACTCAGGCTCCAAGTCTATCACAGTGCCAGGAATGTGGCTCAGTGGTTGAGTGCCCCTGAATTAAATCCCCAGTACCACCACCACCACCAACAACAAAACAAAACAAAAAATCAGAAAATCAAATTCTGAAGCTAAAACATACAATGAACAAAAGGAAAAATGATATAATGTCAAAAGCGGGAAGTGATCAAGCAGAAGAAAGAATGTGTGAACTCAAAAAAGAAATATTTAAATATACAAAGTCAGGGGGGAAAAGGAATGCAAGGAATGAAAAAATCTTACAGAACATTCAGCAAAGGCCCCAAAGATCACATTTTCTAATTATAGCAGTTCTAGAAGGAAAAGAGTCAAAAATGTCAGAAAGTTTATTAAAAAAAAAAAAAAACACACAAAAATTTCCAAATTGGGGGGAAAACATAAAAGGTATAGGAAAGTCAAGGTGTACCAATCAAATTCAACCCAAACAAAACAGCACCAAGACATACAAATTATCAAAAATACAAGACAAAAAGATCATCTTGAAAGCAGCAAAAGAAGCATATCACATATAAGGAAGTTCCAATAGGCTAGCAACAGACTTACTAGCAGAAACTACAAACCTAAAAAATGATATATTCTAAATGTTGAAGTTAAAACAAAAACAAAAAACAAAGAATACTCTTCTCAGCAAAACTGTCCTTCAGAAATGAAGATTCAAAATTGTTCCAATCAAAAGCTGAGAGTTCACCACCAGATCTAGCTTAACGGGAGCTCTCTGAGTAGAAAAAATAAATGATGCTAATTAGTAGAGAGAAAAAATATGAAAGTACAAAACCCACTCATAAATATAATAATCAAATACAGAATACTCATTTATAATGATTGTATGTAAATCACTATCTTTAGAAGGTTAAAAGGTAATGCTATGAAAAATAGGAGGATTGCTAGTTCAAAGCCAGCCTCCGCAACTTATCAAAGCCCTAAGTAACTTAGAAAGACCCTGTTTCAAAATAATAAAAAGGGCTAGAGATGTGGCTCAGTGCCCCTGGTTTCTAATCCCTAGTACAAAAAAAAAAAAGTAAAGTTACAGTAATTGGTAAGGATACACAATATAAAATACATTAATTATGACAATAAAAGTATAAAATGTGGGGAGAATAAAGTAAAAAATCTTAGTTTTTTAAAATGTTAATTTCAGTTATTAGTAGCTTAAAATAGCCTATTATAAATATGAGACATTTAACCAAAGGCTCATGACCAACACAAACAAACAAACAAAAACAACAACAAAAAACTGCAGTACACAAACAAGATAAAAAAAAAATAGGAATCAAAACATGCCACTAGAAAAAGGTACCAGGGCTGGAGATATAGCTCAGTTGTAGAGTGCTTGCCTCACCTGCACAAGGCCTGGGGTTCAATCCCTAGCACTACCAAAAAAAAAAAAAAAAAAAAAAAAAAAAAAGAAAGAAAAAAGGACATCAAAAGAGGAAGAACAAAGGACATCAAACAAATTCAGTAAAGTACAAAATGACATCTAAGTCCTTACCAATCAATAATGATTTTGAACACAAATGGATAAAATTTGTCAAATAAAAGACAGAGCGGTAAAATGATCTTAAAAACACCCAATTATACATGCTCCCTATAAGACACTGACTTCATCTTTAAGGAAACCCACTGAAAGTGAAAAGATGAAAATAAAATCATGAATACCAATACCAGAGAAATAGAAAGGATCATAAACTATTACTACAAATGACTACACACCCACAAACTGAATAACCTAAAAGAAAAATTCCTACATACAAACCCACCAAGATTAAATCATGAAAAGAACATCTGAATATCAGATGGAGTAATGAGATTCAATCAGTAAAAGAAAAGTTCATGACCTGATGGCTTCATTGATAAATTCTACTAATCATTTAGAGAAGAACTCACACCAGTACTTCCCAAACTTTTCAAAATCTTGAAATTCTTCCAAACTTATAAGGCCAACATTACCCTGAGGTCAAAGTCAGACAAGGATACCACAAGAAAATTAAAAAATTACTTCAATATCCCTGCTGAACATGGATATAAAAATCCTCAAAAAAAGTAATAAAAATCTAGCAATACATTGAAAAGATCACTCAAAATGATCAAGTGGGATTTTATTTCAGGAATACAAATATGATTTATATACATAAGTCAGTTAATGTGATAAAATGAAGGGCAAAAACCCTATAATCATCTTATGGAGGCAGATAAAGCATAGGACAAAAATTCAATATCCTTTCATGATTAAGAACTCTCAATAAAATAGGTAAAAAAAGGAAGAACCTTACACAATAAGCCCACAATTAGCATCACAATCAATGGGAAAAAGTTAAAAAATAATTTCCCTGTGAGATCAGGAATAAGGAAGACCACTCTTACCTCTTCTTCTTAACACAGAATTAGAAGTCCTAACCACAGCAATTAGGCAAAATACAGATATAAAAGGCACCCTAACAGGAAAAGAAGAAGTGAAATTATCTGTTTGCTAATGACATGATCATATATGGAAAACTTTAAAGATTCCACCAGAAAACATTAGAACTGATAAACAAATTCAGTAAGTTGCAGGATATAAAAGCCACATTAAAAAATCAGTAGTGTTTCCATACATTAAACACTTCTCATAAACAAAAAAAAAAACCTCACTTACAAAAACAAAAGAATAAAATACACAAAAGAAAATGTAACTGCAAAGAAGATCTATATACAAAAAACTTTTACAAAGCACTAAGGAAAGAAATTCAAAGACAAAAAGGTGTGCATTGTCTGAGCATTAGAAAACTTAATATTGTTGAAATGTCCACACCACCGAAAGCTATGTATAGAATCAATGCATCCTCCTCAAAATTTCAATGTCCTTTTTCACAGACATAGAAAAAACAATTTTAAAATTATTATGAACCTTAAAATAATACAGCCAAACAATCTTGAGCAAAAAGAACAAAGGTAGGAGAATGATACTACCTGCTACATTTATAGTACAAAGCTACAATAATCAAAACAGCACGGTACTGTCACAAAAATACACATAATGATCAATGGTATGAAAAAGTTTGAGGATAAATCTATGCATTCACAGAAAACTGATTTTCAACAAAGATGGTAAGAATACACAATAGTACCTTAGATAAATGGCACCAAAAAAAACCCTGGCTATCCACATACACAAAATTGTATCCTTATATAAAGCCATGTTTAAAAATAACTCCAAATTGATTAAAGACCTGGAAATGTAAAATAATAGAAGAAAAATTCCATGACATTGGTAGGTGATTATTTTTTACATACGTCTCAAAGCACAAGCAACAATAACAAAAACAGACAAATACGATTACATGAAACTAAAAAGCTTCTGTACAGCAAAGGAAAAAATGTGAAGAGAAAAACCACATAATGGGAGAAAATATCTTTAAACCACATATCTGATAAAGGCTTAATAATCCATAATACATAAGAAACTCAAATTTAAAGCAAGAGATCAATTTAAAAATGGGCAAATAACTAGAATACACATTTTTCAAAAGAAGATATGGCTAACAGATGTATGAAAAAATGCTTAACATCACTAATCAGGGAAATGCAAATAAAATCCATAATGAAATTTATCAGTTCACATTTGACAGGAGGCTACTAACAAAAGAACAAAAGATAACTTGGTGAGAGCATGGACAAAAAGGAACACTGGCATGCTTTTGATCAGAAACGTATAGTGCAGCCATTATGGAGAGTGGTCCAGTTCTTTAAAAAAACCTACATAATGAAACTACTATGATCTAGCAATCCCCTCACTGAGAATATATGCAAAAGAACTGAGATTAATGTCATAAAGATATCTGCACTCCCAAGCTCACTGCATCACTATTCACAACAGCTAAGACATGGAGTCAACCAAGTGTCCACTGACACATAAATGGATAAAACAAATAAGGTATATACACAATAGAATGCTATTTAGTCTTAAAAAATAAAAAAAGGAAACTGTCATTTGTGACAATATGAATGAATATGGAGTACATTATGTTAAGTGAAATAACCAAGGCACCAAAAGACAAATACAGCACGATTTCACTCATGTATGGAATATTTAAAAAGTCAAACTCACAGAAGTAGAATAGAATAGTGGTCCAGAGACTCAGGTAGTGAGGAGGGGCTGGGGAGATACTGTTCAAAAAGTATACACTTTCAGCTAAATAGGAGGAACAGGTTTTTTGTATCTACTGCACAGCATCGTTACTACAGTAATACGTGTGTGTATATATACTTTTTTTCAAAATTGCTGAGAATTTCATCTTATAACAAAAAATAAATGAATTGACAGATATGTTAATTTGCTTGCTTTGATCATTCCACATTTAGACATATATCAAAACAATACAACTGGACATGGTGGTGCATGCCTGTAATCCCCGTGACTCAGGAGGCTGAGGCAGGAGGATCCCAAGTTCAAAGCCAGCCTCAGCAACTTAGTGAGGCCCTAAGCAACTTGGCAAGACCCTGTCTCTAATAAAATATAAAATGGGGCTAGAATAAAATCAGAGTAGTTTTGATTTGCATTTCTCTAATTACTAGAGATGTTGAACATTTTTTCATATATTTATTGATTGAGTGTATATCTTCTTGTGAGAAGTGTCTGTTCAGCTCCCTTAGCCCATTTATTGATTAGGTTATTTGGTTTTGTTGTTGTTGCTGTTGTTGTTTTTGCATTAAGTTTTTTCAGTTCTTCATATATCCTGGAGAGTAGTGCTCTATTTGATGTGTGTGTGGCAAAAATTTCCTCCCAAAATGTACGCTCTCTGTTCACCTCATTGTTCTTTCACTGAGAAGAAGCTTTTGGTTTGAGTTCATCCCATTTATTGTTGATTTTATTTCTTGTGCTTTAGGAATCTTATTATAGAAGTTGGGGCCTAATCCAACATCATGAAGATCTGGGCCTACTTTTTTCCTCTATTAGGCGCAGGGTCTCTGGACTAATTACTAGGTTTTTAATCTACTTTGTGTCAAATTTTGTGCATGGTGAGAGACAGGGGTTTATTTTCATTTTGCTGCATATAGATTTCCAGTTTCATCTCATGCCAGTCAGAATAGCAGCTATCAAGAATACAGACAACGATAAATGTTGGCGGGGATGTGGGGGAAAAGGCACACTCATACATTGCTGGTGGGACTGCAAAGTGGTGCAACCAAGCAGGAGAGCAGTATGAAGATTCCTTAGAAAACTGGGAATGGAACTACCATTTGACCCAGCTATCCCACTCCTGGGTCTATATACAAAGGACTTAAAATCGACATACTATAGTAACACAGCCACGTCAATGTTCATAGCAGCTCAATTCTCAGTAGCTAAACTGTGGAAGCAACCTAGATGCCCTTCAATAGATAAAGAAACTGTGGTATATACACAATGGAATATTACTCAACAATAAAAGAGAATAAAATTATGGGATTTGCAGGTAAATGAAAGGAGATGGAGATTATTATGCTAAGCAAAGTAAGCCAGTCCCCCCAAACCAAAGGCCAACTGTTCTCTCTGATAAGTAGATACTGATCCATAATGAGGGAGGAGGAGGCATGGGAAAAATGGAGGGACTTTGATTGGGCAAAGGGTAGGGAGGATACATGGGGGCAGGAAAGACGGTGTAATGAGATGGATATTATTGTCCTAGGTACATATATGAGTGAACATATAATGAACATATATGGTTGTACACGCTATATCGTATACAACCATAGAAATGTAAAGTTGAGCTGCAATTGTGTACAATGAATCAAAATGCAATCTGCTATCATATATACATAATTAAGAAAAAATAATTAATTTTAAAAGAGGGGGCTGCTGGGGATGTGGGTTGGTGGTTAAGCACCACTGGGTTTAATCCCTGGTACAAAAAAAAAATGCAATTACAATTTGCTCATTAAAAGTAACAAAATTTAACTCACCTTCTATGTTCTCAATCATATCAAGTTTAAGTGCCTTTGTTCCATCAAAGCAATATGCCTTGATGGAGTTCAATCCAAATAATGAAGCATTCTGCTTGATTTTTTCTATTTTGTTGGATATTTTGTCTAGTGCTATTACTTCTCCCTAATATAAAAAATCAAAAGTAGTCATGAAAAAACAAAAAACAGGTGAAAAATTAGTCTTCCCCACTATCCTCTCATTCCTACTCTACAAACTCATTGAACAAACATATCAAATTTACACCAAATTGGGGCTGGGGATGTGGCTCAAGCGGTAGCGCGCTCGCCTGGCATGCTTGCGACCCGGGTTCGATCCTCAGCACCACATACCAACAAAGATGTTGTGTCCGCCGAGAACTAAAAAATAAATATTAAAAAAATTCTCTCTCTCTCTCTCTCTCTCTCTCTCTCTCTCTCTCTCTCTCTCTCTCTCCTCTCTTTAAAAAAAAAATTTACACCAAATAACTTAAGTGTTTCCTTTTAAAAGATATCCTTGCAATAATTAATCTTTCTTATAGTTAGCTACTTTTAATCAATAGAAATCAAAACTGATTATAGTGTTTGCAATCTTCAAGAAGCTCAAAAACACCTATTGAAAGTAAACATCAAAAATCACCAATTTGATGTGACTTCCTAACCTCTCAAAAAGGATGAACTAATGTATGAGACATCTAACTTAAAGTGCCTTTATATGCCAATAAAGGTTACTTATAAAATTGATAGTCATTTTAATATTTTTGAGCTAGTCACACAAAATTCCTATAAATTCTTGCAACTAAAGGCAGAAAAAGAAGAGCCAAAACCTCTGTACATCCCAGCAAATATTCTGGAATTGATATTAAAAACACTTCAAAATTACTTTATATGATAAAATTTGTGTTAAGTCAAAGTTATGAAAGATGACAATTTTAAGAATGCATTGTAATACTTTAAAATGTACTATGAAATGATTACTGCAAAAATGGTGCAATTGACTTTTCTATGTATTTTCTCTTGTTCCTTTTGCATATATCATCTGTCTATGATATATGCCTCAGGGGCAAAGAATGATAACAGAAAATTTGCTAATAATGTTCCTAGATTTTTTTTTTTGTTTTCATCACTTTAATATTGTTTGAGTATTTTTCAAAATGTTCATATCTACTTGTCTTCTTTACCTAGATGTGATTTTTACCCAGCATTATAAAACTGGCTGAAAATTAATATATCTATAATATTCAGATTCTCTTTGGAAAGACTTTACTAGAGAGAATAAAGTATGTATGAATAATAGCCATCAGGCAAATATAATAAACATGTCATAAATTAAAAGGCAGTTATTTTCACTGTCAGATCATATCATAATCAATCTGTACATTTTTAAAATATTTAATTTTTAGTTGTAGTTGGACACAATACCTTTATTTTATTTATTTATTTATTATGTGGTGCTGAGGATCAAACCCAGGGCCTTGAACATGCTGGACAAATGTACTACTGCTGAGCCACTCTCCCAGTCCCTCAATCTGCATATTTAAAGTTTCAAGAAAACTGAAAAAGGATTTGCATTAAAATCTATAGTCACAAAATAAACCCTTCTATTTCATGAGCTTTATTTTAAACACTGTTGGCATTTTTTTTTAAAGAAACACTATTGGTATTTAATATATTTATCCTTCAAGAGTTTTTCCTGCCACTACTTAAATTCCTATTAGGCAAAGAAGAGTATAATTAAACACAGAAATATATCAATGCTTTATCCCCAGTATCTAACACAAAGTAAGTACTAAAGAGTGTTCAACCAACCAATCAAGGGCTTTAGACTGAGAAACTGGTAAGTATTCAGATTTTAGGTACCATTTAGTTTTATATAGAGTTTGAAACAAAAGATGGCATTAGATGGCTAAATACTTCTCCAATTAAATAAAATTGTAGGCTATAAGGCTATAATGAGTTTTGAAAACAGATAAAACCAGTCCATGATAAAGCACTTTGCAAATATACATTCATAGGAAAACAATAAGATTTCAACCAAAGTTATCCAAGATCACACTTACCTGCATTGTTACAAAGAAGCATATTTTATAATTAAACTAAATAAGATTTAAGATACTCAAGATGCACACATTCTGTAAGTATTTATATGTGTTTATTTATGTATTATATATATCTATGTGTATAGATATCAACATAAACATTTCCACCCTGATAATATACTCTCAATATTTAGTGGTAGAATAGTTAGAACAAGGGCAAAACTTTAAAAGAAAGAATATGAAAAGATCTCTTAAATGTTTCAAACTTAATTATATGAGGAAAGAATTGTATTTTATAATGTAGAGTAAATTGAGGATTCAATTGGGTCTTTAGATAGTCTTCACAAATAAGTGTTTACTGAACTTAATGTTTGGTGAACTGACATAATTGAACAATTTTCACTTTGGATAAATCTGAAGTAGAAGTATAGATGTGTTTTCTAAGTTACAGTCTACCCTCACCACTGAAATAAGTAATACATCGAATAGTTTTGTTATGAAGATAGTCTTACCTGATCATGCATTAGTGTTGCTATATGTGTTGTTTTGCCTCCAGGAGCTGCACACAAATCTAGAATCTTCTCTCCAGGTTGAGGATTTAAAACATGAGTTACTACAGCAGACGGCAAATTCTGAAAAGAAAAAGCATCGATGCAATAGATTATCAATGATTCTAAATCATTTTTAATTTCAGAACCAGAGAATATAAAGAAATCTTCAGTGTAAATTCAGTACAGCATCCCCAGATTTGTTAAGAGTACAATTTCTATAAATATACTAATGTCAGGAGATCAGTATTCCTAGAGTATCCTACGACCTCACACAATACATCTACCTGCACATAAACACACAGGACACATTTTTCAGTCAATTCAGGGTCCTTCCCTGATGTTTTCTGGGTATCAGCAAAACAATAATTATTATTACTTTTTTTTACTTCCAGTGGTTCTCAATATTTGAGAGAATAAAATTTGAGAATGCTCTGGCTCTTTTTCCAAAAAAGTAGACTTTACAATTTGCGGGTACCGCATCATCTAATGTAAGAATCCTGGATTTACACTAAGTTTACACAGAAGTCATGTTTGTGTTCCTATCTCCATGATATCCACAACATTTCCAGAGAAAGGAAATGTTGTGGGTATCATGGAGATAGCAGTAGGTAATATTAAATGACTGTTATTTGAATTATTATATAAAGACTGCTATTTCATGACAATAGCCCTGAGTAAGACAGGTGTAATACTATCACAAACTAATCCATTTTTAAATATTTCTTGGGCAAGGGGAAACAAATAAATAGAGGCCAACAAGCATGAAGTAATTTTTAAAGCCAAAAGTTTTCAGTTACTACCAAAATACTTAAAATTATATCCATAAGTACACCCTCTACAATTGACAAGGTTGCAATCTTCCCAAAGGAATCCAAGATTAGAAATTCAAAAAGGAAGATCCATGGTGAAAAAGCAGTTATGAATGAGCAAGTTTTCCCTGTGACTATACAAAGCATTAAAATCAATGCAATTTAGGGTATATGAAAAGCAATTCTTTATACTAAAGACTAAAACCTATTTACAAATAGTTCATCTTCATGGGCCTAATTTATTCCAACAGTACTTAAAAACTGAACTCCAAAACAGAACATTAAAGCATGTGGCTACTAAAAATTGTTTGATGCTTTATCTAGAGATAGCTGATAAAGCTTCACTCATAATTATTACAATCTAGCAGTCCTCTCCCACATTACTTTCTTTAGTTTGCTCCACAGGGCCACAGTATTACTGTCTTTTAACATACTAAACCTATTTCCTTCTCCAATTAGAATAGACACACCAGAAAATAAGGGTGTGGATTGTTTGTCTAAATATTTCTACTGTATCATCAACATGTATATGCATCTTGCATATAATGAATGCTCAATAAATATTTGTCAAGTAAATAAATGAATCAGTGCCCTGAGCTCTAGCCACTGGCCACAATCTTGGTGTCCCATTGCATCCATGTACCATAGCTGTTGAGTTGCATTTTGCCTCTGCCATGTGTCCCTTTGCCAAAAGCACCAAAACCTACAAAGGGGAGCCCATGCCTATTATTATAAATACAGGAGTGTGTGGGAAAATATCCCCCATTGAAAATATCTCAGCCAGGAGAAAAAGAAGACAAAAAAATTAGAGATGGAAAAACAGATACTATCCCAGACATCACTGAAATTCAAAGGATTACTAGGGACTTTTGAAAATTTATATTTCAATAAACTGGAATGATACAAATTTCTTGACAGATATGACCTACATTGAACCAAGGGGATATAGAAAACCTAAACAGACCAAGAGCTAATAATAAGATCAACACAGTCATAAAAAGCTCCAACAAAGAAACCCATATACAACCACAAGATTGGGATACTAATTAGAATAAGATGTACTCCATGTTTGTATAACTGACAAATTATACTCTACTCTCATGTAACTAAAAAGAATGAGCAATTTTTTTTAAAAAAATAAATAAATAAATTGCTGAAGGGGAGAAAAAAAACATGACCAGATGGTTTCTTGGCTAATTCTACCAGACCTTTGAAGAACTAATGCCAACACTTTTCAAATTATTATATGAAAGAGAAAGTGAAGGAACTCTTCCAAATTTATTCTATGAAGTCATTTTCTCTAAAATAAGGACCAAGACAAGGATGTCAACTCTTACCACAACTATTCAATATAGTACTTGAAATTTTAACCAGAGCAATTAGGCAAGAAAATAAAAGGGACATCCTGATCCCCAAACTAGGACACATTCATGAACAAAAATTAAAGACCAAATTCCCTGATGTATGCAACACAGATGGAAGAATCCTTAATAAAATATTAGCAATTTGAATTAAACATGTTAACAATATTGTATATCATGATCAAGATGATTTCATTCCAGGGATACAGGCATGGTTCAACATATGTGAATCAATAAATTAATTCATCACATATAGAATTTAAGGACAAAAATCACATGATCATCATCAGATGAAAAAAAGGTCTCCAACAAAATTTAACACCCATTCATGTTAAAAACATTGAAGAAATTTACCTCAATGTCATAAAGGTATATATAACAAACCCAAAGCTAATATCATCCTAAACGAAAAAACAGAACATTTCCTCTACAGTCACGAACAAGATAAGGACATTGACACTTACCACTACTATTCAATATAGTACTTGAAATTGTAGCCAGAGCAATTAGGCAAAAGAAAGAGAAAAATAAAAAAGGACAGATAGAAAAAGAAGAAGTCAAACTATCACTGTTTGCAGATGATATCTTAAACTTAAGAGATTCAAGAAACCACTAGAAAATGACTACAGCTGATAAATTTATTAAAATAGCAGGATTAAAAAAAAATCAGGGGCTGGGGTTATGGCACAGAGTGCTCGCCTAGCACATGTGAGGCGCTGGATTCTATCCTCAGCACCGGGTTCCATCCTCAGCATCACATAAATAAAAAATAAAAGATATTGTGACACCAGAACTGGGGAGGGAGGAGGAAATCAATGTACAAAAATCAATAGTTTTCTATACAACAACAATAAATCCACTGAAAAATAAATCAGGAAAGCAATTCCATTCATAGTAGTTTCAAAAACAAACAAACAAACAAAAACTTAGAAACAAATCTAACCAAGCAGAAAGCCTCTATAATGAAAATTACAGAACACTGAAGAAAAAAATTGAAGACAACACTACTAGATAAAAAGACCTGCCCTGTTCTTGTTCAGACAAAATTAATGCTGTTAAAATGACCACATTACCAAAAGCAATCTACAGATTCAATGCATATTGAATAGTAATGACAAAATAGCAATGACATCCTTCACAGATCCAGGGGAAAAAAATTCTAAAATGGTAATGACAAAATAGCAATGATATCCTTCACAGATCCAGGGGAAAAAAATTCTAAAATTCATATGGACGAATAAAAGATCTAGAGTAGCTAAAGCAATCCTGAGCAAAAAGAGCAATACCAGGGGCATAATACTTAATTTCAAATCATATTAGAACTATAGTAACAAAAATTACACAGTACTGACAAAGAGAGAGAGAGAGAAAGAGAGAGAGAGAGAGAGAGAGAGAGAGAGAGAGAGAGAGAGAGAGAGAGAGAGAGAGAGAGAGAGGGGAGAGAGAAAAGGAGGTGGGGGAGAGACATGTAGATCAGAACAGAAGACACAGAGACAAGTCCACCCTGGTATAGTCATCTGATCCTTGGCAAAAGGATCAGAAATATGTTAGAAGAGAGACAATCTTTTTAACAAATGAAGCTGGCAAAACTGTACCCATATAGAAAGATGAAACCAGATCACTATCTTTCACACTGCACAAAAGTCAACTCAGAATGAATCAGATTTGTCCAGCATGGTAGCACATGCCTGCAATCCCAGCAGCTCAGGAGGTAGAAGCAGGAGGATCACAGCCTCAGCAATGGCAAGGTGCTAAGCAACTCAGTGAGAGCCTGTTTTTAAATCAAAATGGGGATGGAGATGTGGCTCAGTGGTTGAGTGCCAATCCCCAGTTCACCACCCCCAACCCCACCAAAAAAAAAAAAAAAAATAGAATCAAAATTAGGAATTACACCAGAAACTTTCAAGCTGTCTGTTTTTATGTCAGTACCATTCAATTATTGTTACTATAGTATAATTTGAAATTAGGTATTGTAATGCCTCCAGGATAGCTCTTTTTACTCAGGATTGTTTTTGCTACTTTGGGTCTTTTATTCTTCCATATGAATTTTAAGATTAATGTTTTCTAGTTCCTGAGGATGTCATTGCCATCTTAACTGGGAATGCATTTTTATCTGTAGATTGCTTTTAGTAATATTACCTTTTTAACAATATTAATAGTCTAAACAAGAACAGCAGAGGTCTTTTTGTCTTCTTCTGTCTCTAAGAACACATCAGTTAAACATGCTAATATATACATACAGGCAACAACTTCCTCAATAGAACTCCCAAAGCATAGCAAATACCAAGAATAAATAGGATAACATCAAGTTACAAAGCTTCTGCACAGCAAGGAAATAATTAAGAGTACAAAGAAAGCATACAAAATGAAAGAAAGTATTTACAAATTACTCTTCTGACACAATCAATATGCAGAATATATAAAGAACTCCAAAAGGACCCCCAAAATAATCCAATCAATAAGTGGGCAAGTGAACTAAACAGACATTTCTCAAATGAAATATGAATTTAAGACAAATATGAAGAAAATGTTCACTATTTTTAGTCAGAAAATGCAAGTCAAAACAATACTGAGATTTCATCACATTCTAGTTAGAATGGCAATCATCAAAAATACAATAATACATGAGGATGTGTGTGGGAGGGTAATATGTATACACTGTTGGTGGAACTGTAAATTAGTGTACTCACATTGAAATTGATAGGGAGGCTTCTCAAAAGACTAGGAATGGAACCACTATATGAAATACCACTCCTTGGTATTTCTCAAAAAAAAAAAAAAAAAAAAACTGATCAGTATACTGCAGTGAAAAAACTGATTAGTATACCGTAGTGAAACATGCATACCCACGTTTATAGTAGCACAATTCACAATAGCCCCACTACAGAACCAGCCTAGGCGACTGTCCATTAACAGATGAATGAATGAAGAAAATGTGATATATATACACACACAAAGGAGTTTTATTCAGCCATAAAGAAGAATGAAGAAAAATTAATGGTACTGGAAGACATGATATTGACTTAAATAAGCCAGACTTGGAAAGTCAAGGGTCATGTTTTCTCTCACAACTGGAAGCTATAAAGAAAAAGGAGGGGAAAGAAAGCAGGGTGTCTCATGAAAATAAGAGACTAGTAGACAAGAAGACAGAGACCAGGGAGAGACAAAGGGAACATACTGGGGAATGAAATTTATGTTAAATGCGCATACAAATATATCACAATAAATTCCACTATTATGTATAATCAATGTACCAATAAAAATTGCAAAAAAATACTTTTTGTGAAGTTCAAAATTTAAAAAAAAATTTAAATAAAAGATTTCTAGTATCTACTCTAGACCTACTGAATTAAATTCTCCAGAGAGATATCAGCCCTGATATGCGGCATTCTTCTGCCAAACAAAGTAATCCCAGTCTAATCAAAAGAAGACATTAGAAAATTCCTAAGAGAGAGAGTCTACAAAATAGCTTAGTCTCAAAACTATGGAAGTTTCAGAAATAAGGAATGACAGCCACTATCCAGGCCAGAAGAGATTAAGAATAAACAATGATTAAATGCAGCCTGGGATCCTACAGACACATACACAAAAAGAGGTTAAGGGAGAAACTGGTGAAATATGAATAAAATTTAGAGTTTATTATAATATGGTATACACATTTGGAGTGGGGATACCGTTTAATGGTTTAATGTATCAGTTTTTGTTTGTTTTGAATGACATAGCAATCTTACTATTACCCAGGCTGGTCTTAAACTTGTGGGCTCTAGTGTTCTTCCCAGTTTAACTTCCCAAGAACCACTGTTGGTTTTCTAAGCAATGACAAATGTAGCATCATAATTTGTTACTAATTAGAATTGTTTAAACTATAAAAATATTGAAAAAAGAAAAAAAATTGTTACTATTAGGGGAAACTAGGCAAAGAGCATACAAGAATTCTTGTATTATCTCTGTAATTCTTAAGTTCCACTCTGTAATTCCAAAATAAAACTTTATTTAATTAGGAAATCTCCAAGAACAGATCCTAGGTACCTACAAGTTCTTTTAAGTTCTAGAAGGGTTTTGATGCATACTAATTTATTCCAGAGTCCTGATAACCAGCATGAAGGAATTATAAAATTTGTGAGACATCAAGACTCTGTAGGGTGAAACCTACGAAAGAACTTGAATATCTTTTATGACATCATGTTGGTTCCTAAAACCACAATGCAATGATATGTTATGTCTACTATCAGCCTCTTAGCTTTTAGAGAAGAATGGAAACTGACACCTAAAAGCAGAATTTTCAATTTGACATTGAAGTGTCAGTATCTATTTCAATGACCTGAAGCTCTTGAAAAGTGCTTTGAGATGATACTTCTCACATCATTATACTTTTGGTCTTTTAATTGACATCTATACTTTATAGTCCTTTGTTCATGTTTGTCTGAAAAGGCTATTGGATTATTTAGAAATTCCAAATTTGTTCTATTACCATTACGTGTAAATATGAGAACTTTTCTATTTGTGAAAATCATAACATATAAGAATTCAAGGACCATAATGATTCTTTAAGATGGACATTCTTCTTAAAATAAACTTACTATTCTTCTTTTGAAAATGTTTCTTTAAAAAAATATATTTTTTTATATTAAGTCATATATATATATATATATATTTTAGTTGTAGGTGGACACAATATCTTTATTTCATTTTTATGTGGTGCTGAGGATCAAACCCAGTATGCTAGGCGAGCACTCTATCTCAGAGCCACATCCCCAGCCACTGGATATGTTTCTTAAGGAAATTGTTATTTCCTGGTCTGGCCTGCACTAAATTAAGCTATTTAGATTTCACTGTATCAGATATGACCCAATTAAAAACGTGGTGGTTCTGAATTAGTCTGTAAAGGGCAAGAAATTTATTGATTGGTGCTGGGGATTGAACCCAGGGGCGCTTTACCATTGAGCCCTGACCCCAGTCAATTTTATTTTAAGACACCATCTTGCTAAGTTGCTGAGGCTGACCTTAAACTTAACAAGGCTCCTGTCTCAGTATTCCAAGTCTGGAATTACAGGTGTGTATCCTCTTGTCTAGCTTGTAAAAGAAAATTTAATCATGTGCAAACTAAACACTAGACAAGGATTTCTGGGAAGTTGTAAAAGAAGTATTTGGGAAACTTAAGGACTATGTGAATTACCTGGAGCTCCCACTTACTCAGCTCAGAACCTGAATTTGAAACAGGCCCTGCAAGTGATTCAGATCTTCCAAGAGTCACACTGTAAGCATTGGCATATGGTCAAGAGCAAAGGCTTTAAGTCAGAAAGACCTACATTCAAATTCTGGCTTTCTTGATTTATATGTGGCAATCAGCAAACCCTAATTTAGCCATTAGAAAATTACTGAGTGTCTACTATGTGCACACACTTTAATTCTCTAGGCTTCCATTTCCTTGTCTATGAAACTGAAGGTTTACAAGTAGCGTATGAAAAAGTGTATCTAGAACACTCAGCATGACACATGGAATGCAATACCCACTCAATTAAGTGCTATCTGGTATTACCATTTTCATTTTTAATAACTTTACTGGTCAAAGATCATCAATGTACATTTTATACAATAAAACAGCTTTCACTAGGGAAGTGACAAAAATTCTACCCTCAGATATAAAAGATTCATTCTAGCTGTAACATCTCATGTTCCTTGTCATTAAGTGATAAAGAATATGACTTTATGATGCTACTTGAATATTTTGAGTCATAAACTGTTTCACAATTTATATTTTATGTAGTTGTCAAGTTGATCTTAAGGTTATAGGTGAGGGAAAGTAGTGATCCTAGTATAAGTATCAAAAATATATAAAAATTGCACTATACTGATTTTTCTCTTTTCCAAAGTCAAAACTAAATGATGGGATAAGCAGTATATGGCCCTTTCTTTTACCGAAGAGAAAAATAATATTGTATTAGATTCTGCAAGCAATGATGCATGGCTGTATTGTCAGATGATCACAAGTGTTTGAAAATGGATTATACAACAAATAAGCAAAAACCAAAAACTAAGCAAACAAAATGACCAAAAATGATCCACAAGCCATTGTGTATTAGGTTATAGAGTCTAATATTTCACATTATTACTAATGTGCCAATAGATGACAATATAAATCACTTTCTGATTATTCACCATGGGAATTATTTCTGAATTTGTAAATAACTTTTGGTTTAATACTAGAAAGAGAATAAAGCACATGGTAACTGAACTTAGGTTTGTAGTCAGACTCTACCAACTACTAGTGGTGTGAAGTTGGCCAAAAACAGATCTAGTTTTCAGTATCTTCATCTTATATTGAGAAAATCATCATCTAACCAGCAAATAGTAACAAATGAGTTAATGAAAGTGCTTATTAAACTGGAAAAGGCAAACCAGATGACTTATTACTGCAACTGATATCCATCTCATAAATCTGATATCATTAAACCATTAGAATCTTACTAAAAGAGACAAATGGAACACTTAAATGAACATCAAATGGGTGCATTATTTAGGGACTGACATTCTTAAATGGAAAGCAGTAATTTTAGTGTCATAAAGTCACCTTTGAATAAAGGAGAGAGAAAAAGATTTTCAAAAAATGTACTAAGGAAAAAAGCAGGAACACTCAGATTTTCCTTGTTTAATCAAAATATATATAAATAGACCACAAGAAATATTTTAATATAAGTTTTTCATAAAAACACTGAGATTTAGAGTTATCTACCAAAATATATTTCAATGTCATATTTTTCTTCTATAGATACTTACCTGTAAAAATAAGTAACTGGGCAGTACATTGTCAAAGGAAGGGCTGAGATATATTGGTTCTGTCATTCTTATGCCTATACCTCTGAAAAAGAGGAAATCTAACATTAGTGTGTACAAGCTACATAGTACATATTTCTATGAATATATTCAAGTAGCATGTCAAATATAAAATTATTTGCCTTTTTTTAACACTAAAATACTTTGAATAGTCCTGAGAATTGTTTGTGAATGTTTACCTTGAGTAGGGTAAAAGAGCCCATCAGAATCAAAAGGAAAAAAATAAATAAGTTTTTAATTTAGGCACAAGAGTTTCTTTAGATATCTTAATAAACTAAAAAGCTAAGAACATCTGATTTTTGATTCATTCTAATCTTTTTGGTAACTGACTTACGGTAACTTAGTCTATCTAATTAATCAACATTTCATGAATGATCGAGTTTATAAGATACTCTACTCAGTACCTGTATGAAAAATGAAAAAAATACCTAGAATCATGCTGAGCAATGGCAAAGACTATTGCTTTGTCAGTCTCCCACCTCTGGGTTAACCAGGCTCCCACCCCTGGGTTAACCAGGCTTCCACCCCTGGGTTAATCAGGCTCCCCTGGCTGCACATCTACATACTACATTCTCCTATCAACTTTTTATAGAATAACTGCCCAAGTGTTGACACAATCCCAATATGACCTTTTCTTCCTATGTCCCATTTAATGAGTGGCAGTAGAGCTGATCAGAACAGGAAGGGGCCAGGACACAGATGGCATGGTAGACAGTGATTCATAAAGACAAACAATGCAATCAAAGATAGTCAGAGACTATTAAAGGGGGGAGAGAGGGCACACAAACACTGTCAGAGAAAGTCAATAGTTTTTTTTTTTTTTGTAATAGCTGCTTTCTACTCCTATCAATAAAGGAAACATTCAGAACATCGATCCGAAAACATTATTCAACATAGTAATAGGAACCACCACATCAAATAAAAGAATTAAGAGTATACCATTAATAATGAACTAAAATATCAATCCCCTATTACAGACTCAAAGAGAAATAGAAGACATTTGCATCATTTTCATACTCCCAAAGCCTTTTAAGGAACACAATTTAGAAAGTATTGCTATCTAAATATAGGAAATTCAATAATTTGTTTCTTCAGAGGAGTTTCAATTAGACAGAAAACTGCTGTAACATGAAAAACACTGTTCCAGGAATCAGGGATATGGTCTAGTTCTAGATGGATAAATGCAGAGATCTTAGTTATGTCCATGTCAACTTTGGATAAATGAAGATGTCTACAGTATTCTACAACAAGCTGAAAGAACTAAGTAAAATAAGAACAAACAAATTGTTCACAGAAATATTCATGTGAATACTGATTTTCTGGTAAAATTTTTTTATTTAAAAGACCTATTTCTGCTGGGTGTGGTTGTGCACACCTGTAATCTCACCTACTCAAGACACCAAGGCAGGAGGCTTATAAATTCATGGTTTGGCAAGTTAGTGACACCCTGTCTCAAAAATAAAGGGCTAGGGATATAAATTAGTGGCAGAGTGCCTCTTCATTCAATCCCTAGAATCAAAGGGAAACTTTTTTTTTTACTAAAATCACAAACTTTTTTTCCCACAAAATTTGAATGTTAAACTGATCTAGATGAGTCATCTAATTCACTCTCTATCAAGGAAAGTACTGTTCCTCAAAGATGCAAAAATTATTAAAATTCAAAGGACAAGTAAAATTTTGACAATTAGCATATGACTGGTTGCTTAGGTAGGCTTTTTAACCCATTTACTGTTTTTACCCAAAAGTATTTTTTTTTCCAAAAAATCATGGGATTATGGATTAAATAATTTTTTTCCATTTGATTTTTTACATTGTGTACACTATTTTTAAACCACCCAAAGGATGTTTATTCCTCCCATAGCACTGAATACCATACTTCATTTCAGGTAGCCCACTGAAGATTTCTTTGCGGCTTAGTTCAGAAATCCCATTTCCAATAAATACTTTTGTTCCATCAAATTCTTTGGCTCCTTTCTTACATTTCCCTTTAATATCGGAGTACACAGAAATAACATCTCCAGCTTTCATAACTAGGAAAGGAAGAAAACCAGATTACATTAACCCATGTTCTAGGAGAATAACAAAACGTTCTTCAAGCTACAATCAGGGTTTCTAGGGACATAAACAGTGGAAATAAGCCATTTAAATTTGCTAATTATCTCAATATAATCCTTACAGAGAAATCTTTTGGCTTTAAAATATTCCCAACAATAAATCTAAATGGAGAAATTTTTCAGTGAAAACAAAAGAGTAGTCTTTAAAACATCCTTTAAGTTGGAAATGTTCAACTGTGCAAAAGAAGATATTTTCCAAATAAATTATGATCCCCAAACCTCACATTCTTTAAAAGATTTCCTGTAAATCTTTGTATCTTAGCTTAATATGCAAAAGCTCTTTAAGTTTCCTTCCAAAGGAAGATTCCTCAAAAATGTATGCTAAGAGCTGGGCATGAAACACATGTCTGTAACCCCAGCACCTTGCGAGGTTGAGGCAGGAGGATACTGAGTTGAAAGCCAGCCTCAGCAACAGCAAGTCGCTAAGCAACTCCAAGGCCCTAAGACATTGTCTCTAAATAAAATACAAAATAGTGCTGGGAATGTGGCTCAGTGATCCAGTGACCCTGAGTTTAATCCTCAATATGAAAAACAACAACAAAAATAATGTATGTTAAGATTCCTCAAAACGAAATTTCTAAAAAAAAAATTAATTTGAAGGCCAGACAAAAACAAACATAGGCCCAATCTGGTCTGCAGGAAATAGTCTGACAATTCTGATGTGGATCAAAATATTTACTTCCTATGCAAGATAATCAAAGCCCAGAGAAGAATAAGATTGCAATAGATTAAAACTTGTGGCTTAGTGGCAGATTGCTTGCCTTGTATGTGTGGGACACTGGGTTTGATCCTTAGTACCACATAAAAATAAATAAATAGTGCCTTGTGATTTCAAATCCAATAAGATACCAGTTAACCATGGGGTCTTAACTTAGTAATAAGCATATGCAATATGCTGTCAACTGAGTGAATAAATTAAGAATATCACATTTCACCTAATGTTCAGATTCCAAGTTCTACATATTACCCTCACAAATTACACAAGAGAAGCCTGAGGTTTTAAGGCAACAGAGTTGAGAATACAAAACAGAATCTCACTTACACTGTCTATTAATCAGTAATGGCTCTTTAAACAAATATCACCATGTAAATACTTATGTGCAGAGAAAACAATTGTCAGAAAGCTTTATGTGCATGCTTACTTTGTTAGTCCTTATCAGGTAAAATCCTCACTGGCTATGTTAAATGCTAAGCTTGAAAAACACATAACAAAGGTAAATTTGAACAACATCTCAATGAAATATACCAAATTTTCCATTTGAAAATACACATGATTTTTAGGGAACCCTAAAACTTATACTTACATTTTGAAGCTGACATGATTCCTGGAACATAGACATGAGCTCCTCTTAATACTGCATTACCACATTGGGCTCCAACGATGGCTTCATACTGCTGTCTTTTTATATTCTTTCTATGAATAGTAAAAGAAATTTAACAGTAATATTCCTCCAATGCCTACAAACATTTTCAATGTTTCAGTATAAACTCTACATAAATAAACTCTTTAGCCTCGACTTTCCTGAATAAACAAGAGAAAGCTGAATTGAAAGGAATAGAGGGTTAGTGTAAAAAAAAAAACAAAAAACTGAGCATTTGAGAAAACAATTGAAAGAGGTCCATCTAGTGGAAGGAAGGAGAGTGGCATAAAAATCTGTTAATCACTTAATAAGCATTACTATTTTCATATTGCACTGTGATACTTTTGCTGCTTTCAAAGACTAAAACAGAAAAATATGCAAGAAATTAAAAACATTTCTAGGACCGAGGATGTGGCTCTGTGGTACAGTACTTAACATGAGTGTAGCACTGGGATCAATCCGAAGAGAACACACAAAAGAAGAGGAAAGAGTAAGATTTCTAAAGTGGTAAATTGTTGCATGGAAAATTGTGATTTTTTTTTTTAATCTAGACAGATAAATCTTTTCTATACAACATTTTTTAGTTCTTTTTCAATTTCTCATATTTTTTTTAAAGATTTTTTTTCTTTTTTCAAAGAGAGAGGGAGAGAGGGAGAGAGAGGGAGAGAGAGGGGGAGAGAGAGAGAGAGAGAGAGAGAGAGAGAGAGAGAGAGAGAGAGAGAGGAGAGAGAGAGAGAGAGAGAATTTTTTAATATTTATTTTTTAGTTATCGGCGGACACAACATCTTTGTTTGTATGTGGTGCTGAGGATCGAACCCTGGCCGCACGCATGCCAGGTGAGTGCGCTACCGTTTGAGCCACATCCCCAGCCCTTCTCATATTCTTTTATACCACTAAAATCTGGCATCATTTCTAATATTAGGTGAGATTTTTTCCAAAGATCAAAGGTCCTAATGTGATCAATCTTCAATAAAAATTCTGAGCAGAGTCTCTCATGAGCTTCCCTGGTTGGCAACATTTCACTCATGAATCATGTCCCATAATCTTTCCTTGAAATCCAATTATCAAACCTCACTACACTTCTCAACTTTACACTACCTGATCCCACCTATTCACGTTGCTCAAGCACACCATGGTTTCTACTTGCCTTGCATTCTACCCATTGGCAAGTTCATTATTTCAATAATCACTTGGTTGATAATCCCAAATAGCAGAGATTATCAGGCACATGCCAGTAGTACCAGCTACTTGGGAGGCTCATATAGGAGAATCACTTGAGCCCACAAGTTTAATAGCAGTCTAGGCAACATAGCAAGGTCCAATTTTACTAAAATAATAAAGCCACAAATTCTAATGTTCAGTCTTTCTAGAGTGATATTTTGAATTACTTGCAGGTAGCTATATATAGATGTCTCAGAGTAACTTCAAACTCAGCAAGTCTCACACAATATTTTTCTCTCCTATATTCCTCAGATTACCTCAAATCGTCATCTTTTTCTTCTTGTACCAGGGTTTAAACCCAAGGGTGCTCTAACACCTCTCTTGCTCTAACACCCTCCAACCATGTGAGGATACAGCAAGACCTCACCAAGCACCTGCACCTTATTCTCAGATTCCCCACCCACTGGAACTGTGAGAAATTTCTGTTCTTTATAAATTACTATCCCAAAATACGTTTGAACCTCTTCTTCCTAAGCCTTGACTTTCCTTCAGTTATGGAATGCTACCTCAAGTTTTGACTTTTTCTTTTGAGTACCAGGGACTGAGCTCAGGGACACTCCACTATTGAGAAACATCCCCAGCCTTATTTTGTATTTTATTTAGGGATAGGGTCTGAGTTATTTAGCACCTCACAGTTGCTGGGGCTGGCTTTGAACTCACGATCCTCCTGCTTCAGCCTCCCGAGACACTAGGAGATGTGTGTCACCATGCCCAGCTTGACTGACTTCTTGGGTCTAGCACCTAACTTCACACATACATCATCTCTTTACTTGTTACTGATGCAGTTTCCTTTTACCTTTAATTACTTTCAGAACTTTATGTCTTTGGTGTTCTACAGTTTCACTCTGAAGTACTTAGACATGCATTGTTTTACTTTTGGGTTTAAACTTGTACTTCTTAAATTTGTCTTTCATCAATTCTAGAAAATTCTTAATGCTTTCATTATAGTCTTTTCTCCATTATTTCTGTTCTTTATATCTGGGACTCATTAGAAATATAAGCTGTCTTTTCATTCCATTTACCATTAATCAATTTCAATTTCAAATTTCTAATTTCTTTATCTCTGCTGCATTCTGGATCATTTCCTGAATCATCACCTAATTCAATAATTGTATCAGTTGGGTCTAAGTTTAGTTTGTGGAGTGAATTCTTAATTTTAACAATATTTCTATGAATTATTTATCAATTCTACCTTTTTGTCTTATTCTTTTGTTTTTAATCAGTTAGGAAAACTGATTTATATCCTCTACCAGAAAGTTCTGTTAGAATTTAGGGGACTCTATTTCTGTAGTCTACTGAACTAATTTTCACTATGATAGTCTGATTCCTAAATTATCTTTTAAGGATGAGAAAAGTGTGAGGCTTGGCTTAAAAGTGTGCCAATCTAGAATGATTTTGATTGGTTTGTGCCAAGTAGTGGAAGAATTGGCTTGGAACCCAATTTATATGTCAATTTCCCAGAATGTAGATTTCAAGACCATTTGAGTAATAAGATTTGAATTCCAAGCCTTTGTGAGGTATGGAAACATAGTGCATTATCAGAATTTTTTTTCTCTAACCTAGACCCTAACAGAGACACACCTTGCCTCCTAATTCCTGTCTCATAATGATTGCTGGACAGATCTTAGTCCCAATGTTAAGCCCATATTAAAAATCAAAGACTCTAAATTTAAAAAACAATAAATGGCCAGATACAGTGGTGCACTATTGTAATGCCAGCATCTCAGGAGGTTTCGATGGGAGGACTGCAAGTTCAAGGACAGCCTCAGTAACTTAGCCAGACCCTGTCTCAAAATTGAAAAAATGTGTTGGGTATGTAGCTCAGTGGTAAAGTATCTGTTAGATCTCCAGTACCAAAAAAAAAAAAAAAAAAACATAAAAACCATGAATGACATTCTTTCTCCAAATCTCACCCCCCTAATATTACTCTAGATGCTTACTGCTTTATTTTCCCCATTACTCTCCATTCCTAATTTCTGGGGCTGGGGCTGGGGCTCAGTGGTAGCGCGCTTGCCTCAAATGCATGATGCACTGGGTTCGATTTATTTATAAATAAAATAAATGTCCATCAACAATTAAAAATTTTAAAAAACAAAACAAAACAAAAAAACACCAAATACAACAACCCACTCCACCTACATGGCTCCATGTGTGTGGACACACATTTTTATCATTTCATGAAACAACTCCTTTATTATACAAATTTTAAGGACATAAATATCCATTTAATTCTTAAAAAAATTAACTTCACAACTCACTAATGTAAAACTATTACCAGTATTATATTTCTAAAATACAGATCTAATGGTTACTCTAACACTAATTCTTTGGCTCCTAGAGTCTATGGGGGGAAAATATTCTTAGTTAAAAATATCCTTCCTATTTCACAACCTGTCTCTCCTAACTACAATCTGTCCTTCACCTACCTTTCTGAAAAAAATCAATTCAGCAGCCAAATCTGATCTCTTTTATCATGAACCATCAGGATTTTTATGATTTCAAATCTTTGGGTATGCTTTCTTTGTACCTAGCATACATTCATTTTTCCACCTAATCTTATCAGCCTAATTTCTACTCATCTTCAAGCTCAAGTAAAATACCTGCTTAGAGAAAATCTTTACAAATTTCTATGTACTCAGTCCTTCATTACCCAATAGCAGCTCACTGACACTTTCATCATGTTAATCATACATCTGACTTGTAACAACTACAGTTGCCATTAAGCTGAACAAGTATGACCCATTTGTCTTTGTAATACTTGCACCTTACCCACAGCATAAATTTGTACAATGGAAACTTGTAATGTTAATTAATGAATTTAAGGAGAGAAAATAATGAATTCTAGAATGGATAGCTACAGATAAAAGTTAACATAACAAGCCTGTTTCCCTTTGAAGGGTCTGCTTTTAAGGCTGGCCTTGACTGGCATCTGCAGTTTAGATTTCAGAAGTGACCCTACTATTAACTGATAAGAGTAGTTCACTGTGCCTAAAGCCATAAAAACTGGTATTTAAGAGGAACACCAGATTTCCTTCTTCCAGTTCAGACTTTGGGTATGTACCAGGCAGGGGATGTTTACATGATGATGTTTTCTGAATAGAAATCTTGGACACTTAGGAAATACAAAAGAGGAAATGCAAGAGTTGTCATAGGCCATAAAACATGTTAAAAGCTTATATTTACTGAGTAAACCAATAATAAGGTGCAATAGTACACAATAAAAACTGGAGGAAAAATAGTACAAAGACACCTAATTAAAACTATTAAGAGCTGGGGTTGTGACTATGTGGTAGAGCACCTGCCTCATAAGTGTGAAGCACTGGGTTCAATTCTCAGCACCACATAAAAATAAGTAAAATAAAGTTTTATTAACAAATAAAAAAATTATTTTAACTATTAAAATAATTAAAAATGAGGGGCCGGGGTTGTGGCTCAGCAGAACACTCGCCTAGCATGTGTGAGGCACCACATTAAAAAAAAAATAAAGGTATGTGTATCTGTCCTACCACCCATTCCTAGTCTTCTTTAGTGTTTCCCATGACAAAGTTTACATTTATCAATTTATAAATTCCTGTTTATCTATGGAGAAACTTCACATTATCACCAAAGAGTAAAAAACAATCCTGTGATAAATCTTTATTTAGAAAAAAATATAATTTGAAAATGAAACAGTCACAAACCTAGGTCCAATAACAGGAATAAGTAAGACATCCTGAAGGTCTGGATGTTGAAGAACAGGAACAATTAATCCATTAAGCTGCTGTTTAAAACAAACACAAAATTATAAAGAAATTAATATAAAGCTTGATTTGGGGCACTTTCATTTTGTTCCATGGGATATGGGGAGGCACCTCAAAATAACATTTTCTTTAAAATTCTGATGTATTTTTTTAGGGGGAAGGTAGGTATTGGGGATTAAAGCTAAGAGTACTCTACTATTGAGCTAGATAAACACAGCCCTTTTTATTTTTAAGGCTGGCCTTGGACTTTTTTTTTTTTTTTAAGAGAGAGAATTTTTAATATTTTTTTTTTTTTTTTTTTTTTAGTTTTCGGAGGACACAACATCTTTATTTGTTATGTGGTGCTGAGGATCTAATCCAGCGCCGCACACATGCCAGGCGAGCGCGCTACCGCTTGAGCCACATCCCCAGCCCTAACTTGACTTCTTTTGTAAGACTCAATTTTGCTTACCGTTTCACTTCACAAACACAAACTATAAGCTGGTCATAGTGATGCATGCCTATCATCCCAATTACTCAGGAGCCTAAGGGAAGGATTATATGCTCCAGGCCAGCTGAGACAACTCTCAAAATAAAAAATAATCAATTCTAGTACTTTAAAAAAATTTAAAAATAATAAAAAAGAACTGGGATGTAGTTCAGTGATTGAGCACCAAAGTTCAAACTCCAGTACCAAAATAAATGAACACAAACGACGTTTACCTTTCATGACTTACTTTGAATACATACCTCTAATATAGAATTAAATATAGTCACTTAAAAGTTTCTGAATAGGATATTAAATATTGAAATTACCGAATACTAATTAATATACAATATTAACACCAGAAGCCATGTCAATTTTAATGAAGGAAACAAATGCTTTTGGCAGTTCAGAATTTTCAGTATCCTCTATATTTGGTTGGTTAGACTGGAAATAAGCACAAAACCAGCACTACAGGTGGTGGATGGAATAAGCTCACATAAGCCCACAGTGTGTGTCCTTCCCAAATTCCATAGCCACACTGGTAGCTTGAAACTGACCATTGTGGGAGTATTTAAACCACTGATAAGGTTATATTTCCCAGAAAATTGCCTGTTAAATATGTAGCAGCATACCACTGTTGCAGGCAGATGACTTGTCACCCCATGCAGAATGAAGAGCAAATGGAACAATGAATTGGATAACAGGACTATGTACAGTATTACAGGAAAATATGCAAATATTGAGAACAAGTCTATGCCAGGTAGGCTAGGAATTAACAACTCAACTTCACAAACTATATGAAAGAGCAATAACAATAATACTTGCATTGCTATGTAGTATTCTAGCTAGAAAACACTTGTAAAATCAACTTATTTCTAACTAGATAAATGTAAACATATTACATATTTTAGAAATGAAAGTTTCTAAAATTTCTAATATTTCTACCAAGTCAGTATCTCCCTTGACTTCTGCATTTTCCAAAGGATGTTTTTGACTGTAACCACATCTAACAATGAGTAATCTGATGGATAAACTCCTTCTCTCTCTCCCTGTTGGGTATCAACTAAACAGATCTGAGAAGATAATAAATTGTGTCATTTCTTTTTGTTTTATAAATACTATTTGCTTTATAGTATAGAAATATTTTATATAGAGATCAACCCTTCCCAAATTAAAGGTTTTCTTCTTTCCTTTTCTATCAGAAACTTGTTAAGAGGATACAAAAACAAAACTATCATAAAATCATACATGTGACTAACTATCAAAGCAACACACAAAAAAACCAAGCATATGATCTGCTTTTACAGTCCTAGGAAGTATAATTTACATATCAGAAACTCACCCATTTTAAATATAGAATAACTTGCAGTAAATTTAATGATTTTTTTAGTAAATTTTAAAAAAATGTGCAATCAGCATTCCAATCCAATTCTAGATAATTTACACCACCCTACAAAATCCCTCATGACGATCTGTGGTCAAATCCTGTTCCCATTCTCATACCACTAATCTTTCTTTATAAATTTGCCTTTTCTGAGCCAGGCATGGTGGCACAGGCCAGTAATCCCAGTAACTCAGGAGTATTGCAAGTTCAAAGCCAGTCTCGGTAATTTAGCAAGGCCCTGTCTAAAAAAAAAAAAAAAGCTGGGTATATGGCTCAGTGGTTAAGTGCTCCTGGATTAAATCCCTAGTACAAAAATAGATAAATAAAATTGCCTTTTCTGAAAATTTCATATAGAGTAATATTATGTCTCATTTTTATTAATAGTGTTTTGATGTTAATCCACTTTATTGCATTGATTAATTACGTGTACTGTAGAACAATATTCCACTGTATGAATATTTTACATTTGTCTATCACTAGTTGATAAACATTTGGATTTATCCCCTTTTGACTTGTGAATAATGCCACAATGAATAGCCACGTTCAAGAATATGAATGGCCATGTTTTTACTTCTTTTGGGGAAGATTCATAGGAATGGAATTGCTGGGCTACACAGTAAATTTGTATTAAAGATATTACCAAAATTGTTTTCCAAAGAGATTACACCATTTTATATTACCAGCTGTAATTTACAAAAGCATCAAATTTCCTCACAACTCTATCAGCTATATGAAATTTAAAAATTTTGAATTGCAATATATGTTCCAGAGAAATTTATGACAAATTACCTAGTACCATACTACTTGGGACATCTCTGCAGGACACACCTGGAGTTTGGAATGTGGAAATAGAAAATTTAGACTAGTCAAAACTAGACTTAGTTCTTCTAAGTCCCCTTTCTTGCTAGACTTAGGTATACAGTTTTCCATCTAGTGCCTAAGACCCAGGCTTTACTGTTCAATCCTAACCTTTAAAGAAAAAGACCCAAATCTCAGAGTGACAGTCCTAAAATCCTAGTCCATGAGATCTTAGATTTCCATCAGATTGTGACACACCCAAGTTTTTGGAACAATTTGTTAGAAATGAAAATGATCTAATCTACTTGAATTATACACACCTCAGATGGGCTTCAGAACAGTTTCTTTTCTACTAGACAAAAATATATGTACGAGAGTAGTCATTTAAGAAGCCTAGTCATTTTATGAACTGCTTATATTTTACCTATTATTACACTCAATATTACTTTTTCTATTTATTATATTGTTTTGTTCTCATATACTTATCTTCTTACAACATGAAACTTATCAAATGATTCTTAAAGAGACCATGAAACATTCAATAATGTAATAAGACTGAAGGAAAAAGAAATTAATCAATACCATTGCTAGATAATTGTTTTGAAAGCAGAGACGACAATACAAGTTAAATAAGATACTACTTTTCTGGCTAGAAATCAAAAAACAGTCATTTTATAATATTGTCTTCACTTACGAAGTATCATGCCAAAAATATTTTGTCAAAACAACACAAAAGACTTTTTGTCCTATTTTAAAAGTATTTTCCTCATCTAATTCAGAATGAGAAGTGCCATATTCAAATTTGTAGCATTACCACTTATTATTCAAGCTTGTGTAATTTAACATCCATTATTCAACTTTCTTGTTTATAAGACTGCAATATTATTATACCATTCATTGGGCTTTACTGTGGACCAACATGACACACTGTGGTAATGTAATTTGATATAATGACAAAAAATTTACACAAACCTTCTTAAGTTCATCTACTAACAGACTTTTTACATGTTGTACTGAGGCTAAATGTGTATTTACTCTGACAGATGTGAATGATGGAGGATGTGACAGGTGATTTAACAGAGCTTCAAATTTTCTTTGTGCATCTTGTTTACTTGAAACAGCTAAAACCTGTGGGGGGGGGGGAAAGAATGTTTATATTTCATCATAATAAAAATATAGTAAATATGCTTCTACATTTGTTCCATCTAATGAAACACCTTTTAACAATTGTTCAGTTCCCTTTTATTTTGTTGTCTTATGTTAGCAACCTTAAGAAACACATAATACTTTGGAGTTCTTAGGATTAATTGTGGTAATAGACACCTAATAAAATGCCTGACATAAAGGACTTAGAAAAACATTGTAACAGTTTCAAAATATAAATATCTTCTACATCTGTTCATATAAATTCAGGATTTCATTCTACTTCAATAACACTATAACACTGATGGAACAGTTATTTACTAATATATCCTAGAGCCAACTGGAAATATCAATATATACAGAATAAATATCATTGATATACTCACTGTCAAAGATCCTCCAGGGTATCCGCTTTTTAATGCAGTATTAAATATAACAAATAGATATCATCCAAAAAAGACTGGCAGAGTAGCAAACATACCTGTCAGAAATGAAGGCATAAAGTCTCACCTGGGTACCCTTGCCATTAAAGCTTTTTAAGGCACCCATTTTCCCATTTTGTGACTACTCTGAATTTTCATAAGCCACTCACCAGCCTACTAAGTCACTGGTCTTAAAAATTTACTTTCTGTAAGTACTGTTAAAATTTAATATTTCTTTCCCTTCAGTACTTTTTTTTTAAAGCAAAGGAATGGCTTTTGTTTTTGTAATATCATGTAGTTAGTGGGTATAAAAAAAAGCGATGGTGTCAAAGATATTTGAATCTTTTATACAAGAATGTTCACTTAAAAAGCTGCTGAAAATACAAAAGAAACAGTCAGTGGGATGAACAGAGTGCCTACAGAATGGAGCCAATTTTTATCAGACACATCAGATAGAGCATTAATCTCTAGGATATAAAAAACTCAAAAATCTTAACACCAAAACAAATAACCCAATCAATAAATGGGCCAAGGAACTGAACAGACACCTCTCAGAAGATGATACACAATCAACAAATACATGAAAAAATGTTCAACATCTCTAGCAATTAGAGAAATGCAAATCTAAACTACTCGACAATTTCATCTCACTCCAGTCAGGATGGCAGTTATCAAGAAAACAATCAAAATAAGTATTGGGAAAAAAAAGGCATATTCATACTATGTAAGGTGGTGCAAACAATCTGGAAAGCAGTATGGAGATTTCTTGAAAAATTGGGAATGGAACCACCATTTCACCCAGCTGTCCCACTCCTTGGTTTATAACCAAAGGACTTAAAAACAACAAACAGGGACACAGCCACATCAATGTTTATAGCAGCACAATTCACATAGCTAAATTGTGGAACCAACCTAGGTGCCCTTCAAACTGTGATATATATACACAATGGAATATTACTCAACATTAAGAGAGAATAAAATAATGGCATTTGCAGGTAAATGGATGGAGTTAGAGAAGATAAAGCTAAGTTAAGTAGGTCAATCCCAAAAAACAAATGCAAATGTTTTCTCTGATATAAGGATGCTGATCTGTATTATGGGGATTGGGGAGGGCATGGCAGAAATGGAGGAACTTTAGATGGAGCGAGGGGGGGGAGCGAGGGGGGGGGAGCGAGGGGGGGGGAGCGAGGGGGGGGAGCGAGGGGGGGGAGCGAGGGGGGGGAGCGAGGGGGGGGAGCGAGGGGGGGAGCGAGGGGGGGAGCGAGGGGGGGAGCGAGGGGGGGAGCGAGGGGGGGAGCGAGGGGGGGAGCGAGGGGGGGAGCGAGGGGGGGAGCGAGGGGGGGAGCGAGGGGGGGAGCGAGGGCCATGGGCCAAGGATGGTGGAATGTGATGGACATCATTACCCCAAATACCTGCGTGAAGACAGAATGGTGCGACTGTACTTTGTGCACAACCAGAGACATGAAAAATTATGCTCTATTTGTATAGTATAAATTGAAATGAATTCTGCTCATACATAACAAATTATAATAAAAAACTGCTGAAAATAATTGCTAAATGCCTCCACTTCTTTAAACACACACTTTATATTTTAATTCCCTTGAAATGAAAATGTTTTCCATAGAATATAGTCCTTTAATCTTTGAATATAAAATGCAAAAATCAAATCAAAAAGTCCTGGATTCATTAACATATTCAAAAAAGAAGTAACATTTAAGTGACTTTAATTTGATTAGAAAAGTTAAAAGATTTAGAAAAACAAAGTTACTATAGTAAACACTGTAAAGTGGAATAGAGCATAGCCTTTGCTAACAAAGAGTTAACAAAGAGGACTTCTATGCTAGACACTGCCATTAGCAAGCAATTAACATTTTGAAGAGTTATCACCAAAAGGATTTTAGGTGCTTTCACCAAAGTGTGACACCTCAAACAGCCTTGTATTTTCAGCCATTCTCTATTTACACAGAAGAGGAAATCAAGGTAAACCATGAGAATTAATGTACTCAGAGAACCACAACGCAAATCAACTGCTTTAGATTCTAAATCTGAATTTTTTTTTCATTACACCTAAACTCATTGCCTTCAGATTTCAAATTGGATCAGTTACATGATTCCGTGGATCCCAGTCTTCTCACCTATGAGAATGAGAACAGCTGCCTGCAATCGGAGACCGAGGGAGAAGAATCCAAATTGCCTCTACAATTTAGGCAGACGATTTCATAAATTCTTTTTAAAGAGCTGGATTTAGTCAACAATACTGCAAAAATTTTAAAAACTGCCAAAAAATCGTAAAGATTAAAGTGAACGAGTTTGTAGATTATCTAGCACAACTGATCACATTTACAGGTACACTCAAAAAATTACAAAATCCTTTTAACCTAAGTGTCAGAGGCAGTGCTCCAAGACAGGTGTTTTCTTCTATATAGGACTTAAGTTTTTGAGGACAGGGATCTTTTGTTTATTCTTGTATCCCCTTCAGTGACATAACACTATGGAGTTAGAGAATATTATGCTAAGTGTAGTAAGCCAATCCAAAAAAAAAAAATGCGAATGTTTTCTCTGATATGAGGATACGTTTTTTATCCCCTTATTCAGATTTTCTATTCCTGAATAATATGTAATTATTTGAATTTTTAAAAAGTTATCAGATGTATTTGTCTGACCCACCTCCTCATTCATAAAGTTCTCCTTAAGATAGTTTTCAACCTCAGGCCTCAAAGATATTTTAGGAAAAATAGGCATTTTTTCCCCCGTATTCAGTTCTCCAAGAGAAACGTTTTTTTCCGTCCCAATTACAGTGTGCAGTATCTTCACAATGAATAGCAACCCACAAAGTCCCGGGACCTTCAGGTGCTCGAGGAAATCGCGACGATCCTGCCGAGTAAAATTCCAAAACGAGGAGGACAGTCCTTGGTTTCCCGAGTGTTAGCTAAATTAAAAGCTGTTTCCTCGCCTCCACCACACCTGGCTTTGATCCTCCAGGTCGCTCGGGGAAGTCACTGAGAGGCCATGCCACTCACTTTGCAAAGACAACTAAGGAAAAAGCCTTAGTGACAAAATCAACAAAAAGAAAAAGAAAGAAAGAAAAACTGGAAACGAGGCTGTCAGTAGCAGCTCCTTTCAGCCTTATATCCTAATTTCCAAACCCGCGCCCCCAACTTCGCAGCGGAAACCCGCTTCCGGTCTGCGTCACTTCCGCCGTCAGCGGCACACCCCTCCCCTCTGACTACCCAATTGACAGCCGCAAATCTATTTTACGTCACGACTGCGGAGATGCAGGCGGCTCTTGCGCTTGTGACAAGACTTTTGGGGAGACTGCAGAGAGCGCTGCGTCCCACAAAAGATGTGTGGACTGGCATGGATCGAGTGGAAGACGTTCCTAACCTGAACAACGTTGGCAGGCCATAAGTGTTCTTCTGAGTGACCTCCAAGAATAGGATGAGGCCAGTTTATTTGACCGCATCAGCTCCCTCTGATTTCATGGAATTGTTTGCTAGGCAAGCGCCCCTCCACTGCTCGGAACCCCCATTACCCCCCCACCCTCCCGCATCTTGTTTTAAGATAGGGTCTCACTAAATTGACCGGGCTATCCTGTAATGGAGGCTACTCCTGCATCAGCTGTGATTACACGTGTGGAGAACCACGCCTAGCATCCTAGCACCTGCCTGCCTTATTGTGAATATCTTTCCCACCTGAGAATGGAACAGATTGGGGAAAAATAAAATTTTTGTTACTTACAAGTGTGGTGTTTATCAGGATTCTTGGGTGACCCATATCTCTGTAATTGTGAAGTATGTGACTTCTAGTGCTGGGCTTGATAGAGTTTAAATTACACTTTGTAACCACAGGAAAGTTTATAGTTTTGTGACTCATTTTCCTACTTGATATTGTTATTGAAAATTAAATTAGGTAAAATGCTTTAAACACTACTGAAGCAAAGTTAGACCTTAATAAATATTAGATAGTGTTATCCATGTATTTGAAGACCACTCAAGAGGGAAAAACTAAAGTCAAGTAAATTCTGATAGACCAGAACTAACTTTTCTATTTCAGGAGGAGTGAAGATAGCAAGTTTTAGGTGTTATGGAAATATGTGTAAGAGGTTCCAACCTAAGGAATGGGGGTTGTAGCAAAGGAAAGAGGGTTACAGTTGGTTTCTAACGAGGAGAGTACCTAGATAATTTGAGATTGGATCAGCTTTAAAAATCTGTGCACAGGCAATTTATGAGCCATAGTGACTGCTACTGATCAAGAAGAGAATCAGCAGATCCCTTGCAGACCACATGTATTCCCGTAAATGCTTTCATGCACCTGTTGAAGAGACGCATTTCCTAAATGTGGGAAGGCTGATCATATTTAGCTAGAAAATACAGAAGAAATGTTAATACTCATTGATTGGCTCATGACCAAAGTCACAGACCTAAGATGACTTAGATGTTTTGAAACTCAGGATATTATGGGTCCCCTTGGTGAACATAAAGAAACTTTGTTAGGTTTTTACTAACATACTCTTCCTACTGATAGGGAAGAAATATTAACTTTCTTTTGAATAACCTATATCATCTAAAAAGCATTTGTCTCTCTACAGACATTTATTAATGAAATTATATTGATTTCTTGGGCCATATGGCAAAAGAGAATTTCCTGATGGGAAATCTATCAATCCCAATTCATCTGAAAGCTGACCAACTGCACTAAAATCACAATAAACATTACCTTAAAGATTGAGGAGTTTTTCAAATTATTTTTTAAAGATTTATCCCTAGCTGGCAGAACACACTGTTTCTTGAACGCTTCCTTAAAGTCATGAGCAAATAGATCTGAGTAATAAATTGAATTCAATTCTAGCTGCAGCTGGTTCTTCCAAGTATTATCTGTAGTTTAAAATAGTTCTTTCTAAGAAATATTAGATGTAGTTTTTTTTTTTTTAAGTTCCTGGAGTTGGCCAATATTTTCCTTCATTGAAGTTTCAGTTTTGTTCTACGTATGCACTTGCACATTTTTTTCTTTTTTTTTTCTTTATTTTGTTGTACTTTGTAGAGATTTTACTGTAGTTCCCTTTTAATTCAATGAAGTAATTTACAATAACTAGTTAAGAAAAGTCATAATCCTAATGATAGTTTTGTTACCGCTGTTTACCAGTGAGGAGTCCTTGCTTCCCTGAATGCTGAAGTATAACACCAGAGAAGCACTTGAGGCAAGTGCAGAGTGGAGAGTAGAAGCTTTATTAAAGGACAGAAAAAAAAGACTTCTCTAGGAGGAAGAAGGGGACCCAAAAGGTGGAATCCGTAGAAGGGCGAGGTTTGAGGTCTTCCCTTTTTTATAGCTAAAGTCTTCTTTCAGCTTTCCCACACTCTTTTGTTTCCCTTTATCTTTCAGTGATAGAATATAGGTGGGAAGGCCTGAAAGGTGGGAGATAGGTGGACTGGAGGAGTAATCTGGACAAGAAGGGCCTGGGGCAGCTTTGATTAGCACCTCCTGGTTTGCTAACCTTACCTACCTATCTGTAAATCTGGCTTCAGTTTCATCAGGTTGTTTTCTATCAGGACTTTTCTGATTTTCTGTATTCAAAATATATTTATTTTCAAATAGTATTATTCCATAGAATTTGTTATCTCCTCTAGATCAAGGACCACACCAAAATTAGTTTTAAAGATTTTAAGGGGCAGGGGCTGGAGATGTGGCTCAAGCGGTAGCGCGCTCGCCTGGCATGCGTGCGGCCCGGGTTTGATCCTCAGCACCACATACCAACAAAGATGTTGTGTCTGCCGTGAACTAAAAAATAAATATTAAAAATTAAAAAAAAAAAAGATTTTAAGGGATTTTAAAAAATTCAGGGAGAAATTATGTTGCTAAGGGCTATTTTAAAAAATAGATTCTCACAATTCTCTACTTCAATTCTTTACAATTATTCCTACTACAATTTACAGTTGATAAAACATTCATTGTGAACTGAGGTGTGTTTTTTCTAACAACTCAGTATATCAGCATGATTTGTTTAGATAATATACAATACATTCTTTAAACCAATAATATTCAGTTTTTAGTTGGGGCCAGTTTTTCTTCCTTCCAGTTAGTAAAAATCTCAAATTTAAAAGTTTAAATAAAACTTTTTTGTTTCCTTGCTTTCTTTTTGTCCCCAGTGGTACCGGGGTTTGAACCCGGGAACATTATACCATAAACTAACTATCTATCTATCTATCTATCTATCTATCTATCTATTTATTTATTAGTTACATCCCCAGCACTGAGACATGGGCACCTAGCAATTTGTGACAGGATAGCAAGTTCCAGGCCATGGATTCACTAAATTTCCCTGTCCGGCCTCAAATTTGCAATCATTCTGCCTCAGCTTCACATGTGGATGGGGATAAACACATGCCACTGCTTTGACCTATAACTAAAACTTTCCCAGGCCCCCTTGGAGTGTTTTATATTGAACCCAGGGCCTCAGACAGGCTAGGCAGCACTATACCACTGAGCCACATCCTCAAACCCTATAAATATAACTTTTTAAAATGAAAAAAAAATTTCTAATGTTAGAGCTATCCCATTACCAGGTTAACTGTTCATAGAAAAGGTGTTAAAAATCTAGGCATGGTGCTGTAAACCTGTATTCCCAGCCACTCTGGAGGCTGAGGCAAAAAGATCAAAAGTTTGAGAACAGCCTCAGCAATTTAGCAAGACCAAGTCTAAAACAAATAGGTTTCGGGTGTAACTGAATGGAAAAGTATCCAGGGGCTTAATAAACACAAATAACAAAAAAAAAAAAAAGAAAAGAAAGTTTTTAACAAATTTTTCAAATATTTTACTTTGTTTCCCCAAAGGAGGAGGAGGAGGGGGGAGGAGGAGGAGGAGGGGGGAGGAGGAGGAGGGGGGAGGAGGAGGAGGAGGGGGGAGGAGGAGGGGGGAGGAGGAGGAGGAGTGGGGAGGAGGAGAAGGAGGAGAAGGAGGAGGAGAAGGAGGAGAAGGAGGAGGAGGAGAAGGAGGAGGAGGAGAAGGAGGAGGAGGAGGGAGGGGAGGAGGGGGAGGAGGAGGGGGGAGGAGGAGGAGGAGGGGGAGAAAACAAAGTTTTTAACAAAATTTTCAAATATTTTACTTTGTTTCCCCAACCCACCCCACCCCACCCCACCCACCCACCCCACCCCACCCCACCCGGATTGAAACCAAGGGTTATTTACCACCAAGCTACATATGTACCCCAACCTTATTTTTTATTTTGAGACAGGGTCTGTAAGTTGATAAGGGCCTTGCTAAATTGCTGAGGCTGGCCTGGAACTTGCTATCCTATCACAAATTGCTAGGATTACAGACATGTTCCACCACGCTGAGCCTAAATTTTCCAATATTTTAAAGAATTAAAATGAATAAAAATGACAACAGCACTGCTCAAATTATTAATCCCATTTTATTAAAAATGAACGAACAATTCATATTACTGTCTCTATCATTAGGCTATCATGAAAATTTTTCCAAAATAAAATTTATAAAGTTTTGCTTGAAAGATCTCCCTTTATATAAAGATAGTTCTTTTTAAAAAGGTAACTGTTTTTTAGAAATCTGAAATCCAGGGGGGAAAATATGTAAAATGTGGTTTATCTTCTTGTCTAACAACTAAAGAAGCTGTTATAGTTTCAACAAAGAAACTAGCACTAGAAATATCTCTTTAGCGCATTGCATTATGTCCTGGTGTCCCACATGACACTCATAAAAACTGAAAACATTATTGCTGTTCAATTAAAGTTTTATAAGTGTCCTTTATAAAGGACTCAGGGATATAACGGATTAAGCCTGTTTACAAACACACGATAGTTTATATAGTCAAAAGGATGGTCATTAAAATTAATTTGCAAAGATTCAGCACATCCCTTTTTTTCTATATAAGTTGAAGCTTGCCTTTAATACCATAAAGTTGAAGAATTACTACTTTATTTGGGGGGGGGGGTACCAAGGATTGAACCCAGGGATGCTTACGCACCGAGCCACATTCCCAGCCCTTTTTATATTTCGAAGGGACCTTGCTAAATTGCGGAGGCTGGTTTTGAACTTTGATCCTTCTGCCTCTGCCTTGAGCCACTGAGATTACAGGCACACACCACCGTGCCCAGCTGCACTGAAGTTTTAAAAGAGTCTTAAAACCCTAGCATTGGGAAGATAGCACACTTCTTCTAGTACAGGTGACCAAATATTTTAGCATGTTAAAAGGCCACCCTACCTCCTGACTAAAGTTCAAAGTCTCTTATGCAAAGCTTGCTTGGTCAAATGGTTTCAAAATCAGTTTTCTCTCATTCCAGGATTCCCCCCGCCCCCCGCAAGGCCCTGAGCAAGGTAAGCAAGGGGGTTACCCTTGAATTACACCTCTAGCTGAGGCTCTCCTTTTGAATTGTTTTAGGCACGGATTTTGATTTAGGCTCCAGGAACCTACCTGATGCTTGGCAAAACTGTTGGGGGAGGGAGCCACCAACTGAACTCCGTGACTGCTGGTATTCCACAGTTCGTCTCCCAATCAATCCTATTTAGAATTAAGAATCGTGGCAGAACCCCAACACTGCCTGCCCAAGTGACGGCAAGAGTCAACAGACAAAACTTTTCACTTCAGCGCAACAAAGAATGGCAAAACAGTGGCTGCTAAATCAGGGAAACTTAGGACTTTCCTTGTTTCCAGACAAAACTCTAGACCACGCAGTAAAGTGAGCCCCATCAACTTTCCAAACAGTGACGAGAAAACACGCGAGCACCCAGGGAAATTCCCAACTCTCAATCAATAATCTCCCACTTTCTAACCGCTTTGGGTTCCGCCTACCGGAAGTGAAACTGGAGGAAACGCCACGTCGAACGCGTGGGTTGACGTAAGCGCGCTGACGTCATGCGTCGTTCTTCCGGCGATGGGTGGTCCTGGGATAGGGGGGAGAGGCGGAGCGGAGGCGGGGCTTGGGGCTGGTCGAGCCTCTGGTGGGTAGGTGGGTTCAGACTGAGGGGACTACGGGTCGGCGTTGGGCTCAGCGGACTCGAAACAAAGGACTATCCGGTAGGGTTTCAACTAGGCACCTTCTGGTTAGTGTCTGAGAGGCGGTCGAGGCTTCTGGGTCATCCAGTGCCCTCGCGGCGCGGTCTCAGCCGGTTTCTCGTCGCTTCCATACAGCCAGCGCCGCGTTGGGGGACCCCGCGCAGTGGCACCTGCTGCTGAGGGACCCCGCGGCCCGCCCAGGTGCTCATGATGGGGCTGATCTTCGCTAAACTGTGGAGCCTCTTCTGTAACCAAGGTGAGAGCGATAGAGCTGCGCAGCGGCTGGAATCCAAGCCAGCCGGGTCCGACCCATGAAAGCGGACAGTGGAGGCAGTGCTTTTGGTGGACCCAAACATTGTTAGACGCTGAGAAGTGACTTAGTCCAGGGGGTGGGCAGAAACTCGGTATTTTAGACCCGGAGAATGTGCAGGAGAGACCTGGCGTGTGGGGAGAAAGAGGGACTCAGAAGAGAAGGCATCTGGTCTCCCAGAATCCAGACAGTATTTTTGGATTTTAGTGGAGCAAAGCGAGAAACACTTAAGGATGCCTGGAGGCATATTTGAGGGCCTATTCAATTTCAATTAGGCATCCTTGAGTCTGTATTTTGCCCCAGGATAAGTGTTCGCCCAGGAACCTAAAACTTCTTTATCTTTCCTTTTTTTTTTCTTCTTCGAAACTCAGTGTTTTGTTTTCCATCCTTCTGTCTAAGCCTTTGCACCTTCTTGTTCTCCGATTTCGCTAGGGAATGAGTTCTTTTATACCGGTTTCCGGAAATCATGCTAACCTCTCCACCTTATTTAGGCGTTAAAAAAAAAAAAAACCCTCAGTGTTTTCGGTTTTGTGTAACATGTTACGTGTCCGTAATTAGTGGAGAACAGGTTATGAGACAAGTAGAAGTTGCAAGTCCAAAGGGGCAAGAAGTTGTAAAACCTGTTCTGAGTCAGAATGAGATGTGGTTTCTTGTGAAGAGAGCAAATACCCAGACAAAAAAAAGGGGGGGAGGGCAACAGTAAAGTTTTAAGGATTATTTTAGCAGAATGATTTTTTAGTAATTGAAACCACTTTTAAATTCATCAAGTTTCATTTTGCAGGCATAATTTTTAAAGCATTTTGGTTTTTTTTATGCTAGTAGCAATTTGTTAGTTAATGTACAAATCCTTTTTCTGGATTTAAGAAGTCATGAACTAGAATGTGTGATGCTTCACTTGTTCTTTAAACTGGTAAGAACACTAGTCTTTCCAGATTATAAATATAGATAAAATAACATATGTACCCATATATATGTAAGTAACACTTTTCAAGTGATTTCAAAGTGATCAGAATTTTAACTACCTGTGGGTATTGTTTACAAATATAATACTTATTATTTTGACAGCTAAAATGTTCTGAATCTTGTTCTAAGAAATGACTATGTTAAGGAGTGTTTAAATACATAATTGAAAGCATAAAGATTAATAATCACTTCTGTTTATCATTCCCCTTAGCTTAACAAATAGAAATTACTGAAGTAGTTGATTCCTTGTGCACCCTATTCCATTTTTTTTTTCTCCCTTTTCTCTTGTATTACTGTCATTTATCATGTTTGAGGCTTTCTGGCTGAAACTGGAAAGTAGTAAAAAATATAATGTATAGAAAATAAAAGACATTCATGGGCTATATTTTATAGTCACAGAATTGCTTATGCCTCTTAAATCACCATTTCTACCTAGAATTTTTATTTAACTTTCTTGTTGAAAATTTAGAATTAATGGTTATTTAATTTTATTCTCATTCTGCAAAATTTACTCATATTCCATAAACCAGTCTTGGGAATTAGGCATAGGAGATAGAAAAATTAAAAACAACCCCCCCCCCCAAAATACAAACCTCACATGCTCTTAGAGCACTCAAAGATTAGTAGACAGATATAGAACAAGCAATATGGTAAATTGCTTCCCAGATATTCCTAAAAATGTAGGTGACATCAAGAATGAAGTGGTCAATTTTTCTTAGGTGGTTCCTGGAATACTTTCCAGAATAAGGTATACTTGGACTTAAAGATGAGTAGTAGGTTAGGAAGCGTGCTAGATACGCTGGGTAAAATGGGCATACTCTTCTCTGGAGAAGAGCTAATTAATACAAAAGGGGAAAAATGAAATACATTGGTACATTTAAGGAAGCTGAATAGTTTTATTTGGTCGTATAATATATTGATTTGCTTGTTGCTTAATTAGAAGAGATGAGAGTGAAGAGTTAACAGCAGGAACCAAATCAGATAGGGCCTCAATATGTAGAGCAAGCAGTGAGAGCCATTGAAGAGTTTGGTCTTTGGATAATTGTTTAAAACAGAATGATGTGGTGAGACTTATATCTTAGTCCAGCGTGGGGTTGTTTTTTTGTTTTTACTATATCAGCAAAACTACCAATCGAAGTATCTTCCATTTTCATCACAATACACACCTAATCCCGAAGTATTCAGTTTGGGTTGTATATTAGAATAATGCCCACGATCCCATGTTAGACCAGTTAAATCAGAATGAGGAAGGGTGTCCTGGGCATGGTGCCAAGATAATTCTAATATGAAGCAGTGCTAAGAACTACTGATTTTATGTACTCCTTTCCCTTAACTCTGTTTCCATATTTCCTCTTTGGTTTGGTAGCATTTTAGAGCCCCAAGCATCTTCTTATAAACAAAATATCTTTTTGGGAATAAGTATACTAAAACATGTATGTATTATCTAAGTAAAGCAATTTAAACATAATTAATCCTTGCAAATTTGTATTATTTTAATTTTAAGCTAGAAGGTTAATACTTTGACACAATTATCATTGAAATAATTTCAAAATCTGATTGCCTTTGCAAACATTATTTTATATATTTATGTGTTTGTATATGTGTATTTTCATAAAACATACTTGTGGGGGCTATCTTTAAATTTACATCTAAAGTTTGACATATCATTTAACTTTTATAGGCCTGGTCCTTTTTTTCTGTTACGATTGCACACACTGTTCATCAGTTTTTTTCTAGTGTAATCCAAAAAGACAAATGAAATAAGTTTTTTGTTGTTCATTTTCATAATCAAATAACAATAACATTAATTTCATTAATCATTTCTTTCTCATTGGTGATTTTCATGTTATCATTTTGAGCATTAGTATCTAGCTTTCTTTTTCTTTTTTTTTTCCTGGATCCTGGGGATTGAACCCAGACACACTTTACCACTGATACTACATCTTCAATTCTTTTTTTTCCCCTTCTCACTAAGTTGCTGAAAGCCTCGCATAGTTGTTGAGGCTGGCCTCAAACTTGTGATCCCCCTTCTCAGCCTCCTGGGTTGCTGGGATTACAGCATGTGCCACCATATCCAGCTTGATATCCATCTTTTTATGAGTGTTACTGTACATTTCTAACCTCTTAAATCTTGTTTCTTACATTTTCCCCCTTTGCTTATTCTGCTTGTAATTCTAGACTTTTTGCTGGTTTCATATATACCAAACTTATCTGCCTGCTTCCTGTCTTCTAGAATCTTCTAAAATATTATTTATCCATACCTTAGCAAGGTTCAGTCCATTAATTTGTTCAGATTTCTGATCACCCCATTCCTTAGAAGACTTTCTTTGTCATTTTATTAAAAACAGCACTCTTCCTGTCTTAACACTCTCTGTTTCTTTACTGTTTTTCTGAATAATATTTTTCTATACCCACAATCATATTATGTTTATTTACTTACTTGTTCTATTTCTTTCAATGGAAATAAACTTGTGGAATTAACTTGGTCTTATTCACTCTTATATTTACAGTGACTGGCAAATAGGTGGTGCTAATTTTTGTCAATTTTTTTGCTTTATTTTATGCAAACATGAAGTTTTATATCAAAGTAGCATATAAATTGTTTTTTAAAAAATCGAATAATGCTAGTCTTAAACTGATAAGTATGTCAGTCATGTCTCTCTAAACTTTTCTTCTAATGTAACATACTTCCATATTTCTGAATACTATGCCTGTATGGAAATTTTAAACATTATCATTTGCTAACTTATGGTAGAAGAGAATACTATTATGCCTGTTCAATTCCTTCATCATCATAGTATAGGTTTTTGGTATAATTTAATCTCTTTTTATGAAGACTAAAGTCTTGCTACCCCTGGGCCATAGCATGCTTATAATTGTTTCTGTTTTTCCTTTAATATTTTTACCCCAGTGTAAATAATTACAAAATTGTTTTAGTTTTCTTTGTATGTTTGGCTAAGAGGTTCCTGCTCCAAATCCAACATTTACCTCTCTGCTGGTTTGAACTTGTCCTTGCCATTATTGTACGGTTTTTTGTTTGTTTCCTTAAACCAAGTTACTACATCTCAAGCTCTTTTAGTTTTTTCTTTTTGGAGACAGGGTCTCACTAAATTGCCACAGCTCTCCTCAAATTAGTAATCCTCCTGCCTCAGCCCCTAGATTAGCTCAGATTATAGGCATGACATTTTCAGTTTAAAGATAAAGATGTAGTTCTTTTGCTGGATGCAGTGGTGGTGTGTGTCTATAATCCCAACTTCTAGGGAAGTGAGGCAGGAGAATTCAAAGTTCCAGGCTAGCCTCAGCAATTTGGTGAGGCCCTAAACATTTTAGTGAAACCCTATCTTAAAATAAAAGATAAAGAGGACAGGGAATGTGGCTCAGTGTTAAAATACCTCTGGGTTCAATACCCATTACCCCCCCCCAAAAAAAAAAACAGCTCTGTTGGAAAGTTTTTGTGTGTGTTTTTTTTTTTTTTTTTTACAGGAGAGAGAGAAAGAGAGAATATCCTTTTTTTTTTTTTTTTTTTTTTGGTAGATGGACAACACAATGCCTTTATTTATTTTTTAAATGTGATGCTGAGGATCAAACCTGGGTCTTGCCCATGCTGAGCCACAATCCCAACCCCATCATCTGTTGGAAATTTTAAAAATTTTCTCTTAGGGTTTTTTTCCCTAGAAATATTATTGATTATATTATGCTAGATTGGTTTTCAAAGATTCCTTTTCATATTGCCTTTTTTCCTACCTATATTTTCTGGATTGTTTCCTTTGTCTTCCAATCTCCCCATGGAATATTTTGGTTCAGCTACTATATTTTGTATATTTAAAAGAAATTTTTCTAACTTGCTAAATATTTTCTTACTGTTTTTGTGCCACTGTTCAATGAATATTGTCTTTTCCCTCTTTAGTTTCTTTGAGGTTTTTTTTTCTGTTCTCTAATATTATGTTTGTATTTTTAAATTAAGCTTTCACAATGGAAACTTGACCTATAGCTCTCTCCATTGCATGAATACAACTACTGTTTTATAGAGTTGCATTTTGATGGGCTATGCTATGACTACCCCTAAAACTTTTGTAGGTATTTTTATTTCTCTTAAGAAACTGCTTCATCTTTTGTTTTATATTATCTTTATACTTTTATCAGCAATGTTTGAGGGTTGTACTTGTTCCACATCCTTACCAACATTTGCCATTCAGTCTTTTTAATTTTAGTTATTCTGTTGGATGTGTAATGTATCTCTTTATAGCCTTAAGCTACATTTTTCTGGTGGGCATGCTAATTTCCTTGTTCTTACCATTTTTTATATATGTATATATATATATATCTTTGAAGACAGTTCAAATTCATTATTTATTTAAAAACGACATATATCTGTTTGCTGTGTAATTTTAGAAATTATTACTATATTCTGAAATGGGTTCTTTGTCAGATTTATGTTTCGTGAATATTTTTCCCCAATATGTGACTTTATCCTCCCCATCCCACTGCAATGCAAAGGATCAAATCCCTGGCCATAAGCATGCCAGGCAAATGCTTTACCACTGAAGTGTACTCCTATTCCACCTCTGTTTATTTTCTTAATGGGAATTGTCCTGAGAAGAAATTGTTAATTTTGGTGAAGTTGTGTTTCTTAAACAAACAAAAGCTCAATAACTTTTATCTTTAAAGTACCTGCTCCTTTCATCTGGAAGATTAAGCTAGTGAACCACCTCAGATTATTTTTGAGTTATGATATGACTAGGAATTGGGTTCCATTATTTTTTCACATGGCTATCTGTCTGTTCTAGCATAATTTTCTGAGACTTTTTCCCCCAGATGGATTACTTTGGAGCCTTTGTCCAAATTCAAATGATCATATATGTCTTCCTTTCCATTGGTCTATGTCTACTCCTAAGCAATATTACACTATCTCAAATACTATAACTTTATGATGGGTTTGTTTTGTTTTTTTTTTTTTTTTTTTTTTGTACTGGGGATTGAACCCAAGGATGCTTTGCTACTGAGCTAGACCCCAGCTCTTATTATTTTTTTATTTTTGAGACTAGTTCTCACTAAGTTGCTTAGAGCCTTGCTAAGTTGCTAAGGCTGGCCTGGAATTTGCTGTCCTCCTGTCTCAGTGTCCCTAGTTACTGTGGTTACATCACATATGCCACCATGCCCAGCTTTGTGGTAAAATTAGAAATTTGTACTCTAGAGTTCTCCAACTTTGTTAATCTTTTAAGATAGAAAATTTTAGTATTGTCTTGTTTGTTTTATATTTTACTAATTCCTGCCACTTACTTCCTTCTTTTTACTCTTTTTTTGCTACTTCGCTTCTTAAGGATTAAACATAGTAGTACTGATTTTCTCTCTTCAAATGCAAGTGTTTCAAAGCTATAAATGTCTCTCTTGTGTACTACTGCTTTGACTGTATTCCATAAATTTTAGTGTTGTATTTCAGTATTCAGTTTGAAATATTTTTTACCATTTTTTTTTTTTTGGTGATTTCTTCTCTGACCTATGGATTACTTATGAGTATGTTGTTTTGTTAAGCAAATATTTGTTGATTTTTAGATAGGTTAATCTTAGATCCTAATGTAATCTCTTGTGGTTAGAAATATACTCTATAAGATTTCAATTTTATTTCAAATTTATTGAGATTTTTTTAGTGGCCTATCTGTGATCTCTTTTACTCTTTGTATGACTTAACATTTTTTCAACTGTGAACATGGTCAAAGAAGCTTAAAGGCTGTGGACTAGATTGTCTTTGCCCCTTAACATTTACTTTTCAAATCATTACATTCCTGTGGACAGCATTTAAACTTTCTAGATAACTAAATATGTTAGATCAATAAGAGTATTTTGTTTTGTGTTGTTGTTGTTGTTTGGTACCAGGGATTGAATCCAGGGATGCTCTGCAACCAAACTACATCCCCAAACCTTTTTAAATTTTGATATATCTCCCTAAATTGCTGAGATTGGCCTTAAATTTATGGACTCTGCTTCAGCCTCCATAGTTCCTGGGATTGCAGGTGTGTTCCACCAGCTCTCTTTCAGTATGTTTTTCTTAAAGTCTTCTCATCATTATTCAGTGAGTTGGGGAAGTACATCTTTGGATTCTTTTTAACTTTTAGAACACTGTAAAACTCAATTTTGTCACAAAAGTGGGTAAGTATCACATTGGGAAACCATTAGCCAAACTTGAAAAAATTAACACATTTTACTAAAATGTTTTCTTATATTTACTACTATTTAAATTTTTTCCTGTTATTTTATTTACATTTACTATTTTAGTAATAAGTGTTAATAATAAGTTAAGTAGTAAGGAGTAAACGATAAGTAATGAATACACTTGTATTTACTATTTTAGTAGTAAAATATTACTTAAAAATTGAGAAGAAGCTTGACACAGTGGTGAATGCCTGTAATCCCAGTGGCTCTTGGGGCTGAGGCAGGAGGATTGAGAGTTCAAATGCAGCCTCAGCAAGAGCGAGGCATTAATCAACTCAATGAGATCCTGTCTCTAAATAAAATACAAAATGGGGCTGGGGATGTGGCTTAGTGGTCGTGTGCCCCTAAATTTAATCCCTGTTTAAAAAAAAATTGAGAAGTAGTAAAGATATGGAACATGGTTATCTTTTTCTATAGGCTCTATACTTCTTGAAATAAAAACTATGTTTTAAATACCCATGAAGATATATTTAAATGTTTTTAAACTTTAAAAATAGTGTATATGAGGAATTAAAAGTAAGATCTTTTTAAGCATTTTATTTATGTATATGTAGTTTGCTAATAATGTTATAATATGATCATGAAGGCAATATATTGCCTTACTAGTTAAAATTGCTTCTCTGGAACCAAATACCTGGCTGGATGAGGTTCTGTTTACTTTGCAGCAGTATGCCCTTGGGAAAGTTATTCAGCCTAAGACTCGAGTTTCCTGTCAGTAAAATGAGAAATAATATCACTTTCTTCTGGGATAATTACAAAAATTGGCCTAGATAATGTATGCAAAATACTTAATGACAATCTTCAGTATCTCTTTATTATTGACATTACAATCTTCAGTATCTCTTTTTATTCTTGACATTTTGTTCCTTATCTGAAAGTTGAACACTAGCTTTTTCTTACCTTTAAGAATATTACCATGTTATACCTCTATTACTTCGTATTAATGGTGCTATTTTTTAAGTGCTTGTTTACCCTACTTTTAAGATTCTTGAGGTTAAAATCTTTTGCTGTTCATTTTAATCATGAATATCCCATAGTCAAAGCATTTAGTGAACTCAATAAATGTTGAATTGTTGAATCATCATATCTATATTGTTGGTTTGAAAACATTGAATCATCCAGAAATGTGGTTATTGTTGGTGGTTAAAGGAAAGGAGAGGGAAGTGAATATAGTGTAACCTAACAGAGAAACAAGTTCTAGCTTTTCTTATGTCAGTAATTTTGTAATTTTTTGGGGGGGAGTGTGGTTCATTAGAGGTACATTTGGAGATGAGGTATGTGAGAGAGAAATATTTCTCAGATTCTACATTCTGTTCTAAACTGTAACATCTTATGACTCTATAATTAATATAGCAGGGATAAAGAAGGTTTGAGAGCATATTTATTTTCAAGATTCAGCCATCATTGCTGTGTAGGCTTTTTCCTCTTTTTTACTGTCTAACTTTTTTCTGTCTACACCTTTGCAATAATTCAAACATATATTTTATAAATATAGTATCCCAAATTTTCTAAATCACTAAATTTGATTCTTTTTTCCTTTGTTTGGTTTTATGGTTGTTTACAAAGTATAGTACTTGCTCTAGTTACATGATAGCATTGGGATAGATGTGCTCTACTAGATGTAGCAGTCCCTATTTCATGATATCTTTCTTACACATTAAAATGAGAAGTTGGACATTTGATCATATTTTAACAATATTAATTTTAATGTGATAAAATAAATTTTGACACATTTTACAATTTATTTTTTAATACCACTACTGTTTAGTATCCATGATGCTAGTCTATTGGGCATCAATTGGTATTCTATACTAAAACTATAAATTCTTTTTCCACTGAGTAAACTTTAAAAATCGAGGAGAAACTTTTTCTTTCTTTGATTTTTTTTTCTCCCACTTTTTTTCTTTGAAGTTTCTTTTTTCATTTTTATTAGCCATTGTTTTTTAACCTGCTCCTATGTACAAGCAAGGGCTCTTACTTATTTCTTTTGGATCCTCATTGTGTGTAAGTCTTGTCCCTGTACTACTTACAAAATAAAAACGTGGACCAATTTTTAAAGAAATCCAAAAGAACTAACACCATAGCCAAGAATACAAAAAAGTTCATCAAAATTAAAACTTTGCGATTGAAGCTTTCCTTCATTTAGTACAAATAAACAAACATTATGTTGGGGTCTGGAGATGCATAGATAAATAACATTGGAAGAATCTCTCCCAGCTTCTTGTTGGAGAAAGAAGCACAATTTGGTTTCCAGGAAGGTATTTCTTTTTCTTGTTTTTCTGGGATTGAAACCAGTAGTACTTAACCAGTGAGCTACATCCCCAGCTCTTTTTTTTTTTTTTTTTTTACATTTTATTTGGAGACAGATCTCATTCAGTTGCTTTAGGACCTTGCTAAGTTGCTGAGGCTGGCTTGAATTTGAGATTCTCCCGGAAGTTATTTCCAGTGAAATGATGTCCTTGGTAATGATCTCATGGTATGCAGACACATTTTTTTAAAGAAAACATTCTAATTTACTGTAACTCTGATAGTTATGGTAATGTCTTAACCTAAAATTATTTTTACTCACATTTCTATCCCCAACACAAATATTCCTGCCCTGAGTATGGGTACCTTTTATTCTGTGACAGCAAATTGATTTTTCCTTGAATGGGTAAAAATTTTACTAACCAGTATATAATCATCAGCATACTCAATTAGCAATTATTTAGTAGCTTCCTAAAACACAATTTCAACTCTTATGCAACAGAGTGCATTTTTCATTGGTTTTTAATCAATGACTTTTGGACTGCTTTTATTCTTACTGTACAGATGATGATAAATATATTTTTCAGAACAAAGATCTAAAACCTTATTATTCTGTGCTTTTTAAAAGCACATAGGCATTCCTTTATAGTTGATGTTCTCTTATAGATAGACTCAGATTGTTGATGGTAATTTTAACATCAGAAGATAGAATTCAGTTTATTTGAAGGATAATTGTGTATATCTTCATCATAAGAGTTGAAATTGTGTGTTTTAATTGCCAGAATTCCTTGTCAGTGTGGGCTAGAAGCAGTTTTATACAACTTGAATGAAATCTATATGGTATCCACCTTCAGAGTCTGTCTCTCCTTAATTCACTTTGGAGACCAACCTTTGGGAGACCAACTTTCAAAATGATGCATGATTTTTACTGTTAGGCCTTTTAATACTCTAGTTGTCATCATCATCAAAATGTGAAGCAGAATTGTTTGAAAATGGCTCCAGGGTGGGGCACGGTGGTGCAGGCCTGTGATCCCAGCAGCTCCGGAGGCTGAGACTGGAGGATCGCAAATTCAAAGCCAGTGTAAGCAATAGCGAGGCACCAAGCAACTCAGTGAAACCCTGTTTCTAAATAAAATACAAAATAAGGCTGGAGATGTGGCTCCGTGGTTGAGTGCCCCTAAGTTCAATCCCAGGTTCCTCCTGTCCCAACCCTACAAAAAAAAAAAAAGGAAAGAAAATGGCTCGAGGTATTCACTTCATTTTGGTAGTGTCTGTTCATTCTCTTCCCCTGATACTCCTGAGTAGCATGGCATCATCTAAAGTGATGATTGTCAGAATACTGCTTTGGTAGCTTGCAAAAGAGAAGACTTGAAACTTTCAGAGAAATACATAAATACTTTTAAATTTTGCTTACCCTATGATTAGTGACTTTCTTCTAACTGGTCTCCAGATGCTGAGGAAGTAAAGTTTTCAGCTGCTACCAAAATTTAAAATGCCTGTGCTAAGAGTATTCTTGTTCTTATATTATAAACAAGAACAAACAGCACCACCCGTCAAGAGTGCCTCCATTAGAAATTAGGGTATATGAACCAAAAGAATGGAAAAAGAATTATAGTGACTTACAATAAGTAAACTAGTTTCATTTGGTTTAGTTTTGTTTTACACTTCTTCTATAATGAAAATACCCTTTCCAGAGGAACACATCTACTTGTCCTGCAATATTACAGGCAGTACCTGTAGTGCATAAATCATTAGAAGATACAAAAGTAGGTTGTGATCTCAAGAATTTGCCCATTAATTCTGGACCCTGGTGTGTGTGTGTGTGTCTCTCTCTCTCTCTCTCTCTCTCTCTCTCTCTCTCTCTCGACTGATTTAAGGCTTTAGAATAAGAATATGACCTGAATTCAGGTAAATGTATTATCAGAATTTTTACACTCATCAGAGGTTATCAAGAGAAACAGGATACAAAATGCTAAATTGTTGACTTCAAAATAATTTGTATTCTGGTTCTTGTGACAGCTTCCATACATATCCTGCTTTCTAAGCATTCTGCCCTGGATTAATGAAATCTTTAATATATTCTATGTGGTATCCAGAGGTTTTCTCTTTTTCATTCAAAGAATAATTAGACAGGCTTTAATAACTGCTTATAAAGAAGTGACTAGTTAGTGCATGGCACCAGAAGGAGAAAAGCACTGAAATGACTTTTGTTGTACAAAAAACAATATCTGCACAGGAAAATTGTTGAATTCAGATTGAAAAAAGCACTAGACTGAGTAACTGCTTATATTTCTCTAAATTAGTACAAGCAGTGAAAAACTAGTTAAGAAAATGTGTGTCTTGGTAACAGATATTATTGCAGTTTTCAGCTAAAAGAGGGTTTTTTAAAAAAATTTTATTCTAATTTATATATGACAGCAAAATGCATTACAATTCATATTACACATAGAATTTTTCATATCTCTGGTTGTGTACAAAGTATATTCACACCATTCAGGTCTTCATATATGTACTTAGGGTAATGATTTTTAAGTGAATAGAAGAAAAGTATCCTGGTACATGTAGGTGGAAAATCACAAGTAAACATAACTTGACAAAAAGCTAATTTGATTAGCAGAGACTTTAAGTAGCTGTGTAAAGCAGAGTCATATGTTTTGTCTACATTAATGTTTATACCCAAAGTGACCGGTGCTTCTAAATTTATTTTAGTAGTTCAGAAGTAGAAATCCAGTAAATAATTTTCATTGATAGGCTAAGTAATAATCATTGTTGAAAATGTGTAATTGTATGAATACATGTAATTGTAGTATGCAACAGTATTAAATGTTTATGGTTTGCTTTCTTTCTGTAGAACACAAAGTAATTATAGTGGGATTGGATAATGCAGGGAAAACCACCATTCTTTATCAATTGTAAGTATGGATATTTAATAGTTTTTAGTATTTTAGTTATTGAAACATTTTGTAATTAACAAAAATGAGATGCCATTTTTATTCACTTTTTCAATATAATAGGAAGACATATATATGTTTTTTCAGCATTTTACCAAAAAGCAAGTAAATAAGCTGTCATGTTTTGATAAATATATATTTCTACAAGAACTTTCTGTTTTCTGTCCTTAAAAGAAAGAACCAATATTAAACTAAAATAAATAAAACACAAATTATAGCACTGGGTAAGTGGATAAAGTGGATTTCACTTAATTCTTCTCACACCAGCTTGATATTTCTGGGAACTTACTACTCTCCTGACTAATAGCTTTGGAATTAGTTAGCATAACCAGACATATCTGAAGTACTGATGATCAAAGTATTGCTTTATTAGCTCCCAAAAGGGAGAAACTTGAAACTTTTAGAGTAATATATTAATGCTTTAAGAAATTTAATTAAGAGTTCAGTTCACTCATCCAAGTAACTCTTATTATTCTTTCAGTGTTAATACAGTGATCCTTTCAGTGCCAATGAGATGTTAACTTACAAAAATGGATCAGGATCTCAAGCATTTTTACAAATAATAATAAAGTACTTTACAGGATTGCATAGCTCTCACCTCTTCCCTCCACATCTTGTGTTAAAAGTATATGAATCTAGGGCTGGAAGTGTAGCTCAGCACAGCTCCTGTCTAGTATGCAGGAGGCCCTGGGTTCAAAACCCAGCCTCACAAAAAAAATAAATAAATAAAAAGACAAATGTGCATCAGTCTGTGGCTCACCAGAAATATTCACTTAAGCAATACATGTTATTTTTCAGTTACTTTGCTAAAAACTTACTACCTAAAATACTTGTGTATTTTAATATTTTAAAAGTCTTTAAACAACAAATATAGATATTTAAGAAATTTCTCTCTTTATTATAATTTCATGTAGCCTCAAATATATATATAAAACTCAGGAGAAAACTGGAAGCCTCTTCCAACACAGTACTTTGTCATATTGTCAGCAAATACATGTTGAATTAAATAATTAATGTAACTTAATGATTATGGCAGTATAAATATACAGTTCATTTTATGTAAGATTTTTATTTGCCCATGGTCTTTTTAAGTCTGTAATTTGGGTTGTACTACACTGATTGGGGGAGGGGGTGTTATCAGGGATTGAACTCAGGGAACTCAACCACTGAGCCACATCCCCAGCCCATTTTTGTATTTTATTTAGAGACAGGGTCTCACTGTGTTGCTTAGCACCTCTGTTTTGCTGAGGCTGGCTTTGAATTTGCAATCCTCGTGCCTCAGCCTCCCAAGCTGCTGGAATTAGAAGTGTGTGCCACTGTACCCAACTGCACTAATTTTTTGACTGACCTAGGTCTTAAATTTCTCACATAGCCTTTGATGTGCATGTTTGTGCATATGTGTGTGTTACTGGGAATCAAACCCAGGAGTTTTCTGCATGGAACTACATCGCCAGCTCCTTTAATTTTTTATTTTGATACAAAGTTTTGCTAGGTTTCCCAGGCTGGCCTGGAATTTTTAATTCTCCTACCTCAGCCTCTGAGTAACTGGAATTACAGGTGTGTACCACCTTGCGTATGGATAGCCTACTCTCCAATGGTTGCCATTGCAGATACTGATGGTCAGTCACCTAGAAACTTGGTTGAGGATGAGGCATTGGTTCTGACTAAATAATAAAAAATTGGTGGTATATGAATTTTTTTCCCACAGAAATGCAGACTCACACTACAGTGTTCCCTTCTATCCAAATCAAGTTTACATCTCATTCTATTAAAAAAACAAGTCTTCAGCAACTCCAGAGGCTGAGGTGGGAGGATTACAAATTTGAGGCCAGCCTCAACAACTTAGCGAGGTCCTGAAAAACTTAGTAAGCCTTCATCTTAAAATAAAAATAGAAAAAGGGCTATGGATATAGCTCTGCAATTAAGTGCCTCTGGGCTTAATCCTCAATACCAAAAAACAACAACAAAAAAGTCTTTAGTACTTGTTCTTTTTTAGATCTTTTTTTTTTATATTTACTTTTTAGTTGTAGTTGTACACAATACCTTTATTTTACTTATATATTTTTATGTGGTTATGAGGATTGAACCCAGGGTCTCGCACATGTGAGGCGAGCGCTCAACTGCTGAGCCACAATCCTAGCCCCCATTTGTCTAGATCTTTATTGGCACAAATGTTCTCCAAGTATTTATTTTGTATGCTTATGGTTTTTATTTTGAGAAAGGTTGATTCATTCTTAAAATATAGGGATAAAACTTACTTTTCTTCTCAAAATGTACAAGAGAGTTTTTATTTTATAGTGTTTGTCTTTTTCAACAGCTTAATGAATGAAGTGGTCCATACTTCTCCAACTATAGGAAGCAATGTAGAAGAAATAGTTGTAAAGAATACTCATTTTCTTATGTGGGATATTGGTGGTCAAGAATCCCTACGGTCATCTTGGAACACATATTACTCAAACACAGAGGTATGCCAAGAATACTTCTGAATTTTAACAAGAAAAAGAAACAGAAAATAGAATGTAAATTAGGATTATTGACAGTTATCTTTTAATAAGATTGGTTTTTTTATACAGAATTCAGATTTTTTAAGTAGAAAAGGCAAGGAAAAGAGTATTGGGAGTGATTATTTATTGAGTTCTTACTGTTGAGTAGGTGCCCACAGTTTATTCTTTTAGCAATATTGTAATATCTCTAAGTATTGGAGAAATTTAACATTAGGAGAAATTATACAACTTTTCCTAAAATCTTGCAAAAATAAAAAAGGACATGATTAAAGAAGGAGTAAAATATTTTTAAGTATGATTTAACATAATATTTTCAAATAGCATCAAATGAATATTTAAAATTTTGGTGAGACTGTATTGTAATGTTTAAAAATAAAAAAAGATGAGTTTGCAGCATCCCTCAGAGTTCTTTATCACTTATGTAATTATCTTATTACTTCAGAGATAGCCTGTGGAACAAATCTGGAATATCTACAGTTTCTGCTTTATTTTTTCTTAGAGGCCAAGTTTTTATTGTTGTTGCTTTAAAGTCATACAGTGATGCTGAGAGGTTTATCTTGAGAATGCTAGTGTAAATAGAATCCATGTAATTTTTCTTTGCAAAGAGGTACTCCTCAGGAATTATTTTTTAAAATGAAGCCTTTTAAAAACTGGATTTGGGAGAAAGTGAAATGGAAAGAATTTTTGGTGTGCAAAGTTGCCTTTTTAAGAAAAAGATGTATATTGTAATACCATAACTGTATGTGTGCGTATATTCTAATGCAATGTGTAAGTAGTAAACCAGGATGAGTTATTTCAAATATTCAGCACTTGTGGTAGTACTTATTTTATTTAGGATGGGGGTGAGGAGAGGCAGAAGAGTAGATAAGCAAATATTTTTGTTACAGGTTAGATTAATATACATTTGTCAACAGCATAAATACTTTTTCCAAAGCTCAGTTAAATTCAGCTGTGAAAGAGCAGTTCACTTTTGAGAAATAGGTCAAAGTTAATTCTAGATGTTTCAAGTGTACTTAAAACACTTCAGAAGGGTAGTTTTTGAAACTGATGAAACTCTAGGCGACTTGCCCTTAGTTTATAAAAAGATTTTATTACTGATAACATATGCATGAAATGTTCTTTCAATAAACTATTTCTGTAAGAATATCAAAATTACTATGAAAAATAAAGGCCTTTGTTGCAACACCAGCATGACACCTAGCATTTGCACTCTTAGATTCCAGACAGGGATCTGATCTGTGTGGTATTTCACTAATCTTTTGTTCACTCTTGTCATCTTGCTTTTTTTTTTTTTTTTAATATTTTTAGTTGTAATTGGACACAATATCTTTATTTTATTTATTTATTTTTATGTGGTGCTGAAGATCAAACCCAGGGCCTTTCATGTGCTAGGCAAGCGCTCTACTGCTGAGCCACAATCCCAGCCCCTTGATTTTTAAATATTCTTTGCATTGAAGTGACTGACATCCAAAAGGTACATTATAATCTAAGGAGTTAATTCGGACATCTTCCTCTCATTAACTCACATGTAATTCTTGGTATTCTGTCCATTCTTCCTTTGCTTTTGTCTTAAACCCTTCTCAGTTTACATTTAGATTGCTCTAGTTGTCTCTCTCTCTAGTTTTAAGGTCATTTCTATAACTTAACTCCATCTTTTCTATCTTATTTTAGATTACCGCCCTACTTTACATAATCTTTAGCACCATATAATCTCATTTTTTAAATTTATCTTCTGTATAAGGTGTTTGAGCTAGATGCCTTTTCTTACTATCTTTTTTTTACCTAGCAAAGTTACTTTCATTCTTTTGTTTTTATTTTTGTTTGAAGTTCCTTGTATTTTTGTTTGCAAGACCAAATTTTTTTCGTGTACACCTTCACCAATGGATTACTCCAGTTGTCCTGGCTCTCTTGCCTTTCTCTCATCTCATCTGCATGATCCTTTAGCATATTAACCCCAATACATATAATTTAACATAGTTTAGCACTTTCTTTGTATGTGGTACTGAATAGAATGCAGGGCCTCATACATACTACGCAAATGATGCATGACCTACATCCTCAGCCCCTTTAAAACTTTTTTTTTTTTTTTTTGAGACGGGATCTTGCTAAGTTTGAACTTGAGATCCTCTTGCCTCAGCCTCTGGAGTAGCTGTGATTACAGAAATGCAAACCTTCCCAATACATTAGTATTATTCTTAATTTGTTTTAACTTTTTCTTTCCAATAAGTGGGAGACTGTCTCATAAATATATAGCTGATTATTAGTAAATGAATAATAGAGTAATGTTTTAGTGAAAGTATTCTTTAAATTACTGTTTCTTTTTATAAATCAATTTTATTCACATTTAAAAGCAAATATTATTACATAGTATATATTCAAAAAGCACTTTAACAAATAAACTTGGTTACAGTTTTTGTTTATTAAAATTATCAGTTATCATCTTATTATTAACATTTTGTACTCTGTAAGCTCTTGGTGACTAATAATAGCACTATCTATTTTATAGGAATGACGATGCTATGTGAAGAAGCTACTAATATCACTTGAGTAAATTAGAAAATTTTTCACCATCACATTCAACTTACTTACTTTCTTTTTTTTTAATTGTCTTCTAGTTCATCATTCTCGTTGTTGATAGTATTGACAGGGAACGACTAGCTATTACGAAAGAAGAATTATACAGAATGTTGGCTCATGAGGTAAGTTTTGAAAACAAATCTTCAAAAAATAATGGTGTCAGGTCTCTGTATATTGGTTTTGCTTTTTTATAATGATTAGTGTACAGTGGTATTGGTTATTTCATCATTAGTAAAACTTTACATATTGAAAAATTTATTTGTTCTTTTTAGATATATATGACTAATAGAGTGTCTTTTGGCATATTAAACATTCATGGATTATAATTTATTCTGATTAGAATCCTATTCTTGTGATAGTACATGATGCAGAGTTACCTTGGTCATATATTCAAATACAAGGCTAGGAAAGTGATGTCTGATTAATTTGTACTGTCCTTCTCATTCCCTCTACCTTTCCTTCATTTCCTTCCTTTCTCTAATCCAGTGGACTTCTATTCTTCCTCTCCCACTCTCCCTTGCGGGTTGGCATCCATATGTCAGAGAGAATTTCAGCCTTTGATTTTGGAGTAGGTTATTTCATTTAGGCATGTATACTCCAGTTCCATCCATTTACTGGCAAATGTTATCATTTTGTTCTTTATGGCTGAGTAATATTCCATTGTGTATATATACCACATTTTCTTTATCCATTCATCTCTTGAAGGACACATAGGTTGTTTCCATAGCTTGGCTATTATGAATTTAGCTGCTGTAAGCATTGATGTGACTGTCACTGTAGTGTGCTGATTTTAAATCCTTTGGGTTATAGACAGAGAAGTGGGATAACTGAATTGAATGGTAGTTCCATTCCAAGTTTTCTAAGGACTCTCCATACTGCTTTCCAGAGTGGTTACACCAATTTGCAGTCCCACCTGCAATGTATGAGTGTATCTGTTTCCCCACATCTTTGCCATCATTGTTTATTACTTGTATTCTTGATACTTGCCATTTTGCCTGGAGTGAGATGGAATCCCAGTGTAGTTTTAATTTGCATTTCTCTAATTGCTAGAGATGTTGAACATTTTTTCATATTTTTTTGACCATTTGTATTTCTTACTCTGTGAAGTGCTTGTTCAGTTCCTTTGCCCCCTTATTTATTGGGTTATTTGGCTTTTTGATGTTAAGTTTTTTGAGTTTTTAATCTGGAGATTAATGCTCTATCTGAGGTGCAGATGATAAAAATGTTCTCCAAGTCTGTAGGCTCTCTGTTCATGTACTTAATTGTTTCCTTTTCTGTGCAGATGCTGTTTAGTTTAATACCATCCCATTTATTAATTCTTCATTTTACTTCTTGCGCTTTGGTGGTCTTATTGAGGAAGTCAGTTCCTAAGCCGACATGATAGAGAGCTGGGCCTACATTTTCTCCTAGTAGATTCAGAGTCTGTGGTCTCATTCCTAGGTCCTTGATCCACTTTGAGTTGAATTTTACGCAGGGCAAGAGACAGGAGTTTAATTTCATTTTGCTACATATGGATTTCCAGTTTTCCCAGCACCATTTGTTGAAGAGGCTCTTTTCTCTAATGTATGTTTATGGCATCTTTGTCAAGTATGAGGAAACTGTACGTATGATTCCTTTGATCTTCATGTCTGTTTTTGTGCCAATACCATGCCATCTTTGTTATGATAACTCTATAGTATAATTTGAGGTCTAGTATTGTGATACCTCCTGCATCACTTTTCTTACTGAGGATTGTTTTGGCTATTCTGGGCCTCTTATTTTTCCAAATGAATTTCATGACTGCTTTTTCTGTTTCTAGGAACAACATAATTGGAATTTTAATAGGAATTGCATTAAATCTATATAGCGCTTTTGGTAGTATTGCCTTTTTGACAATATTAATTCTGCGTATCCAAGAACATGGGAGATCTTTCCATTTTTCTGAGGTCTTCTTCAATTTTTTTCTTTAGTGTTTTGTAGTTTTCATTGTAGAAATCTTTTCCAGCTGATTCATCATTAGTGTATTGTAATGCAATTGATTTATAGGTGTTGATTGCATACCCTGCTACTTTGCTGAAATAATTTATGAGTTTTAGAAGCTTTCTGCTGGAGTTTTTTGAGTCTTCTGTATATAGAATCATGTCATTGACAAATAGGGATAGTTTGAGCTCTTCTTTTCCTATTCATATTCCTTTAATTTATTCTATCTAATTGCCCTGCTGGGGTTTCCATGACTATATCAAATAGGAGTGGTGAAAGAGGGGATTCCTGTCTTGTTCCAGAGTTTAGAGGGAATACTTTCAAGTTTTCTCCATTTGGCATGATATTGGCCTTGGGTGTACCACAGGTACTTTTATAATGTTGATATATGTTCCTTTTATCCCTAGTTTTTCTACTGTTTTGAACATGAATGAATACTGAATTTCATCAAATGCTTTTTCTGCATCTATTGAGATAATCATGTGATCTTGTCTTTCAGTCTGTTGATGTAATATATTATTTTTATTTGGTTCTGTATGTGGAACCAGCCGTGCATCCTTGAAATGAATCCTACCCGATCATGGTTCAGTATCTTTTAAATATGTGTTGTATGCTATTTGCCATTATTTTAAGATTTTTTTTCATCTATGTGCATCAAGGATATTTATAGGGTCTGAAGTTTTCTTTCCTTGATGTGTCTTTGTCTGGTTTTGGTATCAGGGTGATAGTAGCTTCATAGAGTGAGTTTGGAAGGGTTCTCTCCTTTTCTGTTTCATGGAATAATTAATTTGAGGAGTATTTATTTAAGTTCTTTGAAGGTCTTGTAGAACTTGGCTGAGAAGCCATCTAGACTTGGACTTTTCTTTGCTGGTAGGCTTTTGATGGCTTGAAATTGATCTGTTTAATTTTCTGTATCCTTTTGATTCAATTTAGGAAGATCATGTGTCTAGAAATTTGTTGATGTCTTCATGATTTTCTATTTTATTTGAGTATAGATTCAAAAAATCAATGAAATAAAACGTTGGTTCTTTGAAAAAATAAATAATATTGATAAATCTTAGCCAAGCTAATGAAGAAAAAGAGAGAAAACTCAAACTACTAAAATTCCTGATGTGAAAAAGGAAATAACACCACAGACATTGCTTGAAATACAATTGATAATTAGAAGCTACTTTGAAAATCGGTACTCCAATATATTAGAAAATCATGAGTACATATTGAAAATCTTGACATCAAAATTTGATTACTTTTGCAAACATAAAAAAGCGTGACATTAATTTATAAGCTACTACTGTTTCTGCAGTGTTTTTTTCCACGTTGAAATTTCTTATGCATGCCTTAGAATAAAGTGTGATAAGTGAGATATGAAAAAAGAAAACCTTTAGTCTTTCCCCAAGTATAATTATTAAATTATTTAATGAATAATGAGATCATTGTAACATTCTCCTTTAATTAGTTACACATGACAGTAGAGTGCATTTTGACACATCATACATAAATGGAGGATAACTTCTCATTCTTCTGCTTGTAGGTGATGTAGAATCACATCGGTCGTGTAGTTATATATGCACATAGGGTAATAATATCTGATTCATTTTACTGTCCTTCCTACCCCCATACTCCCTTGCCTCCCATCACTCCCCTCTAACAAATATTCTTATGAAACCTTTTGATGTGATTTTTCTCTCAGAGGTTGTCCAGTATCCTAAAAGTAGTGATTGTTATTTCTTTTCTTATTTGTATACTTTTACTGTGTTTTACTGTACCTGAGTTGTGGGAAATATATTCCATGTTCTTTAAACCTCTTATACTTATTATGTGTATTTTTTTATTTCAGTTCTTTTCACAACATTAAAATTTAGCCATGTCTGTATTTCAGATTCTGATATATTTTCTCCCCCCCCCCCCCACCAGGGATTGAACCCAGGGGCACTTAACCACTTAGCCACATCTCTAGCCTTTTTTATATTTAAATAGAGACAGGATCTCACTGAGTTGCATAGTGCCTCCCTAAGTTACTGAAGCTCCTTTGAACTCAATCCTCCTGCCTCAGCCTCCTGAGAAGCTGGAATTATGGTTGTGTACCACCAAGACTATCTGTATATTTTACTTTTAATTTAACTCTGTTTGCCCAAATATAAAGATAAAACTTTTAACTATCTGATTTATGTTTATGTGTCTTTGTTATACTGAGCCATTAAATTGTGATGGAGATTATTTTTATTTCAACAAAATTTTAAAATTAATTATTAGTGCCTGATCATTTTAAAGTAGGGACATTCCATTATAACTGTCTGCTGAGTATATTTTACACTTTTTCTTTATTATTTTAGTTTGACTAATAATATCTCACATAATAGAGATTTTTTATTGATCGCAGGATTTAAGGAAAGCTGCAGTCCTTATCTTTGCAAATAAACAGGATATGAAAGGGTGTATGACGGCAGCTGAAATCTCTAAATACCTCACCCTTAGTTCAATTAAGGATCATCCATGGCACATTCAGTCTTGCTGTGCTTTAACAGGAGAAGGGTAAGTGTTAATCAACCTGAGGGGAGATATGGGTCCTTTCAACTTTTTTAGGCAAACCTGTTTCCTTCTTGGATCTTTGTTTCTTTTACTGTTATTAAGGTGGTTTTTATACTGTATCTCAGACTTAGAGGGTTGCATTATTTTAGTAAACAAAATTATAACTTTTTTATAATTTTTAATGTAAATGTAATATTTAGCTAGAAAAAAGCAATAATTTTTATTTTATCTATTTATATCTAGCTAAGTTACACAGGCTGACCGCAAACTTGAATCCTCTTGCCTCAACCTATTGAGTCACCAGGATTACAGGTGTGGTTCACCATGTCTAGCAATAATAAGTTTTGAATAAAATTTTCACAGTCCAAAATTTTTATTGTTCATTTGTTAACTTTTATAATTTTTTTGAGTGAGAGAAAACTATTATATCACCTGAACTATAAAGGAACAGAATGTTTAAAGAAATTATATATTTTATGCAAGGACTTAAACCCAAGCTTCCAGTTTTTCACAAGTATACATCTCCTTTATTATCAGAAGCCTTTTGGGGAGACAAGAAATTTTTCTAGACAAGAAACATTTGAGATAAATGCCATTGTAGTGTATTCTTTTCTAAGAATTTGAAAGTGGATAGTAAGCCAAGGTGTGTTATACATAGATTATATAGTTTATATCTAGGAACTTGTTTTTCTTCATATCAACCTAACTTTTAGTTTTCTCCTTAGAAATGCTTGCAGTATAATAGATGTGTTATAGAAATGCTTTGACCCATGATTTTAAGGTTGTCTGTAGGTATTTCATTCTTTGGAGTTTAAGAGGGTAAGGTGAAGTTCTTGCCCTTTTTTTTTTTTTTTTTTTTCAAGTGGTTTCAGTTAAAGGGGAGGGGCATTTGATTTGTAGTCTTCATGTCAAAACTGCCAAAGCTGTATCTTCAACATGAAAGTAAAGCAGTTTCCCACAATGACTCATAATGATTTAAAATTTTTTAAGTGAATCTTTTATTAATTTTAAAAATACTTTTTTCTTTGTGTAGGTTATGCCAAGGTCTAGAGTGGATGACGTCCCGGATTGGCGTAAGATAACTTTTTAGCTTGAAAGGACTGCTCTATTTATTCTATGACATGAACATTTTTCCTAGTACCTTTGGCTGCTGAGGCAGCAGCATGTTTAATTTATAACAACACAAACCTCTATGAGCAACACTTGAATCAAGTGCAGCTGAACTGGAACATAAAAGATTTTTTCTTAACTTTTTTTAAATGCACTAATCTTCAGTTGGATGAACATAATGCATAACTGTTTTCAGCAACAGAACTCTTCTGACTGCTTATTCTGTATTCTAATTATTCAGTGACTGCCTTGTAAAAAATGTTTGTCATATGTTTAATGTTTTCAAAAGTATTGTTATAACCTTGATGACCAATTTCTTTCCATTCATGATCACCACTCCCTCCTTCCAGTTTTGACAGAATTTTAGTGGAAATTATCAGGTACTACTTCCAAATTTTTCCAGCACTAAATATTTGTTCTTTTTATGAATCATTTATCTTTTTGACAGACTTTATTCTAAAGAAATAAATCTGCCTAGAAGATACATATTAGAAAGATTAACCATCATGGATATTTGCCTTTATTTCCCTCACATATTGCATTTCATGGAAGAATTATAAGTTGCTATTAGCATGGAAATTAAGTGGACTATTAATTTATTTAAAGAAATTGAGTTCACTTTTGTGCTTACAACATTTGGTAAAAACTAATCCAGGTAAAATATTTATTTGAAAGCCTGGCATGGATGGTAAATACTGTTGGATTAATCTGGTAATAATCAGAAATTATTAAGGCACACCAGCACTAAAATTAAAATATGACATCTGAATCTATTTTACTATCAATTTGCAAAACTCTGTTATCCACAAAATTTCAGCTATTATTTGAAGAAAACATTTGGACAGTAACTAAAGCAGAAGTATGAATAGTCCTTGTTTTTTTCCTTAAAATTTAGTGTCTGTAATAGCATTTTTGCCACCAGCAGAATATTAAAAAACCATGGGGCTTTCTTTAAATATTTTTGAGAATATTGTATGGAGTAGCCTTGAAACAGTTGCCATCTTTGAGTTATGTATACTTCATGTTCTAAAATCTTATAGGAAACTGCTAAATTTAATCCTAGCTTTTATAATATTACTATAATACTCAAAGTTAGTATTCTTAACACCACATAAATTCAGAAATCAAAGTGCAGGAAACGTCATAATCAAGTTTATTTATTGGATAGCATTAAAAAGGTTTTGAGGCAGTTGTCTAATATGAATATGTAAGCATTGCATATTTTCAATTAAGAGGGAGGACAGGAATTTGAATTCTTTTATTTCAAATGTGTGATTTTGCTCTAAAGAAGGTATAGAACATATATTTAGAGAATATTATTCCATTCTTGCAGTATTTTTTTCTTTTGGATCAAAAATAAGATTCAGTGTTCATAAGAGTATCAAAATATCTGTTCAAAAGTGGTATTTTAATTTTAATGTTTTATTTGTAAATGAATTTAAATTTTGCTGTTTTCAGGTATATTTAGTTTACTATATTGAGATTAATTAATTGAGATAAACTTGATAACACTTTTCTGAGTTATTTAGTGGTAGCATGCCCTCGAACAGAAAAATGGCCAAGAGAAAGCTTTCTGGACTTTGGAAAATAATTAACTTTATTTTGAACCTTTTAATTAATTATTCTATACCAAGTAGTGGCTTAGTTTAGTTTTAATATAACCCATAATCAAGAACAAGTGAGAAAAGTAGATATAAATCAATACAGATGCTTTGTGGGGTGTGTGTGTGTGTGTGTGTGTGTGTGTGTGTGTGTTGTGAGTGGTGGTGGTGGAGGGAGATGGGAATTAAGAAAATACCATTTGCCTAAAGCACACTTTGCCTGAATTTCTACTTGGTTTTATTGTTTACTGTAAGTACTAAGAAAAATTCTCGAACCTATCCTGAGAGAAAAAGTATATTTAGTACTCCAGTATTCTTATGAAATGATTATCTGCCTTCATGTATCCAATAAGATTGGCTGGTTCAGTTCTCTTCTATCAAATTACATGTTTATTTTTTATATTACCACATCAGCATTATATTGAAAGTGTTTTTAATAGTTGATTGTATTTTGTCAAACAGCTATACTAGTAGAGTCTAAGATTCACTATTTAATTTTCTAAGTAATTTTTTAAAACTGTTTTGTTATTTTTGGATTAGAAGTGATCTGTGTTAGCTGTTTGTTGAGGAGGAAGTCATCATTCAAGTAGACTTTGTGCCAACGATTGGGAAAAGTTCAATTAGGAAGTTCATACAAAACTTTTTAAAAGGTTTTCGTTAGATCTTTCCTGTTACATAGTATGAAAACTGATCATCCTTTACTCCAAGAGAATGTCTTTACATAAGCAAGTATCTAATACTGAAGCATTGATCTTATTCATTATAACAGCCAATATATATTATTTGAAAAATGTAAATTTGTGATTAGTGCCTTTATTCATATTTGAGATAAGTTCTTAATTTTGTATTATACCTGTTCTTTAGAAGTCAGCAGCTAATTAGTTCAACAAGGGAATAATTTGAGCTTTTACCCTCTCTGTTCACTCCACATATTGCATAGCAAAGTTTCTAATAAGTGGAAAGTAAGAAACCCAACACATATTACCTTCAGGAGATTATTATACATTTTATTTTTAATTGGAGGATAAAGAATTTAAAGTTTTGTGGGGTTTTTTGTTGTTTATTTGTTTTGTTTTTTAGTCGAAGATAGATACAATACCTTTATTTTTTATTTATTTATGTGATGCTGAGGATAGAACCCAGTGCTTCACAAGTGCTAGGCAAGCACTCTACCCTAACCCCAAAGAATTTAAATTTTAAGGAAAATATTTTCATTGTGTTAAAATGTACTTGCTTTTGCAAGTTCAAATATGGCATCTTTCTTAATTCTGAGATTTTGCTGTTTGAAACTCACTTGAGAACTCTTAGAATTAACTGTCCTTTTTTAATAAGGGAATATATTTGATATTGTTAATGTAATTTAATTTCTTAAAACCTGAAATATTATATATATATATACATACACACATAAAATCTATTGAAAACTGAGAATTAAATATGTAATTTTTGCTTTTAAGTTCTTGTGTTAGTATGCTTAAAGGTATATTTTATTCTGTATTCATTAGAGAAAAGATAATACAAATTTCAGTGCTGAAAATTTCTAAATGTCACCACCCCTATAGCCATAATCACTTTGATTAAGCATAATTGAACTTTTTTTATCTCTAAAATAAAGAGAAAATAATTATTTTCTTATGGAAGCAGTGAGTAATATAGGCAATGCCATTTACAGTAGCCTCTGAAGAGCCATGGAACGCTCAAAGCAAAGAAAATTTTGAAGAAAACAATAGAAGCTTTTTTATTTCTTTTTGCTCTAGTGTTGTAGGACAAATTATAGATGAAATTGTTTCTGAATAGCACTCACTTAATCCATAAATGTACTTTAGGAAAGTATACTAGTCCTGTACATATATATGTATAAGTTTTATTGGCATTTCTCTTAAATTCTTAATTTATGGCTTTGAACCAAAAAACTTTTAAATCATACTCATTTATTATTTGATTCCTACCCCCTTATCACTCATTTATTATTCAAACAAGTAGGAAATTTAATAACTACTATTCAACTTAAATTGAATTAATGGCTAATGATAATACAAAAGAGAAAACAAGCCATATTGCATAGAAAATAATATACTGCTTAAAAAACATTGGTGTATATTGGAAATACCTTCTTCTGGAAAATTTATCTCGCTCATTTTCCTGGCTTTCCTAATTGGATGGAAGTGGTTAGTTCAGTTTATTGCCTATAAATGCTACCCCAAACTACAATTCTGTGTAACTTTTTAGTATTGAAAATATACTGTAGACAGACTGTTCTTGTTTTATAAATGTCTGCATAAATTTGAAACTTTTTTATATTGAAGGTTAAATTTTCCAGTAGTGTCTCATCATTATTCATTGATTTTAACTGTGAAGACAACCCAAAAGCTAGGCTCCTCCTCAAAAAATGTATAGTTTAAGAATTTTGGGTAACCAAAGCTATTTTAGAAAAGGTCAATGTGAAAAATATGTTTAACTTCTACATTTTAAATTTAGGGGAGGAAATGTATTCAGTTGGCCTAGAGTCAGCTTTAAATATATGTGCTTTGATGAAATGTTTGGATAGTGTTAATTTGAATGCTATTAGAAACAAATTCTGAATATTTGAAATTAAAGATAGATATAAAATCTTCAAAAGGATATTAGATAAGAAAATGTGAATGGAAGAATGAATTTCTCCCCCTCCTATTTAAGGCACTTGTAATTACTAGAAAGTATATAATAGTTTACTGTAGAACTAGTTGACCTGTATTATTTTTAATGTCACCAAAAAAATTGAAGATTGGTTACGTTTTCAGATTTTGGAACTATAGTCACATACAGGCATCTTTTCCCTGCCACCTACCCCCCATCCCCGCCCCTTAACCAGTAATCTATCTAAATATTCTCCTGAAAATGAAGAGATAATATAATGTGCTCTTCGTGGCTTTTGGAATAGAAAACAAAGTCCTGGCTAGGGTCAGTGGCACATGCCTACAATCCCAGCAACTAGAGAGGCTGAGTCAGGAGGTTCATAAATTCAAGACCAGCCCTAAGTGACTTAGCAAGACCATCTCAGAATAAAAAAACAAAAAGGTGCTGGAGATGTCACTAATGGTACAGTGCCCCTGGGTTCAGTCCCCAAAGAAAAGGAAGAAGAAAGAAAAGAAAAAGGAAAACAACGTTCTGAAAGAGTGGAAATGTTTTCTTGCACCAACTTGTAAATTTTTTATTAAAAAGTTACCTCATTTTTCAGTCCACAAGGTGCTTTGCTCAAGTTTGTGGGATGTTACACCATCCCATAATACCCCATTCACCCAAACTGTGTTTGAAATATGCAAAATTCACAACTAAGGAATCGAATTCCTTAAGAGATTTTTGTTTTATTCTTAATTGTTTATTATCAGCAGGGCTAACATGATGCATCAGATTCACATACAGTTTTCATTAAAGCAAATGAGCCAATACTCATTCAATATTTAATTAGTTAAATAGAATAAGGGAAAGGAAAATCCTTTAATTTGAGTGGTTGTAGTATTCTGTGAATATATTTCCGTCAATTTTGGTTAAAATAGCAAATGACTATCATTTGATCTCAGTTTCTTTGCATGTTTTATCCCCTAAAAGACTATAATCATTTTAATCTTACATTTTCCCTCAGGAAATTCAGGGACTTGAAACCCCTCTTTTATTCTCTTGGAGTAAACTTTCAGTGTGGATTATGAAATTTTTTAATTTTGGTTTTTAAAAAGTTGAGCTACTGTTTCATTGAAAGTGTGAAATGATGGTTGTTGTTATTTTTTTCAGTTATTGGATTGTTATAAACTTTATCATGTTCATCTAGTCCACAGAGCATAATTAAAAAAAAAAAACTAAAAGCAGTTACAGCCTTGCTCTTGCACTCTAATCAGAGTGTAATGATTATAATCACACATTGCCATCTTAACATAAATTGGTGCTTTAGACCATTAAAGAGGAAGCTTTAGGTCCCATATTCAATATACTTCTTGCCTCAGAATGTACAACTACATTAAAATGTGTGTATTTATATTTATGTTCATTTTTTAAAATTTAAATTGTATCCATAAAGATTCAAGCTTTTTGCAATAAACAGTATATCTTAGTTAATCAGCCTAAACAAATACAAATGGCATTATAAGGTCAAAATTTTGAGTCAGATCTCTCTGTGGGCCCCCTGCAGTAGTTCTGAGGAAAGAAAAAATACCCTTCACACCACAAATTGCTCTGAACCCTAACCAAGCAACTGAAATGTATGCCATTGGTTCAAGATTATAAGCATTAACCAAGAAAATTGCAAAGGTAATTAATGATTCACATCATCACTTCCTACAAATGGTTCAAAGCATGTTCTTCTGATGGTGGGTTGTTTAAAAGACGTGTTTTTGTCATTTTAATACTTTATTACTATTGTGAAATGCATTTTATATGTTAAGTTCAGGTGGCTGGTTCTCATGATTATTTCTACAATTACGTCATAATGAGTTGCTTGCATGCCTACTTATCTAAGTAAAAGGATGCTGTTTGCTCTGGAATGTTCATCTTTTAAACAGGTTTTGGGTCATTTACAATCATGGTGCAATATAGTGTAACATTCATTTGTTTTCAGTCAACAGTTTTATTTTTGTCATAATAAATAATTACTTTTCCAATATGAAGTGACCCAGTGTTTTCTTTTAACGATAAAATATGTTTTAACAATATTTTTATTGGAAGTGATAGAAATTCATCTAAGCTCACAAAGGGTAAATTTTATTAGAAAAGTCATGTGGTAAGGAATCATGACACCCAAGGTCATTTTTCTAGAACAGACTGGAACCAGACCGCAACACTGGGGAAAAACCAGGAAATTATGCTTTTCTCTTGCTTACCTCTTTCTCAGTCTTCCAACTATATTTCTGTTTCCTAGTCCACATGGTAGAAAATGTATAAGTTTATTTTTGTGTAAGGGAGAAGTCAGATTATTGTTAGATTCTTAGATACAATTCCGTATTTTCCAGGAAAATTGATTTATTAGCTGGCATTGGTTCAGTTACCCTCTCTGATCCAAACAACTGGTTAAGTAGAAGGTACATTCATCAGAGAAGGAGAATCCCTGGGGAAGGAAATCCAAGGAGTTGTGTATACTCCATTTTGGGATGTTATCAGGATCATCTACACTGTATATCTACTTGAGTTAATGTTCTTTAAAACGTTGAGATGAGTCAGGGGCTATGGCACATGCCAGTAACCCCAGAAACTCCAAAGGCTGACGCAGGAGGATCATAAATTTAAAGCCAACCTGAGCAACTTAGGGAGACCCTGTCTCAAAATTAAAAACAGGCTGAGGATATAGCTCAGTGTAAAACATCCCTCAGTTTGATTCCTACTAAGGGGCGGGGGATGGGGGAATTCATTCCTTTCTATTACTGAATAATATTCCATCATATGGATGTATTGTAATTTGCTTATCCACTCACATGTTGGTAGACATTTGGGTTGTTTATAATTGTTTTGCTTTTACAAATAAAGCATCCAGAACATTTCATGTATAAAATCTTTATATAAAAATTCAAAATTATTTACTGTTGTTTTGTTGTTGTTGTTGTGGGTTTTGGTTTGGTTTTATTTGGTACTGGAGATTAAACCCAGGGGCACTCAATCACATTCTCAGCCCTTTAAAAAAATATTAGTGACTGAGTCGATGAGTGCCTTGTATGTTGCTAAGGCTGACTGAACTTTTGATCCTCCTCTTAGCTTCTCAGAGTCACTGGAATTATAGGTGTGCACCACTGCACCCAGCTTGTTTATTGTTTTTTATTAGTATTAAGAATGCTCATTTCTTCAATCTTATTATTTTAATTTATTGTTTATTTCATTGTGACATGTTCATAATATGCACATAACAATTTGATTAATTTAATATCCCAGGTGTGTGCTCTCCATTCCTGTTCCTCCCCTGGTCCAGTTCTTCTGATCCATTGTTCTCCTGCCCCCCCCCCACTTTTTTGTGTGTGTGTGTGTGGTGGTACTGAGGGGTACTCTACCATCAAGCTACATCTCTACCCCTTTGAATTTTTGGAGACATTTTTGCCAAGTTGTCAAGACTGGCCTTGAACTTGTGATCCTCCTTTCTCAGCTTCCAGAATAGCTGAGATTACAGCATGCACCACCATGTCCAGCTCCTTTCTAATTTCATGAGATTCCCCCCACCTTTTCCTCTCTAGCTTCCACATGAGAGAAAATATACATGACTTTGACTTCTGAGTTTAACTTCACTTAACAGGATGTTTCCCAGCTTCATTCACTTTTGTTGGAATTGGCATAATTTCATCTTTATGGCTGAATAAAACTCCACTGTTTGTGTGTGTGTGTGTGTGTGTGTGTGTATATATATATATACAGCTCAAAATTTCCTTATCCATTCATCTGTTGAGGATACCTAAGCTGGTTCTATGATGAATTGTGCTGCTATAAACATAGGTATGCATGTATCTCTATATACTGACCTTAATTTTTTTTATATATAGTTACCAAAGAGTGGTATAGCTTCATATGGTAATTTCATTCTTCTTTTTTGGAGGAACCTCATGCTAATTTCCCTAGTGGTGCTACTAATTTACATTCTTACCAATAGATGTGTAAGAGTTCCTTTTGTCTGCTGTAAATATATTTTATTAGTTTGTTTATTGTGCGGTGCTGGAGATTAAACCCAGCCAGCATCTCTCTATCACTGAGCTACATCCCTGGCCATTTTTATTTTTTATTTTGATAAATGATCTCATTAAGTTGTCCAGGTTGGATGCAAACTTGGATCCTCCTGCCTCTGTCTCCCAAGTAACTGGGATTACAGACTCGATATTGAGTTATTTATATATTCTAAATATTCTCTGTCAGAGGAGTAACTGGCAAAGATTTCTCCCATTCTGTAGGTTCTTTTTTTATTATTATGGTTATTTCTGCTTGGCAGTAGAATGCACTTTGGCATATTATACATACATGGAGTATAACTTATTCTAATTAGGATGCTATTTCCTGTTCGTGTATTCAAATACAAGAGTAGGAAAGTTATGTCTGATTAATTCTATTGGCCCTCCTATTATTCTCCCCCACCTCCCTTCCCTTTCATCACCTTGGTCTAATCCAATGGACTTCTATTACCCTCCCCATCCTCCCTTGTAGGTTAGCATTCACATATCAGAACATTCAGCCTTTGGTTTTGGGGGACCGGCTTATTTCACTTAGCCATATATTCTCTAGTTCCATCCATTTACTGGCAAATGCCATCATTTCTTTCTTTACAGCTGAGTAATATTATGTTGTGCATATATACCACATTTTCTTTATCCATTCATCTGTTGAAGGACACCTTGTTTGTTTCAATAGCTTATTTTGAGTTGAGCTGCTGTAAGCATTGATGTGGCTGCATCACTATATAAGCTGATTTTAAGTTCTTTGGGTATAGGCTGAGGAGTGGGAAAACTGAGTCCAGTGGTGGTTTCATTCTAAGTTTTCTGAACAATCTCCATGCTGCTTTCCAGAGTGGTTGCACCAATTTTCAGTTTCACCAGCAATGTTTGAGAGTACCTTTCTCCCCACATCCTCACCAACATTTATTGTTACTTGTATTTTTTAAGATTTTTAGCTATAGATGGACAAAACTTTTATTTTATTACTTTTTAATGTATATTTTTAGTTGTAGATGGATACAGTACCTTTATTTTATTTATTTATTTTTATGTGGTGCTGAGGATCCAACCCAGTGCCTCACAGGTGGTAGACAAGTGTTCTACCACTGAGCCACAATCCCAGGCCATTACTTGTATTCTTGATAGTTGCCATTCTGAGGTAAGTGAGGTGGAATCTCATTGTAGTTTTAATTTGCATTTCTCTAACTGCTGGAGATGTTGAACATTTTTTCATGTATTTTTTGACCATTCATATTTCTTCTGTGAAGTGCTTGCTCAATTCCTTTGCTCCTTTATTTATTGGGTTATTTGGGTTTGGGATAATAAGTTTTTTGAGTTCCTTGTATAACCTGGAGATTAATGCTCTATCTGAGATGCGGGTGGTAAAGATTTTTTTCCCATTCTGTAGGCTCTTCACGTCCTTAATTGTTTCCTGTACAGAAGCTTTTTACTTTCATACCATCCCATTTATTGATTCTTCATTTTACTTCTTGCACTTTAGAGGTCTTATTGTAAATTCATAACTTATATAAAGTGCATAAAGGAGTGTGTATAATTCAACAAGTGAACACATGTATACCTACCACTTCTTACTGTCCTCAGTATCCCCAGAAATAGACCATTTCCTGTGGTTATGGTTAACAATTCTCATTCAGGGGTATTTGAGGCTGTTTCATGTTCAAGGGCTCCTGAGGTGGGATTAGGGTTGTTACTAATTTCCCCTAAAACCCACAGAATGACCCAAGGACACATTACTGTGATAAGGAGAAATCTGATGGGGTTGAAAAAAGGCTCTGTGTATTGGATCTTGAACCCAGGGCTCTGCCATTCAAGGCAAGCATTCTACCACTGAGCTACGTCCACAAGTCCCCTTTTAAAATTTAGAGACAGAGTCTTGCTAAATTGCCCAGATTGGCCTTGTACTTGTGATCTTCCTGCCTCAGCTTCAAAGTAACTGGGATTATAGTTGTATGCCACTGCCTCACCCAATAAAAAGGAGGATTTGATCTTCTACTCAACTCTTCTGTTTCCTGGAGCCTATGGCATTGAGAGTAAAATTAGAAAATTTTTCCTCAGTATCAATTGAGCCCCATCTTTGTTCAAACTCTGGGGGTACATAAAATGGGAAAAAAAAATTTCAACATGGACCTTTCATTTTGGGAACTTACAATATCAGTGGAGAGGTAAGCAAATTAAAATCACACTGTAATACGAACCAAAGACCTGTTTGCTGGAGGTAAATTAATACGGCCATAGTCATTTCCACACCCATAAGTTTTGAATAGAAGACATTAAGCATATACAATCATATTCCTAAATTAGACATAATTTTAGGAGGGATGAACAGAAGTATAGAAAGAACTACCTGAGAAAGAAGTTCAACTTCTTTTGGAGGACAGTTAAGTATTAGTTTATTTAAAACAAAACCACACATACATCTAGGAATAGAACTGGCTTGTGAGTTGAAATGTGTCTCCCCTAAAATTTATATAAAGTCCTAACCCAGAGTACTTCATGATATGACCTTTTTTAGAAACATTGTTTACAGAGGTAATAAAGTTAAAATGAGGTCACACAGTAGGCCCTAATTCACTGTGACTGGTGTACCTGTGGAAGGAGAAATTTGGACACAAGATATATAGAGCATTAAGATGATGTGAAGATAGCATTCTACCAACCATGGAAAGAGGCCTGATCAGATCCTTTGTTCACAGACATCAGAAGAAATCTACCCTGCTGACATGTTGATTTTGAACTTCTGCCTCCAGAACTGAGGTTCTTATTGTTTAAGCCACCCAATTTATGATACTTTGTTTCAGCAGGTGTGGCAAACTAGTACAATTATAGTAATTTTTAAATTAATTTCTTTGTTGTAGATTTCAGGTCACTTTCTTTTTATTATTATTTTTAGTAGAGCATTCTAGTTATACATGGTAGCTGTGTTCATCCCAAAAAATCATGCATGCATGGAATGTGACCCACTCCAATTCAGTCCCCTTTCCTTTCCTCGCCCTCCTCACTTTTTTCAAATATTTACCTTTTTTTTTTTTTTTTGGTTTTATTTTTGGTATTGATTGAACCCAGAGGAGCTAAATCCCCAGCCCTTTATTAAAAATTTGAGATAGAGACTTGCTAATTTGCCCAGGCAGACCCCAAACTTGTCATCCTCCGGAGTTAGAATTACAGGCATGTACCAGCAAGCACAGGTCAATAATTGGGGGGGGCGGGTATTGGGGATTGAACCTAGGGTGTTTAATTATGGAGCACATCCCCAGCGCCTCCCCCGCCTTTTTTTTTTTTTTTTTTGAGAGGGTCTCATGAGGTTGCTTAGAGCCTTGCTAAGTTGCTAAGGCTGCCTTTGAACTTGCAATCCTCCTGCCTCAGCCTCCTGAACCGCTGGAATTACAGACATACGCAACCATGCTTAGCCTCAATCTTTGAGAGTAAGTCTTTGAGCAAAATGATTTTTTTCCAAATTTCTCCAAATGTTGTGGGATGCTCAAATATAATGAATTTTCCTGATCAGTCTTAACTTTCACCAGCTGATCTTTTTGGGAAATCTGTTTCCATGCCCAGTGTGAGCATCTGTTTGCAAATGGCAGGAACATTCATTAGAATGTTTTCTCAAACATTCATGAGAAACAGCCTGCCTGTGTGATGGTGCACACCTGTAATCCCAGCCGCTCAGGAGGCTGAGGTAGGAGGATCAAGAGTTCAAAGCCAGTCTCAGCAATTTTGCAAGGCACTTAGCAACTCAATGATACCCCATCTCTAAATTAAATATTTTAAAAGGGCTTGGGATGTGGCTCAGTGGTAAAGTATCCTTGGATTCAATCCACAATACAGAAGAAAAGACAAGAGGACAGCTTTGGTTTTCATAACCAAATTTCAGGGAAGTCAGGAATGGTATCTGGCTTTATGGACAACATATCTAGAGATGCAAACACCAAGAGGATCTTCTCATCTCTGCCACTGTGGTGATCACTACTTCATTCCCTCCTACCGTTTGCAGGCTTTTTTTTCCTTCCTATGACATAGACCCTATTGCCAACAACTCTAGATTCACATCCCACCAACTCTAGATTCACATTCCAACAACTTTAAGAACACAGGAAAGAAAAACTTCGTTCCAGCATGTTGGAGAAGCACTGTGATTGGTCCAGAATGGATCAGGTGGCCAGCTTCTGGCCAGGGAACAGAAGCATATGCAAATGTGAACATGAATGTGTATATGTGTGTGGGGCGGGGCGGGGTGTAGTGGGTTGGTGGAGGCTGAAACTGAATAGAAAAAAAGAATAACCATAATACCATAAACAGTCATTTTATGAGCTGGCACCACCCTGCATTCTGCTATTACCATATGTCTCCCACTTATTATCACAAACAACAACAACAAAAGATGCCATATGATTGTGTGAATACAGTTTCCACAGCTTCTAAACATACTCCCATCCTAGAAGCTATTAAGGATATTATTTCAAAAGTAGATTCAAGGAGCAGTTTAGATAACTGTAATTCTGACATAGACATTTCATAATTCATGAACTCCTTTGCATCAGTTGCTTCTAAAATCAATATGAATTTCTAACAAAAAATTAAAAATATAATAAATTGAATTTGTAAATGCAATAGTTAGTTATGATGAAGTAGGGACCCAATAAGGTTACAGAGTTGACATAGAACTATTGAGTAAATGAACTGATCCAGACAATTTGAAGTATGATGCACTTAGAGGTAAAGAGAGCAGGCTAAGTGTATCTGAATCACAGCTTTACTATGTTCTATTATTTATGTAATTTATGTTCTAGCTATGTATAATTCTGTGTGCTCTCCATTTTGTGCCTCAATTTCTTCAAAAACCTTCAGGTTTATTGAGAACATTAAACAAGGTATGTCAGGAAGAGCACTTAGAGCAATGCCTAGAACATATTAATTGCTAAATAAATGTTAATATGAGTAAACAGGTGTTGTCATCTTTGTACCCAAATTCTCATATATTAGCCACAGGCCTAGTACTGCTAAGTGACTGCACTAGAATTCTAATTCTGGTTTTCTGATGGTGAATCTACTGCTTTTTTAATATCTTCTTAATGACTGGTCGGCAGACCACTAGGACACCTGGCTTTTGTAGGTCAAAACACATATCATGGGGTCTTTCCTCAGTCTTACTGAATCTCTGAAGGTGGAGCCCAGGGAGGTTCATTTTTTCAAGTACCTCTAGATGGTTTGAAAGCACAGTGAAGTTTGAGAGTCTAAAGAAACATGCAGGAGCTTGTCACCTGCCTGAATCCCAGCAACTTGGAAGGCTGAGGCAGAAGGATTCCAAGTTTGAGGCCAACCTCTGGCAACTAGTGAGATCCTGTCTGAAAAAATAAAAAGGACTGAGGATGCTACTCAATGGTAGAGAGCCCCTGGGCTCAATACCCTGTATCCCCCCCAAAAAAAAAAAATTACAGAAATCAGTTTTAAAATTTTATTTAACAAACTGGTTTTGGAATGCGATTTATCATCACACTTTGGAACATGTTTCAGCTATAGTTCTTTTTGAACTATAGAAATCAAAGCTTAAAAACTCATTTGTCTTATCTCAGTAGCTTCATAACTGCCTTTGGTCAAAAATATTAAAATTCGGAACTGAAACTGAACAAAATTAGTAGAAACAGGTGGTTGGAACAGGGCTATTATCCTATATCCTTCAAAGCTATCTGCTTGATGTGCCAGAACAGACTTCAACTTTCCCTTGTAATGAGTGGATCTGAAAACAGCCTTTTTGCAATAAGATTTTGGTTTAAAAAAAAAATGTCACCGGGATGCATCTATGTTATTTGCAGGAAAATGGAACTGGCAGACATCATGTCCATGTTCAGTGAAATATTTTCTCTCACATGTGGAAGCTAGAAAAAAAAGGAGGGATCATAACAATAGGAGACAGATCAGGAGAGTGAAGGGTGGGGATGGAAGGAGGGAGGAGGAGAGGCAAAAAGAAAAAAAAAAGGGTTACCAGGCAGTGAAATTGACCAAATTATGTTTTGTGCATGTATGAATATATAATAGTGAATGCCACTTCACAACAAGAAAATTGCTGGGCAACCTGAAAACTAACCACTTTTCTCTGATTCATCAGAGAATTGAGGTCACAGAGCAAACTGTTGCTCCCAAAGTGGGGAGACAGGTAAGTGTAGGAAATAAATCACCATTTACCAGAAGTCAGCTTCTCAAACCATATTTAAAAATGAGTCTCTAGGGAAAACAAAAGACAATAAGACCAAATCAAGGGCTATAAGAAAGTTTAGCCTCCAACATCACAGCTGCTCTGGTGTCCGTGGCCTAAATCCTCGACAGATACATGCAGAATTTCACACTGAATGTCTATCATCTCAGATGCTTTTATAAATACTATATGTCTGGCTTTCAATAAAAAGTAACAAAACGGGACGAAAAGCAACAGAAAAATACAAACAGTGTAAATCACAAAGCAAGTAAGCACCAAAACACACAGATATGGCACAATTTTTGCAATTATCATACAATGGATTTGAAATGACTATGATTAATATGCTAACATGTGCATATGTTTAATACACTCTGAAAAGCACATATTTTGTAAATATATACACTGCGGTTTATAATATTATTTAATAGTAGATATACATTCACTAAGGAAACTTAAACATAAAAAATAATTCAAATTGTACAATGAAGTACATCAGAAGCAATCAGAGAATCTAGGTTTTTATTCTTATTCCCCCCTTTTTTCTTATTCCTCCTCCTCTTCTTTCTCAGCCTTCTCTTTCCTTTTCTTTCCCATCTTGCTGCTTCTCCTCTTCCTTCTGCCCTTCTTCTTCCTCCTCATTTTCTTTTTACCTTTTTCTTTCACTCATTTTCATCCCCTCCTCTTTGCCGTATGCTGGGCAAGGGCAAGATTCAGCAAATCCATGACAAAATAAGTTGAAGGATCTACTTCTTGGCCTTCTTGTTTTCTCATTCTTTTGTCATTGGACATTTCACTAAGAACTCCAGAGGAGTTTAGATATAGTTACAATATTGAAAGAGGGACTTAGGTGAATACTGAATGGACACATACTATCAAAATATGAGAGTTTACTGGAGGAATCTGGGATTAGGTATTCAATGGACAGAGTCAATGAGAACATCAACTGGGATATTTGAAAGATTGACAATTGGAACCATTGAAATTAAATTTGAGTGACCAAAATAGCTATGATTCCACCAATGCCTGTCACAACCAAGTAATGCTGATGTGCTAGGGTGACTGGGCCAGTATGAGGAGCTGGAGCAGGTTTAGAGCTCTGCATTTGCAAGTGGCAAAGCCTTTAAGAAATAGGTGGAGACACAAATTTGATGAGGTGTCAAAACTCAACTTGAGGCTGGGCGCAGTGGCTCACACCTTTAATCCCAGCAACTCAGGTGGCTGAGGCAGGAGGATGAGGCAAGTTCAAAGCCAGCCTCAGCAATGGCGAGGCACTAAGCAACTCGGTGAGACCCTGCCTCCAAGTAAAATACAAAAAAGGTCTGGGGATGTGTCCCAGTGGTTGAGTGCCCCTGACTTAATCCCTGGTACCAAAACAAAAAACAAAAAAAACCCCCAAAACCTCAACTTGATACATGTTTAATCCACAGATTTTTTTCAAAAGTGCTTTTTGAAATAAGTAATTTTCTTCTGTGAGCAAACCTGATATAATAACATAAAAAAAAATACATAAACCTCTCACAGCTCCTTCCATCTCCTTTTTTGAAACCAGTGTATCATCTATTGATAAATTATTTCCCTCCCAGTTAGTGTGTGTCCTCTAGATGGCAGAACAGGATTTCAGTTTGCACTGTTGAAGCCTCTTGGCTATTTAATTGCAGATTTCCCTTTATACAGTTTTTAGTTATTGAATAACCAACACATTTATAAACTTTTGTACAGTTATCACCTCATCAACCCAATGCCACAGGAAGAAGCAGCCAGGATATATTCCTGGAAAAATCTAAATAATGAATTTCTTTTAAAAAAAAATGTAATGTTTGATGGAGTGACTTTACTATGCAAGTCAGGTATCCGTATCCAAAATCCTTGGAATCAAAAGTGTTTTTTATTCCAGAATTTTCAAATTTCGAATTGCATATATATAATGAGATATCTTGGATCTAAACAAAATGTATTTATGTTTCATATACACCTTCTACACATAGCCTGAGTATTGCACAATATTTTTAATGTGTGCCTTGTTTTTGTTTGTTTGTTTGTTTGGCTTGTTGTTTGTTTATTTATTTATTTATTTATTTATTTGATACTGGGAATTGAATCCAAGGGCGCTTTACTACTGAGCTGAAACCCTAAGCTTTTTATTTATATATATATATATATATATATATATATATATATATATATATATATTTATTTGAGATAGAGTCTTGCTAAGTTGCTCAGGGCCTTGCTGAATTGCTGAGGCTGGCTTTGAACTCACAATCCTCCTGCCTCAGCCTCCTGAGCCACTGGAATTACAGGTGTGTACTACCAACCCCACCCATCTGTGGGCTTGTATTTTGAATTTGACTTGTCAAATTGTGAATGAAATTATGACATTTTTCATTGTAGTATATAGCATTAGTGCTCAAAAAAATTTGTATTTTGTATTTTAAGTTTAAGTATGCTCAACCTGTACTATCTTGAATCAATTGCTAATTACCTTGCTGAAATGAAAATCCTATTGGACTGGCTTTACCAGATAGATAAGGCTTGTTATTAATTGACATTTATTGTTGTTACTTAATGAAAATTGCTGGAGTCCTTGAAGATTATCCTATTGCACAGGTAAAATATGTTGTGCCATTTGCCTCTATGTTAAAAATTTGCTTACTGACACATTGTTTTCCAAAGAAATTTTGAAACTAAACTTTAGAATACAGTTGGCTTAGTTATCAGCAATTTGGATCATTCACATTTGAAAGATAGGATTTATATAGCCCTTTAAGCAATCATTTATTTATAAGAGTTTATTATACTATGAAGTGTCATTCCTGATTAGAATTGCCACTGGGAATCTATTAGCGTTCTTTCATCTCTCAATAACCTATTCCTACTTGGGAATAACTTTTCCACATAGCAGACACTCTATAAATTCTTAGGAATTTGAATTCATTTGAATACTGGTCACATTCTTTGATTTGAATCTTCTAAAGAGATGTGCTCAAGCCAGGTGCAGTGGCATGAGGCGGGAGGATCACAAGTTTGAAGCCAGCCTCAGCAACTTAGCAAAACCTGCAGCTACTTAGCAATACCTCATCTCAAAATAAACAAAATAAAAATGGTTGGGGAGGTAGCTCAGTGGTAAAGCACCCTTGGGCTCAATTCCCAGTACCCAAAACAAAAACAAAAAATAAACAAAACTAAAGCCCAAATAAACAAAAAATAAAATAAAATATAGAGATATACTCAAGAAGTTGAGTTTTAATCTTTCTTTTTAATAGAGATCATCTTTTCACACACACAAACACACACACACACAAACACACACACACACACACACAAACATGGTTCTCAAGTCTCCCAAAATAAAGGTCACTCTATCTACTAATGAGGGAATAAGGTAACAAAAACTAATTTCTGGATTTTAATTTTATATTGAAGTCTGATGTCTATGATTTTTGTTTTAGCAACAAAGAAAACTAATGATTTGTGCTTTCTCAGTCTCTAGTAATTTTGCCTAAGACTGACTAATATGTATACGCAACAATGACAATAGATGTTGTCTAGAGTATGGACAGTCATGGCTTCAGGAGAATCTTGCTGAGGATTCTGGAGTCAAGGCCAAAGACAGTATGATTGATGATTTCCTGTCATGGTGGAAAAGTAGGGAGCAGGCAGGTGCACTAGGAATTTGCCTTTTCCTTTAGGCTCTGGCTGTGAAATCAGAGGGATTTCAAGTTCACTTCTTCAAAGGAATTCAGAAATGTGGCTGTTAGACTGGGGGATTAGAATAGTTACTCTAAGTGGCCTTTGCCAGGTTTCTTTGCAATTGCATATTCTGTTTTGGAGATTTTGTTATTTTTCTCTCTCCCTCTCTCTTTTGATACTGGGGATTGAACCCGGGACACATCCCCAGTTACATCCCCAGCACTCCCTTTTTTATTTTTAGACAGGGTCTCTGTAAATCACTTAGGGCCTTGCTGAGTTGTTAAGGCTGGCCTCAAACTTGCAGTCCTCCTACCTCAGCCTCCTGAGTTGCTGCGATTACAGGCATGTACCACTATGCCTGTCCGTTTTTATTTCTTATAGAAGGTATTAGCTAAGAAAAATATTCTAATACACATTTTAAGAATCAGTAGCAATGATTATTTTCAATTTTGGTATTATTCATTAATTCTAACAACAGGTACTTATATAAAAGTCTATTCTGTAATGTTTGCTTTGGTAAGTATGAAAGTTTACAGTGCTGGGGAAACAGATCTTGCCCTTCTGGAGTTTTCTTTTGAATTGGAGTTCCTCTAAAATTACCATATTGAATGGGTCTTCTAAGTCCACTTGACTCTTATAATACTTCATCTGTTACTCTAGGTGCCAGGATGCAATGGTGACTAAAAGTTCCAGTTCAGGAAGCTCTTTCATTTTAGCAGGAAGAATCAATGAATAAATATATACTGTAATGTCACTGATGTATACTAGAGAGAAAAGCAGAAGTTAAGAATTGAAGGCTGCTCAGGGCAGTGGAGTTTAAATATTTTAAGAGATATGAATAAAACGCAGTAGAGACCTTCATGAAGACCCACTGGAAGAAATGTAGAGGGGCAACAAGGTCCAAGGTCATAAGACTTCTGTGAGGGCGAAGGTTAAGAGGCTTATGCTTAGAAAGTGTGATTACCATAGAGTAGACTACACGGTTTTCAACTCCAGTGGAGGGTGGTGAGATAGACAGCTAGAGATGTAGCAAGATAGCTAGGCCATCAGAAGGACTTTAGGTTTTATTTAAAGTGTTTCGGGAAACACTGGAGAAAATAAAGGAATTGATAAACAGGGACCTGAAACAATCTGAATTTGTTTAAAAATATTCACTCTAATACAGTTAGACTGGGGAGAAACTAAGAATAAGCATGTACATCAGAAAATAAAACTGTAATATATAAAGAGATAAACACGATTATATTTTTTAAACATTTTTATAGTTTATGTACAACTGTTTATATTATTGTCAAAATTCTGAGATTAAAACTTCATGCACTTTTAAGAAATTCTAAGCTGATTAGCCTTCATCTTGTGTTGTCTAATATAGCTCAAATATTCATATTTTATATTACATTATAGAACATAGAGAACATATAAAAATCAGTGATTTCTTAAATGAGATATTCAGAGACTTAGAATAAATGCCAGGCCCCATTTACCAGACTTCCAAGGATGCTTAGTTTGAGACTATGGATAACAGAAGCAGTTGTGTTTAGGTCTCAGCCAAACCTACATCTGGAGACTTGAAGGTCCAAGCAGTTTGGATAGAAATTTCCAGAATATATGGGGTGTTGAAGAAAGAATATTGTTAATGTTATAAGCCTGTATTTGCATATTTTATTAGGGTTGTTGGACCTTCAAGTTGGAAATAAAGATCAAAGGTTTCTTCGTAGTGGTTTTTGATGGTAGGACAGGCCTTATTGTTGGTATTGTTTGCAAAGCATTCTCCATGATTCTGGCACACAGAAAAATTGGACTTCTTGACTCCCTGTGGTTGGAAAGCTATAAAATAGTTCTGGCCAGTGAGTTGAAAGTATAAATATTGTCTGTCACTTCCCAACCAAATGTCCAATTGCTGGCCTAAGACCTTGCAGAACTCTCCTTCTCTTCTTACATGGTGAACTACGTTGGCAATAGTGTTCCTCAATTAGCCAAGTTCTCTGTGTAACACACTGATTAATCTCCTCCCCATCCCCCGCAACTCCCTCCATCTCAACTGTGAAGAACATGAAGCAGAAGCAAGAAATGAATCTTGGTAGTTTTATGCCGCGTACACTTGAGGTTGGTTATTACCGGCCCCTGATGTTACAGGCAACAAAGTTTTCTGCCCTGGTGTGTACTGCCCCTTGAGAAGTTCTGTGTACAAAGAACTGAGAGGGACTTCTTCCCCACAGCAGGTGAAGAGCTTAGGCCCTCAGTCCAACAGCCTGGGAGGAACTAAATCCTGCCAAGAACCATATGAGTGGGCTTGGCACTGGATTCTCCTGTAATAACCATGTGACTTTACGGAAGACCAGAGCCAGAGCTTCACGACTTAGCTTTCTGTATTCTGGGTCCACAGAAATTGTGAGATAATAAAAATTTGATGTTTTAGGCTGCTGCTAAGTCTTGAGGTAATTTATGTAGAAATAAATAAGTAAAACAGTATTTTAAAAATATGCTGGAACACAATGCCAAAGAATATACCTGCAGAGCTGGAGGTTTCTGAAAGTGTATTTTTAAAAGTATCTGGGCTAAATCCAATTATTTTAAAGAAAATGGTTCTCTTAGATAAATATCCAAACCAAGGGTCAAAAAGCAGAATTGCTTGATAATATCTCCATATACTGTGGTAGAGACTGTTAATGCCCACCTATATCTGTGAGCTCCTGCCTATTACTCACCCTGATTAGAATTGGACTCACCATGTGACTAGTTCTGTCCCATGGAGTAGACGTAGAAGTAAACTATTTTACTTCTGGGTTAATTCTTTCGCACTACCTTCTAGTTACACTCTAAGTCAGAAGATGATGGGATCCCCAGTTAGACAAGGTATTGACAACAGGGAGACATAAACTTGCATCCTATTAAGCACAAAAATTTCAGGTTTTATTTGTTACTGATCATGTCATATCAGGACTACTATACCCAACATTTTAAAACAAAGACCACTGGAATAATAATAATGTGTAGGTATTCTGACTGCTCTCGTGTATATGGAGACACTATCACTAGTTCAATTTGTAGGACAGGTTTTTTGTGGTGTAGGACAGGTTCCATTTTCCCCCAAATAGAAGAATCTTATCCTCCTCCACAGTGGCCTAGCTAAACATCCCAGAATGGATCTAGGTGAAGACCCATGAAAATTAGTGCCGCTTGCATATTCTTCTCATCTTCCATTTCACCATGCATAGTTTATTTACATTTGGATTTCTGTGGTTTTTAGTGGTGTTTCATATGTTCATTTTTATTTTAGTTGTATACATTTTTGGATTCCTTCAACTCTTTAGAAAAATGATAAATGGCTAGAATATGTGTTTTAATATAAAAACTATGGGCTTTACTAAAAAAACAGCTTGCTTATTAGTCTTGAGGACTGATATGGAAACAGCCAGAACATAGTGTGGGCCTTTTGCTTCACTTTCATTTTGAAATCTACATCAACCCCTGGGTTTGAAATGAAATCTCTAATGGAGGGGCCTGGGAAATCCCCCCACCTCCTGGCATCATATTTCTAAAGATAACAGTCTACTGGTTCCAATTCATATCTACCCTATAAAAGTATTTCAAAGTAACAGGACGCATTGTTTCATAGATTAATTAACAAATTCAACAAACATTTATTCAGGCCTAAAAGGTGCCAGGCCTCATGTCAAATGTTCGGAACACTCAGGTAAAGAAGACCCACTCTCAGTCACCATGAACTAGAGAGGCCATGGGGAAGATTGCCTCTGTTAGGATAAGGGTATGAGGGAAAGACATCCAAGTGGGGACACTGTGTCAGAGATGATCCTTTAGGGACTGAAACAGAAGCACAAGCAAGGAGTCCATGCCAAAGAGAAAGGCATGCAGAATGTTCCAGGCTTTGAGGATGGCTGGAGGAACTGAAATAAGTCCATCTTCCAGAGCTTTACCTTGCCAACAACATCTCACATGGTCAGAGAAGCTTGGTTTAAAAAGATTCCCTGACTAGAGGCCTCCAGATTCAGTAGGAAGCTAAAAGATATTTTTTTCCTTCTGATCTTGACTACTTTCCTCCATGTTGTCCATGTTCTGTAAGACGAATTTGATCAAAGGTATCAGTTTCACTCCTCTCACCACCCCAGTTTCACTGATGGCAATGGTTATTGTATTTGGCTCAAGCTCCCATTCCTAGGCCTTTCTATTTATTTAAAATCATCTGTAACATATTAACATGTCAGTGAAATTGAAAGGTTAAATACTGAAGCTTTAAACAGTTGCAAAATACATTCTGTGGTAAAGATATGTTTAATTTTTAGAGAGAACATTAATCAAAGGATTCATTCGGAATCCTTGCAAAATATATCACTGCAAAGCCATATGTGTGTATCTGCCCTTTGACTCTGAAAATGCCTATAGTCAAAACAGTCTCTTATTCTTCCTAATCTCATCCCAGAACATGTTAGAGCCACCAAAATGTTCTTCTATTCTGTCTACTCTATGCAACTCTGTAAGTGTCTTGGGATTAAATCAACTGGATTATTTTAGAAAGGATCTCTTTCCAAAAGTGAACCATAGAATAGGGCCATAGTGTATTCCTTGATGACAGCCAGTTGCTGAAAAAGCAATGTGGCCCAAAACGTGGAGACTGCCAGGTGCCATCAGCCGTGTCCTAGGTGCCAGGAATGATTTGTGGAATGACGCTACTTTCCCTCTGCTCATCTGCACGTTGTGGCAGGACACCCTGTGCAGGCAGCTCATCTATCAGGAAGCAGCACCATTCGCATCGATAATGTTTGCAATTAGGGCCTATTAGGCCTGATTGAAAGTGAAGCATCAGAGGTGTTATGCAATTTGAGAAAGGAGAAACAACATCTGGGATCCTGTCATCTTGGTGGGAGAAAATAATGAAAACCCGGGGCAGAGTAAATGTGAGCTTCTGTAAACAGGAAGCAAGTGGTGTGGCAAGATGGAATTCCATATTCGTTTGTTGATATTTAAAAATACTAGTTACATTTATGGGATGTCACAGGGACTGTGTCAAATGCTTACATGTGTCAATTCAGTGAAAACTCATCCGACTCCGATGAAATAGTATTATCATCATTCTTAATTTACAGTTGGAGTTTTATCAGTATGAAATGAAGGAACAAATACACCATCAATACACTTCCCAAAGATGGGGAAATTGAGGCTGGAGCTACTCAGGAGAAGTGACAATTGGCTTAAGCCTTTTTTCTACCCACTTGGCGTTAGGCTACAGCCTATTTCTAGTTTACCAACCAAAACATGTGAACTAAGACCTGAAACTTCATGAAAAATGGGGAACAGGGCTCGCTTTCATATAAGAGGGTAAGATGCTCATCTATATGATGTATTATGAAGAAAGATGGATAAATAGATCAAAATAGATGCTACTGTCATGTATAACTAAAAAGAGCAAAGAAAAAAATGAGATGCTTGGATATCCCAAGATGTTTTCTGTTTTTCATAAAGTGATGCCTGAAGTTTCAAGGCTTAAGCACTAAGCTCTTGCATTATCAAAATATATTTTTTACCTCCTGCTAAAATGCAAGAAGGGTATATTTTTAAGCCCCAAATTAGACCTGGTATTTGTAATATGAATGAAAGGCAAGAGATCTGGCATTCCTAGGAAATGTGGGCACTGTGAGGTCACTTGATGGGAGAGATTATAACCAAGAAAGAGAACAATCCAGAGTGGAAACATGTTGCTTAGAAACATGTGCCCCTGGGAGTTTCCGAACAGTGGTGGGCAGGAAGTTGGGGCAAGTAGTGTGTGTGTGTGTGTGTGTGTGTGTGTGTGTGTGTGTAATTGAAGAGTTACTGAGACTGAGGACATACATTGCTTCTTCATCAAATACTTCTTAATCAGTTTCTAAGTCATTTCCATGCTCAAATTTAAAAGTTTGCCCTACTATTACACTGGACTAGGTTTAAAGAGATTTTGGAATCGTGAACAAATGCACACATTCCCTAAAGTCAAATGGACTTAACTTGTTCATGTTGCGGCTGAAAACAATAAAAGAGAATAATAGAAAAAGAGCAAGAAAGGGAGACAGAGATGCTTCATTAAGCAACGAAGGGGGAAATTTTCAAGGGGAAAAATGACAATGGGCTATGTTTTAATCAGCTTTTTCGCTGCTGTAACTAAAGGACCCAACCAGCACAATTATAGAGAAGGAAGAGTTCATTTGAAGGCTCACGGTTTCAGAGGTGTTAGTCCGTAGAACGCTGGCTCCGTTCCTCAGAGCTCTGATGAGGCTGAGCATCATAGTGGGAGAGAGGGTGGCAGAGGAGAGCAGCTTACTCTGTGATCAGGAAGCAGGGAGAGACTCCACTCTCCAGATACAAACACATACCTAAAGCCACACCCCAATTCCCACCTCCTGGAGCCACACCCCTACCATTTCAGTCACCACTCAGGTAATCCCATTCAGGGGATTAAATCACTGATTGGGTTAAGAATTTTATAACCCAATATTTACTCCTCTGAACCTTCTTGCATTGTCTCACAATGAGCTTTTGGGGGACACATTGCATCCAAACCATAACAGGCTACAACAAGGGTCTGAGTTTTATAGGGGTTAGCAGGGCCTGTAGGAGGAATTTTGTCTATAGCTGGTGGTGGACCCAGTTAAGGTGGGTTCAGAGGGTGGGTAGGGGAACAGTTGTAGGGAAAGGAAGTTCCTTTAGGCCTATTGTTCTTTTCTCCCTAGGGTTGTTATTTTCCATATCCTTCAGTAACCATAGAGAATATTCATGACATCAATACTTTGTGTTTTCCATTGTAGTTAAAAATTTAGAAATAAACCACCAGACTCAGGAGATAATAAATATTTTATTGAGCTTTGATTAAAATGGAAAATTTTGAAAAATTTGTCTAGCACTGAAGTTATAAAAACATAGTCTTTGAAAAAATTATTCCTACAGGCAACCTGCTTTGAATAATTACTAAGCAGAAGAAATAAAGGATACTTTAGGGCCAGATGATAGAAAATGAAGACTCCATGTGGTTTTTCTAGTAAGCATTCCTAAAGGGGCCTGATGGCAGCATAGATGCTTTTAATTAAATTCACTGGGTTTCCTCCATTGTGGCTATGATTCTTAGGTTGGTGACTAAATGGGTTTCTTTCATGGGGATTTGTGCATTAAGAATCACAGAAGGGGCTGAAGATGTGTCTCAGTGGTAGAGCACTTGCCCAGCATGCCCAAGGCCCTGGGTTTAATCCCTAGTACTACAAAAAGGAAAAAAAACCACAGAAAGTTGCTTTCTAAAAATGTCATATAATATGAATGTTTTATAGCACTGTGTGAATGTTGACCATTTTGGGTAAGGATTTTAATTTTAAGATAATTGCACTCAGTATAGATATCAAAGTTTAGCAGAATGGAAAGTATATTTTATTTGCCCATGTTTCCTGAAGATTCTTTCTCCCTGTATGAAATGAACCTTTCATAAATCATATTTTAATGATAGGTATTGACATTCAAGTCTGATGGTCAATTTGACAGGCATGGACACCCTGGGTTTGAATTCTGGCTCCATCTAGCATCTCTAGCTGCTCTACCTTGGGCAAATTATTCAACACCGTTGTATCTTAATTTGCTTCTCTGTTGAAATGAGATGGTAACTATGATACAGGTCTTGGAGATCAGGAAGAGGTCCTTATCTTCTTTCAGGCAGTGTTGAAGATTAAACACCTAAGAAAAACCAAGGTGAGTGTAGAAAGGGAAGTTTTTGGTTTTGGTAAGAAAGACAGAGGTGGCAGACTTTTTCAGAGAGTAGAGGGCCCCAGATGGGTGCCTGAGGGAGTGGGTGTGTCTTGCTGAGATGGGACCATAATCCCCAGTGGCCTAGTGGGAGGTGTTAGCAAACCCTGGAGTGGGGAAGTGGGATCCTGAAGGTTATCTGTTAACAACCTGTAACCAAAAGCTGGGACTCTATCCCCAATGCCAATCAATGCCAATTTAATAATGAGGACAAGGTGTTGAGAAAAAGGAAAAAGAAGGTTTATTACTTTGCTAGCAAAGGAGAAACCTGGGGAATTCCTGCCCTAAAGGCTGTGACTGTGTCACAGGAGGGAGGGGGGGGGGGACTTCAAGGGTTACATTCAAGGTTGTGCTCTGGTAGGGGGTCCTAGGGTGCCCTAATGGCCCCTTTGGATTCACTTGTTGATTTGGGAGATATTCACTTCTCAGATCCTCAGCAGGCATCTCCTTCCTATTGGGGGTGTGTTCAAGGGCAATTATCTTGAGGAATAAAAGATAACACTGTCTCCCTAATCTTATTGGGCTTGGTGGGGAAGGGAGAAGAGAGAAAAAAAACTTTTTTTTTTTTTTTTTGGAATAAGCCTTAGAACAATGAGGGCTACCTTCAGAAGGTGAAGGGGCCACTGTTACAAACCCATTTTCTTTTCTTTGATAAGCAGCTCTCATCTTTTAAACCCCTATCATTCATTACCTACACTGCCTGCTAGAACTTCTACCCCTCTCTCAGTTTGTTGAGGAATGTGACATTTCCTTCCCCCTCAGGTCGTGGGGGGTTGCAGACAGATTGCTTTTTTGTCAAAGCAAGCATGTGGGGAGTTCGTTAGTGAGCTCATTTTATAGAATTATTCCCTTAACTTGGGGTTCTCATCCTCTTCATCTATTTGTCCCCTTACAAATACCTTGTTGAATTGTTATTAAAGTTACACAAGAAATACAATTATTATTATTATTGTTATTATTATTATTATTATTATTATTTTGGTTCTTTCCAACTTTCTTTTCCTAGCCTTCCCCTACATATTTCATCCTCGAATCACACAAGAATGGCTGCCTTCCAATTCCGAGTTGACGATTGTGAGATTCTTGCACATTTCATTCATTGCAATTCCATGTGTTGAAGGTGTAAGATGAAGAAGACGTGGTCTCTGCTCTCAGATTACAGCTCCTGCAAAGGACACGGGGTGGGGGGCCAGCCTCAGCTAATTGAAGCATTAGGCAGAATGTAATAAATGCTTTTACATATGAATAAAATGCTTGGGTGTTAGAAAAAGAGAGAGGAGAGATAAGTTTCAATTGCAAAATGAAATATGACCTGGGAAAGCTTTTCAGCGGTGGTGTGGTCTTTGCATTAGACTTTTCATGAGAACATTTTAAGATGAGGGGAACATGTGAACAAAGATACTGAGGCCTGAAGGCAAAAAAAAGAAAAAAAGAAGAAGAAAAAAAAATGAATCTGGAGAATTTCAGTAACTTTGTGAACTTGGAACCTAGGGAATCGTGCCTAGAATGGCAGCCTAGGAATCAGCTACAGAAGAACTATCCTAAAGACTTTAGAACTTATTTTGCTGGTAATGATACATCACCAAAAGTGAAGAATAAGGAGAAGAAAAATCAATCTTTTTTCTTTCTTCCTATTCTATTCCATCTATTTTGTTCCTTCTTTATCTGTACCACTGATGGAAAAGTTGCTTTTCATTAAAAAATGGTTGATCAATCCTACCTAGGCTTTTCTTTTGCCTTAGCATTAGACTTTTTGTGGCTCTCTGGGAAAAAAGTATTGTGTGTTCTCTGATATCCACCATGCCCTTAACTTACATTATGCATCCTAAATGATGGGTGCAAAGAGAACATCCTTTATAATAAATGTTCTAATGACTTGAGCTTCTCTAGTAATTAGTTTGAATGTATATACACCTACTAGATCAAGTTTGCCTTTAGTCAAATGTTGGGCCATCAACTAGGCTAATTAGTTGTTGACTTGCTTATATTAGCATAAAATAGGCATTCTTTTGAAATAGTGCTCCTTTATTATGCAAGCTAAGCACAAGTTTAAGGCAACCACATTTGAAAAAAAATTGCATTCTGAATCCATAGAAAAACAATGTGAATCTCTGTGGGGAATATTGTGTTTCCAGGTATGAGCTGATCCTTTAATCAGTCTTATAGTTTAGCCTAAGAAGTATAAAATTTTGAAGTGCTTATTATGAGAAGGACTCTGCTTAATGTCCCCAAATTCAGCTGTATTTTTGAACCGAAAGAGTTAACTTTTGAGGAAGAGAACTGTCTTTCATTTTCCCAGAAAGAGCGAGCCAGCCTTTACCAGTTCCTGTGGTTTTCTGCCTTCTCAACAAGTTACTTAACTTCCCTAAATCTGTCTCCTAATCTGTAAAGTAGTAATTATAAAGGTAGCTACTTCTACAAATGTTGTAATGATTAAGTATAATTATGTATGCAAAGCTTGTTGAATGCCTGTAACCCAGAGGTTCAGGTAATTGTACCACCTTTCAAAAAGGATTAAGCTACTTTTTTTTTTTCTCGATACATTTTCTTCACTTATTATCCCAGGTCAATCTTATTTTTCCTTAGTGCATTTTAATTTACAGAATAACGGGTTTCATTGTGGCATAACCATACATGCATACAACACACTTTGATCATACTCACCTGCCAATAGCTTCCTTCCTCTCCCTGGACCTCTCCCCTAATCTTCTTTCACTTCTCTAATAGTCTTCCTTTTCTTTCATGTCATGTCTCTTGGCCTGATTCCACATATGAGAGAAAGTACCTGATACTTGCTTTTCTGGATCTGGCTTATTTCACTGAACATGACTAATCTACTTTATTTCGGAGAGCAGTTTTAGGTTCACAGCAAAGTTAAGCAGGAAGTTCTCCAAAAGCACAGCCTCCTCCACCGTCACACACCTCAATGTGGTTACAATTGTTTGAATCAGTGAACCTAATATGAACACATCATCACCCCCAGCCCTTAGTTCACTCTTGGTGTCATGCATTCTATGGGCTTGGACAATTGCATGATGCTAAGCTTCCACTACCATCACTAGTAAATTGGGAAATTTCACTTGGAAATTAGAACCAGGTCCTCAATTCCCCAGTGTTAAAGATTAAAAACCTGAGAAATGCTGAGGCAAGAAAACAAGTTTTATTTAGGGGATAAAACAGAAATAGACTTGTCTGGAGAGAAGGGGACCCAGAGCTGGTATTTGGAGGGAGTGGGGTATCTTGCATTTTTATAGACCTCAGGTTTCCTTTCCTCTCAAGCCCCCTCCACCTCCTATCTTTCCTGTGTGACCAAAAGGCAGGACATGAGCAGCACAGAAGATAGTCCTTAGCAACTCCTAGTGTTGGGAGGAGCAATTCCCTGGAGGTATATAGGTAACCTTGGTAACCTTTGAGGGGGAGGAATTTCACTGGAAGTGTTACCATTTCATTTCCTTTTCTTTGAATTAGCCCTTATCCTCCCAGATAGCATCAATCCTCATCTACCACTATCTGTCCTTTGTCCTGGTCTCAGCATGCTATGATTATTCATCTCTTCAACTCCACCCCCATTCCCTGGCAATCATAAAGCTTTGCTTTATCCACAATATCATATTGTTGGAATCAAGCCTTCTCATATTGACTTCTTTCATTACTAATGCACATTTAAAATTCTTTCAGGCTTAATAGCTCATTTCTCTTTTGCACTGAATAATATATCCCATTGTATGGATGTACCACAGCTTGTTTATTTATTCAATTATTAAAGGAGATCTTCATTGCTTCTAAATTTTGGCACTTGCTGCTATAAACATCTGGGTTTAGGGTTTGGGGTAGACTTAAATTTTCAATTTACAATGACAAATATCAAGAAATTTGATTGTTAAATTGCATGGTAAGTGTATGTTTAATTAAAATAAGTGTTGGTATTCCAAAGTGTATATAACATTTTTCATTCTCATCAGGGAGGATTAAAAATTCCCTTTAATCCACATCCTTCCCAGTACTTGGTATTATCGATATTCTCAAATTTGATCATCCTAAAAAGTATATAGTAATATCTATCTCATTACTGTTTTAATTTGCCTTCCTCTGATGGCATATTATATTGAGCATCTTTTTAAAATTATCTTCAGCACTTTCTTACTTTCTGCCACCAAAAAATGCCCACCTTGTATTTTTCCTATCCACTCAATTATAATTGATTAGAAAATATATATATATGCATATAAATGTGTACACCTATGTATGTATCACATATACAGAAATATAGCAATATCTATTTTTGTGAATATGCTGTTTTTATCTTTCTCTACATATGTGCACATGCATGTGTGAGCACACAACACACATTGTGTATCTTTAGGAAATATTTTCTCAGACACCCCCATGGATGGCTAAAACCATAGATAATACTGAATGAACCCTGAATCCTACATACACTATGTATTTTTTTTCATAGGTATGAAAGTATAGGAAAAATACATAGTGTATTTTTATACATATGCATATACCCACTACCTAGGATAAAGTTAGATACAAGTTATATATTAGTTATTGCTACTGATCTCTTACTGTGACTTATAAAGGAGTCACAGTAAGAGATCAGTAGCAATAACTACTAATAACGTAGAATGAAATGGGAATCGAGACAGGCCACACAGCCATCTTGAGATTCAGTCTTAGAGAATGGAAACCACCCAACAACATGGCTTTTCTATGAAGGTTTCTCAGGCAAATGTGAGTTATATTTAAAATCTGGAATCTCAGGTTTTCTCCTGTTGGCCGTCTCCTGAGACATGTTCACATATAAAGACAGGGGTTGCCCCACATCTTCTAGGAATGATTTATTTCAGATTCAAATGTATCTATCATGTGATCAATAGTTCCAGAGGTCAATTCTATATGGGTAGAGCACATATCCCAAGCAGACTCTACATTGATTCCTCTGTTGGTCTCAACAAGTAGCCCACTTTGAAATCCTGATTAGGACCAAATCTGTCACCTGCCTGTTAATTCATCTGCTCCTGGGTAGAAGGCAACACTCTGCCCTCCTCATAGGAGACCTGTTAGCTTGATATGAAAACAGCCCATGTTAGCCCATGCCTGGCTCTCCTGTGTGTATACTCCTCTCTCTCATCAAACCCACCTTGACCTTGGCTCCAAAGGCCTGTGACAACCTACGTCACAAATGTGGCTTAAAAGTCAAAAGCGGATATAGAAGACACACTCACTGAAGTCTGTGCTCAAAATGAGAGTGTGGTGGAGTCAGCAATCTAGCAGGTTAGTCCGAGTCAGTTTCAATTGAGCTTTGTTTTCCTTTGTTCACCACCCTTTGCTGAATGCTCTCAAGCTTTTATGACTCACTGACTCATAGATCATTCTCAAAGGAGAGCTTAATAGGTCCACATAGCAGCAACTAACTTACTTGCAGGGAGTTGGTGAAAAGTAGGGACAACGGACGATTGCTCAATGTCTATAAGAAATATCACTACACAGAACAGGTTGAGGAATGAGTACAGATACTTTCGAGCCTTCACCTGAAATTCTAGAACTTAATGCAGAGTGGATTAATGTGAAACTGAAGAGTGGGACTTTTGATTGCTAAGAAAATTAGATAAATCAGGGTGTTCCTTTTGTGTGGTGTCCGTTAAGCACTGGCAGAACTGCTTCACCATGTTTTGGTTTTTCTTATATATCATCAGAGGCAGAAATCAAATTAAAAACAAAACATGGGCCTGTTAAATACGAATAATGAAAATAGCTAGTAAGCTGAAAAATTTACAGGACTGAATTTGTGCCTTTTGCTGTTAGGCACAGTGAGTTGAGATTTCAGAAAGAAAATCTGTGAAAAGGAGTAGGTGAGGACGAAGAGCTATTAAAGTTACAAAGATAGCAACTTCTGAACTTATAAGGGAGAAAAACCTGGTGATATTTATTACATGGTTTGTCCTCTAGTAAGTCCACATTGAAATATATTGAGCGTTGTCCTTGTGCTGGAGATTTACGAGGTAATGTTCAATGGAGGATTTGAGTAGGGCTATTCTGGAATGATCTGTGCAGTGTTTGGGGCTCATCTGTGTCCCTATGCTTCTAGAACTTTCAGTGGTGTCTGAAATTTCTCCCATTAGAATAACATTCATCATTTTGTATCATAGCTTGGATTTCCAAATACTCTAGTTATCAGGACAGAGAAAGATCTTATAATAACCATTAAAATTCTAAATTAACTGTTTCCCTTCCAGCAGTGGGAAAAAGTCACTAAAAAGGAATGAGGGTACTCTGGCTAGGACTCAATGATTACAAATATAAGATGCTGGTTCAGCTGAAAGTGAAAGAGGGGCAAAAACAGACATATAGATAATTCCAGAACAAGATCTCCAGCTATGGACTTTGACAATTCAAATTTTTAGGTATGTTGAATGAAAAATAGGTTTTTGTATCATTGCAACATATTATTATAATAATTTTATTTTTTCCTTTTTATTTTTCTTAGCTATAACTCCTATTTATTTCTTTTATTTAAAATACAATTAATATGATTACAGAACAGTGGTAGTAGAAACCATTTTACTCAGATTCTTGTTCTGTATAAATACTAGGTGACTCCTAAGAAGTTAGTATCTAATTATATGATATTATAAGCAATCTACTGTTATATAAAGCCTTAAAGATATATGTAAACCACTAAAATATGTGTATTTTATTTCAAGCAAATCAAGCAATAAAATATTTCATATAACCATTATTAATTTTAGGTGATTTTCTGCATCTGAAAATTAAGTGCTCTAAAGAACTACAAAGAACACTTAGTTAAAAAGGTTATGGAAAAAAGGACCCCATGTTTTTATTTGAAATTCAGCAGCATTTCATTAAACATTGGTACCAACTTGGGTTTTTAATTTTTATAATGTAATTATTTGGTAGTGATTTTTTGTTGTTGTTGTTAGGATTTGTACTGTTAAAATACCAACAATGGGTTGGGGATATAGCTCAGTCAGTAAAATGCTTGCCTCGAATACACATAGACCGTGGATTCAATCCCTAGCACCACTAAGTAAAAAAAAAAATAAAAATATAAAGCAAAAAATACCCCCCCACAGAAAAATTCCACTATTTGAAAATTGGGTGAGGATACTGGGCATGTTGACACACACTGGTTACACCAGCTACTTAAGAGATGGAGGCAGGTGGATTGCAAATTTGAGATCAACTTTGTCAAATTAGTGAGAACATGTCTTGAAATAAAAAAATTACAAAGGCTGGGGATGTAACTCAGGGATAGCTGGATTCAATTCCCAATACAGAAAAAGTGAACAAAATCTGTATGAAGAATAATAGTTTCTGCAGAGTACCTAAATTTTCTCCCATCCTCTGCTAGTACTCTTACCCTATTAGTATATTTGCTCATGACAATGAGAGGTAATCTAACAATGCAAAATATGTCACTTTATGCTTCAGACTTTTGATTGATTTTCTTTGTATTGTTGTCCTTGCATTTGTGGGAGGTTGATTCCACAATGCTCCACCAAAATAAAAATCTGAAAATTCTCAAGTGGATTGTATAAAATGGCATACAACTTGCATAGGACACCTGCATATCCTCTCTTTCTTTTTTTCTCTCTCTTTCTTCCCTCGCTCCCTTCTTTCCTTCCTTTTTATGGGGGATTATACCCATGGCCTCATACATACTAGGCAAGTGCTTTACCACTGAGCTACATCCCCAGCCCTCCTACCAATAACTTTAAGTTATCTCTTGATGATACAAATACCTTACACAAAGTAAATTCTACATAAATAGTTGATATACTGTGTTGTTTAGGGATTAATGACCAGAAAAATAAGTTTACATGCTCAGTATAGGTTTTATTTCCCCAAAATATTTTTGACTTGCAGATGTGGGACCTGTGAGTATGGAAGACTGACAATGTTTTAAAATTCAAACTTCCAGGCAGGGTGGTGGCACACACTTGTAATCCCATTTACTTAAGAGGCTGAGACAGGAGGATTGCAGGTTTGAGGCCAGGCTCAGCAACTTAGTGTAGATCCTGTCTCAAAATAAAAAATAAAAAAGGCTGGAATACAGCTCAGTGGTAGAAAGCATCCCTGGCTTCCATCTCTAGAACTAGAAAACAAAACAAAACAGCCCTCAAACTCCCTTATTCTTGCAATGAAGGTGAAAAAAAACCCAAACAACAACAACAACAACAAAAAAAAACAATGAATCCTATCTCTTTATCTTTACACTTTCCCCTTGGTGTACTGTGTTCCAATCATGTAGACTACTCTATAGTGGAGATTCAGATCCTGGGAAACAAATCCCAGATTCAAGCAGGTGGAAGAAGATGCAAGGTGCAGTTGGGATAGTGAACATTCTTTATTCAGAGGTGGCAGCGGACCCCAGCTGCAGCCCATTTTTGTCCCAGCCAGTTCCATTTAGCTCAGTTAGCTCTCTGAGCCATTTCTATAGGCCTTTTTTAAAAAAAAAAAAATATGAAGGCCAAAGAAGACACCCTGCCAACAGGTTACATAACTGGGTGCATGCTCACATACAAATGTTTATAACCTTGAGTACATGCACTGAATTAGGGTATTTATGACCTTGGCTATATACTAAAACCATAGCCCACTGGAAGCTTCGGTCAGGAAAATTGACTATAGTCATCTGCCCTACAACCACATTTTGCCCTCTATAAATCCCCTGCCTCATCCTTGCATTAGGGCTTCACCCTTGCTACCAAAGTAGCATAGAGAGCTCTGTTCCCTGATATTTGTATAACTGTGACTCACTACAACTCAGGGGCCACTCAAATGTTACCTATCTTGCAAGACCTAGCTTACTCTCTAAACCTAAGCATAACTCGCTCCCAGTCACCTGGCTTTTTGTTTGTGTACTTGTTTTTACTTTTTTTAAGGAATGCAGACACTTATTTAGAAAACCAGAGACAAATTTAAGGGAGAATTAAAGACAAACTTAAGGGCTATCTCAAAGGACACTATTGGGGTAAAGTAAAAAGTTCATATTGAAGGGAGAATGCAGTTACCTTGACAGAAGTTTTAAGGGTAAAAGCAAGGAACACACATTTAAGGGAGAATGTGTCTGGCCATCTCCAGAGGGAAGGACAATGTGTTTGGCCATCTCCAGAGGGAAGGAGAATGTGTCTGGCCATCTCCAGTCTTGTTTGTTTTTTAATATCATTTTTCATTATCTGAAATCATCTCCTTCAGTCCTCTGTTTATTGTTTGTCATCCTTCACAAGGATATCTCCATTATCTGTCTCTCCTTCTCCCTCCCATGCACCCAGACTGATAACAGTGTGTAGCATGTAGCAGGAATGGCATACATATTTTTTGAATGGGTAAATATATAAATTTTTATTTTCTTGGTTAACTGATAGCTCACCAATACCATACTAGGCTATGTGTGTTTCAATAATGTTTTAAAATATTTTTTTAATTTTTAAAATTTTAATTTGTTATATATGACAGCCGAATGCATTACAATTCATAGTACACATATAGAGAACAATTTTTCATATCTCTGGTTGTCCACAAAGTAGAGTCACACCATTCATGTCTTCATACATGTACTTAGGATAATGATGTCCATCTCATTCCACTGCCTTTCCTACCCCCATGCCCTTTCTCTTCCCTCCCTCCCTTTTTGCCCTATCTAGAGTTCATCTAATCCTCCCATGTCCCCCATACCCCATTATGAATCAGCATCCTTAAATCAGAGAGAATATTTGGCATTTGGTTTTTGGAGATTGGCTTACTTCACTTACCATTATATTCTCCAACTCCATCCATTTACCTGCAAATGCCATGATTTTATGTTTTGACAATTTTGTATGCACAGTTTGACAATCATTCTTGCAGGGAAAGGAAGAGATTTTCCTTGACTGTGTTTGAAATTAAAATGTATAGATTAACAAAAGAAAAGCATCTAGATTTATTTAATGTAAGTTTTACACAATACAAAGCTTTCATAAGAAAATGAAGACCCAAAGGAACAGTAAAACCTGTATATTTTTTATATTAAATTTGATGATAAGCAGACAGTTGTGCAGAAGTATGGGTGGGAAATGGGGGTATGATCTAATGGTGATAAACTGGGGGAACTTGGCAAGGCCTGCTTTCAGATTCTTGTGTGTCCTTTTTTCAGAAATAAGAAAATTTATTATAGTAGATGGGGTAGAGAGAGAAGATGGGAGGGGAGGGGAGGGGGGATAGTAGAGGATAGGAAAGGTAGCAGAATACAACAGTTACTAATAGGGCATTATGTAAAAATGTGGATGTGTAACCGATGCAATTCTGCAATCTATATTTGGGGTAAAAATGGGAGTTCATAACCCACTTGATTCTAATGTATGAAATATGATGTGTCAAGAGCTTTGTAATGTTTTGAACAACCAATAAAAAAAAGAAAAAAGAAATAAGAAAATTTCTTTCCTTTAGAGCTAGGGAGAGTACTCTCACTTGAGGGTCTTATAACTGGCTTCAGGAGAAGGTCACAAGAGAAGGTCCTGGGTTCTGTAACCTGCTTCAGAAGAAGGTCAGAAAAGGTTGGCACAACCTTCCTGCTTCTGCTACTTTCTTTAATATGCCAAGTTGCTGTATTTTGGGGCAGCGTGTCCTGAACCTCATCATCTTTATCAACAACTAGGAGATTTGACTTAGAAAGAGTAAACCTTTGAATTTAGAAAAAAAAAATACTAGTGGTTTATTAAGAATATATTCTTGCAGAGCACAATGGCACATGCCTGTAATACCAGTGGCTTGGGAGGCCAAGGCAGGAGGATTTCGAGTACAAAGCCAGTCTCAGCTAAAGCGAGGCTCTAAGCAACTCAGTGAGACCCTGTCTCTAAATAAAACACAATATAGGGCTGGGGATGTGGCTCAGTGGTCAAGTGCCCCTGAGTTCAATCCCCAGTATGCCCTCCCCCCTGCAAAAATAATACATTCTCTTCATCTCAATGAATCAGACAACGCAGATGTCAAAGAGGTCTAAGTAGGGATTTTAGCTGAGATCAGAAGTGGCTGTGTCTATAAAGTAGCCACAACAGTTCTTCTCATTGCAAGACTTGGGACTTCAGGGGCATTGTCAGAGCTTGGTAGTGATGCTCTCTAGATGGGCCAGGAATACTGGGTACTGTGAGGTACAGAATGACAAAGCCAATCTGAGTACATAACCATCAAAGAATGCTGAGGGAAAATTTTCCGCTAAAAAAAAAAAAAAATGGTAATGTCAAGACCTGGCAATGCATAGAGTGTTGGAAGATGAGTCTGTGTTTCCTGAAAGGGAAAATAAATTCAGAAAGGAAGTGAAGGTTGTGTGTGGAAGGAGGAAGTGAAGGTTGTGTGTGGAAGGAGGAAGGGGCTCGCTCAAACTTTGTACTTAATGAGAATGAAAGAGGAGAAATGTAGTGTAGAGTTGCAGACTGGTGGCAGGCAAATAAAACCCTGATCGTGTTGTAGACAGCTGACTGAAATGTGTTCTGCCCAGGGGTCGCTTTGAGCCACTGTGCAGACATGGCAGCAAAATACTGTGAAGCAATTTCTTCCTGTGCTACCAAACCCATTTCAAAAACCATGAGCAAATGAACATGGAGTCTGTGAGATAATTCAAGGAATACCAATTCTGAGGAATTTCTGAAACCCCATGCAAAGAATTGTGATTAGTGTGTATATATTCATAGCCTTGGAAATCACTCATAATTTTTCTTGGAGTCCCAAAGGGATGACTTCTATTTATTTTTTAAAATTCTTGTATTTATTTTTAATTCTCTCATTTTCTTTATTTAAAAATATGACTTTTTAAATTATTTAAAATTTTTTCTTCTCTCTCTCTCTCTCTCTCTCTCTCTCTCTCTCTCTCTCTCGTTCATTGAGCACAGGGCCTCACACATGCTGGACCAGTGGTTTACTACAGAGCTACATCCTCAGCTCAGGATTTGTGAATCTTCAAAAGGGCAAGCTACTACTCTTCTTTCTGGCTTTGCCTAATAACATCCTTTTTAAGAGAGAACTTTACTGCTTTTCTCTTAGGTAGTGACAATCAAGAGGGCTCCTAGATCCACCAAGGGGACAAAATTGGTACTAAAAGCTTTTGTTCAGCTTGGTAAATTTTGTGAGTCATAGCATAGGGGAAAACTGTCCTGTTCCTCTGAAGTTAACTCTGGTTATCAGTAATTTTGCAATGAGAGTTCCTGGTACAGCATGAATAAGGCTATAGACTAATTGATAGACAAATGATTCATTGCCCTAAAAAATGGTGTGGAAAAGGCTTTCTTTGCATCTGTCTGGGCTATAAATTTGCTTTTGATTGACATTGTGATAGTAAACAATTTAAAGGAGAGAAACAGAGAGAAAATGTCCTCTTTCTGATGTAGATGCTAACTATTATTAGAAACCAGAAAATCTGATGGCAGTGTTTTTGAAATGCGTAATTTCTCCATGTCTTTTCATGTCACCATAAGCACAGGAAAAATATTTTTATTCTTACCCTTGTTTTAAAAATGTCAGTGGATTCAACATTCATAGTAAGGGCAAAAGGATTGCTGATCTGCTTTTTATGGTGGGTACACACTAGTTTGAATAAATGGTTCCAAGGGACTTGTAACTTCAGTTATTGTTATAATTTAGAATGACTGAACAACTCTTTTGGTGAAATTTTATTCCGTGAAAACTCACTAGTGTTTTTTGGAAATTCATTATAAAACATTAGGAAACATCTCAGAAATTTGGGCTCCAAAATGTTGATATATTTGGTGGAATGAATTGTTGTGGTTGCACATCAGAAGCACCAAGATGTTTTTGTGATTCCTTGCGTTCACTTAGTGTTTGAGTATTTGCAGATGATATGTTTACTTTAAAAATCATTGTGGCTCAGTGGTTACACATCCCTGGGTTCAATCCTAGTGTGTGTGTGTGTGTGTGTGTGTGTGTGTGTGTATGTGTGTGTGTGTGTGTGTGTATGTATATATATATAAATCATTGGAGAGTCTTTTAAATAAGCATTGCCACATTGCCTAAAAAAGTCCATTTCTCTTCTTCCTGGGAGTTGCCTAGACACTGGGAAAATCAGATTTCATAAATATAGCTTGATGTTATCCTTTTTCTACTCTGCAAAGATAAGATGAGAAACAGCATGTCCAATCCAATAACAGATAAGAAAAGCACACTTTTTCTTTTCTGAGAGCTATGTAACCTTTGGGTCAGTTTGGATGTTAAGAGAATTTTTCTTTCTGAATTTTGTGGGCATTTTAAAGATATATAGAGACCAATGAGTTTGTATCACATAAAATGACCTACTTAAAATAGAAAAAAAAGGGACCAGTGCCATTAATCTGAGTCAGCAGAGGCTGAAAATCCTTTATACTACTCTTTTTCTTTTAATTTCCTCTTCTTAAGTTCTCAGATGACACTTCTCAAGGTAGAGGATATAAACCTTCCTACCTCAAATGCACCTTCAAATGTACCCAGCAGATTCTCTGTGGAAACCTCTTGGGCTGCTCACTTCATGTTATTATCTGATAAGAAAAGACTTAAATCTAGAAGTCAACTGTCACTCAAACTCCCCCCTCCCACCATCCCAGACGATCTCAAGAGGGTCCTAACAGCAGCAAATCTGTCCCCTCTGCCCTTGTGGCACTGTTTAAAATAGGCTACCTCTGCTCCCTGGATCTGGGAGGGCAAAGTGAGGCTTTACTGTGCTCTGCAACTCAATTGCCACTTGGCTTTTGCTGATCTTCAGGCATCAAGATTTTGTCACCTTCTTAGTCTCAGTATGTACATCAACATGTCATTCTCTGATTCACTCTAGCTGTTCATTCCTCGTAGAACTCAGACAGCATTGCAGAATGTCAGAGTTCAGAAATGTCTTCACAAAGCTGAATAATCTGACTTCCAAGGCCTTTACTTTCCTACTTTCCTGCCTTCATTTCTTTAAGGACTTTTGCTCTCTTCTCTTCTCCGGGTTTTGTAGGGTCAGTTTGAGAATAACACCTAGTGCTCCCTTTTTAATAAATTGAATTCCGGCAGACACTGAAACTACTATCCATCAACTCTACCTCCTCTCTCTGGGAAGCGGGTGGTATTTGTGCTTGCATAGATATGTGTTTATGGGTATACACATGAGCCATTCATGAAAAATTCTAGAATTTTGCACGTGCCAAATAACTATTTTACCATAAAATTCTTGTTCCTTGGGAACTTTTATTTATTTTTGTATGCACTTTTAAAATTTAAAAAAAATCATTTTAAAATGTGGCATTTTTAGGCTTAGTCTTATCTCCTTATTTTGTTCTTAGAGAGCCTATGCTAACTTACTTACACATTACAAATTTGATAATATTATGAAGTCATGTTATCAGTTATGATGTTCTGAATAGATTTCAAGAATCTTTTTCACATCAGAGACTTTTTTCCCTAATATTATTCTCAATGTGGCTACCACTTTGTACAGTATTATGTGGGAACTGCTGACCTCCACAAGTAGGGACAAAGTGGAACAGAAACTTTGTACTTACTGACCTGGGTTTCTGTATTATTCTGACTAAATTTAAAGATTTAAGACAGGAATATCAAGGGTGACTTAGAATCCATTCAGAAACGTTAAAATTCTACATAAATTTGAAAACCTTAAAATGTCTTGAGATAGGAAATCCCTTCAAGTTATAGTTTTCTCATTGTTTAGGCTGGGAATAATTTACTCAGAATAATTTGCTCAATCTGTGAAAGGACTTCCTAATGGTTTACGTTATGCCTGAAAAATATCTGCGTGAACTTCATGGATTTATTCTCTGGTCTCCTCATATCTGAAATTTGCTCATGATATTTGGAATCAAACAGACAAAATTCACAGGTATTCTAAAAAGGAAGGTATTCTGAAAAAGGTGGATTATCTACTCTTCCCCAAGATTTTGCAGAATATGATGTGTCTGAGGAACTAAAAAGGAGCAATCATTCTAATATTATCAATTGTAATTTTGAAGAATTTAAATAAAAAACTTGATAATCTTGCAAAATTTATTATTATTATTATTTGATTTTATGTTTTTTGGGGGGAGGTACTGGGGATTGAACTCAAGGACACTCGACCACTGAGCCACATCCCCAGCCCTCTTTTGTATTTCTTTAGAGACAGGGTCTCACTGAGTTGCCTAGTGCCTTGCTGTTGCTGAGGCTGGCTTTGAACTTGGGATCCTCCTGTCTCAGCCTCCCGAGTCACTAGGATTACAGGTGTGTGCCACCACGCCTGGCAAAATGATTTATTATTAAACCACTATGATTTTGTACTTTATAAACATAAACACACATATTTAAATTATTTTTAATCAGAAAATTGATGTCTTTTTAATCAGTAAATGAATACCATTTATTATGCCTCAAGTGTCATTTTATTTTTTTGTTAGATGGTCAGAAGTAAGCTGATCAAAGAAAAGGGCACTGCATTATAAAATGATACTTTTAAATGTTTGAGAGAAAAGAAGCTATGCGGTAAGCAATAGGGAAAAATGAATGGTTTTGTCTTTGAAGCAAAAATTGTAGAAGCGATTCTCTTACCCTTAGCAAATTGAAAGATTTTTTTCCTACATCAAAAGCATCACTCCTGGGGGCCACTCTCCCCTTCTGATCTAAGAGGATTAATGCGGGTATGAGATATGAAATTGTAAAACTGTTTATTACTCTGAAAATTTGTTTTTACTGAATACTATTTTTATGAAAGCTTTTCAGTAGTTAATCTCATCCAAATGATAATCTGTAAAAGCACTTTACAAATCAATGTTTTGTGACTGTTTCCTCCCACCTAACATGGTGACTTTTTAGGTAGTACACACAACCATAGGAAGAAAAAGAGCTAAGGAAATTCTTTTTTGTGTTGACTGTGACTCTAGTGTGTTCCGTTCCCTTTGCCACTTCTTCAATGTAGTTGAGAACTACTTGAAATAGCAAATTATCCTCCAAAAACAAATGGGTCATTTCCATAATTTCAGAAGTATCCTTTGGAATGGTTATTTTATGGTAACAAAGTTTTATAGAAATACCTGTTGGGCATTGGCGTTAGAGCTCAGTTGAACGTCTGTCTTAGCATTTATTTTGACTATTGCAGGCTTCACTTAAAATTGAGGAAGTTAATGTCTGGTTCAGAGAATTGTTGAAAATATTTGCTAAATATTTGTTACGTCAAACACCTGGCCTGGTATTTGGGCAAGAAGAGCTGTCAAAGAGTGCTGAGAGTATTTTCACATGTGAGCCTGCTGGGCTTGTCTCTTGCTGAATGGGTGTATAAGACAGTGGGGGTAGTTCTTTAAACTTTGTGTCCTCTAGATTTGAGTTGGAGCTATGCAGGTGGTAAAATGTCTTGAAAGTCAGCCAAATTCATGAACAGAAGCATCTTAGAGTATCTAACAAAGGAAACCTCAAACTCAGGATATTGCCTATGCTTTCCTCCTAGAGACTTCCTTGTTTAGGTATTATATGCAGTGGCCAGGTCTGCCATCGCCAACGACCTCAGACTGGAACAACAGAACTCATTATCTCACAATTCTGGAGTCCATAAGTGTGAGGTGGAGCTGTCATTGTGCTGGTTTCTCTGTGGGCTCTCTCCTTTGCTTACAGATGGCCACCTTCTCCTCTTTCTTTATCTGCACGTGGCCTTCCTTGTGAAGGGTGCCTGTGCTCTATTGAGTTAGGACTCACCCCAGTGACCTCATTTAAGCTAATTCCCTCTCTAGAGACCCTATCTCCTGTTTGAAAAAACACAGAATTTCTACAGATGTAAAGATTTCATTGTCTTTTATTGGTGATTTGGGAAAGGGTCAGTATCTCATCTAAAGATTTAGAAAAGGTGCTCCCCGGGGCATGGCCGAACAGTTGGATTTTGTAAAGTAATTTGAGCAATTTTAGAAAACAGAATAAGAGAAAAAGGAGCTGATTGATCATTCGGTACTCTAGATTATTTTTCTTGAAAGGGTGAAAGCAAAGAAGACTTTGTTATCATGCCAGCCTGGGCAACATATAGAGAAACAATATGTTTCTGAAGCAGTATGTTTCAAAATTAAAAAAAAATTAGTAATCATTGGAAACTTTAATTTAGCAAAGAATCAAGTGAATTCAGGTTAAAACAGTCTAATAAAAGGGATGGTAGAGAACTATTTTAAAAAATCTTGAAATAATTCAATAATTTAATCTGCATGTCTACCCAGGGGATCTGCAAGTTAGGTTTCTCATTGAAAACTTTCTTCAAAGTTGAGTAAACAGACAAGAGTTGTTTTGGGTCCCTTAATGTTAGGGGACTAGCAAGAAATCTGTTGGCTTACCCAGCCTTTTGTATTGCTGTGTCAAAACTTTAGTTATTCACCCCATTTCTTAAAAACTCTCTAAAGATTCCACCACACTGGGAATAGTCCTATGTCTCTTTCTTTTTCTCTTTCCTATTTGTTTTGCTCCTGTCAATATTTGCTTTACTCACCTTATTTGTTAATAACCTTTAAGCAATGTTCTATCCTTTTGGGAAAGAGTTCCTTTGACTTTACCCCCTTTCTCCATTCTCTTGTTAATAACTTATTTTTATTAGCATCTCTAAGACGTTGAGGGTACGTTGAAATAGCAAATTTCATAAAGCTTCCTGAACTATCTCTGGGTTTTGCAGCAATGATAACAAAGGAGGCTCATTTTGCCCGCTGCCCTGTATGCCACACACTGATGTGAGGACTTTTACAAAAGAGATAAATTACCATGAGGTGGCCAAATATGAGGAGGAGGGAGTCCCAAGTCTCAAATCACCTCCCCACAGATGGGGTTTAAGGGTATTATCTATGGGATAAAGAAATAGGGTGGCCTGAGGTGAGTGGGCAGGTAATTGTAAGTAAGGAAAAGTGAACCAATAGCTGATCTGCACATGCGTATTCAAACTTCAGGGGTCTTCCTAGGACACATGTTCAAAAATAGCAGTGTTAGCCTGGTCTGAGGGTGACATTGGCTGTCCAATGTCCAAAGATCACCATGGAAAGACTTGTACAAGCACAAGTGAAGAATGGGTTGTTTTATCTGGTTCAAGCTACCTCCAGGTCCCTGAAAGACAAATTAGGTAATCCTTGCCACTGTGATCTGTATGTCAATGGTGATATTTATAGCAAAGCTAATGGAAGTGTACTACTTAGCTATATGACCTCTAAATTGGTGATAAAAGAAAGCAACACTAGAAGATTTATTCAGGTTTTCCATCAGTTTTAGCAGTATGGTTATTTAGGGTGTTTTTTTTTTTTTTTTTAAATGGAGCACCCTTAACCATAGCATTTACCAAAACCTGGGTAGCAGGCATATCCAGTGGGTTAATATCCCCATTACCATAAAGCCAATTCCATGTGGCTTGCAAATGGAGCATACTAGTTACTTCAATTGAAATGTTCCATTTGGCACTTATAGGGATAGATGAACAGTTTTCCTTCTTTAGGTAAACAGATTTTACAGTGGCTTTTATCCAGTCCACCAGCCTGGATGTTGTCTCAGGAATAAGCTGTTTGGACAGACAAGTATGTCCATCTCTGATTTTTTCATAGTGAGCTGTGGGTACTGTATCAATCTGCATGTGCTTTTCTACTCCAAAATATTTTAAACCAAATATACTGCCATTAAATTAATTATTCTGGCAATCTGTTTTAGTAAAGATTCCTCAGGACACCAATGATACTCTCACTACCTTTGCTTTCTATATGACCTGCATAGAAGCCAATACTATGGCATTGGGTTTTTGCAAAACAAAAAAACAAAAAGGCTTATTACAAACCCAAGGAGGTTGGGAGCTAAAAGTCCAAGTCTGCTTCCCATTGATTGGTAGTAGGGGAATTCATAGGAAGAGAGAGGAAAAGCTCCTCGATGGTTAGATGAGAACGAAGAGCACGTTTCTCTTGGGGAGAGTTATTTTGTGCACAAAATGGATTTTTGAGCTTGTGATATCATTGACCAGTTGACCTGGTTTCTTTTGCTCATGTACATTCTTGAAATCCAGTTCCAAATTGGCTTCCAGATTGGTAAGAATCATTGTTGAAAGGACTGGAGGCTTTTCCTGGAAGACAAGTTGAGGAATTTGTGTCTCTATATGTCTGGGCCTTAGCTGATTTCAATACTCACCTAGACAATGAAAAAATACCTTCCTACTACATGCCCTGGTTTTAGTATTTTCTTGGTTTTGCCTGGCCTTCACATGGTGACTAGAGGGAGGTCTTAGAAGTGCTTTCTATTGTCCCTACATACTTTTTCCCCTGGAGGGTAGCTCTGAGGCCAATGGTTGAAGCTCAGAGTCACTAAAATCTGAGCTTGGTTTAGCATCGATGTCTGACATAGCACTTTATTTTCATTTTAGCTATTATAGATAACAATAATCAAGGGAATGGAGATTTTTCCTTTTTCTTGTTAGGTTGTATTTGCTTATGCATCCCATGAACCAGCTTCCAGGAACTGAAGGCATACCTAAATTCCACTGCTACTTACCTTTAGCATTTGATTGCAGCACATTGGCTGCTCTACACCGTGGTTGACCCAACGGCCACCGAGAATTCAAGAGGTTCCTTACCTCCACTTTTTATCCTGTCTCTTCAGGAACTGTGTGTCTGTGAGTCAAGGCTGTTCTAGTAAATCCCACTTCTCTGACACCAACACAGATAATTTCTGTCACCAATGTGTGGGCCTCCCCACACACTGACCAGCTGATTATCCTACAATTTAACTCAGTTCTGACATAATCTACCTGGAGGCAGAAATCTCAGGCTGTCACCTGTGTTTCTGACTATCTATAAATCAGAGATGCCTTCAACCCATTTTGGGTTTCCATGTTTTCTTAGGACAGCTCACAGAACCCAAGAAAGCAGTTTACTTCTTAGATTTCCAGTTTATCACAAAGAATTCAGCTCAGCAACAGCCAGATGCAGGAGATGCATGGAAAAAAGCATGGTGGAGGGGTGCAGAGCCCCATGGCCTCTCTGGGTGTGCCATTGCCCCAGCACCCCCCAAGAGTTAGAAACCTGAAACCTCAGAAAACTTCTGTGTTTAAGTTGTCAGAGTGTAAAATATAATTTCCCCTTCTCTTCTAGGAAGTCACCTCCAACATAAGAATAAAACACAGAAAATTGAATTTCACTTTTGATAACACCAAGGGGTAGCTTAGCTCTAAATCATAAGAAATGAAGATAGAAATGGACTAAGTAGAGAATAAAAGGGTGACAGCCAATTTCCCACAGAAAGATGATAATGATGTAAAGGTTGTCCACACACTCTGCAGGACTCTGAAAGAACTGAACACACGAGCTTCCAGGGAGATGGGTGGTAAGGCAGCGGGCAGAGAGGGTGGACTCTTTGCATCTGTCAAAAGAACACTGACTCAAAAGCCTAATGAAGTCCTATATTAGTTTTCTAAGATGACCATGAAAGAATACCATAGACTGTGGCTTTAATGATAGACATTTAGTTTTTCATGGTTCTGGAGTCAGCTGGTTTGATCTTCCTGAGGCTTCTCCTAGGCTTGCAGATAGCTGTCATCTCCTTGTCCTTATGTGGCCTTTTCTCTATGTCTGGGCACCCTACTGGATTAGGGTCTACCCTTCTGATCTCATTTAACTTTACTTCTTTGAAGGCCCTATCTCTAAAAGCATTCATATTGGGAAAGACAGTAGAATGAATCAGATATACTTTCTTATGTTCATATATGAATACATGACCAGTGTAAATTCATACCATGTACAACCACAAGATTGGGAAGTTATACTCCATGTATGTATAATAATCAAAAGATGATCTATTGTCATGGATATCTAAAATGAACAGATAAAATTTTTTAAAAAAGAAAAAAAGCCCCTAGTCATATTTGGGATAAAGACCTCAACAGATGAATTTGAGGAGACACAGATTATCCCATAACAAATCTTTCTCACTCCTCAGGTAAAGTCTTAGGGAGGGGACATCTATAGTTGGAGGAGGTAGAAATGGACAGAGAATAGGGGTTCACTGGAAGGTTCATATTGAAAGATGAGGACCTCAGACTACCTTGCTAGTCCTGGCCCTAGAAGGTCTACGACCAGACATAGGTGAGACTTGTCCCTCCTTCTCTCTGCAACATAATACCTGTGGAGTGCTTTTTATCCATCATGAATAAGTGTGTGTGTGTGTGTGTGTGTGTGTGTGTGTGTGTGTGTGTGTGTATGGGGGGTGATAAAGAATTAACTGGAAGATCCTCTTGAAATCAGTGTGTTTGGTCATTAGTGGAAAAATCATGCAAACATTTTTGTGAGCATTCTAGACATTGTTAAGTGCTTTATTAGGGCTCATCTTGCTTCCTAAGACACTCATGGTTTGTATATAATTCTTACAAACCTTTCAATATACATGGTAACACCAGAGAGCATGTCTGTGAGGAGCTGTGAGCTAATCTTGAAGGCAGGACAGTATCTAATTCAGCAGCATTTCCTGAGTCTGTCCTGTAATTGGTGCTAAATACATGAATCCTTCTGGTTGCAAGTGGCTTTTTTGGGGGGGCGGGGAGTGGGGACATATATTATTATAATAGTCATTTTGAGATATAATTTGGGATATTTTAAGAGCAATTTGGAAAGTTTATAGGTAACCAAATCATTTTTAACCTTCCCTTTGTATATATAACCTCTTTTGTGCATATGTGGGCACATGTGTACATATCCACATACACAATTAGATTTTGGCATAAAGCCTTTTATAGGTAGGAAAGCAAGAAATTTGTGAAATTTAATGACTAGTGGGACCAGAACTCTGATATTTTGCTCCTTCATGCTGGCATAAATTTTAAATGCAAATCTTGTATTTAATTAAGCATTAATTTTTAAATGCCTGAAAGTTGTACTTAAGTCTGCAGATTATGTTATTGCCTGATACAAATAGAATTTTGTTGAGAAGGCAGCACTGGATAATTTCAACCAGATGTTAAAAAGATGAGTAAAAAAATGTTTAAATCATCCACCCTCAAGTTTAGCATTGGTGTCTGGAGAAGAAAGAGATATAAGGAATCTGTCAGAAGAATAGCAACAAAGGTCTGAGAAGTTGCTTCTGTGTGGAAAAAATTATAATAGCTGTGGAGAAATCTCTAGAAATGTTGTACTCTAGGGTTTGAGAGGCTGAGATGAAGCAATACAATACAAAATAAAGCTTTTTTAAGGAAAAGACCTGAGCTGAAAACCAATGAGAAAAAGAGTAGGCCAAGGGCCAGCCACGATTTGACTTCACATGCCCGCCTGCATTCAGATTTGAATGAGGTAAAATGAACTTGTATGTTCCTACCTATTGGACATTTATCTCCACAACAAATTCATTCAAAGATATGAAGTCAAGAATACTATTTATCAGGTCATTTCCAAATGTGACATTCTAATTAGTACAACAGCCTGAGACCCTGTTTGGTAAGAGAATTGACTAGATCAGTCTATTGGCTAATTGTGTTAACAATCATGTATATGTTTCATTGTTTACCATTTCCACAATGATAAGAAATAGCTTAATTGTGATACTTATATAATTCTTTACATTTCATGTATTTTAGCACATTTCTTTCAGTCTAACAAGAGTTCTGAGGACAAAATTAAAATGTAGCCCATTTCTTACAGCCAGAGGATCTGTAGTTCATGGAGATTAGATAACTTGCTTAGCTGTGAGGTAGGTAGTAATATTTTCTTCCTGGGGCTGAAGGAAGTTAGAATGTTAGAATGTGTGTTGGGCATATGCAAAGTCCTGGGATCAGCCCCTACACTAAAAACTAACTAAATTAAAAAATTAATTAAAAATATTGTTTTATCTTACTGGTAGGAAAATAAAGCCTAGAGTCTTAGAGTAAAGAAGTAAATTGCCAGAGAAGACACACCAAGTTTGAGGTATTAGAAAGAAGTAGGATTTTAATTTTAATTTAAAATTTACTATCCTCAAACACTGTCATTAACCCTGTGGTATAAAACCTCTTAAAAATGTAATATAGTTGCTTTTCTGATGATTTTAGCTAGTAGAAAAGAGTTTTTATTTTGGATGACATTTCCAAATACCATTTTTGAGAAAAGAGGTACACTTTAGAATTAATTTCATTTTTTATAGTATGAGCCAATACACTTTTATATCTAAAATGTAAGTGTATATTAGCTTATGTCTACTGGTATAATTTTGCCCAATACATTTTTTTTTGTGTGTGTGTGAGTGTGATTCTGGGAATCAAATCCAGGGACAAGTGCTCTACCACTAGGCTACAACCTTAGCTCCGACCTAATACATTCTAAGAGAAAGTTAACCATGGTAGGAAAACATCTACTGTTTTATCTGTGGATAAGTCCTAAATTGGTATAGTTGACTTTTAAAATCAGACAAAAGGGGCCTAGGTTGTGGCTCAGAGGGAGAGCGCTTGCCTAGCACATGTGAGGCACTGGGTCTGATCCTCAGCGCCACATAAAAAAGTAAATAAATAAATTAAAAGAGGTTAAAAAAAGTGTCAAGAAATAAATAAAAGCATACAAAATAGTGTATTAACCTATGCTGTTTAACTTGCGCCCTCAACAAATAAGTTTTCAGCTTAAGAAATGTGACCCATTTTTTTAACTATTAACATGCAGTTAGTTTCCAACTACATTGTAGAAGTTAAAATTAATTATAAAATATGAGTCCAAAGTACCCTAGATGCTATACTTTTAAAATATGAACTTTTTTTTTTAGTGTGAGTAAAAGCCTAAAGTGCTTTAGGAAACATCTTGTGAGAGCTATTTAGTATGTATGTAGTCCAAGTAAATACTTGCATCAACTGGGTCCTTTTTGCTGACAACTAAGTAGTAATAATGAATATTGCTATTGTAATAGCTATTGCTCCTGGCCATGTAAAATTTTGAGACTCTAAGAGTCAGGTGTGGATGAAACTGGCATTCTGCAGCTCAGTTCCGCCTCCTCTAGGGCACCCTCAGTATTAAGTTCTTCCTGTCTGGGGTGGGATTGCTTGTCCTTGCAATTGTATATAAACTGCAATTCATTTTCCATATTCCAATTGAGGCCTGCACTGTCAGGCTTGGAGTGCTCACCTAAGAGTCTGAACTCTGGAGCTAATGCAAGTTTCTCTTTAATGCTGTGCTTATGGTATTTCTTTGTAGCCTGTTGCTGATGTTACTTACCTGGGCAGGGTGCCTGTATGTCCGAGCGTCATATTAACCACTGAGATTCTCAATTGCAGTCCCTTGCGACAGTTGATGGTCTGAATCCCACCCCATCTCCGCCCCAGGCCCCAACTCTCTCATTCTGCTTTGCAAACTTCTTCTAGGATGTAAAATTGATTCCTCAGGCCCTGTGTGTGTCCTTGAACCATGGGCATTGAGTATGGTTGAGATTCTTCCATCTTACATCAGCCTCACTTTCACTTTGTCTTTTGAACTTGGTTTGTTTATTTATTTATTTATTCATTTATTTTGTAGTTTTTTGTCCAACTTCCCCAGGATTCTGTAAACACATTAGATATAGTTCTTGTCAACACTTTTATAACAGCTCAGTGACCATGTTTTCACTTCTCAACATATCATGCAGTCTTCTGCAAGTAGGTTGGGGAGAATGAAATTGAGGTGGCTTAATAATAATTACAACACAATTAAAAATTAAATGTAAAACAATAAACAATAAAAAATTAGACTGAACCAGAGAATAACATCAAATCTCAAGGGTGACAAAGATAACATTTCACAGGCATTTCCTTAAAACCAACTAGTTTTAGGTTTATACCTTAGCATAAAATTTGAGAGGCTCATATATAAAATCGTCTTTAAAATGGTCATTGGCCTATTTTACTAAAGAATACATTATGTGCAACTTTTGCCTAATGTTGAGAAATGGATATGCATCATAAGAGCCCAATAGTCAATAAGACATTCCGTGGGCTTTTGAAGAAGCATTGTGTTCAGTATCGACTTTGCTTTTGGAATCTAGGACACAGCTGAAATTGTTCAGAGCCAGTGACTGTCTGTCTCATTTGAAGTAATCTTTCTCACAATCTTTTTTAGCCTAATAGATATTTCAATCTCATATATTTGCCAAATGGATATCAGCTCTGTTCTCTCTCTACTGTTTCCTTGAGGAGAACTGATAGTTCATTGAAATGAGAAAATGGAAACAAAATAGCAAACTTTACTTTCTAAAACAAAAGTGTAGAACAAAGATTAGAGTTTGATATGAGATAAAATAGACTTGTTCATATACCAAACTTTGGAGCTCTGGGTATGTGTCCATACATTGCCTGATTTAGCATTGAATAATGACAGTTTTGGTGTATCTTTTCTGTAGTAAAGGGACTTCTGCACAGTGTTTGTTCAATTATTTTACTAATTAAATAATTTAAAAATATTGTGTTTAAAGAGCTATTTATGCATCTTGGACTCAAGACTTCTTTCCAAATAAATTTGCAAATATGTTTAGTGTCTTTCAAAGAGCAGAAGTTCTTCATTTTGAAGTCAAATGCATCAATTTTTTCTTTATGAATTTGACTTTTGGTGTCGCGTAAAATTGAACTCAACAAAAAGAAAAAACAAGTTTTAAATTTTACATAGAAATACAAGGTTAAATCTCAAGTACACTGATTTAAGTAAAAGAATCCAGACTCAAAAGACTACATATGTAATTTAATTTATGTGATATTTTTGGAAGAGACAAAGCTAAAAAGACAGGATATAGATCTGTAGTTGCTAGGGGATGAGAGTGGGAATAGGGCCAGAAGAATCAAGTATACATAGGAGGGATTTTTTGTTTTTGTTATCTTGATAGCAGCGAAGGTTATACAACTATATGTACTTGTCAGAATTTCTAGAGCTGTCCTCTAAACAGGGTGGTTTTATTGTATGCTATGTGTTTCCAGAACTATTTTGTCTATCTCCTGAGCATACTATCAGATAATTTCAAGGCTCCCTTGCAGTTATGTCTGGCTATAAGAATAAATCCTATAGAAGTTATGAATCCCACTGTTATACCTGGCCCATAAGAATCCCTTACAATTCTCCATTCTTTCTCTTTCCACAAATTCTAGAGGGATGCAGAAAATTCAGTAACATGTTTAAAAGCCTGTGACATGGTGGAACCACTAGATGGAAGTAATCCAGATTCCTAAGTAGCCATATAAATTCCTTACTCAATTGGTTTGTAAAATGAATTTAAAATAAGCTTTTATTTTCTTAAGGCAACTGAGATAGTGTATTACCACATTTCATGTTACTTATCCTACCTGAATGGGGGCAATTGTTTCCAGGTATATTAAAAATAAAAAGCTGGGGATGATAAATCCATGAGGGTGGAAGGTTTCAGATATTTGTGGATTTGGCATTTTTGGCACTTTTTTTTTTTTTTAACCTATGGTATGGTCTTTGGGAAAGTACACCTTTTGTACCTTCATTTGGGCTAAGATTGTTATAAAGTGCCTATGTTAGGTTTCATCACTGACCAAACTATGCACCCTACAAGATCAACGTTGAGGAGGAATAATTTATTTTGGCTTATGGGTTCAGAGATTAAGTCCACGGTGGGCCAACTCTGGGCCCAAAGCAATGCAAAACATCATGGCACAAGGGCGTGGTGGAGGAGTGCACCACAATTCAAGATGGTGTCAGTAACCAGAGAGCGAGGGGAAGAAGACACAGGGAAGAAGCATCCTTCCAGGGCATGTCCCACCTTCCTACAGTTACCACCAAGTTAGTCCATTCGTTCTAGAATGGTGATTAGGTCACAGCTCTCATAACCTAATCATTTGCCTGTGAATACTTCTGCATTAACACAAGCACTTTGGCCGGGGCACCTCATATCCAAACAATAACAGTGCCTGATGTAACTATTGATTAGTAGGAGAGGTATACACCTAACCATATGATCCAGGAATTTCATTCACAGTATGAAATAAAAACATGGGTGCAGACTAATACCTATAGGCACATTACCCTCCAAATGGAAACCACTTAAATGTCTGTCCATGGATAAACAAAATGTAATTTAAAAAATCCAGACACATGTGGTGAGCCATTCCTGCGGACTGTGGTCGCCATTACATGATGGCGCTGGCTCCGTTGTGGTCTGTGAAGGACAACTCCATATCAAAGAGAGTTGGCGTGTTCCCAGCTCCTTATCAGAGAAAGTTGGCGTGTCATTTTCTAGCACCCTGTGAGAAGGGTACACGTGGCAGCTTTGCATTGGGGTTCGCGGTGCTTTATTAAGGCTGGGAGGGGCATCCGAGGTAGAGTAGAAGAATTATTAGAAGAATATCAAGGGCCTGAATAAACTGCTGAAAGAAGATTCCTGAGTCGCGTCTTCCTTGCGGGCAAGGGGGGTCGCGACAGACACACACACAAAATAATAGTTTTCTATTCATGTAACAAAAGGGTTGAAAATGGAGCTAGGGTTTTAGCTCGGTGGTGGAGTTCTTGTTTCATATTTGTGATCCTCAGCACCACATAAAAATAAAATTTAAAAATATAGGTATTGTGTCCCTCTACAACTAAAAATATTTTTTAAAAAAGAGTTGAAAATGATATGCTAGTTTAAATATACACCACTGGTTGTCCAGCATCAGTGGTGGAGAATGGGGTGTTCTGAGGCATCTTTTGGGATCATGGAAATTTTCTGTCAATTGGCTATGGAGTGGTTCATGGGTATGATCATCTACCAAAACTCACTGAACTGTACAAATAAAATTAATACAATTTATTACACCTCAATGAATTTGATTATTTATTCACTAGGTTTAGAATGCTAACGTCTATTTTCTCTCTGCATTACATATAATCCCACTGTACCTGGGTTCCATTGTTGCACATGATAAATCAGATGTTAATGTAATTGTCATTCCTTAGAAGGTGCTCTGACTTTTCTCCAAAATTGTATTTTTAACTTCTCTTTTTCTTTGTTGTTTTTTGGTGTCATTGTGATAATGGGTTCCCTTTCTTTACCCCACTTGATATTTATAATATTTTTTTGATCTGAGGAGAAGGGTTTTCCATACATTTTATAAACATCAAAGTTATTTTTCCTTCAACTATTATATTTTCTTCTTTCTTTCCTCCTTCTATTGAACTCCTTCTCTTGGGTGTGCCTGTGTAACTTGTTCTGTTCCTAAATCTTTTAAAAGCCTTGGAAACTGAAGTTTAAGTTCCTAAATTCAAAAATTGACCTCTTACAAGAAACAATTTGTTTTAAATTCTTTGCTTACCTTTTTGGGTTTCTGCCTTCATTTAATTTTTGCCATCTGAATACTCCCTGTTTTCCTGCTAGATATAGAATTTTTAAAGACTTAAAACATTTTTTTTGTTAGTATTTTCACTTGTTTTCAGTCTCAGGATGTATTTTGGAACCTGGTATGAACTGTCAGATAATGGAATTCCATGGTACAGTTGACTCGATTTTAAATATTGCATTGTAATATATCCATTAATATTTAAATTGTTTCTTTACCAATTTTTCCTTAACCAGTACATTTCCTTAACCAGTACATAGTTCAGGATCAAATTTAGTTTCAGCTGTTTTTACAAGCTGAAAAATAGTTTATTAACACAAAACACAACCAGGGAGATTTTGTTTTGGTGGTATTGAATAACCTAAGGTGCACTTGGAATGAATTGCAATGAAACCTGAAATGTTTCACATTGAATAGAAGATTAGGTTGTGAAAAGTATACCATTTCTTAACAGTTCTCATTAGAAACTTGTATCTCTGGTTCAGAATGGATCTCAAAATTACACAAAACAGAATCTGGTAGCTGTGAAGAAAATCTTTTGAGAAAGTTGCAATGATACAGAGAAAGGAACAATACTTTTATTTTCTCTAGTTTAGTAAAGTAATATTTTAGAAATGATAGGTCTTAGAGATAAAATGTTCTAACTTCATTATTATTCAATTCAAGCTTTTTTCCAGCTTATATTGAATAGAGTAATTATCTCAATATTTTGACAATTAATGCTGAGTTTGACTTCATAATCATTTTACCTCACCGTCTAACATGTTGAACTTTACATATTGAGGTGGTAACTGCATCTGAGCACTAGCATTCCTGATGTGCTCTGGTCATCATCCTGTCTTATGCTTACTATTACAGTTTCAGCTAATTCACAAATCTCTAAGGTAAATAACTGCTGAATTGTGAAATTGATCAGATACACACACAAACATGTTTGTCAATGCAATATTCACATTTTTTTTGCCCTAGAAAGGAGCTACTATGTCTATTATTTTTATTGCTGTTATAAAAATCCTACATGTTTGTTGTTCAGTATTTAGTGCTTAGGAAGGAGATTTTGAACTTATATCTCATTTTGAATTGTTCTGGAAGAGATTCTTAAATTTTTGGAGAAAACCCAAATCTGTTTATTTATTTTTTTCATATGTTATTGGTACATTAATAATTATATATAATAGTGGGGTACATTGCTACTTATTTGTATGTGCACATGATATACCAACATAATTTGGTCAATGTCATTCCCTAGTATCTCTCTTTTTCCTTCCTTCCTTCCTCCCTTCCTCTACTCTACTGATCGCCTTCAATTTGGGGACAGGAAGAAGGGTTACCAGGGATTGAACTAGGCCACACCCTCAACCTTTTTTTATTCTTTATTTTGAGACCACATATCACTAATTTGCTTAGGGCCTTGCTAAGTTGCTGAGGCTGTTTTTGAACTTGTGATCCTCCTGCTTCAGCCTCTCAAGCCACTGATCTTCAATGTTTTTAATTATGAATGTGTGCTGTATTTTGTTGAAGGGTTTCTCTGCATTCATTGAGATCACTGCATGATTTTTTCCTTAATTCTATTTATGTGGTGAATTACATTTATTGATTTGTGAATGTTACGTCATCCTTGCAACCTTGGGATAAAACCTATGTGGTCACGGTGTGTACAATATCATTAATTGTTATTGAATATGATTTGCAAATATTTTATTAGGGATTTTTGCACCTAAGTTCATCAGGAATATTGGTATGTAGTTTTCTTTTTCTGATGTGTCCCTATCTGGTTTTGGTATAAGGGTGATACTGGATACATGGGATGATTTTGTTAGTGTTCCATCACTTTCTATTTCATGGAATAATTTGAGGAACATTGGCATTAGTTCTTCTTTAAAGGTCTAGTAGAATTCAAATGCTAATCCTTCTGGTCATGGGCTTTTATTTATTGTTATTGCTTTTAGTTCATTGCTAGTTATTGGTCTGTTTTAGTTTTCTATGTTCCATTGATTCAATTTTGGCAGGGTATCTGTGTCTAGAAATGTTTTTATTTCTTTCAGTTTTTCCAATTTATTGGTGTATGAATTTTCAATATAGTCCCTGATGACCCTCTGGATTTCTGTGATGCCTGTTATGATTTCTCCTTCTTCATCTCTAATTTTATCAAGTTAGAACTTCTCTATTTTTCTTTTGATTAGTTTGGCTAAGTGTTTATCAATGTTGTTTATTTTTTCAAAGAACCTATTTTTTGTTTTATTGATCCTTTGCATTGGTTTTCTAATATCTATTTAACTAATTTTAGCTCTTATCTTAATTATTTGATGTCTTATACTATTATTGGAATTGGTTTATTCTTGTTTTTAAAGGCTGTTTGAGATCTTTCTGAATGTCTTATATAGGTACTCACAGCTCTAAGCTTTCTTCTTATAGATACTTTCATAGTGCATGAGAGGTTCTGAGATGTTGTATCACAACTTTCATTTTATCCTAAGAATTAAAAAAAATCTCCCTGATTTATTCTATTATCCACTCATCATTCAAATCATTTAAAAGTGTATTGTTCAAGTTCCATGTTTATATAGATTCTGTAGATATTTTTACTTTTGATTTCTAATTTCATTCCATTATTATTCAATAAGATAAAAGAAATTATATTAGTTTTACAATCTGTTTTGTGATATGGTCCGTTTTAGAGAAGTTTATATGTATAGCTATGAAGAAAATGAATTCAGCTGTTGTTGGAGGAAATATTTTATAGATATATCTTAACTCCATTTGATTTATAATATATTTTATTTCTGAAAAGTCTTAATTGAATTTATGACTGGACGAGAAGATAATGTTATTGAAGAGAGGTTTGTTGAAATCACCCAGTGTTTATTGTACTGCTATCTATTAGAATCTTTAACTTAAGTAGTATCTGTTTTATGTAATTGGGTGTGCCAATGTTTGGGGCATAAATATTTACTATCATATATCTTCTTGTTGTAGTATTTCTTTTCCAGTATGAAGTGACTTTTTTTGTCTCTATTTAATTTTGGCTTAAATTTTGCTTTGATAGTAAAAGTAGCTTTTCTTGCTTTTTGGGGGGGTTCCATTTATATGATATATCAATTTCCATCCTTTCACTTTTGTTCTGTTTCTGTATCTCTGTGTGTAATGAGTCTCTTGCAAAGAACATATAGTTGGATCTTGTTTTTTTATTCATTTTTGCCAGCCTATGTTTTTAATTGGAGAGTTGAGACCATTTCCACTCACTGTTATTCTAGACGTGTTTCTTAATTCCTGCCATTCTGATTTTATTTCTAGTGTTTAATTTGGTCCTGTTTCCCATTTCTATAGTTACACTTCAAATGTGATTTGTCCATTAGTGAATTCTTGGGTTTGTTCTTCAGTTTATAGTATTTCTATAAGTATTTTTCTAGCCTCTAAATGTGGCCTGACATTTTTCTCTCGAGGCTTTAAAAATTCAGTCCTTTTTCTGTCTGTACAGTGTGTTGTGGACCGGTTATTTTCTTTTTAAATTTTGAATATTTGAAATTCTGTATGTCTCCTCTATCTGCATGTTCATCTCATTCTCAAATTTTGGAAAATTTTCTGTTATTATTTCCCTAAACAAGTTATCCATGTACTAAGCCTGCATGTCACAAACATCTTGAATTTCAACAGTTCTTAAATTTGGTTTCTTAGTGTTGTCCCAGATTTTTTCTCTATTCTGGTCATGGTTATTTCCTTTTCTGGAATACTGAATGTTCAAGTCTAGCCACTTTGTCTTCCAGCTTTGAGATTCTGTCTTCAGCCTGGTCTGCTCTATTAAAGAGACTTTCAACTAAGCATATTATTTGGTTTAATGTGTTTTTCTTTTCCAAGATTTCTATATGAGTCTTTTTTGGTATTTCAACTCCTTACTGAATTTCTTATTTATATCCAATATTGACTTCCTTAATTCTTTCAGTTGTTTTTCTGTGTTAGAATTCATTGATGATTTTTACAATCTTTTTAAAAAATTTATTATTCAGCAATAAAAGAGAATAAAGCCATGGCATTTGCAGGTAAATGGATACAGTTAGAGAAGATAATGCTAAGTGAAGTTAGCCAATCCCCCTCAAAAAGAATTGCCTAAATAGGGCAGAAGGGTGGGAGGGGAAAGAAGCCGGCAGGCGGTTAGCAAGGATGGTGAAATGTGATGGACATTATTATCTAAAGTACATGTATAAAGACATGGATTGGTGTGAATATTCTTTGTATACAACCAGAGATATAAAAAATTGTGCTCTATATGTGTAATAAGAATTGTAATGCATTCTGCTGTCATATATAAATAAAAAATTAATTAAGAAAAAAATCTTTATTTGGTATATCTTTCACTGCAATATCTTTGAAGTCTCTTGGTGATTTATGATATTTAGAGGGCATCATATTACCTTATTTTCCATATTTCTTGTGTTTCTGTGTTGGGTTTTATGCATCTGTTGGGATGGATTTCTCTTCCACTCTTAGGTGTGGTCCTTTTTAGAGCACAGTCTTCTCTTTCCAAAGTGTTCTTGTGTATCATGTTGTTGTGAATTTTTTAATATATTCCCAAATATATTTGATAGTGTAATTTTCCAGCTGGTTCTTTGGTAATATGAGTGTATTTTGATAGAGTGTATATTGTGTCAGAACTTGAGGATTCCACTTTCTCTGTTAACCTCAAAAGGGTGGGGTACTTCTTGTAGATCTGAGAGTGGTATACAGCAGGGTATATGGAGCTCTACCCTTTTCCGACTGTTCTTTTTCACTCAACAGCTTTATATATTCTAAGGGCATATGGGAGTGATCTAGAATGAGGCCTCTCATAGTTGTGGTATCCACAGCCTTTGTGTTAATTTTGTTTTTAATGTAGGAGTGTATGTTTGTAAGTGTGATCTGGAGGCCTCCTCAGTCAGTCCTACTTGGGGCATGGTCATCAGTTTGGGGTTTTGTCTCTTCTATTCTTTGTATTGCTGAAGTCTGAGTAATGTTAGTTTGTGTGGGGGGCAAGGTGTACTGTCTCTTGACTGGGTTCATTTCAATGGCAGATTCTCTATACTGTGAACTTTAGTATCAGAGTAGATTCCTAGCACCTCACAGAAAGGGTAGAAGCAAACAACAGAAAAAAAAAAACCTAGAAGCAAATAATATACAGAATGCCTCTTATGACATCTATAACACTATTATAACAACAACAGGAATTGTAAAATTAACAGTTGCCAACAACAAAAAGGAACAAATAGCCATAAACTAGATTTGGCATTAAGTAAAGAGCAAATGTCAGTTATGTCATCTGAGGTATGAGAACTGCAACAACATGAATGGTGGGGGCAGGAGAAACCAAATAATTTAAAAAGACAATAAAGATACAGTTCACTAAGGGAAAAGAAAATCACAGAGGAAGATAAAGAAAGTTGAGAACTTTCAAAATGTGAACAAAATCGTGAGAGATGTAGCCAGTGGTGGTATGAAGAAGGAAAAATAAATAAAAGAAAATAAAGATAGATAGAGATAATACAGGGATGTTTTAATCAGCTTTTTTTTTTTTGTAACTGTGATCAAAAGATCTGACAAGAACAATTAAGGGGAAAAAGTTTATTTGGCTCATGGTTTCAGAGGTCTCAGTCTGTACACAGCTGACTCCCAAAACTCTGGGCCTGAGGTGAAGCAGAATATCTGGTGGAGGGAAAAAAGCTCAGGAAATGATGACTAGGAAGGGGGGAAGTGGGAGTTGGGGGACACTAACAGGAGAGCACTTCACTCACCAGGGACAAAATATAAACCCTAAGGCAGGCCCCCAGTGATCCACCTTCTCCAGCCACACCCTACCTGCCTTCAGTTACCACCCAGTTAATCCAAAGTGTATTAATCCATAGATTAGGTTAAAGCTCTCATAATTGAATCACTTCACCTCTGAATCTTCTAGTATCATTTCACACATGCGCTTTTAGGCAACATTTCATATCTGAACTATAACAACGGAGGGGAGAGGAAAGAGAAGCAAATAAAAATAAATCAAACAAAACCAAAGTAGACAAACAACCAACCAACAAACAAAAAACCCTAAAGGCAAGACAAGAAAATTAACAATGATAAAAGATTCTAAAAATGATTGAAAAGAAAACAAATATGTATAAATAACCATGAGACAATCAACATAGCATGAACAACAAAAATAAGTAAGTAAATAAATAAATAGAAAAAATATTTTTTAGTACTGGGGATATTACCATCTACGGGTCTTGGGTTTGTGGTCTCTGCTCAGCAAAGAATTGGAGAACAGCTCATAGAGACAGCAAGCAAGCAGCAGGTTTATTATAAAAGCGTCAGTCACATAGGCATTAGTAACATTTCTCCAAAGAGAAGAGGTCCCAGAGCCAGGATTCTGGTGGTGAAGTTGTGACTTTTTCTTTTAATGGGTCCCTGGAACTTTCTTATCTTCTCTCCTCTCCATGTTCTCCTCACTATTGTTCATTGGTGTCCCCCACCCCACGTCCAAGCTTCTATTTTACTTTTGGATACCCCTAGTCTTAGGAGCTTGAGTATGGAAGTGTCTCTCTGATTGGGTCCCCAGCTTGTGTCCACAACACTTTTGTCAACTGGGAATTTGACCTCTTTGGGAAACCTTCTTCATGCTCCTTTTGTCTGGACCTGTCCCTGGCTTCCTCATTCGCCATCTTGTCCTGGCTGCCTATGTCCTTCTACATGTCCCTCAAGCATTGAACCCTAGGGTGCTTTACCACTGAGCTACATCCCCCAGTCTTTTTTATTTTTAATTTCAAGACAGAGTCCCCCTACATTGCTGAGATTGGACTCAAACACGCCCTCTTCCTACCTCAGCTTCCCGAATCTCTGGGATTACAAGGCATGAGCCCCTGCTCCCGGCAGAAAAAAGTTCTTAATGAGAAATGACTACATTGTCTTCAGTGATGTGTTCAAAACCATCAATGAGAATGGATGGTCACTGCCTATGCCTAAATGTCCTTTCTGTTTCTTCTTGGGCTATATACTCCTGAGAGAGAGCGAGGACTGGGGCTTTTTGAACAATTCTTCTTTTTTTTTTTTGTGTTGCTCACTGAGCTGCCAGCTGGAGTAGCCTAAAAGTGAAGCTGGTTGAAATGGCTCTCAACTTCTCACCAGTATAAGATAGCGTGCAATGGGAAGAAGCATTGTAGGTTGTAGTTTGTCTGGAAAGTTCAGATTGATGACTTCCCAATCTGGGGTTGCTGCAGAATTTTAAGTAGGGGAGTTCAGGCAGATAGGGCTTCCATCTAAATTGGCTTTTGGGAACTTGCTGGGTGGTTTCTGTTTTGGAGAGATTTATATCAACATACCCCTAGGCCTGGGAAGATGAGGTCTTTGCTGGAAGCTGGATCTCAGGAGCCTCCTAAGAGTTCTATTTGTAGGGCAGCGGGGCCAGACCTTCACAGGTCTCTCACATTCTGTCGCCCACAAATGTGGCCTTCCCAGGCTCAGTCTCTGTGTGCAATCACACTCACTTGTTCAATTTCCTGAACTTCTTCAGCTGGTCACATGAGCTGCCAGAGTCAAAGGGAATGTGAGTAGCATTTCCCTCCGTATCTTTCATAGGAATCCCCCTGGATACAATCTCCTCTGTGCCATTTCACTCACGTTCTTCTAGATGCACTGTAGGTACATGGTAGGCACTTGCCAGGACAGTGTGGCAATATTTTCTCTGCTCTCCTGGGTTCCCACAAGCAGCCAGCTGCAATGTGGCCTTTCAAGATGGCTCCCGCCTCAGCTCTTTGCTTCCCAGTTGAGAAATACAGAGGATTGATTTGCAAACACCAGTTTGCTGTGCAGCACTCTGGAGCAGGTGAGTTTGGCTGCATTTCTGAGCTACAGGTTTTTGCAGGCTTCAGTTCTGTGTGTGTGTTATCCGTCCCCGCTGCAGTGAACTGGTGCCCCTGCCCATACTGCAAACAGCTTGGTTCCAGTGTGTTCTCTTGTCCTTTGTTCAGCACACCTGGATTCTGAGACTTTAAGGGACTCTGATGGACTGTCCAAAATTGAATTTTTGTGAAATTCCTCCTTCACCCACGAGGCTGAGAAGCAGTACTCCTGCTACTCGAATCCTGAGACACGGAGCAACTGGAAATGCAGCCTTCCTCTCATTTGCCATCTTGAATCTTTGAGTTTCTTACTTTTTAAAAATAAAAGATTTCAAGTTGTTGTCTCTTGCGATGCATTTTAAGGTTTGTAGTTCTGCATTCATATTTTAGATGCATGAGAGTTTTATGTCAGGCTAGAGTTCTGAAAAAGTATCATTTCATAAACATTGCTTCAAATTTCTAAACTTTATATATATTGGAAAGTTGAGGGCCCTGTTGGATTATATGGGAGGAGCCTAGACCCATATCAACTCCAGTTTTGAAAAAGTATATGTTTTATAATGAGCAACAGTTTTATTTCTGAACGGAAATTAAATTAAACAGAAATTTCAAATTTAAATTAAACATTTTTTTGCTTTAATGATGTAAAAATATATTATTTTGGATATTAGAAAAATGACTACAGATTTTGAGGTTCACAAATAAATATGGATTTTTGAGGTGTATTCACCTCTAAATTCTATATAGCACCAGAAAAAGGATTTTATCTGTACAGATTTTAAGTAGCTCAAATCTAAAATGGGTTGAGTATAACCTACAATATAGAGGTTATAATGATCATTTGTTAAGTAAAATATGTGTGATGACTATCACATAGGCATTTAAAAATGAGTTGTTTTTTTCTTTGGTTGAGGTCATCTCTGTACAGTGGCTTAATTTCTGAGCAAGGACTAAAGGAAGCTATGACTTATGCTTAGCTTAATGTTGTAAAAATGACTTTATGGATAGAGCATTTAGTGACAGTTTTCTAAAGGTCCATAAGAGGAAATTCTAATTTCAGGAAATCTTTCTCCATTCCATTTGCTCTCATTGTGTGGTAATCGAAGAGCATCCTAAAATGCAGCCAGTTGTGAACAAAGACAGGAACCACCTCAGCTAAGAGGAGGTTCTCTATTACATTTTGTCAGGGAATCTTTCTAGGTGAATGAATATGCTTTTTGATTTTTGAAAAACCTCTTTCTGCAAGATGCTGCGCTAGGCACTGTACACAAGTATCTCCCAATGAGAAAGTGTCTATCTCTAAGAAGTTTCATCTGCAGCACAGTTAATACAGGTGTTAAAGAGAAGACTGTACACAGTGAATTCTCAAGACCTGTATACTTTTAATATTTTTTTTTTGGTCCCACTGGAAACCAGGATTTCTATGAAGGATTGTTTGAAACAGCCCATTCCTTTCTGTGCAATAACAAAATCATCAAAGAGCAATATTATTTTTTTTTCCACAAAATTTTGCATATGCCCTGCAATTAATTACTGTTTAGATGCATATACTTTTGTAAAGCAATGCACTATTGGCATTTATTTGAGGGAAACATTTGAAGTTGTTACTTATTACATCATTCAGTGCTCCTTTTATGAAGATCTACATAAATATGGGAAATTATAGATTTAATCATTATTTCTTTGAGGGCATTGTTGGCCTTCAGAAAACTTGAGGCCTAATTTGGGCCCAATTTTATGACTTTAGTATCTATATCATCAATAAGTATGTACTAATGGTTGGTCTTATTCAGATACATCTGGAGTTTTTCTGACTTTTTTTTTTTAGATTAGTTTTGTCATTTGTCAGTATTTGTCAGCTCTTCGTATACTTTTGGTCTCAGATTATGTAGAAATAGATAATTCATCTAAATAACATTTCTTTTATGCTCAACATTCTACGAATGCTTTCTTAATTTTCTAGAACATTTTCACTTAAAATCCAGTGTCATATTTTCAACATACTTAAGGAGAAAGGGAAATTTGGAAGTATGTCAAGATTGGAAAACTTAATAATGGGTAGCCATTAGAGAAGACAGGGATACGAAGGAAATAATTACCTACATTCAAACTCTTATTTACAGTTTCAAACAGGCAGACTTTTAAAGAAACAATTATTGTAATTTTTTTTCAGAACAGTAAAACTACATTACTCAAAAGAGAAAATTTCTGAGGTTACAAATCCCAATGCTTAACATGGAGTGCTTTGTGAATTTCTAAACTTCCTTTCATGCAAATCCGCAATCTTTCTTACCATTTGGAGAATCAAAATGTGTCTTGCTGAAGGGGATCGGTGAAGCTCCTATTTAATTAAAGAATAGCTCTTTAAGCAAATTGCATTTGAACACTTCTCTTCGGCGTAATTCTTACCTATTGTGTCCCTTGAGCAGCTCTCTCAGTTCTCCTTCTGCTGAAGTAAATTTATAGTTATTGTTTAAAGTCATCCAAAACTCATTAATATTTATCCGTTTCTGTTGTGTATCAGGTACTATGCTAAAGAGTAAAAAATGATAACAATAATATTAAGGGATTGACCATCTATGCTTGAAGCAGTTAACTCCGCCGTCATCTTTAAAAACCTTTATTAGTTTTCATTCTGCCTTTGTTTCCTCTTCCCTCACTGACTTTATTTTCCTATTTACCTACTTTAATGAAAAAAAATCTCCCCAACCTTTGAAAACTGAAATTCCCAGGGCTCAGTCTTGGCCCCATTCTCTACCTACACCAACCCCTTTACAGACTTCATATGGTCTTGTGCTTTGAATGTTATGCTGATAGTGCTAAAATTTACATCTACAGCTCAGACCTTGTTCCTACACAACAGTCTTCTATATCAACTACCTACATGACATTTACACTCAGATCTAAGCCTTCCATTTCTTAAACTGAGCTTCTGATTGTCTCCAAAACCCCGTAAGCTAAGAATCTTCCCCAGCACAAGTAAAGGCAACTCCATCCTTCTAGTTGGCCAAATTTAGGCCAACAATCTTGAAGACACCTTTGTCTTCTCTTCTAATTTCACATCCCAAAGAGAATCTATCCGTAGATTCTATTGATTCTTTTTAAAGATATGTCAAGGCTCTGATTGCTTCTACCCATGATCCTCTCAGATCCAGGCCAACATCATGTTAGACTTGGATAATTGCAATAATTTCTTTTGTTCATCATGATACTGTTATAACAAATGACTCCAAAATCTCAGTGGTTTAATGCAATAAATGTTTTATAATTTTCTTATGAAAGTGAGAGGGTGCAGAGACTCTGGTATATGTGGCCATTCAGGGACTGGTGTTCTTCCATACGGTGGATCCACCTTTCTCTGTGACATGGAATTAGTTCTCTGTTTTGTTTTCTGTATCTTGCAGAGAGTGTAAATTTTATTTTTAGAGGCCAGGACTGGAAGTAGCATGTCACTTTTGACTACTTTCCTTTGACCAAAAATCAGTTGCATGGTCCCATCTAGCAAGCGAAATTGAGAAATACCATTTTGCTATGGGCAAAGGGAGGAAATAAAGTTATTTGACGAACACATAGCATACATGGTTAAATGTAAGAATCAGGTTGCTTTATTGTTTTAAACTTTCTAATGGTTTTCATTCTCAGTAAAATAGCTAAATCCGTACAATGGACTATGAAGCTCTATATGATTTGGTACCATTTCTTCTTTGACTTTATTTCCTATTATTTTTCCCTTTGATCATTTTTTCCCAGTCACCCTGGCTTCACTGATGTTCCTTGAACATGGCAGGTACATGTGGTCATTGAACATGGCTACCTCAGGGCCTCTGCATTTGCTGTTCCTTCTACAGTATGTTTGTTCTAGATAAATCTATAGCTTTCTGTCTCACTGTCTTTATATCTTGGCTCAAGCATCACTTTCTTGGTGGGTGCATTCCTGTTTACCCAAATTAAAATTAAAATTAAAATTCTCAATTGCAGTATTCCTTATTCTGATTCTTAACTTTTTCCATAATTTTAATCACTGTCTATTATAATACTCACTTATTTTGTTTATTGTCTTTCTCCTCATACTAGAATATAAGCTCTATCAGGATAGAGATGTGGTTTGTTTTGCTCACTGCTGTATCCTCAGCCCTAGAAAGAGTGCCCAGCTAGTAGGAGGTACTGAATAATAATTTTATTATTTATTCTAAATATTATTTAAAATATAATCAGAATAGTATTTCAAATGAATGAATTCTTTATTCCCAAGGATTTAAAAATCAAACTAAGAAAACAGACAGCTACAGTATCTCACTATAAGAGAAAGATGTCAAACATTGTAGAAACAAAGAAAAGACTGATTTATTCTTCCTGGAAGCTCTGAGGCGTCACGATGAGGACAGTGCTTAATTTGTGAATTGAAGAATGAGTAGGAGTTTTACAGGACTTGAGAGAAAAGGCATTTTAGAAAGAAAAATAGCACAAAAGCTTGGAAGGGGTGGTTTTGTGGCATTTGGGAAACTACTGAGGAATTTGAGGTACTTCAGGTGGATATATGTGCATGTATTTAAGATTGGGGAAATTAGGCTAAAACGTTAGCTTAGTCCAAATGTGTCTAGTATTTCAACAAATGTGAATTTTGCTCTCCTGGCAGTGAAAAAACTTTGCAGTCCTTAGCAGGACCACAATGAGTCCAGGTGTACCTGCATGAAAGGTAAACATAGTGAAGTTCAGAAAGTGTCAAGGGCAAGTGGCAGGAAATGCAGGTGACAGACTGTTTTGAAACTTTGGACAGAGCAGATGAATATCTGACCTATTATATTCAATAAAGGCTCTGCCACAGCTTGGATCTCTCTCTCTCTCTCTCTCTCTCTCTCTCTCTCTCTCTCTCTCTCTCTCTCTCTCTCTCTCCCCCCACATCCCCATCCCTATTTTTGTATTTTATTTAGAGACAAGATCTCACTGAGTTGCTTAGCGCCTCGCTTTTGCTGAGACTGGCTTTGAACTTGGGATCCTCCTGCCTTAGCCTCCTGAACTGCTGGGACTACAGGCGAATCCCACCCAGGCAGCTTGGATCTTGAATGCCTCCCAAAGGCCCATGTGTTAAGAGGCTGATCCATAGGATGGTGTCCTTGGGAGGTGTAGAACCTTTGAGAAGTGAGGCCTATGGGAGGTGCTCAGGTCATTGGGGGCATGGTTCCAAATTGTGTAACCCTGGCCCCTTCCTATTTGCTCTTCCATGTCCTCTCACCATAATGTGCTGCTCATCACAGACTCAAAACAAGTGGCTAATCTGTCACAGAGTGGCAGCTCCAAAACTGTGAGCCAGTTAATTATTTCAGGTATTTTGTTATAGTGATTGAAAATGGACTAACACAGGCTCATATGGACAAATCTAATATGATATGTCATGAAGCTATTATCTACAATTGCTTGCCTGTCTTTACATAATAAGGGAGAGAAATCTGCCCAACCTAGAGATGAAGGTAATTGTCTTTGGCTTAAACTAAACATTATACTTTTCTATCCATGTGAAAACTGTTTGAATGCTTTTCATGGCCATTAGAGCAAAGTCCTCAAAGTCTGAATTCTTTGGGAAGAATTATTTTGTGAGCAAGAAAAGATATGAGCACTTACATTATTGTCAAACACACAGGTTTTGAATTTGACCCTTGAATCATCAGTTCTATTTTACTTTTTCTAAATGAACTCCACACTTTGTAGGTAGTTCATCATTATTGACTGTATTCTATACATGCCGCAGTCCGGCTGCAGCAAAATAACGGGGGGGGGGGGGGGGGGGGAGGGTTAACGAACAACTTGTGTAGATTGATACAGCAGGAGAGGGAGCCTATTGTAGGACAACAGAGGTATTTATACATTCCACATAGCTTATCTTAATTAGCATAAACTAGATACATCAGTCAACCAAAAAGTAATCTCCACACTTAATGGCTCCCTGGGGTTACTTCACAAACACTCCCTCTAGCATTTTGCCAGGCGCCATCCAGACTTGTTTACAGACTCTAACATTTCTCTGGCAAAATGCCAGGCGCCACCCTGACTTGTTTACAGACTCTAACATGTACATTTTACTGTCTACTGACTGTTCATAATATTTTCATTGTAAGGTACTGCAAGTTTCTACAAATATGACTAAAACACAGAGAACAGCGTTTGAATCACAGAGCCTATTTATCAGTCTTGGCCCATTACAAGCATCCCCATAATAAAGAGATAATAAAAACTCCTGGGTCTCTCAGATATAACACTTATAATGGGATTGTTTCTCTGGCAATGAAGCATTCATTCTTACATCAACTGTCTGAATCTAAATTGAATCAGTTCCAAAAGATGTTCCTCTTGTTTTTGTTGAACCCTTTGCATTTTTAAAATTAGCAGTCTTGTGATGTTAGATATGCTAAGATGTGTGTGTGTGTGTGTGTGTGTGTGTGTGTGCGTGCGCGCATGCGTGCTCATGGGCACACACATGCATAGCTATGTGCTAGATAAGTTATAGGGTCAGTGTGTTAAGTTTCATCCAGATAAGGATAAAGGGACCAAGGCTACCCATGAGTCTCTGACTGATATGTTTATTCTTCTTAGCACTATAAACTCCACAAAAATCTTTGCTTTGTTTTCTTTAATGGTAGAAGCTGTTCCTTAAAAAGTTTCTTTATTAAGCATATGCGTGTATTAATTGTAAAGAAATAGAAAAGCCCAAACTTGCCAGGAGCTGCACATTTGAAAACTTCTCCACCCTGAAGCACCGTAAGTGCTGTGTCCTATCTTAGTACTGGTAAATCGGTGATCTAAAGCTTCCAAGCCAAGCCTGCAATCCCTCTGTGAGTTCGTTTCATACTGAACTGTGGTACTTGATAAAAATATACTTGACTAAATTCTGGCCATTGATGGTATTTCATTTTTGTGGGTGTGCTTAGCTTCACCGGGCATAGAAATAGGTTGGTTATGGGAGTGTGAATAACAGTCTTCTCAGAGTTTCTCCATCCCTTCTCAGCTCCAGCATTGAGTTTTCATTGTCCCTCTAGATTCCCCAGCACACACTGTATACTCTGAAAGAAACTTTTGGAATCCTGACCTTAGCATTTATCACCTCATAGCAAACCTCGGTAGACGTTTCTCTTTTAGATTTATTTTTGCAAAATCATTATATTGAAGGGGCTTTGCATCCTACTGGGTACCTGCTTCTGATGACACTGGGAGAAAATTATATGTTTCAAAAAAAGTTAAGCCAAGTATTTTACCCATTGTTCTGAGATTTCTGAAGAAGTAGGACAGTGTAGGAGATACACCTGCATCATTTTGAATTCCAAACAAATAACAGATACTCTCCATAGGGAAATAACTCGTTTAGTAGTTGTTACTTTAGGAGAAAATGCTATAGCTTTAGATTTTGTTTTTTGAGAAAGCTTTTGATATTTCCAGTGAAAGACATAACATCGTAAGCACAGTCATTTGTGTGGCAGGATGAGTTGGTGACCACTGAGGAAAGTGACAAATCTCAACAGGGATGTGCCCCCAAATCAGGCCATGTTAAGTGAAGAGGGATGAAACTATTGTTTTTTTTTTTTATTAGCTACACATGGCATTATAATGATCTTGGCAATTCATACATTTGAATCAATTGGGGTATAATTTCTCATTTTTCTGATTGTACAGATTGCAGAATCACATTGGTGAAACTATTGTTTTTATTTTCTGTGGTGGTGGGGATTGAACCCAAGTACTCACATGTGTTGAGAAAGCACTCTATCACTGAGCTACATCACCAACCTTTATTTATTTATTTATTTATTTTGTTAAACAAAATGTTAAACTTTGTTTTAGCTGATTTTATATCAAGAATTAAATAGATGTGTGTATATTCTCTTTTTGTGTGTGTGGTGCTGGGGATTGAACTCAGGGCCTCACACATGCTAGGCAAGCACTCTACCACAGAGCTACATTCTCAACCCCACAAAATGACCTTTTTATAAAGGAATGAAATCTTAAAGATTCATTTAAAAGTGTGCTGTAATGATTGCCGTGGAAATTGTAGGCCTGAGAAAAATATCTGCTTGGTTTTTATTTATTTATTACTTAAAAATGACATCACAATAAAGCTATATAGGCTGGTATTCACCACATGATAAGGATGAATCTTTTTATATCTTTGAAAATATAAAAGCAGTTTAGTATATCTCTTATCCCCTAAAACTTTCTCTTTATGCCCTCATTTCCCATGAGTTCTTGTGTATTTTCTCTATCTCTAGCAAACTTCTTTGAAATAGTCATAACTTTCTGTCTTTATTTTCTATAGAAACCCCTCTAGTAGGGCTTTTTTCCCCCACAATTATGCAACCTGTTCTAGTCATATCTTCTTTTTCAATTCATTTTTTATTTGTTCTAATTAGTTATATATGACAGTAGAATGCATTTTGACCCATCATACATAAATGGAGTCTAACTTCTCATTCTTGTTGTAGGTGATGTAGAGTTACACAGGCCATGTAGTCTTATATGCATATAGGGTAATAATGTCCGATTCATTTATCATTTCTATTCCCATGCCTCCTCCTCTCCCTTCACTTCCCTCTGTTTAAATTACCAAATTACCTCTATTCTCCCCGCTCCCTTATTGTGAATCAGCATCTGCATATCAGAGAAAACATTTGGCCCTTGGTTCTTTGGGATGGGCTTATTTTGCTTAGCATAATATTCTCCAGTTCTATCTATTTCTATTTTCTTATGTGTTGCTGTCTTCAGTGACCACTTCCTAGTCCCCATCTTCTTCAACATTTAAGGTCTTTCGTTTGTCTTTCCACATCAAAGCAGTGCCTGCACTTAGTCACTGGAATAACCTTCTCTTTTTGTTTTCTATCTGACTCATTGGATTACTGCTTGTGTATTTTCTTGTGTGTTTTCTTTCCTGGGTCCTGCTCAGCTTTCTGAATTCAAATATTGAAGTCTTCCAGGGTAGAGCCTTTCAGTATTTTTTTAAAAAAATCTGTATTTCTTTTAACTCATCTTGACCCAGAGATTTGACTCTCAAAAGTTATCTGCTACCTGGGCAAGATGGTGCACACCTGTAATCTTAGCTACTTGGGAGTCGAGTCTGGAAAATTGTTTGTTTGAGGCCAGCTTGGGAAACATAAAGAAACAGGGTGGGAGGAAGGGTAGAGAATTATCCACCTTTACTTGAAATACTTGAAATGATCCTAATTTTGATCTATCAGTTACTTATTTTTAGTCCAAAGCACTATGACGCTCAGTTGCTCTATTGCAGTTGGTTTCTCTTGAGTCTCCTGGCATCCCCTCTTGCCCTCAATCTAGCCTCAACCATGTTTTACAGTTTCATTCATGAAACCTGGGAGCTTACTGTGACATAGAATATCCTTTAAGAACTGGATTTCATCTATTTCTCTAGGTGCATCTTTTAGCTTTCTTGGCCTTCCTCACATACTTCAGCCACATTTATCCTTAAAAGGAAAGCGAGGAACCAGGAGATGGGCAAGGGAGAAATGAAAGTCGAAGACCAAGCAGAGATACATATAGATGGAGACAGGCAACACAGGCTTGAGTTTAGTCAGGCGAGTCCTATTATGGGCAGTTAAGGATTGGGTTGGTATGAGGGAGTGGTGAGCCCTTCTCAGAAAGGCCCTTGGGCAGGAAAGTAAAATTCTTCTTAAGATGGCAGCTGTCACTTAAGATGGTCATCCGGATGCTAAGCAAGGACCTTACAGTCCTCAATCATGATAAGCCTGCTTGGGCCTTAGCACATGGTGCTGCTTCTGTCTGAAGCACATGCACCAGATAACTTCCGAGTTAACTGTCACATCACCTACGTGTCTACTCAATGTCATCCAGTCAGGGAGTAATTCCTTGGCCCTCCATCAAAAAAATGGAATCTGCCAGCCAGTTAGCCATTATTCATCTTACTCACCTTCATTTTCTTTTGAGGTCATATCAGCATTAATTATATTGATTCAGTTGATTTATTGGCTTCCTTTCTCCAATAGAATGTAGACTCTCATAGCAGACATTTTGCCTTGGTGTTTGAAAGCTACGTCCTCAGTGTTGGGAGAGTGCCTGACCCACAAGTAGCAGGTGCTTAGAAAATTATTTTTCTTTCAATGAATGAATGGAATTTTTTTTAGTGTGTTGGTATAGAAATGTTTGTCTTCTCTTGAGTGTGTTCTATTACATGCTGATTGCAGTGATATGACTAATCAATCAACTCTAGAAAGCTTCACCCTGAGCATTTCATGTTCTGCTGGGCTCATGCAAGAGTAATGGCAGGGTCAACAAAATGCTTTTCGCTAGAAATATCTCTTCCTGCTTGGAGTTCTACTGAAAAACTGATGCACCACTGTGGGGAAACATGATTGCCCTTTAGCGTCCTTAGCAACTCTGTTGAGGATCTCTCCTACTTCAGCAATCCTGGATCAGGGATGGAACATGGTCGAGATTATTTGGTCACTTCTTCCCAAGAGCAGATGATTTATTTTCATGCCCATTTAATTTTTTTCTGGAACCTAGTTGTGTAGAATCATTATTTTGGTGTGTGTGTGTGTGTGTGTGTGTGTGTGTGTGTGTGTGTTTGTAGGGAAGGATGCTAGGGAAAGTTGTTTAAACTGCTCTCTGCTTTCAAAGAAGGATAAATTGGAAATGTTTCCTCTGTGGAGAAATTGTCCATATTTGACCTTAGAGCCAATGCTTTTTTTTTTTTTTTTTGGATATTTAGTGCTTATCAAATCACTTGCAGTCAAAATAAAATGTCAATCAGAGGGATACATTTTACTGGTACAAATTCAAGATTTTATAGGATTTTTGTGATATATATCTCTCCAAGTTACAACTTGACAGAAGTTAAATTAAATCTACCATTTCAAATGAATCCTGAGGCAGGAGAAATTATCTATAATTTTCAGTATTTGATAAAGATATGTTATTCTCTAGCAGTGAATGTCACTGCCAAAATAAATAAATAATTTTAAAGACTGCTTGAGATAAGAATTGCTTTTAGTAAAAGAAACCATTAACGCTAATGACAGAAAAGTCATAATGGAATAAATACTATAACAGGGAGTTGATTATAGTTCTCCAAATAAACATCACAGATATTTATAAAATTAATAAATATTAATGTATGTTATTTCATTTGTTAAAACTGTTTCATGTTTAGTAGGAAAGGTGTTTGTTAAATTTTTATGATATATCCTAAAATTCTTTAGATTATAAAAGCCAAAATATTATTATAAAGACTTTTTTTTAAGAAAATAAGAGGTAGTTATAGAAGTAAATGTATATAACAGAACATATTATCATAAAACCATTAAAGATTGTCCCTAAAATTATTGTTTTCAATTTATAGTTATTATGAGATTAATAACAAATTTAAAAGAAAGAATTCTGAACATTCTGACACATAAAATGCATTTTCTTGGTATGCTTTTTTTCTCCCCCCATTTCAATCCATGCGTATGTTATTCACAGACAAAATCACAAGGCACATACACTTTTATATTTATGATTTTCATTTGAAATGTACTGTTCTACTTTGTTCCACAATCTTTATGCATATAATTTTTAATGGTTACTTAATAGTTGATTGATTACTATAGTTTGCTTTTGGGGTGTGTTCATGCTGCTGGAGATTGAACCTAGAACTTTGCATGTACACTGTCACTGAGCTACTCCCCCAGCCCTTAATGTCCTATTCAAATGCTGGATTCAGTCACATTCTGTTTGCTTCCTGAGTAGGCACTTAAAATATTTAGTTATAATAAATAAACTCCCTATGTGGTATGATTACAGTAGTAATGAAAAAGATTTCTCATTTCAAAATTTCCATGTAAAGTTGTTATTCATCATTATACCTTGAGTTGAATTAGTTAGCATATTATTCTAGCCAAAATATAAGAATTGCATTTTGAACAGAGGAGACACAAAATAGTGCTCAAAACCAGACTCATCCTCAGAGACCATATCTGGTGGGTTGATCCTGAGAAAGGTTCTTGTGTAAGAATGGATACCCCAGAAGGTCATAGGGAATACCTTATTTGCAACATAATATTTATTATTGGGTGGGGTATAAAAACATATGATTTGTATGAAGTTTGATTTTGCATAGACATGGAAAGAATCTATAAAGAGAAACAGTTACAAGTTATCTATTTTTTTCTGTCTTTGCATTGAAGGAAGTTTGGGGATAGGTTTCTGATTCACAGTGTGTATCACAGTATGGGTAAAAAAAATAATACATTTTACTTGATCAGCAATTTTCTACAATAAATGAGCATGACTGTGCTTACAATGGTTCAAATCAGTGAAGTCAGAACCTTGCTTCTCAGTTCTGTTGTCATTAAATCATGAAGAAAATACCAGTGAACGGCAATATTTTGAACACTGATCTGTTGTCTTAAGGTTCTTTCACAGCCAAATGACCAAGACATCACTGGAACAAAGGTTTATCTCAATTGTAAGGCAATTTCGCAAGGACCAATTAAATTATCTCTTTTTTCATCAGTGGCTCTTGTAATTTACAAGCTGATGTTTTTCACTTAGGAGGTCCAACTGTGGTCATTTATGACCAAAATGATAAAAATCAATCTTACGAATTTAATTGGAGCAACGAAGCAAATTGTAAATTACATAAATTGTAAATTATGTGTATAAATATGGGTTAGTTCATTCGTTCATGTAATAATATTTTGTGTGCCTTTTGTATGGCACAATTAGAATTGTCAGGCACAATTCTGGGGGAAATGTAGTGATGAATCAAGTCCTTATCCTCTGAGGCTTATATTCGTGGTAGAGTGAGAGACACTAAGCAAATACATATAATGAAGTTTTAAATTTTTGTAAGCACAGCAACAAAATAACTGAAAATGCGGCAAGAGTGTCTGTTTTATATAGGGAGGTATAGAAGGTTTTTTTTTTACATCTGAGATAATTGAATTAAGACCTAAGTGGGGGGCTAGGGCTGTAGCTCAGTGATAGAGCACTTACCTCCCATGTGTGAGGCACTGAGTTCTATCCTCGGCACCACATAAAAATAAACAAAGATATTGTGTTCATCTACAACATATATAAACACAATATCATATATATATATATATATATATATATATATATATCTCCAAGTGGGATAGTGGAATAAGCCTGAGTTATCTGGGAGAAGAATGTATAGATGATATAACAGCAAGTGCCAAGGGTATTGAGCTGGAAACATACTGGATATCTCCTGCAGAAAGCACTGAAGCAGGTGTGGCTACAACAGAGTGAATGGAGGTAGGAATGGTGTGTGGGGAGAGAGGCTGGTACAGATGGCAGAGCACTTTATTCTTCACTTTTTTAAAATTTAAGTGTTTATTATTTAATTTTAAACAATCAATTATCTTGAACACATTTAAGTCACAAGAAAAATATTTTATATTGACCAAAGTAGTTATCACTTTTGGTGCTCTTTTTCTTTTTTTCTGGTTGTTTAAAAGTATATTGACATCAATTCGTGTCTTCATGCATGTACTTTGGATAATAATGTGTTGAACCATGACACAAAGAAAAGAGCACCTACTCCAATTTTAAATCAAATTAAAGCAAGCTTGTAATTCTGACTAGCTGGGACTGGTCTCTCCCCAAATCCATGGAATAGAAGACATTACCTCAGCTCTCTAGGAGCTCAGTTTTATAGTACAAAAAGTTGCAAAAAGAGGGGTGCCTTGAGAACTTACAGATAACAGGATTTTGACAAGCATAATACAAAGGCAGGTAGTAGGTTAATGGTCTAAATGGTTCAGCATTTAGGGAGTAAATTTAGATCCCAACATCAGAATTTCTGAGGCACCATTAGGATTTCAGAGAGGGTAGTTATCTGGTCAAGGAAAACCAGGCATGGGTGAGTTCAAGGAACGAGCAGGCATTTATAGTAAAACAGAATTTAACTTTTCGGGACTTTGTGACGAGATGGCTCCCAATCTTAAAATGGAATTAGGCTGGGTTCATCAAATGATCATCACATTCCACCATCATTTCTAACCCCATGCCCCCTCCATTTCCCTCCCACCCCTCTGCCCTATCTAGAGTTCATCTAATCCTCCCATGCTCCCTCTCCCTATCCCACTATGAATCAACCTCATTATGTTAGAGAAAACATTCAGCATTTGGTTTCTTGGGACTGTCTAACTTCATTTAGCTTTATCTTCTCTAACTCCATCCATTTACATTCAAATGCCATGATTTTATTCTCTTTTATTGCTGAGTAATATTCTATTATGTGTACATGTCACATTGTTTTGATCCAGTCCTCTATGGAGGGGCATCTATGTTGGCTTCACAGTCTAGCTCTTGTGAATTGTGCTGCTACAAACATTGATGTGACTGTGTCCCTGTAGTATGCTGTTTTGGCAGAGCATTTTAATGACTTTAGTTTTTTTAGTTAGGGTGAGATGAGAATCCATTAGAGAGTTTGGATCAAAGGAAAGACATTCTAGTTTGTTTTTTAAGAATGACTGTAGTGTGGGAAGTAGGATACATCCGATGCAAAAAAGAGAGGCCAGTTTGCAATCTCTGTACAGAAAAGAAGTAACTGTAGGTTTGACATGGAAAAAGTGGTCGTGTTCAGGATTCAGAAGGATAAGCTGATAGGTCTTCTGGTGGATTGGCTGTGGAATGTGACCAGTAAGTGAAAAGACAAGGACATATGAGACATTTGGCCTGAGCCACTGATAGGAGGGGACCGCCATTTGCTGATATATAAGAGTGTGAGAGAAGCAGGTTGTTGTGGTTGTTGTTGTTGTGTGTGTGTGTCTGAGACCAAAAGTTTGGTTTTGGAAATGTGAGTTCAGGATGTTTACTAACCAGCCACACGGAGATGATGCATAAACAGTGTAGCATGGTTGGGTCTGTCTAATCAGGGCCTGGGGATAAGAAATGGAAATCCCCATGCTCATGGTGAAACATGACTCTAGGGGACCCTGAATAAGGATCCAACAGACCACAAGGGACCTGCCCTTAGACATACAGTGTAGCATGGTTGGGTCTGTCTAATCAGGGCCTGGGGATAAAAAATGGATATCCCCATGCTCATGGTGAAACATGACTCTAGGGGACCCTGAATGAGGATCCAACAGACCACAAGGTACCTGCCCTTAGACATATGACCCAGTTTGTCTGGGTGTGCTTCTTATTCCGAGGTGATTTATTGCACTTAACTTATTTTATAATTAGTTGTTAGAGTACAGCCAGGAAACAGATTTTCCTTTGAGCTTGGCCCATGTAGAACCTCAATAAATTACATAAAATTGAAGTTAATTTCTTTATGAATTTGATTATTCTAGGTTCCTGATATAAGTGGAATCATAACAGTGTTTGTCTTTTTGTGACTGGTTTATTTCACTTGGCATAGTATTGAAACCGGAATTTTGAGATGAGACTAGATTTTGCTGCTTGGCCAATTTCCTCTAGGTTCTTATCTTACTAATTCTGAAGAATAAAATCCACAGATAATCATGGAAGAGAAGAGTAAACAAAGTAGGATTTACTGAAGAAAGAAGAGATAGAATTCTTTCTTCAGTAAATCCTACTTTTCAGCTTAGGAGTTTATACGTGGTTCAGGACGCAGCATCGAGGAAACTCTATGTAAAATGGGCATTGAAAAAGAATCAAGACTATCATCTGTGTTCACTACCCACTTCCTTCCTTTAACTTCTATCTGGGTTCATCCCCATTTTTCATTTTTTACCGCTGGTACAAAGGGGTTGGTTGGAGGTGTTCTCAAGAGTGACCCTCAAGGTCTTTTACATTTGAAATTGGCCTTGATGGTGCCCATTAATATGTCTGTGGGTTGGCTTGCAAGTGTGGTTGAATGGGGCTTATTAACCTGACTGCCTGGTTATTTTACTATCTGTTCAATTTTATCCTCATTCAGTATCTTTAAGGCTCATACTGAATTCTTGCAGCATCATTTTTTATTAGTTCTTTTTTAGTTATACATGACGGTAGAATGTATTTTGGCAAATTATACATACACTGAGTATAATTTATGCTATTTAAGATCTCACTCTTGTGGTTATACAATCCGAGTTACCTTGGTCATGTATTTAAATATAAGGCTAGGGAAGTTATGTCTTATTAATTCTACTGTCTTTCCCATTCCCATTTCTCTTTCTTCCTTTCATTTCCCATTGTCTAATCCAATGGATTTCTATCATTCACCTCCTTACCCTCCCTTGTGGGTTAGCATCCACAGATCAGAGGGAACCTTTGGCCTTTGTTTTGGGGGGACTGGCTTATTTCACTGCTGAGGGCCATTACCAAGTAGGAATGACGCATCGAAATTTCCTTGCCAAGCATACCCCATGCTGCTTAGAGGACATTTGATGGGACATTGCATGCATGCTTTAATAAGGTGACCTTGCTCAAGGACCAAGGCGGATCCGGGTTTAGAGCTGATCAGGTTTGAGGAAGTAACTGGCTCCTTGAGTTTAAGGCGTTGCCAGTTTAAGATAATGGGTTTTAGGGAAGTTAGAGGTTGAAGATTATTGCTGGGATTAGGATGTTCCTGCTGCTTGTTCCTGTTGAGTTCTCGTGAGATTAAAATGGGATTTGGAGATAGCTTCGTGGAGTAGGTGAATTGTGAGGGCAGACGGCAGAACACGGTTGCCCCTGGACCTGTGTGGATGCGGTGTGAGAGTAGGAATAAAGAATTGCTGTTTGAACCTAGGAAGCTGTGTGGTGGCTCGTGATTCTGGTGCCAAGACGAGACCTTGGCATTTCACTTAGCATGGTATTCTCCACTTCCATCCATTTACCAGAAAATGCCACTATCTCATTCTTCTTTGTGAGTGAATGATAATCCATTGTGTATACAAGCCACATTTTCTTTATCCATTCATCTGTTGAAGGACACCTAGGTTGTCTCCATAGCTTAGCTATAGTGAGTTGAGTTGCTATAAACATTGATGTGGCTGTGTCACTGTAGTATCAGCATCATTTTTTTTAAACCCAGAATATGGTGATCCAAAAATAATTCATGGCATTGTGAAAAGGATTGTTAAAAATTAGGTAATATAGGTGCTATGCCACATATTGTGGCTATATATGGAAGGCACTTAAAAAATGGTACCGAGTGGTGAAAAATTATTTATATTACAAAGGGATCAAACTTATAAACTTGTCCTCTAAAACTTATTCTTCATTTCAGGAGTTCATTTCGGGTGATATTTTAATATAGTACACAATTCTGTCATTCATCATTTTTATGACTATCTCTACTTGTCCATAGTGCACAAGCTCTACCATTAAAAATATTCATTTTAGATATTAAAGTTCTATTTCTGATTGTGTGCTGTTCCTTCAGCATCCCCAAAGGCAGTGTTTTCCAAAGTGTTCCATGGAACAATAACTTAGATGAAAATCTGCCAATTAAATAATGTGTGGTCAAATAAAGATTGAATAACACAGCTTATGATATCTCTCTTTTATTGAATCATGAAGCCTTGTGCTGAGGCACAAGCCTAATAAGAAACTGGTGTCTATAGTCAAGAAACCAGTTAAGTCCTAAGTTTTCTGTTCTGTGAATATTTCAATAAAATTGACACAGGTGCTATTACTGTAGGTTGGAAATTATAACCTAGACTTTGTTAGATAATTTATTATACTTAATGATATTAATAAATAACATCACTAATAATTCACCTATTGCTTTTTCTCAAAAGAATAGAACTCCAAAACCTGATATTTATTTCAAAGTCACCCTAAGTGGTGTACTTGTGTTATGACAGATTCATGGGACCCCAGTAGACCTCCAGGAGCCAAATCTAATGCAATCACACAAGAGTCTTTATTGCAAGCTCGAGCCTGAACTCACAACAGTTCCCGATGAAGCAGTCCCAGGAAGTGAGTCCTGGTCCCTTTGTTCAGTGAGATTTTATAGGTTTTGGGGGGATACTCTATGCATCACAACATCACACAGCAAATCATTCCATACCGCAGGAAAATCAAACAACTCTTAACATTGATTAGCACATTCACTGGCGGGAACAAGTTGGGTAGGGGTGATTGGTTAGTACAAGAGGGGGATTCCTTTGAACTGATTGGTTTAGGCCACGAGGGGTGTACATGCTAAACTACATGGTTTCCCAACATGTTATCCACCACCATAAACTACTGGGGAGTCGTCATCTGGCATCTCAGGTATTTTTCCCTGTCTCATGCTGATTGGAGGTTGTTAGGGGGGTTGCTATGGGTCCTCATAGGTCCTTATAGCCTAACTGAGTCAGGGACACCTGCCGCCTAAGACCTCTCCTGTTATTTGTAGACAAACAACTCAGCAGGGTGGGTATGTGCTTAGGAGTGCTATGTGGGTTTTTCCAAGGACAAGGGTCATGCCGCCTTCCTTGGACAGGCTTTGCTCTGAGGTAGAGGCTGGTTTCTCAAAAGTGGAGTCACATTAGTTTCTCACTTGTTCGTCAACATAAGATTTTCAGGTGTTCCATAAATGAACAATAGGGCATAATGGGACTTTTTACTTCTCTAAGACTTGGCAATTGAATCTTTTAAAAAGTATTACTTTGTGTATTATTTTTGTTTAAATTTTAAATTTGCTTTAATTAGTTATACATGACAGTAGAATATATTTATGTACTTTAGTATATCATACATAGATGGGATATAATTTCTCATTATTTTTAATAGACCACAATTAATCAAAACACTAGAAAAACTAGGGATAACAGGAACATGTTTCAACATAAAATCTACCTATGCTAAGCCCCAGGCCAGCATCATTTCTAAATGAAGAAAAATTGAAAGCTTTACCTCTAAAACTGGAATAATACAGGGATGCCCTCTTTCACCACTTCTATTTAATATAGTTCTTGAAACACTGGTCAGAGAATTAGACAAATGAAAGAAATTAAAGGGATACAGATAGGTAAGGAAGAACTCAAATTAGCACTATTGGCCAATGATATGATTCTATACCTAGAAGACCAAAAAACATTTCACCAGAAAACTTCTAGAACTAGTAAATGAATTCAGCAAAGTAGCAGGATACAAAACCAACACCCATAAACCAAAAGCATTTCTGTAGATCAGTGACAAATCCTCTGAAAGGGAAATGAGGAAAACTACCCCATTTACAATAGCCTCAATAACAATAAAAAATAAAATAAAATACTTGGGAATCAACCTAATGAAAGAGATGAAAGACCTCTACAATGAAAACTATAGAATTCTAAAGAAAGAAATTAAAGAAGACCTCAGACAATGGAAAGATCTCCCTTGTTCTTGGATAGGCAGAATTAATATTGTCAAAATGACCATACTACCAAAAAGCATTATATAGATTTAATACCATTTCAATCAAAATCCCAATGATATTCCTCACAGACATAGAAAAAGAAGTCATGAAATTCATCTGGAAAAAGAAGAGACCCAGAATAGCTAAATCAATCCTTAGCAAGAAGAGTAAAGCAGGGAACATCACTATACTACAGAGTAATAGTAACAAAAACAGCATGGTATTGACACCAAAATAGACTTGCAGACCAATGTTACTGAATAGAGGACACAGAGACTAACTCACAAAACTACAGTTATCTTATATTTTACAAAGGAGCCAAAAACGTACATTGGAGAAAAGATAGCCTCTTCAACAAATGATGCTGGGAAAATTGGATATCCATATGCAACAAAATGAAATTAAACCCCTATCTCTCACCATGCACAAAACTCAACTCAAAGTGGATCAAGGACCTAGGAATTAAATCAGAGATACTGCATCTATTAGAAGAAAAAGTAGGCGGCCCAAATCTTCATCATGTTGGATTAGGTACCAACTTCCTTAATAAGATGCTTATAGTGTAAGAATTAATATCAAGAATCAATAAATTGTATGGATTCAAACTAAAAAGTTTCTTCTTAGCAAAAGAAACAATCAGTGAGGTGAATAGAGAGCCCATTATTTGGGAACAAATTCTTACCACATGCATGTCAGATAAAGCACTAATTTCTAGAATATATAAAGAACTAAAAAATTTTAACACCAAAAAAAATATAATCCAGTCAACAAATGAGCCAAGGAAATGAACAGACACTTCTTAGAAGAGGACATGCAATCAATCAATAAATATATGAAAACAAGTTCAACATCTGTAGCAATTAGAAAAATGCAGATCAAAACTACTCTAGATTTCATCTCACTCCAGTCAAAGTGACAGCTATTAAGAATACAAACAATAAGTGTTGGCGAGGAAGTGGGGGAAAAGGCAAACTCATACATTGCTGGTAGGACTGAAAATTGGTGCAGCCAATGTGGAAAGCAGTATAGAGAATCCTTGGAAAACTGGGAATGGAACCACCATTTGACCACTATCCTACTCCTTGGTCCAAAGGACTTAAAAACAGCATACTACAGTGATGCAGCCTCATCAATGTTTATAGCAGCACAGTTCACAATAGTTAAACTGGGGAACCAATATAGATGCACTTCAGTAGATGAATGAACAAAGAAAATGTGGTATACATACACAATGGAATATTATACAGCATTAAAAAAGTGTAAATTAATGGCATTTGCAGGTAAGTGGATGGAGCTGGATAATGCTAAGTGAAATTAACCAATTCCTCAAAACCAAATGTTGAATGATTTCTCTTATTTAAAGATACTGATCCATAAGATGCTGCGGGGCCTGGACAGGGGGAGGCAGATGGGAGGATTAAATGAACTCTAGAAAGGGCAAAGAGGAAAAGGGGAGGGAAAAGAAGGAAGGGGTCATAGGGGGAGGAAAGACAGTGGGATGCAATGGTCATCATTACCCTAAATACATGTGTGAAGATATGAAGGATGTGACTCTACTTTGTGTACAACCAGAGATACGACAAATTGTGCTCTATGTATGTAATATAAATTGTAATGCATTCTATTGTCATATATAACAAATTAAAATTTAAAAACCAGATAAATCGTAATGAAAAATTTGTGACATTTTCAAAATAAACTTTTTTTTTAAGTATTAAAAAATGTTATTTTGGGTGTTATTTTTAAATTTTTTAATTTGTTTTAATTAGTTATACATGACAGTAGAGTGCATTTATGCACTTTAATATATCATACATAGATGGGATATAATTTCTCATTATTTTTAATTGTGGTCAAACACACATAACATAAACATTAGCAACTCAACCATGCTTAAGTGTCCGGTTTGGTGACATTAAGTGGATTAACAGTGCTGTGCAGTCATCACCACCATCCATCTCTGGACTCTTTCCATCATGCAAACCTGAAAAGTCTCCACCCATGAATTATAACTCCTAATTCCACTTGTCTCTCTCTTTGGAAAACCATTGTTCTATTCTCTGTATGAATTTAATTATTCTAGGTACCTGGTATAAATAAAATCATACAATATTTGTACTTTTTTGACTGCCTTATTTCATTTAGCATTATGTCCTCAACGTTGATCCACATTGTAGCATGTGTAAACAAGGCCTTCCTTTTAAAGTCTAAATAATAAATCATTGCATGTATAGCAGCATGGTGTTTAGACACTCATTTATCAATGGACGCCTCCCAGCTGTCATGAAAAATACTCATGAGTGTATAAAATGTTTCTGAGACAGGCATTCAATTCATTGGTTATAATAGCAGCAGTAGAATGGCTAAGTCATATGGTAATTCTATTTTTAATATTTTTTAAGTATGCCATACTGTTTTCCAAGTAGCTGTACCACTTTATATCGCCTCTAACAATATGCACAAGAGTTCTGATTTCTTCAAATCTTTACTTTTTGTTATTTTTTTTGGTTTGCTTGTTCATTTATTTAATAGTAGCCATCTCCATGGGTGTAAGGTGGTATTGTGTGGTTCTTTGACTTGAATTTACCTAATAATTTGTGAATATTGAACATTATTATATTCATTGAATATCTTTTTATATGTTTGCTGGACATTTTGATAACTTCTCTGGAGAGTTTTTTTAAAAATTTTTTTCAAGTCTTTTACCCACTTTTAAGTTGTTTTGTTGTTATTTTTATTGAGCTGTCTGTGTTCCTGATATATTCTGGATAATCACCTCTTATCAGATACATGATTTGCAAATATTTCTCCCCTTTTCTGAGCTATCATTTCACTCTATTGATTCTTTACTTTGATGCTGAGAAATTTAAAATTTTGATGTAGTCTGATTTATCTATTTTTCTGTCTATGACCTGAGCTTCTCATGTCACATCCAAGAAATTATTGCCAAAACTAATGTCACAGAGCTCCATGTTTGAAAGAATGTTATAATTTTAGCTTTCCTGTTAAGGTCTTTGATCCATACTGCTAATTTTTTTTTATGGTGTAAGATGATGGAAGACCATTGTTCTCTTTCCTTGGGAAGGGCCAACTTTCTTAGCACTATTTGTTGAAAAGACTGTCCTTTCCGCACTGAATGGTCTTGTCACCCTTGCCAAAATCATATTTCTGGGCTGTTTATTCTATTCCATTGGTCTACATGTCTATTTTTATGGCAGTACCACAACTGTTTTGGTTACTGCAGTGAGTTTTTAATCAGGAAATGTGAGACCTCCAACTTTGTTCTTTTTAAAGATTATTTTGATATTCAGGGTTCCTTAGGACTCGATATGAATGTTAGGGTAATTTTTTCCTATTGCTGCCAAAAAAAGTTGTTGGGATTTTAATAGGGATTGGATTAAATCTGTAGATCATTTTGGATAGTATTGAGAACTTAAAAATATTCATTCTTCCAATTCATGAACACAGGATGTTTTTTCAAGTATTGGTGATTTTTTTTCTCAATTTCTTTCCATAACGTTTTATAGTTTTCAAGTATAAGAGTTAAATATCCTTGGTTAAGTCTATTATGGTCCAATGTCTTGGAAATTTTGTAAATGGAATTACTTTCTTAATTTTTTTCTTGGATTATTTATTGTTAGTGTATAGATATGCAATTGATTTTTGTTGAATCTCTTTAAATCTCATAAAATATCTCTTTATATCCTATAAAATTAGTGTTGTGAAGAATAAAGTTTGGAAAATATTGCCCAAAGGTTATATAAATTGTATTATAGAATCTTTCTTTGAACTTTTTTTGCTATTTTACATCCTTTGGAGAGTTCTGCTTATGCCATTTTAAACATTTATAGTAAATCATGTTCTTATTTATTTGTATATTATTTGTATGTGAAAGACCCTAAAAAATTTGAATAACATCATAGTTAAATGAAAGTTGATCTATCCTCTATCAGAACTTTCTATTTACTTACATTTAATTAATTCAAAGACCAAATCTAATTCTATTGCATTTGACATCCTGCTTAGTGATTCTGGATGTTAAGTTTTCTAACCAATAAGACATAGTAACAACACTGGTTTTATTTTTGTTAAATTTAAAAGAGATATATGTATTTATTTATGTGTATATAATTCCTTTTAGGGAGTTTTTAAGATTAGGGATGAAGAAAGTGTATTGTATTTGGACTTTGCTATTTTGGCTTTTTATAGTGTAAGTTAAAATATTACACTTCTAAAGATAATTTCTTCATTCATATTGAAGAAATAGATGCATAAGGTAAGATCTGCTAATACCATTAATATTTCTTTTGTGAAATTGGTAGTTTTACTAGTCATATGAATTTTTCTTACATGGTCTAGGGACTGTCATTTAAAAGCACAAGTTAAGAAGTACTTGAGGTGGAGGAGCCAGACGAAATGTTTCTAAATAGAAGTTCTAGGAAACATTGATCAAACTAGTAGATGAAAAAAGAATCAGGTCTTCACTTTTGGTAGCAATCATTATCTCTTCTTATTATAAAGCAATCATTTTTCCTTCACCCTAGGTTTTGTGCAAGAACTCACTTGTTAAAGTACCATCACTGCATTTCAACTCTTTGACTGCAGAGGCTGGTAAACTATTGAGAGGTGACTTACGATCTTTTCTTTTTTTCTTCTTCAAGGTTGTGGGATAGATTTGCCCCCAAAGATTGTAATTATTCTTCTCTTTAGTCTCAGTCCTTTCAGTAGAAGTTTAAACTAACTTCTTATCGCTGAGCTTAGAGGTAGTATTGCTGTTATCGCTGCAGTGATAACATGCATTCTGCTGTACAGAATAGAGTTGCAGTCATTTCCCAAAGGCTTTACTGCCTAAGCAGAAAGTCCACACCAGCGTGAAATTCTCTAAATGAGAAATATCAGTCGTGCAAGGTTGCTTATTCGTTAACTGGGTGGCGATAGGAAAAAAAGGAAAGAGATTTCAGTTCTTGCAGAAGCCTTGGAGTAAGTAGAGGGACTGTCAGCACTGCAGTCCTCATTTTTCTGAATGTCTCAGGCAGCTCTGATCATGATCAGAAAGAGGGCTGCATCCATGTTGTCTGGTGCCCCCCTCTCAAGCTCTCAGTCTCAGCAGCATTCAGAAACGGTGGCTGTCTGACTAAAATGACACACGCTGAAGAATGCATTCCTTCATGCTTTCCTTCTTTTATTTGTTGATTTACTCATTTGTTCATAATATATATTGAGCTCAATGTGTAAGGCATTTCTGAGGATACACAGATGGGAACAAATGTCACTTCTGACCTCAAGGCACTCAGGCTATTGAATAGTGCTGAATAACATAACTTGACTACACTGTGAATATTACCAGAGCACACAGGAAAGAGGCCTTCTCCATGTGGTGCGGGGAGAGGCTTACATTTGAGACTAAAAGATAAAAGCAGCTTTCCCAACTTAAGAAATGGGGTTAGAAATTCCAGGCCCAGGGGCCAGCTGAAGAGGGCAAGGCACAAGGTGATTTGCGGTGGTAGCTTCACGTGAACATGGCTCAGGCAGTTCAACCTGAAATCTCTGCTGTGAATGGCTGAGCTGCTGCCTGCTCCTATCTAAGAGGGAACAAGTGCTTCCTCTTTCTTACCTTCAGGTGGTACCTGAAGGTTGGGAATGGAGTGTCATGTCTTAGTAGGGTGTCAGGATTGGGGGGTTCCAGCCCAGCTCCACTTTTAGAAAGTGACTGCTATCCTACATTTAAAAAAATCAATTCATATGACTCTTTGGGATGACCTGGCTTAGTGTTATTATTCTGTTGGCCTCTTTATTACTTGATGACTCTGCCTCCTCTTAGACTTTCATACCTCACGTGGACTGCCAATCCTTTACCTAAGACTTCTCTGCCATGGCTCCCTGCGGACCTCCTTCAACCTCCTGCTAGGTTCACATTCCTCCTTATTCCTATGTAACAACCAGCTGGGGCTCAGTGTAATTCTTCAACTTGTATTTGGATTCACATCTGCATAGAAGGAGACAACCAACGGATATGCATCCTTTCCCAAAGGACTTTTCCAAAATGTTATAGTTCAAGACTTTAAAGAAAGTCAAAGGTATAACTGGTCAATGGGAAAATAAAGGAAAAAATTATATGCTGAAAGTTGAAAGAAGTAGAATGGTATATAGTCTAATAGTCTTTTTTTTTTTCAATGCTGGGGTTTAATGTACATGATAGCTTTAATATCTACCACTGAGCCACTGAGCTACACCCCAAACCATGGTATTTTTAAATTAAAAACATATAATTTAAATATATTTAAATTATATATAAATTATATATATATAATTTATAATTTATATATATATATAAAAATTGTGGTTCCAAAGTCTTTTGGGAAGGGATGAATATATATTGGTTGTCTGGTCAAATAAATTGCAACTATGACTCAATAACATTTATTTTACAATAAAAAGTTTAAACTCCCTTCTCTAAGATTCTGTATATTAATAAATATATACAACTTAATCTCCTAGGAGTAGAGTAATGGCCACCGAAGCCTGGGGAAGGTTCAGGTGGGAGGGAGTGGTTAATGAGTGCATTGGTGCAGTTGGAGAGGAAGAATAACCTCTGGTGTTCTTATAGTACAGGGTAACTGTGGTTGACAGTAATTAATTCTATAATTCAAAAGATCTAGTAGAGAGGATTTTGAACACTCCCATCACAAAGAAATAATGTTTTGAGTGACAGATATGGCAGTCACACTCTATGATCATAAAAATTTATATACATGTATTCAAATATCATACACCATAAACATATAAAATTATGTCTTTAAAATGTAAAAATATATTTTAAAAGTATGTCTATTAATCCTTGACACAAATCCTCTCTCATGATATCTTTCAGGTTTTTGTAAAATTTTTTTTTTTAGTTGTAGATGGACACAATATCTTTATTTATTTTTATGTGGTGCTGAGGATCGAACCCAGTGCCTCATACATGTGAGGTTAAGCGCTGCTCAACCACTGAACTACAACCCCAGCCCTGATATACCTTTCAGTTTTAAAAATGAACTTGGTTAGACCTTCCACCTACCTTTTTGGTGCAGCATATGTTTGATAGAAAGTTCTGTCCAGGGAAATAGCTGGGCTGCATACTACTGTGGGAAACAGGGGGAAGGGGCATTTGGAGAGGAGTGAGGTGTGGCATCCCCATCCAGAGGCTGCAGGTTCAGAGAACACCTGCCCTTCTCTGGGCTGTGGGAAGGGAGTGATTGAGGTAGAACTTTCCTTGCTGTTCTTCTGGCCCTGAAGACAGAACTTGAAGGAGCTACCTTCACAATAGCAAACCAACTAAACCCTCCAGTCAAACAACCCAAGTATTGGAAAGAAGAAGCCCAGACATTGTAGTCCTTTACAGGAATAAATTAAAACCATCACCATGCTGCTGTAGAGTCACAGCCTCACACTGTTGACAAGGATCAGTGTGACAGCACTGGGTGAGACCTATCCCACTGGGAATGAATTTGCGCCCACTAGTGTAGATCTATGTACATGACAGTCTGCCTGAATTTAGGCTTCCTGAATCTGCTCTGATATGCTCCTCTGGCTCCCAGACAAACCTGAGGGGATCAATAAGCTAATTTTGTGCACTTTTTCATGAGCTTTCCCAGCAGAAAAATCACTCCTGTCTTTTCAATGGCACGAGATTGCCCTATTTGAAGGATGCTAATGTGATGAAGTCTACCTGGACAGGGATCATAAATACTCTAATCATTTCCATGTTGTGCCCGCTGTAGCTCCAGTAAAAAATGAGTAACAGTCCTGATCCCAATAGAAGCAGGCTAATTGTTTAGGGAGAATGCTAAAAATTGGGTGTGATAGTTTATATTTAGCTTCAGTAAAACACTAAAATTCAGGGCAATATATAATAAAGGACCTAAATAAGCACCCAAGATAAGGAACTTTAGTCTCTCTCTCTCTCTCTCTCTCTCTCTCTCTCTCTCTCTCTCTCTCTCTCTCTGTGTGTGTGTGTGTGTGTGTGTGTTTGTCATAGGTAGGTCAGCTCTGTGTGTTTTCATGGTAATACAGGTAATATGTATTTTGTTATAACAACAGAGAATGGACTAAGACATCATATTACAGTTAAATGGTGGGAGACTATAGAGATAAGATGGTTTCTCTCTCTTTTTTGGTCCTGGGAAAAGTTGAAAATTGTTGTTTGACCAGGAAACTTGTGAATTTATTTGAATTTATTTGTTAATTTTTTGGAAATAAGGAGTGTTGTATCTATTTATTTATTTGTGCTACAGGGGATGAAACCCAGGGGTGCTCTATTGCTGTGCTATACTTCCAATCTTTTTAACGAATTAATTATTTTGAGACACGGTCTCACTAAATTGTTCAGGCTTGCCTTAAACTTGTGATCCTCCTGCCTAAGCCCCACAAGTAGCTGGAAATCCAGGCATGTGCCATTCCGTGTGGCATAAGAAGTGTTTAAATGGAAAGACTATTTGGAAGGCTGGTTTAGCAGTCTCGGGGGAATAAGATATTCTTGGGTTAAAGTTATGGCAATGAGAATAGAAATGATCAGAAAAAATAGTTAACTTACAGAACTTATAGAAGGACACTTTTTAATGTCTTTGACATTTACTCTGTAAAAATCTCTGTGCTAGGTTTTGGTACTATTATAATCATTTCCATTTTACAGATGAGAAAACCAAGGCAACCAGAGGTTGTGTAACATCTCCATGGCACCTATCTATTAAATAGGAAGGAGAGACTAGATCCAAGGAGGCAACCTACTACACAGTCTATTTCTTTGTCTGCTTTAAATCCCCTTGTCTCTGGGATGGAGAAGAGGGGCATTTATGAAGAAATATAGATAATATTTGCCAGATCTGTATTGCATGTAAGAACAGGCAGTGGCATCACTATGCTTTGGGTAGATTTTAATTGTTTATTCAACATAGTGTGTTGTTTTTGAGTTAAGGATGGATATTAGACTTTTTAAAGGGACCTTTGGGAGATCAATTTTACAATTTCTTTAATTGGCTTTGAAAAGGGTAGAGATAATTAAATCCATTCAAGTGCCTCCAAAATGGTGAGCATTTATATTTTGCAGAAATAAATTCTGCATTTTGATTTGTTGGTTTATCCGTAATGCAAGTTGGAATTTTAAGTGTAAAATGATTGATTCATACTATGCACTGAACACAAATGAGACCTTTTTATGTATCAGATTAATAGATCGGATGTTTTGTAGTGAAACCCAAACATTTTCCTTTCTAAAGTGGACAATTTGCCAAGAAGCTTGAGCAACTTAGTAATGTGCCAATAAATAGCAGGTTTATAGTTTCACTGAAGTTAGACGCTCGGTCCTCATCTCTAAAGACAGAAAAAGACATTCAGAGAAAAGTATTTTTATTAGTTCTTCAGCTATTATCCTTTATTTAAGTGGGGAATCACATTTCTAAAGAGAGGCCAATCTCACAATGAGCATCTGTTATTAAATATGTACTTTCCGTCTTTCCTTAGGGGAAGTTGTTGTTTTATAAAATCCTAATAGTTTTATGTCAATAACTAATGAACACAGATAGAACATTTTAATGAATATGTCATATGACTAGATTTGTAGTTCTGAATTTAATGATGAGAAAGGGAAAATATTAAGGCTTTCCAAACAAATTGATGAAAACATTGTATCGATCTTGTTCCAATTATAATTTCTTTTAAATTTGTTCTTAGTTATAAGCTTATTTTTACTTCAAACAAGGGGATTACATATGAGTTAACTATAACTTTAAAGAACAAAAAATATTCTTATTAATATGTAGTAGAACATAATAACTTACTCTGAAGAATGACAAATTTTTCATTTGTTGTATTAAGCTATTTTGGACATGTTGGCTATTCCATTGCAAAGGTTCAAGTTCTTTCTTCCATTTGCAGTTATTTGCAAAGGAGGACAAGAATATTAAATACTCTTGATGAAAGAGGCCTGTCTTTCGGGGAAAAAGATTCCTCTTCCAGGGCTTATTGGAATTTGCTCTTGAGATTTTGTTGGGCATTTAACTCTTGTTTGCATTACGGTACTTATGCAACCACTTTATTTTATTTCCAGGCAGAAGAATATGGTTTGCTCCAACTGTTGGTTCAAAGACTTGGAGATTCTGGGTGAAAAACACTAGTTCGTGTTTGTATGAACAGGCAAAATGAACTTGAGAATTGCTAGAAGATAAAATATCAAAACTGACTTTTGTAAAGTTTAGTCACCCTAGACTTATCTAGAGGAAGGTGAAAGAAAAAGAGAAGCAATCAAAAGAACTGTTTGTCCACAAATGGTATTCATTGTATTTAATCAAGTAGTGATTTCTATGACTTAGGAAATTCAATTTTCTTGAACAGATAGTAATCTTGTGCCATGCAAATAAAGCGGGTCAGATTTATTATTGGCAAAACTAGTCTGAGAAGTTGCTATGTCTATTTCCGACTCTCCTATGCAAAAGTTTGGCTATAACCTACTGCCAAAGTTATATAGGGCTAAATGAGCTGGTAAGGAGAAAGTACATAGGGAGGAAGAGCAATAAATAAACATAGAAATAGCTCTGGTTATATAAAACAATAGATTTATTAACATGAAAGTACAGAAAAACAGAAAAAAGAAAGAAAAACTATAACATAACCTGGAAATGACTTTAAGTCTTTGTTGTATTTATTTCTAGTTTTATTTTCATAAATGAAGGCAACTGATTGGGATCATATTTAATTATTCTTTTTCTGAATTCACTTTTTATCTAACATCATATCAGGAACATGTGAAAAAATTTTTTGAAATTTTAATTTTTAATAACTAAAAAGTGATCAAGACATATATGTTCAATTTTTAATATTTCATTATTTGGATACTATTTCCAATTCATTCCTATTGCAAAAATGTATAATGACTACCTTGACATATCAATACTTATAATCTCCATCTCATAATTTTATTTGGGTTTATTCTTAGAATTGGAACGACTAGAATTCATTTATGTAATGATTTCTGCAACAAATATATTTTTGAATGCTTTGTGCTATGAAACATTTTGAAGTTTTTTGATACATATTGTTAACACTGCTCTCTGGAGCGGTCATACCAACTTATTGGTGGTCCTGCCATATATATTTTCCTCTTGGTATTTATACCCTGGCATAGTCCTTTTTATATCCTGTTCATCCATTGGCTATTATAGAAATGAAGGCTGATCATAAAGGGAATTCATTTTAATATTGTTTGGATGTCCTGTCTGGAAGAATCCATCTCCTATGTCATGAGAACACTTAATCAGCCCTGAGCAGAGGCCCTAAAGCCTCCTGCCAGGTGCCAGGAAGAACCTGTGTCCTCTATTCACTAGTGAACTGTCTTGTAAGCAGCTCTGACTACATCTTCATGGCCACCAAAGGAGAGCCCCTGAGCCAGGACCACCTAGCTAATCCATTCCTGACTCTCAGATATTGGTAAGATAATATATATCAGTTTAGATTTTTGGTGACAATTTGTTACACATTGATATATAGATAATATCCAATATTATCAACAGTTAGAATCCTTGCCTACACTGTCACTTTTCAGGTATTTTGGCTGGTAAAATCTTTTAAAATTTTTTTCACTTTTTTTTTTTTTGAAACTGGGGATTGAACTCAGAGGTTCAATCAACTAAGCTACATCCCAGCCCTTTTAATTTTTTTTTAAATTTGGAGATGGGCCTCATTAAACTGCTAATGGTGGCCTCAAATTTGTGATCCTCCTGCCTTCGCCTCTGAGTTGCTAGTTTATAAGCATGTGCCACAGCGCTTGACTCACATTTTGATATTTTGATCTGCTATTTTTTCTTCTATTTGGTGATTTATATCCATCCATTTTTCTTTCAGTTTTTTCTTGGGTTGAATTTTAAGGGAAAAATTAATACAGCAGCATAAAATTGCCAATAGATGCCATGAGGAAGTCTTAGAGATGCATAATGGATTTTGTTAGATTAACATTGTCAAGATTCAAACAAAAAATAATTCTTAAGGGTGAAGTTTGGCATTTTTTTTATTATCCTCTTTGACCCTCAAAGCAACTGTGGAAGATTTTGCATTCCAAAAAATGCCACAATAATATTGACCATTCTAGAATTTCTTTCTACAATGTAAATTTTACATTAATCCTACTAGTGGGTTTATAACTCTGTAACCTTGAACCTGAATAAACTTGCAAGTACAGGTGAGGCAATGTGACTTTTAAAGTTGATCATAAAAGATGCTGCACATCTAGCCAGGGTTCCTTTTGATACTCACTCTGAAAATTCAGCTACCATGATGCAAAGGAGGTTCAAGCTAACTCACTGTGGAGGCCATTGGTAGGTTTTCTGGTCAACATCCCAGCTGAGGTCCGAGTCAGCAACCAGCATCAGTTGCCAAACAGGTGAGTGACGATACCTCTGAGTAAGGAATTGAGTCACCTGCACCCTTCAGGTCTTTCCAGCTGAATCAGTAAACAACTAAGTACAATCTGCTTTAAGTTTAATTTCTGATCTAAAGAATCAAGGGTGTAATAATATTATTGTTTTATGCTTCTAAGTTTTGAGTGGTTTGTTATGCAGTAGGAGTTACTAGAATAGTAACCATATAAAGAGAAGTAGATTGGTTATGTTTTTTTTTAAATACTTTATTTAGAGACAGGATCTCACCGAGTTTCTTAGGGCCTCACTGAGTTGCTGAAGCTGGCTTTGAACTTTTGATCCTCCTGCCTCAGCTTCCCTAGCTACTGGGATTATAAGCATGCACCCCCATGCCTAGCCTGGTCAGATATTTTTAATCTTTTAATTTTAGTGCTCAGGGAAAAATGGGCAAAGAGAGGGGGAGTAACATTTTCATATATTAGGGTTCTCCAGAGAAACCCTGACTGATATACTCTGAAATTGTGCATGCACACGCGCGTGTACACACACACACACACACACACACAATTGGAATTGACTCATGTGACTGTGGGGATTGAAAAATCCCACCATCTGCCATCTGCAAGCTAGAGAATAAGGGAAGTGTGTGGTGTGGTGTGATTCCATCTGCCTTGGCAAATCTAATTATCAGAAGGTGGGAAGAGTGGGGATAGAGTGCTGGCATAATTCCTGGAATCAGTAAGCCTGAGATGTCCAAGACCAGGGGAATACAGATGTCCCATCTCTAGAAGAGAGAGAATTCACCTTCATCTGTCTTTTTCTTCTTTTTTAGGACCCTATGGGTTGGATGCCCATACACTTTGGTGAGAAAGGATCTTTTTTTTTACACAGTCTTCTGAGTTACATGATAATCTCTTTTGGGAATACCCTCTCAGACACACTCAGAAGTAATGTTTTATCAGCCATCTGGGCACCCCCTAGTCTTAGTCAGTTTGACACTTAAAATTAAGTATCAGGTAGTGTCTCCTAAGTTACTGTCAGCTTAATCATGGATTATTTACATATTCTATGCTGTTTCTACAATATAATTTTGGTTATTATTATCATTTTTTGGTACCAGAGATTAAACCCAGGGGCACTTAACCATTGAGCCATATACCCAGGCCTCTTTTGTATTTTATTTAGAGACAGGGTCTCACTTTGTTGCTCAGGGCCTTGCTAAATTGCTGAGGCTGGCTTTGAATTCCCAGTCCTCCTGCCTCAGCCTCCCAAGCCACACGGACTACACCACATTATAATTTTGAATGGCAAAATATGATGAAAGTACGTTTCAGTTAATAATTTGTCCACAAGTTATTTATTGAGAAGTCCTTTGAGGTGTCAGGCACTATATTAGGTAGTGAGAGCACAAGTGAGCAAGCAGCAGCATGGGTTCCAGAGATTAGTCCAATAATCACAGACATAAAAGTTAACAAATAGGTATGTGAAAAGAGGGAGATTATTACAGAGCTCTGGGAGGAACACATTCGTTGTGGTCAGGAAAAGTCTGAAGAACTGGCATTGGAGATGAAAACTGAAGGATGGGTAATTGTATTTAGCTGTACTTAGCTTTTCTTTTTACACAGTATTTAGTTTTGTCTTATTTGTTCATTCACTTTCTTCTATTAAATTATATGTTCCTTGAGGCCAGAAAATATGCTTTCTATTTCACTGAAATAAATAACTCCACACAGCTTATCTACGCTCATAGTTTTGCTTAGCCTTCTACAAATGACCTGCTGGTACATAATGGATTTAAGAATAATTAAATTTAGGTTTCCACTTCTGTAATTGTTTTCCAATGCTGCCTTTGTATCAGTCACCTCGGGGTTTAGGTGAAGGCGCTGTTTCACTTGTACCAAGCGTTTCAGTTGAGAGTAATGAAAATGGGTTTGGACACAGATCTGCAGTGGAGGATTCAATTGGTTGATAACCCAGGCATTTACATGGCAAAATGATGTGTTGCAGCCACTGATAACATTAGTGACTTCAGTGCTACTAACTATTGAAAATAATTTTGGGGTTATTAATTGGTGAGACAGATTGCCACACTTTTTTTTTTTTGTGGTGCTGGGGGTTGAACCCAGAGCCTTATGCATTTGAGGCAAAGCACTGTACCAACTGAGCTATATCCCCAGCCCCTGCCACAAATTTTAAAGATTTTCTGGACTGGATTTGGTTTTCCTAACAATATGAGAAGGGAAAGAATATGATGGAGAAGTAGGATCTCAAATTCTCTAAAACCTATTTTACAGCTTTGAGCCTTATTACCGTTCTCAGTATTTTGTAAGGACATTTCTACCAAGGAGTTGTAACTACTATGGAGACTTCCAGTAGAACCAAACTTAGAAGGTCTGGTGGAACACAGGCTGGATTTTCATGGAAGTAGCCATGAAGGAAACCTGAGAAAGAACACAAGGAGTTCCCCAGGTTAATCAAACCTGGGTACTCTATCAGGGCTATAGAGAGCAGATGTTCGGAGATGGACCTCAATCTAGAGATACTTTCTGATTTATGGCCTTCATCCTTTTAGGAGATCTATTATGATACCAAGTCTTTTCTGTACTTGCTGAAACATTCCATTTATCTTCTTGTCAGGGACTCAGCTATCTAAGAATTGGGCTGCAGTTGAGGTGGACAGGACAGTAGCAGAGGTGATATACTGATGTTGGGAACCAGGAGACACTGTCAATGGGCATGTCTTCTGGTACATTTGTACCAGGGACAAGTGGAGGCCTTGATTGCCTCTATGTTAGTTTGGGTTACATTAAAGCTATTTCTTTCATTTGGATTTAATTCATCACTCTGATCAGGTATATGTTAGGTAAGAAGGAGAATCATATCAGACATTTGGCAATGAGGTGTCGTAGATGGTTATTGGAGGGATGAGAAAGAGGTCAGGATATTTATAATCCCCACCACAGCCCCAGGGCTTTCTGTAAGGGATTATCATGATCTTTCCATGACTCAAGGCCACAGCTCCTGTCAGGAAGCTTTCTCCAAGTAGCTTTCTCCCTCATTAACCTTGCCTCATCTATTGGCTCTTCAGATTTAGGAGTAGTGACAGAGTCTCCCGTGTTCCTGAATTATTGTATTGGGATCTTTATTAACCTCCTTTCCACTTGTCCTATCTGAGTGTGTCCTTGCTTCCTATCGTGAACTAATTAATGCACGATTGATGTGATGATCCAAAGGCAGAAATGATAGGACTTGGCAACTCAGTGTGGATTCACAGAGGCTCCTCACAGAGAGCACTCCATTGGGAGAAGGCTTAGGAGGAACACTTTCAAATACAACTTTCAGGATATCCTTTCATTAATCATTGTCCTGTTTTGTTTTTCTTTTTATCTTTTTGGTTGTAGATGGACACAATGCCTTTATTTTTATTTATTTATTCTTACATGGTGCTGAGGATTGAACCCAGTGCCTTACACGTACCAGGCAAGCGCTTTACCACTGAGCCACAACCCCAGCCCCCTGGGTTTTTTTTTTTTTTAATAACAATGTTCTCTGAAAAGGAAGATACAAGTAGAGACGGCGAGAGGTGAGAGTATTCAGATAGATTCTAAAAGCAGAGCCAATAGAACATGCTAACAAATAGAATTGGTGAGTGAGAGAAAAAAGACTGAGAACTTATCAGTAAAGGAAAGAAATGTTGAAGAGCCACGGACTCAGGAACGAACAGATTAACTTCACTTTTGTTACAATTTAGGTGAGCCTTGCTAACTTCCTCTTAACTCTCTCTCTCTCTCTCTCTCTCTCTCTCTCTCTCTCTCTCTCTGTGTGTGTGTGTGTGTGTGTGTGTGTGTGTGTTAGCTTATTTTTACTGCTGTGACTAAAGGACCCAATTAACCCAATTGTAGAGGAGGAAAAGTTTATTTGAGGGCTCACAGTTTCAGAGGTCTTAGTCCACAGAGGGCTGGCTCCATTTCTTGGGGCTCAAAGCGAAGCTGAACATCATGGCAGGAGAGTGTGGCAGAGGGAAGAAGTTCACATAGTGATCAGGAAGCAGAGAGAGAGAGACTCCACTTGCCAGATACAAATATATAGCCATAGCCACGCCCCCAGTAATCACTTCCTCCAGCCAAACCCCATCTACCTCCAGTTCCCACCAAGTTAATCCCAGGGATTAATTCATTGATTAGAAATGACTCAATCATTTCTCCAAACCTTGCATTGTCTCACATGTGAGCTTTTTAGGGACACCACATCTAAACCATAATAGTGTATGTGTGTGTGTGTGTGTAAAACAGGTAATAAAGTAGGGGAAGGATTGAAATCAGTAACTGGTCCATAGAAAGGACCAAACTTTAATAGTCCTGGAAGGACCTGATTGGGAGTCAATACTTTCATCAGTCAGTATGCTGTGATAATGACTTCTCTTAGACCTTGAAAAGTCCTTACAGATTGCATTTTTATATTTATGTTCTGTTTCAGCATTGGGTGTTTACAGTTCGGTGTTTAAAGTGCTCAATACATATTTATGTATTTTTATTTTATTTTTAGATGAGTGTTCGGTTGACATTCACCTGATCTGCCTTACAGAGGAAGTCTGTCGGTGATGCTAAGGAAGAGGGATGACTCAGGGCCATTTGAGGCCCACTGCAGAGGGATCTTTTGGTTGAAGGCAGAATGTAGAATGATGAAATGTGGAACAGGAATGGACTATAGGCATAAAAGGAGAGAAACCCTAGGATTGGTGAATGCATACATATTAGCCTCAAGACAGCATAGCTATCATTTGTTGTCCTTAAAACATCCCCAAATTTATAGTTTTATAATGAAATCCAAGTTAAGGATTTCTCATAATTTTGTTCACAGATGTAACTTCAGAAACTTGGACATATTTGTTGCTAAACTCAACAGATTATCATATTACAACCAGATAAGTATCTTGTATATATTTTTGCATCCTCTTTATCCCTACAGCCACTCTTTAAATTTAGGTTTTCTCTTATTGCTAACACTTAATGGAATAACATTTTATAACGTCACCACATAGCAGATCGAGTATATAAATCCCTTTGGAGTCTGGCATCTGTTTGCTCTTCTGTCCTAATCTCCTTCCATTCCCCTCTCCAACATAGAGACACACACATGCATGTACATGTACATGCAGAAATGATTATTATCTTCCGAACGTGATAAACCCTTTCATGAGCTCTTTCGTATATGTGGTGCTGATTTCTCTCTGCAAGGAAGGCCTTTTCAGACTTGTACAATTCTATCAACCTCACTTTGGGGAGAGTTTTGAAATAAACCTGTGTTTTCACCCCAGGAATGAAGTTGATGGTTTCAAGGGCTTATTTAGCACCTAAACATTTTCTAGCACTCACCACAAGGAATTGTAGTTATTTTCTAGCATGTCAACAAATTCTAGACAGGAAGAGCTTAGATTTTATATATATTTTTTGTATTCTGAATTATAGAGTCAAATAAGATTTACAAGAAATGCTTGTCAAATGAATACGACAGATTTTTTTTTTCTAATTGGTGGGAGGAGAAATGATACAGGGTAACAAGTAAATAATCAATTGATTTGTATAGTATGACCAATAGGTAAAAAGATAGAGCCAACAGGATAGGCTAACAAATATAATTTCTGCTAGATGTGTATATATATCTTGGTTATATATTCTAAAATTCTAATAAAAATGTGAATCAAAGCTTTCAAGAATAATTCTACCTATCCTAGTTAACAAGTTTTCCATCATAGCTATGGAAATCACATCAATTTTCATTTTTTTTTCTGGTGGAATTTGTTCAGTATGATTGTCCCATTTGATAGCTTTTTAAAAATTCTGTAAGCCTAGTAAAGAGATATCTATTCTCACATTATTTAAGTTAAATGTCCTTTCCTTGAATACAGTCTCAGGTAGACCAGCACTTCTGACCAGAGTCAGCCTTGGGCAAGAGCTGGGGCTTCTTTGCAAAGTCTGTTTTCCCTGATGTGGCCTAATGCTTTCTTTTCCTTTTGAAGCTGACCCTATTAGGCTTTCGGGACCTTGCCAATTAAACCCTAAAGATGATGTTGCTCAGATGAATGTTAAAGCAAACGTACATGCACATATGCATAACTCCACTAAAAGTTTCAGAAAAATAGCATTTGCTATGAGCTCTATATTTAAAAAAAAGGTTGATAGCTCATTAGGATGACATGAATAATGCAGTTGTAGATAAAGACCATCATGTAAAATATCATTCTTTCTGAGTTCTTTTTGAGTATAAAGTCAGAATGTGTAATGCCAGGGTTAGATCTATATTGGGGTTACTTGGGGAAAATTTATTTACAGGCAGGGTTGTTCACATGAGGAAAGCTGGGCAGTGTTAGAAAATGTCAGCAAGGAGCTGTTTTTATGAAGGTGCAGATTCTGGATTGACCCAGAGCCACGCTAGTTTTATACCATTAAACCACAAAGGTCAGGACAAAACTTAGGAGGAATAAACAAGTCATGAGCATCATTTTGTTCAAAGGCTCCAGTTTTATACCTGCTCACAGTGATAAATTTTACAAATATGGAGTCCAGGTAAACAGATTAGCTAGAAGGGCTAATGTATTCCATCAAACCAAAACATAGCATGACAACCAGCAAATAAAACTAAAATCAAGGCCAAAACTAAGCCAAACCCCATCTCCTCTAATTTTTTTTTTTTTAAACTGAGGATAGACCAGGATCTTCTTAGCATCTAAAGGGGCCCTGTGGTAGAGTGCTTCCTAGCACATGTGAAGCACTGAGTTCAATCCCCAGCACCATATAAAAAAACTAAAACAAAATAAAGATATTGTGTCCATTTACAACTATAAATATCTATCTATCTATAAATCTATATAAATATCTATCTATAAATCTCTCTATAAATCTCTCTCTATATATATGTAAAGAAGAACTTAATTCTTTATAATTATATATATATATATATATCTTTACAAATCCCCTAGTTTAAAGCTTTACTTAAAATAACCCAGGAATAACCTTGATTTGAATTAGCAGGTCTGTAATAGAAGGGTCTGGTTAAGGTTGTTTCTGAAGCCTAGAGTTTTGAGATACGTGTGCTGAATTAGCCAGGTCACCTTGGTCATGACGTGGTCTTCAGATTTTCTTCTTTTTCATTGAGAATATTTAATAAGATGAATGGAAAAGTCTCTTCTGACTCTGGTGGTGTTTAAGGATTTCAGAGGAAGGATGATGATATTTGAAGCAGAGGTCTGGGGTGCCCACTGATACTAAATTCAGACATTTCCTACAGGTGAAAGGTGCCAGGAATTTTTAATTATTCATCATGGATAGTACAACAAATTCTCTGATTTCTGGATGGTGCACTGTGATAGGTATGAAGTTGCTTTCTAAGAAATCTTGGCTCTACTTGTGAGAACTCCTCCAGCAAGTCTTTCATGTGACTCTATTATAGATCATTTCAGTTTTCATAAAAAGTATCTTTTTATTCCTTCTCCCATGTCCTGTAGACAGAACAAAGGTTCTAAGCTTTCTTGTGCACTTGGATTAATTGAAATGCAGGTGCCTACATTCTGCCAATAAGATAGAGAATCCCAGTTCTGGGGTGAGTAAGAGGAATTTGTATTTTTGGTAAGCTCCCAAGGGGAATGGGCTGCAGTTGGACAAACTGATTCCAGAGACCATGGTTTCTCTTCCCTTCAACCATGTGTCAGCCTGCCCCTCACCAGCTTCCATTACCTTGAGTTGGAATAATTCTGCAGTAGCCACAACTGATTTTTAGTTCTTTTTTTTTTTCTTTGGCAGTGCTGGGGAAGGAACCCAGGACTTTGCATATACTAGGCAAGCATTCTACCACGGAGCTACATCCCCAGCCACAACTGATTTTTGAAAGTGGCATTTCTAGGAGGTGGTTCTCCAAAGGTGGATCCACATCACTTGAGAATCATTTATTCTGTGTATTGATTCCTGTTTTCCAACTCTGAAGTTCTAGGCAACAGTATAGGAATTTGCATTTTTAATAGCAAATGTGTAATTCTTCAATATGATTAATTTAGAGAAACACAGCTTCAATGGACTTAATTTCCCAAGATTTTCTGAGTTACAGTGTGACATTAATCATTCTTCTATTGGAGAAAATTACCAGAAGTTTTCATATTTTTTACAAAATCATTGTGCCCTTTGCTTTCATTGAGTCTTTGAGATTATAAATAGCCATGTGTTGAATAGTATTCTTTATTCTTTGATGCTTTAGAATTTGTAGCCTAATATTTTTTCAATGTTCCTTATATTAAGATCCTTGGGATAAATTTTCTTTTTTTAAACTTCTTTTGTAAAAAAATTTTTAGTTTATGAACACAATGCCTTTATTTTATTTATGTGGTGCTGAGGATCGAACCCAGTGTCCCATGAATTCGAGGCAAGTACTCTACCACTGAGCCACAACCCCAGCCCCTTAGAATAAATTTTCTTAAAATGCAGATTTAAGAAAATGTTTCTCCTCAGAATTTGTGTGCTTTTATTCTACTGCACAATGACAGTTATGTGACATGTCACAATCTCTACTTTGGTTGCCAGGAAGCTCGAAGAATCCAAATCATTTATCAAAATGAAAGGGGTGATCAGAATTAAGTAGAATGATTAGTTTTAAAGCTGTACTTATTAACTGATATCCAACATGCTCTGGAAAAATAGTTCTTTCTTTGTGCTTTACTTTGAAGGCACTGTTTTAATACCTTTCAGTCTATACCAAGTAATGTGATACCTAACTGCTTTTCTTTATTTATTGGACTGGTTATCCTGCATGTTTTTTCATGCCTTGATTGATTTTGTTTTACCCTGGTTCAGTGTTTTCAAAATTTGCCTAATCACAGGATTACTTAAAAGTGCTTGTTAAAAAATACACAATGTCATTATTACCCTATTGCACATATATGACTATATATATTGTACATATATGATTCTACATCATATACAACCAGAAGAATAAGAAGTTGTACCCTATTTATGTATGATGGGTCAAAATGTATTCTATGGTCATGCATAACCAATTAGAACAAATGAAAACACACACACACACACACAAAATCTCCAGACATCCTCTAGATAAGTGGATGATATGATAAGGTTGCATGTTATTGTAGATTTCTCCTGATGTATTGACACTAGGTTTGAGAAATGACCAAGCCATGCTTTTGGTTCTTTTTTTTTTTTAGAGAGAAAGAGAGAAAGAGAGAGAAGTTTTTAATATTTATTTTTTAGTTTTTCGGTGAACACAATATCTTTACTTTATTTTTATGTGGTGCTGAGGATCGAACCCAGCACCCTACGCATGCCAGGCAAGTGCGTTACCACTTGAGCCACATCCCCAGCCCCCCAAGCCATGCATTTTGTTCCAAGATATTTACTAAAGTTGGGATTTTTCAATGATTTCCAATGTATGGAGTACTGTTAGGCAGGATTTAGGCATGACACCATCCACTACCATTTGGAATTCTGGCTCCAGGAAGAAAATATCTGTGCAGTTCTTTTCTTTTTTCTGATACCAGGACTCTCCTTTTCTCATTCCTGTCTACAATCTGTACTACAGAATTTAGCTTTACTAAGTTGTATAATTTAATTCAGGAAACATTTGATACAGTTTTAAGTATAGGTATTGAAAGACAAATGGCTCATTGGTTTTTTGCAAGTCTTCCTATGAAGACTCCAATGCTAGTGAAAGATTGTCTAGTATCCAAAGTGTGAAATGGATGTAAATACAATTACAAATCAAAAGCAAGGCACTGTTTAAGAATAGAAGTAGACAAAAGCCACCGGGAATTTTAACCAAGCATTCTTTGATTTTTTTTTTACCCAGCATTTCTCCCTTGAAAATTTATAGTGTGTTATGGTGGAGAGTCTCCACTTTGGGTCCCACAGAATGATCTATGGTACTTCAAAAAATGCAAATGCCTCAGCCCCAACATTTTGCTCCGAATGAGTGTCTCTTGGGTTGAGTCTAAGTGTGTATGTTTTAAAAAAACTTCTAGACTTGAGAAACCCTGAAGTATTGCACACCTTTACTTTGGAAAAGCTCATTATTCAGTAATGTACATCAGTAGCACTGAGGGTGACAAGCCTGGGAATCATCTAATGATGAAATTTTGAAACCTGTTATAGTTAGTGTTTATTTACTTCAATTTTGTTTTTAATTGACAAAATAATAAAGCAATTTTATTGAAACAGAATCCTTTGGAGGTAGGACAAGAAATCTGTATTTAAAAGAAAAAAAAATCTGAATTGAATCTGATCATCCACCAGGTTTGGGAACAACTCATCTGAAATACCCAGGGACTTTGGAAGAAAGACTTAGGAAACAATTTATTAAAAAGACCTTTGAAAGATCCATAGATCGCAACCTAACATTTGGCAAGGTGTAGAATTCTACAGTTGGACTGAGGACAGTGAGCCAAATTTTGTGAGTTTTACTACCTTATCTTCTTTTCATTTGTGACACCTCTAATCTTCCCTTTCTGTTTCTTTCTTTCTTTTTTCATTTTTCTGACACCAGAGCTCTCCTTTTCTCATTTCTGCCTACAATTTATACTACAGAATTTAGCTTTACCAAATTGTATAATTTATCTCAGGAAACATTTGATACAGTTTTGATTAGGTATAGAGCAGAGGTTCTCAAACCTCATCTTACATTAGAATTTCCTGGGGAACTTTAAAAACTACACTATCCCCACCCTGGTGTAATTAATTCTGGGTTTGGGGTCCTGGTATTTTATTTTTTTTGAAAACTTTCTAGGTAATTCTAATGATTTTTAGGGTTGAATATAGCTGGTTCTTTGTTATTAATGCAGCCACGTTTCTAAACTCTTTTGCATTCTGCCTCTTTTTGGTTGTTATTGTTGCCCTTTTTTTTATTGTTGGTCGTTCAAAACATTACACAGTTCTTTTTTTTTTTAAAGAGAGAGTGAGAGAGGAGAAAGAGAGAGAGAGAGAGAGAGAATTTTTAATATTTATTTTTCAGTTCTCGGCGGACACAACATCTTTGTTGGTATGTGGTGCTGAGGATCGAACCCGGGTCGCACGCTTGAGCCACATCTCCAGCCCCATTACACAGTTCTTAATACATCATATTTCACAGTTTGATTCAAGCGGGTTATGAACTCCCAACTTTACCCCGTATACAGATTTCTGTATCACATCAGTTACCCTTCCATTGATTGACATATTGCTTTTCTAGTGTCTGATGTATTCTCTACTATCCCCCCTCCCCTCCCCTCCCCTTTTCTCTCTCTACCCCTTCTACTGTAAATCATTTCTTCCATTTGTATTATCTTGTCTTACCCCTCCTTTCCTCTTATATATCATTTTGTATAACCCTGAGGATCGCCTTCCATTTCCATGCGATTTCCCTTCTCACTCCCTTTCCCTCCCACCTCTCATCCCTGTTTAATGTAAATCTTCTTCTCAAGCTCTTCGTCCCTACCCTGTACTTGTTTACTCCCCTTATATCAAAGGGGTCATTTGGTATTTGTTTTTTAACGATTGACTAGCTTCACTTAGCATAATCTGCTCTAATGCCATCCATTTCCCTCCAAATTCTATGATTTTGTCGTTTCTTAATGCAGAGTAATACTCCATTGTGTATAAATGCCACATTTTTTTTTATCCATTCATCTATTGAAGGGCATCTAGGTTGGTTCCACAATCTTGCTATCGTGAATTGTGCTGCTATGAACATCGATGCAGCAGTGTCCCTGTAGCATGCTCTTTTTAAGTCTTTAGGGAATAGACCGAGAAGGGGAATAGCTGGGTCAAATGGTGGTTCCATTCCCAGCTTTCCAAGAAATCTCCATACTGCTTTCCAAATTGGCTGCACCAATTTGCAGTCATTATTCAGTAATGTACATCAGTAGCACTGAGGGTGACAAGCCTGGGAATCATCTAATGATCAAATTTTAGATGAGCTTTTCCAAAGCAATGAGCTTTTCCAAAGCAATGAACAAGAGTGCCCCTTTCCCCTCATCCTCTCCAGCACTTATTGTTGTTTGACTTCCTAATGGCTGCCAATCTTACTGGAGTGAGATGGTATCTTAGGGTAGTTTTGATTTGCATTTCTCTGACTGCTAGTGATGGTGAGCATTTCTTCATGTACTTATTGATTGATTGTATGTCCTCCTCTGAGAAGTGTCTGTTCAGGTCCTTGGCCCATTTATTGATTGGGTTATTTGTTATCTTATTGTCTAATTTTTTGCCCTTTTTATCTTTTTAGCCTCTAAAGAGGTGGTAATTGATGCCTGAAGACCACCAATAGAAGATTATAAGATACTTTTTTTTTGGTACCTTGTAACCTGAGCACTTTTTACCATTACTCATGGGATTCGCAGCTATAATTCCCACAAATACAAGATTCTGGATTTTCTTTTACCATTTATTTTTTTTCTGTATAATTCCAAATATTTTTGTAGTGACCTGTGCACCTATCTTGGAAACTGAAGAATTTAGGCCTTATAATATCTTTCCTTTTATTTTTTAGATATACATGACAGTAGAGTATATTTTGACATATTACACATACATGGAGTATAACATTTTAGGATACCATTTTTGTGGTGGTACATGATGTGCAGTGACACTGGTCATGTATTCATATATGTACATAGAAAGTTATGTCCAATTTATTCCATTGTCTTTCATATTCCTAACCCTGTTCCCTTCCCTTCATTCCCCTTTGTCTAATCCACTGAATGTCTCTTCTCCCTGTTCTCCTTGAATGAACAAATAAATGCAAAATGAATTTCTTAGTTTGCAAGTAAAGTTTGCATTTACTTGTTAATTTATAGGTAATTTAGGTAATTTGGTTCTGTTTAAGGGAGCATAAAGTAGAAAGTGTGTGTGTAAAGGAACCACATATTTGAGAAAGAGACAATGAACTAATACAGATGTGTTCTGTGTATATCAGAGAGAACGTTTGACCTTTGGTTTTTTTTTGGATTGGCTTATTAGCATGATAATCTCCAGATCCATCCATTTACCAGAAAAAGCCATAGGCATTCTTTTTAAGACTGAATAATATTCTATTGTGTATATACATCATATTTTTTAATCACTTCATCTGTGGAGGTGTATCTATATTGGTTCCATAGCTTACCTATTGTGAGTTGAGTTGGTATAAACATTGAAGTAACTGCATCACTGTAGTATGCTGATTGTAACTCCTTTGGATATATATACCAGAGAATGGTACAACTGGGTCAAATGGTGGTTCCATTCTTAGTTTTTTTGAGGAATCTGCATACTGCTTTTCCAGAGTAATTGCACCATTTTGCAGTCCCACCAGCAATGCATTCTCCACAATATTTGTTCTTTGTATTCTTGGTGATTGCCATTCTGACAGACATGAGATGAAATCTCACAGTAGTTTTAATTAGCATCTGTAATCACTAGAAACGTCAAGCATTTTTCATATATTTGTTAGCCATTCATATTTCTTCTTCTGTGAAGTAGGACTTAGAACTGTCTTGATGTGTCATAGCATATATACAATGAAATCCTATGAGTCTTCATTTACATTCCAAGTAAAAAAAAACTTAGAATGTGAATATTTTAACAAATGATTTAAAAACCCTTAAATATTTTTTTCAAATACTTGTATAATTGAAGGAAGGAATCTAATAAGATATTTGTTTCCTTGTGAGAGTTTATAATTATTATTATTATTATTTTTTTTATAATTATTATTCATTAAACATTTAGGGATTGCCAATCTCCAGATAGGCTGGGGATTGAGAAGAGAGTTTTATGCACGTGGGCATTCACAGTTGAATGAATGAAGGAGATGTTCTAAGGGATAAGATGGAGATACTATATATGCAGTTTAGTTGAGGAACTAACACCAATGTGCATAATATAAATATTATCAATTTTTTAGATCATAATAGGGAAATTATTAGAGGATAATTAAATGATCCATAGACGGGTGCTATTTATAGGTAATAGGAATTTAGAAAGCAGAGGGCCCAGTACAAGCTGACACAGTTGGAATAAGCTTCATGCAGCAGGTCGTCTTTTATTTGTTCCTGCAGGAAGAATAGATTTGAACAAATGTAGAAAAGGAGACCAAGGGAACCCAGCATAGAGAAACTACCAATGAGGCATATGCATCACCTGTATGTATATTGGGACAAGGTACCTGCAGACACAGAGAAGAGTACTTGCATTTTGGAAAGGTTTTGTGAATCCTTTTGACAATTTTTTTTTTGTACCAGAGCTTGAACTCAGGGGCACTCAACCACTGAGCCACAATACCAGCCCTATTTTGTATTTTATTTAGAGACAGGGTCTCACTGAGTTGCTTAGTTGCTGAGGCTGGATTTCAAATCATGATCCTCCTGCCTCAGTCTCCTGAGCCGCTGGGATTACAGGCATGTGCCACTGCACCTGGCTTCCTTTTGGCATTTGAATGAAAACTACACAAACACTTTTCCAGAGCAATGCATACATATACACAAATGCAAATTTTTGTAATTTTAGAGCTTTACAAGTTCCTTAAAGTTAATGGAGGATATAAATCATATGTGGTTTGTTTCAAAATAACTGCAGATTGTGAGCATGGGAATGAAATTATTATACTGGGTTTAGGGACACTTTCCTAGTGTAGGGAAATTTTCCAAGTAGCAATATAACTGGAATGATTAGTGGGTGGAAAGCCCTGGAAGTAGAGGATATAAATATGAAAAGATAATTTGAATTGGGAAGGGAGCTATAGGCATGAAGATTAAACTGCAAGAGAAAGATATTATTCATTAATTAACTGTAGATGAGTTTTTAAATAGAATGAATATAATGAATAATTTTGTGTATACATGTTTTGATTTTTATATTTAATGTTCCAATATTTTTGGAACTATTTTATATCAGAGGTTATGTAGTTAAATATCTTAGAAGCAGGAATACTTCATTAAAGGTTTTAGAAGTAGTCATTGTAAATGAGGAAAAATACAGTAATTTCCATCAGATTAATTCACAAGACAGGAAAGGGGGAGGGTAAAAGTATGATTGACACTATCAAATTCCTTAGGATGGTTGAAATTAGCCAAGAAAGAAAATGCCTTCAGAGATAAGGAACTCAACAAAAACTTTTACTAAGAAGCCTGAATTTACTTGTCCATTCCTAGGTAATTTAGGTAACTTGGTTCTGTTTAAAGAAGCATAAAGTAGAAAATTCTTGAGTACAGGAACCATATATTGGAGAAGGAGACAATGAACTTCATTGTCCTTAAGCTTGAGGAAGACAGGCACTAACCAGCAGAGGGAGTCCATGTTAACTGACGTTCAATAGTGCTAACGTTTCACAGGTTGTTATGGAGTAAAAATATCATAAAAGGGTAAAAAAAAATCAAAGAAGAGTGCCAACTACCTGGGGCACCAGGATCAATTGCCTTGTTTCAGTAGAATCTCTGCATCTTGCCCTTTTGAAATGAGACACGAGGCTGAAATTGTCAAACTGAAGAAAATGTGGCAATAAAGTATTGTTTTATTCATGTTAACTGTCAGGAAGTTCGTAGTTTTTCTTGCTTTCTGCTGAACTGCTGGAAGGTATATCTGATTTTCAAAAAATGAAGTGTGGTGGTGCTGATGTTTACACGTTCGACAAAAAAAGATTCTTCTATATATTTTTTTTTCCAAAGGAAAAAAGCTGAATTGTGACAATCTCTCTTCTATTTAAAATTTGGGTATTATATATTCATTTGAAAGTCAGAGTTAACTTCACACAATACCTTTAGAACTAAAGCAAACCACTTCTAAGAACAGGCTGTTTTCATTTTGCATGACCTGCTCCAAATGTATGCATCAAAGAGCACAGTAAAAATGACAATGTTTAAGTAATCTATTAGTTGCTTCAAAATAGAATGCTTTTTATAACTGATTAGAATGAATGAATGAATGAATGAATGTATAAATAAATAAATAAAGACAGAATGCTTTTGATAGTGTTCAAACATGAAGAGCCCGATGAGACAGCACAGATTTAGTCAGGGCTCTATAAATACTAGCCACAGAGGAAAATATGACTCTGGAATTAAATAAATTCAAATAAGTAAAGCTCAACAAATTAAATTTTTATATGAATATTTTGTTTTATTTAAAAAGAAATTACAAATTTAGTAAATGTTGTTATTATAATACTAGTTTGGGTCAAGCAAACTAGGGTAAAGTTTGATTAAATTAATAATAGCAGTGACAGTTTAATTAATAATTAATGTGTACATCATTCCAAAGAGAAAATGAGGTAATATACCAGTTGATCCAGAGAACAAATAAATGCAATGCAAATAAAGGGGATGTGAGGGTTCTCTGGCTGGGACATCTGTCACTCGATTGATTGCCAGGGATGATGTGATTGATCTAGCTATTGAGGCTGGTGTTCCCTTCCCCCCCCTTACCAGTCCATGTGCATCCTTCCCAGAGCTGCGTGCTGTGTTCCTGGACAGAAGGCCTGCTCTCCAGTCAAGGTAACAGGAGTAACCCCCTCAAACCCTTGCCCCACATCCACCCCTGACTCTGGAGTCTGGAATTTTCAGACAAACTCAGAACAAGTAAGTGGGAAAGTCAAGATTAGAAGCTGGTGGTAGGAGAGATGGATGGAAGGACAAATGTCAAGAAATGGAAGGTAAAGTACAGATGAAGTCAGTATTTGAAAACAATCTAAAAAGTTGATGCATTTGCCAAAGTTGGATGGAACTTGGAATCTCGTTCCTTCTTAGTAGGAAACAAAATAGGTTATGCAATTTTTTCAATTAAAAGTTACTAGCTTTATGGACATATAATATACCGTGGAGTTCACACATTTAAAATGTCCAGTTTGGTGGTTTGAGTATATTTACAAATATACACATCCATCAATTATAGAACATTTTCATCACCTTGGGGAAAAAAAAAACCCCTGCAACACTTTGGCTTTAACACCTTAAAAAAAAAAAAAAAGAAAGAAAGAAAGGGCAACACTTCAGCTTTAACCTATCCTTCAGATAACTTATTTTCTGTATTTATAGATTTCTTTCTTTCTGGAGTTTTATGTGAGGAATCACATAGTATGTGATTTTGGTGGCTGGTTTCCTTCACTTAGTGTAATGTTTTCAAATTCATCCATCATGTAGCATGCTGGCAGTACTTCATTCCTGTTTTATAGCTGAATAATAAATAATGTTCTATAATATGAATGTAACACATTTTGTTTATCCATCATCTATCAGTGCCCATTGGGTTGTTTGCAGATTTTGGCTAATATGCACAACTGTTTAAAGCAACATCATTCATATCAGTTTCTATCTAGCAAATGTTCTCATACATTGCTGAATCATATGATAACCCCATATTTAATCATTTGAGGAGCTGCTGGTCTCTTTTTCAAAGTGGCTTCACCATTTCACATTCCCACCGGCACTGTGTTTGGGCTCCAGTGTCTCCATATATCCCTCCACCCTTATCTGATGTTTGGATTCCAGCTATCATAGTGGATGTGAAATGGTTTCTCATGGTAACTTTGATTTGCGTTTCTCCAATGACTAATGATGCTGTTACATGATCTTTAGTGATTATAAAATAAAAAAGAAGGAATTTGCCTAATAAAATATATCTATATTTCTGCTTCATACGTGGGCCTACAAGAACTTTATTTCAGGGGGTCTTCCTGAATAGGTCTGTAACATTCCTCCAGAGAATATAATATATTCCGCAGGGTAAAGAGCAGGTAATAAATGCTCCCTATCAGATTTGGAGGATTTGCAATCTGAAAGAAAGATTAGCTTTTAGAGTTGTGTTTTATGATCAGGGTGCTTAATATTTCCTTTGATGATCGTGATTAAGGAGACACAGGTGTTCAACAAACCTGTTATCTCTGAAGCACATCTGAACAGCTGAGGTTCGCCATCTTTATTTATCTTTGTAGGTGTGTTAATCATACCAACTGTAAATCAACATTTGTGTTTACTCTGTTTGTTCTGCTTGAAATTAAAAGGAAAGAAATGAAGGTACTCTGAGGAGTTCATTCTAAAGAACACAATTCCTATTTTTCTTTCTAGGAATCCTGTGTTATCAACTGGCTCTGCAAAGATTATGAATTCTGTCTCCTGCTGAATGTCTGCCCCATTAGAAGCCGAGTTCCAATATACTTTTATCCACTTTAAACTCTAGGTTGATCTTTTCAGATCCCTACAGCTGAGTTGAAAATAATAATAGACAAAAGTTCTGGGAAAGATTCATCTCCTTTGCTGCTGGGACACAAACAATGCTACTTTTTATAGAAAAAATATGTTCTTTTTCTTCTTCTCCTCCTTCTCCTCTTCCTCCTCCTCCTCCTCCTCCTCCTCCTCCTCCTTCTCCTCCTTCTTCTTCTTCTTCTCTCTCTCTTTTAAATTGAAGCAGAGTAGGCTGGAACTGTAACATCATAAAGAAAAAAGTACTGTCTTTTTTCCCTCAAATTAAACCCTGTGGTTCTGAATTAGTCCCTGTACGTAGTTGAATAGGCAAAGGACAGATGTCCCTCAAAAATTAAATGCTTTATTTTACAGTTAATAAGACTGCATTTGATGCAGTATTATTCCCTGGTCAGAACATAATAAGCCATTTCATAATTTCCAAAGTACTGTAGGAAGTTATAATAAAACTTTGCTACTCTCATTAGCAGCCCTTTGTTACTGACAGTCTCCTTTAGCTTTGGGAACTTAATCTTTTTGATGACTTATTTAATGTGCTCTAGATTCTCCAAATTTGGCAAAGAACACTTACATTAAAAAAATCACTAATTTATCTTGTTTCTGAAATTTATGAGCCTCAATCTTTGTTTTTGTGAATTTTTACTAAGAGGATGAAAATGTTCAGCCAAATATAAATTTCTTTTTTATGTAACCCGAGAAAACGTATCAAATAACCAGGTAAAATTACCAAGCCAGGCACGGTGTTGCATGCTCTGAGGAAGGATTGCTTGAACCTGGGAATTCAAGACCAGCCTGGGTAACATAGGAAAACACTGTCTGACTTTTTTTTTAATTCTTATAATTGTATTTTCTTCTTCTCTATCTCTTCTTCAACAATTAATGTTCAAGCAGAGAGAGAAATAAAGTCAGTGAAAATCATATTAAAACTTGTGGATCTCATTGTCACTATGGTGAAAGAAAGTAAATCTGCCTTGACTAAAATAGGCAGAATCTGGTAAAAAAAAAATACTTCTGAAAACTTTTTATAGTTATCTAGTAACAGCAAAACTGTTAATTAAGTGTATCACAAAAAGAAGGAAAGAAAACAAAAGTCCCTACTCTTCCTGAAAATTTGGTTAAATCTCATTTTCTCCCCGCACCCGTAGCAGAGCAAGATAAAATGTGGGAAGGAGGGTTTTGAGGTGCTCGAGGATCCATTTCCATGGGCTCCTTCAGCTCACGTTTGTCATCATGCCCTTGGCTTGGGTGATCCTCTGTTCTTAGGATGGCCTTCTTGGGCCCGTGACCCTGCAGTTGCGCGGCACTTGGCATTTAGTGCTCTGAAATGGCAGTCGCAACACACTGAACAGTTCCTCCTTTGAATTGAGTTCTATAGGAGAGGTCTGAGGAGCCAATGGCCTTTACATACCAGAGACTTGGAACTGGACTCATGTGAGGTCCACCTTCTGCCACTTCTGTGCTGCTTCAGAATAGACCCACAGGCAGCTGCTTTGCTTCCCGTCTAGGTGACTGCTTGTCACCTCTGTGTGGGAAGAGGATGGAGGTGGGCTGCTGCCACTTTAGATAGCAAGTAGGAAACGCCCCAGTGGGGGTCATGAGACAAGACTGTCGGCACTGGGAACCAGGCCCTGCGTTTTCATTTTCCCTGGGCCTGGCCAGTTATGTAGCGGACCCTGTTTAAGACCCAGTGATTGTGCCCATCTGATCCTTGCTATCAGACTGTTTTCTTTGTGAAATGTGTGGATGGAAAAAAAAAATAACATTTTCCTTTTCTTTCCCCCCATGTGTCTGAGTGTTCTTATGGAGGTTTTCACTGGCCTGATCCACAAAAGCTCCAATGACACTTTCTTACAGAGACCCCTATCCTAAGTACTCTAAGGATTAATGTTTTTTTGAAAAAGTCTGTTGATTTTTTCCCCCAGGTAATCCAAATAATTTACATAAAAGATTTTATAATGTTTGCAATGTCCCCATATTTACTTTTGCTATTGAGTATGTTGATTAACAACATGATCTTCTTATAATCAAAAAGACTTTGCCACTTGCCTATAGAGACATAACAGATAGGCTACTCATTGGTTTTCCTAGAGTTTTTTTTTTGAAAAAATTTTGAATTGATGCATAGTAATTGTACAAAAAATGGGCTTTAGAATATGGGTTTTATTGTGGCATAATTTGTTATGCATATATTTTTGATCATTTCTATCACTTCCTAACCCACTCTTACCCTTAACTCCCTCCCCTTGATCTCCTTCCTCTTTACTAGCTTCTCCCTTCTACATTGATTTCTTCTTCTTCTTCTTCTTCTTCTTCTTCTTCTTCTTCTTCTTCTTCTTCTTCCTCCTCCTCCTCCTCCTCCTCCTCCTCCTCTTCCTTCTTCTTCTTTTTACATTACACATATGGAGAAAATATATATGTCCTTGACTTTCTGAGTCTGGCTTATTATGATCTCTAGTTCTGTTCATTTCCCTAAAAATGACATGATTTCATTCTTCTTTATGTCTGAATAATACTCCATTATGTATATATACAACTCACATTTTCTCTATTTGTCCATCTATTGATGAACACCTAGGCTGGTCCACAGCTTGGCTGTTGTGTATAGTGCCACAACACACATGGGTATGCAGGTACCTCTGACTAATTATTTGGGGTATATACTGAGGAGTTTCTCTGGCTGGATTATATGGTAGTTCTATTTTTAATTTTTCTGAGGAACCTCCATGCTGATTTCCACAGTGGCTGTACTAATTGAGATTCCCACTAACATTGTGTAAGTGTTCTATTTTTTTCTCATCCTCTTCAACATTTATTGTTATTTATATCATTTATTTATTTATTTATTTTTGTCAATCACTGTTGTACTTTATTTTTTTATTATTAGTTGTTCAAAACACTACAAAGCTCTTGACATATCATATTTCATACATTTGATTCAAGCAGATTATGAACTCCCATTTTTACCCTATATACAGATTGCAGATTCACATCTGTTATACATCCACGTTTTTACATATTGACATACTAGTGTCTGATGTGTTCTGCTGCCTTTCCTATCCTCTACTATCCCCCCTCCCCTCCCCTTCTCTTCCCTCCTATCTTCTCTCTCTACCCCATCTACTGTAATTCATTTCTCTCTCTTGTTTTTTTTCCCTTTCCCCTCACCTCCTCTTATATGTAATTTTGTATAACAACGAGGGTCTCCTTCCATTTCCATGCAATTTCCCTTCTCTCTCCCTTTCCCTCCCACCTCTCATCCGTGTTTAATGGTGATCTTCTTCTCATGCTCTTCCTCCCTGCTCTGTTCTTAGTTGCTCTCATTATATCAAAGAAGACATTTGGCATTTGTTTTTTTAGGGATTGGCTGGCTTCACTTAGCATAATCTGCTCTAATGCCATCCATTTCCCTCCAAATGCCATGATTTTGTCATTTTTTAGTGCTGAGTAATACTCCATTGTGTATAAACGCCACTTTTTTTTTTTATCCATTCATCTATTGAAGGGCATCTAGGTTGGTTCCACAGTCTAGCTATTGTGAATTGTGCTGCTATGAACATTGATGTAGCAGTATCCCTATAGTATGCTCTTTTAAGGTCTTTAGGAAATAGTCCGAGAAGGGGAATAGCTGGGTCAAATGGTGGATCCATTCCCAGCTTTCCCAAGAATCTCCATACTGCTTTCCAAATTGGCCGCACCAATTTGCAGTCCCACCAGCAATGTATAAGTGTACCCTTTTCCCCACATCCTCGCCAGCACTTGTTGTTGTTTGACTTCATAATAGCTGCCAATCTTACTGGAGTGAGATGGTATCTTAGGGTGGTTTTTACTTGCATTTCTCTGACTGCTAGAGATGGTGAGCATTTTTTCATGTACTTGTTGATTGATTATATGTTCTCCTCTGAGAAGTGTCTGTTCAGGTCCTTGGCCCATTTGTTGATTGGGTTATTTGTTTTCTTATTGTCTAATTTTTTGAGTTCTTTGTATACTCTGGATATTAGGGCTCTGTCTGAAGTGTGAGGAGTAAAAATTTGTTCCCAGGATGTAGGCTCCCTGTTTACCTCTCTTATTGTTTCTCTTGCTGAGAAAAAACTTTTTAGTTTGAGTAAGTCCCATTTGTTGATTCTTGTTTTTAACTCTTGTGCTATGGGAGTCCTATTAAGGAATTTGGAGCCCGACCCCACAATATGTAGATTGGAGCCAACTTTTTCTTCTATCAGACGCAGAGTCTCTGTTTTGATATCAAGCTCCTTGATCCATTTTGGGTTAACTTTTGTGCATGGCGAGAGAAAGGGATTCAGATTCATTTTGTTGCATATGGCTTTCCAGTTTTCCCAACACCATTTGTTGAAGATGCTATCCTTCCTCCATTGCATGCTTTTAGCCCCTTTGTCAAAAATAAGATAGTTGTAATTTTGTGGATTGGTCTCTGTGTCCTCTATTCTGTACCATTGTTCTACCCGCCTGCTTTGGTACCAGTACCATGCTGTTTTTGTTACTATTGCTCTGTAGTATAGTTTGAAATCTGGTATCGCTATGCCGCCTGATTCACTCTTTCTGCTTAGAATTGCTTTTGCTATTCTGGATCTTTTGTTTTTCCATATGAATTTCATGATTGCTTTATCTATTTCTACAAGAAATACCGTTGGGATTTTGATTGGCATTGCATTAAACCTATAGAGAACTTTGGGTAATATCGCCATTTTGATGATATTAGTTCTGCCTATCCATGAACAGAGTATATTTTTCCATCTTCTAAGATCTTCTTCTATTTCTCTCTTTAAGGTTCTGTAGTTTTCATTGTATAAATCTTTCACCTCTTTTGTTAGGTTGATTCGGAAGTATTTTATTTTTTTGAGGATATTGTGAATGGAGTGGTTGTCCTCATTTCCATTTCAGGAGATTTGTCGCTGATATACTGGAATGCTTTTGATTTATGCGTGTTCATTTTATATCCTGCCACTTTGCTGAATTCACTTATTAGCTCTAGTAGTTTCTTTGTAGACCCTTTTGGGTCTTCTAGGTATAAGATCATGTCACCGCAAATAGTGATAATTTAAGTTCTTCTTTTCCTATCTTTATGCCTTTAATTTCTTTTGTCTGTCTAATTGCTCTGGCCGGTATTTTGAGAACTATATTGAATAGAAGTGGTGATAGAGGGCATCCCTGTCTTGTTCCAGATTTTAGAGGGAATGCCTTCAATTTTTCTCCATTCAGAATGATGCTAGCCTGAGGCTTAGCAGAGATAGCTTTTACAATGCTGAGGTAAGTTCCTGTTATCCCTAGTTTTTCTAGAGTTTTGAACATAAAGGGATGCTGTACTTTGTTGAATGCTTTTTCTGCATCTATTGAGATGATCATACGGTTCTTATCTTTAAGTCTATTGATGTGGTGAATAACATTTATTGATTTCTGTATATTGAACCAGCCTTGCATCTCAGGGATGAATCCTACTTGATCATGGGGCACAATTTTTTTGATATATTTTTGTATCTGATTCGCCAGAATTTTATTGAGGATTTTTGCATCTAGGTTCATTAGAGATATTGGTCTGTAGTTTTTTTTCTTTGAAGTGTCTTTGTCTGGTTTCAGAATCAGGGTGATGTTGGCCTCATAGAATGAATTTGGAAGAGCTCCCTCTTTTTCTATTTCCTGAAATAACTTGAAAAGTATTGGTATTAATTCTTCTTTAAAGGTTTTGTAAAACTCCGCTGTATACCCATCCAGTCCTGGGCTTCTCTTGGTTGGTAGTCTTTTGATGGCTTCTTCTATTTCATTGATATTTGTCTGTTTAAATTGTGTGTATCCTCCTGACTGAATCTGGGCAAATCATATGACTTAAGAAATTTATCGATGTCTTCACTATCTTCTATTTTATTGGAATATAGGGTTTCAAAATAATTTCTAATTATCTTGTGTATTTAAATATCTGTTGTGATATTGCCTTTTTCATCCCGTATGTTAGTAATTTGAGTTCTCTCTCTTCTTCTCTTCGTTAGCATGGCTAAGGGTCTGTCGATCTTATTTATTTTTTCAAAGAACCAACTTTTAGTTTTGTCAATTTTTTCAATAGTTTCTCTTGTTTCAATTTCGTTGATTTCCGCTCTTATTTTAATTATTTCTTGCCTTCTACTACATTTGCTGTTGTTTTGCTCTTCCTTTTCTAGGACTTTGAGATGGAGTGTGAGCTCATTTATTTGTTGGTTTTTTCTTTGTTTGAGGAATGACCTCCAGGCAATGAATTTCCCTCTTAAAACTGCTTTCATTGTGTCCCATACATTCCAATATGTTGTGTCTGTATTTTCATTTATCTTTTAGAATTTTTTAATTTCTTCCGTTATGTCTTCTGTAACTCATTGATCATTCAGTAACATATTGTTCATTTTCCAAGTGATGTATCATTTTTCCTTCCTTCTTTTATCATTGATTTCCAGTTTCATTCCATTATGATCAGATAAAATGCATGGTATGATCTCCACACCTTTATATTTACTAAGGGTTGCCCTATCGCATAATATATGGTCTATTTTTGAGAAGGATCCATGTGCCGTTGAGAAAAAAGTATATCCACTTGATGATGGTTGACATATTTTATATATGTCAGTTAAGTCTAGGTTATTGATTGTGTTATTGAGTTCGATAGTTTCTTTGTTCAACTTTTGTTTGGATGATCTGTCCAATGGTGAGAGAGGTGTGTTGAAGTCACCCAGTTATTTATATTCTTGATGATTAATATTTTAACTTGTGTAAGATGGAATCTCAGTATAGTTTTGAATTGTGTTTCCCTCATGGCTAAAGATATTGAACATTTTTTCCATATAATTAATACTTCTTATTTTGAGAAGTATCTGTTAAGCTCATTTACCCATTTACTTTTTGGATTATTTATTTATTTTTTATGATGTTAAGTATTCTGGATGTAAATCCTCTGCCAGAACTTAGCTGGCCAGGGTTTTCAACTATTCTGTAAGTTCTCTCCTCACGCTGTTGTTCCTTTTGCTGTGCAGAAGCTATTTAATTTGATGCTGTCCCCTTTGTTGATCATCGCTATTACTTTCAGAATTTTAGGAATCTATTTAGGAAGTCATTGCTTGTGCCTATATTTTGAAATTTTCTTCTAGCAATTTCAAAGTTTCAAGTCTTATATTTGGTTCTCTGATCCATTTTGAGTTGACTTTTGTACAAGGAGAGAGAGAGGGATCTAGTTTTATTCTTCTACCTTTGTATATCCAATTTTCCTAGTACTATTTATTTTTTAAAGAGGCTATCTTTTCTACAATATATGTTTTCAGAATCTTTGCCAAGAATCAGTTGGCTGTAACTGTGTGGGTTTATTTCTGTGTCCTCTATTCTGTCCCATTTCTTCTGCATGTTTTATATCAGTACGCTACTCCTTTTGTTACTGAAGCTCAGTAGTATATTTTGAATTTGGTTATCATGATAATTTAGCATTGCTCTTTATGCTCATGATTACTTTGGCTATTCTGTGTTGTTTTATGAATTTTAGAATTGTTTCCCAAGTTTTGTAAAGGAAGTAAGTGCTATTTTAATAGATAGTGTAAGGTATCCATGGATCACTTTTGATATTATGACCTATTAATTCTGTCTATCTATGAACATGGAGATATTTCCATCTTCTAAAGTTGTTTTGTGATTTTAATTGAAGAAGTCTTTTACCTTGGTTAGATTTATCTTAGGTATTTTATTTTTTGAAGCAATTATGAATGGAATTTTTTTAAAGATTGTTGTGATTTTTTTATACCTTTATTTTATTTATTTATTTTTACATGGGGCTAAGGATTGAACCCAGTGCCTCGCACATGCTAGGCATTCTCCCTTTCTCTTGATGTTAATCCCCACAAAATGGGTTTCACATCTAGAATGTGTTGTATCTACCAATATCTTCTTACAGAGTCCCACCAGATACCAGGCCATTGAAGACTTCCAGCAGACCTGGAGTAAATGGATGTTTAACGTTTCCTAAACTTGGCTTTTCCTGACATGATTATGAATCATATTTTTCCTCATTAACATCTATTAACATTTTAGGGCCAAAGAAATATGTGGAAAACCTTTAGATAGTCACTGATCTAGATGGTTAGGACTAGTTGCAGGGAGGTAGGGAGATGAATATTTACCTTTAACCACCTAATCTGGATGATTGTAAAGATATATATGGACTCTGGTATTTGAAGTTGTCAGATAAGACTTGGATACAGACTTTGGATCTTCATTTCAGAACAAGTTGGCTGTAGTTGCATGTCGTTCTGAACTGATAATCAATAATATAATAAGAAAAATCACTTAGTTCTTCTAAGGACACACATCTCTGAAATGGGAGCAGAGGCATCATTTATCCCACTTCTCTCAATGATGTTCCTGCCTCTTATTATGGGAGCTGCGTTCTTGTGTTAATGGGAGGTGTTGATTTTGAAGAATATTTTGGAAGATTATATAATGTGAATAGAATAGGCTTATTAATGGTCCTCGAAAACATTGAGTACTAATATCTGGAAACTGGAAATGTTATTGTGTATTGGAAAAGCATTTCTGTAGATGAAATTGATAGAAAGATTTTGAGATGAAGAAATTATCCTGGGCCATTCAGGTGGACCTAATGATGTCCTTGTTAGAGAGAGGCAGAGGAAATTTACAAAGAGAAGAGAAGGCAGTGTGAAGCAGGAGGTGGAAATTGATGTAGCAGTGTGGCAGGCATTAGCATCTGAAAGAGAAAGTGGATGAATCCTTCCCCAGAATCTTTGGAAGAAATGTGGTGATGTAATACTTTGATTTTGGCCCAGTGATGTAGATTTTGGATTTCTGGCTTCCAGAGTCACCACAGCAAATTCCTATTGTTTTAATTAAGTTGCCAAGCTTGTGCTATTTGTTGTAGCAGCTATTGAGAACTAATACACAGAATCAAGAGAATACAGACCTTTCAGGTTTAGTTTATTGGTCTGTGCTAGAGACTACTTTTCTTGTTTCAGTGAAACTGGGAGATCAAGGGATCTTTAGCATTTCATCAGATTCAATGTGAGGACTCACATTTATCTCAGTTATGTTTTTCAAGTTTCCTCAGGAAACCATTTATAGGAAGTAGCATATATGAGAAGGTGGGTCTTAGACCCTGTAACAGGAGGTATTGCAGTTGTGTCCAAGGCGAAAAAAGAGGGTGTGGCATTTGTGAAGTTGGTGTATTATCTTATTGGCCAATTCTCTTGAGAGATTCCCTCACATGTGAGGCAAATGTGACCACACTGTCTAAGGAGAGCAAATTCAAAATAGAAGCTTGTTGTTTAAAAAGATACATATTATTTATTTCATGAAATCTGATGAATATCAGAATCAACTGGGATCAGATGGTTAAAAATTAAATGAACATTTTATCTCTGTGTGTAGGTGTGGATATACAACTTGTATTTATTATCTATACACATCTATATTCTCCTCAATATATTACTTAACTCATAGCATTACCATTATTAACTTTTATATCACTAGAGATCAAATAATCAAGTCCAACAAAGACCTTACCTAAATACTTAAAAAGACAATAATAAAAAAAAAGTATCTCAGCAAAAATGACATGGTACTGGCACCAAAATAGACATGTAGACCAATTGTACAGAGTAGAAGACACAGAGACAAACCCACATAAATATAGTAATCTCATACTAGACAAAGGCACCAAAAACATACATTGGAGAAAAGATAGCCTATCAAACAAATGGTGCTGGGAAAACTGAAAATCCAAATGTAGCAAAATGAAATTAAACCTCTATCTCTCACCCTGCACAAAAATCAGCTAAAAGTGGATCAGTTTTAGACACTAGAACAAAGACCTTGTGCCTACTAGAAGAAAAAGTGGGTCCAAATCTTCCACCATGTTGGCTTAGAAACTGACTTCCTTAATCAGACTCCTAAAGCACAAGACATAAAAGTCAAGAATCAATATATTGGAAGGACTCAAACTAAAAAGCTTCTTCAGCAAAGGAAACAATAATGTGATGAGAGACCCTACAGAATGGGAGAAAATCTTTACTACATGCACCTCAGATAGAGCACTTAATCTCAGGATATTTAAAAAACTCAAAAAACACCCAAACAAAACAAAACAAACAAACAAAAAACCCAATCAATAAATGCACTAAGGAACTGAGTAGATACTTCACAGAAGAAATACAATTTATCAACAAACATATGAAAAAATGTTCATTCTCTGTAGTGATTAGAGAAATGCAAGTCAAAACTACCCTAAGATTTCATCTCATTCCAATCAGAATTGCAATTATCAAGAATACAAACAACAATAAGTGTTGGTGAGGATGTGGGGAAAAAGGCACACTCATACAATGCTAATGGGACTGCAAATTGGTGCTACCAATATGGAAAGCAGTATGGAGATTCCTCAGAAAACTTGAAATGGAACCACCATTTGACCCAGCTATCTCACTCCTCTGTCTATACCCAAACGATTTAAAATCAGCATAATACAGTGAAGCGTCCACATCAATGTTTATAGCAGCTCACGTCACAATAGCTAAGCTATGGAACCAACCTAGATGCCCTTCATCAGATGAATGGATAAAAAACTATGGTACATGAGACTGAAATGGTACTCAGTGGTAGAATGCTCACCTAGCACATGCAAGGCCCTGGGTTTGATCCTCAGCACCACATAAAAATAAATAAATAAAATAAAGGTATTGTGTCCAACTACAACTAAGAAAAAAAATAAAGAAACTGTGGTACATATACACAATGAAATATTATGTATATATCAGCCTTAAAGAAGAATAAAATTATGGCATTTGCAGGGAAATGGAGCTAGAGAATATCATGCTAAGTGAAATAAGCCAAATCCAAAAAAACAAAGGCTTAATTTTTTTTTTCTGATAAGCAGATGGTAATCCATAATGGGGGGAATGAAGAAACTTTGGATTGTGCAGAGGGGGGTAAGGGAAGAGGAGGGGGTGTGGGGATGGGAAGGATAGTGGAAAGTGATAGACATTATTACCTATATACATTATGATTACACTACTATTGTGACTCTGCATAATGTTCAGCCAGAGGAAGGAGAAGTTGTGCTCCATTTGTGTACAATGTGCCTAAATGCATGCTATTGTTATGTATAACTAGTTAGAACAAATTTAGAAAATAAAAAAGCATCTCAATATCCTTTCATAAAAATTTGCAAGGTGCACAACCAAATATGGATATCTTGAAATTTGTGATGATTACATATTAGAATACTAGAATGTTATAGGCTCAGAAAAATCATCTCTGTAATCCCAGTCATATAATGATATTTAAATTGTATTTATTTCTAAACTCCATTCACACCAAAAAGCTTTTGCTTCTGATGTTACACCATTTAATAAGAGCAAATTCTTCATTTCTAAATTGGAAAGGCTTAGTGAAGCCCAACTGAATGGATTTGTGTGTAAAATGGTATTTATTTTGGGAGGTGAGAGTTTGCTAATACTGAAGACTTTCCCAACTGAAGTAGCAGCATACAGGAATCAATCCAGGTGCAGCATGCCAAGGACAGTCTGGTTTCCACACGTCCAGCACAAACCCCCATGAACTTGCCAAGCTGCCTTGATCACATCTCAAGTCCAGCAGCCAGGTGCCCATCCTGGGTTCTGTTGCAGATATAGAATGGGAACCACTGGCAAGTGGGCATTTAAATGGAAATGAACAACCTTCTGTGCTCTATTGGCTAATGCTGCTTGTTGTGTTTTCCTGGCATGTAGACTGGCCATTATCAACCCCATCCCCCATTGTCCCTGTCCTACAGCTTCTGTCTTTGTCTTTAATTCAGTGACAAAGACATTCTGTGTATTCTGATTTCAACCTGGCTGAGTTCCCTGGATCAACTATTTGATGATTTTAGCTGGTTTCAATCTCTCCTGTAGCTGGTTTGTAATTTTTATTTTCGTGGCACTAGGCATTGGACTCAGGGCTTTGTGCGTGCTAGGTAAATGATATACCACTGGCCTACATCTCAGCCCTTTTACATTTTATTTTGAGATAAGATCTCACTAAGTTTTCCAGGCTGGCTCCCAATTTGCAATTCTCCTGCTTCAGCCTCCGTAGTAGGTGGCATTACAGGTGTGCACCATTGTGCCTGGCCTTTGTTTTTAATTCTTGATAAGACTTACCACTGGTATTATCTTTTCATCTTATTGTGAAATTCAGCTTTCAATCCTGATAATTGGGAACCTAGTGTATTGGGGACTAGAAGGGATCATCGGTTTTTCTGTCTTTCTATTCAATTATTAAGTTAAATTATCTTTTCTCTATCATCAGTAATTATATAGGTTTGAATAAATTGACATTTGCCACTGCAGTCATATTGCCTAACTGCATTTTTTGGCGAGTGTAAGTGTCATTGTCAGAGACAATTTATAGTACCATTCAAACAGACAGACTCCTCCACCAAAACCCTTGTCCCCTTGACTCTCTTCAAGCATAATGAGAGAAATGTAAAAATCTGCATGGGAGGGAAAACGGGAAATATAGTTGCCAGATTTGAGGAAGAGAGAATTAACAAAATAATTATTGCTCACTTCTCTTGGATGGAGTGCTGGGAGTTGCTGTGTGTATTTGTATGTGTGTGTAAAGGAGTGAAAACTCGAGAGAGAAGGGCAATCCCCATTTTCCTATGTATTTGGGCCAGCTCAGGTAAAAATTCTTTCAGCAAACAACAGACATCAAACACTAATTAATGATCCAACACGATTCTGTGCAAGGCAATGTTCATCCAGTTAAAAAAAAAAAAAAAAAAAAAACCAGGCAAAATCTTGCTTGAAAGAAACTTACTGTGATTTTTGTCATTATTATTATTATTATTTTTTAATTCTCTGACTTGTATTTCATGGGACAGATCATGAGTTCCTTAAGAACTTAGATCAAGGTTATCCTGGAACTTTAAAATGATTCAATAATTCCAAGAGATAAAAGGAAGGCTGATCTAATACTTTTTCATTCCCTATGCTTGACACAGTTCTTGAGAAAAATAGAAGAATGCTCATCTCTTTAGATTTTATCTTTGGAGAGTCTGTGGTTTTTGGTATTCAGTGAATATGTAGTATATAGAGAGAATATTTGATATGTGGTGAGACAATAGAAAAGATGCTTTTTAACTTGCTGAACTTTTAAAAATTAGACAGCATTATAACGGGTCCCCGATTGTGAGGACAAATTTGCCCTCTGGGTATTATTTTTCAGTATAGCTTTTTTTTTTTCCACTCTCTGTGCTTGTTGATGATGCTCCTTGAAGTTCTTCCATTTTTTTATACTTTTAGTGGCATAAGTAGAGGGAATAACAGTCGAAGTGGAAATAATAATCTTTTCCTACTTTACACCATTCTTAGCATTCTTTTGGGAACAAACACAAATTGCATTTAAATGCAGAATGTTCTTCCTTTGAAAAAATATTGGGTTGGAAAACCATAGGAGTAAAGCTGCATTTTTTTTTCAAGGAAAATGACAACTATTTCCTGCTCTAATGTTGCCTGAAAAACACAGTCATGGTTAAAGTAAATAACAACTGCACCCAATCTAATGGCTCCTGTGGGTAGGTGGCATTTACTCTCCAAGCTGAATTCAAATAAGATTTCAGTTTTGGATTCATAATTTTTATAAAATTTCTGAACTCTTCTCTTTTTATGGATATTATTCAGAAAAGAAGGTAACACAGGTAATTAAACCCACGTTGAGGGCAGATATTAAGTATTTCACTCAAGTGAGATTTTATTTGCATTAAATTGACTTATAAAGACTCAATCAATCTATTTTATTTTTACAGGGAGTACATTCTTACTATAAATCACCTTAATACAGGCACTTCAAAAATCAGAGACATTTACCTGTTAGGTTTATAAGGTACAGGAGCTACACTTGAAAGCAGTGGTGTAGTTATTTCTCTTTTTTTTGAACCCAGGGCCAGGTGCATAATAGGCAAATGCTATACCACCGACCCATATAGAAGATCTCTATCTACATATTTTATATCTGCATAATGAAAAAATTATTTGGTGGTTTTAATTTTCATCACATGTTGAATAAAACATTGAGGTTTCATTAAGAAGTGAGGATTTTTGTTTTTGTTTTTGTTTTTGTAACAGGTATTAAACCCAGGGGCGCTTAATCACTGAGTCACATTAACAGCCCTTTTAAAATTTCATTTAGAGACAGGGTCTCACTAAGTTGCTTAGGGCCTTGCTAAGTTGCTGGCTTTGCACTTGTGATCCTCCTGCCTCAGCCTCCCAAGTTGCTGGGATTACAGGCATGCACCACCATGCCTGGCAAGAAGTGAACTGTTTTGATACAACAAATGATTAAAGGAGAGTTTGAAAATATGTTTTCTTTAATACATTAGGTTTAAGTAAAAAGTTGTAGATATTAGAAAATTTCTGTCAGAGATACTGGATTCAAAAGAGGCTGAAACTTCTTGTAACTATTTGGAAAGAAATTCATTTTATTGAGATATGAGAAGCATAAAACCATACATAGTAAATGTATACCATGAGTTTGGAGATAAGTATATACCCATGAACCCACCTCAGTCAATAAACTTATCCATCAAATAAGTTTCCTTATCTCCCTTTGTCCCTCTTGGTCCTTCTGCCTCCCCCTATCCTTCATTCTCCCTTCTCCTCCTCCATTTCTCCCTCCCTCCCTTCCTTCCTCCATACTTTTTTTTTTTTGTGGTTATAAGAACACTTAACACAAGGTCTATATTATTAGTGAAATTTTAAATATGTAATAGTATTTTGTTAACTTTAAGCACCATGCTGTATGTACAGTAGCTCCCAGAATTTATTCAGCTTTCATAACTCAAACTTTGCACTCACTGACAAATACCTTCTCATTTCCCCTCCTCCAACCCTTGGTCACTCTAATCTCTGCTTCTACATGTTGACTATTCTGTTCTTTATGTAAGTGGGGTCATGTAGCATCTGTCTTTCTGCATCTGGCTTTTTAACTTAGCATAATGTCCTCCAGGTTCATATATGTGATTTTTTTCAATGGCAAGATTCTCTTTCTTTTTAATACTATGAATAAAGAAAATGTGGTATAAAGAAAATATACCACATTTTCTTTATTCATTTATCCATGATTGAAAGTTAGGTGCTACTATATCTTAGCCATGACAAATTACACTGTGATGAACATGAAAGTTCAATTATTTCTTTGAGATTTTGATCTCAGTTCCTTTGGATATATACCCAGAAGAGAAATTTCTGGCTCATATGGTATTCTATATCTTATTTTTTTAAGAAAAATTATACTGTTTTTCGCAGTGTTTAACCAATTTACATTCTCACCACCATTTTGTACCAATGTTCCTTTTCCCCTCTAATTCTCATCAACACTTGTTATCTTTCTGTTTCCTCCTCCTCCTCCTCCTCCTTCTCCTCCTCTTCCTTTGTATAACAGCCATACTAAGAGATGTGAGGTAACATCTCACTGTGGTTCTGATTTTCATTTCCCTGATGCTTAGTGATTTTGGGTACATTCTTATACACCTGTTGGCCATTTGTATGTCTTCTTTTGAGAAACATATCCTCAGGATTTTTGTCCATTTGAAAAATGAATTTTTTTTTTTTTGCTCTTAAGCTGTCCGTATGTTTTGAATGCTAACCCTCTCATCAGATATACAGTTTGTAAGTATTTTTTTCCCATTCCATAAGTTGACTTTTTGTTTTGTTGATTGTTCCCCTTACAATAAGGGGCTTTTTAGTTTGATAGAATCTCACTCATCTATTTTTGCTTTTGATGCTTGTGCTTTGGGTACCATTTGTAAGAAACCATTGCTAAGGTCAATGTCAAGAAGCTTTTTTTCCCTCTATTTTTTTTTAATAATAGTTTTATGACTACAGGTCTCAAGTTTTAATCTTTATTATGTTTTAAGGTCATTCCTGTGTCTGGTATAAGAGTTATTTTGTTCTTGTACACATGTATATACAGTTTTCTCAAAACCATTTATTAAAGACAATATAATTTTCCCCTTTTATTCTAACACTTTTGTGTGTGTGTGTGTGTGTATGGTGTATTCAGGTTTTTTCTACATATATGGTCATATTATCTCCAAATTTAATTTTACTTCTTCCTTTCTTATTTGTATGCCTTTTATTTCTTTTTATCTCCTAATTGCTCTGACTAAACCTTCTAGTACTATATTGAGTAAAAAATAATAAGCAAGGGCATCCTTGTTTTATTATAGGTCTCAGAGAAAAAAATTTCATTTTTTTCCTCCATTAAGTTTGATGTTAGCTATGCAGCTTTATTGTGCTAAATTCTTTCTATATTTTGTTGAGTCTTGTTTTACGTATAAAAGGGTCTTGATTTTTGTCATATGCCTTTTATGTACCTATTAAGATGATCATGTAATTTTTACCCTTCATTCTATTGATTTGATATATTCTATTTATTGATTTGCATGTATTAATACTTGCATTCTGGGGATAAATCCCACCTGGTCATGATGGAGGATTCTTTAAATGTGCTTTTGAACTCACTTTGTTAATTTGTTGACAAAATTTGCACCTGTGCTCCTGTAGGAATTGAAGTCTCCTACTATAATTCTATTTCTATTTCTTCCTTCATATATGTGAATGTTTGCCTTATAAATTAATTGCTCTGCTATTGAGTAACTACCTATTTAAGATTGTAATGTCTTCTGTTGAATTGGCATTTTTTCATTATATAATGAAAAACCTTTTAGAAAATTTTTGATTTAAAATTTATTTTTTCTAATATAAATATAGCCATCTTTGCTCACTTTTCTGCCCCTTTGATTTTAGCCTATTTGTGCTCTTAAATGTAAAGTGAGTCTCTTGCAGGAGATAATATGACCATAAATTTAGATACTTTAAAAAAATTCATTCAGACATTATATAGCTATTAATCGGGACATTTATTTTATAAGCACTTAATTATTGATATGCTTTGTCAGTTTTTTAATTACTATAATAATATGCCTGAAATAATAAAGTTATAAAGAATAAAGGTTTATTTTTGCTCAGTTTTGCAGGTTCCAGTTCATAATTGCTTGGGTTTGTTGCTTTGTGCCTGCAATGAGTCAGCACCTTGTGGCAGGAACATGTGGAACAAAACTGCTTACATTACAAGCCAGGGAGCAGAAGAGAAAAAGGAAAAAATTGGAGTTCCAGAATTCTCTTTGAGGGAATGCCTTCAGTGACCTAAGGGTATTCCAATTGGCTCCACCTTCCAAGGGTTTCATCACCTCCCAATACTATCACCTGAGGAAATCTTGGGGACATTAAACATTCAAATCTTAACAATATGTAAGGATTTACTGTTGTCATTTTTTACGCATTTTCTTTTCTTTTCTTTATTCCTTTCTTTTTTTGGTTCCTCTCTTCCTTTCTTGCAGTCTTCCTTTGTGATTTGATGACTTTCATCATGTATCTATTGTTACTATTTTAAACATGCAAAAAATGAGTGACAGAAATACACCCACACATATCAGTAAATCTCTAGGGTATATATATAAAGAGCTCAAGAAACTTAACACTCACACAGCACACAAAAAAACCCAATCAATAAATGGGCTAAGGAACTGAACAGACACTTCACAGAAGAAGAAATACAATTAATCAACAAATATATGAAAAAAAATGTTCAACATCTCCAGCAATTGGAGAAATGCAAATCAAAACTACTCTAAGATTTCATTTCACTCCTGTCAGAAGGACAATTGTCAAGAATAAAGGCAACAATTAATGTTGGCGAGGATGTGGGGAAAAAGGTACTTTCATACACTGCAACCACTATGGAAAGCAGTATGGAGATTCCTCAGAAAATTGGGAATGGAACCACCATTTGATCCAGCTATCCCGTTCTTTGTTTTATACCCAAAGGATTTAAAATCAGCATATTATAGTGTTGCATTCACAGTAATGTTTATAGCAGCTCAATTCACAAAAGCTAAACTATAGAACCAACCTAGGTGTCCCTCAGTAGATGAATGGATAAAGAAAATGTGGTATATATACTCAATGGAATATTACTCAGCTTTTAAAAAAAGAGTAAAATTATGCCATTTGGCAATAAATGGTAGGAGTTGGAGAATATCATGCTAAGTGAAATAAGCCAGTCCCACAAAACCAAAGGCTGAATGTTTTCTCCAATATGTGGATGCTAATTCACAATAAGATAGTGGTGGGGGGCACTAGGGAAGAATAGTATTACCTTAGATTAGGTAGAGGGAAGTGATGGGAGGGGAGGGGAGGGGATATGAGGATAGGAAAGATAATAGAGTGAAACAGATATGATTACTGTACCTATATATGTTATTACCTGGCCAATATGATTCTGCAACATGTTCACTCAGAAAAATGAGAAATGATATCCCTTCTATGTATAATATATCAAAGTGCATAAATGCATTCTGTCACGTATAACTAATTAAAACAAATAAATTAAAAGCAAAACAAAACAAAAAAAGGAAATAGATTTAAAGCCATTATCATGATCTCTCATGTTCATAAAAGAAAATAAAACTAAACACCATGTTTTATTAATTGGTGTATATTATCTTCACTCTGAAAGTACACACATTTTATATTATCCAGGCAACACTGGTGATGTATTCACACTGGTCCGTACCATGCAGCTTGCCTAGTGCTCCTGCTGGTGTAAGTGGGCAATAGCAACCTTTTGATGTTACAGGCAACATATTATTAAGATCATTTGAAAGAAATCTAAGTTTTAGCCCTTTGAAAACCTACTCCTGGTGTCTTCAGGTAAGATAAAGAAATTATTGGCATCAAGTCTTGCAGAATGAGTGTCATCAGCTTGGAAGGGATCTCTGGGAAGAATAAACTCTTTTATAAATACTGTCTCACCAATCTTCTTTGTGGCACAGCTAGACTGTGCGGGGAAAACATGAATATCATCAGGTAAATGGAAAATGATTCAGAAGCTGTGAATTCTGAACATGAAGAAGGTTTGTTTGAGGAATACATTTATTATTTTTATTTTGCTTATATTTTCCTTTCTTAAGCAGGTGTATGTTTAACATACATTAACAATTGATTTCTGTGCATTGTATTTATTAAATACTTGTTTCAGCAAGTGGAAAATTAATTTTTGTTTTTGCACATCATATTTGTGTATTTATACTAACTTATTGTTATGTTTATTTGAATACACATATTTGTTATTATATATTTATTTATATTGTAGGGGTGAAAAGGGGGTGATCCCTTTCCTGCCCATCACAAAACATCATGGCTGACACCTCTATAACAAAAGACAGATTGGCAAGAGAAAAACAAAATAAATTTATTTGATCTTTTTTTTTTTTTTTTTGTGTGTGTGTGTGTGTGAGACACAGAAGACATTTTTTTTAAAAATAATCAAAGACCTTTGTGCTTAGGGTCAGTGATGCATGGGCAGCCATTTAGAAATATGATTGATAAAAAGGGTATGATCTAATCATAATAGACTAAGGGGGAAGTCTTAGCAAGTTCTGCCTGTTAAGATTCTTCCTGTGTTTTCTTTTTCTGTTTTTAGAAATGTTTATTTTTTAGTTTTAGGTGGACACAATATATTTTATTTTTATGTGGTGCTAAGGATCGAACCCAGTACCTCACGCATGCCAGGTGAGCCCTCTGCCACTGAGCCACATCCTGAGCCTCTTCCTGTGTTTTCTATGTAACATTTCTTCTTTCAAGTTATTGGGTAGGATGCTTTCTAGACTGGGGGACTTTTGACCTACAATGAATCAAGATAGGTCAGAGAATTTCTTTCTGTCCCATTCTTAAACAGAAAGGTCAAGAAAAGTTAGAGTAGTAGTTTTAAGTTTTATGGCTGGTTTTGTGTATAAGGATTGTGATTTCTGTGACCCGGCCCCCCACTTGGGGAAGAGGAATTCTAGTTTCTCTGGCTTGCTCCAGGGAAGAATGAGGGGTCTTAGGAAAAAGGGCATGAAAAAGTAAGAGAGAAATTTAGCTTTTAATTCTACTTTAATGTCTTCATAGTTGCTGGATAACTGTGGCTCATATATGAAGCTTATAAAATAGCAAATAATCCTTTGTAATAAACATCATATCATAAAATACATCAGCAAATAACTCTTTAGCTCACATTTTTATGGCTTGTTTTTCTGTAAGAGATGTAAAAACTAATCATTTATGCAATATAAATATAATTGGGTCATTTCTTCTAATAATTCTACAAAAATATCATCTAAATTTGAGATTTACTTTGGGCAAAGCAATTTCAGTTCTGAGTATCTGAGGCTAGCACTAATTGGTGGTGCTTTGCTTTATTTTGTAGTAATCTAGATATCTAAGTAAATGATTCCACTTTTTCTTTAAAATAGCATAATCTTAGCAATAGCACGTTTTGAACTATGTTGATTATATATGGCTCTAAGACAACAAAATGTATAAAATGCACACAGAAAAAGTCATTTTTCTTTGCAAATGATTTTTTCCTTTAGAATTTCTACCAATTTGTGCTTAAGATTTTTCATAGGTTAGCAAATGCACTTGGAAATGTCACTCACAAGCATCATTAGGTATAGAAGTGTTTGGAAGTGATCGTAATTAACTCTCTGTTGGAAAGTCCTGTGAATCAATCTCTCTCTCTCCTTCATCATCATTTCCATCTATCTATCATCCTGTCCAAGAATGAGAACAGGATGTAGAATCTGGAGATGGAAGACTGGAGCATATGATCTAAACCTATGAAATCCTGGATACTCATATTCCACAAGCGTAAAGAAAAGCAAAAGTATAAACAGCTGTAAACTCATGGAGCCCTTCCATGTAAGAAGAAAGAACTTGAATTTATGAAATAGTTTCATACTCCACATTTTGTCAAGCTTGTCTTCCAACAATCATTTTGTATCGAGTTCTACTAAATTGCATTGTTAACTATCGTGCTAGCTTTTTTCCCTGTATTTCTGGCTAATATTTCAATTTTTCATTTTCTTTTAGCCTTTTCTTTAAAAGAAGAAAATTATCACTTATTGTTTGGGTAAACTCCTAGACTCATATTGTGTAATTTTGAGTTTGTAAAGGCATGATAACAAAATGTTTGTTAGCCTTGTTTTCATCCAGATTAATCTTATGAAATCACAGTAAGTATATCTCTCTTGAAAAGTACAGGAAAATAAAAGGAATTTTATCTCATTTCCATATCCTTTGTTTATTTAACTAATTTGTCTTTAACTTATTTTTCTTCAACTAAACTGATCCCATTTAACTTGAAAAAGAAAGGACATAAATCATCCAAAACATGACAATATGCCAGTCACTAATTTTTGATAGTCAATTTGTGTTCCTATAATTGAAAATTCCTGATAGACTATATATTGAACTATGAAGATTGCTGAAACTGATAGTTTAAAATTATCAGAATTAATTGATTTCAGGTATGTCCTTTTTATTGGAATAATCATATTCTGTCATTTCTGATACAGTGGTTCTCAAACCCTCACCTCTAAGAGTTTGTGATTCACAGTGTAAACTGTGGATTAGATGAGTTGCATTTCTAATCAGCTCCCAGGTGATGCTGAGGGATGCTGATGATCTGGACCACACTTTACAAACCATTACTCTGCGCAGTGAGGCCTTCTCCTCAGTAACCTCCCCACAATAGGTAATTTATAGAGCAATTTACCTTTTCTGCTTAAGCATGTTGATTGCTTCTTTTCTAACAGCATTGCTGAAAAGATTTATTTTACCCTACCTGAGAATTAGAAGGTAGGCATGGGGGGACAGTTGGTGGCATCAAGGCCATTCTTAAGGACACAACATTATAACAAACTCAGAAGGCATCTCTTTTATGTAGGGGAAACTCTTAATTTTGTTTCAAATGCTTACTTTGTATATCATTATACTTCGCTATTGCTGTCGAATTAATGAATCCCATTGATAAAAATTTGATTATTGAAAAAGTAAATATGAGTCCAGGTACAACCATGAAGACCATTATAATCCATATATTATTTTGAAGGTTATGTCAAATAACTAAATGTTAAAACTTTTATTTCTGAATTTGGGGCACAATGTTCAAGGAAATTTCCATCATGGATTCTGAAGGTGCTTCTCTGTTTTATTTGACAAATTCCTCAGATGATTTTTTGCTAAAAACATAATGCTTTGGTCAATTTTTTGGTAATTGCTATTTCTATCATTGCAGTCTTCTGTTGCTTAGAGGACAGATATCAAACTGGGGTGAAAATGATGAAGTGAAGGACATATATATTCTCAAGTGATAAATGTACTCTTTACTCACAGTTGTAGACTTATAGACATTTCTTTTCATATAAAGGTGGGCAGAAAATGTCCAATGTAGAGAAGATTTTGTTAACCTAACCTTTAATAGTCCCATCTCCACATTCCTTATAGATTACAATTCAGAAACAAGTATATTCAGAAACAAGTTCTACATTATTAGAAATAATAATGTAATGATAGACTCCAGTCAACCTGAGGATGATCTAATGAAATTTGCCTTACTGTTTATTATTTCTGTAATCAGAGTTTACCAAGTATTCACATCATTCATTGTATTTGGAAATTCAAGATTATATATAAAATTTCCTGTTTCTAAAATGGACCTCATTCTTCTTCTCCTTGACCTGCAAATTAGCCTTACAACTGTATGATAACCAAAATTACTTTATTTCTTAGATGTAGTAAGATTTTGATTAGACCATCTTACAAATAATTATCCTGCTATCATTGATGCTAATATATTATTGTATAAACCTTTTTTACATAATTAAAAAGCTCAGGGATTTCAAGGACGGGTAAAAGGCCTACATGGTAAATAAAATGAAGGTGTGAACAACGGTGCATTTTTAAACCTCCTTTAAACATTAATAGTAGGAAATTGATGATGAAAGCTTAAGTTTTCAAGGCATATGTGATGTTGTAAAATTAATCCCAAGACTTGGAGATTTGATTTTATACATTAACTTGAAATTAATGCAAGCTAGTTTGAGATCTTTATGAAGCACAACATATGGTAGACTATATCCATATTAGTTATTTTTAGTTCTAAAGTTTTAATGTGAAATGATATAAACCTTATTGTAATTTTAATGTGATAAAATTCATGCATGATTTATTCATGCATAACTTTTAGTAGCACAAGATTATATAAGAAGGAGTACATTTACAAAGGGGTATGCAGACATTACCTATGGAGATATTTATTAATCAAGAGTTGATTTACAATGTATTATTTATTAAAATTCATTTTATAGAATTGTCAGTGAACTCAAATGCTTAAGATAAGGAAATTTTGATGCAAATTAATCATATTTAGTGTTGTACAAAAAAGTTAAGGAAATATTCTCCTATTTCCCCTAACACATTGTGGTTTTCAGCTCCTTGGGTTTCTATTGGTTAAGATGCTAAGAAGTATAATAATAAGAAACCCATCAAGGTTGCTTAAATGATAGCAGAGATTAATTAGCTAATACACCAGAAAATTCCAGAGCAGGTCATGTTTCAGGAACTTTTTTGAACAGAAAGACTTTCTACATTTTAATTTTTTCAGTTATAAGTTTTAACCCCCAGGTGCACCAATATCATAGCTATATTATGTTTTCCCTTACATTTCCCTGTGTTGAAAGATACCTTATAGTAGCAGCTAAATATTTTCTTCTGTGCAATCAGGAAAAAGATGATCCATATCTCAACTTGATAATTGAGGTAGAATATTCCAAAAAAGGAGACAGCTCAGAAAGAGAGGAAGAATGTATTGATTTCATGTGATAATTGACCAAATATATACACTTACTTATTTGAGAAATCCTCTGATAATTATTAGAAATATGGGACTAAAACTTAAAATTTTCCAAAGACCAGTGTTCAATCCTCCAATTATAGCAGAGATGAGAAGTAACAAAACATGTTTTCATCTCCTTCGAATCAGTCCTATTAAAATATCTGTAAATTGTTATTTATACCTGTACATTTTTTGGTCTACATCATGAAAATTTGAAATATGTGGAAATATAAAATAATTCTAGTATTTTTAATAACTTCTTTATTTTTCTAATAGTTTTTATATAATAGACATTAATTCTATATTAAATACCAAATTCATCACTGTCCTCTTCTGATTGGAAAAATGTCCTCTGTTAAAAACAAAATGAATCTTTTGAGGTCATTTATCATTTATGTTTTTTTCTCTTGAATCCTACTCTTTATGGTCTATTAATCCTATGACACCAAGTGTCTTTTTCTTTGAGTTTCAGAGTAAACATTGTGGAGTGCAGGTTTTGGCAAGAATACATTAGCTATGTCTTAGCTAGGCATATTTATACGTGTAAGATCAATAGTACAGGGACTAGATCCAAGAGGGGCATTTTTAGTTCTCCTTTGTGTTGGTAACTGGACGTTGTTGACCATTATTGGGATGGGTGACTATTTTAATCAGATTTTTCTTTGCCATGACCAAAAGACCTGACAAGAACAATTAGAGGAGGAAAAGTTTATTTTGGTGTTTACAGTTTCAGAGGTCTCAGTCTAAAAATGGCTAACTCCATTCCTTAGGGCCTGAGATGCAGAAGGACATCATGGTGGAAGTGTTTGTCAGAGGAAAGCAGCAGAGAGCATGGTACCATGAAACAGAGACTCCACTTGCCAGGGGCATAATATATAACCTAAAGGCAAACCCCAATGACCTACTTCCTCCAGCCACACCCTACTTGTCTATAGTCACCACCCGGTTAATCCACTCAGCCAGATTAATACACTGATTAGGTTAAAACTCTCAGAACCCAATCCTTTCACCTCTAAACTTTCTTGCATTGTCTCGTGCACGAGCTTTTGGAGATACCTCATATATAAACTATAACAGGGGCTGTTTTCTTTTCTTGTTTGTGATGCATTCTGCTTTGTGAACACATTACTATTTTGGTATACCTGTGGATAAAGTCTAATAATTGATTTAATAGTGCTGCTTGTGACCTTTAAATCAGAACTTTTAATCCACATCAAACTGACTTCTAAATCATGACCACTCTTTTGCCCCACACGTCCCTCGTCCCTCTCACCATCTCTTGCTGATGGCCTGTGTGGGCTATGAATTTTGGGTTTCCCTTGTGTGAAATGTGCTGGCTAAGAAATACAGTAAAAAAATCACACAACACAGAATTTTGAAAAGTGAGGGTGAGATGGATCTCCGACCTTAGGGGTCCTGCTTCCACATTGGAAGGAGAGAGAGAGAAGAGCCGGCTTGCTTTATTTATACAAGGGGGCTTCAAAGGATTTTCATGGAATGTTCTTGTTCCAAATAAGGTAGCAAGAGGGCTGTCCAAGCCCTAGTACGGACTACATAGCAGCCTCTCTAGCTGAGCGAAGACTGAGGTCACCATATGTTTGTGTAATCCATTAAGTGGGAGAATCCACAAAATGACTTGCAATGCCTGACCAAAATCTCCTTTGCGCCAAGGTCAAGTAGAGGCTTTTCAAATAGCTCAGGGGTGGCCCCCTACACGCATCTGTCCTGTGTCTTCTGTTTTTTCTAATCTAAAAATTCTTCTAATTTTTAAAGATCAGAACATAACTGACACTTTATCTTTATTTGTTTTGATGCATGGTGACTTTTTATTACGTATTTTGAAAAATTTCCCCTATTTTTATTATATGAGCTAAATATTCCTTGATTTGTTTGCTCTAATGCTTTGAAAGATATCTACTCTGTTTGTAATCATACTAATATTTATATTTAATGAAAAAATAATTGATTATGAGTCTCAATATAAAGAATGCTAATGTATTAATCCTTTGATTAAGACGAGCTCATTAGGAGACTTTTCATTTCTTTGATTTTCAAACTCACTTTTTAGTTTTTAGTGTTTTCAATTTAAAAAGTATAGTGTAAAACTATAGGCTGATAAAAATTCAAACAGTATTGGTCTATGTATGAGAAAAAGTAACTGGTCTCTGTTTCCCTTTTACTTCTAATTGCTAATGTTCACTAGAGTGTACTTCTAGAAGCAAATCGGCTGTGTACATTCACATACAAAGTTTTGTATTTTTTCTTGCTAAATTTCTTACTTAAAGTCTTTGTCTATTTTTTCTATTGAAATATTTGTCTTTGCAAGTAATTAATGTTTATTATATCATTAAAGACAAGTTGCTTGCTTATAGTGTGCATATAGATTTAGACTTATTCAGAACTTATATCTAAAATTTTTAATAGATATAAAACTTTTAAGAATGGGCTCATTTTTATTCAGTAGTAAAATAATGTGGTGGTGTATTTCTCCATTAATGCCAAACTGTTACTGAACTTTTATAGTAAGTTTTGAAATTTCTCACTATTTTCAAAAATATATAGGCTATTCTTGAATACTTATTTTCTCATATAAAGTTTAATAGCAGCTTACTATCCCCAAATCAAAAAAGAAACGTGTTGGAAATTTGATTTTGATCGAGACTGTATTTACTGTAAAGATTTGAAGGGCCTATATTGGCCAATTTTGGATTGTTATTATAGAATATGCACCCAGTCTCTTTGAAGTGCATGCAAATATTGTTTAAAATAAAAATGTGAGACTAGAGTGTTATTATTTAAGTTAACCTTATGGATGTATCCAAAATATAAAAGTAAAACAACCATTTTAAAGATAATTAAAGGTAGCCTATTTACTCTTTAGAAAATTAATTTTGAATCTGAATATTATAGAATTGAAGTAAAAGAATGATTTTAAGTTTGGTTTCATTTTTACTTCATTAATAGCTACTTATTCACTTGGAAACAAATGTCATAGATATATTTCTATATAATGAAAATTTAAATGAAAATACAAAGAAAATTGTTTTATTGATTATACTTTTATAGGTGCATGTTAATATTGTTTTCCTCTTGTGTTAATAAAAGTCAATGTAAAGGGTCAGTTACAAAAAAAGGGTCAGTTACACACACATACTACGATTTAAACAATAATTTTATTGACAGTATCAGATTGGTTAGGTACATAGTTCAGTGTTAGTAAAACAGGTTGACCATAACTTTTGGCCATCTTGATGCTAATAAATGTCCTCCATAATGGTTGTGACATTTTATATTCTTCTCAGTAATATAAAGGTATGCCAACAGTGAATTTTATCAGTTTTTAAAATTATGCTATGGTGATGGTGATTAAGCTCCCATGATTCCTAATGATTTGGTCAACATTTCATATTTTTATTTGAAATTTGTGTTTATTCTTCTGTAAATTCCTTATCCACACATTTTAAAGACAGTTCTATTTCTTAAAAAAATAAATTGGTAGAAGCCTTTTATACACTATAATTTTTGTTCTCTTACATTTTTACCTTAAGGTGTTTTTGTTTAGGGTTTTTTTTTCTTTAGTCAAGTTATAAAATTTTATGACTGAAATTTATTATTTCTATACCAAAATATAATTTCTTAGATATTTTTACCAAAAGTTTGTGTTTTATTATTTACATTTTGGTCTTTAGGATGGCAGGAATTAATTTTTATGAATGAGTGATATAGTGATTTGTTTTTTCAAGTATATAGCAAATTATTTTAATACTATTTTCCCCCATTATCTGAAATATCATTATTATAATTAATTCCTTTTTACTGCCTATTTTGCCATTTAGTTATTCAATTGTTTTCTACAATACCTTTGTAGAGTTTCATAAAATTTTGGTTTGAGTTTTTTTTAAGATTTTATTGATGTTATAAATTTATTTATAAAAACTTGGTACAGTATTTTTACCTTCAATTCAGAGCATGATGTAACTCTGTGGTTTAGATCCTGTTTTATGTCCATGAATAAAGTTTTAACTTAACATTTTTCTTCTTATGCATCTCTTGTATATATCAATTCTCATATTAATTTCTAGATATTTCATAGTTTTTCTTGTTACTATGAGGTGAATTTTTCTTAAAGTATTATATCTTTCAGTTAAAAAATTATTGTCCACTTACTTGTTAAAATATTCAACTACTATTATGTATAATAGTAGTCCGAAAGTCTCAGAATGTATTTTAATATTAAGTGGATTTTTAAAACTCCTTTAAAGTCAAGGATCTAATATATGATTTTTCTGTCATCAAAAAAAATCCTGTCTGGTATAACAAATACCGCGTGACACTATCAACGCATATGATTGCCACTTTCTTTTTTTTTTTTAAATTGATCTTATTTTTAAAATACATGACAGTGGAGTGCATTCAATTCTCATTACACATAGAGAGCACAATTTTTCATATCTCTGTATATAAAGCATGTTCACACCAATTCATGTCTTCATACATGTACTTTAGATAATGATTTCCATCACATTCCACCATCAATATCTATGTTTCACGCCTTGGCCTTGTCTGATTATTGGCACTCATCCAAGTTCATGGACCTTCCTTGCATCTCTCAATTTTCTTTATCCTTTGAGAAAGATAAATTTGTCCCAAGGGGCACAATAATTACATTGTCCTTAGGAAAATCATACTTCTTGAAATGCTTTATTTTAGCTCCAGAGTGAGCAATATAAGAAAACTATGACTCAGAGAGTCATCATTCTTCCAACCCTTTTATTCTGGCCACTCTCAGATTGTCACTGCTAATGCAGTGCTTATGACATAATAGTTATCAATAATGGATTATCTCATGAAGTACACAACTGTTTATTACATTAAAAACCCATGTAATCTCAAAAATTTTTTTGTATCTTCTATATATCACCAATATGTTTTTCAGGTTGTTATGTTTCTAAAATCTTGGGAATCTGGGCTGAGGATGTGGCTCAAGCGGTAGCGCGCTCGCCTGGCATGCGTGCGGCCCGGGTTGGATCCTCAGCACCACATACCAACAAAGATGTTGTGTCCGCTGAGAACTAAAAAATAAATATTAAAAATTCTCTCTCTCTCCTCTCTCTCTCTCTCTAAAAAAGTAAAATAAAAAATAAAATAAAATCTTGGGAATCTATTTAAAGTAGTATTCGGATATTTCAAATCTAGCTCAAAGTCTCATTAAAAACTCAGTGCCTGGGGCTGGGGTTGTGGCTCAACAGTAAAGTGCTTGCCCTGCACATGAGAGATCCTGGGTTCAATCCTCAGTGTCACATAAAAATGAATGAACAAAATTAAGGTATTGTGTCCAACTACAACTAAAAAATTAACAAAACAAAAGCAAACTCCATGCCTAAATGGCACAAGTAAAATTGACGCCACCATCTCTAGTCCCTTTAGTTTTTGTGCTACTCAAATTTATTTTTACCTGGGTTGCTATTGGCTCTTAGGTTTCTTATGCATCATATTCTTAGCCAATAGAGTATGAAGATCAAAGCACAATTCTTACCTCACAGAATAAAAATAAAGACTCAAATGTTTGTAAAACAGTTAATAAATTTGAAGTACATTTAATTCCTACTATCAGTGCTATATTCTGACAGTCTAAGTGAAGTATAACACACAGGTTTAAAAGCATGGATAATGCATTTCCATTTTCAGTCATTAAGGGACACCCATAGAGAGAGGGTAATTCTTTTTTCTTGATTATGAAACATTAGGTTGTGATGTTGTGTGCAAAAATTTTGTTTAATTATAAAGAGAATGACCTGGGATTTGACACAGTGACAATGGCTAGAAAAGTAAGGTTTAAGTGCTTTTCGAGCTGTGCTTGTTTTATTAATGTAGAAGTATTGTCTTTGCTGACTTCTGGTTTCTTGCTTAGGATATATCAACAGAAAGTATCCATCTCTGAGTCCTGATACTGGTGTTCATTTTTCTTATATAACAGAGGCAAGGTTATTAATCAACTCTCCAATGTCTTTCTCAGGCAGAATGAATAAAAGGAGATGTTTTTATAAAATTATTTATTGAATAAATATTTTCTCGTTGACTACTAGTGGGGTTCTCATTTGTTGAGCTAGGTTGTGACAGCTAGTTTAGAAACCTCTTCCATAATTCTCATAACTGGATAGAGTGTAGGATACATTTGTTATCCCCATTTTACAGAAATGACTTTTTGTGGTTGTTTGTATGAAAACTATAATTTTGAGGCTCTGTACGATGTTATGTTCTTGCTCTGAGAATTGATCTTTGCATCTAGAATGCAGGTAGTTTAGGGGAGGAATACCTGGATCCCAGATGGGAGTGAGTTGATTTGGAATGTAGGAACCTGAGGGCAGGTATGAGCCAAAAACCACCCCGAGGCAGTCAGTGCATTGGCTAAACGCCCTTGCTTTACAGAGAAATTCATGGTTGAGGGGAAAGCAAAAAATAGAGACAATAGAAGGGAAGGGAGGGGAGAGAGAATGAAAGAAGACAATGTGGTATGGCTGAGGAACCAGCAGAGTCAGGTGGCTGGGGAAATTTTAATAAAAGGACATCATTATTCAATTTTATGTTGTTTATCTTGCTATAATTATAAAAGTATTCAACTTTATGTTTCACCCAGGAGATCAGTAAAGAAGTTTGCTACATGCTATCCAACAGAATCGACTGTAACTTATTTTAGTTTTTTCTCTTTTTTTAATTGTGGAAAATGGTTGTTTGCCATGTAATGTTGTCTAATGGGTCATAACAGGATGAAACAGGGCAAGTGCAAGTGCAAGTCAGTGGATGGGGTACTACTTGAATTGAATGAATTCAGTGAAAGCCAGAATATGCAGTCACAACTGACCACTGTCAGGCCCTGTGTAAAAGTCTTGTGGAGATCATTAGACTTTCCACAGGTAATACTGTAGAGATTCAAACCAATCTCACTTAGATACTAAGTTATTTAAACTTTGAGATTTTAAGAATTAAGATCTTGGGCTATCACTTGGGCTACAGAGAGAAATTGCCTTCTCTAATTTGGTTTAAGGAATATGTATATATATTTACAGCAAACCTCCAGGATTTCAATTCTGGCTCCACCATGAATTTCCTATGTGACTTTGGAAAAGTTGTGCAGTTTACCTCTACCTCACATTTTTAGCTGAGAAATAGGGATAAAAGTGGTACCATATACACAAGGGAATATTACTCAGCCATAAAGAAGAATGAAATTATGGCATTTGCCAGTTAATGGATGGAATTGGAGGCTACCATGCTAAATGAAATAAGCCAGTTCCCCCAAAACAAAGGCTGAATGTTCCCTCTGATATGCAGATGTTAACTCACAAGACAGGGGGAAGAGTGCAGGTTCATTGGATTGGGGCATGGGAGAATAGGGGGAATTTACAGGGGATGGGAATGTGAAAGTAGAATGAATCTGACATAACTTTCATTTGTTCATATATGAATACACAACCAGTGTAGCTCCACATCGTGTACAATCAGTAGAATGGGAAGTTATACTCCATGTATGTATGAAACATCAAAATATATTCTACAGTCTTGTATAGCTAAAAAGAACAAATAAAAACAAATTTTAAAAAATAGAGATAAAAACAGTCCCAACATCACAAGATTGTGATGAAGGTCAAATGGATTGAGACATGCAGATCTTTTAGCAGAGTCACTGGTGCATGGCAAGCATGCAAAAATGTGTTACCAACTATTATGACTTTGACTTCAGTAGTTCTGAGCCTTGCTTTGCATAGTCACCTGTGGAGTTTGAAAAAACATATATGCTCAGGTTCTACCCAAAACCCATCAATGAAAATTGGAATTGGAATTGGAACCTGATCATGTATAGAAGAAAACCACAGAATTGTGAGGTATGGTTAACTATGGGAAGCAATTTTATGAGTATATTTTCACATAGAAAATTATGAAGATAAGTGAGAATGGTGATCACCTTTAGAAATTATATCATTAGACATAAGTCAAGCTATCAAGCTGTAAGCCCATTAGTGCCAAAGCAAGTACTGTCCAAAAGTCTTTGGCATTAAATGGAAACATGAAAAATCTGTTGTAGGACACATTTCTGTCTCTAACTGAACCACATCCTTGAGGAGAGAATGTTTATCTCTGTTTTTCCAGGTGGTTCTTACTGAAAGACAATAGCATTTTTCTCTTTGATTTGTTTTGAGAATGAATTCAAACACTCAGAGAATTCAACGGGTGTCTGTGATTGTGAAAGTTCATGCTATAATCCCGAACTTTTTTTTTAATACGAATCTACCTGTGTTTGCTTATTAGTATTTTTGCATTTTACAAGGCTAGACAGACAATAGCAATTATGTTCTAACCCTTGTGATTCAGTGGACCATTCTACACAGTTGTGCTTTCCTGAAATCCCTCTTGCCTGTCCCTGACTACACATCCACTCTTTTTGTTGCTCAGACTGACACTGGTCTAGATGGGCATGCTCTTAAGGTCTTGCACGGATTCCTTGATGGTTCTTTGTTATTGTGTTTATAGAATATAGACTCATTGGCAGACATTCAAATTTCTTTATGATTCTTAGTTGCTTTTCTTTTAATTTAGCCAGTTAGCCCATTGAACCCATTACTACTGTATCAAACACTTCAAAGATGGAGGTAGCGTTACATCAGCCTAGCTAACTCTCCTGATCATCCCTCTGTAATCTGAGGATAGGCTAATCATACTTACAAATCTGTCTGCAAGCTTTTGTCACCTTATAAGAGGAATGCTAGGTACAACTATATATCTCCAACATCTATCAATTTATCATTTATGCCATGTCTAAGACAGAAGATTATAATAATTAAAAGGCTATTTTCGAAGTGATTTTTATTGGGATGTTACTTAACATCTATCTATAAAAGGGGGATAAATTATAGTAAGTACTTCATAGACTTAGGAGAAATAACTGAGTTTTATTCATATTCTATTTGTTTTATTTACTTCATTCTGATTTATTTTAGTCACATCCTATTTTATTTATGGAGCAATGCCTGGCATATAGGAAACATATTAATATTTGTTAAATAGAGAAAGCAAGTCAGGACTGCAAAAGCCCCTAGCCCATTTGAGGAACCAAGTCAATCATCTCCTCAGTCTTGACTCACTAAGGTATTATCCTCTAATCTTAGTATTTGATCTACTTTTACCACATATTTACATAGTTTGACTTCTCTTCTTAGGTTTGCCAAAAATGAAAGGAATAATCCCAACTGTTGCTAATTTCTCTAAAGATTTTTAACTTTCATTCATTGGGCACTTGTGACAATTGGACTATGTTTTGGTTTGGAAATGAGGTGTCCCCAGAGACTCCTGTGTTAATTTAGTAATATTTGGAGGTAAAGCAATTGGACTGTGAGAGCTGTAACCTAATAAGTCCATTCTGGTTTGAATAGGCTGGGTAGTAAGTGTAGGCATGGTGATTGCAGAAATTGGGTCACTGGGGGCACGCTGGAGAAAAACTCATCCTCTCTGTACCCCTCGTCCCCTTCCTCTTTGCAATGAATGCTCTTCCACCATGCCCTCTGCATACAATTATATATCTCCAACATCGCCATGTTGCGTTTCCCAAACTTGGGCCCAGAGCAGTGAGCAGTGAACTAGGCTGACCATGGACTAAATCGCTGAACTTTGAGTCAAAAAAAACTTTCCCAGCTCTTAAGTTGTTCTTGTCTGGTATTTTGGTCATAGCAATATAAAGCTGACTAATAATGACTACTATAAATGTAAGGCAGTAAAAGCAAGCCGATCCCTCAGGAACTGAACAGACACTTTTCAGAAGAAGATGAATAATTGATCAACAAATATATGAAAAAATATTCAACTTCTTTAGTAATTAGAGAAATGCAAGTGAAAACTACTCTAAGATTTTATCTCACTCCAGTCAGAATGGAAGTTATCAAGAATACAAACAATAATAAGTGTTGGTGAGGATGTGGGGGAAAAGTACACTCATACATTGCTGGTGTGATTGCAAAATGGTGCAACCACTCTGGAGAGCAGTATGGAGATTCCTTAGAAAACTTGGAAAGCAGTATGGAGATTCCTCAGAAAACTTTGACCCAACTATCTCACTCCTCAGTTTATACCCAAGGGACTTAAAATCAGCATACTATAGTGATGCAGCCATATCAATGTTCATAGCAGCTCGATTCACAATAGCTAAACTGTGGAACCAATCTAGATGTCCCTCAATAGATTAATGGATAAAGAAACTGTGGTATATAATCTCAATGGAATATTACTCAGCTTTAAGAAAAGAGTAAAGTTATGGCATTTGGAGGTAAATGGATGGAGTTGGAAAAGATAATGCTAAGTGAAGTAAACCAATCCCCAAAAACCAAAGGCTGAGTGTTCTCTCTGATAACTGGATGTTGGTCCATAACGGGGACTGGGGGAATGGTTTAGGAAGAATGGAGGAGATTTGATTGGATAAAGAGGAGGGGTGAGGGGAGGAGGCAGGAAAGATGGTGAAAAGAGATGGACATCATTACCCTAGGTACATGTATAACTGCACATATGGTGCAACTCTACATCATGTACAACCAGACAAATGAAAAGTTGTGCTCCCTTTGTGTACAATGAATCAAAATGCATCCTGCTGTCATTTATAACTAATTAGAACAAATAAAAAAATAAAAGGAACATGATCAACAAAAATAAAGTAAAATCAAATAAAGCAAGCCCATCTGAGTGTTTCCTTTTTGATACCTTTCAGAGTGATTTTGGATTTCATATCTGGTTTCTAGAGTACAACAAAGAAAGGAAAATCAGAGTCTTCATTTCCTGTGTTTGGGTCATTTGGAGAGTTTCTGCAGAACTAGAATATTGCTGACTGGACTCTTGGTCTTTGGTGAGCTCACACTTGCTGTAGGGGTTGCTGTTGGATGTCCACTCATGTTTCCTGGGCCTCAGCACTCTGGTTTGCATGACAGATGCTGCATTCTGCCAGAGGACTTACAAAGGAAATCCTGTGAAATGAAAGAATAAAATGCTGCCTGTGCCCACAGATTGTACAAACATCAGTAGAATTGACATTGCCCACCAGTGGTTCCCAGCCTCTGATTGACGGAGTTTTTGACCTTTTCACTTCCAACCTATGTTCCTTTCCAGACAAAAGTCTTGCACTTAAATGTCTGCTTCTGGGGAAACCCAAATGAAACTCCACAGGCGCTTCCACTGAATAGAATGGAGGATAAAGTGATGAAGTTAAATTTGGGTTACTCTACAGATGCAGGGGAGGCTGGGATTGTTTGCTATTATTTACAGCATTAGTTGGTGCTATGGACTGAATATTTTCGTCTCTCCTAAATTCGTATTTTGAAACCCTAACTTCCAGTGTGATGGCACTTGAAGGTGGGTCCTTTGGATGTGATTAGGTCTGAGAATGGAACCAAACAGTGGAGATTAGTACCCTTATAAGAAGAGAGATAGGAGCTCTCCTCCACCTCATTCTCCTTTTCTCTGATCTCTTCTTCCCTACCACCCGCACCAAGGTGGGGCAAGGCAGATGTCCTGACCAGGCAGCAAACCTGCAAACACTCTGATCTTGGATTTCCCTGCTTCTAAAACTGTGAGATAAATCTCTGCTGTTTAAGCCACTCAGTTGACGATATCTGGTTATAGCAGCCTTGACTTATAAAAACAGCTAGTGTTGCAAATGATATTGGTGGCTAATATAAAATCAAGAGTTTATGTGTCATTTAAAGAGTAGAAACATTTAAGGGATAAAAATTCTTACTTTGATTATTTGAGATCTCTCCCTAGTACTGCTCTGGATTAAGTATCAAGGTTGCTTCATAGAACATAGAGCAAGTTACTAGAATTAGTAACAGCTGGGATAAAATACTAGTAATAGTAACCCTTGGATAATTTTTGGACCCAAGTAGCGGAAAAATAAACGCAGCAAAGCTTTTATTTATTTATGGTTAAACACATACAAGATTTATTGTTCTAATGTGATAAGAAGTTTGAAAGTAGAATGTCTTCTTATTCTGGTAGTTTAGTGGTTTCACCATTGACCTGGGTTCTTTTTATTCTTTTATCATGTTTTTCAACCACATGATTTTAGTAAGGGTTGTTCTACCTCTATGAATTGTTTCCATAGTCTGGATCAAAGGGGAAGGGAAAACCAGTAAACCAAATTACCACAATTTATACCATTGTTTATTTTTTGAAAAAAACTATCCAATGAATTCTACTTACATTTTATTGATTGGGTGTGAGATGAGGAGCTAAACTCACCTGTAGGGTATTTAGGAAGGGTCTCCCAGCTCCCCAGTCTATACATTGGAGGAAGTTAAAGGAAAATGTTTGTTCATAATCTTTGCATAACTGATTCATAGAATTAAAAAAAAATTAACTATTAACTTCTGTAAAGTTCAGAAGCATTTATTTTGGAAACATTTAAAAAATATTAACCTACAGTATTACAAATAAAAAAAGTTCTGTTTTAGTTCATTTGACTGGATTTGAAACAGCTGTGAATTTCATCTTGTCATGTTGTGACTAACATTTATTTGAATGTTTCTTAAAATGAAGAGAAACTACTGTGAACAGGCCTGGCAAAGACCCCATGATAATGATTTCACTGACTTGTTTCCTTCCAGCCAATACCTACGCACCCCAGTTTTCCTAGATGTGATCAAAGCCAAGTTCAGAGCCATGGAGGAGAGTGCATACAAAACCTATGGAAAGGTGGGTATGGATATGGATGACTTGAGGAAATGAACCATGTGTTTTCAATACTCCTATATGCCACTTGTGTACAAAGAAACATTCCACGTAATTCTTATTAGGAGTGAAGTAAAACTGCAAGGGAGGGAATTCAAAGAAACTGAACAACTTGCATTAGATCATATAATAATAGGTAATGAAGCAGAGGTGAGCAGGCAGGTCTAGCTCCAAAGTTAACTTCTTTCTACTGGTTCAGAATAAAAGACTAAGGCAAATTACATGGATCAAAGATTAGTAAATACTCAACTGAAACTGGAGTTTGAGATTAAAACTAGATTCTGCACTTCTGCTGGCAGGTGGGTTCTGCATAAACTGCAGGCCTCTTATTGCAGTTCTTAATGGTAGGCTGTGCCTTCCTGTGCTATAGTAGAACCCAGCGGCTCACCACCAATTTTTTCTTTCTGGGTTATTGCCTGGCAAATTTGAAAAATGAATGCACAGATGAGGATGAGTGAGGGTAATAGTAGGGTTGTATTCAAATGTGAATAAAATCAGAACTCCTGCAGGTCGAGAGGGGACCCAAGAGAAGTTGCTGCTTAGGATGCTATTTAGGATTTTTATAGCACTTCAGTCTAATGCTATTGGCCCAAATTTATACTAACAAAGGTACAGGGAAAGTACTAACACTCTTGGTTAACCCTTGAGTCTGAATTTCCATACAAGTCTGCTCCCTCCCTTGCCCCCCCTCCGCCCCCGGGGGGGGCACTGGTCTTTAATCTCAGCTTCCCTCTGGATCATGGATGCTTGGGCATTCAGGGCTGTGGCATTGTGTGAGACCTGCATCTGCACTGGCCTGGGCCAGGTTGTGGGGATGGGAAAGGTTAGTGCCCTCTGGCTTGCTGGCCTCAGACCCTGCTGGCATGGCGGTCTCTGAACAGCTGGGGCTCATGCTTACCGCTCTCACTCCTGCCTGCCTGATCTGCCATTCCCAGCTCTAGGACAAGGGGTTAGCTTCATTATGTTCTTCAAATAACTGTTGAGGGGACATTATTTCAGAGTTCATCAAAGTTAATCTCTTCTGACTACGTAGTAAGTATCTATGCAATTTCTAGCAATGAAAATATACTGGAGTCTTGAAAGGATCTCATTTTATTGTAGAGTCACATACATACTCTTACATATCTTTTCAGAACCAATTTGAGCAAGTGAAATGAAGGACTGAAAAAAACTGCAGCTTCATAAATAATGAAAGTCTTGATATTCTTTAGGGCTTCTTACACTAATTACTGTTGTTATTGTTTGAATATCTTTGATGATATTACTTAAAAATGACTCTTGCATATTTTGCTTAAAATATCTGTGCCTCACTTTTATACTGCTGATTTCTTTGAAAAGCCCATGCTTTTCAACTGGGAGGAAACACAGAGCATATTATATTTCTTTTCAGGCTCTTCAATTCAGTTCTTTGTACCAAAGGGCTACACCAATGGGTACTATTTATGATAGGAAAGAGGATAGAAGGTGTCCTAAACCATCAGTATTGGAACTTATTTTTTTGTTTTAAAGTTCTTGCATTAATATCTTGAACTTATTGTGTTACCTTCTAGAAGTAGTATATTTCAGAGGCTTCTTCTTTTTCTTTTTTTCCCCTTTTGTGTGATGCTATAGTCTTGAATAATTATAGAAAAATATTTCCATACTTTCACTGGCAAAATTACAATAGACAAGTAAAATGCAAATTTTACTGTTTAATGATTAATGTGTGTATCTAATTCTATATTAATAGGTTTCCAAATTTTTCAACTATGAGATTTTTTTTTCAGTGTTGGGGCTTGAACCCAGGACCTTGCACATGCTAGACAAACACCATCTCACTGAACTATGTCTCCAGCCCAGGAATTTTTTTTAAATAAGAAAAAAATTAATAGAAACTTTCCTATTATTTTGTTTGTATTTTTAAATGGTGGATGACATAAGAAAAATGTTGTGCACTTAAAAACACTTTCAAATAACTTATAATTTATTAATCAGTAAAATCTGTGATACTTGAAATATAATAAATGTGTGTGAAACACATTATTCAGTCCACCTGCATTCAATGCCTAGTGTTATGTGGATCCAAAGACTTATTGTGCTACCTTCTAGAAGTCAATAGAAATGACCTAGCAGAACCTTTACAGAGAAGTAGTAAAAAAGGTAAGCAAAATAGCAACGGGCAGCAGATATATCAGGAGGGTCTGCTTAATGTCTAGTGGTTTACAGAAATTTCTAAAACTCCAAATGGGAGATATCCAGTCTTACATTCTAAATTTTTCTTAAGAAATGTTTACATTCAGTTTAGGAAACAAAGTTTTTCACAGTGGAATCTGACTCCTCTGAAGTTAAATCTGCCATTTGGATTTCCTAAACTACTCAGTGCTATTGTAAATTACAGAGATTATAATGGATTACCTAGAAATGTTTAGACTATTCTTCGATAAAAGTTTCACTTTTGGAACATTTTGGAATTAATATGGAAACCATAAGCAGTCAAGCAAAATGTAGTCCCTTTTAATGAGATAGTATTCTAATAGTGGATGGCATAGGTTTAGATTTGGGACTCAAGTATTGATGCATATTTTAGATCATGGCTTGTTAGTTTGGGGTCTTGATCACTGAATTTAATCTCTCTGATTCTCAACTTCTTTATGTATACAAGGAACTATTAGTAGGAATTTTGTGAAGATTAAATAAGTATCTAATGTATCTATTATAAGTTAGGAACATTTTAGTTCTTATTAATGATAGCTATTATTGTTATCACTATTCATTTCCATCCTTTCCACATATAGCAATTAATGAATTTCTGAAAGAAAAAGTAAGATTTCAGAGTGGCACAGGTAAATACTACTAGGGTTTACATTTTCCATTACAGATACTAATATTTTCAACTAAACTCTGCACAAGTCTTTTGCAATATGGATATTATATTAGTGGATTGGTCTGTGCACTAAAGAAGGTCACTTTGGAGGCAATAGACAATGTCAAAATCCATTTATATGTCTGACTTGCTATTCTAAAGTATCAGTGCTTAGAGCACATCACTGATATTTTAAGCAGTTTACATGGCTTTCTTTGGCATAGAACACCCGTATCCTTAAGCATAAAATTATTAGGAGAAAGAAGCCCATGATTCTTATTTCCCTTCTGTTATCAGAAGGTCAAGAAAAAAATTTCTAATTGCAAAAATAAAACTAGTGACCTTTAGCCAGTGATTTTTTAAAACAATAAATTTAGAAATATGAGAGCAATGGATTTTTATAGTTAGTTGAATAGTGCTTAAAGTAAAAAAAAATACTTTAAAATGAGAATTTAAAGGATAATCAATAAATAGCAAACTAATTCCTAATAAACAATGCATTTCGGGGGTAAAACCATGGAGAAATATTTTTTTTTCAGTTAAGATAGCAGCTGGAGTAATTGCATTCATTTATTTTTTGCATATTATTACACATAATGTATGTAAGGGTTGCTGTGAAAAGAATATACAACTAATCAAAAAATCTAATTGGGCTTTATCTTATTACCTGGTCTTGAAATAAACTAGTTATTAACTAGACTAGTTATTAATTAGGCCACTAGTTGTTAATTAATTATGCACTAGAAACCAGTAGACGTAAAGTAGAAAATTGGTTCTGACTATTTAGATTGGAGACTTCAGAATGTATTTTTAACTATTCTGAAAAGTAATGTGGTTAATTCAGAGAATAGACCTGTTAAAAAGAGGTTGAAATGTTAAAAAGATGGCTAAAGTATAATAGTACAGAAACAATTGCATAAAACTCCCTGAAACTTCACAAAGCCATTTAATGAGTCTAATTATGGTTTAAGAATACAGTTGTTAGGCACGGGAAATAAGTCACTGAGTTTGTCAGTTTACTCAATGACTGACTCAAATTTGTAAGTTGAAATCTATCGAGTTATATCACTGCAGAAGTGTTGGCTGATTTCACTTTTGAAAGTGGGCTTTTAGACTTCAGAAGTACTTTGGAAAAGTCATAGGTTAATCATAATAGAAATAAAGCTCACCTATAAATATGAGGTCTGTAAGGATGGACATTTCCTATCTAAATGTATTTTAATCTAAGCAGTTGATTACTATCCATTTGAAGCTATCCAAATAGAAATATGAAAAATCACTTCTGCCACTACACGTTTATGAGAAATACACATGTTAACACCAAGGACTTAAACTATTGAAGGAAGCTTACTTATAGTTCAAACTATTTTCTTAACACATCTTCTCTAGATTTGCTGATATTTTAAGTTGTTATAGCTTGTTCAGCTGCCTAACAATCTATTTGTGAGTAATTGATAACATTTTAATGCAGTTCTACCCACTAGAAGCAATTTTAAATGGAATAGCATTAAGAACTGTGCTATGTCATTGCTAAATTGTTTTGAAGAAGTATTTGTAAACAATCAGGAACACCTGTGTTATTGGCAAAAAAGGTGAAGCGAGGAAGCCAGAATGTAAGAAATTGATTTTGAGTTAATATTTTCCTTCTGACAAAGGGATTCCAAGAAAACCTTCTGAGAAAATAGTACTAGTGATAGTTGACACTCTTTAATGATATTTACCAAATAGGGCTAATGCAAAGGAAGATTTGCCAAGAATCACTTATTTGGGGAGTCCCATGGCAGGTGGAGCTGGAATCAAAGTTCTCATTGCCGTTTATTGCATTATGATAACTCTAAGGACTTCATCATATTTATATTCATATATATTTTTTTTTGAGAAAAGCAGCAACATATGCAGACATCTATGAAGAACTATGAGGAAGGGTTTAATGGTCAGATGTTCTCTAACTTCACTAAGTGGAGTAAAGGCAATTAGCATTATACAAGCAAACAAAAACTTATGTGGGCTATGTGTAAAGAAAGACCTTGTCAAATTATCAAATGCAAAATTGACTATTGTGACTTCTAGTTTCCTTTATTGCAGATTTCAAAGCAACTAAATTTTAATGTTAGTTTGGGTAGAGCTCTTTTTAGATGCAGGGCTGCAAAATTACTCATTTGACACAGAGAAAACCTTTTCCTATAAAGGACAGATCAAAAATATATTCAGTTTTGAGGACCATGTAACCTCTGTTGCAGGTATTCAACTCTGCTGTGGCCTAATAAAAACAGCTATAAGCAATATGTAAATGAATGATCATGGCTGTGTTTCAATCAGTCTTTATTTATAAGAACAGTAGGAGGAGGGATTCGGTTCTTGGGCCATAATGTACTGACTTTAAGTCTGTTGTAGATTGCCCGTGGAAGACACAAAATTTGCTTGATAGGGTTTAGGAACATAAATAATAAGTGAGCTCTAGCTCTGATTTTTTTAACTTGATGATTTTAATAAGCTTTTAAGCATTCTATAATAGTTCTTAATGAGTGTGACCTGTAATGGAAATAAAACAGGTCCTTTTAATTGTTGATTTATTTGTGTGTATGATATGGAGGCCCATTCTATCCTAAAAGCATTGTAAAGGTAGAATGAATTTACTTTATTCTCTGTTCCCAATGTACAGTGCCCATCACTAAATTGATACTTAATAGATATTTTATTTGAAGCATCAAGCACTTAAGCACCTCTAGGATGCATTAAGTGCAATACTAATTCTGAAAAAAATGGAAAAAAAGGAAAAACATCCCAAAGTCCATTTTTTATACACTAGTTGTTAATCAATTATGCACTAGAAACTTGAAGTAGAAAATTAGTTTTGACTTTTAGATTGAAACACTGATATTTTCCTTTTCTTTGGAAACATTTTTATTTTATTATTTCCTTCACTGAAACCTTTTATTCATGGGGTTCCATAGAGTCAAAGACATAGACCAGATTGGTTTATGTCAAAGGACTATCAAGTAGTATCTGGAGAGCTAAAATCCAATTTGTAAGTCTTCTAAAGATTCTGATATCTGTGGCCCTACAGAAATGACTTGTAGGATGAAGCCTGATTCCATCATCAAACCCTTTTGTTAGAGCAGTAAATATGACCAGGGTATAGTAGGTTTCATTTAAGTTCAAATGACAGCTGAGGGGCAGAAAATGTTGATTGGAAAAACTTCCAAAGAGAAAAATTTTCTGTGAAAATGTTTTACAGTATTATTGAATAAAGCGAGGTCACGGTAATAGTAGTCCAAACTGGTATAAATGAGGGAGCCCCAAACTTGGGGTTATTAAAGTTTTTCTAGTAGTTTGGCACAATGAACAAGAACTACTTTTGGGATGTAATCTATTTTTTTTCCTCTAATAATTTCTGTACAATTATCTGGTGGGTCTGATTTTTCTTCTGCCCTGACTAAAATTCTGGGAGCCTCTATCTGGTTGTCTCGGGAAGTTGGAGTCCTTACTTTCATTTGTCATGAGCAAAATTTTATTTCTGAAACTAAAATAATTTTAATCCTATTGATTTACATTACCCTTGAAGCAAAAACTGGGTAAAATATATGAATGACAATTGTGAAAACATTGGATATGAGATCATGGGAAAACAGTGGTATTTTAGAGACAGGAAACTCATGAGGTGAGGCCCGTGGCCACAGGATCCTAAAGGGAATTTCTAGAATGCCGAGTGGAGAGTAGGAACTCGGACATCCTGAACTGAAGAAATGCAGCTGAGACTTCACTGTGGCCAGATCATCTAAAGTCCACAGGACAGTGCCTGAATAGGGGGGAGTGACTAAAAGAAAAAAGCTTTGAGATCTACAAGAGAGCCCAGAGAGCGGAGCAGGGATCATCACATACGTGTGAGCAAACTATGGACCTGGGGACTACCAGAGGAAAGAACTAGCAGGATCAGCCTGAGGTCATTAATCAAAGTTGAAGAGCACCTAGTTCCTGGAAAACCCTACAGTTAGTGGGGCCTTGGTAGATTACTTGGTCTTATCTCCAAAGTGTGGAACAATTCGCTCTAAAGTAAACACTTTTAAATATTCAAATATTAAAAAAACTTGTGTGGAGATATGGAAGATATAAAACTTAAAGAGATCAAAACCACAAATATAAGATTAAAAATTGAAATGAATTGAATTAATGTAAGATTTGATATCAGAAAAGATTAGTGATTTCGAAGGCATAACAGAAAGACTATCCAAATTGAAAACAAGAAAAGAAACAACAACAACAACAACAACAACAAAACTTCATCAGTGGGCAATGAGACAATTCAATTGGCTCCATATACATGTCATTTTAGTTCCCAAAGGTGGTTAGGTAGAAAAAAATCCTTGAAAAAATAATGGCGAAAGATTTGCCAAATCTGATTGAAAACTGTAGATTCTTGGAGCAAAGAAATTCAACAAACCCCAAGCCAAGAAATAAAGAACACTGGAAATGGTAACACAATAGACATATTTAAGTTATTTTTTCCCTTATTTAAATTTCTTAAATATATAATTGACTATTTAAATGAAAATATGTATTGTGGGGTTTAACTATATCCATATATTTTTAAAAATACACACATACATACTCCTTTAGGAGGGAAGAAATTGAAATATACTAATATAGTTTTTCTAAAGTATGTTAAATGTATCATAGCATACTATATTTGAAGTTTTTTTTTTTTTTTAAGTGTTGGGGACTGAGCCTACGGGTACTCTACCATTGAGCTGCAATTCCAATCCCAGACCTTTTTATTTTTTATTTTGAGACAGGATCTCAATAAGTTGCCCAGGCTGGCCTCAAATTTGTAATCCTTCTGCGCCAGCATCCTGAGGTACAAGGATTACAGGCACGAGCCACAGTGCCCATGTAAAGGTATGTTTCTATAATTATAAATGTAGACTAGAAGTCCTAAAACAACCACTCAATACTGAAACAAAAAGTTGTTATAGCTAATATGCCAAGAAATAACATGGATCCGTAATAATAATATAAAATAAAGTAGAAAAAGAAGAAAAAGGAACAAAAACAGATGAGGTAAATAGTAACAAATAGTATGCTGATAAACTTAATTATACTACTAACCATTTAAGTGTAAGTGGTATGAACACCCCAATTAAGGATACATTTGTTACATCAGATACAAAATAAGATCCCATTTCTATACTGCCATTAAGATACCCACTTTTGTCCAGGGGAGGTAGCTCACTGGCACAGTGTTTGCCTGGTATGTACAAGACCAGGGTTTAAGAGAAAAAAAAATTCATTTTAAACACAATGACATCAATAGGTTAAAAGAACAAAAAATATCTACAATTCTAACAATAGTTAGAAGAAAGTGTCTCTATTAAATTACACAAGTAAAATTAAGAGGAAAAAAATATTACCAATAAATAATTTGAATGGTCATTTTGTTAAAAGGTCAGACCAATTTTGTAGAAAGAACAGAAAATCAGGGAGGAAATAGAAGACTTGATGAACATTCTCAACCAACTTGATCTAGTCAATACAGAGCACTCCATATAATAAGAGTTGAATACACAGTCTTCCCAAGTCACACGGACTATTTGCCATAATATATCATATTCTGAGCCACAGTTCAAGTCATGCAAAGGATATTCTCTAACCATACAGAACTGAGCTAGAAATCTAACAGAAGCACCTCTAGAAAATCCTCAAATATTTGCAAATTAAATGACACATTCTATATAATCCATGAATCAAAGAACTAACTGAAAGAAAAGTTTGAAAATATTTTGAGCCAAATAAACAAAAGCAAAACATGAAAATTTATAGCCCCAAAGGTCTTTATTAGAGGAAAGTTCTCAAATCAATGACTTCAGTTTCTACCTTAAGAAACTCAACAACAAATGAAACTCACAGTAAAGAGAAGAAAATAAATTTTGGAGCAGAAATCTATGATTCTTTGAGGAAATTAATAAAATCAACAAATCTCTAGCCACACTCATTAGAAAAAAAAATAAAAAGAGATAAGTTACCAATACAGTGAATAAAATAAAGGCAATCACTATCAATTTACTATTAAGAGAATAATAGTATAAGTAGCTATTTGTACATGTAAATTCAACAATTTAGAAGGAATGGATAAAATAAGTAGTTATAAATCTTACTCAGGAAGAAATAATATAGCCAGAATAACCCTGTATTTATTATATGTCTATTTAATTACACATTGAGTTTGTAGTTGAAAACATTCTTATAAAGAAACCGTAAGTCCAGATGACTTCACTGGTGAATTATAACAAACATTTTTTTGTTACATTATTTTTAGTTGTAGATAAACATATTTATTTTATGTGATGCCATTTATTTTATATGTAGGATCAAACCCAGTACCTCGCATGTTCGAGATTGAGCCACAACCCCAGCCCTATACCAAACAATAAAGGATGTAAATTCTACACAAATATTTCAAGAAAATTAGAGAGCAAAGAATAATTCCCAATCCTTTCTATGAGGTGAACAATATACTTATCCCAAAACCTGAAAGCCATTAAGAGAAAAGAAAACTACAAACATCATTCATGAATTTATGTGTAAAAACTCTCACAAGATATTAGCAAACCCAACAATAATGAAAAGTTTCATACAACATTTGTTAGTGGGTGTTATTTCAGCAATACCAGGTGGGTTTACCTTAGAAAATGAGTCAATGTAATTCAGGGTACAAACTATAAAAGAAGAGCCATATGATCATTTCAGTTTACACATAAAATAGAATTAAACATATTTCTATTAAATATTCTCAGAAAGGAGGAAAGTAACATCTGCAGGCAGGTAGGAAAGTCCACAAATGTACTTGACAGTAAAAGGCAGAAGGTTTTTCTCTGGTTCCCAGGAACAAAACAAATTATGTCTGCTCTCTCCACTTTTCAGCATGTCAGAGGAACTTCTTGCCATGCCATAAACATGAACACGATAGAAAAACTAAAGAAAGAAACAAATAAGGAAGAAAACAAATAAAAATATCTTTATTCACACATGACCTGATGATCATCTATTTTTTAAAAATGTGATGGAATTCTTTAAAAAACAAATCCCCATTAGGACTAACAAGTGAGTTTGAAAAGGTTTCAAGATATAAGAGCTAAATGCAAAAATCATTTAGTTGTAACAATTGGAAGAAATACCACTAAAGTTGCATCAAAAAATTAAAAAACAAAAACAAATTGTAGCAGGATGTTAAGGAACTGAAATTCTCATACTCGGCTACTAGGGATATAAAAATATCACAACCACTTTGGAACACTAAGTTTCTTAAAAAGTTGGCACATATTTACCATATAACCTACCACAAACCTTTCATATAACAAAAAATGAAGCTTATGATCATAGAAAGATGATCACTTATAAGTGAATGTTTGTAAGAATTTTATTTATAATGGTAAAAAGCTGGAAATAACCCAAATGTCCATCAGCACACGAATGGATAAATTACGGTGGAGCCATACAGTGGAATACTCCTCAGCAATAAATCAGATTGAACTATTGCTCTATTTAAAATCATTACACTGAGTGAAACAAACCAGAAAGCATTATACATCATGTGATTTCATTTATATAAATTTTTTAGAATGGAAACTAATTTATAGTGTTGATAAGTAGAACAGTGTTTGCCTGGGGTCAGGATGGGGATTTGAAGGAATGAGATACAAGTTGGAATGATGAGTTGCTTATTTGCTTTTTCCTTGAAAGTCCAGCCCCCTGGGATCCCATCACCATGGCCTCTGCTCCAGTTTAATGTTAAGACTAAACCAGCTTCGAAGAATTGTTCTTCCTCAGACATCAATATTATCTTCTTTGAGAGTCTGCTTTAGGTCTACCTAAAACATTCAATTTCATGTTATGTTATAGAGTCATATAAAATTTTTATTTCTAATTAAGAAATATGTGTAGCCCACATATTTTGGAAAAAAAATAAAGACAGAGGGTCTTAAAATTAATATGGAATAGGACACAAATGTCAATCAAATGTGTTTGAAAGTTTTGTTCATATCTCAGTCCATTCCCGAGTTCCATAGGTTATCTCAAAAGAGGTTCACATTTGACTAAGATTGTTAGACAGAGACTTTTATCATAGTACTTGGTGATAGTTCCGTCATGATACTACTTGGTGGCCAATACCTACTAACTCCATAGTACACTTGTGCTGGTTAGGACATCTACTTTTTTTTTTTTTTTTCCTTAAACAGCAACTGAATAGAATTCAGAACAGTATTTCTATGGTACTTGGACAGTAAAGTGTGGGCTAGATTAAGTAATTTCACTCTCCTATCTCAATATTCGAGCCTTTAAGCACCTCCCCCCCCCCTCAGTGACACAGCTGGCCTTGGCTACCCTCCATACATCCTCGAGAACTGGGAGTAAAAAGCAAAACTCATATGGCTTGGGATTCAACTTTCCTCTGTTTGCTTTTGGATAGTGGGAGGCATAATAATCGACAGAGGTGGGGAAGGGATTTCTACCTTGAAATGCTACTTTTCTCTAAATTTTATGTTTTAAAATTTAGAATATATTTTTGAAAATCATCATTATTTGATGGATACTCTGTATTCAGTAGCACCAATGGCCTATCAAATGAAGATAGAAACCATATAAATAAGCTAGTTATTATTACATTCTTTGTTTTTTCCTTTCCATAATTTCTGCAATTTCCTTTCACAATCCTCCTTTTAGTACTATTAAAAATGTCACACAGTTCTGGAGATGTAGCTTAATGAATGATAGAGTACTGGCATATCATGCACAAGGCCCTGGGTTTGTTCCTCAGCACAAAATAAAGTAAAAATATAAAACATAAAAACCAATCAACCAAATAAATCACACAAAGTATTTTATTTGCTTTTTCAGATTTTCCTTTCTGTTTAAGCAAAGGCCTTATGACACCTCTCAACTAGCACCTTTCCTTGAAGATGGACATTTTGATCCATTTCTGTAAGAAATATGAGGCTTATACACATTATTGTGGATTTGTGATTCACTTCCAAGTTGCAATTTGAGATGTTGAGTTGGAAAGAAAAATTTTATGATTGGACTTAAGTTACCTTAGAAAAGTGCCTTTTTCTCATGTGGTCTCAAAAATAGAAAAGATTAATCTGTGTGCTTTCACTGCTGTTCCTGTGATTAAACTTCAGGGGAAGCAGTGATAAGATATGATGCTTGTATCTCTGGATTTTTTACCTGATCTTAGTCAGTCACAGTCATATTAAGATAAAAAAACCTTAAAGCAGTGCAGAACCTATATTTTGAAGGGATTCTCTGTAACGGTGGAACTTGCCAAGGCATGTTTTGTCATCCAGGTCTGGCAATTAAAAAGATGATTGTACTTAAAAGGATATGCTTCCAGTATATCTGAAAAATTCCTCTTTAGAAGAATGTCTGCAACCATTTAAAACTAATGATTCTCTCTGCATGTCATATGGCTATACAGTTATATCATCATTAATAAGCATTTATACTCCTGGTATTTGTGCTATGTGGAATGATTTAGGTAGTAGTGTTGCCAGTGTAATAGCTCTAACTTAGAACATTTTTGAAAAATGCCTTAACATAACTGAATGCTATAATTGTATTCATATTAGAGCTAAATGCATTTTAGAGGTGATGAGGAAGGATTTTTTTTTTAAAACTGAGTATTGAACTTAGGGGCACTCAACCACTGAGCCACATCCCCAGCCCTATTTTATATTTTATTTAGAGACAGGGTCTCACTGAGTTGCTTGGTTAGTGCCTCGCTTTTGATGAGGATGGCTTTGAACTCAAGATCCTCCTGCCTCAGCCTCCTGAGCCACTGGGATTATAGGCATGTGCCACCGTGCCCAGCAGCACTGTGGTTTTTAAAGACTGTTTTGAAATGTTATTTTTCATTATACCCAATCCATCATATTTCTAAAACCTTCTTTTTTAAAAAATGAAAGTATAATTGCAACACTGTAAAAGAAATAATACAATTATGAGCTCTGGTCCCTTTTACTGCCACCATAAGTAGCAAGATATATTCGTTAGCCATTTTTTTTTCCTATAGGTATTAACTCATCCATCACAACAATTCTATGAGACTGGCAATGATTACCTGCATTTTACAGATGTGGACAAATGAGTCACAGAGAGAGTAAGAAAGTTGCTTAAGAGTGGGAAGGTTGGAATTCTAACCCAGATGATCTGGCTCTGGAACAGATATAGTCAGGTAGGAAGAATGACCTATCAATAATATGGAATGATTAGGGATATGATCAAAGGATCTGGAAGGTACAACCTTCTGTTCTTATAGACAGTGGGTACATCTTTCTGCTGTCTTTCCATTTTCCATCTCCAGATACAGAATCTCTGAAGGAGAGTAAACATTTGTATGATAGCACCCTCATTGCCATAAGAAGTATGATCTAGGTCTATCATCCCCATAACTTGTGTAATCAAGTCAAAAAGAAAGAAGAGAAAACTCATGAGTGAATGACAGATTTCAGTCTACTTGTTGTTAAGAATCTGCTAGCAAATGATGTGTATGATTGGACATGTTTAGTATGAGTTGGCAGAGCCAGCCTCAGAAAAGCCTTCAGGGTATTAACACTAGAGTTTTCTTTAACTGCCAGCTAGACATTTTCCAATCAGGCGGAATTCCAATGAGCTGGGCTTTATCTAGTGTATGTTCACCATATCATCATGTTACTTTAAATTAAATAATAACTCAAGTCATTAAAAGGCTTTGTTCTTTTATCTGCAGTAGTGAAGAATAGAAAAAAATTGCATCAGGAAGGAGATGTTCTTCTTGATTTATTTTCTCAGTTCCCCATGGATATTCAGATAGTATGTGACATACACTCAGATTAATTGCTTATGTGATTAGCAGTGATTTTCATCCCCGCTCTGGGGACTAAATGGCAGTTCTGTTACCCTACAATTCAAAGGCAAGTGATGGGGATGCAAACTTATAGCCACAGTGTTGGTATGAAGAGGGAAGGAGAGAAGAAAGAGGAGGAAATTAAATGAGAGGGAAGTAGAATAATTTTTTTCTCCTTTTTTAAGACTAATGATATTATGAATTAGGCCTTGGGTAATTGTAACTGTCACTTAAAACTGAAATTCTTCTTATAGGAGTCAGTTGATGTTAGATTTTGATACTCCTGATTTGAGGTACAGAATTGTGCAATTAATACATATTTATTTTGTCTTGAATTTTTTTTCCTTAGGAATTTAACCAAAATCTCCTATTTATATTCAAGAACTGAAAGGCTGTCCCCTTGCTTGGAGTCCAAGGCATGTCAGTGGGGAGTAGGTTGTTTCTGACTGATGAACTGTTTGGGAGAAATGTTGTACTTTCAATTGCTTCCAGGTTTATTTTGTAAACTGCCATGGAAGGTGATATTTTTTAGATGCTCAGCAAACTATTGGGCATCTACTGCTCAGCAAGTGGACCTTTTAGTTATTCATCAAAACAAAGGCTTATTCTCACTCACCTTGCAAACTCTCATTGAGCTTTGGATGGGAGAAACTGTAACTCTCAACACAGCTCACTTTTTTATTAAAAAAAGAAGGAAGGAAATCAGCCCCTGTCACAGTGATTCATTAGAGGCAACCACCCATATCCCAGTTCATCTAAAGTTCATTAAGTTCCAATTCCCCCAAATGCCAAGTTCCAATAACATTGTAATCCAAGAAGTCAAGGAAATAATTTATCCCAACAGTTTGTACACTTGTAAATGCCTTGCTAGGCTTGAGATGTACACCATTGTATCTGGCTCATTATTGTATTTGACAAGTTTATAAATTAACTTTGAGTAACAGAAATTTTATACACTATCCATTGGTAATATCCTGACTAGTCAAGTTTTTAAATTTTATGTTGGTTTGCCTAATTTCAAGGTTTGAAATTACTATTTTGAAGAATGCTCTACTCTTTTCAAAAAGCTTTGGAATTTATTTTGAAGAATATAACTGCAAATTCTACTCCCTACCTTGCAAAAAAACCCCATTATATTGAAGTGTAATTGACACATAAGAAGCTGTACATATTTAATATATACAACTTGATGAATTTAGAGTATATTTCTCAAAATTATTTTAAATAAAAATCATGCTTTTATATGTGTCTAATGAAAATGAGAAGACAGTATAGAGAAACATTAACATTTATTTTATTATATACACAGTTATTAAAAAGCATAATAAAGATAAAATTGATTTTGAGAAAGATGAATTATATTATTAGGGAGAATTAACATATTAGGCATTTTAATAAATAATATGAAATATACAATATAAATTATGTTTGAGCTATGTATTGAATTTGAAAGAGAACCACTTCCTGAGTTTGTATACAAAATATTACAATTGGTTTTGTTGTATTGTTCTGAATAATCAGTTTTTGCAGAGGATTAATTTTTTGTATTTGACACTAAATGGGATTATGATTGAGTGAATTGTTAAAAATATTGGTTGTTTTGTGAGGGGGAAAACAGTTACAGTGTTTTGGTCAAAATTCTTCAGAAGATTTTGCACTGGAATCTGTTAATGTTGATCTCCCACTTAAAGGAGAGGTATTGGAAACCTGCAGGGACACTATAAATATATAGGGTAGAACTGTAATACCTCAGTCCACACTGATAGAAGGGAAGACACACAGAGATTATGAAAAAACAAGAAAAGAAAGTGTCCCAAACAAAGGAAGATACTACATTATTAGAATCCATGGCCAGCACAGTAGAAGAAATATCAGAGAAGGAGTTCAGGATGTACATAATTAAAATGTTCTGTGAAGGAAAGGATGATATAAGACAGCAAATACAGACAACAAAAGATCACTTCGATAAAGAGCTATGTGAGCAAATATAGGAAGCAAAAGATTACTTCAATGAAGAGCAATTCTGAAAAAAGAAACAACAAATCAAATTAAAAGCTCAGTAGAAATCATCATTCACAAACTAGATCACTTGGAAGACAGAACCTTAGATAATGAAGACAAAACATATAATCTTGAAAATAAAGTTGACCAAACAGTAAAGATGGTAGGAAATCATGAGCAGAATATCCAAGAATTTTGGAATAACATGAAAATACCAAATTTAAGAATTATTGGGAAAGAGGAAGACATAGAGATACAAACAAAAGGAGGGAACAAGCTATTCAGTGAAATAATAACGGAAATTTTCCCAAGCCTGAAGAATGAATTGGAAAATCAAATACAAGATGCTTACAGGAAACCAAATGTACAAAATCACAACAGATCTACATCAATGCAAATTATAACAAAAATGCCTAGCACACAGAATGAGGATAGAATTTTAAAGGCCTCAAAGAAAGGAATCAGGGGAGACCAATTTGGATCTCTGCAGAGTTCTCAATACAGACTCTCAAAGCGAGGAGGTCCCCAAACAACATATACCAAGCTTTGAAAAAAAAAATGGATGCCAACCAAGAATCTTTTATCTAGAAAAAAAAGCGTTAGATTTGATGATGATACAAGAAAGTTAAAAGAATTTACACCTAGAAAGCTTGTACTATAGAACATCCTCAGCAAAATATTCCATGAGAAGGAAATGATAAACAACAATGAAAATAATCAAAGAGAGGAACTACACTAAAGGAAAACCAATCAAAGGTGAAATCAAGTCAAGTGCAAAACCAAAATTAAATCAAAATGTCCAGGAATCCAAACAATGGCTCAATAATAACCCTGAATGTTGGGCTGGAGATGTGGCTCAAGCAGTAGCATGTTCGCCTGGCATGCATGTGGCCCGGGTTCGATCTTCAGCACCACATACCAACAAAGATGTATCTGCCAAAAACTAAAAAATAAATATCAAAATTTTCTCTCTCTCTCTCTCTCTCTCTCTCTCTCTCTCTTAAAAAAAATAATAACCCTGAATGTTAATGGCCTAAACTCAAAAGACATAGACTGGCGGATTGGATTTTTTAAAAAGACCCAATAACATGCTGCCTTCAAGAGACTGATCTCATAGGAAAAGACATCCATAGACTAAAGGTGAAAGGTTGGAAAAAGCATATCACTCACACATACTGCATAAACAAGCAGGGGTTTCCATCTTTTTATCAGATAAAGTAGACTTCCAGCTAAAGTTAGTCAGAAGGGATACATAAAGACATTTCATACTGCTTAAAGGAAACATACATCAGCAAGGCATAACAATTGTAAATATATATGCCCCAAACAATGGAGTAACTGTGTATCAAACAATCACTTCACAATTTGAAGATTCAAATAGACCACAACATAATAATACTGGGTGACTTTAATACACCTCTTTCACCACTGGATAGATCCTCCAAACAAAAACTAAACAAAGAAAATATAGAACTCAATAATACAATCAATAAATTAGACTTATTAGACATATATAGAATATTTCATCCATCAACCAGTGAATACACTTTCTTCTCAGCAGCACATGGATCCTTCTCTAAAATAGACATATATTATGACACAGAGCAACTCTTAGAAAATACAAAACAACAAAAAATAGAGATATTACTTGCATTCTATCAGATCATAATGGAATAAAATTAGAAATCAATGATAAAATAAAAAATAGAAGCTACCCTAACACCTGGAGATTAAATAATATGTTATTGAATGAATAATGGATAGTAGAAGATATCAGAGTGGAGATTAAAACATTCTTAGAGATAAATGAAAACACTGATATAACATGTCAAAATCTTGGGACACTAGGAAGACAGTAGAAAGAGGAAAGTTGATTGCATTGAGTTCATTCCTTAAAAAAATTAAAAGGCAACAAAAAATGAGCTAATATTAATCTCAAAGCCCTAGAAAAAGAAGAACAAATCAACACCAAAAGTAGAAGGAGACAGAAAAAAAATTAAAATCAGAGCAGAGATCAATGGAATTGAAATAAAAGAAAAAATTGAAAAAAATTGAAAAAAAATTGAAAAAAAATTGAAAAACTCAAAAGTTGGTTCTTTGAAAAAAATAAAATTGATAATCCCTTAGCTATGCTAACAAGGGAAAGAGAGAGAAAACTCAAATTACTAAAATTCATGATGAAAAGGAAATATCACAATGAATACTATTGAAATATAGAAGATATTTAGAAACTATTTTGAAAATTTATACTCCAATAAAATAGGAAATCTCGAAGACATTGACAAATTTCTAATCATATGACCTACCCAAACTGAATCAGAAGGACATACATAATTTAAACAAATTTCAAGTAGTGAAATAGAAGACACTATCAAAAGCCTACCAACCAAGAAAAGCCCAGGACGAGACAGATTCATGGCTGAGTTCTAAGAGACCTTCAAAGAAAACACTAATACCAATACTCCTCAAATTATTCCATAAAATAGAAAAAGAGAGAACACTTCCAAATTCTTTCTATGAAGACAGGATCACCCTGATACCAAAACCAGACAAAGACATATTAAGGAAAGTAAACTTCAGACTAACATCTCTAATGAACATAGATGCAAAAATTCTCAATAAAATTCTGCTAAGTTAAATACAAAAGCATATTAAAAATATAATGCACCATGATCCAGTGGAGTTCATCTCAGGGATGCAAGCTTGGTTCAACATATGGAAATCAATAAATGTAATTCATCACATCGATGGACTTAGATAAGAATCACATGATCATCTTAATAGATGCAGAAAAAGCATCTGACAAAATACAACAGTCCTTCATATTAAAAATGCTAGAAAACTAGGGATCATAGAAACATATCTCAACATTGTAAAAGCTATCTATTCTAAGTCCCAGGCCAACATCATTCTAAAAGGACAAAAATTGAAAGCTTTTTTTCTACAAACTGGAACAGAACAGGGATACCCTCTTTCATCATTTGTATTCAACATGGTCCTTGAAACTCTAGCTAGAGCAATTAGACAGATGAAAAAAATTAAAGAGATATGAATAGGAAAAGAAAAACTCAAACTATTACTATTTGCTGATGACATGATTCTATACTTAGAAGATCCAAAAAAATTCCACCAGAAAACTTCTAGAACTAATAAAAGAATTCAGCAAAGTAGCAGGATACAAAATCAGCACCCATAAATCAAATGCATTTTTGTACATCAGTGATGAATCCTCTGAAAGAGAAATTAGGAAAACTATCCCATTCACAATAGCCTCAAAAAAACCAAAACAAAAACAAAAAACAAAAACAAAAAACCTTGGAAATCAACCTAACAAAAGAGGTGAAAGACCTTTACAATGAAAACTACAGAATGCTAAAGAAGACTGTAGAAGATGGAAAGATCTCGATTGTTCTTGCATAGGCAGAATTAATATTATCAAAATGACTATAGTATCAAAATTGTTATACAGATTTAATGAAATTCCATCAAAATCCCAATGACATTCCACATAGAACTAGAAAAAGCAATTATGAAATTCATTTGGAAAAATAAGAGACCCAGAATAGCCAAAGCAATCCTTAGCAAGAAGAGTGAAGCATCACAATACCAGATCTTAAAGTACACTACAGAGCCATAGTAACAAAAACATCATGGTATTGATACCAAAATAGCATGTAGACCAATGGTATAGAATAGAGGGCACAGAGGCAAACCCACAGAAACACAGTTAAATCATACTAGACAAAGATGCCAAAAACATACATTGGAAAAAAGATAGCCTTTTCAATAAATGGTGCTGGAAAAACTGGAAGTCCATATGCAGCAAAATTAAATTAGACCTCTATTTCTCACCATGCACAAAACTCAACTTAAAGAGGATCAAGGACCTATGAATTGCTTCACCTAATAGAAGAAAAATCAGATTCAAATCTTCATCAAGTCAGCTTAGGACCTGACTTCCTGACTTCCTTAACAAGACTCCTAAAGCATAAAAAATAAAATAAAAAATCAGTTAATAGGATGGATTAAAACTAAAAAGCTTGTGGTAAAGGTTTTCTCCCATTCTCTAGGCTCTATCTGAAGAGAATGGGAGAAAACCTTTACCACACTCACATCATATAGAGCACTAATCTTCAGGATATATAAAGAACTCAAAAAACCTAACACCAATAAATAAATAAATAAATAATATAACCCAATCAATAAATGGGCTAAGGAAATGAGTAGACACTTCTCAGAAGAAGATATACAATTTATCAACAAATATATGAAAAATATTGAACATCTTAAGCAATTAGAGAAATGCAAATCAAAACTATAGAAGATTTAATCTCACTCCAGTCAGAATGGCAATTATCGAGAATTGAAACAATAATAAGTGCTGGCAAGCATGTGGAAAAAAGGTACACGAATTCATTGTTGGTGGGGTTACTGTGGTACACATACACAATGAAATATTACTCAGCCTTAAAAAAGAATAAAATTGTGGCATTTGTAGGTTAATGGATGGAGTTGGAGAATGTCATGCAAAGCAAAGTGAGCCTCTGATAAGTGGATGCTGATCCATTATGGCGGGGGTGGGGCAAGGAAAGAATGGAGGAACTTTGGATTGGGCAGAGGGTAGCGGGAGGGGAGGGTGTGTGTAGGGGCGAAGATGGTGGAATAAGACGGATACTATTACCCTATGTATGGGTATGACTGCATGAACGGTGTGACTCTACCTCATGTATAACCAGAGAAATGAAAATTTGTACTCCATTTGTGTAAAAAATAAAATTAAATTTAAAAAAAGTTCTTCGAAAGAGCAGAAACACTAGGAGATCCATGCATAAAGTACATACACACAGAGATTTTTTTTTAAATAAAAATTATGAAATTATGGCGGCAGAAATTCTCATCAACTGCCATCGGCAAGCTGGTGTTATAAATGGTTCAAGTCAAAAGGGCTGAGAACAGGGGAACCAATGATACAGTTGGCTGAGGCTGGAGGACTGAGAAAAATGTGAAAATGAGGGGTGGGAGCCTGAGAGCCTGAGAACAGATGCTCTGATGTTCAAGTGCAGGAGAAAATAGAAACTTCAGCTCAAGAGGAGGAGAGAATTTGCCCTTTTTAACCATTGTTTGGTCCATTTGGGCACTCAAGGGTTTGGTCCATTTGGGCACTCAAGGGACTGATTGAGACACACCCACGTGGTGAAAAGAGATCTTTCTGCTGATTTAAATGCCAATCCCTTCCAGGAACATCATCACAGACACATCTATAAAAAAATGTTTTACCAGCTCTCAGGGCACCCTTTAGCCAAGTCAAGCTATCACCTAAAATTAAAATTAGTCATGTATAAATCATAGGAAGGGAAATCTATTAATTCCCCAGTGATCTTATTGTTGCTATGATGAGCAGAACAAAATTTGTAATATTCACAAAACAAAGTCGTTAAGTATGCTTTAAGTAAGAATCATGACTCAAGGAGAAGACATACCCTCTCTCTATCTTGTTCTCTTTATTTTTGAGACTCTAGACCATATTTTGTATTATTTATTTATATATATATTTTAAATATTTTAGTTTTAGGTGAACACAATATCTTTATTTTTATTTTTTTATGTGGTGTTGAGGATTGAACCCAGTGCCCCGCACATGCCAAGCGAGCGTGCTATGGCTTGAGCCACGTCCCAAGCCCTTTATTTTTATAGTTTTAAACTGTACTATATTTCATCTTTTCAGCTCATGTAGGATGTCTCTCTAGACCTTACAAGGAGATTAATTAGATAATACACAGAGATCATCTTCACCCATTTAACAAGTATTTGTTCAGTGGGTATTTTGTTCCTGGTAATGTTCTAGGCCTTGGAGTGATAGCTGTGGGAAAAGCATTCAAAATCTTTCACCTTAATAGCTAACAACCTAGATAAAAAATCAGACAATAAACTAATAATCATTAATCAATAAATGGTTATCTGTAAAGCTTGGATGGATAAGCATACGTCAGGAAAATAAAGTGGAAGTGTAGGACAGAGAAAGCAATTGCTTTTGAGTAGTTAGGGACAGGCTGTTTGATAAGGGATCTTTTGATCAAGGAGCTATAGAACGTGAGGGAACACACCATCCAGTTATCTAGAGGAGGCATCTTCTAGGCAGGGGAAATGCCAGGAGAAGAGAGTGGGCTTGCATGATTGACAGTTATCCAGGGAGCAATGTAGGGGAAGAGCGGCAGAAAGGGAAGTCAGAGAGTAGCAGGCAACCTGATTTTGCCTGATTCTGACTCTGTGATTTGTAAGGACTTAGGGTTTTATATGGAGAAAGATGGGAAGTCATTGAAGAATTTTGAGCAGAAAGACAAGATCTATTTTCTATTTAATGGGATGATTGGAGTTGAAGTATGAAAATAGAATATTCAGGGCCCAAGAGGGTAAGACAGAGTTCAGTTAAAAAAAAAAAAAGACTTCAATAGTCAGTTGAGCGAGATGGTGGATGCTGGAGGGGCTATTGGTGGAGTGGATAAGGAATAGAAAGGATAAGGAATAGAAAGTGGATAAGGAATAGAAAACTTTCCTATGTATTTTGATGGTAGTATGTTTTCATTATGGACTGGATATGGGGAGTGAGAAAAAGAGGCTGACCTAAGATGTATTTTCTCTGGTTTGCATACCGCAACAAGTTTTGGTGCATTCTCTTTGTCTTTTATGGAGGTGGTGTTAGGATAGAGTGTCTGGGCATAGTAGGTGGGTGGAATATTGGAGAGTTCAATATGGGCTTTATGCAACATTTGTATAAAACAGCCTCATGGACGTCTTCCTCAAGGTTTAGATTGTTCATTTGCTTTTGTTGTTATTATGCTTCCTCTGAGACTTTGTGGAAAATCCTCCCTTGCCTCTTCCTAGTTTCCGTGATGGCAGCCAGCCATCCTTGATGTTCCTATCTTCTGGGTCTGTGTCCTCTGCTCCTGTAAGAACACCAATGATACTGGATTAGGGACTCACCCTACTGCAGTACAACTTCTTCGTAACTAATGGCACCTGCAGTCCTCCTGTATCCAAAGGAGGTCACATTCTGAAGTCTGGGGCTGAGGCGTGAACATACTTTGGGAGATACCATTCAACCCATAGCAGTTAGGGAAATGCCGAATCCTGCTGGTGTTCATTGTAAACCTAAGTAAATATCCTATGTTGGTTTTAGTTCCATTTTTTTTTTCTGAGAGCTTTTTTTCTCTTTTATCCATTTTCTGAGAATTCTTTCTTTGTTTTCCAAGAAATTTCTTTTCAGACTGAAAATAACAATAAAAGTTTTTTTTATTCTTTTCTCTTACTAGTAGACTTTCCAAGGGCTGGCAGAGAGATTAATGGTCACACAGAACCAAAATCTTTCATACTTCTTCCCTTGAAATCTTTTAGTTTAGTGTTTATTATGTCTTTAGTAGATTAGTTAGTGCTCATGATTTTTTTGAGACTTGGGGCTGAGGCATGAACATAATTAATTTTTAATTAATTTCATTAGCCATATGAGGAAATCAACGACTGAACTTTCTGTAATTGCCTCTCTTTTCAAAAATGAAGGCACAATACTAAAAAAGAATATATAATGTGTAGTTTTAAGAATTGTGAAAGATATCACCCTCCTGGAAGACTGACAAGCTAGCCTGTGGCAGTTTCATAGAGCAAGCAAACATCACGGGTCAGAGAGCAAAGAGAGTTTATTACTCACAGCAATAGAAGTAGCAAGACTATCAGCATTTTTGCATCAGTTCCCAAGCCCCAGTTTTCACACTGTGATGTAAAGAGAATGAAATGATACTTGCACACACAAAGAGTTGAACTACAGGAGAGGAACTATGAGTTTAGGAAACTGAATTCTTTGTAATTGGTGGTAAGCATGGCTGCTCCGTGTTCCAGAGGGAACGTTTTTTTCTTTTTATGGTATCCTGGATTAAACCCAGGGGCACTTTACCATTAAGCTACATTACCAGCACTTTAAAAATGTTTTTTATTAGTGCCTTATCATTATATATAATATTGAGATTAATTTTGACATATTCATGTGTGCGTGGAATATAATTTGCTCCACTTCAGTCCCCAGTACTTCCTCTTTCCCTCCTCTCTTCCTTCCTCCTGTTCCCTTTCTTCCTATTTTAAGATAGGGTCTCTACTAAGTTGCTGAGGCTGGCCTAAAACTTTCAACCCTCCTGTCTCACCCTCCAAAGTAATTGTGTTTATAGGCACGTACCACCTCACCCAGCAAAAGTATTTTTATTATACTGTTTAGTAAGCACACCTGCCCTTTGCTCTGGAGGAAGACACTATCTTTATCTTCCAAAGGGGCAAAATTGCTCTTTGTTCCAGAAGGAGAATTATCTCTATCTTTCAAGGCTATTTTTTTTTATACAGAGTTCCTTGAAAAGATATTTCAGAACAAAGGCCAGTTAGCACCTCACTTGGAAGGCATACGGACTTATGAGGGACCCCTGGGGAATTGTTTTCCAACAGTTATTACGAGGGAATGTTTTCTCAGGAAAAGAATTTATTCTGAGGTTGCTGTAGTTTTTTTTTTTTTTTTTAAAGAGTGCTATTTTGCTAAAAGTTTTTACAATAATAACATATTTATATTTTGTAAAAAAAATCCCTATTTAGAACCATGCACTTCAGTGTATAATTCATGCATGCTTATAGAAATAGTATGTCTATCTCAGAGTTTTGGAGATAGACAAAATAATCGAGTTCTACCACTAAATGGGACACAAAGTTGAGTTTTATCACTGATTTCTTCATCCATCGGTAGATTAAAAAAATCTTCTGACTTCAAAGGGACAGCACCTCAGAATTTTTAGTGGTGATGGAACTGCTCTGTACGTTGACTGTGATGGTAGTTATGCAAGTCCATGTATTTGTTAGGTCACATTAAAATGTACAATAAAAGTACATATATTATATATATAAAATCTTCAAATTTTCTTTTTTACTTTAACTTAATCATCACAAAATTAGATGAAGATTAGGTACCTTTATATCTTTGCAAATGTTTTAGGGCTGATGAAAGAGACTCAGGACTCAAACCCAGATCTCCCTATCTCATATTCCTGAATTTGTAAGCACTACATTATTACTATTTTTTGAAAGGAATAGGATTTATTCAAGTGTGAAGAATAGAAACAGAACACTTTCAGGGATGATAGGTAGTCCTGATAGGGTTTGCCATCTGAGTATGCTGGCCTAGGGGTTTATACAGCACTCTAGTCAGTGCTATTGGTCCAAATTATGCTAATAAGGGTTTGGAAAAGTACCAGTGCTATTGATAACCACTACACTATTAAATATATGAGAAGTACATGGTATAATCAACAACAGGTATTTTCAACCTAGTAGTCAGAATTTTTGGAAGAAATTCAGTCAATGACTATTCCTTGTAAACAGAATATGACATAGTGTGTTAACTTTAGAGAAATCTATAGACTATATACATCAGATACATCTAGAGAAAAGAGGTATCTGTCATCTCTCTTATAGAAGTTGCTTTTAGAAATTTAATATAAAAAAGAAATCGGCATTTATGTATTCTTTGATATTTTTTATTAGCAGATGGAATTGTTTGGCTGTAACAGCCAGTAATGTGAACTATGATTTAGATTTAAATATTTTGTTTGATTAATATCTGCCAAAACAGAGATGGGGAGGTGGTATTTTATTTTGTTAGTCAAAAGGGCAGAAGGTTTCCTGTTTCCTTGGCTTAGTGTGGAAGGAAATCCTGAGCAATGCTGTTGTGTATACAAATCAGATCTTACAGTCTGACTACAAGTTCTCCTTTGTGTGCTTGACTTTATCAGGCTAGTCTGTTCTCCTCCAACGGGCATTTTCTTCTTTGGTTTTGTTGGTATATATTTACTGGGTGTTAATGAAACTGAAACACTATAGAAAATACTAGTTACATATTGTCCCAGCTCAGTAAATTTATAATAGAAATGAAAACATCCAGTGATATCTTCTAGGACGGCAAGTGGCTATTTCTATCTAAAATTTGTTTATAGTTATAGGTCAGCATATTCTCAAGTTTGTTTTGCTAACCTTTAAATTTTTGATTTGGTTGGACATTGTTTTTGTGATTTCTGGAATTTATGCTGTTCTGTTTTCCTTGCTTAATAGTATAATTGACTGGACTACCCAGATGTTTGGAGAGAGTCTTGCTGCCAATAATTAATAATACTATTACTTAAGGCTATGGAAGAACTTTGATCCTAAAATAAATGTTTACACCTGGGACATGCATTTGACTTACAATGTATCCTGAGTTTCCTTTGCCTTGATTAGCAATGGAGTTATCTTTTGAAGAATGCCAATTAAGTACAGACCTTCCCTAGAAAACAAACGCCTTTCAAACACAGGCTGTGTGCAGAGGAGCACTGGCTATTGGCAAAACATCAAAGTCAGAGGCTGGAGAATTGCATTTTAATTCTAATACTTCTCCTCATTAAATCCTTAATTGTGGGCAAATCCCTTAATCTTTTTTGTGACCATTCTCTCATTTACAGTGAGAACACATGAACATCTCTAAAATTGATGTATGCTTATAACCTCTTTGGTCACTTGTTAATATCATTTCTTTTTAGTCTTTGTGTAGTACTTAAGCATGTATTGTTATTTTTATAAAATTATCTATTTTAGTTTCTACTGGTGTAAAACAAATCACCCTAAAATACAGTGGCTTGAAACAAAAAATTTTATGTGTGTGTGTGTGTGTGTGTGTGTACACACACACACACACACACACACACACATATATATTCACACACATAGACATGTATACACACATATATATGTGCATACATACATGTGCATATATATTCACATATTATAATTTTATGTATTTTTATAGATCTGTAATTTGAGCAGAACTTGACAGTGGGGAACTCATCTCTGCTGGGTGTCTTCTAGGGTTTCCTGGGTGGAGATTAGCAGATCCATTTTTAAGATGCTTACCTACATGGCAAGCAAGTTTGTGCCAACCATTTCCGGGGAACTCACCCAGTGCTGTGGACTGGAGTTTGGTTCCTTTTCACCTGGACCTCTGCATGGGCTATTTGTAGCACCTCATAGCAGGGTATCTGGGTTCCAAGAGCAAGTATTGCAAGAGACAAAAAAAAAAAAAAAAATGGAAGCTGCTAGTTTCTCAAAGCCTTGGCTCGGAAATAGGCACAATGTTATCTTTGCTATATATTGTGTTATGGTTTAGATATGAACTGTTCTCCAAAAGTTCATGCATGAGAAAATGCAATAAATTTCAGAGGTGAAATGATCAGATTATAAGAGGTATAACCTCATTAGTGGGTTAATCCATTGATATGGATTAGCTGGGTGGGAACTGAAGGCAGGTGGGTATTTGTTAGAGAAAACAGGTTACTGGGGATAATAAGCCTTTGGGGTTTGTATTTTGTCCCTCATGAGCAGAGTTCTCTCTCTCTCTCTTACTCACTGTCTGTCTCTCTGCTTCATGGCTTTCATGTCTTGAGCTGCTTCCCTTCACCACATGCTTCTGCCATGATGCTCTGCCTCACTGAGGCCCAGAACTATGGAGTTGGCTGACCATAGACTGAAATTCAGAAATTGTAGGCCAAAATAAATTTTTCCTTCCCTAAATTGTTCTGGTTATATTTTGGTCATTGTAATAAAAAGCTGACAAAAACATTTAAAAAAAAATAAAGCCCCAATTTAAGGGAAGGGAACATAGATAATACCTTTCAATGAGAAGCAGGTCAAAAAATTTGGATGCTATTATTAAAGCCATCACATGTAAACTATTTCTGAACCACTGCTACCACATTGCACATCATTATAAATAGGATTTCTTACATCTGATCAACTTTTCTCCTTTAAAATATGAATTTCTTTTGATAGTCTCCATTGATGATCCCTCACAATTATAGTCATTATTCATGTATTTATATAAAAATTTCTAATGAAGTTAAATGGACAAAGAACTAGAAGACAGAAGAAAAATCCCATCTACTTGTTGTCCCTTACCTTAAAGTTATTTAAGGCATTTATAATAATGTATGCAATACAACTTGAAGTAAGGAAAATAAAACATGTTTCTGAGGAATTCTCAATGTGACATCAATATGTCATCAAAAGGAAACCCTAGAGCGGGGTAGTGGTCAGTCTTTGAAAAATTATAATATAAATACACCATTAGGCTCTGCCTCCTAAACTTTCCAATACTGCCACCCAAGGACCAATTGTTTAACACACGGACACGTGGAGGACACTAAATCACATCTAAACTATAGGCAAAAGCATCTAGTCTCACCTGTCTCCTTCAGGAGTTGTGGGGAGGAAGGAGTGGTCATGCAAGTGTAACTAAAATTATGAACATAAATTGTAGAGCTGAAAGATGAAATTGTCACTGGGCTACAAAAACTTAGGTCAACAAATAAAATATTGTCAGGAGCCAAAGTAGCAAATCTCACTCCTTCAGACAAATGTTCTTTTATCTACCTCTTGGACCACAATGTTTCTCCTTTCTGAGTTTGCTATGTATGCTTGCTCTTTTCTCTTTGTAAAATCACCTCTATACTTAATGTGTACAGAAAGTACAGTTGCAGCAATCGATGTGTGGTCTTTCACCAAGTGTTCAAAGAGACACATACTAGGTCTATGCTGCCTATTCCAAATATTCTAAAATGCCCCATTACTTTATGTATTAGTAAGACTAAATACTATATATCACATAATGATAAACGTGCTACTGTGGATGCATTATGATTTGAAAAGATAAAATATGCAAAACTGTACACCTTAGTATCAACAAAATACAATACTAAAGTGTCTGATGTCTGGGCTCTGAATTCCTGGAATTTAGAGTCTGTTTGGTTCCCTCCAGTCAATGGATTACCTTCTTTAGGCTCAGGTGTCTAAACAGTAAAACAAGGCAGATTTAGCTTTTCAAATTTATTCCCTGTGGAACACTTTTTATTTAATGTTTCAACCAAACAGCCAATCAACCAACCAACCAACCAACCTGCAAGAATTCTAATTCTCTGAGCTGTAACTTTAAATCATTGTAACTTTAGAGTTTCTGCTTGGTGAGCCCATATCAATAAGTTCAGCCTAATCCGACATGGAGTCCTTCCACCATTTTCTAATACCATTCATCTCTCATACATCTTCCACAAATGTATTTGTACAAATTTTAAAAATCAGGTAATTCTTTTCAGTGCAGCAAACTTCCCCATAGATCAAACTTTGTACCTCATCTTTAGGATCCTCTGAGTCTTTTTGTCTATAGTTATAGGTTGAGAAGCAAAGAGGAGTGGTTTGGATGGGTTCCATGTTCTTAGCTTCAAGGGAGGCTTCTCAGTGGTGGAGTGGTTGCTTCTGCTGGCGGGAAAACTCATCATATTTTAGTGACGTGATGCTTCATCATGTTTTCTTCACACATTCTTCAAATTTCAGAATCCCAAACCCTACTTTTTAAATCAATACCCTCCCTTCAAAAATAGATCCTTAGAAGACTTGGATAAACTTGCATTTTGGTCCCTTTTGGGATGATATTTGGGTTAGGTTTTCAGATGAGTCAGACACATGCAGACCTGTGGCATTGGCTAGTTATTCATTGTGTTCCTAGAGATGAAATAATGAGGAGTAGTACTAAATCCTTACTTTGTATATGCAGAAAAGTTCTACATCAAGAGAACCAAAGTCTAACCTGAGTCAAAAAAAAAAAAAAAAAAAAACCAGAGTTATGGCCTCCCATCCCTAGACTTCAGCAAGTTTGTAGACCCATAAAACCTCTGAAAGGAAGGGGTTTTTTGAGGTCACTTTGAAGAGTGATACCAGTACATTGTTAGAAATATACTGATAATTTTTCTTTTATCCTTTTCCAAAATGATGTAAACCCTTTATCATGGTAGCTGTGCACCGGAGAACATGTAATACTCAGATCTTTTGGGGACTACTGGACACTTACTGTAAACTAACACTGGTTTCAGGAGACCCAAAGTATCACTGTGGTTTCCCAGTCGAAATAGGGACTTGTGGTCAGGTGATCAATGGAGTTTTAGCTTATGTCTGTGGGCCCAGTGGGTTCCTAAATCCATCCTGTGGTCACTTGCCAGTTCTAAAATTTATAATCGGAAGAGACATACTTAGCAACTGGCAAAATCCACATATTACTTTGGGCAAAGGAGAGGGAGAGTAGGGAGGTGCATGGGGGCAGGAAAGATGGTAGAATGAGATGAACATCATTATCCTAGGTGCATGTATGATTGCACATATGGTGTGATGCTACATTGTGTACAACCAGAGAAATGAAAAGTTTTGCTGCAGTTGTGTACAATGAATCAAAATGCATTCTGCTGTCATATATACCTAATTAAAATAAATTCCAAAAAAATCCACATATTGACTCTCTAACATTTGGAATGAGGGCTATAATGATAAGAAAAGACAAGGGTAAGCAATTTACTTAGAAAAATAGTAAGCCAAAATCAATTCCACATTTCTGAATGAATTACAGAGATCAGTGCCACCATCAAAGTCTTGAACGACACAGGGGTGATGATTCCCAACTCACTCACTTGTCCTGTGCAGAAGACAAATGGATGTTGGAGAATGACAGTGGATTATTGTCAACAAGATGGTGACTCCAATTGTAGGTTCAGTACAGATGATGCGTTGTTTTTATTGCTTGAATCAGTTAACGCATCTCTTGGTGTACTGGTGTGCAGATCCTTTTCCTCCATACTTGCTCAAAAGGCCCACCAGCATGCACTTTCAGCTGAGGAGGCCAACGATATAATTTCACTGCTCTGCCTTAAGGGTAGATGGGATTTTCAGCCTTATGTCACAGGTTAGTTTCCAGGGATCTCATTAGCCTTTTCCTTCCACAAGATATCACACTGCTTCATCACTCTGATGACATTATGACACTCTGATGACATTATGACTCTAGCATGAAATAAGTATGAATTACATAGACATATTGGTAAATCTTTGAGTGTGGAAAAGAAATTAGTCTAAGAATTTTGGGCCTTCTATTTAGTGAAATTTCTAGGGATCCAGTGCTTTAGGGCCTGTCAAGATATCCCTTATAAGATGAAGTATAAGTTGCTTCTGGCCCCAGATGCCACCAAAATAAATAAATAAATAGCCCAAGACCTAGTAGGTCTCTTTGTAGATTCTGTATTTCAATGAGACTCATGGAAACAGAAGATTCTACAACAGGTCCACATCCAGCTGCTCTGATGCTTGGGCCATGTGATCCAGTGGATCCAAGGAGACTTGAAACATCAGTGGCAGATAGAGGTGCTGTTTAGTGCCATTGGCCCCTGTGAGTGAATCACAGCGCAGGCCTTTAGGGTGTGGAAACAAAGACTTACCCACTTGTGTGTGAATGTTGTGGTTCGGATCTAGAATGTCCCCCAAAAGTTCAAGTGTTGAACACTTGGTTCTCAGTATAGCGATGTTCAGATGTGGGACTTGGGGCAATGATTGGATGATGAGGGCTGTAACCTCATCAGTGGATTAATTTGTTGATAGATTCACAATATGATGGCAATATCGAGAGGTGGTGGTGGAAATTGTAGGAGGTGGAAAAGTATATCTTGTCCCCAGTCCCCTTCTCACAACTGCTCTGATTCTGGCTACCACGAGGTGAGCAGCTTTCCATCACTACACTCTTCTGTGATGATATTCTGTTTAGCTTCATGCCCAAATTAAAGGGAGCTGGCTGGACAAGGACCAAAACCTCTGAAAAAATGAGTCAAAATAAATCTTCCTTCCTTGAATGTGTTTTTCTCAGGCATTTTATCACAGTGATAAAAAGCTGACTAACCCAGTGGATAGTGTGTCTTCTTTGGGGAGATATTTCTTAGACTTCTATTAGGTTGTACTAAAGACTGAATGCTTAACCACGAGCCAGATAGTTATTATGTAAACTGAGCTTCCCATTATGAACTCAGCATTATCGGATATACCAAGCCATAATGTTGGGTGCGCACAGTTAGCATTTCATCATCAACCGAAAGTGGTTCACATGTGATCTGGCCTGAGTATGTCCTGAAGGCAGAAATAAATTACATGAAGGAATGGCCCAAATGCCTGTGGTCCTTATTCCTGCTACAATTATTTTTCTCTTCCAGCCTGCACCTGTGGCCTCTAGAGGAGTTCCTTCTGATCAGTTGAGAGAGGAAAAATAAATTAAGCCTGGTCTGTAGATGGTTTTGCATGATATATAGACACTATCCAAAAGTGGATAGCTACAGTGATTCAATTTCTTTCTGGGATGTACCTGAAGGACAGTGGTAAAAAGAAATCCTCTCACTGGACAGGACTCCAAGCAACACATTTAGTTCGTCATTTTGCTTCTTCATTTTTCTCCTTCCAGGAGAAATGTCCAGATACATAATTGTGTACTCATTCATTGGCTATAGCCAATGGCTTGGCCAAGTGGTCCAGACTTTGAAGAAATGTGATTGGAAAATCGGTGACAGAGAAATCTAGGGCAAAGGTAATTAGATTTCTCTAACTGGGTTTAAAAGATGAAGATATTTGTGTGCCACCTGAATGCTCACTAGAGGGTCACCTTCATAAAGGTGGGTTTTAATAATTAAGTCTAATATTTCCCATTCTGTGGGCCAGTTAGCCTCTTTCCCCAGCCATTCTTGTCATTACCCAATGGGCTCATGGAAAAGGTAGCCCTGGTGGCAGAAAGAGAGGTTAGGAATGAGCTCAACAACATGCACTTCCACTTACCAAGGCCAATCTGATAATAGCCCCTGCTAAGTACCCAATCTGCCAATAGTGGGGACTAAGACTGAGTCCCTGATATGGCACCATTCCCTGGGGTGATCAGCCAGCTACCTGAGGGTAGGCTGATTGCATTGGACTACGTCCATCATGAAAGGGGTGTCATTTTGTTCTTATTGAAATAGACCTTCTGTATGTGGATTTGCATTCCCTGCACACCATGTTTCTGCCAAAACTACCATCTGTGGTATTATAAAATAAAATGCCTTCTCTACTATCATGCTCCTGATCAAGCATCCACTTCACAGAAAATGAAATATAATGGACCTATGCTCATAAAATACACTGTTCTTACCACATTCTCCACCATCCCAAAGCAGCTGTCTTGTGAGAATTATGAAACTGTCTTTTGAAGACACGGTATCAGCTGGTGGAAATACCTTGCAGGGCTGGAGCAATGTTCTCCAGAGGGATATATATGTTCTGAATCAGCAACTGACATATGGTGCTGTTTCTCTCCTAGCCAGGATTCACAAGTCCAATAATGCAGGGGTGGAAATGGAAGTAGCACCTTTACTATCACCTCTAGTGATCCATGAGCAAAATGTTTGCTTTCTGTTCTTCTCTGTTCTTATGACTTTGTTCTCTGCTCATCTAGGGGTCTTAAGTTCACGTGGAGGAATGCTTTCAACAGGACACACAACAATGAGTCCACTGAACTGTAAATTAAGAATGCCAGACCACTTTGGGCTTCTCACCCTCTGAGTCATAGGCCAAGAATGGAGTTATGGTTTTTGCTGGGGTTATTGATTCTGACTATAAAAGGGAAACTAGAAAGCATTTCCACAATGGAATTAAGGAAATATATGTGCAGAATACAGGAGGCTATTCAGGGCATCTCTTACTTTGTAGCTAAGGAAAACTAAAAACAACCCAATTCAGGCAAGACTACCAATGGCCCAGACCTTTCAGGAGTGGAAGTTTGTGTCACCCTCCAGGTAAAGTACTATGACTTCCTGAGGTGCTAGTTTATAATAAAGGAATTAGAATAAGTACCGAAAAGATGTTGTTTAAAATACCAGTTATAACCACGGGACCAGTTGCAGAAAAGAGGACTGTAATTGTCATGAATATTTTTCCCTTGTTTTCTTATGGATATGTGCTTGTGCATATCTTGTTTTCTTTCTTCTCTTATATCCTAATTATGTAACATAGAGGTATTGACTTTTTATCATAGTATTTAAGTGCTATGAAATTTATGATATAGAATTTAAGTCATAGGATTAAAAAAAAGGTTAACACCACTCAAAACCTTTCCATGCTCTTCTGGAGAAGAGGTTAGCATGTTTTTGGTTGTATGCAGGATTGCTATTTCAACCAACTGTTGTGTCTCTGTGACCAAAATACCTCACAAGAATAACATAGAAGAGGAAAAGTTTATTCTAGCATATGGTTTCAGAACTTCAGCTTGTGATTGGCTGACTCCATACCTTTGGGACCCAGGTGATCCTGAAGATCTTGGGATTATGGTGAGGGGTTATGGCAGAGGAAAACAGCTTAGGAAGGAGGGAGAGAAGGAGGGAGGGAAGAGGGAGGAAGAGAGAGAGAGAGAGAGAGAGAGAGAGAGAGAGAGAGAGAGAGAGAGAGAGAGAATATGAGCTAGCTCTTCTCCCTAAGGACAAACTATAAGTCCCAAAGACATGACCCCAGGGACCTCTTTCTTCCAGCCATACCCTACCTGCCTATAGTTACTACCCAGTTAATCTATATGAGTGGATTAATCCACTGATTAGGTTAAGGGTCTCATAACTCAATCATTTCACCTTTGATTATTCTTGCATTATCTCATTTATGTGCTTTTGGGGGAAATCTCACAACTAAACCATAACTGTTCTGTGGGAAAAAGTATGTTTTTGTTATTACCTATATTTGGAGATTAATATGTTTTAAAAGATGTGTATAGGTGTACCGCAGTCTGGCTGGGCACAATTCAGCAGCCACTTGTCAAAAGAAACAAACTTTATTTATAGAACACACACACCAAACCACACAGCTCCTCAGGAAAACCCTCAGAGCCCAACTGCCACCACTGGCTTCCCACAAGCCTTTCAACTTCCCCCACTCCTCCTGCTCTTGAGGCAGACTGGCGGGGCCGCGTGAGTGGAGCCAAAAAGTCCCCCAATGAGTAGCTCTGTGGTCTGAAAGGGCAGGGAAACAGCCCAATGAGCATCACCGCAGAGGAGCCAATCAGTTGGCAGCTAGAAGTTGCTGGGGCCGCTCTGAGCCAATCATCAGCTGGCAGTTGGAAGTTTGCTGGCAGCTGGAAGTTTGCTGGGGCCCTTTCGGCTGTGTCTCTCAACATCTCCCCCTCTCTGTTGAAACAATAAGCATGTGGCTTAGGGACCGTGCCTGCCTTAGGTTGTCCAATACTACATATGGTTCTTACCTGTCATTGGATGAGCTGACCTCAAGGCGTCAGCCTCCTGTCTTAGGTTGGTACTATTGCAATTGGATCTTATTGACTACTGGTCCAGCATACAGCCACACCTCTGGATAGGTCTTTGTACCAGCGGGGGGGGTGAGGTTCTTTGCCTCACCTCTCTTGGCCCCCAAATTTTAGCTGAACGACCATCACAAGCAGAAGGGAGGAAGATACACCAAGTCAATTGATGGCTCCTTTTGGAAAAATTGTACCACCAATGACACCATCAGCAAAAATATGCCAACACTACTACAAGTCTCTGCATCAACAGATAGTTCACAATGCATACAAGTGAGTTCACAATGCATATAAGTGATACATAGTCCAGGCAAGTTCTGCAAGCAGTTCAGTGATAGCTATTGTAGAAGCTGTAGATTGGTTTTATCTTTGTCTTCACTGGCACTGGGATGAAGATAGGAATCCTGGCAATAATGGCTAAAGAAAAAATTATGTAACATTCAAGTAGGCACTAAAAGAAAACAATTTTCTGAAAAATTTACATTATCTTGAACAGAATTATTAAATATAATGAAAAGGAAAGGTGAAAGTAAACAAACAGATCTGTTAACCTCCTTTTTTGTTCACATATTAAAACAATCCTCAACAGCTGTTTACCCAATTTAAATTAAACCATTTAAATCAGGTGAATAAAAAAAATATTTGGATCCATTTTTTTCATGAGTGCTCATCATATGTGATATATGGACATACGTACATACAAACTACAACATAAAACACAAGTGTGCACACATAATATAATACATACAACACATAACATAATAGTAAAGGCCTTATAACTTTTTACAGGTGAAATCTCCATTGCAATGTTTAAAAACTCTATAGTCAAAAAATAGAACTGATCAGCAAAACATTAACCTAGGTCTGTATGAGCTCAAAAAACAAAATAGAACTTCATGATGTGGGAAAGGGTAATAATAAAATAGATATTAAAAAAAGCATCCTGCTTCTGTCGAACATGTAAGGATAGCCAAACTGGAGTTTTGGATATCAGCTGTTATGGATTTGAGCCAAATCATCTTCGTTTTGGTCTGTAGAAATCGCTTTAGTTAATCTCTCTGGAATCCAAATCGGCTGCTGTCCTCCCTGTGGAAACACACAAACAGACCCTCGACTCCAGATAATTACTGGGTCAGGACCTTTCCATTGTCCTGTTAGAATATCCTTCCAAAGTACCTTGGGCTTATGTACATTTCTTGGAGACATATGCCTTTCCGCAGCACTAAGTCCTGATGAATCCAAATTTTAAAAGTTTAGAGTAAAAAGAGTTATTTTAAGTTTATCTTTGGGGACTATATACTCCTTCCCAATTCCCTCCTTTTGCTTTAATAAGTACATTTTAATAGTTTGATGAGCTCTTTCAACTATGCCTTGTCCCTGTGCATTGTATGGGATTCCTGTTATATGAGTAATGCCAAATGATGAGCAAAATTGTTTAAAAGAGGTAGAAGTTTAACCAGGGGCATTATCTGTTTTTAACTGTTTTGGAATGCCCACAGTGGCAAAATTTTGTAAGCAATGATCTATAATATCTTTAGTTTTTTCTCCAGCATGAAGGGAGACCATCAAAAATCCAGAAGAAGTATCAACTGTAACATGCAAATATTTTAATTTTCCAAATTCTGGCAAGTGTGTGACATCCATCTGCCAAATATGGTTAGGTATCAATCCTCTAGGATTGACTCCAAGATTAACTTGTGGTAAAAAGGTCACATAATTTTGACATTGTTTTATTATTTGTCTAGCTTGTTCCTTAGTTATTTTAAAATGCTTTTGTAAAGTATTAGCATTAACATGAAACCTTTTATGAAAAATTTGTAGCCTCTTCTAGTGTAGAGAAAATATGTATGTCATGTGTAGTTTTATCAGCTCAATCATTGCTCAAACTAAGGGCTCCAGGCAATCCTGTATGTGCCCTGATATGTCCTATAAATAATGGATCTTTTCTGTCCCAGATTAACTTTGTATAGTGGAAAGCAAAGAGAAAACAGTAGAGGAAGGGGAAATCCTACCAGCATCTTCAAGGGGTAGTATAGCATTAACTATATACTGACTATCGGAAAATAAATTAAATACAGAATCTTTAAACATCACAAAAGCTTGTAATACTGCATTAAGCTCTACCTTTTGAGCTGATTGTTTGGGTACTAAAAATGTAAAAGTTTGATCAGGTGTAACTACTGCTGCTGTACCATTATTTGACCCATCAGTGAATATATTTGGAGCATTCAGGATAGGTATTTTTCTTGTCATTTTTGGAAAAATTACAGGATGCAATGACCAAAAAGACAATAAAGGATTAGATGGTAAGTGGTTATCAAATGAAACATTAGATTTGCACATGATTATTGCCCAAGTATTTAACTCATTAGCTAACTCATCAATTTGATTCATAGTATATGGAGTAATAATTGTATTGGGAGAAATCCCAAACACTCCCTTTTCTGCTTTTATTCCTTTGAGTATTGATTGTCCTACAGCCTCAGGATACCTAGTAAGAATAGTGTTAGGAAAATAAGATAAATGTATCCATAATAATGGACCTTCTTGCCAAAATACTCCTGTAGGAATATTTTTTGTTGGTAGTACAATAAATAATAAAGGCAAACTTATATCAATTCTATCCAAATGCATATTTTCCATATATGTTTCAATGATTTTTAATGCCTTTCTTACTTCAGGCGTTAACATTCAGGGTGAATTTGGATCTGATGAACCTTTTAGGGTATCAAATAAAGGTCCCAAATCTCCTGTTGGTATACCTAGATAAGGCCTTATCCAATTTATGTCTCCTAATAATTTTTGAAAGTCGTTAAGTGATTTGAGTTGATCTACTCGTATTTGAATTTTTGTTGGAAGACCATGGTTGAGGATAATAGAACTCCTTAATAATTAATTGGAAGATTTAATTGTACTTTATCTATTGCTATCTCTAGATTATAATATTTTAATAAATTTGTAAGTGTGGCATAACATTCTAGTAATGTGTTTTTATCTTTGTGTGCTAATAATACATCACCCATATAGTGAAATATTTGTAGTTCAGGATTTTGATTTCTAAGTGGCTGGATTACTTTGTTAACATAAATTTGACACATAGTTGGGCTGTTAGCCATCCCTTGAGGGAGTACTTTCCATTCATATCTCTGATCAGGACCTTCATGATTCAGTTGCAAGGATAGTAAATGCAAAATGTGGGCTATCCTCAGGATGAATTGGAATTGAAAAAAAACCCAATCTTTAATATCTATAACTAAAACATACCAGGTTTTTGGCAAAGCAGACAATTGAGGAATGCCCAATTGAGCAGATCCCATAATAACCATCTCATTATTAATGGCTCTTAAATCTTGCAATAATCTCCATTTACCGGATTTCTTTTTGATAGCAAAAATGGGAGTATTATGGGGAGATACAGAAGGTTGTATGTGTCCTTCCACTAATTGTTGTTTGACCAGGTCATGGGCTGCTTGTATCTTTTCTTTAGTCAGGGGCCACTGAGGAACCCATCCATACTGGTCTTTCTGATTTCCAAGTAATTTTTATTGTCTCAGTGGCCCTTTCTGAAAATCCAACCCATGTCTGTCTGTTCCTTGATCTATTTGTATTGGTGCTGCTATACCTTGTTCTTGTTCTTCTAATCTTTTTTCTTTCCTAAATTCTTGTCTAGCCCTAGTAGTGGGCGCATTTTGATTGATGTTATTTGTTAATGTCAAACCTAATTGATCTAGGACATCTAATCCCCATAAATTTACAGGAAGATGATCCAATACATATTGCTATATAGTTTCTTCACATCCTTCAGGATCCTTCCAATCTAATACCATTGCACTTCTATGGGGATTAGTCGCCACTCCTAGGCCTCAAAGCATTTGAGTGGCTTGTTGTAATGGCCAATGTTTTGGCCATTCTTGATGAGAGATGATGCTAAGGTCTGCACCTGTATCCAGTAGCCCATTAAATTCATGTCCTTGAATATTTAGTTTTAGCATGGGGCGAGAATCTAAATTTAAAGAAAGCATAGCCCAATCTACACCTGTGGAGCCTAATCCCCTGGAACCTCTTTCTACAGTACCACTGGAAAATTTATCATGTAGGCTGGGTATTATTAGTAACTGTGCTGTTCTATCTCCTAGTGAAATTACTGATATACCCTTTGGGAACTGGCTATAATTTTTATTTCACCTTCATAATCGGGGTCAATTACCCCAGGACTTATCATAAGTCCTTTTAGAGTAGAAGAACTGTGTCCCAATAATAAGCCTACTGTTCCTTTGGGAAGTGGTCCTTTTACCCCTGTGGGAATGATTTGAACTCCCATCTCTGGAGTTAGTACTGTTCTGGTGGAGGCGCAGATGTCCAATCCTGTGCTTCCTCTGATTTGTCTAGTGAGGGATTTAATGGACAATGTGTCCTGGGCACTATCCTGATGGGGTTGCTGGGTTCCTCCAGTGCTCCATATATTTGTGGTCTTGGGCCCCAGAGCATTGGGCCCCCTTGTCCATTTTTTGGCAACGGAGCCCGATGCCTTTCTCCACGATATCGTGGATAAACACCTGGTCCTTGTTGGTTTTTTGATAATGGAGTACCCTCTATGGTGGTTTGAGAGCGGCATTCATTAGCCCAATGTCTCCCTCTATGGCATTGTGGGCAAATACCTGGTATTCTACTCCTTTGAAACCTAGTTTTGTTAAACCTTCCTCCTATGGGGCAATTCCTTTTAAAATGTCCTGTTTGTTCACAATTGTAGCATGTTTTTGGCCTGGCATCTAAAACCTGTTGTACTCCAGCTGCCACGACTTGCCCTTGTTCATTAATGTCTCTACATAATTTAATATATGTGTTTAAATATTCATGTTTCCATGGTCTAATGACTGCTCTGCACCAACAATTCACTTGCTCATAAGCCAGTTGTTTTATTAATGGCATTGCTTGTTTTATATTCCCCCAAATTCTGGTAGCTGTTTGAATAAGCCTATCTAGAAATTCAGCGTAAGGTTCATTAGCTCCTTGTATTACCTTAGATAATTGACCTTGTAAACCTCCATGTCCTTGTAAAGTCTTCCATGCCCTAACTGCATCAACAGCAATTTGTAAGTATATGCCAAGATCATATGCAATTTGTTGCTACTGATCCTCATAAGGTCCTTTTCCTAACAACATATTTAGATTTCTCTGAGGATAACCAGCTGCTGCATTTTGCCTAGCTGTCTCCTTGCAAAAGTCCTCATTGGCAATCTTCCATAACAGGTATTGACCTCCATTTAGCACAGCTTTACACATATTAGCTCAATCTGCTGGCGTCATGTTCAAGTTGGTAATGGATTCGACCATGCTTACAGTGAAGGGTACTTGAGGACCATAGGTTGTTACAGACTCTTTTAGCTGCTTCACTGTTTTGAAATTTAAAGCATGGTGAATTCACTGCCCTCCTACCTCAAATACAGGGCATGTTAATATTTGAGATCCTGTCTCAGGATCCCATCTATCAACTGTGGGGGTTAGGGGCCTCCCAGCACATGGAGGTGGTGCTGTTGGTTGGACACTTATGCCCTCTGGTGATAGAAAGGTGCTAGTAGCAGTCTCCTGTTGTAACTTTTCCCCTGATGGCTTTTTATGCTCTAAACTTTCTTCCTCTGTCTGACTAGCTCGAGGGACCCTTTTTTTTTTACTTGAATTTTTTTCTCTGTCTGACTAGCTTGAGAGACCTTCTCTTTTACTTGAACTTTTTCCTCTGTCTGACTAGCTCAAGGGACCCTTTTTTTTTACTTGAATTTTTTTCTCTGTCTGACTAGCTTGAGAGACCTTCTCTTTTACTTGAATTTTTCTACTATAACTATAATACAACCCAACAAGATAACACCTAACAAAACTGAAACAGAGTGAAACAAAATTGGAACAACAAAAAATCATTATAATAGCCTCCTGAAATGTCCATCCGTCCTTTCTCCCTATCTGTTCCTCAGATGTGAATGGTTTTTCTTCCATCTTACACATCTCCAGGGACAGGCACCTTAAAACAAAAGTGAAGCAAAACAAAAGAAGAATATTAAAATGTCTACCCATCCTCTCGCCCTGCCCTCAGGGGAAAGCAGTTTACCTTACCACTTACCCTCAGTCGTTCCCTGTATGGGCCACCAAATGCTGCAGTCTGGCTGGGCACTTGTCAAAAGAAATGAACTTTATTTTTAGAACACACACACCAAATCACACAGCTCCTCAGGAAAACCCTCAGAGCCCAACTGCCACCACCAGCTTCCCACAAGCCTCTCAACCTCCCCCACTCCTCCTGCTCTTGAGGGTTATTGGCTGGGTCATGTGGGCGGAGCCAAAAAAAGTCCCTTAATGAGTAGCTCCGTGGTCTGAAAGGGTGGGGAAACAGCCCAATGAGCATCACCGCAGAGGAGCCAATCACTTGGCAGCTGGAAGTTTGCTGGGGCCACTGTGAGCCAATCATCAGCTGGCAGTTGGAAGTTTGCTGGCAGCTGGAAGTTTGCTGGGGCCCCTTCGGCTGTGGCTCTCAACATAGGTGTTAATGTGAAATAGGTGCACAAGAAAATGTTTTATGTGTTAACTTGACTAGGCCATGGTATTACCGGGAACCCTGGCCAGATGTTGACTCTGAAGTTCCCAAAAGACCAGATGTGGTCACCTGCTGCTTCTAGAATTGAATTAACAAAGACAGGAATGATATTGAAGCAAGAAAAGAATTTATTCTCGGTTTCACCAAATCAGGAAGACAGCTAGTCCAGAAATCCGTCTTTCCAGTACTAACAACAGCTCTTGAGTGATATACAGAGGAAGAACCAAAGCAGGGAACCAGGAGGTCCTTCTATGCATCGTAGGTCTCCTTATATAGGTCAGGGTGCCGCAGTCTGGCTGGGCACAAATCACGAGCCACTGAAGCAGGAACAAACTTTATTCATGAACTCCACCAGCACACTCCACACATGCTCCCCGGAATTCTCCCTAATGCCACCCACGCAGCTCCTTTCCGGACACACCCCACACCAACCAGAAATCCTGCCTTCGGCACTTCCCCAACCAATGGGAACTATCCAGGAATCCAGAGAACTCCAAAGTAGCAGGCCCAAGTGGACAGCAGGGGTCTAATATACACAGCTTAACATAACCATTATCATCTCAATGGCTTGCTGGCCACCTCTCAACCTTGCCATGGCTATGACTCTCAGCATGGGGGGGAGGGGGAAGTTTCTTTTATAGCACAAAAAAAGCTGAAAGTTCAAGTTAGAGAAAACAGTTTAGAAGAACTGGGTGCTTCTTTAAGTCTTTCAGTTTAAAAGAGCCCCTGTTGCAATGGGGCACCTGCATACAGGGTTCAACACCAGTTTGGATGTTTGGGTGAAGTTTTCAGATGAGATTGATATTTAAACAGATGGACTTTTGAATAACCTCCATAAAGTGGGTGTACCCCATTCAGTTGGCTGAAGGCCTCCGCAGAAGGAAAGATTGAACCTTAAGGAAGAGTCAAGTTTGCCAGGAGTTGGCGTTCAAATTTGAATTGCAGCATCCTCTCTTGCCTGGCTCTCTTTCTAATGGCCTGCAGACTTGATCTGGAACATAACTCCTCAGTTTCCAGCCTGCAAGCCTTCAGACTTGGAATGTAACTAAGCTCTTCCCCAGGCTTCCTGCTGGCTGGCTTCTGATGCAGAGTTTGGATTCTCATCCTTCATAATCACGAGAGCCAATTCCTTTAAATGAATCTTTCTCAGCTGGTTCTCTTCTTTGGAGAAATATACCTGTTGACCAAGCAAACCTCTCCACAAAGGTAAAAGAAGAAAAAGGTAATTTTATTAGGTATTCTTTTCTCAATGGACATGTGACTTATTTCTAGATTTTTTTTCTAAATTTTTTTTCTAAATTATTATTATTTTTTTGCTGTTGAAAACATTTTTGGGTGCAAGTATACAATGAATAGCTCTAAGTTATTAGCATAGAAATAGAATCACCTTATAGAAGTGGCCTTATAAAATAATGCAAAATCATTTTCTAAATTTTTGAACCAATTTATCTTATATTAATAGTTGATTATTGCTCATTTTATTCACTGATACTTGCTAAAGTCCGACAGTTAAATTCCTGTTTGTCTGCTGTGTGTAAAATGTGCATATTTTATAATTATATAATTATTATTATATCTCTGATTAAAAATAACAATGGACATGTTTTTCACTTTTATATTAAGGCAGTGATACTTCTCCTTTTCCCCCAGTTTTTCATTCATTATTTATTTCTTCTCTTTTGATTTGCAAGAATGGTGTACGTAGTCTTATTTATGCACTACCAACTGCAAATATATCTGCTAGGTTTGAGATTTGGTTTTACATTTTGTTTTAACATAACTTTGAGTAAAAGAAAACCCCTTCATTTTGATGGTCAAGTTTATTTATTTTTTTCAGCAGTGATAGGTGGCTTTGTCTTCTGTTTGAGAAAGTCTTCCTTATCTCAAGGTCCTGAAGATATAATCTATACATTTTTAAAATTAAATTTTTTTATATATAAGCCTTTAATCTCCTAGAATTGATTCGATTTTTGATGGTGTTTATGAGAGCTGAGTATTTCTGTCATCTCTAGAAAATTCTTAGACATCCATCTCTCATGAAAATCATTAGATATTGCCTGTACCCTCATGTTCTTTCTAGAACAACAATTCTTGTATGTTAAAGCTTCTCAATCTGTTCTCTGAACCTCTTAAATTATCTTATTTATTCATGATACATTTGGATAATTTTGACAGATATTATTTATTAATTTCTCTTCAGCTTTTTAAATTTTTGTGTTCTAATTAGTTATACATGACACTAGAATGCATTTTGACACATCATACATATATGGAGTATAATTTCTCATTTTTTTTGATTGTACATCACACCAGTTGTGTAATCATATATGTACATAGGGTAATAATATCTGTTTCATTCTACTATCCTTCCTACTATCCATATCCCCTTCCTACTATACATATCCCCTCCTCTCCCTTACTCCACTCTGCCTAATCCAAAGTACTTCTGTTTTTCCCTAGCCCCCCACTTATTGTGAATTAGCATCCACATTAGCCTTTGTTTTTTGGGGACTATCTTATTTTACTTAGCATGCTATTCTCTAGTGCCGTCCATTTACCTGCAAATGCTATAATTGCATTCATTCTTTAAGGCTGAATTTAATGTTCCATTGTGTATTTGTACCACATTTTCTTTATCCATTCATTTATTGAAGGCCATTTAAATTGATTCCATAGTTTAGCTATTGTGAATTGAACTGCTATAAATATTGATGTGGCTGCATCACTGTAGTATGTTGATTTTAATTCCTTTGGGTATAAACTGAGGAGTGGGATAACTGGGTCAAATGGTGGTTCCATTCCAAGTTTTTGGGCACCAGAGATTAAATCCAGGGCATTTACCCACTGAGCCACATTCCCAGTCATATGTATGTGGTGGCAGGTCTGTGATTAATTTTTTATGAGACTATTTTTTAAAAATTAATTAATTAGGTATATATGACAGCAGAGTGCACTCTGATTCATTGTACACAATTGTAGCACAACTTTTCATTTCAGTGGCTGTACACAATGTAGCATCACATCATATGTGTGGTCATACATATACATAGGGTAATGATGTCCATCTCATTCTACCATCTTTCCTTCCCCTGTACCCCCCCACTCTCTCTCCCCTTTGCCGAATATCAGTTCGTTCATTTTTCCAATTCCCCTGCCCCTATTATGGGTCAGCATCCACTTATTAGAACATGCAGCCTTCTAAAAAAGCTTTTTTTTTCTCAGCAAAAGAAATAATCTATAAGACTATTTTTATTCCTCATTTTTATTTCATTCTTGGAACAGGGGGCTGGGTCAGGTAGGTTTTTTGCTTAGTTTTCTTAGCCTTTTTGATGCAGGACTATGTTGTCCAGTTCATCCTTTTACCCTGATAGAGTCCTTTCTTCTGAGTAGGGTTCTTATATCCTCATCCCTCTCCTGGAAAGGCCCACAGCCTAATCCTGTTATCTGCATGGTAAGACCTCTGTCAGCAAAACCCCAAGCTCTTGTTATTGGTATTTGCCCCCAGGACATTTCTAGCTTCATTTCTTTTTCACCCAATTTTTAATATTTTTTTCTTAACCATCATCACTATTTTTTGTTGTTGTCTTGGAGAATTTTTCCAGATTTTATTTTTAGATAAGCAATACATTTAAAAATATGGTTTTGGGAAAGTGGCATTTTAATTAGTATCTACTTTTTTTATGCAATAGATTGGCATAGAGTGTTCAGAATCTTATTTTCCAAGTAGCCAGCAACAAGTCTCACTATATTTTTAGAAATACAACCCAAAACAATATTTCAATAACTTTGAGTGTCCAGTGAAAAAGGAAATAAATGTAAGAAAGTACATTGCAAATGATTCAAAATTTTGGTGGGGGAAGGGGTGGAGGCCTGGCTAGATATCACTAAAAGGTAGCATTTTCCTTAAAGTACAGCAATGTCTACAGAATGGGAGAGACTGACTTACTAATTCTCTTCTCTATGTAACAGTGAAGCTACTGCCCTAAATCATGTTTTAAAAGCCATACATTAGAGTTAAATCCTTAATCATAGGATCCCTAATAAAATTTTCTTATATAAGCTTCTGTTCTAAGATTTTTTCTCTCTGATTAGACCTACATCACAAATTTTATCTCAAAATTTGTATAACTTCAATATTCACTGAATGACTTCATAGTTAGCATGCACTGATTGAATTTTTAATATCGAGCCAAACAAGGCCATTTCAATAATGGGATTGAAGTGTTTTCTATAATTCTTATTAAATATGTAAAACACCAGGGAAATTGAAAAGATTTTGAGTTAAATTTCTTAATAATGCTGGAATTTAATAAAACTGGAATTTAAATGGCTTCCTTAATTTTGTTTTCCAATTCATCGTACAGATAACTATCAGAATATTTTAAGAAAAAAAAACTCAGTGTGTGACTTTTTTTCCATTTAATAAATTGAATCAATTGCTATTTCTGATTCCTTCTTAGACATTTCTATCTGGATGCTCCCTTTGTACCCTTAAACAATCTAAAAATTTTTCCTCTCATTAAACCAATTTATTGAAGACTTCTTTTATATTGTATTTTATGAAGGGCAGGATGAGTCGGAGTTGAATTAGCCAGGAAACTTATCTTCCAGTTGACTTTTATAGGGTGACAGAGGAGCGGAAATGAGACATCAAAAAAGCATGTGAAATCACATGGTGTTGTAGGTGTTATAATGGAAATTTCTACATATAATCCTTTCTTTTTCCAATTTTCATGAAATTTTATCTTTATATGACAATAGTACTTTATCTCTTTAGCACATTTATCTCCCCTGAAATCTCAAAGATTTTTGAGAGGCAAGACATGAATATTGTGTTTTGTGATATCTTTTTCAATCTTCTAACACTTTGAGCAGAGTGCCTTATTTAGAAAAAAACAATATAACAACAAGACTAACACCAAGACTAATACATATTAAATATTATTAACTATGTGCTTGTTTTTTTTCCTGTGGTTTTGCATATATTAGTGCATTGAACCCATGCAATCCATGAAATGGATGCTGCCCTTATCCCCATTCAACTAATGAGGAAACTGAACTACAAGTAAGTTAAATGATTTGCTTAAGTTCCCAAAGTGAGGAATGCAGAGCTAGGATATAGTGCATACTCAGTAAATATATATGTTAAGTATGCAGTAAATTAATATTAGGTAGCTTTTTAAAGTAAAACAAATACAAAAGTCTTGGAAATTCTACATTTAATATCAATGCATTTTTCTTTATTGAGTGGTATCATTAGTGGAGACTATAAAACTCTACCTGTATAAAAGGCCTTTATTTATGTCTGGTAGAAAGCCCCTTAATGTCTTTACCCTACGACATAAAAGATTGACACAATTTACCTCTAGCAATTCTTTGGTTTTATTGTTCTGTTTTTCAAGTTGGAGAGTCCTCAGAGGACAGAAGCTTCATTGGTATGCTAGACATTTCTTATGTTTTACATGGAATCTTCCCCAATGCTCTGAATATAAATAAGTTTTACCTGCATTGCATAACAACTGACTTTAAAACTTGCATGTTAACGGAATTCAATGCACTGAATGGAAAGTCATTTGGAAACCAGGAATCTTTTTGCCTTCATGGTCTTTTACCTTCAGACCCTGAGATAATCATAGCTTGTTGGATGTAGAAGAGGCTTAAATAATCATTTGTTTCAACAGTCTCCTTTTACAGACAGGGAAAACTGCAGTTTAGAGAAGCTCTGACTCACCTTAGGTCACATCATATGTTGACGCAGAATAGAAATGAAAACAGATGAGACTGTCATGCATGAGATAATCAAGAGACATGAGTAAAGAATAACATGAGTTATTACTGTATGTGTATATGTAAAAAACTATAAACCATTTTCTGCATTCAAGTAATTGACAGTTAGTACAGAACATTGGGGCATAAATAGTTACATTACAGCGCAGTCTGATAGGGTCTACACATGTGCAGAAGTTATACATATGGGCCTGCAGAAGAATGAAGGGTGCATTCAGGCTATTGTATTCAGAAAAGCTGCTTATTCATTTATTCATCGGACACATTTTTGTCTAGCATTTGTTCCATGACAATGGGGATGAACTCAGATGTAGTAGTAATCTTGTGTTCTGGGGAAGGGATGACAGAAAAATTGAGACTCATCTATCACAAAATGGCAAAAAGTATAGGTTTTTCTAATAAAGAAATAGGCATCTGTCATGGTAATAATAGAATTAAAAATTGATTTAGGATGAATTATTTCCCATAGTTGCACAATGGATGAGGGAATTGAGTGTATTAATAGAGCAGTAGTGAGCAAACTATTCAACAGCCTGTGTTTGAGACACTCCTGAAATAGTGGGAACAGAAGGAATTGGAGAAAAGCAATGATTTTTATTGCCAAAGGATGAACAAATTATTCTAGTACATGGGATAAATGCAATTTCATTTATTTCAATGCACCATTGTAGTAGCAAACCACTTTTAGTATCAGCTAATAGAACTGGGTCATGTGTAGGAAACAATCTAAGCATGAGATTTTGAGCAATGTAAGAGACTCTTCCAGGCAATGTTTGGCACAGAAGATACCATGTCCCTGCCTAAGGCTAGGAGGAGCTAAAAAACCTATAGTAGGAGATAGTTTATGGAAGGTAGAGGTCAATTTCAAAGTACATTTTGGTTTCTGTCCTTTTTCTCTCTGCATTTAAAAATAGCTGCCAAGACTGCAGATAAAAATTTGAATTTTATTCTTCTCAGGCAGTTTTAGAATTTTTCTGTAGTATAAAAACTCCTGGTAAGCACAATTTTTAAGCATATTCATGTCTTTGTACATAAACCCTTTGCTAATATTTCAAATTATTCCCCTAGGATATATTACTAGAAGAGAAATGAATGGGTCATTTCTAGTTAAATTTGTTCCTAATAGTTCTTGCATAATCCTTGAGAATGTAGGAAATTCAAGAGGTGGAGAGTCTTTTATTATTCCTTTCAAATGCAAATGTGAGGAGTTCAACATGAATTATAGAAGCACATCAATGGCTGACACAGAATGGAATAATAGTTATCACTAGAGTGACTAATGACTTATACTAGACTTCTCATACATTACCTCCTTCAAGCTTTGGAGCAATTCTGAGCAGATTATTACTATTCCCACTTTGCACTTGTGGACATGGAGGCTGTGAAGGTTAGCCCAAGGTCTGCAAACCAAAGGCTTGTGCTTGATTGCAGAGCTTCTGCTTTTTATCTGATGAGAAAAACAAACAAAACTAATGTAAACTGGATGGGTACACCAGCCCTTATCTTAAAACAACCCTTTCATCTCCCTCTTAGTTTTAGAGATTTTGTTCTCTTTTCCTCAGTTTTCTTACTGTTCTTCCTGTTCTACCCTTGACTGTATTAACACTGATAATTGTAAACTGCAATATATTGAAGACACCTGAACTTAGATTATATAGTCCTCCCCAGTATTCACAAGGGATGGGTTCCAGGATCCTGGGTACATACCAAAATTTGAGAATGCTCAAGTTTTTTATATACAGTGGTGTAGCATTTGCATATAACCTACATATATCCTCCAATATATTGTGAATCATCTCTAGCTTTTTTATAATACCAAATGAAGGAGGTGGAAACTTATAATGGGGATGGGAGGGGCTGGCACTCTAAGGACTCTGAATTTTGCAATTCCCCTACTCACCAAAATTCCCCTGCTGGCCAAAAGTAAGCCTGCCAAAAAGAAACTGACAAACTCCTTCCCCGACCTACTCCTGCGAACCCTGTGAGACTCAGACCCTTCTTGCAGCCAGTCGCCATTTTGCTCTTGTCAGTGTGGTCCTCCACTGCTTACTAAAGCATTGAGGTCTGTCTCCATTTCTTTTTCTTTTTGCATTCTCTTTCATTTTCTTTCGCCATATACAATGTAAATGCTATGTAAATAGTTGTTAGACTCTTGTGAAAAAGAAAAAAAAAAGCTTGTACACTTTTTTTTCCCCTAAATATTTTCTACCATTGTTGGTTGAATTCCCAGCTGTGGAACACTTGGATACAGAGGGATGCCAACTATCATTCATTCTCCAATGTAAATTCACTAGCTTTGAAGGAGTCACTTTGTTGTCATCATAAAATTAGAAGTATAAAAGACCTTGAAGGGCTAAACATTTTTTTGCATAATTTTTGCAAGACTTTTATCCCTAGATATTTTTCCTTACCTCTTGTTAAACCCAAATTTTCCATTCAACATCTGCAGAACCATCAACTCATTTCCACCCTGACCCACGGTTAGCATAACCTATTTCTTAGACGCTTCTGAGAATTCAAACAACAGAGAATTCTCAGTACTGAATCAATTGGGTTTTCTCCTTTTATAAAAGATTGTCTTTGGTTATTTTAAGAACATACTTTGGAAGTGAATTGATCTGATTAACATTTGAAGTCACTTGTTTTAGCTACAGTTTGGAACAACCAGATAACTGGGGATTTTATGAACTTGTGCCTCATAGTAAAATTATTTAGCATTCTGTGGTTTGAGAGTCTCCTCCAAAACTCATCTTGGAATTTAATTATTGCATGACAGAATTATAAGGTGAGACCTCTGAGATGTGATTAAGTAGTGAGGGGCATGAATAGATTCACAAATGGATTAAGGCTATTATTGCAAGAGCGGGTTAGTTACAAGAGAGGGGAGTTTGGCTCCCCTTTCCTCTCGTTCTCAAGGTCTCTTGTTTCCATCTGATGCCTTCTGCCATGCTATGACATGGCAAGAAGGTCCTCATCAGAGGTGTCATCAGATGTAGACTCTTTATCTTAGATTTCTCAGCCTCCAGAACTGCAGGCCAAATATCTATTTTTAAAATAAAAATTTCAGTATGTGGTATTTTGTTATAGCAGCAGAATACAGACCAAGACACTGAGCAATTAATATCAGGCTTTGAGTGCTTTATATGCACATGACATTTATTTCTTAGAAGAAATGAATATGGTAAAATTATAGTCTCATTTGAAAAACAATGAAACTAAAGCTTAGTTTAAATAACTTTCCAGGGTTACAGATTGCAAATGATAGAGCTCAGTTTCTTGATGTACTTGATTGGAAATCCTTGCTTCCCAACCAGTATAAACCCATTCCTGGCTGAGCCAGCCCTCAAAACAACTAGCAATTCATACTGAAGGCATAGTTCAATTTTGCTAAATTGCTATGTAACTAAGTGCTTATATGTGTAAATTACTTGTTTGATCAACAAATTATATTTTAAATAGCTCTTTTTTTTGGCCTCTCCTTACTTTCAGAATACTTTTTGTTTTAAATGTGAATGCCACTTCTTTTCATACTTCACTGGGCTTAAAAGCCTATTAATTTTGTGCTTCATTTATACCTTTGGAGATCACAGAGCAATGTTCAAATTCATGTCTTCTGTAGTCTTAAAGCATGAAATTATGTAATTTATTTAAATTTTAAGAAACTCTTCAAGATAACTTGACAGTGAATTTGTCTAAATTATTTTTTTCTGGATAATTTTATTGAAAAATCATTTCATTGATAACTTTTCATAAAGTCATCATCATTAAACAATATATTAGCCATTTATTTAAACATCTATTTATGCTTTTCCTGAGATTGAGGCAAATAACCAGTAAAAGCTTCACTGGTAAAGAACTCCATGCCTGTGAGTTCTTAACTGTCTGTCAAGTTTTAAGACCTAAAGGGCAGCTTTAAATAAATCCCTTGCTGTTTTCCAAAAATGACTGGACAACCCTGTGCCAGCTGCCAAGGATGTTGTTAATTATGTATTAGGTTGTAAATTTCGTTACAAAGTCTATGCCTCAGCCAACTCAATTTGTTCAGTTTCTCTGCATGTTGTGTCACCATCATTAAAGTCCAACAAGCCTAATTTGCTATGCATCATTCCAGGGACAGGTTTGCATCAAAGCTGTTCTAATACCAATGAGTATTTCAGATGCACAGGGAGCAAAGTGTTATCTCTTCAAAATGTGGAGGACTTAAATACTTTAGGAGTTAATTAATTTCTTCAAAGATCTTTTGAAAAGACTTTCTTTATATACTAAATTGTACTCTAGTTATAGGCAATTTATAAAGTGTCAAGTCAACATTGATAACAGTTTCATACTCTTTGTTGCTCTACGCATTGTCTAAACATTTTCTTTCCAAGATGTGATATAATCAATAAAACTTTGAACAACTTTAGAATTGTTTGGAAAGTTGGAGTATGAATGTATAGAGGGTTTTTTTTTTCAAGGAAGAATGTATTTTCCTGGCTCTTTTTTAATTCTAATGAGGAAGAAGGAGGAAGGGAAAAGGAAACATTTTATTCTCCACTTATTAATGTAGCTACTCACACAGAGAATGCTTTAATAAAAGTTCAAACCAAGCTCAAGGAAGGAGTCCAATTAGAAAATAGGCATTTAGAATCCTAGATCAATATTTATCATATGGAGTTGTGCACAATAGCCAACACTTAAAAAATGTACTAAGCTCTTTTAAAGATTTTCCTAGGTCCATGAAACACATTTTACTAGATTGCCAGTTTTCTAAAAATCAACAATAAAGCAGAATTTCCTGTCAGTGAGAGCAATGCAATACTGAAAACATTTTGAGTCCATACACACCTTGTTAAAATGTTTGATTTTAATCCTCCATCAAAATTATACCTGGAGGATTTTTCCTTTAACCCTTTTTTTGTGTTTGCTGGGTTGGTCCTGGCCTGTTTGCTCTCCAACCCTCTTCTAGACTTTCCTTAGTTGTTTCTTGCTTAACACAAAGAGGTCAACACCCGCAGTCCCCTCTATCCTTATAATACTCACTTCCAACTGGACTTGGCTAATGGGAGGTGGGTGGAAAACTAGAGAAGCCAGGGTATCTCCACCTGCTGTCCCCCCTTGTCCTCCCACCTCAACCAATCTGTCGCAACCAGCTGCTCTGTCTCCTCAGTGACTCCCATGTTGACCTGGTGGGCTCACAGTCTCTCTAGTTGCTGCTGGGTGATTCTGATTTCTAGATTCTGAGAACATCACTCTTCTTATCACTGGAATCTAAGAGTGTCTTCCTTCTATGCCAATGTCTGGGTTGCTTTACCATCCCTTCTGCCTTCTTTACCCTTCCAAATGCAATAATGCAACTGTAAGCAATTACTTTTATTTTTAAATATTTAGAGAGGGTTCTGACTTCCTGAATGGCCTCTGAACAATAATGATAATGAATTTAGGAATTTTCTATAGTATAGAAATGCAGTTTATTCTTTTGGTGCATAACAACTGTTTGAGGTTGGATTGTTTTCCCCTAAAGTTCATGTCCACCTAGAACATGAGGATATGCAGTCTTTTTTTTGGAAATAAAATCTCTGTAGACAGAATTAGTAAGTCAAGTTCATGTTGAATGGGTAGGCTCTAAATTCAATGGCTGTGATATATATATATATATAGTCCTTTAAAGATGCATAGATACACACAGGAAAAGGTATGTGAAGACAGATGCCAAGATCAGAGTTAAGTGTCTATAAGCCAAAGAATACTGAGGACCATTGGCAACTAAATGGAAGCTAGATGAAGCAAGGAGCAGATTCTCCCTGAAAGTCTCCAGAAGGAACCAATTCTGCCGACATATTTATTATGGTTTTCTGAAGTTCACAGGCATAAGAAAATAGATTGCTCAAAGCTCTGTAAAAAGCTTTGTCCCCTGAAAACTGTAAAACATTGATGAAAGAAATTGAAGAAGACACAAATAAATGGAATGATAATCTGGATCATGGATTGTAAGAATCAATATTGTTAAAATATCCATACCACTCAAAGTAATGTGCAGATTCAATGTGGTTCCTATGAAAATGCCAATGAGATTTTTTATAGAAATAGAAAAAAAAGCATCCATCATATTCTTATAGAACCACCAAATCCCCTAAATGGGCACAGAAATTTTGAGCAGACAGAACAAAGTTGGAGGCATTCCACTACTGATTTCTAAATATACTAAGAAGCTATTGTAACTCAAACAGCATGGCACTGATATAAAGCTAAGCCAATGGACCAGGATATAAAGTCCAGAAATAAATTCACATATTTATACCATTTGAGTTTAGATAAAATTGTCTGTGGGGAGAGGAAAACCTCTTCAATAAATGGTGTCATTTATTGGACTAGCTACACATAAAAGAATATTGTTAATTTTTTTTCTCATACCATATGCAAAAATCAACTTGAAAACAGATCAAAGACATTGATTGATCAACTCAAAATGGATCAATTGTAGATTGAAGACTCCAATCTCTGAAACTACCAGAAGAAAACTGGAGAAAATCTTCATGAGATTGGTCTGGACAATAGTTTTTGGCAGATAACAAAGCAAAAAATGACCAATGGAATTATATATCTAACCAAAAAGCTTCTGCACACAAAAGAAAACAACCAACAAAGAGACAACTTATAGAGTGGATAAAATATTTATAAATTGTATATTAAATAAGGGGTTAATATCCAAAATACATGAGAAACTCAATTAACTCAATAGCAAGAAAACAAATAGACCAATTGAAAGATGGGCCAAGGAGCTGCATACCAATTCTCTAAATAAATAAATAAATAAAATCTCAGTATTACTAATCATTAGAAATATATGAATCAAAACCAGAATCTCCCAATCATCCCTATCCCAAGTTAACTGTCCTGGTCCCTGTTAACCACATTCTATTCTCTAGTTCAATGAGATTAACTTTTTTCCCTTCTACATGTATGTGAGATAATTTGTCTTTCTGACAAATCTGTGAGATGAAATACCACCTCACATCTGGTATACAGTACTTATACAAAAGACAAAAGATGAAGTATTGGTGAGGTGTGGAGGAAAGAGAACACTTGCACACTGTTGGGGAGATGGTAAATTGGTATAGCCATTATGGAAAAAGAATGAAAGATCCTCCAAAAATTTTTTAAAAATGGGCTAACATATGATCTAGAAATCCCTTCTGGGTATATATCCAAAGGAAATGTAATTATTATGTTGAAGAGGTATCTGCATTCCAATGTTCATTGCAGGGTTATTAAAAATAACAAATCATGGAATCAAACTAAGTGTCCATTAATAGATGAATAAATAAAAAATATGATAGATACACATGTCTCTCTCTCTCTCTCTCTCTCTCTCTCTCTCTCACACACACACACACACACACACACACACACACACACACACACCAGAATTCTATTCTTCCAGGAAAAAAAGAAAATATTGCCATTTGCAAAAATATGAATGAGCCTGGAGAGCATTATGTTACATGAAATAGGAAAATCCCAGGACTGGATGAATTCACAGCTGAATTCTACCAGACCTTTAAAAAAGAATGACTATCAGTCCTCCTCATTTTATTCCATGAAATAGAAAAGAACACTGTCAAATTCCTCCTATGAAGCCCGTACCAACTGATACTAAAACCAGACAAACACATATCAAGGAAAGAAAAATTCATGCTAATATCCTGGATGAACATAAATGTAAAAAGTCTTAATAGCAAATTGGAAAACTGCATACAAAAAAACCCCAACATTGAAAAGATGGTGCATCATGATTAAGTGTGTTTCATCCCAGGTATGTATGTTGGTTTAACATATGGGAGTCAATAATGTAATTTACCACGTAAATAGAGTTATGGACAAGAATCACATGATCATCTCAATATTTGTGGGAAAAGCATTTGACAATGTACAGTCCTGATTCATGTTTAAAAACACTAGAAAAACTAGTGATAGAAGGAACTTACCTCTACATTGTGAAGGCTACACATGACAAACCCAAGGCCAACATCATACTGAATAGAGGAAAACTGAAAGCATTTTCTTTAAAATCAGGAACAAGGCAAGGATGCTCACTTTTCCCACTCCTATTCAATGTGATTCTTGAAACTCTAGCCAGAGCCATGAGGCAAGATTTGGAAATTAAAGGGATCCGAGTGGGAAAAGAAGAGCTTTAATTGTCTCTGGTTGCTGATGACACGATACTACATTTAGAAGACTCCCCCACACACACCAAAAAAAAAAAACCAAAACCTCCATTAGAGAACTTCTAGAGCTGAAATGAAATCAGCAAAGTAGCAAGATACACGATCAACATACATTTATCAATCATGTTTCAATACACTAATGATGAAGCTTCTGAAGAAGACATTAAGAAAATTATCCCATTCACAATAACCTAAGAAACAACAACAACAAAACAAAAAAGCTTGGGATTCAATCTATCAAAAGAGGTGAAGGACATCCTACTATGAAAACTATAGAATGCTAAAGAAAGAAATTGCTGAAAACCTTATAAGATGGAAAGATCTCCCATGTTCTTGGATAGGCAGAATTAATAATGTCAAAATGGTCATACTACCAAACGTGCTATCCACATGCAACAGAATCCCCATCAAAACAACAATGACATTCTTCCCTAGAAAAAGCAGTTCTGAAACTCATTTGGAGAAATAAGAGACCCAGAATATCCATAGAAATCTTTAGCAAAAGGTTCACAATACCAAACCTCAAAATATACTACAAAACTGTAGGTAAAAATCAGCATGATACAGGCACCAAAATAGACATGAAGACCAATGGAATAGAATAGAAGACACAGAGACAAACCCACATAAATACATTTATCTGATACTACACAAAAATGCCAAAAACTTACCTTAGAAAAAAGGTAGCTTTTTGTTTTGTTTTGTTTTTTTACAAATGGTCCTGGGAAAACTGGAAATCTATACACAGAAGAATAAAATTTGACCCCTATCTCTCATCCTGCACAAAAGTCAACTCAAACTGGACCAACAATCTATGAATTAGACAAGAAACCCTGCACCTGCTAAAAGAAAATGTAGGCCCAACATTCCAGCATGTTGGCTCAGAAACTGACTCCATTAACAAGACTCCTAAAGCTCAAGAAATAAAGAATGAGTGGGATGGCATCAAATTACAGAGCTTTTGCACAGCAAAGGAAACAAGAGCATGAAGTGATAGCCTACAGAATTGAATAGATCTTTGCCTCCTGTTCCTCAGATAAGGAATTACTTTCCAGAATATACAAAGAACCCCCCACCCAAAAAAAAGAAATAACCCTATCAATAATAAGGCAAAAGAACTAAACAAACACTTCTCAAAATAACTACAAATGGTCAACAAATATATTAAAAAATGTCCAACATCTCTGGCAATTAGATGTTGGCAAAAGCTACTTGGAGATTTCATCTCACTTTAGTCAAAAAGGCAATTATCAAGAATACAAATTATAATAAATCTTGGGGAGGATGTCAGGGAAAATGTACACTCATACATTGCTGGTAGGACTGCAAATTTGTGCAACCACTCTTGAAAACAGTGTGGAGAATCTTCAAAAAAAAAAAAAAAACTAGGCATGGAGCCACAATTTGACCCCTCTATTCTCCTTGATATATATCCAAAAGATTTAAGATCAGCATACTATAGTGATGTAGTCATTATCAGTGTTCATAGCAGGACAATTTACAATAGCCAAGCTATGGAGCTTTTAACAGATGATAATGTGAATACATTCATATACACAATGGAGTATTACTCCGTTGGAATATGGATGAAACTGGACACTATCATGTCAAGTGAAATGCACCAGTCCCCAAAAGTCAAAGGTTGAATATCTTCTCTGATATGCGGAAACTAATTCAAGATAAAGAGGAGGAGGATGGGGAGAAAGATAGTAAACAAATTAAAAAATAAACAAAAAGTAGAGGGAAAGATCAGTAGGGTGGATGAGGAGATCCAGGGGGAGGAAGGAGAGGTGGGATAAGGGAAGAACTTCCACATGTACATACATGAACATACCACAGTGAATGTCAATATCAAGTGTATTCACAGGATACTAATTTACAGAAACCGTAAATGAATTGCAGAAAATCAGTAGAGTAGAGGCAGGGGAGCAGAGGAAGGGAGCAGCAGGTGGAGGGTGTGAAGTGCTGGAGACTTAATTAGAGCAAATTATATTCCATGCTTTTGTGATTCCGTCAGAATGAATCCTGTATATAGTCTTAAACAATAAGTTAAAATATTCAATTTATTTTCATATTGCCATTTTATTATCTGATATGGAGAAAATTTCATAGATTTGCATTAATAGCTATCTTCCACTACATTGGTCTTCCATGGAACTGGCCTTTAAACTCTTATTTCTAAATTCCACATCGTCTGATTTCATATTTGTCTATCAAAAGGATACCTGCTAGAATTATTTCATAAATATTTGCTTAATATTTCAGCTCTTCCATTAGAACCTCAAATGTTAACTCCTTTTTTCAAATTTACATATGACAGAAGAATGCATTACGTTGTGGCATACATACACAATGGAATATTACTCAGCAATAAAAGAGAATAAAATCATGGCGTTTGCAGGTAAATGGATGGTGTTAGAGAAGATAATGCTAAGTGAAGTTAGCCCATCCCAAATGTTGACTCTTAAAGACAAGTCTACATCTATGGCTTTTGAAATTTCTCTATTGACATACCTATCACAAAAGAATTTTATATATGCAGTTTAATGAATTACTACCATCCAGGTAAAAAAATTGAACACTCCCAATGTCACAAAAGGTTCTTAATGTCCCCTCCTAATTTTTTTGTTTTCTCTGTATAAATAACCAGAACCTTGACCTCCAGCACTATAGTTCAGCTTCATTTAGTTGAGCTTCATTTTTATTAGCTTTGGTATATATGTATCATTGGAATCATGTATTTTTGTGTATTATTGAGTCTATTTGATGCTGATTAGTATTGTGTTTATGGTATTCATTCAGATGTTTGAAACTAGCTGGGTTTATTTTATTTATTTCATATATTCTATTATATGAATATAAGACAACCTATTGTGCTTTTAATATCTGGATTGTTATCAATGTTTTTGCTGCCATGAATAATGTTAATACAGACATCCTTGGACATGTCTTTGGATGCACATGTATATACTATTCCATTGGCTACATAGCTAGAAATCAACTTGCTGCATCATAAGAAAAACTATGTTTAGCTTTAGCCGATAAAGCCTAATAGTTATCCACAGCTGCTTCACCAATTTATACTTTTCCTAGAAATGTAGGAGGGTTCCCATTCTTTTCCACATCATATGCAAAACTGGGTGGTCTCAGCATTTTAAAATTTAGCCATTCCAGTGAGTGGCTACTGGCATTTCACTACAGTTTTAATTTTCATATTCCTGATGGATAATGAAGGTAAGAATGATGTTAAGCACCATATTTCTCTGACACTGCTTTCTTTAGAATCTCAAATCTTTCTCTACCTCTTATACTATCATTTTTTGATGATGATACTAAATTAAAATGTCACAAAATATTACAGTTTTTGCTATCTATAGTCAATATACTGTTATGCTTATCCATATCATTATTCATATATATTATATATGCAGTATTCCTATCTATTCGAACATATCATATAAACCCACTATTCATTTGTATTTATTTTTGCTGGTGACCCTCACTTCCTCTTGTATTTTCATGTTTCTTTCTGGAATAATTTTTCATCAGCCCAAAAGACCCTCAGTAATTTTCTTTTGTTTGTGACAGGTGGAATTAAGCTGTCTCACTTATTGTCTGCACTTCTGCTTATATTAACCTTCATTTTGAAAGTTATTTTCACTGGGTATAGGATTCTAGATCGGCAGGTGTGTTTTCTTGGTCCTTTGGAGAGGCCTTTGCATTTCCTTCTCATTTTCACTGTTCTTGCTGAGAAGCATGTTGTCTTCATTATTGTTTCTTTAAAGGCAACATTTTCTCACTTTGTCTACTTTCATGATTTCCTCTTTATCTTTGGTTTATCCTGCTTAGGGTTCACTGAGCTTCCTAAATCCAGGCATTGCTGTTTCACAAAAGCTTTGGAATTAGCTCATTCATGATCTGTTCAAATGTTGTTTCTGTTTCATTCTTTATTCTCTTATAGACACCAGTTATATACTTGATAGTATTTTTGACATTTCTCATTCGATGGTTATGTTATGTCTACCGCCATGCCCGTTCCATCTTTTTTCCATGTTTTACTCAGTATTTTTATTGACTTACTTTCTAATTTATTATTTCTTTTTTTAAAAAAATATTTATTTATTTTTTTTAGGTGTAGATGGACACAACACAATGACTTTTATTTTTATGTGGTGCTGAGGATCGAACCCAGGTCCTGCCCATGCTAGGTGAGTGCTCTACCGCTAAGCCACAATCCCAGCCCTCTGATTTATTATTTCTGTATTCTGCTGGATCCAATCTGTTGCTAAATTTCTCAGTAGAGTTCTTCAGTTTGAATATTCTATTTTTATATTTTCAGGCATGGAATGTACATTTCATTCCTTTCTGTTGACCCCAACTTTTTATTAAATTTCTGCATACCTTCATCTATTTGACTCCCAATTTCTCTCTTTTTGTGAACATATTACAGTTGTTTTAAATGAACTCTGTTAATTTTACATTGAATTTTCTGCATCTCTGTTTCCAACGTTTGTCATTTATTTTAAAATAGGCTACATTTTCTCACTTCTTTCCAAATAAGTAATATTTTATTGTATACTGAACATTTATGTATGATGGACATGTACAGAACCACAGAGTATCCTAATTTTTTAAATTTCCACACAGATTTTTCTGTTGTTTCTCTGTGAATCTTGTTAGTAGGATCCAATGCCAATTTGAGCTGAGTTAGAACTTCCTCTTTGTCGCTAGAATGTGTCTCTCTGATAGCTCTTATTTTAGATCCTGGTTGCTCTTCTTTTTCTCAGGGGTGAAATACTGTGGTATTTCTACTTTTGTGCTTCAAAATCCAGGTCTCCTGGCTCACACCCTGCATATTTTCCAACTGTGGCAAATATTTTAAAGAGAACCTGGACAATGTGCTTGAAATGAGTTTCTATTTTCTAAGCATGGAACAACAGAGAGAATTTCAGTCTGTCTCTAGAAGAATTTCACCTATTTCCCCTTACTCCTTTACAGCATCAGAATGCAGAAAATGTCCATGAGTACATCAGCTATGGTTTCAGTTCCCGCAAGTTTTCAATTTGCCACACTATTTCCTTTACTTTTCTGGTTTATATTTCCCTCATTAGAGGCTCTGTGTTTAGGCAAGCCTGAAGCTTGGACAAACCAGATCGTTAGTGTACAGCTGAATTAGCTCATGCTCAATGAGAAGAGAACATGGGTATTATTAGTTTCCCTCACAAAGTTTTCCTTCTTACGTACTTTTATTTAGAATTTTATTTCTTTAACTTTTTGTTCTTCCACAGATTTCTAATACCTAGGAACTAAAATTTGAATGGGCTGGTCATTTTTTTTTAGTTGTACATAGACAAAGTATCTTTATTTTTATGCGGTGCTGAGGATTGAACTCAGTGCCTCACATATGCAAGCCAAGTGTTCTATCCCTGAGCTACAACCCTTCTTTCCCCTAATGACTTTTAGCTATACAGTCATTTTTCTATTCCTTTAGAGGTTACCTTAGAGGTATAATAATGCAGAATCTTATTCTCGTTGCTTGGAAAAAGCAAGCTGTTTTTCTATTTTTGCATAAGAGACTATCATAAAAATGCCATAAACCAACAATTTATTTTCATTTAATGTTTCTGGGGTAAATGAGGCTTACCTGGACAATTCTCACTTGGGATGTGTGTGTGTGTGTGTGTGTGTGTATGTATGTGTGTGTGTGTGTGTGTGTGTGTGTGTGAGAGAGAGAGAGAGAGAGAGAGAGAGAGACTGACTCTAGCTTAATGATGAGTAGGGCTAGAATCATCTGAAGACGCAATACTTTTTTTTCAAACTGTTGTATCCTCTTGATATTTTAATGTATTTTCTAATTTTCTTTTGTTCTATGCATGTTGAAATCAACTTTCACATTCTGATTGTAAGGTATAGTTATCAAAGGAATTATTTTTCTATTTTTTCAGCTTTTTTAGGGTATAATTGACAAATAAAAATTAGTTGTGGTATACAACATGGTATTTTGACACATTCATATATTGTGAAATGATTAAATCAAGTCAATTAACACACTTACTCAGTCTACTTCTCATTTTGGGAGAACATTTAGGGTCTGTTCTCTTAGTAATTTTCAAGTATATGATTCATTATTATTATTATTATAATAGTCCCTATGTTCCACAGTAGATCACTAAAAGTGATTCATTCCGTGTAACTGAGACTTTGTACCCTTTGATCAATATCTCTCCTTTTCTGCTGACCCTAGACCTTGGCCGGACAGTGTTGATGGCTCCTTCATATGTTGGAAGTTGATGTTGGGTGTCAGCTAGATGTCATCCAAGAATTTCAACTGAGTAAATGCTTTTCTTTTCAAAAGGATTTTTTTAATTGGTGCATTATAATTAAGTATAATATTGAGATTCATTGTTATACATTCATACATGCACATGATATAAATCAATGCTTTTAATACCAAACCATCCTTGGTCAGTAAATAACCCCCAAAGATGCCCTCCCCAATGAATCGTGTCCCTCAGTATTCACAGGATGCCATGTATTCTCCTACATGAGTCTGGCTGATCCTGTGACCAAATTTTTACAAGTAGAATATGCCAAAGAGAATGCCGAGTGACTACAGAGACAGGTCACAGGAAGGTTTTGTAGGTTCCACCTGGGCCTCTTATTGTGCTTACCCTTGAGCTGCTTCCCCCTGGAATTTAGTTAATGTGATGTGACAGGCTCAAGTCTGGTGGAAAGGTCATGAAAAAGCCCTCGGTCCTTTCTTAGTCTTGCATTCCAACCTTTGGTGTTCTAGCTCCTGGAGTCTTGGTAAACCCCTGCTCAGCTATTCCACCTCTTATCTGCCAACTCTGAAATTAGTAAGTATCTCCAGGGAAAGATACCCTCACATTCCCTCCTTGCCCTCGTTTTACTTGGTCTTGGCCATGCAATTGTTTTTGTTACCTTGTTAGCCATTTGTGGTTGTATTAGTTCATTTCTGTTGCTAATAACACACTATCGAAGACTGGGGAAATTATAAAGAAAATAGGTTTAGTTTGACTCTGAGAGTTTTAGTCCAAGGTTGAGGGGCAGGTGACAGGCTTTGTGCTGGCTGACTCCTGAAGAGGCAAAGGGCATCACAGCAGATAGATGGGGTGTATCTTCTAGTCTCTCTTCTTCTTCTCATAAAGCCACAGTTTCTAGTTGGGGGATTTGCCCTGATGAATTCATTTATAATCCTAATCACCTTTTAGAGGGCCTATCTTTAAACTCCATAGTTAGTTTACTTTTCCACACTCTTTCTACCTCCCAATGGGGATTAAACTTCAATATGAGTTTTGAAAAAGTCAAACCATAACAAAACCACAGCCGTTGCCAATTACAGATCTTAAAAACAACAAATAAACAAATGTTCGTATGCGTGACTATATTTTCTCTGTTCGGGGAGGTTTGGACTGTCCATATGAGAATTAACCTTTCCAAATATCTGTTGTTAAGTTTTTAATATTGAATTTCAAAAAAATCTAATTAGGACTTTTTCTCTACGTTATTTTAATATCACTAGTCATTCATAGAATATATGGACCTTCCATGGTGTATAGAGATAGAATTCTGTGAGGATAGTAAAAGAAGAGAAATGTGTGATTTTTTTTTATCTTTAATTTTTTTCCTGAGATTCCTTATCATATAGTTTATACATTCTGACTTAGGGCCTATATTAGAAGGTGGCAGATTGTTCTCTATTTATAACTTTAAAAAATCTAGTGCATTATGGATATACATAAAGGTGAAATTCACTGTGGCATATTCATATATGTACATAGGAAAGTTGGGTCAGCTTTATTCCACCATTCCTCCCTGTTCCTGTCCCTCTTCCCTCCCCCACAACCTTCTCCTTTACTGACCTCTCTTCTGTTTTCATGGAATTCCCCATCCTTTTTCTTTTTTCTCCTTATTTTTGTCTAACTTCTACATTTGAGAGAAAACATTCAACCCTTGACTTTCTGGGTCTGTCTTATTTCACATAGCTTGATGCTCTCCATTTCCATTCATTTACTAGCAAATGCCATAATTTCAATCTTCTTTATGACTGAATAATGCTCCACTGTGTATATACACCACATTTTCTTTGTCTGTTTGTCTGTTGAGGGGCATATGGACTGATTCTGTAGCTTGGCTGTTGTGAATTGAGCTGCTACAAACAATGATTTGGCTGCATCTCTATTGTATGCTGATTTTAGATCTTTTGGATACAGACTGAGAAGCAGGGTAGCTGGGACCTGGGGTGGTTCCATTCCTAGTTCAGGTGGCAGATTTTTAATACCAAGAGGATAATATGAAAATATTTCTGATAAAGCCTGGGAAAAAAGTCCCACAGATGCCACCTCCTAGGTGAACAGTAAGTCCTTGTGGTTGTACTCTAGCATACTGCATTGGAATCTCTACTTATATTTTACTTTTGGGGGAGGATTGAAATACACCCACTGGAAGAAATAAAATATCCATATATCTGTTTTTTAACTTATAATGTTGAACTTTCAGTAAATCTAATTAGGGCTTTTTATCTACCATATTTAACATCATGATGCAAATAAAATTTCTTCAGGATCAGTGATCCTTCCTCCTTATATTAACATGATTATTGTATAGATAGTACTCAGCATGAGGCTATTGACCTCACCTGATGGAAGTGCAAACTGTGAATTGGAGATCAGTGACTTTGGACAGTTTAGGTCCCAAGGCTCTTAGCATAAAGAACTACATATAAACAGAAGAGAATTTAAATATTGTGTACAAGTATAAATACAAATTGCCTAATGTTATCTGGTATGGTGACAATGGCCATCAGGTAAAAGTAAAAGAATGCACATTGAGTTGGTAGGGAAAGAAGCAGTCACTGCACGTCTCGACGAATTCTATTTTCTTTTGCTATGTTATCTTCCCTTCTTGTATTTTTCTTTTTTCTTACCAATCATCATCATAGACAGATGACATTACTTGATTCTTATATATGTTCATCATCACTTACTAGTTGTCAGGTGTTACTTCAGTTCCTTATGACACGTTAGTGATCTGAGCAGACAAGGTCATGGTTTTCATAGAATTTAGGAGGTAATCACTATGCTTGACTGAATCTTGGATGGATAATTGGAAACCACTAAAGTTAAGCTCTGTGGACTCAGAGTCAGTCATCATTGCTCAAGACTGACATGGTTAGGTCTCAAAGTCGAGGCAGAATTTGAATAGTGGCATGAATAATGGCATTGAATAGCGGTGTGGCTTATGTAAATGGGAGGATAAAGTGTTGGAGATGAGTAATTTGATTAGACACAAAGTTTTGGCATGGGTTGAATGAAAAATAGTTTGGAAGGGAGATATAGAGGCTAGTTAAGAATTAGCACCTTTTTTGTGGGGTGGGGGAAAGTAAAGCAAAAGAAAACAACATTAATAACAACAAAAAAGGCCAAGTTAGACAATTAAAATGATTGTGTGTGTGTATGTGTGTGTGTGTGTGTAAAGAGAGAGAGAGAGAGAGAGAAACATTAGGGCCACACATTTATGGATAGATGATTTCCTTTAAAGATGCAGAGTTCAGTGACAGATGATAATCCTTTTGACATGATCCTGAAAAATTGTCTGTTTATATGTAAATACTTCATATCATATATAAAAATTAACTAAAAATGGATGGTCAAACTAAATGTAAGTCTCAAAACTACAAAAATTATAGAAGAAAGCATAAGAAAAAAATCTTTGTGATGTTGAGTTAGACAAAGATTTCTTAGATACAATGCCTAATACATGGTTTAATAAATAGCAAATTGTTAAATTAAACTTCAATAAATTAAGACAGTTTGCTTTTTGAACTTCATTGTTACAAGAATAAAAAATACTCAAAGCAAACATTTGCCATTAATCTGGCTGGTAAAAGACCTGAGTCCGGAGTATATTAAAAAACATCTTGAAAATAAATAAGACAAAAATTAAATAAAAAACAGGCGAACAATTTAAACAGAATTTTCATCAAAGAAGATATACAAATAAAAGAAAAAGCATTTGAAAAGATGTTCAAAATCACTATACAGAAATTCAAATTGGAGGTTTTTTTTTTTTTTTTTTCTTTCAGTACTGGGGATTGAACAAGGAGTATTCTACTACTGAGCTAGCCGTTAAAAAAAAATACTAATTTTCCCAGGATGGCCTTGACCTTGAGATCATGCCCAGCTTCAAACTGTAGTTTTAATTAAAGATTAAGCATGTCAAACATGTTAAGTCCTAGTGAGAATGTCAAGTCCTAGTAAGAATGTAAACTCATGCAACCTACCTATTTGATCCTAGCCATTTCAAGCCTAAAGATTTGACCATGAAAAACTAAAGTGTGTGTCCATACAAAGACTTCCACACCAAATTTCATGGCGCCTTTGTTTATAATAAACCCAAAGTGGAAACAAGTTGAATGTCCCTCATTAGGTGAATATATAAAATATTGTGTATCCATATAACAGAATACTTCAAAACTGTAAAAAATATGAACTATTGATGCATCCATCACCATAGTTGAGTGTCAAATAATTACTTAGGAAAAAAGAGAACATGCTCTGTATTTTCTTTTACATAAAACTTTAGAAAATGCAAAATAACCTATGGTGACTGAAATCAGATCAGTGGATATCTGATGCATTATTGTGGATTTTCCAGAGAAACAGAGCCAGTAGTCTAGGTGGATAGATGGGTAGATAAATAGATAATAAGGAAGTTGCATATGTGATCTTTAGAGACTGAGAGTGCATTCCCTGCAGTTGGCAAGTTGAAAACCTAAGAGAGCTTGTGGTGTGAGTTTCAGTCTGAGGGAAGAAACAAACAAATAAACAAACAAAAATAAAACACCAATGTTCCAGCTCAGCAATCAGGGATGGAGAGAGAGAGAGAGAGAGAGAGAGAGAGAGAGAGAGAGAGAGAGAGAGAGAGAGAGAGAGAGAGAGAGAAAAGCAATGCCTTCAACAGAATGATCCCACCAGCCCTGGGAAGTGAAATCCGTTTTACTTAGTCTCCTGTTTCAAATGCTAATCTCATCCCAGGTACACCCTCTTGGACACTCCCAGAAATGACATTTAATGTTTAAACCACACTTAATCTTCAAATGAAGACAATAATTAAGTTTCTGCTTAGCATGATGTGTATGACAAAAAATTTACTAACACTTTTCCAGGAAGAGGAAATAAAGTCCTTCAGTGATGTAATAAATACTGTGATGATGATAAATACTGTGATGTAAAGTCAATACATCTTTTTCAACCGGGTAAGTCAATAAGGAGAAAATAAAACAAAGATATTTGATTATTATTCATACAGAATAAGAAGGAAACACTCATCAAAATTACAGTCTTTATTTCAGCACCTTGTCAGGTGGTCTTTGCTGTTATTTATAAATATTTTCTTTCATTATCTATTCCATACTCTCTGTCTTCCCAAATACTTCAGTTGATGATTATTTCTTATTGGTCTGGTGACCCAAATCTTTGTTCAAAGAGTTTGTTTGTAGTCCTGCTTTGATTGAGTTTTTCTAAGTTTTCATTGACCTGCATCATGGGACATATATATTAGTTAGTTTCCCACACCTATAACAAAAAGCCTGAGAGAATTAATGTATAAAGGTTGATTTTGGCTTATGGTTTTAGAGGTTTTCTAGCCTATTTGGCGGACCCATTGCTTTTAGGATTCTGATAGGGGTGCCAGATGGCAATGGTGGGGAGCATGTGGTAGAGCAGCAATCTGCTCACCTCATGACAAGAAAGCAAAAGAGGAAGAGGAACAAACCAGGGTCCCATAAGTTCCTTTAAGAGCATGCTGTCAATGACCTAAGGATTCATCACTCTAAGTGACATTCTAAAGTTTCCCTTATCTCCCAGTATCACCACCTGGTGATCAAGTTTTTAAAATATGGGTCTTTGGGAGACAGTCAAGATCCAAACTATACCAGCATGGATCTCTAGTATTCTAGACACAGTCTTCCTTATATCCATTGTGGAATAACATAGCTTAACTAGGTCCACTACAAGGCTTCATCCCATGTGTTAACCAGGGCTGGGTTCTCATCTGAAGCTAAACTTGGGAAAGACAGCATCCAACATCATGTAATTGTTAATATCATGGAGTCCCCTGTGGGCTGCTCCACTGAGGGCCTGAGTTTTTGGTTTTGGCTGGAGGTTGTTTTCAGGTTCTTGACTTATGGCTCTCTCTCTGTGGCAGTTCACACAGTGACACCTTACTTCCTTGAAACCAGCAAAGGAGAGATTCTGCTAAGAGCCACAGCCAAGTAATATGATGCATGGCATTTTTGGTTGAAAGGTGACTCCAGCAAGCCATTGAGATGATAGGATTATGTTAAGATCTGCATTCATATGGATATTGGACTCCTGCTGTCCACCTCAGCCTGCTAGGGACTCTTGGAGAGTTCTTATTGGTTGGGGAAGTACGGTAGGAGGGAATTCTGGAGGAGGGACTTCCTGTTGTGGTGCGGGAGAACGCCCATGGGTCAGTCGGCAATCTTCCCCGGAGCATACGGGGCATTGGCGGCAGTTTCAAAAATAAAGTTTGTTTCTGCTTGAGTGGCTCCTCATTTTGTGCCCAGCCAGACTGCGGCAGATTCTCCTGGTAAGGTGGACATTTTGATCAATGCTGCATTATCATGTGCCACCTTGGCCACATTTTTTCTGGTGATCAATAAGTCACAGGTTCAGCATACACTCATTGGGAAGGAATTAACAATAGTAGTCATATTTAAGGTGGAAAGAGTACCATAAAGGATGAGAGAGGAGTAGATTTACAAAGGGGCTCAAGAAAACTTGTGGGGACAATAGATACACCCATTATCTTGACTGTGGCGATCGTGATTTTGATGTTATTTCAGATATACAAATAGGGTAAAACTTATTAAATCACAGTAATTCTTTAGTATCCATGGGGATTGGTTCCAGGACCTTTATGGCTACCAAAATCCAAGGATGCTCAAGTCCCTCATGTAAAATGGTGTATTATTTGCATATAGCCTATTACATCATCCTGAATTCTTTATGTCATTCCTAGATTACCATGATACATAATACAATGTAAATGTAATAGTTGTTATAATACATTGATTAGGAAATAATAAGTATAAAAGTCTGTACATGCTCAGTACAGATGTAATTTTTTTCCCTAAGTATTTGTAATCTAATATTGGCTAAATCTCTGGATGTGGGACCTATGGGTATAGAGAGCCAACTGTATACAGTCAAAATGTACAGATTATTGTATTTCAGTTATACATCAATAAAGTCCTTTAAAAAAGAAAGAATTGTGTTGCTTCTATAGCTAGATTCAAATTGAAACCAAGCAAGAATAATTCAGGGAAAAACATTGGTACTTCCTCAATTGTAGCCAGACAGCCTATGGGTATGTCCTTGAATGCTTTCTAGATGAAATGTGGTAATGATGCTAATGTAAGTTAGCTTTCTGTAAAGAAATACAAGGTATACATAACATTAGTGCTATTGATATCAATTTAAATGCTATAAAAATTATGAGTTCCTGTAGTTTATGTCATCAGGAATAATGAAGAACAATGCAATTTGTATATACTTCAATTGCAAGTTAATTCCCCACATAAAGCATGAATAAAATAAGAAAATAATCTGTCACATTTGTGAAACCAGAGTTAGAGCCCTTAGAGAAGGTATATTATTTTAATGTCAGAAAGTAATTTTTTTTGCAGCTTGTTATGATAATGAAATTATGAAAATTTATTTTACAATGTGGGAAATCATGGTGCAACTTGACAGAAATATGGATATTAAAACTTAGCTGCTTTTATGTTTACTACTAATTTTGAAAGTGTAGAAAGTTTTATCATCCAAAAAACAAAGGAAGAAAACAGCCATGTATTACTTTCTGGCAAGGAGAAATAGTGGTAAATTAATATAATCCAGGTTTATGGAAGCCAAATCAAGAAAATTCCATTCTTAGTGGAAAAGGAAGTAACAATCATGGAGTGCCAGCTGTGTGTCAGGGGAGTATAGTATGCACTTTACATATTATGAGTCAAATATTCAATTCTTTTTAAAAAAAATCTTTATTTTTTTTTAGGTGGACACAATATCTCTATTTTACATTTATGTGGTGCTGAGGATCGAACCCAGTGCCTTGTGCATGCTAGGTGAGCACTCCACCACTGAGCTACCCCAGCCCTCAAATATTCAATTCTTACAAAATTCCCATGAATAATTTTTTTAGAAGATGAGACCATGGGGCTGAGGTCACATAGATTTGCCCACAGTGGAACTGAGGTTTCAGGGATGGTCCATCTCACTCTAAGTATTTTGTTTCTCAAAATAAGAGACAGGGCACCATTTTGGTTAGAAGCACAGATTCTGGAACCACAGTGTATAGATTTAAATTCTGACTGTCCCTGCCTTAGGATTGTTTGTGGGGACTGAGAAAATTTGTATAAAGGGCCCAGAGTCATGGTGTAATTATTTCTTGTCATTGTTCTTATTTTCTTAAGTATTGTATTAGTCAGTGATTTCCAAAGAAACAACCAATAGGATGTTTATATGGAGAGAGAGAGAGAGAGAGAGAGAGAGAGAGAGAGAGAGAGAGAGAGAGAGAGAGAGAGAGAGAGAGGGAGGGAGGGAGGGAGGGAGGGAGGAGAAAAGAGAAGAGGGAGGGGGAGAGAACTTAAAAAAATAAATTGGCTCATACAATTAGGGAGGCTGACAAGCCTTAATTAAGATTTCCAAGGTAAGATGAGAGACTGAGACTGGAGGCCCAGGAGAGCAGATGGTTTCATACTGGTGTGAAGGATGGAAAAAGCTGACTCCAGTTCAAAGGCAGTCATGGAGGAGGGAGTTTTTCTTTTGCTCAGGGGAGTTTCAGCCTTTTGCTTTATTCAGGCCTTCAGCTCAGGTCCACCCATGTTAGGGAAGGCAATCTACTTCATTCAGTCTACCAATTTAAATTTTAATCTTACCCCCAAACACCCTCACAGATAACACCCAGAATAAATATCTAAGTAAATATTGACCAACTATTGGGTACCCATAGTCCATCAAGTTGACATGCATGTTAACTGCCAGGGTATGGAAACCATATACTAACACTATACATAGCCAGTTGATATCCTCTGATGTTTTGATTGAAATTTATTGATGTTTAAATATCTTATTAGACAGTTTTTACAGTTAAGATCATGCATTTTTTTAATTACTGAATAATTAAGGGGTTTTCTTGCCTTGGCAGAGAAATTCTCTCTTCCAGAATATTTGTGAGTTAAGAAGCATTACATCTCATGTTCTTTTAAGCTATGGAAGAGTTATTTATTTTTAACTTGTTTTGAAACAATTCAAAATTGAGAATTTGTTTGTGTGTGAAGTCCCATTTCAGTATCAAGTAAGACATTAAATTCAAAATTAAAAATAATGATGATTATAGTAATAATACTGGTGACAGTATTGATTGGATCAGTATTGTGTACCGAGTGCTGGATCAGGATTTTCACATTAGTTGCTTGTTTAATTCTCACACACACCATGAGTTGGAAACCATTATCTTATTTATATCTCAGTCGAGGAAACTGATAAGTTAGAGAAGAAGTGGAGCTAGTCTGGGCTTGTTCACTGCAGTGGGATGACTCTTGGTACATTTCCCACTCCCTCTGAAGTATGAGGTGATGCTCATAGCATGGGGCCACTGGGAGATGGGCAGCTCCCTAGAAGCCTAACCCTCAAAGACTGTTGTTAGTTACTAGGGAGGGGCATATTAATATTAGCACTGGATCTATGCATTCTCCCTTTCACTGACTGGGGTTTTTCTCTCCTCTATGCATTATTATTATAGTGAGAGCCAGTAGCTATTCTAAAGAATAGTGCATTAATAGAAAATTTAAGGTCTAGTAAGGCCAACAGATCAGGAGCTACCTGCCATGAAAAGATAGTTTATTATTCATGGTTCCCAAGAGAAGGGGGGTGTTGCAAACCATGAGGCATCAGGAGGGGTAGCCCTGGGAATGGTTTGAGGCCAAGGGAGAAGGGAGGACTGTGGGGAAAGAGCCTGTACTGTGGTTTTTCAAGAAGGAATACACGAGGCAGGGTAAGCAGGCATCAGACTGGCTTGTCAAATAACTTAGGCAGCCTCTGAGACTTAGAGGCTATCCAGGGTGGTATTGTATCTAGCCCTGGGGTGGTTAGGGATGTTGTATAGAGACCTGGAATGTGAGAACACGGTTAATGGTTAGGGGCATGGATTCTGGATTGGTTTGTTTTCTGTTTGAAAAGTGCATAACAGGAGGAGGACTCCTTCTGAGGAGAAAAAAGATGCTGTGGGAGGCAAGAGAGCAAAGACAGATGATTCAAGTGTGTCCTTGGGTTGTCTAGAACAAGGCCTGTGCACACCTATGTGTAGGGCTGTTGTTAGTGCATCAAACTAGAAAAACTAACAGCAGGGCTAACACAGCAGCGCAACTTGCTTCAGTTAGAGACGGAGGATTTCGTGAAGTCAAGGTGGAGCCTTCACCCTCTCATCTAGCCCATCTTGGCAGAATTGTGCAGAAGTGTTCCTACTGTTCATTCCCTGGTGGTCTCCAGACTCCTGTCTGTGGTGGAGAAGCACTTGGCCCCCACAGTAGCAAAGAGAAACATCTAATGAATGTTTGCTGCTCAGCAGTAAGAGCTGTTAAGTTGTGAAGAAACCCTTCATTGCAAGGTATAAAGGGAAACATTAAAGCAGAAGATAAAAGCCTTTGGCAACCTTGAGATTTGTGAGATAGGGCTGTGGCTGTGCCAACAGGCACACCCTGCTGACTGTTCTCCAGGAATGACAGGTGCTGAGAGCCCCAGTGTAGATTTTTGTCCTGATTCCCATTCTCTCCCAGATTAAAAACATTGTGTGTTAAAAACATTATGTATTGAAACTAATATCACTTCTGTGATCTAGAAAAAGAATATTGTCTGATTTTTATATTGCCATCTTCCACTCTTCCACTCTCATTGTCTGCCCGTAAAGGATGTTTCACTAACAGAGAAAAGGAAATAATGAGAAAGAAAGTTTGATAGAGACAGGTTATCTTCATTGATAAGGGGAGGGAAAGAAATCAGATGGGAAGCTGTCTGTAGGGCATGGAAACATCTTCCTTAACATAGAATGGGGAAAAGAGAAAGTTGAGAAATAGTTAATGTCCTAAATAAAGACCTGTTCAGTCGATAAGAAGAGGTAGGTTGAGCTGAATAGGGCAACTCATCGATTTCAATGTACCATAAACTCGTAGTCATAGATTGTTCTAAATAACTGTGCAGAACTGAATATTGCAGCATGTTAACTGTCAGTAAGATTTTGAGAGCAGTTTTGGGTTGTACCTCCCTTCCAGTCTAATATTAAGTACAAAATGAGGGTATCAGTTTTCTGGGTGCAGGATGGAAGTCTTCCTTGCATTGCTAAGATTCTGCTAGGATGAGTTAAATACTGTAGAGAATCCATTCCACTGACTGTGGATAACAATGGATGACTCCCTTAAGGAAAGAATTATTTTGTGCATTATTTTAGATTCCATGAGTGTGAAGGAGTAGCTCAAATAGTAAGATTTTTCATGTTGGGGCTGGATTCTATTGTTCTGCCTTTCTGATATTTGGGACATTAAAAGGTACTTATACAATCAACCATAACAGAAAAAGTATGGCTTTGTTGATTATCTAGTGATGTTTTCCAAAGCCTAGGCCCACTAGGTCTTGACTTATCTCTCCTTGAACAGACAGTTAGGATTGGTGATGATTGTTCATGAGTCACAAGTACAGTGGGAACTGGGAGACACTAGGAAGTGAAATTTACACGTGTCATCTGGCACTGAGTTCTTAAACTGGTGAGTTGTACAGTTGCCAGAATGGGCATAGAGTAGCCTTTTCCACTTACCCCAGTATTCCTTGCAAACATGACCCTGTTGTATTTATTCCATGATTGACAAATTGTTGAGAAGTACTAATCCAAGGAATTATGATCTAGAAAAAGAATATTGTTTGATTTTTATATTGACATCTTCTTGTTGCCTCCGTAAGGCTATGACTGGGCTATTTTCCTTACTTTAAGGATCTTTCAAGGACAAAGCATATGTGACCTGGATAAGAAAAAAACACACCCAGATTTGGAGTGTAAACAGGAACGTGAGTTAAGCAGCAGGAATGATTTTCCCTTCAGCATCAGGTCCATCTTTGGGCCTTATGTTAATGAGTTGGCCTCTAAAACACCTCATCAAATAAGTTTGGTTAATAGAGATTTTTTTTTGTAGGTCAGAGTTGAATGGAAAAATATCATCTTTGCTTCGTTCTAGGTGGGTGTATTTTATAACACTTTTCTCCGTGTTTAGATAGCTCAAAGACTGAAAATTAATCAGCCTTTCTGGGTCAAGATGTCAAATAAGTTACATAAATCAAGATTACTTTGTGTTTTTCTTTTGTAGGTGGTGAGAAATTTCTATTGCTTGTAAAGTTAACACTTCTGGCTGCATTCCTTTCTCCATAATTTCTATTTCAGTGACTAAAGCCACTAAATTCTTAGTCATCTAAGCCAGAAATCCAGGAGCTACTTTAGAGACATCCCTTTTTCACTTCTCATTTTGATTTTGTCATCAGATCCTGTCAAGTTTCTCTCTATCATGTCTGCCTTAGTTTGGGCCATTATGGTCTCTTGGATTTTACTAGTTTTGTTGTTGTTCAAAATCCAAGGCTCTCCTTCCTCTTTAGTCTGTCTGTTGTGATGCTACCAGAATGATCTTTGTAAAATCCAAGTATGGTTCGCTCCTGTTGCCTATAAGACAAAGACCAAATTTCTTAGCACAGCTATGAGTACAGGATTAACAAAATCTTTTTCCTTCTTCATGAGAAATTCATCTTGAATTAGGTGCTTCTAGCTCTTTTCCCTTGAAAACCTAATAAAGGAGAAATGTCCAACTGTGTTACTGGGTCATGCTGATAATGGTAACAATGGCCTATCATTGATATACTGCATCTGGTCAAGGAGAATTACAAGTGCAAAACCTTAGTTTTGCTCCTTAAGGGTAATGATGGTTCTAAGTGGGCATGTCTCTGGATCTCTGTAGACTGTAGGTCTATAGGAGTGTGACAAGGCACACTGGTTCCTATTTGGGGAATGAGGTTACTAAATCACATCCCCAGTGAGATCTATTCTTCAGCACATGAAGCATTAGTTGGAGGTGGGAACAGAGAAGACCCGACAGTGCGCTGCTGGGGAGATTCCTACTGGGGAAGCATTCCTGACACTGGATTGCTGGTAGGTCAGGTCCTCCTCATTAATCTCATGCCCAGTGCAAATTTTTATAATACTGTGGTCTTGACCATTGAGCCAAATGCAAAGACCAGCAAGAGAAGACATTGCAGTGGCATGCAAGTGCCTGTCCCTTATCACCTTTATCTCCGGCTACTCTCAAACCCATGTCTTATGCACTGTTTTCTTTATAGTTCTCTGAATGTGTTGGACTCTGTCATCCTCATCTCTGTGTTTCCTCTCTCCTCCTCCTCCTCTTCCTTTCTTCACCTTCTCTCTGCTGCTCTTTTCCTACTCCTCTACTTTATTCCAGAACACAATTAGTCTATTGAGTGCTAAGTTCTCTAAGTTTTCACTCTACATTATCCCTCTGGGACACATTCTTAGAGACAGTGTGACACAAAGGACCAATCAGACCCATAGTCTATTTTCTGTATGGCCTGAAAGCTAAGAAGGAGGTTACATTTTTAAATGGTTGATGAAGAATCAAAAGAAGAGGACTAATGTGATTAATGAGAATTATATAAAAATCAAACATCAGTGTCTATAAATAAGGTTTTATTGGAACATGGCCACATTCATTTGTTTATACGTAGTCTATGGCTGCTAATTATAGTGGCAAAGCTAAGCAGCTGTAAAAGAGATCAAATGTCTCATAAAGACTAAATTATTTCATATCTGACCTTTTATAGGAAAAAAATGCTGCTTTTTTTGTCTAGAGCAGCAACTTCCAATAAAATTTCTGTAGTGGCAGAAATATTTAAATTTGTGCAGTTTAATATGAAAGCTATTAGCTCTTTGTGGCTATTAAAACTTAAATGTGAATTATTAAAAATTAAGTAAAATAAAAATTCAGTTTTTCAGTCGCACTAGCCACATGTGGCTGGTGGCTATCATATTGGATAGGACTGGACTAGAAATCTAACTTTGTCATGTCGGCTAGTTCCATAGCACTCCAAACATAATTGTGTTCTTGTATTTACTGCACTGTTTAATGACTTCTTATTTCTTTATTTTTTTCTGACCTGTAGTGAATTCGGGGAAGGTGGTAATTTTTATTTTATTTGACTTTGGAAACTTAGAGCTATTATAGTACTTTGTGGATGGCAGAGAGTAATCTAGTTCACGCTCCTTATCCACAAATTCCACATCCACAGATCCAACCAATCATGGATTGAAAATATTTTTTAAAAACTGTATCTGTACTTGATATGTAGAGACTTATTTTTCTTATATTTCTTCCCTAAACAGTACTGTATGACTATTCACCTAGCATTTGCATGATAGTAGACACTGTAAATAGTCTAGAAAGGATTAAAGGATGTGAGAGGGTGTGTGTAGGTTACATGCAAATACCACATTATTTTATATGAGGAAGTTGAGCATCTGTGGCTTTTGGTATTCATGAGGGTTTTGAAACCATTCCCTGTGAATATTGAACAATGACCACATAGTGTTTGATTGAACAGTTTTTTTCAGAGTAATTTATAAAAGCTTTAGGGTTCTACTGTAGCATGAGTGGATTTGTCAGAATGACCAACAGAATGTTTATTGCTCTTAATATGAGCCATGGTTATATTCAGTATCTCATTTCCCACTGGCCTGCAAAATAAGTTGTTTATTGTAGTCATCATGCTATGGCTAGTAACAGTTAGTTTCACTAGTCTTCCATTAAGGTTTCAATTTCATCTTGAGAAGTTTTAAATTTCAAGCGGAACATTCTTAAACCAAGTAAATTATTCTGTAATGCAAAATTTCAATGCTCTAATATAAATGAGAAATATATTGATAAGTCAGACCAATTCTGGACTGAAAAAGAGTATTTATATCTAATGGAGGAAACAGTATTTATTTATTTCTAATGGAGTAATGATGTGTGGCCTCAAAGGTGATCCAGGAGGATTGTTCCCGTCCACCCCAATCAAGGCTCCTGTTGAATAGTATTAAGAATTCAGTAAGCCAGGGACCTATTGTTGTAAATACCCTATGTTGTAAATACCCTATGCTAACCAATTGCACCACGGGAGCTCCTTATTATTAGGCTAGTGTCTTCCTATTTATCTTATGTCTGCATTGAAGAGACTCTTTCAATCACCTAGACTTTAAGTGTTCTGCAAGCCAGATGATATTTCACTAAAATATTTATCACCCCATAGTTAATGTCCTTTTAATAAATCAAGTTAGCAGAAAGAAAATGAATTTGGTTGCAATTATTTCCCATAGCTCTGTTTTAATTTGAAGATGTTCTTTAAATTACATAAGTAATACATGAACATATGCTCCCTAAGGATTTTTTTTAACTGAAAGATGATACAGATTTTAAAGTGAGAATTTATCATATCCTCTATATTCCATCTACTTTTCTCCATTGGGGCAAATATGATAAATGTTGGAATATGTCCTTCTAAACTATATCTATATTTTATAAAAATAAATCAGGCATATTTTAATGAAATATAATCACCCTTATAATGATTTTCCTGTGATTTGTTTATATGACTCAATGATCTATTGTTCTTTGTGGTTGTTACATGCTAGTTAGTACATCTCTGTTCTTGGTTACCGGCATAATGCTGTGCTACGTGTTACATCTGGAATGTTTCCCTAAGGCCCACATGTTGAAGACTAAGTCCCTAGTGTGGTGCAATTGGGAGGCGATAGATATTTTAAGAAGTCAGACTCAGTGAAAGATTTTAGGTCATTGGGGGTATGTCCTTCAAGGGGATTTTGAGTTTCCAGTCTCTTTCTTTCTTTTTTTGGATTCTAGGCATGAAGTAAGCAGCTTTGCTAGGATTTGTGCTCCTATTATGATGGGTTGTCCCCCTTGCCAGAGACTTAAAAGAAATGGACCTATCAGATCATGGACTAGAACTTCCAAAATCATGAGCCAAAATTAACCTTTCCTCTTATTAAGTTTATTTATCTAGGTATTTGTTATAGTAACAGAAAGTAGACTAACACATGCTGTGTAATAAAACACCCCAGACTTAATGACTTTTAAAAATAGTCATCTGTGGTCAACAAATACATGAAAAAATGTTCATCATCTCTAGCAATTAAAGAAATGGAAATTAACACTACACTGAGATTACATCAAAATGGCAACAATCAAGAATACAAGTAACAATAAATTTTGGCAAGGACACAGGAGAAAAGGTATTTCATGTATACTGCTGGTGGGACTACAAATTGGTGCAACTACTCTGGAAAGCACTCTGGAGATTCCTCAAAAAACTTGGACTGGAACCACTATTTGACCCAGCTATCCCACTTCTCAGAATCAGCATACTATAGTGACATAGCCACATCAGTTTTATAGCAACTCCACTCACAATAGCAAAGATATAGAACCAACCTAAATGCCCTTCAGCAGATGAACAGATAAAGAAAATGTGGCATACATACACAATAGAACATTATTCAGCCATGAAAAGGAATGATTTTGTGAGTTTTGCTGGTAAATCGATGGATCTGGAGACTATCATGCTAAGTGAAATAAGACAATCCTGAAGAACAAAGACTGAATGTTCTCTCTGATATGTATATACTAACAAACAATAATGGGTGGGGAAGAGTAGAAGTTCAGACAAAGGGGAATGAAGGGAAGGGAGGGGGGATAGGAAAATGAAAGACAGTGGAATGAATTGGACCTAACTTTCCTTTGTTCATATATGAATAGACCACCAGTGGAACTCCACATCATGTACAACCACAAGAATGAAATCCTAATCAGAATAAGTTATAGTCCATGTAGGTATATATAATATGTCAAAATACACTCTACTGTGATGTATAACTAAAAAGAAGAAATAAAATCTTAAAAAGGAAAAACCAAAAACGAACAATAAGCAAACAAACAAACATAGCCATCTATTTTTTTTTCTTATGTGTAGCCAAAGAGCTGGTAGTTCTTTGGCTACAAGCTGATCTTAGTTGGTTTCTTCACGTACCTGTTAGCAAATGGGCCAAGAACTAGAAGGTCTATGATGGTCTCAGCTGAAAAACTTGGCTTTTCTCTGTGAGATCTGCGAGCAGGCTAGCCCAGGCATAATATAATTGTGGAGGCGGGGATGCAAGCGTTCATGCAGAAATATACAAGAGTTTTGTCAAACCTTTGTAGGCACCAAATTAACTGCAAGCCTATCAACAGGAGCATATCACAAGTTCCAGCCCACATAAGCATGAGAATGTTTGAATAAAGGACATGAATAGTGGGAAATGGAAAAAAATTTGGTGTGATTAACACAATTTACCAAAATACAGCATGATCTTGATTCTATGTAGGGTTTTACAATATGTATTAATCTAAATGCCATGATAGACATTGAGAGTACTGCTAGTTTTCACGCATACAAATACTGCTTTGAGGAACATGCTCAAACACATATTTTATATCCACACTTAATTTTTTCTCCCAAGAAAATCTAGAAATCTGTTTTTCATTGAAAAAAAAATAAAGTAGCCTTAGTAAAATACCTTTTACCGAAATACAAAAAGGAAACTGTTTCTACCCAGTTCACTACTTTCTGCCTTTGGAGGTAACATTTTTTACCCACAAGTTAGGGTTTTGACTTGTCATTCAATCAGTGCAAACAAAGAGCATGTTTATCTCTTTTGTTCTTCTTGGTGGTTTGAAGTAGGTCCAATAAGAAGTAGTAACTAAGGAACTGATGCATACATAATTTGAGGTAATTACTGAAATTTATTCTGTGTTTATTTGTTCTTAGTACCTTACCCATGGCTTAAAAAAATGTAGCACATGTAGTTATTTCCTTCAGGGATATACAAATAAAAATGAAATTAATTAAAAGTGACACTGAAACATATTAATCATCAGCAATTCCATGTTATACTCATGCTCAAACCCCAGTATATATAGCAGTTCCTAGCACATAGTAGGTGTTTAATAAATTTTTTATTGACTAAATGCTAAATATGGGTTAGAGCCTGCACAGCAGTTTCTTTGTAACAGAAATTATTGACAGAAGAATGTGGGTTAATATTTGAGGCCTGGGAAATCTTGTGATTTTAGGTTCTTGGGGACAGTTTTCCAGAGATAAAGATTCTCTTTTGTTTGACTAATTCATTCAGTGTTTAAAATGCTGGGAATAACAATTCTCTGCCATTCTGCAGTTCCATTCAGTCTTAGCTATAAGGGTCCTTAAGGTGCAGAATAGAGATTGACACATTAAAAATGACTTTTTAAAGAGCCCAGGGCCTTTTTTGGGGTCGTGTAATTGAAGACAATGTTCCTAACTATAATGAGAACAGCGGAGGCCTAAAAGCTAAAGAGTTTAAAGGGAACAGATTTATGCAAGGATGAGAAACGCCAAGCCATTATTTGAAGAAAGTAATTTTTTTTTCTGTTCTCAAATTGAATTTCCTAATAAGTCAAGGTTCAATTTATTTTACTTATAAATGAATAGACACTTTTGCCCTGCTTCCTCTCTCTTTGATTGTAAGAGTTTAGTTCACAGAGTAAGAAAAAAAAATATAGTGCCATTGGTCTTCCTTAGAGGAGAGATGTTTATATAATCACCAAATTAAGTTAGGAACATAGAAAACATCTTTTTAAATCTGCTGTCTATAAAAACAGCGTGTTTTCATTGTCACTGACAGGAAAGAAAATGGAGTCTGAAGCAGGAGAACATATTAGTAATCATATTTTGCCATCCGGGAAAAACAGCTTAAAAAATTGAAAGCTGTTTCTTTCATTAACTATAAATATTTCTGCTAGCAATATATAAATCCATTTATTATATTTGTGCTTCCAAGTGCATAAATTGTTTAAATACATAGGAATTCCTTTTCTCAGAAATTTAGAAGTCACTGAGAAATCATGGTTTAGCCACATTTAGATGCTGTTTTAGAAGGAAAAAAAAATCAGAAATGTTGCATAATATCACTGTGTTTCTCCAAGTCCAGAAGGCACCTGAGGGTACAAGGGGATCTCTTAAAAAATAACCACCTTTTATTTGTTGACTGAATATTCCTTGCTTATACAGAGCCCCGTGGCCCTTCCCCCGTGGCTTTAGCAGCACCCCAGAAGTGTGTCAAGAGTAAGGCTTCTACCCAGCTAAGAAGTAGAAGCCTGAGGATGGGTAGAACCTTCTACCCTGTAAAGCTCCTACCCAGCTCCTTCTGTTCTTCCCAACATTATCCCAACACTACCTCATTAATGCTGGCTGCCCGAGACATTAGTGGGGGCTGAAAGAACTCGTGTGGGCATGATTCTCCCTTCTCACCCATCACCCTTGAGGTGCCAAAGTGCATCTTTTCCTGAAGTCACCTGTTGACCGTCACTGGACTCTATTCCATGTTGAAGTATGAAGACTGAGTTTCTTTCCCTATTCTGTGACATTGGAACCAAGACTGCACTACTTGTCAATGTCTCCTCGTAGGAGCAGACCTTCAGCTTTGTCCTGAAATCCCTTCCCTTAGCACCCAGACATGAGTCTGTAGAGCTAAGCAGGTTATAGCAAGCAGATGCTAAGCCCTCCTACCCAGGTTCTTTTTACTCTTTCCTCACTTAGACCCACCCCCACCCACTGCCCGCACAGGCACACATCCCTTTCAACTCCATTCTCAAAAGACTCTTCAAAGTGGATCAGGAAAATCAACTTCTGATGTGACCTTCCCACAGTTCAAGCATTTAAACACAGACATATGTAACTTTCCATGATAGACATATGCAACTTTCCATGATAGATATGTAACTTTTCATAATTTCATGTGCCAATGAATCACCCAGAGAAACTTGTTATAATGTGGATTCTTCACGGGACCTGAGATGCTCCATTTCTAATCAACTGCCAGCTGATGCTGACGTTACCAGTCTGTGGGACACACTGTAGATCCAAGGCTTACAATGCAGCAGAGGCTTCTCTCTGTCAGTGGGAGGCCAATATGCGTGGCATCAGGATATTTACAGGGATTTGTTGATTGTTTCTTCATCTTTCCTGTCTGTTCTTGCCTTTCCATGGTTAACTGAGTTAAGTGAGAAAGCAGTAATGCACAATGATTCCTATTCAATATTTCATTTTACTATGAACGCAAATACAAATTATGCGTGGCCAACATTTCTGATGAATGTAGTTCAAATTGGCCAAGCTTTAACCTAAAATTCTGGGAATAGGTGATGATGATGGTGCTAGTGGTTATAGGGAAAGTGTATGGTAAATTACTGTCCCTTCATGTCTTTGATTTTTACATTGATTTTCATTTTGCTGCCAATATTGCTTACTTTGGAAGTAAGGCTGGATAATTTCTGCATAATATTAACATTGGTGGCTTATGGAGATATCAGAATGAAATGTCCAATGTCATATGATTCTAAATATAAGGCAATAAAAACTGTTGTGTAGTGCACATTTTATCATTTATTAAAATTTTATGTATGTTTTATGATTTAACTCTTGTAATGATCCTGTGAAAGTGTATGATTAATGACATTTCTATTTAAATTTTACAGATGAGGAAAATGAGGCTTGGGGGAGATTATTTAACTTCTACAAAGTTGTAAACCTTGTAATTGGCAAAGGTAAAATCTCGGGCCAGGTCACTTAATAGAAATGAATATGTGTTCCCTTTTAGCACCATGACTTGGAGAGTCTATTCATTTTTATAATTTGTTCAAACAGTCCTCTGCTGTCTGATGGTTAAATTTTACACATAAGTTGTCATACACCCACACATATAGTACGTATTTAAATTGTCAGACTATGCATTCCCCATGTTTTTTTTTGCTGTACTTCTCTTCCCCCTTTTCTTCCTTCTCCCATCAAATCACCCTGACCTTCCATCTCTACATTTCTCCCATGTGAACAACATGATCTATTTTCTTCATGTTTATGTATCCACATAAAATATGCATGTATGAATTGGGATCATAATTGCATGTTATTATATACATTTCTCTATATATTTCTTTTCTTACTTAACCATGCATTTTCAAAATTTCTAAATTCAAGGACTTAATTCTTACTGGTTCTTTTCACTGGATAGATAATGTGTTATGTTCATATACATTGTAAGTTGCTCAGTATTCCCTTGTCAATGGCCATTCAGTTTGTTGCAATTTTCGTCACTATTTACAGTATTGCAATTAGCATTCTTGTACATATATCTTCCAGTGGTTGCTGTTTTAAAGGTGTACAGATACAATGTTATTATTTGTAATAGTTATCCGTAGATTTATTTCCAAAAGCTTTTCAGAAAGGGTTGTGATAAGCCATATTTGCATAGGAAACCTGCCAGAATTCCCTTTCCCTTACATTCTACCTGCAAGAGAAGATAAAATAATTTTTAATTTTTGCCTATGGGAATAAGATATCTCTTAACAACTTTAATTTGCTCTTCTTTATTGCTATTATAATTGGATATTTTTTCTAATATATATTTTGGTCTCTTGCATGGGATCTTTTGTGACTTGCCTTTCCATATTCATAGTATAATTTCCTACAGGGTAGTTTATCTCATCCTTGGTGTTCATAAGAATTCAGTATCTCCCATTGAAAAATATATTATCCATGTTAATTGTTTATATTTTCACTGTAATATTTTCAGGCTTTCTCATTCATCTGTGAGGTTATGGTATCTTCTTTTATACATTTAAAATTTTTAGACCTCAAATAAGTTTTTCTTTTTCTTTTATATACTGGGTGTTTTTATCCATGCTAAAGATCTCTTTAGATTGTATAGTATGTAGGAATTAGTTTAGCATCTAAGTGTTTTGTTCTGAAATTTCTGTATGAATATGGTAAAAGAATGTCCACTTTCATTGTCTTCCAGTAGGAAAGCCATTTGCTCCAATAACATTTTTTTTAAATTAAATCACAATTTCCCACTGACATAAAATTCTTTCTTCGTCAAACATTAACTTTGCAAATATACTAGGTCTATTTCTGGACTATGTTTTGCAGATATTAGTCAAGAACTATGAAGGGGTCTGATGTTTTGCTCTCCTGAGTTAACAAGGTATCTTGCAATAGTTTTAGGGATCCTTGAAAAAGATAGAAGGCTACTGGTTTAGAGGCAGAGAACAGTTTATCATGCACAGTACTTTTGTAGTAGGCATAGTTTAATAATTTGTCTGGCACAGTTTCTCTTAGGCACAGTTCCAACAGGGTGATGTGAAGTTACATTACTTAAATGTTGTTATGTAGTGGGCTTTTCCCCCATTTAGTTTGATATTTCTAAATTTCTATTGTGATTTCTTCAACTTGTGATCTTCAGAGATGTATTGTTTACTTGCCAAAACCTTGAGAATTTCTCATATTTCTTTTTATTGATTGCTAAGTTAATTTAATTCTGGACAGATATGTATTTTGCATCATTTAAATATTTTTAAAAATTCTCAAGAGTTGTATTATGGCTTAGCATGTGGTCTATTCTGCAGAATGTTTCATGTTACGTTTCTGGTAATGCATGTTTGCTGATGACTAACATCATTTTCATATGTCTGAAATTAATTTTTTTCTGGCACTTCACCTTATTTTGGTTAAAAACATTAAACTTATTTTCTTAATCATTTTAAGAAAATCCAGTATTGTTAAGTATTGCACAACAATCTCTAGAACATTTTCATCTTGCAGCACTGAAACTCTGTGCCCATTAGACATTGATTCTCCCACATTCATCCCTCCAGCCTATTGCAATCCTCTTTAGGTTTTTCTGCTTCCTTGATTTGGACTACTTTTGATACTTCATGTGAGTGTCATAATTCAACACTGAATTTGTTCTTTCATTTTGTGTATTTCCTTTCTTGTATTTGTATCTGTTCCTGTTTAAATTTCACTTAGCATGATTTCTTCAAAATTCTTCCATACTGTACCATGTGACATGATTTCCTTCCTCTTTAAGGCTGCATAATATTCTAAATATTATATTGTATTTGTCCATGGACATTTGGGTTGAGTATGCCTATTGATATTGTAATAAAGGTGCTTTGAATGTAAGTGTGCAAATATCTCTTTGAGATCTTGATTTCAATTCTTTTTGATAAAACTAAGAAGGAAGATTTTTTGATTTTTTTAGTCATTAATTTTTTTGAGAAGTTTCCACATTGTTTTCCATATTGGCCTCACCATTTATGTTCCCACCAATAGTTTCCAACTTCTTTATTATTTTCTGTTCTTTGGAGAGTGGCCATCCTGATAAATATGAGGTAATATCTCATTGTGGTTTTGATTTCTGTTTCCCTAATGATTACTGATGTCCTGTACCTTTTCATGTGCTTATTACTACACACACACACACACACACACACACACACACACACACACATCTATGGTTATAGTCTTTCGAGAAATAGACTTCTAATTCCTTTATCACCTTCAAACTTGAGTTATTGCTGGCATTTTTGAAAGGATATTTTCAGTGTACTAGCATTCTGCATTGACAGGTTGGTTTTTTTTTTAGCCCTTTAAAGATGTTCCATTGTGTTTTGTCTATTAATATTTTGTGTTATTGCTGCTCTGTATGTAATGTTCATTTTCCTCTGAGTGATTTAAAGATTTTCTCTTTACTGTTGATTTTTAGTCATCTGACTATGATGCAGCTAGAGGTTTGTATGCTTTTTGCATTATCCTTCCTGTCATCTGATTCAATTTTTTTCTATCTCTGAGTTGTAATTTTCACCAAATTTAGGAAAAATTTCAGCTATTGTGTTTTTTTTAAGTTGTTGATGGACCTTTATTTTATTTATTTGTGTGTGGTGCTGAGAATTGAACCCAATGCCTCATGCATGCTAGGCAAGCGCTCTAACCACTGAGCCACAACCCCAGCCCTCAGCTATGTTTTTTAAAAATAATATTTTCCTTCCTCTCTTTCTTATTTTCTCTTAAGACTCCAATTCCAATTATATAACACGACTTTGTGTTCTCCCACATATTTATACTAAAGCTATGTTTTAATCCTTTTTTCAATACATTTTTCCTTCTGTTTTTTAGGTGAAAACATTTTTTAGTTATCTCTTGTCTTTGTCCATTTTCTGTTTCTATGACAAAATACTTAAAGCTGGGTACCTTTTAAAGAAAAGAGGTTAAGTTCACAATTTTGGAGGCTGAATGTCCAAGACTGGGCGACCTTATGTATTTAGTTTCTGGTGAGGGCCTTCTGACTACATTACAACATGGTAGGTGGCATCATGACAGGGGCATGTATGAGATGGAGAAGGTAGTCATATGGAAAGATAGGAAGAAAGAGGGCGTCCAAGGTGAGTCTAGCCTAGCTCTTTTGTTTTTGTTTTTAATTTTTAGTTGTAGATGGACACAATGACCTATTTATTTATTTTTATGTGGTGCTGAGGATTTAACACAGTGCCTCACAAGTGCTAGGCAAGCACTCCACCACTGAGCTACAGCCTCAGCCCAAACTGTTTTTTAACAACTTGTTTTTGCAGAAACTAACTAGAGTCCCCAGAGATCTTCATTAATCTTTTGCATACCTTTAAGTTCTTAATCACCTAGGCCCCATCTCTGAAGGGCCCCACTACTTCTTCCCCCCACCCCTTTTTAGTGGGAAATTGCATAACAGTGAGGTTTGTTGTAGTATATTCATACATGCCCACAATAAAACAGTATAATTTGATCAATTTCATTCCTCAGTAAGTTTCCTTTCCCTTTCATTTCTCTCCTTGATCCCCCTTTTCTATTCTACTGTTTCCCTTCTATTTTTTTAAGTTTGTTTTCATTAGTTATATAGGACAGTAGACTGCCTTTTGACACATTGTACACAATGGAGCACAACTTCTCATTCCTCTGGCTGAACATGGCACAGAGTCACACCAGTAGTGTAATCATAATGTATATAGGCAAATAATGTCTGTCTCATTCTACCGTCCTTCCCATACCCAAAGCACCCCCCTCCCCTCGTTCCCCTCTGCACAATCCACTATGGATCAGTATCCACTTATTAGAGAAAACATTTGGTCTTTGGTTTTTGGGGATTGGATTATCTCACTTAGCATGATGTTCTCTAGTTCCATCCATTTATCTGCAAATGCTACAATTTCATTCTTCTTTAAAGCTAAGTAATATTTCATTGTGTATATGTACCACATTTTCTTTATCCATTCATCTGTTGAAGGGCATCTAGGTTGGTCCCATAGTTTAGCTATTGTGAATTGAGCTGCTATAAACATTGATGTGGCTGTGTCACTGTACTTTGCTGATTTTAAGTCCTTTGGATATATATAATGAGGAGTGGGATGGCTAGGTCAAATGGTTGTTCCATTCCAAGTTTTCTGAGGAATCTCCATACTGCTTTCTAGAGTGATTGAACCAATTTGCAGTCCAACAGCAATGTATGAGTGTACCTTATTCCCACATCCTCACCAACACTTTTTGTTGCTTGTATTCTTGAAAATTGCCATTCTGACTGGAGTGAGATAAAATCTTAGTTTTGATTTGTATTTCTCTAATTGCTGGAGATGATGAACATTTTTTTTCATATGTTTGTTAATCAATTGTATTTCTTCTTCTGTGAAGTGTCTCTTCAGTTCCTTAGCCCATTTATTGACTGGGCTATTTGTTTATTTGGTGTTAAGTAGTTTTAAGTTCTTTATCTATTCTGGAGATTAGTGCTCTTTCTGAACTGCAGGTGGTAAAGACTTTTTTCCATTCTGTAGACTCTCTGTTCATGTTATTGATTGCTTCCCTTGCTTAGAAGAAACTTTTTAGTTTGAATTCATTCCATTTATTGATTCTTAATTTTACTTCTTGCACTTTAGGAGTCTTGTTAAGGAAGTCAGATCATAAACCTACAAGATGATTGATTTGGGTCTCACTACTATTTCTTCTTCTTCTTCTTCCTCCTCCTCCTCCTCCTCCTCCTCCTCCTCCTCCTCCTCCTTCTTCTTCTTCTTCAACAGAAATTTATTTTCTCATGGTTCTGGAGTCTAGAAGTCCATAAGGAAGTTATTGGCAAAGTCATGCTCCCTCCAAAGGCTCCTGGGTGAAGCCTCTCTGGCCTCTTCCAGTTTCTGATGGATTCAGGCACTTTGTGACTGCATCAATCTATTCTCTGGCTCTATTGGCCCTGGCTGTCTCCTCTTCCCATATCTGTGCTTCTCCTCTGAAAATATCTTGTAGAGACACTTGGGTTTAGATTTAGGACCCATCTGAATAATCCAAGATGATCTCATTCTGACATCTTTAACTTCATTATATCTACCAACTACATTTTTTTTGAGTAGGTCATGTTCACAGGCTCTGGGATTTAGGACATGAATTTATTTCTTTAGGTAAGAGGTGGAGAGGCATAGCCAACCCACCAGAGGGTTTCTGTAAACAAGGCACCTAGCTGGATCCTTGGATGGTAAAGTGTAGACACCATTCAACTGTAAGTGAAGTCCCTTGGATTCCAGTCTTGACTGCAAAGATGGCCTTTGGGCTTTAGTCTGCTCATCTGTAGGATGGTGAGTGGGTACCATGTCATCTCCTTCCAGCACATTCCCAGTGCCCAACCTGCCAATCCCTCAGCATCTCTGATGGTGATTTTGGTCTACTCCAGAGTTTTATAAACATATGTATATATACACTTACACACATACTTTATAGTAGTGAAATATACCTTGCCCTCCATATCAGTGGATTCTGTATCCATGAATTCAACCCACCTCTGTTAAAAAATACTGAAGAAAAATACCATGTCTGCACTAAACATGAGAAGAGTTTCCTTTTTTTCTCTTTCAATTTATTATTTATTCTGTTACAATAATGAAAAGTTAATTAAAACAAAATGTAAGTATGAAGTAAGTTAATGAGTACCTTACATGTGTCCATATGTACATTCATCCACTCAAAGAAAATATTTTGAGTATGTGCTTCATGGAAACTTTATAATACATTATCATACATATCTTTTATTTGTTTTTTTTTATTTTTTATAAGTGCTGACGAAGATGTGGGGAAAAGGTATACTCATACACTGCTAGTGGGCCTGCAGATTGATGCAGCCAATATGGAAATCAGTATGGAGATTCCTTGGAAAACTGGGAATGGAACCACCATTTGATCCAGCTATCCCACTCCTTAGTGTATACTCAAAGGACTTAAAAAGAGCATACTACAGGAACATAGTCACATCAATGTTTATAGCAGCTCAATTTACAATAGCTACATTGTGGAACCAACCTAGATGTCTTCAGAAGATGAATGGATAAAAAATGTGGCACTTATACACAATGGAATATTATTCAGAAAGAAAAGAGAATAAAATCATGGCATTTGAAGGTAAATGGATAGAGTTGGAGGAGATAATGCTAAGTGAAGTTAGCCAATCCCCCCATAAAACACATGCTGAATGTTTTCTCTGATATAAAGAGGCTAATTCATAATTGGGTAGGGAAGGGGAGCATGGGTGGAATAGACAAACTCTAGATAGGGCAGAGGGTAGGAGAGGAAGGGAGGGGACATGGGGTTAGAAATGATGGTGGAATGTGATGGTCATCATTATCTGAAGTAAATGTATGAAGACACAAATTGGTGTGAATATACTTTGTATACAACTAGAGATATGAAAATTGTGCTTTATATGTGTAATATGAATTATAATGCATCCCATTACTTCTTAATAGCTCCACATTGAGGACCAGCCATCCAGCACACAACCCTTGAAGGAAAGATTTAAACCATATCCAAATCATAGTATCTCTTTCCAAGTTATTGAGATTTTCTTTTGGTATTAAGCCTATCCAGCCACATTTTAATTTTAGACATTGTAAATTTTAATTCTGTAGTCTCTATTAATAATATTTTCCTTAATGGTTCAGACATGTTCAGAGTAGATGTTCTGCAGTATATGCTAATCCTGACATCTAAGTGAGATTGGGTTTGGTGTTTATTCACAGGTTTTTCTCTCGATGACTGGACAACTTTATTTCTGTTTTTGTCTTGATTTTGCTTTGTTCTTTAATGTCAGGTATTTGGGCTGTTTATCAGACATTATGATTGACATACTGTAAGAGAGTTTGGATTTTGTTATCTTTCAATGAAGAATCTCAAATTCTTGTAAGTAGGGTAATAATGCCTCTCTCTGTTTTTATCGGACAGTTAACTTAGCTAAATCATAACTCTTAACTGTGTTCTCCCTTTGGTAACAAAGCAGTTGAAATTTCCCCTCAGTTCTTTAGTTCTCAAACTATTTCTTTCACTTGGAGTCCTGGAGTTTATATAGTTCTGGGATTAGCCAAGGAGGTAAATAGAGTTTGTGAACAGATTTGGTCCCACTCCTTTATAGCTCTGTTCCCTGGGGATTTTATTTTTCAGAGCTGAGCTCCCTTTGCATTCAGAATGCCCTCTAGCTTCTCAGCCAGGGAAGTATCCCAACACAAAAAAACTGCAAAACCATAAATTTTCTCCAGCACACTTACTTTCTTTTAAGAATTTCCCCCTTTATGTTCTGTGAACTTTGCTCACTGTCCTGTGTTTTAAATTGAATGCTTTAATTCACGTTTTGTCTTGAGTTTATAATTATTATCTATGGGAGAGTCAGTTATTCTACTATTACTGGAAGAGAATCTATACAGATTTAATAAATTAAAGTACCCATAAATTATAGAATCTGTCTTATGGTATCTTGGGAAGGAAAGGTCAGAAAGCATTTTTGAAGTCAAAGGGTTTTTTTTGAGGAAAAGAATAATCAAACAATAAATATTTTCTGTTTGTAGCTCACCAGTTCACACTGTGAAATAAATCAATTGCAGAGAGCGTAGTTTGTTGTCAAATACAATCTCTTCTGAACACACAGTTGTTTAACAAAGGTTGATCCACTAATCCATAGTAAAGCTGACCCTTGTGGTCAGTATGAAGTTTCTCAATGAAGATAATTTGTTTAAACTTGAAAGTTTATTGATCAATAAAAGCATATATTAAAAAAATGTCCAGGGCAACTAACTATACTATGGAGATTTAGGATTAGTTGTGTGTATATATATATATATATATATATATATATATATATATATATATATATATATATATATAAATGTTTTGGTTTGGTTTTTAGGAAACCATTTGCTTGTATGAAACCTGGCCATGAGTGTGGGTAAAAGCTATTCAAAATATCCAGTTAAAATGACCAAGTTTCTCCTTTCACAAGTCATTGAAGCCAATTAAAATTTGGCAGGAATGAAGAACTGAGATGAATTCAAGGTGACAGTTTGTTCTCCTTTAAATCACATTTTCTTCCTTGCCTTTTATGCCAAAAAGACTATAATTTTTATGAAATGAGTTTTATAATATGTATTTGTGAAGAAAAATGGGCCAACGAAAGTAAACAATCATTGTATACTTTTTCCTTGAATTGAAAATATGATTTTGCATATGGGTGAAAGGAAGCAAGAATACCAAATGGCCATGTTTTAGGCTTCACCAGTAACCGGCATTATGAGGGAAATGATAATCATTATCATTTTAAATAAGAACATTGCCTTCTTTTTCCAGAGAGGCCTTAAAATGAATCATTTAAACATGTAAAAGTAGATTATATTGGACTGTGAATTCCTTGGCCTAGAGTTATATCAGGTTCCTTTGTGCTATGTCTAGTGCATGGCATGTAGGAAAAAGGAAAGAAATATTTATTATCTAAATATTCTATTTTATTTTTTTACCAATTTTTAAATGAGTGAAATATGTTGATAGATCATTAGATTTTTATAACCTCTTTTTTATTAATTTTTTAAAATTTATATATGACAGTGGAATGCATTACAATTCATATTATACATATAGAGCACAATTTTTCATATCTCTGGTTATATATAAAGTATATTCACACCAACTGGTGTACAATCTCTAGCACTTTACTTGTTATTTTAATGGTTAACAGTTTTCATATGTACATGTCTATCTTAGATAAATTTCCTGTGCCTTGTAAAGTATAATCATTTGTTGGATAAATAAATTCTACACTTCACGTAAAGTATCACTTTGAGACCACACTAAGATCTCTTTCTTTAGAAATGAACGTCACCTCTTCATAATTTAAAATTCAAATGTTTCTAGAGAGATCATTGTTTAAGGGGGGAAACAATGGTATTCTGGGGCAATAGGTGTGCTTTCTGTTTGATTTTAAATATAGAATTCCTAGCAAATAGTAAAAAAAAAATTATTGAGTAAAATCCATGGGGAATGAATTCTAGACTTATTAAAACATATTATTAAGACAATAAATATGATTGTAATATTTCCTAGCTAATAAAATATCCATCAGAAAAGTTCAATAACAATCATTTCAGGGTTATTCACACTCCACCGGGATTTTCAGGCATGGAATTAACTGTTAGTGGCCGACCTAAATATATTGAGCTTTTTTCTCTTTACTTTCATCTTGAAGTTTTATTACACATATGTTAGCATGTTCAATTTCACTGATGTATTTACTGCTCCTGGCAGTGATTATTCAGCTTGTTGAGGAACTGAGCTTTCTGCAGTTATTCCTGACAAGAATTTTGTTGAAAGGGCTGCTTATTAGCGAGTGGATGCCTTCCCAGGACTGCATTTTAGGAAAAGAGTCCCCCAGTGGTCATTGTGCTCCATTCACCTAGCCGAGGCTGGGACTGTTGGCTATGAATTTGAAATTATGTTGCTCAGATGATAATGTAGTATGCAACTGCCTTTTATTTCAGACTTAACTTGCTTTTGTCTTTGCCTTCTTCCATTTATGTTTATATAGCTTTTATAAAATAACAAGCAAGAATGGTCTACAATTGTGTTGCATTTCAGATTTTTCTATGTTCTTTCACAGACCCATTAGGTAGCTAAACTGAAAATAAAACAGCAGATCTGTTTCATAGGGTCCAGTCAGAGAAATGAAACCATTCTGGATATTTTGAATGGAGAAGGATTTCACGTAGAGATAGCTTCAGTAGTGCTGATTGGGTAAGATAAAGAAAGGGGATGGTGTTACTGTCGCTCTCTCTGTTGGGCCCAAGTTCTCTATTCTCCAAAGTAAAAATGGGAACACCAAAGATGGGAGTGGGGTCTGCTTTTCTCCTTATTTTGATTTAGAAGGCAAAATATTTTTTCCTCATAGGTTAGTAAATGTGAATTCTATTTAACCTAAGTTACTGAGTATAAAAACTAGTTAGTTTCATAAATATCCCCCTGCTATAGTGTTTTGATGGCTTCATAGATTTTGAATTCCTAGAGGGAGGGTCCTTTAATCATTTTTTGTTATTGTTTTTGTTGTTGTTTTTGCTGAACCAAATTGTGAAATTTCTGTTTTTTGACTTCAAAAACTTCCTGTGTAAATTTTAGATGACTAAAATTTTAAGAGCCTCCATAATTTTAGAGACCTAACTATGGTTGTTCTTACCTACTTTTAAAGAATTTTAGGTAAAAATTGGCAAGGCTAATTGACAAGGCTCCTAATGAGATTAGGAGGTGTTTGCTTCTTCACATTTAAATGCATAATATAGTACTAAGCATAACATACAGTCTTGTGAAATCTATTTTCTTCTTTTGAATTGAATATCTGCATGTGGAGGTATAGTCATTCAAAAAAATTTTATTTCAGAGACTTGGTATTTGTGGAATGAAAAAATCTTAAAATATCTAAAATTATTTTCATATAATAAAAAATTTCAAGTATACAGAAAAGTGTAAGATAATAGGGAAGAATATCTATGTGTCTACTGTACAATTTGCTTCAGAGTTTGGAAAAAAATTTAAATGTAAAAATAAAGCAAAAAAGCAACTCTTTTTAGTGTAAAATTACATATTTTCATCAAGTTTTTATAAATTTGAGTTGATTCTTTAAGGCTAATCCTAAGAATTAAAAGTCTCATTTTAAATGGGATGTTCTAGTAATGGTGCACATTAGTTCTTTTAAAAATTTCACAGCTGCATTAAATATTGTCAGTTCAGTCTCATTGACTTGATTTTATATTGAAAATAGTTTGTCATCCCATGTTTTGAAAATTATCTTGTTATACACTCAAGTTTGTAGTAAATGGCACATGAAAAACTATAAAAATGACAGATGAAAATCTAAAGGTGAGTACTTGTGCACATATTTCTCCAGAAATATCAAGCATGTTTTTGAGCATGTGGTATCATTAAGCATGTTCATGTGTCACAGAATAGTTTCGTTGGAATAAATTATAAATCTATTATTTAAATGAAGTAAAGGATTATATGGTTCTTTATGCAGAAAATATCTCTCGTTTCTCTTCCTTTATTATCTCATTCGGTTTTAGATGAAGGATGTCAGATTGTATAATTAGGAAACCAGTTCTCATTTTCACCAAGACTGCTCAAATTTAATACATGTGCTTCAAGCTTCAGTATCTTTCCAAGTAATAAGCTGCTATGTGTCTTACTTTTTGTTTGTCAAACGTGACAAGGGCATTGTGAAGCTGAAAATTTTACTCTGCTCAACTGCCTGTAACAATATTAATTGAAATGACTATAGTTTACAATGTCTTTATAGTTTATTAAAAGTTGTAATTTTCTACAATTTCTAATCTGCTTTTTTAAAGAATTTTCAGTTATTAGAATTATTTGAGGCACTACTCAAAGACACTTCCATAAAATAGTTCTAACAAATTTGTGAATTATTTATTTATAAACAAGAAATAAACACCATAATGAAACATATCCAGGTTAAGCTTATAAGGGATTTTTTTTCCTCCAACAAAATCAGTTCATAGTAAATCATGTAATACTCATATTCTAAATCTCTTTGCAGGATATTCTGCATTTATGTGGAATTAATTTGAGTAAAAAAGGATAACTCGAGGCTAATGTAGAATTATATTTTATTTATCTCCTTCCCAAATAGGATACACCCACAGACCACTTGAGCTGTCTCATCAGCTAAGCTATGCTTATACCTAGAGAAATGGAGTAATAGAGCTGAAGTAAACAGGAAAAAATAAAAGGGTTAGCTTTATCTGGCTTGCTCTTTCTGGAAATAAAAGTAATAGGATTTTAGATCATTCTGAAGGGCAGTCGAACAGCAACTTCTTTATTTAAAAACATGTTAAGATGAATGTTTAAAATTTATGCTTACTAAAAAAGAACAGTGTGATTTGATTCTCCATGTATAATAATATAAGGCCACCGTGTACCTGGATATGCACACAGGAAATGAAACGGCTGCAAGGAAATATTACCTTGAGATTGAATCAAACAGGATTTCTTAATTGGTTGCTGCCATATTAGGCACTAAGAAATGCAAAAGAAGATGAATAATTTAATTGTGAAGGCAAGAAATTATATAAATTACAACATGATGTGTACTTAGGGAACATGGCGCAAATGTAATTCGGAACCGTGGCATTTACTTGAAGGATAAGCCTACTAGGCAAGGTAGCAGGTAGAGAGTTCTAGAAGCAAAAAGCCAAAGAAAAGTCAGGGGTGGAAATGAGAGTTAGGTGTTTATGTAGGACCTAGGGAAAAAGACTGATGATACCCAAGCCCTGAGCATGTGCTTTTGACCTGATCTATTAGAAAAGTTATACCCCATAGATAAAGGTTGAAAAAAAAATGAGGCAGGGCTTGATTCACCTACTGATAAGGGAGACAGGCTTTTCTCTAGGAAACTGTTCATGCAAAATTATCAGAACCCTGGGACAGCTTAGGCAAGGGCAGAATGCCGAGGCTGCAAGTGACATCCATAAAGACGGTTTATGCAAGTTTTTATAAATAACTCTTTTTTATTGGCTAGTCTGTAAGGTGTAATAAACCCTGGTGAAAAACATGAAAAGACATATTTAAATTTGCAAAGATATAGAAGACGTTTCTTGCCTTCTTGTTGTTCTTTGGAAAGAAATGAGGAAAATCTGCTGTTAGTAGACTTACTCCTCACTGGAAGCCTTGCAAGATTTCCTATTATTTTCTCCTTGTAAGTCTTCTGCTATGAACCAGACTTCCTTAAATGTAGGAAGTGCTTCTCTATAGGTAAACCCAGTTCTTTGGTTTCCTATGATAAATCTTAACATAATAGTAATGAGTTTTGTTCTTTTATATCTTATGTATTTTTGACTCTTTTCTTTTGAAATCTCCGTTTGTCTTTTTATTTTCCCCCTTTCAATGCTATCTGATAAAAAAAAAAATCCCAGGGATCTCAAGGTGGGAGTTGGAGGGATAGGGTTAAATATTTGAAATCAAAATGAAGTCTCCTTCTTGAGGTCATCATATTAATGTCATCTCTGTTGGATAACTGAATATGTCCTGGAGAGTCACTTGGACTCATTTAGTGTCTTCATTTGAAATGACAGTAACTTTGGTTGAATGAAAATTCAAGGAGGTCATTGTTTTGGACTTACCTCCTGTACTGGTCCCCGAGAGAGCTGGCTAAAACTCAAAGTGGTATCACTCATCTGAGGTTCCACCCATCATGCTGGCAAAATAGACCACTTTCAACTGGCATGGTAATGAAGTTCTTTCTGTCTTAATCCTCTCATAATAACAGCAACAAAATCCTGAATAACCCAATACTGACAAATCCCTTGTCTCCTGTCTGCTTTCTTCAGTCTTTTCTGTCTATAAAACCAACATCCTCAGCTCAGCTCATTGGAAAACTTACTCTTTTGTAGAGTGAAGTGTTGCATGATTATAGAGTGGAAAAAAAAACAATTTAGATCATTAAACTAGACAGTTGTAGTTTTGTCTTTTGACACTTTAAAGTTACTTTACATTTTAATCCCTGTATCAGGACACAACATTCTGTTTAAAGGTCAAGATTAATTATTTTTTTTTCACCAGAGTTTGCACATAATGACGAATATTTGGCATAGTACTCACTGTGTAATAAATGGATGTGATATATTTTTCTGGTATCATAGGTTGCAGTAGGAGTGTCGAATGATACCTATCGCCATCTTTCAATGCTAATAGCACTTCTGTTCATACCTGATATATTTTCATATTTTTTCTTAATTCAAGTTATTTTCTTCATCAAATTGTCAACATTTAATTATATTACCATGCCAAGGCATTTGAAACAAAATGAGAAAAGAAAAGAAAAATCTCATTTTGAGTCTGTTAATGATACAATGGTAGATCTAATAAGCAAAACTAATATAGCCTACTTCACCACATCACTCAAATTTTTATTCAGCTATAACTAGGAAAGGTAAAGTGTAGAAGTCAGCAGAGGTGGTTTAAAGGAACTATATGCTAGTGAAAACAGGAAAGTTTAATAGAAACCATTTTGCAAACTTTACTCTGGTGATTGTCATAATTGGAGAGGCTGAATTGAAAATGTGATTGAAATGTTTAATAACAGACCTTTTGACCAATTTCAAATGAAACTATCCAGGTACTTTGTAATCTTAGCTCCTTTGAATGTTCTCTTTTTTGTTCATTCTTGATCTCATTTATTACTTTATATTCACTCTTGACAAAAATATGATTTGAATATCTTATACTTTAAAATTTATTTAAAGCAGGGCTGGGGATGTGGCTCAAGCGGTAGCACACTCGCCTGGTGTGCGTGCGGCCCGGGTTCGATCCTCAGCACCACATACCAACAAAGATGTTGTGTCCGCCGAGAACTAAAAAATAAATATTAAAAAAATTCTCTCTCTCTCTCTCCTCTCTCACTCTCTCTTAAAAAAAATTTATTTAAAGCATATAGCTATTTAGAAGATATTCACTTACGAGTATTGAGAATATTAAACAACATGGTACTAGAACTATATTAGAGTGATTACTCAAACAGCTTTGCATTTTCATTAACCAAGAAAGAATTGCAAGCATCAGAGCAAAATGACATGGTCACTATTGCCAAATGTGAGTAGTATCACTACATAAAAAGCTTTAAATATTCTTTTTTTGTTTGTTTGTTTGTTTTGTTTTACTGATTTTATTTATTTTTTTATTGTTGGTTGTTCAAAACATTACATAGATCTTGATATATCATATTTCACATTTTGATTCAAGTGGGTTATGAACTCCCATTTTACCCTGTATACAGCTTGCAGAATCACATCAGTTACACTTCCATTGATTTACATATTGCCATACTCATGTCTGTTGTATTCTGCTGCCTTTCCTATCCTCTACTATTCCCCCTCCCCTCCCCTCCCCTCCCCTCCCCTTTTCTCTCTCTACCCCCACTACTGTAATTCATTCCTCCCCCTTGTATTATTTTTCCCTTTCCCCTCACTTCCTCTTGTATGTAATTTTGTATAACCCTGAGGGTCTCCTTCCATTTCCATGCAATTTCCCTTCTCTCTCCCTTTCCCTCCCACCTCTCCTTCTTGTTTAATGTTGGTCTTCTTCTCGTGCTCTTCTTCCCTAGTCTGTTCTTAGTTACTCTCCTTATATCAAAGAAGACATTTGGCATTTGTTTTTTAGGGCTTGGCTAGCTTCGCTTAGCATAATCTGCTCTAATGCCATCCATTTCCCACCAAATTCTATGATTTTGTCATTTTTTAATGCAGAGTAATACTCCATTGTATATAAATGCCACATTTTTTTATCCATTCGTCTATTGAAGGGCATCTAGGTTGGTTCCACAGTCTTGCTATTGTGAATTGTGCTGCTATGAACATAAATGTAGCAGTGTCCCTGTAGCATGCTCTTTTTAGGTCTTTAGGGAATAGACCGAGAAGGGGGATAGCTGGGTCAAATGGTGATTCCATTCCCAGCTTTCCAAGAAATCTCCATGCTGCTTTCCAAATTGGCCGCACCAATTTGCAGTCCCACCAACAATGTACAAGTGTACCCTTTTCCCCACATCCTCGCCAGCACTTATTGTTGTTTGACTTCATAATGGCTGCCAATCTTACTGGAGTGAGATGGTATCTTAGGGTGGTTTTGATTTGCATTTCTCTGACTGCTAGAGATGGTGAGCATTTTTTCATGTACTTGTTGATTGATTGTATGTCCTCCTCTGAGAAGTGTCTGTTCAAGTCCTTGGCCCATTTGTTGATGGGGTTATTTGTTATCTTATTGTCTAATTTTCTGAGTTCTTTATATACTCTGGATATTAGGGCTCTATCTGAAGTGTGAGGAGCAAAGATTTGTTCCCATGATGTAGGCTCCCTATTTACCTCTCTTATTGTTTCTTTTGCTGAGAAAAAACTTTTTAGTTTGAGTAAGTCCCATTTGTTGATTCTAGATGTTAACTCTTGTGCTATGGGTGTCCTATTGAGGAATTTGGAGCCCGACCCCACAATATGTAGGTCATAGCCAACTTTTTCTTCTATCAGATGCCGAGTCTCTGATTTGATATCAAGCTCCTTGATCCATTTAGAGTTAACTTTTGTGCATGGCGAGAGAAAGGGATTCAGTTTCATTTTGTTGCATATGGATTTCCAGTTTTCCCAGCACCATTTGTTGAAGATGCTATCCTTCCTCCATTGCATGCTTTTAGCCCCTTTATCAAATATAAGAAAGTTGTAGTTTTGTGGGTTGGTTTCTGTGTCCTCTATTCTGTACCATTGGTCCACCCACCTGTTTTGGTACCAGTACCATGCTGTTTTTGTTACTATTGCTCTGTAGTATAGTTTGAAACCTGGAATCGCTATGCCACCTGATTCACACTTCCTGCTTAGTATTGTTTTTGCTATTCTGGGTCTTTTATTCTTCCATATGAATTTCATGATTGCTTTCTCTATTTCTACAAGAAATGCCGTTGGGATTTTGATTGGCATTGCATTAAACCTATAGAGAACTTTTGGTAATATCGCCATTTTGATGATGTTAGTTCTGCCTATCCACGAACAGGGTATATTTTTCCATCTTCTAAGGTCTTCTTCAATTTCTCTCTTTAGGGTTCTGTAGTTTTCATTGTATAAGTCTTTCACCTCTTTTGTTAGGTTGATTCCCAAGTATTTTATTCTTTTTGAGGATATTGTGAACGGAGTGGTTGTCCTCATTTCCATTTCAGAGGATTTGTCGCTGATATACAGGAATGCCTTTGATTTATGCATGTTGATTTTATAACCTGCCACTTTGCTGAATTCATTTATTAGCTCTAATAGTTTCTTTGTAGACCCTTTTGGGTCTGCTAGGTATAGAATCATGTCATCTGCAAATAGTGATAATTTAAGTTCTTCTTTTCCTATCTTTATGCCTTTAATTTTTTCATCTGTCTAATTGCTCTGGCCAGTGTTTCGAGAACTATGTTGAACAGAAGTGGTGAGAGAGGGCATCCCTGTCTTGTTCCAGATTTTAGAGGGAATGCCTTCAATTTTTCTCCATTCAGAATGATGCTAGCCTGAGGCTTAGCATAAATTGCTTTTACAATGTTGAGGTATGATCCTGTTATCCCTAGTTTTTCGAGAGTTTTGAACATAAAGGGATGCTGTACTTTGTTGAATGCTTTTTCCGCATCTATCGAGATGATCATATGGTTCTTATTTTTAAGTCTATTGATGTGGTGAATAACATTTATTGATTTCCGTATATTGAACCAGCCTTGCATACCAGGGATGAATCCTACTTGATCATGGTGCACAATTTTTTTGATATGATATCCGATTCGCCAGAATTTTATTGAGGATTTTTGCATCTAGGTTCATTAGAGATATTGGTCTGTAGTTTTCTTTCTTTGAAGTGTCTTTGTCTGGTTTCGGAATCAGGGTGATGTTGGCCTCGTAGAATGAATTTGGAAGTTCTCCCTCTTTTTCTATTTCCTGAAATAGCTTGAAAAGTATTGGTATTAGTTCCTCTTTAAAGGTTTTGTAGAACTCTGCTGTATACCCATCCGGTCCTGGGCTTTTCTTAGATGGTAATCTTTTGATGGTTTCTTCTATTTCCTCAATTGATATTGGTCTGTTTAGGTTGTCTACATCCTCCTGACTTAATCTGGGCAGATTATATGACTTAAGAAATTTATCAATGCCTTCACTATCTTCTATTTTATTGGAGTATAAGGCTTCAAAATAATTTCTGATTATCTTCTGTATTTCTGAAGTGTCTGTTGTGATATTGCCTTTTTCACCCCGTATGCTAGTAATTTGAGTTCTCTCTCTTCTTCTCTTTGCTAGAATGGCTAAGGGTCTGTCAATTTTATTTATTTTTTCAAAGAACCAACTTTTAGTTTTGTCAATTTTTTCAATTGTTTTTTTGTTTCGATTTCATTAATTTCAGCTCTGATTTTAATTATTTCTTGCCTTCTACTTCTTTTGCTGTTGTTTTGCTCTTCTTTTTCTAGGATTTTGAGATGAAGTATGAGATCATTTATTTGTTGGTTTTTTCTTTTTTTAAGGAATGAACTCCAAGCAATGAATTTTCCTCTTAGAACTGCTTTCAATGTGTCCCATAGATTCCGATATGTTGTGTCTGTGTTTTCATTTAACTCTAAGAATTTTTTAATTTCCTCCTTGATGTCTTCTAAAACCCATTGATCATTCAGTAACCTATTGTTCATTCTCCAAGTGATGCATGATTTTTCCTTCCTTCTTTTATCATTGATTTTCAGTTTCATTCCATTATGATCAGATAAGATGCATGGTATTATCTCTGCTCCTTTATATTGTCTAAGAGTTGCCCTGTGACATAATATATGATCTATTTTTGAGAAGGATCCATGTGCTGCTGAGAAAAAAGTGTAGCTGCTTGATGTTGGGTGGTATATTCTATATATGTCAATTAAGTCTAGGTTGTTAATTGTGTTATTGAGTTCTATAGTTTCCTTATTCAACTTTTGTTTGGAAGATCTGTCCAGTGGTGAGAGAGGTGTGTTGAAGTCTCCCATGATTATTGTATGGTGGTCTATCAGACTCTTGAACTTGAGAAGAGTTTGCTTGATGAACATAGCAGCACCATTGTTTGGGGCATATATATTTATGATTGTTATGTCTTGTTGGTGTATGGTTCCCTTGAGCAGTATGTAGTGTTCCTCTTTATCCCTTTTGATTAACTTTGGCTTGAAATCTATTTTATTTGATATGAGTATGGACACTCCTGCTTGTTTCCACAGTCCATATGAGTGATATGATTTTTCCCAACCTTTCACCTTCAGTCTATGTATATCTTTTCCTATCAAATGTGTCTCCTGTAGGCAGCATATTGTTGGGTTTTGTTTTGTGATCCATTCAACTAGCCTGTGTCTCTTAATTGGTGAGTTTAAGCCATTAACATTTAGGGTTATTATTGATATATGGTTTGTTCTTCCAGCCATATTTGTTTATTAATGCTTATTAATTTGTTTATTAATGTTTATTAATTTGTTTATTAACTAAAGCTGATTTGTTTTCCTCTTTGATTATTTTCCCCCCTTTACTGTCCTACCTCCCACTGTTGGTTTTCATTGTTGTTTTCCATTTCCTCTTCCTGTAGTGTTTTGCCAAGGATTTTTTGAAGAGATGGTTTTCTAGCTGCAAATTCTTTTAACTTTTGTTTATCATGGAATGTTTTAATTTCATCTTCCATCCTGAAGCTTAATTTCGCTAGATACACAATTCTTGGTTGGAACCCATTTTCTTTTAGCGTTTGAAATATGTTATTCCAGGATCTTCTAGCTTTTAGAGTCTGTGTTGAGAGATCAGCTGTTATCCTGATTGGTTTACCCCTAAATGTAATCTGCTTCCTTTCTCTTGTAGCTTTTAAAATTCTCTCCTTATTCTGTATGTTGGACATCTTCATTATAATGTGTCTAGGTGTGGATCTCTTATGATTTTGCACATTCGGCGTCCTGTAGGCTTCTAGGATTTGGGATTCTGTCTCATTCTTCAAGTCTGGGAAGTTTTCTCGTATTATTTCACTGAATAGATTGTTTATTCCTTTGGTTTGGAGCTCTGTGCCTTCCTGTATCCCAATGACTCTTAAGTTTGGTCTTTTGATATTATCCCATATTTCTTGGATGTTCTGCTCATGATTTCTTAGCAGACTTGCTGAGCTGTCTATGTTCTTTTCAAGTTGAAATACTCTGTCTTCATTGTCTGATGTTCTATCTTCTAAGTGATCCACTCTGCTGGTAGTATTCTCAATTGAGTTTTTAATTTGGTTTATTGCTTCCTGCATTTCTAGGATTTCTATTTGTTTGTTTTTTATTTCCTCTATCTCCCTGTGAAATTGATCTTTTACTTCCTGGATTTGTTTATGTAGTTCCTTGTCAATGTGATCTTTCATTGTCTGATTTTGCTGTCTCATGTCTTCCTTGAGACTCCAGATCATCTGAAGCATATATATCCTGTACTCTTTATCTGACATTCCATCTGTTGCAGCTATTACCTCTTCTAAAGTTGAGTTGACCTAGATTGCCTGTGGTCCTTTCTTTCCTTGTCTTTTCATACTGCTGGCGTTTCTTTCTGCTTGGTGAAACTGTTGTGTTTTTGAAATTTTCCCTCTATTTATTTATATTGCTCTTGTATAGTTGAAAAATCTCCCTTGCAGGGCAGGTAGTGGCTGTGATCCTCCTCCAATTGGTGTGATCTGTCTACCACGCTGGCGGGCCCTAGGTCTGCTCTGCTGGCCGGTCGAAGGTCCGCCTACTCAGCAGGTGCAAGGGGCACCTCGCGCAGGTTGCTGGGCCTAACCTCCCAATGGGTTGCAGGTCCGCCTACCTTGCAGGTGCGGGAGGAGGGGATGGGCCTGCCCCTCAGCAGGCCGCTGGACCTGTCCTGCTGGTGGGTCGCAGGTCCGCGTTCCCTGCAGGCGCGTGTGGCAGCTCTGTCACTTGGCAGGTTGCTGGGCCTGACCTGCCCGTGGGTCGCCGGTTCACCTACCTTGCAGGCACTCTAAATATTCTGTTAAAATGTTCACAAATGTTTTTCCAAGAAGGGAGAACCACAGTCTCTTAAGTAATTCCTTGAATGTTAGTCCCACTATTTCTTCTTTAGAAATGTGTTTTTAAAAAAAATCCCAAAACAAAAAAACCCTACTATAGATATTAGGTAGAATTTTATGGACAAAGAGTCTTACCACAAAATTGTTTTAAGATACATATAGATATTTATGTAAACATAAAGACAATTAAATATTCAATGATACGAATAATCAATTACACTAAAAGCTAAAATCTATAAAACTGGAATTTTTACACATTTTATTTACATATGAAAATATATTAGGAATGACATAAAGTGGAAAAAGCAAAAAGGAGGAGTAGATATGTAGCATAACCTATTTAACAAATAGCTAGGATTGAAGAATTGAGATAGAAAAACTTTTCAGTGCTTGGTTCTGAGGGATACTACTAAAGATAATTTTAATGTTATCTCTAATATCTTACACATTTTCTATAATAAAAATATTATCTTGATATTTTATTCCCTTGAGTTTTTTTTAAGTTGTAGATGGACACAATATCTTTGTTTTATTTATTTATTTATTTAATTTTAAAAATATTTATTCTTTTAGTTGCAGTTGGACACATGCCTTTATTTTATTTATTTATTTTATGTGGTGCTAAGAATCGAACCCAGTGCCTTGCACATGCCAGACAAGTGCTCACTTATCTCCAAACCCAGTCCACCTCCCTTGATTTTTAATAATATATTTACACAGTGGTTTTGGGCTTACAGAAAAATTGGGCAGAAAGTACAGAGAGTTCCCACAGCTCATTCTTTCCACTGTAGTTTTCCCACTATTAACATTTTGTGTTAGTGAGTTTTTGTCACAATTGATGAACTAATGTTCATGGAATATCATTAAAGTCTACTCTTTGTCACAGAATTCAGTGTTTTGATAAATGTATAATATTGTGCACCTGCCATTACAGTATCATATTGAGAAGTTTTATCTCATTAAAAAAATCCCTGGCTCTGCCTATAATCCCAGCAGCTCAGGAGGCTGAGGTTGGAGGATTGCAAGTTCAAAGCCGGTCTCAGCAATTTAGCAACTCCCTGAGGAATTTAGGAAGACCCTGTCACAAAATAAAAAAAATAAAAAGAGCTGGAGATGTTGCTCAGTGGTTAAACATACCTGGATTCAGTGCTGGTACAAAAAAAAAAAAAAAAAACAAACCAAAACAACAAAATCCTGGCTGAAATCATTCACCCTTCCATATCTCCCCGTTCCTGAATTCCTGAAAGCCTCTGTTCTTTTTATTGTGTATATAGTTTGACTTTTCCAGATTGCCACATGACTAGAATTATAGAGTCTATGTCTTTTTAAAACAGGCTTATCTCACTTAGCAATGCATGTTTGAGATTTCTCCTTGTCTGTGGTTTGATAATTTCTCTTTGTTACTTAATAATATTCCATTATATGAATGTACCATAATTAATCCATTCACTTGATAAAGAAAATCTTGATTGTTTTCAATTTTTGGCAGTAATGAATGAAGCTATTATAGATATTTGTGTAAAAGTTTTTGTGTGTATGTAAGTTTTCAACTCACTTGGATAAATACCTAGGAATGTGACTGCTAGATTTTAATTTGTGTCTGCTTTAATTTTAATCAAGTCCAACTTAAGTTTTTTCTCCATGAACTGTGTTTGTTATCCTATCTATAAAGTCATTGTCAAATCTAAAATCATCTAGATTTTCTGTTGTTTTATGGACACTTTATAGTTTTGCATTTTACCCTTAGGTCTATGTTAACAGTTTGAATTAATATTTGTGGGGATATATTTTGGGGTATTTGAATGTTCAGTTGTTCTAGCACCATTTGTTGATGAGACTTTCTCCTTTGAATTGCTTTTGCTCCTTTGTCAAAGCTTAGGTGACTATATTTGTGTAGGTCTATTTTCTGTTCCATTGGATATTTTCTGTTCCATTGATCTACTTGCCTATTTTCCTTTTTCTCTTTCTTTCTGCTTCCTCTTTTCTTTTTTGGCCTTTCCCATACTTTATCCAACACTGTAGCTTCAGAGTAGGTTGACATGGGGTATGTCAGTTCTCCAGGTTTGCTTTCCTTCAATATTGTGTTTTCATTTAAGCCCTTAGTATATTAATTGTTGTTATTTAATTCTCTGCCTGGAATTACAAAATCTGGGCCCTGTGTTCTGTTACTGGTGCCTACTTTATTTTGTCTGTGTTATGCTTTTAACATCCTTGTCATGTTTTGTCCAAAGGCCGAGTTGGTGTACTGGGTAAAAGAAACTGATGTAAATGGATCTTTATTTGAACTTTGACACTTAGATTTTTTCTTCTGTGAGCATGGCTGTATGTCCCAGGGACAAATTTTTTTTTCTGGTTTCCTTGTTATTGTCTCTCCTATTGTCTTTGGTTTTCTCTAAAAAAGGCTTCATGAATAGGGTCTGAATTTTCCTGTTCTTTCAACTGCAATCCTCTGTTCTTATTCAGGATGCTGGTGGATGCTGGGTAAGGGAGGGCAGGGAGAACGCCTGTGTCCTGTGATTACATCCAGTCTTTTGGTGAGCCTGTGTTTCTGGGTTGCAACCTCTCCAAGTGCTTCCCAGCCTTCCAGAAAATACCTGAAGAGTAGAAGGGAATGGAGTTGGGTGTTTTCTCTGCCACACCTTGAAGCATACAATGGATTGGATTTGGTTAATTTCTGGTAAAAAGAGACTTTGGTTAGAGTCTAGTAAAACAGTTTTCACTAAGTCCAGGCCTTTGCTAAGGGAGCCAGACTCTGGGAATTTATCAAAGTAATTGCTTTTCATCTCCCTCTATCAGAGGTATGTGGGAAGGCTTCTCCCATCTTTACCAGAACCTGGTGGATCTCCTGGAAGTAAAGTCATGAAACTATTGGTCTCTTTGGGAATTTTTCTTTCTGAATTTTTTTCCATTCCTAGTTTTGGGAAATTACCTAATTATTCTTGAAATGTTTCTACCATTCCTGGACCCAGAGAAGATCTGTGTTCCAGGTATGCTGTGGGAATTTTCTGTGCTTATCTGTCTCTCCAGTTTTGGGGGACAGCCATTGTGCGACCTCAAGTGAGGGTTTTGAATAATCAGAATGAAAGCCAAGATTTGGATCTCTTAAAAGGTTTCCAAAACACTGTTTCCAGTTTATTTTTAAATATTGCCTTCTCAAAACTTGAATTTGAGGAAGGAAAGCCACTGGCCTATGGGGAGCCTGGAGATGTCCCCCTTCCTTCACGTTGTCCTTCTGGGTTTCCTTCTGGTTCACTTGTTTCCTTCCCTTCCAAAGTGATGTAACCTGGTTGTTTTGTCCATCTGTCTTTGTCCTTGTCCTTGTGGTGGTCCTGGCATGAGGATGTGCTCTGATTTGCATTATCTGGGGTGTCCCCATGCACAAGTCGGTGGAGAGAATGAACATGCTGGGAGGGGAAGGAAGCCAGCCCTCAGGGCAGCCTCCCCAGCACCGCAGAAGGCCCGTCTGCACGTCACCAGTGAGTGCTCCCTCTTACCCTGTTCATCGTGAACACGAGCAGACCTCGGTGTTGGCTCTGGTGTACTCTTTCCCTGCTCTGCTCCTCTCCCTCATCCGGGGTTCATGTCAGTGCTCCCCTCATGCCTGGCAAAGATGGTGCTGTGAGTGATGTTTCCCATCAACTCCATGCCAGGTGGCTTACCCTGGGACAGTCATTTTAGGCACATAACTATGTAGGATTTCACAGATATTTAAAATCTGTTTATTTCATTTAAAAAAATGTTTCCCCCAATGACTTTTTAGCGATTTAACAAATAAAAGAAAATGGACACACAAACACACAAAGTTGCCTTTTCAGCACGTTACAGGTTTACCGGGTTGTTGAATGCATAGTGTGAATCCTTCATGAAAACAGTGGATATTTCTGTTTATTAGATTTACATCAGATCTGAATGGAAGAAAACAAAACTTTCAGTGTTTACAGAAGCATATATAGTTTAGTAGTTTGAAACACGTTTGGGATAGGCATGTGGTGTCATAAATTTGTTTAAGATAGTTGCTGCCCCAACTCCCATTTTCGGGCCTCTGTCACAATATTTTTTTTGGAACTCAGATGTGTCCAATGGCCCCTGGCCTCATTAAGATGACCATTCCTGTGTGGTTAGCTGCAGTGTGGCCCAGTTGTCTCTCTACTGACACAAAGCCATACAAACCTAATAACTGCTGGTCATGATATCACCAATCGAGCAACACCAGAGTCCTGTATATAAGTTCTCCTTCACATGTGTTTCATTTTAAATTAGTCAGTCCACATCCCCTTCTGGAAAACTCAAGGAAAGTCACCTGTTATGATTTAGATATGAGGTGATCCCCTAAAGCTCATGTGTGAGGCAGTGCAAGAACGTTCAGAGGTGAAATGATTGGGTTGTGAGAGCCTCAACCTAATCTGTGCATTAACTATAGGCAGGTGGGGTGTGGCTGGAGGAGGTGGGTCACCGAGGATGTGCCTTTAGGGTATATATTTGGCTCCTGGTGAGTGGAAGTCTTTCTCTTCTTCCTTGGTACCATGTCCTAAGTGGCTTTCCTCTGCCCCACCCTCTGCTAGGATGTTTGACCTCACCTGGAGACCAGAGCAAAGAAGCTGACTGAAAATGTGAGCCTCCCAAATAAACTCTTCCTACTCCAAGGTCTTTTCATCGCAGGGGTAAAAAGCTAAGTAAAATAATGCCCAGGACCCTGAGAAAGGCAGGGCAACCCAGTGCTTCCTCTTTTTCTTCCTCAGCTGTTGGAGCTCACTGTCACCACCAGATTTCCCTTCAGCACCCCTAGCCTCTCTGGAATCTTTAAGTAAAACACTTTGGTTTCGTGCCCTTTGGTTTCACCTTCTCTTGTCCCACTTGGCTTATGGTCCCTCTTGCCAGGGAGACCACAAGACCAAATTAGAAGAGTAAAAATCTCAACACATGCATTTCACTTCACATGGTGTCTGCTCTGCTTTGAACTATGTTATTTTCCAAGCATTTATTGACTACCTGCCACCCATGTTTGACACTGCTTGTGTAGCAGTGAGTACCATCTTATTTACCTTCTTGGAGCCTGCCTTGATGTGGAGGCTAGCTTTCACTGTCAGCCCTTCATTGTCATTAAGTGCTTCCTCTAAGAAGCACTAAAGCAAAACTGGAAACCAGATATTTTCACTAAATTCTTCTAGCCTCCTCTCTTTACCCTTTGTTCCCTACTATACCATAATATTCAAAGATTTCAAGGAAAAAAAATAAAAGCATATATAAAATTAAATTCTTAAAAATGAGTTAAATTCTTATTCCCCTTTGAAGCTTTGCCAAAACTTCTGGCAAAGACCCCAATCCAAAATGAGCTCAATTATCCACCTCCCCTAGGCTGGTGGTCTAAGTGCTGAGTTTTGCTGAGTAAAATCAAATAGACTTAGATCACAAATCCCTTCCTTATGGATTAATTTGAGAAGCAATTTTCAACCCTCAATCTACCTGATGTCTCAGCAGAATGTTAGGTAGCTGGCCACCACAACATTTTGAAACCGTCTTTTCCCTTTGATTCGTTGGAGACTTATACATTCTCTTCCTCACTTTGCTAACCACTTTTTCTCAGTTTCTTTTATTGGCTCCTCCTTTTTCCTGTTAATGAAACTCAGCAATGCTTTGTCCTGAGTCCTCTCCACTTTCATGGACTCTCATTTACTGTATTCACGCAGTTTTTAAATTACCATCCATTTCTTGACCTTTCCTCTGAGTTCCAGATCAACATATCCAATTGCCTACATTATATCTCATTTGGCAAATAAATATCGCTATGTAGTCATATGTCATTTGTATATAATGTCATCAGGAATGCCTTCTGGAAAATGTACCCTTAGGCAATTTTATCATTGAGTGACATTATCGAGTGTTTTTATACAAACTAAGATGGCTATGACGTCACTAGACAACATAATCTTATGGGACCACCATTGCCTATGTAGTCCCCAGTTGACGGAAACATTGTTAGGCAGTGCAGTACTGTGTGCATAACGGAACTTGTAATTTTTACTTACCTTCCTTCTCCCTGATCTTCATTTTCTGCTTACCCACTCAGTGGTTGAAAATAGATAGCATCTATGCACTTGTCTGTGCCAGAAGCTTGAGCATTATCCTGAAAATCACTTTCCCCCTTCTATATACAGATAGGACCAATACCCTCTAAGTGTGGTACATAAGTGACTGTAAAGGGAAGTTACTCTGTGGTCATTTTGGGATTCTTTGCAAGGGACTTTGAAGGGATAAAGGAACCACATTAGTTATCAATGACCAGCAAAGGAATGATGATATTATTATTATTATTATTATTATTATTATTATTATTATTATTATTATTATTATTTTACTGTTGTTTTAAGGGAGCTGCAAACAAAATCACATTCCCAAGTTTCCCAGGAAAAAGAGCCATTTGTGAACATTATTAGATCAGAGGGCTGATGAGATTAAGTCTAGACATAGTCTAAGACTTTGCCCACCTCTGTTTCAAAATTTCTTTTCATCACCCCAGAATTACACCCAAAACCATTATATATTTAGTCCCCATCCTCCCTTTTCCTTGGCCCTCTGGAAGCCACCACTTTGCTTTCTGTCTAAATAGGCTTTTCTGTTCTGGATATCTCATGTAATAGGAATCATGTGATATTCATTATTTTTAGATGATGTCTCTTACTTAAAATTTGAGGTTCTTGCAAGTTTTAGAATGGATCAGCACTGAATTCCTTCTTATGATTGTCTCATATTCCATTGTATGTATACAACACAATTTGGTTTTCTATCAGATTAAAGTATAAATGTAGAAATATATACTTATTTCATATGAAGTCATAATAATATGCCCTTATACAGATAATTTGGAGCTATCCAGACTAAAAAGTAAATACGTTTACCTGTTGAGTGAGAAAAATAGATGAAATCATTGAATATTATATACTATTGTTTCTTCTTTGTAGAAATATTCTGTTCAATTCATTTAAACTTCAAACATCAAATTTAAATTGGTTTGATGAATTCTGCATTATTGTAATACACTAAGACAGGTATTGACATGTTATGGCCATGGGTCAAGACTGGGTCACCATCTGGTTCTTAATTTTAAGTAAATTTTTATTGGAACACAGCTACATCCATTTATTTTCATGTTGTCTAAAACTAATTTTTAAAATATTTTCGGTTTTTTTAGTTGTAGTTGGACAAAATACCTTTATTTTATTTTTATGTGGTGCTGAGGATCGAACCTAGCACCCCACACATGGTAGGTGAGTGCTCTACCACTGAGCCACAACTCCCTCCCCTACGACTATTTTGGTAGTATAACATCAAAACTGCATAGCTTTGGCAGAGACTTCATGTCCCACAAAGCCTAAATTATTTCCTATCTGATCCTGAACAGAAAAGGTTTATTGAACCCTGCTCTAGAATTATGAAATCCATGTGGAATTACTTTTCTGCTAGGATCTCATTAGTTTGGGTATGTTCAAGGGAAAAACTCAACTGAATTTGGAAACTTCCATTACTGAGCTCTAGAATATAAAATATATTTTGTTTTGTCTGTTGGTGGGAGTTTTCAATTAATAAACAGAAAGAAACTTAAAATTTAAATATGGAGAAAAACCCAATAATATCTTTGGGGGCATATTGAAAGTATGGAAACTAGGAGAATCAATGGTTGGCCAAAACAATTTCTCAAATGAAGTATTTTTTTTTCCTGGAAATGAAATAATCAACAAACCAAATTAAAAATTCAAAGGAAAACATCATTAATAGAGTAGATCACTTTGAAGATCAACTTTTAGACCTCAAAAACAAAATACATAATCTTGAAAATAAAAATGTTAAAAGATCATAACCATAATATTCAGGAATTCTGGGATCACATCAAGAAGCCAAATTTAAGAATTATTGGGGTAGATGAAAGCTCTGAAATACAAGCTAAAGGCATACACATTTTTTTCAATGAAATAATTACAGAAAATTTTCCAAACCTTAAGAAGGAGATAGAAATTCAAGTCCAAGAGGCATATAGAACTCCAAATATGCCAAATCGCAAGAGAGCCACTCCAAGACACATTATCATGGAAATGCCTAGCATACAGAATAAGGATAGAATGTTAAAAGTTTCAAGAGAAAAATGGCTGGCCATATTTAGAGGCAAATCAATTTGGATATCAACAAAGAAAATTGATGCTAAAAAGACTATTATACCCAGCAAAGTAAGGGTTCAGATGTGCAGATGAAATAAAAACCTTCCACAATACACAAAAATCTAAAAGAATTCATAACCAGAATGCCTGCATAATAAAGTGTACTCAATAAAATATTTAATGAAGAAGAAATAAAAAATACAAATGAAAACCAGTATGAGGATAAATTAAACTAGAAGAATAGTTAATTGAAGGAGAATCAAGCCAGATTCAAACATTAGAAAGAAATTGGCAGGAAGTAAAAATCCTCTCTATAATAACATTAAATGTAAATTGTCTAAATTCTTATATTAAAGACACACGTTGGCAGATTAGATTAATAAACAAGACCAAACAATGTGATCTTTGCAAAATACTCACTTCACAGACAAAGATATCTACAGACTGGATGGGAAAAGACATACAATTCAAATTGTACTTGTAAACAAGGAAGCACAGCTATTCTCATACCAAACAAAGTGGATTTCAAGCCAAAATTAATCAGAAGAGACAAAGAAGGTCCTGTCATACTGCTTACAAGAATCAAACAAAAGCAAGATACAATAATTGTAAATATTTGTGCCCCAAGTAATGGTTCATCTATGTACATAAAACAAATCCTTCTCAATAATTAAGAATCAAATGGACCACAATACAATGATACTGAGTGACTTTAACTCATCTCTCTCACCACTGGGTAGATACATCCAGACATAGACTAAGTGAAGATTCTGTAGAACTCACAATGCAATTAATAATGGACCTAACAAACGTATACATAGTATTTTGTCCATCAGTGACTGAATTCACTTTCTTATCAGCAGCACATGGGACATTTTCTGAAATAGACCACATTTTAGGTCACAAGGCAAACCTTAACAAATACAAAACAATGGATTAACAATACTTGACATTCTGTTAGATGATAATGGAATGAAATTAGAAATCAATGATAGAATAAAAAGCAGAAAACACTCTAACACCTGGTCGTTAAATAATACCCTTTTGAGTGATGAATAGGTAGCAGAAGCAATCATGGGAGAAATAAAAAAATTTAGAAGTAAAAGAGAATAGCGATACAATATATCAAAATCTCTGAGATAGTATGAAGGCAGTTTTACGAGGAAAATTTATAGCATCTAGTTCATACATCAAAAGAATAGAAAGACACACCACACACACACAACTAACATTATACCTCTAGACTCTAGAAAAAAGAACAAAACAACACCAAAATTGGTAGAAGACAGGAAATAATTAATCAGTTGAAACCATGAAATTGAGAATTCAAAAAAAAAATCAATGAAACCGAGTTGGTTTTTTGACAAGATAAACAAGGTTGATAAAAACCTTCCAAAGCAACCAAAAGAAATAGAGAAAACATTGAAATTAACAAAATTTGAGATGAAAAAGGAATTATTAACACAGATACTACTGAAATCCAGAGAATTATCAGGAACTACTTTGACAATTTATTTTCTAGTAAGCTAGAAAATCTTAAAGATATTAACAAATTTCTAGAGACATATGACCTACCCAAATTGAACCAGGAGGATATAGAAAACTTAAATAGATAGATCTAAAAAAAAATAAATCAGCTATTAAGTGCCTTCCAACAAAGAAAAACCCAGGATTGGATGGATTCTTAGGTGAGTTCTGTGCAGACCCTTTAAAAGAAACAAATATCAATCCTCCTCAAATAATTTCAAGAAATACAAAAGAAGGGAACTTTGTCAAATTCATCATTTATGAAGCCAGTACCACCCTGATACTAAAACCAGCCAAGTCATAGGAGAGAAAAATTCAGGCCAATATTTTTTTTTTTTTTGAGAGAGAGAGAGAGAGAGAGAGAGAGAGAGAGAGAGAGAGAGAGAGAGAGAGAGAGAATTTTTAATATTTATTTTTTAGTTTTCGGCAGATACAACATCTTTGTTTGTATGTGGTGCTGAGGATCAAAGCCGCACGCACGCCAGGCAAGCGCACTACCGCTTGAGCCACATCCCCAGCCCAATGTCAATATTTTTGATGAACATAGTTGCAAAAATTCTTAATCAAATATTTAAACCACATACAAAAACACATTAGAAAGATAGTGCACCATGATCAAGGGTCATCCTAGGGATGTAGGTTGGTTCAACATACAGAACTCAATAAATATAATTCACCACATAAACAGAGTTAAGGACAAGAATCACATGATCATCTCAATAGATGGGGAAAAATAATTTGATAGAGTACAGCACCCATTCATATTTAAAATGCTAGAAAAACTAGAGATAAAGGAACTTACCTCAACATTGTAAAAGCTATACATGACAAATCCAAGGCCAACATTATGCTGAATGGAGAAAAACTGAAAGTACTTTTTTTTTAAAACAGTAACAAAGCAAGGATGCCCATTTTTATCACTCTTGTTCAACATAGTCCTTGAAGCTCAGCCAGAGCAATTAGGCAAGAGAAGGAAATTAAAAGGATACTGATAGGAAATGAAGAGTTCAAATCATCTCTGTTTTCTGATGACATGATCATATCTTTAGAAGACACAAAACTCCACCAGAAGACTTCTAGAGCTCAGAAATGAATTCAGCAAAGTAGCAGGATGTAAGATCAACACTCATAAGTCAATTGCATTCCTACACATCAATGATAAAGCTGTTGAAAAATAAATTAGAAAAACTAACCCATTCACAATAGCCTCAAAAAGTAAAATAAAATGTTTGGGATTTAATCTAACAAAAGAGGTGAAGGACCTCTATTTCTATAGAACACTAAAGAATGAAATTGAGAAAGATCTTGAAGGAAGAAAAGACTGCCTATCTTTTCGGATAGTCAGAATTAATATTGTCAAAATGGCCATACTACCAAAAGTGATTTATGAATTCAACACAATTTCCATCAAAAATCCAATGACATTCTTCACAAATTGAGAAAAAAACAATTCGGAAATTCATTTGGAAAAATAAGAGACCCAGAATACCCAAAGCAATCCTTAATAAGAAAAATGAATCAGATACATCTCGATTCTAAACCTCAAATTATACTACAGAATTATAGAAGCAAAAACAATGATACTGGCATCAACATAGGCATAAAGACCACTGGAATAGAATAGAAGACACATGGAAAAACCCATATAAATACAGTCAGCTGATACAAGATGAAAGTTGAAAAAATGTATGTTAAAGAAATAAGATAGTACCTTTAACAAATGGGACAGGTGAACTGGAAATCTAAATGCAGAAGAACAAAATTTAACCCCTATCTTTCACTCTGAACAAAAGTCAACTCAAAGTGGATCAAAGACCTGAGAATGAGACCCCAAACCCTGAAACTGCTAGAAATAACTGTAGGCCAAACTCTCTAACATGTTGGCATAGGAACTGACTCAATTAACAAGACTCCTAAAGTGTTATGAAATAAAAATTTTTAAAAATCATTAACTGGGATGGCATTTAATTACAAAGCTTCCTCACAGCAAAGGAAACAATTGAGAGTGTGAAGAGAGAGCCTGCCAAATGAGAATAGATCTTTACCACCTTCTCCTCAGATAAAGCATTAATATATGGAATATACAAAGAATACAAAAAACTTAACACCAAAAAAAATCCCCAGATAACTCTATCAATAAATGAGCAAGAGAACTAATTAGACACTTCTCAAAAGAAGAAATAAAAATGTTCAACAAATATATGAAAAAATGTTCAACGTGTCTAGTTAGGAAAATGCAAATCAAAGATACATAAAGATTTCATCTCACTCCAGTCAGAATGGCATTTGTCACGATACAAATGCCAATAATAAATGTTGGTGAGGATGTGGGGAAAAAGTTACTCTCATACATTGTTTGTGGGACTGCAAATTAGTGCAACCACTCTGGAAAGCAGTATGGTGATTCCTCAAAAAACTACAAATGGGCCAGGTATGGTGGTGCACACCTGTAATTACAGTGGCTTGGGAGGCCGAGGTAGGAGGATCACAAGTTCAAAGCCAGCCTCAGCAACTTAGCAAGGCCCTAAGCAACTTAGCAAACCCTGTCTCACAATAAAACATAGAAAGATTTGGGGATGTGGCTCAATGTTTAAGCATCCCTGAGTTCAATCCCTGGTACAAAAAATTCACAAACAACAACAACAACAACAAAATACTACAGTTGGGTGTGGTGGCACACACCTGTAATCTTAGTGACTTGGGAGGCTGAGACAGAAGGATTGTGAATTCAAAGCCAGTCTCAGCAACGGTGGGGCACTGAGCATCTCAGTGAGACCCTGCCTCTAAATAAAATACAAAATAGGGCTAGGGATGTGGCTCAGTGGTCGAGTGCCACTGAGATCAATGTCTGGTAACCCACCTGCCTCCCTCAAAATCCACTACAAATGGAAATACCATATAACCCAGGTATTCCACTGCTCAGAATATATTCAAAAGATTTAAAATCAGCACACTACAGTGACACAGCCTCATCAGTGTTTATATTCACACAATTCACAATAGCCAAACTATGAATCCAACCTAGGTGCCCTTCAACAGATGAAGAGATAAAGAAAATTTGATATCTATACATAATGGAGTATTACTCAGCCATAAAGAAGAATGACATTATGGCCATTGCCAGTGAATGGATGGAACTGGCATCTATCTTATTAAGTGAAATAAGTCACTGCCAAAAAGTCAAAGGTTGAATATTTTTCCTGATATGCAGAAGCTCATCCAAAATAAGTGGGGAGTTGAATTTTAAAAAGCAAGAGAGAGAGAGAAAGTTGGGTGGGGGGAAAAGGAGAAGAATCTTATCAAAATAGAGGAAAAATCTGAAGAGTAGGTGGAGGGGATTGAGGAGAGGAAGAAGGAATGAGAAAAGTAGTACAGTGGAATGAATCTGAACTTTTATATTTGCATCCGTGGATGTGGTAAGGTCTATCCTGGCATCATGGAAATCCACAGGACACTACTTTAAAAAAGTTAAATTGTAAATGGATTGAAAAGAAATCAGTGGAGTAGAGCGAGAGAAATGGGGGTCAGAGGCAAAGTGATGGGGGTTGAATTGGAGTGGTTTGCATTCCATACATTTGTGATAATGTCAAGGAATATCCGTGTGTTGTTTATAACTCAAAATGAAAAATATATATATATAATCCTCAAAGAATTACAAGAAACTTGATGCTTCTATGAATAAAAGCATGTTGAGGATTGAGTATGGAGCAAAATCTGTGAAAGACCTCTTCAATTAACACTGATTTTCTTATCTTGCCTCCTGCTTCTAACAACTTTGGAAAGAAAGGTATACAAAGTACATTTATGAAGACTTGAATTGGGTGTCAACATACCTTATACACAAACAAAGATATAAAAAATTGTGGTATATATGTGTATTAAGAATTGTAATGCAAAAAAGTACATGTATAATGGCATAAATTAGCGTGAACATACTTTATGTACAGAGATACGAAAAATTGTGCTCTATAGGTGTAATAAGAATTGTAATGCATTCCACTGTTGTCGTGTATCTAAAAAATAATAAAATCAATAAAAAAAGAAATAAGAGGCCTACCTTCCTTTATTTTGTCCCATTGATTTTCAATACATAGTCTACTTATGTAGACATAGGAAGTGAATAGTCCTTCTCTGTTCTTTCACATGAGTGGAATGGCTTTCTCTTGGCATTTCCAGGATTCTGCCATTTCATAGGAAGATAAGTTTCAATTCCTGAAGGTGACTGACATGATATCTTTGAAGAACTTTCCTTTGAGACTTAAGACTAATGTAGTACAATTAGATTTGTTGTACGAAATTCAGTCTGTGAAATAATGACAATTTTCAGAATCTTTAACCTCACAAATTCAGACTAAGAGAAAAAGGCAATCTCAACATTTCTATCAGGCTTTACTAAGAACATAGATTTCAAACAGGGATAAAAATCCTGTTGTATTGTGTTTCTTCAAGAAAACTTCCATATTGGTTTGAGATAGTGCTATATTGTAGCAACTACAGGATTTTTTGAATAATTAATTTTTCTGTTTTTTTCTTTATTCAAAGTGATCACAATTTTCAAGGCAACTTTCACTTTGCAGAAGATGATTATATAGTTTGTTATTCTTTTCTCGTGTTCCTCCCATGTTTTTGTTCCTCTCTAGCATGTTTCTTGGTCCCTCTAGTAAAAGTTGATAATCAAAAATAAGGAAAATTAAATCACATTGATTGCTACCTTCTTTTAAAGTCTCACAATAAAGAGGAGATCTGAAAGGTTACTGTGATTGTCTGTGCTGCTGTAAATGTGAAGGTCATCAAGAATTGTAAGTTTTTTATAGGTACCTAAAGAGCTATTATATCAAGTTAAGGATGAACTTGGCACATGTCTGTTACTGGTTTTCTTTATAATGAATTCAAGATCACATTTGTTATTTTTATAAAATTTATAGGACAATCTGAAAACATTTTAAATTTGAAAAGTAAAATGCTATTGACGTTAGATCTTTGAAAATGAATCGGTTTCAACTATCCTTTAGGTGTGCAGGGGTTTAAGAAATGATTGATTTGTAATGCATTTCTGCTGTATTCTCTCACGGGCAATTTATGTTTCCTTGGGCTCCAATTGATTTCTGATTGTTGCCTGGTCTTCATCCTGCTATCCGTGATTTGAGTCACTTCTTTCTAGTTATATAAGGGTTGCTCTTTTTTATGAGCTTCTCTAACCTCTGCAGTCATTCTACATTCCTTGACCAATAATTACTTACCTTATGATGGGGATGTGCAATTTTGTGATTAATTAATGTTTCCTTTTGCTGAATCATAATTTTTGAGCATCAGTATTAGAGTTCATAGAAAATGTATTTTCAAGTGTTGGTTCAAAAAAGACCTGTTTCAATTGCAGATAATGGGACTAACTTGATGAATCTAAAATAATTTCATTATTCTTTTCCCCATATTTTTTATTGGTGCCTTATAGTTGTACCTAATTGGATTTGTGGTTACATATTCATACAGGGACACAATATAACAATATAATTTGGTCAATATAATTCCCCAGTATTTCCCCTTTCCCTCCCTTTCTCTATCTCCCTTGGTCCCTTTCCTGATCTCCCTTAGATTTTTCATGAGACCACCACTCACCTTTGTTTTCCTTTTTCCTCTCTACCTTCCCTATATGAAAAAACAAAGAAACAAAAAAACACATGACCCTAAATCTTTTGAGTTTGTCCTATTTTACTTAACATAAGGGTCTCAGGTTCCATCCATTTTCCTGCAATGACATATTTCATTTTTTTAAGGCTTAATAAAATTCCATAGTATGTGTATGTATTACATATATAAAATATATAATGTAATTATATAATGTATAGATATTATGTATAATTACATTATATATAAATTATGTATCTGTCTATATATATATATTATATAGATACATTATATAAATCACATTATATGTAAATTATACATTATATATAAATTACTATATATATATTTATATATTTACATTTTGTTTATCTATTCATCATTTGATGGACATCTTGGCTGATTCCATAGTTTGACTATGGTAAAATTGTGGTACTATGAAGATGGGAATGCATGTATTGCTATAATCTGATGACTTCAATTATTTAGGATAAATACTGAGGAGTGTTATAGATGGGTCATGTGGTGTTTCTATTCTTAATCTTTTGAGGAAACTCCATATTGATTTTCAAAGTGGTTGTGTTAATTTTCAGTTCCACCAACAATGTTAAACTGCTCCTTTTTCTCAACAGCTTCTCCAGCATTTATTATTGTTTGCATTCTTCATGTTGCCATTCTGATTGGAGTGAGATGAAATCTCTGTCTAGTTTTAATTTGCATTTCCCTAACTGCTAATGATATGTAACTTTTAAAATATATTTGTTGGCCATTTGTATTTCTTCTTTTGAAAAGTGTCTATTTAGTTATTTGTCCATTATTAACTAGGATGTTAATTTTCTGTCATGAAATAACAAGATTTTATCTCATTCTATCTAATTTGATGCCATCCCACTTATTAACTCTTGGCATTATCTCTTGAGTTTTAGGGGTCCTTATGAGAAAGTTGTTTTCTGTACCTGTATGTTGCAGTGTTGACCTTACTTTTTTTTTCTAGGAGTTGCATAGTTTTTGGTCTATGCCTAAATGGTTTGATCCATTTTGAATTGACTTGTGTGTAAGGTGAGAGATAAGGGAATAACCAGTATTGGTGGAAATACCAACTGGGGAAATACTGGCTTAATAGAATAAACTTGGGTGTATTTTATCATCTTCTATGTCAGGTAATAATTTGAGGAGCATTGGAGTTAGTTATTCTTTAAAGGTCTGATAGAATTCCTCTGAGAATCCATCTGGTCCCGGGTTGTGTATTTGTTTGTGTTTTTTTGTTGGAAGGCTTTTTATTTCTGCTTCTATCTCATTACTAATTAGTTTTCTGTTTAGGTTTTCTATGTTCTTTTGATTTGATTTTGACAGGGCATCTGGGTCTAGAAATGTATTCATTTCTTCTATGTTTTCCAATTTATTGGAGTATAAGTTTTAAAAACAGTCCCTAATGACTGCTGAATATCTGTGATATCTGTGGTGATTTCTCCTTTTTCATCTCTAATTTTATTGATTTGTATTTTCTGTCTTTCTTTGGGTTAGTTTGGACTGTTTATCTTTTCCAAAAACCAGTTGTTCATTTCATTAATCCTTTGTATTTTTAAAATTCCCAATTTCATTGATTTTGGCCCTGATCTTAATTATTTCCTCTTTTACAGATTTTGGAATTGGTTTGTTCTTCTTTTACATGGGCCTTGAGATGCATTATTAAGTTGTTTATATGGGATCTTTCTGTTTTTCTTATGCAGACACTTGTAGCTTTAAAATTTCCTTAGGACTGACTTCATAGTGTCCCAGAGGTTCAGGTATGTTCTATTATTATTCTCCTTTGATTCTAAGAATTCTTTAATTACTTCTGTGACTTCTTCTATTATTCATCATTCAAAAGTTTATTATTGCATCTCCTTGTATTTATTTTAGTATCTGTTAGATTATTTTGGTGTCAATTTCTAATTTTATTTCTTTATGATCAGATAAGTTTCAAGCAATTACATATATATATATATATAATTTGCTAAGAGTTGCTTAGCAAATCTGTAAGAGTTGCTTCTGGCCTAAAATATGGTCTATTTTCAACAAGATTCTATGATCTGCTGAGAAGAAAGTGTATTTTGGCTGTTAGTGGATGAATTAGTCTATACATGTCTGCTAAATTCAATTGATTTATAATATTTTTCATGTCCAAAGAGTCTTTACTGAGTCTATGTGTGGATGACCTATCTATTGGTGAGAAAGTATGTTCAAATCACTCAGTATTATTGTACTGAGGTCTATCTGAGGCTTTAATTGGAGTAGTGTCTCTTTTTTAATATATATTTTTTATTTATATACGACAGCAGAATGCATTACAATACTTATAACACATATAGAGCACAATTTTTCATATCTCTGGTTGCATACATAGTATATTCACACCAATTTGTGTCTTCATACATGTACTTTGGATAGTATTGATCATCACATTCCACCATCATTAATTACCCCATGCCCTCTCCCTTCCCTTTGGAGTAGTGTCTCTTTTATGTAATTTGGTGCACTAATGTTTGGGGCATAAATATTTATCATCATTATTTTTTTGTTGGATTTTTCCCTTTACGAGTATTAACTGACATTCTTTGTCTCTTCTGATTAATTTTGGTTTGAATTCTGTTTTAGTGTGTATGAGAATAACTACTCTTCTTGTTTGGGGGCTTTATTCACCTGGCATACCAAATTCCATTCTTTCACTTTTGTCCTGTGGCTGTCCTAGCCTGTAAATGAATCTCTTGTAAACAATACATAGTTAGGTCTTGTTTTTTAATCCATTCTGCCAGCCTATAGCTTTTAATTATAGAGTTGAGACCATTTATAGTCACTCTTATTATAGAGAGATGTTTATTAATTCCTTCCATTTTGATTTATTTTTAATGTTTAATTTAGTCCTATTTCTCATTTGCTTAGCTATTCTTCAAAAGTGATTTGTTCATTTGTGAGCTCTGGAGTTTGTTTTTGATTTCTTCTGTGTAGAGTATTTCTTTAAATATTTTGGGTAGTGGTGGTTTAATAGCTATGAATTCTTTTAGTTTCTACTTGTCTTGGCAGGTTTTTTATGTCTTCTTCAATTTCAAAGGATAGCTTTGCTGAATATAGCAATCTTAGTGACAATTATTTTCTTTCAGCATTTGGAACACATCATTCCGAGTCCTCCTGGCTTTTAGAGTATTTGCTGAGAAATCAGAAGTATTTCTGATTGACTTGACTCTAAATGTGACCTGACATTTTCCCTTGAGCCTTTTAAAATTCTTTCCTTGTTCTCTATTTTAGGCATTTTGATTATAATGTATTGTAGCCAGAATCTTTACACTTTTGTCTAACTGAGATTCTGAACACATCCTGTGTATCAATGTCCATCTCATTCCCATGTTTAGAAAGTTTTCTTATTATTTCTCTGAAGAGGTTATCCATGTGCTTAGCCTGCATGTCACAACCCTTCTCAATTCCTACGATTCTTAAATTTGGTCTCTTAATGTTGTTGTAGAGTTCTTATATATTCCTATTATGATAACTTATTTTAGTTTCTTTAATACTATCTAAATGTTCAGAGCTGGTCACTTTGCCTTTCAGTTATGAGATTATATCTTCATCATGGTCTACTCTATTAGAAAGGCCTTCAGCTAAAGTTTTATTTGATATATTTTATCTTTCTTTTCTAAGATTTCTATTTTGTTCTTTTTCAGTATCTCTTCCTCCTTTTAAAATTTTTCATATCTTGTATTGATTTTCTTAATTCATTCAGTTATTTTTCCAAATTTTCTTGGAATTTGTTGATCATTTTTATGAACATCTTTTGGATGATTTGCCTGATAGTTCATCCACTTCAATATTTTTGTCATCAGTTGTGAATTATGAACTTTAGGAGATATCATGTTACCTTGTTTTTTCATATTTCTTGTATTACTGTATTAGGTTCTATGCGTCTATTGGGATGGATTTCTCACCCCTCATATGTATGGGCCTTTTAAGGGTATAGTCTTCTCTTTCCAAAGTGTCCTAGAATGAGCTAGATTGAGATCTCCTCATAGGTGTGGTATCCATAGCCTTTGTGCTAATTCTGTTTTTGCCATAGGAGTGGATATCCATGAATGGGATCTAAGGGCCAATCCCCAGATATTCCTACTTGGGGCCTGCTTGTTATGTTTTTTTGCCTGTTTCAATCTTTGTATTAATTTGTGTGTGGAGCAAGATACGGTGTCTTTTGGCAGAGTCTCTACCCTGTGAACTTGTAGTATCCCTATACATTCCCAGCACCACACAGAACAATAGCAAAAATCAATGCACGCAACAGAGCATTAAAATAAATATGCAGTTCCTACTATGACATCTACAACACTAATTTTTATTATTTAAACAGGAATGGTGGAGTCATAATTATCATTAGCAAAAACAATATGTAACCATAAACTAGATCTGCCACTAAAGTAAACAGAGGTGCCAACTATCTCATACACAGTAGTAATGATTACAACAACATGACCGTTGAGGGAGGAGTTACATAAAACAAATAAATCTAAAAGATGACACTACAGGTTCACAGTTCCTAGAGAGAAAATATGCTAGGAAGGTGGAAGAGAGCTTAGAACTGCAAAATGTGGACACAGTAAATGCAAAACAGAGGTAGGCAATAGTGGTTACAAAGAGGGAGGAGGAAAAAAAACACAGGAAAATCAAAGTAAAGAGAGTGAGAAAGAAATAACTAGAGAATTTGGGTATTAGTGGAGAATAAAGGAAACAAAGAAACAAAGAAAGACAAAACAAAAAAGAGCAAACCCAAACCCCTAACCCTGATGGATGCACTTCCAGAGTGAGGCTGCTGAGAATTCTATCAGGGATTGTCCTGTGGCTGCATCTAGGTCTAATTAGGCTGTAGGGGCTTTGTTGGTATCTGCTCTGGAGGGATTAGACAACCCAGGGTCTGGCAGCTTCCTGTCTTTGCTGGGAATCCAAATCTCAGCAGCCTCCCAACTAATCTACTTGGGAGCCTGGGGAGCCAGTCCTCCACGCAGTCCGCTGCCCGTGAACACAGCCTTCCCAGCCTTAGTCCCTGAGTGTATTCACATCGGCCTGTTCAGATTCTGGCCCTCTTTAGTGGATCATGTGAACCACCAGAGTCAAAGGGAAAACTAGTTGGACGTTATGCTGTAGATGTTGCTGGCATAATTGCAGTCATCTTTCTTTCCCCACCCCCACCTCGTGAATCTGTTCTTCCTAAGAAACAGAAACTACCCCGAGATAACACCTACCCGTTTGGAGACGTTCGGATCTCTCCCTATTTTCTCATTAAGAGACAGGAGACAACTTACCTGCCCCTGAGATGGGGAGGTACTGGTTTCCCTATGCTCTCCTTGAGAAGATAAAGGGACATGCCAGTTTCCCTGTCCCCACTGTGAGAGAGAGGAAAACCGCCTGTCTTTGTTCCCAGGAAACAAACTTGCCTTCTACAAAGCCAGAGGATGCTTACTTATGTCATTCAAGACTAAACCCACCCCTAATGCACAGGCATGATTCCAGCTTATGAAAAGTAACGTTCAAGGGGGGATTGCTGCTGCTCTCCCTCACTCTGCACAGAGCAGCTGTGTCAGGCTCCTGACAAGAAACCCACTTCTTATCCCAGGTGTGCTTTTGATGAGTCCTGTGCCACTTTTATTTCACATGTGGAGTCCCCGAAAAGCTCACTGTAATACAGTGCAAGAAAGTTTGGAGGGGAAACGATTGGGTTATAGCCTTAGGCTAATCAGTGGATTGATTTCTGATGGGATTAACTGTGTGGTAACTGGAGGCAGGTGGGGTGTGGATGGAGGAAGTGTTTCAGGGGGGTGTGACTATGCGGTGTATATGTGTATCTGGTGAGTGGAGTCTCCCTCTGTCTTTGCTTCCTGAGCACCATGTGAGCTGCTTCCTCCACCACACTCTCCTGCCATAATGTTGTTCATCACCTCGGGCCCCAAGGACTGGAGCCAGCCTTCTATGGACGAAGACCTCTGAAACTGTGAGCCCTCAAATAAACTCTTCTTTATCTACAGTTGTTTTTGTTTTGTCTTTCAGTTGCAGGGAAAAAAAAACTGATTAAGACATTGGACTATCTGTCCTTTATTTTTCTGACTTGAATCCTTTTGGGTACCGTGCTCCCTGGGCCTGTTTCACTCCTGTTCTGCTAGGTACATTCTAGTTCACGCATTATTTGTTTTTAATGGGGCACCTTGGAAATGTTTGCTATGATGTCCTGGGCTCACATAGCAGCAAGTTCAGTGTGGTCTCCTCAAGATGGTTCCTGCCTCAGCTTTCCATTTGCCAGTTGAGAATTACAGGGCGCTTTTCAAACACCAGTTCACTCTGCAGCTTTTGGATCAGCTAAGTTCAGGATCCTTTTCTGATCTGTAGGTTTTTCTATGCCAAATCTGTCCATTGTGTTTCTCTCTGTGTGTGACCCTCCCTTCTTTGGCGAACTGGTACTGCAGCTCAGCCATTGCTGCAACCAACTTGGCTCCAATGTGTTCTTTCTTGTTCTTTGTTGAGTGCATTTCAAATATCTGAGTCTCTAAGACAATCTGACTATCCAATATTAAATTTTATTGAAATCTTTCTTTGACCTACCTTGCTGAGAAGCAGTACTCTTAGTGCTTGAATCCTGAGCCATAGAGCAACTAGGAATGCACTCTTCCTCTCATCTGCCATCTTGAATTTCTCTTTCTTTCTTTTCTTTTCTTTTTTTTTTTTTTAAGCAAAGATATTGGACTATGGGAACTTTGTTCTGTCTCCAAGATGTAAAATAAAGAATTCTATGTATTATTACGTTTTTTTTTTTCCAGCACCTACTTTATCCTTCTCCTTTAGTAGTCAGCTAACTTCAAAGGGGAGGTACTTATTAATCTATGCTGGTAAAGCCATCTGCTCACCTCCTGTCACTGTGAAAGTTCAGAGTGGGAACTTTCAGCTGGTGAGTTCATGACACTGTCTTGGCCAGAGGTTTATTAGTGTGATTTAATCGGAAACCACAAGCCTCAAAGACATTTGCTAGAAGCCTTCTGGGATGGCATGTTGCTCTTTCTGTCTGTTCTGGGATTCATGAGTGAGGCCAGTCTGTTGACATTCAGCCTGAGGTTGAGGCTGACATCATATGGGGAGTCCTGGAAGCAGAGCCAGCTGGCACTGCCCCTGATGGCCCTGTCCTGAGTTCTGCCCACTTGTGCTCTTTCCAGTGACCTGAATAAAGAAATGACTTATGCCTGATTGAGTTGGGTGTGCGCTGCTGTTCTTGTTGTTTTATATTTTTACTATCCAAGACTTTACAATATTATCACCCCATTTGTAGCGGATCTTTCTCCCACATCCCAAACTCGCATTATCAAAGAAAAATATTAGATAATGCAAAAAGTACAATCATAATTAAAAAAATCCTTACCTGTACTTGCAAGATGACAGATTAGAAGAAGGGTGCATTCCTAGTTGCCCCATGGCTCAGGATTCAATTCTTAAATAACATTTAAAAAATTTTAGAATAATCTGTTTTGATCTAGGGTATTGACCAAGATGACTTATCTATGTTCCCCAAAAACAAGACAACTGTGTTTGTTAATTATTCAGAACCCTTAGGAGTTTGTTATTTTCCTTCTCTCTAAAGAAATTCTCTTAACATTTTTTTGTAAGTCAGATCTACTGGCAATAAATTCCTTTTGTTTTTGCTGATTGGAAAAAAGTCTTTTATTCTCTTCCACATTTGAAAGAAAATTTCCTAGGCTGTAGAATTCTAGGTTTGTGGGGGGGGGCTTTTCTGTCAGTGTTTTAAATATTTTCTTTTACTCTCTTCCGGCTTGCAAGGCTTCCAAGGAAGAGTCAAGTGTAATTCTTATCTTTGTTTCTCTATCAATAATAGGTTTTTTTCCCATTGACTTCTTGAAGGATTTATTTATGAAATACTAATGTTACCTAAATATAGAGATTTTAAAAAAATATATTTTAAAAATTTAAAATTAGATGGGCCATTTGGTCATATAAATTATTTAGAAGGGTTCCATGAAGATTTCAATGTACCCATTGAAACATTTATCTTACGGGTCTTATTGGTTAACTCTTCTTGAAGTGGGAGAGTTTGGGGAAGGATATACCATCCCTTCAAGGAGTGATTCTTATTTATATTTGCATGAAGAATCTTAGTCACTAATCTTAAAACTTCACAGAATGGGATTCCTTATAGAATTTAGGATGAGGAATTAAGCCATTTCACTTAGACATCAAAAAGAAGTGGGGTGAGCTGTCCTTAAAAGATATGTATTCTTGAAGAAACTTTTATTATGTGTATATCCAAAGCATACAGAAAATAATATATTTATATCATTAAAATTGTATATATTTTACTGGTTTTTAAATATATTTTTATATTTTACTGGCATACTCTTAGCAAAAATGTGTTCAGTTAGATTATGTTATTTGCCAATATAAATATATCCAGAAAGTGTATACTTTTGGTTCATGGAAAAATTATAGAATGGTGAACACTTATCTGCTACCTTGATTTACATTAATGAGAAAAAGACTTGAATTCACTCAAGGATACCTCTTTGTGTTGAATAGCCTTAAACTCCAATTTCAACTAGACCTCACAATTGAATATTTTATTCTTTCATAGGTTTTTTCCTTTTCTTATTTTCTGTTAATTCTTTTTGCAGTTTTCAGACTGTCAATTCAGATTCAGATAAGACCCATTATTATCCCTTTAACATTAATTCTAAAGAAATTACATTAGTGTCTACCTTATTGACTAATAAGGTAGACACTAATGTTGGCATTTGGCTAGCACTGCAAATTTCTGATGTTGTCTTTGTTTTTCTGTTGACATTGGTTCTACTAAAAATTCAGATGTATTATAGATAGTAACAGGTCTTTAGTGCAGCATGATTTGGGAGAGATATGGGTCATTTTGTGAACTAAGTAAGGTCATTAAGAACAGATCAGAAACAAATAGATGCAGATGAAGCGGTTCTAAGTAATCATACTGGGAAGAAATCAAATTTGTCTCATCCTTGGAGAAAAATAAATAAATAAAAATTAGCACTGTAATAGTACATGTGATTTTCAAGAATACCATTTAAACAGTACTTTTAAATGGTATTTCTATGTCTCCTGGGTGCACAATGAAGAAAGTCTTGTGGGAAAGCATCACAGGTCATATTCATTTTTGAAACTCACTTGTCTAGTAAGGGACTTCATGTATGGTAGGTCTGAATGCATGTCTAAATGAATGAATTAAGGAGTGAAATTCAAATATTCCTTGTTTTGTGAGTCAGAATTCCATAACTAAATATTGGGTATAAAAACATGAAATGGGTATTTATCACTTTAAGAGAAAATTGACTTCAGTGGATCTGATTTTTAAACTATATTTCCTAGAAAAATAAAGTTGCCTAAGCCAACAATAGATAGTCTTTTTATATCCCCAACTAAATAATTTAGGCCCACTATAATTGTCATAATTTTTTTAAAAAGTTGTCATAATTTTAAACTCAATTTACATGCATAAACACAGTTCCATTTGTTCATTAAGTTACTTTGGCCTACTTACATAATTGTCACAATTTCCTACTTCTACCAGCAAACATTTATGGTGCTCCTACTGTGTACAAAGCAGTTGCAGATTCTGGTGATGGTGCAGGAAATATGTCTCACTTGGAAGTTTACCTTGCGGACATAATTAGAATAAAATAAAAACCATTTGCAAGGTCTAGCTCTTTGCAGATTAGTTTGTAATATAAAAGTTTGGTGAAAGTAAGTTATGGACAAAGAGAAAAATGGCATATAAACTCTAAATCACTTTGACGGATATTTGAAGACACTATAGCACACGGCATCATAAAATTGTATGTGAGCTATTAGGACAGTAATAAATCTATGTGAATGTGGAGGAGAATGATACCGATACTCCATTCAAATGGAGAGAAATACCTATAGTGTTAGTTTGGTGAAATAAGGATAGTTGTTATTTATTCTTAATTGCTTTAATGTTGAAATAGTTGCATGCATTTAAAAATGAAAGGTATGCTCTCTTGAGCTAAAGCCTTAATTCTCAAGGAGCTTGGCTTATAGCTAAATTGGAGGAAGAGAGTCCACTCATGAATGAATGATAACTGATGCTCTAGGCTTTGTATGCTAAGAGCAGGGTAAATGCCATGAACAACAAGGATTTTAGTGCTAGCATTTCCCTTGTATGCTGTTGTTTCCATCTCCTGAGATACTGACAAGGTGGCCAGTCAGATTGCATCCGACACAAGGTACATCATACGTGAAGAATCACATCCCTAGGGCATTACTCCTTCATTTCCAGTTCATTTAGTTTCCATCTATAAACCCATTTGGTGCTCCCATCATACAGTGAATGATTGCCCAATTTAACTATATTCATTCATATTTTACTTAGTTTTGTTTTGTTCTAAGAAGAAATATTCTTTAGGATAAGACTTAATGATCACAGCTAATTAAAATTGTTACAAAACTTCCACTTAATTCTTTTGAAGTTTACATTTGCATGGGGAATTGGGGATACTGTACTTTTGGTAATATTCTGGAGGAAATATGATTGTAATCACTTTAGAGTGCGTTAATTTTCAAGTCTACCCTTAGTATAAAAGTGTGTATCTAATGATTAAATATAGTTAGGCCAGAAGGCTCATGGACCAAGGTCATCAGTTTTTTTGATGAATCCAAGTTAGGTTTGGGCTCGTTGGGGGCCTTATAAATTTGATATGCTGAATTGCTTCCCCCTGAAATTCAGATGTTAAAGACCTGACATCCAGTGTAACGGTATTTGGAAATGGGATGTTTTGGTGGTAGTTAGGTTTAGATGAGGTCATAGGGCAGGTCCATCATGACAGGATCAGTGTCCTTGTAAGAAGAGACACAGAAAGCTTGCTGCTCTCTCCCAGCCATGTTAGAACACAGCGAGAATGAGACTGTTGCATATGTGGCCACCTCTGTGTGTGAAGTCCATCCTGGGTGAGTTTTCTGTGGTGCATGATTACCAAACTCATGGCCCAAAGGCTTCTTGTCTGATAAATGGTCTTACTTCTACACCCCCCCCCCCGCATGCTATCTCGATATTCTCACCACCCAGAAGGGATAGCTGAAAGGTTAATGCTTGTATGCCATTCTTAATTTCAGCCCTCCATGTAAGGAAAAGAAAAAGAAGATCTTTAAGGTAGGAATGTTGAAGCCAATCTTAAAATCAGCTGAATGACCGAACCCACCCAAAGAAAACAAGGGTTATTTATTTCTACTTAAAAATTACCTTAGTATTATCAATGACATGATTGACATGAATATATGTGTATGAATTTGTATGTATGTGCACACACAATCACATAGAAAACAAATATCTAATGCTTTTAAAACACTGAGGTACTCCATATTGTCTTTGTTCTGGTCATGCTTTTGTGATCTGGATCCTGTGTCTTCTACCTCTGATCCTCTTCTTTATATACAATTGTCCCTTATTTTTGTCAACTCTTAATGCACACATAGGAAAGCTCAGCTCTAGCTTAATCTTTTCAGCTGTGGGGTTCGAATGTCTAGGCACCTGTATCAGCACAGTGTTGTCCCATCAGGGCTGATCTAAGCATGGAGCCTCTGCAGGGTACTAAAGAGTCACCTCGTCACATACCTTCTTTGTTCTAATGACTGTGATTAACTCAGCAAAGATGCTACATAGGAAGATTCTCTGTCCTTCGTTAAAGTTCCTGAGATATACCTGCCACCTATTATCCTAGGAATAATTTTCTATCTACCATAAATTTATTTCTAAATCTCTGCTCTGTGATCTTCCTGATCTATGCTATGCCAGCGGGAAGAATTTATAGGATTTGGAGAAGAAAAGAGCAAATTCTGGGGTTGACAATAACTTGAAATAGTCTTTTTCTGGTGTACAGAATTTATGACACTTCTTTTGTTTTCTTAAAAAATGTTTCTCTTGATGTAGTGACCTCTCCGTTTGTTTTCTCTCTTCAATTACATCAAGTCTGCAGTGTGTATGTTGTATTTTCAAATGCACCATTGTATTTCATTTCTCCAACATTCATATAAGTTAGGATGCTGTAAATTCTATATTTTTATATGTACAAAGGGCTGAGGAGGACATCTGAGTATCGGCTATATTTAGCTTCAACAAAACAAATGTCCAAGTTAAATAGTAGCAATAGCAACAACGACTTAAATGCAGTGCAGGAGCTAGGCTGTCTGGAGTCTTCTGATATAAATGCAGACTCCTGCAGCTATAACCCAATGCAGGTAATACGTGTTAAAAAGGATATTCATAGAGTAAGACTGTGGAAATGGTTGGCCATTTGTAAAATGTGATCTTAACGATGATGCTGGTGATTATGCATCTGTTTCATTCCTAGTCAGATGCTTCTGGCTTTCTTCATTTCTGAGTATTATTACCTCTTCTTCAGGTATTTTTTTTTCTTGCTGTTGTTTCCCCTCTTTCTTTTCTTGCTTGCCCGAGGCAAAATCTTGTACCTACAGCACTTTGTTATTTGGCTTACTAGAAAGTCATCTGGAAACTGCTATTCTCTTCCTGCCTTGTGCTTTGCTTCCTCATGGTGCACAAAAGACAGGCTGGAGTTCGTGGGCAAGAAACACGGGGAAGACTTTTGGTGGTAATAACTGTGTTTCGTTCAATTCTGAGCCCCTCAGGCATCCAGCATGGTGTTATATGGACAAATGATAAGGCTTGTGGACGGAATGTTCAAGGAAGGAAAGAACAAGATTAGTAATCAGGGTTTAAACTCTTCCACCAAAACCAAAACCAGAGAAAACACAGAATTAACAATCATAAGATGATAGAAAAATCTTCACACAAATCTGTTTCTTCATCTTTACATAAGGCTTAACTTGTCAAAAGAAGTTTATATTAAATAATGACAAAATATATTAACTTATGCTATTATTATATAAATATAACTTATGTGGTAAAGTAAGTACAATTTTTACATATTTATTTAATTGATTGATTCATTAAATGATGAACTATCTACTTTGTAAAAGTCATTTTGATGGACGATAGGGATATAACTGTGAATAAAAACAGATGAGATTTTTGTTTTCATAGTGTATAGACTTCTGGGCTACACAGAGACTGAATGATAACAGTGTGATGGTTGTGAGTCTTTGAATTGTGCTCTGGTTAGGTTCTGGAGTGTGTCCCAAGGATTCATGTTTTGAAGACTCAGTGAACACTCTATGGCACTATTGGAATGTGGTAAATCTTTAAGAGGTGGTGCCTAATGAAAGGAATTTGATTATTGGGGGGATATGCCCTTAAAGGAGATGTTGGGCTCCTGACCTTTCTTCTCTCTCTTTTTTCATCCTGGGAAGTAGGAGGTGAGAAGCTTATTCCACCACACATTCCCACCATGGTGTGCTGCCTCACCAAAGGCCCAAAGCTATGGTAGTAAGTGAGCATGGACTGAGACTCTGAAAGTATAAACCAATGTAAACCTTTTGTATTTATAAGTTTATTTCCTCAGGTATTTTGTCAATTGTAACAGGACACTGACTAACACAACTGTTTGTGATGGTAGAAGGACAGAAGTGAGTAAAGCTGAAAGATGAACAAAGTGATTTCATTCGATTTTCTGTCCTTAGAGTACGTTTCCCCACAATTTTGAGGTTCCTTAAAAAGTAAATAATCTAGATCAGTATCCATTCTTATTTCAAATTTATATAGCCTTCTTACCTGTACTATTAAAAATCTAAAAATGAATCATTTACATAGTAATTTCCAAGACTGAATTGTTATCAGTGAAGAAGTAGTTTCCCCAAAGAATGGATCCTATAAAAAACAAAATCTGAGTTTAATAACCAGTCAACTGCCACTTTGATAAGAACCACCTACAGAGGGACAGCTATAAAATGAAAGTCACTATCAATGTGTTTTTTGATTCTCTCTTTTACAACGCTGACTTCACACTGATCCCTGAAGTGATCTTCCCTGTGGTTATAGCTAGTGCTGTGGATTATTAGGGCAAAGTTCAGACACAAGGAACAAAGATAAAGCAACATAACTTTGAACTTTGATGTGCTGTTGCTTCTGCATGATAGAAATTTAATTTCATTAAGTGGCAGATGAAATGGCACCAAGCAAAGAAATCATTTCTCTAAGGGAGGGAGAGAGGGTAGAAGAATTAAGCAATCAGGAGCTGGAAATAAAATTCAAGACAGTGTGCGGACACCGTTTCAGCCAAAGAAGCCTCTCTTCACATCCCTTAATGCCAAATCTTCAAGGAAATAAACTAGACTCTACACAAAGTAATTATTTTGATTCCTTATAAATAAATAGATTGGTACCTAGAAAAGGTCTAGTGCTTGAAATTCCAGTTTATCTTTTCCCGAAAGATAGTAAATATTTTTCTCACTTTTTTTTTTTCGATGTAGCTAATTAGGCCAAACAGTTGAAAAAGATTTTTTTCCTGCTGTTAAAATAGATTCTAAGAATTAATTTAAAGGGTCTGATAGGTTAGTGCTCTTCCTAGTCTGCAGTTAAGGGAAAAAAAATATCTTCAATATGAGAATTGAAATACTTCCAAGTTGGTTCTTGTGCTCATGTTTCTAATCTCAGGAATTTGTTGATTCTGTCTTCCTCCTGGACTTAGAAGGAAGAGACAGCAATGTAGAGGCTGCTCACATAACCTTTCAATTCCAGCTTAGCTTCTGACCTCTGCATGCGAGATCATACAAATCTCCTTTTGGCTTCAGGCACAAGGAAGCTACCTCTTTAGAGAAGCCTAAAAAATTCCAACTAATCAATGTACAATTTGCGGCTTGAAAACGAGCTCTGATTACAAAGCTGAAGCAAATGGCATCTCAAACGTCAGAGACAGAGTGACATGTATTGACAAATATGATTACATACCTCTTTTCTAATTTCTCCAAGATAGACTCGGAGCGCGAAACAATGAAAACTAAAACACACTTTGTTCAAATAGCAGAGCAGAGGGGAGTAACTGGGAAGTTGACTATGAAAGTTTTGAAAGAAATTAATCTGGAATGAATAAAACATTGGCTTGGATAGTGGACAGCAAAATAAAGACATGATAAAATGTAGAGAAGGATTTTTAAGAAAGTCATAGAAGATACAGCCCATTGTCATTTTTTATGGATACCATATTAACAATTTTGTCAACTTTATAAAATTTCTGTGTAACCCCAAAATTAACAATCACAATGCTTTGTGTATTATGTGTGTATGATACACACACACACACACACACACACACACACATATGTGTAATGTAAAGGGCTTTGGAATCCACTTCTTTATTTATAGAGATCTAACAACAAAATACAGATGTCATTTGCCATCCAAATTATCATTGATTAAATGGATATTAGAATTTATTTACTGTTCTAAAAATTGTTTCTGGGTTGTAAGTACTGCATAATAGTATAAGAAATTTGGCCATGTTTCATTATAAAATTAAGTTAATATTTTCAATTATGTACCTGAGTGTGGCTCAGTGATAGAGCATTTTCCTTGCATGCATGTAGCCCTGGGTTTTATCCCCAAATCTGCAAAGAAAACAAGACAAGACAAAACCCATCATCACTACCAACCAGAATCAAAACCAAAAAGGGAACTCTTGCCATTATTTCTTTAAATAAAATCGAAGAATATAGGGATATAATATAAAGTGCTTTGAAAACTTTGAAAGATAAAATTCAACTTTTTTTTAAAAGTGGAAATATGTTCTGAAACTGGTGTGTCATTAATGTTTTATTTAAAAATTAATACACCTTCTAAAACTGAGATTCTTCATTGAATAATTGGTTCTTTAAAACATCAATCTGCTGCAGGATTTCTAACTAACGGGAATATACTACATTATTGTTATATCATTGTCATAATAGAGAACTCCGCTTATGCATTTTAAGATTATGTTAGCATGAACTGGAGCGACAAACAGAAATTATGTTTTAGGTGAAACTGTGAATCAAGATGATGATTAGCCCTCTCAGGCATGGGATTGGAAAACAGACATCTAACAGCAAACAAAATCTTTTATTTTTTTCCTTTTTCTTTTAGAGAGAGAGAGAATATTTTTTTTAATATTTATTTTTCAGTTTCCAGTGGACATAACATCTTTATTTTATTTTATGGGATGCTGAGGATTGAACCCAGCGCCCCGTGCATGCTAGGCAGGCACACTACAGCTTGAGCCACATCTCTAGCCCACAAAATCTTCTCTTATGGAGCAAATTGGGAGTTACAGTTTAGGGACAAATGAATAAAAGAGCAGATGGTCCCGTAATTGATGAATTTCAGTTTTGCCACACACTATCCATTAATTTTTCTCTGGTTTTCTTTTGATGGACCACAGTCTCATCTCATTCTTAATTCGTGTGCTGATGAGGTGGACCTCAAACTCAGCCTTGGCTTCTCCAAACTGTGCATTTTATTGGCCACAGTAAAATGGTCACCGTAAAACTGATTGGTTATTTGATGGATTTGAAACCATACAAAGCCAAGGGCACAACTGCTGGGGCTGCTGGGAAGGCAAGCATGTGTTTTCATTGCCCATTGAGTCCCCTGCTTCCAAGAAGGATGCATAACTGGCAGTGTTCAGAACCACCAATGAAATCTGATAATGAGGACAAGGGGAGGTAGAGCTGAGAGATAGAAATGGAGTCCTAAACCTACACTAGCATGGGATTTTCAGCTACATAAACAATAACTTCCTCTTATATTTTATGCCATTTTAAATGCGAATTTGTTTGAGGGTTTTTACTTTTACTACAAAAGGTGTTCTAAGATATAGATCCTAACTATTTTGTCCTGAATTTCAGAACCAAAGACTGCTTTTGCATCAAATCTCATATCTTACCTTTCTAAGCTTGAGTGTGATACAGAAGCAAGGGAATAATGGTTTCTTTTTAAAGAAGGAATGTATTAAGAATTCTTCCTGATGTAGTAGAGGGCTTAATGTTGGCCACCTATAGAGTCTCCCTAAGCAGAACATACCAAAGAGATACTCAGATATGACTGCAATATTAGCTTTAACACACATTATGGATGCTTAGATTTTTGCTTAAAATTGACAGTCTTTATAATGAAATAGTCTTTCTCGTGTCATGGGTATATTTTGACTACAAATATACATAAACTGCATTTCCACAGTATCTTTAGAACTCTTTTCTACTTTAAAGGAAAAAAAATAGTGTAGTCATTAGGTTGAAATTATTTGATTGATTCAGTTATAAAATATATGTGTAAAATTTGAATAATCATCTCTAGAACATGGCCTAATTGTCTCAATGGGAAGGTTCAGATAAAATTGCTCTTGTTTTCTAAGATGCTTTCTATAAAAAAGTTGAAGCTCATATATGCTACAGATTTTATGCACGACTATGCCAAATTAGTTCTGCCCTTTTAAGCTTTAGTATCTGTTAGAAGGATGTAAGAGCATTAGATAATCTTCCTGGTAGGGCATATTCCATATAGATGGGTTGCTGATCAAAACAATCAGATCAATACATCTAAATCTTATTTGCTATTTTTAATAAGCAAACTTGTGACTTCAAGAAATATTTTAAAAATTGGACCTTTAATATGCAAAAGCAAATCATGTTTCTTTGATTTTGGAATCCACCTTATAAACCAGGCAGGACTTCTTGTACTGTATAATAACTTTTAGCATAAAATTCATTTTCAAAAATATATCAAATGAATTCATAAAAAGAATATATATGATTATTTAGAGAGAATATGGGCATGTGCAGGAATGGGAACTACTGGGTTTTCCAGAGAGCCACCTCTTCCTTAGAGAGCCATTCTATTATAAACTTCTCTGGACATTCACCACCTTTTAAAGGAATACTGCCTTTTAAAAACTGAGATACAAAGATGACGAGTAGCTATCTTCCATCCTCTCTAATCTAAGGATGATGCCTAGATGTGTAAAAATTTACACATTCGAAAAGAATGCCAATTCTCAAAACAGAAAAGCCCATAAACCATTGGAACACAGAACAAACAACCCCTGAACAATCCAACCCACATCCTCATCTGCAGGTTGCTGATTGACTGAAAAAGCAGCAAAGCTGCAAGCTAATCACAAGGCCCCTGGGGGAAACATCCTTAAGGAAGTGTACCCATTAAAGATTGGTGACCCAGGAATACCCTGACTTCACTATAATAGTAAGACGCATACCCCTGGGAAGAGATGTGAGACACTAAAGAAACATGCAGTGTCGGAATTAGCATGATTAGAAGATGCAATGGCACAGCACAAACTCAAGAAAACCTGGCGTGAAATTGATTATCTTCACTTAGACTTAGCCCCCTAGTTAATGTCCCTCTGTATGGGTCAAAACCCCAGACCAAGACAGGCAACTTACACTCCCTGAGATAGTCTGCACTCTCATTATCCTGTGGACTATTCTCCCTTTATAATAATTTTCTTGCTCTGCTACCCATACCTGACATGTCCTTAAATTCTTTCCTGTGACATGTTCAAGAACCTGGAAGGTTCCAGCAGAGGTCTCCTCAACTCTATGAAACCTCCTGGGACCCCATTACAGAGACGGATGAGTCTTGGAAACAACCTATTAATTCAGCAAAAGTGATATCTGGGAAACAGCTCAAAAAGAGAATTCAGTGATCAAATTTTTTTTGAGGGGGAGTTGGGATACGGAAGATTAAACTCAGGGGTACTCCTTCACTGAGCCACATCCCAGCTCTATTTTGTATTTTATTTAGAGACAAGGTCTCACTGAATTTCTGAGCACCTTGCTTTTGCGGACGCTGGCTTTAAACTTGTGATCCTCCTGTCTCAGCCTCTCAAGTGCTGGGATTCCAGGTATGTGCTACCATGCTCAGCTTCATATTTCTTTGTAACGAAGAATCTATAGACTCATAAGTCTTTTTTAACATGGAATGAAATAAATCACATCAATAGATACATAGAATAAATAACATAGGTAGAACACAGAAAATCAACTGGCTCAGCATCTCATTTTAGAGACAGAAAATTAAGCTCATTTGAAATCAAATGAGACAATTGGAAAGAACTTTAAGAATTTAACTCATTTTTAAAATTTAAATTTAAATATTTTTTTATCCAAAAATGTAGCTCTACAGTACTTAAAAAGTCAAGTATCAGCCAGGTGTGGTGGTGCACGCCTGTAATCCAGGAGGATCATGAGTTCAAAGCCAGATTCAGCAATAGCAAGGTGCTAAGTAACTCAGTGACACCCTTTCTCTGAATAAACTACAAAATAGGGCTGAATATGTGGCTCAGTAGTTGAGTGCCTCCTGAATTCAATGCCTGGTACCCTGTCTACTCCAATAAAAAAAAAAAAAGTATTACCATAGGGGTGATAACTGAAAAGATCAGTTTTCTGTCCTAACTCTCTGATAGTATTGTTAATATAATAATAATATGTGCATATTTTTGGTAATTAACTACATTGTATTCTATTATCATATTTACTTTGATATACAACTTTGTTTCTCTTTGAAGATACTTGCCCTTCCTCTCCTCCCTCCTTTTTTTTTTCCTGGTTTACTCTAACAGAATTGCACAACTCCTTGAGGATGCAGAAAAGGAGAGATTAAATTCGAGAGAACTGCCTATGAACCACTGAAATGTAGGAAACACCCATGAATCACTGAAATGTACAAAATGCCCATGAACCCTTCCAACCCTAGTCTTTGACCCATGCCCTTGACCAACACCCTTGTCTGTAAAAAGTAACATGAGGACAATACACAAGCACCAGAAAAAACTGAAGTGAATTGTGTACCTCTGCCCCGATTCCACCTCTAGTCCATGCCCTAGTAACTGCCCCTTTATAAATATTAACACTCCACACCACGGTGTTGCTGTCCCCCAGTGGAGATGGCCTGTATTCTCCCTTCAGTGAGTGAGTGTCCCTTGCTTTACTCCAAAAACTTCTCACTCTCAAAATAGCTCACATTCGGGAGAATGAATGTGCCTCTGCTTTCTTAAATCAACAGTTGTCTGTATCTGTGACTGGTGCTGCTGAAGTTCTATCATGTCAGCCAAGAACCCCATGTAAGTCCACTCTCTGGGAACTCCTTGGACATCTGGTGACACACTCATCACAGCTTCTCCCTGGGAAAGTGGTTCCTGAGATTCGATTCAGAGATCTGATGAAATGATTTGGGGGACTTCCTTTTTGGGGCATACTGCTGCTCTCCACTCCCCTGTCATTGGTGACCTGGAAACCTTGCTTTTCCTCTGTAGAGTCTGCTGGGTGGATCCTTATCTTTCTTGTTTTTCCTTTTGTTTTCTATAAAGCAAATCATGCATTGGCTTCTTGAGAAGAGTTGCTTTGAAATTAACGGTTTGTGACCTTGTTTGTCTGAAAATATCATTATTCTCCCTGAAAACTTTGCTTGATGTTGCAGAGTATTCAAGGTTCATAATTTTAAAGCACTTACAATGATTTTTAGTTTCTAAGAGTGCTGTTAGGAAGTTCTATGCATATCTTGCTCCCAATCTTTTGTACGGACGTTTTTCATCTCGAAAATTTTAGGACCTTTTTATTCCAAAATTTCCTGTGCTGTATCAAATATAATATTTTATCACTCATTCTAAGAGGCACATAGTTATTTTGTTATTCTGAAAACTCATGTTTTTAAATAATGAAAATTTTATGATATTGTTTCCTTGAAATTTATTTCCTATCTATGATATAATTAATCTCTGGAAAAAATTTGCATAGTTTTTGTTTCAAATCTATTACAATCTTAGTTTATGCTATAAAACTTTTAAATGCCTCATTCCTTTTAAAGTTCTATGAATGGTCCTTTAACATAGCGTTCGCTCCTTATTTCATGATAGTTTTTTTGTCTTATTTAATATGAATATACATATATTTAAAACATATATATTTATTGCTTTCTGAATTTTTTCTGTTCATTGATGTTTTTCTTTATTTTGATTCCTATTTTCCTGTTTAACATTTTTTAAAGTACTTATTACTGATCTTTTTCCATATTCAAATCATTGAAATCAAATCTGGCTAGATATTCTGTGTGCATGGGTATTGCTAATCAAATTGAGGCCTGAGGATGGTGTTCTGCTCATTCATAGAAGAGCCTCCTCATATTGATATGATGGTCAACTTGACATGTGACCTTGGCTTAGTTTTAGTCTCAAGTTATTCAATCAACAGTGATTTAAATGCTGCTGTAAATGAATTTCATCACTGTGGTTAAAGTCTTTTATCAGTTGACTTTAAATCGGAGAGAATATCATAAAATGATCTGGGTGCATCTGATTCAGTGAGTTGAGAGAACTTAAGAGTAGAACTTAGACTTCCTTGAAGTAAGAGCGGTGAGTAGCAGCTTCAGCTTGTATTCAAGAATTCCAGCGCACCCTCTCTAATGGCCTGCCCTACAGATTTTGGATTTGCCTATGTAGACACCATAATCATGCAAAAACACTTCATTTTTAGTTTCACAGTATGGTATTTTAAAATTTAAACACCCTTATACTTGCCTTCAGTTATTCCTGATTTTCTGAGTCCTGAGAGCCTCTAGCTCAACATCTCTAAAGAGTAATTTTTCCTTTCTTTGGGTTTGGGGTTGGGGCAGTCATCTGTCTGCATCAGCAGGATGTCTGGACTGTTCCTTTAACAGGCCTGCTGATCTACATCCCACCCAATTTCAGCTTTCACTCATGTGCTCTCTGCTCTGAGTTGTGGTGGAGGCTGTTCCCTTCCTACTGGGCTCTCTCTCTACTAAGCCCTTAGGATTCTGCCAGCCTTTCTCTTTGGTTAAAATTTCCTCTTTTGTTGTTTTTGAATTTCCGAGTTTCTTTTTTAAAAGCCTTTACCTTCGCATGAACATGGCTTTTGGTGTAGGGCAGAGAATAATACTCCAGTCTCTGTTTAACTGAGAGTTTTCTTTTCTCTCCTTATTGAAAGAAGTTTATAAGTTTGTGTTCTTGCATATAGTACTTGAAAAACAAAACCCACTGTATCCTTAGGAAGCAATTTTGGTCTCTCAAATCCTTCACCAAATGGTTATGGACTGAATTTGTAAGTAGTAGGGAAGTCATGGTCTAGCCATGGTAACACAGATGGAGTTGTTTAAGCGGTGCACAATGCTGCGAGTCACATTATTCATCATGATTTTAAAAATGAGTGCATAAAGCCAGGAACTGTGCCACATGCCTGTAATCCTAGTGGCTCAGGAACCTGAGGCAGGAGAAGCCTGAGGCAGGAGGATCCTGAGTTCAAAGACAGGAAGAGCGAGGTGCTAAGCAACTCAGTGAGACCCTGTCTCTAAATAAAATACAAAATAGGCTGGGGATGTGGCTCAGTGGTCGAGTACCCCTGAGTTCAATCCCTGATACTCACTTGCCAAAAATTAGTGCATAAGTTCCTGGGGTGGTCTTAGTTCAAGACTAGATGGGAATCTAGGCAGAAAAAATTAGCTGTTCCTTGTTTAAGCTATAACCAAAAGACTTAAAAATAACAGAGTTAAACAAATGTGTCCCAAATAAAGAATGCAGAATATTCTCTATGCTGCTATATTTTAAGTACATAGGAATTCTATTCATAATTTCAGAACTATGTATTCTTATGGATGATATATTCAAAGCAAATCAAATATATTTACTGTAAAATCATTTCTGATTCAAACATATCTATTGGCAACATGATTTTCTTGAACTGGTAATAAAACTTATTTTAAAAGTGCTTCAACTTTATTCTTTTGGTTTTTATCTTCAACTATATGTTAAAACAACTTGCATTCTCTCTGCTTCCAAGTGAAATAAGGGATGGTTTAGTGATAATCCCCACATTTCTTTTACTCTAAGAAATTAAGACATAGAGAAGGAAATGGATTTTAATAATTACATTTATACTGGAGAGTGAATTATCATTGGACCAGACTCCAAATTTCTCAATATTTTATATAAATCTCATAATGCTTTAAATGAAACTTACCAGCAAAAATCAACCATTGAGAATCCATTGTAAACATCAACTTTTTTTCATTAACAGTCTAACAGGGTCAATGCAGTAAACTTAGTTGGCAAACTTATCTCCAAGAAGAAGAGAGCTCTCTGTCACTAAAATTAGTTACTATTTAGGGTTAACACAATATTTTTATTTGCATTTGGAACTTGATTGCTATCTTTTGTTAACTTGTGATTGCTTCAAGGCTGAACTTTTTATATATTGGTAGAATAATTTAAAGTATAGAAGACTTGAAATGAATCAGTTATCCAGCTAGGGAGCAGAATATTAAATTTTAAATGAAAGGATCAGATTTTATTTTAGTTAGGGGAGACTGAAATTTGTCAGAACAATAACTTGAATGCTGTCAAAAGCAAACTCATGCATTGAGTGACAGCAAAGTAAAACTAATTTATACTGAAATATATGCCTGTATGTTTCACTTACTACAGCCATATAACAAACCATCCCAAAACTTAGTTACTCAGAGCACCAACCCTTTTATTGTATCTCATGCATTCTGCATATCAGAACTTCATTTAGAGTTCTGATTGCTAATTTTTCTGCAATTTATATAGTCAATGATCTAAAGTATCCAAGTTGACTTCACTCATATGTCTGGGGCCTTGGCAGCAAAGCTGAAAAGATGGGTTCAGGTGGGGAAGTCATCTTGTACCTACACATGACTTCCCCAGCAGGAAGGTTTCAGGGTTTACAAATTCTTATGATGTAGCTGACTTCCCATTGAGCATCTTAAGAGAACCATGCAACAGCTTCATGGTCTGGTCTAACTTTCATTTAGAAGGCACAGTCATCACATTTGCTACCAAACTACCTTTATTTTTTAATAGAGTTGAAAAAATGACCTTATTAACTCACAATGGACATATTAAAAGCTGTACATCTTTGATGTATATAACTTGATGATTTTGGAGGTAAGTATATACCCATGAAACGATCACCAAAATCTATGACATAAACATATCCAGCACTTCCAAACTTTCCCTCCTACCCTGTGCCACTTTTTTTGTGTATCACAAAGCATGTAGATGATAAGAACATTTAGGGTCTAGCAAACTTTTTAGTATTGTTAACTATAGGCACCAAGTTGTACAGTAGACCTCTAGGACAGATATATTTTGCATCATTAAAACTTTGCCTCTTGACCAATACCTCTCCATTTCCCCTGTAGTATCTTTGTTAACTACCATCCTTTGCTTCAACAGTATACTATTTTAGGTTCTTCATATAAGGGTGAGCATGTCATTGTTTTCCTATTGAAAATAATTGAAATCAGAATCTGGAAGAAGTGATGTCTTCACTTGTAGATTTATTGCATTATTTACCATAGGCAAGACATAGAAGAAGCCTGAATTCATTCCTGAATGAAGAAAATGTGCTCTTTTTATATATACAATGAAATACTTAACTTTAAAAAAGAGAGAAATTCTTCCATCCATGGCACATTTGCCATGGAGGATATAAACCTGGAGGATACTATGCTAAGTGAAAGAAGCCAGACAGATGGGTATTTCATTATGGAAAAAAAATTCTAGTTTGCTAATTATTGACTTTTAGCAGTTGAAAAGATGTCATTTCATTTTCTTCTTGCTTTCATCATTTGACATTTTAAAACTGTATGTTACATATGTCTTTTGAAAAGTAAAATTTTAAAATAAAAAAGAACAGTTGGTAGAGCACATGATATCGTCTCTTATCATTCTCAGTGATTTACATGCCTGCCCTCAGTTTTTCATGCTGCATCATCCTTGCCTACCTGCCTGACTTTGGTCTATGAAATGATGGTGTTATTTTCCCCATTGGAACTTTCATATAACATTAGGAGCAGTTGTATGATTCCTTAATTTTTGTTACAATAACGTGGGTTCAGAATGGAGACAACCTAAGACCCAAAATGAACATGTAACAAGTGAAAACTAATCCTGAATGACTGTAAGCCATGGAAATTTGGAGTCATTTCTATGACTTATAATACCATTGTGCAGCTTAATAAAAACCAAGTCATACAAGGTTCCTCTTATTTTACTGTCTGAATCTAGTTTAGAGGTATTGAGCTTTTTTTCTTTAATGAATTTTAGTTCCCTTGTAAAAGAAGAAGGTTAATAAATATTTTGGATTAAAGTTAGTATATTATTTTAAAGTTTGGTTTCAAGTAAAAGAAAACCACCTTCAAATGGCCTAAACAATAGGAGGGCTCATTGGCCCATAGACCTTTTATAAAGCATAAGGGTAGAAAGAGTCTTTGGAGTCAGATCTGCGCTAGTGGTTCATTTAGTTAATCAAGAATTGAATTTATGTCTTTCTGATGTGTCTTTGATAGTGTCAGTTTTATTCTTATTTTGTGTCACTTAATTAATGATCCTGTCAACTATTCCCAGGGTTACATGTTTCCTTGTGGATACTAGAAAGACAGATGTGTCATTCTAAGAGCTTCAGAAGAGTGGGTAGACATCTTTCTTAGACTCCATAATAACCTTTGTCTTGCATCTTAATGACATAGAATGAGTCACTCACTCATTACCAAACTAATAACTGTAACTGATTAATCTATCTCTCAGACATGGAGCCAGGGAAGGTTAAGTCACCCCTAAAGTACCTGGAGAAGTAAGTTTGTTCAAAGATAAAGCAGTGAATACTCAGAGATCCTGGGAAAAATTGCCATGAACACTATGCATTTATATGAATTTTGGAAAAATAAATCAATCCCTGTACATGAATATGTGACACATTCATATGTGTCAGATGATTTGTGTATGTTATTTTCACTGAATAAACCTGTGCATTTAACATAACCCAAGAGAAGTCATAATCAAATTATGATCCGGCTAACATTCAGCCCATTGAACAAGGCCATTGGATTCATCCAACTGTTTTATGAATTATTATCTGACCAGTACTTTACCACATGTACCATGGCCACATATGCCAAATATTTGCAGTGTTTCAAGATTTTATGTTCTCTTTTCATCCACCCATCCACCCAAATGTCTCTTTCCTTCTACACCCACATACTGCACACACATGGAGAGACGGAGGAAGAGGAGAATGGAGGAGGGACAGGGAAGTGGAGGAGAACTATTTAAATGAGTTCAGTGCTTAAATGTATTAAACTTTGTATATTTGCTTCTTCCCCACCCCCTCTCAATAAATACTAAGTTAATTCTGTTGTTTTACCTGAAAATATCTTTAGGCTTATCAAGATTAATTTCATAGCATATTAGGTTCCTGGAAAGGTAGTTGGTCTAACATATAACCTCAAAATAAATAATTTTCTTAATTTTAATGGATGATTCCTGATTTTATTTTCTTCAAATATAGCAAAATTAGCATAAATACCTGGAATTGTTTTAGTATTATTTTCTAGTAACTAATAAAATGCATTTGAATTCACAATACCAATTCAACCAAGAAAATCCATTTAAAATCTTGATTTTTCTTCTTCCCTCTTTATCTAATTCACAGATAAAGATGATTTAAAGATTTTGCTGAGACTCCATTTCATTTTGAATAATTAATAATCAATATGGTTTTTCTGGTTGTGTTGAGGTGATTGATCATCTATGACTTCTATTTCAAAATAGAATTTTAATTGTCATTAAATCAATTAAGCTGCATTTGTCAATCATTGCAGATTAATGATATGTGGAAGTCTAAACTTTTGTTTTAATCAATGTGCGCTGATAAATACAGCATTGAGAACAGCTAAGAAGCTCATTAGAATGAGGGAAAGTGTTATAATGAAAAACTTCCTATTCTGTTATATGAAGTAGTCTCTTTAATGCCTCCTAGATTTTGAAAAATTCCTATTTGGTAAGTGAATGAAGGGCTATGACCTAGCAGTTTCTTAGTATAAACACCTGTGCAATATTTAAAGTCACCTAATCTGTAATCATTATTTTCATTTTAAAATAAAATGTGGTAAGGGAGTTGCGTTTCATTTTTCCAATCACAATACTATCAACTTCTTCGGTTGTTTGTTTTCTTCCTTCCAATCTTTACTCAGTTCACAGTGCATCCATCAGAAAGATGCCCAGGGGAAATTAACAGTGGTGAAACTCAGCCACAGAGTCCAGCAGCAAAGAGACAGAGGAAGGACAGCCCTTAAAGTGCTTGGCTAAAAATGAAGTTTTTGAGTGATGCAGTCATATATTTTTCAGTCTTAATAGGGACCAAAGCAAGGGTGGCCAAAAGAGGCATTTGTCAACATCATGGGAATTGTGAGTTTTCCCTGTTGCCTGAAATTCGATTACTAGAGTTTTATTCCAGGCATAGAGAGAGGGGTGGAATATCCTAAAGGTGTAATGGGAAAAGTAATTGCTGTTGATCAGGCAGAATTAAAGTTTAATCCCAACCGCCCCTCTAAGTGCTTCTATAATCTGTGGGTGATTATCTGACCAATTTGATTCAACTTCATCATTGGAAAAAGTTATCTCCTACTCTGGGAAGAGCAGAGGATGACATTAAATGAGATAGCATGCAAAGATTATCAGGCACCATATCTACAACATGGTAGGAACTCCTCCAGTGCTTGAGACCTGCTTTCTTTGGGCATCCACACTTAAGGAAAAAAAAAAAGTGTGAGGATATTGGAGATTAGCATAACTACATAGGGTTTGGTTGAGTACTGACTCCACAATGGGAAAACTCTAAATTTTACAATGAAACATGGAGGATATTTTATTTCTTATACATTGGCATATAGGCTTCTCATATCTAGTTTTAAGAATTGGGTAACTCACTGTACACAAAGTCCTACTTTGCCACCCAAGGAAGAAATGCTTTTGAATCAGAGACATCTGAGTATCAATTTTTCCAGAGCGATGGGGGAAACCCTTTCCTTTCTCTGAGCTCTGACATCCTCTTCTTGAAGTCCTGTGAAGTGAGTTGTGTAAATTCATGTAGCACAGAACTTGGCACTTTGTTCCTGTTCAGTGGAGTTTGCATTTTGGTCCTCTGTCATAACAACTAAAGGAGAGCTGGTTGAACTGTGTCAAATTTTAATCTAGTAACTGTCAGCTGAGAGAATTAAAGAGTTGGCTGTGTGCAGGTCCTGCTTGGCATAACCCTGACTACAACTGTCACTGATAATTGTGTAACAGCTCAGTTAGCACGGTGGTAAGTCGTAGCTTTCAGACAACTTGTATATTTGGGAAGAGACTTCAAATCATTTCAGAGAAGGTACTTGCAATTCCAATTAATTCCTAAAAGTTGTCTCAAGCACTTTGGTGACCTTGGGTCTATATTTTTATTCAAAATATTTCATGTAAACTGCCTCTCTCTTTGGAAAAGTTTTTGTGGGTTATAATGAATCATTTTGACAGTCAAAATACACAGTGGCAATGGTATTACGTGTTCCATCAGTCAGGAAAGCAATAAGAGTTTATTGTTCCACTTAAAAAAAAATCTAATGCTAGACATAAGCATCAAATTAGTTTCAAATGTTTTAAATTCAGAATGTTATAGAATATGATTGGCCATACTTAAAAAACTTACTTGCTGGCAGCAAGTGATATATACATTTATCAGTGGAAACCGAGTTTGGGGATTACAGGTGAAATAATTAAAACATGAATATAGAGAGGGCATTAGCGATGACTGTGAAATTAGCTTTGACCATGACATGGAGTGTTGAAGGACCTGTCCATTCTCAAGTCTATATATGGTTTAAAATTGTCATCTCCTCCCAATAGCTAAGTTTTCAGTGTCTTTCGTGAGTACTTGTTCTTAGGAGGAGAAAACCGTGGCAAAGACCACACATAAACTTCAAGCTTTTCATCATTACACCCATAAATTCACTTTTTGAAGTTTCTGAGATGTTAGCAGAGATTTTTCGTATTGAAGTAGATTCTCCGAGCTCTCCTGACAGAACCTACTTTGGTGGAACAGAGTGTAGTGCGGTCACATAAAGATTTTCTTATCCATCTGCTCTCACTCATTAAGGTACAGACCAGTGATTCTCTAACCATAGCTAAGTAAATCAGCATCAATCTGAGACTGGGGAGGAGCCCAGGAATATGCATTTCTGTAAAGTTTTTTGATGAGGCTTATGCTGCTACTACAAGTATGGTGCTCTGAGAACCACAGGTGCAGAGGAAATGCTTTCAGGTGGGATGCTCTGGGCTACAAGTAATGGAGAACTTGACTCAAGTGGCTTAAACAACAGAAATGATCTCTCCCACATAAGGAAAAAACAAGAAGTCAAGTTCAGGAGTTAGTTCAGTGGCAAAATGGGCGATTGAGGCCCAAGTTCTTTCTTTAATTTTGTAGCATCCTCATGGCATTGGCTGCCTTCCTCATGGCACAGGATGGTTGCAGCAGCTCGAAACATCAAGTACCGACATAGCAGAATTCAGATGCAGAAAACTGGACGAAGACTTTTCTTGGGAAGGGGGGGTGGAGCCCTCCTGTGAGAACACTCAGCCAAAAAGGAAGAAGGGAAAGAATTGGAAAGATGTTGATGAGAAACCATCAACCATCAGAGGTAAACTTGGAAGTCGTGTTAGGAAAAGATGTTCGGCTTATTTTTTTTTAATTTTTCTGCAAGTTATTTGAAGTGACACAAAACATTGATTTCTTATGTCATCCTGAGCCCTTCCTCCCTTCTATTCATCTCTCACTTCCTTCCATTCCCATTCCCTCCTTCCCATTCCTCTGAATTCTCCCCATAATGTGTTTTTATTTCTTCCATCTCCTAATAATAATTGCTTTCATTTATCTTCTTTCTTCCCATCAATTCTGAATTTTAAATCTCATTTAGGATTATAATCTTATATAAGGTATTATTTCTCTTACATAATTATATTTATTTTTTATAAATATGTAAATGACATTTATTATATATAAAATTACATAATATATTATATGACATATATTTTATAATAATGATATACTGATATATTAATATAATTATAATATGTTACAATTATATTAAATTATATATTTATATATTTTATATAAGATTAAATTTCTTATTTTATATAAGGTATTATTATTTCTTATATAAGAAAGTATCTTTAACAAAACTTGGCAGCTTTGACTTCATGCTGCAGATCTGACCTTTCAGAGCCACAAGTTTAGTCCAAACCAACCTCCTCTTATCTGGATTCTCTTTTATCTGAATGTTCTCTCTGCTCTCACCTTGGCCTTCTAAAATTTATTCTCAGCACAAGAGCCAGAACTATTCTATTAAAATGTAAATAAGATCAGGCTACTACTCTGTTTGGAATCCTTCAGTGGTTTCACATCGTATTATAATTAAGAGTCAGAGGTGTGACACTGGCCTACAAGGTTGTAAATGACCTCCTCCCCACATTGCTGCTCCTTGATCAGGCGGGGGGTTCTGCCACCTCGGGGCCTTTGCTGTGGCTTCCCACCTGACCCCGTGGTCTATCCTGTACTTTCTTCAGACTTCGACTCAAAAGTCTCCTTCTGGGTCAGTCTTTTATCACTCTCTATAAAATTGCATCCCCAGCCCCTGTCCCTGGCTATGCTACCTCCTCCTATTTTTTTTCCTTTAGAACACTTATGACCATCTGCTATGCTCTGTGTTCTACTTACCATTTATTTGTTTACCAGTGCATTTATTCTTTGTCTTCCTCCAGTGGTCATGTTTGTTATATTGAGTGTTGTTATCATCAGAGCTGAGAAGAGTATTGAAAAAAGCACAAAGATCTATTTCTTGGATGAATGAATCAGTATACAGTAATTTAAAATTCATATTATGAGGAATATCAAACAAATGCAAAATAAACATATGATGACTCCCTTATGCCAATCACCCACACTCAATAATGTCCATTATTTTACCTTTCTTACATCATCCAGTTGACCCATTTCTTACTCAATAATCACTGAGTGGTATTCAGTTATTGCTGTTTTGTTTCAGGTGATATTACATATTTTGCCAAGTATAAAGCTTACCTGTAGTTTTTGACAAATGTATATATACCTAAGTAAACCACAGCTCTATCATGATTACAAACATTTCATTATCCTAGAAGTTTCTCTTATGTCCCTTCTAACACTGTCACCACCACCTCAAGCCAGGTAAGGACTATTCTGATTTTTTTTCAACCTAATCTGGTTGAATAGGGAGTCTTTATTTCTTTCTGCTGGCTTCCACTCAGAATGATGTCTGTGACATTCATTCCTGCTTTTGTTTGTATTAGTAGCTAGTCTCTTTTCATTGCTTAACAGTATTCAATTAAGTATAAAGCAGTTTGTCATTCCATTCTCCTAATAAGACATTTGTGGTTGTTTTATGGCCCAACATGGTCTAGCTAGTTGAGTTTTTTTTTTTGTATGCAATTGAAATAAAATATCTCCAGCTACTGTTCAAAAGATGCTGTGTACATTTTTGTACAATTCTTTTGTGGGGCATATGTTTTCACTTTTCTTGAATAAATTCTTAGGAGTGTAATTGTTAGCCCAATTACTGGTGCATGTTAATTGTATATAACAAATGCCAAAGATATCTACAAAGTAGTTGTAGAATTTTCCATTTCCATTAGCAATGTTTTATGGTTTTAATTTGCATTCATCTAATGACAAATGATATTGAACTTTTTTTTTCAATATGTCAAGTATCCATTGTAAGAGTACCTTAAATGTGTTGGATATAAGACCTTGGTCAGCCACATTTTGTGAATGAATATTTTCTTCTAGTTGGTGGCTTGCTATTAATTTTCTAAATGATGTCTCTCCTTTTAAAATTTTTTATTTGTTATTTTTAGTTATACATGACAATAGAATGTATTTTGACACACCATACATACATGCAGTATGACTATCTATTCTTGTGGTAATACCTAATGTGGAGTTACATAGGTCATGTATTCATATATGAACATAGGAAAGTTATATACAGTTCATTGTACTGTTTTTCCATTACCCACCCCTTCATTTTCCCCCACTTAATGATATCTCTTGATGAATAATTTTTAAATTTCAAGAGAGTGTAGCCTATCATTTTTTTCTCTTGTTAGTTCAGTTTTCTGTCTCAGAAATGTTTGCCTAACCTCAGTCTGTAAAGACATTTTTCTGAGCATCACTTTAAAGTGTTATGATTGTATCCTTTATATTTAGGGTTCAGATCCACCTCAGCATAGTTTTGATATATGGCATGGAATATGGGAGGAGGTTATTTGCTTTTTAAAAAATTTTGGATATCAAGTTGTTCTAGTATCTTTTGTTGAAAAGATTTTCCTTTCAATTATTTTGGTACCTTTGTGAACTATGCATTAACTTTGCAAGTATGAGTCTATTTCTGCTGTCTGTTGTGTTCCAAAAAATTTATCTATGTTTATTTTGAATCCAGATGGATTTCTGGATCTTTATAATAAATTTTGTGGTCAGATGATACGTGTTTTCCAACTGTGTTTTTGTTTGCAGGATTGTTTTAGTTATTTTTATATATATTTTAGAAACACTTGATGAGACCCTATAAAAATTTCTTGCTGTTATTATGATTGATCTTGTTTTATGACTCAACATATGGTCTATTTAGCTAATGTAGGCATGCACTTGAAAATAAATATATTCTACACTTTGAGAATACATTGCCTATACATTTCAATAAGTTCAAGACAAGTAATAATTTAATAGCTCTATCAATTTCTTAGGAGGGGTTTTTGAGCCCCTCTCCAGTTAGTTCTGCTGCTGGCTTTTTCTCTTTGAAACTTTCTTTACTTTTTTTTAACTTTTAGTTATGAATTGTAAGTTTTTTTGTGGAAAATCAAACATAATGCATTAATTAAAAATCAAAATACCTGCAACCACAAGGTATTTTGTAAGGTAGTCAGGCATGCAAGGAGGGGAATTATCCTTTTTTCCTCGTGATTAGGTCTCAGTCTTATTGAGCCTAAGCTTCTAGAAGCTTCTCAGTTTTTCTTTTTATACCCTCCTGGGAAGCACAGGATACCTAGAAGGGATTGCAGTAGGGTACTTGCCTTTATCTGAGTGGGTTAGGCTTTGGTCAATCCCCAGTTATTTAGGTTGTTTTTACAATAGTTTCTCTTGAGGGCAGACCTTGTTTCAAAAGAATGCTCAGACATGTTTTAAAATGTGATTCTGCAATCTGTATTTGGGGTAAAAATGGGAGTTCATAACCCACTTGAATCTAATGTATGAAATATGATATATGTCAAGAGCTTTGTAATGTTTTGAACAACCAATAAAAAAGAAAAAATAATAAAATGGTTATTTTTGTTCTGCCTATTAGAAGTTCAAGAAGACCACCACCAGCCCGCATCTCACTATGAGAGCTATAGAGAGCCCAGAGGTAAGACTGACAGAAGTTGAGCTCCCTTTCCCTCAGCCTGGGTCCCCTGGAATTTTTATTTCTCAGACTTGTCCACATAAGCCTCCAGCGACTCATCAATCACAGTTCAGATTTTCCTACTCTTAGATGGATCCACCTTATTTCTGTTCTGGTAAGTTGTCATTATCTTAGCCTGTTTGTCTCTCCATTTTGAGGGGCAGTTTGCCCTGTGACCTCCCTTCTCTGATGGAGTTAAGAAGAGATTTTGATTCTTCAGTTTATTTAGGTTTTTGATTGTTGTTAGGTTGAAGTAATGCTAATCTAAGCTCCTCTCATGCTAGACCACAAACTGGAAGTCTGCCATTAATTTTTGAAGTTTACTTTCTATCTCGTTGTCTTTCCTAGCCTGCTGGGACTTTAAATAAAATACATTACATCAATTGATATTATGCATGTATCACTTAGTTCTCTGTCCATCTATTGTCTTCATATTTTAATTTCTGTTCTACAAATTAGATAATCATTATTGATCCGTCTTCAAGTTTATTGAGTCTTCAGCTATCTCGGATGTGTTTAGCCTATCTAGTGAAGTTTTTATGCCAGGTATTATATTTTCTGGTTGTAGAAATCTTATTTGGCTACTCCTTTTTTGTTCTTGTGCATGTGCATGTGCGTGCGTGCGTGTGTGTGTGTGTGTGTGTGTGTGTGTGTGTGTGTGTGTATGTATGTGTGTTTACAGTCCTGGAATTCTCTACTGCTGGAGCACACCTCTAGCCTCTTTTTAAAAATTTGTTATTTTGACAGAGGGTTTCATTAAGTTGTTGAGGTGTGATCCTCCTTCCTCAGCCTCCTGCATTGCTGGTATTACAGGCATGTGTTTTATGCTTTTGTTTTCTTTAATGAGATTGCAATATTCATTCATTATGAATACTTCTTCCTTGAATATATGTAAGAGAGCCTCTTTAAAGTCCCTGCTAATGACAAAATCTTATCCATCTTAGAGTGGTTTCTATTGATTACCTTTCTTTCTTGAAGATTGGTACATTTTTTTTCTGTTTCTTTGCATGCAAAGTGATTTTTTATGTTGAATTTAACGTTATGAGGGATACCGTAAGTCATCTGTGTTTTATTATTTTTCTCTTGAAGCATTTTTTTTCTTTTTTTCCAAAAGTCGATTCACTTAGGTTCAACTCCCTCTTCTATCACTTTTCTAGTGAAAAGCAGATGGCATCTAAGTTCTACTTTTTCTGCTTCCAAGATCTGCTTTTTGTTTCTACAGAGTCTCCTGGGTCCTCCTCAACATCTACTCAAGCGCACATAGTTTAGAAGTTAGCCCAGTGCTATGGTTTGGATGTGAGGTCTCCCCACCAAAGCTCATGTGTGAGACAACGTAAGAAGGGTTAAAGGTGACACCTTTGTGTTATGAGTTAATCCCTGAGAGGAATGAACTGAGTGATAACTGAAGGCAGGTAGGGTGTGACGGGTAAAGAGGTGGGTCCCTGGGGTGGGGGGGACTTTGGGGTAAAGAGGTGGGTCCCTGGGGTGATGAATTCATGCCAGAGTGAGGTGAGTTAACTCTTAATTCAATTTGAGAGCAATCTAATCCAAGCACTGAAAATTCTTAATCCAAGAAGTGAGAAATATGGACACAGACAGGGACAAATGCCATATGAAGACAGAGACTAGAATTAGTCTGTCACAAGCAAGAAACACCCGGGGCCACCAACAACTGGAAGAGGCAAAGGATACTCCTTTTCTAGAGGCTTTGGAGGGAGAATGGCCCTGCCCAAATCTTGATTTTAAGCATGTGGTCATAATTGTGAGACAATACATTTCTGTGGTCTAAGCCACTCAGTTTGTGGTATATTGGTACAGTAGTAGTCATAACAAATTACACACACACACACACACACACACACACACACACAGTACAATGAATGATAATATGTAGATATTTCCTCCAGATTCTAAAATGTGTGCAAAGGTTAGTATGACCAAACTATTTTACTATTTCCACAGTAATTTAAAGCAATTTTTCAGGTACCATATTTCTTTCTGATAGTCCTGATAGTTACAATTTATATTAGAAACATAGGCGATTGTACTTCTGCTTGTGTCACCTAGAATCTTACAGATTTGCAACTGTGTGTTTACTCTGTGCTTTTAAAAGCCTACGGCTTATAAAAACCACACATTCTCAGCTAGTTGAGAAAATCTGTAGCAAACTTGACCTCTCCTCACTTAGCATGTTTTCCAATTGGCAAAATATTGTATAAGCTATCAGAATAGAGCTTTGTCATTGTGACATATTGTGAATGAACGCCAAATAATAGGAATGAAAGAGTATCGGTCATTGCTGTATTTCTCAATTCATCTGGAAAATATTAAATGACATTCATAATGTGTTGGGATAGGCCTGGGGAAATTAAGACGATAATATTATGAGGTTGTATCCAAGTAGGGGAGAAAGATATAAGTGATCAAAGATAAAAGCAAGAAAATATCACATTGTAATAGGCGATATAATGACACTAGAACAGGGAATGCTTCATATATCTGCTTGGGTCAGGCATTGGTATGCACCAGTGTGTCACTCATCTCGATTTTGGTGCCAAAGTTGCCCTCAGAGTTGTGGGATGCAGCAGCTCTGGCTGGTGGTCACTTTCTGTTAGGCCACAGATGGTGTTTTTAAAAGGGACCTCACATTTAAGCTTACTGAGAGCAGACTACACAGCATTAGGAAAAGCCAGCACAATGTTCATTGTCATTGAGATAGAATGATGATGGAGGGTAGCCCAGGACTGCGGTAGACAGATTATTTTTTTCTTCTTTTTTGGTATGAGGGCTTGAATCCAGGGACTTTTAGCCACTGAGCCACCTCCCCAGCCCTTTTTATCGTTTTATTTTGAGACAGGGTCTCTCTAAATTGCTTAGGGCCTTGTTAAGTTGTTGAAACTGGTTTTGAACTTGGGATCCTCCTCCCTCTGCCTCCTGAGTCTCTGGAATCACAGGCATATGCCACCACGCCCAGCAGAATTTGTGTTTTTATTCCATGTATGATGATCAGAAGCCTTTGAAAGCCTTAAAGAGTAGTTACATCTGATTTATAATTTCAAAGACTTTTTTTTTTTTTTACTCCAAAGGTAAATAAGATCATGCAGTATTTATTTTTCGGTGTCTGTCTTCTTTCACTTAGCCCAATATCTCCTGGGGTCACCTAGAATACTGAACACATAGAAGTACAATGGTCATTACCAGAACCGTGGGGCACTGGGAGGATGGGATAGGGGAGATAAATGGGTGTCTATATCTTTATATTTTTCTAGTTTCTGTTAGATAGGAGGAATTCAGTGGTCCATTAGACATCGCAGCAACTGTACTCAATAATAATGTATAGTACTAAATTGCTAGACGAGTGGATTTTTAAATAACAAGTAACTGAATTGATTGATATGCTAATTAATTCAATTATTACACAATGGATACATATTTCAAAATATCACATTAAATTTATTCAATGAATGTGTATGATCATGTATCAATTTAAAAAAGAATTCTCATAAACTTGTAGATAAGAAATGGTATAGTGAGTGGGGCAAACCAAACGGAGGAGTGAGCTAGGAGGACACTGCGGTTATGCATGAACTGAGAGTCAGATCTCACAGTGCTGATCTGAAAGTCAATTATGCAGCTAGCCTTTATCTTGGAACCAGACTAGAATATTTCTAAAAACACAAGAGAGAATTTTTTGGCAATTCAGTGGTACTTGAAGAAAATACATCACTTTTGCTCCATTGTAAGTCCCTGGAATAAATATTGCATGTCAGAATATCATGCCTTTATATTTAATTTTATTTTTACCAACTCTCTAGTCCAGTTTTCCTGAACTTTAATTATATCATATTGGAAAATATGTTGTCATGTTGTATTTCTGCTATTTTCTCATGTTGTGCACATGACAATACTTTCTGTTTGAAGTATATTTTCTTTATCATTTAAACATTTGTTTTTGAAGTTTTATTGGAATGCTATGAGGTAATTTTTCTACCAATTATATTTGATGAAATTTTATCTTTATATTTTTTTCAAGGTGTATATTATATGCTAGTTTACACTGTAGTAATCAATTCTTACTATCAAGTGTGAATAGTCTGAAAATTTATCCCAGTTTCAAGATAACAAAATAGTTGTTCACAGTTTCAAGGATGTTGGTCTACAATTCCATGCACATAGGAAACATGAGACTCCTGAGTAAGAAATAAGGACTTTATGGGCTGGGGATGTGGCCCAAGTGGTAGCGTGCTCGCCTGGCATGCGTGCAGCGCTGGGTTCGATCCTCAGCACCACATACAAATAAAATAAAAATGTTGTGTCCACCGAAAACTAAGCAATAAATATTTAAAAATTCTCTTTCTCTCTCTCTTTAAAAAAAAGAAAGAAATAAGGACTTTAATACTGATGACCATAGCAGGTAGCACAGGCTTCAGGTTTTGTTGGTTCTTCTTGCTGTCTAAGTGCTAAGCGTGTAACACAGAAGCCCAGTTAGGCACTTTGAACCATATATAGGCTGTACAGATATTGGATCTGAAGAGAGACATTATGTTTATAATATTAGATAATCAATAAACTTGAATTCTTTTAATTTATGTGTACTCTATAAATATACTTTGAAAGATATTCTGTGTTAGTTTTTTGTTGCTGAGACAAAATACCTGAGAAAAACAACTTAGAAGAGAAAAGATTTATTTTAGCTCATGATTTCAGAAGTTTCAGTCCATGGTCAGCTGATCCTATGGCGTTTAGGCCTGTGGCATGGCAGAAACATCACGTTGAAGGGGATGGTAGCCTTGAAGCAGTGACCGGGGAGGAAGGGACCAAAGACAGGATATACCCTTCTAGGAAATGCTCCCAGGAACCCCCTTCCTCAAACTAGTCCCCAGCTTCTACAGTTTCTATCACCTATCAATAATGACATTCATTCATCAACAGATTAACCATTCATGCCATCAGGTCCTTGTGAGCCAATTATTTCTCTCATTGCTGCATTCAAGACCAAATCTTCAGTACATGTGCCTTTTGGGGACATTTCATACCCAAACCATAAAGTCTCTAATAAAAGGCAGTTAATGCTATGTGGTATTATGAGCTAGCTCTGGAAAATTGCCTCTCAATGTCTTTAATTCAAGGACTACATCCCATTTATGCTATGTCACCCATGTCCCTAGCCCTGTGTTTAACACTTAGGGAATCAATATAATAGGTATTGAGTAAATGCAATACCTAATTAATCACCCCTTCCTACTATCTACATCTATGCAAGCCCTATTAATATAGACTAATGCCAATCTAGTATGTTTATTTAAAAACTTTTTAAAAAAATACAAGCACTATAAACTGTCAGTTTAACTACTTTCGGAATTATAGATTGTGTAAAAAATTGATTTGTCAGATATTCCCTAAAATGTTGCAGACATAAAAGCATAGGATTTACAACTGGGCCATTTATCTAAATCGAAGGTGAGGACTTCTAGGAAAGAGATGAAATTCAGAAATCTTTTCTTGACTAAGGATAAATACAGGAGGAGAAGAAATAGGCCTCTTTAGCCAGGCAGCAAGCAGGTGTAGGGATTCAAAACCGGGAGCCCACAGCCCCAGGCTCCCAGCCTTGGCAACCAAGAGAGCTGTGCTGACGAACCCTGCAGTGTCTCTGCTGTGAAGAGAATTTTTCTCAGAAAAATTCTTCAGTATGAGAGATTTTTTTCGCAGTGCCTTGTTGGGCATCTGTCATGTCTCATTTTCAGGCCTATGTACCAGCAAAACTCTCTAGGTATTCTTCATTATATATATTTGTCAAAAAATACCCTACAGCCAAAACAAAACATAAAGAAACAAAACAATATGCCCCGAGGGTAAACTATTGTTCCTGGTCAGAAACTACTCCGGGGTGAAATGAAGGAGTCTCAAGCTGATGGACTGTATGCCAAGATCAATCTGTGCTACGTGAGTACATCTACAGAATTGGTGGGCATTGAATTTCTGGATAGAATATTATTCTCTTTGAGGTGAACCTTACAATTACCATTAGGATTCCACATCAATGAGCTGGGCCTGGTGACATATGCTTGTAATTCTAGCAACTCAGGGGGCTAGCCTGCATAAGTTGGCAAAACCCTGTCTCAAAAAAACAAATAAATAAAATAAAAGAGCTGGGGACATAGCTCAGTGGCAAAGCACCCCTGGGTTTAACCTCTAGCACTACACACAAGTACGGAAAAAAAAATGATAATTATGTAGATGCCAATTTCCTATGATATCACTCAATTCTCTACATTTAATTAATTGTTTCTCAATCTAATAGCATTTATTTATTAATTTGTTTAAAATGTTTGTTGAAATGATGCTTTGTGTTAGCTATCCTTTTTGGATATTGGGGTGGGTCACTGGATAAAGAAATGCCTTGGGGTTTGTGGAGTTTATGCTTTATTAGAAGGATATAAACAATAAAATCATACAATTAAAATGGTTAACATCATGTAGTGACAAGTCTTTAAGAAGTTAGGGTATAGGGCTGGAGATGTCGTTTAGCGGTAGAGTGCTTGCCTGGCATACATGAGGTCCTTGGGTTTGATCCCCAGAAATGAAGGAAAAGAAAGAATAAGGACCTTAGGTAGTGCCATGGAGGAAGGGCAGGGAGAGGGCTCTTTAAACGCAGGGAGGGTCTGGAAGGCTCCTCACGAGAAGTGATAACTAAATGGAGGTCAGCTAAAAGATGAGGAGAAGTTGGACCTGGGAAGAACTGGTAGCTTGTTCCAAAAGGATAGAAGAACAAAGATGCCAACAAGAAAGATGTGTGTATGTTTTTCTTTACCGACTAATAATCAATGGGATATTGTGCTGCGACACCTTTCATTATTGTCGAGTGATGGCTATCCGTCCTTGGGTCTCCTACATGGACTACATTTACTGTATCCTTCGATTCTCACAGCAGATCTCTGAGCCAAGTAGGATTACCAATTTAGAGATGTGAGACTGTCTTGGAGAGTTTAATCACTTGAAGAGTTTGGAACCTGAGCCAATTCATTTTGATTGCAGCTGCTCCTCTTTACTGGGTCCAATTCTGCCTGTTTTTAACTTCGTTATAGGTTCTGCGATTCTATCTTGCTTTCTAGGTAGATTCTTGAGTGTTATAGAAGATGACCCATTAGGCACCCATAACAAAAGATATTACTGGGTGGTTTAAACCATAGGCATTTCTTTCTCACAGTTCTGGAGGCTAGGAGTGAGTGATGGAGGTGCTGGCCCATTCTGTTCCTGGTGAGGTCCTTCTTTGCAGCTTTCAGAAAGACCATTTTTCTCTTTGTGTCTTCGCATTGTAGGAAGACGAGGAGAGCATTGGTCTCTTTCTCTTCTTATAAGGACTCTAATCCCACTGTTATGGTTTGGATAGGAGTTGTCCCCTCAAAGCTTAATAATTAGATTATGAGAATCGTAGCCTAATGAGTCTGCCCTAGTTTGAATGGACTGATGGTGGTTAGCTCTAGGCAGGTGGGGCATGGCCGAAAGAGGTGGGTCACTTGGGGTGTTCCCTGCAAGGGTTCATCTTTCCTATGGTGCCTTCCCCCTCTCTCTGCTTCCTGCCCCTGCTTGAGCTGAGCAGCTTTCCTTGCTGGACTCTTCTGCATGATGTGCCTTCTTACTTTGAAGGGTCTGAGTTGGCCATCTATAGACTGAGACCTCAAAATCTGTGAGCCCCCAAAGAAGTTTTTCCTCATCTAAGTTATTCTTGTCAGGTGTTGGTCACAGTAACAAAAAGCTGACTAGCATGCCCATGGTGAAGGTACCCCACCTCATGACCTCCTTTCAACTTGTTTACCTCCTGAAAATCCCACCTCTCAAACACTATCATGTTGGGGGTTAGGACTTCAGTATATGAATTTTGGAAGTTCACAAATCTTCGGTCCATAACAGATGGGAGACATGCATTGCATACCTAGTGTATCTCTTAAATACTTACCAATAAATACTAAAATAGCATGACTTGGATGAAATAATGATTCCAGTTTCATTCAAAAGATTTTGGAGTCAGGTTAGTCCTGGCTTTACATGTATTCCATTTTCTCTTTTGGAACTTCCTTAAAATAACCCATTTTGTCCAACTCATTCCTCCTCCTCTTTCAGGTTTCACGTTAGCTGCCAGCTTTCCTGGAAAAGCTTCCCCTGGGTCAGTTGCCTGGTTCAAGTGTTTCCATAGTACATGGGATATCCATTTCTTATCTGTTTTTCTAACTTTGTAAGCTTCTTGAAGACCATCACCTGTATATTCCTAGTTTTTAATGATATAGTGTCTGGTATACAGCGATTGCTTGACAGTTGTTCATTTAAATCAATGTATGATCCCTGGCAAGTCACCGTCTTTCTGAACCTTAGTTTCCTTATCTGTAATGTGTGGAGGACCTATTTTCTCAATTAAGAGAATTTAGTGATGGATGTTTTGTTGTTTCTTTTCTTCCCTGTACCTTATGGTCCACCATTTATTTATTCTCTATTTTAAAGTTCAGTACTTTACTTGCAACACACTTTATGATTAGCTACTTGAAAAGGTTAAGTAAACTGCAGCAGGTGAGTTCAAAATAGATCCATATTTCTAGGGTAGTAGGTGTAATTTTTTAAATGCCAACATAAAACAGCACAATGATTGTTTTGTTTGAAGGTGACCTTTTATCACACTGAAGATATAAGCAATAGATTTTCTGTATCTTGTGTGAAAGTTCACAGCACAGCATAGTGTTACATTCTTCGATATGCCTAAGTTAAATTACGATGTATTAAAGATATATTATTAAAGAAGCTAAAAGTAACAATGAATTTCAATTGGAAAATCAGATCATGCTGACAAGCATAAGCATACTTATAAGAATAGTGGAATATAATATCTGAAATTATTGCTATCCTGAAAAATCTAAGGTGGTACAATTGGATGAGGATGAATCTAGATGATTTCAAAGTCCATCATGATTTATAATCCACAGGTTACATTCCTTGAAGATGATGAAATATATTTATAGATATAGACAAGTATATTTTATCATTAAGTGATAAGATTTATTTGTTTTTAAGTAAATTTTTATTAAAGTAACATGCAGTAAATATTAAAACATCAAACTTATTCTAGATAATGGGTCTGTTCTCTTCACCTCACTTCAGCTTGCTCTTGTTTTTCTGGTATTTATATCCATATTATTAAACAGCATCCAAATGTGACTTCCTAATTATCAGTTTTAGACTTTGCTTCCTGTCATGGTGGTTGATGATACGTCTCTCTTCAATCACTTTACTCATTTGTCAGTACCCCTCCACTGTCTTGATGTAATTGTATTTCAGTTTTTGTTTACACTAATAGTTGGTATTCATCTTATTCTTATATGTATACTGTTGGTAAGCTATAATATTTTTTTTTCTTTCTGTAATTGATGAATGGGGCACTTAAGCTCTCTCGTGCACTCTCTCTCCCTCTTTCTCCATTTGCTTTAGTTTTCTCTTTACTAGTCTTTTTCCTCTAATGAATATTTAATAGACTAATAATTTTCCAAAAATTCAAGTGTATCAATGAACCTACAGTTTTCCTCCCTTTTCCCTGGAAGCCTTCGAGGCAGCTCTTACCTCTGCTCCTGCCTAGACTGATTGCTATAGACCTTCTGCACAGTCCCTGTTCTGGGGCTTCTGCTGTCCCACCCCAGTGTGAGAAAGCCTGTCTTCAATCCCAGGTCTTTCTTCTTCTCTTAGTTTCCTATCTCATTTTACTGTAACATATTCTCATGTAGCTCCCTAAGGAAGATAGCATCAATGTTTAAATTTTTTTTAAGTCCTTAACATGTTTCAAAATGCCTTTATTTTACACTTGAAACTTGATTGACTGTTTGACAGGGTTTAAAATTCTAGGTTTTAGAATTCTAGGTTGAAAATTATGTTCCCTTAAAATTTTGACATTATTGATTCATTGCTTTCAAACACACATTTCTGCTGTTGAGAAGTCCAGTGCCATTCTGATCTGTTGCATATAACATGATTTTCATACTTGAATACATATATCTGAATAAATTTTTATATAAGGTATTTAACTTTGTATGCATATCATACATATACATAAACTTTTCATTTTGAAATTCTTTTGAACTCATGAAAAGTTGAAAAAGTAATACAAATAATTCTTGTATATTCTTCACCAAGATTCTTTCTCACCAATTTTTTAAAAAATCTTTTTTTAGCTGTAGATGGACACAATATGTTTATTTTTATTTATTTATTTTTATGTGGTGCTAGGGACCGAACCCAGGGCCTCACATATGCGAGGCAAGCGCTCTACCACTGAGCTGTAACTCCAGCCCCTTACCAATTTTTAATATTTGTGATTTTTATTCTATCAATGTCTCTTTATATTGACCAACACAATATTATCTATCTTGAACCATTTGGCAATAAGTTGCAGACATGATGTCCCTTTACCCTTAAATGCTTTAGTTTGTATTTTCTAAAACAGGAATATTATTTTACTACAGTCCCATTTTCTTGATGAGGAGATGAATTTTGATTTAATACTATAATCTAATCTGCAGACTCTTTCTGCTAAGAGCCATAGCCAAGCAGTACGATGCATGGCATTTTTGGTTGATAGGTGAAGCCAGCAAGCCATTGAGATGATATGATTATGTTAAGATCTGCATTCTTATGGATATTAGACCCCTGCTGTCTACCTTGGCCTGCTAAGGAACTCCTGGAGAGTTCCCATTGGTTGGGGAAGTGCGGTAGGAGGGAATTCCGGAGGAGGGACTTCCTGTTGGGGTCCAGGAGAACCCAGCGTTGTCAGTTGGCAATTTTCCCCGGGAGCGTACGGGGCATTGGCGGCAGTTTCAAAAATAAAGTTTGTTCCTGCTTGAGTGGCTAGTGATTTTGTGCCCAGCCAGACTGCGGCATCTTTCTTTTGTAGCAAATGCAAATAATAATTCCTAACCTAGGCCACTGCCAGGATCATAGCCTACATTAATTTCTCAGTACACTGTGCTTTGTATCAGTTTCCTTCAATCTTGTTTATTCTGGAGAAGTTCCCATTTCATGATGATGTGCCAGGCAATCTGTGGACATTTTTGGACTAGAGATTTGTGCTCTTCAAACCTCAAAAAATTGTGTTTTCTTTTTCCTCTTAAAATAAACTTTTTAGATTATTTCCTCAATAATTTACTTTCCGGGGCGAGCTTTGTCTTTCGGGAACTCTTTGGATATCCTGAATTGATGCTCAAATTTCTCTTTTTCCTCTCATTTTTCTGTTTTGGTCATTGCGTTCTACTTTCTGTTTGAGTCTCTTTCCTCTATCTAAGATACTGTCATCTCTATTATGTTTTTATTTCAATTAATTAAAATGTTAACTTCCAAAAGAGTGGTCTTTTCTCTAATTGTTCTTGTTCTCTAGCATTGTGTTCCTGCTGAAGTTTATCAGAAGCTATATCATCATATCTGCTCTAATTTCTATGATATTATTTTTTATATCATCTGCTCTTATTACTATTTTCAAAAGTATTTTCTTTTTGTGTCTATTTGTTTTGATCCATCTCTTTTGCCTCTTTGGAGTCAGAGACTGAATCAGTATCCTGGTAGGTACCAGAAGTCACACTCAGGCAAGAAAATGAAAATCCTTCTTTGAAAGGTCTATTTATAGGGTTAAAAGAAAACAAAGAGGGTTTTGTTTGTGAGAAAGCAGGGATCACTTTAGCAAGGAGCTGTTACTGTCCCCAGGCCTAAAGGACAAGAGAGTTGCTATAGTTGCTTCCACAGGAGAGAGTGTCCTGAAAGTGGCTGTAGTCTTTGTTTCCCTTTTCAATCATCATTATATTGTTTTATAAAGAAAGGTAGGTCCTGCCAACCTGTGGCCCAGGAGAGAGAGAGAGAGAGAGAGAGAGAGAGAGAGAGAGAGAGAGAGAGAGAGAGAGAGAGAGAGAGACACTTCTCTGTCTCCCTGGCAAAATGTGAATGATACCTCCCATTTATCAGATCCCCCCTGGAAGAAAAAACTCAAGGAAGCTTGGCTAATATATTCTGTAGGGCTCAGGCTCTTGGTTCAGACTGCAGAGTGGAGAAGGAAAGGCAGGCAGGTGTCTCTGGAGAGCCAAATGAAGAATATCCTGCATTGAGCCTTCTTAAAGTATTAGTGGTCTTTGATCCATTCATTGCAATTGAAATCAAATTGGAGAGTTAGTATTTTGTGGAGGTCAGTCTTCTCTTCTTTCCCTACCCCCACCCCACATTGTTTTATTGGTGCATTTAACTTGTACATAATATTAGGATTTCTTATTGCATATCCGTACATGCACACAATATAACAATATAATTTAGCCACTACCATTCCCTAGTGTAGTCTTTGCATTTTTAGAGGGTAGATAGAGGAACTGTGGCCTGATTGTGCTGGATTATTAAGAGATCTGAGTGTCTATTTGTATAATATTTACTAAGTCCTAATTTTTATTCCTGTTACTCAATTCTGCTTCCCTTAGCACTTCCAACTGGTGAGATTCCTAGAATTTTTTTGTGAGAAAAATACTTTTTATCCTTTATTTTTCTGCTAATTCATTTGCAATTCTCCATTTAGTTTCCATCATTCAAAGACTTTATTGAGAACTCAGTTTTTGCTGTTATCTTCTTTCCTAATCTCCTTGTCCATTTGCATTTTTGGGCCTTTTGTTTAATATTAATTGACTTAGGAATCCAAAAGAATACCTGCTATGTGTCACTAAGATTCTTTGCTGTTTTTACAAATTGACTAAGACTATATATTGACTCGAACAGAATTAAAGAAATTAAGAAACTGATGAAAGCGATTTTATCCACTACACATGTCTTTATGTCTAGAAATTCATTAATTGGAAAACTTCATGGTATAATGAAAAAATCCTATTCTCTGGCTTCAGAGAGGGGGCTTATTATAGTGTGCTGGTCATTATTTGTTTTTTTTTTTAAACAAGTCCAAACAATGGGTGGTTTTTAACATTGGAATCACACAGGTGTCATGAATAAATGCATGTTGTCACTTTTTATTTTGTCCATTCTCAGGAAGTGCTAATAGACTGAAATTGCAAAGCACGAGGGGGGATGAAGCAAAGGGACTGAATTATTCACCCTAAAATAACTGAGAATTGGGTACACCAGACACTACCAAAAAGAGAAAAATCTTCCCAATATCCATTTTAATCAAACATATTTATAACTTGGTCCTCACATTTGTAATTTAACAATTGAATTAATTCCATTTAACTGGCAGCAGATGGTGTGTGATTATTGCCTTCTTAATACAAAAAATGCCTGTCAATACTTGTTAAATATGGATTAAGCCAAGGGTTACTGCAACTGCTTGGGTTTTCATTAATATAGTTCATTCAATTTGAATTTGGCAATTAAAATGTGTAGAAAGTCCACAAATTACATATGCATTATGCATCTTGGCACCTCAACTTCAAAATGAAGTAGTTCGGTGGAGAATTCTTCTGGAAATAGAACTTATTTTTTGCGACTTTAAATTAGAAAAATAAAATGGTGCCTGTGTAAACATAGGCAGAAGTTTGCATATTTTTAAACTGATTATGTCTGTGAAATGCTACCCTTAAGCACGGAGCCCAGGGAGACTTCGCAGCCTGCACACTGGCTTTGGTGTACTCACTGTTTAAAAAGACTGGGAGCCCAGGGATCCAGCAATCATCGGCTCCCTGGCAATTCAAGTAGCAGATTGAATTTAAATGATATTTTCACTGTTCAGAAACCATAGCCACATTTTTAAAGGTAAATTATTATCTAGCAAGTGTATAAGTCTGTTCAGAAGAGTTGAGGTTCATTTTTAATTGACTCCTTTGATGGAATCTGGAGTAACTGCAACAAGTGATACCGTTTGGAAGTTTTCAGGATGGAGTTTGATTGAGTGGAACGCCCTGCATTATGTATTGCAAGAGAAACAGCGCAAGTCATTTTGTCTTAGATTGGAGACGTTTTTTTTTTTTTCTTTTAATGAGATTTGACAATTTTTGAAGGTTCTTCTGTTTGTGTATTATCAGGCCTTTGCCTCTCCTGAGATTCATTGTTCATCCTGCAGTTCATTGCTCATTTTTTCAGGGAAATCTCAGTTTCAGGCTGGCGCCTGGGGGTGGTCCCTGCTGAGGCTCCCGCTCTCCCTCCAGGGCTTAATTGATCTTCCTACATAGTGGATCCATCACTTCCTCTCAGCTTCTGACAGTTCATTGCTCATTCTTCTCTGGACTAACTTAGATGCCTCTTTCTTCAATTTAGAAAAATACTCTTTGCCAGTGATTTTTTTTTTTTTGAAGAAAGTTTTTACAAGGGGTGTGTGTGTGTGTGTATGTGTCTGTGTGTGTATGTGTCCGAGTGTCATGAAGTTCTAGGAAGAAAATTGAAATAGATACAGAAAAAGATATGGAAAAGCTGCAAAGGCAGTTGAATCTTGTATTTAAAGAAACTTCCTTGTAAAGCACTATATACATCATCCTATAGAGGGCATGGATCTCTAGGCAAGTGTCGGCCTGATAGGAACTAAGGGAACTAATGAGTTGAACTATGTATTACTTTTTTGGAAACCCAGCAACTGAATATCAGCAATTTTACATAATTCAACTTGGTATTTAAATGTTTTTTTTTTAAATTAACAGGGATTTGTAACTTATTTATTAGGTGGGAGAAAAGAACAGCTAAGTGACTCTGATAAATGTTGACCTTTGGTGTTTGTCTTGAACTTAACTTCATGGTCACTAATGGTAATGTAGATTATAGCTATTTCATATAAAACTGAGGCTCAATTCATATATATATATATACATATATATATATAATTATATGTGGTAGATATGAATAATAATATATGGTTAAAATATATATATATTCTCTAATCTTCAATACTATGCAGAATGTATTATTATTCTACTTCATGAACATAAATGGGAGGACCACTCCCTTGGGTAGGTCACATGGCTTAAAGCTGTGGAAGTGGATCTCTTAATCAGGATCTCTATCCCGGCTGTTCTGTAGGACCCTCATCATTCCCCTGTGGGTTCTTCATGCTGTCCTGCTACCATGATTGTCCTTAGTACCTTTACTCTCACTTTCTCTCCTGTAGGACTATTTTAAATCTCTCCTTTCACATCGACAAATGGATGATCAACTGGAAAAAAAAATGTGTGGGTCAATGGAACTACTTCTTTTAAGAGTAAAGAAATTATAGGACATTTGTAGGTTTATGAGAATAACACAAAAGAGAGGAAACCCTCCACTCTAGCTCAGCTGACCACTTTGCTTTTTATGGCTCTAAGAAAACTGAAGCAATGCAGAGGCAATTTCCTCCACTGTTACCTACCCCTCTGCTGATGGTGCCTCATCTCCAGAGACTGTGAGCAATCTGGCCCTGCATCACCTCTCCCCAGCACTGGACTGTATCTCTTTTCATCCTCTCAAGAATAATCCATTGGCAGTCCCCCCTTCTCCTGGGTTATCCTTGTAAATATACAAACATGGTATAATTTCTTTATTCTTAAAAGCAGCAGCTCCATTGACAGACAACTTTGTTTCAGCTACTCTTTTTTTTTCTCCCGCGGTCATAAAACTATTAGAAAGAGTTATCCATTATCATTTCCTGTCTTCCCATTCAGTCTTGAAGTCCGAGTAGGCTCTTTCTGTCGGTCTCAACAAAGCCACCGATAACGGTCTGCAATGGCCAGTTCTTTTCTTAGTTGATCCTCTGGTTACATTTGACATAGTTGATTTCCCTTGAATTCATTTCTTAATTTCATTTTTTAATCCCACCCTCTCTTAATTTTCATATTTATTCCCCAGTTATTACCACTTTTATTTCTTATTTTTCTGGCCTCTGTACATTGGAGTGACCCAAGATTTGGTTTCTGTGTTCTCTTCCTACCTTGGTGGTGTTTAGTATCATGGTTTTCAATATTGTTTGTGTCAGTTTTTCTGGTATATCCTTGTTTCTTGTGTACCATTTCAGGCCTTCAATGTCTCTTGATCCTTCTCTGCTTGCCTTCTATCTGTACTCTGCATCTATTTTTTTTTTTGCCTCTTATCTCTATGCCACTGGGAGACCTTCTACATGTGCTATTCACACATATGTGTGCAACTCAAGAGCAACATTATCCCTGGAGGTAAGAGCCAGTGAATGAGTTCTTTATGCTTTCTCACTTATTGCCTCCTTCATTTCAGGCAGTCTAACTACTGCATCCTTTTGGAGATTAATTTTCTTTCTCTCTGTACGATTCTAAGGGTACCATTTACATTTTTTCCTTTTTTAAAGATTTATTTATTTTTTCTAATTTGTTATATCTGATAGCAGAATGCATTTCAATTCACAGTTCACATATAGAGCACATTTTTTTTTTCATGTCTCTGGTTGCACACAAAGTAGAGTCACACCATTCATGTCTTCATACATGTACTTGGGCTAATGATGTCCATCTCATTCACCATCTTTCTTACCCCCATGCCCATTCACATTTTTGTATAACCCATCTAAACATAGCCTTGATAAAAAATATTATATAGCTCATCATTAGATTGCAGAATTGTCTATAACAATACAATATTATTCTATACTGTGTTTCTTAATGACTGTCCTGTATTTACCTCCCGTGTTAAATTACAGCAATCCATATACATTTGGGTTGTTTCAGAAGCATTTCCTTATGTTTTCCTCAGTATATCCACATATAATAAATAATGGCTTTTTTTAACTTTTCTAATTCTATTTTCTATTAAACTATCACAGATATCTGGCCTTCAATATAAGTATAGTCCCAACTTGTTATTGGTAAATTGATCTTGTCTTGCTTCTCTCCTTATTCTGCTTGCTTTTGTGGATTATTTGCCTTAAACTTGGCTTTTGGTGCCTTGCTGCCAGTGCCTCTGACCCATGCTTTCTCCCCTCAGACCAGTGGCACTCATGACTTAGATTCTCTGACTCTGGATTTTATTCATCTGTAATTCTAAGAGCTTCTAACAAATCCAGACCTTGAAAAGGTTGAAGCAAAAGTAGTTCAGGGGAGAATAAGATGGTGGAATAGAACAAGAAAGACCTAGACATGGCTTTGTTACCGTTGAATTCATTCGTTATTATTCACTTGGGCACCTTCTGTCCTCTTTCAAGCTTTTGAAACTTGATCCTATGAAGTTTTATAATAATGACAAGCAGCTCACCCTGTGGTTCTCTTCCCCCCACATCCACCTCTGCACTCTTGCCAGAGGGAAAAAAGGGTAAAGAGCAGGTACAAAGGCAAATGTCAAGGCATTGTGCATCACCAAAATTCAATTACAGCTTTCGGCATATTCCACATCTGACTTGTTTGTCTAGATTCTATATTTAAGCCTTCAATGCCAGGTCATCCCTATATCATGGGGAGGATGAGAGTTTTAGCCATTTGTTAGATAATGAAAGTCGTGTGATCCTAGTTCTACTTTTTTTCTAAGCACACATATATATGGATACATGATTATTTTCCTTTATTAATAATCCTGTATTTCCTGAACACACCATATCAGAGACCATCTTTCTTTTGATGTTGCCAAGATTGTCACACTTTACTATGTGTGACATTATTCATGCATTACTTTTCTCATTGGTCAATTCCTAATTCTTTATCTCGGCAATCTTTATTATTTTGTGTGGCTTCTCTCTAGATGCTTTCATTACAAACTGACTTTCTGAACATTATAAATAAAAACTAATGATAAGACAAGTTGAATTTATTCCTTGCTTGCTGTGAAAAAAGGAGAACAGTAACTAAAGAAACTTTGGCAGTGTAACCAGAAGGAGGAAAGAGAAGGTCAAATATATTGAGAATTGGAACTTGGGTCAAAGCATGTCTTTGAATGCAAAGATTTGAGCAGAATCTGGATGAAATAGTTCAGGATTGATGGAAACAACAAGGTGAGATCTTTTTTTTTTTTTTAATGTGGTATCAGAGGATTGAACTCAGAACCACTCAACCACTGAGCCACATCCCCAGCCCATTTTGTATTTTATTTAGAGACAGGTCTTACTAAGTTCCTTAGTGCCTCACTTTTGCTGAGGCTGGCAATCCTCCTGCCTCAGCTTTCTGGGTCTCTGGGATTGTTAGTGTGTGTGCCACCATGCCTTGGTCAAGGTGAAGATTTTGAGACACAGATTCAAAGCATTTTAGGGTCTAACCTCAGGTATAGTCCTGGAAGAATTTTAAAAATGCTAATAAAGACAGTAAACTATGGTTTGCGTTTGAATATGTAGGCTGAGGGTTGGGGTTGACGATTTTTGGCTCTTCTAACTTATCTACATCCTTGAAAAATTTAAATATCTAAAAATGAATGTGATTTTATGAGTACTCCTTAAGAGAGTTTGATAATTTTCTACCCACTGGTAGGTATTTATTAGGATAAAGTCTCAAAATCATTATTATCTCTGGTTGACTTTTTGTATTGTCAAGATGTATCTAGTATGTGGGACAATTTTACCGTTTAGCCTATGGCTGTTTTTACAACATAACTAGTGGCTGTCATCCAAAAGATGACAGCCAATTCCAATTCCCTTTAAGTAGCATCCAGATTTTTGTTGTTGTTGTTCTTTAGGGAAATAGTGGGACACTTTTTGTGCTATAGGTGTTAAGAAAAGACTTTTCCACATATAAAATCGTGATACTTTTAAAAAATTTTTTAATTTTTTTATTGGTTGTTCAAAACATTACAAAGCTCTTGACATATCATATTTCATACATTAGATTCAAGTGGGTTATGAACTCCCATTTTTACCCCAAATCCAGATTGCAGAATCACATCAGTTACACATCCACATTTTTACATAATGCCATATTAGTGACTATTGTATTCTGGTACCTTTCCTATCCTCTACTATCCCACCTCCCCTCCCCTCCCATCTTCTCTCTCTATCCCATCTACTACAATTCATTTCTCTGCTTGTTTTTTTTTCCCATTCCTCTCACAATCTCTTATATGTAATTTTGTATAACAATGAGGGTCTCCCTCCATTTCCATGCAATTTCGCTTTTCTCTCCCTTTCCCTCCCACCTCATGACTCTGTTTAATGTTAATCTTTTCCTCCTGCTCTTCCTCCCTGCTCTGTTCTTAGTTGCTCTCATTATATCAAAGAAGACATTTGACATTTGTTTTCTAGGGATTGACTAGCTTCACTTAGCATAATCTGCTCCAGTGCCATCCATTTCCCTGCAAATTCCACGATTTTGTCATTTTTTAGTGCAGAGTAATACTCCATGGTGTATAAATGCCACTTTTTTTATCCATTCATCTATTAAAGGGCATCTGGGTTGGTTCCACAGTCTAGATATTGTGAATTGTACTTACTTCCTCATGACTTATAGCTCATAGTCCTATTTTTATTCATTGGGACCATAGGAAACAAAACTCAGCTCTCTCTTATAAATGACCTTCAAACATTGGAGATAACTGGTGATTTTCCCCAATTTATCTCTTCTTCTGAGAAACTTTTAAATTTATTTTATTTTAGGACAAACATTTTGGTCATTTTGCTATCCAGGTTTGTTCTTGTGTTCGTTTTCTTTCTCTCTCTCTCTCTCTCTCTCTCTCTCTCTCTCTCTCTCTCTCTCTCTCTCTCCTCTCCATCTTTATTTTGTTTACTTATTTTTATGTGGTGCTGAGGATCAAACCCAGTGCCTCACATGTGTGAGGCAAGTGTTCTGCCACTGAGCCACCACCCCCGCCTCTGTTCTTTCTCCTTTAAAATGCCTTATTGTCAATATTTCTTCCGAAGCAGAATACACAGAACTGAATAGAATTGTCAGTGTTTTGAGACACTATAGATTGGGAGCTTAACCATAGCTTCATTGGTCCTGCTTCTTATTTGGAAAACAGAATATTGGGTTGATTTTCCCTAAGTGCTATATCTCAAATTAAATTGTATAAATTATAGTATCCAAAAGACCCAGGAGTTTTCCCTGAGTGTTGTTTAGGAAAGTGAGGCCACACATGATTCATATGTGATAAGAGAGTCTAGTGGTTAAGCACATGGTTTTAGGATTAAGACCTGAACCTCAGCTTTGTCAATTACTAGTTGAGGAAACCTAAACAGCTAATTAACTCACTGACACTATGAAATTTGAAAACTGGATTTTAAAATTGCTTATTTCTATGGTGATGATTCACGTGAGCAAATGAATGCCAGGTCCTCACACCAGTGTCTGGAACGCAATAAACACCTGATGAAAGTATTAGCCACTTACTATGTTTTAGGAAATTCTATTTTTTTTTTCAAAATTAAAAGAGCCTTTGATTATAAAAACGAGATAGGTACATTACTTGAAGTACAAACCTATCATGGGAACAATGAAGAATAAGTGAAATTTCATCTCCTGAAGAATACCAGATCCATTATCTTCTGGACTTTTCCATTTATACATACGTTCATGTGCAACATTTTATGAGATTAAATACTGTATGTGCTGTCTTGTACGCTATTCGCTGCGTAAATATCTTTCCCTGTCAATGTGTACTGATCTGTAAGAGGTGAGTAAACTTTTTCTATAATAGTCTAGATAGGAAAAAATTTTATTTGGATTTGTGAGCGCTAACCAGTCTCCAATGTTTATTTTTTTTTTGGTGTGTGTGTGTGTGTGTGTGTGTGTGTGTTATTTTGTTGATATTAGTGTTTGTCTTATAATACTTTAATTGTGTATCAAACATTTCTTAGCTTGCAGGCTACATAAAAATAGGCCCTAGGACAACTTTGGCTTGTATCCAATCCCTGATCATTATCTTGAGTTTTTTCAGTCAGTGTTTATAAATGCATTGTTTTAACTTAACATTTTAGCTGTTCATGTTTTCCACTTTTAATTTAAGAAGGACTAGGATGAAAATCGTATATAATTTTTTTTTTAGCAATTTTCTTTTCTCAGAAAAATTTTAGAAGTACAATCGTTGGGTTAAATTTTTATAATACATATTGAAGATATGTATAATAAGCTAAGTATAATAATTAAAAGTAGAAGCCTGGTTTGTTCACATAAATCATTAGCTATTCTCCTCTACTTCTGTTACTGGAGAATGTTTCAGAAGTCCCTCATCTAATCTTTTGGTGAGGACAGAGCAGATTACAGTAACATGCAATTGCTTATCTACTTTTACTTTGACATCTTGCATTTCAGAATCACTTGGGACTTCTTAAATAAACAGCCTGTTCTAAATAACTGTAATTTTATCAAACATATTTTCCCATTAAATTCTAATAATATCAGAGGTCATCAAAAGACTAGCTGAAATCAGGATTATTTCTTTAAACTCTTTTAAAATATTTTCCTGGATTGCTATTTACTCTAGTTTTGTAGTTTGGGGGTACCCATTGTTAATTTGTTATGAGCACATCTTCCACGGGGTTATTTGTCATGCAATATGGATACACTGATGTAGGTATCACTCCTCTCCGCAATGCTGGTCAGAAACAGAACCAGAGGTATGTGACAATGTACTCTGATAATTAGCATGAAATTCGTAAACGGTAAGTCTCTTCTATTTGTAGTACCCCTATGTAAGTACCCACCAACTTAAAAACTCTTCAAAAAACTCTTCAAAGATACTAGACTAGATGCTTTTCCTAAGATTAGTTTTATATCCTGGGAGGTCTGAACTGACTTAGAGGCATTAATTGTGATACTATCATTTCCCCCAATGGGTACAAAGCTAAATTTATCATTGATTGGAAGTCTTAGACTGACAGGGAATAAACAGAAACCTCAAAATATGGACTGATCTGTTTAAGTTAAATAAGCTCACAGCAATAGTGCTTTTGCATTCTAAGACCAGAATATGAAGTTTCTACTTAAGAATTAAGAAAATGGGATGGATAAAACACATTGGAACTTTTGACTTTAAGAGAAGTGTTCAAAAGTCATAAATTTTAAGAACATTTTGAAAGCATCTTGACCTTAGAAAACTTGGATTCTTTTCATTTGGTTTAGTGAATTCATAGTTTCAATCGCTGGCTGCACTTTGTATACAGAACACCATTTATGTCACTCAGTAGAGCTAAATCTTTCAAAAGTTTTTGAAAATATTGCTCTGGGCATATTGTTATAACCGAATATATCAGCTCCCATATCAAGAAGACAAAGTGATTCTGGACTTAAACAGATGGGTTATATAGGAACCTTGATGGAGATGAAATCAAACTTCCTTCCTGTGATTGATTCCAGTCTCTGGGACTCTATTTCATCACTTGAAAATAAGTTTGATGCCATAGAAGTGTCTCCCCCGAGCCAGAACTCAGATTCTCACTACTAACTTCATTTGTCCCTAGTGCTGTGATTGCCATTTCTGTGGATCATACTTCATATTTTGCTTTAAACTGTATTATATAATGTACAATTTCAAGCTTATATTTTCTTATTTAAAATAAATGTGTATTCATATTTGATACATTCCAAAAGTCTTATATATTAAATGAAGATTATTTATAAATCCACAATTTGGAGGAAGTTTTGCAAGATAGAAACTAGAAACTCGAAACTCATACTAGAGGAGCTCATTTTCTGCCCCTGTAGCCACACCTGCAGAGGTGACTGCTACATGAAGTACTGTCGACATCCTTCTAGTTTTTCTTGCATCTTCAGCAGAGTTTCAGATAAATCCTAAACACAGATCTACCATAGTTTGGAGCTGGGTTGTCCCTTAAATGTCCCTGTGTTCATGTCCTTGTCCCCAGCCCATGGAGCTATTGGGAGATGATGGAATCTCTAAGAGGTGGGAGCTAGTGGGTGGTCTTCTGATCTTTATAGGTGTTACTCTCCAAGGGAGTGTGTGACCCTGGTCTCTTCCTCTTTTTTTTTTTTTTTGGTTTCTAGATGCCAGACATGCGTAGCCTAGTCCACCATACATGCACTCCCCACCATGATATGGTGCTTTGTTGAAGGACGAAAAATAACACAGACAATAAAGACTGGAATTAAATGATTATAATTATGACTGGAATCTTTAGAACTGTGACTCAAACTAAACATTTTTTTCAGGAAAGTTGGTTATGTCAGATATTTTTTACAGTCATGGAAAGTTGACTACCATAAGATTGAATATATAAAGTGCCTATTTTATAGAATGAACCAATATGCAGTTTTTGAGGGTTTACTCTTCCCATGAAGTAGGGAGAGTGTCATTAATTCTTAGTGACCTGCATCCAAAGGCACGTTTGGCAAATAGAAGATATTCAAAAATTGCTATGTGGACAAATGCAGCGCTATTAGAGGTCTATGCACATGTGATTTAAGCACAAAAATGGGAAAATACTGGAGTGGGATTCTTCTAAATTATTTAGAACATCTTTGTGAAGATTTTGTAAATGTATCTGCATTTATTTTTTAAGTGAAAAATTTTCCTTTTTTTTAAAGAGAGAGAGAAAGAGAGAGAGAGAGAGAGTGTTTTACTCATTTTTTTAGTTTTTTTTGGCGGACACAACATCTTTCTTCATATGTGGTGCTGAAGATCGAACCTGGGCTGCACGCACACCAGGCGAGCGTGCTACTGCTTGAGCCACATCCCCAGCCCGGAAATTTTTTCCTTTTTACAAATTTATTCATAGCTGATACATAAAAACATAAAAATTGTACATATGAATGGGGTACCACATGATGTTTAGATTTATGCATATACTCTATAATGTTTAAATCAGATTAAATGTAGCTATGTCCTCCAACATTCATCATTTCTTTATAACGAGAACTTTCAAAATACTTTCTTCTAGCATTTTGAAATGTACAATACATATGATCATCATCTATAATCACACCAGTGTTCAGGGGCACACTAGAGAGACTCTTGGTCCCTTCTAACCACAACTTAGTACCCATGTGTCAACTTTTCTCCCGCCCTCCCTCTCCACTCCCTGGCCTCTTGTGAACATGTCCTATTGGAGAGATTCTTTTTCTAAGGTTTCAGCCATTGACTAATTTAAGGATCTCTGAAGCTACCAGCTTTCTTTGATATAGATTTTTACCTTGAAATATCTATGATGCGAATCATCAAGTGTTCATTCTCAGTGTACCATTTGCAGTTGGATACAACTTTAAATAAATGAAGTAAATGCAGATAAAGTAACCTTGCTGATGGCTACCTTCTTGCATTTCCTTCCTTGACCAATCCCAGCTCTTATGTGGGTATGTTGTCTTATTTATGACCCTGCGGAATGTGGGGTATTGTTCGTGTGACTTTCTTGCTGTTTTGCCCTGAGAACCTGATGTTTACACTTGAACCTCATACACTGCAGTTGCTCCTCTTCTGGGATCTGTGGGTCAATGAACACGGGTAGGTTGCTCAGCCTAAACTATGTGTTCCCCACAAAAATTTCTTATTTATTTATTTATTTTTTGTAGCAGGGATTAAATCCAGAGGGGCTTAACCACTGAGCAACATTACCAGTCCTTTTTAAATTTTGTTTATTTTGAGACAGGGTCTCACTAAGTTGCATAGGACTGTGCTAAGTTGCTGAGGCTGTTCTCAAACTTGAGATCCTCCTGCCTCAACCATCTGAGTTTCTGGGCCTACAGATGTGTGTCATCACACCTGGCTTTATTTTTTTAAATATAATTTTTATTGGTGTGTTATGATCGTACATAATAGTGGATTTTGTTATTACATAGTTGTACATGAACATAACAATTTGGTCAATTTCATTCCTCAGTGCCTTCCTATTCAAAACCTTCTTTTAAGTACAGCTTTATATTAGAAAACATGAGATATTCACCAATTTTGTTATGATTTTTAGAAAAGGACTTAATAATAAAATTCATTAAAATTAATAAAGTATTTAGAAGAGGTTCAGAACATTAAAATGTACCTTTCCCCTTTACGTTGCTTAAATTCAAAAGCAATATTTTATCTTAGTTCTCAAATTCAAAATTAATATTACATATAATAAAATAAAAATTCTTTTATTTACTCATCCAAATCCTTTTAGTTGACTGGCGAAGAAACCTAATGAATCTAAAAATCAGTTTATGTAAGGGAAGAATTTGTAGTGTGGATTTAGGAAGCATGGCTGTATTAGGAAAGTAGAAACTCGTCCATCATTGTCTCTTGGCTCAGGTAGCATGTGTGTACCTCACTCTCAAGAGTCTTCCCAAGGAGTATGCAAGATGGCAGCCCCATTTTGTTCCTTCCCCTTTTCCCTCCCTCCTTTCCTCCTTGCTACATCCTTCCTTCTCTTCATCCTTCTCTTTTTCCCCTCTCTCTTCTCTCTCCTTTCTGTTTTACTTCTTTTGATATTACTACTAAATGTCTAATTTTTCATTGACCAATTTTCTATTAGAAGATAAACACATGAAAACAGGACATTTGTCCGTTTACCTTTGTGCCTGTAATATTTAGAAATTTATGTTTGGTAATCAATGAAATATTGGTTGGTTTCGCTGGGCATGGTGGCACATGCCTGTGATTTCAGCTACTTGGGAAGCTGAGGGAGAAGGTTTGTAGGTTTGAGGCCAGCAATGTTAGCACATTCCTGACTCAAAAAATCAAAAGGGCAAGGAGTTCAGTGATGGAACACCCCTGGGTTCAACTGTCAGTACTGCAAAACAGAGCAAAAGAAATTCATTTAACAATTCCAGGCCTAATGCTATTTCCAGTAACTTTTTTCCCCTCAACTATTTTTTTTTTGCAGGTAACTTTAATAAAGCTCTCTTATTTGAAACACAAAGAATGGAAACCAAAATATTCCTAGTGTAATTTGTATCAATATTGTAGCATCAATTTTTTTCATTTATGTCAACATCAATTAAGTCTGGTTTTTCTTGTAATCTGTCTTGAAGGAAATTATCAACCCCAAATAGCCAGAAATTCTTAAACTTTTAAGATTGTTTGAAATTTCACACATTAAAATATACTATTTATTATTAAGCTTTCTTAAATAGTGAAAATCTCTAGGAGTTAATTTTTTCCCCATTGTGAATTAATATATCAGAGAGTACATCTCTTCAAGTCTAGGAGATATCAGAAAGAGATTCAGATGGTGAGGTGAGAAGGTTTCAAGAGTTTAGTGCTAAGGAGATGGAGGGCTAGCTGGGGTGTCAGTGACAGGAGCCTGGATCTGTGAGATTGGATGGAAGAGAGGCTGAGAGAAGAGGCCACTTCCAAATTCTGAACAGAGCTCACATTGGATAGTGACAGAGATGGAAGGTTTGGGGAAGGGATCACAATAAGAAGATGGCGAGAACTTAGAGATGGAAGGAACCTTTAAATCAATTCAGTTTTTCTTGTTCTCTTTGTTTGTTTATGATTGGCCTAGCATATGCAATAATTTGTTCTTGAAACTCACCCAAGGTGGTATGAGAGACAGACCTAGCACTGCCCAAAGTAGGTTTCTGGTTTCGCTAGGAGATGGACCATTGTGTTGGTGGAAGTTGTCTTGCTTATTGGAGAGGAAAAATGTCCAAATGTGAGATGCCCTGAGTGTGAAGAGGTTGAGAAAGTTTGTGTGCTCACAGACACCTTGAAAAGAGAAACTCTAATGCTTATTGGAAATCTGACCTCTCTTCGCTTCTGCACAGTTAGCTCTCTATAGAGCTGTATTTTTTTTTTTCGTGGCAGAAACCAATAATAACAAACACCCACCCTACTGTGGAGAAAAGCAATAGAACCTAGCAGTTTGTGAGATCATACAATTTTGATTACTCCAGAGTCTCTGGATGGCTCTTCTTCAGCTAGGAAAGTGATCATCATACTATATGCCCAAGACCTGGGGGAACAAAATTGTCAACAAAATGTTTTCAAGGCTTAACAGCAAAAATTATGTTTAGCTTGGAAAAAAATAATGGGTATTATAACAGAGCTGTTTCTCTAAGGTGGTTTCATTAGCTTGGTAAAAATATCAAAACAGTTAAGGGAGTGTTTCTGGAAGTTTCTGAGTTATGGTCCCATCTTCTCATATCCAGTTTTTTTCTCCTGTCTCACAGGTACTAGAAGAGTCTTTCTCTTTTTCTAATATCCAGTTCTGTGATGCATATTCTCCATGGGGATGGTGTACTTATTACTTTTGGGGCCAAAATAATCACCATCCTGTGATATGTGGGGCATAGATGGCCTCTGGCACCAGGTAGCATTCCTTTTGTAAAGGTTCTATCATTAGTGTACTGAGAAACAAATGCACAATAGGGTGCAATGTTTAGAGCATTTGAAAGATAGGAGCAGGGCACATAATATTGGGCTGATTACTGCTAAGTGGTGCTCATGCCCTGCAGATGGCCAGTGAAAGAATGAAGGTCCTCAGCAAGCAGATTAAGGCCAACAAAGATAGAATGCAGTCTGCAAGAGGAGACCTGGGTATGGCTGAGTCAGAAACAGGAGGCTCAGTAGTTACTGCTGTAGGATTCCGGAGGCATTTAAATGTCCTGGCAAGGTAGGTTTGCTACACCAGGGTCAGGACCCTGGTTGGGAAAACTTGAGATCCTGAAACTTGGAGAAAGTATATGTGCATGATAATCCATGAGGATGGTTGCTCTGTAGAATTTCCCAAAGCCTCAGATCTTATAGATCATGTGGCATCATAAAGGGCTCAGAAGAAGTTACCCTTCTGTCCTGCTTCTCTCTGCCCGGGGGTAGGGTATGTCTAGGTGGCATCCTGATTGTGGGCTTGAGGTGGACTAAGGATCTACTCTTGGTGAGTGTGGTGGCTGTTCCTTCCCAGAACAGGTTGTCTCCTCTTGAAGTTGGCAGTGCTGAGGTGTTGATGAACAGGGCAGCTGGCTGCTAACCTACACCTTCAATGCATCTAATACACATTGATCCCTGCATTCCTAGGTTGGATGCATTCTTCCTTCAGAAGTACTAGGACAGCCAGAGTGAGGTGTGTGTGTGCACACCGTTTACCAGTGTGCACATAAAGACACTAAAGGCATCTGGATGAGACCCCAAAGAGACTAAATTTTTTTAGCACTTGCAAGGGAGTAGGTCATCATCAGTTGCAGAGATTCAAAGGCAAGCAAAGAAGTGTGTAATTTTTGGAATGAAAAAAACAAAAAAGAAAGCTTCAGGTTTGTTCAGATTGGAGACTGTTGGCACAGGAAACTGGAGGTGGGCTAGTTGATTAAAAGTGGAACATTTCATTGTAATTGTTTTGGGGAGCATATTTGACTTTTTCTGGTTGGTCCTTGTAGGAGCAACAAGAGAAACTGGTGGTCAGTGAGCGAGTCCTGATTGTTTTATGCCACTTGCTGCAGAGTTTAGCTTCCTGGACTGATTGCTACATAAGTGGTGGGCCAGAGTTTCATGATCCTATATTCTCTCCATTTCTGTCCATTCAATCTCTTACTATGGCAGTCCAGTGAATTCCCATGGAGGCTGCAGTAGCCTCACCTTGTCCCTATCTCCTGTAGTTGGTGCCCCTTTAATAGTAGGCCAACTCCTGGCTCTCTATTCTCTGTAGAATCTTTCCTGTAGGGAGAGCAAAGCTGTGGAGGAGGTTGAAATTGGGAGGGTCCCTACAAGAACTGGCATGTCCTCCATGCTGCAAGATATTGCTCCTTCACACAGCAATGGGTGTTTGTGTTCCCTCCATTCCTAAGGAGTTGTCCTCACCTCTGCTCTTTGATGTCCAGGCCCATAACTAGAGTAGGATCTCAGCATAACCTGGCCATGGACATGCTGGGCATGATGAGAGAGGGATTAGTTTATGCACTGTCGAGGTTGCAAGAATTAGCCAATATGTATCATCTAGAGTGGAACCCCTGGGACTGAATTTTGAAGGTGAGAGATGTAATACTGAATAGGCAATAATTCAGTTACTTGGAAGAACTTTTGAGGTACATAAGAATTAAACCCAAGAGCCTAAAAGGTTGGCAGAAGTCCTTCCTGGGGTGGCTGTTTTATGAGCTTAGAGACAGAAATGGCCAACAGGGAGTGAAATGGAAATGCCTGAGTTTCCTTGGCAGAGGCAGATTTATCAGAGAGTGCTAGGAGGGCTCAGAGGACGCACCAATTGCCAAGACCATGAGCAAAGTACCAGTGGTGGAACAACAGCTACACCGAGTTCAGTATTGAATTCTAACCGCCTGGGACCAAAAGGCTACAATGAATTATAATGGCTCTCAAGAGCAGAGAGGCAGCAAATGGGAATGCTGCTTTGCAACTTCTATCACAAAAGGCAAAAATAGAGGAGCAGAAGCTTAAGTGTGGGGTGGTCCAATAGAAATTATGAACTCATACCACTTTTCTTTGGTATTGAGAGCCTTTATTTTAAAGAACAATTTTAGGTTTACAGAGATATGCATATTGCACAGAAAGAAGACCAAGTTTTCAATACCCCACCCCTTGCAGTTCCTCCACCACCTTAGTTTCCCTGTTGTTAGCATCTTGTATTAGTGTGGTTTATTTGTTACAACTAATGAACCAGTATTGATGTGTAATTATAAACTAATGTTCATAGTTTACATTAGGGTTTAATCATTGTGTTATACAGTTCTATGGGTCTTAACAAATGCATAATATCATGTATCCACTGTTACTGTATAATATAGAAAGGTTTCAACACCCTGAAAAAATCTTTGTACTCTACTAATTCATTTCTATCTTAGTATTGCTAAGTCCCTAATGACTACTCATCTTTTCATAGTCTCTGTAATTTTCCCTTTACCAGAATGTTATATTCTTGAAATCAGATGGTATGTAGCTTTTATACTCACTTCTTTCACTTAGGTTATGCATTTAAGTTTCCTCTATATTGTTTTGTGGCTTGATAGCTTATTTTTTCTTCTTATTAAATTATATTAGTGATATTGACTCCATTGATGGATATACCATTGTTTCTTTACCATTCACCTATTAAAAATGTCTTGGTTGTTTCTAGTTGTGGGTGATTATGAAGAAAGTACTATAAATATTTTTGTGACCAAATTTCCAACTCATTAGGGTAAAAACTAGGAGTACTACTGGTGGGATTATATGGCAAGTATATATTTAGTTTTGTAAGAAACTGCCAATCTAACCTCCAAAGTATATCATTTTATATTCCCATCAGCAGGAAATGGGAGTCTTTAACAACATTTTTATTTCCCTTGTAATTTTCTTAACAGTCTTTCAGAAAATAGAACATTTTAATTTTTAATGGCATCCAGCATATGCATTTTAATATGTGCTTTCTGTATTGTATGTAAACTGTTAAACCCTAATTGTAACCTTATTACTGTGTGTAAGTTTATGAGTTTTATTTTTTATGTTTAGGTTGATGATCCATTTTAAATTTTCTGAGAGGTCAAGAGTTTGTGTCTAGCTGGGGGTGGTGGTGCATGCCTGGAATCCCAGCAGCTCAGGAGGCCGAGGTAGGAGGATCTCAGGTTCAAAGCCAGCCTCAGCAAAAGCGAGGTGCTAAGCAATAGACAAACTAGGGCTGGGGATATCATTAAGAGGTCAAGTGCTCCTGAGTTCAATCCCCAGAACCACCCCCAAAGTTTGTGTCTACATTAATTTTTTTTGTAAATGTATGTCCAATTGTTTCAGCCCCACTTGTTGGCAATACTTTTTCTCCATTGAATTGCCTTTATTACTTTGTCAAAAACCAGTTCACTGTATTTATCTGAGTCTATTTTTAGGGTCCCTCTTCTGTTCCATTGATCTGTTTGTCTTTTCTCTCACCAATACCATATTGTCCTGACCATTATAAGTGTATACTACTTCTTCAAATGAGGTTCTATTAGTCTTCCAACATTGTTATTTTTCATTATTGTGTTAGCTACTCTGGGATGTTTGCCTTTTCACATACACTTTAGAATCAGCTTGTTAATATCTAAAAATTAACTTTCTGGTATTTTGACTTGGATTCTATAGTAAATCTATAGATTGAGTTGGAAAGAACTACAAACTTAATAATATTTATTTCTATCCATGATCATGGATTACATTTTATCCATTTATCAGGATATTCTTTGATTTCCTTCATCAGAGTTATGCAGATTTCTTCATATAGCTCTTTAACATGTCTTGGCTAGATTTATACCACAGTGTTTTATTTGTTGATACTAATAAAATAGTGTTGTATTTTAATTTCAAATTCCAATTATTCATTGATGATATATAAGAAAGCATTTAGCTTTGTATAGTAATCCAGTTTCCTGCAACCTTGTAGCAATCACTTATTAGTTCTAGGCTGTTGTTGATTTTCAAATTTTTTCTACATAGACTATTATGTAATATGTGAACACAGACACTTTTGCTTATTTCTTCCCAAACTGATTATCTTTTATTTTATTAGCTTACTTTACCACATTTGCTAGGATTTTCAGTCTAATTTGAAGTAGGAATGGTAAGAGCAGATATCCTTGTTTTGTTTCCAATGTTAGTATAAAACATATAGTTTTTAACCATTAAGTCTGATGTTAGGTATAAGTTATTGGTAGATGCTCTTTATTAGGCTGAGAAAATTCTTTAGCCATAGTTTTCTGAGAGTTTTTTCAGGAATGGTGTTATATTTTGTCAAATTTTTTTTTTCTGTACCTATGTTATGACCATATATATTCCTTTTTTAGTTTGATGTAGTAGATTGCATTAATTAATTTGGAATGTTAAACCAGTCTTGTATATGTGAAATAATTTCTTGGTCATTGTGTATAATGCTTTTTGCATTGTTAAAATAGATTTATTAATAATTTTCTGAGATTATTTGCATCTATGTTCTTAAGAATATTCATCTGTAATTTTCTTTTTTGTAATGTTTTAGTCTGATTTGGATTTTAGGGCAATGTCTCATAAAATGCTAGGCAGTAGTTCTTCTCTTTCTATTTTGTAAAAATGATTATAAAGAATTTCTTCTTTCAATGTTTGGCATAATCCACCCTGGTTAACATCTGGGTTTGGTGCTTTCTGTTTTGGAAAGTCATTAAGTACCAATGCAATTCCTTCAATATAGGTCTAACTTGAACCAATTTTTATATCTGGAAGCCATTGACTGCATGGGTGGCAGGTCACTAAAAGGAAAAATTCTGCATCACTATGAAAAATATAGACTATAATTATTCTCCACATCAAAATTTTCTAAAGTTTGAACAATAACTTGGTTTTATTTTACACTGAGTGGGTTAGAGAAGCAGACCCTAAAACATAATTGTGATTTTGAATCTCTGAGCAATTCCTGAAAATATTTCCTAAAATTTACACCTCTGTGCTTTGCTCTTCAATTTTTAAAGTGACCTAAATGCTGGTAACATACTAATTTCTTGTTAACCTAAAGAATACTTTCTTTTATTGATATCTGTCCCTAAATTGGCTTTAGGGACAGATAAACTTTAATGGGCTTGTTCATAGGTTGGTTTCTAATATAGCTTTTTAAAGAAATTGACATGTAGGATAAGGTATCTGACCTGATTGATTTGAAAGGCAGTGGAAATGTTACCAGCATTAAAGTATTTGGCACTAATATTTTGTGTCAAACTCATGAAATTTCATTTGTGGTAATATGGACTGAGTAGCATAATGAAGTCTAGCTTTGGCAGAACAAGTTGCTGCCGTGAAAACCATTGTAGCTGAGGGGGAGGACTATAAGAAAATTAAATTCAGACTATGAAAATCTCTGGGGCAAGGCAAATATTTTCATTATTCCCTAAAATAACCTTGTTTTGCTTGTAGACTGAGTTGTTGATTTTAAAGGTGATTTGAATTCATAGACTGATTAAATTTCTTATGTAAAAATTATGGCATTGCTTATAAGAGTGTAGGATTGTTTTAGTACATCTTTTCACAGCTGTGATGAAAAGATCTGAGCAGAACAATTGTAGTGGAGGAAAAGTTTATTTGAGGGCTCAAGGTTTCAGAGGTTTCAGTCCATAGATGGCCAGTTCCATTCCTCAGGGATCAAGGTGAGGGGTCATGGTGGAAGAGCGTGGCAGAGGGAAGTAGCTCATAAGATGATCAGGAATGAGAGAGAGAGAGAGAGAGAGAGAGAGAGAGAGAGAGAGAGAGAGAGAGAGAGAGAGAGAGAGAGATATCCCCACTTGCCAGACACAAATATAAACTCCAAAACCATACCCCCAAAGCCCCACCTCCTCAGCCACACCATCCTGCCTTCAGTTACCATTCAATTAATACCATTCAGCAATTAACTCACTGGTTGGGTTAAGGCTTTCACAACCCAATCATTTCCCCTCTGAACCCTCTCACATTATCTCGCATGTCAGTTTTTTGGGGATATCTTATATCCAAACCATAACATTCCACCCCTGGCCCCCCAAAGTTCACAGTCATCTAAAAATGCAAAACAAGATTTCTCATAATCTCAGTTGTTCCAAGATTGCCCAAAATGTTCAAGTCCAAAGTCTCCTCTGAAACTCAGGGAAACCTTGTATGCTGTGCTCCTATAAAAATCAAAAAGCTATTTACAAGTATCCAATATATAAAGGTACAGAACAAACATTTCCATTTTCAAAAATAGGGACATAAGGAGGAGGGATGGGACGAAAACAAGACTGAAATCCAGGAGTCAAACAAGTCCTGTAGCTCTATATCCAGCATCTGGGGAACATGACATCCTGATGTTCTCTCCAAAGGTCTTGTGTAGCTCCACACCTGTGGCCATGTTGGCTGCAGCCCAATTGGCCTTTCTGTTGGCTTCTCTGTGATCAATTCCTGCACTTTTCCTAGGATGATGTCCTATATTGCTGGAATTTCTTAATCTTTGGGATCTCCAATGCAGTTTCAGCTTCTTCCTCAAGGCTCCACATATTACTCGTTCAGGGGCTTCCTGCAGGTACCCCAACCCTGGTATACTTTTCCTGGTCTCCCAGGCCTTCCTTTGAAATCTTGGTGGAAGCTTTCATGACCCCCTAATTCTAGCATCTTGCATTCCTGCAGAACCAGCTCCATGTGGTTGAAGCCAAGGTCTGCCACCCTCTTAAGCATTAGCCAAATCTCCAGAGACCCTGGATGCACCAGCCCCTGAGTGCCTGGGTGACTGAGCACTTTGAAAAATCTTCCTAAGCCCCCTTGTGCAAGAAGGGTGCCCACTGATCTCTTCTCAAGAGAATTTTTACTTTTACTTCCTTGAGTCTGAAATGGGTGTGGTATTGCCAGCTCTTGACATGGCCTCAAGCCATGTTTATCATTGTTTCTGGGCAGAGTCTGTAGCATTTCTTTAGTGGCAGTAAGATTATGTTCAACAACCATAACTTCCTTAGCTCCCACCTTTCAAGTCCAAGTTTTTTCAAATCTTTCTGCTGTGCTTTTTGTTCCTGATTATCATAATAAATTTGGCTTAAAGCCACCAGCAATATCCTTGCCATTGCTTGAATGCTATGCTGCCTGGAAATTTCTTTCACCAGATTAAGAAGTTCATCACTTTTAAAATCAGCTTCACAGAAAGTCTTAGGATGTAGCAACATGCAGATAACTTCTCATACAGAATGTAAGACAAATGGGCTTTACTCCAAATTCCAACAGAGTCCTCCTTTTCTGAATTCTCTTGAGCCCTGTCTTTACTGTCTACAGTCCTATTGGAATTCTGGTCTTCTGAGCTCCCACAAGAATAGGCGATTCATCTCTGCTTATAACAACCTAAAACATTTCCAGTTTGCACTGCTGCACATCTCAAAATTCCTCCCACCAATTCCAGAAAGCTCTAAGAAATTCTGAGTTACATGGTCATGTTAGTCACAGCAATGGGTCCCATTCCTAATAATAATGTCTATTTTAGTCAGCTTTTTCACTGCTGTGACTAAAGGATTTGACCAGCGCAATGGTAGAGGAGGAAAAGTTTATTTGAGGGCTCATGGTTTCAGAGGTCTCAGTCCACAGAAGTCCAGCACCATGCTTTGGGGCTCCAGGTGAGGCTGAACATCACAGCAAAAGAGTGTGGTACAGGGAAGCAGCTCACATGAGGATCAAGAAGCAGAGGGGAGAGAGTGAGGGGTAGGGGGAGACTACACTTTCCATATATAAAATTTATACCCCATAGCTACACCCCCAATTAACCACTTCCTCCAGCCATAACACACCTGCCTCCAGTTACCACTCAGTTCATTCTATCTGGGATTAATTCACTGATTGGGTTAATGCTCTCATATATTCTTTGAACTTTCTTGCACTGTCCCACATGTGAGTTTTGGGGGGACACCTCACATTTAAACCATAACGAGGACCCTAAGAATTAGAATGGGGAATTGAGTAGGATTTAGATGGTGGTAGGTACCTCTCACCTCTGAAACCCTCTAAGCTTCCCTTGCTAAGAGAAGTAGCCATTTCCCCCTTCTGATGAACATGATCCCACCTTGCCCAGACATATGTAATCACCTCATTTGGAAAGGTTACCAGCTTCCCTCAAATTTCATTCTTGCCAACCTTACCACTTCTTGACCTATAAGCAGATCTGTGAAGAATAGACTGATGCACCAAAAGGATTTCAATGTTTTGTGAAATCCTGTTAACAGAAATTGGAAGTATTTATGGGAATAAAGACATTGGTTCAGGTAAGGAGAAACATGATTTTGAATTGAGATGAATATTCGTTAATTTTTTATCATATACAATAGATTCTTGTTGCTCAGTTAAGCTGACTGAATTCTAGGAGACTGGTTTTGAGTATATTTGAGATGCCAATAATGAAGAGGCAGTAATTTAAGGCTTAGAAAAGTAAAAATATCACAGTAAAATTTAGGTAGTTAATACCGAGAAGTATCCAATGAGATTTTTAATGTGGCATGTTCACTCACATTCTATTATCTGTGCATGTAGATGGTCTTGAAGACCCTGTGTAATAAGACTTGCAGAAATTCCTTGAGGAGGAGGCTGTGTGAATTTTTGCAGAATACTAAGACTGACTTATATGGACCTCCAATGAAGGAGAAAGGATGATATCTCAAAGTGATGTTGACACAGTAACAAAATAACAAAATTCTCAGGGGTGAGGTTAACATGATTACCATGATATATCATGAAAGCCAAGTCATGGCTAATCGATCATGAAGTCCACAGAAGTAAAATAGGTAGGTCATTCATTAAAATCCTATGTAGTCTGATACAACAGCTACAAAAATTCCCCTGGATCAATGTCCATGGCTATTTAATGGTAGAGATTTATTGGAAAATGGGAATTACTCATAGTTTTCATGACTTGTTGACATTGATTCTCTGTTGACATTAATCCCTGGATATACAGAAAGTTACCATACTCATTGATCAGAAATGGAACTTGGGAAAGTTGGGTGATGAATGACTTTGGGCCCAAGTCCTCTTCTTGGTGGGTTCACTGATTACAGAAAGCCACCATGGGGCTATTTTTCAAGTTGCTAAATGGGTAGTTGGCAGAGATTTGCTCTGTAACTGGCATCATCTTCACATTGATTCCTGATTCAATAAATGAGCTCTATATAAGTCAGAAGGTCTCCAAGACCATCTCCAGGTTTGATGATTTGTTAGTAAATATTAAGAACTGCCTGTCTGTGTTACACCAAAATTTATTTACTGAAGCTGAATCCCCAATGTGATGGTGTTCAGAGGTGGGATCTTTCAGAAGTAATTAGGTCATAAGGATGAAGCCCTCAAGATGAGATTAATACCCTTATAAGCAAAGACATGAAAGATGATCTGTCTTTGCCATTCCGGTTCATTTCTTGTCTAAATGATGAATGACACTTGAAACACCACAGGGTAATGTTATTTATAGAATAAGGCAGCTGTCTGCAAATCGGGAAATGAGTCCTCAGTCAACACCAGATCTGCCAGCACCTTCATCTTGGATTTCTCTTTTTCTAGAACTGTGAGAAATAATTTTGATGTTAATTTGTTATAGCAGCCCAAAGTGACTAATACCCAAGTGCTCATAGAACTCAACATATAGTTGTACTAATGGGTAAGATTTATTATAGTGGAAGGATAGAGCAAGAATAGTAGAGAGAAAAACTACATAGGGCAAAACCTGGGGGGAAACCAGAGGCAAACTTCCTGAGTCCTCTATCAGAGGAATCTCACAAGACATGCTCAATTCATCAACTAATCAGTTGTGACTGCACATGTAAAATGTCGCCAATCAGGAATCCTCCTTACAGGCTCAGTGCTCAGGATTTTTATTAGGGGTTGATCATATAGGCAGACTCTGCCTGGCAGATACCAAAATTCCAGACTCTTATAAGAAAAATAGGTGCTTAGCATAAGACATATTGTTTGTGCAAATAGTTTAGGCATGATGAGATACTATGGTTAGTTAAGAAATGGTAAGAAAATTCCTGAAATGGAAGATTCCCATATGCTAGCCAAGGGCCAGACATTCTAAAGGTGTCACACATATCTGCTGTGTTAACTCTTTTCTGCACAGGAAGGAATAAAGAGAAGCCTCACTGCTGGGGGAGCAGAGAGATGAGTGCCACCATTTGCACTGACTCCTGTCACTGCTAATTTGACGTGCCTTTTTGTCCTTTGCAGAAGATAGATGAGTCTTGGAAAATAATGGAGGGTTATTGAAAATTTAATCAGATTGTGACTCTGATAACAGCTGCTTCTCCAGATGCAGTTTCTGTACTGAAACAAATAAGCAAGTTTCTTCTGCACAGATATCAGTGTGGAAAATGTATTGCTTTCTATATTCCAACAAGCAAAGAACTCTAGCAATATTTTGTTTCCAATTAAGAAGATACCAATATGCTTTCACTATGTTACTTCAAAGAACCATCAGATCACTTGCTCTGAGTCATAAAGATGTCTGTGGTGCTTTGATTGCCTCATTATTGGACAGGGTCACGATAAGCCACCATAGACATTGCATGACTCTGACAGCAGCTATGAAGGGTGTATTAGCATGTTGCCTTAAATACCTTGGTGAAACCCATATGTAACAGAGGCTGAGTTACATAGGGTTTTGACATTTCTTGGGAGTGAAAATCACTCAAACTGGAAGCCAATTTGCTGCATCTTGTATTTTATATCTTTAAGGAAGAGGGAGAAAATTAGTTGGCTTAATTTGAATTATTTGACAAAGCTGTGGTTGAAGGAAAATCTGAATCTGTGTGGTACCTGAAACAAGGTGATTTTTTTAAAAAAATTTAACACCGAAGTGTAAAGATCTGTGGAAGATTAATATGTTCTGTGAAACTTCATCAAACTTCGTAAGAGAATCACATTGGGATCTAATTTTGGAACAAAGCCAGAAAATAGGTGTTCTATTCTTGAGAAATAGATATTGGGTACAGATAGAGACTAAACTCCTGACCAGGAGACACCAATGATCCTGCCAATGGAGCTGCTCAAAAGAGATTGAATATTATATGAACCACCGAGCTACATACTTGAGAGTGCCAACCAGTACTCCATCTTCAGTGGAAGTAGTTTATGTAAGACCAGACTTAAGCACATCCAGAATCTCAAGTAGATTCCAAAAGCAGATGGCCCACACTCCATTGCATCTGTTCACAGTTATATCACTTATCTATGATTCCTTTTTGTTTTTCTAAATTTCTCCTCTTATGTTTTTTTTAAATTTGTTTCTTACTTTTTTACATTTCATTCCTTTTTTACTTTCATTGCTATCTGAGAAAATCATCTGTGTAACACTGAGTCTTTGAAAGACGTTGAAACTAGTTTTATGAACTAGCATTTTATTTGTATGTATCTGTTTTTCTCTGGGGAAGACAATGTAAAATATATCCATTATTTAGGGGCTATTGGGAATAAATTCTCTCAGATTTTACTTGTCCCCAAATTCTTTATTTTGTCTCCTATGCTTAAAAACAACATTTGGGCTGCTATTCAGTTTAAACCTAATGGTGATTTTTTTTCCCTTATCTCTGTGAAAGCAAGTCTTCCTTGTAAGTAACATGTTTTTTCTTTTTCTTTTATTTTAAAAGCTTCTATTTTCTTTTTCTTTCTTTCTTATTTATTTATTTATTTGGTACCGGAGATTGAACCAGAGGCACTGGAATACTGAGTTATGTCACCAGCCCTATTTTATATCTTATTTAGAGACAGGGTCTCACTGAGTTGTTCAGTACCTCACTTTTTGCTAAGGTTAGCTTTGAGCTCACCACCCTCCTGCCTCAGCCTCCCATCCGGACAGGATTACAGATATGCGCCATCATGCCCCGCTGCTAAAAGTTTAATTTTTTTTTTGAATTCTTCTGTTTATCTATTGAGTATCTAGCTGAATGTTTTTTTTTTTAATTTATCCTATACCCTTATTCTCAGCGTTCATGTCTATCTTCTGGAATTTTTTTTTTCAAATATTTATTTTCTTTTTTATTCTTCCTCTATGCTTCATTTAGTCAGATGTTGGACCTTGTCATCCTATGTTCCAACTATTTTTTTAGTATTTATTTCTATTTTTCTCTCTATTAATAGCATCTACTTTCTTTTTCTTTCCATGATTACATTTTTAATTGGCACATCTCAATTTTGCTATGGCATATTTGCACACACATAAAAAACGCCATTTTGCAATTACATTTTAATATATCTTTTTATAAAATGATGTCTATTTTTATTAATCTCTTGTGTTTATTTTTAGTATTTATTATTTGAAATATTTGATACACACATAATTTATATTCTCTATAATATACAATCAATTAACAAAATCTTTGGATGTCTTTTCTGCCTTTGTGTTGGCTCTGTCATAGACACTTCCTTCCTGCAGTGTAGTTGATTTCTACTCTAAGCTTTTATTTGGATGATCATAAACTATTGGAACTCAGAGGTGGCTTTTTTAAGGTGCTCCCAAGTTTTTCCAAGTAGATTTTTCCTCTGGCTTTATGTAAGGGTATCTGTTTAATTCCCCACCCTATGCAGATCCACATACTTTTATCACATTGCCCAGTCCATCTTTAAATATCAGGATTCCTCTGCAAACATGGCTCCAGTCTTGACTCACCATTTCTTCATGCATTTCATACTTTCTGCCAATCATTATTTTGCATTAATTCTGGAATTTTCCTTAAAATATTCTTTAGAATGGTCTTTGAGTAATAAATGATTGGATTAATTCTATATCTTTCCCTCCTCTTTTTGACTCTTAAATTTGATTTATACTTTTCAAGTCTAGCATTTAGTTTTAAATTTTAAAATATTTTGTAATATATTTCATCCGGCATATGACTTTTTTAAATGAGAGAATTGGCTTATTTTTTAAAGTGGAAATGTAGTGAACTACTTTTGCAAAGCTAGAAGCTGTGCGTGTGTGTGTCCGTGTGTGTGAGTGTGTGTGTGTGTTTGTAAATGTCTTCACACACCCTTCCTCAGTTGTAGATTCCTTAAAATCAGGGCCACGGCCTTGTTCTGCATGACATCTGTCTCATCATTCTTTTACATATTCAATGTTTATGTAAATTCACAGCTCCTTTTTTGTAAAAAGAGAAAAACTATGTATTTAAAACAATTATTCTGTTATTTTTGAATATTTAGCCTCTTGGAAGTCTCTCTCCGTAGCTTTATAACCCATGATGAAAGTCATTGGCAACAAAATTTAATTAAAACTCTATGGGCACTTTATTTTTTCTATCTGAGGTTCACATCCAAGCTCTGACACTGAGTAGTTAATCACAGTGCTTCCAATATCTGAATACATTTTTAAAGTAAAAGTAGAGGAAAAACCCTAGAGGATATTTTAAAATTTGATGAGCCAATGTTAATTAAAACTTCAGGGAAGTTTTCTCCCCTCTCAAGATCCTGTGTAAAACAACATAGGTACTCTCAGTATCCCTTGCTCCTTCTAGAGCCTTTAGAGAAAAACTGAGGATGGTATTATCAGTTGAAATTAATTTTAGCATTTGAAAACAAAATATAAATTTGTCTTATAAAATCTTTTCTGACTGGGTTACTCTGATTTACCTTGAGTGCCAGCGTTCTGGTCCATTTCTTGTTTAAGTGATGAATAGCCCGTGAAACACCATAGGGCAATGTTATTTTTAGTAGGTAGTAACAGTTAATAAAGCAGTTTACCATCTGAAACGAGGCAGTAAATGGCTATAACAGCAACAAAAGACATGATTTTCTTTTCAAAATGAAAAATAGTGAACCTATTAAAATGCTATGTGAACCAAATTTAGAATCAGAATATAAAATTGAAATGTTTCTATCTTCTCATGTCTCTTAATACCCTTTTGCTTTTGTACTCTCTTTTTCTTTTTCTTCTTCTTCTTTTTCCCCCTATTTTTATGTATTTTTTCTTTCCCTCCCTCCCTTTCTTACTTCCTTTATTTCTTAGGAGGAAAATCAGAAATAAGCTTTGATGTGATATAATCATTTAGTTATTATTGGGGAGTGTCTTGCCACTGTTATGCAAAATTGAGATTTCAAAATATAAAGGTTCTTTTAAAATAACCCAAGATTTTAAAATGGAAAAGCAACACTGAACACAATAATGTTTATCTTTTATCTATTGGCATTTTCAACTTTCATATTTTCATTGTATTTATTTACTTATTCCTAGTGAAGGTTGAGATAATTGTGATCCCTTACTGATTTTTTTTTTCAATTTGCGATTGAATTGATTTGGTTTTACAAGTGCTATCTGCTGGAAACTGTGCTAGTTACTGAGGATACTAGGGATACAACAGTTAAAAAAAATCACAACTCGCACCCCCAACCCCCAGCTCTTTGGTCATGGATATAGAATAAATTTAATAGTATAACACCATATATTCTAGGGGGAAACATCAAGTTACAGTGTAAGCAAGATCTTTATTTTTTCTTAATCCAGCACATTTATTGCAACATTTTACCATCTTATTTTCTTCTCTTAAAAATACATTTTACTGTATATTCAAGGTATACAAGATGATGTTGTGGGATCCATATAGAGAGTAAAAATGTTACTAGTCACGAAACAAGTTATCATACCCATCATCTCATCTAGTTATCAATTTATTTTTTATTTTTATGAAAGGGGCTGCTAAAATCTACTAATTTAGCAAGTTTCGCATATATTGAACAATTTCATTACTTACATGAGCTCTAGAGTTGACATGGGAGCCAAGATATGGGAAAAAAATTTAAGTGCCCATTGCTGGATGAATGGCTAAAGAAATTGTGGTATGTATGTATAATGGAATATTATTCAGTCCTAAAAAATTGGTTCTTGCCATTTGCTATAGCATGGATGGGCCAAGAGGACACTATTCTGAGTGGAATAAGCCAGATACATAAATAAAAATATTCCATGATCTCCCGCTTATATATAGAATCTAAAAAATTGCCATTTTTTTGTAATTAATATTATATACTTTTTTATATTTGAGAGGGACTATAGTAGTGATTTTCATAGGTGGGGAAGGGAAAATAGTGAAGCTATAGGTCAGAGGATACAAAGCAGCAGATATGTGGGCTGAGTAAATCTTGGAGTTTGAATATACAACCTGCTTTGTTCTTACAGGCTAATAAAGAGTCACTTAAGCAAGCAGACAGTGACCATACTGGATATATAGGTGTTAAAATTCATGAGTACTGAAGGCTGGGAAAACAACCCACTTTGGGAGAACCACCCAAGGTACCTTAGAGAAAGTCTTCTAAGCTGAAATTTAAATTATGACTATGGACCTGGAGATTGGTTGGGGAGAGATCTCAGATATGAACTCTAGAGTATGCTTAGAGAACTGCCACAACAGCAGTCCAGTAACACATGGCAAAGCATAAGTCAGGATGAGACAAGGGTTGCACCTCAACAGGTAAGCCACCTCAACAGGTAACCCACACTGAAGAGTGTGACATTTGCACTGACTTCAGAGAGAGGTTACATGTAGGTGTGGATTCATGCTTTAGAATAATCACTCTACCTGAAGCATGGGAAGTGAGCTGTGGGTAGTAGAAATATCCAGCTTGGGGTATTGTGGAGATAAGAACTAATAGAACTTTAACTGAAACATACAATATATGAGACTTGGTGATCAATAGAATGGGTGAGACTAGTCCAGGAAAGAGATACTTCTGACTCAAGCAGTTGGACAAAGATACCATTTACTGGAATACAGAATAATAGCTGTTTGGTTGTGTCAGAGAAAGAAAGATGAGTTTCGTGATTGATTCTAGTCAACACGCCAATTAGGATGTGTGTCCGTGTGTGCACACACACACAGAAATAAGAGTATATCAGACTGCAGATAGAGACTTAGAAGACAACAGAAAATAAAAACTTCTTGAAATCAGAGAGTGAAGATAAAAGCCTATAAAAAAAGTATAATCCTAGCAGAGAGGGGGCCTTGACATGGAACTATAAGGGTAATCAACATTTAATGACAAGTGAAAAAAAGAGGTAGAGAAGGTGTTAATCAACATTCATTTTCCATACAGACAGTTATGAAGAAGAGATATTTCTAAAAAGGGAATGGAACAGAACATGGGAATCCTAGATTATATGGACTAGAAAAGTATAGACTCTCTTCCCTTCCAGAATCCTGGATGCTCACATTCTGAATATTTTCATGACTTTCCCCACTAGAATATAAGGAAAATCTACTTTTATAACATTAAAAAAAAATGCTCAGGTGTATTCTCTATCCCTGATCTGTGGTATTTTTTCCTTCTATGTTTCTCCAGCTGCTTCTTAGAGGCTTGTGGGCTATCTTTGGCTCTTGGCGTTATGTTATAGTAATTAAAATAATATACTTTAAAACAACTGTGCCACACTTTCAATAAAATATATATAAAGAAATATTTTGAATGTTCAACTTCATAAAATATTATAATTATTAGTATTTTATACTTAATATTTCCATGCAAACTTCTGTACTGATCACTCTGAATATGCATCCTGGAGTGTGTTTTTGATTTGTAAAAGAAAATTAAAATGATCGGACAGATAAATGAGTATGTTGTAGAAGAAAGCTCTGTGCTCAGCAATGGGATAGCTGAACTCTACTTTCTAACACCAACTTACTGGGTTTTCTCACGCACATCCCATAATTTCCTTAGAAATAATTATGTGATTTTATAAAATAAAATCCAATGTTCTTTCAATTTTAAAGATCTGTGGTTCTTAATTTATGTCAAATAGCAAGGTGAGGTTCTAATCAATTAAAGAGAAAAACCATTTCATTCCCTCGAGCAATTCTGACAATGGCACCTGAGGTATTTGAATATATTTTAGTAACAATAAATTTCCAATTACACGAATGGGCTTAAGTGAGCACAGGGGTTAAGGGAGAACATTTCTATGTAATTTAGAATTTTATTATGGTTCTTTCCCACCGTCCCTCATTTATGTGCTTGCCCTTTGTTTTTAAATTTTTCTTTCAGGAGATAGCATGACCATAAAAGTTTAAATTGTTTAAACATGGCATACGTAGGGCAATAAACACCCATGTTTAGTTAGCTACAGAAATGGTGCAATTACTCAAGTTAAATATTTTCTAAAGTCACTCCTCTCAAAGAGTAAAGTAACTACCTGAGGAGTCATTTGTTAGAGTTGCAGCTAGTTACCAACAGAATCCAGTCCCAAGAAGCAAATCTAGAAAACAAAGAAGGAAGAAAAGAAAAAGAATGTCTCCAATTATGGACTCACCTCTTACAACTGCCTGATCTTTGATACACAACACCCAGTAATGCTCTTTTCCCTGGCTACAATGTCAGCATTCCCAATGAATGGAGCTTTTTGTTTCTTTTGGATTTCCTGTGTTTTCATTTTTCCACTGGGTCAGCAAGGAACGGAAGCCTTTCGGTGTGGCAATGGCGTCTCCTTGCCACCTGACAATGTGTGTGACTTCACAAATCAGTGTGCGGACAATAGCGATGAGCAGCAATGTAAGTGTCATTCTCCTCTTTTCAATTTCAGTACATCTTCAACCAGGGAATTAGGAGCAGCCCAGGAGATTCAGCTAGATTCCTGGCTCTCCATTGGTTTTATGTTATATGCCTTTAGGTTCAGTTAAAAACTAAAGTATGTTGTTTAACAAAGACCTGGCCCATGCTTAAAAATTATTTTAATTAATATGAAATCACTAAGATTTTTAACTGCGTGGAATGTATTTTGTCAGTTTTTCCCTGACTGTAAAGAAGAAGCGATAAGCAAAAATGAAGATTTTAGTGCTAGATTAGTGAAGCAAAATTCAAAAGAAACTCATCAATGCGGTCATAAAATGCTATGATGGAAATTATGAGTTGAAATTTGAATTTATATGGAAACACTTGAAATGAATTTTAGCTTGGATGGGTAGATTTTATTTTCTTTTATAGACCACTACCTTCAAGTGAGTTGATATCAATTGAACCTGTAGCACATCTCTGGCTTGTGATTTTGATTTCAGTATAATGGAAAGAGGACAAACTTTAGGGAGTAGAGGATCTACATTTGAGTCCTAGGTGAACCATTCACTAATTCTCTGATGTTGAACCTGCATTTTATTATAAAAGATCCTAAAGTCAAAAAAACTCTCACAGGTGGGAAAATACTCCATTGCTTCCTGGAATAGCAGTAATGAACAGGAAACAGTTTACCAAAGGAAGATACGTTCTATGACATAGATGTGTCTGTGGTTTTCATTATAATATGAAACCTTGCAGGAACACTACATTTTGGCAAAATGGAGACTAGTGTCCTTCTTGCCCACAGTAGCCTTCTGTAAATGATGTTTTCGTAAAATCACCGCTTGGTAGTTGGTGGTTCCTATAGCTATTGATGCAATTAATTATCTGGTGTCACTAATTCTAATATTGTAGGTCACTTTGCTCAAACTTATATTTTTTATTTTTTTTATCTAGATAAAATATCAATCAGTGTTTAAAGAATTCTTCATTTTCTTCTACTAAAATAAGACTACAAATTCAATGTTGCTCTTATTTGTCTTCTATTTACATGTTTATCATTATTACATTAAAACAATAAATCAGGATTACTGAAGAATTTCTTCTCGCAGAAGAAAACAGGCTAATGATTTTTTTCCCCTATAGCTATCATGCTGTTCATATTTAGCAACTATTAAATACAAAGCACAACCAAGGACAGGATTCATTTGTATTTGTCAAATTTTGCCGGAGAGGCTAAATGTGGGTGTGCTGCCCCTTGCTCCAGTCTGTCTAGGAAAGCCCTTCCTGCTCCTTGGTGGGCAGCGAAGAGGAACCACCCAGTTGGTTTGACAAGAAGTGCAAAGCTTCTTCCATTATTAATCTCTATGAAGCTCCCTTTAGCACTCTTGCTGCGATAACATGCATGGTCTTGCTTCAGGGAAAAGGTTAATGTAAGGAAGGAGAAAGCTGCTGAGTGGGAAAGGTCTCCTCTGCATGAAAAATTCTAATAACTCTCAGCTTCAGAGGAAAGCAAAGGCGCGGATCTGTCAAATAAACACATTTCATTTTAAATGTTACATTGGGAGGTCACCTTTGGCTTTTTTGCTTTTCATTTCTTTTCCGAGAAGTTTCCACTTCGGCATTTTATTTAAAACATGGACAAGAACCTGTAGATAAAATGTAGAGTCACTTTAAACACTTTCTTTTGTATACCATGCTAGGGGGATAATGTGGTGAAGGAATAATGATGGCCAAGCAATTTCACCCATGAAAACCTGTGGCGCTAAGTTTATAGATTAGAGTTTTTAAAATCTAACTGTATAATGAGGTTAGAGTAGCTGCATTTAAAAGAAAAATAAAATCAATCTATGCTGCCTTTACAATGGTGTGACCTTTAAAGAAACAGATTAATATGTAAGACTTTTCTTAATAAAATTGGCATAGTTGAGGTTGCATTTCAATTGCAACAGATGCTATGAATAGGTTTTAAAAAATGTTCTTATTTGGCGGGATGGATTTCTTCTTAAGAATATATGAACCTGTTATTTTTAACTCATTATTTTTCCTTTAAGATATTAGGTAGAAAATGCAAATCTTCAAAATGGAATAAATTCTATTTACAGACAATATTAAAAATACTTAATATATAGTGAGCAAGAAGATTAAATTGTAATATAGCAATTGTTCAAATATAGTGTTGACAAGAATACCTCCTTATTAGAATTCATTGGCATCCTTGGCCAGGGATATTAATGTTGCAGTACTGGACTATGTATTGTTTTTTAAATCGTATTTCTAGTATTGCATGTTTTTTTTGCTTCCATGCTAATCCATACTGACTGCTTCTTTATTCTCTCCTTTTGCTATTATTGATGATGATGATGATGATGATGATGATGATGATTTTGATTCTAGGGATTGAACCCATTGGCAATTTACACAGAGATACATATCCAGCACTCTTATTTTTTATTTTGAGACAGGGTATCACTATATTGTAAAGTCTGGCTTCAAACTTGTGATCCTCCTGAGGCCTTGGCCTTTGGAGTGACTGGGATTATAGGTACGAGTCACCATGCCTGGCTGAATATTTTTTTTTTAATTGAAAAATGTTGATTGCATATTGGACACACAGGGATGCTATGTGGATAAAATAAGTAATGATTAAATCATGAAAGGAAATATCCATCACCTCTGTTACTTATTTTTGGTGATGAGACATTTGAAATTTACTTTTTGTTATTTTGAAGTATATAATACATTGACTATATTCTCCCTGCTATGTAAGAAACCTCAAAAGTTATTCCTCTGTATTTCTGAAATTTTGTACCCTTTGATGACTAACTTCCCAGTCTGTCCCCACAGCCTCTGGTAATCACTGTTGTAATTTCTACTTCTATGAGTTCAACTTTTTTTAGATTCCACATATAAGTGACATCATGAGGTATTTTGTCTTTCTGTGCCTGAATTATTTCACTTGGTATAGTGTTCTCCAGATTTAACCAGGGTGTCACAAATGACACATTTTCCTCCTTTTTAAAGGTGGAATTATGTTCCATTGTGTATGCATACCAGTTTGTGTTTTGTTCATTCATCCACTGATGAACACTTAGATGAATTCCCTGTGTTGGTTATTATGTAGAATGCTGCAGTGAACTCGGGAGCACAGATATCCCTTCAACATACTGATTTCAGTTCCCCTGGATATACACCAAGTTGTATCACTGCTAGAACATATGGTAGTTGTATTTTTAGTTTTTTGAGGAATCCCCAAACTGATTATAAAAATGGCGGTACTAATTTACATTCTCATCAATAATGCACTCATTTTCCCTTGTCTCTGCATTCTTGCCAACATTCACATTTTTTTCTTTTTTTTTTATAGCAGCCGTTCTAACAGGTGTGAGCTGATATTTCATTGTTGTTTTATTTTGCATTTCCCTAATGATTAGTGATGCTGAGCCTTTTTTCATATACTTGCTGACCATTCATTTCCTTTGGAGAAATGTCTGTTCAGATCCTTTGCCCAACTTTAAATTAGATTGTTTATATTTTTCTTTTTCTTTCTTTCTTTTTTTCCTGTTGCCATTGAGTTCTTTCAGTTCCTTATATATTTCAGATATTAACTCCTTGTCTGATGTGTACTTTGCAAATATTTTCTCCCTTTCTATAGAGTGTCTCTTTACTTTGTTAATCACTTCTTTTGCTGTTCAGAAGGTTTCTAGTTGGATGGAATCCTGTTTGTCTATTTTTGCTTTTGTTGGATCATACTTTCAGAGTTATATCTAAAAACTCATCTTTATTATTTTTTTCTTCTCCTAACTTGGGGCTTCAGTTTGTTCTTCTTTTCCTAGTTCCTTAAGGTATAATGTTAGATTCGAAATCTGCTTTTTTTCATATAGGTGATTATCACTATGAATTTCTTCCCATTTAAGATTATTTTTTGTACTCCAAAACTTTTGTTCTGTAGTGATTACATTTTCATTTGTCTGGAGGTATTTTTTTTTTTAATTTCCTTTTTGATTTCTTCGGTGACCTATTGGATGTCCTGTCTTGGTCAAGGGACCTTGGTTTTGTGACCTATTAAAAGTGTGTTTCATTTTCACATATTTGTGAATTTTCCAAGATCTCACCTACTACTGATTTCTAGTTTCAGGCTTTGTTATTTGCTCTGATTTTAAATCCTCATAAATTTGATAAGATTTATTTTGTGGCCTAAACATTTTCTCCTGGAGAATATTCTATGTGAATTTGAGATTTTTCATAATCCTATGTCCTTGTTTTGGTGTCTGGACATTTTAGAATGCAGCCAGTTGTTCTTTGGTGATGCTAGACCTTTACTAACGATTCTAGCCTGAGTTTTTTTTTTTTTTTTTTTAAATTGAACTCAGGGGCATTTAACAACTGAGCCACATTCCCAGCCCATTTTTATATATTTTTTTATTTGAGAAAGGGTCTTTGATAAGTTTCTTAGGTCCTTGGTAAATTGCTGAGGCTGGTTTTAAACTTGTAATCCTCTTGCCTCAGGCTCCTGAGCCACTTGGGTTACTGGTGTGCACCTCCACTTCTGGATAGCCTAGGATTTTGGTAATGATCTGGGACAGACAAGCTCTGGGGTCTGGTTCTCTAGTTGGGCTGGAACACTGTCTGTGCTCTGAGGTCAAGCGGAACTGCTGGTTTTGCTTTGTGGTCCAGTAAGACGACTGGCTGGACTACGTATCAGGCAGAGCTGCTGACTAGCCCTTCAATGACCTCTGATAGAGTAGGATCTTCTCTGGCTGTGTAGTACTGTTGTTTGGAAACTGTAGTGGGGCAAAGTGCTACATGTTGACTATGAGGCTGGATGAGGCCTCCAGGGTCTCTACTAAGCCACCTAGGGTGCACAAGGTTACCCTCTCTCCATAAATATGCACAGATTTGGCTGGCCTCCATTCCTTGAGAGGCTGAAGCAGAGCATTGTGGCTTGGTTGAATCACTGGGTGGCTGCTGGGATAAGGAAGGGCCAGATTCTCTCTTCCTCAGGTAATTGCTGACCTGCTTTGGAATGGCTTAAACCGAGGAGGCCCAGGGCTGGGTGGAGAAGTTGGCTAAGGACTGAAGCCTGGAAGACCTACAGGCCATGCTTCCTGCACAGCAGTGCTATTGGCTAGACTAATGCGGCATCTCTGCTGTCTGGAGTCCAGAGCCACCCCCTTGATCTGCACACTGGCTGTGCTGAGCCCCATTTCTGCTATTACTGTTTCTAATTGACCCCAGATGATCGAGTCCCAGTAATAACCTTCAGAGAGAAGTCAGCCTCCCAGCTCTATGTTCCTCTGTGGGAACCCTGGGCATGGGGCAATCTCAGTGTATGGCACTGTCCTGTCTTGGTTAAGGGACAACAGTTAAAGAAACTGTTCCTCTTACCCTTCAATCTGACTTCTCAATTCTGTAACTGAGGAAGATGTCCCAGCCTCACTGCCAAATTCTGAGATTTTCATAAATGTATTCTTTGTGGATAGCTGATAATTGAACTTCTGTGGGAAGATGTGAAGACGAAAGCTGTTCTGCCATCTTGCTGACATTATTCCCATGTCTTCTTTTCTCTTTGATTTTTTACTTGTTTATTATTATTTTTTTAATATCAGAATCATTTTTACAGTATGCAAAGATACTCTAGTTTCTCTTTTAACAATTGCTCAAAATTATATGTCTTGGGCTGGGCTTATGGCTCAGGGTAGAGCACTTGCCTAGCATGTGTGAGGCACTGGGTTTGATCCTCAGGATCACATAAAAAAATAATAAAATAAAGGTCCATTGACAACTAAAAAATATTTGTCTTTGTTTTATTTTTACTTAACAATAAGTGGAACAGTATTATTTTTGTTGCTACCATTTAGATCCAAATAAACTAAAAGATTATGAAATGTACTATTCATGTAGCTTGGAGATATGTCCCATGCAATGGATCACCATCACTGGAGTGTTGTCAGTTACCTAAAATTCCAGAAAATATTCTTAGAATTACTTTTGCATATCCGGAGGTTGGTATTAAAATTAGCTGTTACATATATTTGCCTTTAGAGCCAAATTTACTATGATTCAAAAGAGAATATATTCAGTTAATCTGACATTTTTTCCCATTGCCATATATCACACTTTAGAATATTTCTATTCATTCTGGTATTTCACATGGAGTAGCAATCTAGTTTTGTATTTATATTTTGATGGTATATATCATGAAGTCTTGAGGTTATAAAAATTTCTTTTGCATTTTTCAATTTAGGAACATTATTGTTTCAAAACATTGTTTATTTCATCTGTATCTAAATTTATATATGAAATGTGGAAATTATGTTAGCACATTTTCACAATCTGAAAGATAATATTTTATCAAATGATGTGAAGAACAAACAGTATTTCTTTGGTAGGATGACATAAGAAATCAACTACTTTTAAAAGTCATTGATTCATTGAAGTACTTACTCAAAGTTTGTGCTATGCTGAGGATTCTCTTCCTGGTTTGCAAATGGCTGCCTTATTGCTGGGTCCTCACATGGCAGAGAGACAATTCATCTCTCTTGTATGTCTTATCATGGTATGAATTCCATTCCCATGACTCTATTTTCATGACTTAATTACCTCCTAAAAGCTCCACCTCCAAATACTATTGCATTGGGGACTAAGGCTTCAATATTTGAATCATATGGGACATTCATATTCAGTCTATAGCATAACAGGATTAAATACACAAGAAATCTAATAATAAATGTGTAGGGTCTCTCTGAAGAAAATTAGATAAAATTACAAATGTATAGAAAAAAGACTCATTCTAATACTGTGCCTCTTAATGTGATACTTCAATAGTATAAGTAGGTATATTTTCATAAAATTAATTTACAAGTTTATTATATTCTTGTACAAGATCTGACCAGGAAAAATATTGGAACCTGATAGTGTCTTGCATGTTCAACTGGAAAAGTTAGTGATAATAGCTGGAAATAGGCAGAAGAAAAAGATGACTGGAAAAGAAATTTCATTAATTGGATGATAGTAGTAAATCCTGAAAACTCCTCCAACATTATGAGAAAAAATAATTAGAAAAGAGTATGATTTTTAGAAATATTAAGCATATCAGTAATACATTTAATACATGATACTGGCATCCCAAATCCGTTGAGATGGAATAGGAGCTAGTGATCATTTCTGCTGATAGGTGTACAGTACATGCAGTATACCCAGAAAGTTATGCAGTTTCCTCCTGGTATTCACTTAATCCTTGCAAGTACCAAAACAGTGGTATTTTTCCCATTTTACAGGTTAAGAAAAATAAGTCTCAGTTTAGGAAAGTTCAAAGGACACAGCTATGCCGTGGTAGAGCTGGGAATCATGATCAATTCAGGACCTGTCAGATTTTGGAACCCTCATTACTAATCATACAATATTATTTATCATGTGCAACAAATGACTGTGAGGCAATTTCATGAAATAATATACAAAAATTTTCTAAACATAAAATAGTAAATGTTAACAATGAAGCCAAAATCTTTATTGCTCTTGATAATCAGTTTTGAAAACTAGTTTCCCTTCTATTTTGATAGGAAATAAATCCTCAAAATATGTTTGTTGAGTATTGGTGCAGTATAAACAATGGGATGGGGAAAGGGATTTTTATCTGGAAAAGGCATAGGAAATTTTTTTAAAAAATCAGTAAATAAGAGTATTTAAATTAAAATTTTCAGTGTATTGAAAGCACCGCAAATAAAACAAAAGAAGAAAAATGTTTGCAATATATCTGAAAAATAATTGTTTTCCAGGCCAATACATCAAAGAAAAGATGTATTTTCTCATAGAAATATGGGCAATAGTTCCAAGAAAGCAACTTACACAAAAAAAGACAAAGACACATGAGGAAGTGAGGTACTTCTCCATTAATCATAAACCACCATGGAAAGCAGAAGCCAGTCACTAATGTTTTAGTGAAATGAGCACAAATAATAAATGAATGTCATTGTTGAGAAGAATATGAGAAAAATAAACATTATTATATACTATAGGCAGAAATATTGTAAACTCTTACATTTTAAATAGTATTTTTGTAATATGAATAAGGATGATTTAAAGAGTGTTCATACACCCTGGAAAAAGATTTTAATTTCAAGAATTATTTTAAGAAATAATTTAAAAGAGTTCATGTAAAAAGTCTCCTCACAACTAAGTTGAATATGGTAGAATTAGAAATAATCTAATTTTATGATATTAGGTTCATGTTTAAATAAATTATGATATACATCTATAGTATGGACATCTATGCACCCATCTGTCATAATTTTGATGCTATTTAAAAGTGGGGAAATGCTTATGATATATTTTTGCAGGAAATTATGATTACAATCAAGAAAGTGTTTTTAAAAATATAGCCTAGCATTGAATAGAAGATAGTAGGTGAAACTATCTCTGTATTAGGCTTACATTTGATTTTTCTTTTTGTATATCTCAAAATCTGTAAAATAGCACCTATTGTTTTTATTGTCAGAATAAATATTATTTTACCATAATCGAATGTCTGGACTTCCCATTACCTATTGTGTTTTAGAAATGAGGACAAGGTAATATTAGGCATCTAAGCTACATCACAGGATTCTTTCCTCTCTCCTTTCTATTTTTTTTCCCAGAACTTATGATAGAGATTTTTGTTTTCCTTTCAGTTGTAGATGTTATTTTGTAATCAGAGTACGAAAATTGAAAATTTTCTAGTAATATATCAAAGTTCGATTAGCAAATGCAGCCGGCTTCAATGGCTTGTGTAGCGGAAGTTAAGTCCTATCACTCATTGTCCAGGCCCATTCATGTTCAGCTGCCCATCTGAGTAACAAGAAGTATGGACTTTCCCCTTTATTTTACATCACAGTGACAGGCCACTCTCTTTCATGTGCATATATGTATATGTGCCCACCTACCTGGTCATGCACATGTATGCCCATCAGTACCCACAGCTTCTCCTGTTGATAAGCCTGGTGTCCTATGCAGTGGTCATCAGGGACGGACCTCATCTTACAGCAGTGAGGACTGTTCATGTGGCTCCTCTGTGGGCATGCTTCTTTGACTGCAACAGCTTATCTGCTGATTTTCACCACACAGGATAGCCAGTCCTTACTGTGGTCCCTGGAGGTCAGGTCCTTTTTCCTCCCCTTCTTCTAATCCCAATTTACCTCCTTCAATCATGTTTCTACTGCCCCTGTCATCTTCTCTAATACCTCCCCCTGCCCTGTCCCCTAGGAACAAGAACTTCTCATTCTCCCACTGTTTTTTCCAACTCAAATCCTCTGGTGTAAATTCTATGTCCTGTCTGCTACTCAAGAACCAGTTTCTAGTCAAAACTGAACAATGTATGTTTCTTCTCATATTCTAGAAACTATGATTTTTAACTCGTCAAGATGCAAAGAGCAGAGTGGGGTTATACTGGGAGGTGAAGAAAAGAAAAACATACAGTTATTAAGATTTCAAGACTTGTTGCCAAAGTGATCTACCCAAAGCTTCTGAGAGTCTCAAAGCAGGTTCATAAGATGTTCAGGAAGAAGGTGATGCCATCTCTAAGTGGGTTTGTTCAGAAGGAGCAAGAACCCTGGGAGGAGAGCATCATCTATCTGTCCAATCCATGTGTGTGAAATTATCTGTGCAGGAGAAGTGGCGAAGAAATGCTGGAGGGAGACAGGACCAAGGACCAATAGGAGATGGGTTCTGTGTAGCCTGGAAGGTATTTGATGAGGAAAGTAGAGATCTATGTGGAACATGTGTTCAAGCAATCAAATAAGATGGTTGGATTTCTAAAATTTTCACTCAGTCTTTGCTTCTATGTGTACTATGATCTGTTCTGTAATTTAATGCAACATCTTCAACTACAATGGGTTGTTCTTTGAAAAAAACAAAAATGTCTTTTATTGCAATGGACAATCATCAGTACCATTTTGCATGAACGTTTATGGATCCTTTGGACATTTAGAGTACATAGTCATAATCTTAGAACAACTATTATCATACAGGATAAAGTCCTTAAGCTCTTCAAAGTCATCAGACTCCAGACTCATTTTATCAATGTGAAGAAGGTGAGGCACAATGTTAAGGGTCAAAAGCCCAATATATGCAGCTATTTAATGGTGATCTAAGATAAAGCAAGGTTCCTATGCATACTGTATTTGAAAGAGGAGTAACTGCATACCTTAGAACAGTACTTACAAATCTGGTTTTCATGCATTGAACAACTTTAAATGACAGTGTAAAATATAGTAAATTTTCTAAACAATTTGTATATGTACATAAATCTCTCCTAAACTTTCTTTTCAATGACATTTAAGTATTTGAAGTTTTATTTATTTTATAGCTTACCATGGACCCAAAGAATTTCAGTTTTGTTATATATGAATTCCACAAACTTTAAGAATGATTCTATTGGGATGGGTTAGAAAAAAAAGTCACTGTGTATTAAGATAAAGTGTATGCTTGTAACAAGATAAAGGGGACAGTAGCACAAAATTTTACAAAGATAATAAAAAAATGAAACTTGAGCATATAGATCGATCTGAACACTGGTCTCAATGCAGATGATGAAAAGCCTTTGGGATTTGCTTAAGGATGACTGGTAGCTTTAAAGCCAGAGGAGGTAATAGATAGGACATATGGAGAAGGGAGTTAAGAATGTTGGATTCCCAAACTGAAGAAGGCTTTGAATATTTTAACAAAAAGTACATTTTCAGGGGGATGGGGTTACCAGAAATTGAACTCAGGGGCACTCAACCATGAGCCACATCCCAAGCCCTATTTTGTATCTTCTTTAGAGATAGCATCTCACTGAGTTGCTTAGCATCTCACTTTTACTGAGGCTGGCTTTAAACTCTCCATTCTCCTGTCTCAGCCTCCCAAGCTTCTGGGATTACAAACGTGCAACACTATGCCCAGCAAAAATTATACTTTTTTATATGTAGATAAAGTAAATAAGCAACTCCTTATTGAAATTTTCACTGATATAAATTCTGAAAAATTTCCAGAGAGCAGGAGATAGTAAATGGGAATTATGAGTACTCACTTTAACTAATAATAAACAGTATGAATGTGTTTGACTTTTATTGTTTATTTTAGTTAGAATAAATATGTTAATGAGATGTTTTATTATTCATATGCTAACTTTTCTCTTACTTCCAACACTATTTTTCTTCTAGGAGAGCTTATCTTAATCTTGCTTCGGAATCTGAGCTTCAGAGAACTAGAACTGGAAGTGATATATATATATATATATTGTATGTATGTTTATTAGATTTCTTCCATTATTTAGGAAACAGTCTTCATAAAATATTTTTTCATGTCAAATAACACTATTAGGAACTTTTTACTTTTGGCAATTTTTGTATGACTTGGATGGTGATACACATAATTGTGTAATATAAATCATTTTCTTGAACATGTTTTGATATCTAGAATTGTTTAAGACTTGCAGACTGTTTTTGATAATAATGGGCAATGGAAATAGAAAAAAGGTGATCCATATGTAATGTGGATTGTCCTTTTATCTCTGAATATGATTTTGTAAAAAAAAAAATAGCAGTGCTTCTGGCCTGTGAAAACATGAAAGCATCAAAAAAAAAAAAAAAAAAAGTACCCCCAGCACATTCTGAAGGTTGGCTGGTCAGTGAACCTTTCTTATAGGGAGAGACTAAAACTTTCCTGGAAACTTTTTTTTTTTTTTAAATCCAATTCTTCAGAATTCCTTATCACATTTCCAACAAAAGAAGCCTTATAACAACTAGGATAAACTCGATGAGGACTTGGAATTTGGTGAGATTTTCTTAAACCAAAGAGAGAGAGAGAAAGAGAGAGACAGGGAGATAGTGCGTTAAGCATGCTTCTCTGAAATGATACTATGCTTCCTGGGCTGCAAGCAGTTTCCCTAATATTTTGAAGGCAATGATAAAAAAATCAAAATGTTATTTCCATTAGGGCAGACAATTTCCCTACTTCTCCTATTTCTAGGATACCGATTTTTACTTAAGAATTAATATATGTTAAATAGACTGAATGTTTACTGGTTTACTGACTGACTAAATGATTGGAGGGATTGTCAGTTATGTTATTTTCTTTCAACATGAAATTGGATAAAACTACACAGCCTTCCCAGGAAGTCTGTTCCTGTTTTGTGCTTCAAGCATACAAACTGATGAGAAGGATATTTAGCTTTTGAGCTCCATTTGAAAATTTCAAGGACCCCTTGCAACATCAAATGGTGGACTGTTTCTTCCATAGCAGAATGTTTTCTGAGGCCAATATCTGTATACTCATAGAACTCCTGCCTTTCTTTCATCTCATGTTCCTAACTTCTGTTTATAAACAAAGATATTTGTAAATAAACAACGTCTACATGTGCATGCTGGTATTTTAGGCTTGGTTAGGAATCCTGAAAGAAGGCTAGCACAAAAGCAAGGACCTTGAATTATACAGCTTTTAAAAGAAATAAGACTAGAATGTAATATTTTTCTACTTCCCAGATATAATTATTGCTTTCTAATGGGAACACTTGCTTGAATTTGGAAATTTTACATCTTTTGAGAGAAATTGAATATTTATTCAGGAAAAAAAACATAAATTTATTTGTTCACAAATTATCCTATTTAATAGAAAATGTCCTCAAGCAACTTTTCATTCAAAGTCCTAAATTCATTTTAATAGAAATTATTGGAAAAGCATTAGATTTTCTGGGCAAACTGGTACTCTGGAATACAGAATTCTATGTACACAACTAAGCAACATTTCTAATACTTGTATTCTGCTGAAAGCTGGAGTGAATTCTACAAACACTGGAGACTTCCTTTCAATGTTACTAATTCTAAGTCAATGTTAAATTTGAAGCATGGTTTGATAATCTTTTTCTGATTAACATAAATACCATCAATGACACAATTCTTGTCAAAGATAATCTCAATAACCTGAGGTTTAAGGCAACAATTTGACAAGAACATAGATTAAGTAATACTGGACAATTCTGGTTTGCATTGCAAAAGTGCTAATTGCATTTGCTTTCACAGATCTTTGTGAGTTAGGGTTTTTCTTTTTTACCTCATTGATTAAAAGAATAAAATTAATTCAGTGTGAAGCATATAATTTCTCTGATAAAAAAGGAATTGACACTTTTAAAATGCTAAGTCAAATTATAGTAATATTTTATTAAAATTTATTTTTGAGAATTTTTTAATTCTACTTTCATTTAATTGTAATGTTTTGGATTAATTTTGTCCTTTTTAGGAACTGGTCATTAATTTTTGACATTGTTTGGGAGTAAGGGGGATAATTCTTTATGGAAATATGTTATCTACATGTAAAACAAAACAATAAAATAAACTTAAATTCTATGTAAAAATTTATGATTTTGTAATACATAGCTTTCCTCAAAAAAATAAAGCACTCACAAACTTGGAATAGTAGGGAAAGACTTTAACAAAATAATAGCTGTACATGAAAAACCCACAGTAACATCATACTAAAAGGCAAAAAAGTTTCCTCAAAGGTCAGAACAACGACAACAACAAAAAAGTATGTTGGTTTTAATCATTTCTATTTCACATGGTATTGGAAAGTCCTGGCCAGTGCATTTAGGAAAACTAAGTTGTAAAGAAAGAAGTTAAAGTATCTCTGTTCATGTTCACTGTTTACAGAACACATAATTTTAATATCAAGAAAAAGAGATAAAAGATGTGTGTATTGAAAACAACAAATCATTGCTTAAAGAAATTTACATAGAGAAATTAATGAAATTACATTCTGAAAGGAAATGTATTTCCTTTTAGACACTTGGAGCTACCATGAAATCTTTATTGTGGCAGTGTCTGATTAACAGGGAAGGAAGAGAAAAAGAGACAGAGGGAGAGTGAGAGAGATTGTGAGAGAAAAAAGAGAGAAGAAAGGGAGAGGGAGACAGCAAAGTGGGGGTGGGGTGGGGGACAGCAAAGCACAAGAGAGAGAGAAAGCAAGAGAAGAATGAGAGAGAGAGTTCTGGCAGGAGAATTTTTATAGTCAAAATCTAATGGAGTCTCTGGGTCTGCAAACTGCCTTGTTGGCCTACAGTGATTGGATCATTCAGCAATTGTTAAGGGTATCATCTCTGCCTTCAAGCAGATGGGGCCGGGATCAGATGTGGGTTTCTGTTGCACCAGATGGGTGGGAGTCAAGTGTTCAGCTTTGAGTGGGGTTGAGTGTCCAGACTTGAGGCAAACAAGCGATAAGGAACCAGACAGGTGAGGGTGAGGGTCGAATGTTCAGCCCACCCTGCAGCTATTTGTTCAGCCTGCTCCACAACCAACACATTCTATATTCATTAATTGGAATAGTTAATATTGGTAAGATGTCTCAAAATTCCAACAATTTTTTTTTCATGAATAGTAAAAATCCATCTTAAATGTCATGTGGGAATCTCAGTGGACCTCAAGTACACAAAACAATCTGGAAGAAGGACAAATTAGAGGTCTCACACTTCCTGATTCACAATTATTTTACAGAGCTATGGTATTTAGAAATATGGTCCTCACATGAAACAGCCATATAGACCAGTGGAATAGAATATAAGGCCCAGAAATAAATGCTCACATATATTGCCCAATGATTTTTGAGACTAGTGCCATGATTATTCAGTGAGAAAGAGTCTCTTCATGTGAAAAAATGATCTTGACCTCTTACCTTGTACCATTACAAAAGGCTAACTCAAAGTGGATTAATTGAAAACCCAAAGATTACAGTTAAAACTATCAAACTCTTGGAAGAAATGAGGGAGAAAGTTTCTTGATATTGGACATGGATTTCTTGGATATAACACACCAAAGCACAGGCAAAAAAAGAAAATATAGATAAATTGGATTTCATAAAAATAAAAGGGAATTATTCATCAAAGTACACTTATGAACATGGTGAAAAGTCCATCCATTGAATGAGAGAAAATATTGGCAAATCATATATCTGACAAGGGATTGCTATGATTCAATCACAAAGAAACCAAACTGATTTAAACATAAACAAAATACTTCATTAGGCATTTGCCCAAAGAAGATATACAAATATCCAATAAGCACATGAAAAGATCTCAACATTATCAACCACAGAGAAATGCAAATTGAAACCACAATATGATTACTTGTATTATGGTTTAGATCTGGAATATCCCACCAAAGGCTCATGTGTTGGAGGCTTGGTCCCCTTCGTAGCATGTCAAGAGGTGGAACTTTGGAGTAGTGATTGTATCCTGGAGGCTCTGACTCATCAGTGGAATAACCCATGGATAGGTGGATTTACTGCTGTGAGGCATTGGGACCTACAGGCAGGTGGTACATGGAAGAAGTAGGTCACTGTGGGCCTGGCTTTGGGGAGGTTATCTTGTCCTGGGTTCCTTCCTCCACGCTTTGCTTTTCTTCCACCATAAGTTTAACAGTTTTCCTCTGCTATTGCCTACTGCCATGATGTTCTGCTTTACTTTAGTTCAAAAGTAATAGAACCAGCTGATTTTGGATGGAAACATCTGAAACCGTGAGACAAAATAAACGCTTTCTTCTCTAAGTTGTTCATATCAGGTATTTTAGTAGAACTCACATCCATTAGGATGACTGACTAGTAGAACTCACATCCATTAGGATGACTGTTGTAAAAACAACAAACAAAAATCTCGAAAAAATGACATGTGTTGGTAAAGATGTGGAGAAACTAGAACACGTGTGCTTTGCTAATGGGAATGTAAAGTCTTGTAGCTACTCTGGAAAACAGATGGCAATTCTTTAAAAAAAAGTTAGTCACAGAGTTTCTGTATGTTACTTCATTTCCATGACTGGGTATATATCCAAGGGAAATGAAGTAGGAACTTAAAGAGAGATTTATTCATTAATATTCAAAGTAACATTATTCATGATACCCCAAGGCTGAAAGCTACAGTGTCCATTGGCAGATGAATGGATTTAAAAATGTGATTTTACATTTACATTTTTATTTGGTCTCAAAAAAAATGAAGGAAATTCTGCTGCATAGATCAACCTGAAGACATTATGCTAAATGAAATAAGCATGTCAACAAAGACACTTTATTATTCTATTTATATGAATTACCTAGAATAGCCAAATTCATAAAGACAAAGGTAGAATAGTGTTTGCCAGGGAATTGTGATAAGAAGAAATGGGAACGTAGAGTTTGAAGGGTATAATGTTTTTGTTTTGCAAGATGAAGAGTTTTAAGATGGATTGTGGCTGGTTTCATAACAATGTGAATATACACTTAAAATTGTTAAAATGATAAACTTTGATGTAATGTATATCTTACCACAATAGAAAATATGTAGTACTTATTGTTATGGAAAGACTACACCTATGTCTCACAAAAGTTTCATGATAAAGAAAAATCACTAAGTTGGACCAAGGTAAAATCATGAACTAAGTGTGGTTTGATTTTTAACATTTTCAATCTCACCCCCCTGCTTTCTAGAACTTTCCTAATAAGCATTTGAAACTGTGCTCTGTCTTCTAAGAACTTCATGTCATAATGATTTACCCAGACCATTTATTTTCCTCAGTTCTGGATTATCTGTTTTTCACTGTTACCACCTTCCTGTTTCCTCAGCAGTATGCCCAAATTGTTACTTTGCAATATAATTTAATATATTTTTTATCTTTTTTTGGTGTTAAAGATTGAATATCTGAGACATTCTTTAGTGTTTTTTTTTTCCCCTTGTGTGGTGCTGGGAATTGAACCAGGGCCTTGTGCATGCAAGGCAAGCACTCTAGCAACTGAGCTATATCCCAGCCCCTCTTCAGAGGTTCTTTAATGAGAGAATCTGATGCTGTGGAAGCCAATTCAGGAGTTAATTGTGCCTTGCAATCAACCTTTAAAATGCACAGTGGAGGCATCCTGCCTCTTTGCAGTAACTCTAACTTTCTGGATCATAAAATTGAAAACAAAATGATGAGCTTCACAAGTTGAAAAGTTGAGGAGCTTGGATTCTACCCACATTTTCTATATGTCACTTCTTATTGCTCTTTATATGGTCTGACTATATTTTAAACTACACAATTTAGGGATGGGGTGGTCGCAATAATCTATGTGGCAACCAATTTATTATAACAAATAATTTCCGAGTTGAATGTGAATGTATGGTATATGAAATGAAAAAGCAGAGCAGCCACAATGCATTGGCATTATTCAAATGGTGTAAAATGTACAGTTCTCTATTGAGAAAGCACAAATGAATACTTAGAAAGCTTTCTGGTTTTTGAATAATCTAGTAGTTCATGATTATGTTCTTAAATACATAATTTTAGACGTCAGCTGAATATTTCATAACGAAACGAATCTCTGTTGTGATTATTCAGAGGGAAAAATGTTTCATTTAGCTATTTTTTCCCAGTTTTAATATGTCCAAGTCCAAAAATTATGATCATTAGCCTGTGTATTAAGAAAAAAAAAGAACATTTCAAACAGATATCAACTAAGTCATTAGGTTGCAAGGTACTTTTGTGGTTTTTAAAAAATATTTGTCACCTGTGTAAGAATGTCTCTGCATTTTATACACACATGTTTTAGTCAGCTTTCATGCGGACATTACTAAAACTCTGATAAGAACAATTTTAAGGAGGAAAAGTCTATTTGGGGGCTTGTGGTTGCAGAAGCTGCAGTCTATAGACGGCTGGCTCCATTCCTTGGAGCTTCAGGTAAGGCAAGGCATCATGATAGAAGTGATTAAATTAAACCTTTTATAACCCAATTATTTAATCTCTAAACTTTCTTGCATTGTCTCACACATGATCTTTTTAGGAGGATACCTCATATCTAAACCAAAACAACACAACTGCTGAAATATGGTGATAAAATAATTTAGAATATTTTATAATTACAGATCATAGTAAAATTGCTGAGAACTTAAATAAAACTTGAAAATGGATGCTCATTTATGTAAATATATGCATAGCCTAGTAAATGATACACAAGAATATACTCATAGATTGTTCAATGACTAGGATACATTCTGAGAAGTGAACAATTAGGCAATTTCTGTGTGGTTTGAACATCATAGAGTATATTTACACAAATCTAGATTGTATATCTTGCTATGCACCTGGGCTATGTGGTATAGCTACTTTTCTAAATGTGGTTTACAATTAACTGAAACATTGTTAAGTGTCGCAAATATATACATACATACACTGACTATATAATTTAGTTCATTTTTGTTCAACCAGATTCCCTTGATCATTAGGGGTCTTAAGACTCCTAATAACTAGGATATTTTAGCTATTATAAATACTCCAAAGGCCTTAGAGAAATTGTAAATTTAACTATGGAGTCAAAAAGACTGGATTCCAAACTTGACCATAGCATTCACTAGGTATCTTATTTTATAAAAGTTACCTAATATCTAGAAGATATTGTCTTAGTTTCCTCAAGTTGAAAATGGATTCATGCCTGATTCATGTTGTTATTATAAGAAATAAAGTACCGCACAAAACAAATAATGTCAATCGATTGTAGCAATAAGGATTCTTGTTATTATTACAGAATACAAAATCATTAAAAAATAGGGAATCCAGGAGTAAAGTTAATAAAATAGACTTCTGGCATTGAAACAGGTTTAGTTAACTATTAAAAATGAGAGTTCTAAATCGGTTCTCTATTCTCAGGGATGACCTCAAAAAAATGCACCAGATAAATTATTAGTATTATTATTAAACAGTACTTTATGTGAAAAGGTGAACAAATGATGATTATGTTATTGCATCTGGGTTGCCTGCCAAGCACCAACTATTAGGTCATATATTTACTGCCACTGTGCATAATTCAACTAGTCAGGGAAAGAGAGAACTTGTCAAAGGACAATCGCCACAGTTGCGAAGGCCTACAAACCAAGGAATAACTATTTGCAATTGACAGTGTCTATTTTTAGACGGTGACATTTGCAGATATTGTATAGTGGAATAAAGCATTATACGGTTTGTTCTGGGGAACAACCAAGTGCTTAAATTCTTCTGTTTCTCTCCAAATTCTTGGATCCATTATACCCAGAAAAACAAACAACAATAAAAAATAAAAGCCTGAAATGCCTCTTTTGTGATAAAAATTCTTAGCAGAGGGGCCTTTGGGGTTTGATTTTCTGAAACCTAAAATTCTGATATGACTGGGGGGCAGGAAGATCAAGTTTGGAAAAGTTGGGAGAAGCCTTAGAATGTTGTAAGCAGAGCTTAAATAGGTGATTCTGATGGGAGCTCAGACGTAATAATAGTTCCTAATATTACAAGGAATCTGGAAGCTGTGAAGAATTTATATATATATATCATCATTAGATCTTCCTAGAAGTTATTTAAGGGAGATGGTAGGATGTTATTATTCTAACCTTTCAAGTGAAGAAAGAGGATTGAATGGTTTGGGTAAGGGACTCAGTTAATATGAATTCAAATCAGGAGTAGGTCTTCAGTTGTCTAACCCCATGTAATATTCTTTCTGTTTGAGCACATTGTCTTTTGTGTGCAGTAATTTATTAGAATATAATATACAAAAAGTTTGTATTAATAAAGTAGACATAGATTAGTAAAAAATAATCTGAGGTTAATTTGTATTTGTCATTTGTTGCTAACTTTTCTTTTTCTACTATTGTCTTATTACAGTCTGTGATGGTTAATCTGAATTATCAATTTGATTGGACTAAAAAATATCTAAGATTAAGAGAATTCAGGATGTTTTGATGAGGGGGTTTTCTGAAATGAATGGCATGTGGGAGAGCAAACTGGGTGGGGAGATCGGCCCTGAATGTGGGCAGCATAGTCTAACCGGCTTGGAACATAGATGAAAGAAGAGGTGGAAGAAGGAGGAAGTTCAGGCAGATGTAAGCTTGATTCTTCTTGAGAAGGTGCCTGAGAAATCAGACATTTGCTCCTTCACTGTTCCAAAGCAGACTCTGAACAGAGATTGTCCAGGGAGTTGCCTGGACTTTACTGATGACATGGGGCTACATCTTTGGTCCTTCTTGTTCTAAGGCTCTGGCTTTTGGGACTGTGTGGCTCCTTGTTCTTTTGACTCTTTAGCCTTTGCATGGACATTGTAGGACTATCCTACTTCTGATTATGTAATCCAATCTAATAAATCCCCTTCTAATAAATCATTTATCCTGAAAGTTCTATTTCTCCAGAGAACCCTGACTAATGCAGATCTTCATACCTGGAGTGGAATCATTGCTATGACTAACCTATGTGGTTCAGATGCACTGGGAACTGGTTTGCTGGGAAAGTTAGGAAAAGTTTGGAGAAGCCTTAGAATGTTGTCAGCAGAGCTTAATAGGTGATCCTGAGGGGAGCTCAGAAGTGCAAAATGCCAAGAGAAATGCAGATAGCAAAAACTGTGCTATTGAGGTTTCAGAGGGGAATGGGGACTTAATTGGGAACTGCAGTAGAGATCATTCACATTACGTCCCAGAAAGGAGCTTGCCTCCATTTTGCCCAGATCCTGAGAGTTTCTATAAAACTGAATTTAAAGGTGGTGGATTAATTAATCTAATAGAGAAAATTTCAAGGCAACACCAAATTCAGGTGGTGGCATGGTATGCAGGTGGCTTTTAGTGAAGTTTGCTGTAAGAATCAGAAGGGGGGGGAGATTTTAAAACTCACAGTTGACAAGAAAAGCAATTGGAAAACTGGTTCTAAGGAAGATCTGGTTGCTGGAGAGATTACCATCACTACAGAGAAACTAAGTACTCTGCACAGGGACAATAGGAAAGATGCATTGAGGCCATCTCAGGAATCACCAAGAGCACACACGTGGCAGGCTCAAGGTGTAAAAATGAAACTCACTTAAGAGAACTCGGTGACACACAACTTTGCATGGGGCACCTAGGAAATGGTTTCATCAGGATTGGTTCACTGTGCTCAGCCTCCGAGTCATGCAGAGAGTGCTGCAGCTGGGGTCCCAGGGGGCCTGGCTACAGCTTGAACTTTCAGAAGACCATGTCATCATCCATATGGTTCCAGTTCTTCAGGAAGCAGAATTCTGGATTTAGGGCATCAAGGAGTCTTCCTCCAAAATATCCAAGGAAATCCTGGTAGACCAGGCATAGTGTGGCAAGGTCATAATCACTGTGGTAGCCCCTGAAAGGTTGATAAATGAGGCTGTGAGAATAAAGCCAAAGCTGGAATGGAGACCCCAGCTTGAATTAAGAGATGCCAGTGAAATGGAAGATCTGCTGAGGAAAGCTGCTGACTGTGGACAGAATCAACCTAAGACAGAGACCTCATGGACCACCACCTTGAAGGTCATAAGGGCAGGGCTGCCCAAGCCCTTTGAGACTCACATCTCACTGCCATTTGTCCCAGATGTTACATGTGGAACTATAGGACCTAATATATACCTACCTGGGTTTCTGTCTTGGTATAGACCCCTTTTTTTTTCTTTCTGTGCCCTTATTTCTTCCTTGGGGAATGGAAATGTTAAAATTTATCATTTTATGTTGGATATATGTAACTTGCTTTTGATTTTTACAGGGAATTACAGCCAAGAGTTTGTCTCAAATCTCAGATGAGACCTTAGATGGTGAGAACTATAACTTAATTAGTGTATTAAGTCATTTGATGGGTTGATAATTTGCAAGGAGCTGGGCATGGTGGTGCATGCCTGTAATCCCAGCTGCTCAGAAGACTGAGACAGGAGGATTGCAAGTTCAATGCCAGTCTCAGCAACTTAGGTCCTAACTAACTTAGTGAAACCATAGCTCAAGATAAAAAAAGAATAAAAAGGACTGGAGATGTTGCTCAGTGGTTAATCACCCCTGGGTTTAGTCCCTGGTACAAAAAAAAAAAAAAAGGTTTTTTTAAAACGATTATTGTACCGGCTTGTGACTATAGGTAGGTAGGATTTGGCTGGAAGAAGTAGGTCACCGGGAGAGTGCCTTTGGGGTTTATATTTCATCGCTGGTGCTTTGCTCTCACTCTCTGCTTCCTGGCTACCAGGAGCTGAGCAGCTTCCCTCCGTCCTATCCCTCTGCTATGATGTTCCCTCCACCTCATCTTGGGACCAGACGAATGGAGTCTACTGATGGTGGACTGAACTTCTGAAATCATGAGCCATAATATACTTTTCCTCCTCTAAGTTGTTCTTATTAGGTATTTTGGTCACAGTGATAACAAGCTTACTAATGCAAAGTCAAATGAGATTGTGCAAGCTAATTGCTTTTTTCTCTCATTAGGCTCTAACTACGAAAGATGTGATTTTGAGGACGGGCTCTGCAATATGGAACAAGAGAGTGTACAATTTGGTTGGAAAAAGAGAAATGGGATAACCAGTCTAACACCACCATTTCATGATCACAATGGTGATATGTCTGGTAATTGCTTTGAATTTTTAAAATTTCCTTTATTTCTTCGTTTGTTTATTTCTTACTTTTTTTTTGTCCCAAGTATTTGATTAGGTCAGTGGAACCTGGACTGACATTTACATTTTAATAATTATAGTGTCTGATTTTATGTATTCTTTGATCATTTTTGGAATATTTCTGATTCTAAAGTATTCCAGCAGATTATCATAATTGGGTTCCTGGGATTCCAACAGGTCTATCTAGATGATAACTGGGATTTTGTTAGTTAATTTGACACCTTGTGAAATTGTAAAATGTAACTATGATAATGCTATATATATTATGCAGTCAATTTTTTTTTTTTTTGCTTTTGGCTGGACTTATTACAGCTCTGTCTAGTAATATTTGTTTAATCAGGTTCATTAGAAAGCTCTATGGACTGCCCAATAGACTTTGAAGAGATTCTGGAGCCAAACTTTTATTCCTTCTTCATTTGTTAATTAATGAATTTAATTTACTCAACATTGTATACAGTGATTAATTTATATAAGTGAGCAAAAATCAATTCCATCCTGCTCTCATCTGGTAGGTTTCAACATAGTATGAAGAGAGATACTACATTGCCTAACTAAAGGATGATTACTTTTATAAGAGAGTAACTGATGTGATACAGCAAGCTGTATACGGGGTAAAATTGGGAGTTCATAAGCCACTTGAATCAAACTGGGAAATATGATATATTAAGAACTATGTAATGTTTTGAACTACCAACAATAAAAAAATAAAAATAAAAAAATAAAAATAAATAAAAAGAGGGAAAAAAAGAGTGATAATATTTTCTTCAAATAAATATAAGGACATATTCAAATATGGATAGCACCCTGGGAGAAATTAAAGCACACAAATATTCAGGAATTAGATATTAGTTTGGAAATGTTTAAGTTCATATAGTACCTATTAATTAGAATTCTTGTTCTGTTAGACCCTACTTGTAAGATCTTGATATATTTACTTTTTTGAGTCTTAGTTTTCTATACTCTAAGGACAGTGGTACTAAGTTCATAGGATGGTTATTGTAAGAGCTAAATGGATACTGTTGGTAATGCTTATTATAGAACACCTGGCCCTAAAAAGTAGAGTTCTGAATAATTTTGGTGTTGCTGTTTTTAACTTCTATGTAAACAAGATGAAATTTCTTATTTTTTTAGCTTTGATGTCAAAAAATACATTTGTTTAGAATTTTTAATGACTGTTAGTAATAATCAATTACTGTTAGTAATTCCAAAGAGAAACCAGTTTCATTGATATTACCAACCACTAACTGCAATAAATGGGGTTTGTTATAGATTTGGTAATGTTAGAGGGCAATATTCAATTTTGCTCCCAAACTTTTGCCATTGCAATGTCTCATGGATTGCTGATTTGGCACACCTGCCCTCAGTACCTCTCTATGTTTCTTCCTTGTACTTGGAAGGTTTTTCACATCCTATATTACTCACCCTCATCTTCTTTGTAAATAGAATGCCTGCTTTTCCTCTATCTTTTGCATTGTGTTTCCTGCCTTACTTATCTTCTTTTTTTCTCATTTTTCTATGCTTTGTTTTGGATAGCCTTATCAAGAGATGAAATGGGAGGGGTAGGCAGTGCATATTAAAGAAAAATGAGAAGTTGTATGGACATCCATCCTTTAATTATATCATCTGGGTGGACTTAAAATCTCTGGAGTGAGAGTAGCTGGATTAAGAACTTAGACCTGCTAACCTGTTGTCTGGTCTCAGTATCCTCAACTGTAAAATGGGGTTGAAAATAATATCAAAAGCTTCAGAGAAATAAGAGGTAAGTTACTGCCTGGCATGATCAATTGAAACCTGGTGATTTTAATAGTAGTCATGTATCTTTTATAAATATAATTAAATGTTAAATTAGGAGTATGCCTTAATAGGAATTTAGGTAAGAAAATTTTCTGGTTTAAGATATTAAATGTTAGAACATTTTTGTAGAAAAATTATCTTGGAGCTTTGTCTCCATTTCAAAATCCTATTTCCTTAGTATTAATCCAATTTTGAGTCACTTACTCTTGAAATAATTTACCAATGCTTCAAAATAAGATTTTTTTATTATGTAATCAATGCCTTGAGTTTTCAGAGCTAAATTTGAAAATCTATTAGGACATTAAAAACATTACCTCTGTCAGTATTTGAAATCTAATAAAGCCCAGGGGCAGAGAGACTAAAGTGTAGTATTGATTTTTAAGAACATATAGCATTGCACTTAGATAAGATAGTATCACTATGACACATTCAAATACATCTTTGCAATAATAGCATGACTATTTAAAAACAGTAATAAGAATATAAAACTTTTAAATAATTATGGAATTCGGCTGAAATCAAGAGTGATGTAGAAGTTTTTAAGATGCATGATTCACTGGAAATCTAAAGTGTATACAGGTTATTAAACAAAAAATAATAGTTTATTTGTAAAGTTTACATTTCCCTTTATGCTACAGATGCTGTTTTCCTTTTTGAGTATTTAAAATTACTTTAAAATGAGAACAATTAGAGCTTTTGTCATTTTGATGTATTGTTAAATGAGATCTAAAATCTATGTATTATATTATGAAATATACACGCTATTAAATAATCCCAATGTCAATATTTTGTTCTGTAGTGATGACTTGTACTACATATGTAATCTACATATAATATAATCCTACAAATCAATGTCATGATATTTTGCTTTAAACAGTATTAAAAATAAAGACAAAACAGTCTTTTCTTTTATCATATTTATTATTTACAATACTTTCATGCGCTTTGATTTTCTGAGTTTGTCTCTGGTATCATTTGTCTTCAGCTTGAATAATTCTGCTGGTGATAAATTATGTTAGTTTTCCTTCTCTGAATGTTTTTATTTTGTCTTCATTTTTGAAATACATTCTCACTGAATATAAATTCTTTTTAGTTTTTTTTCTTTTCCCTTTGTATGTTAAAGATATTATTTCACTGTCTTTTGGCCTTTCTACTTTCTGATGTGAGATTCATAGTTTCAAGTTGTTGCTTTTGCTATTTGTTATGTATCTTTGATGTTTTGATGCTTTCAAGATTTGATCTTTATCTGGTTTTCAGCATGAGATTTTAAAATTTTATCCTACTTTGATTAGCTAAGTTTTTTGAATTTGAAATGAATGTATTCTGTCTCTATTTATTCAGACTTTTTGTGTGTCCTGTTCTTTTTATTCTTTCCTTCTTATACTTCAGCCATCAATATATTAGACTCTTAAGCCAAACACAGTATTACAGGATGTTTTATTGTATATTTTGATTGTGTTATCTATTTTTCAGAATGGACAATTTCAGTTGCTTCATCTTCAATTTTTTGATTTTTTTCTTGGTCACCTTCATAATCATTTTGCTTATAAACTCACCTAATAATTTTTTTAAAAAATCAAATATTATATTTTCAATCTAAAAAAATACAATTTGTTATTTTAAATTTCAAACATTTTCTCTGTCAAAGGCTTTTTTTATAAATATAGTTGTTTTTTTTTTAGTTGCAAGTAGACACAAGACTTTTATTTATTTATTCTATGTGGTTCTGAGCATCGAACCCAGGGCCTCACACGTGCTAGGCAAGCACTCTACCACTGAGCTAGAACCCCAGACATGTAGTAAAATTCTTATCTTTCCATGCATTATAAGCATATATTCCTCACTCTGCATAATTCTAATAGCAGTTTTCAAATCCTTGTTTGTTTCATCTTGGAGTGGCCTTCTATTGATCATCCTTTCCCATGATCTGATCTCATTGCCCTAATTTATTGTCTATAAAGTAATTTTAGACTTTATCCTGGATATTATGAATACTGATATCATAAAGGTTGTGGATTCTGTACTCAGGAATCTTTTTTTTCAGAGACTGGGGATGATTTGTTTAAGTAAGTGATTAACTTGCATAGACTCAAGCTGTAAACTCTGTCTTGTTTGTTGTGGGCTGCATTCAAGTATCAATGCAGTTCTTTTGGTCTTAACCCCCAGAAGTGTTCCTCCACTTGCAGGTTTCAGTGTTAGCCTGGAGGCTTGGATAGAGTTTGTTCATAGAATATGGGACACCTTTTATTCTGGCTCTTTAAAAAATTTTTTTTTAAATTTATTGATTTAAAAAAATGATAGTGGAATGCATTACAATTCTTATTATATATATATAGCACAATTTTTCATATCTCTGGTTGTATATAAAGTATGTTGACACCAATTTGTGTCTTCATACATGTACTTTAGATAATGATGTCCATCACATTCCACCATCATTGCTAATACCCTGCTCCCTCCTTTTCCCTCCACCCCTCTGCCCTATCTAGAATTCATCTATTCCTCCCATGGTCCCCCTCCCTACCCCACTATGAATCAACCTCCTTATATCAGAGAAAACATTTGACATTTTTTTGGGGGGGGGATTGGCTACTTCACTTAGCATTATCTTCTCCAATGCCATCCATTTACCTGCAAATGCCATGATTTTATTTTCTTTTATTGCTGAGTAATATCCCATTGTGTATATATGCTACAATTCTTTATCCATTCATCTACTGAAGGGCATCTAGGTTGGCTCCACAGTTTATCTATTGTGAATTGTGCTGTTATAAGCATTGATGTGGCTGTGTCCCTGTAGTATGCTGATTTTAAGTCCTTTGGGTATAGACAGAGAAGAGGGATAGCTGTAGCACTAATCTCCAGGGTATATAAGGAACTCAAAATGCTAAGCACCAAAAAACCAAATAACCCAATGAATAAATGTGCCAGGGACCTGAACAGAAACTTCTCAGGAGAGGATATACAATCAATCAAAAAACATATGATAAAATGTTCATCATCTCTAGCAGTTAAAGAAATGCAAATCAAAACTACTCTAAGATTTTTATCTCATTCCTGTGAGAATGGCAGCTATTATGAAGACAAACAACAATAAATGTTGGCGAGAATGTGGGGAAAAAGGCACACTCATACATTGCTGGTGGGACTGCAAATTGGTGCAGCCATTATGGAAAGCAGTATGGAGATTCCTTGGAATCTGAGAATGGAACTACCATCTGACCCAGTTGGCTCTTTTTTTTCTAGAATTCTTTCCTATGTCAGACCTGTTTGTTCTACATTTCCCTCCCTAACTCCCAGCCAACAGCCTATCTCTCAGAATGTTGCAGACATACCAGCTTCACTGCATCCTAAGTGTAGGCCAAAGTCTGAAGGAATGCAACTTGGATTTCTTCTTTTAAGCTTCTATTCCTTTGAAAATTAACATGCCTCTTTGGTTTGTCTTTAAAGTTTCCTGGGGTCTAAGCTTTCAATATCTTTATTTTATTTATTTTTATGTGGTGCTGAGGATTGAAGCCAGTGCCTCACACGTGCAAGACAAGCGCTCTGCCACTGAGCCACAAACCCAGCCCTATAAACCATATTTTTAAGATTATATATGAAGAGTAAAAACACATACAATAGCTTTTCTCTTGGCACCATGCACATATTTAAAAACCCTTAATGTGGAAACAAATCTATATTCAATAGAAATACATAAAACTCAGTAATAGTCTATTGAAATTAAATATTTGTAAAAATTTAAAGAGATGTATATTAGAATAATGACTAAAGGTCACTATAATGAAATTCTGCCAAATAAGGGAGATAGGGAATTTTACCAATCAAATTGGTTGGGAATTGCCAAGCAGATGTCATTTCTCTGCATATGAACTTTGGGAATTGTAATGAGTACTTACTTGGATTCTCCATAGTCTACAAGTAAATCAGTCAAGGACATGTATAGAGTTTCAAGTTACTTTTAGGCTTTATAAACATTGCTCAACATGTTGAAATGTAGAAGAATGAAACAATACAATCAAATTTGTGTCTACCTAATTGTGATAGGAATAATTCTAAAGATATCTCCCAAGATCCCCCCTCCACTGGTTATTCAATCAAACACAATATTTCTATAAAGGGATTTTATGAAATTAACTAAAATTACTAATCAGCTGACCTTAAAAATCAAAAGGCTATCCTGGACTATTCAAGTGGACCCAATATAATCACATAAGTCCTTTAAAACAAAATAGGAAGGAAGAGAAGATGAGGTGGAATAGAAGATTGGAAAGATTTGAAGTTTGAGGACTTGACCTGGATCACTGACTTTGAAGATGGAGAAAAGAGACTCTAAGACAAGGAATTCAGGGGCCTGTAGTAGTGCAGAACAATGACTGGTTAACAGCCAGCAAATATATACCACATATATGTGCCACATTTTCTTTATCCATTTATGTATTGAAGGACACCTAGGTTGGTTCCATAGTTTAGGTATTGTGAATTGAGCTGCTATAAACATTGATGTGGCTGTGTCACTGTAGTATGCTGATTTTAAGTCCTTTGGGTATAAGTTGAGGAGTGGGATAGCTGGGTCAAATGGTGGCTCCATTCTGAGTTTTCTAAGGAATCTCCGTACTGTTTTCCATAGTAGTTGCACCAATTTGCAGTCCTATCAGCAATGTTTGAGCATACCTTTCCCCCCACATCCTCCCCAACATTTATTGTTGCCTGTATTCTTGATGATTGACATTCTGATGGGATTGAGATAAAATATTAGAGTAGTTTTGATTTGCATTTCTTTAATTGCTAGAGATGTTGAACATTTTTCATATATTTGTTGATGGATTGTATTTCTTTTTATTTGAAGTGTCTGTTCAGTTCCTTAGCCCATTTATGGATTGGGATTTTTTTTTTGGTGTTAAGTTTCTGAGTTATTTATATATCCTAGAGATTAATGCTTTATCTAATGGTAAAGATTTTCTCCCAATTTGTAGGTTCTCTCTTCGTGTTATTGATTATTTCTTTTGCTGAGAGGAAGCTTTTTAGTTTGAATCCATCTCACTTATTAATTCTTTATTTTATTTCTTGTGCTTTAGGGTTCTTGGTAAGGAAGCCAGATTCTAGACTGACATGGTGAAGATTTGGGCCTAGTTTTTCTTCTATTAAGTGAAAGGTCTCTGGTCTATGTTCCACTTTGAGTTCAGTTTCATGCAGGGTGAGAGATACAGGTTTAATTTCATTTTGTTACATGTACCTTTTCATTTTTTTCCAGCACCATTTGTAGAATAGGCTATCTTTTCTCCAGTGAATGTTTTTAGCACCTTTGTGTAGTATGGGATAACTGCATTTATGTGGGTTTGTCTCTTTGTCCTCTATTCTGTACCATTGGTCTGTGTGTCTGTTTTGATGCCAATACCATGCCATACAATTAACTTTCTAACATTTAGACATTTAAAAATCAGCCCCCCCCACCTTTTTTTGGTTAAATAGAAAAAAATATCTACCTTTGAAGTCTAGAGACTTAAGATTCTTGACTCTCCTTGAGCACTAATTAGGGGCATGATTTGGGGACAAATTTCTGAACCTTCTTTTTTTCTCTTTTGCATGGTCCAATTTATCTACTTTTTCATATGTGTTTACTTTTTCAATCTTATCACTATTTTCATTGTCTTTCTTTAATTAACACATGCTCAATTTTAAGGATCTTTTATTAAACTCTTTTCCCTCTCCTACTTTAGTCTGTATAATTTTGATGAAGTCAAATCATCAAAAGGCATCAAAAAGGGGCTGGGGCTGTAGCTCAGTGGTGGAGCTCTTGCCTTGCATGTGTGATGTACTGGGTTCAACCTGCAGCACACATAAAGATAAATAAATGAATAAAGATATTGTGTTCCTCTATTATAATTAAAAAAGAGAGATCAAAGACCTAATGTAAGACCCAAAACTTTGAAAGTGCTGGAAGTAAACAGGGAAACACTTCCAAGCCATAGGCACACCCAATGACTTCTAAATAAGACTACATTAGATCAGGAAATAATAGCAAGAAATGACACATCAAATTAAAAATATTCTGAACAGCAAAGGAAACAATCAACAGAGTGAAGAAAACAGTTCACAGAATGGTAGAAAGTCTTTGCCAGTTATAGAGAATTGATATTCAGAATATATGAAGAAGTAAAAAATAATTCACATAAATAAATAAATAAATAAATAAATAAATAAATAAATAAATAAAAGATATAACCCAATCAATGAATGGGCAAATTAACCGAAGACATTTCTCAAATGAATTATGAATGGCCAATTATAACATGAAAAAGTGTCCAACAATTTAATCAATCACAAAAATGCAAATAGAAATCACACTGACATTCCATGTCACCCTAGTGAAAATGCAAAAATAAACAATAAATGCTGCAAGGATATAGGGAACAAGGAATGCTTATAAGCTATTTGTAAGAAAGTAAGTTAATACAGGAGCTTTGAAAACCAGTATGGAGGTTCCACAAAAACAAAAACATAGAACTATCATATGATCCCACTACACCACTCCTGAGTACATACCCCCCAAAATTAAAGTCAGCATGCTGTAGAGATACATGCATACCTATATTCATAATAGCTATGCCATAGAAACAGCCTAAGTGCCCATCAATAGATGAATGGATAAATAAAATATGATATAGGTATACAATAGAGTATTACTGAGCCATAAAAATAATGAAATCATTTCATTTGCTTGAAAAAGGATGGAATGATAGAACATCACAATTACTAAAATAAGAGAGATTCAGGAAGACAAGTATTGCATGCCTCCCTCATAAGTGGAACTAATGGAAACAAACATGACATGATAGTAGCAGGGAGCTTATTAGAGAAGAGGAAAGGGGTAGGGTGGAGGAGGGGAGGGTAAGAAAGTGTAATGGGAGGGTGAGTGAATATGATCAAAGTATGTCATTTGCATGTACAAATATGCCACAATAAAATCCATTATTCTGTACAATTAAAATGTACTAATAAAAATAATTTTATAACTGCCTACCAAAAATATTTGTTATCTATCCATTCATACACCATTTATTTACTGTTATTTTTTTTAACTTCCATATGGTTGTGATTTCTTTTGCTTTAGATTTCATATCTAGCAAAACTTTTTATTAATTCAAAATCACAAACTTAATACCTATGATTCTTCTAAGAGTTTAAATCCTTCTTTAGTTAGTTTTTGCTTATGGTATGAGGTCTACAATTTCTTTAGCATGTAGCTGTGTAGTTATCCAAACACCATAGGTTGAAAAGACCATTTTTTTTTCATGATTGAATTGTGTTAGCAATTCGTCAAAAATCAATTGACTACAGAAGTATTGGTCTATTTCTGAACTCTCAGTTCTATTGCCAGTGTTACACCCTTTTGGCTTTTACAAATTTGTAGTAAGGAACTGACTACTAAAGTCAGAGTCCTATTATTTTGTTCTCTTTCACCACATTGTAGAGTGAGGTGGTTATTTGGGGTTTTTCTTATTCCCATCTAAATTTTAGGATCAACTTGTCAATTTCTACAAATGTGGTAGTTGCATTTTAAAGACGAAATGCATTGAATCCATAGACCAATTTGATCTCTATTGAGCATCTTAACAACATTAATTCTTCCAACCCATTACACGTGATGTCTTTCTATTTATTTAGGTCTTATTTAACTTCTTTCAACATTGTTTTGTGCTTTTCATTGCATAAATCTTGCTCTTCTCTTGGTAAACTTTTTTTCTTTTTTTTCAGGGATTAAATTCAGGGCACTTGACCACTGAGCCACATCCCCAGACCTATTTTGTATTTTATTTAGAGACAGAGTCTCATTGAGTTGCTTGGTACCTCTCTGCTGCTGAGGCTGGCTTTCAACTCACAATCCTGCCTCAGCCTCCAAGCCACTGGGATTACAGATGTGTGCCACCATGCCCAGCTTGGTAAACTTATTTCTAAGTATTGTATTTTTTGAGGCTATTGTAAATAAGATTGTTGTCTTAATTTCACTTTCAAGTTTTACATTGCCAGTGTAGAGAAATGCAGCTGATTTGCATATTGATTTTGTATCCTACAATTTTTCAAACTTATGTTCGTTTTAATTTTATTTGTTAGTTCCTTGAGTTCCTTTATATATAAGCTCATGATATCTGTAAATAGAGATAGTTTTACTTTTTGTTCCCATTCTGAATGCTTTTCATTTTATTTCCTTGCCTCGTTGCTGGATAGAAATTCTAGCACAGTGTTGATCAGAAGTGGTGATGATCAGACATCCTTGAGTTGTTCCTATTAGGGGATTTTTTTCCAATATTTGACCATTAGGTATTATGTGTACTGTTAAGTTACTTGTAGATGCCGTTTATCAGGTAGACCAAGTGTTACTCTTTCCTTACATTACTAAATTTTGTGTTAAATAATTTATAGTGTAGTGAATCAATCTCTTAGTTTTTACTCACATTTTTATATTTCTAAATTATTTTATTAGTAATTGATTTACAGGTAATATTTAACATCTTAATTTAAAGCAACCAAATTTTAAGTAATACAACTAAATCCAAGACTATACAACAAGTTTGATCCTATATTGCCTTATTCTTTCCTCTTTTGTACTGCAATTGCCAAAAAGTATATCTTTATGTATTTTGAGCCCATCAACACTGGATCATAATTATTGATATCTATCAATTATATAATCAATTATAATAATTAGTTATTGAGTGGTCCAACCATTAGATATGTCCTTATTTATTTATTTTGTTGCTGGGGATTGAACCCAGGGTTGCTTTACCACTGAGCTACATTTTTCTTTCTTTCTTTCCTTCCTTCCTTCCTTCCTTCCTTCCTTCCTTCCTTCCTTCCTTCCTTCCTTCCTTCCTTCCTTCCTTCCTTCCTTCTTTCTTTCTTTCTTTCTTTCTTTCTTCTTTTGAAATAGGGTCTTGTTAAATTGCTGAGGCTGACCTCAAATTTGTGCTCCTACTGTCTTAGCCTCTCGAGTAGCTGGTGTACCTCACCCAGCTGGTGTGTCCCTCTTTTACGGGACAGAATTCTGATAGTTTCTTTAATTCTTTAGATATGGTTTCTTTTAGTTCTTCAAAATATTTGTAATCGTTGATTTGAAGTCTATGACTCATGAGATTGGCCTACCTCAAAGATACTTTATCTTGATGGCTTTCTCTCTCTGTATGGATCACACTTTCTTATTTCTCTACATTTCTCAAGTTGTTTTATTTTTTAAATTGCACGTTTTAAACAGTATTTCCTATGGAAATTGTATGCCTCCTATTCTTGCCATGTTGGGCTACTAAATTCTCTATTTGGTCAGCTTATTGATTACATAATAATTTCAGAGAGTATTCCTTAAATGCTTGTGTCTTAGTCACTAAACAATATCGCTAGAACAATATCCCATAAACTGAGTAGCTTACAAGCAACACAAATTTATTCCTCATAGTCCCAGAGACTGGGAAGTCCAAGATCAAGGATGCAGCAGATTCAGCCTCTGGTGAAGGCTCCTTCCTGGTTCATACACTAAACTCTATTTCCTCATGTGGTGGAAGGGCCAAGGCAGTTTTTTCAGGAATACCTTTCCCATACATGAGTATTCTGCCTTCATGACCCTACTTCCAACAGCCCCCACCTCTTAACTCCTATCCTGTGTTGATTAGGCTATAACACATTTGTTTCAAGGAAGACATCTCAAACATTCAGAACAGGCATCCTAGAACCAATGCATATCTCAGCGCTTTCTGAAGGAGTCCTATCTGTGTCGGGCTGTAACTTCAACTCTTACTATGAAACTGATAACTCTGTCTGGTTTTCATTTCCTGCTCTCCTAAAGACTCAAGGTCAGCTAGAGATGAGAGCTTAGATTTTCAGGTCTTCTAGAGCATGTACAAGTTCTCCCCATGAACTCGTTCATCCCTTCAGATTTGCAGGAACATACTGGAACTTTTCAAAACCCCAGTCAACATCTTGTCCCCATGAGTTTTATGATTAGTTGATCATTTTCCTCAAGTGTTGTACTCTGCCTCACAACCGTGAAGTTAAAACACTTGCCACTAGTTGTTTTCAGCAAATCCTTTCAACGAAGAAATATTTTGCAACGAGAGAGTTATCATTATGTTAAATTTCAACAGCATTTTAAGTGGTGTCTGTCAAAGATCCACCAGACCGGCCAAATTATGGGAACAATATGAAAATGAGGTTTTGGCAGAGCTCTGACTGAATTTTACTTTTCTGGTGTGCCGGCCACATGAGAATGCTAGATGTTATTTTTTCAAAGTTACCATGTAGCTCAAGAGTGTACTACAAGATGAGGGCAAGCTAAAGCAAATACAACAAAACAAATAAAACTCTCTGTTTTTACTGAAGTTCATTTTTTTCTTCACTAGAAGATCTCTAGGTTAACTATTATCTAGAGCCCTATAAAAGTAAATGCTGACCATGTTTACAGTTTTAAAAATTGCCTTTATGGAAGAGAAAATTTTCAGAGGTCTTTACGGTATTATTTTCACTAATATCACCTTCATGTTTTACTGCATGTTTTATGATCTTATAAAGTGGCTCACCTTGCCCTTTGTCACTGATGGCAGACAGAAGTTGATATGGCCACACTCAGATAGCATTTGCAAGCAATGATAAGGGATGACTATTTGAACTTATCCTCTAAGAGATAAAATTTTCTCAAGTATTATCTGGTAGTGTAGCGCTTTGTGAGTTCAATGAACAGGTATGAGACAAAATTTATGATTTGACAGAAACAGAGATTAGTAATTAGAAATCACAACTTGAAGGGATTTATATCTAAAACTATCATTTTCTTTTTGTTTTCTGAACTCAGCCATATTTCTGTCAATGATGAACATACTTTTCTCAGCTTTATAAAGTTGGATGCTTTAACCTTTGCCTTAGGCCCTGCATCTTGTTATGATGATCTGTTCCTGCAGCTATTTTTGGGGGAAATATTCTTAAGAACTGATATTATCTCACTGTTAAAATGCTCACTTTTTTTAGCTCCCTTGAGCCAACTGCTTACAATATCACATGTGATAGGATTTATGTTTCTTCTGCTTACATTCAGCCCCATTAATCACTCAGAACTTAGGAAAAGGAGGAAATACAAGTCTTCCTATGAATAGTTGGGAAAGTGAAACTGAAATCTCTCCCTTATCTTTCCCAAAGGTCAAGATTGCTGGGTTCCATTGCCAAAGTTATTTGATTTAGCTTTCAAAACTTGATTCATGATATTTGTTGCCTCTGTATTTTATTCACTCCCTTTTGGTGTCATCCAACTTGGTTTATGTTAGAATTTCATTCCTACACCCAGTTACTGAGAAAAATATTTTTTTAAAAAGCCATCTAGCATAAGCATTTAAGATGCATGAAATCCTGATGTTTGTGTTTCTGTTTTTTTTTCATTTAATAATTAAAAACATTATCACAAGATTTTTTAATACGTGAGTTTTAAAGATAGGTTATGCATTTGCTTTTAGGGATTCAGGCACAAAATGGAAATAGATGAATCACATAACTTACTGAGAAGTGTGTGGTATAGAGATGAACAGTATATATGATGATGAAGAAGGAAGTGTGGGGGTGGTATGTATGTGTAACAGGTATATTGTTATGTGGCTTCAAAGAGTAGGAAAGAATACTGGATACATGAGGCAGTTTTTCTTATCCAAGAGCTTTATATAGTCTCTTTCTGATGGTCAAAGTTACCAGGAGGATGGAGTGCTAAAGGTGGCATAGGTGAAAAACATTCTGTTGCCTAAAGTTTACCTCTTTCTCTCATAAGTAAACATGATGACTAATGTCTTCTTAAAAAAACAGAGAATGTTTTGCCAGGTAGTAGTCCTCTCCAAGAAACATCTCCATCCATGAATTGAATTCCTTACTCTGTTAGAAGATGCAAGGTAAAATGGAGTGTACCCTAAAAACACTTGCTCTTGTCACTAACTTGGAATTAAAGGTAGAAAGAAGATCTTGCTGTTGGGTATATTTCCAATGCCACTGCTGCTGCTTCTGTTCTTCCTCTTCCTCTCTCTCATGAAAGTGAAAAGTTTATTATTAGGGCCAATGTCAAAGGAACTCAAGCTGTTTCCAGATTTAAAACTCTGCTTTCTCTTATAACCCAAAGATTAACCTTCACTTAGTATTTGACAAAACACAGAATAATTTGTAGCACTGTAGCATGTAACAAATGACAGTTTATATTTATAAAATGCTGTGCTTAAAATTTTAAATAATTTGTTCTAGTGCAATTTGAAAAATATTATTGCAAATGCTAACTTATTATTAAACTTTGCAATAATATTTTTATTATTAAGTTCCCAACAGGACCACTACATTCAGTTTGAAGACCTACTATCAATTTGCCATTTACATGGCTGAAGAAATCCTAAAATGTAATCATTTGGATAAAATGACTGATAAAATCAGTGTCACAGCTGATTTGTAACACCAAAATTTAAAAAAATACGATTAATATCCTTTATAAATGAAAAATTTTTTCTTGTACATCTCATGGATTTTTTAAGTAGCTAAATTAAAACTTACTAAATGCTATTACCATTTGTACTGCTAATAATATTCTTTAAACCTTAAACAATATATCCATATGGTTCATTATGTTCATTATTTGATTATACTTATTTAATATGTTTGCCTGCTGCAAGAGCAAATTAATGATTGTCCACTTACACCATGTTACTAGTTCTTCATTTGAATTTCACATAAAATAATTCCAGAGTATATTCTTTGCAGTGATTTTAATTATGCCTCTGTCTCTATGTACAAGCAAGGTTATCACTATTCTGGGTTCGTTAGGGTAAAATTTTGGAATAAGAATAGGGAAGAAGTTCCTTAGATTTCATAATTTTACAATGCATTCTTTTAATGATGTGACAATTAGATTTGATTTCCAATCCAGCTCTAATATACTATTGAATAACTTCAGAAAATATGTCATCAAAATCATCAGCATCATTTTTTTTCCTATCTCTCTCTCTCTTTTTTTTCTTTTTTTCTTTTTGCTAATAAGAACACACCAAATAGTGGATAGCAGAAAAGAATGGTTCCCAGATTATATACTATAACCCTTGTAAAGCATTACAGGAAATCTATGGAAGCCCAGAGAATGTTCAATATTTATTTTATGGCTTTTATTTATTTATTTATTTTATATGGTGCTGAGGATGGAACCTGGGTCCCGCCCATGCTAGGGGAGCGCTCCACTGCTGAGCCACAATCCCAGCCTATATTTTGCGGCCTTTAAACAGCCACAGTCATTTATCTGCATGATAGCAAACACAAGACTGTCAGGGCTTAGTTGTTTCTCATACTCCTGGAAAAAGCTGGGACTATTTGATCCAAGCCTTTTGAAACAAAAGCCAGAGTAGATGATCTCTTTTGAATTCTTCATTGAAGTGCTTATTTTGGTAAGCAAGCTCAGTATAATGTTTGCACTGGATACCATTTTTTACAGGGTTGTCATTTTCTATGTCAATGTGTCAAATTGGGTTGTGGACTGTAGCCTGTAGTAACATTATAGGGAGTACAATCACAATTAGTTATATCACTGGGCAATATTTAGAAGTAAAAGTACTAATTAGGCCATTTACAAAAGCGAATAGTGTGGTTTAGTTTTTCATTCTTTAAACAAAATCATATTGGCCTAATGTGGATGTGGCCATGAATCACCAGTGGTGGCTCGAATATATTTGCCAGCAATCACTCTGACTCTCATGTCCTGACTCTTGCTTCTCTCAGCCTGCTTCCTCTCACTGGTCTCCAGAGTGGATGGTAATTCCTCAAACTTGAGAAGCAGACTTTTCCTTCCAACTAAGGACCAACATGCTTGTCAGGTATTTGAAAGTAAACAGCATTTAAAATACTTTGTCATATTTAGAGATTTCTTTATTGTAATTGTTTGAGTAATAATTTTCTTTTTTCTTTTTTTGCAGATTACATTTTATCACTTCTTGAGCCATGTGAATGGCAAATTGATGGTAGGTCTTCAAACCGAATGTGGTGGTCCTGTTGGGAACTTATGGCAAAACACAGCCAAGCTCCAAAATCAATGGGAAAGAAATGTCATCAAAATCCAGAGTTCAAAGAACTTTCAGGTATGTCTATTCCAGGCTCCAGCTATGGCTTTTGAAGGGAAAGTGACAAGAACCAGATCTTTAACACAGGTGAATTAAAAATAAAGGGTTCACTCAATTTGCCAGGGACTGAGGTATTTCCAAGGACTTTCAAGTACTGAAAGTGAACATATGTGCTGGTCACCCTAAAGCACAGAGAGTTTAACAGTGAAGTCTTGAATCTGTGTAATAAATTAAAGTGGATACATTTTAAGATATGTAGATGTATCTGTAAAATATAATGTCATTTTCCATTTGTTTTTGGATTTTTTCTGTTTTCCTTGCTTTTTTAACCTCCTCTTTCTTTTCATTTCTTTTCCCTTAGAATCATTTTCCTTTCAGAGTTTTCTCATGCTTTTGAGAGAAGAGAATAATGTTTGGTAATGAGGAAAGAAACTGGTTGACTTAAATACTAATTCCGAATATTGTTGAAAGAGAGTAATTGTCACATTTATCTCATGGTTAAGCTCGATTCATCACAGTCTTTATTTTCCTAAATAATTTTGAGAATTAAATCCAATGAAAGCCTACATAAGACAAACATTTTATGCAGCTTAATATACTTAGGCATGGTGGAAATTTTAATCTATGATTATCTCAAGAGTTCTTGGAAAAGTGGTTTATATTTTAACATTGGGACAGCTAAGCAAAATTTGTCACTTAAAGTATTTTATTCCTAATCAATTAGCTTCCTAACCTGGTTTGTAGATCAATTTACTCCCCATAGGTTTCCTTTTTCAATTTAGAATGATATAATAATTGACTTTATGATTTAATAATAATTTCATTCTACAGCAAATAATCTAATATGTGATGAATTTAGTACTTGTTTAAAATAGGGAATGAATTTAATTCAATATTGCCTTTAGCTATTTTGGGTGATTAATAGGAAAAGCATAAACAAATAAGCAAGATACTTTATTATAAATGTCGAATTACAAGATATAAGAAGGGAATATTTTCTTAATTGACATCATAAAATTACCCAAATTGGAATTTTCTGGCGTTGGTAAATTTGGCATCAAATTTGGCACCAAATGGAGATTTAAAAAATCATTTAGTAAATGGTCCAATGGCACATAGACAAGAGGAATCACAATTCTGTAGTTTGAGACTTTGTACTTTTTTTGGGGGGAGTGGATGCTCGGGATTGCCACTAAGCCACATCCCCATATCTTTTTAAAATATTTTTTTAGAGACAGGGTCTCCCTGAGTTGCTAAGTGCCCCACTAAGTTGCTGAGACTGGCTTTGAACTTGCCATCTTTCTACTGCAGCCTCCCAAGTTGCTGGGATTACAGGCATGTGCCACCATGCCCAGCCACACTTTGTATTCTCTTGAAGTCAAGTATCTATGTGTGTTTATTGGGGGTAAAAGGCACTTAAGACATCAGGCATTTAAGTCTTCCTACAAATGAGTCATTCTTTTGAGGTAAAACTTGGGGTGCACTGGGCAAGGAAGTTCACTAGTACCACGTTAAAAGAAGATGTTTGACATTTGGGGGGACCCAGAACACATTTGTGGCTTTGGTGAGGTATGGTATCCAGAATGAATTCCTCTGAACAACGGTAATATATTCTAGTTCACTGTGAAACTTCGGGCATTTGTTATTAATTGCTAGAGAAGTTTCTAGTTTATTTTTTAACCCTTCTCTTCTTGGTCCCTGGTTTCTGTCTTTTCTAGACAGCAACAACAAAAGCAACAAAATTAAACCAAGAGTGCTTTTGTGGGGACTTAGTCACATCGACTAGATTTGGGAGGGAGCATTTGCTGAATTGCCTTTTCTCTCCAAAACTATATCAACTTTAAGGACTGAGATGAGAAGCTTGTCCACACCCACATGCTTTGTCGTTATTTATACATCATTTCAAACTTCTAAACAGAGTTGATGGTAAAAGAATTCCCCAAATAACTTTATTGCTGATAGGAACAGTGCTTCTACCTTAAAGACTGGGTAAAACAGTAAACTGTGCGATTCTGTTGGGATCCTTCGACTACACCAATCTTTTAAGACTGCAGGTATGTTTTGGTTTTATCCTGTCAGCAAGAGAGCAGATGTTCATTTGCTATTGTTCCGTGGGCTACAGAGATGTGCTGCGCTGGTAATACAGCCTGCCACCCTCTAGTATCTTATTCCTGAAAAGCTTTCGTCAGAGGCTTATTTGAGGGAATTGTGTAATCAGCATCTCCACACAGCATTTGCTGCCTCATCAACTCATGAGCCCCTGAGAATTATTCTGTTTTCTGTAATTTCCCCTCCATGCTGACTTCTGGTAGTTAAAAGCCCAGCTAGATTCCAGCTTAGCATGGACTTTTGAAAAAGCGTCTGGAGTTGGCTCTCACTTGGGGACTTTATTGTGTTCATCTTTAAAATTCTAGGTTTATTCCTTAATAAAATTGAGGGAGGATAATTTCTGAAAAAATACAACCATATAAACAAGCAATGGCATAGGTGGCAGCATTTCAGAAAGTTCCTGAAGACATTAAAGGAATAACAACTAGCACTTGTTGAGCATTTATGTGTGAGAAATTATGTTGAGTCTTTTGTTACACATAATCTAACTGGCCTTTCAAGAAAATCCTCTCAGGTAGAATGATGATTTACACCATTGTTAACAGGAAGACTGTAAACTTCAAGAGGTGAATGACCTCCTAAATCCCATATCAGATTAGAATCTAGTGTAGTTTCATTTCAGATAATCACTTAGTCACTAAGCCATAATAATTTTCTGTATCATATTAAAGCATTATGGGAATTTAGAAAACATGGGAGAAAAGAGAAAGAACAAAGCCTCCAGATTGGGTCAAATCTGTTGCATTTAACTTATTAAATATTCTTCTGTCTTGTTGGCCATGTTGGGAGGAATAATGTTAGGCATTACGTGGTGGTGAGGAATCTCAATCATGTTTATAAAACTTGCATATGTAAGCAGTGAAGTTTATATTATTCTAAATTTTTCAAGAAGGCAAAGAATACAACAAATCAAGTATGCAGTAAAATTCAGTTACAAAATCAAATGAAATCTGCCTCACCCCTTTGTCTGAAGATTTTTTAAAAGTTTGGTGGTGGTTGTTCAAGGGATCTTATAGGAAGGAATAAATATTATATTACTAACATATCACTGTAGTTTTCAAGTTGGTAGTTTGGATTGTTAAACTAAATGATAGTGAATTGTAGACTTTTTGGTTTTTTACTGGAGATCGAACCCAGGTCTTTGTCATGCTTGGCAAGTGCTCTACCACTGAGCTACAGCCCCAGCTCTGAAACAGTTTTTAAATATGCTATTATCTCCTTGTGATTGTTTTGATATTTTATTTAAAAACACTGAAGAGCTCTCAGCAGCCTTTTACTTAGAAAGAATAGACTTAATTAATAAAAACCAAAAAATGAGTCATTTATTAAAAATATCAATTGTTCCTTAATTTTAAAGTTCTACCCTCACTTTTTTCAAAGTTATAATCCAAAACTATTTATTATATGAACTCATGATGGGGAAAATTACTGGACTCTTCTGATGTTTGGGAATAAATTGAATGCATACTACCATTACAGACAACTCTAATGCAATACATATGATTATGAGTTTCTAGTCATGTTGTTACTAATGTAACTTAAGTGGCCCTATGTCCGGGACTCATTTTCCATTGCAGATTCCTCTAACATTTAAATCAAATGGTTTGGCATTGACCCCTCTTTCTACATTCAGGGGTCATCTTTTTTCAAAATACTTGGGGAAAAAGAAAGTTGCCTCATGTTTACTAGGGGTCAGTGCAGGCTGTGTCTGATCCCTGAGATGTTGCCAAGATCCTAATTCCATTACCCCTTTATGATTTGCTTGTGTGTGTGTACATGTGTGTGTGTGTGTGTGTGTTTTCCCTTTCTTTCTATTTCTTTTTCTCTTTCTTTCTTTCTTTTTTTTGTGCTACTTTGCTTCTTTTAAAACTTATCCCCAACATCACCAAAATGAGGTGAGTGTTTGGGGAGAAAATATTTGACAAAATTTTAGAAAACACAAGATAAGTAAGACACAACTTTTCCTAGAAAGGCTACTCCCTGCAGCCAGCTCAGCCTCTGACTGTTGGTGATTCTTCCTGAGACCTGTATCTTCCACCATTTTGTCATATCCTAGCCCAAATCCCTGGAAAATCTTTTTAGAAAATCTATTTACCTAGGCTGTTTATATTTTTCCTGATGAATTTTGTGTTTTGTAGCCATTAGTAAATCTCCCTACATATAGAGAAATAGTTCTTTTTCTGAGGGGAAAAAAAAAAGTGTTTTCCTCTTGCTGAGTTCCTGGGCTCAAATGGCAGCCAGTTTTCACAGTAAGTTGTCTTCAGTTATACCAAATTAACATGTAATGTAACAGAATCAAATAAGTGCAGAATATCTGTTTCAAACCCTAACAATAGGATTAAGGCAAAAAGTAATTTAAAATTTAATAGGTTGGGCAAGGGGGTACAGGAGTGGTGATAGGAATGGAAGAAAAATAGGCTTAAGGGATCTGATTGGACATGGCACTAGAAGAGAATGGAATTCTAAAGGCCATTTTGGAGTTGTGAGCATTGCGAAGAAGCAGACTTCAGGTAACACGGTTGGAACACGAGTGAGGTAAGGCATCCAATTTGAGGAAAAAACAAAGCATATTATGAATTAGAAGTGACTCCTGTTTGGAAAGAAATATGTTAGAATGACATGTTGGACAAGAACAAAAGTGAATAAGGCACAGCACTATGATCTGCTATGGCTTACTGTATCCACACCAACTGTGGACCTAAGAAGTAGCACTGAGTTTCTGAAATAAAGGTGTTTATATTGTAAGCAAGTTTGAACAATACATATGCTTTGAATACATCTATGGATGAGTTTTCAAAGAGCATTGGTATTCATTAGTGAGGCAGAATAAAACTCAGTATACTAACACACCAACCTTCTATTCGGCAATTAGAAATTGGACAGTGACTTCTTTCCAGATTTCTTGGATTAATCATATGAGGATATTTCTTCCTGGTGTAGACTTGGGCTGGCTCCATATCACAGCATAGAAGTCAGTCATTTTAACAAGTTGCTGAACAGTGCATTTTCCATCGATATCTCAAAGCTATGTGTTGATAATGGCACAAGAGGTACAAGAATACAACTGAGGATATCAAAGGCAATACTGAGAATCCAATGCCAAGAATCAGAAGTGAAAATGGGGAATGGTTGCAAGATGCTAAGAACCAGAGCCAGGTGTGGTGGCACACGCTTATAATCCTAGTGGTTCAAGAGGCTGAGGCAGGAGGATGGCGAATTCAAAGCCAGCCTCAGCAAAAGTGAGATGCTAAGCAGCTCAGGAGACCCTTTCTCTAAATAAAACACAAAATAGGGCTGGGGATGTGGCTCAGCAGTCGAGTGCCCCTGAGTTCAATCTCTAGTACCAAAAAAAAAAAAAAAAAAAAAAAAAGATGCTAAAATGAAACCTGTATACAAAAACTGGTAATTGCTAAACACATGGGAAGGCCACGTGGGGAATAAACATGGAAGATGGTTGCGGGATAGAAATCAGATAAGCTTTGTTTCACTTCACAAACATGTTACCTAACCTGTGCCAGACATCTGTGTGGTACAGTGATGACTGCACATTTTCTTGTCCTAGAGACTATTTTTCCTTTTTCTTGGAATTGGCATGATGATAACTCAAGTGCTTCTAAGTAGCATGTTTCTTACTTGTTGACGTTCTTCTGTAACACTGATGTTCTTTTGCTTTGTGTTTTGTTCTGTTTTGCTCTTCTTGTGCAGGTTGTCTTTCAAGGTCAAATGATTGCAACTCATGAACAGGATGTAGTCATAGCTATTGACGACATATCTTTCAGTTCAGGCTGCTTGCCTGTGCATGGTAAGAACTTTTTCTTTCATTTTGATCCTTATTGTGTAAAATAAATACAGTGCAATTTAAACGTTGTCAGACTTTGAACTACTCAGGATTTTTGCCTGATGTTTTAATATGGGATATTTTTCATTGTTCTAATACATTGTTTAACAGTGACTGGATCTATTTTGAAAGTGAAGATGGGCTATTTTTCACAGACTCTGATGCTGTAAAGGACTGAATGGGGTAATTTAGTTGCAGAATTGAATCTTGTAGCAATGTTTATACTGGCTAGTTAATTCTTAACTCCGTGCCTTTTAGGAGATTGGTAGACACTGGCTTCCATATAGTTGAAATGGTCTTCTTGAAGTAGTACCTTGATTCTTTCAGTGCAAGACACAAAATGGAGGGAAAATTAGTTATAATTTATTTTCAATTAAGATTGAAACAAATATATTGATAAATCACATATGTCTAAAATATATTCTTATTGGCCTTTAACTGAATAATTTCAATTCCTCATTTACCCAGTTAACAAAGGAAAAAAATTATTATTAAAATTAAAATTTGGTTAATCTACCAAGCAAGAATAAGAATTTAATCTAAAAAGCCAATGTATGTATAAGTCTATACACACCACAATATTCCTCCTTAAAATTTTATTATATTGTGGTACAATGCAGCAGAATAAAGATAGCTTTTATTTTAGTCCATTTTCTGTTACTATAATGAAATACCCATGATTGGGTGTTTTATAATGAAAAGAGGTTAATTTATCTCACAGTTCTAGAAGTTCCAAGGCATAGTGCCACCATCTGATTGACTCTGGTAAGGGTCCCATGGAAGAATCACTTCATGGTTAATGCATAATTGCACGAAAGTGTGTAAGAGGGAGAAAGTCATATGTTGAAACAGGAAGCAAGAAAGATGGGCTTTCTCTCTTATAACAACCCTTTCATGAGAGCTAACCAGGATCCCACAATATCTGCATCTACTCCAACGAAAGGTAGTGCCTCTAGGGATCCAGTGACCTCCAACTGAGTTGTACCTTATAAAAGTTTCATCACCTCTTAATATTGACACGCTAGGGACCAAACTTCCAACTCCTGAACCCTTGGGTTCACCTTAAACCATTTCCAAACAATTGTAGCTATTTTGTCAAGAGGGATTCTAAGTTCTAATCTGATACAAAAATATGGCAGTTGTGGTAACTGATATTTCAAAACCAGAAAAAAAGATGTACTGGCTTTCCTGAGACCAAGCAAAGATCTCTGTTTCTGTGTCTTGCTTGGATTTTTAAACAGCACTCTTGCTGGTAGGATAGAGCATACAGATATGTATATCTTGTCATCTAGACCAAGACAGGGGCTGATGACAGCCCTTTCTAACACTGGAGCACTTCATGGTGTTTTTCATCTTTGTATTATCAGTGTGGATCAGGTAAGAAATCACAATACCATAAACTGAAAGATAGATCATTCAAATAGAGAACTTCAGGGGAACAGATGGCAGATTCCTCCAAATTTTAGAAGGAAATAACTGAAGCATCAACCTCAATGCCTTTTCACTAAAAGAAGATTTGGTTTATCAGAAGAGATGCAAATAATCAGTGTAGAACACAGGGTTAGGTGCAGGCAAAGCCAACTCAACTGCTGACTGCTCTTAAGTTCCCATCTCTTCTAAAACTCCCCCTCTCTTACCCTGTGTGGTTTCCTGGATCCAGAGCACAGCCAGCCTGTGCTTGATACTTAATGAGACATTTAATTTCTGACCCTGATCACTTTAGCAATATTTTTATACTTCTCAGTTTTATAGTTTTCTGCAGAAAATTTGGGCCTGCTAAACTAGCTCTGTTCATTGGCCAGTCTAGCTAATTACCCTCAAAAGCAAAACAGGCAATGAAATCAGCCATCAGCTGGGGTTTCTTCACTGCTGGGTAGCTGCCATTGAAACTGTATTGACATTATGAATTTGCACAGGAACATTCTTAGGTGGAGCTTGGGAGTTGACATTGCCTGTAATAAGACCCCACTGTCATTTCTGACATGAACTTTCTCTCCATCATTGGCTCTGGGAACTATAGTCATTTCCCTAATTGCCCATGATCCACATACTGGGATAAAGGCCAAGGTGAATGGGCCATAATAAATATTCAGAAGACAAATGCCAGATTTTGTAGTAAGCACTTAAAAGACCTCTAAAAATTCACTACTGAAGGATAAAAAAAAAGTAATTGTACTTGGAGTGTAAACATTAGGAAATTTGAACATTCAAGGGAAAGTTGTGGTCAAATTGTAAAACGTTGAGCTTTACAATTTCTAAGACAAGAGTTCTAGACATCATTGTAATCATAAGGCATTCGAGATGGTGTAGAAATAGAATTTACTAAAGATATGAGGCATCAGTGAATTTTAAGACTAATTTGGTTGACTATGCCTTTCACATGGATGTTAAATTCATTTCATATGACATGATTCAGGACTAGAGAAGAACATTTTGAAATTCAAGGCTGAAATTATCCATGGAAAGTAGACCTGCATGGATACCAGTGATGTTAAAATGGATGTCATGAACCAAGATGTTTTTCACATACAAGAATAAACAATTGTGTAGAAGCAAAATTAGGTATCTAGAAAAATGATAGCCTTAATTTTAGGCCCTGTGCTTTATACCATCTTTTGGAAAATCTGCAAAAGAAGTGGTCTTCTTTTGGAGAAAGGCAAGATTTAAGTAAAGTCACATAGTGTGTTCTCTGGAGGTGAGGGTGTGGGGAGAGTTTTATCCCCCTCCCCCCAAAAAATAAGAATTGAGAGCATATTTAAACTTTTAGAAGGAAAGCACAGCATTATGAAATATTAATAATGGAGAAAAAGCATAAAGCATTATCAGATAGCATTGGCATTTGGATGCTGTTACATTTTATAAATGACAGGAATGTGAGAGATAGTAAAATTAAGTAGCATTAAATTTCTAAATGGGACTCTCTAGTCCAGTTCAAGCACTATCATAGCAGAATAAACCTAGTTAATCATCAGAATCACATGGGGGGGATGATTGATTCTGGGCTTCCCTCCAGAACTGCTACGTGGGAATCACAAACCATGTGGCTTGCATTTTCAACAAGGTTCTGGAGATAGTTTTTATGAAGAGAGCAAGACCGAGTTCAAAGAATAGGACTGGCATTTAGGAACCATGGGTCCTGGTTCCTTGTTGATAATCTTCCTTGGCAACAACTGCTTTGGAGCGGAGTCCCAGATGACTAGAGTCAGTGATTTCAGTCTCACGCAGGCCTGAGGTCGTGGTGGAGCATCAGAGACCTGTAGGCAAAGCCAAATCAACCTGCTCATTTCCCTCAGAAAACCCTATTCCAACAGAGGATAAGGTCAGGATGCATTTAGATGTGAGAAAATAGGCAAGTTTGCTTAAATGACCTCAAAAATGAAAAAGAAGCAGTTGTTGGCATTGGTTCTTAACTCCAAACCTGTTAAAATCAAGGACTGAGTGATTTTTCTGCCATTCACCTTATGCTTATTGCCTGATGATCATAAGGATCACCAGAGCTCTTACATGTCAAATTTAGGGCAGAAAGAAGGCCGAGGCAGACGAGGGCTATATCTTTGACCATGTCATTGGCTTGACAATTGTTACAATAGTAACTTGAGTTACTAGAGAAGGTAATAAAAGTGAATATTTAGCTTTTAGCCTCTGGAATAAAGAAAGGCAAGAAGAGGTTTATGGACTGAATGGGCAAATGTATTTGCTACAGAATCTCAAAATCAACCTGCTTAGAACTAAATTATATTTTTTCCCCCAAAATCTGTTCCCTCTCCTACATTCTGTCTTTTAGCCATTGGCATATTTATCACCAGAAAACCTACTCTGAAATAAATGCTAGGGAAATGTTTCAGGTGGAAAAAAAAATCAAAAAGTATTACCAGAGGAAAACTTGTAGCTTCAAGAATAAAGGAAAAACAACTGAAATCACAAATAACTGAATAAATAGAATACTTTTCTCTCCTAAAGATTGTGTATGTGTATGTATATACATACACATACACATATATACATATATATATACACACACACACATACACATATATATATAAAACTATACATATATAATTATAGAATAAAGTGAGGAACATAAAATTCTGTGGCTGTAGCACTTCTATATTTCATTTGAAATGCTAACCAGCTCTGATGTTAAACTAAGAAATGCATATCCTTAGAATGAACAATAAACACAAGTTAGTGACAAAATTGAACATATCAGAATATTCAGAAATTGAAATAATACACTAAAGGCAAAGAGAATAGAAGGAGATAACAGAAATGTGGAACAGGGTAGTAAGGGAACAAAGGGTAATCAAAGCCTAGAAAATAAAATTAATAAACAAGTTGTAATCATAAAATTATTATATTGAATATAAGTGGTCTCAGCATTCCTATCTGAACTCAGATGATATGAGATTGGAACAACAATCAGAACCATCTTTATTCTGACTATAAAAACCCATTTTAAATATTGTACAGATTAACCAAAAATAAAGGGGTGCAGAAAAATGTACCATGTAATCAAATCAAAGAAAGGTAGAGTGACCATATTCATGTCAAAATTGTTGTTCATAACAAGGAAAATTAATAGGGATAAATAGGACCATTATATAGTAATAAAGGGTAAATTCAGTAAGAAAATATAATCCTAAACATGTACACACCTAACAACAGTACACCAAAATATATGTGGCAAAACTATTAGAATTCAAAGAATTAATAAATCCACAATTATATCAGGAGATAGATACATAGATATAGATAGATCAATAATCCTGACAAATACATAAAATCAGTAAGAATATAGAAAACTTGAACAAAATCATTCACTAATTTGATATAATTGACATTTATTAAAATAATACATAATAGGGCAAATAGAACAGAATACAATGTGCATATGCAACATTAACCATTGATAGTCAGCAGCAAGGGTCCAAGGGTGCAGCAATACAGAGGAAGGACAAAAATTTAAGGAGACGCTAGAATTTTACTGCTAGACTCTACATGTGTCCTTCATCTCCACCAAATTCCTGTGGCAAAATCCTAATGTCCCTGTGACTGTATTGAGAAGGCTGGATCTTTGGGAAGTAATTTAGTAAAATCCTAAGGATGGGGTCTCATTTGCTACTATTGTGTCTTCAAAAGAAAAGGAAGATGCTGCCTTTGTCTCTCTCACTGTGTGTGTTTTATGGGTCCTTCTCTCCTGTGTGAGAACTCTGGGTACAGCGGTCATGCACAAGCCTGGAAGAGAGCTCTCACTAGGGCCCTTATCTTATGCTTCCAGCCTCCAGATCTGTAGGGAAAAAAATTCTGTTATTGAAGCCCCAAGTCTATGGTATTTTTTTTTTGCAGTCTGGACAGACTAAGATGCTTACTAAATGAGATAAAGGATATTTAGATGTAACATTTAAAAAAATCAAAACTAATAAAAAATCAATGGTAAACAAAACATTAGAATGTTCAAGATGGGATCAGTATTATTAAATCTTATCAGGCGCCTATATGGCTTAGAATTTTAACATTTGGGCCATGAAACAAATTTTAAGAATCTTAAAGGAACTGAAATAATACAAAAATAGGTATTTTGATTATAATGAAATCAAACTGCAAAGCTGGAAAATCCACAATTATTCGGAAATTAAACATCAGAAGAGTTTCATGTTTGTTGAATAAGACTCATAATGAAAATCTTCATCAAAGAAAATTCCAGAACCGCATGATTTCACTGGCAAGTTGTATCAAATATGTGGGGATAAATTGCCACCAGTTCCGTACATTCCATTTCAGAAAACAGGTATGATGAAAACACTCATCACCTTATTTTGAAATAATGACTTTGCCCTAACACAAAATCCAGACAAAAATACAAGAAAACCTCAGGTCTTAAGTCTCCTACAAAATATTATCAGAGTTCTAGCAATATATAAATAGGTAATCAGGTGCAACCATTCAGGGAATTCAAAGCTGGTACAATGTTTGGAAATCAATGAATGTCATTTACCACATTGACAGACTGAAGAAGAAAAAGATCCCGTGATGATCTTAGTAGATGCAAAAACAACATTTGACAAAATTAAAATCACCTTCATGATCCAAAACCTCAGCAAACTTACAAACTTTTTTAACCTGATAAAGGTTTTATACAAAAAGCCTACAGCTAACATCACACCCAATGATGAGAGAATCATGCTTTGCTCCTAAATTTGGGAGTCACTTATCATTTCTATGCAACAACACACTGGAAGTCTGGTGATATTCTTAAGTAAAGGTAATTAATTAGAAAAAAAAGGAGGGAATGTCTCTGAAAGTAATATGATTATCTATACATAACATTTCATGGAATTTACTGGATTTTAAATTACAGAACACTGCATTTTGCATGTCACCTTATTTAGGGGCCATGTTCATCTCCTTTGTATTATTACAGTTTTAGTATATGTGCTGCCAAAGTGAGCGCAGATTTATTTTTACAAAGTTTCTGAATTTATCATGGTAGCAGGATGCAAAATAAATATAAAATCATATTTATTTTCACATAATACCAATGACTGATTAAAAATGAAAATGAGGAAAAGGGACCACATATAATAGAATCAAAGTTAATTCTTATGCATCTAACAAAATATTGTATCTGCATTTGGGAGACTGCAAAATACTGATGAATGACATTGAGAAGAGCTAAATATTAATTTTACTTTAGGTAAATTTAGAAATAAATTTAAAAGAGTAATGGTCACTTTTTAAGTTGAAGTGATAATGATGGTGAGAAGTTTATGTGCTTAATTCATTGGGCAATTTGCAGAAAAAAATGCTATTATCTTAGTATACTAAGTATGTAGGTATATGTATATTTCTGTTTACTATGAAGATGTAAACAACTTTACAAAAATGCTTAGTTATAGGTATTTTCATGGTGTCTAAATACTTTTGCATGCTGCGAAATAAAATTAAGTTCTCTTTATAATATTAGAGAAGTCTTAAGACTATTTTCATACTTTCGAATACTACCATTCTAGCCTCTGCCCCTCCCAAGAAATAAAAATTCATTTTACATTTATTGGAAAGTGAATTGCTCTACACTCTATCAAGGTAGCAAGTATAAAAAAAAAATCAAGGTTTGTGACTGTGATCAAATAAGAATGTGTTTAATCAGTGATTCTTGAATAACACTGATTCTTGAATAAATTGCTGATTATAATTTATATAAAGATTGCTTGCTGAGGCTCATAATCAGAATATTGTGAAATTATGTGAATATTTTTGGCTTTCCAGGACCATGCCTCAGACATTTGTAAATGGCACAAATATATAAGTCATCCTTTAGTTAGAAGCTTCATCATATATGTGTGTGTGTTTGTGTGTGTGTATAATCTAGTTAAATAACTAAAGACCTGTTACCATTTTTCTTTCAGTTGAATTCGAAAACCTAATAAGTATTTATTGAAATCCATTATCAATTTTTAAAAATTGACAAAGAAATTGCCTAAAAAATGAGGTCAAAACTGGTGTAAATTATAACTTTTACTGCAATAGCCTTGAGACTTGGACTTCATTCTGTAACATTTCAGAGTTTCTAGCCAGTTTCACACAATCTGTTTGTGAGAGATAAGATTTCAAGGAGGACAGCCCTCAGGCTTGTGACTTCATTGGTATGGTGACATTGAAATGGTTGGCCAAGCTTCCTCCTATTGATTATGTATCATTGATGAAGGATTTTAACCAACCCCTCTAAATATTCTCTTGCAGTCAAATCATGGTGCAATGTAAGAATGAGTGAGAGAGGGAGATGGAGAGAAAGAGATAAAATATAAATGAATATGAATGTAAATATAAATAAGTGTTATGTTTAAAAAGTTTCAGACTCTGGGATTGAATACATTCAAATAAAAATGTATTTCTGGGAGATTTATTATTTATGCATACCATACCACCACACATACCATAATTTTTGGAGTATAATTTCTAGTTTGGGGGCCAATGATACTAAAAGTAGTTGGTATTGGAAAAAAATATTTAATGCCAATTGGCACAAGATATATTTTAATTCCATGCAATTTGGCCTTTACTATTTTGCTATTTTTTATGTGACAAATTAGAGGTACTATACAAGATTTAATTGAACTATGACCAGTATTAAATTATGTAGCTCTAGAGGGCAAAAGATTTGTAGCTCTTATATGAACCTACAAAAATTTTAATTGTTTAATGATAATTGTTATTGTGCAATCTTAGCTTCAATTATTGCAAACATTGTTTTAATTGCCTATGAAGTTTTATTTTTAGCATATTTTACACTCAAGAGGATTTGCATATTCATTATTTGTAAACTCCTATTATGAGAAACCAGATTATGGGTGTATTAGTAAATCATTTTCATAACCAATTGCTTCAGTCTTATCACAAATAAAATATAAATGATTTTTATATGGCCTACAATATGTTTTAAAAATGTTCTGTGGCTTTTTCTTAGGGTCATTTATTTATTCATTAGTTAAATAAATATATGTTTAGCACCTATATTATACTATGATTTTTTTTCTTGGGAATGGGGGAAACAGCCATGAAAAAAACAAAGAGTAATCATCCCATTCATGGATTTTCCATTTTAGTCAGGAAATGAAATATATAAGAAATAAATGGGAAATATATTTTGTATTCAGGGGTGATATTTGAAAACAAGAAAATGTAAAACTGAAATAGAGAGTGCCAGAGGTAAGCATGAGATGGTGAAGTTTAGAACAGTATCCTTAGCCTGTCTCCATTAAAAGCACATTAACTGATCAGAAAAGCCAGGGGGTGGGTGAAGAAGCTTGTGTTTATTGGAAGAAATTCTAAATGCAAAGACCTGCCAGAGTAAACCTGGTTTGCATGAGGAAGATCAAGGTAAGGATTTTAATGTTTTCTTCACTGGGAATGGAATCTCATGGAAGGATTTCAAAGGAGAAGAGACATGGTCTGATGGACACTAAAGATAGTAAGGGGGCCAAGGGCAAAGACAAGGTAGCAAATTCAGAAGTAATTGCTATAATCTAGAAATAGATGTTTCTCTGCGATAGAGCTGGGGGTAGTATGGAAGTGGTGAGATGTGGTAAGATTTTGAATGCATTTTGCACATAAGTAAGAATTTGCTGATGAAAAAATATGTTTTGTGAGAGAGGTTATGAGTCATGGAGGACTCCAAATTTCTTGCCTGAACTAGAAGGATAGGGTTGTCGTTAGCTGAACATTAGATAGGAAATGCTGCTTGAAGAGAAATTTGAGGAGAAAGAAATTAGAAGTTTACATTGAACTTGATTTCTTTTGAGGTGCTTTTAGCCATCTGAGTGTTTGTGTCCAGGATAGCTGAGCTAGAATCCAACAAAAGGTCTGAGCCTCGGTTACAATTTTAGAGTCATTAGCATCCAGGAAAAACTTTAGAGGCACAAGGCAGCGTGATACTAATAAGATTGTGAGTGGGTAAAGAAGGAAAGAGAATCAAGGACTGATCTCTGGAGCAATCTGATGTTGAGGAACTGAGGGAAAACCAGCAAGGGAGACTGAGTAAAAATAACTAGTAATATAAAAGGAAAAACTAGGAAAAAAAGTATGTGCTGGTACCCTGAGACAAAAATATTTCAAAAAGGAAGGAGTAATCAAGTATAATCCAGATAGTACTGATAAATAAGTAGATTGAAGAGAAAAAAATTAATATTAGATAGAGTAATATGGAGGTTGACCTTGATTATGCATAGTTTCAGTGGAGTGGTAAAGGGAAAAATTATAATAATAAAAATGAATTAAATACTAATCCAGGTTGTAGCATGGATGACTTTGAACACATTATGCTGAGAAAAAAAAAATGGTAGACCTGAAATCCACTTAGTATGTGTTTCCATTTATGAGAAATGTCCAGAGTAGACAAATCCATAGTGACAAAAATAAGATTCGTAATTTTCAGGGTCTGAAAGAGAGGAGAGAATGAAGAATGTGTTAATCAACTTTTTGTCACTTTTAACAAAATACCTTAGAAAACCAACTTAAGGGTGAAAAGAATTATACTGGCTCAGGGTTTTAGAGGTTTTAGTCCATGATTGGTTGGCTCCATTGCTATAGGTCTGAGATAAGGCCAAGCATAATGGAGGGGAACTATGTTGGTGGCCACGAAGCAGAGAAAGATCAAGAAAGGGGGCAGGGATAAGTGTAGTCCTCAAGGGCACCCCCAAAGGGCCCACTCCTTTCAACTATGTATCACCCCCTAAAGTTTTGACCACCTCCCAGTGGTCCACCTAGCTGTGAATCCACTAATGAATTCATCCATTGATGAGGTTAGAGCCCCTATGATCCAAACTCTTCCCCAAAGCCCCATATCTGAATAGTGCTGCATTGGAGACTAAACCTCCAACACATGAGCCAGATCCAGACCATAATGAAGATAATGATGGTATGGGAATGTACTTTATGGTAATGAAAATGATTTGGAATTAGATAGTGGTGATGATTGCATAACACTATGAATGTACAAAAGCCACTGAATTGTATGCTTTAAAATTGATTCTTTGAAGGCTGCGGCATGGAACTCAGTGGTAGAGTACTTGCTTAACACATGTGTGACCTTAAGTTAAATCTCCAGCACCAGACACATGACAAAAAGTAAAGTGGTTTAAATGGTGAATTTTATATGCTGTAAATTTTGCCTTGATTAAAATATTCATTAGGATAGGTTCAAGAGAGTATAGAGAGGACCTGGAGTTGGAGTCCTGAGGAAAAAAATATCACTTTGAAAAGTTAGTTAAAGGTTGTTGGGTCAATAATAAAGATTTTCTTAAGATGGATGAAATTTTGACCATTTGGGTATGGAAAGTAATTATCTTACAGAGAAAATGAACATGTGAATATAGATGAGAGAAAAGAAAATTGCTGGAATGAATCTTTCAATAGGCAAGAGGAGATGTAATTCTGTGAAGATGTAAAGAATGACCCCAAATGGAACATGAACAGTTACAGAAAAGGATTATGGGCAGCATTATGGAGAGGCATGGAACCTGGGGAGATCTCTTCTGATTTTTCTCATTTTCCCAGTGAAATATCCAGAAAAATGAAGAGCTGAGATTAATGATATGGTAGGAATCACTGGAATTTTAAGAAAGGATATTGAAATGAGTGAAGTGAACCCAAACCCCACATCTTCGGGGAATGAGAGGTGGTATGCCAAAGTCTGCGATGACTCCAACAAGCAGGTGCAGTGAGGGGAGCCATTTGATGTTAAGGGTCAAAACCTGGTATTTAGGAAGGTGAGAGCAAGAATTGTCTAGAATTATCAATAGGAGCAAGTAGGATGTCATGTCTATACTTATGTCCTTTTCAAGTTCACAACTCCAAAAGACAGGCACAATTTATTTAAAAGAGCATCAAAGAAGATAGCTGCAGGGCAGATCTACCTTCCAGTTACAGGACACCATCTATTATATTAGACACACAAACAATTGTAATAACAAGCACTTAGTTTCAAATTTAAGGTAGGTCCCTTACATTTGTGGAAACGCAGAAATTGTTGTTTAGGGCTTGCCTGATTACAATACAGAGACATGGAGATCTGATTACAATACAGAGACATCCAAATGCTTGTTTTATTCTCCGTGTGTGTGTGTGTGTGTGTGTGTGTGTGTGTGTGTGTGTGTGTAAAGTAAGGCTGCCTAAGGGATGATGATGCCATGCCTTAGAGGGGACTTGAGTGGAGAGTTCATGGTAGAATGAATGTTAACATTTTAAGAAACATGAGCTTTTCCAGGGTACCCACATCTCACGTCTTGCCATTCTTTAAATTTAACAGATGAAATTTTACCATGTCAAGAAACACTGAATGCCGAGCAGGAATCATGTCACCCAGATATGAGTCTCTGCAAATTTGATTCCACAGATGAAGAATTGAGAAGTAAGTGTTAAACTGAAATGCCCGTCTTGTAGGTGTTGACACAATTTATGAGATTCAGTGACTAGTCACAGGAATGTGCATCTGCTGGCCTTTGTTGACTTAATATCCTCGTTAAATCTTTACTCTATTTGAGTTGGTAATCTATTAAAACAGTGAAAAACACTAGTACATCTATTGAAGGTGATGTTTTATAGAATGATTCCATTGAAGACCATCTTGCAATTACATAATGTTTCTCCTTTAAAATTCCATTGTAAACTGGGTGCATTCGTGTGCCTGTAATCCCAGTGACTCAGTAGGCTGAGGCAGGAGGATGCAAAGTTCAAAGCCAGCCTCAGCAATTTAGCGAGGTCTTTGACAACTTAGTAAGACCCTGTCTCAAAATAAAACATTAAAAAAGGGGCTGGGGATGTGGCTCAGTGGTCAAGTGCCCCTGGGTTCAATTCCTAGTACAAAAAAAATATTTCCAATGTAATTATGAATAACATGTAATTTAAACTAATTCTATAAAGTTGGTAAGATCAAACATTATGTCATTTAAAAAAATAGAAACCAAAGTGGTGATAGAATAAAAACTAGGAGTGTCTTTTATTTTATGTGTATTGTTCTCATGGGAAAAGATGCTCATCTGGATTAACTGAAGACCTCTGGTAAAATAGAGTTGCTTATCAAGACAAATTTCCAGATTGTGTGTATGTGGACCTCTGAGTTAATTAACCCATATAACCCTGGTTGAGCCATCACTCTAGTAAGCTATTATAGTCTGCTAAGATCTTCCTCTTCCCTCTGCAGTGTGTCAGCCCTGTGAGTTTGACTTTGACTTGTGTGACTGGACAGCAGAAGCATCTCCTGGGCAAATTTCTTGGATGCGCACAAAAGCCAGCGAGTTCACAGCAATAGAATCTGCATCTCAGCAGAACCTTACTAGCAATGATGAAGGTAGGAAATAAAATACAATGTATTTCATGTCTAAGTCTTAGAATTGTAACTAGTGATGAAACATTAAAGTGGGGTTTTGAGGATCATATTTTATTGAAAGTATATTATGCCATAGATATTGAAAGTGACAAAACAATCATATTTACAATGTTGTTAAATAAAAGTTATAATATATTAAATGTCTGAATTTGCAAATTTGTTATTTTCTTATTGTCAGGGGATACTGAGTTTTGTATGAACAAAAAGAAAAAAATATTAAGACTTTATGGATTTTATTTATCTTCGGTATTGGGGATTGAATCCAGGGCTGCTTTATCCCTGAACTATATTCCTAATCCTTATTTTTATTTTGAGGCAGAGTCTTGCTAAGTTGCTAAGGGTCTCACAAAGTTGCTGAGGCTGGGTTTGAATTTGAGATCCTCTTGCCTCAGCCTTCAGAGTTGCTGAGATCAGTTGACTTTTACCAAGTCTCTATACAGGCTCTTTGTTCTGTCAATGAGTTTCTTATTAAAATTGGTACTTTTTGTTTACTTTTCTCCCTGTTGTCATTTTTTGGGGGGCGGGTGAGATGGGAATATGGTCATTCTTCTGATTTATTTTTTTCATCAATGGTTTGAAAATTTTATGTATGTTACCATTATGTCTATTCTTAATTTGAACACCTATCTTTAAGGTTAAATTTTATTAGCAAAACATAAAGTATTCAGTATATCTGTGTTTTTTTGAATATGATAAAAAAAACTTGACATGATTTAACTACTATTTTACCCTTTTCTGGTTTTGAGTTATAGTTTAGCATTTTCAGAAGAGTTTTCAGTCAACAAGTTAATTTTTTATGTTTATAATTATGACAACTGTGTATCTTATTGTTTCATTCCTTTATCAGTGCTTTTTATTTTTATGTATTATTTGGGGGCTGAGGATTAAACCCAGGGCCTCCTGCAGGTGGGCAAGTGCTCAGCCACTGAGCCACATCCCCAGGCTCTTACCATTGCTTTTCAAATTTCCTGTGGTCCCTCTTGGTTCTCTCTCTCTCTTTTTTTTTTTTTTTTAAATTAATTGTTCTTTTACCAATAAAAGATCTGTGGTGATAAACTCCCTTAAGATTTATCAACTTAAAATGTTTTTAAATTGGTCTTACTCCCAGATAAAAAGTTATCTGTTCAGATAATTTTAGAATTAAACATATTTTCCTTCTAAGTACCTGTTGATTATCCCTCTCTATTCAAATAGCTACTTACTATAATTGAGAAGTCTGAGTTCATTTAATCTATTTGAATTTAATACAGATTTTTTACAATGTCTTTTTTGATGTTTGAAATTTTGACTGTGATTAGTGCAGGTGTTTTTTAAATTTTTTCCCAATGCTCATAACACATTATTTCATCACTTTAGGAAAGTGTTTGTTATTCTATTCAAGTGATTTTTACTGCTTTTCTTCTTTTCTTCTTCGGTTCCTATTAGATATACTAAAGAGGCACTTATAATTTATACTTCATAACTTCACTGCCCTTTTAAAATTTTTCTGTACTATTTAGTCTATTTTTAGTTATATTTTTAGTGCTGCTTCCTGAAACACTTTTTTTTTCTGTAACTATGTTCAGTCTAGATTACATTCTTTTGGACATTTAATTTCTGTACTTTGTACATGCTTAATGATGCTCTTCTTGTTTTATTTCAGTTTTCCTTCTTCTATTTACTGTATTGTAGCTATCCATAATGGTGAGGTTCACTCTAGCATATTCATAATCCTGTACTTTTTATGGTAGTACAGGTACCTTATAAATACAAAATAATCCTAATTCCTCCCTCCCAACCCTTTTACTACTGCTACCATGCATTTCATTTATGCATAAAATACAATGATCAAAACATAATATTGCTATTATTCTCTTGACCAAATTATTATTTTAGGTCAATAAAAATAAAAAATTTTGCTTTATTCTTAATATTTCTTCTCTAATGCTATTTTTTCTTCTTGTAAATCCAATTTCTCACCTATATCATTTTCTTCTTCTCTGAAGAACTATTTTTATTTCTTGCAAAGCAAATTCCTTCATGTTTTAGAAAGTTTTATTTCTCCTTCATACTGCAGATGATTTCATAGGACTCAGAATTTTGGGTTGGTGATTTGGGGGGAGGGGTCTCAACAGTAAATATTTAACTCCATTCTAACCTTGTTTGTTTGATTTTTATAATTCATCTTTGCTCCTTTAGAGGTAAGATATACTTTTCCCTCTGGCTTCTATCAAAATACTTTCTTTTGTTTTTCTGCATTTTGAATATATGTGAAATTTCTTCTTTCTTTCTGTTTGTTTATTTCTAGCATTTATTCTACTTGGCATTTTCTGAGTTTCACCCACACACAATTTTATATCTGTGTTTCAGTTTTGGAAGTTCTATTAGCATATCCTCAAGATCTGAGTCTTTCCTCACCTGTGATTAGTCTTCTAATGAATCCAGAAACACATTCTTCATTTATGTTACAGTTTTTGAGTCTAAATTTCCATCTCTTTGCCTACATTATCTTACCTTTTCTATCAGAATGTTAAGCATGTTAATCAGGGTTGTTTTAAATTCCCCATCTGAACCTTCCAATAGTCTTGCCATATTTGAGTCTGGTTCTGATGATTGCTTTCTTTTCAAATTGTGCTTTTGCATTTTGGTATACCTTGTAATGTTTTTGCCAAGAGTCAAATTTACAAAAAGTGGCAATTTATTGTGTGAAAGGTGTTGAGGTAAATATTGTGAGCTATTATTTTTATCTGGGTAGGTGTTTGCTTACTCTGCTGTAGCTATCAATATCTGAGGATGAATTTTGCCTTTCTTATTTTTTTCCTCTCTGTTGTCTTTGGGTTCCCTTGCAGACTTTCTACATAACATCTGAGACACATAGCTCTGTGACTGTATCCCCCCATTATTGTCCAAGAGCCTTACTGACATGGTGGTATGTTGTGAGGGGAAGGGGAATATTCCTGTGTCATGAATAGGCCTCCATCTTTCAGTGGGTATGAGTCCCTGTTGTATTACTTCAGAAATGCTTCTTAATACCACTCCCCTTGCCTTAACTTGAGGAGAAAGAAAAGCTAGAGGGAGCTGAATCTGGGAATTCTCCTTGCCCCTGTAGGAGGCTAGAATGGATTGGAGTTGGATATTTCCCTTGTCCCTAGTTAGTTAGACTTGGGTTAAACCCTTGTGATTTACATTGTAGTGAAATGGTTTCTCTTGAGTTCAGGGCTTGTTAAGAGAAAGAGAATAGTTGAGGAGCATTTCAAAATGGCTATTTTTCCTCTCTCTTGGATGCAAACCTGAGGGGACTTTTCTCTAATTTTCACTGTGTGGACATCACAGGACTCCTGGAGGTAAAATTCAGAACAGCGTTCCCTTGGGTTTTTAACTCCTCAGCTCATCCACACTAAGTTGTTCGGGTTTTTCCATAGAGCTTTGCTTTTAGCAGAGCTCTATACTCTGGGATTCTGCTTTAGAGAATTGTGATTCTCTGCATTCAAACGCCTCTCCGGCTACCAGGCTGTGGGTTTCATGGTGACCTCACTTTTTGGATGGATCTGTGAAGAACTGTTGATTTTCTGTTTGCACAGGATTTTTCTTGTTGAATGAATAAGACAGAGAACTTCCAAGCTCATTGCATGCTGGTCCCCAAACCAGAAATTTTGTAGGTTCCTTTTAACTGAGATTTGTACTTTTTCCATCCCCTCTATTCTTTCTATTTGCCTTTAAACCTTTCTATTTAGTGATTTTTTTAAAACATTACTTAGCTCCTCAAAACTTTATCTGAGTAACAGTACAAGTTTAGGGTTCCATACTTTATGATAATTCTTGGAGTTTTGCACATTTCTTTGATTAGAGTCCAGGATGGTGAATGTTTTGTGAACAGGCTTCCTTAGTCCTATTCTCTGGCTTCATTGAGCTCATCTCTCTTTTGTGACACTTTCATTGGTCAACTCCAAGCTACCACTTCTGATGCCAAAGTCTAAGAGTTCTGTGGCTTCATTTCTGTTCCTCACTTGGCATATCTGTTCTTTCTTCACCTTGTAAAATGTTTTGTCTCTTTTTGATCTCTGTTTTCTTTCTTTGTGTTTAAATCAGAGATCAGGTGTTAATTTACTGTAGCATTTTGATTAAAATCTAACATTTCTAGTAAGAGTTTTATTAAAGTTTATAGTTTTTAGAAACTGCAGGAATATTTATTAACTTACAAAGAAATGAAGCATTGCAGAATTTACTTCTGAAAAATAAAGAAACCATAGAAATTTCCTTGTACCTCCGCACAGCCAATATTATTGAGTTGAGAAAAAGTCTAAGTTAGTTTTCAATATCAAATGGGAAAAAATCAGTTGACAATATTTTTATGCACTATAAAACCTGCAGATGCAGATGTAGCTATCTGATACTTTCATGATGTTTGGTAAGAAAGAGATCATTTATATTGTTTTGTCTTAAACTACGAAGATGTTTTTAAACTTAAAAAGTAGAAAAATAATCAAAAGGGTAAAGAATTCTGAGAAAAGGAGAAATTCTTGAGACAGAAAGAACTCCTTTTGAAATTTAGAAGAATATGATAGTAATTTGATGGTATATCACAGATTTCTTTTAAAAGAATATTGAGGCAAGGGATAGTGACCCATGCCTAAAATCCCAGAGACATGGGAAGTTGAGGCAGGGGAATTGCAAGTTCAAAGTCAACCTCAGTAACTTAGGGTGGCCTTGAGCAAATTAGTGAGATTCTGTCTCAAAATAAAACAGGCTGGGGTGGGGTTCAGTGGTTAAGTGCACCTGGGCTTAATCCCTAGAACCAAAACAAACAAACAAATTTTAATAAAACAATGTTGAATTTCAATATTGAAGATACCATTCAATTTCGATTTTAAGAATTAGGAAATAGCTTAATACCTTTCAAAAAAACCACATGAAAATAAACACTTGTTATTTGTAGTTTATGTAATAAATTTTAAACATCTCATAATTTTAATCCTGGTTTTGAAATCTTAAGAAATACCATATTTTGTTTAGCAGAAAGCAGCTGTTTTCCTAAACTGTTTCTCTTCCCTCTGTTTTTTAGGTTACTTTGTGTGGGTTGGGGCCACACATGCTTTCCCTCTTAGCCATTTAGACAGCAGGGCTTTTTTAAACAGCTCTCTGTGTCACTGCTGGGGCAAGAGCTGCCACCTTCAATTCTCTTACTGCATGGAAAACGGTGTCCTGAGAGTGGGACTGTACCATAATGAGGTAAGAAGAAGCTAGTGCTGATTTCAAATTCATTGAATGAGGGGAATTTCTATTCTTGGCAACTTTTGCTTCTATTTCTCAGTTCTGTGTAGGCTGTAGGCTTTAAGTATGCTATGGCTTGACAATACTTTTAAAAAGAATGATTAAGATGCCAATTTACAGAGGACTATCATGTACAGTTAATGTGATAATTTTCAGGATACTATTTAATAAACTATTAAAATTCATGAAAGTCTAGTTAAGAAAATATAGTCTAATAAAAAGAGATATCTGGAATTCTATATTGTTAAGTGGGCACCAAAGCTCTGAGATGATCTGTTTGGGATTTTAGACTTATATATTATTAGAAGTATAAATATGATTAGAAATAAGCTATTTGTTTCGGTATAAGTAGATACATGTCCAAAGACTGATAACTACTGATTAAATACAGACTAATGAGTCACTTGGATTAAAAAAAAATGTTTCATTAAGTAGAGGGATGGTAGAAAGTATTATACTAATGTATAAACCAATTTAGGCTCTTTTAACCTAACTTTAACTGGAAGCAGTTCCCTACGAGTGTGAAAATACATGGAACACTTGGAGAAATTCTATTGCAAGAATAATGAATTTATAGAGGAGAATAAATAGCAGTCATTCTACAAATGGGAAGCATCTGAGAATAATTGCAGGATTTTTGACTGTGGAAGAAAGGAAGACAGGAAGAGCATCCAAGTGAGTTTCCTCTGGCTTAGGTCACTTGGAGTTAATGCAATTGAAACTTCCACATCAGCCAGATTCGCTTTTCAACAAAAGTTCATTCAACATCTGTGCTCATCTGATGACACTAACAACCTGTTAGTAGAATTTTCTTCTGGTCTCTTTTGTTCTGAAGTTTGGCATGTCATCGTGATTAATCCTCAAGTATCCAAATGCTTATTGGTAAAATATTTGAACCTTCAGTAGGGATGCCTTTCTTTGCCTCTTCTTCTGCTGTTTGTACCATTTCCATGATATCAGTGGTTTTTTCTTCTGCATCTTCAGGGATACTCATGGAGAATTAAGGCATAAAGTTAAACCAGAAAGTCTTTTTTTTTCAATATTTATTTTTTAGTTGTAGTTGGACACAATATTTTAATTATTTATTTATTTTTATGTGGTGCTGAGGATTGAACCTAGGGCCTCTGTCTGTGTTAGCTGAGCATTCTACCACTAAGCCACAATCCCAGCCCTAAACCAGCAGCCTTATTAGATAGTACAATACATTTGCTATGGAACACAATGGCTGGCATTCTGTGTATGGTATGACATTTCTAAAGTAGTAGTTGACAAACAATCGTCATACATCTATTGGATCCATTTCAGTCAATTAGGCCAGGTATGTGGGGAGGGAATGGAAGGGGACAGCATCTACATACCCTTTCTGAAGCACTACGGACTTTTCATATAAACAGGAATAATTTTATGAAAAATTAAACAATCCACCAAAAAGCCACAAATTAAACTTTATCTGGATATGTTAACATTCATGCCTCAACAATCTTTCAGATATTGTTATCTTTGCCATGTAAACCAGGCATAGTGAAATATCATCTAAATTGTAACCTTCTATAATTTCTAATTTAGTCCTTCAACAAAGACATGGTGAAATTTTTAGAATAATTCTGTAGAGTTTTAATTATAGTTAAATATGCATTAAAAATATATGATACTACTTTTCACAAGACAAGTAATTAATATTCACTTACACACCAAACGAATTATTACCCCAAATTTAAGTCAAAATTTCAATCATATGTTCTAATTTGGAGAATTTTAATCAAATCTGAACATTAATGATGGATATTTAATATTTTAATATATGTATGTAATAGAGTTATGAATTATTAAAAATGAGCAATATTATTCTTCTGGTGGCTTTGGGGCTGTCCAAGAAAAGACTGAAAACAAATTGTCTTCAGATGCCATATCATATAAGAATAGAGTTACCAAGATTTTGTGCCTCACAGAGTAAGAAAAGAAATCCAAATGGTAGATCTGATCTAGTGTGTTAACCAGAAACAACTGGGTGTACACTTAGAATATTGATTCAGAGTAGGCTCATTGGATACCCAGTGTTCTACAAGACATCCTATCTTCTGATGCCCTATTTGCTGTCCTGTACATACATAACATGTCAGTTACTGATGCAAAATATATAGGAAAGTACATTTAAGTCACAGTAGATGTTTTTATCACATACTTCAAAAAGTCTCCAAAGAGATCATTTAAAAAATCTATTTTTGAAAATTACATCTTCTTCACTCTGAGTATCTGTAAATAAGTGTAGGTGTATGCACATGAATCAGGATGGATATAATGAGATTTCTTAAGGTTATTTTTACTATTTTCAGAGGAGAAGGTGGGAAGCAGGAAGTAAAGGTGACGGCACTTTGTTAGGTAGAGTTTACTGTTTTGGAGTCTGTTAAAGTGTACAGCACTTCTAGTTTGTATTACCTAGCTATTCTGGCATTAGTTCTCTATTCATCATTTATAAAGTAATAACCATAGCAATAACCTAGCCTCTTTCTTGAGGAGAATTTCCAGGCCAATGAGCTATGGATAGTGGAGTAACCAGTTTGTGGTACCATTTACACTGCCAAAGAGGATGAATGTGGATTAAAATGAAGAGAAAATGCCTAAGAATGTTTTTTTTTTCTTTCTTGCATTATACACTTTTAAAGCCAAAATGAGTTCTCTTTGAAAGAAGATCTTTGCCAAATTATGTGGTTCTGTCATGGATGCAATCAAAAATAGTCAAATAAATAAAAACTAACAACTTTGAATTTGGTAGCTTTGATTTCTTCAGGGGAAGAGAGAAAAATAAGCTGATATCTCTGAAAGATGTGGTAATAAAAGTTTTTTCTTGAAAGGTTAATTGGCATTATTGATCCTGGTCTGGGGTAGCAAAGATAGTTTCTTAAAGTTTGTTATAGATTGATTGATTTTAAGATAATAGAAAATTAGAAAAGCCTTGAGAAGCTTTTGGAGGCTGAAAATTACTTTTTTTGTATAATGACTCCTATTAAAAATAACTACATGGTCGGAGAAAAAGAACAGAGATAAAATAAAAGCTGCCTTCCTTTAGTTAGAAGAAACTGTCTTTATTTATCATTGCTTGTGTTGTCAGACAGGAGAACGTGTGTGTGTGTGTGTGTGTGTGTGTGTGTGTGTGTGTGTGAGAGAGAGAGAGAGAGAGAGAGAGAGAGAGAGAGAGAGAGAGAGAGAGAAAGAGAGAAAGAGAGAAAGAGAGATTGATGATCTGGATCTCACTCATAATACACCCTTAACTTAGTACATGAACAGCAAGTTTGGAAATAACTCTGCTCACTTAAAAATCAAAAAGTAAATCCACATTCACTTTCAGGTAGAACAGAGGGAACTCAGCATTGTGAAGTAAAATATCAGAATTGCTCTGTATTATTTTTGTAAAACAAAAGTTGGGGGAACTGCTGAACAGTTTGCCAAACAGTGTTGCTAACAGCATCATGGAGGGTATAGCATATTGATGCTAAATAACTGAAGTTATGTAGGAAATTATTGAAAAGAATTTGGTTATATGTCTCAACATTTTTAAACCAATTCATCCTGATAGGACATAGAAACTATCAGCTGAAAATACATCTAGCTCTTGTGCTTTGCTGTTCTTTGGAAGTTTGAGCAGTTGATACGAATGAGTAATGACATAAAGTGAATTTCAGTGGACTTAGACTATCTTATGAAATATTGACGACTTGAAACTTTGGAATATGCATCAGAGAGTGTGGGACTACTTAGTAAAAAATTAATTTTTAGAAAAACTTGGATATGACTAAAATAAGTGAAGCCGAGCAAGGAGGTAAACACAAGAATTTGAAAAAAAGAAATGTCATGTGTTATTAGAATTATGACTGGATGACATCTTCCAGATTGTTTTTTTATTTTACACTAGAAGGTAAACAAGGCCAGTCTCAGAGCTCATTCTAAAATATATATGTGTCATTCTTCATGTTTTTACAATACTGATACATTAAAAAAATAAATGTACCCTATTGGTCTATCTTTTCCAAGAAAATATCAAATTAAGAATGCTTGCTAAAAATCTGAAGAAAAGCCAAATTACTTCAGAGCATAAAAGCATGGTCAATAAACTCTAGAGTCCAAAACTATGAGCACAATTATGGAGCATCTTATGGACTTTGGTTGAGTGTCTTACTTCAAAGTATGCAGTAAAATTTTATACATTTGACAACCTAAAAAAATGATCATTATATGGTACACAACATGGAATATTCTAAAAGTGGTAAAAAGACCTTTGATGGAATGACAGAAAGAGTGAACTTAGGAACACAATCTCCAAAAAATAATTGAAGTTTGAAACTTCAATTCTCCCATTGAAAAAAAAATTAATGGAAAAGATGCAAAAATTCATCTAAACACTATTTATTAACCTTTACATTAAATGTTTGCCTGTTCTTTCTTTCCTTTCTGCTATCATGAAAATATTGGAACATGTAATTATGACATTGAAATCAAAATTTAAGCTGCTGCTATTATCAATTGCTATTTAGAATTTTATTTTTGAAGTGCAGTTACTTTATTTCTTTTGACATTTTATTTGAATTTTTTTCTGTGTTGATGCTCTTGAATGAAAAAAGCAGCTTTGCTATCTAGACATACATTAATTTCTGTTTTTTTAAAATTTTATTTCACTTATTCCTTCTTACCACCAATATTTTAGATTTCCTAGTACCTAACTAAAATGTAATGAAGAGAGCACATACATGAATGTGAAGCTAGAATTTGGAAAGTGACTAATGTATTTTTCTTCAAATGAAAGGAAGAAGAAATATTTTGGATGTCCAATACATCAACTCACAGCAAATGGGTGAAAGTAGATGTGCTAATACCGGAAGGTCTGAAGACATTTAAGGTATCATAGGAAATAAACAACAAAAAAATTACCATAAGTTTAACTTTTATCTTTACAGTAGTGAATTTAATCATCCATTGCTAAATTTAAATTAGTATTTAAATTAGAAATGTAGACTTGTGTATCTGGGGACAGTAATTTCATTCTTCTTTTCATTGTACCTGGTCCTTAGCAGGTCAAATTTCCCTTGAGAAGAGGAAGTAAGGGTCTGTCTACTCTTGATCAAAGCTTGCTCATTCTCTGTGAATTTCCCTACCTCCTGCCCCCAGCTCCATGCATTGCACTCAGAAAACCATCTTATATTATGAAACAGATAAATAGTCAAGTGGTATTGAAAATCAGTGGAGTTATATGCACATGTATTGAATATATTAGCTCATAGGTTTACAATGCATGGATGATTGTCTATACCAAGATATATTTGCAATATACATGTACTCAATGAGAGACTGGTGAATAGTCCCTTGAACAGTTAATTTGTGCTGGATTTGAGTATAAAATAATCAGACTGTATAGCTTAATAAGCCAATTTCACTTCTTTATAGTAGTACCACATTCATATATTTCCTATGTTGTTAAAGGGATGCATTCCCAAAACACTGAGATTTTTACTATGTAGACTTTTAAAATCCCATGTGTGAAGTAGTAATTTCTGAATCATAGCATATTTGTAGCCATTTTAAACTTGAGGTTCATATCATTTTCTATGAAGTTAATGTTTTGATACCATTTACATTTTTTATAATCTGATACTTCATCTTTATAATTTCTAGAAGAGGGACTCAATGAATTTCATTTCTTTTCCACAAACTGGGAAAAGATTAAAGTTTGTCTTGTTATTTGAATCAAAGTAAAAGAAAGTAAAATGAAAGGAAAATAAATTGGAGAGTTATTATAGGTTTCTAAATGCATATGAAATGTGCTTTTCAATAATGGCAGATTTTGAGACCTACATTTAATCTCAACAAGTTTTGAAAACACAAATTTTATTACTTGTGCTTATCTGATCTCTTGCTACTGTGATAATGCCCAGTTGTCAATCCAATAATAAATAAATAATACATATATGATCTATGTACATATTTTATATATAAATGATACTGATTGTGAAAAAAATACACCATACAAAAACTTGACACTATACAAACTTTTCTTAATGATTAAACATTATTGAAATGCAACATTATCTTCTAAGTAAATGTTTGCAAATTAAATCAATCTAAAATAATTCTTAAATATATATCCCTCATGTTTTTCTATGCAAGATTGATTTTTATATTCTTTAAAATTGTCTTTTTTATATTGCCTCCCTTTCCATTTTTTTGACATTTCTCTTCATGAATTTAAATACTAACTTTAGTAGTTAAAAACCAGACTTATAGCTCTTTGTGTACAGGTAATGACAGTGCTTTTATTTTCCTTGAAAATGAAATGAAAGAGAGACCTGTAAAGATGGTTCCCAAGTAACAAATTTGCAAGTCAAGAACATTTAGAAGGTTAAATGAGATGCCAAATTTATCTGATCCTAGGTGGTTTTTCAGAGGCCTCAGTAGGGCAAATATGCCCAAAAGTCTTAAGAGTATGGGTTAAATTTATCAAATTGGAACCTTGTTCTCATTTGCATTTGGTTGCTCTTTAAACAGGTTCTTTTCTCAGTTACTGTGTCATCTTTTTGATCCCTTTTTAGTTTTTTTTTATTTTAAAAGAGATTATAAATTCATAAATTGATTATTCTCCCATACAGATAGTTTTTGAAGGTGTTCTTTTGAGCCAGAGAAGTTTTATTGGGCTTGACCGGTTGTGGGTCTATGCCTGTGGAGAGACCCTCTCCAGAAAGCTTTGTTCTGCAGAGGAATTCACCTGTGCCAGTGGCCAGTGCATTGCCCAAGATTCAGTCTGTGACTCCAGACAGGACTGCTCTGATGGGACTGATGAAGACCCAACAACTTGCTGTAAGTCAACTAATAGTTTGCTTGTTGACCAGCTTTATTTCACAGCTGTTGGATTTCACAACTTGTTTGTTTCAATCAAGGTAAAGTCAATTTCTGTGACATAAAATGACTGTGCGTTTTCACTCTGAAACTATTATCAGTATTCCTTTGGTGTTCTGTGTGTTTATGTTTTAGTGCTTATTGCTAAAGTTGCGGAATCTTTCTATTTGTTGAAAAAATAGATACGATTAATGTTGTGTCATTGTGTATGTGTGGTGCACATGTACTTTGGTTAAAGAAAAAGATGGATGTGAGAGGGAACCTCTTTGTACTTTCCCTTTAGAGACACAAATTATGTGTTTTGTTAAATGTTTTCTTTCTTACTTTCTGAACCTCTTGGATGCAGAAGAGAAGGAGAATGAAGAGAAGGGCTATCATTGCCTCCAGGGCAGCCACCGTTGGCGATCATGAGGGCAAAACTAGACCAACACCTTCCTTTCAGGCCTCTTATGAAGAATCTTTGATAGGAAGGATAATGAGAGATCCCATTACTATTCAAACCCAGTCATATTTCAAATAAAATGAAATTTAATTTACAACCCACGTGAAGTTTCTCATATGAGGTAACTTAGCAACTAAGATTCTTGTGTCTTTTTAGCAACCATGAATTCCAACAAAATGAATCTATTTTCTAGGCCACAAATAAGGTTTTTTTTTTTAAAATATGTATTAAAATTTTGACATTTATTTTGCTGCAGCACCTTATTTTAGTGAGATATTTTGTTGATCAGGAAGAAATATTGCAGTAAGATAAGTGTCACCTTTATAATGAAAAGATCATCGTTGTACTGCACACTTCTCCTGGTGGGGGAGTAAGGATTTCATTAAGAGCAATGAAGAGGGACATTGGGAGGAGATGTTGGGAAAACAAGGGAGAAATCCTTCTGGCCTACCTGTAATCAGCAATTCAATTTATTCTTCAAACACCTCACTTATTAAGCCAAATAAACTCTTGACCAATGTGATTTCAGTGGAGTTTTTAGGTTAGTTTTCTTCTTTCATTGAAAAAGAATAAAGTGAGGAGCATTTATTTCTCTAATGTATGCAATATTCCTTTCTATTCTTTATTTAAAAATTTAAAGAGACAATTTGGTTCATTTCTGTTGAGGAAATTCATCTTTTTGACAGCTTCTTGATTGAAACAGCTGAAAAACGACATATTTCTTTGCAATTATGCATTTGGAAACTTAACTTCTTTCCTTCCATTTTTTTCCCTGTAGTAAATAGTTCTATGTTCTCTTCCTTTTGCAGGTTTTCTTAATAAAATTCCTGTCTGGAGTATTAGTTGATTTTTAGCATTGATTTTGTCATAGTGTCTAACTTCTCTTCCATTATTGAAGTTTCATTGACTGCTAAACTGGCATTTTTTTCACTACAGTAGATCTCAATACTATTCTGCTATATCCTTGAGTGAATGCAGGACAGATGGCTATGTTTTTCAACAGAATTTCACTTGGTCTTTTAAGTGTTCCCAATAATGTCACCTCTCAGTTGTTCAATGAAAACTTCTCACATTTGCTTGGTTGAGTCAACTCGATATAGAGGATATGACATAAAAATAAAGTCTTATTACATATATTATATGTGGATGTATTCACATATCTTGATGCCAAAATGAATATTTCATATAAATGTTTGTGCAATTACTATTGCTCTGGGGAAACTGCATAGAATTCAGTTATTCAAATTGATCTAAATACATACTTTTTGTACTAATATATTTAATGTGCATATGCATATACACATATATATTCATATAGAGTCTTCCAAAATGAGAACCTTCAATTTAAAATACTGTGACATATTTTAAACACATTTCTAATTTTTTTTAAATCTCAATGTGCCTGGAGCACAAACAAAATGCCTTCAGTCTTTCTTTTTATTTCACTCAGAGTGAATCTCTAGGATGGTATAGCTCAAATACACTGCTAAGGGGCTTCAGGAATATTTTCCACAGGTTGGGGACTGAAATAGTAAACTTGTGAAGATTGTCAGTTGGTGCTCTGTCACCAGTGTGTGTTTCCTGAACGACACACTCACTCAGTTTCTCTTTCAGTCCCAAGCTGTCCTTACATTCCGGGACTATTTTGATAAATCTACTTACTGAGCCTCTAGCTCAGTGGCATTTCAACAACAGGCAAATGAAAGGGTGGCAGGGTTTGCTGGTGTTTTGCTGCTTTCCTGTACTACATGGATTCCAGCAGCAGCAGCAGCAGTAGCAGCATCTGGGAACTGGTTCAAAAAGACAGAACCTCAGGCTTTAACACAACCCTCTAGATTGAAAGTCTGCATTGCAACGGTGTCCCAGGTGATGCATTTGGATGTTAAACTTTGAGAACCATTGTGCCAAAGAGGCTTTGAAAATTAGGACAGTTGAGGGAAGAAACAGATGGCATGTAAAAACATTCACATAGAAACTGAAGGCAAACTAGTCCAAAGGCTCTCAAGACAGAAGCCTAAACTCATGACTTCACCAGTCCCCAAGAGCATCACTGGAATACCAAACAATAGATTTCTAACTTTTATTAGCAGGATCCTGCATAAAAAGAAGACAGTGAAGATTCAAATATATCTGCACCCCATGTTCACTGCAACCTCACTCACCATAGTCAAGAGATGGAAACAACTTCATCCTCTTGATGGATGACTATGAATCAAAAAGTGAGCTGTGTATGAATTTTATTCATTAATAAAGAGAAGGAAATCCTACTATGTGCAACAACAAGGATGAATCTGGAGGACATTATGTTACGTGAAATGAGGCAGAGGAAGATAAAAACAGATGATAGTATTTATATATGCATCTCAAAAAAAATTCAAACTCAGAAACAAAGTCCAACAGTTGTTGCTGGATGCTAAGGGTTGGGGAAACAGGAAGATGTTGGTCAAAGGTACTAAATTTCAGGAATAGGTGTAACAAGTTCTGCAGATCTGATGTACAGAATGGTGGTATAGTTCATGATACTCTTGTAAACTTGACATTTGCTCAGAGAGCAGATCTTAGTATTCTCACCACATGTGTGTATTGTACGCACACATACACACTCAAATGGCACCTGTGAAAGCTGATAGATGTATTAGCTAACTTGATTATGGTAAATAGTGCACTATATGTACACACATATATAAACATAGTATATATCCTAAATATATACAGACTGTCAATTATACATCAATGAGCTTGGGAAAAATAAAATATATGTAATGCTTAAAAACATTCCTATCAGTATAATTAAAATATAGCATGTGCCAAACAAAGTAAAGGTCTACAGCAGATAAAAAATTCACACATGAACTAGATCTAATTTTCAAACACATAGTACAACATCGATGAACCTTGAATATATTATGCTAAGTGAAATAACTCAGACAGAGAAGGGAAAACAGGGTATGATCCTGTTTTTATGAGAAACCTAAACTAGAAAGCTTCACAAAGATAGGAGATAGGATGGTGGTTGTTGAGCTGAGAGAAAGGAATACTGAAGTTGGGGTTAAATGGGTGTGGAGTTCCGGTTTGAGGAGATAAGAGTTCTAGAGATGGATGATGGGGATGGTTTCTCAGCCATGGGAACATACTTAATGCTACAGAACTTTGCACTTAAAATTATTCACAATAGCTAGACTGTGGAACCAACCCAGATGCCCTTCAATAGATGAATGGATTTAAAAAATATGGCATTTATACACCATGGAGTATTACGCAGCACTAAAAAAATGACAAAATCATAGAATTTGCAGGGAAATGGATGGCACTAGAGCAGATTATGCTAAGTGAAGCTAGCCAATCCCTAAAAAACAAATGCCAAATGTCTTCTTTGATATAATGAGAGCAACTAAGAACAGAGCAGGGAGGAAGAGCAGGAGGATAAGATTAACATTAAATAGAGACATGAGGTGGGAGGGAAAGGGAGAGAAAAGGGAAATTGCATGGAAATGGAAGGAGACCCTCATTGTTATACAAAATTACATATAAGAGGTTGTGAGGGGAATGGGAAAATAAACAAGGAGAGAAATGAATTACAGTAGATGGGGTAGAGAGAGAATATGGGAGGGGAGGGGATGGGGGATAGTTGAGGATAGGAAAGGTAGCAGAATACAATAGTCACTAATATGGAATTATGTAAAATGTGGATGTGTAACCAATGTGATTCTGCAATCTGTATTTGGGGTAAAAATGGGAGTTCATAACCCACTTGAATCTAATGTATGAAATATGATATGTCAAGAGCTTTGTAATGTTTTGAACAACCAATAAAAAATTATTTAAAAAGAAAAATTTTCTCATACACACACATATATATGTACATATGTATATATACAAACACTAATTTTCAATAATGATACATGGAAAAGATTATTTATTAAATTCTTATCCACCATAATCCAAAAAAAAGAGATGGAATTTAATATTTAATGATCTGTGTTGAAGCCAAAATGACTTGGGAAATTCTGTGGGAAATGGCTTTTTTTTTAAGGTAGAACTTTCAGATAATTTAAAAGCTAGTATTAATTATAAATCTTCACAAAGGAAATTGGCATAATATTCAGGTAAAAGAAATGCAAACCCAGGGCACTATACAATGCATTTGATTTTTACTATAATATTATCACTAGAAATCTTTCACATTTAGGAAAACTAATTGTTGAATACTAAAATATTTCCTGAGGGCAAGGAAAAGACTGTATTCATCTATATAGTTTAGTGTATCAATGACCCTTGTGAGTTTTCAATAAATATTCACAAAATATTTATTATTATATTTATTGAAACCTAATACATGCTCACCAAATGAGATGTTCCTCATTCTTTTATCATAGAGAACTGAACTGGAGGTTTCTTAAATACTTTATATTGTATGATCCGAAATTTTTCTCAGCTGCTACAATGAAATTCTTTTTCTTGTGCCCATATGCTACCATGGTTAAATATGTAAGAGAGAGCTCTCTCTGAATCTGAAAACATTGCTCTAACTTACGAAGACTGAGAGAAATTTCTCTGAAATTGTGAATAGTGTCATATTTCAAGCTCTGTTTAGAGATAGTGCAGTATACTCTATGATCACAGAAATTTAAAAGAAAAGCAACAAAATAATCAAAATGCCTGTTTGCAATTAATGCAATTTATTTATAACAGATCATAGGTTTTAGATTTTACAAATACTTAATATTTAACGTACTTAGCATGATAGGTATTTAATAGTTGCCAGTATGCATTTGATCCTCCTGGCTTTCTTTGAGTATTTATTACGTCACCTTAAACTTTTGAATTATGTAGGGAGATATTATTAATGAGAGAATCTCAACTTTAGGAGACTGGGACTCAACTTATATTTTATAGGGCAGTTAAGTTCTAGAATATTTAGCTTTTTTAAAAAAATTCCTTTTAAGTGTACTGGAACAAATGTCAGAGGTAAAAATAGCTGAGCAATTCACCTAGACTTTCACAGAGGTGATTGCACCACATTGTTGTCACAGATCTTTATGAAGATGGATTTTAAAAATTAATTTCGGTTTTCAAAGGACAGCCATGTTTAGTGTTGTATGGAAGGCATGATTGACATTTTAACCTATAGAACATATAGTTCGTTAGTAAAAGAAATGGTTTGAACTTTTGTCCCAATGCCAAAATTTCAAGATCTATTCTTTCAAAATTATTTTCATCTTGAAAGCTTCTTTGCATCTGTGCGACTGAGTGACAGGACTCAGTTGTGAAGAGTATGCTGGGAGGTTGGGCAATGCATCAGTTAAATGGGTCCTTCCACTTTCACACTCTTTGGTCCTAATGCTTTTCACACCAGTGTCTTATTGAGGAATTAGAATGTCTACTTCAGCCGCCACCTGTAGTGAAGATTATTGTTTGTATGGACTTGTTTCTTATATAATTTATTGCTTCAACAGAGCAATGTTAAATTTATTACTCAAGCAGGGAAAGTGAAAGAATAAGGAAGACAGATTAATTATTATGCTAGGACAAGAAGAAGAAATCGATAATCCTGGCTCCAGCCAGACATGTGGTCGTCTTACCCTTGGAATATTTCTACTTTAGGGAAGGATGTCTCTAAGAATTAGGTGTGCCCTGGAGAATCAGTAGGAGAATTCCTTGGCTAAGTCCACAGCTAAGACAGTGAAACTTTTAGACACTTTTTGGAAGTCAGGTATACATTTTGAATCTTGAATACTGCTAAACTCTACCAATAGACTTAGGAGACTGTGCGCCTAAGCTCACAGAGGACCAGGAAACTAACCAGAAAACTCTTTAAATGTCCATGGAGACAATCACAGCTAGATTATAGGTGCTTTTGACTGGATCAATAAACAGAACACGCTTTCCTTTGATGTGTAAGTTTTATCAACAGCGGTATCCTGTGAACACAGTAGCCGGAACAAAGAAAAGAAAAACATGTTCAGGAGCAATAGGTTTCCAGTTAAGTAAATGTGCACTTCACTTTCTCAACATATTGGTGTATCGTTTGGTAATGTGCACCACCTTTTCATAATTATAAGATAGTCAACTTAATTGTTTTTCTTTTGGGGGGAAATGCAGAGTAGAAAATAATATTTGCTTACAAGGACAAATACATCTTTTGTTATATATCCATTATATGACTGTTTGAAAAAGTAAGTCTCTGAAGGCTCAACATTTCATTGACATGCAGAGGCTTTTGAAGTGGTATTATTATTGTGCACTGCCATTGAATATTTTGTTTTGTTTTGTTTTTTGAGTACATTCTTTTACTTTACAACCAAGGTTGCTCTACGCTGGCTTTTGCCTCAAGATTGGAGACATGGGAATGGCCATTTTCCCCTCTCCATTTCCTATGTTATCACCTTATTTAGAGTCCTTTTTATTTTTCTGTCTGGCACAATGAGCTTTCGTAGGTACTGACTGGTGTTTACCAGCTTTCACAAAACACATTACAAAGAAACTCTTCTTGAAAATAGGACTGGGGCTCTCTGTACTGCTTTCTGCCATAATGAAACATCACAATCTAGGTGACTTAAAGCAACCTAATTTTTTTTCTAATTTGGGGAGATAGAAATCATGCTGTTGGCAAGGCCATGGTCCCTTTAGTACTTCTAGAGAAGGACCCTACTTTGCTTCTTGGTAAGCTTCTGCTAGCTCCTGGCAAACTGTGGCTCTTGGATTGTTTTCTATTAGAATGTTATACATAGTATTTGGGTTCCTTTCTACAAAATTATACCAAGAATTTGATTTGAATCTGCCTTACTTCTCCCTTTTCCTCCCCTATTTCCTCCCCCACCCTTTCTCCCCCCTCTACTGATATTTCTTTCACTCCTTTATGTATTTATTTCTGATTGGTAGTTTCTACACAGGCATAAAGGAAATATTCCCTTTAGTACATTTGTATATGTATATAATATGAATCTCTTTGGTTCATTTCATATTTTTTCCCTTTCTCTTCTTTACTCCCTTCTTCTCATTCTCCTACTCCACAGATCTTCCCTGTATCTTTATGACATCCAATCCCCTTCCCCACTGCCTTCTTTACCTTATTTTGCTTTATTTCCACATATGAGAGAAAACATTTGACCCTTGATTTTCTGAGTGAGGCTTATTTCATTTAGCATGATTTTCTCCATTTCCATTCATTTACTAGCAAATGGCATTATTTCATTCTTCTTTATGACTGAATAAAACTCCATTGTGCATATATACCACATTTGCTTGATCCATTCATCTATTAACAGGCATCTGGGTTAATTTCATAATGTGGTCATTATGAATTGTGCTGCTGTAAACATTGTAGTGGCTATTTTGCTTTAGTATGCAGATTTTAGTTCTTCCGGATAAATACCAAGGAGTGGGATAAGTGGGTCATATAGTGATTCTATTCCTAGGCTTTTCTTTCTTTCTTTCTTCTTTTCTTTTCTTTTTTTTTTAATTTTTTTGAGGCATCTTCACCCTGCTTTGTTTTGTTTAGTTATTTTGTACATTTATTGCTTTTTTGTGGCATTGAGTTTTTTATATAAATAATGTGTATTATTTATATATTGCTAAAAGTAGCTAGCAGAGAATTTTTTTCCATTCCATAGGCTCTGTCTTCATTATCTTGATCATTTCCTTTACTGTGTAGAAGCGTTTCGATTTTACAGCATTCCACTTACCGATTCTCGTTTTTTTCTTTTTTCTTGAGCATTAAGGGTCTTGTTGAGGAAGTCAGTGCCTATACCTACATGATGAAGTGTTGACCCTATGTTTTCTTCCAGTAGTTGCAAGGTTTCTGCTCTAAATCCTAGGTCTTTGATTCAATTTGATTTGACTTTTGTGTAGGGTTAAAGATAGGGATCTAATTTCATTCTACTGCATATAGATACCCAGTTTTCCCAGCACCATTTGTTTAAAAGGTTATTTTTGGCACCTGTGTCAAGCTTCAGATGGCTGTAAGTAGGTGGATTTGTCTCTGTGTGTTCTCTTCTATTCCACTGGTCTTCATGTCTACTTTGATGCCAACACCATGCTGTTTTTGCCACCATAGTTCTGCAGTATAAGTTGAGATCAGGTATTATGATGCCTCCTGCATTATTTTCTTATTCAGAATTCCTTTGGCTATTCTGGGTCTCTTATTCTTCCAATGATTTTACAGACTTATTTTCTAGTTCTGTGAAGAATGTCAATGGTATTTTGATGGGGATTCCATGGGATCTATAAATTACTTTTGGTAGTATGCCCATTTTGACAATATTCTGCCTATCCAAGAACGTGGGATGTCTTTCTCTCCTTGAAGGTCTTCTTCAATTTCCTTTTCAGTGTTGAATAGTTTTCATTGTAGAGACATTTTACTTCCTTGGTTAGATTAATTCTCAGGTATGTATGTACGTATGTGTATGTATGTATGTGTATGTATATTAATGTATTTTTAGAATATTGTGAAAGGGATGGTTTTCCGGATTTCTTTCTCAGTTGAATCGCTGTTGGAGCACAGATAAGTTACTGATTTATGAGTATTGATCTTATATCTTGCTACTTTGCTAAACTCATTTTTCAGTTTTAGGAGTCTTCTAGTGAAATAGTTTGGGTCTTCTAGATATAGTATCAGGTCATCAGCAAATAGTGATACTTTGACTTCTTCTTTTCCTATTTGTCTTTTCCTACATGTCTTTAATTTCCTTCTCTTGCCTGATTACTCTGGCTAGAGTTTTGAGAACTATATTGCATAGAAGTAGTAAGAGTGTACATCCTTAACTTTTTACTGATTTTAGAGGAAAAGTTTTTAGTTTTTCTCCATTCAGTATGATGTTGACTTTAGGTTTTGTTGGGAGTCGCCCGGCTCCAAAGAACTTCCCCATCCCCCAAGAAGAGCCATACAATGGTGAGCCCTACTGGCTCACATGATCCTTACCCACCAATCAGACTAGCCCTGCTGGCTCACATGATCCTTACCCACCAATCAGACTAGCCCTGGTGACTCACACGATCCTTACCTAACAATCAGAAAGCATGTGCCAACTGTCAAACCCTTCAACCGTTAAACTGTCATAACTGTAAAACCACCCCGGCTCTATAAATATGCAAAGCAGTTCCTCAATAAACGGGCATTTTCTCCGATGACGAGCCTTGTTCGTTCTTTTAGGTTTGCCATATATAGCCTCTATAATCTTGAGGTAAATTTCTACTATCCCTAGTTTCTCCAGTGTTTTTAACATGAATGTTTATTTTATTTTATCAAAGACTTTTCTGCCTCTATTAAGATGATCATGTGATTCTTGTTCTTAATTCTATTTCTGTGGTGAAATACATTTATCGATTTATGTATGTTAAACAACCTTGCATCCTTGAGATGAACCTCACTTGATCATGATGTATTATCTTTTTAATATATTTTTAAATGTGGTTTGCTAATATTGTATTAAGGATTTTGAATCTATGTTCATTAGAAAGATTTGTCTGTAGTTTTCTTTCCTACATGTCTTTGTCTGATTTTGTTATCAGGGTTATACTGGCTTCATAGGATATACTTGGGAATGTTCATTTCATGGAATAATTTGAGAAAGACTGGGATTAGTTCTTCTTCAAAGTACTCCCCACCCCATATTCTTTCTTTGTGCTGCCCCTTCCCCTTGCTACCACCCCAGGCAGCTATGCCGGTGCCCCAGTTGGTGCTTCTCTAAGGTACTAGTTCTTATGTTTGTGTTTCTGATTTCTGTGACTCTGTAGATCTATAGTTGATAAGTTAGTGACAAAATATACCAGGTGACTAAAACCAGGCACTCTGGTTTACAGAGATTTAAAGATCCTTTGAGTATTAAAATGTGATGAGCTTATTCAATACGTCAGCCAAATGGGGCACATGATTGAAAATAATGGTCAGAAGTAAGCACATGGCAATGAGTCTTTTTAATTAGGAGGCCTGGGTTGCTTCATAGTTTAAGCTTTGGTGTCAGAGGCTCTCAGGTTCAAGGTCTAGGTGTGCCCTTTACTGAAATATACCACAGGCCAGTCGCTTAGGATTCTGAGTTCCATTTTTCTCTTTTGGGGATAATAGTATTTTTCATACATGTGGCTTGTGAGATGAATAGTTAATATATGTAGAATTCCTGACACATGTTTAAAGCTCAGTGGCAAATATCTATTATTATTTAAGATGATGGCAATATGATTTTTGGAAGCTTGTCAAAACTATGTTGTTTTCTAACAAATGATTATGTTACTTCTCCTTTCCCCACTGTTACAACTTCTGTGTAATAAAAGGAAAATTTCAGAAATAAGTTTTTAAATTAATAGTATTAATTTAGCCCCCAAACTAATATCTAAGATAGGCTATTACTATGATTCTTATTCTATGGAAAGGAAATTTAAGCAATCACAGCTAATTTCTCAGAAACATCAAATTGTAGGAATTTCTAGTTTATTGCCAAGTGCTCTGAAACCTGCTGTTTTCCTCACAAATTTGGTGTTAAAGCTGGCAAAGAAGTTTATGAAGCTTACCCTAAACCCTGACTTTCCCTAGAACTAGTTCTTTAATGATATATGTAGTGATTTAAGTATTGGCCAACTTTTTAGTAATGTATTAAGAAAAGCAAAGTTCAGAATATCTAATTTACCTGCAATTCCAAAATGGCAAGGCATTTAATTTGGAAAACGTGTTGAAATGGAATAATGAAGAAAATAACTGAGATGCCAACCTCAAGTTCCTCAGGTGTCCAGGATTAATTTTAATTTCCCTCTTTCAAATGGATTTTTAAAACTACCATCTTGGGAGATATATTCTTGGCAGGTGAATTAGTAACTCCGTGAAAACCTTTAGAGTTTCACCGGGTGTCATTAAATATAATGGACACGGCCAATTAGGATGAAATGTGCCAGACCTGTCGACAGAAGCATGTAGAAGAGCCATGCTTCACACAGAACATGTGAAATGTGGGAGATTGGGAAAAGGAAAGCTTTTCTGATAATCAGAAACACTTACTACAAAGTAGAATGATTATACCCCCCTCCTAAGTTTACAGGTTAGAGTCCTTCTTCCATTGTAGAACCTGACTTCATTTCTGCTCACCTGTTTCGATTTCCATCCTTAACAGTGAATCGTCTCACCTGTAACTTTGAATCTGGTTTCTGTGGCTGGGAGCCATTTCTCACAGAAGATTCCCACTGGGAGGTGGTGAAGGGATTGAGCAGTGGAGAGCACCATTTTCCAAAAGCCGATCACATAGAAAACACAAATCATGGTAGGACATCTTTCTCTTTTGAAAAATTAATTTTTGTTCTTCCATGTTGCAGAATAACAATATTGTGCATTTTCATTTCTCTCTATGAACTATATAAATGTGACTCTGGTTTGTCTTGTCTTGAGACCTCCTGCCCAACTTAATATTGTGGTTCATTTCAATAACGAACATTTTTGTTTTGTTTTATTTTCTTAACAGGTTGGATTGAAGGTTTAAAAAGGGAGAAAAGTTTTTCTGATAATTCCCTCTTTTTCTCAGAAATCTTGTTCAGTAGACTTGCTTTCCTTTTTTTGAGCAATCCAATTTTTTTTTTTTTTTTTTTTTTTTTTTAGCAAAACAGAAAAGAAAAATAGTCTAATCTTCTCTCTGGGAACAGAGCAGAGATTTAGCACTATCTATAAAATAAATCTGAAAATATTTGAATGCAATTTAATCACACTTGAGACTTCTTTATAACAAACAATTGAACTTCTCCCTCATATATACTTTGAACCAACATTATAATTTTCACATTTCCTCTGGAAATTGAAGGAGCTATAACTACATATAGCATTCCAAAAGTGGTTTGTGAAACTCCAAAAAAAGAAAGAAAGAAAATGGACTTTTTTTCTTTTTTCCCTTTGTTTACTTTTGTATGGCATCAGATACTATTGCTTATATATTGCTTATATATTATAGTGTCATATTAACTTTATAATCACAGAACTGTACCATAGATTCTCCTGCAAGCTCAGTGAGCATTATCACACTTGTTTCTCTTTTGAAACTTTCAAATAAATAAGCCAAAAAATAATTTTTGGCCCTATTTTACTTAAAGTCATTGGATATTGGGTTGTGGATTGTTGGGAAAAAAATAGGGAGGGAAATCAATCATCCATTGGTTACAACTATAAACACAGTTTATTGTTTAATAGCATATTATTAATTGTTGCTTCTTGTGCCAGTCTCATTATTTTTTCTATAAGATTTTGTGGCAGAATGATTTAAGCTTAAAGTTTAAGAGAAAGGGGAATATCAATAATTGGAATTATATGACACATTAGCTCATATGTTTTGTTCTTTGTTCAAACCCCCCTCGTTGAATACACAGCAGACTAGACCTGAGTGTGGAAGCCATGGTAGTTGAAGCAGATGAGTTAGAAGTTACCCTAGAGTATGATAAATGCTTTACAGGGCTTGGAGAGGGATTCAAATGGATTTGAGATGTTTACTGAGGGAGATGAGTCCTGAACTGAGCACTGATGGGAAATGTAAAGCAGCCAGGAAGGCAGATGAAAGGAATTAAGAGGAGATGGCAGGGAACATGGTCTAATTAGAGGAAATACACTGAAAGTGGTCAGGAGAGAGGTAAGCACTTTTGGTTCAGAGATGTATATGATTGGACATGGAGTATAAATCATGAAACAGAAGAGTATCTAAGAATTGAAACTTCACCTGCAGAATAACAGAGACCTGATTCCTCGGAGTAAAGCATGTAACTAATCACATTTATTCTCAAAACAGAAGAACAAAAAAGAGAGGGTAGGAGAGACATGGATGTGGTGAAGAACTATCAGTGAGATAACGAAGGCCTGAGCAGAGGCAGCAATGCCCAAAAGGAAGTTGGGAATCTATATCACCATGGTTGGTTGGGACCTTTATCCTTACAGGGTCGTGAAGAGCATAGGCTGCGCGGGGTTAGGTCATGGCCTCAATACTGCACTAAGGGCTTCACTTTTGTTAGCTAGAAAAATGAAGAAAAATAAAAATACTTCCATGTAGAATTATAAGAATTAGAGGAAATCTTACTTTTTAAGATTTTTCACATAATCAAAGTGCAATAAAATGAATAGATTTTGTACATTTCAGTAGGAATGCTAGGAATCCCACTAAGTATGACAATTTGAAAACATAATTCACCTTCAGATGCTTGCCACCGTATTATTTATGAATTGTGTTAAGAAAGATTTAATGTGGCCCCTGTATTAAATATTGAAAAGCCTACTTATCTTTTCCTGTGATACAAATAATATTTAAAGTTAATGTAATTGATAAAATTGGGAGGAGCTGTTATCATTTATTGTAAGAAGGACAAATTTCAGTCTTTCTCATTTTAGAAAGGGCCTAGCAAAAAATTTATATATATAAAAATATATATATATATATTTATATATATATATATATAAAATCTGTTTGTTTTTTGTACTAGTGATTAGGTGATTAACCCCCAGAGCTCTTAACCATTGATCTACACCCCTAGTCCCTTTTTATTTTTTTTTTATTTTGAGACAGGGTCCCTCTGAGATGCTTAGGATCTCACTAAGTTGCTGAGGCTGGCTTTGAACTTGGAATCCTTCTGTCTTAGTTTGCCTGGGGCACTAGGATTATAGATGGGTGCCACCATGTCTGAGTATATACATCTATTATTTGTGTGTGTGTTATATATATACATATACACACACATAATGTATATTATATATAGGTAATCTGAATCAGCCTCATCACCTCTTTACCCAAGATTGTCATTATTAAACCTGAAGAAAATCAATAATCAGTTGTAGTTTTAAATCCCAGATGAGAAAGAAAACAAACTAGGTCCACAATGAGAAAGGAAGAAGTGAAATGGAAATTTTCAGGGGAATTCAGTAGAGTTTGATAGTTCTCACATCTAAGAAATGGAACTCTCATCTATTTGATTCTTGGAGCTTTGAGTTTATAGATAGATTACAGCATTTAAAACTAATCTTTAGTATTTTCTATCTTTCATACACCTTCAATGTAAATTTTACACAAAACCTGAATGGGTTGATGTGTCTGAGTTGGGTTTTATTGTTGTAGTTTTTATGAAGTCTTCATTCTTCTTTCCTCTATGTATAATTACATCAGCATACATAGAAGTAAGAGAGAATTACATGAGTTGCCTATTTGGATGTTTAACAAGGTAGCCAGAAATGGAAAAAATAAAAGCCAAGCAAAGAGGTATATATGTACATGTTTGAAATCACAAGTATTTTTGTGATTGCTTTACAAAATAGTATTATAGTGTCCCTAAATCTTGTTTCTAAATATGACTCCTCCAAATCAAGTATTATCTTTTTTCATTTATATGTTAAAGAATAATTCAACATAGTGAAATTCAACCTTTTTAGTGTACAGTTCACTGAGTGTTAACAAATATAGACAATTGTGTATCCATCATAAGAATCAACACAGTTTCATCCCATCAGATTTTGTCACTTTGTGGTCAACACCTCTCCACACCCAGCCATTGACACTGGCTGATGAGATTTCTATCACTGATGGATTACTTGTTCCTGAAGGGCGTGTAAATGGACCATATGGTACATAGTCTCCTGAATCTGGCTTCTTTCAGTTAGTATAATTGACTTGAGTTTGTCATCAACCATTGTTGATTACAGTGATTATTTCTTCCTTTCTACCTTTGAGTAGAATCACTGTTGTGTGGATGGACCAGAGTTTATCTATCCACTTCCCAGTGGAAGGGCATTTGGATTGTTCCAAGTGTAGATGAAGATAAGTACAAACACTATAGATTTCACATATGTGTTTTTGTCTGGATATACTGATTCATTTGGCTTGAGCACTCTATCCAATACCCATGCATAATTTTTTCACTCTGCTTCATGTGGGAATCCTACTGTTTCTGGCCCTTAGTGATGCTTTGTTAATGTTCCACCTGCCTCTTTCAAATGCAGTTTTCCCCTCCGCCTCGGGTAGTTTTCTCTTGTCCAAGCACTGGTCAATATTCAGGTGTTGATTGGGGGGATTTCTGCAGATACTGGAGCTTGCTCTGTTTGCAGCTGTGAAATGAGAGAGTTCTGGAACCTGAAAGGGGCAACAGCACTCTGTTAAGAAGTCCAGCTACTAGGGTCTCCCCACTGCACCAACCTTATCTTTTCAACTCAGAGAGACCACACACTTCTCTTGTGTCCCCCTCCCTTCATAGCATGAGCTTCCCTGGAAGCAGCTCATCTAGGCAATGAGCTGGGAAACTATTTGCAACTATATGCCTTGGCACACTTGTTTCCCCTTCTTTGAGATCACTGTTCCATGGTCTCTATTAATCTATGCTTGAAAATCATTATTTATATATATTTCTGAACTTTTTTTCCTAATTTAACTCAGAGGTTCAATCTGGTTCATGATACTTAGTCTTTTCTGGAAGTAGAAGCAGTGTAATTCATGTTGTTTGCTTGCTTTCTTTAATCTGCATATGCCATAATGAATGTAGCTATTCTCCCATCCAGTGACATCGTGACAATGCTGCAAAATTTGTTCTTGTACCTATATCCCTATTTTGAACAATTTTAATTTTATGCAGTAGGTACCTAGGAATGAGGCTCTGTGTTTTTACAGCAAGATATGTATGTATACTCTTAACAAATATTGACTTACCCCCAAGTTTTTTATTTCCATAAATATTTTAATATTTAAAACCATAAAACATATTTTAATATTTAATATTAAATAATAAACATTAAATTTTCCACAGTTTTTTTGTGGTGCTGGGGATTGAATCCAGGGCCTTTTGTATTTGAGGCAAGCACTCTACCAACTAGGCTATATCCACAGCCCCTCCCCAAATTTTAATACTTCCATTTCTAGCAGCAAAATAAGAGCACTCTTCCCTGTTTTCCTATCAGTAAGAAACATTATAATTATCCTAAAATTTTCCAGTTTATGGTTATAAAGTGATTTCTCACATGTAACCATTATTTATATTTCACTGAAAAAGAATCTTCTTAAGGTTTCCAGGTTTTCAATTACTGGAGATCTCTAATAATATTTTGTAGCTTTTAGTGTAGAAGTTTTGAAAATCTTTTGCTATGTTTTTCTAGTTTTTGCAGCTATTATAAATGTCCCTTTTTAAAAATGTATAAGTTGTTGATATATAGCAAATTTGATTATTTTTTAAAATACTGACCTTGTATATCCAATGGCCTTGATAAGTTTGTTATAGCTCAGAGTGTATATTTTTTTTATTTTCCAGATTTACTGTTTTATCTACTAACAAAGACAATTTTATTTTATTTGTACATCTTAAACCATGTATGTGTGTGTGTATTTGTATACATAGTTTTTCTCTTTTCTGTTTTCTGTCATTTTCTGGATAAGACCTCTGGGAAATTGCTGAATAGAACTGGTGATGGCTGCTAGACTTCTCTTGTTCCTATCTCAGGGGAAAAGCTGTCAATAGTTCAACCTTAAGTGCCATGTTTGCTGAAAACTTGTTGTTTCTATCAGACAAGGATGTTTCCCTCATTCATGGTGTGCTACATTTAAAACAGCTAAAGACTGTATGTTAAAATTTTCAAGTGTTTTTTTTTTCAGCTTCTATTGTGGTGATCACATGGTCATCAGACTGACAATTTTGCAATGAAAATTGATTTTCCAAATATTAAACTATTCTTGCCATTCCTGAGCAAAACTTCATCGGGTTGCTTTTAATTTATTTCTTTATGTTGCAGGGTAATGCTTGTTTCTTATTTTTGCATTATATGTACTAAAAAGACTCATTTCTAACTTTCTCCAAACTTGTGTTGTAGCCATTGCATTAAAAAGGATATATACTTTGCAAAAGTGAGGTCAAGGCAGATGTGAATACTTTTACAGTTGGTTGGCTGGTTAAATGTGTGAAGGGATCTATAAAATAGTGCATTTTAATTCTGAAATCCTTCCTTTTTGTTTAGTCAGCACTGACCTGTGTTCAAGAAAAGCACTGTCTGAATGGGATATTTTCTCAAAGTACTGGGCTTTCCAAGTTGCCCATCACTTTTGCGATTATCAAAGGGCAAGATCAGACCTTGACGTTGTTTGGCATAGTCTTCCTTGTAAGGTTTCAATATTCAATGAAGCTACCCCTGACAACAGCTCAGGATGTGTGATCTTTTGAGCTGCTAAGAGATGTTATCCTCCTGCACATTTGCCATGAGCACATCCTCTGTAGTTAAAATCTAAAAGCAGTTATTTTGTTAATGTTCAGATTAGATCTTTAATTAAGCTTTCATCCCCTCCAGCACAGACAACAATGTCAAATATGTAAGCCCCAGGAGAAACCAAACTCATTCCATAGGCTCAGATCCTTCAGTACTCTGTGAAGAAACTTAAAAATAAGACTCTTGTGGGAATTTTATAAGGGCATGTTGAATATCTAATTGCAAGCTTAGAAGCTCCACTTAATTTGACTTCAAACTCTTATGATGTGAGTTAAAGCAAGAAAAATGTTTGTTTAGCTGATTTGGATCAAGAGCTTCTTTTTAATCAATCGAATTTTATTTTAGATATTTAATGTTGCACATATGAAAATGCTTTCAGCTATCCACAGAGCTAAAGGGTAAATAAGTAAAAGTGTAATTCTCTTTGTCTGGCTGACAGTTGAATATGTACAGGGATAAGAAACTTGAGCAAAGAAGTTTTACTTGTACAAAAGAACTTATATCCATATGACTACATTTGTTTTTTCAGGATCATTTATTTATTTGAGGGCACATCAATCCCCTGGGGTGGCCAAGCTTGGAAGTCCCATCCTCACAAAATTGCTCACTGCCTCTACTCCATGCCAGGTAATCAGTTCTTCTGAGTTTCCATTGGCCATTCTGTGGTTGTAAACCAGTGGGTTTGAGTTACTCTGCTAGTAAATGCCTGCCATGTTTTAATATCATTTTCCTGATGAATTGAGAAAAATTATATAAGCTATTTCAGCACAAGATGCTATGCCCTTCCAGAAGACCATTTGCAGCATATAATCCTGCACCATTTGATGGGAGGTGGTGGGTTATTTAAAGAAGTTTTTGGTCATTTTTATATTCTTTTTACATGTTTTTTTCTGGAATCTAAAGCAATGGATTTACACATTGCCAAGATTACTTGCTATTTTGCCCAACAATATGAACCAAGTACATAAAAATCAGTTAAATAAGTGAATGTGGAAAATAATGTGAAACAATGCAAAAATATAAATGTGCTCAGAAAAGATAATTGCATTGACTGAAATTTTATTTTTCAGTTAGTCCTCTCATGCCAGATAATCACAAACCAAGCAATAAAATATTTTATTTCAATAGCACAATACAGAAGAAAGTAGGACTTTAGAATCAGTCTGAATTCACATCCCAGTTTTTCTACTTACTAATAATGATACATAAGTTGTATACCCTTTTTGAGGCCCACTTTCTATACTAGGAGCAAAAACATGGGACTATCTACTTCATATGGTTGTAAGGATTAAAATATGATCAAAGTCCCTGGTAAAGTATTTGGCACATAGTAGTCATTCACTGATCATGACTTCTTTACTTTCACAAACTTTATACCTAAATCAGATGTTTCTATTCAGCCTTCTTTCTTTTCAGACCTTTTGAGAGTTCTAACATGGCTTTTAGTTTTAGAGTTTCAGTTTATCTATTTGTCTTTAATTATCAGAAAATAATGAAGAGATCAATACTGCAGTACATGGAACTCATTGAGTATAAATGTAGTGTTACAGCATTGACTCAGACATTCCTGATGATAAATTACACATCATTGAGAGTTATAAACCTAATTATATGTTCAGCTTGGTATAAGTCTGAACAGAAGTGTCCAGAGCTCTTAATAGGTTGTTCTTTTCTTTTTTTTTCCTTTATCTTTCTCTTCATTTCTTTGTGGGAATAAGAAATAAAACAATTGTCTGTCTCCATTTTCACATCATCCAAATACCCTTTACCTTTTCCCAACTTTATTTTAATTAAATCGTGTGTAATAGAAAGCTAAAGATTTTTTAAAAGAACCCCAGAAGCACTTAGCACTTTAAAAAGTACTTTACAAGCTAACTTAACTTCAAGGTCATCCACTGAGTTATATGTATAAAACACATTGAATGCAAGAGAATAAAATGTGTGAATTCTGTCTGCTTTAGTTATATTAGGAAACAAACATTGAGCATCACTGAAAAAATATGTGTATAATAATTTTTGTCCTTGTTTTTGAAGATGATCTACATTTCCCATCTCTGTATGCTTGCTGATAGTCACTAATTTGTTATCTTTGGGATGGGGTTTCAATTTGTCATCCTTTCCTCTTGAGGACACTTTGCTTTATTTTTGCTCAAATGTGTGGCCTTGGTGTAGAATCTATTTACATGGGGGCTCAGTGAAAATGTTCTGGACATTTTAGATGCTTAATAGTTTACCTTAGCACCAATACTTGAATCTCCAAAGGCTTTGGATCCTGGCTGAATGGTTTACCTTATTTTTTTAAGACTGAGAACATATCAAGGAGCTACCACAGACCTCCACAGAAGTATTTGTTTATCCCTTTTGTCAGTATTTGCTTGAATTTTAGTAATCTTTAAAGTGAAGGCATACTTGGATGACTTTCCAACTTGGGAAGTAGTAGTGCACTGGTTAGGGGAAGCTACTTATAGTTAGAGATACACAAAGCTAATTTTGCCTCAAAGAACTGTCATCATGATCTTTTTTATAAGTTCATGGTGATATGTAGCACTTTCTTTTCATAAAAGTTACAAAATAAGGAAACCAAATTTTTACCTTTTGGGGTAATTGGCAAATGCAGCAGAGCCTCTAATTTGTAACCTCTTGATAATGGTTGTTTTCATGGAACAAATGTTCTTCATTATAAAATAATAAAGCAGTGAGATAACCTGAGTTAGGCCCTTTGATGTGATTAAAGCCTTCATTTTATGAAATTATATGATTTTTCTCCTATGCAATCATATCAGACTCATACAGTTAGGGATATTTTTTGAAAGGACTTTAAAAGAATGAGTTTTCTTCTGAGCTACCTTTCCTAGCAACACAATTTTAGGGTCATTTTGCATGAATTACCTCATAGTTGGTATAGAGCCAACACATGGCAACACATGGCATCAACATGCACAATTTTTCCTGAAACTAATCACTGTTCGAGATGTGGACTATAATTTAACAGCTTCAAAAGTCACTTTGGCCACTGGTGGAAACTTGGATTTTTTTTTTCACTGAAATAGGAAATAGGATAAAGAAAATATGTGGGAACCAGAAGCTACTATTTCTATTGATGTTGAAGTACAGTTATTGTTTACAGTTGACTAGAAAATATAAGTAAGATGGGGGATGAATGTAGATAACACTCTTCTTTTAATCTTCATATTTATATTGCTATGCTAAAATATAATATTTTACTTTCAGGACTTTGTAATTAGATACAAGAAGATGGACAATAGGAAGCTTTTGCTTACAAAGTTAGTTTATAAGCTTACTGTTTTCCCTTTGTTTTTAATTCTTCAACTTGTTTTGAATGTATTTTAATACATCAAATTAAAAAAAAAAGTTATAAATTTAAAAAAATGTGTATTAGGACATCAGAACAAAGATAAATGATACAAGAGGTAGGTTGGTTCTCAGAGTAAAGTTTACTGGGACCAGGATACACCAGGAGAGTCTAGGTTTTCCAGTAGCCAATGCAAGGAGATTCTCAAGTGGTTCAGATTCAAGGAAGTTAAAAGAAAAACCCCAAACCAAAAATAATTCTTCCAAGATTCTTCTCTTGAATGCTCAGAATGACAGTAATGTGATCTCTACCTCTGGTTCGTCCTGTGTTACTTCCTTAGCTATTCTGTGCTCTCCCTGTCTTCAATGCCAGGCTTACAGTGACAACCTAGACACACAAATGCCTTCCCAAGACCAAGATTCCTGCGAGATGCTGATCCACCTTCCAACATGATCTTATTTCCAGATGAATTTTTAGGAGCAGCAGGAATCTTTGTTTTCTTTGAACTTTTTATTGTTCTTCTTGTGATTTTAGACCTCTTAACTGTTAAAATTCATGAAAAGATAGATCAGGTCTAGCGAAAAACCAGACCAAGCCAGACACAAGTCCAGTGTGAACCAGGGAAGGTGCTGTTGCTGAGGGTTTGGAATACAATGGAGAGAGGACATGACGATGTGACCGTGGGGCTCTGAGATGGGGAGGCCACCGGACAAAGGTCATAGGAAAAATGAGCAAAATGCATTAGATGTGAGGAGACGAGGTTTGATGGGAGGAGGATCAAAATGGAATGAAAAAGAAAGTAGAGAAATAAGAATAAAAATCTTTTTAAACTTCTGAATATTACCCTGAGGCATCTTTCACAGAAGCAAATAGGAAACGGCCTCAGAGCTGCTTTGTGGGAGGGGCTAGTCCTCAGACCAAAGAGTGGTCTTGATGAGAATAGCACAGTCCAATGCAACTACCCTGTTCAGTGGCTGGTAAAGTCACCTGTGCCGATGGCCCCTCCTTCTGGAGTAAAATGAATTTTTTTCTTTCTGGCTTTCTTTCTTGATTTTTGACTTTTCTTTCTGTGTACAAATAAAATCAGAATGCAATTAAAGAGATGAAAATAATTTGAGCTTCAGTTTTTCTAATTGGTAACTTAAGAACCCTCTTTGTTGGGAGTCTTTGACCACATGCCAGTCCCTTGAAGGCAGTGATTCAGGGTCTTGAATAGTCACATGCAAATAAAATGTTCGAACTTCAGTGAAAACCTAAGATAAAATTGGATATTTTTCATTAACATTTTATTTAACTACCTTTTAAAACTTGTTCTAATTAGTTACACAGGATAGTAGAAAGCATTTTGGCGCATCATACGTAAATGGAGTATAACTTTTCATTCTTCTGGTTGTACATGATGTAAAATCACACTGGTCTCACACACACACACACATAGGGTAATAATGTCTGATTCATTCTACTATTCTTCCTACCCTTGTACCCCTCTCCTTACCTTTGCCTAATCCAAAGTTCCTCTATTCTTCTCTAGCCTAGCACACCCTCCTTACTGTGAATTAGCATTCACATATCAGAGAAAACATTTGGCCTTTGGTTTTTTGGAACTGGCTTATTTCACTTAGCATGATATTCTTCTGCTCCATCCATTTACTTGAAAATGCCATAATTTCATTATTCTTTAAGGCTAAGTAATATTCCACTATGTGATTATACCACATTTTTTTTTTATCCATTCATCTTCTGAAGGGCATCTAGATTGCTTCCCTAGTTTGGCTATTGTGAATTGAGCTACTATAAACATTGATGTGGCTTTTTGATGAATCTGAAAAAACTTTCATTTCTAAATGGTAAGCAGTAAATCCATTCTGAATAGTTGGCTTGGTTTTAACTTACATGCTATATAGTTCTGTTTAATACCATGTTCTGTGATGATGGGAAACTTCCTCTGTTATGTTCCATGTGGCAGTCAATAGCCACTCCCTATAGTTACTGAGCACTTAAAATGTGATTAATATAACTGAGAAACTGAATTTTCATTTTGTGTAATTTAAATTGATTTACATTTAAATAGTCCTACTATCTTCATAGCTTTCTCATTATACTTATTATATTTAAGTGTCCCTTTTCTTTTTTAGTTGCTTATGATTTTTGCTTATTTTTTATTCTTTTAAGTTATACATGACACTAGAATCTCTTTTGATACATTTGTACGAGCATCTTATCCTAATTAGGATCCAGTCTTGTGGATGTACACAATGTGGAGATTCACTGTGGTGTATTCATATATGTGCATAGGAAAGTTATGTCAGATTCATTCCACTGTCTTTCTATTTCTATTCCCTTGCTTTTTCTTTCATTTCCCTTTGTCTAACCCACTGAACTCCTTTTCTTTTGTTTATTCTTTCCTCCAAAAGACTCCCCAAGTTTGCTAAGGACACCTGATGCTCTCTGCATTCTCTGACATTGAGCAGATTTCTTCTCTGTAGATATTTACTTAAGAACCAATAGTAAAAGCCCACTTATTTCTTTCTTCTTACTTCTTAAAAAGATATTAATGGGATACCTAGTAAATATAAATTCCTTTAATAGGTTTTGTGAGATATTTAAAAGATGACCATGATTTTAAGTAGAGTCTTAACAATGTAGGACAGAAGTTGCTGGACACCAGAGGAATTTTCAGGAAGCAGGATTTTTGGCTGCAGGATCCAGAGGGGATGTCTCCTAAACATACTCTGGACCTCAAATCTAGAAACTCTTTGAACTTCATACCCACTGGGAGGAGGGGTTTGAAGGTTTACATGACAAGTGCTTTTTGTTCCAGTTTTTAAAGACTAGAAAGAGGTTTGAAAAGTTTTTTTGTTTTTTCAAAGCTGTCATTTACCAAAAAAAAAAAAAAAAAAAGAAAAAAAGAAAAGAAACTGCAAACCACAAAGCCCTCTGCAGAAGTTTTGCTGATATGGTATGTAAATAGCTTTCTGACAAGAAGAGGAACTTATATGCTACAAATATAGTGAGGGTCTTTTGCAGGGGGGGTCTCTGGCTGCTTCACTAATATGAGTATGAATTGGACTGAGATTAACAGAGTTTGCACATTTCATGAATAAGTAGGTGAAATCACAGCTATAATAACTTTTGTTCAATGACTTCATCTTTAACACTATTAAATTTGAAAAGATTATGGGAGATTTCTTGGTCTCTAATAAGCTAAAGAAGTTAACTCTCTATGATGCAAATCTGTTAAAAGAGTAAATTAAATATAAGTTCTAAGCTCTTCTTCTGTTGAATGTGGATCCCATTGGCATTTACACTTAGTACAATATTAACATAACTTCACACTGGTGAGGTACTGAGTGACAGTTTGACAGCTTGAAATTCTGACGGGGCCTGCACATCTCTTGTACAACTATGTTTGAAGTTCTGTTTTGCATATTTACAAGCTGGAAACATGTGAAACTTACAGCACAGATCTAAAATTTAATTGCATTTGGGGAACATGCATCCTCTTTTTTCCATGGTATTTAATTAAACACTTCCATTTGACTTTACATTTATAATTTACTTGTCAAGATCTGAATTTAGGTGAGCATGGTAATAAACTCTGACACAGATAATCAGAAGGAATTTTTGACTCAGTGCTGGCAATTAAGTAGACATTGAAAAAAAAATCCTTGGAGCATAGAATGCTTCATTTTGAACTGAAAACCACAACAACAACATTTTGAAATAATTTGTCAAGTTTCATCCCAGAAATGGATCCTAACAGTGAAATAAATTGGGTTGTCTAGTACAGTAGTATCTGTCCATATAATAGGAGAAGAGCCTATAACAAAGGGAAAAAAAAAAGAATTTAAAATATAAAGAAACTGAAAAAGAATCACTTTGAAGTCAATGATAAGGACTCTGTTTCTAAGAAGCTTTGTCTTTGAATTTCGATTTGTATTGAAATAACACCCTTTGGACTCTATGTGACAATACAAAGAAGAATAAATCGATGCAATGTAACTGAACTTGGTTTCGTGGCAGTCTTGTTGACACACTTTAGAATGAATCATCCAACATCCAGTTGAAATTGAGGCAATTCACTTTTTTTGGTGAGGGGTACCAAGGATTGAACTCGGGAACACTTGACCACTAGACACTTGACAGCGGACACTTGACACTTGAGCCACATCCCCAGGTCTATTTTTTAAATTTTATTTAGAGACAGGGTCTACACTGAGTTGTTTAGCACCTCACTTTTTGCTGAGGCTGTCTTTAAACCCATGGTCCTCCTGTCTCAGCCTCCCAAGTCTCTGGGTTTACAGGTGTAAGCCACTGTACGTAGCAAGGCAATTCATTTTTGCCTGACACATTACCAGGCACTTAGCAAGTGGTCAGTGAATATTGGTGGAATAAATGAGCGCTAAATGCTGTATTAAAGCTATTGTCAGCAACAGACATGATCCTCTCTACTTTCTGAATGTGGTTCAGCCATCAAACCTCTAGATGATGCCATCATGGATGGTGGGGAGAAGTGAAATGATCAAGGCTTGTTGGCTTCACAAAGAAGGCTTTTTTACTTGGATTGAATATTGACAAACAGTATCCTGTGAACTCCCAAGTTGCTCGATGGTATCACAACAGAGAAGAAATTCATGAAAAGTAATTAGTACAATTGCTTAGGAAGAATTTTCTTTTTTTTTTAATGTTACATAGTTACTTAAGTAGACCTAAAAAAAGTTTTAGAATATTATGTTAAATATTGTGTTATCCTGAAATTCTCTAAAATGTAGGAAAACATTTTATACTAAACACCTGTTTATTTCTGTTTTCTGATTTTAAGGTAAAACATGATTTTGGTTTAAAATCAGATAATATGAAACATTAAAGGACAAAGTTGAAAAACACTATTTTTATGGTCTAGAGATAATACTCTTTACATTTTGATATATAGTTAAGTAGATATTATCTTTTTCTCTCGTCCATCTATCTTTCTTTGTTTCTTTCTTATTCTTTCTTTTCTGGGGATCAAACCTAGGACAAGTATGTGTTCTACCACTGAGCCCCAACCCCGCATTCCCAGCTCTAAGTATATATTTTTATACTATATCTATTAATTTTTTTTTCATGTAAGAATATTATTGTGGAGATCATCCCATTTCAGCAATATAATTTTTTTCATTTTTAATGACTGCATATAATTACATGATGTTTTAAAAAATAAACTAAAAGACTGGTGTTTTAAGCAGAAAGTAAGCCATTCATCATTGATTACTTTAGGAAGCAATTTTCCAAGGAAACTTTTTCTTGGTGTTTCAAACAGCAAAAAGAATGTATGGTGACACCTGATTTTGTAACATTTTAAAATAGACTTGCATTATTACCAAATTTATAAGAGGCAAGAGAGAAGCATCCTGGGAAACTTCATCGGAAGCAAAGCGGTGCTACCCGTGACTGTGTGGACATGCATTTACAAGTATGTCTGCAAACCAGTGCCGGTAGTATGCAGGTATATAGACTCCTCTCCAGAATGTGTTAAAAATAGTAGTGTAGATGCCTTGATTCTTAAGGGAGAAATACCAACAGTAACATTTTCTGGGGTTGCACACTCGGAGGAAGGTAGAACTGAAAAAATTACATTTTGGGCTGTTTTAAATTATAGGAAAACTATAAGAGCTAGGTAAATGGAATATTTATATCATCCTAAACATTTTTCAACAGGTACGGTTTCGGTATCATTTATCTGAGCATTCATCTCTCTCAGTCTTTACAAGAACATCCCTGGATGGAGATTTGCAAAAGCAAGGTGAAATGGTTGGATTCTCTGAATCTCAGTGGAGTCAAGCAAAAATTGATCTCTGTGCAAAAGCTGGAGAATCTACACTGCCTTTTCAGGTAAGCACTTAAAAAATTAATACAGCTCAGCTAAATCAGTTAGTTACATTAATCAGTCAGACAATAGGATAACATACATTTACCATGAGTTTATTGACTATTAATAAAGCAAGTTCATTCATGATCAGGGATGAATAGAGGTTATTTTTGATTTAAGAGTTCAAGACGTATGTGTGGAACAGTAATAAAAATGGAGATAAGCATTAAATAGGGTGCCAGAGAAAAGAGTAATTTAAAAGGATTTTTTTTCCTAAGTGGAGATGGTGAATTATAGGAAATAGTGGGAAAATAATATCTGACTTGAGCTGTACTTCCATTTTAATCTTATTACCTCATTTTCTCCTGTCCATTATCATTGAGGATTTTTTTCCATCTCTGATGGTATTGTCTTGGTTGATAATCAAAGAAGGCAAGTGTAACTTCATAAATGGATGCTCCATTTTTTGCCCTCCTGGACATGAATCACTTGCAGGTGATATTTGAAAAGAGCAGTTTAGAACGTAGATCAGATGATAGAACATACTGGAAAACACCCTACCTTTGGAGTGAGGGGATCCATGTGCCAGTCTTTGCTCCGACTTTTTAGCCTGTGTTCAAATATTATCTTCAAGCCCTCTATTTCTTAATCTCTGAGAATCATAGTGATGATAAAAGCAACACTTCAGGAGAGTCTGAGTAGTAAAGAGAGTGTAGGTAAGATGTGATCTATGGCACATACACTTTGGAGACTGGGATTCAAGCCCCAGTGTAGGATCACTGGGAAATTTCTTAAATGCTTTGTCTTTTTAATCACTGTAGGCTAGGAACACAAGTGTTGGGGTTTTATAGTCCCTGATAAATAATCTACCTCATGTGGTCCTCATTTCTGAACTAATTAAGATACATGTACAAGTCAAGCCGAGAACAAAATATTTTGGAGCAGCCACATATATAAAATAATCCCTGACAAGACAATAAATAGATTTACCCAGAGAGTAAGACTCTGCTAGAGAAACATAGGACTCTCCCTCTAGTTTTATCATTAGCGGGGAGGAGTAGAGGCTGCCTCCCAAAGGGGGATGTTGAAAGGAAGAGGAGGATGAGTGCAGCATACCCAGTGTGTTCTTCAAACATCAGCAGTCACATACATCTGGATCCTCCCCTGGGAAAGACTAAGAAGTAATAGCAGTGTGACTGCAGGGAACTTCTTCCCCATGGAATCAGAGGAATATGGAATAAGCATCAGCTCATATGAGCAGTCTCTACTTCATAGAATTTCTGTAGGATTGAATGGTTTTTGTGTGAGAAGCGTATAGAAGAGACTGACATGGAGTGAGCTCACACAAGTCAGCTATTGTTGTTGCTATGGTAATTACTAGTATGTTGTCTGGGAACAGTAGGTACTTAATTAATGTTAATATTCTTCTTCATTTTGAAAACAAACAGATCTCCTCCTGGCCAGAATTCTAGTAAACTCAATCACCAGAGGCTTTTGCACTCCAAGGAGTTATACAAATTTTCTCTGATCTTCAAACATCAATTTATGATTTGATTCCCACATTTAATGGACAAAACCACCTTTGGTAGCTTTTTATTGGGAAGCACTGGATACAAAGGCCGGTCACTTATTCATCTCCACACCTGTCTCCATAATATGGGGGAGGTTTGGAAAAATCAGAACAATTGGACGTCTTGCCTCCTATATTTGTATTATCTATATAATGGTTTTCACTGCGGTTCTTTTTAGTTAGAATAAAACCAAGAAGATCTATCAAACTTTATGCTCAACACATTGAGAAGAAAACAGAATGTCCTTTGCCAGGACTAGTCATTTGGGAAACTGGATGAATTGAACTATGTGCCATTTCTTTCCACCTGTGGAAGCTCTCATTGATCCATTATTATTAGTATTGAAGAGTAGTTTTCTTTCTTTCATATTTCTTTGTTTGGGGTTTGAGTTTGGGTTTTGCTTTACCTTGCATATTGAGGTGATTCCTCATCATGGGAGGATGTGTTAACCAGGAGGTGAAATGGCCAGTGGTTTGGTGGGATGCTGTTATGGGATGGCTGTTTGGTTTCTGACTCAGCACTGTTTACTGCTGCTCCTCTCTGGGTTCCCTCCTGGTAACTCAGCAACACACCAGGTGTGTGTTGGTTTTTCTCTCTAATCTGCTTTGATGCTGAGTTCAAACTGGGCCTCACACATGTTTAATTAACTTCAGAGAAGGTAGAGTTTTCTTCTGTGCCTGCCCTCCTCCTCCTCTAATCTTGTTAGGAAGTGACTCTCTACAGCACATATTTGTTTTAGAAACTACAAACAAGTAAAAATATATATGTAAGAAAAATTTCCCTCAAATTTCACCATCAAATTTTACCCTTGTAGGTCTACAATCTCTAGTTGGTAATTTAGACAATTAAATTTGGAAAGCAATAAGTTTTTGAAAAACAAATTGTGAGGCAAAACCCAACCTGACCTAAATCAATGTGAGGTCTTTGGGCAGTTTATTTAATTGGGGGTTTGATTACAATGTTGTTCTCCATCTTCCCGAGGGTATCATGTAATAAACACTACCAGTGTTATATCAACATCTAGCTCTGAACTATACAAATCTCAAAACCTACCTGGTCACAAACTCTATGGATAAAGAATTGTGGAAATGCATTGCATTTTTTTTAATGAAGTAGTCCAGATTTCACACACATATACATGCACACGTACGTTTCATCAATATACACAGAATTTCACACATGGTATTATTTATTACTTTAACATGATGTACATTTTGTAAATATTTCCAACTGGCACTAAATACAGAGAGAAATGAATGTACATGTACTCCTCAGAATTAACTTATGGCAACATGTTTGTGTTTGCCTATGAAGACGCAGCTTTTGTTGTCTTTGTATCAATTTCCAGTCCATTTATTGTACTCTGCAGGAAAAACAAATGCTGATAGTATGTTGGATTTAACTGAATTTCTTCAAACATATTTTTTAAAAGCATGAAAATGTGCATGAAGATTCTAGCTAGGTGCAGTTCTACATCATTCTTTTATCAACAACAAATAGAAATGATATTTTACCTACAAATATTCCATCTAAGGTTTAAATATTTCAAGCATTTAAGTTTAGTCTTCTTGGAACGAGGTGAGTATTTGGGCACTTTAAGTTAGTGGGCTGCATTGTTTAAGGGTGACCTTAGTCATTGTCTAGCCATCAGTTGAATGTAACTAAGCGCTTGAATATATTTATACAGTGTAATCCAATCCAATCCAAATATTGGAAAGAAAAAGGTATTGTACTCTGTGACCTCTGTGTTCCCTTTAGCCTTGAAATTCAGATTCAGTGTGGTTCTTTTGATGTCAATTGAAGACCATAACAGAATACAAATTGCTTTGAGTTTCTTAGGAAATAAGCACCCCCAGTTGGCAGGACATTTATTCTTCCTACTGACAAAGGATTAGTCTGTTTTTTTTTTTGTTGTTGTTGTTGTTGTTGTTTTTGGTAAGAAAATTGCATTAATATTTTTATATTCTCTCAATTGCCTCAATAGGCTTTATTGGAAGAATTCATATTAAATAGTTAATACATTCTTTCTATTCTGTTTTAACTTGGTCTGTTCATTTGCTATATTAAGCTTTTCAAGTGAGTACTTTAACTTAATTTTTCATTTTCTTTTTTCCCCTAACTACTGCTATTTTCAACATGTTTGTGTTTTCCTATGAAGATGTAGCTTTTGTCTTCTTTGTATCATTTTTTTTTTCAGGACTGGCAATTGAACCCAGGGTTCTGCACATTCTAGTCAGGCATTTTGCTGTAGAACTACATTCCTAGTCATGTGTGTGTGTGTGTGTGTGTGTGTGTGTGTGTATATATATATATATATATATATATATATATATATATATAAATTTTAATTTTGAGACAGAGTCTCTGTAAATTGCCCAGTCTGGCCTTGAGCTTGTGATCCTCCTGCCTCAGCCTCCTGAGTAACTGGAATTCTCGGCACATGCCATCAGACCTGCTTTCTCAGTTTTAATATCTAAAGGGCCACTTTTTCTGAGTACCACCCATTGATTTCAAGTTGGTCTACATTCTGCTAGTTCCTATTCAAACATATCATATTTTAGATATCATCTTAAGATGTCTCTGTGAATTTTTTCACAATGATTAATACCATATTTTCCCTTTATTTTAGTCAATGATATAAATCAAAAACAATTTCCTGACACTATTTGAAGATTCAGTGAAGGGTAAGATTTATAATGCTAAAGTAGAAGCTGACCTAGTTTCTATAAAATTGATATGCCCTCAGCCTTCTTTGTCTAAACTTTTCTTCAATCTTGTTATGCTGGCTAGCTCTGTTTCACACCATCTCTGGATGACCAGTTATCTCTTTATTTTATTGTAGAAATGCAGTTACACCCTCATCAGCATAATCATTATTGGCTCAGATTACATATTTTCCTTAAAAGATATCTGACTGTCAATCAATTACTTCCATTCTCTAAGGACAAGTAGCACATACCTGTAATCCCAATGACTCAGGAGGCTGAGGCAGGAGGATCTCAGGTTCAAGGCCAGATTCAGCAACTTAGCAAGGCCCTAAGCAACTTGGCAAGACCCTGTCTCAAAAATTTCAAAAAAGACTGCGAATGTAATTCAGTGGTAATGCACCCCTGAGTTTAATGCCCAGTACCAGCCAACCAACCAACAAATAAATAACAACAGTCTTGTAAAGATAGAACCATTTTTACAAGATTAAAAGAAGTGCATGTGCCTTGTATAGAATAAGAGCTGAATCAAAATTAGCTATTGTTCATACTGTGATAACATCTTCATTCTTCAATTGCTATAGGGGTTATAGATGATATCAGTATGTCCTAGGAATGTAAAGCTTCTAATTTCTGTCTACTTCTCAGTATATTCCCCTCTTTCTTAGATTCATATTTATTTTCCTGTTCTTTTATAAAATAAGATAGATAAATATACTAGTTGAATCTTTTCTGAGAAAGCTTCTTTCAATTTTGCAGATGTACAAATATAATCACTTAATCATGAAATATTTATGAGTTGTTGTGGTTTGTGAAAGCAAGAAATCATTTTGCTTTTTTAGAGAATAAAATAATTGGGTAAAACAAAAATTAAGTTCCTAAAAGATCGCTTTAAAAGGGAAACACAGCTTCATTTAGTTTGAAATTGAAATTCTCAAATTACCTTGAAAAATCTTATAAAATGAAGTGTTTACTTTTTCTGCATCTATGGTTGAAACATCTCTTCCAAACAATCTCTTTCTCACTTATTGTTCACTGACATCATAGTTCCCAAAGGAAATTGCCTTTGGTCACAACTCAAAAGGATCAGGTTGTTTAAAATAGGCAAGTAAAAGTAGGAATAGTGAAAATGATTTGGAATCACAAGATGATAATTATTTACAGCTATACATTTGTAAGAAGCCATTTTTCTCTTAAAACTTTGATGATTTAAATTAATGGTGAAATTATAACCTGTCAGTGTTTTTTTTTTTTTAAGTGGGAAGTGTGTACAAAGTCTATCTCACCATTTATTTATGGATTTGCTTTTGTTTCGAGTCATTTGCTATCAAAGCCAGCATTGAAGCAAACATCTCTGCAGAGATTTTTCTGTTTATACCTCTGAGTATCTGGGAAAAATGCTGAGAAATGGGCTGAAATGTTTGCAATCTGAGCTATTTATTTTCTGAATCAATGCTTGGGCTTTGCCAACTCATACAATTGATCCCTTTAATCTGTTTTCCAATTAAGTGGTTATTCTCTTAAAATCCTATACCCCTGAAAGTACCCAATTAGTTTTCTAAACAAATCCAGCACTTTCACATCCCCTTGCTTTTGCTTGGGCTGTTACCTCAGTTCCTTGAGGAAAAATCTTCAGCAACTATTGTAACTGAGGCTTAGTGTTGCCTCTCCACCATTCCCCCCCACCCCCAGATTCTTAATCCCACATTCTTGGCAGAAACATTAGAGTGTTTTTCTTTGCTTTTCTTAGTGTCTTCTACTGAACTCCTCTACAGCACTTACAGTTCAGTTCTTAACTTATTATGGCAAGTGTAGGAGAGAAAAATAATACCTTCCCTTATCCCTCACAAGGATCCTAGTTGGTATCCCTATAACAAGAGACAGATTAACAACAGAAAAAGAAAATATTAAGCTTTCCTTGACATAGGCCTCTAGAAATAAAGACCCTGGTAAAATTTACTATATTTTTATGTTTAGGTTCAATGAAGAATGAAAAATTACAAAGAAGCTGGGTTGGGTGGGATTAAAAAAAAAAAGTATGGGGGCTGGGGCTCAGTGTTAGAGCACTCACCTAGCACATGTGAGTCCTTGGGTTCGATCCTCAGCAACACATAAAAATAATTAAATAAATAAGGGTATTGTGTCCAACTACAACTAAAAAATAAATATTAAAAAAAGTATGATCTAATGATAATAAATTAGAGGGAATATAGCAAGGCCTATTTGTTCGATTCTCTTGGCCTCTCTGTGGAGACTCCATTTCTCTAGGTGTGGGATAGTGCTATTTTCACGTGGGGCTCTTATAACAAGAGAAGTGGATCATAAAGTTCCTTTTTGATCTACTCTTCCACAGTAAGGCAAGGGAAGGGCAGAGTGACCTCCATGGTGCTGCATTTTGGGGTGGTATCTCCTGAGCCTCAACACAAGCAAATTGATAAGATGGAGATGGACCTACCCACTGTGTTGGACTGGTGGTCTGCCACTCGGGTCCTTGGGCTCCAGAAATAATTTGTGATTTGTTTTCTCCCTCCCTCATTTTTTCTTTCCTATTTTTTTTTTTGTGGGAGAATAACAACATAATAATGTGAGTGATTAACAAGAAGAAAACAAATTATATCAGTAATTATTCAGAGTGTTAGAATAAATTAAACTTAAATAGTTGCTTCTGAGTGCTTTAGCAAATGAATATGATTAACCACTGTATGTGGTTACTGATTGTGTGCTTTACCACACTAAGTATGTTTCTGTATATGTATACCTAATATATGCTCATATTTAAATATTCTGTTATGGAAATGAATCACTGACTCCAGCAGACCCATTACAAATGAATTCCTATCTCAACTAAATTGAGTTGTAAACCTCATAGTTGATTACCCCAAAGAGCTCATTTTAAATGCATATGACTCTTAATGGCTCCAATGGAAGAGAGTCCTTCACTCACTCCTGATGAATGTTACAACTTTTAATTGAAACAAGGGCACCTAAGGTATTAAGGTTATATAAGATGCTGGTGAAGGAGTTATAACTTAATAAAATTATAACTTAAATATTCTGGTCAAAATGATTTTCTAAAATTAGATTAGAAAATGGGATGGGGCAAATGAATTCCTTTCTACAAAGAAATATGATTGTAAGTCTTTACCTTCATGATGTATTTTTACTAATTTTAGTTTTCTGTGCTTATAGTTAATCTTAGAAGCCACTGTTTTGTCATCAAATGCTTCTGTTGCTATAGATGACATCAGTGTATCCCAGGAATGTGAAGTTTCACATAAGCCACTCCCAGGGGGCAGCATACAAAATAAAGGTAAGTTTTTTCTTGTGATGATTGAAATTTTAAGCATAGAATTCAACAGGCCTTCTTGAAATCAAAATATTAAATATATTAGAGTCAATAATACTTATTACAGGTTGTATAATATATGGTATGTCCTTAACACTCTAAAATATGCATTTTGTAAAAGAAGGTAACAATATATCACTAATACTTTAATCTCTCTTTTAATACTATAGAAGACTAATAATATAGATTCTAATCTTATAGTTAAAATTGTCACATGAAGATTTTTGATTATTAAAATTATGAAGAATTATAATTACTTTGCATGTTTTAAAGATACTCCTATAAAAATTCACTTTTCCATTAATTGTATTCTGTAGTTTAAATGAACATGTAATGAAATTCATATTTCAAAATCTCCCAGATATTTAAAAAAATGGCTCAAAGCCAGCCAAAATCTTAAAACTTGACTCTAAAATTCTATGCTGTATTCAAAACATAATATTTTCAAATAGCAGATGGAATTTGACTAATTCTTTGATTTAATTTTTTTTTTTTTGGTAAAGAATTTCAATTAAGGGAAAGAAAGACTGTCATAAAAAAATAGTCAGGTATTTTGAACATTCAATCTTTATTTAGATTCTGGGAGTACACTGTGTCTCCAGTAACTTTGTAATTCTAACACTAATTGATGTTTCTCTCTGACCATTTCTGCCCCTGGGGCTCAATAAGAATGTGGCTTGAAAGCTGTCCCACTACATTTCTCTTAATTCCTATAAGCAGAAATATTTGCATGTGAAAATCAGGCAGGTTGTGTTATACAGTTATGTTTCCTTAAACAATCTACTCAGTGAGTGCAAGGGTTGTGTGCTTACAGGAGCTAAGGACACTGGTGAGGAAAGATAGTGCAGAATTCTGTTTTGAGACCTGAATTAGAGAAACTTTTTAAAAAATTTTACTTTAAAAAATCTTTTGTACAAATTTATAGGAGGCAGTGGTAAAATTTGATAGATGTATACAGTATATAGTGATCCTATCCGCGTAGTTAACATTTCCCTATCTTTTTAAGGAATTTTTGCTTAACAACTTAGAATTGTATCTGCATGATACAATTGTAGCATTTCAATCCACATATACAATATGTGCTGATCAAATCAGGGTAATTAATGTTTCTATCTCCTAATCTTATATTTGTGTTTGGAGACTTCAAGCTACTTTCTTTTTGTAATTCATAGAATTTATCAGTTTATTTTGAATGATAGTCACCCCACAGTGCTGTAGAACATCAGAATTTACTAATTTGAATTCTGGTGCTGATTATCTAACGTTCCTCTATGCTCCTCACTCCCACCATTCTCAGCCCCTAGTAGTTCTTATTATATGTTTTGATCAACTATTTTTAACATCCTCATATGAGGATAACCATATGGTATTTGTCTTTTTGTATATAAGTTAGTTCATTTAACATAATGACTTCCAGTTCAGTCCTTTTTTCTGCAAATAGAATATCATTCTTTTTTATGGATGAATAGTATTCCATTCTGGACATATCCCACATTTTCTTTATCCATGTGTATGTTGATGGGTGGGCTGATTTCAAAATTTAGGAGTTAAGAATAGCGTTTATAATTAAAGCTCCTTTATTAAAGACATATTTTATAGGTTATAGAATTCTGTGATACTTTGTATTAATGTGCATTTACTTTGTTCAAAATATATCTCCTACATGCACAGAAAACCTTTCTGAGCTCTGTGCATATATGTGGCTTTGATACCAGAGAAAGCAAAGAAGCAGATTTAATGATTTGCTTAAGGATGTGAGTTTTAAAAGGTCAATCAGCATTACGTTGTTTTATGTTCAAAAAAATTTTTCTTTTTTTGGATCAAATACGACATCATCAGAATTGGAATGATGGAAGGCATTCAGGTTGACATTGAAGAGTGTAACTGAAAGTGTAGGGAGCATGATGGTGTGATAAGTACTCTTCCTCAGTCAACATAAGGATCACAGCCTACACTACTATAACAAAATAAAGCTAATGAGATAAACATAAAAGTTTTTTTTAAAAAAATTTATGTGATACGGTAGCCTTCAGAAAGCAAAACCCAAAGGCCTAGGGAAAACTTTCTATTTTTATGCTTAATTTTGATGTAGAATTGACAGCTTGTAACATGTGATTGGGCAAAAGGGTAAAATCCCATGGTAATGGGTTACATAATTGGGGGGACAAAGTAAGACCCATCTCTTTAGTTTTTTAAAATATATTTATTTACTTATCAATGGACCTTTATTTTATTCATTTATATGTAGTGCTGAGAATCAAACCCAATGCCTCACACATGCTGGGCAAGTGCTCTACCACTGAGCTACAACCCCAGCCCTTATTCAGGATCCTTTGGCCGCTCTGTGTAGCATTTCTTCCCCTGGTTATCAGTAAGGGTCTCTGGAGGGAGGGTTTTATGACCAACATTCAGAAAAGACCTGAGTCACCTTCTTGCTTCTGATGCTCTCTTATTGTTCTTGAATTTAAAGTAGTTTGGGGTATCATTTTCTGAGTTCTGACAAGCCAAAGTATGGGTCAAAGTTTTAAGTGATAACTAAAGCTAACCTTGGCCAATTTCTAAGAGGACTTCTTCTTGCTTATGGGACACCTTTTCCTAAACAAACTCAGAATGCATTCATGTGTAGGTCACACCAAACACCATAACAGTTGGGTAGAGTGTAAATGTAATTAGACCAAAATTGCATGAATTTTTCCTGAATAATTAATGATTTTACAAATAAAAAAATAACTTATCCTTTTTGCAAATATGACCAATAGGCAATTGTATTATCTCCATTTTGAAATTTAGAGACTGGGAAGGGATAATTTAAAATGTCCTGATCCAACAGACACTTCATTGTTATATTTGTGGAGGAGAATAGCCTGAGACCTCCCCTAGAACTAAAGCTATTGAAGGACTTACCTGGCCTATGCATGACTTCTTCCAAGATGGCTTAGAGCAGCAGCCTCGCATTTATACTGGAAGCATGACACCCATGATAAAACCAGTAAGGGGTCCTATGATCTGGCTTCTTATCAAGCTGCTTCACTTTCAGCCTATTTAAAAACTAGTGCTGGTGAAATAGTTATGACTTCCACTTAGTTGTTGAAAGGGGAGGAAAGGTTTTTATCCTCTTGATCTCTATTGGAAGCTGGATTTGCATCACGAGAGAACACGAGCTGTATTTCATCCAGCCAGGTCTGTGATTTTTATACCTGAGTGCCCTAATAGAGTTGGTGAAACCAATTATGAGTGAAATCACTGACTCATTCAACTGATATTTATGTGTACATATTTGCTTTCTAAATGTAAATGTATACTGCTCAAATGAGTGTTGTTTAATGAAGATAGTCAGAATTGAAACAACTACAGGATGCGAATGCCAACCAAAGGATGCCAGGGAGAGCAAACCAGATAAGCCTTAAACCAGTACCAAGGAATAAAGGCATCGCTTTAACATTCAGTTTTGCTCTTGGAGTAAAAAAATTGAAATGAATGCAAGATAGGACTTCAAAGCAAGAATAAGTATGTAGTATAGCCAGGCACAGAAAGACGAGTGCTGTATGCTACCACTTAGATGAAATATTTTAAAGTATCAAAATTCATAGAATCAAAAAATAGAATGGAAGTAATTAGAACTATTGGAAAGAGGGAATAAATTTAGTAATCAATAGGCATAAAGTTTCAGACCTTCAAGAATAGTAAAATCTAGAAATCTATAGAATATTGTAGTTACATCCAACAACAATGTATGATACACTTAAAATTTTTAAGGGGGTAAATCTTATATTTTTCTTATAATAAGATAAATTTTATAGGAGAATGTATTATAAATATTTTTTAGCTAAAATTCTTGATGACATGCTACTGACACGTGGTCATAACGATTGCTATTCCAATATAACCCATAGCAGAGAACCACATAATTCTCACAAATGTTCTTTCAATAATAATGCTCCAGTAAATAGATAGTTTTATGTCCATAAGCTATAGATCATACCTAGCTCTGTATATGGTTAAATCTTTGATAGACTTCTTTTAGTTTTTCCTTTTCAAGGGCAGATGATTCATTCTTCATTCTACTTAAATTATTCTAAAGTTATTCTAGCATTCTGAAAATTTAATAAAGAAGAAAAAAAAAAGGGTGTCTGTGGTGGATAAGTTTTTGCAAAGACATTTACTCAATGTGAAATGCAAGATAATAGTCAGTCAAAATAGTGGAGAGGCATGGACATATTTCTTAAATGTGCTAGAACACAGGGTTGGAAAGACTTTGTTATGGTTCAGATGTAAAGTGTCACCTGTAACTCATGTGTGAGATAGAGAAAGAATTTTCAGAGATGAAATATTATATCATGGATCCATATACTGATACGGACTAACTGGGCAGTAACTGTAGGCAAGTAAGATGTGGCTGCAGGCTTTAGATCACCAGGGTCATGACTACAGGGTTTATATCTTGTCCCTGGTGAGCGGAGCTCACTCTCTGCTTCCTGTTTGCCATACCTTGAGCAGCTTTCCTCCACCATACCCTTCTACCATGATGTTTTGTCTCACCTTGGGTCTGAGCTATGTGATTGGCTGAACATGGACTGAAACTCTGAAGCCATAAGCCAAAATAAATGTTTCATGTTCTAAATATGTCTTGTGTAAAGTTTTTTGGTCACAGTGACACAAAATTGAACAAAAACAGACTCCTTCCATGATCCTTGTAGGACATAGGTCATAATGATATGAAAAAACCTTAGGCATTGTAGAGGGTTGATACGTTGGCTACCAGTTGTTCTTTGACCCACCAAAAACCTTTGTGAACATCTACTTTCTACAAAGAGATTCGGTAAAGAGTAAAGTGTGGTGTTTAAATAAAACCAATCACATACATTTAGTTAATTTTTGACAAGGGTACTATTTTAATCACCTTTTTCACTACCATGACCAAAAGAACTGACAAGAACAATTTTAGCTTGCAGTTTCTGAGGTTTCAGTCCATACATGGCTGACTCCATTTCTCTGTGCCTGAGGTGTGGCAGAAGAGTGGCGTTGGAGGAGAGCAGCTCAGAACATGGCCTCTAAGAAGCAGAGAGAGCTCTCTTTACCACACACAAAATGTGTACCCCAAGGACCTACCCCTAAGGACTCATCTTCTCCAGCCACAACCTACTTGTCTATAGTTACCACCCATGTAGTCCCTGTCAGGGGATTAATGCACTAATTAGGTTAAGGCTCTGATAAACCAATCATTTTACTTCTAATATCTCTAGCATTGTCTCACATGTGAGCTTTTTGGGCAACACTTCATATCTAAATCATAACAGGAACCAAATACCATGTAGAAGGGGCAGTCTCTTTAGTAAGTTGTGCTAGGAAAATTGGACTTTCACATGCCAAAGAATGATAATAATCTGGATCTTATACAATCCACAAAAATCCACTCAAATGAATAAATGGCCGAATTGTAAGACCTGAAATCCTTAAACTCCTAGAATAGAATGTAGGCAGAGAGCTCCTTGACATTGACTTTGGTAATGATTTTGGATACCTTGCCACACATTCAGACTGCAAAAGGGGAAATAAATAATGCTACTAAATAAAAGGAAAAAGCAACTGCAGCGAAAATAACCAACAAAACAAAACAGTAATCAGCAGATTCGGAAAAAAATATTTGTAAACTCTATACCTAAAAAGAGGTAGGTAGTCGAAATTTATGAAGAACTCATTGAACCCAATAGAGAGAGACAACCCAATTAAAAAAGGCCAAGGGACCTGAATAGACATTTCTCCAAAGAAGACAAAAATGGCCAACACAAGTATAAAAGAGTGCTCAATATTATTAATCATCACAGAAATGAAAATCGCAACAAATACCCACGCTATACCTGTTAGGATGGTTACCGTCAAAAAGTCAACAGACAGCAAATGCTTGTGAGAGTGTGAAGAAAGGAAACCCTAGCACACTGTTGTTGAGAATATAGATTGGTGGCCTTATAAGGGAAAATCGTTTGGAGGTTCTCAAATAAATTAAGACCTAGCAATCCCTCTTCTGAGTATACACCTGAAGGAAAAAGAATCATCACATCATAAAAATTGCTATATCCTCTGCTCACTATAGCATTATTTGTAATAGCCAAGATATGGAAACCATTTAGATGTCCATCAAAAGAGGAGTTGATAAATTGTGGTGGTGGGTTAGTACAAAATAGCATATTATTCATCCCATAATGTGAATGAAAATGGAGGACACTGTATTAAATGAAATAAGCCAGACTGAAAAAAAAGTATTGCATGATTATCCTATATGTGGAATCTATAAAAGTCATATAATTATATATATATATATATATTTTTTGTGTGTGTGTGTGTGTGTGTAGAAGGAGGGGGAATAGAACAGTAGTTATGAGGCTAGGGAATGGGAATGGGGATATGTAGTTTAAAGGATACAAAATACTAGATGTGTGTAATAAACAAGTCAATAGTGATAACATACAATATGTGGACCTTAGTTAATACAATTGAACTACATTTAGGATTCCTGCTAAATAAATAGTTTTAATTGCTTTTGCTATTAGCCTTTTTTGTCCCATAGCCCAACTGTGGAATGCTCATAAAAATTTAAATTTAGTTTATAATACATAATTATATAATGTGTATATAATTATATGGCAAGACAATAATAATAATATTGATTAATATTATATATGTATGATTTCCAACCTATTTTAATGCACCTGTTTTAATTTTGATAAAATAGTCACAGAATTGAAAACTTTGGGAATAATGGGTTAATACACACACCCACACACACAAAAAAACCAACACCACACACACAGAGAAGGGTAACAATATGAGATGATATGTTAAGTTGATTTACCATAGTAATTGATTTACTGCTATGTATCCTATAACATTTTATTGGCTTAACTATACATAATAAAATTTATTTTAAAATTACATAAGGAAACTTGTTTATTGGATAATAACACTTTAATTTAATAGTGTCCTATAATACATAGTTAGAATGGAAGTATAAACAAATAGCTATTATAATTCTAGAGATTTAGAGAATGAAGTCAATAGAAGGTAGATAGTTTCTGAGCAGGGACTTTGAAAATGCTTTTCTTTATATTAATGCATAAGAAGCTGTATGTTTACAGAATGTTTTGTCAGGGATTCATGGGTTCTTTTCTGTGCTATATGTCCATGATGACTTAGTGAATGTGCATTATTTGAAAACTTTATCTATATAAACCCTTTTAATCCCCAAAAGAAATCTAAGAGGTATCTACATTTTATAGACATCAGTTGATGTCCATTCAGGAGACAGAAGACCACTTTAGCAATTTGAACAGGGAAAATAATAAAAGAATAAGAAGCTAAAGAATCATTTATGTGGCAGAAGCAGCTTAACTACAAAAAGAAGAGAATGATATACAAGGACTATCCCCCAGGATGGAGACAGATCCTAAGAAAGGAAGGAATGAGTGAGCATGTCATCCCTTTATCCCAACACTGAGACAGAGCTTAGTCAATGACTGGGGCCCACTGGAAGGTCGGGAAATCATCTGGGGCACCACGGGCCAGATTTGGTCAAAGCCACTGGGCGAAGGGAGGGGTTATCCACTAAGATTGTTGCAAAACTCACAGAAGGATTCTTGTAACTTGTTTCTTTTACATTGATAGCAGTCAAGGTGCAGGAGTCCAAGCACACTAACATAAAATCTGAAGAAGCAACTCCTTTCTTTACTAACACAGCTGGAATTGTCTGAACTATTAAAAAAAAAGTGTTGACAAGGTGCAGTTCTAGTGTCTCAAAGCAAAGTGGATTTGGAGTTGAGATACAACAAATTTATAATTGGCACATTTGTTTAATGCAATGTAATCCACAATTGTGGAACTCCATTCTCAACCCAAGCAGTTTGTCTCCCTTAACCACACACTTTGTGACCTTTCTATTTTTTTTTTAAAGTCATTATGAGGTTGAGCATGATATCGGCTGGAAACTATGAAGAGTCACCCTAGTAATGAGTTTGAGCAACAGGACATTTTAAGCCAGTGTTCGAGATTTGACTTTTAGAGGAGAAACCACACTCTTAGGCCTGTAGGATGTCAGTTGGTAACAGTAAATATCATATGGAAGTTTAAAGAACTTATATTCCTAAAAATATAATACTTAATCCTTTCTCCTTGGTAATTATTTCTTTAGTCACTTTATGTGTCTAAATCTGAATTTTTTTTGGCAGGGAGGAGGCAGTGCTGGGAAATGAACCCAGGGTTTTGCACATGCGGGGTTCTGCTGCTAAGTTACATCCCCAGCCCACATGTCATAAATCTGAATGAACTTAATTGCCTTTGATTCTTGTAGTGTGTTTCAGATAGTGTTATAGATATGAAAGAAATATAAAAGGTCACCCTCAGGACCATAAAGTTACAATTGTAGTAGATTCAGTTAAAAGTAGTATCAAATAAAATCCTGGTCTCTACAGTCTTATTTTGATTTCCTTGCTTTTTGGGGGGGAGGGGGCTAGCTAATTTTATGTTGTGAATCTGTGTATTCATAGAAATGCTAATTCTTCATTCCATTTTTGTGGTTCCTTTTATTAAAGATTCTGGCAGTGAGTTAAGGTGAGGTAAATGAACATGGAAGAATTTAGAGGAATGATTTTTTTCCCCTCTTGAATTTTCAGTAAAAAGGTTAAAAGGAAGCACATGGAGTTTAGGCTGAGATCCTAGCCTAACTAACTAGCCTAATTTTCCCATAGAGAACTCAAGTGTTTGAAAAAGCAGGGTTTCCTGCAAAGAGAAAAAGACAGTGCTACCCTCAGGATTTTATTCATGAACACAATTTCTCTTGAAAAGGAACATTGCTATTCTATGATTTCTAAAATTTACTATTTTAATGCATTTTGTTCTAACTGTTATCAGCTTTACAATCATCTTTAACCTCATTTGCTTTATTTTTTTTTTCTTTTTAGGTGATTCTGATTATGGCCTACTTCAAAAAAATTATTAAGCATACCTGGAATTTAGGTTTTCAATGTCTCTGAAATATCTTCAGAATCTTTAAAACAAAAACACTAAATATAAATTTTAACCAATTTTTTTTGTAAATGAGAGAAAAAGAATAGTAGATTGAAAATGTTTTGAGATATATAGAGAATATGAAATTTACTGAATTTTGATAGCCTCAGGTGATTGATTGAGATATTTCTCTATTCATTTATATTAAAATATAAAAGTAGAATTAATTAATTGAACTGCAACTTAAGTATACGGGTTTTCAAAGACTAACTCATCTCCCCTTCTCCCTAAACCATTTAAAATGGTACATACCCACCATGTTATACTCAATTTCTCCTGTATTTATTGATGCTAACTGAAGTATAATCATATTGATAGGGGTATGTTCTGATAAATATGATATTAGGTGATTTTTGTCACTGTGCAAACATCATAGAGTATACTTAAAAATTTCACTAACTGGCTACAGTATCACTTGGTAATATCATCTAATGAGACCACCATGTATTGACCAAAACATTGTTACTAGGCAGGGAACTATACCTACATGGCAGGATAGATACAGCATCTTTTTTTAAAAAAAAAAAAAAAACTTTGTTTTTAGACGTACATGACAAATAGGGTATATTTTGACAAATTATACATATATGGGGTACGACCCATTACAATTTTGATCCCATTCTTGTGGTTGAACATGATGTAGAGTTACACTAGTTGTGTCATTATATATGAGCATAGGAAAGTTATGTCCAATTCATTCTACTATCTTTCCTATTTCCATCCCCCCTCCCTTCCCTTCATTACCCTTTGTTTAATACAATGAGCTTCTATACTTCCCCTCCTTACCCTCCTGTGTTCTGGGTTAACATTCACATATCAGAGATAATATTCAGCCTTTGATTTTTGGGGATGGCTTATTTCACTTAGCATAGTCTCCAGTTCCATCTACTTACTGGCAAATGCCATAATTTCATTCTTCTTTATAGCTGAGTAATATTCCATTATTTATATATACCACATTTTTTTAATCCATTCATCTGTTGAAGGGCACCTAGGTTGGTGGTGTGAATTGAGCTGCTATAAACATTGATGTGGTTGTGTCACTGTAATATGCTAATTTTAAGTCCTTTGGGTATAAATTGAGGATTGGGATTACTGGGTCAAATGATGGTTCCATTCCAAGTTTTTCTGGGAAATCTCCATATTGCTTTCCAGAGTAGTTGAACCAGTCTGCAGTCCCACCAGCAATGTACAGTGAATCTTTTTTCCCCATATCATCACCAACATTATTGTTACTTGTGTTGTTGATAATTGCCGTTCTGACTGGAGTGAGATGAAATTTCAATGTAGTTTTAATTTGCATATCTCTAATTGCTAGAGATGTTGAACATTTTTTTAAATATATTTTTTGACCAGTCATGTTTCTTCTGTGAAGTGTCAGTTCATTTCCTTTGTCCATTTAGTGATTGGGTTATTCATTTTTTTAGTGTTAAGTGTTTTGAGTCCTTTGTATATCCTGGAGATTAAGGGCTCTATCAGAGGTGCAGGTGGTAAAGATTTTCTCCTATTCTGAAGATTCTCTGTTCATGTTCTTAATTGTTTCCTTTGCTGTGAAGAAACTTTTTAGTTTGATTACATTTCATTTATTAATTATTGGTTTTATTTATGTGCTTTAGGAGTCTTACTGAGGAATTCTGTTCCTGAGCCGGTATGATGGAGAGTTGGGGCTATTTTTTCTTGTAGTATGTGCACTGTTTCTGGTCTAATGCCAAGTTCCTCAATCCACTTTGTTCTCAAGCCAAACTTAACCTCAGCAGGACAGACCCTAACAGAAAGCAAAAAAGAAAATGTCACTGCCTTGGTGTATGAGAAAATAATCCTAGTTTCTGAATAATCCATTTCCTTTGGACTATTTAGGCCAATCAAAATGTGGCTGTCAGCATTTTTGAGGGTGCCTCTTTTTTTTTTAGATCAAAATTGTTAGTTTGATTTTTTTTGTGTGTGATTGTATAAAAGTAAAGTTTTGGTTTAAATTTTTTTAATGACACTCAATATATTTTTCCAAATTATTCCCCAAAGGGTTTTGCTGATAAACAGTCATACCTTAAAGTAGAAGTGTGCCTTTTCACTGTGCTTCAAGTCTGTTTTAAAATTTCCTTGCCCTTTTCATGGTTCATAAGTTTTTACTTTTGTGAACAAATGTTTAATTTTCCCAAAGCCTAAATGGATACTACTACTTGAGGAAGTGCTTCACTTAGTTCCAGAAAATGACTTGTAGACTCAATAATGAAGAGTATGTATGTCACATCACATAAGTGATACACTTTCTCATGTCTGCATAGAAACATACAAATCATTTTGTTATTATCTATGCTATAAAATGTAGGTAAGAAAGACAAAAGTTTACTTAAATAGCACTGTAAGTTATAAAGATATTTTAATATTCCCAAATAACATTTTCTGACCATTATAATTTGTTTCTGTCTTAAAACTATTTAGTCTGAACTGTGTGTGCTTTTTTTTTTTTTTAGACCTAAACAGTTTCTCATTTTCTACTTTTCTATTTCCTTTTGGGAACACCAGCATAAGTTTCTACTTAGTACTAAATTCAATAGAGTAGAGAAAGACAGGTTGAATAGATCAAGAAAAAGGAGTGATTGTTATTTTTCTGATGTGTTTCTTCAAACTTAGATGCTGGTTGTATATTTTCCCCAAAGTACTCAATCATCTAAATGCAGAAATGTGTGCATTAACAGTGGTATTTTCATCTTTGAGACGAAGAACGGGTCCCAAGTGATTTTGTATGTATTGATGTAAGCCACCCCATTTATTTTATATATTCATTACAGACCAATAGTAATTGTTTTTACTCTGCATTGAGGTTTTTTTTTTCTTTTCACAGAAATGGATTGGGAAAGGGCTTGAATTTCCCACAGCAGTTTCTTTTGCTTTTTATTTTGAAAGAGAGAGAGAAAAAAATGTGTGTGAGAGAGTCTTTGTGCATCTTCATGTTAGAAACATTTTTTTCCCTTGCTTATTTCCTGAAAAGTGTTTTCAAACAGTTTTTTTTTTTGTGTATGAGATTGGAGATATTTAAACTTAGTTATATAATGAAAGGCTTTCTATAATGCATTTATATTTAAAAGCAGAGATTGCTTCTTATTTTAATAAAAGAGAGAAAAAAAAACAGATGCTGTTTCTGTGCTCTATCTTGTGTTCTTTACTGTAGCCTAAATATAGAGGGAAAAATGTGTCTTAAAATAAACCTAAATTTGCTACTTATTGAGTACCTTCCTTTTTTACGAATGCATATTTATATATAGTCCTTATAGGAAAAAAAACACCTATCTAGTTGTTTTTATTAGTAAAAGAGTTCTCATTCTATTTTTCTCATTGTGTTCAAGTTTAAAATCTAGATACTTTCTTCTCATCAGAAAATCTCACCTAGAAAAATGTAATTGTAAAAGCCTAATGGGAAGTTGATTCTGATGAAGGCTCATAATTCTGTGACATAAAGCTAAGAAATGGAGGAAAAGTCCCTTAGTTCACATTTATAAAAGTCTCATCACTAAAGAAAAATGATGAAAAATATTTTTTCTAGACAAGTAAAATCTAGTAAATAACCCATAATATTTTCATTAGTCTTTGTTGCATATAACTATATTGTGAAATTAGGGAAATTCAGGGATGGTAGAGAAAAATGATTCTTCTTTCTCACTTGAAAATTCTATTGAGATTAAAATCTGGTTATTTATTAAGGAATTCTTTTTCTATGATCATTTAAGATCAGATTTTAATATATTACTAATGATGTAGATATAGAGAGTGATTTGTTTTTCTGTATCATTACTTAGAGATCATTTGAGGTTTTTTTTTTGAAAGGCCATTATTGTTATTCAATCTTAGAATTATAAATTAGAATTATATCTGGAACCTTTTTCTCATAAACCTAAACAACTTCAGTCCTTCTCTTTTCCCACACATCTACAGTTCGTGTCCTTTTTGTTTTTGGTTTAGTGATGGGTAGGAACCACACAGGAAGCATGAGGATCTTTCGGTACCTAACACCAGATATTCCCTTACATCTTGAGGAGCTTTACCACTGTAGCTGGGGAAATAGACTTCTTCCTGATGTCAGTGTGCACCTGTTCTTGGGTATCCACTTAAAGACATGTAAAGACCATGTAATGGCAACACTCACTCACATGTTTCTACGGTACTTGTTTTGTATCTGACAGTGTTTATATGTATTAATTAATTTGTGGCTAAGTCAGTGAGGTACCAATAGAATGTCAGCCCCCCAACCTAACCCTACCCTTTGGTCACACATTTCACATTTCAGGGAAAGGTGAGACTGCAAAGCCGATCTCGGAGACCATTTTCATTTCTTCTACTAAGCCTTCAAAGGTACTTAAATTTATAGGGTTCTCAAATAATGGAATTCCTTACATTCATGGGTATTTAAAAAAAAACAGAATTAAATTAGCCTCTTTCTTAAACTTCAGTGTTTCTATGTTTTAAGACTATCTTTGCTTGGTTCATATGGTAGATACAGAAAGGAGTTGTTCCTCTATGAAGGAACCCAGTAAGAGAACCTAAACATATGAACATAAAAGAGGCAATCAAATCCATTCACAATCATGACAGTGACATTTAATACCTGGTGGACGAAATGGTATGGAGGATGCAAAGAGAGTATTGGATTATTTAGTCATAAACATCAACCTTGTTAAAGATTTTGGGAATTAGACTAAATACTGGAGAAGGCATTGCTTGATAGTGATATCAAGTTCGAATGCTTACATTCTTTTTGTTTTTAAACTCTGGCTGCAGGGTGTGGAATGAATTGAAGGAGTGAGTACAGAGGTAATGGTTTTAGTTGGGAGAATTTACGGGTAGAGTTGAGAGATTATCATGGCCTAAATTAAATCACATGTCATAATTTTAAAAATCAGCTACATTAGTGGAATACTCAATAATCAAATTTTGGGAAACAAGGAAGAGGGATAGTTAAATAATTTTCCTTCATTTTTATCTTGAGTCACCTGATAAGTGAGTGTGAGTTGGAGGAGGAGCAGGGTTGAGGGAGGAGGTCATTATTCTCTCTCGAGCTGGACAGTTCTGGTACTGACAAGAAGGCAAAGGGCTGGAGAAATCATGATTAGAGTCATTGACATCAATAATGCAGCTAAAGCTTTGCTTTCAGATAGGGGTTTGCAGGGAGTGAATATAGAGTGGGAACCAATCTTTGAAACTACAATTTTGGCATGGTGGCACCCTTAGTTTTTTATTCCAGATGCATCATGACCTTTCAGAGAGGTAATTATTATTAAATATAAATAATAAATATAAATAAAGAAATATAAAGTTAATGGAGAAAAGAAGAACTAGAAATTGATTACCCATTCAATAGGATTGTAGAATACCAACAAAGTCAGTCTAACTCTGTAATGGAACCAAGAATTTGGGGGGAAATGAAAAATGAGAAAAATTTGTATTGGAAAAAAAAAAGGTCATGCCTACTTAACACTAGTGTCTACTGAATTCTCACTATATTTCAGGCATTGTAGAAGCCCTGTAAGACTCCACATTAAGTAAAACAGATACACGTTTTATACACTTTTATGAATAAATTGACTCTCTTTTTGTCTTTTCTTTCTATAGAGTGACCTTGTTTGAGGTTGTTGGTACGTTTAAGTTTTTATATTCAACAGGAGAGCCTAGTTCAGCTGCTGTAGTCAGTCCAGATTCTAACAGCATCAAAGTCTATCTAGCTGACAGTGCCAGTCAATGCCAAGTGATGACCATTGGGGTTAGAATGGAAGCAGTGAGCAGATCAGTTAGGTGGATACTCAAAAAACTTGAAAGAGGAAATGTTGGTGACCAGTACCCAAGTGACAGCAGTGGAAAGGGGAAAAAGTGGCAGATTCTGAATGTCTTTTGAAGGTAGATAGAAGCAGAAGGATTATGGACTGGACATATTGCATATGGAAAAGAGGAGAGTAAGAGGATTCCAATATTTCTGTGTGTAACAATTGAAAGTGTCATGTCACCATTTCTCACTTTGGGCAAAATGTAGGAAAAATCTCTGTAGCTCACATGTGGATGGGTTAAATTTGGGATCACAGTTAGATATCCAGGGAAAGAGGTCTAACAGAGAATGAGTCTGAAGATTTAGGCTAGACATACAAATTAGGTAGATATCAGGGTGTAAGATGGCATTTAAGGCTTAAGTCTAGATCAATTCTCCAAAGTAAGGAAAATAAAATATTTAGAAATACAAAGATCAGAGTAAAAGAAAGAACCTGCAATGAAGAGGAGAAAGGACAACTAAAAAAAAATGAGGGAAAGACACAGAATATACTGTTTTGAAAGTCAAGTGAGTACCATGCTTTGGGGAGGAAGAAAATATGATTAACTGTCAAATATTGTTGAAAAGATGAGGACTAAGAATTAACTTTTGGATAAAATGGTATGCGGTAATTATAGACCTTGATAAGAGAGGTAAAACCCTAATGAAGGGAAGAGAATATTGGGTGAGACAATAACTTTTAACACCCTCTTTCTTAGATTTTATAAAAGAAAACTTGAAAATTTTTCTGATGTAAGGGGTCAAGAGATTTTTATCTAGGCTTATGCGGAGTGGACTTGCAGGAGAGATGATTTAGTGACCACTAGATTTTGTGCCCAAGTAAGAAATACCTAAACTCCCAGGAAATTCATCTGTGGTAACATAGGGAAGGTGGAGGGTGTGGGAACAAATGCTAGAGGTGGAGAGAATGGAGGTGATAATAATGGAAACTTTAGAGACTGGTCTTAATGGAAAAAAAAAATAGAAGCCACTTGGTAGGTACTAAAGACTCTGACAGTGAAAAGGAAGAGAACATTCTGTAGTTGAAAATTAAATATTCTCAACTTGGAGTCTTATTTCTCTAGTATCTTTAATGAGGCATCAACAGTAGGCTACAAATATTTCAAAAAGAAAGTGATAAGTGTGTGCCTACTCATATTCAATGTTTTACAGATTAACCAAGAACTTCACTTATTTTCTTTGTTACATTTATAATTAAAAGTCAATGGAAGTTACCTTCAGTTCATTGGCATTTCTAAGAAACATTCCTCATTTGTGTTTGAATTGTGAAATTGTTTTAAATTCTATGGTTCAGGTTAACCATAGAAGCCAAGGTTCTGATCATATTTATTAGAGGAGTGTTAGTGCTCTAGTGACATAGAATGGACTGCTATCAGACAAAGCATTTTTTTAGATAAAAATCACATTAAAATCATATTGTAGTAATACAGATGAACAGAAAAATATTATTTGTTTGAAAAAACTTAGTTTTCTTTGCCTGAGAATAGGTAGAAATCAGTGATACATTTTTAAAGGGTAAGTTATCTTTTTTTCCTGTCCTGTTAAATTTTGGTTCATATCATCTTTGTAAAGTTAGAATATATCCTTTCTCAGACTACGCTAATGATCTCAGATGTTTTGTACTTCTTGGTAAGAGCCCAATTATCCAAGGAGCTAAAACAGGAATATTTTAAGCTGAAAGTCAAGTTACTTGGTTATGATTCACAGGGACCTTTCATTTCCCAGCATCTCCTGCTCCTCAGTCCCCTGTGAATCTCTTATTCTTACTCATTTTCAAAACCCAACTGAAGTCAAAGTTCATTAATAACTTTTTATATCTGTAGCGCTGTTTAATGGTTCCCTTTTGTTTTGATAATGTATTCCTGAGGTTATAAGTGATTTTATTACTTTACCCCATTTCCACTCACAATTTCGTTGTTGACTATTTGGTCAAATAATACTGGCCTTCTTTCAGAACTCATTAAGGAAATGACAGCATTTCCAGGGGCTAAAGAAATGTTTGAAGACTATTTCTAAGAATTAAAAAAAAAACTGAAAAGGATATAAAGCCACATGTCACGAAGCCCCATGAACACAAAAAGGAAATAAAAAGAAAACCCATGTAGGCACGCCATAGTGAGACTGCTGAAAATCTGTAACAAAGGGAAAATCTTTAAAGCATCTGGAAAAAAGTGTAAATCACTTTCAAAGAATAATTATTAAGCTTTCTAATAGAAAGAATGGAAACCAGCAAAATGGGCTGCTATTTTCAGAGGGTTGAAAAAACATAACTGCCAACGAATTCGTTTTCCATTGTGATCCAGTGCAGTTATTTTCTATTAGTCTCTCTAATGAACATGTAACAAATGATCACAAATGTAGTACCTTAAGAGTGCTCATTTATTACCACTGGCTCTCCTCATCAGCAATCACTGATACAACAAACGGCAAATCAAAAATATTGGAATTAAAAAAGTATGTCTATATTGAATGTACAGATTTTTGTCTTTGTCATTATCTCCTAAACAATACAGTATAACAACTATTTGTATAATATTTTCAGTGTATCGGGTATTATAGGTAATCTGAAGGTGATTCAAACTATATGTGTGGATGGTTAAATGGCTGTACGTTAAGTGAATACTCTACCATGTTATATAACAGACTTGATCCTTTGAGAATTTTGGTGTGCGGGTCTGAAGGGTGAGGAAGGGATCTCAGAATCAATCCCTCCACTCCAAAGGACAATGGGATCTCACAGTTCTGTGGGTAAGAAGATTAGGATAAAGTGATTGGTTTTCTGCTCAGTGTCTCATAGGACTGTAATCAAAAATCTGTCAGGAGGCTCTCATCTGGAGGCTGTGGGAAAAATATGTGCTTCCTGGATCCTTCAGGTTGTTGGCAGAACTGAGTTTCTTGTAGCTCCAGGAGAGAGGTCCTTGTTTTATTGCTTGTATCTGCTCAGGCTTTTTTTCATTTCCTTGAGGATGTCTGTATTCCTTCTTATGTTTAAGAAGTATTATTTATTTTCATTTTCCCCAGATATTCTTTATTGTGATAATATACACATAAGATAAAATTTAGTATGCTGACAATTTTTATGGTATAGTTCAGAACTAAGTATATGCATATTGTGCAACTTTCACCAACATCCACCTCCAAAACTCTTGAATCTGTAAAATTGAAACTCAGTACCTGTTCCCTCTCTACTGAGAATAGGCAGCTAATATTCTATTTCCTTTCTCTACAATTTGGACTACTTAGTATCACATATAAATGGATCATACGGTATTTTTCCTATTGTAATTTCACTTAATGTTTTCAAATTTCATTTATATTGTAGCATATGCCAGGGTTTCCTTTTTTAAAAGAACAAATACTATCCATCTAATGTATATTACACATTTTTTTCAACCATTCACTATTGATGGATACTTGGGTTACTTTCACATTTTAGCTTCTGTGGATAATGGATCTGTGAACATGGGTATAAGAGTGCCTTCTAGTTCTTTCTAGTACCTACCCAAGCTTAAATTACTGCACCATAAGATTTAATTTTTTGCGGAACTATCATATTATTTTCTACAGCAGCAATGTCATTTAACATTTGTATCAACTAGCGCACAATAGTTCTAATTTCTTTGTTTCCACTAACACTTGTTATTTTCTTATATTTTTTCTTTGTAGTTGCCTTCTGCTAGGCACAGGTTCATATTTCATTGTAATTTTGCTTTACATTTCCTTAATTGTTGGTGGTGTTGAGCACATTTTCATGTGCTTATTGACCAAAGGTTTATCTGGAGAAAAGTATATTCAAACACTTTATCTATTTTTAATTTGTTATTTATTAGTCTTAAGTGTCCTGTGTATGTTTTGGATATTGATCCTTTGTCAGATATGTGATTTGAAAATATTTTTCCCATTGTGGAAGTTGACTTTTGACTGTGAGTGGTGTGTTTTTGTTTCTGTGTGATACCGGGGATTGAACCCCAAGTTACTGTACCACTGAGCTGTATCCATAGATCTCTAGCCCTTTTTTATTTTTTAAACTTTGAGACAGGTTCTCAATACGCAGCCCAGGTTGCCCTTGAACTTGCAATCTTCAGAGACTATAGGTATGAACCACTGAGTCTGACTGTTAGATTTTTGATTACAAACTGTTATGAATTTTATGAAGTCTTATTTGCCTAATTTTTGATTTTGTTGCCTATGTCTTTAGTGTCATAAATGAAACCATTGTCAAATCCAGCATCATAACACTTTGGCTCTATGTGTTCTTCTAAGAACCTTATTGCTTCATATCATCCTTTTAGGTTATTGATGCGCTTTCAGTTAATTTTTGTATGTGATGTTAGTTAAGAGTCCAACTTTATGCTTTCACTTGTGAATATCCAGTTTTTCCCAGTATGATTTAAATAAATGGCTGTCCAGTCTCCACTGAATAGTAATGGCACATTCATCAAAATTCAGTTGTTCATATATACAAGATTTATTTTTGAAGTCTCTGTTCAATTGTGTTCGTTTATAATACTATCTTTATACCAATACCATACTGTTTCAGTTTCCGAAACTTTGTATTAGTTTTTGAAATGCGGGTGTGTGTATCCTTCAGCTTTAATTTCTCTTTTTTCAAGTTTATTTTGACCATGAGATTCAATATGAGTATCAAGATGGATTTTTTTCAATTTCTGCCAAAAATTTCATCCAGATTTGACAGGAATTATAGATCATTTTGGGTAGTACTGATATCTTAACAATATTTTTTTTACAAACGTTTTGGGATTTTTAGTCAGCTTTTCATTGTTGTGACCAAGAGACTTGAAGAACTATTAGAAGAGGAAAAGTTTACTTGGGGTTCCCTGTTTCAGAGGTCTCAGTCCACCCATGGCTGTTTCCATTGTTCTGGTCCCACTGTGAGGCAGATTATGATGGCAGAAGGGTATGGATGAGGAAAGCAGTTCATAATATGACAATTAGGAGGCAGAGAGAGTTCTACTCACCAGGGACAAAATATAAACCCAAGGCATGCTCCCAGTAACCTACCTTCTCCCACCATAACCTACCTGCCAACAGTTACAGTTAACCCTTTCAAGTGGATTCATGTATTGATTTAGGTTGAGAGTCTCATAACCCAATCATTTCACCTCTAAACTTTCTTGCATGGTCTCACAGGAGCTTTTGGGGGCAAACCACATATACATGAGATGTTTTTCCATTATTTACATATTCTTTCATTTCTTTCAAAACTGTTTTATATTTTTCAATATATAAACCTTTCACTGCCTTGGTTAATTTATAGATATTTTATTCTTCTTGATGCTATCATAAGGAATTGGCTTATTAACTTCCTTTTGGGGTGTACATTGTTAGTGTATGGAACTGCAAACAGTTTTTGCATGTCAACTTTGTATCCTGCTACTTTGCTGAATTCATTTATTCTAATAGGATTTTGAAAACTTTAGGTTATCTACATATTAGACCACACTTACATGTGAAAGGTGATTATTTTGCTTCTTTCTTATTTAGAAACCTCTTGTTTCTTTTTCTTTCCTAATTGCTCTGGTTAGGGCTTCTAGTCTTTTGTTAAAAAGGAGTGATGAAAGTGGACACTCTTGCCTTCTTTCTGACCTTAAAGAAACAGCTTGCTGTCTCATATCATTGAGTATATCTGCTGTGGGGTTTTTTTTTGCACATAGCTTTGTTATGTTGAAGTAGTTTTATTGTTTTGCTAGTTTATTGGATATTTTTATCATGAATTGAATTTTGTCAAGTTCTTTTACTGCATTGATCAAGATAAGTGTTTTTCTTCATTCTGTTAATCTATTATATTGATATTCATATTTTAATCATCCTTTCATTCCAGCAAAAAATCCTGTTTGGTCATAATATACAATTATTTCAATATCCTGGCGAATTTAATTTCCCACTATTTTGTTGAGGATTTTTACATCCTTTTCTTTTTCTTTTGGCACATTTGTCTGGTTTGGGCATTAGATTACTGCTGGCCTCACAGAACAGTCATTGGTGTCTTTTTTTCTTTAACTTGCAAGTTTGAGAAGGATTGATTGGTTCTTTCTTAAATACTTGTTAGACTTTACCATCAAAGCTATCAAATTGGGTCCACAGCTTTTCTTTTTTGAGAGATATTTGATCATTGACTCAGTATCTTTTCTAGTCATAGATTTATGCAGATTTTCTATCTTTGCAGTTTAGTCTTGGTGGGTTTTGGGTCTTTTGTTCAATTTTTTTGCATTGAATTACTCATGGAATTTTCTTATACTGCTTTGTTTCTTTAGAATTGGTGACAATATTCTCACTTTCATTTCTGATTGTAGTAATTTGAGTCATTTTCCCCCTTAGCTAAAGAGTTGTCAGTTTTGTTGATCTTTTTGAAGAACCATTTTTTCTTTGATTTTTCTCTATTATTGTTCTATTTGCCACTTTGTTAATTTCTCCTTTAATTTTTACTGTATCCTTTCTGTTTCTGGCTTTGAGTTTAGTTTTTCTTCATCTGTCTAGATGACCCCTTGCATATTTAAACTACCAATGGCATCTCAAGTCCTTCTTATACTTCCAGTCTCTCTGAATTAATCTGCAATGATTTATAGAAAAATGTGTTTTTAAAAGGCTTATTAGGATAGCCTCATCCAGATAATCAAATAATCTTAAAATCAATCATCAATAACCTTCATTACACCTAAAAATCTCTTTGGCCATGTAACATTACAATCACAGGAATGATACCAGAAGGTGGAGCTCACGGGGATTCTCCTAGAATTCTGCCTACTGTGATAGTTCTATCTCTGGCCACCACCATTCCTCCGTAAGCAATTCTCCTGAGGTTACAATGATGACATTCTATTAAAGTCACAGTAAGCAGTTTAATTACTCAACAAAATCTCAATAGTTTATTGAGATTACAGTATTATTACTTGAATAGTCTAATCAGGTTTAGGTGAGGTTTCTCATTGTTGTATATTAGGAACAGCTCCAGGGCACAATCCCTTCCATCTGTTGTCTTGTGAAATTAGAGACAAGTTACCTCCCTCTAATCAACTCAACCTAATAGACAATAATAGAACAGACTCAGGATAACAGTTGACACCTTGGTTAACAATAGGTGTATTTGGAAGCTAAAAAGGAGTCACTGGTCCAAAACAGTTTTAAAATCCACCAGAAGTTCCTTAGTTAGGTTGCTAGACATGTGTTCTTGGTTCTGCCATATGACTTCCAATTTTCCTACCTTGGCTCTTGATTCCATGTTCTGCATTGTTCTTCCTTTTTAATGAAAGGTTTTATGTTTCTTACCAGTAACTGGCACCTCTTTAATTCAAACACTGATTATCTAATTACTACTTCCTATTTTCCTAAGTTTTTCCCTTTAATACCCTAATTCTAACCACTACCTCAGTGCTACCAATACTTACAATCCATCAATCATACCACCACTCTATGTCCCTTATTTCCTTATACACTCACTCTCTTTCTTGTGAAGTTTGAATTTCATGGTCCAAAATTTTAATGATGGTCTCACATTGACCTGCAACTGCCTTATTGTCTTTTGATATAGCCTAGTCACTGAAGTACTAACTGATTAAATGCAGATCTCCAACCACACAGGGTCAGAATCGCAAAGCTGAAAATGGTTGGAGAAGAAAATAAGGCAATATTACCTATTCTCACTTTACATTGGTGATCACCACTGTGACCTGGGTTCTAAGACTGCCCTATCTATAATCTCACTGCATTTCTCAGTACTTTCCCTCTCTCTTCTCAACAAATAACTCATGTCATCCTCCTATCTTCTCTGAAATCCATTTTATTCTTCCCTCTTCTTAGCCTCAATTGATAATTGTATATCTAGTTTTACTGAGAAAATAGAAATAACCAGAAAAGGACTTTCATAAGCTCCAACAGTGCTTCTGTCCATCTATAAACTACCTTTTCTCCTGTACCTTGGGTACGTTGTCCTCACCCCTACCACTGGTAAACTCTGGTTCTTGCATGTTAGCTCACCTCTGTTGTCTTTTCAGTAATATTGCTCTGACAAGATTCCTTCTATACCAGACTTTTCAATAACATAAAATCACATTCTAATTTCTCACATATTAAAAGATCTTCTCTTTACTCCATTTTCCTGTTTCCTAACAACACCATTTTCCTCCTGTTTTTACAAAACACAAATTACTCATAAAATCAACTCTCTTTACTGTTTTACATCTTTCTCTTCTCATCTTCTCTTTTAAATCCAAGGCACTCAGGCCCTAGCTGCCACCATTCAATAAAAAGTGTCCTCAGCCAAGTTACCAACAGGTTAGATCCAGTGTCCATTCTCTATTTTCATCTAACCTTTCAGTAGCATTTGATGAAGAAAGTATCACCTCCCTCTTAAAATACTTACTTGGCTTGGTTGCTGTAACAACAAGTACAATTTTGGTTTTGTTCTTGTTTTTATGACTACTTCTTACCACTTTGATGATTTTCTAATTTCTATCTCCAGCCAGGACTTCTCATCTGAACTCCAGATTGATGGATCCAGCTCTCAAATTGATGTGTTGACTTGAATAACTAATAGGATTATCAAATATAGCATATCTAAAATTAAAATCCTCTTCCTCCCACTACCACCATATCTGCTTCTTCAAAGTCTTTCTGTTTTACAAAATATACTTCCATTGTTTCAAATGCTTAGGTCAAAGACTTTTTGAGGTCCTATTAACTTCTTTTATATTTCTCATCTGATATCCATTTATCTGATCATGTCTAACTTGAGAATTATTCACTCATTATCTTCACTGTTTCCCCCCCTCCCAAACCAATGCCACTTCTTGTTTGTATTTTTGCAACATCATTCAGTTTCCTGGTTGTTTCCTATCCCATTTCTATCTTTACACAATACAGCAGCTATAGTGATTGAGTCTGAATTTGTTACTCTGTTTAAAACATGCCAATTATTTCCCATATCACTCAGAATTAAAGCTAAAATCTTAAAGCGACCTCTCAGATTTCATCTCCCAATGTTCTCCTCTTTCCCACTGTGTCTTTGATGCATGTGGATCACGAGAGGCCGATTGTGCCTAAGGCTCTTGCCCTTGCTGTTTCTTCTCTGTTGGGTCCTCTGCATAGCTACATGGCCTGAATTTATACCCACCTCCTTCAGGGGTTCACCTAGTTGTTCACTTTTATTTGAAGCCTTTTTTTGATTCTGTTCTATAAAATTGCAATGCTTCTTTCTAACACAATTTTCTTATTGTTTTCTTAGCAACATCGCTGTTAATAAGTATCAGCTTATTGATCTTATTTTTTTTCCTATCTCCCCCAATCCCACATGCAATATCCATGAGGAGAAATTTATTTCCTATTTCTTCTTTGCTGCATTCTTAGGCCCTACACCTGTACATACATGTAATATGTACTAAATTTTTTTCAATGAATAGTGAATGAATGATAACATGATAGTTATTACTCTATCATAATAATATACTTATTAATTTCCCACAATAGGTTCTAAGTTCCTAATGGCACACATTCTAATATGTAATATAATATGTGTGAAGAACTGTGAAACATCTGAAATATTATCCTACCAGTAAGCTAACAAGTTAGCCAGCTATTTTTTCACAGATGCTAGCAGAAGAGTCAAGACTCTGGTGTCACACACAAAGGACTTTATGATTTGTGGTAGAGCAAACATCATGGGCATGATGTTTGGATTGGTCCTTCTGGCCCTTCATAAGTTTCTTGTCAATACAGAGGCAACTAGGTGTATGTAAGTATAAAGTAGGTTTGCATCACAGCTACGGTGGCTGTGCTTAGTGAAACTTAAAAAAATCTTTTTAAATGGGCTACATACACACTTGTTCAATCTTTGCTGGGAGCATTGTCCCATGCCTGTGATCTCAGCGACTCTGGAACCTGAGTTAGGAGACTTATAAGTTCAAGGTCAACCTTAGCAACTTAGTAAGACCCTCAGCAAGTTAGTGAGATCCTGTCTCAAAAAAATAAAAAGTAAAAAGGGCTGGAGATGTAGTTCAATGGTAAAGAACCCCTTGCTTCAACTCCCCCAATACCAAAGATGAAAACAAAAAACACTAAAAATCTCATCTAACCTTTGTTTTACAGGGAGACATTGTCCTTACTACATGAGATGATATCTTGCTCCCTCTTGTAGAGGAAGTCACTTTCTCTTTTCATGACTGTTTGCTATTTAGCTTCCTTGAAAGGGTGGTAAATGATGTGCAGAAACATAAAAGATGTATGTAATCTTCATATCAAGAGATTATGGAAGACCTTTAAAACTATATGTTAAATGATGTGATTAACCACTTTTGCTTAAAATGCAGAAATTTTGAATCTCATGTTATATATGAATTGGTATTGCTTTAGCAGATTTTAATTATTTCTATTTATTTTGACATCTTTTATTTCATCTTTTTTATTTTGCATGCACACTCTTGCTTTTATCTATTGTTTTAAATTGTTAATGAATATTAACTATTGATGAAGTCTAGAGTTCAGTTACTCCAACCTTATCATAAAATCCAAACATATAACCATTTGAAGGCATTAAAAAAGCCTGAAATTCAAAAGCATTACATAGAAAACATGTTCCCAATATGGAATATTGTATTTTAAAATTTTTAAATTCTGATTAGGCATTTTAAAATTTAGAACAAATGCCTAATCAAAGCATAACCTTAGTAAACTTAGGAACATACTAGAAAACTCAATTAACTTTTGTCTTCCCTCATGCAACTTTCAGGAGGGTCATGAAATCTAAAGAAAAAAAAAGTTTGAAAAACCAAGGAGACTCATTCTAGTAGACTTATAATTATTATTATTACATAGTTTAAAATCTACTTCCAGAGCATGTCTTTTGATCAGACATGTTAAGATTTTGTGTGATCTTCAATTAAAAACACACAGCACAGTGCCTGGCCTCTAATAATTGTTGAAAGTTGTTATTATTACTTAATGAACCAGTAGAAACAGTATCATTTTTAAGAACACAGGCTGACATCAGGTCTGGGTTGGGATTGTGGAAGTAGTAATGAGCCCTGAAAAATTATGTTTCTCCTCTTTCAACCTTACATTTTTCATATCTAAAACAGGGACAGTTAAATATTCGGCACTGGTGTCTTGATGGTTCAGATCTCTCTGTAAGCCCCAATGGTGGTCCTTGCTTAGACTCAGATACTAACTTTTTAAAAGTCACCAATCCTATGTTCAACCATCTCCCTTTTTTTAAAACTCAACATCTTCTCTATGTGGTTCAGATTAGAAAGAGTTTGATGTTCAACTGCACAATGTCATAGGACATATTTCCTCCTCTGAACTTTTGAATGCTTTTTGCAAGGAGCATATTATAAGCTCAGACTTCCATTTTGTACATTCTGTGCTTATTCCTTATAAGTAAACCTCAATAGGATCATCTAAACCATCAGAGAAGTTCTAAGACAGTCAATCAGAAATGAAATGGGACCTGATTCTGAGCTCTTTTCCTCATGAACTTCCTTGGCAACTGCATAAATCCATCTTCTGCCTCAATGAAATGCTGTGAAAATGGCAGTGATGGACCTACTTGGCAGCTCACTAGCTATCTCCTAATGCCCTTGTCCCAGGAGCAGCTAATGTAATTATATTTGCATAATTAATACAGGCCACTCAGGTAATTTTTCTCACAATAATTAAAAGCTGCTGTAGAGCCATTAGCTTTTCTACCCATAGCTGTAGAACAGATAAGCACACTTTTCAGAAATGCTGTCAACAGGCATTCTATTATGAATGTAACAGCCCCCAGCCTGAAGCATGCTATGCCTCAAACTCTGAGTAATCAGTAACTGCAATTGTTATTGCAAACAATGATGCTTCTGATGATGATAATTGAGGAAATCGATAATGATCCAGAAACAGTGAAATATCCCTGAATCTCAACTATTAAAAATGTATCCATGGCATTGCATTTCTGAGTCAGAAATGGATACATAGTGTATAATTTCCATGTCTCTTCTAGTGAGGTATATACCTAATTATGTCTAGCTGGGAGATTAATTTCATTGGTTATCACATTTATGATTGGGAATTTTAAATGTATATAGAAATTTATACAGAAACAAAGTGTACTCAGAAAGCATATTTGAATTTTAACAGAATTTTCAGTTAAAAATTCCTATTTTTTAAAAAATCATTTTATTGGCATATAAATTGTACATATTTGTAGGTTACTGTGAAATGTTTCAATACACATATATGTCATACAATGTTCAAATCAAGTAAGCACCTGTATCCTCAAATATTTATTCTTTCTTCATGGTATAATTATATATAATATATATATATATTATATAATTATATATAATATAATAAATAAACCTTTTATTTCTTTGAAATATACAGTGCATTACCATTTTCTGTAGCCCCTGTACTGTGCACACCAGAACTTCTGAATCCTCTCTAAATATAACTTCCTACCGGTTATCCAAACTTTCCCCACTCCTCTTGTCTCCCTGCTTCCTCCAGCTTGTGGTATCCACTTTTCTATTCTAAGCTTCTCTGAGATACACTGTTTTCAATTCCACATCAAAGTGAGATCATGTGGTATCTGTATTTCTGTATCTGACTTTCAGTTCTTTGTCCTTGTGAATAATGCTACAACAAACACGGGAACCTTTTCTTTGATACACTAAATAAAAAACCTATAATCTTTAACTGTTTTAAGAGAACTACAAAGTAACTGCAGGGATTTTTTTTTAAATCTTACTGCCATTTGAATATTTATTATATCTACAGCAGTATCTTCCTGGATAGCAGAGAGCCAGGTTCCCTTTACAGGTAGTTGCGCTGGGCAGATACTATACATTAACAGCAACTTGTTTCTTTCTGTCTTGTGTCACAAGAATTCCTAGACATCTTCTGCAGTTTGAATGAAATAGGAATCAAAGCTTCAGCTTCCTGGGGAGTGGAATGATATCTACATGCTTTGAAACCCCACAATCTATATCTGCCTATATATTTATGTATATTAAATACTTAGAGATAATCTTTAAAAATACAAAGACTTAATTAAACTTTCTTCATATTTATCCCTAACTTGCAATATTTATCTTTATTGTTTTTCACTGTTAAGTAACATTTAATTTTGCATTCAATTTAATTTCTCTGTAAGCCCCAATGGTGGTCCTTGCTTAGACTCTAGGTACTAACTTCTTAAAAATCACCAATATTTACTTGAGAAATCTTTGCTTGAGAAAAACTTTACTTGAGAAATCTTTATTCTGCATATAGATAAAATGCTTATTTCTAATTGTATCTATATGCTGAAATATAGCTACCTCTAATTAGAGTTGATGTTTTAAAAGTATTTTCAGATGTATTCATACATTCTTTTCTGACTTTTGGTAAACTTTGGAAGTACCACGCTGGTCAAATTTTGGAGCAGGAAATTTCAGAGGGCTACTGTATTTTTGAAATTAGATATTTTATAAAAACTATTAAAAATCAAATATTTCTCATATTACCTCTCATTCTTCTCCATATAGAAGTAGAATTTTTAATATAAAAAATGATTTATCATTAGCTAAAGGACCCTTGCTAAATTTTATAATCACATTTAGTGATTTTTGCTTTCTATTTTTGTCCCTGAAACTTATTGCTTCCTTCCCAATTCGTCTTACAAGGTAATATCTATGCAGTACATGCCTGTGTTTTTGGATAAAATCGGACAATAGCCAAGGATCCCAGTGTAATAATTATCAATGGAAATCAATGTCATTTTGTATTGGTATGTGTAGCAACAGCTGAACATCATCATTTAGCACATTCATATGATGCCTTTTTTGGTTTATTCTTTTTCTAATCGGATGACAACCAATGGTTATAGTCAAAAGTTTGAAAAAAAATTAGATTAAGAATCATAATATTTGAATTCCAATTCTACTCCATAATTTTCTAACTATATGACCTTGGGTACATTAATAACTTTTCCTAAACTCACTTTTTACCTTTGTAAAATAGCAACAGCAGTTCTTATCTCCTAAGGTTGTTCTGAAAGTTGAATCTATGTAACACATTTGGCACAGAGTCTATTGTATAAGTTATTATAGTAACTAATTAACTATAATTCTACACTGCTAATATTTATAACTTCCCATTCTCTTTTCCCCCTTCTCTTCCTTTTTTTTAGAATGTCTTTGTGGAAAATAACTGATTTATCTGCATATGTACCAGAAAAAAAAAGTTCTTTCCTATACAATTAGGTGATGCAATGATTTGTGAAATGCTAAACTCTATACAAATCAGAGCTACACGTTTTATCATATAGTAAACCTGGGATTTTTCCAAATATTAATTTTTTATAAGTAGTTGCTTTTCATTAGTTAATTTAAAATAGTCTTTAGGAGCAATTAACACAGTCTCTAGCAAGAAGAGGGAAACTGAAATGACTATGAAAACAAATTAGCAAAACCTTAATAATTTTACAAACAATAAGGCTGAATGATGCTATTATAGAATATATCAAAAAACAAACAAACCCTGAATTTCCTCCATTGAGAACTGAAATTCTGCTTTCTCAATATCCAGTATGAAAAACATAAATCCACTTTTCAAATCAGAATGTATCTTTTTTTCCCCACCCTCAAAGGTGTCCTTTAATATAGTCCCCTTACTGTAATGGGAAAATCATAGTAAGACTGTATGCATTTGAAATCTACCTTTTCAAAGTGTGGGAACACTGTGGAGAGCCACCCTAAGTGCCACCATTTGTTGTTCAGTTTCCAGTTGTGATTTTGAAGCAAACAGCTGCGGTTGGTTTGAAGCAATTGCTGGTGACCATTTTGACTGGGTATGGAGTTCCCAAAGTCATCTTTCTGCTGATTTTAAGCACCAGGCGCCCCCTCAGGATCATACTCATAACACAACTGAAGGTAAGAAGCAAGTAAGTTTCCACTAACTACTCTTATTTACTGTTGGCCCCAGATGGGAAAGAGAAAGAGATGTGTTCAATGCCATCAGAAGAAGCATCAGTAGGATGGTTGAATATTGTCCATGGTGGTATTCTGTCTGCATAAAATTATTGCTCTGTGGGTGGTAGAGATGCAGCATAGATATATTTTTGGCTGGATGAACCAAAATTATCAATTATTTTTATATTATTTAGCATTTTTATAAAAGCAAATTTGACTAATGATCACTGTTGATTTTTGTATTATTGTGTAAGTTATAATTTTAGTTGTGCTCTAAATTCACTCAGTATTGAATTAAGAGACATTTGTCTCATTTTAAATTCCAGTAGGCTAACTAACGATTTTGTTTTGTATCCCAACAGGCCATTTTATGTTTATTCTGAAGAACAGAAACAGCTTATCCCAAGTTGCTAAACTCCAGAGCCCAACTTTTAGCCAGACAGGGTCTGGGTGCACACTTTCTTTCTGGTAAATATTAAAAACAATTCCCAATTACCCTTTTGACCCCGTAGTTGCAGAAATCCTTCTGAACATATTAACTGTTCTGGTTTTATCCCTGGTTTTTGCTTAAAAAATTGGTATTACACTAAGTTCACACAGTCTTCATTTAACTTAAGAGCATGTCATAAGTTGTTTGTTTGCTTGTTTGTTTTTCCTCTTATGATAAGTACTCTTTCCCACCAGTAGTGGATTAAAATTTAATTAAGACTTTTCCTCTGTTCTCCCCAAATTCCTTGAAAAGGAGTCCCATTGATTTCAATGGAAATCAATATCATTTTGCATCGGTATGTGTAGCAACAGCTGAACATCATCACTTAGCACATTCATATGATGCCTTTTTGGTTTATCCTTTTTTCTAATCTGATGTGAGATTAGGGTTGTGAGAGCCATGGAGTATCACCTCAGCAGATGAGTTCTGGCAAACAGGCGGCAAGAATTACTGCAGGAAACAACGGTATCCGTTATGACAACCAATTATTAATTAGCTCTTGACCAAGTGGAAGAGTCCAGAGGTTAAATATTTAGGGTATCTCATAAATTATGCCTGCTTCTTGGGTTTGCTCTTTTTCAGGTTTTATAACTATGGCCTGTCAGTGGGAGCAGCTGAGCTGCGGTTACATACAGAAAACCCTGGTGACTCAACAGTACTCTGGAGAGTGTTGTACAACCAGGGCAACCAGTGGTCCCAGGTGAACATCCAGCTAGGGCGCCTGACCCAGCCCTTCTACTTGACACTGGATAAAGTCAGTCTTGGCATTTATGATGGGGTCTCGGCTATTGATGACATCAGATTTGAAAACTGTACCCTTCCTCTGCCTGCTGAGAACTGCGAGGAGCCAGATCACTTCCGTTGTCCACACACGAATGCTTGCATAGAAAGGCTTCGGTTATGTGATCTGGTGGATGACTGTGGTGACTATACTGATGAAGTTGACTGTGGTAAGGGTTTTGGCATTTCTCCTTTTTAATGTTTTTTTTTTTTTTTGGTCCCTCTGACTTATTTTGAGGGGGTGACCTTGACTAGCTCACTATTATTTTTTAGTCAATCAATCCAGTGCCACTATGCAGTGAATATCAGATATTATATTATTATTAATTAATCAGGTCTTTCAGCCTTTATTTAGAAGACTTATTAACTAGATCCTAGGAATACAGTGGAAGGACCCAATTATGCAGAATCTCTGCTTTTATGGGCTATACAATCTAACTGAAGAGATGGATATTCTAATATTTCATAAATAAATATAAAATATCAACTCTGCCAGGAGGTATGAAGAGGGGTGCTGGGACTTTATATGGTAATGGAATTTGATTTAGGAGAATAATCTAAAAATAATAAGTCAAAGTATATATCAAAGCCCTGATGTATGACTGCAAGTCTGATGAAAGACAGATGATGTAGCTCCAGTGAAGAAAGGGGCAAGAGAGTAAAACACAGAGATAGAGGTATGGGGGAGGCTAGATTGGCAGATCTTTGCAGTCCAGGCTGAAGAAATCTGCTTTGTTTGAAAGTTTTTAAGAAGGGGAATAATAAAACCCTCAAATTTGTATGCTTTTAAAAAAAGTCCCTCTATGATATAATGGTTAGAGCACAGTGGATTCTGATTATCTAGCAAGGAACTCTTGCAGTATCCCATAGAACAGTAGATGGCAGTGAATTGTGTTGGTGGTGAAGGAGATGAGTGATGAGGCTTAGGGCAACTATTTAGGAGGGACATTTGATTATTTTGTACACTTGTTCTTTTGGCTCTAGGTATTAGGAAATAAGGTGTCAAAATCAGTCTTGGGTCTCTAGTATAAGTTATTAAGTTTTTGTTATCTGATGATTATGTGAGCCTTGCAGCTTAATGCACGTAGCTTCAGTAATGCACTTCTGAAAGTTAATCAGAAGCTAATGGTATTTTGTTTTCATTTCAAAAATATTTTAGAAGTTTGCAACTTTTCTTGGACTCAGATTCCTTTTCCTGAAGCAGCAACAATTTTTAAATTTCAAGCTAGGTATTTATTAAATTTGGAAGAAGATTATAAACCAAGATAGAATCACAGAATGCTTGGTACCTTACAGAAAATATTACATTAAGAAATTTCCATGTAAATTGTTGCAGAGAGCTTTGCAGGTGTGCAAACTTTGATACACATTATCAAAGGCATACTGAAGTCAAGCATGTTAAAGTCAGAATTACCATGCATCTCATGAAATTTATACAACGGATATTTGAGCGGATGGCATTAACATTGATGATTTTGACAACGACCATCATAAGAAGTCTAACTTGCCCCAGAGCTAATTTATTTTTTCAAAGTTGGGAAAGCCTTTTCATTTTTTCCCTGTTCTCTAAATTCTAAATCTTGAGCTGCTTATAAAAACAAGTAAATTATCCCTCAAATTTCTCAGTGTAGGATTATGGGAGTGCAAACACAACAGCAAATTGCTTCTTGTGTTTGTGTGTTATTGAAAGGAAAAAAACAGTGTCAGGAGAATGGTGGCTTCTCACAGCTTTGCATGGTGGCATGTGATTTTATTACACGGTGTCCACTGCATGTCCTGAAACCCATGCTGTATCTCCTGAAATATGTTTAGAGATGTGATTTTTCACTGAAGGGCAGAACTACACATATTGCCATGGAAATGAAGATTGAGTGTGTAGTCAGTGTGAAGACAGACAATGTAAAAGTCTGTTGGCATTAGTGCCAGTTTTATGTCAAAAACTCAGCAACTTGACATTCTCCATCTGCTCCACAGCAAAAGACAGACACCTGAAGAGTACATTGCATGTCCCCAGTTCACGTCACAGCTGGGCTTGATTAGTCACAAGTGAGGAAATATCAAATGAAAGCACATCTCCCATTTGACATTTACCAACTCCGTTTCCTTCATTAGGTCTAAGCGCCTGCTCTGCAGTTTTCAGAGACAGATGATTTGTCCTCGCCTGACTGCTTTTATTCACATAGGCTTTTATTTATTGTTTCAGGGTGTTTGCTCATCTTTGGCACTAAGTACTATTATGAAGATGAATTGTTAAAGGACAGTGGACGTTTATTTTTTTTTTAAATATTAACTTATGTAAATGAAGCTAAAATGTGGAACTACCTGTGAATTTTAAATCCATTCCTCTCAGCCCAAATACTGTCAAATGCACATTTTATCCCATTTATTCTAAAGCAAATACTTGGTGTCAACAAAATCCTTATGCCTTGAAAAATGAACATGTTCCTGTATTACTCTAGAAATTGAGGTTGCACATTTAATTGGGCTATTCAATTCCTTTAAAGTCAAAATTGTTCCAGTGACTGAAGGAAGTTAGAAGTGAAAAGTTAGAAGAAACTTAGAAGGCTCAAAGTAGCTACAGACCAGTGAGAAGAAGAGTAACCACTGATGAGATACAGCAGAGAGTTAACAAAGCACAGGTGAACATCAGAGGTGAACAGAGACAGGGTCAGAGTCCAAAATACATAGGAAGATAGTGCATCTGAAGGAGAGAGATGCATTTTAATATTGGGAGGAGATTAAAGTTTAGATTAAAGGAAGGTATGTTAAAGGATTTTGAATAGAGAAAAAATAAGTGGTAATACTGCCATTGAAGAATTATTATTCTGGCACTGGTATTTTGGAACACATGGAGCTTGGGCAGGATATAACTTAAAATTTTTTTTTTAGGCTGAAGTTTGGAAAATATCTACATAAGAATTATCTTGAGGTGGTTTGGGGGATATAGCTCAGTTGGTAAAGTGATTGATTCACATGCCCAAGGCCCTGGGTTCAATTCCTACCATCATATTAAAAAAAAGAATTGAGTATTTGTTAAAAATTTGAATTTGTGAGTTTCACTCCATAAACTAGTATTTATTTGGGGATTTTATCATGAAGCGATTTTACCGATAAATTCCTGGTGATTCTTAAATTGTGAGACTCATTGAAGTAGGATTGTTCTTAGCTTTATTAGGATCTCTAAGGGAACTTATAAAAAATCCTGATCATGGCTTTACTACTTGAAGCAATTAAATAAATATCTCTGGGCTTTGGTATTTGTTTGTTTTTAATGCTCCTGGCTGATTAGAATGTTTAGTTGAGTTTGAAATGCATCGAGCTAGAAATTTTTTACTGAACCAGCCATGATGTCATGATCATTTGCTTGGAGTGATGCTAACAGACCTGGAATAGGGAGGAGAACAAATAAACATGAAGAAAATAATGGCCAAGGCAATTTTATCTTCAGTGCATGGAATATTGTTATTTGCTGCATCATCTGGCATGTATTACCGTTTTAAAAACTAATGATGCATTTTGAAGTTAAAATTGCTTGCCTTTGCACGACAAAAGTATCTGTGTTCTTCTTCATATTTAGTTTTGTCCTTAATTAACTCTTGCCATTATTTAATGCCAATTTCAGCCCCTGAACTACAGTGTAACTTTGAGAATGGAATTTGTAACTGGGAACAAGACACAGAAGATGACTTTGATTGGACCAGGAACCAGGGTCCAACTTCAACCCTTAATACCGGGCCCATGAAGGATAATACTTTGGGCACAGTTAAAGGACACTATCTCTACATCGAATCCTCCGAGCCACAGGATTTCCAAAACAAGGCTGTTTTACTGAGCCCCACCTTTAATGCCACTGACACCGAGGGCTGCACCTTCCGCTTACACTACCACATGTTTGGAAAGCACATTTACAGGCTGGCTGTCTACCAGCGAATCTGGAGTAACTCAAGAGGACAGCTGCTGTGGCAGATATTTGGGGATCAAGGCGACAGATGGATAAGGAAACTCCTCCACATTTCCAGCCAGTGGCCTTTTCAGGTATTGGTAATAGGTTTCATAAGGTGTATATGAATGTGTATTTGAATCAGAATGTCTAAGCCATGTGGATGATCACTGCAGTCCTGCGATAAAAGCGAGCGGAATTTGATCAAAGTTACTCTGACACATATTTATCATTTAATTAAGAGAGTGCCAAAGCTCTTTGAGTTGCCTTGCTCCTTGACTACCTGAGAAAATGTGTGATTAGAACCTCTAAAGATAAACACACGGCACTGGAAATAGCTGCGGTTGCCTGCAATTCAAAGTACTTGATCTACCAATGAAAATGAAAATCTGTGGGAAAGAAAGGAGTTTGGCACAATCTCTGAGACCCTGCAAAAAGCACAGACTTGTAAGGCTATTATTTTGAATATCTCATTTGATATTTTTACTATTTATAGGTAAGCAACTGAAATCCAAGTAGAGTGCATGCGTTTTCCAAAAATCACAGCTTCTTTGGGGAAGAGCTGAAATTTAAGTCCAGGTCTCTCTACTCCTGGTGAAATATTTTTTACTCCGAATCTTACATGTCTGCTTCTAAAAGCCAGTTCAAATGCATATGTGATTTTTCACAGTTTTGTAAAGGATGTGTGTGTGTGTGTGAGTGAGAGAGAGAGAGAGAGAGAAAGATACATGTATGATATATTTGGTTCTTTTAGCAATTTCCCACAGTTAGAAATTTCCCAAAGTTGGGAAATCAGAGATCCTTTTTGCCATTTTTGGAGAATGAAGCCCAGAGAGGTTGTTTATCTTTGGCCAAATAGTTTGTGGAACAGCAGAACTGGAACTACGACTGGAACTCAGTTTCTAAATAATTGTAATTCCTTGCCTTCCCAATATATCATAAGACTTTGACATTCAGGTATTGAATATATGCATTTTCTCCCTTTAGCAAATAAATCTACATATACTATACAGGGAAAAAACTTCTTACCTATCCCTGGATAAATATATATTTTTGTTTGTTTGCATGTACTAAAATTCTTTCAGTTATCCAGATTAAACACTGACTCTATCAAAAGGTATTGGCCTAATTAACGTTTAACAGTTTTTTGTTTTTTGTTTTTTCATTCCAGGGATTGAACTCAGGGGCACTCAACCACTGAGTCACATCCCCAGCCTTGTTTTGTGTTTTATTTAGAGACAGGGTCTCACTGAGTTGCTTAGCACCTCGCTTTTGCTGAGGCTAACTTTGAATTGGTGATCCTCCTGCCTCAGGATTGTTGGGATTATAGGTGCACCACCATGCCCAACTAATTAACATTTTTTTGTAACCAAAAACTTAGCTGCAGACTTCCTTTTGAGAGCTTCTAACTTTTAAAAGTATACTTTTTATCTGATTAAGTCAGTGAAGAGCACAATAGTAATGGTGATTTGTCTAGGGATATATAAGCTGAAAACAGGGGAATGAACCTACCATATGTAGGGTGCTATCTTTCTATTTAGCTGCAGGGCATGTAAGATGCATGCCATCATGTGAAATGAAATGGGAGAGGTTTTATTTCTTCTAGCTTTTATTTAATAATGGTTCATCCACTTCAAATTAATTCTTACTGTCTAATCAGGTCACTTGTAATTGGGACCACCTAGTATTTAGTGGATCAACCCTTCTTATGATATTTACTCAAGAATTGGTTTCCAGGAGAAAATCAAATTACAGCAAAGTTTCACAGCCAGATAAACAAGCAGCTAACCAAGGAATCCTGTGGTCATGAATATAAACATAAAAATTGTGTATGAAACCCACCAGGGGTTGCATGTAGAGTGCACCGTTTTGCTCTCTCTCTGAGAGTACTTTTAGACTTCTATTTTAAATAAAATTCAGGACTGAAATGCTGAAATTAGAGATTCTACATGCTGTGTGAATGAATCACTCAAGGCAGTAAAAAGGGTCCAATTTATGAAAATAGATATATTTCCTCCATTAACAAATGAATATTCTCAGTTTTCGTCCTACTAAGAACAGTGGTAATAACCAACACTTTCAATGCTGAGTAATATTGAATTTTGTGTGTGTGTGTGTGTGTGTGTGTGTAACACAGATTCTTATTCATTCATCTATAAAAGGGCTTCTAGGTTGGTTCTACAGTTTTGCTATTGTGAATTGTGCTGCCATAAACATTGATGTAGCTGCATCACTGTAGTGTGCTGTTTTTGAGTCCTTTAGGTGTAGACCAATGAGGGGGATCAAATGGTGGTTTTTTCCAAGATTTCCAAGGAATTGGAATTTCCAGATTGGTTTGCACCAATTTGCAGTCCCACCAGCAATGTATGAATGTTCCTATTTCCCCACAACCTCGCCAACACTTATTGTTGTTTGGCTTCATAATAGCTGCCATTCTGACTGGAGTGAGATGAAATCTTAGAGTAGTTTTGATTTGCATTTCTCTAATTAGAGAGATGTTGAACATTTTTTAATATATTTGTTGATTGATTGTATATCATCTTCTGAGAAGTTTCTATTCAGTTCCTTCACCTATTTATTGATTGGGTTATTTGGTTTTTTAGTGTTAAGTTTTTTTGAGTTCTTTATATTTCCTAGAGGTTAGTGCTCTATCTGATGCATATGTGTAAAAATTTGCTCCAATTCTGTAGGCTGTCTCTTCACCTCATTATTTTTTTGCTAAGAAGAATCTTTTGAGTTTGAATCCATCCTATTTATTGATTCTTGATTTTGTTTCTTGTGCTATAGAAGTCTTCTAATAGGAAGTTGGAGCCTAATCCAACAAATGAAGATTTGGGCCTACTTTTTCTTCTGTTAGGCACAGGGTCTCTAGTCTAATTCCTAAGTCCTTAAGGCTCCCTCATTTTTAATGAGATAAATATGATAGTACTAGATGGTAGATGCTGTGTAAGAACTGTTATATTTGTTAATATCAGTTGAAATGATTAGCCAAAGCTCAGCACATCTTGACATTAAAAAACTTCATCATAAACTCCTAACTAATTTTTATTTTGAGGTTTATTGAAGTATAGTTAATAAGTAATGAACTACACTTATTAAAAGTTTTGAAACCATCAAAACAGCTATATATTTTCAATATTTTGATTGTATTAATTCTAGGAAAATGCAAATCAAAGTTAATGAAAATATGCTTCATCTTTAAAATTCTTCTAATACCCCTTTATAGTCCATCTCTCTGGCTCTTCAATAACTACTGATCTGCATTCTGCCATTGTATATTAATATATACATCCTAAACTTTTATTTAAAGGAAATTACACCATACTATAGTACTCTTTATTGGTGTGATTTATTTCATTCAACACAGTTGTTCTGAGATTGATTGGTGCTAGAGTGTATATCAGGGATTTATTTGGATAAAGCACAGTTTATCCACTCACATATTGATATCTAGACTGTTTCTAGTTTGGATTATTTTGAATAAATCTGCTATAAATAATTGTGTAAATATCTTTACATGAACACCTACTGTTTTTCCTCTGTCTGCATACCCAAGAGTAGAATGGCTGGGTCATATGGTAGAATAACTTTTTAAGGGACTCCTTGTCAAAGTTACCCATTTTTCATTCCCATCAGCAGTATGTCAGGTTTGTAGTTCTTCCAGAGTCAAGATAATACATGTTATTATCAGTCTTTTTAATTTTAGCAATTCTGAAGTAGGTAACTGCATCTCAGTGTGGATTGCATTTCCATAGCACAAATTCTACTGAACATATTTTCATGTACTTATTTGCTTAACAAACGTCTACTTTGAAATGTCTGTTCAAGCTTTTCGCACAATTTTTAAATGTTTTTTATAGAGTATTGAATTTTTAAAAATATATTCTTTTTTGTAATAAAGATGCTGTATTTCTTCTCCTCCTTCTCCTTCTCCTTCTCCTTCTCCTTCTCCTTCTCCTTCTCCTTCTCCTTCTCCTTCTCCTTCTCCTTCTCCTTCTCCTTCTCCTTCTCCTTCTCCTTCTCCTTCTCCTTCTCCTTCTCCTTCTCCTTCTCCTTCTCCTTCTCCTTCTCCTTCTTCTTCTTCTTCTTCTTCTTCTTCTTCACTTTACCAACTTTCATCAGGTCATCATCTTAAGTACATACCAGGTGGTCTATACTACCCAAGTAGTACAAAGTATTTATGTTTAAAGATTTTAAATACTAGAATCTGTAAATCATGTATGAGAGCAAATACATAAATTTTGTTTATTTTTAAATTTAGATTTGTTACATATGACAGCTAATGCATTACAATTTATATTACACATATAGAGCACAATTTTTCATATCTCTGATTCTACACAGAGTCACACCATACTTATCTTCATGCATGTACTTAGGGTAATGATATCCATCTTATTCCACCATATTTCCTACTCCCATGCCCTGTCCCTTCCTCTCACTCCTCTTTACCCTATGTAGAGTTATCTAATCCTCTCATGCCCACCCCCCCTCCATTATGAATCAGCATCCTTAAGTCAGAAAAAAACATTCGGCATTTGTTTTTTGGGGATTGGATAACTTCACTTGGCATTATATTCTCCAACTCCATCCATTTTTCCTGAAAATGCCATGATTTTATCATCTTTTAATGCTGAATAATATTCCATTTTGTATATACACTACATTTTATTTATCCATTCATCTATTAAAGGGCATCTAGGTTGGTTCCACAGTTTAGCTATTGTGAATTGTGCTGCTATAAACACTGAAGTGGTTGTGACCCTATAGTATGTTGTTTTAAATTCTTTTAGGTATAGACTGAGACGTGAGATAGTTTTCCAAAGAATCTCCATACTGCTTTTCATATTGGCTGCACCAATTTGCAGTCCCACCAGCAATGTATGGGTGTGCCTTTTCCTTGCCAACACTTATTGTTGTTTGTATGCATAATAGCTGCCACTCTGACTGGAGTGAGATGAAATCTTAAAGTAGTTTTGATTTGCATTTTTCTAATTGCTAGAGATGTTGAACATTTTTTCATATATTTGTTGATTGTATATTATCTTTTGAGAAGTGTCTGTTCAGTTCTTTGGCCCGTGTATTGATTATATTATTTGATTTTTTGTTAAGATTTTTGAATTTTTATTTATCCTAGAGATTAGTGCTCTACTAAAAGCACTATACAGACTTAATGCAATTCCTATCAAAATCCCAATGACATTACTCATAGAAATAGAAAAAGCAGTCATGAAATTTATCTGGAAAAATAAGAGACCCAGAATAGCTAAAGCAATCATTTGCAAGAAGAGTGAAGCAGGTAGCATCACTATACCAGACCTTACACTATACTACAGAGCAATAGTAACAAAAACAGCATGATATTGGCACCAAAGTAGACTTGTAGACCAATGGTACAGAATAAAGGGCACAGAGACTAATCCACATAATTATAGTTATCTTATATTAGACAAAGGTGCCAAAACACACATTGGTGAAAAGATAGCCTCTTTAAGAAGTAGTGATAGGAAAACTGGAAATGTATATGTAACAAAATGAAATTAAACCCCTATCTCTCACCATGCACAAAACTCAACTCAAAGTGAGTCAAGGACCTAGGAATTAAACCAGAGGCACTGTGTCTATTAGAAAAAAATGTAGGTCCAAACTTCTATCAGGTGGGATTGAGCCCCACCAACTTCCTTAATAAGACTCCTATAGTGTAAGAATTAAACTCAAGAATCAATAAATGGAATGGATTCAAACTAAAAAGCTTCTTCTCAGAAAAAAAATAAAAACAACCAGCAAGCTGAATAAAGAACCTACAATTGGGAACAAATTTTTACCCCATGCACATCAGATAGAGCACTAATCTCTTAAAATTATATTCTGTGTGGAAAGCCTTTATCCAGTATATGAGTGGCAAATATTTTCTCCCTGTCTTCAGCTTTGTTTCCCTAGTAGTTTGTGTCATGTCTGGGATCTAGAAGTTAAATGACTGTTTAAATGGTTGCATTCATATTTGTAAGTAGAAAGTCATGGTTAGTATTCTTTATACTTAATTTTGATTTTTTTCTCATATATTTAAAATGATTTCTTAGCAATTTGAAATTATTTGGTGGACTTTGGTATCATGTAAACAATGACTGGGATTGAACTCAGGGGCACTGGACAACTGAGCTACATCCCCAATCCTATTTTGTATTTTATTTAGACACAGGGTCTCACTGAGTTGCTTAGGGCCTCTCTAAGTTGCTGAGGCTGGCTTTGAAATTGCATTCCTCCTGACTCCTGAGCCACTGAGATTAGAGGTGTCCACCACTGTGCCCAGCTTTTTATTTCCCTTTGAACAGTAGGAAAATGTATTGACTTTCTCTGTTTGGATTATTATTACTTACATTTTATGTGAAATAAAACTGAGTTTCACCTAAAACTTACTTGTGTTTATTATGACAGTGAGGTCAATGTCATTTTAGATTTATATTGAAGTAGTAAAATTTTGGTTAGGCCTTGAATATTTAAGCCTATACTTTCTTCTATTTTTGTGAATAAACTGATGTGCTCGTATACATTTCAAAAATATTCTTTGGAAATGTGAAGATTGTTGTGTTTATTAGTTTTAGTTCTATAGAGCTTCAAAATTCCTGTGCCACCAGCATTGTTAAGTCCTTCCGAACAATTGACATTGCTATTTATGTGGTTAATTTCACAGGACATAGCAGTCTTTATTGCCATCATTAATTGGTACAGGACTTAGACTGTTTTCTAGTTGGAAGCTCAGTCATAGAATTAGAAAATATATAGCCAGAAAGAAATCATTTGATCTAAACCATTCATTCTACCGATAAGAAATTAAGGTCCAGAAATGGTCTTATTAATGTCTTAACAGGTATTTAGGATAAAGACTAGACTTCAGGTTTTCTGGATCCCCATTTCAGTGATCATGACACTAATATCTTTGGTCCGCATTACCCACATAATTAAACATAATTACATATTAGATAAGAAGTACTAAGGAGCCATTATAATGAAAAATGTCAAAATATTATCTTGAATACTTTGATCTTCAAATGCAATATATAACACTTCAAACATTAATAGTTCCAGTGATTCACTGAGTAAATCACTTTTTCCAATAAGATCACAAATTAGCAATCTAATGTTTTGACTAATTCAAATACTTCCCTAATAGTCTGAAAAATATGTTTATGTACCATAGAAAATGATTGACTTATCCCAAAAGGCTAATTTTAAAAGCATTGGTCAAGTGAAATTGTACATATTTTTCCAAGGATATTTTACAGAATATTTTGGATTTTTCTGGTACAGAAAAAATTATGACATAACAAATTGATGACAGAGAATAACGACCTTGAGACATCTGATGATCCAGTGCTTTATGGAGTATTTTTTGGTTGTTGCAGGATGAGTCATTTGACTAATTATATAATGTGCTATACTAATACTAATTATATACCATAATGAATTATTAAATTGAACATTGGTCTTAATGAAATCCTGTCAAATACTGCAGGGACATGGTTTATATGTGGACATTACAGGTTATGTCAACATGTGTCCTTTTCCAAGAGATGTTTTCTTAGATACTTTTGTTTTCAGATTCCATAGTCTTGCAAGTGGATCTGAGGGTATGATCGTGACTGTAGACAGCCGATTCCACATGCTGACATTTCAGGATGTATTCAGATGTGAAAAGAAGGTATTCTATTCATTCTAGAGCACTACACACCAGAAAACTATTACTACTAACAGTAGTTGTACTAGCAATGAAACTAAAGGTTTGGTCTATATTCCTGTACTTGTTGTCTTTAATGGCTCTTGGATTGGTGGCCTTAAAATTATATAATAACTGGGCACAGTGGAACACATCTGTAATCCCAGCAGTTCAGGAAGCTGAGACAGGAGGATCATGAGTTTGAATCCAACCTCAGCAATGGCAAGATGCTAAGCAACTCAGTGAGACCGGTCTCCAAATAAAATACAAAATAAGGTTAGGGATGTGACTCAGTGGCTGAATGCCCTGAGTTCAATCCTCAGTACCAAAAACAAAGAAAAAGAAAAAATTACAAAATGTACTTTTTAAAATTTACTTTTGCCCTTAGATAACTCTTATTGCTTTATCTATGTTGGTGGTAACTAATGTGTTCAGTAAGGCTTGCTTCATATTTAAAAGTCATTTAACATTTCTTAGAATACTTTGCTAATTCTTTTTCCTAGCATGCTTACTTTCTGTGTGCCTGCCATGAGACTGCCATGAAAAAATCAATTCAGCATCATGGTGTAGAACATATCCTATGTGTAGTCATGTCAACAAGAAAGGGCATTTGGGCCATGCCAAATTGTAGAGGTTGTTAAGCAAGATGAGAGAGAAGGGAAACGTTTTTATAACTGTATTGAAGAATATCTCAAATTATAACTTCTAAGGAGGTCTCAACTAAAATACTAAGCATACTACTGACTTTCTGAAAGGACATTTTCTAACAAAAAGTTTTTTTATTGCATCTGATCTCACTCATGTATCACATTTTTATTTACATGATAATTTTGATGCTTAATGAAAAATAAAGATTTCATAGGCAACTATTTTATGATGCCTTCAATTGCCTTTATCGATGATTCACCACATATTACATGAGTCATAGAATGTTGCATTTATATCAATTAATATTAAAATTAGCCCAAGAATTTTCTCCCCAAGGATTTGATCCAGGTATCCTTTAGTGTTGCCAGTGCTTAAAATTCTCTTGCTTCATGAGGTTTTCAATCTTACCTCTGAATATGACGACAGGAAATGTTTTCTTACACAGAATTAAAATCTCTTTTCCTTTTGCTTTTCCCTATTAAAGTTGAGTTTCTTGGCACGGATTTAGTAGCAATGGAAGCCATAAATAAGTGCTACAAAACCCCAGCTAATGTCAGTTTATTAATCCTTTGCTACCACAAAAACTAGGACTTACAGTCTTCCTACATGATCTCTTTTTCTGAGGAGAATATTTATGCATGAAGTAGATCTGGGAAGGGAACATGGGTCTTCAAAGAAAAAAAATCTTCAGCTAGGACCTGTCAACTCTGTAGAGCATTCTGACTCAATCTGCAAGAATTTTCCCTATGTGCTGATACTATCCTTCAGTAATGAGAGAGAGAGTTGTTTTCTCAGATTTTGCAGCAAGAGAGATGGCATAATTTAAACAAATCTTGTTTGCAGTCATAATTGAAGTGTGTGTGTGTGTGTGGGGGGGTATGCTTTTAAATCCTAAATGGTACATCGGTTTTCAGCAATTCTAGGGGGAAAATGTTTCTGAAGTTATGTTGTAAATAAAGCAGGGCCGTATTTAATAATGTCATCTTCAACCTACTTTTCCTGAAATTATATACATAAATTCTGAAGGTGTAAATTTTATGTCTTTTCCTATAACATTTTTTTTTTCTTCCAAGTGTGTGTAGCTTGCTAGAATTTGCATTGAAAAGTTTTGGATGGAGTTTGCTGGCATGAATCCTGTGTGAACAAGACTCATAGATTTTTTGCCTATAAACTGCATCCTAAATCTTTTTTTCACAGTTTAACATTTCTCATGGGCTATCTTGAGCTGAATTTGAAATAGAGACCTAGCTTATTATCTCAAACTCTGAAGTCAAACTCTGATGCAAAGTGATGAGCTTATGAAGAACCATCCATAGAGAAGCAGAGAGGAAAAGAGCAGACAAAAGCAAGTAGGAGAGTTTCTGGACCAGAAAACAAGTTCAATTTCTTTTCTTTTCTTTTTTTTTTTTTTTTTGAACTGAGGATTGAACCCAGGTGCACTCAAACACTGAGCCACATCCCCAGCCCCATTTTTTATATTTTATTTAGAGACAAGTCCTCACTGAGTTACTTAGTGCCTCACTTTTGCTGAGGCTAGCTTTAAACTCACCATCCTCCTGCCTCAGCCTCCCAAGCCATTGGGATTACAGATGTGCACCATTGCACCTGGAGACAAGTTCAATTTCTTAAATTCATTCTTTTACATTAAAATTCATTCCTTTTATTTTTTTCTGATTTCCATAGGTATAATCTAATATTTTGACCTGAAATTATATACATAAATTCTGAAGGTGTAAATTTTATGTCTTCTCCTATAACATTTTTTATTCCAAGTATGTGTAGCTTGCTAGAATTTGCATATCTGCATTTCTTTGAAAAACAAGTTGCAATAGAATATTAAGGGGTATCTTAACTGGAAATATAGAGAGAAATTATAATATTAATATATACTTATGGTGGTATCCAAATATTTGTACAATCTAAGTTGAAAAGAAGAAGAAAAAGGAGAAGAAAAAAAGATTAAGTTATTGGGGATGAAATTTTTAAAATTGCCAATAGTTGGTGAAAAGAGTAAGAAAAATACTAAGTGTGAACATGAATGTTTTAATTCTAGTGTGTTTTCAACCCTTCTCGTCTGTGGCCTATTTTGAAACTTCATGTAACCATCTCCCCTCCTCCCTTGTCACTGGTTTCACATACGCCAGCCATTTGGGCCATTTCTGCTGATGGATACTGCCAAATCCCTTTGTCCAACTCTCTCGCTTGATTTGGGAGAATGGAGTGAGAAATGCAGAATTGGCCTTTATGTTGGCTATGTCTGATTTTGCCAGGAGGCAGGAGGCTGTGAAGCTATATGATGCTGAAAGATGTTGAAATCCCAACTGTGGGGTTTCTTTGTCTTTTGGGAGTTTGCATGAATTTGCTGGATATGCTAAAAGATGCCTAGCTAGCCTCTCTTCTACAGGAAAATATTTAAATATACTTCTGTGAAAGAGTGATATGAAGAAAGTTGCCTTAGATCATCAGGGCTGAATTAATCTGCTAGAAACTGAAGTTGCAAAGAGTATACCAGATATGAATCTTCTTAAGCAGATAGAAAAATTAAAAAAGCAGGAGTTTATTGCTCTTTGGATTCGTGTTCACTCTATACGGGTAAACTCTGAAATATCTCCTGAATGTGTTTGTCTCTGCTGACCCACACCTGTTTTAATCGTGTGAAATATTTCAGACTATCCTTCTTTCTGCAAATTTTTTACTTTAAAGCACTATAAGATATTGAACCAAATAGTTTTGCTTGCGTATATTGATCACACATGATTTTGGCTGTTATCTTCAGTGGAAAATCGATGTGTCACATAGCGTTCCCTAAGAAAAAGGTACGGGGCTTCTTTGTAATTCTTTGTCAGATGATTGCTCTATCTTGATTTATGCCCTCAAACTTTTTCTCATTCAGCAGAAAATATTGTGTTGCTATCTGAGAGAGCAAAGCGATCTATACCAATTTATGCTCTGAGCACAGCCTCCTTCCAGAATTCTTTATGGAACATATCAACTCACTATAGATTAGGAACACAATGCATTCTTCTTTCTTAAAGTGTCAGATTGGCCATTTGGTTCAGATCCAAATTTTTGAATGAACATTTTTAGTAAAAATATTTCTCTATAGGATAAAACCTTGGATAATCATTATTCTAATGCCTCCCAGAATTTCCGGATCTAAAAAGGAAATTAATAACCTAGTCATAACAATTGTCCATACTATATCGGGACCTACACTTGGAACCAGATTAGGGATGATTTTCTAAAACTGTTTTCATTGTCAACTTTTGCAAGACTGAAATCTGATTGTAAACTTTTGAAAATTAGGTTATGTAGCTCAATGGTGAAAGCGCTCCTAGATTCAGTTCCCAGTGTACGTGTACACACACACACACACACACACACACACACACATACGGAAAAGAAAAAGAAAACTAGGTTTCTTAGAAACTACTTTCTTCTAAGTAATATTTTGAACCCAAACATACATTTCAGCTTGCTTTGTCATGTCCTTAGCAGTGTTAAAAACACAATATTTCATTGTAGAAAATCTTGAACTTTTAAAAATTGAAATTAAAAATTGTTAGGCCTACTTTGTACTTGTACAGAAGATGTACTTTACATCTTATGGTATAAAGTCGTTGCCATTCAAGGGGAAAACCAATAATAGGAATGAATGAAATGTTAATGGTAATGTAATTGTGGAATGTTCAAGGATATTTAGTGTTCCCTGAACTTATCTACAGGAGGAGTGAGAGTAGAGAAGGAAGATGAAGAAAAGTTCAAGAGAATGGTAAAAAGTAGAACCCAGTCTGCAAGTCTGCATAACCCCACACTTTTGATCTATTGTTTAAAATCTTTGTTTATGCCGACTATCTAACAAAATACCTTTTTCCTCCCAATCCTGTGTTAGTTACTATACAGAAATTCCATTTGCATACTAGTGTGGCTTGAATGTCCCCTGCAAGACTCAACTTAAAGGCATTTCCATTAAGTGGTGGTAAGGTCATCAGGCTTTCGGGTTTCAACTTTATGAAGGACTGAAGGACTTTTCACAGGAGTGGCAAGTAAAAGCATTTGTGTACTTGGGAGTGGCTTTGTGTAAAAGCATTTGCCCACAGGATAGTTAACAAAGCCACTTGTGATTACATGACCAATGTAATTCTATATGATGTATAACCAGAAGAATGAGAAGTTATACTCCATATATGTATAATATGTTAAAATACATAAATACATATTATAATGCATATTATACATAAATACTGTCTGTATAACTAATAAGAACAAATTTTTTAAAAAGGCACTTGCACATTCATGTTTACTGTCTCACACACACACACACTCACACACTTGTTCCCTCACCCTGTGAAGTCTCCTTTCATGCATGATGAAGCAGGAAGCAAGGCTTCTCCAGATGCAAGGGCCTTGATCTTGGACTTCCCAGTCCCTTATACAGTGAGAAATAAATACCTACTCTTTATATATCGCCCAGTCTGCAGTATTGTGTTACATCAACAGAAAGAGATGACAACTCATGTTGAACATAAAAGCTTCCAGTACATCTGAGATGATTATGAGATATGTTAGACTATTTAAAATGAGAATTATTCTAGAAAATTGGGAATGTGTGTTATTGCATATAAACACATTATTATCATGTGTGGGTTATCTATGTACTTCTGAGTCACTAAATTCACAGTTTCATATATATATGATGCTATGATGACCATTAGTATGTAACTGGTACTATTACTACAATATATTAGTGCAATTATTCTTTCAGCATCAGTATTCCTGTAATTGCTTCATTTTGTACAAAGCCAACTTTGACTTATGGTGTCCCTGGATTTAATTTTGTCTAATTGATAACATAGTTTAATAATTGTAATCCACCAAGAAGCATCCCAAAAGCTAGAGAACAAATAGTCTCTTTCCTAAGATAAGAATTTATTTTTATTTCTCAGTCTTGTCTTTTTTTGACCCCCAAGACAAAAGCACTTCTTCCACGTTGCTGTCCCCAGTCTTTCTGATCTTTTGTTAGATCCTATTTGGAGATTTATCCTTGGCCTCTCAGGTTCTCCCTCTCTCTGCTACGGTTGATGATGACAGAGTCCCTTAACTCCTGGTATTACCCCTAGTCTAAGTGGGTGTTGTTACCTTAAGTAAACTTTATGCTGCTCAGAACTATAATTAGGGCAGAGCTCACCCACTGGCCCCACACCACCCTGGTCCAGAGTTCTGGAAGGTAGAGCCCATCCATAGCCCAGAGTTCCTGGGGAAAGCCACTCCGTGTTGGGGTTCCTTATTCAACAAAGCATGGCTCCACAGCCCAACATCAGGAAACATACAGGCTTGAACCTGTCACCACCATGAAACTGGGACAGTATTGCTTCTATAAAGAGACAACAAGAAGGATCTGATAAGACATGACCAAGATCCCTGTGGCCTGGCTGCACCAGTGGTTTCTCTACTAGGGGTGCTAACTGTTATCCTGTTGCTGAAGTAATGGGGAGTCTTGCATGGGGTTGCCTATCTCTTGTTTCTCCTAATAGCCAACTTCTTATGATTACTCTCTCACTAGTCATATAATTGAAAACCTCCATATTCTCACATCCTACCTCATAAACATCTCAGCTAACCCCCAGTCTCCTCTTCCACCGCCAGAAACTATAAACCATTACACAAACCTATTGACTATATGGTTGAAGATAACCAAGCCCATCATTTCTGTTTATAGTGACAAAAACGTAAATGTAAAAATAGAAGCTAAGTGATATATGGTTGCATGTGGGGTACATTGAGTGCTGTAATATTGATCTCTCCCTTAAAAATGAGATATTGGTAATCTATAGAGACACTATAAGACAATAGGGCAGAAGCTGTAATACCTCAGATCTACACTGCAGAAGAGGAAGACACACAGACATCATGAAAAAACAAGGGAGGAAAGTGCCCTAAATAAACAAAGAAACTACAAGAGAATTCATTGATAGTGAAGTAGGTGAAACATCAGAGGAATTCAGAATATACATAATTAAAATTATTTGGAAATTAAAGAATGACCTAAGTGAGCAGATACAGGCAAAAATCAATGACTTCAATGAATAGATAAGAGAACAAATTCAGATTCCAAGAGATTACTTCAAGAAAGAGAGATACTGAAAAAAAAAAAGAAATCCTTGAAATCAAAGAAACAATAAGCCAATTAAAAACTCAATAGATAGTATCAGCAACAGACTAGACCCCTTGGAAAACAGAACCTCAGACAATGAAGACAAAATATATAATCTTGAAAATAAAATTGACTTCACAGTGAAGATGGTATAAAACCAAGAACAGAACATCCAAGAATTATGGGATACCATCAAAAGACCAAGTTTAAGATTTATTGAAACAAAAGGATTGCACAATCTCTTCAATGAAATAATATCAGAAAATTTCCCAAGCATGAAGAATGAATTGGAAAATCAAATGCATCAGGCTTTCAGGACTCCAAATGTAAAAAATTACAACAGATCTATACCAAGACACATATAATGAAAATGTGTAGCATACAGAATAAGGATAGAATTTTGAAGGCCACAAGAGAGAAAAATCAGATTACCTATAAGGGAAGACCAACTTGGATCTCAGTAGATTTTTCAACCCAGACTCTCAAAGCCAGGAAATCGTAGAACAATGTATACCAAGCTCTAAAAGATAATGGATGCCAACCAAGAATTTTATATCCAGCAAAATTAAATTTATTTCATCAAATTTGATGATGAAATAAAAACCTTCCATGATAAACAAAAGCTAAAAGAATTTACAGTAAGAAAGCCTGCACTACAGAACATTCTTGCCAAAATATTCCACAAGGGAATTTTCATTTTCCCCACAAGGGGAAATGAAAAACAACCAGGAAAATAAGAACAATAATTAATAGTAGTATTCTTTACAAATTGCAATGCCATGTTACATTTTATTTTACATTTTAAATAGATAATATTAACTGAATTTTAGCTAATATTGTATTTTTGGTATGATATGTTTAACTTTTTAAGCCTTATAGTATGAATTTAAGTTTTTGAACAGGTTGCATTATAGACTTTGGGATAAAATTATCTTGTATTCAAATCCTAGCTCTGTCATTTATTAGCTGTGCAGCCTTGGGAAAATTATTTATCTTCCCTGTGCTGCAAATTCTTCATCTATAATTAAACATAATAATAGTGCCCACCTTGTAAAGCTTTCATGAAGGTTATATATGTTAATTCATATAAAATAATTAGCCAAGATCCACAATAATAATGATTCAAATGTTAGCATTAAAACAGTAATGATAAATATGCAATGATAATAAATGCAATGTAATAAATATTATTGGTTGAAAATTTAAAATTGAAGTTTGTCTCTGAAGGAGAATAAAATGGATGTGATCTGTGCCCCTTTTCTAAATGATCAAGGAGATAGAAACCATTTCCTCTATCTCCGTGCATGCATCTTGGAAACAAAGAAATGCACTTCTTCCCTTATTGTAGCTTCTTTGTGCTGCCTATTCTTTCTCATCATATAAGAAAAAAATTTAAAGCACAGGTGTGATAATAGTGTGAACAATAGTATAACAGTTGTTATAGGGGCATCATTACAAAGTCGACAGAAACTTAAGACATGATAATGGAGTATTATGAAGAATTTTATGTGCATAAATTGGATAACTTAGATGAAATGAATACAAGTTACCAAAACTGATGTAGAAAGAAATAGAAAACTCAAAGAATCCTGTATTCATTGAAGACACTTAATTTGCTACTTAAAACTTCAAAAAGGAAAATTCCAGGCCCAGATGTATTCAGTGATTGATTGTATTAAACAAAGTCTTTCAAACAATAGAAGGAAACACAAATAAATGGAAATAAATGCCAAGTTTATGGATATGACTTAATGCTTATTGGATGATAATTCTCCCCAAATTGATCTGTAGATTCAGCACAATCCCAGTCAGACTTTATAAGATTTTTTAGACAAATTGCAAAGCTTATTCTGAAATTTTGGAGGAAATGCTAAGGTCCTAGAATAGCCAGAATGTGTGTTTTTTTTTTAAACAAAGTTAGAAAACCTGACATTCCTGATTTCAAGGCATATTTAGAAGCTCCTTTAAGCAATGCATCATGGACTCGACATAAAGATGGCATAATATCAGGGAAACAAAAACAAATTATGAGGAGATCCACCTTTATATATTCAACTATTTTTTCATCTAAGTTGCCAAAGTAATCCAATAAGGAACTAATGATCTTTAAAAAATGTTGCTATTAGAATAGAAACAACATGAAAAATATAGACTTAATACTTATTTCATACAATACGCTCAGGGTAAATTGAAATGTATCATAAACACATGAAGAAAAAAATTATAAAGCATAGTGAATAAAACATTTTTGTCTTGTAGGCAACAATGTTCTAAATTGGAAAAGCACAGGTTAAAGTAGAAAAAATCATAAGTTAGACTGTAAATAAAAACTTTAGCTATGAAAAAAGTACTAATAAGGAAAAAAAAGACAAAGCACAGATTGGAGAAAATTACAAATATACCTGGAAAAATATTTATATTTATTTCATAAATAAGTATAAAAGCACAATGATTGCAAAATAAAAACCCTAATAAAATGGACAAAATATTTAAGCAGACAATGTAATTTGAAAAATAAATCCAGGTGACCAATAAGCAAAGGAAGAGAAGATGCTTAACATCACTGATGTTTGGGGAAATGCAGATTAAAACCAGAGTGAAGTATCATTAAACATGCAGTGGAATGGCTTAAATGAATACAGCTGACACCAAGGGTCAGTGTAGATGTGAAGCAATTAGTAGTACACATCCCTGGTGGAAATTAAAAATGGCACAGTCAGTTTGGAAAGTAGTTTGACACTTTATGATAACATTAAACTTGCAATTTCTTATGGCCAGCAACTCCATTCCTACTCAAAAGAAATAAAAAACATGTACCCCAAGACTCATACTCGAAGTACTTAGAAGATAGTATTTACTTACTGGTGAAAAGATAGACCAAGTGTTAGTGCATAAGTGAAATACCATGCAGCAATAGAAAAGGAACAAACTACAGATGCAACTGATATGAAAGAATCCAAGGGCATTATGCTCAATGAAAGGAGCTAGACAGCAAAGACATCAATGTATGATTCCAGTTGAAAGACACATTAGGGAACTCAATTCACAAGTGTATTAGTGGTTGCCTATAGCCAGGTGGGTTTAGGGGAGGCAGTGGTATGGAAAAGAGCAGGAGGAAGCATTTTGTAATGTCAATTTTCTGAATTTTGACCACAGTTGTGGTTACAATATTCATCTACCATAATTTATTAAACTGTACACTTAAACTGCAAGGATTTTATTGTATGTAAATTAGGCTTAAGACTATAAAAATGTATGGAGCACTTTTGTGAATATAATCTGCAGAGCAGTAGTTTTTTTTTTAATATACATACAGTGCAAATCTGCTGAGTAGTAAACTTCAGAAGGGTTGACAAAAAGGTTAGAATTTTCTTCCAGTACATTTCAATTAACTCTTTCTTAGGGTGTCACTATAGCTATGACTCTTCTGTATTGTAGTCTCTAATTAAGTTACTTTACATGTCCAACAATGTAAGCATATTTTTTAAATACCCAACGTATATGTACAATCTTTTCCTTTTTTATTTTTTTAACTATTAAAGGTATATAAAATAAACTCCTAAAGACTTTAAAAAGGCATGTATGGAAAATATGTATGTGCGTGAAGGGGGTGTGTATCATTTGAAAATTTTAAATATTTTTAGTGAAGATTTTAGCATTACCTTTATAGCATCAAATAATTTTTATTATATTTAAAATAAAAAAGCATGCTGGTAGAAATTTTGAAAAAAATGTGTATAGCTGCCCAAATTACATGCTTTCCATGGTGGCATGAGTTGGAAACATCTTTAACCCTGGTAAAAATACACTAGAAAATATTATATTAGGAAAACATAAGTCAGTTTAGGAAAGCTTTTTTTTTAAAGAAGGAACTCATTATAGCTTTATTATTTTCTGAAATATAGTGAGTTTATACCAAAACTATATTATCAGTGATGAGTTAGATGAATTACATTATTTCAAAATTTGCTGTGTCAGTGCTATATTTAATAGCACAGTGATTCCTTGGGTTCCCTTTTATTAATTTAATTTTAGAAATAGAGAAGGCAGCTGCTTCCAGGGCTCACCCAGTCTCTATGGATATGGCATGCTGATGGTACTTTTGGACAGCTTGTGTTTCAATTGTAGCTTTCTTTTAATTTTCTGTGCTTTAAACTTGCTTTGTACAAGCTGTGTAGTAAATTCATTCTCTGAATGATTAGCTTTCACCCATATAAAAGAAAGACTTTTTTCTTCTTCCTTTCATCATTAACAACAATTTTCTTTTGGTATTTACATGATAAAAAAAAAAAACAAAAACAAGAGAATCACCTTTTGTTTGTAATAACCCATGTGTTCTAACCCCACACTTTGTTCAAAACATCCATACCTAACCTGTTTTTGCTGCTAACCAAGTTTTTGGATGTATCTGCTGCTGCCCACTGAGAGAAAGCCCAGCTATATCCAAAGTCATGACCTTGATGGATGATGCCAGAGCTTATGATGCTCCTGAGCCTTAGCAGTCCTGAGTTCTGGGAACAGGAAGAGAGCTAGCTTCTCTTCTCTCTCTCTCTCTGCTCCTCTGCATTATATGAATAACTGTTGCCCTCTAACAGGTCTTACAAAAGAGAAAAGCAAAACATACCAAAGGCACATGTTTTGAAAACTTTGATTGTTAAATGTGTAGATTTTGTTTTATCTTTCCCTTGTCTTTGCCTTTCACTCACCTTTATTTCACTGGCCATGGATCAGCTGTGCCGCACAGTTTCTTATGAGTAGTTTGATGGACCCTGCATTATGTGATCCTTCCCCAGGACTGAAGTATCCTTCCGCAGCTAGGAGCATTGGCAGCTAATGTTTCTTCGTGATTCTCTCTCTTGAAGTTACCCTTAAAACACCCACTGGTCAAACTGATGTCCTTTTGCTACAGTTTGGATCTTGAACGTCCCCCTAAGGCCATGTGTTGAAGGTCTGGTTCCCAGGGTGGTAGGTAGCACTATTGGGAAGTGGTGGAACCTTTAGGAGATGGACTCTAGTGGGGACTCTTTGGGTAATTGGGAGTGTGCTTTTGAAGGGAACTGTGGTATCTCTGCTCCTTCTTTCCCTCTCTCTCTCTCTCCCTCCTTGACTGCCTCACCACAGGCCCAAAGCAAAAAGACCTATTTATGGGTCATGGTCTAAAACCTCCAAAACTATAAGCCAAGATTGCCTTTTTCTCTTTATATTGGTTATTTGATTATAATGACAGAATGCTAACACACATTCCTTAGGCATATCCGTGTCTGAAGAATGGTCAACGCATGAGTATAAAGCTCATGACTTACTACATTGTAAGGCAAACTTGAAGGATCATCTCAGAATTTGAGTTGCCTTGAGACTAGTTGAAATCTTTGTTATGACTCCACCAACTGTTTGATTTCTCCTCCATCCATTTCTGCTTTTTTCACTCCCACAGGTGCTGGACCAAATATGCTGTGCTCAAATCTCTATCAAGTTTGATTACAGGGAACTTGGACAGAGTCATTTTTCCATTAGGTTCTGGCTATAGCCCTGATTAGTTATAGAAGTCCAAAGTCACATCATGTAGACAAAATGTAATAATCATGGCTAATATTTATTTAACACTTTCTACTTATTGGGTGTTACGCATTGAACATTATGTTCTTCTAATTTTCCCACCACTCTTAATGGAATATTCTACTCTTTCATGGAGAAAATAGGATTGTTATGTAAAATGTTAACATTGGGGGAACATAAAAAACAGTATAGTAGTTTTGCATCTTTAAGTTTAAAGTTAAGTCAAAATAAAAATTTGAAAGCAATGAATAGTAGAACTAGGTTATTAAGAATTTCACTGTGATTTCAGAGTTTAATTTCTTTATTAAGACCTACACTGCCTTTAAAATAAAAGTTCTCTTGGATACAAACTAAGCCAAAGTGACAGACATATGTACCTTTTTGTTGAGGGTAAAATGGGATGTTTATCCAGGCAGGAGTCAGTTGAAATGTTTTGTTGTGAATACATGTGTTTTTTAAAATTTTTTTGATTTAATGTTAGAATTTAGTTTATAACTGCCTAAAAATAACGTCTGCAGTATCAGTTAAAGTTGAAAGCACATAAACAAGCATATGGAGGCATTACATGATTCAGTGGTGACAGTGCTCAGTAATGGAATCTGACTTCCACCCTTGTTTCTCTTGCCTGTCCAGTGTTCTGAAGGTAGAATACATTGTTCAGATAACCATCTTGTCCCCTGACACTTTTTGTAGATAGTATCCATAGTATCTACTAGTTTGTGATCCTTAAGACACTTCCTATATTCCCTGGATCCCCATTACTAGGATGAGAAAGAATCCTTGCATTTAAATAAGATTTCAATTAAATCTTGAAATAGTTTTAATAATCTTGTTTTTAAAAAAGCTTAAATAATCTTTAAAAATTACTTGGAAACAGATATTCTTTCTACTGATTTCCGACACAGCAACCCCTTATATTTCTGGCATGTGTTAAGATGAAAAATTGATTTCATATCAGTGTGAACGATAGTGTAATGTAATGAAAAAATAACTCTGAAGTCAATTTGTTTGAACCTGAAGCGTTGGGATAAAATGAATTAGTTTATATTGTATCATGTTCGTGCAGAATTTGTCTTGTGTTTTCAATTTATTTCTTAGTTGCAGGGATTGCCCTTGTAAGAGGTTTTTCTTTACATGAAGCTATTAGTTATATTCCACTGTTTTGAGATACTTTTAATATGTAGATTTCTTTTTGATAATACATGTGTTAGTTATGAGGTTATGGTGGAGTTTCACATTTGATGTTCTACATGTGAAATAGATTAATTTCTTACCTTTTTTATTTTAAAAAAAATCCTGGCAAACAATATGATAAAATGAAAATAACATCAAGTCTGGAATTAGAATACCTGACTTCTGTAGTTAAATTTTTCCACCAAGGAATCTAATGACCTTAAAAATGTCACTTAAACTTCTGATGACCTGATTCTTCATTACAATAATGAAATTATCTATAACTTATTTCTAATTATAAAATTCTATAAATCCCATTTTTTAAATTCACAATTGATTGAACTCTATAATTATTCTTGGATGTTATAAGTTACTTTCATTATCTTTAAAAAGCTTTCTTCACTTTTAGGTATAAGCTTCCATGAATTCCAATTATTTTTGAGCCCCTAGAATGCATTTGAGATCAGGCTGTTTTGTTTTTTTAACGTTTTAAATTTTTTAATTTGTTCTAATTAGTTCTACATGTCAGTAGAATGCATTTTGACACATTGTACACAAATGGCACAGTTTGTTTTTTAATTGCCATTCAAATAATTTAAATTTTACTGATAACAACAGCTCAACTCTTATATATTTTAGAGATAATCATTAATTCCGCTGTCTCTCTTGTTGGTATCAGAAAATATTTTTGGAGTTACCAAAAGTAAACAATGAATTAGCTCTCTAAAAGAAATGGAACATAAAAAGTCAAATGATTTTTTGCCACATAATCTCCCTTATAAACAGTTACTTAGAGGCGGGGCAGGGTAGTGCTCGCCTGTAATCCCATCAGCTCAGAAGACAGAGGAAGAAGGATTTCGAGTTTAAAACCAGCTTCAGCAAGTTAGCAAGGTGCTAAGCAACTCAGTGAGACACTGTCTCTAGTAAAATACAAAATAGGGCTGGGGATGTGACTCAGTGGTCGAATGCCCCTGATTTGAATCCTGGGTACTGACCCACAAAAAAAAAAAAAGTTACTTAGTTCAAAGGGAAACTATTTTATAAAATAAGTATTAGTTTATGTCTATTGATAGACATGGTCATTTGCTCATGAACAATTGACTCTATGCCCCAGGCTCTATGCTCCTTGGTGGTGATACAAACACAAATAGCAGATCATCATTGTCTTCAAGGAGTGTATATCTTTGAGGGATGTGGTGAGACAGAGACATCAAGAAAATAACTGCAGTATGAAGGGAGTTACATCAGACTCAGCATGATACTTGTGACAAAGAGGAGGTGTTGTATGATACACATCCTTTTTTTCTATCAAGAGTGAAAGAATATATTTTTGATTTTTATTATTTTGTATTTGTTCTTTTTAGATATCCATGACAGTAAAGTATATTTTGACATATTTTTACAAACATAGAGTATATCTTATTCTAATTGGGACCTCATTCTTCTGGTTGTACATTTGGAGATTCACTGTGGTATATTCTTATATGCACATAGGAAAGTTTGTCAGATTCATTAAAGTTTGGGTGAAAATTGTCTCTGTTGGGGCTGGGGCCCGGTATCCCTAGAGATGTAGAGAATTGTGCAAATGTGCACAGAGGAGAAGCAGCCTGCTGTGTGTGGGGGGGGAGGGGCATGGGCGGGTGCACTGAGTAGTTCCAGAATGTCAATATGAGATTCCTAAAATATGAGCCAGATCAAGAAGTGTCTCAATGTTATGGTCAAGTACAGAATTCTTAAGTGATTTCGTAGAACTCCTCAGATGGTCTGTTAAAAGATTTCCTTTCTAAAGCACTCTTTTTTCCTCCTCCTTTCCTCTCTCCTTCCTACCCTGTTTCATTTCTCTGCTTCTCTCTTTTCCTGAACTAAATTCTTAGATAAAATACCTCCTTTCAGTATTTTGCCTCCCATTAGGGAACATATTTTTATATTCCATTTATATATCCAAAACCTATAAAACCATCAAGGTACATAAAAAGAAAGGTCAATATGTAGAAATCTTACCTTTGAAGATTAAGATGTAACTTCACAAATATTTAAAACTCTTGTTGTTACAAATATGCTTTTCCTTTTTCATAAGCTTTCCCTAAGAGAAGATCTTGCCTAAAACTCTATTACTAAAATAGATATTGTATTTTGAAAGTTTAGCTAAGATTCTTTCAAAACTGAGAGAATCTATCACAATTACTAACATATTTATTTAACATGGACTGAGTCATGCACAAAGCTCTTTGCTTTGGCGATTGGAAAATCTTTGAGAAAGTAAATGCAGTTTTTCAAAAGGCAGATTTAAAACAATTTAGTCTGATTACTCAATAGTAAGTGATCCGTTGAAACATTTTTATAGTTTTAAATTATTTACTTAAAAATTAAAGATTGTGAAAGGTGATTGGGTTATTGATTGTGGCAGCAAAGAGATTTTTAATTCTTATAGATGAATGCACACTTCTCTTGTGAAGAGCTAGGAGGTAAATGTTTTAGGCTTCATGAGCCAGAGAGTCTCTGTCACCATTACTCAGATCTGTCAGTAAAAGCAGCCCAGCAAATTGGTATGACTGTGCCAATTAAAAAATAAAACAAAGCAAAACACCAACTTTATTTCACAAGGTTTCCAATTTAATAAGAAATATCTTTTTGTTTTCAAGCTTTCTGATGCCTGTTTTTTGCAACCAGCCACATGGATTCCATGAGATCATTATATTCTTTCAGTATCCTAATGGAAGGAGGTTTGCTGTTGCGGTTGACCTTGGATTGTGTATGTCATCCTCAGAGGGTTCTTTGTTCTTGTCCCTGTACATGCTGCCTCACAGAGTTACTAGTTAGCAATGTGAACATAACTTTTGAGAATTTCTAAGCATTGATATTTGTTTAGGTTTGCTTAAATGGCTGTGTGATGAGACTACCAATACCCTCAAGTCTTTTCTCTCTTACCCGAGAGGCAGAACACACTGATTATTAACTGAAAGGCATAGTGGGAATTTTACCAGTTCTTCCTGATCATTTGGCTATAGAAATATATATATATAAAAACAAGCTTGAGTCTGTCTCTATGGGAAGCTGGGAGTGGGGTAATGTTTTCTCTGATGAGGTTGAAAGCAAAATACTTGTTTTCAATGGCTTAATAGACAAGTCTGGGAAAGAAGGCATTAACACCAGGCTGGATACGCAAAAGGGTCTGAAAGTGAGGATTTAGGAAAGGAAATGATTTTGAACTCCAAGATTCTAGTGAATTTTATGAAATTGAATGTCCTTTCCTTAAAATTAGTCAAAAGGAACGCTTTAATAATCTGTAGAGTGTGACTTTTCATTCTCATAACTAAAAATGTGTCCTGAACTAGTATCTGGTTTTCTAAGAAAGGACTTTTTATCCATGCTTTAAGACATGTTAGGTGACACGTCATTGTGTCACATTGTGCTGTTTACATACACATTTTACTATTTTTACTCCTCAACTGGATTCTCTCCCAGGCTTTCTTACCTTTCCTGGCATGCTTATATAATTTTATGTGAAAAAAAATTTTAAAGAGATTAGTGACAAGTTCAGCTTTGATTTCATTGTGATTCAAAATTGGGAGAACTCTAGGACCAGTGATTTTTTTAAATGGCCATTGCCAGTTGCATTTTCTACAGAGCAAGCACACATGATAACCAATAATTCAAAAGCCAAGCTGTTTCATATACATATAATAAGATTTCAGATTGACTTTGAAAATTTGCTAGATAGAATGTAGACTAATCACCCTGTATCATGGTCTCTTTAACACATCTGAAAACATTCCAAGTTTGAGTGTGAGTTTAAAGCAAGTATAGTTGGCCCTCTTTATTGGTGTTTTCTACACCTGAGGATTTAACCAAATACTAATTTTAAATATTCAAAAAAATACTGCGTGTATATTGATCATGTACAGATTGTTTGTCATTGTTTTCTAAACAATACAGCATTACTACTTATGTAGCATTTGCATTGTGTTTTAGTTGGCCATTTTGCTGGCATAACCAAAAGACCTGACAAGAACAATTTTGAAGGGGCCCATGGTCTCAGAGGTCTCAGTCCACAGATGGCCAGCCTCCATTCCTAGGGGTTTTGGTGAGGAAGAACATTGTGGCAGAAGACTGTGGCAGAGGAAAGTGGCTCAGGACATGGTACCAAGAAGCAGAGAGAGAAAGACTCCCCTACCCATGGACAAAATATATATACCCCCAAAGACATGCCCCCAGTGATCCTCCTCTAGCCACACCCGCCTGCCTACAGTCATCACCCAAGTTGATCCCTATCAGGGAATTAATGCAATGATTAGATTAAAACTCTCATAATCCAATTATTTCACCTTTAAAGTTTCTTGCATTATCTCACATATGATCTTTGGGGGACACCTGACATCTAAACCATAACACATTCTATTTGGTATTATAAGTAATCTAGAGATGATTTTAAGAATATGGGAGGATGTGCCCAGGTCTTAGGCACATATGGTGCCATTTTATACAAGACACTTGAACATCTACAAATTTGGTTTCCTGAAGGGTCCTGGAACCGACCTCCTGCAGATATCAATGGTGACTATACAGCTGTTCCTGTCAGTTGGTTGCTTCTCTGCATCTCCCACAGGGAGCAGTGAACCAAGAGGAGAAGAGCAGTGAAATGGTATTTTAGCTGACTTTAAGTTACATTGTGGTAACTCATGATTTCAGTGAGCTGGCAGCATTGTCGGAGCCAACCTGTTAAAATCTAGAGAGGAAAAACAGGTATAAATAAATGTATACTAAGTGACTTCTAGATTTTGCTCATTCTAATTTTGTTTTAACATCAAAATAATCTTATTGAAAGAGTCTTAGATTCCTTAAAGATGGAGAGTTTGCTGCAAGATGCAGCATTATTTTTATTTATAGCATAGGTAATGTGGAGAACAAGAGAAAACAGAATAGATTCTCAGGGAGCAGAAACCAATGGGAACTCATCACAATAGAAATTAATTTTCGATCAAGGCTTTATTTGGTATACAAGAGGCTAGAAGGCACAACTAGCAGTCCTCAAGAGTATATGAAAAGAGTACAAATTTCCTTTGGAGCATAAATAGATAAATCTATGCATAATGAATATTCTCCAGGTAGCATGGTTGAATAGACAGAAATGTGGTTTAGCAGGCACTGATATATTCTCTCTCATCTCAGTTGTCAGGCAGAATAATTTATATTTCTAGGGCATTTATTTGTGTGTATTACACATATATGTATATATAAATGCCTCAGTTATAAAGCAAAAGACTCTACATTTCTTTACATACTTTATCCTTTGAAATACAGGTTTAGGTTAAATTAGTGGTACTCAAAATTTTCTAATTATTACAATAACAGGAAATCTTTTGAAAAATACAGGTTCTCAATCTCTATCTTACATGAACCATATCAGGAACTACAGAGGAGAACACTAAGAGTTTGCATTTTTAACAATAGCCCTTAGTAATTTTAAGGGTACAATATTTGGGAAATATTGATTAAATTGTGTCTAAATTAGGTGACATAGTTATTATATTTGAATGTATTTTGAAAATATGTTGAGATGAATTGGAAATGTGGCAATTCATTCTACCTTATCTCCTAAGTAACAGCCAGAAGACTATATTCTCTCCTTAAATTACATTAAAAAGATGTCAACTTAAATGTAGTTAATAGAAGACAGCTGACCATAATAAATCATGGAGTTTTATACTCTTAATGAAAGCTTTTGTTACTGGTGAAGATTTTATCTGTTTTTAGTTCTGTACAAAAGAGGGGACATCGAAATGCTATCCCTTTCTACTGGAAGGTCGCTACGTTAGCTCACTGATACTGTTTCTTCAGAATATTCCACATCTCCTTCCCTCCTTTCTATCATCTTATCAAACATGCCTCCAATCTTGATTTTGTTCAAGTAGATTTCCTTTCCTGACAAGCATAATTTCATGAACAGCTAGCATAAGTGTTTGGATATATCGATCCTTGTGTTTTCATTTTACATAACTATGCCTGCATTTTTTATTTATATTCCATTTTGGGGGAAATTGCCTGGATCACCAAAGATCAAGTCCAAGGTGAATAAACTAAATGTAGGCACCATCCCTGTGAGCAGGCTGGCATGAGACACTCAGGTTTGTTTCTTCTGCTGTGGAAAGCCTGGGCAAGAGGGACAGAGACTCAGGTGCAGTTTGATCTGGGATTTCTGACCCAATACTGTACAGGGATTTCTGATTTAAAGCACTGCTTGAGACTGACTTCTCCTCTTAAATGGGACCCTGGGGCAGTGACTGGACACAAGAGGAAGAGAACAAAAAAGAGAATTCAGGCTTATTTTGTGTCAGATGAAACTGAGGTGACAGTGCTTGAATATTTTCCTCAAGCAAAATTGGGGCAAAGACTGTCCTGCTGAGTCGACAGAGCAGGATTCAGAAATGTTTTGATAAACAATTTCTATTTTCAGAGAGTGCAACATATTAATTCATCAGAAATAAATATTTGATATTTTTCATATGTAAAAAAATAAGCTTGATGAGTTTGAAAAAAGTGCTCGTGAGCAATTTCACCAGTTAGGAAGGAATATTCTCTCTCAGTTTGATATGAAGACATGGCTCTGCATCAATGTGTTTTTTTTTTCTCCTCTTTTTTCTTTTGACATTGACTGACATCAAGAATCCTTTCATGCAGTTGGGTATAAGGAGAAAGGCTGTCACCTGATTTGGTGAAATTATCGTGAAAGATTTTTAGCAAAATGTTGTGCAAGTATATAAGCAAGAAAATTTAATTTGCACAGCCAGTCTAGATAATGCATTCAATCTCACAGCCTCAAGATCCAGAAAGTTCTTCATGCAAATGTAATAGATGAATAATGTTTTTTCCATAGAAAAGGAACTTTCATATAAAATAGTAATTCATTGTATTAGCTGACAAATCTTCACAAACTGAGAAAAAAACAAAGGGAAAAAAGCTTAGGAAATTAAAGATACTTAATATAATTAAGATTTTCTTTCATTAAAAATGTTCTCAGCATTTACTATATTAGGAAATTTTATAACATTAAAAATCTCTTAAATATTCAGGTATAAATGGGGTTATAAAGAAGTCCCAAGGTAAAACACTAAGTACAATTAACTCTAGATTTCTGTAATTAAAATTATCCATTATAGCTGGGTGCAGTAACACATACATGTAATGCCAGTTTGGGTGGCTGAGACAGGAGGATGGCAAGTTTAAAGGCAGCCTCAGCAATTTAGTGAGGGTCTAAGCAACTCATCGAGACCCTGTCTCTAAATGAATTATATAAAAGGGCTAGGATATGGCTCAGTGGTAAAGCACCCCTGAATTTAATCTCTGGCACAAAAGAAAAAAAATTATCTGTTATTTTTCTAAGTATGCTTAATTACTCTACTAAAGGATCTGTCAAATTTATGGATATTCCTGTGTTGCATTCTTGTAATTTGTGGTCTAGTTAAATGGTAAGGTCTCTTTTACATGTTAGCCTTAACCTAAGCAAGAATGCATGTCAAATCATGGGTTTGAATGAGCTGGATTTTCCTCCATAAGCTGCATTATAGTGTGCACATAATGTTAATGATAAAATACCCTGAAATGCCACTAGGGGAATCAATGGTTTACGGTGACTAACAACTACTTTCCACATGTAAGTGATATGAAAGAATTTTAAAATCAGACTTGTATTTCAAGGGAGTAAAAATTTTTTAATTGATTTTATTTTTTTAAATACATGACAGCAGAATGCATTAGGATTCTTAATTTTAAGAGCAATCACCAAGTAGACAAGAATTTGACAACCTATACTTTAAAGATACACTTCAAATGCTCTTCATTAACTTTTTAAAGAACACAACGTCATTAAAACTTTTGTTTCAAAAACTACTATTATTTTTAACTACAATGATATTTTAAAAGTCTGAATTGCAAACATACTAATTTTGGGACATTTAGTATATAGGACATACTCAATTATCATAGGAATTTTTAGTATAATTGCATGAGTATTAAGTGCCTAAAAAAGTAGAAATGTGACCAATATAGATGTTACATGTTAGTAATATTGGTGTTAAACACTTAATAGATGTTACAATGTTAGACAAAATTTAAAAATTATCTAAATTCAAAGAGCTAGCTGAATGGGTCTTGTACTACTTGTGTGCCATCCCCTGTCATTTAGCTCCTATTAGTTACTATGGGATCAGTGAAATGTCTAGTAAACATAAAGAGAAAAAGTAGGATGCAAACATTTGAATAAAGCATTCAAATTTTTAAAATCAGGTAAGAAGTTGATGCTTCTTTGAATATTTTAGGCATTGTTTTTCTAGGGACCTATGCAGAGTTATTTAAACTTTCCAGCTCTCATTTCATCAATATAAAATAAGGACTTTGGGTTCAAAATCCAACTTATGAGCCTTCATTCATTGTTTATATGATAGATTTTAAAAATATTTGAAACCCTCTCTATATCATATCTAATAATATACATGTATACATCATGTCTAATAATATACATATATCTATACACATACATATGCTTTGATCTGCATTAAATTCTAACAAATGAAATTATTATTCCAGATAAAAAATGATGCTTTAGAAATAGGCAAAGATGGAAGGGAAGAATGTGGAAATGCAAACACAGGTAAATTCAGGTGTGAAAAAAAGAAGGAAGAACATAGTAAATCTATAGAGACAGGTAGAAATTAAATTGGAATCCAGGCACAAGTTTGTGTAAGGAAGATGGAGACATAGGAGAATCGTAAAAGCAGAAGGAAGCAGAGTTTGTCAAGTTTATATGGTTGTGTGAAAAACTAGGATGAATTAGTATATTTTGCACTAATTCTTTATTTGATCTATGTAAAATATGTTCTTCCTACCTACAAAAGTTATGTGCTTACATTCTGCTAGTCACCATGGTAGGTACTGTATACAGGGCTGTATGTTTCTCAGTAACCCCCTTGGAACTTACCCTTGGAGTCTGGTGGAGGAGAACAGCATTTAAATTGACAAGTAGTTACATAATTAAAAATCAAAAGGAGTTTGTAAAGGAGCAAAGGTCAAAGAAGACTTCCCCAAGGAAGTTGTTAACATTTAAACTGAAACTTCTGATGGGATTTATCAATGCCCAACAATTCATAGGTGGCTATTATAGGATTTTGGACTAGAGACATGCAAATTATTCTTAGGGATTATTTATTTAAATTTTGTGGTGCTGGAGATTGAACCCAGGGTCTCATCCATGCTAGGCAAGTACTCACTAAGGTATATCCCCAGCCCTTTATTTTTATTTTAATATAGTGTTTTGCCAAGTTGACCAGCCTAGCTTTGAACTTGTAGTTCTCCTTCTTCAGCCTCTGGAGATGCACCACTCCAATGTTAAGAGATCTAAAAGATTTTTTTAAGTGGTAACATAGAAAGCATAGATAGATGCCTCTATCAAATGAAGAATGAGGGGCACAAGATAATTTTTATAAAACTTATTGTCTACTAAATAGTATATTAGAGTTCTAGTCCCTTCTCTTTAAATATTATCTTTAATATTTAAGAAAAATGAGAAAAACAAACAGATAAAAAGTTTAGTCTGTTGATTAAAAGAAAATATTTAGTAATTTTAGAACAATCCTTCTCAAGTGAGAATTTGATTTTGGCTTTTGTGAGACAATAGTTTGGACATTGCTACATTATATTTGGCTGAAATCTTATACCTTATATCATTTTTTAAGTAACAAAAGCAAACTTGCTGAACTTTTTAATCAATTGTTCTAAAACTTCATTTTTCTCTCCAATATCAACCAGTCTGTTTTCAATTAAATGTTTCATTGTAACCTGCAATTAAAAAGGTTCCATCTAAATTCTTAGGATGGGAGAAACAATTATTTGTCTTCATTCAAATAACAGAGGAAATCTGAGAAAGGTTACATGGCACCCATCTCCAGAGGATGCTTTAAAATAGCATGTGAATTGGCAGAGTTTCCAACTAGCAAATTAGTTTTAAATTGATCAACATCTATGCCCTTAAGATCCCTTATAGGGAAGTTCTGGAAAGACATTGTTATATACTGGAGATAGAAATTTTCAGAAAAAAAACAATAGCAACTATAATAACAAAGGCTTTGATCACCTGCCTCAGATTCCTCAGCTGATGGGATTACAGACATGTCACCACACTTGGTCACTTGACTTTTTTTAAAAAAATTAATTTTGTTATATTTAACAGCAGAATGCATTACAATTCATATTGCACATATAGAGCACAATTTCTCATATCTCTGGTTGTACATAGAGTCACACCATTCGTGTCTTCATACATGTACTTAGGGTAATGATGTCTATCTCGTTCCACTGTCTTTCTTACCCCCATGCTCCTTCCCTTCCTCTCCCTCCCCTTTGCCCTATCTAGAATTCATCTAATCCTCCCATGCCTTCCCTCACCCCACCACCACATTATGAATCAGCATCCTTAAATCAAAGAAAACTTTCGGCAATTGGATTTTTGTGATTGGCTTACTTCACTTAGCATTATATTCTCTAACTCCATCCATTTACCTGCAAATGCCATGATTTTATTCTTTTTAATGCTGAATAATATTCTTGTATGTGTGTGTGTGTATGCGTGTGTGTGTGTGTGTGTGTGTGTGTGTGTGTGTGTGACGTTTTATGTATTCATTCATCTACTGAAGGGCATCTAGTTTGGTTCCACTGTTTAGCTATTGTGAATTGTGCTGCTCTAAACACTGATGTGGCTGTGTCCCTGCAGTATGCTGTTTTTAAATTCTTTGGGTATAGATGGAGGAGTGGGAAAGCTAGGTCAAATGGTGGTTCCATTTCCAGTTTTCCAAGGAATCTCCATACTACTTTCCATACTAGCTGCACCAATTTGCTGTCTTACCAGTAATGTAGGAGTGTGCCTTTTCCTTCATATACTCCCCAACACTTATTGTCATTTGTATTCTTAATAGCTGCCATTCTGATTAGAGTGACTCTTAGGGTAGTTTTGATTTGCATTTCTCTAATTGCTAGAGATATTGAACTTTTTTCACATATTTGTTGATTGAGTGTATATCTTCTTCGTCTGTTTAGTTTCTTGGCCCATGTATTGATTGGTTTATTTTTTTTTGTTAAGATTTTTGAGTTCTTTATATATCCTATAGATTAGTGCTCTATCTGGTGTGCGTGTGGTAAAAATTTATTCCAAAATTGTAGGCTCTCCATTCACCTCACTGATTATTTCTTTTGCTGAGAAGCTTTTTAGTTTGAATCCATCCCATTTATTGATTCTTAATTTTAATTCCTGTGCTGTAGGAGTCTCATTAAGGAAATAGGGGCCTAATCCATTATGATGGAAATTTGGGCCTAATTTTTCTTCTAATAGGCACAGTGTCTCCGGTTTAATTCCTAGGTCATTGATCCACTTTGAGTTGCATTTTGTGTATGGTGAGAGATAGGGATTATTTCATTTTGGTGCATATGGATTTCCAGTTTTCCCAACACCATTTGTTGAAGAGGCTATCTTTTCTCCAATGTATGTTTTTGATGCCTTTGTCTAATATACGATAACTGTAATTATATGTGGGTTAGGCTCTGTGTCCTCTATTCTGTACTATTGGCCTTCCAGTCTGTTTTGGTGCCAATACTATGCTGATTTTGTTACTATTGCTCTGTAGTATAGTTTAAGGTCTGGTATAGTGATGCCATCTGCTTTACTCTATTTACTAAGGACTGTTTTAGCTATTCTGGGTCTCTTATTTTTCCAGATGAATTTCATGACTGCTTTTTCTATTTCTATGAGGAATGACATTGGGATTTTGATTTGAATTGCATTAAATCTGTATAGTGCTTTTGGAAGTGTGGTCATTTTGACAATATTAATTCTCCCTATCCAAGAACCAGGAAGATCTTTTCATCTTTTAAGGTCTTATTTAATTTCTTTCTTTAGCATTCTGTGTTTTTTTTTTAATAGAGGCCTTTCACTTCTTTCATAAAATTGATTCCTAAGGTTTTTTTTAAGGCTATTGTATTTGGTTGTGTTTTTTTTCCTCATTTCTCTTTCTGAGTATTTGTTACTGATATACAGAAATGGCTTTGATCTATGGGTGACAATTTTATATCCTTCTACTTGGCTTAATTTATTTACTAGTTCTAGAAGTTTCCTGGTGGAATTTTTTGGGTTTTCTAGATATAGAAACATATCATTGGCAAATGGTGTAAATTTTAGTTCTTTTCCTATGTATATCCATTTAATTTTTTTCATCTGTCTAATTGCTCTGGCTAGAGTTTCAAGAACTATGTTAAATAGAAATGGTGAAAGAGAGCATCCCTGTCTTGTTCCAGTTTTTAGAGGAAATGCTTTCAATTTTTCTCCATTTAGAACGATGTTGGCCTGGGGCTTAGTGTAGATAGCATTTATAATGTTGAGATATGTTCCCTAGTTATCCCTAGTTTTTCTAGTGTTTTTAACATGAAGGTGTGCTGTATTTTGTTGAATGATTTTTCTTCATTTATTGATATGATTGTATGGCTCTTATCTTTAAGTCTATTGATGTGATGAATTAAATTTATTGATTTCTATAGATTGAACCAAACTTGCATCCCTGGGATGAACCCCACTTGATCATGGTGTACTATCTTTTTGATATGTTTTTGTATATGATTTGCCAGAATTTTATTGAGAATTTTTGCATCTATGTTCATTAGAAATATGGATCTGAAGGGTTTGTTTTTTTGTTTTGCTGTGTCTTTGCCTGGTTTTGGATCAGGGTGGTATTGGCCTCATAGAATGAGTTTAGAAATGCTCCTTCTTTTCACTTTATGGTTTTCCATCCCTTTTAAAAAGCACAGAAATCCTGGTGCTCTAGTGCCTGCAACTATATTCACAGTAATTTGGGAGCCTGAGGCAGGAATATTGTAACTTAGTGCAACCCTGTCTCAAAATAAAAAATAAAAAGGGCTGGGGATGTAACTCAGTGATAATGTGTCCCTGGGTACAATCCCCAGTACCAATAAATAAATGTATAAATAAATAAAAAATAAAACCACCATAAATTAATCTCATATGATCTGAATACTTATAGATGACACATGCAGATGTGTGAGCTTTATGTTTTGTTTTTACCTTAAAAAATAGCAGAAAGTTTTCTATGTAAATAAAGAAGCATGCTTTGGGTTTGAGTAAACTCTCTTTCCTCAATCACTCTTTCCTTTCTCTCTCTCTCTCTCTCTCAACACTGTAGAGATCCTACTGAGAAAAGATTTGGTATGTTGAAACATAGCTGGGAAAACAGCAGACAGATAGCCGTATCTGAGACTCTTAGCAGCTGAGACTTGTTCACTTCAGAATCATATAAAATGAGGCATTATGTAAGGGGAAAGGAAGCTGCACCAATCTGAATGTTTCAATTTACAAATATATTTAGCAAAGAATTTGGGAGCTGTGTGCTTTCCACAAATTAAATATTTCAACCAAAGAGCACCACCCAACTGCATTTGATGGGAGACCATTCTTCATGGGTTTCTTGTGCTCAGCACAGTTCAGCCTGGGAGCAAAGAATAGAATGACTTTGACCTTGAGATATTTGATCATTCTATAGTGGAAATAAGCTCTCTTCTACTTCTCACTTTCTAGAGGAAAAATGTGCAGAAATACCAGCAATCTCGAACAACTAGCCTCTCCTAGATGTGACCCACTACATGTACAAGTAAATCTGTCTTCTTTATGTTGCCCTGTGGGAACTAGGAAATCCAAGGAAGGTACTTCTCTTCCTGTTGATTTTTATCATCTTAAATCAGGAGTCTGGTGTCTTCTGCTAGTTGTATATGATATAGTGGCAAGCTAACTTGTTACTTGGCAAGAAGAATAAAATCTCAGACCCTTCACAGAGTCTGAATTAATATGCCCCCCAAACTATAAACTCAAATTCCTATGAGAATCAGGCAGGGTAGATGGTTTGACAGAAGTATGTCAGGGGTCAGATAATAATGGCAACTGAAAATCAGCATGTTTTATTGGTTTGGGGGTAATAGGAATTGCTGAGAAATGCAGCAATCAAGAAGCAACATCTTTCTTTGAAGAAGCCTTCTTTTAAAACTTTGGCAACCCATTTGACTTGAGAACACATTTGTGTTAAACTGAACTCCAGTGAGTTCTGTCTAGCCATAGGTCACCATTTAGTGTTTTCTATTCTCTGTGGTAAGATACTAGAGGACAGGCATGAACTTTTTTCTTCTCAAAAACTGTAGAATTTAGTTGGCACAATGCCTAACTAGACACTCATTTTTTTTCTTTTCTGAATCAAAAGTTCTTAGCAAGCCAGATGTTAAAAAGCCAGACATTAGCTAAGAAGGAATATAATATGATGCCAAAATATTGACAAAACTTTTGTCATGATTCTCCTCAAATAAGAACTCAGATAAGGTAGACATCATAATTTTTTTCCTCTTAAACAATCTTCATACAGTGCTTGGTCTACTTATCTGTCTTAGAATGTTATTTTAACTCTACTACTAGCACAATTGTATTTTTTATTGTCTATCTCCATGTCTAGCTTCTTGCTCAGTTTAAATCCAGATTTTATGGCCCATATTTAATGATAAATCGTTTTTCGTATCTGGTATAATAATTGAAAAGCTCCAATTATTCTGTTCTGTTTTATGTAAACAATATGAACAGAGTGGAGTTAGAAACATAAAATTTGTCAGACCAAATCCGAATTTTCTTTCATAGAGAATGATTTCAAGGTTATATAAACAATTCTAAAGATGACTGAAAATCCTTTTATGTTGAGTTTAGCAAATCTTTTCCTAAGTATTAGCCTGGAAAGTTTGAGACTCCAAGCTGACTTTAAAGAGTCTCAAGGATTGTAGGTTATGTAATAAAATATTGGATAGTTGTCTGAATGAGTTTAGATGAGTTAATTACATCAGCTTTCAGTCAGGTTTAAAATCGGGCTAAAAGAGAGGTATGGTAATTCCTTTCATTTTTCCCCTGCATTCTTAATTGGAAAACAAAATGAAAAATAAGTGGATACCATTAAGTAAAAGGAAAACTATAAATATTCTCTGGAGATTTATTAGTGTATAGCAAGGGAGGATTTTTTATAGCTGAATTAAAAAATAGATTGAGATGCTTAATGTTAGCATATGCCAGTTGTAAATTATTATGCACAAAATTAGCACTTGAGAAAAATGTAGAAGTAATAGTTGAGATGTTGATGATTTATGGCAATAAATATAGAATAAATTATTTTTATTTGTTTATTGACATAATTTGCAATATGATGCCAAAAGATTATATGATATAGTAGGAAGCTAACTTGATTCTTGATTCCCTTGTGTAGATATACCAAAACAGGAAATTTCCTCTGGTTTAGCTGAGCAGTTGTACAAATTTCAAGTGAGCATGATTGTATAACCAACCAAAACAACGAAGACAGAGTACATTTGCATCTGTCTTAATTAACTTTCCATCACCGTGACAAATGCATGAGATAAACTACCTAAAGGAAGGAGTGTTTATTTGGCTCAGAGTTTCAGGGGTTGCTGTCCTTGGTCACTTGGCCTAGTTTGTTTGCTTTGGGGCCTGTGATAACATCATAGTGGTGCAAGTTCATGGCCAAGGAAGACTATTTATCTCATGGTGGCCAGAGAGAGAGAGAGGAGAGAGAACACACACACACACACACACACACACACACACACACACACACACACACACACACACGAGTCCTAATGTCCTCTCCAAAGGCACAGTGGACTAACTTCCTTCCATTAGCCTTCACCTTCTAAAGGTTCTACCACCTCCCAATAGTGCCACAGACTGATGACTAAGCCTTTAGAATAAGGGTCTTTGGAGGACCTTTAAGATCAAAATCAAAACAGCATCCTACCCTCAAATCTCCCATTTATTTAATGCAGTTCATCTGCCCAAACCCCTCAGCTGCTGGTAATATAAGAGTGATTTTTCTCCCTATGGTTCTAACTCTTCTAGAATGTCGGATAAATGAATTGATAAAAGTATGTAGCCTTTTGAGCCTGGCATCTTTCACTTAGTACAGTGCTTTTGAGATCCACAACTGTTGTTGCATGTATCTTCAGTTGTACCTCCTCCTTGCTGAGTTTTATTCCCTTGTAACTTGTTTATTCACACAGTTGAGAAGTATATAGGTAGTTTTCAGTGTTTGGAGATTATAAATACATCTTATGTAAACTCTGTGAATTGTTTTTTGTTTAAATATATGTCTCCATTTCTCTTGGTCAAACAAATAACTACATATGAGATTGCCAGGTCTCGTGGAAGCATGTGTTTAAATGTTACGAAACTATCCAGATCAGTTTCCAAAGTACCTATAGCATTTTGGATTCCTATCACAACACACTGGAGTTGTAGTTGCTTCACATAGACTATGTGCTTTTTACAAATTTTAAACAATAATTTCTTTCTTTTTAATCCCTTTTAATATTATTTTTGAAATACGTTTGCTAAATGGAAATGGGGTGGCAGGTTGAATTACTTCCATTTTTTCTTAGGAGTTAAAAGAACCTAAAACGAATGCATGTGTGCATATGTTTGATGACAATACTTTCCATGTCATTTAAAATTTAGGGACAATAATTCAGTTTCCTAAATATATAGGGTGATTACTTGAGAAAAGTCCCTAGAGCCTTATTAATGTTTGAGGCTAAATGTCCCCATGTAGATGACAATACCAATCCATCATTATTTGATGCATTTAGCAGCTCATGAAAAGAACAATTTAGAAGAGTTAGTCAACTTCAAAAAATGTCCAAACCGGTGATAGTTCTGATGTAGGTAGAATTGGTCTCTACAGATAAGGCGGGCCACTTAGACTAAAGTGGTGTTTCAATTGCCCTTTAAGTCATTCAATAATATACTAATGGTACTTAAGCAAAATTTAGCTTCCCTAATTTCTAGAGTGGCAATACACCAGAGATGAAAGTGAATTTTACAGAATAGAGATACTTGGACTTATTTTCTTTATTAAGCATTTTCTTAAGACTAGATCCATCATATAATTTACAAAGCCTTTTTATAAGCTTGAATTAAAATAGGGCAAAATAGAGTTATACCTCAAGGTTTAAAAATTTGTTCTTGAGATATGATCTGTTACCAAAAGGCTTTTTTATTTTAATGAATTTCTGAGTTAATATTCAAAAGAGACAGAGACTGCAAATTAGACATACAGTTTGACATTTTTAGCATCTCAACTTGAACCTATTGTCCATTAACTCTCAAAAATCCTAACACTTAGGGGATTAGCATATTGAAGATGTTTTGGTAAAAACTATGATTAACTTGTATGTCAGAGTGAGACCCACTCTCTTCTCTCTGGGATTGCTTCTGTTGTTTTCCCACTAGAAATGAATGTTGATAAAAGCAACAACAAGTTTCTCATACAATGTGAAGAAAACTAATACAGAAATAAGCTTATGCAAACACAATCTCCTCAGAGGTGCTACTTACCTGGGTGTGGCCTGCTCTGGGTTACAGATATATATATTTTTTGCTTTAATTTTCATAAATGGCCAACTCTTCAATTTGTTGACTATAGAAGGAGAAGATTTGAGCCCACACACTAAAATGGATATCTATCAATCACTAAATTTAGCTTACAGGTGTATAACAGTGACCTTTTCCATTGAATTTGGGGTGTTGTCAGTTTTTTATCCCTTCTCATTATTAAAGTAGTAAGAGTCATAAAGAAGTGTAGCCAAGTCATTCTGTTTATTCTTATTTACACAGATGTGTTCTTTTTATTGGCAATTCTTCTGAGCTGTTTATTAACATGTTCTGTGTTGTATTGCAGATGGATATCTGCATATTGATCCAAATAATTTATTACTAGTAATTAATTTTTCTTCTCTTGTGCCTTGCCCTCTTTGCTAATCATTTACAGATTGTTTTTGTATAAAAAAATTATAGTATGTTCTGCCAAAATTTGATGGCTGATTTTTGTTTATTGAGAATAATTGTGTGATTTGGTACTGGGCTTTCTTCTTGCTTTTATTTTTTCTTTCTGTCTGCCTATATTATTTCTTTCAATCATGACAGTGGTGAAAAGAAAAATGCATTTTATACTTGGAATGATTCATTGTAAGGCAGCAGGAACATTCTTGTATAAATAACACCATTAAATGTTCCTCAGGCAATATCAGGTTAACTGTATTTGCCCACTAGTTAGGTGCTTAATCATTTCTCAAGTTGATTAATATCCTTCATGACAAATCAGAGGAGAAAACCCTGATAGTCCTCAAGAAAGCCTTGAATGATGAGGCAAGGTGGCAAGAGGTTTAAGGTCAATAATTTGACCTTTTATAATTCTCCCTGGACTAGAACATTGTTAGGTGATTTAGGTGATAACTTTTGGTGGATAATAGAATTTGTAAAAATGAAATAATTTCAGCTCCCCACTTACAGCATTGGTGAGGAAAAATAAAATGGAAACTTTTGTTCATATAATAGTGGAAAAAAGAACATGTTAAAAGTTTGAGTTTGCTAGAAGTTCTTTACCATAAAATTATGGAGAGATTCCTAGTAAGTAGGCAACACATTAGCATAAGTATTAAAATAATTCATCATGATTAATACTGTTATAGTACATCTCAGCCTTAATCACAATATGCCATATACTATAGTGGTTTGTCCATATTTCATATTTTACTGTAGTTTTGTGGAATAGCAGCTCCAGTAACAGCACAAATGTCATCCAAGTTCACTGTGATTAATGTGGCTCCAGAGGAGATCTAATAAGGATTACCCAATTTCATAAAGTGTTACTGAATAAGGTCCATGTGAGAAACATTTTAAAATCCCTTGAAAATGTATATTCTGGCATGTAACTCTGGGAGCCATTGGATTTCTAGAATGATGAGGAAATTGACTCTTGGAAATAGATAAACTACTGATAGGAAAAAAGCAAAAGAGGAGACAGGGAACAACAAATTGCCTTTCAATACTTAAAGGCTCAGAAGAAAACAAGATAAATCCAGAACGAAGGTTGAAAGTGATAGGAAAGTAGCAATAATCTGAAATAGTGAAATGTCAGAAAATTGAAATTCATCAGAATTGCAGTGTGCTCCATGGGTCTAAAGAACCCTCAAATAATATTTCCAGTTACTGGAAGGAGCCAAGGAGAGGCAAGATGACCACTTTGGAAACTATTGTGGAGTGTGTTTTTAAAGGTTTGGAAGAGGATTATGTTTTGGGTAAATTCTGAGTTCCTTTTCAGGTATGAACTTCCACAATGTAATGTCCTTTACAACATCAATAACTTTTTACATTTTTCTTAGATTTTGGTGGAGGCTTCTGTGGGTGATGGCTTCACTGGAGATATTGCAATTGATGATGTATCATTCATGAACTGTACCCTCTACCCAGGTAAGAGAGAATATTTCTATATATGAATGTTTCTAAACACGTTTACTTGGAGAAACTGCCAAAAAAATCAATATTTCATTTTTTCAAAATATCCTAAAATGCCCTCACTTCTATTGTTCCTCAAATAATTAACTCTGGAAACATGGTTGTAAATCTTTGCTAGCAATTCTTTTAAAATCTGCAAACATGTAAAGTTCTTTGAGTCAGTTATGTCTGTGTCCTCTCACCTGCAAAATGCTAGGAAGAAATGTCAGAAGTTACAATGTAATTTCCTTATCTTCAAGGAGTTAACCTAAGCAAACCGATTGCCTTATGATTACATCGTGTTTGAGAATTCATTCATCTCTCAGTTACCTTCAGTTATATTTTACTCCTGAGCTACACTTCAAATATTCTAAATGTTGGCAACATTTTATCTTCCCCATTTTATAGATTTATATCTATTAAAAACACAATATGTGTTTCCCAGATTTATACCTCTATTCCCAAACTTTCCTCTGAACTCCATATTTATTTACTACTCAACATCTCAGTTTGGATGTCTAATAAGCATCTCAAAGATAACTAGGGACAATAACTTAAAACAAACATAGCACAGGCTTGAAATCTCAACATTGGGGGAAACTCATTCTGGATAGTGCATAGGGATCCAGTTAAGACTGGAAGTCAGATTCTTGGAGGTGACCCTGGAACTCATGTGGGAAGCTCTTCAATGGCATTATAGGAGACACAGTCTCCTCCCCGGAGTGAACAGAGGCTGGCACCCAACAGCACTTTTAATTGCTGACAATTAAACCTTCAGTCCTGTTCTCTCACCTGAGCATCACTGGGCAGGAGAGGACAGTCCCTCCCCAGGCATAGCCAAGGGATCCATTTCAGTCCTCATGGTGCTCCTCTGGTCCTCCCCTCCACCTTAGTGTTTTGGCAGGCTTGATTGCCTTCACCCCTCTGTGTCATGCTTTATGTAGAACTCACAGAAAGCTGATTCCTCAGAAGGCCAGCAAGCAGAGAAAATTGACCAAGTTTATCCTCACTACTCAACGTCTGAAAGGAAATACCTGATGAACTAGTTCTCTCTATTCTTCCACTCTCTCATACTTTCCTATCTTGGGAAATGAGTTCATTTCTAGTTGCCTATTCCACATTAACTAACCTGGGAAGCCATTAGCCTCTGATCTCTCCAGAACCCATTATAGCTCTTCACTTTCACTAATTATTGCTTGGTTCAAGCCACCCTCATTTACCATGGATTATTGCAGTTGCTTTTTGAATGATCTCTCTGCTTCAATCCTTGAACCAGATACTCTATTTTAGAAACAGAAAGCTGAATGGGCTTTTTAAAACTTAAATAAGATCATATCCCTCTATCACCAGAGTCTTCTTATGACTTTCTCATTCAGAGCAAACATCATACTTCTGCTAATATCTTAGAATAAATGACCCGCTCCCTCAGACTTCATGACATCAATTTCTACCAGTGTGCCTCTAGTTCATTTCTCATAAATGCAAAGGCCTCTTGCTGAGTTCTGAAGCACTAGGCAATTTATAGTCAGGGCTTTTCCATCTGCTTCTCCCTTCTTCCTGGAATATGCTTCCTCTAGATGTCCACTTGACTCTCTCCCTTAATTCCTTCTGATCTCTACCCAACAGTTCTTCTTCAATAAAGCCTTCCCTGAACACTACATCTATATAATCTCTTTGACTTTTTCTGTGTCTGTTCTCTGTGGTTTTTTCCTCCACAACACCTGCCATGCTTAGAGTTCCTCACCCCCCCACCCTGGCTGGATTGATGTTAGTTGCATGAAAGCTGGCACAGGACCTGCTCATTGTTTTATCTTCAGTAGCTAACACAGTATCTGGTACATGGTAGTACCCATGAATATTTGCTGGGTGGACAGGTAGCTACAGAGATGTGTTTTATATTCCTTCATTTCCAATTTTAACTTATTGCTAAAGTATTAAGTACTTTTGTGTGCAAGATATTATGTTATGTGTCAGTCAGATTTTTGAAAGCCAAATCTCTGGAGATTAAAACCACAAACATTTCTTTCTTTTTCTCAAGGATGTGGTTTGGCTTAGAATAATAACAGCAATGATATATGCTTCTAAGCTATGTATCCTTTTTCCTTGTATTTTGTCAGTCTGGGACCACAGCTAAAGGAACACATCCCTATCCTAGGATATTCTATTGTCAGAGGGTAGAAAAAGAAAATGAAGCACACTACATTCATGTGTACCATGGGCATGGTACACATCTTTTCTGCCCATTTTCATTGCCAGAGAAAACCATTTGGTCGAGTCTAACATTGGGGTAGGAAAGTAATCTCCAGCTACTGGATCCCAGGAAGGTGGTAAAGAAATTCCTCATAAAGAGAGGGAGCTACTCACTGGGCATAATAATGCAATCAACCATTCATGTGTTGTCTCATAAAATCCTGTTATATTGTAAGAATCTAGAATAGTGCCTGGTTCATTAGAGATGAATAGATGTTGAACACTGAATACAATTGGTGTCTTAGTCTTCCCCATTTTATGGAGAAAACTGAGAAGGAGATAACCTCCCAAATGGTATTGAGCTGTAATGTATGACACAGATCACTGTATCTATATCCTGAGACCCTAATGTCAACCACTAGTATTATATGCTGCCCATCAAATGCACTAACCCTATAAGGAACAGCTGACAGTTTGCATTTTACAGTTTTGAAAAAATGAAGCTTAGAGAGCACAAGTGACCCAGATAAGAATATGCAGTAAAGGGCAGGAATGGGATTATAACCTAAACTCCCTCTGATTTTAATGGCCAGGGCTTTTCCTACATCCCCTCCCAGTATGAGATTAGAGTGAATCACTGTGACCTTGGAGGCAGAGGAGAAAAAAACGAACTCAGCAATGCAACATGAATCATCCCTGGAACTGCTGATTCCCCAATTATCCTGTGAAATCTGTTCTTTGGCTGATAGTTCCAAGGTGGAGGTGGAGGTGTTGCCAGAGGCACAGACAGAGAAGTGAAATATCAGTTACACACTGTTAGTCCCAATTTTCTGGTTCAAGTTTTGGAAGAAAAATATGAAACTTTTAATACCACCTAAACTGTGTAGTTTCGGTGTTGGCTTCATAACAAATTAAACTCGGGGTTAAAACCACAAAGCCTATTGAAGTCACAGATTTTAGAAAGGAATTTGATGCCATCTCACCATAAGATGCCACACAAAAATACAATAAAAATATTGCTCTTGATGCTTATGGGCTTTTTTCATAGCATCATGTTATGTTAGTTGAGGTGAGACTAATGCTTGTCTGTTCACTTATAGACATCAATTTGTTTTCAATATTAATTGATTACCTATGGCATTTGTCCTTGTTAGCCAAAGTACACACACATATACATACACATGCATAAAAACACAAACACTTACCTAATTTCCAAAGTACACATTTTATATTACTCATAATTATCATTTTATATAAAATGGCTCTAAAGGTGATTATTCCATCTATATCTGTTACTTCAAATTCAACCTCTCTTTCCTTCATGGCCTCCTTGTTACTTTTAATCTCATCACTCTTCTTTAGCCATTCCAGCTGAAATTCCACCATTATCTTTGCCTTTCCTCTTACACTTGTCCTGTTGCAAATCCTGCCGACTACAGCCCCCAATATTTCTACATCTGCCTGTTTTTCCCAGTTACCTCTGCCATGACCTGCTTAAGACAGTATTGACTTAAATGGGAAGCTAACTATAAACGTTTATTAATATTTCCCCAGGAGCTTTTATGCCACTTAGTTTCTTGTCACTTTGCTCTTCCAGGTCCATTCTTGCATACTCTATCTTCTAGTTGTTTCTAATTTAATTTTCAAATCATTCTTCATTACAGATAGTGTACTTCAATACTTTGATGATAGTGTTAATTTTTTTCATCTTTCTTGAGGTAGAATCCACAAAATTGGGTATTTTTAAGTTGTGTAATGTAATATTTTATTACATATGGACATATGTGAAACAATTACCACAATCAATATAATTAACATACCTATCACCTTGCATAGTTACTTTGTGTGCATATTCATGATCTACTTTCTTAGCAAATTTCAAGTATATAATACATAACTATTAACTGCAGTCATCAGAAAATTACTCGTGATATAATTGAACGTTTGTATATTTTGATCAACATCTCTTGATTTCCCCTGACCCTTGACCTCTGTTTCTCACTCCTCCACTCACTGTCATGTGGTGAGTTCAATTCTTTTAGATTCCACATATAAGTGAAATCATGGCAGTATCTGTCCTTCTGTGTCTACCTGATAAGATATTTGACATATCTGTCCAATGTGACCTATTATACAGGGCATTTTGCTACTACCCCAATGTCAGGGTTTTGTGATTTTTTAAAACTAATACTTTACATGTGTTTGTATCTCACATTTTCTTTAGTCATTCATTCATTCATCCATTCACGTACATTTAGGTTATTTCCATATCTTAGCTGTTATGAATCATGCTGTGATGAACAGAGAGAAGTACAGATACCTTTTGAAGACAGAGATTTTATTTTCTCAGGATATGCACTCAGAAGTAGAATTGCTGGATCATATGGTAGTTTTTCTTTTAATATTTTGAGGAACCTCAATAGTGTTGTCCATAATGTCTATCCCAACTTATATTCCAATCAACACTGTATAAGGGGTTCCCTTTTCTCCATATCCTCACCAACACTTGTTATCTTTTGATTTCTGATAATAAATATCCTAACAGATGTGAGACAATAACTCACTGTGGTTTTAATGGCATCCTTGATCATTAATGATGTTGAGAAGCTTTTCATAATTCTGTTGCCTAATCATTTGCTTTCTTTGGGAAAATATCTATTCAGTCCATTGCACAATTTTTAACTGGGTTATTTGTTTTGTTTTGTTTTAATATTTTGACATTGAAATCTGATGAATTTCTTAGATATTTTGGGTGTGAACTCCTTATTGGATATGTGGTTTGCAAAAATTTTTTCCTGTCCCAGAATTTGCCTTTTAATTCTGTTGAGTATTTCAATTACTCTGCAGAAACTTTTCTTTTTAGTTCAGTTGCACTTTTTTTATTTTTGCTTTTCTTGTTGGTGTTTTTATGTCATAGAAAGAAATAATTGAAAAGAACCATGTTATGGAAAATTTCCTCTGTATTTCCTTTCTTTCTGTTCATGGTTTCAAGTTTTACATTTAAATATTCAATACATGTTGAGCTGATTATCACTTATCGTATAACATGAGGATAAAAGAATTTCTTTTTTGCTCATATGGTTATCTAATTTCCCTAAAGCTTTTTAATTATGGAGTGTACAGCAGGACAGGTCCAGCGGCCTGCTGAGGGGCAGCCCGTCCCCTCCCCCAATGCCTGCAAGGTAGGCGGACCTGCGACCCATCGGAAGGTTAGGCCCAGCAACCTGCGGAGTGACAGAGGTGCCCCTTGCGCCTGCTGGGTAGGCGGACCTTCGACCGGCCAGCAGAGCAGACCTAGGGCCCGCCAGCGTGGTAGATGGATCACACCAATTGGAGGAGGATCACAGCCACTACCTGCCCTGCAAGGGAGACTTTTCAACTATACAAGAGCAATTTAAATAAATAGAGGGAAAATTTCAAAAACACAACAGTTTCACCAAGCAGAAAGAAACGCCAGCAGTATGAAAAGACAAGGAAAGAAAAGACCACAGGCAATGCAGGTAAACTCAACTTTAGAAGAGGTAATAGCTGCAACAGATGGAATGTCAGATAGAGAGGTCAGGATATACATGCTTCAGATGATCTGGAGTCTCAAGGAAGACATGAGACAGCAAAATCAGACAATGAAAGATCACATTGACAAGGAAATACATAAACAAATCCAGGAAGTAAAAGATCAATTTCACAGGGAGATAGAAGAAATAAAAAACAAACAAATAGAAATCCTAGAAATTCAGGAAGCAATAAACCAACTTAAAAACTCAATTGAGAATACTACCAGCAGAGTGGATCACTTAGAAGATAGACCATCAGACAATGAAGACAGAGTATTTCAACTTGAAAAGAACATAGACAGCTCAGCAAGTCTGCTAAGAAACCATGAGCAGAACATCCAAGAAATATGGGATAATATCAAAAGACCAAACTTAAGAGTCATTGGAATACAGGAAGGCACAGAGCTCCAAACCAAAGGAATAAACAATCTATTCAGTGAAATAATACGAGAAAACTTCCCAGACTTGAAGAATGAGACAGGACCCCAAATCCTAGAAGCCTACAGGACGCCGAATGTGCAAAATCATAAGAGATCCACACCTAGACACATTATAATGAAGATGTCCAACATACAGAATAAGGAGAGAATTTTAAAAGCTACAAGAGAAAGGAAGCAGATTACATTTAGGGGTAAACCAATCAGGATAACAGCTGATCTCTCAACACAGACTCTAAAAGCTAGAAGATCCTGGAATAACATATTTCAAACGCTAAAAGAAAATGGGTTCCAACCAAGAATCGTGTATCCGGTGAAATTAAGCTTCAGGATGGAAGATGAAATTAAAACATTCCATGATAAACAAAAGTTAAAAGAATTTGCAGCTAGAAAACCATTTCTTCAAAAAATCCTTGGCAAAACACTACAGGAAGAGGAAATGGAAAACAACAATGAAAACCAACAGTGGGATGTAGGACAGTAAAGGGGGGAAATAATCAAAGAGGAAAACAAATCAGGTTTAGAAGCATTAATAAACAAATATGGCTGGAAGAACAAACCATATCTCAATAATCACCCTAAATGTTAATGGCTTAAACTCACCAATTAAGAGACACAGGCTAGTTGAATGGATCACAAAACAAGACCCAACAATATGCTGCCTACAGGAGACGCATTTGATAGGAAAAGATATACATAGACTGAAGGTGAAAGGTTGGGAAAAATCATCACTCATATGGACTGCGGAAACCAGCAGGAGTGTCCATACTCATATCAAATAAAATAGATTTCAAGCCAAAGTTAATCAAAAGGGATAAAGAGGGACACTACATACTGCTCAAGGGAACCATACACCAACAAGACATAACAATCATAAATATATATGCCCCAAGCAACGGTGCTGCTATGTTCATCAAGCAAACTCTTCTCCAGTTCAAGAGTCTAATAGACAACCATAAAATAATCATGGGAGACTTCAACACACCTCTCTCGCCACTGGACAGTTCTTCCAAACAAAAGTTGAATAAGGAAACTGCAGAACTCAATAACACAATTAACAACCTAGACTTAATTGACATATATAGAATATACCACCCAACATCAAGCAGCTACACTTTTTTCTCAGCAGCACATGGATCCTTCTCAAAAATAGATCATATATTATGTCACAGGGCAACTCTTAGACAATATAAAGGAGCAGAGATAATACCATGCATCTTATCTGATCATAATGGAATGAAACTGAAAATCAATGATAAAAGAAGGAAGGAAAAATCATGCATCACTTGGAGAATGAACAATAGGTTACTGAATGATCAATGGGTTTTAGAAGACATCAAGGAGGAAATTAAAAATTCTTAGAGTTAAATGAAACCACAGACACAACATATTGGAATCTATGGGACACATTGAAAGCAGTTCTAAGAGGAAAATTCATTGCTTGGAGTTCATTTCTTAAAAAAAGAAAAAAACAAACAAATAAATGATCTCATACTTCATCTCAAAATACTAGAAAAAGAAGAGCAAAACAACAGCAAAAGAAGTAGAAGGCAAGAAATAATTAAAATCAGAGCTGAAATTTATGAAATCAAAACAAAAGAAACAATTGAAAAAATTGACAAAACTAAAAGTTGGTTCTTTGAAAAAATAAATAAAATTGACAGACTCTTAGCCATGCTAGCGAAGAGAAGAAGAGAGAGAACTCAAATTACTAGCATACGGGATGAAAAAGGCAAGATCACAACAGACACTTCAGAAATACAGAAGATAATCAGAAATTATTTTGAAGCCTTATACTCCAATAAAATAGAAGATAGTGAAGGCATCGATAAATTTCTAAGTCATATAATCTGCCCAGATTGAGTCAGGAGGATATAGACAACCTAAACAGACCAATATCAATTGAGGAAATGAAGAAACCATCAAAAGATTACCATCTAAGAAAAGCCCAGGACAGGATGGGTATATAGCAGAGTTTTACAAAACCTTTAAAGAGGAACTGATACCAATATTTTCAAGCTATTTCAGGAAATAGTAAAAGAGAGAGAACTTCCAAATTCATTCTATGAGGCCAGCATCACCCTGATTCCAAAACCAGACAAAGACACTTCAAAGAAAGAAAACTACAGACCAATATCTCTAATGAACCTAGATTCAAAAATCCTCAATAAAATTCTGGCGAATTGGATACAAAAACATATCAAAAAAATTTTGCACCATGATCAAGTAGGATTCATCCCTGGTATGCAAGGCTGGTTCAATATACGGAAATCAATAAATGTTATTCACCACATCAATAGACTTAAAAATAAGAACCATATGATCATCTCGATAGATGCGGAAAAAGCATTCGACAAAGTACAGCATCCCTTTATGTTCAAAACTCTCGAAAAACTAGGGATAACAGGAACATACCTCAACATTGTAAAAGCAATTTATGCTAAGCCTCAGGCTAGCATCATTCTGAACGGAGAAAAATTGGGCATTCCCTCTAAAATCTGGAACAAGACAGGGATGCCCTCTCTCACCACTTCTGTTCATCATAGTCCTCGAAACACTGGCCAGAGCAATTAGACAGATGAAAGAAATTAAAGGCATAAAAATAGGAAAAGAAGAACTTAAATTATCACTATTTGTAGATGACATGATTCTATACCTAGCAGACCCAAAAGGGTCTACAAAGAAACTATTAGAGCTAATAAATGAATTCAGCAAAGTGGCAGGTTAGAAAATCAACACGCATAAATCAAAGGCATTCCTGTATATCACCGACAAATCCTCTGAAATGGAAACGAGGACAACCACCCCATTCACAATATCCTCAAAAATAATAAAATACTTGGGAATCAACCTAACAAAAGAGGTGAAAGACTTATTCAACGAAAACTACAGAACCCTAAAGAGAGATATAGAAGAAGACCTTAGAAGATGGAAAAATATACCCTGTTCATGGATAGGCAGAACTAACATCATCAAAATGGCGATATTACCAAAAGTTTTCTATAGGTTTAATGCAATGCCAATCAAAATCCCAATGGCATTTCTTGTAGAAATAGAGAAAGCAAGCATGAAATTCATATGGAAGAATAAAAGACCCAGAATAGCAAAAACAATACTAAGCAGGAAATGTGAATCAGGTGGTATAGCGATTCCAGATTTCAAACTATACTACAGAGCAATAGTAACAAAAACAGCATGGTACTGGTACCAAAACAGGTGGGTGGACCAATGGTACAGAATAGAGGACACAGAAACCAACCCACAAAACTACAACTTTCTTATATTTGATAAAGGGGCTAAAAGCATGCAATGGAGGAAGGATAGCATCTTCAACAAATGGTGCTGGGAAAACTGGAAATCCATATGCAACAAAATGAAACTGAATCCCTTTCTCTCGCCATGCACAAAAGTTAACTCAAAATGGATCAAGGAGCTTGATATCAAATTAGAGACACGGAATCTGTTAGAAGAGAAAGTTGGCTACGACCTACATGCTGTGGGGTCGGGCTCCAAATTCCTCAATAGGACACCCATAGCACAAGAGTTAACATCTAGAATCAACAAATGGGACTTACTCAAACTAAAAAGTTTTTTTCTCAGCAAAAGAAACAATAAGAGAGGTAAATAGGGAGTCTACATCATGGGAACAAATCTTTACTCCTCACACTTCAGATAGAGCCCTAATATCCAGAGTATATAAAGAACTCAGAAAATTAGACAATAAGATAACAAATAACCCAATCAACAAATGGGCCAAGGACCTGAACAGACACTTCTCAGAGGAGGACATACAATCAATCAACAAGTACATGAAAAAATGCTCACCATCTGTAGCAGTCAGAGAAATGCAAATCAAAACCACCCTAAGATACCATCTCACTCCAGTAAGATTGGCAGCCATTATGAAGTCAAACAACAATAAGTGCTGGCAAGGATGTGGGGAAAAAGGTACACTTGTACATTGTTGGTGGGACTGCAAATTGGTGCAGCCAATTTGGAAAGCAGTATGGAGATTTCTTGGAAAGCTGGGAATGGAACCACCATTTGACCCAGCTATCCCCCTTCTCAGTCTATTCCCTAAAGACCTAAAAAGAGCATGCTACAGGGACACTGCTACATGGATGTTCATAGCAGCACAATTCACAATAGCAAGACTGTGGAACCAACCTAGATGCCCTTCAATAGATGAATGGATAAAAAAAATGTGGCATTTATACACAATGGAATATTACTCTGCATTAAAAAATGACAAAATCATAGAATTTGGAGGGAAATGGATGGCATTAGAGCAGATTATGCTAAGCGAAGCTAGCCAAGCCCTAAAAAACAAATGCCAAATGTCTTCTTTGATATAAGGAGAGTAACTAAGAACAGACTAGGGAAGAAGAGCACGAGAAGAAGACCAACATTAAACAAGGATGAGAGGTGGGAGGGAAAGGGAGAGAGAAGGGAAATTGCATGGAAATGGAAGGAGACCCTCAGGGTTATACAAAATTACATACAAGAGGAAGTGAGGGGAAAGGGAAAAATAATACAAGGGGGAGGAATGAATTACAGTAGTGGGGGTAGAGAGAGAAGACGGGAGGGGAGGGCAGGGGAGGGGGGATAGTAGAGGATAGGAGAGGCAGCAGAATACAACAGACATGAGTATATCAATATGTAAATCAATGGAAGTGTAACTGATGTGATTCTGCAAGCTGTATATGGGGTAAAATGGGAGTTCATAACCCACTTGAATCAAAATGTGAAATATGATATATCAAGAACTATGTAATGTTTTGAACAAACAACAATAAAAAAATTAATTATGGAGTGTATCCTTTCTTCATTATGTATTCTTGACACATTTGTTAAAGGCTTATTTCTGGGCTTTCTATTACATTCCATTGATATCAGTGTTTATTCTCATGCCAGTGCCATACTGTTTTGGTGACTGTAAATTTGTGATATAATTTAAAATCCAGAAGTGTGATTTCAGTAGCTTTATTCTTCCCACTCAAGATATGTGGACCATTTGACACCTTTTGTTGTTCTGTTTAAACTTTAGGATTGTTTATTCTATTTCTGTGAAAAAAGTCATTGGAATTTTGATAGGGATTGCACTGAATATGTAGATAACTTTGGATAGCATCTATATATTTTGATGGTATTCTTATGATGCATGGATATAAGATATCTTTCCATTTATTTGTGTCTTTTTTGTATTCCTTCATCAAACTACATTTTTTCTTCATCAAGCTAATTTTTATTTTCATGAAGGCATTACAGTTTTTTTTTGTATATAAGATCAAGTCATCAGCAAATAGGGACTTTTTACCTTTTTTCCCCTAATTTGAATGACTTTTATTTCTTTTTCTTGAGTAATAGCCTTAGGTAGGCCCTCTAGTACTATTTTGAATAGAACTGGAGATAGTGGGTATCTCTGTAATGTTCTGATGCTATAAGAAATTTCCTAAACCTTTTAGTGTCTACCATTGAGTATGGTGTTATCTTTGAGCTTGTTATATAAAGCCTTTATTGTTTTGAAGTACATTCCTCCTATTTCTAATTTGTTGGAAGTTTTTTTTTTTTAATAATGAAAAGTTGTTGACTTTTACTAAATGTTTTTGTGCATGTATTGAATGATCAAAAGATTTTTATCCTTCATTCTGTTAATGCTCTATACCACATTTATTGATTTGTGTATATTGAGCCTTCCTTTCAACATAGGAGTAAATCCCACTTGAACATAGTGTATGATCCTTTTAACATTTTGTTAAATCCAGTTTACTAGTATTTTGTTGAGTTTTGCATTTATGTTCATCAGGGATATTGGGCGGTAGGTTTGTTGTTGTTATTATTGTTTTGTAATGTCCTTGTTTGGCTTAGTACAGGATAATGCTGTTCTTGGAAAAAAAATGAATTTGGAAATGTTCTCTTCAGTGTTTGTAAGAGCTTGAAAAGAATTGTTATGAATTGTTGAAATGTTTATTAGAATTCCTTGGTAAAGTTATTAAGTACTGGGGTGTTCTTTTATAAGAGATTTCTTATTATTTTATTCAGTCTCTTTACTCAAAATCAGTCTATTCAAATTTTCTCTTTCTTTATGATTCCATCTTGGTAGGTTGAGGTTTCTAGGAATTTATCCAGTTCTTCTAAGTTATCCAGTTTCTTAACATATTATTGCTCATAGTAGTTTTTATCACCCTTGTACTTCATCTGTGATGTCTATTAGATTTATGATTTTATGAAATTGAATGTTTATTTTCTTTGTTTACCTAAAGGTTTGTCAATTTTCTTTTACTTTTTAAAAATGTATCTCTCAGTTTTATATTTTCCATTTATTTTGTCTGTTTTATTTATTTCTGCTCTAATCTTTATTATTTCCTTCCTTTTACTAACATTATGCTTAGTTTGCTCCCCAACCCTGCCCCCACTTTTGTGGTTTCTTGAAGTATAAAGATAGGTTGTTTCTTTGAGATATTTATATTAAAAGCCTTCAGTGTGTTATTAACGAATTTACAAACAATGTGTACTGACCCAATCTAACCTACACTTTTCTATCCTTTCCCCAAACACCGTCAATCACTGGTAGTCACTATTTCACTTTAAAGTTGACTTTTCCAATTTCTTCCCCTCAGTTATTTGTAATTTCATACAATAACGATTGAAAAATGCTTAATATGATTTTAAACTTCTTAATTCTGTTAAGACTTGCTTTGTGGCCAAATATATGATCCATCATGGAGAATATACCATGTGTGCTTGACAAGAATGTGTATTCTGCTGCCATCAGATGATGTTCTGTAAATATTTGTTAGGTCCATTTGGCCCAAAGTATGATTCAAGTCTAATGTTTCTGATTTGATTTTCTTTCTGGATGATTTATCCATTGTTGGAGGTGAAATACTAAATTCCCCTACTATTGTCATATTTCTATGTATTTCTCCTTTCAGATTTATTAATATTTACTATATATTAAAGTACTCTAAATGTTGGGGGCATATGTATTCATAATTGTGATATCTTCATGAGTTGATCCTTTATTATATATAAATGAAATTATTTGTCTGTTTTTAGATGTTTTGGCTTAAATTCTATTTTTTTCTGATATAGCTATTCCCCTTCTCCTTTAGTTTCCATTTACATGGAATATCTTCTTGTTTATTATTAATATTTTTATTTTTCATTAGCACAGATTGTACAAATTAGTGGGCTTCACTGTTACGTTTGCATACATGCATATGTTGTGCATTGATTGCAATATTTTCTTTCATTCCTTTACGTTCAGCCTGTGTATTTTCAAAATTGTCATCTCTTGTGGGAAGCATATTTTGGGGTTCATTTTGTTTTTATGTATGTATGTATGTACTTATTTACTTTCTTTAGCCACTCTGTATGCTTTGGTTTTGAATTTAATCTATTTACACTTAAAGTAATTATTGATAGGTAAGAACTTACTGTTACCATTTTGTTAATTGTTTTCTGTCTGTTTTCTAGGTCATTTTTTTCCTTTGTTCTACTTGTCTATCTTCCATTTTGATTTGATGATTTTCAATAGTGTTACATATTGATTGCCTTCAAAGAAAAACTATGTCTTACGTTTCTACCCAACATTGTTGTTTTTGATGTTAACTATTTACATTTCTATGTTTATAAAATTGAATATTTATATTAAATTCTGAATATACAAATACTGTATTTTGTATGTAAATCACTTATAACTAGCATAAGAGTTTAACAAGGAATGTATTAAAATTACTATAATAGTTTGTTAATGAATATACAATATAAAAAGAGATTCTTATTTTTAGTCTAATCCATGAAGATGCTAAAGAAAAGACTCTTCAGGCAAAATTATGTACATTTCTATGGAAAATAAGAAAACTTAATAATAAAATCCTCTGATCCTGCAGGGCCCCATGGTGCACACCTGTAATCCCAGCAGCTCTAGAGGCTTAGGGAGGAGGATCATGAGTTCAATGCCAGACTCAGCAAAATTGAGGTGCTAAACCACTCATTGAGACCCTGCCCCTAAATAAAATACAAAATAGGGCTAGGGATGTGGCTCAGTGATTGAGTGCCCCTGAGTTCAATCCTCTGTACCACCCCCTAAAGAAATCCTATGATCCTTCACATCAATGTACAATGAGGAAACAATGGTGGAAAATGATGACAAAGTTAAAGAACTTTTCTTTGGACCAAATATTCACAGTAGGTTATAAGTAAAGAATTGTTCCCAGTTATTAAAATGTAAAAGTCAATATCTCAAAGGAAGCATTTGCTTTATATTATTCTTTCCATTTTCCATCAGAAAAACATATAACTGAACACATAAAATGAACTTTTTTTTCCTTATATCAAGGTTGATTGGTGTTTATTAGGAAGAAGTAAGCAGTGACTACAGAGCATCAGAAAGTACTGTGTGAAAGTTAGAAAATGGACTTCTGTGCTTTTCATCCTATTTTAAACATCTCATGACTCAGCATTCATGTTAGAGTTACTGATGTGATTATTTATTAGAATACCAGTATTATATGAGTATCCACATTCAAGGCTTTAGAATTTTAATTTTTTTTTCCTAGAAAAAACTGTTACTAAAGCAACACCTCATTTTGAAACAGGCTAATTTTAATTTTACTTAAAATTGATAAAACATGGTAACATACAGAATGCTTTAGAATAATTGATTCCCTTTCCTACCTGCTAAACACATGTTATTTTGTTGTTGTTATTGAACTGGGTTGATGAGATTTTGGCAGTCTTCCTCATTAGCATGTGTGTCTCACTAGCTTTACATAACTGATGTTCGGGTCTCTATTGTTTCTGAAAAGATTAATGTTTGCTTCCTTGTGAGAAAAAAGGGAAGGAAGAGTTAAGTTCTATTGTCTTCACTTTTAAGATAACACCTACAGCTTTTCATTGTATAATACTAAGCTGGTTGGCATATCCATTATATTTATCCGGGAATAATAAATTATATGAAGGCACTGTTTTTTTTTTTGAGATTCTTCTTTCTTCTACATTTTTAAAAAGGAGTTAATTAACTCAGAATAAAATACCATATTATTGGAAAGATTTTCATTTAAATATAAGATTTCATGACAAAAATCAAGAAATGTGAGGCTCAGTGATTATAACCTCAAATATTCTGGTTTTAGTTTCTTTTATGTAGACTTACAAAGTGATTTAGTGTATATATATAGAAAAGAAAAAAAATTGAGAAAAGCTGATGATGTATTCAAACTAGAAATTTTATTGTGGTCTTAAGAATTAAAGTTGGAAAATTACCTATTTTAAAGTTAAAACTTTAAAATTGTGTTACCTCTGATTGAGGGAAATGCTAAAGGCTGAAAACAGTTAAGACTATTAAGATGCTTAGATTTCCACTTGCTATTACATTGTATTTGTAATCACTTTCACATATTGTAGAATATCTCTAAAGATCAAAAAATTCTTTAGATATTTCTAAAGCAAAAGGATTTTTAAAAATAATTTGTTATTGGGTACAGAAAAAAATGTGTAATATTTGGCAAACTGCTATAACATAATTTTTATAGATAATATTCAAAGTATGTTTTGGTAAAACCTTCTCTCTTAGAAAGTGGACCTAATACAGACACTTTAGTGTGATCATGCTAAATGTAGTTCTATGAGCTTATAAATATAACCCTAAGTTATTACGTGAAACAGGAGAAATTTATGCTGTTTCCTGGGAGCTATAGGTATTTCTAAATATTCAGTTTTCTGAGGATTGGCATTAAACTTCTACTGAACTTAGTTTTTAAATTAAATGCATTTCTTATTGTCAGAGGTCACAGAAAAAATATGCATTGTGTATATATCTGTATGTAGACACATTTAAAAAATGTATACATGTATATTTATATATATATATATAGAGAGAGAGACACATATATATATATACATATATATATACACATAGAGATACTATGTGTGTGTATATATGTACACACACACACACACACACACACACACACACATACCCTATGCGTATTAGTCAAGTAATTCACACAGTTATAATATATTTAAACCTGGTAATAATTTCTCATGGACTAGAGATGTTAAAATATTGTGGTTTTTTTCTACGTAATTATCAATATGGGAATGGCAGTAGAGAGGGACTTCTAGTATAAAACAAGGTTGGAAATCTTTTTATCTAAAACATTATATCAGTGTAGCATGAAATTCATCATGTTTGTTACAATAAATTTGCAGAGTGAGGAGTTAGAGCTCCAAGTCCATCTGGAGCTCCAGCCATCAATTTAAGAAACCTTCCATATGACAGATATGCAAGTGGTTTGGTTTCCCTGTGGCTTAAGGATGCCACAGGGAAAAAAACAGACTCCTCTCTGCATCCTACTGAATGCAGACTTGAGTCATTTGCATTTCACCTTTGCAATTTTTATTTCATATGAGCAACTTTCATTGGTTTTCCTTTTTGTCTAAGGAGACAAATTGGTCATTACTACTAACATTAGCCTTATTTAAAACAATTATAGGCAAACAAAGCAAAACAAAAGTAACCATAAGCTTTGGGATGGACTGAATGCTTGTGTTCCCCACAAATTCATGTTTTGAAACTCTAATCTTCAGTTTGATGGTATTCGGATTTAGGACCTTTGCAAGGTAATTAGGGTTAGATTACAATTTATATAAATAAGATTACTGTCTATTGTGTTAAGGTTCTGTGAGGTCACAACCAGGAAGAGACAGCCCTTATCATTGAGAGAACAAAAATAAAGAACTGACTGATATTACTCAACTTGGAGATTTACTATAAAGCTACGGTATTAATGACCTTGTAGTACTGTGACAAATTTATCAATGAATCAGAATAGAGAGATCAGAAATAGAGTTACATAAATATAGTTGACTGATCTTCACTAAGGAAGGAAGGAAATACAATGGAAAAAAAAGAGTCTTTTAAACAAATAGGCTTGGAACAACTGGATAGCCCTTGTTGGGTGTGGTGGTGAATTCAAACACAGATCTTATTCCTTTCACAATAAATGAATCAAGTTGGATTATAGACCTCAATGTTAAACAATGATCTATAAAATTTCTGGAAGATAATATAAGGTAAAATATAGATGGCTTTTGTTTAAAGTTAATTTTTTAATACATAATATCAAAGCACAAGGAAATCTATGAAGAATTAGCTGAGTTTTATTAAAATAATAATTTAAAAATCTTCTTTGTGAAAGATGTTGGTAAGAGAACAAGAAAACAACTCATAGATTGGGATTAAATGTTTGCAAAACATATATCTGATAAAAGACTTATCCAAAATACACAAAGAACTCTTAAATTTCAGCAAAAGATAAATAAAAACCTGATTTTTAAAAAACATGGGCAAAATTCTGAACAGACACTTTACCACAATGGTAAAGTTGTCAAATAAATATACAAAAAATATGCTAAACATCATATATCATTGAGAAACTGAAAATCAGAACATAAATGAGATACATTACCTGCCTTTTAGAATGGCCAAAATCCAAAACACCAGCGACACCAAATGACAGCAAAGATGTGGATGAATAGGGGTTCTTATTTATTGCTGGTGGGAATGCCAAATAGCACTTAGAAGAAGTCTGGTACTGTCCAATAAAATCAAACATACTCTTATCATAAGATCCAGATATCATGGACTTTGCTATTTATCCAAATGAATTGAAAAGTTATATCCACACAAAAATATGCACACAGGTAGTTAGAGCAAGTTGATTCATAACTACTAGTACTTGGACAATATCAATCATGCCCTTCAGTAGGTAAATGGAGGAATAAAATGGGGCATATCCAGAGAATGGAATACTATTCCATATGAAAAAACTAAATCAAACAATAAATGGAGACACTAAAGCCATGGGGAAAGCTCATATACATATTACTGAGTGAAAAAAAATTGAAAAGGCTATATGCTAGATGATTCCAATAATATGACAATCTGAAAAAGCCCAAATTACAGACATAGTGAAACGATTGGTAGTTGCTAGTGTTAAGAGGATAATTTGGGTTGAAAAGATGGAAGACAAAGGGTTTTTCAAGAAATGCAAGTATTCTGTATGATAGTAGAATGGTAGATATAATGGTCATTATATATTTGTCGAAGCCCACAGAGTTTATAGCACTAAAATTGAACTACAGTGTAAAAGATGGACTTTGGCTGATAATTATGTGTCCATATAGGTTTACTCAGTTATACAAATGCACCATTCTAATAGAGTATTGATAGGGAAACTATGAAGGTATTGGCATATACGGTATATGGGAACTCTGTACTTCAATTTGGCTGTGAATCTAGAACTGCTCTAAAAATTCAAGTCTCTTAAATACAACTTAACAAAAGACATCCAAAAGGCTGAATGGAAAGCCCCCACCCTTTTTTTTTCTATAGAAATACCATTTAATCATAATGCATGGATTGGGCATTTGTGAGAAGCGGTTAAGAGGGTCCTGCATCTCAAGTGAGCATTAAGTCAATCATATCAAAGTCCCCGGGAAGATCTATGCCCTTGTTTCACCACAACCCTGCCCCCAGCACAGTTTCATGTGGTTGAGAGAAAACTTCACCTCCTGGCTTCTCCCCTGGGTAGAATGAAAAAGGGTAAAATGTCCACCACCATGATTTTTTGGTGGCTTATTCTCAGACTGGTTTCTGTCTTGTTCAAATCTAAATCTAAGTGCTGACAGGAAAGGGAAATTAGAATGGGGCCACAGAGAATAGAAAGATGTACCAAGAACATATTTTTAGAAATGCTCAACTTCAACTAATCATAAGGGAGATGCAAATGAAAAAAATATCACTCTCAAGCAATAGATGGCCACTGTCAAATGAATGAGAACTAATGACTGTTGGGAAGGATTGGGACAAATCTTGTACACTGCTAGTACAAATGTAAAATTGTGTAGGTGTTCTGGAAAAGTGTATGGTGGTTCTCCAAAAACTTAAAACTAGAATCCCAACAATCCACTTTCAGTTATATATCCAAAAGAATCCAAAGCATGATATTCTTTTTAAGTTTTTTTATTTGTTCTTTTTACATATACATGACAGAGTATATTTTGACATATTATACATATGTGGAGTATAACATATCCTAAATAGGATCCCATTCTTGTGGTGTTTCACTGGCCGTGTATACATATATGAACATGGGAAATTTAAGTCTGATTCATTCTACTGTCTTTCCTAATCCCATCTCCCATCCCTTCCTTTCATTACCCTTTGTCTAATCCAATGAACTTCTACCCTCCCCCCAACCACTGAGTGTTAGCATCCACATATCAGAGAGAGTATTTGGCCTTTGGGTTTTGGGGATTGGCTTATTTCACTTAGCATGACAGTCTCCAGTTTCATTCATTTACTGGTAAATGCCATAACTTCATTCTTCCTTATGGCTGAGTAATATTCCATTGTTTATATATACCATATTTTCTTTATCCATTCATCTGTTAAAGGGGGCCTAGGTTGGTTCCATAGCTTAGCTATTTTGAATTGAGCTGCTATAAACATTGTATGGCTGCATCACTGTAGTATACTGATTTTAAGTCCTTTGAGTATATACCAAGGGGTGGGAGAGCTGGGTCAAATTGTTGTTGCATTTCTGAGAAATCTCCATACTTGAAGATTCTCCATACTTTATCTTGAGAAGATATTTACACACCCCATGATTATGGTGTTATCTTTATTATTATTGTTATTGCCATCACTATTGTTGTTTAAAGGACCAATCTGATGAATAAAGATTGAAATATTATGTTGCCTTTAAAATAAGGAAATCTCATCACTTGCTGCAGTGTGAATGCTGTAAATTGAATGTTTTGTTCCCCCCCAATTCATGTTGAAACCTAACCACTAATGTGATTATGTAGAATGTGGGTCCTTAGGGAGTTATTGGGTCATGAAGATGGACCCCTTTTGAGGGGAATTAGTGCCATTATGAAATGACCCAAGAGAGCTGTTTTTTTTTCTCATTTTTCATTTCACAAAGGCTACAAGGAGAAAATCTTCACATGCAAACCAGGAATTGGGCCCTCATCAGACACCAATATCCTTGCACCTTGACCTCAAATGTCCCAGCCTCCTAAACAAATGGTGAACAATGGCTGAAACAACTAGTGGTGGTATAAATCTCCAGTTCTAAGATCATCATTATAGTAACCTGAACTAAGACAGAAGACAGACCTTGAGGACACCATGCGAAATTAAATTTAGCCAGTCACAAAAGGACAAATATTGTATGCTTTAACTCAAAAAGTATCAAAGCAGGGTCTGGGCTTGTAGAACAGTGGTGGAGTGCTTGCCTAACTTGCATGAGGCATGGGGTTCAATTCTCAGCACCACCATAAAATAAATAAAATAAAGGTCCACCAACAACTAAAAAAAAGTTTTAAAAAATATCAAAGTAGTCAAAATTATAAAAACAGACATAAGGGCTGGAAGAGAGGAGAGTAGTATCTAATAGATATAGTTTTAGTTTTGCAGATGAAGAGGTATAAAAATCTGTTGTACAGAGTTGTGAATATGCTTAATGTTATTAAACTGTACACTTAAAAATGGTTATGATAGTGAATCTAATGTCATATGGGTTTTACCACCATGAAAATAATAACAAAATTAGAAAACTTTCATAGAAAATATGGATTGGTAGAGTAGAGTATTTGGATAACAGTGGTCTCTTAAGGCAATGAGAGAGTAATGGAAAATAAGGAATAGAAAATGGGTTTATATAAAATTTCTCTCTTTTCTCCATTCTCTAGGAATCTGAAACACTGCTATAGTAACAATTCCTTTAGTCTTTGGGGTGGGGTTGTGTCTATCATATTATTTTCTTAATTTTTTAAATTTTAAAGTGATTCATAAATAGGCACAATATAAAACAGTCTAGTAGTATGAAGATGTTCTTAAACATGAAAAAATTATAACTGAAGTCTCTTTTCTTTCAAGAGAGTACATCTCTGAACTTGTATAGACCTAGTGATACTCAATTTACTAGGCTTTTGTTGCCCTAAAATTATTGTTCTCTGGAGTGAAACACAATGAAATCAGAAGTGAGTAAATTGTCTAGCGTAGTCCCCTTCTTAGCCACAGATGATGTTCTAAAGGTCTCAGTGGATGTCTGAAGTCTCCTTATGTACAGAATCCTATATAAGCTATATTTTCCTATCTACAGATTCAGGGTGACCAGCTGCATTGTCTATTATTAATAAGATTTTAAATTATATTCCATTATTTTTTCAAATAGTCTTGCAGTTCTGGAAAAAAATATATCTATAAAGTTTATACAAAGTTTTACATATACCTATAACTAGCTAACCATAATTTAAGCAGAACAAGTATTGCAATATACTTTAATAAAATACACTTTAATAAAAGTTATGTGAATATGGGTTCTCTCTCTCTCTCGCTCTCTCAAAATACCTTATTGTACTGTACTTGCCCTTCTTGTAAAGAGGTGAGATGGCACAATGCCTAGGTCATGAGATGAAGTGTGGTGAATGGTGCAGGCACTGTGACAGCCTTAGGCTACTCTTGACCTTATGATGTGTCCAAAGGAAGGTCATCTGTTTCCACTGATCCTGGATTGTCAAGCCCTAGACAATGTCAATGGTTGATGACAGGCATAGACAATTGTGATGGTTGGGAATCCTTCACACAGTTGAAGAATTTTTGCAAAGTTGTTTCAAAGAACACTGCAATTAGAACTTCTTTTTTTAAAAAATATCAAATATTAGTGTGGAGGTGTTAGTCCTTCAGTGATCACAGAGATGATTATGCTGTATTCCATCAAAATATTTTATTCCATAATGTTTTCTTTTAATGTCTGTTTAGTTTGAAATAATTAAGCCGATTTTTGTAATGTCCACATTATGGGTTTTGCTTCAGCATAAGTTTACTTTTATTTCTTCACAATTTCACTGGTAAATATTTTACCATAGATATTTTCAACCTGCTGCTGCTGCTGCTGCTCCTCCTCTTCCTCCTCCTCCTCCTCCTCCTCCTCATTCTTCTTGCTGTTCTCTGCCCCTTCCTCCTCCTCCTCCTCCTCCCTTTTCCTCTCTAAATAACAAGTTCTTCTAATTCCTCATCTGTTAACCCTTCAATATATTCTTAAACTTCTTTATCAGGTTTATTAGCAAATTCTTCTTCAGCAATATGTCTTTTCTGAATACTTTTCTAATTTCTCTATCCATGCCTTGAAACTTTTGAAACCACTCATGATTTTGCTTTGTAAGTATTTCCAGAAGGTATTTACAATTTCTAGATTTAATTCACTTATTACGTCTTATATGAGTGTTATTGCATCAGCAATAGTGAATGATTTTCAGCACTGCATTATGTCCAGAATGATCATCAAATATTTTCAAATTTCAGGTGTGTGTGTGTGTGTGTGTGTGTGTGTGTGTGTGTGTGTGTGTGTCACAGATCAGATAATGCCCTGGTGTATGTGGCTGAGGCAGTCAGGTTGTACTTGGAGATAAATATTTACCCTCAGAATTTTCATCTTCATAGCAAACGGATTCAGGATGACCAGGTGCATTGTCTATTATTATGAGAATTTTAAATTCCAATTCTTTCTCTTCCAAATAGTTTTTCACTTCTGGAATAAAGCATCGATGGAACCATTACACATGTCTATCATCCATGCTTTCTCCTTAAATGGCAAGAATATGCACAGCAATTTTTTTGTTTGTTTGAGAGCTTGTGGATTCTACACTCTGTACACTGTGTTTGGCTTTACCATACATCCTGAAGCATTGGCACATAGCACCAGAGTTAATCTCTTTTCTATTTTTATGCCTGCTGTCTCCTGTGCACTTTATTAAATATAGGTCCCTTTGGGCAACTTTTTCTAGAAGAGCTCAGTTTCATCACAATTGAAGGCATGCTTTGGATGCCTCCTTAATCAACTTATTCAAGACTGCCAGAAATGTGGCAACAGCATCTACATTGGCAGATGCAGCCTCTCCAGTAATTTTTATATTTATTAATCCAAACCTGCTTCTAAATCTGTGTAACCATCCCCTACTTGCAATAAATGACTTAGACTCTCATTTCAGGGGATCCCTTGATGAATTCTTTGTATAAGATAATGCTTTATGGTATAAAATGATACTCACAGTTGGAACATATTTTCTGTTCATGTCTTTGTTTATTTAGTTTTTTTATGGGGTGCTGGGGATCGAACCCAGTGTCTCATGCATGCTAGGCAAGGGCTCTACCACTGAGCCACAATCCCAGCCCTTCTGTTTGTCTAATACCCAGAAATGAATACCTTTTCCATCTTAACTAAGCACTTATCATGTGTTGTGGTCGTAACTTTTATATAATTTGAAGTGTGATTGCAAAACTAGCATAAGTTTACTTTTATTTCTTCACAATTTCACTGGTAAATATTTTACCATAGATATTTTCAACCTCAGCAGATGATTTTTTTCCATTATTAAGCTGAGAACTTTAACTTTTTCACTTTAAAGAAGTTTTTTACATCTTCTTTTTGCCATACTCAGGTCACAAATGTCTATATTCTTGTACTTTGGTGCCATTATTGAGAGACAAAAGGATAACTTGAACATAAGCATAGTGGTACTGTAACAATCAATCTGATAGCTGAGATAGCTTACTAAGTTACTAATAGCTGGGCGGTGTATACATCATGGATATACTGAACAGATGGATGATTCATGTCCCAAGGAGGACAGAGAAAGATGATACAAGATCTTATCATTTTTTTCAAATGGTGTGTGATTTAAATCTTAGGAATTGTTTATTTCTGGAATTTTCCATTTTATGTTTTCTGACTATGGTTACCTTCAATTGACTTGAAACAAACTAGCAAAAGGAAAAAAGAAGTAGAAGTACTGTAATCTCATTTAACTTTATTATGAAGTAATTTTTTCAATAGTTTAGTAGTTTTACCTTCCTCTAAACTGTGTCCACCATGATCTTCATAATTATCAGCATTAGAATATTTAATTCACTCCCTTTTAAATCTTTTCAAGTTGTATAATTAACGTAATTGTGTTCTTATTTTACTGTGTGACTTTGATATGAGTGGGTACATGCACCTGGGGATGAGTATATCCACCTGGGGGAGGATGAACTCTGACCTGCTATGGCCTGCTTTTTTGGACTGTTTTTATCATAAGATAGAAAATATTTTCTGTCCCCACAAACTGACTCTTTATCTCATATATCTGATCTCAGAGAACAGTATAACTATTTGTTTATTACTCTGCTCATCATTCTTAACTCACCCCTATTTCATTAGAAGACATTTTCTTTGGTCTTTATCTTCTTTTCATGTACACTGAACTCTATAGACTAAGATTCCTGGTCCCTCTACATCCTTATATCCATTTTTCCCAAAGGAAGAAAGAGTAACAATGGATGTGTGAATTTGCAAACAGAAACCACGTGCATTCCTTGTTCCTCATTTGTCTTTTCTTTTTTGGTGCTAACTGGGTTATAGGAAGTATGAGATCTGGTTAAATTATCTGTTCTGTCAATCTACACAGAAAGGCTAGAACTTTAGAGAGTTTGTTTATTTCTGGGTTTCTATTTGGCTATTGATACAGATCATGAATATTACATTCATGTGTAAAAATTGATATGTTGATCTGTTAATCTGCTACCACTCTTAGTTCTGAATTGCTTCAGAAATTGGGTTAGGAAATAAAGTACTACATGGTGGACTTTTCTCAAACTTCTAACCCAAATCCCAAATTCCATAAGTACTGAATGTTACTATAGCTTGGATCTTTGCTCTCACCTCTAAACCATCTCTGTTTTGGTTTATTAGTTGCCAAAATGAAAGAAATCATAATTGTTCTAGGTTCCCCATGTCAGAGCTACCTCCAACACATCCTCCGTACTAACACCAGAAAAATATATTTCTTTAAATAAAAATTTGGTATCTTGGTGTTTCTCCACAGTCTCTTGAGTTATTACATAATCCCAAATTGGTCTCACCTGACTATTTTGACCTGGTAACTGTATACCAGGTCAAAGTAGTCAATCACATATACTCTCATATCACAATATATCCTCAAGCCAAATTCTGTCAATATTAAGAACCAACAGGTCTTAATTTTTTTCTCATTGTTATAAAGACCTTGTATCATTACTCATCTAGCTAGGTAAACTTATTTTGTTAGTTTAGGTACTATCTTAAACTAAGATTAAGAAATCTTAATCCCATCTGATACAGGCTTTTCCTCTGCATTCTTTTAATACACTGATAATCTTTACATTTGTTCATTAATTCTGTGTTATTCATCCATTCATCTTTCCTCCACCCATCTGTTCACTTGCTAATGATAGTATGACTACCAAATACGTAGTCTAAGAATTGTGCTGTGTATACAAAGGTGAAAGAAAAGATGTCATTCTTGCTTCAATAGAATTATAACTTGTGTCAAAAGTTATCACATAGAACAGTAATGAAAATTATATTTGACTATTTTGTTCACTAGTCAAAAAATTTTCTTATGGCAGAGATGGCATTTTGGATTTAGATTTGGGACATCCATTATGTGCTTGACACAGAGATGTTAAACATGCATATTAAACAATTTCATGTATAAAAATCTACTTTTATAAATATTTTCCAACTTCCATAATTTCAGAAGTGATAAACTTAGTTTTTCCAAATATAATAGATGAAGACTTCTGGTTCAGGTTTATTCTGCAAAGTTGAGTCTTGTGAGAATATTGGGAATAAAGATGAGGAGATGTTAAATTCATTGCAGCAGTGGAAGAACAAAGTTTATTTACCTAATGGATTAGAAGGTTTATCCAGACCTTGGATCTGCTTCTCAATACCAGCATCTAAAACTTTCTTGGTTCTCATTGATCTTCTATGTCATGTCTTTGGGGATCCCATTTATTTGGACTGCTCTGAACTCTTTTTCCATGTATTTGGAAATCTTCATTGTGTAAACTCTTAAAAGAAATAGAAGAACACCTAAGTAATTCACCTGTATTATTTCTTAAGGTAATTTGCCTGTGGACATTCCATCTCCACCAGAAACTTCTGTGCCAGTAACATTACCTCCAAACAACTGCACAGACAATGAATTTGTCTGTAGGTCTGATGGTCACTGTGTTGAAAAGATTCAAAAATGTGATTTTAGATATGACTGCCCTGACAAATCAGATGAATTATCGTGTGGTAAGTGAATTACTAAATTTTGTATTGATTGTAGCCATAAAGTAGATAAGAAAATGCTAGTATAATCTTAGGTAGTACAGTCTAATGTCATAGAAATTTTCAGCATGGCTCAGCATACTTCTTAGTGTGAGATCTACTAATATAAAGTTAAAAGTAGAAGAATCGGCATGCATTTTTCTAGCAGGCCCCCAGCAGGAAAGTGTCTTTAGATTAATGTTTTGTATTCAAAACTATTTTTTAACTATACTTGACTCAGAGATTACCATTTACTACCTGTTCTTTATCCATTCCCCTTTTTGTATCTACTCCTAACACCATTAAATATGGACTATTTAGAGAAGCAGCGTTACAACACCTCCAATTAGATTCATTCATTCAAATTTGGCCATTGCCAAAATGCATAACAGTGAACACTCTATCAAATATGTAGAGGTCATAAGGAAAACAATTTTAGTACAGATGGGACATATACTTAAGTATCTAAATGATGGAAGTAGTGCAGTCACTGTTAATGACATAAAGATGGAGTGCACTTCGGGTTTTCTATAGTACACATAGGAATTCATTGAATTGATTTTTTTTACTCTAGCAACAGAATTTAAGATAGATAGATGTGTGTTCACAGAGAGAGAGAGAAAAAAGGTTGTAAGAATTTTAAAAAAAATTCTCCTATAAAACTCCTACAACCAAAAAATTCACTGGGCTTATAATTTCCTATGTTATTAGAATACAATCATTACAAGACACTTAAAAAAAAAACTTTTAAGGAAACAAAGCAATATCAAAAATTGTGAATCATATTCCCTTGAACTTATGTGGCTTGGAATTTGCAATAACATCTCTAGAGAGAGAACTAAAATTTTGCTCTTCAATATTACTGTACAAAGAAGAATATACTTGTTAAGCTGGAAAGTCATAAGACTGGCAATGCTGCCAGCAGCTACTTAACATCTCTGCAAAGAGAAGATTATTAGCAAATGAAGTTATTCTCATATTTCTATTACTATCAAGTCTTAAATAGAATAAACCTAGATATTTTTGAAACTCTCCTAGTGATTATGCAAACCACTTGCTAATTATTGTAATTGTTCTTAGGATTTATATTATTATTTTAAAAGCCAAAAGTTAGGAAGTGCTGTATAGGTAGGAATTGCTATTTATTAACCTATTTATTGTGACTCACTTTTCTCTTTGTTTTACTCTATCCAAGTTATGGAAGTTTGCACATTTGAGAAAAAAACCTTATGTAAATGGTATCTGCCATTCCAAGCAAATTTACAACAAGATTCAAACATATTCAGGTGGGGACTTGGTAATGGAAACAGTATTCATCATGGGGAAGAAGACCACAGGCCATCAGTAGATCATACAAAGTAAGTAACCCCATATTTTTTAACCTCTTTTGTAGGAAATATTTATCAAGCAACTTTCAAATTCTTGTTGTAGGCCAGTGCTATAGAGTAAAGATGAATATTTAAGCTAAATAATGAGAGCACCAAATGTCTTCTTTCATAGAATATTGAAAAAGAAAATTAAAAAACAATGAATGTTGGGGCTGGTGTTGTAGCTCAGTGGTAGAGCACTTGCCTAGCATGTGTGAGGCATTGGGTTCAAATCTCAGCACTGCATATAAATAAATAAAAAAATAAAGGTCCATTGACAAAAAAAGAACAATAACGATGAATGATGAATGTTGTGCATGTCATAGAAATTAGAGAAAAGCATGAAAAAGTATATATATATATATATATGTGTGTGTGTGTGTGTGTGTGTGTGTGTGTGTGTGTATTAACTTCACCACATCTTGAAAACCATTGTTAACATAAATTATCAGTTCTGGGCTGGGATTGTGGCTCAGCAGTAGAGCGCTCACCTAGCATGTGTGAGGCACTGGGTTTGATCCTCAGCACCACATAAAAATAAATAAATAAAAGAAAGGTATTGTATTCAACTACAACTAAAAAAAATATTTTAAAAAATTATCTGTTCTTACTCCCATCAGAAAAGCAATCAAGAATACAAATAAGAACAAATGCTGTGAGAATGTGAAAAAAGGTACATTCATTCATTGTTGTTGGGACTGCAAATTTGTAAAACTCTGGAAAGCAGTAAGGAAAAATCTCCAATAATTAGGAACGGAACCACCATATGACCCAGCTACTATACTCCTTGGTATTTATCCAAAAACCTTAAATTCAGTATACTACTTTAATATTAATAGCCACTTTAATATTTCTGGCAGCAAAATTCACAATAGTCAAGTTATGGAATCAGCCCAGATGCCCATTAGTAGATGAAAAGATTAAGAAAATGTGGTGCATATACACAATGGAGGTTTACTCAGCCACAAAGGAGAATGAGAGTAAGGCATTTGCCAATAAATAGTTGGAAGTGGAGAACATCATGCTAAGTGAAATAAGCCAAACTCAGAAAATCAAATGTTGAATGTTTTCTCTCTTATGTAGAAAGCAAGAATCATCTCTTTGATTCATTAGTTTATCTCCACGGGAACCATATTTCTCAAATGATAGGCAATTCATTAAACCAATAAATAGAGAGCATTACAAATGGAACATATGCTAAAGAGAAAAATGGTAACCAGGAAAGGGTTAGTGTACAATGAATGGATTCTTCTAATGGAGCCCAAATGAAAATACTCTGCACTGGGTCTGTGCCAGAAGACCAGTATGGCTGGGGCAGATAAAGCAAGGGCAAACTAGATATCAAATGCAATTTCTTTCTTTATTGTATTCACTATTATTTTTTTTCAGTTTTTAATATTTTTGGAAATGTGAGAATATTTTACAGATTTGTAGGCATGTTTGTATCCTTTATATATCAACTCCTGTTTTTATTATTTTCCTTTTTATTTTTTGTGTCACATTTTACACATTATTTTTATCACATGGATTATATGCACATAGTCTAAAAGTGACAGAGGAGTGACAGTCTTATAATGACAAATAACTGTACTACTTCCAATGATTCCAATCCAATTTCCTGGAGCTGTCTTCATATGCCCTAAGACTTGATTCACTCTTCTACCTTTTACGAGGGATCGGTTATAGGTAACTGGTCCTTATTTGTAAAATAATACACAGCCAAGACTTGATTCAACAACTTTAGACTATATTTTTTACTTGTACTTATTAATTATACATGACAGTAGAATATATTTTGACATATTATACATATATGGAATATAAAAATCTCATTCTTCTGGTGGTACATGATGTAGAATTACATTGGTCATGTAATCGTACATGCACATAGGAAACTAATGTCGGATTCATTCTATTATTAGACTTTATTGACTTCCTGTTATAAGAAATGGAACTCCTAGTGTCCTCCCAACCCCCTTTTTTATCTCTCCCATTTTTCCAATATTTTTGTATACAACTTGGTTTAATTATTTTATCTCAGCAGTATTCTGGTTCTTTTTTTCATTTCTGTGTTGGATGTTTCATGATGATTGTTTCTTTTGTTTACAGTGTCTTAGATTGAAATTAACAAGTGCCTCATTTATTTTCCTTAGATGTTTTATGCACCTCATGATCTTTTCCCCAACGTCAGTGTTAACTTCCAGTTATTGAGTTAGCCAATCCCAAATAACCAAATGCCGAATGTTTTCTTTGATATAACGAGGAGGCTGATTCATAATGGGTTAGGGAGAGGGAGCATGGGAGGAATAGATGGACTCTAGATAGGGCAGAGGTGTTTTAGGGGAAGGGAGGGGGCATGGGATTAGAAATGATGGTGGAACATGGTGATCATTATTATCCAAAGTACAGGTATGAGGACACAAAATCGTGTGTATATATTTTGTCTACAGCCAGAGATATGAAAAAATGTGCTGTATATGTGTAATAAGGATTATAATGCATTCTGCTTCCATATATAAAATAAAATAAATAAATAAAATGCTTAAGCTCATCTCCTCCTCTCCCCACCCCAACTTTTCATGGGAGGCCTTCCTGTCAAGGTCTTTGCCATGTGTCTCTACACTTTTCTCTGTAATCTGCCAGCACAGCTGTTTTTCTGGTCCATCCCTTCAGCCAGCATAGAGTGTTAAATCCCTAATTTCCTAAGCCCTACGACTTCCTGTTTCTTGTTTAAGACTTTTTCTTTCTACATTATCTCTGTTTCTCTTTTCTCTATTTTACTGTTTGTTTGGATGTCTTTTTTTTTTGTATATTAGAGACTTTTATCCTTTGTTTGATAATCTTTGGGTCTCCATTAATGTTTAAGAATAAGACCCTTAAAAGTTAACTTGAAGGTTTATACAAGTGATCCTGATGTTGTAGTCTTCATTGTCAGATGATATGTCCACCATGTTTTACCAGATGTCTCTGTGATGATGTTTGAATTATGGATGTTTTCCAATTTAAGTAGTTAAATTTGTCATTTTTTTTTGGTTTTTTTTTTGGCGTGTGTGTGTGTGTGTGTGTGTGTGTGTGTGTGTGCGCGCATATATATAATATGTATATTTATGTATATAAAATTTGTCATTTCTTAAAGTTTTCTTCCTTACTTGCTCCATCTAGAAAATCCTACCTTAAAATTATGCAGCTATTTATGTGTCTAAACACACACACACACACACACACACACACACACACACACATATATATATATTTATACACACCCCCCCACACACACTTACACTCAATCTGGTGTGTTAGGACCTATTTATAGGGATAAGAATCTGAGATACTGATAGAAGTATTAATTTGACTTTGGAAGAAAGAATTTTTTTAATTTAAAAAGCAAAGATAAAGAATTAATGGTGTTGACTTAGGAGAATATTTATAAAGACAATAGAATATCCAAAAAATACAATTATATCTTCCAATATTAGTGGATTATTTTTTCTAATTTTCCAGCTTCTGTCTTTCAAGTACTCATCTTTATCTGTCTTATTTTTCATCTGTGGTTTTTATTACTTTTTCTCTAAAGTTTTCTTGTTCACTTTATCTTCTCATTTTCATTTAAAAAATTATTTTATTTTTGGACTTTGTTATTTCATTTTGCTTCATGGCTATCATCATTTATTTGGGTCTTCTTTTTCAGGGTTCAATAACTGATGCTTTCCCCTATTTTGTACTTCAAAAAGTTTTTCAGTGCTCATGACTTACAATATCACCTCCTTTTTTCTTGATTCTGATTTCAGGGAAACATTATGGCAGACAAAAAAGTATCCCCATTTCACAGAGAATCTTTTGAAAATCTTCAGGCCTTTTTACCCCTGTTCACAGTTAAGATTCCATGACTCCCAACTTCTGTGGTTGCTTCTTCAAAGAAAACTAATGGCATATATGTTATCCTGTCCCTGACTGCTATGGCTAAAATAGCCTTTGATGGCAGTTATAAGATATTTACTATCCAGTCATATTCTTGGGCTGAACTTTTTCCATTTTTCGGAGCTTTCTTTTTCTATCATTTTCTTTTATTAATATTATTCAAATTTTACCATCATTTGAATGAAATGTTAGCAGAATATCTGTGCAAACTATACAGAGTAGGCGGGTACTGATACTGCTTTGTTTTAATTGTGTTTTGTCAATTGGCAAGTCATATTTTGGAATTCTCACATACAAATTTTCCCTTGGGCTACTTCTGACTCAAAATAAAGCAAATTTCAGAAAGTTTCTCTGCCTTAGGTAAATAAAACACATCTCACTAATGATCTATATTACCTTTAAAAAAGAGGTAGGCTGGACTAGGATCTCACATATCAATGTTGAAGTATAAATAGATTTAATTCAGCATATTATATAAGCCAATAGCTTGTTTGCATCTCCCCTCAACCCACCACCTCCAGTAGATGCAAATACCAGAGGAGTCCCAGGCACTAGCATTTCTCAATTTGTTGCATTATTTTTAAATGTCTGGTGTTTTATGATTACAAACTAAAAGCCACAAAATTAAATATATTTTAAACAGGAATAGCTAATAGTCAGATAATATTTCATGGATGTGCTCTCCATGACAACAAATCGTGAAGCAGGGAGTAGCCAGCCCCTAGGTCCATATCTATTCTTGTCTTTCTCTCTCTCTCTCACCTTCTCTCTAGCCAAGGAATTGTGGATATTTTTTACTTTGTGGTAGGAAATAGTTCTTATGCACCATGTATCCTATTCTGTGGCTTACAGTAAAACTCCAAGCACAGTTTTCTAAGTTTTGTGTTTTTTTTATAGTTAATATTTAAAGCCAAGCTTTGCTAATTTAGAAAAAGGTTTTATTCTCCCTGGTGTCTGGCTCTAGAAATTTAAAGCCACATTTTTTTTTAAGTGGCAGAGTTAAAGCCACATTTTAAAAGCCATTGTTTCTAAAAGAGTTTTCAAGACCAGTTTTGAAAATCAAGAAAGATTTATGTCAATTATTTCTTTTTCTTTGTATGTACACTCTCCCAGCTCTCCCTAAGGCAAAGATTGCTTCTGGCTCAGGATGGGAAAGATCATTTATAAGCAAGTACAAGAGAAAAAAATCACATTGATATATTTCAAAATATTCTCCCACTTTAAACACTTAATGAAGCAATAAAACGTCTAGAAAAGGCCTGGTAGGGGAGGGATATGGAGGGAAATTTTCACTGTGGAGTTGAGTCATAGAATATTAGCATGTATATATTTCATCATGAAAATGAAATGATGTAAGCTAAATTGAATGAAATTCGAAATGACATTCTAATATATATATATTATATATTATTATTATGACATTCTAATATATATATATTAGAATGTATATATATTGTATCTAATATATATATATATTAGAATGTCGAAATGACATTCTAATATAATATATTATATATTATGACATTCTTATATATATATTATACATTCTAATATATATATTATATATATTATATATTCTAATATATATATATATATATATATATATATATATATATATATATATATCTCCATACTTTAATGGACTAGCTTTTGTACATCTGAAATAAACTTTGAGATGTAAAGTTAGCATTGTATTTTTATTTTTTATTTGTTGTTTTGGGAGAGTGACACCATTCCACACAGCTAGTTCTTCCAATATTTATATGAATTAGAAAAGCCATCTCTTCTGTTATAGCTAAGCAGATGCTGTACAGGACTTGATGCATGGATTCTTCTTGCATCCTGCTCAGCAGGGCCCATGTGAGGATGCCAGGCCTTGTGTTTTCCTAAGATGGCAATCATGAAATGAGAACAGTTCTCAACTATAATCCAATGAAATAACAAAACAAAATGCATTTGATGAAGGTATCATAATTTGCAGTTTCTAAGTCCTCTTGAGATTGGGATTGGATGAGTTTTATGTTTCCTGTAAATTATGCAATGAGAGAACATTTTATAGAAAAAAATGTTTTTTCTTAGTATTTTGGAAAAAAATTCCCATAATCTAGTTTAAAAAAATGAAAACAGACTCAAAATGAGTTTGTGCCCATTCATGATCCAGCAACTACTAGGAAAGTTGGCAAAAATAGTAGTTCTTCTCAGCTGAAATTTTTTTTAAATGCTATTTGCATAGTACTGAATCAATATATTTAGATCATTCAGCATCTGGGTTTATATAGTTCATTCAAGTTTAAATATGCTGAGAGTACTATAAATTTGGCAGAGTTGTAATTTCATATGATCTCAGAATCTTGTACTCAGACTTCCAAAATCAATTTAATTGACCAACTCTTTCAGTCCAGGCAATGTTACTGTAATATTAAATATGTTGGTTCATAGCTAAGCATCATAAGCTTTATGATCATCTCTATCACATAGAAAAAGCTTTTCTTTAGCCCAGTTTATTTATTTCTACTGCTGGAGGCCTAAAGAGAGTACAATTTTATGTCCTTAATCCTAAAATCCATTTTATTTGACTAAATGTCTATCATGTGGGTGGTAAGATTTCTTAGGGGGAAGAAATCTCCCCCTTAGGCAAAACTAAGTTCTCCATAGTTCATTATTCACGTAGAATGATATCTATTAGAAAACCTGTGCATAGTTAGTGATTTCTGATTATGAGCATCATAGACCATTTGGACAAAATTTCTCAAGATGTAGATCAAGGACCATAGAAAATTTACACACACATGAACATGTATACATGCGTGCCCACATACACACACACACACACACACACACACATACAAATAAAAAATGTATATATACACACTTTGTCTCTATATATCCACACATAAATGCAGATTTTGAAACACTTGGATAAAAATCTCTGGGAACAGAGCAGGGAATCTATTTTTACTACCATTCCTAGATGGTGTGAGAATAAGCCCATCATCAGGGATGTCTGTGGCAGGAAGTGGGCAAGGGATGCTTAAAAAGAGTGGCTTTTCTGCTTCCTGATTCCAGTTTTGATCAGAGTAGCTTCATTTTTCTATAAGTCAGTGACTGATTTTTTTTTTAAAGAACAAAATGTTTCAGAAAATAAAATGCTCCAGGGTAGCTGCACTTAAAACATAAAATCAAAGTTATACATTGTAAAGTAACTATTACAATTGAGAAATAGTTGGGGAAGAATAGTTTAGCCTGAATGGACCTAAAAACATAATTTTATGTCACTCTCTAGCTTACCTCATTCATTGTCTGATACGCAATGTGTTTTCTCAAACTTCTTGCCTATATATTTTCTTATTTCTATAGATCCAAATAAAATGATATTGTCTTTCTTTTGAACTGAATCTAAAACAAACATACAAATTTTATTGATTACCTGGCAATGACTATTTGGGATTTCAGGGCTGGATTTCATATTGTTGAAAAATTTCATTTGATGATGTAGCCTTTAAAATTACTAGGCAAATGAGAACACAATTTCAACATGTTTCTTATTTGACAAGCACGGAAGTATTCAGATTTTTCTTTGTTTTTCATAATGCTAATCATTATTTCTAAGGTGAAAATGAGAATAGTCTCACTCTGCAAGTGTACCTACATCCCTACCTATATTGTATGTTTGTACAATCTTGACATCATAAACTAAAAGACATGTAAAAATGAAAACTGTATTTGTGTGACACAATTCTGAATATCATTATCTATCTAGTATTGGATGTTAATATGGATAAAAGCTTCAATAAACTGATAATTGTGTAATATTTTCTGCTCTGTTAGAATAACGATTTTTAAAACTTTAGTCCCTTAGAGATTATTACCATATTTACTGTCTGCTTAGAGCCTTCTTTAGTAAGAAAATAAGACACTATTTTATAGATCAGTTTAAATACCTTTATTTTCTCTCAACAAAATTTCTTAGAAATCCAAATTTTTTAATTGAAAATAATGGTTAAATACCAGTTTTTGTTAATAGTTTTACTGCCATAAATATAAAAGTTCAAATTATCAGATACAAATTAAGTGTTGACATTTTCTTTTAACTGCTTTAATCCTTGCTAGCAAGTGGCATTCTGACTGAACTACCACAGACTGAATGTAAAGTATGATTATACCTCTTGGAAATAAGAAAAATGCTATTATTTTAGACTTACCTGGAGTTAAGAACTTATTTTATACATTTTTACACATATCAGTAATTCATTTTTAATGAAGTGAATTAAATTATAAGTTTTAATTGTATTCAAAATTTTTTAACTTGTAAGGAGTTTTAAGAAATGGGTGCATACCTCTTCTAAAATAACAACATATGTAGAAAGTGATTAAGTAGCATATTTGCTATAAAAGCTAAAGTTTAAGAAGATATTCATAATATATGACTTTTTGTTGTGTTGCTAAAAATATAGCCTCTTTTGACTATAAAACAAAATTATAACTTTAATATTACAGTCAATTGCATTCAAAAATTAAAAGGTTTGTTTTATTGTATCAATTTTTAAAATGCTTTTCCTTTGACTCCATCAATACGATGTGAATTTAGTCTAGGTCATAGATAGATAGAATTGTTATTGTTGTACAGATTTTGGAGGAAAAAACATTCTTCAACTACAGAAAGGTAAATTTCCTTTACCTTAACTATCTGTAGTGAGACAAGAATTTGAAAGTATGAACCTGCTGTATCTCATATGAATCATTTTTATACCATCAGTGTGATCTTCTGACATAGTGATTGATATATATATCAGTTACTCAAACCAATGATCTTCATTGCCCCGAAGGTTCATAGGTCTTCTCGACTAGTTGTACAGTTCATTCTTATATTAAGCATTTGTTTCCTGAGCCACTGAGAAGAGAAGGCTTCATTAGACATGTAGCCAGCATGTACATGAATAGCCATTGTAATACTCAATAGAAAGTCCTTCTTGTTCCAAGAATAGACCCTTCAGGCAACAACCAATGGGGGGGGGGGTACGTGCTTACTTGTATGTCTATCTTAAATAGTATGTACTTGGATTTTTTGGATTTTATTACACAGTGATTAAAATAATGTCATGCTTAAAGACCATATGCTGATTCCTTTAATAAATTCTTAACTCCTATGTTGCTAAAAATCCTTTTATTTTACCCCCAAAAAATTCATTTTCACTGTTTGAAAATATTTAAATATAGGTAAAAAAGAAAAACAATGAAAACACCCATAATCATAATACATGACATAAGCATTGTGTGTGTATGTATGTGTATATATATATATATATATATGCAAATATATTTTCAATAAAAATGATTATAATGACTATATTATTTTCTAATCTTCTTTTAATTCTATATATGATCTGCAATTCACTATTTACCAATATTTTTAATGGGCCAATAATATTTCATTAAGGGAAATATTAACTATATTTCTGTAATAAATATAAAAAGACCAATTTTAATCACTATTCAATGAATATGGCCTAGCCCACTTCTTAGATTATATACTGAGAGGAAAGAAAACAGAGGAAGTACAATTTTTATTTTAATTATCATTCATACTTTAAGACTTCTGAATCAAAGTTTTAAATGTACCATTTTTGCTAGCAGTATATGACAGTGTCTATTTTTCTGTTATATTTGCCAACACTGGTGTATTTCAATATGTTTCACATTTTCTAATTTGATAGATCAAAATAGCATCCAATTGTGTATTTTTAAATTTCTTGGTACTAATGATGCTGTTTTGTTCTTTTCTTTGTACCTTTCCTAACTGTATTTTTTTTTTAGAGAGAGAGAGAGAGAGAATTTTTTAATGTTTTATTTATTTATTTATTTATTTATTTATTTAGTTAGTTAGTTAGTTAGTTAGTTTTCGGTGGACACAACATCTTTATTTTTTTTATTTTTATTTTTATGTGGTGCTGAGGATTGAACCCAGTGCCCTGCTCATACCAGGTGAGTGCGCTACCACTTGAACCAAAACCCCAGCCCCTAACTGTATTTTTGAGACTGTGTTTCCCCTTTGTGTTCCCTAGCTTGGTTTGAAGTATATAGTACTCATGTTTTTTCTCCTGGATTTATAAAATCTTTTAAGGAATTCATTTAATTTTATAAATCTATTATGAAAAAAAATTTCCCCAACTTTTCATTGGACTTTGGTTATCATTTTATCCTATTTTCTCTTCCCTAAAAGTTTCTAAGTTACACACAATTATGTCTGCTAACTTTATTCTTTATCATTTATCATTTTTGTGCTTAGAAACACATTCTCCACTCTAAATATAAATAAATTTTGCCTTCAGTTTTTACTGTGTTTCTATGGTTTCAATGTGTTTCAATTATAACTTAAATTCACCTGATAATTTCAAATGGTAAAATGGTATGGGAAAAGAATCTCATCTGGGTTAATAATAAGCCAGTTGATGTAATATGTTTTTAACACTTACAGCATTATAGTTATATATAATAGTGAGGTTCATTTTTGCATTCCAAATTATTGTGTTACAAATTCTAATCGAAAATTATTGCATTGCAGTTGTATATAAAATTGTAATAGATTGTGATATATTTATACATGCACATAACATAATTTAGTGAATTTTATTCCCCAATACTTTGTTTCCCTCCTGTCCTCCCTCCATCTCAGTCTTCTTCTTCTATTCAACTGCCCTCTATTCTATTTTTGTCTCTATTCTATTTGTGTGAAATATCCTTTTTAAAATTCTTCCCTCTTTCTGTATTCTGCATGTGAGAGAGCATTTGGCTATTGACATTGAGAGTCTGCCATATTTCACTTAGTATGGTATTCTCTAGGTCCATTCATTGACATGATTTAATTCTTCATGGCTGAATAGAACTACATTGTGTATATGTGTCACATTTTCTTTATCCATTTATTAATTGATGGGCTTTTAGGCTGGTTCTATAACTTGTCCATTGTGGATTGTGATGTGGATTGTGATGGACATTGGTATGCATGTATTACTATAATATGCTGATTTTAGTTCTTTTGGTTAAATATCAAGGACTGGGATAGCTGGGTCATATGGTGACCTAGTCTTTTGAAGAATCACCATAGTTTTTTCCAAAGTGGTTGTACTAATTTGCAGTTTCATCAGTAATGTATAAGTGTACCTTTTACCCCACATTCTTGCAAGCAATTATTCTAATTTGTATTGTTGTTAATTTCATTCTGACTGGGGTGAGATGAAATTTCAATGTAGTTTTTATTTGTATTTCCATGATTAGTAAGAATGTTGAACTTTTTTTTTCTTTATGTATCTGTTAGCCATTTGTATTTTTTCTTTTGAGAATTGTCTCTTAAGATCTTCTGCCTATTTATTAAGAGGGTTATGAGGTGTGTGTGTGGGGGGGGTATGTTTTTTGAGTTCCTTATATATTTGGGTTGGTAATTCCCTATTTGAGGAATAGCTGGCAAAGATTTTCTCCCATTCTGTATGTTTTCACTTCATGTTCCTAATTGTTTCCTTCTTTTATTTAATGCTATCCAACTTATTGATTCTTGGTTTTATTTGTGTTAGGCACCTATTAAGAAGTTAGTGCCTGCTCCAATATGTTGGAGTGTTGCCCCTGTGTTTTCTTCTAGCAGTTTCACTGTTTTTGCTCTGATTCCTAAATCTTTAATCCACTTTGAGTTGATTTTTGAGCCAAATAAGTGGTAGGGATATAGTTTCATTCTTTACATATGGGTATCCAGTTTTCTCAGAACCATTTGTTCAAAAGGCTATCTTTTCAATGGGCATCGAGGCACACACCTATAATTCCAGAGATCTGGGAGTCTGAAGCAGAAGCATTGCAAGTTTAAAGCCATCCTCAGTGAGGTACTAAGCATCTTAGTAGAGAGATTCTATCTCAAAATAGACTAGGGATGTAGCTCAGTGTTCAAGTACCCCTGGGTTTCATCCCCAATACAATAAACAAACAAGCAAATAAATAAATAAATAACCCAAACAACAGAAAAAGAAAAAAGGGCTATCTTTTCTCCAACTTGTGCTTTTTTTAAATTTACTTTTTAGTTGTAGTTGGACACAATACCTTTATTTTATTTATTTGTTTTTATGTGGTGCTGAGGATTGAACCCAGGGCCTTGCACGTGCAAGGCGAGTGCTCTACCACTGAGCCACAACCCCAGCCCCAACTTCTGCTTTTATCATCTTTGTGAAGCATCAGATAATTGTATTTACATGGATTTTCCTCTGTGCCTTCTAGTCTATTTCATTAGCTTCCTTATCTGTTTGTCTGTTTTTATGATGATAGCATGCTGTTTTTGTTACTATTTCTCTGTAGTGCAAATGAAAATCATATATTATGATGCCTCTAGCCTCATTCATGTTGCTCAGGATGGCTTTGGCTATTCTGGATTTTTTATTTGTCCACTTAAAGTTTAGGACTATTTTTTTCTATTTTTGTGAAGAACATTATTGATGTTTTTATGGACACTGCATTGAATTTGGAGATTGCCTTTAGTGGTTTGGCCATTTTCATGATACTAATTCTATGTATCCATGATCATGATAGGTCTTTCCATCTCTAAGGTCTTCTTCAATTTCTTTCTTCTGTATTTTATAATTGTCATTGTAAAGGTCTTTCATCTCCTTAGTTAGATTTATTTCCAAGTAATTTTTAAAAAAATATTTTTTAAGTTGTAGATAGACAAAATACCTTTATTTTATTTATTTATATGTGGTGCTGAGGATCAAATACAGTGCCTCACATATGCTAGGCGGGCACTCTATAAGTGAGCTACAACCACAGACTCCCAAAGTAATTTTTTGAGGCTATTGTGGAATGGAACAGTTTACTTGATTTCTTTCTCAGTGGATTCATTATTGGAGTATGGGAGAGCTATTGATTATTTTGTGCTGATCTTGTCTTCTGCAAATTTGCTGAATTTGTTCATCAGTTCAAGAAGTCTTCTGGTGGAGGCTTTGGACATTCTAAATATAGGGTCTTGTCATCAACACACAGAGATAACTTGACTTCTTCTTTTCCACTGTATTTCTTTAATTTTCTTCTCATGCCTTATGGCTCTGGCTAGTTTCAAGAACTACGCTTGAAACTAGAAGAGAATTGGTAAGAGTAGATATCCTTGTCTTACTCCTGATTGTAGAGGAAATGCTTTCAGTTTGTCTCTATCGAGGGTTTGTCATATATGGCCTTTGTGGTATTTAAGTATGTTCCTTCTAGTTTCTTCAGTGTTTTTAACATGAATGAGGGTGAATTTCATTAAAAGCTTTTTCTGCATCTGTTGAGATGATCATGTGATTTTTGTTCTTGATACCTTGTATGTGATAAATAACATTTATTTATTAACATATATTCAAAAATCTTGCATTCCTGGGATAAAACCAACTTGATGATTTTTAACCTTTTGTATATAATTTGCTAAAATTTTATTAAGAATTTTTAATATGTAAATCAAGGATTTTGGTCTATACTTTTGTGTGTGTGTGATGTAGCTTTACATGGTTTTGGTATCAAGGTGATACTGGCTTCATAGAATGTTCCCTCCCTTTGTATTTCAATTCTTAGTCTTTTGAAGAATTGCCATAATTTGCAGAGAATTTGTGTTAGTTCTTCTTTAAGTGTCTTGAAGAACTTAACTGAGCATCCATTGTGATTTATCTTTTTTCTATTTTGTTGCTATTGGTTTGGTTAAATGTTCTATATCCTTTTGGTTCAATTTCAGTAGGTCAAAACAATATAGATATTGGTCATTATTTCTAGTTTTTCTAATTTATTGAAATACAAATTTTCAAAATCATCCATGATGATCTTCTATATTTCAGAAATGTCTGTAATGATATCTCTTTTTTGTCTCTTAGTTTATTGATTTGAATTTTCTCTTTCTTTTGGTTAGTTTGGACAAAGGATTCTCAACGTTGCTTATCTTTATAAAGTTGCACTTATACTTTGCATTTTTTCTCAATTTCATTAATTTTGGCTCTGATTTTAATTATTTGGACCTAATCTTAATTATTTCCTTCTTTTCTAGGACCTTGAGATATAGCATTAGATTTTATTGAAGATATTTCTTTCTTTTCTTTTAATCCTTCATAGTATTCCAGAGATTTGGGTACATTGTATCACTATTCTCATTTGAGTATAGAAATTTTAAACCTTCATAGTATTCCAGAGATTTGGGTACATTGTATCACTATTCTCATTTGAGTATAGAAATTTTAAAATTTCTATTCTAATTTCTTCTACTATCGACTCCTCATTTTAAAAAGTATTTTTCAATCTTCATATGTGTAGGTGGTTTCTATAATTTTCTTACTGTCAATTTCTAATTTCATTCCATTATGGCCTGATAAGATGCATAGAATTAATTTTTGTATTTGATCAGACTGGCTTTGTGATGTTAAGTATGGTCTGTTTTTCAAAAGGTCCTGAATCTGCTGAGAAGAAAGTGGATTCGACTGTTTGAGATGAAATAGTCTAGAGAGATCTGTTAAGTCCATTAAATATATGGTGTTATTTAGGTTGGAAGTATTCTTATTGATTTTTACATCTGGATGACCTATCTATTGGTGAGAGGAATGTGTTGAAATCACCTAGTATTCTTGTACTGGGATCTATTTGAGATTTAATGTCAAGAAGTGTTTGTTTTATGTAGTTAGATGCACTGACAATTGGGGCATGAATATTTGCTATTGCTATATCTTCTTGTTGGATTATTCCCTTTACCAATATGTATTGACCATTTTTATCTCTTCTGGTTAAGCTTTTTCTTGAAATCTGTTTGTCAGAGATGAGAATAGCTACTCCAGATTGTTTTAGGACTCCATTCATGTAGAATATAGTTTTCCACTCTTTTATTTTCAGCTTGAAGATGTCTTTGCCTATATGATGATTCTCTTGCAAACAGGATATAGTTGAAACTATTTTCAAAATCTATTCTACAAATCTACATCTTTTTTTCATGTGCTTAGATCACTTATGGTCAGTGTTTTTATGAATAAATATTTGTTATTTTCTGCCATATTTTTTCTTATATTTAATTTTGTCCTAATTTTAACTTAATTGCTATCCTAGAGAGTCACACATTTGAGACCTCTGTGATTTGTGTTTTAGTTCTTTTGTGTGTAACATATCTTTATGTATATTTGTAGTGCTAGCTCTGTGGTCATTATTCTTTTAGTTTATCCTCGTCATTTAAAGTTTCTATTTCTTCTTTGAAAGAAGAAATATTCTGTAGGATAGTTTTGCTGGGTATAGAAATTGCAATTATTTTCTTTCAGAGCTTGGATGATCTCATTCTTACCCCTTCTTTATTTCAGAGTCTGAGTTCAGAATTCAAAAGTTACTCTTATTAATTTATTTTTAAATGTGATTTCACATTTAAAAAAATTGTGGACAACTTCATGAATTTATGTGATCCTTGCACAGGGGCCATTGTAATCTTCTTTGTATTTCAGTGTTAGTATTTGTGCTGCTAAAGTGAACACTAATTTAATATTTTTTAAGAGATGCAATTATACTTAATTGTTTCTTGTTCCTGAGAGATCTCTATCTCTATGTGGTAAAGTCTCCATATTAATCCTTAATTCTTTCTGTTATTCACATTTATTGATAAGAATGTTCTGTATCATCTGTCAAAGACAAAGGCCTGATAGGTGGCGATGAATCTGCTTTTACCTTGCTTGTTTTATTAAATCACACATCAGCTTGATTGTCCACCCAGCTACAAATTTTGAAGCTTTATCCTCTAACCTGCCTTACAAGTCTGCTTCAGCATGGCCACTCTTTTCTTCAGGGACAATTAATTATTTCCATCTTTCAGGATTTGCCTTGCCATGACTTCAAGGACCAAATTTTCTTTGGGCATTTGAAAACTGAAAAAAAGACCAAACATAATATTTGGGGTTACTTTTACCCAAGTAAATCTTGATGTTCCTACTCTGATTTGGTATCTTATTTTGTAAGAATATTCCTAGTCTCCAGGTATCCCACTTCCTTTAGGTTTAGGTTTCTCCTCCTAGGCTTCTGTAGTCTTGAAATTAATACCTTTAAACTCAACCTGTGGTCATCATCTCCTAATTCCTTCTCAGATTGGGTCATTTTGGGGAACCAAAGGTTTTGTCTGCAGGTGATAGTGTAAAATTTCATTGCTTGTAAAAGTTTTATTTTGCTTCTATAAGAAATTATCACAGACTTGGTGGCTTGAAACAGTGGAAGTCTGATTTTGCCCAAACTTTGAAGACAAAAGTCTGAAATCAGAATTATTAGGGCAAAATCAAAGTGCTGGCAAGGCTGTGTCTCATACAAAAGATATAGAGGAGAATCTCTTCATTGCTTTTTCCATTTTGGTGGCCACTAGTATTCCTTGATTGATGGTGGCCACATTCCTTCCATTTCTGTGTACTCTGTCAAATGTGGCTCTCTGTCTTTTTTATCATCACATTTGTGATTGCCTCCAGGGTATACAAGAAGACATAGGACAATTATACTATCCCCAAATTGCTCATTAAATCACATCCGAATAGCCTTTGCCATATGAAGTAACAGTTGCAGGTTTCAAGTAATAGGACTTTTTGTCTTTGGTGACCATCACCTAGCTTATTATAGTGCTCAGTTTCTAGAATTAAATGACACTAGGTTTTAAGTCCCATCTCCAGAACTCATTGGCTGCATTAACTTCAATGATTATGCAGATTCTCTGAATTTTAATTTCATTATCTGAAAAATATGAGCATAAGAGTACAGATATTAATGGTTATTGTCAGCTATAAAAAATAAATTTTAAAAAAGCCCTACAAACTCACTATCAAAAAACATGTCTCATAATGCAGTGTCAAAGGTTAGTTATCACTTTGGGATATAATTTTGAAAGGATATTGGATTAAATTGCAGAGAGCCTTAAATATTCTGCTAAAGAGTATAAAATGGAAGGGCACATTCAGAAGCTGTTGCTGGATGTGAATCATATGATGAATAGAAATGAATTAAACATTTTTTTCTGGTGTTTGCCTGTAAACAGGATTGAGAAAGAAAGAAAAAAAATGTGGAAATTATTGAGTGGAGTTCATGTGAGTGAACTAGGGAGAAATAAAATCTTTGGAAAGCAAGAAATTTGTATGTCTCTCTTGACCACAGTCTCTAAGAGAGTTAAGAGAAAGTCTCTCTCTCTCTTTTTTTTTTTAACCATTGTAGTCTTGGTACCTAACCAAACAAATTCTGTTTACAAATATATATTAATAAACTATTTAAAATCCATTTTAAGTTGTTGATATTGATGTCCCAAATCAGCAGAAGGAATTTAGTATCAAAAGATTGTGCATTGGTCAGGTTTTGGTCAAGAAAACAGGCACCAATCTTAAGAATTCTAGTCAGGAAAAGATTTTAAATGCAGGGGATTAAGGTGTTTTCAAAGTCTTTGAAAGGATTGGGAAAGCAATGTCAAAGAAGCTGCCAAGAATCTCAGAAAATCAGAAAATTGAAAGGATGGCAGAGAACTATTTATGTTATGATCTCATTTCTAGAAGCAACTGAATGGAGAGTCAAAAGAATGCCTAGAAATGGCTACAAGTCTCACTCCTGTCAGAGACCACTTGCCTGCCTGCCAGTATCCAAAAAGCAAAAGTAGCTTTTCTTTCATCTTCCAGACCATGAGTTTCAATTCTTATTGAAGGATTTTAGTCAGAACCCTGTTAAGGAGGGACTCTGGGAAATGTAAGTTCACGTTTTTCAAACATTAGGGTACCAGAGAGTGTGTCAAAGGGTAAGGATGGCTCTGGGTTCCAGCAGAGGATTTAAAACAGAGAATTGTCTCTGTAATGAGCTGGAGGTATATTTGAGACTGTAAATTGAGAATCTTAAGAGGGAAGCCTGAAAACGTCTATGGAACAAGATTGGAATTTGCCCTATTTTCTCTAGATTATCCAAGATGAGACTATTTGTTTGACTTATTGTGATGAAAGTTTCAATATAACATTTAAAAAAGAAATTTTTTTTAAATATCTGTAATGAGAACTATGTGATGTGAGATGGGCTTCTTTAGGTCTGAATTCTGTCCAAATAGAAGATAAGTGATTGAGAATACTTACATAGAATTTCCTGCTGTGTTTGTAGCGAATCACCTCCAATATACTATGATTTATTTTCAGGCCTAGTGGGAGAAGGAGGGGTCTCTACTCAAGAAATTCACAGGAAGAAAGATGGTTGTATAATTTTTTTTAAAAAAGTTATCACTATAGGGAAAGAAGTAAAAGTCACTTTTATTTCTGAGATTGGAGTCATACTATTATTTTAATTATTTATTTAGTACTGGGAATTGAACCCAGGGGTACTTTACTACTGAGCTACAACCCCAGGACTTTTATATTTTTATTTTGAGACAGGGTCTTGCTAAGTGACTCAGGGCTTCAGTACATTGCTGATGCAAGCATTAAACTTGCAATCACCTGCCCCAGCCTTCTCGGTCACTGGGATTACACTCTGCTGGCATCATATTTTGATGGCAGTAGAAGACAGTGTGAAAAATAATATGGATGGAAATCATGTCTTAGGAAAAATAACATTGAAGATCTGCCTAATCAATGCCATCATATTAAGGTTCAAAGCCACTGAATGTATCAGAATTAAACCACACGAGACCTTTGATGAGAACTTGCTGAAGATAGTGGAGGAGTACTATAATCAGCATGCAAGGGAGAGAGTCATATAATTTAAATTTTAGAAAGTTTGCCAAGTAAATGCTCTATGCAAATGGAGGCAAGGGTGTTGAGATGGAGAGACCTTTTTTTTTCTTTACAGTTATAATTTGTTTTATTAATACACCTTATGAATATCCTCACTTTTTAAATATTTAGTATTAAACCCAACAGCAAAATGTTCTGGATGTATTCATCTGAGTTCATTTGTTTCTCCTACTAGGATTTTATAAACATTCACTGACTTTAGTTTTTTTCTTTTGTACTGTTCTCAGATTCCAGCACTAAGAAAAAAATGTTTTTGTCATAAATTTGTTTAACAGAGTTGCTACCTCAGCGTCCATTTTTAGTCCCAACATAATGGATCTGAATGAGTGAAAACTTTCTGATGTGGTGGTGAGGTGGCCTGCTCATTCCTCACCTCACTGACCCCAAACCACACACCCATGGCCTCCAAACACAGTACAACCTAATAGTTAACACCGGGGTCATGTAAAGAACTTCTGCCCTCACGTATGTGCTCTTTAAACTAGGGAACGCACATGCCCCAGGAAAGGCAAAGGGATAATGACCATGGACCTTAAGAAGAGGAATCATCCCACAGTTCCTTGGTCTGTCATTCCCCCTGTGCTTCTGGAGGGTGTCTTGGACACTGCACCCCCACTCTCCATACTCCGGAAGGCACACTGCCCTCTCTTTGTGGACCTATGAATAATAAAACTGCCTCTATTATTTCATGGTTTGGTTTTGTTGCTTCCTCAAGGTCTCACTAGACTGACACACAGAAATGAACTCTTCTAACAGTCAGGGCTCTTCTAGAGAGTGGCTATTTTGGTGGGAATAAACTGGAAGCAGATCCGACAAGAGCTACAGAAAGCCTTGCAAGTATAAAGCAGCTTCCTGTGAGGAGGAGACCTGGTCAAACACTTAGATGTTAGGCCCTTCCCCAGGATAAAGAAGTGCCCTGTTGTTATGGGTCAGGTATTAGGTGTCCCAGGAAAGCTCCTGGTGAGTGAAACAATGCAAGACAGTTAAGAGATGACACAAGGACATTATGAGAACATGGTAACTGTAGGCATGTTGGGTGTGGCTGGAGGTGGGTCACTGGGAGCCTACCTTTAGGGTTTATATATTTTGTGGCCTGGAGAGTGAAGCTGTGTCTCTCAAATCCTTGGTGTCATGTTCCGAACCACTTCCCTCTGCCACACCTTTCTGCCATGATGGTCCTGCCTTACCTCAGGCCTCAATGAGTAGAACCATCCATCTCTGGACTGAGACCTCTGAAACCATGCAAGCCAAATAAACATCCTCTTCTGAAATTGTTTGCGTCAGATCTTTTGGTCATAGCACAGGAAAAAAGTGACTAAAATACCTATGAAAAACACATTGTCAACATTCATGACCATGTCCCCTGTAGCCCCATCTGGGCAGGGCTAGAGTTTGTACCCATTTCTAAAGGAATCTAATTACAGGAAGATAAAACATCTTTGCAAGCATTTCCCTTGAGTTTGCTTTATCAAGTGTCTTCCTGGTTAGCTAAACTCACCTTGTTTTAAAATCTGCAAACTTCTTAGATAATCATATTTTTTAATGGAGACATTTCCTTGCCTGCTCTTGCTAGACTTAGTTCTACATTCCATTTGGGCATTTTAACCTTTATTATAAACATTACTCATTTAATTTAAGGTTTCCTATCACCGAGGATCACTATAAAAGTGGATTTTAAAATTTCTATCCTTTTAAAAGGAATTCACTAAATTGAATTTAAGCTTCTCTATGGATTTTTAGATAATAAAATAAATTGAACAAAAGTTAACAGATTACAGTATACATAAAGCTCAGTATAAAAATATACTGTGAGGTTTAATAGAGCAGAGAAGGCAACTCTATTACCTCCTGCAATTGTATGTATTCATTCAGGAGTCATAGGAATGGGAGTAAGGGGGACCCAAGCATTCTCTTTATGGTATACAAGTTTCTGCTTGAATGTGACGCTGTGTTTTGCATATTAAAAAGATATTTATTTGCAGGAAGATGTGACTTTAATGCAGTTATCTACATATCTGTGACATTAGGAATATAAATTATTCCTGAGAGTTTCTATGATATTCAAATTAAACCATAAACTAGGAGCAAAAGTAGTTTTCATTTAATAATCCTATCTGGCACAGATCTGCCCTCCAAGGTACTATTTACATTCATCTTAAAGGGACTACCTTTCAGAACTCCAAACATAAGTGTTTTCGTCCCAATGGGTTTTTCAGCACTGTTATCATTCAGAATTAATGATCTTCAAGTTCTTTGTGACTTTACTATCTATGAAGACATTTTGACTCTGTTATCAAGTGGGACAGCTCAGACTAAAACTAAAATATCTGTTTATATATTTGTTCTGCTATAAAGACCAAATAAATCAAATGATAGAAAACTGAGGATAGTGCTTGGCATGATAATTACCAGATGACCTATATTCTTTGCATACACAAATGCATACATATATCTTTCCATGAGTTAATTGAATTAATACTATAGTATTTTTAAAAGATATTGATGAAAAACACATTAGGCATATTTATAAAAATTGCAAAGTCTTATATGTAGTAGATACTAACACAGATTTACATATGTAATAGATACACAGATTTGCTTGCCAATTCTTAGCTAATCTAAATCTATTGGCCAATGGAAAGATTTTAAATTAGCTCAATTAATTTTTAATCATTTTTCTTTAAATACTTCTGATGAATTATAAGTATCAATAGGATAGAAATAAATTTTTATATTTTAAACCTATCTTTACTTGCCTATTTGAAAGAATAATGAATAACCAGAATTAAAAGGAAAAATTCTTAGACTAAGTAAGTCTAGTAAATTTTGTTTGAGCAGAGAAAAAGTCAAACAAAACAAGATTAAAGCAATTCAAGAATCGGGCAGTTCCCAGAACCAAAGCATGGGTAGAGAACTATAATTATGAATATGATGGGACAGTATTTATAGAGAAACTGAAGTGAAGCATAGAAAACAACTTAATTGACTGCAACTTAGTGAGTCAGTTTGGTAGAGTTTAATTGGTTAATTGGTGACAAGGTCTTTTGAAATCAACCGAAGCTTAATGATTGTTATTAAACTCTACATAGGTTTGATCTGTTGAATCCAGTGCAGGTGCCCAGTTCAAATCTCTGGCCACCATCAACTTTATTTTTTTTTCAAGCATTAAATATTTTTTTAATATAAATTTTTAAAATTTATATATGACAGCAGAATGCATTACAATTCATATTACATGTATAGAGCATAATTTTTCATATCTCTGATTGTATACATAGTATATTCACACTTCATACATGTACTTTGGATAGTAATGATCATCACATTCCACCTTCATTAATTACCCCATGCGCCCTCCCTTTCCTTTCAACCCCTCTGCCCTATCTAGAATTTGTCTATTCCTCCCATGCCCTCGTTCCCTATCCCACTATGAATAGGCCTCCTTATATAAAAAAAAAAACAACATTCAGCATTTGGTTTTTGGGGATTGGCTAACTTAGCATTATTTTCTCTAACTCCATCCATTTACCTGCAAATGCCATGATTTTATTCTTTTTTATTTCTGAGAAATATTCCATTGTGTATATATGCCACATTTTTTTATCCATTCATCTATTGAAGGGCATGTAGGTTGGTTCCACAGTTTAGCTATTGTGAATTATGCTGCTGTAAACATTGATGTGGCTGTGTCCCTGTAGTATGCTGTTTTTAAGTTTTGGGGTATAGATGGAGGAGTGGGATAGCTGGGTCAAATGGTGGTTCCACTCCCAGTTTTCCAAGGATTCTCCATAGTGCTTTCTATATTGGCTGCACCATTTTGCAGTCCCACCAGCAATGTATCAGTGTACCTTTTCCCCCACATCCTCATCAACACTTATTGTTGTTTGTATTCTTAATAGCTTCCATTCTGACTGAAGTGAGATAATATCTTAGAGTAGTTTTAATTTGCATTTCTGTAATTGTTAGCGATGATGAAAATTTTTTCATATATTTGTTGATTGATTGTATATCATCTTCTGAGAATTATCTGTTCAGGTTCTTGGCCCATTTATTGATTGGGTTATTTGGGGGTTTTTTTGGTGTTTAGATTTTTGAGTTCTTTATATACCCTACAGATTAGTGCTCTATCTGATGTATGAGGGGTGAAAATTTGCTCCCAATATGTAGGCTCTCTATTCAGTTCACAGGTTGTTTCTTTTGCTGAGAAGAAGCTTTTTAGTTTGACTCCATCCCATTTATTGATTCTTGATTTTAATTCTTGTGCCACAGGAGTCTTATTAAGGAAGTTGGGGCCTAATACCACATATTAGAGATTAGAGCCTACTTTTTCTTCTATTAGACGAAGGGTCTCTGGTTGTATTCCAAAGTCCTTGATCCATTTTGAGTTGAGTTTTGTGCATGATAAGAGATAGGGGTTTTATTTTGTTGCATATACATGTCCAGTTTACCTGTCACTACTTCTTGAAGAGGCTATCTTTTCTCAGATGGATGGTCTTGGCACCTTTGTCTAATATAAGATAATTGTACTTGTGTGGGTTAGTCTCTGTGTCCTTTATTCTGTACCTTGGTCTACCAGTATCTTTTGGTGTCAATACTATGCTGTTTTTGTTACTGTTGCTTTATAGTATAGTTTAAGGTCTGGTATAGTGATGCCACCTGCTTCACTCTTCTTGCTAAGGATTGCTTCTGCTATTCTGGGTCTCTTATTTTTCCAGATGAATTTCATGATTGCTTTTTCTATTTCAATGAGGAATGCCGTTGGGATTTTGATCAGAATTGCATTAAATCTGTATAGTGCTTTTGGAACTATGGTTATTTTGATAATATTAATTCTGCCTATCCAAGAGCAAGGTAGATCTTTTCAGACTACCGCAGGAGGTGAAGCCCAGCGGCCCAGATCCATCCAATATCAACGCCATTTAACAGTAGCTAAAGAGCTAATTAATGAGCTTTTAATGAAGATGGAGGATATGCCAAGTTTACAAATAGATTTCATATGTAAGTATGTATGTGTTCTCCATTGTGTCCTCTTCAGCAACACACAAGTGACAGTCACTTCTCTATAGTGAAGCATCTAGAAATGAGAACAATGTTAATTGAGTGTTTACTATCTGACGGCTTTGTGTAGTTGCCTCTCATAAATCATCACACTGAGTCCTCCAGGTGTACATTTTGGGACAAACTGAGGCTCAAAGATATTAGACAATTTGCCTGTGATGCATCCTGTGGTAAACTTAGAGCTGTGATCTTTCCCTCCAGAACTCACAGGTGGTAAAGTCTATGCTCTTAAACATTAACAGACATCTCCTTGTGAGTCCAGTTTGCCAAAAAGCCAAATATTTGGAGGATTTTTGATATTTTTGATATGCAGTTTTATGCCTCTCTATGTAGAGAAAAAGACAGAAAATGGGCACTCTCTAATCTGGCCAAAAAGGCAAAGACAGTCATAAGTGTTGAGTCATGGCAATAAGGAGAGCAAACAGCATCTATGAATTGTCCAATGCTCCCAATTTTTCTTGCCTGCTTTCTTTCTCATATCCAGAACTGAAATCTTGGTGATACAGGCCAATAAAGGCACTCTCATTCTGATTAGGCCAGTGTTTCCCAAATACACGTCAGAAGCACCTAGACAGCTTGTAAAAATAGTCCTGCACTAACCCCAGGTTCTCTGAGCTGGACTGGGTTGGGCCTAGAGAATTATATTTTTAATAAGCTCTGAGGTGATGTTGATTCTGCTGGGTTGGGAACCTCACTTTGAAGAACAATATTGAGTCAAGATCTGGTCCTGGACTTTGGTGGCACATTATATGAAGGCAGTGTTGAAAGATACTATATCCCTAGGCCTTCTTAAATATGATTAAATCAAATATTTTGAGGAGGACCTAGCTGTATTTTTATAAGCATTTTGGAAAATTGCCATCTATCCAAACTGAAAAATCAAAAACATAAACTTTAATAAATATTTCTTGCTGAGTCCCACAGTCATGGCTCCAAATATTAGGTTTTTTCCTGATGGGTTTTTCATCTATATCAACCTCCTGTGTATGTGCCCACATGTTGGATTGTTTTTCACCTCTCAAAGGTACATATTTTCTTTCCTACAATTGCATTCTTTCACATTTCTAGTTGTTTATTATTTTATGAAGTGCTTGGTGGTTTCTTACTTGTCAAATTAATAATCTGACATTCCTGGCTAAATATCTCATGTGAGGAGCATGCAAGCTTTGAAATGGTTCTTCCAGTACAGACAACTACTGAGGTTTTTATCATCTCATGGAGAAATCTTTCAAGAATAATTTAAGATTACTTAAAGTTTTATTGACTTTTCCCCAGCCTTTAAATATTAAGAGGAATTAGATTTAAGTCATATGCTCACTACAAAGTCCTGTCAGCATTATGATATCAAGAAAATTGGAATGTGTTTATAAAAGATGAAGTCAATTATCTTATGGGTTACTCGTGTATTGATTTATTAAATTGATGCTTATGGATATTTGCTAAATAAAATAGGCCTCTGTAAGTTTTCCATTATGTGTTGTAAAAATGTAACTGAAGTTACATTGTTAATTAATTTATTTATATTCTGTGAGACATTATTTTCCAGACTGTTATGAACACATGATGCAATTTTACTGATCAATTGGTTTGGTTTTGTTTACTTAAAGTTTTGATTTGTATTGCTCAGAATGCCTCAGTGCTCATGGTGGCTTATAGACCAAATTTTTGACATAATACTAGTAATACTGTAAATATCTAGAAAACATTTTGTTATCTAGTTTTATCCTTGACTTTCTTAGTGCCTCAATTCTTATCTTGATCCTATCTGTATAGAATATATATATCAAGTATATAAACTATATATGATATGTATCTGTAAGTGTGTATATACATATAGGTATATATTTCTTAGCATATGCTACAGTACCGCTAGGTAGTTAGTCAGCCTTGAATGGGTGAGCAGAAAAAAGACAATGTGAGGCAGCGGGGACCGAAATCCACAGGAAGGCTTATCTGACAGATAAGCACCTGCAAAACAGGGGCTTAGTATCCCAACCCTCCCCCACCATAGTTCTACAACCACTTGAGAATAACTGTTGTCTCAAGATCAGGTCACTCTGTATCTGGTAGTCTGGACCCTCCCTTATCACAGAAACTATGGGAAATTCCAATCGTCTTGGCAAATAAAACTTCAAGACCTTCACAAAGATCTTGCTGCGCTAGTCAGCTTTTTCCCTGTTGTGATTAAAAATCTTGACAGGAACAATTTTAGAGGAGAAAATATGTTTATTTGGGAACTCACAGTTTCAGAGATCTCAACTCACAGATAGATAGTAGTTTCCATACCTCAGACTTGAGGTGAGACAGAACATCATAGTGGAAGAGTCTGTCAGAGTGAAGCAGCTCACATGATGATGAGAGCAGAGAGACTTCCCTCACCAGATTCAAATACATGCCCCAAAGGTATGCCACCAGTGACCTGCATCCTCCAACCACACCCTACCAGCCTTCAGTTTCTATTCATAGTCAATCCCACTATGGGATTGATTCACTGATGGGAGTAAGGCTGTCATAACCAAATCATTTTTTCTCTAAATCTTCTTGTGTTGTCTCACACATGAGCTTTTGTGGGACACCTCACATCCAGACCATAATACTTGCTGAAGGCTATTCAGAAGGTAATACACTGATGAAGAGGGCAGGAAATCAAGACAAAAACAGGTTAACTCCATTTCTTCTATGAACACCACACCATCTCTTTGAGGTAGTCCATGCAGTTTCCTTGCTGTCAGTCAAAAGTCAGCAGGTGGACTTGGGTGGGTCTCTGGCAACTTCCTGGGACTCCCAATAAAACTGGAGGGCAGTAGGGGCACAGCATCTCTCTTCTAAGAGAATCTACTCTCTCCCTTGAGAGTGACCCCCTTTCCCCTTTTCCTATCTCTTCTAATAAATGCATGTCTGTCACTCTGAATGACTTGCATGAATTTTTTCTGGCCCAATCTCAAGAATTCGGGTGAGGACAGAGCCTTAGTGCTGCCTCTGTTTCACCTGGGAGGCCCACGCTGCTGTAACATTGCTGTATTTTATGTATTTTTGTAAATAGCATTAAATTTTAAGAACAAGGTAAGATTTAAATAAATAAAATTAAATTTTAAAAATACAAGCAATATTAATGACTATTAGAAATATGGTAGTTCTGTGAACCTTGTTTTAATTGGAATAATTTGTTATTTACTGATAATTATTTTCCTTTTTATAAAGTAATTCCAGTTTTCTCATTATTTCTCTTCACCATAAAATAATTAGAGGGTTATTAAAAATCTACAATTATAAGATTAAATGAGGGACTATACATAAATGGTGTTTCCTTTAGTTAACTAAAAAAAGTTTAGTCATTTTATTTATACCATCACAGCACAAGTAAATGTAGTTTTTGAAATAATAAAATTGTGTAAGTATCTAGATTTTAATAACTGTGCTTTTGCTATTTTTCAGATTTTCTTTATATGTTACATTTTCAAAAGGATGCAGTGACTACATCCATTGCTTCATAAATCCATAAAGTAGCTTTATAACCTCATTTATACTTCCTAAGAAATGTTGCTTTGTAGACATTTTAAAATGCAACTTAACAGCTATTTTTGTATAATAGTTAAGATAAATAATTTACAGAAGTAACAGAAGGAGATGCAACCATTTTAAATTTTAGATAAGATTAAAAAATTAGATATCATTTCAAATTAATATAAGGACAGTAAAGAAAGTAATGTTCTGGGGGCAGGCACTGAGGAGGGTAACTTGATACATAACTTTATGTGGCTTAAAGAACTGTATAGCATTTCACCATATAAAAATTACATGATAATTATACAAGCTTAAAGGAATGATAAATGATAGTTTTAGTATATGAAAACTTAATAGCAAGTGCTTGGAAGAGAAATGGATTCAGTGCCTTGGACCCTGGAGACGAAGATACCAAAACCAGAAACAAAGCTTTCACTAGGAGGAGATGATTTGCAAGACAGCTGATAAGAAGGACAAGAGAAAAAACGAAGGACAAGAGAGAGAGAAAAAAAAAAAAGATATCCAGGGGGAACATTTTATTGTGTTTTGGGGAAATGTAGTCCCTCAAGAGTGTGTGTGGCCAGAGGAAAGCCTGATGTCAAGGGAGAAATGAAATTACTCAGCTGTAAGATAGGAACGGGGCTGGAGAACCTTGGAGAATACCTTTGCAAATGTCAGCAAGACTGGAAAAGAGACAAGAAAGTAAACTACTGCAGAGGATGAGAGTCTGAGCAGCCGGAGTGGCTGGTAGGTTAAAAGTCTGGCTCACAGGGAAAAGAGGCCTGGATGCCCAGTTTCTATCATTTCACAGCCTATTGAGTTGAGAAGAATTGCTGTGAGCCATTTTGTCTGCCAGAAATAAACATATACCGTCTTGGGAAGAAGATAACCTTCCAGACTCAAATTTTCTGTCTATTGCTAGATACAGTGTATTGTAAGGGTAAGAAAATCAGGAAGCCTATACCTGGAAAAAAAATACTCTTCAGAAATGAGGGCAAAATAAAGATATTTTCAGATAAATGAAACCAAGAAATTTGTCACCAGCAACTCAGGCTGAGGAAATTCTGCAGGTGAAGGGAAAATCATCCTAGATGAAAATGAGGATTACATTGGCCAATGAAAAGCCAACAGACAATACAAATGAGTTTAAATGAATAGTGATTATATGAAATAACAATGTTTATGAATTTAAATAGTAAATTAAAAATATATAAAATATTAAAATACTTAAAATTAAGGTCATAAAAAACAGAAGGGGACATTTTGCATCAGTAGTACCTTTGACAATATGCTTCTCCAAAAAAACTGTCGAAACTATCAAATGCATTTTTCAGAACTCTAGAATTCAAAGTCTTGCAACAGTCCAAGAGGGTTGCAGAAAGATAGTTTGATTTACTGTGTCTAACCCCATCCAAATCTTCTCAGATCCACAACTAATTCAAAACCAACAATCTTGCAATCTTAGTTGTTTAAAACAAAATGAAATAAAACAAAACAGAAAACTAGCAGCTTAGAAGACTCTGTCAAAGTTACATCCCTAGAAAAGTACCAGTATTTTACCTGTTTGTCAGCTTTCTGGAAAATTCCATTAGAGTAGAAATAAATAAAATAGAGATTCAAGAAACAATAACAAAGACAATAATGAATCCAAAACCTAGTTCATTGAAAAGAGAAACTGAAAGAAAGAAACATATCTTTCTCTAGAATGACCACGAAAAAAGAGAAAAGACTATCAAAGAAGTTATTAAAATGAGATGGGAAGAGAATGCTTTACAAATGACCCTACAAAAATGAAAAGACTTTTAGGTAATACTATGAGCGAGTGTGTGCAAATAAGGTAGGTAATATCAATGAAATGGGCAAATTCTTGGAAAAACATAAACTACTGACATTTACTTAATAAATAGAAAATATGAATGTACATATAACAACAAAGGAGACTAAACTGATAATCAAATAATTTCCCAGGAATCTTTGCTGGTAAATTCTATTAAATTTTAAAGAAGAATTAAGCCAAGCCCAGTGGCACATGCCTGTAATCCCAGAGGCTTGGAGGATTGCAAGTTCAAAGCCAGCCTCAGTAAAAGTGAGGTACCAAGTAACTCAGTGACACCCTGTCTGTATATAAAATACAAAACAGGGCTGGGGATGTGGCTCAGTGGTCCAGCGCCCCTGAATTCAATCCCCGATACCAAAAAAAAAAAAAGTAAGTCTTTGCAAATTTTAAAGAAATAAAATAAAAACCACTTTGTAATTTATTCTCTGATGAATTATTACTCTAATAACAAAACAAGACAACTTTAGAGCAATATTCTCTATGAATACAGATATAAAATTACTGACATGCAAGCAGATTTAGCTAACTATAGACAAAATGGATTATTTGTTATAAATAAGCAGAATATATGCCAGAAATATAACATTGGTTTAACATACAAAATTAATAAATGTATTTTATTAATTGAAAAAAGCATAAAAACCATGTGCTACTTTCAATAAATATAGAGATGGCATTTGACAACAGGATTTCTTCAATTTGATATAGATTAAACAAACTCCATAGCTTAGATATTTAATCATGAAGGACTAATTTCCTTTAAGACCAGGAACAAGACAAGCATGTATGCAGTGTTTGTCCTATCATTGATATACTGTAGGTTGTAGCCAGGACAATGAGCTATATAGAAAGTTTCCATATTGGAAAAGAAGAACTAAAACTCTATTCAAAGATGACATGACCTTGTGTATAGCAAAACCTAAGGAATCACAAACAAACTATTAGAGTAAATGAGTTCAGCAAAGTTGTAGGATACAAGACCAACATAATAAATTGATTGTCTTTATATGTATTTTATAATGAGCAATGCAGAGAGGAAATTAAGAAAATTATTTCATTTATAAAAATTTCAAGACCAGTAAAATAGGAATCATTTGAACAAAAGATGTACAAGATTTATACACTGAAAACTATAAAACATTATTTAAAATATTTTCTTCAAAAAGAAATAAAGACTAACATTTCCTAGTATCAAAACTTATCACAAATCTACTATACATAAAACACTATGGCACTTGAATCAGGGTATAGCTACAGAGCAACAGAATAGAATTGAGAATCCAGAAATATACCCAAACTTCAGCAAAGATGCCAACACCATTCAATGGAAAAAGAATGGCCCCTTCAACAAATGATCATAAACAGGTGATATTATTTTTACTTAAATCAGTGTGGATGGAAGTCTTCTCATTTCAATATGTAATCAACATAAGCTTAGATGTGGCTTTTATCTGGTTTCATTTATTTAGGATAATTATTCTCAAGGTGTATCCATGGTATACCATAACAATATTTCATTTTATGACTCATTTGAAATATTTTATTTTCTTTATCATGATTAATCTTTATAATTCAAATGTGAATTTTGCATACCACATTGAAAGTCGAACACCAAATCTCCATTGCAAATGTTCTCTAGATTTAATAAAACTTACAATTGAAAAAGTAGGTACATATATTCAAGTCATTTCAATACATTTAAAAGTCCGATACTCAAAATGCTATTTCATTTCATATCATATTGAAAGACTCATTTATAATGTTAGAAGAATTTTGGCATTTATGTAGCATTATGTTTATTTATAATATTTAATGTTATGTCAGTTTGGCTAGGTTGGTTCCCAGATAGCTGGTAAAACATTATTTCTCAATAGACTTGTGAGGGTGTTTCTAGAAAAGATTGTCATTTTTTGGACTGAATAAGAAAGATCTGCCTCTCACCAATGAGAGGAAGCCCAGTGCAGTCCATAGAGTGCTAGGATAGAACAAAATGGCAGAGGAAAGGCAAATATTCTCCATTCTAGAATTAGCACAACCATCTTCTCCCAGAGACTTTAAAATTCCAGGTTCTCATAGTTTTAGACTCTATGTCTTGCACTAGTAGTCCCACAGGTTCTTAATCCTTCGGCCTCAGACTGAGAATTCACCATCGCATCCCCTGGTTCTCAGACCTCAGGACTTGTACTGAGGTAGGTCACTGTCTTCTCTGGTCCTCTAGATTGCAGATGCATATCTTGGGACTTTTCAACCACCAGAATTGCATGATCCAATTTCAACTATAATTCCTCTAAGATGTATCTACCTGTCTAGAAATGCTTTCAGATTTATGAAGGAGTCATATACCTTATAACCCCTAGTAAGTCGAAAATATCACATGGAAAATAAACATTCAATATAACTAAGCTAGCAAACATTACAACATAGCCTTGCCTTCTTAAATATGTACAGAACCACTTCCATTAGGGTAAAGTTGGGCAAAATTAGCTAGCAGAAGCCTATGTTATAATAAAGTATTGGTTATCTTATGTGATTTATTGAATACTTGGATCAATGATACATTGACAGCATAGTTCTGAGAACCAATATTTTCCTGTGAGTAGATGGCTCTTTAGGAACCATGACAAATTGATGCTGCCCTGTGTCATAAAAGAACAGTGAACCACCCACTGCTAGCTTAGGAAAGACCAAAATTTTAAATTTACAGTTTTAGCTGAATGTGAAAAGTTGAAACAAATCATAAGTCTAACTGTTGTAAATTGAAGACTGTGTGTGTGTGTGTGTGTGTTTGTGTGTGTGTGTGTGTGTGTGTGTGTGTGTCCTGTTCTATTTCAGTGGAGAACCTTAACTATTATAGTATCAGTTTCAAAATTACAATTGTATATGTTAAATAAGTTCCTTATCATTGCACAACTGTACATTATTAACATCAATTTTAAAGGGTTATGTCACAAATTAAAAAAAAAAAACCAACCCTAAATCTCACAAAGCATTCTTCTTGCTTTGTCATATACCTGATAACCCTTTGTGAGTTGGAAATATCATATGGAAAATGAACATTTTTAATTTTGTCACAAATTTAAAAACAACCCTAAATGCCAGCAAAGCACTTTCTTGCAAATTTGTAGTCCATTTGCAATTTGTAGTCAACTTGTGTAATGCTCTCAATTGTATTTAAATGGGCATACATATTGATTTATGTTAGAAAAATATGTAGCACCATTATTGACTTATTTTATGTATAGTACCTATTTTGACATAAAATTTTGCACCTGTCATTTTGTGATCAAGGTCACAAATAAACCTTTTATTTCCCCTTGAAGCTTTAAATTTAGCTTGTTTGTCCACAGTAAGAAAGCTTTTTTTCTTTTTTCTTTTCTTTCTTTCTTTTTTGATTATCGACTATTTGGCAAACATTCTTATTTTACAAGAAAATCTCAAATTGGAGTTTACAGTACAATGAATATTTAAAGAAACTCTTCCACAATTCAATTGACCAATATTGGCAAAGAGGTGACAATCTATTAAAGTCATTGGCTCCTACTTCCTTCAATGGCACATGTGTTGGAGGTGATTCATAGTGTTATTACAAATATATGGAATGGAGTGCATGAAGGTTTTCATGGAATCTGCCTCAGAAAGCCATGCACATCTATGTTTTAATGTGCATCACACAATAGCATGAAACAAGAAGGGAAATATCTCTTGTTTAAAAATGCTAGTAAATCTGTTGTTTGACCTATCATTGATGGAGTACTTCCTGTTGTGATAGAAAATAATTCCTATCTAATTGAAATTTTTATTCGAGAAATACATGATGCAAAAATATCTATATCCAAAAATGTTTTCAGACCATGATTTAATAACTTTTTTTTGGTAAATTTTGAATTACTTTGCAACCTACTATGCCCAAGCTGTTGGAAAGTGTCATTAAAAAAAATCTTTAAATTTTCAATTTTAAAACCAATGTGTGATCACTAAGAATATCTTGAATTCTCTGGGCAATTATTTGGTAGCTTTATAGACACTCTGTCATTTATTTTCTTATCTACATCTTCATTTCATTGTTTTTGCACTTGCCCTATTAGAAAATATCTATTTCTTGAAGATACAGTGACTTTATTCTGGTATTCTCTGTTCTTAGCATACTGCTAGGTATAATCAACATTCAACTAAGTCTTTATCTTAAAATTAAGTATAAAATACTTAATTTGATGGAGGAGATTCATCAAAACATGTTGAACAAGAGAGTATGTGAGTCCATGTCAGAGAATACGAAATTGTAAGAGAGCATTTTTGCAATTAATTTGCATGGAGTCTGCACTTGAGGACATGAACAATGTCATTGTTTCTTAAGTTAGAATGTATTGCACAGTCATTGTTTAAGAATAGGTAACCATTGCAATAATCCTCACATTTCCTCTGTTCTCCTATCCATGGTTTCAGGGACCCATGGTCAACCATGGTCTAAATATATTAAATAGAAAAATTTAGAAACAAACACTTTGTAACTTTAAAATTATGTGCCAGTTTGAGTAGTTTGATAGAGTTGATCCCATCTCACTCTTTCTGGGTCATGAATCTTCCTGTTTGTCCAATCTATTCACATTGTGTATGCCACTTAGCCTATTGGTCACTTAGCAGTCATCTTGGTACTAGATTAACTATTTAGGTATCTCAGTGCTGTGTTCAAACAACCCTTATCAATACAGCTATTATTCTTATTTGATACAGTTGTTAATTTCTGTGCCTTATTTATAAATTGTTTGTTATATATGTATAGGAAAAATAGCATATATAAGGTTTAGTGTTATCTGTGATTTCAGAAATTCACTGGGGGATCTTAAAATATATTCCAATGGATAAATAGGATATACCATATAAACTTTGGTAGAAAAAAAATATTCTCAGGTATAGAAAGCTCAAACTCATTTGAACCATTGTATTTTTATCTGTATTTCACTAATTTGTCATTAAGAAGGATACTTGATGAATTATTTCTGTCCAACTCCATGACTTATGTGTAGCATCTGCTGTGATTCTACTGGGACACAAATTCTCTGAGATGTTCAAGAGTCACAAAGGAGACCATCCATCAGATATGTAAGACTTGAGCTGAACATAGCTAGTAATTTAAACCTTTTAGCTTAGGATATGTGAAAATTTACTAAGAATTTGACAAGCTCAGTTATAAAATACAGATTTAGTAATATAGAACTAGTAAGTATGAAGGAGGTAGTGCTGAGGATTTCTTAAGGGAATACATTTAGTGATGTTGTTACCTGTAAAATGCCTGGACTAGCTCTCTGATGCAAATTGGTAATGAAAGTAATATGCTGGGGTTTATGACAGAGACATGCCATTCTGCATAGTATTTTCCTACAGAGGAAATATTTGGTGGAGAGAAAATTTTGTTTAGAATGCAAAAGAACTAAATTAGAATTCTGTCATCTACTGCAAATCTTATCTAGTCTAAGGTTTAGTTATATTCAAAATAAACACTGTACCTCATTTGATAGGAAGGCAGGTGGAAAATGCATACATTGATTACTTAAATTGCTGGCATAAGGGAGATTGTTAATATTCTTATTTTTAAATTAACAGTAATTATCAGACTTTTGTTTAACTCTTTTTCCCCCTGAAAATTAAAGACATTCCATTCATAGCCCAATATCGTCCTTAGTAGTAGGTTTTTCCTAGTGTAGTTGTCATTCTTCTTTTTTAGTCAGCTTTACCTAACATTCCAGATGATTTTCTGTAGATTTGTTAAAGCTATAGTTCAGCAATACAATAGGGAATGATTAGTAGAAGTGAACAGAATTATTAGAATAAATTTGTACTGGGAGTGATTTTAAGGTTGATCTGGTCAGGAGTATAGCCTCCAAAGACTCTTTTATTCATCTAAGATACTATTACAATTCTATTTTTATACTAATTTGATATGTTAACATATTATCTCATTCCCAAGTAGGGTTTATCATGATGTCATAGAAGCAAAGTGTATGTCTGGAAGCATTTTTCAGATCACAGTTATTGGCTTATCAACACATTTCTCAGGGCTCATGTAGCTCAGAGGTGAAGCATTTGCCTAGCATGTGTAAGGCTCTGGGTCCTATCCCCTGCATTGCAAAACCAAAACAATAAACATCAGATTAAACCACATTTCTCCTAATATGCGACAAAGTTTTGTTTTTGTTTTGTTGTTGTTTTTTTTTTTTTAAGGGTAGAGATTTATCTTTTCTACTACAGGAGCCTCTGGCTTTGGTACATTGTTTGGAACAAAAGAACTCAATAAATGTAAATCTCTAAATTCAGAGATAGAAAGAGATGCAATATAATCTTAATGAAGGAATTTTTGTGCTTTTAATAGGAATGTGATAAATCAGGATAGCTGAACTAAGAAGGTATTACAATAGGCTAATATTGCATGCAGTTAAGATTGTTTTTGTATGTTTTAGACCCTTAAAAAATGATCCTACATTTTGGTTTTTGAGCTTGTTTTGCAAAGCAGGATTAAGAAACACAAATGCATTGAAATTACAGGTTTTAAAGTTTGTTCTATTACCATAAATCTAAATTTAATAGTTTGTACACCATTGCTACATGAACCAGAATCTCTTGTGTATTTGCTTGCCAGTTGGATTTTAGTGGGAGAGATGGATTCTGACAAGGGTGACATTTGGGGCATTAAAGTTTCTTTAGTGAAGAGATAGCAATTAGAGTAGAACTTGGGACTTCTTCAATATAGTGGCTTTCATTTTTTGGCTGGTGTGTTAAGAGAACAAAAATATGTAATTTATTATTTTTTTCCTGCCTTTATTTTTATCAAAGATGAGAAGGAAGTTTTCACAAAATATATCTATTTATCTGGATATGTTTATACTTTTTGAATTGGAGTTTATCTTATATGGGCTTCTCTACAGTACATCCATTGTAATGTGATGAGCCACTATTGTTAAAAGAAGCTACGTTTAGCTGGTTGCTGTCCTGGGTGCTGGGTAAAATGATAATCTATGCTTGGGTGAGATACATAAAGTGAAGGTAAATATAGTGTGTGTGAATAGGTGAAGAGGTGGCATTTTGCTTAAGGTGGAAAAATTAAAGGAACTAGCTAGCTGAAAGTTGTCAATGAAGAGTTAAGAGATTATCGAAAATCAGGGAATTGTGTAAAAGTCTAGCTGATCTATATGCTGCTGCTAAATAACCTGTGGCAGAATAATAGGGGGGAAAGTACAAAGAACTAAGATGAGTAGATGGTAGGATGGGAGTTATATTCTTCTGAGCCTAGGCAGGAAATAGCACAAAGAATTTAAGCAAAGAGAATTTACTGGCAAGACTAAAAAGATTATATTTCTATCCAGTGGCTCAGGAGGCTGAGACAGGAAGATCACGAGTTCAAAGCCAGTCTCAGCAAAATTGAGGCACTAAGCAACTAAGTGAGACCCTGTATCTAACCAAAATATAAAATAGGGCTGAGGATGTGGCTGAGTGGTCGAGTGCCCCTGAGTTCAATTCCTGGTACCTCCCCCTTTGCCAAAAATAAAAGACCATATTTCTAGATCAAACTGTAATACATTTGTGATATAAAAAACAATGCAGTTTGGTGATTTATGGGAAATGCAAAGTGAAAAACTAAAGCAGTTCATGAACATCTTTTTAAATATTGGAAACCTGGATTGGAAAAGTCCAACTAGGAACTTTCTTTGGATATAGAAGATAATCCATCTTATTTTTTAATTCATTAGATTAAAGAAACTAAAACATCTATAAATAGATGTCTACCATCTCCTTACCTGGATCTTAAGATCTTTTGCTATTGGCCTATGTATCTTATTTTGGCCTCATCATCCACCTACTCTGGAACATCCATGCTAATCTATTCTCCAACTATGACAACTTCACGCCATTGTGTCTTCATTCAACAATCTCCTAATCATCTTTGCAAATTAATCTGTGACTCAACTCTTCCATAGACCTTTCCCTAACCATCCCCTTTAATCTGATCAAATAGTTATTTTCTGAGTTTATCTTTATTAGAGCAGAGGTCCCTGAATACTATCAGTATTAATTCATTTGTCTAACTCCTTCTTGATTCTGTAGACATCTCCAGAGAAAGGATGCTAACTAACTGGACCATGTGAGTCAACTCTAATCATGGTGCTGGTCCTATACTAAGTGATTCTGAGAAAAGACTGACCCTAGGAATGATCAAAAGAAAACAAAGTTGAAATACCTAGAATTTGGAAAAGCAATAGCAGTTGTTGAGTGATAAACAGAAGGCAAAGGAGACTGGAGAAACGTAACATCTTCAAGTAACATCTTTGAAGATGAGATTAATTCTCTAAGCTTCTATAGGTCTCCTTTGAACACCATGTGGATCAATTTCTTATAATTATATTACTGACTCATATATGCAAATATGTTACTTTTATTAAATTTGGTTATATTTTACATGGATACATATAAAAATTGTTGTAGAAAAGAAGAAAAATGAAAATTCTTGAGCTGGAATTTCCCTGGGGAAATCACTAGGTTTAAAAGTCAATTTTCTCATGTTTTCTTTAAGTTCTAAATTTCCTTCCAGGGATTACTTTTCATTCTCTTTTAAATTAAGTCAAAGTTTTCTAACCAAACCTTTTCTGGGATATCATGAACTCAAAGCAGTATTCTGAGAAAACTTTTAGTGAGCTAATTAGAAAAATTGATTTTTAAAAATTATTTTTATTATTTCAAATATAGTAAATTATTAGAATTCAAGAAATCAATATTTTTATCTATAAAGTTTCTAAAACATATATATAAGAATATCCTATATTTTTATCTATAGAATCAACATTATTCAAAACCCAGGGTAAAATTGAAAAGAAGTTGTTTTTATTAAATGAAAAAAAATTGTATCATTTACATGCCATTACTAGCAATGCCTGAGAATAGAATCCAGTTGTAGAATTTTGCATTCTTATTATTATAAACACAGGGAACTGTCTATAAAACACTGTAGTGGTATTTGTTTACATTTTAAAATACTTCTAACATGATCTACATCTTTTATGTATTCAAAATTTCAACTGGCCTTTCCATCACAGGTCAGGATGCTATAAATAACCAATAATGGCAATTGCTTATGATCAAAGATGTAGAATAATATAAAGGTCAAAGAGTGATAATTCATAATCTTCTTTAACAAAATAAACAAGGAATTGAAATAGTGATACTGAACTCTGATGGCAAATCACAGCCAAGTAATGGCACATGAATCCCCTCATATTAATATGACTGTGAGAAGGTTCAGACCTAGGACCACCTTTCTGTTCTTTCAATGAATGTGACACTCCAAGGGTTGGTTCTATATATTAACACAGTAGAGCAATAGTCTCAGACATCATAGCAATTACTTACTCATGCTCTGTTGCTAAATGAATTAATTAGTTCAGTCTATTTTTTTTAATGGAGCAATGGCAGAAGTATTTAAAATCTCAGGGTACCATAATCTTTAACATCTGCTGTCTCAATATGCACATCCAAATGCATAAATCATTAGACATAGAGTAACTTCCCTATGTTTTTAAGATCCTGATAATATTGAAAGAATAAGAATGTGACTAGAAAACCTTTATTTGGCTCAGAAAAATACTTGAAATCATTAATTCACTCTGGCTAGCCTATTACCCAATAGACTGCTTGTGCATTTCTTTATTCCCATGTACTAGTAGGCTGCTTATTGGTTTTAGATGATAAAATAGCTAAAGCTGCCTTTCAAAAGCAGGCCTGTAGGAAATGCTAGAATTAGTTATAGATGTGAATGGATGCTAAAGGCAGAGTAATATCAATGCCTGAAAGAAAAAGCTAGGGGGTCATTGTAAAAACTGAATATCTTCCAAAAGGTAAAGGTCAAGAGCGGGAAGGTGTTGTGTTAAGGAAACAGAGTATAATGAAAGTTTTGTCTAGAATCCATCAGCTACCCACATGGATCTAGAAATGAAAACTAAGCGTTGCCAGTGCCCAGCATTATTGCCAAAAACCTGGGATGAAAAGCTACAATGTGAAAGTCGGATGGAACCAAGCTAAGTAGCAAGAGTGATGATTTACACAGTATGTGCTCCTCAAAATAGAGGGATCTTACTGGTCTGAAGGAAAATTAGAGACTCGAATGCCTCCCCCAGCATCTGGCCAAGGAATAGAGAAACCAACAAATAAGCGGTTGTTCTCTCTCCACTCTACAGGTACTACTTTTTGAGACAGAGTGCTGTAGTTCTTTTTCCTCCCATTTCGCCTTTGACTTTGAGTTCCTGTATTCCTATGATGAAATTAACTGGTCAATAAATAGGAAAGGCTTAATATCACTGAACTTCTCATTTTTTTCATGTCATTGGACATATAGATAATAATAGGAGTAGGGATATAACTTAGTGGTTAGCCTTCCTGGATTGGTGTATCATTTTCTATCAAATTTGAGTTTTTAGCAGTTATTTATTTTGTATAATATTTTTCTGCCTCCTTGTCTTCTTCTGGGATTCCAACTGTATCAATATTGGATTGTTTTATATTTTCTTAGAAGTCTCTGAAGTTTTGCTCATTTTTGCCAATCAGTTCTGTTTTCTGAGTTAATAATTACTACTGATATATTTTCATGATATATTTTCTTTGGCCAGGTAAAATCTACTTCTGATCATATTTTTTTGGTAAAATTTCAGTTATAATTTTCAATTTATATTTAGTTACAACAGATTTTTCATTGGCCCACTTGTGGTGAGTTGCTGCTGACTGTTTATTTTTTTAGCTCATAATGGTCACACTTTATACTTGTTCTGCTTTTGTTAGAATATTCATTGAAAACTGAATATTGGTGATACAGGATATAGTGATTAGATTCCGTGATGTTCATCTGAAGTTTGTTGTTTTCTAGTAAGGAGTTAACTTACCTGCATTTAAATTGTAAACTTTACTCTGCAGTGTATTCCGCTAATATCTTTGCTGTGTTTATATGGCTGTCCACTGTTAGTTTTTGCTCCATTTGGTGGTCTGCCAAAGATTTCGGCAGAGATGTAGCTCATCTTCTCTGTAGTTCCCATCCTTCCAGGAATTTCCTTATTTATCTTTGCTGTGTCCATTTTAGACTGATTCCTGAAACATCAGGAAGGCAATTGGTTGTATCTTGCTTTGTGTCTCTTCTATATGTACAGACCATCATTATAGCAATTATTACATGGTAGAGATGAAAATCAGGAAACTGTGATCTATAGGCCAAATATAGCCCACTGCCTAATTTTAGAAATAGCATTTTAAGAGAACATAACATATAAATGTCCATTCTTTTATATCTTGTATAGGCTTAGTTTTGCAGCACAAAAAGCACACTTAAATAGTTATGATAAAGACCCCATACACTGCAGAGTGTAATTATAATACTTATCTGGCTCTTCACAGAAAAACTTCCTACCTGTAAAATAGACTGCTATTAAATTTATTTCTTTATATGTTTGTTTTTCCTGAAAAAACACAAATTTATAGTCCCCTAGAAGGTAGGAAATATGCTGTATTTTGTTTCACCAGCCAACCCTGCAACAATGAATGAGGCAGAGTATGTGTTTAAAAGATAATGATGCATTTTCTAATATTTAATTAGAACTCATAATTATTAAAATGCAAAATCAGTGGAAGGAAGATAGTTCAATGAAGTTATGATTTATTCTTACAACGCATATTTTCCTGATTAGTTTAAGAGATGAGTTAATACTCTTTTTTTTTTTTTTGGAAGGAATCTGTACTGGGGATTGAACTCAGGGACACTGGACCCCTGAGCAATATCCCCAGCCCTATTTTTTATTTTATTTAGAGATAAGGTCTCACTGAGTTGCTTAGTGCCTCACTTTTGCTGAGGCTGCCTTTGTACTCTTTATCCTCCTTCCTCAGCCTCCTGGGCTACTGGGATTATGAACATGAGCCATCACATCCAGATACTAATGCTATCTTTAATAATAAAAGATAGATAAAATAATAATAAAAATAGATACTAATGCTATCTTTAATAATAAAATTTGCTAGATTTATTCCCGCCATGTACTAATTGAGTGCTGTTGTGTCCTTCTCTCAGGGGAAAAAGTCTAAACTTATACCTACCAGGAAAACTTTATTTTCTTGCTCTGCCTTGAATTGTTCTTATAAATAGCCCCTGAGGTTAATGGAAAAGAGGCTAAGAGTGGCTGCCAGTTCTCCTACTGACTGTAGCTCCCAAGACTTCTCACACTTTCAGCTTTAACCTTCACTCAATTTTGGTGAAAACGTTAACTGTTTGTGCGACCCTCAGGTGTCTGCCCAGTAAAAAACTATTTGAATCCAAAGTTTCCTTGAAGGAGCATGTTTTTCCTTGGATTTTTGACAATTGCTTATTTCTGATGGGTTCATGAAGAACTGCGATTTTGCAGGTTATTAGTTTTTGGTTTTTTTTCTTGTTCAGGGGTGAAGTAATGCATTTTTCAGCTTTCTGAGTTTCGAGCATAAACACAAGTTTGACAAATTGAATTTTCATTCACAATAAACTGGATAAATTCTGGAATTGTTGCTAGTCATTGCTGATAAACCATATGTACTTTTTTAATTTTGAAAAATATTTAAAAATTCTTGAGGATTCAGTTATTTTGATCTATGTTTTGAAATTCAGGTCAAAAACTTATATTAAAATATAATAATAATCTTAGTGATTCTCAAAAAATAAATATTTATTTTTTCAGTCACTTACTTGACAGGTATTTATTACAGGCTTCCCATATGCCAGGCACGTGTTGTGCTTTTGGTTGAATGCATTAGGATGTACCAAATTTTTTTAAAAACTAATTACTATGTTTACTTTAGTACTTCCCAAAATATTTATTCTTTTATAAAGTTTATAAATGTATGTATGTGATTATCCAAGGAAAGTTTAGTGGAAAATTGCTCCATACCTCTAGAATAAGTATGTACATCAAATTATGTGTGTGTGTGTGTGTGTATGTGTGTATGAATGTGAATGCTATCCCAGAATTGTGTATTGCTGTAATTCTGTTTTTCAGATCCCTTTGACTAAGAAATCCAACCTCATTTAAAATTCATATTAGATTCTACATTCTAATATTTTGTGGAACTTATTATAGATTTCTCAGATGAGAGAGTAATTTTTAATCAAGTAATTTTGAGTCTAGGAATTTGGGGTCTAGAAATCTAAGACTTAAAGATAATATTGTGAAGGATGAATTGTTAAAGAAAGACCAATAGCAAAGGTTATAACCTTTGCTTATAAGTGTGTCAGAAGAAAGACCAATAAAAGGGAGTCAGGGAGAATAGAAATTACACGATGTATTTAAGTAATATCATGAACTCAAGAAATGGGTATAAATCTAGGTGTTTGAATAAAGTGACAAATGAAAATTGAAGCCACATGTGGTGTCAAAAGTCATTCCTCAGATCTTGATGAGTTGGTAAGCTGTTGCCTGTGGACCAAATCTGGCTTGATGCCTGATTTTGTAAGTTTGGTTTTACTGGAACCTAGTTGTAATTATTCTTTTAAATATCATTTATGGCTACTTTTGTGGTATAAAGGCAGAGTTGAATAGTTGTAACAGAGATCATTAATCCATCAAAGTTTAAAATATTTACTTTGTACTTAATAGAAAAAATCTTTCTGACCCCAATGATAGACCAGCACATTTGAAGTTACCATCTGTCTACTGTTGGTTACAAGTATGAAATAGACAAAGAACTTTCACTAGAATGAAAATTAATTCAGCACTTTATTTATAGGAAGAACAGTAGGAAGGAAGTAAAAAAAAAAACAGGAGGAGAGAGTAAAGAAGGGGAGGAGAATAAGAAAGAAAAAATATCTGCTGGTAGGGACAGTGAAGATTTTTGTTTACTTGAATGCCAATTGCATACAGTATACTTCAAGAACTTCACTCTGAGGCAGTAAAGATGAATTATACATTTCTAAACACAGAATCAAATATATATTTTTAGAAAGAACCAATAAGAGCTAGAAGCCTTTCTTGTGTTTTCCAGAACTCCACAGCAAAGTAGAGAGAGCATGTGTGGAGTTTGGAGTGCGCCAGTGAAGGGATTTAACACATAATATGAACTGAAAAGAGTATTTCTTTTCCCTTAATTTATATTCTAAAGTCCCCCAGAAGACCTATAATCGATCTGGCTTGTTTATGAAACCTGCTCACTCCAGCGGTTAGTAGGTCAAGGACTTCATCACACACAATGGAGTTGGCAGTAGGAGTAAGGAGAAGTTCTGCCCCCATGAGGGTGGTCCACCACAGATCCTAGGGTTATTCTGTGGAGACCATTAGATGACTAGCACCATTGCACACCTCTTGGTCCGTTGGGGTGCAGTAACTGAGTACCATACACAGGATGACTTACAAATAACACATTCCTATTTCTCACTGTTATGAAGGTTAGGAATTCCAAGATCAAGACATAAACAGATTTGATATCTGACCAGGACCCTCTGATTGCTGCCTTCTGATTGTGTCTTACTGTGGTGGAGGAATGAACTAGTTCTCTGGGGCCTTTCTTAGATGGGCACACAGCTTATTAGAAGGGCTCCACCCTATGACACAATCACCTCAAAAGTTGTACACACTAATGCCTATCACCTTCAGGCTAGAATTTCAGCAAAGGAACTTTAGGGGACATGAACACCAAGACCATAGAAAATTCCTTCTACTTTTCTGCTACTCATGAAATTAATAAATCTTACGACAACTTTTAGTAGATCATAGCCTCACGATTATGGTAAAACAGTCCGTGGTGTTGCAGTGAATCAAAGGGAAGATCTCAACCCAAAGAATGAGCCTGAAGAATATCACTCTCATACTGTATGTGTACAATTCCAACCTTCATTGTTCTTAAAAATATTTCATTTGGCCATGCAGGGTATTTTTCCCCCCAATAATTTAATTAGGGTGACTACTCAGGGGATTCTCAACTAAGGAAAAAACAACATTTTACTTACTTAATCTGTGTTGTACAACATTAGAAATGCTTATCCTCTAAGACTGGATGGTTTTAAAAAATCATTATGCATTATAAATCAAATACGTTTTATAATGACTTTTTAAATGACTTGTACATCATCACCTTGGCTCCTTTGGAACATTTGAAAGCAGAGTCACAACTTTCTTAAAAACTTTACTACGTAGTTTATGATATGTTTTATTAGGAAAAGATATGTTTCTATAAAACATCCTCTTTCCTGCTGTGTATGAGGAAAGATAATTTGAAGGTTGGTAGAGACATGCTGATATTTTATGGGTGACAACACTGTTGGTTATGCTGATTATGGCTATACTCCTTCTAGAAGAGGAGCTGATTTCCTCTGCAGGTACAAGCTTGAATAATCTCATCCCAGACACAGGCCAGTATTTGTGTAATTCTTCATTTTTCCATTAGGAATCATACATACATCATGTGCCCCCAATTAATATCTGTAACACTGGTGACCGAATGATTTACTTTTACACCGGTGCTGGGTGCTTAGTTTGATATAAAAACACAAATGAAGTTCTGCTGTTTGCATTTTTCAAATTGATCTCCAGACATCTCTCTCTTTTTCCTGTTCTTGGCAGGTATAAGAGATATTTTAGAGATGTAGAATTTTAGAGAATTGTTTTCATAAGACATCTTATATTGTCCTTATAACTGAATTTTCTAGAATGATATTTGATTAAGGAAATAAAGCATAAATTTTGTTTTTTCCACTTGTGTAGTTTCTAGGAAATTAACAAAGGAACCTCTATTTAAAGAACCACTGATTCATTGCTTTTACTATTGCCAAAATTGTGACTTAGATTTTTAATTTCTTCATGGTCTCTGTATCTATTAACTTTACTGGATCCTTTCTTACAGGTACTTTTTGTTTGTTTATATTGTTTTGTTTTTATTTTTGCTGTTTCTTTTTTTTTTTTTTTTGCTCCAGCCTAGAACAGTGACCATTTTTTTTTAATGTTAATCAGCCCTTTATAGGTGTGGACTTCTGCATCTTAGGGTTCAACAAGTTACAGGTAAAAAATATTTGAAAAAAAATAATTTGTGTATATTGAACAGACTTTTTTTCTTGTCATCTTTCCCTGAACAATACAGTATAGCGATTATTTATATAGGATTTACATTGTATTAGATATAAAGGTACTTTAGAGGGGATTTAGAAAGGGATGTGCTTAGATTAGAGAAGGACAGTGTCTCCTGCATCCTCACATGTGAATATGATGCAAATATGATGTCATTTGTTATAAGGAACAGGAGCATCTGGGGACTATGGTTATCTGTGGGGGGGCAGGGGCAGCAAGGGTCCTGGAACCAATCTCCATAGGTGCTGAGGGAGAGCTATAATTTTGTCTAGCCAACAATTTCTGTCACTTACTTATTCTTTTTATTTTTACATGTGTTTTAATTTTCAACTCTTTTATTTTACATAATAAGTACTTTTTGAGGCTCTAATCTCTACTATGCATGGTATAAAGGAAACAAAATTGGCATTACTATCAAACACAAACATAACTATATTAACATTGTGGGATATCACATTCAGTTACATCTGGCATAGTTCATATTCTATAGAAAGCACTTAATAATTGTTACTTTCATTATAGGTGATACAAATATTTCCTTCCATTCTCTCATTGGATTTTTTCTAGCCTTTTTTATTGGTTCTTTTTAGTTATACATAACAATAAGACTCATTTTGACATAATTATAAAAGCATAGAATATAATAAGTTCTAATTCAGTCCCCAGGATACTCTTCCCCTCCCATCATCCTTCCTTTAATTCATTTCCCTCTATTCTACTGATCTTTCTGCTCTTTATTTATAATTTTATTTATTTATTTATTTTTAAATTTTTATTTTTTTATTAGTTGCTCAAGACAATACAATAGAAGAAGATTACCACTAAACAAGGAAGAGAGGTGGGAGGGAATGGGAGGAAGAGGGGAATTGCACGGAAGATGGAAGGAGACCCTCATCATTATACAAAATACATATATGTTGATGTAAGGGGGAAGAAAAAAAAGAGAGAAATGTGTCACAGTAGTTTGGGTAGAGAGAGATGATGGGAGGGGAGTGGGGGGGAGAGGAGATAGGGAGGGCAACAGAATACAACAGACACTAGTATTACTGTAGGTATATACGTGACTGTATAACCAATGTGATCCTGCAATCTGTACATGTGGAAAAATGAGAATTCATACTCTCATTGGCTTTTTGATCATCACATTAATATATATGAAAATCAGAAATCCTTATTTTAATGGCAGTCCCCTTTCTCAATATGTCCTTTTATACTTAGTGATTTTCATATACTTGTAAAGAACTTTCTTATTCCCACATTATGCTCATATTTTTATATTATCTTACACAGCTTTATTGTTTTATCTCCCTTCCTCCAGGTATAATCTACTTGGAATTTATTATTTTTGAATACTATGAAATACAGATCAAGGTTAATTTCTTCCCCTCATGGACACCTAATGTATTCAGTTCATTTACTAAAAAGATCATCCTTTCCTTACTGTTCTGAGGAACCAAACTTTTCTTAAAATAAGTATCCAGATAAATTCAGATCTGTTATAGGACTATTTATTCCAGTTCCTGGGGTTTCTGTTCTTGTTGTCTTAATGTCTTAGTGTCCTCATGCTGTTGTATCAAATACCAAAATCTGGTGGCTTATAGACAAGAGACATTTATTTCCCATAGTTCTAGAGATTGGGAAGTCCAAGGTGAAGAGTCAGCAAACTGACTATTGAGGATCTGTTTCCTAGTCCTTGGGAAGGACAGTGTCTCCTGCATCCTTATATGTGAAGGAGCTATCTAGTGCTCTCAGGTGTCTTTTATAAGAGCAATAATCCTATTAAGGTGACTTAATGACCTTACTCAAGACCACTTCCTTCTACCTTTACTTTGGTATTTGGATCAAAGCACAAACACACCATATCATTTGATTACTAAATGTTCCTATTAAGTCTCATTGAGTCCTCCAGCTTTATTCTCCTTATAAATAAAATTGATGGCCTGTTGTTTTCTATTTGTATTTCTATTTGAAATTTAGGATTACTTTACCAAATTCTGAAAAATAAATTTTGGGGGAGTGTGTTGAGATCCTGATGGATCTGTAAATCAAGTGGTGAAGAACTGACATATTTAAAACACATGAGTCCTTCAATTCACATACACAGTGCTGTGCTGGAGTCAGGCAATACTGTCTCAGGAGAGTTGATCGGACACATTGGGAAGCCATTGGGAGGCAGAGGAGAGGTATTATAGAGATTTGTTTGACATATTAAATATTATTATTGTATTTTAAGTCCATTACAAAACCATTAGCAGGTTTGAAGGAGTGGATTTGTGGATATGATTCAATTTCTATTTTTCAAAAGAGTTTTCCAAGTGATGTGTGAAGAATAGATGCAGTGAATCAAATGTAGAAGTGGAAAGGCCCATTACAAAGCTTCTCATTCTAGGCAAAAGATGAGATGCATTTGCTTTAAGATGGTGGCATTAAAATTAGAGATGTATGGACAATACAAGCTGTATAGTAGAAGATTTTCAGTAACTCTAAAATCATTTTTATAATAAAATATTTTAGTTGTAATAATTCTGCAAGTTGCTTACAGAAAGATTCTGAGACTAAATGAGTCATGTACATATAGAAATGCACAAGTTCATTTCCTTGATCATCTCCATTTCTTCTACCTGCTTGAGTGTATAAATATGTCTTTGTTCTTGATATTGAGATACTGGGATATTAAACACACAAGGAATAAAGCTAAAAATGATTTTTCATTGAGATGTATGTAATATAGACAAATTAACATAGTGACCCTACTGATCATTCTCTTAACTGTCTTAACTCATATGCTCTGTGATTTGTAGGACTCCAAACTTATATCATTAGCAACAACTAATGATCTGAACATAAATACAAATTACAATTCCCATTGACTTAATGCTAAGATCAACTAGGTACTGTGTTAGATGTTCCACATATTTAATTCTAATTCTTAGTAAGACCTTAAACAGAACTATCCCATCTTATAAAAATTAGAACTGGATACATTCAGAGAAGTTAGCCTGCCCAAAGTTGCCCATTTAGTAAATGACAAAGCCAGAGGCCAAGCTCCATCAAATCTTTTGCAGACAATTATATCCCCAGTGACTTGGATAGCTACTGGCAAGTCTGTTAGGGCAGAACACTCAATAAATATGTCATGAATGAATGAATATGACTGTTTTCCTACCTATTTCCTATTAATAATTCACATTTCTCAAAAAATGGTAAAACTTTCAAATTAAAATGGGTTTAGTAAATAGCGGATTTAAACTTTGTATATCTAGCAACTGTACTTAGGTTAGAAAGTGGCAAGAAACCAAGTTAATAAAAGGAAGAACAGGAGAGTTGGTCTCAAAATATGAAGAATTGCTTCTTTAATACTTTAAAAGCCTGTGTATAGCCTAGTGTGTCTTAATGTTTCATTGTTTCTTTTTCAAATTGATAGTTAAAGTAGGGGTGTAAACTTTTTTTATTGCAATAGCACATTTTTATATAATTGTTTATATTTTTCCTTTTTAAACATTGGGCCTAGGAAAGAAAAAACATGCCTTACCTCCTAAAGTAATATGGAGAGAATAACTTTGAACCAAAATCCTTTTAGACTTATGAGTTGAATGCCAGTTTTATTTCTGTTTCCCGTGCCTTTTTATTTGTGTGTGTGTTTTTTTTAATGTGTCTTCTAAAGGTATTCCATTCTTCATGGCCTCATTTACCCCCATAAAGATTAGTTCTAAAGGCAGATGAGGATATTCACAACATCACTGTTTAAAAAATATTAACCGCTTTATTACTGATTTGGTCAGTTCAGCCTTTACCATAATTTATAGACCTTCTACCAATAGATCTCATTACAAGGACCATGAATTCAAAATCAAAATGATAGAATTATTTCTGATGAAGATGACAGACCATAATTATTCCTAAAACTTTGTACTTTTAGGAGAAATGGTATGATAATAAAACATGGTCAGTGGCAAGCTATGCTATGTTTTAAGATCTTCTTCTTCTGTTTCAATCTGATAAATCTTTTCCCCAGAAATACCACAGATGGCTGGTACCTGTATGCTGACAGTTCAAATGGGAAATTTGGTGACCTGGCTGACATCCTCACTCCTGTTATTTCACTCACGGGACCAAAATGTACCTTGCTGTTTTGGACTTACATGAATGGTGCCACAGTTGGGTCTCTCCAGGTACTGTTTAGGCAATAATGTGTCCCTAATTCTCTCTATGAACATGAATACTGCATAATTTAGTGTCATTACAACATAGTTTTATAACAAATGGAAATGGACAATTATTAGCACTTGACTAGTTTCATAATGGTATAATTGAGAAAAAGCTTTAGCCGAATCTGACATTAGTGGTTGGTAGATAATTTTATTTCTATTTAATTTATGACTATCTGTGTTGTACTCTCCAATAGTCTCTTTCAAATTTTTTCTTTGAGGAAAAAAATCTCAAACTGTTTCAGATTTATAAAATGTTTCATAAATAGCAGAGACAACTCCCATATACCCTTCAGTAAGAGATTTTTTTTCACAATTGTACCAATGAAGTCTTTTACAGCAAAAATATCTAATACAAATTCACATATTACATGAAGTTCTTTCTTTCTAGTGCTCTTCAAGTGAATGATTCCTAACCATTTCCTTTATGTTGTTTTAAAAGAGTGTATCTATCATTTTGTAAGTCATCTCTCAAGTTGGATTTACTCAGTGCATATTTTGATGTAAAATCACCAATATTATGTTCTTTTTATCACTTCTCATTAGTAATAAATGTTTATCAAACCCGTTAGTTTTGTTTCCTTTATTAATATTTTGTGGAGAAACACTTAAGGGTATATAAAATCCTGATCTTGACAATTTCACTCACTAGATTTTGCCTCCATTAGTGCTTTTTGCCTAAATTATTTTTACTCAAGATTATTGCTTACTTGTGATTTTCTAACTCCATTACTCTATCTACATTTGGAGTTTCCTTTTCTATTGTAAAGAAAAAAATATTCTCACTTCTCTGTTTGTGCACTTTGTTTTATATTAATATGACTAATGAGTTCCTATTTTATTCAATGCGTTAGTCTATTATTTCTTTGATCCTACATTGTCCCAGATTACGTCACAAGAGTCCCTTTAAACTGGTCTCCTTATCTCTTTAACAAGCCTCATTATTCCTTGAGCATTTTCTTCCTTTCTGACCTATAAAGTCCAAACTCATTTTTATCCTGCTGTTTCTCTGGAAGTAACTATTTCTGCTTAGCTTTGTGGCGGCTTTTGGTAGACAAAGATATACTGGCAAAATGGAGAGATTTTTCTAGAATATTAATATGGATCCCTAAGTCCTTTTTTTTTTTTTCATCCTGGACATGTACGAGTACAGGATAGGGTAAGATTCCATGGGTAATGTGCATAAACATATATATATCACTTACACAGAGAAAACGAACTAGTTTTAGTAGCATCTCCATTCAGACTCATTTTCATAGCCTAGGGGCTGTTTTCTAGGCAGCCATGTCTGAAAAATAAATCCACAAATCCCAGAATTATTTACCATGAGTAGTTTTAGACCAGGACAATCTTGCTAAAAGCAAGCTATAAAGACTCTCTTCCTTTCATATGCTGTTAGTTTATTTTGCCAATTAAATTTGCGTTTAGCACATTTGCTACAAGATGAGACTTAGGTTACCTACCATTTCTTCCTCTATACAAAGAAAGAGAGACTGCCAACCTGCTGCTTAACCACTTCTTTTCTAATAGGTTTATTGCAATATTTATGCTGAGAATTTCCTCGTCCATTTATTATTGATTATTTTCTAGAACTTTCCTGGCCATTATCAACTATCAGTTTTCTAAATAACATAAACATTTTAAAAAATGCTATTAGATTTTTTTTTAAATCGGAAACAATAAACTTATAGATTAATTTCAAACTCTATGGCAGATTAAATGTTTTATAAAAAGTAGTTTGAAAGTATATTTGTATGTATATATGCCTGTGTGTGTTTTATTAATTTAAAAGTGTTCACATAGTCTTATGGATTATAATTTATGTTTTTGGTTTACATTGACTTTTTAAAATTGATTTCATCCAAAACAATCAAAATAGCCTACTATAGAGTTTTCATTAGTAAAACATTATTTAGCTGGTGTAGTTTGTGGGTAAGATTAATGATCATAAACATGCTTTTATCTTTTCAGAATAAGAACTTGTATTAGTGAATGGAATATTATGAATTAAAAATTTATAAACTAACAGATAATTAAAATAGCAATGATATCCTTATTTTTATGCTTGACCTAATAAATAACATTAAGTGTTGTATTATTAATATGTTGCTTGAATGCATAGTAGTTTGTACTACTGTGATAATCGTACAAAGATGATATTTTACTATATATTATTATTATTTTAGGGAGTATCAGGGATTGAACATTCGACTACTGAGCCACATCCCCAGCCCTATTTTATATTTTATTTAGATACAGGGTCTCACTGAGTTGCTGAGTACTTTGCTTTTGCTAAGACTGCCTTTGAATTCACTATCCTTCTACCTCAGCGTATTGAGCCACTGGGACTACAGGCATGCACCACCATACCTGGTTTCTATATATTATTTTCAGTATTTTTCAATTATCATTTTATTTTATTAGTAAGAAATTATATTTTTTGATTTTGGTAATATTTTTAATTATCTTGAATTTTATAGACCAAGAATTTGGTGATTTTTTTTCCTAGCAACATTTACTCTGGAAATTCTAATCATATAAAAAAATTCATGTGATTTTAGGTTAAAAAATTATAATATCATTAAAAATAATTTTCACTTTTAAAAGTCAACTCCATATATGTATGATATGTTAAAAAACATTCAACCATCATGTATAACTAAACAGAACAAATAAAAAAATAATAAGTCTAAACCTTCAAAACTATATCTGAATAATTCTTTAGTTGTACAAATTGTATTTTTAAAAAGTATGTTGTGATGTAATTAAATAGGCTGTATTAATTGATTATTTTCAGATGTAGAATTATTCTCCTCTTTCCTATTATCATCGGTTACTCTCTTGATGGCTTATTTAGTGTCATTCTAAAAGAAGATTCAAAATTATTTGTCTAATGAAACTAATGTAGTTTTTTCTTTGGAGTTGAGAGTTAGTACTATGTTACTCAGTTTTCCATCATTATAACAAATACCTGAGATAATCAATTTATAGAAAAAAGGTTTATTTTTGTTCCATTTTTGGAGGTTCCAGCCCGTAACCAATTGATCCCATTGTTTTGGGGTCAATAGAGAGGGAACACATTATTTCAGGAGTGCATTGTAGAGCAAAATGTCTCATTTCATGGCTAGGATACAAAAGAGAGAAAGAAGAAGGTGCTGGGGTCCTTCTGTCTTCTTCAAGGGCTCTCCTCACCAGTGATCTAAGACTTTCCTATAAGTCCCACCTGTTAAAGGTTTCATGACCTCTGGGGTGTCCTTCCGTGGAATGGGCTGGCTGAGAAATAAAAGCTAAGAAAAATAGAATGGCAAAATAACCCCAGTACACAGAAGGTAGTTTCAAAGCAGGAGTAGGGCAGGCAAGCTGACCAGACAGGTCCAGATTCTAACAAAGAAAGGCGCCCACTTCTGCTTTATTTATATGGGGGGAAAAAATCAAAGAAGTTCTATAGGACGTTTTTCACCAAAATAGGATAGAGGTGGGGGCAGATAGGCTGCTCAGTTTCTAACAGGTTACTCTTATCTTGGATGCAGCTGCACAAGACCTTTCTAGCAGAGCAGAGGAGAAGGTCATGTACATTGGGCAGTCTGTCTCCGTGGGAGTGCCATGGGAAGTTCCCAAGGCCAGACCTGTCCCCTCGCTGGCTTTGATGCTAAAAAACATCCTTACATTTTTCAAGGATAGCTTCCCATGTGCTTTAACACATGGACCTTGGAGGGACATTTAGGTTCAAACTATTTTGCAGGTACTGATGAGGATTTGTTCTTTTAAATGCTGTAGAATAGGGAGCTCTTACTTTACAGTGCTGTGCCCATATCACTCATTCACTCATTTGTGATGTTATAGTTAAATAGCTCACACTGTAATGTCACTGCCTCCTTTAACTATTTGAATAAGGAAAGTCTTTCTCAGCAGAGTTTTTTAGGAAGTAATTTCATATTATTTTCCATTTAAGTATATTATTTAATATATAAGATGTCAACTGTTAACTGCTGTCAAATTTTATACAACTAATGTAGTTGAGTTCCTAATAAAATAGTTCCCAGATAGCTTAGTACTTGACTGACAGATATTCATGTACACCTTTATTGTTCAAAGCTTTTGAGATACCCCGAGGGCACATTCTTGCACCTTCATAGTCAAAAACAAATGAAAAATGTCTCATCTTTTCTCTTAGGGACTTGAGGTAGATATTAAAAATTTTAAGAATAACTAGGAAAATTCCACACATTTAAAATTTATCAAGACACAATATTTCAATACCTATTACTTGATTTATCTCCTCAGGTACTCATCAAGAAAGGCAATGTGACTTCTAAAGTGTGGGCTCAAACGGGGCAACAAGGTGCACAGTGGCGGAAAGTGGAAGTCTTTTTAGGCATTCATTCCTACACACAGGTTTGTAATCCAATTAGCTTTGTCAAGAGAGCCTTTTGTTAATTTTTCCTTTCATGCTAATTTATTTTCTCCACTTAATCTCAGTCTTCCCATTTCTAATTTGAGGCATTATGTGAAGGCCCAACATTTAACACTCCATATGGTACTTTCCATAAGAAATTTACAATTCTAGACAACTCTAAGTTCTCCCAATTAGACAGACATACTTCTAGGAACATTTAATTTGAATGGCAACTTTCCTGTACCCCCTAGTCCACTTCTCACATATAAAGAACACCTCCCTTGATTCTGAAAATAAATTCTCAAAGATCGTGGTATAGTTGTTCCAAATGTGACTTGAAAGGCAATTTTCTGAAAACACTTTATAGGATTGAGCCTTATTATATGTAAGGTTTATATAATTCAAAATTATTTGGAGAGTCATAATATTATGTTATGCTACATTTGACTTCAAATAGATTACAATAATAATAGAGGTTAAGACATACAAGCTATATTAAAATTCAAGTGGGACATAGATTAAAATGTTTCCACTTAAAATAATTATGTGCCTAGATATTTGGTACAAGTTTTATTTTTTATGGGTTATCAAGCAAACGAGAGCTCCAGGGGCCATAGCTTTCATGGGCATTTGCTTGGAATACGAGGCTTTGCTGGTAAGATTTGTTAAGATTTGGATTTGCAGAGCAAGAATCCAGAACTATTTATTAGGAGGACATTTTCTTTTTGTCTTAACTACCTGGAACTTAATTTGACGGCATTAAAACTACTGGACTCTAGATAGAAGGGATAAGATATTTACTAAATATTGTAGCACAGATAACCAAGGTATGACTATGAATGTTCAGTAAATATATTTACAGGCATGAGCTTTCTCTGATAGGTGAGCCCCCTTCAACTTGGATGGAAACACAGGCTGGATAGGGTAGTTTATATTGATATAGCATTATGTCCAATTCCCAGGTGATATGCATAATAAAAATCCCATGACTTTTTCCTCTTACTGTAGTATACAGTTTCTTTGTGAATCATTTGTAGCTAATTTAGGATATGAAGTCCAATCTAAACATGTAAAGATTGGATAGCAATTTAATGCTCTTATACAATATAAAATTTATTGTTAAAATGAGTCTAAATATTCAAGTGGAGGCAAGAAGAATCCTTAACAAGAATATGCAGAAGGTTCTGCTGCCATAAGACACAGACTTCCATCCTAGGCAATAAATTCTTACTTAGTTTTGTGCACATGGAACGTTTATATGATAACATGTATGTTCATAATAACAAAGGGGAGTTTCAGCAAGTGGAATCATTTATAAATTTGGCTTTTTGAAAATCTATAATTTTCACATATTGAAATCTAATGGAAGAGAAGTAGACTCAAGTTGCTTGAATCTTTAAATATTAATAGCTCATGAGTACTTGCTTTTTCATATTACTCACTGCTGCCCTTATTGAGCATCTACTCTGTACAAAGTGCATTAGAATTCCTGGAATATACCGTGATATATTATCACACTGTTCACAATTCTTCTGTTCTTACAATAATCATTTCCATTAGCCTCAGAGAGATGAGTGCTGTAACCCTGAGTAAAAGCATAAGATAAAGTAAAAAATTGCATACTTAAAGCAGAAGTTGGAAGTTTGTATGGTTTTTTATCTAAAAACTCTTATATTCGAACAAAATCTTTCATTGTAATAATTTTGTAATCTGAGCACTTTTATATTGTACTTAATAAATGCTAGATATATTTTCTATGAATTTAAAAATATTGACACATTTTTTTTGTCCAATAATCCTATGAAGTACATATTATTAACACTATACCTTCATCCTACTGATAAAAGTACAGAAATGCCTGAAAGTTAAGTAACTTGACCTAGTTATTTATAAAGTACCAAATGCAGAGACAGAGTTGAAATGTAGGCAGGCCATCTGTAATCCAACTGTTCTTCTATATTGCCTTTCAAATTTTATTAATATATTTGACCTAGATTTTACTCTGCCTGAAAGGAGCAGTACAATTGCTTATTTTAAGAACATTTAAGAGTCAATCTTATGTCTATGAAATTTCAACCCACACAATAAAAAAATTGAGAAATAATGATTCAATCATTTGAACGTGATTGACAACTGAGATTGGAATGGGATTAAAGCAGGTAAACAAATTAATTGTGAAACACTCATTAGTTACTGCACTGTGATATTCAGAAAGCATAATGTCACATTTAAATTTTTAGACAATCCAGATAATAGAATATCTTTTCACTTTGTGTATCAATTTTTTTTTCCAGTGCTCAATTTCACTTGTAAGAGAGTTGTAGTTCCTATCATTTTCTTCTAGTTAACCTTTTAATTCCTTCTAAGCTCCTCTTCTATTTCACAAATATATTGATCTTTTCTGGCTCATCTACTATGAAGAACAATTTTCCTTTAGGGAAATTCAATATTCAAAAACTATTATGATTTTCTTTTAATAATGTGAAACATTATTTCAATGACTCTGTCTCTTCTCACCTTGAAAAGAAGACACTCATGTTCACACAAATATAAAAACATCTCATTTTAAGGAAAAACTAAAATTCCTTCTTCCAAGAAATTTTTTTTTTCAGAATTGGTTAAAATTTGTTTAGGAGATTAGTAACAGTAAGTAATTTGTGCAAAATCAATAAGGAAAATCTTTACTTCTTGTTCTGACTTAAAAATATTTCTTACTTTAGCATGTCCATATTTAGCTTGCAGTGGAATTTAAGAGAAACACTGAATCAATTATTCGGAATTCTGAAAATAAACAATATGTGACTCTTCATGTTCTCTGAAACAGTGTTCTTTGTCATTCCAAGCAATTAGGTATTGTTACAAACCAAAGATAGATTTTCTGAAAATTTTAGTTTCTCTTATTATTTTTTATCAATTCTGATCTATTGAAGTATATACAAATGGAAAACTGCTTTTAAAAAGTAGCACACATGGGATTCCATTCATCACATACATTAATCAAAGGCAAATCAAGATTGCTTCAATTCCAAATATTTGGATGATTTTAGCAAAACTCATGGCCTTGAGGCTTGATGTCTTTTTAACTCTCAAATCCTCTGGGGTGGCTAGATCTGAAGAAGAGCAAAAACTGAGCAAAATAAAGGATGTGCTTGTACATAATTTCTCTTGGTACTTTATTAACCTTTGATCCTCCTGCTTCCATGTATGATGAGGCTCTAAGAAATGAGCAGGTCTAGTTTTGGCACTGGTAGTTTGTTATGACTCCTGCCAGTTTTCCAAGCTGTATGTCCTAACCATCTAGACACACAACAGTGTTGCACATCTCACAGTCTTAGGTGTTGAGAATGGCAGAAACCTTTGATGGTCCTTAAGTTTCCTGGGTCACTTTCATTATGGAGGTATTTTTATCAGACTCAAGTTTGATGTGCTTGATCTATTTGTTGCTTCTATCTTTTGAACTTCTTGATTGACAGTTTCAACTCTAAGTGACTTTTCCTTTTTTTTTTTTTCTTTTTAGATTGTCTTCAGGGCAAAACGTGGTGTCAGTTACATAGGAGATGTAGCAGTGGATGATGTGTCCTTTCAAGATTGTTCCCCTTTACTTAGCCCAGACAGAAAGTGTACTGCTGAAGAATTCACGTGTGCAAACAAGCAGTGCATCGCAAAGGAGAAGCTGTGTGATTTTGTGAATGACTGTGCTGATAATTCAGATGAAACTACTTACCTTTGCCGTAAGTTCAAGTGTTCTGTGTCCTTGCTTATGCTTTCATCTCCCGAGTCTTACTCAAGGTGGTGTGTTCCTTGTTGAAATTTAAAGTGTAGGTACATCTCAGTAAGCGAATCCAGGTGACGTGATTTATCTGTTTAGATACATTCCCTTCTCCCTTTTCATACCTAATTTTGAGCCATAATTTATTTCAAAATAATTGATGGCTTTTGTGTGTATGTATGAGGTAATTGGAGTTAAATTGGAGTTAAATTAGATTGCTATGTTCAAAGAAAAACAGAACAGAAATAAGTATTTATTATGTGAAAGAAATTAGCTGGAAAAAAAGAAGCAAAACATCCATCAAAGTCAATTCATTTGGGGTTGGTGAACCTCTGTACTTTGAAGCATTTCAGAGGGTTGTCATTTCTGTGTGCAAACATAGTTGATAAGCTGATAAACAAAATTACTCTGATAATATATCAAATGGACAAAGTGATCTCCCAATGAAGATTTAGATCAGCTATGTAAAACCATTGCAGGAGGAGATCAACTCAGAACAAATGCTACCTATTAAAATACCCTCCACTAAATGGACCATATGTGCTCATCCTGGTAAGCCTATAAAATGGTGTAGCACAGTCCAATCGCTGCTTCATTTAGTTGCAAATGAGGTGAATATAAATTGTCAAGATGAAGGTTGACAAGTTATTCCACTATTACTTATAATAATATCTGAGCCAGGATATAGCAGTGTGGTTTTATTTGCTTCTTGAAACCAAACTTAGGTTAGAGTTATCAAAAACTACTTCAGTATAGCAAGAGCTCCTACTTAGGTAGAACTTTTAACTTTCAAAGCCCTTAACTGATCTCCACTTGATCTGCACAGAAGCCCTGAGAGGTAAGTGGGCCAGATATTAATTATGCTTTTCATAAATGAAAGTACCAATAAGAATGGGTAAGATTTTTTTCAAAACTTCCTACAACTAATGCTAACAAAGTTGGTCCTAGGACCCAGGTGCTTTGATTTATGATCCTTTGCTGTGCCCAAGCTACCATAATACTTCTGTGTAAGAATCCAATGTTTAAAAAGATAATGAAGTTCTCTTTAAATCAAATAGCTATTTGTTCCTTGAATTGTGAGTCTTATTTCTTATAATATCTATTTTTATCATATGTAAGCTCAGCAAAATACTTGGTTTATCTTGAATTTTGTACTAGCATTGATCTTTTCCATCAAATACTTTCTGCTGCGTTTTAGTTAACTTTGCATCAAATGCTTATACAGTTATTTCATTGCCATTTTAATTACAATATCACACAGATCTATTATGTTGTTAAATAAATCAGATGTTATGCTTTAGATTTTTATTTGTAATGTTGCTAGGTATCTTTCACAGAGATGTAATTAAATGTGATTTTCAGTACTTTAGTTTTCAGTACTTAAAATATCAATTCATTTATGGCTAAATTTTTCTTTTTATATTTAGGTTCAGGAGTCATGAATCATTCTTGGTTTTTTCTATTTGGGAAAATATGATGATGACTAAGGGTATCAGAATTGTATTGAAAAATTTTGTCTTAGTAATTGTTTTACAAAAACATAAGGACTAAACTAACTTAACCCTTTGGAGGGAAAGTTGTACCAGAAGGTGCTTTGTGGTGACCTGAATTACAAAATCTCTCTATTTTTTTTTAGACCTACTTATTTCATTAACACTGGTGCAAGGAAGCTGAATTACTTTCATACACTGCATAGAAAAAGGAAAACTTTTCCAACTCCTTAGAACAAATAAACAAAAGTTAGAAATGAAAACCTAAAAGTGACCTCAATTTTGACAGTGGTTTTTATTCCATAAGAATCTTTATTTTAATTTAGCATTGCTTATTTTTATTATGCACTTGAAAGATCAACCAAATTCCCAGGGTACTGGTCTTAAATGTTATGTTTTAATTATAAAGTGGCTAGAATCTGCTATTGGAATTATGAGTGGTGTTATTATCCTGCATACACTATAAACTTTGATGTTCTAATTAGACCCAGAAGAATATGAAGAAAAAATTAAAAGAATTACTATAGCAACTGAAATTTGGCTAGCAACCAATCAAGTATTTGGACTTAATGTCTACTCTTTCTTTCTTTTGTTTTGTTATTTTTCTTTTATTTCTTTCTTTTTGAGAATTCTAAGGTTGAACATGTATCACAACTAGAGAAAACTTTTGAAATATGATTAGGTAGAAATGTACAATCTGGAAATGTCAGAAAGAATGAAAAAGAACCTTTTTTAAAAAGCATAGACTTTGGTGGAGGAGAATAAAACAATCAATTATAAAAGTACTTGCTGCTTTAATTTTCTATAGATCGATGTAGACTCTAAAACCAAAATCTATCAGAAAAAAATGAATTTTTATTTGTAATTTGAATAGCATTTCTAAAATACAGGAGATATTGAAAATGATTTGTATAATTGGAACTATAAAGAACTGTAAATATTTATTTGAATATAACTACTATTGATATAAAGACTCATTTGGAGAATAACCATTTTTGGTTTTGTATCAACTTTATTGTTGATTTATAATTAAGAGTATTTTAAGCAATCTATGAATAATTTAATTCTGTATTGTGATGAGTAAAAATGTAGGGCATTTGATTGACATAGTTGGTTAGTACCCTGAACCTAATGAAGACATACACACACACACACACACACACACACACACACACACCCCAACTGCAGATATCTATTATTTTTAAACACAAATATAACATCATAAAAATAAAGGATCTTTTTAAGTATTAAGCACATTTCAAAATCTTTGATGAATTAAATTATTATAATATTTGTATTAAATTGTATTTTAAATTAGGCTGGAAATTATTTACAAGACAATTCCTAGAAAATCTCTACTGGTGAGGATTTGAACATAGCTTTAATAACTCATATCTACCTCCCAAATCACAATAAAATTAGAAAATGTTCTGAAAGAGCATATAAAGAGTTATAAAATACTTCATAACAAAACCTGTGGATCTTGTTAAGTTAATACTTAGAATAAAAATTATATCCTCATATCAGAAACTATTTAGTAACACAAATTAATGAAAAAGGACACAAGTCCAAGATAGGATTTGAAAGACTGATAAGATTTTTAAAACCCTATCAATACTCAAGGGAAACAGAAAAGATAGAAATATAAAATTGATTTAATACATATTTACTAAGTAGTTACTACATGTCAGGCAATGTTTAAGATATCTACTATTCATTAGTAAATAAAACAAAATTTTTCATGAACATATATCATATATTCATGTTAATTAGAAAAAAACATACCATCCTTATAGATAGATAAATATTCAACCACACAGAAATACACACATATATAACATACAAACATATGTGTGTATGTATAAATAGCATGATAAGGATAGGCCTGGCTGAGAAGATAAATGAATTCAATGAATTCTTGAAAGAGGTCTGGGACTTGCTATTTTCCTTTTTAATTTTTCATTATAGCCATCCTACTAGATATAAGTAGAATCTAATAGTGACGTTAATTGGCATTTCCCTAATGATTAATGATGTTGAGCATCTTTTCATGAGTTTATTAGCCCTTTGTCTATCTTTGGAGAAATAGCTGTTGAAATCTTTGACCCATTTTTGTAGGACTATTTTATAGCTTTTGTTATTGAATTTTAGGACTTCTTTTTAATTCTGGATTTTAAAACATTGTCAAATATACATATTGCAAAAAAGGTAATCTTATTCCTTATTCTGTAGGATTTCCTTAACATTTTTTTATTATTAATAGACTTTAATGTTCTTGTGAATGGAAAGCACAGTGATTTCCCATATACTCCTTGCCTCTCTGCGCACAACCTGCTCCACTCAGCCAGAGTGGAAGAATTACTTTGGTAACCCCGTTCTTAACCAAAGTCTGTTGTTTATATTAGATTCCACTCTCGGTGCTATACATTACGTTGGTTTTGCCTAATGTATAATAACATGTATCCACTAGCATAGTATCATAAAATAATTTTCACTGTCCTGAAAATCTATGCTCTACCTATGACTGTTCCCTCCCTTTACCCCTGGCAACAACTGATTTATTTTAAATAGTGTTCATAGTTTTGTCTTTATATAATGCCATGTAATTGGAAAAATACAGTGATCAGAATTTTCAGAATATCTTCTATCACTTATTAATATGCATTTGAGGCTATGCCATTTCTTTCATGGCTTAGAGCTCATTTATATTAGCCAAATAATATTCTATTGTCTGAATGTACATTTTATTCATCTATGTACCCACTGAAGATCATCTTCATTGCTCCTAATTTTGGCAATTATAAAACTGTTATCAACATGCATGTGCAGAGACTTTTGTGGATATATTTTTAACTAATTTGGTTAAATACTAGGAAGCATGATTGCTAAATCCTGTGATAGAGTATGTCATGTGTGTGTTTTACAAATGTTTTCTTCTAGTCTGGCTTTTCTTCTAATTTGCTTCACAGTGTCTTTCATAAAGCCTTAGTTTTTAATGTTAATAAAGTATTATCAAGTATTTTTTTCTTTCAAGAATTGTGCCTTTGGTAATTGCATTTCCAAAACCAAAGAACACCTAGATTTTTTTCTCATATATTACTTTGTGGGATTTTTATCGTTTAGTGTTTTACATTTAGATCTACAATATTTTATGAGTTAATTTTTGTGAAAAGTGTGAGGTCTTTGTTTAGATTCCTTGTTTTGTATTTAGATGTCTACTTTTCTACACCATTTAGTGAAAAAACTATCCTTTCTCTTATTGTGCTTTTATTTTGTTTTAAAATACCAGTTGAAGATATTTTTATAACTCTACATTGAACATATAGCTGAGCATATTTTTGTACTCTGTATCCTCTTTGATTAATCTTTTACCTATCATCATTAATATTGTTATTTTGTGAACACCCTACTGTCTTGATTACTTTATTGTAAAACCCGAAGTCAAGCAATGTCAGTCTTTTGCCTTTGTTTTTCTTAACTACTATGATGACATTCTTTTTTTTTTTTTTTTGCCCCTCTATGTGAACTTTTAGGTTATCAACATAATACCTTGCTGGCATTTCATTAGGATTGCATTTAAAGACCGAATTGGTTTAGAACTGACTTCTTGACAACATTAACTCTTCCTGTCAATGAACATGGAAAATTTTCCATGTATTTATTTCTTCATTCCTTAATTTCTTTATTCAACATTTTTGTGGTTTTCTTCATATAAATAAATAAGGAATAAATCTTGTACAGGTATTTTTGGACATATGACTAAGTATTTCTTTTTGGGAGAGGATGCTAATATAAATGGTATTGTGTTTTAATTTCAAATTCTACTTGTTCACTGATGTTATATAGGAAAGCTACTGACTGTTTTGAGTATTAATCTGGAATACTACAACCTTGCTTATTAACATCAAGATTATAAGATTATAAGATTGTTTTAAATCTTGAAATTCCCAGAATTGTTTATTAATTCCAGAATATTATTGTTGATGATGATTTTTAAAGGTTTTCTACATAGACAGTTACATCATGTGGTACCAATGATAATTTTATTTCTTTCTCCACTTTTGATTTATTTTCTTATTTTATTTTGGTAGCTAATAGATCCAGTGTGATATTCAAAAGGAGCTTTGAAAGAGAACATCCATGCTTTGCTTCTGATATTAGGGGTTAAGCATCTAGAGTTTAGGGTTTTGTTTTTGTTTTTGTTTTGTTTTTTTCTTTTTTTACCATTAAATATGATATCTATAGATTTTTTGCAATTCTTTATAAAGTTGACTAAATTTCGCCCTCTTTCTAGTTTGCTGAAACTAGAAATTATTATAAATACATGTTGCATCTTGTCAAAGGCTTTTTCTCTGTTGATAAAATTGATATAATTAAGTGATGTATATTTGTCTTAATATAATAAACCATATTATTTGGCTTTTGAGTTTTGAGGTATCTTCCCAAACCTGGAATTGATTTCATTTTGTCAGGTATAAATTATTTTAATACATTGTTGGATACGATATGTTAATATTTTGTTGAGGATTTTGCATCTATATTCTCAAAGAAGTTGAAGAGACTCTTCCTAACATTTTTTAGGTGGCTTTTTATTAGCATTTCCTCTCTATGTAAACTTTTTGACTGTGTGTGAGACTTTTGGCAAAACTGATTCTAACATGTTCAGCTTGTAGCCTCAAGATGTGAGTAAAGCCCTGGCTTGCCTCAGATGCTTCTGATCTTCCATGATCCCTAAAACATGTTCTTTTTAGGCCAAATAATAGGAACACAGGGACTCCATCTCCACATGCAAAGATATGTCTAGTCCTTGCCTCAATAATGCGTCTGAATTTCTCCTTGACCATAACAAATCTTATACCTAGGCCCCAAATTAATGGGATGGGAAACTATATTCTTCCTAGATTAGACAAAACTCTTTTAAAAGTTACTCAGAGTGTTTTTTTGTTTTTTGTTTTTTTTCTGCTTTGGGACTTGTTCTCTGTTGTCCAGGCTGGCCTCAAACTCTTGGGGTTTCAGTGATTCTTGTGACTCTGCCTCCTGAGTGGCTGGGACTATAAGTTCATGTCACCAGCCCCAAATACAAGTATTTTTAAATACTTTCCTTCCTACTGGTATAATGTTCCTCAAAATAGAATTATTTTTTATGTCATGTAAGTACAGAATTTAACATTTGTGAAAAATCAAACTTAGCAACTCAAATCTTAGTCCTTAGACAAACAATATTTTGCCAGCATTCAGGCCACCACACTCTAGACACCTTGAATCATAAGCTACATTTTAATGAGATCCTTAGGTGATTCATATGTGCATTAAAATTTAAAAGCCTCCATCTAAATCATACAGAAATTTAAGAAAGCTTTCTGGTAAAGAGAAAGTTGCACTGTTTTATATTTATAATTTCCTTATCAACATGAACAAATATATCTTTTTAAAATTTCTTTTATTGGTTGTTCAAAACATTACAAAGCTCATGACATATCATCTTTCATACATTTGACTCAAGTGGGTTATGAACTCCCATTTTTACCCCAAATACAAATTGCAGAATCACATCGGTTACACATTCACATTTTTCCATAATGACATATTAGTGACTGTTGTATTCTGCTAACTTTCCTATCCCCTATTATACCCCCTCCCCTCCCCTCCCATCTTCCCTCTCTACCTCATCTGCTGTTGTTCAATTCTCTCCCTTGTTTCTCCCACAAATATATCTTAATTTTAATCATTGGAAATAATTTGGGTTTTATTGATTCAAATATTTTAAGTCAGATTATATGGGTATATTTGTATTCAGCTGTCTGAAATAATTTATTGAAGGTTCTAAGAATTTTTTTAAATGATAATTGATTTATTTGGCAGATGTTTTTTGAGCATCTATTATATGCCAGGTTTTGTTCTGGTTACTTGGGATACAAGGGAAAATAGATAAAAATCCTCTGTCCTTCATAGAGCTCTCCTTCTGATTGATGGCAATGATGGGGGACATAAACATAAAGCAAAATAAAATAGCACAGTAATTACAAAAAGTAAAAACAAAATAAATTAAAACAATATGTATATTTCATGGGGATAAGTTCTATTAGAAGAAATAGGGAAAATGCTTAGGGTGTGTATTACAATTTTAAATAGGGCAGCAATATAAAGTCTCATTGAGAAACTGATATTTGAATAAAAATATTAAAAAATGATCAAGCAAAGTGGTATGAGGTATATTTGATGGACTTTTTTAAAATTATTTTTTTCTAGTTATAGATGGACACAGTACCTTTATTTTTATGTGGTACTGAGGATCGAACCCAGGGCCTCACGCGTAAGAAGCAAGCACTCTACCACTGAGCTACAACTCCAGCCTTTTATGGACTTTTTAACAAAGTATATTTTCAAGATCAACAATTTATTAAAACACATTCCTTTTTAGGTTACCACCATATGAATAATTATGTCCTTTGGTTTTTATCAATGCATACGTATCATTTCACTACCCACTTAGTTATCCTTCAGGACTTTTATAATTAATTAATTTATTTTTGAGTTAACTCATTTTCATCCTGACTGCCTTCTTTTATTTGTCATGGTAGAATTCTCAAATTTTCAATTAAGAAGATGAATTGGGAAGTAGAAGGTATCATGATGGCATATCTGCTACTCTTTACTCAGAGTAAGATTATATTCTCTCTATATAATCTGTATATTTAAAACCTCTGTATTGCATTTAGTTCAATATTCCATCTGAAACTTTTTGTCATTTCAGAATTTTTGCTCAGTGGTGGCAAAAATGAATTTGACAGCATCCACTGTCCTCTGTGAGTGCCTGTGTACGTTATCCTTTATAGATACAGAGAAATTTTCACTTAGATAATTATAGACGCTCCTCCACTTAAACTGGGATTTCATTTCAATACATTTCTTATCATTTGAACTCCTTAAGTTGGGAATGCATTTACTATACCTAACATGATGTAGCTTAGCAACACAGTGCCCAGTAAAGTATTATCTGTTTAACCTTATGACTGCACAACGGACTGGGAATTACAAGAGAAGAACTTACTGCTTTATCACTAGCCTAGAAAATTATCATCTTACAAAATTTTGATCAAATTCCAAAATTTGAAATAGGGTTTCGACTGAATGTGTATATCTTCCACACATTAAAAGATTATAAAAAAGTTAAGTCAGATCATCCTAAATTAGAGACCCTATATTTTGGTCTTTGTCAATAAGCATTTAAAATCTAAGCATATATTTCATAATTAACATTCACATTACTTGACTTGTTAGTCCCTTGTTTCCTTTTCATTTATTTATTTGGTAAGCATTGGGTACCTCCAATATAATTGGCCCTGTGGCAAAAACAAAGAAAAACAAGATATGACTTGAATAATTTTGGAGCTCTTTGTCTAGTAATAGAGATAGATACATAAACATTCACAATTTGAGTGAGAGTGTTAAGTGCAAATTACTTCTAGAGGGGACAAAGGGAGATAATTAAGTCATATTCAAATACTAATCCAAAATAGGCTTGCATAAAAGTGATCCATCACCTTGAAAACAAATAATGTGTTTTCGAGGACTTTATTAACTATGGACTCTGAATCACTTGTTTTCTGTGGGAGGAGATTATGGTAGAAAAGGGGTCAGGTATCATAGTGTTAATAAGCCAGGCCTCCTGTGAAGGATCAGCTATCCTAAGCTTCACACACTTCTTATTGTAGGCTGCAGCTGAGTGACTGGGACTTGGAAGCCTTTCATTGTCTTTCCTAAATTATCCTTGTTCTTACTTGCCCAGTGTTTTATATAATATAGTATTTTCCAAGTTATGAAATGAGGTAGTCAATATGGAAGAAGAAATTTAGGTGTGAGGATTTTCTCTGGATCACTTATGGGCCAAATCAGATTTTCTAAATCTTTTATATATAGCATGCATTCTAAATTTTCAAAAGATTGACATTATCAATGCATTTTTTTTTACATATTACTTTATCCCAAAAACCTTTTTTTGTGTGTGTGGAAACAAATTCCATGTAGAATTTTTACATCTAATATAAATAAAAATGATAGCTAGCTAGATAGATATAGATATATTCTAGAATAAAAGTTTTAGTTCCAAAATTTTCTCCTATTTCTTCTTAAAGTTTCATAGTAATATATATCACATTCAAGTTTATGATCGTTTGTATTTATTTCCATATAAGTTATAAGCTTTAGGTTTAGGTCAAGAACCCCTTCCTTCCCCCAGTAGCTCTCCAATGAATAAGACTATACTCCCTTGGTTGGTTTAATTGCTTTTTCCTTTTTTTGTCAGAAATTAGTTCATTGTACTTTTCTGGAGCTATTTTGGGATTCTCTATCAGAATAGAGATCTAAGCGTGCTATAATTTGGCTATGTAATGCCTTCCAAAGGCCATGTGTGTTAAAGGCTTGGTCCCCAGTTTGGTAATTTGGAAGATAGTGGAATGTTAAGGATGAAAGAGTAGTGGAAGGTTTTCAGGTCATGGGTGAATGCCTTAAGTGGGGATTGTGGGATGTTGGTCTTTCCTCTCTCTTTGCTTCTTTAATACCATGTAAGTAGCTTTCTCTGCCGTGTTCTCTTACATGGTGTGCTACCTCACTAAAGGACCCAAAGCACCAGGATTGATAGAAAACTCCAAAACTGTGAGACAGAATGAATCTTTCTTCTTTTTAACATTCTTTATATAAGATTTTTATTACAGTAACAGAAAAATTCACTACCATAAAATGTCTTTTCTTCTACCAACACAACACAATCTTGATAACAAAAGCTGTACAATAAATCTTGACATTATTTAGTAATTACTCTGCACTTATGACTCTTTACAATTGTTTTGGTTATTCTAGTTCCTCTGATTTTCCAAATAAATTTTGGAAATATATCATCTGTATTTAGAAATAATATTAAAATTATTTTTTTGAGAATTGTATCAAATAAGAAAGTCAATTTGGGGAGAAACAATATCTCCTATCCATGAGTACAGTATGATTCTTCACTATTTTGACCTTTGATTTTTTTCATCAGTATTTTGTATTTTTAGCATACAAGTTTCATTAGTTTTATACCTCAGTATTTGATTTTTGAAGGCTTATGAATGGTATTACATTTTAAATTTTTTTCCATGTGCTCACTGATAGTATATAGAAATAAAATTATTTTTATGTCAATCTTGTGTCCTTGGACCTTATTGACTCAGAAAAGTTCTCAGATTTTTGCAGTAGAGATTTATTTTGTAGACAACAATGTCATCTGAAATAGGAACAGTTTTAATTCTTCCTGGCTGCTTTGTGTACCATGAAGATTTTGTAGAAAGCTTCAAGTGAGACCGTTTGAAATACAGATTTCTTTCTTAAGTATTTTTAAATCATTAGTTGTATTTTCATAGTAGCTACAAAATGACTTAAATTATCTACTTTGCACTGAATAATCTTCTGCTTTGCAAAGAATAGGTCTGTGTCATTCAAGTTGTCACATTATGGATATACAGATGTTCATAGAATTCCTGTATCATATTTTTTATATTATAGCCCCAGAGTCTATAATAGTCCATGTTTTACTAGTGCTATAATCTGTGTGTTCCCTCTTTTATTTGATATTATTTTTAAGTACAGAGTATCAATTAAAGAAAAATTGAGAAATAATACATGCAGCTATTACTACCTTATAAACAGTTTGTCAGAGTTTAGGTAAATGAATTATAAAAAGAGTTTGAGATGATCATGGAAGTTAGCTCATGCTCTCTTACATAAGGATCTAAGACTTCTGTGAAGGATTTAGTTTACTCAATTACAATTAAACTTGAACTTTTTTTCTCTGTCCTAGCACTTATTCCATTCTATTAAAATGTGAGAACTCCACAAGTACACATTTATTGACAAATCAGACTCAACATTTACCAAATTGCTGTTGGATGAATTGACAAATGAAGTACCCACCAATCAAGAAATCATTTCCCTAACCTTGCAGACAATAGATGAGAAAGGAGAAGAGAGGCCCGTTGAGACAGAATATACTGCCTCACATAAAAAGCTTTCTCAACTCTTGAGTACCCCTTCTTGTATAATTTTTCCTAATATTGAATCAATTTTCTTAGTATGAGTTTTTGATGATAATGTCTTCCAATTTGTACTTCTCATTAATAATAAACCCTAAGTATTAGAAACAGGTACCATCAATTAGACACATCACATCTCTACATATTCTCTTTTCTCATATTCTTAGTCATAGGGTTAGTAAAAATATTCTTGAATCCTTTAATATGATTTTACATGCATGGTCCTAAGACTACTGTTATCTGGTTTTCCTCTTATTAGATAGTTTCAGTTCCTAAATTTTCTCTTAAATATTGGAAATAAGTATTCAGAAAATGTTAGTGTAATCTGATAATAATTGTGATTCACATTATTATTCTCTCTCTGTCTCTGATATGTGTCTCTTTCTTTCTGTCACCTACCATAGATAATTGATGTGGCTTAAGAATTTTAGTAGTTTAGTTTTTATTTTCTCAGTCTTGTGCCAGTTATACGTAAGAAGGTTGAAGTGCTGATTGAATCAAGAATAGATTAAGAAGAGTTCCAAATGATGGGAACTATAAAGGTGGTAGAAAAATCCCAGAGGCAAGAGAGATCATGGTGTGTTAGCAAGGTTAGCTTGTCTAACATTTAGCCTGTCTAGCATTTGATTTGAGAGCAAGGAATAGCTAGGAGTCTAGAGATACAAGCATGGTTTTCTGATAGTCCATACTAAGAAATGGATTAAAGGGAAGGGAGGAGAATAGGAATAGGAAAGACAGTGGAATCAATATGACATAATTTTATGAATATAACACAGTGATTCTCAATATCATGTATATCCAGAAGACTGGGAATCTATTTAGAATAAGATATATTCCATGTTTGTATGACTATCTCATAGTAAATTCTACTATCACATATAAGTAAAAAGCATAAATAAAAATTAAAGAAATGCATGCTTTAACTTTAGAGTTCTAGAAATTCATTTAAATACAGAAATAATAGATTCAAAATTGCATCTTAGAAACATCATTGACAGCAGTGTATATGGGAGCAAATTTGAAGGTGGAGCATCACAGGGAGACTGTCAATATTCCATTCAAGATGTGTGGTGTCAAATTGCTTTCAATGAACATGAAAAGAAGGGAATAAACATCTGGAAGGATGTTTATCTGATCTGATGACTACTTAACTCTAGAGGATTTCTGGGCTAGGAAAATGGATAACTGGTAGTTTTATTCACTCTTAATAAAAGATGCAGAAGAATGAGGAGGTTGTAAGTTCATGACTTATCTTCTGCTCTTTTGTTTAACATGTGTCTAATGAACAATCAACAGGTACCAGTCCATGGCTGGCTACATAGATCTTAAGATTTAAAAGGATGTTTCTGCAGGAAATGTGAAATTAGCAATAATCAAATAATACCAGGATCCTAACATCATACCCTGATAATAGCAATATTGGAGAGGAGGATGGTTACAAAGGAGATGGAAACAGGCAGAAGAAAAAGGAGAAACATACTGTGTTGCACAGAAACCAGGAAAGTTATAATTCTAAAAGAAGTAATCATTAGCTGATGTGCCAACCTTAAATAACACATACTCAAAAAATTTTATTAGATTTAATAACAAGGAAGGAATTTGCAATCAATAGTCATAGAAATTTAACTATGGGCATTACTTTTAATATTTAATGGCATCTCATCTATTGTCCACTGTAGTTACCCTGGATCACACTTCTCTTTATTAATATTTTAAACTGAAAAGCATGATTTGCCATTCACATTAAAATTCTATCATTATGGCATCTACCAATTTCTGAGTTTATCTCTAGACTAATAGAATCAGCACAAATATACAATATACTTGTGTGGTTACATACTTCAAATATCTTCCTGAAATTAAATATTTTTGAACAAATGTGCTTTCTCTATACTTTTAAAAGAGAGATATATTATATATCTATACATAGTTTCTGAATTTCATTGGTCAACACAAAATTAGATTTTCTAATAATAGAAACTAGTATTTAACATCGTAAGAGTTAATTTTCCCCTCATAATTTTAACACAAGAAGATCTATATGCTTTTTCTTTGTCTTCAAATAATTGCTTCCCTGAAGTTAGAAGCAACATTCCACAAAGAATTTGAGAAGCACCATTGTGGATTCTGTAAGAAGAGTGAGAACAGGCACTAGTAATTGAAGTACAGAGACAGGGTAGGGATGTAGTCAGGAAGATACTAGAAATTGGTGAAAATTGGTAAGAGGTCTTTGGGTTTCTTGCTGTTGTGATTATTCTGTGTTTCATTGAAGAAAGAGTCACAGGACCAGTAACTGAAGTGAGAAGTAGTTCTACTTCATCATAAAGGGTAACATGAATTATAATCTACTAAGTATTGGAATTGGAATATGAACAGTGCATGATCTCTGGGAGAGGGCTTCTACAAACCAATAAAGAATTACAAAGGAGCTACAGAAGAGCTTCATATGTTTTTGGCAAAAACAGTTGTGGGATATTAACTAAATATAATCTGATAAAAGAAAGACAAAAATTGAGAACATCAAGGTGGTTTAATTCTTCTAAAATAGAATTATTATAGTTACTTAGATAAATCAAACATACATATATAAAATATCATACATAATTGAACCCATAAGATATTAAGAATTATGTGAAATATTAATAGAAAGTAATGATGAGAAATGTTAGTATGGAGTTGGTTAAGACAAAGATGAAATATAGAAATAATAATTATATTCCTAATAAAATTTTATTCTGAAATAAAATTTTAAGAAGGAATGATATTATGGAAGAGTGATTCATTGTCAAAATATATCTTGGCAAAGGAAAATAGTTCAATGAGATGAAAAGACTGGGAGGAAATAATAGATATGACAGGATGAATATTAATTCTACGCAAAATTAATGGTGAATAAGATAATAGAATATGTAATGTAAATACTATATATTAAAAGATAACTTCATGAAAAGTATTTAAGCCAGTAAAATTGAGCTAAAATAAAATACTTAGTCATGATATAGAAGTGTCCTTAGTAATATCATATATAGTGGCATAAAAATATTGAAAAAATGAACAAAGATGCATATTGCAATGAAAGAACAGCCCATCAATTTAACATTAACTTTTCAGTGTTTAAAGGTGAAAAGTAGGATAAAAATATAATTTGTTAGCTTCATCCAAATATATTTTAAAAAGCTATTAGTGTAGTACAAAAATATGAAAATCCAGTTATTAACTCATAGTATAAAAAACTTCCATTCTGTTTCCGCAGATCATATAAGCAAAAACAAAGGCAAGAGTATTTTTAAGTTGTGATTGGTAGGGTTAAAATTAATACACATATGTTGAACTCTGAGCCTTGAAAAATGGAAGCATTTCTTTCAGTCATATAAGTTATGTTTATACATTGGTTACAAAGTAGAACACATGTTTTAAAATTTCATGTAGTATAAATTGTGTATTATTGTTTGCTTGACCAAAGCACAACAAACCTAAAGGTTTAAACTAAAATGCTGAGGCTATCAGATATTCTTAAATAAATACTGGATAAAATGTATTTAATTTAGAATAAGTAGTTTTAAAACAGAATCAAGGATAGTAGTGTCAAAAAGCATAAAGTACTTGGGAATATATTTTGTGCAAATTGAGTCTGAAAAATACTGTTGGAAGAAATTAGAAACTGGGCTGGGGACGTGGCTCAAGCGGTAGCGTGCTCGCCTGGCATGCGTGCAGCCTGGGTTCGGTCCTCAACACCACATACAAACAAAGATGTTGTGTCCGCCGAGAACTAAGAAATAAATATTAAAAATTCTCTCTCTCTCTCTCTCTCCCTCTCCTCTCTCACTCTCTTTAAAAAAAAAAGAATAATACATGCCTGCTTTAAAAAAAAGTCACACAGAAAGGAAAAAAAAATTAGAAACTGTTGAGATCTGCCTTATGACTTAATGCCAATGTGTAGTTAACAATACTGTAGTGTACATTAAAAATTTTGTTGGGGGAATGATCTCATGTTAAGTGTACTTACTATAACTGAAAGAAAAGAAAAAAGAAAAGGAATGAAAGGAAGAAAATAGTGGGAGCCAGAACTTTTGCTGAATGTTTAATGGGGTCAACATATTTTTATAGTCACAATTATATTTGTTTAAATATTAATCCCAGTGGCTCAGGATTAGTGAGACACTGTCTCAACAACAACAACAACAACAACACTAATTAGAACAAGTTTTAAAAAATTAAAATTTAAAAAAAAATCAACCTAGCATAAATAGAGGCAATAAAATGTTGAGCCATGGAAAAAAAGAGGAAAACAAAAAGGCAGGTAGGGCTGTGTCTCAAGGGTAAAGCATCCCTGAGTTCTTTTCCAAAGAGAAGTAAAACAAAGAAAAGAAAAAAAAAAGAAATTGAAAATGTGTTACTTTTTAGTGTACTAGACTCTAATCAGATACTCAAAGTAAACACTGTGGATTTTAGGATAAATCAGAGTTATGCCTCTGGATAAGATGTTTTGAGATGGTACAAGATTACTTCTGTGTTCTTTCTGCTAAAATATACAACCTGCATATTATGACAAGTATTCCTCAGACTAACCCAAATTCAATTCAAGTACTTTCTGTAATAAATGCCTTGTACTAATCATATATGTTGAGGTTAAGAAAGAAAAGTAAATAAGAAGCACTTGCAGATTAAGGGGCTGAACAGTCATGGAAGCCAAATGGTCATCCTGGATTGGATCCTGAACCAATGGGATATACAGTCATAAAGGATATAATTAGGATAATATCTAAATATGGACTGTAGATTTGTAATGTTAAATGTTGTTTTGTGACTTTGCTATAGCTATATAAGAAAATACCCTTGTTTATATGAAAGAAAGTATTGAAAAAATGACAGTTTTCCAATTTGTTTTCAAATGCTTCTGAAAAATACATATATAGATATGCACATGGAGCAAATGGGATAGTATAACCATTTATAAATTTAGTTAAAGAACAGATGAGACCTAATCTGTACTATTCACTTTTGTAAGTTTGAAATTTTGCAAAGTAAATAATTATAAACTATAAGATAATATTAAGAATATCAGAGGAATGTAGAAAACAGAAAATGCCAATTATAAATACAAAGGTAGCTATTTTTTAAATAGATAGAACTCTGCCAAATTTTAATTTTAAAATGAAAAAATCTCACAATTCCATAAGTTTAGCTTTGCTAAAGGATAAATGAAAACCATTTAAAGACCAATAACTCTCTATTAGTTTGCACATGTCCATGAAATGGTTCATTTTCTTGGAGAAAAATGACTGAAATTACCTTATAAAACAGAAAATTTAATTACACAATTAACTATCAGATAATTTATTAACAAATATCCTCAAATTTTTGTCTCTTGGGATAGATACTGCTGAGTTCTATCAAATTTTAGTGAAATGATTATGTCCAAAGAAATAATTCCAACCATGTAAAATAATAGAGTTTGTTTTATGAAGCTCATATATCACAGATAATGAAGACTCCAAAAATTAAAAGGAACACTGTAAATCAAACTCTATGCATGTAGATATGCAAAAACTTAGAATGCTAGGAAACAAAGCTCAAAAATATAATTATTATATCAAGCACATCTTACAAACATTTTAAGAATGTTTTAAGGTAACAACCTTTAAATGTAACCAAATAATTAATGGAAAAATATCAAACCTATGTGTGCCAATTGTATTTGTTTAAATTAAGCAACTATTTCTTATAATAGCCATAGAATACTACTTTAATAGGCTAAGGATACTCTTAACAAATTAGTGTAGGAAACAAGTGAAATATTTTTATTAAAATCAAGGACATGTCAAAAATATATTTCTTCTGTGAAGTATCTGTTCAGTTCCTTAGATCATTTATTGATGAGGTTACTTGTTTTTTGGTATTAAGTTTTTTGAGTTCTTTATATATCCTGGATATTAATGCTCTATCTAAGGTGCATGTGGTAAAGATTTCCTCCCATTTTGTAGACTCTCTCTTCACATTATTGATTGTTTCCTTTGCTGAGAAGAAACTTTTTAGTTTAAATCCATCCCATTTATTGATTCTTCATTTTACTTCTTGGACTTTAGAAGACTTGATAAGGAAGTCAGGGCCTAATCCAACATGATAAAGATTTGGAACTACTTTTTCTTTTACTAGGTGCAGGGTCTCTGTTCTAGTGCCAAAGTCTTTGATCCACTTTGAGTTGATTTTTGTCCAGGGTGAGAGATAGAGGTTTAATTTCATTTTGCTACATATGGATTTCCAGTTTTCCCAGTATCATTTGTTGAAGAGGCTATCTTTTCTCCAATATATGTTTTTGGCGCCTTTGTCTAGTATGAGATAATCATATTTACGTTGGTTTGTTTCTGTATCCTCTATTCTGTACCACTGGTCTATGTGTTTATTTTGGTGCCAATATCATGCTGCTTTTGTCTCTATTGCTCTGCAGTATAGTTTAAGGCCTCCTATTGTGAGGCCTCCTACTTCACTCTTCCTGCTAAAGATTGCTTTGGCTATTTTGTGTCTCTTATTTTTCCAAATGGATTTCATGATTGCTTTTTCTATTTCTATGAAGAATGTCACTGATATTTTGATAGGAATTGCATTAAATCTGTATAACAGTTTTGGTAATATGGCTATTTTCACAATATTAATTCTGCCTACCAAGAGCATGGGAGATCTTTCCAGCTTCTAAGGTCTTCTTCAATTTCTTTCTTTAGTGTTCTGTAGTTTTCATTGTAGAGGACTTTCACCTCTTGTAAGGCTGATTCCAAAGTATTTTTTTGAGGCTATGGTAAATGGGGGTATTTAGCAATTAGAGAAATGCAAATCAAAATCACTCTAAGATTTCATCTTACTCCTGTCAGAAGAGCAATTATCAAGAATATAAGCAATAATAAGTGTTGGCGAGGATATGGGGTAAAAGGCACACTCATACATTGCTGATGGGACTGGAAATTAGTGCAACCACTTTGGAAAGCAGTATGCAGATTCTTCAAAAAAAACTTGGAATGGAACCACCATTTAACCCAGAAATCCCACTCCTCAGTTTATACCCAAAGGACTTAATATCTGCATATTGCCAGATTGATATTTATAGCAGCTCAATTCACAATAGCTAAGATTTGCAACCAACCTAGGTGCCCTTCAACAACGAATAGATAAAGAAAATGTGGTACATATACACTATTGAATATTACTCATGAAATCGTGGCATTTTCAGGTCAATGGATGAAGCTGGGGAATATCATGCTAAGTAAAATAACCCAACCCCCCCCCCAAAATAAAAGGCTGAATGTTTTCTCTGATAAGTAGATGCTAATTCATAATAAGGGGGGCAGTAAGGAAGAATGAAGAAACTTTAGATAGTACAGAGGGGAGGGGAGGGGGGATGTGGATAGGAAGGATAGTTGAATAAGACAGGCATTATTACCTTATACACATGTGTGGTTACACTACTGGTGTAACTCTATACCACGTACAGCCAGAGGAATGAGAAGTTGTCCTCCATTTGTGTACAGTGTGTCAAAATGCATTCTACTATCATGTATAACTAATCATGCTTTTTCAGAGGTGGTTTTACTATCAGAATTTTAAATTCTTGTCCTTTGCTTCTCTAGTATCTTATTCTACCAGAAGGTCTACAAATAAATAAATAAATAAATATTTCCTTAGATAATTTTGGATCATGCTTTTTTGTATGAAAAATTAAAATAAATATTTGAAAATATATATATACACACTACTGATTTACCTATTAAATATTTCTTTTGTGATTGTGATCAGCATGTAGCATATAAGATGGAATGAAAAAATGTCAAATAATAATTATTTTAGAATATAAATATACATCTCAAAAATCCAAGATTTACCTTTTAAAAAGGCAACATTCCACTACCTGATTGTATACTATCCTACCCCCCAAGTTTATGTGTACCTGGGCTGTGTAGTGTTTTTCCAAAATTCATGTCTACCTAAAACCTCAGAATGTGACCTTCTTTGGAAACAGGGTTTTAGTAGATGTAATCAATATAAAAAGAGATCAGACAGGATTAAGAGGAGTCCTAATCCAATGACTAGCATTACATTTGGACGCAGACCCAGAGGGAAGAGGATGGGAAGATGCACAGGGGGAATGCTATGTGATAGAGATCTAAGCCAAAGACACAAGATTGCTAGTGCCACAGCAGCAACGAAGTCACAAGGAAAGATTTTGCCCTAGACAGACAGAGCAGGCTCTGTCAGCACCCTGACTGCGGTCTCCCAGCCTGCTACAGCTGTGAGATGACACTGGGTATTTTAAATCACCCAGTTTCTGTTTGTTAAACAGCCCTAGAAAACTGATCAATCCTCAATTTTAGGAATGTGTCCACTGAGAACTAGAAACCAGTTTCTATAATCATGCTTTTTTAGAGGTGGTTTTACTATCAGGATTTTAAATTCTTGTCCTTTGCTTCTCTAGTATCTTATTCTCCCAGAAATTCTACAAATAAATAAGTAAATAAATATTTCCTTAGATAATTTTGGATCATGGCTTTTTGTATGAAGAAATAGCTCCTACATTGTGAAAATTCTGAGAGCCCTTAATGTGATACTACTTCTTATTATTCTAAAGAAGGTCATAATTGATAGTATTTATCCCATTCCTTTGGTTGCAAAAACTTCTTTCTTTAAATGGCAAACTGGCATTCATGGGAAATTAGTATTCAGATGAACAATTAAAGAAATGATAATCACATCACTCTATCCCAAGAATAATCAAGCCAAGCAGATGGCTCTGGTTGGCACGTGGCACTCTCACAGGAAACATGTGCTTAGAACGCATCCTCAGAGTCTTATGTACTTCCTTTTTTTAATATTTTTTTTTTAGTTCTCGGCGGACACAACATCTTTGTTTGTATGTGGTGCTGAGGATCGAACCCAGGCCGCACGCATGCCAGGCGAGCGCGCTACCGCTTGAGCCACATCCCCAGCCCCTTATGTACTTTCTTTTGCTATAGTTTTTGTAAATTTGCAATATTGCCACCCTCACTCTCACCCTCACTCAAACCAAGCTGACTACTTCATAAAGGGTGTGATATTCCAGGGACTATGGCGTATCACTCTTTACCATACGGCTCTGCTACTCATGACATAATATTAAGCAAAGTTTATCTCAGAACTTCAGCCTTCTCAACAACAAAAATAAGAAGGAAAACAATAATGTGCAGATTAAATGAATTGACAAATATAAAGAGAATATTCAGAAGTAGCACACAGTATGTTCAATACCCAATTACCCGTTTTCTAGACTGTTTCCTATTTTCCTTAATATACTTAATTTATAGAATATCTACAAATTTATATGGGATAAATAAACGAATAGAATGGTGAGCTCTTAATTTTAGAAATATGATTGTAGGATCTTATAAGGTTGTGGTCTTTTGAAATGATGTCTTTTTAAAAGAAATATATATTTTATACTTTGAAAGATATTGATCATTATAACATGTGGAAAAGTGAAAACTGGTTTGATTAATGATATGGCTGTAGACAAAAGTGATAATTTTCTTCCTTCCTTATGGCACACCTGTCTGGCATTGGCCTTAATTGCACCATGAAATGCCAAGAATTGACATCTGCTCACAGAAATGTTTGCAGCTTTTCTCACCTGGCACCTATGGGAAATAATGAAACATGAAATTAAAGGTGATCCCTCTTACCACAGTGATGTGAAATTCAAACAACTTACAATTGTTTGTTCTATTTTCCCAACCTGTATGTCAGAATTAAATTTTCTAAGGAAATGTATCTTCAAAAATATAGTAAAAATCAAAATAAAGATGTGATTTACATTATAGAGAGAGGTTCACATAGCAGAGTTTTTATGATTTTTTTAAAGAAATCTTGTTTTCTGCAGCTATATGTTGTACAAATGGCTTCTCTAAGTATTGGTCTATATGGTAATCAGATCCTTATGGGTTGCCAAATTTTCTAACACAAGCACAATGAGTTACTTCATGATATTATTCTTTTTAAAAATACATTTATTTAATTAATTATTTCATTTTTATGTGGATCGAACCTAGGTACTCACAAGTGCTGGGCAACACTCTACCACTGAGCCACAACCCCAGCCCTGATGTAATTCTTAATCAAGACTACAGTTCAGATTCTAAACTAGATACAGGCTTAGGGTTACTATTATTTTAGTGAGATTTCCTTCCCAGACCTCTGAAAGAATATTTAGGAGAACTTGAATATTCTGATCTAAAAGATTTATAAGTATTTTAGTCTATTATATGAAGAATAAATTATAAAAATGAATCTGAAATGTAATTTTAAAACTAACTCAGCAATTGGATAAAAAGGCCATCTTGTTGATTTAGTGATTAAAAACTTGATAGAAAAATATCTTCTATCCTTAAAAAACATAAGAAATTAATATTAGTCTGACTGCTAAATTAAACCATTTTAAAAAGAATGTTTATCCTGGTGTTTTCTTAAATTTATCACTTTTAATCTAAAAATGATCATTTTAAACCCATTTTCATTGTTGGTCACATTTATTAGTAGGAGATGAGATATAATTAGCTGTAATTATATATACTATAACATACCTAGAAACAATTTTACAAATTACAGAAATTTTCAGTTTCATTTTATATATGTAAAATGGCATAGAAACAATTATACAACATACATTTCATATTTTCCACCTTATTAACTATAAAGAATATAAAGTTTATTTTGTTTTTAAATGATTTTTTATTTTTATAACTGTAAAAATATATTTATAAAGGAAAACCACTATTTTACTGGTAAGCACAACAGAATTTTGAAATTCTTAAGGCCCTGTGTAATAGAATTAAGTAGATTTTTGTCCAGAAATTGTTATGGATTCTATTTTCCTTTGGACAGTGTGTTAGAGAATTGGCTCTTTAGTGTGTTGGTGACAAATAAGTTTTATGCTCATTTATATAAAATTACTTTAAAGAGTTTGAACAATTGTTCAAATGACCTTTCTTCGAAAAATCACCATCTGGATACATTTTGACACCCTACAGTAGGTTCTCCTTAAGTACATTTAGTTTTGGATCCCATCTCACATATAAGTATAATTTTAGAGATTTTCATTTTTAGTTGTAATATTCAAGCATAAATTAATAAAGAATTACTTTTTCAAGTAATTCTAAACAGAATATTTTACTACTTATCAAATCATTCACTCACTGGTTTTATTCAGGATCATACTATTTACTTAAACATAAGGATGATGGAAAGTGTCCCAAACACACCATAAGAAATGACCTTTTATACCAAAATGCTCCATTTTATAACAACTACACTAACATTGATAGCCTTATAGCTAACTTTAGCAGTATAAAGAGATGTCTGTGTAATTTCTCATATGCAGAAAATGTAAGAAAAAAAAACAAATAAACTTTAAAAAAACACCTGGGAAATAGTTTGGGATTTAATGTAATTTAACATTTAATTTCTGCAACTTACTACAATAAATTCAAATTATTACATCTTTTGTACCTTTTTCATTTCATAATTTTCTCATCTCTAAAGAGATTAAATTCTTAAAAAATTATGATTCATGGTAGCTTTTGTGGCAGGCAATATTTCCCAAACTAAACTCTTGCAGAATAATAAATTTTCTAAATTCACTACCAAGACCTTGGAAGCAAAGATGAGAAAAAAAAGTAATAAATTACATTGAATAAATAGGTGTTCAGAAGACATAGTGTATGTGATGCTAAAGTCTTTTCTCAAGTTTTGAGATTGGGACTAGATTTGTGGAGAAATGAACTTATGTCGCCATGCAAATAGCTGTATAGAACAAACTAACATGCTCTATTTAAATGCTGCCATCAGGATAGCATTGTAAGGTTTGGAATACTGCATGATATAGTAATATCACTGTATTTCTGAAACACAAACTTGAAAGACAGTGGATTTCCATTCTTTTCTAATATAAATTTGAAAATGTTTTCCAGGTACTTTTAGTGGGCACTGTGATTTTGAATTTGACCTCTGTGCCTGGGAGCAGGATCAGGATGAGGACTGTGACTGGAATCTAAAACCTAGCAGCATCCCACCTACAAGCACAGAACCGGCTGTGGACCACACCTTAGGCAATTCATCTGGCCATTACATCTTTATAAAGAGCTATTTTCCACAGCAACCCATGAGGACAGCCAGACTATCAAGCCCAGTTATAAGTAAGAAAAGCAAAAACTGCAAGGTATGGAAGGAAAAGTCTCAATTATTGTGCAAGACTGTTCATAAAATCAAATACTGCAAATAGAATGCAGGGGTCAGACCAAATATGAGTTTGAAGTTGTTCAAATGGTATATGTGAAGTAAAGAAAAAAACAAGAAAGAATGAAAGGGAAAGATTGTTAGAAATTGTATTCCTATGGATAAATTCCATGGATATTGGAATTTTGGAAACCAGTGGAAAATTCCATGGTTTATCATTCATGAGGATAGATAACACAAAATATGTAAAATGCCAGTTCCTTCCCTTTGGAGAATTTAGTGCTTATTGGAACTATGAGAATTTTACCACAAAAAAATGAAATAATATGCAGGATATAATTAAATATGTCTAAGAATTAATATTAAAGATGATTAAAACCACAATAAAAGATTTGAAGGAGATTTCATGGAAAAGGAAAGAGTGAACTTGTTCCTTCATAAAGAATTTCTGTGGGGAAACAGGAAATGTAACATAGTCCTTAGCTTGTGAAATTTGAAGAATACGTCTGTGAAGTTTTAAAAATCTAAATTCAATTTTATGATTCCATAGACCAAAAAGCCTCATACAATGACTACATATTTGCAGAGTTTTCCACATTCCTCTCATGTTTGCTGAGTTGTTTATACTCAATAAATGATTTGAGTCAGCTAGGTTAGGAACTAAATTTACCTTCATGTATAATATAAACCAAGCACTCAGAGATGACTTTACAGGAAACTTGCTTATGAGAAACAGGTGCATGAACAAATGTGTCATTTATTTATATTTATGATGAGAAACACTTTCCATAAGATCTGATCACAGATTCTCTGACTATGGTATTCCTTAATGTTTGAACACTGAAAATAAAAAATAAAAAAAAAACTATATCCAGCAAGTTTGTTTGTTTGCTGACCCAGTCAGGCTAGGAGACACTTACAGGACTTAAAACTGTATTATCGTCAAGATCTAATCTTCTGATGTACCTGTGTCCATAGTACAAAAAGACTTAGTGACCAGTCTTCAACATTCTATCAGATAGAGTTTTCACACATGTGAAATTTTAGTTTATCATAGTTTTTCTGTCTAGTCATGATATGGTTTCTTGGTTTAACCCCCACAGAGCAACCTCATCCCTCAGACTGTGAGGATTTTCTATAGTAAAAGTGTTGTAATCAGATGAGAGTTTTAGAAAAAATAATTGGGTCAGAAGTCTAGAATAGAAGTAACAAGTCACAGAATAATATTAAATTCTTAATTCTTAAATTGAGTTTTAATCAAACATAGTTTCATGATTTTGCTGTCTTACAAATGAGTGGATACTTTCTCAGAAATAAAACCCAGGCACACTATATTTTATATACATTGAATCTATGCTATATCTGGCTCTATATATCAATAGAAAATTGCAAATTCTATTTAGTCTTGGAAAATTAAATATGAAACATGATATATGTACATAAACCCAATTTCATTTGACTTCTAAGCTTTTCAATTAGATACTTCCACTGAAAATGTTCAAAATTGTTTTTCTCATACTGTAGTAGCTGAGACTTTCATTCATCCCTATCTCCCTTTGGTCCCAGGACTATATTCCCCACTATTTTAAGCATCTATATGAGAATAATGAAGTATATGTAGAAGAAAAGTCAAAAAATTAATAATTAATGCTTCATTTTGTGAATATTTATGATAAGGACTGCATACAGAGAGGCAAGGAAAGGTCGCACTAAGAGTTATTGGTTCTTTCATATCATAAAAATGTGCAGCAGGTAAGTAGTGACTTCACAAATTTACAGAAGGATCATCTCTGTCCTTTCACCCTCTGGAAAACTTTTAAGCAAAGAAAATTGAATGGTTTTTCCTTCTTTTGGAGGATAGGTGGATGAGAGTCAGGCACACAGAGACTGATGAGGAAAGAAATCAAATCTCTGAAGAATAAGAATTTCCAGTTTAAAAAAAAAATCTCCTTTGAAGAATTAATAGGAAATTTTCATTCCCTCTCGTTACCCTGAGATTAGGTCATCTTGACATCAAGTGTGCTCCCTAAAAATGGAAATTGAGTGTGTGTGTTTGCACATAAATCTGATGATATCATTCATAAAATGACCTTCAGATAGAGAAGGATTGACCAAGACACAAAACATATGGCTTGTATTTGTGGAACAAATACAGATGGTAAGCAGAAACCTGGCCAACCATGTCTTTGGCTGGATGGGTTCCACTCGGAAGTACACCATTCAGCTGGGCCTGATCAGTCTCTGTTGATGCTGCTCATAAAGTTGGCCTGAGGACTTTTTTATTGATTACTCAAATCAATAATTCCATCCAGGTTGCATCAGTCCCAATACAAACAGCCATACAGTTCATGTTGGGAGTTAATCAAAGAAATATTTTTGTATCATAGAAGAATACTTTAAGAATTCATCCGCTAGGAAATTCAAGTAGTCTGTCTACACAGGGTACCTCTTTTTGGTCTAAGGCTTTTTGCACTAATGCACTGCATATATTCCTTGATTCTTTACCTTTTAAACATTCATTTTCTCTTTCTCTAGAGTATGAATTGATACATGAGACTGTGAGTTTTTCAGTGTCTTTTTTCCTCTATGAAGATTATACCACAACTGTTCTCTCTCATTCACTCCATGATAAGACAAGAGCTTTAAGCAGTTCAGAATTTCTGTTGTTCCTAATCTGTTCTGTTCTATTTTTTCCCAGAATTTTCCCTGAATTTCTTCTGGTGTAAAACAATGACTAAAAATCTAGTATAACACTTCTTTGACACGTTGAAATGTTAATCTTCCAAAATACTTCTATTAATTTTCACTCTGGGGAAAACTCCCAAGGCTGCTCTTCTAAGGCCTGCTTCTAGCATTTTCAAGTAAAATTTGGATAATTGCTGTTCTGGTGGTTTTGCTATATAAAGAGGAGCCCTGAGGATCTTGTAGAACTGAAAATATGTTTTCACAAGTATGTGATGAAATAAGAGAATATTCTATGATTTTTAAGAAGGTGATTTAACTCACTCTCTTGATAATGAACCCACTCTCGCAATAATGGCCTTAATCTATTCACAGAGGCAGAGCCTAATCACCTCTTCAAGGTCCCTTCTGGGCACCATTCTGTTGGGAATTAAATCCCCACACAGAAATTTTGCAGGACACACTGAAACCATAATCTCAATGAATCTCACATTTAGAAAGTAAACTCAGTTCATTTTGTATAAGTTTCTATGCAGTCCTTACTATACTAGTAAACTGCTGTATATCATAATGTGTGATTCAAGAATTTCCTAATTCAAGAATTATAACTCAGCTTTACAGTACATACAGAACAATGGAATATACTAATCTAATTCTCCTCCCAGATCTGTTAATAAATGAGAATTATTAAATAAACATAAAGTGTAATTCATTGTATTACTAAAATAATATTCCTATTCTTGGTTACAGATCATTTTTTATTACCACATGTATGGAACCGGCATTGGGGCCCTCACCTTGACCCAAGTATCTGTCTCAAACCAAACAAAAGTCCTACTTAATCTCACTGCAGAACAAGGCAATTTCTGGCGGAAACAACAATTATCACTGTTTGGTGATGAGGACTTCCAAATCAAATTTGAAGGTAGAGTCGGCAAAGGTCACCATGGCAGTATTGCACTTGATGACATAGTGCTCACAGAGAGCTGTATATCATCTCATTCCTCCATGAGAGAGGAACTGCCTGTTCCTCTTCCAACGGGTATGTTTTATTTTGAGTTTGCTGCTTGTTTTTGCAGGGTAGATGGTGGGAAGAAAGTACAAAAGCAGTGATTAATTCACTGTTTCAAAAAGAAAAAAAAACTATTTTTTGAACCTAAAAAAGTATTTTTCAAGCTTTTACTCATAAAAATGTCTTCTGAATTTTCGTTAAACCTTTGTTATACTTACTAGTTCATGAGTTCTCAGCTTAATCAGCTTTTTTTCTAGGTTAATATGACTCCTCTATTTTCAGTTTGATTAAAAAATTTAGTCTTACACAAAGTTCAATTCACTTTTAACAAAATCTAAGAAAAGCAAGAGCAGAGTTAGTCCATTTTAATGACATTATTGTGGTTATATTCAGTTTTGCCTCAACTTGTGATGAGGTTACATCCTGAGAAACCCATCATTTAGTTGAAAATATTATAAATGCAAAAGTCATTTAATACACCTAACCCAGAGCACATCATAGCACAGTACCACAGTACCGTGTAGAGCATCAGTTGCTTACCTGCATGATTGCATCACTGACTGGAATCTGTAGTTCATTGCTGAGGCCCAGGGAGAGTATCATATCCTAAACTGGGAGGCCATGAAAAGCTCACAATTTGAAATTCTAACTATGGCTTCCATTAAATGCGGATTGTTTTCTTGCCATCATAATGTTGAAGAATTTTCCTTGGACCATTATAAATCAGGGGCTGTCTCTATATGCCTTATTCTTTGCAGACCCATGAGAATGTCAACTTGAGTGGTTGAATTTATACATTGCAATAGTGTAGATGATTGAATATGTCCATATGTCCTTTTAACCTAAAATATTTTTTGGTAATTTATCTTAAGAATTATAGTAAAATGTTGAGTTGGCAGACATTCGATATAATACATGCAGTGACTACATTGTAAGAAGTGAAAATATCAAGTGCCATTAATTCATATGATATATTAGAGGTAAGAGATGAAAATATATTATTTAAATGACAAAAGAGCAAATTCCATCAATTGATAATGGGACAGATATTAATATGTAAACCATGAGTTTAGTGTACAAAACAAAGGGCACTTCCATTGGCTTCTAAATTGTGTCTTTTGTAGTTGAAAGGACTACGAAACAATAATGCTTATTAGGAATAAGCTTGTTTATTTGCTTTGTCTTGTAACATGGCAAGTGGAATGAGGAACATTGCAATTTCTGTCTTTACTTCTCTGTTCATTGCAAAAGGAATATTTTAACATGGTTAAAAGGAAGTTTATATATGTTTCCTATTTGATGATTGAATAGGCTCTTCACTTGATAGGCTTCTGACTGTATTTGGAATAGCATAGAGGAAAACATACAAGCATTTCAGGATGAAAACATGCAAACATTTCAACACTCTGTTGAGGCCTATGTATATTCATGTGATTTATTGCAAATGTGTTTCAGCTTCCTCAGATTAATCTTCCTTGAAAAAAAGCTTTGCCTTCTTTTAGGGTAGGATGTTTGGATCACAGCTACACTGGTTATAAAGTTCTGGTATTTGGAATAGTAACTTTGTGATCATAATAAAAATTATCTCATCATAGCATCCAAGTAGTAAGGGAGTAAAAGTTTCTTTTTAATTTTCTTTTGTTGTTATTGTTGTTGAACCACTTGAACACTTAATGAACAGCTATTACATGTGATACAAGAGGAATAAATGGATTTTGCTGGGGATACTAAGATCTTAACCAACTAAAATCTAAAAGTAATTTTAAAAGACTTCCAGAAAGAAAACAAAAATGTATCTGTGAAGTTGTACCCATTATATATTAATTATCAAATTAAGGGCATTGATGAATAATGCTACAGATCTTTATGGTATTTGTGGTGTTTGATCAAAATTTTTGATAAATAGAAAATGAAAGAATCTTCTTTAAGAATTCATCATGGCAACTGGGAGTAGGAAAAATACCTCCCCCCAAACTCTAATATTGGGTATGATATGATTAAGTGCCAAGAAAAACCTCTGTGAGAATGTGGAGAATACAGAATATAAGTTGTGTTGGTATCTAGTTTTAGGCTAATTACAGAATGCTCAGAACTTTGGAACCACATTTGGAACTCATAGGAGGAAAAGATCGGCCCAGTTTTTAGGGAAGTGGTGGCTGAATCTGAGCAAATAAGGAATAGATGAAGAATGTGGTAGAGTCCCTATGGGCAGACCAGATGGCAAGGGAGAGAAGAGATGGTGTCAGACTGTGGAGGTAGAGTTTAGATGATAGCTCCACGTAAGCAGGCGTTCAGTACAACTCAACACCTGAGACAGTCAAGGGAAATGGATTAAACTGGGGACTACCTTGAGTATTAGAATGGTGACTGGTCTTAGAAATTATAAATGTTAAGTGCACATACAAGTAAAAAAGAAGAAAGGATTAATATGGAATATATAAGTTAATATATTACTAATATATTAATATTGCATTTTTATTATATAAAAGTAGGAAAGAAATATTCATTTATATAAAGTGTTAAAATTGGTAGGAATGGGTGTAGTAAAAGACTCCCTGAAGAAAACCTGAATGCTTTTATTTCTATTCTTGGAGCACTCTAAAAATTGAGGTAAAATAGTTTAGTATTTTCTTAGCTACCTGTCTCTGTTGCTTATATTTCAAGTGAAAAATACACATTCAATGAAGTTCACTTTCCTATGAAATGTTAAATGTACCTTTAAGTGCCTTCAGAAATTAAACGTAAACATTTATATGTTGGTAAGAGTAAAATAGTACACTTTGTGAAATCTTCAATTGTGAAATGATTTTGAAAAACTATGCCTTTATATTGAGTTCAGAGGGCTTTTTAGGAGTCTCTGATGTTTTAAGGAAAGACCATCTATGTTATTTGGTTGGTTGGTTGGTTGGTCCTTTTCTGTTTTTTTTGTTTGTTTTATGTGGTATTGGGATATTGGTATCCTAAACAAATAAAAAAGCCAAATTGCTTTCTTTGATATTCATGAAAGTTAGTAAAGAGAGTTAAAAGACATCAGGGAAGCATAATATGGATCAAAAATGTAAGCCACATATTCAATTTTATGTTTTCTAGTAGACCATTTTTAAAAAGTGAAAATGATTTTAATGTTTTCTTTAATCTATCCAAATGCCATCATTTCAGTACAAAATCAGTGTAAGACAGGTAGCTAAGAAAATGCTGAACTATTATTTTTTTCATTTGGTCTTTAAATTCAGTGTATATAATGTATTCATAGTCTACTTCCACTTGAACCTACCACATTTCAGTTGCTCCTTAGCCATTTATTGTTAGGTTTGCCCATGGGGATCAGCAGGAGATTTGGGGATTTTTCCTTGACAATAGGACTCCTTTAGCTGAGGTGAAATTTCCAAGAACTGAAGTTACATTCTTATTTAAATAGAACAACAAAAAAATGTACCAAGGTCTACTATGAAAGCTCCAGCATCCCACTCTAGTGGATTAAGAATTCATTAGGATTCTCCAGTTATTAGCTATGTGTTCTATATCATACCTGAAACAATTTCTTCATCTATAAAGCAGAGAGAATATCATTGAAAGATATAATTTCCCATTGGATTAGCCTAGTCTAATGTCTGGCATATAGTAGGCATTTATTTAATAAAACTAATATCATTTTGTTATCCCATATTTTGGCACCTTTATCGATAATTCTTGAGATGAAGTTTGGGTATTAAAAATTGAGATGTTCTACTGAGAAAAACCTTAATTTGGTGAATATTTAGTGTGTGTCTGTACACATTTAACACTACGTTCCATTATTTGTATTTTATTAAGGAAATCTCTCTCTGGGAAAAAAAATATTATTTTTTGCAAAGATCACAAGCATACAGTTTTATATCACAACAAGTTCATTCAATAATTATTTATGAAAAAGTCTCTATTTTGATGTCTAATAAAGAATATCTATATATTTGACATATTTAATGATTCTTATTCTCTCATTACTGTAAAACTACTTAAAGTTTTGGATCTTTTCCAAATTGAACAGTAATATATGACATTATTTCCACAAGCAGTGACAACATCCATTAAACTTTGGAAAAGATTCTTATTTACTTGGCCTTTCATCTATATTCATGTGCATAGTCTAACAACTCTTTCAATGAGATCTTAAAATAGCCAAGACAAGAAAAGGCAAAACATATATATATAGGAAGATGAAACTTAATTGAATCTGGAATAGGTGATTCTAATTAATCAAAATAGACCCAGGGCTATTAGCAAAAGTAATATTAAATTATTATCGAGGCCCTAGAAGTCATATTTAAGAGCTTATTTCGATGGCAATTTTCTTAATTGCTAAATGACCAAGGATGAAAATAATTATTCAGTGAATTTTAATAAGAAAAAGACAATTAGCATTCCTCTTCTAAATGTTCACATGCAAATTCAATTACTGCTTTATTTTCTGTTTATCTACAGATGTTTAATAAACTTTAAGTATGATGAGGGCAAGGTCAAGTTTTATATATGAGTATGCATTCATTTTGAATGACCACAGCTACTTCCAAATAGGAGTTAAACAATAATTCTATTTGGGGATATAACATGGCAATCAAATTTTGCTTAAAAGAAAAAAACATGTATGCAAATCAATGGGGACTGAATGGATTAACTTCTCTTTCAGGTCACTTATTTCCCTGAAATATTTGGCAGCATTTTAAAGACTGTTGCTTACTGATGAGAAAGCTGGCATACAATTCAGAGTCCTGATTGTACATGGCTCAATAATCCAAATAAACCCTGTATGTGATTTTTAGTGCAGAGTTTTGAGATATCAACACATGAACTTGGATCTCAACTTTGCTAACTAGCCGTGTTATGTCACCTGATCTAATTCTATAATTCTTATCCTCTCTATCCATGGGACTATTAGATTCTATTTGAGTGATTTGGAAAATAATCAAGATAATAAATAGCATGTCTTGACCAAAGCTTGGAATATGGTAGTATTCTATATTGATTCTTTTTTTTCCCCTGCCTCTCCTTTTTTCCTTCTAGAGAGACTATGAAATTAAACTGCACAAGTTAAAATTTCTTAAAGGCATATACTGTCTCTGCCATGCTTCTTTCCTTGCTTCCTATTTATTACTCAGAGCAAATGTTCAGATCTTCTTTGCCCTTCCTGTTCCCTTCAAAGAAATTGCTCACACAAAAGTCCCCAAATGCTTGTTTTCTAGATGAGGTGGTATAATTTATTATTCATAATAAATGAGAGAGAAGAATGAGCAGTCACATAAAAAGCCACAGGTAGACCGACATGACAGCCCCTGATGGATGAAGGAGACAAAGGCGATTTAGAGTGGCTTCAAGTGTAAACCTGGAAACCCATGCAAAAGAGTACTGAGATTTGCAGACGTTGACAACTTGTTTGGGTACAATATGGGTAGGGAAAAAGACAGAAATTTGTCTTTGTGTATACAGACACACTCTGTAATATTTGCCAAATTAATGTTTTCTCAGTGAAATATCTCAATTTTTAATATCCAAGCTTCATAACAAGCCCGCCCATATCTTACTTTACCCTGTTTGTCTTTTTATCTTTTGGGCTTACATTTATATTGGAAAAATATGTTTGCATCACCCAAAATTCACTAGAGTACTTTTTATGCAATATATTGTCCAAGATAAATTTCAAGTTCCTTTGCAAATATTTGCAAAAAAATTGGTAGACAGTGATGCTCTGAAAATGCAGCGGAGGGACAATGCAGGGGACCTTCATCAGATGCTGCAGTGGCAGTTTTTATATGGTTTCCTGGCTGTGACTCAGACTTCAGAGTGAAAATATAGGTCAGATGGAAATTGACAAATTGGAATTTTCTGTTGGTTAGATTTACACTGAACATACAAGAGCATACATTTATCAATTCAGAACAATTTGTAACTAACCTGTTTCTTCCTCATCTTAGATAGGGCACAAGCAATTAAACTGAATGAAATCCATTCTTTACTGTTCACTTAGCATAAATTATTGTTTGTACTAGGAAATTGCTTAAACAGCTATTTATGAAAGGAGTTTAATGTTGTCATCTTTATTGCCTTTCCAAATAAAGTTCATTTAAATATGTGCATGCTCTAGCTACTTTTAAAATGTTTTCGACCATTTAGGCTGCACATATAAACACACTACTATTTTTAAATGTCTTAGTAATTTAGATTGCATGAATAGTACAATAACGTACTGATGTAGAAATTCATTGTCTTGTAGTACAGAGAGCATTTTTATATGCTAGAAATTATATTGTATAATCTTGCCAGAATATATGACTCAGATTTTAATTTATAAACATAAGATAACCCATTTCAAACTAATTAAAACTTTAATGTAATATTCTTCATGACAAAAGTTCACATTAAAGATTCAGTGAGTGGTACAAAGCCCAGTAGTTCATTACTATTGGCTTCTTTTGGAGGCTGTGCCTAACCTATAATTAGTATATTTTCTGAATCTCTGTGCAAAGTTTTAAGGCAATTACATACTTTAATATATTTCTTAAGTGATCTGAGGTAGCATTAAAACAATATGTCTATATAGTTAAGCATATGTGCACACATGTAGGTAGACATGCATTATGTACACATGATCTTCCATTCATGGTGTATGCAGTCAAGATTCTGTTAATTCCTTCTCCGAGGCAGCCCTTCACATTTCACAAACCTCATGGTCAAGTTTGCTACTAGGAAGATGCACAATCAATAATTATTTTAAGAGAAAAACAAATTACTTTAGTTCAAGATTTGATAGTATTTTCCATTGACATATATTCAATATTTCTAGGAATAGATTAAGAACCATTGATGAATTAAGAACAAGCTTGTTACAGTGAACATATGTCCAAAGAAAAAATCAGGCATAAAATATGGCAATCCCAAGAATAGTATATCATTATTTCTGAGTATTCAGTTTGCATTGCCAGCATAACTTAAAGTTGACAAATACTGAGATATGATTTTTTGGAGTATATTTTAAAATATTGTATGCAAGTAAGCCTGCTTTCCTCTATAACTCCATTGATAATTGCCAATATTAAAACCCCCAAACTTTAAATTCACAATTTTCCCATTTTATTCACCCTAGGGATTATCAGTAATTCCATGCTGAAATTAATGTCATACAAATTTTAAAGCTTAATTGGATTAGTTGCTATGCTCTATTCCTGACACCACTAGATACTTTATCAGAAAATATTATTTATTTAGGTTTTTAAATGTATGGCTTTTTCAGTATGAACTTGAAATTCCCAGTGGTCAAACATGGTATTTTATGCAAAGGCAGTATAAAAAGCTGCCTTTGCATCTTGACCTAGAACCATATTAATCTTCAAATAATAGCTCTTGTGTTAATGAAGGAGGGAATTAATTTTGAATTTCCCAATACTTCATTGAGGATAAAATATTTGTTCATTATAATTTATCAGATAGATGCATTTTTGATGATGATTATGATGATGAAATGAATTCTATTGGTTAAAATATATTTGCTTGATTGTCCATTCCAAACCCTCTTCATTTGATATCATTTCATTCAATAGATATTTTCCAGATTCAAATAATATTTCTATAGCTGTGGAATAAATACTTATCTGCAATCATGTTGTTCTAGTTGGAAGAACTCAAGGTCCATCCTTAGAAGATGTCTATCTCTTCATCTAATGTTTCAGATATTTGACATGACAAATGCTATTTTTTATTTTTTTATCTTTTTATCTATTAAAAACCCTCATGTATACCATTTATTGGGTTTTATTTTTATATGGACACAATACCTTTATTTTTATTTATTTATTTTCTGAGGATTGAACCCAGGGCCTCACACGTGCCAGGCAAGCATTCTACCACTGAGCTACAACTCCAGCCCTATGTTTATTTTTATTAATTGACATTCAAGCAAACTTTTTGCATTTAACATGAGCATGGTCATTAAATATATCTATTATTTTTAATTTAATTAATTAATTAATTTAAGAACACAGATTGAACTCACAGCACTTATCCACTGAGCCACATCCCCAATATTTATTTATTTATTTATTTTTTATGTTGAGACAGAATCTATGTTGCTTAGGGCCTCACTAAACTGCTGAGGCCCGCTTTGAACATACCATCTTCCTGCCTCAGCCTCACCAAGTTGCTGGGATTACAGGCTTGTGCTACTCTGCCTGGCTGAAAGGATTATATCTTTTATACCACCAAATTTATTTGCCAATTTAGCACAGAATTTTATGCCTTTGTTCATGAGGAATATTGGCCTAGTTTCTTTCCTTGCAATGTCTTTTTACAACTTTTGGTATTTGAGTAATATTGATTCGATAAAAGGCATGTAAAATTTCTCCCTCTTTCTCACATTTACAGAAGAATATAGTGATGTTCTTTCTTTAAATGAATGGTAGAATTCACCAGCTACACTCTGCCCTTGAGTTTTCTTTGTGGAAAAGTTAGTAACTATGTATTATATTTATTTTATATATGTAAAATCTATTCCTAGTTTGTTTCTTCTTGAGTTAGATTTGGGAATTTGTTTGAAAAAATGTATTCCACCAAAATTGTCAAGTTAATGAGTGTGTTATGAACATGTTCACAATAGTCTTTTATTATCCCTTTAAAATTCATAAAGAATATAGTAATATCCTGTCTTTTGTTTCTTATTTTGGATGTGTTTCTTATTTTCACTAATTTTTTTCCTCAGTATAAATGGAGTTTCATCAATTTGATTGATACTTTCAAAGAAACATCTCTTAGTTTCACTGATCTTTTAAACCCTTTGCTTTGAATTTCACTGTTCTCTCTTATCTGTAATTTTTTTTTCTTCTTTCTCCTTTTGGGTTTCAAATATTTTGGAAATTTTCCAGATGTCTGTATATTACTTATTTCTAATTTGATTCTGTTTTTATGATTTTAGTTCTTTTAAATTTGTTCAAACTTGTTTTATGGCCCTGATATGTTCCACCTGGATGGCTGTTCCACGTGTTCTTTTTTTTTTTAATGTGTTCTTTTTAGTTATACATGACAGTAGAATGTATTTATCATATCATACATACATGGAGTATAATTTCCCATTCCTGTGTTTTGTACATGATGTGGAGTTACACTGGTCATGTATTCATATATGAACTTAGGAAAGTTATGTCTGATTCATTCTACTGTCTGCACATGTTCTTGAAAGTAGTAGGTATTCTGCTCCTTTGTTGTAGCATCCTATACATGCCACCTAGGTTACCTTGCTTGATGATGAGTTCAAGTCTTCTATATCCTTACACTTGTTGTACCAATAATTCCAAATAAAATTGAAGATTTGTCTATTTCTTCTAACAATTTCAGTTTTCTTCAGGACATGCTGTTAGTCAGCTTTTCATTATTTTACAAATACCTGAGATAATTAACTTGAAAATAGAAAAGGCTTATTTTGGCTCACAGTTTTAGAGGTTTTAGTCCTACCCATTGGCCCCTGATAAGGCCAGACATTATGGTAGGATCACATGGTAAAGCAAAACCACTCACCTCATGGCTAGTAAGCAAGAGGAAGAAAGAGAAAGGAGTTGGGTCTTGTTATCCCATTCCAGGACATGCCCCCAATGACCAGAAGGTCTCCTACCAGGCCCCACCTCTAAAAGATTTTGCTTCCTCCCAACAGTATCACACTGGGTCCTAGGCTTTAATCGTAAACCTTGATGTAGGACATTTCAGACTCAAACTGTAGCATACATATAAGCACTTAGGATTATTGTGTTTTTGGATTAAAGGGCATTTTATCATTGTAAAATGTCCTTATTTACACAAGAAGTATTTCTTACCCTGTACTGAAGCTTACTAACTTGTCCTCCAGGTTGGTTTGTGGACAGGTTGATATGCTGAGCCATGGACCCCCTCAACTCTCAAGCTAGCAGGGAGGAGAGTGCATGTTTTAGCTCAGATTTCTATATAATGAAGCGGATGGCCTATACAACAGATAATTATTTTCACAGTTCTGGGATTGGAAGACTGAGAAGAAGATGCCAACAGGTTCAGGTCCTTGGTGAAATTGCTCTTCTTAGTTTATAGACAATTATCTTCTTACTGTGTCTTCAAATTTCAGAAAGAGACTACCTATCTCTCTGTCCTCTCCCTATAGTAGAACAAATCCCATTCATGAAATCGACCCTTATGACATATCTTCAAATACCATTACATAGATATTAGGGTTTCAACATATTAATTTGAGTGGCAGATGATAAGACCATTGGGTTTACTGCAATGGGAGATCCAGAGCTTCCAGGCTGGCTGCTTCCTACAAACAGTCCCAACTATTTACTGTAGTGAAACAGTTACATACATATGTGTGTTTGCATGTGACACAGATGAAAGTACTTGAGAAACACTGTGTTAGTGTTAGAATTTTTATATTTTAAAAATTATATTGTATAATTTTCCCAGAATATATGGTTCAGATTTCAATTTATATTCATACTATAACGTATTTCAAATAAATTAAAACTTTAATATAATATTCTTCATGACAAAGGTTCACATTAAAGATCTGGTGAGTGGTACAAAGCCCAGTAGTCCATTACTATAGGCTGCTTTTGGAGGCTGTGACTAAATTAGTTAATATATTTTATGAAGCTCTGTGCAAAATTTTAAGGCAATTATATGCTTTATAAATACACTGTGTTTCCTAAACTAAAAACAGTTTCACTGCTAGATTTCCTTCCTGTTCCTTCTTTGATCTTCTTGAGGATACAAAAAATACTCTTCCTCAACCATTGCTAGGTTCATGGATGAGGCCCCTATAATAAATGACAGATTAATAAGAGAAAATCATACAAATTTATTTAATATATGTTTTATGTTGACATGGGACTTCAGAAATGAAGACCCAAATATACAAGTAAACTTGTTTATTTTTATTAGTAGGCTTGAGGTAGGATACATAGTCAGGAGCAAATGCCTGGAGGACAAAAGTTACGATTGCCATCGAACAATAAGCAGGAGGAACTTAGTAAAGACTTCTTACTGGAATTCTTCTCTGTGACCCTGTATCGACAGAGATAAGGATGATCCTTTCCTCTGAGTATAGGGTGGCACTTCTCAATATGGGCCATATGACCTGCTGTAGGGGAGAAAGGTTGGAAGAAAGCCATAGTGACCTTCCTGCTTCTTCACTTTTCTGGAATAACAAAATGGCATATTCTATGATACCATGTCCCAAACCCCATCAACTTGGCAGGTTCCATGTACAGGTTTAGTCTCATCTCTGCATAAACAAGTTTTTGTGTATGTGTGAGGGTGTGTGTGTGTGTGTGTTTTAAATGTTTAAGGATTTCTAAATGCTATAAGCAGTATGTTTTCAGAATACAAGTCCATAAAATTTACAAGAAGGGAAGTCCCACTTTTTTATTACTCAGCATGTTAAGTGCATAAAGCATTGGTATCAGATAGTATATCTCACATGTGTTCACTCTCACTAAAGAGGTGTTCCTCAAGAATCTGCAACCAGGTCAAAACAGGGATGCTTGGATTCTAAGTGATTAAACAGCTAAGACAAAATCTCCCTTTGTTTGTCACCATATGTTTCTGTATCATTTATTTTCTTTATTCTGTTTGATTGCTTAGTTATCAAATCTAATCTGCTTTCAGTAGTGCATTTCTTCAGCATATATCCTGATGGTGGTATTTTTATTGTCTTTTTTTTTCCTTTACAGAGTGATTCTTCTGTTTTTAATCTATTCTCCTGTTTTCATTTTCCTATTATTTGAAAGGAGACAGAATTTATGTTCATTCAATAATGATATTGATAATCTATAAAACTGATTTTAATCACTGTGTTCTAGGTACTATGCTAAACTTCTACAGGACTTAAATTTTGGTTTCCTGATTATCTCTTTAATAGTGAGAGACTGTTCATCTGTTCACACATTCATTTGTTTGTTCATTCAAAACCATTTTCAACCCTTATAATGTGGTAGGGACTATAGGAGACACTTGAAATATCTAATTTCAAAGCAACATGTTCAGTAAAGCACTAGTCATCTGGCCAATATACCACAGGACTGCAGAGAATTGAAGAAATCTTTCTCTCTGTGACAGTAAAATGTCACAGAATAGGTAATATTTGAATTAAAACTTGAAGAATGGCCAGTAGAAATGTGAAATGGCCACTCTATAATAGAAAGAAAGGAATGATCAGAGAGAGAGAGAGAGAGAGAGAGAGAGAGAGAGAGAGAGAAAAGAGAAGAGAAGAGAAAAGAGAGGGAAATGATAATGTGTTTGGAAAATGGCAAATTTTCTGAAGTGTGTTCTTAGATCTTGGAGCAATATTTTGGGTACTGATTGTAACGGCTCTTAAATGACATGTTAAAGAATGTGAATTTCTATTTTTGAATTTTATAAAGCTTTGTAATTTTCTGGTAAAGTATTTTAGAATTGGAAGTAATGTAATTTATGTGTTCCATAGAAAGATGTTAGGGGCTGGCCACATGTGGAGAGCAATAGAGAAAAGTAAAATTCTAGGGCTGGGGTTGTAGCTTAGCAGTAGAGTGCTCACCTTGGCACCACATAAAAATAAATAAGTGAAATGAAGGTATTGTGTCCAACTACAACTAAAAATTAAATATTTTTAAAAAAATGAACAGAAAAGTAAAATTCTAATAAAATATTTCAGATGAAAGACAATGAAGTTCTGAGCTGAGGTAGAGTGTGGGATAAAGGGTTTTATTGAAGAAGTATTAGGTAGAAATAATAGAGGTTGGTGGCTATGGTCAGTTCAAATAAGGAGTTGACCATAATATATCTAAGGTGTTCTGGGACTCTTTGCAGAAATGAATAATTTGTTACAGAAAACACAGACCCTGAAATTCTAGACATATTGAATTAGGTATTCAATTAAGTATCACTTGAGAGATATTCAGATAGAAAAATAGGTTAAGCAGTTGAATACAAAAATAAATCGTGAGCTCAGGATAGAAAAGATGTCTGCAGATTGTGATTAAGGAGTCAGTGGATTTCAATGGGCCTCTAAACCATGAAGAAGAAAATGAGTTTGCTTTACAGTGAAATTGAAATTAAAAGAGGAAAAGTAGAGACAGATAGCTGTTAACACAGGTTGGCCTTGATATGGTTAAGGAATCCTTTCCTTACCTTTGTAGGATTGTTGGAGATTATAGAATGTTATAGAAAGTATGGAAGAACTCAAGCACAAGCCAAGTGTTGGCTCTATTTTGTCTTTTTTTTCCTTTTGATCTTTATTTAATGCCAGGAACATTACCTGGACCTTGGACCCTGAGTTAATATAGGAGAAACTTATTCTCTGTAACCAATATACTCTACCACAGCATTAGTGTTTTTATTCAGACTGTTCATTAAGAACTGGCCCTGCTTCTCTTACCCACATCTAGTACAAAAGGCTGAGGACAGCGTTGTACATATTCACACATGGGGTTAGTACAAAGCACTTACTTCCTAGATGCTGTGTTATTGCCTCAGACTCATGTGTTTCTGGGCTTGCGAATCCTTTGGTTCTCTGGGAGAAACTGTCCGTGATTAGCATCCTCATGTCATTCAGATTTGAACTCCGCTGTTACCAACTATCTTTGTCTGTTGTTATATCTTGGCTCATTACCTTTCGGTTTTTCTTGGGTTGACCAAGCCTTTGTCTAGGTTCTATTACTTAAAATTTCAAATTGTATCATATCATGTGATGGATTTGGTTTTTTAAAATATATTTTATTTTTAAATGACAATAATTGTATATTTTAGGTGGCACAGTGTAACCTTTCAATACATATGTACAATGTGTAATAATCAGCTCAGGGAAATTGGAGTATCTGTCACCTTAGACATTTACCATTCCTTTGTATTAGGAACATTCAAAATCCTGCCTAGTCATTATTTTGCAATCATCTATTAATTATTATGTCAACTATAGTTACCCTACAGTGCTATATGACATTAGAATGTACAAATTGTGTCCTAATATCCTTGTGTTGCACTGTGATTTTTTAATGTATCTACACTATTGCTCCTATGACTCATGACATTATTTTCTGTTAGTTTGATTGTAAGCCCCCAAAGTTCTTGCACATTATATTCCTTGCAAAAGAACTCCTAAAGTGATTTTTATTTGAGAGATGTGGATTTTCAACAGTGATGAATATCTTAATAAATTGAGAAGAATTTTTTTCTCCTTTATTTTTCATGCTTTTCTTCCTCCAATATAATGAACCTTTATTATTGACCAAGTTCTCAGAAAGAGATATGTAAATTTATAGTACAGTGGCAAAATGGGATATATGGCAGACTTTTAAAATAATTAAATGTATTTGGTATTATATGAATTGTGTTATATAAACTACATATTATAATTGCAATAATTTGTTATTTCTTAAAATGTAACAATATTATAGTTTCTTATTTTCTAAAATTTCTGCTAAGATCAAAACTGGTTATTAACCATATTTTTCCCACAGTTAACATTTGAAAAGAAAAGTGAGTAGACATCATCAAATACAAAAATTCCAGCTCTACTTTTTACTGAGTTTTAATTTTTCCTTTATACAATCCCTTTCATTTTTATCTTAAGAACTAATGTTTGTGAATCAGTGGTGATAAAAAATGATATCAGATATATATTAGGAAGCAAAACCATTTCATCTTAATGAAATATTCATAAAACACAATATAGATTATATCATGCCTCTGTTGCTTTCATACTATTACATTAAAGATTAAGGATATATAAATATCATTTACATATTTCATAAGATCCAGACTGCACCTCGTCTGAAGGAAAAGATGCTAAGCAAATTCCTGCAATAAATTTCATTTCCCACTAGTGAACTAAGACACTACTAGTGAATTAAGCCACAGGATTTGTTACAGGCACATTAGCCAAATGTTTTTAATCTATAAATAGCTCTCCTTATGTATATAATATGTATTTTATTTTCTGTTATTTTCATTATTGCCTCATTTTTAAAATGAGACTTTCATTAATGTTATATAACAATGAGCAATATGAGAGTTTGGGAAAATGTATTTATAATTGAGAGAAGTTTCTATTTAATTTCCTTTTACCTATTAAAATATTATTTCCCACAAGTATTATAAAACTTCTATGTATATATATTCAAGTATACATACATGAGAAATAACATAGGGATGACTAAACTTCCAAAGACTTTTCTAGTCCCTGCCCTGAATATCAACAACTCATCTAGTATTTTAAATGCTGCTTGTCTTTAACAATTAAGCTCATTTTAATAATTTGAGAATCTTAGGCTTAATTTTGTTAGAAAAAAGAAAAATAAATAATTCAAAATATCTTCACACTAGTGTTTTAACATCTTTTCCTGCAAACCTGTCAAAATAGACCTAATCTACTTATACTATAGTATGATGCAATATGATAACATCTGATATTCTATGACAGATTGTAGTAAGTGTGTGTGTGTGTGTGTGTGTGTGTGTGTGTGTGTGTGTGTGTGTGCAGGTGCATGCATGTCAGTGTACGTATGGTATGTACATGTGAAGGTGAGCATATTTAAAGGAACATTGGTACTAATGTTAGAATAGCTGAATATTAGCTTATCTGAGAATTGTTATATAATCACAAATATGACATTCATATTTTTGCTTATATCTCTTTGGTTTTTATAATAGAACTTTGACTTTCATAACCAGAAGTATATGGAAATAGCGTTGTGTAGTATCCTTGAGTGTCTTACATAGTAACTCACATGATAAAATTCCATCAAGTAAGAGTTCATCCTCTACTTATGCTACTTGATGTTTCTTGGAATGATCAAAGAATGTACACTATTTCTTTAATAATTATATTCTTACTACCTTTTAGTAACAGATTTGTTTATATGAACCATTACATGTTATAAAATCTTTTTGTTGTAAATCATTAATAGCAGAAATGAGATAGGGACATCACTATACATTCCATAGAAGTTTAAAGGACAATAAAATAATACTATGAACAACCCTATGCTCACAATTTGATAACCTACATGAAATAGGACTATTCCTCAACATAATTTCCATCGAAATGTATACAAGAACAAATCAAGGCTGTATCGATTAAAGAAATTAAATCAGTAAGTAATCACTTTCCAAAACAAAAAAGCTATACAGTTGTCTAAATGCTCTGCATTTAATAAATGCTGGTTCTTTTTTTTAAAGGAAGAAAAAAACAGTCCCAGTCCCATGAGTATGATAAGTTATACCAAACATTTAAGGAGGAAAGTAAACCAGTTTTCTACAGTCTCTTTCAGAAGATAAAAACAAGCAGTATATTTGCTAACTCTTTCCATGAGGCCAGCTATACATAATACAAAAAGCAGACAAAGATATGCAAGACAATAAATAAAACTAAAGACCAATATTGTTACCCCTTTTCAATCAATATTAGCAAATCAAATACAACAATGCATAAAAAATATTCAAGGTCAAGTACAGTTTAACATGGTATATAACCCTGGTTAAATGTTAGAAAATTAATTAATGTAATCCATCATCTCAACAGGCCAGAAAAGAAAAATAACATAATTGCGTCAACAGATGCTGCAAAAGATGTGATAAAATCCAGTACTGAATCATGATAGAAGTCTTAGCAAACTGGGAATAGAGGGGACTTCTTCAACTTGATAAAGAATATCTACAGAAACCTGCTGCTTACATCATACTTAATAGTTAGAAGCTTGAAGCTTTCCTGCTATGATCAGGAATGAGAGAAGCATGATCCCTTTCAACACTCCTTTCCACATCTGACTAGAAGTCTTAGATAATGCACTAGAATAAGAAAAGGAAATAAAAGGCACAGGGATAGTGAAAGAAGAAATAATACCATCTTAACTAGTAAGTTATAGAGGGGGATAGAAGCCAAATTATAAACTATATTATCCCTAGGAAGACTGAAGTTTATTGGAATGTCTTAAGGAACAGCTATCACAGTGAGATTTACTTTGAAAATATTTCACTCAACAATAATGTAAAAATTCAGATAAAAATGAGGAACAGAGATTGTTATGTCATCACAGGATAATTTTCAAATGTTAAAAAACAATTTTCATGGGAATATAGGAAGACATACATTTCAACATTATTTAATAAGCAACACACTAGAATCTTAAAATGGGTCACACAGTATTTGAAGAACTGAATAGTTTGTTTTTTGGGGGTTTTTTTCCCAAGTTGGAGAAAGATCTGGCTGATGTCCTAACTTCAAACCTAAGCTATAAAATACCATGTAATTTCATTCAATCAATCCCTTAACAGTAAATTCCCAAATGTTACATTCTCCTAGAAAATCAAATAATCTTTTGATTAGTCTGTTCACGCCCCCATATGACATTAGAAGGACGTATAGTTCTCTTTTTGTGTTTTATTCTGAGTATTGTATGCTTTTTCTTTTTTCTTTCTTTTTTTGTACCAGGGATTAAATTTAGGAGTGCTTAACCACTGAGCCATATCTCCAGCCCTTTATATATGTATTTTATTAGACATAGGGTCTTTCTGAGTTGCTTAGGGCCTCACTAAGTTGCTGTGGCTGGGTTTGAACTCTGGATCCTTCTGCCGCAGCCTCTGGCACCACTGGTATTACAGGTGAGGGCCTCTGTGCCCAGCTTGTATAAGGAAGCCAGAATTAGACAGGCAGTCAGTATTGATAGGTTAATTGAGTCAAATGAGATCAAGGAGGCCAATTTGCATCTGGGAATTTGGAGAGTGCCCCCTGAGGGATTGAAATGCCTTCAGAGCCCTTCCCCCACCCTTATCAAGATAACCTGCCCATGCTCCAACCTGTTGCTAAGGAAACCTGTCCCAGGAATTGGGAGTTATAATTTTGTTAATTAATGTGTCCTGGGCTGCTCCATCTGGCCCTTCCTCCTGTCTGTTTACTTCCCACCTTTTGGTCATCCATCCACCTTTTAGGCATCCCACCTGAGCATCTCCTTGGCCTAGTCACATACTCAGAAAGGACACAGATAAGGGGAAGAGAGAAGGAGAAGCAAGGAAGCCTAGGACATATAAAAAAGGCAGAAAGCTCTCACTTCTTGGGATACCAGGATACCAGATATAGCCCACTTCTCCCTCCCCAGAGAAGTCTATGTTACCCCTTTTTAAGTAAACCCTGCTTTATATGCTTGCCTCATGTTACTTCAACAGTTGAGGAAGCAGGACTCATCATCACACAAACTGCCAGAAAGTAGTTGATCATGGACCACTATGGTAAGGAACAGATTAAAGAAACATTTCACCTTGTAGATGCAATTGCTCATAGTAACTGAAAGATCCTGGGATAAAATCAAGACAGCTCTTAGATTTCAGGCTTAAAAGCAAAATAGTCAGTGTTATTATTTCACTAAGAGGAGAGGCCAAGCTTTTGTGGATGAAAAGCCCACTGATTATGGATGCTTATAATCCAGGGAAATCTTGAGGAGGGTTCTGCATTTTCTGTAATACCTGGTTTGGAATCTTAATCCAGTCTCTCTTCTATATCCTAAAGTAGACAGTAACTCTAGAAATCTGGATACCTTACAGATAACTAAATTGTATCTATAGTTGCATCAAAATAGGCATGTACCTTCCACAATAGAATGTCATGAGGATAACAGAATGATTAAAAAGTGGGTAACTGTTATCACTATTTGCTAAAAAAAATAATTACCTGTCTTAAATTTACCTCTGTGCCACTGTTCTAGGTATTACTTTTACTAAAGATATCTTATTAAATATTAAACTGAGATTAAGACATGTAAAATAGAGGCAAAACCACAATTCCTCTTCAAACATATTCTACAAAAAACATTTCTAGTTCTTCCACCTTCATGATCCCATGTGCATGTGGCTTCTCATTAACAGCCTTGCTTTGTAAGGCACAAAAAGTGTAATTGGGAGTTGCACAAAAGAGAAAAAGGGAGAGATGGAACAATTTGGTAAACTTAACCTTTAGCCTATTACAGAGGCATAAACAGAGTTACAAAGCAATGTTTTTGTATGAGTTATTTGCCTAATGAAGACATGCCAAGCTAAAAGGGTAGAAAAAAACAAATCACAGGAGGCCTGAAATGAAAGCAACAAGAATAAGGTGAAAATATCCAACATTGCACACATAACATACACATGGGAATTTAATTACCAGAAACTCAAGAGACAGCTAAATTTTTATAGCTTATTTTCTTTTCTTTCTTTCTTTTTTTTTTTTTTTTTTTTTTTTTTTTTTACCATGAGCTGAGCCTCTCATTAAGGCCATCAGTTAAATTTTGTATCCTGCCCAGGAAGGCTGTGTGGCATGACCATTTAAATATTGATGTATGCTTTAATCTTGTGATAGATATGGCAGATTTTTTAAAGTATCAGATATATTTATAACTAAATATAAACGAGGGACTGGAGACACAAATAATCCCTGAGGTAATTTTTAAGACACTAGAGAAAGCCAGGTTTACAGCTGAATTATTTTCCTCTGTTTTTAAGCATTGTGCTTAATATTGCTGTGGACAAATAGTAGACCTAAATCAATGTTTGTTATAGGAATGCTAGAGTAAGTTTAACAACATACAATTACTCTTAATGAATGCTCAGCCCCTTTCCTTACTAAATTCAACAACATAAGAGTACTGCCACAATTCAAACTGAAGAATTATTTTGCCAGAAGAACATACATAAATATAGAAATAGAGTGTGAAAAGGGAAAGCAAAGAAAATGGGCATAAAGTAATGCTGATGACATTAAATATGAAGATGTAAAGATACATATTCTGCTCTAAGTGTGAAATGAATAGACTCATGCTAACATCTTAGATACCAACACAGTTGGTGAGACACAAGAAGAAAATATATATCATTTTACCTTGACTAGTTTCTTTCTTTGGAATCTTTAACAGAAATGATTGTGCTCATTGTGTAATTTTTAATTTCTTAAGATAATGGTAATGGGATATACAAGAAGAGCTAAGAATTCTCTGGTATACTGATATATATCAGTGTACCTGTGTGTGTGTGTGTGTGTGCGCACACACACGCCCCTGCATGCGCATGAGCGCATGTGTGTATCTCCATGTGTGTGTGTGTGTGTGTGTGTGTGTGTGTGTGTGTGTAAAAATAGCTTGCAAAAGAATATTTAAGATAACGTCAACAGTGCTAGCATTGAAACAAGAATGTGGTGATATGAGGCACTGTGCGTCTTTCCTTACCTGGAGGAATGCTTACTACTGAACTTTCTTTAAATGGCATTTAGCTTTAGCCATGTCCTTTGGAATCTCTTTTAATTAGGAATGGTTTATTTTTACAAATTCTACTGATATAAGGTTTAACATATGTAACACATGCTCAGCATACAGTCCTTAACATTTTTTTTGTATTAATTGGAGATGTACTGGTAATTCAGCATTTTAGTTTTTATCCTAGGAATGCAAGAAAACATGATACTGCCTTTTGCGGTTTAGGTAGAGACATCTGCAACTAATGTTGTCAGTGATTCAATAATAACTGTGCAGAGTATCTTAATCAAGATTATTTTATTTACTTTAAGATGGTTTGCGATATTTTTGTACAATAGCTTGATAATGGCTTCTGTAAGACGTTGGAATCAAATGCTAGTGATATCCAACATACTAGTCATTAACAATAGCAGAATAATAAGAAACTTTAGATATTTGTTGATTCCTAAATCTGTACAACTTTGTAGCTTTTTAAAATTAATGCAGACCACTCTCTGGAAACTATAGGGCTAATGTTTAATAAAGCCTATGATAATTATATTTTCTAGAGGAATAAAGTATTTTGTATCTCAGGCAAGATAAAGCTGAAAACTCATCTCCAAATGATAAAAAGAAAGAAAATATTATGTAAATAATGAAATACATTGACAATTATCTTTATGAACATTTTTATGCTTGACTTTGATAAAAGGAACAATAGGCTCTGGTCTTTAAAAAGTGTACAGAAATGCTGAAAAAACAATGCTAAGTATGAAAATTAGTGAAAGGAATTAAACACAAGATTTCATAGCACTGATGGGTATGTTTTAGATCAATGTATTTTAAAATAACAAAGGAAGTCTTCTTTAGATACTGTGACTGGGAGCAGGCGTCTCCTTGAGCTCTGGAAAGTGAGTAAGGACAGTGTTTCCATGCAAGACTTGGATATTTTGACTAATTGTACTTCAGAGAAGAACAGACTGAGGAAAAGGATAGTTCGTCCTGTGCTCTCCACACCTTCCTGGGGCATAAATGGGAGAGATTCCAGAAGAAACCCTAACAGACACCACTTTCTGGGGTGAAGTGTGGAATAGAGGAGTCTTTGAGGGTATTAATAGGACACATGTGAATGGAAACATTAATTAACTTGAATATTCATGTCAGGCCCAAATTGTTGTGAGCCATCCATGGGCTGTGTGTGTGGGCTATGTGCGTTGGAGGTACATGAGGGGACAGGTCTGGTGTTGCATGCTGATTGGGCTGTGTGATGCAAGTGTGCCTTTCCTCTTGCTCTGCCTGTTCCCACACAGCACCTGAGATGGGTGTGACTTGCCAAGATGTCAATCAGTCCGCTGACTATCACAAGCAAGACTCCACCTTTGAAACTCTATTCCCTGCCTTATTTGGTGAAGAACATTCCATTGAAGTTGTTTGTGTAACCCCCTCTATACAATAAAGAGGTACCTCTGGTTCATGCTCTCTTTTTCCAGCGCTGTCCAGTGTGAAAGCTGACCCTTAGGGATGCAGGGCAGTCCCACCCTCAATCTGAGAAACTCATGTCCATGTGTTGTGTGATTTTATTCCCCATTTTCTTTGTTTAATATTGTAGCCTGCTCCTTTGAACCCAGCTCATCTCGTTGGCGCAGGCAGCTGGCAAGACCAAGTATAGGACCTCATATAATTTTCCTGAGCTTTTCAAACACAGAAGGAGACCCAAACAACCAACCAAAAATTAAAACAAGACAAAACCCACACAGCACAGAGATGATGTTCCAAGTGATAACTGCCTTCAAATCCAGTTTGCTCAGTTCTGTTCTCAGCCCTGCTGAGCCTCTGTCACCACCAAAGGACCCTGGATTAGTCATTAAAAATTCAAACAGAGACCCATACAGTTGTGCAAGAGTCTATCACCATACCCCATATTGAACATCCTTATGTTTTCCTCAACAGGAATCAGAATATGGCCAAGAAAGTCTTGACTGTTTTATATAAGCCTGTGTTTTAAAGGAATTAATCTCAGATTAATTAAATTATCAAAGGGCACACACTGAAGACATTATCTGTGTAGGTAGCATTTTCTATTAACCAGTAATCTAGAATTTCTTCTTAAAAGAGATAAAAAAAATTGAAGAGTGTGTGCAAAGTGTCTCCTCTCAAAAGAATTATGTAACCCTGAGAAATCCAAAGAGCAGATGCAGCCAGTATGCCCTGTCCCCTGCCTTCTCTTGTCTTTACCACTAAAAGACCCCAAAACCTAACTTCCAATGCCAGAATCTGAGGGCTTTGCCTGTGAGCTTCCTTAACCTATGGAGACTGTCTTTGTCAGTTAGCAAGTGCCAGGAAACTAGTGCCTGTCCCCTAGCAGCTGGAATCAATAACTAATGTGTAAATACCCTTCTCTCTCAGTCCCATGTGGTAGAGAAGAGCAAATACCTCTGAAATCAATGCTCTTTTCTCACTTCAAATTTCTCCAGTGGAAATAACCTTATTCCCTTACTGGAGTTTACTTTTCCTATCGAATTCCCCCAATAAACTACTGAAATGCCAAGTCCTTTCTTGAGTCACCTTCTTGAAGAACATAAACTAAATATTATGTTACAACATAGAATTTCTGCAAGAAATAATGTAAAAGTTCTGATTGAGGTTTTCAGCAAAATTCCAGAGAACATTTAATCAATAAACCAGAGCAAGGCAGGAATAAATAAATAATCTCGGGAGACCTCCACATTAAGAAGTCTAGCAATCCCTAGGGCTCATACTGTGGGATTTAAATACAGTAATCCCTCATTCATCAACTAGAACTTGAAGAGACAAGGTCTCAAAGATCAGGGAATCACAAATCGCTAACTCTAAGTATGTGAAACTACTTTTATTAGAGCAGGCAATAGACAAAAGCTGCAAGTAGACTCCTGCTAAGATTCAGATAAACTACCTGAGTGCACATTTGAGCACATTATGGCTGGAAAAATAAAAATTGACATGATACTATACTGTTCCAGTATTGGAGACTTTATCTATTAACTATAAGACAGGGCAACTCTTCCATGATGGAAGATGACAGAATCCAGACTCAGTACAATTTGCCAGTCATGAGGTCTAGCATTTCACAAAGATTTACCAGGCAAACCAATGAAGAAGAAGAAGAAAAAAAATCAATACTATAAAGACCTGAAGCAAGTCTGGTTTTTGGAATCATCAGACACATATTTAAAATAACTGATTATGTTCAAGAATTGAGATGGCCAGATGAAGAGAGACACTAGACAGCAAAGATCTACAAAAGAATATGTAGAAGTTATGAATTTAAAATGTACTAATCAAGAGTATAGATACAAGGATGATTCAATGCACTAAATATATATTTTAAAAATATTCATGGAGAGCAAAGAGAAAATAATACACAAAAATAAATTACATAATAAATATAGCATGCACAAGGAGAAACATTATTGATAGAATGACATCTTTGCTTTGTTAAATATACAAATCTATAACTATAATTCATCATAAAAGTAAAATTAAGGAACCATCACATGATATTCTTGATAGATGCAGAAAAAGCTTTTGGTAAAAATCCAGCACCTATTCATGTAAAAAACACTAAAGAAATTAAGGATAGAAGGAATTTACTTCAACAACATAAAGGCTGTATACAACAAATCCAAAGCCAAAAATCATAGGGAACAATTGAAAGCATCTCCTCTAAAATCAGGAAAAAGATAAGGATGTCCACTCTCACCACTCGTATTCAACATAGTTTTTGAAACTCTAGTGAGAGCGTTCAAAGGAGAGAAGGAAATCAAATTTGTGCAAGTACATAAAGAAGTTAAATTGTCTGTTTGCTGAAGACATGATTCTATATTTCAGTAACCTAATTTATAAATCTATAAAATATTTTTTTAAAATCAAAAGAAAAATACACACATTTCCAGTCAAACAGCTGGGGAAATTTGATACCAGAAGACCTGAACCAAAAAATTGTTAAACAAACTTCTTCAGGCAGGAGGCAGAAGCACAGAAATATAAAAGAGAATAAAAGGCAATAAAATATCAATTTGGGAACTAAAGTGAATAATGGCACATGAAACAATCAATGCTTTCTTACTATTTTTGTGTCTATGAACATGTGAGTAAGAGGAAGGGTATTTTGAGTGCATTTAAAATAAAAGCATAAAGAAAATAAGTAGATTAAAATATGATTATTTGCTAAAATTATATAATTTTAATAGGTGAGGGAGTTATATTTTAAATGATATCAAAAGAATTCACGATTAATAAGTAAATAGAGGGAAATAATAAGAATGAAGATAATAAAAGAAAGAGAATATATAAAACAGGAAAAATTTCAGTTGATATAAACCCAAAAACATCAGAAACTACATCAGATATTCATGGAGTAACTGGAACTATTGAAAGTCAAAGTTAGACTAAATTTAGAGGAAAAGAAGAAAATAAAACAAAATTTATACATCTTACTAAATAGATAATTTGAGAGCAAATAATAGAAAATAAATGAAATATATGAAAAAACAAGCAAATAATCACTGCATTTATATTAATATCAAAGTAATATTTAATAAGACAGGAAACTTAACTAGTGAAAAATTGTGATAAAAGGATCTATTTCTCAGGATGACTAAACAATTTTCAAATTAATTGTACACTAACTTTAAAATAGATGAAACCAAGAGTGAGGTAAGGAGGATACCAAGGGAGGAAATACACAATTAATTTTTTATTGGTTCTTTTTAGTTATACATAACAATAGAATCCATTTTGATAAAATGATACAAGCATGAAATATATCTTATTCTAATTAGGAACTTCATTCTTGTGGGTATACATACAGAGGGATTCTTTTAGGTATTTTCATACACATATATGGGAGGATTATAACAAAATCACATATGCATATGTAAGTGTACCACAGGGAATTTATAAATAGGTAGAAGTTATCAAAAAATAAATGAGCAAAAGGAAGATTAGTAGAGTAGAGGGAGGAGGAGAGAGAAAGTGGAGTGAATGGAGATTAAATTCAAAATCCATGCATACACAATTTTGTCAAAATGAACCCTACTACTGTGTTATCACTATAATGTTCTGATAAAAATATATGAATAATTGAGTTAGAAAAAGGAAAATAGACAATGATAGTAGAATTGTTTTAATCCTTTTCTCTCACATCTAATAGAGAAGACAAAAATTAGCAGGAAAAAGATCTAAACCATATAACTGACAAACCTAATCTAATTGACACATATTTAGTGCTTACCTGACACATCTGAATATAGTTTAAGTATTTATGGGACATTTATTAAAAGTAATCATATAATGGACTTTATCGCAAGCCCCACAAATATCAAATCATTGAAATCATAGAAAATCTGTGATTACTTAAATTCAAAGTATTATATAAAAAGTAACTAAAAAGTTTCCAAATTCTGGGAGTTAAGCAATATACTTCTGATATATAATAGAGGTCAAAAAATTATAGTGAAATACTATAATTTTTTAAATACTTTAAGATGAACAATAATGAATATGTGGCATTTCAAACTTTTAATCCACTGACAAATTTTATAGTTATTAATACTATTTTCTTTTTATATGATTATAGATTTTTTTAGCTGTAGTTTTTTAATTTTATTTGTTTATTTTTATGTGGTGCTATGGATTGAATCCAGTGCCTCACACGTGCTACAGCTCCAGCCCCCAACATTATTTTATTTTAACTTTAATACTCATTTTTTGAGGAACCTCCACATTATATATTCCCACCAACATGGTTTAGATTTAAGTTTATTTTTGAATCTAGAGTGTCTCATGGAAAGCATATGGTTAGATGCACTTTTTCACTCACTTAGCCAGTTTATATCTTTTGGTTCAGGAGAATTAAAATGTATTTATGAACCACAATTTATGAACTATAATACAGTAGTATTACTGTATTCTACATTTACCTTAGCAACTAAGTTTTATACTTTTACATGCTTTTTTATTTCTATTTAATATCCTTTTAAGTTTTAGAACTCCTTTTAACATTTGTTGTTGTTGTAATGCAGATCAAGCAGTGGTAAACTCCAGTTGGCTCCTTATTTTGTTTTGTTTTGTTTTGTTTTGTTTTCCTCTGGGAAAGTCATTACCTCTCCTTTAGTTTTTAAGGGAAGTTTTGGTGGATATAGTATTCTTGGTTGACTTTTTTTTTTTCTTATAACTTTGAATACATGATCCCACTGTCTCTTTACAAGGAATCTAAGGTTTCTTCAAAGATATCTGTTGATAATCTTATGGAGATTCTCTTGCTCACTGATCTTTGCTTTTGCTGCTTTCAAAAATCTCTTTGACTTTTTCTTTTTTTTAATTTTTAATTTTTTTAAACTTTAATTTGTTATAGGTGACAACAGAATGCATTGCAATTCATGTTACTCATACAGAGAAGAATTTTTCATACCTCTGGTTATACACAAAGTAGAGTCATATCCTTCTTGTCTTTATACATGTACTTAAGGTAAAGATGGCCATCACATTCCTCCATATTTCCTGCCCCTATGCTCCCTCCCTTTTCCTCTTTGACCTATCTAGAGTTCATTTAATCCTCCCACTCCCATGCCATCTGCAGCATATTATGAATCAGCATCCTTAAATCAGAGAACTAATTCCATATGTTTTTGGGGGGATTGGCTAATTTAACTTAGCATTATATTCTCTAGCTCCATCCATTTACCTGCAAATTCCATGAATTTATTCTCTTTTATTGCTGAGTAATATTACATTTTCTTTATCCATTTCTTTATCACATTTTCTTTATTTATTCATCTACTGAAGGGCATCTACTTTCCACAATTTAGCTATTGTGAATTGTGCTGCTATAAACATTGATGTGGCTGTGTCCCTGTAGTATATTGTTTTTAACTCCTTTGGGTATAGATCTAGGAGTGGGATAGCTGGGTCAAATGGTGGTTCCATTTCCAGTTTTCCAAGGATTCTCCATACTGCTTTGGCTGCTCCGTTTTGCAGTCCCACCAGGAATGTATGAGTGTGCCTTTCTCCCCCATCCTCACCAACACTTATTGTTGTTTGTATTCTTAATAGCTGTCATTATGACTGGAGTGAGATGAAATCTAAGAGTAGTTTTTGATTTGCATTTCTCTATTGCTAGAGATGTTGAAAATTGTTTTTATATTTGTTGATTGATTGTATATCTTCTTCTGAGAAGTGTCTGTTCAGTTCTGTGGCCCATTTATTGACTGGGTTGTTTGTGGTTTTTTTTGGTGTTAAGATTTTTGAGTTCTTTATATAGTCTAGACATCAGTGCTCTATCTGACATGCATGTGGTAAGAATTTTGTTTCCAATTAGTAGGTTCTCTATTCACTTCACTGACTGTTTCTTTTGCTGATAAGAAGCTTTTTATTTTGAATCCATCCCATTTACCAATTCTCAATATTAATTCTTACACTATAGGAGTCTTATTAAGGAAGTTGGGGCCTAATCTTACATGATGGAGATTTTCCTCTAATAGATGCAATGTCTCTGGTTTAATTTCTAGGCCCTTGATCCACTCAGAGTTGAGTTTTGTACATAGTGAGAGATGGGGTTTATGCATATGAATTTCCAATTTTCCCAGCACCATTTGTTGAAGAGGCACAACTTTTTTTCCATGTACGTTTTGGTGCCTTTGTCTACTATCAGATAACTCTGTGTCCTCTATTCTGTATCATTGGTCTACCAGCTTATTTTGATGCCAATAATATGCTGTTTTTGTTACTATTGCTCTGTAGTATAGTTAATGTCTGGAATAGCGATGCTACCTGTTTCACTCTTCCTGCCAAGGATTGCTTTAGCTATTCTGGATCTCTTATTTCTCCGGATTAATTTCATGACTGCTTTTTCTATTTCTATGAGGAATGTCATTGGGATTTTGATTGGAATTGCATTAAATCTGTATAGTGCTTTTGGTAGTATGGTCATTTTGACAATATTAATTCTGCCTATCCTAGAACAAGGTAGATTTTTCCATCTTCTAAGGTCTTCTTTAATTTCTTTCTTTAGCATTCTGTAGTTTTCATTAGAGATCTTTCACCTCTCTTGTTAAATTGATTCGCAAGTATTTTATTTTATTTCATTTTTTGATGCTATTGTAAATGGGGTAGTTTTCCTCATTTCCCTTTCAGAGAATTTGTCACTGATATACAGAAATGCCTTTTATTTATAGGTGTTGATTTTGTAACCTGCTACTTTGCTGAATTCATTTACTAGTTCTAGAAGTTGTCTGGTGGATTTTTTTGGGTCTTATAGGTATAGAATCATATTATCAGCAAATAGTGTTAATTTGAGTTCTTGTTTACCTTTCCATATCCCTTTCTTTCATCTGTCTAATTGCTCTGGCCAGTGTTTCAAAAATTATGTTAAATAAAAAGTGCTAAACGTGGGCATCCCTATCTTGTTTCAGTTTTCAGAAGGAATGCCTTCAATTTTTCTCCGTTTAGAATATTGTTGGCCTGGGGCTTAGCATAGATAGATTTTATGATGTTGAGATATGTTCCTGTTATTCCTAGTTTTTCTAGTATTTTGAGCATGAAGGGTGCTCTATTTTGTTGAATGCTTTTTCTGCATCTATTGAGATGATAGTATGGTTCTTATCTTTCAGTCTATTGGTGTGATGAATTACATTTATTGATTTCTGTATTGTAGAGTATTGGTATTAGTTCTTTTTTGAACCAACTTTGCATCCCTGGAATGAACTCCACTTGATCGTGGCGTACTATCTTTTTTATATGCTTTTGTATTCAATTTGCCAAAATTTTATTGAGAATTTCTGCGCCTAAGTTCGTTAGAGATATTGGTCTGAAGTTTCCTTCTTTTGATGTGTCTTTGCCTGGTTTTGGAATCAAGGTGATATTGGCCTCATAAAATGAGTTTGAAAGTGCTCCCTCTTTTTCTATTTCTGAATAAATTGTAGCATATTGGTATTAGTTCTTTTTTAAAGTCTTGTAGAATTTGGCTGTTTATTCATCCAGTCCTGTGCTTTTCTTAGTTGGTAGGCTTCTGATGGTATGTTCTATTTTGTTGCTTGAAATTGTTCTGTTTTAATTGTGTATATCATCCTGATTCAATTTGGGCAAATCATATGATTCTAGAAATTTGTGAATGCCTTTGACATTTTCTATTTTATTGGAGTACAAGTTTTCAAAATAATTTCTAATTATCTTTTGTATTTCTGTAATGTCTGTTGTGATATTTCCTTTTCATCACATATGTTAGTGATTTGAGTTTTCTCTCTTCTCTACCTTAGCATGACTCAGGGTTTGTAATTTTTTTTTTATTTTTTCAAAGGACCAACTTTTTGTTTTGTCATTTTTTTTTCCAATTGTTTCTTTTGTTTCAATTTCATTGGTTTCAAGTCTGATTTTAATTATTTCCTGTCTTCTGCTGCTTTTGGTGTAGATTTGATCTTCTTTTTCTAGGGCATTGAGATGTAATGTTAAGTCATTTATTTGTTAACCTTTTCTTCTTTTAAGGAATGAACTCCATGCAATGAACTTTCCTCTTATTACTGCCTTAATAATGTCCCAGAGATTTGGATACAGTGTATCCATGTTCTCATTTACCTCTAAGAATTTTTTAATCTCCTCCTTGAGATGTTCTACAATCCTTTCATTTAGTAGCATATTATTTAGTCTGCAGGTTCTGGAGTAGGTTTTATTTTTTATTTTATATTTGGTTTCTAATTTCATTCCATTATAATCTGATAGGATGCAGGGCAGTATCTCTACTTTTTTGTATTTGCTAAGAGTTGCTTTGTTGCCTAATATATACTCTATTTTAGAGAAGGATGCATGTGCTGCTGAGAAAAAAAGTGTATTTGTTCTTTGAAGGATGAAATATATGTCAGTTAAGTCTAAGTTATTGGTTGAATTATTGAGTTCTATAGTTTCTTTGTTCAGCTTTTGTTTGGAAGATCTATCAAGTGATAAAAGAGGTATGTTAAAGTTATCCAAAATTATTGTGTCGTGGTCTGTTTGACTCTGGAACTTAAGAAGAGTTTGTTTGATGAATGTAGATGCTCCATTGTTTGTGGCATATATATTTATAATTGTCAAGTCTTATTGGTGTATGGCTCCCTTGAACAGTATATAGGGTCCTTTTTTATCCCTTTTAATTAACTTTGGCTTGAGATCTACTTTATTTGATATGAGGATGGAAATCCCTGCTTGCTTCTGCAGTCCATGTGAGTTGTATGATTTTTCCCAACCTTTCACCAGTTGTATGTCTTTTCCTAAGAAATGAGTCTTTTGGAGGCAGCACATTGTTGGGTCTTTTTTTTTTAATCTGATCTGCTAGTCTATGTCTTTTGACTGGCGAGTTTAGGCCATTAACATTCAGGGTTATTATTGAGACATGATTTGTATTCCAGGGCATTTTTGTTAATTTTTGGTATATAATTTGACTTGATTTCTCTTCTGTTTAGTTTTTCCTTTAGTTTAATACCTCCTTCTGCTGATTTTCATCATTGTTTTTCATTTTCTCTTCTTGGAATATTTTGCTGAGGATGTTCTGTAGTGCAGGCTTTCTAGTTGTAAATTCTTTTAACTTTTGTTTATCATGGAAGGTTTTTATTTCATAATCAAAATTAAAGCTTATTTTTTCTGGATATAAGATTCTTGGTTAGCATCCATTTTCTTTCAAGGCTTGGTATATGTTGTTCCATGATCTCTTGGCTTTGAGGGTCTGGGTTGAAAAATCTGCTGAGATACAAATTGGTCTCCCCCTATATGTGATATAATTCCTCTCTCTTGTGGCCTTTAAGATTCTACCCTTATTCTTTATGCTAATCATTTTCATACAATGTGCCTTGGTGTAGATCTATTGTAATTGGTTTTCTAACTCATTCTTCATGCTTGGGAAGTTATCTGATATTATCTCATTGAAGAGATTGGGCATTCCTTTGGTTTGAAACTCTGTGCCTTCCTCTATCCCAATAACTCTTAGATTTGGTCTTTTGATGCTGTACCATAATTCTTAGATATTCTGTTCATGGTTTCTTACTATCTTCATTGTATGGTCACCTTCATTTTCCAGATTATATACTCTGTCTTCATTATCTGATGTTCTTTCTTCCAAGTTCTTTCTTCTAGACTGTTGGTTATGCTTTCTATTGAGTTTTTTATTTGGTTTATTGTTTCCTTCATTTCAAAGATATCTGATTATTTTTTATCCAAGTCTCTATCTCTTTCTTGAAGTAATATTTCACTACCTGTATTTGCTCTCTTATCTCATTGTTTGAGTGATCAAGTGATGCCTGTATTTACTCGTTTAGGTCATTCTTTAGTTCACAGATCATTTTAATTATGAAACTTCTGAACTCCTTCTCTTACATTTCATCAACTTTGCTGTCCATGAGTCCTGTTATTATAGTGTCCTGGTTTGTTTGGGGCACTTTGATCCCTCGTTTTTTCATGTTATCTATGTGTCTTCCTTTCTTGCAGTGTGGATCTGAGATAATACAGTTTCTACCCTATATTCTTGTAGTACCTGTGCAGATTGTCTGTACCTCACCTTGATTTTGGGCTTCCAGACTCTGCTGGTATCCCTCAATGAATGCCACTGTAACTAAAAGTGGTAGTAGCAATAGCCGAGGTAACTTGAGATAATAGTGGAGGTGCCCCAAGATGGATGCAACATCTTAAAGAGATGGGCCTTACACTATCTTTGTGATGCCTGTTCTGACATGCAGCTGCTTCTAGGCCCTGTCTGTTGTCAAAAGGTATGGGCTACTGTGTGGGGAAGGCTATGGGGATGTCTATAGTGTCCCAAGATGGAAGTGTGGCAAACTTGGACTTATCCTGGGCCTGGGTCCCACCTATGTCAGTGTGGGAAGACCTGGGCCAAGCCTGAGCTCCCAAGGTGGTCTGTTGGTCAGAAGAGGCAGTCCTGTGCAGGAGCCTGAGCCCTGGCGAGTGTCTGCTGGTGGTGGGGTGAATGAGGGCCTACTGTGAGCCTGGGTCCTGCACAGGTCAATGTGGGCTCGCTTTGACTTTTGACAACTTGAAGATAATGCATCTTGATGTACACTTCTTTAATTTTATCATATTAGTTCCTTTCAGTTTTATAATTCTCCAGTTTGGGAAGTTTGATATCATTATTTCTTTGAAGAAGTTTTCCATCTCTTTCTCTCTTGTCTCCTTTATTAATTTACTTGTTAGTGTCTCATAGATCTTTTATGTTTTCTGCTTTTCATTCTTTTTTATTTTTGCTCCTCTAACTGGATTACATCAAATAATCAGTTTTCAAGGGTACTGTTTCTTTTTTCTACTTGATCAAGTCTACAGATGAAATTCTCTCATAAATCTTTCAGTGAAGTTATATTCTTCAGGCTTTGAATTTCTGTTCAGTTCCTTTTTGTATTTTCTTTCTCCATTGACATTCTTTTTTAAAAAAAATAATTTTTTTAGTCATAGATGGACACAATAGCATTATTTTATTTTTATGTGGTGCTGAGGATTGAACCCAGTGCCCTCCACTTGAGAGGTGATCACTCTACCACTGAGTCCCTATCTCCATTGATATTCTCATTTTGTCATTTTCCCGAGTTCACTAAGTTGTTTCTCTTTACTTCTGCACTTCTTCAAGGCAATTTTAATTCCTTGTCAAATATAGATTTGTTTATTTTTTATAGCTAGTCATTGAAGATTTACCTTATTACCTTCATTTTGTCATGTTCCCCAGAGTCTTCATATTTCTTTTAGTTTTAAAACTGCTTTGGTGTTTGTACATTTGAAGACTTTGGACAAGCCATAGTATAAAATAAATTAATATTTTTTAAGCAGGCAAATTTGTGACAATCTACAATGTAGCAATTGAAAACACATATACAAGAGCAAAAAAAATCTTGATTTCAAATGTATATGAAACAAAAACTTGACATTATAACTAGTCTCAATAAATTTAAATGAATTCTAATCATATGTACAGTGTCTTCTCTTACACAATGGAATTTAACTAGAAGTTTAAAATTTCACTTTTAGAACATTCCAAATACCCTAAAATTGTCACACCTTTCTAAGTAAAATTAATCATCAAAGAGATCACAAGGGGAGCTTTAAAACGTTAGATACTAAATTGAAATAAAAATATAACCTTATCAAAATTCCCATAATAGTTGTTATTCCCATATCCCTATCAGAGCTTTAAATAAATTTCAGTTTAACTTAGATGCTCTTAATTCCAATTTCTTTTGAAGATAGATTGTTTCCTGCCTTCTCTCTCTAGCCCACTGTTGGGAGTAGAAGCACTCTCCTTTGCTATCAAGTCATCGGAAAAGAAGCTTCCCACTAAATGAGCTTCTCCACTCTGACTTCATGCAGCTCTGCAGGGCTCTTTTTTTACAAACTTCCCACAGAGTACTTTGTCTTTTATTGTACAGCTAGTCAGTAGACCTCTAGATAAATACCTAGTTGTAGTTATGCTGCTATTCATTCTCTTCTCTGAAAGAACCCTTAAATGATAGGCATGTTTATAGAGGAGAAATATTTCTCTTTAGTGACTGCATAACAGAAAATAGCAGTAAGTCTCTTGTGCTTGAAGAATGAGAAACTATAAAACACTCCAAACACCGAATTCTTAACTGAAGCAGCTACAGGAATAAGTGGGTTAGAAGACAGCAATTGATGACGGGGCCATTGTATATCATGTTACCATTTTTCTTGATTGTTAATATTATTTATTTCAGCAATAAAAGGCTAAGAATAAGTTTTTTAAAACTTCCCTCCCTTTTCCTTCCTCTCTTCTTCGCTCACTTCTTCTCTTTAAAAAATACATGTTTTTCCCTTTCCCCTCATGCTATTTCCCTTCTCTCTCCCTTTCCCTCCCACCTCTCAACCCTGTTTAATGATGGTCTTCTTCTTGTGCTCTTCTTCCATAGTCTGTTCTTAATTACTCTCCTTATATCAAAGAAGACATTTGGCATTTGTTTTTTAGGGCTTGGCTAGCTTCGCTTAGCATAATCTGCTCTAATGCCATCCATTTCCCTCCAAATTCTATGATTTTGTCATTTCTTAATGCAGAGTAATACTCCATTGTGTATAAATGCCACATTTTTTTTATCCATTCGTCTATTGAAGGGCATCTAGGTTGGTTCCACAGTCTTCCTATTGTGAATTGTGCTGCTATGAACATCGATGTAGCAGTGTCCCTGTAGCATGCTCTTTTTAGGTCTTTAGGGAATAGACCCAGAAGGGGATAGCTGGGTCAAATGGTGGTTCCATTCCCAGCTTTCCAAGAAATCTCCATACTGCTTTCCAAATTGGCTGCACCAATTTGCAGTCCCACCAACAATGTACAAGTGTACCCTTTTCCCCACATCCTCGCCAGCACTTATTGTTGTTTGACTTCGTAATGGCTGCCAATCTTACTGGAGTGAGATGGTATCTTAGGGTGGTTTTGATTTGCATTTCTCTGAATTGCAGTAGTGGGGGTAGAGAGAGAAGAGGGGAGGGGAGGGGAGGGGAGGGGTGATAGTAGAGGATAGGAAAGGCAGCAGAATACAACAGACACTAGGATGGCAATATGTAAAGCAATGGAAGTGAAACTGATGTGATTCTGCAAGCTGTATAAGGGGCAATATGGGAGTGCATAACCCACTTGAATCAAAATGTGAAATATGATATATCAAGAACTATGTAATGGAGGGGTAAGACAAGATAATACAAATGGAAGAAATGATTTACAGTAGAAGGGGTAGAGAGAAAAGGGGAGGGGAGGGGAGGGGAGGGGGGATAGTAGAGAATAGGACTGACAGCAGAATACATCAGACACTAGAAAGGCAATATGTCAATCAATGGAAGGGTAACTGATGTGATACAGCAATCTGTATACGGGGTAAAGTTGGGAGTTCATAACCCGCTTGAATCAAACTGTGAAATATGATGTATTAAGAACTGTGTAAGGTTTTGAACGACCAACAACAAAAAAATAAATTTAAAAAAAAAAAAAAACCCCAAAAAAATAAATAAATAAAAAAATAAAAAATACATGTTTTATGTGGATAGTAAAACTGGAATCATGGCCCTTACCCATTTAGGGAATTGTGCTGAAAGCAAAGGTACATAAATCATCAGATTCCTCATGGCATCTTTAACTGCAGATCTGTTGAAAAGTGTAGCTCTCAAAGTGGACTTCTAGATGACAATGAGACTTTCTTAAGGATATTTTGCAATAGACTACTATTCATTGTTTTTCATGTTATTCACTTTCTACATATTCGGTGTTCTCCAAGGCTAACCTATTCCCATACAAATAATTCTCATCAAAATTGTGAATATTCTTAGAGCTAGATTACAGTTTAATTAAGCAGTTTCAGGGCCTAGTGTGTGCAAGCCACTTGCAAGCATTGATAATCATTATCAACCTAATGGTTATTATCAACATAATCATTATCAAAATTCTTATACAATTTTAAAAATGGAATGTTGGTTTATGATGATCCAGTATTTAATGGGCCTTATTTTGATAGTGTGTGTGAAGGTTTATACTGATTCCTGTGCACACATGAAACCTACTTGGTATTGCTTCATGTAACATGAATTTAAGCCTTGGATGTTGCCTGTTTAAGCTGTTGTCTTATGAAATAAATGGGGGAAAGACAAAGGGGATTTCCTTTTGTTTTAGCTTATCTTTATGGTTTTTAGTGTCAAGAAAAGTGTTAGAATTTGCCTTCATGTGAGGAAGGAGGTAAATAAATACATTTCACATATGCAGGGATTTGTCATCACTTAGTACAAAGGAGAAAATTCATATGCTCTTAGGTTTATGTTTGTGTTACTTTTGTATGCCCCCTTAAAGCAGTTCTGTTAAATCACCTGTTAACTAAAAATGTATGGCTTTTGATGTTTCTAGATATCTATTTATATTGGTTTATGTTAACATGGCAGAGTTTTACAGGTCATTCTAATATATAATATTAAATAAAATCCAGAAGAGTAGAATGTAATAGTTCCATATCATATCATCCATGGAGTTTACTCTGTTGTACCATTATTTCTACAAATAATTCAAACACTATTCCCAAGATTAACTTACTTTGGGCAGAGAAATTATTTTACCATTGGCTCCTCTTCAAGTCCTTTGTGGGTGTATAGAATTGTTCCTCCATATTGAACAGTTTCTGAAGCTAGAATTTAGGTAATTAAATAGGTCATAGACATACAGAGTGATTGTCATATTACTCTGATGACACCTGGGGTTAGATGGCCTAGCTTCTTTGCTGATTTCTATAAAAGGAGTGGACCATTAGTTCCTGGCTGTTACCAATGCAGCCCATCTAGAACCTTCCCTAGATGTCATCATGCCTCTGTACTACTGAGCTTATGATTTATAATGTAAAAAAGAAAATGGAGATCAGTGTCTACTTTAGATAATAGACTAAGAATCTTGGCTAGTGCCTCTGTGAGAAGAAAGAGAAAGGTTATGTTCTTAGAGGATAGGTTTCAACACCGAGGCCACCTCATATGTGACTTTCTGCTTCGAGCCACTGATTAAGTTGAAACTGGAATCTGCCTCACAACAAAAGTTTGCTACTTTGAATTTCCATATCTGTGACCATATAACTACCAGGAGACACTTATCCTGGTTCGATGGAACTCTATGAATTCCATGGAGGATGCTGGTCAAAGTTGCTTTATACCTTCATATAATTTGACAGAGCAATGGCCCTGAGGATGTGTCCCTCATGCAGAAAATGAATAATAACTTTCAAGATCTGCTCTACTCATGCCATCCTCCAATATGGAGGACACATCTAACTTTGCTGTTAGTGCTCAGAGATGCTGTGTTGGGGCCTTTGATGATTTGGAGTCAAAAGATGATTAGCATAAAGATAGACCCTCCCCTGAATCAAGTGAAGTATACAATCTGATTCAAACACAGTTTTCCATATGGTTGAAAGAGAAAGTGTCTCTATAGAACCAAATTCTTCCACCAAGATCATTACTCCTCCACTTAACCCAGCAGTCAAGTACAGACTCTCAAAACAATTCTGCAGTTCTTCTGCTCTCTGAGCCTGGATCCCAGCATCAGGAAACAAGAGACCAAGAGCGAGTCTGAGGTCTCTCCAACTCCAGTGGGACAAAAGACCTTATGTACAAATGCAGGTGAAATGAAGCAGTAAGAAGGAGCAGCAAAGAGGTAATGGGGAGCAGTAGATAAAAATGTTTGTTGAGTATCAGCCTATGTTAAGAGGTGAAAACCATTAATTCAATGACTAGATTTGGAAATGAATACAGCAAGGTAAGGAAGTAACTTGAACCATGTGTGTAAGACCATTTAGTCCCCAGTTTTTCACCATGGCAGACATCACTGAGATATAATTGGTATGGAAGTTATAATTCCTCATACTGTGAATGCTTATCAAGTCTAGATGGAACTTTCCTAACTGTAAGGAGCATCTAATAGAGAGTAAATAGTGGACCTATTGCTACAATCAGGTTTCTATGCTTATCATAAAAATAACATAACATTCCAGGGGTAGGGGTAGAGAAAAAGGGCTTCAACACAGTAAATCTATTTGTTGAGAAATGCAGTGCCTCAATATGTCAACTCTGTGTGGCCAGTTAAGGAAGTAAATTGAATGACATTGAATTCAGTGTCACCGATGGAGTTTAACCCTGGCTCCTGCGGTTCAAGTTTTGAAGACATTGTGACTATAAGTGAATCAAATGTACAACTTGCCATCAGAGTCATGATTAATGTCTTTTTCTTTGGTACTAGACCAAGATCAGTTTGCCATCTTTTTGTGTCTTTAAAAATAAACACATTTACTGTGCTGCCTAGGAGTATTTGTGTATTCTTGATTACCACCAATGGATGAACTGAAACAAAGAAAAAAATATCCTCACCCTTAAGAGCTAATTGTTTCATCTAAGTGATAATATGCTGATAGGCTTCCAACAAAGAGAAAATGGCAATAGTTTTAGAGGAGATGATAACATCAGACCCCAGAAATGATTTATTAATCTTTTTTAAAAATATATTTTTTAGTTGTTTATGGACTTTTATTTTATTTGTTTATTTATATATGGTGCTGAGAATCGAACCAAGTGCCTCACACATGCTAGGCAAGTGCTCTACCACTGAGCCACAACCCCAGCCCTGACTTACTAATCTTAATAAGATATAGGGAGGGATCAGTCACACAATGTAGGGAGAAAATTCTCCTTGTGTCTTTTACATTTCTACCCATTTTATGAGGCACTGACTTCTCTCCTTTTTGGACTATTTCTCATGGATTTTTATATAAAAAACAGGTTTGAATGATATAGATCTATCTCCCTCCCATGTAAACGCAGGGTTCACTAAAAGCTTTGGAAGATATAGATTACTTCTCTCTCTGCAGAAGAAGGCAACCATCTCATTATAAAATATTCTGGTTCCTTAAAATTAGAGTTCCTTCCCTGCAATGCAGTCTAGTTTCTATTCCCATCATGTCACCCTGTGAAAATTGGAATTCAGGAATCAGGCGTGCAGTGGGGGCATACACTGGTTAGAATTATTATTAGGAATTATAACTGTCTTTCATCTCTGACCCAGAAATCTTGTGTTTTCTACTAGCATTCATGAAACTGTGACAAACTAGCTTATTAACTTAAAAGTAGGGTAAAATCTCAGAGCTTCCACAATCCTGGACATCCATGTCAAATTCTTAGGAGTAATAGAAAATAAATTCAAATATTGATACATGAGACAAAAAGTAAAAAAAATAGCTTATAGTCCCAACTATTATAAAAAATAATTTATCATCTAATCAGACTTTTGGGGTATTAGATAAAATATTTGCCTCATTGGGGGATTTTATATAATTCACTAGAAAATCTGCTAAATTTAGCTGATGTTCTATGCAGAACACAGCACAAGCAGCAATGCAAAAAGCTCTTTTAGCAGCATTACTCTTGGAGCTTAAAATTCCTAAGAGTCCCTCAGAGCTCGAGGTATCTATTACTGATAGCTATTCTCATTGGTACCTTTGGTAAAGAGAGGTAGTTTCTGCTTGGAGGATTCCAGGTCCTTCACTCACTCCTCCCAAAGAGGTCTACTCAATACATTTCCTTTGAGAAATAGTTACTGGACTGCTACTGAGAACTTGAGGCCAAGCACCTTCCAGGTAACACTGTGCCCAGATATTCACTTTTTGGGCTGTTGCCACTTTGATGCAATGTGTCTGGTCCTGCAGATGTCTCCTCTTTATGCAAAAAGTCACAACCACATTTTTATAAACACTTCACCCTCCCTCTGACCAATTAGACAAGAAGTCTTACTTTGGGATCCTGTTTTCCAGAATTTCTCCAGGGTGCTTGGGTTTGGTTCATTGATGGCTTGGACAAACTAGAAGCTGCTAGTGTCCACTGGGTGGCAGCACACATCCAAACCCAAGAACCCCTCTGGAGGACTATTACTCTTCTTGGTAAAGTTGATCCCTCAGAGAGTCTTCATTACTTCTTTTCTGTTTAAGGTTTGAATGATTTATTATTTTTTCTTTTGTGGTGCCAGAGAGAAAATCCAGGGCTCTGTTCTAGGTAAGTGCTCTGTTGCTGAGCTACATTCCCTTCCCCTCAATGTTTTATTTTAAATCAAGAGGTTTAAGCTCAAAGAAGGCAGGCATCAGGTTTTTTATTCTACATATTTGCAGGTCAATACCTAAGAACATAGCTTTCCAGTTCAAGAGATATATTTTTAAAGAATTTTATCATTTGTTGTAGCTGAATATAAATTGAATCTTGATTTATTTTGAAAGATTTTTATATTTTGCCTCAATGCATTTGAAAGATGTAATCTAATTTATTTGTAACCCGATTATTCTAAAAACAGTGATAAACCCACATAATCATTCACTTTATTGTTACTGGAATATTTAAACTTCTCAATTACTAAGCTTTGGGCAAAGATGATGAGAAGTAGATTTTATTTATGTCATGGTACAGATTCCCCTGGATTTTTTGCCCAGTTAAATATTTTGGGGGTAGAACTGAATTTTGGTTCCTGAGAAATTTGTCTTCTTGTTTCAAAGAACTTCATTAGACTGTATGATCTCTGTTTGTATCTATTGTCTCTAGTTATTATTCTTATACTGTGTTCTTTATGATTCTTAATATCAGTGACTCTTAATGTAACCAGAAAATACAGTAGTCAGACTCATAGGTGTAGCTTCACATGTTTGTGTGAGCAGCTTCAACCTTCTGAAATGGTACTTCCTTGGAAATTAAGTAGGACCAGGGGATGCTATCTCTAGTTACCATCCCATTATAGTTTGCAAAATGGGTAATGGTTTGCAGGTTATATTCCTTTTTAGAGTTCTGTATTAAGTTCACCAATGGATTCAGAACCAAAACTAGCAATGCTTTATAGTAGAAAGAAACTTAGATTTTAATTTTTAACATGAATTTTAGGGCTTTTTCTTCTCAGAATTAAAAAATAGAGACTTGAGTAAGTCTCTTCCTCTCTCTATGTCAGTTTTCTAGTATCGTGTACAAAATGGAAACCGCCAACTGATTGAGATTTAACTTATCTTGTGGCTTCGGGGCACTCCCAATTTAAATTGATTTTGTAGTCATAAAAGATTAAACTTCCTAGAACAATGTTATGATCACAAACTGTCTCCACTGAGAATTACTGAATAATTTCTCTATGCCTAAAGTATAAAGTTCATGCTTCCTAGATTGGTATTCCAATTGGGTTCAGCTCAATATATGTTTATTGGTCTGATATATATGATAAAAAAGTTATAATGTTGTTCTAGTATTGTGATAATCCTAAATCCAAAACAAAATAATAATAGTTATTATTGTCATTCTAATAATGATAATTGATTGACAGTTTACTTAACATAGTATACCAAGTCACTAATAATAATGATGATGATGATGATAATGACAATAGCATATCATTTATTGACAGTCTTCTTAGCATAGTATACCAGGTCACCCGTAGGCACTTTAGATGTGTTTTTTAGCAAAAATGCTCCACTAATAGAAAATGGTTGCTAATTTAATAGCTTAAAGGAAAGCAAACTTATTATTGCACAGTTTTTTGTATATCACATATATGACATTGGGCTCATTGGATCAAAATCAAGGTGTTCATCAGAATGTGATCTTTTCTAGTATTTCTAGGAAAGAATCAATTTCTTTGTTCATTGAGGTTGTTGGCAGAGTTAAGTTATTTGTGACTGTAGGACTGATATCTCCATTTCCATGGTGCATATAACCTGAAGACATAACCCTCACATCTTGTCTACTGGACCCTTGCACCACATTCAAACTCAGAAACAGTGGGTAAAGTCTTTCTCATAATTTGAACCTTTTCTGCCTCTTTTTCAGTTTTTGTCCTGCTCTGATAATTTGTCTGCCACACCTTTTACTTTTGAGGACTTAGATGACAGAGGAGGCCCACCTAGATAATCCAGGAAGCTATCCCACCCCAATATCTTCAAATTTAATTACATCTACCAAATCCCTTCTTTCTTGCTATCAGTGTCATATGCACAGGTTCTAGAGACTAGGGTGGGAACATCTTTGGTGATTCCTTATCCATTCTTCAAAAACAGTTTCTTTATTCCTTTTTCCCCAAAGGATGGATAAAACTGGTAAAGTTAGATTAGTTGGAACTGATGGAATGGTAGGGTTTTAATAGAGAAGGCAATATATATTTAAAACTAGGAAGAACATGATCAAGTGTTAAAAATAAATCAAGTGGTAAAAATTTGCTCCCAAGATATATAGGCTCTCTCTTCACCTCACTGATAGTTTCTTTTGCTAAGAAGAAGCTTTTTAGTTTGAATTCATTCCATCTATTAATTATTAATTTTAATTCTTGTGCTACATGAGTCTTATTAAGAAAATAGGGGCCCAATTAGTTATGATGGAGATTTGGGCCTACTTCTATTTGATGCAAGGTCTCTGATTTAATTCCTAGGCTTTTGGTCCACATTGAGTTGAGTTTTGTACATGGTGGAGATAGGGGTTTAATTTCATTTTGGTGCATATGGATTTCCAATTTTCCCAGCACCATTTGTTGAAGAGGCTATCTTTTCTTCAAAGTATGTTTTTGGCACCTTTGTCTAATATAAGATAACTATAATTATGTGGATTAATCTCTGTGTTCTCTATTTTGTACATTGGTCTACCAACTATGTTGGTGCCAATACCATGCTGTTTTTGATATCATTGCTCTACAGTATAGTTTAAGTTCTGGTGTATTGATGCCAGCTGCTTCACTCCTCTTGCTAATGATTGCTTTGGCTATTTGGGTCTCTTATTTTTCAAGATAAATTTTATGGATGCTTTTTGTATTTCTATGAGGAATATAATTGGGATTTTAATTAGAATTGCATTGAATCTGTATAATGCTTTTGGTAATATGGTCATTTTGACAATATTAATTCTGCCTATCCTAGAGCAAGGTAGATTTTTCCATCTTCTAAGATCTTCCTTTAATTTTTTATTTAGTGTTCTATATTTTTTGTTGTAGAAGTCTTTCACCTCTTGTTAGGTTGATTCTCAAGGGGTTTTTTTTAGACTATTTTAAATGGGGTGGTTTTTCTCATTTCCCTTTCAGAGGATTTGTCACAGATATACAGGGATGCCTTTGATTTATGGGCATTGATTTTATATCCTGCTACTTTGCTGAATTCATTTACTAGTTCTAAAAGTTTTCTGGTGGAATTTTTTGGTCTTCTAGGTATAGAATCATATTGTTGGCAAATAGTGCTAATTTGAGTTCTTCTTTTCCTATCTTTATCCTTTTAATTTCTTTCGTCAGTCTAATTCCTCTGGCTAATGTTTCAAGAACTGTTGTAAGTAGAAGTGGTGAAAGAATGCATCCCTGTCATATTCCAGTTTTTAGAGGGAATACTTTCAATTTTTCTCCATTTAGAATGATGTTGGCCTGGGACTCAGCATAGATAGCTTTTACAATGTTGAGATATATTCCTGTTATCCCTAGTTTGTCTAGTATTTTGAACATGAAGGGGTGCTGTATTTTGTTGAATGCTTTTTTCTGCATCTATTGAGATGATCATATGATTTTTATCTTTGCTGAATTACATCTATTGATTTCTGTATGTTGAACCAATTTTGAACCCTGAGATGAACCCTACTTGATCATGGCATACTATATTTTTTATATGGTTTTGTATTCGATTTGCCAAAATTTTATTGAGAATTTTTGCATCTATGTTCCTTAAAGATATTGGTCTAAAGTTTTCTTTTTCTGATGTGTCTTTGCCTGGTTTGGGAATCAGGATGATAATGGCCTCATACAATGAGTTTGGAAGTGCTCCCTCCATTTCTATTTCCTGAAATAAATTGAAAAGTATCTGTATTAGTTCTTCATTAAAGGTCTTGTAGAACTCAGCTGTGTATCCATCCGATTCTGGGCTTTTCTTGGTTGGTAGGCTTGTGATGGCATCTTCTATTTTGTGGCTTGAAATTGATCTATTTAAATTGTATATATCATCCTGATTCAGTTTGGGCAAGTCATTTGACTCTAGAAATTTGTGAATGCCTTCGATATATTCTGTGTTTTTGGAGTACAAGTTTTCAAAATAATTTCTAATTATCTCCTGTATTTCTGTAATGTCTGTTGTGATATTTCCTTTATCATCACGTATGTTAACCATCTGAATTTTCTTTTTCCTCCTCTTCATTAGCATGACTAAGGTTTGTAAATTTTTCAAAGGATCAACTTTTTGTTTTGTCAGTTTTTTCAATTGTTTCTTTTGTTTCAGTTTCATTGATTTCAGCTCTGATTTTAATTATTTCCTATTTTCTGCTTTTGGTGTTGATTTGTTCTTCTGTTTCTAGGGCTTTAAGATGTAGTGATAAGTCATTTATTTGTTGACTTTTTCTTCTTTTAAGAATGAACTTCATGCAATGAACTTTACTCTAAGAACTGCTTTCATAATGTCCCAGAGATTTTGATATGTTGTATTTGTGTTCTCATTCACCTCTAAAAATTTTTTAATCTCCTCCTTGATGTATTCTGCAACCCATTGTTTATCAGTAGCATATAATTTAGTCTCCAGGTGTTGGAGTGGATTTTATTTCTTATTTTATCATTGATTTCTAATTTCATTCCATTATGAATGGAGGGTAGTATCTCTACTTTTTTATATTTGCTAATAGTTGCTTTGTGGCATAGTATATGGTCTGTTTTAGAGATGGATGTTGCTTGTGTGTCTCCCCTTCTAGCATTGTGGATCCAAGGCATTACTGATTTTACCGTATAGGCTCATAGTTCCCCTGTAGGGTTCCAATACCTCCTTTGAGGTGAAGGATGATGTTATCAGATCGCGATATAAACAATATAAACCCTAAAAATTAATGTTAGCTATTAAGATGTTTACAGTTTGGTCACAATATACAAAAATGGTGAATTCAAGTATTGTCTACAATATACTCAGTAAGTTCATAAAATGATTGACAGTTTCTGATGGTGGACGAAGAACCAGGGCTGAGGAGTAGGATGATATGCTGAGAAAGTAGGAGGTGAGGACATTGAGTTATTATATCTTAGTTATTATGTATTATATTGGATAGACAAGTAAGTGGGAATACAGTAGAGTGCATAAAACATACATATATAAAAAATTTGTAAAAACACTTAAATAGCAGAAATTGGTTGGGAAAAAAGGAAAATAAACAAAAGGAATAATCAACACAATTGTAATATACTATTCAGATGTCCCAGTCCTCAAAATCCTAATTCATGAAAAGTATTTGGTTTCACATATTTTGTGAATGTGAAGGCAAGAGAGTTGAGAGGGACAGGAAAAAGAAATCTTGAAGGAAGAAACAGGGGTTGTTTGGGTTGGATATCAGTATCTTTCCTGCTTCTGTCTCATCCAATAATGGGATTGTCTGTTGTTAGCTGATATCTCCACCCTCAGGATGGCGAAGGTAACCATGGTGTCACTGTGCCAGTTTAGCAGCTGCTGGGGAGATGGGGGCATTAGAAACTGGGTACCTGGCCAGCCGGAGTTCCAAATTAGGAGTTGCCCCACGGAAGATGGTGATGAAGTTAACCCAAGATGAAGGCACCTGCTTTCAGCAGTTGGGTGTCAGATTGGATGGGGGGAGCCAGGCAATGGTGTTGGATGATTTGTTCAGAAATGAGCTCTGTGGCTTGCAGTGTGTGGATGTCGGCTGACTTCAGAGCCTGTGTGAGATTCTCGGATGCAGGCAGGCCACTGCACGCAGGGGACTATTTTCGCTGCTGCAGTGTCCCAAGATGGTGGCAACCAGGGGGCCCCACGTTGGTAGAAGGGGGTTCACAAGGGAGTGGCAGCTGGAGTTCCTGTGTGTGAGAAGCTACTGGGTGTCCTATGTGGGAGCAGCATTAGTGATTTCTGTTCGGATGTGTGGCTGAAAGTTCTATGCAGGTCCTGATCCCAATGGTCCCACTTGCATATCCAGTAGTCCTGTGTGGGGAACTGGTTGGGAGACCTACTCTGATGCTGAGGCCAAGAGCCCTGGACAGGCATGGTGGCCATGATTCCTGCACAGGAGCATATGGCTTGCAGAGAAGCAGTATTCTCATTACTTGAGTCTGCAGTCACAGAGGACACAGAATGCTGCCTCCCTCTGGCCCACCATCTTAGATCCCCCTACTCTTGTTTATTTTTTAAGGCAATTTGGTAACTAACTCATCTGTGGAGCCATCACCAGTGGTTCCTTCTTGTCCTGGAATCACTGATCCTTCTTAGCATTATCTTCATCATTCAGTTCTATTTATGGAGAATTATATTATTAGTCAAATTTTAGTATAACTTACTACATAGATGTAATTCATGCACTCTATCAGGACAACAATATGCTCTTCTGCTTCTTTTATGAAAAAGAACACAAGGGCTGGAGTTGAAGCTCAGTAGTAGAGCACAGGCCTAGCATGTGTGAGGCACTGGGTTCTATTCTCAGTATCACATATAAAAAAATGAATAAAATAAAGGTCCATCAACAGCTAAAAAAATAAATTTTAAAAAACCCACAGACTTCATTTTTAGATACATTTGTATGTAATTCCCAGTTCTCCTCTATACTAGCAATGTAGCTTTATTTGCACAAATTAACTAATATTTGTATAACTAGGAGTGTTGACTCATGCTGAAATCCCAGCTACTCCTATTTGGGAGACTGAGGCAGGAGGATTGCAAATTTAGGCCGGCATAGGAAATTTAGTAAATATTTGATCTGAAAACAAAATTATATACATATATTAAAAAGAAAGGTTAAAGGATGTATATAAATGGTAAGTTGTTGCCTAGCAAGTACAAGGGCAGATGTTTAATCCTAAATACTACAAAGAAAAAGATATGATATAAATACTTATTTTTAATTAGACTGAGATATATATGTGTGTGCATGTGTGTATGTGTGTGTGTGTGTGTATATATATGTACATATATAACATCTGATGTATCAGTTGACATTGAATAGTTTTAAATATGATAGCAAAAGTGATAACTTTTAATGTTTTCAATTTTTACCCAAGCATATGGTCACCTAAATTTGTTTTAATACAGTGAATTAAGTAATGATCCATCCTTTAACAAAATATCTTATAATAATTTATTTATATTTTAAAACAGGTTTGAAAGTGAGGAAACAAATATATTTAGACTTTTTTAGTAATGGGAAAATTTTATACAGAAAAGTTTAAGGATCTGATTAAGACCTTTGAGTCACCGAAGGCCTGTAAATTGAATTTAATGTGGTGACTTTACATCCTGTGTATTACACTAGAACAGTTTGTTTCCTGCAATTAACCTTGTCTTAGCAAAAGTAGACTCACATTGCTAGAACTATCTGACATTCTCATGTAGTCATCAAAATTATTTGGCCTTTTAATTATATAGCAGACAATACAAAAATAAATAGGAGACTTTTTTACATGGATTCTTCATTTCCTCTTTTATTTATTTCTGTTTTTTTCTCACATTTTTCAAAAACTTTAGGGGGAAATAATTGACATTTGCTTTTGGTTATCACAATTGCATCAATTCCTCCAGACTTCAATCCATTTCTCAATCGAAATCATTTGGGCCTATTCCTCCTGTCTTTTTAAATATATCGTCCATATGGCTAATTATCAGTAAACTTCAAGGATGATTCAGGATTCCATTTCTCCAACGAGGACAGTTGAATAAAGCAGTATGGTCAATATTAACCAATGGGTGATTTGATATGATGATGTACCTTGGCTGCCTTATAGACTTAGAAGCCACTTAGACATCTCTCAATTTTAATTTCTTAATTTATACAACAAGAACCTGGCCTTTGGGGCTGGGGATGTGGCTCAAGCGGTAGCGCGTTCGCCTGGCATGCATGCGGCCCGGGTTCGATCCTCAGCACCACATACAAACAAAGATGTTGTGTCCGCCGAGAACTGAAAAATAAATATTAAAAATTCTCTCTCTCTCTCTCTCTCTCTCTCTCTCTCTCTCTCTCTCTCTCTCTCTCTCTCTCTCTCTCTCTCTCTCTCTCTCCTCTCTCACTCTCTTAAAAAAAAAAAAAAGAACCTGGCCTTTGACCCTCTCGGACAACTGTGAGTTTCAAGGCAATATAAAATAATATATGTCAATATCCTGTAAACATTGTGTGTGTGTGTGTATATAATGTTACATAAGCATTATGTATGTATATATTTTAATATATATTTGATTTATGTATATCTTAATGTACCCCATATATTAAAATATAAATATAATTATATATAGAGTGTATATATTATAATTTCTCATTTTTACAAATGCTAACGTAGATCTTAATTCTGCTTCAGACATCTCTCTAACCCCTTTATCAGTGAATAGTTAGATAATTAAAGGAGGGTCTCATGTAAAAAAAAACTAAAAATACCTCTCTGTTTATCTACCCGAATCTACCAGAAATTTTTCTGGGAGGCTCTATTTTAAAAATATTTTCCTATTTGACTACTTCTTACTGTCAACACTGCTACTATTATCTTATAGTAATGGTCCACGTTATTGTGTACTCACTCATTTCAGGCACTACTTATTTAATATTTATAATACCATGAGTCTGAACCTACCTCGTTGCCTAATTCGACTATTATAACAGCCTCTGAATGGATGTCTTATACATGTTACTGTTTACAGAGTATTTTCTATGTGCCATGCAAAGATTTATTTTTAATGTTATTATCCCACATTTGTAGACAAAAATTAACAGTAGCTCATCTTCTCAGAGTAAGCCCAAAACTTTATAATGGATCATAAAAACTGCAGACCGCACCTGCTGACCTGACTGTCCTCCTGAAAGGCAGTACCTTGCTCCTTAGGATCTCACCACATGGGCTTCCCTGGCAACTTCCAAAACCGCAAACTCTTCACTTGCATAAGTTCTTGCATTTAGAATTCCCTCATCCTGCTCTGCAGGGCTTCTCCTTCACCAAATTAAGTTCTCTACTCAAATGTTATATGCATAGCAATACCATCAGAGAACCCCTCTTCACAGAAGCTCAGCCTGACTGTGGTTTTCTCTGTCTGATTGTCTTTTTCTTTGTCTTTCTCTTCTACTGTAGAACAAATACCATGAGGACAAATACTTGTCTTCTTCTCTACTAAACTCCCTGTGACAGAGCAATGTGCCTGGCATAAAAGTGATGGTCAGCTTTTCATCACTGTGACTAAAGCGCTTGATGACAAGAACAACTTAGAGAAAGAGAACGTTAATTTTGGCTCAAGTTTCAGAGCTCTCAGTCCATGTTCAGCTGACTCCAATCCATAGCCATCATGGCAGAAGGGTGTAGAGGGGAAAAGCTGTTCAACTCCTGACAGCCAGGAGGCTTTGGGGGGGGTGGGGTGGATAAAGTCCCCAAGGGGCATGCCCAGAGTGACCTCCTCCTCCAGCCATATCCCATCTGCCTGCCACAATCCATTCAAATGATTAATCCACTGATGAGATTGGAGCCCTCATGATCCAATCATGTCACCTTTGAACCTTACAGCACTGCCTAATGTGTGAACTTCTGAGTGGTCATTCCTGATCCCAACCATAACATAAAGGAATAAATGAAATAATGACATGAAAACTCTTTGTATTTTTTTTGTCTTTTTGAAAATTTTGATTCTACTAGCTTCAATTTATTATTTTTAATGTGTTCTTTATGTTATTGAAGATCTGTGGGAGAAATTTCTTTCCAATATTGTGTCTCCTAAGCAAATGGTATGACTTTATCATCTTGCCACCTTCTTATAGTACTCTCAGAGTAATTTTGTGCCTATTTATTATCTCTGCAAGACCATTTTTATGTTCTAAAGTTATATTTAGATTCAGTATACTAGTAGTCCCATACTGATTCAATGAATTGATCAATTTGCCTCTTGGATTCTTATGAAAAATAAATAAAACATAGAAATAGTATATAAAAATAGTAATAAAATTTGTCTGTGTCAGTTTCTCTTAAATTATGTTTATCTGTTTTTTTTTAAATATGTATAAGCTTTTCAGGTGTTAAATTAAGACACAGAACCACTTGCCCTCAATTCTGGAGGCTGAAGCTGGCCAGATGAAATATTTGACGACTCTAGCAAAACTGACTTCATATCCATCAATCCTCCCTCTCCGTTGGGAGAGTCTCCATGACATAGCAGGCACAGGGCTCCTATGTTCATGCAGGTTGCTGTTCATTCAGGGTTAACCAGGGCCCTTCCAAAAGTCTCTTTGTTATTGTTCTCCCTCCAAACAAATGGGACAGTCATACTCTTCTCATTGTTATGCTGAGAGTTATCAGTGGGCACAGCAATATAAACAGGAGGATGGTGTCCAGCTGAAGATGAGAATAGGACATGAAGCTTTTCCCTGGAATATTTTAGATTGAGATGAGTTTATCAGATTAGCTAATTAATAATATGAATTTGTTGTCCAGTCCTAAAAAGCATGGTAATAAATATTTGGTGTCATGTACCTCATACAGTGACTTTGATGATTATATGACATGTACTGTAAACTCACCCAGAAAGCCCAGAAGAATAAACATTCAATAGGTTTTTGCTACTTTCTTTTTATTTATTCATTTTAAAATATTTTATTACTTGTTGATGGATATTTATTTATTTATTTACTGATGGTGCTGAGAATCAAACCCAGTGCCTCACATGTGCTAGACAAGTGCCTATCACTGAGACACAATCCCAGCCCTCTTTTTTATTTTTGATAAATAGTAATACAGTTAGGTATTTTGAAGTCAGACGCATACTGTACATTATAGCTTTGGAAATTTTACTTACTTTAGTTTTCTTGTCTTTACTTTCATCATTTGAAAATGAAGATACCTAACATTCTTGACAGTGGTTATAAGAATCAGAGATAATATTTTTAAGATAATTTTTAGTTCTAGCATAAGAGATACCACATAGGAAGTGATTAATAAATAGTTATTATATCTAAATAAATACTTATATTTTAAAAATATTAATGATTATATTAGTAGTTATTATGAATTTTACTATTTACTTTAAAATTACTGTTTTGTTGCCTTTAAATATGTTTTAGTCATATTCACATAAATATATGAAATAATTTATACATATGTATAACATACATATATTCAGTAAATGTGCACTGTATAATATATATGTACTAAGTATGTGTACATACACACACACACACACACACACACACACACACAAATATTGAAAAACAGTTTTTCCCTAGTTAGATGATAAACATTTTATGGAAAGGGATTCCATGTTCTAATCCTGTTATAGGAATTTTGTACCACTTGCTATGAATTATGTATACAAAGGCACAAATATCTGCACTGAAATAAATTCAAGCAGAGTTTATTCTAATTAATTTTAGAATATACAAACAGAAGTGGCATTTATACATATAAATACTATGGTTTTATTTTTTCCTACTAATAAGATTTAGCTTAAATTCTTTATTTTCCCTTTTGTATTAGGTAATTTTCTCAGTATGATTACATAGAATTCATTTTATCTGCCTCCCCTATTATAGAATCATTATATGAAGACATTATTAAATTGGGATTGTGACTGTAGAATTTTATGGACATAATAAGAAAAACTTTGCTTAAACTATTGGAAAAGTATATTTTGAAGAAACTGAATAGCTGCTGTCAATGTTGAAAACAATAGAAAACCCACACACACACCCCACCAATGTTGGTCATTTTTACTATAGTAGATAGGTTACAGGTCATTGCTTCTCTGTTGAGCCGTCATCTTGGTATCTTTAATCCAGTGCTTCCCCAATCCCTGTCATCCTTGTCTAACAACCAAAGTGCTGATGTATCATTCATTCCACCAACTGCAAGCTGCCGTTATGTACTTCCTGGCCAGAGCCTCTCCCTTGATTCATTCAGCTCATACATTTGTTCATTCATTCATTTTGTTCTTGTTGTTCATCCAGCAAATATGCAGTGAATACTTTCTAAATACAAGCTGGTTTCTATCACTCACAGACTTACAGACTAGTGACAGTTATTCTGCAAATAGCCATGCAAACAAGAATAGCACTAATCTTATTAAAGTCCTGTGAAGAAGTACTTGGTGCTATCAAGTGGATAATAGAGGGATCAGAGCAAGCAAGGCTTCTTCAGAGAAGTGGCAGCTGAGCTGAAGTGTGCAAGAATTTCAAAGAAAATCTTGGAGGCAGGTGTCTCAGAATATTGAAAAGTGTCTGTGGGTTGGAGGGGCTGCAAGAAGGCCAGTTTTGTCTCTGGTGGGGAGTCCAGGCTAAGAGACTGTGATATGTGAGTAACCCACAGACTTTGAATTGATTCTATGTCATGGTAATGAATTTGATTTTTACCCTAATTGTGATAGGAAGGAAGCCATTAAAGACTTTGAAGCTTGGTGGTGATCTAATTAGGATTTCAAAGCCATCAATCTGTTGACCAAGGACAGGAATTGCAGGAGGGCAAGAATGGACACAGAAAAACCAATTAGGAAGCTCTTTATTAGTTAAGGTGAGAGATGGTTATCCCTTGAAGTCCCTTAAGAGAAGTGGATGATTTAAGAGATATTTAGGAAGTAAAATAGGAAGGTTGTTGGTGAACGGCTGAATAAGGGGGAGAAACAGGTAACGAGGATAACTATTGAGGTTCTCTTCAGTTCTCTTTTATCACTACTCATGACTGCTCCATTGCTCTACCTTTTGATACAGGTATCCCACTCTAAATTTAGTATAGATCCTAGACATTTTCAAATAGCATGTCATTTCTTAAATCCCCTTTTCTCAACTAAAGCAGATTCTTTCTTAACTTCATTATTCCCTCCACAGCCATTTAGAGTGGGGTGTTCTGTCTTCCACTCCTCACAAACCATGACGTCCAGAAAATCATCCAGCCTTCCTTCCACCTTTTCTTTGCCCTAGAATGAGCCCCTGGCAAAACATCATTCTAACTTCACTTTATTACTTTTTACAAAAAACAAATGTCTAGTTAATACCCACGCAATTTCTATGGCTTCTTCTCTGCATATGTTCTTATTTCCAAAGAAATTATTAATGTCTTGTGTATCTTTTCGGAGACTTTTTAATAAGTATACCTGTGTGTGTGTGTGTGTGTGTGTGTGTGTGTGTGTGTGTGTAGAGGGAGAGAGAGTGTGTGTTCCTCTTTTTCTGTGTATATAAATACAAACATCATTCTCTCCTTTATATCTTTCATTTCCACTCAAAAACTCTTAACCATTCTTCATTCCAAATGCCATAGGAAATTTCAGGCACATCAAGGCTTACAATAAACAACAACAAAAAAGCGAAACCCTACAGAACTAGAAAAAGAGAGGGAGAATTTTACTTAATATTAGATTACTGAAAACCATACAAAAGGAAATGTTGACAAATTTGATTCCACAAAACAGAAAATATAATTTTGCTAAAATGATTTAGATCTTAAGATTTATCCTCAGATCATACTTCAAGCTCCAGCTTGTTTCACAGCAGCTGCTCTGTTTGTGATACTGAAGGTGAAACCAGTTCTCCTGGAAAACTCAATGCCTCTATCAGGCTTACAGAAACACTATGAGATACTATTATGTTTCATGTTTATTGCCAGAAAAAAAGGAATTTTGCTGGAGTTTCTTCATGTTCTCCTAGATAGTTTAACATTTCAGAAAATGGTGATTTTTAGTGACCAGTCTCATTATCTTACCTGTGTGAATATAGGAAACTAAGAAAGTTAGTGAGAACAAATCATTCACAACAAGGTGTCAGAAAGTTTCTCCAAATTAGAATCATTAAGGAACATTTGTTTTTCCAGGTATCTCTGGATTTTTAATTACAATGCTCTTCCACTGTAGAATCAGATTCAATTTTATGTTAACATATGATATAAAGATTTCCTAAATGCTAGGAATTAAAATTGGATACTTTTTAAAATGAATAAGTCATTGCTTCTGAAAAGATCTTTTAAAATGACTATCAGTGGTCACTTGGTCATGTAAATTTTGTCATGTTGATGGAGATGTTAGAAAGGACTCTGATTATTTGAATTGATATTATTTGGGATGAAGAAGGTAGAAGTTATAGGAACATTATTTGGAAGAACTTTCAATTTGTTTTTGGTTGGGAGCTAAGCCTAGGGCCAGTAAACATTGTCAGGAAACAGAAACACAGAAACCCACTGTGCATGAACCAGAGTCTTGGGCCACTGCAATTGCAAGCCAGGTGGGAACCATATTAGAGTTTACGCTGCCTTTGTGGCCCAAAGCTTTCTTTTCTGGCCGAGGTTTACATCCATGTTTTCCTTTATTTATTTATTTATTACAATCATAATTCTTCCTTCTGCCTCCCCCCACCCTCACCCTCCAGTTCTTTAAGGCTACTATCATCACTATTTTTTGGAATTTCTTTTTTGAGTATTAGTTCTTTCCATGTTAGCATTCTAACACTACTTGCTATTACTAAAGTAGGACCCACAGTACCTTCATTTTTAAAACTTTTGCTGCAAATTACTAAGAAGAAGAAAATGAAGAAAATTTTACGTCACAAATATGAAAACTTTTAAAACATTTCAACATCTCTCAATCCCATGATTGACCTATGTCAAGAGAATAACCAGGAAAGAATGATCAATTGGTTTCATTTCATTATGTAGAGAGTATACCATTCTATCTAACTCTGTTGTCACATAAATGAAATTGCACAGTGAGAAAAAGAAAAGCATCCTTTGACATCCAGCACCTGGACTAGTACAATGAATGAAGCCTTGATGTTGCTATAAACTGGCCTGACATGCATGGCTAGTGTTTTGTGTTCTGTTGAAAAATGAACAATTTCCCAGGACCTCATCATCAAACAAATATATCTTCAGACCATAATGCCTCGAGATAAAAACAAGATCATTTTGTGAGTATGTTTAAAGATAGGCCACACATGAACATTATCTCAGCTAAAAGCAAGACCAAGAGAATCGCTACCCTGATCCATGAGTGAAAGGTACTTCTGACTAATACAACTCTAGCCTGTTCTGATTTTTCCCTTTTTAGCTAAAATTTATTAAGATAAGCAATTATAATATGGTCCCTGCTTCCTCATATACCTAATCCAGAGCAAACCTCCATCTCCTTGGATTTATCTTGAAATAGCCTAACCAAAGCTACATTCCTGTAGCAAGTTGTATTAAAATCCTTTAACTGAAATGTTCCACAATTCCCCAAGGTGTGTGTTTCCATTGCTGCAACAAGTAATAAACCCAGCTCATTCAAATATACATTTGGATGTCTTTGGATGAAAGGCAATAAGAAAGAAAATGGGGTCAGGATTGTACAGTACCTGTGGGTCATTTTAAGAACAACTCTAAGTAGGTTGGGATGTTTTTGGAGGTTTTACTTTTGCTTCTTTTATTTATTTATTTTAGTTTATATTTTAAAAGTGAATGACAGTGGAATGCATTATAATTCTTATTTTTTAAATTTTTTACATTTTTAATAACTTTTTAAAAATTGAAATAGTTCAAATTCACAGAAAAGTTCGAAGAACTATAAGAAAGTTTATGCATACAATTCACACAGATTCACAAATTATCATTTGTCCATTTGTTTTGTACAAAATCTGACTTTTTCTGAATTATTTCAGAGTAAGGTGGAGGTATAATCATGCATTTTAATTCTAAATAATTCAGTTTCCTACGGTGAAGGACATTCACTTACATGTAATACTCATCAAATTAAGAAGTATAGCATTAAAATATCAAATATTATTATATCATTATCTTATACACCATTTTCATTTTACCATTGTCCTGAGAATCTCTTATTTTTATTTTTTTTAACTGGGATTAAACCCAGAGATGCTCCCCAACTCCCTTTTTTTTTTTTTAAATTGTGTTTTGAGAGAGGGTCTCAGTAAGTTGCTGAGGCCGGGCTTGAACTTTCAATCCTCCAGCCTCAGGCTTTCAAGTTGCTGGGATCTTTAGGTATGTACCACTATGCCTGGCAAGGGAATATCGTTGTAATTTCTTTTTGTTTTATTTTAACCTCATTCAGGATCCTGTCTAAGATGATACACCATACTATTGGCCCACCATGTGTTCTGCATCCTCAAATTCAACTGTGAATCAATTAGCACTTGAAAAAAAGTTTTGTTGCTAGTGACTTATACTATTTAGGTAGGCTAATGATGGTTGCACCTGCACTGAAGAGGTATAGACTATTCCTTCTAGATTGTTATTTCATAAATAATATAAACAACTATTTATATGACATTTGCAATATCTTGGGTATCATAAGGAATCAATAGATGATTTAAAGTATAAAAGAGAATGTGCATAGATTATATGCAAATACTACACTTTATATATGAGATCTGAGCATCCATAAATTTTGGTATCTAGGATATCCATCGATACCAAGTGATAACCACATTTAGTTCTTATGTGCCTTTATATTTCTTTAATTTTAAATGATGGCTCAGTCATTCTCTTTTTTAACCTTGATATCTTTGGAAAGGATGAGGCTTTCATTTTGTAGAATATCTTTCAATTTGTGTTTGTTAATTTCTCCTTATAATTAGAGCCAATTTATGTATTTTGGTGAAAATGCTGCTGCGTACTTCCTTGACTTAAAATGGGTTGATATACGCTATTAAACTGATCCACTGATCTGTCTCTCCATTAATCAATATCATATCATCTTAATCATTGTAGCTTTATAATATATCCTGACATCAGGTAAAGTAAATTGGTTAACTCTTCAGCTGATTTAGGAGCTCTTAATTTCTATATACATTTTAGAATCATTTTGCAAATTTCCAAAAAAGCACCCTAAAATTTGACTAGAATTACATCAAAATGATAGACAACTTTAAGGAGAATTGAATTTGAAACAATTATTACTTGAATGATGTACAAACCTGATATAGAATCTTTACTTATTTGGGGGTTTTTATTTTTATTTGTAAATGTTTTCTAGTTTTCAGTGTATAAAGACTTGGCATGCATTTTGTTATGTTCTATACTTAGAATTCTATACCTAGAAATTTATATTTTGGTACGCTATTTTAAAACCTTTTTGTTTTCTAAATTTCAGATTCTAGTTTATTGCTAGCATTCATAAATAATTAATCGTTGTATGGTGATGATATATAGACTTGCTGCACTTAGTACTAGGAGCTTTTTGTAGATTTTGTGGAATTGTAAATTAATACATTGAGCTTATTTATAATAGCTGTATTAAGTTTTTTTTGATAATTCTTTTAGCTCTATCACATTTATATTCTTTTTTTCTTCATTTTAACTGAAAAGAAATCTATATATCTATCATTTACAGTCATTTAAAATATGTATACATTGTAGAATGGCTGAATTGAATCTGTCAATATGTGCATTACTTCATATACATTTCATGTTTTGAGAACACTGGAAATATACTATTCTTAATGATTTTCAAGCATACAGTGTATTAACTACAATCATCACAATGTACTATAGATCTGAATCTATTCCTTCTAACTTAAATTTTATCTTTTGACCAGCATCTCCCAACCTCACCACCCCGCTGAATCCCTGTCATATCTACATTTGCTTCTATTAGATATTTTTTCTCCTGGTTATAGATCATATTTCCTGATATTTTACAGATTTTGAATTCTGTATTGCTGAGTCCTGCAGTTTGGTACATTCTTTCAAACATGATGAAATTTGTACTGGAAGGCATTTAACTTGCTTGCAGTTCTGTTTTGTCCTTTTGAAATTTGTTTTTAACTTTTTTTTCCCAAGGTAGGTTTAGAATAGAAATCAGGAAATATATTTTTCTATAAAGTTCCAGAGTGATTTGTTTTCTTACAGGCTGCATAATCTTGGTTGCAACTGTTCAGCTCTGCCTAATCTAAAAAGTAGCCATACTCTAATATGCAAACCTGTGCTGTGGGCATGACTCGGTCTTAATAAAATTCTATTAACTTAAACAAGTGCTGGGCTGAATGTGACCTTGGCATTGCAGTTTTCCAATCCATAATCTAAAGAATATTTCATTCTAGAGCTACTTGGACCCATTATTAGCATGTATTATTTCTAGAGTTACTGTTGAACGTCCTGTGTATTTACCAAGGACTATTCATGGTGGCTGGAAGAAACTCAAAGAGGTCTGGCTTTCTGTGAACACCAGAAACATTTTAGCTCACAGCTCCTAGTTATTATTCTCTTGGAAATTATTTTTTTTCTTCATTTGGGAACTCTGCCCTACACACATGCAATTGGAATGCAGTCAAAGGCTTGAGCACATCTCTGGATTTCTTCCTCTACACAGCTCCTTTTTCTCTACCACCCTGCCTTGTAAATTCAAGCTGTCCCAGTCTCTGTCTCCTCTATTTGCTAAAAACTGTTTTATTCTTGGCTTTCTCTTTTAGATCTTCAATCTGGAAAGTGCCTCTAAGCAAATGCCTGGGGTGATGATAGGCTCTGGTTTTGAGTCCTTTCTCTAGGGGATCACAGTCCTGTGCTTCCTGTTGTTCATTGTTGGAAAACAATTGTTTAATGTATTTTGCCCCAGGTTTCAGTTGCTTTTGCCTGGAGGATAATTTCATACCATCTTACTCCCTCACAGCTGGAAACAGAAGTTACCTCATTATTTGTATGGTTTTCTGTCTTTTCTTTGGCTAGTAAGCTCCCCCAGATGCCAGCTCTTCAAATATTTTTTTTTATCCTAAATCTATTTTTTTTTTTGCATTTTCTTAATTTTGGGCCTGGGTACTCCTCCCCCACCCCCACCCTAGGCTCATCTTGGACTTTTTTTTTTCCCCTCAGCACAAAAGTGACCATCTTTTCAAGAAGACTTTGTTCTTTATAAGGAGGGATCCTATGTAAACATTGTAGGGTATCAGGCAGATGTGCTTCTTTATTAATTAATGGGCCACAGAGCATGAGGTTAAGGGCACAGAGATCTGCTAGGAAAGCAGGGTAATAGAATCATACAAAACAAAATAATGGCCTTGACGAAAATATAGCAGTAGATGTATTCTAATGGTAGGGTTGACAATCGACAGAATTTGCTAAAGATTACATGTAACTTGTGAGATTTTAAAAGTTTACATATGATAACTTTATTTTCTAGGGCTTTGTGGTCATCAACAGATGTGAACTGAGCTCACATCCAAAATTTGGTTGGATGTTGAAATTGATAACATCATATACACTCCAAGAAGACTTGAAATGTTTTAAAATGGGAATTTAGGGGAGAGTAAGATTATTATCAAACATGACCCAAAATAACTTGAGCTGAGATAGAAGAGAGGAGCTGGCTAAGAGTTTTATGGTGGGGTAGACTGGGGTGAAAGTTTCTCCTTATAGGTGGGGGGATAATGGGTTTGAACTTGCTTCTAAAGTAGATAGCTCTTAGAAATTCTAATCTGATTTGCCATACCTGAGGCACAAAGGGGGAGAAAAAGGGTAAAACTTAGAGTATGTCAGCAGTTAAGTCAAACAGCAAAAAGTAATTAATTAATTAAAAAAACAAGGTTCATTTCTGCACAATGTTCCTTACAAGATTTTTTTTTCTCTAAGTTGCTCAAAATACAAAGTTGCCATTCCCAGAGATGATGAAGAATGTTAAAGTTTGGGAAGGAAGAATCAGTGTTTAGATTAAGTCTGTTGTTTCAGATGACTTTACGATATACATTGATATACATTTCGGTTTATATAATTGTATAAATTATATAAATATAAATTTATATAAATTTATATCAATGTATATATAAATTTATGTCAATGTATCTATAAACTTATATACATTGATATAAATTTACGCATTGGTAGGAAATTTCAGTTTATAAAAGAGAACAAATTATAACAAAGTGGTCTCTGCCTAACATAAGCAATTAAAAAAATCAAAACTGCACAATTTCATAAGAATTTTAATAACAGAATCACTTAAAGATAGATGCCCTACTCTTAGTTGGCGTCTCTCTCTCTCTCTCTCTCTCTCTCTCTCTCTCTCTCTCTCTCTTTCTCTCTTTCTCTGTCTCTCTTTAACAAAGTCATGAAAAATAATTTGTAAGCAGGTAAAAATATAATTTGATAATTTCCTTTGGCATCTACCCCAAATTATTATTGTTTGTTATTTTATGACAGAAGTGATTTTTTATTAATGTAGAGAACATGTTCAAATTTAGATTTCTGTAGTATTTAAATTATTATATGTTTTACTCATGTAACTATTTTTGCTCTTAAAGTGTAAAACTTGTTTACTATCCTAAGATATTAGGTGTATTGACTTGTGTCTTATGTCAGAATTCGTGATATATTTCTTTTAAAAACATGTCCAAATTTTTTTCTTTTTGATTTTGGAAGAACTGGTTGTGGCTTAATTCAGTCACTTTAGAGAAAAGCATCATAAGAGTCAGTTTTGTTTTGTATCTTCAAACAAATTGAAATTGACAGAATCAATAAAAATGACAACTTGTATAAAATTAAATGATCTAGTAATGTTTTTCAGGTTCTCAACAGTTCCTTTAGAAATGATGCAACTGGTGGCCAACCCCACCTTTACACCTTTTATTAAATCAATGGCTTTGAATATTAAGTCAGAGGATAAGAGACCTGGTTCTCAGTCACAGTTCTAATTTGGAAAAATCCAGGAGTCATTTAGTTTATAAAATGCTGAGTTTTCTCATTTACAAATGAGAGAGTTGATGTAAATGACTTCCATTTCTGTGTAGGTTGAAAATGCTTTAATGTTAGGATTCTAAGTCAAGAGTGTAATTGAAGCATTAGAAGTCTTTTTGTCTTACCTTCAATCTACTAAAATGAACCATGCATCTAAATAAAAAGTTTAATCCCATACTGCTAAAAGGATAATATTAGCAATTAACCCAGACAGAAAAAGTTTTGTTAGAGAATGCAGAGTTGAAACTTATTTTCAAAGTATTTGCAAGAGGAAAGACCATTTAATCATGCAATTAATAAGCAGTCTAGGAAATTCAAGGAGTAGAACACATTTTCTTTCCAGCAGTTTCTATATGAAACTCCACTACTCTTCTACTTCTTTCCTCTTGGCCATCTGTTGTTGAAAATTTGAGGCTGATTCAGGACAGAAGAACTTCTGTATGAGGTTGTGTTAGTCAGCTTTCTGCGACTACAACAAATACCTGAGATAATCAACTTATAAAGAGGAAAGGTTTATTTTGTCTCAAAGTTTTAGAGGTTTCAGTCCATGATTGATTGGTCCCTTTGCTTTAAGGCCTAAGGTGAGGTAGTATCTTATAGCAGAATGGAGTGGTGTAGGAAAAGTACACAATGTGAAAGAGGAGGGAAGAGAGGAAGGGAGGAAGGGAAGAAGGGAGGTGGAGGGAGGGACCAAAGTTCCACTGTCTCTATTAAAGTCATGCCTTCTGTGATATAAAGACCTCCCACTGTATCCTGACTCTGAAAGTTTTCACCACCTTCCAATAGCACAATCCTGGGAACAAGCCTCCAAAGCATGGGCCTCTAGAGCAGATTTCAGATCCAAATTATAGCAGAGGTTTTACCAGAGAACTTCCCAGACCATCCTAAAATAAACCCCTGAAATGTTACCACCTCTGAACCACACCAGCTGTCAATCACCAGGCAACTTGCCTCTAGTCCTGGGAGTCACCACTTTAGAAGTAAATCAAGGAGTGGTATTATCAGCTCCTCTCCCTTCCTGGTGGGGAAAACAGGAAGAACATTTCTGATTCTGTGCTTACAGAGATCAAATGTGTAGCTAAAATCTCAAGTTGGAAAAGTTTCTGAACCTTTCCTTCTGAAATGTTGCTCTTCATCATGATTATGTTCTATTGTAATATTAGAACAGTATAATCACAATACCTTGAAAGTTCGTGTTGAACTGCTCTTACTCAAAGCACTTTATTTCACTCATTCATTTATTTATCACCCACTATGTATGGTCCAGTCAACATTCTAGGCACTGATCTCATAGATAGTAGTCTCTTTAGTTAACTCAACTTCTCTAGGATTTTGCTTCTCTCTTTCCTTCTGTCTCTCTTATTAGACAAGGAAACTAAAGTTCATCAAGTACCAGTATGAACCAAGTCATGTAACTAATAAATATCAGCATTAGAGTTCAAACTCAGTCTTCAAAAGCATGATTCTTTCTGTTACATTTTTGTTAAGAGGTATCTATGGCTGGCATTGCTTTGCAGGGAAATTGCTTCTAAAATTCCAAACAGCTGACCAATAAATATGCATTTTAAAGAAAAATCTGTTGGAAGTCGTGCATTAGCTATATATTCATGGTGCTGCTTCTGAGGATGTATCTTGTATATGTTTGGCTTCTGAGAAATATTGATGTGAATGGATGCTAGAATGTACTTCCAAATTCCCCATAATGCATGAGCTCTTTAGCACCTTAAAGATTTTGTTTCAGGGTAAAAAATGGAAGGTTTAACTTTGACTTTCAGATATAATTAATATTTTTAAATGCAGCTTTGGGAGTTTTGGGGTATTTTCCTGGATCGATAAAGTGATACTTCAAAAACTTTTTCACTTGTAAATGATCCTTGTGAGTAATCTTTAGGCCAAAACTCTGGAGCAGATTAGAAGAGAGAGAGAAGCGGGGTCAGGTACCTTGAATTCTTAAAAACACCATATTCATATATTATAATGACACTACTTTGTCTTGTACCTCACTTGAATGTGCCTGGAGTATTCCATTACTCTTTTTCCATTTTTCTCTTTTTAGGTTACTGCCCATATGGCTATCGGGAATGTCGGAATGGTAAATGCTACAGAGCAGAGCAAAACTGTGATTTTGCCGATGATTGTGGAGATAATACTGATGAGAATGAATGTGGTGGCTCTTGTACTTTTGAAAGAGGCTGGTGTGGCTGGCAGAACTCCCTGGCTGAAAACTTTGATTGGGTTTTGGGGATTGGCTCTCATCAAAGTCTCCGACCTCCCAAAGACCACACACTTGGAAATGAAAATGGTAGGTGATTAGGTTGTTAAGGTTGCCCCGATCATATCTACAGGGTACATCTCCTGTCTTCCCTGAGAGCAAGACAATCACAGTGACACTTGCCAGTGCTTTTGTTTCCTGTGGCCACTGTGAAATAGGGAATGGCCATGAAACTGGGTGTCTTAAACGAGAGGCATTTATTGTCTCACATTGCTGAGAGCTGGAAGCCCAAGATCAAGCTGTCGGCAGAGTTGTTTCCTTCTGAAGGTTCTCAAGGAGAATCATTTCCTCCATACCTCTCTCCTTGACTCTGACAGATTTAAATGTTCCTTGCTTATAAATGACGGTTGCTTCTGTGTTTTCATTTGATGCATGTGTTTTCCTCTGCCCCAATTCCTCCTTGTTATTACCGTGCAATCATATTAGATTAGGGTCTACCCTGATAGCCTCATCTTTACTTCATCATCAGCAAAGATCCCATTTCTCTTTATGAGGACAAGGGTTAGGGCTTAGCAATGGGATGGGAGTTACAATTTTACCCACAACAGTGAATTGCCAAAATCTAATATCAATCGCTGTTTTGATAGATAGTTAGGTGATAAGCTAGGCTATCATTAGATATCACTCCTAAATGGCAGGCACTTGTCGAAAATAACCCTGAATTCTAACACTCATTTGATCATCAGCAAGTCACTTAGTTTTCAGAATCTCAGAGTCTTCATTTGGAGTTCATGAATTTTTCACTGTGTAGCTAGCAAAGGTTGTGCAGATCACGTGAGATGATGTATATAAGGAGAAAGGTCTTTGCAACCTGTCGAGAGACTGTGAAAATGTAACTACAAAGCCACGTATGTTAAGAATGTTGGGTGCGGATTATTTTTGAAATAAATCTCAGTCTTGTTGCTCAAGGAGCAAACAACATGAGCCAAATCCCAAACTAGGGGATGCCACAAAATTGTGAAAAGATGTTTAAATATTGGTATTCCATAGGTCTGTTTTAAAAAATCAACTAAGCCAGGCTTACCAAGTCAGAGCATAGAAGACGTAAATCCCATTCAAACACTCAGTTCTCCATACATGAAATTTTGTTTAATACACAAGAATAAATTTAATCCCTTTCCTCTCATTTTGCATATCAAAATTCTCAGTTTTTTATTTACACACTGATCAAGTGACTGAATATTTGAAAGTGCATGATATTCCCTTATTTAGATTTCACAGGGAACTGTGGCACTGTTTTATAATAACTGGATAGCTGAAGGAGTCCATTAAACGATTTCTATAACTGTCTTGTTGATCTGATGGCATAAATATCCTGTCAGATCAGTTAATCTGCATACTGTGAGGCACTTCACTAAAAGCACAGACAGTTGGAAATTGTCCTGTCAGTGAGCAAGGGACAAGGCCATTAGATTTATTCTCTGTTTCAAATGGAAATGCTATTGGCAGCTCAGATCTTATGAAATGTAATTAAAAACCCTAACTAAGATGGAGAAACTAAAATAATCCCCTCATTGTTATTTCCATCCTATGTGAATCCTATCCTTGTTTCTAGGGCACTTCATGTATCTAGAGGCTACTCCAGTGGGACTTCGGGGTGACAAAGCCCACTTCAAGAGTGCTGTATGGCAAGAATCCAGCAGTGCCTGCACCATGAGCTTCTGGTATTTCATATCTGCAAAAGCCACGGGGTCCATTCAGGTTCTCATTAAGGTAGGATCTCAACTGGAGAAGCCTCTGAGTTTGGTGAGGTTCCTGAAGGCAGCACATAGCCCGAGGGAGGGAATAAGCATCCTTTCATCTCCAAAAGCTACTCCTGTGGCCCAGATGCTCTGAGGTTTGGTAGACTGGGGCATGGGAACCAGCTTTGAGTTCATCATCATGCCTTGTGAATCCAAGAGATTCCCTTTGTGCTAATAATTAACCTTTCTTTCTATTAAGTTTCCTTCCCTATATTTTTTTTCCAAAAAAAAAAAAAAAAGATTATTTGTCTATCTGATAGGAGAGCAACTAAACGTTTTTTTTTCTCCTCCATGAGTAATCATTAAGGGAACTAATAATAGCCATTCTGGTTCTAAGCACACTGTGCAAAGGCTGAATGGCTCAGAATAATCAAGGTATGATTACATTGAACTGCTTATTAACTGTGACACACTAATGCATTTTCTTACTGAGGATTAATTGGATGTTTCCGTCAGAGCTTTAATTTAGTATAACAAAGTGACCGTGTTCGGGGAACAAAATAACAGTCAATATTAATATTAATGAGACCTGGTTCAAATACCTTTACTCTTTAAACAAGTTAAAACAGCAACAAAATCCAGGTATATGGGTCTATGCATTTATTTCAAGAATCTAGTTGGAATTGCAACAAACCTTATTTTAAAACATACTGTAGTGGCCACTGCTATTTTGTCACACATGAGATTAAGGTGAAGTGCCCCAACACTGATGGCAGTGGCCTGACCCAAATGCCAAAGAATCATGTCTGTTCATGTATCTGAATAGCTCACAGGTGCATAGTTCATGTTTTATTGAAACCTGAACTGACTTTATAACCTAGGACTCTTCTAGAGCTATGCAGAAAAGCCAGCCAAGTAAGACACACACAGCAAATAATCACAGCAACTTATTCTTATGGCTTCAATATGGAAACTTACTAAAACATAAAACTTCACATTCTCGCAGGAGAATTTCATCAGCTTTCTTCTAAATGTGATACTTGGTTACGTGGCATGCACTGTGTGTGGGGGGGATTTGGTAGTGCTCTGTGGAGTTTGATTCTATCATTTGCTTCCTTCATATTTGCTTTTCAACAGTCTTACAATTTAGGAACAAACTTTATATTAGTATAAAATATAGAAATTAAGCCATTTTGAGATATTAATATCAAGGCACGTAGAACTCCTATGTTTCCTCTGACTGATTTCTGTGAAAATTCAACTATGTTTTTCAACACACATAAAAGAACATATGCTTATTTTCAACGTATATGCATATTTTGGAGCTGGGGTGTGGCTCCATGACAGAATGGTTGCCTAGCATGGACGAGGTCCAGGTTTTTATCCTCAGCACAGCAAAATCAATCAATCAGTTATGTTTACACTCATATAATCACATGGATTGTGAAGGACAAAAATCTTCCATTACATGCACTGAATTTATAGCCATGAGTTTTAGGAAAATCATTTTATTTTGGTAACATGATACCTATTTTTAATCATCATTACAGAGGCTTCTTTCTGTGTGGAACCCCATATTGGATTTTACCTTGCTCTTGAGTTTGAAAGTATCTTATCCATAGGACAAATCCAACAGGGGCAGGAATTCTGCTTTACTCTTCATCTTTGAACATATTTCCAGTTTATGGGTATGCTCCCTCTGTCTCAATGTTCCCTGCTTATCAAGATGGTCCCTTTCTGTGTTAGCCCCACACCAAGTCCAGCACAGTCTGGAACATTTAGCCTCTTTCAAAATCTTCCTTGACCACCTTTTGTCTACTACCATGATCTTTCATTTTCAAAGCATTCCCCATAGCTCTGGGAATGATTACAGCTCAATGGTTGGTAAATCATTCTATTTAAACAAATGAATTGCAAAATCTTGAGAGCAGGGCCACTGAAGTTTTAGTTTTTGCCTTCCTTCTCAGGTCTTTGCTCAATGAAGCAACAAGGTGGTGCCTTCTAGAGGCCCTTGTTAAGAGTTGCCTGTCATGGAATGGCTATGATGTATTATATGCATGGTCTTCGAGTCTGATTTGAAGAATTTGTAATCAAAAATCTTAAATATATGCATGCAAGTAGACATAAAGGCATGCAGCAATTGAACAACAATTTAATGGTAGCATAATTAATATGGGGTGGTCTTGATTACAGATCACAGCAATTATACATAGTAGCAGATACCATTTATTGAACATCAGACCCATATTGTTTCATTTCAATCTTGGCACAACCCTCTGAGTTAATGTGAGTCCCATTTTAATAAAGGACTAATGGAATCTCCCAGAAATAACCTAAGGACCTGATGACTCACTCTGTTAGTGACAGAGTGGGAATTTGAATTTAGGTGCGTGTGCACACAAAACTCACATGCTTACTTCCTCACCTCCATATCCAAGTCCACACTCTAACAATGAAATGGAGATTGTATTTTACTGAGACTTATATGTAGTGCCTTCAGTAATTCTCTAGAAAAATGAAATAAATATTATTCTTAGAATGGAGAGATATGCTACTTATACTATTCCAGTAATAATGAGTGAATCAGGAAAACCTCAGAACCAAAAAGCCATTTCTTTAGAGAACATTTAGTGAAAATCAGCACTATTTTACAGGTTGCATATTTTATATTTTTCCTCCTGTATTTCTTGCTGTCAGTCAAATGACAGATACTTTTTATTAAAGAGATGCAATTGAAACAATGTAATATTTGTATGGAGAAACTGATATTGTTTTTCTTTCCTTTGATGTATGCTTTAATTATAAATGGGGAAAATAATACGGTACTTTGAAATGTTTTCAAGAGTAAGAACAAATTTTTAAAATACAGTTAAGGTTTTATGACATCAGATAATTAAACAGGTTAGTTTTTCCTCACTAGTTGCTTATGCCAACCCAAATCCTTTATGAATGGGAGTCAATGGGAAGTGGTTAATCTTCATTTTATGGGTCAGCTAAGTGAGGCTAATCAAGGTTAAGTAGTAAGTCTAAGTTCAAAAGTAAGTGTGTGAGCTAGGACTTTAACTCAAGTGTTCTGAAGTTAAGATTGAAATGCCACACAATCAGTTTGGTTTCTGTCTCTCAGTGGATGATGTTTAAATGTTGTTTATCTGGAATAAGTAGATAGCAGCCTTTTCTGGATTCAGGAAGAATTTATTTTTAATATAACTATGTTCACTTTTGATAAGTTTTTATTTTTACCTACGTTTGAACTCATCCACATTCAGTATTACATTTCTCATTTAATTTAAATGCATTACTTTTCAGGCCACTGAAGATTTAAAATAAAAATAAAACAAGTATTTTGGAATAGAAGAAGGGTTCCACAGCACAAAAGTTAACTTGGTTTAGAAATATATTTAATCTTACTCCCAGAATTTTACTTATTTTTCTACTTACCTGATTTCTGATGGGGTTAAATAAGGACAAATAACATGCAGATGTGAGCATACCAAAATAATTTTTGAGGAATTTTAAAATTTGCTTTGTGTTTGACAGTTTATTTTTTTAGTTAAAAGTCTATCTAGCCTCATCAAGAAACAAAAGATCTTTGCATCTTTTCAGCTAGCCATTTGAATAAAATACAGGGACACCTGCTATCTGAGGAATATTACCCTCCTTTGGAAGTACTCCATCTGTAATAAACTGTTGATATTTTAATCAAGATGACTGCATGCTTTGGGGAATTTAAATATATTTAATTGAAGGCATTCAGGACTATCCATTATGTAGTCATGATAGAACACATAATATATTCAAGCCAGAAGTGGAGAAAAATAATGTATTTCAGGAGAGCTCTCCTGATAGAGCAAGTTAGTTATGCTAAGAGGCCATAATTAAATTAGTTCATTGTTTTATCTTGCTTAGTGTTACAGAATATTTTAGAGCTGGTGGGGTTGGTTTCTTCAAAATAAATCTAATCTGAGCTATTCATTTTACAGAAGATGGAAATAAGAGTAAGAGGTTATATTTCTTACCTCCATGCATGTATATTTTAAGAAAAAATTAGGATATGAATAGGAATTTTCTACCTTCTAATTTAGGGCTCTAAATTGAGATCCTGGAAATTTTATCTAATCATTGTCATATTCAAGATGGAAATATAGTCTCCCTAGTCATGTGTTTGTATCTATGGATTAAACCAACCATGGGTCAAAACATTAAAATAAAATTGTATCTATACTAACTGTATGCACACTTTTTTGGTCATTATTCCCTAAGCAATATGGTATAACAATGACTTCCATAGCATGTACATTGTTAGAGATGATTTAGGGTATGTGAGAGGATGAATTTAGATATATGCAAATACTCCTCCATTTTATATGAGGGACTTGAATATCCATGGATCTTGGTATTCTCGGAGGCTCTGGAACCAATCCCCTGTGGATACTGAGAGGTGACTGTTATAGATTTTGTTAAGATGACCATAGAAAAGGTCAAATGATTAAACAACAGGCTAGTTTCCATTTCTTACTTAGAAGACGTGTACATGCTGAAAAACTCCTAAATGTAGCAAACAGTGAGTCTTAGTTGGACACAGGAGTCTAATGACTTAAAGATAAGAGCTCTCTAATCTTTCACCCTCAAATACTCACCTCCATTCATGCTCACTATGACCCCCATGTGAGATCTACAACTAATTGATAATAATACGTGTGAGTAACTATTACAGTACATTGGAGAGATTTTTAAAAAAATCTTTTAGCCTTTTTTTGATTTCCTTCAACTCACTGAATATCTAATGTTATTTCAGGCAAATTATTGCCATTTGATTCATTATTCAAAGAATGAAAATATCTGCATGGGAAAAATCAGTTTTGCAAAGAGCAACATGGATTTTGGACAATATATCAACTAAAGTAAATTTTTAGTGCCAGATTTAATTATCCTTTTAAGAATTGTTTCTGGGGCTGAGGATGTGGCTCAAGCCGTAGCACGCTCGCCTGGCATGCATGCGGCCCAGGTTCGATCCTCAGCACCGCATACAAACAAAGATGTTGTGTCTACCAAAAACTAAAAAAAAAAATAGACATAAAATTCTCTCTCTTTCTCTCTCACTCACTCTCTCTTAAAAAAAAAAGGAATTGTTTCTGTACCTTAACAATCTGATCTGATAGTTTGGGATGTAGAATAGTATTAAACTTGACCAAATGAGTAGATAAAAAGGTGACCTTTGCATTTCAGGCTACATTCATATCCCATATAAAGTACGCAGAGTTTACATAATCACCATGAGATCACAATGCCCTGCTTTATATATTTTTAAAAATTATTTTCCCATGTCCTTTACCTTTCACAGAGTCTTCACTGCTACCAAGCAGAACTCTGAAGCCTTACCACGAAGTCTCTTTTGTCAAAAAGAAAATATTCTGCTAAGATGTAATGCTTTAGTTTAATTAATCCCAGGAGTTTTTTGCTTTACAAGAAAATCATATGGTTAGTTCTAGGGAATATTCTCACTACTATTGCTCTTGCTTTATTTCTACTTTACCTGTGCTACAACTACTCTGGCACCAATTTGTACTTACTGACTCATTTTTCCATAGAATGTGCTGTCTCTTTGCCCATATTAACTCATTTAATCTTCAAAATCAACTTTCAAGGGAAACACTTTTTTCCCCCAACTTTGCTAACCATGAAATTGAAGTCCAGGTCACATAAAACTGTATAATCAGGAATAAAAGTCAATTCTTTCCCAAATATCTATGATCTTAACAATTACAATCAACCTCTGCCCTTAGAATGTAAAACATGCTGATACCTGGGAGGCCAAGATATGACTGTTCATCAAAGTTCTCCAGGGGCTCTGTAATCCTACAAGTGAGATTTCCTTCTCAAAAATATTAATTAATCCACAGACCTGTTTCACACATGTTAAAAGAGGAAAGGTACAACTTTGTATCCATCAGCTTCTGCAGTTATATTTTGTTTTCTTTATTAAATTTTTAGTTGACAATTAGTTATTATAAATATTTGTAAGACATATAAGTGTGATATTTCAGTACATGTGGATACTGTATGCTAGCCAACTCAGGATATTTAGGGTATCCATCCTCTCAAAACTCTGTTTTGTTCTGATTAGAGTATTTGTTTTCTGTCCTAGCTTGTCTTCTAGTATTAGAATCTGTTTATCTAGATCATTCTCCATCATATCCAATATAATTTCAAAAAAAAATGAAGTTGCATTTAACAGCTACAGGTTAATGTTGATGAGGAAAGAATGAACTAAAAAACAGTTAAATGAATAATAATTATCAAAATATTTTTATAATCCCATTTCTTAAAATTGGGAGTGTGACTTAGTTACATAGCAAGACCTACTGAAGATGAAGCACTTACCATTATGTTAAAGAAGTGAAAAAATAACAACTATTTTTTTGTGATATTCACAGTACTGTAATGTGATATTAAAACATCTACTACTGCTATTGGTGAGACAGTCATTGGTACTGGTACTATCCATGATTTGTTTCCCATAGCCACAAATTAAATATCAAATTTTAGTTGAAGTTAGTAACAATAAAGATATCTTCCATCTATGTTACAACCTTCTTGAAAATCAATATTCTCTATATAAGGATCCTGGAGAACTTTTAATTTTGTAAGGGCATCTGTCTTATGTGGTCTATTTTATATTACATTTACTTACTAGGGGCTACCAGAATGAAAGAAGGGAAGAGAAGAGAATGGTCAGCAGGTACAAAATAGCACTTAAGGGAGGTAAGTTCTAGTGTTCCATTGCATAGCAAGGTGACTATAGTTAGCAATATTGTATTATACATTTAAAAAGAACTAGAGAGAACATTCTAAATGTTCTCACCACAAAGAAATGATCCATATTTGAGGTGACAGATATGCTGACTACCTTCACTTCATCATTAAATAATGTATACCTACATTGAAACATCACACTGTGCCTGTAATGCAAGAAACTTGGGAGACCGAGGCAGGAGAATTGCAAGTTCAAAGCCAGCCTCAGTAACGTAGGGAAACCTTGTCTCGATTAAAAAGGATGGTGATGTAGCTTAGTGGTAAAGTATCCCTGTACCAAAAAATACACAATTTTTAAAAAATAAAAAAGGAAGACATACCACTTTACCCCATAAATATGTACAATTATTGTGGGTCAATTAAAAATATTTTTTATAATCAATGTGTCTTCTCTAGGTTTGTTTTCTTTTAAAAAAAACATGAAAAAGTAACTCAGCTTCCAAAGATTGAAACATATATTCCCTGAAGACAACATTCATTAGAACCAAGTGCAAAGCAGACAGGGTAAATGGGCTGAGGGTCTGCCACAGCCAAGAAGGACTTGAGCTGACCAGCATCAGGCCTGAAGCCAAGTAGAGTCAGCAGCTTTCAAACTCGCTGCTACTGGATTAATGTATGAAGAAATTTGTCACCCAGATTCAGTAGTGTCTCTTCAAATGCCATAAGTAATTGTAACCATTGATTTTTTTTATCTATCATAAAATCTGAGAGAAGGAAGAGAAACAAAGCAATAGTGTAGTTAAGTTTAATACCTAGTTTAAGGTGTAATCAGCCAGTTCTTTCTCATGGATGCTGTTCGTTTGTCCACAGAAAATTTGTAGGTACAATTGTCGTAAGCAGAATTGCTCTATATAGAAATCCTATATAGAATAAATCAGTTAAATTCAATTCAACTTTTGTTTGTTTACTGACAATATTTGTAAAACTATTCAAAACAAATATGTCATACTAAAATGTTCCTTTTTTCATTTCTCACTTTTCTGAGAAATTGCCTGAAAAATTTTTATAGTTTTCATCACTTGATCATAACTCCTTGCATGGTCTCATCAATTAAATTTTTAATGTTTACTCTATTTGTTTTCTATGGAGTTTGTAACACATGTCTCAAACAAAGTAGATTAGAATTGTTTATCCATGAGGGGATCATTCTGACTCGCATTACTACTCCAACGCTGCTATAAGGTTGGTGAACTGTTTATACCAATCATAAATCACAGAGGTGGAGTACAATGAAAATCCCTGAGGTTCTCCTTCATACATATTACCAAAATAAGCAATTAAAATGGCAAAATTCTTGCTATCTTAGCTTTGTAAGGGATGAAGAAACAAAGCTATTCTTTTATAATTTGGGTGAATTTCAATTAAAAGTTTAAAACATTTTTTAATAAAGAATAAATACTCATAAATTTATATTTCCTAGATTTGTGAGTGACTCTCTCTACATCTTCTATAGAAGTTGAGAATATTTTCATATAATCTATTAATTATGTTAACAAAGCTCATTGCTGTGGTTTCCCAGCTCATCACTGTGGATTATGTGAAAAGTCAAAATAGTTATGTCCTATTATTTATTTATTTATTTATATACTGGGGTTAGAACTCAGGTTCTTTACCACTGAGTCACATCACCAGTCCTTTTATTTTCTATTTTGAGATGGGATCCTTCTAAGTTGCTGAGGCTGGCTTCAAACGTATGATCCTCTTGCCTCACCTTCCTGGGATTACTAGCCAACTATCTATAATTTAAACTGCCTTCTAGCCAAAAGTCCTTTAATTTGGACAACTTTCCTCCACAGGTTCTGAGTTTCTAGCTCAATGCCAACTCTTCCCTTTGAGTCCTTTCATACATTCAATCATATTTTGTGAGCTCTTCTGAGTACTCTTTCTGCTCCCATGGAGCTTGAGAGTTTAGAATGGGCAAAAAAAAACATTAGTATGACACTGAGTCTTTCCTTCAAACACTAAGGAACTCTACCCTACTAACTAGAGTGGTTTTAAGTATTTAAAATGTCCTCTTTATGAGAAGGTGACTATGACTTCATGTGTTACATTCCTGGTACAGGACCTTCTCTGAGTTTCACAGTAGGACCAAATAAGTGGCAGTGTGTTCCCACACCACTGAGTCTTTGTCTTTAGTCATTACTGCCCTGTACAATGTCTGTCTAGGTAGAAGTTTTGTTCTCCAATGACCAGATGGCTTTCATGACACAAGACTGTCTTGAGGACTTTTCTATAGTCTAGTGCCTGGCACAGAGTAGATAGTATGTACATTTTTTAATTCATTGAAAGAATACCTGTACAGGCAGTACATAATTAAATGCCAACTGCATAGAACAAGCCATCTTATAGTCTCAAAATGCAAAAACTGTTAAAGTATTTGTGGACTTAAAGTGTATAGAGGAAATAAGAAACATTTAAAATGGATCTTGAATGACAAGTTGAATTTAGATAGAGGAAACAAGGAAGTATACTTAAAATGAGAGATGAAGAAAACTCTTAGATATGTTCAGTGAGCCCTAAATTTACCAGTTATCAGTGATTAAGTATATAATATTGCTAGTAATAAATTAATTAAGCATTTATTTTGCTCCTTAATAGATTGTATCATATTTGTATAAATAATACTATGAATCTGTTTTTGTTATTTAACACAGAATTGCTTACTTTTATTGTTTTATTTTGTAATTTTCAAAGGTTTGTGATGCATTAACTTTTCTTTAGCTTTAATTTGACTTCATATCCATATTTGTTGAATAACCTTTTCATGTAATGTATTTACACTAAATTGTAATTATCAATTTTACATGCAAATTAGCAATTGGTATAAAACTAGTAATAGCAATGTAATTAAATTTAAAACTAATTTAAAACATTTTTAAATAGTAAGAAAAACAATATAAAAATTAAATCCTTGAAGGTTATTTTAATGAGATTTCCATTTTTGCTACTAGATATTCATTCACAGGTTGACATTATTTTATTGGCAGGAATTGGTGTAATGACAAATTGAATGACTTGTAGGATCAAATAGTAAAGTATAAATTTTTACTTGAATTTTAATAGCCCAAGTTACACCAAAAGTCAGAGGATCACTCATAAATACCTTTGATAAGACAGTCAATAGCAGCCAATAGGCACACAAGGCCAACTTTTGTGATATAAAATCAAGATAGAGCAATTATTCTATCAAAGTCATCCGTTTGCCAACATGTTGTAGGACTTATGTTGCACACATTGTATGTACTTTTAATATCTCTGTGTCAATGTTTCTCTTCTGATCTCCAAGAAAACCCAGCAAGATCAATTTTGAGGAATAAGGGGATTAATGTCAAGCTTTGACAGAACACAATCCACTGTGATATCTAAGATTTTACTCTACTAATAACTAATTTTGTTCCAAGTTAGGAGGGAAGGCTCCAGCTGCTATGTGCCTCTCTCCAGGTCCCATCTGTGGTGTTCTGGGAACCCACTTTCTCTTGTGAGGGACATCATTCTTCATCTTTCCAGAGAACAAGCTTTTCAACTTCATGGCATCACTAGTCTTAGTATTTCTCTTAAAATATTTCTTATCAAGCAAATGTGACCATATATTATATGTATGCATTTATTTTCCATGCTCTTATCCAAAGCTTTTCCTTATCCATAGCCTTCTAAAATCAATGTATTTTCTGAAACCTGGAAAGACTCTGTTCTTCCTACCATCTCTTCCCCAACACACATACACAAATTCATATTCTCTCTCTTTCTCTCTCTCCCCCCCCCCAACCCCTTGGCATATTCAAATCCTGGACATCTTTCTAAACTCAACTTAAATACTCTCTATTATGGTGCTTTTTAACTCTCCATCACTATTTTGAAGGCATGATACAGTTACAGTCTATTTTGTCCCCCATGATGAGTGGCTTATTGTAGGCAATAAAATATTTCTTACAAAAACAATAAGACAGTCAACATATCTAAAGGAGGTTATATATAAATGAGAGAAAAGTATTTAGACATGTAATAAAAATAACTTATAAAGTAAAAGATTTATAGGGAAGTTTTAAATGAGAGCTGGCAATGGAATTACTTATACAGTCTGGAAAGAATCTAGGTTCTATATAAAAAGACTATTTTCATGGTGCTGATTTAAAGCCCTATATCATGGAGTGGTCAATATCACTCCCTCAAGAATGGAAAAATAAAAGCTGTTGAAAGTGGACTTGACTGAATTATTATTTCTTTTTATGAATTAGACCACCTATTTATGGATTTCTTTTATGGACCAGACCATATGTATTAAGGATTTACCATTAGAAAGTCTATGGATAAATCACTGAAGACTTCAATATGGCTTTCAAGTGCTGATAAATTTTATTTTCCATTCACATGATGCCATTTACTGCATCCCAAAGATGATCCTCCTGCATAGCCTTGTCCTCTCTTATGCCAACCTGTTGGTGGCAAGAGGGCATACTTAGTGCTTCAGATTTATGAGCTGGGGGATCATTATTCTAAATGCTAGCAACTAAAATGACAAAGAGGCTTGAGGTTAAAAAGAAGAGTAAAATAATATTTTTTTAAGTGAATTCATGGGTTTCTTTTCATCAGCATTCATGAGCCCCAAGGATTTTTAGGGGTCATATTTTTAATGAATTATTTTGACTCTCTTTGACTTCACTAGGGGGATCATTCAGCAAATAAAATCTTACCAAAGTTCAAGATGCATTTAAATCCTGAATGATGACAGAATGGTGAGAAAATTCTTTTAGTCTTTTTTTTTAAATTTAAATTTGTTTTCAGAAAATCCCCCCAATTAGACAGTAGAACATTGAAATGAAAGACTTTATTGGCTTCATAAAATTGAAGCTCCTTTTCCTTTGTAATTAAAGAAACACACACACACACACACACACACACACACACACACACACAATCGCATGCACATTGAAAAACAAAGTTACTTCAAATGGCATTAAACAAGCTAAGCTTTTTGCAAAGGAATTTGGTTTCTTTTGAGTTTTTTAAATGTCTTAGCAGAAGATAAATTAAGAACACAAATAATCAAAATTAGAGGCACATTTTTCCTTTTACATTTTGTTTCTCCATTTGAAAACAAATTATGATGGGAGCATATAAATGAAACTTTGCAATTTACTGTGTTTACTTAGATGTGGAGAGACTGTTAACAGTTTTATTTTTGCAGATATATAGTTAGCAGTGATTTTAGATTGCTTTTATGCTTTTTTATTAGTACTCTATTCATATAGTGCTAATAAACATCATTTGAGAGAACTAATAGAATAATTTAAACAGATAATTCAGTACCTGAAAAATATTTATAAAGTTTGTAAAATAATTAAGGAACGAGTGTTGACTTGAAACTCAAGATCATTCTTCTTTGGCTAAGATGTAGTATCCTTTATTTCTTACTAGAAATGCCAATATATGTTACTTCCTTTAAAATAACACCTTTTTTCTCTAAACTTTCCTGTTACAAATATATGCTATTTTTCAAAGTATCTTAGATACTGTTAACTGTGTAAGAAAAAAATGTATTAAATGCTAAACAGAGAACAGAGCCTAACAGTGGTAAAGCAGTAGCACATTGTTCTGAATGACTGACAAATCTATACTCTAGAGTCATTTAATTTTCTTAGATTTCTGGGGGAAATGGTAGTTCTATATTATATCTTATTTTCCACACATATAATGCAAATGCTTAAAATTCTGTTTCTGGAATAATTGCTTTGTTTTCAAAGCCAGTACTTCAGGAAAGTTCTGTTAAGTTTAGTAACTTCAATGTGAAAGTGAGAATCAGAATCATAGAAGGCATGGCACACAATTCATCCATATGCATCATTTATATACCTTCTCATATATTATTGTCTTTCTGAAAGTATATGTAACAAAATACACAGATAAGAGATAGTAAATTTACTTTTCCTTATAAGTTGCTATGAATATGGAAATAGATGGCCTATGTATGGATTTAACTAGATAACCAGGATTTTGTTCAGAAGGTATTCCCTAATGCCACAAAAAAATCATATGTGAAAGGTAAAATTTGTGAAAATAATCACAATTTAAAACGAGGCATTAGAAATGAGGCATTTAAAATGTACAACATTACCTTAATTTTCCTAATACTTCTTAATTTGATAAGAACTCTTAAGACAACTTCCTTATTATTTTGATAAAGGAAATAAGAAATACTAATGGGATGCAGAGAAAGCAGTATGAACAAAATCATTACCTTTTAAAAATTTATGTTTAACAAGAAAGGACAGCCCTTTCTCCCTTTGAAAGACCACCATTCTCTAATGTTTTTGAGAATGTTTTCAGAACCACCACTGAGTGCTTCACTGAGATGTGCTTCACAATTAGTGTTTTTTTTTTCTTTTGATATTCCTGAAAATAGCTTAAGCCATTGATTATTTTGTTCTGGTTGCTGCCTGAGATTTGGAGACCCCACATTTGATAATCTGCTGCAGTCACATGCTGCCTTCAACAAAGGTCTAATGAGAGGAAGACCACGTTGCATTTTAGTCTCATTCATTAAATCAAAACAAAAACACCAGTGCTCATGTGTGCTACATAGTCTTTTACAGAAGGGTTGAACTTAACTCTAGTGTTAAAAGCTAGGAAAGACTGACTATGGCTTTATCAGAATATGAAAAGAAAGAAAATTCCTCACTCTTTCACACATGTATTTTCTCCACTGCAATAGTCTCAGCCTCCTTTTTGCTTCAATCTTGATCCTTCTTTGACTCTTTTCAAGAAATCATGTGCTGTATTCCAATGCGCAGGCCAACTGCATCTTCAGGTAACATATCCCCTCTACATAAAGATTACTCTTGCCTTTGGATGCATTTTTCTCCTTATTACTGGATCAAGAAAGACACTGTGACCTCTGCAGCTCATTTCCCAAAGTATAAAGTATTTAATTGACATGGTGCATAGCAGGCTTCTGGATATGATGAAAGATCACTGGCCACGAAGCCAGAGAGACTTGGATTTGAATCCCAGTTCTGCCATTTAATACTTGTTACTTACTTAGTATCTCTAAGCTTTCTTCTCTGAACATATAAAATGATGACCATAATACAAGTTACAGATAGTTGTCAGGATCACCAAATGCTGTAATAATGTGTGTGTGCTTTTGAAGCAAGAAAGCAGTTAAAAATTATTTTTTTTCTATGAATTCCTCCTGAAAGGTGAACATAGAAAAGAGAGAAAAAATGAAACTCAGAATATTTATTTTACTCTTCTGTTAAAATGAATGAGACAATATTAATAGATGTATCATCCTAAAACATGTGCTCTGCTGCTTTCTAAATGGGAGATTTCATTGCTCTTTCACCTAAATGTCCTTCCCCTGGAGGGTTGACTTCACTCTGTGTGTTTGTTCTCACTCCTTATCATTTGGATAGCTTTGCATAGAGCTTTGTTCCTGCATTCACTGATAGCTGGGCCATGAGATCTGCCAGGCTTTAAGCTTACAGCACAAACTATCATTGTCTGCTTCCCACAACCTGCTAAAGGTGTTTGTCATTTCAGGAGATAATGATAGAAAAGCATGATGTTGTCAGGGAGTAAGTTACTCATGATAAATAAATATCCAGGTACAACTGAGATGTTTGTTTTCAAAACAAAGAGTATTGAGGTCTGTTGACATGTTCCATTAAAAAAACATTATCCTCCTCCTCTCACATGATGAATGTTCAAACCATCACCATTCCTCACAGACAGAGGACGTTCTCATGATGGAGTGCCACCCACAACTCATTTATGAGCTCTGTACTGAGGAAACATACATCTTGGCTTTGTTATCTGAGGGCCAATTCTCTGTAAAAGCACCAAATACAAGGAGGGTAATCAAATGGTTAATATGATATTAGATCTTTTTAAAATGTTCATATACATAACTATGGCGTCTACTTTTCACCTCTGAACATGTGTGTTGTTTTCTATTTTCAAATGGGAGGGGTCTATCTTCCTGATGAAGTCTAACTCTTCTACCTCTGGGCTTCATTCTACCCTCTTCTCAGGATCTGGCTGTTGATGAGTCAGATGAAATCATGAGGTTTAAAGCCACCATAAAGTGCCACCTCTGTAAATGAAGAGCGAGCTCCTCCATAGTATTAAAGCATAGACTAATGGGGAAAAGACATACGTAGGTATTACATCAAAGAGAAAATACAGATGCCCACTAAACATATTAAAAACGCTCTACCAATATAATGATCAAAATCATGCAAATCACAACTGCAATGAGATCATTTTATGCCCAACTGTTGAGCAAAAATTGAAAAGCAGTACCAGGGATTGCCACGGGGATCAAATGAACAATGAAAAATGTTATACTCTTGGTGGGAGTTTAAATTGGTTAAATTATTTCAGAAAATAATTTGGCAATAACTAAAATAGAAGGTACACGTATCTTGTTACATAGCCATTTTCTTCCTTTGTATATTTTCTAGAAAAATATTTGTTAGTGTGTCAGGGAAACATAAACAAAAGTGTTCAAAGCAGGGAGTTTACAAAAGCCATAAACTATGACCAACTTGAATGTCACTCAGTGGGTAGAAGATTGAATGTGGTTGTTTCCTCAGCACAAAAGGGAGGTCAGAGGTCAAACTTCCCCACATGGATTCTCTCCATCACCACAAACCAATTTCCAGCCTCAGTCCTTCACTTCAGCTTTGACTTTCTCTTTATAAAGAATCACATATTCTATCCCTCCAATGAACAGATTCCATTAAATATTGTGTAATATGTTCAGAGAATGAAAATAAAATAATACCTTACTGAATTGTATCAGCAAATAAAAAAAACTCAAACAGTATTGCCAGGCATGGTGGCATATGCTTTTTTTTTAATCATAGCAACTCCTGGGGAGGCAGAGGCAGGAGGATCATGAGTTCAAGGCCACTCTCAGCAACTTAGTGAGGACCTAAGAAACTTAGTCAGACCCTGTGTCTAAATAAAAAAATAAAAAAGGCTGGGAGTGTTGCTCAGTGGTTAAGTACTCCTTGGTTCAATCCCTGGTACAAAAAAAAAATCAACATATAACTAGAAAATGGGGAAAAGACATGAAGAGACATTTTATTGGGAAGAAAACAGATTTAGAAATAACAAACAAATCATCAAAATGTGTTATATATTAGACATTAGGAAATACAAGTAAATTTCACAATACAATGCCACTACACACGTAACAAAATGACTAAAATAAATTATAATGTCAACACAGAAATCCCAGGTCATTCATTCATTTATAGCGGTTATGTTTGGCAGTTTCTTTTGAAAAGAAATAAGCATTCAACTACCATATGATCTAGCAATTTATTCTTAGTTTTTTATCCCAGAGAAATGAACATACATAAACAATGTATGCAGCATTATTATTTGTTAACAGCCTGAAACTAGAATAACCCACATGTACTTCAATGAATGAATGGTTAAACATACTATGGTATATCCATGCCATGAAATGATTCAGCAATAAAATGGAATAAGTTGTTGATAAACACAGCAACTTGGGCAGAGCTCCAAAGAATTATACTCAACCAAAGATGATTCTCGAAGACTGCAAATTGTATAATCTCATTCCTACAATATTCTTAAAGAGACAAAACCATAACAAATGGAAGACAGATAATTGATTGCCAATAGTTAAGGAAGGTAGAGGTGGGAGAGAAATGAATGGAGTTATAGAGGACAATATGAGCACATGAGAGATAAGAGCAATCCATATGGCAACAGAAATGTCTATTGACTATGTTAATGTTGATATCCTACTTGTGATATTGTAAGATAGTTTTCCAATATGTTACCATTGGAGCAACTAGATAAAGAGTATCATGGGAATCTGTGGGACTCTGAAAATTGCATTTGAGTCTACAACTATCCCTATATGAGAAGTTTAATTAAGATAGTTGTATGTTTTTAAACTTAAGTCCTAATAATGATTTTGTTTCATTTTAAACTTTATAATTTGTATCTGTGAAAGTATTTATATCCTCTTAATCTGACATTTAGATCTGTAGAAGCTGGAGTTCATGATATTATCATCAAATGACACCAAAATAATCTTAGTTTACTACAGTCCATATTTTACTTAGTCCTTTATTTCTGCGTCTGCCTGAAACCATGTCCTTAAATTAATATATAGATAACATCCTTGGCTGCTTATAATTTCTCATCAATTTTATTCCCACTTAAGTAATTCTTTAAAAAATTACAAATGTATTATTTTTATACTTTCTCTTTACATATTGCCTATCTTATTGCATGCCAAGCCTTAGATGTTAGCTAGTAGTAATGTAAATGGTTTTTGATATTCTATACCAAAGTTCAATTTAGTCATTTTTTAAAGCCTAATTACAAATTACTCTAAATGAACCCTGAAGCAGTCCTTACATATGTCAAGTCTAGAAAAATGGTCATTTTTCTCACTATAAAAACTAAGGTGAAATAATTTTCACTTTGAAAAGAGGCTGTAGTCAGGCATTTCAAATCAAATGATTTGCAGAGTGCAAGCCCATTTCTTGACCTCTGAAAATCTAAATTAAATCTCTCGTCTAAGTGTGAACATTGTACATTTCAGGAAATGCCCTTCATCATCAACGCTGTGATAGCAAAACCACACAGAAGCTACAGAACTCACTGCTTTCCTTACCACACTCCCTTCTTTCCTTCTTTCCTGTTTTCCTTCCTTCTTTCCATCCTTTCTACTTAGTGAGGACCTACTTTAAGCCACGTGGGAAATAAATGTCACAGGCTAGCAGCAATTACATGATTAATTCAATATTTTAAGAATTCCATTTAGTTTTCAGGATAGTTTAGAGGTCACAGGTTTAGACATATACTCTGTCAAAAATCAAATCTATGTATAGTAACACATATAGATGAATCTTCTTGTCCTAAATGTTTCCTAGCCACATAGTAGTCCCTTTTGAGACAATATATAACCATAAGATTATTTTTCTAGATTAGTTTGAGGCACTCACAGTTTCTTTATAATCGTACTACAATTTTCCCAGAAAGCTATTCTCAATGAATATATGATTAATACAATATATGTTTTGACAATGCTTTGATTAAGTTGAATAACTGACCACCATTTTTGGTAACAATTTGTAGAAGAAACAGTTTTTAAATTATGTGATAGCAATTGTTAATGACAATGTGAGAATCAATTCTGAATTTAAAAATTAGACTTGTAAAAATGTATCGTTTAGACTCCATCAGCCTACCATGCTCAGTAAAGATAGAAAAACAACCACAAACTAAAATAGTTGGGTTTGTGACTACATATACCTAGTCCTATAAAATCAGCAGTAGTAGCAACACTTGGCATTCACCATGTACAGTCTAGTTTCAGTATTATCCAAACAATATGTAACACATAAGAGGCAACTAATAAATTTGTCAGTGCACTATGGAAAAATAAATGTCAGCAAAGTCTTACTCCCTTCTTCCTATCAACTAGGCACTCTTCTTCCTGAATATAAATATATGATTTCATTTCATCTTAAAAGGCACTGTTATATTGTGCTTTTATTCAGCTGAGCTAATATAGTTCCAGAGTGGTCACTAACTTGTGAATGTTAGTACCTAAATGGTTGAGCTGGGTGTAATTTCAGATAGCTCAGCTGCAGGATTAAATTTCTTAACCACAACCTCAGATTGCCAATCATGTTTTAGGACTCAAAGTTTGCATAATCCACACACAGCCTTCACCAAACATCTAGCAGTAAATAACTAAGGGACACTCCTATTTTCTTAGAATTCTTTAAACATAACAATGATTTGTAGTTTAGTACAAGAAAATTCTACTGTGTAATTACAGAATTATTTTTTTAAGTATAAGACTTGTGAGAACTGAGTGTGCCCTCATTGTTTAGATATTTTTTAAATGCACATTGATCATTGCTTACAAAAATTACAAGCCATGCAACAGTATAAAAGAATTTATAATAGAAATTTTTTCTCTTATAGAGAGCAAATGGGCTTGGACTCATACAAAGTGACTACATACAGTGCATACTTAGTGAAAATGTTGCTGGAAAACTCTATCAACTAGGAAGGGGGAAAAAAAAGAAAGTTGTTTGTCATCTGACAGTAGTCTTATGTAGACTTGAAAGTTTTGGAAATAACTTGAAAATTCATTTGTACAATAATTAAATAGGAAATCTAAATGTACATTATCTGCATGGTGGAAAGATACTTAGCTAAAAAAAAATCTGCTTTAAAGCAAATTTAAGACAACTAGAAATTTAGGGTGGACCCTGAAACCCTATAAGTGTACAGGAATGCCATCCAAATTCCTGCAATGAACTCATAGTAAAAGTGACATGTTGATATGGGCCACTAGGAGGCAGAGTCAGTCTCCCTGAAACCTCATTTCATTTCTGTTCCTTGTATCTCACCATCTTTCTCCATGAAAACCCTGTGTATCCCTGTGTTCTCTGATAGTAAAGTTAAGTGTATATTTTTAAGGAACTGAGCAAACTAAAGCCCTCATTATGTACACCAAACATTTCATTTCATAGAGGAGGGGGGGAAATCTCTGTGTAATATATTTTATGACATAAGTTTATTCTTACATATTGAATTGATTTGATATAGTTGAATCAAAAACAATAGCAAATAGTGATTTTGAAGTCCCTCTAAGTACAAGCACACAATTGTGTACAGGATGGAATCTAATTTTGAATATTATGAAACAGTTATTCACTCCATTTTACCAACAACACTGAGATTCAAAGATATTAAATCTGTCTGGCTTCATAGTCCTAGATCCACAACTATGAAATAGTTTTGAAAGTTAGGGGCTGTTAATAATTTTATGTTGACTCTATTTTGCAAATCACCTTTTACTTTTAAATGTTTTTTTATTAGTGCATTATGCATCATATTGACATCCATTTTGACATAATTGTACATGCATGAAACATAATTTGCTCCACTGAGGACTGCCTCCCTTCTCCCTCTCCTTGGTCCCTTTCCTCTTCTCTACTGATCTTCCTTCTATTTATTTATAATATGTAACTGATATACATCATACAGATATACATCATGGGGAAATTCACCATGGTATATTCCTGTATGTACCTAGCATATGTTGGTCAATTTTACTCAACAGTTCCTCTCTGTTCTCATCCCTTATTTCTCTGTCTCTGTCCCCTCCCTATATTTTCATGAGATTCCCCACTATTTTTTTCCTTATGTAGCTGTAGCTTCCACATGTAAGAAACCTTTGACCCTTTTTTCATTCATCTGTTGACAGGCACCCAGGCTGACACCAGAACTCGGCTATTGTGAATTTTGCTACTTTTAATAATAATGTGCCTGTATCATTGTAGGATGATGATTTTAATTCCTTAGGATAAATACCCAGGAGAGAGATAGCTGAGTCATATTGTATCCTATTTCTAGTCCTTTGTGGAATCTACTACTGCTTTCTAAAGTTGTTGTTCTAATTTGTAGTCCCAGGAAACAAAAGAGTGTACCTTTCCCCACATCCTCTCCAGCATTTGTTATTATTTGTTCTTTTGATAATTTTCATTCTAACTGGAGTGACATGAGATTACAAGATCTTAAGATGGTTTTTATTTGATTTCCCTGATTACTAGGGATATTGAACATTTTTCATATATTTGTTGGCCATTTGTATTTCCTCTTTTTTTAATTTTTATTTTTGGTACCAGGAATTGAGTCCAGAGACACTTAACCAAAGCCACAACCCTTCCTTTTTTATATTTTATTTTGAGACAGGGTCTCACTGAGTTGCTTAGGGCCTCACTAAGTTGCTAAGGCTGGCTTTGAACTTTCAGTCCTCTTGCCTCAGCTTCCTGAGCCCCTGGGATTACAGACATGTACCATTGCACCCAGCTTGTATTTTCTTTTGAGAAGTGTCTGTTTAGTTCTATTGCCAATTTATTGATATACATTTGTGTGTGTGTGTGTGTGTGTGTGTGTGTGTGTGTGTGGTGTGTGTCTGGGTCTGTTAAGCTTTTTGAATTCTTTATATATTCTGGGTATTAATTCCCTGTCAGAGGAGCAGCTGGCAAAGATCTCCCTTTCTGTAGATCTTCTATTCTCTCTCTTCACACTCTTAATCATTTCCTTTGTGTTGATAATCAACTAGTTCTGTAAGAAATTTACAAGTGCAGTTTACAAGTGGTGATAATCAGTGAATAGCATCTTCTAATTCACCTCTTCTTCCACTCTACAGTTTCCTAGAAAATTGGGGTTTCATGATATTTCTTCAAAAAATGTATAAATGCACAGCTTTCCATACAATGATAAAAAGAGCAGAACATATCTCACTTTATATTATAAGCCAGATACTTCAATCCTTAAATTGATAACAGGAAGTGCCTAATATGTAAATGGTTTATTTCCCATAAGATCATCTGTAAATCAACTGGTGGAATTTACAGTTTTGTTGCCATAAAAACAATGTTATAAATCATGATTTGTTTTACCAAGTAGTCTATAAAACCCTACTTAAACCACAAGGTACCTCTACATCTGAAATTAATATTATAGGCATAGAAAACATTTTGGGCTTAAACACGAAAAATATAATTAATCACATGGGACAGAAAAAATAAACTTATGAAGACACAAAATTTTTAATGAGGTATATTAGAAATAACTAGAGCTAATTGAAAATATGCCTTGAGTAAAATAGATTTTAGATTTACTTTTGGATGTTAGCCATTGAGAACAATTAAATTTATTTGGGAAGTAATGAAGTATATGGGCATACGGAGAGATTGGCATTGAGGAGGATTCATGGGAAACTCGAAGCCCTTAAGCAGTTATGGTACTTTTCTATCACTTTTATTTCAACTCATATGATTTTACTTTTCTTTGATGGTGGTGCATTACTCACCACTATGATTAGATTTATTTTGTTTGTTTGAATTATAATTGAAGAAACTATTTGCATTTGAAGGCATCAGCCTTTCTAACTATCCACATTCCCTGACTTTTAACAGTTAAAATTCCTTCTTCTTATTCCTTGGATTAGTTTTCTATATTCTAGTATCCTGGAGTTTCCTCATTGCATTATTCTGTCCTCCAGTGGAGGAGGAGCCTGACTCATTCATTCTTCTCCTTTTTTTTCTTTTACATATTTTTTTTTAACTGTGCTTTCTAGGTAGACACCAGACTTGTACCAGTTGGTGTTGTGGTATCTGATCTGAGTTCTAGATCTTTACAGTGATGTCCCTTTGCCCTGTAGTGGCTCCTCTTATCCAGAGAGACTCATTCCCCTAGCAATTAAGTCTTATATCCAACTCCTTTACCTTAGAGGTAAAAGACTAAACCACAGGACATAAAACTTTCTGGAGGTTCTAGTAACATGCTCAAAAGAATTGCTTATGGAGCACTACAGACTTTTGCAAAGATGATGTCATACCTCCTGAACCAGAAAAGTAGAATTGGAATGTGAAGAACCAGACCCCCAGATCAGGTATTGTGGGTGTGAAAGGGAAACTCACTGGCTGTACATAAAGGTGGTCCCAAAGGAGGTGGGCTATGTACAAAGCCTGGTGGGGATAGAGGAACCCCAGTGGCCACGCAGTTGGACTGCCAGCCAGTAAACACACATATTAATGACATGTTCACAAAAGAATTCTTCTACTGAGGATCCTAACTTCAGATTAGTGCTGGATTTTTTTTAATTTTAAATAAAAGTGGTTATGTAAACTTTTGTTAAAAAATAATGATATTAGAATTCACTTCCTGAGTTATTACACAAAAACCAACTGTTTAAAGGTAACATCCCTCTAATTTTTGAGTAGCTACTGGCTAAGATTATTTGTATTTTCATACATCATATATTTGTAGGCTTTCTTCAATCTAATTAAATTAATTAAAAGTAAATATTATAAATGACAAATAATTTCTACAGGTAGAGTATATTGGAAATCAGGATTTTTCTTAATAGGGTACACTCAAATTATCAAGTAATTTTGAAGGTTGAGTTCTTAAATTCAGAAAGGGATCCTAAGAATAAATGATTTCTGCAGACTTCGACATGATAACGATATGTAAGAAGACACTAGGGCAACTTTAATATTAAATAGAAAAAAGTCAGAATTTTAAGAATTGAAAAACCTTGATAATGTAATACTACTAACAGGAAAGTGTGTGCTGATGGTCTCTAAACAATAATTTTTTTTTATTGTTGGTCGTTCAAAACATTACATCTTTCTTGATATATCATATTTCACAGTTTGATTCAAAAGGGTTATGAACTCCCATTTTTACCCCGTATAACAATACATTTTTTAAAAAAGTGGTTGCTAATTTTTTTGTGTGTAGTTTACACATGAATTCCAAACATTAAGAAGAGGGCTTGGTATAGAGACACTCAAATATTTAAATATTTCTTTGCTAAATAAAGTGGATTTTTTTGTTTGTAATTTTGTTGTTGTTGTTGTTGTATTGAGCCACAACATGTATTGGCTCATGTGTTGAGCCACATTGCTAGCTCATTTTATTCATTTATTTATTTATGTTCTTATTTTGAGACAGGATCTCCCTAAGTTGCTTAGAGCCTCACAAAGTTGCCAAGGATGGTTTTGAACCTGCAACCCACCTCCCTCAGCCTCTTGAGCTGCTGGTATTACAGGCACATACTACCAAACATGGCTAAAGTAGTATTTCAAAGAAAAAAAGTGCCATCCAAATGAAGAAAGATGAAGAAAGTTGTGTGGTTTGTTTCTGGCTATAAACAAACTAAATGTGGCAGGTGGGTGGGGGCGGTAAGTGCTAGTTGCTTGTCAACTAATTTACCTAACTTCCAGAAAATACTTGTTTTAGTCAGCTTTTTTTAAACACTGTGACCAAAGACATGACAGGAACCATTTTAGAGGAGGAAATGTTGATTTGGTGATCATGGTTTCAGAGGTCTCAGATGGCTGACTCCACTACTCTAGACCTGAGGTAAGGGAAAACATCATGGTGGAAGGGTGTGGAAGAGGAAGGCAGCTGGGGACATAGCACCAGGAAGCAGAGAGCACCCACCCACCAGGGGAAAAATATAAACCCCAAAGGCATACCCCTATGACCCACCTCTTCCAGCCATTCTCCACCTACCTACAGTTACCACCCAGTTAATCTGTATCCATGGATTAATCTACTGATTATCTTAAGGCTCTCATAACCTGATGGTTCCACCTCTATACGTTCTTGCATTGTCTCACACACGAGCTTTTGGAGAGCACTTCATATCTAAACCATAATAATTCTGAAGTCCTTATTATAATCCCTTAAGAACTAGAAGTTCTACCAAATCTTTCATTTGAATCAGGTCAGATAGACAAGACAAAGCAAGATAATAGTTGTGCCAGTTAAATTAAATGCAAGTTACAAGGAAATTGGTCCTAAAAACTTGTCTGAGAATGATGTATGTGCCAGCCACTCTCATCTATTAATACCTAATTTCTGTTAACAATTATGTGTTCCTTTCCACTTTCATGGTTTTATATATGGTCCTCTGAGAATGATCTTACTTCTTTCAAATGGAGAAAATTCTTTTACACTTCAAAACCGGTTCTTTATTATCATTTCTCTGGAATATTCCAGTCTGAAAAACGAGTCTTTACATTATATTCATGCTGTAGTTGAGGTACAGTATTGTATTTTATGGATATCTTTTCTAATAGATGCTGAGCTCCTGAAAGGCAGTGAACTTTTCTTATTCATAAGACTTGGGGCAGGCATGATAAATGTTTATTGAAGGGATCAATGCACTAAATGCCATCCTGCTAATAGGAATGAAAAAGTAAATAAAAATCAGTCATAAACTAAAGTGTCACTTTCAGTGTCCTCGATTACATGGAAAAATAAAGTCATCTTCATAATGAAGGGCAATCATATATTTGTTTCCATGGTATCTTATTTGTGGAATTACTGTTCTCAACATCCAATATGAAGAAGAGTGAAATAAATTTCCTTATTGAAGTCATTTCTGTATTTAACTTAGGCATATCAGAGATTTATGCCTTGGGGTCCAAGCCATTTAATCAAGTTGCAAATAGATGAGGAACATGTCCTTTCTAAGGTCCTCTTTTATGTCTCTTAGAGTCTTTGTGAACACACATTTGCTACCTGGGTCTGATCTTTATCCACCAACCTGGATAGCAATATCATAAACAAAAAAAATACATTTTATTTTCTTTTTGCAGGGGGGAAATATCAGGGATTGAATTCAGGGGCACTTGACCACTTAGTCACATCCCCAGCACTATTTTGTATTTTCTTTTGAGACAGAGTCTCACTGAGTTGCTCAGTGCCTCCTGGTTGCTGAGGGTGACTTTGAATTTGCAATCTTCTTGCCTCAGCCTCCTGAGCTGCTGGGATTACAGGCATGTGCCACTGTGTCCAGAATACCTTCTTAAATAAAGTTCCAGAGACAAAGAGATATACAGTAGGGTAGAGGGGGTGGCATATCATCAAAAGCTCACAGAATCTCTCTTATGAGAGAATAGAAATTAAGCATGTGAATGTGACATGCATTTCATTTTCTGAAAAAGCAAGTCTATTTTTCTCTTGAGTTTTCATCACTTTTCCAGTTTTTCAGCATAATTTATCTGAGTACCCCTCCATTATATGTGCAAAATGGCACTATGTTGATCTATAATTGCCTTTGTAAGATAAAAAATAAATATTGCTAAGGCCTTGTGGGCACAGAAGTTTAGCTATGGAAGAGATCTGTATGATCACTGGCTTCAAAGAGTTATTGCTCTATCCAAATATGCCCAAACAATGTATCTGCTAACTGTTATCTTTTCTCATCAATGGGGATGTGTGTGTGTGTGTGTGTGTGTGTGTGTGTGTGTTCACGCACGTGTCCACAGACTTTAAACCTGGAATTTGTTCTGTGTTCCAGAAATTCTGCCAAGATTTGAACCCTGGCTTTCTGATGCATTCTGATTCTAGACACTGACCTTATAATGCTGGGCTTGGTGATGAAGGGAGACAATTCCTAAATTAAATAGGGAATAACAAGTTATATTTAATTCACTTGAGATCATGTAGGAAAAGATGAGTGAATTAAAACGGGGTAGTTTTAAATTCTTGGTTTGAGTCTATACTGAAATAAGTTTAAGACATTATAAATACCCTAGATAATTACCCGAAGGTTACAGAATGTTAAAAAGCTCCACATGCTGATGCGTATAATAAACTCATTTTATTATTTTAAATTTGACCAAACACAACAAATGATTAACTGCTACTGTGGCCAACATATCCTATATATTCTAGTCACACTGATATGATTCAAACTATTTTGTGTGGGGGTGTGTGTGCATGCATGCGCGCACACACTTCCACTATCAGAGTGTTGGATTGTCAGTAATTCACAAAAGAGGTTTCGACAATTCATCCTTTTTCCCTCTGTTTAGTCTTCAAAGACAGACTGCTAATGCTTTTTTCCCCACTTTAGCAACTACAGGGTTAAAGCCCTCCACTTGAAAGACATTTTGAAGGCTTGGCTTAGGTACAGGGATTTCAAAGATCAGAGCCAAAGTTAGTAGGTGGGTGCCAAGAAGAAGAATGCAAGGAGCAGATGACTGGGCCCATCTGTAGCCAGTTGCCTTTGATGATGCAACAAAAAATAATTAAAATACAACAAAGGATAGTGAATGATCCCCATAATGAAAAACATCCTCTGGAAGACTGAGGAAGGTGCTGATGCAGAAAAAACAATATTTCTTTGAGGAAGAAATTTTGAGAAAGAAAACCCATTTGTTGAACCTTTAGAAAAGTCGCACTGCTTCTAAATGTACTCTGTTCCATTTATATAGTCTTCTTTCCTGTCTTTATGTTGGTACTAATACTGTTTAGTAAAACTGACTCTGAAGCCTTGAGATGGAATGCCACTGTGCAATATCTTTCCAACTTTATGATCAATAAAATACCTTTATGCCAGAACCCAGTAATCAATGAGTGATAAATGAATTTCAAACAAAGCAATAACCAAGAAATTGGCAAGATAAATGTTTTTTTAAATATTACAAATGTCACACACAGAAAATAAACAGCAGTGTATAGCATCAAGAAGACAAACAATTTTGGAAGGAGTCATAAAAACCTGAAGACTAATTAGATAAAATATTAAAGAAGATTTAAGAACAACAAAGATAATTTATATTCCATGTTATTTGTGCATAAAGTAGTAATTGCTTTCTGGCTCAAGATACTGGAATTTAGAGTAAAACTGAACAAAGGAGACTTCCATTTTTTATACTTAACCATAAGATGTAGAAGATTCTGGATCCAGGGTTTAGCAGAACAATGTGAAATTATTACTACATTATACAATTTTCTAAGTTGGATTTTGCTTTCCCTGTAGAATTCATTCCTGAAATTTTTTATATGTGAATTTTCATTTTTCTTCCAATGTGGAATGTTTATGAAACTTCACAAGTTAGACTGGAAATTTCAAGGGAGAATTCAAAGTGCAAATAATGATATCATTTTTATTCTTCACTTTTGTGCTTCTAGTGCATCCCATGGGAAGTACTTTGGATCTGTTCTCTCTCTGTCTTATTTTAGGGCAATGCCTTCAGTAAGTAGTTGTAGTATCATAACTGCTGTTCTAAGCAATGAAGTCCCCTGTGAGCTTCTCAGGTTCCTACAGTGCTCACCATGGACTTGTGGTTGCCTGAGTCGCAGTGCCATGATGGAAAATGCCCCTTAGAATTAAGACTGAAATCAACCAAAAATAAATGTGCTCATACTTAAGGAAGTTTGAGGAAGCCAGTAATTGTTATAAGAAGGTTAAGCAAAGTATTACATCAAAGATTTTATGGGTTGTAAATGTTTATGTTATTCCTGCAAAGCATAAATCTAGAGTATTGTATACACTTACCATTCCTTAGTAAAACACAATTCTATTTGCTAAATTTTACTTAAAAATTATCTCTCTGGGGACATAAAGTTATTACTTCTCTCTGAGCAAATATAATAAGGATTAATTATGCTGTGGATAAGATGATTTGCTTTAATCCAAAAAACCAAGTTTAAGAATGATAGACTATAATATGATATAGAAAACACACACACACACACACAACTAAAAACCACAACTGAGCCTTCTAGGCAATGATGGCAAGACTTGAACTAAATACTTTTAGCCACAAGTCACCCTGTGTGTAGGAAGCCATAGTGCAGGTGGTACTTTGAGTATCTATTGAGGACCCCAATGGCAGAGCATCATGTGTGTAAATAAATGAGGCAACCCATTCAGGTGCCATAAATAGAGGGAGGAGAAAGCAAGGGATTGAAACCCTGGCAGGAAGGTTGTGTGTTCCTCCCCACATGATGCCCAATGCCTTACTATTAACAAAGCTGAAAGGAGACTTGTGTAATTGGCAGCCTCATGTTACCCCGGAGCACTTCCTTCTGCTGCTGGTGAAGGCCAGGATGCAGCGGGGAGCCTGATGTCAGTCAGCATAAAGACAGCCATCCGCACAATGAGCAGTTTGACATAGGAAGAGGCTGAGTCGAATCTAACAACAAAATGAGGTGATGTCATATGGATCATTCATGTCAGATGTTAATCTCACAGGGATGGCATATAAAAATATAAATGAAACCAATTAAAGAGGAGATTGATAAGGAATTCATAGTCTAAATTAAAAAAACAGAATTTATTTGAATATATATTTAATTAAATGAATTGAACCAAGAGTCTAGCCAGCGTTTCCGGACTGATGACAATTATCCCTTAAGGTATTCTTAACTAATTTCAATTACAAAACTATAATATAAAGGAAACATTACTGACTTTCCTATGCATTACAATGAGATCTGCCTCTTTACAGCTATATTTCAAAAACCAGAGCTAAAATAATTTCCAAAGCTACAATGAGCTGTTCATAAAAATGTGTTGCTTTTGTGAAATGGACAATCCGATATTACCTAATCTGTAATTCAGAAAGTCTTCCAATTGTGTTTGGCATTAAATATTAAAATTTGCTCTAAAAAAATCACATTAGTTTTTTCTCTCCAAGTCTTGGAATGGCTTGTGTCCAAAATCAATAAAACTCTGACCTGAGTTTGCTTGGCAGGAGATACCCACAACCAGATTAACATCAGGTACCAGAAAATTGTGAGTCTGTAGCTGACAGAGTGGTAGCTCTTTAAAGCTGAATGTCAAGAGAACCAAAGAGTGAAATATAAGGAAAAAGATACAAAGCAGAAGTGGGTAGGATCAAAACAGAGTGATCACTTTCCCAAAGCCTTATCAATGGTTTGATCTGAGTTATTTTGGGATTTTCCTTTTCAATTATTATAGTTTCAAATTACATCATTAAACAGTGTCTGGGGTTTTTCTCTTCTCCGTCTTTTCATATGCCAGAGTTGATTTCCAAGAGAGTCTGATGTGCCCTTAACAGCTATTAAATGACAATGTGAAAAGTAAACCTGAACCCTTTTTATTAGCCTTCAAAAATCAGTCTTTTCTATATTGGCCTTAATAATAGAGTTTGGGCTATTTCTTTTGACATCTTATTTCAGTTTAATCTTAACACATTACTCATGATTTCCCCCTTTTCCTTCATCATTAAGGTGTCATACCTATTGGGGAAAAAAATGGCTTCTGGTGACTTTCAAGAAATAGTAGCATTGAATGGGTCATTGTTGTATGTGTGTGAGTGTGTACATGCTTGCACAGGTTTACACATGTATCCATTTATACCTGTTTATTTATTTAAACTGAAGACAACAAGTGTGGATTGGAGGAAGGATGTGGTGGTTCCTGGTGAACTTCAAGGGCGAAACGTAGGTGAATGTCACTGTGCCTATTCTCTTTGTTGTGTAAGGATCCGAACTTTCTGGTGAGATGGTTAGAACTAGAAAGCATAGCAAGAGGGGAAAGACCTCCATTTCTTGGTAGCACAAATGGGCTTAATGTGGAAAATTCTTGGTCCAGGGCAATATGGAATAGGGCAATTGAAGGGTAAATATTTATCCCTGGGGTCCATTTTGAACCAGAGGCTACCAACTCATTTTTGAGTCTTACTTCCTGCCCAAATCCCAAAGCATTTATCAAATCCATGAGAAAATAAATAATGTATATAATTTTTTCTTGGTTTCCCTTTTCTTTATCTTGTCTCTCAAAGTATTTCTCAAGAAAATAGGGTGGGATGATATTTTTAAACAATTATGATTTATATTTTAGGAATAAATTTTTAATTTGTTCAAAATCCTAATAAATGTTCCTGTATGAACACCTATTGGTAAAACATAAATGCCTTCTATATGCCAGGCATCATGTGAAAAGCTTTAAACACTTGATCCCCCATGCTCACCAAAACCTGAAAAGTAAATTTTTGGAACTTGTCATGCCTCTGATGAGCAAAAAGAGGCTCAGGGTGGTGAATGACATGTCAAATTAGTGGAGAGCTGGGTTATTTCGAGGATACTCCATTGAGCTCAAAATGAAGTAAATATTGATGAGTCAAGTTTAAAAGTGGTGAAAAAGTTTAGTTCATTTATCACTTACCATAGAGTTGAAAGGATAGTCTCCCAGCCAGTTCTCATGAAATACATCACTAATTGGTCATGACATTCTTTCCTGCTAAGCCCACATGCAGTTTTGGAATTGTCAGTCTTTGATAAATGAGAAGGAACTCTTGCATCTCAAGAATATGGAGAGAATTCTGTATTCTCTTTATCCTTTTAAGTGGTTCTAATACTTCTGATTACTTTCCTTTCAATTATACACATTTAGATATGTAAGTGTGCATGAGTGTGTATATTTGCAGTTTCTTTTAACTAATGATTATGACCATGAAGAATGTCTGTGGCCAATATCTAAGTCCTGGTATAGTCCTAAGATTCACTTATTTTTACCACATGAACTTTGCTTAGGAAGTTTTATCACTTACTTTTATCTTGTTATTCTCCAGTATCTCTATTTTTAATCCTTGATACAAGGACATGAATAAGTAAAATATAAAAGTTTTTCTTTCTGTATAGTATTCTTGTCCATAGTAAATATCTTACCATACATTGATAATTGCTTCCATTATTCATGAGCATTTGAGTCTTAGCACTATTGCCCAAGCCTTTAAGGGATGAACAGAGTTCCTTTATTATATTAAACCTTAATGAGGCTGGCTTTCATAATTTTTATATGCATAATAAATTGAGAGGCTAAACCAAATTGAAATTTTAATTTTTATTCTTACTGTGGCATTTCAGCAGTTAAAATTATAAATGATAAAATGAATGTCGTTATTGCTCCTTAAAGATCAATCCATATTACATTGTTCTAGCAGAGACTTGAGACCTGTTTTGTAGATGGTGTTTTTCCATATAGCTCTCAGTTCTAGGTAATGGTGGCAACATGGGTATCAGATTCAGATAAATCTGTGTCTCTGTTCTACTTTACATTTCCTACTATATGTTCTCAGTCTCAAGCTTTCTAACTACTCAGAGCTTGTGTTTTCTTATTTGTAAAAGGGATTAATAATATAAATTTCAGGGTTGATATTAACATCGCATAGACTGTATCTAAAACCTTAATAAAATTACAGTTATTATCATGTTAGGGTTATTATAACTTATATATAGGACATATACATAGGAAAACTAAAAAGTTTTAATAACTTAGTTTATTGAGCATCCTCTACATAGGATACTGTATTAGGCATCTTTGATAAAGAAAGACTGAAATGAGACATGACATTTACCATGAAGAAACTCATCCCAGTAAGGAATGCACAAATACTACATGTAATTATACATAAGCATAGCAGCAGACAACCATCATTTTACTTGTGGTTATTTCCTGAACTACAAAGAATCAGGAACTGTACCTACTTGGCCTCTTTCTCTTCACCTGTCCAGCTTTGAGCAAGTCAACTGATTTAGGTCAACCACCCCACCTTGTGGACAGAGTAAAGAACAGTTGGACCCACTCTCACTGTCCCCTACTGCCAACATTTATTTCTTGCTGTGGGAAAGGAGAGGGGGTGTTGGTTATCAAGAGGCAAATGGTTGATCTCCAAAAGCTTTACTAGCCTTTACTGCATGTTCCATGTTTGGTGAATTTTATCAAAGTTATCCCTTCTTTATAAAGCTCCCACATATGCTGGCCTGACTTTCTCCATTTTCTTCTCTTTAACCACCACGTCTCTGCAACTACCTCAGAAACATATCTTCACCTGAAATCTCTCCGGTTCTGAGTTTTTTATCTCTGAAATTCTAACCTCTGAATGAGACCTTCTGTCATTTTATTTCTCAAATTGCTAACATTGTTTTTTTTTTTTCTCATGGTAACCCCAAATCCTCCTGAGTCTCCTTATCTCTGCCTCTTCTTCTCCATCAATATCATCACCATTAGCAACATCATAAGAGCTTTTGGTCCCATGTCCATATGATATCTGAAATCTTTTACCTGTATTATCTCTTTAAACCATCACATGCTATGTATTAGGACCCACACACATCAATTCAGTATTGAAAAATGTCTAAAATTTTTTTGAAAATTGTAAACTCACTTGACATCAAGTCTGACAAAATGGACATGAGACTATTTGTAGTCTTTAGTCAATTTTAGACATTTTGACTTGTCTATTGTTAATAAAATACAAAACAGAATTTCTATCCACTGATTTATTCAATCAAGATATTTCTTACACATACTTTGCCGAGTACTCATACGTTTATACATTTTATTCTATGTCTACTTTCAGTGTTGGTTTTCATAAGGTTTAATATTGAGAACTTTTAATACTTGCTGAAAGATTTTCATTTATGCTTCATAAACAATGTACACAGTTATTCCTTTGGGAAAATAATTTTGTACAAGTATATTAGCTTGAAGATTGTTGTTCATTTATTGAGATTGAAAGATTGCCCTTTCCCATCCATACATTGATTTTATTTTCTCTTTCATTATTCTCCACCCTTTTAGGAAAACAAGTGAGCTGAGTTTTATCCAGTAATTTTGTTGTAAAATGCTGTTCTGTTTGCACTGAATGGTTATCAACCTTCATGAACGACTGAATGCCATGAGATAGATAAAATCATTCATAACTGACATCTTGCTTTTGACATTGCTGCCTTTTCTTATTATTCTTCCTGTCAGGTGCTTTCTAAGGACTTTCTACTTTTATTTTTTCCCATTGTTCTTCTATGTTCGACCATATGATTTTTTTTTCTCCTTCAGAAACCAAATGTACTGTGAAAGACAGTGGAAATCGGCCATCAACCCCTAAGTAGAAAATCGTCTTGAATATCATAGAGAGGGATCTTAATTGGGTTAGTGAGCCTTTTCTATACAGAGTGTAGCAAAGACCTTGCAAGAGTCACTCTGAAAGTTACTTTGTGAGAACAATAGCTCCATGACCTATTCAGTATTTCACACAATCTCACTACTTTTTATATCATCAAAGATTTAGATCAACTAGAGTAGGTGCTAGGAAACTTACCTATATGATTATAATAACTCACTGGTGGGAAAAATACCTTTTGGTGAGTTTTAAAATGTTAATTCAACATGTGTGAAATTTGGTCATGTAATATAACCCCATTAAAATTAGTTTTTACCATTAGCACAGACAGAATCTAAGATCCCGTAGTCATTTAGGGAATTTTTGAATCAACTTTCAGCCAATGATAACAAGTCTATTCAACACCTTAGTTTACTCAGTTTAGATTAAATATACTTGCATTCATTAAACAAATGAATGTTCAGTGTCTGTACTCAGCCAATACAAGATCCAGAGGTGAGTAAAATTGAGAAGGCTCTATTCCTCATGTGTCCCCAGGGACTTTACACTGTGGTGGGAAGACAGACAATTAATACAGTTTTGGAAAGTGAAAAGTGAAAGTTGCTGTAAAAATGAAAGCAAATCAGTTCCATATGAGAACAGAAACCATTGAAACTTCTGAAATGTTTTCTCAAGGTGACATTGAAAGGGAAAAATGCAGTCCTTAAATGCCACTTTGCTGTTATTCCAGTAAGTGCATTCATGCTATGTCTTCTCTTTCTCCCCAGACTTATCCTAAAGCCCTTGTCCACAGTTTTTTTTTTTTTTTGAGGGAAAAAACCCAGCTAGTTTGGTTCTTCTATACTAATACAATTGCACATCATTTTCCAACACTCAGTTATGTAATGCAGTCCTGTTCCTCTTCACATGTGTGTATTTGTAGAGGAATTTATTTCATTTGCAGTAATTTGTTGAGCACCTCCTATATGTAAAGCACTATATAAAAAATAGGAACTGTGGTTAGTGCTGTTAAGAAGTACACTATGCTCTGAGAGTGTGTGGCAGGGGCTCTTGTTGAGGGTGTCCATGAGGACTGCCAGGAAGAAGTGACAATTTGACTGGATTGGAATGGAGAAAAAGAAAAAGCATTCCTTATAAATTTTCTGAGATGGGAGGGAGCTTGGCTATTGAAGGACTAAGGGAGGGTGGGTATAACAGAAGCAGGAAAAATAAAGAGAAGCCTGGTATGAAATGAGGTTGAGCAGAGGCCTCCTGAGCCCCTTTAACCTGAGATTGTGCTGTCTGCTTATCAATCATTGGCATCCTTCAGTTATATTATGAGCATTAATTTCATAAGATCACTTGATTGACCAATTTTGTTCATTAGGCACATCAAGGATAGTGCTAATTGAACATGCACTCTACTTGTTTAGGTGTAATTCACGCTACCTCTACAAAGATGGGTCCATGCCACAGCTACTCTACCAGATGGACTATCAGTGCCCACATGTTCCTGCTTGAAGAATATCTTGATGATATATTTAGTGTATGAGAAAATGCCCATGGATCAGAGATACTGTGGAACCCTTGAGGTGCAGACCCAATATATGTAGGCCATCATAGAAGAAAAATGATTTAACTTCATTAGCTATGTTTGAATACCTAAAGAGTTTTCAGATGTTGTGTTATTGACTTCTAGTCAGGAATATGGTTTATGTTACCGTATAGACATGAACAACTATGTGGAGAATGGAAAAGATCAAATGAGTTGTGCTTAAGGATATCATAAATGCTGACCAGCAGCGTGAGAATCTCTTTACACCATATGAAGAATGTGACTTTTGCAGGGCATTGTAGCACATGCATGTAATCCCAGTGGCTTGGAGGCTGAGACAGGAGGATTACAAGTTCCTCAGCAACTTAGCAAGACCCTGTCCCTAAACAAAATATAAAAGAGGCTGGGAATGTGGTATAGGGGTTAAGTGCCCCTGGGTTCAATCCCTAGAACCCAAACAAAACAAAACAGGTCTCTGAAAAAAATGTAGCTTTTAATCCCAAAGGAGCAACTTTGAAGGGCTTTTGCTAGCTGTGATATTATAAAAACAAACATATACTTGTATATAGGGGCCTTTATGTTATGTGTGTGTTTGTATGAATGAAAACAAGCTAAATTTTCTATTATAGAATGTGAGAGAGTTTATGATTCTATAGTTTGAAATCCTGGGAAACAAAAATTAGTTTAGTAAAAAAAAATGAAAGTGATTACAAAAACTGATTTGTATAACTTCAGTTTCACTCATCTTTATAATGCTTTGCATTAAACTGCCGAAGTCACCTGAGGGTCCCATTTTAGTTGCCTGAATCTTCAAAGAAAATTGTCAAGAAATAAATGTTTTAAATTTAAAGGAATGCTATTCTATCAAACAAGTAAGGGTCTACTGCCTGTTTAAAGTAATTTGACAACACATGTAAAATATTTTTTAAAATGTCTATAATCGCAAATATCTACCCAGTGAGTAAATTTGTTTAACCCTCTAAACTATTCTTTTAAGGTAGAAAATTTCCTGTAATAACCAGAGCCACTGACTTCAGATTGTCTTCTAATTATATTAGCTGTTTGTAAGAGAGTTTTGAGTAAGAGATCTTATGCAAATTAAATAATCTATACTTGTTTTCACTTTTTTAAGAATAAAAATAGCATTAGCATATATAAATTAACTTTTGATATATTTGCAATTTAAGAAATAAACATTTTTTATTACGAGTACTCACTCTTTTTCAGATACTTAATAGTTTAGATGACTTAAAGAAATACAAACACACACACACATTTGCTATATACAGATATTAAAAATTTTATCCATTCTTTTCCATTTCTTAAAAGATATTTTAAATATATTTTATTTTAAATGTGAAGGATTTTAATGTCAGTAAAACCATCTATGTGGCTTGAAATATTCTACATTCTAGTCTTTCCTTTATCAGGAAATAAGACTGGGGCCTATGCAATGATTCTGTTGAAACACTTATGAAATGATTTTCTTTTGTTGATAGATTTGAAAAGATTCTTGTATGGCATTGAATCTTCTTTGATATCATTTACATGCTTAATATTTTGTGAGCATTATGTTTATTTAAATGTACTGAGTTTTCTTTTTTATTGGTTCTTCTTAGTTATACATGATAATACAATTCATTTTGATAAAATTATAACAAGTATAGAATACATCTTACTCTAATTAGAACTCCATTCTTGTCAGTGGGCACAAGGTATTTTCAAATGTGCACATAGGAAAATTACATTAGATTTATTCTACTCTCTGTTCCTATAATGTTTTTTTCAATTTATGGAACTAAAAAATTATGGCAAATACAGTCCATATAGCAGATGCAAAAGAATTTTACTTAATTGGATTATTGAGAAACTATGTGCTAACCCAAAACAAGGGAGGGTAGGGAGAAGAAGATAAGAAGTTCATTAGCTTAGACAAATGGGAATGAAGGGAACTGAGCAGGGATAGGAATAGGAAAGATAGTAGAATGAATTGGTCATAACACAACCAGTGAAATCAGTATACACAACCAGTGAAACTCCACATGATGTACCACCACAAGAATTGGATCCTAATTGGATCAAGTTATGCTCCATGAATGTACAACATGTCAAAGTACACTCTACTATCATGTATATGTAAAAAGAACAAATAAAAATAAAATAAAAAACTTGCTCAACAAATGTTAAAGAAGAAGAAACTGTGCATTCTGCTACATTAAAAATGAGCAAAAGTCAAATACAACTTACTTTTTCTGACTTTCTTAGATTTGATTTGATAAATTGTTACTTATGAGAATTACATAATTTGCATATATAATATTCATAATGCATAAAATTCTCATGTAATAAGAGAAGATTTTTAATATTTAATAGATTTTTAAAATTTTAGAACAGTTTTTGACTCATACTCTTTTTTTCCTGTTATCAACATCTTACATTAGAAGAGTACCTTAATCACAATAAATAAGTCAATAATGGACATTATTAGCAACTGAAGTTTATTTTTTTTAATTCATATTTCCTCATTTTGCCCCTACTGTCCTATTTCTCTTGTATTACTTGTATTCCTGGCCTATGCTTGTTTGTGGTAGTTTCTCAGATTTTCCTCATTTGATAATGAGGACAGTTTTGAGAAATACTGACCAGATATTTTGAAGACTCTTCATTCATTGTATGTAATCTGATGCTTTTCCTCTGGATTTGGGTAATATGTTTGGGAGAGTGTGACCCCAGGAGTGCCATTGTTTTCACAGCTTATCAAGGACTCATGCTACCAAAATGAGATATAACTGGTGATATCAACCTTGATCACCTGGCCTGAAATAGTGCCAGGTTTCCCTTCCCTTTTCATATTGTCCTCTTTAAAAAAGAGAGTCACTGCATGCAGTCTACACTGAAGGAGTGGCAATTTACACTCCACCTGCTTAACATTGGAGTATTTATGCAAATTATTCAGAATCCTTCAGTGAGAGGGGTTTATCTGTTCTTCCCATTACTTATTTATTCAACCATTTATTTATATCAGTATGGATCCATTGGTATTTCTTGTACACTGTACATTGTAATTCAATAATACATTATTTATTTTGTTGTTTAAGTTCTTTCTTTGGGCACTGAGACTTCTTTTAGTTGACTTCTATTATTGCTTTTGCATACCCCTATCATTTTCGGTATTTATTTAAGCTGTTGCTCACCTTCTAGCTGAGGTTTCTGTGTGTTTCCTGAACCAGTTCAGAATCAGCTATTTCTCCAAGGGCCCCAGTTCTTTTTACTGGAAATTGGTTTTAGAAACCAGATCTGAGCACTAAGTCAGGACTTATTGCTTGTAGAGCCTCTAAGCTAATTGTGTATGTGTGTGTGTGTGTGTGTGTGTATGTGTGTGTGTGTGTGGTTACTAATCTGTAAATATATATTTCTGTGTATATGCATGTTTCTATAAATATTTCTATATGTAACCGTCCGTGTTTATACTAATCTAAATATCAAATCATGCCATTTCCAAACATACTCCCTTACCACATGGGTCATTTTAGGCTCCTCCCTTAGCTTATCTGTAGCCTTTCACTGGAACACTGGAAACCTGGCTCCCATTATCTTCCAGAAATGTAATTATTTTTTCAGTTCTAGTATACATCTTTAAAATTTAGATATTTACTTTAAACATGAGTATTTCAGAACTCTTGCAGCTTTCCAGAAAGCCTATGTGCAGTTCCTTTTCCTTTTATTTTTATAAGCTCTACTCATTTTCAAAGTTAATTCCTTCATCTCCTCAGTGAGGTTTTTCACACCTTTGTCCTATTTAGAGTGATTTGTCAAATTCTGCATTTTTTCCTGGGATATTTCAAATTTTTGAGTGATTTTATTTTTCTAATCATATGCACTAAGTTTAGTCTTTGTGTTGTAAAGTGACATGAGTTTTGATAAATGCCCAATGGCTTACATTTATTACTGTGTAATATATAGAGAAGCTTTTCTCTCATAAAATGTTTCCCTGTGCTTCTCCTATTGAAGTCTCTTTCCATCTCCCCCAGACCACTGGCACTCCTGAATTCTTTATCGTTTCTATAGTTTCTGCCTTTCTAGAATGTCATGGAAATTAGATTTAAAGGAGTATTTGAGGAAGAGTATAATGATTCTTCAAATATTAAAATTTCTGTAGGGACTAGGGATATGGCTCAATGGAAGAACACTTGTTTACCATGGATGAGACCCTTGGTTCAATCCTGGGCACCACAAAAATTGAAAAGAAAATGACTATAAATATTAGCAAAGAAAGTGTGACTTGGTTTTGGCAGAGTTCCATTGCAGAAAGAAATGGCAAGCACTTCAAAACGATAAGACCACAATACTGTGATGAATGTCTTAGTTTTCCTTTATTTGAGAATATCTTGGGGGGGATGTTTTGGGGATCCTGGTATCGCCTGACAGGGATGGAAGTCTAGGCTTCTCTGCTCAGCCTTTGGTGTGTGGGTGAAAATCAGATTGGTTTTCCACTGATGTCTGGTGGTGATAGAACAGTTATTGTCCAAGTATTTCCTTTCTTATTAGACTTGCCCTTTCCTAGTCCTTTGGCTAGAAAGAGAAAACTGTGCCTATTAGAGTTCCCAGGTTGCTAGTTTTTAATAATTGACTTGGGATATGTGATGAAAAAAGAAAATATTGACAATTCACCATCTTGTGGTTCTTTGAGACGTGAGGTCTACCTTCTCTCTGCTTTTCAAAGCCTTCTTAGATTTTTATATAATTATATGTAATTTCCAGGAGGAACATGAAAAAGAAACTCCACTAAACTCTTTCCAAAAAAAAAAAAAGAAAATCTAGTAACTGAGAAGGTATGATACTGATGGATGACTAGAACAGAGACTGACATAGAAACTCTATAAGCATCTGTATTATGATAAAGATATAAGTGGAGAAAAGAAGGATTGCTTAAGTGGTTTCAGGGAAATGGACTAATTCTTTGTGAAAATTTTATATATTCTCTTTAAACATGATACTGAAGTTCCAAGTGGTTCTATTTATTAATATGCCTTTATATTTGAACTGGCTTTATATTTTTTAGTACTTTTTGTTGCTTTCCTTCCCATGACCAAAAAGGAAAGATGGTGTAAAGTATGACGGCCAACATTTTGACTACAAAAGCAAATGTACAATGTAGAAGGCACAGGGACAGTACACACACTGTGTGTGGGGAATCAATTCCAGGCTGGGGAAAACATGAAATTGAATACATAACATTTCTCCACTTTCTGTAATTTAACCATTTTGTTATTTGTGTCAATCTTTTTTATTATTATTAGTGTGTTTAATCACTTTTTATATTTTTTTTCTTGAGGTCTTCAATTTAAAATTTACATAAGGGTTACAATGTAGCTTATTGGTAGAGTGTTGCAGTTTGTCTGGGCACAATTCAGGACCCAGTTGTCAAAAGAAACTAACTTTATTTTTAGAACTACAAACGCCAAAAAAAACCCAGCTCCTCAGGAAAAAAACCCTCAGAGCCCAACTGCCACCACTGGCTTCCACAAGCCTCTCACCCCCACACCAGCCTCTCCACCTCCCACAATCCTCCTGCTCTTGAGGCCGATTGGCTGGGTTGCGAGGGCGGAGCCAAAGAAGTCCCCCAATGAGCAGTTCCAAAGAGGAGCCAATCAGCTAGATGTTGCTGGGGCCGCTGTGAGCCAATCATCAGCTGGCAGTCTGAAGGGCAGGAAACAGCCCAATGAACATCACCGCAGAGGAGCCAATCAGCTAGATGTTGCTGGGTCCGCTGTGAGCCAATCATCAGCTGGCAGCTGGAAGTTTGCTGGGGCCCCTTTGGCTGTGGCTCTCAACAGTAGAGTATTGCCTAGCATGCAGGAGAACCTAGGTTCAATCTCTGGCAGCACTAAAGAAATAAACTTCACATGAATATAAGATATAACTTTTTAGTGGCAAAATCACGGGTTAAAAAGGAGAAATTTGTGTCTTTCTTGATTCAAAATGAGTTGAAATCCACATACCAAGTAGATAAAAGTAAATGGGACAAAAATTTGCAGTTTTTAAAATGTTTTTCTTCATTAAGGACGTGTGTATGTGTTTGTGTGTGTGTGTGTGTGTGTGTGTGTGAGAGAGAGAGAGAGAGAGAGAGAGAGAGAGAGAGAGAGAACACGTGTGAACAATTTCATAGTAATATATTTTTTATAAATTCTATATTAGATTAATTCTTCCACAGGATAGGTTCCCTATATTCTCTATTTTTTTACCCAAAGTATATAAATCTGCAACTAGCAACATATGAGCATTAAATATTTGCCGAATAAACGGATGGAAAGAAGGTAGGAGGACCTGCGACCCACCGACAGGTCAGGCCCACCAACCTACGGAGTGACAGAGCTGTCCCACGCACCTTCAGATTAGGCGGACCTGTGACCCACCGGCGGAACAGGCCCAGAAGCTTGCCAGCGTGGTAGACATGTCACACCAATTGGAGTAGGGGCTGAGCAAAGCCACCGCCTGCATCTGGATCAGGCCCAACGACTCGAGGGTGTGGTAGTCACGTCACCACAATTGGAGTGGGGGCAGAGCAGAGCCGCCACCCGTGCCCGCAGGGAGGGCAGACCTGCGATCGACCGGCAGAGCAGAACTAGCGGCCTGCCAGCATGGTAGACAGATCACCCCAATTGGAGGAGGAGCACAACCACTGCCCACACTTCAAGGGAGATTTTTCAACTATACAAGAGCAATATAAATAAATAGAGGGAAAATTTCAAAAACACAACAGTTTCACCAAGCAGAAAGAAACACGAGCAGTATGAAAAGACAAAGAAAGAAAGGACAAGCAATGCAGGTCAACTCAACTCTAGAAGAGGTAATAGCTGCAACAGATGGAATGTCAGATAAAGAATTCAGGATATACATGCTTCAGATGATCTGGAGTCTCAAGGAAGACATGAGACAGCAAAATCAGACAATGAAAGATCACTTTGACAAGGAATTACATTAACAAATCCAGGAAGCAAAAGATCAATTACACAGGGAGATAGAGGTAATAAAAAACAAACAAATAGAAATCCTAGAAATGCAGGAAGCAATAAACCAACTTAAAAACTCAATTGAGAATACTACTAGCAGAGTAGATCACTTAGAAGATAGAACATCAGACAATGAAGACAAAGTATTTCACCTTGAAAAGAACGTAGACAGCTCAGCAAGACTGCTAAGAAACCATGAGCAGAACATCCAAGAATTATGGGATAACATTAAGAGACCAAACTTAAGAGTCATTGGGATACAGGAAGGCACAGAGATCCAAAACAAAGGAATAAACAATCTATTCAATGAAATAATACGAGAAAACTTCCCAGACTTGAAGAATGAGACAGAATCCCAAATCCTAGAAGCCTACAGGACGCCGAATGTACAAAATCATAAGAGATCCACACCTAGACACATTATAATGAAGATGCCCAACATACAGAATAAGGAGAGAATTTTAAAAGCTACAAGAGAAAGGAAGCAGATTACATTTAGGGGTAAACCAATCAGGATAACAGCTGATCTCTCAACACAGACTCTGAAAGCTAGAAGATCCTGGAATAACATATTTCAAATACTGAAAGAAAATGGGTTCCAACCAAGAATCGTACATCCGGCGAAATTAAGCTTCAGGATGGAAGATGAAATTAAAACCTTCACGATAAACAAAAGTTAAAAGAATTTGCAGCTAGAAAGCCATCTCTTCAAAAAATCCTTCGGAAAACATTACAGGAAGAGGAAATGGAAAATAACAATGAAAACCAACAGTGGGAGGTAGGACAGTAAAGGGGGGAAAGTAGTCAAAGAGAATAACAAATCAGGTTTAGTAACATTAATAAACAAATATGGCTGGAAGAACAAACTATATCTCAATAATAACCCTAGATGTTAATGGCTTAAACTCACCATTTAAGAGACACAGGCTAGTTGAATGGATCACAAAACAAGACCCAACAATATGCTGCCTACAGGAGACGCATTTGATAGGAAAAGATATACATAGACTGAAGGTGAAAGGTTGGGAAAAATCATATCACTCATATGGACTGCGGAAACAAGTAGGAGTGTCCATACTCATAACAAATAAAATAGATTTCAAGCCAAAGTTAATCAAAAGGGATAAAGAAGGACACTACATACTGCTCAAGGGAATCATACACCAACAAGACATAACAATCATAAATATATATGCCCCAAACAATGGTGCAGCTATGTTCACCAAGCAAACTCTTCTCAAGTTCAAGAGTCTAATAGACCACCATACAATAATCATGGGAGACTTCAACACACCTCTCTCACCACTGGACAGATCTTCCAAACAAAAGTTGAATACGGAAACTATAGAACTCAATAACACAATTAACAACTTAGACTTAATTGACATATATAGAATATACCACCCAACATCAAGCAGTTACACTTTTTTCTCAGCAGCACATGGATCCTTCTCAAAAATAGATCATATATTATGTCACAGGGAAACTCTTAGACAATATAAAAAAGTAGAGATAATACCATGCATCTTATCTGATCATAGTGGAATGAAACTGAAAATTAACAATAAAAGAAGGAAGGAAAAATCATGCATCACTTGGAGAATGAACAATAGGTTACTGAATGATCAATGGGTTTTAGAAGACATCAAGGAGGAAATTAAAAAATTCTTAGAGTTAAATGAAAACACAGACACAACATATCGGAATCTATGGGACACATTGAAAGCAGTTCTAAGAGGAAAATTCATTGAATGGAGTTCATTCCTTAAAAAAAGAAAAAAACCAACAAATAAATGATCTCATACTTCATCTCAAAATACTAGAAAAAGAAGAGCAAAACAACAGCAATAGAAGTAGAAGGCAAGAAATAATTAAAATCAGAGCTGAAATTAATGAAATCGAAACAAAAGAAACAATTGAAAAAATTGACAAAACTAAAAGTTGGTTCTTTGAAAAAATAAATAAAATCGACAGACCCTTAGCCATGCTAAAGAAGAGAAGAAGAGAGAGAACTCAAATTACTAGCATACGGGATGAAAAAGGCAATATCACAACAGACACTTCAGAAATACAGAAGATAATCAGAAATTATTTTGAATCCTTATACTCCAATAAAATAGAAGATAGTGAAGTCATCAATAAATTTCTTAAGTCATATAATCTGCCCAGATTGAGTCAGGAGGATATAGACAACCTAAACAGACCAATATCAATTGAGGAAATAGAAGAAACCATCAAAAGATTATCATCTAAGAAAAGCCCAGGACAGGATGGGTATACAGCAGAGTTTTACAAAACCTTTAAAGAGGAACTAATACCAATACTTTTCAAGCTATTTCAGGAAATAGAAAAAGAGGGAGAACTTCCAAATTCATTCTACGAGGCTAACATCACCCTGATTCCGAAACCAGACAAAGACACTTCAAAGAAAGAAAACTACAGACCAATATCTCTAATGAACCTAGATGCAAAAATCCTCAATAATATTCTGGCGAATCAGATACAAAAACACATCAAAAAAATTGTGCACCATGATCAAGTAGGATTCATCCCTGGTATGCAAGGCTGGTTTAATATACGGAAATCAATAAATGTTATTCACCACATCAATAGACTTAAAAATAAGAACCATATGATCATCTCGATAGATGCGGAAAAAGCATTCCACAAAGTACAGCATCCCTTTATGTTCAAAACTCTCGAAAAACTAGGGATAACAGGAACATACCTCAACATTATAAAAGCAATTTATGCTAAGCCTCAGGCTAGCATCATTCTGAATGGAGAAAAATTGAAGGCATTCCCTCTAAAATCTGGAACAAGACAGGGATGCCCTCTCTCACCACTTCTGTTCAACATAGTCCTTGAAACATTGGCCAGAGCAATTAGACAGATGAAGGAAATTAAAGGCATAAAAAATAGGAAAAGAAGAACTTAAATTATCACTATTTGCAGGTGACATGATTCTATACCTAGCAGACCCAAAAGGGTCTACAAAGAAACTATTAGAGCTAATAAATGAATTCAGCAAAGTGACAGGATATAAAATCAATACGCATAAATCAAAGGCATTCCTGTATATCATCGACAAATCCTCTAAAATGGAAATGAGGACAACCACTCCATTCACAATATCCTCAAAAAGAATAAAATACTTGGGAATAAACCTAACAAAAGAGGTGAAAGACTTATACAATGAAAACTACAGAACACTAAAGAGAGAAAATGAAGAAGATCTTAGAAGATGGAAAAATATACCCTGTTCATGGATAGGCAGAACTAACATCATCAAAATGGCGATATTACCAAAAGTTCTCTATAGGTTTAATGCAATGCCAATCAAAATCCCAACGGCATTTCTTGTAGAAATAGAGAAAGCAATCATGAAATTCATATGGAACAATAAGAGACCCAGAATAGTAAAAACAATGCTAAGCAGGAATTGTGAATCAGGCGGTATAGCGATACCAGACTTCAAACTATACTACAGAGCAATAGTAACAAAAACAGCATGGTACTGGTACCAAAACAGGCGGGTGGACCAATGGTACAGAATAGAGGACACAGAAACCAACCTACAAAACTACAACTTTCTTATATTTGATAAAGCGCTAAAAGCATGCAATGGAGGAAGGATAGCATCTTTAACAAATGGTGCTTGGAAAACTGGAAATCCATATGCAACAAAATGAAATTGAATCCCTTTCTCTCACCATGCACAAAAGTTAACTCAAAATGGATCAAGGAGCTTGATATCAAATCAGAGACACGGCATCTGATAGAAGAAAAAGTTGACTACAACCTACATACTGTGGGGTCGGGCTCCAAATTCCTCTATAGGACACTCATAGCACAAGAGTTAATATCTAGAATCAACAAATGGGACTTACTCAAACTAAAAAGTTTTTTCTCAGCAAAAGAAACAATAAGAGAGGTAAATAGGGAGCCTACATCCTGGGAACAAATCTTTACTCCTCACACTTCAGACAGAGCCCTAATATCCAGAGTATATAAAGAACTCAAAAAATTAGACAATAAGATAACAAATAACCCAATCAACAAATGGGACAAGGACCTGAACAGACACTTCTCAGAGGAGGACATACAATCAATCAACAAGTACATGAAAAAATGCTCACCATCTCTAGGAGTCAGAGAAATGCAAATCAAAACCACCCTAAGATACCATCTCACTCCAGTAAGATTGGCAGCCATCATGAAGTCAAACAACAACAAGTGCTGGCGAGGATGTGGGGAAAAGGGTACACTTGTATATTGTTGGTGGGGCTGAAAATTGGTGCAGCCAATTTGGAAAGCAGTATGGAGATTCCTGGGAAAGCTGGGAATGGAACCACCATTTGACTCAGCTATTCCCCTTCTGGGTCTATTCCCTAAAGACCTAAAAAGAGCATGCTACATGGACACTGCTACATCGATGTTCATAGCAGCACAATTCACAATAGCAAGACTGTGGAACCAACCTAGATGCCCTTCAATGGACGAATGGATAAAAAAAATGTGGCATTTATACACAATGGAGTATTACTCTGCATTAAAAAATGACAAAATCATAGAATTTGGAGGGAAATGGATGGCATTAGAGCAGATTATGCTAAGTGAAGCTAGCCAATCCCTAAAAAAAAAATGCCAAATGTCTTCTTTGATATAAGGAGAGTAACTAAGAACAGAGTAGGGAAGAAGAGCATGAGAAGAAGACTAACATTAAACAGGGATGAGAGGTGGGAGGGAAAGGGAGAGAGAAGGGAAATTGCATGGAAATGGAAGCAGACCCTCAGGGTTATACAAAATTACATACAAGAGGAAGTGAGGGGAAAGGGAAAAATAATACAAGGGGGAGAAATGAATTACAGTAGAGGGGGTAGAGAGAGAAAAGGGGAGGGGAGGGGAGGGGAGGGGGGATAGTAGAGGATAGGAAAGGTAGCAGAATACAACAGACATGAGTATGGCAATATGTAAATCAATGGACGTTTAATTGATGTGATTCTGCAATCTGTATACGGGGTGAAAATGGGAGTTCATAACCCACTTGAATCAAAGTATGAAATATGATATATCAAGAACTATGTAATGTTTTGAACAACCAATAAAAAAAAATAAATAAATAAATAAATAAATAAAAGTACAAACCATAAAAAAAATGGATGGATAAATAAATAAATCTCCTTTGTACATTTGGATGAATACTTGGTAGTTATAGGCATAAGAGTTGATGTTATATCCAAATTAAAACAATAGCAAATATAAAAGAATCCTATTTTACCCTCATGGATGTTTTCCAAAATCATTTACCCTCATTTTCTTTTCATAGTGAATATTTTAGTCTATTGTTTTCTTTTACTAGAAGACCAGTTGTAAGATTTAACAAATGTTTCATATTTTGTTGATTGAAAGGAAACATGACCCTCTTTTTTGATGTTATTTGTTGAAAATCTTTGGGGGCTTAGTATACCTGATGAGTTGGTTTTCTAACTGTGGAGGCAGATGCAGAGGGAAAGTTGATAAAGTTTATGAATTAAGATAGGCTTTCATCAATATTCATGCCTCTAATATTGCTAAGTGTCAGACAAACCTGTCTACTTTAATCTTTAATTTAACTAATAATCTCTTTGATTCCAAATCACTAAAACATCACTATGAATCAAAGACTAACCTTGAAAAGAACTTCTCTTTAGTTGCCATAAAGATATGACATTCCATTAATTAAGTGTGAAGTTCTCATCCCCTTGCATGTAGAAGTCACTTGACTCTGAGTGTAGATTCATCATTGTTTTCAGAAAAATGCTGAAGGCTCCATCTATAAATTGATAATTGTTTTATAAAGTAAATTTTAAGTTAATTGATACATAGTTACACTTTCTATCACCCAGAGAAAGAATCATATGACATAATATCTGTTTCTTCTGCAACAGAACAAGACATTACTCATATTTATTAATATTAATTTTCTCAAAGCATGAAACCATGAACTTATAACTTTTTGAACCCCCTCTTTAATAGACATTTATTTTTCTTTTTGGTTTATATTCTTCAAAGTATCTGTAAATTATATATTTCATAGTGGTACAGTATTAATCTGTTGGAACATCTCATTTGATTTTCTGGATGCTATTCCATTAGATGCTCCCCTCTGTTTCAATATTTTGATTACAAGTTTTAGACAAGGGCCTTATATATTTACCCTAAAATCAAAGTGACCTAGCACCAAATACTGTTTTGGGGGGAACTAACCATAAATGATAAACAATGTTAAAGACATTTTATCAGCGTTCCAATGTTTTTTGAATTTTCATTGGTCAGTTGGTTTTGTGCTAAATAACTGGGTATTTATTATTAATGTTGTCATTGTTGTTTTTAATTATTTCCCTCTTTAACTTCAGACAGATAAAGGACTCTCAGAAGTATGGCAAGAAAGCAGACAGAACCCTGGTAATCAATGGCAAAAAGCTGTCATTCTGCTAGGAAAGCAGAGAAACTTTGAAGTTATCTTTCAAGGTACCAGGACAAGGGACCTGGGAGGAGGAGCTGCAATTGATGATATTGAATTTACAAACTGCACAACTGGTAAGTTTCTGGAGATCATTTCTATTTGGAAGCACAGTTATAAAAGACTATGTTGTGTACTTTGTATGCACACACAAATTGTTTCACAGGTAGAACTTCATAATTGTAAAGTTGCACCACATGTTAAGAGCTAACCTCTGTATTAGTCCATTTGACAGGCTGTAACAACATAACATAAGCTGGGTGGCTTATCAGCAACCGAAAATTATTAAAATTATTTCGCACAGTTCTGGAGGCTGGAAAGTCCCAGACTGGTTGAGGGGTGGGGTGCTGGCAGATCCCATGACATGTGAGGGCTTGTTTCTTGGCTTACACAACTTTCTTGTTGTGTCTTCACATTCTGGAAGGGCAAATGAGCTTTGCTGGGCCTATTTTATAAAGACACTAATTCCATTAGTGAAGGCTCAGTTCCTATGACCTAAACTGCCTGAAAAAGGCTTTACTTCCTAATAATATCATCTTGGAGGGTAGGAATTCAAAATGTAAATTTAAGGAGAAAAAAAATATGCAGATGATAGCAATACCTCTCCATCAGTTACAGAAAGGACTCCCCTCTTCTTTCTACACTATCCCCTAACACGTGGATGTATTCTTTCAATTTTTTTTCCAACACACTGTAAAATGTAAGTTTAAGATTTACACCCAACAGGGCATGGTAGTGTGCACCTATAATATCAGTGGCTCAGGAAGCTGAGGCAGGAGAATTGCAAATTCAAAGCAGCCTCAGCAGCTCAGCAAGGCCCTAAGTAATTTAAGAGTCTGTCTCAAAATAAAAAATAAAAAGGGCTGGGGATGTGGCTCAGTGGTTAAGCATAACTGGGTTTAATCCCTGGGACCAAAAAATAAAAATAAAAATAAAAAAAGAGTTACATCTATTCATCTATTTTTTTAAGCTTAAATTAGTGAAAAATGAGCCAGTAAAAAAGATTAGAAGCTGAGAAATAAATTCAAGCAAAACTTGTGTTGAAAACTATGCTCAGGAGATTTAAAAATGCTATTCCAGCATGTGAACAAACAATAACTTGAAAAAATTTGCTATCCTTTATCATACTTTTAAATGTGAAATATAACTACACTTAGATTTTATTTATAAAACTATCCATAAAAAGTCAAAAATAATTATGAATACATTTGTACAATTTCATAGTTTGCAGAGTTCTTTAGTGGGAATTATTCCATTTGATTTCCAAAATAGTCCTGTGTGATACATTCTGCCGATGAAGGATGTGCCTTCTGTGGCTTGCTATAGTGATTCACTTGGCGGCGAGTCTCTGGGACTGAAGAGCTAAACCTGAATACTGTTTAATTTTATTGTATTAAAATATCTTTTCACTCAGGCAGTTCAAAAATGCGACTTTAGTTTTTGGTGATGTTATAGTATCTGTCCTTTTTATGAGCAGTGCTGCTTCAAAGGTTTCTGCTTCACAAGAAATAAATCCTTTAAAATCTTACCCCCCACCCTCCTTTCCAGAAGAGGTGGATGCTACTCAGCTACCTTGTATATGTTACATAAGATCTTAATTCATGTGCCCCTGAGGATCCAGAGAGCATATAGCTCAGTATCTGTTTGCTCTGCAGGAGTCAAAATCTGAGCTGGAAGCTGTTTGGGGTAGAGTGTCAAAGGAAATGTGGTTCCCCACACATAATCATGAAAAAGGAATCTTAGACATGAGAATGTGCTTCTTAAATTCTTTCCTAGTCAATTTCCTGGTAATATGTTGATTTTCTATGATAATTTGTAACTCGATCTATAAATGATTTTGGCAACTTGAAGAGGAAAAATTCTTTAAAAGTTTTTTTTTCTAAGATTTTAGAAAGAAAGAAAGAAGCTTTTATTCAACAAGAATTCCTTCCTCTCAAGGGAAGGAGAATGCTTCCTAGATGGGTTGATTCAGGACAGAAGGGAACTGAGAGTTATTTTTCCAGCTTTGCCTGGCTCATGTAAAACTTTGCACTGTTTTTTTCCCTTCCCTGTTTTAAAGTCGTGTGATAATTTATGTAACAATAAGTAATTTTATTCCCCTCAATCCAATACTCATCTTATTGGGTGACATTTTAATGTCTTATAGTTATTGATAAATTATATTTAAGTCTAACATGCTTTCTATGTTTTCAATAAAGAGACTAATGTTGTCACAGTTGAATATGATCAATCAATATTGAATGGCACCAATACAGTCATTGGTTTTTAATAGCTTAGTATGATAAGGAGTATTTTTGAAGTATTTCTTAGTTAAGGTAGAACTAATTATTTGTAAGTATTATGAGAAAATTTGGAAACTATGAATGGAGCTCAAACCAATGATATTGGAAATCCCCTAGTTTTAAGATATACACCACTCATATGTCTGATGATCAATGGGAAGAAGCTTTGACTATGCCATCCTTAGTTGTTTTCCACTGTTGCCAGTTTAGAAGAGAATGGTATTTGACAGAACACCTATAAGTCAGGGAGGAATTTAGCATATAGTTAAGAACAAGGAGTCTTTGAAACAAGATACCTGGGTGTGGAATCTGGCTCTGCCACTTAGCTTGGGGAAATTTCATCATTTCACTTTGCCTCAGTTTCCATCTCAGTAAAATTAAGATGATAAACAGGTAGTCCCATCATAGGTTTCTGTGAACATTAAATATGTTAATACATGTGAAGTTCTTGTAATACTCTTGGTACATTGCAAAGTTACTGTATCACATATTCAAAGCTTGTTTTATTGCCTTTTATTAGGAAACTAATTTGAAATCATATGTAAATAGGTTATAATAAAATTTATTGTGAAATTGTTGCCATTCTCCAGTTGAGATATAGAACTTAAAAATAAATAATGTTTATTTCTGCCATATTCCATCTAAAACACCGGGAAAAAAATGCAATTGATAATACCTCATATATTAAATGTCTAGATTATATAAATGTATAAATAGAAAGTAGATTAGAAATTATGTATGGCTGAGAGAATGATTTATAAGGTTTATTTTATAAGAAGAAAATATTATAATATTGTTTGCAGTGATTGTTCCACAACTTCATAAATACACTAAAATCATTAAATGTTAAACTTTATATGGCTTTATATAGGTGAACTTAATGGCATCTTAATTATAAATTGTAAATCAGTGGACCTCTTTAAAATAATTAAAAAAATGAGAGTAAATTCTGATAGATGGTATGAAAGTGACAGAATAGCTTTTAGTGTTTCCCAAGTCTTCACATCAAAACAGAGCACCTGGTTAACAAAGTCAACCAGCCATGGAAAAACCTACACACAAAATTATATATTCCCCTCTAAAGCCCAAGATACAAATCAATGGGAACAACCTGCAAACAGCAGCAAGACCTGGGTGCCACTTGTGCCTAAAGAAAAAAGGCCATAGCATAGGGAGGGAGCTAACAGATAATCATTGGAAGACACAGCCAGGTGGTTGGAGGGTTTTATCCACTGGGAGAATGAATAGATCCTCAGGTGTATGAGGCAGGAACTGTCTAGACCCATGAACTCTCTTAATAATCTGTGCTTGTTCCATGATAATCTGACTTAAATCTGAGGTCTCTATGTATGTATTTTAAATTTCCAAATCATCAAGATTAAAATTCTGAGTGGAAGTAAGGAAATATATATGATATACAATCTATATGATATAATGTGTTCATGCCACACATACATATATACATATATATGTACATGTACATATGCATGATATATGTTTAGTGGTTATCTATTTCCTGCAAATAAAACATTTTTTCAGTTTTTTTAATATTTATTTTTTAGTTGTAGTTGGACACAATATCTTTATGTATTTTTATGTGGAGCTGAGGATCAAACCCAGGGCCTCCTCACATGTGGTAGGCGAGCACTCTACAAATGAGCCACAATGCCAGCCCTTTTTTTCAGTTTAATAGATATACTTTACTTCCTATTCATAAACTTACAGCTCAGTTTATTAAAGAATATTTAGTAAATAGTCAAAATAAAGCTATATATACTTCTTTTTATTTTTTATTTTTTAACGTTCTAAATACATGATGGTACTATCTTAAACTTACTATCAATTTTTGTGTTTTTACTTTCTAAAAGAATAACTAAAGCAAGAACATGGGCATTTTCTGTGGTCCAAGAACACACTAAAAAGCATCTCTTCCTTTTTTGAACAAGCTAATAAGGAAAAAAAGTATCTTATTCATAGAAAAATAATTGACATAACATGAATTTGATGTTGCACTTTTTTCAATTTGGTTTGAAAATGGATTGCACACAAATTTTTATAAAATGCAAGAACCATTCTATAGTACAAAGAAGTGAGAAGAGCTTTTATATTGAAAGGAAAAGATGACTACAACAATAAAATATTTGTAGTCATTAAAGTTTTTAATTTAAATGGCTATTCAATCAGAATATTATTTATTCAAGTATTATTTACCTGATACTTATTGGCTTTGCTGCTAATACTAAGTAGCATTTATTTCAGTAGTTAAGAGCCCAGATTTGAAAAACTACCATTAGATATCAACCTAGCTTACACACGTGCCAGCTGCACTGTGGTTTAAAGCCAAGTTCCATAATCTTCCTGTTGCTTTTTTTTTCCTCATTTAGAAAGCAGTAATAATAATGCTTCTATTTCTTAGACTTCTTGAGGTAATTAAATCGTTAACTCTCTAGGAAGCGCTTTGAAGAATGCATGTAAGCATCTTAAAAGTGTAATCTAAGAAGAATATATGAACAATAGTGAAGGGCTTGTCATTGTTCTAGGAGTGAAACTTTTTTATACTATCATTCAGGATCTGATTCTGTTTGGTTCTTTCGGTTTTACAGGTTCAACCACCATCTCTCGATTATCTAGACTCTTTGCAATATACCATTTATGGCTCCTCCCTGCAGGGCTGAAATGTGTGTGCTCCACAAGGTTGGGTCACATGGATTTTTCCACTTCCCTATTCAGTGCCCCTTTCTTGACTCCTGGCATTTCCCCCATCTGTATTGTGTTATCCTTGGGTTTTCTATTTCCAAGACTCCTCTGTAAACTCCCTCCAAGATACTGGTTAGGAACTCAGGTTAGGATTCAGTAATTATCTAAGACATTGCCTTTTCTACTGAACATAGAGAAATTCAATTGAATGATGACCAACTTCAATTCATGAAATAGGAAGAAATAATTTAGGGAATAGGAAATGTGCCCAGAAGTCAATAAAATCTGCTAAGTAGACATTAGCTATTCTGTCTTTCTTTTTAAAGTCATAAGTAGCAAACCACATCATATTCCCCCGCAGATAATCCTAAACATGAAAAGAAATACCTTGAGAATGAGAATGAAGAATCCAGCGTAATTATAATTTTAGATGTCTAATGCATTGTCTTCACACCTACTTTGAAAAGACATCTTTTTTTAATTATAGCACATTTCACATCTTTCATTTTTTCCTCTTAAAAAACTGTATGTATGGCTCCTAAGTGTCCTTTAAACAGTAATTGATCTGGAGTGAAAAATAGTAGCATGATGGTAATGATTTCAGTGCAGAATCACTTTGGATTCAAATTGAACCTGGGAGATCACAAAACAGTGATTGTCCTATATAAAGTTCAAGAATAAATAAATGTATAAACAGAACCCTGTGGAGTTTGAATTTAAAACTTACCTTCTTAGTTAAGATGAAAAGCTATATTTCTCCTCAACCTATGAGTGTTCCAAATGCTGCATTCAGATTGCTCAGGATTTTCTTTTAAAGTAAGTGTGAGAAAAAGAAACAAAAATTAGAAAAAAAAATAATAAACACCGTACCCTAGTGAAGTAACTAAAAGTGACATATTTTAATAGTGAATGATTAAATAATGTGTAGTACTTTATATTGTAAGGGCAGAAAAATGATTAATTAACAGATAGATTGATGGAAGGAAAGATGGATGGATGGATGGATGGATAGATGGATGGGTAAATGGATGGATGGACAGATAGATGGATTAATAGACTATATATATTATATATATATTTTTTTCAACTCTTGGTATTAAGTGTGAAAATTCAGGACAGGGAGTTACATTCTGGTGGCAGATGCAGATGGTAAAGTAATTTGTAATATTACACTATGTAATGGTGACAGATGTCCTGAATGATATAGGAAGAAAGTGACAGAGAATTACTATCTTGGTAAGAGTGGTCAGAAACAGTTTAAAGTTACACATTCGAGGGCTGGGGATGTGGCTCAAGCAGTAATGTGCTCACCTGGCATGTGCGGGGCACTGGGTTGGATCCTCAGCACCACATAAAAATAAAATAAAGATGTTGTATCCACCGAAAACTAAAAAATAAATATTTAAAAATTATCTCTTTTTCTTCTCCCTCTTAAAAAAAAAGTTACACATTTGAACAAAATCCTAAGTAAAATGAGAAAGCAAATATCCCAGGGAAGAACAATCCAGATCTAGGGACCAAGGAGAGGGAAATACATTGCCAAGGCGAACAAGGGGTCATCTAGCCTTGGTTCTCCTTGTGAAGAAATGCCATCAGAAATGCCTGCTCTGTACTAAGGCATTTCTCGCTGTGTAAGATTGAACAAGTCCCATCAAATCTGTGCCTCATTTTATTTATGGGAATAAAAATAAAACTTACCTTATAGGGTGATCATGAGGATTTAAAATTAATATATGCCATGTGCTTTGAGCCTTAACTCTTCATGGTTGCTACCTAATAAATGTTAGATATGATATGCATCATCATGATCCTCATTATTGTCAGTGAATTTAACTTAATCCCAACAACTCTGGAAAAGTGAGGTGTCCAGATGTCACACTAAATAATACCAGCTCTGTTGGTTTCCATGCTGATTCTTTGTGGCACAAACACCTAGCCATATTTAGCTATGGTATCATAGGATACTACCAAAATCTTGATAAATACTTGCTAAAATTAGCCACCTAGCACCAATATATCTGCAAAGTAGAATCAACATACAGTAATTACCAACTTTTCTGAGTCCGATGTAACAGAATACTAACATCCATGACAAGTTATGTGAGACAAATGTATTCCTTACATAAGGCAGCAAGGAACCAAAGAAGCAGCCTAGAGTTGGTGGTAAGCTGGTCCCACGTTGCTCAGGGAAGCTGTCCAAGATGGATAAAGTCTCATCTGCTTGTGCAGCAGTTGTACCCCAGCTAAGGGACCTGGGAAAGAAGCCCTCTTTTTTATATCCTTGGGGAAACAGGACGTGCTTTGCTAAAGTGTAGAAGAACATCCAGTAGATAAATATCCTGCAATACCTAGTTTGTCAATTATTTTTCAAAGGCCATTGAATGTAAATAGGTGATCATAGGTATGTCATTAGTGTTATTTTACAACATCGTAAATCTTATTTTAAAATTTTTTAATATTCAAGCAATTGTTATTGTTCTAAATTTGTTTTGTTTTGGATTCAGGAAAACTTTTAAGAGGAAGGAGGGGAAAGAAAATAAACCTTATCTATAAGTGTTATAAAACTTGAACCAGATCCAAGTCATAGCAGTTTCTTTCTGTACCTGATGACATAGGGCTATTTTTATCCTAGGTTTCTTAGTACCCAGCACTGTACTTTTGTACTTAGAGCAAAAATTTTCTGCCTGAATTGATAAAATTTTAAAAATTTACTCTTTATGTCAGAGCCAATTCCTATCTTTAAATTAAACCTGCTGCTTTGAATTAAGCTTTACTTGTTGGCTATTTGAAATGCCCAATGCTTCTCAAGTGAAAAAAAAATAGTTTTATTCAAAGTAACTACATTTTTGTAAATCTTTTATGGATAAAAAAAGTAGCAAAATCATGTTTTAAAAGGTTCTGTTAAAATTAACATATCCTGATTATATCTTCTTGTTAAATGTATATATTTATATCAATAGTATGATCGAATGTAAGCTCATATATATTTTATAAGAATTTAACAAGTCAATATATGTCGTGTGCTTTGAATAGTGACTCTTCATGGTCATGGTCACTAACCAATAGATGTTATATGTTGATGAAAACATTAGTATTTTTTTTTGTCCATGAAAGTAACTGATTTTTATTGATTCAAAAATTGTGACTCTTGCCAGGTGCAGTGGTGCATGCCTGTGATCCCAGCAGTTTGGGAGGCTGAGGCAGGAGGATTGCAAGTTCAAAGCCACCCTCAGCAAAAACTAAGCAACTCAGTGAGACCCTGTCTCCAAATAAATTACAAAAAAAGGGCTGGGGATGTGGCTCAGTGGTTAAGTGCCCTTGGGTTTCACCCCTAGTACTAAAAAAAATAAAATTGTGATTTTTTTTTATCAAAAATGACAAATGGTAATATCATTGTCATTGATTTATTAACAAATACTGCATTGCTTTTAGCTTGCTGCCATATGTGGCAGAAAATATTTCCTGTTGTCAAAATATGCATATTTTCCCTCATATCTTTTCTTCATTTAAGTGAGTTCATGTGAATAAGTCTTGGCCAGTGTGCTGTGAGAAACAACATATATCACTTCCAGTTTGAAGCATGAAAAATCTAGCGTGCAATCCCCTTGGCTATAGAAATGTCTCATTGCAAATACAAAAACAAATCTCTCCAGGTCTCCCCTTGTGTATTACAAGAGACCTCTTGTTCCAGATGGTACATCTGCATCTGACCATTCCTCCTCAGTGTGCATAGAAGAGTCCCCCTATGCCAACTTGTTTTGGATAATGTATAGCTGAGTCACACACACACACACACACACACACACACACACACACACACACTTTTTTAAATATTTGTGGATTATTTTTATGTTTGATACAATATATCCCATCCTAACTAATACACAGTACAATCTCTGATGTAGAAGGACATCACTTAGAGCTATTATAGAGTAATTCTATGTAAAGAGAGTTATATTTGACATGAGGTTGTAACCTTGGTGGCAAGTACATTATTGTGCTTAAGGCTACACCCTAAGGTTTGTATTTGCTTACATAAAGACAGAAAGGAAATGAAAACAAAGCTATTAATCCTTTGTAGGTTTATTCAACCTAAAGGTATAGGAGGGAGTATACTTACTTTAGATTCTAAATGATAAGAAAGGGCATCTGGCATTCTTGGTCCCAGCCTTGCAAGGAAAGTACTCAGGGTGAATAAGGTTAATCAGGAACAAAATTCCACACTAAGAGGTGAAGGTAGTCCATAGGGAATTGACCCTGTACTTCTTGTCATTTCCAAGCCAAACCCTCACTTTCCTTTCCTGCTGGCCTTGATTTGAGACAGGTTTCAAGAGAGAGGCCTCATTGATATGGTCAACCGAGCTCATTGCTCTTCCCCATGCCTTCAGCCACAGTATTTACTTCTTGTACAATCAGGGAATAGTTCTTATTCCTGGCCCAGTGCCATTTCTTAAACAAAAGGAGTATGTGATTGAGTTTATTATATCTTTCATCAGCTATTTTAAATTAAAAAATCAAAGCCATGGATGGATCTAATTACTTTAATATCAAATTCAAGTAAACCATTTGTTATATACCTAGAAAATATCAGATACTGCTTTATCCTTCAATAATTGAGAAAATTAGCATTTTAATGTTAAAAGGTCTACAATTTGAAGATGTCATTTTAATCATCATAATCATAAATGAAATATTCTAATTAATGTGTTTATGCTTTATTATGATCCAAGCACAATGATATGACTTGGTGCATTCAAAATGTTAAGAAAAAGTAATTACTTGAACAGACATTTTAGTAAGTCTTAAACAGCCCCTGAAATATCTCTTTATTCAAATGAATATAACTATAAACCTGAATGCTCACATTATCCTCCATTCATGTAATTTCTAATTAGAATTTGTTTCAATCATAATGAACTTCTCCACACTTATTAACTGGATCAGTAAGATCATTGCACAAAGTATTTGTGACAATATACTGTTTTAATTTTTATTAATGTATATTTTACACATTATTTACTATTCTAAGTAAATATTAGTGTTTATCAATGACTTTAATTTATACTCATGTATGCATCATTTTCTTATTTTCCTTGATACAATTAAAAGATGTGCTCTTCAGTCCTGAAATGTTGGTATGAATATATACTAATTTATAAGAAATATAAGCTTCAGGTATGCTACTTGAAAGAAGTAGATGTGAAATTCAAAGTCATATTTAGTTATATCTAGTTGAACCAAACAAAAATAGGTTACAGTAAAATCTATTTATATGTGCCCAAATATTAAGTTAGGACTAGAAACTAATTTTCTTGTCTCTTATATTTGATGGAGCACACAGACATTTACAGAGAATATTTCCTATAACATAATATGTGCTTCTGAAAACTTCATATTTTGAAGAATATGAAGAAGGCTTAAGGAAAAAATCGGGTTGGACAATCAGCTATAATCATACATAAATAGTCAAACAGCACTAATATGAACATGATTAAAATCCTAACACAATTTAAAGTTTTCCAAATCCTGCTAAACAGAGGAAATTTATAAATGTGCAACTTTACCTTGAAGAAAAGTAAGATGGGTGGGAGGTAAGGGATCGTGATGGAAGAGTGATATAAAAAAGTTGAGGTTGTAGAATTCTGGAGACAAGGAAAAGTATCCAAACAGTAGGGAGAAGCATGCAATCAATAAATACTGCCCCTAGGCAGCATATGGAGAAACACAGCAAACAAGAGTGAGTGACTCATAAACTAAGCCTGCCTAGATTCCCCTGTGACTCACTGTGAGCTCAGCTGTGAGTATACTGCCCTGTTTTCATGGGCCGTGCCTTGGTTCCAATGTGGAAAAATCCTGTAGGAATCAACAACTTCTATGTTATACAGATCCAATTTCTCCATTGCTCAGTTGCATGCCTGTGAACTTCATTGTTTTATAGGAATGTGCCTTGGGTAAATATCATTCAAGACATTTGAAAGAAACAAATGTATGTTGAAGATAGAATGGGGGCCAAGGTCATACTAGAACAACTACATACAGGATGGCTTTTAAGGAGGGAATGAGGGTGTTTAATATAGAATGGATCTCAATGGATTTGAGCCAAATGAATCAAATTGTCTGAAAAGCTGCCTCAGAGGAGTTGGGAAATGAAGGGTTTGAGATTGTTGATTGGAAAGTCAGAAAGGAGCTCAGAAAAAGAAAATATGTTGTTGGGAGTTCTTTCCACTGGCTTAATTTTTGGTTTTGGGGGGTCTTTATACTTTGTCATAATAGTTTCTGGGAAATCACTGTGTCAGTGAGCTCTGCTGTAATTACCAATAACATCAAAGATAAAGGGAGCTTATTTAAGGATACAAGAAATTTTATGAAACCCAAGGTCAGGAATGCAGATCATTCTCACGATGATGTTAAAAGAGACTGAAAAGTGAGAGGGAATTTAAACAGTGATCTTTCTGTACATCTTGTCTCTTTTGGCCCTGGGTCTCTTCCCTCTCACCTGCTGCATTCCCCTCTCAGTATAACCAGCTTTCTCAGCTTTACCCTGTGTATGCAGAAAACATGACTGAACAGTATTCACATGCCAGGACCCTTTTAGTATAGTTCTAAATTCTTGGATGTCCTATCTTAGGTCAAATGCATCCTCAGACTAGTTAACCATAGTCAGTGTTTTAGTCAGCTTTTTTGGTGCTGTGACTAAGAGACCTGAAAAGAACACTTTTAGGTGAGAAGAGTTTATTTAGAGGCTCAGGATTTCAGAGGTCTCAGTCCATAGAAGGCCAGCTCCATTCCTCAGGGAGGAGGCTGAACATCATGGCGGAAGAGGATGGCCGATTAAAGAGGCTCACATGATGATCAGGAAGCAGACAGAGACTCCACTTGCCAGACATAAAATACATGCCCCAAAGCATGTCCCCAATGCCCCACCTCCAGCGACATCCTGCCTGCCTTTAGTTATCACTCAATTAATCAAATCAGGGGCTTAATTCACTGATTGAGTTAAGGCTTTTATAATCCAATTATTTCTCCTCTCAACCTACTTGCATTATCTCACACATGATATTTTGGGGGACACCTCACATGCAAATTATAACAGTCAGAGAGCAGGCATACATTATACAAACATGCCTACTGGAGCCCAACATTGGTAGCCAGGTTGAGGAAGGGGATCTGGGTATACAGTTTATATTAACCATGCCTTTTGTTTTCTGTCTTCTGATGCTTCCTAGAGATTGTAAGCCACTTGCTCTTGAGTGCATTTGTATGCAAACCAACCAGTCCAGAGCCTACACCCCCAGCCACCTCTTTTATGAAGCTCTCTTACTTCAGGTCACTCTCCACCTGCCATAATCACCCCAGGCCCAGTACCAGAGAATAGGAGCATCACTGTCCCACAGAGATTACTGAAATTATTTACTCTAAACTATCAGAAATCTGTACCTCCCACAATAACGGCTCTCATCCAAAATTGCCCTGTCTCCTGCCTCCCAACCAACCCTAAATGCCCTCATGGTGTAATGTCCACCACTTCCTCTTGGGAATCTGTGAGTATTAACCTCTTTTCAGGGGAAGTCAAATCCCCATCTATTGGCCTCACCATGCCTACATAAAAACAAAGCCTATATTTAAACCCAAGTACACAGTCAATTTGTTGAAAATATATTCTTAGAACATTAGATCTGTATTCTGCAAATATTAATACAGTGCCTCCTATAAAAGTATTGAAGGATATTACAAAGATAAGTTGATTTTTCTAATACATGGCTATTCCAATGTCTCATTAAAAACAATGAACTGAACTGGAGTAGTACATTGGGAATAGGGAAAGGGAGATGAGTGCATGAAATATTGTGGGAGTGATAACTCAGGATGGCTGAATTAGCTCTAGTCATTATGGCTCCCTTCCAGCTGGCAGGAAAAAAAATAAGGTGTGGAAAGTAGCAATGAGCACATACCAGCTGTCTTTAAAATGTTTCCTTGAAGCTGTTGCACATCAACTATACTTAAAATTAACGAGCAAAAACTTGCATGATCAAAACATAAGGAATTATAGGAAATGTGTGTATTCAAAACTAAGCTTTGTTACTAGGGAAGAGGAAGGAAATACTTGCATTCAGAGCCAATAGCTTACTGCAAATTTTTGGAAGATAATTTGTGAGTCTGAGAATACAAAAAATTATAATACTTGAACGTATACAGTCATCTCTTGTTATCCACTGGGAGATTAGTTCCAGGACCCTCCATGGATACAAAAATTCATGGATGCTCATGTTTCTTATATAAAATGTCATAGTATGTGCATATAACCACCACAAATCCTCCTTTATGCTTTAAGTAATCTCAAGATGACTTATATTACCTAACATAATGAAAATGCTATGTAAATAGTTGTTATTTACATAGTAGTGTTTAGGGAATAATGACAAGAAAATAAATTCTGTACACGTTCAGTACAAACAATTTTTTTCAACTGAGATTGATTGAATCTGCAGATGAGGAACATGCAGATGTGGAACAACAACTATATCACCAGTTTAAATACACAGATAAGAAAGTAAATTGGCACTTATCCCAATATTCTATGATGTCTCCCCATATCTCTCTGTTGAGGTTGCTTATTGCTTGGTTCTCCACATTTTGGGGGCATTTCCTTATCTTTATAATTCAAACTCTTAAACCTTTCTTATAACCCCATTGCTGCCATCAAAATTCCTTTCCTTTTCAATTTAGGTTAAATAATTTATCAAAATTTTAAAATCTCCATCAGCAATATTTTTAGTTAACTTTTAACAAGAAAGGTTTCCCTATCCGAGTAAATGAAATAGTATGTTGTTTTTGTTTACATGTATGATTAATACTGAACTTAAATTAAAAAAATATTATATGCTTCTTAATGGGCGTTTATTTTCATCTCTGAAGAACTGCTCCTCCATTTCTGCCAGCCATCTCAACTGATCTCTTTGCTCTCTTGCATTGATTTGGAAGAGCTCTTTCTTCATGAACTATTAATCCTTTAATAAAGCACATTGTGACTAGATTTTTCTTGGTTTTCATTGTCTTTCCACATTATTTCTATAATTCTTAATGAAAATATTTTTATACAATTTATTTTAGTCAAAGTTTTTCTTTTTCTTTCTTTCCTTCTTTTCTTTTCTTTTTTTTTCTTTCGCTTAAACTTCTTGCCATGTGTCCACATGTTCTTTTCTCTGTGCATGTGAGACACTTCCTCTCATCTTTCAAGGACACCAGTCATTGCATGAGGGCCTGTCCTCAGTTTAATTTTAAACCCCCTTTAAAATCCCTGTCTCCACTCATATAATCTCAGTAGACCCCATTATTGGAGGTTTCTTTTTTTGCAGTTTCTGTTACCAGCAGCCAACCACATTATCAGCACTATTGGTCAACTGACCCTTGGTTTACCTAATAGTGTCCCAAAAGTACAAGAGTAGTGATGCTGGCAATTTAGATAAACCCAAGAGAAGCCACAACATGGTTCTTCTAGGTGAAAATATAAAAGTTCAATTTCTCCACTTAATAAAGGAAAAAATATTATACTCTGAAGGTGCTAAGATTTGTAGTATAATAAGATATTTTGAGAGGCCACATTTGTAAAACTTTTATTAAAGCATATTGTTTTAATTGTTCTTTTATCAGTTACCATTGTCAGTCTCTTTTTGTGACAAATTTATACATTAAATCTTATCAAAAGGACACATGTATAGGAAAAAGAATATATATAGGGTTCGGTACTGTCTGTGGTTTTGAGCATTCACTATAGATCTTGTGCACCCTTTGTGCAAAAATTGGGATGGCTTTTACCATCTCTTTAAACTCCTCAGGTTCCAATACGGTTCCATTTGATATGCCGGGTTGGGACTTCAACACCTGGAAGTCCCACATATGGAGGGAGAAAAGAGACACTTCAGCCCACAAAAGTACCTCATCAGCACTTATATTTTTTTCTCATTTTAATTATGCTTTTTAATTTTGGCTGTTCCTTCTCCCTCGAGTCCTTATCTAAAAATGTGCCTTCAATTTTTTTTAAAGAGAGAGAGAGAGAGAATTTTTTTAATATTTATTTTTAGCTTTTCCGGACACAACATCTTTCTTTGTATGTGGTGCTGAAGATCAAACCTGGGTCGCACGCATGCCAGGTGAGCATGCTACCACTTGAGCCACATCCCCAGCCCTGCCTTCAATCTTTAAGAATTTTTTTTTTTTGGTCTTTAAAAATTTTTTCCCCTTTACAAAATTCTGGTACATTTCACTTTCCTCCTTGATAATCTACATATTTCTTTTTAAATCTATTGTGCTTTGCACTGGGGGAATACCTTGGCTTCATTTTAGTTGTTTATTTCTAAATGGTTGATTAGAATTCTCTTAATTGTCCCTCCTCTGGTGGAAATAGAAATGTGGAATTAGGTGATTATCCTGATTATCAAGGACTCACAGGAATCCACTTGGCTGGAGGATGCTCTCATTTCCTTAATTGCTTTCATATAAGCCTGGTCCAAAGTTTTAAAAGGTTCTTTTAATCCACACCAAAAATAAATGTGTTAGTTGAACTATTTTTAAAAGGAAAACAGGAAAAGACATGAAAATACAAAGAAAGGAATAGTTTTATCACTCGATAATTGAGTTTTTACTCTTTTTTAGCTTATTTCTAGATTATTCTTCATGTAAGTTATCTGAAGCCTGGGTATAGGTTTGAGTGAAGTCACTGATTGAAAGTTATCTCAGTATGTATTTAATATCCTAAACACTTTGAAATGAAGTTTGAGCAGAGTACAACTTTCTTTGTGCACTAGATGCAACTATTGAATGAACTGGGAAAGGTTGCGAAGAGGCCATGGGAACACATCCTCTTAGCTAGAGACCCTTAACAAGGGGTAAACCATAAGTGTTTGGATGATCTGAAAAATTCTGTGCCTCTGGCTTTCCAGGTTCCCAAAAAGCTTATTTTCTGAAATATGCTCTTTGATTAATTTTATTCTCTTAGTTCTCGTTGATTGTGATATTAATTTACCTATAGCAAGTCATTTCTCTGTAGGGGCAAAATCTTATTTTCCTTCCTGTTTTCTTCTCTTTCCCCTCCCCATCCCTTTCCTTTCCTTTAAAAAAAATTTAAACAATGGTTACATCCTATTGTGAAATGTGTCACTGATCATGATTCTCAACCTCAGTTGCACATTCAGACCTCTTGGGGAGTTTAAAATACATTCCCTGTCTAAGCCCCACACCATAGCAATTACGTATAGCCTCTGGGCATGGGGTTCAAGCATCCACACATTTTAAAGCTTCAGATAATTCTAATAAACAGTGCTGTGAGTCCTTCTGGTTTATATGAAAGATACTTGTAATGTGCACTTTCAACTTAATATGATCCCTTAAGTTAAGCACAAAATTAAGTATATTATCTATGTTTTGGTAATCTTTTATGTATTCTTCTGTGATGGCTTGCTTTTCTCTTCTGTCAGAGGAAATCCCTGCCTTTAATAATAATGATCTTTTTTATTTGAGTTAAGTTTTTGCACCACTTGTTATATTCCTAAATAATATTACTTAATTTTGCTGCATTTTTGTCCTACATATACAGAATCATGGAAAATGGCATGTATTTTAGTGATTTGCTTCTTTGGAGCTCTATGTTTTTAAGATTCTTCCCCAGGCATGGAAATTGTAACTCATTCCTTTCATTAATTATTTTATGTAATCAGGGATGATTATTCTTATAGCAAGAAATAATTTATTGTATTTCTAATTTTTGCTTTTTTGGAAATAAATACTAAGGAAAAATTCATTCATCTAAGATTGTGATGTTAAGATAGGAGTTTTGTTACAGCACTGTCCTTCTAGTATATAAACTATGTTGCACAACAAAGTAATGTTATAAGCAAAAAAAAAAAATCAGTGTTTCATAATAAAAATTCCTTTGTTTACAAAACTATAATATTTAATATTATTATCATGTGAAAGCTATATTTAATGTATATAACTCCACATATTTGGGGATAAGTACACCCATGAAACAATTCCCACCATTAAGGTAATAAACACAAATATCATATTCCAGTTTCCTCTCTTTATTAATATTGTTGTTGTTTTTAATGGTAAGAACACTTAAGATTTACTTTCTTAGCAGATGTTATGCATCCAACACAGGGTTATTAGCTACAGATATCATTCTGTATGAAATAACTCCATAATTTATTTATGTTGCCTACCTAAAATGTACTCTTTATTCATCACCCCCATATTTTCTGCTTCCCGACCCCAGCCTTGGCAAGCACCATTCTTCTCTCCATTGCTATGATTTTGATTATTTTGTATTCCTTATACAACTGAGATCATATGCTATTTGTCTTTCTGTGGGTTTGGCTTATTTCATATTGCATAATACCCTCCAAATTTATTTATACATTCATCCATCCATGGACATTCAAGTTGTTTCTGTAATCATAAAAAAATAATGCTGCAGTGACCATACATGTGCAGGTATCTCTTTGTTTTCAATTCCTTAGGCTATATACCCCATGTGTACTCAACTATCTATATATAGATTCACATCTGAGCTCTCTCTTCTGTACCATAGCTCTATATGTCTGAATTTCCAGTGCCATAGTGTTCTGATTATTGTAGCTTTATAATATATTTTGAAATCAAGAAGTGTGATTAAGAAGCTTTGTTCTTCCTTCTTAGACATTTTTTTTTGGATTTCTTCTACTGTGAAAATGCCATTAGAATTTTTATAGGAATTGCATTGAATGCATAGATGATTTTGAGATGTCCAGGCAGTTTTATAATGTTCATACTTCCAATCTGTGTACACAAGATATCTTTAAATTAAAGTGTGTCTTAATTGTTTTCATCAGTGTACAAATACTTCACTTCCTGGGTTATATTTATTCTTAAGTATTTTATTTTTTGATCACAATGTAAATAGGATTGTTCACTAAATTTTGTTTTTTAATAATGTTTTTATTGTACAGAAACAAAACTGATTTTTTATATGCCAATTTCTGACCTGCAACTTTATTAATTCTAATAGTTCTTTGAGAAGTTTTAGGGGTTTCTACACACAACATCCTGTCATCTACAAATAGATATTTTTACTTCTTTCTTTCAGATTTGGATGCTTTTTCCTTTTCTTGGTTCTGCCTAAGATTTTCAGTACAATAGTGAATAGATGTGATCAGAATGGGTATTTTTGTCTTGCTCCTGATCTGAGAGATATATTTTTCAGCTTTTTGCTATTAAGTGTCATGGTATCTGTGGGATTTATTTTCATATATGGCTTTTATTACATTGGAGTACATTCCTTCTACACCTGTTTGTTCAGAGGTCTTTTTTGGGGGGTGGGGACAGAGAGAGAGAGAGAGAGAGAGAGAGAGAGAGAGAGAGAGAGAGAGAGAGAGAGAAATAATTTTAATATTCATTTTTTTAGTTTTTGGTGGACACAACATCTTTGTTTGTATGTGGTGCTTCAGATTGAACCCGGGTTGCATGCATGCCAGGCGAGCGCGCTACCGCTTGAGCCACATCCCCAGCCCCTGTTCAGAGTTCTTATCATGAAAAGATATTAAAATTTGTCAGATGCTCTTTCTGAAAGAATGATCAAGGCTTGCCATTGGAGAAAATGCCTGTTTATTGAGGCAGCTCTGCATATTTATAGAGGGGGGGGTTGATCTGACAGTTGAAACAGTTAACAATTTAATGGTTTGGGCAGCTGGCATGGGGTGCATTCTAATTGGTGGGTAAGGATCATGTGAGTCAGCAGGACTCACCATTGGAAGCTCTTCTCAGGGGATGGGGAGGTTAGTTTTTGGAGCCAGGTGATTCCCAACTCTTGTTGCATCCACTGAGATGCTCATATGATTTTTATCATTCTGTTCATGCAGTGTTTTACATTTATTGATTCATGTATATTTAACCATCTTTGTAACCCAGGTTTAAATCTCACTTGAGCATGGTGTATGATCTTTTTAGTATGTTGCTGAATTCTGCTTGCTGGCATTATGTTGAGGAGTTTTGCATCTGTGTTCATTCAGGATGTTGGTCTGTCATTTTCTTTTCTCATAGCGTCCTTTTATGACTTTGATATTAGCAAAACACAGGTCTTGGGAAATGAGTTTGGCAATGTTTTCTCATTTTCAATTATTTGGACATAATGAAAAGGATTGGTATTAATTATTCTTATGTTTGGAAGAATTTACCAGTGAATCAATCTACCTCTTTGCTCTTTTTGTTGAGAAATCCTTTGATTGCTGATTCAATCTCTGTATTCAGATAATCCATTTTTTATGGATCATTCTTGGAATATTTTTATGTTTGTAGGAATTTTTCTGTTTATTTTAGGTTATTCAATTTATCAGCATAGAATTGTGAACAATTACATGATCTTACGGTCATTTGTATTTCTTTGATATCAGATGTAATATCACCTCTTTCATTTATAATGTTGTATATTTTAGTATTATCTTTTTTCTTAGTAATTCCAGATGAAGGATTATGAACTTTATTTATCTTTTCAAAAACCTGACTCAGTTTCTTTGATCCTTTCTATTTGATTCTAGTGTCTGTTTCATTTATTTTTGCTTTAGTCATTTCCCCCCTCACTTTTAGATGCAATCATTACTAAATGTGAAGTTTCCATGTACTCTTCACATTCATCTTTAAAATATACAAGTTTAAAAATCTAGACAGTATTATTTGCCAGATTTGATGGCAGTGTCCTGATGCAAATCAAGGTAAAATATTTTAGCTTTCAACGTTTGTTTATCAATAAAGATGTTTCCAGATTTAAGTTGTAAATAAAATTTTAGGTTGTAGTCCTGATTCTATAAGAGCACCCCGTAGACCAAAAAATCAGCAAATATATTTTTTACTTTTTAAAAATTGTAGTAAAGTGCATAAAACATAAGACTTACCATCTTAATCATTTTTAAGGGGACGTGGATAAACATATTCACTTCATTGTTCTCTGACACCACCATCTGTTTCCAGAACTCTTTTTATCTTCCAGAACTGAAGTTCTGTACCCATTAAGACATAGTCCCTCATTTTCCACGTACCCTCCCACCCCCAGCAACATCATTCTATTTGTCTCTGTAAATTTGATTGTGTTCCTACGAGTGGAAGAATACTTGTGCTTTTGTGAGTGGCTCACTTCGTTTAGCCGGGTATCCTCCAGGTTCATCCATATTGTGACAGGACCTCATTCCTTTTTAGGGCTAACACTGCATTGTATACATACTACATTTTTTTTTCTTCTGTTCATTTCTTAGTGGACAGGTTGCTCCACGTTTTCACTCTGATGAATAAGGTTGCTATGAACATTTCTCTTCAGGTCCCTGCTTTCAGTATTCTGGGATATTTTCCAAGAAAGAACTCTGGATCATGTGGTAGTTCTACATTTAAAGTATGAGGAACCGTCACACTGTTTTCCATAGAGGTTGTAATATTTTACATTCCTATTAGTAGTACGGGGGCATTCTAGCTTATCTACGTTCTCATCAACACTTGTATTTTCTGTTTTTGAGTAGTAACCATTATAAAGGCATGTGAAATAGTATCTCATTTTGGCTCTAATATATATTTCCCTAATGATTAGTGATTTTGAACTTTCTTTTTCTTCCTTTTTTTTCATGTGTTCATTGGTCATTTGGGTTTTTTAAAAAAATATTTATTCACCTTCTTTGTCTCTTTTATTCTTTGTTCCCCTTTTTAGAGATACATGACAGTAGAGTGTATCTTGATATATTATACGTACATGGAGTATAACTTCCCATTCTTGTGGTTGTACATGATGTGGAGTTACACTGGTTATGTGTTCATATATGAACACGCGAAAGTTCTGTCTGATTCATTTACTGTCTTTCTGTTCCCATCCCACATACCTTCCGTTCATTCCCCTTTCTCTAATCCAATAAACTTGTATACTCCCCCTCTTTGCCTCTTTCTTAATCAGGCTAATTTTTATTGTTGTCATCAAATTTTATGCACTTATTTTTTAAATGAGTAGACAGAAGAATATAAACAATAAGATCACCACTTTTCTTTGTCATTGAGGAGTTATATCAGAACACAAACACACACACACACACACACACACACACACACAGAGAGAGAGATTTATAAATTTATTTTAGCTCCAATATAAATCCAAATAGATAAATAAATGTTTCCATTTTCCAGTCTTTTAATCAAATAGGCAAGACTCTTTTCTATAATCTCATTAGTAAATTAGTAAAACAGTATTTTTATTCTAAGGCATAGCTTCTGTTGTTTAATTTTTGACAGCCTGTTGAAGAGTGGTCTGTCATGATTTGCATTCATCAAGCATAGTGATGTCATCTCTGTGGTCATTACAAGGGAGCAGCCCATTTTAAATTGAAAATTAACATATTAATAATAAATATTTATAACTCTAGAAAGTAAATGATAATATAAAAGGTAATTAATGTTTCCTCAAAGCAGCATTTTGTTGTAGGAAAAATGCTGGCCTATGATAAAAGCAAAAAGAATTAGACACTTTAAAACCTTCTATAAATTAAAGACTGTTTTGCCAACTTTATCTTAGTTAAATATAACAAGAACCCTTTTTACAGATAAAGAAGGTGAAGTCTAACAATATAAGGAATCAAGAATCAGGAATAAAAATTTAAAAAAAAAACTAATGTTAATAGTATATTTCCCACATGACAAGCATATCCTGAAAATTTTGCATACATTAGCTCATTTAATGTTCATTCACCTGATATTCATATGGGAACTTCAACATGGTGAGTCAGAGAATTAAAGAAACCAGTGCATCAGCCATTCTTGGGAACAGTAAGTTCCAAGAACCTAAGCAGCAGGGGTTTATAGAAATATGCTTCAGTGAGCTGCCCATTAGTGCCTGTGGCCCCTAACCCTGCCAATTCTGGGTGTCTTCTTAGAAAAGTTAATCCCAAATGGGATAATCCTGTTAGTTCACCTTTGATCACTTGTCTGTGCTTAGATCAATCAGCCACATAGTAACCATGCCAAATGAGAAATCTGACTTTTTGGAAAGATCAGTGAAATTTCACTAAATCAAACTTTTTTGACAGATTTAAGGAGATTTTATTTCAAATTTTCTTTTTTAAAAATAGCTAATATTTTAATAACTGTGAAGGAAAGAAAATAAGATAAAGAATATCTACCATGAGTTCCAGTCTCCACAGTTATCCTTTATCTACAGTAAACCTGTTACATTCTAGAGATTTGATTGAAATACAGTATGAAAAATGCTTCTAGATGAAATTTCTAGACACCTCACAAATGTAAGAAAGTTTGATAGAAATGGTCAAAGACAATGTTATACTTGAATTAGACTTGTTTGTATTCTTATTATTAATAAAAACATAACTTGATCATTGCTTAACCCTGAAATTTGCACATAAATTGAAAATTACATAACAGTGTCCTGAGGTGACTTTACTACATAAATCATAGATAAGAGGGGCTAATTAAAAGATCTGAATCAGGTGCTCAGCATTTCAAAAGCTCTCCTACTTCATTAAAACCCTCTGATGGTATTAAAGTCAGAGGAGTTGAAGAACCTTGTGGTTTTAGGAAAGCCATACATTTCCTTGACGGTGGGCTTGTTTTTCTTTTATTACACATATTGCTGATTGTTATTATAATCCTTCCCCCAACTTCCAGATAAGAGTCAACACAGATTAATAATAGATACAATTAATATTTATCATTTATAATACACATTCTGGATATCCATTTTACTTACCCTAAATAATAAAGAATATTTTTTTTTGCTAAAAATTGTGGGATAGCAAGCAGGTCAGATAATTGGATAAGCCAGTGCATAAAACTGTTTCTTGGGAAAAGTGTTCCAATAACCTAAGCTGTGAGAGCTCATGAAGATTTGCTCCAGTGAGTTGCCCTTTGGATGTCTGTGTTCCCTAAACCTGCCATTTCTCTGTGTCTGTATGTCAAAGTCAATCCTAAATGAAAAATCCTAATGGTCTATCTTTGATCAGTTGTCTATTCTGATGGAATAGAACAGGTAGTGTCACCTGTGATCCTCTGTAAGCAACATCAAAAGCCTCTGTTTAGTCCCAGGGGCTACACTTCTTCCCCATTTGATGATGAGTTATTTGGTGAGGAGTCTTTTGAGTTAAGAAGAGGTGCGTCCTTAGAGTCTCTGCTCCCTGTTCTAGATCCAGGATCTCAGGTGTCTCTGATTGTGCAGGTATAAGCCTACTTACTTACCTTTGTAGGGCTCTTCCCCGGCCCTTTCTTCTGCATGGTATGTCTCTTTTGGGCTGGAGGGATGGTCATGAGATGACTATAAAGATGAGAATGGGCTTTGTCCCAGCGTACATTAAGACCTATAGTGATAATCTGAGCAATTGCTGTGAACCAGGAAACACATTCATCTTGTGCTTGCTTTGAACACCACTCCAGGCTGCAAAGAATAGAACTTATTTTACAAAACCTTCCCTGTTACATTTTTTATCCATGTGACAATTTCTCACACCTTGAACATAGAAGATCCATGACCCTCTCCTTGGGGTATGTACACTTCAGAAACATAACTCTTATTTCAATGCACATTTTCAAACTCTCCATCTCAATAGCCCAACTATCTTTGTAATTTTTTTTTTACTAAAATTGTTAATATTTTGATTTTTACAGCTTATTTTTATAAGGTCAGTGGTGACAAACTCTTAGGCTGTATGTGACACTTGATTTCTTTATTCCAGTGAAAGAATACATGCTGGGATGGGAATGCCTATGGCCAAATCCCTCTACAAGTATGTTTCTTAAACCTCCAATGCCCAATAATTTTAAAGGAATTTTTCACTTACATTTTACTTCATAAAAGGTTTATGTTTTGTGGAGCTGGAAAGAATAATTATGCTTAGGTTAGTTGCGTTGACATTTTTGAATTTGCATTAATACATTTTAAAAACAAGGATATTCAATAAATTAATTTAGTACCTTCAAGGAAATATTCAAAACTCCATAGAATTTAGAGATCTAGAGTAATTGAATTATTTAATTTCGGGTTACTTTGGGCATTTTACAAATGTGGAATTTATTGACTCTCAGTTTAACGATTATTCTACTACTCTCTAGAAGTTGGAAATGAAAAAAAAAACACATATGGATGACTAAGTATTTGTTGATTTGGTGGTAAGATATAAAAATAGCTGTTTTCAACCCAGTAGGAATGTGTAACTTTTATCAAATAACAAAGTTAATTGAACATATATCCCCTACCTTATATTATTATTCTTATAAATCCTAAACAAAAGTTACCTGAACACAAGAAAAAGTAATTTCTTGAGATAAAACTGAAATGATCATTTGAACTTTCTTTCTTGTCATTCTCCAACAGATATATATGACAATGATGCTTTATTGTCAAATTTCCTTTCTACCTCCCTTCAATGAAATATAGATAGAGCAAAGAGTGCACTTCCCTGTCAGTATAGCAACTGGAAAATTGTAATTAAGTCTACAGACATTACGTGTCCCATCTATTATGACTTTCTTCAAGTTGGATTTGGAATGCTCCATGTGAATGGACATACTTAATGATGTCTGTTGATGATGATTAGAGTTTCCTAGAGTGATTTCTCCTCTTCTCTTGCTATTTTGTATCTCATAACAAATTAATCTTCCTCAACAGGAGTATTCATAGTTTCAATATTCCCTGTTACTTTTAGCCTACTTCTGCTTGGATTGTTTTTGCTGTCTGCCTCCTGTCATCCTGTGCCATGGGCCACCTTTTTTATAAAGCTCTTATTGAATTACCTCATTGTCTGTGTTTATGTAGATTATCAAAATCAAGGAATATATCACATCTCCAAATTTGTCTTGCCAATAATTATCAATAAGGTCATGCCAATAATTATCACCCAGACTATTTATTCTTTGGTTTCCAATGGTTAAGGGTTTTCTTAAAATCATTTTTAACTGCACAATATTCTAGGAATCTTTTTACTTGATTTGTTTTGAATTCAATAAATATGGCACTTAGCCCTTAGTATTCATAGCATATAAGACTATGTTTTGTTTAAGAGAGCCACCTCTTCTGATTGTAGCTGTAAAAGCCCAATCAGCTATCCCGAGTTTAAACACAGTTTGACAAACATAACTTGCTCACTCAAAAGGTTCCTGTGCTCTGTGCTCTGTTTTTATTATATAACGATAATTGTAGTACTGTTCTTCCTTTAAGGATTCTTCAGTGTTTTCAGAAGGGGTTTAGTTTGTTGTAGAGAAAAAAACAAATAGGAAACGTATCATTATCTTTTACTTCAATATTTTGTTTTAAGTTTAGGATGTCCAAAGTACTAGGAGAGCTAGATGGTTAAATGAGCCTAAACAAGATCAGTTTGGGAAGACACAGCACCGAACTTGTGGGTTATAGGATTGGACACTTGGGAGAATAAGAGGACTTAACCATCTTGCTGGATAAGAGTAAAAACGGTGTAGCCCAAACATCAATTCTGGCTTTGCTATTGAATAGCTGTGTGAACTTAAGTAAGTTAATTTTTTTTTAATCTACACCTATTTCATGGAGTTGTGTTGAGAATTGCATTAATTAATCTACTCATTGTGCTGATATAGAATGAAGGATGTAATAATACATTTCCACAGGAGTTGGAGCTACCATCTTCATTAGCGTCATTACACTACACCTTACCATAAACATTGCATTAATTAAACTTATTGCATTAGGCTATAACTACAATGAAACAGATCCAAAATAGATCAAGAAATATATTCCAGTTTAAGGTATTCACTTTTTATTCACTTTACAGTGAACCGATTAGTGGAGAGCTTTTCTTATACTTTTTTTTTTTCAAGGACCCAGTCTGATTTTCAAGCTCTGGCCTTCAAGATCTCCCATAATGATTATGACTTTCCTATCCATCCGAGAGGTTCAGGAAGAGACCATGGGAGCAGCATGTGACAGTTTGTATGACCTCACCTGTCAGTGGAACAACTAACTAACACTCGTGGTCTCACTAGAGACCATCTCATTACTCAAATGGAAGTTGAGAAATAAAATGTCTATCCAAGTAACCACTCCCCAACAATAATTATGCAATATTAAAAAAGCAAGCACATATGTTTCCAGCAGCCATCTGCACCACATGGCTGAGGAAGGATGAGGGTATCAAAATTTGAGAAAAGCAAGGGTAGATTTTAAAAAATTGTGTATCTGTTGGCCATGAATAGGCGTTTATTGTAAGGTATACTCTGAAGCAAGGGGAAGAGGAATATAAGGTAGGAAGCAAAGGGAGAAGAAAATATCTCAATTATGTCCTTAGTAGAATATCTGATATGCTGTAGAGAAATCTCCCAGAAAATGTAGCATAGAACTTAACAAAAGGACATAGAAATATAGATGTCCCGTCAACTTAAGTTGAAAGTTAAAATCATTGCGGTGAGTGTGACCCTTAGGTGAGAGTGAATGAAAAAATGAGAAACACACACACACAAAATTTCTCCTCTGGCATTTAAAGGCCTGGACTAGAAATGGAGCCAAAGGAGAAGAAGGAATGTCAAGAAATGTTGGCATAGTACCAAGAATATAGTGCCAACAGGCTCAGAGAATTGAGGGTCACACACCAGATGCAGCTCGAGAGTCCAGAAAAGAGTTTGTGTGTGTCTATTAAAGCTACAGGAAATCATCAAATATCTGAGGCAAGGTTAATTTAATGGATTAGTAGAAACTTCGAAGAGGTAAGGCATGGTTGGGGACTCCTGAATAATTAGACCACTAAAACTTTTTCATATAAAATCATAGTGGTCCTTGTCATGTGGAATCATTCTGCCTTTTCTTGGCCTTATCATTTTATTTTCTCTGTTTCTTCTTTGTAGCTCTTCTAAACGTGAGTTTTGTTATAGTGTTAGATCCTTGAAATCAGTAATATGAAGTATATACAGCCTAGGATTCTACAATCCTTTGTCTATCAGTTATACGGAATATTCACAAAGAAAACTAGATATTTAAAGTATATTCAGATATAAGAAAATTAAAGGTAAAAATCAGGGTTTCATGTGAGATAAGAGACATTTCTATTTATAATTTTATTTCAAACAAATATCAAAACAGGCTATAAAGTCACTTTTTATTTTAAAAAAGTCAAAAGCTGATCTTCAGGATATATTCCTTTTAGCATGCACACCTTGCCTTTGTGCAAATAAAATTGCTTCTTTTTTTCCCCCTGAACTCTTGCTGTACACTGATATGTGGCCCAATAACTCTGATAGCACTTCTGACAATTTTGTCACAAACTGAACTTTGCTGCCATTGAGATAGCTGAGGTTACAGTTTCAGTTGTGTTGCCATCAATTACCTGATATATGCGCTGACCTTTTATAAACCTGGCAATTCTTTTGAACATAAGATAGATTTAAATAATCATGGTGAATAAAATAAATAAAAGGTATTGTTCTTTTCTGGACATTTGAAAATGCCGATCATATAATATCACATTATCCCTAGTGTTGTGATTTTCTTCTATTTGTAAAACTTGTTCCTGGTATTTCTTTCTAAATGAGAGAATATTGAAGTGAAACAGTCATCTATAAATAAAGGTTAGGGGTGCATGATCTTTCTAAAAAAAAGCTTCCCTTTTATCATCACAAATGTTGTTCTTCCTTTAAATAAATGTGAATTTTCTAGTCATATTAATTTTTAATATGTTGCCAAACTTGTTTATAAAGAAAGTAAGAATGGAGTTTTATAAGGAAATTTCTATTTTCTGTCCTTTGAGTTTTATCCATATATGTTTATTTATGTTCTGGCTCATCTCTCTGCTTGGTTAAATGTCTATCTGGGATGATAGGTAATTTGAAAGGCTACTTATTAAATAAATTTACTAAATATGTATTGACACACCAGTATAGATGGGACTACTTTGTCTTTTGAGAGGACCTCATAAATATCTTCAATTATAGCACTAACCACACTGTTTGATAAATTTTCATTACTAATTATAAATAATTATGAATTCTTTGAAAGTTTATCTCAATAACTTTCGTAGTGTCTGACTTGTTTAACATGTTTCTAAATAAAAAATGGAAGATTCTAAATTGATGCCATCACTGAATGCAAACATATTGTACTTGGTATAAGAGAGTGATTGCTCTTATTGTCATTTAAGACCAACTTTAAATGGCTTACTGAGGGTTAAAGAGCTTTTATAAGAACTTGGGTTCAAATAATTATCTTGGTCCATATATTTAAACTGCCCTTTAGCAATCAATATTTACTGTCCAGAATAACCAGCTATAACTAGAGGTAAACCTTCTAGTTATAATATCAACACTTTTGAAACATATCTACCATAAAACTATTTAAAGACATCAAGACAAAATCAGTAAGGAATGATGGAAAAAGCCATGTATTAACAAGTAAAAAGAAACCTTGTTTCATAAATGTTGCCTCTTCTAGCCACTAAAAACACATTTGACTATTTAGATTTTAATTAATACACTCAGATACACATTAATATCTGTTGGGTTTTATGTGAACCCAAGGAAGAGAGTGCATGTGCCAGTTTTTGCTATTTTTTAAAGCACTGAACCATTTGGCAATATGAAATTAGCTGAAAATGTAATCTAAATAATGAGTAATGTGGAAAATTGATTTGTGGGGAATTTGTTTGGGTTATTTTTAGAATGCATGGTATAAAATATATAATTTTAAAAATACCAACTATATTGACAGTTGCAATGCAGAAAAATTAATAAGTCACATTATAGAATGTGCTTGCCATTTACGAGTACATGAAAATAAGTTTTAAAAAGCACTCATTAGATGGTGGAATGAGATGGACATAATTATCCTAGGTACATGTATGACTGCACATTCAATACAACACTATATCATGTACAATTAGAGAAATGAAAGTTGTGCTGTAATTGTGTACAATGAATCAAATGCATGCATTCTGCTGTCATATATGCCTAATTAGAATACAAAATAAATATTTTTTAAAAGCACTGATTATTTACTCTTAACTAAAATTTAAAATGGAAAAAGAAAATCTCTCAGTTCAATAACCAAAAGCAAAAATATGGATTATAGGCAAAAGTTTACTTTCCAGAAGCCTAAACAATTTGGCACTCTGAACATTGACAATGGAATCTGGGGCTGAGAGTTTTTAATTCCCTGTAAGATCTGGAGTCTATACCTGAACCCTTTGCATAATGTTTCATCCTTTCTATGACTGGAAAAATTGCTTTATATCTAGAAATTTTCAAAGTAATTCGTTGCGAGTCCAGAGGCTTAGAGAGAGAGAGAGAGAGAGAGAGAGAGAGAGAGAGAGAGAGAGAAAGAAAGCAAGCCAGCCAGCCAAAGCTTAAACCTGTGCCATACCACACATAATATAAGACATGAAGTGGAAATTCCCAAACAACAAATGAATAGTAAAATTTCTGGAAAATTTTGAACTTCAAGGACAAGTTAGAATTTATGATGTTGGAACCATGTGCTGTTAGAATCATAAAAAATAAAAAAAACATGAAAAAAGACTGAATATTAAATTGGAATAATTAAATTTGACTTTTTGAAAGAAATTAAATTATAGTTGAAAATAAACAGCAGAAGAAAAGTTAAACAGATTAGAGACACAGAAAAATAATAAACTATTAAGTAAATGTGAGTAAATGCATCATCTTAAAGAGGAAAAAAACTATGAGATAGAGATTCAGAGGTATTGAGGATAAAATGAATAAATCCAACACTTTTCTAGTGGGTGTTCAAGAAGCAGAGCACAGAGAATTAGAGGAAGATGGTATTTCAAAGGATAACATTGGGCATATTCCATAAATGAAAAATCACTCAACTCTTCAGGTAATCATTGTCTTAGTACCAGGGATCAGAGAAGGATCAGTATCCAGAGTTGCTACCATGTATCAGCTAAAGTGTCTAATGTTCAATCAAAAATTATAAGATATGGAAATGAATACGAAAAATATGATCAATATATAAGAAAGAAAGCAGCAGAAACTGTCTTGAGAGGATCCAGATGCTGAACATAATAAATATGGTCAAATAAAAAAACAAAGTGTGCTTGAAGAAGTATCATGACAATGTCTCACAAATAGGAAAATATTGATGAGACAAATTATGAAAAAGGACTAAATGTAAATAAAAAATAGAGTAACTGATGTGGATGTTTTACTATACAGTGTCAACAGTAGTTTGAACTAGTACAAGAATCAATGATTAATAGAGATTATGCAATATCAAGAAGAGAAAGAAAAAAATGAATAAAAAAGAAGAGAGCCTCAGAGAATGTGGGACATCTTTAAACATTCTAACAGGCATAGAAGGAGATCAGAAAGAAAGGACAGAGAAGAGAGGCAGAAAGGATATTTAAAGAAACAATGACTGACAACTGGTTTATCTGAATTATCACTCTGATGAACTGATGTTTAAGGAAGAATGAGAGAATATTGTGTTTAAAACTTGGGTCCTCTCCTCGTCACCATGTAATGAATTTGGACAGGATTATTTTAATAGAAAGTAATTGGGACAAACTGAATTAACTAAAATGTAAGTAAAAATAATAAATTATATATATATGATTTATAAGAAAAAGTAAAGCAAAGCTAATAGAATAAATAAATCATGCAAATTAAAACACTGATAGGGCATCATGTTATGGAAGAAAAAGGTATACAAAGTGACATTCATCCTCTTACAGATTATCATTTAAATCAACATAGCTACTTTGAAAATCTATTTATTAATAGTTTTCAAGAGCCCATAAGGACACAAATTCCTCAGTACATTTTTTTATTCAATAATGCCATGTTTTGGAGTCTCTCTCACATAAATATTTCCAACTATGCCTAAGTTACATATAGTTTTATTAACATAAGATTATATAAATATAAAATTATTGAAACCCCTTATAAGAATTTAGCAATAATATAATTGTTAAGTAAATTAAGGTATATTTAGTTTTCAATGTATTTTGTACATGTTAGTAGTGACTGAAGTGCAGACAAAAAATACGAAAACATTTATATGATAAGTTATAAATAAGAAAATATGACGTGTGTGTTACTGTGTTTTTCGAAAATATTAAAACTGGGAAAGGAAATGCAGCAAACTATGGGAAGTATTTGTGTAAAAGAGAAGGATTTCATTCTACATTTTGCTTAATGTATCTAAATTATTTTTATAACAAAATACTTTTAAAATTTAGACTTTTTATTCGCCTATCATAATAAATCAAAGGTTAGAAGTATTTTGAGAACCAAAAGACCTAGTTTCTCAAAGCTTCACAGCATAACATGTCTATGCAGAGCTGATCAATTTATTTACCCTTGCTCACTTGTGAATATCTCCAAGTCTTTGGTTATAAAAATTCTTTCTTGTAGTAAAACCTTGTGTTCTCTGTGCATCTACGTGCTTATTTGGTTAGGACAAATATAGATTCTTGGATATCTTGCATGACTTCTTAATTTTCTCTGGGAAGTTCTCTGTTTAAAATTTTATTTATTCTTTGATTTGTAGATAGTTACTTAGAAACTCTAATTGTTTGGTTTTTTTTGTTTTGTTTGGTTTGGTTTTCAGGTGATTTTCAGACCAAATGTATTGATTAGTGAACTAAGGGACATGGTCTACAAAGGCCAGAGGTGTGCTCATTGTATTTTTTTTTTGTATTCTTCATAGTGTTAGTGTTCTGTAAATGAGAAATGAAGGTGCCTAAAATGTATAGCTGTGTGACATTCATAGTCTGAACTCTCAGGGCATATTGAATATCATCACTTGAATGAGATGATCACACAAGTATTTGTTCAGTAAATATAATGTATAGAATGATTATATTTAGTTCAGTAAAATGAACCCTGGGTAGGGGAGCGCCTATTTTAATCTAAATTGAGATATACATATAGTCAAGGATTTCTTTGACTAGAAATTCTGTTTCAAAATAGAATTAAGTCCATTTTCAATTGGTATCACTTTCAAGTTGTTTATGGGTTGTTCCAGTCTAGAGTAAACTGGTCCAGTGATGCCTCAGGGTTTTACTAGATTAAATGTTTACTTCTTATAACCACATCATTTTGTAGTTCATTTATTCTTTCCAGGATCTTTCAGTTTATCATGCTTTAGCTTTAGTCAACCTTTTTCTAAAGCTTAAATAATTATCTAGTCTTTACATACATATGCTGCTAGCCAGATTATCTCCAACTCTATATTATAAACACTAATGTTCTTTCATTTTTATATTACCAAGTTTAGAAGATGCGAGACTCTTTGCTTTTGCCTATCTGCCAACTAGATGACCAGTTATTGTTGTAATCATTTTGGTTGAATAAAGACATAAATGACTAAACATGTGTAAGACATTCACTAACTAAAATAATCTGCCTTTTCAATTTACATTCACATTCTTGTCCTAAAAATTTATATTTCTTGGTATTGTGGGCTCTTTTTATTTATTTATCCCTGGTTCTCCTAATACAACCATAGCAATTCTAGTTATGGTTGATTTACTGCAATTCAAAATACTGACTTGATTTTTCACCATGTCTTTGCCGTTCTATATTATTAAGGAAAAAAAGCTTCATTTTAGAAATATAGTCTATTTGGTCATACTTTAAAGAATTAATGAATCAGTTATTTAGATTGAATTCAAAACTTATATCCCCTGTGGAGTAATTATATGGCTTTTCGTCTTATGGCGTGGAAAAATAAAACAAGCTCAAATGCATGTACTTTGTATACTAAACAATGTCCACATACTGCTCTGAGTTAACCATAAATTCTCACTAGTGTTAATTAAAATTCTGTGGCAAACTTTATAAACTACTCATTGAACATGACCTTTGAGTCTTTGTCTTTGTCTTAATAAGGCCAATAGTTAAATATTTGCTCTTAAGTCTTAGATACCCTTGCTTCCTTTTTCACATTTATATCTTCTAAGTTTTACTAGTAAGATATAAAACTTCTCATTATTTTCTATAGTGAAATCTGTAGAAAATTATATGTCAAAAAATTTCTACCACATATTTATGCAGAAATGTCTAGAAGATCAGAACTAAAATGACCAGAAATTATACAGGCGTTAGCTGTTGTATTAAAGGGATGATATGGAGATGATAGATACACACTCTTCTTCATGTCTATAAGAGTTTTAATCTGTTCATTCATGGAAATGCTGTCTTTCTGTAAGTAGATTACCCCAATACTGGGTATACCAGCCAAGTGTCTGGAACAGTATAAGTTTTAAAGAAATTGCTGAACTTTATTAAAATCAATTTAAAAAGTAATTTTAGAACTTGAGAGCAAGTGATGATAAAGCTATGAAATATCAGCATTTGTCTATATCAGTTAAGATAATGTTCAAATATATGAATTCTTTGAAAGTACTCTGTCAATCCACTTTTCTAAGCTTCCTTCAAATGAGTCCAGTATGTCTTCAGTTGTTACAACCTACACTTAGGAAGCACTAGTTGTATTTTAGGTGCTATGTCAGGCCCTAGAGAATACAATGAAAATGTCTGAGAGCTTGGAATCTAGAGAGACAGATAAATGTGTAAACAACTCTTAAGGAAGTAGGAAGCATTCTAATATAGGAATGAAGTGGTTCTAAGAGGACCAAAAGACAGGGAAGAGGAGGAGATGAAGCAAAATTTTTTGTTTGATTATGATGTTGAATACTTGACTGTCTAGGGTCTAAAAGGGACTAGTTAGTTTAGGCAGTGCAGGCATCATGTGTAAATGCATGGAAACATGGAGAGTAATGTCACACTTCAGTCATAGGGCATAATCTGCAGATGTTTATGAGATGAATCTCAGAAAGTAAAACTTGGAAACGAAGTTAAGCCATAATTAAAAATAAAGGATCCTTAATGCCTTGATCAGGAGTTTGTGTGTATACAATAATTCACGATCAGCCCATGAGCGGCTAAAAGGTATTTCAAAAGTAATTCTCTGTAACTTTCTGAACAATTGCAGGTGGGGTGGAGAGAAAGGCAGTTAAATAGAAGCATATCTTCTTGGATAACTGTTAAAATCACTACCTTATTTAATACTGTGAAATCTATAGAACAAGAAGACTCTTCAAATGTAATGAAAACCTGGACTAAATAATGTTTTTTCACCCTCTTAGTTGGAGAGATTTCTGAGATTTGCTCAGAAGCCACTGATTTTTTGTGCGAGGACAAGAAGTGTATTGCAGGCCACCTTGTCTGTGACTATAAGCCAGACTGCTCTGATAGATCTGACGAAGCTCACTGTGGTAAGTGTGTCTTTCTGGTTGAATGTAGTTGGTTTACTCAGATGTGTGCTTTGTGAGTAAAGAAACATTGGCTCTGAGGGCTGAGAAAATAAAATGGGTTTTTTTTTTCATGCACAAGCATAGATTTAGAATCATGAAAACATTTCCCCCTACTTTCTTTTATAAATATCTAAATGGTAGTCTTCTCATTATTTTCTATAGTGAAATTTGGAGAAAATTATATGTCAAAAAATTTCCACCACATATTTATGTAGAAATGTCTAGAAGATCAGAACTAAAATGACCAGAAACTGAACTCTACCTATCTACATTTTTCATTTGTTTTTATTTCTTTTTTCATTTCTGTTTCCAAAAAGGTCTATTTTATGGTTGAAGCTAAAATGAGCTCATTAAATAAATATCAGTTTAGTAACTGATTTTATCAATTATATTGGACTAGAAGTACTCCACTCGTTTTTCTATCGAAACTTTTATCCAAGTAACTTTTTAAAAGTCTTGTATAAAATCAAATACATGATTGTAAAGTATAGGAAATATTTAAATCCAAATAATTTTTATGTATCTTAACTGATGAGCTCTCATATAGAATTTTGACCCTTACATACTACCTATTATAGTTATAATTTGCTGCAAAGAAGGCACCCTCAAAATAGTGGCCTCAACAGTAGTTTCATTTTGGGCTGACTATTGTAAATCAGTAATTCAGGCCAGGCGGTTGCTTTCCATTTCACATGATATGAGTTAGTACAGTGGGACTAGAAAAATCACCTCTGTGATAGCTGCTTCCCTTCCAGGTTTGGAACATTGGTACTCTTTGGTCTCGTCATCCTACTTGATGGGCATCTTGTTCTCCAGGGGTATTTTGTGTTCTTGGGGTTCCCAGAACATGACAGTTACAGAGGACATGTCAACAGCTATTATACACAGGACTAGATTCTTACTGGAGTTAGTGTTCTAAGAGCCCCGCAAAGAGCCTTTAACTTAGCCTTAGGTTTTCCAGGATGTACACCAACTTCATTCTAGTGGTCAAGTACATAACAAAGTCTAGCCTCAAATATAAGAGAGAAAATAGACTTCACTTCTCAAAGGGAAAATGTCATACATTACAAGAAAGGAAGAATTTTTGGAGACAAGTTACCACCTGAGTTTATTTAAATTTTTGTTTCTTATCTTACTTTTATTCCTTGGCATCTTATAGGGATGATGCTTCTGAAGGACTGACTTTCTTTCATGTTTCTTTTTTATGTATCTTATTTTTTAATTATATAAAATATATGTAACATAAAATTTGCTGTTTTAATAATTGTTAGTGCATGGTTCAGTAGCATTAAGTACATTTGTAGTATAGCGAAGCCATCACCACCATCCATTTCTAGAAATTATAAAATTTAAATTCTACCCATTAGCTAATAACTCCAATCCTCTCCCCAGCCTCTGACAACTAGAAATCTAGTTTCTGTCTCTATGAATTTGACTGTTCTATATACCTCATATAAGTTGACACATATAAAATTTGTCTTATTATGACTGAATTATTTTACATAGTTTAATGTTTCCTAGGTTTATTTCATATTTAAATTTTAAGTGGATTTCTAAAAGGAAATAAAAGTGCTTGGCACAGGTTTGCACTATATAAGTACATAGCATTATAATGGTAATTTTATAAAATGTCATGTTTTTTATTTTTAAATTATTAAATTTATAATATACTGGACAACACTTTCTAGTGCTATTTCTAACTACTTTTAAAAGTACCAAATTATATATGCATGTCTACAAAAGTTAATTCCAATGAAGTTCTAAAAGAAAGGCCTAAATATTTGTGAAATCACCATTTTCTGCACAAATCCATAGCAAGTAGAGGATCTAGTAAACACTCATAAACAAAAAAATCTTGGACAATTTTATGAAAATTCTTAAGGAAAATAATTTGAGTATGGAGGCATTGACATCCATAACCCAGTGAATGGAAAATGGCAACTTCCACATGTACATATAAGCTTATAATAGATATTATGTTGCTTTCACTTAAAGATGCACATGTATTGAAAGTATTTATATAAACTCAATATTTTTTCATTTATTCCTATTTATTTTATGTGCTAGGAACAACTTTCTAAGAATTGAGTACCTCAGAATGCATAAGATTTTATTTTAGGCTTCAAAAACTCACTTTATAATGTGGGAGGAAAAACCTAGGGGGAAAACGTATTAAAATATAATGTTCTTCAATTTTTAGTATATAAGTTGTTCATAGCTGAAAAGATTCCTGACTAATTTTAAAATACAGAAAATGCTGCCTATAATAAGGTTACTACCCCTTACTTGGCAACTACAAATGAAGACTAATATGAGTGCATTAGATGCACATATTTGTATATGTAATGTAAATATAGGCTTGAAAATAAAAGGAAGAATTACTAAGTATATTGGTTTCTCAAATATAAATGAGGCCCATTTTCTTTTTGCTTTTCTCATTTTTTCCCTTTCAGGCTGCTCATATGATTTTTATTTTTCCTACAGCTATTTGAGGTATTGATGTGAAAACACATAGGGGCGATTTTGATTTTCAGAAACTGAAGTCAATGACATACTTAAATATGCTTAGTTATACCCACAATTTTGATAGACTACTGCAGGAAATATTTAAGTTTATTAAAACAAAAGCAATATGTCATGAAAGAGAATAGTCACTATTCTTAAAAATCTCTTGATGGATTTTGTTCAGATCCATAAAATGTGCTACATAGCACATGTAGACAGGAGATATTAACTCTACCAATCGACTTCATCAGTATTTCATATTGATGTTCTTCTGGATGCATTATAGACATTAGATCTGAATTCCTGTAGCCAGATAGATCATCTGTTGTGAATAATGGAATGAGTGATCACATTTTCAAAATCATATTTAGAGAAATATAGGGAATGAATTGACTTTTGTAGTTATTAACCTGAAGTCTTCATTTTGACTGCAGTCCTCTCTTGTTAGGCAATTATTGTAATTCTCAAAGATTTCATTTTCCTCACCTGTGTGATATGTATAATAACATCTATCCAACACAGTAATGGATATACTAGATAAATGAATATATTGAATTAAATTAAATATTTGTTCAGTGTTCTGGAATGTATAATGTTAGCCGTTTCCAATTCATTTTTATATTCTTTCAAAATTTGTCAGTCAGATTTAACGTCTCACTTCTATGTTTTTTGTTACAATCAAAAAAGAAATGGTGATGTTCCTCAAGACTAAATTATTACTGTATGTTATCAACAAAGATAAAATTTTCTTTTGCATTTCTACCTCCTTTTTATTGCTATCTCCTTTTACATAAATGCATGGTCTCTAACAAATGAGATCAATTATCTTGTAAAAACCTTAATAATTAAGATAGAAAATCTGTTTTTTTCTCATGGAATTATTGTCCACTGCCTTTATTCAGTCATCATAGTGTTCCAGGTCAGTATGTGGACAGATGCCTCCTCTTCTCCCTTTCACAGCGTGGACAGATACCATTATTTAGTCATGTCACTCTTATCTACTATAACAAGATTCTTCCAAGTCTATCTCAATGCAGAGCTTCAGCAAGTCATTTTACAAGGAAAAATACTTTTCCCTAGAAGGCATGTTAATATCCTGTACCATGCATTATGGTGTGTTCAAAATGAGGTGACTATTGGAACATAAGGAATTAAAAATAATAAACTATGGAGCTATGCCTCTAAAAATATAAATTTATCAGTATTTGCACTGATCATATAGCCTTGTGTCCAAGTATTAAACCACTGGGAAAAAGCCAGTTGTGTTAGTAATGCTTTATGTCTATTTAAGGGATCATGATTAATATCACAATTGGAAAGTAAGTTGTTCCAAAGAAACTGCCACTTTGAAAAGACTGATATATATTCATTATCAAGAGATGTTATATTCTTCATATCATCCATCTTTCAGTGGATATTTATTGAACCACTTGTGGTATGTATAGTGCAGTTCAGTAATAATACCTGATCACATAGAGAGGTTTACAGTAGCTTAATGTTGATCAATTAAAATGACAATGCAAAATGAAGAAGCAATGGATTTCTACATATATGGTAACAACTGTAAATGCTGGGAAGTGTCTTATCCAAAAACCATCCTGAGTACTCATGTGCTCTGGGGAGGGAGAGATAGGGCTTGAGCTGAATATGAGATGAGTAATATTTGCTATTGAGCATATCGAGGAAAGAATATGTTAGTTAAGATGTCTTGGGCAGAATTTCTGATCTTGACCAGTTTAAACAACCTATCAGCTAAGTGCCTATTTGTCCCTTTATATTCCTTAAAAACCGAATGATTTTGTTGACACCATTGTGACTAGGAACAAAAAAAACATCATCTCCAAATTTTTTTCACAGCCACAAGAGGCCAATGAAATCTATATAGAAAGTTGAGAAAGTTATGTATTTCATAAAAATGAAGACTAGAATAGAAAAAAAGTTCTTTTTAAAAATCTTTCCTCTTTTTTTTTCTGTGCCTTGAGTCTGTGTGGTACTAGGAAGTACAGGGTTATCTTGCAACTAGGAATGAGCAGAAGGAGGAGAAGATAGCTCAGAGAAAGACCATGCAGTTAAGCCATAGTACTTATCTCAAAATGACAACCTGATGACTTTTTGTTAATTGAGAAAAATTAATTCCTGTCTGCTTATAGTTACTGTAACTTGGAGTTTTAGTTGTTTGGAGCCAAATGCATTTCTAACTAATACAGACAATAAGCAAATGCTTTATCTCAAATAACGAGAAACAACAAATGTATGGAATTGTACGGATGCCTGTCTTCTTTATGCTTCCCATCTTCAGGTAACCCACTTTGCTATAGAATTAGTTCCTTGTATCAGTTTTTATATCTGCAACTCTATCCTGAGAATAAACAAATAGGTTTTCTTCCTTTTGGCTTCCTTTTAAGAACAAGGCAAACTTTTCCTAGATGTCTTTTCCATAGTAAGTCTCATTAGCTAGACTTGCATTCCTAATCTGTATTTAAGTAATAAAGAGGACAAAAGAGAAATAATCTCATCACTGTGGGTTAGATTATCCATGTGCTTGAGTGAAAAAAAATAAGGGGAATACTTACATAAAAGTGCACCTTAGAAAAGATAGGGAAAGAATGCCTGTGAAATAGTAACCAAGCCAGATAAAATATCCGAGAGAGAGAAAGAGAGAGAGAGAAAGAGAGAGAGAGAGAGAGAGAGAGAGAGAGAGAGAGAGAGAAGTAGTCTGAAACATAAATGGTTTAAAAAGCAAGTTTATATTTAAGAGATAATCTTCTGAAAATATGAGTGAAGTAAAGACCATTTTGAACATGAGACAGATTTTATTCTAAAAATACTTTGCCTCAAAGTAAAGGTTATTGTATTCAAGACTAGTGATTTGTGAGATTAGTTTCAGAAAGTGTGAAGAAAATGGAATATTTTCAGCAAAAAAAAGTAATGCAAGAGCAATCTTAAAGATGCTCATGTGGTTTGGGTTTGTAAGAATGATAGGATGAAGCCTGCACTAAAGACAGTCTCTTAAAATAAGCCACCAGCTTGAACCAGTGTGATGGTTACTGGATGATAATGGAGGGAACAGATTCAACAAGTTCTCAAGGAAAACCTATAGTTATTGGTGGAACATTGAAAATGGAATCATAGAATATAGAATCAATGGTCACTCTGAAGGTTTGCATGTTTAAAAAGAGATAAGACTCATGTTATGAAATGGAGCCATGATCTCATACAGAAGAACCTATTTGGAGAGGTGAACAATGAGTTTGTTTGGGGATTGTAGGTTTTGAGTGACAATTGTATATTCCAAGTAGAATGTATCTAAAAAGAATATTTAAAAAATAAAAACAATTTATCTTGCTAAAAAAGAATCATTTGAAGATGTTATTTTGTTCTTAATTGTAGTTATAGAATCTTAGATCATCCACACAAAAATATAGAAGTTCATGGGAAATCATGAATGAGGATAAATATAAAGAGTGATAAAGTTAAGCCAGTAAATATATACATATATATATATATTATATATATAAAATATATGTGTGTGTACACACACACACACACACACACATATATATATATGTATATGTATACATATATATATATATTGAACAAGGATAGCCTGACTGTGATTAAAAGATATAGAAAAGTTGTGTAACCTTGAAGGAATTAAAGCTATGGGATTGTAATAACAGTATTTTGATAAGGAGTTGAGATCATGGGCATATTTGGCTTAGAAAAGGGAAAAGGAAAAGTGACTGATTTTGAGATGGAGAAAATAAAATATGAGACTTTATTCTGATTGTTTATGTGTCTCTACAGTTGAAGATAAAAACACATGTTAAGTAAGGTGGGACAGGAGGAACAAGGGTGTTCTGGTGAATAAAGAAGGAAGTGGAATAATTTTCATAGAGTTAATGTGTCAGAGTTAGTTACATAGCAGTACAATAGTATACAACTTGTATGGGACATCATTTTAAAGAATGCATAACAGTAGTCTCCTATGTGCATTGGAAAATACTGAGTATTTACAGATGTATTGGCTACACACTGAGAGAACTGAATTTTTACTTATCTCCATAATATAAACTACTACATAGTATAAAATACTGGCATGACATACATAAAAATGCATAGAGTCCATAAATAAGTGTATAAAAATAAATGAATTATATAGTCATGTAGAATAAGAAGGATGTACATGATTAAAAATTAGTTTATTTTTTAGAGATTTGATGCTGTAATACTTAGGAAGTAGAATGTTGAAAATAAAAATCCTCTTGGGGATCCAGAAAAGTTCATATTAAAACAGTAAAGACTGTTTGGTATATGTTTGGCATTCATTTAATGACAAATTTTTTTTCTGATTAAGATTATGGTAACATAAGTTTTATGTTAAGAAAAAATGATGATGGAAAAAAATTTTAAATAACGTGAACTTCATCTTTTTAAAATGAAGGAAAAGTCAATGACAATCTCAGTAGATTCATACTGATTAAATAACCCAATCATTCATTCTGTCTATGTAACACAGTCAGATTTTACAGTGAGTGCTCAAAAATAATAACTGCTATGCAAAAAAAAAGAAAGAAAAATGAAAGCCTAGATATCAGGGTATTATTATGAAACTTTTCACAGACGACTAGGAGTATATATTCAGCGATCACCTATTAATTTTTCTCATTGTGAGCAATTTAATTTTTAATGAGTTATCAATCAATACTTTTAGAAAAAAATTTCTTTCATTATTTAGTGGATGGCTCTGAAATGTGTGCCAGTGATTTGTGTGGTACCCAATTGGGTTTATGTCCTGTACGCTTTACTACTTTTCTCAAAGGCGCCTTGTCTTTAGTAAATGACTACCTCTCTCAAGGTCTGTGCTATTCAAACACAAGACGCAACCCAGGGATAGCAATGAACATCTAAGTGATGGAAGCTGTTTATTTAACCTGAATTATCTGTACTATCATGATGCTATGTTCATTGTTTATGTGCAGACAGTTTTATCTGTCACCTACCAATATTGTTAGTCCATACAGGTAATACCTTAAGACATGACACTTTTCATGCACTGCTTCTGGATCCACTGATAAAAAAAAAAAAAAAGTTGCAGTATATAACTGATATTATGCATGGGTGTGAATATTTTGATTGTATAAATGTATTTATAAAGAATTAAAATATACAAATACTAATATATTAAATCATCACAAAATATAGGGTCATTGGAATGTGATAAACATCTCCAGTCACTTCCATGAACATGTTTGTTTCACTAGGACTTTACACAAGTACAACAGGAAGCTGCAATTTTGAAACAACTTCAGGAAACTGGACCACAGCCTGCGATTTGACTCAAGACTCTGAGGATGGCTTGGTTTGGGACATTGGCAGTGAAATTTCTGCTGAAACTTTGAGTCCAGACTCTGATCACACACCAGGTTAGTCTAGTAGCAATACCTCGTCCACGTAAGCCTCTACTATGTGAACTTAAGAGGATATTTCTTGTGTTCATGTGGGGTTAGAGCCTCATAGGCTTAATGGAAGGAAGGCATTTCCCTTCTATTTTAACCCCTGAATTATTAAATAGACCCAAAACAGACATTTCACAGCAAGGAAGCCCAGGATTTATATTTTAAGAGGTACAGATTTTATTTACTCTACCCTAAAGATAGACACCTTTGGGACAGGCTTGGGTGGGTGGCATTCTAATTAATGGATTCAGTAGGTGAACAGACAGGCAATTGGCAATGATGAGAGTTCTCCTGCGGTCAAAATGGACAGTCAGCTGATCATTAGCTTCATCCCTGCCAGTCTGAAACACAGGAGTGAAGATGGACAAGGTAAGTGGTGATGGAAGGAATGAGCATCCACGGTATCTTGACACATTTTGCTTGCTGCTCTACAATATGAGAGTAATGCAACCTTTAACCGTTTTATTATCAGTGGACTCCAAGTAGAAGTGAGTTTATGATTGTACAGAGAAATCCCACAGACTCAGCGCTGAAAAGTGTAACTTTTTTTAGGTATAAATATATATGTTTTCTTTGAATAAAATATAGCGTTTCTTATAGATGAAAAATAGCCTAAGATATTTGTGGTAATTTTGTGTGTCAACCTGGAGGATATTTTTGAATAAGGTTAATATTTAAGTTTGCAAACATGGGGGAAAGCAGATTGCTGTGCATATGTGGCCTCCTATCAGTTGAAGGTCCCAATAGTATAAGAAATACCATCTTCCTCAGCAGGAGAGATTTCCTCAGTATACTCTCTGAGAATTTCATCTGTACTATAAGCTTGCCTGCTCATTCAGCACCAGTCCCCTCTGCAGATTGTGCAATCTCCAGACCCCCAAATTACCAGGAGTCTATGCCTTTTAATAAATATTTTTCTATGTGTGTATGCATACATAATATTGTACCCTAATACAATATTATTCAGAAAAACTGGACCACGGGTACAATGAGAAAGCAGAATTATGAAGAGCTGAAGTAACTTCTCAAAATAAAAGTATGTAACATTGGTTTAGCCATTTTATGACTAATAAAAGAACAAATTAATTTTATATTTATAACAAGATGGGTATTCTAATTCAGTGGGAATTAGAATTAGTGTCCTTCAGTACTTTTAATCAGTATTATTTAATTTGGTGCTGGCATATCTGGTGATCCACCTGGAAGGATAAGAAATTATGAATAAAAAAAATGTGGTATATATATACACAATGGAATATTACTCAGCCTTAAAGAAGAATGAAATTATGGCATTTGCAGGTAAATTGATGAAGCTGGAGAATATCATGCTAAGCAAATTAAGCCAATCCCAACAGGATGGTCAAAATAAGCCATGGAGAAAATGCCATTCAAAAAGACTGCAAAGAGGAAAGGAAGGGACTACAATCCCAAAAAATCAAAGGCTGAATGTTTTCTCTGATATTCAGATGTGGATGCTGATCCATAATAGGGGTGGGGAGCTAGGGAAGAATGGAGGAACTTTGGATAGAGCAGAGGGGAGTGAGGGAGGCAAGAGAGTGTGGAAGTGGGAAAGATGGTGGAATGAGTTGGACATTATTACTCTATGTACATTTATGTTTGCATGACTGGTATGACCCTATGTGACTCTGCATTGCATAGTTGAAATGAGAAGTTGTCCTCCTCTTATGTACAATGAGTCAAGAATGCATTCTGCTGTCATGTATAACTAATTAGAACAAATTTAAAAAGGAAATTAAACCCCAGTCCTTTGTCATATACATACATACATTTCAGATGGATTAAAGACTAGAACGTAACAAAAACAAAACACTTTGAAAGAAAAAAAAACAGAAAGTAATTATGTGCATTTTGAGAGGCAGGATCTACCTTCCAAAATTCATTAGTCAATTTCTAAAACCAATTTAGAAAGCATTCTGGCCACATTGAGACCTAAGAAACAACATATAATGATTAGTGTGTGAGGACATTGATTTTGGCATGTTTACAGTCAAAAGCTGGGAAATAAGTGAACGCTTCTCATATAATCTTTTGCGTTCCTTTGCTCAGCCGTGTGTCAAATGCCAGGCACTATTCTAGCTCCAAAGGATACATCAGTGAATAAAACAGATTAAAAAAAATCTCTACCGAAGCAGAGCTTGTATTCTGGGAAGAGTGAAAAAGATGATGGATAAAGAGAATAAATTATATGGCTTGTTAGCAGTTGAGGGTGCAAAGAAGAAAATAATGAAGTAGGGTTTGAAAGGCCAGAGTCTGCACCTTGGTTGATGAGTGCATTGTAAATAGGATGGTCAAAATAAGCCACGGAGAAAATGCCATTCAAAAAAAGACTACAAAGAGGAAAGGAAGGGACCACAAGTTTACCCAAGGAAAGAGTGTCCCAGCCAGAGGTAGATCAGACTGCCTGGTAGATGTCTCCAACTGGGGCTAGTGATGTTTGGGGCACTCACATGAATTGTTGAGGGCCTTCCTCAATGCTGTGTTTGGCATAATTCCTGGTCTCTACCAAGCAGCTGCCAAAAGCATGCATCTCTCTAGAGAGGGTCTTTACAAATCAAAATGTCCTTAGAAATCACAGGCTACCCTCTAGAGGACAAAATCACTCCATTGAGAACCTAGAATAGTCTAGAAGCAAAGGTCACTCATGAAATCCACAGCATGCAGTATCAAGACCCTGCTAAAAACAGTTTAGTCCCATACAATTGATTCATAGAGATTTTCCAGGGATATTGTCAATGAGTAAAGCAACATGAAAAAATGATCATAAAGTTTAATCCAATTTTTCTAAAGTGAATGACAAACACGTATTTATACATATGTATACATCTATCCATAAATATTTCCATTATGATTATGCATGAAGAAAAAGAGAAAGGACACACACTTGTGTATTCACATGGATTACTTAGGTGGGTGACACAGTTGGAGTTGAGGAGAGTAGGAATAAATCCAAAAATAAGTAAATGAAAATAAGAATGTCATCTCAAAAGAAAATTTAGCATATATGGTGGCAATACATTGATGTACTTGTGAAAAGTGTGGTGAATATTTTTAAACATCGCCCACTGGAAAGTTTAAACATTTTATTCTCATTTTTAATATTTATCTTTTCTTCTATATTTCTTTTTATCAGTTTTTTATTACTAAGTAAAATAATTTTTTTCTAAATGTTTCAGAATACCCATAATCAAATACAAAGGAAATTTTTTCCTATAATCCTAGTGCAATGATATAACTTTTGATAGGTATTATTTTTGTATATACTACCATTCTTTTTTATGGATATATTTTCAAAATAAACCAGGGCTTTAATTTTAATAATTGAAAAAATATAGTGCAAAGAAGGTTGTATGTTGTGAATATTTGTAGTATGGTAGTTTTAGTTATAGTATTCTAATTTGGGGATAGACCAAAATTTATAAAATTATTTAATTAATTATTGAATAAGTAAACTAATTACTAATACTAGCACTATAGTAAACATTCACAAAAATGAATATATATTTAAATGAATTTTTTTTACTTTTATGGTAATTTCTGAGAATGCGTATGGGTTTGATTTCCTTGAGAAACTATGAAAAATAAGCCAATTTTCATTTTTGCTGCTCAGCTCCAGACAATAACCTGTACACACAAAAGCTGGTGTTCTTTACAATACATCTGCAATAATCTTCCCTGATCTAAGAAGGTACTTGAAAAGTAACATATTTCCACTAGTTTAATATTACTAATGGTACAAAAGTATTGTAAGCTCAGTGAGCAAAAGATGGTAGACAATAGATAAAAGAAAGAAAGTTCACACTCGATTTTCAAGGAGACAGATGAGTGATCGATGATACCTTTTAATAGAACTTATTAAGGATTATTAATAGGAGTATTTATTTTCTTTTTCAAACTTTATAGTTAGTGTCAGTTCCTTAAGTAGCACGTGAAAAGTTTTGAATCTGGTTATTTATGCAATATTGTATAACAATATGCTGTCCAGTGATAAAGAAATATCATCATTCCTACAGGATATTTTATTATCCTCCCTGTTAATCACTACTTGAGATGGTATATTTTTTAGAGCGCTCTCTTCAAAGCAGTTTGATTATATTGTCCTTGTTGCACAAATACTGCTCAATGAGCTTGTTGAAGTATCTCTGAAACAATGGGCTGCTAAATAAATTGTGAGGATACTAATTAATTTTGACCCTCTGGGAAAAACAAAATTCTTTATAAGAAGGCCAACAGATTAAAGAGCCTATGGTCTATTTCTGAACATCACAACATTATTGTTAATTAAAACTGTATTTATGGATCTTTTTACTTATTGTTACCAAGATGAAGAATTAGATACATAAGAAAGCCATTTTCAATGCCCATCTCAGGCCTGTTTACAAACCATTTTAGAGATATTTCCCAGCTGTAGGAAGAAATCACAAACATCAATCCATTCTGCAGTCTACATGTGAATAGCATTGATAGTTAATATATCCAAGATTTAATGGCAAGAGTGACATTTATGTGACATGAATACATGAAGGCATTATGCACAAGGCTGCTGTTTTCTTATTTCCCTTCCTTCACAATTTTGTCCTTTTTAATGATATAGTTGACCATCTCCATAATTGTACCATAAATTCCAGTTGGTCAGAAGTCATATCTGTGATTTTTATGTTCTCCCTAGCATTTAAAGTCAAATGGAGTCACACTTGATAAGTACTTTGTAGGTCACATGTGACTTGGATATATCCTCTTCCATATTGATTAGCGGCAAAGTATTTTGGATCAATTAATACAAGCATTTCCTTAGTGTCTACTAACTACCATGCACTGGTAGTTATGAAACCTGAGGGTATGGGTTAGCGTTTGAAAAATTTCTGAAATAGTTTGCTGTCCCATATAAAACCTGCATGCTCACTATTGTGCAATTTTGTATCCACCATCCAAGTTAAAAAATATCCCCTACTAATCTTTGTATGCTAATGGTCTCACTTCTATAACTGCAATTTAAGATATAATGTGTTCAGTATACATAACTGAACTTGATACTTGGTTGGTCATGTCGTGCAGATTAGACAGATGATAACTGTTCTTCTGGTCATGCAGACAGGACACGTACCATCTTTCCTACATGAGAGACGAAGACCACAGATGCTAAGCAACTTCTGTCAACCTGTCTAATGAGCAACAAAGCCTGAGCTCAAACCCTAGAGTGTGATGCATACTCCAAGCCCCTTTTCAGGACATTAATGTAGCTTGCTTCCTCTTATATCCAGCTCTGCATGGATCCACTTAAATTTCCTATTCAGGGCTCCCTTACTTCAATTGCATTCTAGACTTTTATCACCATCTTTCCCTGGTCTCTGAGAGAGTACACAGAAACTCCTGTATCTAGGACAGGGTATGGAATTTCACATATAAAATTGAGTCCTCCCTCACATGTCAACCAGACAGTTATTCTCAGATTCATTCTGCTCTTATTCACATGCTCGCTCTCACACACACATGTATATTTACTCTAACAACATGCTTGCATACAAAAAAAAAAAAAACAGGTAACGAAGCACTATAGCATAGATTTTTCTGCCCAGGGAAAAGGGTTCACTATAGGCTTACCCAAGGATGTAAACAGATATCCCCAAATCAAAGTAAAAGGTACCATTATGAAATGAATTGTCCCTCACCTCAATTTATATGTGGAAGTCCTAAACCCCATGTGACAATGTTTGAAGACAGGGATGTGAAAGAGGTAATTAAGGTTAAATGAAGTAAAAAAGAGGGGGCCCTGATCCAATAGGAAAGATTTCCTAACAAGAAGAGGAAGAGACAACAGAGGTGAATTGGACACACAGAAAAAATGGTCATTCAAGGACACAACAATAGAGTGGCCATCTCTCTCCTGAGAGACCTCAGGAGAAATCAAATCTACTGATACTATGGCCTTCAACCTCTAGCCTCCAGAATTATGAGAAAATAAGTTTCTTCTGTTTATGCCAGTCAGTTTATTTGGTATTTGATTATGACTGCCCTAGCAGATCAATGCAAATAAAAAGAAAGATTGGGGGCTGGAGATGTGGCTCAAGCGGTAGCGCGCTCGCCTGGCATGCGTGCGGCCCGGGTTGGATCCTCAGCACCACATACCAACAAAGATGTTGTGTCCGCTGAGAACTAAAAATAAATATTAAAAAATTCTCTCTCTCTCTCTCTCTCTCTCCTCTCTCACTCTCTCTTTAAAAAAAAAAAAAAAGAAAAAGAAAGATTGGGATGAATTTTAGAAACAGTAGTCAGAACACCCGGTAGAGGGGGGAAATGGCTTTTCCATGTGTCTTTCCTACCAGTGACCAATGTTTGCAAACTCAGCTACCCACAGCAACGGCCTTTTCTCTCAGGATACAAATCAGAACTGCTGCGCAGATTGGAATCTTCCTGGGAAGGAATGATTATGAGATAATAACAACCTTGAAAAGAGACAGATTCATGCTTGGGGTTACACAGGATCAACACAGTAGGTTTTCAGGGTGAGAAAAAGATAACTGTTCAAAAAATAAACACTTAAAGCATTGCAGTTTACCTGAGTGCCTACCCCCTGGGCTCAGAACCAAGCACACTATTTTCAGCCTTAACTCCACAGTAGAATGATCTGGTGAGTTTTGTTTTAAGTACTAATATCTGGGATCCACTCTCAAATATTCAGATGTAATCACTGCAGGTTGTGGTCAGGGCATCAAAATTTGTAAGAATGTATAAGATTGTAATGTGCAACCAAGGTTGAGAGCCCTGCACTATAGGGAAGCCTACTAGTGTACATGGCCACCCACAGATACAGCACCTGCCATTCACTCTCCCGATCAATGGAGATATCTGCTGGAAAACAATTCTGTAAAACTACTATGAACATTGTTTATTTTTTTCCTAAACAATAAAGTCTTTCATTAATAAATTTAAAATGAATAGCAAACGATCACAGGGAATTTAAAGACAATTGAGAGAGGAAGATGAGGATGTGAAAAGGGAACAGTTATCCCTGAGGAAATAGATAACTCCATGCAATGGACAAATGTTACACCTACACTTTTTATTGCTCTTTAAAAACTGTTCCTGTGCCTGTTTGTTATCCAGCCTTATGAGTCCTATGCCACCCTCCTTCTCAGGGACTAGGATAAAAGCTGCCAATCCAATGCACATGTGCAAGATTTTGGAAAGCAAGCAGCAGCAGCATCCTCATTTACCTCAATACTATGCTAGTAGCCGTTTTTTATGTGCACTATTATATAAAAGTATTAGGACTATACATTGACACATATACATCTATGTTTATATGAAATATATTTCCTATTGGCTGTTCAATTATAATAAGAAAGTATAATTTTAAGATATGTAATAAGCTATTTATGAAAAAAGGAGTCTTTACCTTACAAAAATATGTGTGTTTTAGAGATGATATAATTTAATATCCCAGGTGGTGTTCAAATAACCCAATTGAATTGAGGTTATGGGTGGAAATACAGCAAATAAGACATCTGAACATGGATTGGAAATTCTTGAAGCTAGATTTTGTATAGCAGTTTGTTTTCTTTTTTCTAATAAGGTACAAATTTGAAATTTCCAAAGTAAAGATATTCAAAATAATGTTCCCCCCAAGTATGAATGTTTAAGAATGAATACAACTCAATATCAAAAATAAAAATTTTAAGTACCTGGTAGGAAAAATGGATGAAGGACCTGAATAAACGTTTTTCCAAAGAAGACAAAAAAGTACTAACAAACAGGTCTATGAAAAAATGCTCTTAACCTCCTGGTTCATCAAGTACATGCAATCAAAACCATAAGGATATATTGTCTCACACCTGTTGGGATGGCTTTTACCAAGGAGACAATAAGTAACAAGCATGGGGATGGAGGCTGTGGAGAAAAGGTGACCTTTGTGCAGTGTTGGTGACATGAGGACTGGGAGTCACTGTCTGCACCCTCATGTTTATTACAGTATTAATCACACAATGATCATTATGTGAAAACTACCAAAGTGTCCTTCTTGGGATGAACAGATAAAGAAATTATATATGCATACACACACACACACATACAAACATGCATACAGAATATTGTTTAGCATACAAAATGGAGATCTTGTCATTGGCAACAACATTGGTTGAACCTACTGGGCATTATGCTAAGTGAAGTAAGGCAGACACAGGGAAACATACTACATGATCTCACTTCCACGTAGAATCTAAAGAGAGAAAAAGGAAAACTCAAATTCATAGAAATGTAATTCTCATAAGCAAGGGAATAGGGAAAATGAGAAGGCGGTCAAAGGGTAAAAACTTACCTATATAGGATAACTAAATCTAGAGACCAAAAGTACAGTATGAGAATTACAGTTAATAATAGAGTATCATATACTGGAAGTTTTGCTTAGTTTTATGTTTACCATATACACACATAAAAGTAATATTTTGGCTGTAGCAATCATCTCACTATATATATATATATGTATGTCAAAACATCCTGCTGTACACCTGAAATATGTGAAATTAAAAATAAAATTTAAAAAATTATAAAATCTAGTAAGGAATAAAAACTGGATAAGAAAATCCAAGGGAGTTATTTACAAGTAGAAGTGAAGACACAAATAATAATTAAAAGTATCTCACTAGGTTTTTATGGAATACTGAGATATATCAAATAATATGATATGCAAATCCTTCTTTTATTTTCTCTGATCCTTAATTAATACATTGGAATTTTTATAACATTATTTTATTTGTTTATTTTTATGTGGTCCTAAGGATCGAACCCAGGTGGGCCTTACACATGTGAGGCAAGCTATCTACTGCTGAGCTATAACCCCAGCCCCTACATTGGAATTTTTAATGATATTATTTCAGGAGAGATTTTTGCTTTGATTGGTGGTGGTTTGTGTGCTCCAAGGGAGGAATTACTAATATACTGCTACTATAACTACCACTGATAATAATAATAAGGACATTGAAGCCACAAAAGGGAAACATCTGTAGTGTGTCTGATGTCAGTCCACTTTAGGAACATTTGTGAATAAATGGAGAATATACATAGTTGAGTGATATATACATAAAATGATATATATCATTCATGGACAAATATTCATTGAAGTGCATTTCTGCCAGGCACTGTTCTGGAACTTGGAACACCTGTTAAACAAATCAGAGAAGGATCTCTGCCATCATGTAGCAGAGAGAAGGGTTCAAGAAAAATTCACAAGGAGACTAGAATGAGGATGCCATCCTGAAATTGTTGTAGGTTTTACAAAGCCTATCACTGGATAGTGAATAGATTCTCTTCTATATATTCACACAAATCCAAACAACAGAATTTTTTTTCAAACAAAATAAAGAGAAATTACAGAGTATTGAGAGGAAGAGAACTAACATCTGTTAAATGTTTCCTGAATCAGAAATGGCAAAAAATAATTGCATATGTTACTCATTTAATCTTTTTAAAATACTATATGATGTACAACATGCTGTATGTTTTGAAAAGTTAAAAAACAACCAAGTTGCATGGATGACTGAGCAAGGAGGCTGGAAGGCCAAACTGTCTAAATCAAAACAGTTCTTCTACAACCTTATGGTCCAATGTGTTAACCACCAGCCTCATGGAACTATGGAGCCCTGGGAATGTGGCCAATCCAAACTGAGAGGTGCTATTCATATGAACTACAAACTGGATTTCAAAGACATACTACAAAAAATCTTGTTAGTGCTTTGTATATAGATATATTGAGTTAAATAAGATGATTTCATAATTTCTTGGATTTTTAAAAATGTGGCTGTCAAAAATCCAAAAACTACATATGTGATTCACATTGCATTGTTATTGAACAGTCCTGCTTGATATTATAATGCATGTATAAGAAAAGTATTCCCTAACTTAGAGATTTTCCTGACAAATAGATAATACACTTCAATTATTAAATAAATATTGAAAAGTACTCATCCCTGGATGTCATCATAGATGGGCAATCTCTTGTTTATGGGTTCACACACTTGCAATCAAAAACTACACAGATGATGTATTTAACTTCTAATAAGTAAAGGTTTTTTGAAAATGAGAGAACATCCCCAAAGCAAAGTGACATAATAATTTAACCTCATGGAAACATTCACAAAGTACATCTAATAATTAGATGTTAATGTAGCAATCTTCTTAGAGAACATTAGTATAATGTCAAAAGCATAGCTTTCTAAATTATTGCCAAAATAAAATAGTTCCTTGTCCCATAATTTTCAAAGAGAAGAACCAATATAATTCTTTATTTCCTTATTTTATCTTTTTTCTAAGTTAATATTTAATTACTTTCATGAAATTGCAGAATCTCTGTTGCCCTATTAGATATGTGACAATATCTCTCTGATGGCATATCTCATCTCTACAGTTAATGATATAACATCATTCCAGAACTCTATTTTAAGTTTTTAACCTAATTTTTATAGGATCGGTATTTTCAGGTAATGACTTGAAAATTTTTTCACGAGTACTAAAATGCAATAACCCATGTCAGCAGAATGGGTTTTCCTTAATAAAATGTTTAGTTGTTTCACTAACAGACAACCTTATTTTGATGATTCTTAAACAGAAAAAAGGTTGTCTTTCTGTGTAATCGGGTTGGATTGTGGTGCTGATCCAGTGAATCTCACCATTTCTACCACCCTAACCATGACCATCAGGATGGCTAGTATGACATCACCAGTCACAAACCTGATTTGTTTTGAGTGCTTTGCTTTAACAGTGTATTACTCAGCATTATTCCCAAAGTTTGGTCTGCTGGGATATGGAATGTTATTTTTTAATCATGGACAAATTTATCTCAGATTATTTTAAAAGCTTTTTTTTTCCACTTAATTTTAGAACTGTTCAATTATTTGTCTTTCCATAGAAACAATCCTCTTGATGTTTAGTGTAACCACAAATTATGTTTAGCTTTTTATTTTCTTTCATTGCCAATATTTCTCATCAACATGCTGAAGTAATGCATGATAGCATTTATGTACCTTGTTAATATCAATATATTTTTTTCTGATTTTACCCTATTCGTGCTTTCTTTTTTCTTCTTCTTCTCTGACTTCTCTCTTATCATGTCATTCAAACATTAGGATAGAAAGGAGATTTTATGAAGGAGAATAATTTGGAATATTAGAAAAAAATGGGTATTAATGAACAGCATAGCTGATATTTATTATCTTACTATCACCTGACAAACTTAAACATTTTAAAGGCTTTTATTGTTTACTTATTTTTTTATTTTAATTTTTTAGTTGTAGCTAGACATAATAGCTTTATTTTATTTATTTATTTTTTTGTGGTGCTGAGGATCGAACCCAGGGCCTTGCATGTCCTAGGCAAGCACAGCACCACTGAGCCACAACCCCAGCTCTTGTTTATTTCTTTTTTAAAAAAAAATAAAATACAACAGAAAATAAAATCTTAACCCTCACAACCTCCTAGGGGAGAGAGAAATGATATGCAGAGAAGATTAATAACTTGTGCCCAGCATCACAAATAGCACTTTGAGATCCAGCAGGAGGAGCCCTGGGTGTATGAGGCAAAAGCCTGTACTTCTAACCACTGTTCTCTACAGCTTAATAAGACTTTCTCAAAACTTTCTGAGATATCTACATTTAATGACATAAAATGATCAGTAATGATAGTTTATTTCTCTTCTCAAAACCAAAATGTTTAAATTGATGTCTCTTTTTTTTTTTTTTGCCATTACTAGGGATTGAACTCAATGATGCTCTACCACTGAGCTACACCCCCATCCCTTTATTATTTATTTAGAGACAGGGTCTAACTGAGTTGCCCAGGCTGGGCCCCTGCTCAGCCTCCTGAGTAGCTGGGATTCCAGGGGTGCTTCACCATATCCAGTAAAATGATATCATTTTTGGTATGGCATTCTGTTCTTAAATCAAATGGCTCAAAACCAACAAGTATATTTTTCCTCTGATTCTAGTTGCTATTTTCTTCCCTTAGTTTAGTATCTTCTTTCTCCTTATCTTGTCTTACATTTTATAAATACAAACATTTCACTCCAAATAACACACCACCACCAAAGAAGACAATTGAGAGACTATTGGCTGATAAGCTTCAGAATATATTCTACAGATTTAGTTTCTCAACACAAAAAGGCTGTAAATAAATGTACCCGCTGATTTCTAGTTAACCAGAAGTAAAATAAAAGTGTTTGTCTTCATGAAACCCTAGTGTGTGTTTAAACCAGGGTCATTCCTGTTTCCCTTATTTTTTCCTGAGATAGAAGGTTGACTTGATTTTGGTTATATTAGAAAAGACTAAGAAAAAACCCCAGCCATCAATAACTGCTCTGTGTTTCTTCAAACATCTCCATGATCTGACAAGTAATTTCCATTTTGCTGCCAAAAAGCAGCACTGGTCTCACACCAGAGATAGAAAAACATGAGCTTTATTTTTTAACAAACAAACCAGTTTTATTTAAATTTTTAAGTTTGTATAATTTTATATATCACAACAATTATCCTTTTGAATTATCTTTTCCATTCATTTGAAAACAAGAGGTACCTTAACTCAAAAATGGTATGAAAACAGGTGACAGACCAGATGGCCCACAGGCTGCACCCTGCTGACCTGAGCCCCGAAGTTTTAACACAGAATGAAGAAAATAAACAATTTTCTGTTTCTTTTTATTTTTATACTTTTAATTTTTTTAAGTTATGCATAACATTAGGATTCATTTTGACACACGCATAAAAGGATAAAATATAATTGGCTCTAATTCAGTCCTCAGTACTCCTCCCCTTCCCTTTCTCCTCCCTCCCCCTAGAGAAATACAATCTTGAACTTTGTTTTACTTTCTATTTAGTTTGGTGGGGTTTTTTTTGTCTATATTTATTTATTTTAAATATTTGTTTTATTTATACTTGGGCACAATATCTTTATTTTGTTTATTTATTTTTATATGGTGCTGAGGATCGAACCCAGGGTCTCACACGTGTGAGGCGAGCACTCTACCACTGAGCCATAACCCCAGCCTTTGTCTATATTTATTTAACATATTCCAACAGTATTCATGAACTGTGTCAAGTAAAAATTAAGTGATGTCTGCTTTAATAAAAGAAAAAAAACACAAGAATCATGGCAAAATGTGTGAGATATGATATTGAATGAAAAGCATGTTAATGAATCAATTCTTATGAATCCTGGAAGGCAAGATTAAACCCTGAAAAAATAATCTAAAAATCTTTTAGGTTGGTTGTTTTATCCTTTCACAAGCAGCCAGACACTGTAGTTTTCCTAAGATGAATTTCCTAAATGCATATTACTTATAGACTATTTTTTAGTAAAACAATGAACCGTTAAATTTTGATCTTCTCATAAGCATTGTCTCCTTGTATTGACTTCTCTTTTAAAGTGTCCTTAAACCATTCTATAGTTACATCATACTTTTTGCTTTCAAGCATCACATTTCTCTACTCCTTGGCTGAAAATAATAATACAGAATGAAACATCTATACTTAGACTAGCTTCTCTTCTAACTGTTGTTATTCCATATAAAATTGTCTGTATCTTCATCCTCACTATTCACACCTCTACTTTCCTACAATCTTTCTTCTGCAAAAATATCATTTCTTCAGCAAATAATTACTGGTCACTGATCTAGATACTGTAGAGATAATTATTTATAAAATAAAATACAGTCCTTGGCCTCATAGATGGGCATTCCAACTTTCTGCAAGGATGTTAATGATACCATAACAGGGGCGATACAGTTCTTATGATTATATGTGTTTGACACAGTTGATCAATCTCCATCTTCGAGTGTTTTACATGATATTTCATGTGTTTTTTCTACAGTGACACGTTTGTCCTATCTTTCTTGTATTTAAATGTTTTTTTCCTCCTCCTTTTCAAACCTAAATGTGGCTCTTTCCCCATGTTCTGACTTTACACTTTCAATGCTTCTTCCTCTATATTCTTGATTGTTTTAGAATATTTATCTGTCAGTATCCAAACTCTGCTAATTCCTGCCTGGATGGAGTGTTTGCTTCCATATTCCGGTTTCATACTTTCAACTGCCAACTAGATGATTGCATCCATCTTCAAGTCACATGTCCACAGGGAGGTACTCAACTGAACCTCCCTTATCATTAACACTGTTGATTCTCTTTCAGATTTCAGCTCATTCATTCTCAACTCATTCTGTCTGTATTTCCATTTCTTTTAATTTCCACTTGTATTATTCTACCTGATTCCTGGGCTATTGCAAATGTCAGGGAAAGTCATCCACAAGGCAAATATTCTAAACTAGGCAGTTCCTCACAGTGATGCAGGATTGGTAGCCCTAAATGGTGACTCCTGAACTCTGAAAAAATTAGAGGCTCTTCATTGCCTCTTACTTTGGCATCAAATTGCATTTTGAACTTTAATTTTTATGTTATTCTTCCACAAAATCTTTTTTGTGGACACCTCAGATCTGCTTTCAATGTTAAAAATATCATCATTGGGTCATATTGTTGTCTTGGTATGACTTTTAATTATATGCTGACTGCAAACATTAAATGCAGAGCAAAAGGAACTAAGGTTTAGGTTTTAGTGTGAGGTTTAATGTTTATCTGAGTCAGAATGTGTTTATGGTTTGCTACAGCAGTAATGTCATAAGGTAAAATTTCCTGGAATCCTTTTTCTGTTCCCTTTGTTGTATTTAAGGTTTCCCTAGAGATTTCTTCTTAAATGATGACTGCAAGATAGCAGACTTGTTATCCACCTCATTATGTGTTTTTTAATTTTTTTATGAAACATTTTCTCATCTATCAAATTTAAATCTTCTTTTATCTTGGGATACACCTGCCAAATGCCAATGTCTCGGCTTGGCACTGAATCACGAGCCACCACACAGCTTTGTAGGTTCAAACAGCAATTCTTTATTCCCGATCTCACACCGCCTCCACACAGGTTCAGGGGCAATCCCAATCCCCCACACAATTCATGTCCTAAATACTTTCTCTTCACGAGAACTCAGCGGGAACTCAGGCAGCAGGCATGTCATACTCCCAGCAGGAATAATCTTTAACCTCCAACTTCCCTAAAACTCCTATTGTCACACCCTAAACCCAAGGACAGGGATACTTCCTGCAGGATACACCCTAATCCTGGATCCACCCTGGTCATTGAGCAGGGTCACCTTTCTTAAACACACAAGCAAGGTCACAGCAAATTTCCAAGGCAAGTCCATTTAACATGGGGTACGCTGGCAAGGATTACGATGCGTCATTCCTACTTGGCAATGGCTCTCAGCATACACCTACACCCTATATCTCTAAATGGCATCATATGATCATGCTAATTCTGTCTTACTCCTATGCATTCTTACCATTATCCCTTTTTTGATAGACAAGAATCTGAGACACAGTAAGGGTTTGGTGAGGCTTCTAAGTGTCAGTTTGAATTTGAATCCAGGTTTTCTGAACCAGAGCTTATTGTCTAAACAGTACCTACCTACATTTTATTATAAGATTCTTTGGTCTATGTTTTGCATTTTCTTCATCATACCTTACCCATCCTCTACAATCCAAATGGAAGACACAGCACCACCCTTCTTTAGTAGTTTCCCAATCAATAACCTATTCCTACTTTTAGAAACATCCTTCTATCCCTTCTCTAAATTTCCCAGGAGAGTAGCACTAATTTGCATCTGTTTTATAAGCACTTTACATGTAGTGTATCATTTAATCTTTAGAACAATCCCATGAGGCTAAAGTGGTTCCAATAATTATCTCTAATTGCTTCTGAGTTTTATAGAATTTAAATAGGTTGCCCAAGGTCACACACGTAATAAGTGATAGAGTCAGGATTTCAATTGAAGCCTATAGTTCCAGTGCCTGCTTTTAACTAGTGGCCAGTTCTGTCTACAGTTTTTTTGGGATTCCATATTCATTAAAATAATCTGAAAACATAATTTTCAGTTTCAATGAAAACTAATTTTTTCCCATTATTTGCTTTCTACAGTCTTTCCAGAGAAGTAGGTATGAAATAGAAATGAAGTCAGATTCTTTTATAAGTTACCATTTATAATTTTCTAAAAAAGTGTTAATACTTCACTAGTTCTTTATCCTCTCATGATTTCAAAACCAGTTTCCTTTGTTAGATCAATTTGGCGTATGAAATCAAATTGCAAAAATGTTACTAAGCCCATGTAGATTCCCAAAGACATTCTGACAAATGAATGACACATGAAGAGGTTCTTCAGGGTCTTCCAGTATGAAGAATAAGCAGTTCAGAATCCCTGTGTCTACCTGGATTTATAGAAAGTGCCAGTAAATGCCATTCATATATCATCTTGTGATTCAGGTTTCCTTACTACTGAATAAATTAGAAACTTTCAAAATAAAATGAGTATATCTGAATTGTCATGTCATAAATACCAGCTTCATTTTCATAACCAATTAATGAATACTCAAAGGAAAAATTTATAGCATCAAATTTGGTTAAGGTTAATAGTATTAAAATGAGACATTCTGGTGAAAAGTGTTTTGTATCTCAAGAGGTAACAATCAGTCTCAAAGGAGAATAATGCCTAAAGAATAAACTATTGGATAAAGCAGAAATAAATGTTATGATCCATTCATTGAATAGCTCTTCAGAAAACAGATGGAAGTAATGTCATGAGAGAGATTTTTATCAAATGCCATGAGAAAATTTCATTTTACTGCAGAGATGCTGTATCTGTGGTTTTCATTTTGACGACTTCGAAGAAACTTTTGTTCTTTCTGAACATGCTTACATTTTACAGCCTTGAAAAACTGCAGATACAAATCGGCAGCACCTTGGAAATCTGGGTGGTGGAGGGGATGAAAGTATGAAAAGAGACTGAGGGCATTTCAACTGACAGTCATTACGTACCCTTCTATTTTAGAGTGAGGGACAGGCAGAAATTATAGAGGATGGAAAGCCAGGCAGAGCAAGTCTCACTTTGAAGAAGTGAGAATTTGCTGTTTTGAAAGAGGCATATTACATAGCATTTTTAAAAACCATTAGGCAGCTTTATTTCATGAGCAGAAAAAAAAGATGAAAATTGTCTCCAATTGAAAGCAGGGAATGAATTCAGATCATTTGCAGTGGGAAATTGTCTTTTATGATTTGACCCTAATACAAGTGAGTATAATTCTTCCTAGGGCACTGGAGCTGTAAAAATATAGATTTCTTTCAAAAGTACTAATGTGTCCTTTATAAAAAGAAATGTCAAATTTATTACTTTATAACACAATAGCTCAATGAAACATTTTCAAAAACTAAGGTTGTAGCCAATTGTATATAAAAGACAACTTAGAATATCTGCTCTCTACTGAGACTCCAAAGACTGTCGTGAAGCAGGGTGATGGGGTCTAAATATGGCCAATATATTTTTGGCACTCTAATTTCAAGTTACTGTTGTGATTTTGAGCCAAGAACATGTTGATGTTGAAATTATACTGCTTGTATTGGACACTAACTGGCCCCCAACTTTCAAATTTTTGTGAATAATACTTTATAGTGATTTTGAAGTAAAAATTGAATATTAATTGGAAACCTGTACTAGTGCCTGGTTTGAGCTGATTAGATGTGAAATATAAGCCATACCCTAAGAATCTTAAGAACTTGAAATCACAAAACCTGTGCAAGCAGAAGGGGAATATTGAACTCAAAGTGTATAGAAATTATTTGGTGACAGAGTACATAAAGAGGTAAAATTCAGGCATGTTGAATGAACACTGTGTTCCAGATTACTACAGCTGGTAGTGTTTAATTAAAGTATGATATATTTTGACCTATTATATGAGAATTAGGTAGCTTTCAAAATGGCATGTAGCTGTAAAATGGCCCCAAAATCAAACAAATAGACAAAAGAATTCTGTTTCTATAAATACCTGTCCTCTGAATGTCTGTTGATCATTCTAAAGAATCGTATATAAATAAATAAAATGAATTAATTTAATGATTTACCATTACATACTAAATATGTTCTGTCAGATGAGATTTTTGAGTCTTCTTTTCTACTTTAATAATTTCTTAACTGTGTGGGAAGCTACACTGACCTTCCCCAAGGATTTTGCTAGATATAAATAGGTAGTTCTCAATGAAGCAGCTGAAAGTTTATGAATGTTTGAAAGCAGGTCTAGTCTGAGCTTGCTAGATAAAGAATGAGTCTATTTCTGAAAGCATATTCTATGTAAGGTGCTATAACTTTGTGATACAGTCCATAGTTTCCGGATAATTTATATAGTTCTATTAATAATTTCAAGAGACTAAGCAACATTTTGATTCTCAATCTTTGATTAACCACCTTTATGATTCTGAAGAAAAAATATGGCATTGCAACATGTTGTTTGCTTACAAAGTCAAACTTAGGTATGAAAGACTTAGAAGTTAAAAGTCACCAAAGAACAAATATACAATAGTGACTTCTAAATTTCCAGGCAAACTTTTGCCTTCTTGTTTTAAAATGGATACAATTTCACATTGACATGAACTAACACCTCAGCCAGAGATTGACTTTCTGATTTTTTTTGTGCCACTGAAGAATTTTGTAAACTCAAAATTGAATATGTAGATTAGAAAAGGCTACTCAGGATATACTTTAAAAACTTAGCCCAAGGTCCTCTAACTAATTATTGGATTGCAAGTTTTGATGTTCAGCCTGACATGACATTGTTTGTCCTGCATACAAATATGCTATAGTGAAATGGTAGATTATTATCCCTAGGTAATTATCATTATCTTTTTACAGCATGTTTCATGATGTAGTACTAAAACAAAAACATTAGAATGTATGACATTTCAATGATGTCACATCCCTGCCAAGTTGTTTTTTGGTAGTTGCTATTGACAAAAGTTAAATACTAGAGGAAATTATGTGAAATAGCAAATAAAAGAGATGATATTCAATCTGAATTCAATATTTTAGAATTTTTGCAGGCACAAACTCCATTGGAAATGAATTGTGGCTATTTAAGAATAAAGTGGTAAAAGGCTTTATTGTGTTCATTTGTGTATTTTCAAATTCTCACAATGTTGTGCGGATATTAATGAGATTAATGTGTTTGGATTTTAGTACTTAAAATCAAGATACAGTCTTTGACCATGAAAAAATTAGTGAGACACTGCAAATGTTTTAATTTGAATTACTTTACGAACTTGTAGGCAATGATGAGGGTCAGAACATTTAAACTTAATTCAAGATACTGTGCAAACGTAAAACTAGCCTTTAATAAATAGAGGATTAGAGTTTCTCACTAGAAACATCTGAAATAGTGAACAAATACACAAATGTCTCTGTGCAATTAGAAGAATGACTTACCAAAATATAAGGTTTCAAACTAATTCAATTCTTAATTTTGTAAAAAAATGATTAAATTTGGATTAGTGGACCCAATTATTACTTTTCCTACTTCTGTAAATATTTGACCTCCAACATCAGGCAATCACTAAGCATGGGAAAAGATACTCAAAGTCTAAATTAAACATGATCTTCTTTTGAGATTGAAGCATATTAGTTCTTATTATGTTATTCTATTTTAAGTGCTGAGCTATGAAATATAAAGTAGTTTTATACAAGTATATTAGTTAATTAGGTATTTTGGACAAGCTTCACATCCAATACAGAATGAATAGATAAGATATTTTCCCTTGAGCCAGGAAAATTATTATTCTTTCTTTTTATTTCTTCTTTTTAGTTATACATGATGGTAGAATGTATTTTGACATATTATACATATAAGGAATATAACTTCCTAATCTTCTGGTTGTACATGATGTGGAATTACATTGGTTCTGTACTCATATAAACACATAGGAAAGTATGTCCAATTCTTTCTACTATCATTCTTATTCCTATGTCCCCTCCCTTCCTTTCGTGCCTCTTTGTCGAATCCAATGTACTTCTAATCTTCCTTACCAGCCCCCATTGTGATTTAGCATCTGCTTATCAGAGAAAACGTTTGCCTTTTGGTTCTTTAGGATTGGCTTATTTCACTTAGACCTATAAATGCCCTGGTTTCATTTCTCTTCATGGCTGAGTGATATTCTACTGTGTAAATGTATCACATAAGAAAAGTTATTATTATAACTCAAATATGGTCAGACCCTATTTTTCTTATTTAGGATAATGTTTTTAAGTTTGTCTGAGAAAGTCAGAATGCCTTGAAAATCTGAAATAGAGAAAGCATCCAGATGAGGGGGAATCTAGGTATGCTTATTTAAATAAAGATAGCATAGATTTAAATAAAGTATGTTCTTGAAGATGAAGCCACCATTCTTAGGTTTGACTGATGGACTCCAGGTATGTCTTGGCCTTGTGAACATACTTCTCTATTTTCTAACTAAGGAAACAAACAGGTGATATCCTTGAAACAAAATATAAAACCTTTCAAGATATTCCCACTCATACTCTTCTTTTTTAACAAAGGGGAAGTTTACCTTTATTAAAAATAGAGACAAGCCATGCATTAGATATATATTTAAAATGACTCTCATAATTTGTTCTTATTAGGAAAACACTCAATTTAAAAACTATAAGCAAAAATATAATCAATATAAAAAGAAAATAAACACAATCCAGGTTCTCCTCCATAATTCCAACACTAACAATGGCTATTTTACTATTTTGGTATATATCCTTCCAAAGGCATACCTATAAATGTTTTTGTTCTTAAAAAAATTGGCACTGTATTATACAAGCGGGTATAATAATATATAATAATATAATCTGCTTTCTCTTTTTAAAAATGTGTTTGTTAATACAGTATAGTAATACATAATAATAGGGTTCATTTTGACCTAATCATACATGAATGGAATATAATTTGCTCCATTTCAGTCCACAGTGCTTCTCTTTCCATCCTCTCCTCCCTCTCCTTACTACCCTTCCTCTACTCTACTAGTCTTCCTTCTGTTTATTTATTTTTAATTGGTGCTTGATAGGTCTACATAAAGGTGGGATTCATATGTTTTATTGTCAATAGGGAACTTATACTTAATATAAAGACACAAATAGATTACAAGTAAAGAGGTAGAGAAAGATATGCCATGCTAACATTAATCAAAAGAACAAGGGAGTTTAGACAAAGATGGCATCTGAGCAAGGAAAAGTATCAAAGTTAAACAGGAACATTACATAATGGTAAACATTACATTACTCCCAGAAGACACAACAATCAAATATGTAAGTACCTAACATTAGAACATCAAAGTCTGTGAAGCAAAAATTAATAGAACTTCAAGGAGAAATAAATCCACTGTTATAGCTGAAGACTCAAACTGTCTGTTAACAATGAACAGATCCAACAAACAAAAAGTCAGGAAAGACATTGTTGAACTGAATAGCACTATCAATCAATTGGATATAATGACATCTATAGACTACTTCATCTAACAACAGCAAAACCCACGTTCCTCTGAAGTTCACATGTAACAAGCACCAAGATATGCTATGTTATGGGCCATAAAACATACTTTTACAAATTTAAGAGAATAGAATTCATGCAAAGTATGCTCTCCAGCCACAATGGAATTAAACTACAAATAAGCAACAGAAACTTATAAAACTTCCAAACACATGGAGACCAAACAACAAAGTTCTATATAATATATGGGGCAAAGAAGACTCAAGAAAAATCTAACACTATTTTGAACTAAATTTAAAAGAATATATAACATCAAAATTTGTGTGTTTCAATTGAAACATTACTTGACAAGAAAATTTTTAACATTGAGTGTATATATTTGAAGAGAACAAAGACCTAAAATCAATAAGCTTCTAGCTTAGAAAACTATGAAAATGAAGAATAATTTAAGACTCAAGTAAGCTAAATCAAAGAAAGAATGAAATTCTGGGTTTGTAGCTTCATGGCAGAGCCCTTGTCTATCCTGTGCAGGGTCCTGGATTCTCCACACCAATGCAGTCAAGCCATCAATAGGAAAACTAAAAGAAATAAAGAATATTAGAATATTAGAGCTGAGATTAATGAAATTATATTAAAAACAACAGAGAAAAATCAGTGAAACTAAAATCTAGTCCTTTGAAAAGACCAATAAAATTCAAAACCCTCTATCCTGGTTAAGTAAAACAAGAAAGAGAAAATACAAAGTGCTAATATCAAAAATGAAAGAGCAGCATCATCGCCAAACTGTGGGCACTTAAAAGCCTCAATAAAAGAATGTTGATTTACAAATACATTTATAGCCTCAAATTGGATCTATATATATTTATATATCTTCCCCAAGTGTAAGCCATGAAAAGGAATAGTAGTTATGATAAATTTTGACAATAATGCCAACAGAAAAAAATCCAGTTGTGTTTAAATACAAATATCCTTTATATACTAATGCAGATGAAAAGCACAGAAGTTATCTATGCCCCAAAACTACTAATAGTGTGATGCTTCTCTGAATCACATCTCACTACAGTTATAGACATTCTCTTCTCTCTAGTCATGCTGAAATCAGAGTGAATGAATGGAATATACAATATCAACCAGTCCCCAATACCTACTCTGTACTAGCTCTATGCACAGATGTAAAGGTTAATTTGAATTGTCAACCTGATTGGATTAAGAGATGCTGATGATTAAGAGGCTTCTGGGTGGGTCAATGAGGGTGTGTCTAGGAATGATTGGCATCCGGGCTAGCCAAGTGAGATGGAGAACCTCATTAAGCATGGCAGCACTGTGGAATAGGATTATGGCTTGAATGAAATAAAAGTTGGGAAGAACAAGGAGGCAGCAGCAGATGTGAGCTCAATTCTTCTTAAATGGGTTCTTGATTGCTGCTGCAGTCATCTGAGGATGTTGGACTCTCCTTCTTCACTCTTCCAAACTGGACTCTGGGAGTTTCCAGAAGCCTTCAGTGTTGGAGGAGGGTAGAACCATTGATCCTTCTTGATCTGAGGCTACTAACCTGCAGATGGCCAGTGTGGACTATCCAGCTTCTGGTAGGAAGCTAGCCTAATATATCCCCTTTTTTATAATGATACTTCCTATTGATTTTGTCCCTCTAGAGAACCCTAATACAACAGAATACAGAATACTTTACTTGAAAATGACAGGTTAGAGCAAATTAGAAGAAAAGGAATACACTTCCATAGTCAACACAAATATTTCATCATCACTTTTTATTTGAATCATGTGCCAAAGTGAATTTTGTGAATTGTTGCAATCATAGCAGCACTTTTATTTTGGTTGATTGAAAGGAACTGTTATTGCTATCTGACAAAAAAGAGGAAAAAGAAAGAATTCTGTTTCATTGTGTATGCATTTGTTTAGGGAGAAAATTATATTTGTGCACGGTTGAAAACATATTCTGAGTCATACTATAAAATGTAAAATTATATTCTCTGAAAAAAAATCATTTTTATCTATTTCAAGGTAGTGGACGACACTTCCTCTACATCAACTCTTCCAGCCCCAAAGAAGGAGCCACTGGAAGAATCATTACCACCAAATATTTCCCAGCAAGCCTTGGAATGTGTGCTGTTCGGTTCTGGTTCTATATGGTCGATCCCAGGAATATGGGGATATTAAAGGTACAGAAGGAAGAAAGATTTGTGTTCACTGAAATATTCATCATATATGTTTAAGCATCCCTTTTCTTTTTTTTCTTTTTTTTTTTTCTTCCTGTAGTCACACCACTGATACTGATTCCATTAATTTCTCATTTCTTGCTGAGGCAGTGGGTCTTGGACATGCAATGTTGTCATTCATCTTAATCTCAGTCAAGATTTAGCTCATTGATGGCTGCCACCTGAACCCAATTATGCTGTATGCTATTTAAAAGATTATCTGGAGATAAAAGAGTTCAGGTAGATTCTGTGTATTTCTTATAATAACACCTTAGTTGGGGACCCTGAGGACATGTGATGTGAATGATAATGATGAATATTTTTTTCTCCCCATAACAAAGTAAAGGCAAAGCAAGTTTAAGATTTTTAAGTGCAAATCAGCTCACAGTAAAAACAAGATACCTGTTCCATTTTAATGAACTTAAACCAAGAATCTACCCCACATGCAAATTTCTTTAAAGAAACAAGTTACTGCACGTGAACTGCTGCTCATTTTGTGAAAGATGAATGAGTTTTTTAATCTTTGCAAACCAATTTTGAGATCTAGTTGTAAAGATTATATATTAGAGAGCAACACCTGTGCCATACCCTAGAAATTATTTGATTACTTCTTCTTTCAACTGGAATTATTTTCTTATCTCAAAAATTGTTCCTCGTAAATAATAACATCTATTAGTAGTCACTTGCTATTTTTCAGGGTATGTACATTTTTAGAGTATATAACTTTTGTATATGTTATCAATTTTAATTCTCCCATTCACATATTTTCCTAATTCTACCATAAAAAATTTGAGATGAGACTCAAAGAAGTATAGCAAATTTTTCAAGATTTCCCAATAGACAAAGAAATCTGATTTCATAAACCTGACATCCATTTATCAGTATTATTTCTCAGATTCTCTGTGGTCTACCAAGAAGTCTAAGAAACACGGGGATAGGGAGAAAGAAAAAAGGCCCTCTCATTCAAATCATTGACAGAAAAGGGAGCGCTTGTCAAGTAAAAGTGCAAACATGCGAAGAAAATGGGGAATTTACACTTATTCTATATGAACATCTGTTTTCCCAAAGGAAACTCTGTAGAAACAAAAGAGAATGAGTCATTTTTTTTTATCACTATAGGGATATATGTGTAAATGCAGAACATGTGAAAATTTTAATTTTTTTATTTTTGCATATGACTAATCAGTAGGTTAACTTATTGTTTATGATAAATTCTATCCGTAGTAATGATAACAACTAACCCCACTAACATTATTAAACATATATTGCTATGATAAAAGAGGACCTTAGCCTATGGTTATTTATTACTCATGAAAGCAAATAATAAAGGAAAGGCCAATGGATCTTTCAATGGAATGCAAGCAGATTTCATTCAGTTTCTACAAAATGCTCCTTCCTTAATTCAAACATAACACCAATATGTGCTTTCACTGTTCACCAGCGGGTCAGTTGGCCCCTTCAGTTACTCACTTAAATGGCCCGCTACTTTTAACCATGTTTCTGTAAACAGACTCTAAAATAGAAATGTTGGCCTCAGTCTTGATTTCAGATGCCTTGTTTTTGGTGGCTGCAGGTTTTTCTAAGTAGAGAGCATCAACTGTAGTACAAAAATGCTTTAATTGTCTGGGCAGTCTTCAGAGAGGTCTACTAACTGCTAAGAGTAATGGAGAGAAATTGGCAGTCCTATCTATTTTTTTGTAGAAAAATCCCCTGCTCTGAGTGGTCTTGATGGGATTGACTGTCACAGTGACTTTCCTTTAGCATCACCTTGGATGATCCAGGCAGGATCAATCACAGTGTTTTTTTAGCAGTTGACGCAGAGGATGAGAGAATTTCTTCTCCCTTAGAGGTTGTGAGGATGGAGGCTAGGTCTGGGGCTATCTAAGACAATCTTTCCCACCATGAGGAGAGACAAAAAGAAGGTAACGCATAGAGGCACAAAGTATTAAAAAGAGAGAGCGGGGCTGTGGGGAGAGAAGTTAAGCCCTGGATCTTTCTCTGCTTGAGCCAGTTAGTTGCTACTGAATAAGTCATAATCACTAAAGAGACCCAATAAAAATTGTTTTCACGAGGTGACCATATATCAGTGATGGATCACAATAGCTGGAACGAGTCTTATTTTTACAACTATGGCTTTGGAAAAATTTTAATTATTCTCAGACTAGAAACCTTTCTGAGCATGCAATAATTTTATAAGTGGATGAACCAAGGAAGTAGAAGCCCATTTTTCCTACTCTTCCAATTGAGATTTTCCATCAACATGCTATTGTTTTGCATGAGACTTTTGTGTTTTCTGATAGTCTGTAATTTGGGTAATACATATTACATTTTAGTACATTTTCTAAGGCAGTAGTTTTTCACTGATGTGTGGCTCCTGTAAAAATTGCAAGGACAGTTTGGTAGATAGAACACTCCTTATAAAGTTTTGAGAAATTGCATCTATTTTCTTAAGTAACTGATGCCAAAAGTTAAACTAATATAGCCAGAAACTGTGGTGGGAAATAATATCCTATTATTTTATGTTGAAAAGAGATATCAGAAGAATAAAATAAGTGATCATATCTACTGTTGGTGTGGTTGTGGAGAAAGAGATAGTCATTGCTACTCAGGCTATCAATTTGCAATTATGAAGAGCATTTTAGTAATTAAAAGCTTTATAGTTTTTATATTATTTACTAAATAGTCCATTTCATCTATGTATTATAAGGAAATAAATATTTAATTTATAAGGGTTTCCATCTTAGTATTATTCTTCATATTAGAATCTACCTGAGCATCAAATAGTGGCAAATGGTGAAATATAGTACAGTCACTCTTAACACTAAAATATTATGGAACAGTTGATTCTGACTCAATGATTAATGATAAATAAAAGTACTTATAATTAATTAGTGACCAGAGCAGAGTAGTAAGGAATGACATTTTTAAAAAATGTATCTAATTGTGAGTATAAACATAAATATTTCTATGTGCATATATGAAAGATAAAGAAATGGAGGATACACACTACAATGGTTAATTATCTGTAGATGATGTTATGGAAAGATTTTTTTCATTTGTTTGTCAATTTTATAATTTTTTGTGAAATTTTGATGAGACAGAAACTTAGCTTAAAACAAAGAGAAAGAGAGGAAGAAGCCTTATCCTGGGCCTTCGAAGTTAAAGATCAAGAGGCTGGTAGATTCTGGGGAGGATTTGTTTTCTGGTAAATAAATGGCACTGCTTCCTTGCAACCCCTCATGGGGGAAGGAACAAGGAAGCTCCCTGGGATCTTTTTAGAAGAGCAATAAACCCATTTGTGAGTGTCTGACCCTCATGACTTAATGGCTTCCCAAGTCATTAAGCCTCACTTCCCAATACTATTAACTTGGGTTGGAATTTCAGTACATGAATTTGGGGGAGTCATAAATAGTCTGATACACAGGGAAAGAAGTTGAACTGATTTCAGAAGTCTATGGCAGAGAAGTAGCTTGAATACATGGACAGCAATGTCTGAAAATAATGAACTGGACTTAGATCTTCACTGGGATATTGAGATTATTTTCAAATAAAGCATTTCTGAGTTTTTATAAGCCTATTAATGTAGAGCATTATATAAAGCTAAGGCAGTCAATGATGACTTACAGAGCTGATGGAGATTAAAGCTGAGAGTCAAACATGTATTTTCCTGTTGCATTTCAGAACAACAACAGCAACAACAAAAAAAACCCAAACAATTCTGATTTATCCCAGTCTTTTTTTTAATGCCATTACACATGTGCTTTCTTTGCATTACAATTTTAATACACATATATACCACAATTTTTCATATCACTTTTTGTATATGTTATGTTGACACCCAATTCAAGTCTTTGAAGTAGAAGGATCCATAAGGAAAGCAAAGAGTTCATAGAAAGTAGGAATTCTTCAATATCTTTTGATAGTAAATGAATAGTATTCAGAATAATAAAATGTTTATATAGGTATCAGTATCCTTTGATTCAAAATACCAGGAAATTATAGAACAGTGCCAATTTCTGCTTCCTTAATAATTGCGTATTTTCTAGTTCTGTCAATATTGTAGAACTTACACAGGACAATTTCTGTCTTTCACCAACCTACCTACATATGGAAATAAAAGTACTCTTTGAAAGGCTAGTGGTCAATTTTTGGTCCACATTGCCAAAAGAGCCCTAAGTGAAATCAAATGTAGTCGCAGTAGCTCAGTTTCTTGGCTTCAGTCTTATGTCCATATTTAATGCAATCCCTTGTAAGTTAGTTAATGTCTATGAAAAGAGGCAAAATTTGGCACAGGATAGGAGAATTTCTCTAAGAATGACTAATACCCTTTTATTATTCCAAACTCATTTTTAAGGAAATAAAAAGGAAGCAGATAGGTAACTTTTACAATTTATATTTTTCATAACATTTTTTATAATTAATGGGAATTTCTAATTGCCCAGGGGAAAAATGAATGACTTCCTCAAATGTCTCTCTTTGATAACACATGAATTAATAATATCTAAATGGGATTCTAGAAGCCTATTGTTCATACTTCAGAACAGTTAGCCTACCATACTAAAATGGTTTTTATCTTAGAGTTGAATTTTTAGACCTAAGTGATTTCTAGTAAAACCTATAAGATGTGACATTAGCACATAAATGTTTCAGTTCAGGAAACCATTGGTACTATTATTTTTGAAATTGCAAATGTTTTATTTATGTGAACATCATTACTATAAAGACCCATAAGATTCAGTTGCTCACTGACCCTCTGTTGGTCTTCCTCTTGATTCCTCCCTCTAGGTGATTCCTCCCTTTGAGTGATTCCTCCCTCCTCCGTGTTAGTAATTTCTCCTTTACTATCCTGAAGAATCTTTGAACTAAGGCCAGCTGTCAGCCCAATCCAACTGTTGAATTTGTGTGTGTGCAAATTTATTGGACACATAATATTTTTACATACTTAGTGGATACAGGATAATTTTTTTATATATGTGTAATGGTCAGATTTGGTTAATTAGCATATCTATCACCTCAAACATTTATCATTTCTTGTGTTGCAAACATTCAAAATCCATTCTTCTAGCTATTTTGAAATATATAATGTTAATTATCAGTACCCTAGTCTGCTTTAAACATGATAACTTCTTTTCCCCTACTTAATTGTGATTTTTACCTGCTAACCAACTTCTCTCTACCCCCTACTGCCCACTATCTTTGGTAACCACTATTTTACTGTCTACTTCTATGACATCAGCTTTTCTAGCTTCTACATATGAGTGAGAATGTACAGTAATTGTCTTTCTGCACCTGGCTTATTTCATTTAATGTCGTCTGGTTGGTTTCATCCCTGTTGCCTCAGATGACAGGATTTTATCAGGAAGCCACTATGATGGTCCAGTATGTAGGAGTTTTGTTTTAAGATAATATTTAGGGAGACAGACAATAAAAGTGGAGAAGAAACCTGAGAATAATAACAGATATAATAATAGCAGGTGTTTCCTATATGCCACATACCATTTGAAGTTCTTTGCATGTATTAATGGAGTAAAGCTCATGCCATCCAATGAATCCAGTACTGACATTGTCTATAGTTTAACAGATGATGACCATGAGATCAAGAAAGTTTCGGGACCCTGTCCAAGGTCAGAGAACTAAGAGGTGGCAGCCCTGGGATCCCTCAGATCTGATGTTTCTAGTCTCTGCTTATCAATACTGTCTTCCAGTCTCTCAAGTGCCCAGTGCTATTTTATGGCATAATGTTTACATTTTTATTTTACAAAATCATTTTATAAATTTTTTCTACCAATTATTGTTGAAATGTACTTCTTAAAAAGAAGCTTTGCATATTTCACATTCTGCATATTTTAGTTTTCAGTATAAATTTTGTTTGAATCCTTAATTTTACAAAACACCAAATAAGTGGCACACCGGAGACTTAAATAGATGTTCGTACATATGTGCAGCCTGTGTGAAGTGGTGAGGGGGATGCTGTAAGTACTTGTGCCACCTAGAATTTCCTGTGAGGAATCCCATTTAATTCTTTTGTTCTGCTGCTTTTGACAATTATCTTTGGAAAGAGCAGCTCAAGGATTAAAGCCACCAAGAGTGCATCCTCTTTTTATTATTATTTTTTAGTTGTTGATGAATCTTTATTTTTGTCTATTTATATGTAGTGCTGAGAATCAAACCCAGTGGCTCACACATGCCAGGCAAGCCAGAGTACATCCTCTTTGTCATACTAAGGTCTTCCCTGGAAGACTTGGAATCATCTAGAGTTTGTTATTGAATCTACAGTTATCTGTTAGAATTATTGGAATTTCAGGGTTCCTTCCCCTACAACTTCAACTTTAGGTAAAGTTAAGAGTTAAGAAGAAATTCTTTTCCCAGACCATTGAACTTCAGGGTAACAAATTTGCAGAGAAGGAAAAGAGTCTCCTCCTAACACAGCCTTTATCTTTTTTGAGAGAGAGAGAGAGAGAGAGAGAGAGAGAGAGAGAGAGAGAGAGAGAATGTTTTTTAATATTTATTTTTTAGTTTTCAGTGGACACAACATATTTATATTTTATTTTTATGTGGTGCTGAGAATCGAACCCAGCGCCCCTTGCATGCCAGGTGCCAGGTGAGCGCGCTACAGCTTGAGCCACATCCCCAGCCCCACAGCCTTTATCTTAAATGCAGAGTGACCAATGGCTCTCTGCAGTATGGTGCAGAGACACCTAGCATGAGAAATAGGCAGTTCAAAGCAGTTCAAGTTAAGAGACAAAGAACTTCAGCTGTGCTGGTGACTTATGCCTTTAGTCCTGGTGACTCATGTGGTTGAGGCAAGAGGATTGCAAATTTGAGGTCAGCCTCAGCAACTTAGTGACATCCTATCTCAAAAAAAAAAATTCAATTCAATTAAAAAAATAAAAGAGACTGGGAATGCAGCTCAATATTAAACTGCCCCTGGGTTCAAACACCAGTAACAAAAAGAAAAAAAAAGAAAGAGAGAGAGAGAGAGAAAAAGGCCTTTCCATGCACCATTCAGCAACTGTCTTCACCAGCCATAAATAAAAAGATGACAATACTATGAATAATTAAATAATGAACCAATGATATATGGCACATAAAGAGTTTTCCTGATAATGGAGGAAATGCATTTGAGATTTATGTTTCCTTAATCGGGGCACCAAGTTATCATTTAGTGCAGTGAAGTCATAATTTCTAAAATGAGTAGCTCAGAAGACTTTGGTTCCTCCCCATAGCACATTACACATATACAAAAGACCTGGCCCATTTCACAGTTTTCACACGTGAAAAGTAATTTTTTTTCCAGGCAGGTGTTGAGTAGAGAAATGGGGAAAAAAGAGAAATAGGAAACAATTTTAAGTTTGAAAAGGGAAAATGTGCCAAGTTGAATATAGATTTATGTTTATAAAAAATGTATATTCAAAAAGTAAATAGACACTAGATTGTCTAATGTGGGCTTAAGAACCACCTACAAAATGGGATTTTTGTGTTATTTGTTTATTATGGATGCTTAAAGTAAAACCATGTTTTTGTATTATGTTATTATAAAAATTCTTGATAGGTGCTATATATATTCTCTCTAGAATTTTTTGGGGGGGGACATTTTGACTGGTTTTCCAGATAAACCTCTTCTCTTTCAATCCAGCTTATGTTGAATTTGATAGCCATTGTTTTCACAAGTTGTATTAGGCTGGCAATTAAGGACAGCTTTGGGGAATAATATTAGAGAGTGCTTATGAGAGGGAACAATAGTGTTGTGAATATCCCCAGGGGTAAAAATTAGGGAGACAGATGTAATAGTTTCTGAGCATACAGAGTAAATTTCTGTCCTCTAAATACACTTGCAGGAAACCTAGATAATATTCTACATCAGAGCACTTCTTACTATTTCAAGTAGAAAATGAAAAGTAATATACTAGGGCAAGAGATCTCAACCTGTCATGTCCACTGGAACATTGCAGCCATTATACAGGGTGACACAAGTTATATTATAAAGCAATAGTTAAAATGAGCCAAGATATATTTTAATGATTTGATCCAATTTTAAAAACAGATTCAAGATTCTCCCTATATATTATCAGAGTCCTGTGTATTAACCTGGTATGTTTCATTGCACACATGAGAAAGTCTGTTGTTGTTGTTGTTGTTGTTGTTTTCCTGGTGTACCAGGGACACTATCCTTAGTGATATCCTCTGTGATAGGATACACCTACAAGTGTGTGTCAAGCATATGAACATCCTCTATCACCTGTAATGGACTATCAGTTTAGCAAAGGTAGGTGTGTAGATTTTGACAGCAAAGAGGTACTTTGGCAGCAGAGATAGAGAAAACTATGCTGAAATATGCTGTGTATCTTCCCTTGTGGATAAGAAAAAAATAAGCTTAGAATGGCAAAAGAAATAGTGCTGTAAGTTGCTCTTAAATTATAAATTAGGCTGGATGGGAAGGCACCACACAAAAAGCAAAGGTTGAAAAGAGAAGGAGCTCATCTAACTTGACCTTCAAACTAGACTTGCCCTTCACAGTGTAATGAAAGTAGCAAGAAAAAAGTGACCTCCAGTTGAAGAGTTATGCTACTAAACATTAAAATCAAGTCACAGTTTTAAGACAGAGACATGGGAATTGCAAAGAAAGGCATTTCTTACACCTGACTATAAAAGGACTAGGTGCAAAGTGACCTTGAGAAAGAACCAAAATCAGCTTTGCTTAGAAGTCTGGGTCCCAAGCTGAATAGACTTCTTCAAAAAAACCATTTAACATATTCAAAGTTAAAGCAAGTTTTTTTAAACATCTTTATCTGGTGAAATCTATCAATCTGATATTCCTTATAGATTTAGACTTTAATGTCTTGTTTAGGAAGCCCTTTGCTGCCATAGAATAACAAAATATTCTTATTTGTTTTAGTTATTACAGAATTCTGATTTCTAGTTTTAACTGATTAGTCATTTATAATATTTTTATAGGAATAATGACAATTCAATTGTTCCCAAATCATTGATTCCACCGTTTATCCCCCCAATCAGTATGACATGTCTCCATTATCATGTTAAATTCATGTATGCATATGTCAATATTTTTATATGTATGAAAGAATGATTGATAGAAACACTCATCTGCATAATTTATCTAGTTAGGAGAAAGGTCTTTAAATTCCTCCACATGATCTTCCAAGTCTTTATTTGTCTTTTTGTTTTTATCATTCTCAGCTTTTCATATGTCAAAACTGTATTGTTGAATACTTGAAGATTCATGACAGTTATGCCTGATTAGGGATTTATAACTTCTGGCAATATTCAGTATCCTTCTTTATACTTTGTCTGGAAGTTCTATTTGTCTGTTAATACAGTCATTTCTGTAGTTTCCTTCACTTCTTAACCACCCTGTATTTGTAACATGATAGTTGGCTTTAGTTATATCAATTATAGACAGTGTATCACTGGGTTTCTTGATATAGCCTGAGCTTCTGGTTTTTCAATAAATCAATTCAGCCCTCTCCTAAATGTTCGGTTACTGTTTCATTATCATATAGACCTAGTGTTGTGTGTTTTGTGGGTGTCTTTTGTTTCACCTTTTTCGCCCTTTCCCTCCTATACATATATTTTTTTTGATTGACTACATTTTCTTTGCTCTTATTTATTTGCAGTGTTTATAAAATTTGATTTTTTCCTCTTTTTTTTAAAGCAGATGCATTTTTATTATCAATTTAAATATTTATTCATTGTCATTGAAAATTATTTGCATGCTTACTTCTTACCATTTCATCTCCCAAATACAAGAAGACCTTTGGCAAAATTTTACAGGTCTACCTATATGGCATTAAAATTGATTGGAACATTAGATCTTAGTTATAAATAATTCATCTACTTTCTTGGCTATCATGTTTCATAAAAATGCTTCAGACCTCACAGTTTATTAACATTAAATCAAAATGTACATTTTTACATTTTATAATTGTATTTTCTTTTTTCTTTTTGTGGTGTTGGGGATTGAACCCAGGGCCTTGTGAATGTGAGGCAAGCATTCTACCAATTGAACTATATCCCCAGCCCCATGTTTTGTTTTATAGTTATATTTTCTCACTAGTCTTTGGTAATTTCTATGCAGTCTACCATATAGGATTATTTTGTTTGATATGTTACTTTGTTAGGATGGCCAGAACAAAGTGCCACAGAGTGGGTGGCTTAAGCAACAGAAATTTATTTTCTCACAGTATTGAAAGCTGAAAGTCCAAGATCAAGGTATGAACATACTTGATTTCTCCTGAGGCCTCCCTACTAAACTTGTAAATGGTGGCCTTCTCACCGTGCCCTCACATGTTCTTTATGGAAGCACAACCCTAGTGTTCCTCCTGGGTCCATATATCCTGTTCTAATGATACCACCATTCAGATTTCAATCTCAGAGTTCATAAACTTCTCTGGAAATTTCATGGACTCTCCTCATTTTTCACCTCAGTTGAACTTCACTTTATTCAGTTTTTCCAGTTCACTTTTTGTATTTTATCCATATCATTTATGCTCTTTAATTTACTTCTTGGGTGAATCTGAAAATCATATTGTTAATTTTCAAGAACACTGAATGCTTCTCTTTCATATCTGCCTGTCAAATATGACTGACATCCAAATCTTTTGGAGGGATTAATTACATTTCTTTCTTTATTTTCCCATTGTTTTTATTAGCAATCTTCCGTATGATATTCTGCATTTTGTTTAACTTAGTGTCTCCTTTTATAGTTTTCCTCAACTGTCTGATTTCTCACTATTGCTTTTTTAATCCCATATGTTGATGAGACTAAGTTAAATAATGTTAAATATGAATTTAAGTTCCTCAGACCCTGCAAGAAATTTCATTTTCTGGCTTTATGTCACACTGGTGTCAAGGAGGAGCGTGTTTTTGGTAGGCTTGTGTTTATGATTGCCAGTAACTTGCCTATTTGTTTAGGGGGGTTTAAGTTTTTTTGTGGCAATCACTAGGAACAATACCTCACTTCCCTGGTCCCAAGGCCCACTCTTGGAAACTCCTGTGTTGGATCTGCACACCCTGTGTGTTCTGGGTACAGACTCTAAAATCAGCAATTCCTAACACAGAATACTGACCTCGCTTCTTTGGGAGTTTTTTGATTAATTACTATATGGTAACATAAGCACAGTTCTTTTCTTATGGTTCCCATCTCTTTCAGTTATTCCAGAATTTTGCAGGGAAAGTTCACCTGTTGTTGTTGGTAGTATTACTTATAGGTGTGTGCAAATACTTTGGTTATGTTTTTGTATATTTATCAAACAGTTTCCACTTGGCTTAAAACTTCCAAAAAGTTTAGATGTGTTTGCATATTGGTAGCTGTGCTGCTGGTTTTCCAGGGCTTCTGGGGTTTTATGTCACTATTTTTTCCTGTCCTTGAAGTAGAACATTCCTGGGGAGTATAGGTAAGCCTCTGTTTTGGGTTAGGAATCAGAACCAGAAACCGTTTTCCAAATATTTACAACTTTTGCAGTACATTCTGAAAGTGAAGAAAATTCACCCAAAGGTCCATTTTCATTTCTACTTGATGTGTTATACTTTCAATTTTCCTTTACTTGGAGGAAGGAAATTTTGAAGATGGTCTGAACAATGATATTCCCAACTGGGAAAAATATGAGTATTAGCCTAGCACTGAATGCTGAGTAGGTTGTTCTGCTATGAAAAGGCATGTTGTCTGTGCATTATTGTAATTTCTTCTAAATAGATTGTTTCTGTCCAGGTATGTGGGGTTGATACTGTAGAGCCACCTCAGTTTCTCCATGCATAGTAGCTATGCTTTTTCTCAGGTCTTCCTCCTCTGATACATCCAGTGATGCTTATTATAAACCAGATGATGTGTAGGAGAAATTACCCAACTGGAACACAAGAAACCTTTGTCATAGGCCCACTGTTTTAAGTCCCAAAGATTGAACACTCAGAAAATTTCTTAAACTCTCTGATTCTTATTTCTTTTGTTTACAAGAACACCAGATAATTTTTTAAATGGTTTTTCAACTTTTATTTTTTTTTAATTTTTATTGTTGGTTGTTCAAAACCTTACATAGTTCTTGACATATCATATTTCACACTTTGATTCAAATGGGTTATGAACTCCCATTTTTACCCCCTATACAGATTGCAGAATCACATCGGTTACACATCCACTGATTTACATATTGCCATACTAGTGTCTGTTGTATTCTGCTGCCTTTCCTATCCTCTACTATCCCCTCTCCCCTCCCCTCTCTTCCCCTCCCATCTTCTCTCTCTACCCCATCTACTGTTATTCATTTATCCCCCTTGTTTTCTCCCCCTTTCCCTTCACTTCCTCTTGTATGTAATTTTGTATAATCATGACAGTGTCCTTCCATTTCCATGCAATTTCCCTTCTATCTCCCTTTCCCTCCCACCTCTTGTCCCTGTTCAATGTTAATCTTCTTCTCATGCTCTTCCTCCCTACTCTGTTCTTAGTTACTCTCCTTATATCAAAGAAGACATTTGGCATTTGTTTTTTAGGGATTGACTAGCTTCACTTAGCATAATCTGCTCTAATGCCATCCATTTCCCTGCAAATTACATGATTTTGTCATTTTTTAATGCGGAATAATACTCCATTGTGTTTAAATGCCACATTTTTTTCCATTCATCTATTGAAGGGCATTTGGGTTGGTTCCACAGTCTTGCTATTTTGAATTGTGCTGCTATGAACATCAATGTAGCAGTGTCCCTGTAGTATGCTCTTTTTAGGTCTTTAGGGAATAGACAGAGAAGGGGAATAGTTGGGTGAAATCGTGGTTCCATTCCCAGCTTTCCAAGAAATCTCCATATATGCTTTCCAAATTGGCCGCACAAATTTGCAGTCCCACCAGCAATGTATAAGTGTACCCTTTTTCCCACATCCTCGCCAGCACTTGTTGTTGTTTGACTTCATAATGGCTGCCAATCTTACTGAAGTGAGATGGTATCTTAGGGTGGTTTTGATTTGCATATCTCTGACTGCTAGAGATGGTGAGCATTTTTTCATGTACTTGTTGATTGATTGTATGTCCTCCTCTGAGAAGTGTCTGTTCAGGTCCTTGGCCCATTTATTGATTGGGTTATTTGTTTTCTTATTGTTTAATTTTTTGAGTTCTTTGTATACTCTGGATATTAGGGCTCTATCTGAAGTGTGAGGAGTAAAGATTTTTTCCCAGGATGTAGGCTCCCTGTTTATCTCTCTTATTGTTTCTTTTGCTGAGAAAAAACTTTTTAGTTTGAGTAAGTCCCATTTGTTGATTCTAGTTATTAACTCTTGTGCTATGGGTGTCCTATTGAGGAATTTGGAGCCCGACCCCACAATATGTAGATCAGAGCCAACTTTTTCTTCTATCAGGCACAGAGTCTCTGATTTGATATCAAGCTCCTTGATCCATTTTGAGTTAACTTTTGTGCATGGTGAGAGAAAGGGATTCAGTTTCATTTTGTTGCATATGGATTTCCAGTTTTCCCAGCACCATTTGTTGAAGATGCTATCCTTCCTCCATTGCATGCTTTTAGCCCCTTTATCAAATATAAGATAGTTGTAATTTTGTGGATTGGTTTCTGTGTCCTCTATTCTGTACCATTGGTCCACCTGCCTGTTTTGGTACCAGTACCATGCTGTTTTTGTTACTATTGCTCTGTAGTATAGTTTGAGTCTGGTATCGCTATACCGCCTGATTCATACTTCCTGCTTAGAGTTGTTTTTGCTATTCTGGGTCTTTTATTTTTCCATATGAATTTCATGATTGCTTTATCTATTACCAAAAGTTCTCTATAGGTTTAATGCAATGCCAATCAAAATCCCAAAGGCATTTCTTGCAGATATATTTTTTAAGGAAAAAAAGCCAAAAGCCTAAATTGGATCCTGTAATTATTTTTGAATCTTATAAAAGAATGTTAGCTCCTCAAAATAAAATCACCTAGTTACCACTCTGAATAAGAGGCTCACCCCACTAAATGAACCCTTTTTCACAATAGATAATTTATGTTCAGCAATAATAATCACATGCATACTTTTAAAAAAGCAAATATATTTATTGTTGATATTAACTTTATATACATCATTCTACAATAAGTCCAATAATAGCCCTCTTCAACAGATATTAATAATTCTTTCATTTAATAAAGAAGGAAATAGAAGTTTAAAAAGATGAACACTTTGGCCTAATTATTCAATTAGCAATAGAATCTATGTCTTAGCACCTAAGCTGTTCAGCCTTCTTATTGCTAAGTACATTAAACACAGTTAGAAAGTTATATGATTTTTATTTTGTTTTGTTTTGTTTTGTTTTGTTTTACTTTAATTTTGGTGCTGCTAGGATCAATCCCAGAACCTTGCACATGCTAGCAAGTGACCTGTCATTGAGCAATACCTCCAGCCCTGCTTTCTTAAATATAATAGAGATTACCAAAAATTCCTTCCTATCCCCACAAACACTTAACACTTAATTTGCTTCATCCTTTATAGTTTAGACAATTGCTTCATGTTCATGTGAACTCCTCTAATTTTCTTTAAAGTGTTAGAAAACAAAGTGGATTCTCTGTTTCCCATTTCTTATGAGAATGGCAAAAAAAAAAAAGAACAAGAGGGATCTATTCCTTTTGTGATTGTACCCACTCATAGAGGATTCCATTCTCATGCTGATTATTCTAAACTTTGTATTTATAATCACTCATTCCCCTATTTACCTACAATGAATTCCTCATAATCTAACATAGCTTACATACAGCTAGCTCAGTGATATCCAAAACACAGAAAAGGAAGTCATGGTGGTATTTTATTGAAACAAGTCATTATTGGTAAACATAGTAATAAGAGCACCACAAGCTCTCACAGCAGGGCCTGATGTTTGTAAGTAGATACATTTCTTTTTCAAATAAAATGATGAATTTTCTCAGGTAGAAAATACTCACTGAGAAACTTGAGATTCTATTTCACTTCCTTCATTGACAATGAGTGACAGCCAGTCATTTACTCCCTCGGGTTCCCTAGGAAACTTTACACTAGATGTTCTCCAAGATCCTCCCCAGCCCTAAAGTCCTTTGTTCAATCCATCATTTTCCAATTTCATTCTTTAGCTAATGCTTATAAAGCACCTATAATGTGCCTAGCCATGGTCTAGGTATTTGGGCCATGTAAATAAATAAAACACACAAAACTCCCTGCCTTCTCTGCAACTAGGTTATAGTGGAGCTCATAAATATAATACATAGGTCAGGGAGTGCATTTAAAGACTATGGAACATGGTAAAGCAGAGTAAAATAACTGGGAAATGCAGATACAAGTTCATTTTTAAAACCATGGTCAGAGAGGGCCTCAACATGAGTGTGGAACTTGGAGCAAACACTTGAAGGAGTCTTGGAAGTAAGCCATGCAAATATGGAGTTGAACACTGGAGAATATTTCTGGAAAAAGAAAACAGTGCAAAGCCCTTGCTGGGGAGTCTTCCTAGGGTTCATGAGGATGGGCAAAGGAGGGAGGGAGCATTAAGTAGACACAGAGGAGTAAAAGATGGAGTCAGAACTTGAAGAAGTTTCTAAAAATCTTATATGACTCTTTTTTAGTAGGTGCTTTCCATTATTTTCTTTTCTTTTCTTTTTATTATGTTTTAGTTGAAGTAGGACACAATACCTTTATTTTATTTATTTGCTGAGGATAGAACCCAGGGCCTCTCATGTGCTAGGCGAGCACTTTACCATTGAGCTGTAACCCCAGCTTCTTATTTTCATTTTTAAAGAAAAAAAAATTTATAGCATTGTAATGACATTCTTATGCCCTGTACTTCAGGGACCCAGGTCTATAAAAGCCATGACTGAGTTCTAATTGCCTCCTCTGATAGTTTCATGTGCCTGGCACTTTGATAATTTTTGCCTGTGAGCTTGCAACATTGCTTGGTCTTAAAAGAGTTAGAGAATGTAGTTGACATTAGCAAGGTTAGAGATGGTATGCCATCTGACTTTTGAAATGTTCAAAATCCAAGATACAAAGTATGAGAGAGACACAGAAAAGAGAGAGAAAGAAGAGAAAGAGGAGGAGGAGGAGGAGGAGGAGGAGGAGGAGGAGGAGGAGGAGGAGGAGCAGGAGGAGGAGGAATCAGTGGTTAATGTGTTTAGAGGACCAAATGCTTATTTTAAGAATTGCTTTAATTAACATTGAAATGGATGAGGCGTTTTTTGTTATTCCAACTAAGTAGGCAATTGATTAAATGAAAGCAAAAAAAAAAATCAATACCAGTTCTCTTATTTTCATACTGTGTAGGTTTAAAATGAATTTTAAAAAAATTAATAGACTTTAATTTGTAAACAGTTTAGGTCTCCAGAAAAAAAATGAGTACAAAGAATAAATGTTTCACATAAAAGATACGCCCTCATATTCCCTACCTCAGACCTACTCAGTCTCTACTATTATCTTTCTTTATTATGGTATATTGGTTATAATTAAACAGCTGATATTTTATGATATTGATGCATTATTATTAAGTAAAATCTGTAGTTTACAAGAGTTTACTCTGTATTGTGCATCATATATGTTTTGAGAAAAGTATTATTTTATATACAATATCATGCAGAATGATTTCAGTGTCCCCAAAATACCCTTTATTTCACCTACCTATCCATCCCTCCCTATCCCAAAACCCTGGGAACCACTTATTTTTCTTTCTTTTTTTTTTTTTAATGGTACCAAGTATTTTCCTTTCTTTCACTTAGAAATATGCATTTAAGCTCCCATATGTTTCTGTGGCTCGATAGCTTTTGTATCACTGAAAAAGAATTCCACGGATCTTCCAATATTTGTTTCGTTTCCTGTTTCAAGACATCTTGACTGTTCATAAGTTTGGACAATTGTAAGTAAAGCTGTTATAAACATCTTTGTGCAGGATTTATGTGGCCAGAAGTTTTTAACTCAGATAAATTTCAAGTAACACAATGACTAGATTCAGTTTTATTAATTTTGTAAGCAAAAGCTTAACTACCTTCAATGTTCACTGTATTATCTTTGCATTCCCACTAGCCATGAAGGAGTGGTCCTACTGCTCCACATCTTAGGAAGCATTTTGTACAAAAGGCTTTCCTAATATATGCTTAGTGGTATCTTATTTTTTAAAATAGTTTGCAATTCCCTGATGACATGTGATGGTGAACACTTTATCCTGTGTCTGTTTGCCATCTCAATACATTCTTTGGTGAGGTGTCTACTTAGATCTTTTGTCCATTGCTCTAAATTGGGATTTGTATTATTTATTTTTGAGTTTTACAAGTTCTTTCTATATTTTATACTACTTGTTTAAGAAATATGAGCTATAAATTTTTTTCACCAGTTTTTGGCTTGTCTTTTCATTGTCTGGTGTCTTTTAGGCAACAGAAGTTTTTAATTTAATGAAATCGAATGTACTAATGTTTCATTCATGGTACTATGTCCAAAAAGTCATCACAAAACCCAAGGTCACCTAGGTTATTTTCTGTTATGTTCTATAAGTTTTATACTTTGCATTGATACTCACATCTATAAACAATTTTGAGTTAATGTTGATGTAACATAGATGATCTGTGTCCAGATTTTTTTTTTAGAGAGAGAGAGAGTGAAGAGAGAGAGAGAGAGAGAGAGAGAGAGAGAGAGAGAGAGAGAGATAGTTTAATATTTATTTTTTAGTTTTCAGTGGACACAACATCTTTGTTTGTATGTGGTGCTGAGGATGGAACCCAGCACCTCGTGGCGTGAATGCCAGGCGAGCGCACTATCACTTAAGCCACATCCCCACCCCCAGATTTTTTGTTTCATTTCTTGTTGTTTTTTTTTTATATTGAGTCTAGTTGTTCCAGGACTCTTTGTTAGAAAAATCACCCCTTCTCTGCTGGATGGCCTCTGTTTCTTTGTCGTAGATCAATTGACTACATTTGTGTGAGTCTGTTTCTGGGATTTCTGTTTCATTGACCAATTTGTTTACCTTCTTACCAATACTATACTGGCTTGATCACTACAGCTTTCTTTGTGCTTTGCAGGAAGCTAATGTCAGTCCTCTGAATTTGTTTTGCCTCTACATGTGTTGAATTTTCTGGGGTTTTTTTTGTTTTTCTTTATAAACTTTTGAATGAGTTTGTTGTTTGTTGATAGTCTCAAAATAACCTGCTGGGATTGAATTGAATAGATAATGAAGTTGGGAAGAAATTTTATCTTGATCATATTGAGTCTTCCTCATAGAATATTATCTGTCCTTTTATTTATCTTTTTAATCATTTTTAGCATTTATTATATATATCATATTTTATTAGATTTATGCATACACTATCACTTGTCATATACTGACATTTTGGTCAATGACACAATGTCAGACTGTGTATATGACAGTGATTCCTTTAAGCATATTACAGCTAATGAACCTGGATACACCCCCAGGCCGTTTTACTTTTTATTTTGAGACAGGGTCTCATTAAGTTGCTTAAAGCCTTGCTAAACTGCTAAATCTGGCCTTGAACTTGTGATGCTCCTGCTTTAGCCTTCTGAGTTGCTGGGATGACAGGTATGCACCACTGCCCAGCTCATTTATTGCCGGTTTGGATTTGTGTACCTGCACTTTGTAATGTTTTCACAACAACAAAATCACCTGACATGTTTCTCAAAATATTGCCTCCTTCTTAAGCAACATATGACTATATATTATTGTCTTTCTTTTCTTCTTCTTCTTTTGGTGCTAATAAAAATGGCTTTGTTTTAAATTCAAATTGTTTCTTGCTTAGACATAAGAAATTCATTAACTTCTTTCTGTAAGTTAACCTTGTGGGCGGCAACCTTGTTCCAATTGCTTATTAGGGTTTTTTTTTGTTGTTGATTTGGAGGATTTTCTAGATAATCATGTCATCTGAAAAGAAAGTTTAATTTCTTCATGATCAGTACACATTTTCTTCTGCTATTATATCACCAAAGACTCCTAGGAGAGTGTTGAGTAGGAATGATGATAGTGAACATCCTTGCTTGTTCTTGATTTTAGCGGGGAGTTGTTCAGTTTTTTACCATTAAGAAAGATGTGATTCTGGATATTAATGGCCACTATGAGGGGCAGGTGGCAAAGATTTTCTCCCATTCTGTAACAACCATTCTGAAAAACAGTATAAAGAGTCCTCAAAAAACTAGGAATGGAACAACCTTATGATCCAGCTATCTCAGACCTCAGTATATATCCAAAAGATTTAAAATTAGCATACTACAATGAGGCAGCCATATCAATATTTATAGCCCTACAATTCACAATAGCCAAACTATGGAGCCAATCTAGGTGTCCTTCAATAGATTAATAGAAACAGAGAATTTGGTATAAGTATACAATGGAGTATTACTCAGCCATAAAGAAGAATGACATTATGACATTCGCCAGAAAAAGGATGGAACTGGAGTATATCTTGCTTAGTAAAATTGGCCAGTCTAAAAAATCAAAAGTCAAACATTTTCTGTGATGTTCAGAAGCTAATGCAAAATGGTGGGGAGGGGGTAAAAAAATAAAGAAAGATTAGTTGAGTGATCAAAAAGGATTGAAGGGGAGGGAAGAGGATTAGGATAAGGAAAGAACAATAAAATGAATTGCACCTAATTTTCCTATGTACACATATAAAAATACCACAGTGAATCTTACCATCACATATACCCTTAGACACTAATTTAAAAAAGATAACTATAAGTAAATAGCAGAAAGATTAGTAGAGAGAAGAGAAAAGGAAAGTACTGGGACTGAATTTTATATATATATATAATATATATTATATATATATAATGGATTATCATGTCATTTTGGAGAATGGACCGGTTTAAAATCATATAACAATCTCAGTCCTTTGAGGGCTGCAATAACAAAGTATCTTAAACTGTGTAATTTGTAGACAGCAGTGTATTAACACAATAAAAGCTCTTAACAAACTCAGGCATGCCTCTTTCATATGGGCTCTAATCCCACTGACAAAGGCAGATTCCTCAGACCTCCTCATCTCCCCAATGTTTCACCTCTTACTATCATCACTTTAGGGATTGTTTCAACAAGTGAATTTGGGAGGACACAAGTATTCATTCTATAGCAAATTCTTTCTTTATCCCTGATAATTTCCCTTTCTCTAAAGTCTACTATGCCCCAAATTAACATAACTTTTCTAGGTTTTTTTTTTTTTTTAGTAGGCATTATCATAGTATATCTTTCTCCATCCCAAGACTTCTAATCTGTATTTAACATGGATTTCTTCTAGACAGAATATAGTTAGGTCTTATTTTTAATTCCATTTTGAAAAATATCTTCTATTGCTGAATTTTCATATATATAAATTCATATATATATATATATATAGATAGATAGATAGATAGATAGATAGATAGATAGATAGATAGATAGAGATAGATAGAGATAGATATTAGTTGTGGATAGACACTTACCTTTATGGTGCTGAGGGATCGAACCCAGTGCCTCACACATACAAAGTGCACACTCTACCACTGAGCCACAACTCCAGCCTCTGAATTTTCATTTAAAGTGATTGTTGATTTCCCTAAATGCTTTCCCCCTTTGCCTGCCAAAGAGATTTTTTTTCCCCCTCCTGATCTTCATTGTAAGAATCTAGTAAGACTCCTGAAGGGAAAACTCACTAATTATGGAGTCTCCCTAAGAATTCACCCCTCGAGTATAACTTTTAAACTTGTCTACGCTGAATCTCTTTTTGAATCTCTTATAGTTCATCAATTACATTTTCGATGTCTCTACCTTGGTGTAAATGCCTTTGAGGGTATCTGCTCCTGGGTTCCTGTTTAGGTCATGGTGATTCAATGTGTCTGCCTCTTGCTCTCCCCAGTTTTAGAGGCATTGGTTTTCTCTGCAGCCTTAATTCTCTGAGGGATCTAAGAACTGTTGATTTTCAGATTATTCAGGTTTGCTTTTTGTTTTCGTTTTTTGTTTTGTTTTTGGTGAGGGCTGGACAATTTCCAAGCCCTTTGCATGCTGGACCAAAAACTTTATGTTTGTGCTATACATATTTAATGCATTGTTTAATCTCTCTTTCTCAAATTCCAGAACTATAGAAAAGCAATTAACTTAGTCACGTATATAAATGAGGTCCATATAACAAAGTCTGTGAATGGGCTAAATTTCATTAACATGGGAAGCATTATTATTATTTCCACACCTTTTCCTTTTATTTTAAAAACATGATCTCTTACTTTTAAAGAAATGTCCCTTTTCTATTACTTTTGATGTTTTCTTTCTTCTTGTATAAAATTTGAGTATTTTGAAGTTAAACCATGAGAAACTATGAACTTTTAAGAATGAAGCAGTTGTTCAGTTCATGGCTTTGCCCTGTCAGTGGTGATTAAAGAGCATAGCCCTAGCAGAAGAGCTGAGAACAGCTGGGGGCCAAGTAAAGTAATATTTTCCTCTCACCGATGCATTTCATACATTAGTTTTAATGAGCTTAATACTTAATGAAATGGATGAAGTATTTCTTATATCCTGAGGTGTCCACTCAAAGGATCCAAGTTAGTGCCAGTGATCCACCTTCAATGTCAAAGCCTCCTGGAGTTTCTGAATAGCTGCAGGAGAGGAACTTCTAATCAATTCCTTTCAAACCTTCACCTAGGCCACTTAAATATATGGATATTACTGCAGTAGCTGGTCTCTGATATCCCTCCTATTCTGAAATTTATTTTGTATTACCTCTTCATATCTGTCAAATGCTTTCCTTCAAAGAATATCTCTGAATTAATGCTGAGGAATTTGTCAAAAAAATCTTAAATTTAATTGGAAAATATTACAGAATTTGTAGTAGGTGACCTCATTATTTTTTCCTGTTTTGACTTAGTATGTTCTCTTTCAACTTTTCCTGAACCACATTAGAAGCAGTTATTTCATTTATCATATTTGAATACATACAACTTTATTACAGTATAAAGTTTATTATCATTTAGTATCTTGTATATTCCTTGATTCTCTATCATTTCTAAAATAAGCATAAAAATTGTTACTTGACAATATATAATGTTAACCATTTATATATTATTGTGCCTATGTTCAACAAAATTTAAAATATACAGTAAGTTCATCCAGCAATTGATTTTTTTAGAAAGCTATTTCAAATAAAAAAACTATTACAGTGACATGAATTGGCTTTACAGTAAAATTTATTTAATCAAATGTGAAATTAGAAACAAATCACATTAGAATCAATTATTTTTCAAGAATATTAGCCATTTTGCTCTTTCAAAGTAACAGATTTTTAAGTTATTAAAAATAAATCTTTTGAGAGTTATCATGGAAAAACCCCTCATAAAAACAATGAATGTTATTTCCATTGCAAGAAAGAAATATACATTATAACTTTAGCCTTTCATGCACTTCCCATTAGTCATAGTGAATAAACGGCATTATGTGGAGTTCTTTAACAATAGTCTGAGTTTTTCCATTGGCACTATGCCTAAAGAAACACTTAGCACAGAATTATTCAATTTCATGTATTGGTGAATTATAAATATATGTTACCATTAAAACAACTCATGAACTTCTCAGAATTTTTAGTTGAACTAAGTAATGAGTTAGTGCAGCTGACCAGAATTAATTTGGAATAATGGTGTGGTCAAACAATGGGATTAGAAATGTAGACCATGTTAGAGAGTGTAATGCTCACGACTGGGATAGGGGTCATGATGGAATTTGGAGAAGTAGAGTGAGAACACAATGGAAGAAAATGGATTTGGAAAGAGCATATAAGATAGATTGAAAACTAAAAGGACTAATTGCAGAGAGAAATACAAATTGTAAATATAGTAAAAATAAGCACATTAATACATAAAATGCATAGATACTATAATTTAGGGGAAAACAGAAAGCATTGGGGTTACATATTCAAGTAAATTCTTTTTCTAAATTGAGTTTTTATTTTTCAGAAAAAGGCATTTAAAATGAAGATAATGAAGTCATTCCTTTTCAAATATTTTTGATATAACCATGATTTGTGCAGAAAAAAGCCCACCTTAGTTATATTCTATTCAGTGGTCCTGTTATCTGAGAATTAAATTGAAAACTTCTTTTAATTTTTAAGAAATGGAAAACAAATGCATGAATTTGAAGACTGAGCTGTGTAATTGAAGGGAAGACCTGGAATAGTCAACAGACCCAAATTCCTTTCATGTTGAATCTTAGCTTATTTCATTAAGTGAAGTATCAACATAAAAAGTGACTTCTGCTTGGCAAATATCTGCTCTCTTAAGATGTTCAATTTTATTACTGTAGTGAAATCTTACATTTTAGCTTTCCAAACTTCAGGAAAGTTTTTCGATTTTTACTTAAGTCTTTGAAAAATCTCTCTGTGTGTGTGTGTATGTGTGTGTGTGTATGTGTGTGTGTGTGTGTGTTTAAATTCTTTATTCTGTGACAGTTTAATTTCAAAGGAAAGACTCTTAGCATGTCAATGCGTAGCAGAACTTAAAAGTCCAAGAATATTGCCCAGGGGAAATTTATAATTTCAAATGATTTCTTTGGAGGTCTTAAGGAGAGAGGATCATATTACTCCTTCTCCTATTCCCCTGGTACAAGAAGCCACCTGTCACCTTGGATGAGATTCATGGATGGGGCTGGGAGATAGAGATCAGCAGCAGGAAGGGATACATCAGGGAAGAGGCTGCCAGCCTCTGCAATGTGAGCATATAGGGGGTGTCATGGGGGACTGTCATTCTGGGGAGCACATGATGTCAAGGGGAAATCTTGAATTATTTCATGAAGAGAAGTGTCAATATAAAAAGTGATTTTTGCTTGGCAAATAACTGCTCTTTCAAGATGTTCAATTTGATTATTATAGTGTTAAATTCTCATATTTCAGGTTTCCAAACTTTGGGTGAGTTTTTCAATTTTTACTTAGTCTTTGAAAAAATCTTGGTTTATTTTTGTTTTGATTAATTTCCATCAACAATTAGATTTCTCTCTTTATCTTAGACTTTTTATACTGGTAGGCATTGGCAGCATGCTTAATTTATAGCTCTGGAGATGATTCTTGTTACTGTTTCTAGAATACCAATTTAATATCATCATATGTAATAGGATGAGTGGTATTATTTTGGATAAAATTTATAAGATAAATTACCTACATACAAATTTTGACACTAAGAAAAAAAGTGAAAAAGTTTGATTTTTTTTCAGTAGGTGAGAAGGTTATTGGAAAAAAACAGTATTACAATAGAACAAAATTTATATTGATATGTTTTTTTTCCTCTGGTTCTTTTTTCCCCATGTTAAAGAAAGGGTTTTGTGAATTATTGCTGAAGTACATTACAAGCCATATATAGGCAACATAATTCAATATTACATATACATTGTATATAGTTTTAGCAATCAACTGAGGAAATAACTAACTGGAATTAGAAATATAGAAATACCTTGGACTAAGGTTCTTGCTGAGTGGTAGAGCCTTTGCCTAGCATGCATGAGGCATGAAGCTATGCCTTTAATCCCTAGCACTGCAAAAAACAGATATAGATATAGATATAGAGAGATAGATATGTAGATATATCAAGATACATATATGTGTATGTGATATATGTCTTTATATGTGTGTATATATATCCATGCCCATACATACATATATATATATTAAAAAGTTACATACACATTACATATATGTATGTATAGTTACATACCCATAATGTGTGTATTTTTCAATCTTACTCTTTTCTTTATTGTTTATAGAACTTCTTGAAGAATGCTAAGAAGTAGCATTGATTTTTTTATGTTGTTATTCACTTTATTCTAAATTGCTTTCATTGTTAAAAAATCACTAGAACTTAATGTGGTTGTTAGTTTCAAAGCTAATTCCATTTATATTTCACTTTTTATGTATGAGATTTTTTTAATCCTTTCATTTTAGTGCTGAATATTGATGTTAGTTACTCCAGGAAGATTTTTTTTTCTACCTGTCAAATGTTAAATATTTTCTGCATATTACTTTGGTTTCTGAAATGACTTGTATGTTCTCATATGTACTTATTTTAAGGTTCCTCTTTTTCTACAGACTAACATAGGCAAAGTTCTTTAGCAATGACACATTTCAGTTTTATATCTCTTATAACTTTTTAGATGGTATATGGAAATTGGTATGACAAAATCCAAGATAATATAACACACATTACTCACTATGTAACCCACAATTTCTACAGAGAGAAAATACTGGACTCAATATGAAGCAAGAACAAAGGAGAGGCAGTTAGTGTAGATAGGGGATGAGGTGGAATCGGGAAGATGGAAGCTGATTTGGGTCTGGGGGGATGGAGGCTGCTTCTGCAGGACTGATTTCAGCTAATATCTCCAGAGCCCTTTTCCTTCCTCCTCCACCATTGCCAGGGTTGCCTGCTTACAGGACACTGTACTTCCCAAAATGTTGTTGAGCACCTCCCGGGTGGCCCCTTTCCTGCCTGTTTGAGCAGACACAGAGAGGCACCCCTGGAAGGTTTTGTTCGACCTTTTGGTTCATCTTTTGGTGCCTGGTCACATATGCAAGATAAAGGGAGAAGAATAACATAAGAGAAAAATCTTAAATATATTAAAGGAACATGACACTCCCACTTCTTTGGATACCTGAGTTGGGGCCCCTTCTCTGCAGAGAAGTCTATCTCTGTTCTGTCCTTTAAATAACACTTGTTTTCTACGCTTGCCTTGATGTTTCTCTGGTGTTCAATACTCATATCTGGAGAAATGGAACTCCGCCCTGATGGATTCCATCACCATTGGTATGAAGTGTATTAAGCTTTTCCTCTGACAGAGTTGTCATTCTTTCATTAATCAATTGGCTGGATGCCCCACTACCTTTAACAACCAGTCCTAAAGAGATGTTGTTTTACTTATTGTTATTACATTTTTAGGTGTATACCATTGAAGAATCGGGACTAAACATCCTTGTATGGTCAGCGATTGGAAATAAAAGAACTGGATGGATGTATGGACATGTACCTCTCTCTACTAACAGTCCCTTCAAAGTGGCATTTGAAGCTGATTTGGGTGGAAATGATAACATCTTCATTGCCCTTGATGACATCTCCTTCACCCCAGAGTGTGTGTCTGGAGGTAAGTGAGTCCTTCAGAAAATAGAATTATTCATCAATTCAGAGGAATTTATTTCCAAGTTACCTACTCATACAATGAAGAAGTAGATGTAGGAAGAGTTGAAGACTTTGGTCCAATGAACTGTACCATAAAATTTTCATGTCCTCTAGGCAACAAAATAACTTTGTACTAAAGTTTTGTGGAAACCCTGAAATGTATTTCCACTAATATAGCTTTACTGTCTACTTCAGGTTCCCAAGTTCACCATCACTGACCAACACAAAGGCCCTTCAGGTTCTTTATAATCTTCTAGACTGTCTTCTCCATCCATATTGGCTTTTCCTCTGTCATAGGCCATTTCCTTCTTGCTGTTTCTACAACACAATCTAGAATACTCATTGTATTAGAAAAAATTCCAGTCATGAACACCTTTTCTGAGAAATCAACCCTCTGAAACCTGAATTTCTGCCACTTATGACATATCCACTTAAGTGGGGAAGTTTGACCTCTTATAAAGACTTCAATTTAAAACTGTTGAACAGTAGAGAGATTGTCATTCTAGTTATTCATTACTTATTTTTGAATTGTGTACTTATAGCCTTATTCAAAGTTTCTTTTCCTTTATGATCAGACATCTGAGTTCTTCACCTTCCCAGGGTTTTCCTTAGGCTTTCTTAAATCCTGGGCAATCTCGACTTCCACGTGACACAATCTGTATAAAACACTCCCCTCTTCAGTTCTAATCACCTTCAACGGTGTTTTCCTCAGCAGCCATTCTCATGGGAATATTCTCAATCTGATCATTCTCGACCTACTTGAGAATGGAATTGAGGTGTTCATCATTAGAGCTATGAACGAATGGAAGGAGATGTACATACAGCTTACATATTTCTCACTACTTCTGTCTTCCTTAAGAGCAAAAGGAACTTGTCTTTTAATCTCCTTTCTCTCCCTAGCTCTTCTTCATCCTGCTGATATTCTTGTACCCTTTGCATAGAAAATGGAGCCATTTTTGTAATTAACTCTTCCTTTTATTCTTTGTATCTCTAAATGTGAATTTTTCCCCCACCATTCGTCTCAGGAAACAACCCTTTACTACCCAACAGCAAATGTCTATTTTTGGACATTTCTTTTCCCAGCTAATCCCAGCTATTATATCATCAAAATCTTCTCTGGCTTTCTTCAATACATATGTGTAAGACAAGAGCTAAAAATAAGTGGAAGGAGATGTACACACAGTTTACATATCTCCCACTAATTCTGAGCTCCTTAAGAGTGAAAGGACCTTGTCTTATTTTGTCTCTAGAGCTAGGAAATTTGTCCTGAAAAGTTGCTATTATTCAAAGTAATTATAACAATCACACTTGATTATGTGAACAGCAACACTAACATCAACCTCAGTATAAATTGATCTTTCCCCCATATATTAAACAATAGAATTTACTGTAAAGATGATTAAAAAAAACACCACCACCACCAAGACCTTAGGTGTGAAATTATAAATGCCTTCTCTTTGTCACTTTATAACATAGATGTGCCTCTTCTCAGCCTCCCACTCTCATTCTAAATTGAGCATCTCAGGGCAGAGTTTCTATAGCAAGGTTGCATTGCTGATTCAGCCAACTGTTTTTAGAAAATCTTAAATCACACCAGTGGTTCTCAAAATGGGGTACAGAGACCCCAATAATGATGTTCCAGAGAGTATGAAATATCACTGAATAAATCTGATACAACTTCATTGGGTTTACTTGAAGAGTTGGGGAGAACACATAATGTGTTAAATGACATGTGAAGTAAGCTCACATGCGCTACAGACTGGAACACCAAAGGTAGAGGAAACAAATTGAGAGAAATGTTGGTGCTATAGCAGGAGCACGAATATCCTCATCCCTACTTTGTGATAGTATCATGGAAAATTCTGAGAAGTGGTAAATAGATACTTCATACTTTGAAAAATCATGTTATAAAATAGGCAATATTAACAACATCTGGGTGAATATGAAACACATAACCAACAGAAGACATAAACAATACAAGCACATATTACTAAATATAGAAAAATGGTAAAGAAAATATGAAGCCTATTTTAATAATCTCTCAAAAAAATACCAGTCTATGAAGCCTGAAAAAACATATAAAATATAATAATATATGTCCCTGAGAAATGGAAATGTGAATGGTGTTTATTTTCTTCTTGGTGTTTTTCTTAATTTAATTTTATTTTTAAATGTTTACTTGGAACTGCACTGATTTTAATTGGGAAAAATAATAGTATTACTTTATAAAATGAAGCTATAAGGTCATAGTAAGTATAATTAAGAGCTACATGTTTTGAGCAATCCTTTATTTTTTTAAAGAGAGAGGAGAGAGAGGGAGAGAGAGAGAAAGAGAGAATATTTTTTAATATTTATTTTTCAGTTTTCAGTGGACAAAGCATCTTTATTTTATTTTATGTGGTGCTGAGGATGGAACCCAGCACCCTGCACAGGCCAGGCGAGCGAGTTACTGCTTGAGCCACATTCCCTGCCCAGCAATCATTTTTTTACATATTTTTATTTTTATTTATTTTTTGTGTTTCTGGGTATCTAATCCAGAGTGTATTAGGTGATATGGTTTAGTTTTTTTATTAGATGTCCTCTAAGAGCTCATAATGAGACACTGTAAGAACATTCAGCAGTGAAATAATTGGGTTATGAGAGCCTTAGCTCAATCAGAAAATTAATCCCCTCATGGGGATTAACTGAGTGGTAACTTGAAGGCAGGTGGGATGTGGCTAGAGGAGGTGGGGGCGTGGTCTTTGGGGTATGTATTTTGTATCTGTCTAGGGTAGTCTCTCTCTGCTTCCTGGCAATGTCCTGAGCTGCTTGCTTCCTTTCACCACAATCTTCTGCCAAAATGTTCAGAGTCACATGAACCTGGAGGAATGGGGCCTGCTATCTATTGACTGAGACCTCTGAAATAGTCCCCAAATAAACTTTTCCTCTTCTAATTGTGTTTGTCAGGTCTTTTGGTCATAGCAGTGAAAAAACTAACTACAACATTAGGAAAACACTCTACCTCTGAGCTACATCCCCAGACCAAAATCATTGTCTTAATCATTCCCTAAATGAAATTATGAGAATTAATATGGGAAGCCAATGCATGATGGGTTTATTTTGAATCCTATATTTTCTAATAGTTATTCCAACTAATAATTACCCATCTTTCTGAAGCTGTGAGAAGTGTGAAAATGGATTTCACTTAAGCTCTTTTTTACTTGTCAGGGTTTACAGCAGGCGAATCAAACCTTATAGACGATTCATCCTTCTAGTAGTTCAGGCATCTGATTGTTCTCTCACTAAGCTCGGATAAAATTCCTTATACTACGTAAGCATGAGACCTCTAGCACTAGTTTTACCTTGCCAGAAGGCAGCCAACAAACTCATTCAGAACTTTTGCAGACTTCAAGAAAGCAGAAATAAGGCTGTTATATATGCCTCAGAAACATTGGTTAAACTGACCTTGTCCGTGTTAGTACAAAGTAAAGAAAAAGTCATGTTCTAGTAATTCTAGATAAATGAAGCATTATTTTTGCATAAAATTTAAAATCGGTAAAATTTTAGCAAACTCTCCAAAATTTTTATTTTATGAATTGAAAATGCCCAGAATGGGAAACAGTTTTCCATTGAAATATAGGTGTAAAAAATTCTAACGTTCTGATAATACAGGACCTGTCAAAATGAATGTTTACTGAATAAAGCAAAAGAAGAAAGTATAAAAAGATTTTTTTCCAGTATTCCTTTGTGTGTGCTTATCATTCATCCCTATGGAAACGTGGGCATTTCTATACCATCAAAACTACTTTCTTTGTCCATCTTTCCTTAGTTAACTTAGTCAAGACATGTTATTTTCACAGAGTCTGTTTTCTTTATGTTAGTTTCCAAGGATGGAAGATATTTTCTATTTTTCTTCTGTCATTTAAAATAAAGAATAACACATTTGTCCCCAGGATAAAGAAGCATTTCACAGGTTGGTAGGATATTGGATCTTTTAAAACTATGTGGGAGGTTTTCAAGTATTCAAAGCAACAGTGGGTTTTAAACACTTAAAACAGATTTATCCAGTTTGGACTAATATGGAGGGAGGTGAATACCAAAAGATATAAGTGCAGTGTGAACCACAGGTTGGACTCAGTTTATTTCCACTTAGAATTTGCTCTTCTGGTGCACTGAATGAGGTGTTCCCTCAAAACTCTGTCTGTGTCTGTCAGCTTTCTGTCACTATGACTAAAATATCTGACAAACAACTTAAAATAGGAAAGATGTATTTTGGCTCAAGATTTCAGAGGTTTCAGTCCTTACTTGGCTGGCTCCTTGCTTTGGGCCTTAGGTGAGATAGAACATCATGGTGGAATGGTGTGAAAGAGAAAAGTTACTCATCCAATGGCCAGGGAGCAGATGCTTTTATAAGAAGAGAAGTGATACAGAGAAAGATATAGAGAGCCCCACATGATGAAGGAGGCAGAAATTAACTTAATGCATCTACAAGCCATGGATGCTCAGCAAAACAGGAACTAGAGAAAGGAATGGACCAATTCCTCCTATGGGCCTTCAGAGAGAGCATGGTCTTGATGAGGCCTTGAATTCCACCTTCTGGCTACTACACCTATTGTATAATAAGCCTTTGTTGTTATAAGCCATTCAGTTTCGGTGTTTTGCTACCCTTGCCCCAGGATGGTAGTATAACTGGTAACACGGAGGTTTACCTTTTAATCAAGAACCAGGCTTAAATCTTCCTTCACATCAACCTTCCATGCATTTGACCCAATTTTTCTCATTCATGAAATGATTATTGTCAGGATTTAGGAATAGAATATGCCTTTCTTAAACAAGTTGCATAACTAGTTGCAATGGTTGCAATGAGTAATCATTTTTGAAAAACCTAAAAATAATTCTTATATGACCTAACACTTTTAGTCTTCCACAGATTAGCAACCTTATTGAAATATGCTGAATGTGATGCTTCCTTACATAAATACAGTAAATGCCAAAAAATGCCACTGTTTCCTTAAATACCGAGAAAACACCAGTTTGGTTAGGTTAACATTATGGACAATTTTTTTTCCTCTAGATTCTTTTTGTTGAATGGTGTGGTGAGCCGTGTCAGCGGACCGTGGTCGCCATTACAAGATGGCGCTGATAAGCGCTGTGGCCTGTGATAAACAACTCCTTGTTTTGGGAGAGTTGGCACGTAGCTGTAAAACACCCTATGAGAAAGATCCACGTGGCAGTTGTGCATTGGGGCTTTATGTGCTTTATCAAGGCTGGGGCGCTCAGGTGAAGTGGTAGAGGTAGAAGTAGAAGTAGAAGTGGTAGTAGTAGTAGTAGTAGTAGTAGTAGTAGTAGTAAGAGAAGCTTCCAGAGACACATAATTAAAGACCTGAATAAACTGCTGAAAGAAGATTCCCGAGTCGCGTCTTCCTTGCGGGCAAGGGGTCGCGACAGAATGGAAAGAAAATAGATCTTCAGAGAGTGAATACAGATTCAAAAGAAAAGATGTATTATCCTCAGGCATCCTTTTTATCTTGACTTGGTAAATACAAATTGACAGCAAGAAGCAAGATGCCAACAGAATAAAGAATGAAATTCATAGGAATTCAAGGGGAATATAAGCTACAAATCTTGGTTTTTTTAAATACTATCACTGATAAACAATAATAGTTTTTTTCTCATTCTTGAATAGAGGGTCTCATTCTTGCATTATATCTTTGAACTTGAACAGAAAAATCCAAGGAACAATTTCAGATCAGGCATAACCTCTTGAGTGCAATTATTTAAAGGCAAAACCTTTGCTAATTATTTCAGTGGTTTTATTTTATATGTCTATAAGAGTTCCTGTTATAGGGTAGCAATTCAGTAAATATGTTTTATGAGTATACAAATAAATGTGTTAATGAATAGGTAAATAAGTGAATGTGATCATCAGTTGAATACACACAGCGCTTTCCTTCATGCCCACCAGACTGCCACCTCTGATGTTGTTCTGAAACCCCTTATTTGGAAAAGGGAGCAAGAGAGTTAGTCTTGTGAATTATCCAACATTCTCTATATGGCTATACTGAGTGATTACAAAACAACTACAACTGGATTTAAATTTTGGGGTCCTGAGTCTAAATCATTACTGTGCCACTAGATATTTCTGCAGTTTGGAAAAACTAATTTAAACTCCTTACATCATGTTTTATCATCAGGGCAATGAAACAGATGGTCTCTTAATCCTCTTCTGATGCTGTCATTTTATGATAATATGGGACTGGACTTGTGGAAGAGGATTAGGAATATAGAAGGAAGGTGTAGAGAATGACATAGGAAGGGACAGAGGAGGAGGGTGTTCAAAGGGGATCTGACAACCAGGGAAGGCAGGTAAGACAGAAATGTCATTGCAGTTAGAAACAGAAAACCTCTTACTGCTTGGTTCACTTATGAATTTACGTCGGCCATTCATTTAGTTAATATTTGTTGAGAAGCTACTATGTGCTACCCTAGATTTGAATTCAAACTACAGATGTAAATGTAATAATGGCCCCAGCTCTTCAGGACTTTATAATCTGGGGAAATAGTAGGATAACTATGCATATCTGTAAATATGAAATGAATTCCTAACTCTGTCTCAGGAACGAGATCTGTGTTTCTTGAAGGATTTCCTTTGGTCTTAGGGCAGCTTCAAGTATACAAAGTAATTCCTTGGTCCATGAGAGAACTCTTCTTGAGCAATATTCAGTGGTGCTCAACTGATAAATTGGTTCTCAAGGGAAGGAATTCTAGATTTGCAGCATTTGCCTGTTTCCTTGACATAAATACTACCATGGGGTTCATTTCAGGTTTCCAGTATGACCTCACTGGAGTTGGAATGTGGGGAAATGCATGTGATGACTGATGGGCCAGCACAAGCAGGCTGCTGCAAACACAGGTCACAGAAGGTGCTTAGGTCCCCTTTGTGCCCTGTCTCCCAGCTAGACAGTGGAGAGGAGGCTGAGGCTGGGTCAGAGGCAAAGAGTGAGCACACTACCTCACCTTATACATTCAGAGCATTGCTAATAAAAGCTATTCCATAGAAGGGTATTCATACCCCTCTTTCTAATTAATAAAACCTCAAAAGTCTCCTGGTTATAAATAAACAATTTTTCAGTGCCTCTCTTTTAACTAAACACCCATCTGAAACCAGTTAATTGGTTTCTGAATCCTCCATCTCTTCACTTTCAGTCCACTAGTATGTAAATTCTACAGATTTGACTTTTTTTTTTCCTTTCCTTGGTTATATTTTACTTCCAAAATTTTACTTCAAGGCCTTATTATTACTCAGTAGAATCTCTAGAATAGCTACCTAACTGATTTATCTAATTTTTTTCATATATAGCAAGTAAGTCATCTAATTCCAATTATTTTGTAAGTTCCAGAAGGGTAGACTTCTCAACCTTCTTACTTACCATGATAGCTGAAAGAATATTTTATACAAAGAACAAAATCTGACTTGGACTAAATTTTTTTTTAAAAAAATAAATATATTGGATGGATATTTGAGAGCTTCGAAATTCAAAAGTCTGAGAAACCAAGTCAGAAAAATGAGCAGGAAGCAAGGGAGGTTGATGCCGTCAGAGGGTCAGATTGGCTGATACCACTGCCTTTGAATATTTGTGACTGGAACTGGGCTGTTTGCTCCCTTGCCACGACTGTTAGTAATCACTAATTGTCTCTATGTCAGTCCCCTAAAGTTGAAAGTGTTAGTTGAAGCATACCATGGACCAACCCTAAATCTGTGTTCATGTTTTATTTTCATTAGTTATTCCATTGTATCTAATTTCCACATCACGCCTCTCTGGATGATGGCCATTTGTCTTCTCATTTTATCATCATCCAGCTTGTAAATTCTACAACATTTAGACGGAATCATAATGTTGACCAGCAACAATAAAGATTCTATTTATACTCTAATGGCATATGGAGAGAGCAAGCTAATAAAAATTAAAGTACATAAATTTATGCAAGTTATAAAGAAGAAAAATGCTTTGAGGTTCTCAGTTGCCTACTAAATAAGTTTCATATGCTTTAGTGCAACTCCTAACATCTGTCTGTTTCTATCTATACAAATGGTGCTCTCAAAGATCATCCCTTCTTTCCCTTTTCTAGTTTTATCCCATTCCCTCACTTTTCCCTGACATTATTCCTATTGCTTCTCGGTCTGGGAATGTCCTGCCCTTTATCTCTCCTCTGTGTAAATCCTCCTCCAATTTCAAGGGCAGAACAGAAGCTGTCTTCTTCAAGATTGATCCTTAATCCTCCCCACAGGAAGCTGCTCTCCATTTCAGATGCTATTAGCCTTCAATTTGCAGTTCTCCTATAGTGGATGCTGTAGTTTATTTTGCAACATCTGTGGTTTGTTTTCTGTCATTTTTAGTTCTGCTACAATGAAAAATACCCATTGTCATTACCCTGTTTTGTTTTGTTCTTTTAGACTTTAACAAGATGAATTATCTTTGACTTTAAGGTGGTGGAGAAAAACATAAATTTCAAGTCAGTATAAAGTAAATATTCATTGTATACTGAATTGTATATGTTAGCAATTTTAGATAAATTATTAATTATTTAAAATATAGTTCTAATGCCTGGCTCATCTTTATAACTTTGATTCAGTTAGTGATTCATAAGATCTTGTTTTAAAATAAGTGGAAATGAATGTATAAAACACTAAAAGAAAAATGATTATCAGTCAATCCTAATTCACTTATTGGATTATGGAATATTATGAGATTTAAAATCATTATTATGGGTCATGAAGCTCTTACTATTTGTTGGAAGATGAAGTAATTCCTTCTTACTCCTAGAAGAATATTAGATTTGAAGGCAAAAACACAAGAACCATAAAATGGCATTAGAAGCTAATACCACGCAGGCTCAAGGGAGCAAAACCTTGATTTTCTGCTTGACAATACTTGGAGAAGTTTGCCTGTTATACTAGGAGGTTGTTCTTTCTTGGTTTCCTGCTGATCATCAGGCTGGAAGAAATTTTGTTAAATTAGGGGAAAGAAATCCAAATGACAACCATGGAAAAATCACTCCCAGTGTGAACTATACCCCATTTGCCTGGGTGTGACAAGCATCTCATACTAAACCTGAAGATAAAATACAAATCAATGTCCCAACTCTTTGTCTTAAAGGCAAATACTTTTATGCCAAAAATGTTATTGGCCACATAAACATATATGTGCATATACTATATATTTCATATAATATGTAAATGTTACATTTACATGTAATATGTAATATAAGGTATATATAAAATAAAGCATCCGATGATAGCTTAGTAATTTCTCTACCATGTGGAAATAATTATCAATTGCTAAATTCTTCTCCATTCTTAAAATTTATCATAACCTTTGCTGACTCTTATGGTCATGCAGAAATACTCAGCATCCATGTATTTTTACCAGGCCAAGTGTATTGGAGAGATCCCAGGAGCTTTTCTCAGCCAAGGTAGCTCTGTCCCTGTTTGGCTCTTTTGGGTTAATAGCATCTATTCTTATTAAGATCCCCATTCCCTAAAACACATATGTTGTTGGCTAGAAAGTATCCAAACCTTACAAAAACAAACAAATGTGTTTGTTGCCAAAGAAATAGCACAAGAACATGACATTGCTTCACTAAAATATCTGTTTTTATAAAAATATTTTTTCTTCCAAACAGAATAACAAATGACTTCAACAGAATGACCTTTTTTTTAATAACATGTTATTGGAATGTAAGACCGTTTTACCAAAAGAGACTGGTTGCTCATAATGGAAATAGGTGGAAATGGGAACGAAAAAAGATCTTTTTTAGCTTGAAGTGGGACTGTGTGTAAATACATGAGTCTTCATTTTTTAGTAATATAAACTTGCTCAAAATAGAAAATATGAGGTTAGATGACTGGATTTTGTTGAAAATGGGTGCAAAAGAGGGACAAGGATGGGCATTCTCTGCTAGGTGCAGCAGATAATGGTCCAATTTGGAGAGCAATCCAGGGCCTCAAATATCTGGATTATACTCCAGGATCTTTCTGATTATAATGTAACTAGTGTAATACTGAAGTTTTAGCTTACATCTTCATGTTTGAGCCATCCTGGTCTGTCCAACAATCTCCATGATCCCAAAATTTTAATGGGACAACATAATCTAACACAATTTAATATGCTCACTTTAAATTGTTTCTATTAGGAAGGCAGAAATTAACCAAAGAAACTGTGCATGAATGCATGCATGTATGCTTTAGTAAAATTGCAATCATATATAGTATGCCGAACTTATATATTGTTAGTTATTCCCGTTCCTCAAAAGTCACTATAAAGTTGAGTTTAGCTATATTTGTCTTTGTCCTCAGGGCCAATCCCCTATTACCTGAAAGCTCTGATATCACACATCCACTGGTTCTATTTAGTTCGATCAGAAAGGTAATTGAGAAATTATACCTGGAAGGTCTCTGATAGACCGTGATAAAACATTCTAACAGGTATAACAACTGTTCCTAAAGTCCCTGTGAAATGAACACACTTCCCTCACATACAGATTGTCTAAAACCTCTCTATTTCCCTCAATCGTACATGTTTGTGATACATCATGGAGAAATGGCTTTTTGTTCTTCACTCTCAAATCATCTTTACTAAGAGAAAAATCCATCTAATCATTGATTGGTGTTGAAACACTGGCTCATAATCTCCATCCGCAAAAGCTTTCCCACCCATAGGATTCAAGATGACTTGAGTCTTAGGACTCTTTTTCTTGGCCTAACCTAGTGAGCCAAGAGTATAATGTTCCATCATTTAAAAGATTCATCATTTTCCTCTGGAACTTGAGGATTTTATGAGGGAGAACCTGAGCATGAGTGAGACAGAATCACATGTCTGTTCACTGAATACTGACTAAAGACAGTGGACTGAACCCTGTTGGGCCTTGGAGAACCATTTTTTGAGCAGAATTCTTCCTTTGGGAAATATATGCTAAAAGCAATATAAAGGATGCATTCAAAGGAATCTATTTAATAATGTTGGTCCTAAAGTTAGAAGCCAGGAGTTCAGAATTAGGGGAATTCATTAGCTATGAAATAAAATTCTAGTAAATATGGGCCATCAGTGAACAACAAAATTAAATTAGGCCAAGTGTGTCACCTGGTACAATAATGCATGTCAATGAGGCCACACAAATCTAGTCATGTCTGACCAGGAACCATAGCACCATCTGGAAATAATAAAGCCAGAAGGATTCTGGGATGCACTAGAGGCTTTATGCATTCCAGGACTCATACAAGAGAGAAATGACCAGCAACCAACCTAACACGGCAGATTTTTATGTAGTTTCCACCTTCACATAAGTTTTAGATTATTTGGGTGGTTATGGGAAGGCAGAATATTTGTTATGTGAGTGATTGTAGTCATTTGCTGCAGTATCACTATATTTGGGTGTCTTTAATTGTGGCCCCTATTGGTGTAAATAAAAATAAGAATCTTTGGGGACCATTTAATATGTTCTGTTAGTTCAGCTCTTTATTTTCTTCTAAGTCTTCAGCATTTCAGTGTACTGGGGAAAGGAGAAGACTCTGAGAAAAGGGTACCACAACCTCACGTGTGTTACTCAGCTGACAACAACTTAGAAGAGGAAAAGTTTATTTTGGCTCACAGTTTCAGAAGTTCAGTTCATGGTTGGCTGACTCCACTTCTTTGAGTGCAAGTGACTAGATTGCTCTGAGCTGTAGAACATCATGGCAGATGGGCATAGTGGAGGGAAGCTGCTCTGCTCATGGAGAAGCAGAATTAGAGAGTTGGGAAGGGGCTTCAGGACAGATGAGCCCTTTCAAGGCATGTTCTAGTGGCCCACCTTCTCCAGCCACAACCCAGCTGTCCACAGTTATCACCCAGTCAATCCATTCAAACTAAGATGTACTAAGTAGGTTACAACTCACAGTTCAGTCACTTCACCTCTGAATATTCCTGCATTAACACAGGGACTTTGGGGAAACACTTCACATTCAAACCATAACATTGTGTTTTCTCTTCTTTACATTTTCTATTGCCCACAGCCTAATTTATCCCCTAAGCTTTCTATAACTAGTGAATGGCTTTATGATTTCAAGTAATCTACCTGTGTGTCCACTCGTGTATGTACATATATTTGCACAAATGCACATTTACACCCACATATATAAATTCTCGTATGTTTATATACATTTAGCATTTCTGTTACCTCTCACCAATCTGCTTGTTTTAGCTTTTTTCTTACTTAGCTGTGGCTATTCATCTTGAAAATAATTACCACTTTGTATTTGCATCCGTTCACAGATACTTATCAGCTTTCACATTGATTCTCACTTCTGGAAATTTCAGTTTCTTTTACTTTGTCTCCGCCATCTGGCTTTTGACTTGCTGGTCATGCACAGCCTTCTGAGAAGACAAGCAAGCCCTTTTGGCCCACACATTCCATGTGCTGTCCACAGGTCTTTACATGTACTAGGACTCCATTTCCTATAGTCAAAATTGAAGGTCACATTCCATCTTTCTGGGAAAATATAACCTATTACATGTATGGCAATGAAATAAGAACATCAAAATGATTCTATTTTGGCTCCCCAGGAGAGATATTTTTAATTTAATAAAATAATATTATAAACTTTGTAGGAGGCCCTCATAGAAATATAGACAAAATCACAATTCAAAGTAAACTGGACCCAAGAATTCTTATACAGCTCAAAAAATTATAATCTTCTCTGCCCCATAGTTTTCTGTGATTGTTTTGAATTTTATTAATAAAATATATGCCAGAAACTATTTCCAATTTGTAACTAATATATTAATATATACCCTAAGCATTTTTACCATCTATGTTACCAATTATGGTAATATTTGGCAAGTTTGATTTTTGTTCTTTGATAACTAAATTTTTATCTGCATATCATTTTTTTTCTTAAAACAGACAAATCAATTTTGCCTTGACTAAAGATATTAATCATAAATATAAAAATCCATCAGATTACCTTTGGGCACATTAGACTTTTAATGAATTTATATGAAATTCATGAGAATGTTTCATTGACTTTCATTGTAAGTTAATAGTAGAAATTAATTTTGCTTGCTATAAGAAATATATTTTCATTGCCATCTAAATATAAGTGACCAAGGAAACTTAGCATTCTGTGGAAAGACAAAGAAATACTGCGTCAGGGATAGGAACTATCTGCCTAGGACAAAACCAAATGGAATGTAGGTAGCATATGTAAAACTCCATACAACTTCTGAAAGAATTTGTAAAGTTCATAAGCATCAATATGAAATGAATGATCACTCTAATTACTAACTCATAGATTGAAATTCAAATATAGCAGGTAAGTCATCTTTTTAAAGACCTTTACAGTTTCCATTTTGCTGATCTGCCCTTTTACAACAGTGGTTTATTAAATCAACAGAACTGGTCAATAGTTGATACACTCTGTACTTCATCTATTTTTGCTTAACTCCACATTAGTTCTCAAGGAAAGTATAATTAATATTTAAACCATTGATTTATTATTCATCAATATAGAAAATATTTATTAAACACATGCCTAATGTCACTAATACTATTGGGTATTAAGATATTACTGTGTTCTCATATAGGGGTAAAACCATGCCCAACTCTAATTTGGAGCGTCTTGGTTCTGTGTGAGATCTAAGCTTTGATAAGGTAGAAACCTGGCAAATTGCTATTGTAATGATTCAGTTGAAATTCTTGAAGGCACTATGTACCTTTGAAGATAAGATTTTTCTGTTGTTTTAGAATCCTTTTTTCTCAAACTAATTTGCACAGTACTACCCTGAACTCTAAAGCAGCATTTCCTAACTCATTTCTTGCTGAAACATATAATGGCTGATTGTCATATGCTTTTCACACCACCTGTGCAATTCACCCCAGAGAGTAGTGCCTTATATGCACTTTCCAGATAATAGCTATAAATCTGGACCATTGTTCTCCACCAAAGGAAGGATATTTATAGGATACAAGTAAGAGAAACTTTATTGTTGGTATAGCCTTGAATCATCTCCAATATAAAAAGAGTAAATATAGATAGGATATATTTTATTATTGATTCTAACTCACTTAAAACTTGTGATACTCTTTTTGAGAAACATTCCCTTAAAGCATACAAGTTTTCATAGAAGTCTCTTTTTTCTTCCTGCCCCTAGCATTGTTTCTATATCTTACCCATGATTTGGATGTAGCTTGAGAAATGTTAACTCAAAACAAAACAAGAAACAAAATACCCTTAAGGTGCCTAATGAATCCTGGTGTCAAAATGAATGAACATTTTTGGACTGTCTTTCTTCTCATCTTTCTTCTCCATCACAATCACTAACAATTCTGTGTGCCTATTTCTTTGTTACTTTCCTTTATCCTTCTAGTTTAACTAGATTCTTTGAGGTATAAAAGGACTATCATCACAACCTGGCTGTTTTTCCCTGATGTACATTTCAGTATTACCCTGAGCTTGTTACACTCTTTCATATAGTAACCAGCTCATATGATGAACAATAACGCACATTTCCAAGTCAGCTAATGATGGAGAAGCCTGATCTGACACCACTTCTCTGTAAAGTCACTGGCCTTTGCCTTGGTACCATTGGTTTTAAGTGGCCTGTCTAAGCTGCTTATTGGGCATGGTAAGAGAGGACAATGTACTTCATCAGCACACCACGCATTCATCAAGATATTGTGCATTTAAAATGTTGTGTGTTTTAAAATGTCTGCCTTTTAAAAGAGATTTATAGAGATTACAACATAGAAATTTTAAGAGTGAAGCATTGAACATGAATTACAGGTTGTCATATAGGTTCTAAGTGATATTAGTATCTGTATATACTACTATCTGTCTATCTCTCTCTCTCTCTTTCTCTCTCTCTCTATATATATAAAAGGTGTGGAGAGATATACATGTATATTTTATGTATATACATATAACCATATATGTGTTATAAGTATATTATATGTATATAAGTATATATGCTATGTATATTATATGTATATAATATAAGTATATATATGTTATATATACTTTCATATATTATAGAATTTTTAGATTCATAGCAAAATTAAGAAGAAAACAGAAATTTCCTCCACACATACACACAGCCTCCACAAATTTATTTACCCATACCAAGATGGTACATTTATTATATTAAATATAGGTGAACCTGCCCTACACATCATTATTACCGAAAGTCTATAGTTTATATTAGAGTTCACTCTTGGTATTGACAATTCTATAGATTTTTGACAAATATATGATAACACATATAGAAAAGTTTCCTACACAATAGTTTCATGGAAAATGAACCATTCATATGGCTTATAGAGAATAGTTTAGAATGATTCATATAGAATAGTTTTACTACTGTGAAAACCTGTGCTCTTCCTCCTTATTCATCCTCACCTCTCCTCCCGCCTCCACCCCAACTTCTAGCAGCAACTGACCTCTTTAATCCTACAGTCTTCTCTGGAATGACATAGATTTGGAATCAGACAATGCGTAGCCTTGTCAGATTGTCTTCTTTCACCTAGTAATATGAATTTAAGGCAGTGTTGAGATATTTTAGACTACAAAAAGAAAATTATTAATATTGTTTCAATTTTACAGAGTTAAATTTACCTTTAATGACCAGCTATCTCCCTAGATGGCACCTAAGAATAAATCCATTAAAATTACAATTTTAGGGAAGCTTTTTTCACTGTCAACATTTCTCAGAGAGTGCACACAGCAGGCTGTATTCAAATCAAAAGATGAGCATAGTACATCTTCCAGGAGTTTTAGTTTTATTGCAATACTGGAGAAATCCACTTATACTAAAAATGTCTATATGTAGCATAATGCAAAATTCTCATTTGGATAAAACAAAAGACTCAGATGAAATATTGAGCTAATGGAGAATTGTTTCTAGCTCGGAACCTACCTAGACTCCCTTTAGGAGTGAAAAATTTATGTTCCTCAAATATCAGAAATATTTCAATGGAAATTTTGAGAAGCAATTCAGAGGGGATGTAATTTAAAACAAGATGAATTTGAAGACTCGATAGTGCCTTAGATCAGGTTCTCTGGGAAGCCAACTCTGAGGCAAATTCCTTCATAGAGATTGTACTGGAAATTCTCTTAGGAGCATCCCCTGCAAAGGAGAAAAGGAAGCAGAATGTGTGAGGCGTGGGGTGGAGGATGTTGAGCCATGATGCAGGTGCACTGTGGCCTCTGCCAGTGCTGTGGGGAGCTCCAAAGCTGCTTTGTCGCTTGGTAGAGGCCTCATGTTGAAGCACAGGGCCTGAGCCATCCTCTCTCACTTCACAAGTCAATGAATAAAGCCATTCTTTGGAGGGTATATAACTTTGGAGAGCAATGTCTGGAGCTGGGCTCAACTGTGAGCTGTCATCTGGCAGCTTTCCCAGCAAGTGGGGGAAGTACACCTTGATCTTGAACGGCTAACCTGAAGAGCACAAGACAGGATCAAGTGTAGGCTGTAAAAGCCCACTGGCTTCCTTGAAAAGAAAGACCTGGAACAAATACATTTTAATAAAATAATTATGGAATTTAATGCAATTTATATCTCTAAATAAAGGAGAATTTTATATTCACATCTCTGATATAAGGAAAATGTATAATAACCTACACACACAAAAGTGCATTCTGAATAGGGTCTGGGAAGCATAGGAATCTGTTTGTCTTAAAGAAAATTACTCTCCCTGTGGGTTTTCTGTTTGTTTGTTAGTATATTGCCTTAGCTAAGTACTAGGCATATTGCTAAAGTTAATTCTAGATTTTCATCACATGAAAAAATTTATTCAATCTTTTCAACCACTAGAGTTAACAAAGATGATATTTTCAGGCATTATATATTTTTTGAAAAATATAATTGAGAATGTCTGCCCTTCCTTAACTATGAGATTAATTTAATGAAAAGAATGAATAAAAATCCACTTATTTGATCATGGTTAAATATTAAAAGAACTATACATAAAGGTATGAAATTTAAATCCAATTTACTTTCTATGTTTAAGTTTGGAATTTGTTCATTGGAACACTGCATCTGTATATGCTAACATTATCTCAGAGAGTAAGATTGGAGCATGATATCATGTCCCACAGTCATATGATTGCTCCCTTGCTTACATATGACATTTTCCATGAACACAGACGCTAGAAACATGGCCACATAGATTTCACATACATGACTTTGACCACGACATCAGAATCTAACTATAGTCTAGATATATCTCCACTACTGGGTAAGCAGGAAAGGAGCTCTCAAATCTAATTTTTAAAATAAATTCACCACACCATCTTTCTGTATAAAGCAAACTATTCTCATAAAATCCACAAATAAATATAGCTTCAGCAAACAAACTGTTCCTGAACTGGTCCCCATTGCTGTGTGGCTCTATTTTTTCATTTTTCCTCTAGAGTCATGAGTTCACCAGGAATTTGTATAAAAACAACACAAAGCATAAGATCAGTCTCAGGAGCAATGTTTCAATAAATTAGTAATAATCCTTCATAATTATATACATTGATTGACCTCAAGAAGCATCAGCTAGTCAATATGAAGACCAACATTCTTGGTCCATGATTAAATTTAACTTAGTGTAGACTCAATATTTTGCCACAAAATAATCTGTATAATGAAAGATTACAAAAGTAGCACTGAGTTTTTGCTACTTAATTTTGTGGACTTGATATCCTTAGGTGTAAAATGAGTGGGTTGGATTTAAACCAGATTACCTTCAAGATCTCTTCTAGTGCAATATTTTAGATTGAACTGTGATTTTATCTCTATGTTAGATATGACAATACATGGCCTTTTGGCAGGAATCAAGATCTGAGCAAAATCTACTATGATGAAACCATGGCAAACTGCAACTTCTGTGACTCTACCCTGGACAGAGTCTCAGGAGCTAGATTCCCCAGGAACAGCCATTAAGAGACAGTGAATAAACCATATATAGATATAATAACAATACCCTTAAATTCTAAAACTATAAGTGCATCTTTCCAAATTACCTAATTTACTGTGAAAAAAAATGTCTTTCCTTGGAAATCTGATTTCATGGTCAAATCCAGGTACTCTGAATAAAAATTTCTTCTATAATTTAAAAGTTTCCATTTCATTGTCTACCATTCCCTTTTAAAAAATGTTGCTGGTAAGATTAAGATAAGGCATACTCTCTAATTACTTTTGCATAGAGTAGGGATCATTTTTCCTAACTGGAAATTAATCGACTTAAATTACCAAAATGTTTCATATTTATACAAAAGTAAATATATCCTGAAAGTTTTCAATATTGGACCTCAAGAAAACTATCTTAATGCCAACATGACTTGACTTGCTTTCTTTTTAGGTCCCGTCACAATACAGCCATCACTCTGTGAAGCTGATCAGTTTGCATGTATCTACACTCTCCAGTGTGTCCCTATCTCAGGAAAGTGTGATGGACAGGAAGATTGCCTTGATGGATCTGATGAAATGGACTGTCCCCTCAGACCCTCTCAGCCATGTGGTAACATGGAGTTCCAGTGCTCTGCAGACCAGTGTATCCCATCTCTCCTGCTATGTGACGGAGTGCCCGACTGTCACTTTAATGAAGATGAATCCAGCTGCTGTGAGTTATTTTCACTAACTCAGTGTGTCAGGGAAGAAATGCCATTTTGAAATGATAGAGAGAGTCTGACAGATGAAACAAAGTTCTCCAGAGTCATACCATGATCCTATCATCAATAATGTAGTTTTTTTATGTTATCTTCCTAAAGAAAGAATGTATGTCTTGCTTACCATTTATGGCAGTACTCTGTAGTTATAGCAATTTCCGTTACAATTTTTATTTCCTTTTGTGTCTAGTTCATTCTAATAGAGGATGGTGATACATATATGTGTACACACACACACACACACACACACACATATATATATACATATATATTATAATATATATTATATATGATATACATTTTATCTTTTAAAAACATTTATAGAAATGGTTCTAAAAATATCATCATAATTTCTTCTCACCTTAAAAATTCAGAATGGCTCAAATCAAGGCCTATAGATAAATATTGACTTTAATGAATACATATAGGTAAGGGTTGGATCTGGACCTGGGTAGACATTATGTTGCTAAGTGTTCATGGAAAAGTAAGTCCCAAGGATATGAACTACCTGTGTGAGCTTGGAAAGGAAATTGAAAGCTGCCAATTTCAGTTTCATCATCCATGTCATGGGGTCAGTAATACCTAATTTAAAGGACTCTGAGACCCTCATCATTGTACAAAATACATGTATGAAGATGTGAATTTGGTGTCAACATATCTTGTATACAGATGTCTTGTATATTATGTGGCATAAAGGTGTATTAAGAATTGTAATGCAAATAATAATAATAAGAATGAGAGCTCCTGTACAAATAAATTAATTAATTAATTTTAAAAAATGACTCTGAGAATTTGAGCAAATGCATGTGACAACCCAAGCCCTGCATAGACCTTCTATTTTTATTATACTTAGCCCATGTCACATAGAGAAGGAAGAATGTTAGTTAAAAAGTAATTACATACTTCTACAGCTGAGGACCTAATCATAGTGAGGTCCAAAAAACATTAACATTTTATTTAATTGGTTTTTTGCTTGCTTATTTTTTTATATTTTATTATATTCTTTTGGCAAGGGCAACAGTGATAAAGGTCCATAAAGCATGTTAATGATCCTACACTTTATAATAGTAAAAATCATTTTGGGATGTCATGGTAAGAGGGAAGTAGGAAAAGAAATAAAAGTCTATTTCAGTGTCCTAATTAGAGCGCACATTTGGAATTCTGATGACTATTGGAAAAGGAGTAAAAATAAATGAAAGAAAAGGGAGACAGCGTTTGGATGTTTAGACTTTAACCTTAAGTCTATGAAATGTTTTTCTTGATGTAGGCTTGGAGATTTGTGGTCTGCCTCCCTGTTTTTTCCCACTGGTATATTCTCTTTGTGATGAAGACAATCTGTCAGGTCTTGTAATATTTTTTTAGAGATAAGGTAAGCAAATGGAAGTGAATCAAAAGGAGAAACCTAGCCAAATTACTCCTGCCTGTTCCCATCAGGGCTGTAATATGATTTGGCTTGGCATAAATCATATTAAGTTCCATTGGGGTATAGCTCAGTTGGTAGAGTGCTTTGTGTACAAGGAAAGTTCTGTGTCCTTGTAATTTTAGGCATTCGTTACAAAGGTGGAGTTTGACTTGTCAGTCACATAAACTTCTGATCCTAAAGGGAAATAAGTTCACACTAGGAATAGATTAGTATTAGTGAACTTTTCATTCATGTGACCAAAATATTTGGCATAAACAACTTAAGAGAGGAAAGCTTTGTTTTGGTTCATATTTTCAGAGATTTCACTCAATGGTTAGCACTTCCCTTCCTCTGGGCCTGTGGTGAGTCAGATCATCATGATGGAAGGGTGTGGCAGAGGATAGCTGCTCAGGTTCTGGCAGCCAGGAAACAGGGGAAAGGGAGACAGAGGAGGTGAAAGAGACCAGGGACAAGATATAGTCCCCAAGGCTACATCCTTAATGACCTATGTCCTCCTACCAGTTCCCACCTGCCTATAGTTACCACCATTTAAATTATGGATCCATCAAATGAATTAATCCACGGATGAGGTTAGAGTCCTCACTAATTATTACCTTAGAATCCCATCTGTGGACACTTCTATGTCTCCTTCCACACCTAAGCTTTTGTGGGGCATTCCAGATTTAAACTTAACAACTAAGGCAAAACTCTACAGCAGAATTCCAGAATGAAGCACTGAATGATCCCACAATTTATCAAACATTTGAAGGCATAATAGTTTATTTCTGTCTCCACTATTGCTTGAGAATGGCATTTTGTAAACTCACATTTATTCATCCATTTATGATACAGATGAATATGGCACTGTCCCAGGTCAGGTTGTAGATGCTTTTTACATTACTAAAGGAGACAGTAAGTCAAAAGTGTGAACATTTAAGTTCTATGCCAGGGATAAACACGTTGTGCTATAGAACACATAGCACACTTCCCAACTATGGTGCTGCAGTCTATAAATTTTAAAAAGAAAAAAAAAATCACAGCAAAACTTGGAAAGACAAGTAGTCACTAAACAAGTAAAACCAAGATACTTAAGTGAGGAATGTTTCAAAAAAGTCATGTGAGTGAAGTATATTTTTTATTACTAGAATTGAGTCAGTGGTGAGAAACATAGAATTCTAGAGGGACCAGATCTTGAAGAGCCCTGATCCATCATATCCATGCTGAACAACAATTTTTATGCACTATATAGAGTAGATTAGAGGGGGAAAGGAGATTGGTTCAAAGATGATGCCGTTCAAATATAAAGGGATTGACTCGATCATGGTGTGGGAGAATATTATAAAGAGATACAAGACAGATGATGAGGAAGAGAGGAATCAAGAATGAGTTTCATGTTTCTGATTTGGCATTGGGACAGCTAATGTGCCACTTCTTGCATTGGGAATATAGGAGGAGAATGACCCTTAAGGAGAAGACTTTAGTTCCAAGCTTAGATGTATGGTAGTTTGGAAATGCTCCAAACATGTTTAGAAATGGATATATGGAGCTCAGGAGAATGATTTAAAAAAAAAAGTACATGGTCATCAGTATATGATGATTGAAGCTGGGTGTGCAGATGGAATAAAATATGGCAGACAGAATCTAAGGGAACATCTAAGGGACAATTAAGAACACACAAACTCTGAAAGACACTGAGAAGATATGGTTGTTGAGGCAGAAAATTTTTACCTCTGCCCTCTTAGGGTCCCAGATGGGTCCAGTGCTTGAATTGACATTAGATACATGAAAAAGGAGAAAGGCAAAGTGTTAAGCACCCATGAAGAAATGAATACCCAAAGAAGCAGTTAGGATTATCTGTATACCAGAGTGAACAAAGAATGATAAACTGAAAATGTGTCTCAATTAGAGGGGAGGCTTGACAGGTAGGAGGTGTGCGGAAAAGATCTGTACAGCATTTTCTTGGTCTCAACTTCTTGTCTTTGAAAATAAGGATATTGCTTTTCTTTTTCTTTTATTTTCTTTCTTTCTTCCTTTTTTTCTGTATAGAGCATGCCTTTTTCATGCTTTTTAGAAATCGTGTAAAAGTCAAAGTGATCTTCTTACACCTGCTGTTTTTCAAGTGTTTTTAACTTAAATGGTTGACATGCCACAATAGCATAGCGTATTTTAATCTTTTTGTTGTCATAGATACAGGTGGAGCACCAGAAAAAAGTAATGATGTTAAATCAATGGTATTCATAAGAGAGTATTCATTAGTTGGAATGTCTCTGAGAGATAAAATAAGATTAGGCCTAAGTATATAAAAGTTAGGAAAAGCAGTGATTCTTAAGGATCTTAGAGAGAGAATCTTCTGTGGATAAGAGGGCAGTGCTCTATAATTAATCTTTTTGAAGAGCAAATGGGAAATGACAAGAAAAGAAATCAAACAACTCTTCAGAAGTTGGCTTTGGAATGGGACGTAGGATAAAAGAATAAGTTTAGTCCTCAGGTTATAGCACAGTGGTAGAGTGCTTGCCCCACATGTGTGAGGCCCTGGGTTCAATCCTCAGAATCACATAAAAAGTAAATAAAATAAAAATAAAGATATTGTGTCTTGGGCTGGGGATGTGGCTCAAGCAGTAGTGCGCTCGCCTGGCGTGCGTGCAGCTCGGGTTCAATCCTCAGCACCACATACCAACAAAGATGTTGTGTCTGTCGAGAACTAAAAAATAAATATTAAAAAAATTCTCTCTCTCTCTCTCCTCTCTCACTCTCTCTTTAAAAAAAAAGATATTGTGTCTATCTACAACTAAAAAATGTCTTTAAAGAATACATTTATTTTATTTAAGTGCTTTGCACATGTTTATATGGTAGGAATAAGGATTCTGAGATATTTCTAATTTTAGATAGGAAAATCAAAGCAGTTATATTTGAAATCCTTATATTCTTGCAAAAATAAACTTTCTAGTAATCAGAATGTTTAGACAAATTAATTCCTATTTTATATTGTCTTACCATTGAAAAATTCTCTTTTTTAAAATAAACTAAAGTGATAATTCCTCCATTGAAATAAATTCCCTTTCTCAAAAAAATAATTTAAAAAATAAGCACGGTTAAATCATAGGTAACAACAGCACAAAGGTAGGAACACTCTTTTTCTCTGGTACTCCTCTGATAGCAATCTTCATCAGGAAGATTTTAGGATTTCATCAGGTGTTTTTTCTAATATTTTTTTAGTTGTATATGGACACAGTATCTTCATTTATTTTTATGTGGTTCTGAGGTTCAAACCCAGTGCCTCACACATGTAAGACAAATGCTCTACCACTGATCTACAACCCCAGCCCTCTTCAAAATTTTTATTACTCAATATCCTGGGAAGAAATAGGTGGTCCATTGATACTGCACAAGTCGAGACTATATTAAGTAGGTTCATGACAAATGGTGCTAGGAAAACTGGAAATCCATATATAGCAAAATGAAATTAAACCCCTATCTCTCCCCATGCCCAAAACTGCTAATTGTCATTACATCAAAGGGTATGAGAGGATGGAACTCAAATTGGATCAAGGACCTAGGAATTAGACCAGAGATCCTACACCTAATAGAAGAAAAACTAAAACCAAATTTTCATCATGTTGGATTAGGCCCCGACTTCCTTTCCTTTTTTTTTCAGATATCTTTTAGTTGTAGATGGACACAATATTTATCTATCTATATCTCTATTTATTTATTTATTTATTTTTATGTGGTGCTGAGAATCAAACCTAGTACCTCACACATACATGCAAGAAAATACTCTACCACTGAGCTACAGACCCACCCCTAGGCCCTGACTTCCTTAACAAGACTCATAAAGTGCAAGAAATAAAATTAAGAATCAATAAATAGGGGGGATGCAAACTAAAAAGCTTCTTCTGAGCAAAAGTAAAAAGTCAGGAGGTGAATAGACAGCCTACAGTATGAGAGCAAATTTTTACTGTACGCCAAAGATAGAACACTAATCTGTAGGATTTACAAAGAACTCAAAAAACTTAACACCAAAAAAACCAAACAACCCAATCAATAAATAGGCTAAGGAGATGAATAGACATTTGTCAGAAGAACATATAGAATCGATCAACAAGCATATTTAAAATGTCCATCATCTCTAGTAATTAGAGAAATGCAAATCAAAACTATTCTAAGATTTCATCTCACCCCAGTCAGAAGGGCAGTTATCAAGAATACAATCAACAATAAGTGTTGGTGAGGATATGGGGGAAAAGGCATGCTCATAAATTGCTGGTGGCTCTACAAATTGGTGCAACCAATCTGGAAAGCAGAATGGAGGTTCCTTAAAAAATTTGAAATGGAACCATCATTTGACCCAGCTATCCCACTCCTTGGTCTATACCCAACATACTTAAAAACAGCATAGTACAGTGTTTATAGCAGCACAATTCAAAATTGCCAAACCGTGGAAGCAACCTAGATGCCTTTCAATAGATGAATAGATAAAGAAACTGTGGTATGTATATATACACAATGGACTATTACTGAGTAGTAAAAGAGAATAAAATTATGGCATTTGCAGATAAATGGATGAACTTAGAGAATATCCTGCTAAGCGAAGTAAGCTAATCTCAAAAAATCAAAGGCTGAATGTTTTCTCTGATAAGTGGATGCTAATTTATAATTGGGGGGGACATGAGATGAGTGGAGGAACTTTGGATTGGGTAAAGGGGAGGGAGGATACAGGTTGGTTCATGGGAATAGGAAAGATGGTGCAATGAGTTGGACATCATTACCCTAGGTACATGTCTGATCGCAGGAATGGAGTGACCCTACTTTGTATACAACTAGAGAAGTGAAAAATCATGCTCTATTTGTGTACAATGAGTCAAAGAGCATTCTGCTGTCATGTATACTAATTAGAAAAAATAAATAAATATTTTTTTAAAAGAAGATTCATGAGAGAACCAGTATGCTCACAATCCCGAAGACATAATAGGACTGGGACTGTTAATTGTCATTACATCAAAGGGTGTAAGAGAATGCAACAGTTGACTGAAACTGGAATAAAAAAGGGCCATTATATAAAGGAATTCAAGAAGAGAGGGCTGGAGAGAGGATGAATGGGTCCAAGGGTAGAACAGAGTAGAAGGAATAATTTCTAATATTCTATAACAAGACAAATAACAATGGTTGATGACAATAAAATAATTCACCATAGCTGGTAGAGAAGAATTTGAAAGTGCCCAGCACAGAGAAATAAGTCGAAGGAAACACATAGTCTAGTTACCCTGATCTGGTCATTATACATTTGATACATGGAGTGAAATGTCACATGGCAATCCATAAATATGTACAATTATTTCATGTCAACTAACATTTCATTTTTTAAAAAATAAAAAGATTGGCATTTGGTTAAGGGAAGTAGCTGGTCTATACCACTATTGCCTTCTCTTGCCTCTGTTGATCTGCTGGTGCTACCTCTTGACCCAACCCAACCATATGGTAGAAGTCAAAGACACTGGTTGAAATCTCCTTGTAGTTCTGACTTCTAGGGCCCAGAATAAGAATAGAAGGTAGAGAATGCTTCAGGAGACACATCTATCCATTAATGATGGAAAGGAAGGTAAAAAACAGGCAGGGAGACAGACAGTTCACCTTCTTATCACTAGCAGCTGATGTGACCTATGGAGTTCAGTGTCATATCTAATGATTTGGAATGGATCATTTTCTTATGATTGCCTATTTTTTAAGTATCATCTATCTAAGAGAATGGCTTAAAGCCACAAAATATTCTATATTACTTTACCTATTTTGGTAAGAAAGAGTATCAACCTCTAAGATTATGATGGATTAGAGTAAGAATTTATATGGACTTTAAAACATAAGGTTTAAGGGCTAAATACTATGGTGCACACTTGTAATCCCAGTGAGCCTAGAGACTGAGGCAGGAGGATCACATTTTTGAGGCCAGCCTCAGCAACTTAATGAGACTCTGTCTCAAATAAGAAAAGAAAGCTGCTGGAGATATAGTCCCCCAGGTTCAACCTCCTGTACCACAAATAAATAAATGAGCAAATAATTAAATACTATTTAGAAAATTTTTAGAAAACATAATGTTTGAAATAGAATATAACAGTTAAATTTTGGAATGTTTTTTAATTATATAGGTATTAATAAAAGAGGAACAATAGAAAATGGCCTATTTTAATTCTTCTATATTTAATATAGTTTCTCTTGCTGTATGGGTGCCAACAAATACTATTGTCAATAGTATTTGTTGGCATCCATAAATAAATACTATTAGCATCCAATAGTATTTATTTGCTACCTACTTCTAAAAAGAAAATTTATGAATACCCATTAATTTTTGTTGAGAGCCACAGCCGAAGGGGCCCCAGCAAACTTTCAGACTGCCAGCTGATGATTGGCTCACAGTGGCCCCAGCAACATCTAGCTGATTGGCTCCTCTGCGGTGATGCTCATTGGGATGTTTCCCTGCCCTTTCAGACCACGGAGCTGCTCATTGGGGGACTTTTTTGGCTCCACCCACGTGACCCAGCCAATTTGCCTCAAGAGCAGGAGGATTGTGGGAGGTGGGGAGGCTTGTGGTTTTGGGGAGAGGCTTGTGGGAAGCAGGTGGTGGCAGTTGGGCTCTGAGGGTTTTTCCTGAGGAGCTGTTTTGTTTGGCATGTGTGGTTCTAAAAATAAAGTTAGTTTCTTTTGACAAGTGGCTCCTGATTGTGCCCAGCCAGACTGTGGCATTTGGTGGCCCATAAAAGAAAAAATTGTTTTCTTTTAGTGCCTTCTGAAATGTTATAGAAACTTGTATTTTTGTTTTTAAATTATAAAGTAATGGTAATTTTTAATTTATCTTAACTGCTAACTTTCTATTCAAAAGAAAAAGTCAAACTTTTAATAAATAAATGTAAGCCATTTATTTTCTTATTTTTTTATGTGTTTCATTGCTGTTTGTGCAATAGATGTGGTTTATTCCACTAACAAGTTAGAGCTCTTCATTATCTAGTCAACTTAAAATTAATATCTCATCAAATTGGAAAATGGTTGAGGAAATATTAACAGATCAGTCAGTATTTCCAATACAAGGGTTCAAAATATATGCATTACAGATATATGAATAGTATCTATCATCCATGTAGCCAGATTTCAAAATAATAGTTGTTGCTAACTACTGTATGATCTCTCAGCCCTTTGCAATGAAAAAATGAATCATAAATATGTATGCTCACAAAAATAATGCACATATATATACAGAGATACATGCATATACATACCTAATATATACAATTTTTTTACAAATAATTTCTGCATCTGATAGGGGTTGGAAGGTTATTATTTTTTCCTGGTTTACTTGGTTTTGCAAGGATTGTGTTTTAATGCTTTTGAAAAGCTTAAAGAAATCCATGTCCTGAGATGTTAGTCATTTCTATAATCTGGTTCTAGCCTTGTTTTATAGGTATATCTATACTACCTCCAGACTCAAACCCCCTAATGGCAATTATTATACTCAAACTTACTGATTATCCATCTATTGATTTTATTCCCACCTTGCTAAATGACTTTTCTCTTAAAACATTAAAATTAAACCATTTTAAGACTCTAATCTTGATTTAGTTCTTTTAGACCTAGAAACACTAAAATAATCCATGTTTTTATAATATTTATATATACCAATGCTTTGCCAATTAAGTTTGATCTTATGGCAGTCTTTTAGAATATATATATTATTTATATTCTTTGTTATATATTCTTTGTCAAATTATGTATGTATATGTTTGTATATATATATACATACATATGTATGTATGTGTGTGTGTGTGTGTGTATATATATATATATTCTGGTCTCTCTTTCTTTTTAAAATTATCTCCTACACTTTCCACTCTAAGTGCTAAAGCAGAGTTTCTTACATGTAGTGAAAACTCAATAATAGTTATTGGTGTGAATTGATATTCTAGCACCTTAAGAACAATTGCTCAGTAAAGATTATCACTTAGAATTTACAGAGCCAGGATTTTCAGTCAATGGAGATGTACATACTTAAAAACATAATTTTTTATGCCTAACTTTACAATAAATTTTTACAGGCGGTTCTTAAAACTAAATAGTGTCAAAACCTTCAAATAAACAATTCTTGGTGGCTCATTGTATTTGAAGAAGGCAATAAGTGACATGTTGACAAAAATCTGTACAAGACCCATGCATGGGGATATTTATCCCTGGGTCATCAAAATTATCTATTTGCCTTGAAAAGATTGTGTCTTGATTTTCTTTATTCTAATTCAAAGAATTTCCAGACCAATATTTTTTAAGGTTTTAGCAGTAGGTATAGACTAAATGTTCAAATAAGGTATTGTGTATGATACTATTAATTAAGTCAGAGTTGTTCTCATTAAAATGGAGTAAGTTCCAGAGAGCTCTCTTTGTCCAGTGCTGCCCTTGACATTATCTCTTCCATATCCTAAGACTCAAAATAGCAGGGTTGGAACGGAAGTGTAAGTTAATATCAGTATTATTCAGTGCTTTTGAAAAGTATCCAGATTCTGACAAAATAGTACAGTGGGCTCACAGTTTGGATGTAGGTCCCCTGCCCCAGACATATAACAATGCTAGATAGAACTATCCTATAAAAAGCCTCAGCAACAAGATGAACATAAACATTGGCACAGTAGAAAGAGAAAATATAGATCAGCCCTTTACCCAGGCCTGCTGAAACAGGACAGAGATGAACCAGGCTTCACACATAGTGGCAGCCTGAAATGAGGGGCTCTCTTTCAGCTCTAACTCATAAAATGAGTCTAAACCAAAGCTTCATAGGAAGCTGTAATCCTAAAGAGGCTTGAGAAGAGGAAGCAAGCACATGAGAATTCAGTTTTAGGACTTAGAAGTGAGCTTCCCAGTGGAGACAGAAGATATAAGTAAATGTATGCAGACTCTCATCCAAGGGAGGAGGAGTCTTTGCAGACCAGCTTGTTATTGACAGTGCTCCTGAAGGACATCAATAAGGTATTTTTCTTCCGAAACAACCAAAGTCTTGTGAGCATGGCATCTATAACTTATTAGTATTCTTGTCCCTTGAAGTCAGATCACACTCCATTAATGAATTCTTCCACAGCAAGAATCCCTGGATCATTGTACTGTCATGTGTAACTAATTAAAAAAAAGGAATCCCTGGACATATGATTATTATTCCATGATGCATGGTCATGATGCTGTAGAGGAACAAGATTATAGTACATTGAACTTCCTTGTAAGCCATTACATAGATCTACTGGGTATCCAGTGACTACTCAAGACTTAACACCCCATTTGGAAGTTAAATATTAAAAGAAATTGCAGTCTTTGTCAAATTAATTACACTTAATATTAGAGACATTAAAAGAGGAAAAATCTACAAAGACATATAGCTGACTCCTGAAATCAACTGAGAGTTTATAGTGCATGCAGTACATTATATGTGCAATACAACATAGTTCTTGTATTGTTCTGCTTGGGCTAGGATGACAAAATACCTCAGACTGGATGGCTTAAATAACAGAAATTTATTTTCTCACAATTCTGGAGGTTGGAAGATCAAGATCAAGGCACTGGAGAGTATGAAGTCTCCTTTGGTTTCTCTCCTTGGCTAGTAGGTGGCTGCCTTCTTGCTGTGTCCTCACATGGACTTTCTTCTACGCATTCACATCCCTGGTATTTCTCATCTTGTAAAGACATTTGTAACATTGGATTAGGCTCTGATGATTTCACTTAACTTTAATTACCTCCTATGGGACTTTTTATTTTATTAACAATTTTATTTTATTAACAATTAGGAGTTCAACATCAATTGAGGGAAATATGCACAATTCAGTCCAAAAAATACGTATTTGGGAAATGATTCTATTGGCAAAATTTGGGGAGAAATTTTCAACTTAATGAAAATTTTTCTCAAAAAGAACTGTTTTTCTAAAATATAGGTCTAGAAAAACTGAACAGTAATATAATAAATGGTCTTATTATTTCATTAAGAGAAATACTTGAAAAAAATAAAGGCGTGCTTATAACCAGGGTCATGATTCTTTATTTTAGCCAATAAGAGCTGTTCTGATGGAGCTCTGGTATGCACCTCTTCTAACAGCTGCATCCCAGCTCACCAGCGCTGTGATGGCTTTGCTGACTGCATGGATTTCCAAGTAGATGAGTCTAGCTGTTCAGGTACTTTGTTTCCATTCAAATATTCTTTGTTGTATGAACCAATACCTTAACCTGCAGGTAGTAGAAAAATATTAAAGGTTGACTTTCTAAATAATAGCAATCATAGACTAACTGAATGTTTGTTTTCTTTTTGGGGTGGGGGTGGGAGTACCAGGGATTCAACCCAACTCAGGGGTGCTTAACCACCAAGCCACATCCCTAGCCCTTGTTTATTTTTTTTTAATTTTGAAATGGGATTTGGTTAATTTGCTTAGGGCCTCACTAAGTTGCTGAGGCTGACCTCAAACTTGGGATTCTCCTGCCTCATCCTCCTGAGCTGCTGGGATTATAGACGTATTCCACTGCACCTAGCTAATTGAATTTCTGTGATTTGTTTTGGGGCAGGGAAAATGTTGATATTAATTGCCGCTTTTAAAAAAATTAAAAATATATACTATAATGGACTCATGCTTGTTTCACACAGTATTCTCTAAAGAAAAGACTATGTAATTTTAATTCAGTGTAGTCTAATTTAAGAATGTTAGTATTTAGTAATCTGAAAATTTCTTGGTTTCTATAATAAAGATATCCTATATAATCTAACATTATTAATTTTAAGTAATTGTACTTTTCTCTACTTCTTCCTAAGAGCTACCTATTTACATGTTCTAGTTGTGTATTTTAAAGAAGATTTATTACACTTCAGATTAACTCTCATTTTTATTTCTTATGACCTTGAAGCACTTATGCAGAATGAGAGATGATAATGTATATCAGTGATGATATTTTTATCAAAACTGCTTTGAAATTATCTAATTTATTATAGCCTATTGTTAACATCCCTCCTGAATAATTGAATTTTTATTTCATGAAGGATACATAAAATAACAGATAGGGGCAATGTAATTCTGTTGCAACTAAAAGATAATAGAAATCAGTAATAAAAGATATATACAATCTTAAGAGCTGTTGTAATGTGTAATGGAGCTCTGGCGTGCATTCTAGCTCTCTGTGGATAGTTTGGCTGTTCTTAAATAATCATAGCTCCTAAATAAAATGGAAATATTTTATGTCAAATATAGGTAAGAATATATTTTCTCTTTCAGGAGAGGAGAAAAGTAAATGACAAAAGCATGACATTATAATCAAATCATAGTGCAAAAGGGTTTATTTTTTATAGCTATAAGCTAGTACTCAGCACTGAATTTTATGAGTATGATAGGAAATAAAAAAGTGAGCAGATCTGGGGTCGTAAAATACACAAAGATATTATGCAAAAACAATGTTCTTTGGCATTATTTCTGTACCAGGCATGCTTAGACTTCAGATAAGGTACCCAAAAGAAAATCTGGTTACTCTTTTAAAGAGTAAAAAAGCTAAAAGTGAGATACTCCTGTTCTTTTGAAACTATTAAAACACAGTATTGACATACCCAGAATTATTTACATAAAGGTAAGTTCTTTTTTCTTTTAGAACAGTCCTTTCTGAGCACAAGTCAAAACATGCTTTGATTTATTATCTGCTTTGACATGATCTACCTTTAGAAATAGGGTCAGAAAAACAGAAGCCTTGCCACTTAAGCCAAGTGATAGGCAACCTGTAGATAATACTAGAGGACATATTGTTGTTGTGCTGCCTGTTTAAGTCGAGAACCAATCACTTACAGTTCATTTGCAGGTCATATTGACACAGCTCTTGGATTAGAGTAAAATAAAGAACAAGTGAAACACAGGTTTCAGAAATAAAATCCATATTATATTACATTTTCTCTATTTACATTTTATATGCTTTAGGGTTTATCAATCAAATAGGATAATGTGCATTCTTCTGTTTTTACAGAGACTCACCCATGCTAAAGTTTTGTCGGTGTACGTTGTATATTCTTCTTTTTTTACAAACATCATATTCCTTTTAGGTAGTTCAGCATTTCATAGTTTTTTGGTTTTATATAGTTTTATGGACCCCATTCTTTCAGCATCCAGTAATCCCCATTGTGCTCACACAATACACCACAAACATCTGGCCTCACCTATCTCAAGGTTTAGGACATTAAAAGACCATCAAGCTCAGACTGTTAAGTATATTTCAGTGAATCCTGTCTGTTCCTAAGTTACATTGGAAAGGCAGATTATTTTCAAGTTTCAGTGGCTTATGAAACAGAAATTATTGGCTAGAATTTGCCTGGCTAAACTTAAATGGGAAATGTTTCTCTAGTTATTTGCAGTGGTAGAGATTAATAAAATTAATGCTAAGTTGATACCCTACTTATGATAATCATGCATTTGAAGGAGAATTAGAAAAAAGGCATTAAAACTGGATGTGGTAGTATACACCTATAACCCTAGCAACATAGGAGGCTGAGGCAGAAAGAGCACAATTTTGAGGCCAGCCTCAGAAATTTAGCAAGAATCTGTTTTAAAATAAAAAAATAAAACAGGCTTGGGATGTAGCTCATTGGTAAAGCACCCCTGTTTTCAATTCCCAGTACATAAAGACACACAAAAAGAAATTAAAAATATCAAATTGTAGGATGGGATATTACAAATATAATGTCATATATGTAGTAATGTATACTGATGGGGATGAGGATGAGGATAACAATATAGGTTAATAAAGTTTCAGAAGGGCTTAAAAAGAAAACAAAACTAAATCAGAAAATGTTCTCAGGCAAGAATCATGGAAGTTATTTCAAGTTTCTAGACTTGGTAATCTCTCCTCCATTCCCTGTGCTGGGATTCAAGATGAAGAAAATAATCTCTACCCACTTGGGAGCTGGCTTGCCTCTCAAGTTCTTCTGGTGGGTACATAGGATCCGTAGTTCTCTTCAAACCTTATGCAGATTATTGTGTATGTGCATATTTATCTGTGATAGCAAGTAGATGTCCTATGACTCACAGGGTTTTCTGAGCTTCATATTGAGAATCACATGCAGTTGAAATCCTGAACTAAATAGTGAATCACTTAACATTTTTAGATGAACAGGATTTAGTCTAGTTTAAATGGTTCTTTGTTATTTATATATAACTTATTAAATCAAACAAGTTATGTTGATTATGGAAGCCTCAGTTTCCTGGTCTGTAAAATGAAGATGGTTATGACATATGCCACTTAATGTTATGAGGCTCAAGTGAGAGGACACAGTAAAACTCTTAGGAAAATCCTGACACATAGGAGGTATTCAGTAAATTTGCATAGTGATATGATTATAATGTTAGAGGGGAAAAGGAGGAGGAGAGGATTGAGAAGGACAGAGGTAGTCATGAAATTAGGTTGTACAGATAACAAAGAGAACCACTCCAACCAATGTAGAGATGAATGAGAACAATTATTTAACACCTCATATATACCATCCACTAGTGTAGAAATGTCACAAATAAATTTAGTAAATTGAGTTCCATTTTCCCAGAAGTCACTATAAAGAAGTCATATAATATTATGAAGAACCTGGGACTTAAAGGTCCCAAAGACACAGAACTCAAATCTGCTTGAGCCAGGTATCAGAGAGGGAAAATCAGGGCTCATATGATTCTCCATTTCCCCAAAAAAACTTCTACGTAACGTCTCTGTATACATTAAGAGAAAACAAAATAGGTGCCCGGTTGCATATTTAAGCTTAGCAGTTACATTTGCTTTTAATATATGTGTTCCTGCATGCTCAAAGTGATATACCAGAATGGTAATAAATGTGAATTCTGCCCAGAATATTTCTGTGTAATCGATGTGAGTTGTCTGGGCTTCCATACACATGCTCATAAAAAACGAACTCAAGAGGAAACAAGTCAGTAAGACTTTATTGTAGCAAAAAAAGTCATGATCTGTGCTAATTCTAATGCCACCCCGTGGATTCCTACTTCTTATATACTAGAAAAACTAACTGTTCATTACTAACTAGTCATATCCATTCCCTTCCCCATCCTCAACACTGGAAATTATTTTGAGAAAATTAAAGACAAAAATACCTTTACAACATCTCTTCAAATTACGAATAAAGTACCTGAATATAAGATAGAAACATAAAAACTTCTTGCAGAAACAATCTATAAATCTTTTGCCCTCCAAAACACCAGGATGCCCTCCTTGTTCCAGTCAATGTTTGTGTTCTTTATTTGGTGCTGTGATGTACAGCACAAGAAAATGCCTTTAGATTCCCACACAGTCATTCTGATGTAAAGAGAGTCTATGTTTTACTCTCTCTAATCAAAGTAAAAATTAATGACCCTAGAAGAAAATGTGCAGCAGTACTGTGCTTTATGTACTCTGATGCTTTGCAGTATCAGACACTCCGCTGGTTTTTCAATAGAACAAAACCATTGCTTGAGGAAGACTAAAAAGTGTACTTAAGAAAAAAATAACCATAAAAATGTTTTTCTAACAAGTTTTAGGTCTACTTGTGCTCCATCATATTGGTGGACTCGTTTTAGTTAAACCAGCTAATATCTTGTTTATGCAGGAAGCTTTATATCTATTCTATTCAATGGTACATGACCGGTGGGGATTGCTCTTTACTCTTATTCTCAATACCCCACTTTTCTGATTAGTTAAATAAAGAAGATAAACAAAGGCCAAGATGGAAAATATACTCCTAGGAAAGCAAATTGCTAAAAGTTTTTGAAACCAAAAATCATACTAGACACATGACATAGTTCAGTTTTGACCTCGAACTTCCCTCTCTTCTGACTTCCTCTTTCCTAATGCCTCTGGCATCTCTTTCCACGTGTTCAATGATTGGCTGGAAAATCTCTCAGAACAACTTTTCCTCCAATATTTAAGTCAGTGAATGTTGCCTTAATGGAATCTCTGTCTCTTTTCTTCACTTTTTTACTATACTTCATGACCAGTACCTTTTCTCTACTGAAGTAAATGGGTTTCTTTTTCTCTACTAAGGTTGCTCTACTTCCATATAGACAAAAATTATATCTGTGTGACTCCATGGTACTTAAAATAAAGACCTCAAAATTATTTGAGGAAGGGTTAGAGCTGGAGCTCAATGGTGGAGTGCTTGCCTAGCAAGTATGAAATCCTGAATTTGATCCCCAGCACACATAAAAATAAATAAATAAAATAAAGGTATTGTGAAAAAAATATTTTAAAAAATGATTTGAGGAGCATTCCTAGAAATGAATAATATCTGGAAGGCAAAAGAAGGCGTCTGAAGAGAATCTTCAGGTCTGTATCTCTAACTGGTATTTCACTTGGGGTCACATGTACAGATTCCAATACCTGTGAAACCCTTCCACTTGGAAGTCCCTTGGGCATTTAAACCTAGCATCATCATTCCCTTTAAATATCTTCCTTCTCCATAAATAACTCAGCTCAATGAATTAAAACATCACTTGCCATTGGTCCAGCCAAAAGTTTGAACACCACCTTTGATTCTTTCAAATAGTCACCAAGATGTTACAATGACACCATTTAAATACTTCTTTAATTCCTATAGCTCTCGCCCTCCACCCCTGCCCACTCCATTCAATTAGGCATAATTTCTTCCTAGATTGTTATAAGACTCTGATGTTCCCCTTCTTAAACTCCTAGTCTCACTTGAGTCTCTCTATGCTGGATTTTTGTTTCTCTTTTTCTCATCACTTCTTTATATCATCAACAATCCAACCAGGCTGGACTTCCTCCAGTTACTCCAACACATTACATGTTCTTCTGGAATGTCCAGATCTTTAAGCATAAATTTACACTATCACATTCCTGGTAAATAAATGCCACTAATTCACCTCAGAAACATTTCTGACTCCCCAGATTTGACTGAGGTACTCTCCAGGATGCCTCTGTCACCTTTGGTAAATCCTTCCCAACAGATTACTTTTCATACCATATTTTAATCCCTTCTTACTTTTTTTTGCATCCTCTGTGAGGCTGGAATATCAATGACAATAGAAATCATGGCTGTATATTTTTTAAATTGTATTTATTAAATGCATAGTAGGAGTTATATATTTTTCTAAGAGTTTCAACAACTCTATAGATAAATCTAGATAGGAACTATTTTTAATTCTGTTTTATAGAGATAAACCTGAAACAGAGAGATTAACTGACTTCCTCAGTATATTACACAGCTAATAAATTGAGCTGAGGTTACAACTCAGGCAGTTGGCTTCAGTGTCTTCAGCATTACTAGCCATTTTAAACTGCCAATATTATTAATTATTACATTTCTGGTGCCTAGCTCAGTGCCAGACTTTCAAGTGGTACTCAGAATATTTTGTTGTATTAAAAATTAAAAATAGTAAAGGTTTTCACCCAGGTATTGGAGTTAAAATAGCCCAATAAAGAAAGAATGGTATCCTGCAAGAAAGAAGGTATTAAAAAAAAAAGCCAGAAAATTCAAGTCAGGCTTTAAGAGAACAGGAAAATTGGCAGCTCTTAGTGGATCAGAATTGTGCAGTGAGAATACAAGGAGGCAGTGTAAATGAATGCAGTATGAAGAGCTGAAAGTGCTAACTCTGTCCTCAGTAGAAGCAATGTGAAAATACTTAGTTTCTTTTTGACCCGTTCAAAAAATGCCTTTAAAAATAAATGCTCATGCTAAACAAGAACTAGGGAGCAATGCAAGTAATGAAATAGGTCATGGGGCAAGAAGGACTGGCTTGAACTATGCCAGGTGCATAGACAAAGATATGCACATGCACATGAATCATTTATTTTACCAAAAAGACAAGGCTTCCCATGATAAGCATTAATCAGCCATGATATGGTGACTATTATGTGGAATGAAAGAAATGTTCTAGTCAAAAAAAGATTTCAGTACAATCACATCATGAGGATATATTCTAAATAGGTAGATTGTACCTAATGCGTAGAGAAGAAGGTGCAGAGTCGTCTCACTCAGGCATATGAAGGACATGAACCCACCCAGGACAGAAGAGTCCATGATGAAATTTTAGGGGTGAGGCAATTAGCCTAGAATTCTTTTGCCATTCGCAAGCTGGAAGCCATTTACTCTCAGAGATCAGGTTTAATGCAATAACTAACAATTATATATAAGTTACTTCCTAATAATATTTATAATTAACTGTATTCTTTTTTGATGTTTCTTTTTAGAGTGTCCATTAAATTATTGCAAAAATGATGGGATTTGTGTGGTGGAGAAAAATGGTCCTATGTGTCGGTAAGGAACAGTCTTTTTTATAAACATTTATTGCAGCTGGCTTACTTATTTGAGGCTCTTATAATAGAATATCAATCAATATATGATTATTTATAAGATTATTAAGGTAAATATAGTTACACTATTTGCATTTATCTATATGCATAAGAGAAAAAGAAGATGGGAGTGTATTTCAAAAATGACAGTGATTTTATGTGATTTTGCATGCTTTCCAATATTTTCCAATATGTGAAATATCATTTTAATAATATTCATTATTCCTCATTTTGAATGTTTATATCAGGTTTTTAAAAGATTTTTCTCTGATATGGATATCCTCCTTTTGCAGATGAACTTGGGTTTATATCTCCTTTCTCACTGTTTATTTTAAATTCCATTTTTCTCTTTTCTAACAACAAAGTATAAAATTAATTTATAAACAAGACCATTTCTGGTTTATGTAAAGTATGTTTGTAAGTAAAGTTAAAGTATAGATAAGGAATACATTTGCATCATCAGTGATAGAATAAACAAAAACAGAACTTGAGATTTCTTTTGGGAATTACTTATACTGCATATACAAGATTGCTTGACTTTTTTTCCCGCTCACCCTGTAGGGAATTGAGCAAAAAATATTTCAGACTCCAAAGGAAATGATGCATATTCCATTATGTTTGTGTTATGACTCTTTAATCTAGAAGGCCAATGGATATATTACTTTTCTTATTAGGAAACTGATTGAAGGTTGATATTCAAATCATATCAGAACACACATACTTATCAAAAAGCAATGATTAATACCCATTTAAGTCCTTACATACTTTTGAGTCAATACTTACATTTTAAGAAAAGTAGTTTATTTCCCCAAAATTAAAACAACAGCAATTTTATCATGAAATATATTTAAACCCAAGCTCTAACATAGTTGAAACTGAGTTACTAATAGTTTTCTTGAAGTCTTTTGTCTCATTATGTAATTAATTTCACATCTCAATAAAATTATATAAATTTTCCAGTATTGGTTCTGTGAAAATTAATTTATCCTAAACTATTACTTGATTAAAAAAATGGGATGCATAATATTAGTCGCTATGATCTCCTGAAAAATATGAAGAATGATGTCACAAGTGAAAAAAGTCACTTAATGTCAAATTTTTTTATAGTAAGAAGTTTTGCATTTTTGTCCTCTAACTCTATCAGGCTGGTAAGCACAAAGATTTGAGAGAGTTTCAGCTAAGCAAGCAAAGGGCTTTGTATTCTTGACAACATCTTTATGAACTTAAATAAACTTTGGCAATTGAAATACAAATGGCTAAAAACTGTTTTCTCTCAGATTAGAAACGTCTAGGGTTGGGAAGAAGATTTGACAGAGGATATTGAAACTTAAGAAAGGAAATCAATGGAGCAAAATGTAGGAAGAAATTTTCTACCAGGGAAGTCCATGGAATATTTTAGTGTATTATTTTTCAGAGCAAAGAAGACTTTTCAAAAAGCAAAATAGCTATGAAGAACTATCATTATAAATAAATGTTTACAATTAGTGCTATCTATATATGTAGGAATGAAAACATAATTTTTGCAACTTTCCATAGTATCTTCATTTGAACTCTGCTTCTTTAAAATTGTGCAGTACAAAAGTCATGTGTGTGTGTATTGTAATACATTTTTAAAAAGCAAATGGTAGTCTATAAGGCAAAAAGTAGAACATTCCAGCACCTAAGGCCTACTTGGTAGTATGATTTATATCTCATATGGCCTTTTTCCCTTTACAAACAGGTGTACACACAAAAGTTCATGTGTTTACAGAAATGTGAATTATATCTTACATATCATGTTGTACCTTGATTTTTTTCTCTCATAAAATACCACGTCTATTCTTCTATGTGAATCCAGGACCACCCCTTACTGGTGCTGTAGTATTAGATTCATTAACTTTCCCATGTTTTATCTTCTTTTTCAGTAAAATGAAAAAGAGAATAGTACAAACCTTGTGAGATGGTTGTGAGATTTATATGTAAAATACTCAGAACAGGGCCTGGCACACCAAAGATATTATAGGAATGATAGACATCAATATTATTATGTCACTCTTTTATGCCATGTAGCATACAATGTTAAAATGTATGGTTATATAATAATTTAACTAACCTCATTAATGTCCTATTAATGAATGCTCAATTCTTAAATATTTGATTTTACAAATAATCTTCTAATACCTATCCTTTCATTTATCCTTGCCCAATTCCTTAATTTAAATGTGCTAATAAAATACCAAATAGCAAGATAAACTATTTCCAATTAGCATTAACATCAAATTAATTCTTATTTAAAGTTAATGTCCAGCTCATTACTATGTAGAGGTTTTCTTTTTTGATTTAAGGTTAAATGAAAACTCATCTTTAGAATAGAGAGTTTTAAAGCAACTGTAGTGTTATAATGGAAAAGTGGTGGGTTTATTTCAAGCCCTGTTCTTTTATATCCAAGAGTGAAAATTCATTATCCTTGTCATTTGTAGATAGCCAAAGAACCAAGGAGAGAAAACCAAAGTCCATTTTTTATCCAGGTCTCTCCATATTATTGGAATTTTGTTATTCTCCAAGGGTCTTATCACTAACGCCTTTGGATTTTCCCTTCAGAAAGAACCTCCAGATGGTACCTGCCAGACTCAGAGCAAGGAATTTTATAGAACAATTGGTTTACAGGGGTTTATAATTAGTTTTTCATGAGAGTAGGAACTACTTGGTAAGCAATGGTTTTCTATTACTTAAGAAACATTAATGGTTGGACATATTTGAGAGCTAAGGATGCAAATGATGAGTGGACAAAGGAAAAATGTCCCTCAGCTAAGGAAGCTGGATTCTTATATTATTATATTATTTTGATGTATCAACATATCTGTCAGAATAATAGACTAAGTTATATAAAATGAATTCCAAATCAATAGAAAAAGGAGGAAAGAATTGCAAACTAAAAAGATCCATTGAGTCAGTGTGGGTAAAAGAGAGAAATAGGAAGATGTGTCAAATAAAAGTACATAGCAAAAATAAGTGGAAATAATATATTCACATATATCAGGAATCACAGTAAATGTAAAAATGAAAAAGTCAAGCAAAGCCCAGACTATCAAATTGGGATGTGAGTATATACAGTCATACAGAATTTTACCTAATTCAGCATACTCAAGTTCAAACAAGTATTATACCTAGATGAAGAACAAATAAAACAAATGATGAGAATAAACAGATTTGTCAAGTGGAAATAAAACTAAATAGTAGTATCACTACAAATGCCAAAAACAAAATTTACAGTATAAACACATTTTAAGGAAGAATAATGTGGAATTAAACACTCTAAAATGTTTAAACAGGCATAATGTTAATGTAGCAAACAGCATAGTAAAAAAATTGAAGGTAAATTTATTTTTAAATATAATAAGACATGTTCAATTTAAAAATACACTCAAAACAAAAACAAAATTTTATTTATATACACATATCCATTCATGTCATTTTTACCTCATATTACTTTATAACAGTAAAGAATATGTGTAATTTTCATATTCAGGGATTATATTGATACTGTTATCAAGTATTTAACTAAAAATGAACCCCTAATAAAATTCTAGAAGTTTTGCTCAAAAATATGTATATGTGTCCTAATAAAAGAAATCAATAATAAAATTATAAAAGGAAAATAACCATTTGAGAAATTTTTTGCCATTCCTAGAAAATTCATATATTAAAAAGGCACTTTAACTTGGAATTTAAAAGGTAATAGAAATGGTTATTCCTCGTTTTTTGCCTTTAAAACCTGGCAATATATGAGAGTGGATCACTCTTTCTTTTAGAAAAGAAAGGTCATGTTTGCAATACCCTTTCATTACCGGTATGTGATAATACTTCATATTGCAAGAGCTCTTTGAATATGTGTTGACTGAATGTGTTCACTGAAGATTGAATGAATGGATGAATGAATAAATGCAAGTGGAAGTCCTGAAATTTCTAGGAAAATCATCACTACTTTAAAATATGTTCTTAAATGCACTGAGATAGGAGCTAATGACTTTACTGTAACCAAATGTAGCAATCACAAATGAACCACTTGGGAATTTCTATGTATGCAACAAGAAGTATATTAAGTACACAATGTGAGAAATTACTTTAAAAAAAGAGAGAGAAATTGCTTTAAAAAAGTCATCCATTAAAGAAATTCTGCTTTGCTACAATGACAGAAGAGGGTGCTCTTAAACTAGGAATATTGTAAACCATCTCAAATTGCTAATCCCAGTCACAAAATAAAAAGACAATAAAATTTCCACTATACAAAACCACTGTTTAAAAAAAAAAATCAGCTGACAGATTCCTTCCTTCCTTCCTTCTCAAAACAAAGATTAAAAAAAAAAAGAAAATGCTGTAATTCTAATTAATTCCCAATTAATTCTGGAATTAAAAAGAGCATTTTTAAAAATGCTTTTAAAAAAAGCATTTAGGGATATTTAAAAATAAGCCCATAAAACCTTATTCGAGTACAAAAATGGTCAACAAAACATTAACAATCAATTGAATGAAAGTAAAGGATTTAATTCAATCAATTGAATTGTTTGAACTCGGAAAATAAAATGAAATAAAAAGAAAGATTAAATTATAAATTTCCAAGAGAACATAGATTTAAATATAAAATTGTCAAGACATTTTAAACAAAGGCAGGAAAATAACCAAATAAATGAAGATGATATAAACTAAAACGAATCAAAAAGGAAGTAGCTGAAATGGAAGATCAAGCACATGCATATAATTGGAGTCTTACAAAGGAAAAGAAAACAATGGAACAGAACTAATACTTAATGTTATAATACAAGAAAATGATTTAATATATGTTCTTTCCATCTAAATGCAGCTTCTTTTTTATTGGTTGTTTTTAGTTACATATGACAGTAGAACTCCTTTTGATATAATTATACAAGCATGGAATATGTCTTACTCTGATTAGGACCCCATTCTTGTGATTGTACACTGTGGTGGGATTCACTATGGTGTACTCATATATTTACATAGAAAAATTATTTCAGATTCATCAGTTTCTTTCTCAATAAAGAATCACAAAAGGCACTTTGGTAAGATTAGGAACAAGGCAAGTGGTTAACCACCTTCTGTGATAGTTTATATTGTGCCAGAGATAGTCGCCAATACAATTTGACAAAAAAAAGAGAGAGAGAGATAGAATTGAAAAAAGAAGTTATTATGCTAGCAAACCTGGAAATTATGGAGAATCAAAGACAAAAATTAATTCCAACAATTAATATCAGTCAATAGTTTAAATACACCAGCAAAACTATTTAGAGCAGAAAAATGAAAAATAAATTATTCATAATAACAACAAAGAGATTTTTTAAAAAATAAAAATAGGTTTCATAAAATAAAAGCAAACCAATCTGATAAAAATAATTCTGAAGTACTTGAACCAATGAAAGACATTCTTTCCTCTGGGTGAATGACTTAATATCCTAAAGCCATTAGTTCTCCCATTTAATTCATAATCCTAACACAGCCTCTACAAAGAAAAATCACAGTTGTTGGGGTAAACAATTAGACTTAGACATTATGGAAACATAAGCATGGAATGACAGTAAAGCTATGAGGGTCTGAATAACCATATTACTATAAATAGAATGAAGCCTTTATTCTTAAAATAATGTGGTATATGTGTTTGACATTACAGATATTTTAGACTAGTGTAATAGAATAAAAAGTCTAGGGATGCATGCAAATGCCTTTGAAAATTTAGTCAATGATAAAGATGACATTTCAAATCCCTGGATGAAGATAAACCTTTTTAAAGAGAGTGTTGGTGCATCTAGTTAGGTAATTAGGCAAAAGATGAAATTGGACTCATACTTTAAAAGTAGAACCATGCACGCACACACATACACACACAAAAATAAAGATGCATCAGATGAGTGGACATCATAAAGCTGTTAATTCTCCCCTTGTTAATTCATATCCATAGAATAAAACACACACACAAACACTTAGGAAATAGTGAATTTTTCTATATCCTGAATATAGGAAAAACTTCTGTCAATAACTTGAATCCAAATGCCGTCAATGACAGGGTTACCAATGAAAGTTAACTATGTAAAAAATATATGTATTATCGTTTTTCATGGAAAAAATATTGTAATGTACTCTTATAAAAATGAATATATATTGCAATATCAAAAGACAAATGGTAATCTAAATACTTGCATCCTATATGTCATAAAAAAATTTAAATATCCCTAATGAAGAACTATTTTAAAATTCAGGGAAAGCCCAACATCATAGCAAAACAATCAATAAAATACTCCTTTTAAAATGTATAAAGTAATGTTAATATTAGGGATTAGGGTTCTCCTGAGAAACAGAACCAATAGGAAAGGGAGAATGGGGAAGAGGACCTGTCCATGGGATTTGATCCACATAAATAAAATAATTGGGAATCAACTTAACAAAAAGAGGTAAAAGACCTCTAGAATGAAAACTATAGGACACTAAAGAGAGAAATTGAAGAAGACCTTAGAAGGTGAAAAGATCTCTCATGCTCTTGAATAGGCAAAATTAATATTGACAAAATGGCCATACTACCCAAAGCACTATGCAGATTCAATGTGATTCCAAATAAAATTCCAATGTCATTCCTCATAGAAATAGAAAAAGCAATCATGAAATTTATTCGGAAAAAGAAGAGACCCAGAATAGTCAAAGCAATCCTCAGCAAGAAGAGTGAAGTAGGAAGCATCACAATACCAGACCTTAAACTATTCAACAAATCTATAGTAAAAAAATGGCATGGTATTGGCACCAAAATAGACATGTAGACAAATGGAACACAATAGAAGACACAGAGACAAACCCACATAAATACAGTTATCTCATACTAGACAAAGACACCAAAAACCTACAGTGGAGAGAAAAATAGAGCATCTTTAACAAATGGTGCTGGGAGAACTGGAAATCCATATGCAACAAAATGAAAATAAAACCCTCTCACCATGCACAAAACTCAACTCAAAGTGGAACAAGGACCTTGGAATTAGACCAAAGATCCTATGCCTAACAGAGGCCCAAATCTTCATCATGTCAGAGTAGGCCCCGACTTCCTTAACATGACTCCAAAAGTGCAAGAAATAAAATCAAGAGTTAATAAATGGGATGTACTCAAACTAAAAAGTTTCTTCTCAGCAAAAGAAACAATCAGTGAGGTAAATAGAGAGCCTAAATTTTGGGAGCAAATTTTTGCTGCACACATATCAGACAGAGCACTAATCTACAGGATATATAAAGAACTCAAAAAATTAACACCAAAATATCAAACAACCCAATCAATAAATGGGCTAGGAAGCTGACAGACACTTCTCAGAAGAAAATAAACAATTGATCAACAAATATATGAAAAGATGTTCAACATCTCCAGTAATTAGAGAAATGTAAATCAAAACTACTCTAATAAGATTTCATCTCACATTGGTCAGAATGGCAGCTATCAAGAATACAAAGACTGGGGTTGTAGCTCAGTGGTAGAGCACTTGCCTAGCACGTGTGAGGCATTGGGTTTAATTCTCAGAAGCACATATAAATAAATAAAATAAAGGTCCATTGGCAACTAAAAAAAATGTTAAAAGAAGAATACAGATAATAATAAATGTCGGCAAGGATATTGGGGGAAAGGTACACGCACACATTGCTGTTGGGACTTCAATTGGTGCAACCAATCTGGAAAGCAGATGGAGATTCCTTAGAAAACTTGGAATGGAACCACTATTTGACCCAGCTATCCCACTAGGTTCTATACCCTAAAGATTTAAAAACAGCATACTATAGTAACACAGCCACATCAATGTTTATAGCAGCACAATTCACAATTGCTAAACTGTTGAAATGACCTAGATGCCCTTCACCAGATGAATGGATAAAGAAAATGTGGGATATATACACAATGGAATATTACTCAGCATTAAAAGAGAGTAAAATTATGGCATTTGCAAGTAAATCAATAAATCAATGAGAATATCATGCTAAGTGAAGTAAGCCAATCCCAAAAAACCAAAGGCTGAATGTTGTCTCTGATAAGTGGATGCTGATCCATAAGGCAGAAGGGGGAGGCACAGGTAAAATCGAGGAACTTTGATTGGGCAAAGGAGAGGGAGGGTAGGAAGGATGCATGAGGGCAGGAAAGATGGTAGAATGAGATTGACATCATTATCCTAGGTACATGTGTGACTGCACATATGGTGTGATACTCCATCATGTACCACCATAAAAATGTGAAGTTGTGTTGCAGTTGCATACAATGAATCAAAACACATTCTGCTGTCATATATACCTAATTAAATTAAGTAAACAAATCTAAAAAAAATAGTAATTTTGACAAAATGACTTCTGCAAGCTGGAGAACCAGAAAAGATGATGGCATATTCAGTCTGAATTTGAAAGCTGGACAATAAATGATATAACTCCAAGTCCAGGGCATAGAGCCTGAGAATCAGGGGCTCATGTATATCCCAGAGTTTCAAGACTAGCCATCCAAGAGCTCTGTCATCCAAGGACAGTGGGAGAGGAATCTTCCATCACAAAAGGAAAGGGTGAGTTCACCTTTCTCCATCTTTTTCTTCTGTCCAGGCCCTCACTATATTGGGTGGTGCTCACATACATTAGTAAGGATGATTTTTTTTCTCATTTTGCTAATGCAAATGATAATCTTTTCCAGAAACAACTTCATAGACACAATTAGAAAATATATTTTACCAGCTATCGGGGCATCCCTTTGCTCTGTTAAATTAACACATAAACTAACTACCATTGCACTTAAATACATTGGGGTGGGGGGGGAATGATTATTCTACATTCATAAGAGTAAAGCAACTAAATTTGTATGAAGATGCCTTTTTCCAGCTCTTCTCTGAACAACATGCTGGTGGAAAAGCAAACTGTCACGATTCTTATAAAGATGAATTTGGCAATCTCTAGCAAAACTGTATATTCATTTACATTTTGATCTAACAATTCCATTTCTAGAATTTTTTTCTGCTGGTACAACTCTAACAATACGAGGATGCATGTCCACCAGGCCTACTCTCTGAAGCATTTTTATAATTTAAAAATATTTGTAACACAATAAATGCCCACATATAGAAAATTGGTTGCATAAACTATGATATATCCAATTAGTAGAATGCAGTGGGAACACAGAACAGGTATGGATTGTCTCTTGGGCCCAGGATAGAAATAGTGTTGCCTGGGGCAAGTCAATGAAATAAAGACATAAGTCATCAGAATTATTCTATAGCTTTTTATGATTCAAGTGTTAAAAATAATGACTGAAAGATTATGATATTGTCAATAATTGCATGTTAGCTACTATTTTTCAGTTTGATATATTGTGGCCTTAACATAAACTTATAGAGCAGATGATAAGTTGCCTAATTTGTCATTTAAAGAGGTGAAACTTGGTGAAATTAAGTAATTTACCTACAGACAAAAAAGCAAGAGACTGGTGGAGTACAGATTCTAACTCAGTTCAATCCCAAGTCTTTTTGATAGGATCTATGCTCTGAGGTTCTCAACCCTTGTAATATGTTGCCTCTTTGGAGTTTGTCTCGATGGCTCATGATTCTAGGAGTATAGATTTGAATCACATGCCCTAAGAAAATCTAGAACTGAGCTTGATTTGCATTCAACTGTTTGCAGGTCCTGAACACACTGTACACTTTGATTCCCATAAGCATACGTGTTGTTTCACTTACCCATTTCACACCTTCCCATTTTGACTCCCTGACCAACTTGTGTCTCAAATCATGTACAGTCTCCTCTCTAGAGATATCTTTGAACCCATATGCCTATGAATCATAACTTATATGAAGTGTATAAAGGAGGACAGAGGTTTGACTCTAAGAATAGGTAAACTTGAGTTTGGATATGTGCTCCAACACTTACTAAGTCCATGACCTTGAAAAAAATTACATAACTTCTTTCTAAGGCAGAGGAAGAAAATGGACATTTGCTTGAACAACTAACATTCACTACCATGATGGAGCTATGAATTGAAAGAGGATATTTTGTATTGCTGAAATGGATAATCCATAATTGTTTTATTGACTTTAAAATATTTAAAAATCTTTGTGTCTCCATCGCAGGCACTAGTAATCTACTTGCCATTTATTTGCCTAGCATTATGTTAATTATATCTATAGCAAAAACAATAGTTCTCTACAAAGTAATATAAAATTCGTCATCAAAATGTAAAATTATGGCAATTGTTATTATTTTTTTTCAAACATAGTATCCAGTGCTAAGGGATAAAACATATACTCTTAACACTTGAGTGCACTGCAAACGAAAATTGTTCCAAAGTTTACAAAGTCAACTTAAATATGACAGCATTTATATATCTTTGTAAAATAGAGAGGCCAGCAGATATATTTTTTTCAAGTTAAACATGTAGAAGAGACAATTTTATAGAAAAAAATAAAAATTACCAAAATTGGCCCAAAATATGTAAAATGCCCCCCCACACACACAAAAAAAAGTTAACTATGTGAGCTAATATATATGTTCATTAGCTGGATTTATATTTCTACAATAAATACATACTTCAAAACATCATCTTGTACACCATACATACATAATTTTATCTGCCCATTTAAAATAAATATTTTTAGAGAGAGAGAAAGAGAAAAAGAGAGAGAGAGAATTTTTTAATATTTATTTTTTTAGTTTTTGGTGGACACAACATCTTTATTTTATTTTTATGTGGTGCTGAGGATCGAATCCAGCACCCCATGAATGCCAGGTGAGCACGCTACCGCTTGAGCCACATCCCCAGCCCTAAAATAAATAATTTTTAAGTGAGATATTTTTCCTTAAAACCATAAATAAGAAAAAAAATCTAATAAAGACTACTAGCACTCAAAATGGTGAATTTGCTCAAGGAGTTTTAGGTAAAGGAAAAGCAAAAAAAAAAAAAAAAAAGTAAGACCTTACATACTGAAAAAGAGAAAATACCAATATTTCTGCAGATATTCGCTGTTTAGGAAATCCAAGCAAATTAACTGCAGTACTGTTAAAATGATAAAAGGCATGGTAGAAAGATACAAGATAAATATACAAGACTGAGTTAATTTCTTTTTCACCGGTACTAATAACAACTGAACAAGGTAAGAGCTCTATTCTGAAGCAACAGCAGTAATTACAATTCATACAGTTTTGTACTTACTTCAAATATTTACCACCACATAAAATAAACCAAAAAGCTCAAATAAAGGAGCTTCAAAAATAACTTGAATAAGTAGATAGGAAAAAAATGAACAAAGTACTTTCTAATACTATCAATATTTGATATTATGCCAATGACAATTAATTTTTTAAAATATTTTTTAAGTTGTAAATGGACACAATATTTTTATTTTTATTTTATTTATTTTTATGTGGTGCTGACAATCGAACCTTACATGTGTGAGGCAAGTGATCTATCACTGAACTCCAAACCCAGCCCAACAACCAATTAATTATATTGGTCAATTGAATGTAATTAAAGCATTGTACTTGTGTTTGTCTTGAAATAGGTAAATGTATTTTAAAGTTCACCTAAAATAAATATAAAATTTAAATCCAAAATTAAAGATTAGTAATTTCTGTACATGATAGAGAAACTTGCTGTGAAGTCATTATATTGTGAAACTGGAACAGAATAGACAATAGACTATTAAAATAAAGAGTCTTCAAATACAATAATGTAGTTACATAAAATCATTATTAAGTAGGTGATATTTCAAGCTAATGAGAATGGATGGGTTAGATTATACAATAATTGGTATTAGAACTAATTGGTTAGCCAGTTATGAAATATTATTAAGATTTTACACAAGAATTAATTGCATAATTATTAAATCTATATGCACAGAAATATTATAAAAGTTTCTAGAGAAAATATGAGAAGATATTTTAAAATCTTTGAGTATGAATGTCATTTCTAGGTAGCCATAAAAGAAAAGATAGATAAATGTGAAAATTCAACCATATTGGTTTTTGAAATTAAAACTACAATATGGCTAAAGAAACTGTGAACATAAGTTTGAAAGAGATAGTAGTCCAGGAGAAAAATATATAGTAAATACTACGGAAAGGATTGACTATAATGCATATAATTTTCCCTTAAAGCAATAAAAATTATGTCATATAGTTGATGAAGATTATTTATAGACAAAGGAATATAAAAGGTTAACACATCTGAAAATAATTTCGTATCAACAAGAAAACACTGGGTAAACCATTGGATTCCTGGTTTGACCTGTCAAGATGACCAAAAAAAATTTCACAACATTTAGTAATTGCCTCTGCTCTTTTCTACACAGCTTGTGGGAATATAACTTGTTTTTTTCCTTAAGGAAACTAAATACACACATTGGAGGAAAAGATGTCTTGGGAAAGACAAAGTTGCAGTATATTTGCAAAATATTAATACAACACACATTCTTTAACTCAACAAACTCAAAGGACTCTAGACTACTAACATATTAGTAAGGAATATAAACATAAACACGTGGTTTGGGGGTATTATGCAATAGCTCCACATTGAAAGCAAACAAGCATTCAATACAGTGCAGTGTGGAATACTGTACAACATTTTTTTAATGGAAGCTAGAAATCCTGACATAGAAAGCTTCAAAGCTGATAGATGAAAAGTGAAAACTCCAAATAACATGTTTATTAACATTCTATTTCAAGGGAGAGATAGTTTTAACTGCTTTTATGTGAAAACAAAAAGAAGCCTGGGAGGCTACAAAACCAACTACTAAGAACCATCAGTGAGCTCTAGAGAAGATAGCCTTTGGATGGCAGAGACATATTTTATGCTTTGGTTTTTGCATTTTTTTTTTTACAGGCTCTGTTCTTGTCACTTAGAAAAGCATTTTTAAAACCAGATTTTTTTTTAAGTTACAATATGTAAGAAGTAGAACCAGCTGACTGTTTTTAACTATCTGTCCTCTAGATGAATGCACCTGTCCCTAAAGTTCCTTTCCCTGTTGTCACAAAGCATTACACACTTACTGCCTCCAGCAGAGCCAAGCAGGAAGGACATACCAGAAATGCAATTGAAGGTAAAGGGAGTCAGGCTATCACCAAGATCACCAACTCCTCCTCTCTACCTCTCTCCCAGAGCTGGACTCTCCTTTCATCTCAGACTAACAGAGCCATGAAAATGAGCAGCTCAGTAATACCTAATGCTCCTTCTCTGCCCTTTTCCCAGAAAGAAAACCTTGTGATGTGTTTGCACACTTAGCTCCTAAATTCTTTTTAATTTTCCCACGACAGCAGTCAGCTTTCATCTCTGAAACCTGCATTTCTCTGGTGATCTGAGGTACTTACCTCCTGCATGACCTGTTGGCTCATCCAGGGAGGCCATTATTCAAGGAAGGACTTGGCCCAGATTTTGTTCACTGGTCATTGCTGACAGGGATTTGTGATCCAGATATTTTCCAAGGTCTCTGGTATGACCTGACTGTTAAGTGGATATTTCTGTCCTCCGAGAAGAAAAGTGGAGGGTTATTTCTGGGGCAGTATCTCATGCCAAAGGAATTGCTCTAAAAGAGAGAACAAGAAATAGCTGGCTATGGTATAAGAATCAGGAGTTTCCAAAAGCTCACTCCTTTAATCCATCCTAACAGAGATGCACAGGAAAATGTTTAATCTTCATCAACCCTGTTTTTGCTTTATCAATTTATTAGTATGTGCACAACCAAGCTTTAAAGAGGGAGTGGTTGATGGAAAATGACATCTTTTCTTTCTTTGCCGCATGATGTGCGTATGTGTCCAATGCACTGTATTGAAGGGGAGCTGGAGACACAGCCCAAAGGAGGCGCTCAGAGACCTGAGCTTCTAAGAATGCTGACAAAAAGTCATTCCTCAGACTGAATTTTACAATTTCCCAAACCAGACTCCCCAGTGGCCCTGAACTGCAGGCCATCCAGCTCTGCCCTGATCCTACACGGCTTTTCTTCCTGCTCAGCCAGCATGAGTTTAACTATGTCAGAGTAGAATCTTTTGTGCTGTTGCTAGGTGGCTGATCTCTGCCTTACAGAAGCAAAATCTAGCAAATGAGGTAGAACTTTTTGAACTTATCCCTCTTACTAGTGAAATGTTGACAGACCTAAGTACTTCAATGCATTTTAATTTTGAAAGTCCCGTGGGACTTTTCTTATCCTCTGAAAGCACCAGTTTTTGTTTGCTATTGCCCTAATCTGCCGCCCCTCTGAAACTCCTAGATGTAGGGAATCCCTTTGTACTTTTCATAAAATGATTCCTCATTTTTACCAGGAAGACCAAGGAAGTAACAGAAATGGTTCATCTCCTAAATTAAAGATTAAATCATGACTATTCATGATGAATGACTAAGTTTTTTATGTGTGTTTATATAAACATACACTTGGTATTAAATTTAAAAATGCATCTCTTTTGATTTATCATTTGGGAGTCCAAAGTAAAGTCATATAATATCACTTCATGGCAAATCTTTTCATTTTAATGCTACCACCATCTACCAATTCTGAGGACGAACATGACATGCTTTCTGAATATATATGGAGAATTCTAACTTTGGAATGAGAACATTTTCTAATAACTACATTTTTCATTTTGTAGATAAAATTGGAAAACACTCTTTACTTGTTAGAGTGTCAAAATGAGAATTTGTTTCATTTGAATAAAGACTCCAATAATAGGAAATAAGGCTTTACATATATTATTCTTTTTCACTGGTTGGAATTAAAAATGTTTCAAGAAGTTTTTCTGTAGCAATGTAAATTGTAATATATTGTATTTTGCTATTGGTTATGAATTCTACAATTCAGAAAGCATATAATTTATATATAAAGGTATATGTTGATAAGAGGTATAAATATATCATCTTTTAATGTATAAGTTCACTGAGATAACCTAGTGAACAAATATCTATTCATATTGACAAATACTTGCCTTTTTTTCTTTTAGTACAAAAAACATCACAATATATAAAAATTAATCAGTCATTCATAAACTGTCAGATATATGAATGACTCTTTTTTATCCATCTCAGGGAAACTTACTGATAGTGTAGAAGGAGCAGTCTGGGGCCCGGGAGAACTCCTCTGGGGGATCCAAATAGCAAAACTTTCATAAAGTGGTTAATTGTTTTAAAGAAGGTACAGGTGAAGCTATAAAAACAACAAGGGATGTTGGGGCCCCAAGAGATTGCCAGCAATAGAAATCTAAACCAACAGGACAAGGGGTAAATCTTGGGTCACCAGTTCCCCATGAGAGCTGGATGGGGCAAAGGAGGCTCATAGTAGGAACTCTACTTGGGGAACCCCACAGCTACTGCCATATTGGAGAAGGTAGAGGAAGCAGGTAAAAGGTATCCTAAATTCACTCTCCTTCTACCCTCCCAACTCCAGTTGCTGTCTCAACAGAAAACCAGAGAACAAAGCAGAAGGGACCAGGGAGCAATTCATAGAGGGCTTTTCCCCTAGGCTTAGAGTAGGGACTAGAAGGGGCTCTGGGCCAGGGTAATGACAGTGGCAAATCTGATCTACATCATAATATGTGCATCAATTAGAAAGACCATCCAGTTTCTAGTAATGGAGATCTGGCTACAGTGTCTTCAAAGCCAAGGGAATATTTGTCTTAAAATAAAAATTCAAGCAAAAAGTGATTACTAAGACTGTTTAAAAGATGTCAAAATCAAATGGGATTCTCCTAACCTTCCGTATGGGGCCTAAACTCCATCATATCATGCAGTTTTTCAGACAATCCCAAATCAAATAAGGCAAAGACAAAAAAAAAAAGGAAAAAAACAACTTAAAAGTTTAACTAAAGGCCCCACCCAACAAGTTATACAAAAATCTCACTTTTCTGAGATAGAGACTGAGATAAGGAGTAAAGTGGATATTTAGATTAAGGTGTAAAGATCACTACATAACAGGTCATCAAGATTATGGGACTGGTTTTTAGATACCTCGTGAAAGAGGTATTTTGAAGAAGTGAGGGAAATCTTTACGAAAAGCTCTTGACCATGCTGCAAGTCTTATTCCATCCCTCAAGGAAAAATGCCATGATATTGACCTCAAAAGACCTCTCTGAGAACACTGATTTGACCACGTAGGATTAGTATCTTGTGAGGCACATGAGATATCTAAAGACAGTTGCTCTGGTTATTGTCCTATATGGTAGGGCAGAATAAGAGAGAGTAGCTGGAACATTGGAAAGTAACTCTGTGCCTCTCCTTAAAAGTAGATCAAAAATATACAAATCCTGGTGACAGAATATTTGACCCATGTTAACAATGTCACCTGGTGATTTTATAAACCTTTTCCAGAGATGTTTCTCAGTAGTTAAAAGATCCTCAAATTCAAGAAACTCTAAAACAGCCTCTGGGAAGAAAAAAAAAAAAAGCAAATTGTCCTTTAAACACCTGTCAAGCTCAGAGAACCAAAAGGTCAGAATTTTCCTTCCCTCCTTTCCCCCTGCCTTCCCCAGGCTCCAACACCAGATGGACCAGAAGCAGCTGGGACAGAAGGAACAGAGAGAGACAGGAAATGCCAAGTTGCCTCTTCTCAGAGGGTGATCAGTTTCCCTAAAGTTGACCCCTGCTAAGGGAGGTCAAAAATGCAGCTAAATTTAGGTTTTGATTGTTCCACAAGACTGAGCATAAAAGTCACCAAAGTAAGACTGATTTTAATAACCTAGAGTGTCCATCAAATTTCTAACCTACTTGAGTGGCAGGAAAATCATGTGGCTACTAGAATTTTTATTTAGTTGTAGTGAGTTTAAAAACCATGGAAGAAAAACTTGATTTCCATTTTTTGTTACATTCCAAAAGCCATGCTTGCAGAATAGAGATTTAGTAGTGTCTTGACTGTGCATTGCTCAAGGTTATGTTGGTAAGAAAGAAGAGAATCAACTGGCTAAGTTCCCAGCAGTCTTCCTTAACAGTCATCTATCTGCAAAGTGAGGAGTAAATAGTCCAGGTATTCTAAACTATTAAAAATAATATGTTACTATAAAATAAGAAAGCTTTAAAAACCTCATAAGAAGAGAAATATGTAGTACTTATTTGACTCTAGGACTGTTGAACTGGCAAAAATTGGCTGGATATTCAACTCATGTAAAAGAATCAGAACCAACAGTACTTCCCATTGGGTGGAGGACTAGAGGTCCAGCACATGAAACCCAAGGTGCAAATGAGGCTCTGCAGCTTGAAGCCAGGGTAAAGAAATGGTGCAATTATTGTCTTGATCTGTGGCTTTTATAAAACTGAATATCTGTCTTAGCAGGACCAGAGACTGCCTTACAATTAGTACTTGGATCATTTTTTTCTTTTCTAAAAAATAAATGATAGTGGAATGCATTACAATTCTTATTACACATATACAGCACAGTTTTTCATATCTCTGGTCATATATAAAGTATGGTGATGCCAATTCATGTATTCATACATATATGCTGGGTAATAATGCCCATCACCTTCCACCATCATTGCTAACCCCCTGCCCCCTCCTTTTCCCTCCCACCCCTCTGCTCTATCTAGAGTTCGTCTCTTCCTGCCATACCCCCCGTCTGTACCCCGCTAAAAATCAGTCTCCTTATATCAGAGAAAACATTTGGCATTTGGTTTTTTGGGATTGGCTAACTTCACTTAGCATTATCTTCTCCAACACCATCCATTTACCTACAAATGCCATGATTTTATTCTCTTTTATTGCTGAGTAAAATTCCATTGTGTATATATGCCACATTTTTTTTATCCACTTATCTACTGTAGGGCATTTAGGTTGGTTCCACAGTTTAGCTATTGTGAATCATTATACTATAAACATGGATGTGACTGTGTCCCTGTAGTATGCTGTTTTTAAGTTCATTGGGTATAGATCCAGGAGTGGGATAGCTGGATCAAATGGTGGTTCCATTCTGAGATTTCCAAGGAATCTCCATACTACTTTCCAAATTGGCTGCACCAATTTGTAGTCCCACCAGCAATATATGAGTGTACCTTTCCCCCCACATCCTCGACAACACTTATTGTTATTTGTCTTCATAATAGCTGCCATTCTGACTGGAGTGAGATGATATCTTAGAGAAGTTTTGATTTGCATTTCTCTAATTGCTAGAGATGATGAGGATTTTTTCATATATTTGTTGATTGATTGTATAACCTCTTCTAAGAAATGTCTGTTCAGATCTAGGCCCATTTATTGATTGGGTTTTTTGTTTTTTTCAGTGTTTAGCTTTTTGAGTTCTTTATATACCCTAGAGATTAGTGCTCTATCTGATGTGTAAGGGGTAAAGATTTGCTCACAGGATGTAGGCTCTCTGTTCACCTCACAGATTGTTTAGTTTGCTGAAAAGAAACTTTTTAGTTTGAATTCATCTCATTTATTGATTCTTGGTTTTAATTCTTGCACTATAGGAGTCTTATTAAGAAAGTTAGGGCCTAATTCCACATGATGAAGATTAGGGCCTATTAGACGCAGGGTGTCTGGTTGTATTCCCAAGTCCTAATTTAAGTTCTTCTTTTCCTATACATATCCCTTTAATTTCTTTCATCTGTCTAATTGCTCTGGCCAATGTTTCAAGAACTATGTTAAATAGAAGTGGTGATTAGGCCCCCTGTCTTGTTCCAGTTTTTAGACGGAATGCCTTCAATTTTTCTTCATTTAGAATGATATTGGCCTGAGGCTTAGCGTAGATAGCCTTTACGATGTCGAGATATGTTCCTGTTATACCTATTTTTTCTGGTGTTTTGAAAATGAAAGGGTGCTGTATTTTGTCAAATGCTTTTCTGCATATATCTGGATGATCATATGATCTTATATTTGAGTCTATTGATGTGACAAATTACATTTATTGATTTCCGTATGTTGAACTAACTTTGCATCCCTGGGATGGATCCCACTTTGGATCAAACCTTTATGGGAGCAAGACTCATGATCCCTGAGATTGCACAGGGGCATTAAAACAACGAAAGATTCAATTGGACAGTGGAGGAACCTAAGGAAAGTAACCCTAAGAGTACAGAAAATCATCATGAGAGAGAGAATTCCATTTCAGGATGAGCTCATAACCTCCAAAGCAACTGCAAATCTAATGATAAAAGAGATAATAGAATTATTTGTTGGAAAAAATATTCCTGATAAAATAAAAAGAATAAGTGAACTAAAAATAAGTTTAAATAAATATGTTTAAGATCCTCAAAGGCTCAAAATGAAAGAGTATAGTCCACAAAAAGCAAATGACAATGAAAAGTAAAACTGTCAGCTGATTCAAGAAAATTTGTGCATGAAACCTAGTCATGAAATTTTAAAATAAAACCTAAGTTAAACACAATTGAAGAGGAAAAAACATTGGAAGACATCATTAAAATATTCACTCAGGATATACACAAAGACAAAAAGATTAAAATATAAAAGAACTATTATGCTATATAAATCACATGAAAAATATATTGAAGGGTTACAAATATGATCAATAGGATCTCAAGACACCTAGACTTGAGCATCCAAAAAGCAATATTGAGATAATAAAATATTTGATAATTGTTTGGGGGGGCTACTGGGGATTGAACTCAGGGACATTATGCCACATTGCCAGCCCTATTTTGTACTTATTTAGAGACAGGGTCTCACTGAGTTGCTTAGAGCCTTGCTCTGCTTCTGCCTTCAGAGCTGCTGGGATTATGGGAGTGCACCATGACGCCTAGCCTGATAATTTTTAAAATAATACTCTGACCTTAAAATTAGTATACAAAGTGCTTTCCACATATGTATGGGTATTCAAAACACACAACAAAACAAAACTAAAATTCCATATCTTCACATATCATAGTAAAATTGCAAGAAAACAAGGGAAAGAATATAATTTAAAAGCATCTCAGAAAAATATACCTATGAAGTTTTAACAGCTAAATTAACTATGGGGTTTTCTTATAACAATAGGTATCATATATTAGCTCAAGCCAGAATTTCATGCCCAATCTGTTTTTAATGAGGCATGAGGATGGAATAAAGACATTGTCAGCCATACAGAAATTATGATTTTCCATTTTCTTATTACTTGGTAACAGCTGAAACAAAAAGAAAGTCTTTTCCTAAAGAAAAGGTGAGGATAATAAAACAATGGTGATTAAATAAGCCCATAAGTTCTTTCTACACATATATTACTTCTAAATATAATGTTCACTTTTGTAATATGTTTTAAAGAGTAAAAATAAAAATGCTTTTTAAAAATAGCATTGAAAAGAAGAAAGGATGCTTTAGAGAATTGAGAAAGGTACTAAAAATCCCTTATGCTTTTCAGAAGATAGATGATCTAATAAATTTCAGCATTGATCTAGAAAATATTAGTGATGACTATATTTAAAGATACTAGGGCTAGGATGTAACTCAGTGATATAGTGCTTGCCAAACATAGGTGAGGCCCTGGGTCCCATCCCCAGCACTTCAAATAAATAAATAAATAACCATTAAAGAGTAGAAATAAAAAGTATAACTTTCCATTTTAACAGAAGAAAAAAAAGGGAGAACATAAACAACAATCTCCCTACCACCTGAAAATAGAAAAAGAGAAGCAAAGAAAAATAATATTAAACAAAAATAATATCAAAGAAAAAATAATATTAAACATGAAGCAAAATAGAATAACAGGAATATAAAAACATCACTAATCATAAAAATATTTAATAGCATGAACTATATTATTGCTTTTTAAATCTAGTTTTGTGCTGCTTAAAGATGCACATACAAAAAGTTTGAAGAAAAGTTAATAGGAAAAGATAGAAAAGAAAGGCTAATCAAAATTAAGCTGATATAGTTGTAAAAATTAGGCAAAAATTCCTTTACAATAGAGATGAAAAGGAATAGAAAGTAAAATGTAGCAATGAAGGTGGTTAAAAAAAATTCCTCATGAATGCAAAAGGATGTAACTACAGTCTCAAAATAAATGTATAGCCAAAAGTGGTCAAATCACAAGGAAAATATATTTCCATGATTTACACACACACACACACACATAGACACACACACACACTTCCTCTCTCTCATAAACTGGGATAGAGTATGTTTTGTATACTATTAAGTTAGAATAATACTTTGTCAATACATTTTTGAAAATAAAATTGGTAATTATCTGGAAAGTTTAATGACGTAAAGAAATAAAAATAAACTAGTTACCTTAAACAAATTTAATTAATTAAAACATAGCCAATGATCATTGAAACCAGGTTTTTTTCCTTTAACAGTTTAACATAAAATACATCAGCCACTTAGAAAATTGAAGAAACAAAAGAGAGAGAGTTGACAAATAATCACAAAGTAAATTTCCATGTCTGATGTGTTTTTTTAAAAAAAATGTTTTTTAAATGTTGATGGGCCTTTATTTTATTCATTTATTTATATGTGGTGCTGAGAATCAAACCCAGTGCCTCATAAATGCTAGGTAAGCCCTCTACCACTGAGCCAAAACCCTAGCCCTTGCATCCGATAGTTTTAAAAATTAGTTTTATCAAATTTTCATGCAACAATGATCCTAATTTTATGCCAACTACTTCAGAAATAGAAAAGGAACTGGTAAAAAAAAAAACATACTCATTGGTGAGATAGGATAGAGATTATATCAGCAATGAATGAAGACAGACTAAAGGGTTCCCCATGTACCTGGCTTACAGTGAGGGGTCAATAAATATTACTCTGACTGATATAGAAGCAAAACAAAAAGAACAGAAGCAGCACATATTGATTTTTCTTATGAACATAAGTGTATAAAATTGAAAGTAAAATATTAGCAAATCAAATGAATCAGTGGTTACCAGATAAAGTAACTTAGTCACAAAGAAATTCTGCTAATGGCAACACTGGAATCCAAGTCTACTGGGACCAGAATGAACGTCACAAGGCTGTCATTTATTGTTGGTAACCAGGTAAGTCACATTACCAAAATCCATTTCAGCAGAGTTAATGTTCTATTCCCTTCATAGAAATAAGAAATGAATTAGCAAATATACCAGCCATGTGACAGCATGGGCCCCTGGACCAAAGATAGTCACCATATACAATATTGAAAGGCAATGCTGTCCCCAAACAAGTTTCAGGTGACTCTAGAAACAGGGCCAATGAACACTGAAATAACAGCACACCATGGGAGATCTAAGGATTTAGGAGAAAAGGCAGAAAGTGTTAGTCTTAATTAGTCAACAAAAGGAATGGCAGGTTTTTATAGGGTAACAAGTAAACAAAAACTATGAATCAATTCACAGGCCAAAAGCCACTGTTTTTTTCCTTATTGCTTTCACTCTATGGCTTATGAAAACATTTCAAGCATGTTACAGGCACAGAACCAAAGAAACAGAGTTGGAGGTCAAAGTAGAGAGTGTTTAGAGACTGGAAATCATAATAAAATTGTCAGGCCCACTATAAGTAACCTAAAAGTAAAATGATACTGCATTTAAGGGAATAGCAGAAAATTAATTTTGAAAGAGATTTTAGAACTTAATAATCAGTTGAGTCTGGGAGAGGGATGATAAATAAGAACAAAAAAATCCAAGTAGCCTCAGCCTTTTTAATAACTTGGAAAATGTTGATACTGTAAGCAGGAACTTGAATAACTGGAGGAAGTGGTATTTGTAAGAGAAGAGACCCACTATTCTATTAAACTCTTCTGCAAACTACCACAGGAATGTGAATCAAGCAATCCTTCACCAAGACAAGGGTTTGTTTGCCGTTATTATGGCATAGTTTTTAGACTTTGCTCTCAGATTCCAATGAGGTCACCACCCACAGCAGACTGACCGGGGAAGCTCTTTGGCAAGACTCCTCATGTTGGAAACTCTGACCTAAACCATGAGAGACATGTCAGCAAACAGTTGAGCTTCCTTTTTGTCCTGTGGGTGACCAGAGGAGCAGAAAGGCTGTTTTGTTGTTGCTGTTGCTATTTTCTTTTTAAATGAAACCTCATGAGTACTCTCTTCTCAAACTTTGCTTTAACTGAGGAAATAAAGGGTACAGGGCAGTTGTCCAACGCTCCACAAGACATATAAATAAGCAAAAAAATATAAATTAAGAAATGGATGTGAGAAATTTTCCAAAAGTTCAGATATGGGAACACATATCAGGTGAAAAATGAGTCACATTCTTCTCTTGCCCAAATAAATAAGTGCAGCAAAAGGTAAATAAAAATTTAGTACTTGTATTTCAGAAAAAGCATCTATCAGAACCTCAGGGAAGGTTTAGCTATACATAGAATTGACCTATAGCTAGAAGAAACACATGTGTATATTTGTCTCTAGAACACAGAAGGATGGAGTCACGTGTAAATGGCCTCAATTAGGTAAGTGGCTGAGATGAAGGAGTTCAAATACAGCACACACATCTCTTGGATCTCTACAAGAATCCTAGGATGTGATTCTGGGTCTCCCACTCTGAGAGATAACGGACATATCCTATAAGGCAACATTCCCTCTGCTCGCTCCATGCGTTTTGAGAAATTAGTAAATAATAATAATAACAATTCAAAATTGGAATGTTTCCAGACCTGCATTGCTAGAGTCAGTCAAAACAGTTAAATCTCGGTGGCCCCTGCCTTTAGTGCATGGGAACCATTAGCAGGTACGCATCCTCCAGCCTTCTTTTGTAATTAGTGTGAGAAATGACAAAGGCGAATTATTTCATTGAAAATGCTAACTAAATTAGAGAATATAAACCTATCGAAATTGGACATTAGTATTTACTTTCGCCATATTTCCAATATATATGTCTCAGGCCAGAAGCTTATCATTAAGTATCATTCTTAAAACATAAATAATTTTAATATTTTGAATTCAACAGAACAAGATGAAGTTTGAGTCACCATTAACTAAATTGAGAGTGAACATAGCCCTAAAGAGTCACTGTATGGTTGTGTCTATATATCACTTGTACCACAGGTAGAATTTTTTAAGGAGTGGTGATTATGTTGATGGAGGTCATAGTCACAGCTAAGCTGTGCAAATGAAATTAAAATGAGTTCATCTCAGCTTTCCATAATGTATAGGTTTTGTGGGCTCCTCACTGACTATAATGCCCAATGGAATAGTGCTGTGTTGGATTCTACTGTTCGAATTATGTAGGATAGGATTCTACTGCTATACCCGGTATTCCCATCGCAGTTCCCAAGAGATTTTTCAATCCTGAAAGAGAAGAAGAGCCAGGAGAAGAAAGAATGCTTAATTTTAAAAAAATAAATACATTTCTACAGAATTGTTCACAAAATGTTAATTGAATCTGAGCAGTTATGGGAATTGCTTTCTACCTTAACTATATCAAATATTTAACAGCGTTTCTCCTAGCTCCCAACTATTTTGGAAAAAAGTGGTCTCTAACAACATCTAGTTACAATTTATCTCATTCTGGGTCACTGTCACCCTGTGGTTAAAATGTTCCTTTGATTTTATTTCTTGAACTTATCTTGTTTCCTCCTTTCCCCTTTCTACAGAATCCAGAAACAACTATATTCAAGGCATTAGACAGTAAAATAAGTAAGAGGTAGAAATTATATAATAAATTTTTGTTTCAAAGGAAAAGAAAAAAGAAATTTGATAGGATAATGGAGTTCTGTCTTTAAAAAAAAGATAGTGCTACATGGTTTTCATTCTGTTTTCAAAGCCAATCTGAAGTCATCCAAAAATAGCATTCTACCCTTATTATTATCATCTTATTGCTATTTTTATTTGTATATTTCAGACACTAATTTTTACTAAATTGTCTCATGCAAGAAGAAAAATAGGTTTAAATAAAATAAAGTTATCATATTTAAACATCCTACAGATACATTTAGTGCAGTACAGTTTCTGTGATGGTGGGTTATATTTTCATATGACAACATGTATTAGATGTCTTATCTCAGATAAAATGATGAAAGGGAATAACAACACTAAAGGCATTTTAAACTATGCATACGAAGTATAAAGTAATAATTACACATACATCATTGTCCTTTGGTCATCAGAGACCTTACATGTGGAAGGAAAACCAGCAGCCTTCTGACATAATAAGGAAACGAGATGGTTGGAAGTGCTTTATCAAAGAGTATAGTTCTTACAAGCAATGAGCACCCACCCTGAGACATATTTATGATTTGGGTTTCTTTTAAATGTATTTCCCCACCCCCGTACAATAATGGACTTCGTTCAGAACTCCTTTTCATACCCTAAATCTTTATTTTGAATTATATGACCCAACATATAAATTATTGAAAAAATGGGGCCATCAAGAATGATAGAAGTCATTTTTTATACTCTCGGAGTCAACAACCTTTATCAAGATAGAATTAGCTTTGTAGCAGTGTTGCCCAATTTACTGTCTATTGTGAGTTTGCCTCTCTGTTATGCACATTCATTAGTTGATTTTTAATAGCTGGTACAAGCAGCATAAATTTAATCACAAGTGTCTTTTACATGGTATTTCCCAATCACTAGACATGACTTCCCCAGATTTAAATTGTAAATTCAACACTCATGTATGGTAAATGACCCACATTGTGTTACAAGCCACAGAACTCAACACTGTCATTTCATTATTGGTAGTAACAAGCAGGCTTGTAAAACTAGGATCTGGAGATTGAGTGAAAAAAAATAATTAATGTTTATTTTTTCTCAAATGTAAAATTAATTTTAACTGTTTGGTAAATATTTTCAAAAGGTATCTTCAAATGATGAATTTCAAACTCAGTCCCAGACTAAATTCATCAAAACTTCATGATTTCTTTGTTTTTAGCAAAACAATTTTGTTTGTTTGTTTTTTTTCTCCTATATTGGCTCCACTTACTGTGGAAACAAGATGACAGACTATTCCAGAAAAATCTATTGATATTTCCAATGGTTAATCTTATCAATCTTCTGTGAAGGTGTTTTGGTCTCTGATCTCCAAAATTAGCAAATGGCTGAATTTTTGACTGAGATTTTGTGCCTCTGCTCTTGAAATACATTCTGAGGTACAGAAAGTACATATGAAGACCTAACCTAAGCAACCAATAATATACCATTTCTTTATTTGAAATTCATTCTAGCTGCATAGTGGACCCTCTTACATTGCTACTTCCCATTCCTCAACAAAAGTGAAAGATAAAAATAAACAGTATAAAAAACAGGCTAGAAATGCATTGACGAGAATGACGGATAAGATCACGAAAGTAAATACATATAACTATGTAAATACATATACAGTCCATATGGACAAATCTAATTCTAAGGAAAGACATGAAACTTTAAATTAGAAAGATCTAAGAACAACCACCACCAAAAAATACCCCCCAATTTATGCATAGAAATGCTCAAGTTCAACTTAGGTAATATTTCTATAAGAAGACACAAGGTTTCTAAATTTGAAGAACTAGGTTTGCAGCTTCACATTTGAGAGCCTGAAGTAAAATCGTTGAAGGTCACTGGCATTCATGTATTACCAGTTGAGGATTGGAGGCATTAGGTTAGAGGGAGGGCATGGGAGAAAATGTTTCTGATAGGTTTCAGGGAAGGTTGCATTATTGGCTCCAGAAAGTTCTACTTCAGGTTTTTATTCAACTTCATTTCTATCAGGACTTGATAGTTCTAGAAATTCTGTAGTTTGAACATAGCTCTCTTATCACCCCCTGGTGGATAGTGATCAAGTCTACTTTTATCTTTTAGTTCCTTTGTATATTTTCTTTGTTGAAGAAATATACCACCTGATATGGTAATTACTAGTACTGAATAAGACTTTGTGTTTTATGTATTCAGTTAACCATAGTTAATCAATTATTTGAACTACCCAATTAGTTCAGCATATTTTTTAATGGGGCTCATATATTAGTTCTGACCTTAGAGGAGAAAAATCAGTATCATTTGGATTTCTAATTTTAACCATTCCCCATCCCACCAAACTCCACTAACAGGCCACATTAAATGTTGGACACTAACAATGTTTAAATAGAAGTCATCACCAGAAATGCTGCATATTCTGTCTGCCCCCTTCTTTGAAGCATGGTTCATATCTGTACTCCACCCTTCTTTTCCCACGCTGTGTTCCTGGAGCTTTGACCTTTCTGGACTGTATCAGCAGGCTTCCTTGCCCTCTGGCTTCTAATTGAATTCAGCAGTGGGATTCACTGGTGGAGATCAGAGGGTAGAGGGAGAATGAGATGATTTTTCCCTGACTCCCAGCCTACCTCCCTCCTGAGCCCCTGCAGGCTGACTTAGCTTCCAAAGACCTACTTTCTGTGAGCCCTCCTCCACTACAGCTCTGTTTCTGGAAGAGAACTCTCCTTCTGCTTCCTTGCCTTCCTGTGGTTTCTAATGTTGGAGTTCTGCTCAAACTTTCTTGCTTTGCCTTAACTTGCCTTCACTTTTGTAAACATTCTCTTTCACAGGCTCTCCCCAGTAACCCAATTTGACTGTCCTTTGTTTTATGCCCATTTACTGAACTTTTCACCCCAAGCACTTGGTTTTAAGGAGAGAGGTGTCAAAGGTAATGCACTAAAGGCTTTGTTCCCCTAAGAACAGGAATCGGGAATCCTGTGGGATATAATCTTCTTGAATCCATCAGAACAAATTTCATCATTATTCATTTAAAAGAGACACTGAAATTTGCATCAAGCCTCAGGGTATGAATCTGCTTTTTTTTTTTTTAACTCATACTTACCAAATGCTTTGCTAATGAGCATCAGAGATCAATGAGAGGGAGTAATTCATTCAGTTAGAGGATATGTGGCAATGCCTGGGCCACATAATGTTTATGTAAACATGTGCTTATATAACTTTTCTGCTTACATGCAACAGAGCAATTTATTCTAAGCAAAGAAATGGAGTGCTCAAAGAGGTCCATCTTAAAGGCAAGCACTTGCCAAGGAGATTTCATTCCTTGTTAGATCCCACAACAAGACCAGAACAATTGTGTTAGCAGCTAGTATATCATCTCACAACATAAACAGTCACCCCACTTGAATAGTATGGGTCAGATGCCATTGTCTCATTTATTTGCAAGGAAGAAAATCAATGAGGGTGCTATTTTCAGATAAGGAACTGGAGAATCAGGCAGATTCTGGAACTTTCCTAAAGTCATGAGTTATCCATCAGTAAAATTGGAATGCAGACGCAATCTAACTATAATATAACAATATACTCTTTTTAGAAGGAGAGGGTAACTGTGGATTTAACCAGAGACAATTTACCATTGATCTACATTCCTAGACCTTTTAATGTTTTTTTTTTTTTTGAGACAGGATCTCTCACTAAATTGCTTAAGGCCTCACTATATTGCTGAGGCTGGCCTTGAACTTGCAATTCTCCAGCCTCAGCTTCTTAAATCACTGGTATTGCAAGGATGTGCTACCAATAATATGCTCTTAATGCTTAACTCTCATAACTACCCTCTTGGTTCATAAGAAATGAGATAGTTCATAAAAGTGTTTATTGTCCATATGGTATATTTAACAGATCCTATAAAAATTAGTTATGCTTTAATACTAATATATAAGCAATGTTCTGTTAGAGATTTGGGTAAACCATGTACTAATCCTAATAAAAGAAATTATCAGAGAGTTTCCATTGTTTTGTCATGTTTAATAAAAGAATCTATTTCTTCTATCTATGTCTTATAAAATATTAGACAATGATCTCTGAATTCAGTATACAAGAAATGGGTAAGAGCCAGGCGTAATGATGCACACCTATGATCCCAGTAGCCTGGGAAGCTGAGGCAGGAAGATCCTAAGCTCAAAGCCAGTCTCAGAAACTTAGGAAGATCCTAAGCAACTTAGTGAGACCCTGTCTCAAAAATAAAAAAATTAAAAGGTCTGTGGATGTGGTTCAGTGATTAAACACCTCTGGGTTCAATCCCTGGTACCAAAAATAAGTAAATAAGTAAATAGTGTGTAGAAGTCAAATTATTTCTTTAACTTCTAAGTAGTACATTAAACAACAACTTGTCTTTTTCTCTATAAAAACATATTCTGGTTTTCCTCATTTTCATTTTCTTTGTTGACTACATGCAGTTTTTTAAAAGCTCATAGACTCAGGAAAAGCAAAGTTTTATTAAGTTAAATGTGATATGGTGATCCCCAAATTTTCTTTTGTTTTAAAATCATGATATTATTTTTCTTATTTTTTCTTATTTTTCTTATTTTTCTTATTTTTTCTTATTTTTCTTATTTTTCTTATTTTTTCTGTGACTGTTTAAAGGTTAGTATTTCACTTCTCTGCAGTTCATTAGGGAGGGTGCTGGCATGTGGCTGCTCGCTGAGATTATTAATAAGAAAATTCACTGCATTGAATCATCTACTACTTTATTTCCAACTTTTGATTAATGGCCCAGAATATTTATAGAATATAAAATATTTTAAGTTTAAAGTAGGGGTGAAGATTTCTTCTATTAGACTCTGTTTGATTCTTAATTACAATGACTGAATACTGTTTATCTCTATTTCTGACACTCAAAACAGTCTAAAATGGGTGTTTTAAGAAAATTGGAATGCTAGGGGCTGGGGATGGTGGCTTAATGGTAGAGTGCTTGCCTTGCATGCCCAAGATACTGGGTTTGATCCCTGCACTGCCAAAAAAATCATAATAACAATAAGTTTTTTCATGAGGTTATTCTGTGTGTTGAATGAGATAACATACGTAAGTAGTCTTTCATTCTTCTTGGTTGTAAAGTAAAAGGGGAAGAAGAATGTTATTTGTGGTTGTAGACATGAATGTGTTGGATGTATTGTTCTTAACAGAAAAGTTAAATCTGAGCTCTGCTGACCACTGACTGATGAAAGACCTATGAGAAGTACTTAGGCACAGACAGGAAGGGCACAGAGATACTTTTTAAATGCTAAATTAGATTTAAAAAATATTCTCATTATCTTTGTGTGACCTAGAAGTGTTCCTCAAATTTTTTTTTCTTTAACCAGAAGAGCATTAGTAGCAAAAAGAAACAAATTCATATCTCAGGAGAAGTCTCAGTAAAATCTAGAAGCAGCTCCTTGCCAGTATGGCATTCTTGATAATCTTCTGCTTTATCAGGGAGAACATAGCAAGTTTATAGGATGTGCCATATTATAATTATATTCCTTTTAACATATCAATGTTTTTCTAAACTCTTTTATTAGAATTGATGTCCTACCAAATTTTGTATGCCAGTTCCACCAGAAGACTATTTTTATACCAACTTGTTGGAGTAAAACTATGTGACCAGTCTCTCTGGGAATACATGGCATTGGATTTTCCATAAGAAAGTGACAAATATGGTGTAGTTTTACCTGAGCAAGGATAAATTGCTAAGTATGGTGACTAGCAATGTCTTTTAAACTGAAACACATATGAATATGAAAGCAAACACTATATAGGCAGGACAAATTAGATGAGGCTGCCCAAGTAAACCAAAACTTAAGGTAATCTAATTTACATATGGAAATGCTAAGTAAATTGTGCAACTGGTGGAGCATGAAGGGTTTCTCTTAGAATATAGACATCTTCTGTAACAATACTGGAAAGAGGTAGATTACATGGAGTATTTTTTTTGTAAATGTAATATGTTTAATATTATAAAGTATTACTTAAAATTATACTGTATGATCTTTAACTCTATGTTGTATAAGAAATTTTAGCTTATGTAAGTAAAATGTTATATTTATTTGATCATTTACCTGATATGATAATGAATTTGATCCATCAACTTTTGACATATATTTTTTTCCATTTTTAAGTGTATTTGTTCTAATCAGTTATATATGACAGCAGAATGCTCTTTGATTCATTGTACACAAATAGAGAACAATTTTTAATTTCTCTGTTTGTACATAAAGTAGGGTCACGCCATTCGTGCAATCATACATGTGACCAAGGGTAATGATGTCCATCTCACTCCACTATTTTTCCTATCCCTATAACCCCTACCTTTCTCTCCCTTCCCTTTGGCCAAAGTTCCTCTACTCATCCCATACCCCACCCCATTATAGATTAGCATCCACTTACCACTGAAAACATTTGGCCTTTGGTTTTGGGGGGATTGGCTTACTTTGCTTAGCATAATATTCTCTAACTCCAACCATTTACCTGTAAATGCCATAATCTTATTTTTTTACTACTAATATTTCATTGTGTATAGATACCACAATTTCTTTATCCATTCATATATTGAAGGGCATCTAGGTTGCTTCCACAGTTTGGCTATTGTGAATTATGCTGCTATAAACATTGGTGTGGCTATGTCACTGTAGTATGCTGTTTTAAAGTCCTTTGGGTATAGACCAAGGACTGAGATAGCTGGGTCAAATGGTAGTTCCATTACAAGATTTATAAGGACTGTCCATACTGCTTTCCAGATTGGTTGCACCAATTTGCAGTCCCACCAACAATCTATGAGTGTGTTATTTCCCCTACATCCTTGCCAACATTTATTGTTGCTTGTTTTCTTGATAAAAGGCATTCTGACTGGAGTGAGATGAAATCTTAGAGTTGTTTTAATTTGCATTTCACTAACTGCTAGAGATGTTGAACATTCTTTTCACATATTTATTGATAAATTGTCTATCATCTTCTGAGAAGTGTCTGTTCAGCTCCTTAACCTATTTATTTATTAGGTTGTTTGACATTTTTTTGTTTGTTTGTTTGTTTGTTATTTGGTGTTAAAGTTTTTAGTTCTTTATATATCCTTGAGATTAGTGCTGTAGTAGTTACCCTTTATGCATGGGAATTTTATTCCAGGACCCCTGGTGGATATGTCAAACCATGGATAATTCTGAACACCATAGTTTTTTTTTTGTTTCTATATACACATATCTATGATAAAATTTAACTTATAAATAAACACAATAAGAGATTAACAATAATTAAAAATACTAAGACAAAATAATTATAACAACATATTATAATAAAGTCATGTAAATGTGATATTTCTCTCTCTAAATAAATTATAAGAAAGCCCCCATGATTGTGCAGATTCTCTGCCTGGGGGCAATTTCCCAACTGTGGCATGGAAAGCAGGTATTTAAGCAGAACATTATGGTTAGAGCAATTGAAACTTCTGGAATTTCCAAAGCAGGACAAAAGAGAGGAGGGAATCATTCAGGGAGAAACCTAGAAGTCTATAAAGTTTGAGTTTTGTGTGCACAGTGCAGAACCATTTGTAGATCACCAAAGACCAATTATTAGGGGATAAAAATGGAAAAGAATTACTAGAAACCAAGCAATTCTGAGGGATGTTGGAGTTTCCTCAACCTCAGTAAAAAAAAAAAAAAAATCAGTATGACCTATTGATACCACCAGCATCCATCTGAGAGGCATAAAAATCATATGTGAGATGAAGTCTTCCTATAGGATTAAGGGCTGCACCTCAGAATAATGCCTACTCTAGACCATCCTGACAAAACCTCAAATCAATTACGGCTAATGTGCTGGAGAGAGAAATTGGGAGATTGAGTCTTGCCAAGTGAAAGGAGCTTGGGAAAACACAAGATGCACAGATAAAAACCAAACAGCTGAAAACCAAACCTTCACAAGTTTCAAGGTAATGGACCAGTAATTCCTCTGTCTGCTGGGAGAAAAAAAAATAAATCAACATTATTCAGAAGAAAATGACTAAAGTATCCATAATAGGTACACCAGAGTGGCCAGGGGACAGGCTTATGGAGATGTAGAAAAAGGTGATCTCAATTCAAGAAAGAAAAAAAAAAAACAAAGTCAACAGAAACTAACACCAAAACACCCCAGTGATGCATTTTAGCAGACTTTAATGCAACTGCTTTGAATAAACTCAAAGAACTAAAGGAAAAATACAATCAATATGTAAATGGGTGTAGAATTTCAGCAGAGAAATAGAAACATCAAAAAGAGCAAAGTGGAAGCCTTTGAACTGAGAATTCCAAAAATTAAAATAAAAAAATCCATGAACAGAATCAAGAAAAGACTAAAGATAGCAGAAGAAAGGGTCTGTAGCCTTGAAGATAAAAATCACACTGTCCAAAACACACAGAAAAAATATTGACAAATAAAATGAACGGAGCCATAGAAACACGTTAAGTAACATGACATAAAATGGTTTACATATGTCTAATAATCCTAGAATAAGACATTGAGAGTTGAACATATACATATTTAAAGACATAGGAGCAAAAATTGACCAGATTTTATGAAAAAAAAAATCAACTAACAGATTTAAGAATCTCAGCAAATACCAAGCCAGAAAAAAAAAATTTAAAAATTGAAAATCACATCTAGACATTTCACAGCAAAGCTACTGAAAACAAACCTTGAAAAGAAAAAAAAAACTTTAAAAACTTCTAAAGAAATAAAAGACACACTATGCACAGAGACACAGTAAAACAAATGAAAGGTGACTTTCCATCACAAGCAATAAAAGCCAAAAGACAATCAAAATGTAAAGTGATGAAAGAAACACAACTGTCCAGTTAAAAAATATCATGCAAACTAAATATGAAATGCAAAGAGTTTTCAGATAAGCAAAAGCAGAAAATGTGTCACAAGCAGCCACGTACTCTAAGAAACACTGAAGAATATTTCATCTGAAAAAAAATAGTACAAGATGCCAAGTTGGGTCTACAGGGATAAAACAAGAGCATTAGGAATGGCAATTAAGGAATAAGTTAAAAAGACTGTTATTTTATTCCATTTTTTTCTTAAAAGGCAAATTAATGTTTATAGGAAATATGTAGAAAAAAATGACAGGGTATGGGAGGCAACTGGTACCATACTGTTTTGGGTTTATTCTTTTTATTTTTCTATATACCAATTATTTCTATTTATGTCTTGTTGAAACAACTTTGATACAGTTTTAAAACAACTGATGCATTTCTAAAATAATTACATATTGAATTTTCTTGTTGTTCTTTCTTTCTTTTCTCCCACCAGTACTTATATTCCCCATTTAATCTTTTTTTAACATATGTAATAATTTTATTTAGGGAGTGCTGAAATATTATGCTAATAATTACAGATGAAAAGTTATAAAAATCTACACATTGAATAATAATTATACAGTGCCAAGTCCTAATACATGTAGTCTTCTCCACCACTTATGCCCTAACAATACACACACAGACAAATTGTACTTTAAAATTTTTTGTAGTGATGTTGCTTTGGTTTTAAGAGTTGTACAAGTTGAGCAAACTCTTGGTGTCTCAAAGAGAAAGTTAAGTAAGGTCAGAATAGACCCTTATTTTTATTTATTTATTTATGACAGTGGAATGGATTATAATTCTTTTTACACATATAGAGCACAATTTTTCATATCTGTGGTTATATACAAAGTATATTCACACCAATTCGTGTCTTCATATGTGTACTTTGGATAATAATGACCATCTCATTCCACCATCATTTCTAACCCCATGCCCCATCCCTTCCCCTCCAAACCCTCTGCCCTATCTAGAGTTCATCTATTCCTCCCAAGCTCCCTCTCCCTATCCCACTATGAATCAGCCATCTTATATCAAAGAAAACATTTGGCATTTGGTTACCTGGGATGGGCTAACTTCACTTAGCATTATCTTCTCTAACTCCATCCATTTACCTGCAAATGCCATGATTTTATTCTCTTTTATTGCTGAGTAATATTCCATTGTGTATATATATATATATATATGCCACTTTTTTTACCCATTCATCTATTGAAGGGAATCTAGGTTGGTTTCACAGTTTAGCTATTGTGAATTATGCTGCTATAAACATTGATGTGACTGTGTCCCTGTAGTATGCTGTTTTTAAGTCCTTTGGGTATAGACCCAGGAGAGGGATAGCTGAGTAAAGTGGTGGTTCCATTCTCAGTTTTCCAAGAAATCTCCATACTGCTTTCCATATTGGCTGCACCAATTTGCAGTCCCACCCGTAATGTATGAGTGTGCCTTTTCCCCACATTGTCACCAACACTTATTGTTGTGTGTCTTCATAATAGCTGCCATTCTAACTGGAGAGAGATGAAATCTTAGAGTGGTTTTGATTTGCATTTCCCTAATAGGGAATTTTTGAATTGTATTTTTGAAGTGGGAGACGGAAAGTTTAAATGGAAAGTAGAAGTGTGAAGATTTCTTAATCAAAAACTAATCCATTGAGGATGCATATTTGCAACCCTATCGCAATTACTAAACAATAATAATTTAAAATACTTAACTAGGAAGCCCAGAGAGGAACTGTTTTAGGACTACCAAAAACAATTGACCCAAAGGACTCAAAAGCAGAAATGAAGCATTAGAAGATTCAGTGAAAATACAAAAAGAAAATCAATAAATTTCCTCATGGAAAGTAAATAGCAAGGCCCAACTGTATCCAGTCTACCAGCAATACTCACCAAATGTAAACACACCAAACAGTAAAAAGTATCAGCATAGAGATGATCAACTCTGCAGACAGTAAGAATGAGAAAACTGACTCAGCTCTGTTAATACTAGGTAAAGAAATCTTCAAGAGAGGCATCTATAATTATAAAAGGGATCATTACTTTCTAAAAAATGTAAAGAGAGTATCAAAATTCATGAAGCAAAGTGACAAAACTGAAGGGAGAACTAGACAGACTCACAATCCTAATGCAAGATTTTAAACACCACTTTCTCCATAAGTGATAGAACACATGACAAAAATTTAATAAGTAACACTAAAATTAATAGTTTATAAGAAAAGTATAAAAACTATGAGTATATTTTATAAATAACTGTAAATATATAATTTTGATAATTTAGTTAAAATTACTAAATCCCATGAAAATGTCATTTATAAAACAAGATATAAAAAGAAATGAAAAACCTTATTGGTTATAAAGCTGTTAAAAATTAACTCATAGTTGAAAGTATTTTCAAAATGATAATCTAGGCCCATGTCTATTTACCAATAAATCTTTTCAAAAATGGAAGGAAAAAAATTAATAAGTATAAAGATTCTGAACAATACTTTTTACCACCCTTTTTTGGTTGTTTGTTTTTTGGTACCAGGAATTAAACTCAGGGCACTCAACCACTGAGCCATACTCCCAGCCCTATTTTGTATTTTATTTAGAGACAGGGTCTCACTGAATTGCTTAGTGCCTTGCTTTTTTTTTTTTTTTTTTTTTTTGCTGAGGCTGAACTTTGAATTTATGATCCTCCTGCCTCAGCCTCCTGAGCTGCTGGGATTACAGGGTGTACCACCATGCCTGGCTACATTTTATCATCTTGACCTACATGATATCTATGTAATACTACTCCCAATAACTGAATAACACATCTTTGAAACATGCAATTACATAATTCAGGAAGGTTTCTGGGATTGCATTAAAACTTTTAAGCTGACTACCAATAGTTAGCATTTTGCAGTTCAGAGTGAACAGTGTAAGTAGATAGTAAGATTCCTCCTGTATTCCTAACTATACTCAGGTACTTCATTGCCAACTGAATGTCATAGCTCCTTTTAAATAGTAAGTTCTCCATTTAGAATAAACATGTTTATTATTAATGTTGTAGAAAAAGTGACAAGAGTCCTTTCTATATGGTATACTCCAGTAATATAGGTTTTTATCTTCCTCTCAAAAAGCAGACGCAGTTTTGTCTCCATAAGGGTATCTGCATGATTTAGATGGTGTATTAGTCAGATTTTCATGCTATAAACAAAATACCTGATGAGAACAACTAGAATAGGAGAAGTTTATTGGGGGTCCATTGTTTCAGAGGTTTTCATCCATAGACAAATGACTCCATTGCTCTGTACCCCACAGAGAAAAACTGCTAAGCTCATGGTGAGGTCAAGAAGGGGAGAGAGAGAGAGAGAGAAGGGGGGGAGGGAGGGAGGAAGGAGAAAGGGGCCACAGAGAAGAAGCACCCTTCCAGGGCACACCCCCAGTGACCACTTCCTGTAGTCACACCCCACCTGCCTGAAGTTGTATCACCTGGTCAGTTTATTCATATGAACGTGGAATAATCATGTTATGGTCCTCATAATCCAATAGTTTCATCTGTGAATATTCCTGCCCTAAAACTGGACGTTTGTGGGAGGACACCTTATATCCAAACCATAACAGATGATAAAATTTTTTTAGAGTTTTCAGAGCCAGGCATTTTCACACATTGCATTAAGTAATCATCAAAGCTTTTCTGTGAAATACTATAATACTTTAGATGTCCTTAGTTTATGGATGAGAAAATTGAAGCTTAAGGAAGGAAAGTAATTTATCTCAAGAAAAGCCAGGATTATGGCCCAATTTAGGCTCAATACTCATTGAGGCCAATTAATGTTTTCAGTGTTAATATCAGAAATTTCCTGTGATAGAGATTTCTTACAGAAATGGGTACTTTGTATATTTTGTTTTCCATCTGGTTAACCTTTGAGTGCTCTTAAGGTATTTGAGAAGACATTAGTTTTGAGAATCAATTAAATATCTTTGGCATTTCTTATAGTTAGTAAATAATGTCACATCTATTAGCATTGATTAAAAATTTTAAGTTTATATGTTTATTAGTTTCAAACTAAAATCACTATGTTAGGTTTTTTATTAATATTTCTTTTTTAGGACACAATATCTTTATTTTATTTATTTATTTTTATGTGGTGCTGAGAATCAAACCCAGGGCCTCGAAAGTGCTAGGCGAGTGATCTGCCACTGAGTCACAACCCCAGCCCTATAAGTTAGGTTTTTAACATGACACAAAACTAAATGAAAACATCATTCAGAGTATCTTAGAACAATAGAAGAGAAACTGAAGCAACATGCAATCATTGGAAAGAATAAGATAGATAAAATGGCTGGGCACAGTGGCTCTCACCTGTAATTCCAGCAGCTCTGGGGGCTTAAGGAGGAGGATCATGAATTCAAAGCCAGCCTCAGCAATTTATCCAGGCACTTAGCAACTCAGTGAGACCCTGTCTCTACATAAAATACAAAATAGGGCTCCGGATGTGGCTCAGTGATTGAGCACCTCCCAGGTTCAATCCCTGGTATCAAAAAAAAAACCAGATAGACACTATGGAATGGTCTCTGAGTCATCAAATGGATAATAGAAAATATTATGGTTGATTGTAGAAAGTAGATTTTAAACTGTTGTTAAAGGGAATTTGCTGATGGGCTTTATTCTGTCACAACTTATTTACTTTTAAAAATGTGCCAAGTGCTGTGTTTAAAGCTATGAAGATGAAGATGAACAGTAACATTCAACAGTATTCTATTTTTTTTTTTTTGATGAGGGGAAGTACTGAGGATTGAACTCAGGGTGAACTCAGGGACACTCAACCACTGAGCCACATCCCAGCCCTATTCTGTATTTTATTTAGAGACAGGGAGGGTCTCACTGAGTTGCTTAGCACCTCGATTTTTGCTGAGTCTGGCTTTGAACTCACACCCTCTTTCCTCTGCTTCCTGAGCTGATGGGATTACAGGTATGCACTACCATGCCTGGCTTCAATAGCATTCTTATTCTCAGGGTGAACGGTGGAGAAAGAGATACATGGATTGATAATTATGAGACATAATTGTAAAGTTAATAAAAGTGTTTTGGAGCCTCAACTAATATCTCTGCAACAACATTTTAACATCTTTCCATTCAGCTCAGCCTCCATACTTGGCCTCCTTTGACTCCTATTAGGTTAAATATGCAGGTACAATTTCTACTGATGGTAATAGTGGGATTCTATTCCACCTGACAGTTAATCCTGACAGTGCAAGATTGTACAGAAAATGCACTGGATGTGGTTTCCAGGTCCCCTGTGTGGACAATAGGAAGCCAGCTTCCCTGTCTTTTCTGGAACCTCTTGTCTATATCAAAGAATGGTCTCTGTTTTTGCCCAGATGGGATACTTTAAATCAATAATAAAATATTTTACACAATACCATTTGTCATTTTTATCTATTAATAATAATAATTAAATTTGGTCATAAGTCCAAATGTAGGTATTGTTTTAATGACAGTAAATTTGCAATGAACTATCATCGTTCGAAAATTGATGTTCTTGCTAACTAAAGATCAGTTAGTGAAACTGACCAGAACTAGTGCATTCTTGAAGAGGCCATGATGTGCTATGGAGATGTAGGTCTTACTTAACCAGAGAGATTTCTTAACAGAGAAGCAAGAGGGTTGTTTGATCTCTTAAATCTGTGTCCTTAGAAAACACTTTAAATCATAAGATTTACTGTAGGCAAATTTAGCCTACTCGGGCTTCGTTATTAATTTTGAAAGAGGGCCATTATTTTAAGAAGAAAAAAACATCATGGGGAAAAGCAGACTACTCCAAAACAGCAGTTATTTAGTTATTCATTAAGTAGTTCCCTTATTCAAAACAAACACTTACTGAGCACTAGGAGATACTGAGACTCATGATGGATGTGGATAAAAACATAAAGAAGGCAATTATTGTAGCTTCAAGATGATTAATATACTGAGAGAGACGGATGAGCAATAGAGCCACAATATGATGAGATATGTGCATAATAGCCCTGTGCAAAGAATACTCTCAGATCAGAGAGTAGGTCTTGCTTTATCCTGCCTAAGCACAGCAATCAATGCTGTCAGTTACAAGCAACAGAAACTACCCTGGTGGATTTAAGTGTGAAATTTTTATTAAAAAGAAGAAGTAAAGCTTTGCATAACCAAAGAGGGCTAGAGAATAAAGCTTGGGCACCTATAGAGCCAGAAACAAGGACCAGATTCATATCACAAAAACAATGGAGAAAGCATACCAAAGTTGCTGCCATTTGACACTAGAGCTGAGCTTGTAGCAATACTGTCCCAGAAACTGACAACTAATGAAACTACCACATGACCAGTGATGCCCATGATGCATCACCGGCTCCAAGTTCCAGTCTAGGGTGAGAGATTTTTCCTTGAATCTCATGCTGATACCCTGGCTGACATGGGAACTGGAGAAACATTGTCAGGTATGAACAAGTTTATCCTGAGAGGAACTTCTATTGCACCCTTCTTATACTAACTGCTTTTAAAGTGACTCTTGAAGAATAAATATAGGTTTACCAAATACACAAAGAGACATATCTTCTAAGAAGGAATCAAATGTGCAAAGATGTATTTTCCAAACTGCAATGTAGTCCACGTAGTTCATACTCAGAGGAATCAAAGGTAGTATTCCAAAGGTACGCAGATTATGGAAATCCACGTATGCCGCACCAAAGAGTCTAAATTCTATCCTGGGATAAATGAGGAGGAACATTGTTGGAATTGAATTTTATATAAAAAAAATCATTGTCACCATGGAAGATACTAAAAAGAAGAAATTAATATTATTTTCCCCTTAGCTTTCATAAGTTTGTATATGGGACAGATTCCTATAACAAAAGAATAGATTAACAAGATTCAAGTTTATCAATTTGTGCAAAAAACAACAGAAGCCTATGTGGACAAAAAACAACAGAAGCCTATGGCTTAGGGGTGTTCATTAAATAATGTTTAAATAAATAAATAGATTTTAGAGAAGTGACAAGACAAAGGGGAAGTAGTCCCAAGCTTCAGAGATGGAAAAACCTGTTGGAAGATAGATTTATGGAAAGAAAGTCTGCTCCCAGATTCCTCTGGCCCCACCCTGTCTGAGCTGATCAGCAAGCTTTATTTTAAAAAAAAAAAAAAAAAGTATATTTAGGCAGGAAACGTGGAGCAGAAGGTTAGGAAGCCCTTTTGTCTTTGTGACTCTCTATCCTGCTTTTAGGCAATCAGAGAGAGGGTAGAGATTTCCCCTGCAGCTTGACTGTCCCCAAATCAACAATTTATATTTTGGGGAGAAATATTTTGGTTTCCTCCAATGCTCTGAAGTCAATAATACATCAGTACTACTCCGAAGTAAGATGAGTTGGCCTAAAGGCTACTTATTTAAATTAAGGCAAGGAAAAATGAGAGTTTTTACATGATAGCTATGACTGTGGGGACAGAGCAGAAGACACAAAACTAGAAAAACACTGATCACATATAGGACTGGGTGCAAATGAATGATACAAGATAATAGACCACTGATTATATAGACCACTGGGTTCCTAGGAATAATAATAATCCTGGATGAGAGAGGCAGATGCATTAGAAAGTTTTGTAGATGATGCTGAATTCAACTTAGGTGTACTGATCTTCAAGCACCTGTAGAATATTCATGTGAATATGTCTCATGGAAAGTTGTTTAGGAGGGTTGGAGCATAGGCAAGATTGTTGAGAAAGAAACAATGTAATGCAATAACAGGACCCAACATTTTGGTCAGAATTTCTTTGGTTTGAATCTCTGATTTTCTGGTTAAAATCAAGCTGTATGATCTAACCAAGTTACTTAATGCCACAATCTGGCTGGGCACAAAATCATGAGCCACTGAAGCAGGAACAAACTTTATTTCTGAACTCCACCAGCACACTCCACACATGCTCCCCAGGAATTCTCCCGGGAACCACTCACACGGTGTTCTCCCGGAACACCCTACACCAACAGGAAATCCCTCCTCCGGAATTCCCTCCTACCACACATCCCCAACCAATGGGAACTCTCCGGGAGTCCCGCCAGAGCTCCAAAGTAGCAGGCCAAGGCAGACAGCTGGGGTCTAATCTCCAATTGAATGCACATCTTAACATAATCATTATCATCTCAATGGCTTGGTGGTGTCAACTTTCAACCAAAAATGCCATGGTCATTCCTACTTGGCTATGGCTCTCAGCAACTTAAACTCTGGAAACCTCAGTTTCTTTGTCTATACAATGAGAAGAACATTTACCTCTAAAAGAAAGAGCTAGAAAATGTGCAGTCTGTGCATCACAATACAAAGTTTTCTGCTAAGGTAGTAGGTCTCCACATGTAAAACTAGAATTTTTTTTGTGCTGCTGGGGATTGAACCTATGACTTCATGCATGCTAGGCAAGAGCAGTACCACTGAGCCGCATCTACAGCCCAAAGAGCTAGTGGTTTTTATATTGGAATCATCAATATATATATGCAATAACCAAGCAGAATTCAGAAACGACTATAAAAGAGAAAAACCTAAGCAATGAAGATAACTGGAAGAGTTTCTGTTGTGACATCCTAGGGAGGAGAAAACTTGAACTTGATTTGTCAGTACTGCCAAATAGTGAAGAGCAAAGGAAGGAAGTGCCCAGAGATTGTCCAGTTGTGAGCAGCCAGCAGATTATTAGCAATCTTGACTAGAAGAGCCCCAATGAACTGGGAAGGTGCATGAGATATGCATATGACATGTGTTTCAAAAATGAATTGTCCAAAATAAAATATGAGAAACTTATGGCATGTCTTTAAAATGGGGACACTGAAAATCACTTTCAGTTTGAACATGCAGAAAAGATCTTTGTATCCCAAGAATAAATCTAGATAATTATTGAGCATATTTTTTGCCTCAGATCTAAGTTTTATTTTCAAAAAATGTTAAAGGTTTTTTCAAAAGCAAAATGAAATCCTTGGGAAAGAGTTTAAGGTTCATTTATCTTTTGTTCAAACTATCTCTTGTCATTTCTTAATATTATGGTATATATACTTCTCTAGGACTTTGTTCTTCTATGAAGATAAATCAAGGGCAATTTCCAAATAGTCTATATAAACTTCAGAATAATATCTAAGGTATTCTTTAGTGGTTTGTTTTAGTGGGGTTTTTTCCCCATTATTATATCTTTTTTTCTCTTTACAGTTTTTAAAACCTTAATTGAGATACCTTGGGTGTTCCTTTGTTGTTGAGAAATGACCCTAGTTCCCAATAGACTCATCCAATGACTAAATTCAAGTAGAACTATAATCAAAAGTATTAGCTTTATAAGTAGTCTCTTTCTCATCTATCATCAGGGTTATCATAAATACAACGAGTGGCTTCTGACATGTCCAGCATTCCAAATAGACAGCTGTTGAGTCTATAGCATAGTATTTTCTCCTGTGGGAACAAATAAATTTGTGATTTTCTTCAAGTGACAAAATGATGTATCCCCTACTATATGCACTGCTATCCACCTGTAATGTCTCCCTGGCAAGCTCCTTCCAGTGGGAACGAACAGTTTTGATGGATAAAAGACTAAACTAAGATTAAGAAAAGGGAAAGAAAAATTTCATCAAAAAAAGTGAATTTTTCAGTACATTTTATTAACAAGACGTGTGGCAGAACACATTTAACCAACCACAGTCATCATTCAAGCCTTTAAGTGAAGGTCGGTTTTATTTTGTCAGTGCTTGTTTGATTTATAAGGTGAGCGCCATTGCTGGGGTGAATGACCATTATCAATATTATGACATAGATGAACCACAAAGTAGTGTAGTTTCTTGTTCTCACTGTATTTTGAGAAGGAAAAAATTGCTGTAATACATGGCTGCCTTCCTTTGCTTTCACTTACTCTCGATTGCAAATAAATAACTTTTCACTCAAATCAAAAATTCAATGTTCTTAAAGTAAAAGCACTTAGGAAAAACAAGTTTCCCATAGAAGTTACCTCTCTGTGTTGAATACAGTAAATACAAAGGGAGACAACATGAAAATTGAAGCTGAAGATATCCTGATTATTGGAGGAAATCAGGAAGAGAGTACCAAGAGAATTAGATGCCAAAAAGAAATGTAAAAGATAGACTCATCAGTGTGTTCTACGACTGAATTCTTGAATATTTATGTGTTGTTTCAACTTCCTGACCCACCTGCTGCATAAAAATCATATGAAGATTTCAGGTATTTGTAATTGCTAAAGAGTAAAGGATGGTCAGCTTTTTTGCCTGTTTATTTAACAAAAAGAAAAATCAGTCCTTCTCCTCTAATAATAACTTTTTTTTTATTATTTAGGGGTACTACTGGGGATTGATTACAAGGTGTGCTCAACCATTGAGCCACATCCCCAGTTCTTTTTAATATTTTATTTTGAGCCAGGGTCTTGCTAAGTTGCTTAGAGCCTTGCTAAGTTGCTGAGGCTGGTTTTGAACTTGGGATCCTCCTGGGATTACAGGCTTGCACCACCACTCCCAGCTCCTCTAATAATAACTTTGATCACCAAACATAATGAATCCAGTGACTCATTTTAGAGAATGACAAACAAGTTGCAGTTGGTCAATACTTTGCCCTTTTCTGAAGGTTGAGAATCATAAATAGTGGAAATCTGTAGTCAGAATAATCCTACAAAAGTTATAGTAATTGCATTTTTTGGTATCAAAAAGAAATTTATTATTTTTTTATTCTCCTACAGACTTCTGATCAAATTAATTGTAAAAACAAAATAAAAATTAAATATTTTTTAAAATTAAAATTCTATACTAAAAATTATTAAGGGATCTGTTTCTAGGCATTTACCTTCTACATACCTGAATGGAAGGAAGTGAAAAATTATTTGTAGGCCAAATTTATGGCCTATAAATTTATATTCTGGTCCTGATTTATATTCTTGGCCTTAGCTTTCTTCAGTGTAACTGTTTTAAAGATAAGCTTTATTTCAAAGAACCTAGAGATCCAAGAAACTTGTGAATACTTATGGAGATAAGACCAAAGTATTATCCAAAATTATTCTCATTATACTTAAGTGAAATAAAACATTTGTTAATGGTACATGAGATATATCTACACATATGACATACACATTGCTAAAAAAAAAACACAAGTGTGATAAAGACTCATTTTTTTAAGGTGGGTGAATAGAAAGAGTCTCATTTACCTGCTCACAGTTTGCATGTAAGTCTGGTTCATTAGAGGACCACAGACTTGCCATAATTGGTGTGATGTGGCAGAGTATCATGACTGAATCTGTGGAACTCAGGGTCAGGATGCCTGAGTTGGCCTCTGTCTCTGATGCTACCTGACTCCATGAGTTTGACCACGTTAATTACATTCTCTTTAAAATTTTATAACCAGAGAGTAATAGTATCCACCTTTTAGTTAAGTATAAACAATAAAGAGGTTTACAGTAATAAGGTGCCCCAAACAATGCCAACCATATAGTAGATTCTCAATTTTTAAAGCTATTAAATAATTTCAGTAAATTCACATCAAGAAAAAACCTCCACCATTTTGTAGATCTTATTAAAAAGCAGGTTACCTAATGACTTCACCCAAATATATTAATCTTTCTGAATCTTGAGGTATACAAGGATTCCAGGCCATTACTTTGTTTAATTACTCTAACTATTTGTAATTTCATATTTGAAACATATCAATAAGGGATCAATGATCTTGGAGTGCTTTATTTTATATTGTGCACAATAACCAATATATTGTTCTTATATTTTGTGAGAACAAGAACATGTTCACTTAAACTTTCTAATTTACTAACTCTATAAGTAAATATTTTTCCTTATTACATAATAATTAAAATAATATTCAGCAGCAATTACTCATTGCTGAAGTGCCACCATTTATTCTCAATATTTCTTTTACTGTTATGGTCCAGCAAACTTTGGCAGTCACAGAGTGAAACTTTTTATTTATTTAATTTTTCTGCCTGACCCTTCTGTCCTATGTATTCGTTGATCTGTAGCCTCTATGAACTCTTTTAAAATATTCCCAGATTGATAGAGATGTGGCATTCTAGGAAATGGTTCTCAGCTACTTACCTGCTTTGTGAACAGCATGATGATTTCACAGCAGACAACAATGTATTGATTAGAGCTGTCCATCAAATTGTTGAATAGTGCTCTTGACCTTGTCCTCAGGAAGCATCTTTCTCTGGGAGATTTCTTTTTATCACATTCTCAATCTCTTTTCTCTGATGGTTTTCCTCTGCTCACAAACACCTGAAACTCCATTTTGAAATATCTATACATCCATATTTTTCATTTAGAAAATTTAAGGGAATAGTTGCTACTAAATCAACATATAACACCCATGCAGGTATGAGTCAAATAATATTTTCCCAAAGTGGTTAGCAATGTTTTCTATATTACTTTCTTTCATCACTAAACATCTCCACCTGTAGACCATTCCTGGTATACTAAAGCTTGCACAGTCTTTTCGTTTCCTTGACTGGTGATATCCTGTGTGCTATTGCAGACATTCAATGGCCAACCCCATTTCTCCAATCATCTAATTCCATCCTTTCTCTCTTTGAATTGTTTCTGAGGTTTGTTTGGTAATGATCTGTCTTTTATACTCATTGAATTTTTATTCTTCTTTGGATTAATTCCCTTCTGACACTGTGCATTCACCCACACTCAATCCTCTAACCTTTTATTTTATATTTTTCTCTTTCTTAAGAGAGTTTGAAATGATTTTCCCCAAAACCCATGGAGTTATCTCTAATAGGTCCTGTGCATCTACAACATGTAAACTCATCAAGGAGAACCCCTGCCTATCTACCAAGAAATGATGGAAGGACTGCCAGTATACTACAATTGCTTTGGTTACTTCAGAAATAAAGGAATTAAGAAAGTAGAATGAACAGAATAGATTATATACATACATATGCTGTATTTAGATAAATATGCCACTAATTTCAAAATGTAGAAGTCATGAATCATTAAGAATCTCTATAATATTAAACTGTCACCAAGAATTTAGGTTGCACTTTTGTTATCTGCTATTATTGCTTGTGAGATGTCTGTAAACATTGATATTTCCATCTTTAAGACATGAAAACAACATCTGTCTTAGCTTTTCAATAGGGCTATTCTGAAGCGTGAAAAAAAATAATAAGTATAGTAGTGCTCTGAAAATCCTATCAAGTCCATACAAAGCATCAAATAATTATTGGGTTTTGCAAGAGAAGAGGTATTTCTTGTTCTTTTTGGTATCTACTTTGCTGCTTTCACAATGACTAGCTAATATCTGTTGATTGAGCTCTCACTGTTCTGTGTTGCTGCTATGTTTTGATACCCAATAAAGTATATGGCATTTGATTTTTTAAAAAAGATAAGAACAGATTTGAGAATTGTGTGCACCAAGTAGTAATGCTGCCTCCTATGCACACAACCTATTAATACCAATCTTTTGCCTGAATTGTTGATATTCTTGCCAGTTCACAGCAGAACCTGACATAACAGAAGTAGTCATTGAAATTGTCTTGTCATTTTATTCATTTTCCAATGAAGAACAATTCAGACATACAATACTTTTGTCATATTAGGGAGACCTTGACACACAAGGTGTTGAGAAACCTTGATACTTGAAGCTACCATGGTGCTTCTGTCACAAGTCTGATCGTTTTTTCCCCAGTTAACTCAATTATTTTATCTCAGACTTTCTTACATGTAAATGAGGTAGGATAAGGACAGGAAATGGGACCAGAAGAACAATGAAGAACCCTGTCAACATGCTTTTTTTTTTTTTCATTTCTTTCTTCTACTTACCTATCATGGTACTTGGCACTGTCTCTAATTTCATACTGTTTATTTTTTCACTGTAGCACTGGACACAGTTTGAAAAGCACCCTGGGTCTCTTGGTGGCTTACCTCTGAAAATAATATAGCCATGTGAACCTTTTTGAGGAATGCCATTAAAAACAATCATGATTTTTTTTTTTTTTAGAAAGAAATGAAAAATCAATGGAGCCAAGTGTTTGCATTGGAAGACAAATGGTTGTTTTTTTTTTTTTAACCTTGTGACTGTTTTAATTGGCAAAGTACAAAACAGTCTGTTTACCAAACTGACTATAAAAATGCCTTGTCCATGTATTTTCCTACATTTTGCTTTTTAGCCACCAGGGTTATTTTAGGATAGGGAGCTCTTTTCCATTAAGTCTTTTGATATTTACACCCCTAGTCATCTGATTAACTTTTTATCAAAATGTCAGTTGGTGTAGCCTTTATAGCTAATAATTAGTAATAGATGCTGTATATATTAAGAGCTTAATATTTGTTTATGATAATAGCTACTTTTCATAGAATGCTTAATATCTCCCAGTTCAATTCTAAGCACTTACAAATATTAAATGAGTTATTACAATAGCCCTAAGAGATAGGTGCCTCTCTAGACAAAGAAACTGGAACACGAAGAGTTTAAAGCAATTGTATTTATCTTTTACATATGGAAAGATGCTCACGTTTATTCTCTTCATCAAAAAACACTTTCATGAAATACTTATTTAGAGATTTGCTACCTCTGATATGTATTCTACTTTAAATTTTTTAAACTCAGTTGTTCTTAATTGCTATATAACCCACCTTATCTTATTCCTGTTACTATCATTCTGTTCTCTTTCCACCAACTGTGTGCCTCATGGAAGCTACTTCTTCTTACAGTAGATTGTTGCCTAAATTATATTCTTTTCAATGTTTCCTAACATGACTTTTAAATTGCATATTTATTTTTCTCTACATTCCTTATAGACTAAGCCAATAAACAGAATATATAAGGTGTGCAGGCTCCTGCTTCATTTCAGCTAAGCAATTTGAAGTCCCTTCTCAAATCAGATGGTGTGTGGTTGGTTCCGAAGAAGTCCCATTTCAGCCCCACACTTAGTATTGCAGTACTAAGGTAGAACGTTTTCTTGTCCTCTGCTTTTTTGTCTCAATTTACTCTTGACAAATAACAGATACTGAATGTTTTAAAATAAAGTGCACAACCTGAGCTATTATGAAGAGGTCTTCCTAATTCTATTCCTCCTTTTTTGTTACTGGTGTTTCAACCCCAGGGTACTTAGCCACAGAGCCACATCCCCAGCCCTTTCTTATGTTTTAGTTTGAAATAGGGTCTTGCTAAATTGTATAGGGCCTCACTAAGTTGCTGAAGCTGGCTTTGAACTTGCAGTCTTCCTGCCTGCCTCAGCCTCCCGAGTCACTGGGATTACAGGTGTGCAACACCACACTCAGCCTGATCCAATAAAATTTTAGAGCATCTTTACCTGTGAAGACTAAAAATGTGCAGGGCATCAGGTGCCTCAGTTGATACCTTTGGTCCATGTTGCATTCTGGGGCTTCTCAGACATGGAGATAAAAGCACATCTTTGCTGTGACCAAATGGCTTCTGTTTTGCTCTGAAGTACAGACCATAAATATATGGTTAAAATCTGGTTACACAGTATCCTGAAGCTTGGTGCTGTGGTTTGAATGCACCCACCAAAACTCGTGTTGAAATTTAATCCCCACTAAGAGGTGTAAAAACTGGCACCAGGTTGATTCCTTGGAAGGTAATTAGGAATAGGTGAGGTCTTCAGGTGGGACCCATGTGATTGAATTAGTAGATTTGTAAAAAAAAAAAAAAAAAAAAAAAAAAAAAGAAAAAAAAGAAATCAAGTTAGCAATGTTGTTCTGTCCTGTCATGTGACTTCCTGTACCTCCCTGAGACTCTGCAGATAGTCTCCACCAGTAAAAAGAACCTCTCCAGAAGCAGCTGCCCAATCTTTAAACTTCCCAGCCTTTAGAACTATGAGCCAACCAGATCTTTATTCTTTATAAATATAAATCCAGTCTGTGGTATTCAGTGTTAGCAACAGAAAATGGTCTAAAACACTTGGGAATGTTTGTCTTAAGCTAACTGAATTATGATTGGAAGAAATTTTCTCTTGTCTCTGGCACCAGCTGATATATCAGTCTTGGTCTTTGGATTCTAACTTTTCTGTCTGAGTTATCTACATAAGAAATTCAGCACAATTTAACCCAAAACATGTATACTATTGATTGACCACAAAGTGCTTCCTGCAGATGAAGCAGGCAGCATTACTGCTGCCTTAATGGGCCTTAAAGGCTAAAAGGTAAGGACACATTTTTCAAATGTCATTATAACGGTAATGTAATGAAAGCAGAAGGACAGCATGCCAGGTATATTTCCAGTAATCAAACATCCTTTTAAAATACTCAAACAATTTTATAAACTACCTTCACTTTTCTCCATGAGAATAAATAAATAGTCCGTTTTTGTTTTATTTTGCTTTGCTGGCTTTTGAGAATCTAGAACTATTGTCATCACTCAAAAGCATTGAGTATTTTCTCCCATAAATATTTAATCAAACAAAATACCTTATTATCAAAATTCGATGGCATTAATTCAAGAAGGTTTGTTCACTTTGTTACATTTTCATAAAAGGGAAACCTAATTAGCCATGATGAGCATAGTTCTTCTATCCAGAGCTGGTTTATGGTTAAATGCGCTGTATTTCCCTATTTCCCCTAATGTGAGCTTGCTCATTTTTTCTTGGAGAAGGAGGTGGCTATGCTGAAGTTCCCCCAATGTCATAATTCCGAATACACTGAGCAACTTTTCTTTGGTAGAAAGGAAAACAAATGACAGATGAATATTAAGGAGAGTATAATTTCAGAGAGCAAACCAAGGAAAACAACTTCACTGTCAAAAATGATGCATCTGTTGAGCACCATGGCTAACTTGAATATGAATGACAAAATAGGCACCTCAGAGTGAAAACACCAGGTTTCAAATTCACTTTCCAACATATAACTGGACATATTGTAACACCCATTCCTTCAGTCTTTTAGCTTTTTTTTTAAATATCCAAAAAGTAGTAGCTATTAATGCAATCACAAACTATGTTAATATGAAAGATTGTAATATTAGAAGGAGTTTTGACTCCCCAGAAGGAAAAAATGAAATGAACAAACCTTTACCATTTGTTGTTGCTATTGACTGTGCACTTTTCAATACCAGCATATACTGTGTTTATAATTGAGTACATCGACTTAATATTTGCAACAAAATGTATACAGCAAAGCTAAGACTTGAATGGAAGTTAGAAGAATTTTAAGATGAAAGTATTCATTGAGGCTGTACCTAACTTAATCTTTAAATGAGAATAATGAGGACACCAACTATATTTCAGAGTAGATGCCTGCACAGACCAGAAAGCAGGGAAATAATCCTTTTATTCATCATTTGTTATTGATGAAAAATAAGCACTTTTGTTGTACTTATATAATATTCCTTTTAAAAAATTCAAAATATTTTCCTACTCTCAAAACAATATTTATAACATTTTGGAGACATAGGGTGATATGTACTCACAAAAATAGGCACTGAAATGATTTACTAAAGTCATCCAGCTATTTGAGGAAGGAGAAAAGTCAAGTCTTCAAACTTCCTACTGCTTATGTTTTCACACTATTGTGTGCAGTCATGTATGTTACCTAGTAAAACACGATTCTTGATTACAGTCCATCAAGGAATGGCTTTGCCCATCACCTACATCTTGTCTATCACAAAAGCAGTAAGGGAAAAGACAGTAATCAAACACATTCTGAAATCTCAATGATACCCCTAGATCTGCTGATTAGTGAGTTGAGTAGGTAAACAGATTGTGGTAGAAGAAGTCAAGGTAAACACTCCCAAGAGAAGAGGTCTCTGGGGCTGGAGTTGTAGCTCAGTGGTGGAGTGTTTGCCTAGAGTAAGGCACTGGTCAAGCAGGGATATATAAGAGGGAAGGAAAAAATTAAACAAATAAATAAGCACAAACAACAAGAGAACTCACCCCAGCTAGCTCCTTATCTCCTGGCGTTCCTAGACAATTTGCTTCTTTTCTCCACCTTTCAGACTCTCCTTACAGGTCACTTGCATGTTTTGTTCAGGTTTTTATATTGTAATTAGCCAAAGAAGTACAATGAAATACCTTTACTCCATCTAAGGCTTCAGTATTAAATTACAAAAAATAAAAACAAAAATGTCACTATTTTCAACTTGCCTGCTAATTTAGATTGTTAATTTAATGATTAATTAGATCTTATTTAATGTCTTTTGCTTTGTATTATTTCACAACACTGGTTTCCAAAACATTTTCTATTCACAAAGATTACCCACTCCAGGAAATTTTGGTTCACTTATTCTCACGTGGCACTATAATATCTGATGGTTTTCCCTGTTCACTTTTTTTTCTTCTTTTAATAGCTTTCCTAGGGGTTCATGATTATGAGTCCAGTTTGTTAGTAATTGACTAGTAATCAAGTGTTATCTTGATTCTAGGATGAAACAACATGGCCTTTGTATACATCAAAAGTAAACTTGCTTATTAATCTAAGGTGCTCAGAGAATAACATTATATTTTTTTTAAAAAGCCCATATCTAAAAAAGAAAAAAATTCAATTCATACAGTTATGCTGTTTTGAAAGACTTTTGTGTTTCTGTATGGAAAAAATATTTTTATATTTATTTGTTATAATTTTTTAAAATTCATAAGTTCTTCAAGGCTAGTAATCCAAATCTCAGAAATAACCAAATTAATGCCAATATATCTCTATTGTTAAAACAGGAATCTTGTTTTCTGTAAATCATTAGAAATCTATTTTTGTACTTTCATTTTATTATAAACATTTTTTCATTTCTTTAACAAAGTTACTTTTAAATAATATTAATTATTTGTCTAGCATCAAACATTTGTATTTAAACTAAAGTAAATTATGATGTCTCATTTAATAAAGGGGAGCCTATTAGGATTAATTAATATTTGTTCCTTTTTTAGTAGAGGAAAATACTATTTCCTACCCATTTTAGGTTCCTTCAGTGATAACCTATGAATGAGACTGACAAAAGATAGGTGAACAAGATTAAAAAAAGAAAAACATAATTTTATTAACCTGTTCATGCATCTTGAATACATTCTGGAACATCAAAAGTGGCGACTAGAACTTGTGCTTATACAGCACCTAAACAAAAGAACACAAAATTTATGAGAAGATCCAGGTGAGATGGCGCATGCCTGTAATCCCAGCAGCAGAGGAGGCTGAGGTAGGAGGACTGCAAGTTCAAAGCCAGCCTTAGCAAAAGCAAGGCACTAAGCAACTCAGTAAAGCCCTGTCTCTAAATAAACTATAAAAAATAGGGCTGGGGATGTGGCTTAGTGGTCGAGTGTCCCTGAGTTCAATCCCTGGTACCCAAAAAAGAAAAAAAAAATTATGAGAAGTGACATTCAAAAAAAACCTAGAATTCCTAATTGTAGGAATACAAATATAAAGGGAAACTAATGGCCAATGAGAGTTAGTGAGTTTGTGTCCACTCTTTCTCAGTGCCATCTTGTCTTTGGGCAAGGTGGATTTCCCCTTATTAGAACAGGAAGCCTGAAGGTGTAACTTCACAGGGGCATATTATTCTGCTTTCAGGTGGATAATGAGAGGGTACAGTCCATTGTTTATCTGCTGGTCTTTTTTCCTTCAGTTACTTTCACCAGAATTATTCTTATTCCGGAGAAGCTGTTGGAGAATTTGGGAATTATCCACAAAGCATAACAAACAGAAAATGAAAATAAATTGTATAATTAATTTCAGAAAAAAATGTTAAAACCCAAATGATCATAATAATCATATACTATTGACTCATCCAACAATAATACCGTTCATATAGTAATAATATTATAAACTCTGAGTATGGATTTACTTATATTGACTAGTCGAAGGTGGTTACTAGGAGGAAGGAAGAAGTTGCTGGGTATATAATATGGAGAAAGTTTTAGCTATAACAAAAAATAAGTAAAACATTTATGTATTTATTATTACTTTCAAAAATGGAGATCACACTAAAGAGAGAGTTAAATTGATATTATTTTTTCTTTGCAGCTTAAGACATCTAATGCAACTTGACTATTTTAATATTCATGCACACTAGGCAAGTACTCTATCACCAAACTACTCTGCAGCCCATACATACAATATTTAAATGAATGTATAAATGTAGCAAAATACTCTATCTCTTTTTTCTTCCTCCCCCACAAATGTACAGAATTATAAAATTAAATAGGCCCTCAAAATTGAAGATACTACTACACATTTCTGGTATTGTTGCTTCCAAGAGTCAAAAATTATTCCAACTATATGCTTTCTTCTCTCCCCATAATCTCGTGACTCCCACTCCACAGTACCAAATCTATACCAATTTCTACCCCTTAAATTCTTACAGAGATGCATTATCAGAAATTGACAAGTCATTCCATCAGCAAATCCATCAACCAGCCTTCACTTGTCATGTTCCTATTTTCTCTCTGAAAAGACACCACCCTCCCACCCCCCCACCCCCCAAGGGCCCTGGATCCCATTCCTTCTCCTCTTCCCAAGGATTTCTTCTAGGTCATTGCTCTTTTCATCAAACACCAGCCTCATTACTGACTCATCTCCAGAAATACCAAGAAACCTGCTCTTATAGCTATAACCTTGGAGAAAAAGGCAAAACAACCCTCATTTTCTCCCCCACTTTTTATTCCAGCTCCCAACAGTTTGGTCTTGACTATTTCATGACAAGATTTCTTGAAAGAATTGTTCACACTCACAGTCTCCAACCTGGTTTATGACTAGACACTGCAGCTTCCCTGATTCTGTCCTAAATATACCTATTTATATATCTGTTTATTGTCTTTTCCCACACAGACCCATGCACTTCTCAATAACATGTAAACCTTGTGAGTTCAAGTAGCTTGTCTTTTGTGCTCTTGTTCTAACATTTAGGATTTAGACTTGGAACTCAATAAGTAGTTTTGAGAAAATCAATCAAATAAAAAATATTTATAAAACATAATAATTTTAAAGATGTTTTAGTGCATCATATATGGCATACAATGTGGGACATACAGTGTAACGATTACTTGAATCAATTCTTTGTCAAAGCATTAAAAAACTGTTTATTTAATGTAAATATGCAATGTGAATAAATGCAAAAATGTATATTATTTATGCCAATCTGTACATATGATATACACATATATATACACACACAAACACAACATGCTACAAGAATCACAATTCAGCAATATAAACACAACCAGTATATGCTATGTGTCAGTTCTCATGGTGTAAAAATGGCGTGACAATTTTAGTGCATTGTTATTCCTTGTTAAATGCGGTGAAGTGCTCAGGAAATAATTAAAACTGTATACATTTTGAATTTAACAGGAAATACTTTTTGCTCTGCAGCTAGGGTGTGGAAAAAAAATCATTTGCTATCAAGAATTATTGTGACAGAAAGCGCTGAAACCTAAGTAGATCAAGCGACATCTCTTTGGTAAAGAGCCATCAGTACCATCTGCCTGCTCTGGCTCTGCCTTTTATTTTTACAATTTCTCTCTCACCCTTTCCACCTAGAGTATCCCCAGCCAGGTGGTAAATGACCTATTGTCCTTAAAATTTATGAGATTTTCACAACATGAAATAGCCCTTAACAGGGTCATTTTTCTTCCATCGCTATTCTCACCACCCTATTCTTATTCCAGGGATATTGCCTCTGTGCCAAATACAGCCTGTCTGCCCAGCCCCGTCTTCCCCAGGTGCTACACATTAAGGACCATCATTCTTCATTTTGTCCAAGGATGTAACATTTAGGAGATCATAATGGAATCTAACAATGGAGACTTGCAAACAATAGAATCATTCTGAATCATATGTTGTGTGCTGTTACACTCCTTAAGAAGAGATTGTCTACTGTATGGTCATCCCTCAATATCCACAGGGGACTGGTTCCAGGACCCTGCTGTGGATAACACAATGCACAGATGTGCAAATCTCTTACATAAAGTGGTTTATTATTTGCATATTACCTACACACATCCTCTGTATGCTTTACTCATCTCCAGGTTAATTATAATACCCAATATCAAGTAAACATTGTGTCAATAGGTATTATACTGTATTGGTTAGGGAATAATGACCAGGAAAAAAAACTGTACATGTTCAGTACAGAGGCAAATTTTTAATTAAAATTTTTCTATCTGCTTCTGGTTGAATCCACAAATGTGGATCCCAGGGATGCAAAGGACCAGCTGTATATTATTTGGGGATTTTTGCACAACTTTGAGTAAGATCAGTCTATGATTTTTGTGAATGTGTTATATTTGATTTATGTAATAGAGATATGTACCTTTATAAAACAAATTACTTAATCCTCATCTTTTCACATGTTTAGAATTATATATTATACACCTTGGAATGATTAAAAACCTGAGAGACTATTCATCAAAACTTTGAGAATTCACCAGTAAATTGACCCTAGACCAGGAAATATCTTTAGAGTTTTTCATTAGCAAAAAAAAAAAAAAAAGTTGGATTGTTATTCATTTTATGTTCAGGAGAGCTTATACAAAATTGGGATTGCTTATTCATTAACAGCATTAAAAATTCATCAGTACAGGGATTTGATGTGGAAGTATTATAGTGAGTACTCTGTTGGTAACTTAGAACAATAGGTTTTCTACTCTGTTTTTACTTCTTGCCCCAGTGTCTCCTCATACAAATTGATTTGCCTTTTCTTTACAGATTATAACAGCACAATAAGGCAAGAGACAGTGTTAACTAAATCCTACAACACAATTTACTCATATATTCAGATTGCTGGTAATTTTCTTAGAATCTTGGCATCTATAAATGATATTGTTTTCAAGTTTTCTTCTGTGAATTTCTTTCATCAGGCAAATATTGGGTTATTTTATGAAACTGTGTATATAAGAATAACATTGGAATGAACAGCACAGCCTGATTTTAAACATTTTAAGGCTTTTTAAAAATATCACACATTATTGTACTGCTCAGATTAATTTTAAAATTTATGTTGAATCTGAAAAAGTGTTCATTACATTCAGGTTTTCAAATTTGTGTTATATAGTTTAATACATATTATGTGCATATTATGTACAAAATACATAGATATTTTTATTACATTTAGAAATATATTTTAAATACATATACAAATACAAGACAGATGTGTGTGCACATGTGGGTAATAAAAAGTGCATCAAGCTAAAATACGGCAGGTAAGCAGATTACTAGAACGGGAGGGGAATGGATCATGGCAGGTGGTATATTATCGATTTGTTAATTAAGGTTTTCTGAGACAGCATAATTTGAGTCCAAACCACAATTCTGTGAAAATGGAAAATATTCCAAAATTTGGACAGAGTGCAGTTGTCATGGTGAACAGCAACTATAAAACCACTAAGGCAAAAATGAGCACAGTGTATTTAGGGATAGCACAATCTTGAGTGAGTTTGGACGCTGGAAACACGTAGTTTTATGGACTTTGATGTCTAGAATCTAGGGCGAGGCCTAGCAAATGGAAGGTGCTCACCAGTTACTCCATAAACAAAGGAGTATGCATTTTAGATGTCCTTCTCAGTTTGATAGAAAGGTTTGATTGCAAGATTCCTGGTTTTGGATTGGGCAAGTAAAGGCCTCATTTCTTTACCAAAAGGTCTAAGTGCATCTTAGAACCTCACTGTTTGGCCTTTTGTGGGTGGTGGTGTGGACAGAAATTCCTGGCAGAGTCCAACAATCCACTGTTTGTTCTTTCTCATTTTTAGCCTTCTGTGTTGTGTTTATGTGTGCTTTCATGTATATTTCAATGTGAAGAAGAGAAAGCATGATTAATATCTTGCTGTAACTACATTTATATATATGTATATATTTTATATATATATATAATTATATATATTTACATATTCTATATATTTGTATATTATATATATTAATATGTAAACTATATATTTATATATATATTTATATATTTTTTCTCTTTTGTAGCAATAGTTGAACCCAGGGTGCTCATCCACTGAACCACATCCCCAGCTCTTTTTAAAAATATTTTATTTAGAGTTAAGTTCTCACCGAGTTGCTGAGAGCCTTACTAACTTTCTGAGGCTGGCTTTGAACTCATGATCCTCCTGCCTCAGCCTCCAGAGCCACTGGGATTATAGGCATGTGCTACTGCACCTGGCAGAATATAGGTTTTGAAGGGAAATTTCGACTCCATTTGGAGAAGAAATATTTCAAAAAGCTATTTCTTGTTAGGACTACAGACCACACAAAAGTTTAAGACCTTTGCTTTGTTTATCCTATAAAAGATGAGTTTCTATTGACTTCTAGCCCATTTTCTATAGCTCAGTTTGTGAATTATTTAGTTTCTTTACTACTACTTCTCCTTTTCTTTTTTTATTTTGTTTCCCATCCAACTCCAGGGAAATATTACTTCATAACAAATGGGGGAAAAAACAGGAGAAATGGAAAGCTGAAAAATAAAATTCAGGAATTTTTTTTAAAAAATTAGAATTACTTCAGCTACCATACCAATCTGTTTGAAAAAAGGGGAGACAGAAGAACAGTTTTATCTTCTTGGTTTCCTCTCAAAAGTAATTAATGTTATTTCTACTGGGCTGCAATAATTTTAAAGAATATGTGAATATGTTTCCTTCTGATGGGTGCATTTCTGCACAACTTAACCATTAGTTCAAGAGGGAATTGCAATAAAAGCCACACAAACGCATGTGGGTTTATCATCATTATCATACCCTAGGACAGAATCTGATAATATGTAACAACCTTTTATGAGAAATTAGAATATAGCAAATGTTTCCCATATATATTTCTAATTTTCCATAGATCCTTATTTTATGTATTTATTTATATGTGGTGATGAGAATTGAACCCAGTGTCTCACACATGCCAGGCAAGTGCTCTACCATTGAGCCACAGCCCCAGCCCCTCACTTATATTGAAGCGATGATTTGACAACAAGACAAGTGGTTTAAAAGACATGAATCCACTACTTACAAAGCCATTGCTCTGTGAGCTTCAGTTTTCTCTGAAAATTTGGAAAAATAATCCTTGACCTTACAGGGATGTTCTTGGATAGTGGTTCTCAACAGGTGGCCCCAGACCAGCAGAGGCAGGAATCACCTGAAAAAATTTTGAAAGTAGAATTATTGAGCCACTTTCTACCTACCTATTGCATCAGAAACTCTGAACGTGGGGCTCAGCACTCAGTTTTAACAAACTTCCCATGTGATTCTGATGCACACTGAAGTTGTAATTGACTATTCTAAAGATAGGATGGGATAATATAAGTACAAATAAAAGTGTTTTGTTAACTGTAGCATATAATCCAAGTGTTAACTATTATTATGGTGATGACGGTGTTTTCAGCATGTATTTATGCACAGGATTGTACTCATTGTAGCAAAGAAGTTTGAACAGGTATGGGCCCAACCTTCAGTAAATTTATGGCCTAGAAAGATTTAAAAGGGACTGACTTTGCGGTACTGTGTGATTAAGTGCTGTCATGAGGATTCTCATGGAGCCACAAGGCCAAAGTTGTTAAGTCCAGTCAGAAAATCAGTCTGTGGGGCTAGGTGTGAATAACAGCTAGCCAGATGAATAAGTGAAGCCGTCTTATGGCCAGTGAAAATGTATGTCATGGAAAGTTCAAACCTGTTGAAAAGTACATCTCTTAGGTGAAGGAACTTTGAATAGGAATATCGAGTTTGTAAGCTGAAGGGGAACTGAGATCAAACCAGTTGTACCATCCAGAGGCCAGATCAAAAAAGCCTCTCCCTATGAAACAACCTTTTGAGGACAGGATTCTGCACACCCTAAGAAAGTAACACAGGTTTTTGATCAGGGAAATTATATGATGTGACCTTAGTCCGGAAGCAGGAAATCTTGTAAAGAGCCTGTTCCAATACCAAGAGTGACAAGGGCCTTTGACTACATGGAAAAATCTGAATGGGACAGGGATAGTCAGTTAAAAAATCATTTAGAAGGTAAAACTGATGGGACTTTGATGATTGAGATGAAGTAAAAAAGTAGATATGGAAATGTGTCATTTTTATAAACCCATAAGTGTCTTTATTTTTAAACACAAGATTCTTAATCTCTTTCTAACGCTTGGCATGTCATATTTTAAAACAGGCTTAAGATTTCTTTTAGTTTCATACTTATGGGAACATCTACGCATATGTTCTCCCCACATTATTCTGAATCAGTGAAAGTGTTGGATAAGGTTATCGCATGGACATGTATAATCCCTTCTACATTCAAATACTCAAATGTAACATGCTTATGAAATCAACATACCTGTGTTCTCATACGTGTTTTACTTTCAGACTTCTTAGAACAGTTATAAACAGATAAACACTTTTATTGTTTTGGACTTACTAGAACAATTCAAGTCATTTACAAAACCCTCCATCAGTTCCCAACAAATTAGCCCATGAACACATGCTTAGTTAGCGTGCAGCTCCTCATTTGTTTTCCCTGGCAATGAGACAAATAAGCTGGGTCCTGCACACAAATGACAATAAGGAGGGGAGGAGCCTGTGTTCCAGGTGTTAGTGAGTAATGAATGGGTGTTACCAAGCACACCCAGAAATGAGCTATTTCCATAACTCTTCAGTAACAACCTACTCATAGCTGAAAACCTGTTAGAATTTAGGAAAGATTAGGGTGTTGTCTTTGTCTGAAAGAATCTAATTATATTTTATTTCTCCCTTTCTCTTCTTTGTGTTAAGAAAACAGGCCCACATGCACAATGGAGTGGGATGTTTATCTTTCTTTGTCAGGTGGACGCTATCTAATACTTATAAATATTATACAACGTACTGGAGCTAATTAGTCCTGGGAGAAATTAGTCCAAGCAAATTAATCACTGATATTCACTGTGGAATTTCATTGTCTTGTGGCTCAGAGATTAGTTAGTGCTTCTCGTGCTTTCTCATTTTCTGCCATAACAAATTTACCTATGATGGTAAGGATGGCTTGTTAAGAGTCTACCTCAATTTTTCCACTTGCCTTCCCTGGGTAGAGGTAAGCACATGGCTCAGACAATGGTCGGAGCAGAGGCCTTCAGGTTAAGTTGGGGCACCTCTACTTTTTCCCCACTTGGAGGATAAAAGGATACCTGATGGGTAGGATCCTCTTACAGTTACAAGAGAATGTACATTGCAAGCACTAAACATCGATATCTGCTGTTTCTTCCCCTACCTGTGTAACACATCAAGAGCCTTGAGGCATAGTCCTAGGCTAAAGTGTTTTATTTAATGGCACTCTTGACAAGTTATGAAATGAGAAGGCGCGGCAATGACTCTTTGTTCTTCCTAAGTTTTAATCTTAAATTTGTGGAGAGATTGGAGTCAACACTTGTAAGATCTAGTACTTGTACATTCTAGTTCTCCAGAGGACCACACTGATAGGGCCTGGAAGCTTAAGGGCATCAGGCACTGTCAAGACCAGAGTTTATACCCCAAATCTCAGAAATTGTAGTGAACATCTTGGCATGGCACTTTCAGTTTGCAATGTACTGAAATGTGCATTGTTTTGTGTAATTCTCACACACATTCTGTAGGTTATAGTTATTGCTATTCATAAATTGGGAACTAAAGATATCTGACACTCCCAAAGCCACATAGCTATGAAGGAGCACATGCCCTGACTCAATTTCTTACTCCTCTCAGCACCTCAGCTGACTTCTCTGCAAGATGTTTCAGGGTGAGGCCTAATGTGATAAATGGAATTTTCAGACCATTAAGTCTAGACATCTCTCCTAGTGTTGCTATCCTAAAAGATTAAAATCATAAAGCCAACTCCATTACATGCAACTCTATTCTAACTTTAGAAAGTCTATGGGAAGCCAAACTGTGTTTCGCAGAAATGGTCTAAGGAGCCAATATTGAAAATTTCTTTTGAAATGTACCTTATGTGACTTACAGCACAACCTCTCTGTGCCTTTGTTTTCTCAACAATGAAATGGAGAAGTGATTCCTTTTATTTTGCAATATTGTTCTATTAAAAATAATCTCTTAAAGCAGCTAGAATCTTATCTAAACCATAGTAGGTGCTCAATAAGTACTTTTTATTGGCAGTTTTCTAAAATGTAGACTGTAAATGTAGCATGATACTGGACCCTCCCCACAAAAAATGAAAAACATGAATTTAATAGTCATCATGTGTCACTATAAAAATGCCTAATAAAAAGGAAAACAAGCCTACCATCTATAATGCTGAATTGTAAATCTAATTTGTAATGTACTCAAAATGTACATAGCCTCTGAAGGTATTTTCCTTCTATATCTTTCAAAAGACACAATCAGATTATTGTTGAAAAATATGCGATAATAAAGAATTGGGAAATCTGAAAGTTAGTTTGGGATTCTCTCAGCTTGTATTTGAACATAACTCTTCAAATACACTTATAGATGATTTCTATCTATTTGGATGACCAATTTTTCTGGAACATTGTCATAATATGTATAAACACTTGATTTTTGGAGGAAATATTACTATACCTCATGTTTTGCCAGTGCCCAAGTGACATTGCACATTTTTAACTTTTGGGGTCTGGAAAAATACAGATTATTGAAATAATGATTCCATCATTTCTGTTTTCTCTTTTCCCTTCTTATATTTCACTTTTACTTTGTATCTTAATTATTTTCTGATGTATTTTTATTTTAGAACTAAATGCTTCTATAAATTCTCAACCACATCTTATTCATCTTTATATCCTCTCTATATCTTGCACTCTTGTACATAGCACACATAAATTATTTTATGAATAATATTTCTTATTATTATTAATTTAATGAGGAGAACATTAACCAATAAAATGGAAGAATACAAAAATTGAAGTTTGTGTGTATATATATATATATGTATGTGTGTGCTAGTAATGGAATACCTAACTCAAAGTGACCAAAATGGTAAAGGAGTGTGTTGACTTACATAAATAAAAGTCTAAATGCAGCACAGACTTGAACTATTAGAACTATTAGAGGAATTTGTGATACCATTTAAGGTTGTTGCTCTATTTCTCAATGATTTGCCAGAGCTCTATCTTCCTATGGTTTATTCTATCTTCTGGATGGTTTTTGCAGCAAAAATGGTAAGCAGATAACTACCTGATCTTAAAAGGACTACTACGTTCTTTCTCTTTCACATAAGCATTGGGAAGGTGATATCTCTTACCACAAATATCCATTGAAATGCATCCCTGGTTGAGAAAATTCTTAATGGACACATGTCCATTTCTGTCTATGAACTAATCCCTGCATGCCAGGTGGTGATGGATATGGTCCTAAGGCAACATTACAATCAAGAAAATGGGAAGAGTCTAGCGTTCAAATAGGGTTCAATACCAACCAAATCAGAAACACTGAACAATTTTGGTAGAAGGTAGGGAAGGAAGATAGGTAATGAATTTGCACTATAATTGGATGGTAGTTTGAACTTCTAGAGTTGTAAAAGTAAAGTTGAAATTCCCCAATGTTGGAATTACTAAACATGCAAAAAGTGGTAAAACACAGAGCCATATGGAGCTTTAAATTTAAAAACACAATGTTTTCATGTGAATACTATCTGAATAAAATTTTTCCCTGCTGTTATTTTTGTAAAACTAATTCTAATGAGTCACTATGAAAATAAAAGAATTTTATAAAATATCCAAAGTAATCTCTTCACTTCATTTTTCCTTCTCAAAATGAAAACAAACAAACACAAAAACCCCAGCTACCCAAGTATTATAAGCATTATATTATTTTTAAAGTTTCTATGGATCCTTTAGATTACAAAAGAGGTAAAACCACATTTGCATTCAGTTTTGTTGAGTCACAAAATAGCTAAAAAATTACCTGTAAGAGCAATTCTCATCCTTGTCAAACTAATAAGGTAAATCTCATTGTCCCATTCCTTTAAGAAACTAATGGAGCCTAAGACAAGTATAGAGCACTCCCCTCACCCACCAAGCCACTTGACCAAACACCCAATTGCCTAGGGCCATGGCTGTGCCTCCAATGTCCCCACCTGGACTTATTCTTTGCTTGGCATTCACCTAGCTAAAGCACTCTGAATTCTTCCTAGTTTGTCCACTTTCCCTGTCTTTTTTCTTTCCAAAAAAGCCTTCATCCTTCACCTCCAGTCACTACAAAAATACCCAATGCACTACCAAATAAGTAAATAAACACATCCTTGAGGGTCAGGAATTCTCTTAATTTTCATGTGTTCTGCTAATCTTGTACTAATGAGAAATAATTAAAATGTGATACCTAAACTTCTTTATCCAGACTGCCTATGAAAAACAATAGAGAAAATGACTACTATTTTCCTTTTAAAATGTCTTAATGGTATTAATAGAGATTTATGGTCAGCATGGAGGAAATAAGTTCACTCAACTGTTGTTAGAACAGACAGGATTTTCTGCTTTCCCTTCCAGCCTGCAGCTATAGAAGGGGATGACAGGAGAAACTTCTTTCACTGTTGTTGCTCAACAGATAGGCAGAACTTCAGTGCACCATTCTGGCTTGCCATTCCTGCTGTCCTCAGCATAGCATTTCAAGGGGTGTGGATCTCACCCATCAAAGAGATTTAAAGAGGTCTAAGGATCAGATTGCCATCATTACTTTTGAACACTAGTGTTTCCATAGAGGTTTAGTTTAACAAAAAAAGATAAAAAAAAAACCCTATATTAATATTCTTTACTTCTTTCTGCAATCCAAAAAAAAATGTTTCTCCCTACTCCTCTACCCTGACCATGTCACCAGGATTTATATAAATTTAGAAACATGGAGAGAGAGAGAGAGATGGACAATAGAAATAGATAGATAGATAGATAGATTGATAGATAGATAGACAGATAAATAGATAGATAGATTGATGATAGATAGGGTATGGGTTTCCTCCATTTATTATTTTTATTTTTGTAGTTGTGTATGGACAGCATGCCTTTATTTTGTTTATTTTTATGCAGTACTAAGGATCGAGCCCAGTGCCTCACAAATGCTAGGCAAGCATTCTGCTACTGAGCATTCCCAGATTCTTTCCACTGGAGTTTATGTTAAAAGGCACATCAAATACATATTATTTGCCTAAGGTGGAAATCACTGTAACACTGGTACCAGAGAAGTGGTACTTCCAAAAATCTAAAGGGACCATATTAATTCAGAATGTAAAAGTGTCCCTTATCTTTAAACTACACCAGTATGTACACATGTGGGATATTGCCACAAAGGATTCATGCTGTCATTTGGGGACTGACAAGGAATACGTCTTAAGGATTGTGAAAATAAAAACCAAATACTCTAATCCTCAAAAATTGTAATTTATTTTAATTTGAGTTCAAGAAACATCAAAGCCATCAAATTGCCTTTAGTTTCCACTTTTTAAAGATTGTTTACTTAGCAAAGGAAGACATTCTAATGGACTTCCTAGAACCTCTTGGTTTTTTTTATGTTTAATGAAGCTGATTGATTTTTGAAGGATTTACTTTTGAGCATACAATTTTTCATATTTAAAAGAAAGATTGAGGGGAAAAAATAAGCCTGTGCTGAATAAGCATTGCTACTAGCACACATCTCTTAAATACACACATTCAAAAGCTATTTTTTAAATCCTATTTTTTAGCATGCACTCTGAACTTGGAAGGAAATTCCACCAGACTCACCTTGATTTGTATCCTGTTATTTCTGATAAGCAAGCATGTGTATGGAAACTTTCACACACATATGCAAGCATATGCTGCCAGAAAAAAATTGGACACATTTACCACTTAGAAATAATGAACCTCATGTCCCTCAAAGGCACAAGCTAGTCTCTAATTCTGAACTTTCTGAGGACCATCGATATCAATATTACACATTTCATCATTTATATCTATAAATAAAGCAAAGGTATTGAAATCCTGGTGGTGAGGTCTGGCTTTTTTTAAAAAAAACATTGAATAAGATTATTAACTTCATTCCAAACGTAGGTACTAGAGGATTCATCCCTATGTTGTGAGAAAAAAAATATATGTTCTGGTTTATATTTATGTTAATCTACAACTTGAATATGCTCTATTGGTTATCTGTAAGAACTTAAATCTGTTCACAATTGAAAAATGATAGCTTTGAGTTGATTGATGATTAAGAAAATGATACTGGTAAAGAATGAGTCAATACTTGAAAATAAAGACCAAAGAAAAAAAAATGTAAGATGTGGAAACCAGGTTTTTATCTGATAAAGTCAAGAAAGGGATAGATATTTTTTAAATCATCCCTTACCATAATATGAAATAATAAAATTTAATTTTGTTTTCTTTTGGCTTATTACTTTGGTTCCTTATCAAAGTTACCCATATTTCTGGCATCTCATTGTTTATTGACTTTCATCATTTTATCCCATGACAATTCTCCTCAACGGTTTCCACTATTTTGTTGTTGTTTATTTTCAACTATTCTATTTTATCTCATTTCCAGATGTGGACAAGGATGGAAGGGAAATCGATGCCACATCAAGTTCTACCCTCCTACCTTAGATGTCATGTACAGTCAGAACAGTAGGTGACATGATGACTAAAAAATGGCTTGATTTGGGGTCTTTAATGTTTTTCACTATATATATATATATATATATATATATATATATATATATATATATATATATATTTTTCAACTATTTGAATTTCCAGACATATGGACGCTTCTGGGTATTGGATTGGCATTCCTGGTGACTCATGTTATAGTTGCTATCTTATGTTGTCTTGCAAACAGAAAAGGACCAGTCAGGTAAGTGATCCCTTTAATTGTTCAATAAAGTATAAGTAACTGAAGAATTTTCTGAAATATTTCATTGGCTATATTTTCTTTTTATCCTATTTTACATGCATGGAATTCCTATGTTTCCATAATTCACAGGTTTATTTTTCTGGGCAGAAACAAGAGCTACCTAATAATGATCACTCTTATTTCTTTTAGTAAAAAGCCTTAAGTTTACATTTCAGATTATGTAGGAGCCTTTTTGAAGACACCAAAGGGGGTGGAGGGAGAGGGAGAGACTATAACATTGTTCACAGACTGAAAACAGATCAGGAGCTGTATACACCCTCCTGGTAGTACCTGAGGAAGGCAGCAGGACCACAGTGATGACCCTTTCTTGGCTTATACAGGATGGCTGGTCTCAGTTGGCTTCTCAGCACTGATGTTTTAAGCCAAGACTCCCATGGCACGAGCAATACACAAAGAAGAGGCTAAGAACAGTTGTGTCTGAAGGAAATCTGCATCCTGGGCTCATGCATAAAACTCAGAAGCCCTTTACAATCTACAGAGATATTTAAAATCCAAAGCTTTCTACCCATCACCCATCTTCTCATCACTAATAAAGGTTACAATTCACCCCCAAAGTCAAATAATTGACTTCCCCGTAAATATAGCAAGATAAGGGCTCACAATAAGATTGCATAAAACTTTAAGTAATTAAAAAATGCATCACCTCCTACACACCTGAGTTTGTGGTCAGAGATGTATACCTACTGCAACATTGCCATGTCAATCAATCATTTTCCTGGTGTCAACTTGTAGGTCCCACCTGGTAATTTCCTGAGATCTTCAGCTTGAAATCATGTTAATGAGCATACATGCATCTTGATATCATGAATTAAGGAAAGTTATTACAGAAGTATGGTGTCCCTTTCCAAGAAAGATCTAACATTAATAATCTATTACCATTAAGAAAATCTGTATGGGGTGGGGGGTTGGGGGACACTGTGGCCAGTGTTTCATTAAGGGGTCCTTCTTCCTTCCCAGGATAATCTAAGCTACCCTAAGACTTACAGTCTCAAATAATTAGTAAATAACAAAGCCACACTCAAAAATATTTACAAACACGAAACCCCTGATAGATCTAGTCCACATGGGCACTGGAACTAGACAGACAAAAGATGGCTCCTGTGATTTATTGAAGGGGGTTCATCAAAGGCAGGGATAAGGTTTCAAGGGCAAAGTCTTGTTTTGTGATTCTTGCAATCCTTAGGTTGATTGACATCTTGGCAGGTCACGCCCATGTCAAGTGCTGAGTGAGACCTTTGGCAGAGCTTGAGGGGGAAGTTCACCTGCCTCAGTTCCTGTGGGGAGTGCCATGGGGTGTTCCCAATGCCGGACTTAGCCCCTCAGGAGGCTACTATGCACAACAGTCCACACACAGCCCAGCGACGGCTTGTGACATGTGTTAATTTTAAAGTATTTTACATGTTTATGTGGCTAAAATATGTCAGGCAATGTAAAGATAAACATGAGTGAGAAGCAATCTGAACTTTAAAAAGTTTTTAATCTAGTGGGAGAAATAGACACACGTGAAATACTGCTTGTGTGCTAGATTATACTTGTTTATTAGTTGGGATTCTCCAGAATCCAAAGATAGATAGATAGATAGATAGATAGATAGATATCATTTATTTATCTTTTCCAATATAGGAAGAGGGAGATACTGACTTATTTTAAGGAACTACGTCTTGCAGTTGTGAGACCTGGCAAGCAGGAACCCAGTAGGACAGGAAATTCAAGAGTTGTGGTGCAGCCTGGAATCCCAAATCTGCAGGGCAAACCTGCAGGCTGGAAACCGGGCAGGGTTTCTGTGTTTTCTTGAGGCAGAATTCTTTCTTCTCCAGGAAATTTCAGTCTCTGTTATTGAGGCCCACCCAAGTTGTGGGTGAGTAAAGAAGTAAGTTGCTTTATGAGAACATTTACAATCAGTTGATTTTGTTCAGTCAACTGTAAATGTTTAGCACATCAAAAAAAAAAAAAAGAAGAAATTTTAAAAAAAAGCACCTTCATAGCAGCATCTAGACGGGTGTTTGACAAAACAACCGGGCAAGGTGCCATTGCCTGACGAGGCTGACACATAAAGTTAATCATCCCAATACATAAACAAGTTGTCATATCCAACAAGCAGCAAGAGTACTTGGAAGGAGTCCTAAATTTCACTCCTCCAAATTTGTATTAGAAACCTATATTGGAGGCTATCGAGAGAGGTTCCCAGCAAATGGCAGCAGCACGATGCCACAGGCTGACAAAGTCACCTTCCTCTCTTGTCTGTTTCTTTCATTCATTTGCTTGCTTTCTCTTCGTTGCTCTTCACCCCCTTTCTTGGCTAAACTTTATTTCTCTTTTCCCTTTCCCTATTTCTTTATCCATCTTACCTTAATTTTCCTTCTGTCACCTGCCTGTCCTTCGTTTCCCCTTCTTCCCATCACCTATTGACACACTCCCAGCTTTATCTATATCCGCTTCCCTTCCCTGGGAAGATCTGTACATTCTTCATGGAGGATGTTTCACTTCCAGGGTTTCCAATGCCATCTGAATGTGAATGGATTTAAGTCCTCTTTCTCTTACTAACATTCTTTCCTGAATTCCAGATTCCATACCATGCTTTCAACCATTTGCTAAACCTTTTCTATATAATTTTTCTCTAACATGCATGAGGTTAGTGTCCATCATTTCCATATCCTGAAGCCTACCTTTGAAGTCATTATTTGATCATTATTTGAAATGAAAAGCTGAAATATAGCTGAGCTTATCATCTGACCAGAACTCTAGTCTGAAAAGAAGTCACAAGTGTCACAGAAATTGAACTGAAATCAGCCACACCCATTAAATAAGAGCCTCCAAGGACCATACATTCCAGTGGACTGCCCAAACTACCAATAACTGGGGTAAGACACACTTGCTAAGGCTTACTAAAGGAAGCGGAACCATCTCCACTGATGGCCTTCAGTCTCTCATCTCTCCAGTCTAAAGAGAGAAGTAGAAAAAAAGGGAGAAAATGGGTTCCTGAAGTCATGGTCATGGAAGTAAGGCAGTATTTGTGGTGAGGAGTTTTTACCTCTTTCTCAGGGTGAGAAATGGAAAAGGAGAGGAAGATACCAGCAGCTATACTACCCAAAGCTAAAGGATGGATGGCCTCTAAGAGAATTAATAGGCAAAATTGGTTGTGTCTAGGAAGAAAAAAAAAAAAACATGGAAAATCTGCTTTCAAGGCCTGCAAGAGTTTTTGACATGTGTACCCTCAGCAGATGGACATAAACACAACTTTCAGTTTAAAACTTTGAAAGGGGATGGCCAATAGAGTGTCCTGCACCAGGTAGGCTGAGAATGACAAGGTTATAATGTACCTAGGAAGAATGGTGATGAGGGAGAGTGGGAAATCATACTGTAACTCAGTTTTGCACAACTCTCAGAAGATGGGACGCTTCCGTTGGTCCATTTGAAGTTGCAAAAAGAACAGAGATAAATTGGAGTTGTAGGTTGTCCAGACAGCTGCCAGTTCCCATGAAGTGATATCCCTGGAAAGGGTATTAGAATAGGGCTGGGCTGAAGGCAGACACCACTGTCTTTTTGTTTTTAATTTTTTTATTAGTGCATTAGAGTTGTACGTAATAGTGGGGTTCATTTTGACATAGTCATACATGCATGGAATTTAATTTGCTCCATTTCAGTCCTCAGGGTTTCCTTTTTTCTGCCTCTTCTCCTATCCCCCTTTCTCTATTCTGCAGATCTTCTTTCTATTTATTCATTTTTTTAAAAATTGGTGCTTTGCAGATATACATAATAGTGGAATTCACCTCTTCCTTACTACTTCAAGCAGTAGCCCTGGTCTAAGTTCGAGTCTAGAGTGAAAGGACAGGAGACAAATAGAGAATGGAACCTGATATTATTTTACAGCTTTAAAGTGGATTGGATTAAGTGTCCATCATTTAGAGTGACCCTAAAAATAACTGGGCCAAGAAGGAAGGCAACTGATAGAATATGGAGATGAATGGCAACAAACAATTAATAACAACAAAATAGAAGTCATTTAAAGTTTTAAAATTCTTTCTTGAGATCTCTCAATTGGTTAACCCCAGTTTTGGGCTCTACTACATAATAGAAGCAGATGAGATCCAAAATAGCATCTCTGTCTCTGATCCTCTTATTTACCTCCCTGTTCTCTTCTGTTTCTCTAGTATTTATTTTGTCTCTCTGATTTCCAAAAATCTCAAAACAAAAGTTTTGATTCCCCATGATTACCAAAGTCAAATATCACACAAAACTGTATCCTCAGTCTTGTTGACCCACTCCACACCCTTCCCCGAGGTAATAATGAAGTTCTTCCTCTGGGGACCGAAGAGAGGGGATTCCCACAAAAGAAACAGACCAGCCTGGAACCAGTACAGGCAGAGCAAAACCAGAGCCTTCACCAATACCTCTCCAGGGTCTTCTTCAGCAGGGAGGATGCCTACTCTGGGGCTTCAGAGGCTATTCAAGGGTCTGTGGTACAGACAGGCTTGCATATGGTCAGATTTCATGCATTCCCTTTCAGAAGGAATCTAAGTTAGGAAGGTGCATCTGGCCTGCCCATCTCTTTTCTCATTTCAGTTTTTCTCTGGTGTCCTCCTGAAGTACCATCATGAATCTTACTAAAATAAATAATTTATGGGAAAGAAATATTCCCTGGTGGGGAAAACAGAAGAATAACCCGAGAATGCATCCACCCCAGAGACTGAGATTTGAGATAAGCAGTAGTGAAAGGGGAGCAAGAGATCAACTTCTGCAGAGTTGTTCTGTTCTCTAGGCTCCTCTTTCCTCGGCTCTGCTTTGCTTTCTTTTCTATTCTCCGTCTCTCTTGTCACCCTCCCAACCAACCCTCCACTTAGAATTAGAAATCACAATCAACAGAAACAACTGGATAGATAAACAGGACTGGCTTTGTCATTTATGTCAGATAGCCTCATGATAATTTCTGGAATTTTAAGAAGTTCAATCTAAGTTTTCACAATTTCATAAATATCAAAAATAAAAAAAATAAAAGTGTATTTGAAGAATTTTTGTAATATCAAATATTTTAGAAATGTAAAAATCTATGAATGTTAGACAATAACTTTAAAATGCAAAAGGGGATGCATGGTTTTGAAAACTTATTTTATGGAGCACTTATATGACAAAGTTCAAGGACCACTAACCAAGTTTAATTTTACTATTTTCACCCTTCTGCACCCTGCTCTTGAGAAAAATCTCACATTCCCCAAAACACGTGAATTTTCAAATCCTCTGCCATGTAGTTGTATGTTCTGAATCATGGGGGTATTTTTTTTTTTTGCCATCCTGTCATGATTAGTTACTGAAAACATTGTTTCCAACAATAGCTTACAACACTTATCATATAGTCAACTTAGCTGTTTCCTTGTTAGTCCTTATCTTCCTATCCCTAGTACCTTAGCATTGTATGCATAATTAGTACCCAATGTGTGATTACTAATGATTAACTGTACATTACTGAGAATTATTTATACTTCTCAGCATCACCAAAAGCCATTGTCTGTACTCACTGATTACATTCAAATACAGTTGTTACACATCAAATTTCCAAACAAGTCTCTTTTTCCTAAAGTTGTATGAAATGTTTGACCAAGCAATGGTTAAGCAAAATAACAATGGTTCAAATTGAAAATAATGCCCAAACCTAAAGATTTAAGAATTATGTGAGCAAGAAATGATCACCCTCTCAAAATAAACTTTAACTAAAATATTTTTTGATTAAATTTTACGAAAAGAATCTGTAGCATGTGGGTGTGGTGGTGCACTCCTTTAATTCCAGTGGCTTGGGAAGCTGAGGCAGGAGGATTGCTAGTTCAGAGCCAGCCTTAGAAACTTGGCAAGGCCCTAAACAACTTAGTGAGACACTGTCTCAAAAAATAAAGAGCTGGAGATGTATGTAATGGTTAAGTGCCACTGAGTTCAACACCTAGTACCAAAAAAAAAAAAATCTGTATCACAAGAGATCCTTCAGTAACTTGAAAGAAAATTTTTAATTAATTTTTTCAAGAACATAGTATGGAGATTGTATGCTTAGGCAATACTAGGCACAGGAACAAGCCTTTCAAAATTGCTGTTAGAGGTTTGATTTCCTGAATTTTATTAAGCTTTTCATTAGCCTTCTTTTAGCGACTTGCCACTTTGATTACAGGAAAAAGAAAACAACTCCACCTGTCTTAATCAAAATAAAGAATTTAGTGGAAAGACACAGGATGCTTCATAGAGCTCAAGGGTAAGGATGAATGAGTTGGGGGGCCTCAGGAAGACATGGACAGTTCAGTTTTTCTTGTGCCTCTCTCCTCTGCTTCATTTTACTGGTCTGCTTTGTGATTCTCTCTGCAGGTATATTTCCTCTACTTCAGTCCATAGAACAAAATGATATTCACTAAAGGATAATAGTAGTCACTCGTTATCTTTCCAGACCTTTAGAATGATGATCACTTTCTCTTATTGTCCACGTTCCATATTCCAAAGGAAAACCTTCTGATTAGCCAACTTGGGTAGAATTCCTATTTGTAGAAAAAAGCACATGTGGGTAAAATATGGGACAGGATCAATAACACACACATGGCTCAGGAAGACCATTTCAAGGCCCTGTAGTGGTACAAATGGGCCAATAAGATCATTATGAAAGATATCTGAAAGGTATCTACTATATTATCTGGCCCAAAGTGCACTGGAATTTTATTCATGACACTTTAGGGACTCATCCAATATGGAAATCTTAAAAGTTGCTCATAGTAAGAGAAAAGATACGTGATCATCAAATCTAGACCCAACATTAAAGGATACAAATAGTGAACTATTTATTCTTCTTTTGAGTAAATTATAACTGCTACTTTCTTATTTTGGACTTTATCGTCTTTGCCTGGGGAAAATTTGCAATAAATAACTGTTCATTACCCTGCATTGGGGCATAGGCTGCTGAAATATTATGCTAACTTAATAAATAATAAAAGTTAAAAATGAAGAAACATATTTAGCTATACTAAGATATAAATATGTCTATATGAATAACTATTTGAAAGATTTAGACCTGAAATTTTTCTAAACAATTTCACAGAATTTAAATAAGCTCAGGCTACTGTAACAAAATACCACAGACTGGATGGCTTAAACAACAGACATTAATTTTTCACAGTTTTGAAGGCTGAAAAATTCTAGATCTAGGTAGAGATTTAATTCTTGAGGAGGCCTCTCTTTCTGGCTTGTAGGTTCTTTTCTTGCTGTGTCCTCACAGGGCAGACAGTAAAAGCAGATATGCCTTCCTCTTCTTACCAATCTCATTATGAGGGCTTTGTCTCATGGTCTTATGTAAACCTAGTTACCTCAAAGAAGCCCCATCTCCTAATACCATCAATGTATACATTTAGTGTATAATAGTAAGTATGTACCACATTGGAAGGATTCTTGGGTAGGCGATTATAAGCTGTGCATGTAATCTTGGGCAGGTCTCTTAATTCAATTGCACAAGCATTTATTTATTTATTTTTTCTTTTGTGCTGGTCTTCAGAGAGTACAAAGATGTATTCATTAATATCACCACTTTCTGGCTTATACTCAATTCTAATATGTTTGATTCTGATGAGTTCAATGATAGAAATGTAGACAAAAATCCTACAGGATAACATGACAGGAAAGAATGAAAGAAAATTATGGTTGTTTATATATTTGATAAGAAAAGAAGGAGAGAAGATTAGAATTCCAAATCCTGGACCTGCTGCCTATATCCCAATGGAGAGTACAGATTATTCTTTGAGATTTTTAAATGAGTGGCACGTGGTCCCTAAATAAAATATCCATGTCCATAATATTAAATTCTGTCTGCAAGAATTAGTATGATAATGTGAATCTTTGAAGGCAGAAGTTTAGCTGCTACTCAAGTGTGAGATCCCTGGATAGGCCTAACTTGGGCCCAGCAATGAATATTTATTCTTAGCAAAAAATCAAAACCTTGCTTATTCGGTGCCTCAAGGTATTCAGCTGCTTTTTAAGAGAGAGTGTCACTAGTGAGCTTGGCCTGGTCCCAGAAATGAATACTTAGCTTTAACAAACTGGAATTCCACTAGCACAATGGTCAAGGTGGTGTTGTAATGCATACAAAACCTGTGCTCTCTCCACACATCCACACATGCATTCACCCACAAGAAATACAGCTGTTCTCACAGTTTGAGATCCACAAACTGAACTCCCAGATCCCATTCCCCTCTGTGTATATTGGCCACACTCTGCCAACTCTGCTAAATGTTAACTTAGAGCCAGAAAAAAGAAATTGAGAGCAGGGCTTTCAAATCTTACCCTTCAAAGGAGTGTTGGACCACCAGTGTTGTTCCTATTTCTCTTCTTTCTCCCTCCCTCCCTTCTTTTCTCTTTTTCTTCTTTCCTATGTTAAAGAGAAGCCCTAAGCAACCTACTCTCTGATAATTTCCCCTTAATCCCCACCCTTGTTTTCTTGTTCTGTAGTGATAGAAAAAAAGAGCCAGAGAGAAACCTCAAAGAAAATATTCCCATACTCATAAAACAATCTTCTACTCATAAAACAATCTTCTACTCATAAAACATTTTATTTTTTGTTCAAAGAGTTGATGAAGATAGAACTTATATTCAGAGGTGAAATGAGAGGCACCCAGGACAGGACTTGATATATTACCTAAAGGCCTTGGTGGGATGCAGCAATTGAGATGGATGCATTCAAGTTTATAAAAAGAGGATGGTATCTGTACTCAGCAATTTGAAGGATGAAGAAACCTGAAGATGAATAAAGGGGGATCCAAAAACACAAAAGAAAACACGAAACGCTGTGACTTCAAAAATCGTACACATAGCTGCAGAGTATGAGAAGGAAATCAAGTAGATTACTCTTAGAAAAGTATATTGTAGAGAGATTGTTAAGGATTTGAAATTCCCACTAGAGAGATTTCAGTTTGTTTTTTAAATAAAGAAACAAAAGGCCAAGGATTATCTTCTGTCTGCCCTAACAAATCCATCTTTCAAAACAGAATGGATAGGGGCAAGGGTTATATATCAGGAGGCTGGCCTTTATGAATTCCACTAAAAAGCCTTCTTGTTATCTGGCTTTGTTGTATTTGGCCTAAGCAGAGCATGCTGGGAAAGGAAAGAGAGGAAGAGCTGGGTGTTCCTCACTGCCTCCCTGCAAATGGCTGCTTAAAATGACAAGTCTGTCAGTAGATTCTACTCTGTCTTATCCTAGTTCCATTTCTTCTTTTTTTATTTCTTCTTCTAGCTTAAAGTGGTGACAAGTCTGATGTTACCTGCTCCATGTATTTCACCATTCTTTATAATTCCTCTCTATTCTGGTCATGTCCTTGTAAACTGACAGTTTATCAAACACTCCTCAAATTTTCCAATTTGTGTGTAAGCAATTTCCCACTTGGACGCTGTCTAATACGATCCAGGAAAGTGTCTTAAGTAAAAGAATGACAAAATATATCTTGGTTTTTTAAAAAGGAAAGCAGAGTATTAAAAATAGATTAGAAAATATGAAGAGAAAGATTGTCAATCTAAGGACACCAGCCTGTTCCTGAGATTCGAATGAGAGATGACTAAACCTGGCAAAGTGGGGACTGCCAATTAAGGAGGTCAGAAAAAAAGCAAGTATTTGTGATGATTCCAGGGTTTTACACTTGCATGGTTGATAATGCTGAGACCCCAAAACTCAGGAATAGGTTTGGGTAATAGAGAAATAAATTTTATATCCTACACTTCCTTATGTATCAAATGATGAAACTGGACTAAGCCAGTTTTCCCCAAGACTTCTTTCATATTTAGGCTAGTCCTAAAATTTAGGTTATAAGTGAATTTTTTTAAATAATTATTTTTCTAACAGACTTAATTTTATCATTTCATAAGCAAAAAATATTCATGAAATAATAGATTTTATAGGCCACTTATAAATTTTTTTCAGTCATACCTTTATTACAAAAATGCAACGATATAATTAAAATGTTTGTGTTGCCTATTTTAACCTTTTATATAACTAGTGTTATGTTTGTTACATATGAGAAATGATAAATCAATTTATTTTAAAGTTTTTCCCTCCAGTTTTGAAACTTCCTGTTTGCAATAGAATATTGTGCTCAGTTCTTTGGGGGCCTAAATATTCCTTGCTTATAATGTTACTGCATTAAACCTTTCAACTATTAGAATACCTTTAATTTCACTGAGTAGTATCCTACTGTTATCTCTATACCACAATTCTGCAAGTTAATGCTTAATTTTTTTAAGGGTGTCTAACTTAAAATTTAAGATTAGATGAGCCACTTGACAAATCTATCTGCATGATGGTCTTTCCCACATGACTGACTGATGATTAACAATGTCTGAGACTTGGTTGTAATTCTACTTGCTGATAAATCTTCGGACAAATCAAGGATAGCATTGTTTGTTTTGTCTTGCACCTTGCTTAACATATGGTGAGTGTTTCATAAATAACACACAGGGCAAATGAAAAATCAGTGGGTAGGATCTGAAGACTTGAAAAATAATACATCAAAGTCTTGGATTCAGGCTCCATGGGCTGAACAGGTCCAAGATGTAGAATTTGTGATACCAACTGCCACCTTTCCAGATGAATCGTGAACACACAGGATTTATTGATCAAAAGGGGATAGAACAAAATTTCCAGAAATTCTAGGTTTACTCTTTTTCTTTACCTGAAAAACAAAACATAAAAAGGGAATACTTCCACAAAGACCATGTTCAAAACAGGTAACCTCTGCCATCCTTTCCAAGTCACCATGGGAAGAATTAACCACTCCTACCTCGGAGCTTCCTGAGCACTTTGTTCTCAAGCTTGGTTTTCATCCAGCTCATTGACTTTTGGTTTAGTTTCTCCCATAACAGATTGTGAGCATCTTGATGGCAAATCCTTGTCCTATTCATATTTATATCCCTAAGCTCCACAAATGGCAGAGAGGAATTCATCTCAGTAAATATTTGTTAAAATTTGATTTCTCAGCCTGTCTACACTTGAGTATTGGAACCCAAATAAACATTTTATATTCCAAAGGCAATACTTTACTTTCCCTTAATGCTCCAGAATTTATTCATACAAGAATCTGGCAGATAATTTTAAAAAATTGGATGTCCTTGTTGGGTATAGTGAAGAATTTTCTTCAAAGTTGAGTGATCTTCCTATTATGTGGATGATCAAAGGAAAGCTAAAGAAATGACAGATGATACCTACCTGTATGCCCCTTGGCAGCATTGTTACTGGGCTCTATGATGAGCTAAATTTTAGTCCATGATTGGGATTGTAAATCCTAGACTTTTAATGAGGGATAGGAAGGAATACAAAAAAACCTCTAAGTGTATCTATTCATAATCTACAGAAAGAACAGAGCACAAAAAAATATCTGGACATTTTAGATAAGAAATTTAATTTATTAAATGAATGTATTCAGTGTGTTCCATATAGTCCTCACTGTTTCATTTATGGTCATGTATGTGAGGTTTTTTTTTTTTTTTTCTGGAGTCTCTTAAAAGCAGCCTCATATCTGACAACTTAATTGCAAATTCTACTTAAAGAAATGTTACTATTCTTGTTCTATTTTTCTAGAAAAGCCATTTATAAATGACTTTATGATTAACTCTTTTCAAGAAAGTAAAGTACTATTTACAAAAAGAAAAAAGAAAAAAATTTCACATGGACTCAAAATGATTTCTCATTTTATGTCTCAGGAACACAAGTATGATTTAATGTAAACTTTATTGATGTGTGGAAATGTATTTGTGTGTTGCTATTGCTAAGTATCTTATTCTGAATCTATTGTCATTGGACATAAACTCCAGAGAGTCTAAGGAATAGTGTCTATGTTGAAAATGTAAAGATGACTTTCTAACAGCTCCATATTCTAATTATTTGGCTTAAAGATAATCATTTCATTGTTGTTACTTTGCCAGTAGAGTATCTCTGGCAGAGATGAGACAGGAGTAAAGGCACTTTTTAACGTCTTCCTTCTGTTGCTATAAATCTTACATAGCAAGAACACAACATTCCAGCCCCTGACATATTTGTAGGTTGCATTTGTTTCTTCATGTTCGAGCAATCAGAGTAGATGAATGTGTTGTAGGAGAATCAAGTGCTCCTCTGAAGAGGCAACCTGTTTAAATAAAATCCAGGAAGGCAGTAAAGGTAAGCGAGGTGTTTTATTAGGCAGTCAATCATTATAGTTTCATCATAGCATATAGCAAATATACTTAGCACCTTTAACTAGAGATCCAGAATTCTAAATGTTATGATTTATTAATGTTGCTAGAGACTAGAGATTGAAGGAGATTGGTTTCTTAATTTTTCTTCAATATCTGCTTTGTTATTCTCCAGAAAGACTCTTTTGGTTTTCAAATCTTCAGTCACACCATTTTTCCTTAAAAGAATCCTCAGGGACAAGCCTACAATTTCAGATTCTGTTTACTGTGTTGGAATTCCAAGCTCACTAATGAATCAAAGGAGAGAATGACAATAGCCCTTCAAAACCAGCTTGCTTTTGTCTTTGAAAAAAAAAAAGAAGAAGAAGAAGAAGAAGAAACATATAGATTAGAAACTAGCAATAAATTCGTGCACTTGTTAGAAAATGTTTATTAAGCATCTAAAGTCACCATGCTGGCTGCTAATATAAAAATAGATAGAAGTTTTTGCATCTAGTGAAGGAGGTATATATAAAAGCAAGTCATCCTCTGCTGCAGTAAGCATATGCCAACTGCAGAGAGTCTTTTCACAGAAAGCACAGGGAAAAAAGAGGGCTACTGTGTTTTTGAGGTAAAGGTAATCAGACAGGATGTTTGAGGAGGGACTTAGTGGGGAGATGCTGTTATCACCCAGGTAGATTGCAATCTACCGCACAACTAAGGAAGAACGTATCAGGAAAATGGAATGCATGTAATGGCACAGACTATGATAGAGAATAGTGTAGTTAGTAGGAAATAAAACATAAGACAGATATAAAAAATGTTAAACTATCAACTGCAAATTCAACAGGGAGAGCTTTGCTTTGGTTGTTAAGCAATTTCTTGGATGGAACCCAGGGCCTCATACATGTTAGGCAAGTGTTCTACCACTGAGCTATAGTCCTTAAAAAATAATAATTTTTAAGAAATCTGTATAAAAATTCTAATTGTATTCTTGTGTGCTTATAATTTATTTTATTATTTTAAATAGTTTAAAAATAAGTGCAAGAAAATGTAGTTTTATTGCTTTTCTTATTTTTTAATTGTCTTACAAGCTGAACTTATTCATAGATCCAGGACAGTTTAAAGTATTAATAAATCCAAAATAAGGCTTATTTAGAGGACTTTGATGATATTCAGGAGTTATAAGGAAATAAAGCATTTTTCTAGATAGATTCTTTCATAGGGTTGTCAACTTAAAATTAATTGTCTAAAAGAGAAAGAAGGATGTTGCTAGGCAATTGCTAAGGGAAATCACAGAGGCTGATAATTAACTTCAACATTGCAATCAATTTTCAATCAAACAGATTATGTGTCTAAAAAAATCAATAAGGAAATTAGAGTGAGTTTTCACATAGAGCAATTTACATGGAAAAATAATTCATTTTGGTCAGAGAAAGTTAAAAAATACTTGGCCCTTTCTGACTGTGGTATGTTGAAGTATCACATTCCTAAGGAGAAAGGAAAAGAAAAGAATATTTTCAGAAAGGTAGCTATCAAAAACTTATTGAGTGGAAAGTAAAAGTCAACCAGGTAAATGAATGTTTAATAATATTAGCACACATCCTTTGTGAAACAGAGCTACTCAAACTGTATGTAAGAAATTGTTTTTATTTTTATTTCTAATCCATCAAATGCTAATGCTTTTATAAAATATTATTTAAAAGAATTATTAGAAAAATTATATAAAACACAAAATATTAGTCCAGATTTCTTTTTCTTAATACCTTTATTTTTATTTGTTTTTAAGAGGTGCTGAGGATAGAACCCAGGGCTTCACACATGCTAAGTGAGCACTCTACCGCTGAGCCACAACCCCAGATTTCTTAATCTTAGCATTAACAGATACAAAATTATTCTATCAATTTGCAGTAAATGTTTCTAAATATTTTCTTTTGAATTTTTATTTTATCCTGAAACAATAACCAGATAAAACCAAAGTTTATATGCAAACTATACTTTATGTAGATCTGAAGTACAGTACATGAGAGACAGTTGGGTAATGTAATGTTTCATAAATGAATTAAAAAAGATCAACTCTGCCCATAGGAAGTTAATCTTTCAGTATGAGAGACATGATTGTAAATAAATAAATGCCACTAAGTCCATTTTCCTAGATAGATTCTTATGTAGATTGTCAAGTTGATTGTCAAGGCTTTGTCTAAACAAAGCCCTATTGTAATCCAATTTTAACCAAAGAAACTATGTATCTAAGAGAAATAAATAAGGAAATTGGAGTTAGTTTTTATATACAGCAATTTAGTTGAAAAAATGTTTTTTGCCAGCAAGAGAAAGTACCATACATCCTGATAGTAAAATACACAATGAATACAGAGTACAGAGTTGATCTAACTCCAGAGTTAGCAAAGCTTCTGGCCAATGAGGAGGGCACTCAAGAACAAATGCGGAAACTGGGAAAAATATGGCACATCTGGAAACTGTGAGTGGTGCCCTTAGACTAGCATGCAGCTTGAGATAGATGATAAGAGAGGGGTAACAAAGGGAAAGTGAAGATCATAGCCATGAGTGGTATCGTATCTTTTAGGTAAATAATTCACAAGAAGCAGGCCTGGGTGGAGGTGAGGAGCTCATGCCACAGAAACACCCTGCAATCTTTTCCAAATTTCCAACAGTCCCCTCTCTGAGAATCTGACCCATGGCCAGGCCACCTTGTGAATACAGCTTGGTAAATCCAACCAAGTATCAGGGGAAGTTTTTTTGTTTTGTTTTCTTTTGTTTCCATTTAATTTTGTTTCCCAACATTTTGATCCATCTTCTTCTTAATTTTTTTTTTTTTTTTTTTTTTTTTTTTTTTTATTGTTGGTCGTTCAAAACCTTACACAGTTCTTAATACATCATATTTCACAGTTTGATTCAAGCGGGTTATGAACTCCCAACTTTACCCCGTATACAGATTGCTGTATCACATCAGTTACCCTTCCATTGATTGACATATTGCCTTTCTAGTGTCTGATGTATTCTGCTGTCAGTCCTATTCTCTACTATCCCCCCTCCCCTCCCCTCCCCTCCCCTTTTCTCTCTACCCCTTCTACTGTAAATCATTTCTTCCATTTGTATTATCTTGTCTTACCCCTCCATTACATAGCACACACACACACACACACACACACACACACACACTTTTCACTTTGAAATTTTAAATTACTATGTGTGATTTTTTTTTTGTCTTCTTATTTCCCTAAGCTGACCATTCTCAAACTTTTTGGTCTTAAGACAACTTTTTACAGCTTTAAACTATTGAGGATCCCCTCAAAAAATTTTAATGAACATTTTTAATATCTGTCAAATTTTACCATACCAGAAATTAAAACTAAGAAATATTTTATGGTCTGGGGTTGTAGCTCAATGGCAGAGTGCTTGTCTTGCATATGTGAGGCAATGAGTTTGATCCTCAGCACCACATTTTAAAAAATAAAGATTAAAAAAACTAAGAAATATTTTAATCATATTTATTGATTACTATGTCAATAAATCTATTGTAAAATATTGAAAAATATTGCAAAGTAATATTATGAAAATGTACACTATACTATATAAAGTATATATCATAAAAATAAATGACATTTTCCAGAAAATGAACTTAACCAACTATGAGGCTTTGAGGTATCATGTACATAGAAGGTAAGGAAAAGGAAAAAAATATATTTTTAGGAGAGAAGGCTAGCAAAAATTTATTGCAGGAAAAGTACGTTATTCAACTAAGTTGAATGACTATGTAACCTCTAGTAGAACAAAGCTTCTCAAACAAAATCATAATTTTGGTGAGGGATGGCGTGGGTTTCTAATTTTCTGCATTAAAACCGTTGAAATATGTTATTTTGTTGAAGTATAAAAAAATTCAACTGTATATAAAAATATATTTTGAAAAGAAGGTATAGCTTAATTGCTTGAATGCAATTATAGATAATTATATACTACACCAAAACTTGACATTGTGATTTTTTTATTTATATATGGCAGTGGAATGCATTACAATTCTTATTACACACAGAGAGCACAATTTTTTATATCTCTGGTTGCATACAAAGTATATTCACACCAATTTGTGTCTTCCTACATGTACTTGGGATAATAATGATCAGCACATTCCACCATCATTTCTAACTCCATGCCCTCTCTGTTCCCCTCTAACCCCTCTCCCTATCTGGAGTTCGGCTATTCCTCACAAGCTCCCTCTCCCTATCCTACTATGAATCAGCCTCCTCATAGCAAATAAAACATTTGGCATTTGTTTGCTTGGGATTGGCTAACTTTACTTAGCATTATCTTCTCTAACTCCATCCATTTACCTGCAAATTCTTTGATTTTACTCTCTTTGATTGCTGAATAATATTCCATTTTGTATATATGCCACATTGTTTTTATCCATTCATCTATTGAAGGGCATCTAGGTTGGTTTAACAGTTTAGCTATTGTGAATCATGCTGCTATAAACAGCACAATTGATGTGGCTGAGTCCCTGTAGTATGTTGTTTTTAAATCCTTTGGGTATAGACCCAGGAGAGGGATTGCTGGGTCAAATGGTGGTTCCATTCCCAATTTTCCAAGAAATCTCCATACTGCATTCCATATTAGCTGCACCTATTTCATTCTCTTTAGCAGTATATGAATGTACCTTTTCCCCAACATCCTCACCAACACTTATTATTGTGTGTCTTCATAACAGCTGCCATTCTAACTGGAGTGAAATGAAATCTTAGAGTGGTTTTGATTTGCAATTCTCTAACTACTAGCTATGATGAACATTTTTTCATATATTTGTTGATTGATTGTATATCATAATCTGAGAAGTATCTGCTCAGGTCCAGGATTATTTGTTTGTTTGTTTTTTTGATGTCTAAATTTTTGAGTTCTTTATAGAGATTAGTGCTCTATCCAATGTGTGAGGGATAAAAATTTGTTCCCAAGATGTAGGCTCTCTATTCACCTTACAGATTGTTTCTTTTGCTGAGAAGAAACTTTTTAGTTTGAGTCCATCTCATTTATTGATTCTTGATTTTAATTTGTGTGCCAATAGAGCAGTAACAAAAACAGCATGGTATTGACACCAAAACAGACTGGTTTTTAGACCAATAGTACAGAATAGAGAACAGAGACTAACCCACAAAATTACAATTATATTAGACAAAGATGCCAAAAACATGCACTGGAGAGAAGGTAGCCTCTTCAACAAATGGTGCTGGCAAAAACTGGAAATCCATATGCAACAAAATGAAATTAAACCCCCATCTTTCACCATGCAGGAAACTTAACTCAAAATGGATCAGGACTTAGAAATAAAACCAGAGACCCTGAATCTAATAGACAACATTGTGATGTTTAAAGTATTTTGTAATGTGGAATCTGAAACAATATCAATAAAATTTTTATACCATTACATTACAAGCTTACTGGTCTATATTATACTTGAAATGGGTTATTTACCCATGTGTGATTTTGTAAATCATACATTTTTCATTTAGAAAATATTAGTTCAGTGGTTTATGTAGTTTGTCAAATGTTAATACATTTCATTACGTAAAAAAATAAAAATATCTGTCAATCAGATTTTCAAAGTATTGGGAAACTTATGCTCATGGTAGAAAACAAAGTTCTTTAAGAATTATGATTTCTGGGGCTGAGGTTGTGGCCTAGCATGTGTGCGGCCTGGGTTTGATCCTCAGCACCACATAAAAATAAATAAAGGTATTGTGTCCAACTACAACTAAAAAATAAATTTTAAAAATTATAATTTCTGTTGAAAGCTTGAATTTTCTCATCATCAGCAGAAACTATGAAGTGTTTTCTTTGATTTATAAGACTTGCTTCATTTTTCTTCATGACAATGTCTGCCAAGTGCCCTGAATAACCATATATGTCAGTCATTATTCCAAGTAAAAGGATTGCTTGCTCCTTAAAAAGAATGGTTAGTTTAGCATGCAACTCATTCCCACCATGCTTTCCCACAAAACAATATATACCTTAATTTAATATTCCATAAAAATGCTTTATTATGCATACTTCTTGTACAAAGGGTTGTAGTAAAGGGTTGAGAGTCAATATAATTTTGCTTCTTTATCCAAATCAAAGTGACTTTTAAAAATATTTATTGCAAACTTGGTCTTAAAGAATGCAATGTACATTTTCACATGATGGCTCTGATGAGTGATATTTAACACCAGCAATTTTCTCCTCTACTGCATTAAAACATTAGTGAAAATACACCCAATGAAGAATTCTATTTTAAAAAAATACACTGGTTTGTCTTGAACTTTGAGTGAATATTTTACCTGCATGTCTCATTATTAATATAAAAATTGTTTTGAATGTGAAAGGGGTCTTTAGATTCAGGGGTCCACAGACCATTATCTGAGAAAAATTGTCCTCTACCACAAAATAGTCTTTAAAGCATTACTTGAAAGGGTGATATGGTGCTATCTGAAGTGCATGTTATCACTATGTAACCATTCTCCTTGCATTTAGGCATTGAGATCAGATCTGATTTTTCATTTTTAATTGATAATTTGTGATGAACCTCTTTCTTCCTTTGTCGTCCTCCAAATTATTTCCTAATGCATGACTCCTACTAATTTTACTAGGCCAAGAAAAAAACACTTTTGAAGTGTGCTTTCCAATCTATTTCCAAAGGGACTCTCCTCGGCATCTGGTTTATGTTAGGTGGTTGTGAATTTGCTAACACAGCACTCAAGAAGCAGAGTCAAGACTGAGTTCCCATTGGCAGCCTGGGTTTTCCTCAAGGTTAAGTTACAGGAACCTGGGTCAGCTTTATTCATACTAATTGCATCCATATTCCTGGGCATGTTCCCATTAAAGTGCTCTGCCACAGCAAGAGTGCTTTAAACAGTGACAGGTTTTTGCGGTCAGTATATTTATTTCCTGTCTGAAAAGAGTGTAAGAAAAATATGGCAGCTGTTGTATCATGTGAATGAGGTTAGCAAAATTTGGTGTCCGAATTGTTTGGTTTTGTGGCTCTGGGTGATTAATCCTTTCCTCTCCCTTTTGTGGCATTTCTGGTTGTATGTGAAAATTCAATTCTTTTCTGAACTTTTTCACCCACACATTTGGTCCTTGAGGACTTGGAAATGAAAACTTGAGCTCATAGATATTTCCCTTAATTTATTCTTGCCTTTTCAAATTGGCTTTCTTTCTTTCTTTCACTTCCCCCAGATTGTTTGTTTCTTTAAAAAAATGAAAATCATTATCTTGCAGGAAAAACAGACCATTATATAGTTGATTGTTTCCTTCTCTGCATGATTTTGTCTCTTTTTTTCTTTATCAGGAGTCAAGTAACATGGCATTTTAGAGATGTACACAATTAGTGTGAATAGGTTGATCTAATAAACTCAACTTGTTCTTTCTTTTAATATGATAAGACTTCAATTTTACTTTACCTGTAGATTCTTATAACAGATTTAATGTGACCTGTTGTAATTGTGCACTAAACATTATAGGTGTTGAGTTTTTAAAATCATAAATGTGATCATATGAAAATAAATGGTCCCCCAAAATAAATTCTCTACATCACCATTGTGCCTCAAGATCTTCATGAAGTCTCTTCTCCTCCTTGCCTACAGTTTCTTTTCTGTAGCTTTACCTAAAGCACACCCTGGAGCAGTTTCAGCCTGATTTTTGAAAGACATTCATTTCAACCACCTAGTAAAAACCATTGCTGCTTTCCTATAATAATGTTCTAGGAAACTTGTTCCATTTTTTTGTACTAGACTTTTTTTTTTTTTTACTGTAACAGATCTGCACAGTAAGATGTGCTTGTGAGCACCTGGCTTGTTTCTTCCTGAAAGTGAGACCTGTATAATTTACTATCCAGACTAAATTTGGATTCCAGAATCTTAAAGTCAAAGCTACATCCTATAGTGAATACATCTGTAAACTCTGATGGAGACTTATTTTGTGTCCTGTCCATTTATTTCCTCTGGCTCATTTCTATTTGTTCCAGTTTCACGATAACTTCCTACATATTTCTCGTTCTATGTTCTTTTATTGTGCTTATTTTTTTGCAAAGTGCCATAAATCTGTCTCTAAATTTTAAAGTTAGGATAACACTTAGACAACTTTCCTTAAAAAGAGTCTATTCAGTCAGGCTAAAATGTGGTCTATACATGATCAGAAACCAGGTGTCGAATAAAACTTGTCTAAGGTTTTAAGAGAAGAAAGTGATGCATGAGAATCACTTGGCATGGACATTTGCATAGGAAACACAGTACCCCAATCTCCTACAATTGCTGCAAGTTAAAAGGAGCAAATAAACAGCCCAAGAAATTTTATTTCCTAGATTATTAAACAGGAGAGTAAAAACACACAAAAGAAAGAACATCACTCTAATTGTTAGAAAGAGATGGGGAAAAAACTATTAATTGCACCCTGGTTAAAAAAACAAAACAAGCTTTTCTTAAAAATATCTCTTTTGGCAGAGAAGTTTGCTTCATGAACATTAAAAATAGATATGCATAAAAGGAGAACCCTAGAAATACATTTATTTGGAATTTGTATTTTATTTTTCTTTTATCTGAAAGATTTTCAGAAAGATTTAAGACTCTTCAAGTCCTACAACTAGAAATTTGGGGAAGTATATCTAGGAATTCAAAATGACAGAGGTGGAAATGGGAAGAGTAGAATTGAGATTTACTTCACTGGGACATCCCCAGATTCACCATTAATCAGGATATACCAAATTTAAGTTAAAAAACATGGTACCTAGAAAAAAATGAATTCCATTTCCACCAGACAATTGATTATATTTTATGATAGAGATGCATCCTTTAAAAAAAAGTCACATAATTTTTATGGTTAGAAAACATCTTTCACCAATAGTAATATGTCAAATGCTTCCTAGCATGAAAATTCACTAGATGACCTTGGTATTGTAACATAGATATTTTCTACCCCTCATTTGTCAAGATACAAATGAGGGACACAGATATTTACTTTTAAATGCTGGAAAATTAGTTATTAATATAACATTATTTTTTCTCTAGTCATATGCCTTTTCCAATGCCTAGAGAACAGGAAGAAAAAGGTCACGCCTAGGCTGCTCCCCTGGGCTCCTCTTCAGGAAACCCTAGCTGCTGTTCTGGGCTGACACTTACCCAGATGGAAAAGACAGCTCAAAAGATAGCTCCTGGCTTACTTAAGATCTTGAGCTAAGTGGAAAGGGAAACTAAATATAGGCCTTAGACAAGTTTTATTTGGGTATACCAGAATAGTAAAATGGATTGTCTTTCCTCTCTGGGGACTGATATTGTTGGGTATAGGGATGAAGGTACAAAGAAGACAGTGGTTATTGGATGACATTCTATCATTAGGGCTTCAGACTCTAGGCATTTATTAAGTTCCTCTTTCTGCAAACCTTCTGTTGATTCCTACTGTGTTTTTGGCTCTTCACTACATGCTGGAACAGAGAGATGAGCAAATGCAGACATGTCATCCTCCAGAAGACTTAGAGTTCAGTGTGGGAAGACTCTCAGTTGTCTCATCTGTAAAAAAATAAAAAGTCATAGTCAAGATGATTGCAAAGATCCTCTGTAGTTCTAGATTAATGAATAGATTCATCATCATCATCATCATTATTATTACTATTTTTTATGTCTTCCAATTCTCTTTCCTTATCTCAATATGACTTCATTGATCCCAAGCTTGGGGGCAAGGTTAACCAGTAAGATCCCAAGCTCAGGGGACAGGAGAAATAAGTAGGAAGTTTAAAAGAAGTTATAAATAACAAAACAAGGAAAGAATATAAAGAAGAAGGTAAAGAGAATAGCTCTCAACTATCAGTAGGCAACTACCTATGGTAGACACTGCATGAAACTCTCATTCCATCTAAGAGAGATAATCTTGCAACTCCCGGCCTCTAAAAAGAAATCCTAGAGTTAGATTAAAATTTGTAAGTCTAAGACCTAGTGCAGTGTTTAGTGTATAACCTAGAAGTGTTGGATAAATTTCAATAAATAAATCTGAAAGATAATAAATAACACAAATAACATTTTATTATTTTACTGTCTTAAAGCATGAGTGACCACATTGTAGAGTGTCAGTTCCCTTCAGGTACTTAACTCATGGAAATCAAGTCAAGGATCTTGTCTGGAGTCATAGAAGTAATATACACAAATTAGTTTATTAGTGAAACATGACATAAAATTTCTCTACACACACACACACATATACACACACAGCAAATATCTTGTGATACATGAATTATGGTGTTTATTCCTTCAAATTCCTGAGATGTCTATGTCATAATTATTTCAATTTCATGAATTGTGGTTCTATGTACTAAATGGACAGGTTTTGACAGTAAAGTTTTAATTTTAATTTTATTTTTTTTTAGTTCTACATGACAGTAGAATGAATATATTTGGACATATTATATATACTTGGAGTAGAACTTCCCATTGTTGTGGTTGTACATAATGTGGAGTTACACTGGTCACATATTCATGTATGAACATAGGAAAGTTATGTCTGATTCATTCCACTGCCTTTCCTATTTTCATCACCCCTCCCTTCCCTTCATTTCCCCTTGTCTAATCCAATGAACTTCTATTCTTCCCTTTTACCCTACTATGGTGTGTTAGCATTCATATATCAGAACATTGAGCCCTTGGCTTGGGAGGATTGGCTTATTTCACTTAGCATGATATTGACAGTAATGTTTCATAACACAACCTACCTAGTTGTGGCAGCAACCATCATCTATAGCCCTTTTAAATAGTATTGCCTTTAACATTTAAAGTTTCTATTTAGTTTTTTTGATTATTTTTCTCTAACCATTTTCTGAACCTCCTTTTAAATATGAACATATGACAACAACTTTACTCTCATGAGATTGTAGTAAAGAGTAGGTATTTGGTGGATTTGATTAACCAGCCTGACCAGTTTCTCTGATATACAAAATGACAGATTAGTAAGTTAGAGGAAAACATATCTACTATTAACAAAAATTGTTAAACCATGCATTCATAATAAAAAATGGCAGTTTAGTAAATGATATTAATAAATTATAAAAGTAGATCAAAACATATTAATTGATAAAAGGACAATGCTTATATAGGGGTTTTTCTCTTGAAGTATAGACTTGATAATTCAGGCATTGTTCTGTCACTCTTTCCTTGTCACCCTCCTGAGAGCCAGTCTCCAACATTTAGAGTGACAACTGTGATCACTACCACTATTGTGTTCCTTTCAGCCTAGAGAAACATTTATTTACTTACCTAAAGATGTTAACATTAGGTGGCAAACAGACTCTACTCTAAAACTTCGAACACTGACATGACAATTTTCCCCATGTTCTAGAATTCACATTTAATATGTACTGGGAAAAGTTTTATAGTCCCTTTAAGCCAAGGATAAATGTGTTTATCAAAAAGCAAACCTTTTCTGATGTAATTATACACAAATCAAAGGTAGTCACATTAGAAAGGGAGGAATAAAATTCTCTATTTGCAAATGACATTTTTAAAATTTATTTGTTCTAATTATGTACATATGACAACAGAATGCATTTTGATTTATTGTACACAATTGCAGCACTACTTTTCATTTCTCTGGTTGTGCACAATGTAGAGTCACACCATATGTGCATCACATATGTACCTAGGGTAATGATGTCCATCTCATTCCACCATCTTTTCTGCCCAGATGCCCTCTCTCCCTTTTGCCCAAAGTTCCTCCATTCTTTCCATGCCCCCACCATTATGGATCAGCATCCATTTATCAGAGATGATATTCGGCATTCAGTTTTGGGGGTTGGCTACTTCACTTAGCATGGTATTCTCCAACTCCATCTATTTCCTACAAATGCCATATTTTTCCCCGTTTTAATGCTGAGTAATATTCCATTGTGTATATATACCACAGTTTCTTTATCCACTCACCTATTCAAGGGCATCTAGATTGGTTCCATAGTTTAGCTATTGTGAATTGAGCTGCTATAAACATTGTTGTGGCTGTGTCACTATAGTATGCTGATACAAATGACATTTTATATACAAAAAACTCCAAATCCACAGGAAAGCTGCTAGAGGAGATCAATTAATTCAGTGAAAATAGAAAGTAGAAGATCTGCACTCAAAATTCATTTGTGCTTCTGTTTATCAAAAATAAACAATCAGAAAAATTTAAAAAGTAATTTATTTGCCAATCAACATCCAAAATAAAGAAAATACTTGGGAATAAATTTAATTAGCATTCCTGAATGAAAATTTTAAAAACCTAACTAAATGAAAATCCATCCTGAGTTCATGGAAAGGAAGACACTAATGTCACGGTGAAATACAGCTTCCAGGCAATATTTCTAAAAATTCAAACAGACTTTTTTTTTTTTACAAAAATGGAATAGATCCTACATTAATGTGTAATTGCAGGGATACCAAATACTCAAAGCAATCTTGAAGCTCATACTTCCTAATTTTAAAACTTACCAAAAAGCTAGAGTAAACAAACAGATATTAGCATGCAAAAAAATAGAATAGAAATCAGTGGAATGTAACTGAATCCAAATATAAAACTCATATAATCTATGCCAACTGATGTTTGATTCCATCCAATGGGGAAAGAATAATCTCTTCAACAGACAAGTTGATTTCTACATGCAGAAGGATACATTTGGATCCCTACTTCAAATCCTATATAAAAATTAACTCAAAATGGATCAAAATCCTATGTATAAAAGCTAAAAAAATAACATATTTAAAAGATGATAATGCTGTATCTTCCACCTACAAAATGGAGGAAAATATTTGAAAATCATGTTTCTGATGAGATTAATCTCTTGAATATATAAAAACTTCTGCAACTCAAGAACAAAATGACAACCAATTTAAAAATGGGCAAAGGACTTGCATAGACATTTTTTTCAAAGAAATTTGCAGATAGTCAGTATATACATAAAAAGATATTCAACATTAGTTATTAGAGAAATGCAAATGATAGCTACAACTAGATTCTACTTCCCACCTACTAGGATAGCAATAAGAATAATAAAATAGAAAGCAACAAGTATTGGTAAAGATGGGGAGAAATAAAAATCCTCATAAATCATTGGAGGGGAGGTAAAATGGTACAGAACAATGTATAACGGTTTGATTGTTTCTCAAAAATGAAAATAGAATTACTGCATGGTTTGGGTTTTTCACTCCTAGTACCCAAAGAAACTGAAATAGGGCTCAAATGGGTGTTTATCCCTGAATGTTCATGGCAACATTATTCATAAGACCCCAAAAGATGAAAATAAACAAAGTATCCATCAATCGACAAATGAATTAAACCAATTATTGCCTATACATAGTAATGTGATACTAATAAACAATGAATGGATTAATGTTCTGATATATGATAACCTTGAAAACATTATGCTAAGTGAAATAAACCAGACAGAAAAGGACAAATGTTATGTGATTCCAATTATATGGGTACCTAGAATAGGAAAATTCACCCAGACAGAAAGTAGATTAGAGGTTACCAGGACTTAGTTGTAGAGGGGAGTGGGGAGTTATTGCTTAATGAATACGGAGTCCCAGTTTGATGTGATGAAAACATTTTGGAAATAGTGGTGATGGTTGCACACCACTAGGAAATAATTAGTAACACTGAATAGTAAGTTAAAAGCAGTTAAAAGGGAAAATTTTGTGGTACATGTATTTTGCAATTTTCAAGATTAGTAACAAAAAATAATAAAATTTATATTACCATAAACCATCAAATTGTATATTTTAAATGTGTGAATTTTATGGTAGATGAGTCACATCTCAATAAAGCTTTTGAAAACAAATAATATAAACTAAAAATTCATCTCAAAGTTAATGTTTACTAGATATAACATAGACCGGTTTTTAGTTTATTATTTTTTGTTTTTCTTTACATTGGATATGACAGGACCTTAATAATAATTTAAGTGAATGCATGAAAAGTTATAGGGGGCAAACTAATGTGATCTATGCATCTTTCTTTCCTCCCTCAGAATTTCTGTGTCAGTTCCTTGCTCATTTCCCAAGATGGTTATGTTTTCTTGGAACCTCGACTCTTTAAGAGCCTATTGACACATACAATAAATGAAATGAGATTTACCCTAATGCAGACTTATCATTGCATTATTCAGGGTAAGAACTGGCAGAAAACTTCATAATCAAAGAAATATGTTTTCCTTCATCTAAGAAACTATCATTTTAAGTGGAATTTTTATTTGGTTATCAAACAGATGATCAATGAAGATGGAAAATTATATCAGAATTCAATATAGTAAATATGTGGAATGACATGAAAATTTTACTTAATCCAAGTACATATGTTTGGTGGGTGATATTTTAGCTTATAAATACAAACACATTGAAATTTAAGCATAATAATCCAGAGATTCCTAAGTATGAGAGCTATTCCTTTGATTTGGGAAAAAAACGAAGTAGTTTGAGGTTGCTAATAAAGTTTGAAGCAGGAGGATTTACAATTTGTCACCTTCCACTACTCACACACCGACCCTTTCCTCTCATTGCGCTACCTGTTTTTACGTTCAAGCCATTCTTTCTACTTTGGGTTCAACCAATCTTTAGTATCCAGATATCTTCAATATTTTCATTTTTATAGAAAATTATTTAAAACTTTAAAGTCCTTTTAAAAGAAAATTAGCTTTGATAGTAAATTAACATGGCTGGAAACTTTTGTCAATTTACCTGACTTCTACCTGCCAGTCTTGGTCCTGGGTCATCTGGGGTCTCAGCAGTCCAAAGCCAAAATGATTGCCTCAAATTAAGATCCTTCATGCTGTTTGTGCCTCAGTTCTATGCAGTCGACTGCCAAGCCTATCCCTTCAGTTTCTAGTTGCCTGCCTGGACTTGACACCATCTGTTCTGTCTAGCCCTATGGTTGAGTTTCCTCCTGCTTCTGATTTCATGCCTGATTTCAGCCTAGATTCCTTTTTTTTTTTTTGCTCAGTTCTTGGTGTCTCTGGATGTTCCATATTTACTTACTTTCTAATTTCCATTCTGTCTTGATTCTTCCTACTTTATGTTCATTATTCTTGACAAGCTCTTATTTTGGCATTTTGACACATTTCAAAGCTGCCCTCTGTTTCCTTCCCAGTCTCACTTTGAGAGTAGCCCTGCCTACTGAATGCACTAACCAAATCATTTCCTGAGCTTACTCCTCTGAGAACTTAACATAGATTAGTCTTGGAAGAGTCGAAAATGATTTATTCTATGTAATTGGAGAAACTCGTAAGTATTCTATTAGTGGTTAAGGAATTAGCACATACTTATTGACTCATGTAAGTGTGCAACTATGACTTTTCACATAACCCACAAAATAGCTATGGGTAGCACTATTCATCAATAACCAAAATGTAGCCTCTCTGAGAGTGAAATATTTAATCTGTTGCATATCTAAGCCAATTGCTTGAAACCAGTGGAAATCAAAAGCTTAGAAGACACTGACTCCTGGGCATGATTGCATTGCCAGCCAAACATAATTACCCAGTTTGGAGTGTTAGGCTCAGCAATGCTGCTATTTCTTAGGAAAGGATCTTGTGGTTTTCATAGATGACAACAGGAAGTGAAGCCTCTGGGAATTTTCTTTTATAAGAATCAACCGAGTAAGAACTTCCTCTTTACTACTTTTTCTTTTACAATTTAGAGATACCTTATTAACAAATTTATTAACTGTTATTATACCTTAACTAGACAAAAATATTCATGCACTGTATACATTTTTTTTTTCTCCTGGCTTCCTTGAAGACATTAGAAATCCTCCCAGAATTGGTTTTCCATTCTCCATTGTGTGTTTGTGCAAGTGTGTGTGTGTGTGTGTGTGTGTGTGTGTGTGTGTGTGAGAGAGAGAGAGAGAGAGAGAGAGAGAGAGAGAGAGAGATGCATGGGACCTTTCTTTACATCTGCATTTAGGGTATATTTAGTTATTTATTATGTTATTTTTGTTTCTGTGATGCACACTTTTTCTACATTGGTTTTAACCAATCATTAAGGGTTCCTTGTTTATTGAGGAGTCTAAAAAGTATAAAAAGAAAATGATCATTATTTAGGAACTCAGATAATTATAGTGAGTTACACAGATCTAGTCTAATATGGGAGATTCCCAAGGACATGTCTTTTTATAATTTTCATGAAAGGAAGCATTAATGAATAACTCTGCAAAACACCTGAATTTAAATTTGCTAATAAAAATAATGAAGACTAGCTGAGCACAATAGTGCACGCCTGTAATCCCAGTGGTTCTAGAGGCTGAGGCAGGAGGACCACAGGTTCAACCAGCCTCAGCAACAGTGAGGCATTAAGCAACTAAGTGAGACCCTGTCTCTAAATAAAACACAAAATAGGGCTGGGGATGTGGATCAGTGGTCAACTGCCCCTGAGTTCAATTCCCAGTACCTGACACCCCACCAAATACTGAAGACTAGGGCTCATTTGTTACAAGTCTCTACAACAGCCACTGTCATAGAAAAATCATCTTCAGGAAGTAGTGGTCTTGCACTCTTGCAGTCTGAGGAACTTTCTGATGACCTTTCCATTTGACCAGTTTAGCTTCATATTACATTGTTCTTTTTGATAGTGTGTTATTTGAATTACATGAGTAATATTTTAAGAAATCAATATTAAGACCAACTTATGCCACTTTTACTTGCTTGGGTTTATTTGGATCCAAATACTCAAGAGTTCAGATTACATCTGCTGGTTGTCTTGGGGTCCTGTTAAAAAAAATAAATAAAACTTTACTTATGTTAATAAATTCATGAAAATCAGTATGCTGGCTAGACAATGTGTCTCTCAAGGTTCCTACTAAACAAAGACCTGCAATTCTACTTTGCTGCATCTCAATACTTATTTATTAACATTTATTTTTGGTGGCTCTGTGTGCTTTAAGGAAAACTGAGGAAAGTGGAAACTGTGCCTTTGTCAATCCAGTTTATGGGAATTGGAGTAACCCAGAGAAAATAGAGGTAAGTAGCAATAGCAAAGAGATTAGTTCAGAGGCAAAAACACACAGAGACGTGTGTGTGCACACACACACACAGAAAACCCACATACCCAACTAATTTTGTTTGGATTTGTTTCTGCATCATGGCTAAGAGAAATGTTTCAGAGTAGCTATTTTGATTGAGGGGTAAAAAAGGAGTTTCAGTCTCTAAAAATGTGTAATGAGAATTTTCCATTTCAGGACAGCTTCAATCTGCTTGTAAAGTCAGTTCAATGTTAAATGGTTTTGTGGTCACTGTTCATACTCAAAGAGAGCTGAGAAATCTGGAAAAAATCAGTTTAGCCCACAGAGAATTACTCAGCTATTCACAGTAACTTTTCATTGAGTGTTCTTCATTTTATTCTCAAAAGACTAAAGGAAGGATCCCACTCTGTGGTCACTTTAAACTTATTGTGACTAGTGAGGGTCATTACCTGATAACAAAGAGGAAAATAGAATTGAAAATGCTTTACATTTTTCCTAACTCTTTTCAGGGAATGCCCCTATCAGCCAAGTCACAAGCGGGCTAGAGAGAAAATGTCAGGGAAAATCTCTCTCCTACCTGCATACAAATTCACCTTTCTGTTCTTTTCTTCTTCCTTCCTTTCCTGCCTCCCTCTCTTCCTCCTACCTATCTTCCTTTCTTCTTTCTCTTCTTCCTTCCTTATTTTCATTGCTGTGTGATTCATCTCTTTTGATGAGGTACAATTGACAAATGAGAGTTGTATATAGTTAAGTTATGCAAAGTGACTTTTAATAAACACATATACACTATAAGGTGATTATGACAATCAAGCTAATTAGCATCTCCAACACCAAACATGCTTAATTCATGTGTGTGGTGAGAATATTTAAGATCCACTCTAAGAGCAAATCGAGAGTCTATAATACAGTGTTAATGTCATCACCCTACTGTACGTTAGATCTCCAGAACTTAATGATCCTGAATAATTGACATTTTTTACACCTCGACCAACATCACATCCTTTTCTTTCAGAGCTAATATGGGCATTCATTGGATATGAAATACATTTTGTCAGAACACAGCTCTTCCTCCTGTCTATGAGTGTTTTCTTACATCTGGCTTCACAACTGTTATCTCTGATTCTTTTTCTATATCCTCTTGTAAAACTGAGGATATAGAAAACCAAAGTTTTATTTCTCCTTATTATTTTTAATGAAAAATCAGTCATAAGCAGTTTGTTGTTTTGTTGTTGCTGAAAACTGAGTAGCAAGGGGTCAGATCAAATGTTTTCTAGTAGTTTCAAAGACTTGGGTGACATAGTTGAAGTCTAATACACCCTTGAAGTTTTAATTTCTGTGTTTTCTTCAATAATGGGGTGACTCACACTTTTAGTATTGTTTTGGCAGAAACAAAAATAAGAAAGAAGATATTGGGCTGAGACTGTAGCTCAGTGGTTGAGCGCTTGCCTAGCACATGTGAGGCACTGGGTTCAATCCGAAGCACCGCATATAAACAAAATAAAGGTCCATTGACAACTAAAATATTTTTTTCTTAAAGAAGGAATATATTTTCCATACATAAAGAGAATAATTTGATTTGTCAAGTGAATCAAGACAAAGCAAAAGGGAAGCCTGGTCCTACTTAATGAATAATAAATAAATACAGACATAAACTGTTTAAGGAACCAAAGCTGGAATATAAAATATAAAAATATTTTCAATTTTAGTAAAGAAAACAAAATGTTATCTTTTTTACTCTCAGCTTAGATTAACTTATCAATAAACACAAATATTATAGAAATTGAAATGAATTCTTTTAAAATTTTTGGAATATTAATATCTCACTAACTCACGGTAATTAAAAGGTGGCTTAGAAGTTATTTTGCATTCTTTATTTTCCACTGAAAAGACAGCTTCTCCAGAGTTCCAGTCTGTGCTTCTCAGCACACATAGGAAGAGTTCTAAATCAAAGACATACCTTTCCATGTGTTTTCAAGCTAGTTTTCACTTGGATACATATGGCTGTGCAATCGATGACTCTCGGGAAACTTCAAAGTGATTTCTTGTTATTTTCTATTCTTATAAAAGAAAAATCACTCTTTTTCACATTCTTTTTTCTTTTCAGTAAGAACAGAAAAAGAAAGCCTGTCACATCTTTTAACCTTTGTTGCTGTTTTGATTTCCATTGTTTCAGAAAGAAATGACTTTATATTCATTAAGTTAGTTTGCTTTCCTTGACATTATAATAGAAAAAATAGATTTTATTCAAAGAAGAATGGTTAAAGGTATTTTCTGCTACAGATATTGAGAGAATATAAGGAACTGCCATGCACTTATTGGCCAACATTAGTGATGACCAACCCAAAAGCATGTTGTTTAACTTCTTCTGCTACCTGCTCCCTGACACCCTGGAGAATATTTAAGTAAATTCCAAATGGCAGTTAGTTTCATCTGTCAAACCTTATTTGTAACTTTAAGGACAAATGACTTCTGAACAAATATAGCCACAGTATTATGCCTGAAATTTTCACCATAATGTCTTAGTCCCATCAAATATTCAGTGTGTCACCTACTTCAATTGTCTCACAAATAAGGATGGAGATTTATATTTGGGGTTTTGTGCTTCTTGTTGTTACTGTTTCTTTCTTTTCTTTTTTCAATCTCTAGATTCCATTTTCTTTCCTTTTTTTTGTTCTGATTAGTTATACATGAGAATAGAATACATCGTGACACATCATACCTAAATAGAGTATAACTTCTCATTTTTCTGGTTGTATGGAATTATATATGTACACAGAGTAATAATGTCCAATTTATTCTACTATCTTTAAAAAAAAGTTTGTTCTCTAGAACCTCCTATATTGTAGGCTTTCTGATATATTCTGTAATTCTTAATTCTACTGACTCGATGCTGTTGATTATTTTAAATACTTTTTGTTTGTTTAGCCAAACTTAATTCAATACAGCAGGCTTAGTGAAAAAGAACCAAAAAAAAGAATCAATAAAAATACTGGCCATTGCATTCCTCCATCCTACCAGAGGTCCATTCTGTCTAGAGGACCCTGGAAAGACACTGGCTAGTTCTGTGTCAGAGGTCCAGAAGCGTGTGCTGGAGGTGCTGGGATAAGATTAAGGGAAGCCTCAGCTACTCCATAGGAGCTCCACTAGGAGCTTGCTGCATTCTGCAAGATCCTTACAGAAGTTTCTTATTTCAATGCCTGAACTCCTAACCTTTTAAATGTGTGTTTCCTCTTTAGAGTTCTGTATACTCCTTCTCAAATCCCTTTTATGGCAAAACATCAGGAAGCCTGGAAACCATATCTCATCATCTCAAACAGTAGCATCAAGGTCAAGATTGATCCAATATGTGGTGTTTATAGAAAATTGCATTTTCTAAGCTCATACAAAAGTAAAAAAGAAGAGATTAAAAATACTAGTGTAATTATAATCTTTACCCTTCCCCAGAAGAAGAAAATCTCACTGAATATATTGAATGTTTTCATGGAATCAGTACTTAACTTCATTGTATATCTGAGTATTTCAATAAAATATTCTACTTGTTCAATAAAATATTCTATTTCCTGTGATTTTATTCTGGTTATTTCTTAACATGATGAATCTAGTTGTTTCAGGTTGTGAACATAAAGAAGTCTTGAAATTTCTTTACCTTACAGCATAGAAACCAGAATAATTTTACTTATTATACAAAACAGCAAAAATGGGCAAACCATTATAATACTAATTAACATAACCATTGTAAAAATATTTGTATTTTGAAAAAATGTGTGATAAATAATCCTATACTGAACTTTTTTGAATAATCATGTTAACACCTTAATATAGATATAAGAAATAATGCTAAAATGTGAATTAAGAAACTTTGGGTTACAAAGAAACTGGAAAATCCCTATCTGAATGGCTTAATAAAATACCAACCATTATTTATTCCACAATTCAGGAAATCAGGAGATGGGGCAACCTTTTGGTGGGTTATTGTACCAGCTCCGTGACCTCAGCAAGGACGCTGGTTGTTTGTGATTCTAATTTCCCACACTCTATTCTGAAGTTAATTCCACAGATTAGACTATGGCTATATAAACTGCAGCATCACCATGTTCACAGTAAACCTGTGACAGGCAAGGGTCTGTTTCTTCCTGTGTATCATGTTTTACCACTTAGGAAATCAAGCATGTACTTCCAGAAACAGTTCTCTTCCTATTGCCCAGGAAAGACATGATCCTTATGCTAAGCCAATCACTTCAAAGGTCAGGAGGCCACCATGATTGACTAGGACCCATCACTTTACGTCCTGATGTTGACAATAGATCGGTGAAGCACATTGTCAAGTAGCTGAGGGGTATGCACTTGAACAAAATTAGAGTTAAGAAGGATGAAACCATACACAGTGTAAGTTTCACTACCATTTTGTGAGAATAGAGACTAGCCCCAAAATATTATTTTCTATTAGCATTGGAATAAATTAATTTTAAATTTTATTTGAGTTAATTTTTGAACCCTACTACCTGAAGTGTAGTTTTCCCCTATATTACAATCTTCTTCTAATTGCTACTTTCATAATCACACCAAAATGCCTGAAAAATTAACACAAGAAAGAATCAGCAATAGTTGTATCTTTTTATGTTTAGCCCCTAGAAATTTGGGACATACACATTTTTGGAAGTTTAATTTATGTTAGCTTAAAATTATCATCTATACATATGCAAGATCATTGCCTAAGCATACAGGATTCTTTAAAAAGCATTGAGTTAAAATTCAGTTGTTATCTAAGTAAAGAACTCAAGGCTACGATGCGAAAAATGTAAGAAACATACAATTTTTAATGAAAGTAATAATAAAAATAATAATTCAACCTAAACTGGCCTGTCAAATAGGAATACTGAGAGAATTCATGATGTATAAGGAACTCCAGATATTGAGTAAAGACAGAAAATAACAAAAAAATTAAAATGTGAGTAGTCTGAAAGTATTTAAGTATTTCAGCAGGTACAAGTTATGTGCACCCTAAATTGTTTTAGTCAGCCATTTTGTAAGATCTTAAAAATACACATGACAATTACATGAAACTAAAAGAATAAAACTGATTTTTCTTATCCAATAAGCAGAATAGGTAAGTACCCATGTTCACTTTTCCTACTGTAATGTGAGCTTCAGAATGAATGAATGATTTTTTTTCTTCTCATCTTTTTTTCCTCTAAAAACTTTTTGGTATAAGTCCAAGTTTGCACCATTGTGATTTTAAAATTAGGTAAAGAAGGAAGAAGAAACAATAAGCAGAATACAGAGTACACGATTAATGTAACTCAGCTTTAGGTCATTACAACATCTGAAATTTTATCCTGAAAAAGAATATGTTCAAAGTGATGGATATCAGGAGAATGTGTCCCAACAGATTCTTAAAGCATTTAGTGTACAAATACTTAAGACACTATCTTTATCTGTATTCATGTAAGTAACCTCCTATTCTTTAAAATGCATTTTAAGCATAAGATAATATTAATAGAAACAGCAGCAGAAAATACTAAAACCAGTGATTACCTGCCAAATATTGTTCTAAGTATTTTACATATTCTAACTGGTAAATGGAAGTAATGTGATATATGCTAAACCTATCGAAAGATACATGTAGTTATTTAACATGAAATATAAATTAATTAAAATTAATAAAATTAAAAATGCAGTTCTTCAGCTACACAAGCCACATTACAAGAGCTCAACAGCCACATTGGCTAGTGGCTTCTTCACTGGATGACAAAAAGATCATTTCCATTGTTCCAACAAGTTCTCTTGGAAAGCTTTGGCTTAGAACAATGTTAAAATAATGTGCTATAAAATGTAAAATAATAATCTCTGTGTAATTACACTAAAATATTTTCCTGTTATCTATATTTTAACTCAAAGCTACTGATTTTCACACTATAACAAATTACAAATAAGACAAGGTGTTTTAGCTGAAAGAAAACTAGCAAACCTATGTGATAAAGTGTCTTTTAATGAACGTTTCTTGTTATATAAGTGTCAAGTATAATTCTAGTATATCCATATCATTGTTACATATTCCATTTTTACATTTAGATGGCAACTTGAAAAAAGTATGATTTGCTTCTCTCTTCTCATCTTCTGAACTTTCCATCATTCTTAATATTATCACATTGAAAACAAAAGATTCAGATCTGCCTTCAAATAACAACTGCCTTGTGCTTAGCAAATAAAGCATGCATTTTGGTAAACCAACTACAATATTCAGGGCAATGACTTTTGTGATTAGTAGTATTAAACTTCATTGTTATAAATGAAAACCAGAGAAAAATTCAATTGACATACAAAAGAACTGAGATTTTTAAAAAATAAGATTTCAAATATGTGGCAGCTTTGTGATTTTTAATGTTAATCTGTTTCTCTTTGTGTTAATTTGCAAAGTGTTCTTGCAATTGTTTTGCTAATATGTCTAGAAAACCACTGTAACGGTTAACATGTAAAACAAGTAGCCATCAAAATCAAGATCTTACTCTTTAAAAAAATAATTACAAGTGGAAATGCACCAATTTTTATAAGCACCCCCTTTATGAAATTTTGATGATGCTAGGTACATGTCAAATTTTATATGTATCTATGAATCAATTAAAGTATGCATAAAATAAACAATTATAATACTTGAGATCCACTTAAAATTCATACTGACACGTGTCTTTAAACATTCTGAGAGTAAAGCAGGCTAAAGAGCACATTTTCTATTCTAGAATGTGGAAGCAATACTAAAGAGATTTTATTTTTCCCATTTTTAAAATACTTGCCTATTTGGCCTGGTTCTGGCAATTTCACTGACAACTTCCTTAGAACATCAAAATTTTTGCCCAGAGTTTCATTATTAAGAAGCCATCTTCAGAAATTGGATAATTATCTGCAGCCAATATAATCTAATTTAAGAAATACCAATCTAATAGATTAGGAATAACAAATCTGGATTCTCTATACAGTATTTTTACTTAACAATACATATTAAGCAAACATTTATTCTATTAATGATCATAAACTAGCAGTTATTGAAAAGATTTAGATTTACTCACTGTGCAATAATTGGACTTGGCACTAATTCGTTCAACAAATATTTGTAAATAATATTTACAATGAAAGAAATAGAAAAGGCAGGGAGACAGTAAGAATGTAGACACAATGTGTGCAATGGGCTCCTTTTGAGATTTCTACCCTGCACTAGATGCTAGCCTCAAACTTATTCCTGATGTAGCTAGCACTAGAATAGCTTCAAGTATATAAGGTAAGAAATTAACAAAACAGAAAACATACAAAATGATGTTTTGTATCAATAAGACTAAATGTTGTTTCTTTGGAAAGAATAATAAATCATGAAATAATATCTCTGGTAGATAAACTGCAACATGAATAATAAACACTAAGGAAATGATTCAAAGAATAAAAGATTATTATGAAATAGCCCATATCAGAAATGGAAAGGGTAAAGTCACTATAAAATTAAGCAAATATTGAAAGAATAATAAAGATATTATAAAAATAAGAATGAAAAAATATCTTTATAATTTGGAGAAAATTTTTTTCTGGAAAATTCGATTTTCTAAAACAAACATAAGAAGAAATAGAAGACTTAAGTAGTCATATAACAAAGTGACATCCATGTTTAATAATATTCCTTCAGTTATAAAATCAACACCCATAAATCAAACACATTACTATACATCAGTGATACATCAACTGAAAGAGAGATTAGGAAAAATACCTCATTCAAAATAGCCTCAAATAAAATAAACCTTGGGAATCAATCTAACAAAAGAGGTGAATGACCTCTACAATTAAAACTTTAGAAGACTAAAGAAAAATTGAAGAAATCCTTAAAAGATGGAAAGATCTCCCATGCTCTTGGATAGGCAGAATTAACATTGTCAAAATGGCCATACTACCAAAAACACTATACAAATTTAATGCAATTCTTATTAAAATTCCAATGACAATCTTTATGGAATTAGAAAAAGCAATCATGAAATTTATTTGGAAAAATAAGAGACCCAGAATGGACAAAGCAATACTTAGCAATAAAATTGAAGCAGGAAGGCATCACAATACCAGACCTTAAACTATACTACAGAGTTATAGTAACAAAAACAGTATAGGATTGGCACCAAAATAGACTTGTAGACCAATGGTACAGAATAGACATAGAGAAAAACTCACATAAATACGGTTATGTCATACTAGACAAAGGTGTCAAAAATATTCACTGGAGAAAAGATAGCCTATTCAACAAATGATGCTGGGAAAACTGAAAATCTGTATGTAGCAAAATGAAATCAAACCTTTCTCATCCCACCCCAAACTCAAAATGGATCAAAAGCAGTCACTAGAACAGAGAACCTGTGTCTAATAAAACCAAAAAATAGGCCCAAATCTCTCCATTGTCAGTTTAGGACTTGACTTCCTTAATAAGACTTCTAAAGTGCAAGAAGTAAAATCAATAATCAATAAATGGGATGGATTCAAACTAAAAAGCTTCTTCTTAGTGAAAGAAACAATAATGTGAAGAGACAGCTTACAGGATAGGAGAAAATCTTTACCACAAGCACATCAGATAGAGCACTAATCTCCAGGATATATAAAGAACTCAAAAAATTTAACACTCAAAAAACAAATAACCCAATCAATTAATTGCCTAAAGAATTGGATACTTCACAGAATAATACAATCAATCAACAAATACATGAAAAAATGTTCAACATCTCTAATAATTAGATAAATGCAAATCAAAACTACTCTAAGATTTCATCTCACCCTAATCAGAATGGAAATTTTCAAGAACATTAGTAACATAAATGTTGGCGAGGATGTGGGGGAAAGGTATACACATTCATTGCTGGTGGAATTGTAAAGTGGTGATACCACTCTGGATAGCAGTACAGAGATTCCTTAGAAAACTTGGAATGGAACCACCATTTGACCCCTGGCTATTCCACCCTTCGGTCTATACCCAAAGGACTTAATCAGCACACTACAGAAATGCAGTCACATCAATGGTTATACCAAGCTCAATTCACAATAGCTAAACAATGGGACCGACCTAGGTGCCCTTCAACAGATGAATGGATAAATAAAATGTGATATACGTATATATATATATACACACACACACCATACACACATAATATTACTCAGCCCTAAAGAAGAATAAAAGTATGACATTTGCTGATAAATGGATGGAGCTGGAGAATATCATGCTAAGCAACATAAGCGAATCCCCAAACACCAAAGGCCAAATGTTTTCTCTGATATGTGGATGCTAATTCACAATAAGTGGGTGGGGGGCTCCAAAAGAATAGAGGTACTTTGGATTAGGCAGAGGAGAGTGAAGGTAGGGGAGGGGACATGGGGTCAGGAAGGATAATGGAATGAATCAGACATTATGACCCTAGATGAATATATGATTACAAGATAAGTGTAATTCTACGTCATGTACAACCAGAAGAATGAGAAGTTAAAAGAAAATATAGCAGGAGTAGAAATGAATCTATTTGCTTTAGGAGGCTCCAGCTTAAACATGGTAAGTATGCACAGTGGAGTTTTACTCAGTCTTAAAGAAGAATTAAATCATGGCATTTACTGATAATGGATAGAACTGGAGAACATCATGCTAAGTGAAATAAACCAGGCTGAAAAAATCAAGGGTCAGATGTTTTCTCTTATTTGTGGAAACTGGAGCAAAATAAAGGGAAAAAGGTAGAGACAATCCCATGAAAATTGAAGAGATATCTGTAAAGAAGAGAAAAAGATTGACAGAAGGAGGAATGCAGAAAAGGAGGAATGGTAAAATGCAGTTCACCCAATTATCCTATGTACATACATGAATATACTATAGTGAATTTTACCTTTATGTATATGTATAATTCACTAATAAAGAAACTATACACAAATTTTTAAAGAGACCAGAAGAGTAGAGGAAAGGGAACAGAGGGTGGGAAGAGGGGAAGAAAGGAGGAAGTACTGAGAATTGAATTGGGGAGCAAATTATATTCAATACTTATATGATTATGTCAAAATTAACTCTAATATTATGCACCACTAAGATGCTCTAATAAAAAATCTTAAATAAAAAAAAAACTTAAAACACATAAAATATTCCTTAAAAAAAGAAAAACCATAGGGACTAGGGTTGTGGCTCAGTGGTACAGCGCTTGCCTTGCATGCATAGGGCACTAGGTTCCATCCTCAGCACCACATAAATAAATAAAATAAAGGTATTGTGTCCATCTACAACTAAAAAAATTAAAAAACTACACGTTCATAAGTCACTAGCATATTTTGTAATATGTTTAATAATATAGCCAACTCATACAAATGTTTTCAGAAAGTAGGACACAAGGTAAAATTTCCTAATGCATTCCATGAGGCAGCATAATTTTGTTACAAACCTTGACAAATTTTAGAAAGGAAAACTTAGGCCAATGTTACTCATGGAGACAGATGTAAAGTATTAATGTATGTATAAACATATGCTAATACACATATATATAATATTACTATTTTCATTTTTATTCCATGAATGCAACTTTTAATTCACTTTAAAAATGAGTATAATCAGACACATTAATAAAATGAGAAAAAAAGTTTGAGATCATTTTAACAGATGCATAGAAAACATTTGGTAAAATAGAATATCTGATCATAATAAAAATAGAACAATAGGAAGAAAAACGCACTTTCTGAATGTGATAAAAGACATCCACAAAAAACTCACAGCTATATGCAGTGGTGAAATGATGAAAACTTCCATTTTCACATGAGAAGTGAGTCAAGAATACCCATTACTGCCATTTCTTTTAAAATTTTTTAGCTGTTTATTAGAGTCCCTAATGACAAAATAAGACATGTGAAAGAAGTAAAAGCCCTAAGGTTGGAAAAGAAAAGAATAATAATAGTATCATGTTTACAAATGGTATGATTGAATACATTGAAAATTCAAAATATTCTCAAGGCTAACAATACAAATTATTGGCTTCAACAAGTTTCTTAGATATACAATTTGTTTTATATTTAATATAATATTAACATTATATTGATTATATATCATTAAATATCTAATTTAATATATTAATTATAATATTATAATATTAATTTAATTTCTGTATAATTTGGGGGAGGTACCAGGGATTAAACTCCGGGCACTCGAACACTGAGCCACATCCCCAACCCTATTATGTATTTTATTTACAGACAGGGTCTCACTGAGTTGCTTAGCTCCTCGCTTTTGCCAAGGCTGACTTTGAACTCATGATTCTCCTACTTTAGCTTCCTGAGCCTGTCAGAATACAGGCATGTGCTACTGCACCTGGATAATTTCTTGAAACAGAAAATACAGTTTTTTTTTTAAATATTTATTTATTTATTTATTTATTTTTTAGCCAGACACAACATCTTTGTATGAGGTGCTGAGGATCGAACCGGGGCCACACGCATGCCAGGCAAGTGCACTACCGCTTGAGCCACATCCCCAGCCCCAAATATAGTTATTTTAAATGAAATAAATATAGTTATTCTAAAAATTATTTAGAACAAATTAAAAAGACTTTCAAATATTACAAAAGACATATGATCTAAACATTATTGAGAGATAGTATAAAAACATAAATAGAAGCATACACAATGTTCAGTTTTTCCCTAGTTGGTCAGTAGAAATTCAATAAAATTGCTATCAAATTCTTGTGAGATATTTAAGGCCTGAAAAGATGATTCTAAAGTTTATATGGAAATGGAGTGAAGAAACTCTTGAAGAAAGTGTATGAAGACTTTTTTACTGGAAATCATATAAAAAAGTAGAATAATCAGTGCATTCTGCTGTTGGCAGAATGATAGGGAAATAAGCCAAAGACCAAGAGTCACAAGAGTGATCCCAGGAACACATACAAGTATATGGGTAACTGATTTTCAAGAAATGGTGCAGTGTGGAACAGTGCAGAAAGGAGGCCATGTTAAAGCTGGGCTGAAACTTCTCTTTCCAAACAGAAAAATATCAGTGAAACCTGACGCCCAACATAAACTTCACATGAAAATCAGCTCCAGGTAGGTTGTATTGTCCATTAGATGTGGAAAGGACAAGAGTAAACCTCCTAGAGAGACCTAGAATATAATTTGCGTGAAATCTTCATTATTTCCATGAAAGGATTTCAAAAAAAAAAAAAAAAGGACCAAATTAACCAAAGTCTGCAAGTCTAGATGGTAAAACTGAAAGAAACCCTGAACGTGTACATTGCCAATTCCCTACTTTCCTGATTTAGATGTTTTCATACAAGTATGATTGTGATAACTCAGGAAGCTTTGCATTTTAAAATCATTTGAGCAATAATTCATGTACCATACAATTTACCACTTTCAAATATAAAATTCGATGATTTTCCAATAAATTGAAATTTTATGTATCCATTGCCAATATCTAACTCCAGAATATTTGTATTATCTTCAGAATTGTTTGGAAGAAGAGATAAAGTAACCTTTCAATTTGTAGTGCCTGATTGGGGGAGACAAATAGAAACTATATGTGAGATGTCACCAAATCTGTATGATGATGAAAAACTGTATCTTTAATCATTTTTTAATAATGAACACACAGGTTACTTGATATGTACTTATATTCAGTTTTAACTTGATAAAAGAATAATAAATTCAAACTATGGGTTACATTAAAATTTACAAATAAAAGCCAAAGGAGAAATTTCACAAATTATGACATATACATATGTTAAGACCAATAAAACTTATGTTCTACTACAACAATAAAAGAGAGAAATCACTTACTAGTCCAATGAAATAAAGAAATACTAAAATAAAGAAGAATGAGATGGAAAAGACTTTTCCAATACTGACCCAATTTTGAAACTGTAAACAATAAATTGTACTGGTGAATGCTAATAAATGTTAAAACTTAGATACAATTAAATGATTTCCTATGAAAATTTAAATTACAAAATATTGATTCAAAAAATAACAGAAACCATGAAAAAATGAACATGGTCTGGATTGACATTCAAAATAGCAACTAATTTTAATGGGGAATTATTTCAAATATTTTAGAAATTTAAACTATTTAAACTATTCCATATAATGATTTTTTCATCATAATATCTACATTATGCTAGAATCAAAACTAGAATATAGCAAAGAAAAATATAATTTTGACTAATGTTTCTTCTAAAAATTAATACAAAATTCTGAATTAAATGCTACCAACTTCTATGTAAGCCCAGTAAGTTCTCTTTGATGAGAATCTGGACTGAGAATAATAGGGGCTGAGGCATCTAATGGAAAGATCTAGACTCATAATGAACTTACTTTTGCTATATGATATACAAAGCAAAACTGCTTCAAAACTTTCATAGGTTCTGTTTGTTCTGCTTTTCCTTTAATTCTGTGAGTTCCAAGTATCCTTCTGATATGTTTCTTTTTCTTGCTTAAGTTGGTCCAAAGTTAGGTTCTGTTGCTAACAGCCAAAGAATACCCACAGAAGCTTAAATTGGTGCTTTTCTTCGTTCTATCTGCCATAACAAAATACCATGCACTAGGTGGCTTAAACAAAGTATAAGATCAAAGTATTAACCAAGTAGGTTTTATTCTAAGTCTTCTTGACCTGTAGGTGGCCCCTCTCACTGTGTGCTTACATAACCTCTCTGTGCCCACTCTAAGAGAGAAAGAGGGCAAACTCTCTCATGTCCCTTTATAAGGCACTAATTCCATTACAAAGGCCTCAACCTCACAATCTCTTTTAACCCTAATTACCTCCCCATGACCCCGTCTCCAAATAGCATTCATTATATTGGGGTCTAGGACTTTAATATGGAGGAAACAAAAATATTCAGTTCATACCAGAGCCGTTATATGGGACCTGAATTTTTTTCTTCCATTATTTGTTCAAGGATCATTTGTGTGGGAAATATATTACGAGTGGGTTGAATATAATAGAATAATTATATTCTGATGCTGATTCTTACCTTTGACTGCAGAACAGAACATGTTATGAAAATGTGTCCCTTCAGGTTTTCAATTATTCCTTCACCCATCTTCAAATACATCTTGCAGTTTTCATTGTCAAGGATTAATCATAAAAAGTCAAGTTTTCTGAAAAAAGTCATTAACATAACAGCAATATCATGATTTTGAAACATTTTCAGAAGACATTCTGTGATTTAACAGACTATATGGTGGATAGATAAACATATCTTAAAACTAATAAAAGGCTAATTAATTCTGAGTTAGTTATTAAGACTGCTTTTGAGATAAACAATGCTTTTGCCTATGTTCCATCTCCTTGAACCCACAAAACATAATTCCAATGGACTTTAACATTCCTAATAAATATTCTATGGTGAAACATTCTTAGGTAGTGATATGTTATTCTTTATGAATCAATTCATTTGTTTCAGATACTAGAATGGTATAAAACTTGAAAACACATTAAAATAAAGATCTCTCAATACTCCTCATTATTAATCTTCTCATGGAAACAATTTTCAAGAAGTAGAAGGTACTTAGTGCCAAATCAAAGCAGAATTATAATAGAACTTGACACTATAATCACATTAATATCTAAAATGATAATAATTTATGTCAGTGTGCCTGAAAATTAGTAATCATTTCCCAGCTGAAGTAATAAGGAAATGTAGTCATTTAAGGGATATTAATTCTGTCCAGGTAGGTAAGTAGCACATTTAAGCCCATGTGTAATTAATTCTATCCCCTATCTGTTTACAGGCATTAAATTACATAGAACAAACAGAAAAGCTTTCTGTCCAGAGAGTGTACTGGACATAAAACTCAACTGAGTTTTGTAATGATGAAAATCACTACAAAACAGGGTCCTCAAGAACAATACAAAGTGATAGAGGTGAGAGAGAGAGAGAGAGAGAGAGAGAGAGAGAGAGAGAGAGAGAGAGAGAGAGAGAGAGAGAGATCACAGTCTATGAAATGAAAGAGGTTGATTGATTTATTGTGGTCTGTATCTAATTGTGACATTAAGATCTAAATTCTTTCTTCTGCTACCCTCTCTTTAGTCTATTCCATTCTAATAGACTAATACCTTTACCATGACCTTGACAATCATGGAAAGCCACCTCTCCACACCTGTCTCGCTGAACCAGTTGGCTCAGTGGTCCCTATGGCTCAGTGCTCCTAGAAGTTAAAATGTTTAGGTCCAATGATGCCTTCACTGTTCTTAGTTTTAGCGGGATCTGGTCTTCTGGAAGGACCCACTGGGGCAGTCTAGAGGTAGAACTTTCCCTATATAGAAAAAGTATTGAGAAACTTAAGGGACATTTAATTCACGGAAGAACTATTTCCTTTTTAATCAGCTTTCACGTAGTGAAAATTGGTTGATTTCTTTCTTAATAATGTGACTAGTAGAAAATGGTTTTGGTACTGCATTATTTGCTGTAAAAATCCTAACAGTTTTTAATAATTTGTACCTCCCTCTACAAAATTAATTTACTTGATTTTTTAAAAATATTTGTTTAGTTGTAGATGGACACAATACCTTTATTTTATTTGTTTATTGAAATTTTTTATTAGGAAAAGATAGTGGAGCCAAGTACTTTAGCAAATACCTATAATTATGGTAACCTGGAAGATTGAGAAAGGAGGATTATGAGTTTGAGATCAGCCTGGACAACTTAGTGAAACCATGTCTCAAAATAAAATAAGGACTGGGAGGTAGCTAAGTGTCAGAGCAACCCTGGGTTCAATCCCAGGTACCAAAAAAAAAAAAAAAAAAATCTTGAAATCTCAGTTTTTGAGCACATTTGATGAAGTGTATCATAATCAGAGCTATTGTATTATGTAATTAAATATAATAAAATAATATTTTCATTTAAAATTATAAATGTTTTCTGGGCATGGTAACACTTTCTGGCAATCTCAGTTACTTGAGAGGCTGAGGCAGGAAAATCACAAGTTTGAAGACAGCCTGGGCAACTTAACAAGACCCAGACTCAAAATAAAAAATAAAAGTATAAAAGGGCTAGGGAAAATAAATAAAATTTTAAAACAGGATGGAGATGTAACTCATTGGTAGAGCACTTGCCTCTTATTTGTGAGACCCAGAGTTCAATCCCAAGTACTCAAATAAATCAATAAACAGTTACAAATCAATTACAAACATTTTCATAAGAAAATGATGCAGAGTGGCCTTTGCCCTAAGTATGGTGACAAGACAGATTATGGGTGCAGCATGAATTTTTGGGACCTAGAGATTTCTAAAAATGAATTTCACTGATTTTCAGGAACACTAGAAAATTTTCCTTCACGGATACCTGTTTGTCAAATACTTAGTTGAGGTCTTCTGAAGCATTTGCATTTCTCCTCATTTAAGCTGCACACTAGATAGAAATATGAAATAGTCAATCTGATTCAAAGGACTGCCATTTCGCTGCTTGGTATTATGCATTTCATTGTTTGATCATTTTATATTGCTGCAGTCACTGAAATCAATTGTTTGAGATCAAATTCCTCATTGGATGAACCTTCCATTAACTGCAGAACCACGTACTACACTGAAGCTGCCCATCCCAGAGAGAAGCCATTTTCCACAGGAACACCTGGCTCTAAATGATTATTTCTATCTGGTGTCCCAGGAAAAGCATCCACAATAGGCATGTATCAGTTCTGCACAATTCAGCACAGAGTGACAGATAATAGATAACAACTGTCACTGCTCCAAACATTCTTGTTCCTCCTCCTCACTTGCTATCACACCCTGACTAGAAAGACAATGAGTAGGTCCCTGCTCTTGAGGTGCTTTGATCTACTACAGCATCCAGAAGTAGAACTGAAAAGGAAGAAAGCGGGTGGAAAGAGATTTCAGAATACCAGCCCTGTCCAGGTTCATTCCCCTGCAGAGCATAAGAAGACTACTGAGCCACAGAGGAGAATAAACACACATCAATTGATGCAAATAAAGAACCTGTGTTATATATGTTTCTATATAAATCACGACAGCAGAACTATAATTTGAAACTTGAAAAAAATAGCAAAGCTGATATTAGAATTAAAAGCTCATTTGGATTTGTTTTATTGGAACTAAATGTGTTTGAGAGCAACTAAAAAGGGAAATATTCTATTTTCCTCTTGTATTCTAGGTCCAAAGTATCAATTTAAAAAATGAAGTAAAAAAAAAAAGCATTAGAAAAAAAGAAACAATCTTTTTTATTTTCTTCCCCATTAAAGAGTTTACATACAGAATTCTTCCTTGCCTGGAGCTTTTCACACAGTTCGCAGTTTTCAATGGTGTGTTTTGAAACATTATGCTCTGGAAAGTGAGTTTATAATGCAAGTTTGTTATTTTTCTACCATAGTAAGAAGTGGAAAGTGCAAGAATTCATCTTATTGCATTCTGTTTACAAAATACTTCTAAACTTCTCAAGTTGCCTCTCAGGAGGCTGAAGCAGGAAGATCGAGAGTTCAAAGCCAGCCTCATACAGGTGAGGCCTTAAGCAACTGAGACCCTGTCTCTGAATAAAATAGAAAATAAGGCTGGGGATGTGGTTCATTGGTTGAGTGCCCCTGAATTCAATCCCAGTTACCAAACAAAGAAAAAAAACTTCTAATATTATATTTGCTAGTACTGAGAGTATACATAAAATAAAATATTGTTTACCTTTTCACAAGATTCTTTACTATAGTAATCTTAGTTATTTTATGTTTAAATATGCAGAAAAACCTAACATAAATAAATGTAAGTTTATTGATTTTAGAATTAAAAACTGACATAAAACATATTTTATTTTCCATTTGTACCAAATATTTTATAAAAGCATTACATTGTACTATTTTTTAAAATTACATCATTTTTTATTTTAAAATATTTTAATATTTTAAAATGATATTAAGTGATTTCTGTGGAGTTTAAAATAACATCTTTAACTTACATAATCAACCAAAAAAATGCCATTGTACATTGTACACTGTACAGACCTTAAAATAGTATTCCTCCATTTTTTCCTTCTTTATACATTGTTTTTGTCACACTTAATAAATTTACGTATGTCAAACTTGCTAGTGCATTGTTACTATTTCTGCATTTATCATTATTCTTTCTGGCACACTGTTTTTCAATCTTATATCATATTCTACTGTTTAATGAACTTCCTTAATAGCAGAAACATTTAAGTTTCCTAAAATTTTGTGTGCACAAAGATGTATATATGTGTAGAATATATATCACTAATATATGTAGATATATATCACTAAGTCTATCTATCTATATGTATTTTTTCCATATAGTACTACAGATTGAACCCACAGATACTCTACCACTGAGCTACTATCTTTTGAGACAGGGTCTCCCTAAGGTGCCCATTCTGACTGGGCAATCTTCCTGCCTCAGTTTCCTAAGTAGCTGATTATAGGTGCACATCACTGGACTTGGCTACATTCATTTAAAAATATATATATATATTCACTGAATATCTATTTTATTGAAAGGTTTTTCTTTTTCTTTTTTTCTTTCTTTCTTTTTTGGTTATTATAAGCTATCACCTCTGGGACTGGGGCTGTAGCTCAATGGTAGAGCGCTTGCCTTGCAAGTGTGAGGCACTGGGCTTAATCCTCAGCACCATATAAAAATAAAATAAATAAAATAATGGTATTGTGTGCATCTACAACTAAAATATATATTTTTAAAAGATGTCACCTCCATTTTCTTCACAGTCTCTAATGATATGTCTAGTGAAATTATTTCCTTGTTTCTCTGTTTCCCAAATTTCATTTATAATTTTCTCAGGTATGCTTAGCTTGCTGATGAGTTCATTGAAGAAATTCTTCTTCTCTAATAACACATGTCATTGTTTAATTATTTTCACTGGCTCTTAAAGATGATTTCTTCTTGCCTGCTAAAAACCCCATCTACTCATATGACTGTTCAGTTTTACACAGCACCCTTACCAACTATAGGAATCTGTATCAGAGAATTTTAATGTATGAAATTTGACTATGGATCTTTTGATTACTTACCTCTTCATTACTGATTTCTCTTGCCTTTCTGAATGTCTGATATTCTTTTTTTTAATTGAATGTTGGATACCTTGTGGAATAACATTTATGTCTGAAAACAGGCATGCCTCTCTTTTGTTATGACATCACTATATGGGATTAAAGTATTGATACCGAACAAGAACTTGTTACCCAATACACACAGAAGGTGATAACTATGGCATCAGTTTAAAAACAAAAAACCAAACCAAACCAAACAAACAAACAAACAAAAACACCTCACTGGTGAGCGCCTGTAATCCCAGCCGCTGGGGAGGCTGAGACAGGAGGATCCTGAGTTCAAAGCCAGCCTCAGCAAAAGCAAGGGATTAAGCAACTCAGTGAGACCCTGTCTCTAAATAAAATACAAAATAGGGCTGCGGATGTGGCTTGGTGATCAAGTGCCCCGGAGTTCAATCCCAGTACCAAAACAAAAACAAAAACAAAACAAAACAAAAAAACAATAGTACATCAAATTGTAACCAGAACATGAAAGCATGGAGAAAAGTTTATTATTTCCAGCAATTAATGACAGCAGTTGGGGCTACTGGCACAGCAGTGCTTTCTATAACGGAAACAGGGATATTTTACTCAGGGATTCTATTCATATTCCTTCAGCAAAGCACAAACAGGGCCCAGCAAATTCCTGAGCATGCTCAGTTTGTAGTACTTTCTGAGCATGCTCAGGTGAAGATCATAAGCCACCTATTCAAACAGGAGAAGTTGTGAGACAGCAATGCTACTGGGCATGCTCGGTTTGGTAGTCTAATAAGTCTAGTTTACCGTACATCTTCTAAAAGGAGTCACGATGATTCCGTGGCTTTAGCTGGCTACTTGTAAATTTCTCTCAAGGGTTTTGGCTGAAAAAGAGGCATTTAGAAGGTGCACAACCATCTTTTAAAAAGGGCGGAGGTTTTCTCCCTGGGAAGTATCGAAGTTTACTGGTAAAGATGCCTGCCTCCTTTAGCGGCCAACAGACTGAGCAGGTGACAGAAGGCACACTCAAATCTGTCTCTCCAATAGCGGATAATGGAAGAATGCAAGCCACCTGGGGTTAAGGTGAGTGTAGAACTGACTGGTCGTAGCTGGAGTCTTGGTGCCTGGTAAGCCCTCTGGGAACTTGTGGATGCTTTGTAACAGGGAAGTTTATAGACTCTCTGCAACTCTTGACCTCACCCCTCACTTTTAACCTGGTCTCATAATCTAGGTTCTTGTTCCTCGGGTTCTGCTCACTCATCTGAGGCTTTTGGTTCCACCAGGTTCTCCAAGTTATTTCAGGTCAGGTCTTAGGGTACTATTCCCGGGTCCTGAAAAACAGTTTTTAGGAACAAGAAAGTGAAAATTTTATGGCTCCCAGATTTAGTATTTTAATCAGAAATATCCAGTTTGCAGTACATTGCTGATCTCACAGACTTTCAAGAAGATTTTTTTTCCAGCCCTTGCAAATTAATACGTCCCTTCCGCTTTCCTCACAGAAATGGATCTTTGTCTTTGTCTTGAAGGACAAGGGGGTTACTTATTCTTCCTCTAGAGGCAGGTTGGTTTTGTTTCTACCCTTCCCCAGAGGACATAGACTTTCATCTGAGCTCTTGTTATAAGAGCAGGGGAGAAGGATTGCTTGCCCCTCCTCCTGGGACAAAAGGCTTCCACAGTGAAGGAAGAAGAGTTCAAAAAGAGGTGGTGCATCAAGCTTTCACCAGCAGTGGCCCATCACCTAATTGCCACCAATGGGGGACACGCCAGTTTTTGTCTTTGTTCCCAGACTTCCTCATGACCACAGGTTTGCTTGGGGTTTCCAGGCACTCCAGGCTGACATGCTAGCTCACAATGGACCCTTTAAAAGTTACTAAAATTTTACCTGGTTTATTCTTTTTTAACAACTGTATAGATATGTATTTCATATACTGTACCAGTTCTCTTAATGGGTACAATTCAGTGGTTCTGAATGTATTCACAGATGTGTGAAACCATGACCAATCAATTCTAGAACATTTTTATCACCTCAATTTTTATCACCAGGCATTTTAAACTCCCATTCTTCCCACATGTTACCACCTGAGCCCAAAGGAGCTATTCATTTACTTTGTTTTCATAGATATCCTTATATATTTGGACTTTCATGTGAATCTGATCATATGACAGGTGTTCTTCTGTGACTGGCTTTTGGCATTTAACATGCTTCTTCTAAAGCTCACCCACATTGTAGCATGTATCACTACTATATTCCTTTTTATGAATGAAAATTATTCCCCTGCATTGACATACCACATTTTGTATTTATTTATCAGTTAATGGACATCTGGATCATTGGTTATTATTAATAGCTCTTCTATAAACATTACTTTATAAGTAATTGTGTGAATGTACACTTAACATTTCTTTTAGGTATATACCTGGGAGTTGAACTGTTGAATGATTGAGAAACTGTATATTTAGTCATTTGAGGAAGTTTCAGACTATTTTCCAAAGCACTAGTTGACATTCTTACCAGTAGTGTATGAGGTCTCTAATTTTCTCCTTATCCTTAGCAACACTTGATATTTTGGGACTTTTTGATTTGTTCCAATTTTATTATGATTGCTGTTTTTGGAAAAAAAATATATCCTTTTGCTTTCAAAAAATGTAAAGTGTTTCTCCTGTAGACAATATATAGTAGGATCTTCTTTTTTACTCAAGCTGTCAATCCTTACCATTCAACTTGGGAGTTTATTTATATTTTTAATGTAATTACAGATAAGATTTACATCTGCTATTTTACTATTTTTTATGCATCTTATATTTTCTTCTGTCCCTTTAGTGCTGACTTTTGCATTAGGTAAATATTTTCTAATGTATTTTTTTTAATTTTTAAAATAATTTCTTTCCTTTTTTTCTTTTTTTAAAAGATTTTTAGTAGTTGCTCTAGGGTTTACCATGAACATCTGATCTTATTCACCTTCTAATTTATACTAGTTTTATTCCAGTGATACATAGGCACATTACCCCCAAGTAGCTTAGTTCCTTTCCCCCCATTGTGGGTATTATTTTTAATATGTCCATTAATATCACTAACCCAACAAGACTGCCATATTATTCCTTTATAATCTATAGTCTTTTCCTTAGCCTGACACAGCTTTGCTTCTCCCCACCTACTTCTTATCATCATTGGAAAATGTTTTACATAGAGTTTGGGGATGTGGCTCAAGTGGTAGTATGCTTGCCTGCCATGCATGAGGCTCTGGGTTCAATTCTCAGAACCACGTAAAAATAAAAGATATTCTGCCCACCTAAAAAAAAAACCTAAAAAATAAATATTAAAAAAATAAAATATATAACATATATATTATGATTGTATGTTATAGGTTCAACAATACGCTATATACACATTATTTAATATAATTGCTTTTTAAATAAGGTCACAGAATAAAAGAGAAAAATAGGTTCTTTTACTGAATTGTAGTTATATCATTACCTTTATTGGGATTGTTGTTTATCTTACATGTATTGAAATTACCATCTAGGGTTACTGCTTTTCACCTTGAGAATTTTCTTTAAAATTTGTCTTAAGTTAGGACTATCAGCAACAAATTCTCTAAATGTTTGTTTACCTCAAAAAGTCTTGATTTCAGTTTCCTTTGTAAATGATAGTTCTATTGGATAGAGAGTTTTGGAGCTTTTCTGGATATAGAATTTATTGTTGACAGTTATTTTCTTGGAGCACTTTTATACTTTGAACCCATTGACTTGTAACCTCCATTGTTTCTGACAAGAAATCTGTTGTTAATCATTCATTTTAAGTACTGAGTAATTTTTTGTTGTTGTTAGTTAATATTTTCTCCTTGCCTTCAATTTTTTAGCATTTTACTATGATGTGTTTGGTTCTTTGGGGGTTAATCCGATGTGGAGTTCAATAAACTTCATAGATATGTAATATTATCTTTTTAATAATATTGAGAAATATTCAGACATTATTTTTTGCATATTTTTTTTCTATTCTTCTTTCTTTGGATAATGACATTATCCGAATGCTGATAGGCTTAATAGTTTCCTACATGTATCTGAAGTTCTTTTCATTTTTCTTCATTATTTTTAGCTGTGAGGGAGGTTGTATTCTTTGCTTGCTTGTTTATGTAATGCCTGACTGGATTTTTTTAGTGAAATTTATTTCCTAGTTTTTCCTATTTCTTCATTTTATTCTTTGTTATATTCCCTCAAGTGGGTACACCTTTGGATTTTACCAAAGTCATTTTGAAATGATAGCAGTACTATTAGGACTTTTTTCAACTTTTTCTCTGATCATGCCTAGCTGTTAAATTTCACCAACTGCCTCATTGTTTTATTGTTTTTTAATAATGTCTAAAGGCATAAATTATTCTATAAATTAATCCAAATTGTAACAGCTCTGACATAATACTTTCTTGAGTGTTTCATTTTTTTGTTCAAACATGAGGAGTACTCCTCCCAATTGTACTATTCTCTGGTTCTGTCCTTCAAATTGACTGATCTATAGTTGAGCCTGTACAGATGGTCCCCAATTTACAATGGTTCAACTTTTGAGTTTTTGATTTTATGATGGTGCAAAAGTAATACATATTCCCTAGAAACCATACTCTGAATTTTGAATCTGGACCTTTTCCTAAGGCTAGTGATATATAGTATGATTCTCTCTTAAGATGCTGTGTGGCAGCAGCATTAAGATACAGTTACCAGTCAGCCATGTACTTGACAATGTATTTTGTTGCTAAGTGATGACTTTTGATGGATTAGGTACATTAAATTTATTTTCTACCTTTGATGGGTTTATCCAGACATTTTATATCTTAAGTCTCCTCCCATATGACTTTCACCATGACCTCCACTATTTTTGACAAAATCTTTTACGTTTGAATGTCTTCCCTGTTTCAGAGTGGTTTAATGCTATGGGAAGAAATCCCTCCATCTGGGAGCTGGGAAATGAAGGACCTCTCAGAGGCAACAGTGTGGAATATAATCTGCCCCATTGAGCTGGGATAAAGAAAAAGGAATGGGTCTTGGCTCAAATACCACAGTCTCTTGCCTTTTTTTTTAAACTGAATTTTCATAGATTTCCTTGAACAGATAGTGCTTCACTTGCACTTCGCCACTGGTACCACTTCCAGAGGTGTTAAAAAATGATTGTAGATTTTCATGGTTTTCACCAGGTTCACTCAGGAACAGGGTTTCACTCTGTCATCCTAGCTCTTTACCCAGCCATGTTGAAAGTCTGTCACTTGATCTCCTCTTTCCTGTATACGTGGTAACCATCTCTATTTCCTAAATTGTCAAGGTGAAACAACTTTTGTATCTTCTTTGTGTGTTTTGAGAGACAACTAAGGATTTCAGTTACTTACTTTACTTTGAAATCTCAGATCTCTGATCCTGAGATTACAAAAATTTATAAAAAGATTATTATTTTGTGGGTTAGCTAGCTTTTTTTCATGGCTTGGTTGGAAGTCAATTTTTCCTAGGCTTTATACATCCTAGGTGTGTGGATTGCTTTTTTCTATATGATGTGGCAAATTTCTAACTTCTGCACCTTATAAATGGTAAAAATTCAACAGGGGAAGTTTAGGGGACAAAATTAGAGAAAATAAAATACAAAATTGTCTTTTAAGCTTTCTACCTCTACACAATATTATCAAGTACAGTATACTCAAACCTTATTAAAATAAACTACAGTTCTGATCACCCTTTGGATTTCTAGTGTTTTCAGAGGCAGACTATTAATTCAATCATTTATTTAGCAAAATGTATTAAGCACTTTTATATTTGGTGCGGCAGGATGGAGGGAAATACATCTTTAAGTTTACCACCTAGGAGATGTCAGTCTACTAGGAAAAACATAAACAATATACATAGATAACTCAAGAAAGCCTTAATATAGGAAATACTCTAACCTAAGTCTTAAGGATGAATAAAAGTGTTTATAGCAAGGAAATTGTCAAAGTCCATAATATGAAAGCCAGAACAACAGTATAGAAACAGAGAACATTGAATAATTTCTAGAAAAATATAATACAAATGAAGCAGGAGATACAAACTAAGCAGGAAGTACCAGAAGCATAGGTCAAGGTGAGTTAGTGGAGGACACTGTCTTAATAGGAGTTTTGAGTGTAGTCTATATTTTCCAGAAAACTCATAGATGTTATTTTAGTAAGGGAATGGCATGACCACACATATTTTTTCTTTTTTCTATTTTAGTAAAATAACTGTGGGTTTCTATGTGATCAAAAGTTTTGTATAGGGAACAAATGATAGTAGCTAGACTGATATAAAGGAAGTTGTTTGGACCAAGACTTATTTGAATTTGGACTAAAAATATGGCTGTATGGAGATAAATATTTTTGAGATCCACTTTTATAATAGAATTGGCAATTTCTTGACTTTGTGGCCACAGTGTTAGGGAAAGGGAAAACTAATGTGGTTTCCTAGATTGAGAGTCTTAAGTAGATATTGATGTAATGGCCTCAACTATAGATACAAGAGAGAATTGGATCAGGAAAGAAAATAAAGAGTTCACATGTTAAATGTGGGCAATCTGAGTATTTCAATGAAGAATCTAAAAAGAGTAGGTAATATGGGTCTATAACTCCAGACTTATATAACATTTATTGTTGCCCATATTCTTGATGACTACCGTTCTGACAGGAGTGAGATGAAATCTTAGAGTAGTTTTGACTTGCATTTCTCTAATTGCTAGTGATGTTGAACACTTTTTCATATGTTTGTTGATCAATTGTATTTCTTCTTCTGTGAGGTGTCTGTTCAGTTCCTTAGCCCATTTATTGATTGGGTTATTTGGTTTTTTGGTATTAAATCTTTTGAGTTCTTTATATATCCTAGAGATTAATGCTTTATCAGAGGGGAATGTGGTAAAGATTTTCTCTCAATCTGTAGGCTCTCTCTTCATGATATTGATTGTTTCTTTTGCTGAGAAGAAGCTTTTTAATTTGAATCCATTTCATTTATTGATTCTTGATTTTACTTCTAACAATGTAGGAGTCTTGTTAGGGAAGTCAGATCCTAGGCCAAAAGGGTAAAGATTTGGGCCTACTTTTTTTTTCTATTAGGTGCAGGGTCCCTGTTCTAGTGCCTAAGTCTTTGATCCACTCTGAGTTGAGTATTTTGCAGGTAAGAGATAGAGGTTTAATTTCATTTTGGTACATATGGATTTCTAGTTTTGCCACCACCATTTGTTGAATAGGCTATCTTTTCTCCAGTGAATATTTTTGACACCTTTGTCTGATATGATATAACCATATATATGTGGATTTGTCTCTATGTCTTCTAATCTGTACCATTGGTCTACAAGTCTATTTTGGTGCCAATCCTATGCTGTTTTTGTTACTATATCTCTGTAGTATAATTTAAGGTCTGGTATTGTGATGCTTCCTGCTTCAATCATCTTGCTAAGGATTGCTTAGGATTTAAGGATTGCTCTTCTTTTTCCAAATAAATTTTATGATTGCATTTTCTATTTCTATGAAGAATGTCATTGGTATTTTAATAGGAATTTCATTAAATCTGTATAACACTATTGGTAGTATGGCCATTTTGACAATATTAATTCTGCCTATCTAGGAGCATGGGAGATCTTTCCATCTTCTGAGGTTGTCTTCAATTTCTTTCTTTAGTGTTCTGTAGTTTTCATTGTAAAGGTCTTTCACTTCTTTTTTGTTAGATTGATTCCCAGGTATTTTATATATTTATTTTTTTGAGGCTACTGTGAATGGGATAGTTTTCCTAATTTTTCATTCAGTGAATTCATCACTGATGTATAGGAATGCATTTGATTTATGGGTATTGATTTTATATCCTGCTACTTTGCTGAATTAATTTATTAGTTCTAGAAGTTTTCTGGTGGAATTTTTTGGGTATTCCAAATAAAGAATCATGTCATCAGTAAATAGAGATAGTTTGAGTTCTTCTTTAGCTATTTGTATTCCTTTAATTTCTTTCTTTTGTCTAATTGCTGTGGCTAGAGTTTCAAGGATGATGTTGAACTGAAGTGGTGAAAGAGGACATCCTAGTCTTGTTCCAGTTTTTAGTGGGAATGCTTTTAATTTTTCTCCATTTAGAATGTTGTTTGGTTTAGCTTATATACATCTTGTATACTTAGCTTGAAAATAATTTTATACATTTTTAGAATGCCTACATTTAGAATGCTATCATGTGTGGTCAAGTGTGGAATCTTCCACTTGTGACATCATGCCACACTCAAAACTTTCAGATTTTGAAGTATGTCAAATTTCAGACTTTTGGATTAGGGGTGTTGTATATGTTTAATGTATTTGAAGTTAAGTCCATAACCGTGCTTCAAGGTACATGTTTTGTGAATTAACAAAATACTTCAACTTTAAGACTTAGGATGTCAAAGCAGGAGAAAAAATTTAAATCTAGAGCTTGAAATTGGTTTACTATTTTGCATGTTTCAAAGAGCTTACCCATGTACAATTTCATCAAATTCTCAAAGTCATCCTTAGAAACAGATCATATCAGTGCATTTTAATGTAATTCATGACTGGCCTGCCTGAGGTCAATCACAGTGTATAGTTAGGAAAATGCTCTTGCAAATCTGGCTTCTGAATTGTAACCTACAACTCTGCCACTCAGCCGGCCCATCATTTGTCCTTATATACTGAAACTTACCATTGATCTCAATAAAATAGCTCTAGGAATTACTGTACTTCAAATGTGCTATTTTAGCTGTTTAATACCCCTATTAGGAAAACATTCCCAAAATTAAAAAAAAAAGAAAAACATTTCCAAGGAGAGAAGAAATCAAAACCTATAACCAATTACGATGTTAAGTACATAATTCAATTACATAATTTGTAGATATAAGTGATGTTGCTTATTTTAAAGTCTGTGTTGAAATTCTAATGCTATTATTATACTTAACCAATTACATAAAGGTTACTGTTGGCTCTAAGACGTCCACCCATAGATTCTCAATGCTGTGGTGAATAATGGGAATCCTTACAGAAAAACTAATATACCTTATTAGTTTTGTGCCAAGATGAAAAAGCTCAAAATAGAACAAAAATTATACTATAGATTTTCTCCCTTTTATCCTTTCACACCTTCAATACATTAAAAGTCCTTTTTTTCTAGGGTTTAAAAGATAAATGTCCTTGTAACATGAGGAAAGTTGAAGTGTATGAAAGCATTTTATTACCAAGGCCATGGTGCGTTTTTTGAAAACTTACTCTTCTAGTGACGATATTACTGATTATCATGTGAACAGTTTGATCATTTGCAAAATGGAGTTTATTTTTTAATGGGTGCTAAGAGTGTCATTTGGCAGTCTTCTTCCTTGAAGGAACCTGCATCGTTCATGAAAGTGCCACTTTGGCTATGATAATGCTTTCTCCTCAAGCTGGCTTCTATTTCTCTTTCATCCTCCCTGAGATAATATCCCATGACTCAGGAGGATGGGAGCTTAATTCTGTTCAGGCGCATAACTGCACCAGTCCATGCAAAATAACAGCAATAGATCCAGGCTTCATCTAGAAGCTATAATTACACATTAAATGATCCAGTTTATGCTGGACATCTGCAGCCTATGGTTGTAATTAATCAAGAATAGGTAAGTGTAAAAATATTAAAGATGAGAATAAGCATTCTGCCTCTCCATTTTTGCCTTCTGAAAGAGAAAATAAATACCTTAGGATTATGAGTAAATTATTAAAAAAATTTCTTTCATAGGAAAGAAAATCTTGAATCCACAGATTTTATATATAAATAACACTTAAGAAATTGATTCTTAGTAAAAAAAAAAATTTAAAAAGTTTTGTTTTAATTCATGTTTCCTAAAGTGAAGTAAAGAGAAAAAATTTACTATGATCAAGAGAAGAAGTAGAAAAAAGGAATGGAGGAGAGAGATACCTTTGAAGTTTCAGGTTAGTCATTCCTGAGGAAAAGGAAATTATTCTGTTTCTAATATTCTATGTCTACTCAGTCATGGGAAAAAGTAAGGTAGGCAGAAATATCCAGGTAAAACACTCTAATATAATTCTAAAGATTATTTGCACTTAATAATAATAATAGGTAGATTTTTAAAAAATCACTATAGTGTTAGATTTAGGTGCTCTTACATCTAAACAGAAAATATATTTATTTCAATAAACAACTGTGGGCCACATACTATCTTACCTGCCCTGACCTAACTACTAGAAATATAAGTAATACCTGGTCCTTGCTTTTGATACTAGGAATCCAGGGTGTTAAAGTACACCAAGAAAGCAACCAGCCAACCAAAAACTGCAAGAGTAATGTAGCATTATCAACAGAACACAGAGCGATAAGTACTTAACAACTTAGCCTAGAGAAAGCAGAAATGCAGAATACATTCCCCCTCTCAGAGGAAGTGGCTCTTGAACTGGCATTGGACAGATGAATAGTTAGTTGTCTCTTGGTGAGATAGAGGAAGAGGTCTTAGGTCTCTTGTAGGCACTTTGAAGTGCTTAATGACACATCAAAAATCTTAAAATTGCACCCAGACATGACATTAATGTATGCTTTGTAATTCATGTACAATCATATGAGTTGAGTTGCTTTTGACAAAATGATGCCTTTTGTAGTCCATTCAATGTTGATCCACTCATTTTGTAATTTATTTAATATATTGAACACAATATTGTGTTTGCTTTCTCTCACTGTGATAGAGTGCCTAAGAAAACTAACTTAAAAATAGAAAAGTTTTATTTTGGCTTAGAGTTTTGAAAGTTCTAGTGCATTATTGGGTGGCGTATGGCTTTTGAGGCTGGGGTAAGGCAGCTTATCCTGGTGGAAATGTGTGGTGGAGGAAGCCCTCACTTCATGGTGGCTGGGAAGCAAAAGCGAGGTGGAAGGGGCTGGGGCTCTGATATCCCTTTTGAGAGCACACCCAGGGAACCTAACTTCCTCCCATTAGGTCCTAGCTCTTAAAGGTTCCACCATCTCCCAACAGCACCAGATTGATGATGGATCCTTGAACACATAGGCCTCTGGGGAACACTTATCCAAACCATAGCCAGTACATTCATACCATGTTCTAACGTTTTCTCAGACTCCTGAAAAACTTACAGCCTCCAAGCACGGTTTCCTGTGTTGCCTGAAATCAAACACTGGGAAGAAGTCATTCCAATCATAGGATCCGACTGGAGCACAGGCTATGGGCTGATAAATCTGCTTCAGTAGGAAAGTATGTTCTTCTACCAGAGACAGGCTGCTTTATAAACATCAGAAATTTAGTCCTCACAGTTCTGGGGTCTGGGAAGTCCAACATCTAGCACTGGAAGCTTTGGTGCCTGGTGAGGCTGTGCTTCCCTGTTCACAGATGGCTGTCTTGTTGCTGTGCCCTCACATGGTGGAAATGACGAGGGAGCTCTCTGGAGCCCAGTGATAAGAGACTCCGCCCTCATGACTGAATCACCTCACAGAAGCCCCACATCATGTATCTTTACCTTGAGGATTGCTTCAAAATATGGGTTTAGGAAGGACATAAACATTCTGACTATAATAGAAAGCCTTCCAAATACTAACATTTCTGATTAATTATTTGTAGATGTGTGCATTTCCACATTTTCATAAGCCATTCCCTCTACCCTGTATCAGCTATGATTAGCAAAGATCTCAATGAGGGTCCACCCCAGACGTATAATCCCCACTGAGTCTAGTTGCCCTTCAGCCTTTTTCCCCCCCTATTCATAAAACAAAGCTAGAGCTGTAGTGCTCTTTGAAGTTTCATATGGAAGACTTTCTAGAGATTTCAGGCACTGAAGCAACCCATGCTTTTTATCCACTACTTTTCTTTGAACACAGGAATAGCAAAAGTTTGTAAAATGTTTTCTTTACTAGAAGAACAGTATGTAATAAGAAGATGAGAAGGACTCTTTCCTTCTTTGCTTCTAGAAAGCACTAAAAAAAAAAAAAGCTTTTCTTTTAGTAAAAACACTTGAGAAATGTTGATTTTCTTTGTGAATTGTCATATGTAAGATCACACTTGACTACTAGAATGCAATACTATCCTCAGTTCACGCTGTGAGGAATTGGGTTGATGTTCTTCCTGCAAAGACAATGACTTCCAGCAGCAGAGTCCAAGGCATTCAGGGCTGGCAAAGATGACTAATGGCATAAAATATGGCAAATAGGTAAATATCTTAAAATATGATAAGCAAAGGATTTTTAAATGCTATATAAGCTAAATGCTATGAGAGAAGAGTCGACAATTGAAATATCTTGTCTGATTCATATAGACATAGCCAATTTTTGCTACGTACTAAAGCTCTCAGTAGCTCTGCAACTAATAGTCCTAGAAATTTAAAAGAACAGATTTTATTCTTTCCAGTTTTGTTATTGTTGCTCTTTTAAGTATTTGTTATTTGTAGATAACAAATTCAGATAGCTTCAGAGTGTTACAACTTACATGTACTCTATTCCAAAGAAACCTGAAACATAGTTTTACTTTGATTTTTTGTTTTGTTTTGTTTTATTTGTTTTTTTTTGTTTGCTTTATGCAGTTGTGGTGGTGGTGGTGGTTGGGTATTTTCTTGGTTTCCTGTTGGGAGGTTACAATTATGTGCTTCAAACACCAGGATGCATTAAAAGGTACATAGTGAGATGTCTCCTTCTACCTCTCACCCTCCACCACCTAACCCCACCCTTCCTATTTCATCTTCTCCCTTTCATCCCCAAAGCGCCCCATAAAGAAACATCATATTAATGCCCACATGAAACACTGATTAAAAAAAAATAAAATTTGAACATTTATAATCATTTGTAGAGGAAAACCAATAGACATTTTCATAGCTCCGGAGAAATTAAATACAGAAGAAGCAAAATCCTTGAGAAACAGGCAGGAAAGTGACAGAGAAAACAAATGAAAAGCCTACATCACAGCCATTCCCTTCAAAAAATTCTTCCCAAGAAGGAATGAGGCAGTTAGCCTTTTGGTGTGACTGGCTTTGTTTTTGCAAGGAAAACCAAAAACACTCTAAAAGTGGGTGGGATGGGTGTATGTCCTGTCAAATTCATAGCAACATCAAATTTTTTCTCAGAAAGCAATGTGCAAATTCTATCACGATCTTTTTATTTTGTGGATGAGGAAATGGAGTTCATAGACATTTATGAGACTTTAAAGGTTTTTTATTCTCTTCTTTCTAATGCATGGATATTTTAAAGGCCTAACATGATAAATTTGGTCACCTCTACAAAGCTAGGAAGGATGGATATAATTTAAATATTCTGAATTGATCTTATAAAATATATTTGTTGAGTAAAATTAATAGTTATCTATCAGGACAGATTTGGTGTTAATAAATCAAAGTAAAATATGTTTTAGGTTTCTTTAGAATAAGCACATATAAATTGCAACACTCTGATCAGAAAGATCTATTAAAGTTAGATTATTGACTGAGTTATTCTTGGGCCCAAAGCTAGTAGTTTCTTTTTTTATTCAGGGAGCATGTTTTATTTGTATCTACCCCAGCTTCTATCACAGAACCTGGCACAGAGAGCCAGATGAATATTTATTGACTACAAAGCAATTATGTTACACAACCATTATTTGATATTTTTTCATTCAAGATTCAATATTATCTGTTAACTTAAAAGGATTCATTTACTATAAAAATGATTTAAAAATGGAAAACATTATAAAAGGTGATTTTTTTCAGCTTTGCATTCTATTAACCACACAACACAGTTAGAAAATTACAAAAGTAAAAAATACCATTGCCACAATGAGTCTATCCAGTGCAGCACATTGTGTTTCTTAAGTCTATCTGATATTTCTCCTAGAAATTTTTTTTATAGAATTTTTTTTTCTACCACAAGTTCTTAACCTTGAGTCTTTGGCTAAAGTTGCACAGTAGAGTCAGGAACCCAAGCAGAGACTAAGAGTGAACCTGATCTAACTGCAGCATATTTTCCCACAGTTATCCTGTGTTTTCTGACTCTTTGCTTTCTTTTCCCGTCCCCCTGCGTCCAGTCCCTGTCACCTCCATCCCACCACCATAGGTAACGATTAAAACTCCCAGTTGCTGCGTGTCTAACTCCCGTCTTGAATATCCAGCTGAAGTCTTCCCTTCTCTGGAAGCCTTTCGTCCCTCCCTCAGCTGCAGATAGCTCTTTCCTCTGAAATCTCATAATGGCGATAACACTCAACACACACTTAACCTCCTTCATATTTTTGAAATTGTTGGCTAAGTTTCCTGTGCATACATTTGACCGTTCTAGTTGGATTGATTTCAAGAGTTAGAAGGGAGGAAAACAACCTCAGAGGACCATCAACCCAGTGCTGTCATATGAAGTTGGAAACTGAAGCCCACCCAGAGGGGTTAAGCAAAGGTCTTGAGTTCACAAGTTGACAGAACAGGAAGGAGCACATCTCTTGACTCCTGGTGTTTCCTCTGCATTACTGTGTATCTTTGCGTATCTTTGTGTCCACACCAATATGCACGGTGCCTGTGTAAAATGCTCTGTGGAATCTTTATTATTGTTGTTTTCTTGTCAGGTTTATGTGAAGCATGGATCCCACTATAAGTTCAAGGCTCAGTGATTGAGGGGCTTTGTGCTAGGGTGCATTAATACAGCAAGCCAGCAATTGCATTTAGAGGCCGCTTGATGCAGTTCCTTAGTGTGTTTGATAGTCTCACAACTGACAATAGCAAAACAAGTTCCCTTCAGACTCATATGTTGAAGCCCTAATCTCCAATGTGTGTTTTGAGGTGAGGCCTTTGGGAGGTGATTAGATTGATATGAGGACACAAGGACAGGGTTTCCCTAAATGAGAATAGTGGTCTTCAAGGAAAGGACCAGTGAGTTGGCCTTTGTTCCTTCTCTCTTCCACTCCTGTCCTTTCTCATTCCCTCCCTCCCTGTTCTTGTGCAAGGAGATGCCAACTAGGAAAAGAGTCCTCACTGAATCTGCCTGTACCTCCAGAACTCTGAGAAAGAAATATTTGTGCTGCAGCCACCCAGCCCAGGGCATTCTGTGATAGGAGCCCAGGCAAAGATGGTGGGCCCAGCTGCAGAACAAAACAAGCAAACTTAGAAGAACCTGAAAGTGTGGGAATGCACAGAGAGCAGGGGATGAGACAAGGAAGAGCTCACTGGTGTACACGTTCATTTATTAGAACCTGTATCTTTAAAAAAAAGTATTTTAATATGTGCAAGAAATGCTGCCATTTAGAGCTAAAAGAGAGACCCTTAAAAGATGCTGGGCAATACCTGCCCCTCCACCCCATGCTTACCATTCACCCTCTGACTGGCTGGATTTCAGAAATACATAACCAAAGAGAATATTGTGTCCCAGGTTCTCAGAAATAAACTGCCTGAATTTCCACTGTTTATCAACAGCTTTAGTGAAATCAAATCTCATTAAACATAGCAACATTCAGTTTCTCCCCTGATTAGTTTTTATTTATTTATTTTTTCCTAGCACAAGTTCTTAACCTCGAGTCTTTGGCTAAAGGTGCACAATAGAGTCAAAACCCAAGCAGATTCTAAGGCTGAACCTTAAATCCCATGGTTTCCAGGGAGGGCTTGTAGCATCCACCATGACCTGGGATAGGGGAGCAGATAGCCTGAGTTTGATTAAATGTTGTTAAAACTGCCTGAAGTTTTTAGCTGCCAACCTCTAAACACATGAGCGGGTTTTCCTCCCTGACCTCAACCTGGGTCCTCTGCCTGTGATCTGGCAGCACCCAGCCTCAAAGCTGCTCTTCTCAGGCTCATGGTGTGTTCATCTCCTTTCAAGTGGCAGGTGTGGCTTCCCTGACTTCCCACAGTGCGTGAGAAGAGCTGGGATTGCCCAGCACTCATGAAGCACCCCGAAGACCAGGTGACAAAGAAGGCCTTCTGGATAGATTCTGTCTTCCACACTCAGCTCCCCTAGCAGCCCAAGGGTATGTTTTGATTACTTGGATTCGTTTGGTTAAGACCTGTCTGTCCTTCTTAGGGACAAGTTTACAAAATTTGAGCTGTTCTACCCTCTGATTACCCAGTAGAAATGATAAAAAATAACAATGATGACAATTAACATTTATTAGAACTAAAGTGCTAGGAACTAAGCATTGTTTTACATGTTACCTCATTAATCTCTGTAGTTATATGAGCTAGATATATTATTATTTCCACTTCACTGTTGATGACTTTGAGGCCCCAAGTAGTTAAGAAGTTGCTCAAAATCACAGTTTACAAGTGGTATGGCTCAAGAAACTGTACAAGGAGCTATGAGGCCTTGCTGCTTCTCACAACATGCACTCCATAGTTGACAATAACAATATTAAATGACACTGTAGATATGCATTGACAAGGCACATGCTTTGGGTTATTTCTCAATGAGTTTATTGTGTTTCATTGAATTAAATCACGCTCTGTCCCCCATTCCTCTGAGTAGGGGAACCTAATGGGGGTGGCTACCTAGAGCTGCAGAAGCCCTCTATAGCAATAGAACACTAAGAATTTTTGTTAGTGGTATTAAATCTAACATAACAATTTTCTAACAGCCTGGGATGTGTGAATGTTTATGGAGTACTATTACAATTGAAGCATCTCTCTCTTTTTTTGTTGTTACAGGTAAACACAATGTCTTTATTTTACTTTATATGGTCCTGAGGATTGAACCCAGTGCCTCACACATGCTAGGCGAGTGCGCTACCTCTGAGCCACACCCCAGCCCCATGAAGTCTATTTTTAAGTGTTTTTGAAAATCCCAGTAATTTTCTTCTCAACCTTATATAGAAGTATTTTTGAAAATCTCAGTAAATTTCTTTTCAACCTTAACTGCAAGTAGAAGACCTAAAATTTAATTATAGGAAAGCAAAACATAAAAGTGAATTTTTTTAAATAATTTTCCCTTTGCCTGTCCACTTTCTTTACTATGGAGACAAGATTATTAGAAAACTTTTTTTTTCATGTGCAGAACTTCTTGGCTTTAATATCTCACAAATTTAAAATGTTCTGAATTTTTATGGCTTCGTGATTCTTGGAGAAGTGTTTATCATTACTATTAAGTTTGGTTTTCGTGAACATTTAAAAGAAGGAAATATTTTAACTCTCACTAATTATGCTGTAACAACTCCTCAGCAATCCAATTATTTCTTTAATTTATTAAGAGACAAATGAGTTAGTATTTGTTCCCCCTCTCTTTCTCTCCTGTCCTTCCTCATTCCCTGCCCACCAGGAAAAGAGCCCTCAACAAACACAGAATCTGCCTGCACCTCTAGAACTCTGAGAAAGAAGTATTTGTGCTGCAGCCACTCAGCCCAGGGCATTGTGTGATAGCAGTCCAAGCAAAGATGGTGGGCACAGCTGCAGAACAAAAACCCTATATTTTAGGGACATTTTAAAGTTTTCCTATTTTTCCCTCTTAGCACCTTCTAAAATTTTCAGAGTTAACTTCGATATTACATTTCTAAAATTCAATGAAAATCATTTTCTGGTTTCATGGTTTTTACCACATGGAACCATTAATATATTCATCTTCTACTCTACATGTTTTCACTCCCAGTACCTACTTAGTTTAGAATCACCAGGGAAGAAATGATCTGCATAAACACATCTCCCAGAAATTCAGAATTTGCTCATTTAAATAGCTATAATTTAGAAAATATCTAAGGTTGACAAGCATTTCCTAGCTTTAAAGAAGATATGTGAAGTATAATCTAACAATGCTTGATGTTTTAGTGTTATACAGCTACAGATTTTAAGGAGGACTACAGTAAAACAACAGTCAGGTTCTCTTGATCAGCCTTCTGCTTAAATTTCAAAAGTTTATTCAAAATATCTTTAATGAATGCCTGTTATATTTGCAAAGTGCTAGGAATGCACAATCAAATAGACGCCCATTTGCAGTACTCACATCAAGATATAGAACAACACCAGCACCCCAGAAAACGTCCCCACAGCTTCTCTCATTCATAAACTTTGCCTTCTTTCCAAAAAAGACCCCTCACACCACATGCTTGTTACGTTGCTTCTAAATGGAATAATGGAATCATGAGTGTGTGTTCCTTTGTACTTGCTCTTTGTTCAAAAATATAGTTGTGAAATCCATTCATTTTGTGGCATCTGCAGCAGTTTTTATTGTTGAAGACTATTGACTGTGTGGAAATACCAAAAATTGTTTATCCATTTTACTGTTTATAGACATTTTGGTCCATTTCTAGTTTGGAATTACATGAGTAATGCTATTTTGATCATCCTCAGGTATGCCTCTCAATTATATACTTGTTTTCTTTTGCCAAGAATAGAAGTACTATCTACAAGGATAAATATATGCTTACCTTTATCTTTAATACAGAAAGGGCACATCAGTGCAACCTTTCCAAAAATATCACAAAATACATTCAACTATATTTCATTGACCATAACCCATTCAAGGGCTATAGGACAGGCCCAAGATGGCTATAGTTAGGCTCCCTTGCTGGGGCTGCCAGTGGGCTATTTTCAGTGTATAGTCAAGGTCATGAAAACCTGATTTGGTGTATGTACTCAAGGTCATAAACACTTGTGAGCATGTGCTCATTTATGGAACCTGTTTGCAGTGTAGCTTCTTTGGCCTGCATATTTTTAAAAAGTCCTATGGAAAAGACTTGGGGCCAAGTGGAATCTCCTGGGGCAAAATGGGGCTGGAGCTGGAGGCTGGGGGGCTGCTGCCACTTCAGAATAAGAAATGTCTACTATCCCAACTGCATCTTGCATCTTCTTCTACCTTCCAGAATCACAAATCTGTTTTCCAGAGTGGGAACCTGTACTCCGAAAAGGGCAATATACCCAGTTAGTAGGAGGGGAAGGCAAAAGTGGATTTTATCTGGGTGCTTTTCCATGTTTACTCAAATCTAAATTCTGTTACTGAGAAAGAAAGGGAAAATTGGCAAGTAAAGGTCTCTGCTGCACTACTTCACCCATTTCCATCCCAGTAATCAAACTCCTGTCTATCTAGTGATTCACATAGAATCCCAGGGTCATCCTTCCTTCCTCCTCACATCCAATACATCAGCCAGTCCTCTCAGATCTGGTTTCAAGATACATCTTGAATCTGTCATCTCCTCTTCTCCTTTTCGATCCCCTTAATGTAGGCCACATGTCATGTACCATTACAGACGCCTCCCGTCTGGTCTCATGTCTTCCAGTTTTGCTTCCCTGTCATCCAGATAGCAGTCAGGGTGGTTGACTTGGTTAGGTTGTGATTTGCTGGGTTTTTGTTGTTATTGTTTTGTTTTGCTTTTAGACAAACAAAGTCCTGATAGCTGCCTATTTAAAAGATTTCAAAAGTTTCCTTCTGTACATACAGGAAAAGGGTAGCTTCTTAGCAATAGCCTGCATAAATAAGCATCAATCGTGCATGCACACCACCCTTACCCACTGTGCTCTCTGCTTTAGACATAGAAACTTCATACACATTGAAGTCCTTCCCACCTTAGGCTCTCTGCACCAGAATGTGCTCCTTTACACTTTTTTTCATTTCATTTGCTTATTTTGTTTGTAGTTTGTTTTCCACTGCTAGAAAATAGGGTGTTTATTTATTTGTTTTTAAGGGAAAGCTTGTCCAAGATCTCCACTCAAATATGGAATAGGACATCACTAACCCCTGGTAGTGCTCAGTAATGATGGATGAATAAATGAAAATAAACCACTATGAAACTGAGCAATTTTTATTTCTTATTACGAGATACAGCCTACTCTTACACTCTGAATATTCTTTTACAAACATAGACTGTTTTTGAATGTTCAAAAGGTTTATTTTAGTGACTACATTAAATAAATATATAGTGTGCAATTATTGAGTCTGAACTTAACTAATTAGTTGGTTAACTAATTAGTTAACTAATATTTTGTAGCAGTACCTGCAAAATGTCAGATATTGTCTAGGCACATCAGGTAACAAACAGCTTAGGCACACATTAGAGCAAGGAGCTTATGATTCTGAAATGGGGACTAAGAAATAAACAAAGCTATCTACATTCTAACCTAGGCTTTTGCAAGTACTACAAAAGATAATTAAATTAGATTTGAATTGCTACAATAGCAAATCCTCCACCCCACCTCAGGCAACTGGTATACTCTACTAGATGAATATGTTCCCTTGTGCAGCAACAGTGTTATGTCAATAAATTCTAGCTGTTGCTTGATTTATTTTATAGTAGAAAAAACAATTCTTCCATCCTGATTCACATTTTTTCATTATTTTCTCCAAAACAAAACCCAGAGCAAAAATAACAAAGAAGCAGCAAAAACCAAAACAGATAATTAGCAAAGAAAACCACTACTCTGAAGCAAGTTCCCAAGGACAGCTGCTATTGCAGTGCTCCTGTCGGGAAAGCACTTTTTCTAGCACTTGGCCCAACTGAGGAATGCTGTTCAGCTTATTTCAGGAAAAATGATATATGCTGATTAATCTCCCTTTTTTTATGGGATAACAGCCTCAGGGAAAAGCACCATTAGAAAATCAAAGCTGAAAACTTTTCATCCTCCAAAGAACACTAGAGATAAGGTATAACTTAATTTAGAGAAGAAGTATTTAAAAGCCTCAGTTTATCTTAAATAGTAAATGCTTCATGACATTGAAAGAGGCGCAATAAGCTGTTTATTTATAAGAACCAAGACTAATATCATATAAGGCATTTCAAAATTTAGCAGTGTTATGGTGCTTTGTAAAATTTACTTTGATGGTTCCTTTTTATTTTAATTTCCTATTACTTCTTGGGAAGCTATTTGTAGCTGTAGTTTTACTAATATGAGTCATCCTCAGAATCCTAGATATGAACTACCTAGTAATAATAGATATCACTTATTGTGCAAATATGGAACTGTGTAAATAATCTGGTCACTTTTTTTCTATGTCCTTTATAAAGCCTGATCTTTCCTGGGTGCATCTTAGGTATTTAATACATATTCATTTATTTTACTTTATTTTTGAGAAAATACTGCAAATGTCAATATAGAAGAAATTTCAGATATCACTCTTGACTCTCTCACTTATTAAATAGGATGTCCTAGCTGTTTTTTTAATAGAGTACATAATTGTTAAGGTTCCCCTGACTGTTAATCCTTTTGTTTTATTATTTCTTCCTCCTTCTCTCTTTTATTTTTCTTCCTATTTTCCTCTGTTTCCTTTTCTTTTTCTCTTTCTTTCACACATTTCCTTCTTTAGACTGTCATTCAACAAATATTTGTTGAAAGTTTACTGGTACAGTACCATCCACCTATCTAGTGCAATTCAGCAATGACAAACAAACCTATTCTCTCTCATGAAGTTTAGGATTTTTACTCATTTGAGGGAAGGCTCTGATTTCTTTTATTTTCCCATGGTATCTAGAAGAGGGCATTTGCTTTATTATTATCCTAAGGAAAAGTAAATAAGTAAATAAAATTAATGAATATAGAACAGACAGAATGAATAAATGAACAAATGAAATAAACTTTTGACTTTTTTAGCTTTAAAAAAAGCAGTCCTGTCCTTGATGAGTTATAGTTAAACAACATTGACTGGCATCATAGACTTCTTTGAATGTTATGTAAAAAAGTTAGGAGACAAAAGTTACATACATAGTCACAGGAAGTTACTGGGGTTTTGTGTTCATCTTCCATAGGGTTTTAGTTTCCACAGATTGTATATCAGTGACCTTAAACAACTTTCAGAACTCTGAATTCAGATTTTCTTAGCTGGTTGACAAACATTTTAAGCTTTCACAAAGAGATGTGAACCTTCCCAAGCTCTGGTTCAGTTTAGTAATATCACATTGATGTGTACCGGGGGTTTTGTAATTATTTTAATCATATTGTGTTTTGCCCTGATCACTTTGTAAGAAAGTTGAACATGAACAATATGATGACTCTGCTGATAAGAATTATAGTTCTCATAAACTTAATGCATTTTAGATAGTGGTAGATCATTTTAAAATTTTAAAGACTTTAAGCTTAACCAGGCTCCCATTTGATTTAAGCAGATCTATCATGCATTTGGTTGCTAAATGGAAAAAAAACTGACTTTAAGAACATTAGTGGAACATTGGAATTTTATCATTCAAGATTAGGTCTAACAAAAAATAGCTTTTTTTTTTTTTTTAATTGAGGAGAAAGAGAAATGTCCCATATTCAACTATTAACTTGTCTATTGTGTTGGAGGATTTCTATACATTGTCAAACATACTTTAAGCATGATGGTAGATTCAACTAAGGGGGCTCTCTGGTAGCCAGTGTTGTTACTTTGCCTCCCCTTTTCTTTCCTTTATCTCTATTAGTTCTCTGCATTCTCTGTTTATGCATTAGGCCTGCTAGTGACACCTAGAGGTATCCTCAGGCATTGCATGACTCAGGATGAAGTGGAGAACCTGGAATTGGTTGACCTCCACTAGGAATTTAAGTATTCAGAAGCTTATATGCCTTTTATTTCAGTTTCATTAAAAGGTTCAAGAGAGTTTGAGGAAGTTTGATGATCTTAGAAATGCTTGACTATCACAGAATACCATTGTGAAAAGTGTGTATGTGTGTTTGTTCTGGATCAAAACCTTGGCTGGGTCATTGATTGGCTGTATAACCTCAAACAAATTCCATTTAGGAAGTCAGAAGTTTCATTTGCAAAATGTGTATTTAGAATTCTGCTCATTCTGGGTTTCTGTGGGGATTACAAGTTTATGTATATCAAGCCTCTGGTTGACCTACAGTAGATACTCAATGAATGGTACGTATTGTAGTTGGTGTCATGATGCTAATTGAATAATTATTTTTTCTATTATATTGGACTAAATTGTTACATTTGAAACATAAAACAACTAAATGAAATTTAAAATTCTCCTTCCAAAAATTCTTAAAAATTAAAAGCAAACTTGACTTCCTTTCCATATTTTTATCTGATCTGTTAGAAAGCATAAATAAATTCCTAAATGTTCAACAGTGGAGCCTTAGAAATCAGTGACAAAAGCTCAAATAAATAAGACACTGTATCTGTTACTTGTGAATGGAGATCTCTTCCTTTAAAATATGACAATGAACAAGACATTAGTAGATTCATAGAACACATGGTACTGAATGGTGACTGCTCTCATTATGCTTTCTTAATGAAACAAATGCTTCAAAAGAGGGGGATTCAAAGAATTTGCATCTGAAGATTAAGCAACAAGAAGTGCTGAACGTTTGCTTCTCTCTACTGACCCAGCATTATAAAGGCCTTTAAATATTCAGGGGCAAACCCAGGAGAACCACTGACACAAACAAAAATCAACAGTCATGGGAATCATTCATTTCTTTATTATATATACTTTATAGTTTTTAAAAAATATTTCCTTTCTCCTCCCCAAATTGTTTTCTTCCTTATCTGTCCTAGAAAGTGACTTCTTTGCCCCAACATCTAAAACCTCTTCTCCCTACTCTTTCTTTTCATCCTCTTTCATAGTTCATTTTGTCAATAGCCAGTCTGTTGCTTCTACACTGTATGATATAAGGGCATTTTGAGAAAGTGCTGAGCTTGGTACTAACATTGGAAATAGATAAAATATGAGTTCTGAAAAGCAAACTGAAGTAGTTCCCCTTTCTCCACAAATTCACAGGGGTATATTTCAAGACTCCCATGGATGCCTGAAATCATAGGTGATTACAGAACCCTATGTGATTTTTTTTCTTTTGCCTCTATGTGCATACCATGATAAAGTTTAATTTTTAAAACTAGGCACAATAAGATATTGGCAACAATATTTCATAATAAAAGACTAGCTATAACAATGGACTGTAATGAGAGTTATGTAAATATGGCTTCTTTCTCCCTCTCTCAAAATACCTTATTTCATTGTACTTATGTTCAGACAGCAGTTGGCTACAGAAAACTGAAAGTGTAGAAGGCAAAACCTCAGATAATAAGGAACTATTATATGGCTATGAAAACAGTTGTGTTTTAAAAAAAACAATGGACCTATATAGGAAAGATCACATTCTGCACTAGGGCACCTCTCATAAAGGCAAAAGGTGAGGTCTTCAGTCATGGACAGGATAAGAAATGTGGTTACTATAAAACTTTCTTAGGAGACTGAAGGAAGGGCATGATCAGACCAGTAGAGAATCCCCCGACAAAAAAAAAAAGAAATGCAAATTTTAGAATGAGGAGCGAATTGTCGGTTTTCAGAGCTATTAGAAGTGGAGCCCAAGAAGATGAGCATTGTTGAGCCTAACTTCGAGTGATAGTCCAGGAACTCTAGTTCAGATTTAATGGAAGGAAAGAGCCTACCATATCTAAGAAAATTATACTAGTAACAGAGTAAAGAATGACCACAGGAAGAGGTATGATTTACTAGTAATTGTAACAGTCTACTCCTAAGGTTTTTAAGCATTTGAAATAAAATATTAGAATGTTTATCCAAGCACTTAATATCTCAGTAGAAAATAATATTGTATTACTAATTGCTTTAGATAATTGTAATAATTCTTTTTTTCTATTATACTGGATTCATAGTATGCTCATAGTATTTACAATGTACCTCCATTCTATTTCATTTTAACCACCCTCTAAAATAGGCAAGAATTGTTATCTGTGTTTGACAGATGAATATAGTGATTTTCAGAAAGTTTGGGTGAAGTGTTCCAGGACACACAGACAACAAGTTAAACCTGTATCTCAGGCTTTTTAATTGAAACTAGTAACTAGTAACACAAAGAACAGTTATCAGTTATTTAGTGATGGGGGATACATATCTGACTTCAAGCAAGATACAATTTCTATATGAAGTTAGAAAATAGTGCCAAGTAAAAATGAATTCATCTGATGGGTAGTTAACTGTGACTCATTAACACTCTTGGTGTTGGCTTGGCAGTATAATCAGAACTTAGCTACTTAGCTCTGTCTGAAAATAGTTCAACTGTAGTGGATGCAACCAGCCAGATGTCAGCAACATTTCAAAACTACAGATGCCTTTCCAAGTTTCTTTTAAAAAGTCCTTCACATAATGGAGGAAAAGGTATCGTAGAGCAAAAATATGAAAAATAGTAGATGCCTTTGGAAGATTAAGTCCTTTTGAAATGTTTGAATAGTATTTTAAAAAATGTGACTATTGTAATATTTCTCAAAAATGTAAGAAAAAGTCTCTGCCATGTTTACCCAGGGATACATATGGTTGAAATTCTTTAAATTTAGATTTTTTTAAATGATTTTTTATAATTGGGGCTGGGGATATATCTCAGTGATAGAGCACTTGCCTAACATTTGTGAGGCCCTGGGTTCAACCCCTAGGACTGCAATAAAAAAATTTAATATATGTACATTGTGTTCTTGAATATCTACACTGGTAATTTCAATAAAATATTCACGATAGTAGAAAAAAGTTAAATTGGTTGGAGTAGCACATGAAATGATTAGTTCCCAGTCTTTGCTCAGCTCGTCTATGGGAAGCATGACATTTGAGACTAGAAAGTTGTATGTCAGCCACTTGGTTCTGACACCGCCTATGCCTTGATTTCAAAACTGTCTGCCATGATGAGTCATCAGAGAGTTTCTTCTAATCCTTAGGTGTAGCTGGTATGTAGAAAGGAGATGAGAAAGTGTAGAGCAGCCAGATGAGGGCCTTAGCTTCTCTTCTGTGTCTCTGGGCCATGTTTTCAATAGAACTAGCCTGAATCCCATGTCAAATGGGACATGCCATAGAAATCATGATGTTTGTGGTTCCCAAATTTGCTGAGGCTAAAGGTTAATGAAAGAGGACCTGAGAATACTAATGGGAAAAGAGTTCTTTGTATTTTTTTTTAAAAACCTTTAGCTATGGGCAAAACAACGAAAGACCTGGCACTGTGTTGAGATGGCAGAGTGGGATTCCAGGGTTTCTTTTTCCTAATTTTAGGCCTCACCTTTGCATACAGTGTCTATTTGATATTACACAAATATGCAGAATCAAGCAATTACTCCTGCCTCATAAAAGGTCTCCCAAAGTGTTTCTTTCATGAGTAGAAAAGGACCTTCAAAAACTGTACACATAGCTGGGTTTGGTGGTGCAAGCCTGTAATCCCAGGGGGCTCTGGAGGCTGAGGTAGGAGGATCCCGTGTTCAAAGCCAGCCCCAGCAACAGCAAGGTACTAAGCAACTAAGAGACCCTGTCACTAAATAAAATACAAAATAGGGCTGAGGCTGGGGCTCAGTGATTGAGTGCCCCTGAGTTCAATCTCTGTACCCCGGCCCCCAAAAAATGTATATATAAAACTCAACTTCCATTTGATAAAAAGGGCAAGAAAAAATTATTAAATGCTACCTGAGCTTTTGATTTTTAAACCATTTGTATACTCTTTCCCTGGAAAAAGTTCTTTTGAGTTCCAATAATAATAAAACAAAGGATTTATTTCCCTACTTACTTAATTTCTAAAAATGGATTATTTGGTTGGTATGCAACAAAATAAATGGGAAAATCTCAGCCTGAATGGTGTGCACACCTGAACTGTTCACCTGATAACTGTCAGGAATTCATATTACCCACTGAATGATGGACCTCAAATGAAGTTTATATTTATGCAGTTTAAAAATACTAGTCAATTAGGAAATAACTTTTGAGAAGAGTTATTTGTTTTGTAGTTCATCATACCCACATTTGTACACAAGTTTTATATGGAAATATGTAAAATAAAGTTTGAAGAGATACCCCTGATTCCCTAATGGTTTATTCTGTGACCCTCAGGCTGTTTGTTTTCTATGGTATCCTCAATTGACAGCTACATCCACTTGAATTACAAACATCCAAAACATTAGTAAAACAGTACCCCACATTGGAACAAAGGTATAAAGTGGTAAGAGTTGGGTTAGAGTGTAAGGAGAGCAAAGCTAATAACTCATTCAATTTTATTCCTTCTCATCTTGTATTTTCTTCTATCTCAGCCAATCTAAATATTTGGGTAGAATGGATTTTGGAGAACTAGGAAAAAAAAAAAACTCCAATAAGAAAACTGTGGCCCTATTACCTAGTATAAAACCCAGCACAGAATAGGGCCTCCATAGTCATTCATTGAGTAGCTATTGAGTGCTTCCTGTGTTCCAGATACTATTCAAGACAATAAAAATATATAATTGAACCAAACACAAGAAATTCTTTGTGCTTTTGGAATTTGTATTTTAATTGGAGAAGAAATAATATAAGCATAATGAATAAATAAAGCATTGAGAATACAGAAAGGGCGTTATGAAAAAAAATAATGAAGCTGGATGTAAAGGATGGGGGGCAAAGAAATGTTAGAGTTGCTGAGATTTTAAGTGCAGTGGCAAGAGTAGGTCTCAGTGAGCAGAGACTTGAAAACATGGGGACCGGAGCCCCAAGAATATCTGAGAAGAGATGGAGGAAACTGCCAAGTGTGCGGGTTCAGAGGGGACTGAAAGACAAGAATTTTTTAGGAACTGATGGCAAGAGGCCATACCTGGGACCAAGTTATTTTACTTAAATAGATAACATTGAGAGAAAAATGTAACATAGGGTTTCTGGGCTATCTAAGGAGTTTGAACTTGATTCAACATGAAATGGAGAGATGCATGTATGGTTTAGAGCAGAAGGGAAACACAATCTGATGTGTGTGTTCAACAGATCCCTGAGGCTGCCAAGCAGAGCAGAAATGGGAGGTCAATCAGGACACTTTGGGACTAATTCAATTGGGAGAGGTGAGGGCAGCTTAGATTGGGCTGTGAAAGCAGAGAGAGGTTCCTCCTCACTGATCTTACAAAGTAGGATTGTGTATTTTGTGTCAGGCACTCTTTAAGCACTTTAAATATTCATATGTTCTTATTTGCTTACCAAATATGGTAGGCTGAAAACAGCCCCCTCACCCCCAAAGACTTTGCAGATGTGATTAATTTAAGCCTCTTGAGACAGAACAATTATCTGGATTACTTGCCGGTGGGGGGTACAATGTAATCACAAAGAGAGAGGCAGGAGGATCCCACTCAGTAAGAGGAGGTGTGACAACGGAAGTCAAGGGTTGGGGCATGCCTAGAAAAGACCATGAGCCAAGGAACTCAGGCAGCCTCACAGGAAGACGATTCTCCCCAGAAGGAACATGAACCTATTGACAGCTTGATTTTTCCTGGTGAGACCCATTTTAGACTTCTGACCCCAGAACTGCAAGGCAATCAATTTGTGTTTTTTTGTTGTTGTTATGGTGGTGGTGGTGGTGGTGGTGGTTTTGTTTTGTTTGGGTACCTGGGATTGGACTCAGGGGCACTCAACCACTGAGCCACATCCCCAGCCATATTTTTGTATTTTATTTAGAGACAGGGTCTCACTGATTTGCTTAGCACCTCACTTTTGCTGAGACTGGCTTTGAACTCACGATCCTCCTGCCTCAGCCTCCTCAGCCCTCTGGGATTACAGGTGTGTGCCACCATGCAATTCATGTTGTTTTAAGCCACAGAGTGTGTGGTACTTTATTACAGCATCAATAGGAAAGTAATATAGAAAATAAGATTTCCAAATAAATACATAATAATCACAAGTCTATATGATTACTCATTTACTTAACCATTTCTATATTCTTCAACTTTTAGGTTGTTTTCAGTTTTTTCCTATCATGAATAATTCTGAAGTTAATATCCTTACTTATGAACACATTCCTGCACAAAAGTTATTTATTAATGTATGTGCTTTCTATAATAAAATAAAATATTGATAGAGGTTAAAGGACTCTTACTCTCTTTTCAATCCTGCTTCCCAACCTCTATATATAGAGTCAAAGATGAAAAATATGGAATGACTTAGAAATATGTGAACCATTCTTTCCCAAGGAAAATGTGAATCTTTTAAGGCCCATTTAATGTTAATGCGCATATTGACAAAGCCAGCACCAGGGTTCTCTTTTATACTTAAAAAACAATGAAATATAGGGGCTGGTATTGTGGCTCAATATGAAGAGCACTCCTCTAGCATGTGTGAGGCATTGGGTTTGATCCTCAGCACCACATAAAAAAAAAAAAAATAGATATTATGTCCACTTATAACTAAGAAAAAAAAGATCTTATAAAAAGATATTATGTCCACCTATAACTAAGAAATAAATGTTTTTAAAAAAATGAAACATAACCAAGGTTATAAATTACAGATTTATAATTATAGCCCTTTTAGATACAAATATATGAGTCTTCATGGAAAAGAAAAAAATATAAGCTTTAAGAGAAAAAAAAAGTAAGAGAAAAGCAAAACTAAATAGTAAATTAAACAGCTATTTTTTAGACCTTTATTTTCTCTGTTGATTTTACTCACAAAGTATTAAAATGTCACTTAAATGTATAAACTTTTTAATTATGCATTTATTTATCATTATTTTGTCACAGTCCCCAAATTAGTCAAAATTTTAGTGAAAGAAAGGCAAAAAAAGGATAAAAAAAGGATATTGTTCCCTTTACTGTAACTCGACTGTTTTATTAGGGTGCTAAAGTGGCTACTTCACAATCTAGTAGGAGAATCGGTCCATTTGTTAGGCTTAGTCATAATTTGGGCAAAAATTCAAACATAGAACACAACTCAGTTATGAGGACAAAGATTCATTTCAGTTGTAAAATATCACAGAACTGAGGATTTGACTTAATGGAATCCCCAAATAAAACTATGTCAAATATAAGATTTCTCAAGGTCTCTAAGTATTTATTTATTTATTTTTGTACTGGGGATTGAACTCAGGGGCACAGGGACACTTAACCACTGGGCCACATCCCCAGCTTTTTTTTTTTTTTTTTTGCATGTTAATTAGACACAAGTTCTCACTGAGTTCTTAGTGCCTTACCCCTTACCATTGCTGAGGCTGGCTTTGAACTTGTGATCCTCCTGAATCAGCCTTCTGAGCCTGCTGGGATAACAGGTGTGGGCCACCATACCTGGCAAGGTCTGTAAGTTTTTAATAGCTTTTACATCTCAATATGTAAGACATTCAGTTTTTATGAAAGCAATCATTTGGGTTCATCTGGAAGAACATTTCTTTGACCCTGATTAATCTAAATATTCGAATACTGAAATTCTTAGATACTATATAACATAATTTATTTACAAATGATGAAATACAAGTTACTGTCATACAAGTGACTCATGTTTTGAATTAATTCCTGTAAATATTTTAAATAAGCAAAACTATACATGAGGCTAAAAACTAGATTTGTGCAATACTAGAAACATAAAATATTTATTTTATTTCTTAAATTTCACAAAATAGTAGTGATACTATTTTCTTAGATAAAGCTATGAACAATATGGTTTATTTATTAATATCAACAATTTTAAATTTTTGAGGTAAAATGAATGTCATTATATGTGTAAATATTAAAATTATTACATATATTTGTATATATTATACATGTTATATATAATATATATAGATTATATTTGAAATTAATCACCTGGTCTTTTTCGAGATAGAAATTGCATCCTTCTTTAAAATAATAGGAATATGTGAATAGTGTAGATATAATAATGCCCTATGTAGATATATTTTACTTACTGTGATAAATGAAGAAAAGATGGAAAAAAGTACCTCCAAATGCTTCTAAAAAGCCCTACATAGAAAAAAATCTATTTTTCAGAATCTGAAGGATCTTCACTCTGACTTGTAAACACATAACCAAGGAGGAGTTATTTAATGAGATGGGCTGGTCCTCAATTGGGCTATTACTTTCTATATTCTGAATAACAGCACCTTATTATATAAATGGATTTAATTTTACAGGAATGTGCTTTGTATTTAATTTATGCTTCTTTCTAATCCAAATAAAACCAATGCCAGAAATAAAGATGCTACAGAAGATTTTTTTTTAATATCATGCATTATTGTTTCATAGGGTAGAATTTCTTTTAAGTCCACTGTCACTTATCATTAACATTTGAGAGGCAATAAAGAGAAAACAATGTGACATTTATATACATGGTGAAAAGGTTCTTTATTATCATACTTTTAACCTAGAACTGTTCTCCAAGTGTGATGGGAAAATGACTTGCATTACTTAATCACCTAAAGAGCTTATTAAAAAATAAGTTTCCCACGTTCCACCCCAACTCAGATTCACTGAATCAGAGTCATCAGGCAGGGTGTGGATCAGAAACCTGCACAGGAGGGAGACAAGCCAAACTGGCAAAACTGTTGGATTAAGTTGTGGAGGGGATTTCAAGCAACCCTGATTTAGGGGGTCATGTCACATTTACCTAAGATTTGAACTGGCTTTAATGTACAGTAGACTTTAATATAATGCCAGATCTTCATATTTTGTGAATTAGTAAAAATACTAATGATTGATAATTTGTGGAACTCTCCAATATGATAGAAATCAACATAGACTTTTAAAATATCATTAAATTAACCCAACTCTCAGTTTGATACTAGATCTTTCTAAGCTAGTAAATGCTAACTCCTGCACACTGTTGAGTGACACCACTCGATCAGTCATTATACAGTACTAATATTATTTTCTGTTATTTGATAAACATAAAAATCTTGCATGCCACCTATACCCCAGTTCCAGTTAAGGTCTCTGTCTTTTTTCACTTTTCCTTGAGCTGGGATGGAATTTTTTTTATAATTTGATATAAATTTTTCCTTTATTTTCCAAATTTAAAATTATAATATTACATTTTCCTTTAATCTGCAAAGCCACCTTTTCCTGAGAGGGCCCCAGTCTTAAATGATATTAAAAAAAAATGAGTTCATCCTGTGAAGAATTAAATTTACATAAAAAATTCTTAGAATGAAAATTCAGATATTGATTCATGTTGTCATTACTGATCTTGGACCCAATTTTATAATTTAAGAGAATGAATTCTGAAGTCATAGGTGATACTAAGACTCTCGTGCATCATTTAGAATGGAGAAAGGGGTCAATCATTAAGTGGTTGTAACTCTATAACTGTCCTTAGATCATGTTTCCTCTGTATATCTCTCTGCCCTGTATCTAGAATCATTCTTTGATGCTACTCCAGAAACTGTATCTCCTATTTCATATATCAGTTATTCGCAATCATCATTTGCTAATCTGTCAGTATCCTTAGTATCTTCAAGTGCTACAGGGCCCCTCTGTTCTATCCTAGGGTACCAAAATCTGTGGATGTCCAAGTCCCTTATATAAAATGGTATAGTATTTACCGTTAACTTATGCACATCTTCTCATACTCTCTAAATCATCTGTAGACTACTTATAACACAGTGTAAATAATATTAGTTGTTATATTTGTTAAGATGTAGTGGAAAGGACAAGAAAGAAATGTGTACACATGCAGTACAGGTACTGTGGCCAGCTGTGAACATTTCTTCGGAGAGCATGGCCATCTTCATTCCTTCTCAGAGATCTTCTTTGTCTTTAAAATGCAACTTCTTGTTTTTAATATTTAAGCAAATTTTTCCTCATTCGAGCATGGAACTCCTTAGCTCTTTTTACCCCCATATACATTATTTTTCCAAAGACAGATGCTGCCAAAATAACTGTAGTCTATTTCCTCTTTATTATGGTACAAACATGTCTTGTTTGGTATTGATTAGCCTTCATTGAGTAAATCCAAAAGTTAATTCTCAGGTCTCTGTAAAACATAATTATTTACTTCCCATACTATGCACATACTCACATTTTTTTTTATTTTTTCAGGTTAATATAGTACACTTCCTCATCCACAAAACAAGAAAAATAAGTAGTTAATATGGTCATCTAAATCTAACATCTTAAAGTTCTTAACTTAGTTTAGAAGTTATAGAATATTTATTTGCCAGTTCAAAATGCCAGTACAGGGTTATAACACTTCTTTCATGGAAGAGCTGCTTATTTTATTGAAGGTCCTACATAGATACAGAAATTCAAATTTTCAAAGCCTAAGTCATATTTTATGATGAAAAAAAATGGAGAAACAGAAAGGAAAAAGAAATAGAAGAATGAACTGAAACCAAAATGCTATTATAAAATTTAATTTAAGAAAGTTACTGGAATATTTTAAAGTGATATATCAGGAAGAAAAAGTAGCAAGTAGCTAGAGCTAGTGAGGCAGTCCCAAAACCTAGGGAGAAAAATCTCCCTAAAAATGATGGATGATTTAATCAGGACAACTAGAATTAAATCAGAAGGAGAGAATGCATACAGGTACTAAAATACGTCATGCCAAATTCTGGAGCTAGAAAAAAAATGGTTATTGGATTCTTTAATAATAAATGGAATCCTCTAAATATTAAAAGAGACTAATGGACTTTTCAAGTTATGTGGGAAAGACATTCATTAACAATAGCACATTAGCATTCATTAAAAAAATCTAAAGAGATTGTAAAGCTTTCATTTGCCTTTTAATACACAAATCATACTGCAATTTGCCTATCATTTTAACTAGGTCATAGAATACCAGCATTCAAATATTCTTTCATCTTTTGCAGAATTTCAGTACATACTGCATATTTTAATAGATTAGTTATGATAAAAACAATACCGATGTTCTACAACAAAAACGTAACAGCAACAAAATTCTGAAAATTTAAAAGTACCTGGCTGGTACAAACTCAATAGGAATCTGTAGAAAAGCTCCAAAGGGTCAATTGTGTGTTACTCAAAGGTTATATATTACTTTTGTTGCTCTTATATGTTTAGTCAAATTATACATTTGTATACATTTCTCTGAAATATCTCTCATCCTTTTTTGTTTCTGTTTAATTAGTAAGATAGTATTAGGTATACATTCACTATATAATCTAAAGTTTGGATGCTTTCCTTTTTACAACTTTTTTTTTCTCCCCCTGAAATAGTTACAATTTCAGTGGAATGATCCAAAATGATATTTTGACTGCCCTGTTAACTTACCATGGTGCCAACCAACCTCGTACCATATTTCACAACATTTTTCTTATGAGAATATTTGTTTCAGATTTAAAACTAAAAATGACAAATTTTGACCTTTGGAACACAATGCCTTCTCAGTCAAAATTTTGAATCTTCCCTTCCTGGAAGATGCTAGCTAATTTTATCTGCTTTTGTTAGAAAGGAGTCTTAATACTCTTTCCTGTTCCATCTCCATCAATTCTATTTGAAAGCTATTTTCAACATTTTTCATGGAATAGAAGCTTGTCCATTAGATTGCTTCAAACTAATTTCTCAGAGTTATCTGATATTTAACTAAACAAGAAGAGACAAATTTGTTTTTAGGTTTAGAAATACTCACACATGTGAAAAACTGAGTTTGATCCTCAGCCCCACATAAAAAAATAAACAAAGTTATTTAAAAAATCCAGAAATATTAATTTATATCTGCTGGGCATCAAGCACGAAGTCAATGTGATCCCATAATATTTGGGTTTTCCTTTTCATGCTGAACCTAAGTGGGTCACAGTTCAGAATCCCTGAGGTGGCTGTGGCTGGCAATGGCCCATTTATGTGGGTGTGCAGAAACTAGCTGGGCCCATCTAGTTTCATCTGGTAGTTCACAGCTAAGAGTTTTCACCACACCCCTTTATTTGCCTTCTCAAGCTTTTGCATCACAATGCATGAGTAATCCTGCCCCTTGCCTATGTTTATTTAATCATCCTCATTCCAAGTGTGGTTTGGCCTTTGTTCCTTAATAAATGTTGCTGTAGTGGTGATAACTCAATAACATCTTTGAAATTTAAGTGGTGCATATTTGTAATTGTGATGATATTAAATTTCCTTCCTACCAGTAATATAATATTTATAGTAAATCAACTCCGTGGTATTTTCTTAATAGATCATTATATGAAACAGAAAATAGAAGTGGAAATGCAATCTCTAGTAAGAAAAGAAAAAATGACACCTTATTTAAGGAACCAAAGGAGAGCTTTAGGGGAAAACTAGATTTCCAAAGAAATTCTGAAACACATAAAAATGGAAAACTAAGTTAAAATTAAGAATGAAACCAAATTAACAGAATTAAAAAAAAAACAGGATTCATTCTCTTAAATTAAAATTTATTAGTTGCAAAATTAGTGCCATAAGGGATACATTATCAAGTAGTCCTTAAGACTTCTGGTATGCATTGTTTTACAAATTCTAATGTTAAAAAGAATTAGATTTTTACACAGAGAATATTAACAGGAAACAACAGGTCAGGTGAATGCCAGTTTTAAGACATCAGTCAGTTCTATGTAAATATCCAGGTAAACAGATGAAAAATTCCATCTAACCAACATACTAGCCACACAAGTGTTTTGTTATAATAAATGCATGTGTCCTAATGAATGTATAGTTAATATTTTGTTTTTCCTTTGCTGAAATAATATCCCACCTCATACTTTATTGAACATATGCACTAATTACATCATCAGCTGTATTGAAACAGTCTCAAAAATGGAGGCTAGGCAAAAATGTCTATCAACGAATGAATGGATAAACAAAACCTAATATATATTATATGTAAAAATATATATAACACATATGTATCATTCAGACTTAAAATGAATCAAATTCTGATACATGCTGTATGACATGAGTATACCTTGAGAATTTTATACTAAGTGAAATAAGCCAGACCCAAGGATAAATATTGTATGATTGCATTTAGTTGAGGTACCTAGAACAGTCAAAGGTACTACAAGTGAAAATACAATAGTGGGAATTGGGAGGAATGGGGAATTGTTGTGTAACAGGTACAAAGTTTCACTTTGGGATTTTAAAAAAATGCAGAAGTAGATAGTAGCACTGGTCACATGACATTGTCAACTTTCTTAATGCCACTAAGCTATCTGTTTGTAAACAGTAATGTGGTAAATTCTTTGTTTATATATATTGGCCACAATTAACAAAAAGTTACTAGAGAACTTAAAACACCTTTTAGTCCATTTGGGATCTTATGGTCACTCAGGAACATGGTTAAATCCAACTAAAAAGAATAAAATGAGGGCTGGGGATGTGGCTCAAGCGGTAATGTGCTCACCTGGCATGCACGGGGCAATGGGTTCCATCCTCAGCACCACATAAAGATAAAATAAAGATGTTGTGTCCGCCAAAAACTAAAAAAAAAAAAAAATATATTAAAAAATTCTCTCTCTTTCTTCTCTCTCTCTCTTTAAAAAAAAAGTAAAATGAAGCAAATAAATAATAGGCTAAGGTTAACATCAACCAATATTAAAATAGTTTTTAATCTAATAAAATTAATCATTTTAATGAGTCACTTTTATGACTTTGTATAAAAATTCTTCAATCTGATATTTTTTAAGAAATATTAAGGTTTTTATATTGTGCACTTTATCTTTGTACTTGTTGACACTGGACTAATTAATAACATTTTAAATTTTTTTTTCATAAAAATACTTTATAAGATGTCAAGTGAGAAAATAAAATCAATAAATTTAGATTGAATTATTTGCTGAGATGTCTAATGATCCAGAAGTCAACTTTTATGTATAGGGCTTATTTTTATCTTACAGATTAAAAGGTAATAATTACTTGGTATAAAATTATGCAAAGGGGTGCTGAGCCATAGTTGGCAGTGCTGCATTGTATGAGAGTAGGCTACATGAGGTTAATGAGCTTAAAAGATAAGAATACTTTTGCTATGACATATTAAAATTCTAAAACCAAGCTATATAAAAGGTAGGAGATAGCTAATATATTTATTAAATCTCTTTAAAAAAACATTCTTCAGTACAAATAATATGCCACTGTAAAATTATTGTCTCCCCCATATTTTAAAACAACTTATTTTAATATTAAAGTTAAACCAGGTATTTAGAAATTTACATAGAATACCTTCTACCTTATGATACTTCTTCCAGATTCGTTCATAAAGTTTCAAAAGTTTTCACACTGCTTAAAAGGTGCAGGGGTGTTATCAGCAAAAATGGTGGAGAAAGAACCTTCCAAAACATTCTCTTTTAACTAGCAAGTTATCAGAATCATCTTTGGCAGAATTCTGCAAATTAGCAAAGACTTGCAAAAACCTAGGGAATCTTTCTTTAAGAAAAAGTGGTTAATCTAAAGAAGAACAGTCAAATTTTGTGGCATTTTTATCATGTTCTAGCTATATTTCCTGCTCTCCAGCTCAGTGGTATCCATGAAAAATAAGTCCACATTCCTGGCACATCTTGGCAGCCACTGGAGTTAGTGGAGATGGAACTCTTTCAATGACTTATTCAGAAAGATCTGTCCTTATCTGACCTGTTTTAAGTATCCGAAAAAGACCCATCTTATATGGATGACTTATGCTCCCAGTGCTAAAACATTTCTCCCTTATGGAAGATGTGTTTGGAGTGGGTAGTTCTGGGGGCATTTTTCAGAAAATAATTATGGCCCAGGTATTTTACAATTGTGGAGAGAGAGGGAGGTATTTTACCATTGCTCAGACAGTTGATAACTACTGGGGCAAGTAATAGACTAACCAAAAAGCTTAAAAGGGAGAACTGAAAAATGAGCTGACTACATGGGCTTTGAAAAGTTCCACCTTATTCCTGGGAATATAGAAGCCCACATCCTGGGAATAGAGAAAACTTTATGAGGCCAAATGGGTTGTTCATGTCTGACTGACCTTAAGGCTGTGCATAAGCAAGAGGCAAAAGTTTAAGGCAGAGTTGTGAACTGCTAGATTGAGAATGAAAACAGTATCCCAACATGAATGTACAGCCACTCTGTAAAAACTAAGAGTATTTTTGATCCAATCATATGGAAATTTCTCTTTAATAGCTGACAACTGTGTTAACAAAAGAGAGACTTAAGTGGTTATACATGACAAAGAACATAGAATTCATAGAATTATTTCAGAAAAGTCACTACATAGACAATAACAAACATAACAAGTGTCAGGAACAAAAACCCCTAGGGAAAATAGATGGTCTGATTTATGGAGTTGTCATACTATATTATTTAAAATATCCAGTTCCCAACAGAAACTTATGAGAAGTAAGAAAATTTAACTCATGCTGAGGGAAAAAAAAATAGAAACTGTCTCCAAAAATCTCAGATATTGGTTTTGTTCAAGAAAGATGTAAATAAACTATTTATGTTTAGAGAGCTAAATGAAAACCATACTGCAATGTCATAAAATGGCATGAGAATGATCTCTCATTATTAGAATTATAGAAAAAGGACCTAAAAAAATTCTGAACTGGAAAATTATAATTACTGAAATAAAAAATTTACTAGAGGGGGTTCAATAGCATTTTTGAGCAGGGAGAAGAAAAGAAATCAGCAAAAGAAGATAATCAATTGACATTATCTTGTCTGAGGGATAAAAATAAAAAACATTAAAGAAACATGAATGGGCCTCAAAGAACTCTGGGACAATATCAAGAGCAACATTAGGATTCCAGAATCAGAGGATAAGAAAAAGGGGCAGCATAAGAAAAGGTCTGTAGAAGTAGTGGCCAAAAATTTCCCAAATTCAATGAAAATAATAATTTTACACATCCAAGAAACCCAATAAACTCTTAAGTAGGAGTCAAAGAGGTCCATACCATGACACAACCAAATCAAACTTCAGAGGGAAAAAAAAAGGTGGGGGAAATCTTGGAAAAATCATGACAAAAGAGATTTATCAAGTGTGAAGGATTCTCAAAAATATGGACAATTGATTACTCATCAGAAACTATGGAAAACAGAAGGCAGTGGAATGGTGTTTATTCAAAGTGTTTGGGGTGAAGGTGGAAAACAGAAGTAAAGGAAATCTTTTAACCAATAATTCTGTATCAGTCAGAACTATCATTTAAAACCTAAGGAGAAAATAAGACATTCCCAGTTAAACAGAAACCGATGGAGTTTATCACTAGAAGTCCAACCCAGCAAGAAAAACTGAAGGGAGTTCTTCAGGCTGAAATGGAGGGATACTAGATAGTAACCCTGATCCACATGAATAAAAAAGTTGTTTAAGTAAGGACAACTACATATGTAATTATAAAAGACAGTGTCTTTTTTGTTAGTAATGTTTTCTTCTGATTTCAAAGACAACTGCATTACACAATAATTATAAATCCATGTTGACCCATGCATGATGTGTAAACATGTAATTTTGACAATTAGAGTGTGGAGGAGTAAAAACTCCTATAATATACAGGACAGGAAAAGGGGGCAGAAGAAAAGGTCTTCAGAAGTAGTGACCAGAATTTTCCAAAATTCAATGAAAATAATAATTTTATTAATAATAATAATAAACTACAAACTATAATATTTTGACAAAATTGAAACTACTTTGGCATAAACTAGTTTTGAAGCTAATTTGGTATCACTTCAAATTAGAACATCACAAACTAAGATATTAATTGCAAACCCCAAGAAAACCACTAAAATAGTTTTAAAGCTAAAGGAAAAGAATTAACATAAGAATTAAAATGTTACTATAGGAAATGTATGTATATAACACAAAGTCAGGTTTACAAGAATGAAAAGACATTCAGATAATAATTGCAAAATTACAGCTACAAGTCCTACCTTCTCAGCAATTACACTAAATATAAATTGTTTATATTTTTTCCAATGAAAAGGCAGAAATTGGCAAAATAGACTTTTAAAGAGACTTATCTATATGCTGAAAATAAAACACAAGATTTAAGATCCAGTGAGACAAACTGAATGTTAAAGGATGGTAAAAGTTACACCTTCTAAACAGTAATCATGATAACTAGAGAGACTATATACTAGAGAGGCAAAAGAGACTTTAAAACAAAATTTGTTATCACAGATAAAAGGATATCTGATATTGGTAAAAGAATCAATCTACCAAGACAATATAAAAGTTACAAATGTATATGAACCTAACAGCAGAAAACAAAATACATGAAGCAAACTCTGGCAGCATTGAAGGGACAAAATACAATTGAATACTACTACGATGACTACTACTACTACTAATAACAATAATAGTTGAGGATTTCAGTACTTTACATTCAAGTGGATAGAACAAGTAATCAGAAAGTCAAATATGATATGGATGTCCTGCACAAAACCATAAGCCGTCTATATCAGACATCTATAGAACATTCTGTGTACCTATAAACATCTGTAGAACATCTGTAAAATGGTAGCCAAATAGATTCTTTTCTAGTGCACTCTCTGAGGTTGACAAAGCAATAAAACAAGTCTTGATAAGTGTGAAACAATAGACATCAAACACAATATGTTCTTTGGATATAATAGAATGAAGTTTGAAATCCATACCAGAAGGAAATTTGGAAATCCACTAGTATATGAAATTAAATGATATATTCCTAAATAACCAATGGACCAAAGAGAAAATCATAAGAGAACTTTAAAAACATTTTGGATATGAATGGAGATGAAAAAATATCAAAAATTATGAAGTGCAATAACAACAGAGCTCAGAAGGAAAAGCATATCTATATATGCCCACATTAAAAGAAGATTAATATCAGCAATTTTCTACCATAAGAAGCTAGAAAAAAAGCAGCCTCCCAAAAGTAAGCAAAAGAACTCAAATAGTAAAGATTAGAATAGAAATAAATGAAATGGATAGTAGAAAACAGTTATGAAAATTAGAAAAATCAAGGCCTTTACCTCAACTGACAAAGAACAAAGGAGAACACCCAAATTATTCATATCAGAAATGAAAAAAATGGTTATTACTACCAAGTTTAAGAAAATAAAAATTATTACAAGGAAGTATTATGAACAATTAGATGCTAACAAGTTAGATAACAAATGCACAAGTTTATACTAAAACAGACTCAAAGAAAATTTGATGAGACTGATAAGTACAAACAATGAATTAATAATTTAAAAACTTCTGACAAAGAATAGCCCATACCTAGATGGCTTCACTGGTGAATTCTACCAAAAGATTGAAGAAAACACCAATTCTTTAAACTCTTCCAAAATATTTAAAAGACTCAAACACTTTCCTATCTTATTCCCAGAGGCCTGTATTACTGTGGTACAAATACCAAAGACATCTCAGGAAAAGAAAAACACAAACTAATATTCTTTATGGATAGAGGTGCAAAATATTTCAAAAAGTATTAGAAATTGAACTCAGTTTTCTTATAAGTATTTTTTTTCCACGACCAGGTAGAATTTATCTGAAGTATGCAAGATTGTTTCAGTACATCTCAATCAATGTAATATACTATACAAAAAGAATAAAGGGAAGAAATGCAAATTCTTATCACTAGATGCAGAAAGAGTATTTGACAAAATCTAACAATTAAAGAACAAAATACTGGGCAACTAGGAATGGAGGGAATCTGGCCCAACCTATTCAAAGGCATCAATTAAAATCCACATCTAACATCTTGTGTAACTGTGAAAAACTTAAAACATTCCCTCTAAGATCAAGAACAAGGCAAGTATGTCTACTCCCAATTCTTCTTTTGAACTTTGTACTGGAGGTTCAAGTCAGGGGAATTATGCAACAGTATAAAACAAAAGCAATCCATATTAAAAATGATTATCTGATTTGTATCTAGAAACTTCCCACCCAAATTTCATGTTTTAAAAGCGTGGTCCCAGTGCAGCAAGGTTCAGAGGTAGTGTTGTTTTTTTTTTTTTTTTTTTTGAAAAAGATTGGATGGTGACACTGTAACCTCATCAGTGGATTAATCCATTTCATGGATTAATCATTTGAATGGACTGTTTGACGGTAACTGTGCACAGGTGAAGCATGACTGGTAGAAGGGACTCTCTGAAGGGATGCCTTTGGGGACTATATCTTGTCGTGACTCCTCACTGTCCTTCTCTGCTTCCTGTGCTTACAGCTTTCCTCCACTGTGCCTTTATACCATGATGTTTCTGTCCTCAGGTTGGCCAACCGTGGACTGAACCTCTGGTACCATGAACAAAAATAAATCTTTCCCCCCTCTAAGTTGTTTTTATCAGATGTTTTGGTCACAGCATGCAAAACTGAATTAACACAGCCAATAAGAGAAATTATATCTGCAGATAACATGATCTTATAAATAAAAAAAACCTAAAGAATGATCACACCTGTCAAACACTGTTAGAGCTAATAAAACAGTTCAGAAAAGTTGTAAGATATAAGACCAATAAAAGACCAATAAAAAAAACAGTTGATTATAGGCTGAATTTTCCCTCCTAATTCCCAAATTCATATTCTAAGGACCTAATACCTATATCTCAGAATGTGATGATGGAGATAGGGCTTTATAGAGGACATCAATTAAATTAGACCATTAGGGTGATCCCTAAGCCAATCTTATTGGTATCCTCATAAGAAGAGAAAATTTAGACAAAAAGAGAGATTCCAGGAATGGTGGTGCATAGAGAAAAGACACGTGAGGTCACAGAAAAAAGTTGACCATCTGTAAACCAAGGAGACAGGACTCAGAAGGAATGAAATTAAGACATGTTGCTCTTTCACTTCCAGCCTCCAAATCTGTGGGGGAAAAAAAAATCTGTTGTTTAAGCCACCCAGTCTGTGACATTTTCTTGTGGCAGCCCTAGCCAATTAACCTATTAGTAATTAATACACCAGAAATAAAAATAGAGAAAATTTTATTTTTAATAGCATCAAAAAGAATAAAATACTCAGGAATATGTACAAGAAAAAAAGTACAAGACTACAATATTAATACTAAAAACTAAGAGAAAATGTTGAAAGAAATTCAAAAAGACCTAAATAAATGGAAAGAGATATCCAAATCATGGATTAGGAGACTTAATTCTGTTAAGATGACAATAATCCCTAAATTAATTTATACATTCAGTGCAATCCTTTCCAAAATTCCAATAGCTTTTTGGCAGAAATGGACAAGCTGACTCTAAAATTCATAGGAAAATGCAAGAGATTCAGGGTAGCCAAAATAATCTTGAAAAAGAGTAACACAGTTGCAATATCCACACTTATTTCAGGGCTTACTAAAAAGCTGTGGAAACCAAAAACAGTGGGGAGACAGATAAACTGGTAGGGGTGGCCTGAGAATCTAGGAATAAACCCTAGATGTCGATGGGTAATTGATTTTCAGCCATGATGCGAGGATCATTCAGTAGGAAAGCAATAATTTTTCCAACACTTGGCAGAAACAACTCAATATCTACAGGCAAAAGAATGATTTTTGTCACCTTCCTCATAACATATGCAAAATTTCACACAAAGTTTACCTAACTGCAAAAGCTAAAACTTCTTTCTTCTTTCTTCTCAGAAGAAAATGGCATAAATCCTTGTGACTTTGGATTAGGCACGGGTTGCTTATAAACATGACTTCTAAAGCAAAAGCAAGTATCAAAGATAAATATGTGGACTTGGTTGATTAAAAAAATGTTTATTAAAGAAAACTATCAAATGAAAAGACAATTTACAGAATGAGAGAAAACGTTTGCAATTCATGTATATGAAAGGGCCTAACATCTGCAACATATTAAAAAACCCTTACCACTCAACTGAGAAAAGAGGAATCTGATTTAAAAGGATAGAGGCCTTGGTTAGACTGTTCTCCAAAGAAGTTATACACATGGACAATAAGCACATGAAAAGATAGATGCTCTGCATGATTATTTATTGGGAAGATACAAATCAAAACCATAGTAAGATACCACTTCAGACCAACTAGGATGCTTATAATTAATTTTCTTTAGAGGAAAACAGTAAATGTTGGCAAGGAAGTGGATAAATTGGAACCACTGCATTATTGATGAGAGTGTCAAAAGTTGTAGCCACAATGGAAAATAGTTTCTAATTTCCTCACAAAGGGAATGTAGAGTAGCTGTATTTCCTGCATGTCCTCAAAGGTTATACAAGTAGTAGTTGGATGTTCATTAGAGCATAAGTCATCATAGTCAAAAAGTAAGAACAATCCAAATGTCCAACAACTAATGTTCACATTTTTTTCCCAGAGTATTTATATAGTATGTCCATTCAATGGAATATCTTTTGAAAATAATAAAGAGTAAAATACTGATAACATGCCACAGAATGGCTGTACCTTCAAAGCATTGCACTAAACAGAAGTCATATAATACACAAAAGACCACCTATTCTATGACCCTATTTATATGAAATGTCCAGAATAGGCAAATCCGTCAAACAGAAAAGTAGATTAGTGTTTGCTGTGGGCTGGGAGAAGAGGAAAATGGAGAATGGTCATTGGTGGGCATGGTATTTCCTTTTGGGGTGATGAAAAAGTTTTAGAATCAAATGAAAGTTTTGATCCTATCATCTAGGGGAATAATAAAACCCAATGGATGGTAAACATTTTAGAGTGTGACTCTTAAGCCATGTGCATTGTATCTCAGAAAAACGTTCATAGAGATGGAAAGAGAGGAAACTGAGGACAAAGGAAAAGAAAATTACAAGGTGAGAAAGGAGATATAGCACAAGACAGAAGGGCTGCAGTGGTTGACCCTAGGTAACTCAGAGCACCCTTGCAGTCACTCAGAAAAACCCAGTGACCAATGCCTGAGTAGTAGCCTCCACCAGAGGCTCTGCAGAAGCTGACATGAGAAACGAATTCCCTGTGGTTTCTTAAAATCAATTCAGAAAAATCTGGATAACTAAGTTCACAATAAGCATTTGGGCAATTTCCTAAATGCTTCATTATACGCATTGTACAGCATATTCTTCAACACATTTACTTCATTTTTTAATTCACTAAGTGCATGTCAAGCAGTTGCCCATTTTCTTTTCTTTTTTTTTCTTCTCCAAATGCAAGAGTTTAACTATCTTTGAGTCCAATAATTTTGGAATAAGACCTATGTTTCTACTGTGCATAGATGCTTATTAAAAAGAACTATAAGGTAATGCCTCTACCCTTTTTAAGAGTATACTGTTTCATTAATTTTCTTTTCTACTATGTTGAGTTGTTCATTTTTTACTTTGCTATTTACTAGTCAAAAATCATGTTAGCTTATTAGTTTCAGAAAGAAGACTATACACATGTCATTTTAGATTGTTATTAATTTAGTCTAAAAAGTAAATGTAGCTTTGATATGAGGCTAAGAGCCAATAAGTATTCTTGCATGTTAAATGTTCCTGTAATAAAGAGTGTGCTATTAGCTGGTAGGTAAATGTTTTAATGTTCATCTGATTAAAAAAAATTACGGTGTTCATAAAATTGTCTACCTAAATATATAAAGAAAAAATCTGAAATATCTATCTGGAACAGTACAATAAAATCCCATTTGATTCTGAGACCAGATCAGCAAGATGAACAAATGAATGTTGTAACTGCATAGCAGAAGTCAAAAAATTAGCCCTATCAAATGAGGAGAGAGAGGAAATGTCACAGATCTAGAGCAAGGTCATAATATTAGAACTGAATCAAAGCAGTTCACTAATAGTAATATCCCTTCCTCTGATCACAATTGTGTCAAGTTTTAAAAGTTCTGGAAAAATGGGTAAGAATTATTTCCTGAAATAATTTTTTAAAAATCATAATAAATGCAAAGTACTACATAGGTTATATTTCAATTGTTTCTCAGTTTTTTTTTAAAACCAACTGAGCATATTGTTTTCTTAAGAATCCTGTCAACCAAGTTTTAATTTAGGACAGTTCCTAGGAAATATAACATTGAGTTGGAGGTAAGATGAGATGATTAATTGCAAGAACCTTTAATACATATATAATTTCATTTGAATGTGTGAAAATACCTCTGGGGGTCATTGGAGATAAGGGATTGTAAACATGTTTGAAATATGCAGAGATAATAGTTCAGGTCCAATGTCTGCTCAAAGTTCCATGTTGTTAAGAATGATCCTGATATCTGATCCTAAAGGAGAGAATGTCCTGTGAATCCCAGATCTTTGCCATGGACAAAGAACAAGTATGACACATTTGCAATTCCTAAGGCATTTGTTCCTTGTGAGATTAGCTCAGATTAAGGCAGCAAGTACATAAACCAGCTATTCCTTTCCTGTCTCTACAATAAATATAAACAAACTGCACTCCTTACAACATCTCTCTTATATCTGATGAAAGATGATGTAATTTCTTCCACAAAGAATTTGTCACTGTGCAAGCAAATAGACACTTCAACTGTGGTGAAACATATATGGAAGGCTCAAACAATTTAGGCCACAAAGTATACTACTTTTAATTAGCCAGAATTATATGAGTAATTAACTCTTTCCAAAGGAATATATCCTCCTACCTATATTTTCTTTCTTGTTTCTTGATACATGTGAGGCAAAATGCATTTTTACAAATAATTGTTGGTTGACATTTGAAGTAAATTTTATAACCTAAATTTATGACAATGATAATCTTAGTTCTGAGCACCATATCATCAAGCATGATTGACTTTTCCTCACTTTTATCTTCTCCCATACTTAAGTTTTTTCGATGTGTATAACTTTTCAGAATCAAATTAAGACAGAATGGAATTAAGTAGTACCAGTGAGAAAAAAACAAGACTGTTCAGATGATCTCTGAATTATCATTTGGCTCCATTTCAACTTTTGGCAACAGATTTACACTTACAAAATATATATGGCATCAACCAGGAGGGCAAAGCATCTCTGCCAAAAACATAAAAAGAAAAATAAACACTGCTAATTTGCACATATAATAATGAAAGGAAAAAGAAAGAAAATAAAAGTAGGAAGAGGTGAGAATGTGTTTTGTCTCAAAAAGAACAGACATTTTTCCTCCCCTTGCTGGGAAGGAAGGGGGAAATATCCCATGTTAAAAATAGGGTCTTTAATAGGTTCCCCATAATGTTGCCTATCATGGAAACTCGATTTGTATGGAAGGATTTAGGAAGCTTTCCACATGGATTCAGGAAGTAATGACAGCAAGGAGAATGAAAGAAAAAAAAAATCAACATCAATTAAAATACAATCAAACCGTGGTTGGATAACTTAGTCTTAAACAGGTAACTTTACTAGGTACCCAAATTCCTATGTAACATTAACTAGAAGTAAATACACCTGGTGGAGCAGAAATAAAAGAACCAGATTTCTTAAATATGCTAGCAAGTGGGGAATCAATTAGCCTGGAGAAAGCTCAGGAGAGAGCAAGTTCTTGGCATGATAAAGGGTTTAGGTATGGCACGTTTACATGTTTAAATATATACACTAATTGCTCTGAAATAAAGAATAAATTAAGTATCATATTAGGGAAAACATGTTATATGTCCCCTTCCAATGAGAAAGGCATCCTTTTATGGCATCAAATTCAGAGTAGATTGTTGATCTGGACTCGGCTCCAGGGAGTTTTGTAACAAGTTAGGGCATCTATTGTTAGCATCCATAAACTCTTCAGAATATTGAATGTCATGGGCAAGAATATGGATCTTTTGAATATAGAACACTAGCAAATGTATAATTTAGTTCTTTCTCTTCAAGAAAAAGCTATTGCTAGGAAATCTTTGAAGATTTTGAAGCATACAGAATCAACTCATCTAATCCACTACTCTGACCCTGTAAGAGTATTACTATAAAATTCTCCACATTTGATGCATGGGGAACGAATGCTAAAAGATTGTTTATCATGGAGGAAGTGAAATTTCGTCCTGATAGTCTTTTAATAGTACTTTTAATCAGTAGTGTTTTACTTCTTTCCTTTGAATTTATCTCTTTCAAATGAGGGTAACCTTATGCCAAATAAAATGTAAACTAAATGGGGAGGCCTGAATGGGTTAACAGTGAAGCAGATCGTGAAGCTGAAATAACAAAAACAAACTAGCGAGGGAAAGCCTGTTAAAGCTCCTGTAGGAAATTCAATGGGGCCTCCTGTTCCTTTAAACTCTCGCTTTCGCTCCCGCTGACACTTTACAAAGCCTTGGTGGCGGCATCAGGACCGCGCTACAGCGGGCTGTCTTCCACCACCCTCTGCGCGGGTCTGGGGTCCGAAGGGGCCTCTCTGGGTCAGTAACCCAACAGGCTCCGGTTTGCTTTCTTCACACCCCAACCACGGCCCAACAAACCCTCCCGGAAGGGAGAGCTGAAATTAACCCTTTAGTGCCCGGGAAGACCCCCGCCAGAGGCGGGCGCCTACTGGGGCCCTGGTCGGTCCGATCCAGTCTCCAAACCTCGCTGTTCTGTACCCAGGAGGCCCGGGAGCCAGGTGGGTGCGGGCGCTGCTGGCCTTACTGCAGAGGGCGCAAGCTGGGTGCCGGATGGCGCCCCAGCAGCGCGGAGATGCAGCCCCCTGCTCCCTTCCTCTCTCTCCCGGTTCAGCTCCTCTCCTGGTGCTCCCAGGAGCCGGCTGCCCCGGGCACGCGGAGGCTGGAGTTGCCCTCTCACTCCCCCTGGCTTTGCTTCCCCAGCTTAATCTGTCGGCGACGACTCTGCCAGTCCCGAGGAAAGTGCAGCCATTGGACAGGTCGGTACTAGCTGCTGGTTTGGGGAGGAAGGTGGGAGAAGCCTGGAGGAGGGAGGGGGAGGGCGGAGGGAGGAGGGAGGAGGGTGCAGCCGCAGATCCGGCAAATTGCGAGCTGCCTTCCCTCCCTGAAGTGTGGAGCAGGAGCGCGGTGGTGGCGGCGCCTCCTCCTCCTCCGCCACCAAACTCCCGGGCGGCGGGGATTTGGGGCCACCTCCTCCTCAGCCTGGAGGAAACCTCTCCCGAGGTTTCAGCCTGACTTCTCCCCCCACCCCATTTTCTTTCTTCTTCCTCTTTTTAAAAAACACACACACTCCCCCCCCCCCTCCTGGCTTCAGATCTCAGGCTGCAGCAGCCCGAACCTTCCCAGGGCTCAGCTCTTTGGGGCTGCCCATCCCTCCGGCTGCCAGGAAGGACGCGCGCCCAGTATTGGGCGAAGAAAAGAAGAAAAACTTGTCGGAGGGGTTTCGCCAACCCACAGTAACCCCCTTCCCACAAACCTAAACCTCCCACCGGGGCCATCCCAAGACGGGAAAGTTCCTTCGGAGCCGACAGTTCTCTTGGATTTTGCAGGAGGCACCCTCGCTGGCTGTGGAATTAGATCTGTTTTGAATCCAGTGGAGCGCATCGCAGGGGCTAGGAAGTCACCGTCTGCCGGCACCCGGGTGGCGCTGCCTGTGTGGAACAGAGAGTTAGAGAGCTCTGGCTGCCCACAGCGTTTCCAACCCGCAGTTGTTCTGTGTCCGGTGAGAGCTGCGAGTGTGGCAAGTTGCAACAGAGACCCAGAGGTCCGGAGAGGGCTGCGCTCCCTTTTGCATTCCCTGGTTATTTTCGGTTCCTGACTGTGAAGTCCCATCGAAATTACAAAGGCCTCCAAATCCCACGGAGACCTATCCACAGCGCTCCGCAAGCATCGCCCCCATCCCCACGGGGAGCCCAGGAGCCCAGGGCACTGGGGAAGGACTGGCGGGGCGGGGGAGAGAGGTCTTGGCCACGGCATGGCGAGGTTCCGGCGGGCCGACCTGGCAGCTGCAGGAGTTGTGTTACTTTGCCACTTTTTAACCGACCGATTCCAGTTCGCTGAAGGGGAAGCTGGCAACCAAATCAGTGGTAAGATGCGCTTTCGCTTGTTGATTTTGTGCAAGCTTAAGACCTCTCCGGCACCCCCATTCTCAGCCCACTCCCACCTCATCTTTCCGCCCTTGGGAAAGTTATTGCAGTTGTTCTTCTGGTAAACTTGAGCTCCCCAAATGGGGAGAAGGTCGACGAGAGAAGGATAGGGGCTGTGGGCTTTCTTGAGGCTTTCTGCTTACTTCACCTGGGCGATAGGGGGTGGTACTGTCTCCCCCAAGCAATCCAGAAAGAACCCCGGGGTAACCTCTGATGGATTCCTCTACCAGGAGCTGGCACCCGGGGCTGCTTCTTCCCTGTTGCTCAGTTATACTAAGCGAGAGCGTGGTGGAGGTAGTTGGGGGATGTTGTGACAGCCAGGGATTGCAGATCTCCCATTCGCAGGATAAAATTTTATGTAGCTCCTTGTTGCTCTCCCAGGCAATACCCACTACCTACCGACCTCTGGCCATCTGGGGCTGCGCAGGCGCAGGAAGTGGGGTGGGGTTGGTGCTGCCAGGCTCAGAGGTGGGGAGAGCAGGGAAAGGTGGGGTGGGCAAGTTTCTGGAGATCAACTCCTGGCTCCATTGTCCTCCGCCTGTCCGATTTGCAAACAGGCCTGAACATGCTGGAGGGTGACTGGGGAGCCAAGGGGTTACTCTGATTGCCCAGACATTGTCCCAGCCAGGAGCCCAGGCCTTAGCATCCTCCCAGTGCCAGCGTCTACTCCTCTAGTGATGGTTCCTGCCAGGTGCGTGACCGCGCCCCCATGGCCAGGGCACTGCTGGAAGCCAGTAGCCTCTCCCCACTTCTGCTCTTCAGAGAAGAAAGTGAAAAAACAAATAGGCACAGAGACCTCGACAGACATTTGGGAACTTGTGTAGACTTCCAGAAGAAATGAGGGGTGGTGGTGGGGGAACACTTGGAGGGAAAATAAAAAAAGAAATGGAACTTTCTGGTTAGGATAATCAATTTCATTCTATTTTGCTTTGTGTGTGTAGGTGCTTAATTTTGAGGGAGCGAGAATGGTAAATGATTCCTCAGAAAGTAAGTCTGTGTCTCCAGTCCTCACACATGAGTCATAGATGGAAGGCTAGGGAGACTACCTGGGGATTCCAGGGGAGAATAAATCTTGAAGGAAATCCTTGAATGAAATTTTACCAGATTGAAACCTGGAAAAGAGTCTAAACACTAGGACTGTCCCTGATATGGATTTTTATAGAGAAAGCACAAATACTTTATCTGAGCTCTTATTTATGATTGGAGGGATGTGTGTGTTAGGGGGGTCCTTCAGGAGTGGGGGAAATGGGTTGACCACACCTATAGATCTGAGAAAAAAATGCAAAATTTCCTGGCTCTTGATTTGTTTTGATCTAACGGGCATGAGTCGTTCTTGACTATGAATAATTTATATCAGTAGACCATACCTTCTGTTTATTTCTCTGGTACATTTTATTGGTTGAAAAAAATAATAATACTTTTCCCTCTCCAGGAAAGGACATATTTGTAACAAAGGTGCAACAGTAATTTTCATTGGCATATTCATGGAATAAATAAGTAGCTCAAGAAAGAAATTTTACAAAGGAGGTTAAGAGAGGTGTGAGTGCCAAAATGCATTACAAATTGTTTATTTAAAAACTTCTTTGGCACCAGGAGTGAATTATGCATTTATAGTACAAGAATAAAAGAAAAGTCAGCAAATATTTATATTTTCCTGAACTTTCGGAAATTAATAATTTTGAGAATAGAACACACACACACACACACACACACACACACACACACACTAAATTTGCTATTCCAAGTTCTTAAATTGAGGATGAAATTCACTCTACTCTTAAACTGGGCAAGCATTTAAAAGCTTTAGCTCTTGTGTATATAAAATACCTAAGTTGCCCACATGATTGTACCAGTATTTTAAACTAAATCAATAATTCTGAAGGAAATCTGCTCTTAGAAACCTACAGGTTTTTGGGATTGAATAAAAAAATAGTTTTAAATTTCTTGGTAATGTTTTGAGACTTTATTATAATCTGAAATAGTTTCTTTCCTGGACATCAGTCGACATGGAGTTTTATGAAATAATCTTGGAATTAAATGGTTAGCCTACCGAATATATAAAATATAGCAAGGTAGAACAGTAGGAAAATTATAGTTCCCATCATAAAATAACCTATCTAAAAGTTCAACCCAAGGGAAAAACTCCAACAGTCTTGAAATTTGGCATGTAGTAATCAGGATCTTTATTACAGACATTTTGGCACAGGAAAAACATCTGATTTCATAACAGGGACATTTTATTATGCATTACTTTTGGAAATGTTGCAGTAGATTTTATTGCCACCAGAGGGCAGAGAAACTGCTAATTTCTTCTATTCTTCCTCTAATGTTTCCTTGTTCTAGAGGCAAGTAGATTATGTTTAACACATCTTGTATAAGTATTTTAGCTATTCTTTTTCAAGTTGAATATTTTCTATTATTTTTGTGCTTTCCTTAAAATCAAACAATTTAGTTTGAAATATTATGAGTTTGTGGAGTGTTCTATGAAAGTGCCCCTGTTAGACATATAACATATAGTTTAAAGTTTCTGTTTGCGGATATACCTAGAGCAAATGATACAGGAAGGGTTAATTCAAGTGAATAATTCCTATGAAACTAACATGATTCAGACTATTGGACATTTGAAAGGTTAATTATTTTACCTATCAAAGACTTGTTACTGCATACAAAAAATAATTAAAATATGAAATATAGGACCTTTTTGCTTTAGAAAATAATACAAATTGTAGCCTAACTTTGGGTAAGTTTGAATTGAAGCATAAATGTGACTAGAACATTTACATCAGAGATAAAATTTTCATTCATGGACATCTTCATGGAGGTTTAACTATTAAAATCAGTAATTTTCCCATTTGTTAAGTTTGATCTTCAGAGTTAGACTTTTATCAGAGAGAATGTATTTGAATAACACTTAGCAATAGAAGATATTTATATGTTTCAAACAGTTCTATTCCAAAACCAGTATGGTTTTTATGAGGAATGAATTGATCAACAACCATACTCATGAGATCAAAAGTGTTAAAACTGTTAAACTGCCTCCTCCCCCCCCTTTCAAGGCCATGACCATATGGCCACAGCCACTTCCCTACCCTTTCTGCATGTGCTTTAGCATTCTCACCAAATGTTGAAGTGTGTACCATGTGTTCCTTCCTACCGTCTTACCATTGCTTTTGTTCTTCCGTCTCTGATTCCATCTCTGTCCGTCCATCCATCCATCCATCTTCTTTTTCTTATAGGCTTATCTCAAGTGACGCCCTCCACAAAAGCACTGTTGTCTAGTGCCTTCTTTGAGCCACTTTAAGGAACTCTGGTGATGCACTTTGATAGTGCAGGGTTTTCTTTTCTTTCCAATTCTGCATCTCTTTCATATATTCTATTAGACCAGACCTCACATTCTTGAGGTCAGGGTCTATTGTCATTCATTTCTGAAGCTGCTGAGGCATCTACCATGTAGGCTTAGGCATTCAATAAATAGTTGTGGAACTGAATGGAACTGAATAGACCTATAGTTCAAGCTGGATTATTGCCTCAAATGCCACTTTGGGGTACTTTTGAAAAAAATCTTCACCCTATAATTTTTCCATTCATAAAAATGAGTATAGAGTCTAGCTTATTGAATAGTAGTTTACAAACCAGAGCACAGGATCTAGGGATGTACCAAACTGTCCTAATGCTTTTGGTGAGTAGATTTTTGCCTTTTACCTATTATTAGTAGGTAGGAATTTCAAAAAGTTCATTTCACTCTTCTCCTATACTGTTGGTTTCTGGCTAAGTGTTTATTCATGTTCTTAATTTAATATCTTAAGATACAGTATCTGTTTCTTTACATATAGATATACACATATATATATATAGTGGTGGTACTCTTCTAGTTTTTAGTAGAGGTGAAAGCTATTTAATCAGTGTTCTTCATGAAATTGCTTTTGAATTGAACTATGGTACTATGCCATTAATACCAAGCAAAGCTTTACAAACTTAGTCTAGGGCTGGGAGTGTGGTTAAGTAATAGAGCTTTTGCTTAGCCTTGGATTCAATCCCACAAATCTCATTTTGGTAGCTGTTGGAGGGGACGTGAGAAAACAATATCTGCTCTCTAATCTGCCATAGAAAATAAGAGCATAGATGGGGAGAGAGGTCTTGTGTTTCAATAACAGTCGCAGTTCCTTATTTGAACTGATTCATTTATATCTTCTGGACACTGTGATTGGTTACCCTTGAAGAGTTGGTTTCTTGAAAGCTCAGAACCCAATTCGTGGCCCATTTTGGACAAGTATTCGAACCTTGCGGCTCAGAGTTTGAGTCCTAGCTTGCTCATGTCTTCCTCTTATCTTCCTGGCCTGTGGTTTGGGTATGGTTTTTCTGCTTCAAAACTCTAGTTGAAGTTTGTTCAGCATTGTTAGTGTTGAGAACTGTGGAGTCTTTAAGAGGTGATTGGATTATAAGAAAGATTGATGTCGTTCTCCTGGGACTGGATTAGTTCTGTGAGAACACCTGGTTCTCAAGCAAGGCCAGGCCTAGTATTTTCTCCATTGGCTCTCCCTTTGGCTTTTTCACTGTGTTATGATGCAGCATGAGGAAGAAGTGAGCAGATGCTGGCACCATGCTTTTGGACTTTCCTCCCCCAGAACTGTGAGCTAAAAAAACTTCTTTACTTCATCAGTTAGTCAGTCTCAGGTATGCTATTATAGCAACAGAAAATGGATTAAGACATATCTTTTCTCACTTAAAACCTTATACTCGTTTGGTAGATGTAAATAAATAAAATCCAATCACCACAAAACATACAGTTTTAGATTAATAAATTACTTTTAAGCTTCCTCAATCTTATGAATTCCAGTCCTTGGTCTTCATTCAGAGAATATATTTTTTTTTCCCCAAAAGTGTTTGTATCTATAGAGCATCTTCACTGAGGTTCACATGGATGTCTTCTCTCACTGTCCTCTAATGATTCTGTTAACAAAGGAAGTTTCTACAGAGTGACAGACTAAGTAACAATGCTTTTATTAAACAGGTCTCTCAGGGCTTATTGTGTCATATGTTGACTGGTCAAACCAACAGAGTCCTAGCTGAGAAAAAACCAAAAACTTATAAACAAGCTTTATTTATAACTCATGAACTTGGTTCATATCTGTCATTTGGTTTGTTTTTATTTTTCTTCTCTTTAACTAAAAAGGTGGTAATATATGGAATGATGGTAAGATGTGTCTATTTAAACAGAATTAGAGGCCTTGTTAAAGGCCTGTTTGGAATTAGCACAGCCCGTTAAAGACTTCAGGTCTGAACATGGGGTCAGACACAGTGTGACCTTACTTGAAATACAGATTTTAATGCCTCCCTTCAGAGGCCATACAACCAGATCTGAGCACTGGTAGCACTCCCTTAGCCTCTAAATTAAAAAAGGCTGTTCTTACAGTTACTGCTTCTGTAGCCAAGGAGAGTGGCCTGAGATTCTGTCAGGAGAGGATCACAAAGGACAAGAGTGGTACAGACTGCCTCCAGTTTATTTTCCTGGAATCTTGTCACTTGGCTCCTCGACACCCATTGCTGTTCACACATTAATTGAAAAGTTTCCCTAGAATCCACAATGATTGAGGTCTCATTCCATAGGCAAGGTGTGCATCATTGAGACCTTGAGCATAGAGAGAATAATTAAGAATTTGCTTTGTAGAAAAACTGCATCTAAACATGAACCTTTAACAGTCTACTTTCTATGAATTTGTTGAAGTACTGAGTGACAGGCAATTTCTAATGAAGGATATCAATGCTGTTTTAAAGAGTGAGTCTTGATAAGTACACCCTGGTTAACTTAGATTAGGATAATGCATTATCTGGTTCAGTTGGAATGCAGAGCTTTCAACATGCACTGATGTTTCTTGGATAGTTGTGATGGGTTCCTCTGATGTTTTGTTTGTTGTAGTTCCCAACACTCTTATCTGAGAAACCATTATATGACCATCCAAAAAAATGTTTATTTCCATCAAAGGTAAGTAAGACAGGAAGACTTTTTATCATTTTTAAAACATGTATTTCACAAAATAACAATGACTTTAAAGATGTGAGATAATCTCTTAGATGTGCTTTAGGAATACTTCTTATTGAATCTGTTCTCATATTGGCTTCATTCTCTCCAAGATGGAAGCTGCCACCAACCCAGTGAACCTCCTTATTTGGTGTACTTTTGATCATTTGTTTGTCCCTGACCTTCCTGCAGCATAGTCTGGCACAGGTCCATTATTTTATCTGACTTCTTTAAGTTTTCCCTGCCTCTTCTCCTTTGCTGTTTCTTTCCTTCAATACATGGAGAAAGGTCTACATACCAATTACATGAAGGAAATTTACATTGCAAAATGTTTATATTTTATGTGTTTGAGAAGTGATTTTTGTTATATAGCATTATGATCTTATTGCATACAGCTTCCTGCTATTTAATAGACTCCTTCCTTGAACTTTTTTTTTTTTTTTTTTTGGTACTGGGGATTAAACTCAGGGGCACTTGACTATGGAGCCCTATTTCATTTAGAGACAACTCATCTCACTGAGTTCCTTAGCGCCTCACTGTTGTTGAGACTGACTTTGAACTCACGATCCTCCTGCTTCAGCCTCCAGAATGTCCTTGAACTTTTGATTAAAAATAAAAAGAACCGGGACTGGGGATGTGGCTCAAACGGTAGCGCACTCGCCTGGCATGCGTGTGGCCTGGGTTCGATCCTCAGCACCACATACAAACAAAGATGTTGTGTCCGCCCAAAACCAAAAAAATAAATATTAAAAAATTCTCTCTCTCTCTCTCTCTTAAAAAAATAAAATAAAATAAAAAGAACCTTAATTATTTTGCTAGTCCATAGTTTTATGTTTAAGATTAACTAAGGTGTACTACATGTATTTATTCTTTTAAGAATTACATCTTCTTGAAGCAGTAATATAGTATTTTAGTTTTGACCATTTATTATCTTTGTACTTCTTGAGAACACACATCTTTGATTTTTTTAAAAAAAATAATTTGACCATTTAATTTGCTAATTCCAAGAATCAAAAGTTTAACTGAAACATTTATTCATGTGTCTTTGCATTTTGTTCTTTATTTCTTTGGGGGTGTAGAAATAGAGAGTCATTTAGTCATATGAATTTTTCTTTCTTTCTTTTTTTTATACAAGAAAATCTTAAAGTGTACTTAAACACATTTCAGAAAACTCTGGATGCCCTGTGTGATAAATAAAGTTAACTTGGCTTCTAAGGTTAAAAAATTCCATTTCACATTGTAGCTTGAAAGCTTTCTTACTATATTCCAAAGATGTTGCTCAACTTTTTTCTTTCATGTGCTAGTTTAATATCACAGAATAGTGTATGTCTGGCATAATGTATATCATAGCTCTTTTGATTTTAAGTTGTAAAATGTTATTTTCGAAAATTATTTATTTCATTCAAATTAAGTGAATTTTATGAAAGACTTTTACTTTCCGTGAATTATGAGGAGCATATTTCCTGTATCAAAATACTGTGGTCATATTTGTTAATATGGCAAGGTTAAATGGATATGTTGTGAAACTATTTGGGTTGAGACTGAGCTGGATAATAATTTACACTCTTTTTTGTGTTTGGCAATTGCATATTCTTGTTAGTCCTACTCCTCCCACAGCAGATATGTGGTCTTTCATCAGTGGGTGCTTAGTGCTCCTGTGGAGGCTGGTCTCTATGTCCTGTGCTTTTCTCTTCTGTTCATATGCAGAAGGTACTCAGTTTAGCATTTAGAGCTAGCATTCATGGATTACTGGGCTTGTGAAAGTTCTACTATACAAAATAATTCCTGGGTTAAGCCCTGCTAAGATAACATACTTCAAAGATAAAAGGAGGAAACCCATAATTACCCCTGTACTGATATCACACATTCTTAATTACTATAGTTTTAGAACAAGTCTTTGTGTCTGATGGGACAAACCTGTTCTTCCTGTTCTTGATCTTCAGAAGTCTTCAGTATTCTCATGGGCTCTTTGCTTTTCCATATCCATTTAGAATAAACTTTTCAGATTTTGCTAAATAACTCTTTTAGAATTTTGATTGAAATGATATGACATCTTTGGGTTATTTTGAAAAGAATCCAAGCTCTAAATAACTGGGTGATGATCCAGTTTCTTTTCTATGACATCTAATAGTCAGAATGAGTACCGCAGTGACAAATTGTTAGCTGTGACTATTTGACAGTGACCTTTTTCAGTTGAAAGGATGTGCCCGGCTTGAGGGCTAGTGCTGTTTCCTGATCATATCATCAGACTCACCATACTCCTAATTGTTTTTAGGAACACAGGGACAATGATGGGTTAATTGAAATGAACAAGTCAACAAGGGACAGAATGTTCATTTCCTAATTTCTTAGAACTATGGCAAAGGAGCGGTGAGCTCCAGGCAAACAACACGTCAAGATGATGACACTTTTAGTGTCCCTTGTACCAGCCCATCTCTTGACCAAAAGCAAAGCTCCCACCAAAAGTCTGCTACATCGTAAGAGACAGCTCTGGTGAGAATATCAAAAACATCCTGGACATAGGGTTCTCCTTCATGTTTTCTCATTAGCTAATTAATTTTGATCCCACAGGAGGTTTATATTGAGAGTGTCCTTCCCAAATTGCTTTCATTCTAAAGGTGATAGAATTTCTAATCTTGTTTAGAAAGCCGGCATCTACAATTAGAGATTCAAACTTCACCTTCGTACCAGCAGCTTATGAATGACTATTGCTCTCAACTCCTGAGTACTGATCTGAGTGTTTTCCAATCAGGAGTAAATGGACAAGATGGGCAGCCTGTTTTATGTCTTGGTTGTTTAGCCTTCATTATCTTTTAAACATCTGTTGTTCATTTCAGATATTTTTAAAAACAAGCATGATTCAAAGTCATTCTGCAGCTGATAGTCTCATTGTCTGGCTATTGCAAAACAGCTCCACACAGGAAGCCAGATTTGTGCAATCTCGGTTTTGTCAAGTTGTTTTTAGCAGAGACGTTTGTCAAAGAGGCACAGCCAATAAGAAGCTGTTTTTTTTTTTTCTTTTAACCCAGGCACTGGTATTTGACTTCTGTTGGATTTTCAGCTTTTCTTCAACCTCACAGCCTTTTTTTTTTTTTTTTTTTGGCTCCAACCACCTACCATCCTTTCTGGCCTGGTTTACTTCAACCATTTCCCATTTTGCTTCTAAAAGTGTCCTGCTAGAATCCAGTCTTCATTCCAGAGCCCCAAAGACCTTTCGAAAATGCACATCTGGCTAAGTCCTTCTCTGTTGAAAATACTTTCCTGTGTTCCTGTGGCCCTCATGTTAAAAGGTTAAGGCCTTTGATAATCTGATGCTGGTTGATTCTATCTAGGTTCAAATTTGCCACTTCCTCCTCTTCCCCAAGCTTCCCACACAGTCTCTGCTCTGCAATTCTGCACATTCAGTTATATCGTCTTGGAGGGAACCTTACATACTCTTTTTGGCTACTTGTACTTCAGGTTTCTGCTTAGACTTAATTCATTGTGTAGTGAAACTTATAAGTGCTTCTGTCCCAGCACTAAATCCAAGATGGCTGCCTCACCACAGTGTATTCCAAACACCTTCCTTATATCACAGGTCATCAGCTGTGCCATTATTTGTGCCTACACTTGATTGCGAACTGCCAGAAATTGGAAACCATCCGGGACTTACTCCCATTGCATCACTGTCTTCAAGCACAGGAAGTCTTCTCTGAGAAATCTGTTGAATGAGAGACTCTGGTTGGAGTTCCTCTGGCATGATGGTGGCTCATTTACCCAGATTTATCACTTGAGCAAAGAGCTTTATTTTTGTCTTCTTTTTGCATATTTCTTAAACAATTTTCTACATCATAACTTCTGTAACATGATGCTCTGGGTTTAAATATTAATAACAAAGATGGATTGAAAAGCCAGAGATGGCGTGACTACAGGGTGAGGGGAATTGTCCTGTATTTTTGAAGAACTGAGAATTCATTTATAAAAGATGGCTCAGGAGTGAATCAGTCATGTAATAGACCAGGAAGAACAGGAAAAAAAGGACGCTTTAACCAGTCTTATCGAAAGTACTTTTAAATTTCTGAGCTTTGTAAATTTGAATAACATTTTCAAAGGCCATAAAAGGACAAGATTTTAATCTTCTGTAATGATTTATAACCCAGCAACTTGAACTATCTGATAAAACATTAAAATTAGTTAATTTTCTTCCTTGGACAGATTTCACAGTTAGAAAGGATAGGCAGATAAACAATGAATACAATAGAAATCAGAGATAGAGCCATGACATTTGTTTAACCGGCTTTCCAGGTATCTCAAAGTGAAAGAAGACAAAAACTAGGAAATATTCCCTGGGATGAGCTATGTAAGAGATTTTCAGATATAGATTATTAAGCAGCCTTTTAAACTTTTTTTTTTTCAATGAAGGAGACTAAAAGATCTCTTCACACTGTGCTCAGTGATGTGAGCTAACTTTAAAGGCCTTAAATGTGACTCACTTGCTCACATTGGCATCAGTTTGGGTCAGCAACCTGCACATGCTCAACCATTTGTTTTTGTTAGTCCCAGAGTGTATTCTGTCACCCATGTCTTTAATAGTTCTCTTGGAATATTCTTCACAGTTTTTCCTTTCTTCCACACTCATCATATGGTGTGAACATTGGAGATACATATGTATGTGTGTGTGTATACACACACACACACACACACACACATATATATATATATATATTTTTTTTTTTGTAATGGGGATTGAACTTGGGGGCACTCAACCACAGAGCCACATCCCCGGCCCTATTTTGTACTTCATTTAGAGACAGAGTCTCACTGAGTTGCTTAGCACCTCACCGTTGCTGAGACTGGCTTTGAACTCATGATCCTCCTGCCTCAGCCTCCTGAGCTGCTCGAGTTACAACATTGGATATTTTCATCTACTGGGTATCTTTTCCCTTTTCTTCTGCTTGTAGCACTTTCCATGGCTCAACAGTGCCTTCCCACTGACTGTGCCATTCTTCTAGGCCTCTGATCCTAGTGTCATATGTCCCCAGGAAGTTCAGCATGTGTAGCAAAGGTGGACATTTATCACACCTCTTTGGCTTGAAGCTTAGATCAACTAGTTATCCCCTTCATGTTTCATATCTATTCTGGAAGAGAGAAGGTCTGTTTCCTTTCTACTCCAGGGGATTACTGCATTGGGAAAACACAAGTCTATATCCATCCATGGGCCATCTTGAATTTCCCAATAGAAAAAAATCAGAAAATTCCAGTTTGGAGTTGGGATTTGTTAGCACTTAAAGAATCTTGGGGGCTGGGGATGTGGCTCAAGTGGTAGCGCGCTCTCCTGGCATGCGTGCGGCCCTGGTTCAATCCTCAGCACCACATACAAACAAAGATGTTGTGTCCACCGAGAACTAAAAAATAAATATTAAAAAATTCTCTCTGTCTCTCTCTCTCTCTCACTCTCTCTTTAAAAAAAAAAGAATCTTGGAAAACACATCAATGTTTTCATGTTGCTATTTATATAGTTAATTGATTGAAGACTTTCCCCTTCACTAAGGTATGAGTTCTTTGAGCATAGAATCAAGTTTGTTTTATTCCTTTTTTTGGGGGTCTTTTCCTTGGCACTTTTTGTAGCGCTTCTTTATGGGAAGATAATAAATATTTATTAAATGAATTTCCTGCATACATTCATTTGGTAGCTTATAATCACAGTGACCATCAAAATAATTCAAGTCACAGACATCAGGTGACATTCATCAGATGAATCAGAAGCAGAATTTTCCCTGGTGGTTTTCTTGAGTAAAATGTCTCCCCCACGCCTCATTTTTACGTATTACATTCTCTTCTTATCTGATGAAATCTTTGTTTCTAATTTGGTGTCTTCCTTCATTTTTATCAGAAGCTGTGACTGTAGCAGATTTTTCTCTGTTGATTTTCTTGAGTAAAATCTTCCCCCACTTCTCACTTTTACTTATTACATTCTCTTCCTGGAGTTTTATCTGTCAAAATTTTTGTTCCTAATTTGGTATCTTCCTTCATTTTATCCTGCAGTTTCTATCATTTTATTTTACCTGTGGGTATAAACATTCCAAACATCAGAACACAGGGAAAAAGAAAGTTTGAACTTTCTCATGAACAACCCATTGTAGCTTTTGTTAGTCCCTTATCTCTACCCAGAAGTAATAGGCAAAAAAAGGCCATCAATCTGATAATAGCTGTTCCAGAGCTGGTGCTTATTAGTTTTATTCATTTAATACTGTCGTTTATTGGCATTTTCTAGATGATTATGACTTTTTAAGAAAAATCGAATAACTAAACTTCAAGTACAGCGCCTAGCACATAATAGGTCTTGGTTTTAAGATTGCTCACATGCTTATTGCATATGGATGGGCCCATGAAGTTCTATTTTACTTCTAATAAGTGTGGACTCCTCCCTCTATTCATTCATGCATTCAAAAGTATTCAAGAATTCTAAAACCTGGGTGGAGGAATAAGTTGATGCACTTATTAGAAGTAAAACAGGTTGTTGAATGTTAATCAGAAAGTGCTGCAGTTTGGATTATAAGTGTCCCTCAAAGGATCATATATAAAAGGGTTTGTTACAGTTTTGGATCTACAATGTTCTTCAAAGGCTTGTGTGTTGAAGGCTTGGTCACCAGTGCAGCAATGTTCCCAGGTGGGGCTTTTGAGAAGTGTTTGGATCATAAGGACTGCAACCTTGTTGATGGGTTAATGCATTGAAGTATTAATAATTTAACAGCATTTTTGGAAGGTGGTGGAAATTGTAGGATGTGGGATTTAGTTGGAGGAAGCAGACCATGGGGTATGTGTCCTGGAAGGGTATATCTTGTCTCCAGCTACTTTTTTATATTCTCCCTCCCCCTCCCCCTTCCCTTCCCCTCCCTCTCCCTCTCTCTCCTTTCTGGCTGCCATGAGCTGACAGCTTTGCTCTGTCATACATTTTTCACCATGATGCTCTGCATCACTGGAGGCCTGAAACAATGGAGATTGCCAAGTGTGGAAAACACATCCAAATGTGGATTAAAATTTCTGAAAATCATGAATCAATCTTTTCTCCTTTAAGTTGTTTTTGTCAGGTATTTTTTCACAGCAATGAAAAACTGACTAACATTAGCTTATTCGCTAGGATAGTGTTATTGGGAGATGGTGGGGATTAGTGGGAGATCTCTAGTTCTCATGCCCCCAAAGGGGGTAATGGAAATTTATCCCCTTCTTCTTCTTTTGCCATGAGGCTATGAGCTAAGCAATTTTGCTTTGTCATGTATCCCCTGACATTTCCATCTAGCCTCCCTATCCCTGCCAGAAACCTAAAAACAATAGGTCTACACAATCATGGATTACAACTCTCTAAAACCAAGAGACAAAATAAACCTTTTCTCTTTATAAGTTCATCATCTCAGGTGTTTGTCACAGTGACAGAAAGCTGACTACCCTAGAAACCTAGTCATCTTTACATATCTTGCCTTCTTTAATAATAGGTTGAAGACTGCATATGTTACACATCTACATGAGATATACACTCAGAATATGACATATTCATGATATGATGGGAATTCTTTATAAAGTTCAGTTTACCTGATTTTCATATTTTTTAACCATCTCCTCCACCAGGACAACTTCAGTTGGAAAGTTAGAAGATATTTCTTTTTTTTTTTTTTCTTTCTTTTTTTTTTTTTGAGAGGGGGTGGTGGTGTTAGGGATTGAACCCAGGGCCTTGTGCATGCTGGGCAAACACTCTACCAACTCAGCTTTACCCTCGCCCCCCTCCCCCCCCCCCCAATGGGAAGATATCTCTATTAGGTCAGTTTTATTTTATAACTTGGTGTGTGAGATTAAAAAAAAAAAACATAGTTTTATATTTAAGGAATGTGGTCTTCAAACATCATGAGCATGTCCATAGAAAGAACATAGTGCAAAGAAAATACAGCAGCAGGAGTCTAGTGCAAGGGACAAACCAGTACCATGGGAATGTGGGAGTGACAGGGCCAGGGGCGAAGTCCTGCAGGGCATGCATGGTAGGAAAGGCTCTTAGTGAGAACAGCATTCTGTTGTCTTCTGATTGCTAGCAGGGTGCTTTTGAGGCCAGGTAGGCTTGGCCAGTATGTTGGCTCTGCCATATACTTACTTTGTGAACTTGGGCAAAAATATGAATGCCCTGGACCTCCATTTCTTCATCTGTAATATGGGAATAAAATAATCTATTTGTGTATTAATAATAACTACTCTGGAATATTCTCATTCTCTGAGGGGTTGGATAAGAAACATGAGGAAGGTGGGAATGGTATGTTGAGGAAGACTGTATCCCAGAGCCCAGGGCAGGTCAAGGCATGGAGTGTCCCTGAGAATGCTGAGCTTTAATTATTAACTATTAAATATGAATAATTAATGTCTCCACTTTTCAGAGTGACAGAGGTAAAACCATATCACCTTAGAATTAGTGATAATCATGTGCAGCGGTCCCCATGGAAAGTCAGGACTACCTCAAGCCAGTGGATCAGAGCAGCTGATTGCCAAGCGCTCTCTGAAGGTGCTCACTGCAAGGTCAGCAGGCTCTGACTTGTGTGACTGCCCGTTGGAATGCAAAGCATTTTTCCCATTCCTTCCCAGTCCTCCCCCTCACCCAGTAAGAGCCTAGGGCAAGATGTGGATTTGAAGAACATTATTCCAATAAACCAAGCATTGAAAGAACACTCAGGAACTTAATTTTTAACAACTTCATGTTGTGTAAAATGAGATGAGGATCCCAGAAAGTTTCCTTTTCTTGGCAGGGACTAAGGACACAATACTAAATTCTGCTGTGTCATCTGTGAGGCAAGAAACCCATATTTTGACCTCATTTATATACACGCTTCTGGAGATACATACAATGTTTTGGGAGGAGAGGACTCCCTCAGGCAGCAAGTGAATTTTTTTTTTTTTTTGAATGCTGCTGCTCTGTTGATAAAGAAATTCTAAATGCTACTTCCATCATGGTGAGTTTATCTAAAAAAAAAAAAAGCAATATATATAGAACAATATGTCAGTGGTCCTAAGATTTCATTCAGGAATGGAAGATAAGAAATGTCAAAAATAAAACTGAGTCTAAATCTTTAAAAATCCAGTTTCCTGTGCATTTCATATTTTGCATTTTTTTTTTTCCCAGAGAGCTTTCGTGTTTAGGTAGAGGTAAGGAAGCAGAGATAGGTGCATTCATGGTGTCATTTGGAGTGATGGGACAATCTTTGTTCCTATACAAATATTGCCTACACTGATGTGTCAGCCAGTAGCCTTTAACTTTAAAGGGCCATTTATATAGGTTTAGGAAAGGACCATGGAAAATCTAAATGTGACAGGAGTAGCAGTGGTCACCCATATCCTTTCTATTTGAAACCTATGGAGGAACAGGAGTGGTAAAGACAGGTGTGGTGTCCTGGTTTAGACCGACTGGGAAAGGAAATTCTTAACAGAATTCCTGGGTTTGATCAAGAATTGCAAGAAGTCAGGAAGAGAATATGTGGGTCTGTATGTGCCTGGAGAGAGAGAGAGAGAGAGAGAGAGAGAGAGAGAGAGAGAGAGTGTGTGTGTGTGTGTGTGTGTGTGTATGTGTGTGTGTGTGTGTGTGTGTGTGTGTAGGAGCGAGGATTAATAGAGGCAGAGGAACAGGGATACCAAAAGGGGACTGGGAGAAAACTGGTCAAGTGAAAGGTGGGTGGGCTCAAAAAAGAACCAAATCAAAACACTGTTTGGACTCCATCTGTGCCTACCACCTCTGATGCTATTTTAATACACATTGGCTGAGACATTATTTGTGAATATTATCAGATGTTTGAATTTTCAGAATATTTACATCTTCCAATTGGATTAGCCTATAAGCGGGAAGAAATTGGCTCAATATGTAAGAGTATGAATTAAACTGAAATTAATATGTCATGGTGTGGGTAGGGATGGTGAAGTTCAGTTCTCAGAAGAGTTAGTCACTCGACACACATTTGCCAGATGTATCCTATATGCCAAATATCATGTGTAAAAAGTTAAAAAATGTAGTCATTGTGAAGTAGGGGTTACAGTGAAGCACTGAAAACAGGACAGTAAAAGAGTCAATTCTAAGACTATGGTGTGTGTGTGTGTGTGTGTGTGTGTGTGTGTGTGTGTGTGTGTGTGTGTGTGTGTTGAGAGAGGGAGAACCACATGAACATAGGATCAGCACAATGGGAATATGGGGTTAACAGAGACAGTCAGGGAAGCCTTCCTAGGGGTGGTACCTGAGTCTGGCTTTAAACTCTGTATGCGAGTTGGTGGGTAGAGATGGTGGAAAGGAACTCAAACAGAACAGCCTGGGAGCAGGAAACTACCGGATCTTTGGGGAATTGTATTTGAGGAATTGCATTTGAGGAGAGTCAGGTGGAGGACTTGGAAGGCATTATATACGCAGCTGAAGGTTGATCTCTTTCCTGAAGGTGATGGGTGGCCAGTGGAAGCTTGTGAGCTGTGTGACAAACTCAGATGGGTCTCTGTCCTTTGTATGGACAGCAGAAGGAAGGGGCAGGGCTGGAGGCAGACCAAATCACATTCTACTGGATTTATATGGAAGAACTAGGTAAAGGCTTCAAATAAGAGGAGAAATTGTGAGGGTTTCAGGAAACTCCAAAGTCCCTCTCTTCTCCAAAATGAGACTTGTTGAGTACCGAGGATCTTGTGGGACGTCCCAGCAGAGATGCAAACTCTCCCACATCTGGATTTAGCAGGGAAGTCTCGAAACTCAGTTTACAAATTATCAATACAAGTGGTGATGGAAACTAACCAGGGAGCAGGAATAGAGACGAGCAGAGGGTCGAGATCCTATCTAGAGAGATGATCTGAGAAGGCTGATCTAAGGAAGAACCCAGGAGGAAAAAAGGAGGAATAGTGACCTGGAGAAGGAGGCAGATTGGTAGGAGGAAAAATAGCATTACTAGGGCAGGGGGAAAAAAATCAGTTAGAATTTGGCAAGGATGAGGTCATCTGGGAATTTTAGTAAGAGTGGTTTTGGTGGAAGAATCGGGGCCACTGGTGCCAGAGTGTGGTAGGTTTGTGAGGAGGAAACAGTGACAAGGAGAACACTCTAATCTTAAAATATATATATATATAGCTAGAAAAGAAATGGTAAGAGACAGTGGGGAGAGTGGAATAGAGGGGAGGGAAGGGTTTTGCTAGAGGGGAAGATTTGAGCTCTCTGTAGGCATGGGGGAAGTAGCCAGTCCTTATAGGGGAACCCTAGAAAAGCAGCCGTGCTAGAGAGAGCACACTAGGGTGGCATTCTCTACAAAAAGGGTCACAGTTGTTTTTTTTTTTTTAAATCACGTTTAAGAAAATTGCTGTGACATCTAATAAAAATTTAATTAAGATTTAGATGATATCACATTTTATGTAACCTGAAGTCGTTAAATCCATGAAATCGCTCAGATAAAATAAAAGTTTGTTGGAAAGAGAATCTCATCTTAAGAAGTAGCAGCAGGAAAAATGAATAAGTTCCATTTATTTTATTAGTTAAATGTGGACTACAAAACGGTTATAGCATGATCAAGAAGTTATAGCTGCATTGGATAAAAGGTGTTTCAGATCATTTGTTTAGCTTTGGACATTTTGTTTTAAAGCCACACATTATACTTTTAAAGAAATGCAATAATGACTTTTGTTCTTTTTAAACAGTATGAAGGTCAGGAATTCGAATAATAAGCTGAGGAAAGAAGGATGTTTTTTGATCATCATAATTAATTTTTTTAATTTATTTTTTCTTATTTTATTTTATGGCTTTTGTGAAGATACATTTTTTTAAAGAGAGAGAGAGAAAGAGAGAGAGAGACAGAGAGAGAGAGAGAGAGAGAGAGAGAGAGAATTTTTAAATATTTATTCATCTTTCTTTGTATGTGGTGCTGAGGATTGAACCTGGGCCACATGCATGCCAGGTGAGCTCACTACCGCTTGAGCCACATCCCCAGCCCTCGAAGATACATTTTTATGGTGAATGAAATAGTAGGTACCCAGCAAATATCGGTGAAATAAGAATTCTTTTTTAATTTAAGGAATCAAGGAAGTAAAGTCCTAAGTATTCTTTTATAAAGACTCTGGAACTCTTTTCTCGCTAAGAAGTTGTAAACTCTTACAAAAGAAGCATTATTTATTTTTTCTCAATAATTCCATCTAAGTGAGTTGGAGTTTTAATCAATAGTTGTTTTATAAAATTGTTTGAGGAATGAAAGGCCTGATTATTATCATCTGTAAAATGCTACCAGGCAAGACATTCCAGGCTAGCTTGAAGTTCAAAAGAAACAAACAAATAAACAAAAATCAAGATTATTCAATTTTCAAATTAAAAATGAGAAAAGCTAAACAGTAAGCCCTTCTTACCTGTAGGATATTTTTCAGAATAGATTAAGAAGGTTGTTTCTCTTAGTAATCAGAGCATTGCAGTCATTGCTCTGAGTCCTCCAATTAGGGGGATGGCCAGGGACAGAGGACTAAGCTAGGGAGAAGGTAAATGATGACAACCAGTATTGCTAGGTCAGGTTCTGATAATTTCCCAATATTTATAGATATACCACAAGGTAGTTAGTTTGTGTTTTCATAAATTATCTGCTGTATTTCAGCTTTATAAAGCTTTTCGAAGACGAAAGCAACAAAATGTGATATTAATGAGTTTTGTTTCATGAAACATGCAGAAATGTTAATGCAGAATATAAATGTGCCTTGTGATTGTTCAGCTTGTAACTGAACTTGTTGGGTCATTTATCATTGTTTATCCATGTAAATTGCTCTGTCACCTGCTTTCACATGAATCAGAAACACTAGTCTCTATTTTTGTTTTGCTTATTTTTTATTCATTTTAGACTCTTAATATTTAACCTGACTAGGTGTGAGTAAAAAGTCACTACCATAAAATCATTAACTTTATCACTTGCATTTTGGTGAAACAGGAAAAATAAATAGTTTTTATTTCAATGAATTGATATAGCTTTTTTTTTCTTTAACTAAAACTTCCAGGATCCAAATACTTATTTTTTCTAGAATAAATTATATAATGCTTTCTTAATATATAAAATGAATAAGAGCAGCACAAGTTTTCAATATTTCCTGAATGATTTAATTGCAACTCTATACTTTTTCTGCCTACATAATGACAAATACAACATTTGATCACAATCGTGTATTTAAGACACCCCCAAAATCGCCAAATCAGTTTGTTATAGTCTCCTCAAATTTATGAGGGGTTTTTAAATAATTTTGAAAAGTGTGAACTCAGATAAATTTAAATCACTTATAGATTAACTGCCCCTTATGCCAGGACCAGAGAATTTGGAATTTAGAATATTTTAGTATTTAGGAATATTTGTATATGCATAATTAGATATCTTGGGACCTCAATCAAAACAAGAAATTTATTTATCTTTTATGTGCATTTTATACATATATCCTGAAGGTAAATTTATATAATATTTTGAATAATTTTGTACCCGAACAAAGTTTCACTGTATAGAATTTTCTGCCTTTAAGAAATTTCATATTTTGGAGTATTATAAATTGCAGATTTTTGGATTGGGGATGCCCAATCTGTATTTCTTATTTAATCTTCACCTGGATCCATTGACTTTTACTAATAAGGAAGTAGAAGTTATAGGGAATGAATCAGCTTATGCAATGTTATATAAGTAATAGGAATAGCTAAGGAACCTATCACTCCAAAATTCAAATTTCATCTTTTTGTTGTATCTCGGTCAATTGTGTGCTGAACTTTCTCTCTTAAACTTTTTCAATTATCTACATGTTCTTACTTATAGTCAATTAAGTAATCCTATTTTTTTGATCCCATATATACTTAATTGAACTTTATCTAATTTGTACTGTACAGTAGCTTGCACCATTGAATTTTTCTTCCTTATTGCTTTTATTTTTCTTCGAAAAAAATCACACTGGTAAATAAAAAAATAAATTTTTTTGGTGGTGTTTTATTTAATATATATTATATAATGTTACCATTTACTTTTAAAATCTTCTATTCAGAAGAATGGTTATTTTCCCTCCCCAAAGGAACATTTTCCAATAAAGAGGCTTAATTATTAAATATAAAATTATGATTCATCAAAGATACTATCTTTAGGTTAATATTCCATAAAAAATCAATGGTTTAAAAAGGTGCTTATTTTTCATATGTACATTTTACTTTGTGTATTAGTAAGATTTCCATCTTGGTAAGAAATACCTGAGATAATCAACTGAGAGAAAAGGTTTATTTTGGCTCAGTATTGCAGAGACTTCAGTTCAAGGTCCCTTGATTCTTTGCTTTGGATTTTTGGCAAGGCAGAACATCATGGTGGGGAGAGAGTTGTAGGAAAAATTTGTACATCTCACAGTGGCTGGGAAAGTAGAAACAGAAAAGGGTCACAGTCTCAATATCTCCTTCAAGGCCATGTCTCCAATGACTTAAATAACCTCTTCTAGGCCTCACCTACTAAAGGTTCACCCCATAGCATCTTGGACTGGGGACCAAGTCCAAGTTCTTCACACGTAGGCCTCTGGGAAACATTTCAGATCCAAACTATAGCACTTTGTAAATTTAGTTGTTATAATGTCACTTTGTATCCAGGATGAACAGCAAAAAACCAGATGCCTACATAAAATATAAAATCTTCAGTTATTCCAGGAGGTGCTTTAACTATTGAATACATAATTCACATTTGGTATTTGTCCCACTGAACATTAGTGAATTTTTTTTTATAGCTGTTATTTTATTTTGGAAACTGAGTGGGAAGGTGTATACAGTTGCATCTTGTTGAAACTATTTTATTTTAATTATGCTTAATTGGATTTATTTTCATGGTCATTTTATAACTGACATCTGAAGATAAGCGTGATGGATGGCTGACTTCAACAATCTGATGGTTGATTAGAAAGCTAATGACAAGTACAGACTGGATTGTGGAGGTCACTAGTGGGTTTTGATGACCCTTGACATTGTGAGTTTCAGCTTTTCATAAGCAGTGCTGAGGATCACCACCTTGCCACCTTCAGCTTAGAAACAAAGGAACAGGGGCCCAGTTCGGCTCACAGAGTTCTTGAAGAATTGTCTGGGTGGATTCCAATATCATGAACCTCTAACTCTGTGATCTTGGGAAAGCTGCCACTCACACCCCCTCCTTAGTTTTGTTATCTGCTAAATTACAAGAATTTTTGTGAGGTTTCAAATATGAAATATAGAAAACCCTTAGTACTGGTTTGGAGCACAAAACACACTCACCAATGGTAGCGGCTGTTTGTCTGTTGAATGGCTATTATAGATATTCAACAGATTTTCACATGCAATGGTGTGCTCTTCAGAATGTAGGCTTTGGATGTAGATCCACTTATTTTCTTGCCTGAAGATTTGATTTCTATTAAACATCTTATGATAATAAAGGTTGAACTTGCTTTCTTTTGTTTTAAAAGTGGTCATTTAAATCTTTAAAAAAATGTGAATTTTCAGAGTTTGAATAGGTAGCATAGTATTGTTTTTGAAATCACTTTTTGAAAAATCTATATGGATAATAAAAAATAAGTGAATTTTAAGTACATTTCTGTGTATTGCTATTGGGAACCTAAGGAGTTTGCTCCTGCCTCTGATTTCCTCTTCTGATGCATTGATTACTGACAGATGTTTTTCCTTTGCAAAAATTTTATCTTGAAAATGCCAGGGAATGGCAATGGGTTTGGGTTGCTGGTTAATATCCATATATAATTGTAGATGCAAAAATTTTTGCACCAAAGGAATCTATTAGGATTAAAACTAAAAGAAATCTGTTTATTTGACTGTAGAGAAGAAAGGAAATTACCAGTAACTGAGAATTCAGGAGTTTGAGCTCTAGGTAAATATGCAGTTCTCCAACAAAATTACAAATTTTTCAGATCCAGAGGATTGGAGGGAATATCTTGTTTAATCTCCTCATTTTACAAATTCAACCCAGAATGTTTATATAATTTTTTGAGGTCACACTGCTAGTTGTGGTGGCATGATCAGAGCTAGAATTCTATTTTCCTCACACTGTTATTAAATTAAATTTGGCAATATGACTAAGCAAGTTCACAGCTCAAAGACAGAGGACCTTGAATAGGTACATTTATTGATAATAAAAATTTAATAGAATCACAATTTATTAACAAATTATATATCATGTGGCTTGAGCAACAATATGTAGATTTTATTTATATTTTAATTTCACAAAGGACATTCTGATTTATATGGCATCATAAAATTTTGACAATTACTATGAGAGGAGGATAAGGGTCAGTCTATATGAGTTATTGTATTATATATCATATGTATATTACATGGTGAAGAGCATATATAATTGGTATATAATTTAATTTTTATTTTAGTGAAACATTGCACATTACTGGTTAGATATATACTATTCATGTCATTGCCATTATCAAAGAGATGATGATGACAGGGAACAGATGTCAGAAAGCAATTACACTAATAACAACATGATTACTGCCACAATTTAACTCTAGAAGAAACCTGTCTAGAAAGAATCCTCACAAAGCCAGTGATTTTCCTCAGCTGACCAGAAGAGGCATTGATCTGCATCCTTTACCCCACACAATTTATAATAAAATGGTAATTAAATATTTTTGATTAGATGAACCATGTAGCCTCTTTTCTCTTTAAATCTAACTTATTTTTCAAAGTAATTCAGTTACTTTCAAAACTTACATTAAAGAGGCATTTTCTTACATTTATTCATACTTAATTTGAACATGAACACTCATTGAAATATGTGAATTAAGATTTAAAAAGCCATGCTGGTTCTTAATTTTTTAGGCAACCTACATTTCTTCCTTGATAGCCCTTCTATTGTTGTCTTTATTATTATAATACTGGGAATTGAACCCAAGGGCTTTCCTATGCTAGGCAAGCTCTTTACCACAGAGATACGTTCTGAGTCCTTTTTCTTTTTTCTTTTGAGACACAGTCTTGCTAAGTTGCCCAACCTGGCCTCAAACTTTCCACCCTCTGCCTCAGCCTCCCAAGTAACTAGCAATACAGAGCTACACCATTGCACATGGCTCAGTATTTTTACCAGAATATTTACTGCTTTTCCTTAGTTCTTCCAACTTATGAAGTCAATCTTTTTAATCATAGATATATTAGAAAATAGGAAGCAATATGCTGAAGAAAAATATTGTCTATCACTCATTGGTCAGAATGGTCCATTATATTGAATGTGGCAGGTTTCTTTCTGGTTTTTATCTGGATTTTTAAATTTACTTCATATCTATTGTCTTTCTCCCATCTATTCTGGTTCTAACACTTACCAGCTGGGATCTCAGTTAGCTAGACCTCAATGCCTTTCCTTTTTCATTTGTGAAGGAGGACATTAACAACCCAACCCCGTGAAGAGACTTTGAAGAGTAAATGGGATGATTCATGTTGAATAACTAGAAGAGGAATTACACATAGAGAAATTTCACTAAATGCTAATGGTTTTTCTTCTATCTCATTGATTTGTGTTTTATTTGCATATGATAGCATAGTACTGTGTACTACTATGGAAATGAAAATGAACAAGTGACTCAATAGATGGACTGTCATTTAGCTACCTTTGCTAGCAATACAGTAACTAGCAATACAGATCTACTCCATTGCACATGGCTCAGTATTTTTACCAGAATATTTACTGGTTTTCCTTATTTCTTTCAACTTATAAAGTCAATCCTCTTTTTTTTTTTGAAAGAGAGAGAGAGAGAGAGAGAGAGAGAGAATTTTTTGATATTTATTTTTTAGTTTTTGGCGGACACAACATCTTTGCTTGTATGAGGTGCTGAGGATTGAACCCAGGCCACATGCATGCCAGGCGAGTGCACTACTGCTTGAGCCATATCCCCAGCCTAAAAACTCAATCCTCTTAATTGTAGGTATTTTAGAAAATACGGAGCAATATGCTGAAGAAAAATCTCTGGAACCCCCTTGTGATAGGACATTGAAATTTTGCAAGGAACATTTATACTAATGTTTACAAATATCTTCAAATAACTATAATTTCTTTGAGGTTTCAGTTTTGGGGGAGGATTCTGAAGTTTGAAAACTCGGGTACTCTCTAGGTGTTATCTGTGTTTAACTGAATGAAGGAATGATTAAAAGGTATCTTATGATGTTTTAGTGTGAAACATCTAAATAATCACAGGTGTAGAATAATGGATTTAAATGCTGGAATTACTTCTTAAGGTTCATCTAAACTTTCCCACTTCCCATTCCTGCCCTTTTGTAAGAAATGTCCTGACAATTGATTTCTCCCTATTCTGCCCACTTGGACTTTGAACATCTAACCACCATGTTTTCCATATGTGCGAGTATAATGAATAGCAGTGATATCTAACACTCATGCTGACTTCAACTCAAATGAACTTACATCCAGAGCATAGAGATTATCTGCAAATCTAACCCAGCAAAAGCTCTTACTGAGCTTGAGCAAGTTGAATGTAAAGGTAGCTAAATATATTGTGCATTTAAAAGAAGACTATGGACTGAAATTCGTGGATAGGCTCTTCCTAATATGTGGTTTAATGAATTTTACCTCACATTCCTGCACTCTCATTCATACACAGTAGTTTCCCTTTATTCATGGTTTCACTTTCTGTGTTTTCAGTGATGGAAATATCCAGAAATAGACAACTCATAAATTTTAAATTGTGTATCATTCTGAGTGGCATGGTGAAATTTCTGCCATCTTGTTCTGTTCTGCCTGAAACGTGAATTGTGCTGTTGTCCAGTGTATACAAGCTGTACGTAGTGCCCTTCCAATAGTCACTTAATAGTTATCTCAGATATGAGATAGATAATGTCATAGTATCACAATGTTCGTTCAAGTAACCCTTAAGTGATAGCTCAATGCTACATCCCAATGTCTATGTCACTGAACTCACTTCATCTCATAGGCATTATATGAACTCAAATTATCACAAGAATTAGGGTGAACACATATAATAAGATATATATTTTTTAAAGACAGAGAGAGAATTTTTTAATATTTATTTTTCAGTTTTCGGTGGACACAACATCTTTATTTATTTTTATGTGGTGCTGAGGATGGAACCCAGTGCCGCGTGTATGCCAGGCGAGCGCGTTACCGCTTGAACCACATCCCCAGCCCATAATAAGATATTTTGAGATGGGGGAAAGAGAGAATGAGAGAAGCCATACTTACATAACTTTTATTATATTATCCTTTATCATCTATTTTATTATTATTATTCTTACTAATCTCTTACTATGCCTGACTTATTAGTTCAACTTTATCATACATATGTATATCAATAAAAAAACTTTAGGGTTTTGTATTATCTATGATTTCAGGCATTTATGAGATCTTAGAACATGGGTCCTGTGAATGAGAGGGACCACTCTACACCATAAATGGTGCCCTTTCTTATTTGCTGCCTACATGTTTTCTGACATCATGTTTATATTATCTGATATAATATAGATAAACTTAAGAAACATAATAAAAAAGTGTAGAGCTACAAGTGTATGCAGTGTTTATTAGCAAAGATAATTTCCCCAAATAGCTTAACTTTGAAAAATATTTTTATTCTCTTTTACATATGTTTCTTCTTGTCAATGCTTTTTACTTATGTCACTTTTTCTCTATAAAATTTACTGAGCTCCTAATGATTTTGCAATTATGTATTACATCTGTCACCCTTACAGGATTTTTGTTTCTCACCAAAATTGTTTCCAATCACATTTAGCACAATTAACTTATTTATGAATATTGTTTGAAAACAAAGTGCTCATGTGGGAAACATAATTTACACTGCTGCATTTTATAGGATCACAAATGCATTTGAATGCTGAATTTTTATGTTTCACAATTTAAAGCTAGAGTATTAATTTGATAATTATTCAATATTTTATTTTCATGTTGTATATTTATAAAATTTCTTCTGAATTTTCAAAATGTCAACCACAGTTATGTTAGTATGTCCCCATGAGAACTCCATTCATCGGTTCAAATGGAAACTTCTGGGGGCAATAAGATATCTTCTAGTGAAGAAGAACATCAGGGGAAAAAATATAAAAGTCAGAAACAAAAGAAATGGGAACTTTGCGGGAGGGGAATAACTAAAGAATAAATAAAAAGAAAGATAGCAAACTTGCATATTTTAAAGACAATAGCTCAATATTTCTCAGTATTTCTCTTCTAGAATAGTCTATGATGTGACTGTGAAAAAACAAAAGCATGATTAGTTCAGGAAAATTTAATTTTTAGTGGTGAAATTGGTTTCTTGAACCAATGGTAGAGAATTCAGTCAATATTACTAACTAACCAAAAATTGAATTAAAGCTGTACATTTTCATGAGTACTAATTGATGTCTGTGCGTGATTGGTTAGAATTATTGTTGCTAACTGGATTTGACTAGCTTAGCCAATGCCTAACCACTGACTCCCACACCATTATAGGAGAGGAGAAGTTTTCTTCCCTAAGGCTACCAGGATGTGGAAATTTCCAGTGCTGCCAATATGGAAGCATTTATTATGTCCAAAATTCACAGGATTTTGGCCATTGGAAGCAGGAGTAGAGCCTCAGGCTTGGTTCCTTCCAACATTTGCAAAATCCAATGGCCTGAAAAAAATATCTTGCTCTGGTTATTCTCTTTATTCTTTTCTTATGCCTGATAGGTACTTGCTTGGGCATAAGTCAAGTTCTTTCTTAGTAATAAGGCTGGTCCTAGATGTGGTTCTTCTAGTGAGTCTTTCACTGTCAACATGTAGGCCATGTCATTTAGCATCTCTACTAATCCCTGTTTGTGTAAGAGGGCCCTTCCAACAGTTCTGAACTTCTCAACAGGTGTGCCAAACAAAAAGGTTTCACAGGTGTACAGACAAATGGTAATGCGTAGGATTTATTTTTGCTAAAACTTTAGGAAGGCAATTATGGTAACTTCTTGTCAGATGAAATGTTAAACCAAGCTGTGCAGAGGGGGGACGATTTATGGCAAGCAGGAGGCAAAAGTTCCATGGTAAGCCTGTGCAGGAGAAGGCCAGGTGTTCACGGGGGCCCAAGAGAACACTTCTTCTTCCGAGTGTCAGTCTCAGAGCAAGAGACTTGGCTGTCAACATTTCTCTCAGTAAGACACACTGTGTCAAAGATGACCAAAATAGTAGAGCTTTGTCTGTAAAAACTAGTTATCTAATTCCTTCAAATCAGATCTCTTATTTTTCAAAATATCCTGGCTATGCCAAAAATTTACAAACTGTACTAGGTTTCGTGAGTCAAATTTCTTATTTCTTGCTTGGTACCACAAGTGTGGTCATGGCAACCACCCTAAAGAGTAAACATAAACCTGATGTTGGTGCCAAAGGTGAGCAATTTGGATCTGTTAGTGGCAAGGAAGCTATTTTTAGGGATGGAGGAGAAGAAAAAAGAAAGGAAAAGAACATTAACTGTCTTTCTTCTTTATTTTCTTATGACTTAATATTTTTACCATCAGATTGCAAATTGGAAGTGCTCATATGTTAGCATCTTTCTGTCACTATAACAAATAGTTAAGATAACTTATAAAGATAAAAAGCAACTTATAAAGAGAAAAGCTTTATAGTTTTGATGGTAGCATCAGTTGGCCTTGAGGCTTTGGGCTTGTTGTGAGATGGTACATCATGGTAGGGAGCACATGGCAGAACAAAACATCACCTTATGGCCAGGAAATAAAAGAGAGTGAGGAAGTGACTGTGGTCCCACAGCCCCCTTTAGGAGCACAACATTAAAGATTTAAAGACTTCCCACTAGGTCCCACCTCTTAGAAGTTCCATCATTTCCCAAGAGCTCTACTGGGAACTAAACCTTTAATGCGTGGACATCTGGGGAACATTCCAAATTCAAACCATAGCAGAAGGGCTTTATAAAGTAATTAAATCTAGAGAGAGGGCAAAAAGAAAGTTAAACCTTACCAATGGCTTATGAATTGGCTTATCTTAGAGTTTTTTGGCTTTTAATAGCACAGTGTTGGTGGCGTAACACATTCCATCCATCTTTTTCTTTATCTATAAAACCTCTCTTCCCTTTATGGGTTTAAACATTATCGTAAACTCTTGTCCACAAAAATATGATTGATTTTTGGATGGGTCTTTCATAAGCCTTGAATTACAGACTTCCTTTATCTTGCCAAATTTTTATGGAGTGTCTGAAATCAGTGACTTCCCTGGGAACCAATGAGAAGATACACAATAAAGATCATATTAGTGGGAAAAGTCCCGTGGGCTAGGACCCCATGGTACTGAGTTGACCTGACATCGCGGGGCCATTTGAGAAGTGTGACAAGCCACCCCAGAAAAAGAATTTGTTGGTCATTGGGTTCCACTTTATTTCAATTCCCTATCCCTAATGAAGCATTTTATAGCTTATTGCACCAAATATTTGAATGTCATACTTTCCTAAATAGGCCTTGAGGGTAGAGAAGTCCAGATGATCTCTAAGAGTGGATTTTAGTATTGGCAAAAATAACAAAACAACAACAACAACAACAACAACAACAACAACAAAACATTATAATAATCTGAGTGACTATTGGAAATGTATGGGGCACAGATTGCAGAAACTCTGAAATACCCACTTTGGTTATGCAGGCATGTAAAACACATTTGGCAGGGAGTATGTACCAGGAATTGAACTCCGGGGCACTTGGCCACTGAGGTACATCCTTAGCCCTATTTTGTATTTTATTTAGAGACAGGGTCTCACTGAGTTGCTTAGCACTTTGCTTTTGCTGAGGCTGACTTGGAACTCTGGATCCTCTTGTCTCAGCCTCCGGAGCCCCTAGTATTACAGGCATGTATCACTGCAGTCGGCTGTAAAACATATTTTGAAACCACTGATATCAGTCATTATCTCTGGGAAAATACGTCTGACTGACAAGTAAACCTTAAGCCAATGATTCTCAAAGTGTTGAGCATTTGTATTTCCCAGGAACTTATTAGAAGTACAGATTCTCATTCTCACCTAGATCTACCAGGTGAAAAATTCAGGTTTTGGGTCCCCAGCCATCTGGTATTAACATCCTTCCAGCAAATTCTAAAGCATATCGAATTTTAAGAATAACTACCTATACCAATACTTCCTTTACTACCTCTACTTTCATTTCCTAATAATCCCAAACTGAATGTATTTCAGCCCAATACTATTCATAGCTGACATTGTACTCTGAAAGGTGTTAACACACTATGCTAAGTGCTTCACGTATAATATCAGCTTCTTAGGGCAACACTTTAATATATATGCTTAACTGATGCTTCTTAGGGCAACCTTTAATATATATGCTTAACTGATGCTTACAATGATAAACTTTACCAAGATGATCCAAGTAGCAAGTAGTTAGGTCTGGGATCCACCTAGTTTAACTCCTAAATCTGTGCATCTAACTACAGAAATGTGCTTTCTATGTATTTACTAAATGCAAGGCCATTGGCCACCTGTATTTGAATAAAATAGTCCCAGACCCAGAACAGTTCCTTTATCATACACTGGAAATTGATTCTTCTTCACTTTTCTCCCTGTGTACATGCTGTTTTACCTAGGGAATAACGTTTTCTTCTCCTTCATTTCAGTTCTGTGGCTGTTATTAAACTTAGGCTCAAGATGTCCCTTGTTTCTGGAAGCTCCCTTTGTTTTTTTCTTGTGTAATGATTTGCTTTAGACATTTCTCATCTGCTCTGGTGGTCATCTTCTGTTTCTGCAGTTTGATGGTTTTGCATTGGTTGTATACCTGCTACATCTAATCCCCCAGATGAACTCAAAATTCTTGTGAGAGAGGAGGTCTGTTAGTGATTTTTTTCAGTTCCTCAACAGGACTCTGTGCATGGGACGCCTTCAGTGAGGCTCCTCGAGTGACAGGCATGCTTCTAAAAATCTCTTTTATATGAATGCCATTCTGGGTTAGGTGTGAGAGATCCACCTGAAGTATTAAAAGAAAATGTTTAAAATCAATGGAAAATTGAAACAGCTGATGTCATTGTTGCCATTAACTTGAATTTCTAAACATCTTCAATGCAATGTAAGAGGAATTTCCAATGTTCCCATGAAGTATACACTAGGATTTCTCTTCTTCTTCCTGTAGCACTGTTGCACCCACAGGCCGTTCTTTTTGGTTCCACTTGAATTTCAGCAAGTGGTGCTGGCTTCCTCCAAGGGTTTTGCATGGGAGGATGGCAGATATTTTAATGAACTCATTCTTCATCCCGTGAAAAGAAGCCTTCAGATAAGACAATTTCATTTGCTACTGCAATCTTAGGCAGCGCTACAGAAAGTTTTCAACATTAAGTGAAAATTAAGATTGTTGTCATTTGAAGAAGGAATCCCTGCTAATACTCTATTTATATCTCTTGTGTCACATATATTTATAAAATTGTAATTCCCTTGTGATTGTCTGATGCTGTATATTTATTTAAACACAGGGATTTGTGGAATTTACAACAAATATTTTTGCAACCAACATATGTGTATAGATTTTAAAATGAAGACTACATTGTTAGCATAAAGAAACATTTATTTTATTTAAGGGAAATGACACAATAAAATAAATCAAATTCATGTTTCTTTCCCATGTGGTGAATTTATTGATGTGTATTATTAATTAGGATACTTATCCATATAGACAAGTGCTCCTTCTCTTCTTTCTTCCTTCCTTCTTCTTCCTTCCCCCACCCCCCAGAATTGTCAAGTTTTTTAATGAAAATCTAAGTCTACGCAGTGAAATCTAATCTTACATGTTATCTTGTTTCGATGGATGAAATGGGTTATTGTAAAGTAAGAGGAACATTAAGAGGAAAAGGTACTTAACAGGAAGGAGGAAGTACAGGGGAAAATAAATGGCAGTGGAGATTTTCCACATTCCCTCCTAAAGGGAGGTTTGCTTTGCCTGTGGTGTGGGCGTTGGGAATGGTCCAGATACGTCAGTCTCTGGAAGTATTAAATGTAGTTCTCTGAGTTACATTCTCTTACTCCCTAAATTACTTTAGAGTAATTTGATAGACCTAAGGTAGCAGTCACAAAGTGCTACCCCCAGCTTGGCAAGTTCCATCAGTATATTTTGCAGCCTCTAAATAGCACAGCAGGCAGGAGGATTATGCTGTTTAATGCTAACCTGGCTGCCTAACTTCACATAATTGTTTCCCTTGTCACTTTTCTTCTACTGAATGCTTCAACTAGAAATATCCCTTATCTTACTCAGAAGAAAACTGCACTTGCTTAGCTGATACTTTTTTAGAGACACACATACACACACACACACACACACACACACAAACACAATTTGAATAACAAAAAAGTAAATATGTATTTTCCCTGGCAGTAATTTTCAGTACCTAATATTAATTCTTCTGTAGTGAAAGTCTTCGTACTTCAAAATATTGTGAGAAGTCAGCTAAGTTGTTTATAGATGATGTGCCCTAAAACTTTTGAGCCCCTACTCTTTTATGGGGCATTATAATTAAAAGGCCAAATAGAAAGCAAATTTGTGAAAAAGATTAATAGCTCATGGATGTTTAATCATGAAAGGCCCATCTAATCAGTTCCTACATGACCACTACTTACATACCTCATACTGAGAGACTCTAAAGCAAATAATCTGCATTTGAATTACTGTCTGTTAAATTCTTTATAAGAGCCACCAAAGTATGCATTTTAAATAAAATATCCTGTACACAGCACTTTGGAAAAGACATGAATTTTAATGCATTTTCGAGTAGCTGATAAGAAAGCAAATCATGGCTTACTCAGAATTCTCAAATGACAACCCCAGAACTAGAGCTCAACTAAGATGGATTCTGCCTTGAAGCTTATGGTCCTTGTCTATTGGATCTCAAAGAGGGGAATCTTCTTCATAGAGAGTAGATCTTACATGTCATCCAATTTACTTTCAAAAACATCTGTTGAGTGCATGTCATATACCAAGCATTCAGGTATATAATCCCAGAAGGTTCAAAGAATAATAACAACTACTTCTTGGTTTTGAGGTACTAAAATGTAAAGGATGATACAATAATTGGACAAACATATTAATATATATTAATATAAATATAATTTATATTTATAGATATATACATACATATATATGTAAAGACATACATACACAAAGATGTATATATGTACATATATATGTATATGTACAAAATTTTTTATGACAAGTGTTACAAATAATGGTCTTATGAATAATAGTATTCTTATAGTACTATGTCTTGGGATGTAGAAAGGGTACAATTAATCTTTCCAGAGACAGTTAAATCCAAAAGGTGCTTTGTTTCCCTTGCTCCAATATTATTATCCATAGGAATAAGAAGATATAGCTTAGGTCCTTTCCCATACTCCTCACTATTTTTTAACTTCTAGTTCTTGAATTTTTTTTTAAGGAGTGGTCGGATACACAATTGGTAATTGGCAAATTGTTCATTTCCTGAGGTGCCTACCACTTGTCCTTTACCTCATAGCTATTTACAACACTGAGAAGCAGTCCTTGATGGAATGCCTAAGACAGCGGGGTGGAGGAGGGGTAACCACATTTTCTCTCTACTCTCCTCCCTTCATCCTGAAGAAGCCAAGTTAGCCCTGAGTGAAAACTAGTAGATGGTGACTGTGGTAGCCACGCTCCAAGGAGACTTTCGTCAAGAAATAGCCTGATAGTTAAATTTAGAAATTAAAGTTTGAATCAGGCTATACAAAATTGTTCTGAAAGTCTGGTTACTCCAAGTGTGGTTCATAAACCAACAGCTTCTAAATTCACTTGGGAGTTTTTTAAGAAATGCAAACATCTCCAGAAACCCAGTACAGCAGAGTCTCTATTGTAGAGAGGTTCTCAAGTGGTGCATTTACTCATTAACTTTGAGAAGGACTGGTCTCCTTCAGTGGGAGAGAAGATAAATCATTAAAAAGTGAGAAACACAAAGAGATTCTAGAAACAATTTTTTTTTTGGCTATGGTGATATTGTTATAATTCATGTGCCATCTAAAGTTGGTTGACTATAGATAATATGCAAATAATGAATACACAAGGGATCAAAACACACATGAAGTTAAATGAATGACACTGTGGACTTTGTATCCTCTAGATAATGAAAATCTGCATTTTTAGGAGGCAGTTTGTTATTTTGACTAGTCTGCAAAATAATATGTATTTCAAGGCTTACTCCTGAGGTGAAATTACCAAGAGGCAATTATTAAGCAAAAGACTCTCCTTGTTAAAAATAATTTTTGATCTCTTCATATTGCAACATCAGTTTCTAACTCAATCATGTTCTTAGATTTGTACAATAAAATAAGCAACATAACTATCACCATCCTGAGAGTAAAGTGCTTTATACTAATTTTACAGACATGAACTAATCAAAGTAATTTGAATCTTGGACACGAATCAAGAAAGTCATTTATGCAACTACTCTGAAATGTGTTCTTTCAATTGCTTAATAAAAGCTACGGATACAGACCACACAACAAATAAAAGCTATAGGTTTAAAAGGCTCAAGCAATAGACAAGTTATCCAATTTAGAGCAGTTTGTTATCAGAAATTATAGAACTTAAAGAGTAATGTCTTGCTTTTGTTCTTAGGTTATGTGTCACGGTTCATTAGGAGCACTACTATTTATTCCCATATTGCTTATTTAATAGGAACTGCACAATATGTGCATGTTACTTTCTCTTGATTGAAGAATGCATGTGTGATTACATTTTACTACTTTGCTGGAGTAGTTTTCCCCCTGCCTTCTTTGGTTTCTCTTTTTCCCTATTCCTCTTCTATTTCTCTTCCTCTAGTTTATTTCAGGGTCCCTATAACACCTAGCAATTGCTTCTTCTTTTTCTTCTTCTCCTTCTCCTTCTCCTTCTCCTTCTTCTTCTCTAATGTCCAATCCCTGGAATATAAGAGTGAGGGCAAAGGAAAAATGAGGAACAAAGGAGGGAAGGCAAATAAAAGGTGTTACTGAACTGGGCCCTGGTTGCATAAGGAAACATAGCTAGATGCTTGGTCCCCACGCTCTATCAAGTGGTTATATGAAACCACAACATCTTGGATCAGATTTTGTCTGGATCAGTTTATTGCCTGGATTTTCCCATCTTTTCTCTCTCCTTGGCCCAAACATATCCCAAAGGACATTGACCTCCTATACTTACTCTGGCCCCCTGGGCAACCTAAAAGCTTCATCTCCATGGTTTGGTTGGGTCACACCTGGGCATTGGATGTGTTGTGACTGCCACCATGGTGGGTGTACTGGAATTCACACAGAAGCCCGATGCTAGACCCTGGGAGGCTGAGTCTGTTATTAAAGACAGGAGCAAAGGCCCCTGCAGTGGTGGTTGTATTATGCCACCCACTGGGAAAAGCACTAGGGGCTGTGCTGTCCTGGCATGGAAGCAAGTGCCCAAGGCCTGGGAGGTCAGTGGACTGAGCAGATCTGGCACATCACATAAACTGTGTTTAGTGCAGTCTCTACATAATTGACTAAAATGATAGCATCTTAAAAGAAAATACCCATTTGTCTTTCCACAACATAAGTACAACTAAAATACAGTGGACAAGAGGCCTACATATGTTGTTTTAATATAAATTAGTGACTATCAACTCAGGATGATTTTGCCTCCTAGAAGAGATATGGTGATGTCTAGAGACATTTTGGGAGGTTACAACTTGACAGGTACTTATGGCATCTAGTGTGCAGAGACCAGGGATACTGCTCAAAATTCTACAATACATAGGACAGAACTTCTATAGCAATTATTCAACCCAAAATGTCTCAGATGAGAAAAGTTGATATAGACAAAGGACCTAGATATTTTTATTATAAGGTTAGCTACTATTTTGTTGAACAATTGAAGTGGAAATCTTAGTTCCTATACCTTGGACTTTTCTGGGAGAATTCCAGCCTAAGCTAGGCTTCCAAAACCACCCATGCTTTTGGGTATAATAAGTATCTCAAGGCAAGAGGGACCTCAGAAGCTCCAGGGACAGCTGCCAGAAAGAGACGGAGAGAGCGAGGGACAGAGTCCACATTTTAAAATTTACCCTTAGCTAAGTCTGCACAGAGGAGAGAAATTGAACTCTGATCTTTCTTTCTTCTTCTTCTGTTCCCCATTTTTGTAATCACTGTTTTTAAACTCAAGAATTCTGGCAATAATTTTGAAGTCTCTGTAGTTAAGTTGTTTATGGAGTAAACACATACTGGGGATCCCAACCACCACTTGTAAGTTTTCCACTGGGAGATTAAAAATGTATATATGATATTGCAAACATATACACAATTTTCAGAATCAGTCTGCATTAATTTAAAAAAAATATATATTACATATATTTAGCTCACAATTTGAAGAACTCTCCCACAGATTTTAAAATCACTTCTGTTATTGCTACAAATAGATTCAACTATAATACTTCCACAGTGTAAATTATTGAGAGGCAGGGATCTTTGCAATGTTCATAGATGTATCCAACAAGCCTAGAACTGTGCCTGGTTCTTACAGTAAATATTTGTTGAATATAAGTTCAGATTGCAGTCATAGAAATGATAATTTTTAATGAGAAGAACATAAAAGTACACACATAATTAAAATTCAAATAGCTCCCCCCCCTTTTTTGTCTGAGTTACTATAACAGACTTTTCTAGGCCCATTAATGTATGGTCTCATTTCAAATTATTATCAAATATTGACCTTTGAAATTCTTGAAATGGATGTTGTCTCCTTATTCCCATTAAGATATTACATTTTTGGAATTAATCAAATATGGATCTGAGTCTTGGTTTTGCTTTTCACCATGGTATAATTTTATAGACAATTTAGTGGAACTTTTTAAGCCTTTCCTCTTTGTAAAACCCATGATACTCAGTTATTTTAATGCAATGGACTTATTTTTGTGCCTATTACAAAGCATGTACTCAAAACAATTAGCTTCTAGTATTATCTGGTATTATTGGATGCTATTTAATAATTATGCTAGATTTTATAATTTGAAGATATTCTGTCAGTTTACTGTATTGACAGGTAGACCAGTCTTTTTTTGCAAACTGTTTTGTTTTCACATATATTTTTGCATGCGTTTGTTGATTTCTTTCTTTTGTAGAGATACATCTGTTTTCAACTTTTTAAAGCCAGACTCTTACTTTTGGACTTTTAGACTTCATCATAATTATACAGTAACACATTTATTTTGTTGAAGATAACAGTTGAAGTTTTACGCATCGCACGCAATGCGCGCGCACACACACACACACACACACACATACACATATCACACCACATACAGGTTGTCAGTATCTTATAACTGAACACAATTTGCCAAATATCATCTACCAGCTCAATGATCTGGGCTGCACTTGGGAGAGACATTGACGGGGAGTCTGAGACACACACTTGCTGTGGCTCAGCAAGAGCTGTAGCTTTGTTCAGAATTTTAACACTGGTTTGTCTTTCCCTGTTCTTTTCTCTCCTGGACTTGCCAGCTCCACTCTGTCACTTTAGATGCTCCTCTGCTTTCCTCACACCCAAAATGAACTGTTTCCTGGCATGAAGGAAAAGGGGAAATCAAACAACTTGTACTGAAATGCTGATGGTTCTAAATAGTCTTTATTTATTTTCCATGATTTCTTTTACTAGTATTCTTCACATCTTTGTTTAATCACATCCTTCAAGATACACTGCAGGATTGCGATGATGATAATATTATGTAAACAGAACAAGATTTATAGAAATAAAGAAATAATGTTTACCCGATTTATAATGAATCCATGAAACTATGGATTCATTATTGGAATATTTAAAATACCCTTCCTTTTCTCTAGAATTTATGTTTTGAGTATTTTTTGTAGGGTTGGGGAGGGCTCAACAGAAGGGAGACATTTCTTCATTGGACTTGCTTATGCTTCGACTTACATAAACATGTCATTTAAATTAGAAATTATTTTTCCTCCCTCGGTTTGTTTTTATTATTGTTGCATTGGGAACACCATACAGACAAGCCCATCAACCACCCAGCTGGCCTCTTGGAGGAATAGATGCAGAAGTGGAGCAGGGACAGACCCTATGTACAGCAAAACAGTTTAGAGCTGCTGATTTCTAGAGCGAAATTTCAAGCAGAAACCTCTCTTGTGGTGGCTCTAGTCCTCTGAATTGTCCTTCTTTCTCTGGTACTTTCTCTGCCAGGAATCTGCACCATGCAACTAATTCTGCTCTCCCCTTAACTGTACGTTCCTGAGAGTAGATTGTGTGGTCCCCGAGTGAAACCCACAGTGCTTGATGCAGTATCAAAAATAAAGTACATTCTCAACAAATACTTGTTGAATAAAGGAAAGAAGGAATTCTTTAAATCACTTCCATTATTACTTTAAGACTGTAGTGACATTACTTCAAGTTAGACATTCATTTGAGTTAGCAAATATTACCATATGTGAATATAAATATCTTTGGTAGTGTTAGGGGCTCTCCATTTAATAGGAATAAAATCAATTTATATTCCCCTCTTCTTAATATCTAAATTTGAATTAATTGCACCAAAGAAATATGAGTTTAAGGTGAGGGTGCCAAGTATAGGGGAGATCTTGGAAGAAGGGACGTATATTTCAGGATATACCATCATTCCCTGTGATTATAGGCAAAAGCCCTCAAAATGGCACTAGAAGCTATTAGGCAGGAAGGCTGAGGGAAGCCAAAGAGAAACTTCAGATAAGCCTAAGAGATGACAAAAATTCTTTAAGTCTTTTTTTTTCTTTCCTTGCTACAACTTTTCTTATGTCTAAGACTCAGGTGTTAGACATTACCATTAGTAATGTATTTCAGGCACATTTTGGGTCAAATTAAGTAGGGAGTTGACATGGGATTTATCACTATTTGTCAAAGACTTTCTTTGGGGAACAAGCAAAGAATAGCATTTTAGAATTTTAAAGATTCTTAGAAATCATCCAATTCAATGGATATTTTGTACTTATTTTACGATTAAAAAGCTTTACAAGTATTATTCAAAGAAACTCATAACTTTTAGGTGAAATGTGTCATATAGAGAAAGGCAAAGCTGATCGGAAGGTGGCCGTGGTCCCACTCACAACTGAGGCCTCCTTCTGTCTTCTCTTCCTTTCCCCTGAGATAGTCTGGACTATAATAAGAGCTTGAGCTTTGGGAAGCAAATCCACGGATATTTGGAAACTTGATAAACTGGGTTTAGAGCAGAGAGTCTGTCTGGTTGCTATTCCTGCACAATTGCCAAGGTATCAAGATTCTGTAGTAGTAAAGCCACATGGCTCAGTGTGTCCTGTGTGCCTAGCAGGAAAGACCCTTAGCAAAGACATATGAAATGAATGAATGAACCCTGATGTACAGATTAATAGTGTGAGTATTGCCTGTGTTTGAGAAATAAACCTGTAGAGATTTGATTCACATTTGAGGGTGCCTTTCCTCTGGTCAACTGCTCTCTTTTCACTGTGAGAAACCTAAACTTCTATAAGGGTAGCAGGCATGTCCCCTTTGTTTGCCATCAATACTACCAAGGCCAGTAGCACAAGCCAGATGCTCAATAGATAAGTTTTGAATGTACTTTTTGAAAATCCTTCCAGATCCTTCTATCTGTATGACTCACTCAATTCAGCAGTTAATGTGCTTGAATTAAATCCATTTCCTTCTGTGTTACAAGTGTTGGGTTAAAGGCACCACTATATAATCTTTAATGCCAGAAGAAATATGAGAGTTAGGATTGTCTAATCTTTACTCCACTTCTGTGTCTTTTTGACTTTTCCTGCAGCAATTTTGACCCCCAGTTAGAGACAGAGCACATCTTTTATAAGCTTTTGGATTCTAAGATAATTGGCTTCATGCTAATGTCTCCACTGGACTCTGAACTTGATGGCAGGTACTTTCTTCCTTTCTTACCTGGAAGCTACATTAAGAACTGGGTCTTTCACAGAGAGAAAGTGTTTTCTGTAGGCTATCTACAATGAGTAGGGAGAAGTATTTATTTCAGAATCCAGGGAAATGCTAGCTCATTTTGTTTTCATCACTATAGGAGATACTCAGCTCTGCTTATAAAAGATGATAGTAAAGATGTTCCAAATGTCTATTTTCCTGCAGAACTCACAGTAGCAAAATGTCAATAATGAATATGATAATTAATGCTATATATTGCTGAACTTAAGGCAATTTAATTTTTTTTTTTTTAGTTGTCGATGTACCTTTATTTTACTTATTTATATTCCGTGCTGAGAATCGAACCCGGTGCTTCACACATGCTAGGCAAGTGCTTTACCATTGAGCTATGATCCCAACCAGGCCTTAAGGCAATTTAAATGAAAGTATTATAATTCAACTTATAGCCTAAATTAGTTGTATTCTCTACTTATAGGTACTTTGGTGAGTGTTTTTTATATAAATGATATTTCCTAGTCCTTTAGATGACCACATCTTTTGTGTAAAGTGTGAAATTATGGAGGAATCCCACTTAATCAACAAGTAGAGGTTTTATGCAGTGAATATTTATTTAGTCATTTAAAAATCATGTATCATATGTTTACCATTTCACAAGCACTCTTTCAGGCACTGGAAATTCAGTCATTATCTAAAGAATCACAATAAAAATAACATCAGTGCCATAGTTTTGATCTTAAATGTCCTCCAAAGGCACAGTGTTGGAAGTTTGGTCTCCATCTTGGTGCTGTTGGAAGATGGTAGAGACTTTGAAAAGTGAGGTCCAGTGGGAAATCCACTGTGCATTAGGAGCATTTCCTTAAAGGATGTACTAGGATTCCAGCCCACCCTACTTCTCTTCTTTTTCCTTTTTTTTTTTCTTTTGCTTCTTGGCCACAAGGGGAGCTGTTTTGCTACTCTACATTCTCCAGCCATTTGCTCCCACAGGGACTTGTTGCCCTCTCATCAGAGATCTAAAAGCAAACTGTCCTCCAGATCATGGAGTAGAACATCTAAAACTGTGAGCCAAATAACCCTTTTCTCTTTGTAAATGGATTATTTCAGGTATTTGTTACAGTAATGGAAAGCTGAATAATACAGTGGAATGGTGGGATGGGAGAATAAAGAAAGCACTTTTCTCTAAATTTTTGTCTGTCTTCAGGCTTGAGAATTTGAATCAATCACAAATGAGAAAGTTCACTGGCTTTATGTATTGCTATTAAAACATTCATAATACCTACACTGTAGTATATCTCCTGACCTCCTCTATGGCAAATCTTTTCTTTTTTTTTTTTTTCCTTTTTAATGTGGAACTTTCCAATTAGAGTAAAAGAGAAGCAAATGGTGTAAGATCTGTTTACATCCTGCCAAGAGCTAGCCAAGCTTCTTAGACTTATTTTAGGTTTGCATCCTGTGCTTTTTAATTGCTATTAGTCCCTGGGGTTCTAATCTCTTATTCTTTTTAGAGTCTAAGAGTGAGGATGTGAACTGAATGGGACTCCAACTCTATTTAAATTGGCCTTGAGGAATAGCAGAAATAGGTTGCAAAGGGCTTCCCGAGAGCCGCAAAAGTGGTGTCTATTTTATATCAACCTTCTTCTGATTTTCTTCTTCAGAGAAGTGAGCAAAGTAGCAGGAGATTTTTTCCCCCTACTTTTGTTTTTAAAGGGTAAAAGGAGATGATGTTTATATTTAAGATCTAAAAAACAAGCCTACTTCTCTTATATTTGTGTTTGCATCATATTTCAAATTTTAATAGCATCCGAGATATTAAAGATGTGAATGTTGTCCTTTTATGTTTGGGCCCTTATTTGGGTCCAGCTTTTGTTTAGAGAAGTCTTGGATTACAGGGAGATGTTTGTGCAGAAGTTGTGTTGACAAAGACATCTGTGCAGATCCCAGTTCAAAACAATATTTAGTTCTGGGAATTGTTCAGAGACAGCTGCCAGCCAGCATTACATTACAGAAGCGCTTGCAGGGCTGGTACACTACATGGAACGTTTTGCATTTGCCACTTATGAACTGACAGCTGGGTTGCTAAGAAATTATATTTAATGTTGTGAGGAGCAGCATATCAGACAGAGCATCCTAGGTTACAGATGAGCATCACTGCTTCTAAAGCAGGCCTGGGAGAGGGCAAGTGTGTCATGCAGCAATTCTTTGTATATAAGTTGTTTTGTGATGATAGCTCAAAATTATGGGATTGCTGTGGCAATGAGTTAATGATTTTGAAAGAAGGAAGCCAGACCTACATGCCTTGGTTTAATTCAATATCATTTTTTACGTGTTGCTGTTATTTCTTCCTGCAAAGAGCTGCTGTTGCCATTTTTGTTTTTGAAAAGAGAAAAGTCCAATGATTTCTGTCTGATTTCTTTTATAATAAATATTAGTAGGCATTTTTTAATTTCAGTTCACGTTAATGAATAAATTATTACCCAGTGGATAATAGAGAATGCAAAAATTGATGTTTGCCTGTTTGGAAATAAAGAAAGAACATACTTATCAAGATTTTTTTTTAATGTTGAAGGGAGAGAATATTGGACTTACTAAATATGTTTTTTTAATAAAAAATATAATGAAATATATGTAGGTCTCTGACCAATTAAAACCAATTATCCACAAATAATGCAACATATTACCTCATCTTAAGTCAAGGAGCAAAAAAGCAAGAATTGAAGCCAAATGCTATTTATGTTAAGTTCAGAAAGATTCTTTTATATTAATATGAGAAAGAATGATTTCATGCTGATTAATCATTTCAGTTCCTTGGGCTAAAATAGACCCCCATTTAGCACACGATCTTAGATAAAATCTGAAAATAGCACTTGCAAAGTGCTATGAAGTCTCTTGATTTTGATTCAATTTCATCTACCAACTTAATAATCTTCTTCAAGAATATTTGAAGTAAATATTACCATGAATATTTTAGTTGCTGAAATTTATTGCAAAACTTTGTTGCAAGCAAGCAAGCAATCCCCCCTTATCTGTGGGAAGTACCTTTCAAGACCCCAGTTGGTTGCCTGAAACTGTGGATAATACTATACCATATATATTTATATATATAATGGATTATTTCTCCCTAACTACATTCACATGATAAAATTTAATTTATAAACTAGGCATAAAAGATACTGACAACAATTACTAATGTTAAAAAAGAACACTTATAACAGTGTACTATAATAAAAGCCATATGTATATGGTGTCCCTTACTCTGAACTCTCACAGCACAGAGTGAGTGGGAAACACAGGACATGGGACAAACTTGCATGTGGGGCAGGATGAAGCAGGACGAGTTTATCATGATACTGAGAACAACATGCAATTTCAAACTGATGCATTATTTATTTGTTTAAATTTCCATTGAGTACTTTTGGATCTTGGTTGTGGACACCTACATCATAGAAAGTAAAGCTACAGATAAGAAGGGAAAATAATAGTTTATCAATTATATTTCAGTATTGTATTATGCAAAATTGCAATGAGGGTAAAAATAGGAAGGGGAAATAGATTCATTGGATCAGGACCATGGATACTCTGAAAGTAAGATACCTGTGGAAATCCCAGTGGCCCTTCACCTGTGGTCGAAGTCAAACCACACACTCAAGTAACTTCTCTCCGTGCACACTCTTCACTATAAAGAACTTGTTTCCACTTTGGGTTGAAATCTGTTGCAGCATAAGAATTTAGAAAGGTGAGGAAGAATTAGGTTCTTCTGTATTCATGAGGAATGTATTTATTTATTTCATAGAGGTGAAACTGGATGTATTTTACTTTGTAAATTGCAAAAAAAAAAAAAACAAAAAAAAAAAACACTTTTGGGTATTTAGAAGGTCCTGCCCTCTCATTATTGGATGAGTAGACTGAAAGATAATCTCTGGTTTTGTGTGTTTAAGCCTTTCTTACATCATGATCATTGATTTGCTACTTCCTGCCACTTAGCATTCCACAATGATCAGTAAGAAGACCTCTAAAATACCTCCCACAACCTGAATATTCCTAGGAAAGTTCTAATGGAGAGTTATCACTTTCCATTTCACCTTGGTTAGATCAGGAAGCTCTATAAAAAATTGAAGCTTTAAAACAAATGAGACATTTAGAAAGAGCAACCTATTATAGCAGTAGTAAACATAAAGTAGGTTTTCACAGTTGCTTTATAGTTTCTTTAAGCTATTTCTCAGGGAACACAGATTTTTCACTTATTTTCCTTGTAGACTCACAGTTTCTATTCCAGCCCTGTAGTTCATTATTTTAGCTAACCCAAAGATGCTTACATTTTTTGGCCAGCTCTGAAAGCTCAAACCTCATTGCCAATAGAAGATGGGAATCATTGGAATGGGCACATTGCAAAAAGCTGCCTTCCAGATAATTTTAAGTTTTCTTGGCTTTGGGGGGATGTTTAAAATAAAAGGAAACAAGGTGAAATTTCCCAGTTGGAGCTGGGTAGCAAGGCAATCATCTTTTGCAGCTGAGGTTTTTCTCTAGGGCAATTTCAGAAAAACACATAAACAAACAAACAAACAAACAGAGTTAGAATATGTAGACCCATCTTTGGAAAACTTAAAGTGGCAATCATTTGAAATTTGGTTGATTGTTGTCAAATTAGTAAGTAGGTCCTAATAAAATCTCTGTAAAACATCAACATTACAAGTAAAGAAATGTCTCAACTAGATTTAAACATGTTTTTTGAAAGTGCTATATTTAGAAATTAACTGTTATTGAGGGAATTTAGAACATGTTCACTGATGTTACTGAAAGTTTCTATGTAGATTTGAAAGTTATTTCTATTATTTTCCTTAAAACAATAGGGAGCTGGGTGCTAATCCTAGTGAACTTGAACTTTCAGGAGGATAGCAAGTTCAAAGTCAGCCTCAGCAATTTAGTGAGGCCCTGTCTCAAAAAACAAAACAAAACAAAACAAACAAACAAACAACAACAACAAAAAAAAACAGGCTGGAGATGTGTCTCTGTTGTTAAGTGCCCCTGAATTCAATCCCCAGTACCAAAATAAATAATAATAACAAAATAATATAAAATAAAACAATAGGGACATCAACACTGAAGAATTCCTCAAACCTTTGACATGGTCTAGAAAATAAAAATGAATATTTTGCAATTATTGCACCTAATACGAATTTAATGTAGTCTATTTTATTTTTTTTCTTTTCCTTTGTACTGGCACTATGAAAAGCTCTGGAATTAACTACATTTATGCCTCAACCTGGTGGTTCCTATGTTTTGAAATGATATTTGAAGAATAAAGTGTCATGGTCAAAAAGAATGAGATGTTGCAATAAACAGAAATAGGACACAAGATTTTTTTAAGGAGAATAGATATTTCATTGATTACATTCTTGATCATTTTTAAACAGTTAATATCTTCTGCTCTATCCTACAGATTATTACATACAGATTAGTATAGTTTTGGAGAGGCTTTTGAGTCAGACAACTCAAGGTTCATGAGTGGCTGTGTCCCTTCTCCTTTAACAGTGAGCCAGTTAGTTTAATTTCTCTTAAGTCTACATTTTTCTTATTTGTCTAATATATTAATATATAGTTATATCATAGATTTTTGTGAGAATTAATGAGAAAAGGTATATGCTTTATTATTACATTACTTTTAACATTTAGTATTAAGTTAAATGTTTTATCTTTAATGTTATATCAAATAATATTTATTTGTATTTAATTATCTTATTAATCTAATATATTAATATACAGTTATAGATTCTTGTGAGAGTTAAGTGAGAAAAGCAATATACTTTATTATTACATAACTTTTAACATTTAATATTAAGTGAAATGTTTAATTAATTTTTAATATCATATCAAATATTATTTATTTGTGCTTAATTATCTGAAATGTCTTGTTTTTATTTTACATAATAGAATAGAACTGCCTTATGTTTTAGGACATTATGGAAACATGTATAATTATTCAGAAAATAAGTTAAAATATATTTAGATTCATGATGAAGGAAAATGCAATACGGTAATGGTTGTTTAAACCTTTAGTGAGCCACCATGAGCATCTCATTTGTGGTTGAGTTTTGTAATAACATTAACAGATTTGGGCATTTCTCAGCAATAAGAGACCAAAGAGAGATTGAACACATGTAACTTTATGGCAAAAGTAATTTCTAGCCAGACTTACGTACTAGTGGGGAGGAAACTGGGAAAGCTCCTAAGAAAGAGTAAGCATTACTTTTGCACAGATGAGATGAAGGAAACAAGGGTCTTATTCAAATAACTATGCTGTGGCATAAGGCTAAAATTAAGTAAAGATGGATAGAAAGAAATGCACTTCCTAAGAAAAAATGTTGAAATGACTAGACATTTTAGCAAAATTGAAAGTGCAAAGCAAGGCATCTATTATTTATCTTTAAATATGGTAAAAGATGATAAATTAGTTGAAATATCAGGTAAAGTGCTTAGGTCATTTCCTGGCAATACTAAATGAAGATTCACTACAATTATCACTGTGACTTCTGCTAATTAATATTGTGCTAGGTTGATTTGTTTGTAAAACACATTTGGTGTTAGCTTCTAAAAGTACATATCTGTCCTATGTGATTTACTGACTACTTAATGTGCAGTAGGTCTTGTGTTAAATGCTTGATGTACACTCTCTCATCTGATGTATACAGTAGCCCTAAAAGTTGTGCTTCATTATTATCTTCTTTATGCAGATAGGTAAACTGAGATTTAGGTTCAGGAAATTGCCCAAGATGAGAACTGGGAGTTAACCACTGATAGGGCTGCTACTCACCATTAAGATGTGATTTAATCCACTCTCAGGGTGAAAAATTGAAATGGGAGACAAGACAGATGGAAATCCTCTTAGAAGTTGTAGCATCATTAGATTTAGTGTTTCCCCTCACTCATCTCCCCCCGCCCCAGAAAAAAAGGAAGGACAGCAAAGCCAAGGATAATGAGAGCTGCATGTTCTTTCTGAAGAAATAGGACCTCATGAGGAGAAAAGGTCATTAACAGAGCAAGTGGATTCATGAGGACACTGTCATCCCTTTAACCACATTCTGTTGACATGGGGGCATGTCATAGCTTGAAACCTCCCATAATTACAGGGTATATAAGCAGTAGAAGATAAAGCATAGCATTGTGACAGCCTCAAAATGTATCAGAGACATGAATTCTTATTAAAATTTGTTTTTTATGTTTTAGATTCTTTGAGTTAAGTCATGGTTCAAATATGGTTTTGCCCATGAGGACTGTCTGTACCTTTCCCATCTGTGTATGCAGCACTTCCAATACCCATTTCCTGTCCTGTTTTTCCTCTGATGGCCTTTGTTTTCTGGAGGACCGCATACTTAATGCATTGCTTATTGTTTGTAATTTTCCTTGAGTGGAAGCCCTATGAGGGCAGGAATTTCTGTCTTTATTACTCACTTCTATATGTCCAGAGCATAGATGAGTGCCATATATAGATTAGTCATGGAATTAGTAGCTCATGAATGAATAAAAGGTGCCTTTTCAGCCTAGTATGGTGGTGTATGCCTGTAATCCCAACAGCTTGGGATTCTGAGATGGGGATCTCCAGTTCAAAGCCAGCCATAGAAATTTAGCGAGTTCTCCAGCTACTTAGGGAGAGCCTGTCACTAAATAAATATAGAAATGGGGTGGGGATGTTGCTCAGTGGAATGATGGCTGAATTGTTTTTCTTCAGAGAACTCAACTGGCTTGAGAAGAAATTTCTGAGACTATTAGCCTTAAAATTGTCTAGAACAAGAATGAAACTTTTCTATGAAGGCAGCTGGGATCAAGTAGGGAAAAATTTGCTAAAGGTGTTCCAGGCATCTCCATCCCTGAGATGAAGTTCAGTCCCATCATGGCAAGCACCAAAACTCATTCCCTGTGGTGGTAACAGTACACAGGTCAATGTAACATCTCATCCTGGCAGGAATTTGTGGCCTCAGAGAGAGAACCAGCCCAGCAGAAACAGTGTCAGTCATTAGTTCTTCTGTCCTGAGGACATCATGTACTTATTACTATGTTTTTGTAGTTTTTCCCTTAAGTGTCTAAAAAAAGATCTCTGAATAATTTTTACATGGCTTTAGCTTAACTAAGGAGAAAAGCTTTTTAGCCACACCTAGACAAATGTGGTTTGGAGTGTCAGGATGCTCCAGAGGGAAAGGGGGTGGCAGATGTCAGCTGAGAAACTGGGTGGAGTGCAGGGGAGCTGGGCAGGGTAGGGAAGTGGGATTAGGTAAGCATCTATGCTGTCCCTCCAGGGTGCAATGTGGATCTTGGGTAATGGGGCATCAATCTTCCCTGGAATGAGTCAACCTAGATGCAGAAAACTTCATTTTGTTGCATCCAGAGACAGGCTTTTAAAGTTGCTCTGGGTCCTCTGGAAAGTCAGCAGTGTTCAGGGAAAGGGTCTGGGATTATTTTGTTAACTCCCCCTTCATATGTCCTTATGCTGATTCAAATGATTGCACAAACTCCTAACAGAACTTTTTGGCTGTTTTCAGGACACAAAAGAATTGTTTTGACAGAAAATCTCCGACTACAGCAAAAAGGGCCAGTACTGGTTCATAAATTGAGTGTCATGCAGTGTGCTAAAGGGCACCATAGTTGAGACCCAGTGTTTGTCCATGGAATTCCCAAGGCTCTTTGCTACAGTGATTTAGGATGGGAGAGCCTAGAGACACATTGGAAACAATAAAGAATGGCTGTGTGTAGTGTTGGCTAATTCTTTGCTTATTGTACTGCACACTCAGCAAAGTAGTTTGATTTATTTTGCAGATAATGGTTTTAGATATTTGGGTAATGTGGATCTAACCCCGATTCCCACTGGTGGAGAATCACTTCCTTTACTGAATTTTAACCAAAGTATGATCTTTTGCACACAATTCCAGCGGTATACTCTCAGTGGATCTGGAATTGACCGAAAGCATTTATCAAAAATCTTATAAAATGTTGTTTAAAATTTACCTTTTCCTTAAAATTCACATTATAAGACATTTCATTTCATTTCTTTGGTATTGCAAAGATCAATTTCCATTGACGATAAGGTTAGGTGGGTTTATAAAGGTTATGCAGTAGTTGGTATTACCTAAAATGATCTGGAGTCCAAAAATGGTTTGGGAGTAAGTTCTTGGAACCAATTTTTGTTCTTATGAGGACATATTATAAATGATCAGTAAGACTTTTTCTTAGTCTTGGAAGTAGTTTTCCTATTCTCAAAATTTAAGACCTGATTTTGGGTGGCCAAGAAAGAGATAAGAGTCAATTCAGCAAGTGATAGGAGAAATGCACAAATCTGTTCTTATTAAATTAAGATTAATCTAATGAGTAACTTCCTAGGAGAGTTCAACAACACTTATGATCACAGTTGACTATGTCCCCTTACTCCTGACAGTTAATTCAGCAACAACTACTAATAGGTTTGCTGAGAGGTAGTATAGTGGCAAGAAATGGGCATGAGGTTGAAAACACACAGAGCATTTAAGATAAACCCTTTTCTTCTGTTTAGAAACAATTCATATAAAGCAAATGTGGAACATGTTTAATCATTGAACCTCCTCTGTAGTATCTAGGGAGGTAAATATAAGGAATCTTACTGAGTTCCACATGGGCACATCAATAGTTGTCTCTTTCCCACCCTCCAAATGGTCATGAATTCTTGGATCTGTTCTTTGTAAAGATTTTGTAACACGGAGAAATTGCAGTAGAATCCTTGCCTTCAGGGATTTGCGAGTCTAAAAGGCAATAACTAAATTATTCAAACACTTAGGATATAAAAGGTAATGTGCTCAAGAATAGACCAGTGTTGCTAAAGGGCTAAGAGAGTCAGATGCTGAAAAGGGAATTTGCTTTTGGGGAGTTGAGGAAAAATTAGACAAAGTTTCTTGAAAAGACAAACCTTTGAAGGACAGATGTGATGTTGGCAAGTAGAACTGCGGCCAGAAAAGCAGACGGCTTTCTAAGGAAACTAAGAAAATCTGTCTATAGCGTAATTCCAGTTGGAGGATTTCAGACACAAAGTTGGGAATGTCCATTGACATGTCTTCCGCAAGGTTCTTGTGCCACCCCAAGGAATTTCAAGTTCTTATAATATAGGAAAAGCAACTAATGGAAATGTGGAGGAATCTTATCATGAGACAGAAGATTAGTCCAAATGGCTTCTCAGACATTCTAAGGTATCACCCTTGGGGCCAATTATATTATTCTAAAACTGAAGGTCAAAAAACAAAAAACAATAAGGCCAAAGCAATCCACAGGTGCCATAGGAGATCTTTCATCTTGGCATGCTTATTTGGGCTCCAGCCTAGATAATGGTGCAAGAGGCAGAATCATATGTCATTTACTACTTCAATAACTTTTAAAAATATGGCAGTGATATAAGACAAATAGAAAAGATAGCTGGATATAGTTAATGGCCCTTTCTCATTTTCTTCATGGATTGTGTCACAAAAAATAGACAACTAAAGGTAATAAAAACATCATGAGAGTGAAAAGAATGATGTGTTTACTATGCAGAAAGAATAATCTGTACTGCTAAACTGATAAAGAAGAATATTGTTAGTGCTTAGAAATATTTTTATGCAGTAAATTGGTAGGGCCAGTTTAAGTTTAGCCCAGCTAATGACATTGGTAGTTAACATTCATAGAGATAGTAAAATTTCCAGAATTCTGCAAAAATAAATAAATAAATAAATAAATAAATAATATGTGAGGTAGAAATAAAGGTACTACATGGTTTGAGTGTGTACACACATGCAAGAAACAACTTTCAGTCCCTTTCAATTATGCTCAGCTGAACAAAAATGAGATTCAGAGTTCTTACTGTGAATTTGTGTTTAAAGTAAAAGTGAAAATAGAAGCTAGTATAAATTTTCTAAGTAATCAACTGAAAAATATCTGTTTCCTTCAATTGCATAAATTTCCTTCCTAAATAAAGTTCAGAAATTTGAAAATCAAAGAGGTGAGAGATTTTTATTATCTCTCTTTAGTTCAATGTCACTTAAAATATGGGACATTTTAATTATGAGAAAAAGTCATTATGTTGATTTACTTGATATGTCAAAGGCACTCAGTCCAAATTTACTCTTGAAGTTTTTGGTAACCTTTGACTTGAAAAAAAAATCATCTTAGCACCATTTGTTCGGAGAACATTTTCTTTGGGAGATTCCACAACATTAGAGGATAATCAGTGCTGGGGATGTAGAGTCCAAACACTGGTCTATAATTTATTCTTCCTCATTTCTTATTTTCAAGTCCTATTTATACTACGATTCTGGCTGGGAGAATAGTAAAGAAATAGAAGGGAAATACATAGGTCATAAGATAAAGGTTTGGCATGATACAGTAGAGATCTTTACCATTCATGGCAAAAAGAGAGTTTGCTAACTTTGAAGATGACTTGAAACCAGGAAGAAAAGCTTATGTGAAAAGATTTCAACATTTGAAAATCTTTGCAGAAATGTTTCCTCAGCTTGATGAAGCAAATGATATAAAGATATGATTATATAGCTGTGGATTTTTCAGTTTCTCAGCCAACATTTTGCTGCAGGTATATATATATATATATATATTTTTTTTTTTTCCCCAGCAATGGAAAAGATTTTAGAAGCCAATTCTTTAAGAGGAAACAAAGCAAAAACATCACAGCATCTCCCTGGGTATGACAGAATCACTCCTGAGTGTGTCTGGTTTCAAGAACCACATTTCAGTGTTGCTTAATTTCACAGTGTTTTTCTGAGGTTTCACTTAGATTCTTGAATATGACACGGTTACATAGCAGATAAAAGCATTTCTGCCCCTTAACAACTGTAACTATGGAAAGGTTAAATATTATTATCTTTTAGCTCACTTAATATTGTTAAAACTCAGATATTTCATCAGTGCTTTATACTGCAGGTACTTAACTCATTCAAAAACCTATATGATCTTTGGATAATTACAGCAATATTATCTATAGAATGCCCAAATTGAAAATTCAATCAAGGATTCAAAGATAAGCTCAACAAGGTGTTTGAGTCCTGCTGAATATAGATTGATCATTGAATATTGTGCTCATAAAATGGCATTAGTGATATTTGGACTGAACCTATTTTGTAGATGAGTAAGATAAGGAGGGGATGGAGAGGGAGAGAGAGAAGAGGATTAAATGACTTTTCAAATGCATACATATCATATAATCAGTAACAGAATTGGGACCAGACCAAACTTCCCTTGGTCATCATTATTTTGATTACATTGTATTCAAATCCAACTCCCTGGATTGTTTTTTGCTTCTGAAATCCATCTTCTCTTTTTTCCAGATTAATATAATTTTCATTTGGGGGTACAATTATCTAGCTTATGAATTCTCCTCAATTCATGAAGCTAGCTGTGGCCATGGGACCAGGCTTTTGCCAATCACTTGTAGGAATGATGTGGGGAAAGTCTATATCATTGCCCAAGTGAACACTGCTTTCTCTGCTGTGGGCATTCAAAGATCCAGGCCCTGATGGACCAACAATAGGATGGGACAGGGTCCCTGAATGAAGGAAAACCACTCTGGAGAGGAAAATGAACCTGTAACATTGTTGAGACACTGTGTTAGTGTAAAAAAGCATCTTCAGTTCTTGTGTTTTCAAAGGAGAGATTTCAGTCAAGACACAGAAGCAGTGCATTGTGTGAACAAGGAGAATTATTAAACAAGAAATGCAAGTACACTCTAAGAACGGGTGGTCCTGAGCTGGAGTGATCCTGTATTTCAGTCAGAAGACAGAGCAGACAGAGTAAACTAGGACAAAGGTTTATTTAACAAAAGAACATTCCAGAGAATGTGGATTGGGGCTTCCCCAGAGAGGCAGGTTGCCCTAGGATATGGGTTCAATCTGTTTTTAAGTCCCTATTAAATCTGAGTTTGTTTTCTCCCCTGTCCCTAAGTCACATGATTGGCAGATGTGATTGATAGAGCGTTTATATAACTGGGGGTGGTGGTGGTGGTGGTGGTGGTAGTAGTGGTAGTGGCAGGGGTGTGTGTTCTTGTGCTATCCCAGCATTCCATGGGAGGGGTGCTTGTGCTATCCCAGCATTCTGTGTGTGTGTGTGTGGGGGGGAGTGCTTGTGCTATCCCAGCATTCCCTTGAAAGCCCACACGGAAGTCCGAAACCACAATGCTGATGATATGACAATGGCATGGTAATTTCCCAAAGCTTACCTTCGGACATTTTGCAGCTTAGTTCAGGGAGGCAGTGGGACAAGGAGGATGATTGACTGAGCCGGTGGGCAGCATCCAGATAAACCTACAGCTCTAACTGCAAATGCACGTGGCCTTCCCTTCACCTAGCCTCAGGACCCTCCCCTTAGTGAGCCTCCAGTTTTTCCCTTCCCTGTGATCTGGTTCACCTCCATAGAATTAACCAGGTTTTCTTCACGTATCCACCACATTTGTCTTCTTACTCCCTATCCACTGTATTTTGACCCGTTTTATAAGAGCTCAGCCTATTACTTAACTCATGCAGTGGTTACAGTATCATTTCTAAAGCTTTAATGTGACTTTCCCTCTTACTTGGACTTCAACATGCCATGGCATCAATGGTATAACGTCTTCTGTTGAACATAAAACCAGCCAATACCTTGAGTGGGACTTGAAGAAGCTTCGAGCAGCATGTCTGTAGCACACACCATTAGCATCACTGCTTCCTTTTGAGAGAAATGAATTGAAGAACACAAGTAGCCAAGACATTTAGAATGGGGTTCAACAAGAAAAGATTTGCCAAATGGTTAAGAATAAATTGGAGTCACTGCTTTATAAATTATAAATTTTATACTTTTTGCAGACTATGGAATTAAGATATAGAGGTATAAATATTTAGGAAATATCACATGGGTATAATATGCTTTTCTCATCAGCCTCCTGAAATTTTAAAAAATTGAAATTATGTCATTTATAAAATGATCTTGAATTTTTTTATAATATTATCTTATTTAAGTTAAAGAAATTTTTAAAACACTTGGAACATTTTACTTCATAATACTATTTCCACTTATTAGATTAAAAAAATGCACAAACCTGTAAAGACAGAGAATTGCGTATTTTATCAGTATCATGAGTCATAAATAAGTAGAATCATTTTTGTTGCAATGATAGAATTCACAGAGAAAACCTTTGGGGAAATATAGTACCCAATTCTGGGCAAATCCCTTTATTATATGTTGTGGTCATTGGCATTTGTTTAATTTAATCTGTCAGTGAGCTTTTGTTTCTCCTGCCAGTTAATTGAAGCTAAAATGGTTGAAGTTATTTCTGATTTATTAATTGCACTGTATGGTTCTTATAGCTCAATTTGTTTTTATTGCCAAAGCAAATTATTTTATATTTTTTCAATAATATTTTGCAGCTTCAAATTACTCTGTAATCTCCTACACATTATGTAAAGTGTGCTCTAGCTTTTTCTGGGTGTCATACTATTTTGAAATTGCCATCATTAGGCATTTTGATTTTCCCTTAGAATTAATGACAAACTTGAGTCATGGTATATGGAGGCAAACAGAGTATCTCCCTCACAAATGCAGGCTCTCTTCAATTTATGATGGGATTGCATCCTGTTAATCCTACCACATGTTGAAAATACTGTAAGTGGAAAATGCATTTAACACCTAACCTCCCAAGAATCATAGAACAGAATGTACTGTAGGGTTTTGGTACACTCTCAGTGTACTTGGTAACTGGGAGCTGTGGTTCAGGGTGCCCTCCAGCACTGAGTACATCATACTGCCCATCACTAGCCTGGGAAAAAAAAATCCTAATTTAAAAATTATTATTATCATCATCAATTTATTTTTATTTTGTGGTGCTGGGGAATTTGAAGAACAGTTTCTGCTGAATGCACATCACTTTCACACCACCAGGAAAAGTGAAAATCTTAAGTCCAACCATTATGATTCTCCCTTTCTAAAGGGTGTTTCCTTTTTATTTTAGTAATCCTGGACTTTCTTAGTTGTTATTGATACCAATGAATTAGGCATGTTGACTTCTCTTTCATATAAGTGAGCCTGTATTATCAGCTAGCAAATCCTTGCAGAATCTGGGGATTCAGCTTTCTGAAACATCCATAAGGAAAAATAAGATCCCTTCTTTTAGGGGAAGAAAGCAATGAAAGGACTGCCAATTAATGCCCTGAGATTGCAACTCTCTTCCTTCCTGTGGTTTTCTTAAGTCTGAAAAGAAAAAAAGAAGGAGGGGAAGAAGGAAGAGAAAGAGGGAAAGAAGGAGGAGAAGGAGAGAAAAAGAAGGAGAAGAGCTGGAAAAGGAGGAGGAGGAAAAAGAGGAGGGGGAGGAATAAGAAGGAAAAGAGGAGGAGGAGGAACCAAAATATGGATGTAAGTGCTACTTTATGCAATCATCTTAAGCCCTTAGACATCTGTTTGGACAAGATTTTGACTGCTTGTTCCAGCTCAAGTTCATGTGTTAACTTTGGCATGCTTCTATTAAAGTCCATAGAGAGTGCCTAACAAGTACCTAGTCAAGTATATTTTGACCCATTGACTTTTCTCTGGGTGAATTCCTGGAATTATGTCACTTTGGCTCCCCTCTGAAGCAGTGTGAATGTTTATGGTCAGGTTTGAGAGAGCTAACGCAAACTCAAGAGTTGCTTGATTTTCCATGTAAGATCTTAAAAATTTTTATTTGTTGATTTCTGTCACAGCTTCATACAATGAGATCTAATTACCATTCCACAGTACGGGTACTAACCTGAATGTCATCATAAGCCAAAGGGTTTAGGGAATTTATATTCTTAAATTAATGAAAACAAGAAGCCCAGAAGGGGGATAACACTAGGAGGTCAAAGAAATGTTTAGGTTAATAACAATGGAAGGTGAAGGAGTGGATTAGTCAGGGTTTGGAGCAATTGGATAGTTAACTAGGAGACCGACCGAGGATGTAAACCCATTTCTGTTTCAGGTTCAAAGTCAGAGCTTCTATTTCAATTCTCCTGTCCTGCTTCCATAAATAGGTGCATGAGCTGTATGCTAGAACTAAATCAATAAATTAAATATAAGAGTGTGAAAGGTTTATAAGGACCAGAATTAAATTCTCCACTTAGATTTGAGGAAAGAACTAGTAAAGAATGGATGAGATGTGGATAAACAGTAGCATGTGTCAAAAAGATTTGTTTAATGTAATTTCAGTGTTGGTCAACACTGACAAGGCTGGCTGAGATTATGCCTTGGATAGTGTTCAGAGCAGTCCAATATGAGGAACACATAAGACAAGAATGCATTTTATATTGGCTGCTTCTGCAGGAGTTTCATGTTTATCTTATACTTCAAGGAAATAAGTGGCAACTAAAATTTATTAAGAAAAAATAAAAAGTTGGGAATATAAGGCTTACAAGGAAAAAAAAAAATGGAAGACGTTTAGTCAGCAGGGAGAAAACCTGGGTGGATATGGTGTGCCTTATGAAAACCAGACTCTCTTCTTTTCCATGTATAGATGTATTTTATTCAGATTTGAAATCCATAGCATGAAATTAAAAATTGCAAATTATCATCTTCTTCCTATTTCATATCTGTGTAGGTCATTCCACCTGCTGTATTAGTGCACAATGCTTTGTCTCAAATGGCTTGTCACTTACAGTGAGCAGGAAAAGAGACTGCTGAGAACTCAGTTGTCACCCCATCTTCTTCTTCACCTTCTCCTTTTTTTTTAGAGTGAGAGAGAGAATTTTTTAATATTTCTTTTTCAGTTTTCGGTGGACACAACATGTTTATTTTATGTGGTGCTGAGGATTGAACCCAGCCCTCCATGCATGCCAGGCGAGCGCATTACCGCTTGAGCCACATCCCCAGCCCACACCTTCTTCTTTTTTATTAAGAGAATTTGATTAGTGTGGCCAAGGATCAGTTTTTTGGCTTCTCTGTTTTTGCTTTTCTTTTTTTCTTTTTCTTCTTTTTCTTTTTCTCCTTGTCTTTTCAAACTTGAATAAAGAACCCAACGAAAGAAGAGAGAATCGTGAATGGAAAATTTAGTTCAGTCATTTTCCATCGAGTTCTGTGTACCTCTCAGTCATGCCCCCGCCTTCCTCAGTACCTGTCAGTGCTTTGGAAGTCAGCTTTCCTTAGGTTACTGGTGCTCAAGTCTCAGAATGTCTTTAGACTTTTTAAAGAATATCGAGGACCTAATAATGTATTGATTGCATTATCTCTCAATATTTACTCTATTAGAAATTAAAAATAATTTAAAAATATTTTCCCATGAGTTCACTTTAAAATATTTACATATGTAAATATGTTATTTTATTTTTTCCATATTTATTTATTAATATTCCATAAATATTTATTCCATATTTACATACATGACATTTTTTGAAAAAAAAGTTGTATTTCTGAAAACAAAAAACTTAGAAGAGTGGCAATATGTATTTTTGGTTTTGCAAGTCTCTTTAGTATTCAGCTTAACAGATAGTGACTAGATATACTTATCTGCTCCTGTATTCAGTCTCTTCTGCTCTCACACATCATGTCATCTCTGGAAAACTCCACTGTGTTCTGAGAGAGCAAGAGTAGAAAAAAAAAAAATCTTAGTATGATTGTGCAAATAGTGTGACCTCTTGGTGCCACTGAAAGGATCCCAGGAACACCATAAGACCCTCAGAACATACTACTTTAAAATGCATTAGTCTGGACATTTAGTGTGTGTTTGAAAGTGCTTTAATTGTGGTTGCTGGTAAGATGTTCTGGATAGTGATGTCATTGTCATTCAGTGAAACTCTCCTCATTAGAGAACCTAGTGATTGCGACTTGGAAAGTAATTTATGTGAATAAAAGACTGACTCAAGAGTGCTGTAAAATGTGTTGTGTGTGTGTGTGTTTGTATGTGTGTGTGTGTTCATGCTCACAAGTGTATGCGATATGTGAAATATAAATGTACTCCCTGTTAATCAACAGAGAATGAGTAGAGACCATTCAGAGACATCAGTGGAACCAGCTAGAGTATTTTCCTCTGTCTTGGAAGTGAAAGTGGCCCCAAAGTGAGAGTAAAACAGATATTGTTGGTATAGGATGGACAGCTTTACACAGACAACGTCAGCAGGGTGTAAGTCATTTACAGATGACATTAGTGCTGAGCCAGCGAAAAGAAAGAAGAAAACAAGATTCCCAATTACTTCTGCACAGCCCACATTCTGTCATGTGTAATTTTTTAATTGCATTTTGCTGTGTCGTCTCGTGAAGGAACATGCCTATCACTCTGCAGTGCAGGATCTTTGGTGTCCACAAGTGAGAAATTATTAATGGATTTGTTATAATTAAAGCGTTCAGCCTTTGAAGAATTTTTCTTTCATACCTTTATTTTTACTTCTAAAAAATAAGCTGGCAGACTGAGTTTCACTAATAGTGCTAAAAAAGTGTTGTTTAATAAATATTTTTTTGAACTGTCTTCATATCAAAAGTGATAGGAATTTTACTCCCTAGGACTGCTGGGAGTGTTTAAATGACTGAAAACCATTCCTATGTATCTAGCACTTGGTATAAATGATTTTATTTATTCAGATTTTATTTTTTCAGGCCAAGTTCTTTTTCCTCTGGTGTTTGTTTTCTCACTGTTTGGCAGCCCTCAGAGCGATGATTAAACAAAGAGCAAGAATGGGTTACCTATAGGAGGGTGCAGAGGATTAGACCCCAAAGAGAAGTGTATCTGAGGGAGAATTAAGGGACAGGAGGCCCAAGGAGACTGGGAGAAGAACAAGCAGATGGATGACATTGTGACTTGAGTATCAGATAACAAAGAGTCACCATAGGCAAGCTCACAACAGAGTGAGGAATTCATTGTCAGGCAAGTGGAACAGACAGTGTTGGAGCAGACTATCCATTTGTAGATCTAGGTGGCCAAGTAACTGACATCTGAGAAGTGGTCAAATGATGGGGATTGGAGCAGGAGTGACCATACCTGGGGAGGTTGAGAGGGGTAGGGTGACTAGTAAAGTCAAGGAAAGCTCAATTACTAAAAATTCCACTGAAGAGGGAGGGGACTTGCAAATCGGGCAGGATGCAGAATTCCACAATGAATGTAATAGATGAGCATAAAGAACCAGGATGTCAGTGTTTTGACTGTGTCAACCAGCATTCTTTGGAGGCGTCTCAACAGAATTCCAACTCACATAAACATTCATTAAGTACTTTGAGACAAATCTTTAAGGTTAGCTCATAGTTTAATCTCGCAGAAAGTTGTAGAAAAATACTGTGTACTTCTGGGAAATCTTTTTATGATAATGGTGCTCAAATTTTGATCCACTGATTTATTGGAAAGATAGTTCAAGACTAATGTTTGTCTTTCTCTTAGTTTATAATTTAAAGACCTTTATAAAATGTTCAAAATGTTTGCAAATAGTACACCCCCTTTTTAATAAACATATCCTTTAAATTTATATGGTGACTAGCTTTGTTGATTCTTTTCATTGTCAGTTATTTTTGTTTTTCTAAATGGCCATGCACCTCTTGCTATTAATCATGCATTTGGGGACACACATTAACTCATTCAAGCCACTTGGGTCCCTCGAAATATACTGGTGTGCAATTCATTAAATGACTCATTAATTGTTTTCAAATCACAAGAGTCTCATTTAATAACTTGCTGGAGCCAGGCAATTAAATAGTGTCCTAGTGCCCTCAAAATGTATCCTCGTTTAATGACTCAGGCAGTCTTGAAAAGGAAATTTATTAAGTGACCACAACTATGCTAGGGTCATAAAGGGAAGCAAGTTACTTTTTTTGTTTGGTTTCTTCTTTTCCCATCTGTGACCTTCTCAATGTCTTGCTGAGGCATCACCTATGAGTATTTATCAAAAATACAAAGATCTTTTTAAAATGTTGCAATTTAAAGACATAATGCACTTCCCAGGCTAAAGTTTAGATAGCTCTAGACAGGAAAAACATAGACAAAGAAAGACCTTTGCACCTTGTATGTGAGACAGATTCCATATTTTGTCAGCAGGTAACCCATATAATTCAAATAAGTACTATTCATAGGCACTGGTCTAAATCTTTGTCTTTATTTTCTCATTGAATTTGGAGAAAAATCCCCATGGGATTTTAGGCTTTTAGATTACCTTGGATTTTACAGGTGAGGAAGCAGTTGAGGCTCAGAGTAGTGATAGGTAGAATAGATGGCAGAGCTGAAATCCTAACAGGTGCCATTAAATCTATAAACTTGTCAATCAAATTCAGAAATTATTGCATAGCTTCCTCCATCCCATTTTTTCCCTTCAAGACATTCTGTAAGCATTCCTTAATTTTTGCTTTTATTCTGCCTTCAATTATTAATGCCCACTTTGTGACTGATTTTATAGCTTACAGAGTAAAGGGCAGGGAGTCTATAGTTTCAAATCTTGGGGATAGTTCTGGACTTCCTGAAATTCTTTGAAACTTTTTAATCATGATAGAGAACTGGGTTTTGTTTTTTGAGTTTTTTTCCTCCATCATGTATTGCTGAGTTCCACTCTTAAGACTCAACTTTGTATAAGCTTATAGCCTCTAAATGTGTAACACAGTTCACTTGAAGTAGAACAGAGATGCTGAACACCTGAGGAATTTTCAGGAAGCAGGTTTATTGTTTGCAGGGTTCAGAGGTGGCTCTCACCTAAGAATTCTTCCTCTGGACAAAGATTTTGTAAAGTTTTGAATATATACCCCATGTGTGGGGGATGGGGTTCTTGGAGGTTCACATGATAAGTGTTCTCTGTTCCATCCCCCTAGACTAGACACAGGTTTCACAAGGTTTTTGTTTTGTTTTGTTTTTAAACCAAGTAAACAGATGATATCTTTTTGTACAACAAGCTTACAGATTTTAGAGGTATCACACCTTTTGTGTGCAAACTTGGCATTTACAAGAAAGACAAATCTACCAACCAGAACAACTTCTGCAGTCATCCTGCTGATCTGACAAGAGGAGAAGCAATTAATTAGAGTAAGGGTCTTTAGGATGGGGGTACCTGGTCTGTTTTACACTGTGTTCTGATATTTGTAAAATGTAGTTAGATATGTTTATGTGTATATCACTAATGTATTTCTCTCATTTTTGCTGATAATCCTCAACACACATATGGCCCTTGCTTCTGCAAGTCTAACATACATGTAGCCATCTGGAAATATTCTGTTTTAGGCAATTCAATTTTCCTTCCCCACTACTTTAGTTTGGGATCCTTTCTTTCTGATTCCTCCACAAGGGTGCAACTTCTGCCCTTGATTTCTTTGGTTCTCTTTGTTGTTTGTTTTTGCAGTGCTGGGGATCAAACCCAGGGCCTTATTGTAGGCAAACGATCTGCCACCAAACATTCTTGGACCCCACCTTGGTGTTTTCCATATGCCCTCCTTCCTATAGGGTCCTCTACACAGCTCTAATTGCTTCCATTTTAAATGTTTCTCTGTTTCTCAGTCACCAGAAAATTGAACTACCCAGTTAAGGAATTAGAATAATACAAATTATTCTATGTTTGCCTTTTAAAAAATAGTGGGTGCTTAGTATTTCTGTTCTCTTGATAGTAATTAAAAAATGCACTATTCTGATGGCCCATACACCATGCTGTGTGGGTAAAAACTCATGACTTCACAGCTTCCATTTCCTGGGTCCTGATTTAAAGTACATTCACACCTGGCTTTTATCATCTTTCCCCTGAACTTTCCATTTCCTCTTTCCCTATTCTTCTGTTTCCCCTCCATAATCTCCTGTAATTACCATTCACATTAGCTGAATCACCCTATAGGCATTTGAATGATATAGCCATAGAGTCTAACACAGGAAATATTATTTTCTGAGACACACTGCCTACTTCAGTGCCTACTTCAGGCAATGTAAGATGAAAGCCATGGTCAGTCTCCACCTCTACTCTTGCTTCAAAGCCCCCTGACTGCCACTTCCCCACATAGAGAGTCAGCCTATTTAGACCTGCTGCCTTTAGGGGGTAGGTGACCTCTGGGGTCATTATAAAACTAGACATGATTAAGGAAACTTCTCTTTTGCTTCTAGACTAATTCCATTTAGCTGTTATAACCCATGTTTGAAGTAAAACTTAGGTCTAATAACCAAAGAATTGTTTTTACCTTCAAGTTCTCAACAAAGCAAATGCCAAATGATATTACTCGTGAAATTGCTTCTTTGATTTAAAAAATTGGATTTTCATTTTCACAGAATATGTTAAGAGATCTTTCCTGAAATAAAAGGTAGCATAGCTTTATTCTCTTGTTAGGTTGTTCTCTTTTAATGAGTTTGCTTGTTTGTGGTGGGGAAAAAAAAAAGCAACTCTTACAAAAGATACTTCCTTTTGTTAGGATGAAAAAAGATTTTATAATAACAGAATATGAATGTTGACAATACAAAGACATTTTCAGGCTACATTTACTATGCAAGAGTCATATATTCTTGGTACTTAGATGGTACTTATAAACATTTATAAACAACAATAATAATAATAGCTAGTACTTACACGTTTTTTTCACTATGTGCCTACCACTGTCTAAGGGCTCCTAATTAACCCTACAACCACTTAGTAGTCTGTGATATTACTGTTTCTATGTTGTAGATGCAGATCTGAGGCATGGTGAACTTGAATGTCTTAATTTATTCAAATCATTTCAGCTTGGGAGAAGTTCAGGGGGGATTTAAGGTCAGGTAGCATGGTTCTTAAGTTTTGCTTTTGACCACAATGCCACACTTCAGATAAATAAAAGTGCAGATAAATAAAAAGGGCTTGCTCATGAAATCACATGCCCAAGGTGCTTGGTAAAATAATTCTACTGAGGAAGATTTCAGACATAAGTTACAACTATGACCTCAACCAAAATTCTTAGATGCTGTGGATATAGATAGTCATTGTGTTATTCAGCATTCATTTATTGTGACAAAGTAACTGAGCTAATCAAGTTGAAAGGAGAAAAGGTTTAATTTGGCTCACTATTGCAGTTTTCAGTCCATGGTGGTTTGGCTCTGTTTCTTTGGCCCTTCAGGAACACAGTATATCTTGGTACAAATGGATTGTGTTAGAGGCCTGTTCACCTCAAGGGGACTGGAGAGCAAATGGATACTAGAAGGTGTTAAAGTCTAAATATCCCCTTCAAGGGTACATCCCAATGACCTAACCTCCTTTTACTAGGTCCCATGTGGTTAATATTCTACCACCTCCCAACTGCAAAACAGAATGGTGATCAAGCTTTTCACCCACGACCTTTAAAGGACACTTCCAAACCACAGCAGTCCTGTATAGGACTATCAGTTGCTATGAATTCATAACTCATGCAGTTACACATCTTTGGCCACAAAAGGTCATTCCTACATTAAGGATGATTTAAAGGAAAGATAACTTTATCAACGTAGATTTCTCATGTTTTAAGATTTCTTTTGCTTTTTCCCTTGAACTGACATACATTTAATTGTCACTTTGAAGAAAAGTGACAATTTTTAAGTAAACTTTGAAGAAGAAATCAGAATAATCATGCCCAGGATTTAGTGAAAGACTTCAATAGTGGGGAACCAACCTTGCTCAGTTCCTTTGAGCCCACTTGAATGCCCATGAATCTCCCTTCTCACAAATGTGATGAGGTCATTGAAGCAGCCAGAGAGACCCAGAGCTTGATTCTCTGACAACGCCATAGAAGATTTTGATGTTCTCCCATGTGCAAGCATAGCCATAAGGCTCAATAATGAATTCATTTATGTCTCAGTAGAACCCATAGTTTACAGAACAATTAAAACTCTGAGACAGACAGTAAGAAGAGACTTCCTGCCAGGTGCAGTGGCTCATGCCTATAATCCCAGCAGCTTAGGAGGCTGAGGCAGGAGGATCATGAGTTCAAAGCCAGTCTCAGCAATTTAGTGAGGCACTTAGGAACTCAGCAAGACCCTGTCTCTAATAATATCTATCTATCTATCTATCTATATATATATAAATCTCATGGGGGCTGAGGATGTGGCTCAGTGGTTAAGCACCCCTCGATTCAACCCCCAGTACCAAATAAAACAAAACAAAAAGATGAGCTTTTTCCTTACTCTAGGCCTAGTTGAAGTGGCCTTCACCATTTCAACAATTCACCATTATCATTTGGGCTATGTCTGTTGAGATCAGATCAAATCTATAGTTATTTAGAGATCTATAGTAATTTTATGTTACATCCTGAGATTGTGGCTCTGACCTTCATCAATGGAGAATAATCTTGTTCTAATAGGTAATTTAGCTAACAAAAATTTTATTAATGAGCTTATGCAGCTATCAGGGGTTGCTAGGTATGAGGAACTTCTTTGATGCCAGATATACAATGATTATGTCTACAACAAGCACATTTTGCTAGAGTCCAGTGGTTTATGATTTAGAGTGCATATGTGTTACTACAAAAACTTATTTTCATACTGAATATTAAGTTCTACTTTAGACTTCCAGGGAGGGATATATATCATGAGTGTCTAATATCCTTGGTGTTTTTTGTAAGAAGCATTAAATAGCACTTTGGGCGAAAAAGTAACACATCTAGTTATTTCATTTGCTGATATACTTGATGATTTTAATAATAAAGTGATCTTTGGAGCATTTAGTTTTTCTGTAGTGAATTCTTGTACATACATTTTTATAATGCTTATTCCAAAAGTCCTAAATGTTTTCAGAAAGCCATATAATATAAATGTTTTAGTCAGCTTTTCATTGTTGTTGTTGTTGCTGTGACTAAGGGACCTGAGCAGAACAATTTTAGGAGAGGAAAATTTTATTTGAGGGCTCATGGTTTCAGAGGTCTTAGTCCATAGAAGATTGGCTCCAGGTGAGGCAGAAGATCATGGTGGAAGAATATGGCAGAGGGAAGCATCTCACATGGTGATGGGAAGCAGAGAGGTCTCCACTTGCCAAATACAAATATATATCCCCCAAACATGCCCCAATTCCCACCACTTTCAGCCAAACCTTACCACTTCAGTTACCACTTGTTTAATCTCTACCAGGTGATTAATTCACTGATTTGGTTAATAGTCTCACAACCCAATCAGTTCTCTGAACCTATTTGCATTGTCACACACATGAGCTTTTGGGGGACACCTTATATCCAAATCATAACAATAAGTAAATAGAGGTAAATTTCCCTATACTTAAGAATGGCTATAAACTCCATCTGATGAGTCCGAGTCTTATTTTAAATCAGGTAGACATTGTATACAAAAAGATGAGTCCGTGACCAACATCATAACGTGTACCTTTGTATAGAAGCCATCCTTCTGAAATTAAGGGAAATACTTTAAACCCGTAGGTGATAAACAATGGAGACAAAGCTTTCTAGAAGTGAAATTTTATAGTTATTGAAACAATCTTTTAAGCATCAGCATGCTGGGAGAGCAAATGACAGCTCATGTTTCATCAACTAGTTACACAGCCCTTTCCACAAATGGTTTCTTTTGAGAAGTCTCAGGAGTCAACTTTGAAGAAGAAATCTGAATGTTCATGGATAGGGTTTAGCAGTTGACTTGAGCAGTTGGGAGCCAACTTTGCTAACAGCTCAACTCCTTTGAACCCACTTTAATGCCTAGGAGTTTCCCTTTCCACAGTTGAGATGTCAGAGAAACAGCTACTGGGAACCAAAGTCTGATCTTTAGAAGAATAAACCTGCTTAGACACAGCATTCTGGGCTTCACGAGCAGCAGGAACCAGAACTCTAGTGGAAGGGAAAGGTAAGCCATAAGAACAAAAGACATTTCTGATATGTACCCAAAGTCTCCCAAGATTCCAGAGATCCCTGGGAAACCAGAGGTCCATTGTTTTTCGTTCTCACACAATCCTAAGAAGTTAGTTTGTTCTCTATACTTTTCTAGGCCATAGTGTAATATTGTCCTATAAATAGCAGTTCCAGGAATCAGAAATTCACTTATATGAACCACTCTCAGTTTCCATAGATGTTTATATATTTCTTAGGGGACAAAGTAAGAGTCATTCATTTGTTCATATCTCTTTGTAGACACTTTAAACTGAATTATTCTTCTTATAAATGAGGGGAAGTCTTGAAACAGGGGGTCAAGAGTCTAGACATCTCACAAGTTTATGGGGGCAATTCGGAGTACATTAGGATAGGACCAGGCATTTTCAGGTCTCTGAAATCTAGTGTGTATTTTCCACTTATAGCACATCTCATTTTGAACTAGCCATGTCTCACCATCCAGTGGTCATAGGTGACTAATAGCTACCATATCAGACTGCTCAATTCTGCAGCTAACTTTGATCAGTCTTCTGAAAGAAGAACTTTTTCAATAGCCATGTGAAATAATCTTCAGTTGTTGGAAAACAGGGCGGAGAATAAATCCCACTTCACAATCATCCTAATCATGGTGCTTGGCAGGAAGCTCCTGGAGCAGGTCCAGTGGTGGAGGCTCTAGCCAACCCTGCAGTCTTTCACCCTAGGATCCAGTTGAGAAGGACCCCAGTCTCTCCACAATTCAACTTGATCTGAGCTTGGCAGAGAGATTTAGCCACTGAGAGCTGACTCAGTTGCCAGTCAGGCCTGCTGTGGGGAATTAGCCCAGGAACTTACTGCATAACCTTAGCTTTACACACACATGGAAAAGAAGGTGCACTGGCAAACTGTCTTGTTCCGTCTGCCACTAGAAAGAGTTAAAGAATTATAGACAGCCAGGGAATAGCAGTTCAGAGTTGGATATTGGTACAGTGCTAGTTTGTTTTTTGTTAGGTTTGCATTTTTCACTAACTTTGTGACCTTAAGCCAGTTACTTAACTAGATTTTTCTTGATCTTAGGGTTATTCTGGACAGAAGAAGATGTGAACATGTAAGAAGTTTCTGTATCAGTTTAGGTATATAATTATCCCACAAATTATTGCAGTTATGTAAATCTCAAGTATTTATTCTTTGCTTTCAGTCATCTATATCCTAGAACAATCCTTGACATACAGAAGATATCCATTAAATATATGTTAAACTAAAACACAATGAATGGGTTAATTTAATTTTTATTTAGCACCTACAATGAATGGAATAGCCCCTGGGCTAGGTTCTGTAGAAAATTCTTGGGAGTTTTACCCACTTTTTTAGTACTTTGTCTCTGCTATAAAACAGAAAGCAAAACAACAGAAAGAAGCAGAGAAGAAAAAAATTAGAAAACAAAAACATACAAAAAAAGGAACTCTAAACCAGATGCATTAACCCTATGAATTCACTGAGGATTTGCAAGAATTTTTTTTCTGTTGCTTCTCCTGCTATTCCCCAAGCCTGGCTCATTTGTTTTTCCTTTTATCCCTGAGAAACACTTTCCTTTGAGGTCTCTCAGACCAGTTGTTTCTCTGAAGTTTGCTCTTAAAGTTGACTCTCATAATATTTTCAGGTTGCTTATTGAACATTTGTACACTTCACTGATACCCTAAACATTTAAGGGATTAAGAATAATTTAGCATAATGTGCAATTTCTTTTCCAACCAGGTAGTTTATAAAGATCAAACAACCTGCTTGCCCTCCATCTGCTGCTAGAGCTGATGATGTTCCAGTAGCTACACATTCTGGCCTTTAAAATACCAACTGTTGCCTAATTAAGACATTGTTTCTACAAAATGAATGCAGGGTTTTTTGATTGCATGTATTATATGAGGGTGAATCCTCATGAACCTAATCAAGTAGCTTGAGAAATGACCTTCGAAGGCCAGAACAACACCAAGTGGGGAAAACAACAATACTTAACTTGTAACTTGTTTAGATTTTCGAGTTTTTGACTTATTTTTAATTTTTTTTCTTTTTTGTAGATGTAGATGGACAGAATGCCTTTATTTTATTTATTTTTATGTGGTGCTGAGGATCGAACCGAACCCAGTGCCTCATGCATGCTAGGCAAGCACTCTGCCACTGAGCTATAGCCCCAGCCCCCTTTCGATTTTTTTAAAGTATATTTGGTCTGAAAGCATCAGTTAACTGGGAAAAAAAGAATTTTTAAAACCAGCGAAGTATTAAACTTTACATAGTTGCCAAATGTGAAAAAGTAGAAGGATTCTGAATTAGCACTTTGTATGACTACATGTTTTGTTTTTTAGATTTGTTTCAAATCTTTATTCATGTATCATATAAAATATTTTATAAATTACAGTATTTTTATTATCTCTGTTCTTATCTATTTTTTTATGTTGTTGTTTGTAGTACCATGGATTGAACCGAGGGTCGCTTAACCACTGAGCTATATCGCCAGTCATTTTTTATATTTTATTTAGAAACAGGATCTTGCTGCGTTGCTTAGGGTATTGCTAAGTTGTTGAAGCTGGCTTTGAACTTGTGATCCTCCTGCTTCAGCCTCCCAAACTGCAGGGATTATGAGTGTGCCACCATGCCTGGCATACCTGTTTTTATTTTATTTTATTTTTTTCAAATCTCTACATTGCTTGAGCTAATTGGTATTTGACATTTTGTCATTTTTTTCCTTGGGTTATTAGGACATGGATTTATTTCAAGTCTTCCAGAGTTTCTTTGAGATATATCATGATAGGAAAAAAAAGACAAAATATGTAATATATCATACTTGGGGATTTCTACTTGGCCCCATTATTTTTCTGTGTTCTACAGTAAGCAACTTTATTGATTCTTTCCAAAGGCACATAGTAAATGTTCCTTCATTTACCCACTTACTTACTTATCTATATTATTTCACAAAGATTTGAAAAGCATAGAATAAGATTGATGTGAAATTAGAATTAGAGAAAATAGGGAAAAGAAGAATCCAGGTGCAACTAAAAGGTGCAGTGTTGGAGGCGGTGTTTGGAATAACAACATATGAGCTAAGTGCTTCTGAATAATTCAATTGAGTTGAATTTTGGTTTTGACCTTCCTGATGGTAGAACCAAAAGAGAAATAAATATGCAATTCATAATGTCTGTTGGGAAAATACACGCCATTTCTTTAAAATTTTTTTTTTCCTATTCTTAATAAAAAAACAAAAACCCAACATTGCACATCCTGTCTTCAAGTTCAAGTCTAGTGGACAAAGTCCTCAACAGCATCCACATAGACTAGTAAATAATGGTTTGCTTTGTTATGGTCTCTCATTGAAACCACCTATAATATGCCACTAAGGTAAAGTTTTTAATGAATTGAGTAAGAATCCTAGATGAGGTGATATCTTTGAAATCTATAGAGTGCTTCTTAAGAGCTGGACTCTCTCAATTCTCCACTCCAGCTGGTGATGTCATGTGGAACAGGAACTTCCTCCTGCCACAATATTGACTAGTCTTCTATATCACCAAACATCTTCCTTGCATGCTACTCTTCCAGCAACTTCAGACACCTACACCTATCCTGTGGTGCTTACTTTTTCAGGTTAGAGCTAAGAAACAGATACAGGTGGCACAATAAACCTTGTTGGGAAACCAAACCTCTTGCTGTATTTTTGATCTTATTGGTAGAAGTGCATAATTTCCTTTCCTCTTTGTCTATTATAAATATTGTATGGATGAGTTCTTGGTTTATTTTCAGCATAGGTATAATCATGAATCCAAGAGATCAGTCAGTAGGAATAATTCAACCAGAGGCCAAAATAAACATGATCCCAGCATCTAGCCATCTGATGTTTTGGGGGTTTATTGAGATATTAAACCTTGGAAAAGACATTTTGAGTAATCAGTTTAAGGAAGACTCACATACTTAAAGATCTACAGAGTACATGGTAAGGTGGTAAGACTGATGATATTTTATTAAATAAAGATGAGGGTCCTAAAAATTAGTCTTTTTTGAATCTCTTTTAAAAAGAGTTAATACTTTTTACAACTCTTTGTTTTAGTCAGGATTTTTTTTCTGCTGTGACTGAAGGACCCTACCAGAACAATTATAGAAGAGGAAAGGTTTATTTAGGGCTTACTGTCTCAGAGGGCTTAGTCATAGAAGGCCTCCTTGAGGCTTGAGGTGAAGCAGAACATCATTGCTGAGGGAGGCAGCTCACATCATGGTGATCAGGAAGCAGAGAGCGATTCCACTCACCCAATACAAAATATATACCCCATAGTTCTGCTCCCAGTGAACCACTTCCTCTAGCCACAACTCACCTACCTCCAGTTATCAGGTAATTCCATCAGAGATGAATTTACTGATTAGATTAAGGCTATAGCCCAATCATTTCTCCTCCAAACCTTGTATTGTCTCACATGTGAGCTTTTGGGATATACCTCACATCCAAGTCATAATACCTTTATTGCTACATAAAATTCTCAATCATACCTCCAGGTAAATAGTGACTTAGAGTAAATTTTTTTTTTGAATACTTTAGGATGAAGTCTTTAATTGTAAAATGTACCTGGGACAAAATATTAGGTTTTTTATGATATCACTTGATACAAGCCAAATCAATGTGTGACATAAGTTTTTGAATAGATGCTTCTAAGGCAGTCTCTTATCCTTAAATTGTTAACAATTGTACAAGCAATTGCTTATTGAGAGCATTCCTGGTTCATTCATGTAATCAACAAATATTTATTGTATATCTATTACATGCCCAGGTATTTTTATAGGTAATAAAGGATATAATTGTGGAATAAATATCCCCAACTCTTTACCTTCCAGAACTTACATTCTGTGGGAGACAGACAAAACCCAGAGTGAATGACAGGCCAAGTTAGAAAGTGCTTAAGCAAAATTAAGAAGGGAAAGTGACTAAAGTGTGTGTGTGTGTGTGTGTTAAAATGTAGGTTTATTATTATTCATAGGTATACACATACATACAGGTGTTTGTGTGTGTGTGTGTTGTTAAAATGTAGGTTTTATTATTATTCAGGAATGGCAAGGCCAGCAGATTAGAAGATTGCCACTGAAAAAGTAGTTGCCAGGCGAGATCACACAGGGATACACCAGAGTTGATGAGGAGGCAGAGGGAGCCAAGACGAAATATGGGCATTTTATGGGCAAGAGCCTCTATTATGGTTTTGTAGGAAGAAATGAATGAATCAGGGGAAATCGGGTTTGGATGGCTTAGTCCAAATAGTTCCAGTGGACTCTGAGGTATAGGGCTTTTCCCTAGTTGTCTGGTGTGTGATTCTGGGATTTAGGGGAAGTGGATAGTGTTGTTGAGTGTCAGAGCCCTATGCAAAATGTGATTGAGGGTATAGCCTCAGGATTGATTGGTTTGCATGTGAAAGAAAGGTAGACACAGAGGCCTGAGGTTTATTATCTAGTAGTTGACATTCCCTCCAGAGTTAGTGACACTCTGGATATCAAAGCATCAAAAATACAGAAAATGAAAAGACATACCTAATGGAGTGTACATGTGTGTGTGTGTGTGTTGCTGCTGTTTAAGGATGATTAAAGATTTCACATATAAAATGATGTTTGAACAAAGACCCAAAGAAGACTAGGTAGAGAATGAGGCTTCAGACAACTGGGTTCCAGACAGAGAAGTCAAGGCCAAATTCTGGAGATTGGAGTGGCTTAGCATTTAGGGGAACATGGCAAGAAAGCATCTGTAGCTGGGACAGTCAGCAAATGTAAGAATCAGAGATGAACTGAGAGGTGAGAGATGAACTGAAGGGGGAGATCACACAGGCCAGAGGAACTGTAGGAGCTTTGGCTTTTGCTCTGGGTGGAATGGCAGCTACTGCAGTATTCAAACAGATGAGTGACATGATCTGGCTTAGATTTTAACAGCATCATTCTGGCTCCTGCACTGAGAATAAACCACAAGAGGGGAAGATGGCATTTGGGGCTAAGTTAAGAGGCTATGGCAACAATTGAGGCATAAAATATAGCGGCTGGAGCCAAAGTGTTATCAGAGAAAGTTATGAAAACTGGTCCCCATGACTTTCTGAAGATCACATGTGGGTATGAGAGGTTTATGGCAGTAGAGTCAGAGCCAGGAGAAAAACAAACAGGATGCTCTCAGTTTATGCATACATTTACACAAATAAGAGTAAAAGCCCCTCAGGGACATCTGCGTCCTAGAGATCATATTTTGATAGGAAGCAAATGAATCAGATTTCAAGCCTTCACTTGAGCTTCTGGGCCAAGTATATTTGGCAGTGCCCCAAGTGCACAGTCATGTATAGTGGCCCATTTTCACCTAATAGAGCATTTTCATATTTGCCTTTTTTTTTCTCTCTCATCCAGGATGCATGCATCCAACTGATCAATAATTAAAGGTGGTCAACTTGAAAGAGTTGACACCATCGCTGCTAGAAAAGGTCTATTGGAGCATGTTAATCAATTTCCCATGGAAATGTGATTGTTAAATTGTCCTTTGAGTTTTATTTTCATGAGAGCTGAGAACCTGAAATTCTGGGCTTAAATGATATTGGTCAGTCTACATTATCATTCATTTCCTTTAAGGATCTAATTATTTTTACTTCCAATGAATTCTTTATAAAAACTTGAAGTTTTATTCATGCCCCATTATCCGGAAGTTATCTTTGATTCTTCTGTTGTTTTTCCCAAGACATTTACATCTTTGTTCATGGTGTCCTTACCCTCTCCCCAGTTGGTATTTGGGACAATCAACAAGATGAGGCAGGAACATGGAGAGAGATGAGGTTCTAAAAATAAAATTATAAAAAGGTAACCTGAGCTGGGAATAGTGGTGTAAATCTGTAATCATGGTGGCTCGGGAGGCTGAGGCAGAAGATTCAAGATCAGTTTTAGCAACTTAATAAGACCTTATCTCAAAATTAAAAATAAAAGAGGTTGGAGTGTATTAATTAGTGATTAAATGCCCCTGGATTCCATCCCTAGTACCAAAACCTAACTAACTAACTAAATAAAGGCAACTGGAAACATGTGTGGGATCAGTAATCAGTAATCTTCCTAGCAAAACAAAAACAAAAAATAATTACCTTCACTTAGTGATAAAATATAAATATGATTAAGAGGTGATAGAACATTAAGTCAATCATAGGAATATAGATAGCACACCTAATTATATTAATTTTCCTAAGTTGGTGACTTAATCAGAGACACTGACATTTTTTCATAGGATATTTTTCAACACAAAAAAGGTAATCCATTAAACCAGTCTCTTCAAAATTTTTTCCCTTATATTTAGCTTAAAAGATTTTGAGAGCCAATTTATTTCCTTTCTCATTTTAAAATTGGCATGGAAAAGCTTTCATCACAAGATTCAATGCTGCATTGAAAAATAAATTATAGTAATAAAAATAATAATGAATTATAAACTGTTAAGGTTTTTTGCTTTTTAACTTTTTACCTTGGTTCATTTTAAAGAGTAATTTCAAAATTTTTACAGTAAAATATTGTGTATAGTTAATTATTATTCTACCCCCCCACACACACATACACACACACACACATCGATACGTAAAAGACAAAAATTTTATTTGGTTATTTTCCTCCATAAAATCATATTTTCATCATAATTACTCCACATAATTTATCCCCACAAATATTCTTTAAGTTTAAAACTCTTTTACTCATCAATTTATTTGTGATTCTTTGCATTAAAATATGTATATAAATTGAAATGGGACATTTTAAAAAGTTTTACATGGCAGTAACTCCCCATATATTGAATTATTTCTGTAGATTGAATTATTCTTACAATATTGTTAGAAGCACCCAACTGTTGAAAATTTCACTAGTATATTCTGTATTCTGATAAGTATATTAAACATAAAAGGATAAATACTATTGAAAATTCATATGTAAATAGCAGGGATTAAGGATGGTAGTTTGGGGTCCTGATAGAGAAAGATCCAAGACATACCATACTAAGATCTGATGAATAAAAGGTGTAATCAGGAAGATCAGCTATAAGAAATAGTTCGTGTGGGTATTTAGGATCAAGATGGCACATGCTCATGTTCATATAACCCAATGTAAAGAAAACAGATAATGGCTATTAATTCTCTGGCAATATTTCTTACACATCTCATCACGAGGCTTGTGGAACCTTTGGAAGGTGTGGCTTAGTGGAAGGAAACTTGTGCTTTGTGGGCACATCCTGGGAGGGGACACAGGGACCCTGGCTCCTTCCTGTTTCTTTTCTCCCCTTCCCATCCCATGATGTGCACAGGCTACCTCTACTCTGCTCTCTGCCATGATGGACCGTGGTGCCACAGGCCCAAAACCACAGGGCCAAGTGACCGTGGATTGGAACTGAACTCAAATTACCTTTTATCTTTATAAGTTGATGATCTCAGGTATTTTTTCACATTGACAAAGCTGACTAACATAAGGGCATTCAGGTATTGGCTGTAAACCTTCTGACCTTTCCAGAGGAGGGTATGTAATAGAAAGAAAACAGAAAGATTGCCTCATTCCTGCAATGGGGCTGACAGCCTTATGCTTCTTGGCTGAGCGTTTTTTTTATTAAGAACTTCTGATTTGCCTTCATTTTGACTTTAATTTTTTTTATCACCACACAATTTTCTGATTTTAATTTTTACCACCAATATAAAATCCCCTTCAAAGAAGGAGTATGCTATAAAAGTGATTTCTCTGCCTATTTGTATGATGCACATAAAAAAAAAAACATTTGGCATTCAGATTTTATGTCAATCTCCAGAGAATTTGGAGAGTGCAAGTCCCTGGTCAGAAACCTGGTTTCTATGTATAAGAAGCTCTGGACTTATAATGAAGATGACTAGTCTCAACAAAGCTGAGAGTTCCTGAATCAAAATCTCAGGGATGTTGGTCACTACTATGAAACAGCTTTACACACACATACACACACACACATGCAGAGACATACACAGAAGATGAGATCATGAAGCTAATCTAATTTCTTTAATTAGATTCCTACTTATCTAACCCCAAACTAGCCTTTACTTCTGTGTAATAGACAAAACTAGAGTTTATCCAGAGCTTTCTCACGTCAACATTATATTATCCAAACACAAGTTAGCAAGAAAAAAGAAATTAATAAGACTTGTGGAAACCAGCAAATAGTTTGTCAAAGTCACAAACCAAATTTGACAGCAGCTTGGTAAGAGGTTAAGGTAATAACCAGATGACCACAGTGGAATAGACAGAGTGATTTATTCCGACTTACTCTCTCATTTTATTTTTATTCTTGCATTCTTTTATACACACAATTATTTATACTACTATAGTCAAGCAGTATTCAACACACTAAGGATATCAAGGATAAGCCTCAATTCTTATTTTGGGGAGCTTTGCTCTGTACTGGCTGAAGTATAGGCAAGTAGATAAATCATTACAATAGTGATGATATGATAATAATAACAATGATGATGACATCCTTCCAGAACAACACAAGCCAATCATTCTTCTAAAAGCCCCTAAGATCCAAATGCTCTAAGTGCTATAAAGTGTGTATATTTGCTGTACATCTAGAGGAGTCATTACCCTGTTATGTTATGGTGCTATTTGTAGTTGAGACCCTGGAATTTTAGTCTCACCTCTTTCAGGAGTATTTGGTGAAGAACATAAAATTAGCATCGTGTCTCTGTTAATCAGCCACACCTACTCATGGTACCTGTGTGGTGAAAACAAGGTGGTGTTATAATCTTGGAATCATTACTGTGATGCAGCAGCATCTTTGACAGCCAGGAACCGCAGGGATGTGGCAGGAGACAATGGTTAGTAAACTGTATATGCATGTATATATTTTCCTGCAGGTTTAATGGATTTTTATTTGTAAACTCACTTTGGAAATGAATTTGTTGTCATCATTACCGCTACTCTATTGATAATAAAATAGGAATGAGAACAACTCTCATATGTTGACTACATGTAGTGTAGTCATCCTTTGGTATCTTTGTGGAACTGGTGGCAAGGTCCCATCAGATAGATACCCCAATTCGAGGATGCCATCACTTTTCAAGCTGCTGTGTTCTCTCCTTTGAAACAGAGTTTGCTACTGGGAGAAGTATAGGAGAATTAAAGATAACACACTCTACCTGTGTGGCCAGTTGTCTTATCTAAGGACATCCTCCTCTTTACTCTGCATCCCTCCCTCCAAACTTTGACCATCCTCTGGGATTAGGGCTCCTCTCCAGGAAAGAGGCTGAAGATATGGGTCAGTGTTAATTTTCATCAGTTTAAGACCATAGTTTTTGAAAGGGTGGGTACAAATCATCAGTATGTAGAGTTAAAAACAAAATTAAAACCAGCAAAGGAATCAGTAAGGTTTTTGATCATTCAGAGATACTGGTGAAAATTGAAATGTGTCTGCTGAAAGAAATAAGAAATTAAAGGTGACCCTGTGGCAAATATTTTGTCTACATACACTTTAGGATCTACGTTTTCATAGACTATTCTTAATTTAACGTCAAGTGCTGATGCCTTCTTTAAACCTTTTTTAGTTTGCTCTGGTATAATTGTAAATTAAACCTCCTCAGCTTTCTCACTTACGTTCTCTAAGGTTGTCTTTTTGCTCTATAAAACTTGCTGCATACCTTCCACCATATTTGACAGTGACAGTAAAAAAGTAGAATGTGAGCTTCAATAAAGCTTTTGTTAAACATCCCAGGCATTGGGAGATTTTAGACATAGTTTCAAAGAAAACTCAGAGGACCTTTGAAGTCATCTCATTTCACCTTATAGTTATGAAAATTAGAGACCCAGAGAAGAAAATTGATACCCCCATTGAAGCCAGGGCTTTCAATGGCTGAGCCAGGTAGAACCAAATTCTCTTATCCCTAGTGGAGAGCTTTTTCTACCATGCCAAGAAACATAAAATCTTTTCTATTTTTAATTCATTAAAAGACAAAAGTATTTCATCAATGAGGTATTTTTGCAAAATAATTTTGGTTCCAGTCAGTATTTAAAATAATTTCATACAGAGATAGATAGTGAATAGATACATAATACTTAAAGACTATGTGTTCCATGTAAACAGATTCTGTTTCTCAGGCTTTAGGATTTCTGTCTGTTGCATCTCAAAATATTTCCCTGAAGCTATCTCCTTTTTTTTTTTTTAAAATAGTCTCTAGTCTATCTTAGTTTATTACTTCTGTCATTTTGCTTGGACTTAGTTTATTTTTCTTAAACTGATTCCACATGTTACTTTCAATCACAGCGTCTCAAGACTTTGGATGCACAGCCCTGAAGCATTTCTCTTGTTTGGTATTCTGCAGAGATTTCAGTCTGAACATACACAGTCAGCACTAAAGCCTTTGTCTGAGTTTTGCCTGTTCTTCCACAAGCCAGTGCATGTTTAAAACAAGCAAACAACAACAGAAAACTTGTTTCATTCTTTGTACACAAATGTAGATGTTAACATGTTCATCTTGAAACCAAAAGAGCAGGAACTAATTATTTGAACCTTCTGTAAATGGTTTAACCTTATTGTGGACTGGAATGTTGCTCTAACAAAGGACTTTGGGAGGTAAATATAAAAATCAGTTACCAAATATCTCTTATATTTGCTAGTGAAGAATTAGCTATGCCTTGTGATACATTTGACGTTGATATCACATTTTCAGTATCAAGTTTAGTGCCCACAGCCAATAGGAATAATGAGATAGTAACATCTTGTTGATAACAGATATTTGTAACATCTGTTTTCTTTATTCTTCTTTAAGGGTCTATTTAAAGGTCTACTTTAAAGGTTGGCTTATTTTTAAATCAATCATTCAACAATATGATTGGCTTTGAAAGCTGTCACAAATTCATTTAGAAGTTAGTAGTATAGTCTAAGCACAACAAAATAAAGATTACAATAATTAAATATGGTCAAAGAAATTGATGATCTGGTTAGTCTTTCTCCACTGGACAGTGGGATTTCCTTCTCTCAACAGACTAATTACATTTTTTAAATCACTAGCTGTTCTAACTGTAGTGCAGAAAGCAAGCAGGACTCTTTCCTGAGGCAGTTTAATAATCTAAAATGAAGTTTTTTAGACTGCGTTTTCTTAAGCTTTGACCTGAGAGAGCAAGACCTTTAATAAGCTCCGCTGTCTGAGAACTCACCTCACGAGTTTTCAGAGTCTAAATGTTTGTGAATGAGGTGATGTAGAGTGAATTGAATACCCATAAGAAACATGTGAACACAAGTTTCAGTGCTATTAATAAATTTGTAAGTTCAAAGTTAATATGAGGTTATTTGAAATTTCAACTCTTTTATTGCCAATTATTCATTCAGCAAATCATTTGGTAACTAAGGCATTTCTTAAAATTAAGTTAAAATGTAGTGTAAATTTGTAAATCCCCTTGCTTCCCTCTATTTTTCTGATTGATTATGATGGAAGAAATTAACAATGTCACCAGCCTTGATGGTCTATCATCACCTACCAACAGTAGGTGGTTGTATGTTCACTTGTGGGTGGAAGATACATTCATCATTTTTTTTTTTTTACTTTTTAAAAATTTTTACTTTTTAAACAATACTCTTGCTCTGGTGACATTTGCCTATAATCCCAGCTGCCAGGTTGAGGAAGGAGGATCACAAGTTCAAAGCCAGTCTGGGCAATTTAGTGAGACCCTATCTCAATATAAAATAAATAAGACTGAGGATGTAGCTCACTGGTAGAGCTCTTACCAAGGATGAATGAGGTCCTGGATTTAATTCCCAGAATTTCAAAAAATGAAGAAAACAAATTTTCTAGAGCATTTTCGAATACTAAATTTTGGCATAAAGTCTTTAGTCTGAAAATAGAAAGTTTAATTTCAACTATAGCTTTTTATTTTTCTTTTACTCAAATCATGTTAGAATAGTTGAAATGCATACAGACACACACACACACACACACACACACACAGTGATGAAAATTATGCTTGGAAAGAGTAGATGAAATCTTCAAATTTTCACTGAAAAAAACATGCAGTTTGGTATACAACCAAACTGTCAGAAAAAATACATCACACAAGATGACTTGAATAATCAAGTTTTGTTTTTTCTTATTTCAATTTTCTTATTTTGTGGAATACTAAATAACAATCACATGATCTGATTAACCTCATTCCATTGCCATCTGCAATCACTTTCTTCTCTCTCAAGAGATCTTCCATCCATTCACCTTGCTTTACACATTACAATCCATCCTAGAGTTATTTGGAAAATGTATTTTTAAGATCTTTATTAATTTACCAATTGTTTTTCCTTAATAAGAAGGAGAAGAACCAGTTATAGCAAAAGATCATAATTGCTGGGCACCATGGCTCACTTCTATAATTTCAGGGTCTCAGGAAGCTGAGGCAGAAGGATTGGGAGTTCAAAGCCAACCTCAGGAAAAGCGAGGCACCAAGCAACTCAGTGAGATCCTGTCTCTAAATAAAATACAAAATAGGGCTGGGGATGTGGTTAAGTGGGTAAGCACCCCTTGGTTCAATTCCCAGTACCAACAACAACAACAAAAAAGATCATGATCACCAGGGATGCTCATGACCATTTATTAGAAAGAAATAAGATGTAAATGATTGAAAAGTTGTGGTTACATTGAGGACTTCTCAAAGCAACTGTCAGGCCAACGTGTTTTATAGTGGAGAGGAAAACAAATAGAAAAACAGGAGCTTGGTGCTTCTTTGTAATGACCTCCTTAAAACCTTCAAGCAACCCTGTGATATAGGCATTGCCAATCCCAGTTTTTCAGTTGAGTACAAAATTCAAAGTCTAGCCTCACACCTCTGTGACTTGAAACTTCTTCTTACAGGGTTGACACTTTTATTTTCCTAAAATGCCCCTTTCTGTCACTGGTAATTTTCTTGGTATGATATTTGTTATGTGAGACTAGTTTAGCTACTCCATATTTTGTGTGTGTTTGTGTTTTTGTGTTGGTATTTGCATAGAACATCTTTGTTTTCCTCTGGCCATATCATTAGGTTTGAAATGAGTGTCTTGTAGAAACCAGGTAGTTAGGTTTTAATATCCACTCTGCTGTCCTTTAATTGGTATATGTAGAAAAATTAACACTTAATGAACTTAGTCGTATTTTGTTAAAATTTAAGTCTACTACTTTATTATTTGTTTTGTGAGATTTTTGTTCATCTGCTTTCCTTATTTACCTTCCTATGTGTTTCTTAAACATTTTTCAGTGTTCCATTTGGTCTTTAATGTTTTTGAGCATTTTTTTTTAGTGATTCCTTTGGGAAAGGTACTCATGAAGCTTATTAGTCTATTAATGTAGATGTTTTGCCACAAGTGAAATGAAGTGCCCTTATGACAACACAGGTCCCTTTTCCAATGACACTTTGTAATTTAGTTGGCTTAAAAGTCTTCTTTACATACACTGAGAAACACTTTAGAAAATATAATTTTGTTTTCAACTATCTAAGATAATTTAAAGAATCTCAAGAGTAGAAAAGAAGTCTGTTTTATTTACCCATCTATTTACCTGCCTGTTTGTTCTATATGCTGATGATCCAAGTTTCTTTCTGATGTCTTTTCATCTGTTTAAAGAATTTCCTTAAGCATTTTTGTTTGGGGGTGGGTGGGTGCTGGAAATTAAACTCAGGGGTACTTAGACACTGAGGCACATCCTCAGCCCTATTTTGTATTTTATTTAGAGTCAGGGTCTCACTGAGTTGCATAGTGCTCCTCTTTTTGCTGAGGCTGGCTTTAAACTTTTGTCTCCAGCCTCAGCTTCCAGAGCCACTGGGATACAGGTGTGCACCACTCCACCTAGCCTCCTTCAGTATTTTTTTAGTGGGTCACTGAGTACATTCCTTGTGTTTCAAGGTAGCTAGAAAGTTTGCCTTCTTGTCTCTATATTCAGTCTTCTGCTGGTAGTTTCCTTTATTTTATCCAGGGGTTTGGCTGTAATGAGAGGGGAGACAATGGTGAAATGTGTTTTCTCTGTTGTTCTGGATTGGACATCCTTCCTTCATTTGTTTAAAAATGCTCATTTCAATTTAGAAAATGACTGTGGTACATAGTCTCTGCAACTTGCAGGGGAATAGAGAGCTCCTTTTCCCCTTCCCTCCATTTCTGCTAGCATCCAATAGCCAGCTGGTCCTTTCATGTTGACCTCTCTTGCACCCAGTAAAGTGCAGAGTGCATCTGACGTAGAACAGCTCTGTACGTAAGATTAAGATCTCTATCCAAGTACAGCATCCCTCCCCTCTCTCTGGGTTAACTTTCCCAATTCTGGTTACTTGTGGTCATTGCAGAACTGCAGTAACCAATAATAATAAATGGAAATAAACAATTCACCATATTCAAATTGTGGTCTTTTTGAGCAGTGTGACAAAAGTTCACTCCACTCTACCTGGGATGAGTTTTCCTTTTGCCCAGAGTATCCACAGTATATAAGCTGCCTCTGTGTTGTCACTTAGCAGCTGCCTTTGTTATCAGAGTGACTCTCAGGTTATTAACATGCTTGGATATAGCATTTTGATACTGTTCATGGTTTTGGATATCACTAGTGGTCTTGAATAGTCCCTCAAGAATAATTGGGAGCTATTATATTTAAAATGATAAGGGAGAAATTATGTGAAAGGAACTTTCTTTTTCATTTGTCTTCTTTTCAAAATATTTGTGGATGGATAAGAAATTAAAGTTGGGAAAATACTCAAGTAAATATTACAACAGTAATTGTGGCTAACAATTATTATAGGTACTATCCTAAGCTATTCACTATTTCAAAAGTTATAGCACTCTATTAAACGACTATTATTATTATTATTATCCTCATTGGACAGACAAACAATTGAAGCTCAGAGACAAATGTCACCAAGCTACAGAGTGGTAGTGGTGCCGTGAACTCAAAGTTTTCCCCAAGGATTATTAGACTAGAAATAAATATGTTAGATAAAGTCAGGTGGGTGGTACATTCCTGTAATCCTAGTGACTATGGAGGCTGAGGCAGGAGGATCTCAAGTTCAAAGCTAGCCATAGCAACTTAGGTAGGCCCTAAGCAACTCTGTGAGACCCTGTCTCAAAAGAAAAAATAGAAGAGGAATGGGGATGTTTCTCAGTAGTTAGCACCCCTGGGCTCAATCCCTTATACCAAACCAAACCAAACCAGAAAGAAATATGTGAAGTACCTGGCATCTATCTGGTGCTCAAAAATATGACGTATAGCTGGGTACAGTGGTGCATGGCTGTAATCCCAGCAGCTCAGGAGGCTGAGACAGGAGGATCCTGAGTTCAAAGCCAGCCTAAGCAGCCATGAGGTGCTAAGCAACTCAGTGAGACCCTGTCTCTAAATAAAATACAAAATAGGACTGGGGATATGGCTCAGTGGTTGAGTGCCCCTGAATTTAATCCCTGGTATCGCCCCCCTCCAAAAAAATGGGAGTTATACTCGTAACTGTTATTATCTTTTTCTTGTAAGTGAAATGATCGTTTTGTTCAGGTATAGTTCTGATTTTCTTACACTGAGCTTCAAGAGCACAATTCCATGTATATGCAGAAGAAAAATTTCTAGCAACAGTGGTGAAATTTGACCTTGCAGTCACTCACAAAGGGGATGTTCAGGAAAAATAAAAGTATTGCCAAAGGAGTTTGAAGACTGTTCTTCTTTATAAAAGGCTTGTGTGTAGAAGTGGCTCTTGACTGATTTTCATCATGTAAGTTTGAATGCTGGTATTTCAAATGTCTCTACTCTTCTTGAAAATTGTGGAATTTATTCAGTCAGCATTGGTCTTGATTCTGACTCCGACTTTGTTACTCAAAGAGGCACAGACTTTGAATCCAGGAGTGCCATTTGAGAAAGAACATGTCCACAGAGCCTGGTCACAGAAGCAGCAGAGAACTGGATTCCACAGAGTGCTGTCATGAAATTAAGCCTCTGTTACATTCTCAGTGGGCTACAGCATGTTGTAAGCTCAGCTGGGCCTCCTTAGCAACAAGAATGTATTTTCCTGGATACTTCAGATCCATTCTGAAGTTGAACATAAGAAATATTACAGAAACTCAAATCACACTTCATATTCATCAAACTCTGTGAATCTCCTTTGAATTTTGAACGTATATTCTCCCAAATGATTTTGCAATTCTTTAAAATACCTAATTCAGTTTAGCCCTTGATGCTTTCAGCCATGAAGAGAGAAGGCGCTTCCTGCTTGTTCAATGTACATGTTCAGTCAGAATTTCAATAACCATCCTTTTAAGTTTGGCTGTTTGTATTTTCTCACATAAGTAAGAAAGGAATTCCGACAAAATATGGGTCTCTTAGAGACCTCTAATTCTCCAAAGTCCCTGATCTGTGTCAACAGCTGAGTAAACTTTTTAAATGGGTATTTAAAACCTACTCATCTGAATGGGTTACAATAAAATAAATTAAATGCCTATATTCTGCTTCTGCTTCATCTGAATAGCTCATAAACCAGAGAACTGGATAACAAAGAAACACACAATCACGATCCGTTTTTCCCTCACGTTAAAGCAGTGAACCTGAGTCGCAGAGTTCATAGCATGCAGCTCTTCTGGGGAATGACACACGGTGGGGGTGGGGGGAAGACATTGTATTTCTCTTTGAGTGTGAATGAGCTAGTGAAATATCTTCTCCCCTTTCCATGTCTGTGTCCTGTGGCTGGAGTCTGCCCTTTGGGATTGAGAGCTAAGTTCTCACACTCCATTTCAGCCATGGGTTAGTGTGTGCATGGAAGTCAGATAGATATTGTCCTCTTGCCAGTAGGGTTAGGCAGGTCAAACCCTGAGTTTAGATGAGCTGTCCTAGGCAATGCTGCTTTTAACTGGTTCTTGGATTTGTTTTATTTGGTACTCGGAATTAAACCCAGAGGTGCTTTACCACTGAGTCACATCCCCAGTTCTTTTTATTTATTTATTTTTTAAATTTTGGGACAGGGTTTTGCTAAATTGCTTAGGGCCTTGATAAGTTGTTGAGGCTTTCCATAAGTGGCTGAGGCTGGCGTCAAACTTGCAATCCTCCTGCATTGGCCTCCTGAGTTGCTAGGATTAAAGGTGTACACCTCTGGGTCCATTGTCCTTCATTTTTCAAGAGAGGAGATTAGGCCAGGAGAGAGTAAGAGACCTATGGTTTAAGATATGTAACTGACAGAGCCAGGAAGTCCCACCTGTTTTCTTGAAAGAATGTTATCAGCTTGGGTTGAAGTAGTGAAGAAAGCTTTGTGGAGCAGTTGGAGCTTCTAATAAGCCTAAGAGATGAGAAGTACATGAGCAGGTAGAGTGTGAGGTCATTATGTTCTCTGTAGTTAGGAAAGCTAGGACGGCAAGGTCAGGAAAATGATGAGAGACAGAGATGAGCATGGAGGCTGGTGAGCAGACTGTTCTTCTCTAACATCAAGTAAATTAAACACAAGCTGAGTAAAACAGAATGCAAGTATTTTTTAATTAAAGAAATTTGGGGGTTATTAGGTATGCAACAAAAAGAGGGGTTTGGCCTGGGTTAGGACATTGCAATTATGTGCAAGAACATATTAAGGAAAAGGAATAAATTAATACCAGTGGTGATTTCCTAATCCTCTATTACTTGTGTCTCAGAGCACATTGGAAGTTCAGAGTAACTTGTTTGTGATAAGCTTTTCTTAGACAATAAGCAAAACTTTATTAAAAGGAAGTAAATAAGGATAGCTTCCCTTTTGCCAGGTATCACAGTACTAAGCATTTTTAAATGGTTAAGAAGCTGCTACTTCATATGTAGGGTGCAAGTGGAGTTGTATGACCCACAAGCATCATTGTATCATGTTCAAGTGTGCATTACTGTGATGTACCTCTCCCAGGAAACAATCCAGATAGCCATCAGAGATCTTTGACATGTTAGCATAGCTTATGAAAAATGCAATGTTGATCAGTTAAACTTAAAATATTTATCTGTGTACATTTTAAATACAGAATGTTGACTCCATTGGATTGTGGTTATAAACTCTGCAGAAAAGAAAAAAACAGGGTCTAACTCTGTATAAATGGCTTCTCATTATTGCTAACAGTGTGCTGTTTGGAAATTGTTTTTCAATCAATGCAATATGTAGGATTCTTATCCAAAAATCCATCTTATGGACATTTTGGTTTTAGTTGGTATTACACATGCACTTACAGTGTTGTGCTCATTTCCATTTGCACAAAAACCTTATTAAAAAGGACATTATCTTGCATGTAGGCACTTGCTAAAAGGAATGCAGCTTGCTGGCAGAGAATATTCTGAACTGCCAATTTCACTGGGAGCCTGCTGTAAAAACATCTGCAGCTTGGAAGAATTGGAGACGGCTAATAAGAGTGACTATAATTAATAGTTAATTGTTTTAAGGAAAGCAATTAACAAATTGAGCTGATAATCTACCCAACTGAAAAACAAGAAGGGAAAAGAATTCCCAGAAAGGTAGCAATGGGTATTGTCTCCCTGGTTGTTTCTTATGGAGATTGGTTGGTTTTACACATTTTCTTTTTGAAATATACCTGCAGAATGATAATGGTGATTTTATCCAATGAGACTTGATCTATTTTGCCTTTCTCTTCCATCTTTTGTCATTAAAATTTGCACTTTAGTTACTGTATGTTCAAAATCTATCTGGTACTCCATTCTAGACTCTGTGCTACAGGGGGAGATTGTAAAAAGAAGCTGTGTTTAGTCTGCAAAAGAAAACACTAGGCAAAGATGAGCTAACTACCTTCTAGTATTTGAAAGGCTGTGTTCTAAAAGCCAGGGATTTATTGTATTGCACAATTCAATCACATTGATTTAGGACTAATGGATAAAAATGAGAAAATAATGACCACATTACCTACGCCCAAATACACACCCAAATAATTCGATAGCAATGACATTCCTTCAGCAGTCAGTGACTGGAGTTGACAGTTGCTATTTCTTTGCCACTGTGATTTTTGTCTTTTGTTTTCTTTTTAATATTTTAAAATTCATGAACCAGGGTCTGTACATGCTGAGTACATGGTCTAATGCTACATGATACCCCAGCCCTGACTTTTATTTATTTATTTTTTGCATCAGGGATTGAATCTAGAGACGCTTAACCACCCAGCCACATCCCAGCCCTTTTTTCTGTATTATATTAGAGACAGTCTCCCAGAGTTGCTCAGGGTCTTCCTAAGTTTCTAAGGCTGGCTTTGAACTCGAGATCCTCCTGCCTCAGCCTCTCCAATCTCTGGGTTATGTGCCAGGGCGCCCAGCCAGCACTGACTTTTAGAAGGAATAATATGTCTTCTGCCTCTCCCCATTGCCAGTCCCCATCACAGAGGCCAAGCTTCTGTGGTCCTCCATCATCAGCCTGCATTTTGCTTTCTCTATACATGGCATTCTACACTCCTTAATGGGACTTGCCAAGTCTCTGTAGGCATTTGAATTTTGTCCTGACCTAGTGTTATGATGCTCAATGGTTCAAAATGACTGGCTATATGAAATTTGTATTCTTATATTCGAGTGAGCAATTTACTTCACTAGCTTCAATTTTTATGACTTAAAAACAGAACTCTTTGGCATCATAATTTTAAAAGTATTGTTTTGGTTGTGAGCTTTTACAAATTCATCTTGATTTGCATGTGTTAGATTTGAGAAAATATGTTTACCATGCATCAGTGAGATGACAGATCAAAAGTAAGAGTATATGTTGTTTTTATGGCTGTTTCAGAGGGGCAGCTCCAGCTCTGCTGGCCGTCCTCCTCATGGCAAACTAATGATAACTTCCCTATTTCCAGAAAGTTCTCACACTGATTTAGGATTGGGAGATTATTCTAAGAAGATATGGTTCTTGCTTTAGTAGATCCTATAATCTGACATGATTAATTGACTTTGACTATGCATCATTATGTAACCAGACAAAAACGAAGCATGTCACGTTAATTTTACTGTTTGTTACATTTTTTTCCCATTGAAATCTCCACTCTGCTTCCAATTTTCCTTTTGTAAGGTTACCGTTTAGCTTTGATTGGGCCAACAGAGATACCCAGGGCTGCGGATATACTGATTCTGTGAACTATGTTCTGCATGGAGGTGAGGGGCTAAAATCTAGCCTGTTGCCACACACCAATCCCAGCACCCTGGGGTTACTCAGGACAACTACATAGAAATGTCCCACTCAGGGGACACCTGTTCTAGTTTACACTGACACTCTACAGGGTAGCACAGGCCCCTGAGTTAGTCTTATGCCTCTGCCTACCTACAGTGAATCACTGGACAGTTTGAAAGTGTGCTTAAAAGCTTATCATCATTTATCCTTTATGGGTTTCTTTCTGGAGGGCAGAGCTGTACGCATGTTGGGGGAGAGAAGCAATTGGACACGCATCAGTGGTGGCTTTGTTTACTTGATGTTTTCTTTTTTTTCAATTGCCAGTCCTGAGGCTCAGAAGGAAGAAGCTGTTTCTGGAAGTGAGAGCTCCTCTAGGAGTCATTGTTCAACTTGACTTGAGGCCCCAGGACTCTCTCTACCTGGGTGGAACTTTTCTTCTGGGGGTGACCAGCACTGTGTACATTTTCTGTTCCTAATAGTTTTGAGCAGTCCTGCTATGTCTTCTTTATGGCTGAATTGGATGGGCCAGTTCCCAAAAGAGAATGAACAGTTGACACTGTTCATATACCAGCTATAGCTCAGTGATTGGAGTGGGCAAAATGCAGCTCAGTGATTCAAAAACTAAGACATGTTTTTAAAGCTCATAAAGTTGGTCTGAAGTGCCAGAAATTCCCATTTTGGACTCTCTTCAAGGCAATGAAAGCTCAGACACTGACTCATCGAACTATTTCCTTATTAACAGACATTGGACCGCACATTTTTTGAGGGTTGAAAAAATAATTGAACTGTTGTTCAAAACCTCTTCGCCTCTCCAGTACAAAGTTCTTTCCAAGTTTTCAGTTTGAGACTTTCATGATTTCAAAGGAGATCTCATCTTTCTATCTATATTGTTTCTCCTTATCTAACAGCTATGTGGCCAAGGTTGGCTTATGTTTTAGAAATCTCTGGAGTCATTTTAGAAGTTGCTCAGAGCTTTATTTCTTTAGACCAAGAAATGACAATTTGCCAGCATTAAGCAGAAAAGATGCTATTGAGTACTAGCTTTATTTTGAAAGAATGAGGTTTCACGTGTTTGTGAACAGATTTGTGTCATTGACAGTCCACCCTAACATATCACATAACACTTGACATTTCTTTTAAGTATGCTGTCAGAAAAGTCTTGCCTAATGAGAATAATGTCTATCCAAATTATTTTAACAAAACATGTTTATTTTCAACACAGGGTTGACTGAAGAGTTCTTGGAGTAAAAGTCCAAGGATTTGTATAATCATTCTTTGTGTTAATATGATGTTTTTCTGAGGCCTTGGAATTATTATTCATACTAATTCAACTGCATAATTTTCATTCAAAATAGGCAGAAAAATGGTTTTCTCCAGTTGTTGCACTCAGGCAAGTTAAGATAACTTTAAAAATTTGTGACTTGTCAGTAGAAGATGGAAAAAGAACTGAACAAGCCTCGTCTTGGCTTCCACTTAAAGATGGATTTGATTGTTTTTCCCTAGCAAACACTGAGATGTGAGCCCCACTCTACTTTTTGTATAAAATGTTAATAATCTATAACTGATTCCCCCGGTCCCTAGTTCTTGATGTACAATTTACCCATTTCCTTCAAGTTGCACACGCAGGCTAGCAATTTAGTTGATCTTCTGATGATTGCCTATGCCAATCTCTTAGCAGGGTTATGCGATATTGGCCAATAACATCCTTATCTATTTTAGAAGAAAACATTGGAATGGATAGAAAAGAATCTTTCTGAGCAGCAATGAAATCGGTGTTATTTAAAGTAGAGTTTTTAAGGACACTAAAATCCCCAGACCTTCATCTAACTTGCAGGCAATCTGTGCTAATCATTTAGGAGATCTGCAAAGAAAACTTGCATCTGAATTTCTTCTTCTTTACTGAGTAATAGATTATGATAAGGTTTTCAGTTGCTTGATGACTCAGTTTCTGCATATATATATATATATATATATATATATATATATATATAAATATAAAATAAATACTGGTGTCTGTATTTTCACCTGTGATACAGGAGAAGAGTTAGTGGTAGTAAAATGGATTTTACTCCCTAGGTGGCAAATGGAGTTTCCAGGGGCTGATTTTATTACCATCTATGGAGATAACCATAATGGCTTGTTCCATATGACAATGAAGCTGTATGTCTTATCTATTACCTCTCCAGGCTTCTTGGGAAGTTGACAGAAAATGGATTCAAAATCAGGGAGAAGTTAAAGGTCTGCAAACTGTGACTGTATAGAATATAAATGTGTGGCCCTGCTCATGACAGCACAGTTAACTCACTTAAGCTCTAGCAGTGACACCAGTGAGCCGTATTTAACATCAAAGCACCAGAGAAGGTCACCCAGGTCCTGCAGGAAAGTCTGTCAAGCTTATTGCAGCTCAGCTGGAACCATGAGGCGGCTGAAGGCACGAAGAGCCCACAGCCTCTGTACACCAGTGAATTTATAATCTGGTGGTATATTCTAGCAGGCCAATGACTCTGTTTTAAGTGGGCTTTGTGCAGAGAGTCTAAGAGATGTAGTGACAGGCCTGCAAACAGTAAGGAAGGAGCTGAGCCTTTGCTCATTTCAACATGTTTAATGACACAAAGCTTTGGGTCTATTTTTTATATTTTGGTTTATGATGTTAGCAGCTGGCATTTGTATTCATATCATTGAAACTAAAAATAGCACTTGAGTAATTTTTTTTTTTTGTATTGGGGATTGAACCCAGATGCACTTAACTACTGAGTCATACTCCCAGCCCTTTTATTTTATTTATTTTTATTTTGAGATAGGGTCTTGCTAAGTTGCTTAGAGTGGCACAAAGTTTCTGAGGCTGGCCACAAACTTCTGCCTCAGTCTCTTTGAGCCACTGGGACTACAGGCTTGTGCCACTGTGCCTGGCTGCATCTATGTATTTTATCATGGGATTTTATGCAAAATTATATTTTACTAAACAAACTGTCACTTTGCATAGACCTTCCCCCTCTTTGACTGAACAACTACAATAAGCAGGGGGTAGGGTGATTGAAGGCAGACTAATGAGTCCATTTTTTTCTGTTCAGGATCTATCCATTCTAAAACAAGCTTTCACCGGCTGCTGTGGAATGGTACTTAGGTGAGGAAAAAAAGTCAGCAAGTTGGGGTTGCCTACTGCTTCCCACACAGTGAACTGAGAAAGCATTGCAGCCTGCACAGTTTTTCTAAGTGGCTATTTTGTGCCATAGTTTCTTAGCTCAACAGTATGCTTATGATACCTATCCACTGGAATTATGAAATCCCCATGTAGGAATATTCACTGTATCCATAGGATTCATTAGAGAATAAGGTAAAGTTGATATTTTCTTTGCTTTTTAATATGAGAAAAATATAAATTAATAAAAAGAAATTTTAGAGAGTAAAATTAGGAACACTAATTTCAATTACATACACCTGATCAATTTAACCACAAATATAAAGAAGCAAATATATATATATATATTTTTGAGATATATATATATATATCAAAAAGCAGAAAAAATGTCACACAGCACTTTTCATATAGTATGAATCTGTGATTCATACCATTTCTTAGTATAAAAGAAAAGTAAGAAAAATAGTGATTTTTTTTTTGTTCATGTTTAACCAGGCATCCAGGTGAGATTATGTCCCTATTTGAATGGACAGTGTCCCCAATCCTGTTTAGTTTGATGGGAATTACAGTTTCTGCAGCAAGTGGATGGCAGGTTTTTCTTGTTTGCAGTATTATTGTCAGAAAATCACCTAAAATAGTAGGAGAGAATGGACTGGTTTCCTGATAGAGGAATCAGCAGGCAGAATCTATGCGACCACCACACTGGGTCTGTCTTGGCTGAAAAAAGTAATAAGCAATTACCAGAAAGGGTGAATTCAATCACTTTCTCAAGATTCTAAGATGGAGGAAAAAAACTGGCAAATAGAATAACTTTTTCCCATCTGTTCCTGTTTTCATATTGTTCGGTTGTGTTGGTAGTGCAGTGGACTCAGTGTTAATTTTGCTTAAAGTAGGGACTCTCCCACACCACACAAGTCCCAATACCACCCTTGAGACACATGGCATGTCTTTTTCTTGGTGGGGGGGGTGTACTAGGGATTGAACTCAAGAACACTCAACCACTGAGCCACATCCCCAGCCCTATTTTGTGTTTTATTTAGAGACAGGGTCTCACCGAGTTGCTTAGTACCTTGCTGTTGCTGAGTCTGGCTTTGAACTCATGATCCTCCTGCTTCAGCCTCCAGAGCCCCTGGGATTATAGGTCTGGGCCACCACACCCAGCTGCATATAAATTTTAATGGTGAAAAGATAAAGCATAGAGTCTGTGGAGTTTTTCAGATTTACTGAAAAATAGATATGTCATGGGAAGTATCAGTGAGACAGGGTAATAAATTATCTCTAAAGGCCATGAGAGCCCTGGATATGCTGATCACTCCATTACTTATTAAGATAGACTTGAGACCTTTCCAGGTAACTACAGACCTAAAGAGTTTTCTTTTGCAATGTGTGTAAAGATTGTCAGCCTTTGGTCTTTGCCTTCGTCTTCATGTCTACTGCTGGGCCCCCAAGGTCATGAGCCTTTCCTCTCCCTACCCTTATCCTGATTTCCTGTGCCACTATTGTTACGGACCAAATCGGACCAAATCCACTCAGGCATTCATTTTTTGAGTAATCATTCAATTTGTTTAGAGTGTCTTACACACTCCAGGTGCTCCGCAAGAATTCTGAGAGTAAAAATATTAAAAAAATAAATCTCACCTAATAAGTGAACACATAAGGCACTAATCTGTGGTGAAGCACAATAGTTCATGAAGCACAGTGGAAGGGGAAAGAGCCCCTGGAGGAGCCTGGAAGGTTCTCCCAGAGAGAGTTGATATTCTACTTAGCTTTTGAAGGATGAGATGACATTTTTCTGGTGAAGGAGGGAAGAAGAGAAAATCAAATAAAGAGATAAGTTTACAGTAGCAAGAGATCAAGAAAAGGTATAATATCTTCCGTGGCAGTAAGTCTTAAGCTTATGGTAGGTAGTGAAGGATTTAAGTCTGGGGAAGGAAATTCAGACCAATTTATGATGGGCATTGTGTACAATTTTATTAGATCTTTGCTTTTGATATTGGGGTACCAGTGAGTGTCCTAATGTAACTAGAGTCTTACAAATATAGATTTTCATTATGTAAATAATTTTTTATTGCACAGTATGGGAAAACAAAAAACAGATAAGCAGCAGAAAAGAAGAACATTCATATCCTATTAAAAATATGGATCCTCCCTGTGTCACTATTGTAGGCCACATTTAGGTGGGTCTTAATGCGTGTAACATGTGGGAGAGAGGAGGATGGTAATTGTAATCAGGACCCTTATTCTCTCATCTAAGAGGAGGCAGTCTTTGGTGTTGGGAGGGAAGATAAAATGTTTTTACCATTCTAAGAAGCACCCACCTCAAGGGTAACAGGTTTTGCCAGAGAACTCAGTGTGACTAGAGTCCTCTTAATTTATAAACCAACCCTCAGATTTCTATCTTGAAGAGTTAGACTAAATCTAAAGTAGTTTTAGCATCGCCTTTCTGTGCATAGCATCATTAAGCTCTGTTTTGGCCATGTGAAAAGTTAAAGTAGATTCTCATAGAAATCTCTAATCTTTGTAGAAATTGTTTTACACCATTTAACAGCTATCTGACAAATAACTTTTTTAAACAATAAACATTTTAAAAAGTCATGTTCCAAAGTGCTTCTACATCTGTTTTCTTTAAGTTTGAAGCTACTTTTACTGATTTATAAAATTGAGATCAGTATTTTTCCCTCTTGTACTGAATCAGAGTCTGTGTTAGTTTTCCATTACTATAATAAAATACTTGAGTTAACTTATAAAAAGGAAAGGTTTCTTTTGGCTCACAGTTTTAGAGTTTTAAGATCTTAATTTGTTGTTTTGGGCCTCTAGCAAGGCAGCACATCATGGCAGGAAATATGTAGCAGAGCTAAACCACTTACTTCAAGGCCATGATGCAAATGAGTGAGGAGGGAACTAGAGACCCATTATTCTCTTTGAGGGCACACTCCCAAGGACAAAAGGGCCACCTCTTAAGTCTTTTAGGAAATCTAAATTATCCAAACTATAGCAGAGTCTAAGCCATGGCTAGCATGCAGCATAAGTCTGGAATAAAACTAAAACAATGCTACTTTTTGGTCCCACAGATATCGAGAACCTTCCTGTTGGTTATCTGCTCTGATATAAAGGACAAGAGAATAGTTTCCATTGCAATTTAATGTTAATGCCTCCTATATTCATTTCACATTCTTTGGCCTTTTCATATGTAGTCACTGGAGATCACTTTATAGTTAGAATTATATTAGCAAATGTCCTTCTGTAATCACTATGGCAGTTTCCTTGGAGAGTTGGTCTGCTTGGAGAGTCCAGAAGGAAAAGGTCCTCTTCCCTGCGGGATGTGTGGTTTGGACATCTGTTCCTGTACGCAAAGGGCACATTCTCATTTCTTCCTCTCTTCCCCCAGAACTTTGTTTCTCACAAGATTTTTTTTCTTGGTTTTTTGATAAATCTGAAGTGGCCAAACTTCCCTTAATGCTATTGAAATGTGAGGTAGTATACTCTCCTTAAAACTAAATTCAAAAAATCCATTTTGAAAGATTATTCTGAAGTTGATTTTAAAATGAGGATGACATATCAGTGGAAAACAGCAGGACTCTGGTAACAAACATTTACTGATTTATAGAAGGATCGAATCTTCTTTTTTTTTTTTTAAAAAAAAAAAAGCTGGATTTTTTTTTTTCCTGTTGAGCTCTCTGCAAACCACTAATAAGGTCTTTAGTTTTGTGATCTTAGCATAATTCATGGTTGTCAAGAGAAATATTTGCTGACTTAGAGGATATGTTGACTCTTATCAATGAAATGCAAGGAACCCAGTATTTACCCAGAATTTTTATTTCGGGAATCAGAGCATGCTCTAGATGTATAGTAAGAATGAAAAGAGGAAAAAAAAATAGTTGCACCTTGATAAGCAGAGGTGTGTACTGATTCTGTAAATCCTGTCAGTTACATTTGGGAAGATTGCTAAAGAAGCTCAAATAGAGGTGTGTTAGAAAGAAGCAGCAGGCATGGCCCTTGTGTTGGCTGAATGGTGGATAGAGAACAAACAATCTTCTGCAAGTGGTGGAAACTCATGAGAAGGGAAGCTTGTCTGGTTAATTCAAATGACTTTGTGTTAACTTGGTATGTAAAATGCCATCCAAGAAAAGGGGCTTCAAGAGCAAGATTTGAGTCCCCTGTGAGCTAACCCTGGCTCCTCAGAAGTCCTGAGGAAGAACTAACTTGCATGCATGTCTCTCTCCTAGTCAGCATCCCCTGCTTTCTTCCCTCCTACACCTCCCTCTATGTTGGAATTTGCCTAGTGCGCAGGCTGTCAGCCAAGCTGATTTTAATAACTGTCCCTAAGCTTCAGCCAAACAGCTGTTTTACAGGTGCACATTATTCAGCAATTCACTGTTAATATATTATTTAAAAGGTGCACATATGTCATCTAAAAAGGTATTTTGAATGTCCCAGTGGACTTGCTAGTTGAAGGAAGTCTATGGCAAATCTCTTTTGAAAAGAAAAGAATCTCTTTATAATATCTGGGACAATCTCTACCACGTTAGTTTGGGCCTTGTATATATTTGATAGTTTTAAAATATGGTAAGGTATGTTTTCAGGCCATTGCTGCTCCGTGGAGGTACAAGCTGAGCTTCACCAGCTCACTTATCAGTTTTGTCACCGCCCCTCCTTGGCAGCAGCATCAGTCTGTTTGGTAGGAGGAAAGGGCAGGCCCCTTCAAACTGGTTTCAAATTCCTTATTTCTGTGAATGGTCCTTGATGAAGAATCACACAGTAACGCAAATAAAGTTACTTGCTTCAAGGATGAAAAATTAGGAAATAAAGTTTAATTTCAAAACAGGAAGTACCTTCTAATTTTTGAAGGTGTATGTGTGTGTGTGTGTGTGTGTGTGTGTGTGTGTGTATGTGTGGTGTGTGTGTGTGTGTGTGTGTGTGTGAGAGAGAGAGAGAGAGAGAGAGAGAGCGAGAGAGCACTGAGATTTAAGCTAAATAATGCAATTTTATAAAAACTTTCTGCCTGAAGAACCTACACGGCTGAATAAATAGATTTTTGATACTGAGCATTGAAAATTATACAAATAACCTATCCATCCTAGTGGGTTCTAGGTCAACATCCTGTCATTTTGTTACATCATGGTGACACAACATTCATTTTTTTTTCTGTCAAAACAATTTTGAGTACTATTTTGTGAACAAAATTTTTTGAAAGGGTTCCAGATGCCACTCAATTTTTGGTTATTTTTTTTTTTTTTTGCTCCTGATATATTTATCTTCTGAGTTTCTCCAAAAGGCCTATGTATTTTTCACTGTTCTATATCTTTTCCTCTTATTCTCACTACCCCCTTCATTTTCTTCGCTTTTGGCACATATGTATATTTCCTGATTTTAAACTTCTCTTGCTTTCTAATCCTCCTTTACATATACCAAGACCACTGTTTCGGTCAGCCAGCAATAGTCCTGAAATTGACATTTCTGACAAGGTTCCAAATCTCTTTCAACAACTATTAAACATGTGCTTTCTTGTTAGCAACCTCTTTCATTTGCTTTTGTTTTACACACTGTGTGACATTTTATGATTCCCCTTACTTTGATTTTCTGCTTTAAGATTGTTTTCTTCTGAACAGTGAGACACCAACCATGTGTGCTGTCCTTGGTGGGAGAGCAAGACAGATCTCCACATGAAATGATCTATGTAAACTGTGGTATTTTGATAGATTTCCCCAGTATCTCATAATGTAGGTTTTAGTTACTAAGCCCAAAGTTAGATCGTTATGGGAATAAAAAGCACATTCTTTCTGAGCATGTTTGAATATTAAACTTTCCAAACTAAATAAACTGAACTCATTGGTCTCCACATTGGTCATCACATTTGAGATATGCAGAATCATGGCCATGATGTTGGGTCAAGTAGAAAGTGATTTGAAGAAGCATAAAAGGGATTTTGTCATGTTCAATTGCCTTTTTTTTTAATAGAAAAAATCATTGTGGCTACATAGATAGCATTTTGCTTTGCCAAAAAGGAATTAGATAATATTTTAACAGCAGTTTGAAAAAAGAAAGTCTGTGAAAAACAAACGAATGTTATCAAGTTTGTACTATAGTTGGTTAGGCCTGGGCTGGACTCCTGTCTGAGCTACTTGGTATTTGTGAGATCTTAGGCAAATTACATGCCAAGCCAAGGGTCTTTCTTCTTCAGCAACATGCAGATATTTCTTTCTGCATGGAGTTGAGAGTGTAGCTTCTGGATCACATTGAGTGTTCACAGTGTGAGCTTTCCTACTGTGAAAATGTTGTTGGTCACTTCAACAGAAAGCAAAGATACACTTTGGTCACAGTCATCGCCTGATTCTACTTCACTCTCCAAGTCAAATTCACCCACCATTTACTAGGTGTTTCAGTGGCTAAAAGAGGATCTGAGTACAACTATTTCTCTTTCAATGTTGGGGTATAGTTGGTTAAAAGCAAAGTGGTATACTAGTTTAGTAGTGTTTCCTACCCAAGAAGGTACATAACTAATTTGTTTTCTGGACTGTTAAAACTCACAGAGCTTGTATGAGAGCCACCTGACCATCCATAATTATGGACACTTCATTCAAACCTAAGAAATACTTAACTCCTTTTGTGTTTCTCTCATCAAAGTGAATTAGCTCTTGTGTCCAACTGCAACTAAAAAAAATAAATAAATAAACATTAAAAAAAATGAATGTCCTCTTTATTAAAACTATCCAAAGAAAATCACTCACATGGATTTCAGGAGATTTGTTGACTCTTAGGGCCCCCAGTATTCCAGCATCAAAGCTAATCTTGCTAATGTCTTAAGGCTGCCCTTTATCCTGAAAGAACAAGTAGACTCCCCTTGAAGATTTAGTAGGAAAGTAAAAAATTCATTGTTATGCTTAACAATTCAGAGACTGTTAGCTGGTGAGAGATTTTAGCCTCTTCTCAGCTTCTACACACACTGCATAGTCTGGCCCAGCCTTAAAGGCTTTTAGTGCAACAAATACCCTTTGACAAGCCTCATGGCCTTCTCAGAAGCTTCAGCAGCATCCATGTGCTCCTGTGCATTGCTGTGAGGTAAAGACTGGCCAGCTGCTAGAGCCTGAGCCACACACTGTTCTGACAGCTGACAGGTGCTGTGGTCCTGGAGCTAGAGGAATATCAACTCCAATCTGCAAAGTGGCCGGCCTGGGTCCTGGTAATGGAGGAAACCAAGGAGGTGTGACCTACAACTCCTCTCATTTCATCTTAGAGAGAAATGTAGGCTGTGAGAGTTGGCTGGGAGGAATCATACCCGAGAGCTTGGCATATAGCTACCGCCTCTTCGGTTCCAGTGTAGGGATCTGTCTGTTGCCATTGATAGTTAAGCAAGAGCCAAGCATCTCAGTCACCTAAGAGAATATTATTCTTGATATCATTCATCTTCCTCCTATTTTTTAAAATTCTTGCACATAATATTCACAAGGAAGAGTCACGTCCCTGAGGAAGCTCAATGATCTAATAAACAAATCAAGTCATAAATGACATTCAAAGGAATTAATATTTGAGAATAACATTTTAAAACAGTTAAATAATATAACCAGAATTCTACCAGAATAGTATAGATGTGAAAACACTATCACACCCAGAAGAAAAGTTTGGGCAAGAATCACATCCAGTCGATAGATTTTGTTACTTATGCTATGACGGATGGGTATCTATAGAATTCATTAGAACCTGTGTAAATTAAGCAGACAAACATGTCTTAGACCTATGTTGAGGTTAAAAAAGAAAAAGTTTAAGTTTTTGATGAACAGATATTATAAATTTGCTCTTAGAGAATCTCAATATTACCATTTAAAAAAATTTATTAAGGTATAATTTGCTTGTAGAAAACTTCACCAATCTTAATTGTAAGCTTGATATATTTTCAGTGAGTAGCTAGCACCCTGATTAAGGAACAGAACATTACTGGTACCCCAGAAGTGTTATGTGCTTTTCTCTGGTTACTCTTCCATCATCCCATCTCTCAGGATTTCCACTACCTTGAATTTTAATAATATAGTTTGGTTTTGGCATTTGTACTTTGCATTGGGCATTTGCAAATATTATCTGTAACGACCAAATGGTAAATATTTTAGGTTTTGGAGATCATAGAGTCTCTGTTGCCACTATTCAACTTGGCCATTTTTGTATAAAAGTAGCACCAGACAATATAAAAACAAATGGGTATGGTTATGTTCCATTAAAGCATTATTTACAAAAATAGAGTGATGGCAAGACTTGGCCCATAACTCCTAGTTTTCCAGCCTCTGCTTTATAAAATACCTGGTAATATGTAAAACTCATCTGCTGGTGCACCTGGTTGGCTTAGACTGGCTATGATATCCTATCTCATTGTGCACCTGTCTTCCCAACACTGCTGTCAGTGCTGTCTTGTTGTTAGCCCTAAAAGCATACATGGATGAGTATTTACACCATGGAAATGGGCAATCACTACAAAACATGCTCCACATCTTTCCTCTCCTGCTTTACTCATTCACTTTGGAATGTGACAATGTTGTCAGTGGCAATTGACTTGATGTCTGTGAGGCTAAGTTCATCTGCAATGGGGATTTGGAAACACCCAGAGGTAATGTATACAAAGTGTTCAGAGAAATGGCTTTTACATAAGTATTCCTTTCCAACCCCATGATGGTTTTCTAAAGTATTTGCAACATTGGCAGATACTAATAGGTCATCTTAACAAATTTTACCTGTTAATTTTAGATTTTTGATCTTCTTATTAACTTTAGAAGCATCTCCTATATTTTCTCCCTGCTCTCTAATTACATTGAAATTTAGACCCTCGACATTCAATACCAAGAATTATCCCAACATCCTTTGGTTTTTGCCTTCAGTCTCTTCTGTGACCAGAATTAATCTTTTCCAAAGAGTGCAATTTATTTGCTTGTGGGGAAAGTTAATGGTCCTGTGGCCCAGAAATTAAGTAATCTTCTCTCAAACAAGTCATGCATGGTCCTAATCCCATGTCCTTATTATCATCTTCAGACTTTTTCCAAGCCCTTCTACATAGCATCTTCTTACTACCCAGGCTTCAAGGGACAGTTTACAGGATATCTCATCAATTCTGCATCCCTTTTAATCCCTACCTGTAACTTCACCCACAGCAGAATGAATTATTCCCTGTTTCATGTTCTCATGGTCCTTAGAGCTTAACATTACTACAACCTGTATCACATTATAATTATATATATATATATATATATATATATATAATCCCACTAAACCGTGAGTTTCATGAAGACAGACATTGTATTTTCATCTTAGTATCATCCCACCATACTTTTTCTGGCATGCTAATATGTTGTTGGAATATATCAGAAAACAAGAAAACACAAAGACAGAAAAATGAAAAAAAAATGATTTTTTTTTCCTACAATCCAAGGAAGGATACTTTATATCCGAGGAAGCTCATTTAAGTAGAATTTCTCTCTAGATGAAAAAAGACTTCCTGGTCAAACTGAATATGAGAAAATATGGTGAAGGAGGCAGTGGCCAATCCTTGGTAGCTGTCCCATCCCAAGAACACATTTGAAAGAACTACTTATTTGGTGTTGGCTGTGTATAAGGGCAATTGTAATTGTGACTTTATTTAGAGTAACGATAGCTAACATTTTTTTTCAACTCGGGATGCCTTTTGCATTTGATTTATTGGTTGTTATAGAAAATCAAAATCTTTATTTTCATAATAATATTGTCACAGCCATATTAACAATATTGCAGTACATTACATATAGATATTATTGGCACAGGGAGGAGACTTAGGGCTCTAACTAAAGCAAAAACATTAAATGTTTCCTAGGGCAGGGGTCTGAACACTCAGAAGCAAGCATTATAGTTACAAGGTAGCATGGAAAGAGACATTTGGAAAGGAAGTGAGATCAAGTTGTGAATGGCCTTGAAGTAAATCTTCAGAGATGGGGTCTGTTGGATAAGCAATCAGAAGTAAATGAAAGTTGATTATCAGGGGAGTGTTGTAATCAGAGTTAGGTTAGAGAAGATTAAACTGGCAGTCGTGTGCAGAATAAATTGGAGTAGGAAGAAATGGAAAACCAGATCTCCTATAAGTAGTCTATTGCAATAGTTCTGAAAGGAGGTCAATGATGTAGAGCAGTGGTAGTTAGTGATTCCTGGAATCAAAGAGTAGGTGAAATCAAAGAAGTTTTCATGCACTTTTGTGTGAGACAGTTCACTTAAAATAAAGATAAATATGTGCTAAACAGGTGCAAAATTGTGGAACAATATAAATTAATCAATTAACACATTTGAGTGACCTCTGTGGGTATTTCATAAATGAATGAGATAAAATAACCATTTCTAGGCTGATACACAACAGAACTTTAACTGTGGAAAGCAATATTGGCAAAGACTTTGATACATATTGGAGTTGGGGGATAGATTACTCTCCTTCTAGAAATAAAGGAAAATACAGATAAAATATTATTTTAAAAGAAGTTCAACATCTCTAGCAATTAGAAAATTGCAAATCAAAACTACTCTAAGATTTCATCTCACTCCAGTCAGAATGACAGCTATTAAGAATACAAACAACAGTAAGTGTTAGTGAGGATGTGGGGAAAAAGGCACACTCATACATTGCTGGTGGGCCTGCAAAAATGGTGCAGCCAATATGGAAAGCAATATAGAGATTCTTTGGAAAACTGGGAATGGAACCACATTTTAACCTAGCTATCCCATACCCAAAAGACTTAAAAACAGCATACTACAAGGACATAGCCACATCAATGATTATTGCAGCACAATTCACAATAGCTAAACTGTGGAACCAACCTCGATGGACTTCAGTAGACGAATGGATAAAGAAAATGTGGTATATATATACAATGGAATATTATTCAGCATTAAAAGAGAATAGTCATGGCATTTGCAGGTAAATGGATCAAACTGGAGAATATAATACTAAGTGAAATTAGCCAACCCCAAAAGACCAAATGCCAAATGATTTCTCTGATTTAAGGATGTTGATCCATAATATGCTGAGGTAGGTAGGAGTTTTAAATGAACTCTAGATAGGGCAAAGGGGAAAGGGGAGGGAGAAGAAGAAGGGGTATAGGTGTGGGAAAGATGGTGGAATGTAATGGTCGTCATTACCCTAAGTACAGGTAAGAAGATGCAAAGGCTGTGACTCTACTTTGTGTACAACCAGAGATATAAAAAATTGTGTAATATGTGTAATAAAATTGTGTATATGTGTAATATGAATTGTAATGCATTCTGTTGTCATATATAACAAATCAAAATAAAAAAAAATAAAAAAAAGAAGAAGGACTCTTAGGGAGTTAAATTTGCTGAAAAAAAAAGCAAGTCTGGTCAGAGTTTTCTCATTGATAATGTTTACTAAATTAGCACTTGGGTACATGGTTTTTTCAAACAGAAATATGTATTACAACCATAGGATTTATCTAGCAATCCTTCTAAACTTTCGTTTCTTGTTGATTTGTGAGATTCTTATGGCTGAAGTCTCATGAAAAGTCACATTTAAGAAGGTTGAAGTTTTTCTTCTTTTCCCCGTTTTTCATTGGGAAAAGGTCACACACTGATGTGTAGGAAGGAGAAATCAATACAGCTGCTGAATGAGACCTAATAGTTGTAGGGTTCTACTGCAGCCTTCTGTTGGGCAAAGTGTAACAAATGTGGCATAAAGGACAGAAAATATGGGTGTTTCTGAGCTATAAGCAGATGGAAGCTTTATTTTTTCAACCATAACTTGTAAAATCTGAAAGATGCTTATTGGAACTTTAAGAGTGTCAAGACAGGGAGAGAATTGTTGGTGTTATTGGCATTTTACATATATATATATACATATATATTTATACATATTCAGGATATATATTTATATTCAAGATGGCTGCTTTAATAAGTTCAAATTTTAATTATCTAATTATTATGTATCAGTCATTATTTAACTATTATTAAATATTATTAAAAGGAGTTTAGGTTATATAATATAGTCATGTAAATGATCTCAAGAAGAGAGGATCATATCATTTGAACAAATTTGTATGCTAGAAATGGAAGATAGGAAAATAACATCATTTAATGCCATAGAGTCCTACACTCTAGGAGGATGTATTTCATTTAAAATATCATGAGGAACTTTGCACATTATAATGTAATTTGTATTAAAACGCCTAGAATTTGAAAATATATTTTCTAGTAAAATTTTAAAAACTGCTAGGAGGTAATGTATTTTAAATTCATATTAATATTCCAAATGATATACAGAATGAAATAAATTGTTTGCATTATCTGTTCCTTTAAAACAAATCTGTATTTTGGCTACAATTAATTGAATAATAATATAATAAATACATTTTTTCTCTTATTTGAATTTTTGAAGACAGTAATTCTCTTGCCATATACTTTATTTGAATAAGCATTAAAAAAATCTCTTTACTTAAATATAATTGTGGTAAAAGAACCCAAAATTGTCTCTTGGGTGTTCAACCATTTCTGAAATAGAGTTCTGAAAATAATTGTTTTCATAGGTTTGAATTTTCGCCACCCTAAAGAGTTGCATATTCTTTTAGGGTTTAATAGTTTTTAAACAGGTATGGGAGAAGGAAAGAGGGTCTATCTTGGCTGGGGTCTCCTCCTCCACCTCTGTGTCTCTCCACGGTAACTACTCTGTAAGAGCTGAGAAATTAAGTTGGTTCTCAAGCCTCCTCTGCTTCTATGGATTCTGTGATTCACTTGCCTGTATTCTATCACCTGCAGAGATGGGATACTAGTATTGATACCAAGATTTATAAAGTACTTTGGGTTCCTTATTTGAAATATGAAAATAAATTATTAGTATCTTCCGAAAATCAGAAATAAAAAATATATGCCCATCACCTATTAGTCTTATTGCTTAATAGAAGTATTTGATACATTTTGATACTTTTGAGATATACTAAGAATTTGAAACAAGAAGAAGTATAATTAAATGCCATATTGAAGGAAATCTGTCAAGTGTGTTGGGAGTTGCTCTTCTAAATATCATACCTGTTAACATTGAATATTTATTGTCTCAGCTATATTTGAGATGCAAGATATGTGTGATATTTAAAAATTATATTGTTGTGGATCTGGAAGCTGATATCACATCTGAAGTAGAGTGCTATGATCATTTATTGGTAGACCTAAAGATTTTCAGATGAGCTAGGGATATAGCTCAGTGATACAGATATAGCTTAGTGATAAGGCATTTGCCTAGCATGTGTGATGTGCTCAGTTCAATCCCTTGCACCACAAAAAAGAATTAAGAGCAGGAAGAGATCAATTCTCCAATTCTAGGGATCAATAGACCAATGAAAGAAGAACTCAAGTACTGTTTGATTAAGTTTACATGGCTTTACAGTAGTAGAACAAAACAGGGCTCTGGACCTCTGGTGGAATTCCCCATACCCATTGCTTACTTTATTTCAAGAATCAATGCTTCTGATTCCTAATACATAAATTTCCAAAGATATTTCTAAGAGAATATACCTTTTAAAGTAACTGGAATTACAAAGACAGCATTGCATGTGTCCACTCCATATTTTACTTTGTAGAGGATAATGTGTTCTATCATGGTGGTAGTCAATGAAAATCTTTCTCAGAGCCCTCAGTGGTGGGCATCATGTGGTGATCCAGCCAGGGGACCCTTACCAGAACACCTGTGCCAAGCTGGCTAAACCCTGCATCCACCAGAAAATTGTAAGCCAAATGAACCTCTTTTTTCTTTTTAATGAAGTACTTAGCCTAGGATATTTTATTATAATAACACAGAATGGACAAATATATACACATTGTTTATTCATTTAAATATCTTTATAGAAGAAAGATTTCTTTTTTGAGACTCTTTTAGAAAAAGCTTTACATTTCTCTTATGCAAATATACATGGCAATCCAAGGTTCATCTTTCTAAAAAAGTTATTATTTGGGCTTAGGTTGTGGCTTAGTGGTAGAGTGCTTGCCTAGCATGTTCAAGGCCCTGGGTTCAATCCTCAGCACCACATAAAAATTAACAAATAGAATTATTGTGTCCAACTAGAAAAATATTTTAAAAATTTTTATTTTTCCCCTTCACTTCGTACCTTAGGAGTCCACTAACATTTATTGAGTTCCTATCTTTAGTTCCATTAGATCCTATCATTTTATTTAAAAAATACATTTTTCATAAGAAATGAAATACACCCATTCCCTTTGCACACCTTTATGTATTGTATTTGTTTCCAACTTTTGAAATTTAGAAAAAAGAAAGCATTGGTTTTGAAGCAATGCTTCTGAAATGATTGAAGAGCTGGACACAAAGGCAGCGGCTCAAGTGTTGTTTATCTTGAACTAAAGGGAAGATTTAATAGCTATTCACATTTGCTATTTTGTGAGGATGGTAGTAATTTTACAGCCACTCTCTGTTTTTTTCAAAAGCACAAAGAATAAATGGATTTAAACTGAAATACTAGAGATGCTTTTTGAAAGATTGCCTGTGTTATAAATGCAGCTAAATATCATGGTGTGCAAAGTGGCACATACAACACATTCTACTGTTTCTTAAAAAGCAAGCAATCCACCTGTCTGTATTTTGTAGTTGTTTTCTCTAATAATTCCGGGTTCCATACTATGGGAATTGTATTGCATGATTCCATCAATTTCTCTTGTTATAAGCAAATTCTATAATTTCTCTATATAGTTTGACATAACTTGAAACATTTCTAATGAAACCTAATGAGGTTCTCTGAAAATACTACAAAAAATGTTGAATCTACTTTCTCCCTTATCTAATTAAATGTATATAATATGATTTCATCCTTAGTTGACTAAATGTAATTTTTAAACATTTTCTTGATACATTTTAATTATACATAATAGAGGGATTCCTTGAACTAAATGTTCATTTAAATATTCACAGGGAAAAAGTCAAGGATCCTTTGTAATAACAAAGGATGTCTGTTATGTATAATTACATTTTCCATTAACTTAAAATAAGTATTTTAGCCACTCATTTTAATATCTCCTCCTTTAAAAGGCCTCTTCCATGCAATTACAATGATTTTGAATGTGACTTTCTGTTGCGGTAAAATTGACACAAGAGTGTCTAAAAATCAGGGGCATAACTGGCACATGAGGACAGAAAAGGGATGTGTAGCTGAAGTCTGTAGTCATGTCATAATGATATAATTAGCCATTGAGTAAGAGTGGGATAACTGAGTCAAATGGTGTTTCCATTCTAAGTTTTCTGAGGAATCTCCATACTACTTTCCATAATGGTTTAACCAATTTGTTGTCCCATCAACAATGTATAAGATTCCTTTGTCCTCACATCCTCACCAATATTTATTGTTACTTGTATTCTTGATAATTACCATTCTGACTGGGGTGAGATGAAATCTCAATGTACTTTCAATATACATTTCTCTAATTTCTAGAGATGTTGAACATTTTTTTCACAAATTTGTTGACTGATCATATTTCTTCTTCTGTGAAGTGTGCTGTTTGCTTTCCTAATGGGACATTTTTCTTGCTTGCTCACAGGTGCTGTGTAACATTAGGTTCCTTTTCAGTCTAAGCATGTAACTTACTCTCATGGCTATTGAATTTAAACCTTTCTCAGATGATCTATGCAATTGGCTTTAGGTCTTTGGCAAATATTCTGAACATCTCATGCTGAGTTTTGTATCTTTGCTATTTTTCTCTCAGAAATGAGGATGAAATGCCTCTACCAGAATGAAAAATTCTTTAATGGAGCAGCTAATAGACAATATTTGGCCCATATTATGCTTTAGCACATCAGTTTCCCCATATGCTAGTGGCATAGCTTTAGTTTATTGGTGGAGACTTATTAAGCACAATTTAAGAGAAAAAAATCACAAAATTGCTGTGCTTTGCAAAATATTAGACTAGATAAAGCTCCCTGAGTCACTGCTTTTCTTCATAATCTGCTGCATATTTTCTGTGTTTCCCTTACATATATTGCCAGAAATTGAAAGAAATGATTAAAGTAGGACACTTACTATCTTTTCCTTTTAGATTTACCAAATAAAACTGTCCTAAGAAAATGCATTATTATAAGGACTTATTTACTTGGAAGCGAAGGTACTAAGGGAGGTGCTTTGTGTTTTTATGTGAAGGAGACAGAATTTCCTGACTTACACATTGGAGTGATCATGTTATGATTTGGATGTGAGATGTCCCCACAAAAGCTGATATGTCAGGAAATGCAAGAAGGTTTGGAGGAGAAATTATTGGGGCATACTCTAAACCTAATCAGTGAAAGGATCTCTGATGGGATTAACTGAGTGGGAACTGGAGGCAAGGTGGAGTGTGGCTAGAGGAAGTGGTTCACTGCAGAAGAATGCATTGCAATTCTTATTACACATATACAGCACAATTTTCCTTTTCTCCGGTTGTATATAATGTATGTTGACACCAATTTGTGTCTTCATACATGTACTTTGGATAATGATGTCCATCACATTCTACCATCCTTGCTAACCCCCTGGTCCCTCCCTTTCCCTCCCACCCTGTATATATTTATCTGGAGTGTGGAGTCTCTCTCTCTGCTTTCTGATCACCATCTGAGCTGCTTCCCTTTGCCTCACTCTTCCGCCATGATGTTCATCCTCACCTCGAGCCCTAGAGGAATGGTGACAGCCTTCTATGGATTAAGATTTCTGAAATTCTGAGATCTCAAATAAACTTTACTTCCTCAATAATTGTTCTGGTAAGATCTTTTAGTGACAGCAGTGAAAAACCTGACTAAAACGGATCATTCTCCACTTTACAGAATTCAGCCTTTTTTACCATTAAAATGGCTTGTGGTTAACTCTTACCACTTTCCCCTAAAGGTTATCGGTTATTTTCTTCTTTTGGATACTTGTTATGCAGAAGTAACCACATAGCAAATTTATAACAATTTGAAAAACTTTTAGGTTATAACTATCTAGAATGTTTTCCCAAACCTGAATCAGTTTTATATGCTTCCTAATAGCTGTACAATTTCTCCAGAGAATCTTTCTTGTAGCCTCATAGTAATACATATTCTCCAGAAGAATAGAGAAATTAAAGGTATAAACCCACTGAAAAGTCATCACATTCTATTGGCTTCTGTATTTTAAAGTGATGAAAATAAAGTCCAGGTTAAGAATCTTTATTTTCTCAATTCTGACACCTAAACTCGAGTATATATGTAAATTCACATCAATATGCCAGATATAATGTTAGGGCTATGTAATTGTTTACCTGTTAACTCCTGTAGTTGGTAGTGCCATTGATTATTGCATGTCACACTGAAGTTTACGCTAATATTACTGCCCAGATAACATGGACACTGGACTTGTTGCCATTTTAGGTCTTTCTCTGCTTACCTAGTAACTGTAATCAGTTTTGTTATTGAGAAACTTTTCTGTCAAAGATCTGTGGGGTGAATAAGAACATCTGATGAAACCACTTACAAACTCCTGATGTGTATGTAGCAGACCGAAGTCATGCAGCCATTCTGGTAATGAAATATTCTCCTATCCCATGAACCTTCAGTTTGTTCAGAAGTGGATGTCATCTTGGCAGTACTCACCGATATTTGCTAGTACTTGCCAAGGCCAGGCTCTCCTGAACTCACTTCTCTTGGCCTTGGCCTTGTATTTTTCCCTGTGTAGCCCGGATGGAATAGAGGATGCCTCTAGTGAAATCCTTGGTGGTGAGCAGTTCATTAAGTGACCTGAATTGTCTCCAGGTTCATCAGACCTGCCAAGGACATCTCAGTATTTTCCTGTCATCTTGTCTGTGCTTCACGAGTGCACACATAGGCTTAAATTCCATTGCCTCCTGATAGGGGTGGATTAAATGAGGCTTGTGGAGTGAGAAGAGACCGTAGTCTAAGCCCAACAAACTATTTTTACTCAATGTGACAAAACCTCCAATACAATCCAATCAGATATGAAGGATTCATATTATGTTGTTCTCTGTTGCGTTGAAAAATGTTTCCAGAGGACCAGAAATGTATTTTCACACCAGCTTCCAATCCTTTGTTATAATTCTGAGCAAGACCATGTAAGAGAATGAGAATTCAAATCGGACCCACTACTATGTATTGCTCCAATTCCTTCCACCCACTAAGGATAAGAATGGATCAGGCAGAATGCTTTCAATTCTGAAGAGACTGTCATCATCATCTGAATTGGTTGTGGCATATTAGGAAATTTTCTCAAAGCATCTCAGCTGAATTTGCTGATGCCTAACTGAATTCCCTGCTTCCAATCATCTCATCCTCCAATTAATTGCATATGCCATTGCCTGAGTGAGGGATCTTCTAAAATATAGCTCTGATCGTGGGAGATGAAGGAAGTGTCTCATTGCTTAAATTAAAAAAATCTAAACTTATTAGTATTGAATGCTGTGTAAACCTCCTTTTCAGCTTCCGTTTGATCCAGCCAAATTTAATGTCCTATTGGTAATGCTAATAAGTATAATGCACTGCCCCCCACCAAAAAATATCTACATCCTATTCCCCAGTACTCATGACTCTGCTATGTTACTGGGCTAAGCAGAAGTAAGTTTGCAAATTGAATTAAGTTTGTAATCAGCCGCCTTGAGATGGAAAGATTATTCTGTACTAAATCCAACGGGCTCAGTATAATCTCAAGGTAGTTTACTGGGAAGAAAAAGAGAATCAAGAAAAATATGAAGATGCTGGACTGCTGGCTTTAAAGATAAGAAGAGGGTCACAGGTAAGGATTTCAAGTGACATCTAGAAGCTGGAAAAGGCAAGGACATAGATTATCTCTTACATCCTCCAGAGGAAGACTGCAGTCCTACAGAGAGCTTGATTTTAGTCTTGTGAGACCCATTTTGAACTTCTGACCTCCTGTGTATATGCTAATAAATTAGTGTTGTTTTAGGCACTAAATTCATGATTGTTTGTTATAGCAGCAATTGGGACTAATACACCATTATGTAGTGCCTAGTTAAACAAACAGGCTCTAACCCCAGACCACCAAGTTTGACTCTTGATCCTGACATTCACTCTGTGCTCTTGGACAAGAACCAAGAATTTTCTGTGACTTGGCTTCTTCCCATACTCGCTGATTCTTCAGATAAGTGAATATTTTCATTCCTTCAAAATATCTGTGCCTTATTGCTGCCATGCTTTGTTAACATTATAGTCATAATTCTTGAAAAATATACCTATTTTATGAATCCAGCACTAACATCCTCTTTTCTACTAAAACTTACTGGGATGTCCTGAGGAAACTTTATGTCTGTCTGTTTTTGTCTCTGTCTTTGTCTCTGTCTCTCTCTCTCTGCAATTCCAGCACTTTTTTACAAATTATAACTCCTGCTATAGTGAGTTGTTGTATTTACTTTAATATCTCTGTTAGCATTAAAAATTCTTAAAGGGATGGATAGGTTTTTATATTTTAAGTCCTCACCCCTCACCATCAAAAGTTCACATTGCTTATTATAGAAGTCCCTCAATATTTAACTATTGATATGTTTTTTGAAATTAATAGCCAGATATCATATTTTTTGAAGACTATCTTATTTTAATGACAAATGAGATCATGTACCTAGTAGGCACTTGGAATGTATTAGAGGATGAAATAGTTAAATTATCTTAAATTTACTGGGAAAGGAATTTTTAAGTTCACAGCTAACAACTTTTAATATAATTCTTTATTAAAAATACCCAAAAGTATATGTCAAAATACATTCTACTGTCATGTATAACTGAAAAAAAAAGAAATAAAAAAGCTGCTCAACAGTATCCTTTATATACATACTGAAGAGTTCATGGCAGCATGATTTTCTCTGTCTTAGGAGTAATAGGAAGGTAGCAATGCCCTCAAGGAAGAGAGATTTTGATATTCTGTTCCACTTCAAATTCTATGAGTGACTAATAGTGCTACTTACTGTGTATTAATTAAATAATAATGGAATGCTCTGTTTAAGAAAACACAAATTATATTGGAAGCAGAACCACCTCCCCTGTTTATGACTGGTAGTTTTCTTTATAAATAATGCTTGATAGTTTCTCTGGAAAATCATGGTTGCTGTCAGAAAAATGTCATCATGCATGGTAGTTTAATGTTTTAAACTTTGAAGAAAGGGTCACCTGCATATGGATTCTAACTTGGGTGTCTTAGGATTCTTGTGCCTTTGAGCCATGCTCCAAACCTTTCTTTTCTTACTTACATGCTATTTATAAAAGTAGACGTTATTATTTTAGCAATTTTGCTGCCTACATAGTTTGCATTTTAAGTTAACCATTATATTAGTATATAATAAATAAATTTTAATAAGTATACATTATGCATTTCTATTATAAGGCTGTCTATACTGCATAGATTATACGCTCCTATATATTCTACTATCTTCACTCTTGAAGAGCCTGAATTTGTATCGAGCGTTTTTTGTGTGACTTGGGTTTTTCAAGCCTCAGGCTAGTTGAAAACTTGACCTTTAATGGGCTAGTGCTGGAAAAAACTCTTGATAGGCAGAAAGGAAAGAATTAGCAGCTATTCTGACATGGTCATTTTTCAGGGCTGGTCAGAGCAGAGGGATGTGATATCTTGTGGAATTACGTGAGGCTGGGCTCAGTGAAAAACTCAAAACAATTATTAGGAGCAGTAGGGGGTACATCAGAGATGCACCTTTCACCTCAATTGAAATGTGGTAAATGAAATTAACATTTCAGAGCATGGTTAGGGTGATAAAATAGCAGGAATGGTTCTTCCATTAGGATGTAAAAGGAATATTTCTTTATATGATTTGCTCTGTGAATATCTAAAAGAAAATGTTAATTTAACTTGAAAATGGAGATTTTTTGTAAGTGGGTCTATATACACATTGAAGCTACTAAATGGAAACATGATGTTTGATTTCTCCAGTTATGTAGTTCTTTTTAAGTGAAGATACAGTTAATGTATACATCCCCTTGACTATATCATAATAATAGTACTTAAAGATCATTAACTGAGTTACATAGGATGCCTGATAATTTTAGGCATGTTCAGTTGGTAGAGACTTCATTACAGCCCAAGTTCTGGAGACCTACGTGAGTTATTGATGTACTGTGCCACCATGGGCCGAGGGCAAATGGACCAACTGAACTTGGACAGAAACCACTTAGACTATGAGCTACAATAAACTTTTTCTCTTATTACATTGATTCTCTCAAGTATTTTGTCAAGGTGATAGAAAGTAGAATAACAGACACGGCTAGGGAACATGACTTTTCAAGACCTGAAGAGAGCTCAGATTCTCTGGGGATATGAATTCCAGAAGAATGAAATAGAAAAAAAGACCCTGAATGTGGAGTGGTCTCAGCCTGTTCAAGGACCTACAGGAATCCAGGGTACCTGGAGAAGGAATGAGGGAGATAGCATCCTACCCAATACCTATGGGTATGATGAGATCAGATCATGTGAGGGTGTCTCAAAATAAGGACTTTATGGCAAGATTTTTATTGTTATTATTATTATTTTTGGTGGGAGGTTCTGGGGATTGAACCCAGGGGCACTCTTCTGCATCCCAGCCCTTTTCAGTTTTTTAAAATTTTGAGACAGGGTCTCACTAAGTTGCTGAAGCGGGGCTCAAACTTGTGATCCTTCTGCCTCAGCCTCCCAAGTTGCTGTGATTCCAGGGTGCTCTGCCATGCCCAGCTTATGATAATATTTTTACATGAGCCTTTAGTTAATTTTAAGCAGAGAAGTGATGTCATGACTGTCTTCACAAATCACTTAGGTGATGTATTGAGAACAGAGTAGGAAGAGACAGAAGAGAAAGCACTGAAGTCTGGTAGGAGATTTAGTGTGTTAATTTCAATTTTAATCTTACAGAGAAATATAAAACACTGACTTGAACCAAGAAAATTGCTAGAAGACGAGATTCCTAAAAGACATCAGTCTGGATGTTAGAAATGTCTAGAAGTTAAACTCTTATGCCCAGATACTGCTATAGTCCTGTGGATCCCCCCTTTATCCAGGCTACTATAACAAAATATCACAAATTGAGTGGCTAAGGAAGCAACAGACATTTATTTCTCACTGTTCCAGAGGCTGGAAGTCTGAGTTCCAGGTGCTGCTGACTTGGGGTTCTGCCTTCCTCTTGTAGACAGCTAACTTCTCTTGTGTCCTCATATGACAGAAGCAGGGAATGAGCACTCTGGGGTCTTAAAAGGCAGTAATCTCATTTGGATAATAATAGTAATCTCTACCCTCCTGATCTAGTTATATGCCAAAGTTTTCACCTCCTGACGCTATCACCTTGGGGAGTAAGATTTCGACATACGAATTTTGGTGGGGATATTAACATTCAGTCCATTGCACTCCCAGTTACCAATCTCTGTCAGAACTTATGGAGCTCAATTCAGTATATTCAGTCTTGTTTATTCTAAACACCCCCCCTCAAACTGGAAAATTGGGTTAAATGTCATTCTGATATTTTTAGTAAAAATCTAGGAAACTGAATGCAGTCTCTCCTAATATATATATATATATATATATATATATATATATATATATATATATATATATACACACATATATACATATATATGTATTTATATAATATATATGTGTATATTTTTATAATAAAACATCATGCAAACATAAGAAATTGCTGTGGTGGCATTATTATAGTAGTCTCTGACAGAATACATATCAGCCATCTTTAAAAGATTTTACTGTATCCAGACTATAAAATGAGTGCTTTTTGTATTGAATTTATGGTCTTGAATCTCACTTTCATAGCTTTTAGCTAAGTAATTTTTACCTGCTTTAGTACCTTGGCTTATAGATATTCATAATCACCTGCGTTCATTCTTCACAAAACATATAATTCTATAAACCTATCCTATCTTTGAAAAATACCTTTTGAGCAATAGTGTTAGTGCTTAGCTTATATTAAATGCTCGATGAATATTTTGAATGAATGATTTTAATACAATCTCCAACTTTTACAGCAAAATAGGATTTTTCTCTGTGTATTACTGCCCTTTTAAGACAAGTCCTCATGATTTTGAAGATTCATATGCAATTTATAATAATCTCCTATCATAGTGTAGATTTAAGATGTTTATTTGCTTAATTTGTTTTCACATGATATTACAGATAAAGATTCTATAAAGAATTAATATAAACACTTCAGAGACAATGTAATAATTATTTAATACTTGTCTTCTGTTAATTCAAAAATTATCAATTTTGGTTAACATTATTCCATATGAAAAAAGAGTGGCCATTTATTATCTACTACTATTAAATTGAAATTAAAAGAAAAATTTTATTCATTAGTCTGCTTTGTTGGACTTTTGAGTGAGCACTAGAAATAATCTTGTGGTTTGATTTCCTTGGGCTTGCATGCATCCAAATACTGTTAATGGCAGAAGGAAGTTAAACTAAAACTAATTTTTAAAAATACAGGTAGGCACACAAATCAGTGCTCACAAGTGTTCACAAGCTGGAGTGTGCTTTAAAGAGTCGTATTTTATTTTAAAATATATTTAAAATTCTGCCCATAACATATGACATTTGAGTATTCCCCCTCAGCACCCTCACAAAAAACCTTTTCTGTTTCTGAAAAACTCTGTTTTCCAAGGAACCTCAACCTTAGTCTCATCTCTGCCAAGGAATGAAACCCATTGTGTGTGATATTGTCATTAACAACAGACACTGATTCAAATAGAATAATTTTCCTGTCATAAACGAATATGACTGAAAACTTGAGTATCTAGGAGATCTCTCTTGGCCTGCTTGTACTTAATAGTAACTGCTATTTAGGCCATAAAGGTGAGTTATTCAATAAGGCAGACTACTGATGGCTGAATTTCTGGGAAATGACACTGATTTCTTAAGATCCCCATGTAAGTTACCATAATCAGTTGCCTAAATTCATTCAATCGTAAATGAATAAATACTACACAGATTCCACTACAAGATTGCAAAACCAAAACAATAGTTGTTCAGCTGAAATTAAATGATCTTTGGTTGTATGAGACTAATAGAAGTTGAAATAGAGGAAACTCTATTTAGCACTAAAACCCCCAGATGATATCAATCTTATTCAGAGCATTGCCTCCATGTTTTGCTCACAGAATACACGGGGATAGGTTGAATATATGAATTTCTAATATGATTGCTTGGGTTAAAAGGACTTGCTTGGGTATGTACTTTTTTTTTTTTTTTAAAAAAAACAGCTACCTTGGAAACATACTGATTTGTAAGTAAAATCTGTAGAATAATTGGTCAGTCATCACTTGCTTCAGGTTTTCCAAGAGGGAAGCATTACTGAGATGGAGGGGCAAATTTCAAACAGGTTGACTTGTTCTTGTTGGAGCCTTATGGGAGTTTGTCAAAGGAAATACAGGTTGTGTGTTTTTCAATTCTGTACCTTTCTACTTGATTTTCTATATGTAACTTGGAATCTTGTGATTTCTGTACATTTTCTTAGAAAAAAGAGATGATGGTATTATAGCCATCATTTTCATACCTTACTTATCCTGCTGATTGATTCAGAGTGCTATATAGAAAATGCACTGAACAGAGAGGTCATTGAAAATGAAGCCATTAGCTTGTTGTCAGAGTTCAGGCCAAAGTTAGGGGTGATTTGGACCAGGGTTGTGAGATGGAGGAGAAGAGAAGAAGAGCTATAGGAGATTTCTATTGAGGGTGGAGCCAATAGAACTTACTGAGACATTGGATGTCTATACTGCAAGCTTGAGTGAAGCCCATGCCCTTGATTGTTAAGAAGGAAGAGTGCAGAGAAATGGAAAGTGAGGAAGGAGAAACCAAGGATATCTTCTATTTTTTTTTTTTGGTTTGAACAATAAAACAGAAAATCGGATCTGTCACAAATACCAATCTTATTTGCAGTTTGCACAAAAGTTCCAATGTATAGTAGTTCTAAAAGCATTTATATTCAAATGGATTATTCTGGATTTGGCTTAACCTGGAAAGATTGGAAGGGGAAAGATATTTCAAATTTCAATTTCAGAGCTGTCAATCTTGTATCTTACTTGAACACTGAAATTATTTGTTATGAAGAAGGTTATGATCCTCATGCTCTAAATGATCTCTAGGAGTGATTATATATATATATATATATATATATAAATTATATATATATAATTATATATATAGGAGTCATTTTATATATATATATATACATATATATAATCTATATATATAGTTATAAATTATCCTTAATATAGAATGAGAAGAAAGCAGGCATTTTTTCCTTTTTATTTAAATATGACAGCAAATGTACTGTCTCAATGAAGTCATGTTCTTTCAGGCCTTGGTGATTTCTTTTAATTTCAGAGTCCAGAAAGGAAACTGACAGCTGATAACTTTCCAAAGCGTGGGAGGGATGATGGGATCCTGAATTTAAATCATGGTAAAAGCTTGACTTGAATCTTAGAAAGCTCAGTAATTGATAGCAACTGATATAAATCCAACTGAATGGTAAAAGATGGACAGGCTGGTTAGACATTGGAAAAGGCAGAGATTATGAGAATAATGAATAAATAGAACAATTGATTCAGTTAAACTAAATGTATGGGCTTATCTTTTAGAGCAATTTCTTCAAAGCCAATTGATAAAAATTATACCATGCCTTGCATATTTACTGATATTTCTCTATTAGCCCATTTAGTACTATTTCCCAAGAACAAAATGTGAACATTTTTATTCTTTATTATCTTTACAGATGTTTTGAATATTACCCTATAAAGCCTGTCTTTCTGTTTCCTGTGTGTCTTTCTGTACTTGTCTTTCTCCTTCAATTTCTGCTTCTACAGAGTTAGGGAGAAAACATGGGGAATCTTAAGTTCAACAGACCCAGATTGAAATATTAACTTTTTAAACTTTAGATCCCTCATCTATAAGAGGTAGTAAAGTACTTATAAGATTGTTTGGGAGAAAATAGATAAAATGTATAAAAACACGTACATATTGCCTGATATACAGTGGGTGCTGCTAAATATAAATCAGCTTTCTTTCTCCATATAAAAACTAATTCCCGACTGTTTTCTTTTGCTAAACTGGAAATAAGCTGTCTTCTTTGGAGCTGTCATGGTAATTCATTTACATTTATTTTTCATATTCTAATAATTTTCTAACTATTGGAATAAATATCAGGCATGTAATCACTACCAGGCTGTAAATTCCTTGAAACTCCAGAGGTCTTACTATTTTGTTGTTGTTGTTGTTGTTGTTATTTCCATAGCACCATTTTTTTTCTTTTACATGAAAATAAGTCTGTATTGACTGGAAGGGTAAGAGAATGAATGAGTACTCCTCTCAAGAGGGGCACTTAGCCCTTGAATGCAAAATATCTCACTTATTTCTATATTGATTACATGTTAAAATGGTAACATTTTAGATGTACTGCATTTACTAAAATGTTATTGAAATTCATTTTCCCTGTTTCTTTTTATCTTCAAATGTATCTTTGAGAAAGTTATTGCTGTGACTCTTGTTTTTATTTCTATTGAAAAGCAACCATTCAAGAATCTCAGTGTTAATGCATAAGGACAACAGCTCTCAAACCTGTTGATCTGAGAATTTGCTAATTGTTGGTTAAAAATAGACATTAAGAGGTAAATGAATGGTGAGCAAATATACAAATGGAAGAACAAAAAAGGAGGTGGAATAAGAGATCAGCAAACGTATAGATTGTGTCTGTCTCACACATTCTGTGTGTCCCCATTATCTAACATTGTTCTCTGTCAATTAAAAGAACTTATATTCATGTCATTCATACCAGTATTGTCTGAAAATTTTAATTGGCTTAGTCCTATAAATGAACTTCCTCAATTCTGCAATGTCTGTGACTGACAGCTTGCCTTACACTCATATCCTATATCAATTTCTCTTTCTCAGAGAAGATTTAAAAAAAATAAAACAACCACATTGAATAAAACCAGAGATATTCTCTTTTATTGGTATGCATTAGGCATACAATTGAAAAACTATGCTAATGGAACATTTATTTGTATTTTAAGTCTATTTTAAATGGTCTTGCCTTCATAAATCTTAGATTTTTTTTTATTATTTGAAAGAACATGTTCATGTGGGTTTGTAATGTACATTGATGGAAAAAGCATAAAATATAACTCTCCTTTTTCATTTTAATAAATCTATTTAGTGACTAAAACACTATTAAATACCCACACTATTGCTCATTATGTTGTAATAGTTCTTCATTTAATAGCTTAGCACTTATGGATAGTCTAAATCTTTGTCATTCAAATATACATAGATCTCTATCACCATTTATCTGGTTTTTCTTTTCTTTTTCTTTTTCTTTTTTTAAAGAAGGTAAAAAGTCTGTGCCATTATTTTACAATTGGATATGCTTTTTTATCATAATTTTTCCATCACACTTTAGAGTAGTTCTAAGTTATAGTTTGACCTGTGCAAGAGTCAAATTACCCATTGTAATATTACCTATTATAAAAAAGTTTATATCTTCAAATTGGCAAGTTTTCAAATATGACTGTTGAAATTAGAATGTTTTCCTAGGATAGAGTTCTTTTATTTTCCTTTCTTTCCTTTTGTTTTTTTATACTTTTCTAGCTTCCTAAGGTGGAAGATTGTAGCATTAATTTTTTTTTAAGAGAGAGAGAATGGATCTTTTTTTTTTTTTTTTGTAGATAGACACAACACAATGCCTTTATTTTTTTTGTGTGTGGTGCTGAGAATCCAACCTGGGTCCCGCCAGTCCTAGGTGAGCATTCTACCACTGAGCCACAATTCCAGCCCCATGTAGCACCAATTTTTAAAGTGATTTTCAGCACTTGTTTTTTTTTCCTAAAGAAATATTTATAGCTATACATTTCCCTGTAAAGACTGTATTAACTGAATCTCAGGCAATGTTCTAGAATGCATTTTTCTTATTATTCAATTAAAAACACTTCAAATTCTCTCTGGTATTTCTTCTTTTATCCATGTAATATTTGATTCCCAAAGTAAGTCCACATGGTCCAAAACATATTCTGTATAATTTAATTTCTGGAAAATTTGAGAGAATTCATAGCCAGCATGTATCTTGTTGAATAGCCCATGTATACTTATGTTATCTATTTAGCAATTGCTTATTATAAAATTATTTAAATATTAACTAAATTAAATTGGTTAACAGGATTGTTAAAATCTTCAATAATATTAATGTATGTTTAATTTTTGGTAAATAATACTGACAAGGAAGCATCAAAATCTCCATGATTGAGTTAGGATTATTTTTCTCCACCTAGTTCTGGAACTTTCCTTCCTATTTTCAAGAACTTGTCTATTTGAGGCATCTGCATTTAGATTTTTTGTGTCTTCTTGATGAAACAGTCATATTTTCATGATGCCATGTTCCTGTTTATTCTGAATGAGATTTCAAGTTTTGAAGACTATTTTGTCCAATGTTGAGATAGTTTCCCCAAATTAGTGTTTTATTTTATAGCTTTTTTTCATTCTTTTATTTTATAAAATAAATGTATATATGTATATGATTCTATGTGAGACATATCCTGTGTGAACATAAGATAATTTACTTGATCTTTGGTATTGTTTGCAATATTGTATTAAGTATTCAGGAGCTGCCAAATTGAAAGGTTGCCATTTAATCTTAATCTGAAGGAAAAACTCTAGATTCCTAAGGTGGAATGATTTTAAGTTGAAGGAACTTTGGTTTTTTTTGAACTACAAACCCCACTGTGTTTTTTTTTCTATTTGCCATTTCTTATTTATTTATTGTCATTCTTTTTGTTTATGAAATCTGACAATCTATACTTTAATTTGGATATTTAGTTCATTTAAATTTAATTATTAATATTGCTGGCTTAAATCTACCTTTTTGTCACTTTTATATCTGTTTCATCTGCTCTGTTTGCATTTATCTCCTTCCTACTGTTCATATCATCTGATTTTTTAAAATTTTTCTATTTCATTTGATCTACTTGGGCTATTCTACTTAATTATTTAGTGGTTGTTCCGTGGAACACAGCATGCACTCAGAACTTATCAAAGACTATGTAGAATTTTTTGAAAGAATATTAGATCACCATATGTGTAAATGCCTTACAATAGCCTTTGTCTCTTCCCTTCTCTTCCATTCTTTGTATTATTGTAGTCTCATATTTATATTTATTTATTTGCTTATATATTTCTTAGTATATTATGAAATTCGTAATAAATTTTATCATTATTTTATTTTAAATATTGTCTTTGACAGATATCAAAAAGGGGATAAAATAGCTTTTTTACATTCACTGTCTTTTTTTATCCTTTCAGGCACACACTCTGTTTTTATTCCTATAGATCTAACTGTTATCTGGTAATTCTGGAGATCGACCTGCATCACATTCTCCTAGCTTTTATCTCTGAGTATGTCTTTATTTGGCCTTCACCATTAGAGAAAACTTGCTTTATATTGAACATTCAATTTTGGTTAATGGTCTATCTCCTCCTTTCATCAAAGGTGTTCCTTCACTGTTTTCTGGCTTTCATTGTCTCTGCTGATAAGTCTTCCATACTTCTTATCATTCTCCCTCATAACTAATAATCAGTCTTGTTTTCTCTGGCTGAAGTTTTCCTTTTTAATATTCAGCTCCTTAACTTGGATGTTTCCAGATGTAGTTTACTTTGGATTCAAGGAAAGGCAATGATATACTTTTCTCACCTTTGTTTCTTCTATCCTTGGAATGAATGACTCTAGAAATATAGTCAAGATATAGGAAAAAGTCTGCCATCAACAAATGGGTGTAGTTTAAACTTTCATTAACAAATAGAAGGGAGATGATCAGTAGAGGAGAGGTAGGGGACCAAGCTGAAGGGAGGAAGGGAAAGAGCGAAAATCTGGGGAAAAAAATTGACCAAATTATGCTGCATGTACATATAAATATAACACAACGAATCCCACTTTTATGTATAATTAAAATGTACTTATTAAAACAATTAAAAATATGAAGCAAGCATTTACCATGCATCAGGCCTTGGCTTAGGTGCTAGGATACAACAATGAAGAGACAGACAAATCTTCCTGCTTCTTTGAGGTCATGTTCTTAGAGCATAGGTTGGAGTTTTAGGGACACATATGGGAAACAACAAACATGCCATAATTAGCCTATTTTAAAATCATAAGTAAAGAAGGAGATATGTGTTTTGAAAACCAGGCAAGGCTTATCAGGATATGGGGCCATAGGAAGGCCAAAGTGGGAATGAGTCCAGTTTGCAATATTGTATTAAGTGTTCAGGAGCTGCCATATTGAAAAGTTGCCTTTTAATCTTAATCTGAAGGAAAAAGTCCAAAAGTGAGCATTTTAAATGGAAAGAACTTTGGTTTTTTGAACTACAACCCCCACTGTGTTTTTTTCTATTTGCCATTTCTTATTTATTTATAAAATTTATTAACTTTAGAATGTGAGTTAGTTACTATGCTAAATAGAAACAGTACAAATATAATTCAGATAGATATTTAAGATCCAAATATATAATTAGTAATATAATTAATATAAAGTTGATTTCATGTTTATGGTTAGTTCTAGATATCCAGTTTCCAGAGAGGTAGTAGACTTGGTGTGTCGGCCTAGGATAAAAAATAAAAACTGTGAATCCGATACAAAGACATTCAAATTCATGTCGTGAAATACTGTGCTGGACTCAGAAAAGACATCTGAAATTCTAATGCTTCTAGCTGCTGCCAGTTTGTAATTCCTTTGAGAAAAGGGCATATCAAAAACTCAATGCAAAATACACGTGTGTGAGCTAGAGGTTTGCATGAAATAACAAAGCAGTGGGTTCCAATCCTGCAAACTAGAAAACACTTAGGAGTGTGTGTTGCTCCAAATTAAAAAAGGTGACTTTCATGCTATTCCTCGTACAATTCACTGCTACAATTTGCACTTAAAAATGGGGTATAGTTTATTAAACTGTGTTTTCAGGTGATTCAGTTAAATTAGCTTGTCAGCAGCTCCTGGGTCCTTTTTCTGCTAAAGGATTTTGTGTACCCTTCATAATTTCTCATAAACAAAACAAACTCTATTCTGCATAGCTTCTGCTTGTTTCTTACATCACATGCCATTAAGTCTGCCTAGTTTAATTTTAAGTATACTGCAGTAGTTTTTCTCTTGCCTTTTCTGTCTTCTCTCATTGTGGATGAACTCTCTTCTGCTGTGGAAATGTCCCCTCTATTGAAGCCAAGTCACATAACTGAGAAAGGGAAAAATATTACACCCTCCTTCCTTACCATTGCACTAGGTCAAAAGATCTCTTGGGTTGTCCTTCAAACCTAGAATTTTATTCTGAAAATGGTTTACTAACAGAATCATTAGTAAATGTGCACATTTGAAAAATGCTCCATGTCCAGGGACTTTACAGTCATGCATATGGTGAAAATAATTATTATAAGATATTGCATACAAGCAGCTCTTGAAATGTGCATATACTACAGTTGGCAATGAATCATAGTAATAACAAGATTGTCCCATGTAGCTATTTGAAGATAACTAGAGACAGTGTTGTGCATTATTTATTAATACTTTATCTCAAACGTACACAATCAATCCTATTTTTTAATGGAAATAGAAAAACTTAAGAAAAGTTAGTAATTGAGGTGCTACTAGGAATGCTTTTCTTTAATTAAGGAGCAGTTTTAGGTATCGACTCCTTGGACACTTGCAAAGTTTTTGAAACCTCAGCATAGATGTCTGTGCCTTTATGGAGGGCTGGTTACATTGTGAAATTCAGCAATTTGAAAATATGGCATCATGAGAAAGATTTATGTGTTTTATTTGAAAACTGAGGTCTCCAAAGCTTTCAGAGAAAACTAGCACCAACTTACTTTTATTCCTCATTCTAGCAATTGATCAGGGACTGTGTGGAAATTAATTTTCAAGCACATAGAGTATGCTACTGATGTGTGCCATATTTTCAGAGGGATATTGATCTACTTATAGTTGTTTTGTTGACTCTAGAAATGATTTGCCATAAATTCACATGGTAAGAAATGTGAAAATATATAAAGTTTTAAAACAAATTGGATATCCCTATCCAAAGTCCTTGGATCCGAAGTGTTTTTGAATCTGCATTTTTTCAAACTTCTTAATGTTTATATATTCAAAATGAGATATCATGGGGATGGGACCTTAGTCTCAACACAAAATTCAGTTTTTGTTTCAGATACACCATACACACAGTCTGAAGTTAATTTTATACAACGTTTGTAGTTCACCTGCATTTTGACTACAAGTGGTGACATGAGATCAGGTGTGGAATTTGCCAATTATGGCATCATTTTGGCACTCAGAAAGTCTGAAATTGTGGAGCATTTATGAATTCAGATTCTGCATTAGGGATGCTCAACCTGTACAATGAAAAAAATCTTGATTTTTTTTATATTCTAAGTGCTTTAAATATTTTCATATGCGAAAATTCATTTCTATCATATTCACATTTAGATTATATGTGTGCAATTTTAGAAAAAAATGGATCAATTTTGTAAGTGTTTTTGACTCAATAATATGCTACAAATAACTTCTTTCCATGGCAACACATGAAGTTATTTTTCCAACAAAAAAGGATGATTAAATCAAAGGCCCTATTACTAGAAATAATTGGATGGAAGTCTCATCCAAATTTATCTTTGATAAAAAGCTACTAGAAAACAATTCATCACTGAAAAGAAAACAGTTAGCAATAGAGTGCTATTGTAGTAGTGAGTTTATTTCTTTTCTCAGCAGAACCTCAGATTGTCCAGATTTTCATTAGATTTAAGGTCACTATGGGTTGAGAGTTCATATCTTAATTTAAGAATCTCAAAATAGCTTGTCTTTTTGGTGCTTACTTAAATAAGTTTAGAAATATTAGTATCTGATATATATCTCAGTGTAGAGTGAAGAGCAAAGTAAAAAAGTTATTTTAATCAGTCATTCTAAACTTGAGGTTTATGTATCACCCATACAATCCTCTTGAGAGACACCAGATTGCTTTAGAATGTATAACATCTAGAAACAGAATGGAATCCTAGAATCCGGTGTATCTTGAAGGGTTTGTTTAACACCTTAACCTCCTATCCTTATGACCTCTGGAAAAACCGAGCCATTGCCAGGATTTCTGAAAATACCCAGGGCATTTTCTATGTGTCTAGATTTTAGGATTCTGCTTCCAATGTACTCTTTGTGGGCTGTGCTGGGTGGCAGAGATGTAAAACCTTTGGGTCCCTCTCCAAACCATTTACTAAAGCAACAATTTCTCATATACTTAGGAGGGGAAGTTCTAGAGAATAAGTTTAAACAGCAGCTGCAAACACTGGCAAAGTAAAACAAGTTATTCTATTCTTGCAGTGCTTGGGGACATTATAACTTTATAATATTCATGAAGATGGAGCCTCAGAAGTGAAAAGGCCTCTCTCTCTCCTTGCCTCCCCACCCCCTCTTTTCTCCCTATTGTCTCCTCCACTTCCTTCTAGTCTGTTTTCTATGAAGGAAGAATACTTTTCTTTTAATACTCTAAAGTTGAATGGTATCCAATTCTTATGAACTTGAGCCTACACAGACACTTTTTAAAAATATTTTTTCCAAGCAAAGAAAGCTCCTTTCCACCCCTTGACTACATAATTTTGGGAGATTTTTCTACTTATTGTTTTCTACCACATTGCAATTAAATTTTCATATTAAGCCATAACGAACACACAGACTGTCAAACACTTATTACTTACCAGCTGCCATTTTTACATTATCTGTTGGAATAGGAACCATCAGTGTACATGGCTTTATGTCTATGGACACTAAAGAAATAAAATTGATAGAGGTTTAAATGTACCAGCTATTGTAGCACTTGAGAAACTGAAAGGCAATAAGTTACTTGCCTTGAGCTGCGATACCTCATCTTAAACTATTCTTCTATGTTGTCATGCAGTTCTGGAAGCCTCTGACCATCAAGGAGCTGTTGGAATTCACTTAGCTATAGTTAGCAGGGTGCTGTTTGTTTTTACAACAAAATTCTGCAGTGTTTTTGGATAGTACTTCTGTGTTTACTTTATACCGATGAACAACATCAATTGGAATAATTATCATGGAATGGTGGAGATGGATATACCTAAATGGCAGCAATGCATTCCATGTAGTCCCATTATTTTCAAGACCTGAATACAAACCATTGATCCTCCCTGCATGTATCAAGAAGTTTCATGATGGTCCAACTAAATAAGATAGTGATGATTTGATAGTCAATGCTAGGTTGCAACTGGATTGTCTTGGAGCTCTCAGCACTTTGAATATGTGTAACTAAACACAATCTTGGGAAAGAGGGGCTTTTAAGTCAAATGGTGCTGACTCCCATAGTCTGCAGTTGATGATTGGGTGGTCCATTAAACAGACAGCTTAGGGCAACTTTTGCTCTGGGAGCATTGCAGTAATCTATGAAGGGAGTCAATTTGATCAACCTCATCAGAGTCTGCAGGATTTCTGAGTGGAAGCTTGATTGCTTTGCAAGGTTGCTGTCTTTACCATGATCATAAGTCCCTCAAATGCTGATACATCATCTATTGTGTCAGGCAATTGCAGAGTAGTGGCCTAACAAATTTGAAGAATTTTTTTCTATTGTGGCAATTGCTGTGCAGCTGAACGAAGAATCTACTTTAATTATCACCTTTCCTGTACCTTTTTCCAAAGCACTCCATACTGAAAGCATTGTTATTGTTATTGTTGCTTTTCATGTGGAAATGAGGTTCCCTTTTGGGGCCTAAATATATATTTGTATATTTAAAAGGTGGAAAGAAAAAATCAGTTTCTTTACTGCTGGTGAGCTGAAATTTAAAATTTTTTTCCACCATAGAAATACTTGTTTGAAGAAATAAAAGAACAAACATTGCAAGTGAAATCTTGAATTTAGAACCCTTGGGTATTTTCATATCTGGCCATTTTTCTTTGGAGAGTATACATTGAAAAGGAATAGATTCCGAATTATTTGTTTGAATGAGCATTCTGTGTACAATAATAATATAATAAAATGTGATCAAAATGAATTTTGAGGCAGGATCCCAAACTGAATTTTATTCAGGGCAAAGAAGCTTGAGCATTTTTGATGTGGTGAGCCCTTTTCTTCAACAGATAAGAACAGCAAAGGAAGCCTTTTCATTCAGAAACTACTTATTGACCCTATGAGGGAGACATTGTGGAAGACACTAATGATACGGGAAAAACCTCAGGGGCATAATCTGTTCCCTACCATGTTCCATGTCAGTCCAGGTGATGCATGTGGCACATTAAAGAAGCCTTATGAGAGAGAAAGAATCAGTGCATCTTTATGTGAATTAGAACTTACCCAGTTTACCTTCCACATTAAAACTAGTACTTCTTTTGGGCTGGGGTTGTGGCTCAGGGGTAGAGTGCTTGCCGGTCATGTGAGGCACTGGGTTCAAATCTCAGCACCACATTAAAAAAATACAAATAAATAAAATGAAGTTTAAAAAAAAACAAAACAAAACTAGTACTTCTCAGAATAGCTTCAGAGTTTTGTTAAACCACATCTCACTGGACAATTCCTGAGTTTCTGCTTCAGAAAGTCAGAGTTGAACCCCAAGAATTTGCATTTCTGTCAGGTGCCCGGATGATGCTGATGCTGGTGACCCAGAACCACACTTCAGCAACTACTGCTCCAAAAAAAGATCAGAAAGTGCTTCAATATGAGCAATGATGGGTGTGAATAGTAACTGACAGGTCACTTAAATCACTGTATAAATGTTGCAGCAGAGAGTCACAGTTTCCGTGAGATTCAAAAAAGCATATCTTTTTTGTTTGTTTGCAGTGTCACTGTGAAACTAAAATAGTTGTAAAATTTTTGATTCAGTAGTTATAAAATATATTTTATTACATTTAAAAAACTCACCAGATTGGGCAATTGCTAAGACATTCAGAATCTTTGTGTATATTTGAACAAAGGAGTACAAGCCACAGATGGAGAATCTCAGATTTTCAATATTTAGAAGTGTGGCATCTAATATATTCTTCATCCCAATGTACTATATGTTAATAGCCTTTCCATTGATATAGCAAAATACCTGAGATAATCAATTTAAAAAGGGGAAAGTTTTGAAAGTTTCAGTCAATTGTGAGTAGGTCTTGTTGCTTTTCTGCCTATGATGAGGCAGCACATCATGGTGGCAGTGTGCAGTGAGGAAATTTGCTCACCTCATGGTAGTCAGGAAGTAAAAGAGAGAAAAAGGAGGGGCCAAGGACTCAATTTCCCTTTTGAAGATTTGCCCCGTTGTGGCCAGAAGACTTCCAACTGGTCGCACCTCATAAAGTCCCACAAGAACACCATGGGAGGAGGACCAAGCCTTCAACACTTCTGAGTCTTTCAGGGACACTATCCAAACCATAGCAAACCATTACTGGCACATTTAATAATACAATTAATTCATGCTTTGGAAAATATATTTTGACTTGTTATTTTCTCTGACGTGTCTATTGCCACCTTTATTATAAATTGTTCTTAATTTCGTTGTCTCTTGGATTGTTTGTTTAATAGGTATGGCTCAGTTTTCCACTCCCGTTTGTCTGGTGGACTCTCTGTACTCTGTGTCAATAATTCACTTTCTACTTCAAATTTGCAATATTTCAGAAGTAGACATCAGAGCCCAGGTAATCTGTAGAAGTACTTATTTTCCCACTGAAATTAGGAGTAACACACTCTGAGACCATAGAAAGGCATGCACAATTTTCATTATTGTTATTTCTACCTGACATTTGATGTACTTCACCCAAGGGTCCAGATTTATGGGGAGGTATATTTTGGAAAGTATCTGATTAGCCCTTTTGTTGATGTTGACTAGAGTCAAGCTTCAGTTTCATTAGTAGTTAGGTCATGTCTAAAGTCAGAAAAAGAGTTTGAACTCTGGCCCTTTGGGAAGGTGATCATAGTTTATTTCTGTCTATATGCAGGTTGTAAAGTATATGAATTTTAAAAAAAAGTAGTTAATTCATTTATTGGGTGAAATATAGAGAATGTGGCAAGTAGGAAAACTTTACTGCCAGAAAAACATCATCAGTTGTAAGCAATGGTGTGCCAGTAAACATTAATATCTGGCTTTCTGAGGGAAGGAAAAAGCCCAGATTTGTAATGTTTGCCAATTTCCTTGGCCACTCCCAATATGACTGAAGTCAAGCTACCAACTAGACATCTCTGAAAATGGAGTTGGCAAGAGATGCATGCAATGGATTCCTGGGAGCCAGACCAGTGCTCTAGTCACAGCTTTATTGTTAGTTGCTTGGTTGGTTTTCAGGTGGGTGAGTGCAGCCATCAGAAGGCAGAGAGGAAGCTCAGATTTTCAGTATCAGTCCTTTATATGAGCAGAGTTGGCTCTTTTCCAGACTACCAGCTTGCCACTCTCAGATAATATATTAAATAGCTCCCCATCTTTCATCACTGCAGAAACAACTCCAGAGACTCAAAAGGAGCAATTCACAAAAAAGAGTTAAAAACTGATCACTGCAGAGACAATCATAAATGCACAGCATCGGAATTGTGTCTTTGTAGTAATGCCTCTGAGCTTTTGATGGCATATCTGATTCCCCTGGCACAGTGTTATACACCATTGTTGCAGCACTTACCACCTTGCTGAGTCATTATTTGTTTGCATGTCTCTGTGCCCCACTAGACCCTGAACATTTTAGGGCAGACTCCATCCCCCACCACCCCTATTATCTCTAAACATTAGCAGAATGCTTGGTTAACAATGGGAACTTTTAATGAGTTCTGTGCCTCTGTAGGAATACCAACTCCCCTAGCTCTCCTCGGGATTAACCCAGGACTCTGCCAGCACTGCCTGGCAATTGACTTTCCCCTCTGTCTAATCCTGTTCCTCACTTCTTTATAGAAGTTGTTGCTGAAAGCAAAGCACTCCACAGCCAATCTCCTGCTTGCAGATCTCTACTTAAGGGACAATATTTCACTTGGGAGTTTTTGAATATTGCATATTGAAAAATCTGGAAAATTTGGACATTTTTCTATTATAACACACTTCAAAGCAGCATTAAGTCATTTGCATTATTTAAACTGAGTATCACAATTAGTTAGTGGCGGTCCTTTGCTTGGGGGCACTATTAAACTAAATGATACATCAGATTCTCAAACTTCCTAAAATTTCTTTACCACTCTTCATTAGAATTACCTGACTCTGCCGTAATTAATGTAACAGAGTTTCTAGATAGAGTGCAAGAGCTTTTGAGACATCACACAAAGTCATCATCACAAAGTCTTCTCTCAGATTATTCTGAATTATTGGCGTGGACTATTGGCCATTTTTTATTTGTACTACCATTGAAAATGTGGATATGTATTTTTGGTCCCAAGCAGCCAGGCCAATGCTATACCTTTGAAAAAGACATCACCTTTTGGTGTTGAATTTTCACATCATCTGAACTCCTTAATATGTCGTGTGGGATTCCTTAGTACAAACAATTCCCACATGTTGCACATGTCACCTGGCCAACCTGCATCTGCACCTGGAATAATATGCTGTGAAACCAGGAAATGCTTCTGCATAGATGAGGCAGGAAGCTTGGGGCTGCCCAGATCCGAAGCAATAGCAGACTTCTCAGAAAGACAGTTTTTTTTTTCTCCCATTTTGTTATATGACTAAATAAAGGCATCCAAATGTATGAATCTCAGAATTCAGGAAGATTAACGTCTGACTCTACAGCATGATCAGGAACAGCCATCATTAACCCTTTATGTGCCCTAGTTTTAGAATGAAGTTCCTAATTTAATTATATCCCAGTAGTCCTCAAATGGATTCATGCTGCCCTTCTCATTAACAAGATCCCATTCTCTATTTGAGAGGATGTTACTTTTAGGTATCAGTCAAATGGGACAAGGAAACCTTCAACAATTTCTTTGAATAAAGGAAAAGCAGAGTGGGCTATTATAATCACATTGTGATCTGATTTGATTGCAAATCAGAGGAATATATAGCTATAGAATTGCAGGTACTAGAAATCCATACAGAGCTAAATAATCTCACTGTGTATGCCTCTATCTGTATCTCTATCAATATGTATATGTATAAGATATAGATACAGAAATATGTACACACACACACATATCATGATTTCAGTTACATTTTAAATGGTGCCGCTGTAAGTCAGCAAGTGAAATGTCATAACATAAGCTTATTTTATTAAATTCCTTTGTCTTGTGAATTTAGTACACAGATTCATATTTTAGAATTAAACTTTCTTTCCTCCCTTCTCCTCCCCTTTCCCTACATTCATCTTTTTTGAATATGACTGAAGAAAAGTCAGCCATGCTGGGCCTGACTACTAATCATGGTGAGGCTCAGAGTGAATGAGCAGGCCTCCTTGAAAAGAAAGCAGTTGGTGTTAGTGGTTTTCCCCAGCATCTGCTCTGGGTCTCTCACATCGACTGTCCAGAAATATGGAGGCAAAGGGAAATACTAGGAGGTGATTCCGAGGACCTAGCAGTGTGACTGTGGTGGCTGGTGCTGGGGCAGCTGCATTCATAGCCATATCCGGAGTTCTGAATGGCCCATCCAGACATAAATCCCAGCCTGTCCTCATCAGTGCTAACAGATGGCAACCTTATGGTGAGGCTAGTTTTATGGCACACGTTTTTATAATTTGTAGAAGCAACCCCTCCCTTGGGTAAAATGTGACTATCATGACACAATCACATAAACCTTACTTCTAAAAACAGAAAAAAAATATGTACATGTTTTGTTATGATGTATTAACTACTTCATTATAATTTTGTTGCAATAACAAAATCATAAAATGGGCTTGTTGAGAAAAATTAATCAGTAACTTAGGCAATTAGCATGAGTTCATTAAGATTCTCACATCAAGGTTAATTTTCAAAAGATATGCCCAGAAGATGGAAAGGTGGTAACAGTGTCAAAAAAAAGTGAAAGGAAAGGATATTAACCAATTATGCTTCAACAAGCCCAGAAAATAAGGGAGTTTGCAAAGATAAGCAAACGAACAAAGTGGGCTCATAAAACATTAGTTAGCTACTTGGGCTTAGACTCAAGGAAACCACTTCATTCATTTCCTTTTTCATTCCTTACTACTATGAAAAAGAAAAAGTGAAATAAACATAGTAAGAGAACACAATGCAAATGACAATGATAACAAACTAATGAAGAAGGAATAAAATATATGAAAAATATGATAAAATCATATCTACTTAATTGTTCAAAATTCCAGGCATATGTGACATTTTAGTGTACCAAAATATATAATACATGTATATATTTTATTTGTGTGTGTGTATGTGTGTGTGTGTGTATATATATATATATATAACTTCACAGCCACTTTGATGGTAACAACTGAAGGAGGAAAAAAAAACCTTGCTTTCTATTTTTAGAGGAAAATACACAAGTAAACAAGAGTCGGAAATGTACCTGTATCAAAAGTGAATGTGGTATAAAGTTACATCAATACAACTTTAGTTTTCAGAAAAATCAAAGACTGCATCCTGGTTATTATTATTTGGTATTGTATTCTCAGAGAATACATTTCATACTGACATTGAAGTAATGGATCTGATTTATAGCAACTGAAATGATGAAGAAAAAGGAAAATATTGTGTACATGAGCTTAAAGAACTTGGAATATTTAGGGCTGACAAGACCCAGAGAAGAAAGACAGTTATTTTAAATATTTGAAAGACTGTCATATTGGTGATGGTTGAGGCTTCATTTATGTCACTCTACAAGGCTGAAGAACAATAGGCAAGTTGAAGTTCAGAGTAAACAGGTCTCCACTGGGTATGAGAAAGAGTGCCAGCTATTTAAAGTAGAAATGAACTGCTTTGTGAGATAGCTATGGTCAAATGGAAGGTGAAGTCAATTGTTCAGTTCATGGTGGAAGGAATTTCTTATTATATGAGGCATTAAATATGATGACCTACAGATTTCCGTTGTTTCTAAAATTCTATGTATCATTTAGGGCAAAGCATTGTTAGGGACTTAGACAAACCATATAGGACTATTAATATTTGAACAATGCTGTTCATTTAGATCATTTTATTTTTACATATTGCCAATAGTGGTAGCACATAGAGGAAATGTTAAATAAAATGTCTCTCAGCAATGGAGATGGTATCCTGTAAAATATATTGATTAAATACCAACATCACTGCAACAGATGGCATAACCCAGTGTTAGACCAGTAAGCTTTGTCAGGGCAGGGCTGCCAATCCACAAATTGAAAACAGGGCACAAGTTCCCTGGAGGACTTGGCATCTGTAAATAATTAGTTACTGTAAAAGTCCTGGTCAGACACAAATTAGCTTCATTGCCGATGACATTTTTAATAGCTGAAGGACCTCACAGCTTTATTTAATTAGAATTACAGTATACGCTATATACGTGGCTGATCACCTTGGACAATTGTTTGGTTCTCTTCAACTTTGTTAGTCTAAGTTGTGATATTCCAGACATTTTATTTTTGTAACACAATGGGATCATAAAACCATAATGGAAGGCAAGATGGACCTATATGTCTATATTGCTCCAGCATTTTCTCCAGTTCTTCTTCTCATCCATAAGCCAACCCTTAAGAAGAAATCAAATACATATGTATTTGGTTTCTCCTCAGTGGAATTTGAATCCCACAAAAACCAAAGTGTGGTTTGAACTGAAAATGTTCATTTTTAAAATTTGCTACCATTCTCTCTGACATTATATTCCAACACTATCCTCTCCCTTCCCAGTGGATTTGGAAATGAATTTAAGTTTATTCATGAGAGAACTGATAAAGATAGATAAAATCTCAAATTGCTAACATTATCCAAATTTTTTATTCTCCAAGCCTTGGGTCTTATACCTCAAAACTTCTCTGGAAATGTGGAAGATAGTGAGAATTCAGTAAGCCCTTGCAATTAGTTTGGAGAAAAGTGATAAGTTTAGCATCCTTAGGCATGTCCTGGGAACACTTCTGTAGATTCCACTATGCTGTTGACCACTATTTCAGTTAATAGGGTAAAATATTTTTCCTTCTGATTATGCTCTCAGTAATTTGTCAAAAAAGAATTTGCTTTTTTGAAATAGTAAGTCACTGTACTTACGACAATTGAGACTGCTCACAAAACAAGATACAAACATAAAGTAAAATAGTGAAATCGTTTAAAATACCCTGTTTTAAAAAATAAATACCATATGATGTCAAAGAACAATAGACTCCTCTATACAATTCAGATTTTTATTTACCTGCAGATTTTCTATTTTCTACATAATAAAAATATAGAGAAATCAAAGGCAGAATTATACTACATAAAATAGCTAACATTTTATTCTATGCAAAGAAGCAGTAGGTAGAATTGTCAGAATTCACATTTTTTTATTATTATTATTACTGGGTTATTAAACTCAGGGGCGCTTAACCACCAAGCCACATCCCCAGCCTTTTCTTTTTTCTTTTTTAAATTAGAGACAGGTTCTCACTAAGTTGCTGAGGATGGCTTTGAACTCATGTTCTTCCTGCCTCAGCCTCCCAAACCACTGGGATTACAGGCACAGGCCACTGCATCTGGCTCAGAATTCATATCTTATTCCTGTGGCTGTATATCAGGGTGCCTCTGCCTACAGCCTTCTCCTCAACCTTGCAGAAATTTTGTCTTCAGTTGTTACATTCTTTCCTACTGGGTATCACCCTCTTACCTAAAAAGCACAAAGCATTTTGTGTTATTGCCTTTGGTGGAGCCTTTGGTTTGTGTTTTATTGGTCTATTCAGGTAATAAATGGCCAATTTATTGTTAGAGAATAACCTTTTGGTCACAATGGACCTCATACTTTTTAAGTAATTATTTTCAGTAATGGGAATTATAACCAGGAAACATTTCAGACAAGTGCTCTGCCTCTGAGTTACTTCCCTAACCCTTTTTATTTTTATTTGATTTTAAAATAGGGTCTCAGAAAGTTGCCAAGCCTGGCCTTGAACTAGCAATCCTCCTGCCTCAGTCTCCTGAGTAGCTAAGATTACAGGTACCCACCACCAAGCCCAGATTCTCATACCATTTATATGTCAACTATCTAATCATAATCAGAGTCCTCTTCTTTTTTCTTTTTTTAAGTTTAGAGAAAATTCCTTGGAGATTGCAATCATATTTCCAGGTCAGTTCATATAAGGAAAATGAAAATACCTTTGTGTTGTTTTTGACTGTAATGTGAACTTAACAATAATCCTTCAGATTTCATAGCCATTGCTAACTGTGAAGCACATATTCTCTACTCTACAGTCAATAAAGATGTTACCCTGTCTTATTCTTCATTTAAGAAGCCGGCTATGGCCTTTTCTTATCTATTCTAGTATGCAAACATCAAAGTATATTTTAGACCCTTTGAATGATCAAACTCTCTGGCATGACTTTATAGACCCTAGAGATTCCAACTTGGTTCAGGAAGGGATTTCTGGAGCATAAGATGCAAGATCCAGGCCTTTGGTGGTTCAAGAACTAGGGCAGGAAAAATTGATAGAGAACAAGCTGGTGACCGTTTGGTGCCACCTGAACAGTCCTAAAGGAGTCCTAAACTAAACATATTCTACAGTGGGAATCATGTTCTGAGATTCATTCCAACAAAGCAGGATTTGTCAGAAGTTAAGTTGAACCTAAAATGTATAAAATCCCTTAGCTATGTTGAAATTAAACTGTACATCTGTTCCCAGCATTAAATTTTTCACTGCTCCTTTCTCTATCTTATATGTGATTTTATATGTGATTTCAAAAATATGGCTCATTTTATGCTGTAGTTAACTTCTGATTCTTTTGTGAATTGTAAAGAAGTTGTTGAACTATTCAGGTTCATTGTTCTTTTTTTTGTATTCTGCTGTTTACTTTTTAGTTATTTGCTTCTTCATGAAATTGTTAGAGAAAAAAAGGAGTGAGTGAATTGGTCTTTTTATATGTTCAACATAACAAGATGAATGATTTACTTTAAGTGATGAAAGTTATTGGCTGAAAACAAGTTTTGCAATTAACTGCATATTTGGGTCCCTCACATGTTTTCAGTTCCTTGTTACCATGGGTAAGTGGGAAAAGGACCATAAGTTAGTTAACATTTCATCTCTCCCCAACATAGTTGCTATGCCCTAAATCACAAGTAAGAAGTTAGTAAAAGGGCCAGGGATGTGGCTCAAGCGGTAGCGCGCTCACTTGGCATACGTGTGGCCCAGGTTCAATCCTCAGCACCACATATAAACAAAGATGTTGTGTCTGCAGAAAACTAAAGAAAATAAATATTAAAAAAATTCTCTCTCTCTCTCTCTTAAGGAAAAAAAAAGGAAGTTAGTAAAGGGCTGACATGAGGAGGCTGTAGTCTCCTAGGCAAAGGAGGCATGTAGTAAGCCCTAGTGAGAAGGCAGCCTGGATAGGGGCAGTGTGTGAAAGAAGCATCTCCTGTGCCAGCAATACTAAGATTAAAAAAAAAAAAAAAGGAGCCACTTCGGGACATAGGATATCATTTGGGCTTTTTTGACATTCAAAGATTGATTAGGGGGTCCTGTGTTGTTCTAAACTTCTACTTGGCCTATGTTTTTCCCATTTATTCTTTTTGAACCAACATCTATTAAATTCCTTTTTATGCATGAAGTGTCTTATGCTGGGGTCGTAACAAGTTGACTCAGCCCATCCAAAGAAGGGAGGACGGATATGATTACAGGCGATATAAGTCAGCATATGTTAATGGCGATGGCAAGGGGAAAAAAGTTCTTGTGAATGTGTAATCAAGCGGGGCATCATGGTCTGGGGCTTACAGAACAGGATGGCTTGTTGGGAGACATTCTAAGAACAGGGAATGGCATGAACCAGGCATTGAGGCAGGAAAGTCCAAAGATGAATGGGAGCATGAGAGAGCAGTACATTTTAGCTAGTAGGTTTGAATTGGGGTTAGGGCATCATTCAAATGACTTTGAATTTCAGACTAATAAACATAGCCTTTATCCCGTGGGTAACTCAGAACTAGTAGAATTTTTTGAACAGGTCTCTTAATACTGTCAAGATACATCTGGTAGCCCTGAGAAAGGGGAACTGCATTCAGGGATACACTGAAGTTGTTAGGATAAAGAACAGATAAAACATAACATTTGATTTAATATTACAGTAAAATGGAAGTGGCCCTTCATTGGTCAATCAGAGGAACTTGAGCAAATTAATGCCTTCTAGGTGCTTTTTCTTTTCTTTTAACATATGAAAACAGTTTTATTACTTGCATAGCATTATTCAGGAGTTGATGTAGGCTTACTCTCTTATTTCTCCCCATACAGTAACTATAGCTCCCCCAAAGAATCTAGTTTTAATAAGACTTGTACATACCCCCTTATCTTCAATTTCAAAACCCCCAGAACTCCAAAATCCAGTACTTCTAAACTTATTTAAGCAGCAAAATCTTATGTGAACTAACATACCTACTATTTATCCCATTTTCCTTATTTAGTATTATTTTTCATTTTTTTTACAGCTGATATATCAATATAATTATTGGGTTATGAATGACTCATTCCTACCCATAGCAGCTATTCCACAATACTTGCTAACATAGCAGATTATCCTCCTAGAACCCAAACATCCTGTATCCCAATACACATCTCCCTTGGAGACTGGATTTGTGATGTGGAGTGGAATCCTGCTGATCCAGCTTAGAGACTAGACTGCCTGATGTTGAGATGTGAAGTTGTGGGTGAGGACTTTATGGATGATAGAGACCATAGGTTCTGGGGTCAGTCATATTGGATGGCCCTGTAGATATTCAATGCTCCAGTCCATATTCCACCTTCAACTACTGTGACCTTTTAATGGCTCTTTTTAGAGCAGCATGTACAGCTTTTTCTACATAAGTAAAACAAATGTATAGAAAACATTACAACTCCCTATATACATGCAGTGAATAATCAAAATTGAGGAAAATGTCTAAAATTTTCTATAAACCAGTGTTTTTGCTAAAGGGAAAATTGATTAAGGAACATTTTGCTCAATTTTTATAATGGGAACATGCAAAAACTCCTTCAATCCATGGGTAAAAATTTAGGCTTCTAATCTACAGTTCTTATTTAGACTTAAACCTATAATTCTTCATTTTGAATTTTATTTTATTTTTTTTTAACAAACTGTGTGTATGGTAAATTTCTATGTCTATGAAATTTCAACTATTTTATACAATTGATGGAGACATTTTGATTGTCTAAAATCCTTCACGACCTAAGAACGAACAGTCTCCTTTCTTTCCAGAGAGAATTCAGGTCATGAATCTCATGCTTATTGCTTATACAACAACTTATTGTCCTTAATATTGTTAAGGGATTTGACAGAAAAAAAATGATACTTTCCCAAGGATGCTGTAGCCTCTCAATTTTTAAGTAAGGATTTCTAATTTCTATTATAACCTAAAATTAGTAAGTACAAATTCATGATGAAATTCCTTTGGTAGGTCTTATGGAGTCAGACATGTAAGTTTCAAGTTTGTCTTTAGAGAAACAGCAGTTTTGCCAGTAGAGAAAAAAAGTTGTAATAATGGAATTTTCCCTGTGATGATGAATTACCAGTTTGAGAGGAAGTGGTTAGGGAATGGTGGCCTATCAGCCAGAAAGGCCCAAGAACAACCATTAATAAGCACTCTTTGGTTGGATCCCTATCATTATGGTGCCTGAGCTCCCTGGGAGAGCGCCATTCTGCCTCCATGAAACATTCAGAATTGTTCATGAAAGAATGAATGAAAGAGTATAATAAGCTGTCAAAACAGACTGCAGAAGTTTTTGAAATAAGAATAAATATTAAAATTGGAACATTTTTTTTTTGTCAAGAGAACTCTACTGGTGAAACTAGGGTCATCATAATTACTTGCACTAATTTGTCCAAAAGTAAATTGTAGGACATTTTATGTATAACATTTTATGTATGAGTCCTACATTTCTAATACAGATTTTTAAGAGTTTAAAAGGGAGGAAAGCATGATTGATCCAGAGCATCAGTAGATGATCTTTTGGAACTGTTTTTGAAAAGCTAGAGAAAGCTAAAGATACATAGATTATGGGACTGTTCCTTTAAGGAGGATTTACTTCAATCAGATTTCCATCAGGAAGTAGATTCAGCGGTCAGTTTCACATGTAGTTCCACAATCTTCAACAAAATCAACTTACTACTGGATCCTCGTTGTACCACGAGATGTAAATCATTAGTTCTCCAACCAGTTGGTGGTTTCTGTGGCTGGGAAAGGGCTGTCAGCCAGTCTATGGCCTGAAATGTTGGCGATGAAGCAACATTAACATGGAAATTTGAAGTCACTTAAAGGCCATGTTTCATATGCTGGTAGCTGGACCCTTCTTTGCACTGAGGAAGAAAGGAAAAATAAATGGTCTCAGTGCTTTGTGCGTCAGGAAGGGAAGTCACAAGTTAGCCTGTCTGTGGTGAGACAGTCTTCCACAAGAAACAGAGGGATATACAATTAGGGCCTTACTTTCCCAGTATCATGGTCTCCTCACAGTTGGCTATAAATGTCATATAATGTCTTTTAGCAACTTGTATACTTCATGGGGTCAGGGCTGGGTCTGTTTTTGCGTCTACTCTATCCCTGGAGAACACAGTTGACATTTGATAGATTTTTGTTTAAATGAATGAACAAACTGATATCTAAACGGTTATGACTGTGATCATGTTTAGTAACATCATTATGCCAATTTAAATAATAAATCAAGGAAATGATCTGGTCTTGATTCTTAAAGCAATTGGTTTAGTGACCTGGGAAAAGATCAAGATTTGTCCTTCATGATTAAAATGAGTTTTTTAGATTCGTTCCTTATATTCTTTCTTTTTTCATTGAAGTAGAAGAGATACAGTTAAAATAGTTGTTTTTTTTTTTTGAAATTCAGCATTGGCATTATGATTTGAATATAAGATGTCCCCCAGAAAAAGTTCATGTGTTAATATAGGAATGTTCCCAGGTGAAATATTATTAGGGCTGTAACTTAGTTGCTGAATATTCCATTCCTTGGACTCACTGGGTGGTGTCTGTAGGCAGGCGGGGCTAGGAAGGGGAGGTTAGTCACTGGGGGGGAGTGTGCCTTTGGGGTTTATATATTCTGTCCCTGGCTCCTTAGCTCTCTCTGCTTCTCATTTGCAAGGAGCTGAGCAGCTTTCCTCCTCCATGCCCTTCTACCGTGATGCTAGGCTTCATCTTTGACCCAGAGCAATGGTGTCTGGTCAATCATGAACGGAACCTCTAAAACCCTAAGCCCCAAATTAAACTTTTCCTCCTGTAAGTTGCTCTTGGTGTGTGTTTTGGTCCCAGCAACCAAAAGCTGACCGACACAATTGGCCCTGTCATATTCCATGTTCTTGAGGCAGCTGTTTTCTTTTTAGATGTTCCTCTTGGTATTTAATAATGTATATTTAAGTGATATGCTTCTAGTGCTAGCTCTGAATTTTCAAATTTAATAATCACCTCTTAAATGACAATAGAAGATAAGATTTTAGCTCTTTAAATCCAGCTTCTTATTACCTACTATTTCCCCAACTTCCCAATATTAAACAAAGCTTTATTAATAATGGAAGAAGTTTTCATCACTGAGATGTGTCATACGTTATCATTTCTTTCATTTGTCTTTTGAGTTGGTTTCCCTGTCTCATAAATTCCTTCTCTTTTCCTTGCTCCATTGTTTAATTTTGGTGCAGTATATCTTCCAGTCATTTCCTGGAAAAAGATGGTTAAAAGATACATTTTTGAGAGATTTTTTTTTGCATAGCTTCAACAGTCCATGCCATGCAAAATGCCCTACAAATCAACTCTTTAAGTTGAAACGTAATGGAAGGTATCTCTTGTATTACTCAGTTTTATATTGTTTTAACTGAATACCACAGACTAGGTAGTTTACATAGAAAGGACACTTTTATCTTGCAGTTGTGGAAGTTAGGAAGTCCAAAAGCTTTGCTCCAGCATCTGGTGAGGTCCTTCTTGCCATATCCGTAGCATGGCAAGAGGTCAAGAACTCCAGACTCACATCTCTCTTCCTCTTCTTGTAAATCTAATCCCACAATGGGGCCCCATTCTCAAAACAGCATTTAATCCTCACCTCCTAAATCCAACATTTGAGTTTGGGAATAAATTTTAAAAACATGAATTTAGGGGATCAATTCAAACCAAAGCATCACTGTTTTGTCTTCTAGTTTCTGACATTCTTGTTGAAAAGTTCTAAGTCACAGGGCTGGGGGTATAGCTCAGTTGGTAGAGTGCTTCCCTTACATGCACAAGGCCCCAGTTTCAATCCATAGCACCGCCCTCCCCCACAAAATAAAAGTTCTAAGTCACCTTTACATTTTGGTCTGTGATATTATCCCCTCCTGCTTCTTGTTTCTGCTCTTTTTTGTTTTGTTTTGGTTTGGTTTGGTTTGTTTCACTGTCATACCCACACTGGTCAAAAATTTCATGATGGAGCCAGATGTGCATATGTGTTCATTGCTTTCATGGCATGACAATGGATTCTATCAGTTTGGAAACACATCCATTGTAGACATTTTCTTAGCAAATTTCTTAAATGTCTTTTTTCTTTTCATCTTACTGTACTTCCTTTTTGGAGTCCCTATTGCTGAGATTTGCCTTCTGGAATATTCTCTCTCTTTGCATTTGCCTCTCTTTATTTTTCATCTTTTTATCCTCATTTTCCCTTCAATAGTCTCTTATAAACTTCTTTTTATTCCTGACATTAAAAATTTAATTTCTAGGAGCTCTTTCTTTTTTCCTATTGTTTTTCTTTGAAATAAAATCTATTCTTATTTCATGGGTGAAAAATATTCTCTAAACTTTCTGAAGATTTTCATGATAGTTTTTATTTCATTGCATAAAAATCTGTTCCCTTCAAGTTGTCTCTGTTCAATGTCACTCTTATTAGAAAATGTTCCTCAGATGCCTTGACATCCTTTGCCATTTGTTCATATTGTTAAGTAGGATGCTATAAAGTTTATTGACATTCACTCTAGATTGATATGACTGGGCCTTTTGGTTGGAATTTCCCAATTATACTATTTATTAATCTTCTGTGTGGGTTAGATTCTAGAACCTGCTACTAAAAGTGTGGACTATGACTAACAGCTAGTCAGATGCAGGACCCCTGGCTCCCACTCTAAAACCACTGATCTGAATCTCCTCTTTCACAACCTCCTGGAAAAGATGAACTGCCTTGGAATACAACCTTGTTGTCACCTGCTTGGAGTGCCTAAACCTGTACATCCAGCCCTCTAAGAAGCCATAGGGTGAGGGAGCCTAGGGACATTGTGTTCACTTTCTTATTGTCCCTGCTTTCACCATTACCTGTGTCTTTGTCATGTCATGCTGCAATAACAATACTAGATAACATTTTTGGTATATGAAAAAGTACAAATTCATTATTGCCAATCATAGTTATACCACTGTGCTACAGGACATTAATTGGGACTTCTCACCAACTGCACTCCTTTACCTTGCTAATCATCCACTCATCATCCTCTCTGCCCCACACCCTTCCCAGGTTCTGATTAACCACTATTCTCTACTTATATGAGATCAGCCTTTTAGCTTCCAAATGTAAATGAAAACATATTTTACCTCTTTTTGTCTCACTAATTTCATGTAAGATAATGAGCTCAGTTTCATCCATGTTGCTGCCAGTGACAGAACTTTATTATTATTATTATTATTATTATTATTATTATTATTATTATTATGGCTGAGAGCATTCCATTATGTAACATATTTTCTTTATCCATTCATTCATAGTGGACAACTAGGTTGATGCCATACCTTACCTATTGTGAACTGTGTTTCAATAAACATGGAAGAGCAAATATTTCTTTGACATACTTATTTCATTTTCTTTGGATATATATACCTAATAGTGAGATTAACAGTTCTACTTTTTTTTTTGAGAACTTCCATATTGTTTTCCATAATGGCTATATAATTTACATTCCACTATAAGTGGATGATAGTTCTGTTTCTCCACATTTCACCAGACATTTTTTTTTTGTATTTTTGGTAATAACTGTTCTCATTGTGGCTTTTATTTGTATTTCCCAGATGACTAGTGATGTTAGTTCTCAAATTTAATTTCAACCGAGTAATAAGGTGAAATCATGTTGCTAACAACAGAATTCAGTGTTACCTAAGGGTGTAAGGATTGCAGAAACAGCAACACAGGGCATGTTTTATTTCTATTTCACCCTTCAGTAATTGCTTGGCATTTGAATGGGATGCTAAATAAAATGCTACCAATCAATCATAATTCCATATAAAACTCAATACTTTAAATATTTTATGACAATTGGACCTGGTATTTTTTTAATATTAAAATAAATTGCAGGCTTGGTAGGCAAATGAACAATAAAAATGACAGGTTATTAACTACTCTGAAAAAGCTTAGAGTATGGGATAAGAATAAATTCTCATAGTGCTTGTTTTCCCCTTTCCTCTGTGTAAATGACAGAAAAGCAGTGTTGCGGGATTAGCTATCATTATGGAGATTTGCAGAAGCATTGTAGTCCTTCAATGTTAAAAGAAATTTAACTTGATTTAAGCAGGTTCTTGAACTTTGATATGGGAACCTCATTCCCCTTACTACATTTTAAGAAGTATACCCATAGAAACAAGATGGATGAGGACTACATCCAATTTTGTAATACCACCATACAGTGTCAAATTTGTGTCCCTGAATCTAGTTCAGTAATGGACACATACTCACTAAATAGTTTCAGAATAATCTGAGCCAATTTGGATGTACTGTACTTCTTCCTTTCATCACAAATTTTAACCAACTTCCTCAAATTATCAGCTGAGTTTCTAGAATTTTGTTATGATTTGAATGTAGTTCCTCCCCCTGCCTCCAAATTCATATGTTGAAACCTAACTCCCAAAGCATAGTATTAAGAGGTAGGACCTTAGGGAAGTAATTAAATCATGAAGGAACTCTCTTGAATGGGATCAATGGCACTGCAAAAGAGACTGAAGGTAGTGCTGCTGCCCATTCTGTCATTTAAAGACATAGCAAGGGGCATACTTCTGAAGAAAGTAATGACCTATTTCCAGATGTATAACCTGTTGTCAGTTTGATCCTAGATTCTCTGCCCTCCAAAACCACGAGAAATAAATTTCTGTTATTTATAAATCACTTAGTCTAAGCCAATTTGTTATAGCAGCTTGAATGAAATTAAAACAGGGTTTTATTTTCCTCCCTGTTTTAGATTCTCTGAAGGTATCACTATAATTATGAGTTAGTTAAGTTCCTAAACTTGTGGCAATGTGAGTTCTCATTTACCACCTTCTAAAATAAACTTGCCTCTGGGTTAGATAACTAACTAAGCCTAGAAAATCTGATCTAGGAGTCTGGCATTTGGTTTATTTTCTAATTGAATATTTATCATTGAGTAATCTCTTTTAAAAAGTTTCCTTTTCCTAGCAAGTGTCATATATGCTGGGTATTATTTGAAGTAACATCAAAGTACCTTAAGTGCTATTCAAATTCTCTTTGATGCTTTTGATAAGTGCCTCAGGCTTCTTATTTCAATTATATTTTGCTAAACTGTTGACATACAAGACATACAAGAGATGAGAACAAATGTCAATTCGATGACATCTTTTCAAATTTTTAATAGCAAATGATTTTGTTTTCTTTTATATCTCTTTTATGCTTAAATGAATGGATCTTTACAATGGGTATACCTAGGTGATAGCTTCAGCATATTGGCAAATTTTATCAAGTTGTACTTGAAAGGAGCTTTTACACTCTTGCAAAAATTAATTAAATGCTGAACACACAGGAAAAGATCAGTTACATTTTTGCTAAGTCTAGTGCCTTACTGTGCCTATACTGCTGTAACACAATTTCATAGACTGGGTGGCTTAAACAACAGACATTTGATTTCTCGCAGATCCAAAGCCTAGGAGTTCACGATCAAGGTGTACATAGCTGACTTCTCAATAATATCTTACCTGGATGTGTGGGTGAGGAGGTTGGAAATAGAAAGAGAGAGAAAGCTCTGGTGTGTCTTATTAGAAGGACATTAATCCTCTTGGATCAGGGCTCCACCTTTATGGCCTCCTTCTTTTACCTTAATTACTTCCTTAGGTGCCCTGTCTCCAAATACAGCCAAATTCGGGGTTAAGGCTTTTACATTAAATTTTGGGGAAATGCAACTGCTAACTCCATAAATTTAGTTTTATAAATTTCTTATATTTCCCATTTTGAGTTAGTTTTTAAAGGTTCTTTAACGTTTAATTCCGAAATGTATTAAGCTTATTTTATTTCTTTCAAAGGGAGGATGGATAGCTAATGATTTTTTTGTGTGTCGATGACAATTATAGAAAAAAACAGGAAAGTAAAGTATGCCATGTTTGATTCTCAGCTGTATTTGGCTCAATTACTGAAATGTTTTTCAATAGTGCTATGCACTCATTTTTGTGTTTTAGATTTCATTTGAAATCCTTTTAGTTTATTGCAGAGGCAACACACTTTGAACAACTTAGCATTTGCCTTTTCCAAATCTTAATTTGGGTACGAGATATGAAAGGTGACGTAGTTGGCATAGGTGCAGAAAGTATTTTATAGGCAAAGGAATTGAGCCCCAGAAAAAAAGACAATACAGGATTTGTGGTATATTTTCTCTGCAGCACATGTTCTTCCTTGTATCCACTTGGGGTGCAACTGAGACTTGAACCTCATTCAGTTTCATATGATCTTATTGGTCCATTTATTCTAAAATTGATGTAGTAGAGTGTTCTAGCAGTAAAATTCTGAAACCCACACTGACTTCTGATCTCTCTTCTCTTATCAAGCTTTCCCAGGACCTGCATACCTCTTTGCATAGCCTGATAGGTTGATGTGAGATTTCACAAGACAAGTTGGTGGGGGGGATCAACTTTACTTCTCAGTGGTGGCTAACTCAGGATGGATTTTTTGTTGTTGTTGTTGTTAGCTTACAGACAACCTGTAGATGGTACCTGTGGATCAGAACACAAAAATGCAAAATTATTTAAGTCTGTAAAACAATGGGTTGTTTCATTTTAGCATGGGAATAAAATTAGTCTGGTATTATTCTGGCTGTGTAGAATTTTCTTTTAGGAGTATAAATTAATGTGAGCATTTTTATAAAAGATTGGTAATATTATTGTTGTAGCATTTAAAAGTAGACACCATGTGTAACTAATTAGAAAAAATTTTTAAAATATTAAAAAAGTAAACATCATGCTCACCGCATAAAATTATGATGAATAACTATATATTGTTTTACTTTTCTCTTTTCACTTTTTTAAATTGGCTACTTAGCATCCAGTAGGCAGGTTTTATATTTTAAAAAAATGAAAAAGAAAAATATGACATATTCTAAAAAAATCGGTTTCTTTATTGGTTTTGGTGGATGTAAGTCATAAAATTATAAGTAAATGAAGGATGTGACCTTCATTCTAGACAGGTGATGGTCATTCATATTGCTGAGGGAACAGTGAATTGCTATAACACTGAATCACTATATAGTTGCCTCTTTATTGAACAAGAACATCATATCTGCAAAGCCAATTTACAGATGATAGAGATATGCTAACATTTAAATATGTTATTATAAAAAGTTCATTTCAGCACTTTGTGCAAGTCTTTTAAAGTCCTTCAATTTTCCAATAGGAACATAAATTTTATACCAGTTGTATGTTAAACATATATTAGGATGTTTTAAATCCAAAATGATTTATATCACATTAATGTTATATTTTTTCTGAAGAAATATATCTCTATTGAACCCCATTTAATCAAAATGATAAAATTCTAAATCTTTACTTTTCATTGAGTCAATAACTTTGCACTAATAATTATCAGAAGTAGATTTGATAGCAACTGGGTCTGCAGAAGGTGAGTTCTGAGTTCCATTTCTAAATTAATTCCTTTTCCTAATGCTTTAAATTGTGCCTACATTATAAGGATTTCTGATATCTTTGTTGGTTGTTATTTTTTAAGAATGAATGACCACCTGACTTCTTCGAAGGTCATAGTCAGGTGGAGGAATTGACTACTACACTAGGTCAATATTCACTAAGCAGGTGAAGAAACGAAGTTTTTGTATAAGAGCTATCCTTATGCAATAATTTTAGGTAAACTTAAGGCAGCTAATGTCCCAGAGAGACAAGATTATTTATGTAGCTTTATTTCATTTTTGCTTTTCACCCCTATCTGGGTTTTTCTTTAGATCTTGTTTTTTTTTTTCTGGAGTTACAGGTTTAATTTATCTCTCTCCAGTCTTGGTGCTGAAAGTATGGTCTACAGACCAGGGAAACCCGCAGCATTACCTGGGAGTTGGTCAGTACTGCAGAATGCCAGGCCTGTGTTGGACATATAAGTCAGATCTTCATGTTAACAAGCGCCTTCCCTTCCCTCCAGGAAAATTCTGTACCCACATTGAGAAATCAAGTTAATTTTCTCAAGTAGCTTATCTACCGAGGCCATCACTCTATCAGTTAATTCCCAATATTTACCCTATAGAAGTCAGGGCTCAACTCTAGGGCAATAACATTATTACTCTGATGGAGTCCAGCAATTTGCCATAACACTATGTATTCACATGGGTTGTCAAAGTGTCAAGTAAGAAAAAGCAGAAGAAATTCAAACATGCACCTCCTGTATGAGAACGATTCAAGTTCAAAGAGAATTCTAATCTCCATTATCCCTAATTTTCGTTGTGTACCCTTATCTCAAGAATGTCCATTTCTGGTTGTTACATTGGACACCACAAAAGAAGGTGTGGTGCTGGAGTAGGATACTAGGGAAAAGAATGAATATCACTGTAACAATGAGTTGGGTACTGACAATAAGCAGTCCACACAGTCTTTGGGTGGGAGCTGGAACACCCTGATGTCTGAAGAACTTGGTTTAGGTGTCAACTATTCAAGGACTGGTGGTGGGACTACAGAGAGGGTATTTACCCACTTGTGGATGAATTTCTTCATTTGTAAAATTGGAGCAATGATACTGCCTTATGTAACTCAAGAATCAGTGTGAAAACTAAAAAAGGTAGGTTTTAAGAAAGTATTTTTTAAAGGGGACATATGCAGATAAGGAATTAATATAAACTTCCAAATATTTGAACAAGGCTTTTCCATTTTGAGTATAAAATTAGAACTAATATCCATAGACCATTTTATGTTTTCTCTCATATTTGACATTAAAAACATGGAAGGTGTCCTCAAGGTATAAATGCATGATCTTTAACCCCAGAGATGATGGAGAAATATAATTCAGTGTTTCACTAAAAGTATTATTTCTCCTAGTTCTCTGATCCACCTGCCTCACTATCTCCTGGAGTCTCTGAGAAAGGGTAGGTTTGAGAAAACCTCAGGAAAATTATATGATTCTGATGCATTTTAAAATTTGAGAAACTAGTTTATTATTTTCTTTTTGTCAATTTTAGGAAATTGAAGACTTTTTATTAAACTTCAACTTCCAGGTGTTTTAGTTTTATAACTATCCCTAATTTCCCCTGTCATATTAAAAGTGAATTGTACATCTGCCAGGTTGCTCATGCATTCAGTCAAGATTTCTTGCACATCTACTATAACTCTCAGGGCTTATTATTTAGCCAGGACACCAACACCATTACTCTTTACAATTCTGAATTATTAAGACAATAAATGCATTGACAACCAAGTCTCTTTGGTGAGACTTCTGGTAGAACTGTGAACCTTGGGTAGAGTTTCTGCTGTGAGAATAAACCTCCATAAATTGTGGGATGTTTCCTCTGCTTCTTTTGTCTTTGATTTTAATTTAAAATTAAATTGCTTTTCTACCTTTTGAAATATTCCTTTTGGAATAGTAAACAAAGAAAAATGGGAATAGAGCAAATTAGATTATTTTGCTTATCTATGCCACACTTTGATGTGTGGGGTTGAAATGTACATTCTGCTATATTCGTGGGTAATAGTGGAGATGAGTTATTTTCATATAGAAAATTGCTGGTGTTACATGTTGAAAATGCACGGTCAAGTGTTTTATATACTTCATTTAATAAAAACTGGCCCCAGCTTAGCATAGTTCCAGTAAAAAGTTTTAGACTTTAAGATAATATGAACATGTACCAACACAACCATTCTGTTTCTCAATTTCTGTATGGTAATTCAACAGGTTACATAAAATAAACAACATTTATTATATAATAGGTTTTGTGTTAGATGATTTTGCCCAATTTTAGTAAACATACGTGTTCCTACATGTATTTAAGGTAGGCTAGGGTGCACTCTGATGTCAGGAGTTTAGAGGTATCACGTATATTTCTGACTGAGGCTCGTTTTCAGTTTACGAAGGGTTATTGAGAAGTAACCCTGTCGAATGTTCAGGAGCACCTATCCATGAAATGGGCAAACTTATAATCTTAGACATTTAAGTTGTCTGTCATCTATCTGTCAGCCTAAAAGTACCTGCGTTAGTCAACTTTCCATCAGATTGAATCACAAAGTACCTGAGATCAACCAACTTGAAGGAGAAAAGATTCATTTGGTTCATGGTTTCAGAGGTCTTAGTCTTTGGTCAATGGCTCTTTTGCTTTGATCCTGTCAGTGGAAACCCATTTATCTCATGATGACCAGAAAGCAAAAAGAGTGAGGAAGGGAATAGGATCCCCAAATCCCCTTCTAGGAAGGATGACTCAACCTCCTCCTGCTAGGTCTTACCTTAGGTACTTACCAAAGGCCCAGTACCTTCCAGTAGTGCCACAGGCTGTTGACTAATCCTGTATCTTATAGGCCTAGGGGGATAGTCAAGTTCCAAACCATAACAGTACTGTGCTTCTTTTTGTTTCATAGTTTTCTTTATGGTGCCAAATAACCATGGAAATTGGCCAACCCCTTATGGAGTGAGCATGTGGATATTTCTATGACAACTGAACATCTTCAGAGCATTTTTCCATTTTATTTTTATCAGTTGAGCTTAAGGTAACTGAACATACACGAATCATTCCTCAGTGAATAACAGAGATGGTCTTTATAAAACATGTACCAGACAGATCTGGCCTTTTCCTCCTAAATCTTTCCAGTGCTTTTCTGACTCCCTCAGAGTAAAACTCCAGGGTAGTCTGTTTCCTACTTGTTTCTCCTCCTTCTCTCAAAGCACCCAGCCCTTGACCCCCCAGCCTTCCCTCCCACACATACTTTCCTCCTGCCTGTGCTGTGGATAAACTCACTCCTGCCTAAGCTCTTCTCTGATGCTGCTTCTGCAGAACAATGGAAGCCCTAGGAATGTTAGGAGCTAGCAAGTGACATGATTTGATTTATGAATGAATGAATGATTTTACAATAAGTTGAAGTCAAAGTAATTTTTTTTTACTCAATGGGAACTTAGGCATTTTTCAGAGTACTTTGAAATGTTTTAAATGTATGATATTGGCATATGGGTTTTAGAGATTGGTGAGAGGGTTTTCTCAGACTATTCACCTTGGATTTAAGTATGGTAGAGTTAAGTTGAACATTCTCAGAGAAGACCTGAATCTAAGCTTATAAACTGAAATTTACATATAAATAGAAAATTAAATCAGGTTTCTAAACAGCTATTTTTTCTTAAATCCAATAACAGGTTAACAAATTTAAGATTTATACAAACAGAATATTTTTGACTTAATTTTAATTAAACTTCATGGAGTATTTGATTGATAAGTGAGAAAGGAACAAAGCATTCCCTCAGCATTCCAAATAGCAATGAATGATGTTGATGGCTTTAAAAAATGACTCCAGTCTGCCTATCTGTTACCCAGCCAAATAATTCATAACGAAGGCAGGTTAAAACACTTCACTTCAGAGCGGTGTGTTGTGAGACGTTATGTAAAGTTAACATGAGACCACGACAATGTATTTTCTTCTGCCGCTTCTACTTCTTTTTTCACATGTCATCTTCTATAAACTGTATGCTTGAAAGTTTGTCTCTTGCTTTTCCTCTGGGAAACGTGAAAGAAAATTATCTGTGTAGCATAAAAACATGTTATAAGGAATAAGAGATAAACGTGTTATAAGGACTAAGAGATAAATAAGAGATTAAACGTGTGGATTCTAGAATAGATTCAGTCACTTAACTTTCAAGTAGGACTAAAGTTGAAGGGAAATAGTGGTTTCTGTGCATGAACATTGGAAGTACTCATGGCTAGCTCTCACCTGTTTTTGAAATTGGAAGTAGTCAGGTTGTATATATTTATTTCATTAATATCTCACTTTCTCAATTTTCTCTACTGAAGCATGGCCATTCTGAAGCTCATATTAATTGAACTATAAATGCAGTAAACCCATTATGCAGTTTTCATGTAAGTGAAGAGAATAGTAAGGCCAATCCCTTTTCCATAGAGTTTAGAAACATGGACTCAGGCCCAGGCCTGGAACAACACACTGCACATTCTAGAAAGACAATATCAGATCACCTGTTGTCTCCAGAGGGCTTCTCTTCACTTAAACTGATTCCCTAAATTATTTTTATACAATCTAGCACCAGTCTAAATACCTGCAATCAAAACATGTTTGCCTTGCTTTTCACTTTCCTAGTTTGCTAAAGACTTTTCTGGCTTTTCCTTGCCATGGACCTCATTTGGCATCACGTATTTTACACTAACTTAATACCCTCTCTTTAGTCCTGAGTGTTATTCATGCACATCTGGATTTAAATTCATGAAATTTAAATATTAATATCTTTGCTCTAGATTGTTTTTCTGAATTTCATCATAATTATTTGATTTTTATTTAACAGAGTAGGAAACGAATTCAGGATCATAACATCCATTTTATCTCTCATTCCCTTTCTCCTTATTCTATTTTGTTTAAAACTTAGACTCACTTATCAAATAATTTCACTTTGGCTTCTTAAAGCCTCTGATAAATAAATTTAGTGCCATTGTCCTTGATTTGGCACCAAATTTATCATTTATATAACTGCCATTTTGGGGGTAATCTATCATATGAGCCTACTGTCCCATTTGTTAGAATTTTTGGAGACTCAGTTTTTGTTTTTTTTTTAAAGCTGTTCCAGGACTAACTAATAACTGAGAAAACAGAATTGGAAGATGCCTGATATGTATATTTTCTAGGAAAGATAAGGATATTCCAATAATTTGTAAAGAATTTTAATCCTTCCCTGGGCTAACAATTTCTTGTTACCTTTTGTACTATCATCTTTGCCTTTTTTCCCCCCTTGAACCATTTGTAAGTTATATAAATTGTATCTAACCTTTTCTCTCAAAATCAAATAATCCCCATAATACTGTTATCTACAGTTTGTGAGAATTGCCTCAATGTAATATTCAGGCTTATGTCTGAAGTATCAAAATGCATTATTTACTGCATGGTGGAATAGGATCAGCATATTGAACCATACCATAGAGATGAGGAAGAGGAAATACTTAATGTGTGGCATCATCTACAAAATTGTATACTCTGACAAGGATAAAATACATTATAATCTCACTGTTCAGTGATAAAATCAAATGCTGTATTGCTTTAAATAGTGGTTATTTTCTGGCAAGAGTTTCTAACCTGTTTGAAAAGGTCTAAAATATGTACATTGGCAAGTTTTCAAATTAGGATTAAGTTGGTGATGCCATATTTAGGTGGTTGGCAATTTAAAACTACTTTACTGTGATTTAATCAGTAGAATGACTAATCAAACAAATACTAGGTGATAATAAACTGGATGTAGAATTTTTACAAAAGCAGATATTTGTAAAGTATGATTTGAATCAGACTATATAAAAGGTGGTATGCTATCTTTATTCTATAGGCCAATATAGATGACAATATAGATCAAATGCTTATTTTTTATTGATTTGTAATAAAGACTGCCTATTGAACAAAATGCCCTAGGTGAGACAAAAATTAATGGGCACCTTTCTTTCCATAGGTATGACAATTCTTCTAGAAGATTCACGAGTCTAGGGTGATATAGATCACATAGTCAAGACACACGTGATTTTTCCTTCACAGTTTCAGGAGAGACCATCAATAAAATGTTTTAACTTGTGTCTTGTGAGAGGCAGAAGCATTCTCCATACATTTATGGAATATTTTTCCCATAGTATATGCTGAAAATAAAGATGTAGATAATCATGCTTATTGAGTTTTATCTGAAAAAGTAATCCTTCCATCTGTCCTTAAGTCAAAACATTGCAAAAACAACGGAACAATATAATATTCTCGTATGTTAAGGAAAAATATGTCACCATAAATAAAGTTGTTTCTGACAGATGTATAGCAATAGAAAATGTAAATTCAAATAGTGAGAGGGACTAGGGTAGGGTACTTGCCTTGCATGCATAAGGCCCTGGGTTTGATCACCAGTATCACGGAAAATAATAAAAATTGTGTCAATGATGGAACCATCGGAGATTCCATTTTCACCTAATATATAAACTTTTTTGAAAGACACCATCCTGCTGATGAGTGATGCAATGGGTGTGCAATAGTTTTCAGAGTCTACTCTGGAATGTTTCCTGAGAGAAGACTTGAAGTGGTTTACAAAAGTTTAGCATCTCATATCAAATTGAAAGTATTGCCATTGAGAATCAGTTTTTCATAGATTCTGATTATTTGTTGAATATTATATATAACCATTACTATAGAAAGATATTATGTAGTGAAGTTACACACATATATGTACACATGTATGCAGTTATATACATAACTTTATGGACGTGTCCATGTGCATACATGCAGATAAATGTCCAAGAAGGAAATTATGTGTTGATAACTCCATCACCTGTACATGAGATAGTTGTTGGATATTTTAAATTATCTCTTTTTCTAAACATATCTATCTCAAATATTTATCATAGCTTTGTGGTGAAAACATTCAAAATTCCTTTTTTCTTTTTTTTGAGATAGAATGTAGCTTTTTCCTGTTGTCTCTCTACTATGCAATAAATAGCACAGCAGAAACTCTTCCCCTATCTAACTGAAATTTAGGACCCACTGATCAACTTTTGCCATTTTGCCCTGCCAACCTTGATGTCCCCAGCCTCTGGTAACCATCATTCCACTCTCAATTTCTATGAGATCAAACATTTTAGATTCCACATATAATTGAGATTGTACAGAATTCATTCTTTCTGTGACTAGCTCATTTAAGTTGTTATAGTGATCTCCAGTTCCATTCCTGTCATCACAAATGGCAGGACATCATTTTTCAAATGGCTTCATGGTATTCCATTGTGTGTATATTCCAGAGTTTCTTTATCCATCCAACAAATGACGGATGCTTATGTTGCTTCCGTATCTTGGTGATTATGAATAGTTCCACAGAACTTGGGAGTGTGGGTGGCTCTTTTATGGAAAGATTCATTTCCTTTGTACACATACCCACTGATGGGATTGCTAGATCATATGTAATTTCTCTTTTTAATTTGTTGAGGAAGCGTTATACTGTTTTCCATGATTGTACTAACATATATTCCCACCAATAGTGTGCAAGGCTCTATACCCTCACCAGCACTTCCTTCGTCTCTGTGATACTGGAATATGGTGATATCTCATTGTGGTTTGAATTTTCATTTCCCTGATAATGAGTGATGTTGAGCATTTTTTTTTCATGTTCCCATTGGCCATTTGTGTGACTTCTTTTGAGAAATGTCAATGTGGGTCTATTGCCCGATATTTTTTTAACTGAGTTTGTATATCTATTTCTTTATTGCTACCAGAGTTCCTTATATATTCCAAATATATTCCAAATATTAACCCCTTGTCAGATGCACACTTTGCAGTATTTTATTTCTGATGATTCTTTCTTTTGTTGTGCAGAAAGTTTTTAGTTTGATGTGATTCCTTTGTCTATATCTTCTTTTGTTTACTGTGCATGTGGAGTCTGCTCACAAATTTCTTGATCATTAACAATGTCCTGCAATGTTTCTACCAATGTTTTCTTCTAGTAGTTTCTCTGATCTATGTCCTATGTTTAAGTTCTCATTCCATTTTGAGTTGAGTTTTGTAACTCCTGTGAGATAGGGGACTAGATTTATTCTTCTGTATGTGGATACCCAACTTCCCTGGCACCATGTTTTCAAAACGATTCTTTTTTTCAACATATGTTCTTAATAACTTTGTTGAAAATCAGTTGTTTTAGATGTGTAGATACACCTGTAGGCTCTGTATTCTGTTGCTTTGGTCTATGTGTCTGTTTTCATGCCAATACTATATGCTGTTTTGATTACTATGGCTTTATGATATGTTTTGAAGTCAGACAGTAAAATGCCTTCTGCTTTGTTGTTTTTGCTCAAGATTTTTTTAAAAAAAAATCTACAATTTTTTTCCTTCTTTGTCTACTTCCTTCTCCTTGTTTTCCTCTTCATCATCATCTTCCTCCTTTTCCTCCTTCTGATTCCATTAAGTCTTTAGGATTGTTTGTTTAGAATCCTTTGGATTTGGAACCCAAGGAGGTGTTCTCTATAACTCAGCTAGTTTTGCAGCCCTTTAGGATTGCCTTGCCTTTGGAGTTCTGTGAAGTACCTCACTGGCATTTTGACAGATTGTGTGAATCTGTATATCATTTTGGGTAGTAGGATGTTTTAACAGTATTGATTCTTCCAATCCATGAACACAAGATATCTTTCCATTTCTTTTTCTGTTCACTTCAGTTCACTTATCTATGCTTAATAGTTTTTGTTGCAGGGAGCTTTCTTCCTATTTGGTTAAATTCATTCCTAAGTATTTTATTTTTAATTTTTGAAACTGTTGTAAATGAAAGGCATTCCTAATTTTTATTTCTGGTAATTTGTTATTGGCATATAATATTGCTGTTAGTTTTTTTAATTTTTAAAATTTTATTCATTCTAATTAGTTATATATGACAGAATAATGCAATTCAATTCATATTACACAAATCAAGCACGATTTTTCATGTCTCTGGTTGAACATAAAGTAGAGTCACACCATTCGTGTTTTCATACATGTACTTAGGGAAATGATGTTGCTCCTAGTTTTTGTATGTTGATTTTTATAGCTTGAAATTTGCTGAATTTGTTTTAAGAGCTTTTTGGTGGTCTCCTTAGGGTTTCATTTATATATAAGATCATGTCATCTTCAAATAGTAGCCGTCTGACTTGATCTTTTGCAATTTGATTACCCTTTATTTATTTCTCTTGACCCATTGCCATAGCTAGGACTTCCTGTAATATGTTAAAAAGAGATGAAAATGGGTATCCTTGCTTTGTTTCACATCTTAGAGAACTTAAAGTTTTCCCCATTCAGTACGATAGTAGCTGTTGGATTATTATATATGGCCTTAATTGGGTTGAGGTCAATTCCTTTCCTGCCTAATTTGTTAGGTGTTTTTAATCATGAAGTGATATCCAATTTTATCAAATGTTTTTTTTCTGCATCAATTGAGATGATCATATGATTTTGACTTCTGTTGTATTCTTTTTTAAAAAAAAATATTTTTAATTGTACATGGACACAATGCCTTTATTTTATTTTTATTTTTTTTTAATTTTTCTGTGGTGCTGAGGATCAAACACAGTGCCTCTGCACATGCTATGCAAGTGCTCTACTGCTGAGGCACAACCCCAGGGCTCTATTGTATTCTTAATAATTCAATTTTTATATTAGAAGAAAAGTAATATTTAGGTTAATGTTTTAAAACCGTTTCAGGTACAATAGTGCTTCTGTCTTATTTTGCTCATAAATGGGGTGATTGTAACCATACAAAATTGTGGAATTTTCATCTTTCAGCAATTTTTTGAGTTGTAGCATCTTTTCTTAAACCCAGATGCCTTTATAGAACAAACCCAATAATTCTCACATTATTAATTTACTGAACATAGTACATATATAAAATACAATTTTTGGCAATATCCTGGCAAGGAGTGCTTGCCCAATAATGAAAGATATTGTTTTTAATTATTTTATGAAATTTGGATAATTTTCTTTGTCATGAACTAAAATCAGGCAATCATAGGGTGAGTTTTTTTCTAAATTTATATTGCAATAAGTATGTAAAGAAGAGTTTTCTAATTTGTCTGGAATTTTCTTGTGACTAAAAAACAACAACAAAAAACATTTCACAATACAAAAATGTATTGTGAAGAAAAAAGAAAAGAGTGAAACCATTACATTGTAAAAGTTAGAGCTCTGCTAATCTTTTAAGTTTCAGATATGATCCTGTAAAAATGTCAATTTCCATCTGGCTTTGGTGACTTCATCCTTAACTGGTTGTTTGTATATTTCAGGAATATATCACAAAATTGAAGTCTAATTTTAGTATAGTTTTCACTGTCTTGATTTCTTTTTTAATGTAATTTTGTTGATTGTGGTTTATTTACAATGTAAGTTAAATTGTGTAATCAGCATAAACATATGCAATCATGCAAATCAATTAAGAAATGTTATTTGGGAAAGTAGTGACAGAATTCAGACATTCCTGGCATTTGAGAAATTCCTGAAATCTTTACCACTACTGCTCTTTGGATGACTCTTACTTGCTATTCAAATTTCAATATCTCTCTTTAAAAAAAAACCTGAAAATATCTCGTAAAATCCAGTGGATTAAAATATAGTATCAACATTATGATACACTTTTTGAATAACCAAACAAACTTTAACTAAATTTACACTGATCTTGAACTTTCTATTTTTCATCATTTCCCCATTTTTAGCTTGAAGTTTTCCACATTATTGGGAAAGAGAATAATTGGAAGATGATTTGTTTTAACTCAAAATTGTAGGTTTACATAGAGAAACATTTTTTCCCTGTATTAAGGTGCTTCATCTTGAATACTAGCTTGAGTTAATTATAAAGTGTCCTGAGTAAGTTGAGTAAATTCTGTGCTGTCTATCTGCTAGTAAATATTAAGAACTACTTAATCAAGTAAGTAAATCTTTGCATATGAAGCATTCCAAATTTAATATGAAGAACAATATATCCACTTGGTTTTAAGAATTATGATGTGATTCTATATCATGTACAACCAAAAGAATATGAAATTATTCTTCAGTTTTGTATGATGCACCAAGATGCATCCGACTGTCAGGTATAACTAAGTAGAACTTAAATAAAAGAAAAAGAATCACATGCTCTTTCCTATAACTAAGTATTTGTGAATTCTTTACTTAACATTTTGCTTCCATATTTAGAAGCAAAAATCTTTCCTGTGGTTTTTTTTTTCCATAGAACTTTTTTGTAGTTATTTTCAGATATCAAAGCTAAGTGGTTTTTCCCATTGATTTATGGATCTGAGATTGTGTGAACATTTATTTCATTAACTATATGAATCAAATGTGAGAAGTAGAACAACTTGGGGAAAATTACTTTTCTCTAGTTGTATTAATCTCTCTGAACCTTTTAAGGGATTTTGAAGTTATGGTGCTATAATTCTTATCTTTTATTTGTTGGACCTCATATATAGCAAAAAGAGGTGAGAAAAGTATAGGAAATTACATAGAAATTTGCAGGACTAATTTTTTCCAGAAATGACCTAATGTATCCAAGTAGCCTAATATAAAAACTTTAAGCATAAAAAGAAGATTATCATAAGCATGAGCTGCCATCAAGGGGACCACAATGCCACCACCCCAACTATATTGTGAAATAAACCAGGGAAATAGTCCAGCTGGAGGCCTGGGTAGTTTTAGTGAACATTTACTATAATAGCAAAAAGGAGCATAGACATAGAAAACAGCATGGCACTTCCCTTCCCCTGGCTTAGGTCACAGTGATTTGCAGAAGAATGTAATTTATTCAATAATTGTAATGCAGTAAGAACAGAGTGATTGGTTTTAGTAAAGTTTGGAGATCTCATTAAAATAACTGTAGGAAAATGAAGCGGTAGTGGTGATGAAAGGCTTCATCAGGTTTAAATAGTTGAAGTGGGTGGCCTTTAATAACAGAGACAGTGCTTTTTTCCTCTCTCCATATATGCAATACATTGTAGAAAATGTATATAATGTATATACACCAAAAGAACAAACCAAAAACCAGGAGCCATCTTGAATAACAGAGAAAAGGGCTGGCAGTGCTACAATGTATTTCTGTGTGTGTGTGTGTGTGTGTGTGTGTGTGTGTGTGTGTGTACGCGTGTGTGCGTGCATGTGCACATGCACCCACACACATAAGTATAAATATCTTTTATTGTTCCAATTCATATTTTAAGTAGTTTTCTATTCTTATTCGCATTTTTTAAACACAACTTTGAATATTTCCACTGTATCACGAATTAAAGGCTTTTAGTAGAGGCTCTAAAGCTTCTGAGAAGTAATTTTGGTTAAATGTAGAATCCCTGTAGTGTTAGTAAATTATACAACATTAGAGTTCAATGCATGTTAAAGAAATGCCTTATCTAATACTGAGAACTACAATTTTACATTAAATCTTTGTGAATGCAGGAAAGGATTTTATTTTGTTGGATTCTTTGGACTTTTGTTTACGCTGTATATTAAAACTTAGCACACAACAGGCAGCCTATAAATGCTGTTTCCCTGATTTTATTTTAAAGCCTTATTCAGGAATGATATTTAACAATTAATGACTAGTATTATCTGATTATTCATAATGGACAAAGCCCAGGCCATGGGGCTGAGCAGGGACCTAACTGCATTGTCACATCAGGTATCATAATCATCCCATTTCTGTGGATTTACTTTCCATGCTTTCATTTATTCACAGTCACCTATGTTCTGAAAATATTAACTACAAAATTCCAAAAATAGATAATTGGTAAGTTTTAGATTGTGTGCTGTTCTGAGTGGCATGATGAAATCTCAAACTGAATCCCTCTATCTAGCTGGGATGTGAGGCATTCCTTTCCAGTGTATATATGATGTATATAATACCTACCCATGAAATCACTTAGTAGCCTTTTCATCTTGGTTATCAGATCAAGCAACTCGTATTTTAATTAACTATGGCCCAAAGCACAAAGTAATGATGTGGACAATTTGAATGTGTCTTACTGAACCTGTAAAGTGCTTCCTTTAAGTGAAATGTTGAAAATTCTTGAATTAATAAGGAAAGAAAGAAGTAATTTGCTGAGAATGCTAATATATATATATATAAAGAATGAATCTTCAATTTTTGAAACTATGAAGAAGGAAAAAAATTACACTAGTTTTCTATTACATCTCAACCTGCAAAAGTTAATGACCACAGTCCTTGATAAAAGCTTCCTAGAGATAGAAAAATTATTCTATCATAGGACTTGGTTTTCAGGCAGCCACTGGGGGTCCTAGAACATATCCCCTGTGAATAAAGGGGGCTTATTCCCTCCTGGTTGTTCAATTATATATTGAGCATTGCTTATCTTTTGGGGGCAGGTAGAAATCCCAGTTCGATACTAAGTTATTTGAGGTCAAATTTGAGAATCAACCTAAGTCAAATTTCAGAAAAATAACATTGGGTTTGTTTCTGAGAGTATGTGGTGTCTTCCATTTATAAATATCATGTTTTAATGGCCCTGAGTAGTTAAGTGATTGGCCTATAGTTATATCCTTAGGTTTCATTTTCAAAAAAAATAGTAATAGAAATAACTTTGTTTTGAGAATGTTGTAAGTGTTATTGACCAACATCCAAGTCCAAACAAATCTCTAGAGGACTTTTAACCTATGGAAATTTGGTGCTAATTTGCTAATGTTTGATTTATGTGATTTAAATCAGGCAGAATTTACAAAATACAATCTGATAGAAGTCAATGTGTTGTCATCTGTAGTCATTGGCTAAGTCAGTCTATTCTCAACAGTGGGTCATCAGGGATTCTGACCCCACAAACAGAATATGATGTGATGACAATATGGAATGAGATTGAGTCCATCAGACATCTGGTCATCTTAATTTAATAGAAGGCCCTCAGCGATTTGGGCCCTAGGCATTTGGATATCATCTCTGACACTGGGCACCATTGTAACAATTAATTCCATCTGGCTTGTTCTGACTTGGAATGTTCACATTTTCCCAAGAGAAAGGCTGTTGGCCATGACTGGTCCTTGTTTACAGAATTTTCTGTCTCCCATAGTTGGCAGAGTAATGCTTTTTGATGCATCAGGATGTAAGTTTTTAGTGAAAAGTCCTCATTTTAAAATGAGCCATTCCCAAGACAGGAAACACAAGGGCAGTATAGGATGGCCAATGCATCAAAGTGTAAAGCTGTTTACCAAGTAGTTTTAGTTATTTATTGTGCTGTGGGACCACTGGACTATCATAAAACATGAATTTTGCCAAATAAAATAGGAAACATGAAAACAAATGTAGAATATTTAATATATGACTGCAAATTGCCTAAAATGCATTAACAAGATATTCAGTCAAATAGTAGAATGGTAGCAGATATTTAGTTAAAAAGAACTAAACATTTAGCTCAACTACAGAATAATAGACTTTTCTAGTTTAGAGATATCATAAAGGTTATAAGGCTGCACCCCCTCATTTGCAGATGGTATGAGGTTATATACTTAAATATTCTATGTGGTTTCTAGGTTGATAATGCAATGTTCTCTATGGACAATCACAAAGATTTTATTAAATGATAGGACCTCTGATTTAATTAGAGGCTCTTTTCCTATTTCTAGATTACTTGTAGATTACAGCTTCTGTGAAATGAGCCTATTCCCTGATTTTGACAGGTTTATCTGAAAAATCAGTTATTGGTTGAAATCTACTTGAATTGCTGAAATCTACTTGAATTCCATTTAAAAAAATACTAGGAAGTTAATAAAAAAAATTCAGTGAATAAGAAGATTGTTTTTAATGACTTCCCAACCCCTCATGTTATAATAAAAGACATAATCAATATTAGTAGCTGTTCCTTGCTGACCCTGCTGTGAGTGCTCAGTCACTGGGCTGATATGCTGCTATCCTCATTTGCTCTCACCTGCTACATTGTTTACTTACCTTTGCTATTTCAATGCCACATATTTTTTGCCTGGTTTTTATTTTTCCTTTTAGGTAATTTTCTTGTGTTATATCACTAGGATTTGGGAGAGATTGCTAACTTCATACCTGGAAGAGTTGATAAGAAGTAGATTATATAACATTTTAAACCACATCGGTGTCCTCATATGTAAAATGGGATGATGGGACAATCCAGATACATTAGTAATCCTGACTGATGGTAGTTATAAGAATGGTTAATAAAAATAATATTAATAATAAGTAATGTATAAAACACCTTTGTTCATAACCATTAGCACAGTGTTTTATTTTTAGTAGTTCCCTAATGTTGTCTTCAGTTTCATTTTATTACTCATAAGGCTGATTGAGTTTTCTATTTCCTACAGAAAAATTCACTATTTTTACCTACAAACTAAAATGTCTATAATTTTATTTAATAGTACAATTATAAAATATTAAATATTATGAGTGTAAATTGATTTGGTCTATATTTTGGATCAAGTGCTTGGTAATTAGTTTCCCATTCTATTTTGTTTTCTTTATATTTTTCTTAAACTTCCAAACGTTCTTCACCAGAAATGTACCATAGAGTGAACAAGATTTCTGACATGACGTGAAGTGACAGAAGGGTAAAGGTGCAGAACAGGGCACTTGCTTCTTGGCCGTGGCCCTTAAAGTCCTAATTCTGTGCTGCCTGAGACAGAGAACTCAAAGCTTCTAGAGTAATTTTCTACTAACTTTCTATTATCAATTAATAATCATTCTCTTTTCATCTACTTCATAGTTTTTCAATCTCTCTGGACCATGCCCACATTCTTTAAACACATGTGTTATATTTCTCAGTGATCTCATTATCAAAGAGGACAGAGATAATAAGCTTCGACCATAATGTTGTTGGACATTACACCACCAGCCAGTGACCTATTTTAAGTCAAATTCACCTCAGATCAATAGAAGCATCTACAGATTTGTTTCTCATTATTTTCTCCTTCTTCTGTTCTTTTCTCTGATTACTGAGAAACATGGTTGAAATCTGAATGAGCTAAATAAGAAAGCAATACCACATAAACATTTTGAACACTGTCTCAGATGAACAGTGACCTAGTCAATCATGCATTCATTGATTTATCATTTAAAAACCATATATTTATTAGATACTAGTGCCTGTACTTATACCAATAGGACACCCCCAAACATTATACTATAAAATATCTCTTATTGGGGACCCCAAGACCCCCGCAACACTGGTGATTTACTAAATAGATTCCAAGAGTCATCATATAATCACATGCAGGATTTGATTTATTACAGACAAGGAATACAAGGGAAAATCAGACTAAGTGACAAGGCCTATGGGACAGTGTCTGTGGAATCCAGGGCACATACCTAAGTGTCCTTTTCAGGTACATAGGAATGTGTTTCTTATACATTTCTCCAGCAATAAATTTTGACAACACACATGAAACATTGTATATCAAGGAAGTTCATTATAAAATTAGTCCCCATGGTTTTATTAGAAGTTGTTCACACAGCTACCTTCTGTCTAGCATGTACCCCAATTCCAGACTCCCAGAAGGAAGGCAGATATTCAGCATAAATGATATTATATACTCAAATGATTTAGGCACAGTGAGGCACTTTAATCAGAGAAGGCTTGGGAATCCTTCCTCAGACTAAATTCCCAGGTGTCAGTCCACCACCAACCTCTAAAAAGGCCTTTCTAAAGAGAGCAAGTCTCAGGCCTTCCGTGTGAACTCTTTTTCTGCACAACCTCATGTTCAAGTAGGTAGGCCTGAAAGTGTTTGCAAAGTAAAGTGAAAGGAGTTATTGGATTATAAGAGAAAATTCAGTTCGCTATTCAAGGGAAGATTCATTTCAAAAGACAATATTTGAGCTGGGTCTTGAAGGAGTTGTTAGATTTACCAAAGTTTTGAGGGTGGGGGAGCAGTTTTCATTTATGCAAAGGTAACTGCGTTCATTGCTGGTAATGAGATCATTGAGAAATTCTGTGTGCTGGGAGTGTAAGTCATGATGGGGAAAAAGAAAGGTAGTTGGAGCAAATACCTGAAGTGTTCTATAGCTGAGTGAGTAGGAAGAACCCAGGAAGCCTAGGAATCTCCTGGAGAACTTTAATAACATGGCAGCTAGTTCCTACTCAAAACGCTCAATCTCTCTAGATTAAGCATTCTCCAAGCTTTATCCACTATAGTTACCTCCCTCTGTAATGCTGTCGAAACCTCAAAGTCCAACTGGGGTAGTCAGTTTATTATTGAACATAACCACAGATATCATTATTTGATGGAATTTTTCTTCAGTTCTGCAATACATTGAGATGCAAAGCCATATGGCAGACTACCTTAGCCAAATATTTTCATCTATTCTCAGATGAATCTAGCAGTAAATCTGATTTCAGTGTAGAATATGACTATTTCTGCAGAGGATTCACAATGGTGATTTGGTTCACTTGTAAAGTACAGAACAAAGTGCCTCTCAAAAGGTATAGTAGCAATGTGTTCTAATTAAATAAGATGCATGTCAATTTATGCAGTTACTTCTTGGTTGTTTGGCATGTGTACATTATAAGTATAGTTAATACTTAGAGATGAAGAGATGGGATCAAATATTTTCAATATATAACTATTCATTAAATGCAAGGTATTTAAATGAAATTACTAGAGTATGACAAAATAAATATACTCAGCCCAGCACAGTTTACTTCCATTTTGCTTTATTTTATAATAGATAATGACACAAAAGAGACCTCAAGATTTACAAAAATAGCGTAAAGATACACATGAGTTTCTTTTTCTCAGATAAATTTATGGTTTCGTAATGATGTTCTATTGGAAAACTAATGAAGCACCTTTTTCAATAACAGTTTGCTAATATAATGTCTCATTATTTGCAAATAGAATGTCTCAAGAATGTGTTAAGATCTATTTATATGTATAGAAATGTGTGTTTTTAATGCTTCCTTATATCCAAATGGAAATCATTAAATATACTTAATGTTTCCATGAGCTATCTGATTAACAACTGTAGTCAAATATGTTGGAGAAAATTATCTTTGAAGGTTTTCCATCACTGGTTTAATTAACATACAGTAGACAGAAAGCAAACAATCTGTTCATCCAGACTCCTCACCAAGCCCTCCTGTTGCCTGTGTTTTCACTACAGCTGGGAAGGGAAAAAATTACATCCCATTTATCCCTTTGTCTTGCTTCTGAATGATTCATTTTGGTGCCAATTTAAAGAGTAATTTGAAATATTTTTATGTGACTGAAAAACAGGGAAAAGCAGAAAACAAATTTACAATATAGATAACCAAGTTGTGATTTTTTTCTTCTGACTTTTCTATCTTTATTTCTGTCAAACATCCATTTTGACTTGTTTTATCTTCTCAAAAAAAGCCATTTCCAAATGGGATCGAATCTACACTAATTTCATATTTCAGTCTTGATGAACCATGTACACTGAATTATGAACACAGATTAACATTTCCTCTACCCAAGATCCAGAAGCCTGGCCTATTCATGACGTAACCAGGAAAACAGAATTAGGTTTAAAATGGCAACCCAAAAGATGTTCAGAGTCCAGGCTTTACATTCAGAAATTTTCTCATTAGCAAATCTCCCAGGCCCTTCCTGAGATCCTGTTTATTCTTTGTAAACACAATTAGAGGGAGCAAACAATTGGTTTCAGAGTTTGTCATAGCAGGTTTTAGGAGGAGCAAACATGTGGATGATAGATGGAATCCAACAGACTCCTGGGACAGCTGTCAGTGGGAGAGCTATGCAAGCAAGGTTTGTCACTGTATGGTGCAGGCACCTGTGAAAATGTCACACTGAACCCCAATAGTATGTACAATTAATATATGTTAGTGACAATAAAATGATTTAAAAATTAAATGGTGAGAATAAAAAAGAAATCAGAAACTATTGTTAAGCAATGGGAGACAAAAGAAGCCTACAGGAATCTGGACAACCTCACAAGTGCTAGTGTAAGCATGTCTGTCTCTTTTATATAAGAATTCTGTCTGCAAAATTCACCCACCCCAATAATCCTGCTAAAGATTGAGTGTGGATATTTACTTGAAAAACAAGAGTTTGATGCAGGAATCACACTTCTCAGATTTCAACTTACATGGGAAATAAGAACAACATCATTCCTAAGTTTTGAAGCTTCTTTGTAGTTGCTGTTTAGAAAAAAATGGACAGGGAGAAAAATGAAAAGAAAGATTTGAGAAACATGAGAAATAGAATCCTATTTCTCCTCCACAATTAGTTATTCTTTTTGCTCCTGCTCAGGCCAAGATTCCAGGACTGAGGTGAGACCAATGGACCTAGTGAGAGTTGTGGAAAGAACTGAATGGATCTACATTACACATACACCAAAAGAAAATGGTAGGATTACAATCAGAATGGAGAAAATAACATCTATTTAAAAGAAACTGAAAGGGTAAAAGTGGTGGCATGTGTCTGAGAGGTCCCAGCTAATCAGGAGGATGAGGGAAGAGGATCTTTTGAGCCCAGGAATTCAAACCCAGCTTAGGCAACATAGTGAAGTCCGAGGTAATCAGGAGGATGAGGAAGAAGCCCAGGAATTCAAAACCAGCTTAGGCAATATGGTGAGGCAGAAGGAAGGAAGGGAGGGAGGGAGGGAGGGAGGGAGGGAGGAATGAAGGAATTTAAATGAAATAAAAGAAACCAAGAGTTACTTTGAAATTCTTTATTTGAAGATTTTTAATGAAGACAAATATTCTTTGAGATTTAGGTATATTTTCATTTGATTTATACATTAGAGATCTGACATGCTCCTTACTGAAATGCTCTTATATACCTGTGTGTATTTTTTTTTAAATTCAGTTTTCTTTCTGGTGCATTTTAATTCATTTACTGCGTTAAAGCCCTTACTATTTCTTTTTTTCTTTTTTACTTTCTTTCTTTTTTTTTTTTTTTTTTGATAATGGGGATTGAACTCAGGGGTTCTTAACCACTGAGCCACATCCCAGCCCTATTTTGTATTTTATTTAGAGACAGGCTCTCACTGAATTGCTATTGTCTCACCATCACCATCGCTTGGATAGACTAACATGCTATCAAAGATACCATCTCAGTGTCCAATTGTCTCTTTATGACTGTTAGTTTCCCCATAGGCATTGCCTCTTCCTCAAGGTATAAATGACAGTCACCACCCTGAGTGCAAGTTAAATGTGTCTCTGAAGTTGACCTGAGTTTTGTGCTGCGATGTCTTTTCTGGGTGTTTTAAAATTTTATTGCTTACCTTGGTTGTAAGTTGTCTCATATATTTTTGATAATGAGGCAGGATATATAAATAAAGCAAGTAAAATTGCTTTATGTAGTTGTACCTAAGATCATAGGTCTTGAGCCTGACACATCCTCAGAAAAAGCTGCCTTTGCAGGAAAGGCATTTTCATTTGTATTTAAAATATGGGGCAACTAAAGCACAGGCAGATTTATAAATTATGCTGAAGGTTTGCTGGTTGTGGGCTAACAGAAAGCCAGTCCAGGTCTCCTGAATCTTTAGAATTTTCCCATTACTTAACGGGAATTAACCAATTACTTGTCTGGTACTATGATTCTTGCTCCAAAAGAGACTGCCAATAATATGCATTCATTCACTCATTCAGTCATTGATGAATATGTAGGTACTGTCCAATGGCCATTAGTGACAAGAATATTAAAAAAGAAGCATTTTCTAGAGTGACAATGACAATATTGATATCACATATGCATTGAATTAAATTGTAGGAGGTTGGGGGACCATGAGATATCTTTCCTGTCCATGAGTTTTGCTTTTAAGGCAGTGTTGGGGATTGAACCCAGGACCTGGAGCATGCCGGGCAAGTGCCAAACCCCTGCCCACATGAGTTTGCTTTAGTGTACAATTCATCAAAGTGAGCACAGGGCTGTATTTATCTTGACTTTTAATTATTTTGTTCCTTGTGGTTCTATTGGAGACTCTCTGGTAGGTTTTCTTTCTGGTTCTATCCACCAAAGTTTAAGGATGTAAGACCTCTTTTTAAAGGTTCACTGCAAAACCTCTGGATGTCCTCTATGTGTAGAAGAATTATTAGCACCTCTCTGAGTTGAAAGGGATTTTCAGCTATTGTGTCTGCCAGTGATGGTGGTAACTTTAGTTAGTTACTGGGGTTCTACATTGCTGATTCAGTGGTATGGTGAAAAGCTACATTAAATACACTTTAGTTTCTTGGAATGTTTTTGTCTAGAGGGGAACGTCCTTACCAAGATTAAATCACTTTTCCCTTCACCTTTTTTGAACCTGTATCCTGCCAGTTATAAAGCCTGTCGATTCACATCTTTTGGTAATGGTTGGGTAGAGGAAGGCTGTTCTTCTTGCTCAGAAACTGAATTTTCAATCTTTGTGGTACACCTTCGCCTGCTGACCTACTGAAATGAAAGACTAGAAGTGATGATTAAATCTAATTTTCCCTCCTGTAGTGGCAGGCTGAGCTGGGTCAGCAGGCTGGTCCTTGCAGATGGCTTTAAAGTACCTCTGTGATTTGATCTCTTTGCCGTCCCATCCATTTCTATAAGTGTCTATCACTGTCATCCTTTACCACCCTGACAAGATCCCAAGGTGAGAACAGCACAAATGAACAAGCTCAGCTGCAATGACTCCTGAGGGTGTTACTTATTAAATGAGTTAGGCAATGAACCAGGTCTGGCTTGTAAACTACAAGGCAGGTTAGCCCATTTACAATAAGATAATTCCATCTATTATTTGACCTATTCAAGGACATTGGTATTTCTTTGAATTTCATCATAACTCATGCAAAATAATGTAAACTTACAGGTCTGAATTTTATTTTCATATTAGCTGAAAACTGCTTGATTTCATTCTTTTGTTTGGATTCTAGATTACTTTTCAGAACAGTTAAAGTGTGTTTATGAAATGCACTTGTGCAGGGGATGTGGGGGGGAAGGGGGAATACAGATTGCTGCACTGTGTATCTATTTTAGGAACTCTGTAAGATCTGTACATTAACCATGGTCCATTTCTGGTGCATCCTGAAATGCATTCTGCTCAGAGATGCTCATGCCATCTCAAAAAAATATTATAAGTAAACTGATTTCACTGTTATAAGTTGGTTTCATATTCTAATGACTAGCAAAATTACTTTTTCCTTCACTACTGAATAATATGTATATGATTCATACCAAGAGGTAACATAATTTGTTTCTTTTTCAGATTGGAGATATGAAGTTGCTCCGGCCTTCCCTGGTACAGCAGAGGAGGTGGAAGTGGACTCCCAGGCATACAGCCACAGGTGGAAAAGGAACCTGGACTCTCTCAAAGCAGTAGACACAAACCGAGCAAGCATGGGCCAAGACTCTCCAGAACCCAGGGGCTTCTCAGATCTGCTACTGGATGACGGGCAGGACAACACCACACAGATTGAGGTAGATAAATTATCTGGGTAGTTGAGATGGATTAATGAATCTATTTGTTGTAATGTGCCCAACTTCTACTTTACATATGTCTTCCCTTCATTTCAATTTCAATCTTTTGGTCTTAAAAAAAAGAACAATTTATTTTATTAATATAGCAACTAATCCACTAATTCATTCACTCATGAAATACACAAATGTGGACTTGGGGTTGTGACAGCACTGAAGGGACAACATAGTACCTGTTGTTTGGAAATTGATTGTGTTGAAGGGTCTAAAGACCATAACCAAATCATCCATGTCTCATAAGATGTTTACAAAAATGTGTACCCTGGTATGCCAGGCAGGAGGACAGGGTGAACCCCTCTTGAGCTTGAGGGTTAGAGCATTAACAAAGAGGTTTTGCCAGGAATGGGTATTTAGGCAGGAGCTTAGCCTACTGAGAGGAGTTTACTCAGTCAATAATTTGTTAATGGAAAGAAAGAAGGTTCCTGGCAGTGTGAATCACCTCTGTGATGACTGAGTGTTGAAACAGCATAGCATGTTGGAGTCTTGTGGGTGACGCAGTGTCACAGTTTGCCCAATGCTGTAGGAGTTTCCAGGAATCTAGGACCTCGAGTGCTAACAATGGGCTAGTTCTGGACAAACTAGGATGCTTGGCCACTCTGTGACTGTATGTTGTTCTTTGTTATGGTTGGAGCCATGAAGCAGCGAGAGGAAGTTGGAGTGAGTTTTGGTAAGTATGAAATTTGCAGAACACACATTTTTAGGTAGATTTTAGGGTCACTCAGATGCCTCAAAGGTGGGGTTACATTTCGTGTTTCCAGAGTCTTTAACATTGCGATCATAACCTATGATCTTGATTGCGAAATAGACACAACCAAAACAAATAAGCAAATCTCGTGGAAACAAAGACTACCCAAATGAGAACAGAGGCTCCTTATTTGGTACAAAGGGTGTCAGCCACCTTCATTTTGCCTTTGCTGAAGACTCGAAGTATGGAAAGGAAGTGGAAAAATGGTGGGAAAATGGAAGGCTTCGGGATGCTCTGATTGGAGGTGTTTGGCATGGGAAGCTGCTGGTGGACTAATACAAACAGCATCTCTGGTGAACGGTATGAGGGACATATTTGAATTGTACAGTTGATTTGAAGTTAGAAACAGGGACATGAATAAAGGGAAGCTCTAGGTTATTAATCAAGTGCTGACCATTCAGATCTGATTACTAACAGGCTGTAGTTTGGCTTCTTGGAATGGTCGCTATAGCACTTGGGGTCATAGTTCCATGGTGATGCACAGTCTGGCCATTTACTGCTCATGTATTCTCTCTCCATTTGAATTTTTAGTTCCAACTTTCTCTCAGATGACAGGCTTGTGATTTTAAGAACAAGGGAACACTCTTTCTCCTGGAGCACTGTCTCCGAATTGCTCATTATTTAAGAAAATAATTCAATGTCATGGGACAGATACTATAGTCCTGCAAATGGTACCATGGTATCATTTTGTTCCATCACAGTGAGAGACTCTTCAGAAGATCTGAAGCACATACTGTTGGAATTCTGTGTATGTGAGAAACCCAGCAATTTCTGAAACCCTCTGCATGGCCACACCATGTGGCTATGGTGTTTCCTGTCTACCCCAGCCACTTCCTTTAACCAGCAGCAGGGGATGCATAAGGAGCAGAAGTTGTGTAATTTTAGGGTCATAAGAGACTATTCTGACTCCTACAGTGTGTCTGCTATTTTGGTAATAATGTTGTTTTAACAACTTAGAGTAGGCAACATTGTCTACCCAAGGCCATTCATTTGCTGGGGCTTAGCATAAAGAAGGGAGAGTCAACCTGAAATAATCAGGCATGTACCCTGCCCAGGACAAAGACCTTACAAACTGAAGGGGGACAGCACAGGTTCCTGGAATTCTGTGATCTCTCCTAATCACTAGTGAAATAGAAACTCCCTTTTCTCCCTTTTTTCTCATATCAAAATATAATCCCTTTGTTGTTATAACAGTGATTTTGTTGTTCCATCACTTTTTTTTTCTGTTTTCTACCTTAACAGAAGGAAATCACAAATGATCAGGAGTTTTGAATCAGTACAATGTAGGAGGAAGGATGGGCAGGTAGCTCTTTTATGGATACTTAACTTGAGGCTGAAATCTGTTGGATGCTCTATGGATGATGCTATTTTGGTCATTATAACAACCTTGTGAGATGTGTGTCCCAGGTTCCCTGGGCAATAATAATGACTTTTTACACAGGGCATTTTCTTTTTTGTTTTAGAGGTTTTCTATTAATCATTAATGGGGTTAGCATTCAAACCCAGGCTTGACAAGCTCCCACAATTTATCCTTTTAGTTATCTGAGCTTCCTCTACTAGGAGGAGAGACAATTGCAGTTGCATTCTGTAGTGTTTTTGGACAGGCAGCTCCTACATATCCACAGGGAAGTAACCTTAGGGTTCCAGTAAGCCTGGAAGTAGTTTATTATGGAGCCACAGCTGCTCTCATAATCAGAGCACTGCCTACCCTTATATTGAAATTTATTTTGACTGGATTCTGGGTTTTGATGGAGATGATGGGGAATCTTCCTAAGTTGTTCCTAGGTACTGCTACTTGTTTTAGAAACAAAAGTCTTTGTCTGAAACTTCTTTGGAAAGTTTTACTTCTCCTGATCCTCAAGTAGTATTTAGGATACATTAAAGATATGTTGACCCTGGAGTAGTTTGTTTGAACACTGATGCATCCCTCTTGGAGAGAATTCTTTTGCCCAATTGAGTGAAATATTAATAATCAAAGGAACCCATTGGTTAAAAGTGACTACTCACAGGTAATCATTGTGACAAGATTTTTCTTACCTTGTAAGAATAAGCACTTTGGTTCATACTGCCAAATATAAGCAAGGTGCATGAAAGACTATGGGCATCTTTTGCTTTAAATGCTTTCAAAGTCAATGTCAAGAATTTGAATCATTTTGTCCAGCAGCCCTGTCTGTAGCTATTAAAATCATTTGTATCCCAGTGAAACTGAAACCACTAAGAAGGACATTATTGAAAATGTTCTTCTCTTTTCTTCCATTGTCTAGACTTCATTTCCCATTTTAAAAAACCAAAACAAACAAACAAAAAAAGACAATAGCATGCTTATCCTTTTGTTACACTTTCATTCTTAAATACACAAAGGCTGTTATTCTCTTTGGTTTGGTGCTTGGTGATAGTATTTTTTCTGGCTCTGCATCAGAACAGATAATGGAAGGATTGTAAAACTGGCTATCCCAGTTAAAGAATTCTTTCAATTTAAGTTTTATTATTCTTTTTATTGTTTTCTTTTAAAATTTTCTTCCCATATAGATATAGTAGATATCAAAAACATTTTTGTATTTCCTCTTGACTGCAAGAACCCATCAATGGTCACTGTCATTATTGATCTGAATGTTGATATTCTGGTAGATATGTATTCTTTTTTAAAAAAAACCAAGGATTGAACCCAGGGTCAATTAATCACTGAATCATATCCCTAGCCATTTCTAATTTTAGAGACAGGGTCCCACTAAGTTACTTAGGGCCTCACTAATCGTGATTCTGCTGCCTCAACCTAATGATTGGCTGGGCTTATAGGCATGTACCACCTCACCCAGAGAGATCTTTATTCTTCTGGGTCCTCTATTCATGTGGCCAGGTAATTAATGAACCTTTGCTGATTTGCAGGAATTAAACTCAAGGTGTCAGAAAACAGCCAGCAAATGTGCAACTTTTTAGAATTATTTCAGAACTATAAAGGAGTACACAGGACTTTCAGGTAAAGTTGAAATCCATTCATGATTTGGCCTTGTTTAAGCAGACTGCTGTGAATCCCATGATTCCAAGGATATAACTGTAAACAAACAGTCTGGGGGACACCTTGTCACCTGGAAGTAGGCTGCTCTTCCGCTTCCCAGCAGGGAGCTCTTACACTAAGATCAGTGGTTCCTAGAATGAAGAGAGCCTTAGCATTTGTTTGCTGAGAATGACAGATGCTTCATAAAGTTCAGTTTCATCAGCCTATTCCTAAAGGATAATGTTGGTATCTTATAGTTCTTCCCTTTGTAGAAATTGATCATAAATTCCTTTCTGACACTCTGAAGCAAATATGTAGTTTTTCTTGTTAGTTACATGTAATATTGGAAACTGTCTTATAACTTCCCTTGAGAATCTGAGTAAAACACATATTTGAATGTCTTAGTTCTGCACTAGAGGCTTCCTTACAGTCTGCATTTCTAACAAGTTCTCACTGATGACAGCCGTGGCAAGACCAAAGGCCACACTTTGAGTTGCAATGAGCTAGACCACAATGCAGAATTAGATATGAGTTTTGAAGATATAAATGGTATGAAAAATCTTTTTTATTGTTTACCAACAGAATGCCTTATAGAGTTCTCATGCTGTTAAAAATAAATAGATAAATAAATAAAAATTATAGGCATATCCATAAAAAGGGGGGGGGGAATAAAACATCACGGTGTCAAGCAATTGAAAAGGATAAGAAATATGGCATAGGTTGATTCCTATGTGATGTAGAGAGCTAGGATTAATATAGGGAAAAGGTGTCATTTGTATGTGTCATCTTCCATGTGTGAACCCGAGTTCATTAAGGAAAGTACAAAGGAGAATGATAAGCAAATACATGTGATAGATTTAGCTAAAACTGGAGATCAAGAATTTTTCTCTTACATACATATGTAAAACTCTTTGATCTTTTGCCATTGCACATGCTGTCAGTTGTGTAGGAATCTTATTGTTTCAAGTTGTACAATACATTTCTTTTAAAATTACCAATTGTCAAGTGCTGCACAGGGGTTATTGTATGAGCTCTAATTTTTTGTCTATGTCTAACAGGGTAATCTATTTAAGATGAAAGACATCATTGGTAAATGCTTAATCTAAATAATAATATGATTGCCCTTATGATTATTTTTATGAAGAGGCAAATTTTATCATTTTGATATAGGCAGAATCTTCATGGGATGCTTGCAGTAATAGAGAATATATCTGATTATCCATCAACAAAATCCTACTGTGCTCATGTCTTTTAAGCCTAAATAAACTTTCTCAGTTTGACAGTAAGAATAATGAATATAAATATAAAATAGTAATAAGATGCATCAATTCACAGAAATAGAATAATTAGTTTGTGGAACTCTGTGATGATTCTGTCCTCTGGCTGCGTTCCACTTAGTGAATTCAGGATAAAACTTACTTACGTGACCAAAAAAAATGATGTGATAAGGCAGATTTGTGACATTCATTTTTAAAAGAAAGAAAAGTATTACCTGATCCTGAACAGTACTATTACTATATTTATTATGAATGTGAAAAGCTGGTGACTGTTTTTTTTAAATGTAACATTTCCACTTTAGGGAAACTAAAAGTCATAGAGATTTCAGCATGTGGTTGCAAAGTCAGAAAACTGTACAAATGGAATATATTAAGATTAATACTAAAGACGCACACTTATTTGATTCCAAAATGAATTGTAGCTTCCCAAATGCATGTAGGTGTTAGATTGGTTTCCAAGAAATATGAGAAAGAAAACCTTGTGGGTTCATGCAACTGAAAATAAGAAGAAATACGGCATAAGTTAATTAACATGTTGGAAACTCTTATTATGTAGTAAGCCAGGATTAAGGGTAGGGATAAAGTGTCATTGGAATCAAGTCATGAAGAGTCACAAGATAACTAGGTGTAAAGGTATTTCTAGGCAGACTTTTGCACAGATAAGCAGGAATAAGATTTTCTTTTATTATATGAGATTTTTAGAATGTATACTTGGGAGCCACTGAAAGATTCGATACAGAAAAAAGCAAGATTGTATTAACGCTCCTAAAATATCACTATGGGAGGCTGAATGAGAACTAGATCAGAAAGTCCAAGACTAGAAGAAGAAAGATGAGTTCAATTTAGCTGAGAATAGTTCTGAGATGAAAAGAGAAAGTAGCTGGAGGAAAGGCCATGGATAAACATATGAATTTTAGAAATATTTATATTTTCAGTCATTAATTTAAATGAACCACTATGGATGAAATTTTGCCCATATTTTTGGTGCTTTCCTGAATTTTAATGGCAGATCTTTGTCATTACCTTCCTTGGGAGGGCAGCTTGTTACTACCTTGACACTACCCATCTTTTGTATGTTGAGATGGCCCTCATTTCTTCAACTATGTATTGCCAAAGATACTACATTAACTGAGAACAAAGTCTATTTCAATTTCTTCTCTTTGGGTAATTGACAAATATATGTAGTTTCAACTTCTGATTGGATTCTGTTCATTTTGTAATATTGATGAGGACTTTTACTTTTCAAGGAGGAAAATGCACTGAAAATAGTAAATCAGATGGAAGTGATATCTGCAATTATTGCTCATCTTCTAAAATGATAATGAGGATTAAAATAGGGTACCATATATCTTGCTCAATTATAGATTATTCTTAGCTTGATATGTCAGCTCTTCATTGAAACAAAAATGGAAAAAGATCCATATATGTCCCTCAAAGAGTTTTATAAAGAATAACTAGATTTTCTCTGTGATGCTTCACTGTTAGCTAATTGAGTTTACTTGCAATAATGGCATGGAAATAGTCTTTGGAATGATACATACAAGTTGTAAAACTAGTAAGTGTATTAGTCATATAATTTATTTTCAGAACTAGAATTTTGAATATTTTTGCATTGGACATATACAGAGAGAAATATCATTTTTAATCTCCCCATCCCTTGTAGGATTCTGAGATTAATTTTAAGACTATTACACTGTGTTTTTCCTACTTCAATTTTCTACCCACTTATGAAGACCCTAGTTTGTCTTTTCATTGCATTACATAGTGACAGTGATAGGAAACTTCTTGTACAGGGAATATCAGATAATTGATAATCAATTGAATTTCTCTCTTTTTTTTTGCCTTGCAATTTTAGTTTCTTTTTTACCCAGACTAATTTCCAATAATATACTTAAAATAGGATTGTATGAAATTATTTTCAATATGAAAAATATAGTTTAGCTTCAATATTATATGTCTAGATATGTATCTATAGTGGTCCCCCATTATTTTTCACTTTTGTAGTTTTAATTACCTGTGATCAACCATGACCTGAAAATATTAAATAAAAATTCCAAAATTAAACAATTCATAAATTTGAAAATGTACACCATTCTGAATAACTAAACAATTCAGTTTTAAGTTGTACCCCATTCTGAGCAACATGATGAAATTTTGTGCCATTCTGTTCTTTCTGGTCCAGCATGTGCAATATCCCAATGTATCCATTCTGTAAATGCTACCCTCCCAGTAGTCAATTAGAGTCACTTAGCACTCTTGGTTATCAGATTGGCTAGCAAGGTATTTTAATACTAGTATTTAACCATCCCTTACTTACTTCATCATGACTGCAAAGCATAAGAACAGTGATGCTGGTAATTCAGATATGGTAAAAACAATCCATAAAATGCTTCCTTTAAGTGAAAAAGTAAAGTACAACAAAATATTTTGAGAGGGACAACATCCACGTAGCTTTTATTATGTTTTCATGATTATTTTATTGTTATTTTTGTTAAAGTTTAATTTATGAATTACATATAGTAAAAAATTATCATAGATATGTATGTTTGAATATGTAAAAATATAGTTCATATAGGGCTTCATATTGTTTGCAGTTTTAGGCATAGTCTGAGGGTCTTGGGCTCTGTCAATTATGGTAACTTGAACAACTATAAGTAATTTTTAGAAATTGTGCTAAAATTCATATTGGCTGTTTTGATAGTTCAGAATGTATGAAATCTGCATATGTTGAGTTGAAGGCTCAGAGCAAAGGAGTAAATGGCCACTTAACATGGGCTGGAACTCAGGAACAGAAAGGCCAGTAGATGCCTCAGCTTCCTTTTCTCTTAACCATTCATAGAGATTTATGGCTCAACCAGAGTAGAGCTGGATGCACCTACAGTGGATAGTGTTCCAGGAAGGAATTGCCCTTTTTGCTTCCCCAAACATGGATGGTGGAAATGTGTAAGAGAAGTAAATACTTGTGGATCAAGCATTAAGTGGTCCAGGTTTATCTGCCAGCTGTGTTGATTGGGGATACCAACTTCCAAGGAATGTGGAGTTAAATTCTCCCACTGTGGATTATAACCTGTTTCCTTAGCTAATTAGTTTCCTGACAATAAAGAAAGAACCTCTGAGATCATTCACTGGACTGCCCCTTTCTGTATCAATGCATTATGTCTTAAGGACTTCTTGTTTTACATGTTATTTTCATAATTATAAAAAGTAATTAAAGTATTGTAGTTCAAAGATTAAATAGGTCTAAGTTGGCATAGACATGATAATAGTGTGATCTTTATTACTGCATCCAAGTAAGTAAGGGGGTCTCTATTTATTCCATGAATATTTGTAATATGATTAATCTGCCAACCCCTTTGGTATAACTTACTTGAATTTTAAAATTAATGATACTATAGTATAGTGCCACTATAGTGCACCAGTCACACCAAATCTTTGCCATTTATTTCATCTAACTAATTACTGTTCACTGCATTATTTGGCATCAATTCTTTGAAAAAATAAACAATATGAATCTCTGATAAATAGTGAATTTTTGTAATTCTACGGGGCAACCAGAAGTTTCTATGGACCTTTGCCAAAGATGTCTCATGTGTGTTTGCCAAATATTGTGTATTTTATGAAAACAGTGTTAAGTTTATACATAAATAGTCCGTTGTAAATACATGAGACATTTAAAGTCTTCTGATTATTCAAACTTAAGGTAAGAACACTTAGCATTTCTATTTTTAAGCAAAATTATGTAATATATTCTCTAAGTGTTCAGAGTTTTACTTCACCTTGTATTTCTGAAGAAGATTTATATAGACAAGGGTCTCTTTATTAAAAGAAAGTATGCATTTGTATGTTCATATTCATCGATTTTGCATTTGTCATAAAGAAATGTGCGAATGTGACACTATATGCTCTGGTATTGGGAAATCAGATATCCTAAGGTCCAAGAAGGGGTGGTACCATTTTGAATGGAAAGAGACTGCCTTAGTTTTCCTTTTGTGCTTCCCTGAAAGAAAACCTTTCTGTTCATGCTGTAGCAATGCATGGATGTCTGAATCTGTCGAGAAACAAGAGAAGAATTGAACTTTACAGCCCTTGGGAACAGTTGTTTTGAGCTATTTCCATATGGTATTTCAAGCCTGAGCTATTAAATTGAAGTACTAGTTTGAAATCCATCTCACTGAATTGAATGAATGGATTAAGCACAGCTGAAACTATTTCTCTTTTACAAGTAATTTCTAGCCCTTTTGTAAGCTTCATATATTTATGCAATCTCAAGCTTAAAGAGAAAAGCCATAGAAAACAGTTTTTCATCTTTTAGATATTATCTCTATCTTTTAACCTACCTATCAGGCATCCATGTTATTTTGAATTCATAAATGCAAATCCCACTTGTGGCCAAAGGAATTTGAAAAAAAAGTGTATAACAAGACTTCTATCTGTTTAAGTTTTTAAATTCCACTTAATTATAACCCCTCTTATTAAAAAGGAATGAAAAATTTCAGGTACTTCCAAAACTAAAGAGATTTTTTTCGAGATAGTATTTTTTATCAAAAAATAATACTGCCTGACCTTTTGGGGTTTAATGATTATAGTCTGGAAAATTTTTATAATTGTCAAAGATAAAGACATTGATTTAATTTTCAGATTTTTCTAAGAAAATCTAGGCTATAATATTTTTACATAATTTTATAGTGTTTTCCACAGTGTTCATTATTTGAATGCAAATCTTTTCTTGTTCTATCATTTAAAACTAGTATGGAGTAAAAGATAATATAAAATGTCACATTCTGAAAATATTCATAAGAAACATCAACAAATCTTCCAAAAGAACTGAAAACAGTTAATTTGTCCATTGCAAATAGGATTACAGAATGATCTGTTATCTTCAAAGGCAGATATCCAAAGTGTCATTTTTCTCTTTCTTGGATACCATTTTAATAAAGAATGACTTGTCATCTTCCCGTGTATATCAAGTAATCAGATGTTGCTGTGTTATTTTTAGAAATGAATGCTTTTTTTGTGAGACTAGAAGCATTTCACATTCAAATGGAATGAATGCAATTAAGAGTGTTTGTAACATTATGAATAAATATAGAAATGTGACAGATCAAAGTAATAAGTACTCATTAGAAATTGTTTTATATCACTAATCAGATCTAGTGATAATAAAATTATCTCCTAAAAATAAGCAAACGTTTTTAGACAAATCTTTTTTATTCCTGATATTAAAAAAATGAAAGAAATATTCTTCCATTATACACATAAGGAAATAAAATAATTAGTACATTCAAAAGCCACTCCTACCCTTCTGCAAATAATTCATCCCAGATGAGCTTACAGCAGAAGACTTTGTAAAGTACCTACAGTCAGGTATTTACTGACTCACAACAGACTCAACTGGAAGCTAAGATGGTAAAAGTGTTGTCTTGTGGACTTGTGGATAGCTCACTGAGAGAGAACTAGCTTAATATTTACAAGGTCCCAGGTTCAATCGATAGCACAACAACAAAATATTATTTTGCCTCATTGAGTAGATTTACTGGGTTCAGAGCAGATTTAGAATGTTTTTAATATACTCTGTTCATTTTTGTGGCTGAACAAAGATAAATGCCATTTTAAAGATTATCAGTGACTGAGTTTAGCTCAGTGGTAGAACAGAAGCTTAACATGCACAGGGCCATGGATTTGATCCCCAGCAGGAAAAAAAAAAAAAAAAAAAAGAAAGAAAGAAAAAGAAAAACAATATTGAAAGTAAAAGGACTTTTTAAAATGTTGCTTTCTAAATGTATATTTCCTGCCTTGCTATTAAAAAAAAATGTGATATATTGTGTACACAATCTGTCATCTGCACAAAAGAGAAAAATCTACATTATCTCTAAGAAAAATTTTGAAACATTTTCAAAGGGATCTTTTGTTTTCAGTCAGTGATCACTGGTGAATGCAAATTATAGTAAATGTTGTAAATGACTGTAGGGCTATTCTTCCTGATTTTTTAGTTGACTTTTTAAATGTTGGTAATAAAGAATCTGGGAAGGGAGAAACAATTTCCAAATTTGAAATGGTCCCTGAGAAAAAGCAATGAGTGAGTTGATAGCCTAGAATCAGAATCTGGGACAAACATTAATTTTTTTCACTTTGTTCCATTTTATTCCAGCACAGCTTACTACCAATGATCTTCAGCCACAATATCAATGTATCATTGTCCTCCCTGGGGTGGCAGTGGCAACATTATAAAAGGAAGAATTTGGCATCATAGGTAGTAATTTCAAAAATTATTATCTCTAGGCAATGTATATATGTAATATATATATATATACTAGAAAGTTTTTTGAAATCTATAAGTAGAACTTTCGTAATTTGTGTCTGCATATGAATGTCAGTGTGTATGTGTGTTTGTGTATGTATGTATGTTCATGTATGTGTGTACCATTCCTAATTATTTTCATTGAAAACTACTTCAATGGCAATAAACAGAGACTTGGATCACCTTCTGCCTTACACTTGGTGTGCACATCAATTAGAAATCTTATGTCCCTATATAGTACAAACAGCTTATTTCTTTGGTAGGGACAATAAGAAAAACTAGAGAGCTACATGGAGGACTGGTGAAAGCTCCCTTTTGTTTCATTGAATTCTTTAAGCTTTAAATATGCTCTGGACTGTGGCTTTAAATAGGCTTTAAACGTAGAGTAGATTATTTTTGTTTAATAATAAAGTTCAGAAGTTATGACGGGCTGGAGAAGAGATAGACTGGTGATCAAGATGATGGACAGCTTGATCAAGCTTTGCCCTCCCTCTCTTTCCTCATTATTCCCCCTTTCCCAAACCCATAACAACCTTGCCCACCTGGTCTGTCCCAACCACTATGGTCCTTCTGGTCCTATAATGGTAGCTATGCCCTCTAAATCAAGTATTTCTCTTAAAACTTATATATTTCTTTCATTTGAAAAAATAAGAGGCCAAGAATAGCCAAAGCAATCCTCAGCAATAAAAGTGAAGCAGGAAGCATCTCAATACAGTCCTTAAATTATATTACAGATCTATAGTAACAAAAACAGCAAGGCATTGGCATCAAAACAGACATGTAAACCACTGGTACAGAATAGAAGACTGAGACCAACCCACATAAATAGTTATCTCATACTAGACAAAGGAACCATAAACACATATTGGTGAAAAGATAGCTTTTTTTTCTTTTTAAACAAATGGTGCCGAGAAAACTGGAAATCCATGTGTAGCGAAATGAAATTAGACCCCCATCTCTCATCCTACACAAAAAATCAACTCAAAATCAACAAGGACCTAGGTGTTAGGCCAGAAACTCTGTGCGTAGTAGAAGAAAAAGTAGGCCCAACTCTCCATCATGTTGGCTTAGGAACTGAATTCCTCCATAAGACTCCTAAAGTGCAAGAAGTAAAATCAAGAATCCATAAATGGGATGGTATTAAATTTAAAAGCTTCTTCACAGCAAAGGAAACAATCAAGAACATAATAAAGAGACTATGGGAGAAAATCTTTGCCATTGCAAATGGAGCATTAATCTCCAGAATATATAAAGAATTAAAAAAATTTAACACCATAAATAAATAAATAATAACCCAATCAGTAAATGGGCAAAGGAACGGAACAGGTACATCTCAGAAGAAATACAGGTGGTCAACAAATACATGAAAAAAATGTTTATTTCTAGCAATTAGAAAAATGCAAATAAAAAGAACTCTAAGATTTCATCTCACACCAGTCAGAATGTCAGTTATGAAGAATGCAGACAACAATAAATGTTGGTGAGGATGAGGGGCAAAAGACACACTCATACATTGCTGGTAGGACTGTAAATTGGTGCAGCCACTCTGGAAAGCAGTATAGAGATTCCTCAGAAAACTTGGAATGGAAGCATCATTTGATACAGCTATCCCACTCCTTGGTTTATACCTAAAGGACTTAAATTCAGCATACTACGGTGACACATCCACATCAATGTTTATAGCAGCTCAATTCACAATAGGTAAGCTATGGAAAAAACCTAGCTGCCCTTCAACAGATGGATTGATAAAGAAAATGTGGGACATATACACAATGTAATATTACTCAGCCATAAAGAATAATGAAATTATGGCATTTGTTGGTAGATTATTGGAACTGGAGACTATTGTGCTAAATGAAATATGCCAATTCCAAAAACCCAAAGGCAGAATGTTCTCTCTGATATGCAGATGCTGTCTCACAATAAGCAGGGGTTCCAGAGGGAAGACTAGAAATTCACTGGATGAGACAAAGGGGAAGGAAGGGAAGTGGGGGGATGGGAACAGGAAAGATGGTAGAATGCATCAGATATAACTTTCCTCTATTGCTATATGAATACATGATCAGTGCAACTCCACATCATGTAAAACCACAAGAATTAGACATTATACTCCATATATATTGGATATATCAAAATGCATTCTACTGTCATGAATAACTAAATAAAAACATTTTTTTTAAAAAAGGAAACATATTTCTAATGACTTCTGAAGGTTGACCACATTTCTCCCATCCCTGTAACTTCAAGGCCATGGGAGCATGAATAAATCCTGTTCTAGAATAAGTGAAAGGACTTCTCTACTTAAAGCAGGGTTTGACTAATATAACTACAGACATTGCTCCAAACTGGATAAGCCATAAAAAGACCAGACCATTTCAAAAGACCACATCGAGGGAAATTCTAACTCAGATTGCAGTCTCCTCAAGGTAACAAGGTTGGGTACTTTGTTGTTGTTCATAAAGAATCTGTTGATTTGAAGTAAAAGTTATTGGGTACAGGAAGAGAAGTCACATAAAATTCAGAAAGGACACTGAGAATTACTTCCTTTTATACAAAAAACAAACAAAACAAAACAAAATTCAATTGTGGTTTGTACTATAAGTACAATAGAATGTGACAAGAACTAAACCATATTATTAACAAAAACTTGGTATTTTCTTTTGGGCAGTTCCACATTATAATAAGTGATAGAGTGAAGTATGTGATAATAGGTCATCCACTGGGATTCTTGAACCAGCCATAGGTTTGCTTTCACACTCAATTTATCTGAGTGCCATTTTCTTCTGCAAAAGAAGAGATAATGAATGAAGGACAGTGGGCAGTTGCAAAACTGCAGAGAAAGTGTTTATTCCTCAGCCATGGTATAGAGATCTTCCTCCTTCAGGCATAGGAACCTCCACTGTGCATTTGCTTGCTGAAGGACCTATTTAGTTCTGCTTATGAAAGCTCATGCCACCTGCACCTTCTCTTCTTCACCCTGGAACTGTTTCTGAAGAATTGCAGATTTGAGGTTGTCCACATGCAAAATAAGAGTGGGAGACAGCAGTGCTGATGTTAGCAGCTTTGCCTATTGAAGCATTCTGCAACAGAGAAAGTGAAGCCACAGCAGTTTGCAAAGGCAACTGGGCCTTACAGGAAAAGCACCCTCTTGGCTTTAGCAAAGCACTGCAGCTTTGGTTTTGCTTGGCTATTTTGCTTCTGCTGTTTTTACCCACTTTACTGCTTTCCTCTGCTTCCTCTTTCAGACCATGACAAATTGAAATATTGCAAAGGCTCACATGCCTAAAAGTAGAGACCTAGTGATAGGAAGAGAGAGGGAGAGAACACAGAAGCACCTTACTGATTCCTGTTCATGCTGTTGGGGACAGGAAACCTTAAGTCCCTTCTATAAAATTATAAAACTAAACCTGAAGCCCCTACTGTAAAAATGTGAAACTACCCACCCGGAGTGCTATTTGGGCTTTTGCAGTTGGAGCAAACATCACACTGCTTTGAGTAGCCAGCAGGTATTTGAGCATCAAGGTAACAGAAAAGGGATGAGCCTCATCAAAACACTGGACCCTGCCAGGGTTGTGAACCTACTTCCTGCTGGGAAAATCAGCAGTGGTATCCAGAACCTTTAAAAGAGTAATGTCTCTTAACATCTTTTAGGGAATTAAGGGATACCTCTTTCCAAAGCTCCCTGTGATTGTGATCAATCTGGAGTTTCTCTTCCCATCTTCTTGATGGATTACATATCTGCCCAGTTCTCATATGAAAAAATCAAATATCAATTTTCTTTAAATAGCTGTTTTACCCATTGTTTTGGATTGATTATTCCCTTTCTTGTGACACAGACTTCCTCGGAATGGAATTCCATACAGTATGATTAGTTTCCACTTCTGAAACGAGTAGCACATTCCAAATTTACTTTCCTGAGGTTTAGTTAAAGTTTACCTTGATTGGAGTCCTGAGTGTCCCCACACTCTTCAGTTCCAGATGTATTTTTTTCCCAATTTCATATTTAAAGATAACCACTGCATTTACACTTTGTTGGCAAATGTAAATGCTCATGGGCATTATGCAGATTATAATTCAGGTGTTTGAAGAAAAAGAAAGAAAGAAGCACATGCCACATGATTTATTTCAAGGAGCATTCTTCCTGGACATAAGAAAACAGGGCACAGAGAATAAGACAGACCAGAAAGAGAGCTTTCAGCCTATCGGGGCAGCTGCTCCTCAGTAGCAGCAGATTAGGGCCATGTGGGAATGTGTGCCCAGGATTCCAGACTTTCTAGTTTCTCAAGAGATATCCAAATACTTAAATGTTGGCTATTCATTCATTTATTTTTCTGTCTTCTTCACATATTGACTAGCATAGTGATAGCAAAACAGAGCATGTTTCAAGCCCATCTGTCCAGTGAGCTACCAGTTGCTATTGCAGTATACACCACACAAATGACCAATCACCTTCCCTATTGATGTTAGCTTTCTAGGTCATCGCCCAGAGGGCCTCATTTTCAGGTTTGGGGGGTACCTCACGGCTACCTTCATGTTTACCCCATAGACAGTTTATTGTGTGTTGAGTTGAATTGAACCAGATACAATATTACTGTTGGATGTACATTCCAGACTTCTCTGCTACTTTTCCTTTGTATATATTTTATGATAGTTCAGGTAAACTACTTCCTTTGACTTCCATTGAAAACAAGAAGTTGTGAATGGTTTTTAGAGCACTTGCCTTCACTGGTTATTTCCAGCATATGTCCAAGATTACGTTCTTGTTTCTCTGCATTTGAAATTGCTGTCATGGAAAATCTATTGCTTGTCTATGATCAACATATTTCTCTAGTTTTTTGAAAGAATCTAAACATGGACCAAAAAAAGTGCATGTATTATTATATACACATGTATTAATGACACACAAATGTTATAATTTAAGCAATTACATTTCTTAAAGTAACCATCTTTGGTTTTCTTTTTCTTTCTTTCTTTTTTAATGGAAACATTTTAGACTTGCCAGCAAGACTGCAGAAAAGTTAAAATGATTTGAAAAGTTGGCAAAAAATCCATCTTTCAACAGTACAGCACATGGTCAGTGGTTATCACTAAAAATAAACAAATGGGTTCAATGATCACCATGTATGCAGGTATTGATAATTAAATATAAAATGGATGTAAGCATTTCTAAGTTGCACAAATTTGGAGCAAAAATGAAAAGAATGAAAGTCAGTCAAATAACTCACTGGGGGTAAACTTGTAGTTCAAAATTGGCTGCATTGCTTCTCATTTTCATAGCAGCTTAAGTACATAGAATTGGTAGCTTGCTGAAAACACTTGTTTTTGATGAAATCATAAAGTAACTGCGTCTAGTTTAGATTGACAAGTTACTAGCAGAGCTAGGATCAGGACCAATATCTTTTGTTTCTGGCTCCTGAAGACAGACAGCTCTTTTCCTTGTACTACTACTCTGTTGGTTCCTAGTAACTGATACCTGTTGCTGGATTGTTGAAGCCCTAACCCCCAATGTAACTGTATTTGGAAATAGAGTCTTTAGGATCTAATTAAAATTGGCAAGGTCATAAGAGTAGTAGCCTAGGAAGTGATTTCTCTGACTCTCCTACTCCTCTCTTCCTCCTCCTCTCTCCTCTCCTCATGTACACACACCAGGGAAAGACCACATGAGAGCATACAAGAAGGTGGCCAACTAAAATATACAGGAAGAGGGGCCTCACTTATATGCACCTAAATGTTGGACTTTCATCTAATCACTAAGACTATGAGAAAATCTATTTTCTGTGGTTTAAGACTTCTAGCCCACAGTATTTTGTTGTGTTAGCAAAAGCAGGGTGCTGTACCTATCACATATGAAGAGATGCCATATTACAAGGTAATTTTCCAGAAAGAGTCCTTCTGATATTTTCCACTTTTGGACATCTATTCATCCGGCCAATCTGAATTTGTCCATGAGTGGAGAATGTCCTTTTTATTAAAGATAGCACTACTCTTCAATCAGGAGACAGGCTGCATGATTAGTAGCATAGCTGCTAAAATGTGAGACTCAACATGTATCTTATTTATACCTGTTTTTTTTCCTCATGGTCCATTTCCCAGTGAACTCATAGTGGTAATAATTTTTTTAAAATAGCCATTTCAATTATAAATGGTCTTTCTCCATTCATAGGGACTCCATCTATTTTTGGTGTTTGAAAGATTCCTTAATTTCTTGTACTTATTTCTCTTTCTGTTCTAGCCTAAAATTTTATAAATAATATTTCCTTAACCTTTTAATATTTATAGGCTGCACTATTTTGGACACTAGTTGTATAGCTAACTCCTTCACATCTCTACCACATTTTGCATGTGTGAGCAGAACCACACAAAATTGCCTATATCCTTCAGTAACCATAACTATCTGGTGAGAATACTGAACATCAAACAGCTTTTTTTCTTATACCCCAGATAAATCATCCATAGACAGGGATACTGCAAAAAGTAAATAGTATCCCAAGAGGTCTAACCCAAATAAATAAGGACAGAGTTAAAACCTAGTAAAAGAAGGTGGAAAAGAAGGAAAATAAATAATCCAGAGCTTCTTTTTTTTTTTAATTCAGACTGATTGATTATAGGTTATTCCTGTCTGAACAGTGAACTCTTTGTTTAGTCACCAATTACTTCAAAAAGTGTTTTAAAACACCATGAAACTGAGTGTGGCTTAAATTTAGTAATTATAGTTAGAATAATCTTGGATATTATAAAATCCAATTTATCTTCATATAGAAAATATATTCATAACATGCCTTTGTTCAAAAATCTTCCAATGGGAATTTTACTGTTTTAAGAAAGAAAATTGTTTTCAATATCTTCACCATTTATTAAAATGTTTTCTCATTCTTATCCAAATTTTCAAACCTCAAAGTATTCACCTTAATTTTTATTTTGACTTCCATATACGGTAAGATCAGTTCCTCATGTCCTCCAAAAAATCTCTTCCCCATTCATTTCTCATGTAAGTTAATGCACTGACCTTGACCACATAGGGCTTTCTCCTAGAGCCACATTTTATTGTGAGTATCTGTTCACAGTTTTACTCAGCAAGAATTTATCATGGGAGCCTTAGATACCTACAGATGGAGTACCAATCATGTATGCCTCAATTTAATCTTGGGTTGCCCTCTATAAATCAATTTATTAACTGACAGGGAAGAATATACAGTGCATGTTTTTACAAGATAATAATGTTCTTAGATTTAGCTCATCATTTTTCCCATTTATTCATTCAACAAATATTAAATCAGTGCTAGGTGCTAGGATTCTGTAATAAATAAAGAATATATGAATTCAGCCTCCTTGGGAATTACATTCTAGTGCAAAAGATAAAAATAAACAGATTAATCTATTATAAATATGAAGGAACAAAGTGAGTATGGAGACAGAGGTTATTTTTTGGAGGTGAGAAGGGTGTTCTAAGACAGGACAGTTAATGAAACCACCTCCAAATGCTGAGCAAGAAGCCAGAGGTCCTTGAAAGCCACGTGAAAAGATTTTCATTTCTTAGGATCCTAATGGACTCAGTGGCCATTGTTTGTACTATGGACCTCTATATCATCAGAAGATTCTCAGAGATTTCTTTCTAGAATAAGGATCAGAATTCCATGTATAGACACCTGTACCTATTTCCTAGTTAAATATACTTTGACAAGTTTCTTGCATATTTCTTTGCACAGTAACCTCTCAGCCACCTATAGATAATGAGAGTGATCTTAGGGGCTGTTTAGAGTCCAGTTCCAACAAGAAGCAATCTGAAGTTCATGTGTGTTAGTTTTCTATCACTATAACAAAATATCCAAGGTAATTAACTTTAAAAAGAGAAAACGTTTATTTTGTCTCACAGTTTTGAAGGTTCCAATTCATGTTTGGGTCTCCCCATTTTAGGAGCCTATGAAAAGATAGCAAATAATAAAGGGAGCACCTGGTAGAGCAAAATCTCTCACAAGATAAGCCGCAGAACAAAACGAGAAGTATAAGGGGCCTCACAATCCCCATTATGGACACATTCTCTATGACCTAATGTCCTTCCACAAAGGCAGGTATCCCAAACATTGCTGCACTCTCAATAACACCACTCTGAGAACCAAGTTTTTTTTTTTTTAACATGTTGGCCTTTTGGGGAACCTTCATAATGCGAATTATAACAACATAAAAAATAATTTATTTTTATTATTTTTGTTATTATTATTGGGACTTTTGACTTTGAAAATGACAATCTTTCAACTTTGTGATAGCACTTACAAATTAAACTTACTTGTATAGAGAAACATTAAGAAATTCTCCAGGCTTTAGCTCAGCAGTTTTTTGATCAATATTTTGCTTATTTAAAGGTGTTCTTTCTAGACTACCTCCAAAGGAAGAGACAAACATTATGGCAGCAGTTTCAGGAGTCTGGATATAATCATAAAACAAAACCGGCAGGGGGCAGGTGGACGTCTAATGTTTTATTTTACAAAGCAATGGCATTTAAAAATACATAGTATATACAATGTCTATGATTTCAGAAAAAGAAAACATGATAAAAGAAATAGACTTGAAAGAATTAATCATAGTTGAAGTACTGCATGTATCTTTTTGGAAAAAAACTTACCAAGTTTCTTTATTTTTTCATATTTTACTATTTGGGATTCACTTTTTTATGAACTCTTCACTATGGATCTAAACAACTTTTTTATATCACAAATGCCTTGATTACAATGTGCTGTGGTTGAATGGGTCCCCCACAAAGCATGTGAAGGAGACTTCATCCCCAGTGCAACAGTGTTGGAAGGTGGGGACTAAGGACTCTGCTCCATGATCCAGTTATCAGGTATCTGGGTCCTGATAAAAGGATGGCTTTGGCCTCCTCACCCCCTCAGTACCTTTCAGCCATGATATGGTACCACAAGAAGGCCCCAGCCAAATACAGCTCTCTTGATCTTGGACTTTCCAGCTTCCAGAACCATGAGCCAAGTAATTTCTGTTCATTATAATTGACCCAGTCTGTGGTATTCTGTTATAGCACTCCAAAACAAAGTCATAGGAAAATAACCGGAATTAATTATAGGCAGCCACTTTCCAAAACCTTTTATTATTAAAAAAAAAACATTAACCTGCAAATGATTTTATTGCTTAATAAGATACTTCTGGGGGAAATTTCCACCTATAGTTTGGAAACATTCTGTTTCATTTGCTTTGTTGGCTTTAAAAATGATCCCTGTTATTCCTTCACATGTTTTGCAAACCATTGTTGGCAATATTTCTTGCAGTAAATCCTTTAGGCCATCACCAGTTATATAAAAACTTAGCTACATAAGGCAACCAAATAAATATGTATCGGATTTGAGAAACTATGTCCTACATATTGGACTGATTACTCATAAATCATCAAGTCAAAATAGCCTAGTACAAAGACCTGGATTGAACTTTTGATTTTGTGCTGGTTGTAACAGAACACTGATGTGCTATTCATACTTGTTCCCATTCTTCTGATCCCAAGGAATATTTATTACATTCTTTGCCCTCTGAGTAAACATATGAATTTTTCTCTTTATCCTATTCCCCATTGTTTTTTCCTTCGTTTTCTGGAATAATAAATATTCCTTTTAGAGGATATCACAAAGATAACTTTTGACTTTTTCCTTATTGGTTGTTACTAATGTTTTTTACCCTCAAACAATAATCAAAATTTTCTCTACAAATTACCTACATCACTTAGTCTATGACAATTGTAAGCAGATTTGTTTGTTTTGTTTTTTTTGTGGGGGACTGAACTGAGGGAACTTTGTCACAGAGCTACATCCCCATTCCTTTTTGCTTTAAATAATAATAATAATAATAATAATTATTATTATTATTATTATTTGAGACAAGGTCTGTCTCATTTCCTCAGGATCTTGGTAAGTTGCTGAGGCTGGTTTTAGACCTCTTACAGACCTCTTGCCTCAGCCTTCTGAGTCACTGGGATTACAGGTGTGTACCACCCCAAACAGCAAAACAGTTTTTATCCCATAGTAGATAAGTCAGTAAAACTTCTACTTCACTATCTCAGTTCCAGCAGAGAAAATCCACGAGAGAATGAAATTATCTGCCTTTACAATTATTTGAATATATATAGAATTCTAATATAAGATCATTCAATTAAGAGTCCCTGTTCTGATTTCTTTTGAACTTTTTATTTGATAAGCACAGGTAATTCAAGTGGCCCTAGGGTATACTATTAATGTAATCACTTAATGTGGTGCTTCCCTTAAGACTGTGACATTAATGTAAGACTATGGCTTGTTTGTGTTCTTGTTTACTATATACTTCTTAAAATGAAAATCCCCTGAATAAATATTTTTGATATCCTAATAGCTTAAAAGAAGTCCCTTTATAAAAATGCAGCTGATTTACATTTGAACTACAAACTTCTGGAAACAGAGAACTTCTCTCTGTGAGTTTCCACTCAGAGATACCAAATGCCAATACCAAGACTGAACCAGTTGCTTTAGAAACCTGACTCATTTCTTTAAAGGAAAGAAAAAGATAATTAAGTGATATCATTTCAGAAAAATGCCCTCCCTTTTAATGGAAAGTATCATGAATAGAATTATCTGGAGATCTTCTAAATATTCCAGAGCCCAAATTACAATATTGCACACCAACTCAATCAGACTCTGGGATGGGTGAGATCCCAACACACAGGCAAGTCTAAGAACCTCTGAACAAGAGCTGAAATTTTCAAACTCATGGGTGAATAAGGTTAAATGCATGAACTTAAACCTCCCAAAACTAAATACTCCTTCTTTCTGCTGAGTGTCCTTAACATTGCATTTGGTAACATTACATCTGCAGACAAATTTGTGATGGTATACAGTAGTTCAAAGGTATTTGTTAGGTTCTGGCACTCTTCAATGCTTTGAACTACATAGGCATGCCCACCTTGATAATTATGTCCTGAGGTATAAAGATGTGCTCCAAATTCACATGCTACAAATTTAATCCTCAATGCAACTTTGTTGAATGGTAGAGCCTAATGGGAAGTGCTTATTGCATCCTAGGTTTCTGTCCTCATGAACGAATTATTGCTGCTATATAAAGGACTAGTCCCTCTTGCCCTTCTTCCATGTTAGAACCCAGTACTCATCTTCTCCTGCCTTTCTGCCTGGTACAGTGTGAGGCTGCAACAAGAAGCCCTCACCAAACATTGGCACTTTAATCTTGAACTTTCCAGTTTCCAGAACTGGGAGAAAACAAAATTTGTTTACTTATAAATTCTCAAGTTTGTGCTATTCTGCTATGTCAGCACCAATGGGCTAAGCCAGTCACCAAGACCGGCTAGTGGTCTTTAAATTGTGCAAATCTCTCAAAGTAGCAGAACTTATCCACTGCACTTTTGAAGATATCTTATCTTAACACTTGTTTCAAAGCTGGTATGACCCCAGGTAGAAAAATCACATGAAATTCTGCATTAAATGAGTGCAGCAAAAATAATTTGAGGATTCTACATTTGTAGTGTTTGGGACAAATATAAATGCAACCTGTGAAATACTCATTAAACATCCCAGAAACTGTCTAGATCCAATATCCATCACAGAAGAAAAAATTGGACACAGCTTACTTCATGAAGAGGGATTTCAAACATAGGAAGAACTTCAAGGGTCACCATTTCAAAAAGAGACGAAGGACTATTTGTTATTCTTATAGCTCTCTGAACCATAAACCTTACCATATGTGGTTGGAAAGTGGCAAGTTCAATACAGACATGAGTGAAGTTCTTACATTTTGATCTCTCTGTACGAATAAGATGGATTTTTTTTAATAGATTTCTGGTTTAGGCATGATCATGTTGAACTTGGGACATGTTCAGTGGCAATTTGGAAATTTCAGCTGATTAGTGTTCTTTGCTCTTTTGCAGTGGTTCTCAGACTTGAGAACCACTCATCTTGGATTACATCTTGGATCTCATCTTGGATCACATTCTATCACACCCAAGATCTTGATTTAATGATCTGACATGAATTTCAGTGATTCTAACCTGCAGACAAATTTGTGATGGCACACAGTAGTTCAAAGGTATTTGTTAGTTTCTGGCACTGTTCCGCCTGAAGTATATATTCAAGTAGTTGGTGAGGGAAAAATAGAATGGCAGATATTATTGGAATATCCGCACTTATATCTGTTAATTCCTCCTTGGACCTTATTTCTCTATGTGCTGTATTTGGGAACCTATGATATTTATTTTGCTTTATCTATTTTCCATCATTTAGAATGATGTATACAGATGTCAAGTTCTGCTTTCAAATGCTGAGTGACACCAGTAACTCTGAACTTTCCAGCCTGTCCCAGTTATATTGACTGAATACTTCAGAGTCATTTTCAAAAGCCCTTCTCCTCTCAAATACTGCAGTCTTTTGAATTTTTCACATCCTTTTCTACCCATGACCTCTTTCCCTTTTATTCTTTTAAGCAACCAAATTTGAGCTATTATGATTTTATTCTTAGCCTATTGAAATAGCTTCCAAACCAATGTCTGTTTCTAATTTCTCCACTCTCCAGTCCATCCTCTTTTCTAGATTTTTCCTTCCAAATACATCCTCACTATTCTTAGTCCACAAGCCTAAGCTGCTTTTAGAGAAAAGCTCAGACTTTCTGGACTGACATTCACTGGTTTGTGAGACGTAGATTCTGCCTTTCTGATTATACTCACTTTGTGGTACTCCCTGTAAGTGCCTGTTGTTCTGTTTCTGTAATATTCCTAGTTTTTTTTTCCTACTCTTTCCCCTATACTTGGATCAATCTTTCTAACTGAAATGACTGTTTAAAGTTCCAATTCATTTTTCAAGGCCCAGAATAGATACAATAACTTCTATGAGCCTTATTTTTCTTATCGCTAAAACTGAATGAGATTTTCTCCTTCTTAGAAGGCTCACGTTACTGAGTCTGCCATTAGTACAATAGCTATCTTAAACTGGTTGGAATAGAGATATTTGAGTATCTATTTTATCTTACTCTATTTCCAGCTAAGGCAGAGCAAGAACTATGTACATATATCATAAGCATCTTATTGCCCTTTACAACCCCCAGAACTAGGCCTCTCACACACATAATCAGAGCATCAGGAATGCTTGTTAACTTAAATGAGTGACACCTAAAAGAAATGGTTATAAATAAATAGGCCACTTTGCACACCTTTCTCCTTCAACTACATACTCTTGAATATTTTATCAGCTTCAATTTTTCTTGGGGTCATTCCAGCTAGTTCTTAAGAGAGTGAGAAACTAATAACACTGATGTTTTCCCCTTGGTGATTTTGCAAGACAGAGATAAAAAAAAAAAAAGGCAAACACACTTCTCAGATGGCACTAAAATAAAAAGCTCTTCAAGCTATCTTGTGATTTTATTGCAAGATGTAAATGCTAGCTTTATAGATCTGAAAGTGGATCTTCCTGCAAAGTCAGCATAACCATATTGTGAAAATATTTGTGTGAATCTAGCATCAGTCATTTTCAAACAATTGTTCAACAGTTTGTGATTTTTGTTGTTGTTGTTCTTTTTACTTCTGTGCTTGAAATCTGTCTCCCTTCGCTCTTGCCCTTGTTTGACCTCCACTTCAGCTACCTGAAGTTAAGTGAGTTGCCAACAAGCTTTTCCTGCATGGAAGATGTGATCCTAGAGACTTTATCATTTGAAACTAGCTTTTAAATTTTTTATTTAGAAACCAGTCATTGAGGACAGAGTGACTGTTATGGTTTGGATGTGGTGACCCTGAAGCTCACGTAAGAAGGTTTGGAGGAGAAATGACTGGGTAATAGCCTTGTCCTATTCAGTGAATTAATCCCTGATGGGATTAAGTGAAGTGGTGGGGCGTGGCTGGAGGAGGTAGGAATTAAAGCCTGACTTTGGTGGATATATTTAGAAACCTCTGCCACCCTCTGCTGTCATGACACATGGAACAGCAGCTTCACCTGGAGCCTTGAGGAATGGAGCTGGTCTTCTATGGACTAAGACCTCTGAAACCATGAGCTCTCAAATAAACTCTTCGTCCTCTGTAATTGTGCTGGTCAGGTCATTTAGTCACAGTAGCAAAAAAGCTGACTAAAATAGTGACCCTGCATTTACACATAGCCAAACTGCTCAGCTATTCAGGGTCAATTTGGATAGCATGATAGGTTCAAAATGACCACAAATTTCCCCAGTTCCACACAGAGTTAGGATCTATCTTTCTACCCTTGGAATCTAGGCTATGCCTTGTGTCTTGTTCTGATCAAATAAATGTGATAAAGTAATTATGTGTGGTCTCTGGGCAATGGCTCAGGAGGTGCTATAGCTTATACTCCTACATACTTGTTTCTGTTATCTTGTGAAGACACCTAATCTAGCCTCTTAGAATGAGAGAGCAAATGGAGATGGAAACCCTAGACATATGACTATTATGACTATGGCTACCTGGTACTCGCCACCCGCCAGGTACCATGCCAGCTGACTGTAAACTAGAAGTGAACTCACCATTCACCTCATAACATAGAACCACCATTCCACCAAGCCAGGCGCACTTCACCAGCCTGCAGAGTTCTGAACACAGGGAGGATTGTTTATAGTCACCACGCATGGGGTGGTCACCACAGGCCCAGCAACATGTCGCTAATACAGTGACTTGAAGTTTTTCTAAAAGAGCATGGAAATGGATTTATAAATGAATTGAGTCAGTTTACATATGACCTCTTCCTTGCTGTTAAGAAAAATCTGCTACTCTGACTTCTTTCCAAGGAGGGGGCAAAAGCAAAAAAAAAAAAATATCCATGTGAAATGTAAAGAAGCTCTAAGATCAACAACTATGGGTTCAGTCACTGTAAGGTACCAGGTAGTGTTTCAATATAGCAAAGGACAAAATGCAGAGAGGTTTTCCAAGGGTTAGAGGAATGTAATTAATTAAAAAAAAAGTTTTAAAGGAATGTCTCCTTTTTCCTCTCTTTATTTATACACACACACACACACACACACAAACACACACACACATAGATATATAAATTATACATATAACATATAGATTTAGACAGATATATCTATACATATATATAGTTAGATATATAGATATCTATATATATCTATAGATATCTGTATATCTATCTATATCTATACATACATATATATATATATTATATCTGTAAAACAGTGTTTTTAAACAATTTATGCAGACTCAGAAATAAAACATGACACAACAGGGACTATCATTCTCAAATTATCAACACATGGAACAGCGGGTACAATGTGTGTTGCTGGAGAATATTGACATAGTCATAGAACAAGAAAAAAGTCTGTATGGTTTGTGTAGAGAAGGTGAGGAAGAGGGTGAGTTGGAGAGATGATTAAATCAAGCCCAGTGTTATCATTTGACTATGAGGTTCCTCCAAAAGAACTCATGTTGGCTAGGGATTGTATCTCAGTGGTATAGTGCTTTCCCTGAGTCCTATCCTCAGCACTATTTAAAAACAACAACAACAAAACTCATGTAGAAGATGCATAAATGTTCAGAAGCAAAAGCATTAGATTATACTAACTGTAGCCTCATCAGTGAATTAAGTGTCATGGGTTCATAATTGGAGTAGACTTCTGGGTGGTGACTGTAGGCTGGTAGGGCATGGATGGAGGAAGTGGGTCATTGGAGGCTTGCCCTTGGGGTCAGATTTCATTCCAGGATCCTTGCTGTTTCTCTTTGGGCTTCCCATCTGCCAGGAGCTGAGAAGCTTTCCTCAGACTTGTCCTCTCACCATGATGCTCTGCCTCACTTTGGGTCTAGAACAATGGAATTGGACGACCAGGGTCTGAACCTCTGAAACTGTGATCCTAAATAAACTTTTCTTCCTGCAGGTCGTTCTTATCAAGTATTTTGGTCTAAGCAACAAAAAGCTGACTAACTCACCCAGGATATGGGAAAGACTTTGGAGTTGTAGCCTTTGTAGTGTAGGGAAGAAATATGACTAGATCACTGTTTCAAAAGGATTACTCTGTAGAGAAGACAGTGAAGGGAAACAATAGAAGTAGGAAGGCCAATGAGAGAGCTCTTACAGAAAACCTGATAAACAGCCCCCTGAGACCCTTTAGAATAAGTTTTATGTTTATTTTAAATACTAAAAATAAATAATTTCAAATGAGTACTGTAGAAGTTGTTGGAGCATAGAGTTTGGAAGCATGCAGAACTGCTTTTTAAAAAAAATTTAGTTGCAGATGGACACAATACCTTATTTTATTTATTTATGTGGTGATGAGAATCGAACCCAGTGCCCCTTGCATGGGAAGCAAGCACTGTACCACTGAGCCACAACCCCAGCCCCAGAACTGCTTTTATATCCCTGAAAATTACATGGTATTAAGGAAGCTACTCAGTGTATCTCAGCTTTTCTTTTAAAATTAGATTTGATTCATTGAGTTATTATAATGACTAAATATATAATGTATATTATGTGCTATGTTGAGGGCTTGAAATATTATAGGTTCATAATAAACATTAGCTCTTCTTGCTAATTCGTTTTCATGTATAGATGATTACCTGTTTTTTCAGTTTTAAAATGAAGGACCAAACATCAAAAGCCCATAGTGATAGATGGAAGGAATAGAGACTATACTTAACTCTGATTAATACAAATCCTGGAGGAACATCCCTGTGTCAATAAAAGTTGGCAAAAAAATAATATCTTGGAATAATACGTGAAGATTTTTCGCTGGAATATTTCTGTTAATAAAAGTAGTATCTAGGGGCTGGGGTTGTGGCTCAGTGGTAGAGCACTTGCCAACATGTGTGAAACATTGGGTTGGATTTTCAGCACCACATATAAATAAATGAATAAAATAAAGTCCATCAACATCTAAAAAAAATTCAAAACGTAATATCTAATAACCTTTTATTTATTATTACCTATTTCCCAGTGTTTATTGACATATTTATCTCAATGTTGTGATTTGACTATTTTTATTCTAGTTTCCATTGAATATTGAATACTGAAAATATAGGCTCAGAAAGTTTACTTTACTTGAAAAATGAGAAGTAGTATGGTAAAGTAGTATTCAACTCTGAGTACTAAATATGCCAAGTGATGACAAATTTTCTAGCAAATTTCCATTCATAGTTTCTCTATTCTTTGTTAATCACTTCCTGAATCTAGGATGTGAAAATTTTGAAGATACAGATATGTTAGGAAAAAAGAAGAAAAAAAAACTGCAGGAAACCATTTTTCTATGACATTGAATGAATAATAGTATGAAAAAACCTTAAGGAAAAGTGTATTAATATACCTGTCACCTGAAATACCAGACCGCATAGATTTTATATATTAACAGTTGCCTTAGAAATGAGAATATTGGCCAAATGTTGACTATTTGGTAGAAAGAAACCAGCCATACAACTTTTCCAAAAATGTTTGTCATGTAAAATTCTTACCTGGATTATAATTTCTAAAAATTACTCTTGAGTAATATTTTTCATAATCTTTTTAAAATTATTAATTGTCGTTGGTTCATATTTTAATTTTTCTGTAACAGACCAAGACAGAACTATTTGGATTTTTCAAAAGCTGTCTTACATTAGAAATCTTGAATGATAATTTTTATTAGGTCAATAAAATGAATAAGTTTTCCAAATTAACACAACTGGGTGTGTTAATTATATATATATATATATATTTCATAAAACAACCATATACATCGATGTGGAATAAATTGTCTCCCTCCTCAAATTTATATATGGAAACCCTAGTCCCGATTGTGATTGTATTCAGAGATGGGCCTTTAGAAACTAATTAATGTTAAATAAGTTCATAGGGGTGAGACCCCAATCCCATGTAACTGGTGTCCTTATGAGAGGAAGAGGAGGAGATCTAGAGAAATTTTGTCTTCACTTTGTGAGGACACACTAAAATAGTGGCCCTTTATAACCTAGAAAAGGAACCCTCACTGAAAATCATTTGGATGGCCTCTCAGCCTCAAGAACTATGAGAAGTAAATTTCTGTTTTTTAAGGCATCCCATTCATGACATTTTAGTATTACAAGTTGATTAAGGTAGTATGGCCTAGCCATAGATAGGAAATCTAAAACAAAAATTTCCATATTTTTAAATAACAATGATCTTTTGGATTTCATAAACATTTAGGGCCAACTACATCATAATTGTTTATTTTCAACTAATTGGAAAAACATGCTATGCCAAAAATTATAGAGACATTCAGTGGCACTCTGAAATGGACATGCTTTTTACCCATCACAATTTTATTGTGCTATTGAGAAACAGTAGTGCACTCAGATGTAAGACATACAATTTATTCAGTCTGCACAGTGAGGCATAATGTTCCCAAGAGTTAGTTCTTAGACCCTGAGCAAACAGTCTATGAATTTGCCTGCAATTTTGATGCAGATCTACAACTTATCCAGTAAGAATCATTAAGTACCTATTGAAATGGTACCGGTGCTAACTGTAACTAGCTACCTATATTGGCTATTCAAACTGCACTTACTTGTTTTGGTGAGGATCACATAAATCAGGCAATCTAACCTACATCTATCAATCACTTCCTATTTGCCTGTGGTCATATGATTTTAGAAACTAAGTTGAAAGGCATTTGCAGAGAGGTCTGGTTCAAATCATGCTTACACAGAACTTACAATGACTATTTAAAGTAAGAATCTGTTCTTCAACCCTAATCTCCTCTGAGCGGATTATTTTAATGCTAATTTTATGCATGATAATAGAAATCTCATATTTTAAATATTTTTTTGATTAAACATTTTTGAAAGGTTTTTGAAGCCCTGAAAAATCTCTTTTAATGGACCTCTATAATGGCCAATGTTTGCTTAGGAATTACTTACTTGAACTTATGAAAGACAAACTGAGATTATTAATAATTCATTAAAATCACTGTCCCAGATTCTCTTTCTGGCCTCTTCTCTCTTACCACTCCACTCCAGGGAATGATACACTGCACTCTCTCAAAGTTTGAAGGTTATACTAGAGACAGATAAATAATAGTATGATATATCCAGGTGGAAAATACATTATTTCATTTAATAAATAACCCCCAAAAATATATACCAGCACATCTCAAATGACTGTTGATCTAGGCATTCTCTTAATTAAATTAAATTGTATAGTCTTAATTTTGTTCTGATTTTGAAGTATCACAGGTGTGTGATTTTCTCCTTGGTCATACAGTTCATCCAGCTCTGAATAGTCTGGAGGACAATCTTGTCTATTATCAGGAAAATGGGAACTTTAATAATGGGAATATTTCTGGAATCCCACAAATTATATGTTGCACAATATTCTGACTTTATCATAAATTCTCATACACACACATTCCACTCTACTAATCTTACAGTCTTGGGGTGATTAAACTAAATTGGTAAAATAAACACTGCCTATAAAAGCCATAGTCAAGTTATTGCTAGAGGGCATAGTCCAGAGTCCATGCTGAAATTAAGTCAAGTGGGTAAGAATTTTTAGGTAAATGATGAAGATTTGTGTAAGAAACAGAATCAAATGTAAAAGGTGTGCATAACAAGAACTATTGCAATGATCTGATAGAGCCAAGAGGAGATTGATTTTAATTCTTCTAACACTATAACAGTAAATTGAATTATATGCCATATAAATGTTATTACTATCTGGAGTCGATATGAATGCAGTATTTGCTGATATATACTAAAGACTATTCAAAAGTAATATGTAATTGTTCCTATCATGCTGAAATTGCTTATTTAATTATGCCAAACACTTTATATTTTCTTCATAAGTTTTAAAAGTGTGTTTAAATATGTTAGTGTAATTTCAGTCTTTCATAATCTATTGAAAGAAAGCTAAATACTATCATTCATTTATTGTTAATTTTAAAAAAATCTAATATGGCCAGGTATAGTGGCACAGGCCTGTAATCCTATCACCTCTGGAGACTGATGTATGAGGATTGCAAATTCAGGTCCAGCCTCTGGAACTTAGTGAAATCCTGTCTCAAAATAAAAAATAAAAAGAATAGGGATGTGACTCAGTGGTAAAGTGTCCATGGGTTCAATCCCCTCTACCAAAGGAGAAAAAAAGAAACTAATATGACTTAAATATATTTCCAGACCTACTTCCTGTAGGTGACCTTCACCTAATGCAATTGAAAAAGTCCATGCACCCTCAATCCAGCTGAGACCACCAGTCATTCTGCTGATGGGTCCTGTGAGTCCAAGATTGCTATCTTTCTTTATGGTTTTCTCTCAGGGAGAAAAAAATTCAGTGTGTAGGAAAGTTTATACTAAAATGAACCAAATGTATAATTGACTCCACTAAAGTGACAGAACTTATTAGTGACCAATCCTGTGAGAACAAGAGGTCAGTTACCTGCCTGCAAATGTAATGTCTTTAGTCACTATGGCCATGTCCTCCCAGCAAGCACTTCCCCACCTTCCCTTACCAACTCACAAATTTGTTAGAATGTAGCTGCCCTCAGTCTACAGCCTATTGTTGAGATCCCTGAAATAGGCCTTAGAAATAAGTCAGCAGATTATACTGGGGTGATAACTGAAGGGAAAGAATGAGCAACTCATAAGGAGTTTCTTGGTGATAAGCATCACTGAGATCCAGCAGTACTATTGAGTAATTTAAAAGAATTACCTCCTATGCATTCTATCACAATGCTTCTCACTAAAACTATGTGTCTCAGACATGTGAAATTAATGATTTCTACATAAAGTAGGCAAACAAAGAAAAGAGATGTTATGACAATGCTTCCATAAATTGCTTGCAACATAGAATCATCTTAGATTCAAATTTCAGCTGGGTGCAATGATGCATGCCTGTAATCCCAATGACTTGGGAAACTGAGGCAGGAGGATCACATTGTTCAAGGCAGCCTCAGCAACTTAGTGACATCCTAAGCAACTTAGCAAGACCTTGTCTCAAAATAAAAAAATGTAAAGAGTTAAAGGTGTAGTCAGTGGTAAAGCATCCCTGGGTTCAATCCCCAGTACAAAAAAAAAAAAAAGACTCAGATTTCAATTTCTGTCTCCAATATTAGATTAAATGAATATTTCCCTATGTTTCTATTAATACTGAATTTCATTGACAGCAAGTAGTACAAATGATTAGACTGTACATTAGTTAATTTGTTGAAACAAATAATTTAAGAAAAAGATTTAATGGAAATTTGTATATCTTCCATTATTCATGGTAATTTTAAGTTTTTAATTCTGAAACCCTATGTTGAGTATCTAGTTTATTAAAAGATTCTTGTATAAGAACTCACCAAATTCCCTGTCATAAAAATTCCAAAGTACTATTGGCTGTACACAGCATGTGTCCTAAGGCCTCTGGATACCATTCGTGGTTTGTTTTTGAGAACTGACAATTGATACCTTTGTGCATCTTCAAATATTTTCTAAAGCTTTATATGAAGAAAATGAAAAATAAAATGGTTGTATGTAATTGTTTTATTATAAAAAATTCAAATAATATAGATTGTGGGAATTTTCCTCTAAATCCCATCTCTTAAAAATTACCAATCAGTATATAGTATATATCTGATATATATTTTTACAATCAGAGAGGAAATGTGTGTGTGTGTGTATATATATACACACACATAAATATGCACACACACACACAAATATATATTTATACATCTCTTTCTATATACACATATATACATACATATAGAGATGAATAAAATATGTATTCTTATGTGGAAAGAAATAATTTTATAAATTAGGATTATACCATGAGAACCATATTTAAGAAAATTAATGAATTTAATATTTTTCTCCTAGTTTTTGGTGGCATATATGGAACCCACAGGCCATTAATTTCAGACTTTTGCCTCTTATGTTAAAAATTAAGCCTTTGAATTTGTTACTTTAAAAATGATATTTCTCAGACCTGCAACCTGAAAAACAGTCCCAGCGGCCCTCCAGCACAGTAGACAGATCACCCCTATTGGAAGAGGGGCACAGCTGCCACCTGCAAGGTAGGCAGATGGCGCTTCCCAGAGAAGAGGCAGAAGACAGATCACCCCAATTGGAGGAAAGGCCCAACCTCTGCCTGCGCCTGAATGGTAGGCAGACCTGAGACCTGGAGAACAGGCCCAGCGGCCCTCCAGCATGATAGACAGATCTCCCCAATTGGAGGAGGGGGCACAGCCAACGCCTGCGCCTGCATGGTAGGCAGAACTGCGAACTGGTGAACAGGCCCAGTGACTCGCCTGCATGGTAGACAGACCTCCCCAGCTGGAGGAGCCCAGCCTCCCGCCGCTTCAGTGGACAGACCTCTCCAACTGGAGGAGGGGCCCTGCTGCCTGCCCATGCAGTCACCTGACCGAGCTCTTGACAAACATAAGGTTTCCCCAACACCCCCACCTCATCAAACACCTTATGAGAAAAACTGATGGAACTCATCTTGGAAAATCCCACCCACCCTTAAAATCCACCAACTGGTTGATTGGCTTGACTACCAGTGCGGTTCTGCATCGGATCAGACACCTGGTTTACATCTCAGAGAATAAGAGTAGAGAGGCCACAGGTGGAAGTTCAAGTCCTCTCACACTGACTACAACACCATCCTGAACCCAGAGACTCAAGCTAGGAATAGACAACGCCACCAACTGGAAGAAATGAAAACAGAGTTCTGAGAGACATTTTTTTTTCCTCTTTTTTTCTTTTTCTCTTTTCTCTCTCTCTTTTCAGCCATTCACCCAGTCTCCTCTAACCCTCCCCCTCAGGTCTTTGCAACCTCAACATATGTGAAACCAAAAATTGTACACGAAAAAGGTCTTTAACAACTGAATCACCAGAATAATATACTATAGAGGAATTGCATATGCCCCACCTCCAATCCCCCTTTTTATTTCTTTTCTTCTTTCTCGTATTTTCTTTTTCCTGCTCTCTTTTTTCTCTCCCTTTCCTTGTCATTTGTTTTCTTCCCTCTTACTCCCTCTATCCCACTTGCGACCCCCTAAATTTTACTACTCATAAGAAGGGTAATCTTATAAATACAGATAGGAATTTGAATCTATACATTCTTTAATAAATTACCCATCTATTGGTTAGGGCTCTCCAAAGTTACTAAGTTAGATTAACCCCATACTCTCACTCCTTTCCCCATAAACATAACATTGTACACCTGAAATTCAGTTTTCTTCAAGCTATCAGATATGGTATGCCTTTCATGAAACTAATGACTATATTTGTAAACGATAATCGAAACCAACATTTGTAGACATAGAGTCTAGCTATAAATGTAGTAATAAGGAAAATGTGTGCTTAGATGATGTACTATTGATATTGAGAACTGTTAACATTGTCTTCCTCCACAAAAGGGAGACTTTGCAAATATATGAGAGCAATATAAATATATGGGAGAATTCAATAACTCAACCTTTTCACCAAGCAGAAAGAAACGCGAGCAGTATCAAAAGACAAGGTAAGAAAGGACCACAAGCAATGCAGGTCAACTCAACTTTAGAAGAGGTAATATCTGCAGTCAGATAAAGAATTCAGAATATACATGCTTCAGATCATCTGGAGTCTCAAGGAAGACATTAGACAGCAAAATCAGACAAAGAAATATCACTTCGACAAGGAATTACATAAACAAATCCAAGAAGCAAAAGATCAACTATACAGGGAGATAGAGGTTATTAAAAACAAACAAACAGAAATCCTAGAAATGCAGGAAGCAATAAACCAACTTAAAAACTCAAATGAGAATACTACCAGCAGAGTAGAACACTTAGAAGATGGAACATCAGACAATGAAGACAAAGTATTTCAACTTGAAAGAACATAGACAGCTCAGTAAGACTGTTAAGAAACCATGAGCAGAACATCCAAGAAATATGGGATACCATAAAGAGACCAAACTTAAGCGTCACTGGGATACCGGAAGGTATAGAGGTCCAAACCAAAGGAATGAGCAATCTGTTCAATGAAATAATAGGAGAAAACTTCCCAGACTTGAAGAATGACACAGAATCCCAAATCCTAAAAGCCTACAGGATGCCGAATGTGCAAAATCAGAAGAGATCCACACCTCAACACATTATAATGAAGATGCCCAACATACAGAATAATGAGAGAATTTTAAAAGCTACAAGAGAAAGGAAGCAGATTACATTTAGGGGTAAACCAATCAGGATAACAGCTGATCTCTCAACACAGACTCTAAAAGCTAGAAGATCCTGGAACAACATATTTCAAACGCTGAAACAAAATGGGTTCCAACCATGAATTGTGTATCCAGTGAAATTAAGCTTCAGGATGGAAGATAAAATTACAACCTTCCACGATAAACAAAAGTTAAAAGAATTTGCCGCTAGAAATCCATCTCTTCAAAACATCCTCGGCAAAACATTACAGGAAGAGGAAATGGAAAATAATAATGAAAACCAACAGTGGGAGGTAGTAAAGTAAATGGAAAAAACAATCAAAGAGGAAAAACAAACCACGTTAAGTAACGTAAATAAACAAATATGGCTGGAAGAACAATCCATATCTCAATAATAACCCTAAATGTTAAAGGCTTAAACTCACCAATTAAGAGACAGGAGCTAGTAGAATGGATCAAAAAAAAAAAAAGATCCAACAATATGCTGCCTACAGGAGACTCATTTGATAGGAAAAGACATACATAGACTGAAGGTGAAAGGTTGGGAAAAATCATACCACTCATATGGACTTAGGAAACAAACAGGAGTGTCCATACTCATATCAAATAAAATAGATTTCAAGCCAAAGTTAATCAAAAGGGATAAAGAGGGACACTACATACTGCTCTAGGGAACCATACACCAACAAGACATAACAATCATAAATATATATGCCCCAAACAATGGTGTAGCTATGTTCATCAAACACACTCTAATCAAGTTCAAGAGTCTAATACACCACCATACAATAATTATGGAGACTTCAACACACCTCTCTCACCCCTGGACAGATCTTCCAAACAAAAGTTGAATAAATAAACTATAGAACTCAATAATACAATTAATAACCTAGACTTAATTGACATATATAGAATATACCACCCAACATCAAGCAGTTACACTTTTTTCTCAGCAGCACATGGATCCTTCTCAAAAATAGATCATATATTATGTCACAAGGCAACTCTTAGAACTTATAAAGGAGTAGAGAAAATACGATGCATCCTATCTGATCATAATGTAATGAAACTGGAAATCAACGATAAAAGAAGGGAGGAAAAATCATGCATCACTTGGAGAATGAACAATAGGTTGCTGAATGATCAATGGGTTATAGAAGACATCAAGGAGGAAATTAAAAAATTCTTAGAGATAAATGAAAACACAGACACAACATATCGGAATCTATCTGACACAATGAAAGCAGTTCTAAGAGGAAAATTCATTGCTTGGATTTCATTCCTTAAAAAAAGAAAAAACCAACAAATAAATGATCTCAAACTTTATCTCAAAATCCTAGAAAAAGAAGAGCAAAACAACAGCAAAAGAAGTAGAAGGCAAGAAATAATTAAAATCAGAGCTGAAATCTATGAAATCAAAACAAAAGAAACAATTGAAAAAATTGACAAAACTAAAAGTTGGTTCTTTGAAAACATAAATAAGATCAACAGACCCTTAGCCATGCAAAAGAAGAGAAGAAGAGAGATAACTCAAATTACTAGCATACGGGATGAAAAAGGCAATATCACAACAGACACTTCAGAAATACAGAAAATAATTCGAAATTATTTTGAATACTTATACTCCAATAAAATAGAAGATAGTGAAGGCATCAATGAATTACTTAAGTCATATGATCTGCCCAGATTAAGTCAGGAGGATATACACAACCTAAACAGACCAATATCAATTGAGGTAATAGAAGAAGCCATCAAAAGATTACCAACTAAGAAAAGCCCAGGACCAGATGGGTATACAGCAGAGTTTTACAAAACCTTTAAAGAAGAACCAATACCAATACTTTTCAAGCTATTTTAGGAAATAGGAAAAGAGGAAGAACTTCCAAATTCATTCTACGAGGCCAACATCACCCTGATTCCTAAACCAGACAAAGACACTTCAAAGAAAGAAAACTACAGACCAATATCTCTAATGAACCTACATGAAAAAATCCTCAATAAAATTCTGGCAAATCAGATACAAAAACATATCAAAAAAATTGTGCACCATGATCAAGTAGGATTCATCCCTGGGATGCAAGGCTGGTTCAATATACAGAAATCAATAAATGTTATTCACCACATCAATAGACTTAAAGATAAGAACCATATGATCATCTCCATAGATGCAGAAGAAGCATTCGACAAAGTACAGCATCCTTTTATGTTCAAAACTCTAGAAAAACTAGGGATAACAGGAACATATTATAAATATTGTAAAAGCAATCTATGATAAGCCACAGGCCAGCATCATTTTGAACAGAGAAAAATTGAAGGCATTCCCTCTAAAATCTGGAACAAGACAGGGATGCCCTCTCTCACCACTTCTGTTCAACATAGTTCTCGAAAGACTGGCCAGAGCAATTAGACAGACGAAAGAAATTAAAGGCATAAAAATAGGAAAAGAAGAACTTAAATTAACACTATTTGCAGATGACATGATTCTATACCTAGCATACCCAAAAGGGTCTAAAAAGAAATTACTAGAGCTAATAAATGAATTCAGCAAAGTGGCAGGATATAAAACCAACACGCATAAATCAAAGGCATTCCTGTATATCAGTGACAAATCTTCTGAAATGGAAATGAGGACAACCACTCCATTCACAATATCCTCAAAAAAAAAAAAAAACACTTGGGAATCACCTAACAAAAGAGGTGAAATACTTATACAATGAAAACTACAGAACCCTAAAGAGAGAAATAGAAGAAGACCTTAGAAGATGGAAAAATATACCCTGTTCATGGATAGGCAGAAATAACATCATCAAAATGGTGATATTACCAAAAGTTCTCTATAGGTTTAATGCAATGCCAATCAAAATCCCAATGGCATTTCTTGTAGAAATAGAAAAAGCAATCATGAAATTCATATGGAAAAATAAAAGACCCAGAATAGCAAAAACAATTCTAAGCAGGGAGTGTGAATCAGGCAGTATAGTGATACCAGACTTCAAACTGTACTACAGAGCAGTAGTAACAAAAACAGCATGGTACTGGTACCAAAACAGGCGGATAGACCAATGGTACAGAATAGAGGACACAGAGACCAATCCACAGAATTACAACTTTCTTATAATTGATAAAGGGGCTAAAAGCATGCAATGGAGGAAGGATAGCATCTTCAACAAATGGTGCTGGGAAAACTGGAAATCCATATGCAACAAAATGAAACTGAATCCCTTTCTCTCGCCATGCACAAAAGTTAACTCAAAGTGGATCAAGGAGCTTTATATCAAATCAGAGACACTGTGTCTGATAGAAGAAAAAGTTGGCTCTGATCTATATATTGTGGGGTCAGGCTCCAAATCCCTCAATAGGACACCCATAGCACAAGAGTTAATAACTAGAATCAACAAATGGGACTTACTCAAACTAAAATTTTTTTCTCAGTAAGAGAAACAATAAGAGAGGTAAATAGGGAGCCTACATCCTGGGAACAAATCTTTACTCCTCACACTTCAGATAGAGCCCTAATATCCCGAGTATACAAAGAACTCAAAAAATTAAACAATAAGAAAACAAATAACCCAATCAACAAATGGGTTAAAGACCTGAACAGACTCTTCTCAGAGGAGGACATACAATCAATCAATAAGTACATGAAAAAATGCTCACCATCTCTAGCAGTCAGAGAAATGCAAATCAAAACCACCCTAAGATACCATCTCACTCCAGTAAGATTGGCAGCCATTATGAAGTCAAACAACAACAAGTGCTGGTGAGGATGTGGGGAAAAGGGTACACTTGTACATTGCTGGTGGGACTGCAAATTGGTGCGGCCAATTTGGAAATTTGGAAAGCAGTATGGAGATTTCTTGGAAAGCTGGGAATGAAACCGCCATTTGACCCAGCTATTCCCCTTCTCGGTCTATTTCCTAAAGACCTTAAAAGAGCAGACTACAGAGACACTGCTACATTGATGTTCATAGCAGCACAATTCACAATAGCTAGACTGTGGACTCAACCTAGATGCCCTTCAATAGATGAATGGATAAAAAAAATGTTGCATTTATACACAATGGAGTATTACTCTGCATTAAAAAATGTCAAAATCATGGCATTTGCAGGGAAATGGATGGCATTAGAGCAGATGATGCTAAGTGAAGCTAGCCAATCCCTAAAAAAACAAGTGCCAAATGTCTTCTTTGATATAAGGAGAGCAACTAAGAACAGAGTAGGGAGGAAGAGCATGAGAAGAAGATTAATATTAAATAGGGACGGGAGGTGAGAGGGAAAGGGAGAAAGAAGGGAAATTGCATGGAAATGGAAGGAGACCCTCATTGTTATACAAAATTACATACAAGAGGAAGTGAGGGGAAAGGGGAAAAAACAAGAGAGAGAAATGAATTACAGTAGGTGGGGTAGAGAGAGAAGATGGGAGGGGAGGGGAGAGCAGGGGGGATAGTAGAGGATAGGAAAGGCAGCAGAATACAACAGACACTAGTATGGCAATATGTAAATCAGTGGATGTGTAACCGATGTGATTCTGCAATCTGTATACAGGGTAAAAATGCGAGCTCATAACCCACTTGAATCAAATGTGTGAAATATGATATGTCAAGAACTTTGTAATGTTTTGAACAACCAACAATAAAAGTTAAAAAAAAAACAAAAAATGATATATCTATAACTTTAAGTTTATCTATTATCTGCTATGAAACATTAGATAATCATATTTCTATTATTTCTATATTTTTATTGTGGATTGAAACTGTATTCTGATTCAGAATCAGAATAACTAAATTACCTATTTCTCTTAATTTAATTTTCATGGAATCAGTGCTCGCCATTAGATGATTTACCTTAGCTTCTCTGTTCCCATCTGTAGACAACGTTGTCTACAGACAATGGTTCTGCAGAATTTCTATGATAGGTAATTTGATTAGTCCCTGAGTTTACTTGATTGTGTAAGCAGCTACTACACATTCAAGAAGTTCTAATTTCTGATATATTTACTGTGAATTTGGATGTATCAGAAATCTATTGCCTTTATTCTTAAGTTACAATTTCATTGAGCAAAAAATTCTTCAAGTCACAATTTCATTTTCTGAGATCTATAGACATTATTTTCCCTGAATGTTATGTTGTTTTCTCTCTATTCACAATTTGATTTGTCTTCCTAGATACCTGTAGGATTTCTCTATGAAATCTATGAGAAACCTCACCAGAAAATTCTGTAGTATCCAAAATTTTACATTGGATTTACTTGGGACTTGCTGATTTCTATGTCAATCAACAAATAAATTAAAAATGTTCAACATCTATAGCAATTAGAGAAATGCAAATCAAGACTACTCTAAGTTTTCATCTCTTTCCAGTTACAATGGCAACTATTAAGAACACAACAATAAATGTTGGCAAGGATGTGGGGAAAAAAGCACACTCATACACTGCTGGTGGGACTGCAAATTGGTGCAGCCAATATGGAAAGCAGTAGGGGGATTCCTTGGAAAGCTTAGAATGGAATCATCATTTGATCCAGCTATCCCTCTCCTTGGTCTATACCCAAAGGACTTAAAAACAACATACTACAGGGACACAGCCATCTCAATATTTATAGCAGCACAATTCACAATAGCTGAACTATGGAACCAACCTAGATGCCTTTCAGTAGATGAATGGATAAAGAAATTGTGGTAATATACACAATGGAATATTACTCAGCAATAAAAGAGAATAACATCATGGCATTTGCATGTAAATGGGCAGAGTTGGAAAATATAGCGCTAAGTGACATTATCCAACCCCAAAAAACCAGATGCCAAATGTTTCCTCTGATACAAGGAGGAGGATTCATAGTGGGGTTAGGAGGGGGAGCATGGGAGTATTATAGGAACTCTAGTTAGTGTAAAGGAATGGGAGAGGAAGGGAGGGGGGCATGGGGATAAAAAGATTATGGAATGAGGTGGATATCATTACCCTAAGTACATGTATGAGGACACAAATTATATGAATATACTTTATATACAACCAGATATATGAAAAATTGTGGTCTCTATGTGTAATGTGAACTGCAATGCATTCTGCTTTCATATATAACAAACTAGAAGAATTTAAAAAATCAATGCCCTATTACAGCATTCCAAGTAAAAAAAATAGGTATTATTTTATAGTGAAATATATATTTTTTGTGAAATCATTCTTGTAAGAATGTAATGTGTTTATTAACACCTGGCAAGAACCATTCAAATTCGCATTTCACCTTATTGATTATGGAGCACTCTTGAAGAGGTAGCTAGTCAATTCAGTGTTAAATAACTTTATCTAAGAACTTTTATGTATCCATGCATATGAAATGAATAGGACAGTACCCATGAGAGAAGAGATCATTTGCAGTCGAAATCAAGTAGCCTGATTGACAGATGACTTGCCTTGTGTATCTTTGGTTTATGGTCTTCTGTTTCTCTATAGCTGCACATTTCCAGGCATTTTTGAGAAACATGAATTGATGGGATTTTCATTACCTACTGTGCCATCTACTTTCAGTAGCAGTTGGTTTCTTAAATGAATTGGCAACTGGGCCTATCACAGTAGTGTTTTGTTTTATATTCTTTGGTATTAGAAATAGTTTGCTTTCAAATAGATAATAAAAATCTTTGTGTCCAGAATGGCTTTTGACAACTCTTTAAATACTATTACTCCTAAAAAAGAACAAGACATGTTTTGAATAATTTAGCAGTGCTAAAATATCACATTTGGGTGGATGGCTGGTGTATGGCTTTTCTGAATATCTGAGCCAAACAGCACCTCTCTGGAATTTCACAATTTGTGCAAAGTGGTGTGTGTTCATATCAAGGAAGGTGCCCACCTTTTTTGTTATTCAAACCTGATGTTCCAGTGGTGAAGCACAGGACAGCAAGGAGGGCTGAATATGGAGGCATAAAATGCCATGCTCTTTGTCTCACAGAACCCAAAGGATTAGAGTCTGCCATGATGTTCTAAAAGGCAGGAATTGAAAGCCCACGAAGATTTGGAAGCACCCTTGGGATGCCTGGCATCCTATTCCTGCTCTCTTCTCATATTTTTTCTTCTTTCTCTGCTGACTTTCTTTTTCTTCCATGTGGGCATACACAACATTTGAATGCAATACCCAAAGTCTGGTTGGAGGTTTACCTATAAATATTATCAAGGAAGAAAAAAGTTCCCTCTCTGTTAACATCTAATCACTGTTCTCCACCTTTGCATTGGGGTCCTATGATTTATTTTAGTTAAGAGGCAAAAATCCCTTTAGAATACTATGTAGAATATTCTTTTCCTTTCTGTAGTCAATGATATTATTTACATATGTATATATATATAGTGTATATATATATATATATATAATGATATACATATATATAAGATGACTTCTGATAATGTATATAGGATTTTTCTTTAGATCAAATTTCAAAAATACTTGTAATTTATTTCATTAGCACTTAATAAATGCATTGGGAAGAATTGATATCCCAATCTTTATTATTCAAATCATAGTCGTTCAATTCAATCAACATTTTTCTTACATTTATCCAAATGTCTTAAGGTGTATTCTGTTTAGGGACTTCTCAAATTGATAAGCACAATTGTGTTTTTATGGTTAAAAAAATGCAATCATAATTAGCCAAGAATTGTATGATTTGTTCTGGATGTTCCTCATCAAAATTACTTTTTTAAACATTTTAATCGCTTTATTGAGTGGGAAACAAAAAAATAAAAGCTTTGAAAGACACCATGGTGATGCTAATAATGAGGATCCAAATAAGAAGAGAAATTAATAACCCAGATTAAAGGGAAATGCATATTTTTTAATTTTTTAGAGCTATTAACTGAACACAGGCCTTGCTATAAGCTTATTTTTAAAGAAAAAAAATTCAATTTGTTGTCATTCAATAGTAATTATAGCTCAGACTTCTAGTAAATATTTCTAATAAAGATGTCCTTTGTTTCGGCAGCAATCAGATTCAATATTATTGTGGTAGAAAGGACAGCCATACACAGAAAATATATTCGGCTGTAAGTTTTATTACTTAACAGTGACTCCTAAAGAGGATGGCTAATTTTTTGTATATTATTTTCATCATCTTAATTCACTTTCTTTATGATTAAATAGTATTTTGCTCTTTTGAAGACTACTAAAACTACTAATATCAATAGAATTTTTAAAGAGAATTTTAGGAACAACATTTCAGTTCTTGATATAAATTCTTCTTTATTCTTCAGGAGGATACAGATCACAATTACTATATATCTCGGATATATGGCCCATCTGACTCTGCAAGCCGGGATTTGTGGGTGAACATAGACCAAATGGAGAAAGACAAAGTGAAGATTCATGGAATACTCTCCAATACTCATCGGCAAGCTGCAGTAAGTGTTTGGCATTAGGGTTTCTTTTGTTCCACTACAAAGTTTGTTGGATTAATTGGCATATGAATTGGTACATGGCCTGGTCTGTGTGATCATTTTCCAAGTGTTTTCAGTTCTGTAACTGTAATATACATCAATAACTGCATAAAAATATTAAAGACAATAAGAGGATTGTTTTGTATTGCCACCATTAGTTGAAGCAACCTTTAATCAGGGATTCAAAATTAAAGTTCACCTTCTATTATTTTTAATTTTATAATTCATGAGTCAATGGAACTATTTTTAAACATTACTTGACTTTAGGGGCTGGGATTGTGGCTCAGTGGTATAGCACTTGCTTAGCATGTGCAAGGCCCTGAGTTCGATTCTCAGCACCACATAAAAATAAATAAATCAAATAAAGGTTAAAAAAAATGACTTGACTTTGGTTGGCTTCCATTTGATGTGGGTTTACTGTTCTTGGTTTTGGAAAAGATTTAACCAAAATCATTAGTGATTTAAATAACATATGTAGACTAAATAATAGGTTTAAGTGAAAAAGTTCAATATAAAGGGAAAGACTAAAATCTGGGAGGCATTAATATGATCATTGTAAGCCTGGGCCCCTTATTTACTGGCCTTGTTTCCTTCAATAAATGATTTAGCTATTCTGAGTAACTGCTTTGGCATCTGTTAAGCAGAGATAAAAGGAAATATTCATACCAGCCAAGATATCTCCTGACCTTACACAGTAATAGATATCCTATCCTGTGTGCCAGCCTTTTTCAATCTCTGCAATAATCCTGTGTTTTAAAGATTACTAACATTTAGTTACTGCGGATCTGAGAACTAAGTCTTGGCAATGTCAGAGAACCTACCCAAATGTCCAGCTGGTAAGTGGTGAAGTTGGGATGGTCATGCAGATGGTCAAGCCCTGGCTCAAAATGTGTGTGTAAAATTGGTCACATTTTGATCATGGAATGCATTTGGTCATCATTTTTTATTAGATGCCTAATTTAGCATTTTCAAGTTTCCTTTGGCACATCATCTTCAGTTTAGTATGGCTTCAAGTGAAAACAAAGGGAATTTAGCCTCCTGGATGCTATTATCATTATTGATATAAAGGTAGAGTTAATGGAGCCAGTGGTTGAAGTTATTTAGAAAGGCATTGATTTCATAAGTGTTCAATATAAAAAAAATTGGCAATAGACATCATTGTTTATATACAGATATTCCTCTGCTAGGAGATCAGCTTGAAAGAGTTAAATGGAAATTAACTCTAGTTCTCCCTGATGAGTCATAGAACTTTCAATGTAGAGCACATTTATTTGTTTATTTATTTTTTGGCCAGGCAACCCCAGGCAAGATGATAGATTCAGAAATGAATCACTGTGTGATTTAGAGCAGATCTTTAAAAGAAAAATTTTTAAAAAAATGAGAAAGATAAGATTAGAACAATTCCAACCCAGAATTTGTTATAATTGGCTGCCTTCCCATTATAAGACAGTGCCTATTAGTGTAAAACACACTTCCTGGAGTTTGAATGTTTAGTTGTCCACGTGGGGATTCTATGATGCAGTCTCGTCTGGGTGTCAGTCACTGTGGGTGATAGCTACAGGCAGAGGAAAGTTCATCAGTTACAATGTGAGCTGATCTCTTCTTACACACTGATAAGGCCATCAGTGTGTTCTCTGCTCCCCAAAACTAAGGAAGATTGTGTGTCCTGTCCTTAAAGAGATTTATTTTTTCCTCTCTCTCTGAGATAGATTTTTTTTGGTTGTCTCGTGACCTCAGTTTTCTGGTTGTCTCAGGAAGAGTTATGATGATTTAGAGGATCCATTCATTCTTTTTGTTCCTGTGGGAGTGACATGGTTGCTTTCAAATCCCAAGGCAGGCCTAAACAGAAATAGAAGGATATTCTTCTTGTAATGTAATGTTTCTGGTATTCCATGCATTAATTTTTAATATAATTGTTAGAAACCTTTCTTTGAGTTACCCTGTCATTGTTGTTCCTTGATTTCTTGCTTTTTCATGTGTATTTTTTTAAACTTGCTGTAATTAGTTATCAATGACAGTATAATGCATATAAATGGAGTATAAATTCTCATTCTTCGGGTTTTACATGGTATATAATCACACCAGTTGTGTAATTATAGGCACATCAGGTAATAATGTCTGATTCATTCTACTCTCCTTCCTACCCTCAGATTATCTCCCCTCCCTTCACTCTCCTCTGCCAAATCCAGAGTGCCTCTATTCTTCCCTAAGTCCCACCCTTGTGGTGAATTAGCGTCATATATCAGAGAAAACATTTGGCCTTTGGTTTTTTGGGATTGGCTTATTTAGCTTAACTTAATATTCTCCAGCCCTATCCATTTACCATTAAATGCCATAATTTTATTCTTCTTTAGGGCTGACTAATATTCCATTGTATGTATGTACAACATTTTTCTTAATCCATTCATCTGTTGAAAGGCACCTAGGTTGATTCCATAGTTTAGCTATTGTGAATTGAACTGTGATAAATGTTGATGTGGCTGGGTTTTCATGTGTATTGAAGCTAATGTTTTAGTGTTATAAATCATTTCTATACCCACTTTGTCATACTGATAGAAGTACCCATACACATGCACACAAAGCACACTTACAAGCATACCCAAGCACAAAAACACACCCAGGCACATACGGACACACACTTTGATTTTTTGCAATATGATATAATGACTTAGTTTCCTTTCTTTTTTTCTTTTTTATTCATAAAAATCTTGGAAACCTACATTTAAATAAATTATATATCTTAAAATTTTAATAAATTTACTTACTAGAATTTAAAAAAAAATTTCCTAAACACATTTTCTCTTTAATAATTTGTCTGAGCTTCCAGAGTTGTACAGAGAAATCCATGTTTCAATACTTCCATGGTTGACCACCCCACTGTTCAAGCCCTGCCTGGCTCTCTAATCCATTTTCATTATTCCTTCCTCCAAATGAATCAGGTTGTTAGAGATGATGACAGAATTGTAATATTAGAGTAGTCACATGGCCAGAGGGCTCAGAACGGCCCTCATACATGCTCTCCCTTGGACACATCACACACACACACACACACACACACGTACACAAAGCATGTGCACAAAACCATAGCTACTCTTCCCTTTGATGTTACTGAATGCCTTAAGCACAGGAAAAAAAATGTTAAATGGGCAACATGGGTCCACTTTATTGATTAGGTTTGCTCATTTCTTAATAGACAAAATTCTTGATGCAAAGCTCTCTCCTAATTTGGCTGGAAACAGGATTTAAATTATTTTCCCTCAGGAAAAGAAGGGGGATGTTTCTCAAATCTTATCACCAATTGATGTAATTTGTGTGCTCAGGGGCATGCATTCTGTCAACAGATTAGGCTGCAAGAAAAGATTTGGTTAGAGAAAGACCCAGGGGTAGCTAACCAATCCAGCTCTCTGTGAGCAGGAGAAAGCAGGAAAATTGACCTCCCCCAAGAGGAGACTCTCCAGCTCCCCACTGTCTCCCGAGGAATGGGTGAGAAGAGGGTGTAGGAGAATGTCTCCTTGGGAGCAGGATATTTTAGAGAAAAACTCCTCCTCTATCTTTGTTATCTATTAACTGTGGTCCAAACAGTCTTTTGGAACCTTGGAATAATATTGCAGAAAGACAAGGGTGGAAATAAAGTCAGAGTCTCCCCATCCACATTACTATCTTTCCAGAGCAGAGCAAATCATAGACATCATTTTATTCACATGTCTGCCATGCCAAAACACATTGAGTTTCTTTCTCTCTTCCCTTTTGACAATGTGAATTATAATCCTTAGTACTCAGGTTACACACGTCCATCCCAGAATTTTTATTTTATGTTCCTTTAAATCTGTCCATTGTTCTTTTTGTTTAAATAGCATTTCTTAAATCACTATCGCAGAAAAAGCAGATGTTAAAATCTAGTTTGGCAATTGACAAATTGAAGCAAGGAGTATGACTACGTAAAGAAAGGAAAGTGAAAAATTTCTAAGAGTCCTTCCCATATGGCAAGCAATAAGGCAGGCATTTTATATGAAAATTCTTATAATTATTTGAGTACTTTGTTCTTCATTCAAAGACATGACAGTTATCAGGTTGCAGATCTAGAAGTTTTGACTATAAACCTGAAAACCAGCCTGGTCTTGTTTCTTTTCCTCTCTCTGGATCTTTTCTAGTCCACAGTTTTGTGATTTTTCCTCTGTGCTTCTATATCCATATTATTTAATTTATCGATGATCACAAAGTTGGACATATTAGAATTATTATGTCTTCTGAAACTGCCAGTGACATTCTGATTCACAGCTCCCATAGAACTATCCCTGTCCTGATAGAAGGAATCTGGGGTTAGAAGTGATAAGACATTGGCTCCAACACTTATTATCTTGGATTCTGGCCTCTCTGCAACTCAGTTTTATAACTTGTCAGTAAGGGGTAAAAATGCCTGTCTTGATTCCCTCTACCCCAGTGCTATCCTGAGAATAAAAATGAAATACGTTATGAAAGCACACTAAAAAACCTTGGAAGAATATGATATTGTAGAGCAAGTTTATTTGAAAATCCTAATTCTTTACAATAATAGTGATCAACCATGTCAAAGAAAAGCCAGAGCCTGACGGTAGTTAAAGTAGTCCAGACTAACTTTGCTCAGTGCTAATTTTATTCACAATGGGAAGAGGTATAGCTATAGAACTGTGCTCAATTCTGAACATAGCATGGGCAAGTAGGGATTTTTAGCCAAGGAGCAGAGAGTGGGGGTCAGTAGACAGAAAATTACCAAAAAAGTAACATCCAGGAGTAAAGGGAACACCAGCTAAACTGACCTGTGGAATTCTTGCTGAAGCCAGGCTAGGGTGATCAGACATCACCTTAAATATAGTGGAGGATAAGGAACCTGATAAGTTATTGAGGGTAAGGATGGGGGGTGGGTTCTTGCAAACTGACACAGCTGAGTTTTTGTTGGTGGCATTTTTTGCTAAAACTGGATTTTATGTGTAAGTACACAGATGGGCCTAGCAGAACTTTCAGAAACCTGACTAGAGTTTGGCCAACCAAAGAATGTTTGTCAGAAGGTAATCAGATATGATGGAGGGGAATTCTTGCTAAAATGACTTAAGGCTTTTGCTAAAATGGAGTGATGTCAAAATTGACACCAAATAAGTCTGAAGGTTGAGGCCTGGTGGAGAAGGCAGCTAGAGGAATTTGACATAGTCAAGGGAGTCATTCAGAGAGATAGATAGAAATGGATGAATGGATGGGATATAAGTATACAGTCAATGGTCAGATAGATGGATGGACATGGTTGATATAGATGATATAGATTAATATCTATATGCATATGCACTATTTGTGGCCAAGCAGTTGCCGATGTGTTCTTTTCCAGACATAAACATCCTCTGGCTTATTTTTTTATTATTATTATTCTTTCTCCATGTCAGTGGGTAGATTGATTCTTTAAATAAAGAACACCTGCAAAATGAAATCTTTGAAGCACTCTTCTTCGTCAGTCTCACTCTCTTTATCATAATACAGGTAAAGCGTTTGATGAAACTGGTATCAATTTTGACGTGGTGATTGTTTCAAATTTTTAAATTGGATCTGGTGGTTGTTTCAATTTTTTAAATTGTCCTTGATGGAGTTCTCTGACTCTTGAATGTACACATAAATCTTCATTACAAAAGTTAAGTTTTCTGGAGTTGTTTTCTTTCACACCTTCAGGAAAATATTGCTTCAATTAGCATTCCCACTGGTCTTACATTTGCATAATGCTTATGTTCAGAGAGCTAAACTTGACTGCATCTGGTGACTAGTTGATTAGTTGATTATTTTCTCATATTGCAGCATTTCAACTTTTTTTTCCATGCATCAAAAAAATCTGTTGATATGGCTTATTTTTCTAAACAATTAACTTGAAAGAAAATTTGATTTGTTATTTCTATTAAGCTATTGTCTAGACCACACATTTTTTCTCTGAGTTCTGCTTACAGCATCTAAGTTGGTTGCTTTTATTTATTTTTCATTTTTAATTGGTTGAATAATCTTGCTGTTGCTTCATTTCCAGTAAGACACCCACCTTTCATCAACCTGGCCTCATTTCCATTGTTTGTCGGGTTATTCTCTAATTGAGTGACGGACTGGGATCACTTATGTATATGCATGTGTCTCTATAGCTTAATGGTTAAATTAGATTCTTAAATACATAAAGAAATTATGTTCATCAGTTTTCCATCACTGTAACAAGATACCTAAGACAATATTCTTATAAAGAGGAATGGTTTGGTTTGCCTCATGGTTTCAGTGCACTGAATATAATTGGTGGACTCAGTTGGTTTGGGGGTTGTGGTGAGGCCGGACATCATGGTAGGAGCTGCAGTGGGGGACACTGCTCATCTGCTGAAGGCTAGGGAAAAAAAAAAAAAAACAAGGAAAAAGAAGGACCTGGAGTCCCATTGTAACAGAATCAGGTGAGCACTGGGGAGTTCTTGTCTCAGGCTCCCAAAGAATGAAGTATGCAGATGAGGGAGGGTGAGAATTCAGTAGCAAATTTATTAGAAGCAAGTAAGGAGAGTTTTCCTAGCACAGGAGAGGTTCCAAAGAGGGTCTCATGGGTGGCTCTCTGCCTGGGGGTTTTTATACTATTTTGATGGGGAACTAATCTTTCATTGAAGAGTCCCCCCTGGATTGTTCTCTTTCTCTGACTCAGTTGAAAGTATACAACTTTCTTGTTTTCATAATGGGATGATGAAATGTGTTGTGAACTTGAGTTTTTCCATTACTTGTTTCTTAAAACAAAATAATTGCTTGGGTTCACAACAATTAGTTGAGGTTCTAATGTTACAGTAGTCAGGGAACCTGGGGTAACAACAGAGTATATGGCCATCCAAGTTTGAGTGGAGCCTTCCATTCAGACAGCCCAAAATAACAAACTTTAGCCAAAGGTTGTAATCTGGGGTAGTGGTCTTGTCCCACCCATTATGCCCTTTGAGGTCATGCCTCCAATGACTTTATTCCTCTCTACCAGTAAGGCCCAACCTCTTAACAATTTCCATAACCTCTCATAGGGCCCATCTGAGTACCAAGCCTTTGTCACTTTGTCACTTGAGGAGACATTCCACACCCAATCTATAGCAGAAATGTACTTGTTATAATATAATGCAATATTTTTTCAATACTATTTATATTTTTATTCTTATCAAACTCTAAATACTCAGATAATTCCCATAGTTATAAACGTCAATGGATTTTTTTCTAATATTTAATAAGCTCAGTCTATTCTTCAACCTCCTAGGAAACAGCTGTAAATTTCAAAAGTGATAAGCAGTTTAGTTGTTTAAAAGTAACAAGGGATCAAAAGCAAGATACCATAAGATCCAAATTTAAGGTCATTATAATCTATGAGACCTAGAGAAAGGTCTCTTTTTTTTTTTTTTACTAAATAATTATGATATTTATGTCTGTCCTGCCTACTACATAACAGTAGATTTTAATGAGATGTTATGGCACTACTTTGTAATTAAATATTTATAAATCCTATCACTGATTCATTTTACTATTATTGCTAGACTTAAGTCATTTACCAATTTTGAGATGCATTTGCTCTGTCCAGACTATTATTTGATCGCCTCTTAGGGAAAAGGCTCTGTCTTTTTTTCTCTTCCACAAAACTAACATGATTATAATAAGTGGATTTTATTTCTCTTTGTGCCAGAGAAACGGGCTTTATACCTTAAAATGACGAATTTAGTACAAATATCTATTTAACATTAATACATAAGTAGATATATGTTACTATTCATTTAAGTTACCCTTGTAACTTTTCCTGAAGTCAGGAATCAAATTTTAGACCTGGAGGGATCTTTAGGGAGCCTTGAAGATTGATGCCTATGAAATCCACAGTGATTAATTTGTATGCATCTAGCAAAGTATCAATTTCCCAAAATAAGAATTTACCTTATTAAAAAAGAAAAAAAATCATACTTGATTTCATCGTATTTCATGGCAGTGTAATCTCATTTCTCCATTTGAGGAGGATGGACACCTTTTTTATAAAAATGGAGAGTCATACAAGGTAATCTAATATATTCTCTGTTATCCATGAGAGCTCTGGAGAAAATGTCAATAGATAAATGTCACTCACCTTTTCTCAGTCGATGGGTAGCTAGCTGAACTCTTGATACACAGAGACCTAGAACCACAGTGCTTGGATTTGAGTCCCTACTTTGCCAACTACTAGCTATGTGACCTTGAACATGTCATTTACTCTTTCCTCATCACTTTCCTCATCTGTCAAATGGAAATTATAACAGCATTTGCCTCCCAAGGTGATCATTAGGGTTCAATGGTTTAACATTTATACAACATTGAAATAGCACACGGTACCATGTTAAAGATGTTCATAATAATTATCATCATGCAAATGTTTAATTTTAAAACAGTCATTTGCCACTGACTGGAAATTAGAGAGTGTGTTCCCTGAAGAAAAGATTATTATCGACTGAGGACAGAAAGGATTTTTTCAAGCTGTAAATGATAAACTCATAGGAATATTTTGCTGCTCTGCCCTGTTTGAGGATCACTGGCCAAGGAAGTAACAAAACTGCCACATCCCCCATGTGTACTCAGGCTGAAAAAAGTTTTGCAAGTCATTGCTTTAAAGGTGCTTGGCTAGTAGGTACCTCTACACTTCAGTTCCTTTGATGGAAAATTCCAGGCCATGTAAGTGCCACCAAATAAATAAAGTGAGATGATGTTATCCAGAAATGAATCTACTCAGCTTTTTAACCCATGTCACACTTGCCAGAGTTTTCTTAAAGCAATGGTTTTAGAGCTTCAAAGTCCATTTATATTACATAGAACCTTAGAATCCAGAGGCCAGAGGAAGAGTAAGCAGCCCTGAGGGTTTGTTAGAAATGCAGGATTTCAAACCACCACCACCTCACCATCTGAATCTGAATTTGAACCAGAGCCCTAAGTGATTCATTTGCACACTCAGATTTGAGAAGCCTGGGGAAGTCCACTACCTGGCTACTAGAGCAGTGGGAAAAATCCAGAAGTAACTTTATAAAATTCTGATGCACTTTCTCTTGAACAGTGATTCTCTGAACTTTGCCTGATAGTAAATATTCCCCTTGCTAATTTGAATGATTTGCAAGTATAGGCAAGAATTTTCACGGAGTCTCACCTTGCTGAGAACCATGCAAGGTGAGATATGGTAAGGGTTCACTTCATGTCAAGTCTAGAGGAGCTAGCATCAGGTAACATCAAAATGTTTACATTTTGTTGTCCACTGTATGAATATTCCTTTGAAGAGGGTCATTCCATAGGTGGGGCTGATTAAATGTTTAGCTCTGCTCTGAAAAAAAAGTGCTGATCAGGTTAGAATCTCCAACTCAGAAAATCAATGCCATTGATGGACTGTGTTTGGGAAAGAAGTAGCCAGTTCCCTGTCTGTATGTTTACATATTGATTAGCTCTTCTCCATGAACATTTTGATCTTTTAATTAGGGTTTCCAGTGTTTTCAGTCACTGGATTAATGACCCATGTCCTGTTGACTCTTCCCAGAGTGTGAGAATTGGTGAGAATTCCATTTTTTTTTCTTTTCAAAACCTACATGGTAAAAGCATTACTAATTATCCTGCCCACTGCACTATTTTATTATTGACTCCCAGAGGCTCATTTATGACCTGGAAGCAGGTTCTTACTTTACACAAAATAATAGCAAAAGAAGTTTGCAATGCTCTAGTCCGTACTTACCTGCCTCCCCATGTTTTATCCTTTCTAATATTTGCTTGTTGTAGAAACCTACCAATTTACATTTTTTCCATCCATGGGTCTATTCAGTCATGCATCACTGAACAAAGGGAATTATTCTGTGAAATGTGTCCTCAGATAATTTTGTCATTGTGCCAACATTGTAGTGTATTTACAGCAAAGTTAAATGGCTTAATCTTAGGGGACCACTGTTGTGTTGATGGTCTGTGGCTGATGAAATATAAGACTGCACATGATTGCACTTATATTTATACCATTCAACTACCTGGAAATTTATATTACTTTTAAGTGAAGTTATTCCAGTTATTTTTTTTGATAGAAAGTCGTAATTACCAATGAGAAATTTTGAAAAGAAAATAAATGGCTTTTAAAGTTCAGAAAATAAACCCCTGGCTCTGTCCTTGAAAAAATGGAAGCCTCTGATACCCTAATATCAAAAAAAAAAATTGAGTAATGGAGGCTGGGCAATCATTGATGATCAAAGTGAGCACACTTTACCACCAGGCTCAGGTGGCACCCAAATGGTGTGGCTCCACCTGTGCTGTGCTCTGTCCTTTCCTGGGACTTTGTTTTTGTTGTTGTTTATTTTGTTTTGGTTTTGCTTTCTGGTTGGTGGATATTGGGGACTGTATCCAGGGGTGCTTAACCACTGAGCCATATCCTCAGCCATTTCAATATTTTTCTTTATAGACAGGGTCTCCCTAAGTTGCTTAGGACCTCACTACATTGCTGAGACTGGCTTTGAATTCACCATCCTCCTGCCTCAGCCTCCTGAGCTGCTGAGATTATAGGAGTGGGCCATCATGCCTAGCTGACCCTGTATTTTTGATTTGAGAAACTGGCTCTTTGCTTTTCTCAGATTTTCTGTTTTGGTGGTGTTGGCCTTGTGCATTTGTGTGCTTTCTAATTGTTTCATTACTACTCTGTTTTAAGAGAAATTAGGACAAAGCAGGGTAAGAAACAGGTGATGGGGCAATTGAGTAGATTTTCTGTCCCTAGGGCATCCTGGACATTCATGCTCTTGCTTTCCTTCTTCTATTCAGCAAACATGTAGGAATGTCTGCAGTGCCATCAGCTGACCCACAGGCGGGCACAAAGTGCCAACAATTAAATTGTTATGTCTACCAGGACCACAAACATGAAGGCCTGAAAATATTAATGGTTCTAGTAGAAAACACAGTTATTAAAGGCCTGAATGGGCGGGAGGGGAGATGAATCACCTAATATAATAGAAGGGAGATATGAATATGTAGTTGTCAAGACTCTTGGAGTCAATTATATTTAGACTGAAATCTTGGTTTTGTTACCTAATATAGCTCTTTTTGTTTGTTTATTTGTTTTGTTTTGGGTAAAGCTTTGCTTTGAAATGATTTTAAGATTATAAAAAGCTTCCAGAACATTCCAAGACATTCCCTTAGCTCCATAAATGTTAATACTCTATATATCCACAGTATAATGATTAATTCCAAGACATTAACACTGGTACCATATTCTTAACTATTCTGCAGTTACCATACTCTTAACTATTCTGCAGGCTTTTTTCTAATTTTGCTTGTTATTCCCAAATTATCCTTTTTTAAAAAAAATTCAGGCTCCAATATAGGAACTACTTTGCATTTATTCATCATTTCTCTTCTCCTCTAATCTATGACAGTCCCTCTGTCTCTCTTTGTCTTTCATTAACTTAAAGTTTTGAAGAGTATTGGCCAATTATTGTGTATAATGTCCCATATTTGGGGTCTCTGTTGTTTCTTCATGATTAAATGCTTTTAGGAAGAAGGAAATGGGAATGGTCTCTTTTTTTTTTCTTTAATGAATTGTATCATGAAGTATATTGGTAAGATTTGAATGTGTTCTCCAGCATCCACGTGATGGAACTCACTCCCTAAGGCTGCAGTATTTGGAGATGGGGCCCAATAAGAAGTGACCATGTCATGGGGACTCTGCTCTCCTGAATGGATGCCATTATGGCAGGAGTGGGTTAGTCATCATATGTTTGCTCTAAATGTGGATTTGATATGTTTCTCTCTCTCTCTCTCTCTCTCTCTCTCTCTCTCTCTCTCTCTCTCTCTCTCTCACACACACACACACACACACACACACACACACACACATACACACACACATACTCTCACACACATTCCATTGCCCTTTTGATTTTCATCATGGGATGATACAGCAAGAATACCCTCACCAGAAGCCAGCCTTTTGATTTCCCAACCTCTAGAACTATGAGAAAAAAGATTTTCTGTTCTTTATATATTATGCAATCTCAGGTTTTCTGTTATAGCAGTAGAAAATAGATGGAGACATAAATGATGCCAGAATGTCTAATTAGTGATAGTGCTAACTTGCATCATGTGTTAAGGTGATTCCTGCCAGGGTTTATTTCTTCACTGAAAATGCTGATCCCATTCTCCTAACACCAATAAGTACAGTAGCTATGATTATTTCAACATAACAAAAATGCAGGAATCATGGCATTGCTCAGAAATATATTGTCTAGTTACCAATGTGGTTAGAGACTTCCCTGCATTGGTTTTATCTTTTTTATTAAATGTTGTGATGATGTATATGTGTATCACAAAGAACACATAACATATCACTTATATCTATGTTTAAGGAATCAAAAAAGGGTGATTTTTGTTTAGAAAATTAGTTTTAAATAATTATTGCAGTGGTAGGCAACTTCACATACATAACTTAATGTTAACCATTATTTACACAGGGTTTATAAAGGTCCAGGTATAATTCAGTTATCTGATCCCTTTAACAAGCTTTTAAAGAAGTCTACTTACACATCATGGAAGAGTGAACTGTCATTTAAGACAGCTAAATAATTTATGAAATCATATAAACTACTAAATAAGAATGTTGGAATATAATTTCAGTTCTCTCCAATTCCAAAATTATGCTAGATCACTCAAAAATTAGAAAATAATGATTGAAATTTTAAAAATAAAGTTCCATTTAGTTGCTTTGAAGATTGGAACATCTGTGTCATGATTAGCAAAGGAATAAAATTGTAATAATCTTAGCATTTGTAGGTGAATGAATTTTATGTGGACCTTATTTAGTTTCAAGAAAGTTAACTGTGAAGTGCATTTCAGAGGAAAATATCATACCAAATTAAATTAGATTTATTATGGTTTTATGTAATGTTTGTGAAATCATTTACATTTATTGGAGATATGAACCTTCATAAAAAATAAGTGAGTACTTTTATATCCATGCAATATCCAGTATTTAATATCCATGTAAATAAAGCAAATGTATTTTCCTTAAATTTTGCAATTCATCTCAAATTTTACACTGGGCATAAAGAAATGAACTGAAAATAGTATTTTATTTGTTCTCCTTTTTGAAATTATTTTTTGAAAAAGTAGCATAAATCTCTCTTTATCAAAAATATTAATAATGTCACACCTATTTGACTCTTTCAAGAGACAAGCATGCGTCCCTCAAACAGAATATTATTTAAATGAATAAAAATAGATGATTAACATAAGTCTGCAAAAATTAATAATTAATGCATTTATTCATTTTTGAGTATATTCATAACCCCTGTATTCTATAAACCTTATGCTATCATGAACCCATGAAATCAGCAATTATGAAAACCTTTGTTATCTTAGATTTTCTGCCCAGTAGTTGCTTTTAAGCAGGATCATGCCTTATAAAGATGAAATAAAGTGACTTGGTCCAACCAGTATATACAGTTTTATTACTCTACGTAATATTATTATACTGAGCTTTTATTTTATCTTAAAACAAAAATTGGAAATGGATTTGAGGATTATAAATATGGCTACTCTAGATTCTTAACTCTTACTAAGAGGCTTCTATCTTCAAGGTTTTGCAAGCTTTGGTTAATTAATTTGTCTTTGTAAGACTACTGAGAAATAAGCAAAGAAGTTAAATGACAAAAGGGTATATTTAGGATTATAATTTTATGGTATTAAAAAGATTAGTGGAGATTATAATAATTAATCTAAAACTGAATAGCAATGGGCATCAAAAAATACATAAAAGAGGTAAAAAGATGAGGGCACTCTTAGAAATCTAGTCGTTTGGCCCCCAACATGATAGTCTGTGACCAACAGAAAGTTCAATGGGACATTTTCATGGAAGCACCATTTGGTTTTAAAGGTCACAATTACATATAGCTATAGCTGTCATGAATTTACATCAAACCACCTGGACTCTGTATATTCTACCAGATTGTCAAACCATATCCCTAAATTTAGCCTGCACCATATGAAAAAATAGTACTGCTTTTGCTTGTCTCAAAATTACCATCTCCAATACCATCTCCATTTTCCAATAGTTAACCCCTTTCTCTGGAGCATAAGAAACTAGGTAACAATTTTACTCACTTCTATTGTGTTTCTCATGATGTTCAAGATGTTACTTCTGAGCTTTAAAAATGTTATCCACAGTCATTTACACCATAGTTTCTCTGTGATGTCTCTTTTTATTTGCTATGGCTTTTGGTGACAATGCCCAAGACTCTGTTAACCTCTTTAGTTGTAGAAGAGTTATTTGTTTCCTATACAGTATGGGGTCATTTTAAATTAATTTTTAGTATATAATCAGAGGACATATAACAAAAAAAAATTCAGCAAATTTTCTCAAAACTAACCTAATAGCTCTTTTTTTGTAGTTACTTTCTCAGCTGATGGCATTGTGGTTCATATTCAACAAGTGAGAAGTCTGCTTCATTCTAGATTTTCCACACTTAATCCAAACCTTTATGTTTGTAAGTTCTTTCAATTTTACTTGATGTATGTTCACATACCCCTCTCACTCCCCTTGTGACAGGTTCTTTTAAAGGATCCATTCCATTGCCGTGTGCTCTTGGTCATTGTCTTCTGTTGTTCTTCCTCTCCCTTGCATGGTTGTATTGTTTACCTTTGAATGATGCTCTTTCCCATCACTGAGGGAACCCAGTGAGACTTACTCCAGTTCTCCACAAAGTGCCTAACTCAGTGCCTGGTGTATACAAGGTGATGAATAAATGGCTGTTCAATGGCTGACTGGATGAATGAACAAGCAAATAAAATACCCCTTTACACTCCCCTTTCATATGTCTTCCATGCCACACTGAGACAAAGTAGTGATCGATTATTCAGAAGTAATTATGTTGAATATATAAACATTTAGTTTCCAAGTGCTTCCTGAAGTTCTAGTGCTTAACTGTGTCATGAGTATGTATGTGTATATTTTTAGGTGATATAACAACTTTTCAAATTTTCCCTTTACATGTGACCCATCACTTTGTTTTATTATCTCAGTAATTAAGAAAAAGCATTGCTTTTGTCATCCACCATACCTAGGTGCATATTCTAGTTTCCCACTGGGGCCATTCTTTTTTCTTTTATTTTTCTGGTGCTGGGGATTGAACCCAGGGCCTTCTGCATGCAAGGCAAGCACTCTATCAACTGAGCTATAGGGAGCCATTCTTAACCACTCATTCTGAGTGATTTTCCCTTTGAAGGAGTTGTAATATGAGCTTTATGCAGTGCTTTAGATGTGTACGTGTATGTTGAGAATGTTAGGTGAGAGATATCCGGAACATGTGTCTTGAGCTAAAAAGTCCCTGTGATCTCGAATTTAGTGCTCCTATTGATACTTTCCCCCATACTGAAACTGTGGGAGGCTGTTTGTAACATAGTAGCGATTTCCAATCTCAAGTTGTTTTCTCTGCTGTTTCTTAATGCCTCCACAGGGGCTGATTCTCAAGAGGCTATAATGGTAACGCACCTTGTTATTTATTTGACTTTTTTTTTTGTCTCATGTTTCCCACATTCTTTAGCAAATGCCTTCTAGGATTACATTATAAAAAGAATATTTTCCCTAAAGCCTTCTTTCTGGGTTGATTTGGGAGGTAATCCAAACTAAACCACGGCTTGACGGCATGGAAGCCATAACTGACCAAGGATGAGCGACTATTCTAGTAAAAAAAAATGTCATGAGGAACAAGAGCTCAAGGTTAAGAATGGCAGATGCAAGAAACTAAGAGATGCCCTTTACACCTGGCTGGAGCAGGCAGTGTAAAAGAGAAAGCTTCAAAGAGGCAGGCACCAGTTAGTGGTGGGTCTTAGAACTGATTTTCACTATGTTGATATCATTAACAGTGACAATGACACTCTAGACTGAATGATATGAAGAGGAGGAGTGATACACCAGACAGTGTGCTTCAGGGGAACTGGAGCCAAGACACAAGTTATGAGGAAATAACTACCATATCGTAACTACACAGGGGGACAAGTGTCAATAGTGACTGAAGAGAAATGCATGGATTTCACAGCTATGTAGAAGATAGCATCTTCCTAAATTGCCATTGCTATTCTGTATCAGAGTGCAGCAGGTTATGGCAGTAACTAACATAAACTGCTCACTTCAACAGGGAAGCATTTCATTTATTCCTGTTGTATACAAGGGTGGTGTATTAGTAAATTTTCTATGAGAATCTATTTGTTTCTCAAGAAAACGTCTTTAATTTATGTCAGTATTGATGTATCTTTATCTAATTTGAAGCAAATTTAAATAGTTGCAATGGCTAAGAAAACTCAGGTTATATCTCTCTAGGTCATCCTTTGGTGGTACTTGATGGAGGTTGTTAATGACAGATGTTTAAAGCAACTCATTTCCAGCAGTGAGGTGAGAATGCTTAAGGGTGTAAATTTTATCAGTTTACTGATGAGCATGGAAGCAAATTGGAATGATGGAGAACCATTTGTACAGCAAGCGCCTGTATGAGATTATTTCTGACTTCTTTGAGATGAATGATTTTGCTATTGCAGCTTTCATCTTTGTGTTACTAGTGGCTACTTTTTATAGGTACCACAGTGAAAATGGGTTTGGTTGTTCCCATTAGTCAATTCAAAAGAAACCTTTTTATGAAAATGTGGCTTTCATTAAAAAGGAAAGAAAACCTAATTGAAAGTCACTGTAAATTTTGAATGATTAATTTCACGCCAAGTCATTAGAAATCTCTGATGGATATAAAAAAAAGCAATCATTTGCAAAATAGAAAATAGAAAACAGCTAACTTCCAACAGATACATTTTTCTGTTTTTTTTTAATTTGTGTATTGGGAGAGATATAATGTAGAAATTGTGGAATTTTAACATAAAAGCCTGTAGGTAGCTTGTAGTTGCTATTGAGCTACAAACCAGCTAATTACTTTTTCTTTGGATTATTTTATTTCAGGTGATCATGTTGTTGTATTTCAGTGGTTTTCTTATTTTTTCCCTAGCAATAATATAGCTACTTCATTATCATTTCAAGCACACAGCAAAAGCTAGGATCTGTGTTTTGTTGTATTGTGGTTTTTAATTTTCACAAAAGTTATTTTTAAAAACTCACATGCATGAAAGTGTGTGTATGTATGTGTGTGTGTGTGTGTGTGTGTGTGTGTGTGTGTGTGTATTTTCTTTTAGCAATTGAGATCCAAACTTTCAGGCCTTTTTCTAGAAAATAAGAAGGGCATTATTTATTAATGAACTTCCTAAGATGCTCTAATATTCCTTTATATCAAATAAAAATCTCTCTCTAGTAACCAGGATTATTTATCATACAACTTTGTACTTTTGCAAAATAGACATAATATACTAAGTCTGGAGAACTCATTATTTAAAAATCAAAAAAGTCTCCAGTTCTATATCTGTAGGTGCAAGATATTTTCTACTGTGAAGCTATCTTTCATTATGGGCTATATAGAAAACAAATTGAATATATAACAGTGTAAGATAAAAATCTTTTGATTTTCCTTCAATGAGTCTGACATATAACATACTCTACTATTTTGCAGGAACTAGACAAACTACAAAGACCCCCAATCAGGGTGATAGAACTTAATGTTCAATGGACAACTAAAACCAGTACTGATGGTACAGAGAATAGCTTGATGTAGATAGTCTTTGTGAGTTAGGAGTAGATCAACAGAACAGCAAAACTTTAATCTTTTCACATACTTCAAACAATTACCAGAAAATATTCTTTAATACCATCCAGAATTCAGTTTTTAAAGGTCAACTACAATAATAATGGGGGAAAGTAGAAGCATCAGTTTTTTTTTTAAGTGAAAGGCTCTTCATTTTACTTTTACTATTCTGCACATTATTGATTTTTTTTTCTGGTGTTGTTCCTTGCAGAGAGTGAATCTGTCCTTCGATTTTCCATTTTATGGCCATTTCCTACGTGAAATCACTGTGGCAACTGGGGGTAAGTGGTTTTCTACCCATTCACCTTAAATAATCTACAGTTTCACTATAGTCATTACTTTGAATTTATCCCATATTTCAAGAGTGATATTTATTGGGAAAACCATTGTCTTGTGGCAAAAAGTTGTGAGGATATACGCTAAGAGAATATAGCTTTGGAAAAACTTTTTATCACAAAGTAAAAATAGTTAGCATAATGTTCAGCTTAGATTCACCTCTGCTTTCCTTCTAAATTTTTATTCACTTTTTTAATATTATAAGCCTATACAAATGGCAGAAATTGGAATACAGCTAGAGAAAATGTTCTCAACTAAGCTTTTGGTGTATTTTTATTTTGTTCTAATGTATGTAGTTGATAGATGTGAGTATCTCAACACACTCACAACCCCATGGATATTAGTTTGAGCTGGGTGTTTTCCCAATAATGCCACCTTTGTTGACTGACAACTTGTTTGAGGGTCTTAAAAATCAACACTGAAACCCAGTTTGAATTGTTAAAGTTTTGCTATTCTCCACAAACGTGGAGGTTTGTTTGACAATTAGCAGTATCTTACCAAAGCAATTAGTATTAGAAATAGGTTGGGACAATTTTAAATAAAGCTTTAAAGGTTAGTTTGAGTCATTAATTGTAATTTGTTAAGTAATAAACATTAAGAAGATAAATCTAAGTGAGATGCCTATAATGCCAGCACTGGAGAGGCTGAGGCAGAAGAATCTCAAGTTCAAAGTCAATTTGAACAACTTTGTTACTTACAGAGACCCTGTCTCAAAATAAAAAGAAATGATAGCTGAGTATGATGGTGCAGACCTGTAATCCCAGCATCTCAGGAGCCTGAGACAGGAGGATCAGAAGTTCAAAGTCAGCTTCAGCAAAAGTGAGGCTCTGAACAGATCAGTGAGACCCTATCTTTAAATAAATTACAAAAAATAGAGCTGGGGATGTGACTCAGTGATTGAGCAGCCCTGAATTCAATCTCCAGTACCAAAAAAAAAATAAAAAATAAATGTGGTTGGCACTGAGGATACAGTTCAGTGGGTAGAGTGCTTGCCTTGCATGCACAAAGCCCTGGGTTTCATCTGCAGCACCACCAAATAAAATAATAATAATAAAGTAAAATAAAGTAAATAAGGACTGGGAATGTACCTCAGTGACTCCTACCTAGCATGCATGATGGTCTGGATTCAATCACCTGTACTACACTGAAAAAAAAAATCTAGACATTTAAGACAGTACCTTAAAGTGGAGAAAAATTGGAATTGGTACAGTACTTTGAAGGATGTAGCAAAAGTTTGTATGAGATGCTTTGGTTATTCTGCTCTTACAAAGCAAGATGAAAAAAATGTATAGCTTCGGACACACATTACAAAGTCCAGCAGAGGACTTTATGAAGCATTTTGTTTTAAAAAAAGGACTATATGCAAATCATAGTACAAAAAGACTATGTCTTCTTGGTTCACTGTGTGTATGTTGATAAAGAATACAGATAATTGTTGTTTTCTGATGTTTAAGTTACCTGTGTTCCATTGGATTTTAAAAAGTGAGTTCTTAAATCATGTGTTTAAAATCTGTACACACGGTGGTTTAAAAAAAAAGATGCATTTTCAATTTCTCAAGTTGTTTTATTTTTGAACCTCATGTCAGTGATTCAGCTGACGTGGATGATGATTTGTCTTAGTGGAGTGGTTGGTGACAAACCCAGCAGATGTCTGTGTCATCTTTACTGCTTCAAAGTGCCGTTTTCCTTCAACAAGATCCCCCAAATGGTGATAAACCTGATGTTTTGAATGATCTCTGTCTTCTTTGGAGAAAATGCTGATACAAATATAACTTTTTTTTCATCTTTACTTACAATATACTAGCCTGGAACTTCTGTATATAAATCTCTATACCTCATGTAAAGGGAGATAGCAGAAATAACTTAGAGACGGACCTGAGTTCCTTCAAAATAAAACCAGAATCTAATGTACAAGTTTTCGGATTAATAAATAGCTTGCTTGTCTTTCCATTGTTCATTCATTTAATCAGTTAACCCCTTTAAGAGACACCGTACAAGAAGCTTCACTGTACACTTGGAAGGATAAGCTCTAGTTCTTGCTCCAGAGCTTAGAGTCTAAGATAAGGAGTAAGACATAAATAAACATTAAGAGAAAGCCGACTGTAAGTGCTCATGGAGCAGGATCTCGCTCAAAAAAGAGATGATTCTTGTTGGACCAATTAGCAGGTTTGTGAAAGAGCCCACTTTTGGTCTTGGTCTAAAGGAAGATAAAATTTCAGTAAGCAAAGAAATAGTCTGCAAAAGGTGAAGTGTGAAGGGGCATTCCAGGCAAGGGGACGCCAAGCTAAGTGACAGTGCTGAGCCCACGTAGAATAAGCTTGGAGGGCTGTTAAGATAATCACTTGAAAGGAAGATTGGAACAAGAGTCCAATGAAGATGGCAGGACCTATATAATTTGAACATTAGAAATTTGGATGATATCTTGCAAGCATTCTTTATTCTTGGGTTATTGTGCCTGAAGTAGGATGGATTTAGTGGAAAAAGAGAAGGAGCCAGTGCAAGACCCATAACTTGAATTGTTTAATCACTGTGGTCCATTAAGATGCAGTGAAAAAAATAAGAACAATTTAGATGCCTTATGGACTACTGACTTGATAGATCTCTTCTGTGATTGACTAGCTGGTATAAACAGACAGCACTATGTGACAAATTCTCATCGGCCTTACAAATCTTAAATCAATTATTAACCATGCAAGGCTGGGAAGAAAAAAAAGAAACCATGTATCAGGCTAAAGAAAGTTCATTGCAGGCCATTTCATAAAAGGCCAGGGGCTGAGATTATTAAGAAGGAACATATTGGTTTCTATTCTAGGAGCTGTCAATTCTTCTTGTGTCTACAAATTCCTCTTGAACCTGTTTCTACATTGGATGTGGGAAAAAACAAAGTGAAATGTTTTCATGGTGAATCCAAGCTGTGCAAATAAATAAAGTGGACACTCTAAACCACAGTCCCTTTCATCTTACCTCGCTGCTTGCCATTTCCCACGTCTTCTTAAAATCTCTTTCCCCATCCCCTCAGACACAGACTCATTTGAAACTGAAATTAACTTCAAGATAATGCCTCATGTTTTCTAGGATCAATACAATTTCAAGTCAGAAAGTAGTTTAAAAATATAGACATTCATATAATTCACTGTGTCTGAGCTTTATATTTCATAATATTTCACTATGAATAAACTTAAGTCCCTAGTTAAAAAATGCAAATTAAAACCAAACATTGGGTCATTTATTTATAAACTACAAAGATAAAATATGTACCTATTGAACATTTTAATATGCAGAAGTCTCAATCAGCCATACAAATAATGCACAAAATGAATCGGAAATACAATCTTATTTTCTGGTTCACTGATAGCAAAACCTGAAAGCATTTATTTATATTGTATTTTAAAAATCCTTTAGAATACAAATATTTCAGGCTGTACAAAGCTAATTCTCTATGCATTTCATAAAAATATTTCCATTAATGGTATCACTAAGGTCTGTCATTTGCATAACTCACTGCTTATTTTCTTTCTGTATGAATACCTTAATTAGCTCTTTTGTATTATTAGAGTGATCTTTTAGATGCTTCAAAAAGTAGAATTAAGTTTGAGAATTTAAACTTTAATGCCTGTGGCCATCACTGCTGATGGTATTTTTACCCAAATCCATAATGGGTGCACATGATTGGCACGAGTTAGGATTAGGGTGGTGGGTTAATTGCTGCTTTATGTAACAGGAAAGGGAAGAGGTATGTACAGTTATTCAGATAACTCTGCTCCCAAACTTAACTATGTGGACAGATGGTGATTCATAATTGAAACATTGTGTGGAATTGCAAGCATTTGGACATGAGATTAGAAAGCAAAGGTGAAATGAATTAAAAAACAAATATGAAAAGCATATTTTCTACCTTGATTATATGAAGGACATGCCCTGTCTTCCTGACTATACAAATTTCCAGTTGTAAGTTTCATAAGGAACTTCTGAATTTTAGGTCTATTTTCTTTTCATTTGCCATGTGGTAACTAAGAAAACATAAAAGTGTTAACTCAATAATGAACTCTTATTATCAGAGAAAGAATACATGGATGTTTGAAGAGTCAACAGGCAAAAGCAAAATATAACTTTCTTCCCCTGGCTCCTAGTCTACTTCATTCCCTTCTCAAGATAGAAACACCTGTTACTTTTTTGAACTCATAATATATTAAATATAAATTTACAATAATTATATTGGGTCAATAATCATTTGCTTTTCTGCTTTAACTCCCCAGTAAGAAAGATTTTTAAAAAATGATTACATATTATCTTCATTGATTTCAGGAAGTATATTACCAAATCTTATATCTTCTTTTGTTCTGGATTTCAAATAGTAATATTTTATTTATAGTTTCAAATAGTATTTCTTGCTTTTTAAAGGGACTTAATGAATAACAGGAATAAAATGGATTTTAGGGGAGAAACAGAGTTAGTTATTGTAATGACTGATTTATAAATACCATCCCCATCTTCTTTCAAGTGTGTAACCTCATGAGACAGAACTTGATGTATCCATTAACTTTTAGAATCTAGTGAGAAAGCAAAGTTATTTTGTCTTTTAAAATTATTGTTAGCAGAAAGCAGAGATTGTGAATACCCAGGCATCTGTAAATGAAGGGAAGATATAGAAGTGATAGATACTAGACAAAAGCAAATCCATTTCAATTTGGTTTAACAATTTCATGTAACACCTTCAGTTCACAAAGGTTTCTGGACAGAAGATAAATTGTGTGTTGTCTGTTCCACTGTGTGTAACTGATTCTCTGATATGCCTTCAAACACCAGAGAACTCATCTTAGCAGTCCCTGGGATGGTTTATTCTTCCTCCAAACTATCGAGCGTCAGCAGAAGCAGATTTACCAACATTACTACATTTCTTTTCCCTGTGGCTTTAGGACTTGCATTATTTGCAAGCATCTTGGTTTCCACTACTCTGGACACATGTTGTATTTAATTGGCACTGGCTCCCTGGGTTTATGGGTAGGGAGTGTCAATAAATGACTTGGAGAAAAGCCATCTAGGAGCTAGAGCTGAGTGATAGGAATAAGCAAGAAAAATATCAGAGGCAGAAATATGAATCCAATCAAGGACAACAGTTAATTATACATAAGTGAAAGAGAGAAGCATCTGTACTCATGACTAAATCATGACTAGGAGATAGGATTGGTGGAGAGTTGATCAGTTGAGATGAGGGTTTGGGTAAAAACCATTTCCCCCCAGCACATCCCCTTTCATTGACATAACAGCCTCAGAAGAGCCCACTTGTAACCAGTGCTTGAATATACACTTAGGAATATCTATCTGTGAAAAACATCATTCATCTTCTTTCTGTGGACTCAGGCTTTATTGGAAACATCAACAATAATACTCTGTGTACATCCTTTCTTAGTGATTGAAGCAATCATTCAGAAAAAATAGAAATATTACACAAATGCTTCAGTACATCACCCAGCTGAAAATAAAAGGAGTCCAGGTGACTCTTTAATTAGTAGTAGCAACATGTGACAGATGGTCTATCTATCATCTGTGTTTTCCTATCTATGAAATAGCACAATAAAATTACCTTCACATAAAGATTTTTAGGATGATTAATTAATTCATATGTTATTGATATTTGTTTCATAGAAAATATTACATAAATAGTGTATTTGATTACTATAATTTTTATAAATTAATTTTCTTTTATTTCTTTTTGAAAAGCTGTGTTTACTCACTAAATCTGTTTGTCTGTAGTTTCTTAGATGACATAATTTTCTAAATTTCCAAGAAAAAAAATGTAAGCTATAACTCAAGGAGTATTTAGAAAATTAACTTAGAGCCGTGGTAACTGCTCCTTTTACAGGCTGAGTCATCCATTTGTGACCAGGAAATATAATTATATTAGATGACTAGGATATCCATTTTATCAGGGTGATTATATCTGTCATTTCTATGTGCAGTGTGCAATGTGCAGTTTCAAGTTCACTTCTAAAGACCTCCCAATGACAATATCTGGGACTCTGGGACACTTTCTAGAAATCCTTGTCTTTTAGCACAAGGCAATAGAATCTTGAAATCTCTACCTAATAGTGATATCATAGCAGGAATTGTTATATGAGGCAGTCACATATACCAGTATGCTTCTTATCCTATCCTCTGTATAATAAGAACTTTAAACTCAGTCATCAAACATAGGGATACATTGATGGTAAGGGGATGAGCACTGCCCTGTGGATCCCAATAGTGGCCTTTCTTAGAATTGAGATTTATTTAAACACTTACAGTTTAACTCAAAAATATACAGAAGACCCAACCCCAAGTGAAAACTTGAAAGTTAATTAAAGATACATGTAAGGCTTTGCCTTTTAATTAGACAAAAGTTTCTTTAGTTATATCTGTTGTTTCAATGCTACATTTATTTGCAGATTGTTTTTCCTACATCACAGATAACTTGTAGGTATAATGTAGTTCAAACTTGTGTTCTCACTTTGAACTGTATAGCTTTGGACCTGAAGGGTAGTTTTAAAAAAGTAATAGATCAAAATATTTTGTTGGTTAAGACTAATGAGATTGTGATGGGATTGGATTACTTTGTTTATCTGACTAGCTTGAGGGCTACTGATAAATTTTTATGTGAACTACCGGAATTGTTCAAATGAGAGTTTTCTGACTAAAAAAGGAAATAAAGTAAAAGAAAAATGCCTTTTAATTAGTTAATTGTCAATTCCCTAGGATACTTAAAAAAAAGAATATCCTTACTTAAGTACAATAGTAATAAAATTTTGGACAATTATTATTTTGTAAAAATTAGGGAGAGCATGGGTGGAAATTTACCTCTAGATAGGGAATAGGGGTGGGAGGGAAAAAGAGGGAGAAGGGGAATGACAAGGATAGAGGAAGGAAATGATCATCATTATACAAAATTCATGTAGGAAGATGTAAATTTGGTGTCAACATATGATGTATACAAACAGAGATTTGATAAATTGTGGAATAAAGTTGTATTAAGAATTGCAATGCAAAAAAATTATGAATGTAATGCACTCCACTATTGTCATGTAAGAAATAATTTTAAAAAAGTAATTGTATAAGTGATAAAGAGTAAAATACTTTAAATTTTACAAATTGTGGTAAAATATACATAGCAAATGAAGTTTATGAAATTACTATTTCTGAAACTATTACTATTTATGAAATTACTATTTCTGAGATCTTAGTCATTGAGCTATAAAAAAGTTTTTTCTCTTGACTATCGTCTTCTTCATATGTAGTAATCTCTTTAGTTAATTTGTTATTTTCCTCCAAAATGCCTTAGAAACTTGACAGCTTCCCAAATCTTTGTACTAGCGTATTTTTCAAGTAAAATTTCCTGTTGTTGTTGTTCAACTTATCTATGGTTCAATAATTGAAGATTATTTAGGAGAAATTTATGGAACTATTTTTTAATATTAGATAAATCTAATCAAACTGATGATATAATTCAGAAATAACTGACTAATTCCAACTTCTGTAAAGTTTAAAAAGTAAAATTCATAAAATATAACTAAATACTATTATACAATCATGTGTTAATATAGAAAGAATGCTTATGATAAAAATCAAGATGTAAAATTGAATAATACTATGAGAACAATTATTTAGAAATGCACAGCAAATAGAATAGGACATGAATTAAGTACTGATTATTTTAGAATCACTGCAGTATAAGTGGTTGGTTTTATGTTGCCTAGTTTCCAAATGTTCATGTAAAAAAATGTTTTTTGTTTTGTTTTGTTTTGTTTTGGGAGGGGTTGATTGTTTTGGTGTGATTTGGGTTGGGTTAGTTTGTTTGTTTGTTTGCTTATAGGGTAGGGGGTGAAGCCTCATATATGCCAGGGAACTGCCCTAGCACTGAGCCATATCCCCAGCCCTGAAAAATGATGTGTCAATTTCAACTCTTGTATAATAATTATTATAAGAAGTGAGTAGGAATCTGACTTCTTTTTGCTGGAGATGGCTACCCATTGATTTTAATAGTTCTTAATAAATTTTGTTTCTCATCATTATACATTATGCTACAAAGTTCTCTTATTTTTCATAGAATTAAAAAATATATATTATTAATATTTTCCTGATTTTTATCATAAGTCTAACTATAAAAAAAAACACATTAGGAGTCTATTTTATAATCATGACATTGGGAATTTTTTTAGAGTGGAATAAAGCCCAGAAACTGTAAAGAAAATATTGATAAAATTGCATATAGTCATACCTCATTTTATTGCACTTAGCTTTATTGTACTTTGTAGAAATTTCATTCTTTTTACAAGTTGAAGGTTTGTGGTAACTGTGTTGAGCAAATCTATCTGCTACCATTTTTTCAACAGCTCAGATGATCATTAGCTTTTTGTTATTTAGAAATAAAATAATTTTTAGACAGATTTGACAACTAAATGGTGATTGTTTTGGTTTGGATGTGATGTGTGACTGTGAGACTATGCAAGAAGGCTTAGAGGAGAAAATATTTGAATCTGAAATCCTTAACCCAATCAGTGAATGATCCCATGATGGGATTAACTGAATGGTTGCTGAAGGCTCATAGGATGTGGCTGGGGGAGGTGGGAACTGGGGACATGCCTTTGGGGTATGTGTTTTATATTTGGCAAGTGGAGTCTTTTTCCACTTCCTGATCATCATGTGAGCTGCTTCCCTCTGCTACACTCTTCCCCCATAATGTTTAGCCTCCCCTGGAGCCTAGAGGAATGGAGCCAGTTGTCTAAGGACTGAGACCTCTGAAATTGTAAGCCCTCAAATAAACTTTTCCTCCTCTCAAATCGCTCTTGTGGGGTCTTTTAGTCACAGCAGTGAAAAAACTGACTAAAACAATGAGAAATGACAAAGATCCTTTTTAAACAGAAGTTAAAGGAATTTCTGATTTTAGGAATTTGTTGCTCCCATTTTAACACCAACCCAAAACTATGGAACCTGTTAGGGAGTTGAAATGGCAGAGCATATCTCCATTTCCAAAATCTGAATGGATATGTGACTTCAAGGACACTTAAAATTCTGGTTTTGGAGCAGAGAGCATTGTAACCCAAAGTTGATAATAGCCTGTAAGAGCAAGGTTAAAGTTCAAGTGTAGATTGGTCTAACAGTAAGCAACTCCAAGGGATTTCAGTCTTAAGGGAACAATTAAACATTTATGGACTTGACCTTCAAGAAACACAGCAGATTCTCCCAATGAAAGTCTGAGAAAGGTCCCCCTTGGCTCTGGGAAGGAAAGAAGAAGCAATCACTGTGGAGGACACCCAGCCTTCTGCAAAGGAAAGGCCTAATCTTTAGGGAAAGGTTTGCATCAGTTGGGGCAGAAGTATTCCTCCCACTAGAGCAACCCTCTCCAACCTTCCCTATTGGCACAGGGGAAAACAAAATATGTGGTAAGTAGGTCAGGAATGCTGTGTCCAGGGAGGGAAGTGACAGACAGGGGCAAAGTACTCCAGTACAGAAACCTCTGGGAAGGTCACAGACCAAAAAATACTTAGGACTGAGAAACTTATAAAAATCGAAAATGAAAGAGGAAAAGAAAGAACATGGAAGAGTTGCACAATCGCAGTAAAAATGAAACAGGAGTATCCAAAGAGAAGAGAAAGGAAGAAATATTTGGAGTAATAATAGCCAAGACCTTTCCAAAATTGACAGACACCAAGCCAAAGGGCTCAGAAAACACCTACCAGGAAAGGAACAACCAAAAACTGTGCCTATGCATATCATTTTCAGGAAAAAAAAGTCTTAAAGAAACCAGAGAAAATCATATCTGTTGAAAAATACTCAACCAGCATTCCTGAAAGCTGTCAAGGTCATCAAAAGCAAGCAAGTATGGGAAGTAGACAGCGGGATGCTCAGCAGGCATGACAACTGAATGGAATGTGGCATCCTGGGAGGGCTCCCAGGCAGAAAAAGACATTACCTGGAAACTAAAGAAATAAGAGTTTAGTTGATAATTTAGTTAATAGTAATGTATCAATTAACTTTCCAATAATAATGTGCCAATTGATGTTTCCTTAATTTTAACAAAGACACCATACTAATGTTAAGATGTAACAGTAGAAAACTCTAAACTGTCTTTTTAATTTTCTGTACATCTAAACAAATTCTAAGATACAGCTTATTTTAAAACATTGGAAATACAAGTGGCAATTAAACATATGAAATGATATAATCATACTCATAGTAACTAGAATACAAATCAAAATTACAATGAGATACTATCTTCAAACGTGATTTAGAAAGAATTTTTTAAAATGAATTTTTATTGGAACATCATAATTATACATAATAGTGGAATTGATTATGCCATATTCATACATGCATATAATTTGATCAGTCGCATTCCCCACTACCTTCCATTTCCTTTCTTTCCTATTCTCTGCTTTTATCTACTTATTGCTCTGTTACTTTTAATACTCTTATTTTATTTAGTGTATATGTTTGTGTGTATATATACATATATTCATATATATATATATATATATATATATGAATGATTCATTGTGGAATGTTGTACATAGACATAGTATAATTTGGTAGATTCCATTCCCCAGTACTACGCCCATGGCCCTTTCCTCTTCCCTACCTCTCAGTCCCCTTCCTCTACTCTGTTCTTTCTTTTATTTCCACCACCACTATACACACACACAAACACACACATAAATATATATAAAACATATACATATATAAAATAAATATATATCTAAATGTATATATATATCTGAATATAATATATATATTCATACTCTCTCTCTCTCTACCTTTCACATATGCGAGAAAACATCCAACACTTGACTTACTTTCTTACTCTGGCTTATCTGAGCATGATGTTAATATTTTCTTTAGAGTGTAAGGAAGGTGCTTCAAGCATTGCTAATGGCAATTCATTATTATCTACTAAATTATAAAATATATAACTGACACTGTGATTTCTACTTCTAAAAATGTATCCTGATGATATCCTGCATACATCTGAAAGATCTATATAAGGATAACTAATACAAAAAAACTGAAAACCACCTGAATGCTCATTAATAAGGATGTTCAGGTTAAATAAGTTATTGTACACTCATAGAAAAGAATGTTGTGTGCTCTTTAATTAGAATGAAATAGCTTTATGTGTGCTTGGTTAAAAAAAAACGAGATGCAGAACTACGGTACTTATATTTAAGTGTATGTATATGTATGCAGACAGATTTATACATGCATAAACTCTCTCTGAAATAATTTGGAAGAAACATGATGCTTCCAAGAAATAGAAAAATCTCTTCAAGGACATATAAGAAGTTATTAATAGTGGTAATCCTCAAAGCAAATTAATTGGTGGATGACTGGAGGTCAGGAATAGGAAAGAGATGTAATTTTCACCATCAGTTGAGCATATCAAATTATTACTGTATCACATATTACCTTTAAAACACCATTAATATTTAAAATCCTTATTGGTAATATTGGTAGGAATAAATTTTGTCAGTGTATGTACTTTTATGATATAATCTTATAATAGATGTATCAAACAAAATGAACAGTCTATAAGAACATAATGTGTAAAGTTTGTTTCATAATTGTTTCTGTTTCAAACTTATTCTTTTTTTTTTTAATGTTGAACATAGAACCCAGGACATCATACATGCTTGGCAAGGGCTGAACCACTAAGGTGTAGCTTCAACTTTAAAAATGCATAATGTTTTAGAGTTTGAGGCAGTTGAAATTGTTCATGAAATAACCTGTTTTTTTTTTAAAGAAAGGATCATTTATATTTATTGTTTTTTATGAGGGACTATTGTGTACCATCCTAAAACATGGAACCCATGACACTAGTTTAATACAACAAAGGCTCCTGAGGACAAAATTGAATTGGTATCAAATTGCTAACATGGCCGAGAAAGAAGGGCAGAAAAAAATTTTTTCTTTATTTAAATGCATCTGTCACAGTAGGGATAGAAGATATTCCCATTTTAATATTTTATATTATTAGCAGCTATCTAGTTAACAAGAAGATCATTTAAAACTAGAAAAACTTCCCAAGTATTTTCTAAGGAGAGATAGGAAATGGAAGTGGTTTGTATGTGTCGTAAATCTTGCAAATTTGGCAGCAAGAAGTACAAGTGTTTCCACAGTAGACCCAGGAGGAAGAAGTGAATTAGAAATAAGAAGGGCCAAAACTGCAGGCGCTCTTCTTGCCATGGCTGGGACATTGTTTAATTAGGATGTCCAAAGGGCTTAGTGACATTGGGCAGGATTGACACTCTGGAAGTGGAGATCTTCTGGAACAAAGAGATCCACAGGGATGTCCTCATTCTGGCCATCCTGTCTTTGAGCAGGGCTCCACAGAGCAAGAGCCAACTGACCTCTGAGTATCAGAGGCCTGGCTGGGTTTCAGGGCTGGCCTTGGTGAGATGAGAAGATCTAGTGGTGCCTTCCTGAAGCCTCTGTGCAGTCATTCTGAGTAACTCCCTGCAGGAGGTTGGAGGAGGACACTTCCCAGTGAAGAATGTTTGGGCTGGAACCTACTCTAGGCAAGATGGGATACATTTCCCACCGGGAGATTCTTCAAAGACAACAGACAGCTCCTGGCTGTCCTCATGTTGCAAAAATACCTTAAAAAGTCAAGAAGGTATAGAATGCAGGATTCAATAACAACTTCTGAAGGTTCTCAGGATGGCTGCATTACAGGTAAGGGATTACATTCTAAGTTTGTAAAAATATCCCTATTGAGAAGTCTGCACCTCTTTAATGTTGTCCAGGTGGCATCTTTATATCTTCCTTTTTGATATGGCAGACTTTTAGGTCAAGGACAAAAGCATGTATTTCTTTTTTCCTCTGGAGGTGATGGGTTATTTTGTTCAGTGGTTGATCTCACAGCAGTTTCCCAAGCAGCTTGGCAGTGTTAATAGCAGGCTCTCATGTCTTGATTTTTTGGTAAAGACTACTATTCAACTCTTTTAATCTTATTTTCATAGACTAAACTGCAGCTATGGTTTTCAATATTTCATGCTTCGTAGGTGACTATCACGAAACAGATAAAATGCTAGAATGAAAAACAGACTGTGTCTCAGAATTATCAGAGATGTTTCTTTAAGATGCAGTTCTCTGGGCCCTGCTTAAAGTGGCTGCTGTAGAATTTCCATGAAGGAGGGACAGAGGGTCCACAGCCTGGTTAGCAGGTGGGGCCAGGAAGGGCTGAACACAGCAAGGGGTCTCTCAGTTCAGTCTGCATGGCACACATACTGTGCTGGGCAAGATTCTGTTTCATTTTCATTAAAACAAAAATCAAGATTCTTAATATTTCAAATTTCCAAATGTATATAAGATTTGTATTTGCTATTGGTGGTTAGGGGTTTGTTTGGGAAGACATGAGAAAGCTGGTGTGCATAATGAAGACCAAAGCCCTCCTCTGAGCCACCTCCAGACAGGGCCACTCCTACTCAGTTAGACATTCTGGCAGCAGGACCAGCAATGTAGTTTTCAATAACTCCCCAGGTGATTCTCCTGTTTATTTGTGCATGCCTATGGGGACAAGACACACTCTAAGGAACAGCTTTTATGTAACATCTGGTCAGTGAGGACTCTGTAGTAAAAATGCACTCATAAAAATCTCTCTACTTACAATATAGAGGAAGCAATTAGAGGTTTTAGATATAAATTCAACTACAGCTGCATATAAGCCAGAAAAGACAGGGAGGAAAATGACACTACTCATCCTTAACAGAGGATCTAATTACTTTCTTGTAATAGTTTGCTTGACAGATCAAGATTTAGACCTCAGAGTAAAAATTGTTGCTCCAAGGCTCAATGTCACCTCTGTTTTGTGTCTTTCTCCCTAGAGGTTTCACTAGGGATAACTACTTGTTTTGTCTATTTTGTGGTCTGACAGTATTTAAAGATAGCTAGTGGACTGGGGTGGTGGCTCAGTGATAGATCGCTTGCCTGGCACGTGTGAGGCACTGGGTTCAATCTTCAGCACTACATGAAAATAAATAAATAAAGGTATTATGTCCATCTCCAACTAAAATAAATAAATAAATGAAAATTAATTTTTTTTTAAAAAAAAAAAGATAGCTAGCACCTATTGTCTTTCATTAACTTTTTCCAGATATGAGTCCCAAACTATAATGTTTATCCACATTCTCTCCTTCTTTATTATGTTGTTTTTAGGAAATAAGGGCATTGTGCACCCCACCTCAGCAAAACCAATTTTCAGGATTCTTTCAGTTTGGAGCAAATGCAAAATTTGAACAGTCAGTTCAAATTAACAATATAATCATGAGCCATTGCCATTTGGATACAATCTCAAAACTGGACACAGAAGTTACTTTTATTTATCATTTCAAAAATAAGATTCAGTAAGATGATATATGTCACAACCATCTCATCATAATCACTGATGTGTTACGAGCCTGTGTAGGAAGGAGTTTCTTGAAACACCAGGCCTCCAGAATAGCAGATCAGGCGCCTTCAGAGAAGTGACATGAACACCATTTGGGATAACTACTGCACCATTCACATGTGCCCTGTACTAAAGACAATGTCCTAAGATTAAAGCTGTCTGCATAGAGCCTTGTGGACCTTAAACACATAGCAAACAGAACATACAAGAAATTACTTCTAAATTTTATGAAATAATTCCTAAATTCATTATTAGTAAGATCTCCTCTTGAGCCCCTAATATTGGACAGGCAAAGATAAGAACATAAAGATTTTGAAAAAGTCATTAAAGTTCTTGATTTTAAAATCTATTTTAGTTATAGGTTGTTAAGTCTTAAGTGCATAGCTCATCTTTCCTATGTCAGTCAAACCTGTTTTCATTTATAGCAGGACTACTTAAGTCCTCATGGGCTAGCAAAGACCCCAGAATTTTGATCTGTCTAGACTTGCAGATTCTCCTCTAACCTCTGTGCTGGGGCTTGAAGAAGACTTCATGTGAACTGGTCAGCCCAAAGATACTACCTGTAACTCCAAAAATATTTCAGATAATTTATTAGTAATTCTAAAAATGCTTGGCTGGCTAAGTAATTAAAAAAAAATCCATAGCCAACTTGCCCATTTCTATGTAGTAAAGCACAATTCATCATTTTCATTTCCTTTACCTTACACAGAGAAAAGCTTCAAGCCAATAAATATTGAAGCTGTCCAGTGAGAGATGTTTTGAGCTATGTGTAAGACCCCGTGTGACTGTAGAACCTCTAGGAGCTTCTAACCTTCAGTGATTTTTCTTCCTTCAATAGATGCAGTTTAAGTATTTAAGCTTTGACACTTTGGCAGCTGGATACACAATCCTTGATGAAGAGCCACTTGCTACCAATGAAAAAGTAATTCCTTCACCTAATGAAGTAGAAAATTTAAAACCAGGGGCAATATATTTGCAGTTTGTTCTAAAGGAAAAAAAAAGTGGACTACATTTGGTAACCACATTTCTGTATTGGAGTGTAGATTCCATGTCCCAGGCTTATTTCATTAGAATATTTTTTTTATTGATGGTTTCCGTACTACTTCTGACATAACCTTGAACCTTCCTGGTGTCTTAATTGATGGCACATTTGTTTTGGCACTTGGGCATACCACCTACCTCTTGCCTCCACTTGAATGCTAATGAAGTGCATTTGAGACTGTATAGAATTAAAGAAATAGAAGATATAAATTACTATAGAATTCAATCCGTAAATCATGATTCATTTTTATCTCTGAAAATAAAAATTATCTAAACAGCTATGGGTCAAACAGTAAAAATTCAAATACTTCATAGTACTGGGGATGGAAGAGGCCTGGAGGTATTTCAAATCTCCTTTAACTCTGTTTCTGACAAGTGGTCCCTAATGCATAGAGTGAGGATATCTCATAATGCTGCAATTTCTGTGCCAGTGCTTATTCTACATAGCAGATTTGAAAAAGCTAAATGTTCCCAATATGTATTAAATTATTTTGAGTGACTATCCCCAAGGCAAATAAGCATTTGTAGCTTTGCATTTAGAATAAAGCAGAATTATGAGTGAATAAGGTACTTTTTTGGGTCAAAATTTATCATTAAGGTTCAACATTTTAGTAAAGATCTAGGACTTTGGAGTCACTACTGTTTACTGGTAGTTGTAAAGTCTATTGTTGGTACAAGAGTCTTGCTTACAAGGAGCAATGCTGAGCACTACCAATGGAAAAACCAGAAGGTTTGATCACTGTCCCCAGGAAAGGTAGACTTCAATTTTAAACAGTATCTCTGGTAACTATTTCTGTTTACCACCAGGTAGGCAGCAAATATATTGGTTAAAGATATTCTCCAGAAATATGGCTTTGTTCAAGTTTTGCCTCTGTAATTAACAGCTCTGTACCTACTTTTCCTTAGTTTTCTTTTCTGTAAGTTGATTATATCAATAGCACCTACTTGAAAAGCATTGTGAGAATTAAATACTATAATATACGCAAATTGCATAGAACATTCCTCGGCAAATGCTATATTTTCAATAAAATTAACTATTTGGGCTACTTTTTACATTTGTTAAGGAAGATATCTATTCCATAGTTTAGAAAATTACTACAACTTATAATTTACCCCCAAAATAATATTATGAAGCACATAGCTATTGAGATGTGGGGAGAAGCTCAGCTCACAATTAGTTGCGAAACTTATTCCAGCATATTCTCACCTTAGTAAATGATTCAATGCATGCTTTGGTAAAACCATAAATAATGCCTGTCATGGATCTTCAGAAACATCCACAGATAGTCAAAAGAGGAAATTTTAAATTGGCATAATTTCAAAGTCTGCTGTTAAACTAAAAATATGTGGATGTGTGCTGTGTGCATGTGTGTTTGTGTTAGTAAGGCTTGGAAAGCCCAGCCAAAAGACCAATTTCAATTGCGTGAGCCATGGATGAGTTTGTAGAGAAAGTAGCATTTGGCTTGGATCTTGAAGGCCAAGAAACTTGTGAGGGGAATTTCAGGCAAAGGAAGCAGAAACATAGGCGGACTCTTTATGGCATTTTACAGAATGGTGAGATGTCTAATGGCTGGTCCATTAGATTCCTAGAGCAATTTACTGAGAGTTCATGAAGAGAGTTTAGTGACATATGAAAGTCCTCAGTATTAGGGGAAAGTTGACCTTCATGTAGTAACCAGTGAGTTGGGTCATTGAATGTATTGTGTAGGAAACTATTAGGGTTGTATTTTTTTGGTTTACATTGTGAAAGACAGATGGAAAGCAAAGTCATTATTATTCTGTTGTTGTTATTATTGTTGTTGAATTATTATTTCCTTAGATTGGTTAAAAATAAGGGTGCCTAAATTAGACAAGGTGAAGAACTCTGAAGAATGGGATGAGAAAGGGAATAGTTCATTGACTATTATATAAGAACTTTTACTGTACATTAATTAATTGAAGATAGAATAGAGTTCAACTGAGAATAATAATTAACTGATATAAAAAAACATAAGATAAATACCACTTTCATACATTTAGTGATAACCATACCTTTCTTTTAACATGGGATCCATCTTGACTTGGAAAGGATGAAAATGGACATTGGATACTATCAGTATTTTTTGTTGTTATTGTTGTTGTTGTTTGTTTGTTTCCAAGTCCTTTGGGTAGTTTAGGTAAATTAAAAGAAACAGCCTATAGTTGCCACAATTTGGACACCCAAGGGTAAAGCGTTGCCAGGGGCACAAGGAGTGTTGGGGAAGTTGGCTCACCACAAATGAAGCTGAACCTTCATAGCTTGGTAAACCCGTTGTCCTAAGTGCTGGGTACACAGCCCACAGAAGTTCATGGTGGTTCAATGATGGTTCGCATTCCCATTCTGTGCCTTTTTTTTTTTTTTTAAGAAGATGGCAGTAGACTTAAATAGTAAACAGGAAAGCAGGCATGTGTGTTCTGGAACACCAGTTTATTTATTTTTTTAAGTTTAAACATAAATCCCACCAAAATCAAATCATAGCAACCATTTTTCACAGAAAATAAGCAGAAAGCAAACCTGACATCACTCTTAAGTTCACAAGCAAAATTGGAAATGACAGCCAAGAGTTAGGAAACCGTAAATTCCAAGTGAGAGGTGGTTGTGATGATGAGCAGCACACTGCATGAATTAGAAGGAAGGGAAAAGGTGGAGGGAAATGAGCTCTGCAGTTCTACCTGCAGGCCCTGGAGACAGTAGCATCCATATATTTAATCTTGCTTTGCTATCTAAATGCATCCTTCCCATCAGTTCACCTTTGTTCATTTTGTGCCTTATAAATGTAATATTTACAGTACAATTAATGCCTTCAGTGGAATGATTCATTAGCAAGGTAAAAACAAAAGTAGAGAAAGGTCCTGAAGTTCTAGATTCTTCTTTTGCATAACAAACGTGAGTACTCTATAAACATTATACACAAGATGCACATTAAAAACTGGCTTTCAGGCTGGGTGTGGCAGGACACTCCTGTAATCCTCATGGTTCAGGAGGCTGAGGCAGGAGGATCACAAGTTCAAAACTAGTTTCAGTGAAAGTGGGATGCTAAGCAACTCAGTTTATTTATCTCTAAATAAAATACAAAAATAGCACTAGGGACGTTCCTCAGTGGCCAAGTGCCCCTAAATTCAATCCCTGATACTAAGAAAACAAACAGACAAAACAACAACTATGGCTTTCAGTTAAACTAGAATTACCTAGCTATCTTCTTATAGGCCGTAGAAAATAATCCTTTCACAAAATAGATCCTAAAAGATAAATGCCTACCATAGGCAAATATGAATTTTAAAAAATCAAACAACCAAATAATACTAATTAAATGCTTTTAAAGAATATTAGTAGTATCATTAATATAGTGCCCCATTTTTCACAATTTAAATATTAAGGTATTTTCTGTAGAATATCCAACTACATGTTTAATGAATATGTACCAAATCATTGGAATCCTGTATTGTACACAGGAAGAGTAGAAGAATATAGCTTTGTGAATTTGAGCATTGCTAGCTTTTCTAATGTTTTTTAAACATTAGTATGTAGATGTATTCTGAGAATTCATATATATATGAATTCTGTCATATATATATGAATTCCATCTTTTAAATCTTTTAGATCTTTTAGAATCTTTTAGAATCTCTCTGTTTAGGACCAACAGGACACCCACCACTGTATCCAAACCTGAAATCTTCCTGTCATTCTTGATGCTGCCTTCTCATCAACTCTTATCGCATCTAATAATAACCAAGACCTGAACAATTGCATTTTTTAAGTCTTCCTGTACTACAACAACTTTGCTACCCACTTTCCAAGTTCATCTTCTCTCTCCTGAGAGCTCACATCGTTGCCTAATTCATTGTTATTCTTCTGATCTTGCCCTTGAAAACTTCTCTCCACATGACAGAATAAGAATCTTGTTAAGATGGACACGTCCTTTCTGCTTCAGCAGGAATTTCATGAAATGGAAACTGTCCATTTCTTTAAATTTATCTTTTATCTGGACAGCCCTCCTACACTGACTTTCAGACATTCTTAAATACTTTGAGGTTCCAGTGACATTCTTCCACCTATTTCAGGTCTTTTTAAATGCTCAAAGTCTTCAGTCTAAAATCTTTGATGAGAGTGCTCCTCCTCCTCCGATTCTTTACTCAGATCATCCCTTTTGATCCTTGGGGTCTCAGCTTTATGCACTTCTTCAGAGAGCCACCCCTGGGCCTCAAGAATGGGTCAGGTGTCCCTTCAATATGCTCTCTAGTGCCTCACCCTGGCTCCTGTTGCAGAGCTTCTACCTAGTCCTCTCTATTGCAATCCCCGACCTTCTCTCCAAGCCTCTTAATGCTTAGGATATCCTAGGGGATTGAACACATGGGCAATTTAACAGATGTTTTTCTATGAATCTGTGCTTTTCCAGTTGAAGTTATGCAACATTTCTGTGGAATTTAACATATGAGGCTGGGGATGTGGCTCAAGCGGTAGCGCGCTCACCTGGCATGCGTGCAGCCTGGGTTTGATCCTCAGCACCACATACAAAGATGTTGTGTCCGCTGAAAACTAAAAAAATATATATTAAAAAATATTTAAAAAAAAAGAATTTAACATATGTAATTGAGGGGCAGTGCTTTTGGCTTTAAATTGAAGGCTTAAACTGATCATAGGAGCAATATACATTTATGTTAAATTCTATCAAAAAGTCACTTTTCATAGTGTTTAATATTGGCAGGCCAGTTAATATTAGGAACTTTGTGATATTGATTTTGAAGCATAGATTCAAAAGCCAATTTATGGTTATAAATCCTATAGTATCAGCAGTGCTTGACATATACTGGGTACTCAGTAAATATTGGTTGAATGACCATGATTCGAAAGGCATTAGAAATTTTAAAAGATGATAAAAATGATCATGAGGTGTTTAAATTCTGGAAATCAATTTTAGATAAAAATCAAAACCCCTTGATAATTGACAAGGAGGTTAGGAAGTGAATGCCCAGAGTTTTGAAACAGATGTTAAATGTCTGTAGTAGGATGAATAATGATGACATAAACATATTTGTCCTGCCTTCTTAGAATTTTCCAGTGTTGCCTTATGATAAGGAAAGAGGTCTTTGAAGATATGATGAAATTGAAGATTTTGATAAGGAGATTATACCAGATTATCAGGATAGATCCCAAATACAATCACATGTGTCTTATATGAGGACAGGAGATTTCACACAGAAGGGAAGGAGACAGTGAGATCTCAGAGGCAGAGATTGGAGTGGCAAGGCCACAAGTCAGGAAATTCTCACAGGAACAGAAACTGGAGAGGCCAAGAGGAGGCTATGCCCTGGGGCCTCCCGGAGAGAACAGCTTTGACCTTAAACTTAGCATCAGTCCAGTGAAACAGAGCCCAAATTTCCAGTCTATAGGACTGGGGAAGAATGAGAATTTGCTCTTTTAAATCAAAATATGGTGCCTATTTGTTACAGCAACTACAGGAAAATAATTCACTGTTCATGTGATCACATCTTTCATCCACTATTAAGTTTTTTTCAGAAAGACATCACACAAACCTGTGGCTATAAAACATTGTTGAAACAAATGTAGGGATAAAACAAGTAGTCTCTTGAATTCCATCTGCCTGGAGCAACTTCACATATTAAGAAAATACCAGTATTTTATTATAGTTTTCTCCTTTCTCCATTTTTTTATATTAGATTAATTATTTAGGAAAATGTATGAGAATGTCAATCCTAAATGAAGCTGGTAGTTTGTATTTTATGGACTTTTTTTTTTTTGAGTGTGTATTTCCTTTCTATAATATGCCGGTTCTGATAATATGATAATATAAGAAAAACACTAAGGAGTTTTTTTTCTGTTGTCTTGTTCATCACCACAAGATTTCTGTGACCTCTGACCACAGAACAGAGGTGGGAATTTCTTCCCACCAAGGATCAGTGGGTTCTCCTGGATACCACCTGGATGTCCTCGAATCCAATTCCATTATGAGGCTATCTACCTGCAGAGGGTCCCAAGGACTCCCCACCCCCACCCCCACCCCCGGCTCCAATGCAGATGCTGATTCAAGCCCCATGTTGTGACCTGAGCTTCTAACCAACTGGTTCTATAAATCCCCATCCTTAGATGTAGTTATTTTTCTGGAGCAGCTCACAAAATTCATGGAAGCATTTTACTTACATTTATCAGTTTATCATAAAGGGATATCACAAAGGCAAGAATGAAGACACAGGAATGAGGTAAGATGTGGGGGGAGGAGCTCAAAACTTCCATGCCCCTCCCCAGACACATCCTCCAGGAACCTCCCTGTGTTCAGTTATCCAAAAGCTTTGTGAATGCTGCCTTTTGGTTTTTATTCATTACATAGGCATGGTTGATTAAGTCACTGACCATTGGTGATGAACTTAACTTTCAACTCCTCTTTCTTCCCCAGAAGTTGGGAGGTTATGCTGAAAGCCCCAACTCTCTAATTATGCCTTGGTCTTTCTGGTGACCGGCCCCCATTCTGAAGCTACCTAGGTAGTGTCAACCATCAGTGAATCATTTTGACACGAAGAGACACTTAAAACTGGAGATTGCAAGGATTTTAACAATTGCATGTCAGGAAATGGATAAAGACCAAATATATATTTCATACTATTACACAAGTCATTGGCAAAATTGATTTTCATTTAATATTCATCACCTTTGCTAATCTCCATATGAACTTTGGTTCCCCCAACTATTATACTGAGCAATCATTGGCTCTTCACATATGATCTCTCAATTTCTGGAAACTTCATTGTTCAGTTGAGAAAAGAAACCACTATTAAGTTTTTTTCAGAAAGACATCACATAAATAGGTGATCACAGAGAATGTAAGAGACACATAGAGAAAATAGCTAAATGCAAATAAATACAACTTCACTTTCAAATTCAGTGAAATCATTGTGGAAATAGTGGCTCACTCTCCTTGATTCCCATTTTAGCTGGTCACAACAAACCTGGCTTTACTTGAAATTTAATGTCTTTGGAGACAACCTAGGTGCAGAGCAGGTAATTTACAAAACGTTTTTCCATCTATTAAATCTGAAGTAACCATTTGGAATTTGAGCTAAAGCAAAGGACCATTGTGACATGTACATTAATGGAAGCAATGTTGACAATATGGTTCAAACTATGTGAGGTTGTTGTCTCTTAATATTGTTCCTCTTACTGTCTCAGAAGTCTGCAGAATCTTTCCTTTAACTCTGACATATCCTGAGACATACACTATAAATGTCTCACCCCAAGTCACACAGAGAGTTTTAGCTAAGACAAAATTCATATGGGTTTGATTTTCGATCCAGTCTCAAGTCAGAGTCTCTGCTTTATTTCTGTCAGGACTTTGCTCCAAAGTGATTCATGTAAGAAACTCTATGGCTAGTAATGATAGAAAACCTTACCACTGAGATTTTCTTCGGTCCTCATCAAAGCCCAGTGGCATTCATTTCTTAGGAAGTTATGGAGACTCTGATGTGGTTTTATATGCATCCTAACTCATAATATTCATGGCATAAGGTTGTTGAAAAGGGTCAGTGTGATTTGGGAACTTTTCTTCCTCCCCTTCCTACCAAAGGAGTATTATTGCCACTCTGATGGTTGACACCATTTAAAGTCACCAAATATTGAGATTATTCATTTGGAAGATTTTTTTCCTCTAATACTCCTGTCATTCTCATAGATTAAAAGAATTTTTATGTTATCAAAGTAGTAACACTGCCTTTAATTTCTTTAGTGTCAATCATAACTGGCAATGAGGTGCTGTGATCAAAAGACAGGATGCCAGCCCTTGAGAATGGCATCATTCAATAGAAACATTGTCTACAAATATGAGCACAGATGTAATTTAAAATATTTAATAGTTGCATAGAAAGTAAAAAGAAGCAGGCAAAATTAATGTAAGAATATATTTTAACCAAATGCATCCAAAATATTACCATTTCAATATATGATCAATATTTAAAATTATTAATGATATGTTTCTTTCTATGCTTGAAGCATTGCTTAATTTCAACTAGCTGCATTTCATATGCTCAAAAGTCACCTTGTAGGTAATTCTACAGTATTCACATAGGCTAACAATTTATTAAGTGCAATAGATCCAGGGGGATTCCTGTTTGTGGAGGTAATAACAAAGTGAAATAGAAGTACAACATGGGGAACAATTACATAGTTTCTGATAAAAAGACAAGTAGTCAAAAAAGTTGTTCAACTAGAGCATATGTGGGAGCTATCAAAAGAATAGATGCAAGAGCATATTGCCCATAGGGAAGAAAAGATGAGATATACATAGGTACTCAGGTTTAGATGTTGAATGTCCCCCAAAGATTGTCTGATAAAAGCTGGATTTCCATAGTGTAGAAATAGTGGGAGATATGGCACCTTTATGAAGCAGGGTCCACTGGATAGATATTAATTAGGTCATCAAGGTCTGCCCTTAAAGAGGATTTAGGACTCCAGCCTCTTTCTCATTTTTTGCTTCCTGGCTGCCATGAGGGACTAGCTTTCTCCCCTACATGGTCCCACCATGATGTGCTGCCTCACCACAGGCTCCAACATAAGAAAGCCAACCAACTATGCACTGAAACCTCTGACATCATTAACCAAATTAATCTTTCTTCTTTTAAAACTGATTATATCAGGTATTTTGTTATAGTAGTAAAAAGCTGGCTACCAGAGTAGGTATTTTCAAGATTTCAACTAAGCTGGTGATACTGGAGAATTAGGAGTGCAGGAGAAGAGTGGGGTGAAGAGGAGGCAGAGACAAAAGTTGTGAAGGGAAGGAAACTAAAGGCAGAATTACTAAAAACCTTTATATTCTACTGAGGAGTGTAAACATTTTCTGGTGCACAGTCTAGTTCCCAAGGATTATTTTAGGCAGAGAAGTTATAAGGTGTGATTGATGTTTTAGATGATTTAGTCTAAGTCATCCTGGATTGAAGCATGGTGTTGTTTAAAGTAGAGATTGTATAAGAGGCTATAGAAATTCCAAAAGAGGGTTCATGAAGATTAGACGACTTAGAAAAAGGTTGCATGGTCAAATATATTTAGACAGTGTCAAGGTAATTGCAAATGAATTTATCTCCAATATTTTTTTCATTTAAATTTATGATGGGGTTATTCCCCAAATCAATTTGACCATAGAACTCTGTTTTTTTTCCAAGAACTGTCTTGTAGACCAGTGTCATCTGGAATACCTCCAGAATGCTGATTTAAGAATTGTTCTACAAAGAGGAAATATAAAGAGGGAACTCGGTGACTTTTCAAGAGTCTTTACACTCTTTTTTTTTCTGTCCTGATTAAGCTCTTGTAGGTAACAAATCCCTTCATGAATGATTCAGTTTTGGTTCATGATTTTGGTATATTTCCTTAAGCTCTATTTTTTTTAATCAGGGATATAGAAAACAACTGGGAAAGAAATAATATTTCAGGAAAAAATTAGGACAAACAAAAAAAGTGACAACACAGAAGTAAAGGAAGATAGGAGGAGGAAAAGGATGAAGGGATAATTGAGAAGAGGGGACAGAAAAGAAAGAAAGCAAGAATGAAGAATTGTTAGTGTTTAAATCACTGACAAAAGGAAGACAATTGAAAAATAAGAGGCAGGAGGCAGGGGAAGGAGAGGAAAGAGGAGCAGTGCTCAGATTGATTGGTTGATACTGAGGATGGAACCCAAGTATGCTTAGTCACTGAGCCACATGCCCAGCCTGGTTTCTATTTTTCTATTTTGAGATAGTCTCACTAGGTTGCTCAGGGTATCACTTAGTTGCTGAGGCTGGCTTTGAACTTCTGATCTTCCCATCTCAGCCTCCCAAGCTGCTGGGATTACAGCATGTAACACCATGCCTGGCAAATACCCAGACTTAAAGGAAGGATATAGTTTCTAGACTAAGGAATTGAGCAACAGTCCCAGATAGAGAAGAGAAACAAGTAGGAGAAATCTTCATGCCCCGAGGACTCCAAGCTTACATGCTAAGAATTACTCATCTATAAAAAAGTAATGAGGCCAAATTACTGCGATACATTTTAATAAATTTTGAAATCTAAAAGTCCAAGCAAATTCCTAGGTTCATGTTTTGGGGAAGGAAATCAGGGGGGAAAGCATGAATCAGTGAACATACCATCATCACAAGCATTGTGCAGAGTGCATGTTCTCCCAGGATGGATCTGAATGTTTGTTTCACACATGACAAAAGCAAAATTAATTGCCTTCTCAGGCATATCTGAATGAGAATTTCAAAGGAACAATTTTGCAGCTTTCTGTTTGGCTGGTTTTCAGATCTGTCTAGTGATTTCTGTCTGGTAATCTGTAGACTGTTTTCTTGTTGTGCCTTGGGAATAGAGTTCCCATGGGCCCACTAAGAGAGACCAGCGCTTTGAATTGGTCTAGAAGGATTTGTGTCCTGTGAATAAGTGATTTAGAGTTGAGAGTATACTCCCCACAGACCAAGTTAAAAGATGTCTTATTTTACCCAGAAATGGGTCATTTGAATCAAGAGAGACTGAGAGTGTGTAAGGTAATTACAGGGAGCAGGTGTTGTTCTCAGCCAGCGCTGGCTTTGATGAAACAGTGATCGCAGCCTGCAATAGCCTGTGTCCCGTTGAGTTCTGCAGGGAAAAAAGGAAAATTTTAATCACTGACTTTGAAGTGAAAACCAATATTCTGGCATCCCTCATTTATTTTCCATGGCAGATTTGAGATACTCTTAATATTTTAGCCTCATTTCTGTAGAGAAACCAAGAGTAGGATCCTTTTTTTTTTCCATTTCTTTAATTTATTTCTTAAATATTTGCCCCAAGTACATATCCTGGACTTAGCAAGAATCTATTATGCTTTTACATACAAATTTCTTTTCCCAATTTTAAGGTTGTAATTGTGTGGGAAAAGTTGCTGAATCAAAACCCAGCAGAATATCAGCAATGTTTCCTGAGTAGGTCAACCTACCTTTGAAAACACTCAGGCGATTTCCACAGAATCAATGGAAAGTTGTTATAGATGACTATGCGTTCTATGAAGATCTGTTTAAATTTGAGGCAGCACCTTGCTGGAAATATATTATTTGCTTGAAATGAGTATATAAGAAGAGCTATTCCCGGGGTGACAAATTATTTAATTTTAAAATAATTTGTCACCCCGGGAATAATATAGTACTTTGAAATTAATATAATATACAATACATATTATATATACTTTAATATCTATATAGTATAATTACTTTTAAAGATTTATACATAAAGTTTTGTTCACATATATGAAACTTTAAAAGTTAATATATGTAATATATTACATATATGGAAAAAAATATATATATAGAGAGAGAGAGAAAGCCTGACTGTGTGGTCTTAACATAAAATGTTGGTTCCCTACTAGTAAAAGTTTCCTTTGGCTGCTATAAAAAATTAACACAAATTGATAAACTTAATGGCTTAAAACAACAGAAATTAATTCTCTCACAGTTCTGGAAGACACAAGTCGGAAATGAGGATCATAGAGCCAAAACCATCATTTTAGGGCCACACTTCCTAGGCAGAATGTGGAGTATGTGCTCCTTGCCTTGGTTTGTGACCACTTCACACCCACCTTCAAGGTCACTGTCTTCTACTCTCTCTCTCTGCTCTGTCTTCACATTTCCCTAGTGTGTGTAAGATTTTCCTTGGCCTCCCTCTTATAAGGACATATGTGTTTGCAATTAGGGCTCATCCCATCTCAAAATCCAAAACTTCATCACTTCTTCATCAAGATCCTTTTTGCCCCCAAAAAGCTAACATTCACCGGTTCCAAAGAATAAGACCTGGATGTTTATTTTGGAGAGAGTGACAGGGAGTTGGTATGTTTTTTATCTGACCACATCATTCAATATCCATTGATGTTTTTGTTCCTACTAATAGAATCCCAGTTTTTTTTCAAGAAAGCATTGTTCCCAAGATGTAGGAAATGGCTTCTGATGAGTCAAATCCAATTATGACAGTCTACTTCTACTTGCTATGTTGCTGTACATGGCCCCATAATCCAGCTCTAGCAAATAAGATGTCAGAAAAAAATCAGTTTAAGAGTTATTTCTCAGAAAGTTTGACTAAGAAGCTAAATGGGACTGGGATGTATCTTAGTGGAAAAATGCTTCCCTAGTATGCACAAGGCTCTTTGTTTGATCCCTGCCCTTACAAAAAGGGGAATATCAAAGATACTACATGGAATTGGTGTAACTAACAATATCTCTACTGCCATTTTTCACTGTTACATTGAAAATGATCCTTGTTATAGGGGCAAGGACTTTTGCAATCATGAGGTAAAAATTCTGTTAGAGAAAAACGGATAAAGCTAAGAATGGGAAAATCAGAAAGAAAGAGATCATCATAAGCAAGCAGTTGAAATAATGCCAACACCTGTTCATTCCAGACACATTCATTCTTGATATATTAAAATAGAATAATAATGATAAAGTAATAAAATAAACGTTTATTTAAGCTACTATTAATTAGGTTTTCTCTTATTGCCCACAAAAACATTTCTAACTGGTATATTCTAAAATATTTGGGAAATACTGAAGAGTGTGAAAAAAGAAAAAATCACTGTTGATATCAAGACACAAAATCATCACTGTTAACATTCTGTATTATATTCTTCCACATGTACAAAAGGCATATGGAAGTTTATTCTATTTTGAAAATTGTTCTTTGGATCTGATTAGGTTAGAACGACCTTTTCATGCTATTAAATATTAATCTGCAAAACTAACATCTATATGATGGGCTATCATTTTGATAAATCATTATTAAACAAACTTCTGCTGGAAACTTATTTAAAAATTCAGTACTTTAAGTCCTTTTATTCCTTTCCCATAAACCTTCAGAAGTGTTTCAAGCTTTGTGTTTTTTAATATTGCCATTGTTTAGTGCTTATTTGACAAGAAAACATAAAATTATAGTGATGAACAGAAAAAAACAAAGTGCTTCTTAACCCTAAGAAAATTGTACTCTTTTCACATTACTTCCTCTCTCATTTGAAGAGGCCTAAAAAAATTCTAAGAGGATAAAAGCTTATTAAGGTTATCTGAGGGAGTGAATAGCTGCTAGGGAGGTTCTCTTAATTATGTTTGACTAGTATCTTATAATTTATTTTACTATTATCTTTCAGTAATTCATTCTAAATCACCATATATCTTTGAATCAAAATAGCTTTTATGCAAAAGGCAACACTAAATAGTGTTGATATAATGAAACTTCAAATGCATCCTAATACATAATATTGATGCAAAACAAAAATAAAACATTTCACATACCACCTATTCTGTAAATGGATTGATTGAAAGCATGAGTCTACCAATTAATTCTCTGTCACAGAATTCATAGGAGGTAATGTGGGCTAACAGCTTCAGGAAACCAAACAAAAATCCATTTTTTTTTTGGCCCTGGAAATAAGTACACAGTAAAGATACAAAGTCTAAGAGAAGCTAATTCTAGCAAATGCTGACTATCTCTGGAAGTATACCCATCATGGAGAACCAAAGTAGCAACAGAAAGAGAGCCCTGAATTGCTTCTGGTTGAACCTGTGATCCACCTAGAGGGAATCTCATGCTTTTCTTTCTCACTGAACAAAGTTGCCAGATGCTTCTTTTGCATGTAGGAGTTTGGAATGAAATGTTTATGAATTTGTAATTCCACTTTTGTTTGATATGTGTGTTTGTGTGTGTGTGTGTGTGTGTGTGTGTGTGTGTGTTGGGGGGGTGATGAAAGGAAATAGTAGGTTTCCATAGAAACACAACAGAAAATCCATAACATGGAAGTGATGTGATATAAATAATTTTTTTCTCCAAAGTATATACTGGAAGTACAATAAACATTGTGTAGTTATCAGCCAAGTGCAGACATCTTGTGTAAATCAGAAGACACTTAATTTAATTCATAGTTGACTGCAGCTCCATTGCTCAGGACGTGTCAGGCCTGTTGCTCTTCTCCTCTTCCCCTACTATGTAATTTTAAGTGAAATTGCCTTGGCCTGCAGAGTCATTGATAACAGCTCAGCAATGCAGATGACAGAAAAGGAAGGGAGGGAAATCCTTTAGTTAATTAAATAATTTTGCCAATAATTTGGTGCATTTTACATTTTGATTCTATGTCCAATCTGGTAAACTCACAAATACTCATCACTAGAACATGGTTTTTGCTGGGCTCTCATCTAAATTGAAATAAAAATGGCCTGTAATGTATCAGCAGCAAGCTAGAAGAAAAGAAAATTTAAACAACAAATTGTGAATTTTGGTGGCAATTAAAATGGCCATCTCCATGTTACCTTGTGTGTTGTCCTCATTTGCCAGTTTAATAATTCAATTTGAAGTCATTATCATTAAAATTTCAATGCACTCATTGACAATAGCTATGATTCAACTTTTAAAAAATATTTTTTCTTGGTAGAGTGATAAAAACAAATCACAAGGAAAAATTGTGACACAAAGTATGAATGACAACCTCTTTGGTGGGTACAGTGACTAGTATAAATTATGCAAGATAATAACATAACTAATATAACATGCTTGAAGTTTTGAGAGGATGGGGTAATATTGGTCTATTTATTCATACTCTTCCAAAGCATGTAAGTAGTTTCCTTTAAATTCAGTAAATGTATATCAAAAAGTTTATGTTAATTCTGGGTCAAGGAAGGAAAAATTGAATTATAAGGGTAAATAAAGGAAGCTCCTGAAACTCTGGTTGGTCAATTTATTTTTTGGACTGACATTACCAAATGATCTACCTTCAGCAAAAGTTCCTTCTTTCTGCCTCTTGATGTTTTCTGTTTCTTTCTCTTCCTATTTCATGCTCTTTGTATCTCATAACTCTTGAACACTTATTTCTCTCAATTTCCTCTTTAGTTATTATGCTACTACTTCTTTTCTTCTACTGTAAATGTCTTTGATTGATATCCCTCATGGCAAAACCCTTAATGTTTTTACTATGCTCTCCAAGTTTATTATTACTGAAACACCAAAAGCACTATGCACACTTTACCAAACAGTGGCATTGACTGACTTTCATCCTCTGTGATCTCTTTGCAGCATAAGTTTTCTGCTCATCATCTTCTTGTGAAATATTCTGTTCTCTTGAAATGTATTAAATGACAATATCTTAGAGGTTTTGTTCTGGTCTTTATTGGTCTTATTTTATCAACTGCTTCTTCCATCATTCTGTATACACAGCGTGCCCTAAAATGTGACTCTGATTTCTTCTTTTAGTTTTTTTTTTTATTTCAGAAGCTTTCTGTCTGCTATATTCCCAAATCTGCAATCTGCATTTCATAGTTATCCCCCTTGAACATCCTCTTACATCTACTTATCAAATTATTTTGATTTGGACAACCCAATATTTCCTAAAATACAGTACATTTGGGTAATTGTTAGCACCTGTTTGAGAATGAATGAAGAATACTGCTTCCCAATACAGTCCTTTTTTTTCCTCCTACCATCCTTTAACCCATAAAACAGATCACTCTTAATTTTATGAAATGAGCTATACATCTATTCTAGTCTGTCCCCGTCTGTATACAGAGTCTGTATATATTTTGAAGTGATTGCTGATAATATTTGCTAAAATTCAAGCAAGGAAGTATAAGAAAGAGAAAAAAAAGTTCTTTTAAAGATTTTGGTTTGAGCAACTGAGTGAATGGCAGTGACATTTATCTTGGTGCTGAACTCTGCATAAGTGCAGGATGAGAGGATTCTGCCTTAGGCTTGTTGAATTTAGATTTCTTTAGAACATTCGAGTGGTGATGTCTAACAGGTAGTTATGATTTATGAGTCTAAAGTTCAGGGGGAAGTGGGAATTAGAGGTGTCAATTTAAATCTGTTTTTAAAGCCATGGAATAAATTAAGAATACCTAAATAAGAGGTCTTTTTTTAAAGCCATGGAATAAATATGAACACCTAAAGCTTGGGATTAAGTACCTAAACAAGGGGTCTTGGACTTAGACCTGGAGGACACCAGTATTTAAAGGGAGGCAGAGAAGTACACAGTTTGAAGAAGACTAAGAAGCAACCACAGAGGAGGGAAGGAAACCAAGAGTGTGGTATGATTGAGGAGATCTGATAACAGATTCAAGGAGGAGAAAATCAGTCCTTTTGAAGGAATGCTTTTGAGAGTCAGAGGAAGGGGAGGACTAAAACCTCACCATCAGAGCCAACTCATCCATTAGGGTCACAAGGCACAGTGCCAAGGACTCATGATACTGTTGGGAACTTGTGGCATATTTTAATTTTCATTTATTTTAAAATAAGAAGGAAAATATGATGCATATAATAATAATGAATGTATAGTAATCAATCTATTCTGGATTATAACTGTCTTTATTAGGATGTTGTTACATAATTTTAAATATGTTTATGGAAGAAAGAGCCCACAGAGGTCTTAATGTGATGCTGCTGACCATCAGACTGTAAGGAGGTCACTGTTCCATGGGTAAGAACAACTTTAAAGAAGTCTTGGACCCAAAAACTTATGAGCTGTGGATTTAAAAAAGAGCTAGAGAGGAAATGGAATGTGGAGACAAAAGATAGCAGTTTTAAATTTTTTTCATATTTTTTACTGGTGCATGATTGTTGTACATAAGGGTTTTGTTACATATTCACGCATGCATGCAATCTAACAATATAATTTGGCCCCAATTATTTCCCCTTACCCTTGCTCTGTTCCCCTGGTAGAAGATATAGAATTTTTAATGATTCTTTAAAACAATTCTGTGAAGGGCTGGAAAGAAATTTGATCACAGCTGGAAGAGAAGTAAAGCCAAAGGAAATTTTTGCTTTGTTTTGTATGATATGAAGCCAAAGGAGTTGTGAGTGAGTGAGTGTGTGTGTGTGTGTGTGTGTGTGTGTGTGTGTGTGTGTGTGTCTGGGAAGACTGGGAAGACATCTTTTAGAAGTTTTAATTGAAGGATTGGAGACCTTCCGGGCAGAAGGGCATACAATCTACCCTGAGGAGCCTTTGATAGTATAGGAGCTAGTTCTTCCTAATAGTTTCTGTTTTCACAATGATATAAATGGCTGAGAACAAGGAAGTCTGTGGTAGGTGAGGACAGAGGACAAAATACGAAATAGTCACTTTTATATTAAGAGATTGGATGAGCTAAGAAAATGCAATGGAATAGCTCAGGGAGAGAGAATATAAGAAAATTTAAATTGTTAACACTGGTAGTAATCTCTGGGAAATAGGATCAAACATGATTTTTGCTTTATTATAATTTTTTTGTTTCAAAGATTTTATGTTGAAGTACTTTTTTCACTTTAAAAAGCTATTATTATTATTTTTTTTAAAAAAGTCTTTTATCTTTAATGTACTGCTGTGGTTTCTATTTTTTATCAGGTTTTCCTTGGACTAACTCTAGGCCCTTGTAAAAAGACAAGGGAGGGCCTGAGTCCTAAATCTCCAATATATGATGGTATTCTGTCAGATACATTTTTCTGGGTTATTTTAACTGCCTTCTGTAGGGATATACTGATTTTCTAATGAAAATAGCATTTTTTTCCCTCCTAGGAAGTAGATCCCCTTCTAGCTATTTTTTTGGAATTAATATATCAATTTACACAAATATTTTACATCTATCTTTTATTTGTCAGCAGGTAAGTTTCCTCTCACCTTCTCTTTTGATATGGCTGAGTGCACTGTCTCTTTGAAATCACAGGATCCCCACATCTCTTTTCATTCCCCTTCTTCCAAGTGCCTCACTTCTTTTTTTAAGGGTGTGAGTTCTGCACTTGAGGAACAAAAATTGAAGACAGGAAGATGGTGAATGAGGAGGAGGTGAAAAAAACTGTGTAACCAGCCTCACATTCTTCTATCATTCCTTTCCCTCTTCCTCCAGAGTACCCCTTAATGTGCCCTGGTAATATGTGAATGATAGGAAAGAAATAGAACTTCCTATTTATTGTCAAGAGAAAAGAAAGTAAAAGTAGAAAATAATAGATCACAACCACTTTAGCCACAGGTCCCATCTAATTTTATTTGAGTAGAGACTAGGTTAAACTGCAAGGTAGAAATGTTCATTTCTTAAATGTTTACCCTGATACTTAAAAAATGTTGTTACTTATTAGTACACAAGTGATATGGACTGTTCCTGAGATCTCATTAAGAAAAAATGATATGCAGAAGACAGTGTTTGGAGGCTGTGGTGGGAAACAAAACATCTGTATCCTCTAGGGTCAGCATTTTTATTTTTTTTGAAATAGATAATAGCAAACTGCAAGATGACATTGGCAGTGGTGGTAGTAATAGTAGGTGCTATTCCAGTGGGAATAGAATAGTGGTGATCAATGTTTGTAGAGTGTCCATTAGGTAGAAATTGTATTGAGGACTTTAGATGTATTACCTCTAATACTCACTGTAAATTAACAGTGTAGTTATTCTATTTCCAATAAGAATAGCAGGAATTAAGGCTTGGGGAGATAAATAGATTAGAGTCATGTAGATAGCCCCCCAAATGGAGAAAAGGAACATAATTAGAAACAGAAAAATATTTTCAGCAATCACCACTCTTTCGGCAATCTTGCCAACCTTCCACTATCATAAGAGTTTCCAGACCCTCTTAATTCTGGGTTCTGTGTGGTATCACCAGAGCACCAACTGCATGATCTTAGGGACTATTACAACCCCCAGATATCACTGTAGCTCCCTACCATCCTATCATTGGTATGAGGTGAGCTAGTATTAATTTCAGTACTATTTCTATTTTATTCTGTGTTAGAATTGTCACATATGCAGTAAATTTTTGTTGCCACATAAATCAATATCCCATTTTGGGGACTGACTTACAGACATAAACACAATGTATCATGTGATTTTCATATAAAGTAAATTCCTAAGCTCAGGTAAAATGGATCACTAATAATAGTCAACCTCTAATGCCTATATTGTAAACATAATTATCCACATTATTGGCAGGAAGCAATAAAATACACATTAAAAATATCTGTTCATATTTGGTTCTTAATAACCAAATTATCAAGTGAAGAGGAAGTCCACCTGTTGATAATTCATAAAGTAGATTATCAAGAATGAAGGCATCACTGCATCCTCTCCCCAATCCTCCCTTTCTCTTTCTGGATTTTTGTCTTTCATGTATTTATCTCTGAGAAGTTAGGGAAACATGTGATCACCAATAAAGTTGAAAAAACCAAGTTTCCAATAGCCCATCCTGTATCTTTCCAGTTAGCTCAGCCATCACCATGTTGGAGTTGTCACTGTTGACATTAAGAGAAACTCACAAACACCCTGTTGCCTTGGGAAATGATGGCATTCAGAATTAGAGTCGATGCAAATCCTTGACCTGCTCTTTAGTGATGTGGTCTGGGACAGCATTTAATCTCCACAGATTAAATGACTGTTCATTTCAAAACTAGGAGATTAAGTTACACAAATGATAAGGTAAATCCTTGAAAAGAATATGATTATTTAAGATGCATGTTGCCTTGAGTGGTTTAAAATGTTTATGAATTCAACAAATATTTATTGAGTGCCTAGTTTGTATCTGACCCTAAACTGAACATCTGAGATACAGAGAGAAGTTAAAGCACAATCCTGCCTTGAAGGAGTCATAAAGCTACATTGAGAAACTGGATGGCAAAACCATGATTTTGTTGACCAGAGTCCCTTTCATGGTTGTTGCATCTTCCTTCCATTTTTGTTTGTTTGTTTGCAAAATTCATTCATCATTGAAGACTCCACTTAACACACTAGCTTGAAATCTAGCTACACAACCATGTGACTTACAGGTTGAATTAGAGTAAAATAGAAGGTCTTCTAGGAGCCACAGTCATGACTGCCATGAAGTGTGTGGATTTTCTTCTTTGAATAAGGCCTCTGTTAGGACTTGGACCACGCAGTTTGGTCTGGGCCATGTTGAGGGTTTTGTTTCCCATAAGAATGACAGGAGTCTTAGAAGGAGCCCAAACAATGGTGTCCCTCATTATTGGGTTGATCTTTGAAAGATAACTCTGGCTGACACATCTGTGTCACAAGGACCTGGCCACCTATGGTCACAGGGCTAGAATTTTCACTGTGATCTCCCTCAGTAAAGCCCGTGGAGCCCAGTCACTCCTTTCTGTCCCCCTTCTCCAAGCCACTTCCTGACAGTACAGAGATTAGATTTTGTGTGTCAAAGGGGTTTGCAGGGTGTGGAAGGAAGAAAGTGGGGAGTCAAGCTGGACAACTTATTATGTCTTCCTTTTATATTTTGCTTTTCCAGTTTCTCAGAGAAACTATGTTCTTTATCATTGGACAGCTGTTCATAATCTTTCCCCTACATTCCTATATTTTTTCAGTGAACTATTAAGCCTCCTTCAACTTTTGACCTTTTAGAATGCTCACTGAGCTGCCATTTCAAATATCGTATATATTTTATATTATGTGCTGTGAGCTATATACTAAGCCCAGCATGCATTATATATGTTTTACTATGTACTATAATACATCATAGACTCTATGCTATATAGCATGTAATATATAACATGTACACTACCTATTACATACTCTATATACCACATTCTATATACTATATACTTTAATTATATACAGTATTCTTCTTCATAGTATAACATTCCTTAGTTGATATCATTGCATCTGTTTATTCCATTAAGTATCTTCACCAATAAAAGTTTCACAAATTTTATAATAGTATCTGTAGTTTCTCATCGATTACCTGGTATATAATACCCATACATATTTCTCAAATGTTTGATATGGAATGATGATTTGGAAGTGATTTTGAAATTTCTGAAGAGAAGCTACATGGATTGGTGAGAAATCAGAGAATTAATAAAGCTTGAATAAAAAATGCAAAGGCAGAATTAGATACCTATCAATCAACATGAAAACTTCTGTTTTGTTCTTAATTGTAATCAATTATAAGGCTAAATCTACCTTTATGGACACTGTCATAAAATTAGTGATTTTCCCTTACCTTCCTTGAGTGTCAGAGTTAAGCACCTAAAGTTGCTTTGGGAGACTCATGATGTGAAGGTGACCTTCAGTAGTCTTTCTGAGGAACAAACAGCAAAGTAGAAAAGAGGGAATTCAGTTTAGAACATTTTGAATGTTAGAGTTTATTCAGTTTAGAATATTTTAGCTTTTGCTCTTGGGATGTGTATATTGTCAGAATGAAAACCATTTCAAGATATTTACCTCTTAGGGAAAAGAATGTATTTATTTATCTGAAGTAAAGCAATTTCATAAGGGAATATGAACAGAAAAAGAAACATTCATGAAATTAATGTAGAAGATTATGCTTATGGAGATTAGTAATTCTTCTAGATTCATCTTTGCACTGTTTCACTAATAGTTCCAGATACACATTAAATGCTTTGCAATTCTCTCTATCAGACTTCTTGGATTTTTCTTCTCTGCCTGTGTGTATATCATCCTCAGACTTTGAAGTGATATTTTTGAAATAAATCTTCAATATATTCTTAGAAATTCACTGAAGGAAACCTTCATTTGAAGAAAATCTTCCATTCACTTCATTTATTTGCTCCAAGAATATAATTCAGCATCTTGTTTCATCATCAAGGGAAGGACAGAATTCAGAGAATAGAGCAATCTCCCTAGAATAAAAGCTGATCATTGCACAAAGACCTCTCTAGTCAATCATACTCAAAATAGACAAATTGTATATTATTACCAATAACCATTGGGTGAAAAATCAATCAGTACAGTGGGTTAATATTAGTGATAACAATTTCTTGATCCTTCTGCCCTACTCTTTTGTAACACATTGGGTCTTAAGTTCTGTTCTTTAGAGCTTCTAGATAGCCAGAAATTTTTAAAAATTACACACACACACACACACACACACACACACACACACACACACGCACACAATCTCTGCTCAAATAAGCTTAGGGATTACCACATGCCGAATTTCTCTCTTGGGAATTTACATTATGAAGAACTCTAAGGCATACTACAATTTTTAGAAAATGTAGTAAGGTAATCTAATAAATCCTTAGGGGAAAGAAGGCACAGAGAACAGATATAGTAGCAATTTTATGTTTCTCTCATCCTCTCCACAGTGCCCTTTGCATGTAAACAGTGAATACATATTGTATGAGGTAGAAGATAAAGACATGGCTGGCAATTAAGAAAATGTGTGTATAATATGTCAGGCATAATCCAATAATGGCAGAAAAAGACACTGAATAGTGCATCAGTATTTGAAAATGGTTGGATATAGGCCATTATCAATATCAGTTTGGAATGAATCTCACTCTTTTTTACTAGAGATATGTAATTTGATATCTTTACAAATTACCATTCATCTACACTTTTATTATCTCTTGTCTTTAAAACCTTCCACAGACAGAACTTATTCTGTTTTTTAAGAAATACTCCATGAATGTCCAGTTTGTGATAGGTACAAAGTTCAGATTGTAGATGGATTTAAAAAAAAAGAAGGAGGAGTTTTAAAATATTTTGTAATTGAATCAAATAAAAATTATATAGATTGAGGATTTTTTTGTGAATATATACAGTAAAGACTGAAAAGATCAGATCAGAACTGATATCAACAAATGTCTTGATCATTTTTCTAAGGAGAAAAAGAAAAGAAAAAAAACTTTGTCCGGTGTAAAAGGTAAAATAGAATCTCACCCATTGTTCTCTGAAATGCTAAGCCATATTTCAGGAAGCTTATAATATTTATGACTTTTTCTTTCTGAAAAGAACATCACATATTTGCCAATTTCTGATTACACCAGTTAATCTTTATTAACATATATTTTCATCCTCTGTTCCTGAGATGCATTTAGCAATAACTCTTGACTGTTGGGCATTGTTTCAATGACATAATATGTCATCATTTTTTTATAATGCATTATGACCACATTAATGCCTCCACTGGGAATTGCTGTCATGTAGAGATTTTAAATGTTTACATACACAATGGTAAGTTGAGCACATTAGATGTTGTTGTTACTCCTGGCATGAAAAGGCAGCTTCCCTCTTAGGCTGATATATTAAATTACATTTCAGTGATACACTGAAAACATTAAAAACTCATTATACTAGAGTCTTTCTTCTTCTAGGACATTCTGCCCTCATGTTTGGAAGCATACATCCAAAGAATTAGATCAGCTCGATTATTTTGTTGGAGAAAATATCACATTGCCTATAAGTTTCTCTTCTTGATGATTCTAATAAGGAATTTTCTCTTTGAAAGTTGTCTTTCTCATTTCTTCTTCCAGACAGAAAAATTAATTATAAGGACATCTCAATGGGGAATACTTAAATGTGTTCTTTTTTAAAACTACTATAATTAGAAAATGATTCCTATGCTAATAAATCTTTAGAATTGCCTACTAGTCAGCTTTTTCATCACTGTGACCAAAAAACCTGACAAGAACAATGTTGTGGAGGAAAGGCTTATTTTTGCTCACAGTTTCAGTCTCAGTTCATAGATGGTCGGCTACATAGCTCTGGGCCTAAGGTGAGATGAAACATCACGGCAGAAGGGCATAGCGTAGAAAAGCAGCTCAGGACATGGAAAACAGAAAGCAGAGAGAGCTCTAGTCCCCAAGGCCAAAATATATACTCCAATACACTCCCCCAGTGATCTACCTTTCCCAGCCATATTTTATGTGCCTATAGTTACCATCCAGAAATCCGTATTGTGGATTAAGCCACTGATGAGGATACAAGTCTCATGATCTAATTCTCTCACCTCTGTCACTTCTGAACATTCTAGAAATGTCTCACACGTGAGTTTTTTTGGGTGAAACACCATATATCCAAACCATAACAGTTGGAAAGACCCTAACCTAGTCAATGCAGTTCCAAAACAGGAAAAACAACCATCTCAAAAGCAGGACCCTCTTTCTGTCTTTTCATTGCTCAAATCAGCTCCCAGAATAACATCTGGCAGAGCCAGCCCTCATATTACTCAATGAGGGAAAAATGAATTGTGTAAAGCATAATGCACTTTTCCAAGCATTCACAAAGATGTTATAAAAGATGAGCCAGATCCCTTTTCTCTTATTAGAAGGAATATGTCTAACAAAAGAAGAAAAGAACACACACAGTATAATTCATATGAGCTTCAAAAATATTCTAAGTGTCAGAAGGAAGTTGAAAACTGACGTGAAAGTTCAAAGGCATGAAGATGTCTGCCTGGCAGAGATATAAATTGGCTCAGGAAGAGGAAGGGAAAGCTGGAGATCAGGTGCAGTTTTTGACAGGAGCAGTTACGCAGGACATGGAATCTCCAGCAAGGGGAACTTGAGAGCTTGCAAGAAAGAACTAGAAAACCAGGAAGGCTGGGAGACCTGACCTTGCCTATCCTGGAGATGAGACAGGATAGATTAATTAGCGCTCTTCAAGGATGGCAGTAAATGACAGACAGTGCCACTTAGAGCCTTTTACCATAAATGAGTTCTCTCCTGTGACACTTCTCACAAGCAGTTTTATGAAATGGGCTGGTGAGAATTTTTTTTTCTTTACTCATTTATATCGTTGGTGGCATTGGTATTATAGAACCCTCTTATTTTGAAAAATCATATGTTTTGATCTCTTTGATGTCATTGTCCTGGATCATTCTTTGTTCCTGTGGCTCCTTCCTGGGCTCCCTCTCATCCATCACCAAGGCTGGGCTCGGCATCCCTGTCCCCTGACTTGTCTGAGTGCGGTGACCTACACACTAGCCAGCCTCATGTTCTTATGCCTCCATCCTGCCCCTGGAGACAATTCACCTGGAGGCTTTCAAAACTGGGAATCGTCTCCTCAGATAACCCCTACACCATTTTATCAGTCTTTTCATTTTTTCTTCAAGTTTTGCAGTCTCCCATTTTGAAATTATTTTTGGTTTTGACCCATATGATCTACTTTGATCAGCCTTGTCCCTTTATTTATTCATTGGACCCATCCTGTCCTTTCCATTTTCTCTGCAGACAGTCAGCTTCCATGTTCCTTCACATCTAGATGATTCCAATTATCTCTGACTCCCAGATATGCCCCATGATCTGGGGTCACTCCCTCACCAATGTACCCATGTAATTCTATCAAACTACACTACAGTAGGGCCATTACTTTCCCCCCTGCTTAATTACACAATACTTATCAGCAAACATTTATAGAGAGCCTGTATGAGCTACACAGAAAACTAGGCAGTTGGGTCTTCAATGACAAAAACATTCCTAGCTCTAGAAGAATTTTCGGTTTAACATGAGTGACATATTTGTAAACCTAAGTTACAAAGGACCAAGCTCTAACATGACTTAAAATGCCTGTATCATTCTCAAATGAACGTCACATAGCTTATTTATTTTAACCTTGATGGTAAATTATGTCATTTTTAAAAATAAATTTATGTCTGTCTTTTCTTGAAAGATAAATTATTTCTTTTACCTACACTGGCAATTAATGATATGAAATTTTAAAATTTGAAAGACAATATGCCTTTTAATTCTGTTCTGGATTTTTAACAATAATTATTCTGGGATTCAAAGAAAAATCTATTTCCCTTGGACCATAGGTGTTCTCTAAGTAAAATATACACATTTATAAACTAACATTTGGTTTAGTTTAGTTCAAAAGCTAGAACAAAAATGTCAAAGTGAAATGTTTGTTTTGTGAATAAACATTGTAAAAAGCATCCCTCTCTAATCTTTGTAGAAAAAACACACTTACTTCATTTTAAAGCCAGTTAAGAATGACCAAATACTTTTTTTTGTAAACTTTGCATGAGATCCCAGGGTATCAATCTCATGGTTACCCTTTCTCATTAGAAAGTTAATTCTCTCAGAGGACAATTATTCTGAAAAGCATTTGAGATGAAGGAAGTTCATGGATCCTAACCAACGCTTTGGAATATTTTTTACACTCCTTTGCAAATGCTCAGTATGAAACGAATGTTTGTGTCCTCTTCTAGTTAATAAGTTGAAGCCCTAAACTCCAAGGTGACTGTATTTCAGATGGGATGTGTGGGAAGTTATTATGGTTAGGAGAATATAAGTGGGGATCTTCATAATGGGATGAATGTTCTCACAAGCAGAGGCACCAGAATCTGGTCTCTCCACTTTCACACACCAGAAAGAGACCATGTGAGGATAAAATGAGAAGGCCACCAGCTGCAAGACAGGAAGAGAATCCTCACTGGGACCCTGGAACCTCACCATGGTGGCACGCTGACCTCAGACTTCAGCCTCCAGGACTGTGAGAAAATAAATTTCTGATATTTTAAACCACCCAGTTATAGCAGCCCAAGCACACTAAGACAACACTGGGTGACTTTTATTCAACAAGTCTTTCAGTTCCTGAAGCGATATGAAAACATACTGAAAATATAGACATAGGAATTTAAATAACTCTCTGCTACTATGGGATCCTTTATATTATAATTCCTAAAGTTGTGAATGATGTACAAAAGTTGGATTAGCCTTGCCCACATGCCTTTACTCTGAAATTATCCTTCAAGCCTAGATACAGCCTGTTTTTCGAGCACTTTCCTTTTAGAAATGGGATCATCATCTTCCATTGGATTCCTACCTCAGCACTCTTACCCTGTATCCAATAAACCATCAGGACATTGATTCTACTTCTGAAAATCCCTCTGATGTGTCTTCTTCTGTCCCCTACTCAAGTTCAAGTTCATTCCCCTTTCTACCAGTTCCTGAGATAGCTGATGCTTGGACTCTTTCTTTCAACTGTGATGTCTCCTCACTCATTTTCCATACTCTGCCTAGATGAACTTACTGACTTTTTACAATTTTTATGGTAAAAATCTATAGATAATATGAAAAACATTTATGTACCCATCACTGGACTCTAAAGGTAAAATCAAAAAATAGTTGAATCTTTGCTGCATACCCTTCTTAGTGTGTTTTTCATTCCATTTTTTTTTTGATTTGTAGACAATCTCCTGAACGTTGTGTTTACCAGAATGTACTTCTAATAAAGAAAAACTGATCATGTTATTATCTCTGCTTAAATCATCAGTGTTTTCCCATTGCTTCTGAATAATAATCAACAAATCTTCACCATATCTGGCACGGCCCTCCACGCCCTGGCCCCTGTCTAGACCAGTACAACAAACATACTTCTTACTCAATAATTATTTGCAAATTGGATGAATGTATAGCAAACACTGCACTGAGACAAACTTGAAAAATGTATGGAGCCTATTCTTTAGGGTTTTTAAACACTGATAAGAAATAGGAACAGGTCAGTAGATGGATGTGACAATAAACAATTTGAACCCTGTGTGATAGGACTTATAATAGAAGCCTGAATAAGCACAGGGAGGGAACATGGAAGGGGTACATCAGATCTTCTGGACTTGAGGGAAATCAAAGAAAGCTTCACAGAAGAGGAGACATCTAAATGGAAGCCTGAAAGGTGAATAAGATTTCTCAGGGCACAGAATTAGGAGAATATATTTTAGGTAGCAAAAGCAACCTGTGAAAAATGCATAAAACCCATGGTACCTGCAGAGAACTGTGAGTTGTCAGAGCACAAGGTATGTGTGAAGAAGAGATGGGAAGTCAAGTTGAAGAGCCAGCAAGGATCAGACCAGGGAGGTCTTTGCATGTCAACAACTCTCATTCTCAAAACTCAATCTTTTGTTGTTGTTGTTGTTTATCCCTTTCTCCTTTAATAGAAGTGTCTACTGAATGGCTAGATACTGATGAAATTAGAGTTTTGTGACTTTTATAAAGTCACTAGGTAGGAGTCATGTTGCCATAAATCAAAGAGACTAGCATCCCACTCCAGGATCTGCAAACCATTCTTATGTTTTAGTCAGTTTTTTTTTTCACTGCTGTGACTAAAAGACCCAACCAGAACAATTGTAGAGGCAGAAAAGTTTATTTGAGGGCGCTTGGCTTCAAACATCTCAGTCCATTGGCAGCTGGCTCCATATCTCAGGGTTCTAGGTGAGGCTGAACATTATGGCAGAAGAGTGTGGCAGTGGGAAGCAGCTCACATGATGATCAGAGAGCAGAGAGAGAGTTTCCATTCACCAGATAGAAAATGTATACCCTAAAGGCCTCACCTCTGCTCCATCCCACTTCTTCCAGCCACACCCTACCCACCTTCAGTCACTATTCAGTTAATCCCGTCAGGTGATTAATTCACTGATTGGGTTGAGACTCTCATAACCCAATCATTTCTCCTCTAAACCTTCTTGCATTGTCTCACACGTAAGCTGTTGGGGGATACCTCACATCCAAACCATAACATTCTTCCCTGGCCCCCAAAAGCTCATGCCCATCTCACAATGCAAAATATATTTTGTCCATTTCCAAGAGTGCTCATAGTCTTAACGGTTCTAAGATTGCCCGAAAGTTCAAGTCCAATGTCTCCTCTGAGACTCATGGCAAGCTTGAATCAGGAGCTCCTGTAAAAATCAGAAGCGGTTTAGAAGTATACAATATATCAAGGTACAGAGTAAGAATTTCCTAGGGCATAGAAAGAAGAGATTGGACCGAAGCAAGACTGAAATCCAACTGGGCAAACAAGTCATATAGTTCTGTGTCCAGCATCTGGAGCACATGGCAAAGGGCTTGAGTAGCTCCACCCCTGTGGTCTTGTTGCTTGCAGCCCAAGTGGCCTTTCTGTTAGCTTATCTCTGCTCAATTCCTGCAGCTTGCCTGGGACTATGTTCCACGTTACTGGCATTTCTTAATCGTCGGGGCCTCCATAGCAGCTTCAGCTTCCTCTCCACATTCAAACCATAACACAGTGTACCTGCATTAGTGTCAAGTTTTGAAATACCTTCAACATTACAAAGCTCACAAAGGATGCTGATGATCACCCAAGAGTCCATAGTGACCTTGGCATACCTGCTTTCATCCTCTGACTTTTGTTAGAATGTATGGACTTAGTGGGACCCAAGTTCATCTTCTATCCAAGGCCACTTATGAGAAGTTTACTCAATGGAGTGATTTCGACACCTTGCTGGTAATGGTAGAGAACCTTTTCTTTAGCATAAGAGGTATCATCTTCCTCTATGGCATAAGTACCCCTGAGAGGGGATAGCATAGTAAATGTCATTTACCACTCATACCTTATGAGATTTAATAAGGTGTGAATATAATACCCCATCCAATGTTTCCCTAGTAAAGATTTAACTGAAAATTAGAGAGCGAATAGTCATACGTACCCAGGTAAGTTTTCTGATAATGGCAACATGAGAAAGACTTAATGTAAAGTATGGCAGCCTGGACAGTGAGCAATGATACATCTTGTTGGTGTCTTCCTCAAAGTTCCTGCATCCAAAATCAATGGAAAGGTTAAAACATGACTCATTTTTTTAAGAAGTTTTAAAGAGATATTATTTTATCAGTAGTGTTCCATTTAATAGGCTTGCTCTGCTTTTTTTTTTTTTTTTAATTTTGAGCACATATACAAGGTGCACCATTGTGGCTAAGTTGGGTTTTCCAGGCCAAATCCTGCCTGTGGCCACTTTGACTCCTCCATTCACACATTCAATAGAAGCCACAGAAGAATATCCTTGGAAAGAATTCCTCCCAGCATGGGAGGAATTAACCTACAAAAATACTACAGGTGGAAGATGAACTTTCTAATTCTCTGCTTTAGCAGACTGAAAGGGAAATTAAAAAAAAAAAATACCTTCAGTTCTGATGAGTCTGAACCAGTTATAGAAAAGTAGGTTTGGGACGTGGGCCCATGATGCTCCTTTAGAAAAGCACCTTATTAGGAAACTGGGTTATCAACTACAAAGGAACTTCTAAGCTTTCTCGCAGTTCCCTTTGAGAAGTGTCTTCTTTCACCTGAAGAAAATGATAGCTCCTTTTTGGTAGATGTCAATGTAAAGGTGTTTTTTTTTTTTTTCTAAAAATAAAATGAACATCTAAGAATTTCTTTTTCCCCTGGGAGGCACTAAAATATTGTAGCTCCACATGGAAGGTCTCTTTCTGCTGGTGTTACCAGTTAATGCGAAGGAGGTGTAGTTCTAATATCCATCTGCTTTCTTGGTTGTGATTCTATTGCCTGCCTGTATTTGCTACATACTCATCTCTGCCTGGTATCACTCTGTGTCATTCTGATCTTAAACAGATGGCTTGAAAAGTAAATGATTCACTTTTGTGAAGAACTTTTCCTTTGACTTTCCTTTGGTTTTATTGTCAGATATGGAGGTTTAATTGTAACAAAAATGTTGAGAAGAAAGTTAAAAATAAATAAATAAATAAAAAGCATCTCTACCAAAATAGCAAGAGAAGTAAGGTGTTCAGAGAACTGCAGATTGTTGGCTTGAAGTAAATATACTTATTTCTTTCTGATTTGTATATAAATTTTCAAGAAGAAATATCAAAGAAAAATAAGTAGAATTTTATTCACAAGTAATGACATATAGCTCAGTGGGTAGAGTGCTTGCCTTGCATGCACAAGGCCCTGGGTTCAATCCTCAGCACTGCCAAAAAAGAAAAAACAAAATAAATAAAAAGCAATGAGATACCTTCTAAATATTTTACAAACTATTTTATTTGGCTCTATAAAATATTTTTGTGATAGTTGTTTTAGTTAGATATCTAAGCTGTAATTGTATTCATGCTCTACAAATTTCAATTTATCATTTTGATATCTATTTTAAAGGAAGAATTTATTGTTTCTGCATTTAAACAATGTATACCAATAAAAACAAATAAGAGTTGTAAATATTGAAAAGAAAAAATTACATTCTCATTTTCAGGGGATGTAATTATCAACATAATGTAGCACCTAAAATTGAAGAAATTATTGGAATTAGTTCAACAAATAGTCAACACCATAGAATATAAAACTAATATATGAAGTCAATTGTGTTTCTGATTGCCATGACAGATTAGAAAATATAATTAAGTGCAATGATTTCAATAATAGAACTTTTAATAGAAATAAAGAAGTCAGAATAAGTTTTGAAGAAAAAGACATTTGGCATAAAATTGATGAAAAATTATTGAAATATCTCTCTGAGTATCTGTACAAATCAAGATTAATACTGTGCTCATGATTTGAAAGACTCAAAGTCAAAAGAAAAAAAATTCTCCCAAAGTGACCTCATTTCAATAATACTTTAGAATAATACTTTGGTACACACCAAATAACCTACAAAAATACTACAGGTGGAAAAGAAACTTAAGTAAGTTAGGTAATTTGCAAACCTTTTAGAGGAAAATTTAGAAGCATACATTTATAACCCCAGAATAGAGGAAAATATCTCCATGATTTCAGAGTGAAGAATCATTTTAAGAATGGACAAAAAGCACAAACCATACAAGTGAAAAAGAAATAGTATCTGAAACATTAAAAAAAAAAAGAAAGATAATAAGCAACACTTACAAATCAATTAAAAAAAGGCAACCTTTTCTAGTTATGTCACAGAAATGGAAACTTCAATGCAAATTTAATGTTATTATTATTAAACCTCAGAGAAATATAAATAAATGTCACGTGAGCTAATTTCAAAAACACCTGATTGGCAACAAATATTCAATGACAGCAAATTTTGGTGGAGATATGAAGCAAAAGGAATAGGCACTTAATGATGGTGATGTATCCATTGCTATAATTATTTAGTCTAGGTTTATACTTTAGAATAAAGTCTTATACTTGTACACCAGGATATGTGCAAAAAAAAGTTATGTTAAACAAAACAATAGCAACAGAAGGTAAACATGAGACAATATAAACATCGCTAAGAATCTACTGGATAAATTGTGGTATGTGTGAATAATGGGATATCATGAAGCTGTAAAAATGAGTGAAACACAGCTACATGCAAAACAGATGATTCTCCAAGGAATCTGGATTTGAACAAAAATTAAAACTTCCAGAAGAATGCTTATGATATGATTCAATTATTTTAAAGTCTAAACATAGGCAAAGCTAATCTTCCTTAGAGATGCAAGCATATGGTATAAAACTATAAAGAAAATGAAGCAAATGATAAAGAAAAATTCATTACAGTGGCTAGTCAGAAGGAGGGAAACAGCATCTTAAAGGTCATATTAATATTCTGTGTTATATATGTATATATTTTAGTCTGGATGGTCGATAAAAATACATAGATGTTCATTGCCTACTTAGTCTATATGCATAAGCACAAATTCTATACATATATTATGACTTTTATGTTTTTATTATTTTTAATTATTAAAAGACATAATCACATATCAACAACTAGAAATTGGATGAATAGCACAAAATATTTTGAAGAGTATGAATACATATTTAAAAGTTTTAGAATCTAAATAGTCCTTGCAATTACTCTCAAGGTCAAGAAAGAATGCTTTATTAGTATCTTGATCAAGATAAATATATTCAGAGAGTTTTTTTTCTCATGGTAGGATTATGGGAAGTAAAATGCCTAACATTTAAAATAGGATGTAATTTGTGAGATAAATGAAAATGCTACACAAATTCTACTCCTTGGGGCTTCAATGACTCCATTCAAATGCATACAAGTAAATTCTGTATAGTTATCACACTTGAAGTATGTATATTCTAATAAATCTTGCCTTGAGTAACACTAGGAAGACAAGACTAAATAAGCTTGGTTTTGTTTGTTTGTTTCATTTAGAGTGGGGGAGAGCATAGGGAGAGATATATGAAGTGAGCATGTAGAAAGAACAGCTAATGGCTCCATTCAGCCTCTCCATGCCCTTTGTAATTATAGTGCTTCCTAAAATAGAGTGGAAAATTTTTATGAAGAATTCATTGTATCTGAAAAGAAATGCAGTTTTGAAAAACCCAGCCTGGTGGCTAAGAACTGAGATATTGACAGGTCTGTGCATCTGGGTCACCAAAATGAAAAAAAAAAAAAAAAACTTGACTAAAATGCTTTTAGAGGAACTAAGCTGCCTGGATTATATTGTGCTTTGGAATTTAAGATACTCAATATGGGTTTCGTATCGATTTACAAAATCTATGTACTTTAAGATGCTCTGTTTTGCCCAGTATAGTGGCACATGCATACAATTCTAGCTTCTCTGGAAGCTGAGACTGAAAGATTGCAAAGTCAAGGCCAATCTGGGCAACTTAGCTAGACCCTGTCTCAAAAAAAAAATACTGGAGATGTAGCTCAGTGGCAGAGGGACCCTGGGTTCAATCCCCAGTAATAGAAGAAATAAAAAACATGATCTGTCTGCCTCTGAGTCTCTATGCAAATATACCCATGTATAGATGTGGCCATATAATAGGTTATTGTGCACGTGTGATGTGTGTGTGTGTATGTGTGTGTGTGTGTGTGTGTTATATAAACCCTTTATGCAAACAAACTCAGATGTGGTATAAATCTCTTTTCTCAATGAAGTTATTCTTTCAGCACTCAATATTATATATGTCCAAGTGCAACACATATTAGTGCAAAGTGCAGACTGTATTATGGATGCATTATTGGTGAAAGCTCTTTTGTTATTGGTTATTGGATTATTGTTTCCCTCCAATGGACCACTCTATCTCAAGACTTGTGGCCTGAATAAGAGGAGGAAGGGTATGTAGCATAAGCTGGAGAGAGTGGATTATAAAATATTAAAGTACCTAATATTACCATTTCAAGGAGTAGATCTACTTTTAAATGTCACAATCTGATCAGAAAAAGGAATCAATAAGACATCCTAGGAATGCAGATATAATATTTACTGGACTTGTTGATTGATTATATGTCCTCCCCTCTGTGAAGTGTCTGTTCAGGTCCTTGGCCCATTTGTTGATTGGGTTATTTGTTATCTTATTGTTTAATTTTTGAGTTCTTTGTATACTCTGGATATTAGGGCTCTATCTGAAGTGTGAGGGGTAAAAATTTGTTCCCAGGATGTAGGCTCTCTATTTACCTCTCTTATTGTTTCTCTTGCTGAGAAAAAAAACTTTTTAGTTTAAGTAAGTCCCATTTATTTATTCTTGTTATTAACTCTTGGGCTATGGGCGTCCTATTGAGGAATTTGGAGCCCGACCCCACAGTATGTAGATCGTAGCCAACTTTTTCTTCTATCAGATGCAGAGTCTCTGGTTTGATATCAAGCTCCTTCATCCATTTTGAGTTAACTTTTGTGCATGGCGAGAGAAAGGGATTCAGTTTCATTTTGGTTGAATATGGATTTCCAGTTTTCCCAGCACCATTTGTTGAAGATGCTATCCTTCCTCCATTGCATGCTTTTAGCCCCTTTATCAAATATAAGAAAGTTGTAATTTTGTGGATTGGTTTCTGTGTCCTCTATTCTGTACCATTGGTCCACCTGCCTGTTTTGGTACCAGTACCACGCTGTTTTTGCTACTATTGCTTTGTAGTACAGTTTGAACTCTGGTATCGCTATACCTCCAGATTCACACTTCCTGCTTAGAATTGCTTTTGCTATTTTGGGTCTTTTGTTTTTCCATATGAATTTCATGATTGCTTTATCTATTTCTACAAGAAATGCCGTTGGGATTTTGATTGGCATCGCATTAAACCTGTAGAGAACTTTGGGTAATATCGCCATTTTGATGGTGTTAGTTCTGCCTATCCATGAACAGGGTATATTTTTCCATCTTCTAAGATCTTCTATCTCCCTCTTTAGGGTTCTGTAGTTTTCATTGTATAAATCTTTCACCTCTTTTGTTAGGTTGATTCCCAAGTATCTTATTTTCTTTGAAGATATTGTGAATGTAGTGCTCACCATCTCTAGCAGTCAGAGAAATGCAAATCAAAACCACCCTAAGATACCATCTCACTCCAGTAAGATTGGCAGCCATTATGAAGTCAAACAACAGTAAGTGTTGGCGAGGATGTGGGGAAAAGAGTACACTTGTATACTGCTGGTGGGACTGCAAATTGGTGAGGCCAATTTGGAAAGCAGTATGGAGATTCCTGGGAAAGCTGGGAATGCATCCATCATTTGACCCAGCTATCGCTCTTCTCAGACTATTCCCTGAGGATCTTAAAAGAGCATACTATAGGGATACCACATCAATGATCATAGTGGCACAATTCACAATAGCTAGACTGTGGAACCAACCTAGATGCCCTTCAATAGATGAATGGATAAAAAAAAAATGTGGCATCTATACACAATGGAGTATTACGCAGCACTAAAAAATGACAAAATCATAGAATTTGCAGGGAAATGGATGGCATTAGAACAGATTATGCTAAGTGAAGCTAGCCAATCCTTAAAAAACAAATGCCAAATGTCTTCTTTGATATAAAGAGAGCAACTAAGAACAGAACAGGGAGGAAAAGCATGAGGAAAAGATTAACATTAAACAGAGACGAGTGGGGGGAGAGAAAGGGAGAGAGATGGGAAAGCATATGGAAATGGTAGGAGACCCTCAATGTTACACAAAATTACATATAAGAGGTTGTGAGGGGGAAGGGGGGAAACAAGGGAGAGAATTGAACAACAGCAGATGAGGTAGAGAGGGAAGATGGGAGGGGAGGGGAGAGGAGATAGTAGGGGATAGGAAAGGTAGCAGAATACAACAGTCACTAATATGACATTATGTAAAAACGTAAGTGTGTAACCAATGTGATTCTGCAATCTGTATTTGGGGTAAAAATGGGAGTTCATAACCCAATTGAGTCAAATGTATGAAAGATGATATATCATGAACTCTGTAATGTTTTGAACAATCAATAAAAAAATAAATAAAAAAGAAAAAAAAGGAAAAAAGATCTAAAAAATTTCTTAAAAATTGGGAAGAAAAAGAGCAACACAAACAGAAAAAACAGGCCAAAAAAATGAAAAATTTATAGAAAGAAAATGTCAATGGCCATAAACACAGGAAAACAGCCAGGTGTGGGGGTTCATGCCCATAATCCCAGCAACTCAGGAGGCTAAGGAAGAAGGATTACAAGTTCACAGCCAGCAATTTATCAAGATTGCAGCAATTTAGTGAGACCCTGTCTCAAAATAAAAAATAAATAAAAAGACTGAGAACACACCTCAGTGGTAAAGCACCCTTGGTTCAATCCCTAGTACAAAAATAAATAAATAAATGAAAATAAACACAAGAAAAAATATTCTGTTAATAACAAGAAAAATATAATTGTTGTATTACCTGTCAAATAAATACCTTCTGACCAAAAAAAAAAAATATTTACTGGATAAAAATGACTCCTTTAACCAAAGCCATCCCTAGGAAACTCCTAAGGAAATGAAGTTACAGTCAGCTCATAATTATGATGTTGAGTAATTCTGATAAAATAATAGAAACTTTAGATAAGAGAGAAAGGCAAAAGGGATGGGAGACACTTATTCCAGGTATGGGGCCATACTGTTGTTTTTTTTTTTTTTCCACTACTTGTTTCATATAATCCTTGTAACACTCCTGGTGAGAATCTATTCTCATTCCCATTTTAAAGCCATAAGTCCAAATATCAGAGCATTTAAGTAATTTATTCATAGCATGTAATTATTAAATATCAGGGACTGAATTTAGATTTTTTAAAATTTCAAAACCAAATTCTTTCTCTATATAACTTTTCCTACAGAAATTCCCTGAGTATTAAATACTACTGAAGATAAATGAATCACCTAGGATAATTAATTTAGGAGTGTGTGTTAATAATACGTATGAGAAAACCTGACCTTGGACTAGAAGCATCCAAAAAGTATTTGGGAACAGAGCAACAACCCAGTAATAAATATGCAAGAATCAATAAAGTTTGAAGGTAAATTTCTCATGTAGTAATGGGGTTTGATTTAGAGATAATGAGAGCGTCATTCAATGGCAGCCCATTACTGAAATGAGCAACACCTTACAGTTTCTCAACTGTTGGTAATTATTGCAATGGGCATTGAATAGGACCATTCTTCATTGTGCAGGAGTATGAAACATCTAAAGCTGACTCTCCCAACTGAATCTCAATGGTGTCCCCCAGACATGGGGGACATGAGCATGTCCACAGGATTGCAATGATGTAGAGTGAAATTGATGCAACTGCAGTCTATAGAGCTCTAATTTTGAAATGGTATTGAAGTGCAGATGCTCACGTATTTGTGTTGAATGGTAGAATTGCAGTTGACTTTGTATTATCTTCACTGTTGTTTAAAAGGGGGTTAATTTCAGTCTAATTTTACAGAAGGATTTGCAAACTCATTGAGAGTAAAGGATGACATGAGGTCATGCAGCTGAGTCCACTATACTTTTCCTTCTCATATATATAAATGCATTTATTTATGCAGACTCATGTGTGTATGCACACATATAACATATGCACAATATATATGTAACACTGTGTATACACAAACTGTTATACATGTACCATATATATTTATATGTGTTTGTATGTTCACACACGCACACACACACAGCATATTTAATGGTATAGTTCCAATAGGTTGGAACTATAAGTGCTAAAACAATTGAAACTCAGACTAATGGAGGAAATACTTCAGATACTTGAGTTACTTTGAAAGAAAAAAAAAAGGAAGGAATCAGCCCTAGCTTGGGGGCCGGTGGTACAATGCCCATGGCTGTCTGCAAGAGACCAAGTACTTCTTCCTTTTCACTTCTTTCCTGCCTAGATGAATGGTCTTTCTCTTTCACTGAAACGGGGAAAGACAATGAGGAGACTGTCAGCATGGTCAGGATGTGTCATGGCCTGACTTGCATGAATTCGGGTAAAATTTAGGGATGAGATCTCTCTCTGTCCTAGGAACATCTAAACAATTATGAAAAATGAAAATACATCTGAAGAAGGAAGCTGGGGGAGTGAAGTTATCATTTTAAAAATGTAGAATAAAATTTGCTTTATAAACCAGAGACTGGATACATTATAATTGGCAAGAACCCAAAAGGGCTATGATTCTGCTTTGTAATAACATCTACTTTTAATTTATCTAATTTTTATAGTAGGACATTTAGTTCTATAAAATATCCAATAAGTGCAATAAGCTTTGGTGATGAGACAAAAAATACAGCCCCTAATTATATTTGGGCATCTTCTTTGTAGGACTGTTTCTGGGTTTGTGTATGTAGTCCTGAGGATCAATCCCAAGACCTCATTCATGCTATGCAAGTGCTTTACCACTGGCTACATATACAGTCTACATTTTTAAGAATTATATCAAATGATAGTCTTTGAGTCCTTAGAAAAAGAAGCGAGGTATTCTGGTTTCTCATGGTGGATGGTGAGGGCTGGAAATTAAGGAAAAGAAAGAGCAATGTATAATAAGCTCCTCTCCAGAGCAGAACAGAGACTGGATTGAGGCCCAGCTGATCACACAAGGCTGTACCCCAAAAGCATTATGTAGCTTCCAGGCAACATAAGCAGAAATCCCATAGGGATCCAACACACACAAGTCAGAAAGCCAAGATGTAGTCTTCCCAAAAGGTTACCCACAGAGAGCAGAGTCTAAGATAGCAGGTGGATTCAAGAGAGCAGCTGGTGCAAACACAGGGCAGTGTACCCCAAAATGTAGCAGACCTCAGGATAAAACTCCAAGCTAAAATTTGACTGCAATATTTAAGTCTAGCTTGTGACAAAAGGAACTCTGTATCTTTGGTCTGGGACTGTAAATTATTCAAAGCAATTCATATTCTTACTCCCCACGTAGGATTAAGTCTTGTGTTTCTCCTGGAGGTGATGACATCCCCCCCCAGCTTTACTGAAGTGTAACTGACAAATAAAACATATGCATTTAAGATCTACAGTGCAGTGCTTTGATATCCATATATAATGTGAGATGATTGCCACCACCAACCTGATTAATATATCTATCACCTCATGTAGTTCCTTTTTAAAAAAAAATTTGGGGAGAACATTTAAGATATACTCTCCTTAGCAAATTTCAAGTACACAATACTGTACTACCAGTAATAGTCCTTCAGCTCTCCAGAATTTATTCATCCTACGTATCTGAAACTTTATACCCTTTGATCAACACCTTCCCATTTTCTCCACTGCAAGCTCCTGGGAACCACCATTCTGTACTTTGCTTCTGAGTTTAACACTTTCTATATCCACTCATCTGCTGATGGACACTTAGTTTGATCCTATAACTTGACTATTATGGAAAATGCTACAATGCACATACTACTCCGGTATTCCTTTGACATGGTTATTTTATTTCCTTTGGATATATAGTCAGAAATGGGATTTGGGGGTCATATGGTAGCTCTTTTTTAATTTGAGGGTGAGCCAGACATATCATTTCCATAATGACTCATTTACATCCCCATGAACAATCTTCAAGTCTTCCCTTTATTTCTTTATTTTTTTCTGCATCCTTGCCAACGTTTGTTAACTCCCCTCTTTTTGATAATGATCTTTCAAATAGGTAAAAAGTAATATCATATTCTGATTTTAATTTGCATTTTTCTAAGAATTGGTGATGCTGAGCCCTTTCTCACATACCTGTTAGCCATTAAGATATATAGTCTTCTTTTGAAAAATATCTATGCAGGTCCTTAATCAGGTTATTTTTTTCTTGTTACAAAGTTGTTTGAGTTTCTTATATATTTTGTATAATAACCTCTTTAAGGATATGTGGTTTGATAATATTTTCTGTTATTCTGTAGATTGACTTGTCAATCTGTTGATTGTTCCTCCCTTTGCTGAGAAGAAGAATCTTTTTAGTTTGATAAAATCCTATATTTGTCTTGTCTAATGTTTTGCTTTTGTTGCCTATGCACATGGGGTTGAGGTTATATTTTAAAAAGGAAAAAAGAAAAAACAATAAGGTGCACATTAATTTCAAGAAAAAATTCCCCCCTATGTTTTAGTGTAGTAATTGTAAGTCTTCATTCTATTTTGCATTGATTTTTGTATGTGGGGTAAGATAATGTCCAATTTCATTCTTCTACATGTGGCTACCAAATTTTTCTAGCACCATTGTTGAAGAGACTATACCTTTCCCCTGTTGTGAGTTACTGGCACCTTTGTCAAAGATCAAAAACTGTAAATGATTAGACTTATCTCTGGGCTTTTAATTTTCTTTCATTGGCCTTATTTATCTTTTCTATAGGTTTTTCAGCATACATTTCATTTACTTCTGCTTTGATTCTTTATAGTTCCATTCTTCTGTAAATCATAGGCTTATTTGTTTTTCCTTTTCCTATTTCCTTGAGGTGTCATTTTATTTTTCTGAGATCTTTCTTTTTTCTTTAGACTCAATTATTGTTACAAAATACTGTCTTAATACTGCTTTATCTGCATTCCATAAATTTGGAAATATGTGTTTGCATTTTCATTTGTCTCAGGATATTTGTTGATTTCCCTTTGATTTATTTTTTGACCAGTTGATGATTCAGGAATGTGCTTTTTGATTTCTGTATATCTATAAATTTTCCACTTTTTTTCTTGCTGTTGGTTTCTAATTTCATGTCATTCATGGTCAGAAAAGATACTAGATATGTCTTCTGTCGTTTTAAGTCTGTTAAAACTCTTTTTTCTTCTTTTTATTGATTTTATATTTTTAAATACAGGACAGCAGAATGTATTACAATTCTTATTACACATATAGAGCACAATTTTTCATATCTTGTATATAAAGTATGTTCATGCCAATTCATGCCTTTATATGTGTACTTTTTTGTATTACAATTTTTATTACAAATATATACCACAATTTTTCATATCTCTGTTTGTATATAAAGTATGTTGACAACCATGTTCAAGTCTTTATATATGTACTTGGCAGCTGTTATGAAGACAAACAACAATTAGTGTTGGCGAGGATATGGGGAATAAGGTACACTCATACATTGCTGGTGGGACTGCAAACTAGTGTAGCTAATATGGAAAGCAATATGGAGATTCCTTGGAAATCTGGGAATGGAACCACCATTTGACCCAGGTATCCCTTTCCTCAGACTATACCCAAATGACTTAAAAGCAGCATACTACAGAGACACAGCCACATCAATGTTTATAGCAGCACAATTCACAATAGCTAAACTATGGAGCCAACCTAGATGCCCTTCAATGGATGAATGGATAAAAAAAATGTGGCATTTATACACAATGGAATTTTACTCAGCATTAAAAGCAAATAAAATCATGGCATTTGCAGGTAAATGGATGGCATTGGAGAAGATAATGTTAAGTGAATTTAGCTAATCCCAAAAATAAAAAATGAATGCTTTCTCTGATATAAGGAGGGTAGGGAGGGCGAGCATGGAAGGATAAGATGAATTCCAGGTAGGGACGTGGGGTGGGAGGGAAAAGGAGGGGGCAGGGGATTAGCAAGGACAGTGAAAAATTTTTTTAATGTAACATATAATCTATCCTAAAGAATGTTTCATGTGCACTTGAACAGAATGTGCATTCTGCTGCTATTAAATGGAATATGTTTGTTAGTTCTATTTGGTCTACAGTACAGTTCAAGTTCTCTGTTTCCTCATGCCCAGATGATCTGTTAGATGTTTAAAGTGGAGAATTTAAATTCCTTACTATTTGTAGTATTGCCATCTATGTCGTTTTCTGGTTCTGTTAATATTTATATATTTACGTTCTCAATGTTAGGGGCATATATATTGTTATGTCCTTTTGTTGAATTGACCCCATTATTATTATGTAATGACTTTCTTTACCTCTTGTGAAAGTTTCTGATTTAACCCACTATGTTCCATCATCCTAAATATAGTACTGATATTAAAACCTATAAAACCAGTTGATATAATACTGATATTAGGTTTTATAGGTTTTAATATGAGTACTATAAAATTGCTCAAATTAAGTTTTTATGGTATTGGATGATGGGACATGGATTAAAGCCTTTTTTGTCTGATTTAAGTATAGCCATCTCTATATAGTTATCATTTCTGGGGAATTTTTTTCCCGTTCTTTCACATTGGACATATGTGTGTCCTTAAGATAAGTTTCTCATAGGCAGCATAAAGTCAGACTTTGTTTTTTATCCATGTAGTCATCTATGTCATTTTGTTAATTATTTTCTAAATGTTTGATAATCCCTTCTTAGTTCTTCCTCTCTTGCTGACTTTCTTTGTTATTCAATTATTTTTGTAGTGTTATCTTTGATTCCTTTCTTTTGCTTTGTGTTTTCTCTACCAGCATTTTCTTATGGTTACCTTAAATCTTATGTAAAATATCTTCAAGTCATAGCAGTATAGTTTAAATTTATAATGTCTGCTTTATATGAAAACTTCACATTTTAACTTCTCTTCTTATATTTTATGTGACTGATATCATAATTTTCATCTTTTTGTATTGCATATTAACTATTAGAGTTATTTCTAAGACTTCTTTTAAATTGTAGTCTTCAGTTAAAAGTGATTTATGTACCATCTTTACTGAACGTTGCTGAGTTTGTCTACATTCTGATCCTTTCTGTGACTTTTATTCTTTTGTGTGTTTCTATGTTTTTAGCATAATTTCAACTTGAATAAGTTTATGAAGTAGTTAAAAATGGTGAGGAACTCTCTTGCTTTTGTTTGTCTGTTAATGCCTTTATCTCTGGTTCATTTATGAAAGTCAGTTCAGCTGGGTATAGTTCTCTTGTATGGCCATGTTTTCGTTTGCTTTGTTTTGTGTTTTATTTTGTTTTTCAACACTTTGAATATATCATCTTACTCTCTCCTGCCCTGTAATATTTTTGCTGAGGAATCCTCTGATAGCCAGATAAATGTGACCTGATATTTAATAACTGGCTTTTCTTTTGTCTAAAAAATTCTCTCTTTATCTTTGACTTTTGAGAATTTGATCATGTCTTCATGATGATCTTTTTATGTTTAATCTAGTTGGAGTTCTTTAGTCTTTGTGAATTTTGTTGTTCATTTGTCTCTCAAAATTTGGAAAATTTTCTATCATTATTCCTACAAGTAAGATTTCTGGCTTCTTTTTCATTCTTATTTCCTCCTGGAATTCCCAGTTTGTGTTTTTGATTTGCTTCGTTGCATACCATAAGTCATGTGAAATTTCCTCATTCTTTTTCATCTTTTTTCTTTTTATTCTTCTGGATAATTTTTAATGACCTTTCTTCAAACTCATTGACTCCATGACTCTTTCTTTGGCTTGATTGAACCTGGTGTTGAAATTTTCTAAGGATGTTATTTTAAAATTCTGTCAATATGATCTTCAGCTCTAAAATTTTTATTTGGTTCTTTTTGGTGAGTTCTCTTTGTTAAAGTTATTTTATTCACATATTGCTTTCTTGATATCAGTTAGTTTTTTGTGTTCTCTTATAGTTCATTGAGCTCGTTTAAATTCTTTTAATTTCTTCCCCCTCCGAACCCTGGCTTTTGACAGTGCTAGGGATGAAGCCCAGGGCTTCCTGCATTGCTAAACAACCAATGAAGCAAGAGCTACATTCTAGCTTCATTGAGATCCTTTAAGATAATCATTTTGATTTATTTTTCTGGCATTTTGCGGTCTCCAGTTATTTGGATCTATTATGCGTTTTTATTTGGTTACTTTGGTACTGTTATATTACCTTGATTATTTGTGATCTTGTTCCCTTATTTTCGTGTTTGTGCATTTGAAGAAACAGTAAATTCTGTCACTCTTTACAGACTGATTTTGGCAAGGAATACCCTTTATTCGGCCGAAACATGAATTATGAGCAGGTGGCCATTGGAATCTGTGGGAGGGATTGCTGCTGGTGGCCTAAGGCTGACTGACTGTGTCACAGAGTGGATGGGCCTAGTGCCTGACTGCAGCAGCTGTCCTGTGCTGTGCCTTTGGATCCAGTCTTGGTACATAAAATATTCACCAAGCTCCAACCAACATCTACTCAAAGAAACGACAGTTCACAACCTAAGTCAAACCCTGACATTGCATAGCACATTCCAATTCACTAGCGGTGTGTACCCCATTACTTTCATAAACCTCTGTGATCAAGCCTTTTGAAATACTACCTGGGTCTACGTAAGAAAATAAGTAGACTTTATTTACAAAATTCAGAAAAAAAGGGCACCATTCAATGCCCCCTATCCCCAAAAAGCTAGATCTTTTGTGCACTGTACAGCTCTAGGGGATTCATTCACACAGGGTACAGGGTAAATAAGTCCATATCTAGAAATCCTGGATAATCAGAAGCTTATAAGTGGATATGGAGTGAGAAGTATTGACAGTGACCATGAAGAATTAAAAAGAATTAACTATAAACAAGTTACATTGAATTATTTGAGGAGCAAGATGGAAAAGGAAGAAATAAAAACAATAATTTTATTACTAATTCAAAATGAAAATGGGCAAGGAAGTTTTTTTTTTTTTTTTGTCTTTCCTCTCACCTTTGATTTCAGCTCCTATTCCTCCATTTGGAGTTGAGGAGAGGTACTTTATTTATATAAATTATTTTCAATTTATATAAATTTTTATACTGATAAAAATTCTGTGAACATAATTTGTAACCAAGTTATCACTTGTTGCTTTTTCCTCCCCAGGAAATGACCTTGTTATGGTTTGTAATCCCTAATGGTGTCTTAAGCCAATACAGTGAAGGAGTCCATGGTATGAGATATGATTACACACACACACACACACACACACACACACACACACACACACACCCCTAGTATATAAAATATATTTGGTATATTTTACCTTGACAGCTAGTTGAAAATATAAAGGAAATCGACAGTATTATACGTTGCTTCTTAGGAACTCATAGATATGTTTGTTAATTTTCCAATTAACCATTTCTACCACACATGTTTTTATTTAAAAGACTGAATTATAAATGAGCATTTTTCTTACAGCAGGTAGTTTATAGGATGTAAAATCTATATTATGACTTATAAAATGCAATTTGTGAAAAATCAAAAAGTTGAACTACTCTCAGATTTCATTGGTTTGCTTTAAGCAAACTGTCTGCCACCAACACTGAACGGTTGACAAAACAGGAACAACATACAACATCCAGCTAATTCATTTTTTTTTTCATGAATGGAAGCAGAACCTATCACATTTGAGGTTAATGAGGAATCAGAAAAAGCAAACCGTTCTCCAGATCTCATCTGTAAATTTTATATCTATTCTGTTAATGGGTAGACATCACAGGACCCATGTCATAACCCAGGTGACAAAAGTGACATGGGCCATTGTTACTTGTACTCTAAAAGCAGTAATTAACTACAAATGTTTAGTGCCCTCCAGGCATACGGATTAGCTCTAACCTTGCCTCTGGGGTCAGAAATAGCAACTGAAAGATGATGAAGTAGAATATTTTATGTAGCCCCTTGTACATTCAAGTTTTATAGAATGTTTCACAGGCAATTATAGCCTTTTCTGGCTTCCTTTATTACCATGACACTTTCAATTAAATGAAACAACCATTTGCAACCAATAGGAGGTTAATATTTTTACAAGGTACCTGTTCTATCAGAATATAAAGAAAGATGTTCAAATTAAAAGCTGTGGACAGTAAGTGATTTTATTATCTATTGCCTTGCAGTTAATTCCAATGGTGCACCCTAACCCAACCAGGAATAAAGCAGATAAACATATCTTATACTCAATCTGAAGTTCAATTTTAAAGTTATATAAGCATCCTAGTGTAATTCTACAATCAACTAGTATGAATTACATAGAAAAGATATTGAAGGGTGAAAATTACAGGGAATTTAAATGATGGTCTGGGTTTTTGCTGATTTTAATTTTCAACATTGTTTTTGGATGCTTTTCATCTACACTAATTCCATTATACTTTCATTTTACAGATTCTGTAACTGAGGCACAGAGAAGTTAAAAAACTTAGTTAAAACACCAGGAAATAATTAAACTCTCTTGTGAAATAAATTCTCTCATTGTATGTAATTCCCCCACCAATTTTAGTCTCATTTGTCGGGTTACAATAGAGGAATCTAATTTAAACCTATTTATAATATCTTCCAATTAAAAAAACAGACGCTTCAGCAATACAATAAACATAGCAGAATTTGAGGTGATTCCAATTCTGCTCTAAGAATACATGCTTGAAATTTCACACAAAGAGAACACATTTTTTTTCTAAAGTGTAAAATCCAGTGAGGGACGGTATGTGCTTCTGGGAATTTTTAACTTGAGGATGTGATCTCAAGAGAAGTCAAAGGAATAACACCTAACTTTCTGTTCTCCAAAATACCTCACACAAAAGTGGACTCAATGAATTCTACAATATGCCATGAAGATCCCTAAATTTTGGAATCATGAGACCTATTATAGCTATATGACTTGGGCAAATTACCCAGTCTTATTAAATACTTCATCAAATAAATAGAGATAATAATAAAACCAACATTCTTTTTGAATTATTGTGAGGATAAAGTAAAGTGAGCACATGAAACTAATGTAATTAGTAATGATCTATATAGAGATTGGTTAATTTCATTATTAACACAATTATCACATTATTACCCCAATAATATTTCTGGTTAATGTATATGTATCAGTGATTAATAAATCATAATCATAGAATGTGATTTATTTCTGATAGAACCTATAATAAATAAATAGATAATAAAATAAATAAAATCCTCAAATGACCTGTAAGTGGCTATCAGCCTTTTGCCTCTGTGACTGAGCTACTTGACATAAACAACTTAGAAGAAGAAAAGTTTATTTTGGCTCATGGTTTCAAAGGTTTCACTCCATGGTCACCTGGCTTTGTTGCTCTAGGCCTGAAAAGAACTGAAGTCAGAGCATCATGGTAGATGGGTGCACCAGAGGAAATCTGTTCTGCTCGTGATAGCATGGAAGCAAGAGATGGGGGAAAGGGCTTGGGATAAGAGAAACCCTTCCAAAACAGGCCTCCAGTTACCTACTTCCTTGAACTAAGTTCTACCTCCCAATTAGGTTATTAATCCACTAGTAACCTATCAAGTGGATTAATCCACAGAGGAGGTTAGATCCAGTTATTTCCCAAAGGCCCCATCTCTGAACACTGATACCTTTGGGGCCAAGTCTCCACAGGATCCCTCCAGGGACATCACAGGTCTAAACCATAGCAAAGGGGTTTACATATTTCAAAAGAATGATTCATATGTTTAGAGACCACTTACAAAAAGCAATCCCAAGAGATCCTTCAAGGTGCAAAGAACAAAACTACTGATGACACCTGAACTCAGTCAGAACTTGACTTGAGGTTTGGAAACTCAGTGTGTTAGCTATTGTTAAAGATTCAAAGGGCAAAGCAGGCTTGCTTTTTTTTTTTTTTTTCATTTGGTTCTTTTAATGGAAGATATTTTCTGAGTCCCAAATTATCAGGATAACAACAAGTTTTCAACAAATCTTATGACAAGAAATGTGGCTACTATTTATATGACAAGGACATAATGAGTGAAGGAATTTTATGATTAATCCTTTAAATGGCTACAAAGACATTGGAAGAAAACAATTAAAATGTATTGCTTAATATATTTAAATGTTAGTTAATATATTTTTATATGAAGCACTAGTGTTTTTTTTCCTCTACAACTGGGTATGCCCCATGGTAACCAAAGAAAAGAGATAAATGTGTAAATAGGGTGTTGGTAGCTATAAGTACCTTTACTGCTTTGGACAAATTTCATTACATTAATTTTATATAGCTGGTTCTTATTCAATATGTAATTACATTTCCCTTCTCTTAGAAAGCTAGTAAGTTTACTTGCTACTCAGTTATTACTACTGCTAAAGTGGTAGTTTGTAAATCTAGAAAATTAAGAACTATTGCTAGAATGAGATGTTTTACTTCTTAGTCATTAAGAACCAACCTGGGTTGGTTCCACAGTTTAGCTATTGTCAATTGATTTTTTTAAAAGTGTCATGTATACACAATGGAATATTACTTAGCAATAAAAGAGAATAAAATCATGGCATTTGTAGGTAAATGGATGGAGTTAGAGAAGATAATGCTAAGTGAAATTAGCCAATCCCAAAAAACCAAATGCTGAATGTTTTCTCTGATATAGGGAGGCTGATTCATAGTGGGGTAAGGAGGTAGAGTATGGGAGGAATAAATGAACTCTAGATAGGGCAGAGGGGTGGGAGAGGAAGGGCAGAGGGATAGGAAGGAAAGAGAAGGGGCATGGGCTTAGAAATATGATGGAATGTGGACATTATTATCCAAAGTAAATGTATGAAGACACAAATTGGTGTGAATATACTTTGTATACAACCAGAGGTATGAAAAATTGTGCTCTACATGTGTAATAAGAATCATAATGCATCTGTTGTCATATAAAAATTTTTAAAATTAATTGAAAAAAACAACTAACCTATGAAAGCCCAGTGTGGTGGCCCATATCTCTAAACATAGCTACTTGAGAGGCAGAGGCAGGAAGAATGCAAATTGGGCAACTTAGCAAGACCCTATCTCAGAATAAAATTTTAAAATGGGCTAGAGATTAGCACAGGGGTAGAGCACCCCTGGGTTCAATCTCAAGTACCACCAAGAACAACCAACCAAAAATCTATCCTGAGTTATTTATAGAAATGATTTTCAATGTGACCAAGAAAGAAAAACAAGATATTCCCTGGATTATTCATTTTTCAGAGTAGTGCTTTTTTTTTTCTTCATCCTCAAGTTATTTTCACATGGCCCCTTGGTGGTGTGAACAGGGATATTAGTGTTAGTAGTGACAGATGTGTTATCAAGCATGGTCACTGTTTCTCATTCACTGTCGTTGCAGCAATGGCAGTACTTGTAGTAATAGGAGTTGTGATTTATTTTAATATTTTGATAATGAAAGTGAAAAGAACTCTATGTTTTTACTGTTATCAAATTCTCTTGTATTTTTACTTAGATTTTATTTGAAATTAAGCTTTTGAAATATGGAAAATCATAGTGCTGAAAAACTTTTTTTCTTTTTAAAGGAAGCAGTTATTAATGATTCCCTGATCTGAAAACTGAATTATAGATAACAGAGAGTAATTCCTTGCCAAATCTATATAGAAATATTGAGGCACAAATGTAGATATCTTATTTATTTTAAATATTTATATTAATAATTATGTACATGAAATCTTAAAAAGTTTATTTCATACAAGTTGAGAGAAGAATAATGGTTATCAGAGACTGAGAAAAGCAGGAGAAGGAGGAAGAGGAAGAGATTAGTCAACATGTCTAATGTTACAGTTAAAATGGAAAACAATGAATTCTGGAGTACTAAGGCCCAGTGTGGTGTAATTAACTATTGTATAATTAACAATAATGCTTTATCTATTTCAAAATAGGAGATTTTGAATGTATCCAGTATAAAGAAATGATAAAAGTTTAAGGTGATACATATGCTAATTATAGAGATGAGCATTACCCAATATATACATGAATTAAAACATCACATTGTACCACATGGATACATACAGATATTGTGTGACAATAAAAATTTTTTAATGAAAGAGGAAAAAAAGAATTAAGCTTCTGAATTCATTGGTGGTGCTACATTTTGCAACTCTTTAATTCTAGGAATTAACAAAGCTTTTCTTAAATAGTTGTTTTGGTGAATAGATTTTGTACCAATTGAAAATTATCTTCCAGCCTTGAATGGCTGCCCTTTGTACTAAGCATATAGAGAATATAGAGCAGGAAAATAACTATTTGGAACTATTCTCTCTGAGGGAACTTTCAGAGTCTAATTCAACACTTTTCTTAAAGATTATACCTGTAGGCATTCTATATCCATTTAAATCATGAAATTATAAGTGTATACTGGTAAAGATAGGAAAAATAAATCATTCATACTGATAAATATTTGCTCTTCATGTTCATAATTTTAAGGAGGTGATATTGGACTTTGAACATTAAGGGTATGACTGAAAATCAAGAGGGAAATATAATAAATGCAATGATTATAACATCATAAATTGCTATTAGTAAAAATATATTTGTTTGTTTTTAACAAAAAAACGCTCAAATCTGTAAATAACTAGATTTGATTCTAGAATGACTTATCTAGAAATTACATGTTAGAATTATTTAAACATATTTTAACAGTAGATGGACATAATAACTTTATTTATTTATTTTTTGTGGTGCTGAGAATCAAACCCACACATGCTGGACAAGTGCTCTACCACTGAGTCACAAATCCAGCCGAAGAATTTTAAACAATAAACAGCACAATATTCCAATGAAATCTTCATTTCTGTCATAAAGTAAGATAGCAAAGTTTAACATTTTCTGAGTCTTCAATACTACACAGTTTTGTAAGATTTTTTAAAAATCTTATGTTTTATTAATTCTTGTGAAAATTGAAAAATGATCTATAAGAGTCATATCTAGTTAATTCATATTGCTAAAACATTATAATTGAATTGTCAAAAATAATTTGCTTCACATTTTATTTTTTAAAATTGTGTACGCATTCCCATTTGCATGTTTATTCTCAATGTGTGTTTCTTAAGTTCATATTAAAATCAGTTAGCTTTCCCTGAATGGACTCTTCATTCAGGCAGCCACAGACCCTGGAGGCAAGAAGCCAGTATAGGATTACCAATTTGTCATGGATAATCCACAAAGTAAATAAATGTAGTGTGAATAATTGAAAGTGGGTTAGAGTTGTAACACAGTAGCTATTGAAAGTTAATTCAAATCTAAGTCCTCCATAGTAAATTCCCTCTCATTCTCCAACTGCTAAAATAGACTGACACTGATAACTGTCTAAATGAAGAGGCATTTGTACATCGTCAATAATTGACCATCTTATCTGCAAACATAGATCTTATCTTCTTGATGTGGTCATAGTATTATAAAGACTTGAGTAACTTGAGAAATTTGAAAGCTTTGTCATGGGTATTTAACCACTTTCAAAAAAAAAAAGACAAAAAACATTTCTGCATTTTATCAAGAAGTATGATTTCTTAAACTTCCTACACTGAGATTATATTTTAAGAGAAACCAAAAAGCTATTTTGAAAATAAATTCACTTCTACAAAGGACTTGTATGTTAGGCCAGTGTTAAAATATGAAGGGATTAAGAATAAAAAATTAAATATTTGAATTACTTATAGTAGTCTATTAGCATTTCTCAGACAAATAATCTCTTTGGGACAATAGTTACTTTCCTCACAATTAAAATCTCACCTATCACAGAATTATGATTTAATGGTCTGCAAGTTACTTCCAAATCATATGAAAATTGTTACTTTACCCAGACCAAATGTTGTCAATCAGACATTAAAGATATTGTGTTCCTTTTTAAAAACAGGATTACAATTGTGTTGGAGGCATTCTAATTACAATTTTATCTGAACTTATTTATTTAATATATTTTCTATTTTTCTAATCATAGGTTTCATATACACTGGAGAAGTTGTGCATCGGATGCTAACAGCCACACAGTACATAGCACCTTTAATGGCAAATTTTGATCCCAGTGTTTCCAGAAATTCAACAGTTAGATATTTTGATAATGGTATGTATCGCATAGCCTACTTCTTGTTGAATTTATATTTTTAAACATCAAGCTGCAGAATCATGTTAATATTTTTGTGGGGCTTTTTCTTTTTTGTTCTTGTTGTTTTGATTGATTAGATTTGTAAATCACTTGATGCAAATGTCCTGAAACAACAAATGTTGTCCTGTTAACTTTAAAGATGTGATGTAAAGTGTATGATCAAATGACATTCATTCATTTATTCCTTCAGTTGCTCATTCAACAATGTTTATTAGCTTCTATTATTCACTATAATAAATGAGTTCCTACAGACAGTACCTCAGACAAAGCAAATGCATTTATTTGCTACTATTTTTAATAAATCCTTCCTATTTAAAAAAATGCAAGTAAGTATAATTCTGCTGATTCTAATCTTCAAGTAGAGGTAAGTGGCATATGGATATTAAATTTCCAAAATTTATGAATTCTATGTATCTATAAGATGAGCCTACCTTTTTAAAAAGTAAGGTAGTAGCTATTTAAAGTACACTTAAGAAATTTCCTGATTTTAAAATATGAAATAGATCCTGTGAAGATTGACCAAGTGTCTTGACTTTGTTCTATCCCTGTATTTCTTTTGGGAACATATAAGGTAGAGAAAATGTATAATGTACCATTAAATGCTACTAAATAACAAATTCAAGATCTTAGAGACATAAATGAATTTTTAGCTATACATTTCCTTGACAGAGAAAAAAAATATATAGGCAAAGAAGATTTTTGCACTGGAAAAAATAAAGAAAATTTTCTGTACTCTTTAGAATACAAAAATAGTATATATTTGGTCAAATGACAGTTTCATCACTGAAAATAGTAGACTCCTTTAGGGTAAACAAATTTATTTCTACTTTTGTCTTATTTCTGGCATTTAAGGAAGAAATTACTACTGGGTGATATAGATTAGATGGTGACAGCAGCCTTAGGGAAAGATGATCATTTTGCAAAAAAAACAATCACAATGAGTAAGGTGGAGCCATATCAGAGGTTAAAATAGCAAAAGAAAAAGGAAAAAGGAAACTAACCTTAGATGGAAACCTTGGGAAAACCACAGAACAATCTGAATGACATCAAAATGTATTCAACATTAAATGGCTATATATATTAGCCATAATAATTATTTCTCCCTGTTTTTCAGAACTGATACATCCTATCAGCTCTCCTACCTTGTAATTTGTTGTTGTTTGAGTTTCTAATGCCTGAGAATGTTTGAGTAGATTTTAAGTATCCTTGAGGCATAATTATAGCCCAAAACTTATCTGAAGCTCATTTCATGATCTCACACAGAATCATGTTAGGCATCCATTCCAAGTAAATAAGAAATAACTTGATAATAGTTCATTATTAGCTAAGCCCCACCACTCACTAGGTTATGCTAAGGGCATTCATTCACGAGCACAAGATTTTGTTGACTAAATTTATATGTTATTAGCATCAAAACCATAGTTATATTAAATAACTTTCCCCCCTTATATATTCTCTCATATACTTTGTTCCTATGATGCTCTTAATATTTCAATTTTACTTTCATTTAAATAACTTTTAAAATTTAATGTATACTACTCCAATTGAACCCTAAATTCCTTGAAAACAAAGACTGAGTATTCTTAAGAAATTTTTCTCTAGGACCTGGAGTTAGGACTTCATAGGCACTTAGTCACAATGAATATTCAATGAATGAATAAATGAAAAATTAAATATGTAAGATGAGTTTTTACTTTCCAAGAGTTATAAAAGTATTAGTACTCAAGAATTAATATACTTTTACCTGTTGAAATAATTTTCTTTATAGCATCTAATGGAAATGTTGAGTTTCTACACTATTATATTTAAATCTAAAAATTGCTGTTTTTATTTTAGTCAGTGAAACACTTTTAAATATTGAAATGCTCTTCCCAAAGCCCTGAATTGTACATGGCAACTTGATGAAATGTTCTCAACATGCATTGGTTAGGATCATTGATAGAATGTTTGAGGATGGGAAACTCAGCATTTAGCCAAGCAAAGCATCTCTAGAAGAGACAGCAATAGAGTAGAAAATTTCTTCTTAGAGGATATTTCTGTATTATTAAAAGCACTAGATTTAAAAAATTATGAGTTGATGCTTCCAGTTGTTACAGTCAGCCTGAATGATAAAGGCTGTCTGAGTCACAGAATATTAATGCACAAAAAGAGAAAGCTATTAAAAGTAATCTTTTTTACTAGAAAAATAATCTGATGACTCATGGGTAGCAAACAATAACAGTATAATTCTTACCAGTGATAAGAAGCCTTATCTAGCAGAGAATCAGAAAATTTCAAGTTGATAGTGACTTTAAATAACATTAGTTCATTCTACTTCAGTTTTTATTTGGGTGATAACAAAGTTGGCATCCATTACAGAACAGGTAATTTAATTATGGTTAGGGAAGTCCAGCTTCAGGAAGCATTTAAGATGGGTTAGCCACTCATGTGATCTAGGTGTTTAGACAACTTCAGAGAAGCAGTCCAGATCGGCTGTGTCAGGAGGTGGATCTCACCCAGCTCTTTGGAAATGTGAATTCAGTTCTTTAGTTCATGGATTTCTTTAGGCTGTTTATTCTGCTGCATCGTAATTGTCCAAGGAAAGTTCTTTTCTGTCCACTTATCTAATGCATTGCATGGAAAGCAATATTTTAAATCAACTCAGAGCAGAGATGTTTTGCTTATTTTAAAATTTAATGAAAACATTTATACTCAGTCATCTTTCCATTGGTATTATATATACTAAAATCCACAAATGTTGAAGAAGTCATGTGATAACATAATATAAAACAACATTTGCAAATAGTGTTATTTTTTGAAACTTGCTACTAACAATATATTGCGAATAGCATTATTGAAATCTAGCAGAGAATCAGATCTAGTGGATCTGATATTTAGTTTATTTATGTTAACCTCTCATTTTCACAAAGAAGTTAAGGTCACTATCTTTACTTATATTAAATTCAAAAATTCCTGGAAGGCAAGAATTATATACTTTTCATGTTATAAAAGAGGCAACAGGTTTATGTAGGTTAATTATGTCCAAGCTTACACAGAAGGATCTGTGGAGGCAGGACAGAAATCAAGATCTTCTGCCCTCTACTTCTTACTTTCTCTGCACTACCAGGATGTGATAGAAATTAGAGAATAAGGAAGGACCAGAACTTGAGGGTCAGAGATATATGAGGAAAACAAACGAAGTTGAAAGGCATTTCATGATCAGAAAACCCTTGTACTTATAAAATTATGGAATTTTCCAAAAATGATAGTATAGTTCTACAGGTGCCCATGAAGGGAAGAGTGTTCAACCATTACAATGATATATGTTGGATGTTTCCTGTGGGCTAAAAGCACCAAGATCCAGTTCAAAAACTTTTTCCCTCCACTTATAAAGTTCTGCCTCTGAAGCAATGCATTTTTATACTTAAACATTCTTTAGAGATTTCCAGTTGGGTATTCAAAATATTTCAACACTTGTCAATTAGTTCAAGAGAAATTACTATCAGCACAAAATGATTACTAGAAATTAGTTCTGCCACACAACAGAGGGAAAAAAAATCAGATATGTTCTGCCAGGGGATACATTTTGCTCTTTTAATGCTATGATTTTCCTTTGCAGTGCAACATTTTTTTGGAAACAAGATTGTTTTGTTAACAGAAGAGAAAATCTAGCATGTAGAGTTAAGCAATTCTTAGCTGTTCTGTTTGTTTGCTTTAAAAAACAATAGATAATACACAGTGTGTGTAAAAACAAAATATGAATTCTGGTAATTATTAATCCGTTTCAACTTAACACTTCATGTTAATAGTTTCATAGTGAAGTCTGGCAGATTGAGTCATCAGAATATAATATACAATATGAATATGAAGTTTCATCCCAGGGTACTGCAAAGGGGCTTCAGAAATCTTAGCCCAGGTCCCTTTAAGCTAACTTTCAGCCTCTTGGAGGCAATCCACAAAGACAGAAATGCCGAGAGGCATTTTGAATCAAAGAAAATTCCCATTGATGTTAAAGGGGCTTCTTCAGTGTGGAAGAGTATATTTCTAAGTATGGAAAAGACATTTTAAGGTCATTTATAAGTAAGTCAAGCATGTTTTTAATGTGTTTCTTTCTCATCATTTGTCAAAAGTATTTGAAGTTCATTTGATGAATTTGAGCTGGGTTTTGAAAGTGTCTCATGGAAATCTAACTAAATAGTACACATTAACATTAATGAAATTCCTAAGGCAAAATTCCCCCACACTGGGTTGGCTCAATATTAACCTCAGTATGAGGTTAGATTTTTCACCAAATATTTAGAGAATTTTCCAATGCCATCTCAGTAACAAAATTTCAATTAACCACATAAAACTGAAATGGCACAACTACAGGATTTAAAGGCTAGATCAATGTTTGTATGAGTGTTCCCACCAGAATTAATCCATGTATTTTTCTCATTGCCTTTCTGCCTGTTGCCTGGGATCTGTAGGCACAGCCCTCGTTGTCCAGTGGGACCATGTTCATCTCCAGGACAATTACAACCTGGGAAGCTTCACATTCCAGGCAACTCTCCTCATGGACGGGCGCATCATCTTTGGATACAAAGAAGTAAGTGACGTGACCTACTGATATTCTACCTCTCCTTGACCTTGACCGTGACCCTTTTTCTTCAAGTGTCAAGTACAGGATATTTCAGCCATGAACTTCAAATAATTTTCTTACCTATAGGTTTCATTTACTTAATAGAAAAAAAATTTGTTTTGTGTTTTAATCTTCTGGGTAGTCATCATTGTCCATTTTGGGGATATTGTTTTATTTTGTATTCTGAAATCATTGACATTATGACCCACACATTTTATACAGTTATTAAATAATTATAGTGTTATTATAGTGAAACATTTCTAAGAAAAAAATTCTAATTTGCAAAGATTTCTCATCTGTACCTGAAAGTTTAATTTTATTGTTTTTTTAATTGCTTTGTCAATTTCTGTGACTTTTTTTTGTTCTGATTCCTAAAGCATAAGTAAATATAAACACATGCGTACCTCAGTAACCCAACACTGAAAGTTCCAGGACAACTGTGCCTACAATCCCTTTAATGTTTATTGAAATCTAATAGAAATGATTAATTAGAAAGCATCAGTAATAGGGAAAAAAAACAAAGGAGTAACTTAAACCTATGGCTTGATTCATTTTAAAAAATGGACAAAACTAAAGAAATGAAAATTTACTAAATTGTAACAAGTTTAAAAATGTTTAGAATAAAAGTGTGTTTGATTTCAAATTCTTTTGATAGTGTAATTAAGGTCTATCATACAAAGAATATAGGAAAAAAGTTTCAAGAACTACATATGTAATGTTTTAGGCAGTCAAGAGACAGATCCTGGCAATGTAAATTAATAGTGGGTGTTATTAACCCATAGGTTAATGGATATTTATAATAATATAGATGCCATAGCTTCTTTTCAATTGAGAAGTCATAATTTTCTTAGGAAATAAATCCCTAATTATAAAAAGAATGTTGATACTCAAGAAACTATCTGCTTTGGTTGAATCTTCTGAAATCATCTATTCCATAAAGTAAAGGAGAGTTCAATTTCTACTAAATAGGTCAACTTCTGAAAGTCTACTGACTGTGTCAGATGCTTCTCTTCATTTGAAGAGATTTCCCATGTGAAACTTTTTTTTAATTTTTAATTCACTGGGGGAAATAGTGTAAATAAAATATAATCTAGGATGTATCCTATTCTATACTTCTTCACTCAGAGCTGTTTTGATATTATAGCCTACCGTATTTTTGTATCATATTCTCTAGAAGTTGAGAGAAATCTCAAAATGACTCATTCATTTCTAGTTTTCCTTGTAATCTACTATATTGCTGCAATGTCAGAGTGACCTTTAGGAATGTTGGTTTTCAATACTTGTAACCAACAATGGTAAAATTTCTAGAAAGATCAAGGTCACTAAGTCTAAAGTCTTAGATCTGACCAACTGCTGACTTGGTCAAAACACAGGTTTGTGTTCTCATTGTGGTCTCTCTCTTTCTAGTTTTTATTGTCAAAATTGTCAGTTTTATTTATACTGCTCTCAGATGGTCTCACATTGCTGAGTGTGTTGATTCTTTCTATTCTTCCTTTGTTCTGGGGCCATTGTAAAAACTTTTTTTCTTCACTTTAATCAAAGAAAAAATTTTCCATTATGGTTTTCCTGTTTGGTCACAGAGAATCTTAAGCTGATAGGCAGCTTAATGTTGTTTTGGTGTTTCCAGACTGCTGTCCAGTTAATTATTTACCCTCTGTACTCAAAGTTCAAAGAAATCATTTTTATTTTATTATTTGCCTTGTTATCCTGTCCTCGGCCCTGATCAAAAAGCAGTTTCTTCTTCCCTTTTCTGGTTTCCCCCCCAATAATTTAACAATACATTTTATTTATCTGAAATTTTATTTGTAATCTTTGTCAAGGTTAAGAGTTTCTTTGCATTTGTGGTGAGAGATCCAGATGTTCTTAAAACTTTTAGAAAAATATTTATAATCATGTGTTTGCATTACATAATACTTTGTGTCATTTATTATCCTTTACAAAATGCTTACCCATAGATTACAGTGTCCATTTGATCCACAATCCTTATATTCTTAGTATTCTTAATGTGTTATAAAAGCACCAGCACATACAGGGTGTTCAACAAATGTTTGTGGCTTAATATGGAATTAGGTTACACATGATTATTTTATAGCTAAGCAAGCTGAGGCAGAGCCATTAAATGACATGTTTGAGGTCACAGAACAAGTTAAGGACAAACCCAGGAGGAAAAGCCTTAATTCAGTGATCCCAAGGCATTTCAACCTTTGTTCTCTCCCAAGGAGATTATGTGTATCATTTCACAAATCAGTGCCTTGTTTTTATATTCCAATAGATATTTCTCAATGTTTTCTGTTTAATAGTCTTTTTTTTATACCTCATCATATTCCACAAATACAAGTATACTCAGGAGAGGTATTCCTACTTAATTTGTCAAGCTAACCAAATTGAAGAAACATAATATAAAAAGTAATATTTTGTGTTCCTGTCCAGGCTAAAATTACAGAACTGAAATTAGAGAGAGCAAAGTAAGTGTAATTCCTTTTATAATAAATTACTCCTTGCAAGCTAGTGTCAGCTTTGTTTGATGGTATTATATTTTGTGTGAGAAGAAAAATTATTACAAAAAAACACAAAAATACAGGACTTAGTTAAACTGTACATTAAAATTTGTAATTCATGAAATAAATTTATTAAAGCAAATTTTACTTTCACTGCTCTCAGATTTTTAATCCCGCATTTAATTATTTTTTGTTTAGTAACTCTTAGCTTGCCAGCCCCACAGTAACCATTTGACCTCCAATTGGGCCATGCTCCCAACATGATTGTTTCTCACAGTGCAGGCTAAAGAGTGATCAAGGAATTAGAAAAGACATTTTTATTCCTGATAACATCTGATTTGTGAATGGATTTGTGAATGGAGGTGCCACCACTGTGTTCCTTTACCAAAGTCCAACTGTCTTCTGTGACCATATGGTGAGAGGTGTATGTCAACATGCATTCCTTTAAATAATTAAGTCATTTCTTCCAGATTATAGCTCTATTTTATTCATCCAAATATTTGAAATTCTATTTTAAGTTATAGACCCTCTATTGTAAAACAACCATTTATTTTAGTTAATTTTTAAAGATATAATTACTTATGATGAAGCCAAAAATCTTCACCAGAAAGAAAGACCCCTTACATTTTAATTTCTTTCAAATTTACCAACTGTTCCCTGTAGTGTACCTTTTCTTTCAATTTTATTGTATCCGTGTGTGTCTTTTACCAATTAAATTGTGGATTTAATCATCTAATGAAATAAAAAATGTAGTCCTCTATTTCCTTGAATATTTTGATAACAGTTCTCTTAAAGTCCATGACTTATTAAAATCTGGATTTTCTGTGAATCTGTTTCTATTATCTATTTTCTTATTTTTCCCCCTCTGCACTTTCATTCATTGGTCTCCTTGTATGCTAAGTATTTTTGACCAAATATTGGACATCATTTACAAGATACTAGAGAAATGCTCTTGAAGTTGCAGATACTGTTTTTTTCTCTAGAAAGGATTTACTGTTTTGCTTGTTTGTTTCCAGTAAGGATAGGACAGATAAATTTTATCAGTGAAGGGCTAAGCTCATGCCATATTGAGCATCTGTCCTTTTGAAGATAGTACACTTCTGATTAGCCCTCACTCTTAGCGTGTAGTCCTTTAGGTATCTCTACCAAAGGCCTGAGTATTGATGGAGCTTTCACCTGAATGGCCTTGGATGCCTAATCTTTCCTCAGATCCTGAAGGCAAGCTGAAGTTCTAGTTACCTTCTTGGTCTCTAAGTCTTCCTTATGATTGGAAAAAATGTCTTTGATGAGTGATGTTCGTTTTTCTTCTGTAGTTAGTTTCCCTTCTCAGAGCTCTTGATATTTTGAATCCTTACTCTTTGTTAACCACCTTATGTTTTCAACAGATGCTCTTAATATTTTGTCCATCTTTCTTGCTTGATCTAAGTTGTAGAAGTTGTATTATGCAACTTCATCTGCCAATTCAGTTTTAATATCAACCTCTGAGCTTGTTTTAAAAACTTAAAAACTAGCATTTTTGTAGCTCTTCCTATATCCCAGGCACTGAACTCTGCTTAAACTTGATCTCACAATCTCATGAAAATAAAGAGGTAGCTCCTTGTCATTTACAGAGAAGGAAACTTAAATACCCAAAAATATTAAATAACTTCCCTATAATTAGTGAACAAAGATTCAACTGAGAAAATAAAACTCCAGAGCCTATAAGTCTGACCACTATACTTGCATGCTTCCCTGAAACTCTTTTTCACTGTGAATGAACTGGTTCTCTCATTTGGTTATCCACAGCCATCTTTCTTGGGTGGTCACTATCATACTGAATTAGCAACTTGGGAGTAAGGTAAAGGTGATTTGCTTTCTAAAGCATTTAACTTATTAATTTTTAATTTAAAAAAAATGGAAAGAGGCAGCCTGGTGCAGTGGAGCACACCTATAATCCCAGTGACTAGGGAGGTTCAGGCATGAGTAACACAAGTTCAAGGACAGACTCAGCAATTAGCGAGGCCCAAAACAACTTAGCAAGACCCTCTCTTAAAATAAAAAATAAAAAGGTCTGGGGATGTAGCTCACTGGGGAAAACACTCACCTGTTTCAATCCCTAGTACCAAGAGAGAAAGAAAAGAAGAAGCTGTACATGTGTTAAAAGAAATAGCTCCTTTTCTAAGAAAGTAGAATTTGGAAACTCAAATTCACATTTCCTAATCTGTTAATAACTAAGTATGACCCTAGAACCCAGAATCTTTATATTATTTTAACTGCTGTTGAACAGTGATGATTACAATGGATTTGAACTGAAATTGCTGATCTATTGATGATATAAGGAATTTTTTTTAAATTCCAAAATCATTAGAGATTTGAAGTCAAATTCTTTCCAGTCCTTGGTGCTGCCTATCACAACACACCATCAAAGTTTCCTAGCCACACTTCCTCTGACCTGCTTCATCTGTCTTCACCTGATACATCTTCAATTTTCTGTTACTCCAGATGCAGACTAGGAAAGGATGTAATTCTTTTTGTGTGTAGTGTGAATTTGGTTATTTTTCTTACACTGGCTTATGTGAAGGACAAGAATTGTCATTAATTTAGAATAATCTAATTAAAAATAAAGTCATGTGATCCATGTAAGGTGACAGAAGAAAACCATATAAAACAAATGCCCAGTGCGGGAGTCACCTTATTCTGGCCATTTTCTTTGTGGAATACTTTACTCTCTTCTTCCACTGCAAATTCTACAGGAGGTCAATAGAGAGGAACTTTACTATTTATTAAGTAAAATCACTTTTTAATCTATTCTACCATTTAAGTACTTAAAACTAATGTTCCTTAGTGTAACATTTACTGCTTCTGTGGGAGAGTATATTGTTAATAAATCACCATTACCAATTTGTTGCAGGTTTCAATGGGGTCCTTAACGCATTTTAAAAATTTCTTTGAAGACTATTTCTCTTATTTAAACTGTCATGACCCTCATTCGTGGTTATCAGCTTGAAAGGATTAAAAGATGAATACTTGCTGAACTTGCAGAATTTGTGAGAAAAAGATAATTCAAGAGAATAAGAGAGGCCAAAAAAGAACAGTGAAGTGAGACCACCATCATTTAGGTGTAAAGTAATTCATCTTCTATAACTATGGCTGTATAAGTGAAAATGTTTGACATGTGTAAATATAATATGTTATGTGTGTGTGTGTGTGTGTGTGTGTGTGTGTATGTGTGTGTGTGTGTGTATACCTATGTATATACTGGTTCTCTCATTGGGTTATCCACAGCCATTTTTGGGGTGGTCGTTATCATATTGAGTTTGCAACTTGGGAGTAAGGTAAAAATGATTTGCCTTCCAAAGCATTTATCTTATTAATTTTTAATTTTAAAAAAATTGAAAGAAGCAGTCTGGTGCAGTGGAGTACCTACAATGCTAGGGAGGTTCAGGCATGAGTAACAAAAGTTCAAGGACACACCAATTTAGCAAGGCAAAAAATGACTTACCATGAACTTCTCTCAAAATAAAAAGGGCTAGGGATGTAGCTCAGTGGTAAAGCACCTACCTGTTTCAATCCCCAGTACCAAAGAAACTTTACAAATGTGTGAATAGAAAAAGTTTTATATATATGTATACCCTTACACACATATGTATTACAAACATATTACAAAAGCTGATTTAAAAAATATGTTAATCATCTTTCCATCCCTATGATGAAGTACCTGACATAAAGAACTTGAAAAGAGGAAAGATCTATTTTAGCTCATGGTTTTAGAGGTTTCAGTCCATGATTGGCTGGCTGTATTGCTATGGGCCAGTGGTGAGGTATATCATCATGGATCATGGCAGAAGAACATGAGAAAAAGAAAGAGAAAGGAGAGAGGGGCCAAGAAAGAGACATAGGGGTGGAGAAGGAAGGGACCAGGAGCAAAATACACCCTTCCAGGGCATATCTCCATTGACCTACTTCCTCCAGCTAGGTTCCACCTCTTACTATTTTTACTACCCAATCATCTATTCACATTATTAATTTATCAAATGGATTAATCCACTGATGAGGTCAGAGCCATCATGATCTAAATCACTTCCTAAAAATCCTATCTCTGAATATTGCTACATTGGATAAAAATCATTTTAACACATGAGCCTCTGAAGGACATTGAGATCCAAACTCTAACAAAAACTCTTAAATAATTCTAAGGAAATGGCAGACACAGATGTTTTTATGTTATAGAACTTCTCTGTATTTTAAATATGTGAAATATTAAAATTTTACCTACATAGCTTTACTTAGGATCTGATCATTTGCATGTTTAGTTATATTTTATTTTTAGGTATGACACATATAAAAGCTTCTGACATGTTAATTTTTCAGTTTACTTTCTATAGTGAAAAAATAACAAATTGAATGGTTGTTCATTATGTTCCTTTAATAATAAATATTCTGAATAAAAAATAAGTAAATAAATAAAGTAGCAAGGTAGAAAAATCAATGTCCTAGAGAAAATAATTTTAGGAATAGAAAATCTATTGTAGTGGTGATTCTGCCATTAACTGGCTATGTGGTCCCTTGGGCAATTTATGTGATATATTTCTGGATGCTTTTTCTTTCCTATGTTTTTTCAAGCCTCACCTCTCTTTCTCTCTCTCTCCCCCTCCCTCCCTCCCTCCCCCCCCCCCTCTCTCTCTCTCTCTCTCTCTCTCTCTCTCTCTCTCTCTCTCTCTCTCTCTCCCCACCCCCAGTAATCTATTTTATTTATTTATTTTTTACATGCATGGCAATAGTGGAATGCCTTACACTCATTATTACCCGTTTACAGCACAATTTTTCATAACTCTGTATTGAGAGGTTTATTTCATGGAGTGAGTGTTCTGCTGATCATATGGCTATATCCAGTCTTCCTGCCCTTATGTTCCATAACCAGAGAGCCCCTTTGTCCCTGGGGTTAAAGGCCTGATCAGCACTCCAAGTATTTACCCCATCCCAGGGTATAGAGTTTTCTCAACCTTCTTTCTTTCCCTTCAGTGTTTATTCCCAGGCCATGTATAGGCAAGCTCCCTTATCTATCTGTTGTCCCAGGAGAAGTCCCCACCATAGGGTTTTCTGTTTTGAGCCAGTTGCTTGGGTTGGTAGACACTGCTTCCCTATCCTTTCCTGCATGAAGCTCAAACTCTAGTTTTTCCATTCAGTAGTGAATAATCTTTGTATTAGAGCTCATCCTGATTGTGCATGTTTTTATATTGTTTGTGTGTGTGTGTCTATGTACACATTTGTAAAATAAATATGTCACTAACATTTAAGTATTACAAGATGCTAAATAAAAATATAAACATCTATATTTTCTTCAGTCATCTGAAGCCCTTGAAGCACTTAGCTTGAATTTCTATATGACAAAATGTGGCTGAAAAAAATATACTTAGAATGTGCTTATTTAATTTCTCCTCCTCCATTTTCTTCTTTCTTATTCTAAGGCCACACTAGTTTGTGTGATGATGTTTAAAGTCCTTTGCTTACAGGGGCACATTTGACTTATTAGTTTCATGTGCTGGTACTTGACTTATCAATTTCATGTGCTTGTGTGAGGCACTGGTTTCAATCCACAGCACTACAGAAAAATAAAAATATACAAAGTAGTTTTTTGGCAACTCTGCATTAATATTTTTGCCTTTATGTGCTGTTTTGTTAATAACTGAAGATAGCTTGACTTTTAATATCAGATTCTCTACTGAATAACGCAGAAGCCAGACATTTAAGGAAGATGAGTTAGGAAGTTAAGGATTAAATGCAGGTAAGAGTGGATAAATTAGAAAGCTTTGATTTTTCCCTGGGTTTCGTTGTTGTTGTTGTTAATGTTAAGCAACTAAATGCCATATTGCTGATTAGCAAGTGACCAAAAATTGGTTTAGAATAATTCTTTTCCAGTTAAATTCCGCTAGGCATATGATTCACCCTTTGGAACAGATACTATACAATCAAGCTCTTGCTGAGATACTGTGCTGCCCATTAGATAGATAACAGGGCCCATAATGGAAACAAATGAATGTTTTGGCGAGGTTTGCTGGGCAGAGCAGAGGACAGAAGAAAATAAAATTCCATTACCTCTTATTTAAGCTCATGCTGTTATCTCCCTGTTTGAGAGGCAGACGTAAAAGCTCATGTTCTAGGGGTTATGTTGGCCCCTGTGTCCTAGGGAATGATACTGCAGTATGCAGGAGAGATCAGCTCTTGTTGTTGAAGCTTCTTCTTCCAAAGGCCAGGGTAGTCTGCCCTACTGTTGCTTACTCTTTTAATTATCTTTTCCTGCTTTAATTATGTCTAACCCCTTCTGGCTTCTCTGTTTATTTTGTTCCAATATATCATTTGTAGAAAATTTATGCCAAATAATAACCTTATCTGTAACTTATTTTAGAACAAAAAGTAAAATGTTTTGAGAAAGGAATTTATGAATGCTTCTGTAAGTCAACACAGAAGCATATTTTGACTAGCAATAACACTGTCTGTGTTGTAGAATGAGTGTCATTACAAAACCAGATCTCCAAAATTTGTAATACTGATCATACAGAGGCCCAGTGAAAATTTAGCTTTGTTATAATCATGAAAGGGCAACTATCATAAGCATTCAAAGATAATGAAGATATGTTTCAAAGAAAGAAAACACTTCTGTAGTGCAGTTATTATTTCCTATTGGCTTCCTGGTATCTGCAGTTTAGCTGACTCAGCAGACATTTTGAGGGTGAATATAAATGTGTATGTAGAAAGGATTAAAAATTGAGCTCCCCTTAATCAAACATTTTAGATTTTTTAGTATTTTCGCATCTTTTTTAGCAGGGATGCACTGACTTTAATACTTCATATCCTTGTCAATACAGAGTCCTCTGTGGAATGGATGATCATGACAACATGACACACCCCATTCTTGTACTCATTTTGCCCAATACTGGCTATAATTCTTAACAGTTTATTTGTGTGTACACACATACATGCACACACACAAATACACATCTCATACACAATTGCTTCATTGATATTAGTCATGAAATGGCTCATTTTTTATATTTTTAAAATTTTTGTGTTCTTTTTAGTTGTACGTGACAGTAGAATATAATTAAAATATTTATACAGACATGGAGCACATGTTATTTTAATTTGGCTCCCAGTCTGTGGTTATACATGATGTAGAGATTCACTGCAGTGTATTCATATCTTTATGTAGGAAAGTTATGTCAGATTTATTCCACTGTCTTTCCTATTTCTTTCCCCTATCCCTTCCTTCCATTCCTCCTTGTCTAATCTACTAAACTTCTATTCTTCCCCTCCCCACCTTGTTGTACATTAGCATCCAAATATCAGCGAGAACATTCCACCTTTGGTTTGGGGGGATTGGCTTATTTTGTTTAATATAATAGTCTTCAGATTCATCCGTTTACCAGCAAAAGTCATAAAGTCATTCTTTTTATGTCTGAGTAATATTTCAATGTGTATATATACCACATTTTCTTTATCCATTCATCTGTTGTAGGGCACCTAGGTTGGTTGCATAGCTTAGCTATTGTGAATTGAGCTACTGTAAACATGGATGTGGCTGTGCCACTTTAATATGCTGATTTTAAGTCCTTTGGGTATACACCAAGAAGTGAAATAACTGGGTCAAATGGTCTTAAGTTTTCTGAGGAATCTCCATACTGATTTCCAGAGTGCTTGCACCAATTTGCAGTCCCACCAGCAATGTATGCATGAGTGTACAAAATGGTATATTTTAAATGTGGCTTTTAATAGTTCTCCTAATTCATCTTACTAGTCTCTAATAATTTATACTGACATGCAAACCTACAAACTCTTCTGCCTTGCTCCCTGGGAACTCATCCAGATTACTGATCATTCATAGATATTTGAAAGTAAAAAGAAAATAGCCTGAGAAGGTAGAGTAAGAAAGATATGAGAATATCAGGCAGGGAGAGGCCAGGGAGCTTCTGTAGGAAACCTCTGTAGAATCTTGGTGTTGCCTATCACTGACCTTTGACTAAATTAAGTATTTAACTCAATGGGCAAAAAGAGTTTGGGTTTTTTTTCCTCCTTTTCAAAACCTGAGATGTAATCATTTCATAAAAGGCTTGGGCAGTTTCTAGGCAAATGGAAGGAATTGAGAGCTCCTTGTGTATATTCATTTTAATATTTAATCAGGACAAAATTTCAGAGTTTTAGAAACCCCAGTCTCTTACTAGTGAACTCTCTAAAATTTTAAAGAAATGCATTTGAAGTCACTCATATTGCCATAGAGTGATGATGCTTCTGCATCTTTCTCCTGGTCCTCTCCATCTCTGTACACTTTGGTTCTGTCTCTAGAGCTGCTTGAGTTGCTCTCCACACACCCAAAAGATTGCCTTCTGTTGGACTGAGGTGAATGAGTCCCCTGAAGCTGGACAACACAGCATTCCTGATGAAACATACACTTTTCTTGATAATACCCTTTACCCTCCTTTTTACTTCACTGGCCTTATTAAATTCATGCAGTACCTACACAATTCATCAAAAATTCAGCTTTCTGTCTCTTTTGCCTCTTTTATTACAATGGTGTAGTCCAAGCCACCCATCTCCTACCCGGACAACTATGATACACTCCTAACTAGTTTTTCTGACTCCCTTTTCCTCCTACAGTCTTGATCACAAAAATCTAGTATTTTTTTTCAACCTAAAGCAATTCCTTTCCTCTACTTAAACCTCTCCAAATCTTCCTGTATTTTTTGGAATAAAATCCTATGTACTGCCATGGCTTTCAAGGAATACACATCCCTTATGATCTGCCCCACTATCTCCTACTTTTTTTAACATTCTTGGTTATTACTTTTGCCCCAGCTATGGAGATGACATTTCAATTCCCAAAGCACACCAAAAGCAATTGAGACAAGTTCTTCACGTGTGCTGGTACCTCTACCCAGAATGGTTCCCTGAGTAACCACATGGCAGACTTTTACTTCTATTGAGTTAATTCTGGAAAGTCACCTTATCAGAGGGATCCTTAGTGACTATCCTTTCCAAAAAAGACACCCATCCTTAACTCTCCAGCCAGTTGTCTTCATGGTACTAAGAACCTTATCACATACTCTATTTTTTATAATTACTTGTTTTAATATCTACTTTACCCTGAAGCTCTCTGAAAGCAAAATCATTGTTTTATTCTCTGCTGTAACTGCAGTGCCCAAAATAAGGATATCTTTTGAATTAATATCTGATGAATGAATGAATTTTTCCTATTTCATCAAACAGTATGAACAGTATACATGTCTTTTGGGGTGGGGGGAATAATTTGTATGTAGTCAACATTATTCTTACTTTTTTAAATCTGTACTCTCATATTAAGACTCAGAATTGACATATTTAAATATTAGAGGAGAGTAGTATGTCAGAATTGGTATTCAGAAGTCATTGGCTCATAAACATGTAAATTTTCAAAACTGATAACAAGCTAAAATATATCCCTTAACTATAAATGATGGTTTCTGTCTATTTCTACCCTTTTTATAGATGGCTAGAATATCTTCCCCTTATAGTTTTTGTTTGGATCATAGTTAACAATTTACTTATTGAAACTTCAAAACATCAAAATCATTCAATAGAAGGAAATAACAGTTTGAGGATTAAAAGAGTCCTTAAGGTTGTCTACAATGATCTTCCTAGAAGGTTGGTCAATTCATCAGATAATGTTCAGTGATAGAACCCTAAGTACACCTTAAGGCTACCAAGTTTGGTTTTGAATGGATTTTCCTTGGTTAAATAAATCTTCATCTAGTTTTCTTATACATATTATTCTTAGCTTTTGTAATTTACAGACCAAAGAATAAACTAGATGATAAAAGAAATATAGAAAAATATGGGAGTGGGTACAGAAAATGAAACTTTTCCACTGGAACATTTTCTATCTTTCCAGTTTCACTGCATGTAGAATTAGAGAGAGATTTATCTGATTCCAAGAAAACTAGGAGGAGGAATGCCACATCAACTTATGCAGAAACACCCACAGGAATTTGTATTGGCTACTTGATCTTTACCAAAGAATGTATTGGTCAGAATTGCTATGTAACAACTGATCCCCTCATGTAGTGGCTTACACCAATTCCATTTCTTATTTCCCATAAGATACCTATGGATTACATTTGTAGTTACACTGATCTTTACTGGACCCTTGAGTGCCATCCATTAACTGGTGGATATTCTGGGAGCTGGCTGGTCAAAGGTGCCCCCTGTTGGGAAAAAAAGGTTTCCTTCATGTGTCTCTCCCATGCATTCAGCAGAGCAGCAGGGTACCTTCCCTAGCAGTGGCATGTTTCCAAGAGAGGAAATAGAAATTTGCAAGCACTTTTTAAGCTTCTTTTTTGCTTCATGTTTGTAGTTGTGTTCTTTTGCCATATGACCGAGCATCGAGTCAGAGTGAGAGAACATTGCAAAGTTACAAAAGAGTCTGGATTGAGGCCATCAGTGTAATCAATCCACCACAGAATAAAAGCACTGGAGAAGAGGGTTGGACGTGGAGACTAAATACAAAGGAAGGGGGTGAAAGGAAGGAAAGAGAGGGAGAAAACAAAATCAGAATGAAAGATGAAGAGAGGTAAAAAGGTGGAATGCCTAATCTGAAGGGAGGACACAGTGCTGGGAAGGTTACAGGAGCAAAGAAATAGGATCTGAAAAATAAGGTCTGGGGTAAACACATAGTATTCATAACAGCATAATAGTGTTTTTCAAATGATGCTAATATAAGCCCAAGTTCTGTTATGAATATTGGATAAAAGGAAATACAATAAATTATTGCAGAGTAATCTGGTAAAGTATTCTGTAACTTGCAAAGGAAAACTACAGTTGTAGTGTTGGAGAATGAAAGCCAGTGATAAATACCAGTAACAAAGCTTTCATACTTGTTTCTGAGCAGGCATTCAGGAACAGTATCCTAACCATTGAATGACTTTGTTTTATTAGGATGAATAAGATATAACTTGGGATTTTTTTTATGTATGCCTTTCTATCCTTTTGTCTTTTCTTCCTTAAATGAGAGTCTGACTTATAAATATGAGTTAGATTTCTATCAGCACTCCTGAATCTGTAATAATCTAATATCTCTGTTCATCAGTTTTCTGTTACTATAACAAAATATCGGAGATAGTTAACTTATAAAAAAATAGGTTTATTTTGCAACACAGTTTGGAGTTTTCAGTTCAAGATAAGATGGACTCCTTGCTTTGGGCCTCTAATGGGAATGCCAGATGGCAATGGGGAGGAGCATGTGTACTTACATCATTTGTTCTAGGTTTTATGTCTAGAACTCCATATGTAAGCAAGATCTTCATGAAAATAAACATGAAATAAAATCAATTAGGAAAACAATTAGTAAGAGAAGAATCTTTATTCTTGACATTATAGCCTTTGTTTGTTGCATGAAGAATCAGTTAAATTGGTTGAAAATCTATGGTTTTTCATCCCAAGAAACCACCTCTAGGTCTAGTTGCTCTCTTATCTCTAACTCATCAAATGGCTCTAAATTGATGTTACCTTGAGGCATTATATATCTGACTTTTGTATTTCCTGCTCCTCCTCTACTCCCTCATCTCTCTCACCAGATTTTGTTTGTGAAGCAAGATGATCCCACTCTGAATGCCTAAAGGAAATTCAGGTCTAACACAAGTAATCTGCTTTTTCTTTTCCAGATTCCTGTCTTGGTCACACAGATAAGTTCAACCAATCATCCCGTGAAAGTGGGGCTGTCTGATGCTTTTGTCGTTGTCCACAGGATCCAACAAATCCCCAGTATGTAGAAGAAGGGTAATTGCAAAGTGTGAGCCTTCTGTGAGGGTAAATTTTAAGAAAATTGATCTCAGGCAGATGTAACTGGACCAAAAAAGAAAAATCACTTAGATAATTGCTGCTTGTTAATTGTACTGTGTGGTTTATAACTCCTATTGGGGTTGGCTATCTCCATTACCCTTGAACTAATAAATACAAGTGAGTAGGAATTGAATAGCTCAGGCAAGAATGTGCACTTTGGGATTCTTTGAGATAGTTGGCTGGGATGAGCAAAGATAATTCTTTTATTAACTAATAAGAACTATAACAGTGACAGATTATTTGATTGATAGGTCTATGATTCTCCATGTTTATTTATTTAAAATGAGTTGATGAGAAGAAAATCAACTTTGTGCTATTCTGTATTTAACTAGTTTAAGACTGTTTGAGAGACTAAAGGAAAATGAAATAAAAAGTATAAATTTAAGTAAATGAAAGTTTGAGTGAAGTTAGACCTACCAGAGAAGACATGTGACATGTATCCTCCCCTCTTAAATCATTCTTACCTATCTAGTCTAGTTTATACGTTGTAGAATTAAAATATATGTGCTATTTTGGGCAACTGTTCATGATGTTAGAAAATTAAAATGTTGCTTGGTGTCCAGATCTGTGGTAGAGAATATTCTGTTCATGTAAGACACTCTGAGTTCATCCTCAACACCAAAAGAGAGGGAGGGATGGGGGTAGGAAAGAAGGAAGGAAGGAAAATGTCAAAATGTGAACTGCATTTCGAAGCTGTTCTGACTATGTGAATAGCTATCTTTTGAAACCATCTCAGTTTTTTCAACCTCCCTTACTTCCAGACAGTCCTGAAGAATGCTCAGGGTGTTAGTACTGGGATTTTTGTTTATTTGAGTCCTAAATGTGCTTATTTAAAAGCAAAGGGCAATAAAATATATCTCAAGATTAGATCATTTCTTTCCTTTTTGTTCAAAAGTTCTTTTCTTCTTTTATTTCATTATAGCCGTGGACTCAATTTATCACATGTGTATGCTGTTCGGTCTTGACTTGAGCTGATTCTGCTTAATTATGTCATCTCTCAAACACAGAAAGTAAATGGGGTGGAAACTAGACTTTTAAGAGCGATGGATTGGCTGGAAATGTTATAAGGGCTATCTAAGTTAAGAATGGCATTCAGATATGAACATGTATCTTCTGTGGGTTTTCCCCTTGTTAGCTTAGAATTTGTGGGAGGTAATATCCAAGGGAATTGTTAAATTGAGGAAGATTTTCCAGAAACTAAATTGCGTGGAGTACAAAGCAAGGATATGTTAGTATGTGCAGGCAACATAAAGGCATTCTGACAGAGCTCTTAAATAATAGGCTGAGCCCTGGGAGAGCCAAGGTTGGCTTCTGTTTGGGGAGGAGTGTTCTCACATTCTTCTATTCAGAGGTGTTAAATCAAGCATGACTTGAGTCAATTATTGCACAAGAGAAAGGAAACACTAGTTTTAGTTTATTTGTTGGTTCTTTCTATGCCGGGAAGAATTTTATTTGTAGCTTGCTCAGAAAGTATTTTATTCCACATTGCTATCCTGATGTATTGTTGTTGAGAGAGGGAGGGAAAAAAAAACAGCAAAGTACAAGAGAATTTTTTAACAAATATATTTTAATATGGAAATTTTATATATGTTTTCTAGGATAAAATTGTACTTAGAAGTCAAGGTTTCAAAATGAAAATTTTGGATGCTTTGTTTTTCTGTAAAAGGATAACTGTTAAATTTTAGGTGGAAAATATCTTTCCAAATGTAAATTTTATCAAATAAATCAGCAAAATTCATATGAATTTTGATGCTAGATTATGTCTAACATTCAGGACTCAGCATTCAACTTAAAAGATTACTGGGACTTGAGTTCAGAGGAAATCTTCTCTCAGATATTTTTGTTTACTTAGGATGGAATTCACATTTCCTATGAACCTTACTATTCAATCCTGAGAAAATTAGCCAAGAAGGAAGGGAAGTTTTGAGTCTCTGATGTTCCCCTCTCTGTCATTAGATGAGACCATATTGAAGCAAGAAAATTAGAATTGATGTGTTCTACTTAAAATTCACTTCAGGAACAGAAAATTTAAATCTCCCTAAAAATCTGTTCCCACTTCAAAAAGTGCAACAGTGTCTGTTATATGAGCTTCTGTGTAAGAGGAGAAATATATTGCATTGAATTCTCAGCTAAAAAGAAAAAAATTATTTTCGTCAGAAATTTGGATAACCCCAGATTGGTATAATACAAGTTGTTATTTTTTTTCTTGAGAAATAAGATGACTAGAGATCTGTATGTTACTTATTTGTACAATTAGAACTTAAGGAAATATTTAAGTCCTTTTCAAAATTCTGTTCACATTATTTCACAACTGTTGCTATTACAAGTGGCCCTTGCAGGGAATTTAAATATTTTTATTTTTGTTATGAATTTTTCTTTTTCTTTCCCTGAGTGGATTTAGGGAACTATAGACCATTATGGCAAGTAATGGGCAATATAATTTCTTCTGTATTCCAAGAAGCATTGCATAGGATCTGATTCTCATAAGATCAACTTTCTGTCCTTTTTACTATTTTAGTTACATGGAGTATAGAACCCAGGATTTTGGCATAACCAAGCCAAGACAGCACGAAAATGTGGGTCACAGCATTGAGACTAAGTTTTCTCAATGGAATCATCATTACTATACCATTCTTATCAGATTTGGTGAAGATTTGATCAAGCAGTCAATAAGCTGTAAATTTTTTTATTTATTTATAACTAAACTTTTTCCCAACCCATCATTATCATAATCAACAACAAAAACTTCATTTTTTCTTTAGTTTTTAATGGCTTCCAAGCTGGGTGCCATTGAGCATGCAGGAAATACCCACTTGGGAGGCTGAGGCAGGAGGATCATGAGTTCAAAGCCAGCCTCAGCAACTTAGCAAGCTGCTAAGCAACTCAATGAGATCCTGTCTCTAAATAAAATACAAAAAAGGGCTGGGGATGTGGCTCAGTGGTTAATTGACCCTAAATTCAATCCTCAGTACCAAAAAAAAAAAAACTTTCCAAATTATAAATTGTTTCATTTAACTTTTTGAGCATTATTAATTAAAGTGGCTGGTTTTCTATCCAATAAGTTCATGAGATTTTAGTAAACCGATAAATAGTTCCAAAGTTATAAGGAAAATTATTCACTCTTTCCTCTTCCCCCCAAATTAAAAAGCATATGGTAAAATCAATATTTATAATTAAAAAACAAAATGAAAGATAAAATCTATAAGGGGTGTTGTAATGTGAATATTGGTCTTGAGACCCTGAATGTATTATTTAATTCCTACAACTAACTCTCTTTATATGTACAAAGAGCATCTTGGTACCTAATACAGTATGTATTGAGTCTGCAGCAACTGACACAAAGTAATCAGTGTGCTTGAGCTTGGCGAGCAGTGCTCTTTCCCCCATCATCAGCATCACTTTAGGTGACAGTAATAATAACAGATGTCATCACCCAGCCTGGGTGCCCTTTGGAGTAGGCCCACAGGGAATTTCCACAAAATCACTTGGACTCAGTGTCAAGAGGGAACTCTCAGTTGGTCTGACTATGACATTGTGTAGGGTTTTTTGCTTTTTGTTTTTGTTTGTTTGTTTGTTTGTTTAGTGTGTCCTTGTAACTTTTGTATGTTTCTGCAGTATAGTCTTGTGCCTCTACATCACTTTCTGTTTTTCATAAAATATTTTTGTGATACTTTAGGGACAGAAAAAAATCCCAGAAATCAGTTGTTTCATTCTCTACAGAAACATATAGAAAAAGAGTCTCCATGTAATGCCTTCAGTTATTCATTTCAGAAATATGAACATAAATGTATACTTAATACCATTAGAAGCATAATGCATTTGAATTCAGGGGAATTTAAAAATAATGAAAAACATAAAGAATAAAAATTAAATTACTTGTAGATCTACTAAAAAAGAGTTAAAAATTAATATTTTCATGTATCTGTGTCTTGTTTTTCATTTACAGTATTCATGCACACAAAGAAAAGTGGCATTGTGCTATGCATATTTTTGTAGCCTGTTTTTCCCTTAAAATATAGAACACTTTTTTTCTACAGTGTTAAATATTTGTCTAAAATATATTTTGGGGAGGGTACCAAGGATTGAACTCAGGGGCAGTTGACCACTGAGCCATATCCCCAGCCCTATTTTGTATTTTATTTCGAGACAGGGTCTCACTCAGTTGCTTAGTGCATCGCTATTGCTGAGGCTGACTTTGAACTTGTGATCCTCCTGACTCAACTTCCCGAGCCACTGGGATTACAGGTGTGAGCCACTGTGCCTGACAATTTGTATAAAATATTAATAGCTACAACAAATCTCTTTATTTCATAATATATGTAAACTTTTCCTTCACTAGTTGGTCTGTATATTATTTCTCATAATAATTTAACAATGCTGAGCATTCTTGATTTTAAATTTTTACATGTATATGATTCTTAAAAAAGAATTTGTAGATGTTTAGTGCTGATAGTGTTTTGTATGTATTTGACAAACTGTTTTATGTAAATGTACCAATAGCCTCTCCTATGAGCATTATATTAGATACCCCTTTTCAGATATGATCATTTTTTAAACTTTGAAAATTTGATAAGCAGAACCTAATATTTCATTGTTGCTCTAATTGTCTTTTGATTGCCAGAAACTTTTAATATTTTCATATATTCATAGATCATTTATACTTTTCATAATGTTTGTTAAATAGCCTTAAGAAATTCCTTCTCAGTCTCAGCTTATGTCCTTTCAAATCCTTTTATACATACTGCAGAGTTCTTCCTGGATGCAAGCATGATTCTTCCTAGTACCACTTAGGTTTGTTTGTTTCTCTCTCCTTCAATTTAGTATTTTGAATTCTAACCTCTAGGTGCTGAGTGAATTTCCACATCATATCGCCATGATTTCTCTACCCTCTGAGTTTAATGAGCATAGCATTTCCAGCAAGAAACCCTTAAAATCTATGCAACGTGGTTCTTCCATTTGAAAAATTTAAGGCTGTGTTATTTTAGTAGTGAGAAAGTGGTTGTAACACACACTTGCAGAATTCTAACAATAGAAACCAAGAGGGATAGTAAGAGACCTAACTTGAAATGGCTCTACTACAAGTCATAGCAGTAACTGTTTCTGAATCCCTGAGAATACTCCACTTTATTCTGCTCACCAACACTTGGTATTTTCTTAACAGCAAGTACTTTCTCATTAGCATCTGCTTCTTTAAATTTATTGACATTGTTCCTGCTATACCATGCCTTTGCTTTCTAGGTTATTATTTCACACTCTCCATGAACAACTTCAGAAATAGAACTGACAATTAACTTGCAGAGCAAATATATTTGACAATTTCTTAAAGGATCATTGAACTTTCAGGAATGTTTGTATGTAATTTGGCACATGTGGATGTATTTTATAGAGCTTACGGACCATGTGATGATTTTTCAAATAAGTTGACCAAAATTATTTAGGGTGTCAATAAAATAGCATTACTAAATAAGAAAAAAAGAGTTTTGGTTATTAATATACAAAATATTTTAAGCTTGAATTCTTAAAGAAATAATAGCATAGATCAATGTGCTCATCCAAAGATTTTCCTGTGCTTCTGATAGTGTTTTGAATCTCACCCTTCCAGTAGGATCTAGATGGATATTGTGCACTTGCACTGTGGCTAGCAAGCCTGAGAATTTGAATTTTTATTTTTATTAAATTGAGTTTAATTAATTCCATTTACATTAAATAGCCACATGTGTCATCCATCAATAGACCATAAACATATTTAAATAAAATAATTACTTGTTGAATTTCAAGTGTGATAGCTACCCATAACATTCCTTCTTTATTCTTTGCTTTTTATAAACCCTTACAATATTAGAAATGATTAAGTGGCAAATGTTTAAACTATTACCATTATGCCTGATTTTCTCTGTGGAAAATAATTCTTAGTTTTCATTTGGTGATAGGACACATCCATTATAATTATTTAGCAAATATAATTTTTAACATGTGATAAAAACTATGGAAAACAGACAATCATGGAGAAACTTGAAAGTTTTTTTTTCTTTCATAATATTTTATAGAATCTATTTCAAGCCCTTTCAGATGTACTGAGCCTCATTTGCTTTTTTCAAAGTTATCAGGCTTTTCATTCATTTGAGGCCAGATCAATCTATAAATCTTCAGTAAGTTGTCTCATCTTACCTTTGCTCTTCTTCAAATAGAAAGCCCTTCAAAATTATTCATTCTGCAGAAGATAAAATTGCTTCCCTTTACGGCACAATTTCATTAGGTTAGACGCTTCTCAAGTATTTACGAGATCATGAAAACTCCAAAAAGGGAGAAATAAATGGAAACCATGATATTTGGGGGAAAGAAATAGCCTCTGATGAATAACATTTTGCAAAACAATATCTTATTATTTTAATTCATACATTTCTAACATATTCTATATTTTCACCCTGACTTGATTATGATGGAGAAGTAGAAGTTTCAAAATTTGGGGGACATTAGAAATCACTGATTAATCAATTTTAAAACATTTGAGAATTTTGCTAAGTTTCTATAAATCAAAAAGATTTCTTTCCAGAACTTGTATTTAAGCAGTTTCCTTTAATAAAATTTATTTATTCATTTATTCATGCATTCATTCATTCATTCATTTATTCATATTTCATTCATACTACATTCTGAGAGGAAAAAATCATCAATTTAAAGTCATGTCATTCAATTGATTTATTAAATTTGAATTATGTTATTTCTAATATAAAATATTAAATTCACAAAAAGGATTTTTATACATTATTAAAATTTCAAGGCTTTGAAACATTCATTTAATAAATGTGTATTTATTGGTTATTTATAAGGACAGGATTAATTAGTATAAAAAGAAAAGTCCAATTTAATGTTCTTCTATTTTATTCAAAACAGGGAATAAAAAGTTCCTTACAGAACTCCACTCTGCAGTTGCTTTATTCTGAAAGATACAGGAAATTATCCCAGGCAATACTCAAAAGCAATCTAAGTTAAATTTTTCTACACAGCCTCATCTGCCTTTTTATTTTAAATCACAACTTCGTATGTTAGATTTTCTAACTTTCCTCTTTCATATTTGCTTTTGAATTTATGCTTTTCCTCACCTTAATTATTTATTACATTTCCCCTATTACATAAGGAGTATTTCTGTTTTAACTTACAGTTTCCTACCACACAGAGAGTATTTCTATTTTTAATTAATATTCATTATACACATTTATAAATATGCCTACACATTAACTTTTCCAGTTGAATTTTGCTACAGGATGTTTTGATTGTTAAAAATATAGGTTGTTTTTTCCTTTTTCACATGAGGGCCAAAAAATCTAGGTGACTTAGCACTAAATGTTATGTATGTGAATTTGTGTGTGTGTGTGTGAGAGAGAGAGAGAGAGAAAAATTTTATTTTAAGATGAAGAAATCTTATATTTTTATCAAATTTCATTCAATGAAGTGACAATCTTTTTATTTTTGAAAGAAAATTATATTTAATAACATGAGTTTTAATGACATGAGATTTAATGACACTGAAAACGTATTAACAGTATTTCATAAGTTTCAGGAACAAGGAGGTACCTAGGAGGTACCTCTTCAGCCAGGCAGCTTGGGAAAATAGAACAATGATGTTAGTGACAGGTCTGCAGTCCATGTGCCACAGTGTCCCACTGTGACAATGTGCCCTGGTTTTGGCTTTCTTTTTTGGGCAAAGTGATTTTTGAAGGAAGTCAGAAATTGCAACTGGTTCAAGCCATTATTCACACATATGTGGAAGGAAATGTAAGGATCATACAAGATCATGTCTCTGGGGCTGGGAATGTGGGTGTGGTGGCACATGCCTATAATCAGGAGGCTGAGGCAGGAGGATTACAAGCTCAAAGCCAGTCTCAGAAATTTAGCAAGGCCCCAAGCAACTCATTGAGACTCTGTCTCTAAATAAAATATAAAAAATGGATGGGGATGTGGTTGAGTGGTTAAGGCTTCTGGGTTCAATCCCAGATACTAAATATAAATAAATAAATAAATAAATAAATAAATAAATAAATAAATAAGTCTCTAATTTCCTTCAGGCATGCTCAAGAAACTTATGACATCTGGACACTAATGTTTCAGTAATGTCCTGAAACTTTGTAAGCAATGAGGGAATGAGAGTAAAACCAAAGATGTTTTGATTAGCACTTCATGGTAACTTAAGGTTTATGTAGTTTTATCTAATGCTTAATTACATTATTATTTAATAGAATTAGAACTACCAAGGGAATTGAGAATAAAGGTTGAGGCTAATGCATTTTTTATTTGTATGTATTTTATTTAACAATTCCAACTAGCTAATTCTGTTATTGCATTGTGTTTTTGTGTGAGAGATTGTAACTGCTATGAGTGTCCTTTTAATCTCAAGAGTCTCTTTTTTCCTGAGCTTCATGCTGAGAATGAACCTTGTAGCTAAGCAATACATGCTACTTATATTAAAGAGTACTCAATAAATGGTGCTGTGAGTTGGACTCAATTTGAACTGAAAAAGAAATAAGATATAATCATATAGAGCCAACCATTAAGCATTAGTAACACAAATAAAGGAATATTAGCAAATTATTTATGAGATAATTCAGACAATATTTTTATAATGTTTATGTAAATGTAAGTATAGGCAATTTAGGAAATTACTCAGATCTTCTTTGTGTAAATGTTAGCATTTTAGAAAGGCAAATAAACTACATCATGGCTTATTATGCCACAGGATATTCATTAGTCTGTGTTCATTTCAGTCAAGATAGATATAAATTGGAGAGGATTGTTGGTGTTTTCATATGGTAAATCTGTGTCTCTCCTGCTGATAAGTGATATGACTTTCTCAAACATTCAATTTAGTATTTGCACTTCAAATCATATCACCTTAAGAGATCAGTCACTGACTTCTGTTTTCTGTATGTATGAATCCAGTCAGATTGAATTTAATTTTTTGACTTTAAGCATCTCTGATGGATGAGTAATGTACTTAATCTTGGTTTTGTAAGGCACTAGTTGAAGTTGTATTTCCACCACTAAGACTAAAAGTTTGTTGTTACTTTTTTTGGCTTATTTTTTGAAGAACACACTTGAGCTAAATCCATTTCTGGAATCCAATGAAAGCTCCTCACATTGGCAGTGCCGACCAGTGATTCCTAATGACGTGTTTTTGACAGAGGTGTCTCTGAAATTCTGCAGAAATGACCATTTGGAAACTGTCATTGATTGGCAGGTCATCAAACAAAAATCATACTCATTAATTTTGGTTTTGTTAAATTAATCTCCTCCTAATTGTTGGAATATCCAAACAGGTAATAGAACTAGCATAGAAAGATCCCTCTTTCCCTTACTTCATATTCCTGATCAATAATTAACTCCTAGCAGTTTTCTAGTCACAGTCAGTAGTTGAGTTTTTTTTAACTATAGAACATAAGTACTTTATTGCAATAGGGAAGCATTCACCTCTTCCCTCAGTTTCTGCAGAAAAGAAGAAATGATACATGGGGATGTCTTATATCATGTAAATAAGGGTAGTCCTTTCAAACTGCACTATTTACTTTTGCAATTTTCACACTGCATTTTTTCCCACTTGTTTACTATATGCAGTGTTTCATGCAGGTATGGCCATTAGTAGTGAATCAGGTAGCTATGACGCCCTCCTGACTGAGAGGATTCTAAGTTCCTAGTATTACTTTCTATTGTTTCTTTCAGTGAAATCCCATGTTTTAAAGATTTTGTATATCAAATTGCATATATTGGTTAATGACTGTTTTCTTTTCTTATCAAAGTAGTTGATGTTTTTAAAGTATAGTACAAAATAAATGGAATACTGTTATCTTAAGCATCAATTAATACCATAGATTCTGCAAGACTTTTTAGCAGGAAAACTGAAGAACACCCATCCTAGTATTTGATGGAAACACCATATTATTTATCTACTTCTGAGAACTCAATTGCTTAGCAAAATACTTGGGAAAGCAATATATAAGGAACTTATCCTATTTAGACAAAAGCAGGAAATAAGCAATCATTTTATTTGCCTTAAAAGTTTTTTTTTAAAGATATCAAGATTCATATGCCTCAAGGAACCTTATGTAATGAAACCAGTGTTTTGTCTGATTTTTGATGTAATGTATCCTTTAAAAAATGTATATGGTACTTTAAGTTATATTTTAAAAAATAATTAGATTAGAATTTTTAACCTGTTTTCTAGGCTGATAACCTAAACATATTTTCAGTGAGTGGCTCTAGTACAAGTTCCAGCCTTGAAATATATATTTTCTTTACCATCCTTCTTTCTCTTCTAGGAGTAGAATTTCGTGGTAAATAATGAGAAATGGATGAAAGGATATCAGTAGAGAAAGTAGAGATACATGATAGCTATAAGTAAACGTTTGGCCTCCTTCTGCAACCTCTTGGATCTATCAGTATATTTCTTTTCCTGGACACATTTACTAAAAGGCAGCTCACTCTCTTATGGGCCATTCTGCTCTGTATCTTAGAGGAGATCATCATTGGGTCCTAATGACTTCAATGAAAATTTAATTTCCTCTGAGATGAGAATGGCGACAAATATCTAGAAGCTTGACTCTAGAGCTTTAGTGTGATTTTTAAAAAATATTTATTTTTTAGTAGTAGTTGAACACAATATCTTTATTTTATTTTATTTTTATATGTTGCTGAGGATTGAACCCAGTGCCTCACACGTGCTAGGCAAGCGCTCTACCGCTGAGCTACAACCCCAGCCCCCTGATTGTCATTTTTGTGTATTTAGATCTATAGAAAGTTAGATAATTATATGCAGTATATAACCAGCACAAATTTTGATTGCCACATTGGAGTTAGACAAAAATTATATCTGACATTTAAGTGTTCGTTCTTATTCACTGTAAAATATGTTTGCTTATATTTAATTATTAAGGTAATTGCCAAGGTTTCCATTTGACGTCTTCCTCAGGGACTTTGATGGATTTGTTGATAAATAAACTTCATGAAATATAATTCCTTATATAAGCTATATATTAATTATGTATGCTATGTTAATACACAATTTTAATATACCAATTTTTAAAATTATTTTTCTTTTTTCCTCAAACGTTATCTAGGCATATCTGCCAAGTAAAGATTCTGTATTTTAAGACATACAAGATAATGATTTGCTATAGGTACACATTATAAATTGATTATTACAATTATTCTAATCAATACATCTGTGTCTTCACATTGTCACAATTTGTATATGGTGGGTGAGGACACTTAAAATGTATTATGTTATCAAATTTCACACAAAATAGAGTGCTATTAACTATAGGCAGCATGCTACATAAAATTGGTTTAAACTCTGATTTTACTTTTATCAAAGGATTTTATTTGAGACTGTTAAAGCAGTCACATTGGTATTCTGATATTCACTTTAAACTGTGAAAAATTTTAACTGTTACCCATCCCTAAAAAGTTCACTTCAGCTCTAGTTTGAGAGACGTGGTGTCATCTTATCATCTTGCCTTCCTGTGTCAAATATTTTTAACACATATAAATCTATCAAGAAGATATCTGTAATATCCTGAGTGATAAGGAGTTGGAGGCCTGCTAGCTAAATGAGAGGTCCAAACCCTAATCAGCCTTTTCAACTTCATTGATAACAATACTTATGGGTAACTGGACACAAGGTTTTAAGTATCTTTTGTTTTTTTAATAATTGATGACTTTGTAGGTTGAAGCTTTATTTTGAATCTTCATCAAAAGTGTCTAATTCTACATCCAATATTGAAATGTTGCTTTTTTTTAAGTGGGGCAATTTTAAAGGTTGATTTTCTTTCCATTTTTGTTCATATAGATGTTCGAAGAAGAACAATTTATGAATACCACCGAGTAGAGCTACAGATGTCAAAAATTACCAATATTTCCGCTGTGGAAATGACCCCATTACCAAGTAAGTTAATGTGTGAACACAGTTAGTTGAGAAAATGAGTTTGCAAGCCTGATGATCCAGTCTATTCAATAATTATAGTTATTATATTAATTATATAATTGTCTTTGGTATGCGTGCTTATTTTGATCCGGAGTGTGTATAGGGATAGATGATAATTTTTATTTAGTTCAAGCAAACTCCCCACCCCTTCTCTGCTCCTCTTGCCCCCCACAGTTAGTCCTGATGAGTCTCTTCTCCTATTTCCTAGCATGTCTGCAGTTTAATGGCTGTGGCCCCTGTGTATCCTCTCAGATCGGCTTCAACTGCAGTTGGTGTAGTAAACTTCAAAGGTAAAATAAAATACAGTGAATTCTAAAAATTTAGAAAGACTTGTTGCCTATTCTCTCCCACTGAATTTTAAATGTATGTCAAGTATGTAGATTATACATACACTAACAAGTGTATATGTGTGAAAAAATATATATGCCATGACCAAAATGCTAAAAGAAGAAGAAGAAGAAGAGCTCAGAAGAGAGGATTTTAGAATATCCCAATGTCTGAGAGCTCAAAATGACTAATAACATTCATAGTTATAGTTGTTTTAATTATAATATTTTTTTCTGGCATACATTTATAATTTTCTATAGGATTTCACTTGCATGATGACGTAGTTGCTGAATCTACAAACTGGTGATTTGTGTCCATATACTAAAGAAAGAATGATCTGAGATACCTTTCCCAGAGCAAAGCTGAATTACTATAATCACCACTTGCAGGTGTTTAGGAATTCCTATTCAATATTTCAAACTTTATTACTGAAGATTAGAGATGTAATTTGAGGCTGACACTATCTGACCTTTACATAAATACTACATGTGGCTTTGACCTCACATTGTGGCTGATTTTGAAATTTAAGCTGTATAACTTGCTGGTTGTCAAAAAGGTTTACTGTTTTTTTATGGGTAGTAAAAAAGGACTGTCTGGTCCCTAGAGTTTTTCCTACATTGGATGATGTGGGAGATATATTTTGCAGAAGAGCAGATTGCTGCTCCTTGGTGTGATGAATGGACCTAGTTCCACCAAACACTTGCATACATTAATGCAAACTGAGCTGATGTAGAGGAGAAAGCAGCTATCCGAATACATGCTTAGTTTCTGGAAAGGGGATTGTAACCTTGGTGGATCTGGAGAAGACTCTTAAGTAGATGTAAAGATATTTGCTTTCTAATGGAAAGACCAGCTGAAGGCTTATTAATGTATTCTGTTATTTGCTCAACCATTTTGTGCATCAATTATATCCCAGTTGCTTGGAACACAGCAGTAAATAATATCAACATGGTTTCTGCCCCCCATGGGGTTCCAATCTGTCTGGGAATAAGTTCCCTTCTGACCTCCAGAGTCTATGAAAAATCAACCACTTATGGTTTTAGGCAGTGGACATTGCTGCCATAGAACACTAGCAGTCTGTGTTTTATTATTCTCTAGCTGCAACATTTGTCCCATGCTAAGGGTATGATCAGAAGGGTTTCTAAAGTTATTGAAGGGGGGAAAAGAGAGTGTCAATTCTTTGATAACAAGTACTCTTTAGGAAACATTTTTAACTTGCTAACTTTGGAGCAATCACTGCAGTATTGTGACTAGAACAAAATTACTTATGATAACTTCAGTTTTGTTTTCAATTTAACATGTTGCTCCAGGATTTCCCTTGGGAAATGACTTTCAAATAATGGAAAAACAAGCAGGCAGTTAGCATTTTTCAAAACAGATTTTAACTTAGTTATATATCCAGAGTGGGAGGAACTGCTATAAAATCTAAGGTTGATGGGCATTTATATTTACATTTTGTGATGATTTTATAAAGATTACATGCACATTAAAAGTTATTCAAAAGCTGGGTAGCTACAACCAAAGGGAATCTAAAGAGCTGGGATTTTAACATGTATACTTCAGTAATACTGAACTCAGAAATGAAAAAAATGTCCAAAATGATCAAATGGAAAAACCTGATTGGCCTTATTCATACCTACTTCAAGATCAAGTTTAGTGGTCATCATCTGGGGCAAACCTCCATCCTTAGCATTTAGCACAGGACCTGCAGATGCTTATTCATTTACCTCCTTTGCCAAGTCTAGGTCTGTTAAAGGAAAAGACTATAGATCTCCAAAGCCCAAGAATGTGCCTGGTACTGCAGAAAGATGAGGGAACAAATCATGATTATGTTCCAAATAAATATACCATGATTAGGTTTTTCTGAGGCCAAAGGGTTTCTCAGGATGAGGGACTTCTAATGCTAAAGCCAGAAAAGCCCAAGGAAAACTCACATCCGTTGACCATCCTGGCCAAAAGAAGATTATCCTTGACTGAAATAATGTTATGATGAATGTAGGATTTGGAGACTTATCTCGAATCATACATACTACTAACATTTTTTTTAAAAAACTATGTATTGTTTGATGGAAATACACATGTAAATTTTCAAACAAGCAACTTTGGCAATCAAAATATATCCACAGGTTGGAATCTGCTTCCACTATTAACATTTTCATTTTATTAAGATATTTCTCAACCAGATATTGTGCCAAGGAATTTTCAAATATTACCCTTAAAGCCTTTTTGCAGCAGAGGAAATTGGGGTTGATTGGTGCTGTTGTCTGTGCAGGGTGTCAGACCTCTTCAGTGAAACATTTGGAATTGAACTTTGTTCTGTGTTATTCTCAGCTTTTGATCTCCTGAGCTCACTTGATTTGCCTCACACCTGCCAGGTCAATGGTGCATTAGGCAAGCTAATCTTCAATGCTTTCTGGAACATGGTAGACATGTGCTACTGGAAAAACAAATCTTTTCGTAGTTGACACTGAAAGAAAGTTACATGGTTTTGAAACTGGCATTAGAAGAATGTAGAAGAGAATCACAGTATGCCTAAGATGCCTGTGTAATATTGAAAGCATAGTTCCTTTACAATTATGGAGGAAAGAAAGGTAGCAAGTCATAGGAATACAGGAGGAATTCATCACAGAACGTTACTTTAAAAAGTACAAATTTTCTGTATGTTACTGTTTGGTATTTTGTTGAATACCAAATACCAATGATTTCTTGGATTTATTTTTAATTCTTCAACAACCCAGTTATACACATAACAAAATCTGTTTAATTAATTGGCTTACCTATGGCTCATTGCACTTTTGTTCAACTTAATTTCCCCACTGCATTTTATTAATTTCTTCTTAGACCTGTGAGCTTCAAAACTTCACTTTGCCGCCCAGCATTATTTCCCTAGACCTTTTAGAGCTTTTATAGGAAAAAAAATTAAAACAAGAGAAGTCTTATTCTAAGCAGCACAAAAATTACCCCTTTGTTGTTTTTTTAAATTTTTCTCCCACCGTTCTTATTTTCTTCTGTGCTTACTTGTCCCTGAATGATAATTCAGTTGCTGGTAATTACTGAACTCTCAAGTTGGGCTTCCTCTAAAAAGATAAGATGATTTTAATTGGTTGGTTGGTTTCTTTTAATTCCCATTTTTTTAAGGGAGAAAAATTAAAGCAAACTGTTTGTAATGGCTTTTCTAAGGTCCAAGATGGTTGGAGTTATAGGAACATATAAGGAGATCCATGCCTGAAAAGTACTTATTTTAAAAACTTGGTAAGGGTTTGCTTATTTCCACACAGTAAATTGAGAGGACTTGAATCAATTACTTTCAATTCTTCCTAATATATATATCCACATAATCAACAACAAATTTTAAATGTCTCTGTTCAAGTTACTATTTAAGATTGTGCATTCAGTGGTGAAGAGAGACCAAAATCACTACCTGATAGAACTTATCTTTTTAGTGAGACAGGATAGATTTTAAGCAAACAAATATGTAACTAGTAGAAGTAGTAGCAATGAGAGCGGGGATAAAGGAAATAAATAGGACAATGTTGTCAGCAATATAAGCAAAGTTGATTAGAACAACAAGAGTTTTACTTGTTGGTGTCATTTTTAATTGACCTTGCCCTGTTAGAGTTATTGATTGGATCAGCCATCATCATCTGAATTTTTCAACTGAAAATACATTTGACTCTTAAAATACTCATGTATCAAATACTTTCCACATAATGGGCACAGATCAAAACACTGAGGTATTTAGAATAATAACCAAGTATTAGTCAAAGCCACGGTTCTCATGGAGCTTGGAGTTTAGCTTAGTAAGCAGAAAATATATGAATTGATAATTAAGCACAAACTCTCCAGATGGTAGTCAGTGACGCGATGAATTTGAGGGAGCTGGTATTTGCTGTGGAGTGGTTGGCCCTGAAAGACATCTGGGAAGAGGTAATGATGAAACTGAGATTCGAAAGATGGGGAGACAGCCTCTTGCATTTCAAATGGAAAGACAAGTACAGCTGCCCTGGGTGGGCACAAGCTTGATCTGAGGAGGGAGAAGCTCCATGAGTTGAGAATAATGTGAGCTGGCATGAGGAGAGAGTGGTGTCGCATGAAGTCAGAAAGATGGACAAGCACCCAGGACATGCATGGCTTCTAAGCCAGGAGTGGTTTCATTCCCAGGTTAATGGAAAGCCTTTAGATTTTAGATCTTAAGCAAGAGAAGTGATGAGACTTGTTTACATTTTAAAACTATAAGTCTGGCTGCTCCAAGGAGAGTAGATTTGTTTGTTTGCAGGAGGCAGGTCAGAATGAAAAGAAAGAGCATGTGTAATAGTCTATAGGAGGGATGTCTTTGAAAACAGATGATAATTATGGGGATTGTGAGAAAAGCATGAATGCATGTTGTATTTTGGAAGGAAACAAGTTACTTGCTAATGGGTTAGAAGCAAAGGAAGAAGAAAATGTAAGAATCTTCTTACCTTTATTTATACTTAAATTTATTTCAGCAATGTGATATAGGTGGTAGTACCTTTTTTTTTGAGATAAATAAGATGGCATAGGAAACAAAGACCAGAGGGTGGAGAAATAAAGAGTTTGTTTGAGGACAAGTCTGAGATGCCCATCAGACCTCAAGTGGAAATGTTGAATAGGTAGGGATACATAAACCAAAAATTCCAGGAAGGAATTATGGGCAAAGCTTCAAAGTGGAGAATCATTATCATATAGATAGAGTTTAATTCATGGAACTGAATGAGATCAGGTATGGAGAGAGTGTAAATTGAAAATAGCCTAAGAGGTTCTAGGCAGTAGCTGTGTGGCATAGCATAATGAGGTGGGATGCTCATTTTTCCTTACATAAAATAATCTTAAAAGTATTTTCACATGCATGCATGTTTTTCAAGACAAAAAAAAAATACCTACGAAAAGATATACGAGAGGCTAGCAACAATATTTGTCCCTGGGGAAATGGAAGTGAACAGCATCGGACATGAGAGTGTGCATAGCTTTTCATTAGGGACTCTCTTGTGTGACTTGAATTGTTGCCACCAGGAGTTGAAGGAAGGATGAACAGGCAAAAGAGAAATAAGGGGCCAAGAGCTCCTCTAAGTAGGAGAAATATAGCCTTACTCCTTTTGCATCTCCAGTATTACCCTGCACCATGCCTGACCTAATATAAATGTCCAAACCATGTGGTTGAACTGAATAATGCAGAAAATTGAGGCTAGACATTTCTACTTTCCTGAGGATTCTAACTGCTCCTCTGGGCTTTATCCATTTATTAGTCTCAGTGTCAACCAAATTGGTATAAAAAGAACTAAGCTGATGTACAGCATAAAATGCCAACATTTACCATTTGGTGTGTTGCACTGTGCTTAATCTTGTGAGACCATCTCTTGGTGCCTACTTTTCAAAAAATGTTGCATCTTCTATTTTCTTGGATACAATCAATGTTATAAAATTGATACTTGTAAAAATCTGGGAGTAATTATGTTCTCTTTCCCTTTTGTCAAAGAGTAAGCAGAATAGGGATAACCATCTAAGGGGTAAAGACATGTATTTACCAAAGAGTCTTACAACATATGTATTTAAGAAGAAATAGAAGATGATGGAAAGACATTTCCTAATAACTCCTCTATGTTTTTTTCAACCTTCTTATTTCTGTTGCATTTTCTTGAGTGTATGGTGCTGACAATTCTCTTCTATTGAATGGAATGGTTTCCTTGGCAGCAACAAAAAGAGGAACAGGAAAAAAAAGTGTCACCCATAATGTATTTCAGAAATTCTGAAAATGTATAAATCAGAAATATTGGCTGATAATTTATTGAAGATATGAAATGTGTTATCAATTAAAATTAATTATGGTGAAGAAACCATTCTTAAGTAGATACAGCTAATGTTTGAAGGTAAAATGTGCTTGCATCATACATTCACCCAGCTTATAAAAATTAACTTACACAAAGTTGGGAAGAGAGAGATACAGAGGACAAACTTAAATAGTGTAGCTGATCCAGTCTTTCCCAACCAGCAATCTTATACTTTTAAATGACAGTACCAGGGACTAATGAATATCCTCTTTCCTTGGTCTTGTTTCTATGTGCCCCTTAAAGTGGGCACATTTGCAGCAATGATATAACTGGTACATAAAGAGTTAGTTGTTATATTTTCCGTATCTCATAATTCTAGAAGTAAGTCAACAACTTTAGTGTCAATCAAAGACATAGCAGGAAGAACTGGGCTTATTAACAGACAGTGTGTTGGGCTCCTGTGGGATGCTCTACTGAGGAAATACTTGGCATGTTTCAACTCTGATTTTGCCTTTTTACTCATATCGGAATCTAACTCTCCAGCAAGGGGCAACTCTATTGTCATCCTTTGGGAGATGATAAGGTAATTTTGATATACAGCTTAACTTAGTCCAAGATCATAAGATTAAAAAGAGAGAATCAGAAACCCACAATTGTTAAATGACAAGCCAGATACTGGCCAAGAGTGAAATTTAAAAATTAAAATAAACACGCATTTAGAATCAGTATAATTGTACTTGTTTGATAGAACATTTCATAGCCTGGACAAAGCCATAACCTGTAGCCCTTTGACATTATAATCTGAGTTTGTATTTGAACTACTTGTGGACTAAAAATTTACATAATTCACATAAATAAATTTATTAGCTTGGGTGATTAGGTAAAAAGTCTGTACATAATAAATAGATACAATTTAGGAAATCAAGGAGCCTTGACCCAGAATCTATTATAACCTCAGACTCATTTTAATGGATTGGGATGGGATAAAGTCTACTTGCAAAGGCACCTAATTTCAAATGGAAGAGTTTTACAAGCATTTATTGATCCATGTTCCCATATGTTGACTTTCTTTCAAATTGAAATCACCTCTATTTGATTACCAAAATCACTGAAAACTAATATTTTGATAGCCAAAAATATTAGTATTTTCAGCATATAAACTGAATGTCTGGTTTAAAACATGAAGTATGAATCTATTTATAACTTTAAGAATTGCATTTTCTGACCTTTGATAGGAAGTATTTCTTTGCTGAAATATCAGATCCAAAAAAATATTTAAAGAAATTTTAACTAGAATACTTTATTGTCTTATTGCCTAGTCATCCTAGATGTGATAGGAGAAAATTGCTGTCATTTATGATTGAAGATATCAGGAAATCATTAAGCTTTAATTATATACAGTTAGCAACAATGGATAAATTACCCATGGATCTGAAACTGGTGACCCCACTAGCCAAAGTCAAGACTATTAGTGTTATAATTTGGATCTGGAATGTTCCCCAAAAGTTTGTGTGTTGAAGGCTTTGTCTGCAGAACAACAATGTCCAAGACAGGGCTAGGGTGAGGAGTAAAGGGCTTTTGGCAAGTGAGTTGATGAAGAAAGCTCTGACCTTATCAGTGGATTAATCAATTGATTGCTGAATGGATTACTGGGAGATGATGGAAACTAGGTGTTGGAAGAAGTAGGTCACTGGGTGTTAGTTAGCTTTTCCACTGCTCCGACTAAAGGATCAGATTACAACAACTATAGAGGAGGAAAAGTTTACTTGGAGGCTTAGAGTTTCAGTTGTCTCAGTCCATAGATAACCAAGTGCATTCCTCAGGTCTCAAGGTGCTGAGCATCATGGTGGAAGAAGTATGGCAGAGAGAAGCAGCTCACATTGTAATCAGGAAGCAGAGGAGACTTCTCTCATCAGATAAAAATATATACCCCAAAGCTACATCCCAGTGCCCTAACTCCTCTAACTACACCCCACCTGCTTCCAGTTACCACTTAGTTAATTCCTTCAGAGAGCAATTCATGGATTAGTTTAAGCTCTCTGAACCTAATCATTTCCCCTCTGAACCATCTTGCATTGTCTCACATGTGAGCTTTGTAGAACACAAACCATTACGTTGGAGGAATGCCTTGAACATTATATGTTGGCCCTGGCCCCTTCTTCACCCCTACCCCCTCTCTTTCCTGGTTGTCATGAGCTGAGCAGCTTTCCTCCTTCATACCCTTCCACCATGATGTTCTGCCTTGCTTCAGGGCAAAGCAATAGAGACGGCTTAAGGTGAACTGAAACTCTGAACCCTTGAGCCAAAATAAGTTATTTCTTCTCTAAGTTACTTTTCTCACATATTTGTCACAGCAACAAAGAGCTGATAAACATAGTCTTTCTCTTTAATGTATTCTCTATTAAGGGCATTGGACTTTCTTTATCAGGAGATAGTTGACTACCTAGGCAGCTGGAGTTGAAGCAGCCTAAAGCAGTCAACAATTCCAAGATTACTGCTAGACTGAGGGCCATATTGTGTGGGCTGAGGAGAATTAGGGTGAGTGTCTGGATGGATCCCTAGTGACACAGCCAATGAGTAGCAGAATAGTGTTTCACAAAGCAATAAAGCTCTTTGACTCTGTATCCTGAAATGTGAAATACTTGCATCATCTAGATATATGTGGCACTTACATTCTTTAAATTTGAGTGGCCCAGTTTCAGTAGATCTCAAATATCAGTATTAGGTGAAAATTGCCACAGGAGCTTGTTACATATCCAGATTCCTTTGCAGCTCACAAGGGGTTTGTATTCAGTAGATCAGAATGCAGCCCATGCATTCAACTTTCTAATAACATCTTCAGGGAACCTGAGATGTTCAGAGAGGAACACTGTGGAAATGCTGATTTTGCATGCCTGAGAGATGAATCCTGGAGGGCTGTAATGGTTTTGCCAAAGTTATATGGAAAATCATTCTTAATGTGAAATTGAGAAATAATGCAGAAAAATGCAAGAGATAAAAATATTTGCTGTTAAGATATATTAAATGTTAATGAAAAAGCTTGTTATTTTAAAAATCAAGAAGTTTCTGGACAAAAGGAAGTATAATAAATAAATTACAAGATTTTGGAATTTTATTAGTTAAAACTAGTGGAATATATTTAATTTCAGAACTTTTTAAAAAACTATTTCTACCAAAGTGGTAATTCAGAGTGCTCAAGTAATTAAGGTACTTAGGGAAATTCCATGCAGCCAAGGTCACTTTGACCTACAACGCTAAAGGAAGTGAATTAGATTTTTGACTTTATTTTTTCCTAAGACACTACCAGTCTTTTCAAAAATTTTAAAGAATATTATATTTTTGTTTATTGTCTTGAAATATAATGTAAAATTGTCTATTTTTTCCTCCTTTTAAGCATTCTAAATCTAGCTTCAACAAAATGTTCTAATTCTTTTTGCATGAGTTATTTATGGCAATCCAGTAAGCTATGATATCATTTTAATCCATCACATGAAAAGCATTTTGAGTAACATTCCAATATAGAAGATTCTTTTGAAAAGACACAAACAAGACTAGTAGCACAGTTTGCCTTTGAGGAAACTGCCATGAATTAGAAAGTGGCATAGAGAGGATATTTCCATTTCATCCTAATATTTAATTTTTACCACATGCATATTCTTACCTATAAACAACAAATCAATAAACAAAAAACAAATATTTTTAAAAGAAAGGATAGAAATATATATTAAGGCACATCAGAACAATTTGGGCACCCATCAAATTCAAAAGTTAACTTTTTAGAAGCAGAAAATTATCAGTGCTAAATATATAGGATAAACCTCCTTCCTATGGAAAGAAGCATTTGATTGACTAGATTTTATGTCTACAATGCTTGCAATTCTTTTTGAGAAAAAAAAATGGTATTGAACTGTGTATTCTATCTATCTATCTATCTATTTATCTATCTATAATCTACTGTGCATTTTGGCCTTTGTTTCCTTTTGGCAACTGGAACATTGCCAGAGGCCAAGAAGGGATGTGAATATGGAATAAAAATGAGTTTTTCTTTTTTCCAGACTCTTAAAAAATAGGTGCTTGAGCCAAGTCTCCCAATCACCAAGTCCCAACTGAATTATTAAGACGTTCTCCCAATTTGTTTCTGATTTTCATTCAAGGGATGCACTATTTGCTCTTCATCCCAGCACCTTCTGGCAAACCATAGAGAGAATTTGTAGAAATATTTAGTATCACATATGTTTATAACAGCTTTTTCAAGATTATTCAAGTGACTCTAGTTTTGTTTATGTGTTAACCAACTGTGGTAACGACATTTTATAACGTTATAATTCAGCAAGCTAGACTCCAATAATTTCAGTCTCACAAACATATATGAAGTATTTAAAATGCTAATTTAAAAATTTTATTTCCTTAATTTTCTTCCACTAATAATGAGTTCCTCTGAAATAATTAAAAGCAATTGCCTAAAATGAAATTGCATTTGTTCCACCTAAAAACAGTAGGTGTCAAATTATTATGGAAGCATATACTCCTTAAAAGATAAGGAAATAAAAATTTAAAAACAAAAAGTAAGGTGCATCTGTTAAAAAAATAATATGAGTTTTAAATATTAGAAGAATGTTAGATTAAAAACCTTCTATTGAAAAGGTTGACATGATGATAAATTAAATTAAAAATAATATGAGTTTTAAATATTAGAAGAATGTTAGATTAAAAATCTTCTATTGAAAAGGTTGACATGATGATAAATTAAAACATTTAGTGACAGTAATTCATGGTTTAATTAATTGTTTGGATGGGAATCTAAAAATAGAAAAAGATATTTAAAATGCATATTCATATTCAAGTCATCTTTTTCAATATTTATGTAAGAAAATTATTATAATATCATTGGAATAGTTTCTGTTGTTTTACTTTTTGTTAAAATCTATCTCCTAGGAAAGTTAAAATATGACCATTTTATATTTCTTGATAACATACTATGTAAGATTTTTATGATATTTTCTAAATGTTAAAGATTTTACTTTCTGTCAAGTCCTGAGTCAAAGATACAATTTCACCCATTAGAAAAGCCTGCAGAGAATTTGGAAGAAAATTGTGTCTCAGAAATTCTGACATTTATGGAAAAGTGGAAGAAATCCAGTATTTTAGCAATGCATGAAATAGTCCCATTACTTCTTTACTTTGTAGAGTATCTATGTACAACTGTTATAAAAATGCATCTTTTTGTATAACTGTAGGGTAATCTGACCAACGTGGTATACATTATCAGGGGAAAACAAAGATGAAAATAATTTAAGATAAAATTAGAATTATTCATTGAATAATAATTTGCTTTTTAGTATTCACTTGATCCTACAGAAAAGGACTGACAATTCTGGACCTCTTATTTTTCCAAATGAATTTTATGATTGCTTTTTTTATTTCTATAATGAATGACTATGGGATTTTAATTGGAATTGCACTGATTCTATATAGTGCTTTGGTAGTATGGCCATTTTGACAATATTAATTTTGCCCACCCAAGAGCATGGAAGATCTTTTTCTAAAGTCTTCTTCAATTTCTTTCTTTAGCATTCTGTACTTTTCATTGTAGAGGTCTTTTATCTCTTTTGTTAAGTTGACTCCAAAGTATTTTTTTTTTTGAGGTTATCGTGAATGGGGTAATTTTCCTAATTTCTCTTTCAGAGGATTCTCACTGCTATATAGAAATGCATTTGATTTATGGGTGTTGATTTTATATCCTGCTACTTTGCTGAATTTATTTATTAATTCTACAAGTTTTCTGGTGAAGTCTTTTTTTTTTGAATCCTCTAAGTATAGAATCATTTTGTAAGCAAATAATGATAGTTTGAGTTCTTCTTTTCTTATTTGTACCCCTTTAATTTCTCTTGTCTGTCTAATTACTCTGGCTAGAATTTCAAGGACTATGTTGAATAGAAGTGGTTAAAGAAGGGATCCCTGTCTCATTCCAGGGTTTAGAGGAAATGCTTCCAATTTTTCTCCATTTAGAATGATGTTGGCCTTGGGTTTAGCACAGATAGCTGTTACAATGTTGAGGCATATTCCTACTAACCCTAGTTTGTCCAGTATTTTGATCATGAAAGCGTGCTGTATTTTGTCAAATGCTTTCTCTGCTTCAATTGAGATAATCATGTGATTCTTATCTTTAAGTCTATTAATGTTATGAATTATATTTATTGATTTCTGTATGTTGAACCAAACTTGATTCCCTGGAATGAACTCCATTTGATCATGGTGCACTATTTTTTAAATATGTTTTGGAATGTGATTTTCCAGAATTTTATTGAGAATTTTTGTGCCAATATTCATCAGGGTTATTGGTCTGAAATTTTCTTTCCTTGATGTGTCTCTGCCTTGTTTTGGTATCAGGATGATACCAGCTTCATATAATGAGTTTGGAGGGTTCCTTCCTTTTCTATTCATGGAATAATTTGAGGTGTATTGGAATAATTTGAGGAGTACTGGTATTAATTCTTCTTTGAAGGTCTTATATAACTCAGCTGTGAATCCGTCTGGTTCTGGGCTTTTCTTGGTTGGTAGGCTTTTGATGGTATCTTCTATTTCCTTGCTTGAAATTGATCTGTTAAAATTGTGTATGTCCTCTTGACTCAGTTTGGGTTGATCATTATGCCTCTAGAAATTTGTTCATATCTCTATTAATTAGAGAGATGAAAATTAAAACTACTCAAGATTCCATCTCACTCCAATCACAATGGCAGTTTTCAAGAATACAGACAACAATAAATGTTGGCGAGGATGTGGGGGGAAAAGGCACACTCATACATTGCTGATGGGACTGCAAATGGTACAACCAATCTGGAAAGCAGTAAGGAGATTCCTTATAAAACTTGGAACGGAGTCACTATTTGACCCAGCTATCCCACTCCTTGATCTATACCCAAAGGATTTAAAATCAGCATACTATAATAATGCAGCCACATCAATGTTCATAGCAGTTCAATTCACAATAGCTAAACTGCAGAAGAACCTAGATGCCCTTCAATAGATGAATGTATAAGGGAATTATAGTGTATATATACACAATGGAATATTACTCAGCATTAAAAGAGAATAAAATTATGACATTTGCAGGAAAATGGATGGAGTTGGAGAATATCATGCTATGCATACTATGTCAATTCCAAATCCAAAGGCCGAATATTCTCTCTGATAAGTGGATGCTGATACATGATCAGGAGAACATGGGAAAAATGCAGGAACTTAGATGAGGCAATGGAGAGGGAGGGGAAGGGGGAGAGGTAAGGTGCATGGGTTCAGGAAAGATGGTAGAATGAGATGAACATCATTACCCTAGGTACATGTCTGACTGTACATATGGTACAATGCTACATCATGTACAACTAGAGAAATAAGAAATTGTGCTTCAATTATGTACAATGAATCAAAATGCATTCTACTGTCAAATATACCTAATTAGAATTAATTAATTAACTAATTAATTAATTTAAAAAGAAAGAAGGACTGGGAGATTTTGGACTAGCAAGACTCATTTTTCCTTCCTAGAAAGCTACTTTTTCTGTCACCTCAGCTCTTGAATTTTCCCTTCAATGACAATTCATAATTAAGGGACAACTATTCTCTCCATGAATCTTGACCTTGACTGTAACCATTGCTAATGATAGGTTCTTCTAAAAATAGACAGATTTCATTTTCTTAAAATAATGTCTCTGATCACAGGAAAATACCTCTATATTGACCTGTGCCCTGATCAGAATTAATCTATCCCTCATCGCACACCTTTAACACACAGGTTTATTTTATCATTTCCCAAATTTAATTTCCCTTTGCTTATAAATCACAGTAGTTCTGTATTGAAGGACAGGAAGGTAGATATAAGGGTAGGGATGCCTTATACCTGAATACTTAAAATAATTTTAATAGCTACAATTCATTCTGTGTTTACTATGTGTTGGGCATCTTGTGAAAATCTTAAATCCACTAAAGTCTATTAATTCTATAATTTTATTTGCCCAGATAGCTATATGATGCAATGTGAAAATTCCTGTTTAATAAAATAAATGAGAATTAGAGAGGTCGAGAACCTTACCCAAGGTCACAAAAATAGTAATTGGTGGAGCCAGGATTGAAGGGGTTTTTTGTTGTTGTTGTTGTTGTTTTTTGTTTTTGTGTTATTTTTTTGATAGGCTGGATGGTGGGAGAGATGAAAAAAATAAGTGTTAACATATAAGAAAACACAGCTTTTACATGGGCTTGACAAGCAATCCTAAATGGTAGGTATTCATCAGCAAATAGGAAGAAGACCCTCCACAGCTTACCCAAAGGATTTCGTTAGTTTAATAATACTCACTTCCATTCAAAACTTACTTGAATGGCCTGTTGTAAAAGATACATACAAAGTTTCCTTTAACTATAATTGTGGTTATATTCATACAAATTGCATGATTGAAAAAACAGTTTTCAAGGAAAAAAAATAAAACCATTGATTGGTCAAAATAATGATAATACATGAAGCTGGGTGAGTGGCTCAAGCCTATAATTCCAGTGACTCCAGAGGCTGAGGCAGGAACATCACAAGTTCAAGGCCAATCTCAGCAACTTAGCAAGATCCTAAGCAACTTAGTGAGACCTTTTCTCAAAATAAAAAGTAAAAAGTCTGGAGAAGTGGCTCAGTGGCAAAGCATCCTTGGGTTCATTCCCAAGTATCCTTCCCCCCCCCCAAAAAAATAGCATGTATATTACTTCAGTGAGAAAAAAATATGAATAATCATTTAAAATGGCATGCAGCAAAAAATGTATGAATAATGTATTGTATATAGGACAATTACTCTCATTTAACTTTATTCTGTGTCATTTTCTACACATATATCAGAAGCTAGAGCATAAATTTATCTCTGCATTACTCTCATAGACCCACATGCAGGTCTATGAAAACAGAATAATCTCTGATCTTCATTTTTGAAGAACAGACTCAAAATACTTCAAGCATTTAAAATTTTATTATGCAACCATAAACTTGGATTATCTAAAATAGTGAAGAAGCAGGCACACAGAGTTGGAGGTAAATATACAAGAAAACTTGACTTAAAAGGCTTATTGAGCACAGAGTCTGTATAAAGATCAGTGTTGTTTATGAAGTGCAAGAATCAGCTCTGTCCCCTAAACACACATATGCCCAGTTCTCTGGGACAGGCTTGCCATGGGCTTGTCCCACTGTCCCATTTAGTCAATGTTTCTTTCTATTTCCAACACGGAATGTTTGCCCCATAAATTTTGTGGTTACTCTGCCAAACACCACTCCAGTATTTGATTGTCCTCCAGTCCTGCCACTGTCTAAGCTTACAGGGCATTGGTATATTCACAATTTAAAGCAGAGCTGGAATTTCTAAGCAGTTATTTTCCATAATGGAATTCCTGTGACAAAGACCATATGGCCCACAATCCCAGAATATTTAAAAGCTGGCCCTTTACAGGAGAAGCTTGCCAAATAAATGGAGGCCATAAAAAAAAGTGTTGATTAATGAAAAAAAGTAAAACAGTGTTCACAACAAACTAGTTCAGAAAATAATATTGGCTCTCTGGTATGAGAAGTTTAAGGAAGTAAGGGTAAACAATTTAATTGAGTATTACCTGAAGAGAAGAGTCAAAAGCAAAGAAGAACCATGTCAAAATGATATAATAGTGTTTGCAACTGAGTAATAAAATGGGCTTTGAAGGTGTTGAGTTGATGGGTGTTATGAGCTGAAGGAGAGAGCAGCATGAAGATTCAAGTCCATATATGCATTCGACATATGCTTATTTAGCTGTTTTTGTTGTTGGTTGTTTGTTTATTTTTGGTACCAGAGATTGAACCCAGAGTTGCTTAACCACTGAGCCATATCCTGAGCCCTTTTTATTTTTTGTTTTGAAATAGGATCTTGCTAAGTTGCTTAGGCCTTGCTAAGTTGCTGAGGCTGACTTTGAACTTGCTATCTTCCTGCCTTGGCCTCCTGAGCCCATTTATTTAGTTTTGCTGTAAATATATTTTCTATGTGGATTAAAGGCATGTGCTCTGAAATACTAGTTCGGTTTCACTGAAAACAAAACTAAAGAAAAACTACAAAGCCAAAAATGCTTCTATTAACATAAGGTGATGTTAACTATATTTTATGAAGCAGAAAATTGCTTCACACTCTAACTTTTAAAATCTTTCTATTTTGCTGTCTTTAATAAGACATAGAACATTGGTACACATGAGCTGCATAAAAGTCTAATAGAATTAGCATTTAGTAATTTGATACTTTATATGCCTGAACAAAGCCAATGTGGAATAAAGCAAGGAAATATGGAAGAACACACTGTTTTATTACCAGGACTGATCCTCAAAGTGAAATGAACTTACTCAAGAATTGTTAGTAATCTCTATAAGGACCTGGGCCTGGGGTGATCTTAGAAACCTTCTACCCTTCCACGTGAGCTACGGAGGGTTTATTATAAAGAGAGCATAACATAAAATGCAAAAAGTAAGCCAAGCTATTTATAATCTAAAAGTCATTTTTTTAATGTTCTGGGGATGAAACCCAGTACTTCATTCATGCTAAGCAAGTACTCTATCTACCATTAAGCTATATCCCTGAGCCCAGTACATCTTATTTTTAAAGCATTGATATTACAACCTAGAATTCAAGAGGCAAATCGATCTCAACAGTCTACACACACACAACACACTCACACAAACACACACACACACACACCATAAACAATATATGATATTTATATGTATTTGTGTGTTAGAAATTCTCAAACACAATTTTTAAATAATAAGGGAATCATCTTTGTATCATTGCAGAGAATTTTATAAGTCTTAGAAAACTATTTCTTCCAAAGTCAACTTATTTCTACTTGGAATAATTACTCTTAAATGTTTAGAATATGAAATCAAAATTACTGTGAACTCTCAATATGAACAGAGTTACATAATGTTCTTGGATCAAATAAATTGATGAAATGGAATAAAGACTAATTTCATGTGGAATGATTAATGAATGTAAATTAATACAGACTATCACATGTGTATAAAAAGATATTCTAATTTAACCTAGTTCTTATAACAGTTGTCTCACAAATAAAATTGAAGGATAGAGAAGTACAGTATCAAAAAAAAAATTACTGGACAAATGTCTTTTAAGAGAGACTGTGCTGATAATGATTATTAGATACACTGTTACTTTCTTTAGCCTTATATGGCCTTAACATTGAATCTTTTGGAGAACAAGGAAGAAAATATGTTGCTTTCCTCTTCGCAGTGCCCTGTCAATGCTATATTACCATATTTTAAATGAGCTCATAGTACTTGTCTGAAAAACTTAATGACATTGTAAAATATAATGATAACAAGCCTGGATTAATTATGGGGAGAAATATATAAGTGATTTAATAAAATAGTTTTCAAACTTTTTTATTTTTAAGCAGGAAAAATCATTTTGAAAAGTGGAAGTCTAAATACACACAGATAAAATTTCATAGCCTTGGGTACAGTCTATGGTTGGAATTCACAGCCAAGCCCTTCTCTCTCTTTCACCTACTGGAACAGCCTCTGAGGGCCTTGACAAAACTACATGCTGAACTCTGGATAGAACTTAAAAATCTGTGACTCGTGTATGTTTCCTGGGTAAAAGCTACTAACCTTCCTAATCCACCCAGTCCCTACAGATCATTTCAAAGGATCCACATCAACTATAAGTAGGAACACTTTTGTATTTTAAGCAATGGGCAGGGATTGGGGGAGGCATTTATTTGATGTAACAGTTTATTGATTATTCTTCCTGAAGAGGTGGGGACAATGGTAATGGTCTTTGATGTTCCCAAATAATTCTTTGTTTTCTGTTTCAAAACAGCAGTCAAGAAAAGTTAATCTTTACCATTCTTTGAGAAACTAGAGATACTGTCTTTGTCACATTTTCTGTAAATCTCAACATATCCAATAAAATTCTGAGACTTACTTGTAGGAAAATAATAAATTGGCAAGAAGAACTTTCTTTTGTGAGACCATTGTCCTATCCAAGGGATTTCTCATTCCTTCCAGAGTTCAATTTTGCAATTTTAACAGAACAGGTAAATTGATTCATGCCTTGCTGATGTTCCCAAGGAAGAGGGACAACATTGAGAAAAGCAGAAGCTGTGAATCTAAGCACCATGGAATAAAAATTTATAGCCAAAAAAGAATAGCATTCTAGAAAGGCATGGCACACCTAAACCCCAAGAGTTGACATTCCTTTTTCTAAACCAACAGCAAAGTAAAAGTTACAACTTTTTCCATTCCACTTTTATGCATTCACAGGTGCTATTTAAGTGTAATATTTGGCATAAAGTCAGGGATTTTTAAGAAAGGATGTCAAAAATAGAATCCTGCAGTTACCAGTAGTTTCCTTTGTGATTGAGTGTTTGCTTCAGGGGCTCATGGCCCTGGGGAGGAAAATTTCCTGTTTCTTCTTTATTTCCCTGAAGATTCAACTCCAACTTTTGTTCTACCAAGGTAGCAAAGTTGCATGCTGACAAGAAATTTATAGATTCTGAAAGAATTCATTAATCAGCACTGACTCTGTTGGCCAAAAATGCTGACCCCTTGGTGAGGACTTGGAGGGTACTATGTGGATTTTCCTCTATGGGTCAGGTCACAATGTCTTCATAAAACACTTCTGACCTATGCTAGGTGCTCGTGGAAGGTATTTTTTTTTTTATTGTTGGTCGTTCAAAACATTACACAGTTCTTAATACATCATCTTTCACAGTTTGATTCAAGTGGGTTATGAACTCCCAACTTTACCCCGTATACAGATTGCTGTTTCACATCAGTTACCCTTCCATTGATTGACATATTGCCTTTCTAGTGTCTGATGTATTCTGCTGTCTGTCCTATTCTCTACTATCCCCCCTCCCCTCCCCTCCCCTCCCCTCCCCTTTTCTCATCCCTGTTTAATGTAAATCTTCTTCTCAAGCTCTTTGTCCTTACCCTGTCCTTGTTTACTCCCCTTATATCAAAGGGGTCATTTGGTATTTGTTTTTTAACGATTGACTAGCTTCACTTAGCATAATCTGCTCTAATGCCATCCATTTCCCTCCAAATTCTATGATTTTGTCGTTCCTTAATGCAGAGTAATACTCCATTGTGTATAAATGCCACATTTTTTTTATCCATTCATCTATTGAAGGGCATCTAGGCTGATTCCATAATCTTGCTATAGTGAATTGTGCTGCTATGAACATCGTTGTAGCAGTGTCTCTGTAACATGCTCTTATTAGGTCTTTAGGGAATAGACCGAGAAGGGGAATAGCTGGGTCAAATGGTGGTTCCATTCCCAGCTTTCCAAGAAATCTCCATACTGCTTTCCAAATTGGCTGCACCAATTTGCAGTCCCACCAGCAATGAACAAGAGTGCCCTTTTCCCCCCATCCTCTCCAGCACTTATTGTTGTTTGACTTCCTAATGGCTGCCAATCTTACTGGAGTGAGGTGGTATCTTAGGGTAGTTTTGATTTGCATTTCTCTAACTGCTAGCCATGGTGAGCATTTTTTCATGTACTTATTGATTGATTGTATGTCCTCCTCTGAGAACTGTCTGTTCAGGTCCTTGGCCCATTTATTGATTGGGTTATTTGTTATCTTATTGTCTAATTTTTTGAGTTCTTTGTATATTCTGGTTATTAGGGCTCTATCTGAAGTGTGTGGATTAAAGATTTGTTCCCAGGATGTAGGCTCCCTGTTTATCTCTCTTATTGTTTCTTTTGCTGAGAAAAAACTTTTTAGTTTGAGTAAGTCCCATTTGTTGATTCTAGTTGTTAACTCTTGCGCTATGGGTGTCCTATTGAGGAATTTGGGGCCCGATCCCACAGTATGTAGATCATAACCAACTTTTTCTTCTATCAGATGCCGTGTCTCTGATTTAATATCAAGCTCCTTAATCCATTTTGAGTTAACTTTTGTGCATGGCGAGAGATAGGGGTTCAGATTCATTTTGATGCAAATGGATTTCCAGTTTTCCCAGCACCATTTGTTGAAGATGCTATCCTTCCTCCATTGCATGCTTTTAGCCCCTTTATCAAATATAAGATAGTTGTAGTTTTGTGGATTGGTTTCTGTGTCCTCTATTCTGTACCATTGGTCCACCCGCCTGTTTTGGTACCAGTACCATGCTGTTTTTGTTACTATTGCTCTGTAGTATAGTTTGAAGTCTGGTATCGCTATACCGCCTGATTCACACTTCCTGCTTAGCATTGTTTTTGCTATTCTCGGTCTTTTATTATTCCATATGAATTTCATGATTCTTTTATCTATTTCTACAAGAAATTCCATTGGGATTTTGATTGGCATTGCATTGAACTTATAGAGAACTTTTGGTAATATCACCATTTTGATGATGTTAGTTCTACCTATCCATGAGCAGGGTATATTTTTCCATCTTCTAAGGTCTTCTTCTATATCTTTCTTTAGGGTTCTATAATTTTCATTATATAAATCTTTCACCTCTTTTGTTAGGTTGATTCCCAAGTATTTTATTTTTTGGGGGGATATTGTGAATGGAGTAGTTGTCCTCATTTCCGTTTCAGAGGATTTGTCACTGATATACAGGAATGCCTTTGATTTATGTGTGTTGATCTTATATCCTGCCACTTTGCTGAATTCATTTATTAGCTCTAATAGCTTCTTTGTAGACCCTTTTGGGTCTGCTAGGTATAGGATCATATCATCTGCAAATAATGATAATTTAAGTTCTTCTTTTCCTATTTTTATGCCTTTAATTTCTTTCGTCTGTCTAATTGCTCTGGCCAGTGTTTCGAGGACTATGTTGAACAGAAGTGGTGAGAGAGGGCATCCCTGTCTTGTACCAGATCTTAGAGGGAATGCCTTCAATTTTTCTCCATTCAGAATGATGCTGGCCTGTGGCTTATCGTAGATTGCTTTTACAATGTTGAGGTATGTTCCAGTTATCCCTAATTTTTCTAGAGTTTTGAACATAAAGGGATGCTGTACTTTGTCGAATGCTTTTTCTGCATCTATCGAGATGATCATATGGTTCTTATTTTTAAGTCTATTGATGTGGTGAATAACATTTATTGATTTCCATATATTGAACCAGCCTTGCATCCCAGGGATGAATCCTACTTGATCATGATGTATAATTTTTTTGATATGTATTTGAATCCGATTCGCCAGAATTTTATTGAGGATTTTTGCGTCAAGGTTCATTAGAGATATTGGTCTGTAGTTTTCTTTCTTTGAAGTGTCTTTGTCTGGTTTCGGAATCAGGGTGATGTTGGCCTCGTAGAATGAATTTGGAAGTTCTCCCTCTTTTTCTATTTCCTGAAATAGCTTGAAAAGTATTGGTGTTAGTTCCTCTTTAAAGGTTTTGTAAAACTCTGCTGTATACCCATCCGGTCCTGGGCTTTTCTTAGTTGGTAATCTTTTGATGGTTTCTTCTATTTCCTCTATTGTTATTGGTCTGTTTAGGTTGTCTATATCCTCCTGACTCAATCTGGGCAGGTCATAAGACTTAAGGAATTTTTCTATGCCTTCACTATCTTCTATTTTATTGGAGTATAAGGATTCAAAATAATTTCTGATTATCTTCTGTATTTCTGAAGTGTCTGTTGTGATATTACCTTTTTCATCCCGTATGTTAGTAATTTGAGTTCTCTCTCTTCTTCTCTTTGTTACCATGGCTAAGGGTCTGTCAATTTTATTTATTTTTTCAAAGAACCAACTTTTAGTCTTGTCAATTTTTTCAATTGTTTCTTTTGTTTCAATTTCATTTATTTCAGCTCTGATTTTAATTATTTCTTGCCTTCTACTTCTTTTGCTGTTGTTTTGCTCTTCTTTTTCTAGGATTTTGAGATGAAGTATGAGATCATTTATTTGTTGGTTTTTTCTTTTTTTGAGGAATGAACTCCAAGCAATGAATTTTCCTCTTAGAACTGCTTTCAATGTGTCCCATAGATTCCGATATGTTGTGTCTGTGTTTTCATTTAACTCTAGGAATTTTTTAATTTCCTCCTTGATGTCTTCTAAAACCCATTGATCATTCAGCAACCTATTGTTCATTCTCCAAGTGATGCTTGATTTTTCCTTCCTTCTTTTATCATTTATTTTCAGTTTTATTCCATTATGATCAGATAAGATGCATGGTATTATCTCTACCCCTTTATATTGTCTAAGAGTTGCCCTGTGACATAATATATGGTCTATTTTTGAGAAGGTTCCATGTGCTGCTGAGAAAAAAGTGTAACTACTTGATTTTGGGTGGTATAGTCTATATATGTCAATTAAATCTAGGTTGTTAATTGTGTTATTGAGTTCTATAGTTTCTTTATTTAACTTTTGTTTGTAAGATCTGTCCAGTGGTGAGAGAGGTGTGTTGAAGTCTCCCATGATTATTGTATGGTGGTCTATTAGACTCTTGAACTTGAGGAGAGTTTGCTTGATGAACACAGCTGCACCATTATTTGGGGCATATATATTTATGATTGTTATGTCTTATTGGTGTATGGTTCCCTTGAGCAGTATGAAGTGTCCTTCTTTATCCCTTTTGATTGACTTTGGCTTGAAATCTATTTTATTAGATATGAGTATGGACACTCCTGCTTGTTTCCGCATTCCATATGAGTGGTATGATTTTTCCCAACCTTTCACCTTCAGTCTATGAATATCTTTTTCTATCAGATGCGTCTCCTGTAGGCAGCATATTGTTGGGTCTTCTTTTGTGATCCATTCTATTAGCCTGTGTCTCTTAATTGGTGAATTTAAGCCATTAACATTTAGGGTTATTATTGAGATATGATTTGTTCTTCTAGCCATATTTGTTTATTGATGTTTCTATACCTGATTTGTTATCCTCTTTGACTATTTTCCCCCCTTTACTGTCCTGTCTCCCATTGTTGGTTTTCAATGTTATTTTCCATTTCCTCTTCCTGTAATGTTTTGCCAAGGATTTTTTGAAGAGATGGTTTTCTAGCTGCGAATTCTTTTAACTTTTGTTTATCATGGAAGGTTTTAATTTCATCTTCTATCCTGAAGCTTAATTTCACCGGATACACGATTCTTGGTTGGAACCCATTTTCTCTCAGTGTTTGAAATATGTTATTCCAGGATCTTCTAGCTTTCAGGGTCTGTGTTGAGAGATCAGCTGTTATCCTGATTGGTTTGCCCCTAAATGTAATCTGCTTTCTTTCTCTTGCAGCTTTTAAAATTCTCTCCTTATTCTGTATGTTGGACATCTTCATTATAATGTGTCTAGGTGTGGATCTCTTATGATTTTGCACATTCGGCGTCCTGTAGGCTTCTAGGATTTGTGATTCTGTCTCATTCTTCAAGTCTGGGAAGTTTTCTTGTATAATCTCACTGAATAGTCTGTTTATTCCTTTAGTTTGGAGCTCTGTGCCTTCCTGTATCCCAATGACTCTTAAATTTGGTCTTTTGATATTGTCCCATAATTCTTGGATGTTCTGCTCATGGTTTCTTAGCAGACTTGCTGAGCTGTCTATGTTCTTTTCCAGTTGAAATACTTTGTCTTCATTGTCTGATGTTCTCTCTTCTATGTGATCTAATCTGCTGGTAGTATTCTCAATTGAGTTTTTAAGTTGGTTTAATGATTCCTGCATTTCTAGGATTTCAATTTGTTTGTTTTTTATTACCTCTATCTCCCTGTGAAATTGATCTTTTACTTCCTGGATTTGTTTGTCAATGTGATCTTTCATTGTCTGATTTTGCTGTCTCATGTCTTCTTGAGACTCCAGATCATCTGAAGCATATATATCCTGTACTCTTTATCTGACATTCCGTCTGTTGCAGCTATTACCTCTTCTAAAGTTGAGTTGACCTGCATTGCTTGTGGTCCTTTCTTTCCTTGTCTTTTCATACTGCTCGCGTTTCTTTCTGCTTGGTGCAACTGTTGTGTTTTTGAAATTTACCCCCTATTTATTTATATTGCTCTTGTATAGTTGGGAAGTCTCCCTTGCAGGGCGGGTAGTGGCTGTGCTCCTCCTCTAATTAGGGTGGTCTGTCTACCACGCTAATTGGTCACAGGTCTGCCCCCACTGCAGGCACTGGTGGCTGTTCTGCTCTGACCCCACTCCAATTGTGGTAACGTAACTACCACGCCCTGGGGTCGTTGGTCCTGATCTGGATGTGGGTGGCGGCTCTGCTGTGCCCCCACTCCAATTGGTGTGACGTGTCTACCACGCTGGCAGACCTCTAGGCCGGTGGGTCGCAGTTCTGCACAGCCTCCACTCCCAATGGGGGTACCTGACTACCTCTCCAATGGGTCGCTGAGCCCCCTCCGGCCCCGGGCGGCGACCCTGCTCCACCCCCACTCCAACCAGTGTGACGCGACTGCCTCAGTGTTACGTGTCCACCACGTTGGCAAGCTACCTGGCCTGTCTTGCCAGTGGGTCGCTGGTCCTATTCTAGGCGTGGGCGGCTTCTCTCTTCAGCCCCAGCTGCATTTGGGGTTTCATGATACCACGCCGGCGGGTCACTTGGCCTGCTCTGGGTGCAGGTGGAAGCTCCACTCTGCCCCCACAGCACCCAGCAGGACCCTGGCGGAGAAGCAGTCACCGCCGGTTCCCTAGCCTTGGGCCAAAGCAGCTTAGGTAGCAAGAACCCCGCCTTTCCGATCCAGATACACTCTCTCCGCTGGGAGCTGGCTCCAGTGAGCGACCCCCACGGGTTCCCCAGCCCCAGGCCAAAACTGTCTCGGGAGTCAGAACCCAGTCGCCCCAAGCTCAGCGCACGCTCCACTCGGAGCTCGCCTTCACAGGCAGTCTCCGCAGATTCCTCAGACCTGGGCCCGGTTAGCCCCGGGAACCCAAGTCCCGGGAACCCAAGTCCCGCTGCTCAGTGCCCGGCGCACGCCTTGCCAGGCACAAGCCTTCAAGAGTAATCTCCACAAGATCCCCAGTCCCGATCCTGAGCAAGAAATCTGTCTGCTAGACGCAGGCAAATACCAGCCTGAAATCACCTGTTCCGTAGCTGAATGAGCTGAGATCAGCAGAACAATGGGATGATTACATCATCTCTCCAAGATGGCGGCCGCCGTCCTCCGTGGTCAGACTGGTGACTGGAACCACCGCTTCTCTCCTCTGTCTCAAGCTGGAACTCCACACCAAGCGCTGCCGATGTATCACTGGCAGGAGCCCCCCGAATCCGTATCGCTGTTCTCCCTCGCTGTTCTCCCGCTCCGGCACCCTGCCAATCCCCAGCGCGCGCCACAGACAACCAGCCGCGGAGCGATCAGGCTATGCGACCCTCCGTGCGGAGAAATGGAGCTCCCACAGCCGAACCTCGCAGGATGGAAACCTGTCTATTAGATTCTGTAGCGCCTCAATTTCACTGGAAATTCCCAACAAGATATCCTTCAGCCGTTTCATATCGTCTTTCACTGGCTCAGTGATGCGGCGCACTGGGGTGATGCACTCCCTTCGCCGCCATCTTCTTCCCCCCCTCATGGAAGGTATTATAGCATAAAATAACTCGTGTTTATTGAGTACCTACTATGCTAAACATCACAAGAGAATTTTTATCTTTATTATCTCATTTAATTCATACCAAACCCCAGCAAAGATAGATTTGACCATCTCCATTTTACAAAAACTGAATCTCCAATATTAACTTCCATAGATTGCAATTGATGGCTGAGTCAAAACTGACCTTAGTTTTGTTTGCCATTCTAAAGCTCATTCTCTTTCCCTAAATAAGATAGCCTGAAGGTTTTCTTTTTGTTTGTTTGTTTGTTTTGCAAAAGTCAAATAGGAGTAATTGTGAATAATATTCCAAAGTTGAGGTGAGAATTACATGGCTGACAGTTGTCAGAGTTCAGGTCAACTATTCTATGCCCAAACAAACGTCAGTAACCTCTTCTTTTCCTTTTCTTGTTCCTGTAATGGTCATATTAAATGGACCGATTTTTTTTTTTAAATACCAGTAACAGGTTGAAATTGTTAATCAAGCTGTTAATTATTAATTCAAGTTTAGAAGCTCCATTGCTTATAGTGCCTATACTTGGAAAGGGAGTTGGGGTGGCAAGATAGGGTCCTCTTATCTAATGTGATACAAAGTAATGTGCATTCAACTTTTTGAGGATATGCTAGTATGTTATCAGACGCAGGATTCTAGAATTGGTGCATTTACTTACATGGAAAAATAGCAGTATTTTTAATAAAATACTCAAACTTTATAATATTATATGCTAAAAGCTACAAAATGGTTAATTTTATTCTTTCAAGGAATATGCCAATACATATAATCTGTTTTTAAAATAAAAATATGCAACATTTTATTCACATATAATTTGAAGAAACAAAATAAAACAGACCATATGCATGTACTAGAGTCTTCTTTCAATAACCGTATTTCAGCCTTAGATTGTCATTTATCTTTGAAGAGTCACAGTATTTCTAAAGAAGTTGAAAATCTTTCATAAATAAGGAGCCAAGTTATTAAAACATTTTTGACTAGACTCTGTCTAGTTGCCAAAGCCATATTTAAGATCAATGAACAAGGAAATATTTTCTTCATAACACTGGAAAAACAAGCCTGACTTTAAATGTTAATAGCTCTTGGTTAGCTAAAACTTTGTATTCATATGTCTAATTATGAAACTTCTGCTAGATAAATTTTCTCTCCTGGAGCTGAGGCTGTGACCTTGGTTAGGGATGGGAATTGAAAAAAGGGTGTTCCTCTATTAGAGGACATTCCTTGGGAGAGCAGCTTGGGTTGAGTTTCAGAAAAGGTATAAGTAGAATGGGATGTTAAAAGGCCTGCATAACAGAAGGCAAGTTGCCAAAGTATGTGAGAAATTGGAGAAAACAAATTGGGAAGGAGTTTGTAAAGAAGGAAGGGAAGGTATAGATTTCAGAGCTGTTTGTATCTTAATCTTATATAAATCCCAGCAAGCACCCACCCAGAAATCCCAGAGCTGATCATTTCATTGAGTTGAATATGTTGATGGGTTGTTCTCTGTCCATAGATGGCTGGTCTCATTTGGTTGTACACACTGATCCTGGTGTCTTAAAAAGAGGAATACCTGCAACTTTTGACTAACCTGGAATTTTTACCCTACTCCAAATTTCCCCATTTAAATCTAAATACTTAACTTTGAGATATCTTTTGGTCTCTTCCTGACTTCATCTTTGTACTAGTAAATAATTTGCTTTTCAACTTTCCAACATCATAACAAGTATTATTTTGTATCTGTGGTGAGGGTTATTATGAGTCTTAACTATTCAATGCTTTATTTTATTTTTTTTATTTTTTTATTGGTTGTTCACAACATTACAAAGCTCTTGACATATCATATTTCATACATTAGATTGAAGTGGGTTATGAACTCCCAATTTTTACCCCAAATGCAGATTGCAGAATCACGTCGGTTACACATCCACAATTTTACCTAATGCCCTATTAGTAACTGTTGTATTCTGCTACCTTTCCTATCCCCTACTATCCCCCCTCCCCTTCCCTCACATCTCAATGCTTTATTTTCTATGTAATCCCACTATGAGTTGATTTATCATTTTATTTCACATTCACATGAAGAAGATACAAAGCAAAAGCAATTAAAGATTTGACTGTCCTCCAAGCTTCACTTTCTGGGGGTCTCTCTTTGCCTTGCCTCTTCAAACCAACACAACACAATGCTGATTAGAAGTAGTTAGTGGCCATGTGGGCTTGTTTCTCACAATAGGATTCAGTTTGTCTCATTATGAATGAGATTAGCTGTAGAATATTCATGGATATCCCATAGTATTCATGAGTGTAGAATTTTTGAACATTAATAGGTAAAATCAAAATAATTAAAACATGGTCCCATGCATTTATCCCATGAATACAAGTATGCTTTAATTTAAAGAAATCTATTAATGTGATTAGGAGCACTGTTTTTGAAGATCATTTGATGTCTTGATAGAAGGAAATAAAAATTTGATAAAATCCAATGATTTTTACTAAATAAAAATGTTAGTGGACTGAAATAGGAAGATACTGATTAAATGCAATAACAAATATTATTTCACAACAACATATAAGATATATTGAACACTAAAGCCCCAGAAACATTCTCATTAAGCCAGGGAATAAATCAAGAATGTGATCACCGCTTTATGTAACATAGTTCTATAATTCTAGTGAATGCATAGAGGAAAAACCATCAAATGAAAGATATGACTATTGGAAAAGAGAAAAGCTTTTATAAATAAAGGAATCAGCTACAGAACAATTGTACAAAACAATATCTTTCTGTATCAGAAACAGCCATTTAGAAAATACAATCATGGAGCCTCCTTAATAAGAGAAAAATAGATAAAATTGTCACAAACTTAATAATGTGTAGAACCTGCATAAGGAAAACAATGACAATTTGGTGAGGCACTTATATAACACTAAAGTAAACATTTTAAAAGCTGAAAATTTTGAATGTATTAAGATGTCAATTATTTTCACATTAATTCTGTCAAATGCACAATGAGATTATTACTTGAAACATCAAAATTGATTATAAAAATCACAGAGAAGAATAAATGAGTGAGACTACTCAAGAAAAAAAATTTAATTAAAAATAAGATCAATGATGGAAGACTTAAACTGCTAGGCATTATTCAATAAATGATCTTGGGACTCTTGCTTTCCTATTTGAAAGGAGTATGTGGGTTTTTTTGTTTTTGTTTTTTGCTGCTCTCTTAGTCTTTTATATTTCTTAATTTGTCCTAATTAGTTATACATGAAGTAGAATGCATTTTGACATGTTGTACACAAACAGAGCACAACTTCTCATTCCTCTGGCTGAACATGGAGCAGTTGTATCAGTAGTGTAATCATACATGTATAATGGGTAACAGAAGTATGTAATTTTAAATTTAGTTTTTACTTCCAACCATACACCAAAACAAATTTTAAAGATTTTAGAGAAATAAAGAATAAAATAATGGACTAAGTAGGAGAGAATCTGACGAATACTAAAGTAGTGGAAGCCTTTCTCAGCAAAACAAAAACAAATTTTAAAAGAACAGATTGAAAATCTTCACTATGTAAAAATATGTACTGCTGTATGACCAAGAAAAAATCATATCTAGAATTGAAGAAAAATAACAAATTATATATTTATACTCTAGATTCATAAACGTCTTTAGAAAAGAAAAAAGCTCAATCAAATAAAATGAGGAAAATAAACGAGGATACAATCAAACATTATATATCACTTTTAAACTAAATTCAGAAGAGATGTTGACATATTTTATAAGGCTTGTTTAAGGATTAAAATGACATGAGTATCTTATATGTGGTTAGAATAAATTTTCATAAAACCATATAGCAGAGTGCACATTATTATTAACAATTACCTCTTAAGGGATATTTATGGATAGGAAAAATTCCCAGAATATTATATTAACTGTGAAAAAGCAAGCTATTACATTTTATGATTCCAATTTGTTGAATGCGTAGGCAAAAGTAAATATGTATTAAATAAAGATTGGGTAGAAAATAAAACTAACAATATCTTAGCATTGAAATATACCTGCTTTTGTTTGTTTCTAAAATCGTCTCTATATTTCTATTAAAATGGGTTATTTAAAAAACTAGACAATGTTTTTAAAGCACAATATGATTTAAAATCTAAATTGTTTATTGCACAAATTGAGGTTTGCAATTTAGAAGTGTCATGATTATCAATTACCCAGTGAGTCACAATCAGTACTTTTTTTTAAGGAAATAGAGTAGAATAGAGGATATATCTATGCCTTATATGAATCTTTAGTAGAAGAATGAGAAATAATTTAAAAAGTACTGCAACAAACATTTAGGTTCTAATAAATATACAAAAATATAGTTTAATGCCTATACACTGTATATTAAATATATTTATTACTGTAGTATTTCTAAAGCATTTGAAAAGCTCTGTATTGGAATAACCCATTTTTAATAGAATTGAACATTTCTGAAACCACATACTTTCAATGATAATAAGTTCACCTCCACTTGATGAATTTGAAACAGCACAAAACTGTGTCATTGAGGAAATCAAATTTCATGATCTATGCCTCCATTAATTAAGGCAACAAAACAAGCATACTTTCCAAACAAGGATCTTACAACTATGAAATTGAAGATACAATGCTCATAGGGAAGGAAGGTTTATTTCAATATTTAGCCAAATTTGCATCATTTTAAATTGCTTTGCTAGCATATTTCTACAGATAACAGTAGCACTTAAATTTAAATGGGGAGAAAAGATACAAATTGGAATTTGCCTTAAAAATCAGATGGCAGCCAGGCACAGTGGCACAAGCCTGTAATCCCAGCAGCTGGGGAAACCGAGGCAGGAGGATCAAGAGTTCAAAGCCAGCCTCAGCAACAATGAGGCACTAAGCAACTCAGTGAGATCCTGTTTCTAACTATAATACAAAATAAGAGGGGGGATGTGGCTCAGTGTTTGAGTACCCCTGTGTTCAATTCCCAGTACCTGCCCCCACAAAAAAAAAAAAAAAAAAAAAAATCTGACTGCAGGTAAGTCAGTCCAAGCCCTTTGAGTCAAAGAACTCTTAATTATTTTCAAATTAGGGAATACTTTACTCTATGTCCCCTTCTAAGTAGTATCTTAACACACTTTAAAAAATGTAAACATGAAACAAATACTTAAGTGTCTAATATTTTAGATAGAATTACCATTTCCTTGATTGAAACATGCTAAAAGTTAGAAGGTCTAAGCTCCTTATAATTACTTTGCTCTAATCTGGGATTAGTGGATTGCCCAGCCTATAACTGACTTTGTTTTTATGCACTTCAATTTGAACACAGATTTCAGTCTACTTTTTATATGTTCTTCATTCCATTAAAGCACTGAAAATGCACAATCGAGGATTACTTTGTCAACATCAGCAGTGGCTTTTAAACAGAATGATTTCTGAAAGGATTGACCTGTTTCCAGAAAGGCCTAAATATTATTGTCTCACTCCCAGCATTAATTCTTTCCTGTCCTCCACTCTCTGAAAAAAGATTAGCTATCATAAATGACGTTCATAGGACCAAAGAACTTTACCACAAAAAGCCAATTGCAAAAAACCTTTTACTTGTTAAAATTTTTATTGATGAAAGATAAACTGGAAAGATTTCTATTTTTTAACCAATCATTTAGAAAGAGGATTAAGATGTGAATTTTTCAAACATTATTGGAAAACTGTAAAGATAGATGTTATTTTGTAAACACATGTTTACTGTAGATACTATACATCTATACTATACACATCTATATACTATATACATCTATACTATACACATATATGGATGTCAGAGATGAGATGATTTGATCCCTTCTGATTCCATCTGAAACTCATTTTGAGGGAAATGTCCCTTTATTCTTCAAATTATTCTTATTGATGTTGAATCATGATTTTGAACTACCATTAACATCAAGAGTTTTTATTTAAAGAAATCTTATTCCACATTCTCACGTTATAATCTTAGACAATTTCATAATTTATCCTGCAATAGTGTCTGTGTAATTGATTACTGATAGAGTTCATCAATCATTTGCAGAGCTGTATGTAATGAGTAGTTTAGGCATGAGAATTCTGAAAAAATTTAACCTCAAGTTTGTTCATGTTAGGAGAAATATTTTTAGAGGTGAAATTATTCTTGCCATGCTTAAGGCTAATTAGGAACAAGAAACACACCTCAGAAGGAAAATGATATGATTTTTTTAATAGTTTTCATTGAGTATAATGATGATCATAAATCAATAATTTAAATTTTATGACCTATCTTTCAAATTAATTTTCTTCAATAGTTGAAAATAAAATGTTTTTCTTATATTTTACAGCACCCTCGTACCTATTAGCTACTTTATTTATCTTATGATAAAATATGTCATTGAAAAAAATTGCTATTTATCATCTCATCTAAAATATTTCTCCATCTTTTTAAAACTTTTTTTTTCCTATTTCTTTGATGCTGGAGGTCATTTTTACCCCTTTTGGAGACTGTGGCAAGAAACTTTCCCAAATGTTACAATTGATTTTTCCATTATGATAGCACACCCTGATAAATACACCTAATTCTGTGAGAACCATAGAAATCATCAAATACTTTGATGAGGTAGGTATTCATCCTAAAATTTTCAGAATTTCACAGATCTTTATTTTTACATAATAATTTAGTACAGATGTTAACAAACTGCAGAAAGTGGGTCAAATATGATCCACTTTCTGTTTGAAATTTTATTGGCACACAGACTCACCCATCAGTTTATGCATCTATCCATGTCTACTTTCAAGCTAAGAATGGCAGAGGTGATTAGTTGGAACAAAGAATATATAGCTTCCAAAGCCTAAAGTATTTACCCTCAGGTCTCTTACAGAAAAAATTGCTGACCCCTGATCTAGAAACTATTTCCTGAAGGGGTTTTGAGATTCTATGAAGGTTCCTTCCTTAATTCTTCTTCAGTTCTCTTTTATAACCATTTCATCTTCCTAGTAAAATGACACATGTTCAGTTAGACATGCATTTTTTTTAATCCTTATCATTGTTTTTGTGTATAGTCTAATGCTTATTTCCTTCATCCAAATATCATATTACCCTTGCCAAAGAAGTAGTCCTATATTTGAAACTTTCTACAAAACTGAGATAAAGAAAGAAATGAGATGTAATTTATTCTTTTATCTCTTGAGATGATAGGGCTGCAAGCAAGGAGAATTTTTTGGTGGTGGTTGTTTTCTAGATGGAATTGTTTAGTAAGTTTCATTTAACACCTATTTCTGGGGTTTTGACATGAGTACCTTATAGAAATTAAGTGAGAAATAGAATTAATTTGAACTATAACCCTCTATCAATTTCTATTGGAATTAGATAATGGTAAAAAGATAATATGTTGGGGAAAAACCATTGGGAACTTATTGTATTTAGGCAATGAGACCTCTTAGAAATTAAATTTAAAGGAATATTTACAAAACCACAGTTTTTATCTACTTATAAATATTGAATAGGGATTTGACACAAATGTGATGGCAACTTAGATTTTTCTCTCTCAAGATTCTGTAATACTGATTCTCAAATATGATGATAGAAACTTTATATTATAAACACACATAATATTAATATTGTGCATGGAATAAGTTCCTAAACTATTCCTGAATCTTGTCTGTATAGTGAAAATGTCACTCATTTTTCTACAATCATCAACTTTGCTACCTGCCTGCTACAAAAACATTAGTTACTTAGGTGTTAAAACAGCAAATGATAGCCCTGCATGGTGGCACACACCTGTAATCCCAGCAACTTGGAAGGCTAAGGCAGGAGGATCACAAGTTAAAAGACAGCCTTAACAAAAAGTAAGGCACTAAGCAATTCAGTAAGACTCTGTCTCTAAATAAAATACAAAATAGGGCTGGGTATGTGGCTGTGTGGCCAAGTGCCGCTGGGTTCAATCCCTGGTACTCCCTACCTACCCACCCCCCCAAAAAAGAAGAAAAAACTACTAATCCTTTACTATGTACTGGACACTCTACTTTTAATTCTCATTTAATCTCCTCCTCTTCATCTTACAGATGAGGAAATAGGTTTATAAGGGAAAACAAATTTAAGGGCAACAAAGTTCCAACTAAGAGGAAAAACTATTTTGACATATATTATACAAGATGATGACTACAGTTAATAATTGCATATTATATGTTTTAAAATCACTAGGAGAGTAAATTTTTACGTATTTTCACCACACAAAAAGAAGTTTATGAGGGGATAGCTGTTAATTAGCTTAATTTAATCATGCTGCATTGAATACATATATTGTAATATCCCTTTATATGATGTAAATATATGCGATTCTAGTTTGTCATGATACAATAAACTAAATGTTTTTTAAAAGACAGAAAATTGACTTCCCTGAAATCACACACTCTTTTTGTACTGACATAAAATTCTGACTCAAAACCCTTACTTCTAACCATCTGCTCCCTGAAGGCTTGTAAGTCAATGGTAGTACAGTTGCACTTGGCTTTTTCAAGACTTTAAGAAAGGGTTGCAGACTCTTCTGGTGGCATGAGAGGAGATGTTTCTGGGAGGAGATCAGGCTTGCATTGAATGGCGTTGAGTCATTGGGAATCCCAGACCTGTGAAGCAGCATGTTCAAAGGGTGGTTTCATGAGGGAACCAGCATGTGCAGGGAAGGATATTAAAGTGCTATTATGGGAACACAGAAGCATAGGAATGGGTTGTGGTGGGGTGGCCTGTATGAGGGGCAAGGGTCCTGCTCATAATCTACAAGAAATCAGCAGTTTTCAAGTTTCAGTGTGGTAAGAATAGCCTGGGGTGGGCCCCCACTGCTAGAGAATCTAGGGCAGTTAGACACAGGAATTTCAACAGGCCTCATAGGTAATTCCACTGAGGGAGACCCTCTTATGAATCACTGTTGAAAATATTGGCAAATCAATATGCTGAGGCATGACATGGATATCTTCACTATGTTTAAAAATAAAATTTTTTTTTTAAAAAAACGCAGTTTATAGAGACTAGAAAGTGTTTCCAAAGATGATTTCTGATTTATTTAGAATCCAGAAATAACATGGAAAATGGCTTTTTTAAAGTGATTTCTCCCCTCCCCTTCCCACACACACATACTTATAATTGCTTTGGGATGCTACTTGGATTAATGGGTTATAAAAAATATGCTGAAAAAAGCAGGATTCAGTTTTATTCATTTTTTTAAAAGGCACTGTAAACTGGTTAAAAAAAAAGTAGAAGCTTTATAAACCAAATCTTACTTGTTTTAGCATTCTGAGTCCTCTCTCCCTTACTGTTAGTAAACCACAGATAAATGAGTAGGCAATTAATTGTGAATTAATTAATTACCTAATTGACACATTTTCAGTAGAACTCAATTTATACAATATAACTGGGGAATTATTTAGTAAATCAAGGAAACTACAATGTTTCTGTACTTTTCCCTGGAATGAATTTAACAATTTAAGCAACTAATTTTTCTAAGGTAAAATTTCAGATGACATACAAATTAAAGATCTGGTGCTATCTTGTTAATATAAGGTAAAGGCTCACATATCCCATTGGCTTTGGATACATCTGAAATCCAGAACGTGAACACAAAGTACATTTTTAAAATTATCTATTCCATTTAATTACTGATGGCCAGGTGGTTTCCCAAAAAAACATTTTTTGTAGAAAATTAATACACTCAGCATCATCCAAAAGAGAATGTCAGTACATTCTTCAATATTTAAACAGACTTGAAAGGAAAAAAGAAGAGAGAATAGTCACCTAACTGATCTGGAATTAAATAGACGCCACACATCAGAATCTCACTAGGTAACCAGGCCATAGTCAACAGGGAATTCTCAAAGTTAGGATGCCAAATCATACATGGATGTTTATTCCGTAGTTAAGCTTGTTGAACACAGATGGTAGGCATAAAATAGCTGAGCTTCAATGAATCATGTCTGGAGAGAATGATAGATATGGCCTTTTTTTGTTGACAGTGGGGTTGTTTTCACATTCCACTTGAATTAAATTATGCTCTTTCATGGTACATAATCTCTGGCTGGGATTCTTAGAAAGAGCCATTATGGAGACTTACTGCAAAACAAGCAGGGGGAAAAAGATGTTTGCAAAGTAAAACTGTAAGCACTATAAGAAATGTAAAAGAATTAGTGAATAATTTCATTTATTTTGAAAATAAATAAATGCCTATTATATTAATATAGATTTATATGTGTGTATATGTGTGTGTATACACAAACACCCACATATTTAGATTTTAAAAATGATCAATTTATATCCTTAATCGACTGGTGAAAGCTGTTTTGAGTTTCTAATGTGAAAAAGATATCATGGATCTGATGTACTATATGTGATCAGTATAAGATTCTGACCCTAACTTTAAAATCTTGTCAAATTTGTGATTGAGACTGAAGCACATGAAATATAAAGTAGAAAACTTAAATAGTAAAAAGTAAGATGTAACCACCCAAATATGAAGCATTATCAGAATGTGTTCTGGATTATAATTTCTGGATTTTGAAAATGAATGGGTTGCATCAAGATCCATACAGAAGACAGAACATTATTATGGTCAAGGAAAAGAACAGGAACAAAGTCTTACTGACAGGTTCTTGATAAATTAGGCCTTTGTGGTATGACCTAATCACAGTGTTGCTGGACATCCCCAGGAGCAGACATGGGTTCACTAGAAGGTCTCACAGAACTCCTCAAAGTTATTATGCTCAAACTTGCCATTTAGTACAAAAAAATAAGGTGGATTAAAATGAACAAATGAAAAAGACACATAGTTCAGAATCCAGAAAAGACCAGGCAAAGCTTCTAGTACCCTCCGCAGAATCAAATAGACAGCACCTCCTTCTCCCACCAGCAGTGTATTTCAAAGCACAGATATTAACAACCAAGGAAACTGACCCAAGTCCCAGTGTCCAGGGTTCTTAGGATCATTCATGCAGGGATGGAATACCCAGTAACTAACCTTACCTATGTCTCAGTCTCCAACTTCCCCAGAGGTCAAACTGATACAGCATAGCTCAGGACTCCAGGTGAATAAAACTAGACATTCATAGTAAATCATGTTATCAGCACAAGCTATCTTGCATAACCCAAGATCTAAGATTACACTCTTATCAGGCAGGATATTCCAGGGTTTAGAGGTTATCTCCCAGGAGCTATTTGAAACCCCCAAACTGCACATTAACTCTTTACTGCACAATAGAGAAAGAGGTTATGGAATGATGGGTGTTTCTGTCAGCTTTCTCACTGCTGGGACTAAAAGTCAACCAGAATAATTATAGAGGAGGAAAAGTTTATTTAGGGGCTCATGGTTTCAGAGGTGTCAGTCCACAGCCAGCTCCATTCTTCAGGGCTTGGGGGGAGGCAAAACATTGTGGCGGATGAGTATGGAGGAGGGAAGCAGCTCACACAATGACTGGAAAGCAGAGAGAAATCACCATTTGCCAAATACAAATGTATACCCTAAAGCCACACCCCTAATGCTCCACCTCCTCCCCACACTCCTCCTTCCTTCAGTTACTGCTCAATTAATTCCACCAGGTGATGAATTCTCTATACCTTCTTGAATTGTCTCACATGTAAGCTTTTGGAGGACACCTCACATCCAAACCATAATAATGGGTATTAAATAAATAAGAAAGAAATCTTTACAAAAATGATACCTGCAAAAACAAACAAACAAACAAACTTGTATTCATTTATTTTGATGATGAGAAAAAAATAGGAGGAAAAAGAAGTAAACTTCATAGAACTGATCTTGCCTTTGTGGGAAGGATCTAAGCATTCTTAACAGCAGAATCAGCCTCAGGGTACAACGTCTTGTCTTGTGTGACCCCCTAATAGTTTGACAACTAGGAGAAGTCATTAACACTGAATGTTTCACTGCTTCTTCAGTTACCAGTTATGCAGAAGAAAGTTGATATTATGCCCAACTGAAAATCTAAGAATAAACTACTTACCAACCTTTTTCTTTAAATTTCTGTTCCCTATCCTGGACACCATCCTTCCTTTCAAAATGATGCTGTGATCTTCAAAGATGTTCCAGTGGGTTTGATCGCCATCGGCAGGACTGGGTGGACAGCGGATGTCCTGAAGAGGTACGTGAGTGCTTTAATATGATGAGATTTCTGGGACCAAACCATTGTATTGTGGCTACATTCTCATTCTTAATGAGAATAGCATGTAACAAAAATGGCATGTAACAAAAATCATCAGGTACTGAACTCCAAATATGTACTAAACATTGGGGTTACTTTTATATGTATATAAATAAGGGGTTAATTTTATATGTATATTTATATATATATAATTATACATATATATGCATATATTTATAATTAAACTGATATATATTCATTTATTCTCATATCGATCCTATGAAGTAGGCACTGTTATTATTATCCTTGTATTACTGAAAAAAGAAGAGAAGATAGAACAGAGAGGGGTTAGAGTGTAGGTGCTTAGAGAATTAGATACCTGTCTAGGAAATAGCAGAGCCAGGATTTGAGTCTATATGAGCGAGGGGCGGTTCTCCTAAATACTTGTGCTCTTTCACCATCAAAGAAACCATCGTTCCTCTTTTTAGCTCAAATAACAAAACCAGTGGTATGAAAGAAAAGACTGAATATAGCAAATCTGTGCTCTATAATAATAAATGGTATAACATAGCTAACTTAGAGAATTGGAAACATTAACTCCAAGGGTAAACATGATAGACACGAAAATGCAATGAATTGATTCAAGTAATTGTATAGAACAGCAGAAGTAATTTTGACCTCTTTTTAAAAGTTTTCTAATGACTTTCATTTGCACTGCCTATCAGGGTCCTATAAGATTCATAAAAAATGTATTTCTCTCCCCCACCTTATTAAGTTTTAGGGCATGAATTTTAAATAAAAATTATTAAAAACTACAAAGGTTTTCTCATTCAATAAAGTATATCAAGTCAAAGTACTAGTTTAAAAACTTAAGAAATGGATAGTGACTAGAAACTTTTCTTAAAATTCATTTTGGGGAGATGCCTCATAAGATCTTGAAAAACATATCTTTAAGAATGTTCTTGATCTTTAAGTTGTAGGGTTGTCAATGAAGCTTTAATTAACTTTTGACATTCATTTGGGGATTTACAGTGATATATATGAATCCTTACATCTTCACTTAGCTAACAATGCTTCAAAAGAAAATACATTAATGAAGCTCTGATTGTGTTTTCAGATCATTGTTTCTTTCTTGTAATCAGTTAACTCAATTAAAGATATTCAAAATGAAGATCTGTATTTGTTTAAGATTCAGAATATAATCCTGACATTTTAATTTCTTGCTTCAGTGTGGTCTCACTAGGAACCATAGAGGATAAAGAAAATCCATCATATTCTAAGTTTTCCCAGGATATTTAGAGAAAAATCACTATCTTCTATGGACTTTGCTTCAAAAATAAATTTAAACATTCCTTTCTCTTCCCAAGGATCTCAAACTCTCTAGTACATCCTACGATATTCATTGTTTCCTTTTTATTCTGTAATTAAATGATCAACATTACTAGCTTTGTGGTAAACAATTCTATCCTTTCTTTACAGATAAAAAAAATAATTTCACCAACTATGTTCCATTTTCCATGCCTAAAACTAGGGTTAAATTTTCTTTCTCATACTGTGGTATCAATTTACTCAGTAAGTCTAATGAACACTAAAATGCATGTTTGTGAAGTAGGTTCACTGTGCTCTGGTTACCAATTTATTTGAATTCAGTGAGACAGAAGACGCCCCCCCCCCCACACACACACAAATGATATGATGGTATTGCTCAGAGATAGGCATCAAGGGACAACAGAAACCTAGGATTCATTGCAAGCCAGTCTCCCAAGACTCTGGGGAACTGTCCAGGGCATCTGTAAATGCACCACATGCATCATATTTGAGGGATCTCAGAAAGCAGGTTTCATATGCTGGGGTAACTGGAATTGCTGAACTAAAGTGTTTAAGGACATCCTCTTTGTAGGAGAGAACCAGAACAGAACCACGGCTCTTTGGGCCAGTTCCTCACTTATCCCAGCACCTTCTGCAGTTATCCTTGAGAACTGTTAGTGAGAAAAGGTAGAGAACTGGGTCAGTCCAAGGCCACCTAGAAAACTATCCTGCAGTGTTCTAAGAACTGATATTTAAGTGTGAGGAGTATTTCCAGCAGGATAGACAGAGCATAAGGTTCAGCTGGGTATCTAACCTTCACTTAGAGAATAATGCGGACAAAGACAAAAGAACTGTAAGTACCTGGTCTTGTTAATTAGGATAAAGGAAGGGTCACATGCAAAGGTGATATTTAATTTGAAACCTACAGGGTAAGTTGAAGCAAAGAAGAGGCATGGTAAGTAAACAGGGCCCTAAATATAAGGACTCCACAAAAATTCACCCTCTCCTAAAGGCAAGGGAAAGCTATCTAAAGGGTTTTAATCAAGGGACGATATCTAAATGGCTTTTTTAAAAGAATCAACCAGTGGATTGTGAGACAAGAGGCTAATACACTGGGTGCTACTATAACCCAGTCCAGAGATACTGCTGATCTCCATTCAGTTGGTAGGAAGGTGGGGGCCATGATTAGATGGTGGACAGGAACCAGTAGTTTTTGATTCAATGGAAATGAGAACTAATGTTTTTACATTTTCCTTCTATATGCTTTAAAAAATTTTAGAAATTTTTATAACTTTGAAACATAAGAGAATGAATACCTGTGTCTGTGCTACACAATTTCAGAATTAGAATTATCAGTGACTAAGTAGCTGTCTGCTCCTGCTCCATCAGAGCTCTGTTTTTCCCCTAATAAAAATAATAAAACTCTTCTGAATTTTGAGGTTACCACTCAGAAATTTGTTCCTTTACACTTACCCATTTTGATTCAGTGATGGTAGTTGATTCACTTTTTTACCTACTTATTCTATGGGATGAGCAAATCATTCATTTCTTCAAAACGTATTTTTGTGTGCTCATGTCCCAGGCACTTTTTAGGAACTGAGGTGTAGTAGTAAGGAAATGGAAAACAAACCAAAAAAAATCACCAAACTCTGCCTTCCTAGAATTTACTTTATAATACAATCATATTTTCCTTACTCTGTCTTTTGTTTATGGACATAGTTTCCAGATTTTCACCGTTATAAAAATGTCCTATCTACATCTCCTTAAGTATATAGAAGTTTCTCTAATATTCCTAAAAGTGGAATTGCTGATTGTGAACCCAACAGGGAAATTCTTCAGCTGCATTTTGTTCAGATGTTAATTCACTCTTCAAATCTTCTATTTAAGTATTCATTGAGGAAGTAATTTTAACAAATTCATTTTTCACTTCTAAAATTTAAATTTGACACTTTATTTAGTTGGTCAAGTCACTTTTATATACTCATGCTACCATATTTCTTTTAAATTTTACCTTTCAATCTTGTAAATATTCCAGATATAATTTTTATATATTCTATATTGGATGGTCCCAACATCTAAAGTGCTAGTGCTCTAAATGTTGTTCATCATTCATCGTTTTGCTAACTTTTTAATCAGACTGCTCTTGTATTTATTATTTTTTATTTCTTTTTTTATGTCCCTTAATGGTACTACAGATTTGATCTTATTCCATGGGAATCTCTAGGACCTAAATAGGTGATGATTTCCACCAAAAAAAGATTTGATGATGAAACCATGAGGATTTTAAGAATACTACAGGTCCTTCCTTCGTATGAGGAGACATTTAGCTTTATCCCCCCACCCTCACCATTTGCTGCTGATGCACGGATTGGTCCCTTAAAGTGATAGTGACTTTAGCGGGTTTTTTTAATATTTATTTTTTAGTTGTAGTTGGACACAATACCTTTGTTTTATTTATTTATTTTTTTACTATGGTGCTGAGGATTGAACTCGCCCTCGCCCTTGCTCGGTGAGCGCTCTACCGCTGAGCCACAACCCCAGCCTCTAGCTCTTTTTCCATAGGGAAAACCTGCTATTTTACTTCAATTATATATGCTATTCCTATTCTCTCTAAAACACACAACTTTTCTTTTGTTTTATTTGGGGAAGAAGGGGAGGACAATGGGAAGACACCACTAGAGAGTTTTCTTACTTCCTGCAAATTCTAGTGCTGTTTTAAAATTTGTGTTTTATCCAAAATCTAGTTGTTATATTTACAGGTATAAGTAAACTGCATCTGCGATCCTACCTTCAACATGAGGTGTTTGATCGAGAATAGAAACACAAGGGGAGAATTGTAGATTGCAAGTTTCATTCTAGACTTCTAGAACTTGAGATGTAGTGAGGTCCACATCCAGATGTCTAGTCCATAGACGAATATTTAAGCCAGATGTCTGAGAGAGCAATGTGGGGATACAAAGATATAGATTTGTGGATACTCAACATGAAGATGTTAAGTAGAATCACAGGTATTGAGGAAATGGCAAATGAGAATGCATAGGATAAAATGACAGGTCAAGAAAGATCCATAAGAATTACCAACATGAAAATCATAGAAATGAAACAGAAAAAAATTCTTAGGTATCAGAAAATTGATGACAGTATAGAACACAGAACCCAGGTAAGAGTGGATGTCTATGCTAAATGCTGATAAGATATGGATAGTATTCCCCAGAAAATTTGCTGAGAAGTTATGTAGAAATATTGGTATAAGAAATTTCACCTGAGTTGGATTGCATAAGAACAAAATTATCCTAAGTGGGAAATGTGGGATTCTGAGAGGATAAGAACATACTAGTCTGTCTGGAAGTATCAGTATGAACAGAAGGAAAAGTAGGATAATGTGAGGTCAGGATGCATTTTGGAGATGTACAAGGACTGTTCGTAAGATAAGATCACACATGTGTGAGTATGTTTAAGTGTTCATAGTAACAAATCATAGAATTAGGACAAATATTAAAGAAAATGGATGTAATCTAATAAGCAAGATTCCAATACCTAAGAAAGTGAGCTCAGTTGGGCCAAAGCAGAGATCAAAATAATCACTATATGAAATGACTGCCATCTATTACTATAGAATGAAAGAACAGGTCAGTTTCAATTGTATTGAGTATGCCGAGTTTTAAAGAAATTTAAATAATTCTTACTGAATACTTCTCTTTTGTTATATTGTGTGTGTATAAGTATGTTACAGCAAATTCCACAATTATGTGTGATCATAATGTACCAATAATGAATGAATAAATAAAATTTTTTTAAAAAAGAATTCTTGATGATGATATCTCTTTTATCAAAGAAAAAAAATACTGAGCCCATCAGGTAAAATTGAGAGAATTGTTATGAGATTATAGTTTTAAATAAACTGCAGACTTGAGAAATTGATACTGAGGGTCAGGGCGAGTGATTAGCAGAACAGAGCAGTATTGTCAGGCAGTGTGGATGGCTTAACTAAGGATACAGAGTGGAGCTCTCTGGGCAAGAGAAGTGGGTACCGGGGAATTCATTTTCAGCTATGCCTGGCTTTGGGGCAGATGTGGATAAAGCGGATCTCTTAATGTCTCCATTGTTGAAGATTTTCTAAAGAACATATAATAGGGCAAGGTGCTTGAAGCTATTGAAAAATGATGGAGTGAGGCAATAAAAGAGACTTAAAGAAATAAAATCATTGTGCTTGGGCTTTCTAAGTAATCAAAGAATAAGAAACATTTGAGTGAGAATGACCTTGTACATGGATAGACTGAGATAGGATAATGGCGTTTATGAGTTCAGACTTAAGCATCTCTTATTGAAGATCCAGCGGGTAGGGGTGCCAAATAAAGTGGAGTCAGAGAGATGATCATTAAATCTTTGGAGTTGAGAAAGTGCAGAAATTGCAGTTTGGGGTATTCAGTGAGCCCAGAGGATGGTGGGACTTGAAGTGGAGTACAAACTATAATTATATGCAATTAATGAAAAGGAAGCTGTCTCAGGAACTCTTCAGTATTCACTGAATATGTGCCTAGGACTTCCCTAATTACAAGAAAGTTTAAAGAAGGTATTTATTTAACAATTTCCAAATATGGAATCTGTACCACTCTTGTGCAGATCAGTTCTTTTCTATTCAAGACCTACCAGAGAGAGAAGAGTCCTTCAAAGCACAAAAAGGTGGGTTGGAACACCACCTTCTAAACTGCAAAGGTTTGAATGCTGGAGATTGTTCATAGTGAGGATTATAGAATTTATTTTTGTAGGCTATAAATAAATTGTAGGAAATGTATCTTTCCCTGGTAGCTTCAGGAGAGCCCTTTCAGGGAAAACTAGACCACGTGTTTAAGAGAGTGCTGTTCAATCCTTTACATGTGTGATTTTGTGTATTTAAGATATTCATTCGACCTGTGGCAGATTAATTCTGGGAAAACAAAATAGCCCGGAGCAGTTAGCACATGTTTGGATTTAGCATTGTCTGAGATGATGTACTCTTTCTTCACATACCCAATTGTCGTTTAAATCTTATCATTAAACACATGTTTTTCTTCCAATTTCAACTTTTTTCTTCTGATGTAATGTCTTTTATAAACATATTAATATGGAATTTAAGGCAAGATGAAAGTTAACAGCCCAAAATGATAAAAATCTAAATATCTAAATATGGACCTACTTTGTTATGTCCACTTTTTCCTGTGTCTCTTCTATTTTATGAATTCTGTAAATTAATGAAACTTACAAATATTGTCTGGTACAAAAACAATACATTGGCTGTCTTTTTCATGAACCTTTTGTACTTTACAACCCAACTTCTTTGATGCAATTTTAAAAACTATAAGTGTGATCTCTCAATTTGCTTTCCTTTCTGTGTCTCCTACCAGTCTAAAGAGAAGATGTGTGAGAACACAGAGCCCATGGAAACATCCTCTCAAACCACCACAACCCTACACGCGACAACCACGCAGTTCAAGGTCTTGACTACCACCCGGAGGACAGTGACATCCCAGCTGCCTACCAGCCTACCCACAGAAGGTGCCCCAGAGTTGGCTTTATCTCCAGTAGAGTGAAGAAAAATCACTGTGTTGACACATACCTGAGTACCTCCTACCCTCTGAGGGCCTAGTTATTCTTTGGGAAACTAAATTTCTAAGGGATTTCTAAGAGGGAAAAAAGAAACAAATTATTATAAATTGAAAATATATGCTATAATTTTTTTAATATACTTTGCCTTTTGTTAAAGGCTTGATTGTTACCTGTGATCTGACTTATTGTCCTCCCTAGAAAAGAAATATAGACTTCTTTTCAGATAGCTAAATTTAGCAGTGACCAAACTCAATATTGCAGTCATAGGATGGAAAGGCAACATGCATATAAAATGTCCATTGATTCTGAATTCTAAACAATGGATAGTTCTATTCACCTGCAATTCTAATACTTCCTGAATATAGTCAATGAAATGTTAGTCTATAACCTATACCGAGGCACTTTGAAGGTCACAAAAATTATCCTTGAGAAATATTACCTCTCCTAAGGATGGCAAAACAGAAGAATATTAACATATAAGCACATTTCCTGGGAGAAGAAGGCATATTAGCAAATACTTGATAAATTTCTGTTTGAATGCTACTTTTAAGAAGTAGGCAGACATAGGAGAATAGTTGGCCAAAAGATAGCTTTGAGGAGAGAAAAGAGTCTTAGCTGTTCATTGCCATAGGCCTTCTTTCTTTTGGATAGGAAATTAAATGAAACATTAGACCTTGGATTTTAATAAAAATAAAGTTAGATGGAAAGAAAAAATCAAATGCATTTTATTGTTTTTAAAAGCACCATTACATATAGTTCATTATTTTGTACTGCTATTATTAAAGCCTATGAAAATACTTTTGTAAATTAAACACTACCCTTTAGAATAAAATATAACACCAAAATGAAAAAAAAATCCTAAATTTTGTTCATTCAAGACAAGATGTTTTGATGTTATTTTGGTCATATTTATTAAAAATCAAAAGCATTGGTTTTTATATTAAATTTATAATTGTTGATAACCTGATTATTCTCATTACTTTGCAGTTTTATTGATATTATTAAAAAATGAATAAATAAGGTACTAACTACCAAGTCCTATAAATTTGTTTTAGAAAGTTACAAATAGATGTATTTTTAAAATATAATTATGACTGTTTACCTTTCTTACAAAACTTAAGGCTCATATACTTTATTAAATTCTTTTAATCTCTAAAAATAATTAGTACTTCATAATGTACAGTAGATCTTTCCCTCATTGAACTAGAAATTTTCTCAATAAATTATCAAACTCTAGATATAGTACAGTTAAGGCAATTAATAGAAAGTTACTGGCCATCCAATTTATAAACATTTAAAATCTGTTTTTATTATAATACTTTTGCATTTCTTTTCCAGATGATACGAAGATAGCACTACATCTAAAAGATAATGGGGGTAAGTATTAACACTTTTATCAACATTTTTAGATACAAATTCATTGTAATATGAGAAAAGACATGTGGATATCTAAAGATATTCTGAAGTTATATTTCGGTTTTTTGGTTATCTAACATGGGAAGAATTCATTGAGTTTACTTGAAAAGTGAAATGAAATCCTAATTTTTTAATTTGTCTATAAAACTATGTGACATTGTTTACCAGCTATATAGTAGACAATTCATTCACACATCTTGCATTCTTGATTGTTCTTGTTTTTGTTTTGGTTACATAAACAATTATCTATATAGCTGCAGGTATTCGATTCAATTCTTTTTTTAGTAAATTGGTCAACAACCTTTATAATAAAATTAAGAAATATGACAATAAGTCTAGAAATGTCTGTGCTAGGTCTTCTCATTTGCTTTATAAAGCACAGGCCCCAAAATTAAAGTTCCAAAGAACATCTTATTAGGTATACAAGTAAAGATTTTCTATGATGGTTTAAAAACACCTGTACTGGTACTTGAAATTTTGAGGGGAAAAATGTTTTACCAAAAAAACTTTTACTTTTTTTTTTAAAAAACTAGTTATTTTTTTTATTAAACTGTATTAGTCCACTTGTGGTTCTCCTTTTGAGTGTGTTGGACATTGATAAAGATATTTTCATAGCAAGTATTTATGTGGCTCAGGAAAGGGTTTTTTTCTTCTTGGCAGGACCTGTTTTTTAACTGTGGGCACATTGTCACATTGACATGGGCATCAGGTGACAATTTCTTAAGCCAAATACAAAGAATTGAGGATTTTTTTCCTTATAATTATAGAGAATCAATATTGTAATAACCAATATTTCTATGCTTTCTTAGGCTATTGTGTGTATGTGTAAAATCTAAAGATACATATCTATCTCTCTTTATATTTTATATCAGTTCATCCTAGAGAAAAGCTGCTCAGACTCTTCTGTAAATAACATCATTACCTCAATTGTCTGTTGTCTTTGCATCTGTATTGTAGTATTTCATTTCACTCATTTCTTATTCATTATTGTTTTACTTTAGTAGGTAGGTAGATTTGTAGACTGGCATTTATAAAATATGTACTAACTAGAAATAAATTAAAATCTTAATGCCTGAAGGGTCTTTAGCAATCTACCCCCATCAACTCAGGATTTCCTAGAGAAGGAAATTAATAAGTATCAGATGGTCCTAAATCCTAATATTGGGGTGATCTTGCTTTGAAGGAAAAGGTGGGTTGTGAAATGAAATGGAATAGAGGAAGCACAGTAGAGAGGCTTCTGTTTTTCATTGTATTTGTGACACTTAATCCTTAATATAGATAAAAGTTATATGGATACCTGCTCTATTTTTCTCTACTTTCCCCCTCTTTCTTCTTTTTTATACATAAAATATTCTATAGTGCTAGCCAATAAAGCAAAGGATTCCTGTGTTCCAATAGATATGAGATACTCTGAGTAAAAGAAAATTAAAGAACTAATTAAAGGCATTTCTGTGGTGGAAGACTATTTATTCAAAGCCTCTGTATTCATTCATTCATTTCTGCAAAATGTCTTCTAATTGCAAAGCTTAGCTGCAGATTGGAGGTTACAGTTCTAGACCAGGTTAGACAAATTCCCTTCTTTTAGAGAATATGCATTCTAAAGAATCTGCAAGATGGTTGTAAAGATTTCCTACTTGGCATTTCTCCATTATTTGACCATAAAAACTTTTCGCCAATAGAATCTCACAGACTTAATGTTTTGTTGAACACACTTTGGTAATTGTTTGCCAAAATAGTACCAGTTATTTCCAATTAAACCCTTAGTTTAGTTTAAAGCATCTAAGAATCACAAAACAAAGATTTTCTTAAAGCAATGCATTAGAAATTCCTTATGATTCTAAGAAGTCAAGTTAAATAAATTCCAGGATTAAAATCTAGGATTTTTGGTACACTAGGCAGTCAATTGCTGAATATTCAGTTCATATTTAGATAATTGATAATGTAGCAGATATTTGTCAGAATTCCAAAATATTGCATTAAGACCAAATCTTTGTATCTGGGATTGTTCTTAAAGCATTTTTTTTAAAAAAAGAAAAATTTCAAGTACAGCTAGAATGGCCAGTATGACCAGTATTGTGTTTCTTCAATAGAATAGTTGGCTGGGGTGTAGCTCAAGGGTAGAGCCCTTGCCTAGCAGGCATGAGGCCCTGGGTTTGATCCCTAGACTTAAAAAAAAGAAGAAGAAAATTAATTATGTATTGCTTTTTATAGCATTCTTATTAAAATAGTATGCTATCTTTGATTTTCATTTTATGCAATGTGAAGATATAGTAAGGATTACAAATTTAAATCTTACTTCATTAAACATGTTGAAAAGAGAATTTAGAATTGTCCATCCCTGCTAGTTAGAATTTTGCATGATTGAGATAGCAATGAGTAAGTAGGTCTAACTTAAATGTCTTCTAACATTTTATTAAGAATGATTTTTTTAAAACATGTATACTAATGTATTGGGGGCCATTTCTATGTATTGTTACAAAGAAATGCAGCATATTCTATTTCTTGATTTAAGTTCTTGATTTAATTGACTTTCTTTAAAAGCATTTTAATTTAGAGATCTATGCTTTTCTGGAAAAGATGGTGACATTTTTCAAAATAGTATATAGTTAAAAAGCAATGACTGTCTTTCCATGCATTGTCTCCTAGAGGTATTGAATTACCTAGACACTACATCTTTCTGAGACATTTCTGTAGGTTCAAATAGTTGATTTTCTTGGTGGGATTCACATCTGACTTGATTATGCATTCACTTTCCAGGAGATTTTTCTGTCTTTGATATAAGAACATAAAATACTTCTGAACAGCTGGAGACCAAAGCCACACATCAGGGTCCCCCACTAAAAGGAGCCAGGCTGAGTTATGATCTGCTAAGTCACTCTGGTGAATCTCAGTTTTGCATTGAGTTTCCTGATATATATAGCTTAAGTATAGATAGAGCCTCTGGAAGTTTCAGACTAGTTGCTAGACCAGAGATGTCATATTAGCCTTTAGGGTTGAGTGGAAACTCTAAGCTCTGTAAATAATGGAAAAGAGAACATGAACAAATCTAAATGAAGGGAATGTTATCTGGTGAGTGCAGATCCCCTTAGTAAGATATGGCCTTCATTGACCACCAAAAATGGCTGAATACAAAAGTTCAGAAGAGCTAATGTAAAGACAACAATTTCTCTCTGAGTATTACTCGTTACATATTCATAATATTAAGTTTTTTAGAATAAAATCATTCTAATCAAACAATATACCTATCCCTTTTTCATATTAAAATACAGAATGGATGGGGCAGTAGTAAGAGGGAAATATTACATATATACTTGGTCTTATTATTATTTCCACAAATGGCTGTTATTATCATTTCCATTTTATATATTAGGAAATAGAAATGCAAAAAGGTTAGGTTATCAAGGTGGTATGGGACAGAGCTGGAATGAAACTCTATTCAGCCTTCATGCAGACTCCAAATCCTCAATGACATCACAGTATTGCTTTTTTTCTTACATTATAGCTTTCAAATTGCACATGGGAAATGCTACAATACAATTTCTTTTTATACCTCCTTTATTCTTTTTCCTTCTCTGAAGCAACTGATTATTTGTGTTTGAAAATGAATTTCTTTTTCCTGGTGTAATTATGCATTAGTTTCCATTTTATCCTTTTTGATAAAATCACAATGCATTATATCCCCTATTTAACTGAGAGATGTCAGAATCTTTGGTACAAGGCAACTTTTAGTGTATCTTTGAAATCTAATTTAAAGTTCTTTCAGCCTTCTTGGTTTCTCTGAAAATTCAGATTCAATTCACCTATAAAGGGGTACCTATACTGTAGTCTTTGAGTGCACTATATATGTGGATAATGGTTATGTACAGTACTACCAACATCTTTGGGCTTTCAAATTCTAGTGATAGCTTATTAGAAGAATTATACTTTCAAAGAATGACCTAACTATCTATTTTAACAGGTACAACTATTAAATGCCTTCTTTGACATTTAAATAGGTTGCTTTCAAATGGCACTGGGCACATAATTAGAAATGTAAATGTCTTCAAGATGCAGACTGAATAAAGTAATATCCAGAGCTGAGAGGAGGTTGCAAGCTGAATCAATGACAAGAGATTTTAATTGAGAAGTAAAATTTTCAATCAGATTCAACTCAATTGAGCAAATTGAATTGTACCGTTCTACTGTATGTAGATGTTAAGTTTATTAAATCTAGAAAATCCTGAACCGACTTCATTATTTAAAATTTGTTGACAGATTTATCAGAGCATCAAAAATTACATTCTCTATTGATTGCTTTAAAGCCTCTTTCCTTTGATTTATTTGTTTCTTTAAAAAATATTGAACATAAATCTTTAATTGCTAATATTTGAAGTAGCAGCATTGGAGTTAAGCATGGTTTAGAAAGCAGGGGTTACTGTGTTTGCATTTCTTCCTATTGATGAGAATTTTACTAAATTTTACTCTGAAAATCTGCATCTTGGGAGTCAGGGAAAAGTTTCTGTCAAGGAGATGCTGAAATTACCATCTTCACAGAACATGACTCAATCAATTCACAGGCACAAATCTGCTAAGCAATTAATTTCAGAGGTAACAGAAACTTGGAAACTACTATGGAATGGTTGGTCTAAAGCTGTGTTCACCTTCCTTTTTCTGAATATGTCGTAAGACTTTTTGTCCAAAGGTAAAATGTTAGAACATTATTCTGACTTTGTCACCAAAATACTTCTAAGGTTGTACTCTTACTATCTAGTCTAGTGTTTCATTTATCATTCAGTTGACTTATATTTTGACTTTCATACTTAAATCATCAAAGCAACATATCTTTCTCTATTTTTTCCTTCCTTTCCTAGTATTTTTTTTATCAACTTCTTTCGTGTAGATAGATCACAGTTTTACAAGCAAAGGGAAACTGTTATTTCCTTTTGACAGGCTATTGAATAGCTATCACTTTCCATTTCTAAATCTGTAATATATCTTGGTATTTAGTTTTATCTATTGCCTTGATTGGCTGCACTGAGTTAGCACTAACTCTCTTCTAAGTACATATATACTCAATAGTGAAAAGTTCTTACACTTTTTGAATATTTTGAGATTTCCCTAGGATTGTCTCTCTTAAACCTTTGTCTAGAGTAGTAGTTCTCAACCTTTTCTGTGTATTGAACTCACCTGGTTATTCTTATCTCATTTTCTACTCTAGTGTATAAAAATGAAGAACTTAGACTATCCTAAATCAATTAAATCTTAACCTCCAGGGCTAGATCCCAGGAATGAAGATGTTTTAACTTTTTTGCTCCTAGGGATTACAGTGTGACATTAAGTTGAGAGCAAGTAGCTTGATCAGTGCTTCCTAAGTGATAAGCATCCCAATCATTGCTTTAAGAGATCACATGAAAATCTTACTCTCATACTGTATTTCAAGGGTGGAGCCCAAATGATTGACTTGCACTTCTAACAGACTCAATAATGCAGTCACTACCACCCTCTGAACCATACTTTGAAAATCCAGCATTGAGTGAATTCTTGATTTCTTTCTGCCAGATTTCCCAAAATAAGAATGACACATCTTAGTTTCACTCTGCCAATTGTCCTTCACTTCATGACTTTCCTGAAACAAGACTGTATTTGTTGGCAGCAAGAAATTATCTCTATCTTCATATAAAGAATGCATCTTGCAGTGGGCATGGGGCGCATGCCTGCAATCTCAGTGCCTCAGGAGGCTGAGGCAGGAGGATCATGAGATTAAAGCCAGCCTCAGCAACAGCAAGTCCTAAGTAACTCAGTGAGACCCTATCTCTAAATAAAATACAAAAACATGCTGGAGATGTGGCTCAATGGTCGAGGGCCCCTGTGTTCAGTCCCCAATATAAAAAAGAAAAGAATGAATCTTGCTCTTCAGAGGCAAGGTACCTGAAAGCATTATATCTTTTAAACGTCATAACTAATTTAAATATAGCATGTGAAAATTAGTCCATTGAAACTGTATGAAAATGTATTTTTAGTAATAATAGTTATGTTTTCCGCATTTTGTTAAACTATATGAAGTTACTCATTTTTTAAAACCATTTTTACCTGCAAAAGTTGCAAAGTCATGATTTGACTTAATAGTTTGAAAAACTGGTATTGAGAATAAGAAAAGAAAGCAAAAAGAAAAATCACATGGAAATATATTTTTCCCCTTTATGTTGATTTGTAGATAGGATTTGTAGTTAGTTTATGCTGCCAGTAGAACACAGGATAAAAAAATGCAGCAGAGCCTCTCATAGAAAATGGAAATGTGGCTTCCAAGAAGTAGCTCTAAATATACTTTACATTTGCTGTTGGCAGAATGTCTTCCCACATCCCTCTGATCAGTAGCTACTTTCCTTTCTGTGCTCTTCTTCTACCCGTTTTCTATCTGTGCTGTTCCTGTCACATATGTAGGCTTGGGAATATTCTGCTAGAGGAAAGAAATTTTTATACTGTTGGATTTTGAAACCAGGGACTTATGAGTGTTCCTAGACGTAGGTTTTGTGCTGCTCAATCTCTATGGTATATCTTGACAATGTATCAGACCTATGTAGTTATTAGAGTTTTTTTTTAATGTAAAGTATGCATGCATTATGAAAGCCTTGTACTACTAATAGAAAATGTATATCCCTAGAGAATTAGATTAAATTAGATAATGATTTGATTTAACTTAATTTGATTTATTCAAGAAACATTTCTTGGGCTGGGGATCTAGTTAAGTGGTAGAGCATTTGCCAGGCATATGTGAGCCCCTAAGAAACATTTTTTTTTTCTTTTTTATACTGGGATTTGAACTCATAAGAGCTTTTAATATTGAGTAACATCTCCAGGCCTTTTTATTTTTTATTTTCAAGCAGGGTCTTGCTAAATTACTTAGGCTGTGGTTAAATTGCTGATACTGGCCTCAAACTTGTGGTCCTCCTTCCTCAGCCTCCAGAGTCTCTGGGATTCTAGGCTTGCACAATCTTTCTTGGCTAGGAAACATTTCTTAAGTTACTCAGAACCAGGTCCATTAGTAGGATTTGTGTGTGTGTGTGTGCGTGTGTGTGTGTATGTGTGTGTGTGTGTGTGTGTGTGTGTGTGTGTGGTGTTGGGGATTGAAACCAGGGCCTTGTGCATGCAAGCCAAGCACTGAACCAACTGAGCTATATCTCCAGCCCCCATTATTAGAATTTTGAGATACAAAGTTAGACAAAGTCTAGTGTCTGCACCAAATAAGCAAGTGGCCAGTGGACAGCAAAGAGAAGTAAATCTATAATTAAGTATGATGTGAAGAGTGCAAAGACAGCTCAGGAAAAATTGTGAGAAGGCAGAGAAAAGGCAACTAAATAAAACCCAAGCAGTGAGAAATCTGTGATGCTTGATCTAAGTTTTGCAGTAGGGGTGGGATCTTTGTGGAGAAGAGGTAGAAAAAAGGGGGTTTCATTGCAGGGATCAACATAGATGGAGGTTCAGAAGCATGAATAACGCTCAGATCAATGTGGGCAACTCCAAAGAGGGGAAGAAATATATATAGTAATTCTGGATGGTGAGGTAGAGAGGTAAGTTGGGGCTTTATTACTCATGGCTTTCTGTGCCAGGCAAGGGGGCTTGAACTTTATCTCAAAGACATTGGGAACCATGGAACCATGTAGTCAGGGAAGTGCCAGGAGAAGGTCTACATGGTTGTAGGTAGGGAACAGTTGTGAAAGGATAAGACTAAGTATAGGAAAACAGGTCAGGAGATAACACCAGTAATCCACAGAAGAAATAGTAAGGGGCTAAAATAGCATTTGACAATGGAAATAAGAAAAAAAGCTTGGACATTTGAAATGTTTTAAATGAAATAGAGCCTACATAAATAACTAATATCTGATTCATGTGATTGTGTGATTTATGTGATAAAGTAACTGAGAATAGACTCTTGCATCTTGGATTTAATTTGGCGGGGGTGGGGTTGGACTATATGGCTGTTTACTAAAGACTGTAGGAAGAAGTCGTCTGTGGGGAAGACAATACACTGAATTTGAGTCTGTTAACTTTGAAGTTCCCCAGGGGGTCACCAAAATGAAAATGCTCAATAGGCATTTGTCTATATGAGTGAAATTCATTTGAGAAATATGAGAGCAAGATATAAATTTAGATATCATCAGATAAAATGATTGAAGTTATAAGGACAAATAAGATAGCAGAAAGATATAAAAATGAAAAAAACTAGAATAAAAGGGGAAACTAGCTTTTGAAATTTTGTGAAGAAAACTGGAAAAAAAAAAAGGGTTAAGGAGAAACCAAAAGGGTTTGGTTATCACAGAAACCAAAGGAGGAAGAGGAAGGTCTGAACACCACCCATGCTGCAGACAAGTCAAGTGAACAAACAAGAAAGTGGCCATCAGATTAGGTAATATGAACACAGCAGTTGACCTTGACTGGATTGTTTTACAGTCCATGGTGGTACAGCTTCAGTCAGAAATTGAGAAGTCCATGGAAAATAAGGAAATTCATGTCAACAAAGATGACTTTTTCAAGAAACTCGATAAATAAAATAAAATAAAAAGGGAAGAAGAGGTTTTGTTTTTTACATTGATGATGTTTTATTTTAGGAGCATATTTACTTATTGTAGGTATTGAGGAGAAAGAACCCATAAAGAAGAAAAAGAGATGATGGAGAGTCAAGTGATATATCTGGAAGTAGGAGAGGAGGTAGATAGGAGGGAAAAGTTATGGGATTTGAACAAAGGTTGTTCTTTCTCAGTATGCTGTAGCCCCTTTTCCACAGTTTTAGTTGCCTGGGGTCAATCATGGTCCAAAAATAGTAAATGGAAAATTCCAGAAACAAACAGCTTCTAAGTCTTAAATTGAATGCCATGCTGAGTAGTTTACTGAAATCTCACACTGACCCATTTTATCCCACCCAACCCACAAATCACTGTATTCACATTGTATATACAATCTGTTAGTCCTCTCAACTATTAGATCAACTGTCTCAATATTGCACTGTGTGTGTTCAGATACAAGAGCAGTGATATAAAAAAGGGGTACAAAATATGGAAGGATAGATTGATTAATCCTGGTACCATATAGAAATGCTTCAGGTTATATAGGAAAAACTATAGTGTGTATAAGGATTTGGAACTATCCATGGTTTGGGGTATCCATTGTAGATTTTGGAAAGTATCTCCAATAGATAAAGCGGAGACTACTGTAGCAAGAGATAAAGTAATGTGCTTAGGGTAAGTGGGGACAGCTCAGAATGTGGGATCTAGGAGTTAAGAAAACCCATAAAATATCTATAGGGGGAAAGGGAGCCCCCTACAGGTAGAAAAGGGCCTGCCAGGGTCTTTGGGGAGCCCTCTGACCTTAGTGATCATCCTCAAGGTTATAAGACTTCAGCACTAAATCCTGTTCATATGTGCCTGAATATCAGATCATTATTACTTATTTAATATCCTGGTACACTTTAAAAAGGAAGGAAGGAAGGAAGGAAGGAAGGAAGGAAGGAAGGAAGGAAGGAAGGAAGGAAGGAAGGAAGGAAGGAAGGGAGGGACGGAGGGAGGGAGGGAGGGAGGGAGGGAGAGAGAAAGGATAGAAGAGAGGAAGAGGAAGGGATAGAAAGGAGGAAAAGAGAAAGAAAGAAGAAAGAAAGAGGAAAGAGGATGTTGGTAGAGAGAAAAGATATGGCTTTTTTGAAAAGACATAATGCTTTAAAAGTGGGTAGTTTAATCCATTAGATGGTAAATTTAGTCTAATCTTTTTTAACAGATTTTCAATGGATTGCTGTTCCATTAAGACTCATTTTTGCTGTAGTTTTTTTCTGCAGTGCTCAAATTACACCATGAAAATTTTAAATATATCTTAGGTAGTCAGGGCAGGAGTTAATTATTTAACACTAATTCATAACAGTGGTAGAAGCTACTTTAGCCAAATGTTATTATTTCAGCTACAATAATGAATTAACAACTTTCTGGATAAAGTTTCAACCATAAGTGATTTTAACACATGTTACCATTATGCTCAGCAACCACTAAAGAAATAATATAAAAATGTTGAGGTAAAAATCCACTAGAGGGGTGTTAAGTGTAATTCTAAGAAATATTTGTTTAACCTCAAGAAGGCAGGAGAGAAATCGCAAAAAAAAAAAAAAAAAAAAGGTGGAAACAAAGAAACCCATAGCAAAATGGCAGAGCAAACCCACCCGGGCCATTAATTATATTAAGTATAAATAATACTCAAGTAATAGTTTATCAAACTGACTTTAAAAAAACTAAGATCCAGGGTGGGTTTCTAGCTCAGTGATAGAGCACTGACCTAGTATGTCTACTCCTAGCACTACAAAGAAAGAAAGAAAAAAAGGATGGGGGAAGCAGCAGCTAACTATATGTTTTTATAAGAAGTATACATAAAAAGGCATAAGGATATAATAATGCTTCAAGGTAAAGTGATAAAACAATATATACTACAAACATAACCATAGCAAAGCTAAGCTTTCAATGACTGTACGAACATCAAACTAAATAGACTTAAAGACAAGTGTATTAAGAGAAAGGAAGAAAATATAAAACTGAAAGAAAGGTGAGTTCATCAGGAAAACATTATAATTTTTTAAATTACCAAAATATCAAAAATAAATATTCCTTCTCCAAATAAGGAAAGCTGTATTTTTGAACTTGACTGTTACTCACTTCAAATATGGTTGGTTATAGAGCATTATTCCCAGCAACTACAGAATATAGAATTTTTTTCAAATATACATGAAATGGTTCCCTAGGTAGACCATATATGGAGCCATAAAAACATCTTCAATTTCAAAAGATTGATGTCATATAGACCATATTCTTTGATTACAAAAGAACCAAAGAATGTCATTAAAAACATGATACCTATGGGTAAAAGGATCAATTTTAAATATTCTTAACACAAAAGTAATTGATAAGTGGTTTTGGTGGCAGACATATAAATCAACTTGATTTAATTGTGTCACAATATGTACATTTAACAAAACATCATTGCACAAATTATAAATATATGCAATTTGTATCAATTATATCTTAAAGAAGCTGATGAGAAAATACAGTATCTAGAAAATCCCCAAATATGCAAAAAGTAAACAATGCTTCTAAATAATATATGAATAAAACAAGAAACCTTAAGGAAAATTAGAAAATATTTCAATGAAATGACATAAGAGATCTAAATTTGTGGAATGCTCATAAAAATTATTTAGAAGAAAATTTATAATTCTGAATGTCTATATTAGAAAGAAAGATGTGTTTAATATTAATGATTCAAGCTTCCAATTTAAATTTAAGACGATGAGTATACTAAGCCCCATAATAATTAAATGTCTCTATTATTTGCCAGTTAATGATAATATTAAGAAAATGAGACAATAATAAAAATAAGAGTAGAAGAAATGAAATATAGATGATAGAGAATATTAGCATAATCATGAATTGATTCTTTGAAAAGTTTAATAAATTTAATATCCTCTCAGAAGACTAATTTTTTTAGACATAGTAAATTAAACATCAAAATTAAAAATCCTTTTTTCATCATAAACTCTGTCAAGAAAACTAAGGGCAGGTCACACACAGGAGGAAATGGTTATTACACTCATATATCAGGAAGAACTTTATCCAGAAACTGTAAACAACTCCAGAAAAACCAATAAGCAAAAAGACAACCAAAGCATAAACGGGGAACCACTGCAGACCTGTGACGATGGCCAAGCACAACACAGTAGTAATACTGATGAGAACATGGTGCTCTGGGGCACAGAGCTAATACTGATGACATGACAGGAATATCCATGAGGATATGGCTACTTGAACTCTTTCACATCACTGACTGGAGTGTAATATTGTACAGCCACATTGGAAAACTGTCCAACAGCTTCTTACAAAGTTCTGGCCTTTTGAAATGTCATGTCTATGCATTTATGCAAGAAAGGACATAAACACACACACACGCGCGCGCACACACACACACACACACACTCACACACAGTTATATAAGAATATTTATTCAGAGTGAATGTATTCATAAACTCTCAATAACTGGGAACAGTCCAAAATGTCCATCACCAGAAGAATAAACAAATTGATTTATACTTATGCAAAGTACTATTCAACAGAAAGTAGGATGAACTAATGACCCAGATATATCTTAAAATAATTGTTAAACAAAAGAGCCAGACATATCAGAGTATGTGCAATGTGATTCAATTTGTATAAAATCCATGCAAATGCAAAAATAATCTACAATAACATGTAGTATAATTTAATTTATATGAAATCCATGTAAAAATAAAACTAATGTGTAACAGCAGAAGTCAGCACACAGGTTTCCTGTGGCCAAGGGTTGGTAGAGATTGACTATAAGGGGTGATAGGGGACTTTCTGGGGAGATGGAAGTATTCCATGTTTTGATTTGCATGGTAGTTACTCCACTATACATAGTTATTAAAACTTGTTAAATAGTACACTTAAGATCCATACATTTCAAGGATGCAGATTTTATTTTTATTAAAAAAAGAAAGGAAAGAAGCATTATATGCTTCTTATAAACTTGATCTCATTTCTTAATAATTCTCGTAAATACATTCTTCCAAACTTCCTGAAATTCTCCAGTAAATCAAAAAGGCTTATCATTAGTGAACCAGTTTCCTTAATTAGTAGGTATAAAATTTGACATTTCCAATTATTTGATTCATGTTTTGTTCTAAATTATTCAGAGAACCTTGCCATGTAGTTGGTAATAATGATAAATGTATCTAGCAGTTACTGGGCTATTTACAGGTAGACCAGCAGTCTTCTACAGATGTGGCATGTTTAGCTCATTCCATCTTATAGCACCCTATGCACAAAGTCTTCTTATAATCTCATTTCACACATGAAGTATCAGAAGCACAGGGGTTTAGGTAATTTGCCCAGGATCACATAGCTTATAAAGAACATAGTTCTCCATCACAGTCCTAGTAAGTGGGCGGTCCTGATGCCACCCAGTTGACTGTGCGTGCCATTGTGGGGTCATTCTGCTCCTTTTAAAGCTATCCAGTATTGTCAAAAAAATGCAAATAGCACCAATTTTGCTAAATCACAGTTTTAAAGTAGGAAAGAGCCTTCCTGCTTCGCTAATTCCATCCTCTGGCACTTTAAAACTTTAGCCCTTGCAACTGTTCAACTCTTGGGAGTTTTATAGGTCCACGCAGTTGAGCTTTCTTGTGAAACTGATTTGGTTGAACAGGATAGGTCAGGCCTAGTGCCATTCTCTAACCTAACCATGTTCTATCCACGACAGGGTCTAAAGATAAATGAACAAAAGCACAATTTTATGATATCCCTCTTCCCAAGCAGGTACTGATTCTATCCCTGTTTGAGAAACCACAGTTTGCCTGTATTAATACTAAGGTATGAAATGTAAATACCTTGCAAAGCTGGTACTTGATGGTTTCTTTGTTTTTTTTTCTTTCTAGTCTTGATATGTGTGGTGCTCTTTATTAATTCTAGTAATACACACTTAAAATGAAATTCAGTGACACTCAAGGCTTTTACCCAGCTATTGTTTGTTGTACTTTTTTTTAGGGGATAGTGGTTATTTCCCACCAGATTCTATCATATCCTACTCATTTTTCCTCCTTCAGAGTTGTAGCATACATCCAACCCTAGCAAATAACAGAAGGATCTTGTGTTTCTTATATGCATCAAGGATGGCAATTTCAACCCCAAGGCAACATGTGCACATACATGCTCGTGTATGTGTGCGCGAGCACACACACACACAAAGTATTATCTACAGCAACTAAATTAATCCATGCTTTCTTGGGAGACTTAAAGGTTATCTTTAATTTTAATCATAAAATTTGGCATCAGTGATGGGAGACTGATTTAATATACCACAGTTTTCAAAAGAAGCAACTTACGGTTAAGAACTAAAGAGTTGATTTATTTAGATATCTACTGGACCTCAGCAACAGGACTACCCTAGACATGGGTGTACTGTACAGTATCTTGCCACTGGAAAAGCTATTCACTGGCATGTCTGTACTTTTATCCAGCATGTCCTTAAGTTTAGTAAGGTGTACCCCATTTCCATGACTAATTTCAAGAGTCCTCATGTTGCCCTGGTAATGAAGCCATGATTGGAAGGACTGAGGCAGTAATCAATAGAACCATAATTACTATTTATAATAGAGTTTTTCAGAATATCAATAAAATCAATGTAGTGAAGTACAGTAATGAGTAGGAAAGCAATTAGTATGAGTAATACTAATATTGGCAATCTTTTCATGGAGCACTGGCCAGAGCTATAGAAGCATCTTCTCTTTTCATAGTTATCACTGTTGTGCCCATTTCACAGAAGAGGAGACACGATTCAACAGGTGATTGTCCTGTATGGCAGGCAAGGTGAGGTCTAGATGCCATTCCCTGGAAGCCCCAAAGGTTTCATGTCAACTGAATCTTTCCACACCATTAAGAGGCTTTGGGGGCTTTATTTTTTTATTTTGTATTTTGTTTGTTTGGTTTTTAGTGCTAGAGATCAAATCCAGGGCTTTACAAGTGCTCTACCACTGAGTCATGCCCTAGCCTTAAAGAAAATTCTTATCCCATGTTCAGAAAACCTGATAAATTTGATAGTACAGTAAACAATTCCTCGTGATCATCCTAGTGTTTACATATAAATTATCTCTTTTTTTCTGAAATGAGAATGGATGGAATTAAATGGCATGAAAAATCATTCTGTTCTGCACCCCTCGAACATAAAAGTACTTTACCAACCTTACTTTTGGTGGTTCACGCTCACATGAATATACTCTATGGAAACTCTACTAAATATTTTCTGCAGTTAATAAATCTAAATGTCTTATCCTTGGAAGGATTTTGTAGGGAATTAAAGAAGAAACCATTCCATGAAACCCTTCAGTTTCATATTTAGTGGAAAAACTCTTTTTCTGTGGATTTCTTTTCTATAGATTATTTTGTAGAAGTAGAAACATTTTATCTTTCAAAAATAATCTCTAAATATATTTTAAATAGAGAAAATTTATAACTATATAGAAAGTTAATGTTGGGAAAAATGTAAAAGTTAAGGCTTATAAAGATCTTGATTAATATTAATACTAGAGGTATAGGTAGATTATTTCAATGAGTAGCACATAAGAAATGAAAAACAATAATATATTATTACAAAGATTTATCTTTGGTCTTGTATTTGCTGTAAATGCTATAAATCTAGTCTTAGATGATTATGTATAAACATGCATAAAATCACCAATCACTTAATGAGGCTAGAAGCAGACTATCATTTAGTGACAGTTATCCCAAACCCCTCATTTTGATAGAATCAAGCATTTTCTTTTAATATAATTTCACAGAAACTTTATATGGCTTTATTTTTTCAAGATAAGAGGTAGCAGATTATTTTTTTCTTAAGGATTGCTGTATTCTAAGCTCTTTGAGCTCAGAATGTTTTATATGTTTCCCTAAATGAAATTTCACACCTGCCCTGTAGTAGTACAGGCTGTGGGAAAAAAAGAAAGAGAAAAAAACGTAAAAGCTAGGCCAATTCCCTTTTTCAGACATTGTTCTCACCATATGTGAGGCACTTAGATGTGGTTGTGTGCCCATTTTCATATCTTTTTAACAGTAGCTACCCAAATCCCTCCAATGACAATGTCAAAGGGACAATGTGACTTAGGAACATGTGGATATAGTGATACATGTTGTGAATAATGTATACCTTGTATAAAAGTTTCAAGCACTCTAGTCCCTGAACAATATTTGACAGATTGCTAAACACCCAGAAAATAGTAATACCATGATTAATAAAATGGAGGAATTAGAGAATTTTAAAGATTAGAAAATATATGTAAGTATCAAGAAAAACTCTGAATGAAGTCAAAGTCATGATCATATATATAGTAAGTTAAAGAACTGAGAGAGAAAAATGCATGAGACACAAAATCAGACCAGCTACAAGAGAAACACATTTTCAAAAAGGAAAGTCAGTTGAGCTAAAATTTTTGTTACTTGATTTTCTTCCATTATATGCTATAGCTTATAAATGGGTTAGATAGTATTCCGTGGGGAAAGTTGTCTGTGTGTTTTTTAATCCAAAGTTGAGCATTTTAAGCATTTATAGCTTAACTTCATTCTGAAGCTTTAGAAAAGCACATTCTGGCGTCGTCTATGTAAGATTTATGGATTTTTAGCAAATTTGTGTAAGATTTTGTCCAACCCATCAGGCTCTCGATCCCCCAAAGGATATTAATATGTTATGGAATTTATGGGCTGTAATGTTTCACTTTCAGGCCAGGAACAGAGTTAGTTCTAAAGTGAATAAAACTTCAGACAAGGAATATTTCTATTTTTGTTTCACTTTAATCTTGGACTTTAATTACTGGCAGGATTTAATAATAGGTACCGATCACTTTAGCACTATATTAAAATCTTTTACCATGTTAGAGGATTATGCTTATAAATACAAAATATCAGTGCCATATGTTTGTAAACACTGGGGGAAAAGTCAGAGGAAGAGTAAGGAGACAGTTATAAAATTAAATGCCACACTTTGAAGAAGCAAATAACAAGTTTTCTTTCTTGAATCATTCTACCTCCTTGTTTCTTTCATTCTTCATATCCATACATACAGTCATAAACATTGCATGGAATGTAGGAAATTTAACACATCATGTAAGGTCTTAAATATATTTCAATGTGTACTTAATTCCTTTTATAAACCTATTGTCTTCTCTGATATAGTAACTAAAATTTACCCAACAATGGCAGATTGCTTTGATAGATGTGATAATGTTTACACGCCTCTCTCTGTCTGAATATATATCTTAATTTTATAAAGTATTGGAAAGCCACCATTACTACATGGGTCACTCAGTGGATCAGATGAGAGTCTATTATCTTTAATGCAATTGATTTTCTGTACTTCATTCATGTTTTAAGTTTTGTTCATTGGTAGACTTTTAAAATATGCCTCCATATTTCCTTTTGTGACTTAAATGCCATTTTTTGGTGTTCTAATGTCCTTGGTTGTTAATTCCTCTTAATATACAATGTAAGACTAAAGAAAAGTTAAAGATTAGAATTCCCCTGTGCGTGATACTGTGTGTATGAGAAAGATCACTGGTTTTAGTTCACTTTTAGACATGAATGAAAAAGCATAAAATATTTCTAAAACCAGAATAAGAATTTATGCCTCAAGACTAGATTCCTTCTGACCTTTTTAAAATAGTGTCCATAATTCCAAGTAGACTGTGATAGGCTAAATCAGAAGTCTGTACTTGCAGTAAGGTTAGAGTTTTCTTTGACCCACATCTGTGTGCCAGTCCAAAAGAACAATCGGTGGAGTCACAGGAATGACTGTTTCCAAAGCTGACATCTTAGATTATTGTCCTTCTGAAGCAGCGAAATCCATCTATTTGAGCCATCTGCCCTTGGAGTGAATGAACTAAATTTCATTTATGGGAATTACTGGATTCTTGGTTTGGATATACTTTTTAAATTTCAGTTTTGCTTTAAGGCACTTATCCTTTTTAACATAAAATATCTATGCATTTTTTCTCAATGCCCATAAATATGCAAAATCTATACCATTTGATCAAGTGGTGATATTAAACTGGAAACCAAATAGTGAGAAAATTTTAAATCAAGGGGGTGCTTACCTTACCTTCAGGTACAGAAACCTTCTATAGGCCATTCTATACCTGTTTCTGTGGATTTCTAAAGTCCTTAGAAAGCAGTTGGAATAAAGGTACCATGCTGTGTAGGAAGTAATTATAGAATCACTGCAATAGCATATATATATACATATCTATATATATGTATATATATAGATATGTATATATATAGATATGTATATATATATATAAAATACATATACATATTAAATAATATAAAAATAGAAGAATATGTTTCCTAAAAAATATGCCAGCAATATTTTGGTCACTCCATTTAAATGATCACTTGGAAAAATTTTGAGATAAGTATTAGCATGTGACCAATAGATACTCCTGTAATATTTTGGAATTAAATTTCCTACATTTCTCCTTGCATGGTTTATTCTAGTTACAATCCATCATGAAATCATATGACACTTATAGACTTCTAAATATTTGTCAACTGCTTAGTAATATTTGAGAATACATGAAAATTGTTTATTTTATTTAAATGATCATCTTCTAAAAATATCATGAAATGCTTATTTGGCAAGTAACGACCCAGATGCTGTAAAGATTGCATTAGCCATGACCAGGTCTCGTAACATTCTAAAACAGGAACATAAAAGAAAGTTTTAAAAGAGAGATAATATAACTCCAGTATTTCTGATATTTTATTCTTAGAAATATGAGTAACTAATCATGGTACAAGAAAATATGTATGCCTAATAGAGAGAATGGGTGAGGTTTACCATGTTTAAAGTGCAAATCTGGTTTTATTTTATAGCCCCAATATCTACAACCTAGAGCCTGCATTTCAAAGATCATCTTAGTTCTGACAAGGGCTCCTATTGAATAAAACATGTCCCTTGCTCTCTTCTTTCTACCTGGGGAGGGCTGCCTCTTGCCTGCTGCCTCCTCTACACATTCTGGCCCTCTGGTCTACTTAGGTGGTGACAGCTTGAGATCAACTCACCAGCACCTTGAACTGAACTGCACACACAGAAAAACATGAGGTCAAGAATTGGCAGGCGGTGTATAAAAGACTACAAATCCCAGAAATACAACCAGATGCTGGCCTACTGGATGGAAGGAAGGACAGAGAGAGGAAAAGAGGTTGAGAAGAATAGATAAAGACAGGAAGAGAAAGAAAAAGGGAAGGGAGGCCAGAGCAAGGGCTGAGAAGACCATTGCCTGGAATTATAATTGGGATTCAAAGAAACATTGAAGGCTTCCCTTTTGACTCAAGTAGATATTTTTGTCACATTTTCCCCAAAGTCACATTTTTAAATTAATCTTATTTTCTCATGAAAGTAATGTGTCATAATCTTGTAAAAATAAGAAAAAAGCCAATTTTACAAAATGCAGTCATATAAGCATACTTAAGAAGGAGGTCAAGCTTTTAAAGCAATAAATGTTAAGGGCAAAAGCATAGTTTATATGGTGCCATGAGTGCCAAGAGTCCAACCATACAATTTGCCTCACAATAATAATCTAATAGTTTAGCATTAATGAAGTGCTTAGTGCATACCAGGCACTCTCCTAAAAACTTTTTATGTATTAAATGTTGGATTTTCACAGCAATGATATGGGGTAATTACTGTTATTGACCACATTGTGGAGATAAGGGAAATAAAGACCAGATAGATAAGTCATTCTTATATCCTCATTTGATTTTTTACTGGAGAAGTGGCCATTTCAAAAGCTGTCACCCATTTTCAACAGTCTTTATTTTTCTTTCTCCTTCCTTCTTTTCAATCAAACACAAATGTAAGTAATTTTGATAGATATACATACAGACCTAAGCCCCAGTCCCTGGGAAGTGACAAGGCAGCCATAGCTTCTGCCCTCCAGGAGGCAAAAATGTTAATTCTTAGACCATGTTTTAAATTAATTTTCCTTGACTTGAAATCAACAGATTCTTTTGGAATTCTTTCCCAGAATGCATAACATGAAGTAAGAGGAAAGGGAAGTACTTACAGCTCATTGTTAATTGAAGAAATATTGATTAGAAGTTCAGAGTTCAGGCTCTGAGGCCAACCTGCTTATGTTAGAGCCAGTACCATCTTAATAGCTTTGTAACCTTAGTACAGCTCTTAATGTCCCAATGCCTTGGATTCCTCATCTATCAAAAGGGAATCAATAATGCCTACCTTTTGGGTTTGTGGACTTGATATTTGCAAAGCAGTACAAATATGCCTGGCACATTATAAATGAATGTTTATTTTACGAGTTACTCTTTAAATATGATACTCTTTCACTAGTAAATTTCTGTTATGTAAGGGAGACTTAGAGGGTTTTGAACATTAGATTGGGAGAAGGACTACTGAACACCAATGAGTCTCAAGCAAAAAGTGAACAAAAATATAAAGGATGGTGGAAAGAATAAGGAGCTCATGTTTTTTGCTTTATCCAGACTTTGGTAAGTTTGTATGGACCTCTTGTTCTGATAGGGTAGTCATGCTTATTTATTATTAATGAAAATTTAAAATAAAATAAATTTATGCTTATTTAATGAGGTTAAATATACAAAAATGTTTAAAACATAGAGACAGAGCATAAAAATAACAGAGGGAAATTGTTAGTGAAAAGATTGAGAACCACTGTTCTGGAACTTCTGTGGGTCTTAAGGAATTATCTAATGATTCAAAAATACCAATCAGATTATCTACTAGGATACAGTTACCTGCTGCACATAATTTGGGAAGCTCTCCGAATGCCTGAGTAATCATCAAAGATTACAGAATCTTAGAACAAGAGAGGACTTTGGAGATTAGTTTTATTTGGTTGATTGACTTTGGGATGGATAGTTATTACTTTAGAAATTAAATTCCTCTTTCTAACTTTGAAAATGTGCATCCCAGTGGCAGGCATCTCAGTAGAAGTTAGAGAAAATGCTATCAGACTGTGGCACAGTGGAATATTTTCATATGCTGTGGTTTTTCCCTTTAGATAGCAATAAAACTATTTGAGGGTCATTTAGCATCCATCTGTTATACTTTTAAAGAGCATTTCAGTTTAAAACAGACCTTGAAAATTATACTTTGAGCTCATGCTCAGATTTTCTGAAATGTGTCACCCACCAAGAGCCATTGGGTACTCTTCATTTGAAATTTTCTTAAAGAAAATTATTTTTTTTAAAAAAAGCAATTTTCTTAAAGAAAATGAGAGAGGAGCTCCTGAAAAGTAATTCATTTTCATAATTTTTTAAGGAAACTGTTAATTTAATGAGAAAAAAAAGTTAAATTTATAATCCTTTTAGAATAAATACTTTTTTATTGAACAGATTCAAACTATACATTTATTTTTACTCATTAATAATATGGAGTTTTCATTACCCACGTAACCTCTAAAATCGGTATTATGGACAAGAAAATTTTGAACAGGAAATAAAAAGAAATCTGTGTTACTTTATTAAAAACATAAATTTCTGAACAAATGAAAATGTGAACTTAAGGATTCACATCTGAAGGCCCTGACAGCTGGGATGTTCTTTCAGCTTCGACAGATGACAGTGCAGCTGAGAAGAAAGGGGGGACCCTGCATGCTGGCCTCATCGTTGGAATCCTCATTCTGGTCCTCATTATAGTTGCAGGCGTTCTTGTGACAGTCTATATGTATCACCATCCAACATCAGCAGCCAGTATCTTCTTCATTGAGGTAAGTGCCAAGTGTAGCATATAAAACCCATGGCGGTCCGTGAACTGTATCCATTTGCTAACTCCACCTGCATTTAATATTTAGCACACAATTTGTCAATTTCAAGTTGGCTGATCTCACCCACATGCATACACATGCTTACATATTGATAGATTGCTTTCATATGATGGGTTCAGTATCCCTTTTCTCAGAAGCTTTTAAAGAAACAATCTATCTCGCCTGTTACAGATCTAAAGGAAAATAGAAACCATACATTTTTGGTCCTATTCTACCATATATGTTAACCAGCTGTTTTCCTGATCCTAGGAGGAAATCAGTATATCCTGGAGGCTCTTGGACTTGACTTAAAGCATTTGATGTATAAATACTAATTGTGTGTTGGCTGGTTTTGTGATACAGTATGGTGGGCCTGCTCTCAAAATACTTACAAACTATTTTAAAAAAAGGGGGAATTTTCATTAGAGAATGATAGATATGAAAGATGATGGTATGAGCTATTGCCATTTTGCATAGTGTGTGTTATTTATAAGTGTGTATAAAATGCACACATTCCCACTTACACACACACTAAAACAGAAGACCTGTTGAATCAGTGCTTTCTTTATGTACAGAAAGTAGATGTAGTACCAGTGTCAGGAACAAACAGGTAGAAGGACCAAGAACTATATTAGGGACCAGAGCCAAGCCCCTCACAGAAAGCTTCCAGTCTGGAAGGCTGAAACTAAGGAACTTAGAGGGATAAAGGGGAACCAGTGGATAAAGTCAGTGTGAGTAGGTCACTTCTCTTATCCCCAAGACTGGGTTGGTTTCCTGTGTCCCCTGTATGAACAGCTTTCACTCCAGCATCTTCAAGGGGACATTCCTTTTCCAACACTAAATCATACCAGCAATACTAGAGTAAAGAAATCTTCTCTTGCAGAGTTTCAAACATGTTAGAGTTCAATTCTAATTCATTAGATCATATGCAGAAAAGTTGCTTACAATTTTTGTTGACTGAGAAATTATAAGTCTTTTAAAATACAAAGTTAAAATGACCTTTGCCCCTTCTAACAGGGATGAATACATGCAAATGAATTTAATAGTTGCTTTAAAGTCCTATTTGTGTCTCTTCTATCTGCAGAATAAAGTGTGGTCTCCTTCAAGGTCTTGACAATCCAGATCTTATCTATATCATTTAAATTTTTATCCTGTGGCTCTCTACCTGGACTTGGAACTAATGCCATACATCAATCTTAGCACTTCTCCATATACAGCCCAAATGCTCCATGCTACAAAGACATTTGCTCATTCTATTTTCTCCACCAATAAATCCCTCCCCTTCTATCTCACTTTTGAATTCAGGAACCAAACAACTTTTGATACCATAAGTTTCCTTAGACTATCTCCTGTCTAGGTAGGGGGACACGATCTCTCTTCCAACTCTGAAACTCTATGCTTAGCAATACACCAGTACTGTTCCCTGACATTTACCTTCCTGTTTTGCATTAGAGCTAAATCTGTGCATAATTCATTCCACCCTATAAGACTGATAAATTCCTTCAGTTCTGGATTACGTAAGTCAAATTTCTTTCTTAAAATATTATGGTATTCTATCAATATTTCCTGGAAAAAATACATAAGTAATATCCAATTGCATTTTAAACTTCCATTAAAATTTTATATAAGACATATTCCAAAAATGACATTCTTATTTAATATTATAGGTATTGGTAAATTATCAGGCATTGAACTTAGTTGGAAAGTTGTTATTAAGTTTGGTTAATGGCTCCATTTTCACAGAAGAAAGTGGACATCTTACCTGAGATTCTGAATGCTTTCCTCAAAGAGCAGATAATGACAAGCTGAAAGTCTCAGTGCCCAGCCAGACATTGGCCTTCTGGTGCTGTGAAAAAGAGTAGGCTATGAAATAACTGATGAGAATTGTATTAGCAGCAAATTGTACAGTGCAGAGAACCTAGTTAAAGCATTTACAGCAATCCCTGTATGACTACAAAATGAAATTCTAAAATAGCAGGGGTATTTTTCTTTTGCATTGGCCTCTTCTTTTGGCAGAAGTGGGTCCCAGGGATTGAACTCAGGGGCACTCAACCACTGAGTGACATCCCCAGCCCTATTTTGTATTTTGTTTAGAGACAGGGTCTTGCTGAATTGCTTAATACCTTGCTTTTGTTGAAGATGGCTTTGAACTCACAATTTTCCTGCCTCAGCCTCCTGAGCAGCTGGGATTACAGGTGTGTGCCACCCGCCAGGTTTGCATTGACCCTTTTAAATCAATCTCAATGTGTAGGGAGCTTGTTCATGCACATATAAATATACAAATGTTGATTCATTACATGTAAGATGTACCACATACCTCGTGTAAAATATTAGAGAGAGGGGAATTGTAGACATAATTTAGTCCTATACCCTTTTAACATAGAGAAAGCTTGAGACTCAGAGAGGTGGAATGACTTATCCAAGTTCAAACAGTCTTAGTTCTCAGAGTCACTATCATCTTTCCACATGTAAGTGACACAGAATCATTCTGCAGGCTTCCCACTGCCAGAATCTCCTAACATCATTACTTTCACATCCTGGCTATAATCATGCAGCTCAAGTGGCTGGTCGGCAAAGGATTTCTGGAAGGTGATAATCATAAATTTACTATTATTAAAATGAACCACTGTTTGCAAAATCCAAACATAGACCCATGATGACTGCATGGTTTGGGACCTGTCAGACCTAAAATTTTGAAGATATAAAATTAATAATTAGATTTAAATTGTTGGTACATAAATAATGGGATTATTTATAGCAATCTTCTTACTTTGCATTTTATGCATCAGGTTATACTTCTGTCTACTTTTAAAATAAAAATGATGTGTTTTTCCATTATGAAAATGATACCACTCCTAGAAAATTAGGACAGTGCAGAAATGTGAAAGGATAGTCATTTATAGTCCTATTAGGCAGAATCAATCACTATTAATATTATAATTAATTTTATCCTGGAATTCTTTTATACATAATTTGATGTTTGCCCATCTTAATATCATTGTAATTTCAATGCAATGCAAATTGATGTTCATTTTTTTCAAGTGACATTTTTTAATTTTATTATGAACTCTTTGTACACATGATTGCAATGGCTGTAAAACATTCCATGCAACTTTCATTCAATAGCTTATATTGATTGCCTCTTAGGCTGGCAGAATGGTAATTTAGAAAGCAGAATGGCCTAACATGTGCAGAGAAGTCAAAAATAACTTTTTTTCACCCTAATTTAAGACTGTGTTAGTTTCTTATTGATACTGTAACAAATTACTACAACCTAACAGCTTCAAATGACACATTTTACAGTGCTAGAGGTTAGAAGTCTAAATTCAGGCTCACTAAGTCATGGTGTTGGCAGGATCAGTTCCTTCTTCAAGGAAGCTGTTATCTTGCCATTTTTTAGCTTCTAGAGACTGCCCCGTGTTCCTTGGCTTGTGGCTTCTCCAAAATCTGTTTCTGCCATCACATCAACTGCTAACTCTGAACCTCCTGCCTTCTTCTTATAAAACACCTGGTGGTTACACTGGATCCATCTGAAAAACCCAGGATAATTTCCCCATCTCAAGGGTATAGGTTTGAAGATTAGGACAGGGATAGTATCTTTCAAGACCATTTTTCTGTTGAACACAGACTGCATCAAATATAAGATACATCATGCATTACCAATTAAACTGTGGCACATCCTTGTCTGTAAGGTATGCCCTAATTTTAGTGATATCAAAACTATGACCCCATGTGTATCTTGTATATTTCACAGTGAAATACACGCTGCAATAAACACCTGTATAAATTAATTCCTGTGTTAAATACTTCGTATTCTGTGATGAAAGTTAATGCCTCTGCCCTTGTGAATGTACCAGAGCTCACAAAATCAATGTTACAGAGCCTCTTTCTCAAATGGGCTCTTCCCTATGATAATGAGCTGCATTGTAAACATATTAATGATAACAGCTAATTCATTAAATTCATTAATTCATTAAATTCACTAATAGTTTTGATTTACACTTATCCTTTTATTTAATCCTGATGAAGACCCTATGAGGTATTAGAATTATTTTAATATCATAGACGAGAAGACTGAGGCATTCAGTCAGTAGTGGAGTATTTGAGTCCAGCCTCTCCAACTCCAGAGACCACACCCTTAACCAGTAGGCTGCCCTATCTGTTTGTTAAGATAATTTTTATATATTGTAAGTAGAAGTGTAGGATGATGTATATCTAAGGACATATATTATTTCCTTAGAACAGATTCCCCAAAATAGATACAAAGGAAAAGAACAGTTAAAAGGCATTTAATAAATATTGCCAAAATCATTACCCAAAAGGTGTAGACTCATTCATATAACTGTTGTTAATAGTCAAGTGATGACAAAAATGACAGTGGCTGTTACCTATGTATTTTATTCTTGCAGAAAAAATATACTGATTATTATTCATTTTGTGAACAATGACGCTCTTCTTTATATAAAATGTTTATATGGGCCCCGGCTTTTAAACTTCTTGTTTGTAGGAACGAAACTAGATAATAAAGCAAATCATTTCCCCTATAAACTGTATAATTAAGCCAGTGAATTGACTGTTTACATCTCGTGTTTTCGTGTACAGGGTAAGGATAAGAACGCCATCCTCCTCAAACATCCAGTGTCTATCCAATCTGGCAGAATAGTCTATTTTTCACTAACTTATCTTCTACAATCCTCCATAATCCTCCTCTATTCTTAGACTGAACATTTTGGTTGACTTTTTTACTGAATAGCTTGCATTTTTTGTTATCAATCTGGCTTTTGCCAGTTACTTTCAAAAGGGTGTCTGATTTTGACCAAAATCCATCATATTATACATGTTTTGAAATCTTTTTAAAATGCTTATTTATTATCTTGAAACAAACTAACAGAGAATAAATATTGAAATAAACTAGTATTCTTTTATTTTTAATAGATTTTGTTAAAACTTGTGTCTCTTCGGAGAATTCTTTGTGCCTTAAGTTCTACATTAAAGCTAATGATTGCTGAACTTTTCTAGGCATGAATTCTATGATTTATTACAGACTTCATTGTTGCATGAATATAGGCCACAGAGATCAGTGTTTACACTGTTGAATGTCTGGAAAGACATGTATATAAGATACACACTGAGTTTGGTTTAGATATGAGGTGTCCCCAAAAGCTCATGGGTGATAAAATGCAAGAATGTTCAAAGGTGAAATGATTAGATTATGAGAGGTAGAACCTGATCATGGATTAATCCACTGATATGGATTGATGGTGATAATTGTAGGCAGGTAGGCTCTGGCTGGTAGAAGTAGATTGCTAGGGGTTTGCATTTGGGGTTTACATTTTTTCTCTAGTGAACTGAACTCTCTCTTTACTTTCTGGCTAACATGTCCTGAGCAGCTTTCCTCTGCCACACTCTTCTACCATGATGTTCTGTCTCACATTGGGTCCAAAGCTATGGAGTCACCTGACCAAGGACTGAACATCTGAAACCATGACTCAAAATATACTTTTTATCCTCTAAGTTGTTGTTACATGTTCTGATCCAGTGATGAAAAGCTAACAAAAACACACTGGATTTTAAAGTTAGAGTACAAAATAAAATGGAATGTAAATTATTTCAGTGATAATTTATATAAATTTAAATGTCAAAATGATAATATCTTGGTTATATCAGCTTAAATACATTATTGAATTTAATTTCAATTATTTTTACTTTTTAATGTGACTACTGGACATTTTTTGAAATTATCTAGATGGCTCATACAATGTATTTCTTGCAGGATGCTGATTTAAAGAAAACTGCTGAGAAAGGGGAATTAGAAAAGCATTTTGATTCTTTGTGCTTTTTTAAGTAAGAAATCAACTGATTTTCAGCAAAGTAAAAGAGAAGTAATTAGAAACTTGAAGAGGGAGAAATCTACCAAAGCCAACTGGCATATTGACTATTCACTCATTCATCTATTTAATATTTGTTCAGCTCCTATTAGATATCAGACATCCAAGATACAATAGTAAGCAAACCAGACAAAAGCCAATCCTTGCCCTCATAAACTCATGGAGCTTACATTTCAATAAGTAGAAATAGATGAGGAGCATATTTTAAGTTAGGTTTGGATTTCACATTGGATCTTTAGTTTTTAAAAAAAGTTTGATAAAATGTTACTTTTTTTTAAGTACTAAGATCTACCAGGTGTGGTAGTACATGCTTGTAATCTTAGCGACTTGGGAGGCTAAGGTATGAAGATCACAAGTTCGAGGCTACCCTCAGCAACTTAGAGAGACACTGTTTCAAAATAAAAATAAAATAAAAGGGATGGGAGAATAAAGCTCAGGGATACAGCACCCCAGGTTTATCCCCCATTAACAAAATCAAACTAACTAAAGAGATATGTATTCACCAAATAACTGAGGGTATCAGAGTTTGTGATGATCTTTATGTCTCCACTTGCAATTTGATAATAAGTAGGATTATTATTATCATCATTTTATCATGAAGACTTTTATAGACCTCTGGATATATATATCCAGAGGTCTATAAAGATATATATAGTTTTTAAAAATAAATGACAGCAGAATGCATTATAATTCTTATTATATGTATACAACATGATTTTTCATGTCTCTGGTTGTACATAAAGTATGTTCACACCAATTCAGGTCTTCATACATGTACTTTGGATAATGATGTCCATCACATTCTACCATCCTTGCTAATCCTCTGCCAACTCCCTTTTCTTCCCACCCATCTGCCCTATCTATTCCTCCCATGCTCCCCCTCCCTACCCCACTATGAGTTAACTTCCTTATATCAGAGAAGACATTCGACATTTGTTTTTTGGGATTGGCTAACTTCACTTAGCATTATCTTCTCCAACACCATCCATTTACCTGCAAATGCCATGATTTTATTCTCTTTTATTGATGAATAAAATTCCATTGTGTATAAATGCCACATTTTTTTTATCCATTCATCCACTGAAGGGCATCTAGGTTGGCTCCACAGTTTAGCTATTTTGAATTGTGGTGCTATAAACATTGATGTGGTTGTGTCCCTGTACTATGCTATTTTAAGTCTTTTGGGTATAAACCAAGGAGAGGGGTAGCTGGGTCAAATGGTGGTTACATTTCCAGATTTCAAAGCAATCTCCATACTGCTTTCCATATTAGCTATACCAATTTGCAGTCTCACCAGCAAATTAAGCAAAATAAATAAGTTAAAATATTAATCTCATAAGCAATTAGTTTCCCTGAAGGGGTAAACAGTCTCCCCATTCTTAAATTGTGCATACTGGTTTGAATTAGAAGTTACGAGATGTTTTTTGTAATAAAATATGGAAGTAAATGTCAAAATACCAGTTATTTTTCATATCATGGTTTAAAGTTCTCATCCTTTCTGGTAGAAGTGCCCAGTATTCTCTATCAGCAAAACTATATGATGTCAAAGAAAAAAATAATCTCAGCATGCATGCAAACTAGTGATTCTGTAACTTTTCCAAACTAAATTGTATGAATTCCCCAAGTATCCACCACAAGTACTTATTCCTGAGAGTTTGTGTTTTATCTTAAAAACTTGGAAAAATTTTTGCATTTTATTCTATAATATATACTGTATACTATAGAGTTATAATATATAATGTTTGATGTAAAAAATGATATAGTACACAATCTTCAACCAATATTAACATTCTAAAGGGTTATTCTCTTTGGGGGAGAGATAAGGATATGTACTGGGGATTGACTGGGGGCACTCGACCACTGAGCCACATCCCCAGCCCTATTTTGTGTTTTATTTAGAGGTAGGGTCCCACTGGGTTGCTTAGCGCCTCCCTTTTGCTGAGGCTGACCTTGAACTGAAGATCCTCTTGTCTCAGCCTCCCAAGCCACTGAGATTCTTATCCCTTTAATTTGTATATCCTTGGCACCCCAGTTGTATAGTTCTAGTTATTATAAAATCCAAATAAAATCAGCAGAGATGTCAGTTCCTAAGTGGAAAGTGTCTTTTCACACATTTGTTGGAGTCCAGTCCAACATAGAATGGAGACTTAGGATGGTGTAACAATTTACTTGGGTCATAAGACACGTGCTACAGAGCCAGGGCTTCAGCTCAGGACCCCTCATCCTGGTCTGGCAGAATCATAGCCAGATCCCTTTGATCTGTCTACCAATCACAAGGGTTCCTTGTCCCAAGGAATATTTGTGGATAACAAGGACTGTTGGAGAATGTGATACAAGAAATTCAGGCAGCTGTGGCCCTCAACTTTTCCTGGCAATCCCTAGTGCCACCAGGAAAGAAGCCAGAGAAAGGAGCCAGGCAAAGATTCAGAGGCTGCTGCTTGGGTGGAAAAAAAAACAAAAACGTGTTTACTAAAAGTTTAACATCTTGCTGTGCAGCTGCTGGCTGAATAATACGTGGGAGTCTGGAAGACATGATCCCTTGACTAACCTGTATGGGAAATAGAGAAATAGTTTCATAGATCCACAAATCTTTTTTTTTTTTTTATCTTTTTTGAAGTCACACATTTTTTTGGTAACTGAATTTAGCCTTTAAGGTACTTCTTACACTTATTTCAGCATTTGAGAAAACTCAAGGGAAAAAAATGATTCACTGAAACAAAATATTTCTTATTTCTATTCTTAGTGGAGGCAGAAGATGGTAATCATTTTTGATGAACTGCTAAAGGGAAGGAAAGATTTAGGCAAAACCTAACTAAAATGGTTTAACGGCTCAGTAAAAAAGCTGTATGGTTAGAAGACAGCTCTCCCAATTGTAGCAAAATATAAGGGGAAATGGGTAAAACTAGGTTACTTTTTAAAAGAGATGTTATTTTGAATGTCTATGACTTAATTTCCTCATTTTCTGTCCTACGATGCTGGAGTTTTATTTGTGTACAGTCACTGGATGTCTATGAGACATCAGTTCAAGTTCTTAGTGATTGCCTTTCATATATAATCACCAAAATAAATTTCTTTCACAGATGCCATCTTATTTTATTCTCCTGGTCAACATATTTTCATTTAAATTCCTAAAACTAAAATAGTGTTTCCAATGAAATATTGTCTTCCCTTCATTAGGAAGGATTATTAAAAGTATTGAATAAAATATGCTTCACCGAGCTCTCTGCTCTAATTCCTTCTTAATTACTGTTCCCTAACTGATTATTTTTAATGGTACATAAAACCTTGAAAATAGACAGATAGTGTTCATAGGGAATGTCTTAATTGAAAGGAATCAAATGAATAAATAAATGAAAGCTGGTAAAGCTGCAGTTCACTTGGGCATTTATAAACTTGAATTATGTCATTTTAAGTGCACAATATGTGTTTTAGGTATTCTGATCCTTTTCTTCTGTTACCTCTTGAAAAGATTATTGTACTTAGAAGTACCAACTGTTGAGTAATTTCTTCCTTATGACTTTTTTACTGTTCTCTGGTAAAATAAATACTCAAATCTTTTTATTGGTGGATGAAGATCATGGAAATTTTAATTTTGGCAATAATCATTGTCTCACATAATAATAAATTTATTCCTTTATACAAATTTCCCACCAATTCCATTTAGTTTAATAATTTTTTCTGGTAGCAATAAAAAAATAACTAAATATGTTGAAAATTATGACATACTTGGGTTGCACTTATAAGAAAATTAAAGATTTGTGTGTCAGAATTAAAAAATACTCAGAATTTAGGGAACAGAAATATGAAAGAATTTATTATAAATAATAGGAATAATTGTGCCTTTGTAATTCTATGAGAAATGATTAAGCAAATGTATTTTCAATGTGCAAATGGATCAAGATTATTTTGCTCTATTTCATCTGATTATCAATCTAGAAAAATTCTCTTAGTATATAACAAAATAATTTTCAATTCAAAATTAATTTTTCTTCTATGGCATAGTAATTGAATCTGTATCAGAATCATTAGTTCTATGTTTGTTTTCTCTACCTTGGCTAATTATTGTATTTATATTATAATTAACAAGATAATTAAAATTATTACAGATGAGATAAGTTTTGGATAGATGAAAAAATCTTTCATGTATTTTTAAAAGTTGGTTTTAGACATCAAGTCTGAGCAAAGTATTATGCTTGGCACAAACTTTGAAGGAGAAATGATATTTGCTTTGTGAAAAAGAAAATAAATTTGTTGTAATTATTCAAAATTATAGTAACCTTGAAGTCCTAGGATTTTAGTTGGAGTTAATCCTCTCTTTTCTTGTTTTATATTTGACTTTATGTCACATCTTCTTTTTTTTCTTATTTTTTATATTTGGTGTTGACCTTGGAATATCTGACTGGGGCTTAGTAGCTTATAACTAGACTTGCATCTTGAATATGACAAAGTTTAATATGGAGAAAATTTGATATACCATGAGAATAGGTAAAAAATGTTGAATTTAATTGAGAAGTAATTTCAAAATCTATCATTCATAGTATGTGCATTACATGTTTCATGAAGAGCAAGATGGTCGCATCAAAAGTGGTAGGATCCATTCTGCACTCTATTCTTGTAGAAGAACATAACCTCAAATGTGTTCAGAGGGGAGAGATTAAGAATGTTAAAAACTTGAGAAACAGTGCCAGGAACAAATGAAGGAAAGGAGAAGGTTGAGCAGAGATAAGCACAGAATGAGAAGCATAGTAGCTCTGCACCACTGTTAGTGGGCTGTCCTAAAAGCCAGGCAGCTGACTTATTATGAATGCATCTGTGTGATAGCCTCCAGGATCTTTGAGGACAAGCTGTGCAGATAATGAACTTGGATTCATTATGAAGACTTTCTATGGGCTAAGGGTATTATAAGGTGGTGAGTACTTTTCTAGAATGTACAAGGCTGTGGGTTTCATCCCCAACACTGCAAAGAAGAGACTGCTAGTCAGAGGTACCCCCAGAGATGCTTCCAAATGGATGAACTCTGCATCAACAGAGGTATTTAATTAGTTCAGAAGACCCCTTTCGTAGGACCTCATTGAGGGTATCTAAACATAATAAAAGTGTTTAAACTATATGAATTTAGGGTTCATCTGTCCCTATGAATCTAGAATATCCTTGTTCCTCACTTGCCCAAAAACTGTTTATATCTCAGAAAGATACCAAAATGGCAAAGTAAAGCAGAAGGTATGCTTATGCATTCTTGTAGAATGTGATGACATTTTATTTTTTAAGGAACCCAAAGAGAAAAAAATAAAACCTACACACAAAAGGAAGGCTGTTAACTCTCCTCTCCAAAAAACAGAATAATGTATGAGGTACTAATTGGGGGAAAAGGCCACCACCTTTTCCTCTTTTATGGAAATTGGTAGTACTGGATAATGCCTTAGGTTTTATTTTAGTACTAAGATACTAAGTGTTATAATGTGCCTTCTGCAAATGATTTGCAATGGAGTTGCCTGAAACAGGAGAAGAAAACAGAACCAGAGGTACAGAGTGCTACTCTTTGCTTTCTTCATAATCTTCTCCACAAATTTCTTAAATTTTATTTGAGAAACGGATGGGTGAATGTATATGCTTTCTTTAAAGAGGTAGGATTCACATGCTTGGTGTTTTCTACTTACAAATAGGACACTTTGTGGGTTTTTTCATTTCCATCTTTTTCTTCCTTTCTCTGAGATGGACTACTATGAAGTTTTTGACTATTCTGAGGTTGACTAGTCTGGATATCATCCTGACATGTGAAATCTGGCCATTTAGAACTACTTTTGCTACTCTGTTTCCTTGCCTCTCATACTCTGCCAAGCAGCCTTTGGGACTTCTTAAATATTTGCATTCAACATTCTTCTATGAAAAAAAAAATTGGCTGAGGGGTACCAGGGATTAAACATAAGGGGGCTTAACCACTGAGCCAGATCCCCAATTCTCCTTTTCTTTCAATGTTTTTATTTTGAGACATGTTCTCACTAAGTTGCTTAGGACTTCTCTAAGTTGCTGAGTTTGACTGTGAATTGTGAACCCCCTGTCTTATCCTCCCTAGCCACTGGGATTACAGGCATGCGCCATAGTGCCAGGCTTTTTTTTCTTTTTTTAATTTAAACTAAATTTCCCATTCCTAATTTATTAGAATTTTTGCTCATTAGTACTTTTATGGTATAATCACTGCTAGAGGAGAAAGTGGTTCTCGCTCATTCTCTTAAGTATAGCAAATGCAGATTTCAATTAAGTTGAAACTCCATGTGCTGATGAATGATGCTATTGATTTGCATCCAAGACATTCACAAATTTGTTTCCCTGACATAGAAAGGGTAGCAATCACCAATCTTGATCAGGAGGAGCTAAGAGGAGGTTGCAACTACTCTTTTCTCCATAATTCTCTACTTAATGTATTATTATCTCTTATTGGTCTCCAAGATAAATAAATATAAACACACACACACACACACACACATACCACACATCATTTATTAATTGATTTTACCACATAGTAAAATGGTTGCCTATTTTTTTCCTTTTAAAAGGAAAAGTGGGTAGAAAATAAAATGTTCCAACATTATCAGTAACATTTTCACTCAAATTTGGTGAAAGATTTTATAGTGATAAATGATATGATTTAAAATGCAAAATGGTCCTTTAAATGTCAACAAGAAGTTCTAGTAAAAGATTATGGGAAGTTGTTAAGTGGTGGTAGCAGCATATATTTTTTTATCTTTGAAAGATCTCCATAAAAACAGAACAACTAGATATGAAAATCATAAACCTGTGAGCAGCATTTACAACAGAACTAGCTGACAATTTAGGGCCAAAATACAGGTATCAGCCATAAGTACATATAAAAATAAGCCTCCCAGAGCTCCAGGACTCAAGTGTTGTCACCATTGTGTGAGAGGAAGCAAAGGAAGCCACACAAGTCCAGTGATCCTGAAAACAAGACAACCACAAAAGAGCCATGGGGCATTGGTTGGAAACAGCAATCCTATGTGAGGACAGCAGCAGGAAGCAGGAGGGGAGACTGATAGCTCAGTTGCAGGTAAGAGCAAGGAACCTGGGTAGCATTTCTGAAGGACCTGGAGGAGCATGCCCAAGGAATTCTCAAAACTGACCTGTCAGGACCAAATTCCATGACAGCGCCCACACGAGGATAAAGTGCAATAAAAGTTCAGTAGTACAGGGGCAACATTGATTTTTAAAAGAAGGATTCTATAAAGCTGGAGATGGGAACAGAGGAAATATCAGGAAATGAAGCATTGTATTTTTGTGTGTGTGTGGTAGCTTTCATTCATTCTGTACATACTGTGCATCAGGCACTATTTTAAAAAATGGGATATATTTAAGATGTATAAGATGTTTTGTATTATGTAGACATAGAAAAATAACTACCATTGTTAAACAATGTATCCTATGCATCAGTGTCCATAGTTACTTTTAGTAGGATAAAATCACAATCTAGTCTCCTAGCAATTTTTCAGTATACAATCAGTTTTATTAACTTTAGTCCTCATTCTGTACATTAACTCTATACATGGTTCATCCTACATAACTTCAGTTTTGTATCCTTTGACCTAATTCACCCTAGTTCCTTCACCCTATAACTTTACCCCTACTAACCACTGTTCTTCTCTGTTTCTGTACATTCTTTTTATTTCACATGTAAGTAAAATCAGACATTTTTCTTTCTGCTTCTGGCCTATGTCACATAGCATAGTGCCCTCCAGTTCATCAGTGTTATCACAAACAGCAGTAACTTTTTCTTTTTGAAGAATTCAGCGTTTCGGTGTATGTGTATACATATACATATAATATATATGCATATGTGTGTATATATACACACACATTTTCATTACCCTTCATTTGCCAATGAATACTTTGGTCATTTCCATATCTTGGCTCTTGTGGATTATCTAAAAGCACTATTTTAAACAGTAGTTGTTAGTTTCCACCGAAAATGATACAAATACCAAGAGGTTCATTTACATTCCATTTCTACTCCCTTTTCTTGAACAGTTCTTGGTGAGTTATCCAAATGATAAGAGGAAGCGAACAAAGAACAAGTGATCTCAATAATTCACAGACTTTATCAACCACTGCATATTATACTGTTGGTTATACAATAAAATCAGTTGTTTTATAGGTTCTGATAGATATATCTCAGGTGTTGTGCTTTTCTATTTCTTTTTTTTCAATTTTAATATGTTGCAAATGGCCTTACTTTCATAACTGTAACCTGGCTTACACAATACCATTAAAGTTGTGATTGGCACGTCTTTATCACAATGTGAATAGACTGTACACTCAATGAAGCTTTTGAGGAAATTAAATGAATCTTTGTTAAGACAGTGATGAACATCAGTGGACATGTGAAGTAAGGAGTGGTGACAGTGGCTATTAGTAGCAACATTCCATCTGTCAATACCTCTGCAAGTGATTTACATCACATATTCCTTAACATCCAAAAATAAAAATATTATTTTTCCTGTCAGGATTATAGTTGTAATTTTTTTAAATCTCCAAATTGATTTGACAAAGTATGGTCCCAAAACTGCAAAATACATAAATTGGATTTCTGAGATTAAAAAATATATATATAACCCTTGTGGTTCTCCATTGTTCAATGTAGAAATTTAAATAGGTTTACAATTTTTCTATCATTATAATTTCTCTTATGTGTATACAAATTAAGATTCACGTTCTCGTCTTACATGAGGCTCAGCTTTTGTCCTAGTTTGAGTGGTAGGCTTTGTGCTAAATCTTCCAGTGAATAGCATCCAGTCTTGGATTTGGTAACATAAATTATCCTCTGGGGTTGTTTCTGACTCATGTGATTAAATGTGGTTGAAAGCACACAACTACTTTAGAGGACAAAATAGCTTCCCATTTATGATCCCTCAGGTCGCAGCTGATGAGAGCTTCACTACCCTTCTCTCTTTGACTTCATTTAGAAACACATTGGTACTGCAGACAAATCACTTTATGAGGACAATATCTTGAGGAGCACGGCCAGTCTTATTGTTGTAGGAATGGCACTAACTCACGTTTGACTTTTACTGGAACATTTATGACTAGGGCTGCATTATCTTGTCTTCTGGCCCCGTCACTGTTCGATAGTGAACTAGCTCGTTTTCACACCCACTGAAGAGTACTTTTCTTCAGAGTCAATTGCCTGACTAATAGAAAATTATTACTCAGTTTTAGTAGAAAATAACTACTTGTGGCAATTGAGAGCCCTCACAAGTGCATCAGAAGATCCCTTGGTCCTAGTGTGAGGTGGCTGCTAAGAGCTGAATTTGGGTCTTGATGGAGGGAATCTAATGGAATGGCTCTAATTCAAGAGCCATATGAAGAAGGAAGATAGAATTTAACAGGCTTCATTTGCATGAAGATTTATGTCTGAAAGTGCTGTCAATCACTTATCAGAGTCTCACCACTCCCCAGTGAGGCCAGTAATGCAGGCACTGTCATAGTCTAAATTAAAGTGACTGAGGCTCCCAGAAACGAAGCCATTTCTAAAAATCCTGCAGCTCTTTAGCAGTAAAGACCAGAAGGGTGTTTTCATTCATTGCATTGGATCTGTGGGATAAGGAAAATAAGAACCAACGATAACTCCAAAGTACAAAGTTTAAGGAACTGGGAAATGAAATTATCTGGTGACCAAATTAGAAACATCAGAAACCAAAGTTTGTTTTGGAAGGAACAAGAGGGAGTGGATTTTGAGCATATTTGGTTTGAGCTGATGGTCACATCACAAATGGGACACTTCACAAAAGCCACCAAAGAGAGGGACTGGCAAAGGTAGAACAGGTGGGAAAGATAGAAATTATAATAGGGGAAGCTGAAATCTAAGAGACTAAAGGAGCCTGCTGCAGAGAAAAGAAAGTTGGAGTGCTCCCAACTAAACCTTAGGACATGCAAACATTCAGGATTTTTGAACAAGTAAAGGGGACAAGATCAAGAACAAAACAAAACAAAAACAAAAACAAACCCAGAAAGCAGCAAGATTCAGGTGCATGAAACGGGGAAGAAGAATGAAGAGGTCGGGAACACTATGAAGTGCTGTAGAGATGTCACAGAAGAGAAAAAGAGGCATTAATCTGATAATGAGATCATTAGTAACCTGAGAGAATGCAATTCTAAGAGTGAACAGGCACCCAATTTAAGAGGTTTAAAAAAATAAAAATGGTTCCATGATGTGAAGGCATGCATTCAAAAGACAGAGTACTGAGAATACAAAAAAAAAAAAAAAAAAAAAAAATTCAAAGGATCTTTTTTTCTGAGGTTGAGTACAGACATAAGGGGAGAAAAAATAAAACAACAGAAGGAGTGTTTTAAGGTGCTTAGGAAGGAAAGGAATGAAGTAACTTCATAGCAGAGATGGGATTATTAAGCAGGAAAAGCAATTATGCAACAGAGAAGAGTATTTCAGATAAGGAGCAGCTCCAAAGGCACTGATGAGGTGGGGGAGGATTAGCATCTTCTTAATGGCTTAATCTTCTCAGTAGAAGTGGGTGGAGAAGTACAGAACTGAGGGAGGGCGGCAGGAAATTAGATGCTGGAAAATGAACAGACAGAGTCCCAGCGTGTTCTAAGGATTCAACAAAAGAATTAGTAAACTGATCACTGACTTTCCAATTAAAATTACAGTATGATTTTGAGGGAGCTGGGTTAACCTAAAGATGTGACTTTTTCTGCACTAACTGCATCTGCTTAGATCTGGAATAAGAAAACATAGGAGATGAGGATATTTCATGAGGATGGGGAGAGCTAACCCAGAACAGATTGTGAGATGGATGAGAGAATAAAGTGTAAGTGGGTTCAAGGAAGCCCTCAGGGCTGACAGGAAGTTAAGTGAAGGCTGGGTGAACTGTAGAGACTGATGTGAGTCACTGCTCTATAATCCAAAGGACTTAGAGGCAGTGCCATGTGGTAGCCAAAGTCTGGAGATGGCTGTTTTAAAGCAAAGTAGAATGAGCAATATAGAAAAGATGGAAATGGATATTTTCAAAATAATACAGGAGGAACCCTGAAATAGATAAATTTTCCCCAAATAGACTGTATATGTCTGAATTTTCCTATAGAAGTGTGTCAATAATTATCGAATTGGCTGAGTCCTGCATTGATTTATTCCCAACTGAATGCCCTCCATGGTATTATCACCAGTCATTCTCAGTTTTGGAAACAAAGAATGATAACAAGCAGATATCAAAAGATGGGGAGAAATGTCAAGAACATAGGTTATCACTCAAGAATCTGGATGCTATGCTATAGCATAAGCACAGCATTTGACTTGTGTGCAAGTCAACACAAACTTTTATAATGAATATGAGTGATGACCATGGCAGATCGAAATTTTCCCAAGTACCAGTAATCAATCAGAGAGTGCCTTGTCTGTATAGCATGATAAAATTATAATAAAATTAAAATTAGATTAACTTTTTATTAGCCCTATGTGCTAGACATTCTAAATCAGTACTGATAAAATATTCTTCACTGAAAGAAACATTTGTCAACCCAAGTGCTAAAGAGTGGATTCAGCTACTATTGAGATTTACTGACATAATATATGTATAAGCTTCAACTTGGCACAATTTTATTATTTGTCCTTCAGTACCCATTGCCTTCTATGTGGCTGTTAATTCTTAGAACTGTCAGTTACATACTAGCCCCCGATAGTGGACTCAACCATGTGCATTCATTCAAAGAATAAGTACCTAGGGATTTGGGATCCATGACACTTGCTTCAGGCACAAGTGTCCCCAACCCCAGTGGTACATTATATGTTTGGGTTAAAATAGTAAACTCAAGACAAAGTGTTCTAGCATTGTGGTTGTAATCATAAAGATGCAGAATTCAAAGTACTTCAGTTCTGTTATTACAAGTGCAAATCATTCTCTGAACTTGGTGGCATTCCCACTCATTTGGCAACTTTCCTTCGTGTGTCTTTCTTCTTTTTCTTCAGAAAAGTACATTCATTCACTACAAGTCTCCCTTTTGCATGGTAATATTTACTTTCTTTTTCTTTTTTTTTTTGTATTTTTTAACTGGCCTGTTTATACCAATGAAATTCAAAACCTCCAAATTTTAATTGTCTGCATTTCTTTTCTGTTCGTTGCTATTATTCATTTCCTTTTGTGATGATTACTGAAAATAATGTTGTGTTCTAGAGAAGGCAGATGTTACACAGAGGGTCCACTCCAGGTGGTAAGTATCTTCAGTACCCCATGCACTGGGTATCTCAGAGTGGAACAGGATGTGACACTTGGCCTCTAGAATATTTAGAGAACAAGACAGCTATAAGAGACTGTGGTATGCAGCCACATAAACAACCCAGGGTGTGCCAAAATGTGGCAAGAGATATTGATAAAATACCAGGAAATGTCTGAAACAACAAAGGCTTCTAATCTGTAGTAGGAGAAAGTTCTGGGGAAAAAATGTGAATTGGATAGTGTTTGTGTAAGTAAAGATGATTGAAGTAAGCAGCATTCCAGCTTGCCTGAAGAGTGGGATGTAGACAGGAACAGAGAGGTATCGGCTCTCACCCTTCCCTGTGCTCTTTGATTCACTGAAGTCCTTTTTAAATATACACCTTCCTGGATCTCACCTAGAGATTCTGAGGTTGGCCTCAACATCAGTTTTGTTTTGTTTTTGTTTGTTTGTTTGTTTGTTTGAAGTTGTCCCAGATGATTTTATTTTCAGTGAGCCTTAAGAAGCACCAGACAGTGAAATAAAACAATGGATTTTTATATAAAATAAAAGATTTTTTAAATAAAAGATATTTCTTCGCATGTTAAAGAGTCTGTACTTGATTTAGCAGAGAGTAGAGAATCATTGAATTTGTATACTCTGAATACTTGAACTTTTGGAAAATCACATAAATTATATGATATTTTGTTAAGCATACTAGATAGTAGTCCTATATGTGTTTGGGGACAGTTTTCACTTTGGACTTGTACTGATTATGGTAATGACTAATATTTAAGGATGACCCATAGGATAATTCTAGTATAAATTCAACTTCTACATGAGAAACAACCAAAATAAGATAAGCAGAAAATGCATAAAAAGCACCAAAGCTCCATTTCACACCCAAGATTATTCCTTGGAATTTCAGCCACATCAGAAGGCAAACAAATCAATGCGAATTACTCTTTTTGAGGAAAAGGTAACCCATAACTCATGAAATGGGAGTACCTATTTTAATTAGATTGCAAGTTTTACTGGCAAGGTTCCAAAGCCATTGTGTTTCCCTGTAGATAGGGTTGCCAAGTAAAATACAGGTCACTCAGATAAATTTGTATTAAAAGAAAAGAATCATTTTTTAAATGATTCCTTTCTTTCATTCTCTCTTTCTCTCTCTCTCTCTCTCTTTCTTTCTTTCTTTCCCATGAAATGTGTTAAAAAATGACTCATTTAACTGAAATTCAAATTTAACTGGTGTTTTCTGTATTTGTTTACTAAATCTGTCAACTCACTGTATTGTTTGTTAAGACAAGAAATATTCAACATGAAATAAGGGAAATGGAGAAAAACTTGTATTTCTAGGTATAAGGAAAAAAAAGTGTTCTTCATCTCTACAGACTTCAAAGCTAAGAATTGAAAAGGTGACTTTACTGCAAGAACAATGCATTTGATCACCACAAAGTCCTGCCAAAGACACAGGGAAGGTTATAGTTTAGTGTTTTTTTATTTCATTCACTTTGGGAGGATGTACTTGTTTGAAGACCTTAGAGAATCATCCACCTGGTTCTTTAAGATGTGTTGGGATCCAGCAGCATTAGCATTACCAGGAGCTGGTTAGAAATGCAGAGCCCCCAGACCCACTGAACCAGACCCAGCACATGAATAGATGCCTTTTGATTTGTAGACACAGTCCAGTTTGAGAAATGCAGATTTAGATTTTTCGTTGATGGTGGGTTTTGTTTTTTTTTTTTTTTCAGAGAAGGTTTATTTAGGAAGGTAGAGATACATTCAAGGGGGTATGTAGGCCATCTTCAGAATAATAAACAAATACAGATTTTATAGTTTTCCAAAAACATGGCTTAAGAAATCTAGGATTTGGGGCTTGGGCTGTAGCTCAGTGGCAGAGCGCTTGCCTAGCATATGCAAGGCACTGGGATTGATCCTTAGCACCACAAAAATATAAACAAATAAGCCAGATATGATAGCACATGCCTGTAATCCAGTAGCTCTGGAGGCTGAGACAGGAGTATCAAGAGTTCAAAGCCAGCCTCAGCAACAGCAAAGCCCTAAGCAACTTGGTGAGACCCTATCTCTAAATAAAATACAAAATAGGGCTTGGGAAATGACTCAGTGGTCGAGTGCCCCTGAGTTCAATCCCCAGTACCAAAAATAAATAAATAAACAAATAAATAAAATAAAGGTATTTTATCTATTTGCAACTACAAAACAAAATTTTAAAAAGAGATCTAGCATTCATAACTCCCTCAGGTGTCTGGGAACACATGTAAGTAGGGTTCTCACTACCACAATTAAGGGAGATTTACCTTGTGTGGCATTTTATTTGAAGGGGCAGGGTCTCTGGCTTTAAGATTGTTTAAAAGAAGAAATTTGAAAATAATCAATAATCTAGTTCATTTCATTGTCTGGATAAGGAAACATAACTAAGAAGATGTGTGTGTGAGACTTGGCCATAGTCCTATGCTGGGAAATGATTCCGACCACTTTCAACCTCTCTGTTCAATTGAGGACAGCAACTCAGAATACCCGAAATTTCCAATCAGCTGCATGTCAAATGCCATCGTGCACCTTGAGTGTCTTCTCTCTGGGTCTTGAATTTCTAGATTAGCCCTTTTACATTTTTACCTTTAACTTCTTTTCAAGGGTTCATCTAACCCAGCAAACAGCACTATCTGGACTCGGCACTGGAGGACAGATCCTCTGCTGCAGTTTTGTGTACACTGCTCACTGAGGGTACCCTACACGTTTGTTTATGAATATTTCAGCTAATTATCTTACCACAGACCATTGAAACAAATCTGGATAACTGTTCAATTAATAGTACTGAAGGAGTATGTAGGGAGAATCCTACTGGCACAGCCCACCCTAGTGCTGACGTATCACTGTGGGCATTTTCTTCTGCATGTGATTAATCACACAAATAATTCTCAGAAATGAAATTAAAGATTACCCACGCATATCACCCGTAATGTTTTAAGGCATTACATCTGAGTCTCTGTAATGAATTAACATCACAGTCTGGTTTGAATTTTATGATTTTTAGCAAACATCCTGCTCTGTTAGCAAGTGACCCCGTGGCCTCTATCAGTTTCTGTAATCATGTGAATTAACTATTCTAAAAAGGACACAGATTTGGAAATGTCTAAACTTCAAGAAAGAAGTTCAGTATCTCCCTTCCAAAAAATGCCAAATTACACTCATCACATTTGCAAGATCATGGCAGGACCGGAATAATGCCCACGTTTCTAGATCTCTCTGTCCATGCCCTTCCCAGTCCCCAGGAGAGGCAGATCACTTTGTAGTACCAACATTAAAGACTTTCTGTGAGAACTAAATATTTAGTCATCCTGGTAAAATCATAGTTACCTTTTATTTTCATTTATATAGATGTCTCTGAGTAGCTGAAGATTGACACCCAAAAAAAGCAGTTTCAATTAGAACTAATTTATGTAATTTTCACTGGAATTTATGAATTCTAAAGATTAATAGAGTAACACAGGCAGGACAACGATCAGAAGAACTACAATAAAGAAGGTCTGCTTATTTTTTTTTAATTATGATCTTTTTCTGACCTTTAAAGTCAATTATCTCAAGCAAGCAAGAATGAAGATTTTAGAGAACAAATTAGCTCTCATTTTTACAGAGGAGGAAACAAAGGTACAGAGAAATCAAAGGACTTATTAATGACCACAAAATTGTCTTGTGATATGAAATCACATTGCTTGTGAAAATATTCTAGGAAAAAAAAGAAAGGAATTTGTTACTCTTTATTTGGAATTTTTAGAGGTAAGATTGGTATGTCAAGGGGTTGTAAAGGAACATAAAATAATACCAGTATTTTAAAACTCCATTTGCTTGATCAAGTGTTAGCTTTCATTATAGGTTGTGTATCCCTTTTCCAAAATACTTGGGAGCAAAAATATTTCAGATTTTGATTTTTGTTAATATTGGAATATTTGCATATACATAATAAGATTTTGGGGATGGAATCTAAGTTTCAAAGCAAAATTCATTGTTTTGTGTTTATCTTATACACGGAGAGCCTAGAGATAGTTTTGTAAAATGTTTTTATAATTTTATTCATGAAGCATTGTTTCATCATGTGGAATTTTCCATTTGCGACATTGTATCAGCACTCAAAGTATCAAATTTTGTAATGCTTCAGATTTCGGATTTCCTGTATAAATATTAAGGTATTTATTATTATGGGTACTTACCCATTCTTTTAATTTATTTTTTAAAAAAACTATAAAAGTATAAGCTTTTGATTTTGTTTGAAAAGAAAATTCTCAAATAATTTTGTAGCTACATTACACTGATAACATTTTATTCAAATTTAGTAATAAAATGCAAATGAGTGATATACACTGATAATTTAGCCAAACTGTAAGTGAGAGGTGTATCTCTGGGGATTTTAAATCTTGTGATGGTATATTTATATTTTTTTCTAAAGTGAATATCAGAAAAAAATTAAGAACAATGATCTTTAAGAATGATGGTCAATGATCTTTAAGAGTATGGAAAAAATGCCTAAAAATAAATTTGTATTGTATTAACAGAGGAAGCTTCACTGCCCAACATATTTATGCTATATTCTATGGTGAGCTCACAAAATACATGGTTAACAACCCTACAATCTTTTCAGCTGAGATAAAATGATAACTTAGTAATTCTTATTTATTAACAGAACATTAAAGTTTTTAATAACTTATTTTTAGGAGTAAAATGAAAGTAAAATCATGTTCACATGTTTGGGAAGTTATGCATAAGCCATTCATTTTTAAGCAGTAATTTCTAAAGTGGGCAGAAATAACTTTGGAAGTAAATTTTGTTTTAATCTCGATTGTCATATGCTGCTTTCCAGGTTTGCGCAAAACGTAAATGACTAGGATTTTCATTTTGAATGATATCCTATATGCAAATCACCTAGTACAAAGTCCCTATAGCACAACATGTTTAAGGGCTAGGCTTGGAAATTAGTGCTAGTTCATGGAGCATTAGTTGCCAGCTGGACCCACAGGGCATTTGGAGTTTAGAAAGGTGGAGACTGGAAGCAAAGTCTTAGTGGTGTTGCTTCGGCAGGGCAGTCATGGCTTAGGAAAAGCCCAGTTGCAAAGTCATGGAAACTAGAGAGGGACCTGTAAGTAGTGAGTACTATAGGCCTAGCATGTGGGCCTCACCCCTCCAAACAGGAGTAACCACCAGTCACAACACCCACCTCCCTAGATTTGCTTAGCATTTGTCTCCTCTGGTGGTGATTTTTCAGTCCCACTTCAGGTACCTTGTTTTGCTATGTGGCCCTCTCAGCTAAGTAGTATAAGGCATTCCAACCACATGATGTCATAGAGACAGCATCTAATATTATTAGTAGGCAGAATGCAATTACCTCGATTGGTATTTTTCCAGTGTAGAGTAAATACCCATTCCTACTCCATGTGAAAAATCTTCTTCCATAGTCATTCATTAATCATTGACTGTGGCACGTCAGTGACAAATCTAGCAAGACACCAAATGCCAGTATATGTACACTGACATTTGACCTTTTTTTGCATTAAAATTCTTTAGATAGAAATAGTCTTCCTTCAATATTTATTGTCTTATTTACCCCCAAATCGCAGGCCCTTTGATAAATGGAGTAATCGTTTCTAGTGTCACTGTGGTTGTGAAATGCATTTTAGTGTCTTCTGCTGCAGAATCTTAATAATTCATTTCAGCACATCTATTTCTAAACCACAGAAGTTTTGTTCGAAGGAATACTAGGGAAAAATGTTCTTTCTGACAAAACACATAACCTGTATTTTAGGACTAGTGTCTACTATGCAATTTAACTTCATAGGCTCCAGTTTGTCCCCACCTTCTGATAATGGGTTCCATTTTCAGGTCCAACAAATTGAATTTATAAACAAAAAAATATCGTAAATGGTTATCCTGAACTTAATAAATAATTTCTCAATAAACTGAATAATACTTCTTTTAGCTCATTTACTAGGAAGTCCAGCATCTAATTTGAAAGCACACTTTTAAAAACTGTTAAAAACTTTATAGTGATGCATTTTTGGTGAAATAATAAATGAAATGAAGTAATGCCAATATTAATTTCTAAAGGAGAAATTGTCAACAGCTTTATATTTAAAAGATTTATTTTAAATTGTAGCTCATTTTTTGCCTCTACATTTGAGAACTTTTCAGACAAAAATGAGCATAAGACATTAAAACTTGCCTATGAGAACTCTCCGTCCTCTGAGGCAGGTGTTGCAAATCAACAGCCACTTCCCAGGGTTAGAAGTGCCATCCTAGAGACAGAAGCACAGGGATTCAAGGGTTTCTAGAGAACAAGTTAATTTTACCTGTGGTGGTAATGAGGGCTCATTCAACATGTTAGTAAATTTACTTAAGTAGTCAATCTAGAATAGTGGGCAAATATATTTTTTTCTGATGATAGTACTGTACCCCAAAGCTCATTATTTTTTGCACTTTCTGTTGTAGAGACGTCCAAGCAGATGGCCTGCCATGAAATTTCGAAGGGGTTCTGGACATCCTGCCTACGCTGAAGTTGAACCAGTCGGAGAGAAAGAAGGTTTTATTGTATCAGAGCAGTGCTAAAATTTCTAGGACTGAACAGCACCAGTACTGGCTTACAGGTGTTTAAGACTAAAATTTTGCCTATACCTTTAAGACAAAAAAAAAAAAAATCAAAACAAACAAAAAAAAAAGACACACACGCAAAGGAGCCCTAAGCTGCTGTAGCCTGAAAGAGACGAGATTTCTGGACAAGCCCAGCCCAGGAAGTCTAAAAGAAATTTTCAAGCTTATACTGGATACCATTTACACTGAGTATGGAATTCCCTAGTGGAATGACATCTATAGTTCACTCGGAACATCTCCTGTGGACTTTTCAGAAGTATAACAATATTATGATGCTTTTTGGCTTAGGTGCAGGGTTGCAAAGGGATTGAGGAAAATAATAATAATAAAGCTTTAGTTCACAAGGGATCTTCATCTTTGGTTCAAATGTTCTTCTCTGATGTCTCCAAGGTAACCGTGTTCCAAAGCCTGAACCCTTTCACTCAACAAAGCAATGATGAATGTCTCAAGATTGCTGGGAACAATAGCTCACACGGGAGGAAAAGCAAACACAAAATAAGAGATTTTTCTATCTTTTCCAAACAGACGTGTGGCATGAGGATTTTGATTTTTTGGCTCTAGATCCATCTGTTCCAACAAGTTCATTAGTTTGCAGGATGACTCTTTCATCTGTACAGGAGGTTTGCAGGATGCCTGCCTGTGTCTTGGTCAGGAAGGCCCTTTCTATGAGCTGTGACACAATTTCCACACTGTTAGTTGAGGATTAAGAAGGAGGGAGTAGTAAATGAGGCTTTCCATTCTCTTGCCTCAGAATAAAGACATCTGATTGGCCTTCAGAAACATTGCTTCTGTCTCCCACCCACAAAGTCACACAGAGCCGCAGTCACTGTTGGCCGATGGAAACAAAAAGAAATAATACCAAGAGTTCCTTGATCATTTTTGAGACAAAAAAAAAAATGTTAAGGGATTTTAAGTATATGGGTTTTTAATTTTTTTTCTATTTTAGTGCAAAAAGCCCATTTCATTGTCTATTCCTATCCAAGAAGTAGCTCAAGTCAGGATATCCCTGGTGATATAAAGAAGGAAAGAACACTGCTGAATCATACAGTAATTTTCTTTAAAGCACATAGTAGTTACATAAATATATATATAAATATATTTTTGTTTATAACTAACACAAGGCAGGCTCTTGTGACTCTAAGAGTGCATTTTGTCATTAAGACAGAACAAATGCAAGATGTATCACTGCATTACTTCCATAGAGTTGTAAAATAATCCTTAATATTAGAATATTTTTATGTCACTTAGTAAAAGTGGTTCAGTTAGTGGCAGTGCCTGTCAGTTCCCTGCCTCTTTGATCCACTCTTTTTCATGTCCAACCCCTTCCCTCCCTGGCTAAATGAAGCAGATGCTTAAAACTCTTTAGCTGGAACTACCATTTGCCCAGTAATCACAATCCAAATTTTAAAAATTCCCCCCAAATGAAGGAAAGCATCACTTGAGGAGGAAAGGGGTTAATATGCATACTGAGCTCTTAAAGTTTAAATTTCATACTATGTACAATTTATCCACACACTGATCCATGAAACTTACATTCCATGCCAAGAAACTGTTGGTTTTTGAAAGGTACCGTGCTCAACATTTGCAGAATCAGGTCTCAGAAAGCAGAGATGTCTCAAAAGTAGCACTTTGCTATCAGCTTAGCCTCTGTGCACAATGTCTCCATTGGACAGCATCAGTCCACTAACAATGTCACACTTTATCATCACCATTGTCCAACATAAGCAAGTGCCACTTTCTGTCATGTATATTTTGCTTTATCTTTTAAGTATCTAATGAGAATGCTAACTTTTTACTAACCTGCTTAGTTAATGATGGCAAGAAAATAATAAACTGAAAAGCAAGGTGATTGAAGGATGTGATGACAATCTGCTATAGCTGTGTTCAATTTATATGAAATATCTCAACTTATTCTTGTGGAGTAGGTTGGGTCAGATAGCAATAACCAGATGATTTAACCAATGTAACTGGTGCAACTGGCATTCTACAAATACATAATGAAACACAAAGACAACTTCCTTCTGGGATATGATAATGCTTCTTCTCATCAGCTTTTATGGTAGGTGTGGCTTCCAACAGCAATGGATTGATTGGCAGTTATATAAATACTTGCATATTTTGATCCAATTCATTATACACTTCTTTTAAGCAGTAATGTTGTCCTTACACCCATCGGAGCTTGTCTTCCATTTTTACATTTACAAAATTTGATAATCTTGTTTCAATAAATAAATAAAAACCTTCTGGATTGTTCAATGATCCAAAGCACCAAGTTGGGGGAGGGGTGTGGATTTTGAAAGTAGAAAAGCTGCTATTAAAGTGTGGGGAAACTTCTTAAGAGAACTTAGAGTTCAAGGTGGTGAGAATTCTGTGTTGTGTATGAATTCTTGAGTTGCAAAGAGAAAATGTTGAGTGAATCCACCTAGAAACTTCCTTTCTATGTGTACTTCTGGTTTGCTCTTGATGCTCCTTTGCTGCAAAGGGCAAACACAGTTTCTGGAAATTTCAGAATGGACACCACAGCATTGAACCCTACATGTGTTATGTATTAGAGAAGGTGCCTGGGTATGTGACTCAACATGCTATAAGAATAGGGAAAGAATCAATAATAATTTAAAACAATAAAAATAACAAAGGGACACATACAAACTTCTGGAGAAATCAGGTAAATGGTGCTATAGAGGTATTTAGCTATTTCATCTTAATTTTTTATAAAAGTAATAATCAGTGATTAGCTAAATGTATTAAATGCCACCAAAGATGTCTTAAGGAAATCAGATGGCACTAACAGTAATGTTGATTTGTTTTGGAAGCGTTTGGACCTAAAGGTGTACTAAAAAATAGAAAACTAAAGATAAATTATAAAGGACAACCCACCACAAGTATATTAATCTCTGATTTGTATTACCTACAGCTATGCTGTCCACTATCACCCACTAACCCAATGTGGCAACTAAAATTTAAATCAGTTAAAATTAAGTACAATTTAAAATTTAGTTTTTGAGTCACACTTGCCACACTTCAAGTGAGGAGGCCTCAGATGGTTTGTGATTACCATCAACACTATACTCATTGTAGAAAATTCTAGTAGAAAGTCCTAGAAAGATGTTTCCTTCAGATTATTTATTCTTGAAGACAAATGAAGAGGGAAAAAGAGAGAAGATTTGGTATCTCTTTTACATATGAAGTGTTTTTTGTTTTTTATTTCAAAGAGAGCTCATGGAATTATGAAGAGCATGACTTTGAGTCTCCACTATTTTATTTTGGGAAAATCACTTTAACCTTCATTAGTCTCAGTTTTCAATTTTGGAAAATAAAAACATTTCAGTCCAGTTTTCCTAATAAGATTATCATGCAGAATGATTAAATGTACAGATGAACAGACTTTTAAAATCTTATGTCAGTGTAGTCCATATAAAGCACATTTATTGGTCCAGGGTCAGCACAAATTTGCATTCAAAGGAAGAGTAGTCCATCAGTCCAAAAGGCAATCAAAGACAATTCAATACATTTCTTAAGAAATTGTCAAAGAATAATGCATTCAAAACACACAAAAAAAATCACTTAAATTCTTTTCCATCTATCTTCATATTTCCTCTAGTATTTGCTCCACATGATATCCATCCAGCTACTTTTCTTTTCCCACACCAAACTTGCCTGTGTGTGTGTGTGTGTGTGTGTGTGTGTGTGTGTGTGTGTGTGTGTGTGTGTGTGTTTTACCAGGGATTGAACTCAGGGGCACTCAACTACTGAGCCACATCCCCAGCCCTATTTTGTATTTTATTTAGAGATGGTCTCAATGAGTTGCTTAGCATCTCACTGTTTCGAGAGACTGGCATTCCACCCAAGATCCTCCTGCCTCAGCTTCTCAAGCGGCTGGGATTACAGGTGTGCACTACTGTGCCTACCCTGTGTGTGTTCTTCAACAGGTTGGGTTATTTGTTATGTGGAGTTACTTAGCTTCTCTAGTTTTTTCTGACATCCCATTTTACACTTCTGCAAAAGGAAGTCTAGAATCTGAACAGACAGAAGGATTCTCTTTAATACTACAAACATAATTTCATATTTATTTTAATCTTATAACACAAATGTTGGAGGCTCTGACATTAAAATATAAAAATACATGGGACATATATGTAAGATTTTGCAAATGCAGGCTATATAAAAGGCATATAATTATTTTAAATTATGCTAATATTCAGGTAATCTATATTCTCAACTTAGCATAATTCACCAGTTTGGGCCAAAAAAAAAAAATTCTATGTCATTTCTTCCTGAAGGAGTAGATTTGGTAATATCCCTAGTATGTTTCCCATTTTTTTAAAAAAAAATTAAGTTTTTTGGAAGGATCCTTGCCTTGGTTCAAGGCACTTTCACTCTACAATAAGAAATTAATATTTAACTATGACTAACTGAAAAGAGGGAACCTGTGGGGTTAGGATTTCTTTCTCCTGTGAAATGTTCTTTGGCTTTGTATTTCTTCAGGCATTTTTCTAGATGTTTTATTAAAATGTGATCCACTAACTCCAAAGGATTGTTCTTTCTCTCACTTTCCTGCCCATGACCCCACTTTGGGCATCAGCACCTGAATGCCAGATGATGGGAGGTCATCTAATCTAACATCTTCATCTTAAAGAGATGCGGTAACTTTGCCAGTGTCAGCACTGGGTATGGAACTTAAGACTCCTGATCGGGGGTGATTTTCGTTCAGTTCTTATTGCCTGCACCCCTGTGTCAGCAATCAAGACCAACCAAGCAGCTCAAAAGGCACAATCCATCTCCAACCTCACTTTATTTGCTGTCTGGATTATCTACTCTGTTGTGTAATATGGAACACTGGACCAATCTTTCTTTCATATTGCTGTATTCTGATGCTGCTAGTTTAATAACAACCAAGGCTTTCAAGTTCTAGTCATTGCAGGGTCTTTCTTGGGTTCACAGGTCCCCTCCCCCACTTCCCCATCTGTGGCCATCCACATTAACAATACTGTTTATCTTTGCTGTTTAAATATTTTCTGTCTTTATTTCACAAATGTATTTAAATACTGATACTCCTCACAGTTGGTTTTCTTACCACATGTACAATCATGATTTTTGTTTTCTCTTTAAACTGTTTAAATGTTTTTGTCCCTGAAAGGCCTTTCGAGTAAAGATTGTGAGGTGAGGTATATTAAATATTATATATTCATGTTACCTTGTGTTTATCAAACACTTAACATTTCACAGGGCATTTTGTTTTATCCTTTTATTTGTTCATTCATTCAACTATTTACTTCAATTAATTATTCATTGAACACCTGATGCAACCAAGTTACGGTGCTGAGATCTTGCATAGTAACAGAACTCAGACATATAAACTGGTCATCATAATACAGTAAAATCCTCAAACACAACTTTGCCAATAAGACCACTCCAAATTTTTATTCTACTTAGGAAAATATAAAGTGTTTTATTTGAAGAATGTTTCTGGAATATAATACAGGATTGTACATCTGTGCTCTTTGCTTTATTTTGAATCATCTGTTAATTTCAAATCTAAGAATAAAAGCTATTCAATAGGTGTCCCTGACCAGATATAATTTCTACTTTACTTCTTACTGAGCAGATGCAAGAGCACAAGTTTCATCTGGTACCAACATTTCTGCTGTGGCTTTTTGAATTATCAGCATGATTGTTTTAAGGTCTTCAAAAGTTCTAATGTACCAAAGAAGCATTTGCACTTTAGGTGTGTATGGTTGTTATGTCCTTTATTGGGTAGTCTCAGGTTTTCTCAATCGTAACACTACTGACATTTTAGGCCTGGTAATTCTTTGCTGGGGATGAGGGAAGTGGCTCTGTATGGTACAGGGTACTTGGCAACTTTTTTGGATTCTACTGAGTAGATAGTGAGGTATACATCCCTTCCTGTGTGGCAAACGTGTTTTCAGACATTGATGTCCCCTGGATGGAAAGGAAAGAAGAGAAGAGGTTAGACAAAAATATCCCTAGATTAAATCCGCTGTGTTATCTAGTGAGTAAAATGTACCGGGAGTCCATTTTTTTTTTGCCTCTTTCTGTTGTCATTTACTGTCATTGGTAGTTCTTTATGTATAACCAGATGTAGAATCACAAACTCTTTGAATTAAAAGAGACAGAAAAAGTCACACATAGCTCAACAACACATCATCTATTTTTCCATATGGTTTACAAATTTATGGACTGAAAGATTGGTTATCTCTAAGAACTTTAGAATTAACTCTTCCATAGCTAGAGATAGGACCGTTGAGTAATTATCTTCACTTCTATAATTCCTGTGCCAGGGAACTTTGCATTCCATGTGGGGACTTGATACTCATACAACTTCAGTGTCTCAGAGACTTTGGGGCATTTATTTTTGTCACTTCACACATCTACAAATCTTATTCCTTAGTCTTTGCTTCAAATGTGAATAGAAGTTAAAGTTTGGTGCATCTGATTTAAGTACACCCAGACTTTCTATTTCTAATTCCTGAAAATTTTCTTGTTTGCTTCATCAGAATCTTCCATTTTCTAGTTAGCTAACACCTATGAAGCAATAGTAACAATATTGATTTTTTAAAATTGTTCTTCTATAAAAAAAAACAAACAAAAGTGATTGTCCCACGAAATTGAAAATTGTAAATTTCAGAGTTGGAATGTTTAAATCTGTCAAGCCAAAGTTTACACCATTTGATGTGCCTTATGTCGGTTTTCCTGTAAGGTCACTGATTTCTTATAAATAACTGAATCCAATCAGTTTGTGCTTAGTTCTGTTTTGCACCCATTGGAAAACATGGTGGTTATACAAAAACAGTCCCTTAAAAATATTCCAGAATTAATAACAAACTCCCAACTGAAATCTCAGGCCTCCTTTACTCTTTTCTTAAAGGACTAACTCAGACTGTGAAGGCCTCCATAATTATCTACGACAAACGTACTAGTTGAAAACCTTACTTACAAAGTCTATGGCTATTGAATATTGAAAAGCACACCTAGGAAAAATTCTCATAAGATAGTCATGGAAATTGAAAACTACAACCTCAAAATGTGTATAATTTTCTCCTCTATCACTATTGTATCAGCTTACATGGTATTACATCTTAAACTTTTGATTGAGCTGATCCTCTAACTTCAATTTTAATTATAATACACCTGCCTAAGTATCTCATAACTTACACCATCCAGTGTTCGTTGCTCTAATAATGATTATTACAAAGAAGCAGATGATAATTATTAAAGTAAAAAAAATCACAAAGTTGAATCAATTTTCCATATTAAGTTTATAGAACATGTTGGCATTAGCTACTAAACAAAACACTTATTATGAATGACCAAATTATGACTACAGGAATAAAATGCTCAAAACTTATTATAAGGTAATTGCTAGCTCATTGTCGACACTGAAAGATTGTTACTTTAAATCTAAGATAAAAGACTGGAAAAAATTATATACAAATCATAAGCTATTGCTCATCTTTATCTAAGATTTATTTACCTTTGAGAATTGCTAAAAAAAAAAACCATCCTCTTCTAATGGAATAAAGTAAAAAAGTTTTTTGACTTGATGGATAACAACACCATATTCCTTTTTATTCCAGCTGGAATATCTCAGTGACTTCTATCTGTCCCAAGGAGTTTGGATGTTTAGGTAGTCTCTATTTTCTCTAGTGTTACCAAAATATAGATATTAAAGATTTAATTGAAGTATCTATTACCAATCATGCAGCTCTAAATCTTTTGTGGCTATTAAATAAATAGAGAGCATGAAACTAATTTTAGAATTTTTCTATATTTGGGTGATATAAACATAGGAGTGGATGAACAGAGATGATTTGTAGGGGGAAAAGCAAAGATCTAAATTACTATCAGGCAGAGTTTTTAACTTGTTCAGAGCGAAGTGCATATAAATGTTCAATGACTTTAGCTCAAAGTTAGGTCATTAGGACATCCAGACCCTGGAGCACAGATTTCAGAAGCTATGCTAAGAATCATGTGATGTACCCAAAGCACGGATGTGCCCACTTGCTCTAACACCCAGCCATACCATCACTCAGTTGTACCTCTTCTAGGGCATTGATCCTAAAACCATTGCGATCCTTGCCCAAGGGAATTGGATTACATATGGTCAGGTAATAACCAGAAAGAGACTTTGCATTTATCTCCCTGTGACTTTAAAAGCATGATCCCATTCTTCAGTTTTCTTTTACCAGAGACTATGAGCCAGCCAACCACACAAGGCAATAAAAAATAAAAATAAAAAACAGTTTTCCCAAGGACCAGGTATGAAAGGGTGCTTTCATCTGTGAGCCCAGAGCGGGATCTCTGTAAAGTGTGAATGAGTCTCAGGACCCAGACCCCAGTGTTGTTGTCGAGACATTCTGGTGGCATCTATGCAACCATTTTAAAGGCAGTTTTAAGAAAAACATGCTCAGATCGTCATATTCATAGCAGGGGAATAAAAACTCCAGTTAAGCATCTTCCACTAGGCTACTCTGAAAATAACTTTAGGAGAAATCAGAGTTTCCCTTGCAAAGAAATGTTATAATCTTTATTTTAGGGAAATGGGCTAAGTTTCTTTAGACACAGACATCTTATGTACACCCTAACAGTCTTGGGGCCCTCACTGAGAGCAGGGCATGTCTTTTCACTGGTTGATCAAAACAAATCTCTCATTTGCCTGATTTGAGGCATTTGGACAGTGCCTGGGAAGTACATTATTTTCAAGGGAATAAGAGAAAAAAAGAGAGAGAGAGAGAGAGACAGCCTTTTTTTCGTGCCAGCTGGGATCATGGGAACTTCAAATGCCAGGAATTTACTACTGTTTCTGGTAATTCTGCTTGTAGTCATTTGCAACATTGAAGGGTGAAAAGAGAAGAAGTTGAGCACTCCGAGAGGGGCGGGGGATGCTGTCCGTGTTTCCTGCCAGTTGCACCAGCGCACAGAATGGTTGTGATGCATTTCGAAGTGGGTATAATTGTCCCCTTTGTGAGAATCACAAAGCCCACTGTGGCACTCCTAAAAGAGAACACTGAGGAAAATCTGACCCTATAAACCCAGTCAACCCCAAACAAAAGGAAAGATTGTGTGGGAGAGCACAGCGCGTTGCCAGCACATTTCCCACTGTTTTTGAAAGCCCTGGACGTCCAGCCCAGGACGTGTCTTACAGGTGAAGGTTGATTTTTGCAGAGGCTTTTCCAAAACTTCATTAACACAGAGCTCAGGAAACTGAGCATTCTGAATTTCTTCCAGTCTTCTGGGCTTCATTCCTATTCCCTCTCCCATGTTGGTGAGACATTCCAAGCCTGCCTTCTGTCCTGCTAAAATAACACACATACTTCACCATGACCCAATGGAAGACATACCTGAGTCTGCAAATGTGGAAACCATTGTATCTGAATTTGCACTGATGGTGTCTGAGAGCAGAAGAAACCTTAGTTGGAATCCTTTGTTCAAATCCAGTAATTCAGATGCTACATACTTCTTCTGCAAGCTTTCTGGTCCTTTTACTTTATTAATTCTCTATTTTGAATGGATCCATGAATTTGCCATCTATCTTTTACCTGGGGATCAGTATGATTCCAATAATGTCTTCTTCACACAACTTCTTCCACTAAGTTTGTCTGCAATTCTTCTGCTTTACAGTTTGTGGGGAATTTGTTTTTCCTTCCTAATAATCATTTGATAAGAAATTCAGTGTATTTACAGCCATGATGACACAATACATCTCTTCAGGTCTGGAAGCTGGTGGTGCCCAACTGTTACCTGTGTTCTTGCTGTAGGTTGCAATACTTTTAATGAAACATGTTTTTTTTTTTCACTCTCAGTTGGAGTCAACACATTTGGGATTTTAAAAGGGGGAGAGGGAGCTATTTGTGTAATACTGCTGTCATATTTGGCTATATATTAAAAATAATAAATGAGCATTTTGTTTTAATTTCTTAAATGCTTTTACATTGTCTTTCAGCCTACTTTTGTTTCCTTTCCTACATTACTTTTCAAAACATTGTTACTTGATGTGAAACAAAATGTGTGCTGAGTCCAGAGCCACAAAGTTAATGGCATGATGAAAAAATCCTTTCACTTTCCAACTTGCAGTAGTATGGGACAGACACCAACTAGAGTGAGCTGCAGAAAATTTTAAAAATGCAGGATGGCTTAGCATGTGACTGGGTGAACTCTTTGTCCACTGTCCCCAGCCACAGTGCCCAAACATTGAATTCTCCTGCATCAGAACATGGGTTTTTAAATGCCAAATTAAATTCTAGAGCTGAAATAAATCAAATAAATTAGCTCTTGCCTCTGTTGAGAGTCCTGCTTTATAAGCTCCTCCTCTGATTTTCCAAATGAATTCTGGAAGGTTCTATATTAGTTCATCCTCCTTTTTCCAAACTGGAAATGATTGCACCCCTTTCTCAGGGGCTTTTGGATGCATGTCTCTGGTAATTTATGAGGAATGTGTAAAGTGAGATGTTTCCAATTCCAAATATTCCTTCTCTGTTTCCTCATCTGTCATTCTTGGACTATCCTTTAAACACTACCAAGTACATCATAGGCCTGAACCCAGGACACAGAAGCACATGATACCTGATGTGTCAGAAATTCCAGACAGTGGTATTTTCTGAGCAACTGCTTTATGCATTTCAATTATGATTTTAAAATCTTAAACTCTGTAGGCGCTCTTGGACTGTATTGATTAAACTTTGATTTCATGGAGTAAATTCAGAACTTTAAATGGTGTGAATTGTGTTTATGATACAAAAAAAGGAAAAAAATCATTAATGCAAATCATGCAACTTTCTCTGACAATAGAGAATCATGAAGCTAATGCTTTAAAGAAGTCATTTAATTTGTGCCAGTTCTTTAAATGATGCAGTGGAAATGAACCTGAAAAATATATGTTTAAGAACAAAGATGCTAATGACAAATCATACAACTTTTAAATTAGGTGTACCATAGTATTATTATTATTTTATTATCTCCAGCCTTTATAATTTGTTGCTGTTTTTGTTGTTGTTTTGAGACAGTCTTGCTAAGTTGGTAAGGCTGGACTCAAACTTGCAAGGCACCTGACTCAGCCTATCAAGTCGCTGGGGTTACAGGCAAGAATCACAGAGCCCAGCTGAATTTATCTCTTATATATCTGAAGACTACATCTCACTGATTACCTCTTCCCAACCACCATTTTCAGAATCAGAGTCTTTTGACATGCACATTAAATTTTTTTCTCTGTTTATTTTAACAAACATTTATCAAATGACTTGATGACTACAGAGTAGTGAAGGAGACAAACACTTTAAAATGTATTGTAAATCAAGCATCATCAGTCCCAGGATGGAAATATTTACACAGAACAATGCAATTACAAGAAGGAAGAGTTAATTCTGTGTGAAAAAGACCAGTAGCTTTCACAAAGCAAGGGGTATTTGAACTTCAACTTGATCTCTTTTTTAAAAAATATTTTTTTAGTCATACATGACACAATATCTTTATTTTGTTGTTTTATGTGGTGCTGAGGATAGAACCCAGTGCCTCACCTATGCGAGGCAAGTACTCTGCCACTAAGCTACAACCTCAGCCCTTCAGCTTGATCTTGACAGATGAGTAGGTCTTCAGCAAGTTTTGCTATACCAGGGAAAAGGTGAACTATGAACAGAGGGGCTATCAGGAAATGAGAGCAGGGGAGTAGCCAAAGCCAGAATTGGGCCCTTGATGATGTTCATGGCCTTATAATTTTCCTTCAAAGCAACAGGTACACTCAAATCCTCTTAGAAAAATCTCCCAGTAGGCAGAGGAATGGGAGAATGACATGGTAGACATCCGGGAGGCTGTTTGGGGGTGATGGCTTAAATATAGCTATCTATAGCTTCATGACTCCTATTCTTTCTTGGTTTTCCACTCTTCATCTCTGTGGATTTAGTCCTCTATTAATGAAACCCACACTCACCAGCACATGTGAGATGATCCTCTCCCCTCTCAGATACCCCTCCCTCCCAGCAAATTATGTATTTTTCCTCTCCAAGGTCACAACACAATACAATTTAACAGGTGTTCACATCAAGTCGGCCAGAGCTGCCCAGGTTCACCTATGTCTTATATGAGAAATCTCTTTTTTTTTTAATTTTTTTTCCTAAAATTCCAAGGAGACCTGGACAGCCAACACTGCCCAAAGTGGAATTTAATATTCTACTATGATGACCATAAAGCAGGAAAATGATGCATATTGTCAGTTTCCCTCGGTCATTTTGACATGATTAATAAATTCTTAGAGCTTTGCTCTCCACGAGCATTTGGGTAGAAAGGCTTGCTCCTGAAATAAATGGCTTAACAGTTTATTTTCTTTCTTTTGTACTTAGCCCATCAGGTTGTCCTCTGAATTAATGAGTCAGTAAGTGCTCAGTCTATGGTATTCACAGAGCTCAGCAAATCTGAATTGAAGCAAGGAAAAGATCAAAGTCTGTCTCATAGAGATGGAGACCTGGGGCATGGTAAAGCCTCCGTGGTGGGGACAGTCCAATGTAAAAGAGAAGAACTGGACTTCAGCCCCAGTGGGGATCTGGATGTCAAGATTGTCAGAAACTAAAGACAAAGTCTCCAAGATTCCAGACAGCAAGAGAATTTCAAAGGGTGGAATCAAACTGCCTCTGGATGATTTGAGAGTATATTGAAATATTTCAGAGCTCCCCAAGGAAGCAGATAAACACCTGATTCAGTCATCAGGGGAACCATGAAAATGTCAGTTGTAAAGGAGGCCAGCTGGCTCCCATGACCCTGGCTCTGTGTTTAAAGATCACAGCCTTGTAGTTCAAGTGCATTCGCACTGTGAGCGAGAGAGCGTGGCTTCTGCCTTGGAGATGGAAGGAGGTGGGAGAACAAAAACCAACAGGTTCGTCAGCCTCCTGGAGGCCTCCCGTTGGCGGGGAGCAGGGTTTCAGATGTACACTTCACCGTCCTAGGGTGTAGCCTGAATACAGGAAGTGAAGATGAGTGTGCAGAAATAGAGAAAAGATAGAAACACAGACCAGACACTACTGCTTTAGCTGATGCTGATTTCCCTGATCCAGGCCACTGGGTGAGTTAAGATATGTCATCTATGTATCTGCTTCTCCAAGTCTAATGAAGAGCAATTACAGTTTTTGGAAATTTCAAGAATGTGTCAAAGAGAAAACCAGTGAGAGTCCCACAGAGTTTGCAACTTCAGTATATATAGAATCCCCAGCCTCTGTCAGTGATGGGCTTATTATTTTCTGAGTTGCTATCACTTTAAAGAACAACAAGACACACTTGGCCTCCCAGAGCAAATACACTTCAGAATTTCCAACATGTCCTGATAAATGTTCATTGACCCCCTTTGCTGTACATTATTCCAATGGCTTCAGAAAACTTAAAGCCTTTGAACTTCTTCCAAATACTATGCTCACATTTCTTTATGGTGACCTTTACCAAAATTTCAGGGTTGCAGAACACATTGGGCTATGTTCCCCTGCAGAATGTCTTTACACAATTGCAATTTAGATATTTTTCCAGAAGGATTCACTGTGGTGTGAACCTTGATAAAATGTGAAGCAAATTTCTCCTGCTGGAGTTTGGCTGGGAGCCCAGGGGATAGGCTGCATAAATTATTCTAAATGCCATAGGATCTTGCATCTTATTTCTTTCTAGAATGTTTTAAATCTGCATCTGGATGCCTTGAAGTGAGATACTGAACAAGCAAAGCACATTGCAAGAAAGAGAAATTGAGACTTGCAAAAATAAAAAATTAAAAAAAAAAAAACGAAGCTCCCATCCCCATTGTAAACAGTGCCATTGGAATTTAATTAGATGTCATCTGAGGAGATGTGAGTTATTTGAACAAGACCAGATCCCAGCAGGGTAAACAGCAACAGGGCAAATCGAATGGGAGCACTTGTGTTAGAGAGAAAACTTAAAACAAGGGCTTTGGTGTGCTAGGAGAATTCCCAGTTGTGCATGAGGCAGTGAACTCTGGCAGAGGGGTGTGTGCATGGAAGGGGAGAAGGAATCTATTCGAATTTTCTATCGTTTTGCTTTATGGCCATTGTGAAGCTTTATTTTGGCTCTGAGATGGGAGTTCATTTACTTCAGACAGACTGTAGCAACCAGTTTGATTTTCTTGACATAAAACCACAACAAATAACTATCATGATTGTCACCGCTCAGAGGCATGAAGATAGCCCCCACTAAAGTGGAAGGAAGGTTCCAGGTTGATTCTTCTTGCCCTCCTCATTAACATCAATCTGGGATCTCTGGTTCCTGGAGACGACTGAGGAGCATCAGTTTGCATATGTCAGTTTCCAGAGACAGATTTCCTCTCTCTGCCAATAGTCATCAGGCATTGGATGCCCCCCACAAGTGACCAACGAGGGGACAAGTTCTGTGACATCATGCCACTGACCTCTCAAAGCCTAACTGTTCTCTCTCTATGAAATGAGGATAAAAATAGTACCTACTCCTGAGAATCGTTGTGACTAATAAATGATCTAAAATACTAACTTTGTGTTCTGCCATACCACTCACTAACAGTTAGCAATGCTATCATTATGGTTGCCTAAGAAAAATATGTTGACTTTGATAGGGAAAAAAAAATGCCATCTAGTTCTTAAGAAGATAAAGTTAGGGGAAAAAAAAACAATTAACTGGATGAATTGATTGCAAAATAAGATGTTATCTTACGAGAGGGAAACCTCTTACTATCTTTCTTATTCTTTTCCCCCAGTGAATCTCATTTTTCTCCATTATCTAAGTCAATATTATCCTTTCTTCGCTGTAAGATATGAAAAAGCAAAACGGAGGTACTTAAAACCTTAAGTGATGAGAAGATTAAAAATTAAAGCAAAAACACATGTCTATGTTAAGAAATAATGTGGTTTCTAGAATTTAAAGAGGCTCCTCCCCTTCTTAATTCATTTGTGATTTATTTGTGGTTTCAGGGGAAATCAAATCATGCTTCTGAGTGGTTATTCTGAAAACTTTTTTTTAATGTATCCTCATTGAATTTCTGTTTGTAAAATGAAAATATTTCTAACATATCTCACTCATTCACACAGACCTTATACTAATGGCCTGAGTCCCTGTGTAGCTTCTGAACTGTTTCTGCCCACCTAACATTTCTGACACCAAATGTGTGTGTGTGTGTGTGTTGTGGTGGGAGTTCCCACACTATTCTGGTTTACATAACAGATATCTCCCAAAAGCTCATCTGTGAAAAAATGCAAGGAAGTTTAAAGGTGAAACTATTAGGTTATGAGAGCCTATCCACTGATATGGATTAACTGGGCAGTAACTATAGGCAGGCATGGTGTGGTTGGAAGAAGTAGGTGCCTAGGGGTGTAACTCTTGAGATTGATATTTTGTCCTTGGTGAACTGAGCTATCTCTGCTTCCTGATGGTCATGCCCTCCCACCATGATGTGCTGTCTCCCCTTAGAACCAGAGCTTTAGAGGTGGCCTTCTATGGACTGAGGCCTCTGAAACTGTGAGCCACGTAAACTTTTCCTCCTCCAATTGTTCATGTCAGGTCTTTTGGTCACAGTGAAAAAACACTAACACAGCGACCATTTCTCCTACTCTCTGGGCAAACACTCAAATCCTACCACTGAATTCAATCCTTACAGTAACTACCTACAGTCAGCACAGACCCCATGGGTTAACCGCTCAGTCTCTCAAGGGTGTGTCTCCAACGGCACATCTCGGGATCCCAACGGGAGGGAAACTGCTTCCTTTACTACTTTCTTACTCATTCTCCTTGCAAACTTCATTTTCCTCCATCATCTAAGTCAATATTTTCCTTTCCTGCTTGAATATATGGAAAAGCAAAAAAGGAGAGGACTTAAAACTTTAAGTGATGATAAAATTAAATATTTAATGTGAAAACACAAATTTATGTTTAAAAAAAAAAAAGACAGTGGGTTATAGAATTTAAAGAGGTATTTCTCACCAACCAGCTAAAAATTCCATGGGTTCAATAATTTGCTAAAACAGCTGACAAATCTCAGGGATATGGTTTGTTTACTGTTATTTGCTTATTGTAAAGAATACAACTCAGGGATAGCCAGACAGAAGAGATGCACAGGGCGAGGGATAGGGAAGAAGAGCCCCCGTGCCCTCTCTGTGCTTTCCCAGAACCCCGATGCATTCACCAACCTGGAAGCTCTCCAAACCATCATACAGGGGTATTTTGGGAGGTCTCATTACACAGACATGATTGATTGAATTGTCAACCCCTGACGATTAATTCAGTCTCTGGCATCTCTCCCCTCCCTGGAGGTTGTATGGTGGATCTAATCAGGTTACCTACAGCTCTGAAGAGAGGTGGTTGCCAAGTAGAGCTACACAGGATTGCATCCCCGGACAAAGCCACAGCAAGATAAAGTTGTAGGAAGCAGTTTACATGCAGCAAGTAGGGTGGGAATAGCTTGATTTCTTGGCTCTTCATGGACTGACTATCATGAATATGTAATTTTGAGGGTTCCAGAACATTCCGGAACTATTTTTAATTGTCAGGTACCTAGCCCAGGAGCCATTAGGGTGAATGTGCTGTGATCTCAAGTGGGAGCCTAATAAGGGAAGTGGTTGGAGGTGGATTTAATTGGCTGTTCCAAGAAGGGGGGTGGATCAGTCTCCAGCCAGGGCCTCCAAACTGGATTAACACCACATTTTTAAACCAAACCAAATCATATTAGAGTGAAGCAGTGAGGGTGGTGAGACTTGGTCGAATTGTGGCTATTTGGAAAGAAGAACCAATAGATTTTGTTCAAGGTTTAGATATGGGGTAAAAGAAGAAAGAGGAGTTCATGGGATCCCCAGGTTGTGGAGCCCGGGTATAAAACATTGCTATTGCCATCGTCTGAAACCGACAAGACCAAAAAATAAACCAGTTTGTAAGAAAGCATTAGAAGCTGTTTAGAGCATTTTTTTTTGGGGGGGGGGGAGTGGGAATCTAAATGAACTTATTGAACATAAAATAAATTTATGTCTCTAAAGTCAAGAGAGATGTCTGAACTAGAGATATAAATTTAGGAGTGTCTGACATAAATATGATATCTAAAGCCATGGGACCCAGTGAGATCATTCAGAAAGTGAATGCAGATAGGGTCAAAATGTGGCCAAATGACGGAGTACTCAGGGTAGTGCAGCAGTGAAGATGTTAGCCCAGGAGCAGCAAAGGGTGGAAGAAGAAAAAGCAGAGAGTGGAGTATCTCAGGAGCTTTATAAACAGTGTTTCAAGAGGATAGAAATATTCAAAGTCACAGGCAATCAAAGTGCCCCCCAAAATGACAATAAATTGCTACTTCAACCATCAGATTGCAAAGTGATTAATTGTGTTTTCAAAGATGAAAAACATTGGTTGAAAAACAATGTATACCATACTTGGAAAAATAATTGGGATGAACTTTCTGTGGAGCAATTTCTTATTATACAAAAAGAAGACTCCTAAATCTAACTTTGAAGATCCCTAATGCTAGAATTAGCCAGCTATAATTGGACCAATTGCAGAATTGGTCCATATTTGCTATTAGTGAGAGATGATTTCCAGAGCGTTTGTTGTCAAGGCTCCTGAACACACTGACCAGGAGTCCCCTCCAGAGCTGGTCTAAATGTGACCCTTTTATAACAGTGTGCTCAGGCTGACTTTCACCTTACCCCATAACATGTCTGCCCTTCTGTTTATGGCTCTACCTCACAAAATATGCCCCTCCCAGGGAGGTATAGATAGACCTTCCCATGGAGGGAAATGCCCCATGCTCTGCTCCATTACCAACATCAGAAATGATGAGATTTTTCTATAAGCCCAATACCTATCAGAGTGCTCAGAAATTGTAAGCATTCAATTAACATTTTTTTAATTAATTAGGGTCAATGAATGAACCAATGAATGAACTGGTTGGTTTTTCAGTGAGCAAAGTGCTCTCCACTGCTAAGGTATTATCGCTGGCTATGAAGAAAGGGTATGAAGTGCCTCTTGGGCAGAGGCCAAGCATGGACAAGGCTGCTTTGGTGAAGATTCAGAGTCAACCGTAGCTCAACTACCCAGTCGCCATAAAAACTCAACAGGTTTCCTCCCAATGGCTTTTCTCTTTGCATCCTTGGGTCTAGTTAGGTTTTGTAGATCAGGCTACTCATGATCCCAGAGGGGCAGGTTTGGGGATGGACAGCTTTTTCCTGGGTGTGGCATGCACCTGTTTACCCTGGTCTTCCTGATTCTGGAAAACTCTCAATCTCCCATTGTCTTGCCCATTCCCCAGCCAAGAACTAGTGAAAAGCTTTCCTAGTGTTTCTGGCTATGATTCCTTGGAAATGTACATTAAAGAATTCTGTCTTTTTTTTTTTTTAAATCTCACTGTAAAAATCATCTAAATGCCCCCACTCCCAAGCTTCAGCTTCTGGAAGACAAAAGTAGGAAAGGGGAATATCTTATTTCCTGACTTTAGTTTTCTTCTTTGCCACAACCAAGGCATGAACTAATAGCATAAAACAAATAATTCTTGAATGAGGGAGAAAAGAGGCAGAGTAAGAAGAAAAAACAAAACAAAACAAAAACAAAAAGTGTGCACACATTACTAACTGGTCAGAAGTTCATCCCTCTCTTAATAAGCTATAGTCAGAAGAAAATTAGTTGGTACGTGGCTCCAAGTTTCAGAGAAACTTTGAGCGTGAGTGCCAGGGTCTGTGTCGAATATTGAAGACTTGTGGCTCATTATAACTATTTTCTTATAGAAATGTTTTCCTTCAGTCTCAGCTTTCTAGAAAATTGTCTCTTTTTATCTTATAAATATTAGCATTGTAAAGTATTTCTTAAAGGAAAAAATTTGAAGGAAGTGTACATTCTATGATATTTTATGTTTGTTTTATTTCTTTAAATTTTCCAGGCTTGTAGATGCTGGCTTTTTGGAGGGTGTGTGTGTGTGTGTGTGTGTGTGTGTGTGTGTGTGTGTGTGTGTGTGTGTCTATCTGCGGATTGAACCCAGGCTCTCATTATTCCCAACCCTGTTTGTTTCTTAGTACCCTCTTAGTAATTTCTTAAAAGCTAATATGATAGTATCAACTGTTGATAAAATTTCCAACCACATTTAAAATATTCACTCTTTTTTTAAAAAATAAAAAAGCAGACCACAGAAAAAAACTCCCTGAATTATTAGTTTTCAAGAGACAAATAAGTGATACATAGCAAAACATATTTACTCCATGTATTTAGGAATCGTTTGGCTTTATTTGCTCATTTGAATGAAGCAGAGGACTTACAACGAACATTTGTTATAAAAATAACTTACTTGCTTCAAGAAGGATGATGACTTACTTTGGGGAAATAACTAAGTGTAAGAGGTACTGATCGTTTTCTGATTTTTCTACCTCTATGTGCAGCCTGGGTTATCTTAAACACAGTGGCTCAAATGCCATATATTTTATAGCCGCCAAGACAGCTATAAAAGAACATTTCATTAGGTTTCAACCGTATGTGCACTTTTCTTCAGGTTTCTGAAGAATCTGGTGACTGTAGTGTGCATATTTTTTGTCTTCTTAGTTTACTCTGTCTCACTTTGGATTACAATTCCCAGGTAACAGATAAAAGCTCTCTTCAAAGCAGAGGTGTCTTCTAGAACAATCAGCACTGCATGTTGAAGTAGGGAAAGGGCTGAGTAGGAAAGAGACCTGAGGTGATTGGGTGGGGCCTGAGCTGGGGAGGTAGATTAGCTCCAGAGATTAGAACCCTTGGGCTATTTATTAATGCAAACACCTTCAGCTCAAGGGTGGGCTGGGCTCTTTTGGAAATGATTTGTGATCTAATTTGAGGTTGTTGTTTATGCCTCTAACACCTAATTTATTTCATTCTGGCAGATAGCATAAATTGTATGCCATAGATAGGAAAAAACAGAGGTCAAGTGTTGCTACGAAGCTATGGCATATCATAAGCTTCACTAATCACATCCAGACATTCAATCATTTTCAGGTTAAAGAGCTTTCTGTGTCTGCTCACTACCTTTACTGTTGGGAAGAAAAATCCAGCACCATACCTGGCATATAACAGCTGTTCAATAAAGGTAAATTTCCTTCTCTCAAGGAGGTCAATGAATTAGTACATTACAGAGAAAACTAGTCCCCTGGGTATTTTGCAAAAAAAAAGTGAATTCCACAGGGAAGAACTGGAGGGAATTGTTGAGTCAAGGGCTTGGCTCTCTGGAAACTTTCAACTACCTATTGGTGTAGGTTAAAAGCAGAGGCCAGGAGTCACATTATCAGGGATCTCCCTTTCTTAGCTGTGAGACTTAAGCTACGTGTTTACACTCTTGTTTCTTTCTGATAAAATGAGGATAATAATATCCTCTATTAATAGGATTAGTGTATTAATATTTATAAAACGCAACAGTGCCTAAGCACATAATAAGTACTAAATAAATTTGTTAAATAGCTATAGTCTCCTGAGAAATTCTTCAGGAAAAGTCAAACCTGAGAGTTTCTCAAGCTGTCTTTGAATACACGAGCCCCCACCCCACCCACCAGCAGGGTCCTGCTCCTCAGCACCTTCCCACAGTAACCTTAGCTGGGGCAACAATGTCTCAAAATGTTCTTTAGAAAACCCACTTGGGAAATTTCACTGGTTTTACTCTCATCCAAAAATTAAGAAGAAAAGTTTGAAAGCCTAACCAGTGTATCTTTTCTTCATGTTTCTCAAAGCCTCTGAAATCAAAATGGAAAATTGTAGAATACACCAAGGGAAAAAGTTCCAAGTTAAAGAAGGGCATGAAATACTGTTAATTTTCATCTTGAGTCTCACTGTGGGGTCATTAATAATAGCTAGCATGCATTCAGTGTCAATGTACACCAGGACTGGCCCAGCCTGTTTATAGACTATTCTGAATCATAACAACAATCCTAAGATGTAAACACTATGTTTCACCCCATTTTACAGATGCTGAGGTCACTCAGCTAGAAACCATTAGAGCCAAGAATACAAACATGGGAATTCATAGCCCAAGATCCATGTACAGGAAGGAGGCTCTTCCATTGTAGACATTCAAATTACTTCACTCCAAATCCACACGTACTTCCACCCAAGAGACTCATGGATCCCAACCCCAAGTTTTGTGGTAGGATCAGATACTTTTACAAACAGTCTGCCATGGGGATTAACTTGGATCGTAGGGATAATGTTATACAGTAGCAGTTGTCAGACCCAAGTATAGAAAAAAAAAACTCTAAAATAATAGACAATTAACTACAATGCATAACTTTACTCATAATCTGTCCCCCTCAAAGATTTGACATTTTGACAGATTGTCTTACTCTATTCCTGCTACCAGAACAAAATGACAGTGGGTAATTTATCAATGATAGATATTTATTTCCCACAGTTCTGGAAGCTGGGAAGTCCAAGATCAAGGCAATGGCAGATTCAGTGTCTTGCTGAGAGTCTGCATTCCAAGACTTCCAAGATGGCATCTCCTTGTTGCATTCTTTGGAGGAAAAGAATTGTGGCAGAAGAGGTCAAAGCACAAAACAGGGATTAACTCTCTCTCCTAAATCCTTTGTTAAGGGCACTAATCCCATTCATGAACATACTTTATAAAGCAAAATCTGTAATTGCCTCTTAACATCCCCCACCTCTTGATATTCCTACTTTGGGGATTAAATCCCAACATAAAAACTTTGGAGAAACACATGCATTCAGACCATGGCACATACCTACTAAAAAGAGGAGTAGGGCTTGAATCTAAATGTTCTTCCTTCTAGTAAAGAGCTCTTTCTGCTGCATCTCACTGCTACATCAAAAATTTTGGGAATTTCACTGGGATCTGCCTTTGTTTTCTCTTCCCATTTGCTGACATTTAACAAATACTACTGCTCAGTTCTCTTTATTGTCTGCTAATGCTGAAATACACTGTAGAGTTCTCAAACACTGGCGGTGTGTGCCTGCTTCATCTGGGTTTGGCCAACCATGCTCACAGCATTTGGAAGGATTCACGGAGACTCACCTACAAGGACTGTGTCGTTTTTGCACCATCTGGGCTCCATAGCATTCAAAAAATAAATAAATAAAATATTAAAAGTGGGCCTTCATGTAAAGAACAAAGTAGAGTTTGTAGCTGTTATTGTTGAAAACCAATTCAGTATAATGACTTTCAACTAGTGAAATTCAACCCAACCCAGAACATTTTCCCTTTTGTGCAGCAAATACAACAGATGGGTACATTAAAAAAAGAAGAAGAAGAAACCAGGATGTTCTCAAATGTTCAGAGAAAAAAATACCTTATAAATCAAAATCTGCAATACACTCATACTTAAATACAGCATCAGGTTTTTCTTTCCAATCTATTGACATTAAACATATCCATCCTGTCTATGTTCTCTTCATGTAAATATCAGAATCATACTTGTTTTGGGGTGCCATGATTCTCTTCAACTGCCATCACACGCGTGCCTGCATGTGGATAACACACACAAATCATACATGCACAGCACATTTCTGCCACTGAATGTTTAGCAAGATCCTCACAGCTTAGAAAAAGACCACTGTCCACCAAAGGAAGCATGGGTGTAAGAAACTGCTATAGTTTAAATCTTGAGAGTCTCCCCATGCATTAAATCCTCAGTATCCAAGAGACAACTATTGGGACGTGATAGAAACTTTAATATATTGGGCCTAGTGGGAAGAATTTGGGTCATTAAGTATGTGCCCTTTGGGAGGGGCTTGGGGAACCACAGTTGTTTTTTTGTTTGTTTGTTTGTTTGTTTGTTTTGTAATCTTCTCTCTCTCCCCTGCCCCCCATCTCTTTCCTAGCCATTAGGTGGGTGGTTTTTGCTCCTTCATGTGCTCTTGCCATGATGTGCTGCCTCACCACAGGTCCAAAAGCAATAGGGTCAAAAGATCATGGACTCGAATCTCTGAAACTCTAAGCCAAAATGACTTTTTTCTCTTTATTGATTGATTATCTTAACTATTTGTTACAGAAAGGGAAAGCAAACTAACATGGGGCCTCAAATCATCTTGACTGAATATGCTTACTATTAGACTTGCAGTGGCTATTTAAAAACCCTCTGTGGTAAATAAGCTAACACATATATCACACCATGAAATCAGTAGCCTCTCCAGAAGTGGCTCTTTCCTTTCTAGGTTCTCATTTTTCTTTTCCTTCAGGTACCTAAGTCCTCCATCAGGCTTAGGATTCTGATTCTGATTCTTGCCACCACCCCTAGCCACTAGGAATGCACTGTCCCCCTGTAGGCCTATTCCAGGAAACACATGCTTTACTTAAAGTGTGGTCTCTCAACCACTTCTGCTGGAATCTTGGAAGGAGCGTGTTGCAAATTCAGATTCCTGGCTCCCACTTTAAGACTATTGAATCCCATTTGCCTATAGATGAGTCCTAGAATTTGGATGTTTAACAGGTTATGTTTACATTAATGCTTCAGAACCACAGATATTTAACAAATAAACAAGGGAAAGTAAGATTAAAAATTAAAAAAAATGAGAATTACAAATAAGGCATCCATACAATTTATACTTTTGAGAATAACAGGGCACACTGTGTCCTACAGATATTTTACACCCACCTAATATATATTATTGCCCTCTGATTCCCTACTTGTATCTGCAACTTTGCACACTTTGAAGCAAGTAGCAGGGGCCATGGGACATTGTCTGGTACACCAAGAGACCATGATGGCTGGCTACCAGCATGTTTCTTCTGCTATCTTGCTATGTCAGGCACATTTGGCGTTACCAGCAAACCCATGCGTGTTATCCTTGAAGGGGAGGTGCAGAAAGGAGTCAGGAAGAGGGAGACCACTTATCCATGATTATTTTTCTATGTAACCACATTAACCTAGAAAAACACTAAACCAGAGAGGATACCAAGTCAATAAGAGCAAACTAGGACTGTCCCAAGCAAACTGGAACAAAAGCACAAATTGTGTGACATATGTATGGGCACCTTATCTAGAGAGCATGTATTTTATGCAATATTGACCGGAAGTGATATTCAGCTTGATTTCGCTATCATAGCCACTTGTGATGGTTAATTTCATGTGTCAGCCTGACTATGCTAAGGGATCTCCAGATCACTGGTAAAACATTATTTGTGGATGTGTCTTTGGGGGTATTTCTGGAGGAGATTATAGTTTGAATCTGTATTCTGAATAAAGATGATCTCCCTCACCAACATGGTGGCGATATTTAATCTATTGAGGGCCAAAAGAGAACAAAAGGCAGAGAAAGGACAAATATGTTCTCTGTTTGACCTGAGATAAATATATTCTACCCTTGAACGTCAGCACTCCTGACTCCAGGGCCTTTGAACTTGGTTTGGAATGGTAACACAAACATTCCTGGTTTTTCAGTTTGCAGAGAAAAGACCATGGGACTTTTTTTTTTTTAAGAAAGAGAGAGAGAGAGAGAGAGAGAGAGAGAGAGAGAGAGAAAGAATTTTAATATTTATTTTTGGTTTTCGGCAGACACAACATCTTTGTTTGTATGTGGTGTTGAGGATCGAACCTGAGCCACCCGCATGCCAGGCGAGCGCGCTACCGCTTGAGCCACATCCCCAGCCCCACCATGGGACTTTTTTAGCCTCCAAAATCTCCCAAGCCAGTTCCTCCTAATAAATCCTGTTCTACATATGTGTATTTAATCCTATTGGTTGTTTTCCTAAAAAAGCCTGCATAATACACTTTGGCATTTCTACTTTTGTCTCTATTTTAGACTTTCCCTTCCTTGAGGGAGAAATTCTGGTAAGGGATGCAGACATTCATTTTCTTTGCTCACTTATTCACATAACAAATACTTAGGGCCAGCCCAGGACAGCTGGAACTTGATGACCCAGTGATGAAATCAGTTACACCCCCAGCCCTGAAGGAAATGGAGGAGATAAATCCTGAAAAAAATGTATATGAATATACATAAAATAAACATTGTGATAAATGCTTTGGAGAAAGGAAGCCAGGAATGTGCGTGGGCTGGCTGCAGTGGGGCAGGGAAAGAGTTCAGGAGCAACGTCTCCCCATTCCAGCATGGAGCAGTAATTATTTAACCACGTATTCCTATCAGAAATAAATAAAAATAAAATGATAAAAAGTTACATTTTTTTTCTTATGAATTCTAGGACCCTTTGCACAAAGAGGACAGAGTTCCTTCTTATATAATGTCCACCATTGCACAGTGGACAGAAGAGCTCTGCCTAGGGCATGGACACCAATACAAAGGAGGCTTTGTGTCTAAGTGGAGCATGAAGGAAACTAGCAGAGTATGACGAGATGAGACCACTACAGAGAAAACTAATGCATTAAAATGGATTAATTAATACAATTATACATTGATACTCATAATTAATACTTAATACACTAATAATAGAGTTTAGAGCCAGAAGTTAAAGCTGAGTGAGCCAAATTATTTAAATTTTGTAATTTCTATAAAATTAAGATAAGAATAGTTCTTACCATGTGCCATTTTCAGTGTGAATTAAATGAGCCAATATGGGTTGATAGGCGTAGATCACTGCCTAGCACACAGCAGGTATTCAATAAATAATTTCGAAGTATGTGCTCTACTATCTATTATAAAAAGTGAATTCATATTATATTATATTGAAAGTATATATTTTCCTAATAGAAGTGTGTACTAGTGAATAACCCCATTAGACCCCATTACTTGATTATGATGAAGATGAGAAATGCATAACATGAGAGATGACCAAGACAGCAGAGCATCACAGACGTCAAGAGGTACAAGAGAGAAAGCCCATAGACAAGGAAAGAAGAGTAGCTATCAGTAATGGCAGAAGGGCCATGGAGAATGAGAGACTGAAAACCAGAGTGTCAGGCTTGTTATTTGATGATTGTTATTTTCTTCTAAAAATTGTTGCAGTTCTCATGAGAAGTTACCATGCTACATTCCTAAATGTTGATGCCACACTCAGTCATTTACCCCTCATGATGACAAAACAGCTGCCAGGAGCTCTAGGTTTGCATTCCCACACCTTCAATTCCTGTAGAAAAAAAGAAAAAAAGAAAACAAAACATAAACCATACATCTTTTCTCAATGAGCTCTGCAATCATTCAAAGATACCACTGTGTTGGTTTTAATTGGGACTCTTGCCTGTCCCTAAAGGGATCAATGTGGCTGGGACAAAGAAGTATTCTGAGGAGTCCCATGCCATCCCTGGTATCAGTAATTCTTACACTTTGTGGATTGAAATTGGCAGTAAGGAGATTCTACCAAGGTAAACCTGAGGTTAAAATTGGATACTAGCAACAAAACAATGATCTCTTCTCCGATTAGCACATATAAAAAATGAGTAGGCACTGTTGCTTCCCTTGAAATGAACCCAAGGGGCAGTCCCGCCAACTTGTTAGGTACCAGTGGCAGCAGGGCTCCCTCTCATAGCCTCTCAGAGATGTGTGGTCCAAGGTAGAAGCTGGACGCCTTGACATCATTACCTATATAAATCTACAGAATTCTTCTGTATATCTAGATGGTTTCCATCATTTCTAATTGGAAGGCTTGTTTCAGTATTTCAATGAACTTTCCTTAACATTCATCAGTTCTGTTATAAACTTCCTGGCAGCAAAGAGCGGAACTTACCCTTCCAGGGGAAATGGTGTCTGAGAGCTCTGGGTGAAGAAGAAATGCAGTATAAGATTTCAAGGAAAATCTTTCCTGTTACTTGAGGTTATTCTCTTCACTGTTCAGGGGAGAATGTTGGTAAGATTCAGACGCAGAAAATTAGATTTGGGATGCCGGATGAAAACACTTTTAAAACGAAATTAAATAAATACATGTTAGAAATTGCTTGTTCAGAATATTTCAGTTTCTCTCTTACTCTCCATGGAGAACATTCTCATACTAAATGTTTCTTAGAAGCAAGGATTCAGCTCCCTGTTGTTCAAGTTCTGCAGAGATTCTACCACTTCAAACTTCTGCACTAGTTCTAAGTTTTGGAAAGATAGAAAGCAGTCATAATCATTTATAGACCTACATCCAAATACCAAACTCCTGTTCTTTAAATCTTGCATCCCTAGGCCCAAAAATGCAAAATGATGTCTTCCAAGATTTAGGAATCGACTCACTCTATTAACAATCTAAGTTGTGCTCTTCATTTCATCTCTGTCACCCAATCATGGACTATCATAATCGAATCTCTGTGCTTTGTGTGCTTTGCATTACACAAGCTGAGGAGCAGTACAGATTTTTTACTGCCCCAGCAAAAATACAAACGCTTCTGTGCTTCCAACAAAAAATAGATCTTCATATGCCAAGACAGGAGGGAGAGGGAGGAAAAACTTCACATATCTCCATTTACCCAGTTCTCTCTGCACACTTTTTGCAAGGCACCAGTTCCAGCATTTACCCTGTTCTTTCTCTTTCTATACACCTTTTGCAATGCTCCAGACTCTTCAATTTCAGCAGTTACTATAATCTTCCAGATGCTTTATTATTATTATTATTATTATTATTATTATTATTAATTTTAGAATCACATTTGCTTGCATCCCTCTACCTGAAATCATATAATGCGTTTTCTGCCTTTGTGCCTGTGTCTCTCACACACGCCTATCTATGAGCTGGTAATTTCATCCCGTAGCTCATCAAATTGCTCCTCATTTTCTGTTTTGTGAGAATGCACCACAGCAGTATCTTCAGCTCCATTTCTAGATTTTCCTGCAGGGAATTAAGAGATGATTCTCTAGTCCTTTAAAGCAATCTTGGGACCTTATATCAAACGAAAATCTGTGTATTGTTTGTTTGGCCAAAAGCTGTCTTAGCAAGGAATGAGCATTTCTTCTTCTTCTCTCTCTCTCTCTTTTTTTAAATCAGGGAAATATAACTGTTCCTCTTTATTTTAATGGTGCTTTCTTTGGTGGACATCTTATGTTTTCTAGGAGGAAGATTCTTAACTCTAAAACCTTATAAATGAATAGACTACTAAATACTAAGACTTGCCTTTGGGAAAATATCTAGAAAGGAGAAAAGAGTCTCTGAATGGAGTAAATGGTTCATGTCATTAAAGAGATTAAAAGATGGACACATGGAAGTTTTGAGTATCATCTTCACTGTGGCTGAAACAATACAACAGAGCAAAGTTCGAATGTGCTGAAGGTAGTTATGAAAACAATAAAACAGCACACAAATGCATGCTCCAGAGTGCATATGCTGCCAATGACCACCTATCCACCAAGGGACAATAGGGGCAGATTTCAATGTAAAGCATAAAGGAGAGGCTGGGAGCCAAGCCCAGATGTAGAGCACTTGCCTAGCACCCGTGAGGCCCTGGGTTCCATCCCTAGCACTGCAAAAATAAAAGAATGTAAAGGAGAGTGTTAATTGGGGAGATATTATTTTCCCAGATCCTCAGCAGCACCTCCTTTGTGTAGGGGGTGTGTTCAAGGGCAACACAACTTGGGGAAGAAAAGATAACATTGTCTTCCCTCATCTCGTTAGGGATGGGGAGAGGGGAGAAGAGAGGGGAAAAGTAAATAAAAACATGTTCTTTTAAAAAATAAGCCTCAGATCAATGAGGGCTACAATCAAAGATGAAGTGACCATTGTTACCGTCAGCCTTCTGTTTCAATGACAAATATCTGAGCAAGTTATACAGAGGAAATGAGTTGCTTTGGGCCTGGACTAGCATATCATGGCAGGAGGACATGACAATGCAAACTACTCACTAGGGACAAAAGGGAGGAGAGGAAGGGGCTGAGGTCCAACAATCCCCCGTCCACACAAACCAGGGATGTCAGCACACAATGATGGGGCAGACCTCCACAGATTCAGGGAAGCCATTGATGGACTTGGGTGTCGTGGGGACTCAATTTTCAGGATGTGAAAACGGCCATCAGTCACAGAGGGGACTTTGGTTTTATGGGGTACCATTAGGGTGGTTTCATCATTGGAGCTTGTGGGTGTGCCATTTGGACAGTTGGGGGCTAGTTATGTAGGTTAAAAACTTTTAACTCAGTAAGGCAGCTATAAAAGGTCGAGACTCATTGTTACTTGGAGAGACAGGAGTCCAGATTGTGAGGGACGGGTCTTTCTTTTCCTGGAATTTATGGTCTCCCAGGCTTTCAGGATCCACTGTTATCAGGAAAGGATTCACTGGAAGGTGAATGCTAGGCCAGTCCCCCCGACCCCGTATGCATTGTCCCTCTGCTTTTCTTTGGGGGATATTTGGGAGTTATTTTCCATAACTCTTCAAAGGGCACAACCCCAGACACCTAAAGTCCTTTGAGCGGGTCTCTCCTTTTAAAGGTTCCAAAGCTCCAGATAGTGCCTCTTTGGGTAATGAGCCTTTAACACCTGGCCTTTGTGGGGATACTCCAGAGCCAAACTAGAGCAGCCGGGAGACAATTTCAAGGAAATCGAGGTAGACCTTCTCTTTGATCTCCCCCTGTTCACATCATAATCCCCTCAAAATGTCTATGTCTGTCCTTTTCTACCATTTCCTCCACTATTCCTTGGTCAACCCTCTGGGTGTGACTTCTGCCCCCAAGGATTCAGAATCAGGAATTCTGCTGATCTCTTCTTTCCCCTTATTTGACATTTTGTCTGTAACCTCATCTTCCTGAAAACCTCTCCTTCCATCTTTTGGTGGCACAGAAGGATGCAGGAGCTTCCTTCTCCCTCTTCCTCTCTCCCTTTCCCTGTCTTCCTTGTCCTCTTTCTCCCTCTCTCTGCAGAGCTGGGAATCAAACCCAGCACCTCCCACTGAGCTATATCTCCCATCAATCTCTTTCTTTTTCTGACACTGCGTCTGCTTTATTGGCTTTCCCTCCATCCCTGGCTCTCACACAGCTTACACCAGATTATTTCCCTCTGGAGTTTCAGCCAGTTTACCGGCTTTAATGCCAAAAGCAAAACTTGCCCGTATTTGTAACCAAGCCCACTTTCTCCCCCAAGCTTCCACGCACTCCTCTAGCTGCAGTCCTGGGAGATGCCTTTAACCTCCTCTTCCTCCTGTGCCTTTCTCCCCTCTGCACATTATAACTCCTGGCAATGGTTTCTGCATTTCTACTAAATTATTCATGTCTGTCTCCTATAATCTTTGTGTCCTCCTTCTTCTTGATTCACATTCACCAAAATCTTTTTTTCTCCGTCCAACTGTTGGCATCATCTCCCAGTTGTCCTTAGTGCCTGTGGTCTCTCTCATCCATTGATCTTCCTCAGTGCAGGAGAGAAGATGACCAAGACATTACATCTGCTGTGAAGAAATTTTCAGCTGGGGATGAAGCTTAGTGGTAGAGCACCTGCCTTAACATGTGCAAGGCAAAGGGTTCAATTTTCCATACTATCACCATTGGGAAGGAAAAAAAAGGAAAAAAATTAAAAGGAACTTTTACTCCAATACAAGCTGGGGTCTAGAAAAATTAATTTTTTAAATTAATTAATTAATTATTTTTTTATTATTTCTTACATACATCACAATAGAGGAGTGCATTATATTTATATTTTTTGCATTGCAATTCTTAATACACCTTTATACCACAATTTATCAAATCTCCATTTGTATATAGGGTATGTTGACACCAAATTCACATCATCATACATGAATTTTGTATAATGATGACCGTCTCCTTCCTCTATCCATGCTATTCCCATTCTTTCTCTCTTTTCCTCCCACCCCTATTCCCTATCTAGAGGTAACCTTCCTCCCTTACTCTCCCTCCCAACCCCATTTTGAGTCATCCCCCTTATATCACAGAAGACATTTGGCATTTGTTTTTTGGGAATTGGCTAACTTCACTTAGCATAATCTTCTCTAACTCCATCCATTTCCCTGCAAATGCCATGATCTTATTCTTTTTTATTGCTGAGTACTATTCCATTGTGTATAAACGCCACATTATTCTTTTATCCATTCATCCTGAAGGATATCTAGGTTGGCTCCACAGTTTAGCTATTGTGAATTGTGCTGCTGTAAACACTGTAAAAGGTAATAACAGGTTGATGAAAAAATATAAACACTTCAGGCATTTAAAGACCTGCAGGGATCAGGCAAAGGACTCCTTCAGTGAAGGTGAAGTTTTCAATGACAACTGTGAGATGGATTTAAAGGAAAAAAAAAGAAGCAATGGTGTACTTAGTGCTTGGAAGTTCTAGAGTATCTTCAGTTAGGTGTTTATGGCTAGAATAGAAGACACAAACCGGAACATAATGGGCAATGGGGCTAGAGAATGGGCTGTATCAGTCCCAGTCCCAGGAGAAAGAGTTAGCACACTCACAAAGTTCTGAGTGAGTTGAACAAGGAGCTGTACCACTATGAAAATAAAGAGTGTTACACCAAAGTCTCTCAAGCACAAGAAGCCATTCCAGTCTCTGACCACAAGGGATGGGGAAAGGCATGGTGTCACTGGAACCCGGAGAGAGTCCTAGCTGTGTAAGAGAAGCCAGGTCTGCTACCAAAGGGAGACAGGAGCAAGCAGCTCTGAGATGGGGAGTGAAGAATCAATGAGTAAAATCTTCTCTCACCCCCTGCCATTTCATCTCCTTTTAGTAGTTCTTATTGCACAAAATCAAGCAGAACCTGGAGAATAAGGAAAGCTGACACATAGCTAGGTCAGCCTTCCTGAACACAGAGCCCAGTTTGAGACAGGGACAGGATGAAAATGACGTGGGCTCTGTGGAGCAAGCATGGGTATTTCTGCATAGGTGGCTATGTGCTTTGTATTTCTGGCTTTTTTTTTTTTCCGAGCATGGTGATTTGCAATTTTCTCTGCTTAAAATCTTTATTAGATCCATTCTTCCACGTCTTGACATCTTTATCTTATTTAAGATTAATTGGTAAAACAAATCATGGAAGCTATCATGAATTTCACTTTAATATAATTTTCTAAATTTCAGAACATATTTTAATGATGAGATAACTCAAAACCCATGTATCTTCCATTAAGGTCACATTAGTTTTGTCAGCAAGAGTTTCCAATCTTTCATTCACTCATTTGGCTTAAACAAAGTTTATATTTTGGCCTATTACAATAGAAATCTGCTAAAAACTTTTTTTTTCCTGGCATTTACCCCAAACTACCTACTTTTCTCTTTGGCATAGAGTAAAATGAAAGCTGGGAGCTGTATCACACGTAAGCAAAAGCTGTCTCATTTGATAAATGGAGCAAATGTAGGTAGAATTCCATCTGTTTGACAAATGGATCTAATTCAACTAGGGTAGAGTTCTCCCCTTGGTGAAGATGCTGGTGAAGGCAAATCCTGGCTTCCAAGTTGAAATTTTCCCAGGGTTTCCATAAATAACGGGATAGTATGCTTTGCCTAACAAATTAACAGAGATACTAAAATAATTATTGTGATAGTTCAGAGATTAGCAGGGCTTAAAAGAAAGGGTAGAAGGATGGGTGTTAGGTCATACACTGAAGGGATCAGAAAGGTGCCAACTTTATTAAGAACTACACACGAAGGTAAGAAAGAGTGAAAGACTACCTACCTCAAAGTGAATCAGAAAGGGTTTACCACTTCAAATTGTACTTCTAGTCAAATAATATATCAAGTGTAAGTCTAGGCTAGCCATTTTCAGACATACAAGTTCTCAAAAACAATGAATTCCCCATGGAGCCTTTTTAAGGCTTTTGGAAGATATATTTCACCAATATGAGAAAGTAAAAGGTGCAGAGAGGGAAAGAGAAAGGCCAACAGAGAAGAGAATTTACAAACAGTATCCAGGGCAGGGAAAAAAGAGAAAAGAATTTCCAAGATAAACTTGGAAATATGTCTGTAGCTCTGAACAGTATTATTATTATTATTATTATTATTATTGTGATTATCATTATGTTTCTGGGAACTGACATAGACCCGATGTGTTTGTGTGTGAAAGAAGTAGCAGCTTTCATACAATTTATTTCAGAAAATTAATATAAAAATTTATTTGATATAGATCATCCATTTAGAATAACAATGACATTAAGAATGTACAAGGGCAAGCATAAAAAGACAATTAGAGACATGAATATTTGAAAGAACATAAAAGTGAAAGAATTCAAACAATATTAAAAATAGCATAATCAATTAAAAATTTAAAAAATTTATTTATTTTAATTAGGAATCAATTCAAATTTATTCTAGGAATTTAAAGTCAGTACAATAATTAGGAAATATTTTTATATATTGAGCCATAATAACAAATTAAATGAGAAAACAATGTGAGGTTTTCAAATTATAAGAAAAGAAAAAATCATTTTTTTCTAATAAAAATATTTGCAAAACATGTATTATACTTATTTCCAGAATATGTCAAGAATTCTCTATAATACAATAATAAAAAGACAAACCACCCAATTAAAATTCAAAATAGGTTAAGTATTTGAATGAATAGTGAAATGAAAAAGATGCACAAATGAAAAAATAATACTTACATCATAAGTTGTTAGGGAAATGCAACTGAAAACCACAACAATACATCAATATGCTTCTTGAATAGCTAAAACTAAAATTAAAAAATAATTATAAGGGAGCAACATCAAGTGTCATCTTGGATGAGAAAATAATTCTCATTCCCATTCTTTGGTAGTGGGAATGCAAAATGATGCCACTATTTTGGAATAGTTTTGCCCTTCTTAAAAGTGAAACATACACTTATACTAACCACCAATTGTGTTACTAGTTATTTACTCAGCGTGCACCCTCATTGACCTGTATGCAAATGCTTATAATTATTTAAACAGCTTTATTAATTATATCTCTATTAATTATGTTTCTATTTTCTACATATTTTTATGCTTGGCTATCTTGGGGTCTGGCAGACCCAAGTATGCCTTTGATGCACCAATCAATCAAACCTAAGGCCATACCTGGAACTGCCTCTTTTTATCATTGTCCTCAAGTTGGGACACCGCCCTCCTGCCCTAAATCAAGAACAGAGGAGATATGCTGTCCAGATATAAATAGAATCCTACTGAATCATTAAAGACATGAACCACTGAAAACATCTAACAACACAAGTGGATCTCAAAAAGATCATGCAAATTAAGACAGCCAGCCACAGAAAGGTTGTGATTCTATTTATATGACCTTCTGAAAAATGCAATACTAATAACAGAAATCAGGTCATCAGCAGGGGATGCTGGGGGCAAGACTGACTGAAAAGTGTCCTGAAGGAATGACGTAGAATAATGGAAATCTTCTGTATCTGCATAGTATTGGTTACAAAGCTGCATACATTTGTCAAACTTTACAAAACCAGGTAAAAAGAGTGAATTTGACCCTGAATTTGGTTTTCTTTTGCTCCCGTAACAAATTACTACAACCATGAGACTTAAAACAGCATGAACTTTTTATCTTACAATTCTGTGGATTAGAAGTCCACTGACCTCCTTGGACTAAAATCAAGGTGTCATACAGCTATATTCCTTTCTTTGAGCTGTAGGAGAATCTGGTTCCTTGACTGACCGTGACCCGAGCATATCTCTCTCTGACACTTTCTCTAGAGTTACATCTCCCATTAACCGTAGCCTGGAAACTTGGCTTACTTCAAGGACTCATGTGACCAGATTGGGCCTGCAAAGATGATCTAGGATAATCTCTCCATCTTAAGGTTCTTAATTCAACTACATCTTCAGTTTCTGATTCAGTGAATCAGGGTTTGGGCCTGTAATTTGCATTTCTAACAGCTTTTAAGAAGATGAGGATGCTGTTGATTCAGGGGCCGTATTTTGAGGATCACTGACATAGACATCTGAGAGAATCTACAAACTCCTAGAAAATGAGTTTAGTGAGGTTGTTGGATAGAAAATCTACATAAGAAACGAACAGCATTCTATCTAAAGGGAACATACAATTTAAAATTCCAATAAGGAGTGATCACATTTACAATAAAAAATAAGTTTCCCTAGAAATTAACCTAACAATAATGTATAAGTTCACAACTAAGGAATGTATGATATATTTTGAAGGACATAAAAAATTCAAGTAACTGAAACGATATACTATGTTCTGGTATGGAGAAAATAGCAGAAAAGTCAGTTTTTTTTCAAATTATACTGTAACTTTCATACAATTCCAATCAAGATGACAATATGATTTTTGTTAGTCTTAATGTCTTCTTCAAAAATGAATATGAAACAGCAATGGACCAAGAACAGTCACCGTAATTTTGAAGAAGAAAATCAAAATCAGGTCACTTTTCCTATGAGTAAAACCAACAAAAATTAGCTCACTGAATGTATAGAGAATTCCTGTAACCCAGTAAGAATAAAACATCACAACTGGAAAAAAGGACAAAGTAACAATTGATAGAAAGGAAAACAATATAAATCAATAAACTTTTGCAAGATTAGATCTGGAACACTCAAAATAATAGACTATTATCATGGTCATTTATTGGAAAAAACTTCAAAGTCTGAGAAAATTCAAGGATTTGGAGGAAAAGGAGCTCTCCTTCCTGGTGGTATGAGTATATTTATACAAATTCTTTATAAACTTGAACCGAGTATAAAAAAGCAAACTGTGGAATATATAAATTTATGAAATGTGTTTAAAGTTAAAAATGCTGCACCAAATTTATATGTAAAAATGTGTTTGTAAATATATAATACCATGGAAAAGAATGATAAATATTGAATCTGTATTTATGATTACAGTATGGATTGAGTGAAGAATATGAACATATTTCTTGAACATAAATTCGGAAAAGATAAAATGGATTTAACCATATTTGAAAGTAATTTTTTCTGTTTTAAAAAATATATTAAAAAAATAGAATACTTAGTTGACGTTTGAAAGAATTGCTCAATATATTTTATATGCTATTTTCTGTGTGTTTGAGATATTTCACAATAAATATTGAAGTAATTTTGTTCTTACTTTTCCATTTAATAATATAGTATGATCTTACAATATAATCTTATGGTAAAATATTATCTTATAACATAATGATGTATAGTGGTTACACTAAATAATCTTAACACATCTCTTAACCTTCTCACCAGTGTTTTATCAGGTAAATATCAAATCTTTCCCTACATGCAGACATTTGGATTATGCTGTGGTGTGGATCTTGAGTATCCTCCAAAGCTCCGTGTGCTAAACCTTGCTTCCAAGTCCATGGAGCTTCAGGAAGGGGACAGAACCTTTAGGTGATGAGCCTAATAGGGATTTTAGGTCATTGGAGCTGTGCTTTCAAAGGGGATTGTGTGAACACTCCAGTCTCTTGCTCTTCCTGTTTCACTTCCAGGTCATGAGGTCAGCAGCTTTGCTCAAACATATGCTCCTCCCATAATGTGCTCCTTTGCCACAGATCCAAAAGCAACAGGCCCAACCAATTCTGGACTATCTCCAAAACTGTGAGCCAAAATAAAACTTTGGTTTTTACAAATTGATTATCACAGATATTTTATTACCATGACAGAAAGCTAACTAACAGATCATTTCAATTTTTCAATGTGATAATTCATATGATGGTCAAATCTTCACAAAAGGTATTTTATAGATTTATTACAACAGTATGAAACAACAACAAGACAACTGTACGTCCTTGGAGAAAGAATATACAACTATAACAAAAAGGCAAGAGCACAACACTATTTGTCTTAGCAGAGGGTTTAAAATCACAAATCAACCAATGAAAATAATTTAATATGTTTTTGATAAAACTGTCAACAGGTGCAAGGAACAGGCGAATAATGAAAATTTAATTATCTTTCAAGGAAGCATTCAGTTTTACAAAGACACATTAAAGAGAAGCCACCACCGCACACAAATCAAGGATTTTTACAATGCAAAATTTCATTTAATTTGTCACTCAGAGGCTGGTTTTTTAGTTGTTTGTCAGCCGTGGTATTTAGCTTTTCCATCAAACACATGCCAACAGTTTCTTTCTAAGTAAAACTAGACACATGCAACATCTCAGCTCTTAAAGTTGGCCCTTTCATTTATCCAAATATAAAAAGAGTCAAAAAATGCAGTTAAAATGGAAAACAAAAACTATTTTCCATTCATGCATTGTTTTTAATTATATGTTCCAGAAAATAAAATCACCTTTAGGCAGAGACTAAGCATGAAAAATATCCACTCAAAATCTAAATCCCAATATTTCTAAAAATCAAATGCTGAGAAATCTGGTAAGTACCAATGCTTACCCATAGCATTTTTCTATTTATAGTAATTCACAATCCTATTATCTAAAACACTACTTCTAAAGACACTATACACTCAAAATTATTTCACTTTATAGAACTAAATTTAGTCTTGCACAAAACAGGGAACAAGGATACAGATTTTAGTTTGAAATTAATCTTTTGCCACTTCATTGTTCTATGAACTCAACCAATACCTAATATCCCATCTCTGAAGTTACAGTAGGATTATGTCTATCTTGCTTTAAGTATCATTTGAAACAAAGTGGGGTATAAAAATTAAAAATAAATAATAATCTCACTGTTTCTCTAAGGATTTAGTCAACTGTATGAAAGCTGTTTGACCTGCAAAAAAAACATTGAAAAGCCACACAAGTACTCAATAAACTACCAAGAAAGCTTTTTGAATACCAGAATAAAGCAACTCTTTGAAAGCCTTACATTCAGCAAGTTTCTTCATGTCATTTCACCATCAGAGATACCTAGAGGCTAGGTTCCATCTTCAGGTAGGCCTAACTAATCATCTCATCAAGATTGTAGGCCACATGTCACAACACCTAAGAAAAATGCCTTCAGAAAATTTATTCCTTCCAGCAGATTCCATACTCTCTGAAACTCATTAAGCATGACTGATACCAGATATGGTGGCACATTCCTATAATTCCAGCAGCTTGGAAGGCTGAGGCAGGAAGATTGTGAGTTCAAAACCAGCCTCAGTAATGGCAAGGCAGTAAGCAACTCAGTGAGACCCCGTCTCTAAATTTTATTTAGGGCTGGGGATGCAGCTCAGTGGTTGAGTGCCCCTAAGTTCAATCCCCAGGCCAAAAAAGGCTGATTATGGAACTGGTCTGGGAATTCTGTTAGGATTTTTATATGTTTTTTTGCTAAGGTAATATAAACCACTTTAAAGAGCAAGAGGAAGGTACCTAACTCTAGTAATCTTAGAATTTCGTGTTATCTCAGTTTGTTTTGAATTGCTGAACTGGGGCCCGCACTCCCCAACTCCTTATATCAGGAACTCTTATTTGTTTCCATGTGTTTATATATTTATATGACCAGGTGTTTTTGTTTAGAAATCAAAAACAAAGAAAAAGTCTGTAGCAGGTGGAGACCCATGAAACAACAGTCATAACGTATTTTTTGCCCCTTCTCTTACCTTGGATTAGTTTGTTCTGTTGAGAGCCATGAGACACTGACATGGAGAGAAACACATTTGGTCCTAAGAGAATTCCTCTGTTGTGAGAGAGATTATTTAATGAGGCTTCACCATCAGTGTCTTACACTGAACCAACAGCAATATGATTTCTAGTTCAGTGTCCTCAGTACGTCTTGGGAAAGTAATTGCTTTCACTAATGGATCTGCACGTAATTGTAAGTATAAAGAGCTGCTGTCTTTTGACTGTAAACAAACCATCAGTCTGATTTTTTTTAGAAAAAATTCCAGTTAAAAGGAGGAGATTCAGAAGAAATATCCCAGAGGACACAGTATGCAATGCCTTAGGGAGATACTGTATTTAGACAGGGGGAGGGTGGAACTCTCCAGGAGAAGGTATAAAAACATATCAGGAGTCAGTACAAAATAAAGAACTGAGCAAGATGAGATGGGTTGTTCTCTATGGAAGGGATATAGTCCAGCTTGGCTGAGGTAGTAAGTGAAGATAAAGATTCAGCTGGTAAGAATCTGCTGTTACCATTCAAGCAGGCACAAATTGTTAAGTTGGCCATGGAAAGACAGTCAGAATTTTATAAGCAGGAAAATTACATTCAAGAGAGCAGTGAGGAAGTATTGGTACAGGCTATTTCAATCCTCCAAGTAAAAAGAAATGAAGAGGCACTGATAAGTGTGGTGACTGTGGAAAGAAAAATGCAATTGGCAATGCCGTAACAACCCGTCTCATCTTGCTCAGTTCCTTTTTTGTACTGTGTCCTGATAAGTTTTTATACCTTCCCTGGAAAGTTCCTTCTCCCCCGTCTCAATACAGTATCTCCCCAAGGCATCGGTACTATCACTAGGCTGTTTATATGAGGAAGACATACAGTGTCTTAGGGTCACTGAGTTGGAGATCCTGGTGAGTCATAAATGGGAACAGGTGCTGAGTGTGGTGGGCACACCCATAATCCCATTGGCTGATTCAGGATTGTGAGTTCAAAGGTAGCCTCAGCAAAAGTGAGGCACTAAGCAACTCAGTCAGACTCTGTCTCTAAATAAAATACAAAATAGGGCTGGAGATGTGGCTCAGTGGTAGAGTGCCCCTGAGTTCAATCCCGGGTACCAAAAACAAAAAGGAACAGGCCTAGTAGACAAGCAGGACACAAACCTGAAAGAGAGAAGGAAGGAGGCCGCCAAGACTAGAGACATCTATTTGGGAGTTATTGATCAACATGTGGGATTTCCACTGCTCAGTACCAGTAAGTCTTTGCAGCCCCCAATTTTTTTGGTACCTGGGATTGTGCCCAGCGGTGCTTAACAATTGAGCCACATCCCCAGCCATTTTTTTGTATTTTATTTAGAGACAGGGTCTCACTGAGTTGCTTAGGGCCTGGATAAATTGCTGAGGCTGGCTTTGAACTCATGATCCACCTGCCTCAACCTCCTGCGCTGCTGAGATTACAGTTATGGGCCACGGCGCCCGGCTGCAGCCCCAAATGGATAGTCAGTTTCCCCTTCTGTGAGTAGTCTCCTTGTGCAGAGAGGTGCACTTGCCTTCATACACACTGATTGTCTTTCTCCACTCCATAACCTATTGAGGAGTAGAATCTGGTCCCTAAGCATAACTACTTCCTTCCTCTTCTCTCTGTTTTAAGGTTTTCTTTAATAATTTTTACAGGGAAGCAGACACAGTCAACAGAGGCTTAAAGTTTTCTAACTCTTTCAGAGGGGATTCCTGGTCTACAGTTATCTGAAAAGGTAAGTGAGAAGCTTCTAAGAGCCTTCAACCCTCCCCTTTATTCCCCTGAACTTAGGTTCACAATATCTTCTTCTTTCCATTCTTATTAAAGGCTGCAAACCCCCTTCTTAGCTTCTAGGTGCAATCAGAGCTGGAGATGTTTGCAATGGAAATCCCTCTAGACTTCATTCTTTGTGAAAGGGTCTCTGCTCCTGATCCAGAATGTTCTTCCCTGTCTCCTCCTCAAAGATCAGTCCCTCTATCATGCTGTTTCCTCAAGAATCAAATGAACTGATAATAGAGATTTTATTGTTCAAGCCCCCCAAATATCCAAATTGAGAACTTTTCATTCTAGAACACAGAACTACAAGAAATTAAAGGCAGCATGATCTTTGCAAATATTAACCACACCCTGTGACCAAACTCAGAAAGCATAGCTGCGTTACAGCATTCCCCCCTATAAAATTATTATTGCACTAATATTCTTGCTATTAAAGAAAAATAATAACCACAGTTGAAGAGAATTTAGCCATACATATTTTCTGTCTTGATGGAACGAAGTCCCAATATGTATCAAATCTATCTACGAAATCTCTTAAACATTCTGTTGTTTGGGGTTTTTCCTAACAACCACATTTCCTGAATGTTCCCAGTGTTAACTGAATGCAGAATCTTCAGATTTTAGGGAAAATGTGGACATGCAAAGGAAAATTAAAGTGGCCCAGATTATTTTAGGTTTCTTTTCCTCCCATATTCTTTGCCCCTGGCTTTGAGTACTGTTTTAAAGTGGCCTGTGACACTTTATCTTGAGATGCTGAGCATAAATTTTTTCCTCAGACGTGTTCATATGACATTCCATCTGCTTCCAATGCAACATGTGGGTGAGATCTTCCAAGATGCAGTGGTTGTCAGGACTAATAGGTTTATTTTTATGCTAAAAGGCATAATTTAATGGCCTCCCTTATTAAGGGTGACTTATAAAGTAGACATTTCTGCAGTGATGCATGATTTCTGTTTTTTCAACATTTAAAATCATTGGATGTGTCAGGCGTTTACTTTGTTGGGAAGTTTCAAAGGTTGTCAGATATTAGAGATGAAGGGACATTGAGGTGTTCTTACCACACTGGCATTTTAGACCTGAGATAAAACACAAAAGCCTCATGACAAAATGGACCAAAAATTGGCTGCAATTGATGTAAGAACTTTCTGTGTGTGTGTGTGTGTGTGTGTGTGTGTGATTTGAGCCCTTCAGTCTCTAAGCCTCAATCTCCCGACCTTTAATTGGAGCACCTCCGAGGGGCATTTTAAGTCTCAAATAAAATAATGAACAGAAAGTCTTTTTGTAAACTGTGACACAGTAGGTGGAAAGGCAGGGTCATTCTGCTCTGTGCTCAGTGATTCACTTCAGTTTTCTTAAAGGGTACGCCTGGTCCTCAGGGTCCCTGGTGGATGGCCTGCCAAGTAGTCAGCAACGTTTCAATCTTCCAAGGACTTGACGACCTCTGCTGGGAATGTCATCCAGATCAAACTTGAAGGACCCCGGCAGTCATGCCCCTGGCTGCTGGCAGCTGGCCCCTGAGTCTCTTCCCATCAGAAGGAAACTGCCTTCCCTGTAGCGGCCTGCTTCCAAAGACCCGCCCACGTCGAGGTACAGAGGTCCAGCTGCTTTCCCGCACTCAGGCTGCAGGAGGCATCTTGAAAGATCCCACTTTCCTCTGAAATAGGGGAGGCCTTTTTGCAAAAGCCTCACAGTTCACACTCTCCCTCAGTCCAGAGGACTGAGACCCCAGGACCTGCTCACACCATGTATATCACAGAGAACCCCTCAGGACTTTAAGCAGGACTTTCCCACCTCCTTGTGGGTTGTTGCCCAGAGCATGGCTTAAAATACTCTCCTGCGTTGCAACTCCACATTTCAAAAACTGGCGCCTTTTGACAGGTCTCCAAGTAACGTGTGCCCATCCAACATGGAAGACGACCATTTCAGTCTCTGCACCAGATGGCGTTGTTTTTAAGACTGAGCAACGGTGTGCTGGAAATGGAAGTTTCGGTTGGTTCTTGTGGCAAATTGAAATAATAACTTCCTTACAGAAGTTTTGTTCTAAGACATATATAATGTGATCATATGTCTGCTATTGAAGATACTCAAATGGTGACTCTAGTTATTTTTATAGGCAATCAGGAAGATAAAAGGTTATAGTCCCATAGGTTGGGCCTGTGGTAGATGTGCTTAAATTAGATCTTTAAAAAATACCAATAATAGCTAGGTGAGGTGGCACACAACTATAATCCCAGTGACTGGGGAGGCTGAGGCAGGAGGATTGCAAGTTCAAGGCCAGTCTTAGTAACTTAGTGAGACACTGTCTCAAAGAGTGAAAAAAAAAAAAAGATTCTGAGAGTACCCCTGGGTTAAATACTTAGTATCACAAACAAATAATAGCAAAAAAAAAAAAAAAACAACTTCACAACTATAACAATAATAATAACATTTACTTCTAGAAATATGTAAGAGCAGTTTATCTGAGTATCTCTGATAGCAGACAAGAGAAGGATAATATTACACAAAATGAAGGACTGAAGGACGTATGTGAGATTACTAGAGAGAGATTTTTATATGAAACATGAACACACACCAAATGCATTGTTGAATATCATTTGAAAAAATTCAGCCGGAAGTATGCAGTCCAGGTAATAGCATAACACATTTGCTATCAATTGCTTCGAGTCATACAGGTAAAAAATGATAACTAGCAAGGTGAAGTAAAGCCGTTTGAGAGAACTGTTAACTACGTGGGATTTTAAAAAATTGCTATTATTTTCCAGAAAATGGTGATCACCTTTTCTCACCTCAGTGAGGAAAAAATTATCTACATGCAATACTCTCAGATTTCCATTGAAAGGTGGGAGTTGAGAGCTGAAATAGGAGGCATGTGGCTATTCACATTTCCCATTTTTCTGTTCTTGCACTTTTATTTTTTAAAAAGGACATGCGCCTCTTCTTTCTATATAAAACAAATAGTCATCAAAAGAAGCTGTTGAATTTAAAAAAAAAGTGATTTCTTCATCTTAAGTAGGATTTCTGGGGCAGGCTAGAGTCAGGATTAATAAAGCATAATTGTCCACCTTGTCACCCTATAATCCAAATCAGTTTAAAGGCTTTCAAGTGCTTAATTCAGACTTTTTTTTCCTCTAAAGCTCTTACAAATGACCATCACACACTAATCACAGAGGAGCGGACATATTAGAGGTAGCCAGCTGGCACTAAGTTTTGTCACAAGTTTAAAAAGAAAGTCAAGGAAACCAGCTGATTTCCATATTGTTTCCAAGTTTTATTTATAGCATGACTCAATATCTCAGATTTTTGTGATTCATACCAAATAAGATCACAATTGGTTGCTTTTATAATTTTATAAAATTTTTAAATATTTCAAATGCATGATTTAATGAACACTTGCTCATAGCACTTTTATCTTAGGAATTTTTGGTATTTTATCACATTTATCTCAGATTCTGTTTTTTGTTTTTGTTTTTGTTTTGATACCAGAGATTGAACTCAGGGGCACTCAACCACTGAGCCACATCCCTATTTTGTATTTTATTTAGAGACAGGGTCTCACTGAGTTGCTTAATACCTCTCTTTTGCTGAGGCTGGTTTTGAACACGCAATCCTGTCTCAGCCTTCCAAGCCACTGGGATTATAGGCCTGCACCACTGCACGTAGCTTTCTCAGGATTCTTTTAATAATAAAATATCGTTAAGTTTTTTAGAGCCTCCTGAATATTTCTTTATGATTCCATTCTCTATTCTCCCTACTCAGAATAACCACTATTCTGGATTTGTAATGTTCTCTAAGTATTTTTGTAATTTTAATAATGTACACCACTTAATGTAACCTTAAACAAAATACAGCATTTTAAAATTTAACTGATACTACATTTCAACATGCTTTGATCTGGATAAATATTAGCCTGTTAAGATTTATCTAAATTTATATTTATAAGTTTAATTCATTTGTTTCCCTGCTGTACCAATTCCATTTTGAAAGATACAATACAGTCATCCGTCTTCTAATCTTTTCAGATCCAGTTTATTTCGAAATTTTCTTTTTTGCAAGCATCCATAATGCCATAAATGAGGGGTTCTCTGTGATATATACATAAAATGGTGTGAGCAGGTCCTGGGGTCACAATCTTCTTCAGTTACACTCAGTTTTTCTAATTTGCTCTTGACGATAGTTTAACAATGTTAAGATTCTCTCTAATCCTGTACAGGAATTCCCAATTCCCCACAATCTGATTCTGACTTGGTATTACAGATTTGTAAACCATGCCAGTCTGATGATTATAAAACTGTATGTTCTTACTTTACTTCTCAATCTGTAATCATAGTGAGGTCAAGTCTATTCGCAAATTTCTTTGCTTCCATTTGTCAGCTCATCTGTGCAGATTTTCTATTGGGTTGTTTTTCTTACCAAGTTTTGCTCTATATTTTTAGATAATACAAATTGTCAAGGTAGGTATTAATGTAATGATGATGGTTATACTAGAAAAAGCTCAAATATCTCAGTGGGTCAGAACAACCCATCATATATTTTCTATTGTGCTACCGATGCTTCTCTTCTGGGACCCCATTCAGAGAGTGAATAGGAAAAAGAGATAATGGGAAAGGCATATCCACTTCAAAACGATTTCAACCTGGAAGTTACATATTTCACTTCCATTTAATCCCACTTGCTGAAGTAGTCACATTGACCCCTCTTTGCTGCAGGGGCCAGGAAATAGGATCCCCAGTAGGTCCTTTACCCACACCCTGCAACATTTTATACAATGCCCTTTGAGCACAAATTCAATCTTTGGTCATCAGTAGAATAATTATGTCACATTTGGTTATCTGTATTCCAAATGTTATTGCTATGTTTTGGTCAGCTTTTTTCACTGCTGTGACTAAATGACCCAACCAGATTAATTTTAGGGGAGGAAAAATTTATTTGGGGGCTCACAGTTTCAGATGTCTCTCTCAGTCCATGGACAGCAGATTCCATTCCCCTGGGCTCAAGTTGAGGTCCAACATCATGGTTTTGCTAGCTCCTGAGAGCGTGGCAGAGGGAAGTAGCTCACATGATGATCTGGAAGCAGAGAGAGACTCCACTCACCATATACCCCAAAGCCATCCCCCCTCGCCCCCTGAACCGTCTCCTCCAGCCACACCCCACCTTCTCCAGTTACCACTCAGTTAATCACATCAGGGAATTTATTCACTGATTGGGTTTAGGCTCTTACAACCCAGTCATTTCTTCTCTGAACTGTCTAGTATTGTCTCACGCATAAGCTTTTGGGGGGACTCCTCACATGCAAACTATAACACACTAAGTCTAAAATTTTGCTGTGCTTTTTAGTATGGTTATAAAATTGGTGTGCAGGTCTTTAATTTTTTGTATGAAATTTTACCAATCTTTCCCCTTATGGTTTGTGTGTATTTAAGGATTCCTCTTTAAACGTGAGGTTATGTATGTATTCTTTTACATTATCTCCTAAAGCTTAAAAATTCGTTTTCCAAATTCAAGAACTTTTGTGTACTTGAACTTCATTTTGCACACATTGTGAGCAATGGATATTTTTGTTGTTGTTATTTTCTGGTATGGAAAATCAATTGTGCCAGAATCATCTTGAGAATGGTCATGATATTCTTTCTGTATGTTTGGGGGTTGGTTTTATGCTTGCTTTCATATCTTTTTCATTTATTTCCAATACCACTTCCTCTTGGTTAGCTTGATTAAAATAAGTCTGAATTTTATGTAGGGAGAATTGTTTACCTCCCTGCAATAAAAAAATAGTGATTGAGATGAATTTTTTATTTTAGAAGCAATATATATCTTTCATGACTATTTTTATCATTTCTTTTATCTTTTTTATCTACTTATAGTATTTGTTACATTAATTGCTATAAATGGAGCCCGATTTTTGATTGAATACTTTCAATTCTATTTATTAGTGTAAAAGTGGAACTTTAGATATTTCTATATTATAATGATTTGGGTCTGGAATGTCCCCCAAAGGCTCATATTGAAGGCTTGGTCCCCAGTGCAGTGGTGTTCAGAGGCTGGGTTCGGGGGAAGGGATTGGCTCATGAAGGCTCTGATCTCATTAGTCCACTACTCTGTTGATGGATTCATACCTCAATGGACTACTGGGAGTTGGTGGAAACTGAAGGAGGTGGGACTTTATTGAAGGCACTGGTTCTTTAGCAGCATGCTCTTGGGAACTATATCTTGGGCTGGGCCCTTTTTTTGTCTGTATTTCTCTGCTTCTTGGCTGCTCTCAGCTAACCATTTTCCTTTCCCATGCTCTTATACTATGATGTTTTGGCTCACCTCAGACCCAAAGCAATGGAGCTGGCCTGGTGTGGACTGAAACCTCTGAAACCAGGAGCCTAGGTAGATCTTTCCCCCTTTAAGTTGTTTTTTCTCGGGTGTTTTGTCACAGTGATGGAAAGCTGACTATACACATATCAATTATAGTAAAATAAACATTACATTCTACTATTCTTCTTTCTTCATTTTTTAAAATTTATTAATTACACTAAGACTTAAAAACAAAGTGAACAGAAATGGTGACAGCAAGCATATTTGCTTGTTTTGGCTTAGCTTGAAAGAACTTCAACTATTTCACTATTAAATATGAGGCATACTACAGACTTTTGGCAAAATACCCTTTAACAGACTACAGAATTTTTCTTGTTTTTTTTTTTAATTCTAATGAAAAGGAAAATTTGGAAGCAGTTTGCTAATATGTAATTGAATATATGTTTTTCTCTATTTGTGTAATTTTAGACTATAAATGTACTTTCTTATCCTCTTTTGTCAAGTTTTAGTTTTAAAAGTTACCATGGCATAAAAAAAAGTTATGGAATATTTCTACGTTTTCTATTTTGTGAAATCATTTCTTTAATATAGGAAAAAATTGTTCCTGAAGCAAATTTTGGTAAGTTCTTCTGTAATACCACCTGGATCTGATAATATTTCATGGGTATACTTTGGCTACTGATTCAAATTTTATAAATGGTTATAGGTCTATTTAAGTTTTCAATTTCTGCTTGAGATATTTCTATGAATTATTATTTTCTGAGAAACTTAGTTATTTTATCCAAGTTTTCGAATCCTTTGGCATAAAATTAGAAATAGAAATATTCTGTAAACTTAAATATTTTATAATATGTACACTGAAACTAACTCTCTCTCTCTCTCTCTCTCTCTCTTCTCTCTCTCTCTCACTATTTTGATCAGTCTGATCTTCCCAATGATTGTCTATCCCATCAGATTCGTTGGGATCAAGATTTTTGTCACATTAGTCATTTCTATATTTCTTTATTTTATATTTCATTACTTTTTGCTCTCATTTATTATCTTCTTTCTGCTGTCTTTAGATTTACTCTACTGTTTTTCCCACTTTTTTGAGTTGAAAATTAGTTTATCAATTTTAATGATATATACATTATATAATATACATTGGAAGATTTAATAAAGTTAAACTTTACCCCATGGTTTTTGGCAGCTTTTATGGGAATTCTCTTAATAAATGATGCATTTCACATATTCAGTGTGTAAAATCTGATGTTCTGACACTGTGAAATGATCACTCTCGAACCTCGACTCTTAGCAGGCCATGATCTGCTTTCTGTCTTAGTACAATAATTTGTATTTTATATACATGGAATCAAGCAATATGTTTTCCTCTTTTGTCTGGCTTCCTCATTCAGCATTAGTTTTTGGATTCATTCATGTTGTTGCCTAGAGCAACATTTTATTTTTATTTTTTTTAAAGTAACATTTCATTTGGTGGACATACAAAGGATTATTTTTTCAATCCATAAACCTATTGATGGTCATTTGAGTTATTTTCAGTTTGTGGCTATTACTAATAATGCTGCTATGAACATTCATATACAGGTTTTCTAGCTTCATACATCATGTCTTTGTGATAAATGCCAAGAGGGAAATGTTTACATAGTGTCAAAGGCATATATTTAATTTTAAGAATTTGTACAACTGTTTTCCAAAGTGGCTTGGCTATATCCATAAGCATTCTGAGTCCCAGTCCTTCCACATGCTGGGCAACCCTTCATAGAGTTCAACATCCCCCTCCCCCGTCTTGTGTGTGTGTGTGTGTGTGTGTGTGTGTGTGTGTGTGTGCCAGGGATTGAACCCAGGGGCACTTAACCACTAAGCCACATCCCATTCCTTATTTTTTATTTTGAGTCAGTATCTCATGAAGTTGTTTAGGGCCTCGCTAAGTTACTGAGGCTGTCTTTGTGATCCTCCTGCCTCACCCTCACGAGCTACTGAGATTACAGATGTATGCACCCATTTTAAATGCACCCATTTTCAAAAATATGTAGTAAGTGGATTAAACCTCAGAAGAGGTTTAATCTATATTTCTCTGATGAATAACGATGTTTAACATATTTTTCTGTGCTTTTAAAAGTATCTCTCTGGGGCTGGGGATGTGGCTCAAGCAGTAGCGCGCTGGCCTGGCATGCGTGTGGCCCAAGTTCGACCCTCAGCACCACATACAAACAAAGATGTTGTGTCTGCCAAGAACTAAAAAAATAAATATTAAAAAAAATTCCCTCTCTCTCTCTCTCTCTCTCTCTCTCTCTCTCTCTTAAAAAAAAGTATCTCTCTGGTTTCTTTATGTAGATGTTCAAATTCTTTGTCCATGTTTTAGTTGGGTTGTTTTCTCACTGTGGATCTTTGGGAGTTTTTAGATTTTCCAAACACAAGTTTTCTTTTTTATCACATATATGCTTTGCAATCATTTTCTCCCAATATATGACTTACCTTTTCTTCCTATTCATGTTGTATTTTAAAGAAGTTTTAAATTTTGATCACATCCAATTTATTGACATGTTCATTGTATGGATCATGCTTTTAGTGTGGTTTCTAAGAAATCTTTTCCCAACCCAAAGTCACAAAGATTTTACTCCTACATTTATTTTTAGAAATATTATAGGCTTAGGTTTATGGAAATGTATGATATTTTACAAAGATACTATATATCTCTATACATAATGTATCATAAGGTATTCATTGTGGAGCATATGGCACACTAAAAGAAAGTATGTAATATATTTAAACAGTAAAAGAATTTAAAAAAAACCCTAATGTATCCAAAACCCAAATATATGAAAAAAGCATTACCAATGTGTATTCATCTGTGAGCCCAGAACTTCTACACTCATCTCTGGGAGAAGCCACTTTTCTTTTTAAAATAAATGCTCAGATCCTAAGCAGCATATTATTTTTATCTTTTATAGAAAGGAAAAAATGTTTCCATTTCTCAGAGACTTACTTCTCTTGCTTAATATTATTCATTTGAGAGTCATCCATGATAGTAGAGAATATGGTTGTAGTTCATTCAATTTTATGGCTATTGTTGGATTGTGAAAGTTTACTACAATATATTTATCGAACCCACTAGGGCTAACTTTTGATATTTTAAGATTTCTATTTTAAACAGTGTTTCACTAAACAATTTTATATATGTCCTCTTGGACAATATATGTTTATATATATACATATATATATACACACTCACATGTATATGTATATACATATACAAACATATGTATATACATATGTATGTGTGTATATATATCTATATATATATAGATATATATTCAACTTGACTAGAAAATTCTCAACAGCATACTATACTGATGTAATCACATCAATGTTTACAGCAGCTTTATTCACAATAGCTAAACTGTGGAACCAACCATGGTGTCCTTTAACAGATGAATGGATAAAGAAAATGTGGAATGTATACACAATGGAATATTACTCAGCCATAAAGAATAACAAAATTCAGAATGTTTTCTCTGATATAAGGAGGCTGATTCATAGTGGGGTAGGGAGGGGGAGCATTGGAGGAATAGACGAACTCTAGATAGGGCAGAGGAGTGGGAGGAGAAGGGATGGGGCATAAGATAAGAAATAATGGTGGAATGTGATGGTCATCATTACCCAAAGTACAGGTATGAAAACACAAATTGGTCTGAATATACTTTGTATACAACCAGAGATATGAAAAATTGTGTTTTATATGTGTAATATGAATTGTAATACATTCTGATGTTAAATATAAATAAAAAAGAATAATAAAATGATGGCATTCACCAGTAAATGGATGGAACTGGAGGCTGTAATGCTTAGAGAAATAAGCCATACCCCTAAAACTCCCCCCACCAAAAAAGGCCAAATGTTCTCTCTGATATGTGGATGCTAACATTCAATAAAGTGGTGGGGCGAGAATAGAAGTTCATTGTATTAGACTAAGGGGAATGAAGGAAATGGAGGATGGGAATAAAAAAGACAGTAAAATGAATTGGACATGACTTTCCTATGTTCTTATGTGAATGTGCAATCAGTGTAGCTCCACACCCTGTACAACCACAAGAATGGGAAGTTATACTCTATGCATGTATGATATGTAAAATACATTCTACTGTCATGTGGAACTTAAAAGAACAAATAAAAACTTTAAAAAAGAAAATGATAATCAGTTTCTAAAGAAATTATTCTAAGTTTCACTCCCACCAGCAGTGTATTAGACTTTTACTGTCAAGCTTATCTAACATCAGTTGGTATTTTGAGACCTTTCCATTTTCAGCACTCTGGTTGGTATGAAACGGTATCTTGTTATCATTTTAGTTTTCATTGTCTTGATTATTAATAAAGTTGAGCAACTTTTCATAAGTTTGTCATACCTTTGTGTTTCTTTTTCTTTTAAATTACTGCTTATGTAATTTCTCGTAATTAAATCAGGTTATTTTTATTGAGTCAGTTCTTTTATATGTGGACACTAATATTTTAAATTATGTTATAGAAGTTTCTTTTCCAAATATGAAGCTTGCTTTTTTCACTTTTCATGCTGTCTTTTGAGGAACTAAACTCTTTAATTTTAATAAAGTCAAATATCATCCTTATGATATTCTCAGAGGGGCTTATTTGGTTTTATTTGGGAAAATTTTCTTTACCTAGTGGTAATAGTATTTTACAAATATACATATATAATAACTGAGTTTGATTTATTCCATTAGTGAAAGAAGTATAGTTGGTTCAATTTTAGAAAATCTATTGATTTATTGTGAACATCAACCATCAGAAAAGAAAATCAATGCAATATCTCAAAAATGCCAAAAAAGGGTGGGGTTATCTCTCATTTATTTACAACTTCATTTCTTTTTTTATCACTTTTGCCAAATGATCATCAAAAATTTTTAGTTATTTTTTAGAAAGCTAACATATGACTATGCTTATTCTTTATTTATATACTCTCATTTCTATTATCTTATTATATTTAACTTTGTGAACATTCTTCTCTTAATTTGGATGCTTGTCACTAATTTTTAGACATTTATAATCAAGCATTTCTTCATTAGTGTAAATTTGTTTTTCTGAATAAATGCACTATCTGTAAATACTTTGCTTATTTGGGGGGGGAAAGGAAGTGCAAAGACCATTTGCTTCATTATATATTTTTAACCTGTCATCTTTCCACAAAGACCATTTGCTTCACTATATATTTTTAACCTGTCATCTTTTCCACATTTGTACAACTTTTAATTTCAATGTTAAACATCATGTTACTTTTTAAAAGACACTTTAGATGATGACTACATCTACATGTGGCCAACTTTACCCATGCACGGGCAATGACGAGTCCGGATGCTGCTGCCTGACCCGTAGCTTTTGTGAAGCACCTGTATCCTATGAAGTATTATGACCGTTGAGATGTTAAAATGTAAAAGATCTGTGCTTTCCTCTGAAATGTGACCACTGAGTCTTTTGTGCAGGACTAAGGCAATTCCTAGAACTCAGGATTTTTCATCAAACTAGGAAACCCCCAGTAAACTTATCAAAGCTGGTCATTCTAGGCGAGTCTAATCAGTATCACTGCTCAAAAGTACAAAGTTCCAGTTATAAAATGAATAAGTTCTGAAGATCTAATATAGAGCATCGCAACTCAATAGTACCATGCTTTATATTTGAAATGTTCTTGGAGAGTAGACCTTAGGTGTTCTTAACACACACATGCACACGGAGAAAGGTAATTTTGTGTGGTGATGTGTCAACTTCAGTGTGGAAATCACATATGTATGTATATATACACACACACACATACACACACACACACACACACATATATATATAATTATCACATTGCACATAGTGAATAAATTAATTATTTTAAGCTGGAAATTATTGTGTTTTTACTTGTGTCAATTTTACCTTCCACCCCCCCCCAGTGTTTCCGTCAAATCAGCCTCTGTTTTTTATCCTTCCATTTATTTATTTATTTATTTATTTATTTATTTATTATTTCTTACATACATGACAATCATAATTATCTATTCACAACACCATTTTTAAAACTCTGTATATAAAGTATGTTCACACCAAATTATGCCATTATAGATGAGATTTATTATTATTATTATTATTATTATTATTTTGCATTACAATTCTTAATACACCTTTATCTACTCTGTTTTTTCATGGTGTTCTACTATGGCTTATTTTCTTTCATATATACATATATGTAATTTTTTGTTCTTGGCTCAGGGCTTCTTCCCAGTGAAGTTACTAAACCTATACCCTTCATCTTCTTGTGGCAAACACTTTGGGTTTTGATTTCTCTTAGAAGACTACGCACCTTCTTCAAATCCTTCCCTCTGGAGCTCAGGCAGAAGACAAATAGAGGTGGAGGTGGGCAGAGCTCTCTGACCTGCTTTTGCTAACAGGGTGTCCTTCTGACAGTCCTGGCTTAAAATAGGAGTCTCAGTTTCTATTCACTGTCCCAAGTGGACCCATGTGTACAGAGAGCAGGAACCTCAGCACTTGCCCCAGGCCTTATGAGCAGGCTGACAACACACATGGTCTACCACCACCATGTGCCAGTTTATCCCTGTAGCATCTGGATTTCACACTGATGCCCCACCACTCCCACCCTCAGTCTGTCTCTGTGTCAGGTCTATTTCACCCTCCTGCCCTGATGCCTCAGAGTTCTCTCTTTGTTTTTGGCTCCTAGAGATTTCCCTTTGTTTCTATTTGGCTTTGGTTTCAAATTTCATTGTTGGTGTTTTATCTAGCATTTCAGTATGCTTATTGGAGGTGGCGGTCTGCCTCAATTCAGTCAGCCATTTGGCAGAAACCACTGAAAATTATTTTTGGCCTTTTTAACTTCACACACATGCATGTGGGCTAAGCTTCTTTTCTGAAGACCAGTTCTACGTCTTCTTACAATTCTGGTGTATATCACTTAACAGAAATAAAAGTCAAGCCCGCTTTGTTTCAGGTTTCATCATAAATCCTGTAAATGATGACTGACTTGGATTCCAGGTTTTTAAAGATGGTCAATCAAGTCTGACACATTAGCAGCCTGCAAACCTCAGAACATCTAGCAAACACTCAAGAGTTCCAAAATCAGTGATGAGAACAGTTTCCCAGGGGCATGTGACCTGCAGGAGGAGCCTGGAGTCCTGCTTCTCATCTTCAGACTGATAAGGGCTATAATCTCAAGGGTCTTCTGAAACAGAACTTTATGGGTGTGTCATAGTTAAAAGTTCACATTCCAGTTTTACAACACACTGGTTGTTACCAAAAACCATTCGAAATTGTGTTTAATAGTTTGTACCATAAAATATTTATAATTAAGATAATGTTTTCATCTAGTAACACTTACTTTGTTGGTTTATTGAAAGGTTAAATAAGAACCTGTTTAAACCCAATGGCATATATTCAAACATTTCATAATATCTATTATTATCTCTAATTATAGCACATTTTATCATAATTATTGCTGGCATCTTTCTCCTACCCACTCCATAGGAAGCTCCTGAAATGCAGAATTTTCATCTTGTTCATTATTGTTTCCTTAGTGTTGAGATCAAGATCCACACATAACGTCACTCAGAAATTTCTTGAGTTCATAATCAGAGTCATGATTTGGGAATATTCATCTAATAGAGTCACACACAAGAGATCAGGATGTAGAAAGACTGGATCCTGGGAGATTGGTTAAGAAATTATTATAAGATGAAGAAATTTTATGGTAAGGTATCATTAGAAATGACGGTTAAGAATAAATAGGAATCGAAGACTTCTAACCTGGTTAACTTGAGGGAAATAGTATCCATAGAAAGGGATTTTAAATTTAAATTTGGATAATTTATTCCCCTTTTAAGCTAAATAGCCTTCATTAAATCCTCATCATCTGAATTAACCTAATATGTGTCTGATCTTTGAAGCCTGAAGACCCCTGTGTAACACAGGTGTTCTGGGGTGTGTGTGTGTGTGTGTGTGTGTGTGTGTGTGTGTGTGTGTGTGTGTACACCCCAGGCAAGCAGTTAACTTGCAAATGATTTTGACAGAAACCACTCAGGCCCAATTGCTCCTTCTGAAGATAATATGTTTTGAAGCCTTTTCCTTTGGGTATATTCACTTCAAGGATACTTGAAATTACTCATTAAGAACTTTACTGTGGCCAAAACATAATAGTTTGGAGAGGAGCAACCGCTTAATCCATCAACTGAATAGGCACTCCCTGTTTCTTTGTTTTGCTGGCCATAGTTCATTCATTTCCACTTGTCGTTTAGAACTGCTAATTGTATTGATGTCATTCTGGAGTGTTTTATTTTTCAGAGTTGTCTCTTATGAGATATATATATATATATATATATATATATATATATATATATATATGTCAATGACTCAAGTCTGATAAAAGGAGAAACATCTTTGAAAGCCACAGAGATTGCAGGGCTGTGGTGTGACTGTTTCGCTAGATCAGCCCCCGTGAAGTACAGACTTCCAAGGACATAGGAGCAATGGGGCTTCCTGCATGAATATCTAATGGCTGTCATTTATGGTGCCTTTGTGGTTTGCTCCCATGTCTCCTCAGAGATGACAGGATTTTTATTTAGGGTAGGGTTGGTGGCCCGGGATATAACCAAATAAAGCCACATGCTCACATGCTAATTAACCTAGGATGCACTTCATGCAGTCTGAGCTGCTTGCTCCTGAGTGTGGCTTTGAGCCCTGGGAGGGATAAAGGCTGAATTAACTTTAACTACTTGTGAAGTTCAGTAATTACTGCCCACACTCTGCCTTACATTTTATTGCTACTGTCAGTCTCACCCTTTGTTCTGGAAAAATATTTTCTATTGATACTGCCTACCCACTCAAAATTAAACATGAATTCTGTTTCCCACTCGATGGGAATCCAGGTTCTAAACTGGAATCACTAGAATTTAAAGCAATGCTTTCCTTTTCCAATTTGTTCCATGATACAGCCAGCTCTAAAGGTTGGTCATTTTAGCCATCTTTCTTCTGTCATACTTTACTGAACAAAGCCATTTAGCACCTAACATGTGAACCTCTGTAAAAAAATACACTATGAAGGACATTGAGTATAATTGCTGTGAAGTTTCCTTTTGTTCCTGCCCTGGACAGTGGGTACCAAAGCAACAGAAGAAAAAAAAATACTAAATCGTTTTTCTAAAGCACTGTATTGATTGGGGTGTAAACTTGACTGGATTAAGAAATACCCAGCTAGTCCAACACTATTTATTCCCAAGCTCTCAGTAGGCATTAAGCCTAGCCCTCTTCTGCTTAAAGGGAAACCAGGTAGTTTAAAATATACCCAAAAGACTTAAAATCAGCATACTCTCATGATGCAGTCACATCAATGTTTATAGCAGCACAATACACAATAGCTAAGCTATGGAACCCAAATAGGGGCCCTTCAACAGATGAATGGATAAAGAAAATGTGGTATATGTACACATTGGAGTATTAGTCAGCCATAAAAGAATTACTTTATGATATTTGCTAGAAAATGGATGGATCTGGAGATTAGTAGACTAAGCAAAATAAGCCAACTCCCCAAAACCAAAGGTTGGATGTTTTCTCTGATATGTGGGTGCTAACACACAAGGTGTGTGTGGGGGTGGGCGGGGGATAGAAGCTCAATAGATTAGACAAAGGGGAATGAATGGGAGGCAGGAAGGATGGAAATAAGGAAGACAGTGGAATAATTCTAACATAACTTTTCTATGTACAGATATGATGAATTCACCACAGTGAATCTCTACATTATGTATAACCATAAGTCTGGGACCCTAATTAGAATAAGATATACTCTATGTTTGTATAAATAAGTCAAATTATACTCTACTGTCATGTATAACTAAAAAGAACAAAAATTTAAAAAAAAAATAATACCTGGGACCAACAACTACCAAAAGAGGAATGGTTGCACTGCCCAGGGTGTGTCTGTGAGGTCATTTCCAGAGAGGACTAGTGGGTGAATTGATTGACTAAATGTTCTCAAAATGCATCTTCCGATTGACCAAGGGCCTGGAACAAAAAACCAGGAGAAGGGGGAATTCTCTCTTGTCCAGAGCCAAGACACCTTTCTTTTCCTGTTCTCTGACATCAGAATTCTAAATCCTCCAGTCTCTGGCCTCTGGGACTCATAACAGTGGCACCCAGACACAGAGATATGCCATTGGCTTTCCTGGTTCTAAGGCCTTTGGACTTGGACTCAGTCAGATTATCAGCTTCCCTGGTTCTCTAGCCTAAAGATGGCCTACCAAAGGACCCCTCAGCCTCCATATTGTTGAGCCAATTCCCCTAATAAATCTCTTCTCATGTTGTTATAGTTTAGATGTGGTGTCCACCCAAAGTGCACATGGAAGACAATGCAATAAGGTTCAGAAGAGAAATGACTGGGTTGTGGGACTCTTAGCCCAATCAGTGAATGAATCCCCAGAGAGGGATTAACTGAGTGGTAACTAAAGTGGTGGGATGTGGCTGAAGGAGATGGGAATTGGGGCGTGGCTTTGGGTTAAAGATTCATATCTGCAAGTGGAGTCCGCTCTCTGCTTTCTGATCACCATGTGAGCTGCTTCCCTTTGCCACACTCTTCTGCCATGATGTCCTGCCTCACATTAAGCTCCAAGGAGTGGCGTCAGCTGTCCATGGACTTAGAGCTCTGAAACTGTGAGTCTTTCCTCCTCTGTAGTTGTGCTAGTTGACAAGGTCTTTTAGTCTCAGCAGTGAGAAAGCTAACTGAAACACACGCACATCACTCCATATACACCTGAAAGTTTTTGTCTCTCTGGAGAACTCAGACTAAAACAGAAATTAGCAGCTAAGGAAAAAGGTGGTGTAGGGAATAGGGGTGGGAGGGAAAGGGAGGGAGAAGGGGAATAGCATGAATGGTGGAAGGAGACCCTCATCATTATACAAAATACATGTATGAAGATGCGAATTTGGTGTCATCATACATTATATACAAACAGAGATATGAATAATTGTGGTATAAAGGTGTATTAAGAATTGTAATGCAAAAAAATAATAATAAGAGAGCTCATATACAATGGCATGATTTGGTGTGAACATACTCTAATACAGAGTTATGAAAAATTGTGCTGTGAATGGATAATTATGATTGTAATGCATTCCACTATTGTCACACATGTAAGAAATAAAAATAAATAATAAAAAAAGAAAAAAAAGAAAAAGGTGGTATCATAACAAATACCCAAATATGAGACAGCAGCGTTAGAACTGGGGAAGGAGTAGAGGTTGCAACCATTTTGCAGTAAGTGCTAGAAAGAGCCCACCTGGCCGTGACTGACCCTGGCGAGGGTACAGCACAAAAGATCCATAAGGAAAATTTCATTTTTAGAGCTTTCTTAAGGGATTGTGAATAGAATGGAGATATAAACGTGGACAATAAAGGCTTTCCTGGTGAAGTATTATCGATGAGGAACAAGGTAGTGGAAATTGAAGAAAAAGGGCCATCCTTGTTATAAAGTAGCCAGGAACCTTGGCTGAATTATGTCTGTGTCCAGGATTTTGCGGAAGGTAGTGATATTTAGCACAAGAAATCTATTAGCAGAAAAATGCTCAGGTTGCTACTTACAGCAAAATGCCAGGAGAGACAAATGATTTTAAAATGGAGTTTATAACTAAAAGGAAAGTAGAACGGAAAAGTTTGGAAAATTCTCAGCCTGGTCATATAAAGAATAAAAAGGGATCAGGAAAAAAAAAATAAGGGTGTGGTCAAGTTTGATAAGGAAATTAGTGTGGCTAGAAGGCAGCCAGGCGCCATTTAAGGAGAGAATGCTTCTGAAGGCATTTCAGAGCTCTTGGGGACCGGAGCACCCAAAACAGGGCCTTGACACAGCCATTCTCAAGAAACTGGAAGGACTCAGGTGGCCCATGTGACCTTGGAGCACACCACCTAGGGTCATCTTAGGTCTCTGCTCCCCAGTTTCCAGTGCAGTGGTCTTTTGATACCCCAGCTAAGGTGGACCCAGGTGTGACTTGGGGTACCACTCACTCTGGGGGGGGGGGGTGAAAGCTGTGGGCTTTGGTGACATCCACATGGTGCTAATTTCTCAGGTACGCAGCGTGTGAAAGCCATGCAGTCAGGGGTTCCTCAGTCAGCCTCAGGCCCCAGGTAGGATCTGTTGCAGGAGCAGAGCTACCACAGAAGCACTAGGCAGTGCCCACTGGAGCCATGGGAGCAAGGATGCCCCCAAAACTCCAGAAATGTATGACCACTGTTCTGGGAGGGCCACAGGTATGAGATTTCAGTGCATGTCATGTTGCTGTATCCAGCAAAGCTATGGGAACAGGACTGTCACAACTTCTACCCCAGGATGTCCAGGAGGTGGGACATGGAATCAAAGATTCCAACTCCTAAGATTTAATGTTTGTCCTGTTGAGGTTGGGATTTACTTGGAGCCAGTTACTCCTTCCTTCTTTCTTATTTGTCTCTCTGGGGATGGCACTGTCTATTCTATGTCTGTCTCACCATTGAGCTTTGTAAACATACGACTTGTCTGATTTCACAGGCTTGCTCACATCTGGAGAGAAACTTACATTGGAATGTCATACCTGGAGTCTCACCCATATCTGATTTAGATGAGACTCAGAATCTTACTTTTTATTTTTGATGTGCTGGGGATCATGCGAGGCAAGCTGTCTACCACTGAGTTACACCTCCAGCCTGAGACTTTGGATTTTAGACTTTTGAGTTGACATTGGGACAAACTAAGACTCCTGGGTCTGTGGAGGTGGAAGGCATTTATTTTCCATGTGAGAAGAGCATGATTTAAGAAGAAGAAAAGATATGTTTCTGTCCCCCTAGAAATACATATTGAAATTTAATCCCCGACACAGTAGAATTGAGAGGTGATGTGGCCCTTGGAAGGCCATCAGGCCACAAAGCTCTCTCTGTCTTTGTGAATGGGATTAGGAACTTTTATAACAGGGCTCAAAGGAGAGTAGCTCATTTCTCGCAGCCCTCCCACCTTCTCCGTGGAAGAACACATGTTCCTTCCTTTCTGAAGATCTAACGTTCAAGTCACCATCTCGGAAGCAAAAATCAACCTTCACCATATGCTGGTATTTGTAGTTTCCAATCCACAGAATTGTGACAAATGAGTCTCTGGTTACCCAGTTTGTGGTTTTCCATTATAATAGAGTGAAACAGACTACAACCCTTCGGATCATCAAAGTGCATTTCCATTGTTATATTAGGACTTCCTGGAGATCAGAGGCCACAGCTTATAATTTTTCCACTTCCTGATAAGATACAAAAGGCCCAGAAGGTTATCGATGTGGGCAACGAGGGTGACGAGGTGACAGATGTCACAGACTGCTGATTCTGGGTCTCCTCCCTGCAGTGAGCTCTGGCTCCTCAAGATGTGAGCTTCTGCAGCCTCCTTCCCGCCCACTTCCCTTCTCGTTCCTAATCGGGAAAGGGGAAGAGTAGTCAAGATTACTGATTTTGTTTTGTTTTTCTGACTAATTTCCTGTGACATGTTCCATTTTCTGTTTAATCTCCTAGGATGCTCTCTTTAACAAAGGACCTAATCTCTCCTCTTTGGACATCAAATATTTTTAAATGGCTCCTGATGACTTGAAAAAAAATGAACCTTTACCAATCATCCCTAAAGTATTTTCATCCCTCATTTCCTCATTCATTTATTCAACGATTATTTACTAGGCGTCAGACACAAACTAGACACTGCTCTTGGGACTGAGGATACAACATGGAATGAAGTCAGAGTGCTTGTTCTCATGGACCGTCCACCCTAGACAATATATAGGCTAATGACAAATAGGTACCTTAGGAATAAATGTGTTCTAAAGTGAAATACAACAGGGAAAGGTGGCTTGAGTAATAGATGCGGGGTGCTTGCTATTTTGCACAGTAATTAAAAGTAAAGACAATTAAGCAGAAACCCGAATAATTGAGGGAGGAAACCATATTAGTAAATTGGGAAGGGGACACTTCAGAAAGACAGAAAAGGAAGTTGAAAGGCCCTGTGGTAGCAATTTGCTCAGCTTATTTGAGGAAAAACAGAGGCAATGTGACTGCAAAGGTAAGAGAGAAAGGGATAGTAGAGACTAATAAAGTCAGAGAGGAAGCAAGGGCAAGCTGAGGAAAGACATTAGACTATGGAGGAACTTTGGCTTTAACGTAGGGATTTGGAAAGTCAGTTGAAAGTTTTGAGCTGAAAAAAAAGAAAGTTTGGAAATGATTCAAATTTAAAAAAAATATTTATTTTTTTAGGTGTAGATGAACACAACACAATGTCTTTATTTTTATGTGGTGCTGAGGACCGAACCCAGGTCCCGCCTGTGCTAGGCGAGCGCTCTGCTGCTGAGCCACAATCCCAGCCCCTGATTCAAATTTTTGTAATTAAAAAAATTTCTATGTCTGCTATAAGAATAGACAATGAAAAAACAGGAGTAGAAGTAGACCAGTTGAGATAAAATCACACTATACCAGGCAAGAACTGTTGGTGGCTTAAACCAGGATGGGGTGAGAAATGGTTCAATTACCAATTTCTTTTGAAGCTAGATTCCACGGAATCAGCTGGTAGATTGGAGGTAGGAAAGCAGAGGGCTGGGAAGCAAAAAGGTCATCAAGTAATCCCACAGGATGGTTGACTTGAGCAGTTGGAATAATGAGTTGGGGAAGATGAAGAAAATCAATGTGAGGAGGCGAAGTTTAGAATTTTGCTGTACCTAGGTTTAAGTTTGTGGCGTCTGTTAGACATTCAGATAGGGGGGTGTCCAATAAGCAATAGAATAAATGAGCCTCGTGTACTGGAAAGAGTTTTATTATGCTCAAAACTTAAATGTGGACATTTCCAGAATTTGGATGTCAGAGACACGAGACTGGATGAGATCACTAGTGAGGGATTACAAACAGAGAATGGAGGAGGAGGAGCAGGGCACAGCCCTGGGGAACTCTGATGTTTAGAGGTTGTCAAGAGGAGGAGACACCAGGAAAGGAGACATCGGGCTTGCAGCCAGCAAAGTTAAGAGAAGAGCCAAGAGAGCAGGGCTGAGAGGGAGCCAAGCAAAGCAGATGTTTCCAAGAAAGGAGGGAGTGGAAGAGTGAATAGGGCAAAGACCGGAGCAATCAGCCTCTGCATTTGGCAGCAAAGAGTTCACTGCAGACCTGGACAAGAGGAGTTTTGATAAGATTGTAGAATGTGAGCCTCACTGGAGGGCACTTGAGAGCGGGGGAGATCTGAGGCAGTGAGGAGGTTGTATAGAGAGAGCTGGGTCCTGGAGTTTAGCTGGATGGGGGAACCAAGAACTGGGAGATGGGAAGAGGGCTGTATGGGCTCTGGCAAGGTTGCTTTCCCCCCCAAAGATTACCTTGATGAATATATGTTGATCAGCACAGCCTATCAACATGCCTTTATTTTGATAAGAAGCAAGCTTCTTCATTTTGTCCAGTTGATTTTTAGACTCTTGGATTCACCTGGCATCAAATCTGTTAAGAAAGATATTGTGAGATTGTTAGAATATTATCACTGACCTATCTCAGATTCTGATGAGCTATTCTAATCCACCACTAAAACATCCTAAAGGGAGATAGCTCCACTTTTAGAGTCACATGACCTTGTTTGAGAGCTACCAGGCATTCTCTTAAAGTAGTTAATGAGTTTTTACTTTAATCCCGCCCTAGATACTTCAGGGTCAAGTACAGGTTCAGAAAGGATTGGGCTGCATTTGCTTGGATTTCCAGTGAGTGTGGTTTAGGAGATATGTCAAATACCAGCTATTCAACCAAGCCCAGGAACTCAGCTGTTCAGAGGCTAAGGATAAACCAGGAAAACCAACCATGTGTTGGAGACCAGAAGGTCATGCGAACTGAGCCAAGTATGGAACAGAATCGGGCTAACAATAATATATCCAAGTGCTACAGGAAATATAACCAAGGGCTGAGACAAGGGTGAGTTTGCAAGTGTGATACTGCAGGTGGGTTTATAGGCATTTTGGCCAGTACTTACTGAGGTGGGTCTTTCTTATTGAGCTACTGTATCTCCAGTAAGTGTGTTTAGTACTTCAGGCACATTTGCTCATTTAATGGTTATCACATTACTGCAAGTGCAATATTGTTTGCTTTGTTTTATTAGAGGAAGCTGAAGCCCAGGGAGGTTATTTACCCAAAGTTCTACACCTGTTATATGATCTATCCAGACTGTATTATAAAACATAGCCTTATACTCTCCTGAAGGTATGCCAGGGAAAGTTTCCATGGCACCACTGTTAGGAGATGGGAAGGTTTTGAGGCTACAATGGAAATAAAAACCATGAAGAAATAGTAGCAAAATCATTGTTGACAACTGTCTGATTTCTATGTCATTGTGACATGACAAGATCTGGTAAGATTGGCAAAATTGAAAGCAGACAGAAAGTATTTGGTATTTATATAGAAGCATTTCCTTAACCTTATCCTCCAAATTTGAATAACTATTGGTTTTCTAAAACTTGGACACTTGCATTCTACTGTGAGACTTGTTGACTCTTATTAGTCAAAATATTTCCTGTTTCTAATAGACTTCATCTAGTCTATAACACCATGAAATGTATTAGTTCATTGTCATCCAAATATTACTCATATACAACTTGTGAACTTATTGGGAACATGTGTACTCTGTGTACTTAAGAATAATGGGGGGTCCTGTTTGTTTTGGCTCAAAGTTACAATGACAAATTGACAAGTGAGAAAATATAAAAATTACTTGCCATAGAGGTGTATACAATGCAAAGAAAATTTGTAGTGGGAAAAATCCTTAAGGCTGATGATCCAGCTGCCAGCACCTCCCACATGAAAAATACTCCATACTCTTTGTAAGACCCCCAAATGTCTCAGTCCACTATGGCATTGACCCAAGGTCTTAGTCTCATCAATCACTGAAATCAGGTTCACATATGAATGAGGCTAGTTGGGTATGGTTCCTCTCAATCTGAAGACATTGTGGCTTTCACAAAACTAACAATAGTTGGATTGATGTAGGAAAACTATAACAGTTCCATTCAAAAGAGGCAGAACATAGTCCCAGAGCACACACTGGCCCTTTGCAGGTTTATAACTCACATCAACACCTGCTGCTATTTTCTTCAATCTGGAAATTCCTACACCCTGGAAATCATCCTGCAGAGCTCTTGGCTCTGCTCTCTGGATTTTTAGTTCCATCTTCTGAGTCACTCTTCTCCTTCCATAAGAAATGACCAACATGGCAGCCAAGTACTTTTCCCAGTCTGTTTCCTTTTTGTGCACATTTTGGGGATCAAAGCATCTCTTGTTGTTTTTGTATCTTGTCTCTTTTACTCTTAGCTCATATAATTTCTCAAATACATTTGTGGATCTATTATTTATCGATTTATCATCTATTCCAGTGATCAGAAATCTACCCACATGTCTTACCAAGATGGACCTTGGGTAGCTAGTGAAGTTACAGTAGAACATTATCCTTAATACCTGAAATTCCTATTATTTATGTGTCCATGATTTATAAGATAGGCCTTTTGATTCTCATAAGTCCTAGCAGGTAGATGCTCAAGTCACTATGAAGTCTTAACAAAGCATCTTAAAGCCATGCTCTTGAGATCCTTGTCCTGAAATCATGTCTTCCTAATACAGCTCTGGGTTTGGTCTTTGCCCCAAAGCTATTTCTTTTTTTTAAAAAAAATATTTATTTAGTTAGTTATAGATGGACACAATGTCTTTATATTTATGTGGTGCTGAGGATCGAACCCAGTGCCTCACACTTGCTAGGCAAGCGCTCTACCTCTGAGCCACAATCCAAGCCCACCAATGCTATTTCTGACACAGAATTTATTTTTGAGGTTAGAAAGTCCAAGGCTCCTTTATACATCCTCTAAACTTCAGCTGAAAACTTAAATAGTTTTGGTTTTTAAGCTCATCTTGTTCTCAAGTTTTATCATATGCACCTAAAAGAAACTCATTGCAGCTTTTGTCCTTTTAACCTGGAAATCTCCTTTGCCAGATCCATAGATTCATTAGATAGAGACATTTATTTCTCTTTTCCACATCCTGAAGATACAGTTTCGCTTTCCTTTTCACCACTACATATCACTGGTCATCTTTTCTTTCTTTCTTTTTTTTTTTTTTTAATATTTTCCTTGTCCTTCAAGTCCTTACCAACTGTCTCCTTGAGACACTTCCAGCCTCCATCTGCCACCTGATCCGAAAGCTGATGCTCTGTTTTGGTATTTGGTCGGGGCATTGTTCCAATTCCAGGTAACAGTTCCACTCTAGATAGTTTACAAGTACCCCGAGAAATGCGACATGGGAGCTTCTGGCCTCTGGAGTCTGGGCTTAGACACTGCACAGCAGCACACTGATCAAGCTTTCCCAGATTCAAAGAGAGGGGCTAGACATAGTGTCCAATAAGTTGAGGCATCTCTAACTTAGCACGGATGGAGAATCCTGAGAGGGGAGCAAGTTGGAAGATCAGAGCTCACGTCACCACATGGACTTTAAAACATACGAGTGAATATTTCAAACAGGAAGTTGGATATGATTCTGGACCCCAAAAGAGAGATCTGGACTTGAGGAATCAAAGAAGGTTTAAAACCAATGCCTAAAACATTGCAGCTCTGGAGTGTCGGTGATGTAGGCAGAGAAAGGCTGGAGGAAAACCAGGCCAGCATTGGGTCATGGAAGCCAAAGAGGAGAGCAAGTTAAGAAAGAAACCGTGGTCAAATGACATGCATACTCTTCCCCCCAGGCTTCCTGCCGACTCAGCCAAATGGAACTCAGAGTAGAACAAATAAGAACAACATACTTTCCTGCTACGTTAGAATTACTGGCAGGATTCTGGCAGATGATGAAATTTGCTTTGTAAAAGTAAGGAAATATTTAGGTACTGGGAATTTCTAGACCAAAAAAAAAAAAAGTATGTATAAATACATGTATATTTCCAAAAAACTTGACAGCCATGACAGTTATAGGCTAAGCCAAACGCAATCCTAATAAAGACAATATGCAAGAAGCAAGGACAGGCAGGCGACACCATCACCGTGCTTTCAAATTGTCCTAACACACCACAGCCAAACATTCAGCTATTCACTCATTTACTTTGAAGAAGAAGGACAGTCTTCCAGGATAATGAGTGACCAAGGTATAATTTGTGTTTTCACTAACTGTGAGTCAAATAAGAATGGTGTTGACAAATAGAAATTTCCTTTTCAAACTATGTTCACAAAACTGAATTTTGGAACGATGGCCACCTGGGTGGTATTCCTGGATAAATTCAAGCTGGTTTGCATCTATTGGAAAGGAATGCTGCAATTTGCTTAAAATATTCTTCCATCCTAGAATGTCTCATTGACCCCTCAGTCCAGCTCCTGTCCACTCTGGATGTCAGAATTTCATCTCGCCCCCATTGTTGGCCTCTACTGTCCTTCATGGAAACAAAGCACTGGGTTAGAACAAGAACACCTAGAGTCTGTTTCTTTCAGAGGACCTAGAACTGCCTCCAGGGATGACTCCCCTGCTATAGAAGGACATCTTAATTCATGACCCGAAGCACCATCACAGTCTTGGAGGTGGTGGGTTTTATCTCATAGGGAGAAAACTGTGAAGCTGAGGCTACATAAATATTTCCAAATTCCTGAAGCTCAGGAGGAAATGCTTCAAAATCCTCCGTGTTTAATATAAAAAGCCAGCCCAGTGATTTGCTGGCATACTTATCAGGGCTGGGGTCACCTCCTTCAGGTTGGTTGTCTTTGACATATTCCAGAGAGGACACAAAGAGCTGCTAGCAATTAAGTATAAAAATACAGAGAAAGAGGCTAAAGGGAAAATACTCAGAGAGGTAAGATGTAAAAGATTCCAAGAAGGGTTTGGAAACTGTACAAGTTCATTCCAGAAGATTGATCTGAATTTTGGAAAAAGTCTCCTTACTGCCCAGAGTTTATGCAAATCCAAGCTCTGAATGTTTTTGAGGTCTGCCTTATCAATTGTAATATATAATGGAAAGAACTAATTATCTTAGAACTGTGCAGCTGCATGCAACCTTCAGATTAATATCAGAGTTCAAAGAGAGAAGCAGATGTGTAAAGCAGAAGCAAGCCAGATATGTACTTTGGAGCATTAGGAAATATTTGGTTTGATGAAAGAGTCTTATTCAATAATAATTTCCCATCTCTCAACCATGGCGATGGGATTAATATATATTAGTCTGTCAACTAGGTTGCTGTTTTTCATTGTATTTGTTTTTCCATTTTGGGCTTAATAGACAGGAAATTGTAGCTTTTTCAGAGCTTGTGTGGATTTTGTAAATCCCAAATGGAAGATACTCAGAAAAACAAATCCAAATAAGGTGCCTCTGCTGTTTATTGTCAATTGTAATGTATTAGTCTCTCTTTAGCAGAACTGAGACCAACACTGAACAATTCAATTTGCTGAAACTTGTCTCTTAATTTTTTTAGCTAAATAGTTGAGGTTTGGACACAAAAATGTTAAGGGCAGCAAGTGCTTGTTAGCAATGCGCTGGAAGCAATCCTTCGAGATGCCTTGAAAATCCAGCCCAGTTATTGCGAGCTTGGAAAATCCCAAAGCCAAAGACTCTAAGTATTCAATTTGACTCTGAAAGAGGCCTAGCTTTGTGACATTCGCGGATCTTAGCTGAAAGCCAGCCTTCTAGCAGAGGAGGAGAAAGCATTCACTTGGAAATGATCTACTTAAAATTGTCTACAGTATAAAAAAAAAAAATAACAACTAGAAACCTGTATGTCTATTATAGAAAATGGTCTAGAGTTTCTTCAAAATATTTAAAAACACAACTACTACATGATCCAGCACTCTTCTGCAACAATAAACAAAGGAAATGTAATTGCTGCCATACAAAGACATCTGTCTTCCCTTGATCAGTGCAGCATTAGTCACAATAACCAAGATATGAAGTTGACTTAAGTGTCCATCAATGGATAAATGATAAAAAAATACTGTACACACACACACACACACGCACACACACACACACACACACACACACATACACACTGTAATACTATTCAGTCTTAAAAGAGAAAGAAACCAAGTCATTTGCAGCAACATGAATGAAACTATGAAACTGGTGGACATTATGCTAAGTGAAATGAGCCAGACACAGGAAGACAATTGCCACATGACCTGACTTATTTATAGAATCTAAAAAAGATAAACTCTCAGAAACAGAGAGCAGTTGGTAAGAACTGAGTAAGGTTGAGGCAATGTTGACCAAAACGTACAAAATTTCAGTAAGAAAGGAGGAATAATTTTATGAGCTGTACTACACAACATAATGATCATAATCAATATAGTTAATAACAGAAGTTACTAACATCACTAAGACAATATTAATTGCTAAAAGTATGTTAGAAATACATTTTGTGCTTGAAAAAATTAACAGTGTATTTTTAGTGTTCTTACCACAAAATTTATGTGAAGTAAAGCATATGTTAATTAGCTTAAGTTAGCCATTGTGCTAATAAAAGAACAAAGAAAGACCACTGGAAGAAGATATATAAAAATGTAAATCATCTATAGGTGGAGAACTATGTTTGACTTGATTCTTCTCACAACATCTCCCCATTTTTTCCCAAATGTTTTGCAGTAGGAATGGAATGGTGTTTAATTGATAAGAAACTAAGTATTTTTAAATGTACTAGTTAAATATTACTTAATCTAACAGAACGACAGCTTCTGTATAAAATGAACACATTAGCTAATAAGTAGCTAGACTTATAAGCAAATTTTTGTTTTTGTTTTTGATACAGGGGATTGAAGCCAAGGGCACTTAACCACTAAGCCAGAACCCCAGCCCTTTTTAATATATTATTTAGACACAGAGTATGGCTGAGTTTCTTAGAGCCTCATTAAGTTGCTGAGGCTGGCTTTGAATTCACAATCCTCCTGCCTCCACCTCCTGAGCCACTGGGATTACAGGTGTGTACTACCATGCCCAGCCCTTACAAGTAAATTTTTAAATTCACTAGCCCTTCTTGAAATGTTTCCTACTAATAGATTACAGGGACTCCTCTCCCATGTTTGTGGATTATAAGATTTTTCTATTGAATACAACAATTAACTAGATAACTTTCTTAAAAAAAATTAGACAAGTCAAAAACAAGTCGCACAACTAGTGATTTGCTTTTCCTTGTACAAATGAACTATCACTATGTCCTGGCACATTATGGCTGCCAAATTGTGGGGTGATGAATTGTGCGGGGTGAGAAATAGTGACAATGAGCTGAAGAGAGGCTAGGCGGATCTTCCTGGACTCGGAGGACTGAAGATATTATGTAGATTGAGCCACTGGTGACCCTAACCAGTGAAGGTGTCAGGGGAGAAGGGCAGCTGGCATGGACTCCAGTCTGGAAAAGAGTATCCATCATTAATAGCAGAAGTGATAGATAAGAGCATGAGTCTTCAGCCACGGCAAGCAAATCCCAAAGAGAATGAGAGATTTCTTGGTTTTCCCTCAGGTGCAAAGAACAGCATAAGAGCAGAAGGTCAATGCCTGTGTCTATTGCCGTCTTGTCTACAAGTGCTCCAAACTAAACAGGAATAAAACCAGATACCATGCTTTTGAGGCCTGACACTATGCGTACGCTTTATTTCCCCCATCTCATTCAATCTTGTAAGGTGGGCAAATTACCCAACTTTTCCAAGATACCTAAGTGGTGGTAAATTAACTTGGTCAAGATCCCACATCTGGTGAATGGTAGAGTTGGAGTCAGAACCAGGTCTAGGTGACTTCAAGGTCATGCTCTTCTGTGTTATGATGCCTTTTCTACCAATGTCTGTTTGACACCGTGACATCTATATAGCTCTTTGCAGCCTCTTAGTGTTATCCCATAGGATTCTCACACCAGCACTGTTATGTAGATGGAGCAGATGTTAATCTTGAGAGGACCTGGGAACACAAACAATGGAGAGATTAAGTGGCCAGTCCAAGGCAACAAATTTAGCAAACAGTGGAGAGGGGTCACGGACCCAGGATTCTGCCTTTTCTTCTAATCCATAACATTTCTTATTTCATCCTGTAATTCCTGTAAAAGGCATATCCCCAGTAACCCCAAAACCTACCGTTTTGCCCACACAAAGGGCCTTTGTGTGGTAGTGGAAGCTATATATGGACTACCAACTGAAAAGGAAGAAGAATGATCTAGACTGTAGTCAGGATGAAAATCCTGCCAGGACATAGGCTTAACCTCTCTCTCTAACGTATGCAAATGTGATCCCCATAAAGAGTTGGATTTGCATCTGATCCTAAGTATGGCTTAAGTTACTACATCTGATCATTTTCTGGGAAAATCTTGAGCCATTCCTTACAAGTAACAAAGCCCTTGATGCCCATGATAAATTCCCCTTTAGCTTGAAATACAACCATCAGGATGATAGAAGTGTTCCTCAATAATAAAACTGCAATCAATTTTTTTCTGCTTGTTTGACCCAAAGTACTTTTTGATGGAATGCCTTTCCTTCAGGTTTGCTTAGAGGGGAAAAATAGAGCAGGAGAGGTAAAAGTTACATGTTGCCAGTAATTGCCATAATAATACTAGGTAGCCAACCACTCTTGAGAGGTGGTAGAAACTTTGAGGGTGGGGCAAAATGGTAGGTCTTTAGGTTACTGGGGGTATCCCTTTTACAGGAATTATGGGATCCCAGTCCTTCATTCTCATTCATTTCCTCTCTCTTTCTTTTCCCCCAGTACTGGGAATAAATTCAGGGCCTCATGCCTGCTACACAAGCAATCTACCACTTAACTACATCCTCAATCCATTTTGTTTTCTTTGCTCCCTGGCCATAAAATGAGTGATTCTGCTCTGCCATCCACTCCCCACTATGATATGCTGCCCTGCCACAGATCCCAAAGCAACAGTGCCCACCAATCATAGACTAGAACCTCCTCAATTTTGAGCCAAAGTAAATCTTCTCTCTTTACATGTCAGTTATCTCAGGTATTTGTTATAGCAACAGACAGCTAACACACACACACACACACACACACCCCAAAACAAAAGGGCAATGTATAGCAACTCTTTCTTATTTCAATGCTCCTAAGTTTTCAGATTGAAGTTGGTTCTGTTGATCAAAAGCAGGCTTTACTGATTAGCTCTGCTTCAGTCAGTAATTCAGCTGGTCTGGGGCCATGACAGTTCCATGGGTTCAGCTCAGGTCTAGTCCATGCATATGTATTCTGGAGCTGAGACTGAAGGGGAAGCTAACAGCAAAGGACAAAAGGCCCTCCAGAAAGCAATTAAGTCAGGGTGGAATGTTTCAAATGCTGCTAGGCTAGGTCCCCAAGGATTATGGAAAGGCTTGAGTTCCTTCCCAGGGCTTTGAGGGGTCATAAACCAATTAAGATAAAAGTACATGCAACAGTGCCCAAACACCACCAACCTTCTGTTGGGGAGAGATGGAAGACAAAAGGGAATGCAACATCCCACACACGGATCCCAGGGCTGAATCTGGGCTTTTGCAAATACTAAAACAGTGAGAATAAAAGACTAGTCTGTCTTTTTTTTTGTTCTAAAATTCTAATTTACATGGAAGAAATCATGAGTGTCTTCCATGTAAAACAGATAGAACAAAAGATAATGAATGAATAAAATATTGTCAATTTTGGGCCCAATTTCCAAACTGATTAAAATGACAGAGACAAAAATGAATGTTAGTGACTTTTTTCCATATTGAAATATTCTGCCATGATTATGTTTTGTTTTGCATAATGAAAGGATAGTTCCCACTCTAGAGGTCTAAAGTTTATACTTGCATGATTCAAATATCAGCATTCATAATTTATGAACAGCTGATTTACACTACTTTATTTGAGTAGACAGAAAATGCTCTTCATTAAAAATAAATTCCTAACACATGAAAGTTTTATCTTTGTTTTTTTTTTCCATGTTGGATTCCTAATAGTTGTTGGCTAAATATTGCTGCAATGTCTGATTTTGAATTCGGATATATTTTTATGTCTTTATCTTAAGCTCTGAATCTATATTCTTATATCTGGGAATGTTATGACAGGTACCAAAAAAAAAAAACCCTAAAATATAAAATAAGGCTTTTTGAGATGTCTAACAAGAAAACATGAAAATCTAATTATCATGGAAAAATCTCAGTATATTAAAATTCAATTTTGGTCCATGTTGAAAAACCTTGTTTGCTGATCTGAAGAGAAGTTATACCAGCCCAGTTCCTCATTGTTCACCTTCAGCTAAACCCAATCTTGTTCTTTGTCAGTTTTAACCTCTTTGGATCCACAGTTCTGTTAGATTGCCATTCTGATTCCTCCCCTCTGAGACACTGTTTCCTTTCATATTTCCTAGTTTAGCCATCATAGACCACGGGGATGTACCTTCAGTCTTTGTAATGTGTTCTGATTTCCAAGAACATATGGACTGACCCAGTTTTAGACCACTGGAATGTTCCGTGTTTGCTAGGAGGGAACTCCAGGATCAGCAATACCATCATAGGGATTAGCTGGAAAAAAAAAAAAAAAGAGCCAGTGGTAGGATTTAATCACCAGATTCAACTACAGCATCTCTAATTTTATCTGTTTTATATAAGCCGTGTATATATATGTATCTCATTTGAAAACAGGGTTTTACCATTCTGAAATCTCTCCTAAAATGCATTGCCTTATAATCAGCTTAGAAAATAGGAGGGAGAGATAACCCTCCCTGAAGCGCTTTTGAAAGCATCCTAGGAAGGCTCAGCAGTTCTAGGTCAATTTGTATACACAGCTACCTCAAATCCAATGAATCATTTTCAGAAATTTTATAAGAGGTAAACTTATACTGGCGAAATCACATCATTAGATCTTGCACTAGTATCTGCCCATAGGCTCGCTCCTTCAGCATTCCTCTGGGAATCTTGACAAGCACCAATGGTACTTTACCTCCAATGGTCATGGGCTTCTCACACAGCTAAAGGGAAGGATTCTGAAAATGACTTTTCTTCCCCTTATTTATATCCTTTGAGTCTTTGTGTGATTTTTGTAGTCATTTATTTATACATCTTGATGTTATTTGGAATCATGCATAACAACGGTTCTTTGATATTACAGCACACAAAGCAAGGTGATAAGTAATAGTAACTTTATCCTTGAAGACTTCATATTTTCAAAGAGCTTTTATGTTGATTAATTCAATTAAAATTCACACACATTTTGGCATGACAATGTTATGATAGCAAGGGAAATGGTTAATTGTGATAAGACCTGGTTTTTAAGGCCAATGACTCCAAGAAGTAGCCACTCTATTTTTAACCATCAGCTGATTAGCATCTGCAATCACAGACCAAAATGGTTCTAATTGCCCAACTGTGAGATTAGCTGTGGGGTTTTAGTGTCCCTTTGTCTCTTGATTCTGATTTCTCTCACCCCTGGTCTTGGCTTGGCTTTGTGCTTTGGGTTCCGATCCCATTACTTCTTTCTTGTTTCTTTGTCTACTTCACTCGTGATTCCAATCCTATTCCCAGTTCTAGTAGAATTGAAGCTGCTCAGCTGTTCATTTCAGTGTAGAACATAATAAAAATTAAAAATTAAAAAAAAAACTAAACCAAAAAGCTCAGTACATCCTCATCCTTCTTACGGAAGATTTTAGAGAAACAGGAAATCAAATTAAACACTATTTCTTTTACTAATTGTCCTTTATTTACAGTGGAGCTGCCACAGCTAAGTTGGTTGAATCACTGAATTACCTATGAACTTTTCTGCTCGTTAGAGTAAAATCAGCAGTTTGGTTACCAGAAAAATATTATCAGTTGTTAACCTCTTACTGTTTACCCTTCAGGTCGCAGCTTAAATACCATTTCCTCATAAAACTGACTTGCTTTTGTTGTTGCTATGGTTTGAATATACTCCAAAATTCGTGTCTAAACTTAATGCCTTTTGTGGAGGTGAGGTCTTCTGAAAAAGTGGAGTCATGAGAGTGGAGTGGTTAGTGCTTTATAAAAAGACTGAAGGGAAATGAGCTTAGGCCCCTTTGCTTTTCATCTTTTCTGCCACATAAGGACACCCAGACATTGTCATCTATGGGAAATGAGTCCCATGACAACTGCTTTCGTCTTGGACTTCCCAGCCTCCAGAACTGTGAGAAATAAATACCAGTTGTTTTGTTATAGCAGCACAAATGGACTAAGACAGTCACCTGGTAACACCCACACATAACACTGCATGTTTTACTCCATCATACATTATTCAGTTTTGAAAACCCATTCCTTTCTCAATAAACTCTAACTTCAAGGAGGGTAGAGAATGTCTTATTCATGCTCAGCATCCTTAGGTGCACTACAGAAGCCAGTACATCACAGGTCTAATAAAAAAATTTTGATCAGTATGAATAACCTCAGGGCACAGGAAAGCCACTGTGGATGCCAACATCTGGCCAACTTTGCAGGGGATTTAATATCTAGCTGGGCATGCACGACATATGATACAAACACAGACAAGCATAAAATCAGGGATCATCAAATAAGTGTTCAACGAAGCTACATTTTTAGTGAAGTTTACAAGGAATTAAGGGGGTGAGGATGGTAACTTAGCATGGCCAATTTTTTTAAAAAAGTGATACTCAGAGAAATAGAGCAACTTATCTTAGTGGAGGGGGTCACTTCGGCAGGGAAGACGGTGTAAGTCAAAGTGTCGATGCTCATGACTTATGGATTCCAGGGACACATCTGTACAGTTTTATTTTATTCTACAGGATACCAAGGACAATAGAGAATTTTCCTTTCTTTATTTCCTCCCCCGCTTCCCCACTGCAGATATCATAGTAAAAGCAACTTTGGGAAATAACCATGACAGTATACACATGTAAAAAATGGAAAGTGAACAAACAGAATTTTGTAGTCATCCATGAGACAGGAAGAGGGACACAGTTACTCAAGGGAGGAAGGAACAGGAGTAAAACCAATGGGATCTGATGCCAAACTGGATGAAGAGGATGTAGGAGAGGGACATGTCTTAGGGTACTCCCAGTCTTTGAAGGAAGGCAAAGAATACTAGGGACATGTTAAAAGAGAGAGAAAGAAATCTGAGTGAGGTTAAGGCCATTGAGCCGGAAGTGACAACAGCAAGCCTCACAGGGGAGGCATCTCCCAGGCTTGGTTTGTAGAATACGGTGCTAAAGAGGTTGATTTGGGGGGGGACAGTTGCATAGAGATATTTTGCCACTCTGAAGAACTAATAGAAGAAAATCTTCAGTTGGAGAAAAAAAATTTAATGTATGAACTTTGCTTTATAAATTTACAGGACAATAATAAAAATATTCAGTTCTCTCATGGAGTTCCCAAAAGTTAATACTGACCTTTTGGTTCAAACTTCACATAACGTATCAGTGACTTCTAATCTTCATAAAAAAATATCAAACATTACTATAGTTCTTGATGTTTTGACATTATTTCTAACTTAAGATGTTAAAGGTGAAAGTCAAAGATTAAACGTAATTAAAGTTTAAACCAAGTACATCTCCAAGGTCAATAAGCACACAAGTTTCATACCACCATTTGTTATAAAAGGAGGGATTCTCAAAAGATGTGAACTTTTGTAGCATGAGCAACTCTCGGAACAAAAAAAGAAAAATTGGCTTGGCTTTGAGAACTGAAGATCTGAGCAGGAACTGGGCCAAACTAGCTGCAAAACGTCTGCACTGTAAAAATAATTCTGCAACTTTTTCCAATGGTGCTGCCTTCAAGTCATCTAGAATGCACAGTGCTGTGAGATATTGGGGAGTTTTTTAGTGTGGATGTGCTGCAGATTCTTTAAGAGACTAATGAATAGTGAGCAAGGACAGGGCCAGCTATGAAGTTGCTCCAATTTTTATTGATGAAATGTTGACCCTTCTAAGGGTGCACCCGTGGCAGGGATGAGACTGCAGGTTGAAACCAGTCTGCCAATTCCCACCTCATTAGGCTCCCATCTGATTTTAGCATATTGGCACTGAACACTGATGCAGGCCTTTGTCCAACACAGGAAGCCCTCCTGACACTTGGCGATAGGTGTTGGGAGCCACACTGAGAAAGCCAGGAGACTGACCAGATGGTAGCTCTCTCTTGGACTTCTTCAGAGATTTATGTTCCCTATGAAGCAGAGAGAATTGGGCAAGTCTTCCAAGCACATGCCCCACCCCCGCCCCTTTCTTATACTTTCATCATATGAAGAAGTCTGGTCTAGTCTTTTGGCAGCCTCAGTAATTTGGCAGGCTGGCAGTCTTGGCAAAGCCACACAGCTCACAGACTCAGGGGCCCTTCAGACCGCAAAGCAATTCTTGCAGTTCACAAAGTTGCTAGCTGAAAGGGACAGAAAAAAGAAGTGATCCATCCCAGCCACCTAAAGTCATTCTGAAAATATGACCAGCTCTGCCAAGACATAGAGCGAAACAACGTATGTAACAGACATTCCAGGAGGGAACTTATGGTGAAAAAATTTTAAATCCATGAATCTTGAGTGGGCATTATACAACCTTTTATATATTGATGGCCAAACATTTCCCCAGGGTCAGCCCTGACTGCAAAGGTGTTCATAAGGAAAGAAGAAACCTTCATTTTCATTTTATGATTGTTATTATTTTTTCATATTTTCTTTAAAGGAAAGGTAATAAGAACACTTAGAGATTCTAATCTTCCACTCTTCAATCTTCAACTGACTTAAGAAAAACAAATTATTGAGATATAACTGATATACCATAGAGTTCACCCATTTAATCCATAGTTTTGGGCACATTACATTATGAACTTATTCAAAATATGGTGAAACTGAATTTTCCATTTGGACTGTTTTTTAAAATACCATTCAATGGCTTTAAATTATATGTACACGGTCATCCAACCTTTACCTCTATTTCTAAAATGCTTTCTTCACACCCCTCCCCAAAGCTCTTTAACCCTTAAGTGATAACTCTTCATTGTCCTCGCCCATTATCCCTGAAACATATTCTAATCTGTCTCTATGAAATTGCCAATTTTAGTGTCTTCCTATAAGCAGAATCATATGGTTTGCCTTTCTGTGTTTGACATAGTTTATGTAGTACCATGTGTTCTAGATTCATCCACATTGTAACATGTGAAAGAACTTTGCTCCTTTTTGTGACCCAATTACATTATATCATATGGATACACTACATTTGTTTTCTCAATTATCTGGAGATAGGCACTTGGGTTATTTCCCCCCTTTTGGCTATTGTGTTCAATTGCCTTTTGTGTGCCTTTTAAAGGGAAGAGAGTGTGCCTGGATGTATGTTGAAATCAGTTGCAGTTAACAACAGACAACGTCCTAAGGATAGGCATCCAATTATGAACCTTCCCATGCTCAGCATCAGTAAAGATTGCTTGAAATGATTTGCATATGTATAAAATAAAGGACAGAATCACTGAATACTTACTAGCATATCTATTTGGGAAAAGGTAAAGTGGCTCTCCTAAGTATAAATCATACCCGACTAATTAAACAGACTTCTTTGAGGTGATACGTATTTATACATGGAAAAACAGACACTGAGAATATGGCTTGCTTTAACTTTCAAAATGTCTTAGAGAAAGTTCTACACTAAGGGTATTATGTTTTAATTAAATCACCACAGAATTGGAAATATGAGCAAACTGTTTTACTATTATAGAAAATTGACATTTCATTCAATGAATATTTATTATGTGCTTAGTTAGGAACTAACACAAAGACATACTTTCTGCATTTGCCCAAATCCACAATCTGGGTGGAATGGAAGCTCAAAGAACAAAACAAAATGTGCAGGACATAAAGGGTCACAAGAAAAAAAATGCAAAAATATTCTTTAGAGGATCAGGTGTAAGACTAATCCTATTTTAAATATATTTTAAATAAACTGGTGAAGAACCACTATGGGGAAATCTTCAAATATATACACATTCCACTCAATTCCTACAGGAAAGAAAAAGGTGAACTTATACTTTGCAAATGAAAAATAATAGTAACAAAACAATTGATACTTCAGTGTGGAAAAGACAAATAAAGCAATCCAAATCCATCCTAAAACTGAGTTTCCACTTGACAATTATGTTCTATCAATATGACCAAGAATAAGTATGTACACATTTTGTACACACTTAAATCATTATGGTGGGTTCACATCTTTATTTATGATACAAAACAAAAAGCAATGTCACAAGATAATAATAGGAAGACTATTTGGAAACAAACCAGATTATTATCTCTTAACCTAATCATGATATTAGAACAGTCATACCTAGTCCTTTTATTATGTGTTTTAAATTATAGAATCATGGTGTAGTATGATTCTGCATTATCACAAGGTCCATTTCAGTGATTATATCAACCATGTCAGAAATAACCTTTTATGGAAAACAATCTCTAAACTTACATTTTGTGCAAGAATTAAACAATATAGTGGCATGAAATGTTAAAAATTCTAGGTTAAAATATGCTCACATTTTTTCATGTGAGTAATCAGAAAAGTATGCCATAATTAACAGGAGAAAGGACAGAAGTAATTGTTTAGTTTTTAGCATGTTATTTTCAACGTCAACAACTTTTTAAGTTGTTGTTACCATTCAGTAAAGTCTGAGATACCTAATTGTAGAAATGATAAGTACATGTAATATAAAAACAAAGGAGAACTTAAAAATGTGTCAGAACCTTCCAATAATGTCACATTTATAAAGTTTAGAACACATAATACACCATGATCTAAATGAGAAATGAGGTTTACTATACTTCATGCTCATCTTCATTTTTCTGCTGACTTAATAGATCTGTATTTAGTGGATGAAATATGATTCAGTTGAAAAAAGTTCAGAGAAGAACATGATCAGAGTAGTGGAGAAAAATGTCCATGAAGACAAATTCAAAAGTTTAGAACTGCAGTTGGAAAGATAAAGTTGATGAGGCTATTTCCAGTGCTGTTAAAAATTGTGAAAGGGGGTTGTGCTCAATGGCACCTACCTGTAGTCCCCATGGCTCAGGAGGCTGAGGTAGGAGGCTCACAAGTTCAAGACCAGCTTCAGCAACTTAGTGAGGCCCTACGTAGTTTGGCAATATCATGTCCCCCATCCCCCCCCAAAAAAAAGACCTGGGGATGTGGCTCAATGGTTAAGCACCCTTGGGTTCAATTCCTGGTACCAAAAAAAAAAAAAAGTGAGGGCTGAGGATGTGGCTCAAGTGGTAGCGAGCTCGACTGGCATGCGCAGGGCACTGGGTTCGATCCTCAGCACCACATAAAAAATAAAATAAAGATGTTGTGTCCACCAAAAAATAAAAAAAAAACATATTAAAAATATTCTCTCTCTCTCTCTCTCTCTCTCTCTCTCTCTCTCTCTCTCTCTTAAAAAAATGTGAAAAGGGAAACTTGGAACGAGTTACTTAATCTGTCCTGGAATACTTGAATAGAGAGGAATTCTCTCCAGTCATTAATGAGGAGAATTTTAAGATAAAGATTTGGGATGCAATTCTTCATGGTACCAGGTGAACTAGAGTTAGAGTTTAAACATGAAGGGAGAAATAAAGTCATTTAAATATTAAAGTCACAAATTGACAAGTTATGCTAGGAGAAGACAACTGGTAGAGTTCAAGACTTACCTCGTCTATACAGATGTCCATGCAGGCAAACACATGTTCTAGAAAGGTATCTTGATACCCACATCTTAGAATGCTGAGCTAGATAAGGGCAATAAGCTTAATTTGTTCTTGTGATTCTTCACACTTGTGTTTAAGACAAGTTCCAGAAGTGACACCTGAAAATGGTCTAAAGAGAAATTAGGTAGAATGGCTACCAAAAAAAGGATCAGGACTTCTTTATCTCCCAGAGCTTAGCACCACACTTAATAGATTTTGAGTGACTACACAAAGGTACTAACCCACATTCTCTCTAATCCTTCACTCCAAGAGAACAGCTAAACAAATCTATCCATTTTAGGGAGGAAATGAGAAAAAGATTCTGAACCCTAAAGATTCTGAAAATATGTATGTGACATCATCATTCTTGTAAAGTTGCGAAAATAAAGTGTTTTTCTTTTCCTCTCAAGAGTTTTTTCTGGAAAGAAAATTGTTGATGAATGTTGTCATTTGTATTTATTACTAAAGCATCTGTCATAGTCATAATATTTATACAATTATTTCATCATTTAGCTTGTATGTGAAATGAGTTGGCCTGTAGATTTCACTATGTTTATTTTCTCCTTTTTTCCCCCCAAATTATAGCTAAATCTGAATTGAAGAAGTGTGGATTTGATAAAGATCAGTTAATTTGTACTGATCATTGTCTTGGGCAAAAACATATTAGGAAACCATCAGTTTATACATAATCTGGATCAAGATTTACCTGATTTCATTAAAGGTCAAATTATTAAATCTTAAACAGGGAATTAAACCAGGATTCTCTCAGGATAATACACAAATTAGATCAGTAAAATACAGATAGTGCTTTACTTTATCAGGGACTCATCTTTGATTCTAAAATGTTCCAGCTGGATCTAGAAGGATAAATAGAAGACTCTAGGAAGTTAGAGACAAAGTAACTGTGGACTGAATTTGATTCAGAAATGATTGCCCTTTATCTGCTTAGTTACAAGTACACTATGTGCCAGCAATTATATAACTCAGAGCAGAAATCATTCTTCCCTCTGGTAAGAAAATTTAAAAGTAAAATCCATGTCTCTCTCTTCTGAGTTCAACTGTCAAATACCTCTGGAAATAATATATTGGTGGAAAATGCTAAATATGCTTCACTTGAGGTGCTCTATCAAAAAAGCACCAACATGAGACCCATTATTCAATAATGTAACATCTGAATCAAGTGGGCACATTGTCTACTCACAGTTCAGATGCCAGAGCCATAGGAAACACACAATGACATGGACTACAGGCCCCTTTCCCCCTGTTCCTGACATATACAGTAGTAGATATGTCAATTCCATGTCCTCTAAAGAGTTCTAAAAGGAAGTTATGTAGCTAAGGCTATAGCATTAGGGACCCCAAAGACTTTGATGAAAATTTTTTATTTTACGATCAAATCATCGTGATGTTCTTGAAATCCAGGCTGGGGTTGTGTTTCAGTGATAGAGTACTTGCATTGCATGTGTGAGGCACTGGGTTAAATTCTCAGCACCATAAACAAACAAACAAACAAACAAACAAACAAGTAAAATAACAGTCCATGAACAGCTAAAAATATATTTAAAAAAAGAAAGAAAGAAATACCTACTATTGAGCACTTCCACATAACTTGCTATGTTCTTTTTACTTTTTCATCTAAATGTCCTGAAATTGGGCATATCAGTAAATGCTTTCTAAATTGTCCTATTTCTCTCCAAGCAATGAAATAGAAGATACCATCAGAAGCCTACCAACAAAGAAAAGAACAGGACCAGATGGATACAGGGCCAAATTCTATAAAGACCTTTAAAAAATAACTAATATCAATACTCTTCAATTTATTTCAAGAAATAGAAAAAGAGGAAGCACTTCCAAACTCATTCTATGAGGCCAATATCACCCTGATTCCAAAAAACAGGCAAAGACATATCAAAGAAAGAAAACCTTAGACCAATATCTCTAATGAACATACTTGCAAAAATTATCAATAAAATACTGGCAAATTTAATACAAAAATATATTAAAAAACCATAGCAAAGTAGCAGGATACAAAATCAACACCTATTAATCAAATGTATTTCTATATATCAGTGACAAATTCTCAGAAAGGGAAACAAGGAAAACTACCACAAAAAAAAGAAATACATACATACATACTTGGGAATCAACCTAACAAAAGAGATGAAGACCTCTACAATAAAAACCACAGAATGCCAAAGAAAGAAATTAAAGAAGATCTTAGAAGATAGAAAGATCTCCTTTGTTCTTGGATAGGCAGAATTAATAATACCAAAATCACCATACTACCAAAAGCACTATACAGATTTAACGCAATTCAGATTAAAATCCCAATGGTATTTCTCATAGAAATAGAAAAAGCAGTAATAAAATTCATCTGGAAAAATAAGAGACCCACAATAGCTAAATCAATCCTTAGCAAGAAGAGTGAAGCAGCTGGCATCACAAAATGACCTTAAACTATACTACAGAGCAATAATAACAGAAACAGCATGGTACTGGCACCAAAATAGACTGGTAGACCAATGGTACAGAATAGAGAACACAGAGACTAACCCATATAGCTACAGTTATATATAATATACAGTTATATTAGACAAAGGTGCCAAAAACATACATTGGAGAAAAGATAGTGTCTTCAACAAATGGTGCTGTGAAAACTGGAAATCCATATGCAACAAAATGAAATTAAACCCCTATCTCTCATCAGGCACAAAACTCAACTCAAAGTGTATCAAGGACCTAGGAATTCAACCAGATACCCTGTGTCTAATAGAAGAAAAAATAGGCCCAAATCTCCATCATATTGGATTAGGCCTCTACTTCTTAATAAGACTCTTGTAGCACAAGAATTAAAATCAAGAATAAATAAATGGGATGGTTTCAAACTAAAAAGCTTCTTCTCAGAAAAAGAAACAATCAGTGAGGTGAATAGAGATCCTAAAGCTTGGGAGCACATTTTTACTACTTGTACATCAGATAGAGCACTAATCTCTAGGATATATAAAGAACTCAAAAAGACAAACATCAAAAAAAAAAAAGCCCAATCAATAAATGGGCAAAAGAACTGAACAGACACTTCTCAGAAGAAGATATACAATCAATCAAAAAATATAATAAAAAAATATTCACCTTCTCTAGCAGTTAGAGAAATGAAAAATCAAAACTACTCTAAGATTTCATCTTACTCCAGTCAGAATGGCAGCTAGTAAGAACACAAACAACAATAAGTGTTGGTGAGGATGTGGGGGAAAAGGCACATTCATACACTGCTTGTGGGACTGCAAAATGGTGCAGCCAATATGGAAAGCAGTATGGAGATTCCTTGGAACACTGGGAATGGAACCACCTTTTGACCTAGCTATCCCATACCCCAAAGACTTAAAAACAGCACTATAGGGACTCAGCCACATCAATGTTTATAGCAGCACAATTCACAATAGCTTAACTGTGGAATCAACCTAGATGCCCTTCAGTAGATGAATGAATAAAGAAAATGTGGTGTATATACACAATGGAATATTATTCAGCATCAAAGGAGAATAAAATCCTGGCATTTGCAGGTACATGGATGGAGATGGAGAATATAATGCTAAGTGAAGTTAGCCAATCCCCCCAAAACACAAATGCCAAATGTTTTCTCTGATATAAGGAGGCTGATTCATAGTGGGGTTGGAATGGGAGCATGGGAGGATTAGACAAACTCTAGATAGGGCAAAGGAGAGGGAAGGGAAGGGAGGGGGCGTGGGGGTAGGAAAGATGGTGGGATGAGATGGACATCATTACCCTAAGGACAAGCATAAAGACACAAATGGTGTGAATATACTTTGTATACAACCAGAGATATGAAAAATTGTGCTCTATATGTGTATTATGAATTGTAATGCATTCTTCTGTCATATATAACAAATTGGAAAAAAAAATTTTAAAAGAAAAACAAAGAAATTGTCCTGAGAATGTTTTCTATGCAAGATCAAACTTTCATATTTTCTCCTATATGTGAATTTATCTATGTAAATTGATACAATATCACTAAAAACTGACTTTAATTATTTTTTAACAATCCTATTTAACTCAACAGAAAATCTACCATTTGATTTACCTGATCTTTTTGGATTTATATTTGGAAAGTTAGCCAATCAAGGCTTCTCAAAATTTAAAGTGCATAAAAATAACTTAAAGATCTTGGTAAAAAGTAGATTCTAATTCATTAGGACTTGAGATTCTGCATTTCTAATAAGCTCCCAAGATGCTGGTGGGCTAAAGACCACACGGGGAGTAGTAATCATGCAAGTATTATTTAAGATGCCAATCACAACACTTGGGGTGATCTGAAGACATCCTGATAGTGCCATTGAAATTCTATATTTTATCCCTGGAAAATCACACTCAGGAACTGCTTCTTCCTGGATCATTCATCATGCAGATCCACCTTGAACTCACATAATCAAACCACTTCATTTAAAAGACAAGGTGTTGGTAACATAAAGTCACTTAAATATAGAATGATACCTTCACATGAAGAAAAATTACTTTTTGTTTAAATCAACTTTACATATAAAGAGTAAAAGTTGCTTTCTACTTTCAAGAACTCCTTGTAAAGGAATGACAGGGACTAGACTTTGAAAAGGTCAAGAGATTTGCCTCCCCTTTCTACTGCTAAAGAATTTCATCACTGTTTTTGTGGAGTGCTGAGCCGCCTGGGCTTTGAAATGATTATCTACTATTTCAGAGATTTAGCTCAAGCATTGCAGTTTTTCATAGGTAAGTTTCTTGCTGAAGAAGGATTTGAAATGCTGATAGGCTGGCTGGCAATATAGCCATAGTCTATATAGTAAGATTCAGATACATCCTTAAGATGCAAAATAACAGAGAATATAACACATAGGATAATGTATTAACAAAATAAATGAAAAATATAAATAATTTGAAATTATTATTTATATTTTTGAAATATAAATAATATTTAATATTAGTTGAATAATATTAGTTGAAATTCTAAGTACAGGAAGAATTTCAAGTGGCAAACACATAAGAAATTTAAAGAAAAGAGAGACCTGAAGAAACACAAGGGAACATCATCAGGCATAACATGAACAGATTCAACTGGATTAAATACTGAAATCTCATATATACTCATCTTCAAATCAGTAAATTCTATAGATACAATTTCCTTTGTAAATGAATTCCAAAACTTGATGCCTTCAAAATAGAAATTGATACCTAGACAAAGGAAAATAGGTAAAAGAGTTAAACATGTATTAAACGGATTTCACAGAATCTATTCAAAATTAGAAAACAAATGTATGATTTGCAGATATTAAGATAACTGATTTTAATTAAGATAGAGTATTTCCATAAGTAGGAAAACAATAATTTGTATAATTTGGTAAGTCGTCATGTTTTGACAGGTTGTTAACTTGAAAATATTAAAGACAAATAACATTGTTCATTGTGTCTTTACTGAAGAACCTAAGTGAATTAATTTAATAAGTGATGGTGACAAATAATATTCAGTAGTACACAAAAATTAGAAAACGTATTCAACTTTGTCTATACTACATAAGAACTAGATTTTAAAATTCATATATGTTGTCTCTCTGGATAGAGAAATTGCTACCTCAACATAGTGATAATGCCAACCATACCTAAAGGAATGATAGCACAAAAATCAAAATTTGGACAATAATAGAAAGAAAGGATTAAAGATGGTAATAGACACATGCAGATAACCCCAAAGAGGGCGTAACTGGTTACAAAGACACACTCAGTGCCTCATGGTGTCGCTTATCTCTTCGGGAAATGCTCAAGTCTGGCAATGAAACTGCAAAGAAACTGCCCTTAAAGGACTGAATCTTTGTAATGGTGTCTTCCGCTAAAAATTAAAATAGGGTTCATTTCAGGTAACAGGTTTTTGGCAATATTTTGATTTAAACCTCAAAACAAATTTCTTCAAATGTTCTCAGAGCTTATTCTGGCTCTGTTTTTTCCTTTTTTGCTTTGGTATATAAGCATCCACCTGGCTGATGGTCTAAATCCAGAGAGAAGATTTCCCTTGAAGGGGAATTTTTTTTAACATTTCATCTACACCAAGGTAGGTAAGCAACAGAAATACACGTGCAAACGTGCATGTGGCTTTTTAGGAACATCTATTTTTGAGTTAGTGTGTACATAGGTATGTATGCATTCGTTGCTGGGGGTTGAACCCAGGATCTCACTGGACCACTGAGCTACACCCAAGCCTTCCTTTAGGCTTTCAATTTTCAGCTGCTAATTATTGTTTAAGCATCAGAGACAAATGAATTTCCCTTTGAGGATACTCTCATGTGTAGACTGAATGTCCGTGTGTGTCCAAAATTCATGTGTTAAAACTTAATTCAGTGTGATATTATTAGAAAGTGAGGGCTTTGGGAGGCCATTAGTTCCTGAGGGTAGAGACTTCAGGGATGGCCTCTGTAAAACAGACCCCCGAGAGCTCCCGATCCCCTTCCATCACTTGAAGTCAGAGTGGAAAAGACAACATTCAAGAAACCAGAAAAAGAGGGCCCTCACTAGACACCCAATCTCCTGGTGCCTGGAACTCAGACTTTTCAACCTCCAGAATTTTGTGAAATAAATTCCTCTTATTTCTAAGCCATCTAGTCTATGGTATTCTGTTACAGCCATCTGAATTGATTAAGATGCTTCCATTAATTTAGATGTGTTCCAGGCACTGTGCTAGGAGCTGGAGCTACAGAGGGTGAAACAGCAGAGCCCACACCTCAAAGAGACTCACAGAATAACAGAGAAGACCATCACTTCCCCAATAAGCACTTGATGAATAAAATTAAATAAGAAAGTGTTTAGGCCTTTCATTCATGCCATTTTTCATTTATGCATGAGCTTATTCTTTCATTCATTTATTCACATACGGTGGACAGGAAAGATAAGGTCTCTGACCTCAGGAACTGGGAGCTGAACAAAGTGCACACACAACTGCACAGAGATTGTACAGACAGTGAGTCGACACGAATTTTATTTTTAGGGGACTTGTTTGATTTTACCACCTTACACACAGTGTAATTTTTGAATGTTGCTTCATGCTATGTTATAAATGTGTCCCTGATATCAGGCTTAATTTAAAATACTATATTTCCAATTTAAAATACCTTCCCAGTGGCTATTTTACTGACTGTAGCTCAACCTACATCTCATTAAACAGGCAAGCAAGATGATGTTTGGAAAAAAAGGATCCCGTAGTGTCAGAAGTGCCTGTGGGCACTTAAAACCACTGAGTTTATCTATGTTCATGAGGCCTATGATCATGTACTTTGTAGGGATATAGGCACAAAATAGGTATAAAGAAATCTCTATGTGTGCAAAGTGTCAACAGAAATATCCTGGCAAAATAACATGCTCATGGAAATTTACCAATATCTTCTCACATTGATAAGCAATTACTTCTGGCTACTGTCAAGTTCACAAATTCCTCAGCTATTTAGAATGAATGATTCTTGCCCAGAAAGTTCTCATAGTCTGCTTGAACAAGGAAAGAAGGAGCTTTCAAAAATTTATTAGAGTATCTGATGTATGAAAAACTCAAGCCCCTTCAAAATGAGCTGCAAATATCTCAGAAAAGGACGTGTGTGTGTTTCCCATTTCACTGACAGAGGAAAAGAGAAGGAAGTTTGGAACTCACCATGCCAGTAGGAGTGAAAGGAAGAAAACTGAATCACAGAAACCAGAAAATAAAGCATTTAAAAAAAGAATACCGCACCCCTCACAAATCACAGCAAGTTATTTTGTGAACATCAACAAACTAATTCTGTGTTTATGCAGAAAGGCAAAAGACTTAGAATAGCCCACACAAATAATTAACACAGTTAATATAATTTCTTAATTACTTCCTAATTAACACAATTAAGAAGAACAAAGTTGGAGGACTGACATTACTGAACTTCAAGACACTATAAATCTTACTATAAAGCTAGAGTAATTAAGACAGTGCAGGACTGGCAAAAGAATGAACAAAAACATCATTGGAACAGATTAAAGATCCCAGAAAAATATCCACATAAACACAGTCAACTGAACTTTAACCAAGAAACAAAGGCAATAAATTGGAGAAGGAAGAATCTTTGCAACAAATAATGCTAGAACAAGCTTGGCATGCACATGCAGAATTATTTTTTCTTAAATTTTTTAAAAAACAGAGGCATGACCTTTTAACTTTTATAAAAATAAACTCAAAATGGATCTTATAAATAAGTGTAAAACTACAAAAATATAAAGCTACTGCAAAATAATATGAAAAAAATCCAGTTTATCTGGATTTATTGATGACTTTTTAAACACAACACCCAGAGTGGAAAAGATCCAAATAGATCCAAGAGATCCATGGAATTAAAAATGGAGAAGTAGGACTTCATTAAAATTTAAATTATGAGAATTATGAAAATTTTTGAACTACAGTGTTAGGAGAATAAAGACAATGAAGACTTAGAGAAAATACTCTCAAAACACATATATAATAAAGGACCTATATTTAAAAATCTACATAGAGTAAACTCAACACTTAGATAACCAAAAATGTGATTTTAAAATGCGTTGAAAATCTGATCAGACACATTGCCAAAGAAGATCAATTAATGGCAAATGAGCATGTAAAAAGATGTTCAACATCATGCATTATTAGGAAATTATGAATTTAAACAACACTGAGATACCACAAACATACCTAGTAGGCTGGGTAAACTTTAAAACACTGACAGCATCTAATCCTGGTGGGAATGTGGAGCAACCGGAACTCCCATTCATTACTGATGGGAATGGAAAAGGTGCAGTCACTCTGAAAGGCTACTTGGTAGAAGAGAGGCAGTTTATGAAAACTTTCTGTAGTTCCTACTCAATTTTTCTGTAAATGTAAAATTGCTGTAAATATAAAGTGGGTTTTTTTTTTGTTTTATTTTCTTTTAAGGAAGAGAAAAAGCAAATGTATTCTGGAAACAAAACTCACATAAAAGTATATAAAAAGTTTTTTAAAATAGAGGATAAACTCACCACTCAGAAGAAATTACAGGACAAGAAATTTAAAGTAATATAAACTTGTCCATAGAATTTGAGTGTTTGTCAATAGGACTGTTATCTTTTTTAATGCAAAAACAGAAAACACCAAACGAAAGACAAAAAGTTCAGTGAAATTCAACCCCATGTTGCTTTCTTAACAAATCTCAAAGAGATCTCAAAATGACACAATTGTGCTATGCATTGCACATATTTGTCTCTTTTGAGTGTTCTATGCATTGCATAAGTTCATTTTTCTGTTTTGGCATATGTCACATTCATATTCAAAATTAACTGATATTATTGTAATTAATTGTCCAAGAAATGGGTCAACTAATCTAATATTTCTCAGGGAATCATCATCATAAATTAATATTTAATGTGTTGCATTATGCAAAAGTATAGTAATACTTTCACTGCTCCATATTGCAATGATTCCTGACATCTCCATGAATTTTAGAAATGTTATTTTCCCACTACATGACACATTGAAAAATTAAGAGGGGAAATATTGTAGAATTGTACAAAATGATCTAAAGATTCAATAATGAAGAGGTATTTATAAATATTAGCAAATGGTATAGTAGTTAAGTAGTCAAATATACCCCCAATGAGTGAGCATTTAGTCCACAGAAGCAGATTGGGTTGATCTAAAATGCTAAAAAATACTCCAGTTAGTGTTTTGTTTCTGGGGAGTTTTTTTTAGGCATTTGTTGCTTTATGGTAGTGGAAAAAACTCTTTCTGAAGATCTGATTATTAATTTATCATTAATTATCATGTGAGTTTTCTTTGTTGAAGTGATTTTTTTTAGTTGGAATTTGGATATTCCAATTGACTCTCAAGTAAAATTGGTATGTTTCAAAATTTCCCTCATCTTTAGGACAAGTAATATTTCCTGCTTCAAAAGATGATAGTGTCAGCAAACACAAGTATAGTAGTCACTCCTTAACCATGGGGGATATCAAGAACTTTTTGATGCCTACAACTACAGATTTTATTGAACCTTATACATACTGTTTTTTTTCCTTTATGAATATACCTCTGTGTGATTAAGTTTAATTTATAAATCATGCACACTAAGAAATTAACAATAACTAATAGAAGAAATTATAACATGATACTGTGATAAAAGTTACATAGGGTAGACTCTTTCACATGATACTATGATAGAAGACCTGATAACTGAGACAGCTGAAAAGTGACTAATGGGAAGGTAACATATACTGTGCAGATACACTAGACAAAGGGATGACTGACATACTGTGTAGGACATAGTGCGATGCCACAAGATTTCATTGCATTACTCACAATGGCTTGCAATTTAAAACTTTTGAATAGTTTACTTCTGGAATTTTCTAATTAATATTGTTGGACTATATGGTTGACCATGGGCAATAGAAACTTTGGAAAATGAAAACTGTGAAAGGGGGAAATAATGTTTGTGATATCAGCCACTTTACTTCCCTAGATTTCATATGCTGAGCTTTCCTTCTACCATGGAGTAAACAAAATAAAATGTTACCATGTTCCTGAGTCTGTAGGACACAGGAGCTCTGACATGGCTTCTCTGAGTAATCAGTGTCATTTGATGTAAATATTTTCATCTGCTGATCATGATATCATTTAATATCACCTTCACCTATCCTTTCTCCTTCCTGTTTTTGAGAATTAAATTTAACTTGGTCAGAATCAGTGACAAAAGAAAAACACTACAGAATTGGCAGAAATTATGGGATTAAATTGTGGATGGTAGAACTCCAAATTTTCAAGAATGTAGGTTTTTGATACTTCATGGAGATGGAACAATTTTAGTTGACTGTTGTCTCTGTCTCATCTTTACTATAGCTTAGCCTATCCTAACACACACACATTTTGGAAAACAGTTTGATCAGTTCTACAAAGTTGAAAGTGGACAAATCATGTTACCCATTAATTTTATTTCTTGATGTTTCCTAGAGTAATATTTGCCTCTTGTATGGTATACACTGCAGCACTTTTTGTAATAGCAAAATATTAGAATCATGGAAACATTAGTCAAAAATTGGATTAAAAAACATAACATGATGATGAACTGCACCCATCAGTTAGAAGAGATTAACAATACACTGCAATTTTTTTTTAAAAAGCATGATAATGAATAGAGTTCAATAGTTAAGCTTTGCAGATAAAAATGTTACAAAAGCATAGATAAATGTGACACTATTTTTTACACTACAAACACACCAAAAGGAATAAAATGTTTGTAGCTTATTAAATGTGAATGCAAAAATATAAAGATTAGTCTTGATGTGTAACATTAGATTTATGATCTTGAGGAAGGGTCAGAACAAAGTAGGACTTTGAGGTCAAGAAGGGCTATATTTGTCTATCATGTATTATGACTGAAGAAAACTGACGTGAGTATTGTATTTGTGCAATGTTTAAAAATAAACATGACGAACAAAGGTAAGAAGCAAATGTGATCTAATACGTGGTTAGTGTTAAATTGTGATGGGAATAATAGTTCAACATATGAAACTGTACATTACTGACTATTAGGATAAGATGATCTGTGTACAATAAACTCTCCTAAGACTTGGGAAAATATTTGTTTCGTTTTTTCTTACTCTAAGACCTCTGTGCCATGACTATAAAAATAAAGTTTTCTCTTTTAGTAGATCACAACAAATTCCTGGTTCATTATAACAACATCATAATTCACAAATCATAAAATCCACCCATAATAAGTGTACAGTTGGGTGAGTTTTAGTAAATTTTATGAGTTGTGTAACTATCACAATATATTTTATAACACTTCACCCCCAAAAATACTTTTGTGCCATTTTGCAGACAGCTTCTACTTCTGTCGCTAGCCCTAGGAAAATCACTGGCAAATATCTGTCTCTACATTTTGGATTTTTTAAAGAAATTTCATTAACTGGTATCATATAATATGCAAAGTTACTGTCTGGTTGGGTTCATTTAGTACTATGACTTGAGATTTCATGGTTTGATATGTGTCAGTAGTTCATTTCTTCTTAATGTGAGTGTACTATATGGTTGTACCACATTTTACTGAGCTGTTCATATGTGAATGGGCATACTGATCATCTCCTTTGGGAGACAGTATATAATGTCACATTCAAGCAACTTGAAGTGAGATCATCCTAAGTGATCAGGATGGGACTAAATCTAACATCTAGTGTGCTCATCAGAGACAGAGAGGAAAAGATACAGAGAAAAAAAAGAAGAAGAAGATAAGGTGAAGAAGGAGGCAATAGTTGGTGTTTATGCTGCTACAGGAAACTGGAAGAAGCAAGAAAGGAACTTCCACTCCCAGCTCCTTCGGAGGGAGTGTTGTGTTGCTGATATTTGATTTTGGAAATGTTGGACATCTAGCTTCTTAAATTTCTGTTGCTTTAAGCCACCAAGTTTGTAGCAATTAGTTTTAACAGGTTTATTTTTTATTATTAAAAAAATATTAAAGGTATAATAAAAGTATTGCTAGTCATATGCTAAGTGATTATTTAACTTCTTAAAATGTTACCAAACTTATTTGTCAGAGTGATTGTTCATAGTGTAAATTCCCCAGCAGGAATGTATAAGAATTGCAGTTTTTCCACATTATTGCCTAGATATTCTCATTTTATTTTAGTCATTCTAATCAGTGTGTGATAATGTCTGTCTTCTCAAGTGTCTAATGATGTTGTGCCTCTTGTGCTTATTTCAGATCTCTGCCCATTTTCTTATTGGAAAGTAAATTTTCTTATTATTTAGTATATGAATTCTTTACATATTTTGAATATAAGTCCTTAATCAGAAATGTTTACAAGTATTTCTCAGTCTGTGGGTGTCTGATGAAAGGCAAATTTTATATAGTCCCACCTGCCATTTTTTCTAAGATATATTATATATTTAGTGTCATAGCTATGAAATTTTTGCCTAATCCAAGGCCACAAATATTTTCTTCTATATTTGTCTTGGTCACATTTTTGCTGTTGTGCTCAAAATATACAACAAGAATAACTGAGAGGAGGTCTTGTTGTATAACCTTGTTGGGATCCTAGGTTCAGAGTTCAGTCCATGGTTGACCATTTCCATTACTCTGGGCCCCAGGTGAAGAAGAATACCCTGGCAGAAAGATGGTGTTGGAGTAAAGCTCATGGTGACCAGGAAACAGAGACAGGAAGGTGACCACCTCCTGCATCCACACCCCACCTGCCTATAGTCGCCATAAAATTAACCCACTCAAACTGGGATTGACAGATTAGATCACAGCTCTCATAATCTCATGATGTCACCTCTTCACATTCCTATATTGACATAAGAGCTTTTGGGGAACACCTCAATCCAAACCATGATAATATTTTATTCTAGAGACATTATACTATGAGATCTTACATTTGGATTTATAATCCATTTTGAATTAGGTGTTGTGTATGGTGTGATATAAGGGCCTAGAGTCATCTCTTTACATATGGATAACCAGCACCACTTGTGGAAAAGACTATCATTTCCCCCATTAAATTACTTTAGCATCTTTATAAAAACTCAATTGGTCATATGTGTGTAGGTTTCCTTCTGGATTCTCTAGTCGATTTCACTGTTCTCTATTTGTCTTTAGACTAATATTACACTGTCCTGATACTTAAACATCACATTATGTTGTGAAATATGATAGTGTATAAGTCCTGCACTTTATTCTTTGTTTTTCAGATTTATTTCAGATACCCTAGGCCCTTCATATCTCTATACAGATTTTAGGATTTAGTGTTCTACAGCTTCTGGGATCTTTCATACATCAAATGCAGGAAAGTTCATATGAACCAACTCTTGCTTCCATTATAGACAGCTAACATTTAATAATATGGACTGACGATTCTGAGAAAGGGAGCATTTAGAACAAACACATTTTTTTTTATTGGTTGTTCAAAACATTACAAAGCTCATGACATATCATCTTTCATACATTTTATTCAAGTGGGTTATGAACTCCCATTTTTACCCCAAATACAAATTGCAGAATCACATCAGTTACACATTCATATTTTTACATAATGGCATATTAGCGACTGTTGTATTCTGCTGCCTTTCCTATCCCCTACTATCCCCCCTCCCCTCCCCTCCCCTCCCATCTTCCCTCTCTACCTCATCTGTTGTTGTTCAGTTCTCTCCCTTGTTTTTCCCCCCCTTTCCCCTCACAACGTCTTATATGTGATTTCATATAAAGTTGAGGGTTTCCTTCCGTTTCCATGCAATTTCCCTTCTCTCTCCCTTTCCCTCTCACCACTCGCCTCTGTTTTATGTTAATCTTTTCCTCATGCTCTTCCTCCCTGCTCAGTTCTTAGTTGCTCTCCTTAAATCACAGAAGACATCTGGCATTTATTTTTTAAGGATTGGCTAGCTTCATTTAGCATAATCTGCTCTAATCCCATCCATTTTCCTGCGAATTCCATGATTTTGTCATTTTTTAGTGCTGCGTATTGTGTATAAATGCCACATTTTTTAATCCATTCATCTATTGAAGGGCATCTAGGTTGGTTCCACAGTTTAGCTATTGTGAATTGTGCTGCTATGATCATTGATGTGGCAGTATCCCTATAGTATGATCTTTTAAGGTCCTCAGGGAATAGTCCGAGAAGTGCGATAGCTGGGTCAAATGGTGGTTCCATTCCCAGCTTTCCCAGGAATCTCCATACTGCTTTCCAATTTGCAGTCCCACCAGCAATGTACAAGTGTACCCTTTTCCCCACATCCTCACCAGCACTTATTGTTGTTTGACTTCATAATGGCTGCCAATTTTACTGGAGTGAGATGGTATCTTAGGGTGGTTTTGATTTGCATATCTCTGACTGCTAGAGATGGTGAGCATTTTTTCATGTACTTGTTGATTGATTGTATGTCCTCCTCTGAGAAGTGTCTGTTCTGGTCCTTGGCCCATTTGTTGATTGGGTTATTTGTTATCTTATTGTTTAATTTTTTGAGTTCTTTGTATATTCTGGAAATTAGGGCTCTATCTGAAGTGTGAGGAGTAAAGATTTGTTCCCAGGATGTTGGCTCCCTATTTACTTCTCTTATTGTTTCTCTTGCTGAGAAAAAAACTTTTTAGTTTAAGTAAGTCTCATTTGTTTATTCTTGTTATTAACTCTTGGGCTATGGGCGTCTGTCCTATTAAGGAATTTGGAGCCCGACCCCACAATATGTAGATCGGAGCCAACTTTTTCTTCTATCAGGTGCAGAGTCTCTGATTTGATATCAAGCTCTTTGATCCATTTTGAGTTAACTTTTGTGCATGGCGAGTGAAAGGGGTTCAGCTTCATTTTGTTGCGTATGGATTTCCAGTTTTCCCAGCACCATTTGTTGAAGTTGCAATCCTTTCTTCATTGCATGCTTTTAGCCCCTTTATCAAATATAAGAAAGTTGTAATTTTGTGAATTAGTCTCTGTGTCCTCTATTCTGTACTATTGGTCCACCTGCCTGTTTTGGTACCAGTACCATGCTGTTTTTGTTACTATTGATCTGTAGTACAGTTTGAACTCTGGTATCTCTATACCTCCATATTCACACTTCCTGCTTAGAATTGCTTTTGCTATTCTGGGTCTTTTGTTTTTCCATATGAATTTCATGATTGTTTTATCAATTTCTACAAGAAATGCCGATGGGATTTTGATTGGCATTGCATTAAACCTGTAGAGAACTTTGGGTAATATTACCATTTTGATGATGTTAGTTCTGCCTATCCATGAACAGGGTACATTTTTCCATCTTCTAAGATCTTCTTCTATCTCTCTCTTTAGGGTTCTGTAGTTTTCATTGTATAAATCTTTCACCTCTTTTGTTAGGTTGATTCCCAAGTATTTTTTTTGATGATATTGTGAATGGAGTGGTTTTCCTCATTTCCATTTCAGAAGTTTTGTTGCTGATATACAGAAATGCCTTTGATTTATTCGTGTTGATTTTATATCCTGCCACTTTGCTGAATTCATTTATTACCTCTAGCAGTTTCTTTGTAGACCCTTTTGGGTCTGTTAGATATATTATCATATCATTCGCAAATAGCGATAATTTAAGTTCTTCTTTTCCAATTTTTATGCCTTTAATTTCTTTTGTCTGTCTAATTGCTCTGGCTAGTATTTCAAGAACTAAATTGAATAGAAGTGGTGAGAGAGGGCATCCCTGTCTAGTTCCAAATTTTAGAGGGAATGCCTTCAGTTTTTCTCCATTTAGAATGATGCTAGCCTGAGGCTTAGCATATATAGCTTTTACAATGTTGAGGTAAGTTCCTGTTATCCCTTTGTGCTTTTTCTGCATCTATTGAGATGATCATATGGTTCCTATCTTTAAGTCTATTGATGTGGTGAATAACATTTATTGATTTCCGTATATTGAACCAGCCTTGCATCCTAGGGATGAATCCTACTTGATCATGGTGCACAATTCTTTTGATATGCTTTTGTATTTGATTTGCCAGGATTTTATTGAGAATTTTTGCATCTAGGTTCATTAGAGATATTGGTCTGTAGTTTTCTTTCTTTGAAGTGTCTTTGTCTGGTTTCATGATCAGGGTGATGTTGGCCTCATAGAATGAATTTGGAAGAGCTCCTTCTTTTTCTATTTCTTGAAATAGCTTGAAAATTATTGGTATTAATTCTTCTTTGAAGGTTTTATAAAACTCCGCTGTATACCCATCCGGTCCAGGGCTTTTCTTGGTTGGTAGTCTTTTGATGGCCTCTTCTATTTCTTCCTTTTTAATTGGTCTGTTTAAATTGTGTGTGTCTTCCTGACTCAATCTGGGCAGATCATATGACTTAAGAAATTTATCGATGCCTTCACTATCTTCTATTTTATTGGAACATAGGGTTTCAAAATACTTTCTAATTATCTTCTGTATTTCTGTAGTGTCTATTGTGATATTGCCTTTTTCATCCTGTATGTTAGTAATTTGAGTTCTCTCTCTTCTTCTCTTTGTTAGCATGGCTAAGGGTCTGTCGATCTTATTTATTCTTTCAAAGAACCAACTTTTACTTTTATCAATTTTTTCAATAGTTTTTTTTGTTTCAATTTCTTTGATTTCCACTCTGATTTTAATCATTTCTTGTCTTCTACTACATTTGCTGTTGTTTTGCTCTTCCTTTTCTAGGATTTTAAGATGAAGTGTGAGTTCATTTATTTGTTGGTTTTTTCTTTTTTTGAGGAATGAACTCCAGGAAATGAATTTCCCTCTTAAAACTGCTTTCATTGTGTCCCATAGATTCCGGTATATTGTGTCTGTATTGTCGTTTATCTCTAAAAATTTTTTTATTTCCTCCTTTATGTCTTCTGTAACCCATTGATCATTCAGTAACATATTTTTCATTTTCCAGGTGATGCAGGATTTTTCCTTCCTTCTTTTATCATTGATTTCCAGTTTCATTCCATTATGGTCAGATATGGTGCATGGTATTATCTCCAAACCTTTATATTTACTGAGAGTTATCCTATGGCATAATATATGGACTATCTTTGAGTAGGATCCATGTGCTGCTGAGAAGAACATGTATCCACTTGATGATGGTTGATATATTCTATATATGTCGGTTAAGTCTAGGTTATTGATTGTGTTATTATTTTTTTTATTTTTTATTGGTTGTTCAAAACATTACAAAGCTATTGACATATCATGTTTCATACATTAGATTCAAGTTGGTTATGAACTCCCATTTTTACCCCAAATACAGATTGCAGAATCACATCTGTTACATATCCACATTTTTACATAATGCCCTATTAGTAACTGTTGTATTCTGCTCCCTTTCCTATCCTCTACTATCCCCCCTCCCCTCCCCTCCCATCTTGTCTCTCTACCCCATCTACTGTATTTCACGTCTCTCCTTGTTTATTTACCCATTCCTCGCAACCTCTTATGAGTGCTTTAGTATAACAATGAGCGTCTCCCTCCATTACCATGCAATTTCTCTTTTCTATCCCTTTCCCTCCCACCTATTGTATCTGTTTAATGTTGATCTTTCCTTCCTGCTCTTCCTCCCTGCTCTGATCCTGGTTATTCTCATTATATCAAAGAAGACATTTGGTATTTGTTTTTTAGGGATTGGCTAGCTTCACTAAGCATAATCTGCTCTAGTGCCATCCATTTCCCTGCAAAATCCATGATTTTGTCATTTTTTAGTGCTGCGTAATATTCCATGGTGTATAAATGCCACATTTTTTTTATCCATTCATCTATTGAAGGGCATCTGGGTTGGTTCCACAGTCTAGCAATTGTGAATTGTGCCGCTATGAACATCGATGTGGCAGTATCCCTGTAATAAGCTCTTTTAAGGTCTTCAGGGAATAGTCCGAGAAGGGCAATAGCTGGGTCAAATGGTAGTTCCATTCCCAGATTTCCCAGGAATCTCCATACTGCTTTCCAAATTGGCTGCACTAGTTTGCAGTCCCACCAGCAATGTACAAGAGTACCCTTTTCCCCACATCCTCGCCAGCACTTGTTGTTATTTGAGTTCATAATGGCTGCCAATCTTACTGGAGTGAGATGGTATCTTAGGGTGGTTTTGATTTGCATTTCTCTGACTGCTAGAGAAGGTGAGCATTTTTTCATATATTTGTTGATTGATTGTATGTCCTATTCTGAGAAGTGTTTGTTTAGGTCTTTGGCCCATTTGTTGATTGGGTTATTTGTTTTCTTATTGTTTAATTTTTTGAGTTCTTTGTATACTCTGGATATTAGGGCTCTATCTGAAGTGTGAGGAGTAAAAATTTGTTCCCATGATGTAGGCTCCCTATTTACCTCTCTTATTGTTTCTCTTGCTGAGAAAAAACTTTTCAGTTTAAGTAAGTCCCATTTATTGATTCTTGTTATTAACTCTTGTGCTATAGGTGTCCTGTTAAGGAATTTGGAGCCCGACCCCACAATATGTAGATCGGAGCCAACTTTTTCCTCTATCAGGCGCAGAGTCTCTGTTTTGATATCTAGCTCCTTGATCCACTTTGAGTTAACTTTTGTGCATGGCGAGAGGAGGGGATTCAGATTCATTTTGTTGCAAATGGATTTCCAGTTTTCCCAGCACCATTTGTTGAAGATGCTATCCTTCCTCCATTGCATGCTTTTAGCTCCTTTATCAAATATAAGATAGTTGTAGCTTTGTGGATTAGTCTCTGTGTCCTCTATTCTGTACCATTGGTCCACCCGCCTGTTTTGGTACCAGTACCATGCTGTCTTTGTTACTATTGCTCTGTAATATAGTTTGAAATCTGGTATCGCTATACCGCCTGATTCACGCTTCCTGCTTAGAATTGCTTTTGCTATGCTGGGCCTTTTATTTTTCCATATGAATTTCATGGTTGCTTTATCTATTTCTACAAGAAATGCCGTTGGGAATTTGATTGGGATTGCATTAAACCTATAGAGAATTTTTGGTAATATCGCCATTTTGATGATGTTAGTTCTGCCTATCCATGAACAGGGTATATTTTTCCATCTTCTAAGATCTTCTTCTACTTCTCTCTTTAGTGTTTTGTAGTTTTCATTGTATAGATCTTTCACCTCTTTTGTTAGGTTGATTCCCAAGTATTTTATTTTCTTTGAGGATATTGTGAATGGAGTGGTTTCCCTTATTTCCATTTCAGCGGTTTTGTTGCTGATATACAGAAATGCCTTTGATTTGTGCGTGTTAATTTTATATCCTGCTACTTTGCTGAATTCATTTATTAGTTCTAGTAGTTTTTTTGTGGACCCTTTTGGTTCTTCTAGGTATAGAATCATGTCGTCTGCAAAAAGTGATAATTTAAGTTCTTCTTTTCCTATTTTTATGCCTTTAATTTCTTTCATCTGTCTAATTGCTCTGGCCAGTGTTTCGAGAACTATATTGAATAGAAGTGGTGATACACTGGAGTTGAAGATAAAATATATACATCTCTTATTGTATCACAACCACAAGGCAATGTCATTGTAAAATTGTTTTTAGCAACCATTTAACATCTAGGATGATTGTGTCTTTTCTTGGAAAGGAGTCATGTTTGCTTTTATCAGACACCAAGAATCAGCATTATTCTAAAATGCTGGGATGTGGGGACAAGTGCATGGAGTACTGTATATGTGGCATACATTAAGGGTGCCTGAGTGGCACACCACTCCCCTCATGCTAGGCAGGTGAGCAGCAAATTGTTTACCCCATAGGCACAGCCCTGGCATGAGGCCACATGTTGTGGTTCCAGCACTTGCTCCAAAGTCTGCTTCTCTATTGGTCACCACAAGGACAGCTGGTAAGAAATTGTACTGGTGGCTGCCTGTAATCTGCTTAGCTACTGCCCAAGTGTATATACATGGTGACTATGCAATAAAATCAGGCCTGCTTCCAAAAAAAAAAAAAAAAAAAAGAAGTGGTGATAGAGGGCATCCCTGTCTTGTTCCAGATTTTAGGGGGAATGCCTCTAATTTTTCTCCATTGAGAATGATGCTAGCCTGAGGCTTGGCATAAATAGCTTTTACAATGTCGAGGTAAGATCCTGTTATCCCTAGTTTTTCTAGTGTTTTGAACATAAAGGGATGCTGTACTTTGTCGAAAGCTTTTTCTGCGTCTATTGAGATGATCATATGGTTCTTATCTTTAAGTCGATTGATGTGGTGAATAACATTTATTGATTTCCGTATATTGAACCATCCTTGCATCCCAGGGATGAATCCTACTTGATCATGGTGCACAATTTTTTTGATGTGCCTTTGTGTCCGATTCACCAGAATTTTATTGAGGATTTTTGCATCTAGGTTCATCAGAGATATTGGTCTGTAGTTTTCTTTCTTTGAGGTGTCTTTGTCTGGTTTCGGAATCAGGGTGATGTTGGCCTCATAGAATGAATTTGGCAGAGCTCCCTCTTTTTCTATTTCCTGAAATAACTTGAAAAGTATTGGTATTAATTCTTCTTTAAAGGTTTTGTAAAACTCCGCTGTATACCCATCCGGTCCTGGGCTTTTCTTGGTTGGAAGTCTTTTGATTACTTCTTCTATTTCATCTATTGATATTGGTCTGTTTAAGTTGTGGGTATCCTCCTGACTCAGTCTGGGCAAATCATATGACTTAAGGAATTTATCGATGTCTTCACTATCCTCTATTTTATTGGAATATAGGTTTTCAAAATAATTTCTAATTGTCTTCTGTATTTCTGTTGTGTCTGTTGTAATATTGCCTTTTTCATCCCGTATGTTAGTAATTTGAGTTCTCTCTCCTCTTCGTTAGCATGGCTAGGGGTCTGTCAATCTTATTTATTTTTTCAAAGAACCAACTTTTAGTTTTGTTAATTTTTTCAATAGTTTCTTTTGTTTCAATTTCGTTGATTTCCGCTCTGATTTTAATTATTTCTTGCCTTCTGCTACATTTGCTGTTGTTTTGCTCTTCCTTTTCTAGGGCTTTGAGATGGAGTGTGAGCTCATTTATTTGTTGGTCTTTCCTTTTTTTGAGGTATGACCTCCAGGCGATGAATTTCCCTCTTAAAACTGCTTTCATTGTGTCCCATAGATTCCGATATGTTGTGTCTGTGTTTTCATTTATCTCTAAGAATTTTTTGATTTCCTTCTTTATGTCTTCTGTAACCCATTGATCATTCAGTAACATATTGTTCATTTTCCATGTGATGTAGGATTTTTCCTTCCTTCTTTTATCATTGATTTCTATTTTCATTGCATTATGATCAGATAAAATGCATGGTATTATCTCCACCCCTGTATATTTACTGAGGGATGCCCTATGACATAATATATGGTCTATTTTTGAGAAGGATCCATGTGCTGTTGAAAAAAAAGTATAGCCACTTGATGTTGGATGATATATTCTATATATGTCAGTTAAGTCTAGGTTGTTGATTGTGATATTGAGTTCTATAGTTTCTTTATTCAACTTTTGTTTGGAAGATCTGTCCAATGGTGAGAGAGGTGTGTTGAAGTCACCCATAATTATTGTATTGTGGTCTATTTGATTCTTGAACTTGATGAGAATTTCTTTCATGAACGTCACAGCCCCATTATTTGGTGCATAAATATTGATGATTGTTATGTCTTGTTGGTGAATGGTTCCTTTTAACAGTATATAATGACCTTCCTTATCCCTTTTGATTAATTTAGTCTTGAAGTCGATTTTATTCGATATGAGGATGGCCACACCTGCCTGCTTGCGAGGTCCGTGTGCGTGGTATATTTTTTCCCAACCTTTCACCTTCAGCCTGTGTATGTCTTTTCCAATCAGATGCGTCTCCTGGAGGCAGCATATTGTTGGGTTTGTTTTATCAATTCATGTTACCAGCCTATGTCGCTTTATTGGAGAGTTTAAGCCATTAACGTTTAGAGTTACTATTGATGTATGGTTTGTACTTCCAGCCATGTTTGATTATTTATCTTCTTTTAGTTTGTTTCTCCTAGCTTAGCTTTCCCCCCGCCCTCTGGCTTTATAGAGGCACTTCCCACTGATGGTTTTGGTTATTGTTTTTCATTTCTTCCTCATGTAATGTTTTGCTCAAGACGCTTTGCAATGCTGGTTTTCTGGCTACAAATTCTTTTAGTTTTTGTTTATCCTGAAAGATTCTTATTTCGTTGTCGTACCTGAAGCTTAATTTTGCTGGATACAGAATTCTTGGTTGGCAACCATTGTCTTTCAGTGTTTGAAATACGTTGTTCCAGGATCTTCTCGCTTTTAGCGTCTGTGATGAAAAATCCGTTGTTAACCTTATTGGTTTACCCCTAAATGTAATCTGCCTCTTTTCTCTTGTAGCTTTTAATATTTTCTCTTTGTTCTGTATGTTGGATATCTTCATAACAATGTGTCTTGGCGTTGGTCTACTGTGATTTTCTGTGCTCGGTGTCCTGTATGCATCTACAATTTGTATATCTGTTTCCTTTTTTATTTCTGGAAAGTTTTCTGTAATTATTTCATTCAGCAGGTTACTCATTCCCTTGGTATTAATCTCTGTGCCTTCTTCTATCCCGATGACTCGTAAATTTGGTTTTTTTATATTATCCCAAATCTCTTGGATATTTTTCTCGTGATTTTTTACCAGCCTATCTGAGTTGGCTAGACTCCTTTCAAGATGATATATTTTGTCTTCATTATCTGACGTTCTGGCTTCTACTTGTTCCACTCTGTTGGTGGTACTCTCGATTGAGTTTTTAATTTGGTTTATCGTTTCCTTCATTTCCAGAATTACATTTTGATTTTTTTTAATAATCTCTATTTCCTGATAAAGATGCTTAACTTCTTCTTTTATCTGTTTCTGTAATTCACTTTCAATGTGATCTTTAAGATTCTTTTCCATCTGTCTAAGGTGTTCCTTGAGTTCTTTATATGGCCATTTTTCTGATGACTCTAAGTCCTCCTGAATATTTAGGCTGTCCTTCATTGTTTGTACTCCTTTTCTTCCTTGCTTTTTTATGCTCATGTTACTTCTTGTTCTGTTTGACTGCTGAGTTACTGTTTACTCTTATAAATTTATTTGATGCTTGGGAGGATAGATAATAGAAGGGAAGGGAAGAAGTCACTAAAGAGAATGAGTGTAGGCAGGTAGAGTTCAGGAAAGGGGAAGTAAGAAAATTGAAAAGAAATGAAAAGACAGAAGAAAAAAAGTGAAAAGAAAGAAAGAAAAGAATGAAAAATTAGGACTTTAAAACAAAAAAAAATTATAGTGATAATAAAAAATGAAAATTAAAGTTTAAAAAATAATAGTAACCATAATAGAATAAAAAGAATTTAAAAATTTGAAACCATTAATAAGAAAGTTAAAGAACAACAACTAATCAACATCAAAAAGTAAAAAAAATAAAAATAAAAATAAAAAAATAAAAAGATAAAAAAATAGAAAAAGTAAAAAAAGTACTAATAATAATCATTGAAAAATAATAATAATAATAAATGCAGTCATAGAGCTCGATTAACTTCTCTTCCAGTAGGTGGAGCTATGCCCACTGGGCCAGGCTTCTTTTCTTGATAGGTAGGAACCAATCACTGTGCCTCAGCTCTTCTTCCCAGACTGTGCGGGTCTCCAATCCTGAGTACTTAGAGCCTTCTCTTGTGATTCCTCAATCCAGGCCCCGCTCACCTGTGACGCTTACCACACTACTGGCTACAAGCTGGGTCTGCTGCTCCTGGGAGCTCTGTTTTCATGGATGCCTGGCCACACCCTTTCTGTTTGCCTCCCTCAGACCCCAAGTTTGTATGGCTTGGGGCTGAGGGCCCCAGCGAACTTGTTTGCCCTCAGGTAGTGACTCCCCTGGTATCTGGTGCAAGGGACCTCTGTTGTCAGCACCGGTGGAAAGCAATAGCTGTGAGTTCTGCTCTGCAGGTCCCACGTCCCTCCTGATTCCCTGGGTCCGGCTATGGTGCTCAGTTGGTTTTTACCTCTGTGAGTTCAGGTGGGACTAGTTATTTCAGTGGGATCGTTTGTGCTGAGACACAAGCAGGCAAACCAGAGCTTGCATGCCGCTGATTTGTGCTCAGTGTGTGTTTTCTGAGGGGCCCAGGCTGCATGCCTTAGCTCCACGTCAGCTCAGCTTTGCCTAGTGATCCTGAGCAAGCAGGCTGTGGGCCGCACTCGGGCGCCGCGGTTGTCCGCAGCCTTAGCAGCGACGCTGGGACCTCCGTCGCTCCTCAGCTAGGTGCCTGGGTCCAAGCGGCTGCCGCCGCAGCTCTCCGGCCCCTCCCTCCGGAGCGCGGGTCCCCTTGCAGGGGACTGCCAAGCAACTCCAGAACAGTTTTTGCCCAAAGGTGCAGCAGGGAACACGCAACTGCTGCGTTCGGAGTCGTGGTCCCGCCTTCAGAGGATAGGACTCGGCACGCAGCCCAGTTCCCGTCTCTAGGTGCGGCAGCAGGACCATGTAGTCAGAGCCATTAAGACAGCATGCAGGAAGCAAATGGTGGCTCCTGCGGAGTGGATTTTCGGCCCCGAAACCACAGCCCAGCCAACAAACCCAATCCACTAACTCTCCTTGCATAGAAAATATTAAAAAAAAAAAAAAAAGGTGTTGTACTGAGCTTTCTTTGTCAGGTACTTACAATCCGCTGATGATTACGTATTCAGCTTCTCTGCCAGTAGCGAAGTGAAAGAGGCAGCAGATGGGCGCAGAGCACCCGCGGCTCTGAGCAGAAAAGCGTCTCTCTTTCAATCTCTTTGTTTTTTCTGCTGCTTGGCAAGGTGGTCCACTACAGATTAATGGTGAAAGGAGCTCTAACACGCTGCTTAAAATCTCGATTAAAGCCGCTGCTCAGAGCCCCACGCTCAGCACTTCAGCAACCCCTGTACGCAGCGGCCATCTTCACAATCATTCATATTGATTGTGTTATTGAGTTCAATAGTTTCTTTATTCAGCTTTTGTCTGGAGGATCTGTCCCGTGGAGAGAGCGGTGTGTTGAAGTCTCCCATAATTATTGTGTTGTGGTCTATTTGACTCTTGAACTTGAAGAGAGTTTGTTTTATGAACATTGCAGCACCATTGTTTGGTACATACAAATTGATAATTGTTATGTCTTGATGGTGGATGGTTCCTTTTAACAGTATATAGTATCCTTCTTTATCCCTTTTGATTAACTTAGGTTTGAAGTTGATTTTATTGATATGAGTATGGCTACTCCTGCTTGCTTCCGAGGGCCATGTGAGTGGTATGATTTTCCCAACCTTTCACCTTCAGCCTGTGTATGTATTTTCCTATCATATGAGTCTCCTGAAGGCAGCATATTGTTAGGTTTGTTTTTTTAATCCAGGTTCCTAGCCTATTACTCTTGATTGGTGAATTTAAGCCATTAACATTTAGGTTACAATTGAAATATGGCTTGTGCTTCCAGTCATGTTTATTTATTTATTTTAGTTTGGGTAATTTTTCCCCCTTTACTGAGATACCTCCCACTGTTAGTTTGGGGCGCTATTTTTCAATTCCTCTTCTTGTAGTATTTTGCTCAAAATGCTTTGCAGTGCTGGTTTTCTGGCTGCGAATTCTTTTAGCTTTTGTTTATCATGCAATATTTTAATTTCATTGTCAAATCAGAAGCTTAATTTTGCTGAATACAGTATTCTTGGTTGGAATCCATTATTTTTCAGCATTTGAAATATGTTGTTCCAGGATCTTCTCGCTTTCAAAGTCTGTGATAAAAAAATCAGTCTTTAACCTAATTGGTTTACCTCTGAATGTAATCTGCCTCCTTTCTCTCGTAGCTTTTAATATTCTCTCCTTGTTCTGTATGTTGGCTATCTTCATAATTATATGTCTTGGAGTTGGTCTATTACAGTTTTGGATGTTTGGGGTCCTGTAGGCTTCCAGGATTTGGTAATCCATTCCATCTTTCATGTCTGGGAAGTTTTCTAGGATTATTTCATTTAATAAGTTGTCTATTCCTTTGGTTTGAACCTCTGTGCCTTCTTCTATCCCAATGACTCTCAAATTTGTTTTTCTTTTATGAGATCCCATATCTCTTGGATAGATTGCTCGTGAGATTTTAGCATCCTTTTCGTGTTGACTATATTCATTTCAAGTTGATAAACTTTGTCTTCATTATCTGATGTTCTAACTTCTACTTGATCTAGTCTATTTGTAATATTCTCGTTAGAGTTTTTAATCTGGTTTATGGATTCCTGCATTTCTAGGATTACTGTTTTTTTTTAAATCTCTATCTCCTGGTAAAGCTCGTTCTTTGCAGTTTGAATTTGTTTGTTTAATTCATTTTCAAAATATACTTTCATTGCTTGGATTTGCTGTCTCATGTCTTCTCTAATACTCCATTCCATCTGAGTTAGGTATGCTTTGATTTCTTTGCCTGTCCATGTTCCTGATGCTTCTAGGTCCTCATGTAGATTTAAGTTGTCCTGCATTGTTTGTAATCCTTTTTTCCCTTGTTTTTTTCATGTTGTTCACATTACTTTCCAGCTCTGTTTGACTACTGTGTAACTGCTTTCTCCTATACATTTGTTTTGGCTTTGTATATCTCTGTTGTCTCTCCTTTGTGTTGGGAGATTATGCCTAGAAATGTTGTGCTTTATTGTACTTTAAAGCTGATTCATTCAATTCATCAAAGGCTTCCAGTTTCTGTATGCATATAGTGATTTGTTGTTTGTTCTTAGGACTTTATGTTTAGGTTAGGTGCTATGATGATATGAGGGTTAGTATGTCTTTGCTACTTTAGAAGATTGCTCTACTGAGGGGGGATACTAACAGGTGATTGGATCAGGGTGTTGGTAGTATCTAGGTATTTATGAGCCCTATAGACAGCCTCAAGACATTCACCTATTTGCATTTAGACAGTTACACGTAATGGAAGACATAATGCTTGGGATGAAGGTTGGGGGGTAGGGGAATGAAGGTGCTCTTAAAAACAAAGAAAGAGAGAGAGAGAGATAGATTAGAGGAGAATTAAAAGAACAATAAGACTTGAAACGGGAAAGAAAGAAGGAAGTAAAAGATGAGAGAGGAACAGAGAGAGAAGCAGAAAAAAAAATTGAAGTCTGAGAGATCCATTTTCTTCTCTTCCAGTAGGCAGAGCTGTGCCCTCCAAGTGGAGCCTCTGCCCTCTACCTGCCAATAGTGATCCCTGTAAGGCGTCTCCTGGTAGTCTCTCAGACTTGTCAGTCCAGAGCTGTTTCACCTCTCTAGCCCCTCCCCCCTTCCTCCTGTCAGCCGGCCAGCCAGGTCCTGTTCACCGGAAGCAGTTCCCCAAAGGTATAGTTACACTTGCAGCCCCACCGTGCGTCCCATTTAAGCCCCAGTACTGTGGTAAACTGGTGGCTAAGACCTTGGGAGTCGCCGCTGGTGATATGGGGGGTTGGGGGTCAGGGATCCCCTCTACTTCCCCACAGACACACCTCCAGAGAGATCCCCAAAGTTTCCTGGCTGCCTGTATCTGGATGGGGCGGGCGTCACACACCTGCTAAAGTGGATTCTGCTGGGAAGGAATTCCGTCAGCTGGACTCCGATGACGTCACCTCTCTGCTATGGCAGGCCCCAGGCTCCTTGCCGGAGCAAACACATTTTTTTACAAACCATTGAAACACAGGAATGGCCATCGCTGCACATATCTTTCAATATTCTACTTCAAATGTAAATTACATATATGTAGTTAATGACCTTCAATGTATGAGAGATCTAGATTCACATTTTAGTCTGCTAAACAGTGTCTTCATCTCTCTGAAATTCAGACCCATTACCTATGAAAGAGCAAACATAATAGATAATATGGGGGATCATTTGGCATCTACTATATTCAGAATTTACTGAGTATACATTACAGAACATAGTAGTTATAAAAAATTCTCTATTTATCCTTCCATGGATCTACTATTGATTTAGTCAATAAGTGAAATCCAGTTAGTGATATAGAAGCTGACCCTACAGTGTTGTACCTGACAATGTCTCTGTTCACATGAATCTTAGATTCCTAAAGGGTGATATGAGCCAAAGGCAAGTAAAAAAACCAGGTTATTATATATAGTACTAATTGATATGAAGAAAGTACGGTAGGATACTACCACAGAAAGTGAGTTAGTGAGAGGGGGGTTTTGTATGAAGACTAAAAAGGAAGGCCTTTTGTGGTAAGTGACAACTGAGCTGAGACAAAAGGGCTGGGTATAAAAAATTTAGGGGAAATTGTTTTAAAGCAGAATAAGTGGTAAATTCACAAATAAATTTATAAACTTACAAAATACAAGTTTCTGGAATAGAGAGAAGACATAAGTGATTGGGGGTCAGAACAAGTCACTATAAACACAGAAGTGAGAAAATACAGAGTTTAACACTTATCAGCAAGAGAAGACATCAGTTATCTAATCAGTGGATTGAAAATGCTCCAAGCTTAGAACAATAACGACTTATTGGTTTTGATGATTTTGTGCATTAGCAGCCATACCTTTAATACATAGTCCTTTGGGGGACACTTAAGATTCAAAGGGTAAGAGAATCTTCATTTTCCTGCTTCCTCTCTCCAGGCAACAAGTAGTTTAATATTCCAGATATTGCACATAAATGGACTCATAGTTGAAGTCTTTTGTGACTGGCATTATTCACCCAGCCCAATCTTTTCAGGGTTCAATGCATGTCATAGAATGTATTAGCTCTTTCTTCCTTATTATTGCTAAATACTATTCCATTGAATGCATTTGTCACATGTTATTTATCCATTCATCAGTTGATGGGCATTTGAGTTGTTTGCAATTTTTGGTTATTATGACCAATACTGTTACAAGCTTTTACAAAATTCTGTGTGGGGATGTTTGTATTTATCTTTTATATATAGCTAGGAGTGCAATTGTTGGGCATTATAGTAACTCTATGTTTAACATTTTGAAAAGTTGCCAACTGGTTTTTTGAAATCTCTGCAACATTTTACATACCCACTAGCAAGGAATAGGAGTTTCAATATCTCCAAATTCTCAACATTTTATTTAATGTCTTTTTTACGAGAACCATACTAGTCAGTGTGGTGTCTTATTATGAATTTGATTTGCATTTTCTAAATGGCCAGTAATGTTCAGGTCTTCCCTTGTGTTTGTTAGCCATTTTTAGATCATCTTGGAAAAATGCCTATTCATACACTTGACTCATATTGAGTTGTCTTTTTAATTACTGAGTTCTATGACTTTTTGTGTATTTGAGCTATAAGACCCTGATTAGATGTGTTTCACAAATATTTTCTTTTATTCTATAGGTTGTCTTTTCACATTACTGATGGTATCATTGGCAGCACAAAATTTCTTAATTTTTGTGAAGTTCATATTTATTTTTATTACAAGGATTTATCTTTGTCATTAAAATAGTACCATAAAGAACATCAGACCTTTATGACTAATTAGTCACATCATATTATGACTAATGATTTACTTAGTGAGTTAGGATAACAGTTTTGATTAACAGTGAAAATATTTTTAAGTTAAATTCACTATAGAGAACAATTTTGCAACAGCTTATATGTAATTATCTGTTATCGTCATTTATCAGTTACCCTTCTGAGAATTCACCAGAGCAACACAACTTCTTTAGTCATTATAACTACTTACTGGATTTTTTTAGTGCAGAATTAGCTTTAAGGGAACTTTTAGGTTGATTAAAATATCTGTTAATTGAAGATGTTTTAGTTCTGTGATATCTGGTGGTAGAGTAGTTCAATATCCTGTATTCTTGTTCTCTCTAAAAATATGCATATAGACAGAAAGCTAAGAATAGGTAAGATCATAAAATGTTCCAGGCACTTTATAGGGTGTTGTTCTACATGGAAAAATAATTAATAATAGAGTCACTCAAGAGAGTTCCACAGCTACAAAATATGTCCCTCCTTTGTTTTCTACTCCTGCAACAGAATGCAAGATATTTATTCAATTTGTTGAAGAAAATTTTCTTAACTGCCTATTATGTATCAAGTTATTACAATTTCCATTCTTACTTCACAAATGAAGAATATGAAGCTCACTAAAATAAGAAACTTGAAAGAAAAAGTAACAACACACTACAAAATCAAATTAAGGCCATTCTGATTACAAAACTATCTTTATTTTAGTTTTATTTATTTAACACTGAGGATTGAACCCAGTGGTGCTTTACCACTGAGCTACATCCCTAGTCCTTTTTATTTTTGAAGACATGTTCTAAGTTGCTTAGGGTCTTGCTAAGTTATTGAGATTGGCCTCAAATTTATGATCCTCCCGCCTCAGCCTCCTGAGTCACTGGAATTACAGGTATGCACTACCATACATGGGCACAAAACTGTGTTTACTGTAGCCTGCCATGCAGGTTCCCAGAGATCCATCCTGCTTATCCCTTCTGGTAAGCTCATAAGAAATTGGTAATAAAAGCACAGCCCTAAAATATCAGTCATCTTATTAGCTCATCTAGCTGCATATATTATTAATAGAGTCTCAATGTATTTTTCTTCACATCTAGAGTTGTACTAATACACAGTCATACTATAAGAGTTGTTAGAAATATGTAGTAAGTAATTCCTGAGAATGTTCTTAAACAAAACATTTTAAAGCCCTTATTTTTATCTTACAATGTTAAGAATTGTGACAAATTGAATCATTGTTTATAATACTTTTTAGCATCCCACTTCGTACCTCATAACGCTATCACTTTTACCATCAGCCTTTTGGATGTTACATTGGTCAGTTTTCCATTACTGTAACAAATAAGTGAGATAAATAAACTTGCACAGAAAAAAGGTATTCTTTTTTTGTATCACAATTTTGGAGGTTTCATTCCACAATTACTTGACTCCATTGTTTTTAGGCTTGTGGCAAGGGAGCACATCATGGTAGTGAGCATGTGATAGAGCAAAACTGCTTACTTCATGGTGGCCATGAAGCAGAAGAAGAAGAGACCAGGGTCTCATAATTCCCCTTGAGGTCATGCTCCCAGTGACTGGACAACCTTCCCTTGGGCCCCATCGTTTAACGTTTCCATCCCTTCCTGATAATACCAAGCTGTCAATTAAAGCCTTTTACTTGGGCCTTTGTGGAACATTTAAGATCCAAACTACAGGAAATACCAGTGACTAAAATGGGTGGAGTATGGTTTCTGTTTTAGTCAGCTTTTCCACTGTTGTGACCAAAAGACCAGACAAGAACAATTTTGGAAGGAAAAGTTTATTCAGGGCTCACAGTTTCAGAGACCTCAGTCGATAGGAGGCCTCCTCAATTCCTTGGGGTTGAAGTGAGAAAGAACATGATAACAGAAGAGTGTGGTGAGGAAAGCAGCTCAGAACGTGATGACCAAGAAACAAAACGAGATTAAGCTCAGCTCACCCAATATATACCCCAAAGGCACGCCACCAACGACCCACCTCCAACAGCCACACACTACCCACCTATAGTCACCGCTCAGTTAATCTCTATCAGATTAATGCTACTCGGGTAAAACTCTCATAACCCAATCATTTCACCTCTGAACCTTCTTGCATTGTCTCACTCGTGAGCTTTTGGGGGACACCTCACATCTAAACTGTAATATTCCAACCCTGGTTCCCAAAAGTCCATGCTCATCTCACGATGCACAACACAGTTAGTTCATTGCTGAGAGTCCCCATCGTCTTCACAGTTTAAGCACTGCCCCAAGGTCCAAGTCTCAAGTGTCTTTTGAGGCTCAAGGCAAACTGTCAGTGCAAGTCCCTGTGAAAATCCAAAGCAAGTTACACGTATCTAAAATATAAACGTACAGAGTGAACATTTCCATATGATGAAATAGGGGCAGAGAAAGAAGGGATGGGACCAAACCCAGGCTGAAATCTGTCTGTCTCTGCTTAGTTCCCGTAGCTTTGCTCAGTAGATGTCCCAAGTTACCGGCATTTCTTAACCTTGGGGTATCTTTACTGCAGCTCTGGTTTCCTCCACAAATCTCCATGCATGGCGTCTCAGGGGTTGCCTGTAGGGACTCGGGCCCTGTTGCACTTTGCCTGATCTCCCAGTTCTTCCTTTGACATCTGGGTGGAAGCTTCCATGACCCCCTAGTTCTGGCATCCTGCAATCCTACAGAACCGGTACTACATGGATGATGCCAAGGTCTGCTGCCATCGTGAGCAGTAGCCAAGCCTCCAGGGACCCTGGCTGCAGCCAGCTGAGTGCCTGGGTGGCTGAGCATGTCGAAAAACTTCCTCGACCCTCTTGTGTAAGCATGGTGCTCCACTAGTCTCAGCTTAAAATAATTTTAACTTTTACACCCTGGAGCCTGAGAATAGGTGTGGTCTTGACAATTCCTGAGATGCCCCCAATCCTTCTTTCCTGTCATCTCTGGGCAAAGCCTTTAACGTTTCTTTAGTGGCTATAATAGCTTTAACAATTTCAACTTCCTTAGCCCCAGTTTTACTGACAGATTTCTGGCCAAACCAAAAGCTTTTCAGATACCTTTGCTTTGTTTTCTACTCCTGATTATCCCCAATAAACTTGGCTACAAGCCAGCCATCAGACTCACATCACCACCTGAATATGATGCTGCCTAGCAATTTCTTCTGCCAGATAAAGAAATCTATCACTTTTAAAACCAGCCTCACAGGACACGGGCAAAATGTCGGAAACCTCCATGAGCCCTATCCTTACTGTCTTTAGTCCTGTTAGCATGCCAGTCTTCTGAACACCTACCAGAATTGCCCATTAAGGTCCACTTACAACGTTCTAGAACATTCCCAGGTTTTATCACTAGACTTTCGGAAATCCCTCCCCCAGATTCCTAAAAGCTCCAAAAGCTTCTGAAACACAGGGTCAGGACAGTCAACAGCAACAACCTCACTTCTTGGTACCAATTTCTATTTTAGTCAGCTTTTTCACGGTTGTGACCAAAAGACAGAACGATTTTAGAAGGAAAAGTTTATTTTAGGGCTCACAGTTTCAGAGGTCTTAGTCCACAGAAGGTCTGTTCCATTTCTCAAGGCTTGAGGTGAGGCAGAACAACATGGCAGAAGAGTGTGAGGGAAGAAAGCAGCTCAGGACATGATGGTTAGGAAGTAAAGAAAGGCTAAGCTCAGCTCACCCAATATATACCCCCAAAGCACTCCCCAAATGACCAACCTCCTCCAGCCACAACCTACCTGCCTATAGTTACCACTCAGTTAATCCCTATCAGGAGATTAACAAACTGATTATGAAAGACTCTCATAACATAATCATTTCACCTCTAAACTCCTTGCATTGTCTCACACATGAGCTTTTGGGGGACACCTCACATCAAAACCATAAAAGTGTCCAATCCCATTAATACTATGATTGACCACTGACTTTCTCTGAATAATGTAATATGGACAAAAGCAACTGTGGGTGATCCCTGTTTCTACCACAGTATACTGTGCTTCCAGGAGCATTCATGATGATTATACAAAGAAGTTCCTTAGCTACATCTCCAAAGTGAAACCTACAATAAATGCACTTGGAACACATCAGAGTTCAACCTGAACTGAGAAGCCAAGCCCAGCCCAGATGAGCTGATCCCGAACAGTCCCACAAATGCCTGCAAATTATACTCTGATGGTATATGCCACAGAGATGTTCATAGTTGATACACTGAAATAGCTAATGAAGACCATATAGCTCAAGAAGAATTTTGAGTATAAGTACTCCAGACTCATTCATTTAATTAGCAGCTCTACTTGGATATATGGAACACAGAAAGTAAAAAAAAAAAAAAATAGAACACTTGGATTTCACCCATAAACCTGTTTCTCCTTCAATCTCCCCATTATAGTAAATGTGATACAGTTAGAAACCAGGAAGTCACCTTTGGCTCTTTGCATCTCATTTCTTACCAAGCAAATCCATCAGTTATTCCAAAATATTTTATGATTCATTCATGTCTTTCCTTGGCCTCTATAGTTTCTATTCTTGCTGTGAGAGCAATCTCTTCTGCTTATCAAAACATACCATAAAGAGTGTAAAAAGATAAATCACAAAAATGAAACCAAAAATTAAAAAATATCCACCAAAAGTTGGTATAATTATAGAACAGTGTTACCAAATAGAAATATAATGGAAACGGCATATGAAATTTTAAATTTTCTACTGGTCATATTCAAAAAAGTAAAGAGAAACAGATGAAAATAATTTTAATATTTTTTAACCCAAAGTAACAAAATATTTTCAGCAGATAGTGAATATAAAAGTTATTAAACAGAATTTTACAAATTTCATACAGTCTCCAAAATTCAGTTTTTATGCTACACTTACAAAATAGCTCAACTGAGACTAGTCATTTCAAGTGCTCAATAGTCATGTGTGGCTAATGAAAACACCAATGAATTTAGACTATATGTATACTTATGGATCAATAAGAAAAAGACAATTCAAAAGAATCATGAGAAAAAGACATGAATGTAAAAATGAGTACATCTAACCATTTTTATTCTGATCCTGGGCACGGTTACATTTAAAGTGCTCTTGCTGAGATCAGAGAGACATGGGGTTAGGAGTGGGGATTTCGTTCTCCTGTAAAATGAATAAAAAATAATTGCAAATCTTAATTTTCTAGAGTCCTGATGTTATTTGCTTTTTAGAGTTTAAACAGACTGACCACACTATTCACTGAAGTTTCTCTTTAATTCTATCATATTTTAATGATTATCGATGTTCTTAAAATTTCAGTTATCCAAGGTATTATGCTTCTGATACCACTTTATTCCTCTTAGGGAGAATTGTGTTTCTATACAATGAAATATTCACTATCAGAATGCTATTCACCCCAAAAGAAAGAAAGAAAAATATGAAGGTTTAAATATGAACATTTGCCTAAAGTCACAAAAGAGAAACTAAGCTACCAAGTTTAACTTCTAGTTTACTGCAGACAGCATCCTTAACAAAGGATGTTTTCTTATCTCTTGAAAACATTCATCTTTAAGACCATTATTTCATATATACCTGAGAATTTTGTCCTTTCAAAAGAACAATTATGGCAGTAATTCTCCTGCGTTGCTCTTGAGAGTTTTGAAAAGGTTATCCATTTCATAAATGCTACTATTAGACTTTCTGGAGCTTTTTGTTCATAGCATTCCTGATCAGCCTCCTCAGAGAAATAAAGAGTCAGAGAAATAATTATCAAGCCTCAAGAATAAAACTTTGGATAGTCTGAGATGGAAAAGTGATTCTGAAGGCAAGAGTTAAACATTGGAGCCCCTCCTAGGTTGAAGATTTCATTACAAACAGGGAGAAGGTGCTTTGAATGATCAGCCTGGGCCCAGCCACCTTAGTGTCCTGTGATCCCAACCATAAGATCTGGTATTGATTTTCTCAAAATAGGAAGTAAAATAAATCAAAGTAACAACTGGAAGGTAGAGGAAAACAACAAGAACCACAGCAGTATATACAAAAGCAAAACCTAAAGATCAAGAGGAATAAGGCTACCATGTTGGGAAATTCAATAGACAATTTATAACCCTTGGGGTGAGAATCAACTCAATCAACATGCACAGTCAAAACAAGGAGCAATCACACTGGGAGCAAGTAATGGAGACCACACAGCAAGCCTGTGAGTGATGTAAATATGGGAGCAACCACTAGGTCCAAGCCACATGGAGCCCCCAGTGTGTCCATCAGGATGGAAATTGATGAAAACCCAGTGTGCATACCTAATCATCGTAGGGCATAACAACATTTGGCAGAAAGCTGGAGGACTTTGGGTGAACTACCCAGATTCTCCTCCCAAGGGAAAGGCAGTTGTTGAGTAATTTGGGAGCCCAGAGATAGCACTGGGTTTGAGACTGGGAGACAAGGATTATATTTCACTCCCTGGAGTCCTCCTCCCCACCCTGAAGCAGCCTGGAGACTCTAGACTGCAAGGGATCTTGCTCTCACTTGTTCTGAGCATTGCAAAAGTTTCCAAAGTTTCAAAAGCTTACTTTCCTTTCAGCACTTTTAAACCCTACTTACCAATTTTATGGACTACTTATTTTGTGTCATATGTGATTTATACATAGCCTAGTTTACGACCAGGAAGATGGTCCTACTGAGCTTTGGAATGGCTCTGCTTGTTCTTTGAGCTATAATATACAGCTCAGGTATTTTTAGGATATTGTATCAGAATCTAAAATTTAAGCTGGGAAAAAAAGCACATCACTTTAAATTGAGTCTTAAAACAGTATTTTCCCATTTTCATTTCTTATTTCTCAGTCTTCCTCCAGGCACTTAAAAAGTAAAATATGGCTTTAGAGGATATACATTTAAATGACAGTGGAAGTGGCATGTAATTTGAATATAAAATACCTTAAATTACCTTTCCATTAGCAAAAAAAAAAACTGATTTTGCACACCCAAAACTATTTTGTTTAATTGAAATTGCTCAAAGAGCACCCTTTAATAAATATTCAAATGCAGGGATGTCAGTTAATATACATCTATTTGACTATTCTGTCATGGGATGAAACAGAAATTTATAAAACTAATAAGTAAAGACAATACACTACCCTCTGCCTGGATTAATGTCAATTCATGGATTAATCTACCTCAATTAATAGAAAAAAATCACAAATTTAAGAAAAATGACCTATTGCTTTTTTTCTTGCTAGAAAGGATATATTGAATTAAAAATACATATTGTTGTTTTATCCACAATTCTCTGTCTCAGTTATTAACACTTTGTCACACTGGATTTCTTTCTTTCATGACTTACATAAGAGTCTATTGATACCTTGACATGTCATCTCTAAATACTTTAGCCTTTATCTCCTAATAACAAGAATATTTCTCTATATAACCATATTTAAATTATCCTAAAAACTTTAACACTGATACAATTCTATCATCTAATATTCAGTCCATAGCCCAGTTTCTCTATTTTTTCCAATGATGCCCTTCAGAATTTTTAAATTGATAATTTGGTAAAAGATCTCCCATTGAACTCACCTGTCATATTCTCATCTATTTTAATCTATGATATTCATTAGTATCTGATTTTTGTTCACTTCTAAATGCTTTGGGAGCATCTTGCAATGATTACTCATAAATATTTCAGCATATATCTGTAAAGAGCAATGGCACTCCCTTACATAAACACAGTTTGATTATAAAAATCAGTGTCTTTTTACTGCATTTATTGTAAAACCTATTTTATAAAAATTGATTTCTTCTTTTTATAGAAAATTTAGAAAACAGAATAGTAGAACTTGGAGGAAAAAAGTCATTGCTATTACCTAATGCAAATCTGATTATTTTGCTCTTGTTTCCTTTTAGTCTTTTATCAACTATTAATTTTTGGTTTATTTGTTGATTTCATTTCATGATATGACAAGAAAATCATAACTGGAAAATTTAAATAATAAATTTTGCTTCCATTTAACAGCATCCCAAAAGCCAGAACAACATAAATCTAAACACAGCTGGAGCAAAAAGATCCAAACATTCAGGCTAATGATTCAGAAACCAGTGTCATGAGCTTCCAGACCCCCAAAAGCTGCGTTTAACTGTGATAGTGAATGACACACAAAATCTTTTCATTACGTTATTCTTTACGAGTTTTAAGGCAATTCTCATCCAACAAAATTATAACTTCAGCCAGACTAATCTGAATTCCAGAATTTTTCACTGTGATACTTAATTGAAGAAATTTAAATGGGTGAGCAGCATATAATGAGATGGGATGGGAATTCCCTCAATTGCATTATTGCAGATTACCCTAATTCCTCTTTAAGAACTGCCTAGAGCGCATTACCAAGATAAAAGTATAGTTTTAAAATGAATTTAAGGGCAATAAAGGGCATGCAAATGAATAAAAAAATAAAATCATGCAGGGTTGGAATAAATTTAAAACCTTCAGTCAGTGTTTCAGTGGATTTTTTTCTTTTATGATTGTGAATGTACTTATATTTCCCACAGGGAAAGTATCCTCAGACAGAACCATTCAGAACACATTTCAAAGGACATGGGGATAGAATGAATGTTACATGTATATTGACCTGAAGTGTCTTTGTAGAAACTGGCAGGACTGCCTGATTAAATAAAGTGTCTATGGTTTTTTTTTTCTTTTTTCTTTTTTTTTTGGTAGTTCTTTGAACAAAACTCTATGAAAAGCCAGGCATAGACACCTAAAATTAGAATACTGTTCCAAAGTGTACTCATTTATTACCACTGGTAAGAGTTTTATATGCATACTTGATAAGAGTAGGACAATTTTTAGATGAGTGGACTTTTCTGAAAGAAAAGAAACTTAAGAGTATTTACAGTCTCTTATAACCACAAAGACTGAATGTAAAATGAACACAATTTATTAACTTAGAGCCATGTGACCTTTCAAACTGAGAGGTGCTTTGGAACTTTCTAGAATAATTTTATTATGACCATTCTTTCCATGGCTGTTAAAGGAACAGCCCATTATGTATATACACTACTAAGAGAAAAAATTAAAGTAATAAATTACAACTAAGAGCTATTTGTTCTTTAGGAAAGAGTTATTTTAAAAATTATTACAGCTCAAAATAAAGTTTATGCTTTTATGATACTGTTTAACATGCTTGAAGTCTTGATTTTTGCTATTATGTTTTGTAAGAAAAGAAATACCCACTTGTTAATATTAGAGTTTGAATATTTCATTAAGTTTGGATAGTTCTAACAGCACATGTGTAAAGTTCATAGTGAGAGGCCTGCCTGCCCCACTACCCTGTGGACTGGAGATCTGGAGAGAGGCCCACCCTGTACTGGGGTTCCTTATTCACCAAAGTGTGGCTCCACAGCCCAACATCAGGGTACATATAGGCTTGAGGTTGCCATGTCCATGAGACTGGGATATCACTGCTTCTATCAAGGGACAATAAGGAACGGATAAGACATCATCAAGGTCCCTGTGGCCTGGCTGTACCAGGGGTTTCTCTACTAGGGGTGCTAACAGTTATCCTGTTTCTGAGGTAACAAGGGTTGCCTATCTCTTGTTTCTCCTACTAATAGTCAACTTCTTATAATTACCCTCTCACTAGTTCTATAATCTAATACTTCCATATTCTCACATCTCACCTCATAAATATCTCAGCCAACCCCCCAGACCTCTTTTGATCTTTAGAAACTATAAACCATTATGCAAACCTATTGACAATATGGTGGAAGATAACTGAGCTCATCATTTCTGATTATAGTGACACAATTGTAAATGTAAAAATAGAAGCTAACTGATATATGGTTGCACGTTGGGTAAATTGAGTGCTGTAATATCGATCTTTCCCTTAAAAGTGAGGTATTGGTAACCTATAGGGACACTATAAGACAATAGGGCAGAAGTTGTAATACCTCAGATCTACATTGCAAGAGAGGAAGACACATAGACATCATGAAAAAACAAGGGAGTAAAGTACTCAAAACAAATCAAGATACTACAATAATAGAACCCATAGATAGCACAGTAGGTGAAATGTCAGAGAAGGAATTCAGAATATACATAAATAAAATGATTTGGGAATTAAAGAATGACCTAAGTGAGCAGTTACAGGCAGACACTTATCACTCCAAAAAAGAGATAAGAGAACAAATACAGGTGACCATCAATCACAATAACAAAGAGAAAAGAGAACAAATACATATTGTAAGAGATTACTTCAAAGAAGAGATAGAGATACTGGAAAAAAAACAGAAATTCTTCAAATGAAAGAAACAATAAGCCAATTAAAAAAACTCAATAGATAGCATCACCAACAGATCAGATCACTTGGAAGACAGGACCTCAGACAATGAAGACAAAATATACAATCTTGAAAATAAAGTTGGCCTCACAGTGAAGATGGTAAGAAACCATGAACAGAATACCCAAGAATTACGGGATATCATCAAAAGACCAAATTTAAGATTTATTGGGATAGAGGAAGGGTCAGAGATTCAAACCAAAGGAATGCCCAATTTCTTCAATGAAATAATATAAAAAACTCCCAAGCATAAAGAATGAATTGGAAAATAAAATACACTAGGCCTACAGGACACCAAGTGTACAAAATTACAACAGATCTACACCAAGAAACATTATAATAAAAATGCCTAGATACAGAATAAAAATAGAATCTCAAAGGCCACAAGAGAGAAAAATATTATTATCTATAAGGGAAGACCAACTTGAAACTCAGCAGACTATAAACCCAAACTCTCAAAACCAAGAGATCATGGAACAACATATACCAAGTCAAAAAGATAATGGGTGTCAACCAAGAATCTTATATTCAACAAAATTAAACTTTAGATTTGATGATGAAATAAAATCCTTTCACCGTAAACAAAAGCTAAAAGAATTTACAGCAAGAAAGCCTGCATTGTAGAACATTCTTGGCAAAATATTCCATGAAGGGGAAATGAAAAACAACAATGAGAATCTGCAAATGGAAGAACTACAATAAAGGAAGTTCCAATCAAAGGAGAAATCAAGTCAAGCTAAATAACATAAATAAACAAAAATGACTGGTAATACAATTCAAATTTCAAAAATAACCCTGAATGTTAATGGCCTAAACTCACCAATTGAAAGACATAGGCTGGTAGATTGGATTAAAAAAGACTCAACAATATGCTGCCTTCAAGAGACTCATCATAGGATAAGACACCCACAGACTGAAGATGAAAGGTTGAGATAAAATATACCATTCACATGGTCTACGTAAGCAAGCAGGGGTTTCCATCCTCACATCAAATAAAGTAAACTTCAAGCCAAAGTTAATCAAAAGAGTAGAGATGGACATTTCATACTGCTTATGGGAACCACACATCAAGAAGTTATAAGTTATAAATTTATATATACCCCAAACAATGGAGCATCTACATTCATCAATCAAACTCTTCTCGAGTTCAAGAGTCAAATAGATTACAACACAATAATTCTGGGTGATTTTAACATACATCTTTCACCACTGAATAGATCTTCCAAACAAAAGCTCAACAAAGAAACAATATAACTCAATAATACAATCAATAACTTAGACATAACTGACATATACAGAATATTTCATCCTTCAACGAGCAAATACACTTTCTTCTCTGAGGAGAGGGATAGCTGGTGATTCCATTCCCAATTTTTAGAGAAATTTCCATATTGCTTTCCATATTGGCTGCGCCAATTTGCAGTTCCACCAGCAGTGTATGAGTGTACCTTTTTTCCCACATCCTCACCAAGACTTATTGTTGTTTGTATTCTTGGAAGCTGCCATTCTGACTGGAGTAAGATGAAATCTTCGAGTAGTTTTGATTTGCATTTCTCTAGTTGCTAGAGGTGTTGGACATTTTTTTCATATGTTTGTTCATTGGTTGTATACCCTCTTCTAAGAAGTGTCTCTTGGCCCATTTATTGATTGGGTTATTCTGTGTTTTTTGGGTTTTGGGAGGGTTTTTGGTTTTGGGGTTTTTTTTTTTTTTTTTGGTGCTTAGCTTTTTGAGTGCTTTATGTACCCTAGAGATTAGTGCTCTATCTGATGTGTGAGGGGTAAAGACTTGCTCCCTAGATGTAGGCTCTCTCTATTCACCTCACTGATTGTTTCTTTTGCTGAGAAGAAACTTCTTAGTTTGAGTCCATCCCATTTATTGATTCTTCATTTTAATTCTTGTGCCACAGGTTTGTTATTAAGGAATTTGATGCCTAATCCCACATGATGAAGATTAGAACCTATTTTTTTTCTGTTAGATGCAGGGTCTATGGTTGTATTCCTAAGCCTTTGACCCATTTTGAGTTGAGTTTTGTGCATAGTGAGAGATACAGGTTTAATTTTATTTTGTTTCATATGGATTTCCAGTTTTCCCAGCACCATTTGTTGAAGAGGCTATCTTTTCTCCAATGTATGTTTTTGGCACCTTTGTCTAATATAAGATAATTGTAATTTTGTGTGTTAGTCTCTATGTCTTTTATTCTGTACCTAACAGTCTATTTTGGTGCCAATACCATGCTGTTTTTGTTACCATTGCTCTGTAGTATAGTTTAAGGTCTGGTATAGGGATACTATCAGCTTCAGTCTTCCTGCTAAGGATTGATTTAGCTATTCTGGGTTTCTTATTTTTCCAGATGAATTTCATGATTGTTTTTTCTATTTTTATGAGGAATGTCATTGGAATTTTTATTGGGATGGCATTAAATCTGTATAGTGCTTTTAGAAGTATGGTCATTTTGATAATATTGATTCTGCCTATCCAAGAGCAAGGTAGATCTTTTCATCTTCTAAGGTCTTCTATGATTTCTTTCTTCAGAGTTTTGTAATTTTCATTATATAGATCTTTCATCTCTTTTGTTAAGTTGATTCCCAAGTTGTTTTTGTTTTGTTTTGGGTTTTTTTTTAGGCTATTAAAAACGGGGTAGTTTTCCTTGTTTCCCTTTCTGAGGATCTGTCACTGATATACAGAAGTGCCTTTGATTTATGGGTGTTGATTTTAATTCTGATACTTTGCTGAATTTATTTACTAGTTCTAGAATTTTTCTGGCTGAACTTTTAGAGTCTTCTAGGTATAGAATCATATGATCAGCAAACAGTGCCAATTTGAGTTCTTCTTTTCCTATGTGTATCCATTTAATTTCTTTCATGTATCTAATTGCTCTAGCCAGTGTTTCAAGAACTATGTTAAATAGAAGTGGTGAAAGAGAGCTTCTCTGCCTTGTTCCAGTTTTTAGAGGGAATGCTTGCAATTTTTCTCCATTTAGAATGATGTTGGCCTGGGGCTTAGCGTAGGTAACCTTTATGGTGTTTAGATATGTTCCTGTTATCCATAGTTTTTCTAGTGTTTTGAACATAAAGGGTGCTGTATTTTGTCAAATGCTTTATCTTCGTCTATTGAGATAATCATATAATTCTTATATTTAAGTCTATTGATGTGATGAATTATATTTATTGATTTTCATATGTCGAACCAACCTTCCATCCCTGGAATGAATCCCACTTGATTGTGGAGCATGTATATTTTTGTATTTGATTTACCAGAATTTTATTGAGAATTTTTGCATTGATGTTCATTAGAGCTATTGGTCTGAAGTTTTATCTTTTGATGTGTCTTTGCCTGGTTTTGGAATCAAAGTGATTTTGGCCTCATAGAATGAGTTTGAAAGTGCTGCCTCTTTTTCTATTTCCTGAAATAAATTGGAGAGTATTGGTATTAGTTCTTCTTTAAAGGTCTTGTAGAACTTGGCTGTGTATCCATCTAGTCCTGGGATTTTCTTGGTTGGTAGACTTTTGATGGTATCTGCTATTTTGTCACTTGAAATTTATCAGTTTAAATTGTGTATATCATCCTGATTCAATTTAGGCAAATTATATGACTCCAGAAACTTGTCAATGCCTTTAATATTTCCTTTATTGGAGTACACGTTTTCAAAATAATTTCTAATTATCTTCTGTATTTCTGTAGTGTCTGTTGTGATATTGCCTTTTTTGTATTTGATAAAAGTTGCTTTGTGGCATAGTACATGGTCTATTTTAGAGAAGAATCCATGTGCTGCTGGGAAGAGAGTATATTCTCTCTTTGAAGGATGAAATATTCTATATATGTCAGTTAACTCTAAGTTGGTGATTGTATTATTGAGTTCTATAGTTTCTTTGTTCAGCTTTTGTTTGGAAAATCTATCTAGTGATGAAAGAGGTGTGTTGAAGTCACCCAGAATTATTGTGTTGTGGTCTACTTGACTCTTGAATTTGAGAAGAGTTTGATGAAAGTAGGTGCTCCATTGTTTAGGACATATATATATTTATAATTGTCAAGTCTGGTTGGTGTATGGTTCCCTTGAACAATATGTAGTGTCCTTCTTTATCCTTTTTGATTGAGTTTAGCTTGAAGTCTTCTTTATTTGATATAAGGATGGAAACCCTTGCTTGCTTCTGCAGTCCAGGTGAGTGTTATGATTTTTCTCAATGCTTCTCCTTCAGTCTGTGGATGTCTTTTTCTATGAGACAAGTCTCTTGGAGACAGCATATTGTTGTTGTTTTAATCCATTCTGCTAGTCTATCTATGTCTTTTGATTGGTGAGTTTAGGCCATTAACATTCAGGGTTATTATTAAGACATGATTCGTATTCTCAGCCATTTTTGTTTCATTTTAGTATTTAATGTAACTTGATTTCTCCTCTGATTAGATTTTCCTTTAATGTAATCCCTCCCTCTGCTGATTTTCAACCTTGTTTTTCATTTCCTCTTCTTGGAATATTTTGCTGAGGAATTTTTGTAGTGCAGGCTTTCTAGTTGTAAATTCTTTTAACTTTTGTTTATCATGGAATGTTTTTATTTCATCATCAAATCTAAAGCTTAGTTTTGCTGGATATAAGATTCTTGGTTGGCTCCATTTTCTTTCAGAGCTTGGTATTTGTTGTTCCACAATCTACTGGCATTGAGTATCTGGGTTGAAAAATCTGCTGATATACAAATTGGTCTTTCTTTATATGTGATCTGAGTTCTCTCCCTTGTGGCTTTTAAGATTTTATCCTTTTTCTGTGTGCTAGGCATTTTCATTATAATGTGCCTTGGTGTAGATCTTACAATTTGTTCTTCATGCTTGAGAAATTTTCTGATATTGTCTCATTCCTTTGATTTGAAACTCTGTGCCTTCTTCTATCCCAATAACTCTTAGAATTGATCTTTTGATGTCTCATAATTCTTGGATGCCCTGTTCATGGTTTCTTACTATCTTCACTGTGTGATCAGCTTTGTTTTCCAGATTGCATACTTTGTCTTCATTATCTGACATCTTTCTTCCAAGTGATCTAGTCTGTTGGTTATGCTTTCTGTTGAGTTTTTTATTTGATTTATTATCTTTCATTTCAACGATTTCTGACTGGTTTTTTTTTTTCAGAGTCTCTATTGGTCTCTTGAAGTAATTTTTTTGCCACCTGTATTTGCTCTCTTATTGTTGGAGTGATGAATTTTTGCCTGTATTTGCTCATTTAGGTCATTCTTTAATTGACAGATCATTTTAACTATGAACCTTCTGATCTCCTTCTCTGACATTTCATCAACTTCACCATCCATGAGTTCTGTTATTATAGTATTCTGGTTTGTTTGGGGCACTTTCCTCCCTTGTTTTTCATGTTGTCCATGTGTCTTCTTTTCTTGCTGTGTGAATCTGAGATATGACAATTTCTTTCCTATATTCTTGTAGTACCTGTACAGATTGTCTATACCTCACCTTGATATTAGGTTTCCAGACCTTGATGGTGTTCCCCAATGTATGCTACTGCATCCAGGACCTGGGTCCTGTGCAAATTGGCATGGGTGGATCTGGGCCTGCTGGGCTTGACCTCCCATGGTAGTCTGCTGGTCAGAATGGGTGGTCCTGCACCTGAGGCTAAGCTCTGGCCAGTGTCTGCCCCACTGGTGAAGGGGTGAACATGAACAAGGCCTACTGTGAGCCTTGGCCCCATTCAGGCCAGTGTGGGTGGATCTGGGCCTCCAGGCTTGACCTCCCACAGTAGTCTGCTGTGGGATTGGTTTATTTCACGTAGCATGATATTCTCCAACTTCAACCATTCAACCATTTACTGGCTAATGCTATAGCTTTACTCTTCTTTAAAGCTTAGTAACATTCCATTGAGTATATATACCACATTTTCTTTATCCACTCATCTATTGAGAAACACCTAGGTTGGTTCCATAGTCTAGCTATTGTGAATTTTGCTGCTATAAACACTGATGTGGCTGCGTCACTATAGCATGCTGATTTTAAGTCCTTTGGTTATAAGCCAAGGAGTGGGATAGCTGGATCAAATGGTGGTTCCATTCCCAATTTTCTGAGGAATCCCCATACAGCTTTCTATAGTGGTTACACCAATTTGCAGGCCCACCAGCAATGTATGAGTGTACAGTTTCCACCACATCCTCACCAACATTTATTGTTGTCTGTATTCTTGATGATTGCTATTCTGACAAGAGTGAGATGAAATCTTAGAGTAGTTTTGATTTGCATTTCTCTAACTGCTAGAGATGTTGGACACTTTTTCATATATTTGTTGATCAACTGTATTTCTTCTTCTGTGAAGTGTCTGTTCCGTTCCTTGGCTCATTTATTGATTGGGTTACTTTTTTTTTAGTATTAAGTTTTTTAGTTCTTTATATATTCTACAGATTAATGCTGTATCGGAGGTGCATGTGGTAAAGATTTTCTCCCAATCTGTAGGCTCTCTCCTCATGTTGTTAATTGTTTCTTGTGCTGAGAAGAAGCTTTTTAATTTGAATCCATCCCATTTACTGATTCTTGATTTTACTTCTTGAACTTTAGGAGTCTTGTTAAGGAATTCAGATCCTAGACTGATGTGAAGATTTGGGCCTATTTTTTCTTCTGTTAGATGCAGGGTCTCTGTTCTACTGCCTAAGTCTTTGATCCACTTTGAGTTGGGTTTTGTGCAGGGTAAGAGACAGAGGTTTAATTTGATTTTTCTACATATGGATTTCCAGGTTTGCCAGCACCGTTTGCTGAATAGGCTATCTTTTCTCCAGTGATTGTTTTTGGCACCCTTGTCTAGTATGAGAGTACCGTATATATGTGGGTTTGTCTCTGTGTCCTCTATTCTGTACCATTGGTCTATAAGTCTATTTTGGTGCCAATACCATGCCATTTTTTTAGAATAAGTGCATTTCTTCCCAATAATATAAATAGATATAAATGTGCTTTAAAATTGTCTCCTTTTTCAGACACCATTATTCTGAGTTTGTTTCTAATATCCTGAGGCCTGCAGTTCAATCATCTTTGGTAGTAGGGCCCTTTTCAGTAGGTTTTCTTGGAAAAAAGAGAACAGAATTTTCCCTAGGTTTCCATTTCAATAAAGTTAAATTGAATTGTATTTTCAGGTACTTTTAATTGATGCAACAGAGAGAACAGAAACCTGATGATTTGGCTCAGGGCCTTAAAAAAAGTGACTTCAGTAGGAATAGCCTCCAGGTTCAAAACATTAGACTTCTGGCTGCTTCTGCAGTAATACTTGCAGTTTAAAAAAAAAAGTGAGAGGATAAACAAAAGCAATGGGAAGATTATTTCCTTGAAGACTGTGTATTTTTAGCTATGGTTTCTATATTCCATATTTCAGAATAATTCCCTTAGGTAATTTATTTATGGCAAAAGTGGATTCAAGAGATTAAAACACTAAACAATCTAGAAAGAAACTTTTAATTATACATTTATTTATTTATTTTCCAAACTAAATGTCAGTTTCTAGTGATTATAATGATTATATAGAGAAATCTTTATTTGACATTATTAAGTACTTCTTTGGCTACTGAAAAGATAAAAGGCTTTAAATGTGGGCAGTAATGTGTAGGTAAACAATGAGATTTCCTACATTGAAAAAAAAATAACAGTTGCTAATTTTATTAAGACAAGTTTGCATTATGATGTGCATGTGGCTCTATAAATTTTTTTATAATCTATTAATAATTCTTGACTGGAGATGGTTGATCATTTTCCTTAAAGTCCAAAGATGTAGAGACAAAGAGATGATGGCAGAACCAATTCCCTAGCACATGCTTTCTCAGATCAGGTGATCCTGAGTATGAAAATTGATTCAGGGGCCAATATCTCAATGAGTTGTGGTACTTTGTGCTAAAAGAAATAAGTCCCTGCCAAAGAAACCCCTTCCTACATCCCCAGAACCTGGAAATAGTTTATGTTACGTTGCAAAGAGAGATTAAGGTTGTAGATGGAATTGATGTTGCTAATTAGTTGAGATGGTAAATAATCCTGGTGTATCCAGATGTGTTCACATTATCACAAGCATTCTTAAAAGTAGCAGAGGAAAATGTGACTTTAGAAGAAAGGCAACATTTGCTTTGGAGGTGGAGGGAGAGAACCACAGAGGCATGAGGGTAGTGCCTGGTAGCAGGGAATGAACACTCTCCTGGATTTCCATGAAAGAATCTAATTCAGATGACCTTTTTGTTTTAGTGTAGTGAAATCTATGTCAATTGTATAATCCTATATAATTGTAAAATGGCATATTTTTATTTAAAATGCTGCTAAATTTGTGGTGATTTGGTATTAACAGCAATGGAAAATGAATATTCCAGTCTAAAGGCCATAGTATATAGCAGATATACAGTATATCTATAGAATTAAAATGTCATTTATGGGCAACTAGAAAAAAATGTCTTAAAAAATCCTTGGGGGACAATAATTAAAAAAAAAAAAAACAATGTTGAAGAACATGGAACCAGAGTCACAAACAGGCTTTTCTGCTCATATATTTCATAAAAGGGAAAGTTATCATTTGTATCTGAAGTGTTCCCCAAAGATCTATGTGATAAGAGCTGAGTCCCCCATTTGGTACTACTGGAAAGTGAAATCTCTAAGAGGCAGGGCCTAATATGAGGTCTTTAGGCCTTTGAGAGACAAGTACTTGAAGGAGTCAGAGAGACCTCAGCCCTTCTTCCTGTTTTTCACTCCCTGAGTATGAAGTGAGCAGTTCTGTTCCATGCAATTCCACCATGATCCCAAACTGATTGGATCAATTGATTATAGATCGAAATTCTAAAAACATGAGCCAAAATAAAACCTTGTGTTTATAATTTAAATATTTAATGTATTTGCTATAATGATGGAAAGCTGACTAACACAAGGGGCATCATAAATATTAGGATGGGTGAACTTTACAACATCAGAATCTGCTGCTTTCTCTAAAGCTGGTCAGAAAATTAGCACAAGTAGATTTACTCCCAAGTGTGAAGAATTAAGAAGATATTCCACAGGGGAAAGATTTATGGAACTCTGAATAGAAACAATGTGGTTTGTAACAACTGGAGACCTGAAAAATCACTGATTTGTAGAATGCTTATATAATCATGTGCATAGTCGCATAGAAGGAAAAAATTGAAAGTTTAAAGGCCAAAATGTTAATGGTGCTTTCTCTGCATGTTCATTCTCTTTCTGCTTTTTGTTATGCTTGTTGCTATTGTTTGTTGTAACTTTCCTACAAGAATTATGCATTATAGGCATTTCTTATTATATGCCAATAGTTGGTACTTGGATAGAAACCAAAATTTCATAGTAAATAGTTTTTTCAAAATTCAGCTCGATTTAGACTTTAATTTTAAAAATAAGTTCTGGAACTATAAAATAAGTTTATGTCATTTTATATGTTGTTGCTACTAAACTTGTTACAAGTGTTTCTATATTATTAGAACTATGTTCTCAGAGAATACAGATTCTAGTAAATACAAGCATGGTGTTAATTTTGTTTTTTTCTTGTTTATCAAATTTATATGATTATTCAATAAGATATTTTCTTCAAGTTTGATTTCTACAGCATAATTATAAAGAGAGTCAGGTTTGCAAAACCATTTGAAGATTTCATTAGTTTTCTCAGGGGTTTTGCTTAATCCTTGCATAATCAATTCAACCCTTTCAAAATAGCTATTTTGTAGTCATCGTCGTCTGCCTTTCTCTTCCTCAGTTTAATTGGTGTATTGGGCCAGATTCTCATTTGTCAATGAATCGGCTTGTAATTAAAGGAGTCCATCAACCCCAATCCTCCTTTTCATCAAATTCATAAATCTTGCATGTTTCTTTACAAAATTTCAATTTCATCCTGCAATCTACCTGCATTGAGGAAGATATTAGGCATTTGAATGCTAACTATATCATTGTTTTGCTCATTAGTTGATAATGTTCTGATGACTTCTTTCCCTACATTATTTTAAATTAGCAAAAACTCAGAAGATGAACACTTGCCCTTTATATGTGAATCATTTTATAATATTTCATCATACACACATACATTAAAACATACTCACAAATATATTTTGTATCTTCTGTTTTCTAAACCCAAAGCTGTGGGCTTAGAATTTGAAAAATCTGGTGCCATACCTTTCAGAAAATAACTCAGTGTGGTTTTGCCATATAGTTAACCATTGCAGCAGAAAACACATAACATGTGTGTTTTTAATGAGAATACTTCCAATTGAGCCATTTATATGATTTAATGGTTGTTATGGTTTAGATATGAGTTGTCTATCAAATGTTCGTGTGTGAGAAAATATGAGAAAGTTTAGAGGTGAAATGAATGGGTTATGAGAATCTTACCCTAATCAATGTATTAGTCCATGGATATGGATTAACTGGGTGGTAACTGTAGGAAGGTAGGTGGGGTTAGAGGAGGTCAGTAAAACTTGCTGTTTTCTGATTGTCATGACCTGAGCTACTCACCTTGAGCCCAGATGGAGCTGACCATGTATGGACCGAGAACTCTAAAACCATAGACCCAAATAAACTTTTCATTCTCTAAATTTGTTCTTGTCAAGTCTATTGTTCACAGCAAAAAAAAAAAAAAAGGTAGAAAATGATGATAACAAAAAAAAAAATGTGGGAGGAACAAATGCGGATGGTTTCAGCCTAGTGTGCATTATACATCTTTAGGGTTCAGAAACCAAATACACACTGATGGCTTCGATAAACAACGTATTTATCCAATCATCAGGGACTATTTGGGCCTAGGATCTAGGTACACAAAGAACTTATAGTTAAATGGGCTAAAGAAGCCATCCATCTCTATTACTGAAAATTTCCCCAAATTGTTGCCACCCTTCTTTAACAATCTCAGAAAAATATGTGTATTTTATTAAGCACTAAGGATTTTACAAGCAAGCCCTCCCCCTCCACCCCCAGAACAGGAATTTTTCTTCTCTTCCTACAAAACATCAACCCTGGCCATTCACCACCATCTTATTCAGAAATCCCCACTCCTTCTCCAGCAGTGTGGCCTACCTGGATTTTGTCATTCCCAAGAGGCCTACTTCTGGGCTTTGAAGGAACTGTCTTAAAGCAAGAAATATTAGAATTAAATACTGATTGTTAGGTCACATGCCATCGTTTATAGATTACAAAACAAAGTTCCAGAGCACTTGGGGGGTATAGCCTTTTGCATTACTGGATGTACCATTCATATCAGACCTTGTGAGGCATAAACACTTGCACACACACACACACACACACACAAATCCCTCTGAGGAAGAATATTGTGAAAATGCAACTCTTTTCTATTCCCCCTCATCCATACGTGGCAAGACCCCTACAAAGGGGCATAACGCTGAAGGATGAATTGAAAAAGAAAAGGGTTTGTACCTTTGCAGGACTCAACATTCTGTTCCTAAAGATCCTTTTCAGCCTCTCTGAAAGCTGTCCCCTACTTTCCTACACACACACACACACACACACACACACACACACACACACACAACCATTTCCAATCACCATTACCAACAAATAGTTCTTACCTAAAACTGGAGTCTAGATATCTCTGTGAATTCCATTAAACCACAGGGGCAAATCTGGGTCCCCTTCCACAACAGATAGGAAGAGAAGGTAGCAGAACATTGTTAAGTTTTTTTTTAAGCTTCATATTTTCTGGGCCAAGTATTTACATGTGTTATCTCATTCAATGCACACAGTACTCTGAAAAAGGAGGTGTTCTTACATGTATTTTATAAGGAAGGAGAAAGAGACTGGAGAACTGGGTGTTTTGCCCAAGACCACAGTCAGTGAACCACACACCAAAGATTCAAGTTTATCTGAATATACTGAGCAGAGCTCACAGTTAATCTCCAAGAAAAATCCACTTGTGTGAGTATACCTTTTTTAATAGAATGGCACAAGGATGAAGAGCCAATATTCAAGATGAGGATACCTTTGACAAAATACACTTAGAGAATGATGCTGAGTAAGATAGTCTCCAGTATAAACACAGGCATGGCTGTAATTAGGCTAAGTACTCATCTAGAAAAACATCATGTCTTGTTATTCTCAGTGTGGTCCTTTAAAGAAGCATCGTGTTTAATCTCAGAGTCACTCACTTTCCTGAGGGAAATTAGGTCGATGGTAGGAAAACTGACCATGCCACCAATATTTCTTGTCATAACACTAATGAAAAGACAGCCCTGTCTGCCAATATGACTAAAATTTTAGGCCAGGTGGCCAAGTTGGTGAAGAGGAGCTTCACAACAGAGAAGAAAAAAGACCAGAGACGTGATGACTTCCCCCAGCTCTGCAAAGTGGAATGAGACAGGAGAGCAAATTCCTCCCAGCTGAAGTGATGCAGGATTGTGATGCAGAAGCCCTATAATCCCTGCCTCTTGGAAGCTCTGGGACTTTGGACTAGGAACTTACCTCCCTGCATCTATAATTCCTCAGCTATGAAATAGGAAGTCTGGCACCTATCTCATACACTGATCTCATGAATAAACTAAGTGTTGAAAATTTAAGAATTCTTTTTATTTGTCTTTCTTCACATTTCTGGTTAAAATGAGTGGCCTCCATAAATTAACAAATTGAAACATATGCAACAAAAAGACAAGGAATGCCATTAAATCAGCATGAAATACATTTGGCAAAGCTCATGTTAAAAAGTGTGTGAAAACTGTAGCCTTTAAAAATGTAAATAAAATACCTAGGAATAAACTTAATCAATGAGGTGGAAAACTTCTACAATGAAAATCATATAACAATGAAGAAAGAAATTGGAGAAGACACTAGAAGATAGAAAGATCTACTATATTCATGGATAGGCAGAATTATTATTGTTAAAACGGCCTTGTTACCAAAATCAACCTACAAATTCAGTGCAATGCTCATCAAAATAGCAATGATATTCTTCATAGAAATAGAAGGAAACAGTCCTAAGATTCATTTGGAAGAAAAAAAGACCCAGAAGATGTGAAACAGTTCTGAGCAAAAAGAGCTATGCTGAATATATCATAGTAGTCAAATTCAAATTATACTACAGAGCTAGAGTAACAAGAACAGCATGACACTGGCATAAATATAAACAGACTAATGAAACAGAATATAAGACATAGAGACACAGGCTTACATCCATAGTCTTCTGTTCCTTGACAAAGTTGCCAAAAACATGTTGAAGAAAAGACAGCTTTTTAAGCAAATGGTGCTACACACACAAACACACACACACACATTTATATAAATAATATATAACCAATTCATATGTCTAAATGTCCAAAACAGAGGACTATTGTACAATTTTATAATTGTACAATATTCATAAAATGGATTTTAACAAATATTTTTCAAAAGGATATATTAGTGTGAATTGTTATCTAAAATAGAATAAGTGAAAAAGCTAGTTGCTTAATATAATACATAATATCAATGGATTAAATATAAATTTATCAAACTAAAAAACATCCAGTATACCGGGCATGATGGTGCATGCCTATAATCCCAGCAACTGGGAAGGTTGAGGCAGGAAGATACCAGATTCAAGGTTAGCCTCAGCAATTTAGGAAGGCCCTCAACAACTTAGTGAGACCCTGTCTCAAAATAAGAAATAAAAAGGGCTGGGGATGTGTCTCAGTGGTTAAACACCCCTGGGTTCAATCTCCAAATGTATACATGTATATACATTCAATATAGCTATGATTTGCCTGACTTACTGACACTCAAGTTTCTGTATTTTAGAAGAACAGGAAACTGTAACTTCATAGGCTGGCTGGCACAGACCAAATATAGACAAATGATATAGAAGTTGGGAGATCCCTAATGCAGGGAATATATGGAAGTTCACATATTTAGAGATTATGTAATGCTTGTACTAGCAAGGTCAGTCATATTTCCCAATCTTATATATCTACCATGCCTTGATGTCCCCATAGTCCTTAATATCTATATCTATTGACTACATACACACAGGAACAGCAATAGCCCAAGTCTGCCTAAAAGAAGACACAATCCCTGTAGGAAGAAGCCCCAGGGAAGTGGATGAGTAGTTGGAAACACTTGGCCCAGTGAGAAAACAGTAGAATTGCTTCACTCTTTCATTTATGTATTAGTGATAAGCTTTGCCTGTAGAAAATAAGGAAAAATTTTATTAATTTTTTCTAACTTTTTATTTGATTTCTCAGTAGGAAAGAAGAAATATTGAACCTGAATCCTGGAGTTTATTACCTTACAATTGTTTACAGCTTTTGCTGCACCAAGTTTCAGTAGTCGAAATGTATCTTAATATATTTTAATGATGACTTTTTAGGTGACAGCTTATAAAACTTTTATTCCTGAACTGGCCTCCCTGAAAGTTGGAAAAATACTATTAAATAGGCATCTTTTTTTTTTTTTTTGACATAGCTTTGGTGCACTGAACACGAACACAGGGGAAGCTGGACGAATTCAGGCATAAAGCTTCATAACCTTTACTGTTCTCCTGACTTTAAAAGTGCTTTTGGATTATTTTAAAGGCAGTGTGTGTGTGTGTGTGCATGTGTGTGTGTGTCTGTGTATTGACTATTTAAAATTCGCCAAAATCACGAATAGATAAATACAAATGAAAACCACAGTAAGGCTATCATTTCACATCCACTAGAATGGACATAATTTGATAGACGAACAATTAGGTAAAGGCAAGAGACTTGGAAGCCACAGGTGGAACTGTGAATGTTCGAGACAATTTTGGAAAACAGTTGGGCAGTTTTTCTTCAAATGCTAAATGGTTACCACATGATGCCACGATTCCACTCCTACTTAGACACCTGAGAGAAATGAAAACATATCCACACAAAAATTAGTAGCATTATTTATAATAAGTTAAAGGAATACTGTGGGTTGAGCAGGGTTTGTCCTCTCCAGAATTCATGTTGAAATCCGATGACCACCAGCAAGTGTTGGGAAGTAGGGTCTTTAAGAAGTGATTAGGTCCCTCAGTGGGCATCATGCCAGTGCCCCTGGACTGAGTTAATTCTCACAGGTGTGAGGGAGAGGGAGTTCTCCCTTTTGTAGGACGATTTGATTCCCATAAGAGTACACTCAGGCATTCCTTGTGTTCTGTCTCCTCTGCCTATGTCTGCTTGTACTGCCACCATGGGGCCCTCGCCAGAAGCAGAGCAGATGCTAGTCTCATGGTCCTGGACTTCCCAGCCTCCAGAACAGTGAGCTTAAAAAAAAAAAGTTTCCCTTATAAATTACTAAGTTTTAGATATTATTTTATAGCATCAGGTACAAAGGGGAAATTAGTAAATGGATTAATATTATTTTGTGCATCTTTACAAGGGCATGCCACTTATCAAGAAAAGGAATGATGTACTGATATATGCCACCAATGGATGGACCTTGAAAAATGTATGCTAAGTGAAAGACAATAGTCATAAAAGACAGATTTTATAAATGTATTTATACTTAAATATTATATTTAAATTTACATTATTTTTAAATATTTTTAAAGCTTATTTGTGTACTTTTATGCCCTGAAAATTTGAAGGTTAATCCATATTGGTATGTTTTAGAATATTCCAAAAAGGAAATTACTTTTAATACCAACCTTTTAAATTTCATGAAGATTTTGGTAGGAATAATAGTATATACTATAAGCATTGACAAAACTGAAAATTTCTTTCTATGAAATATAAAATGCAGGAGGGAAAGGGAGAGAGAAGGGAAATTGCATGGAAAGGGATGGTGATCCTCAGGGTTATACAAAATTACATACAAGAGGAAGTGAGGGGTAAGGAAAGAATAATACAAGTGGAAGAAGTGTTTTACAGTAGAGGGGGTTGAGAGAGAAGAGGGGAGGGGAGGGGAGGGGAGGGGGGATAGTAGAGAATAGGATAGAGAGCAGAATACATCAGACACTAGAATGGCAATATGTAAATCAATGGAAATGTAATTGATGTAACTGATGTGATTCAGCAATCTGCATACGGGGTAAAAATGGGAGTTCATAACCTTTTTGAATCAAACTGTGAAATATATCAAATTAGATGTAATGTTTTGAACGACCAACAATAAAAAAAAAAGAAATATAAAATGCTCAGTATCTAAATCCAAGTTGGGTATGGTATATCAGTGTTAACTTTGGATGTTTTGTGTTTTATATTTATGTTGCAGTGTTCAGATTGCAAATATAACATTTAATATTTGTCATGCTTTTACAAAAGTAAATCCTAAATTACTAAGCTTTGTTCATATGTACTCCTACTTTTGGAATTACTTGTTGTATATTAAAAATTCCCTTAAACCGCCCCCTCTCCAAAAAAAAAAAAAAGATGTTCTTGAACTCAGTAGATCACTATTAGCAGGTCATTGCATCTTCTATAAATCCTTTCTCTCATTTCTTTCAGCTTGTCAGATTCTAATTACATGCTCATAGAGAAAATTGGATTGTGGTGATGTTTGCACAAATCTATAAATTTGTCTGTAATAAACAAATTTATAGAGAAAATAGTTAGTGATTTCATGGGAAGCGAAGCTTAGAGGAAGAGAGGAAGAATGTGGAGGAACTGCTAATTGGTATAAGATTTCTTTGGGGGGTGATGAAAATGTTTTAACTCAGATCATGAAGATGATTGAACAAGTCTATAAATCCACTCCAGTTATTGAATTTTACACCACACTTTGAATAAATTGCATGGTATGTAAACAATACTGCAACCAAGGTCTTAAAAGCCAAAGTGAGGGCTGGGGTTGTGGCTCAGTGGTAGATCGCTCACCTAGCACATGCAAGGCCCTGGGTTCGATCCTCAGCACCACATAAAAATAAATACATAAAAATATTGTGTCCAACTAAAAAAAAATATTTTAAAAAGCCAAAGTGACATTACCAGTGTGCAAAGGACACCTGCAGAACATCACAACAAGGATCAACAGAGAGGTCTAGACTACAAAGGTAAACAAAGAGCATGGAATTTCACATGTAAGTTTATTTTAACAAGACCTGAGTACACAGGAATGGGTAACACTTAATGAGAAGATATTTCAGTTCTGAGTTTTCTTTCAGAATAATTGATGGAGGAGAGAGTGGTGGAACGTTCACTGTGGAGGGAGGCTCTGCAGACGTACTTTTCTCCAGAGCAAGTCATTTCCTTCTTTATTTTAAAACCATCAGGAATAAGTGGAAATCTTTGACATCCTGTACGGCACTGTTTGTTTGCTTTAGACACTGCAGGAAATATTTTAGATTTTTATTCCTTGAGGAATGCACAAACAAGAAACAGAATAAGGAAAACCTGTGGGGTTTTACCCACTCCTACTTTCTGCAAGGGCCTGCTAAGATGTGCAGTGAGAAAGGAGAAAACCTACAAAGCTAGGACCAAAGTGAAGAAGGTCCACAGCTACCTTGTTAGGGTTTACAGTGCTCCCAAGGCAACACATTGGTGGTATTCAGAATACAAATGTAAAGGCAATGGACACAATGCACCATGGCACTTAACTATCCCAGGCAGTAATCTTCTCGAAAGGTTCTCCTAATAAATGCTTGTGGAACACAATGTGGGCAAGGGAGTAGAACCGAACCTTCAGTTGGGTCAGCAAGAAGGCAAGAATTGGATTTTAACAACCTTCCCATCCAGCTAATCATTTCAAGCCCAAAGAAGTGTTCATCAGCAATCCAAGAAATGAATGAATTCTGTGATAAAGACAGTTATCATCTATACAAACATGTAGACTATGAATTTACTATAGAAAATTGTATTGTATATTTACCATGAATGAATTTCATGATATGCAAATAATACCTCAATAAAACTATTTTTAAAAATACATATATATAAGGTTTCCAAAGTGCATAAAATACCACTACACCAAGAACATGTACACATTGGAAAACTTGCCATCTTTTCAACAGCTTTATTGAGGTATAATTTACATACCATAAAATTCATTTGTTGAAAGTGTACAATTCAATAATTCCTTAGTAAATTTATAGATTTGTGCAACATCACCACAATCCGATTTTCTCTATAGAGCACGTGTTTAGAATCTGACAAGCTGAAGGAAATTAAAGAAAAGATTTATAGAAGATGCAATGACCTGTTAATAGTAAAGATATACTAAGTCCAAGAGCATCTTAAGCTTTAAAAATATTATTCACATAAAATATACTTAAAACTTGTAAGTATAGCTTCTATATTTCTTATTTTAAAAATTGAAGGATGCTGTTATTACTGTTTCAAGGATTTCACCAGAGAAATACTGGCAAGCCCTTTTATATTTACTTCTGAAAAATAAAAATCTTTGATGTGTGGATTTTGAAAACATTTTAAAAAAGTAAAGTGTTTGAATTTTGCCTTTAAAATAGTGGAAAATAGGAACAGCCTTTTGAGGCACATGGGGGGATTTGGCTGCTTCTAATAATAATGCCTTCCTTTAAGAAAAATGAAAAACAGATTCTTAGAAGCAATCAAGCAAAGTTGTTTGCCAGAATGGCCATTCTTCCCCATAAGTGATGCTAAAGGAAATCATGATAAAGAAGAAATAAACAGATTTTGTTGCTCTGATATGTGTTGACTGGGTGTGGAATGGAATGTGTTCTTTTTCCAGAATTCCCTGGTTAATTGCTTTATTAAACAAAAAGCCTACTTTTTCCACCCTCACCCCCAGCTGCCTCACAAAGCAAAAAAAAAAAAAATGCATTCAGTCCAAATTCAGCAAGCAAAACCATGTCTACCTAATAAATGTCCAAGTCAGCCACAAAAACATGCCCGTAGGTGCAGCTGTGCATGCAACTTTGAAGCAGGTCTGATGGCAAACGTTTTGGGCCACCAAGGCAACCTTCAAGACCATTTCATTTAAATGTTGTCTATGAAACCCAAGAGAATTACAAAATATGGTAATTTTCCAGGTAACTCCAGATAATTATTAGAGACATGAAATGGAGATCAGACCTAAATTATTCTAATATGACATTCAACACTGGCCACATTATATAGATATTGGTACAATGTTGTATTTCATATTATCTGATGACATACATTTTTATTTATTTATTCAGAATGAATGAAAGGGAGAACTTTGCCTCATTGAGTTTATAGAGAGGATCTTTTTTAATTGAACCAATAACACCTAAAGACCACAGGAAGAATTTCTCCTGAACAATTTATCCCTAAAATGATGTACACTTAATAGTTGTCCATGTACAATTATTATCATGTAAAGAACATTTGCTCAGCTCCTGCTATACCATATATACAATGAGTAGTCAATAAGTCTCTTGATTATATTTAATTCAAATCTGTTAATGTCCTTTATTGCCGAAGTCTGGCTTGGCACAAATCAGGAGCCACTTGTCAAAAAGAAACTAACTTTATTTTTAGAACTACAAACGCCAAACAAAACAGCTCCAGGGAAAAACCCTCAGAGCCCAACTGCCACCACCGGCTTCCACAAGCCTCTCCCCCACACACCAGCCTCCCCACCTCCCACAATCCTCCTGCTCTTGAGGCCGATTGGCTGGGTTGCGTGGGCAGAGCCAAAGAAGTCCCCCAATGAGCAGCTCCGTGGAGGAGCCAATCAGCTAGATGTTGCTGGGGCCGCTGTGAGCCAATCATCAGCTGGCAGTCTGAAGGGCAGGGAAACAGCCCAATGAACATCACCGCAGAGGAGCCAATCAGCTAGATGTTGCTGGGGCAGTCTGAAGCTTGCTGGCAGCTGGAAGTTTGCTGGGGCCCCTTTGGCTGTGGCTCTCAACATCTTATTATTATTTTTCCTTAAAAAGTATGTCACTACTTTAGTTAATTTTCAACAGCTCTAAACTAGGTGTGGTGGTGCACACCTGTAATCCCAGAGGTCTGGGAGGCTGAAGCAGAAGGATCATGAGTTCAAAGACAACCTCAGCAACTTAGCGAGGCCCTAAACAACTTAGCAAGACCCTGTCTTAAAACAAAATATAAAAAGTGCTGCATTGATTACATATCCCTGAGTTAGATCCTTAGTTAAAAAAGAAATAGGTCTAACATTTAGAATAGCTGCACATTATTCTTTTCTAGGTGCTCATAGACTTGAGATTTACTGCTAGATTTGAAAAGAAAGAACCCTTGGTTCCTTGTAACTTCTCTGAATTTCTTTAGTAAAATAAGATTATTATAGTTTGGATCTGAAATATCCCTTAAAAGTCCCTTAAAAGCTTTGTCCCTAACATGGTATAATTGGGAAGTGATGGAAACTCTAGGAGAAATGGTCATTGTGAGCATGCTTTCAAAGCATATATATTGCACCAGCTACTCTCTCTCTCTCTCCCTCCAAATCTTTCTCCACCTCCTTTCTGCTTCCTAGCTGCCATGAAGTGCCAGGATTTTTCTGCCTCATTACAAGCCCACAAAGATGAGACCAGGCAACTGTGGAATGAAACCTCTGCAACTGTGAGCCAAAATAAATTTTTTTCTCTTTTATGTTGTTTTTCTCAGGCAGTTTGTCACAGTGACAGAAAGCTGACTGACACAAACAACAACCACTTCAAGCATCATAAAGAGTAACTGAAATAAGAATAAATGAGCCAAACACTGGTTTTTATTCAGTTCCTTTATAGGTACTTTTCCCTTGCTTAAGAGGCACCTTACCATTCACCCATTAGCACAATTATTACTACAAGGACGATATATAAAATTCACATAACACTAAACCAGAAGACAAATAGGCCTCTTACAACTGACAGGAACAGAGCCAATATCTCTCACATAAAGTTTAGTTAAATAGGAAGAAAAGCAGCTCATATTAGAATTTACCTGCACAAACAAAAATGAAACAGATGTGAGCAAATGAATTACCCAAAGTCATGAGCAATGTAATGTGTAGGCCAGGGTTATTCTCAACACTTAGCTGCTAAATTCCACCCTCTAACTGGAAACTTCATAGTTTGTTTTGAAGTCTTGTTTTCCAGTTGGCATTCTTTATAGCTTTATGGAGATTTTAAAATTATAGTGCAGAATCTTTTATGGATTTTCTAATATTTTTAATTTATTCATAAGGCCATATCTCAAAAATGCTTCATAGATTTGGATGTTGCTAATGAAAACTTTTATATTCTTAATAATAAATATATTAAGTATACACTATTTTACCATTGCTCTTTCATTTTGCTACAATACATGTTGAAAAAGGATAATAAATGTACTGAAATTTTCACAAATCTATTACTTTCAAAGATGCATGGAAATATTAAACAAAATGCAGTTCCCAATGGCGCATTAATCGATTCAAGGTGCTAACATGAAAGTCCAATCTTTGCTACTTAGGACCCATGAAACTGCTAAAATTGGCCAAAATGAGAACAATTGAAAAATGAATGCAAGGCCCTTTTCTGCGTCCTTAGCAGACTGTGTTCTTTCTTAAGGCCATGTGCTCCACCTGGAAAGCATCAGCCCTGTCATGGCATTTGGGCACTATCAAGGAGATGTGCTCCATCTGTATGTAGCTTCAAGGTTGGAAGCAAAAGCTCATGCTGGTTGTCTTTTTTTCCTGTTTCCATCCCACCCTCCCATCCTCTTTCTTCCCCATCCACATGTCTGCATGATCCTGGAATAAAAACTGTACAAAAGCCAATGTACATTTCTAGAAGTCACTTGACAGCAACTCTGGATTGAAAACTTCCACATATTGCCTACCCAATGTCTATGCCCTCCCCTGCCCCATGTCAATGTATGTTCTTCCAAGATGCCTGCTGTGAATCTTCAAGATCAATATGAGATCAATCAGTTTCTTTTGTAATTTACCAATAAGAAGGAATTCTCCATGTTTCTCCATGCATTCCTGTGATTTCACTGCATAACAGAAAAAGAAACTCACACATAAAAGGATGAAAATACCTATGGAAGCTCAATGTCAAGTTAGTACACAATGCATTCATGCTGCCTGTTGTTAACATCACAGTCATGAGTCTAAGATTTGCAGAAAAAGAAATTCAGAAAAGAGGACATCAGAGCTATTTTGCTTAAAATGCACAGACCTCACACAAACAGTCTTTCTTTCTTTCTTCCTTCCTTCCTTCCTTCCTTCCTTCCTTCCTTCCTTCCTTCCTTCCTTCCTTCCTTCCTTCCTTCTTTCCTTTGCAAAGATGCAGCATTTTTGAATACCATCAACTGCTCTAAAAGCATATTTAATTTATGCATAATAACAGAATGCACCAAATGTAGTCTCTCTAGCAGTATACTACTGTGGATGCTCAAAATAACTGAAATTTAAACAGGAACAAGCTAGAATTTAAGACAAAACTTCTTAAGAAACTAGCATTGAGCAGAAGATGATGGCTGCTATTAAAGAAGCATGCTATTAAAGAAACTAGCATCTTCTGCTCAATGCTAGTTTCTTTAATAGCAGCCATCATTAAAATAATAGCTGAATAATTGACGATGAGAAATTCAAAAGACAATGGACACATTGTCTTGTGATCCTGGTTTGCAAACCTTTGTACCATCACCTGTAACTGATAACCTACAAATTTTTCTTCCTTTTCCCAGGAGAGGAAAATAGTTGTTTAGCAAATGCCAAGCATTTGGGATGATATAAAATGCTAAGACCTTTACATTGTTATTTAATCTCATCCACCTGAGTGAGATGCAGTATCATCCCAATGGATATAAAGTCCTTATGTAAAGTTGATAAGAAAATAAACATTTAGGAATCTCAGAACATAATTCAGTCCAGTAAATTGTAATCAGTGTTGGGACACAATTGCTTACGGCCAATGTCCAAACATCAAACATGATTAGTTTATAGATTTTGATTATAAGATTCAATAGTGTTCATTCCATTAATATTTTCCATGTGATAGCATATTTCAGCACTTTGAAATACAAAATCATTACTAGGATGACATATAGATATGAAATCAAATGGGAAGAGGAATACTTTGGAATTCATAGCAGTCACCACCACTAAGGAAGCCTGCTAAAATTTGTCTCATTAATATTCTTTGTGTGCCAACAACAAATGAGAAAACAAGAGAAGGGAGTATAGACACAGAGGTATTCTTTTGAATAACCCCAGAAGGGAGTAGCCAACTCAGCCTTGAACTAGAATTGTCTGAATACACTTAGTTACCTTAATGCATTCCTATAGCATGAGAGATCGTGATGTTGAAGACCATTTGACATTTTCATTTATAAAACTATATGACTAAGATCAAACATAACCCACTTTCTACTCAATTTCACCTCGCAGTATTTTGGAATCTACATCAGAGTAATTGTGATCTTGCTGGTTTTATTGCCTCACACTTTGTGTGCTACTAATAATACATCTATTTGAACTAGGATCCTAACTGCAAAAGGCAGACTGTCCATTTTGTGCATATGGCACTGTATTTCTAAAAGTAGTAATGAGGAAACTCACAGAAAAAGGACATAAAAAATGATGGCTATTTTATCAAAGGGATTTATTCTTGTCTGTTTTCTTTCCCTTCTCTTTCAAGAATGGTCCCCTAGTTCCTTAGATCTTAACGAAGCACCTCAGTCCCTTTCCAAAGATATCATGTGGTCAAACCAAATTGATGGGATGGAGTAAGATAAACTGACCCAAACATTCTCAATACTCTACAAATGTACACAATCTAAATAATGAGTGTGTATATTATTCTTTCAAAAAGAGAGACAGTGACACAGATTTATGAAAACTTCTCTCCAGAAATCTGATTTAAGCAAGAATCATGTAAAGTAAATACTAGGTGCCTGAGTATATTATGTGTACAACACTTCAGTCTAACCTCATTTGAACTTATCATACTAAGCAGTAAAAAAAAATATTAAATGCAAAATTACTACATAAATCTCATGAACTTTTTTTTTTTACTATCCTTCAATGAACACCATCATATAAGTGTTAAGCCAAAATAAGAAAATAACAATTATATATAACTTACTTTCCCAGGACAAGTCATCTGAAATTTCATGATGATGTTTACTATAATTTTTTTTCCTTAGGAAGAAATAATATTTTAAAATCCTGAAATGTCCTCCAGATTCTAAATATCCAAAATTGTGTGTTTTGTTTTATTTCATTCCAGGGAAATTAAAAAACACTAGTGATTTACTGTGATTCTATCACTTCTTGAATTTTTTTTCACCTGTCCTGCCATGGGGTACAACATCTATAGCAAAGACCCATCATTGAGATTCCCCACCAAGGCCGGCAGGAAGCAGCCCAAAACAAGACTGAAGAGACTGATGTGAGAAATATCTCTTTCAAACGTCATTTCCCAAATGACAGAGTGCCAGAAGAACTCCACTATACTGTCTGAAATAAGAAATGTGTTCCGTGGAATAGAACTGTCAGAGTATAAGCAAGATGACTGAAGAAAATAGTTTTACTCGTGTTAGGAGAAAAACAATCCTCTTTCCTTGACTACATGTGAGGGATATTTCTCAGAAAGTGATACTTCAAACAGTGATCTTCGTCAATTCATGAAACACCCCTGCATGTAGAAGTTCATTACTTTAAAGAAAGGAAGAAGATTTGAAGAACACCTATGACTTCCTGTTACTTTTCTTTTACCCCGGATGTGTTTACTGTACCACTGGATATAAACATTTGTAGAGGTCCCTGAGAAAGTGACCCACTGTATTATTATTGGCTTAGAAACCTAACAACCCAGAATAGATGAGTTTGAAAGTACTAACAGACAACAAGAAGTTAATAGTTTTCATAAAACCAGAAAGTGTCTCTTCAAAACATTTCCTTGAAGTCAGGCAACAGTTAGGAGCTGAAGTCTACAAATTATCATTCCACCCTGACTCATTTCTTTATGATTTTTTATGTGATTCAAAATGGCAATATGAAAATTACCAGGCATGTGTTAAATGTTTTTCACTTTTGCTATGGTTTGGATATGGCTTAAATGTATCACCCAGGAGTTCATATTGGAAGGTTGGACACTCATGGTAGCTGTGTGGTGAGGTGGTGGGACTTTTAAGAGGTGGAGCCTAATGGAAGGGGGTTAAGTCTTTGGGGATATGCCTTTGCATGGGATTAATATTGTTTTTGTGTGACCTAGCTAGTTTCTAAAAAGGTGGTGGCTTTTAAAGAATAACACTCACCCTTCCTAGCCCTCTAACTTTCTGTCTTGCCACATGATTTCTCCCACTTGTATGTGTTCCTGCCATGATACCCTCTGCCATGATGTATGCAGCCAGAGGCATCCTCAACAGGGAAAGCACCTTGTTCTTTGAATTTTCAGACTACAAATCTGTGAGCTAAATTATCCTCTTTTTAAATGAAGTTCTCAGCCTCAGGTCTTTTGTTACAGCCATGGAAAAAAGATTAGTACAATTTTGTTGTTAAACATATACATCTTCAAAATTCCTATACATGGAAAAAAGCTTTAAATAGAGTTTTCAAATGATATTATATTTTATAGAGATTTGTCTATATTTTATGTAGCAGTTATCAAGTTAAACATTTTATTTTATTTTCAAAGAATGGCTATCAAATATGTATCATGATAATCATCATTTTACAAAAAAAAAGTATTGAAGATGAGAAATTATAAATCCCTTGCCCTAGAACAAATGGGTAACACATGGAGAAGCTAGGGTTTGAAACTAGAATATACATAATCTTTCAGCTATTATAAATCCTGACACCACAAGGAGTAGTCAGCAAGATTATACATGTAAGAAAACTAGAAAACTAGCCCTCACCCCCTACTCTCCCCCTGCAAAAAAAAAAAAAAAAGAATAGAAATTGTGAGGGAGCTCCAGGCAAGAATTCTCAGGGCTTACATTTCCTGTGGCTAGAAATAGTAGTCACAGTTCATGGAACTTACAGAAGACTACTCAGCAGGCTTTTTGCTTAATGTGAGAAAATTATTCCACACTAAATGCAGCTATGCTCTCACCTAATCATATTTAAAGTAAGACTCAAAAGAATCAAACTCCTTCTAAGTAACTGAATTGTATCATAGAGCAAAAGATTACCCTAAGACAAAAGTTTCTAGCACCCACCAAAGCAATAATGACAATGAGTGGCATTCAATAAAAAATTACTTGTATGACAAAGAATCAGGAAATATGATGCACAATGAAATAAACAAGCAAAAAACACTAAATCAAAACTACCCTATGATTTTATATGATTCAATAAACTGAATGAGATAAGTGATAGAACTTGCAAACTAGGACATTAAAACAAAAGTATTTCATATGTTAATAAGTGAGAGAGAAGACATTGAGTGTCTCAAGTAGAGACACAGAAAACAAAGCATAACTAAAATATCTAGAGATGAATGAAAACTACAACTTCTGAGATAAAAGCTACATTGATAAAATTAATAACAGATTAGACACTGTAAGAAAAAAAAAGAAGACATAGCAACAGAGTAGCAACAGAGTGTCATTACACAATCTGAAAAATGTGCAAAATAACTGGAAAAAAATGGACAGATGATCAGTATGTTATATGACAATTTATAGCATCCTAAAATACATAAAAAGTGGATAATGATGAAAAGTATTTAAGAATTAATGGCTACATTTTACAAGTTTCATGCGCTTTTTAAGTTTATAAACTCAGAGATCCAAGGAGGTCAATGAATCCCTATGAGCAAGAAAACTATACCATGAAGAAAACTATGCCAAGGTGCAGCAATAAAATTCCTGAAAAAAAACAGTGAAGTAGTAGAAGAAAATCTTAGAAACAATCATAGAAAATGATACAACAATGGTGTGGATGTGGCAGATGTCTTACTAGAAAAAAAGCAGTGCCAAGAAACAGAGTGGCATCTTTAAAAAAAACTGGGGGAAAAAAAACCCCCAATCAACCTAGAATTCTATACTAAGTAAAATGCCTTTTGTAAACAAAGGTGAAATTAAAACTTTAGCAGACCCATGAAAATTGGATGGTTTCATCACTGGCAGGCCTATACCATAAGAAAAGTTAAAGGAAGCCCAGAGGTGGAAGAGAATTAGGCCAGATGGAAATGGGAAATTTTATGTGAATAAAGAGGATCAGATATGGTAACTATGTGGCCAAATATAAGATTTTTTTTAAGATTAAAAGAAAATTGTCTGATTCAAGCCAAAATACTAAAATTGTATTCAAAAAATGTGATATTTAGCATACATAGGAATAAAATATATGACAATTCTACAAACACTGAAAACATTGAAATGGAAATATTATTTTGTAAAATTTTATAATATAGGTAAAGTAGTATAAAACTATGTGAAGGTAGAACTCTGATGACATATATATATGGTAGTCCTGATGGCGCATGCCTGTAATCCCAGCAACTCAGGAGATTAAGGCAGGAGGTTAACAAGTTTGAGGCCAGCCTCAGCAATTAGCAAGAGCCTTAACAAATTAGCAAGACTGATCTCAAAATAAAAAAAAAAAATACTGGATATGTTGCCAAATGGTAACATGTCTCTGAGTTCAATTCCTAGTACAAACAGACACACATGCATTGTAATCCTAAAGCAACAATATAACAAAATAAAAAGATTTATTTTATAAGACAACCAAGTAGAGAGAAAAATATTCAACCCAAAGCAGAAAAGAAAAAGAGTGAAGAGCAGACAGAAAAGCAAAGAAAAAAGGTATATTTAAACATAACTATATCAAAAATCCCTTTTAAATGAAAGCAATGTAAATAGCCTTGTTAAAATGCAAAGATAGAATAAAAAAGTAACTCCCAAAGAATAAAAAAGTAACTCCCAAGTACATATTTACATACTGTCCAACAGAAATGAACTTTAAATATAAGGAAAAAACAAGTTAGATTTAGAAAGATAGAAAAAATATACCATGCTAATATTAGTTTTAAAAAGTTGGAGTGACATACATTGTTGGTGGGACTACAAATTAGTACAACCCCTCTGGAAAACAGTGTGCAGATTCCTCAAAAAGCTAGGAATAGAAAGAACCACCACATGACCCAGCTATCCCACTCCTCAGTGTTTATCCAAAAGAAGTAAACTCAGCATACTACAGTGATACAGCCACTTCCATGTTTATAGCAGCACAATTTATAATAATCCAGCTATGGAATCAGCCCAGCTGCTTGTCAATAGATGAATGGATGAAGAAAATGTGGTATATACACACAATAGAGTTTTGCTCAGCCATAAAAAAGAATGAAATCACTTCATTTGCTGATAAATGGATAAAAATGGAGAATATCATGCTACATGAAATAAGCCAGGCCCAGAAAATCAAGGATTAAATAAAACTCAAAATAAAGGAAAGAAGTTGAGGAGATCAGATATTGCAAAGATGCAGGGAAGATCAGTGGAGTAGAAGGAGGATACCAAGAGTGATGGAGGAGGGCAGACCAGAAAGGGGAGGAAATATGGAATGAATCTAACAAAATCACATTACATGCAATGTGAATATACCCACAGTGAATTTCACCTTTATGTAGAAAGTACCAATCAAAAATAAATAAATGAATGAAAGGAAGAAGATGGGTAAGGAGAGGAAGGAGAATGGGGGAGAGAAGAGGAGAAGAAAGGCAGGGGATTGGGGATTGAAAATACATGCACATATAATTTTGTCAAAATGAACCCAGCTACTATATATAGCTATAATGCTCTAATTAAAAAACAATTGGAGTGACTCTATTAATATCAAAGTAGAATTTAAGTAAACAATACTATCAGAGATAAATAAAGTCATTATAGATTTCCTAGGAGAAATAGGCAAACTGATAATCACAAAGATTTCAATATTCTTTTCTCAATAACTGACAGAACAAATAGGAATCAAGGATTATTTGAACTTTCCACAAAGAATGTTCCAGATTCACATGGTGTCACTGGTGAATTCTACCAAACAATTAAGGATGAAAGCTTAGCAAACTTCTAGAAAATTGAAGATGAGAGAATAATTTCCAATTCATTCTACAAGGCCAGTATTAAATTAGAAAAAGAGAGAAACCACACACTGAAACTTAATTTGAACATAGATTTAAAAATTCTTAACAACATTCTAGTGGATTGAATTTAGCACATAACCAACTGAGACTTATTCCAGAAATACAATGTTTTACATGTTGATTAAACATGTGAAAATCAATCAATATAAGTCACCATAATAAATTGAAAATGGAAAAATAATCACCTGATTAGCTCAAAACATGGCCAAGAGTTCCTGAACTCAGTCAGCTGACAACAGAGAAAACTTGATCACACTCACATAGGGCAACCTTGAGACTACAGGGAAGGTCCTGTTTGACAGTACAACAGGAAGAGCATGCTTACTGGAAGAGCAAGACAAGCTTGCTGGCTCTCACCACTTCCACCCAACATTGTGCTGCAGGTTCAAGCCACTGCAGTAAGTCAGAACTAAGGAAGAAGAGGCATTCAAATTAGAAAGGAAGAAGCAAGTCTCAAGTCTCAGGAATCATGTAAACCCTGTGGAATTTACAGAAAAGCTACTGTAATTAATACGTGAACTTTGGGAGTTTCAGAGTACAATAAATGTTAAAATTTAATTTATTGTTACATACTATAGTGAATAATCAGGAACTCAAAATGCAAAACCACCATCCTGCACAAACAAAATATTAAATGCATAGTGATAAATCTCACAAAAGGTGCACAAAACTTTTACACTTAGAATAATAAAAATTGCTAAGAAAGAGTTTAATATACCTTCAAACAGAGATATAGTATGTCTGTTGATTAGAAAACCTAATATTGTTAAGTTGCCATCCTCCCTATATTAACCAATAGGTTTAATGTAACTCAATCAAAATCCCAGAAAATATTTTTATAGAAAATTTAAAATTAGTTTTAAAATTGATGTGGTATTCAATGGGCCTAGAATAGCAGAAACAAACAAAATAATACTTTGAAAAGGAGAAACTTTTCTTGACTTCAAGACAAAAAGCTACAATACCAAGACAGTATGTGGTTAAGGTCCAGATAAACAAATCAATAAAAGAGAACAAAGAATCCAGAAATAGGACCAAGTATGTAGAGTTGATTGACTTAATTATTTTTTAAAAATATTTTTATAACGAAGTTGAGGATAAATCAGTAGTGATATTATCTTTTCCTGGGTGTTCAAAAGTATTGGGGAGATAATTCTCAGTTTCTCACTGTTTAATTTTCCTCTTAGACTTTTGCAATCATATCCTAAAGAGATTATCAGTATGATTTGTTAGATCGGGCTGAGATGAAATGAAGTTCTGGTTTGGAAGCTGCTTAGAACTTACGTTGGGTTTTCTCCCAAAGAAACACAGTATCTCCAGTGAGGAGCTCTGCTATGAATAAAAAGAAAGTTGAACACTTGGTGTTTAACACCCTACATAATCTCCTGGTCACAAATCCAATGCAGGCTCAAATTATAGGCAGCTACATGGTCACTCTTTAAATTTGACCCAGATTTGATATGACAGTTCAGAAGTCACATGGTGGTCACAACACTTGAGAACCAACCCTGAGTTGTAATCATACAAGAAACATCAAAAGTACAAAAAAAAAAAAAAGTAAAAGTATCCTAGATTGTGCTTCCACGGCTACTAAAGGAAAGTTCCTGGTGATACTGAGCAAACTGGCAACTCCATATCCTTCTCCAGTGGATGTATTCCTTGAAATGTTGTTCTTCCAAAGGAATGCAGCTTGCTGTGGATTGCAGGCACCCTGGGCCTTCAGCTTTACTTTCCAAAAGGTCTAAAGTGTTTGGTATAATATAAGGGTGGTGAGCTCTGTATGTCAGCTGTCAGAAAGCCCGGTTACAACCCATTACTCACTTCTGCTTGCTGCCATCGCAATTAACAGTTCAGCAGAGTTCTAGTACTGCCTTCATTAGCAGTGCTAAAACTAACAGCTCATCCTTAACGATAATCAACAAAGTCAATTCCAGCCTTTATTCATTAAAGAAAGAACTATTTATACAAGGAGGTGGAACCAACTTAGTCATTTCGCTCACACCATCCCTCCAGCAATTAGGGTCTTCAACTTCACAACACATCTGCTGGTTAGAGCAGACAGCATCCACATTGACATTACTGCATGTCTTCTTGGATATTGAGGACCCTGGAATCATTATATGTGCCTGACGCAGTCGTGGTGCTACTTCAATTCTTTAAAAAAGTAACTTTCTCTGGGACTTTAATTTTACCACATTTAATCATATGAGCAATTCAGCTCAACAAAGTGACTGTATTATGAAGTCAGCATGTAACAACCACTTCAAGGATAACAAATATGAATATCTGCATAGCAGCTGCAGTATTAGCTGAGCTGAACTTCTTAAGCCTTCGCTATTGATTATCCACGAATGACACTTGCTCATAGAAACTTCAAAGATAACACCCACCCTACTCTCCTGGGTTCTCTGCATAGCTTAAAAATTCATTGTATCTCTAAACTCCTGCAGTCTGGATTACACAAGTCTGATTTCTAAAATGAAACATTTTTCTGGAACTCTGGTGCCATTCAAAGTCTTGGACATTTTTACCCTGAGGAATTTTTATCTTGGGAGAAATGGGGCAGTGGAATATTGATGAGGCATACAAAGGTGCCTTCATGGAAATGAATTTCCTTCCAAGATATTCCAGTGGCACATCAAAAGGAAAGTCTAGCCACCTATCATGGACACAGTCAACTTTGAACTGTCACTCTCAAGAGTGGCTAATACCAGATATTCACTTTATACTAGAAACATGGGTTTTCATCATTTCATTTGGGGTTTTGATCATCAATAAAAGTGGCTGCTAAAGAACATATTTTCATTACATTCTCTTGAAAAGAGTCATCTGTGATGTTTTTGAAAAAGTAACTGAAAAAAAGAAAAAGCAACTTTGGAAAGTACAGAAAAGCACAAGAAATAGAAAAATAATTATCTATAAATTTGTCATCCACAGGAAATCTTTGATTACATTTAAATATATCCTAACTATCCTTCATAGTCTTTGTATATGAATTTTTAAAAGACTAGGATCATGCAGAATATGCAATTTTAGATCATGTTTGCATGCATATAATGTTGTTTTCCCATATCATTAAAAAATCCTTTAAAACCTATATGTTATTCTATAATGGATACATCACAATTTGTTAATCAACTTCCTGTTGTTAGACAATGAATTATTTTAATTTTCTCAATAGTTAATAATGTTTAGTTAACATTTTTTGTGTGGGGGGGTACCAGTGATTGAACACAGGGGCCTTAAACACTGAGCCACATCCCCAGGCCTTTTTAATATTTTATTTAGAGACAGGGTCTCACTGAGTTGCTTAGGGCTTGGCTAAGTTGCTGAGGCTGACTTTGAAATCATGATCCTCCTCCTTCAGCTTCCCAAGCCTCTGGGATTACCTGCATGTGCCACTGTGCCCAGCCAAGTTAACATCTTTAGGTATAAAACCATGATAGATTCTTAAGTTATCTTTACAATGTATAGAAGATTTGCCAAATTTTTAATTACTGAATAAAAACTAATGATAATTATTTGTCATTAAACCTTTTCAGATATTTTGTCAGATAGATATTTAGAAAAATTACACCAATTTAACTTCTCTTAACATGAGCATAAGAACCTACATTTCATTCTCATTCTCTACACTAAGTCATCCTCCCCATCCAAATCATGGATATACCCATTGCCTCCCGAAGTTTCTTCTAATTCCCTTTATTATTATTTGTGTGTGTGTGTGTGTTTGTGTGTGTGTGTGTGTGTGTGTGTGTGTATGAGAGAGAGAGAGAGAGAGAGAGAGAGAGAGAGAGAGAGAGAGAGAGAGAGAGAGAGAGAAAGGGCAAGAACACTTAACATAAAATCTACCCTTGTGGCAAGTTTTGAGTGTGCAGCACAGTGTTGTTAGCTATAGCCACATGTTTTCTGGTAGGTAGATCACCCAAACCTATTCATCTTTCACAACTGGAACTTTGTACCCTTTGGTCAGCACATCCCCATTTCCCCCCTCCACTCAGCCTCTAGCAGTAATCATTCTAATCTTCCTTTCTGTGACTTTCACTATTTTATATTCCATATGTAAGTGAGATAGTGCAGTATTTATATTTCTTATCTGATTTACTTCATTAAGATTATGTTGTCCAAGTTGTTCATCCATGTTGTTACAAAAAACTGGTTTTCCTTCTTTGCTAAGGCTGACTACTATTCCATCACTGAATTGGCACACACCATTTTCTTTTCCGTTCATCCATCAGTTGACACATTTTGGTTGTTTCCATATCTTACTATTGGGAATAATGTTGTATTGAACATAGGAGTACAGTAATGGTGCAGGTATCCTTTAAGATTCTTATTTCAATTATTTTGGATAAATATATAACAGCGGGATCACTATAATTTTTGAGAAAATTCTGTACTGCTTTCCATAATGACTGTACCGATTTTTATTCCCCCAACAGCCTACCAAGAATTCTCTTTCCCCATACTCTTGCCAGAACTGCTCTTTATTATTCCCATCAATAGCATCCTAATAGGCATGAAGTGCTATCCCATTCTGGGTTTGGTTTACATTTCCCTGATGTTTTGAATACTTTTCATCATTTGTAGCTTTCTTTGGAGAAATGCCTATTCAGTTCCTTTGTGCATTTTGTAATTGGATTATTTGTTTCTTACTATTAAATTATCAGGAATTCCCTATATATTTTGAAACTAAAATATTTTCTCCTGTTCATTTCCTTTTTACTTTGTTGATTGTTTCTTTTGCTGTGCAGAAGCTTTTTAGTTTGATGCAACCCCTTCTTGCTTATTTTTGTTTGTTTCCCATGCCAGATCCAAAATATCATTGCTAAGGTCAATGTGGAGGAGATTTTCCCCTATGCTTTCTTCTAGGAGTTTTATGGTCTTCAAGTTTTTTGTTCAAATATTGAATCTATTATGAGTTGACATTTCATGTATGTTAAAAGATGTGAGTCCTCCTTCATTCTTTTGCAAGTAGATACACGGTTTTCCTAACAACATTTATTGAAGAGATTTTTGTATTCATGGCATCCTTGTTGCAGATGAGTTGGCCATATGTGTGTGTGTGTGTGTGTGAATTGATTTCTGGGCTCTATTCTGTTCAGGTCTACGTGTCTCTTTTTATTCTATTATCATATTCTTTTTGTGACTATAGCTTGGTACTAATAATTTTGAAATCAGGAAGGGTGATGTTTCTTGTTTTGATCATCTTGATCATGGTTGTTTTGGCTATTCAGGGTCTTTTGATTCCATGTGAATTCTAGGATTGCTTCTAATGCTGTGGAAAAAGTGGTATTGAAATTGTGATAGGGAACACATTAAATCTGCAGATCACTGTGATTAGTATGGACATTTTAACAACATTGATTCTTCAAATCCATGGACACAGGATATTTCCTTTTATTTGTGTCATCTTGAATTTCCTTCATCAATGTTTTATAGTAAATTGATTTTTTAAAGTTTTTTTTAAGATAGACACAATATCTTTATTTCTTTATTTTTTTAATGTGGTGCTGAGGATCGAACCCAGGGCCTCTCATATGCAAGGCAAGTGCCCTACTGCTGAACTGTAACTGCAGCCCCAGGTTAAATTGATTTTAATTGTTCCCACCTTGTCCCCATTTAGTCAAATGGTACTCAAGAACATTTAATTGATTACATTTAATTCCATGTACTAATTATTATTAATATATTTTATTTCTTCATCATGTAAAACTTATTCTAATTCATGTTCTGCAAAAGAGTATTTAAACATGTAACTAACAGTTCAGGTCTTATTTGTTTCATTATCTTTTACTGTCTTCCTGATTTTTTGATGCCTAAATTATAAAATATTAAATTTTGGCTCTTTGGACATTAATTTTTTTTAATCTCTGTAATTAGTTGGGGGTTATTTTTTGACAAATTTGGCAGGGGAAATTTTATATTTCTTATGTCATTTTCATATTTATGAATCATAATTTTCTTCTCTGAGACTACATCATTTCCCAAACGTTGTTTACAAAACCCATGAAATAACAGCTCCAGAATTCATCTAGTCACTTAATAATCATAAAACAGTTTCAATCCATTTAAGTCATTTGGTTATAAGGAAGTCTGAGTCAGGTCTCTCTACTACAAAAGGCAGTTTATAGAATACAGATTTGGCAAATACAATCTGGACATCTTCTGTAAAAAGTCATTTTATTTTGCATAAAAACTTATAAAAAGTTACCTGGTTGCTAGGCATAAGTTTGTAAGATTTAAAATCATACCCTAAGCCCCAAATAATAAATATATAACACATTTAGCACTCCGTGCTCTCTTGGTGCTATGCTTGCTACTAGAACCAAAAGACTTGTTGCTGCCTTTCTATGATAAGTTATGCATAGCAGCAACAGCATACCTAAAATAAATGAGCTTGTATGTGCCACTTTCTTACACATTTATTACTAGGTACAGTTTACAGTCTGAAGAATTTCAAGAAGTTTTATGAGTTAAATAAGAGAATACATAAAAATAGCTATGCTGAAGAACCCACAGAGCTGAGATTTAAAAAAAAAACATGAAGCAGCAATGCATAGTTCAGTCCAAAATTTGAATGTGTAATTAACAAACCTCATAAAACATAAAGTCATACAGTCAGCCTGGTTAAGCTGAGGAATGTGTAGATGATCAGAAAGAAAAAACAAAGCAAAAAATGTCTGAAGAGTATTAATCCAGTGGTCAACCTAATTCACTCCACCCTCTTCTCACTACCTCTCTTTTTTATGAGGTTTGATTACATCTTGCCTCTGGGAAGTGTCATAAACCATTACAAGCATCTAAACATAATAATAATAAGCACCTAAATAATGTCAGTGACATTATTGCAAATGTATTCTTGCAAATGTCCCCTTGACTGATTGCAAATTCTTCCCTGCTACAGGACTTTTAAATTAAATGTGGCTGCTCAAAATGGGATCATTGGGTGGAGAAAGCACTAGACTGAAAACTAAGACACCTGGCTTATGGTTCAATCTCTGCCCCTAACTCCCTGATTGATCTTAGCCAAGTTTATAACTTCTTCACTTATGTGTCTTCATGCTTCAAATCAAGTGTCTAGGCTAGCTACCATCAATCTTATAGGGTTGTTAAGCATGTGAGGTACTTAGAACATTAAACGCTTAACAACAAAAACACTAGGCAATGTCATTTCCAACTATGAAATGTATGATACTATTGTTCAGAACACTTTGGGTATGTCCGTTCACCCTTTGCAACTCAGTTTCTTCTAATAGGATTATACATTATTGTAAGTGTTTGTGAACCTTGTCCACCCTTGGGAATCCAAGTCTTTGGGACTCAAGGAGACACAATAAATTTTTCCTGCCTGAAACCATACCTGAGATACACTTTAGGGTAAAGTAAGAGAAAATGAACATCTTCCCAGAGGGAGGCTAATATCTCTGAGACTCAAAAGTATGTTGTGTAGTTTTTCTAGTGAAATCCCATTAGTAATACGTCACTGAACTGCCATCCTTATTACCCTACCATGGTGGGGTTAAAACTAAGCAATTAAAAATTTCAGAAGTTTCCTCCTTTTCCTTGAATTCACTGTTTTAAAGCTGTGTATTAAATCATTACACCACCGAAATTTTATTTGAAAAGAAAAATGCAGGTCAACGGGCAAGTCTGATAGAAATTAATATGAACTAAAAGCAAGTAACTTCTTCCTAGTAATTCTCAAATTTGGGAGTTGGTTTTATATCATTCAGTGTGCTTCCAGTAGAGAGATGCAGAAAGCATCCCCTAATCTAAGGAAAAGGCGGGCTGATGTGTGAGGGGAAGACAAAGGGGCACACAGTGAGTAGTCAATATTAACGAGAATTTTTAAATCCAGTTTAATTCTGGTGGCTTCATTATACCTGAGGACTGGGGATTTTGACAGCCTGCTGAAATATGTCAATTTTAAATGACAAAGCTGGAGAAGAGACCAAGTTTGAGACTTCTCACTAGAAAATGCTGGGACAGAGAGCAGAGGAGATTATCTGGAAGGATTAAGATATGGAGACAGAAAACCAGACTTTTATTTCTAATAAGGGCATTTTATTTTATTTTTAAAAAGAGAGGGGAGAGAGAGAGAGAGAGAGAGAGAGAGAGAGAGAATTTTTAATATTTATTTTTTGGTTCTCGGCGGACACAACATCTTTGTTGGTATGTGGTGCTGAGGATCGAACCCGGGCCGCACGCATGCCAGGCGAGCGCGCTACCGCTTGAGCCACATCCCCAGCCCCTAATAAGGGCATTTTAGATCAGAGGTGTAAATAGAAGTATTCTCCCCTGAACCGATCATTATTTTAACTGCTAATTAAAATATTTCACTAGCAAAATCTCAGGTCTCTGAAGCAAAGATAGAGAAAGAAAAAAGTCTAAAAGAAAATCTTGGAAATAAACTCCTTAAGCAATGCGACTTTATAAATGCTGAGGAAGCAGTTAGAGTCACTCTGCTAGTGGATACAACTTCCAAGTCTCTTAAGGTTTTGATAGGACATTTGCTAAAAGAGAAAAGATTTTCTTGCCAGAGACCTAGCCAGATTCATCAGTCCACGGATCTCTGTGCAGTGCCAGGCAAAATGATCCACAAAATTAGAAGCACTGGAGAATTGCATTAGTAAAGAAAATGCTAAGGAATTCATGATCTATTTTTTTTCTTTCTTTCATCTTTCCTGATTTGAAGTAGCTAAGCAGCCCAACCCTATTACATACAAAATTGTTATCAGTATGGGGAAGACTCAATGAGTCTCAGCCACATGTTAAAGAGTGTGGGATGTTGAATGTGCACATCTTCTTTTCCTTAACAGCATTTATTGGTTTTGTTTTTCTTGTGAAATTATATAGGTATTTTGTGAAATATTTGAAAACTGAAAATATGGGCAAAGAATAAAATAAGACTAAAAATGACCTAGAGCCCCAGTACATGGTGATAAGCTCAGTTAGCTCAGTTAGCCTCAATGTTTTTATACTTGAAAATAAATATTCAACTTAAAAAGTATCCTCCTGATACCAGGAAAGTGTTCCTATTCTGAATTGTTTATTGGTGCAGTGTTGTAATGAGATTTCTTTATCCACTTTAATTTCTGTCATTTTAGATGAATCTAATCTGTTTATAAACAAGAAGATTTGTTCCGATGTTTTTATTCCTTCCACCACCACCAAAATCACTCAGCACCATCTGTTATCAGAATTTTTATAGTGATTATTTAATCTGACCAGTTTGGGTAATGATTAAAGATGAGAGACCCAAGTCAATATCATGGAAGTAGTAGAGAGAACTCAAACAATGCCACTTTGAAACATATTCTCTACCTCAGAACAACTGTTATCTCATAATCACTCTGACTGGGAACAACGGTCAGTCTGACCAAAACCCCAGAAAATACTCTGTAACAAGAATTCTTGCCTTGGACTGAAATCTTGAGAAACCAACCTGTTCAACATGGAACAGTGATGACCAGGAAGATTGGCAGTGATAACCACAAGAACCCTTCCCTGACAACCCCCTAGCAACCGTCAAACTGAAAAAATTCCCCTGCCTCTTCATTCCCCTATAATTTCCCAAGACTATAGTGGAAGACAGGCCTCAGTCTCACTGGGACCCTGCAAATAAACCTGTGTTACTGTTAATCCACCTCTCCTATCTTTCTTTCTTTCATTCAGTTCTTTCCTTACAAGAAGTACATCAAAATGAATTTCAACTGCATGTTTCACGTTTTAAAATTTTTTTCTGTCTTTGTACCAAGCAGATACAGCCAGTAAAATTTTTTATTTAAAATATTTTTTTGTATTTTTAGTTGTGAATGGACCTTTATTTTATTTATTTATATGTGTTGCTGAGATTTGAACCCAGGACCTCACACATGCCAAGCAACTGCTCTACCACTGAGCCACAACTCCAGCCCCCAGGAGAACTTTTTATTTCATTAGATATAAATAATCACAAAAGTTCATGAAGATATTTTACTGGACTTACCATAGAGAAAGGGAAAGGGAGAGAAAGAGACAGACAAAAAAATATGAGAAAATAATCATGCTATCTGAGAAGTCTGTGGCATACCAGTAACATCTTAGTGGGGTTGTCAGTTTTGTAGCACTTGAAATAGATTTTTGAGGGGAACATTGTGTGCCCACCCATGGGCACAGACCTATATAGACATAGACCAACATACTCCTTTGTGTTCCATGGCCTTCACACCCGAGTTAGCTCAGACTACAGCTGTGGTTTCATCAGAAAGTGAAGACTAGCAAGATCTTCCACGTGGGTATTAATGACCATTTGGTGCAACACAGACAGGGATGAGCTCCAAGGTCCTCTTGGTAGCTCAGGCCCTTGGAGAAGTTCACAGGGGTGAGGAATCAGCCTCAACTCTCTAATCTCCAGATGAGGTCAATGTATGCTGTGGCTCTTGCTCACAGATTATGTTCCCCACATCAGACTCCAGAATTAGAACCTCTGACTCTGCAGCCTGAGGGTCTGCATTATTAACAGGTGCTTTAGATGATTCTTGCGCAAAGTGAAATTTAGGAGCCAATGCTTGAGCCAAAAGAAAATCATCACCAGGAAAAGAGTACTTCACTTGCTTCACCTGACTGCTGCTTTCCTCCAACTTTAGCCAACACAAGCATTAGTCTGTCTGTATTTTTTCCCTTTGGATGATATGAAGAGGATGGCTATGAGTTGTATACAGAATCATCTGTATACTTTTTACCTTATGGTCTGTAGAACAACTGAAAGAGATGTGTATCTAAGAATATGCTAAGAAATGACATACTTTTTTTTCCCAAACACCAGATGGATAAAAATGTTCAAGTGTAGAGAAATCGACTCTTGATCAGAAAATGAGAGGAATGGAAGTCTCACCTTTCTTGCTTAACTGGTGGGAGGGTTCACTGGTGTCAATACCATGGAGAGAAATTTGGCAGTAGTTAGAAACTTGAAAACGTATCTATTATGCCTTGGAAATTTCATGTCCAGGTCCATTTCCAGATAAACTCTTGTTAATGTCCACAGGAGAGCTTACAATAGCTAATATTGGGTGGAGCCCAGTTACGTTTTTTTTTTTATTATTATGTAGCTCTTTTAATAATTACAACAGTCCTAGAAGATGGGATGGGTATCTCTATGGAAAAGTTGGTGAAGGATAAAGTAGCTTTTTGATGTTTTATATTAGCATGTGGGGAGTCAGGACCAAAACCATGAAGTCTTCTCCAGACCCCTGGTTGTGACCGCTCCCCATGGCTTTATGATGAACCAAAATTTCATCCCCAAAGATTCACAGGGTGAAGTTCTAACTTCTAAATACCTCACCATGTGACCGTATTTGGAGATAGGACTTTTAAAGAAGTAAAATTAAATGCTGCTATTAGTTGAGCCCTTATCCAATAGGACTGGTGTCCTTATTAAATAATTTTTAAAAAGAGGGAAGCCAGGGATGCATATGAACAGAGAAAAGGACTCAGTATGAAGAGGTTCATCTGCAAGCCAAGGAGAGGCCTCCAGTGAGACCTCAAATTCAATGAATATTCGATCTTAGGCCTCCAGTCTCCAGAACTTGGAGAAAACAAATTTATCTTACTTAAGTCACCAGTCTGAGGTATTTTGGTGCCATAAGCAAACCAATAAAGGCACTTACAAAGATACAAACAGTTATACTAGTTACAGTACATTAGTAACAGTGACCTGTTAGAAACACACTCAAGGGCCATTACTAGTGGAATAAAGAAATTAAATGTGGTATACGGATATTGCAAGGATATTATAAAGAATGAGTTTGATCTTTATGCATTAATATTTATAGGTCTTAAAAAAGAGACACCTAGGATCCTAGTCTCTTTCACGTTCAGTTAAAAAGATGAAGAATGATGGATTGTAAAGTATGAAATTGCTGAAGTGAATTTAAAATGCATGTGAACACAACAAGAACATGTACATGTACATAGACATATAAACTTGAGATGTAAACTTTCCACTATGCTATGGAATTGCCTCTGGAGACAGGAAAAATGATCTATAATTGTATATGTGGACCAAGTGGGAGTATGAGCTGATGTGAAATATTTAAAGTGATATAAAAGGGATTTGAGTGTATATAAACTCTTAATCAACATCATTCTAGAGGGGTGGTTATATGAGCATTCACTCATTATTCTTTGACCTCCTCTGTATTTTTTTTATTATCAATATCAAGATATTTTTAGAAAAATAATTTTCTAACTGGTGATAGATAAGAGTAGTCCAGAAGTTCTTGAGAAGACATCAGAACAGGTTATTTTAAAATACTTTTTTAGGATTCCACAGTGATTTATATAAATTTGTGTTGTCCTGGGAAATAAAGCTGTAGGAACATTCTGATCCTCAGAGTTTGTTATTCTGTTTTACTCCGTTGTTTATATTCATACATCTAAAATTGACCTTGTTTGAACAAATTTTAAATGGTGATCTTGAAACTTATATCATGATTTCACACTTGAATGGAAAATGAGGAGAGGTTGTGTTAGTCAACTTTCCATTACTACAACACATAACTGAAATAATCAACTTATAAAGAAAAAAGGTTTATTTGGCTCACTGTTCAAAGGTTCTAGTTTAAGATAGAGTAAGCCCATTGCTTTAGGTCTGCAGCCAGGCAGCACAACATTGTAGGGAGTACATGGCAGAGCAAAACTCTCTATCTCATGGCCAGGAATCCAAAGAGAAAAAGAAGAGTCTAGGGTTGCACAATTGCTGTCATGGAATTGCTCTCAGAAGCCTAAGGATCTCCTACAGGACCATATTCCCTTAAAGCTCCATTGTCTCCCAGTAGTGCCACCTGGGCACCAAGCCTTTAATACCTGGGCCTTTAGGGGACAGTCAAGTTCTAAACAATGACAAGCTGTGATGAAGTAAATACTTTTCTTTCCTCCTGAGCTATTCCATACTTTAGGGGAAATGTAATGATTTTGTTAAACAGAGGTTCTTCATTCATTACTCTTTCCCCATTCACCCAATGAGGAGGAGAAACAAAATAGTCTGATGTCACCACCATTGATACTGCCACTTGTGTAGAGGAGTAGCTGAAGGAGTGAGTAGTGTGCTAAATAAAGCTCTAGAGCCAAATAATACTGATATCTATATACCCTAAGCTCCTCCTCTAGTGGGAAGGATTTTTTCTTCACTTGTAACTTGGCAGAAAGTGCATGGGGCTTAGCATAAGACAGAACTTGCTTGAAAGTCCACTGAGAGAGCCCACTAGGTAGGCAATTCAGGGTAATAATTTACCCCATCTCTTTGTGTTTCACTTTTTGTTCTAAAATATATGAATTTTTATCACAATAATTCATACAGAATCCATATAATGGAGGGAACAAGAATGCAAATACCCAAGTCACTCCTCCATTGGAAGTATGACTGTTCAGCTCACCAGTTGGATCACATTGTGAGGACACTCATTATCTGTCGTCTTGCCTTTGTCCAATCTATAAGAACAGAATTATGGACAGTGCCTATCTTGTAGGCTGTTGGGGCAGTCAACACATTAACACACATAAGATGCTCAGAATCATGCCTGGGATAGTCTTAACTTTCTCTATGTGTTTGCTACTATGACAATTGTAGCAGAGTTATTGTAGGATTACACAGAGTGCCTTAGGAATGAAGAGCATTTAATAGTTTTCTAAGCAACAGTTATTCAACCCCAACAAAATTTGACAATTTGTATGAGAAAGTTAGATGGAGTGGAAAGTTGGCTGTAAAATAAATGCAGTCATGATTCAAAAAATTAACCAAGGAATCTCTTTCCAGGGACTTGAACAGTGTCCTCATCTTTTAATCAGCCTTCTCCAGATGTGTGGCATTAACTCTTCATGTCCTTAAAGTGGCCTTTAAAACACAAAAGTGACATCAGTCACTATAAGAAGAGATTCGAAGCCTCCGGATGAGGATGTAATAATCCAAGCAATCCATAGTCAGCCTTCTGGGAATTAGGGCCGAGGTGCGGCAAGTTGCTAAAAGTTGATGAGTCTTTTTGAGAAGTAGTAATTTACAATACTCCTGTGGCCTGGCAGAGTTAATACAGCTTTCAGCAGCCCCTAATTATCTCCTGGAAGTAGTTTGAGCTCTGAGATAACTGGACTTATTGAGAACACACAAAGCAGTATGGGCACTAATTACCCCCAAAGGGCATTTTGACCTCTGATTGGTCTGGCTGGAATACGTGCCAGACCTCACTCTGGAGTGCATCAGTGTGCCCTGGTGATCCAAAATTCTATCCCCAGATTTAAAGACACGGATCAATGGGAGATTAAGTGAAATCCAGATAGAAACACCGTTGGCAATTTCAACTTCAGATGAAAATGAATTACTCCCCTTCACTCCAGCCAGTGGTACAAACATTCTGCTGGAAACTTAAAATTGACACAGTAAAAATTTTGAAGCCCAACTATTATCACATAGAGAGAATGGCCAAGCAGTTGAAACAGAGGCCCTATAGCTAAACAGTCAGCATCTGAACGCCTGCATTTGAGTCTCTGGCTGCATGATGACAGGCAATTGGTGCAACTTGGTCTCTCAGTTTAACCTGCCATCAATACAAGGATAATGAAAGTAACTTTCTCAGAGTCTTATGATTCTTCATGAATTAAGATCAGTGAAGCACTTAGAATAGTGCCTGGCATGTAGTAAACTACGTATATCTTAACTTTCGTGTTCTATGTGGACCTCTAGAACAAAATTATGGCCTTTGATTGCTCATACATCCATTCACTTAACCCAAATGTCACACACTCTAGACCATAGTTGTCCAATATGGTAGCCAGTAGCCGTAAGTGGCTTCTGAGCACTTGAAGTATAGCTTGTTCGGCCTGAAATGGGCAGTAAGTGTAAACCACAAAAGGACTTTCATAATTTAGTTTTTTAAAAAAGATTATAAGGTATTTCATTGATAATTTTTTAAGTTGATTACATGTTTCATGATATCATGGATGTATTGGATTATGTATTATTAGAAGTAATTTCCCCATATTATCTTTTTTTAATGTAGCTACTAGGAAATTTAAGATGACATATGTGGCTGGCATAATATTTCTGTTAGACAACTGTTTGGGGCAAGCAGCACCAATGGCAACTTCTGGCCTAGGACCAGGAAGTCCAGGACAACTCAGCCTTCCCACATACCCTTGACAATCCAGTGACTGCAGCAGTCCACAGTCTTCAAGTGTCTATCTCCAGATTTCATCTGGAAGAATTCAAAGAAGGTTGCACATACTCAAAATAGTAAACACATTTATTAAATATTCTAGGATTATATTATTAGTCTCACTAAAAGGAGAGAATATTTTTTTCTGAAGAAAGTAGGCACTTACACAAATGAAATAATAGTTGACATCTTTTCTTTCTTTTTTTTTTTTGGTAAGTTTTATATGTTCCAGCATATTTACTAAAGCTTCACTTATTATCCCCATTTTTTGCACATAGATAACTGAAGTCCACAGCAGTCAAAAAACCTTACCAAGGTTTGTTTTAAACTCATTAAGGGTTAAGGGACGGAAGTGGGATTTAAGTCCAGGTGGTCTAGGCTTTTAACCTCTACCTCTGATTCCTCTGTCTTGTGCGTCGGACACTTAAATTGGATCTTTATATATAACAGATATGAAAAATTGGGGTATATATGTGTAATAAGAATTGTAATACCAAAAACGTACATGTATAAAGGCATGAATTGGCGTGAACATACTTTATATACAAAGATATGAAAAATTGTACCCTATATGTGTAATAAGAACTGTAATGCATTCTGCTGTTGTGTATTTAAAAAATAAATAAAATCAATAAAACTAAAAAAAAATATGGATCTTGATGAACGCATTTGCTTCCTGGAAAAAAAAACAAACTAACTAACTAAAAAACAAAACAAAATAAAAACAGGCATCCCAAGGAAAAGGATGATGCATTTATTCCATAGTGTTTCCATGATATATTACCACAATTTGGTAATTTAACATTTCACAGTTCTGGAGACCTAAAGTCCAAGATCAAGGTGTTGGTGGAAGAGGTTCTGCCTGAAGGCTCTGAGGAAGAATCAATACCCCTCTCCTGGTTTCTGATGGCAATTGGCAATCTGTGATGTTCCTTGGCTTATAGATCATCACCCTGATCTCTGCCTCTGTCTTCACATGGCCTTCCCTTATGTACATCTCTGTATTTTTCTGTTGTTTTTTACAGGATACCCACCATTTAGACGTAAAGCTCACCTGAATCCAAGATGATTTTGAGATTTTAAACTTAATTGCAATTTTGAAGTCACTTATTTTAAATAAATTCAGATTCTGAGTGTTCTGCTGGAACTATCTCTGGGAGACCACAAGACAAGCACTACAGAAGACTCAAGCAATACAAAGAGTCATGAAGTACGTGTCCCAGTTGGAGGAGTAAGATGCTCCCTAAGCTGGCCAGGTTATGGCACTGCGGCTACGTGGAGAGAAGGTTGGGCAAAGGAGAATTTTAAGAAAAGAAATGGCATTGATAGACAACTTTGGGGTTTTTTAACTCTAGAAATCAAAAGGAAGATGGACTAGACTAAAAAAAAAAAAATCAATAGTGTGGCAGTACCATGAGAAATAAGCAAAGCCCCAAGGGGTTTTGAACTGAGAATCTACTCCATATCTGTACCCTTTAACATCTTCTGACTAGTTGTAGAAAATAGTTAAATAAAAAATTTAAAATCCCTTTTTGTTTTAAACTAATGTGCAAATGTTTAACCAGTAACTGAAACCATGTCTACTTTACCCTGAGGACCAAACAGAAAATGATGGGATTAATATGAAATCAGTTTAGCAATCAACATTAATAAATGTGAACTATGAAGTAAGTTAATGATTTCTCACTTTCTACTTAGTATAACCATTCCAAACACAGGTGTGCACCTTCTGATCAATGCTTATGAACACATAATCGACAAGAGGCTCATAAAAAGATTGCACTATTCCCTAGCATTTACTAGCTGCATAATGAAACTTGCAATTGCATTCAAATTGTTACATTCAAGTGTTTAAATTTTCATGTTGTCCAAAAACAGTAACATTATCAAGGAGAAATTAATATGATATAAATATACATATTCACTTTTAGAAAAATGTACAGCATTTCGTTTCCACAATAACCACAAGTTTTCTTGTTAAAAATCAAATTCAAATTAGGAGGAGTAGTTTTTGATCAGTTGGATTTTTGCAGACCAGAGTCAGGATGGCTTCAATATCGGGCAAATGCAAGAGAATTGCTTTTCAAATATCATTTCTAAGAAACATGCTAGCTTATTAAAGGAATTTTAATGCTTTCTTGCTCCTCACTTATAACAGATCACACTTCCATTAGAACATTAATTGCCAGTGTTTTATTTCATTATTTGTGCTTCATTTAGCTGACTTAATAACCAGGCATAGGCAAAAGAAAAAAAATATTTACAACTGCTGCATAGTTGGGTCTTTTTTTTCTAAAGTTTCCACAAAACTTCAAAGCTGCATAAGAAACAATTTTTCTTCTTGTCACATTTTCATTATAAATTCAACCTTTCTTAAATGTATATTTATACATACATATGTGTCTCTTTAGTTTTCTTCTTTTAGACTTTTTAACTTCTTTCTTTTAATTATAATATTCATTCAGCTCTAGTTCTCAATAGTTTCACATTAGCTTCTCTAATCAGGTTTCATTTTATATGCAGATTAATAATACATCTTTCATGAGGTTTCTATAAGATGCTTGCAAAATCCATCAGTTTTGCTTTTTGATAGTGAAATTTTAAAAGCAAGGTTAATTTACAGCAGATGTGCATTTCTACATCTTTTGGAAAATCCAAAATATCCCTGGATTCATAGATGCATGTACCAAAAAACAATGAAAGATTTGAATTTCAGGACTCCATCTGATGTGGTGGACCAGATAGGTTGGAGCTGAGAAGGAGATAATAGAGAATCCCTATTGGTTTATTTCTTAAACTAGACAAGGAATTCATGGGGCTTGGGTTTTACTCTTACTCTTTATATACTTTGCATATATGCATTTGCTTGTAATTAATATTTATGGAAGACAATTTAAAAAATAAGAATTAACCATGAACCAGATGGAAACATACTAAGCCTTTACAATAATGTAGCATAAACAACACCTGGTTCAACAACTCACTTGAGAGTTGGGTAAATATAACTCTAAAGATGTTCTTATAAGTCTCCTTCTCTCTATTCATTTATTACTTGAACATGCCCCTCCACCCACAAAAAAAATAGGTTTTCATATTGGACAAATTTTATTCTCTTGGAAATCAATCTAAAAAGCATCATTACAGAAAAATTAAAAGAACTCACAATGTGTAATTTTAATGTATGAACAATCACGTGAAATGCAGGTAGGCTTTTAGGTTTGTAGAGTTTTTGTTTTGGTACCGGGGATTGAACTCAAGGGCATTCAACCACTGAGCGACATCCCCAGTCCTATTTTGTATTTTATTTAGAGACAGGGTCTCACTGAGTTGCTTAGCACCTCGCTGTTGCTGAGACTGGCTTTAAACTCATGATCCTCCTGCTTCAACCTCACCAGCTGCTGGGAGTCCAGGCGTGAGCCACTGTGCCCAGCAAGAGTTTTGTTTTGTTTTTTCTTCATCCTGTTGTTTCAACTGGAAGGATCTTTTCACAAATGTGAGAACACCAATGATGTCTCCCTCAAATAATACCATTGAATGATTCTAATAGGCATTGCAATCCAAAGGATTCTGTGGCAAATCAATGTGGGAAATGTTCAGTTAAATGAAGGTAGACAGAATTTGGAGGTGGATGCTGGAGATTGAACCCAGAATCTGAGACTCATACATGTTAAGCACATGCTCAACAAGCAAGCTACATCCCCATCTCTAAACTGACTTTTTCACCAAAAGACAACACAGAATTTTAATAAACTAATATAGTTCTTAAGTCTCTTTGACTAAGGTGCAATAGATGTTGGTTACTGTGTAGGATTTCTACATTTGTTTTCATAGACAACTTTGAGAGACATATTGGCCTGGAGGATGAAAAGCCAGTTTGATGTAGCCAGCAGTCTTAACGTGACAGTTGACAATGACTAGAAGCTGCTTATGAGTATTAGAATTTGTGTGAATCAGGATGAATAAGTTCTCTTTCCAGTTCTAGTTAAGCAGAAGTTATCATCTTAGATGAACAGTATTGGCTGGAGATGTACCTCAGTGGTTCAGCACATGCCTAGCATGTGCAAGGTCCTAGGTTCAATCCTCAGTACCACAAAAAAGTGTGACATTTCTTTCAAATGCATAGTATTAAATTTTAAAAAAAGCCAAAAGCCTTGTTCCATTGATATATAAGTATTCTACCAGGTCTTTCATCACCATCTATGCACATCATCAAAGGCCAGCTAAGTCTATACAAAGGTGGAGGGACCCTGGCCCCAAAGGGTTAGAAGTCAAACACAATCATCACCAAAGCCATCTTCTGTGGGGTCATATTCTGCACAGGTAATGCCGTCACAAAAATATCCCGGTTCTATCTGACCATGTTTCTCTATTAAGATACCTTTCTCTGTGAGGTTTCTCAGAACAAAATTCAAAATGGTGGTCATACCCTTAGGAAGGTCTATTTCTGAGTACTCATTTAATATTCAAGACTGAAAACAATCATGATTTCAATTCTATTATGAATATGATAATCTTGGCAATGACCAAAAAAATGTTACTGCTTAAAACCTTTGGGGTCTCATGTGAAAGATCTGCTTCCTTTTGTCATTTCATATTGGGCTTCTTGGCTGACCATTAGAAGCCATTGCTCAATTTATGAATCACACCCAATATATTTCCATGAAAGGCATGGTAAAACAGTATGACTTTCCTGTAATCTGTGGCTCCTCTCCTTAGACACAGGCAGAATGTGTACATAGGGAAACCAAACTTCAGGAGTCTCAGATAGAAATAAGCTTTTGTAAAGGTGCTGTTGACCTGATAAGCTCCTTTGGTAATCAGAAATTTTGCTCTAATTATCATCTGGAGGCTAGACTTTAATAATACCAATAATATTTAATGTAACTCTTTTACTTGGGTTTTTATAGAGATAGTAAAAGAGATAACTTATAGAGATAACTTAAGGATTACAGGGTATTGATTTAACATCTGAGCAGCCATCTTAAATGTTAAATGCCATCTTATGAGATGTTTCACTTTCTTGTACTTCCTCTTATACTCCCCCGACCCTCATTAGTGACCTACCCCATGGTACCATAACCCTAAGCTAACTCCAGAAGGATATGACCCTTTGACTTTAGAAAGACCCATGGTGCCATTGATCTAAGCCAATCCCATGCCATTTCACACCCACCTAGCTCTGACACAAGCATCCCCAAGCCTATCCCATAGCGACACATCTACAACTCCAACCCCTATCCCACAAAAGCTGAACACCCAAGTATCTCGGGCTGAACACCCTTTCATCTCTTTCCTCTCTATGGAGACATCTCTTTCCTCTCTATGGAGAGATGGCCTTTATTTATCAGCTTCGACAAATAAGCCTTTGTGTGGATCTCTGCCTGGTCTCCACCCTTCATTTCTCTCTCACCTATCTCTCACTTTCTCACTTTCCTTTCAAGTATAGTCTGTGAAATGAGAGAAATATATACTTTAATTGGTAGTCCAATTTAAGTGTAGATATATGTGTATATATATTCATGGGTACATTCTATATATACACACACACAGATTTGTCAATCATGTTCAATTTTTCTTCATGATACTATATTAAGGAAAATTTCTAGCTGGGTGTGGTTAAGAAAATGTTATTTCTGTACTCTTTCTTTTTCATGGTGTCCTAGTTTGGCTAGTTCTCTCTTGTTGCCTTTAACTCTTTGTTCCCTTATACAAAGACGATTGTCACATTACCCCAATGACATCTGCAATACAAGCCATTTATATATGATCACAAAAGTTGATAAACATACAAAATTGAAATATTTCTGAGGCACACATTTGCTCTTCCTATACATACCTCAGATTGAATGAAAGAACAGTATTTCTCTTCTTTTCCCATCCAAAATTTGCCTTCCTGGGCTCAGAGATATTCTATGCCTAAGTCCTTTGATAATAGCTGATTCACTTCTCTGTCCTACCAGAGCCTCATTCCCATTGGGATGATCTTTGAAGAGATGTGCAATATGTCTAATATAAAACATAAAACAGACATTAATAAGAATCAGAGTCCTTCCTGCCAGTTGAGACAGACAGAATATGAGATAATAATATTTCCATAGACAAATACTGAGGTAGGAACACAGAGAGCAATTGGAGTAGATCTTTCCTTCCACCCTTTTCTCCATGACAAAGGAAGGAGGTCAATTAGTAAAGGGCTCTGTGTGTTCCTCCCTAAACTCAGGGCTTTACATGTGCTAAGCATGGAGCCTGATACTGCATAGTTCCACAAGGAAGGTTCTATTGTATTGTTGGTGGGGATTCTAAAGAAAAGGAGGCCCAGAGAAATTAAATAAATCACCAAAAGTGGAGCCAGGGTAGAAGACCAGATCCAGGCACCCCGCCACTCTGCTCTGTCAATCCCTTGACTGTGCCTTTCAATGGTCCCTGAAAAGGGCAGAGACAGATCAAGCCAAGGAAAAGTTTAAGAAAATAAAGGACAAGTTTGAGAAATTGACACAGTCTGAAGAAAATTTCGTCAATTCTCCCAGAACATGACCTGAAGCACTAAAGAGGAAAAGCTTAGATCAGGGGAAAGAGTAACTTTTTTTTCTTATTTATTTATTTATTTGCTTTAATTATGTCTATATGACAGCATTTTGAATCATTGTACACAATTTCAGTACAACTTTTCACTTCTTTGGTTGGACATGATGTAGTGTCACACCATATGTGCAGTCATACATGTACTTAGGTAGTGATGTCCATCTCATTCCACCATCTTTCCTGCCCCCCTGCATCCTCCCATCTTCTCCCTCCCCTTTGCCCAAAGTTCCTCCAATCCTCCTATACTCACCTTATTAGAGATCAGCATTCACTTATCAGAGAGAACATTCAGCCTTTGGTTTTTTTGGGATTGGCTTACTTCGCTTAGCTTGATATTCTCCAACTTCATCCATTTATCTGTAAATGCCAGAATTTTATTCCCTTTTAAGACTGAGTAATATTCCATTTTGTATATATACCACAGTTTCTTTATCCATTCATCTATTGAAGGGCATCGAGTTTGCTTCCACAGTTTGTCTATTGTGAATTGTGCTGCTATAAACATTGATGTGGCTGCATCACTGTGGTCTAATGTTTTTAAGTCTTTTGGGTATGGACCAAGGAGTGGGGATAGGTAGGTCAAATGGTGGTTCCATTCCAAGTTTTTAAAGAAATCTCCATACTAGTTTCCAGATTGGTCTTACCAATTTGCAGTCCCACCAGCAATATATGAGTGTGCCTTTTCCCCCACATCCTCGTCAACACTTATTATTGCTTATATTCTTAATAATTGATATTCTGACTGGAGTGAGATGAAATCTCAGTGTACTTTTGATTTGTATTTCTCTAATTACTAGAGAAGTTGAACATTTTTTTGTGTATTTATTGGTCGATTATATTCTGAGAAGTGTCTGTTCAGTTCTTGAGCTTATTAATTAATTGGATTATTTGTTTTTTTGGTGTTAAGTTTTTTGAGTTCCTTATATAGCCTGTTGCTCTATCTGATGTGTGTGTGTGGTAAAGATGTTCTCCCACTCGGTAGGCTCTCTTTTCACATTATTGATTGTTTCCTTTGCTGAGAAGAGGCTTTTTTGTTTGAATCCACTTGGGTCTTTTTGTCATGAACACATGGACTTAGAAGGACATCATGAACCTCATGTGTCACTCCTTCATTCTTTGGCTGACCATTATCTCCTCCCCTCCTTCCTGGTTCAATCTTAGTGAGCCTGTTTGGAATGTTGCCATTTTCCTGCTGGTATCCTTTTGAAGATGCTCTATCACCTACCAGGTTAAAATCAACTCCCAGTGCAGACAGTTTCTCTCCTCAGACTGAGTGAGTCTGTTTGCTACACAGATAAACCAGAGCCTCAATCGTCAGGCACAGAGAAAAGCTTCTTGCAGGTTTTACAACACTGTTTACCTAGCTTCTATCAGTAAGATCTCCAAAAAATCTCAGACATAAAATTTGTTCTTACAGATACCATCATTCCAGATTTTCTGTTATCTGGTCCAGCTTTGTCTGCATGAATTCCTCTTCATCTGTGTGGACTTGGTCTGTGCATTTGGGACCCAGTTCCCTAGACACTGTGGTCTGCATTCATGCTAGTTCCTCTTCCTAAAATGAGTCCCCCCTTATTTTCTTTCTTTTATTTTTTCACTTTTTAAAATTTTAATTTGTTATATATGACAACAGGAGGCATTACAATTCATATTACACACATAGAGCACAATTTTTCATATCCCTGGTTGTACACAAATTAGGGTCACATCTTTGTGTCTTCATACATGCACTTAGGGTAACGATGGTCATCACATTCCACCCTCTTTCCTACTCTTATTTTTTTTGCTTGCTTTCTTTCTTTTTTTCTTTTTTTTTTTTTTCTTTTGCCCCTTTCAATGCTTTATTGAGAGGGCAGTGAGCAGGTTTGCAGTTCCTTAACATGTTTTGGACACACTTTCTCCAACTGAGAAGCCCGTATAATGAATTTTGCTCCTTAGAATAAAACAAATGGATTTTTCCAGACACCCTTGCTGCCAGAGTGCAGGCCTGGGACTCAGGCTCTGTCACTCAGGCCTTTGATCCTGAAGGACATGGCAGGAGCAATCAGATAAGCATAGCGTCATCTCTCAGCAGCGAGGTGGAGTCTTTGGGTCCCACAGTGACTGGGGAAGGCGTCTCTGGGGAGTGTGGTTCCAGTCCAGTCCTGAGGATGAGAAAGAGCAAAGCCTGGGAAGAACCTGGAGGAGACAGTCCCAGGCGCCGGGAGAGCAAATCTCAGCACAAACTCTCAGCTGGAGAAGAAAGAGGAGATTTTGGAATAAATCCAGGGGGAAGGATCAGGAAAGATGAAAGGCCAAAAGCACAAACCAGCTCTTCTTTATCTCCTCCACAGGGAAAGACGAAATAGAAAATAAGGGATTTCACCTAGAGTAATTGTTCTATCCAGTGACGTCTCCGAAGGAATTCAGGACATTCTTCTTCTCTCTAGAGACAGCTTGCCCCTCTGCTTGTCCCCTGTGAACACAATCTAATCCCTGGGACTTCAATCTGGTCCCAAGATGATCGTACAAATTAGGTCTAGATTTCTGAAAAAGTTCCAGTTCACTAAATGTAAATGCACTTAGATCTAACTCCTGGGAGTGCAGATGGTGTTGGCAATATTTGAAGACTGAGGTATGACATAATGCCAGGACCTGGCTATATGAAGTCCTGTGCAGGGACATGGCATGGGCACAATCAGCTAGCCCACCTAGAGCAGAAATGCACTCATTTCACTAAGTGAGCAGGTGCACCTTGTGATTGGGCTAGTGTTTCTAGATATTTATAATGGTGCCTAGCATATAGAAATCAACTGCAAAAATTGGTAAGTATAATAATGGTGAGGGTATTTTCTCTATCACAGCCACAGAGTTAAAGATGACATACGCTATCTTATTTAAACTCCTAACAACTCTACAACACATATTATTACTTCAATTTTATAAAAGAAGAATTTGAGGCTACAACACCTAGCTGGTAAAGACCAAAATTGGAAATTGAAAAGGGATTGTTTTCTTACTCTAGGATCTTTCCTTGTAATTCTATCAGCATTGTGTTTAGCCACAAATAAGAGATCATATTTAATGTCTAGATTAAACAGGCAGAATTTTCTTTCCTTCATATGAGAAGAATACCAGAGGTACGCTGTTTTTTGGGGATCTCATCATAGTTGTTTGAGCTCCAGCCATAGAGTTTGTATTCTACTTTGGAAATAACATAAAAACAAAACAAGCAGCATCTGCAGATTAATGTCTCATTGGGTAGAACTGTGTCACATAGGCCAACCAGTGTGACAAAGATTTTAAAGAAACTGAAAAAGTATATCTTTCAGCTACTCTAATCTTTAGAACTTCAGTGGATGATAGCGACACAGCAATGGCTAAACAGAGTTTCTTCAAGGCAAAGCAAGGACAATATGATCTAACAGATAGGTATTAAGTCCTGTAGGCTGGGATTTGAGGGAAAGGAAATGGCATAGAATCTTAAAAAGCGAAACCAAAAATTGCTTTAGAGTTCAAAGTGAGCTTAAAACTTCATTTAAGTTTCAAGATTAGTTGAGTTTAGAAGATATTGCCGAGTCATAGACCTCAAACCATCACAAGATTACCACCGGACGGTCTTTCTGCTGTTCCTGACCTGTATCATGGAAAGCATCCATTCCGTTCCTCTGTCTGGGGCCCTATCTACTGGTCATCTTATAATCTCATACCCTCCTGCCTCAGGGTTGATAAATCCCCACTTACCAAGCCTGGGTTTCACCAGGAGCAAAAGAAAAGGAGACTGGGAATGTATGTTGGATTAGCCAAGCTACAGCAGACCTACTTCCCTAGAGCATAGTCTCGCAAACTTAAATTTCATGTGAATCCTATATCAGTCGGGTTCAAGATTGTAGTTCAGTGGCTGCAGGTTGGGACTGAGATCCTGCAAGTCTAACAAACGTCGAGGTAAGGCCAATAATAAAGGAACGACTTGGACAGCGTGGCTCAAGAAAGATAGCTCCACTTGCCAAGCAGGAAACCAAAACTGTTTTTGCTCCTATCAATGAGATATTCTTTACTTAAGATACCTTCTCCTTAATGTTTTACAGCATTTCAACACTCTCTGTTTCTAATAAAAATCACCATATATTCTGTGATAGGAAGAGTGGGGTCCACTGCCCTGGCTCACTGAGAATTGGCCACCGGGCTCCTTTATCCCTAACACAGTCAGGTGTGCTGTGTGTCTTGGTCCTTCAGCAAAGAGTGGTCAACAGACCTTGGGTCAGAGGGTTTCTGAGAAATGCATTGGACACTTCTGTTCTAAAACTCAGGGAAGGAGGAATAACATATAATAAGAACCCAAGAGAATAAAACAGAAAAGGTTTAAAAATGTGACCCTATGGCCAAGCTAAGATCAGTATTTCACATTATTTTTATGGATGCTCACAGGAGACGAGACTCCTGTCAGAGATACAGGATGGGGCCGTTCACAGCATAGCAGGCAGCATGGACCTCATATTCACATTCAGGTCCTCTTGTTGACCATGTTGCAAAGGGGCTTGGAAGAGCAACCTGGTAGATGCCATGCAGAAAATTGGGGAGTTCCAAGCTTTGGAAACTGCCAACCTTATAAAGTGCTCTGCAAGTAAACGTGCCCAACCTTGGCCCCAGAGGTGGGGCATATCTCTAACTTCCAAGGCTGTCTGCTGCATCAACGCCCTTGAAGAGAGAGAGATCCCAGGACAAAGCTGCCACAGGATATGTGCACACTATGGAGAATTCCCTGAAACACAAGTAGATTAAAAAAACTGTGAAAGACAGAGGCAAATGAGTTAGGAAACATAAATGAAAATAAGATTGGATATAGAACATCTCTTTGGATTGTCAAATCCCTGACTTTGCTGGCAACTATTCTGCTTGGTGCCTAAGTCCCATCAGTCATTTGTTTTCCTTCATCTGAAAAATTTGCATTTTATACTTATTAACAAAATTCTTTTCAGCTTTGTGGGGGTGGGGTGGGGGGATTTCAAGGAAACAAGAAAGGTTATTAGAGATATTTTCCACCACTCTGGTTTCATTACTACAGTAGTAAATAAGAAACATTAAAGTCTTCAACTTATCATTGCTCTCACTAATCAGCAGCTGCAAGTGCAGTGTTGATCGTTTAAGAAGCTTTCCCTTGGCAATAAAAATCTGTTTATTGCAGCTTCTCTTAATGAGGAGTACGTCGAATACCCTCCCCACAAGAGACAATATGGTGAACAGGCACAGGGAAGCATGCTCCGTAACTTTGCAGCACTAATACCAAAATGAAACTCCAAGGTAAAAGCACATTTACCCTCCTCCTCCCCTCTACCCACCTGCTGGACCACTTTAGTTCTCAGCGAAGTCTGATGATTATCTTATTTTTAAGAGTGTAAGACTCCGCTAAATGTTTCTCACATGTACAGGAATCTAAAAGTCCTTCAAGCTGCAAAACAAGGGCTGTCTTAAAATATATTTTCCTTTTTTTCTGGGGCTGCTAGTTCCTGAAGTGTAACAGCATCAGACCTGGTGGAAATTAGATGTACAGGATCTGAGTGGACTCCTGAGTCGATTTCCTATTTTGGTCCTAGAGGCAAGAAGGTGAGGGCTTGACTCATTCAAGTGGTAAATCCTTGGGTGTCCTTAAAGCTGCCAATCATGGACGAAACTTTGTAAAAAAAAATCATCTGGAGAGCTTGGAGAATGAGAGTGAACTGATACTCTACTGCCTTGAAGACTACTGTAACAAGCAAAAGGTCAAATTATAGTTGATTGAAGACAACAGTTGGAATAAGTACCTGAGACCCATGGTTTTCCCGTCAACTTACAGGTTTTATATTATTTTTCAAGTCCTTGACTCATCCAACAGCTACTTCACCACTTGCCTTGATATATACATTTGTGTGTGTGTTGGAGATGATGGGAGGGAAATATAAAAAGCTCTTTTGATCTGTTGAAGAAAAATGTAATTTTCCTTCTACTATTTGAAGTGAGCTTGCAGTTGTGTCTGGATTTCTTCAATATGTGTCCGCTTCATGAAAGTGGGAAATTTTACAAACTGAAAAGTAGCTAATAATTATGATCTGCAATAAATGGAATGGTATCAAACCAAAAAGCTTCTTCCTACCAAAGGAAGCAATCAAGAATGTAAACAGAGTGCCTATAAAAAGGAGAAAATCTCTGCCACCTGCATCTCAGATAAAGCATTAATCTCCGGGGTATATAAAAAACTCAAAAAATACCAAAAAAAAAATCAATAAATGGTCAAAGGAACTGGAATTGGATAGACACTCCACAGAAGAAGAAATACAATTTATCAACAAATATATGAAAAAATGTTCAACATCACTAGCAATTACAGAAATGCAAATTAAAAAGATACTGAGATTTCATCTCACTCCAGTCAGAAAGGCAATTTTCAAGAATACAAGTAACAATAAATGTTGGTGAGGATGTGGGGAAAAGGCACACTCATATATTGCTGGTGACTATAATTCTGTGCAACTACTTTGGAAAGCAGTATTTCTCAGGAAACGTGGAATGGAACCACATTTGATCTAGTTGTTCCACTCCTTGCTATGTACCCAAAGGTCTTAAAATCAGCATATTATAATGAAACAACCACATCAATGTTTATAGCAGCTCAATTCATAATAGCTAAGCTATGGAACCAACCTAAGTACCATTCAACAGATGAACGAATAAAGAAAATGTGGTATGTATGCACAATGAAATATTACTTAGCCATAAAGAAGAATGAAATTATGGCATATGCCAGTAAATGAATAGAACTGGAGATTATCATGCTAAGAGAAATAAGCCAATCCCCCAAAAACAAAGGTCAATGTATTTTATGATATGCAGATGCTGACTCACAATAGGTGGCAGGAAGGAAGGGCTGGGGGCAGGAGTAGTTCACTGGATTGGAGATAAGGGAGAGGGAGGAAGAAAGGGGGTATGTGAATGGGAAAGACATTAGAATGAATTGGACATAAGTTTCCCATGTCCATATATGAATGCATTACTATTGTAATTCCATATCATTTACAACCACAAGAATGGGAAGTTATACTCCATATATGTATAATATGTCAAAATACATTCTATTGTCATGTATGACTAAATAGAACAAATAAAAAAATTTTTAAAAATAATTATGATCTACACTGTAACTCTAGTTATGCTTTTTTATTTTTTTATGTTAAGTAAAATTAGGCTCAAACATATCTGGGTCAATTAAAATTCCCAGAATGAATAAAGGACCACACAAATTATCTGTCTTTACTATCAGCATTGATGATTAAGTAATTATAAGACTGCAAAATTATTTTTTTACATATTATGTGGCTTGCTATTTCTAACACTGACCTGATTTGGACCTGAAGAAATTGTTCCAGGACCCTGACCTGATCCTCATGCTACATGGAAAAAGCAGAAGAAACTTGGGAGTAGACATTATTTTTTATAAAAAAAAAAAAGGTCACAAAAATGAATTTTAACTATTATTGATATGTAAAGAAAAGACCAAATATTTTTTTCCTCATTCTTTTTTTCTTGCTCTTTAGAGATGTGTTCAAACTTTTCTCTGAACACTAAAGGGATACAACGAACATTGTTTCATGGTAATGAAAAGCCCTACCTATGTATTTTAGCAACATATAAACTAATTATTCAGTATTTCTGAAAGAATCAATAAGATTGGGCTGGGGTTGTGGCTCAGCTGTGGAGCGCTTGCCTGGCATGCTGGAAGCCCTGGATTCGATCCTCAACACCACATAAAAATAAGTAAACAAAATAAAGGTATTGTGTACAACCAAAAAATAAACAATAAAAAAAGAATCTGTAAGATTGTCTAAATGATCAAACACAACTAATTATTAAAATAAAAAGACATTTTAATATCAACCAATCAGGAAAGTAGTTTCATCCAAAGAAAAGTTTAAAAATTCTAATTTGGCTAATGTATTCACTTTGAATTTACTGATTATTGAATTGAGTTAGTTTTGATCTACTGCTGCTGGCATAACACATCCAAGTTGGAATTCCTCTCCTATCATTTATTACCTGCATGGTCTTGGTTAATTCTCTAAGTCTCCAGTTTTCTTTCACTTGTTAACAGTAGTTAGCACTAACTTAATTTTACAACATTAAAAGGGCTTTGCATGAATTAATTCACTTATTACTTGAAACATCTCTGTGAAGCAGGTGCTACTATTATCACTGTTAGTTAGTTTTTCATTGCTGTAAGGAAACACCTGACACAATCAACTTAAAAAGAGGAAGAAAGGCTTATTTTGAGTCTTAGTTTTAGAGGTTTCAGTCCATGGTTGATTGGCCACATTGCTGTTGAGTCTATGGTCAGGCAACATATGGCAGGAGTGAGTAGTGGAGGAATATACTCATGTCATTTCAGCCAGGAAGAAAAGAGAGAAGAAAACACCAGCATCTCACAGTCCTCATTTAAGGCACACCCCCAATGACCTAATACCTCCCTCTAGGCCCCACCTCTTTAAGGTGGGCCACAACTTGGGGACCAAACCTTTAGCATATGGGCCTTGGGGGAGGCACACTTATTCAAGCCATTATGATCACCATCCAAATTTATAAAAGGAGGAAACAGATCCAGAGAGATTAAGAAATTTATCTCAAATCCCTATGATTTGTGATAAAGCCAAGATTTGGCCCTGAGGAGACTGTTCCAGGACCCTGATTCCTGATGACTGAGTTCCCTGTCAATAACACACACCTCATTTAGGTTGTCAGGAGCCTGTGAGAGAATGTTGGTCAAACATGTATCCCAGTGTCTGACACATATTTTAAATAGTTATGTATAATCATCACTCACACAGACTTCCTGGAAATGATGATTAAGTCTCTACTATAAATGAGTTTACTATATACAACATAATTAATGAATCACATGTTCCTTAAAATATTTAGATGTCACCTGGTTTTCCCACCTGAGAAAGTTCTGTGTTTGTTACTATGACATCATTCTTTCAATCATTCAAAATCAGACAAAATTTTAAAATTCCATATATATATATATATATATATATATATATATATATATATATATAAAGCCCTACTATGGAGACCGATTGCTGCATTGAAGAACATGCTCGGAGCAGAACAAATTGAGATTGCTTTTGACTTTCTCCTCACCTCACAAAGACAGTCATTCACCAAAGTTTCCCATTTTTCCTCATGGAGAAATCTCCCTGTATTAGGTTCTCATTGCCTTTATTACAATTGGCCACTAACTTAGTGGTTTAAACAATATATAAGGGTACTCTGACAATTACAACATTAGTTTCACTGGGCTAAACTCAAGGTGGTGGCAAAGTTAGTTCCTTGCAGAGACTCTAGGGGAAAATTCATTTCCTTGCCACTTTGGGCTTGTAATGGCCACCTGAATTCCTTGGATTGTGGCCCCTCCCTCCATCTCCAACTTCAAAGGACATCATCACCATCCCTGCTTTGACATTGTATCATCTGTCCCTCTGACTTTTTGCATGTCCCTCTTCAAGGACCATTGTAATTATATCAGCCCCAACTGGATGACACAGGCTACTTTGCTCATCTCAAGATCCTGAACTTAATCATAGTTGTAGAATCCCTTTTTCCATAAGGAAACACAGAGTTCAGGAATTAGGTCCTGGTAAAAGCTGATGGGTCATTATTCAACCTACCGTACTTCCATTTTTCTCTTTCTTCCTTTCCCTCATCTCTTTTTAAATTAGTGCTAGTATCCTCAACAAGATCACGATCTTTTGCCTCTAATAATTGTCATTATCTCCTACTTGGCCTGTTGACTCAAATCTGAGGCGTGTGATACTGAGGAGCTCCCTATCCTCTAGCCATCAATGTTGGGGTGTTAAAAGCTGCCAGTGAATGTTTTAATTTCAATCTTGTACTAGATTACTCACTTTATATTTTCTATGCTTGGAATGTGTAAAAATGTTCCCATGTTTGATGTGTGCATTTATTTATTCATGGGAAAATATCAATATTGGATAGACAAAAAAAGGTTTTGATTGTGTTGCATTGCCTTTGGATACCATTTATACTTATTGTGTCAGTATCCCTGCTTCAATTTCTCCTCTCTGTTATTAATTATACATTGCAATACTAAATCCATCCTTTCAAAAACATAGGACACTGACATATTAAAAATAATAATAACAATAAGGAAGAACAAAAATGGGCAATGACTACCAATTACCTACATTCATGATTCTCAATCAAATCAAAAAGTAACATTTTCACATCACTCCAGAAATCTCATAAATTGAAAAAGCAAGGACATTGGCCCCAGACAGACCTGAGGTTAAATACTAATGCTGCATGTAATAACGATGCATCTTTGAATAGAAATTCTTTGTCTCTTCCTCTGCAACATTTACTGAGAGAGTAAATGAGATATACCAGGAAGGTATTTAGCATAATGCTTAGCTTAGCACTTGGTAAGGGCTCAAAAATTTTAGTTCTCTCCCTTACTTTCAGTGAAACTTAAGATGCTTTTTACAGAAAACTGTGCAATATTAATCATGCAAACTAGAAGTATATTTTTAGCATGCTATCTGACAATGTATTATAAAATATGAACTACAAGAGTAAGTTCTTAAGAAATAAAAAGCAGAGTAAGCTCAACCAACTAATCTATATTTTAAGATAAATAATCCTTTGCTATCTTTTCATATATTTTAAGGAACTAACATTTGCTAGCAAATGAGTAGTAGTGAGTGACAAATATTTAAGAAAAATGTTTTGGATAGAAAAATTCCAAAAAAAAATAGTTGGGAAGAAATATCTTTCTTCATTAATTTGATTTTTCACAAATTGAGAGTCTGACATTATTTTATTTTAACCTCAGAACACCTTAGCTCAAGCCACAAAATAAAAATGTACTATGGGAACATGGTGTGAATAACCTATGAGATAAAATCTAAACTGCACATCCTGACCTTCGAAATGCCCCCAGTTTAGTTCCAACTGATCTTTTCAAAATCTTCTCCCTGGCAGACCTCTGTGCTGCTCAGATTAGCCCGAGAAGGCCCCGGCTCCTTGCCTTCCTGCTCACCACTGCACCTGCTTCTCGGTTAGTTCTGCACCGAGGTGTCAAACTTTAATATGATAGCTCCAGGCCATGATAAAATACAAAGCCAAAGTCACCAGGTTTTACAATGTTTTTCAAAGAAGCATGGGTGAGTCCACTCTCCAGTATCAGAACAAAATATCTGAGATAATCAACATAAAAGGAGTTGTCTCACTCTTCTGGAGATTTCAGCCCATGAAGTATTGGCTGTGTTGCTTTGGGCTTGTGGTGGCACAGTACATTACAGCAGCACATGGCAGTACAAAGCAAAGGCAGACAGAAAGACACCAGTGCCCCAGAATCTCCTTCTTGAGCACAACTCCACTGATCCCCCAGTCAGCCCTACCTCTTGACGGTTTCCACTACTTTCCAATAGCATCACATGGAGCACCAAGCCATTAACACATGGGCAGAGGGGTCTCTTGTAGACCAAACTATGGCAGAGTCGGAACTCTGGAATTTGGTATGAAATTTCCCAACTTTTAAATATTTATGACTAACTAAAATGCATAAAAATTAGATGAATATATATATACAACTACTGCACCTGCTTTTCTGTTATTTTTACTCTGAGGTGACAAATTCCAATACTGTAGCTCCAGGTCATGATTACACACACACACACACACACTCACACACACACACACACACACACACACACACACACACATACAGTATATATTTGTATATATATATACAATGTACATATGTGTGTATATATAGTATATATATATATATACACACATACACATATATGACATATATTACACTCATAGATATACATATGCACATAAATATATTTATATAATTTTTAACATTTTAATTATACACACACACACACACACACACACATACCTGTTGGCTAAACTAGATCCCATTCTATAAGAAGTATCTCTGGTCTTTGCAAGATTTTAAGCTTACCTCCCTCCTCAGTGGCAAATGGCGCAGTGAGTCCGTCTCCCCGTGAGCTCTTCTTCTGGGCTCACCTTCTTCTTATACTTTCATCCCTTGCTCTTCCCGTGTTTTTATGGACTGGTTTAAACAACTCTTTAATGTATTTTTCTTTTAAGTTTCTGGAGAGCAATGATTATGTACTGAAAAGATTTTTGTCTTGGACAGTTTTTCTAAATTCAGAACACATCGAATTTGATGAACAAATAAATGACATCAAAGATTCTTCAAGTTCTGTTGACATAATGATCATCTTCTGTTTATCCAATAAATTATTTTTTGCTTTAATTTTTATTTCTCTACATTTTTGGCTGTTCAACAAGAAGTTATCTAAAATTTTTCCATTATTATACCAATTCAAGGAGGAAATAATCAGCAAGTAGAGATACAAACACGCGTATTTAGACTTCAGGTTTATTCTAACCAGCCAGAATAATTCATTCTCCTATATACACTGGACTTAGGAAGCAGGCGCTGGTGGGTGGAATTGTTTGGGAAGCATTTTTTTGGTGCGTGTTACTTGTTTATGAGCTGTCTTTGTCCTCTTTTTTGAGATATTGACAGCTCCTGTTATAGCACAAAAACCTATATTCAAATATAATATCAAAATGCTCTAAACTAAATCCAATTTAACTAAACTATTTTTGCCTTAAGGATGTTTGCTTGAATTTCTCTTGCCATAGCTGGCTACTCTTAGTGTGAGGAAATTGAGAAATTTATGTCTATGTGTCAAAACAAAACAAAACAAAACTGTTTTGATCCATTCCCTCCTTTCCCTAGCATGTTCAATGTATCCCCTAAGGAAGTCCTAGTAGTCGGTCCGTTATTGACCCTTGTGACTTTTGTCCGTAGTTCAAATCAATGTCTAATTTTAAAGCAAAACACTTCTGCTTTTATAGCAATTTTGGGCTTTTGCAATTTATGGGTGGCAACAGACCACTGTCTGAGAACATAAGTTTCATAAACAAAACTGCTTACAAGCAGTGAAAGTTTGAAGGTTTTGATTTCTGGGGATTCTGTTTTCCAACCTGTAATATGAGGATTGAAATGCTTACTAATGGAGGCTTTGTGAGAATTAAAAGACTTACATAAGTGATAAGCATAAAAATGGTAGCTACAACTCATTTTCCCCTTCTCCAGTCTCTTCTATTCTACCCCTGTGAAATGAGAGTCTACAGAATATGGCCACCCCTCCTCCCAAAGGATGTGGAATCTAGAGAATCCAGTGTTTTCATCTGGCTGTATATCCCATTTATAATTTCTCTCCATGGAGCTACTTCAAATATTCTTAGTTTGTTCTTTCATCCATTTATGTACTCAACAAATATCTGCTACTCATTTGAGTCAATTGTGAAATGAATAAATGAAAGCTATGCTATAAATTGAGCTTATTAAATTTAACAACATAAGCCTTATTTAAAGCCTTATTTAAACCTAACACGTTTTAGGTTCAGAGTGATGACATCAGAATAAATTATGTCCTCTAATTGGGCAAACTCAAAATGCAGAAAGGAAGAAGATTTGTTGATTACAAGGTAAAAAATGAAGAAAGCCTGTATGGTCTAATTTAACCAGAAGGTAATCCCAAGCCAGCACTGTAGAGTCATTGAAAAAGGCAGTCAAAATCTTATTAAGAGGTTAACTGGACATACCTACATAAAGTTCATTTTAAGATTAAGAAAAATATTATTAAAAACATTATTATTACATAGAAAAATATTAGTATCCATTCATTCTGGGATTACTTGTAGGCACTGAGTACTTTCGACTTAGGTGAGAAATATATTCAATTAGTAAATCTAATATTGTGTCTAGCTTAAGTGTGACTCCTGAAGAGGAGACAGGAACCAAAAGCCTTAGGAAATGATAGAAAACAATAAAGACATTTTAAAATTTAGCCTCAAAGAGAAGTCTAAGGAATAAATAATGATTGGCTTCAAAATATAAAAGACTTCAGTGAAAAGAGTAATGAAATGCTTTTGATTACCATTGCCAGGAAATGAAATAAAATTGGCCTAAAGAGAGAGATTTTTGATGAAGCAAAGGAAAACTTTCTGGAGAGATGCTGAAGCCCAAGGAGTTCCAAGGAAAGTTCCACATCCCCTGTCCAGGAAGGCTCTGAGGAGACAAGGGCTCAATCACTACCAGAAAAGAATTTTACGTTCATCTACAATGCAAGTATGTGACTTATAAGACTGAAAGAAAACGTCAAAGATTTTTCCTATGTTGTCCCTCCCAGACTGTTCAAACCATTGCTGGAAATAGCTATTCACTTTTTTAAAGTTTTTTGTTTTAGTTAGTTATACTCTCTGTCCATTGATAATATATCATACAGTCTCCTTCTCTTTAGCTACAGTGTCTCTTGATGTACAATTCTAAATTACAAGCCAGAAAAATATAACTGATCAAAACACTTCTGGATTTCCACAGGTTAATGAAAGACTGGTGCTAAAAGTCAACTTACAGATTGTTTGTCCAAGTCTAGTTGCATCCAGTCACATCTCAAACCCATTGCACAAATGATAAGGATCATCTGCTATTCTTTTAGTCACTCTTGGAAACAACTTGACACCGGAAAAATACATCCCTTCAATGAACTAAAGTCACTTCTAATTTCTTTTATTGGAAAAGGACTCGTATAATTAAAGGTCAAATTTTTATGTGTGAAAGGCATAGGTCAGGAGAGATAAATGGTCCAAAATTAAAAGTCAGAACAAGCCTTCTAGTGAATTACAGCTACAGCTGGATCTTCTTCTGTAGCCTCCAACAACCATATAATTCATCATCCAAACTGGAATGCTTTTGAAAGTGAAAAGCAGAGGAGCTATTAATAATCATCACAGGACAATTGTCATGAATGGAAACCATCACAGACAAACTGGGATGTGCGGTCCCCCATCAATGGCCAGATTCCACAGAGAAGAACATGATGATAGCACAGCTCTTTAAAATATGAGCTTTCTTGTTGCAGGAATTTCAGATATCTAGAATAACTACTTTGCAAAGGTGTGATTATAAAACCAGGAACAATACTCATGGTCCAGTTAAATTTATCCTTACACCTATTGCCAAGGAAAATGCTGATCAACCAGGACATTTCTCTTACTTTTTTTTCTTATGCTTACAGTAGAATAGTTCAAAGAAGCACTTTACAAAGAAGGCATGGTAATTGGACTGTCAAGATTCATGAATTAGAACTTTCTAAACTCATCTCCTGCCAGAAGATTATGATTCTGAGCCTAATACAAACAGGAAACTTTGGATTCCTCTCTGTACATCCCATTATTTTGTGCTGTATGCCAGAGAGCTCTGAATCAGAAGTCAGCCCTCACAAAATCAGATAACATGTTTCCTTTGCTATGAGGAAGTAAATTCTCTTAGTGACTCTGTCATGAGACCCTTAATAATAATTCTTCCAAATCAGCATAATTTTAGTTCCAATACATATTACCCTCCTGAGAGATGGACTTATTTTAAATACCAAATGTTCTTCTATCTTAAGGAGAGGGAATATTTTCTAGGTGCGCTCTCTCCCTCCCTCTCTCTCTCTCTCTCTCTCTCACAATTCCTCTTTAACTCCTTCCTGTCCTTTACATTTTTTCTGGTTTCCATTCCAGGAAATATTTATTCAACAAATATTCATTAAATATCTGAGCATCACGTCACAGGCCTAATTTCCTCATCTGTAAAATAAGTTTTAGACTAGATAATGTTTAAGAGTCTGCTAGCTCTGAATTTCTACAATATGATTTCATTGGAACCATTGCAACTGCTTCTGCAAAACCTTCCAACTTTTATTACCTCCCTGCTTTGATTCACCAACATAAGGTGCAACAACATATGGGTTTTTTTTTACCTTCTTTTTATTTTTTAATCAGTGTGTTAAACTTATATGTAAAATGAGATTTATTGTGATATAATCATACGCACACAGAGCGTCATTTGGTTGATTTTATTCCACAGTTCTTCCCCTCACCCTCCCCTCCCTGCCATCTCCTTCCTCTGTTTTAGTGTTCTCCTTCTATTTTTATGACATCTTCCTTTTTATTCCTTATTTCTCTCTAGTTTGTGCATATGAGAGAGAAAAAATTGTCCCTTGACTCTTAAACACTGTTTTCATTTCTCAGCACTCTGCTCTGGAAACCAGAGGGTCTCTGTGTTGTTGACCTTAAACAATCTACATTTCTCTTTTTGTTTGCTTTATGGGGAGGGGGGGCGGGGGTTTTTGTTCTTTCTTTTTGGGGAACAGGGTCTCAATGTGTTGCCCAGACTTGTCTCAAACTCATGGACTCGAGCAATTCTCCTGCCTAGGCTCCCCAAGTAGCTGGGACTGCAGGTATAGACCATCAGCCTGGCTCTCATTGACATTTCTCATTGTGAGATAGGAGACCTCCTAAGACTAGTTTTTGACTATTGTCACAATCTCTCATAAGAAGTCAAGAAGTCAGCCCCAATGGCCCACTCTGAGGTAACGTCAATTTTCACAGTTTGAATAGATTGCTGATGCTCTTTTTCCAATTTGGATACCCTCTCCTTCCTTTCCCATGGATGAGTATCTATTATATACCACAAGATTCAAAACTTTTCTTCTGTTTAGTCTACCTTCCCCCCTTTATTATGACTATTCATGCATATAATTGATTTACTATTATATTTCATAAAGTGAAAACATTCGTTCATTCATCTATCTATTCAATAAATATTGTGGGGAGGGGCATGCACTATGCTTTCGAGGCACTGAGAAAAAAGTTATGTGCAAAACAACAAAACAGTGCCAGCTCCTGTCTTTGCAGAGCTACAGCTGATGGACAAGGCAGAGTCTGAGCATTAAATGAATGCTAAACAATAATGGCAACAAGAGTAGTAATAATAACAAAGCCAGGGCAAAAGCAACTAGAAGGAGTGTTGGGAAGGCCTCCCTAAGGAAGTGGCATTTGAGAAAAAGTCTGAAAGAAATGATTGGAAATTATCTGAAAATATGGCACAATAGTTTTCTAGGGAAATTAAGGGCAAAGGCCCATAAGTAAAATGGAGGCTGGAGTTATCACCAGACTAGTGTGGCAGGAGGCAAAAATCCTCCCTTGTCTCAGCCTTCACATTCCCTACTGTTTCTTCATTCCCCTTATCTCTGATTAGTCTTCTCTGGCCTTATAATTCCTCAAACAGGTTAAGCATGCTCCAACCTCAGGGCCTTTGTACTTTCTGCCTTTTCGACTTCTTACTAGATGGTTTCATGCTACTTCTCTTCGTGTGGGATTCTGCCCAAATATCACTTTGTAACATTCTTTCTCCTTGCCTGGATTTATTTTTATCCATAGACAGACATGGATACATGTGGTTACATGTGGATTTGCTTAACGCCTATTTCTCTTTGCTAGTGTTGTTCTAGCTGTCTTGTGCGTTGGTATATCCACAGAACCCAGAACATTTCCCAGCACGTGGATGGCATCCAATAAATGCCTATTTGGTATTCAGTCAGTGAAGTGTTCTAAAATTCAAGTAGACAATTCTCAGGTTATTCTTATAGGTGACTGTTGTCAACAAGAAAGTGGTAGTGACATCACAAAAAGGCCAAATCATCCCCAAATAAAAATAAATGAAATACCAGAAACACATTTTCAACCGCAGAATGTTTGGGAACTGCAATTGAAGACTTATTTGAAATCCTTCAACTTTTTCTAATGCATGCAACTTCTTTAGGACTTATTCAGTGCATTAAAAAGAAAAAAAAATGACTGCTCCTCAAAAGAAAAATGTAAGCTTTTATCCTCAGCAGAGTGCAAAGCTCGAAAGGCCATTATCACGCACTCAGAGCAATCCAGGCAAATCCATAATGGCAGGCCAGTTGAAGTGCCAGCAGGTTACAGAGACAGTAGGACTGGGTAGGAAGGGAGAAAAGAAGTGGGACATTCGCAAATCCAAACATTTAAAAGAAAACAAGTCAGCAAGTTACTTACACCAAACAAATCCAGTTTCCTGGATTCTTCCAACGTAATTTGGAATCCCCAGACACGATTACAGGTCCTGCTATGGGCTGAATGGTGTCCCTAGCCTCCTGGTTCATATGTTGAAGTGCTAACCCCCAAAAGTAGGGTATCTGGAAGGAGAGCCTTTGGGGGTTCTTAGGCTTAGATGAGATCATGAGGGTGGTGTTTTACTAGGCTTTTTTTCTGCTGTGACCAAAAGACCTGACAAGAACAATTGTAGAGGAGGAAAAGTTTACTTGGGGGCTCATGGCTTCAGAGGTCTCAGTTTAGAGACAGCTGGCTCCATTTCTCTAGGCTAGAGGTGAGTCAGAACAACATGGCAGAAGAGTGTGGCAGAGGGAAGCAGCTCACATCATGATCAGGAAGCAGAGAGAATACTCAGATATGAAATATATACCCCAAAGACAGACCCCCAGGAAACCACCTCCTCCAGCCACACCCCACTTGCCTCCAGTTACCACTTAGTTAGTCCCATCAAAGATTAATTCATTGATTTGGTTACAGGCTCTCATAACTTGATCATTTCACTTGTGAATGTTCTTGAATTGCCTCATACATGAACTCTCAGGGGACACCTCCCATCCAAGCCATAACACCTGGTGGGTGTCTCATGATGGAATTAGTGCATTTGTAAGAAGAGATGTTGGAGATCTTGACCCCTCTCTCTAGCATGTGAGGACACTGTGAGAAGGAATCCATCTGCAAGCCAGGAAGAAGACCCTCATTAAAACCCAGCCCTTATCTCAGACTTCCAGCCTCCAGAACTATGAGAAATACATTTCTCTTGTTTAGGCCACACCCATTCTCAGTGTTTTGTCTTGACAGCCCAAGTAGACTAGCATGGAGTCCCAGAAAATGTAAGGAACATTCCAACAAATAGAGGGAATAAAATTATAGTAAATTCTTTTTCTTCTTTGGAGGAAACATCTCAGTGGGGTGAGGTTTGCCTTCCCACACTCACAGATGGGAATCAGTTGGCAAACTTACATAATGCATAGTTTTATGGGTTCCAGCTTCTAATTGAAATTAAACACATTTATACTTGCCAAAAGGACTCAAGAGGATTTTTCATTTGCAAACTGGACTAATCTGTTCTAATTTTGATGATTCCCAGTTACTGGCAACATTCTGTGAAGATAGCAATTTACAAAGAATGCAATAGCTACACCTTTCTTGGTATTGTGGTATAACGGAAATAATGTGTTTTGCTGATTCTTTCTGACTTAATAGCCACTGTTAAGAGAATGACTATTCTTATGAGAGCAGGTGTTTTTCCTATGAATTGTTTTTTATCTTTATTTTGTTTTTATGTGGTGCTGAGGATAGGACCCAGTACCGCACATGTGTTAGACGGGCACTCGACCACTTGAGCCATGACCCCAGCCCTTTCCTAGGAGTCTAATGGTGGCTTAAACTAAGAAAGTAGATGATACTTCAATGGATTTTCATGATTGTAACTTAGGTAAAGTAAGTTAAACCACCTGGAAGAGCAAAATTTTTCTGCAAGTTTCAAATTTACCTCAATCTTCAGTTATGTTCAGTCAGGGCAGCTTAGGAAGACTCACCCTCTATAAGGGAGGATAACTAGGGAAATGTCAACAGAAAAGACATGGGGGAGTGGGGACCGATGGCCAGGGGATCATCAGTTGCAAAGAGTGGAAACGGGTGTTAGTGAATTCAAGGAAAGCAGGTATTTATTGTAGAGGCCTGGATAGCCTCAGAGAGTGAAAAGTCAATCTAGCTGCACCACCAAGCACTTCCTCTCTCTTCTTATCCTAGAACATTAGGTTCTGCATGTTACTTTCATATCCTTTCTATTGTCCTCTGGGCAGATCCATTTTTCTTGTCTAATTCATGGCTGTAAATCCCAATAATGTCAAATTCCAGGACTCTGAAGACTTGGTGCCTTTTCAACACTACAGTTCATTACTGGTTTCTCACTGTCCCTATTCCACACTCCCAAGAGCGGTGTCCCAATGTTTATCCAAATAGCTTTGACAGAGAATGGTAGCTAGGTATCTAGGTCCATTGAGAAGGATATGTTGGTGACTTACACAGGCACAGGCCGAAAAACAAGTGGCCAAAATCTTCCTCTCCCTGCCTATGCCTGTGGAAAAAAAAAATGTCCTATGTTTTTCAATTCAATAATTCCACAGGTAAATGGATGGAATTGGAGAATATTATGCAAAGTGAAGGTAGCCAATCCCCCAAAACCAAATGCCAAATTTTTCCTTTGATATGTGGATGCTGATCCATAATGAGAAGGGCATGGGAGGAATGGAGGAACTTTAGATAGGGCAAAGGGGAGAGAGGGAAAGGGAGGCGACATAGGGATAGGAAAAACAGTGGAATGAGATGGACATCAGTATCCTAAGTACATGTATGAAGAAACGAATAGTGTGACTTTACTTTGTGTACAACCAGAGACATGAAAAGGTGTGCTCTATATGTGTACTATAAATTGAAATGCATTCTGCTATGATATATAACCAATTTAGAATAAATTCAAAAAATAAAAAATAATAACTCCAAACTCCAGGAGACCCCAATCCTTTTATGCAAATATGTTGAATGCCTCACCAGCAACTTCATATACCAGATACAAGTAGGTTTGTGAGGAAACTGATAGCATTTCTGCATTCAGAGCAAAGCTCACTTTTGGTTTAACCCAAAGGCTCAGTTACATCTTCCCTTCAAAACACTGAGTAGTTACTTGATTTTTTCATTTGCAAATTACATTTAGCTATCCAGACAGTTCAGTCTGGAATAGGATATTATTTCCACAATAAGATTTATTTGTCTATCACCATAAATGACACTAGAATTTTTTTTTATCTTTGATCTCCTCAGTTCTCTTGCCTTCTGCACTATCATAAAGCAAATTGAAAACTAAACCCAGGATCTAGTATTCAATTGGGGGGGGGAATAAAAAGGACAGTAAGTGTAAATAATAAATAATTGGGTCCAGAGGGGAGATGGGGATTGGTTAGAAAGGAAAGCAAAGAAATGCTAATACCGCCAGAGCCCTTCCCCCCTCCTCCTCCAACCTGTTGCCAAGGCAACCTACCCCCAGGGAATCGTTCCTCCCTGCAAGGAGTTATAGAAGTTGTTAATTAATGCCTCCTGGTCTGCTTCCTTCCTTCACAGGATCAGTCTACCTTTTGGCCCACATTTTGGTCATGTAGGCAAGATAATGGGAAAGGGCATGAGAACAAAGGAAATCTAAACGGCATAAAAGGGGCAGCATCCCCACTTCTTTGGACACCAGCTCTGGGTCCACTTCTCTGTGGAGAAGTCTATCTCTGTTTAAATAAAACTTGCTTTCTATGCTTGCCTCAGCATTTCTCAGGTGTTCCACCTTCACATTTGGGAAAGGGAAGTGGGCCCTGATTGATTCTTGTCACCACCCGTATTAAAGTGACTACAGCTTATTGCCAGCAGACTCTTCATTAGAGGGTCAAGGGGGAAGTAGATGTCCATTATGTAAGGACCTTGGTTTGGCATGTGCTAAATGAATCAAACCTACCCTAAGCAATAGGCGTGGATAGATGATGACCACACTGGTTGTGCACTGTTGGTTTCTGTAGGTCACAAGGAAATAGTCATCACCCATCAAGTTCATGGGAGGTGGAAAGGGGAAGAAGAAGAATGAAAATATCAGGGGGCAGAGGTTGTGGCTCAGTGGTGGAGAGATCATCTTGCATGTGTGAGACACTGGGTTTGATCCTCAGCACCACATAAAAATAAATAAATAAAACGTATTGTGTCCATCTACAAATAAAAAAAAAATTTTTAATGAAAAAATAATATCAGTAGAATAAAAGAAAACACTATATTTTAAAGCAGGGCTTATTTCTCAGGAAGTTATTTTTGTATCATCTAGACCCCTTTTTAGTTCTATAATTCTTACCAATATGTGTTATCCATTTCTCTAGAGGTCCGCAACTATTAAAAAACATTAAGTTTGCTGAAGATTGATTCCAAGAAGGCCATGCATGGTTCCTGAAGGTATGGACTAAGGACGATCTCAACAGATAACCACAGAATGGAAAAACAGACAAATGGGAACATCTGCCTCATGTGGGGCATATTTGGAGTTTAAAGACTCTGGGGCCCTTTAGTTGGCAATGTACATAAAAGTAGATTTTTTTTTTCATATCAGTCCAGAAATTAACTTAATTAATTCAAAAGGTTAGAGGGTATCATTCAATTTATTAATATATGATTATTAAGCACCTACTATGTCCTAGACCCTGTACTGGAGACACGTTGGTGTTAGAGCTGCCAAATAAAAATAGAGAACAGCCAGCTAAATTTAAATTTTAAATAAATACTCAAATATTCTAACAATCATGTTTATAGTGAAAATGTATTGATTGTTTGTCAGAAATTCAAACTTAGCAGGGTGTTCTGAATTCATTCTAAATCTGGCAACCACAACTGTTCACAAAACAAGTTTGGGTACTGTTCTTAAGCTGATCAATTCTTTTCCTTTTTGTTTAAATTCTCACTGCAACTCACTCCAAACTCATAATCTCACAAGCCTTGGATTTTCTTGAGGAAACCCCAGGAGATTTAAAAAACAAAAACAAAAACCCATATTCTTAAGACTGGCTCCATATCCACCAAGACAAAATATTCCAGGTTGGAGGTCAAAACATATATATGTACTAGATTCAGGAGGCTAAGGTAGGAGGATCACAAGTTCAAAACCAGCCTTACCAACATATTGAGGTCCTGAGCAACTTAGTGAGGCTCTTTCTCAAATAAAAAATAAAAAGAGCTGGAATGTGTTTCAGTGGTAAAGTGCTCCTGGGTTCAATCTCCATTACCCACCCCCCAAAAATATGTTTAATCTTCATTACCCACCCCAAAAAATATGTTTAAGGATTTAAAAATATGAAGAAGGATTTTGCCCTTTTCTGAACTGATTTTTTATATAAATCATAGTGGTCTCAGGCTTTTCCATCTATACTGCCTGTTGTAGGACAAATGTTTGTCACCTCCAGCCCCCACAAATTTGTATATTGCTGTCTAATCCCCATGTGATGACATTAGGGGGTAGGACTATGGGACATGATTAGGTCATAGAGTGGAGACCTCTTAAATGAGATTGGTGCCCTTGTTATAGGATCCTAAAGAGCTCTCTTTCCTTTGTGTGACGAAGAGTGAGATGTTGACCATTGGCAACCAGGAGAGCACCCTCACTACAACCTCACCATACTGGCACCCTGGTCTCAGACTTCCGGCCCCAAGAACTATGAGAAATAACTGTTGTTTATAAGCCCTTCTGTTTATGGTGTTTTTATTTTTAATTTCCTAGTGCAGTTTTATTTTTAAAATTAATTAATTTATTTATTTTAATTAAGTGTATGTGACAGCAGAATGCATTTTGATTTACTGTACACAATAGCAGCACAAATTTTCACTTCTTTGGTTGTACATGATATAGCATCACACCGTTATGTGCAAAGTACTTAGGTAATAATGTCCATCTCATTCTACCATCTTTCCTGCCCCCATCCCCCATCCTCACCCTTCCCTCCCCTTTGCCCAAAGTTCCTCCTTTTTTCCCATCCTCCCCATTACGGATCAGCATCCACAGAGAGAACATTCGGCCTTTGCTTACTTCAGTTAGCATGATATTCTCCAACTCCATCCATTTACCTGAAAATGCTATAATTTTATTCTCTTTTAATGCTGAGTAATATTCCATTGTGTATATTACCACAGTTTCTTTATCCATTCATCTATTGAAGGGCATCTAGGTTGCTTCTATAGTTTAGCTATTGTGAATTGAGCTGCTATAAACACTGATGTGACTGTGTTACTATAGCATGCTAATTTTAAGTCCTTTGGGTATAGACTGAGGAGTGGAATAGCTGGGTCAAAAGATGGTTCCATTTCAAGTTTTCTACGAAATCTCCATACTCCAGATTGGTTGTACCAATTTGCAGTCCCACCAGTAATATATGAGTGAAACGTTTCCCCCATATTCTCACCAACACTTATTGTTTATATTCTTGATACATACCATTCTGACTGGAATGAGATGAAATCTCACAGTAGTTTTGATTTGCATTTCTCTTATTACTAGAGATGTTGGACTTTTTTATGTATTTATTGACTGAATGTATATCTTCTTCTGAGAAGTGTCTGTACAGCTCCTTAGCCCATTTATTGATGGGGTTGTTTGTTTTGGTGTTAAGCTTTTTGAGTTCTTTATATATACTGAAAATTAGTGCTCTATCTAATGTGCATGTGGCAAAAATTTCCTCCCAAAATGTAGCCTCTTTAACAAATGATGCTTGGAAAACTGGAAATTCATATGCAAAATGAAACTAAACCCCTATCTCTCATCATGCCCAAAACTCAACTCAAGCACCTAGGAATTAGAACAGAGACCTTGTGCCTAATACAGAAAAGAGTAGGCCCAAATCTTTATTATGTTGGATTAGGCCCAAACTTCCTTAACAAGACTCCTAAAACACAAGAAATAAAATCAAGAATTAATAAATGGGATGGACTCAAACTAAAAAGCTTCTTCTCAGCAAAAGAAACAATAAATGACGTTTATGGTGTTTCATTACAGCAGCTCAAGCTAACTAAGGCATCCTCACTGACTTGTGGGTATTGAGATCCTTACAGAATCTTGGATGTTCCCAGAGACAGCCCTGGAAGAACTGGCAAATCCCCAGGATACAGCTCCATCTCCTAGTGGGTTCAATCCTGATGAGTTTCTACATCCAGAACACATTCCTCCCCTTCCATTGAGGCTCAAGAATTTTTTCCATTTCCTTTCCCTCAACTGCAATGCAATTTTCCCAGAACCCTCAGGGTGACAGTTTGCTTGCTCCTCTCCTCACAGGTTAAAGATTTTGTTTCATAAGGAAGAAAGAGGAGGATCAAATCTGAATGTCTGACCTCTGTGCTGTGACCCCATAGTGCACCGTGTTAGGATTTTCCTATTTGATTCTGTGAGCAGATACTGGGGTTTATGGATAAGAAGTCTTTGAGCAGGTTGTAAATTCCCATCTCTGTAGCCACCCTCCCTGGGGGCCTTGCCCTCCCTGAGGCCAGTGTGCAAGGGGCCAGCCTCGGGCACTCCTCGCATGCCTAGCTGCACTCATGCCTAGCTGCACTCATGCCTAGCTGCACTCTGCTTACTGTCCTGCTGGGTCTGGCCCAGCTAAGTCAATGCTCATGTCCCCTAGCCTCTGTGCCAAACTGGTTGCCTTGCCACCACTCTCCTGGATAAGAAGAGGAGGATTCAAGACAAGTTCCTCCTTGTCTTATTTTTTTAAAATGGACATCTGGGAGTGAGGCTCTCTCCAGCACTCACCATCCGAGCGGGAGTTGGAAGTGTTTAGATCATCTTTTTTTTGATTGACATAATATTTGAACATGTTTATAAGATATAAGGTGATGTTTTGATTCATGTATACATTGAGTTATGATCAACTCGTGGTAATTAGTATTTTTTACCTTGAACTTGTATCACTGTCTATGGTGAGTACCTTGAAATCCCTCTCTTCCTCTCATTTTAGATATCTAGTGCATTAGTGTCAATATATTCACCCTGCTATAGAACTTATCCTTCCCATCAAACAATAAAGTGCCCACTCACCAACTTCTCCCTCCAGCCTTCCTCAGTCTGTGGAAATCGCTATTCTGCTCTCAAGTTTTTTAGATTCCACTTATGACCAGGATCGTGGGTGCTTGTGTTTCTTGGCCCAGCTTGTTTCATTTCACATAGTGTCCTCAAAGTCCATCCAAGTTGTCACAAACAACAGGATTTCAAGCTTTCTTATGGCTGAATGGATGTGGGATAAACCTAAATGTTCATTAACAGATGAATGGAAAAGAAAATGCAGCCCATGTACAAGTGGATATATCTTTTAAAGTTCCTACATTCGTCTCTATAGTTGTATCTACCCAGCTCCTGACCACTTCTGTGAACCATGCCCACTCCCCACAGTCTCCCCTCATGTGCTTATGACAGAGACAATCTTGTCACCTGTAATCATCTCCTCACCACCATGTTGGTTGGTTGGTGGGTACAAGGTGAGCAGTCAACTTACTGTGGCCAGTTGGCTCATTCTCCAGGAATGTTAGGGATTAGCAGAGAAACTAATTTTTCATTCCCTCTTTCTCTCTGAAAAGCCTTGCTTTCTTTATGACTAAAGGTTTTCTGAGTCCTCTGAGAAACAGAGAAAACCATGAGAAAAAGATAGAAAACTTATAAACAGAGATCGGAGACAAGCACTGAGGTCAGACCATTCCAGATTTCTAGGCCCTTTATGCCTCAGAGTCCCTTAGACACCAGAGTGTCCCCTACTGTGTAAGTCATTCTAAGTAGGATCTGTTGGAAAACTAACTAAAAGTAGCCCAACTCAAACAGCTCCCAGGTGATTTTGATCCCTACAGAGTTTGCAATCATTATCCTAATTATCATCTTACTATTTCCTGACCCCATAGTGACTTTCATGACCCTCTAAAACTTTAAAAATTTTCAGTCCACAATGTGGATTATACATTAGGTCCACTAGTTAGGCAATATGTGTTAAAGATAAGTTTATATCCTGGTGTTTTCATTGTTATTACTGAATCTGGAAACCTTTGTTTCTAGTCTTCATCTTCTATTTTCCATTAAAATCTAAAGTGATGACCAAGTGCAGTGGTGCACACCTGTAATCCCAGCAACTTGGGAAGGCTGAGGCAGGAGGATCACAAGTTTGAGGCCAGTCTATGCAATTTCACAAGACACTATGCAACTTAGCAAGACCTTGAGCAACTTCCTGTCTCAAATAAAAAATAAAAGGCCTGGGATGTAGTTCAGTGGTAAAGTGTCCCTGGGTTCAATCCTCACTACTAAAAAATAAAAATAAATGAAAATAAAAATAAAAACTAAAGTGTTGACTATTAGTGAGCACTGGCAAATAGGGTTCCAGAAAAAGTAACTTCCTGTGGTAGATTTTCTTACACAAACCTTGGCTCAGAAAATGATTAAAGTGTTCATCCATCAGAACAAAATTATATAATCAAAGGAAAAAAAACAATTATTTTGACTTTTAATAAGAAGGACTGATATTTTCTGTTCAAGGAAACAGCTTTTACAAGTAAATATCTGCCAAGAGAATAAAAACTAAGAATAAGGCAATTTTATGTAATTGTGTTTAAGATAAAATGGAGGAAAACACTCAGAGAATCCCATTATTTGTACACAATTTTCCACATATTGCAAGCTGGAGTCAATTTTTACTAATTAATCTGGTAGCATTATTCAAAGAAATAAAACTTGATTATAATTATTATTATTCATTTACTATGCAAAAACCTTCCAATTACCAAAGGTTAAAAAGTTAAAAAAAAAAAAAAACCTTTCTAAGCCCTTAGTAGTTGCTCACTTCACACTCTGCATATTCTGTATTACCATAGGACATATATGTGCTGCATGGTGGATATTTCAAGATAATAATGACCAATCAGTTCGTCTGAGTGCTTTTGGAACTTACAGGGACATAATTTTCCCTCTAAATTGACTGAATTTGTAATGAACTTGTGATGATACTACACAGATAAAAATGGAAAGTATTTTCCTTTTAGGTCCCTCAATGGTTACTTAACTTAAAATGCATTGCTTGGTATATATGAATTAACTGATAGCTCTAAGAAATCATAGTGTATCATTTTTTAGAAGGTGATTGATATTTTTTTAAAAAAAAGATCTTTTCGGACATACTGTAGAGAAAAAAAAAAATTCCAACTAATGTTCTTTGCTTATTTCTTTTTCTTCCTCTTGAAACGTGGACTCCAGGGAAATAGACTCTCCTCTATCCTGATCAGCTCTACAGCTAAACAGATATCTTAAAGGAAGGACGCTGTCATCCCCAGTGTTCCTCACGGAACAATGTACTTGCTTGTGACCACATTATGCACCACCATGATCTCTTCCAATTTGGTGTATTTGAGCCTGTAAGCCACAGGAATCAATGTCATTGAACAGTAGGAGGTAAATGAAATAATTGTCCACAGGTTGTTTTATTAAAGACTGGGCAGCTGGAATAGTCTCCAAGCAAATGTATCTACAACCCCTGAGGATTGCTGAAGATGAATGTTACAAATTCTAACTTCAAGGAACTCTCTTAGAGGAATACATTCCTTTTTTTTTTTTTTTGACCAAAGCATCCATAATATACTTTACTTTCTCCCAACACGCGTGCTGCCTGGGGAACGAACGCCAAAGTAAGAGAAATTCCCTGTAAACAATAAAATCAAAAGTGAGGTCAACATTTCCATTCTCAGCAGGTTACTGCAGTTTGAACTCTCTTCTTTTTAATCATGGATAATTTCACCAACCGCACAGCAGTCCTGCTAGTTCATGGAAGATGGATTCTGCATTTTCATCGTTTGGTGATTGCCTACAATGGGGCTGGTGTGGTTTGGATGCTAATGTTACTTTTCTGTTATTTATTGTTGAAGCAGGAAAAAAAGATGCAGCCCGGCTTTCTTTACAATGTTTTCTTTACAATGTCCAATCAGAAACATAATAAATCAACACTTTAACATCATGTTTCCACAAATAGAGATGGACAAGCAAGAATTAAGATGAATGAGGAGCAATTATATTTTACTGAAAGAAGAGAGGGACATTCATTGTCCTCAGCTAAGGTACGGCTGGGCCCCTGGTCCTCTAAACAATAAAATAACATCAAATAATCATCAAATATGTGTCATATTGATGTGCTTGCAAGGATTTCAGATCCTTGCATGTTATCCCAAAATTCTCCTCCTGATAACAATTTCATTGTATTGACTTCAAGAAATAAGTACCATGAAATGAAAATCCAGCTGCCGGTCCATGGCATTTGTGATTCCTAAGACTTGAACTCAAAGATGAGGCTCACTGTGGGATCTCCCTTCTTCTCATCACCCGGTAATTAGTTAGTTAGTTAGTCTGCCAGAACCAAACATGAACTCTGGGCTCATAGCTCATCTCTGTTGCTAAGAAGCTGTGTGGTTTCCAGCAACAATCTCAACTGCTCTGGTCCTCAATTTTCCCATCAACAAAGTAGAAATAATAATAATGCCCACCTCAAGGGGTTGTTAGGAAGATTAAATGAGTTCATATTTGTGAGGTACTTAGAATAGTACTTAATACTTTTGAAAGTAGGGGGGATTACTTGTCTGTTTGCTTGTTTGTTTGTTTGTTTTGTGTGTGTGTACCAGAGATTGAACCCAAGGGTACTTAACTACTGAGCCATTTCTTGCTAAGTTGCTTAGGACCTTGCTAAATTGCTGAGGCTGGCTTTGACCTTACAATCCTCCTGCCTCAGCCTCCTGAGTGCTAGGATTAGCGTGCACCAATATGCCCCGCTTAAAAGTAGTTCCTAAAACAAATAAACATAAGCCCAAAGTAGACACCTCCTCAGGAAAATGGTGACATCTTCAGCTTAAGAATCACCCTGTAGTGTGTGGAACTAGATGCAGGAAATTCCTAGTCCAGTCTAGACTATACACATTTTAAACTTGGTCGCATATTTCAGAATATGTCTAGATATCCATAAATTGTGCTTTTTGACATGCTGCCTTTCCACTCCCAGCGACTCTAGCATCTAGGATCTTAGGATTTGCGAATCTATGTGCCCAGACTGAGTTCCAGAAACTCCGTGGTGGCAGGTACATGATGTGGTGATTCCTCTCCTCTTCTCCCCTGCCCACCTCCTTGGATTTGAGTTTTTATACTATCAGTTTTATTATTTAATTATTTCTTTTTCTTTTTTTGGTGTGACATACTTTTTAATTTTTTTTTAAATTTATATATGACAGGGCTGGGGATGTGGCTCAAGCGGTAGCGCGCTCGCCTGGCATGCGTGCGGCCTGGGTTCAATCCTCAGCACCACATACCAACAAAGATGTTGTGTCCGCCAAATACTAAAAAATAAATATTAAAAAAAATTCTCTCTCTCTCTCCCTCTCTCTCCCTCTCTCTTTAAAAAAAATTATATATGACAGCAGAATGCATTATAATTCTTATTACGTATATAGAGCACAATTTTTCATATCTCTGGTTGTATACAAAGTATGTTCACACTAATTCGTGTCTTTATACCTGTACTTTGGATAATAATGATCATCATTTGGATAATAATGATTCTTGAAGGTAGGAAGCATGGAGTAATAGGAAGGACATGGATTAAGAGTCAAAAGAAACTGAGATCTGACCCATCCCATACTGAAAGTGTGGCTTGGGTCTCTGTTTGCTTACCTACAAAACAACCCAGCAGGATTAAATCTGTGAATCACAGCCTGAGGCTCTCTGATTCTGAAGGGCTTTTTAAGGAGTGTTCTGTGAGCTGTTTTCAGTGTTTCAAATAGCCTAGTGGAAAACCTGCATTTGCTCAAGATAACACTGTGAGGGCCTTAAGTTTTATCATTCTGTTGGTTTTCTTTTTTCCCCTACCACCAGGAACTGTTATCACCTTGGTGCAGTGACACAATCAGTGACAACCAGTCTTGTGCTGATGAGAACTTCTGAATAGCAATTCCATGTCATTGGTAGTAAAAGAAGGAAAAACAATTTAAAGATTACTAATGCAAATACATTGTTTGGGGGGAAAAAAACTTTCAGAATACGGAATCCAAAGGGGAAGGGAAACTAATTAACCACTCCTAAGTTGTAGAGAGGTTGAGATTCAGGACTTTCTAAGGCCTCTCTCAGCTCTATCATTATACAGGCCTCTCTCTAATACTCTCATTATACAGGTCTAATGGCTAGGACACAGAATAAAATTAAATAAAGTTAATCTAATTTACAGGATAGAGAACAATCTAAACTCTAAAAAAAAAGGAGTAAAAAGTAAGAACAAGTTAGAAATGCACACAGGGAATGACAGAACATAAAGAGGATTCGTTTTCTTTCAGAGGGAGAAACTTGAGAAGTCATAATAATGAATTAAGGCAGAAGTTTCAAGGATTAACTCATTACAGCTGACATATAAAGTATTATTATAACAAAAATACTAACACAAGCTGAGCACCAAGAAGAACCCGTCTATCAGTAAACAAGAAAGGACCAACTTCTCAGGGAAAGTCTTCCTGACCTATGGGGCCTGGATTTTCTGGTTGAGGTCCAAAGACGCTATCCGTGGTGGGTATGGGTAAAGATGAAAATACTGTAAGGACAAGGACAAAAGAAGAGGATGAAATCTATACAATTCAGCTGACAAAGTGACCACCAGTTCGGTTCTGCTTCTCTTCTGTAATTTCCCATCAACATTTACTCCTAAATACCACAACAACAGAAAGGGAGAAGAAACATCCCAATGAAGGAAGACAAAACTCAGAACAGTAATTCCGCCTCTGAAGGCCCAGAACAAAACCTGAGAGATTGTTCAAAGTGAGATTAAGACCAGCAGCAGTGATGAACTGTCTTTCCCAAGTAAAAACTATGTGCAATATTAATTGTTATAGAAAATGGATCAAATATATCAAATGGACAATTGTTCAGAGAGCATCAATTTGGGATTCATATGTCTGCCACATTGTCATTAACTGATTGTATAATATGGAGTGAAGAGAAAGTTTATTCATTTTTTCCAGTGAACATTTACTGATCCTAACAGGTACAATTGGCTACTATCCAGTTTCTTTTGATTGAAGAGTGTTTTAGTGAGATTTTCACCATTGCAACCAAAAGATCTTATAAGAACACTTAGAGGAGAAAATTGTTATTTTAGGGCTCATGGTTTCAGAGATCTCAGTCCATAGATGATTACCTCCATTTCTCAGGGCCCAAAGTAAAGTAGAACAGCAGAAGAGAAAGGTAGAGGAAAGTGGCTCAGGACGTGGAAGACGAGAAAGAACTCTGCTCACCAAGAACCAAATATATATCTGGAAGACACACCCGCAAAGACTCACCTCCTCCAGCAACACCTAGTTAACCCCTATTGGGGATTAATCCACTGATTAGGTTAAGGCTCTCATAACCCAATCATTTCACCTCTGAACTTTCTTGCATGTCTCACTCATGAGCTTTTGGGGGACACCTCATATCTAAACCATAACAGAGTGAGTGAAGTAAACTAAATTATTTCTGAATTCCTTACTCTAAGAATCTTTGTCCACAATGTTAGTATGATAACTGCCATGTTTCGTTTCTCAGAGCAAAATATCAGTGTAACTGGATAAAGATACCATCAGTACCTCCAGTACTTGCTCCTGATTATACACACAGAAAGTTGACAGAAAAGAAGTTAGGGGAAAAAAACCATAAAACATAAATATTAAGATAATTTAGTTGTGGGATAGCAAGTATTTCTTGGAACAGGACTACTTGAGAAATTTATTAGGAGAATATATATGTAGACCTTAAACCATTTCTTTTAAACCATTTCCAAGGAGGTTCACAATGACCAATAACCAATTAGTGACGATACCAAATATTCTGCATGTGCTTAGAATATCATCTAGTAATTTATTTTAATGTAGAAATATTTTTATTTTAAATGAATGCACTTTAGAAAATATTGCAACAATTTTTAAGTTCATTTCCTCAGTGTCACCAACCTTACATATAGCTGGAAAATCTGGACTCTTGTGTTAGTAGGTTTGTCTGAGTGGGAACACAGCCCTGTGAAAATGGTACTAGAGTAGATGCCTAGATTCCTGAGCTCCAGTTCTGAGACCAGTGTGTGGTTTGAAACCATCACCTTCATCCTCTAGTAATCTTGGGTTCCTCATTGTTAAAATAAGGACATTGAACCATATGAAGACAAAATTTTAAAAGAGAACAGTCAAAATCCCATCCAGTTGATGAAAAAATGCCAGATTTTTTGGCAATATCGAGTTCCCTTCATCTGGATGCAACTCTGTTGTCTGATAACTTATGACTCAATGACAAGTTTCCTATACCCTCTAGTCCTTCCTCCCCAACACATGCTTGCAATGCAATGGTGCTTTTGAGCTAGAATGGCATCACACCTCTTCCATTGTTAAAAGGAATGGAAGATGCTCAGCATCACTGAGCTAAGGATGGAATCCTGTCATCTTGACATTGTAAACTAACCATGCCTTAGAGGTGGGCAAGTTTCTTCATTAGAATCTGGTTCATATTTTCTGAAAGGCACTCACTCAACCATTGTTCCCTGTGCCTCTAGCTCTGCCCTTTGGGAAGACCATTCCAACCTTACGTACACTGAGGCTACAGCGGAAATTATGATCTAGGAGGTGGACCCAATGGAGAACCCATGGCTTCCTGCTAGTGCAAGTTTGGGATTTTAGGAATATTTTGAATCTCTTCTCTTAGTCTAGGCTTCTCCTTTCTTGAAATTTCCTAAAATTTTTGTAAGCTTTTTATCAATTTTTGACTTTCTAAATTTATTCCTTGATATAATGTGTAAGCCTGATCTTTCTTTGTGCTCAGCTTCTCTGTCTCCACCATCTCTCCACCTGACATCCACACCCTCTGTCAACTGAGTGACAACTCCATTGAGAGCATCTGCAATAAGAGGTTCAAAAGCCATCCCCTTAATCTGATATCTGCTGAAAGGTGTCTCTAATTCACCTGTGACCTTTTACTGGCCTTTCTTAATAATTTGTGTTTCTTCACAAATTTGTAACACAGAACAAATTTTCCACAGAAGAGAACAGAGAATAACTAATTGTTGTGGGAACTTTTCTGCCTGAGTATACATTACTTCTCACATCTCATTGACTAGAACCCAATAACTGGAGGGAAAACTAAGAAATGGAATCTAGTTCACTATTGGGAAATAGTTTCTGCAATGATGCAACTATTCTCCATCTGCATTGTAGAAAATGATGGACATCTGTCACATGTGGCTACAGGGCACTTGACATTTGGCTAATGCAATTGAGGAATTGAATTTTTAACTTTATTTAATTACATAAAATTTAAATTTAAATAGCCAAATGTGGGTAATGGCTACCATATTGAAGAGTGCAGATTCTTATTTTCCCAAAAGTAGGAAATGAGTTTGGTAAGCAGTAAGCCAGTAGCTACCCCATCTGGGGACACTTATGTCAGTGCAATCAGATAATGTCAGAATGGGTGCATCTCAAGCAGATACCCTATGTTGTCTTGCAAATACTGTTCATATATAGAAACCCAGATGTCATCTCCAACCTTTTTATTCAGGCATACCAGTATAGGCTGAGAAAAGTGTACTAAGTATATTTATACTGGATTATTTTAAAAACCATGTAAGATAAATTATTCCTGTTCTATATATAGAAACAGTAATTGGACGTAATAAAGGGGACCTTAAGCTCATTACAAATGTTTCTGGTTTTGCTTTTTATTCAGTTTCATGAATAAGGAACATGCTAACTCTTCCTATTTTTAATTCTGAATGAATCACAGATAGACTTCACTCTTGAAGCTTTTGCATCTACAAGTTCATATGTGACAATGTCATGGGAAGGTTATTGAGGCAATGAAGTGTGTTAGTTATTCTCTAAAGAAAACTAAATCCTGCTTGATCAAAATGCAAAGCTTCTACAGCCAAATATGCAATAATAATTTGGGATAGGGAATTAAGGGCAGAAGTAAATTTTTAGAAATTTTTAATTGCTTCCTTAGAGAAAGAACCACTTTATTTTGTTCGTTATAGTTTATTTCTAAAAAATGAAACAAGCACCTTGCTAGCAAAGCTAGAAGTATTTTCAATAAAATTTGGGTTTTAATTTTAAATATTTTGCATTCTTTCCAAACTTGTGTTGTTCATTTATACAGAATTTATAATCACATATTTCATTTTGTCAAAAACAGTTAAGGACTTGAAGAAAGTAGGGAGTAAGTATGTTTCTTATGAATTGATAGCAGTATAAGATGAGTGGAATTGAGACTTCTTAGAGCAAATAAAGTAACCTGGTACATACCAGCTCACTCAAAGCACACACATCCTACTCCTCAATTATAGTTCAAAATGCAATGATTTAGCTTCCAATTAACACTTTTGTTAGTGATGTTTTTTATTCAGTGGAACATAATTACATGAAAGATTGTCTTTCCACATCCTCTTTTCCTGACTAGCTGAAGGCAATGCTTTGGAAAAACAGCAAACAAAGCTAGTTCTGAGCAAAGTAGTTATGTAAGTAAAGAACTCCTTATTTTCTTCATCAATGGTCTCTTTTTTAAGTTTCCTTTTTTCCAGTACCTTTGCATTCAACTGCCTGACACCAATCGAAACCTATTTACTATAAAGGGGTGGATGTACCAACTTTACAATCATTCAAAATTGTTTAAATTAGGATATTAGCTCTTCTATCAGCTTATTTCACTGATTTTGTCCAGAGTGGACTTATCTCTTATAAAGAAACTCCAAGAACCAGCAAGGAGGCTGGAGACTTTCTTTAAGTGATGATGTTGAGAGCTGCTCAATTCCATACAACATGGAGACAACTTGCATATGGTCACCTAAAACCAATTCCTTGGGAGAAAGCAAAAGTCTTCAAGTAGATGATCCAAGCTTTGGGAAATATGAAAGCATCCACATTACCAAGCTCCTCCATCTATACAAAAATGGCCTTGAAAATTTGGAGTGAAAATAATCTGAACCAACAAATTGCCTTTATGACTTTAAAATATGTGTATTAGTCATAAACTCACATGAAACATGAAACACAGTTGCTTCCATTCTCCTCTCAGCCTGATCTTCCAGCTCCATCTACATCTCTAAAACAATCTTTTACCTACTTTCTCAAGTTCCCTCCACACTGTGACCAGAGCACAATGACTGCATTTAGAGTACATTTTTTCCAGAAAATTTTTAGTGACCTCCATCAAATGAATCCTCATATCCTTATCATATAGTAGAAAAAGACAATGAGTATTCAAGGAAATTTTCTAAGACCAATTGACTGTGTGTGTGTGTGGGGGGGAGGTGCTGGAGATTGAACCCAGGGCCTTCTGCATGTGAGGCAAGCACTCTACCAACTGACCTACTTCCCCAGCCTCCCAATTGAATTTTAAGGTTATGTGCAAAGTCACTTTATTTTCTCATAAATAAATTTATGTGAGGATTTTGACAAACCTCCTGAAATTTCAAAAAGGTGTTCTTTTAAAAAATTACTTTAGTAATTTAATCATTTTAGTCATTAGTAATTCAGTTAGTTGATAGTGTTCAATCAACACATACACACCCATGCGCATGCATGCACACACACACACACACACACACACACACACACACACACACACTCCATATGCTTAACACTGAAGGTAAATAGTCCATAAGTCACAGCTCTAGACCTCAGGTAACCTACAAATGGGTAGTCACTTTTACACTGCTGATCTAAGCTTCAACCCTAAGATCCAAGTGATAATTTTTGAAACAGATGGACTAGATCATCCTTGCTTAAACAGGGTGCTCATGCAATTTGTCATCCAAAACACACAGTTCCAAAAGTGAGCAAGTTTCCTTCTGTCAGTTAGGGCTACAGGACTTACTCCCTTTTCCAAGACACAACTTCACCCTAACTCCACACTCTACCCCAAACAGACAGATCACAATACCTAGAACACTTCACTGAATATGCTGGTGTATGTTCAAATCCACCCTTTTCCAGATGTAAATATCTTAGACCTTAACTTTTTCATCACCATATCCTGGGTACTGAAACTTCCACAGCCATTAATTCAGAAACTGCTGAGGGGCAATGAGGGCTTAGAAAAGACAAATGCTTTTAGAGAGAAATCTGGGACCAGGTGGGACATCATCCTCTGTTAGAGGAAGTACAGAGCTAGGACAGAACATTTCTCATACAGGTTTTATCATTAAAAGGTTATTTGTGGAAGCCTTGAAGGTCATGGTCACTTGCTGATACATTGTGGTTATCTTATTATGCTCAGAATTCTCTATACCCAGCAGCTGGTGCCTGAGCTCAAAATTCAGACTGATATGGCTCCAAGCCTTTGCACAGAGCCTCCTGATATGGTTGCATGGCATCACCATAGCAACCGGGCAATCTTGATCTGAACTTTTGCATAGCAAGTTCCCAGTACAAACACAGCCAGGAGGCAGTCAGAGACCATGATCCAAGTCACTGTATTCCCACTGTCCATTTAAATAACTATTAGCATCCCCTAGAGTAGGGATTGGATTGTGGGAGATGAGTTTTCACAGAGGAAGATGCTTTTGAATTGGAGTAAGTATGATCTGCCTGGGAGAAATTCACTCTTGCCTACAGTTTATTCAATATCTTGCCCCCACCATCAATGATCTTGTCCAACCAAAACTGTCAAAGCAAGTTTACATGTACAGTATATGGTACTGTTATCTTCAGTATTGTGAATCATAGTCAATACAAGAGGTTATTTTACATTTGATCATCAGATGTGCTAAGATACCCAAAGCTATTTTCTAGGATCAATCTGCTTGAAGGTTTCCATTTATAGTGGGGATAATATGACAAAGTATTTGTGAGGTTTACCACATCTCCTTGTCCAAGAAGTATACAATGGGTTATGATGAACTACATACAAACTCAATGTTTGTGTCTCTTCTAGAAGACCAGAATGGACCCAGGGTCGCTCTACTTCAGCTCACTCTAACACCACTGAGAAACCACTGTCTGAATACTCTTGAGCAATCACACTGGCAAATATACCCAACTAGAATGGACAAACATCAACATCTCTGCTAATGATAATTAATAGGCAAGAACAAGTTATTTGGCTCCACCAAAGGACAAAGAAGTTAGGAAATGTAATCCTACTATCATGGTACCTGGAAATGGAAGTTTCTGTACACAACTTTTCTTGGGACGGGTTTTGCAATTGAAAACCTAAAGGAAGTGGGATTGGATAGAGGGAAAGGTTGAACTCTAATGAAGACACCACAAAGCCTTCAATTAATCCCACATAAAGACATTTGACATTTGGCTGGCCTTTCAGAATTGTCAGTGAAATTTAGATAAGAGGATCCCAATGTCATAACATTTTAGTAGTATATTGTTCATTTACTGAAAATGGATTGCCCCAGAGAGGGGGGGGGGCTAACCTTGGGTGAGACATCATCCTAAAATAAAGAGGAAGCTAAGACAGGATTATGAGCCAGGAGTGACATGATTTACTTATATTTATAAGGACTAGACCAAAAATTATGTTGAAAATAGGCTCTGCTGGAAGGGAGACACAGGTTTGATCGAAGGAAAGAAGTAGGCCACTTGGGGTATTACTGAAATTATCTACATAAGAGATGGTACTGGCTTAGATAAAGACAGCTCTATGAAGTTGATAAGAAATTATTAGATTCAGGATGTATTTGGAGTCTAGATTTGTTGATGAGTTGGATGTAAGGTGTAAGGACAGGGAGCATCAAAGACTACATCAAGTCATTGACTTCAATGGGAAAATCTGCAGAAAGAGAAGACTTGGTAAAAAAAGAATTAAAAGTTCAATTTTGGGAGATTTAAATTTTTAGATGTACATTAGGCATCTATGCTGGAGATCAGACAAAAACATCCCTCTCAGCATCATGTGGTTCAGACCCAGAGCTCTGGACTCCTCCTCATGCCTACTGAAAGGACTGAGGCCTGGGAAGCAGTGCTTACTGTGAGCCTACAGGGCTCTGGGCAGCATCTTTCCTTCTCCAGATGGCGTTGCATGTTGGCAGGTGAAGTGACATGTGAAGAAAATACAGTGAGTGAACTGACATAGGGCCTGATGGCAGATACGGTGGCACTTGAGCTTGGGAGAGCTAAGAAGCCAGACATGCCCTCCAGAAAGCATGGCAGATTAGGCTTCAGGAACTGGGTCAGAACCATTCTCCAGGCCAAAATCCTGACAATTCTTTGTACAGGACTTGGCTTTAGACAAGAGCCATGTGTCCTGATGTTCTAGTGGTATAATTCATGGTGAATTCTGCAAATTGGAAATAAATAAAAGTCATGCTCAAATCTAAGCACAAAAACTCAGTGTCAGCCTTTTTGTTGTTGGGTCTAAAGGTCCTGTCCAGAACAACTGTAAAGGAGGAAAGGTTTATTTAGGGGCTCACATTTTCAGAGGTCTCAATCCATAGATAGCAGGCTCCATTTCTTGGGGCTTGAGGTGAGGCAGGACATCATGACAAAAGAGTGTGGCAGAGGGGATCAATTCACATGATGATCAGAAAGCAGAGAGACCCCACTTGCCAGATATAAATATATACTCCAGAGGCACAACCACCAATGCCCCACCTCCTCGAGCCACACCCTATTCACCTCTAGTTACCACTTGGTTAATCCTATCATGGATTAATTCACTGATTGATTTAAGGCTATTACAACCTGATCATTTCCCCTCTGAACTGTCTTTCATTGTCTCACATATGAGGGGGCATCACATCTAAACCATAATACAGATCTTTCCAAAATTGAATTCATATCCATAATAATGACACCATCATTATCAGCCTTACAATTTTTACTGCAATCCACCTTTCCCTTCTCCTTGCCAACCCATGAATCAAATTAGGGTCACCATAATAATAATCTAAATAGCACTAATTCTAGCTTTCAAATTGCATAACACAAATTCACCTCCTAAAATTTCTCCACCAAGTATTTCTGGATGCAACTGGAGTGTCTCATATGTGTTCAACAATAGTTTTTATCATTTTTTTTCTATCTCTTTGCTCACCTGTTACTCTGCAGGAAGTGCTCTGGCATTGTCATTTGTGCCCAGGTTCCATGAAACAATGCTCCTATGCTTGTGTAGCTTTTAGAAAAGTAGCAATATTCATTGTATATGATTCAGTGAGGACCTTGTGAGATCCTTCCTGACTTTTACATTTAATAAAGTTGCAATAAGCAGTAACAATTGCTGTTGTTGCAGGTTGCTGAGCCTGTCTAATGAACAGGAAGGCTGGGCTTCCAGAAGTCGAAATGTGTGAGAATTCTGGTTGAAAGAGACTGAGGTGAGGGATTTTATATGTATTTGGTGGATGAGGGGGTCTGTAATGGGAAGATACATGCTCCTCTCATTCTTTGCTCCATCTTTCCCTTGCACTGTGTGAAGCAACTGTAATCTCGTGTTTGTAATCTTGTGCCTCACAGAGCCTCTAGTGATAAGAGCACCCTCTTCTTAGGACTTCAGATTCAATTGAAAGTAACCCAAGAATCGGATGTGTGCTAATTAAAATGCCAGTTTTATAACTAATGCAAGCTGTGCTGAATCAGATAGATTCACACTCTCGGAGGGATCCTAGTAGTCAACCACAGCCCTGGTCAAACTTCGCTCTTCAAACAAAAGTACAGTAGAAGGGGTGGACTCCGCCATGGCTTCATTCATTGCCTAGGTTCAGGTGACCACTGACCAGGAGAGGAATAGGGTGTGGGACAAGAAGATTTTCAGCAACAGAAATTCCTCCACAAAGAAAGACAAGGCAAATGGAAGGGGGGTACCTGCTCCCACCCTCCCCAAGTCTTTGACACTGGTCTTGGTTTCCACAGGGAAGCATGCTTTCCCCTTTCAATTTTCCTTTCTGTCATGTATATTCATCTCTGTTCAAAACAGAAGCTCTTATTCTTTATCATTACGTTTTACTATCTTCCTGAAATACCTGATATGTTAAAAGATTTCAATAAATACAAAAGTCAAAATAATTATTCTCACCATCATTGTTTCAGTTGTAAATAAGTGTGGATTACTAAATGTAGGTTTTCTAAAATTGGTGTTACATCTATGCAGATCAGAACACTTGCCACATTCTTCCTGCAATATATTTCAAAATGAAAGTTGAAGTAGAAATTTCTTCAGTTCATGTGGCCCACAAAGAAAGTATGCTAGAAAAACCTCTGCCATCAAACATGGCAGCAGGATGGTTCTAGAAGCTGAGAGCTACAAGAGCTTGTCTGTGTACTGGAGAGGTAATATTAACTGGGTCAAATACTCCACAGTGCTTATTTCTTTAAAATGAATCTACACTCAATAAGGAAATTTGCACTTGATGTGATTGCCTATTATTCTCACCATGTTTTAAAAAAAATCAGTGACAGAACTTACAAGACCTTTTAACAGTGGCTTGAGAAGTCACACTAAAGTATATTGGTTAAGTAACTTGTAAGTGCTGGGAAAGCTTCTTTTAAATTTTGTCATAAATACCATCTCTCAAGATGCACTCAGCTGAAGGTAGTGGAGGTAAGTCAAAGGTAAATTCTACAGGCTGAAGTGATGACATGTACACACACACACACACACACACACACACACACAAACACACAGCAGTAGGGTTGATTCATTCAGAGGCTTCTCCACCAGAAACCCAGTATTTTCCACCTTTCTCTTCCACCTTTCTCATTGTATTCATTTTCTACTCAGACTTGTCACTTCCTGGTCACAATTTGGCTACTATGGCATCAAGAATGACATGTTCACACATGTCCAAAGGATGGAAGAAGGCAAGCCCCCTCTCACATTCCTTGTTTAGAATGACACGCATGACCAGAATTCTTTGGTCTTACCAACCACCAGAAGGTATAATGGGCTTTGTAATGGTTTGGATGTGAGGTGTCCCCCAAAAGCTCATATGTGACACAATGGAAGAAAGTTTAGAGGAGAAATGATTGGGTTGTGAGAGCCTTAACCCAGTGACTGAATTAATCCTCTGATGGGATTAATTAAAGGCAGGTGGGGTGTGGCTGGAGGAGGTGGGCATTGGGGGCATGTCTTTGGGGTTATATATATATTTTTTGTTGTTGTTTTTCTCAATTGTTTTTGCTTTTATTGATGCATTATAGTTACTGTACATAATAGTTTAGTTCATTTTGACGTAATCATACATACATAAAATTTAATTTACTCCATTTCAGTCCCTGCTGCCACCCCCATCCCTCTCCTCCTCTCTTCACTATTCCCCTTACTTGACACCTTTGTGTATATATACTGTAAGGGTCCGGCAAAGCATCAGAGGAAGAGACCACACAAGAGACTGGCTTCATGCAATTGGCAGGAGGGAGTTTATTGAACCAGCATGCTGGGCCTCAAGGCCCACTCAGGAAGAGAGAGCAGCCCAGAGCCCAGAGCAGAGGTCAAGCAGAGCTTAAGTACACTTTTTGAGGAGGGCGGGGGGGGGGCTTTGCATACATCAGAACAAATCATCATGAGGCGCAGGAAAATTGAACAACAACTCTGAGACATGATTAGTACATTCGTTGGTGGGAACAGGCTGAGCAGGGGTGATTGGTCACTTCTAAGTGGGGTACACATTCAAACTGATTGGTTTTAGGGCCTAAATAACTACATGACAACTACACAGAACCCCAGGTTATTAGACAACCAGTGGAAACAGTGGGGATATTTACTGGGAAGTTCCAGTATTGTCCTAACAGCTACAGGGATTACAGGTTCTGGGGGTAGCAGAGGAATTTTAACAATACCTAGTCTTTTACTTTTTAACCCAGGCCTTGCAGTTTAGAAACTTTACAATGCCCGGTCTTTTACACTTTAACTCAGGCTTTGCAGTTTAGAATCAGCTTAGAAATTTTTCCTTTACAATACTACATTTTCTTTATCCATTCATCTATTTATGGATGCTTGAACTGGTTACATATCTTGACATTGATGTAGCTATATTCCTAAGGTATGCTGATTTAAGTTCTTTTGAATATATACCAAGGAGTGGGATGGCTGGGTCACATGGTGGTTCCTTTCCTATATTTTATACATGGAAAGTGGAATCTCTCTCTCTGCTTCCTAGTCATCATTTGAGCCACTTTCATCTGCCACAGTCTTCTGCCATGATCAGCCTCACCATGACCCCAAGCGATGGAGATGGCTGTCAAAGAACTGAGATGTCTAAAACCATGAGAGCTCAAGTAAATTTTTCCTCTTCCGAAATTGTTCTGGTCAGATCTTTTAATCATAGCAACAAAAAAGTTAACTAAAACAGGCTTTCTGTGACTAACTTCTGCTCATCAATATAATTTTCTAAGAACTGGAGAGAGGCCCAACTCCCTTGAACCACAACATGGCAAACATTTGAGCAGAACTCAGTCTCAGTTAGCCTAGAAAGGGAGCTGAAAATGGTTGTTGATTAGGCAACCAATGAATCTGATGCATCAGCAATAGCAAAACATCAGAGTTTGAAAAGTTGCTCCGCAACACCTTTGGTTTCAGTGTATGTAAAGTAAATACATGGCCCCAGGGTTCTGATGACAGTCAGCACATCTTGCACTTGAAACACAGTTGCCTTGGTATTAGGCAACAATAGCAGAAGGGAATTTTTGTTAGTAAATGTATTTATAAAAATTCCAATTGTTCCATCTGTGTACTATCCAAGCCACACAGTTCTGCTTTTGAGAGGTGTTGGACTGTGGCTATGTTCTGTCAATGTGCTTAAGTTACAGCAGAGCTAATCAAAATCCTTTTGTATCTCTAATCAAGTGACCGTAATTTTTACTGCTCTAGTCTTTGGCATTGCAGTATCTTCAAAAGCACCTATGATATTCCCTGAGTCTAACCAATAACTGACCTTTACCGAGCTTCTTAATAACGTAGCTAGTGTTGGAAAACCATATTCAATAGTCCTATCACTCATTCATTCAGTAAACAGTCGTTTAGTTGCTACTGTGTCCCCAGCACTGTTCTAGAAACTCAGTACAAGCAGATCCAGGGCTTGTTTCTAGTCCAATGGGGAGAATTCAGACAGGACACAGCATGATGACAATGAATGTCTCAGAGCTCCGTAGGACATAAGAGCACAAAGTCACAATGGCCCTGGGAAGGTGGTGATAAATTCTACCTCACAAGAAAAGCAGGCTTTATGTTACAGCTGCCATTCAAGGGAACTCTTGAAGAATGAGATAAAAAGATCATCTCAGAGAAATGGAAAACCACAGAGTCAGGGACAAAGAGATAGTGAAGTTGTTATCCATTTTGGTGAGGGTATCTGGAGCTATTGGGCATGGGACATTAAGAGTTTAGAGGTGGGCAGTGGCTAGAGAGGAAGGCATATCTGGAAGGGAACTTGAAACTTCCTCAATGGAAAAGTGATTGATTCCTCTTCTCTGTGAGCTGTACTGAATCCCAACCATGACTGCATTCATTCATCCAAAACATCTCTTAAACATTTCTTATGGGTCTAGCATACACACAGAGATACACAAAAATACTCACAAATGCTAGAAGATTCACTCCCTGACATGCACTTTATCAGCTAAACCTTCTGCTTCTTTCATTCTTTATCTATCTCTCTCCTGTCTCTTTTTCAACCTAAAAACAGTTTCAATTAAGAATTCCTCCCTTCCTCTTACTCTTTTTTAGACCAGCACTGTATTCTCCTTCTTTCCCTCACCACCAGAATTCCTGAAAGACTGCTGGAGACATGGAATCCTCACACCTCCACCTTTTATTAACTCCTCAGCCTATCACAATGGTTTCTACTGTGTGAGAAAACACCAATGATGACTTCCAAGTTGCTATTTTTGGTTCTTACTCCACTACTGTTACTGGAGTGTTAAAACTATTATTCATCCCTTCCTCTTTGAAGTTCCCCTTTTGAGTTCTAGAATAGCATTCTTTCCCTCTCCCTCCATATTATCATTTCTCCTCAGATTTTTGTTGATTTTTTTCTCAGCCCACCTTTCAAAAGTTGGTATCTCCTACTCTGTTGTCTGTTTTCTCTTTTTTTCTCTCTCTCTAGTTTCTCCCTAGATGACCTTATCTGCAGTCACAACTCATGTGGGCAATTCCCAAATCTATATCCCAAGACTGGACTACTACCAAACTAGGGACCTCGACTTCCTACACATGTGAGGTTGGTCTCACCTGCTTCACATACCATTTTCTTATTTCCTAAAGTCAGTCTTCGTACATGTACAATGTGAATTAAATCGCTAACTGTATGAACACGAATGATTGGTTTTGTTTGTGAAAAATCTGAGTCAGATTATATGACAAAGTAGAGTAAAAATGGAAATGGAGTCATGTTCCAATGCTGGAATGGTTCTGTTTGATAAGGTCTTGGTCTTAATTGAGAGAAGCATTAAAGCACGTGGATAAGAGCATGCTCATGCTCAGTGGAGACCAGGCCAGGACTTGAAGGCTGGATCTCCTCCTTACTGGTTGTAGGACACTGAGAAGCTATCTAACCTTTTCTTTATTCAGCATCATCAAGTGTAAGATTAAGACAACAATAACACCTGTTCTATAGCATTGTTATGAAGATTTAATTAATTAATGGCAAGTACTCAATGGCCGGGTAGCAGCAGTCCAGTAACATCAAGAGAGATTTGTTTTTATTTATGGTAGTAGTTTGAATGGTGGAGAATGGTAAGAAATTTATTAACAAGCTACCTCTGGCATGCAAGTCTTTAAATTATTTTACTCTCTACTTTTCACTGACCCAGGATGGTTTTTCTCATTTCTTGTTGATTTTAGCCTCTGCCATGTTGCCCCTCTCTCCAACATCCCAGGATTAGAATTGTTCTTGGAAATTTCAATGTTCTCACAGATGATATTTCTGCTGTTTGGGCTTCTCAGATCTTTGAGGTCCTCTCCTACAGAGACCTTCTTCTCCACTTTTCCTTTGATCCTCATTCTCAAGGTCACTTCACCAATAGTCTTTACCTATCCCTAATCTCAAGGTCATATACCCTGACTAACACTTGCTATCTTCTCAGTTCTCTCTTCCTGGTGCCTCAGCTTCTCTAGCTCTTCATCCTCTAGGAGATTTTCAATCCCTTGATCCTATTACCTTCATTCTCTCTCCATTTTACTCAGGTTAAGTTCCATAATCAGTCGTTATAATTACTCCTTCAAATATTCTGTGAGTTCTCCACCCACTCTAAGCCATGGTCATGCACTTGAACTTGACTTCAGCAAAGCCCGTAGCCACAATAACAGACCTCACTTTCATGTCCATGACTAGGAGCTGAATTTCCTAGCAATCCCCCCTACCCCATATATACTGCCCTTGGGCATCTGCCAATACATCCAACCCTCCCCTACTGCCCAAATGCTTTCTTTACTTCATACCTTATTGTAGGGGAGCCTGTCTGAATACCCTATCCCTACCCCTTGGGCCTCTCTTCTCTAGTCCACCTTCTAAATTCCATATATATATCTCATTTGTTTTTCTTTTACCTAAGGTCTTTCTCCAGAAGAAAGGCCATGTACATGGCAAGCTGAAAATTCTGGGAATGAACAGCCCCTAGGAACCTTCTAGTCACCCCTCCACACCTACCACCATGGTCCAAACACCTCAGAACACTGCAGTGTCCCCTGAGTGACCTCCCAGTGTTGCCCTAGTTTCTCTATCATCTATAAGGGGGGAAAAACAGAGCCGTTAGAATAAGCATTTAGAATATAGATGAACCTATATTATTTCCCTCCTCTCTGTTCTACAGAAATGGGTCCCCACGCTATTCAAAGTGGAAGTCCAAGTTATTATAATAGATGGAAGATGACTTGATTCCCCTTTGCCCTTCCACCCTCATTCCCTACTCCTTACCCGTTCATCCACTCCTCTGTGGCCATAGTGTCCTAGTTGGTGTTCCTCAAACACCAGGCATGCTCCCACCTTAGAGGACTGCCCTGGTTATTTCTTCTGCCTATAGACCTTTCAGAAATCATAAAACTCCCTCACTTTTTTCAATTTTTGTTCAGACAATTAGTCCCATGTTAATCATTCTATTTAAAATTGCAAACCTTCACCAATTCCTTAACATTCCCCTTCATCTTCACCTTGCTCAACTTTTCCTTCTTACTACAGTGTGTATTTCCTTTTGTCACACTATAAAAAGTACTCATTTGTTACATAAGAATGAGAATCTTTACTTTGTCCACCAATGAATTCCTAGTGACTACACGGTGTTCACTGCAGAGTCTATGCTTAATGAATATATTTTAAAAGAATAAATAAAACTCCTCAGGTCAGGTTGCAAAGAGTCTTGAACACAGCCCTACTATATAATTTAAATTTTACCCTTTAGGCAATCAAAAGTCTTCAAAAGCTTTTGGGTGTGCAGGTGGCAGATCAACAACACTGAAGCCTAAATATTCTGCATTGGATGAATGAATGGAGAATGGAGGATAAGGGTCAGAGAATGAAGGAAATATAGGAAGGCACAAACTAACACTGGTGAGTACCTACTAAGAATCAGATACTGTAGAAAGTGCTGATGATACAATAATAAGCAGTACTAGTCTAGGCCTCCTCAAGTTGGCATTGAGAGCATATTAATGAGAGGGGGTAGGAAGACTGATGGAGGGTGGAAATCAAATAATTACACTAATAAGTAGGTAGAAACTGGCCTGGAAAATTCTAGAGTAGAAAAGCAAGTGATGCTGTGAAGAGATAGTAGGGAAATGAACTTGGCATGGGGAATGAGGAGAGGACTCTTAAGGATAGGAAGTTTCAAGGATTCCTGCAGCCTGAGTAGGACTGAGCCAATTCAAGAAGGGAAGGAAGCACAGAATGGGAGACAGTGAGCAAGAAGGAGCTGAAGCTTGTGGGACATTGGCATGTTCCAGGAACTGAAGGGGCTGCAAGTCTAGAGCAGGCAGCGGTGGACGTGAGCATGGAGAGGTGAGCAGGCCAGATTTCACTGTCATGTTCATCCTCCATCCAGGAAGAGAGAGTAGGAAGAGTAAAAACTCACCCAGGGGTTCCAGTTCTGTCTATGCTTTGGACAGATCCATGTCTCCACTTCCTAACCTAGTTCTGGAACCTATAGATGTTCAATCTATGTTGTGGAATAAATGAACACTTCATTTGAGGCAGAGAATAAAGTGAGCTTTCATTTCAATTGTCTGAGTTAAAGCAGCTGCCATTAAATAATGGTGATTTGGGGAAAGGCCTCTGGATTTCTATCTGATTCATCTTTAGCTTTAGAAAGAAGGGGAGAGTCCCAGGGCACTGCAGATCACATTGGAATAATCAGATCACATTGGATTATAAGAGCAGAATCAGGTGCTTCCTCTAAAATAAATGCAAAACCTGCACATTTTGTTCCTACAGGTTAAGACTTTTCCTGTAGCCCAAACTGTACTTCAGAACTGGGAAGCCTTGGGTCCTACTCTCTAGCATTTTCTTCACTCATGTTCTCTGAGCATTCTGAGCAGAGCTTGGAGCCCAGAAGACTTTCAATGCATAAGTTAGGTCAGTTGTTGAAGGAGAGAATCCCCAAAGTGTCCCAATTGAAACTCTTTACTTCAAAGTGTCAATGACTTCTCTGGCAGGGAGAATTCTGTCACCACTTCACAGTCTAATCAATTCATAGGGCATGTGTGGGTTCCAAATCAGGAAATGAGTTTCAAAATGGGGGTCCCATTGGAATACCACCATTTAGTGTCTAGAGAACTTTTTAGCATAAATATCTAACAATGAGTTTCCCAGAATGAATGTTGTGTTAGTCCCTTTCGTTGTAGTTTTATCATTGTTCTAACCAGTTTACTCTTACTTTAAAGGTATTATTGAGTAAAACAACACAAAGAAGCAGCACTAAGTTGATTTTCCTATGGTTTTATTTCTAGGGAAAGGTCACCAGCAAATTTTATTTTATTTTATTTTATTGTATCAACAAAAGATGTATGCAAAGTATCATGGAGTCTGAATCTGTATTTTTTTAACCTTTATTTTATTTATTTATTTTTATGTGGTGCTGAGGATCAAACCCAGTGCCTCACACATGCTAGGTAAACACTCTAATGCTTAGCCACAACCCCAGGTCCTGGAATCTGAATCTGTATCTGCGTTAAATCTTAGTTCAGGTGACTTCTTGTTGATTAATCTTAAAGAGACTACTTTACCACAAGGTTTTATCACTGGATCCCTTATCTGTAAAATGGATGTCCAAGCCAAGATTTGCTGGATTATATAAGAGTAAACACTGAAGTATGTAAAACATCTTGCATGGTGCTTTTGAGAGGATGATTCACACATGATACTATTATCAATGCCTTTTAGGTACTGTTGGCCTGGCACTTTGCCAGTTACCCACTAGGGTGGCACCAAATGCATATATTTTTAAAAGTTTCATAACATGAAGTCCGATTGACTGATTTCTCAGTTTGCCTTATCATGGCCCATGATTTAAGTGTTTTGATTATTACAATATTTATTTATGTATTTTGGTATTTCTTTATTTCCTTATTTCTTACAGAACTTAGGGTGCAGCACATTTCGATGAGTTTCTCCTACAGTATTGCAAGCTCCTTGAAGACAAAATCTCTTGCATCAACATTTCAGGGATAGGATAGTGCCTATATTATGGGAAACATTCAATAAATATTTAATGGTACCTATTACATTTCCTGAATTTTGTTGTTGTGAGCACTGACTTCCATTAGGATTTATTAGTTTGATGAAGTACAGAAAAAATTGAAGTTCATTTATGCTCTTCTGTTTTGAAATGGTGAATTCAAAGTGATTTGAAATCAGAGGAGAAAACCCATTTACATAACCAGAGTGTAATATACCTAAGAGGTTGGCTTGTTTATTACCATTACCTCAATGGTACTGATTTATTGTATCAGAAACTTCTCAAGTTCTTTTATATCTGAATGGGAATTTGGGGACTAATTTTAATAGACACCTCACTAAAACAAGATACACTAAAGCAAATAAGCACAAAAACAGATTCTCAACATTATTTGCAATTGGTAAAATACAAATTCAAACTACAATAAAATACTACCACACAGCTACAAGAAAGCCTAAATTAAGACTGACCATATCAAATGTTGGTCAGGCTATAGAGGAACTAGAAGGTCCATCCATCACTTGTGAAGCTCTAAAATGGCACAGCCACTTTGGAAATGAGTCTGGCAGTTTCTTGAAATAGTAACATAATTTCTTAGTGATCTATTTCCATTTCAATTTTAGATGTTTACCCAAGATAAATGAAAGCTTATATTCATGAAAGGATCTGACTGCTCAGAGTAGTTTGTTGTTGTTTTGGTAATTGGAAACAACCTACCTAAATGTTCATAAACAGTGAATACATAAATTGCATTATGGTCATATAATAAAAAGGAAGAAGCTATCATATGCATCTAACACCATGGTTGAATCTCAAAGTAATTGTGGTCATTGAGAGATACCAGACCTTCATACACATACATGCTAAATGCCTAGAATATTATTCTATACATATAAAATTATCAAAATGCAAACTAACATCAATGACAGAAAACAAATTGCTAGTTGTCTGATGATGAAAGTGGGAAAAAAGAGACAGATTACAAAAGATATGAAGAAAATATGAAATATAAAAATGTTGATAATTTTCACATCTGATACGATTTCATAGGCATATACATATGTCAACATTCATCAAATTGTATTTCCTGTCACTTATGCATCAATAATGTTGTGAAAATAAATTTAAGATATATTTTTTCTATGTGTGTATTTGCTGCTTAAATTGTATTAGCTAAGGGCCAGGTGCCATGGTACATAACCTGTCATACCAGTATCTCAAGAAGCTGAGGCAGGGAATTGAAAGTTTGAGGTCACTTATTGTCTCAAAAAACTTAACTAAGAAAATAAAATAATGTGTCAGTCACCTTATAGCAGAGAAAACATTCAGCATTTGTCTTTTTGGAACTCTAGGTAGAGCACAGGGGTAGGAGGGGAAGAGGAGGGGCAGGGGGTTAGCAATGATGGTGGAATGTGATGAACATCATTATCCAAAGTAGATGTATGAAGACATGAGTTGGTGTGAACATAATTTATATACAAACAGAGATATGAAAATTGTGCTCTATATGTATAATAAGAATTGTAATGCATTCTGCTGTCATATATTTAAAAATTAAATTAACTAATAAAAAAGAAAAGCATGAATGAAATAATGCAAAAAATGGTTTCAATAAGAAATCAATCATGTGCATTTACAAGATAGACAACTAGCTTAAAAAATAGGTCACAGGGTTATATGTCTTATTTTGTAGCATTTTCCCATATAATCTACACTGGATTAATGATATTACAGTTAAAGGGAGAGCAAGTCCCAATATTCTTAAATGCAAAAGAATAATTATTGTTTAACTCTGTACTCATGTCAATATGCTGAATCATGGGTTGTAACATGAGAATTCTCCCACTTCTTAGAAGATTCAACCCACTCATCATGGAGCAGAAGTGTCTGAAGCATTTGATCTTATAAGGGCTAGGTCATTGATGGGGACAAAGCTATAATTCAGTATAGCTCCTCCCAGCTACTCCCACTGTAAACCCAAGGAAATACGTAGTCAGAGCATTACCAATGCTAGCGGCAAGCCTCTTGTATAAGGAAGTGATTTGGACTTTAATTATGCCCAGGGATGTCTTCTCTATCTTATGAACCCTATTTCTTTTTTCACCACCATGAGAAATGAATTTTCTCCTGCACCCACTTCTGGGGAAGAAGTCACAAATGGAAACATCAAATAGGTAAATCCTTAATTTTTCAAAGGTGGTATCAACCTGGAAGGAAGCAAAGCCAGCAAAAAAAGTTTAGAGATTGAATCTCCTTGGGAAAGGACTTAGATGGGGAATCAAGATCTAATCAACCAGGCCTGTTCCCACAATGACCCAATTCTTGGAGAAAATTGGAAATAGTGTCAGAACCTAGTCAAAAGAAAGTTGTGTGTGTGTGTGTGTGTGTGTGTGTGTGTGTGTGTGTGTGTGCGCGCGTGCGTGTGTTTCTGATTCTCCAGTTGAAAATGATGCAACTCAATACAGAGTTTTCTCTGGAAGGAGTTTCATATGAGAAAAGCCATTTAGAAATAAAAGGACTATCCAGTCCTGTTGGGGTGGTAAAGCGGATATCTTGCCTTTGACTCTGGAAGGATTCCAAGAAATAGATCTTTTATATTTACATACTTGGACAGAGGACATGTAAATAGTGATCAGGAATTATTTTGTGAGAATATTTGTAGATCTTAGACTTGGCCAGGAGAGCATGGGATAATATTCTCTTTTTATTTTTATAAGAATAAAATAGGTCTGCATTGGAATTTTATTCTTCAACTTGCAGTATTTAATTTTGTCTGCATGATGCAGAAAGACATTAGTCTGAAAAGACCCAAGAGATAGTCTTAACATTTTGAGAATACAGTATATTCCCTTCTAAACTCAGAAACACCACGAGGACAGAATCCATTAGTAAAGTAAATAAGCAATTAGATTGATAGTAAAAGTGCCAGTTTAGGTAAACTTACTCCAAGGCAGATGGTAGCTGATTCTTGGACATAAGATAGAGAATGAAATTACCACTACATCCCTGAAGCTAAGAAAATTCCACAATAAATGTAGAGCAATTTAGTAGCTTCATTATGCCATAATGTTTCATATTTCTAATTAGCACCCTTTTCATTCCCCACAAAAGAAAAACAAAGTTCTTTCTGCTCAGAAACAGTCTCAATTTAGTAGTCATTAGTTTGTAAACTAACAATGAGTGTTCTAAGTTGCTCTTATAAATTCTTCAGTTTATCAGTTTGCTTCTTATTTGTTTAAATGGGTTTCCTGTTGATTTTTTAATTTTGAAAATTGATGTGAATTTTAAAAGGCAATCTATTTTTACATAACTACTCAGAACAATATATTCAGATTTTTGTTTTAAAAGTTTACCCAACAGATTCTAATTTGCTTAAAGTTCATTCTAGAAAATCAAAATGTGCTGAGATTTAAGTAAAATTAACCTTTGTTAATGGTCTATTATCCAAACACAATGTTAGTTTATTTTCAAAGCTTACACTTGATTCAAACAGAGTTTTCTCTTTTGTACCAGATTTTCTGAGTCTTTCCAACAGTCCTTATGATTCATATAGATATAAAGCAGATGGAAACAATTTGCTTGAAAGAAAGCTGGATGGGATTCATTTATACATTTATGTCTTCATTCTCAAAATAATTATATGCCATTTGGGTACTTTTACATAGTTTATAGTCAAATGGACAACAATAACAAAAAAAAATTCTGCTATGCCGTCCAGGTTGCAAACTTTTTTTAAAAACCATTTGGACAAGGTAATAGTAGGCAGAATAATGGCCTCCAAAAGAGGTCCATGTCCTAATCGTGAGAACCTGTGAATGTTAGGATACATGGCAAAGTCGAATTAAGGTGTCAGATGGGATTAAGATTGATAATTGGCTGGCACTGAATTGGGATTGGGGAGATTATCCTGGAGAATCTAGTATAATCAAAAGTGTCCTCATAAATGGAAAAGCAAGGGAGATGAATCAGTTGGAGAGAGACTGATGATGCAACACATTTAGATTCAAAGTTGGAGGAAGAGACCATAAGCCAAGGAGTGCAGGTGTCCTCTGAAGGGTGGAAAAAGCAAGGAAACAGATTCAGCACTTTGATTTCATTTTATTGAGACCCAATGGGGATTATGATCTTGAGAAGTATTAGAAAATAAATTTATATTGTTTCAAGCTATTAACTAAGCTTGTGGTTATTTGTTACAACAGCAATAGGAAACTAATAGTGGTAATATAAGGTAGCACCTTGACATGCCCTGCAAACCTTGCCATAATTTTTTAAACATAAACTTTATATTTAGAGAAGTTTTAGATTCACAGAAATATTGAACAGTAGTACAAGGACACCCCATCCCCACCACATGTGTTAGTCTTATACATTATCAGCATCCCCTACCAGAGTGGTACATTTGTCATAATTGATGAATCTATATTGACACATCATTATGACTCAATGTCCATAGTTTATATCATGATTCAATCTTGGTGTTGTGCATTCTATGGGTTTTGACATTTGTGTAATGACAGGTATCCACAATTATAGTATCATATAGAGTAGTTTCACTGTTCTAAGAATTGTCTTTGCTCCTCTTATTCATCCCTTTCTCCCTCCAAGTCCCTTGCAACCACTGACCTTTTTACACTCTAAGTCAAACCTTGCCATAATTTTATTCTTCTTTATGATTGAATAACACTTCATTGTATGTATGTGATATATCTCACATTTTCTTTATCCATTCGTCTGTTGAAGGGCACCTTGGTTGGCTCCGTAGCTTGGTTATTGTGAATTAATATGTATTTACATCTCTGTACTAGGCTGATTTTAGATATTTTGGATATATATGCAAGAGTGGAATAGCTGGGTCAGATGGCAGTTCCATTCCTAGTTTTTTGAGGAATCTCTATATAGCTTTCCAAAGTGGTTATACTTATTTTCAGTTCCAACAACAATGTATGAGGGTATCTTTTTCCTCATATCCTTGGCTGTGGCACAGTTTCTGATTGATAAGCAGGGATCAGTTAATTCTCTTCAAAGAGAATTAAAAACTGATTTTAGTTTTGATTATAGGCAAAACTGTAAAGTAAGCTACTTTTTCCCAAGTTTTTACCATTTTGAAAAACTTTTTTCCTAATCTTTCCTCCTCTCTCACTCAGAAATTCTTTTCAAGATCTTGTTCTTCCCCTAGTTCTTCCACTGCTATGAAAAGATGTTTGTTTTGGAAAGCAGGATGGAGATTTCTTGGAAAATTGGGAATGGAACCACCAGTTGACCCAGCTATTCCTCTTCTCGGACTATACCCAAGGACCTAAAAACAGCATACTACAGGGACACAGCCACATCAATGTTTATAACAGCACAATTTACAATAGCTAAACTGTGGAGTCAACATAGATGTCCTTCAGTGGATGAATGGATAAAAAAATGTGGCATTTATATAAATGGAATATTACTCAGCAATAAAAAAGAATAAGATCATGGCATTTGCAGGGAAATGGATGGTATTAGAGAAGTTTGTGCTAAGTGAAGTAAGCCAATCCCAAAAAAAGCAAATGCCGAATGTCTTCTCTGATATAAGGAGGGTGACTCAAAATGGGGTTGGGAGGGAGAGCAAGGAGGAAGATTACCTCTAGATATGGAATAGGGGTGGGAGGGAAAGGGAAGGAGAGGGGAATAGCATGGATGGTGAAAGGAGACCCTCATCATTATACAAAACACATGTATGAAGATGTGAATTTGGCTTCAACATATCTTATATATAATCAGAGATATGATAAATTATGGTACAATGGTGTATTAAGAATTCTAATGCAAAAATAATTAATTAAAAAAAGAAAATATGTTTGTTTTATGAAAGTAATTAACACTCAGGTTACTGGTTTGATGTTACACCTTCAAAGCACATTAAAGGTGGCTAATATAGGATTCTTGCCAAAGTAATTAATTACTATAGGCAAAATATCAAGCTAGCACTGTGATCCAGGGGGAAGAAAAGAACTAGATACAAATTTTGAATCAAACAAAATAGTCAATCAGTCAGTGTTATCAGATAAGTTCTAAGGTGAACCATTCCAACTAGATCTACAAAAAAATTGTAGAACAAAAGCAAAATTAATTATGGTTCATTAAAATAAAATGTTATGATGCTGAAAGTGAAAAATATTGGCAGAATAATAATAATCAAAACAACTCTAAATTTTAAAAAAACAGAAACAAAAAAAGAAAGAAAGAAAGAAACTGAAAGATGGCGTTCATCCAGAAAATAACTAAAGATATGCTTAGTAGCTGGACTGTGAAATGAGGCATTCAGATTAATAGGCACTCTTCCTGAGATTACATCTGAGCCTTGTGGCTGAGTTTAGAAGTGTCTTAAACATCAATTAATACAATTTTCTCTGTGTTTCTTTTTTGATAACTGGTTCAGAAACCGTGTTCATCAAATTACTCTCAATTCCACTACTAACAAAGCTGAATGTGTGCTCTTTTACAATTATTATATTGCACCTAAGATATTTTAAAATGCTTTTCTCCCCTCAGTTCTACAATGACCTTAGAAATAATTTTCAATATGGAAGGAAAACAATTTGCTTTTAATAGAGCTAAATAACTTGCCAAATAATTTCCTAGATGATTGCTAATTTTGTACATTATTCCATCACCAATTATTTGATAAATATGTTGGTAGTCTTTCTCTTTAAAAAAATAAAACTAGTTTTGGTAAAATAAGTGGAAATAACATTTAGTTCATTTATATTACTATATTAATATTATTTCATGACATTACATCATGAAATACCTAGATGCTTAAAGTATGAAGAAGTATAAAGCTGTTAAGATTATGATGTTACCAAAATTATGACTTCCCTTCTAGTCTCAAAAGTTCAGATGCTAAGAGTAAAAATGTGAACAATGAATAATATTCTTCCTTTTACTTTTGAAAGAAAGAATTTAGATAAAACACAATTCACCATCTCTCAATTGTTTTAACTTAGCCTTCAGAATTTCAAACAATAACCATTGTCAAAAAATCTGTTCAGAGAATAAAACATTCAGGAGAAAATATATATAGAAGAGTTGCATATAGTATAATATATATGGCCTTCTACACTAGGGCAAAACAGGAAAGGGTAAGGCTAAGAAGCAAATAAAAGAAACCAAAATATTTTTAGACAAATAATGAATATGGATGTGAAGGAATGGACCTTTTACATATATTTTATTCACCATTGTTGGGAGTCACCCCAGCTCCAAAGACTAACTTCCCCATCCCCCAAGAAGAGCTGTCCACTAGTGAGCCCTGCTGGCTCACATGATCCTTACCCACCAATCAGACTAGCCCTGCTGGCTCACCTGATCCTTACCCACCAATCAAAAAGCACCCCATGCCAACTGTCAAACTACCCCCGGCTCTATAAATATGAAGAGCTGTTCCTCAATAAACGGGCATTATCTCCCACGGCAAGCCTTGATAGTTCTTTCAACCATTTTTTGTCAAAACATCACCAGTCTTATTTATGGTAAAAGAGTCAATGGCAAAATTTTTAATAAAAGGAAGAAAACACAAAGTCCATTCATGTTATATTCCAAACCAGATAATTAATAAATAATGGAAATTTACCACTCATAGATCTAGAAGCTAGGAAGTGTGAAATCATGGCATCCATTGTTGGTGCCTGGGGAGCAGCCAGTCTCTGCTTCCAAGATGGCAACTTGAGCCCTGTGTCCTCACATGGCAGAAGGGCAAAAAGGAAAAAGGCTTTGTTTGCTCTGGCTAGTTTCCTGTAGACCTTTTATAAGGCATTAATCCAAGCAAGCCCCCATAACCTAATCACCTCCTGAAGGACCTATTTCTTAATGCTGGTCTACTGGGGATTAAGTTCTAACATGATTTTTGAAAGATACATAAACATTCAAACCATAGCATTGGTTATTATACATTATGCATCTTAATTTCAAAATCTAATATGGTAAAAATTAAATTCAAAGAACTAATATCTAGAAAATCACACACAATAGAAAACAAGAAGAATCTGTATGGAAGGAATACAGAAACTCAAAATTCTTCTCTGTTACCCAGTGATGGTCCTATGTAGAAAAATGTATACCAAAAATTCAGGGGGGCTTTAAGATCTTCCTATTTAACATTGTTAATAGCAAAATCCTAAAACTGATCAGATCATTAGCAAACTATACATCACTAGAAGATTACATGGTAGCTTACTGTAATCTGAAAGAATAAATCAAAGAGTGACCTTGTGAGGTAGTTTCTCATTTTATCAGAATTGCTTCAAGGGACTGTGAAAACCTAGTACCTTGAGTTCTGGGATGGAATTGGAAATTTGCAACTGTATGCAATTCCCAGATGATGCTACTGGTCTGATGACCACACTTTTGAGAACTACTGACCTTCAGAATCCATGTAGGTACTAATTATTAGAGACCCACTCCCCCTTTATATGTGGTGCTAAGGATTGAACCCAGGGCCCTGCACATGCTATACAACTGCTCTAACACAGAGCTACATCTCCAGCCTTATAAATATCTTTTATACAGATATCTTCATCAACAACCTGAATAAAAGCCATGAAATAACTGTGTTTGTAGATGATCAGTAATGAGTCATGCCATGATGTCTCTCCTTTCCAAAACTTATTTCCTACGTTTCAAATATGCATCTCTTCTCTCCACCTATAGTAAATTGCATTAATGCCTCCAAATTTCTTACACGTTTCTATATTCACATATTTTGCAATTTCCCCTTGAAATGTGGCAAAGTAGAATTTATTTACTCAGAAGAGACAGAAGTAACAAAGGAAGTTCCCAGGATTGGCCTCAGGAAACCTTGCAGAATTCAAGCCCATAAGAAAGACAAGTCTGAGCTGGCCCATGGATTCTAGGAGCAGGATGAAGGGCACATGGGGCCGAGCCACCCTCGCTAAGCTGTCCACCAATCCTGGCCCATTGCACAATGATCAGTCAATCAATGGACACATAAAAAAGCCCAGCCACAATAAGCCATGGCCAACTGAGCAGAGCCAAGCCCCAGTGAATCAGTCAAACCCCTGTTGACCCATAAATGTGTAGGTTCTAAAACAAGTGCTTGCTTAAATCATTGAATTGGGAGTGGATTTTTACACGATAATATTTAACCTCTAAATCCTTTGATCCCTCGATACGAAACTGTTTTCAACAACTAGGCTAACTTAACCAATCACTATGATAAAAACTATATTCCATTTGATCCTATCTTTGCTCCTAGTATCTGTGTAAGGGAGGGGGAAATCTCAATAATTTAATGTCAAGTCTGTTGTACCTCAGATGACAACAGAGTTTGTGATTTTATAAAAACTTAGGAAACAAATGATTTGTGTATCTATTATTTCAAGATCTGAAATTTAGCTCCATTGGCTAGCAAAATAAAGAATTTCCAGATCATATAGGTTTTGATAAGAAAGGAAGTAAGTCCAGTAATACTAAGTACACTTTAAAATTTAGCTACTCTATTTTAAACATTCAAAAGTTATTGATTCTGATCAAATAGCTACATTGTTTTGGATTAAGTCATTTGAATATGAAATGCTTTAATAATAAAATAGGCAAATGAAATTATATCAAATGGAAGAGCATATTATATTATTAATTTCATAATGAAAATTGCAAGGATCGATTTCTCATGAGGTTATACAGCTAGTTTTACTTTCCCTTCAACTGAATGTACAGAAGGTCATTTTATAGTGACTTTTCATCAATAGTTCATTGCAAATTTCTTTAAAAAATCAATTTTTCCTTCAGAGTAAAAGATTTATATAGTAAAAATATTGAGGCAACCATCTCCTATCAATATAATTTAGTGCCCAAAAGAAGCATTTAAGAAATCAAAGAAAAGCTATTTGAAAAATACCAGAGAGAAAGATTTCTCTATATGTTGAAGTATTTTGACTCAAATTGAAAACGACAGCTTTTTGTAAGAGACTAAAAAGATACCCACTATTAATATATAATATACATAAATCAGTCAAATGACTTTTTGAACATTTGTTTCTCAAGAATGAAATCAAGCTACCCTTCTTCCTTCTTTATTTGCTTTTGACTTTATAAAACTTTCAATTCTTGGTTTTCAGCATTTGGCTATTGCCCACTTAATAGAAGCTAAAACAACTGCTTATTGATACCACTCCTTAAGTTCTGCTGATAGATTTTCAATGGGCCCCTATATTTCTTTCTTTCTTTTACCTTTTAGTTTTTTTATTAGCTACACATGACATTACAATGACCTTGGCAATTTATTTCTGTACTGAAAATAAATCAACATAACTATTCCTCATATTTCCTCTTTCCCATCACATGCATCATCGTGAGGCAAGAACACTCTCCTCCAAAAATCTTGATCAAACCCTTCCAGGACAAGGGTCTGCTCTCCACAGGAAACACCTTTTATTCATAATCAGCACTCTTACTTTTAGATTTAAATCTAAAACTAACTTACTCATCCACTTTTGTGAAATACCCATGCACTTATGTGATAAATATATATTGAGGAAAATTCTGTGCCAGGTACTGTTTTAGACTTTGGGCTATAATGATAAACAAAGCAGTCATCAGCAAGTCAAATAAAAAAATTGTACATATATAGAAGGAATAAGTGCTATTAAGAAAAATCAAAATAAAGATGACAATTGTATTTATTCCCTCTAAAGACCTCAGAGGGTCTCAAATATATACATTAATTCTCTTTGGGATGCTGAAAACATAGATTCTACAAACAGCAGACTGTCCTAATGACAAATGCGAAAAAGCAAAAAAAAAAAAAATTAAGACACAAAAATATGCAAAACTCTGTCCTCTGCCATGTAGTTTTCTAGTGTCCCTGACTTAGAAAGTGCTGTTTCTAGGCATTTTGGAAATGAAGGAAGAGTAAAAAAAATATGGTCTATATTCAGGGACTTGTGTAAGGAGAAAGAGATTTTAAAAATGAGAATTATTCGTGTGTGTTTCATTACTCTTATATTCTCTTCCTTTGACATCTTTTTATATTAAAAAAAAAAGCTTTCTGAACAAAAAATGGAAAAGTAAAGAAAGATATGAAAAAGAATATTTTACAGTGGTTCTCTCACTAAAGGAAAAAGACATTTTAGATGAAGTTGAGCCTTGTGGTATAGGTCCTTGTATTACAAGAAAGCTTAAATGCTTCGCGAAGTGAAGAAAAAGATTGGCACAGATTCTTCCTAAAAGGTGAAGATGTTGTAGCCTTACCAGTTTTCAAAAAATCAACTTCAGAGGTCATTAACCACAACAATGCCTGGTCCATTGGGAGTAGTATATGGCTGCATCCCATGAAAGAGTCACCAAGGAACTTCAGAGGTGCAGGGAGCAAACCCCAGGATGACCAACCTCCCTGGTCCAGAGTTCTAGGTGACACCTGGATCCAGGAGCCACATTACCCACAAGTAATTGCTCTCCTTTCAGCTCCACTTATGGAGACAAATATTCCAGTTCCAAAAGGCAAGGGTTCAACTACACACTTGAGAACACCATTTTAAATCATTGCTTATTTTGTTAGCTTTCTATTTTATAACAAATTTTGGACTGCTGTGTCAGTTCTCTACCACTATAACACACACTTGAGATAATTAACTTATAAACAGAAAAGGTTTATTTTGGCTCAGGGTTTTAGAGGTGGCCATGATCTGTTGGCCTGGTTCCATTTGAGCCTGTAGTGAGGAAGCACATCGTGGCAGAGCAAAACCATTCACCTAATGACCAGTAAGTGAAAAAGAGGAAGGGGAAGAGGCAGGGTCCCACTCTCCCCTTTGAGAGCACATGCTCAGTGACCTAAAGACCTTTCAATAGGTCTCACCTCTTAAAGTTTCTACAACTTCCTGATAGCACCAAGCCCAGGGACAGTCCAGACCCAAACTATAGCATATTTGAGCCCCAAGAAATAAGACCTCTACTACACAAACTCGAGAAAATCATTTCAAATTTTAATGTATCATTAGAATAATAAAAGTATTGACTTTATAGGTTTAGTAAAGGCATTTAGTGTACCAGAATTTTTAAGGTGCTTAGAATAGTGCATGTACATTTTAATCTAAATAATGAAATAAACCTGTAGTAATTGTCTGCTTTCCTTGAAAATTAAATGAAAAATTATTGATGCTACTTCACCTAGCTTCTCCCTTGGACACGATAGGTATCTTGCAGAACACCTTCACACCTCAAGGGCTCTGTTTTATTCATGTGCCTTCATCTACCCAACTCTAATGTTAACCTAACACATTGTCACCAAAGCAGAATCCATGCAAGGTAAGCGTGTTTAACATAACCCACCGAGTAAAAAAACTGTTAGAACTTCTATTCATTCTTATTTTTAAACTAGAAATAAGATTGAAGAGTATAACACTTGGTATGAATTTTAATAAATATGAATTTATTTAGGGCACAATTAAAAATACATTTGTGAGGGGCTGGGGATGTGGCTTAAGCGGTAACACGTTCGCCTGGCATGGGTGGGGCGCTGGGTTCGATCCTCAGCACCACATAAAAATAATGATGCTGTGTCCACCGAAAACTAAAAATAAATAAATAAATATTTAAAATCTCTCTCTCTCTCTCTCTCTCTCTCTCTCTCTCTCTCTCTCTCTTTCTCTCTCTCTCTCTCTCTTTTAAAAAAAATACCTTTGTGAAAGATATGTAATTTTAAAAGCTTGGAGACCAATGGAAGTGAAGATATTTTTGTGTCTTGAAATTGCCTATGTGTCCTCTCCTTTTATTTACAAATTAATACAATAGCACTTTGCTCCTAAGTGACTCTGTTCTGGCAAGAAAACCTGTTTCTAGTTATACAAAAACAAAAAACAAAACACTTCCTTTGGACCAATAACTACATGGCAGGTAACTGCCTGCAGCGCTGTGGATGAATAGCAGCTGACCAAGTACCAGCATCAGTAGAAGGCATGGCCCTGGGCACGGCCCTGAGCATGCTCACAAGAGAGTATATATCATCTATACATTCTTCCCTGCTTCTGAACTTATGAAATAATACATATGTGCATTTTTACTTAAAAAGTACAAAATGTCGTGCAAGCTTTCTCAGCACAGAATTCATGGATCCCTAGGGAATCCATGAATGAATTCAGGAGATGAGTGGGCCCCTTGAAATCACATAAAGCATTTTCATAATTCTGTATATTTATGCAGTTCCCTGGGGAGTCAGTTTAGGGCTTTAATATGATTGTCAAAGAGCCAGTGGGATTAGTGGGATGTGAGTAATATTTCAAAGTACTGAAAGTCTACTTTAAGAAACATATGTAAATACTTCTCTTCAAAACACAATTTAATTAATAAATTAATGGTTTTTAAAGGATTACAGCCCTTTACCCAGGACTTTCTGGGCAGTGAGAGGTCAGAATGTTCCTCAAGAATTCTGCACACCAAAGCAGGAACAAAGGAAAATCCCAACTTCACCTTTTTTCTTCCTACCTCCTTTTCCTGCTTTCTCTGGTTTTAACTGAACATTTTATAGGATTTTATTTGCTCTTTTTTTAGCATATTGGTTTTACTTCAGTTTTTTCTTCTAATATTTCAGTGGTCTCCCTAGAGTTTTCAGTATACATTTATAACTAATCTAAGTCAACTTTCAAATAACACTGTGCTGCCTCAGAGGCATCTTACAACAAAGAATTCCTAATTCTTTCCTCCGGTTTCTGATTAATTTCCAATTCATTTTATTTAACTATATTTTGTATTCACACATTGTGACTGTCATTACTCTGAAAAGGATCAATTAATGGTGGAATGTGATGGACATCATTATCCAAAGTGCATGTATGAAGCCACAAATTGGTGTGAACATACTTTATATACAACCAGAGATATGAAAAAAAAATTGTGTTCTATATGTGTAATAAGAATTGTGGGCTGGGATTGTGGCTCAGCAGTAGAGCGCTTGCCTAGCACGACCCGTGTTCAATTCTCAGCACCACATAAAAATAAAGGCATTGTGTTGTGTCCATCTATAAAAAAGATCTCTCTCTCTCTCTCTCTCTCTCTCTCTCTCTTTAAAAAAGAGAATTTTAAAGCATTCCACTGTCATTTATTTTTTAAAAAATCAATAAAAAAGAAAAAAATAAAGTCATGAAAATTTTTAAAAAATAATGAAAATAAAAGATTTTTATTTTACCTTCATTTGTTCCTGCTCCTCTTTTGTGTAGATTCACATTTCTAACTATTTTCAAAATGCCCAAGATAAGCAGTTTATAAGGAATAAAGACTGACCTTGGCTCAGTTTCAATCCATGATGGGCTGGCTCTATTGCTTTGGGGCATATGGCAAGGCACAATATCATGGTGGGGAGTGTGTTGTGAAGGAAACTGCTTAGTGAGGAGGCAAAGAGAAAAAGACAGGAAGGGGTCAGGATCCCAATATCCCCTAACTTCCTTCTACTAGACCCCCCCTTCTCAAGGGTTCCACTATCTCCCAGTAGGCCACAGGCTGTAGACCAAGCCTTGAACACTCAGGCCTTTGGAGAACATTCCAGAACCAAACTACAACTCTGACCCACATAGTTCCCTTTCTCACTGAAGAACTTGAAATATTTTTCACAGGTCAGGTCTACTTATCATTAATTCCTTCAGGTTTTATTCATTTGAACAAACATCTTTATTCTTCACTTTTGAAAGATAAGATAACTGGGGATGGAGCTCTAGGCTGATGATGCTTTTCTTATAACAATTTAAATAAATCATTCCACTGTCTTCTTGCTTCCATGGTTTCCGGGGGAGGGGAGTCTCATGTGACTATTGTCCTTGCTCCTCTATAGGCAAAGTGGGTTTCCCCCCCCTCACTTCTATTAAGATTTTCTCTTTGTGTTTAGTCCTTTACTCTTTGAATATTACACGTCCAAGTGTAGATTTTTTTTTAATTTATCCTGCTTGGTGCTCATTGAGTTTTTCAGATCTATGGTTTTATATTTTCCAGATTTATGGTTTTGTGTATATTATTAATTTTGGAAAACTTTCAGCCATTACTTCAAAATTTTCTCTTCTCTGTTCACCCACTTTTCTCTTTCTGGAATTTCAATTATGTATATGACACATCTTTTGAAATTGTCCCCAATCTCTTGACTTACACTACAGAAAACATTAAGCGCAGCTCAACTTCTAGCCAGATTACCATAAAGCCTCACATTACAGACGAATTGACCACAGTACCGATTACCTTGGGTCTGGCTTATAATAAGAAAAACCCAAGACATGCTAAGAAGCAAAAGCAAAACAAACAAAATTTGAAGAAACAAAGCAAACATCTGAAGCAGTCTAGATAAGACGCACATTTTAGAAGACAAAAAAAATCTATTCTGATTTTTCCATTCTTTTTTTTCTCTTTGCATCTCAGTTTGGAACATTCTATTGATATAGCTTGAAGCTCACTGATTCTTCTCTCAGCTATCTTTATTGATGGACCCACTCAAGGCATTTTTCATTTCTATTCTATTGTGTTTTTTTTTATTTCTAGCATTTGCTTTTCATTATTTTTAGAGTTTTCATCTTTCTGCTTATATTAGATCTATCAACTTTTGTGTATTGTACCTTTTCTTCATTCAAGCCCTACCATATTAGCCAGAGCTGCATTAAATCATCTGTCTTCTAAAATTTGCGCCTTATCTAGACTGCTTCAGATATTTGCTTTGTTTCTTCAATTTTTGTTTTGTTTTGTTTTTGCTTTTGCTTCTTAGCATGTCTTGGGTTTTTGTTGTTAAAAGCCAGACTCAATGTACTGGGTAATTGGTACTGTGGTCAATTAGTCTGTAATGTGAGGCTTTATGTTAATCTAGCTAGAAGTTGAGTTGTGCTTAATGTTTTCTGTAGTGTGGGTGTCAGAGGCTTCCATTTTCTCTAACACCCTTGTTTTTGTCTCCCTTGTTGTCTTTGGATTTCCCTAAGGACTCCTTCTTAAGTACAGTCTGTACCTAGCAGCACTCAGCTGTCATCCACTGTTATTATTTTGAAGCCCTATGATGTGTTAGTAAGAGGTGAGAGGAAACAGGCATTCTGAATCTAATAATTGAATCTCAGGCATTTAGTAGGCCTGTGCCCTTGGGATTTGACCTTCACAATTGTTACTTAACCTTAGCTTTTCTACTATATTAGTCAAGACAGGAAGGCCAGGCGGTACTAAAATTGGAAAACTGCCCTCCCCCTAATATAGGTAAGACTCTGATCAGGTCTTTCCCCCTGAACAGTGACCCTTTATTATGACAAATGTTCTGGGTATATGTCAATTGGCTCAGATTTCCCATCTGTCTTCCAGAAACTCGAGGAGAGAATTCTTTGATATCAACCATAGAGCCTATTAGGATTCCTGGAAGTAAAATCCATGAAAGCATGTCCCCAAGACAATGGCTCCTGGGAATTTATCCTTCTCCTGCTAATCCACACTCAGCCTTAAGCAGTTTGACAAAATGATGTGTTCGTTCTTACTAGTTTCTGACTTTGCTCCCTCTAATCCAAGAAAGCCAGTCTGAGTTGTGATTCCGTATGGTCTCCTGTTTCCTCCAGATTTCAGGAAGGGTGGCTTACTCTACAGTCTCAGATTTCTAATTTGTTTAAGAAAAAGTTCTTTCTTTTTTAGACTATTCTGTTTATTTCTCCTTTTAAGGACAGGAGTAAGGACTTCCAAGCTCCTTTCTTGTCAGAGTTGAAATGAGAAGTTGAGCATATGGAGTTCCTGCTGGCCTGAAAACCTGCCCCACTCAGCCTATTTCAAAACATCCCCCTTCCAGCTCTCTCTGCCTCCCCCGTGAGCCTCACCCCACCGCAGCTTAGCACCTGGGATCATGCTACTATAGGCCAGCAAATACAGGCACTTCATCCCACCCTGCCGCCAATTAGCCTGGAGAGAACTTCCCTCCCTGGGGTGAGCATATCCAACCTCTACTCAACTGGGAGAGCTTGTCCTAGGTACATAATGAGGAGGTCCAAGTGCACATTTGTACCCTCCCACTCTTTCACTTTCAACCTCCCAAATGCTTGCTGCCCCCATACTTCTTGGGGTCCCTTCATTTTAGCTCCTGACGTGAGCCAGCGGCCCCAAACAACATTTCTACTTTAGACATCTACTAACATGACTTTAAAAAGAAAAACTTTCAAGACCAAGTTCTTCCAGCAGAAACAATTCAGATAACATCAAAAATGTTTTACTTTTCAAGATCACAAGCAAGGGGCATTTTAGAAAGTAAAAGACTTGAGATCTTGGGCATTAAGCTTACTATAATTTTTTTCAGCCATGTGAAGTATCAATATTAGGAATACTAAGTAAGAGAAGATAACTAAGAATTCAAATAGCTATGAAAAGCTCCTGACACATACATAGGACTGTATTGTATTCACTTAAGAATCACTCAGAGTGAAAGTTAAAGGAATTCAGAGGAAGGGGCAATAGTTTCAATCTGGGAGTGGTCAGTACACTAGGTAAATTTTCTAACAGCCTCTGAGTCTCAGTGATAACTTCCAGAAGGATATCAAGAATGCAAGAGAATTCCCCAGGGAGAGAGTAAGAGGTACCACCACTTTATTATTCTTGATGTTCTCAAGCAATTTCAGACAAACTGGATATGTCAGCTCTGTAATTGAGTCCAGGTCTACAGATACCAGGAGAGTCAGATGGGTGATGGGAACATCCATTTCATTCAGATCCAGTTACAAGTGACAGGGGCAGGACACTTTGGTCCCAGATGACTGGCTACTCTCATAATTCATTACAGAATTCAGAAGTCTTGTGGTTTTATCTACAAAGGTGTGCTGGTATTAGAGCTGCTCGCCATTTCTAGAAACTCATTTTCATTTGTGCGCTAAGAAAATTGATTCAGGGAGCCATTTAGCAGAATCTGTTATGGAAATCTTAAGCTATTTCACCATTGAAGAAATGTCACCACATAGAACTCTTTGATAAGACCCATCGCTTTTGCTTTATTACTCAGTTTATTAAAAATTAAATGAGCATAAATTTTTATTGCTATCATTATAAGCCACAAGATCGTGTTTGACCCTTCAGACGCGTGTGAAAAATTCCGGCTCTGTCTTTAGGGAGGGTTTCATTACCTTTATCCCTATGTTAAAGCTGAGATTTTGCCCTCCTGATAGTACAGAGGGATATGTATGCTTTGATCTTTTCAAGATCCAGCCTAAATGCCTCTTCACCTAAGGAATATTCTGTCTTTTGATTTCTATAGGATTCTGCATATTATCCTATTGAGTTACACCTACTTTATTGTAACCAGATGATAGGAATAAGGGTTAGATTCCCAGATTAGACCATTTAGAGATAGGATGGTCCTGTTACCCATTGTACCTCCAGGCCAATCACTGTATCTTGGAAATAGAAGCACCCAACTGATGTTCAATGGATACTCTAGTATGTACCCCTTCTGATCATTCAATTTAATTTTAATACAGAGATATTTACCCCTCCCATGTCTTCATCCCACGTCTAGTAGCAGTACAGAAATGGAAGAAGCAGGGTTGAGGATGAGCTAGCTGAAGCTGGCCAGCAGAAGGAGGCACTGGGGTTACACTGAGGTCAGCAAGAGCCAGGGTGTTTGCTTCTGCACAGTACATGCATGCTCGATTTTACAGTTCCCCCTCTAATTCTTTGGATTTGCAGAGGGAACTATCTTTCACTTTTATGATGAAATAAGGAAGAAAACTGTCATATTAAACTTTTTATGTAAAGTAAAATAAAATTTCTAAGGAATAACCCTTTTAATCTGGTGACCACTGCATAGCTCATAGCTTTTCTTTTGTCATAAACTTTCATAGGTTACATAACCAAAAGGAAGGTGTGGTTCCCCCAGGTGACTGCTGTGGATGGGCAACAATCATTCATGTTTCCTTTTTTAAAAAGTGCTATAATACTATAGAATCAGAGTCTTGAAGACATAGGGAGAAACTACTCTAACGTATTTGAAACATGAAGAGAGTAATACAAAGCAATATTTAATTTAAAATATTAAGTAGTTGGTAATGACACCATATTTGTTAAAGAAGTTGAGATTTCAGAACAAATCCTAAAGATTTATCATTTTTCTTTTGGGGATTCATGCATCTCTACATGTATCTGAATGGGAAGAAAGACCAGGTAGGTGGACAAGCTTCAAGGGGTGCCAGAGAGAACTCACATGCTTTGCTTTCATCAGCCTGTAGTTCTTAAATTTGTGATCGCAAAAAGTAGAGATGGTGAGAGAATTATTTAGCTGACTTGTTACCAGAGAAATTGCCATTTTATTTCCTTGCTGAAATCAGGGAGGACTCTCTTATCTGAGCTAGGCATGGTTTTAAGATGGACATTTCTAAGCACAAGACACAGAGAATCAAAGTGGCCCCCTATGTTTCCCTTTATGCTTTACCCAAGGCAATGTTATCCAACACACAGATATTACAAAGACTCATTTTACATGGCAAAATCAAAGGTGTTTTCATCCAACATCTCAGTGGCAAAACTTCCAAGCAGGCACAGTGGACATGTTCTATCCCCTGGAGACACACTAGGTCATAGTGGTCTTAGGAAGCAATACATTGGATATTCTTTGAATTCCTTAGCCAAAAAATGAGCATATAACCAAATGATTACTAGAAATGATGATAACTTTACTACTTGCTTTGAACAAGTATAGGCAACCCTAGATCTTAATTACATTATTTCAGTGAGTAGAACCCCTTTGCTCATTAATAGTATCTTAGTCTGTTTTCTGTTACTATAGCAAAATACCTGAGACTGGGTGATTCATAAAGAAAAGAAGTTGACTTCAGTTCATACTTTTGGAAGCTGAAAATCCAAGGCAGGGCCCCCCTCCAATTCAAAGCCACATTTGGTGAGGACCTCATGCTGCATCATAATGTCATAGAAAAGCAGAAAGACAAGTGACTACGTGTGGAAAACACAAAACATGAGGAGCAGCTCACTTTACAACAACTTTCTCTCACAGTATCTGATCAAGTTCTGTGACAGCCGCATTAATCTCTCTTAACAAACTATCACCTCTTAAAAATCTCACTACCTCTCAACAGTGTTACATTGTGAATTATATCTCATCGTAAATTTTGGAAAGAATAAAACATTCAAAGTCTGGCAAACAGCAACATAAACAATCTTGGATCTAGGGATTATGTGCAGAAAATTTCTAATACTACATGGTTCATTTGTCACCATATATTTAACTGTATCCTAGGGAAGTTGCACAAAGACTTTGGTACAAGCCACAGGCAAGAGTCACCAATTGCAATTCCTATCTGTTTCCAGTGAGAAAGGAAAAGAAACCATAGAAAGACTGTTAGGGAGATTCAAACCTATAGAAGGCATTTTCCTGAGAAATCTCTGAGCTCCAGAGCACCCCCACAGAGACAGAATTCCAAAGCATGGATGCAGCATTTACCAAGGGTGGCCATTTCTGGCTCCTGCATTCCCACTTTTCTCAGAACTTTGATCCACCAGTTCTATGGTTTCCATATCTGTCCTCATCAACTGTGCACATAAAATGAGTTATTCTCACAAACACAATCTCCTTCAGGAAACAATTCCACTAATTCCACTGACTTGCATCATTATTTCCAACTTTCAGATCTTCCCTCTCAAAATCTAGGATCACTTCTCTTACTTCTCTTTTCAAAGGTTACTCCCTTAACAGATTTATTCACAAATTCATTCATGAAGACCCAAGTCTTATCAAAAAGGCAAAACAGACTTTTGAAATGCCATCCCACAGCACCATCAAACAAAGAAGAGGTGCAGTGGAGATATAGGATAAACATGCCATCAAGTGAGAAGGTAGAAAAAAGTTTCACAAAACAGCCCATAATAAAGATTTGGGATAAGTGCTTAAGATCAATGGTTAATGTATTTGGGGTAAAAATGGGAGTTCATAACCCACTTGAATCAAATGTATGAAAGATGATATGTCATGAGCTTTGTAATGTTTTGAACAACCAATAAAAAAATTTAAAAAAATAAAAGATCAATGGTTAAGAACCAAGTTTTGTTCAACTGTTTTTAAAGCAAGTTGAATTTCTATCCAAGAAACCAGCTATTCCATTATGAATTAGATCTAAATAAAGGTTTGCCTTTCCACCACCAACTTTAGAAAAAATAGCAATGAATATAAATAATACTAGCTTTCTAGAGTATAGGAAATACTGCGTTTGCTAAACCTGCAATCTAACGCGCACACACACACCCACACACACACACTCACCAAGAGTTTCTCAGATCAAATACAATCCAATAAATATTCTCATAGCTATGCCATAGTAAGACTTTACAATGTTATTAGTTACTTATTCATTGCTTAGAAACAATAGCTTATTCTAGTTTACAATTTTAACTTGAGCTATTAGTAGCATCTTAATTTTACAATTATGCTTACCTACAAAAGAATAGACCACTGCCAAGTCTATTTATAGAAAATTCTGTTGCTGTAACTTCCTAGCTGCTGACCATAGGCAGATTCTAAAGAACTTAACTTTTCTAACTGACAGCTGAAGTCTCAGTAGGAAGGATTCCAGTAAGTAGGCTCACAGTGCAATTGAATGCTTTTATTTAGAATATTCTTTCTCTCTTGGCATTATAGTCTGATGCATTTAAATAAAGTCTTTTAAAGGTGAAAATGAAAAACCTATCATTTTATAATGATTAACTGTGTTCTAAGTATTTGACAAAGGATGCTAAAGGTAAAGGTATTATGATATTCCTAACATTTTTAAAAAGACTTTGAAATTCATTGAACTATTTCTATTATCCAAGTTCTAAGTGCCAGTTAAGTGAAGTTATATACACACTGTAAACTAAAGGAAAGAAACAGTTATCCCCTGAAGTCAATTGGTGTAGGTGACTAAGAAAAGCTTTTCCATTTCCAAGGCTTCCCAAAATGCTCTTCTCTCCAGTCACCACCTATTCAAAGCTTACCAGTCATCAATGGATCTTCTCTGATCACATAGGAACTCTACAAAATTTTAATTTAAATTTGTGTTCAACCTATATTTCATTTCAAATTATATTACCTGTTTCTGTTGCAGTTTTTGAAGAATTCAGTGACTACTCTGTTTTGCAAGGGATGTGCTGAAAAGTTGGGTAAAAGTTGGGTTGTGTAAATCGAGCCAACCACTCTTGGATTGAAAATTTGGAAGTTTAAAGAGTAGACGCAGATGTAAAACAAAGCAAGGATGCTCTGTGTGCTTGAGCACACAATGATTTCAGAGGTTTTAGATTATCCAGTGCAGGCACATCTTTATTAGGAGCCAGGGATAAGGGGCGGTTGGGAGGAAATGTGAACAAAAATCTTTTCTTGCTTCATTGAGGTATAATTGCCAAAAATTGTATGTATTTAAGGTGCTCGATGTGATGTTTTGATAAATGTGTAAAATGTGAAATGATCACCAGGATCAAATACTTATCGAATCACCACATATAATTACTTCTCTTTTTGTCACGTGTGTGGTGAGGACACTTAAGACCTCCTATCTTAATAAATTCAAGTAAATAATACAATATATTTATTAGTTATGTAAAATTATATATTATTGATAATTTTGTGTTTTTAATGGGGATCGCTTTTTTCTAACAGGCTTGTCTTCATACTGTCTGATAGAAGGGAGAGTTTCAGGTTCATGGAATAATGAAGAAATCTCAGATCATCTAGGATAAGCATCTATAGATGAAGAAACAGACTGAGACATGTCTCATAAATCTACACAGCAGCTGAGGACAAATCACTGGGAACATAGAGGAAATCTACAGGCTTTTAGCATTGGATGAAGGGAAAGCTGAATGTTGTGGCCAGCATGACATTTACTCAGTTTCCCCCACCCGGGCTGATGAGGGGATTGGGAAAAAGACAAATACAAATATAAAAAATACAAAGACAAATACAAATATAAATATAAAAAAAAAGTGGGACTCGGTGGATCAGCCAAACTCCTGATGGGAGAAGTCTGGCCATGAGCAGGCTCCGCACATTTATTAAACAGGTTTAAACATGAAAAGGACTTACTGTCAGAAAGTTCTTCAGGATAAACAAAGTGAAGTTATGATCAGAACAGCTAAATTGGGGCTTATCCGCTTGTGCCTGTATCTCGTTTACCTCTGGGCAGCCTGTACACAAACTCAAGGCTATTGAACTAATAAATTCTGTGGCAAGTACAGAAGTCTCCCTCTTAACAGGGGCCACCATCAGATGGGCAGTTTTCTATTGGCACCCTTGCATGGAGAAATTCCCAAGGGAGGTGTCACGGTTGTCCAGGGCAACTCAAAGTAATGATTCATTCACCACTCCTGACATCTAAACATGAGATGAAGGTAAACTGACAGGAAAGTTTTTATCTCAAAGATAATTAGTGGACCAGAATGAGCCTGGTATTTTTTACATTAATATTAGTAAGCAAAGAGAAAATCAAGAGGGAAAAAGCAAGGATGACAAGAGTTAAGAAACCTGATCTATTGAAGTGTCTCTAGGTTGCTTCAACAGTTCAGCTATTGTGAATTGAGTAGCTGTGAACATTGATGTGGATGTGTCACAAGAGTCTGCGGATTTTAAGTCCTTTGGTTATAGACCGAGTAGTGGGATAGCTGGGTCAAATGGTGGTTCCATTCTAGGTTTTCTAAGGAATCTCCATACTGCTTTCCAGATTGTTTGCACCAATTTGCAATGCCACCAGCAATGTATGAGTGTGCTTTCCCCCACATTCTTGCCAATATTTATTGTTGTCTATATTCTTTTTTAAAAATTTTTGATTTGTTATGTATGACAACAGAATGCATTACAATTCATATTACACATATAGAGCACAATTTTTTATATCTTTGGAGAGTCACATCCTTTGTGTCTTCTTACATGTACTTAGGGTAATGATGACCATCGCATTCCGCCATCTTTTCTACCCCTAATCCCCCTCCCTTCCCCTCCCTCCCCTTTTTTCCTTTGTCCTATCTAGAGTTCATTTAATCCTCCCATCCCCATCCCCATAGCATATTATGAATCAGCATCCTTAAATCAGAAATCATTTGGCATTTGGTTTTGCAGGGTTGGCTAATTTCACTTAGCATTATATTCTCCAACTTTATCCATTTACCTGCAAATTCCATAATTTTATTCTCTTTTAATGCTGAATAAAATTCCATTATGTATATATACCACATTTTCTTTATCTATTCATATTCTTGATAGCCACCATTCTGACTACAATGAGATGAAATCTTAGAGTAGTTTTGATTTGCATTTCTCTAATTACTAGAGATGTTGAACTTTTTTTCATATATTTGTTGATCAAGTGAGAATATATTCTTATATTTGTTGATCAAATGTTGATCTTCTGAGAAGTGTTTGTTAAGCTCCTTTATTACTCAGCATTAAAAGAGAAAATTATGGCATTTGCAGGGGTAAATGGATGGAATTGGAGAATATCATGCTAAGCAAAGTAAGTTAATCCCCCCCAAAAAAATGCCTAATGTTCTCTCTGATAAGTGGATGCTGATCCATAATGGGTAATGGGGAGGAATGGAAAAAATGGAGGAACTTTAATTGGGCAAAGGGGAGAGAAGGGAGGGAGTGGAGGGGGGTTCATGGGGGAAAGATGGTAGAATCAGATGGACATCATCATTACCCTAGGTGCATGTATGACTGCACATATGGTGTGATGCTACATTGTGTACAACCATAGAAATGTAAAGTTGTGCTGTAATTGTGTACAATGAGTCAAAATGCATTCTGCTGTCATATATACCTAATTAAAATATATAAATTTAAAGATAAAAAAGAAACCTGAACTATGTCTTATTGTACACCAGAATTGTTCACTTTCTACATTTTCTCTAAAGTTGAATATTAATTAACATTTTATAAAGCAAGTCCTTATTGAACATATGGTATTTGATAGAAGAAAATTATGCTACATACATACACATATGCACACTCTAAGAATTAGAGGAAGAGGTAAAAGAGAAAAAGACTAAAAAACACAACCCCAGACTAAAATTTTACAATTGTTTTTCCTTTCAGTTATGGAATATTGTGTCAGCTGGTGACAGCATATACCAAAGACAAGAAACAAGAAGGAAATAAATCATAGGGAGCTTGAATTGCAGAATTAAGTCATAAAATGATACCACCAAACTCATGGTATGGAAATGGTTATAGACTATTTGACATTGACTTCATTTGTCATGTGTGTTCAACTCTCTCCCCCCAGTATTTTTAAGGTGTGCCCCCTACCACTTATTAAGACCTTTTTAGAGTTCATACACTATTAATGACACAATAACTTAAATAAATATTTGACAAATACTTATGGAATTAAACAGAATTATCAAAACTCAATTTAATGAATAGCATTAAATAATAGAAAAAAACAAAACTATAATTTAGCAAAAAAAAAAAATTTTCCACTGATGTCCCCTGTCACTCCCCCACCCTTCCCTGTTTCCTGCCTCCAGTACAATCATAATAATTTTACTACAGAAGTTCACTGGTTGAGAAAAACATATGATTATATTCAGAAAACCTTTGCAGAGATACCATTGACCACAATCCTGCCTCTCCCTGCCCTTGGTGCCCTAAAAGGATGTAGATTGGGAACTGCTGGATACTCTTATGAGAATATTTTAAGATTCAATCAATAGGAAATAGTAAATTAAGATTTCCAAGGTGTCTTTGAACTTCTGTGGGGAAGTATTTGGAAACATGGTATAAACAGGAGAACAGCATATGTAATCAAGAAATAAACTATTACAGGAATAGAAAACTTAAAAAGTAACAGAAGGAACCAGGCTAGACTTTACCAATGGCTGACAAATCTCAGGGACTACCAAGAGTATGCATGCATCATGTGATGTCCCTGACCTTCACTGTTGTAATTTTCTATGCATCCTCATGCATCCTTGCATAATTGTATCTCCTCAAATATTTTTCTTGTCCACAAAACGGGTTCATTTTTCCTCTGATGGTTAACACACTACACACAAAGTCTAAAAATTCACACATTACATAATTATTTGAAAAAATATGTGCCTGAAATTCCACTGCCTTGATATAAATCAATACCATTTTAGTTGTAGTTTTATTGCTCATTAAGCTTAATTCCATGTATTTATTCATTATCTTTGATCATTTTTATTGTCTCTTCTTTATCAGTTTGTAGGGATTATTTGTATAGTACTCACATTAACATTCTTTTCAACAATAACTATTTTTGTGAACCGCTTTGCAAATATTGTGAGTAGTTTTACTATAAAAGTTTTTATATTTGTAATATAAATATTGTGTATTTGGCATTTTTACTATATAAAAGTGGGGTTTTTTAATATATAGAGGGCAATGCATCCACTTTTTCTTTCTTTTTTTTTTTCCTTTTGTTCTTTTGTAGCACTGGGGGTCTCCTATTGCAGAAAGGCTCTCTGGAACACAGTTGAACTGGAGTCACTGACTTAACTTGGATGTAATTCTTGAAGAGCTATTCCCCTTCATATGTAACCACCATGAAATACTTCCTGTGGACGCACACATAGACCAGTGCTGGTATTGTGTTTGAAATAATCACAGAGTTGATCTGTAAGTTCTCTTCTGTTTAGCAGATGTTAGATATCACTAAGAAAGATACTGGAAAAGGGTAGAACACAGACAGTCAAACCAGAGCTTCCACATTTAGTTGTTTTTAATTTTAAGTGTGTGTGCCCATGTAGAAAAAGTGTGAAAAACAGTTTCACACATTTCGAAAAGCTTTTTCCCCTTTGAATTCCTGTTCTGAAATACACCAATTCATATGAGTTTACAGATCTTTTACTTAGATTTCTATAACTTTATTGATCTCTGGACTCTCTTTTGAGGAAAAAAAGTTCAAGACAGGATGTTTAGATGAAATTTCCCTTCTGTATCTTATGTGAAGATGTATAATTTTTTGCCTATCACTTTGATTACATCTAGTGAGTTTATAAATAGACATAAACAACATAGCAATCTGAAATAAGTGGGTCTTTTGAATACCTTTCCGTGGTATTAAGACAATGCCTCTTTCTATATATAACATTTTGATAGACTATTATATTTTTTCAGTTAACCTATTAAAACTATATTTCCCTGTTATGGTTTGGATGAGAGGTGTCCCCCAAAAGCTCACGTGTGAGACAGCGCAAGAAGGTTCAAAGGAGAAATGATTGGGTTGTAAGAGTCTTAACCCAATCAGTGATTTATAACCCTGATAGGAATTAACTGAGTGGTAACTGAAGTGGTAGGATGTGGCTGGAGGAGGTGGGAATTGGGGCGTGGCTTTGGGTATATATTTGTATCTTTCTACTTCCTGATCATGTTATTCACCATGTTATTCACCATGTTATTCAGCCTTGCCTCAGGCCTCAAGGAATGGAGCCAGCCTTCTATGGACTAAGAAATCATGAGCCCTCAAATAAATTTTTCCTTCTCTGTAATTGTGCTGGTTAGATTCTTTTAGTCACAGCAGCAAAAAATGTTGACTAAAACATTCCCCTTTTTTATTTCTCTCTATCATGATGAAATCGTACGTTTGGAAAAGATGTAGGCGACTGATGCATCAGAGGCTGACTAAGGTAAGACACAAAGTATACCCCAGAGTTTACCATATCAACATCATCATGATCTGCAATGAGGGGTCTGATCTCCTAGACACGGTGAAGATGATGCATCAGATGAGGAGCTTCTGAGAAGACCTCTAAGCTTCAGCAATCATTCGTATGAAATGAAAAGGCTCTAGTGACTCAGGATCCACAAAGAAACTGTCCCACAGTAATGCACTATGGTGTCCAGGCACAGCGCTTTCATTTTTTAAAGAAGTACATTAAAAAAAAAAAAATGCTTCTCTAAACACTCTAAATGTAATACAATTATCCTCTGTCTTTTGTTTGGTAAATGAGAGTACCTAAAAATTTTTACATTAAAATAGCAGCTCCTTTCTTTTGTGTGCATTTCTATCTAAACAAAATTGACTATATCCCCGAGACTATGTTTGTTGTGATTTTATTTATTTATTTATTTATTTATTTATTTATTTATTTATTTGAGGCTCAGTGTGTAGCCAAGACTACATGATTGACACAAGGATTTTGGAAGTATGTATATATATGTTTTCCCCCAATTTCTTGTCCACTTCATATGCTTTGAGATATAGTTTCAGGAAGGAAAAAGGAAGAACATTATTTTTTTTCCCTATATGTACTTTTCACAGCTTTATTTTTCATGAGCAAAACCCTCAAAAGAATTTGTTTTCCCTATTGAAAATCTCATGGTTTTGTGAATCTTCCTTGTAAACAGCACTGGGGATAGAATGACCAGGTAACCTAGCAACCATCCAAATTCCATCCACATTCCTGGCCTGTGGGTGCTTCTGCAAAGACCATTCAATCCAGAAAGAAACAAAAAAGAGCTGGAACTTTCCTGGCAATGCTAGGGAATTCATAGTGAGAGATGCCTTCAACAACCACATGTTTGGCTTCTTACAAACTCCGAAGGTTTTTTATTTCAGTAAGAGGATCAAGATTTTGGTTCACATCAATGGAAGAAAAGAGTTGCCATTTTACTGAAGAGGAGCGATTTTAAGAGCAGAGGGAATTAAAAGTTCAGTTTCTGACACGTTCAGTCGGAAACACCTTGATAGGCATTCCCTCAAATAAAAGGAGGATTAGAGTCAGCAGGTGTTTTTCAGGGGATTTAAGATGAGTGGAGAAATGGTGCTATGGCTGAACTCTGGGGCACACCAACAGTTCAAGATCTAAAGATGGAAATGAATGAGCTAGGGAGATTGATGGAGAGGGCAGTCATAGGACAAGGGTATGCTAAAGGTCAAGTACATTAGGGGTAAAAAAGAGACAGAGGCCTGGCTGTGCCGAGTATGGGTAGTAGGCAGACAAGATGGCAGATGCTAACACAATGGAAGTACCCGGGGACATTAGCAAGCATTCCTTCAGAGCAGGGCTGGGGACAACAGCCTTCCAGAGTGACTGGAAAGACAAGGAGATAAATGGCTTTAGTTGCTCCCTCTGAGTAGAGGGAAAGGCAATTAAAATAATGGAGTCTTTCCAATTTTGCTTGGCCTTTAACTTTTTCTGTTTTCTTTTTCCAGTCTTTAACTTTGGACAAACATTTAAAATTAAAATGTTCAGCTATAGGATCTTTAGCTTTCATTTGTACATTTTTCTACTCTATAATCTCTCCTTAATTTCAATATGCTTTTCCCAAATTTGACTTTATTGTTAACTTTTTTTTTGCATTGTTATGTTATTTGTGTTATGGTTAGAGTCAGTTTTTGTCTAGTTTCATTGATACTGGGCAAGATTCATCTTTTACCTATCCTAAATGAATACCAGCCTTCTGTTTTATTTCTCTTTTTCATCCTTTAGGAAGTATGAGCTAATATCCTTATCAAAAAGTTACATTAAAAAATGGAAACTTTTAAAATGAAAAACAATCATAAAATATCTACTCAGGTTGTTTCCTATAATATTCTAAAAATATATATCCCTTTCTGCATTTAACATTGTTATCTTGTTTTAGGTATTATTTATTCAGATATGAAGGCAGATACTATTTTTTTAATCAAACACATGCCTACTTTGTAGAACAGCTTTAATGCCATCTACTGAATAATTTTATATTCATGAAGTACTTTGAGCTACGCAGGAAATCTGTTTAAAAGGAATAAACAAAGAACTAGCTATTTCTTTACTTTGTTCCAAGATTGAGTGAAACTATTTTGCTGTGGTTGAGAAATTAAGTATTAAGTATATATCATCTCAAATGAAGATTTGACATGATGCTGCCCTTTATGATCCTTTTTCACTGATAAAATACATGGGTCCTCCCTTGTCGGACCTTCATACTTAAAATCCATACCAAATAGATTGAGAATGGAATGGTCCAAGGTGGGTCTCCAAGGTGGGTCTCCAGTGCTCCTCCTATGAGGAGGAGCAGGTAGGTTAGGCAGGAGACTGTCCTCTCCACCCCGAACCTGACTTTCCTGTCCTTGCCTAGAGCATCTACTCTCTGGGCAGCAAACCACAGCTCACACAGCTGAGCTCCATGAAGCTCTCAAAAGAACCCTTGTGAAGTATCTAAGAATCAGGATGATAGCCGGAGCTCACTTCCAAATCAGCACGGGAATCTCCCAGACCTTTTGGAGATATGGCTACCTGGACATGGCATTTGGTGCCCCTTCAAACCAACATTCTTAAATGTATCTTAAAGGGACAGGACACTCTGTCCTTAATTTCCCAGAGTAATTCAGCTCTGGTCACCAATTCAATGCCCCACCCTGAAAAAAAAAAAAAAAGAAGTTCTATAATGATAGCCCTATCCTCCTGACAAGGTACCTTAGGAATAGTGGCTGTTCACTGTTACTAGAACATGCTTCTATTGTGACTAACTCATGCCCTTCTAATTTCCTTTTTTAAAATAGACTTCAAGTAGTAGACATTAAAGATTGTCTAATTTTGGGGGGAGGGTTACATTTTTATTGGTTCTTTTTAATTTTTACGTGACAATAGAATTCATTCTGATATAATTGTACAAGCATGGAATATATCTTATATTAGGACCCCATTATTACATATGTACATGATAGCAGGATTCACTATAGTGTATTCATATAAGTACATAAGGAAATTAGTTTGGATTCATTTCACTATCTTTTCTTTTCTATTCCTCCTCCTTTCCTTTCATTCCCATTTTTCTAATCTACTGAATATCCATTACTCCCCTTTACCTCATTATTGTGGGTTATCTTCCACATAGCTGGGAAAATATTCAACCTTTAGTTTTTTGGGACTAGCTTATTTCGCTGAGCATGATAATCTCCAGGTTCATCTATCTATCATAAAGTCATTCTTCTTTATGGCTAAGTAATACTCCATAATGTACATATGCCACAATTTCTTTATACATTCATCTGGTGAAGGGCATATAGATTGGTTCCATAGCTTAGCTATTATGAATTGAGCTGCTATAAATATTGATGTGGTTACATCATTGTATTATGCTGATTTTAAATCTTTTGGACATAACTGAGGAGTGGAACCATTGGAAGAAATACAAATGGTCAACAAACAGTAGAATTAATCAGACATATATTTCCTATCCACATATATGAATATATGACCTATGTAACTCTACATCATGTACAACCACAATAATGGGATCCTAATTAGAGCAAGTTATACTTATTCTATGTATGTATAATATTTCAAAATATACTCCACTAACATGTAAAAAATTTAAAATATATAAAAAAACAAATTGTCAAGAAATATATTTAAAAATGTTCAACATCTCTAGCAATCAGAGAAATGCAAATTAAGACTACACTGAAATTTTACCTCACTCCAGTCATAATAACAATTATCAAAAATATAAGTGACAATAGATGTTGGTGAGCATGTGAGGGAAATGGTACCCTCGTATATTGCTAGTGGGTCTGCAAATTAGTGAAACCACTCTGGAAAGCAGTATGGAGATTCCTCAAGAAACTAAAAATGGAACCATACTTTGACCAACTAAAAATAGTCAACTTTTTTACTAACTCTGTCCCCATCACACATTTCTCTCATTAGCATCTTGCATGACTGTGATACATTTTTTATAATTGATAAACCCATATTGATTAGCAAGTGTCCATGGTTTACATTAGGATCAACTCTATGCTGTGTAGCTCTGAGTTTCGCAAAATGTTTAATATATATCCACAGAATATGTATCAGATTAATCTCTAAAAACCCTAAAAACCTTCTGGGTTCTACCTATTCTTTACTCTTTTGGAAAAGTTCTTACAGTAGTTACCCCTCTCTTCACATCTTCTGTGATGTTTTAATTACCTGGAAGTTATTTTAGCATCCTTTAGAAGAGGGATGGCTGCCCAGCCGGACTATCAGCAATCAGACCCTTGCTCTGTGGATTGCTAAATTGTCAGCTTCCATTTCAAACTCACCAAAATAGAATTTCAAAACCTATGTTAGCAATTGAGAAGGTGACTAAATATATCTACTCTTCACACTCAGGTCAAACAGGAGCAAAAATGATGAAGTACAATAACCAGCAAAGACTTCTCAGCAGGCTAAATTCCCAGAAACATTGAATAGAAGACAGAAAAGGTGGAAATGCCAGAATCAAGCAAGTTTAAGTCACAAATCAAATTCTGGTTTCTTTGTACCAAGTTCTCTTGAAGCAGAGTGAGTTTTTTTCCCAAGTAAGTTCAAGTGTGTAAGAAGTTTTAAGTTCCAATCATTTGTTAAAACGGTATTTAGGATATGAGTTAGGTTTTTAGAGGGTACAGGTTCAATTGAGTGGAAAGTCAGATCAGTAGTTCAGGGTGTACAAAGAGTTCCCCAAATTACTCAAGGTTAGGGTACTCTAACTATGTCTTGCATTTTGAGCATCATGCTTATCGAAAAACATAGAGGGAAAAATGAACTAAAATATATGAGCTAGAAAAAATCAATATAACTCAAGCTTTTCAGATTGATGCAAAATTAACAGTGTGGAAGAGACAATGGGGAAAAAAATGATGTCTAGAATGGAAACTAAATTCAAGTTTAACCCCCAACACTTTGTAGCTGTGTGACCTCGTCTAACTTATAAACTCCTAGACCTCAAAATTTCTTCATCTGTAAAATGAAAAGAATTATTTTGATAATTAAGTTAGCTCAATAATATAGAAAAATTGGCTCCCAGAGACTTAATGCTGAAATCTGAACTATTATTTCTTTTTTTGGTAAGAAAAAAATAACTTATTACCATGTAGTCTATTAAGTGAGGGTATATTTTTAACTGGTGTCCTTTTCTTTCTATAGAAAAGCTTTCTCAATCTATCATCTTTTTTGAGCAGAGTGTACTTTATGTGGGGCTGATTGTTCATTGTGGCTTGAGGAAAAAAAATGTCTTTGCATTTTTAATTTGATTAAATTATTATATTGCAATAAATAATTGGTGGAGAAATATAACAGTTTCTTTCTTTAGCAGAAGTACGTTTCACATTGAACTATGTTTTGAACCTCCTTTTGAGACTGGCCTTTGAAAGAAATCATTATGGTAACGCCACTGCAATAATTTTGAAGCCAACAGAAAGGAGGATTTAGACTTTAGATAATTATCCTTTTAGAGAAAGAAAAAGCGAGTAGCAAAGTCCCTTCTTAACCAGCTTGTCCTACTGAGACTTGAAGCTTAACCTTAACTTTTCTGAAAGGAAAATGGCAGAAGAGGTCAGCCTAAAACATACAGGAACTGGTTCAGGACCTTCTTAGCATTTTTTAAAATTAGTTTCTTAGCTCCTTCCTCATGGGAATCATGGCCAAACTTTAATTTCCCACATCTACAATAAAGTTTAGAAATAGAATATGGGATCAAAGAGAACCATCAGATAAAACAAAACTTTTCTTTTTCTTCCTGTAGCAGCAAATATTTTACATAAAACAAGCAAACAAAGACAGCTAAGAGGAAAACATTTATTATGTATTAGCCAGAGAGTTCAAAAACAGCAAAATTCATTTTAACAGTTTCTTTGACTTTAATCAAAGCATGTTTTAACATTATTTCAAACTTTCTGGTTTTAATTTAGCTGTCACGGTATTGCTCGTCATGACTTTGTTATTTATGAAGCCCAAATCAAACATTTTTCTGTTTGTGAGCAAATACTGTTGGCAAATTAACACAGCACAGGGGTTTGCCCACAGGTGTAGCTAACCAATTATTTAGAATTTTTTCTTGTGGTCATAACCGAAAACAAATCATAGAAATATGAAAATTGAAGATAGAGTACAACAAGAGACATCACAACTATGTCATTGGACCAATTCTACTTCTCCCTAACTCAAGTGTGGTCTCTGATCACTGTGGTGGCTGAGAGATAGAGGTAATCTGGCTCAGTCACATCGTCCCTGCACTCCGTAAGAGAACAAAGAGGATGGACAAGAGCAAGGCTCTCATTCAGAGCCAGAGAAGACGCTGCTGTTTCCTGTCATTAAAAATTCAACTCTGCATCTAAAGTTGGCACTTTAGTCATTCCTTCATTCATTCACTTACTCATCTATAAATCATTACTGAGCATCTATTATGCACCATGACTATTGAAGGGACTAAGGATGCAGCAGGGAACAAAAGAGATTAGGTCCCCATCCTCAGGGGCCTTACATTGTAATGGAGCTGAGAGGGAAAAAATAGCACATGAATGGAAAATGGAGTGGGAAGTTCTAAAAAGGCCTATAAGGAAGGTAAGAGGTAAAAGTGATGGAATAAGGTGACAGGTCAGTCATCTTTGGAGAGAAGATCTGCACAAGAAGCCTCAGTGAAATGAACAGAGACAGGCACATATTTGACAGAAGAGCCAAAGGCCAAGATGATGAGATAGGAGCAGGCATGGCATATCCTAAGACAAGGTGGAAGGCCAAGTTAGCTTGGCCGCAGGGAGCAAGGGTGATAGAAGCATTACACTCCGTGCTGAAGAGTGTTGATTTTATTCTGATTGAAGTGGAACACTGTGGAATATTGAGCAGGGAGGGACTTGTTGTAGCTTTGAGTGTAAAAGGGTGGTTTTGTTGTCGTTTGAGGAAAGAACCTCTGGGAAGCAAGATGGAAGCTGGGAAGTAAGATGAGAGGCTTTTAAAATAAACCTGAAATTGGTGCTTGGTAGCTGAGAGTTAGTGACAGCAGTTGGTTACAAGGGTCAGAACTGGGATACATTTTGATGGTTGAGCCAACAGGCATAGATGCAAGGTATGGAAAGAGAAAAGCCAAGGATAGCTTCATTTTTTTTTTTTGGCAATCAAAATTACAACCTGGAGTAACCATTTACTGAAATGGGGAATATGGAAAAGGAACAATTTTGGGTGTTGGGGAGTCCAGACTTATATTTGGGACATATTTACTAGACATCCAAAGAGATTAAGTGTCAAGTGGTCACTTAAACCCAAAAGTTAGAAATGAGAATGACATTAACATTCTGGAGACATCTGCATACTGGCTGTGATCACACAGAAACCCCCATGAGCCTGGAGAGCTGGCTTCACTGATGGAAGATGACTTCTTTGAGTCTTGGTTCTGTTTGGTCTTTTCCTTTTCTGTGCTCCAATGCAAAGACCTTTACAGTAACATTCCTGGAGAAATACCTCTAACCAAGAAGTTCAGCAGTGATAGGAAGATGGGATCTTTGTAAATGGCAGCAAGCAGAGCAGAAATAGTCTGTCATAACTTACTAACCAAAGTCCACCTCATCTTTAAGTGCATAGTGCTGTGCTGGGTTCTGGTTGGAATCCAGCCACTTGTGTCTGCTTTCTTATTTGTAAAATCCAGTGGTCAAACACTAATTTTTCTTCATGTTTCAAAAGCCAATTCTCTTATACTTTACTATTGACTGTGTTTTATAATGATAGTGTATTTTAATATCTTGAGAGAGAAAAAAATAAAAAATAAAACAAAATTCTGTGTGTGTGTGTGTGTGTGTGTGTGTGTGTGTACACAAATACACTTATACTGGAGAGAGAGAAGTACAGTTTTTGCAACTCAGTTCTTACCAAATATTTTTCAGAATTCATATGTCCTTCATCAGTCTTATAGTCACACTAAAAACAATTTCCTCCTTTCATGTTCTGATCAGGGATCTACCATCATCTGCTATCAGGAACAATCTAAAGGATCAATACACTTGAACTACTTCATTGAACTTGAAGTTGGGTAAAGGATCAATACACTAGAGCTACTTCATTGAACTGGAACTGGGGGTCCAGAATTCCAGAAATTCCACTGTCAGTAAGTACCTATATACGGTTTCTCTCCAAGATTTAACAACTGCTTTTCTTCCTCATATTTTAACCTGTGCAAAATGCAGCTGTGTATCATTTTTCATTTTATCAACACTGTAAACAGAATTAGATATGATGCCCAAAGGCAATACTTAGCTATACAGGATCCATATGGAGCTGCTAGGCCAACTTAGAGCATCATTTTATAATTCTGTACTCTATCTCCTCTCAAAGCATGAACACCAGGGGTTCCTGAGGCCATAGGAAGAGGATGATAGAGGAATTTAAAGAATTATTTCAAGTAAATTAAATCACAACATCAAAAAATTTAAATATCTGTAACCACATGCATTCATTCTTCATTAAATTTCTACAGTCTACAAAGCATATTTAAGTAGGTATAAAAAGGGGCTAACTTTGTCTGACATTTATGAGTCCCTCAGTTCAATTCCCAGCTCTGCCAAAAATAAATAAACAAGGAAGGAATGAATAAAAGACAGTTTGTTTTAAATTCCTTCCTAAAACAGATCAAACTTTTATCTAAAACTTAAAGGATTTCTTTCTCACTGAGCTCCTATCTTGAGCTCTTTGAAGTGTTCCCCACCCCACATTCACATCTTCACAGTTATATAATGTATTTAACTAAAAGAGAAACCCTAAAAGGAATCATTACCTAAATCTATAACAGGAAGGAAATTGAGAAAAAGACATGATGAATCCATAGGATAGAATAGGCAGTCATTAAATATCACACTTTGAATATCATTTAGTGATACCTGGAAATACTCTTGAAAAAATATTAAATAAAAAACAAATGTAAAAACACACTATGATTTCAATAGTTTTACAAAGAAATATATATATATTTCTAATCAGTAATAATTTTTAAAGGCCAAAAGGAAATATATACTCTAAATGATCACCCTATAAATATTTTTTTATTTTTATTTATCAAAATTAGCATAAATTTTATATTGAGAAAAAAATGTTACTTTGGATGGATTAGAAATTCAAAATCATTCAAATATTAAAATAATGTTGTAAATAACACTATGGAAGAAATACAATCTTATTTGATATAATTTTATGGTCACCTTTGTACCTAATATTCAACATCTCTTCACTTGGAGATAAAAATGCATCTTCTTATTTCCAAGGAATCCTGATTTGGATAGTCCACTGTTGTGTTAAATAGGTCTAAATAAATAAACCTGGTCTGTGGCGCGCACTGGGAAACGACGAGAGAGCAATGCAAAGATACAGCGCTACGGATTCTGTGGGCTCCTGCCAGCTGTGCAATCACTGTACTCAGTGCTGAATTCTGGGTTTGAGACAGGGGAAGGAAGCGGTCCAATTCGGTTCTCCACACCAGTCAGACCACAGAGGAAGCCAGCGGCCACCATCTTGGAGAGCTGACGTCACCATCCCTGTTTTCGACTGATCACAGCTCATTCAGCTATAGAACAGGTAATTTCAGGCTGCCATTCGTCTGCGTCTCGCAGACAAATTACTCAGGCTCAGTGCTAAAGAACCCACTGAAACTGCTTCTTGGTCCAGGTCCTGCTGAATACTGTGGAGGTAAATACCAACCGAGCCTTCATAGGCATTGGCAACAGGATTGAGACGAGGCTTGTGAGGGCCGGTCAGGACTCACGCGTTGCTTTGGTCACCCAGCAAAGGGAACGAAATGCTGCCATTTGCATGGGATACCAACATGGCAGAGATCTGAGCTCATCAGAAAGCGGTGGAGGAGATAACTTCATTGATACCAGCAGCGAAAGAAACAGTTGGTCTCCTGGTAAAGAAAGTGAGTCACATATACCCGAGTCTCTCTCACTTTGTCATTAGGCCAGAGGGGCAGAGCAGAGCCGCCACCCGAGCCTGGAACAGGCCCAGAGACCCGCTGGCATGATAGTCATGTCACCCCAATCGGAGTAGGGACAGAGCAGAGCCGCCGCCCGAGCCTTCAAGGTAGGCAGACCTGCAACCGACCAGCAGAACAGGCCCAGCAGTCCGCGGGCATGGTAGACACGTCACACCAATTGGAAAAGGGGCAGAGCAGAGCAGCCACCTGTACCTGCAAGGTAGGCAGACCTGCGACCAACCGGAAGAACAGGCCCAGCGACCCGCCGGCATGGAAGTCACGTCACCCAATTGGAGTAGGGGCAGAGCAGAGCAGCCTCCCGTGCCTGGAACAGGCCCAGCAACCCGCCAGCATGGTAGACATGTCACACCAATTGGAGGAGGGGCAGAGCAGAGCTGCCACCTGCGCCTCCAAGGTAGGCAGACCTGCGACCAACCAGCAGAACAGACCCAGCGGCCCACCAGCGTGGTAGACAGATCACCCCAATTGGAGGAGGAGCACAGCCGCCGCCCGCCCCTGCAAGGGAGATTTTTCAACTATACAAGACCAATATAAATATATATAGGGGGAAAATTTCAAAAACACAACAGTTTAACCAAGCAGAAACAAACGCGAGCAGTATGAAAAGACAAGGAAAGAAAGGACCACAAGCAATGCAGGTCAACTCAACTTTGGAAGAGGTAATAGCTGCAGCAGATGGAATGTCAGATAAAGAATTCAAGATATACATGCTTCAGATCATCTGGAGTCTCAAGGAAGACATTAGACAGCAAAATCAGACAATGAAAGATCACTTCAACAATGAATTACATAAACAAATCCAAGAAGCAAAAGACCAACTATACAGGAAGATAGAGGTTATAAAAAACAAACAAACAGAAATCCTAGAAATGCAGGAAGCAATAAAACAACTTAAAAATTCAATTGAGAATACTACCAGCAGAGTAGAACACTTAGAAGATAGAACATCAGACAATGAAGATAAAGTATTTCAACTTGAAAAGAACATAGACAGCTCAGCAAGACTGTTAAGATAGCATGAGCAGAACATCCAAGAAATATAGGATAACATAAAGAGACCAAACTTAAGAGTCATTGGTATACAGGAAGATATAGAGGTCCAAACCAAAGGAATGAGCAATCTATTCAATGAAATAATACGAGAAAACTTCCCAGACATGAAGAATGAGACAGAATCCCAAATCCTAGAAGCCTACAGGACGCCGAATGTGCAAAATCATAAGAGATCCACACCTAGACATATTATAATGAAGCTGCCCAACATACAGAATAAGGAGAGAATTTTAAAAGCTACAAGAGAAAGGAAGCAGATTACATTTAGGGGTAAACCAATCAGGATAGCAGCTGATCTTTCAACACAGACTCTGAAAGCTAGAAGATCCTGGAATAACATATTTCAAACACTGAAAGAAAATGGGTTCCAACCAAGAATCGTGTATCCAGTGAAATTAAGCTTCAGAATGGAAGATGAAATTAAAACCTTCCATGATAAACAAAAGTTAAAAGAATTTGCAGCTAGAAACCATCTCTTCAAAACATCCTCAGCAAAACATTACAGGAAGAGGAAATGGAAAATAACAATGAAAACCAACAGTGGGAGGTAGGACAGTAAAGGGGGGGAAATAATCAAAGAGGAAAACAAACCATGTTTAGTAACATAAATAAACAAATATGGCTGGAAGAACAACCCATATCTCAAAAATAACCCTAAATGTTAATGACTTAAACTCACCAATTAAGAGACACAGGCTAGTAGAATGGATCACAAAACAAGACCCAACAATATGCTGCCTACAGGAGACATATTTGATAGGAAAAGACATACATAGACTGAAGGTGAAAGGTTGGGAAAAATCATATCACTCATATGGACTTCAGAAACAAGCAGGAGTGTTCATACTCATATCAAATAAAATAGATTTCAAGCCAAAGTTAATCAAAAGGGATAAAGAGGGACACTACATACTGCTCAAGGGAACCATACATCAACAAGACATAACAATCATAAATATATATGCCCCAAACAATGGTGCAGCTATGTTCATCAAACAAACTCTTCTCAAGTTCAAGAGTCTAATAGACCACCATACAATAATCATGGGAGACTTCAACACACCTCTCTCACCACTAGACAGATCTTCCAAACAAAAGTTGAATAAGGAAACTATAGAACTCAATAACACAATTAGTAACCTAGACTTAATTGACATATATAGAATATACCACCCAACATCAAGCAGTTATACTTTTTTCTCAGCATCACATGGATCCTTCTCAAAAATAGATCATATATTATGTCACAGGGCAACTCTTAGACAATATAAAGTCGTAGAGATAATACCATGCATCTTATCTGATCATAATGGAATGAAACTGAAAATCAATGATAAAAGAAGGAAGGAAAAATCATGCATCACTTGGAGAATGAACAATAGGTTACTGAATGATCAATAGGTTATAGAAGACATCAAGGAGGAAATTAAAAAATTCTTAGAGATAAATGAAAACACAGACACAACATATCGGAATCTATGGGACACATTGAAAGCAGTTCTAAGAAGAAAATTCATTGCTTGGAGTTCATTTCTTAAAAAAAGAAAAAATCATCAAATAAATGATCTCATACTTCATCTCAAAATCCTAGAAAAAGAAGAGCAAAACAACAGAAAAGAAGTAGAAGGCAAGAGATAATTAAAACCAGAGCTGAAATTAATGAAATCGAAACAAAAGAAACAATTGAAAAAAATTGACAAAACTAAAATTGGTTCTTTGAAAAAATAAATAAAATCGACAGACCCTTAGCCATGCTAATGAAGAGAAGAAGAGAGAGAACTCAAATTACTAGCATACGGGATGAAAAAGGCAATATCACAACAGACACTTCAGAAATACAGAAGATAATCAGAAATTATTTTGAATCCTTATACTCCAATAAAATAGAAGATAGTGAAGGCATCGGTAAATTTCTTAAGTCATATGATCTGCCCAGATTGAGTCAGGAGGATATAGACAACCTAAACAGACCAATATCAATTGAGGAAATAGAAGAAACCATCAAAAGATTACCATCTAAGAAAAGCCCAGGACTGGATGGGTATACAGCAGAGTTTTACAAAACCTTTAAAGAGGAACTAATACCAATACTTTTCAAGCTATTTCAGGAAATAGAAAAAGAGGGAGAACTTCCAAATTCATTCTACAAAGCCAACATCACCCTGATTCCGAAACCAGACAAAGACACTTCAAAGAAAGAAAACTACAGACCAATATCTCTAAAGAACCTAGATGCAAAAATCCTCAATAAAATTCTGGCAAATCGGATACAAAAACATATCAAAAAAATTGTGCACCATGATCAAGTAGGATTCATCCCTGGGATGCAAGGCTGGTTCAATATATGGAAATCAATAAATGTTATTCACCACATCAATAGACTTAAAAATAAGAACCATATGATCATCTTGATAGATGCGGAAAAAGCATTCGACAAAGTACAGCATCCCTTTATGTTCAAAACTCTAGAAAAACTAGGGATAACAGGATCATACCTCAACATTGTAAAAGCAATCTATGCTAAGCCTCAGGCTAGCATCATTCTGAATGGAGAAAAATTGAAGGCATTCCCTCTAAAATCTGGAACAAGACAGGGATGCCCTCTCTCACCACTTCTGTTCAACATAGTTCTGGAAACACTGGCCAGAGCAATTAGACGAAAGAAATTAAAGGCATAAAAATAGGAAAAAAAGAACTTAAATTATCACTATTTGCAGGTGACATGATTCTATACCTAGCAGACCCAAAAGGGTCTACAAAGAAACTATTAGAGCTAATAAATGAATTCAGCAAAGTGGCAGGATATAAAATCAACATGCATAAATCAAAGGCATTCCTGTATATCAGCGACAAATCCTCTGAAATGGAAATGAGGACAACCACTCCATTCACAATATCCTCAAAAATAAAATAAAATAATTGGGAATCAATCTAACAAAAGAGGTGAAAGATTTATACAATGAAAACTACAGAACCCTAAAGAGAGAAATAGAAGATGATCTTAGAAGATGGAAAAATATACCCTGTTCATGGACAGGCAGAAATAACATCACCAAAATGGCAATATTACCAAAAGTTCCCTATAGGTTTAATGTAATGCCAATCAAAATCCCAATGGCATTTCTTGTAGAAATTGAGAAAGCAATCATGAAATTCATATGGAAAAATAAACGACCCAGAATAGCAAAAACAACTCTAAGCAGGAAGTGTGAATCAGGTGGTATAGCGATACCAGACTTCAAACTATAGTACAGAGCAATAGTAACAAAAACAGCATGGTACTGGTACCAAAACAGGCAGGTGAACCAATGGTACAGAATAGAGGACACAGAAACCAATCCACAAAACTACAACTATCTTATATTTGATAAAGGGGCTAAAAGCATGCAATGGAGGAAGGATAGCATCTTCAACAAATGGTGCTGGGAAAACTGGAAATCCATATGCAACAAAATGAAACTGACCCCTTTCTCTCGCCATGCACAAAAGTTAACTCAAAATGGATCAAGGAGCTTGATATCAAATCACAAGCACGGCATCTGATAGAAGAAAAAGTTGGCTATGATCTACATACTGTGGGGTCGGGCTCCAAATTCCTCAATAGGACACCCATAGCACAAGAGTTAATAACTAGAACCAACAAATGGGACTTACTTAAACTAAAAAGTTTTTTCTCAGGAAGAGAAACAATAAGAGAGGTAAATAGGGAGCCTATATCCTGGGAACAAATTTTTACTCCTCACACTTCAGATAGAGCCCTAATATCCAGAGTATACAAAGAACTCAAAAAATTAGACAATAAGATAACAAATAACCCAATCAACAAATGGGCCAAGGACCTGTACAGACACTTCTCAGAGGAGGACATACAATCAATCAACAAGTACATGAAAAAATGCTCACCATCTCTAGCAGTCAGAGAAATGCAAATCAAAACCACCCTAAGATACCATCTCACTCCAGTAAGATTGGCAGCCATTATGAAGTCGAACAACAACAAGTGCTGGCGAGGATGTGGGGAAAAGGGTACACTTGTTCATTGTTGGTGGGACTGCAAATTGGTGCAGCCAATTTGGAAAGCAGTATGGAGATTTCTTGGAAAGCTGGGAATGGAACCACCATTTGACCCAGCTATTCCCCTTCTCAGTCTATTCCCTAAAGACCTAAAAAGAGCATGCTACAGGGACACTGCTGCATCGATGTTCATAGCAGCACAATTCACAATATCAAGACTGTGGAACCAACCTAGATGCCCTTCAATAGACGAATGGATAAAAAAATGTGGCATTTATACACAGTGGAGTATTACTCTGCATTAAAAAACGAAAAAATCATAGAATTTGGAGGGAAATGGATGGCATTAGAGCAGATTATGCTAAGTGAAGCCAGCCAATCCCTAAAAAACAAATGCCAAATGTCTTCTTTGATATAAGGAGAGTAACTAAGAACAGAGTAGGGAGGAAGAGCATGAGAAGAAGATTAACATTAAACAGGGATGAGAAGTGGGAGGGAAAGGGAGAGAGAAGGGAAATTGCATGAAATGGAAGGAGACCCTCAGGGTTATACAAAATTACATACAAGAGGAAGTGAGGGTAAAGGGAAAAATAATACAAGGGGGAGAAATGAATTACAGTAGAGAGGGGGTAGAGAGAGAAGAGGGGAGGGGAGTGGAGGGGAGGGGAGGGGGGATAGTAGAGGATAGGAAAGGCAGCAGAATACTACAGACATTAGAATGGCAATATGTAAATCAATGGAAGTGTAACTGATATGATTCTGCAATCTGTATACGGGGTAAAAATGGGAGTTCATAACCCACTTGAATCAAAGTGTGAAATATGATATATCAAGAACTATGTAATGTTTTGAACAACAAACAATAGAAAAAGAAAAAAATATAACAAAAAAAGATAGTAGAATGAAATGAATATTATTACTTTATATATACTTTATTTATGACTGCATGACCAATGGGATTCTACAACATGTATAATCAGAAAAATGAGAAGTTATACCACATCTATATACGATATATCAAGGTGCATAAATGCATTCTACTGTCATGTATAACTAATTATAGCAAATTTTATAAATTTTTTTAAAAACAATCTTGCTTCCATACCATAGGAAGTAACATTGATATGTTTTCTCTTTTGGTGCAATCTGTTTCAAGTTTTGAGATCACTATTATTCTCAATTCATAAAACAAACTCAGAATTTTACTTTATTTTCTAGTCTTGGGAATGATTTAAGTAACCTGTTCAGATGCAAATATCTAGAGCTGGTGGTGCTTATTGTGGGGGAACTCATAAACTACTCTATTTCTATTTATTCAATAAAAATTGTTCAATTAAGAAAAATAAATAAATAAATAAACAAACCTTAACAAAACTCAGAAAAATTCATGGGATTTAAATGACCTGAGTCTAGAATTCAGTTCATATCTCCAATTTCTGTTCTATGTCCATCCATGGACTCCTTTGGAGCACATGACTTAAGATATGCAGATTAGATGCCTGGTTTGAATTTCATTGATGTAAATCCTGCTCTTCAAATGTCTGAGGAACCTAAGGAATGGATGTGGAGACAATTTCCCACAATGTGATTTCACATAAAATATAATATATAGCAGATGTTATTATAATATATTTATGCCTTAGTATAAATATTGTATGTTTGTTAATTGATGAAGAAATTAACTTCAAAATGCATTACCTTTGATATTACCTTTATTTTAAAAGAGAGATTGAGAATGATTTCTATGCCTGGTTATGCTCAGTGGATCAAATCTAAAAATTGAGCTATAAACTATCTAAACACAGTAGGGGACGTTAGGGGGAAGGATTACTGAGTCTATTTTAAATATTGTAAAGTAAAACTAATTTTTAGGAGCCAGTATTTGTAAGCCTCCAATTCCCCCTATCTTATTTTAATTTTGCAATATTTTGATGCTAAATGAATATATGTATTTATTTATAGTGTTGAGTATCTGTTTTATATTGGTGATATTCTTTTTTCATTTTAGGTACCTAGAGTATAAGATCTATGTCAGTGTAATTTGAAATCTATTATACCTGATATCATGTTACTTATGAGGGATGCTTTTTAAAATGTTTTTTTTTTAGTTGTAGTTGAACACAATACCTTTATTTTATTTTATTTTTTTATGTGGTGCTGAGGATTGAACCCAGGCCTCGCACATGCTAGGCGAGTGCTCTACTGCTGAGCCATAACTCCAGCCCTTATGATGGAAATTTAATTATTGCTAAGAGCCATAGCCAAGTATTAATGATGCATGGCATTTTTGGTTGAAAGGTGACACCAGCAAGCCATTGAGATGATATGATTATGTTTAGATTTGAATTCAAATGGATATTAGACCCCTGCTGTCCACCTGGGCCTGCTACGGGACTCTTGGAGAGTTCCCATTGGTTGGGGAAGTGCGGTAGGAGGAAATTCCTGAGGAGAGATTTCCTGTTAGTGCTGGGGGGGGGGGGGGGATTGCCAATTATAATTATAAAAGAAACCAAGACAATAATGTTTCTGTTTCTGCTCTTGCCTTTCAGGAAGGATTTAAGAAAATCCATCCCACCATCCCAAAATACAGTTTCACTGAGATACTATGCTATTAGCTCAAAGGAATTGCACTTACTTTTCACAAAGGCTCTAAATAATTACAAGTGATCAGACAAAAGAAAGAGGCACTCATATTTCCATTCCAGGTGGCTTTTAGGCAACACATTAATTCTTGAACATGAATATAAATAAATAATAAAAAAACTGAATACATCCCAATCTATCATAGAACTTCTTTGACAACATAAAAGTTAGCCAAATAAATCAGAATAATGGGATTTTGACAAAACAAGACATTTATCTATTTCTAGACAAACATATTGGTCACCCAACTTATAAATTGCCAATCGAGGTCCTCCATCCATCATCGAGATTTCCATCTAATGACAGGGAAATAATTACCACGCCTCCACCATGTCGTGCAATCTTTTGATATCTCAGGAAGTGAAATAATGCATAAATTCAGCCCTGGGAGTGTGGACAACACCTGTAGAGTCAGAGTTTTGTTTTGTTTTTTGCTTTTTCACTAACAGCAGCTAATTTCTCCTGAGAAAAGCGTGGAATCTGTATCTGTAGGAGTGCTATAGACTTCAGAAAAGTAATGGTGTCTTAGGAGAGAGAGAACATTTAATCCTAGTCACTCTACAGTCTGTCGAAAGCTTTTCCCCACTAACAATATCCAGCAAACTGTGCTGCTCAATATTTTAAAGAAAACAATTAATTAGGAGCTCTAGATTCACTGGGTCTCTTCAGCTTAAAAATAGAATGTTCTCTGACCTGAAACTTGTTGGCTTGAAGTAGTATTGAATTTGAATATTTGAATAAATGAATAGTTGAATGGGACTTGCTCCCAAAATTTGCATACATACATTTGTCTATAGTAAAAAAGGACAGAATTATCCAGAATGAAAAGCATGAGAATCAACTCAGACTGAAAATGAAACAAGGAACCCTGTTGTTAATCAGCCTAGGAGGACAGATCATAAAGTCAGGGACATAACTAGCAGAAAGCAGGGTTTCTCTCAAGGTCACACAGCAGCTGTCCAAAGCCATAACCTTCTTCCTGAGTGGCTACTGCTTTCCTACCAATGACGTGCACAGATGTACTTCACTTGCCTCATGATAGCACATAATTCCTAGTTGATCTTCATTTATCTCCATCCCACTTCAAAATTAGCAAGTAATCCAGAACCCATCCCCATTGACTTCCACCAGGCCCTGCTCAGAGCCCTTCAGTGAGAATGCAAGCCTTGTGAGACCCTTCCTCCTGTCAGACTGCAGTCCTGCCTCTTCCCAAGGGCCCTCCCTCCTCCAAGGCATTGAATCCAGAAATCTGACTTTGTCAAACTATGGGTTTGTCCCCAGTGATTTGTGGCTGTTTGTTAGGAATAGGAGTTGAGGTTTTACCAAGAGTTGCATAAGGGCCCCTCACTTCTGAGAACTGAGATCCCCAACTCAATAATAATATGCACATTTGAGACCCTGAGTCCCACTTCTCAAAGTTTCTAGATCTCCAATTACTTGAGTGTTGCTTTGAACTATGAGTCCGAAGACCTCTGTGCTCCTTCCAGGTCAGTTTTATTATTTGTCTCACAGGATATGGAGTTTACACATTCTAAATTTGTCAAACTATTATTCCTGGAGGTCTACAAGGAAAAAGAAAAACAAATAAAATGTATATATATATATATATATATATATATATATATAAAATTTATTTTATATGTATGTGTGTATAAGACATTTATATGTGTATATGTCTAATTTCTTCAGTTCAAAGACAGTCTTTGAGCATAAAACAAATTGAAAGTACAAATTAAGATATTTAACTTTCTACTTTAATTTGAGCTATTTAATCAGCTTAAATAATTTAATATAATGAATATATTTGTAATAATTTTGCTACTACAATCAATTCTCAAAAATCACCAGTAAGTTAGAAAAGAGAATATGCATATATGTTATGAATGGATATAAATAGGAAGAAGGAATAAAGAATTCACATGGAGAGTGTATGACTCCTCTTGGAAAATTCTTTTTTGAACACTGTATCTTCTTCTGATAATTTTTGAGCACTTTTATAAAATAATAATTACCATTATTTAGTAAATATCTTTTACAACAGCATGAGTGATACATCTTAGCCCTTTTAATTGACAGATAACTTCCTACTATTTTACAATCACGCAAGAACAGAGAAGATCCAGGCTGATGAGCAGATTTTTGTTTTCCTCTCAAACAACAGTTACCTAAGATCAGAGCCTTCTGATAATTTGTGCTGCTATTTTAGGATCCACTTTCATTCTACAACTGGCTGAAGCATGAAATGAACTAAAATAAACGGAATCCAATGGAACTGAACTGAACTGAAGTGAAATAATGTGATTTCCCGCATGCCTGATGGATGGAGCAGGGGTCTCACGCCTCTTCCTCCAAAGGCCCCAGGACAGTGACCAACCCATGCAATGCCCTTGGTGTGTGACTGTTAAATTTCACTAGCAGCAATCCATCCTCCTACATTAAATTCACTCTGGTTTTTATGAAAACTGAAATATCCTGAATTACATTTAGAGTATGCTGTAAGCTAATTGCCAAAGCACATAACTTAATCAAAACATATTCTTTATTACAGTCAGATATGAGACAACAAAATTTAGAAAGTGAGCTAGAAAAGAATTGAAGGAGATAAAGAGTCCAAATTCCCATCATGAATTTTCCCTGGATTTACCAGCTTTCCCTCTCATCATTTCTCTAACCATTCTATTCCCATTCCCATAATTGTTTTAGCATCTTTTGAATGTCAGTCAATGGATGTATTCATTAGCTTTCTGTTGCTGTGACAAAATACCTTAGAGAAACAAGTTAAATGAGCAAAATTACTTTAGCTCACAGTTTCAGAAGCTTCAGTTCATGATTACTTGGTCTATTGTTTCTGGGTCTCTGGTGAAGTAAAACATCATGGAGGGGAGAGTGTGGCAGAGCAAAGCTATTCACCTGATGATTAGCAGAGGTAGGGGGCCATGGATCAGAGATAGCAAGCATGCTCAAGGGGCCAGGTATAAGACAAATCATTCATGAACTTACTCCCAGCGGTCTACATCCTCCAACGAGGTCACACTTCCTAACGTTTCCACCACCTCCCAATAGTGTCACTAACCAAGGACCAAGACGTCAACACATGAGCTTTTGGGGGATATTTCAAGTCTAAACTATAGCCATGTACTAAGCATTTTTTATGCATTATTGTAACCAGAGTTTGAGACTAACCTCAATATTCTTCTTCCAGAGTTTGAGTCTAACCTCAATATTCTTCTTCTGCTAGAAGGTGGGCTTGTGTAAGCTGTAGGCCTCTGTAACTGAGAAAGCTGAGAGAGTTTGAGTGTTAGCAGGTAATCACAGCAGGAGGTGCCTACCTGGGTCAGCTCAGATGGTGGTGACTGGAAAAACTGGGTTCTTCTCCACTACTTTCAAGTGGGGTGTTGTAGCTCTCAGTATGCAGCCCAAATGAGGAGCCATGCCCTCCTGTGTTGCAACAGACTCCATCAGCTCACCACCAGCTTCTTTCCAGGTTCTTGTCTCACAAACCCAAAGAATGAAATTCACGGGACAACTAAGCAAGAATGAAAGGACTAGAATTTATTGAAGTGTGATGAATAGGAACAGAACTCTCCCAGGGGTAAGAGAGGACCCAAACAGGGTTAGCTCTCTGAGTATGCTATGCTAATCTAAGGGTTTATATGGTACTAACACTAATGCTGTTGGTCTAAATTTATACTAATCAGAGTTTGGAAAAGTACCACTGCTCTTGGTCAGTCATGCAATCCCATTCCAGTCTGCCTCACTTCTGTCTTCTCACTCCTCATGGGAAGTGAGCAGTCGAGATCTTGGATGCTCGGAGGTTGGGGCTATAGCCCTGTGTGGAGGAGGTGTCTTCCCTGGGCCTCAGCTGGGCAGTCATGCGCTGATACGTCCTCACATCTCGTCTTGCAGGCCTGAACCAACATGACAGGCTCCATGTGCCACCCATACTGCTTCTATTCAAGCTAGCCAGATTTACAAGCACCTAAACAGGAATCCATGAGCTCTACTTCCACATCCTGCTCTCTCTCTCCTTTGTTGCCTACCTCATTCTCTAAAAGCTATTCCAATATTCCTGACACCCACCGTTACATCACGGCCTTCCATCCACTCTGTTCTTATTCTACCAATTCAGGACTATCTTGAATTATATGGAGGAAAATTGCTTTACAATTCCAAATACAAGAGTTAGTCCATACAATAGTCTATAACAAGGTTTAATTTTTAGTACCATCCCAACCAAAATTTGACACAAGTTTCTTGCTCAAACATAACTTCAAATATCTGATAAGGCAAGATAGATGTTAATCAGTTACTTCCCTTCAGGTACCTCAATGAACTTAGATATATGCAAATAAGTGAATAAATAAAGTAAGATTTTTTTTCTTAGCCATATATACAACCTTCATATGAAGTGACAACTGAGTTTTATGACATTTAGGTGGTTTTCTTGTTCTTTCTTCTGTCTTGGTGGCTATTAACTGAGCACATTTCTATTTGTGAGTCATCAGATAATGAATTTACATTTAGAAACATGAAATCTTTTCACTTGATAAGTATGCAGGTGTTGTGTGCTCCAAGGAAAGGAACAGAAGCAGATGCTAAATGATTGGTTTTGTGGCAAGATTCAGTATCAGATGTCTGGAATTAGGAGACTTTCAGAAACTAGATATTCAAAATAACTGTTGCCATTTTCACATTGCAAATCTACAAGGCAATCTTTCATTACAAGATGTTCTTGCTGGGAACAATTTACTTACTTGAATTCTAAGTAACTTTCTAGATTACACCTTCACTTCTGTGTTCTTTTTTTCCATAGAAATCCATTAAAAAATGCAAAATCCTAGAAAATTATCTAAAAGGTTAATGTCAGACTTCTTTAAAAAGAAAATTACTTGGGCCGACTGAACAATGTGTATTTTTTGTTTATGCTGTTTTATCTCCTTATTTTTTAGTTTGGTTTTCAATTTTCATCAACGTTTTAAACTCACATAGTTCTTATACATTAAGAACACCCACTCGAAATACCCTTGGCCAACACATATGAGCTTTTCCCCTTTCTAGAAGTGACCATTTTCAATTCTAATAGCTTTTTTGCTGTTGTTCATGGTTACACCCTTAACATTTAATAGTGTATATGGTTCCTTTTGATAATTTTGTTTTAGAAATAACCAAAAATGGAGTTTCTTGTACAGAAGATGAAAATCCATTCTCTTTTTTCTCTCTGAACCCAAATGAACTCCCAGCATCACTTAAGTTTAGCCAGATTAGTTTTCAACACTCACCTGATTACAGTTATGTATGCATGACAATGTGAGCTCCTATCCTTTTCTTCCTTGTTGAACATTATTTTGGTTTTACTTGTAGTTGATAATTATCACATTTGTGTTTATCTTGTTTTGCAGCCTTACCACTAACTGATCTGCAGAATTTTCCTCACATGTCTAAGTTTCCTCTCAAAAGTTTTCAGCATAGAGTTTCCTCCATCACCCGCATCTCATTGGTAGCATCTCCTTCTGACCTGTTCCAGTCTGGATGGTTTACTTTCTGGTCCCCAGCTGGCTCTTCTTAACTACCAACTGGAGTTGGAATTGCTGTTCCTGGACCCTGGATCTTCTTCCTGTTAGTTTAGTTCATCATTTCCATGGGGGAGATTCTCAATAGCATTTTTAAAAAGCATGTATGGGAAGTGAATTCTACAAAGCCCTGGACCCAAAACATCTTCATTCTTAATTGTAAATAATTTTCTCATGAGATATCAAAGGTTTAGTCCACTGACTTCTTGCTTCCCAAATTCTTTCTGAGAAGTCTAAAACCAATATGGTTCCTGATGCTTCCTAAGAACATCCTACGCACCCCCAAAGCCCCGCTACCCCTCTCCCCATGTCTGGACCTTTGTGTACTTTTCTGTGCCCTGTGGTTGAAATTCACAATGAAGTGGTTATTCAATAGGTCTGTCATGAGCTGAGCACTGACAATGTCAGAATGTATCAAATAACAATAACTTTACAGGCTACATTACTTTCATTAGTGGCAATTCACTGAATACTTGTGGGTCACCTGATGGTCACAGTCCAGCAATCACAGGTGCCTTTATTCCAATCCTAATTTCTAATATCCACAATAACACTCAAGTCACCCATCATACTTTACACATATTTAAATATATTTTGTGTGGATATATATAATTTTGTTTTGGAAATAACCAAAAATGGGGTGTATATATATACACATATAATTTTTATATATATATATATAAATGTATGTGTATGTATGTATATGTGTGTGTATGTGTGTGTGTATGTGTGTATATATTTATATATATATATATTTCTTTATTCAGTCTAATGTGTTGGTAAACCCATGGGCCATGTTTTTCCAATATGACTATGATACACCCATACATCCATGTGCTTCTTTTGACTTTAAGTCCACAGGTGGTCATTTTTATTAGCACAATTAATTTACTTATTAGTTTGTGCATTATGGTTGAGCCTAGCAAATTGTTTATGTGTACAAACATGATGTAAAGTCATTTTACCTCAGCACTTAAAATCAAAATGGAGTAGTTTATGGCAAACTACTATTTTACAAAATGGAGTAACCCAGATTTGGACATGGTCTGAAAAGTACTTTTTTCAGGAATAATTCAGAGCAGGGCATAGCCTGCTTACCATAGGCTTTATGTATCAGAAAACACAAAACTTTCAGAGTATCAAGATGGCTGAGATACCACTCTTAAAAGCAGTAAGGAGATTCCTTAGAAAACTTGGAATGCAACCACCATTTGACCCAATTATCCCGCTCCTCAGTCTATACCCAGAGGACTTAAATCAACATACTACAGTGGCACAGCCACATCAATGTTTATAGCAGCTCAATTCACAATAGCTAAGCTATGGTCCAACCTAGGTGCCCTTCAATGGATGAATGGATAAACAAAATGTGATACACACACACACACACACACTCACACATACACTCACACACACACTGGACTATTACTCAGCCATATGACTTTTTCTGATAAATAGATGGAATTGGAGACTAGCATGCTAAGTGAGATAAGCCAACCCCCCCAAAAAAAGCTGAATGTTCTCTCCATATGTGGATTCTAACACTCAATGAGAGGGGTGGGGAGATAGAAGTCCAGTGGATTGGACGAAGGGGAATAAAGGGAAGGGAAGGGGAATGAGAATAGGAAAGTCAGTAGAATGAATAGGACATAACTTTCCTATGTTCACATATGAATACATGACCAGTGAAACTGTATATCACCAACAACCACAAATAGGTATCCTAATTAGGATGTTATACTCCATGTATGTATAATATTTCAAAATACATTCTACCGCCATGTATATGTAAAAAGACAAATTAATTTTGGTTTTCAAAAGATGGTTGAGACAGGGTGTAAGAAAAATGGATACAAGAGATGAGTCATCATGTCCTTCTTTACCATGGCAACTTTCACCCCTGAGGGCTTATCACCCATGACAACCCGTGCCACAGTTTCTGTATTCTAAGTAGGTGAAAAGAAAGTAACCAATGGGAGTGAAGTGGGCAGTATTCTAATTGGATATCATAAAACGACCCGTGGCAAAAAATGGGACATGGTCTTAAATCAGGTCCACGTGGATAGGGGAACGCCTCAGAACTCAGCAAATAAGAAAAGAATCCCTGCCATTGGGGCCTGGGGCTTGCGCTCTCTCTCTCTCTCTCTCTCTCTCTCTCTCTCTCTCTCTCTCTCTCTCTCTCTCTCTCGCTCTCGCTCTCCTCTGCTTTATGGAGATACTTGTTCTACTTTATGAACCATTATTTTCACCTTTAATAAATTTATGCTTTGTCACTTCTGGGTGTCTTGCTCAATTCTTTGTTTGGGTTGCCAAGGACTTGCACTCTACCTGGCCATCCACCTGTAATAAAACCTGATATTCTTCTCTATAGTTCCTTTGCTTTCAGGACTTCTCAAGTCTAATTGCAGGTAGATTGCAGGTAGGATCTGTGTTCCCACATCAAGCAATTCTCTACTTCTTGTTGGATAGCAGATAGGTATCTTGCAAGTTAATTGAATTCTGACACTAATCAGAATGAATGAGGACTCCATGAACTAAGGACTCAGCCCCACAGACTGCCCCTACTTCAGCCACCAGTCCTTAAGTCTCCAGATCACCCACAACTTCTGCCCAACTTGGCTCCAAATTGGAAGCTTCCATTGGTTTGATAATCTGCTAGAACTCACAGAACTCAGAGATTTATGACTATCCATTTATTATAAAAGGATACAACTCACAAACAGCCAGAAGGAAGAGACTCACAGGGAGAGCTCGGAGGGAAGGGAGGCTTGGGGCCTCCACGTCCTCTTCAGGTGACCAGACTCCTAGCTCCCCCATGTGTTAGGTGACCTTCAAGCTCTTCAGACACTGGTTCTTTCTCGGTTTTGGGAAGGCACTATTACTCAGGCACAATTGATTAAATCATATGCCTCTGTTGATTAAGTTGATCTGCAGACCCTTTCCCTTCCAAGGAGGTTGTAGAGTGGGCCTGAAATTTTCAATCTAATCACAAGTTTGGTTCCCCTGGCAACAAGCCCCTTCCTAAGCCTAACAAGAGCTCCCAGCCATGAACCATCTCATCAGTGTACAAAAGACACATCACTTCAGAGATTCCTGGAGTTGGTGTTGCTGTGCCAGAAACCAGTATGGTGGAAAGCCAAAATACACATTTCTTAGATCAACATTACGACCTTTTTAATGAACAAACTAAAATTCTGGGTAGTATTTTTTCTAATGTTTTTTTTTTCTCCTGTTATTTTTTCTAATACTCAGATATTAGAATTTCTAATCTTTTATTTGTGTGGGTTTTTTTTTCTGTCTGACTCTCCTATGTTTAACCCCTTTTCCTTTGTGTTCTCAGGGACTTCCAAAACAGACTGAAATTAAGGGCAACTTGCTAGTGCTTGATTACAAAGGATTAAGGGCTGCACCACAGCCACGGCTTTCCTGGGGGACACCTGGGGATCTGAGAATGGAGACCGTACCTATAGATACCAATTTGTATATCGTCTGGCTTTTGTTTCTATAAATTCTAACAGCCTAACTGCTTCTCCCCGGTTTGATCAAACCACATAAACTTGTTTTCCTTTTTCCATAGTTTGACCCTTTCTTATGTAGGTGGGCAGCCAGCCAGGATGGGATGGGAGGTATGTCTGGACTAGGATTCTGATAGCAGGTCTTCATGTTTTCATCTTCTTCTTCTAGCTTTTTAATCGATATTTCATTTCTATTATATTCCTTGTTTCTGGATCTTTATGTTGTTCCCCTTTTTCTGTTTACACAAAATCTGTTCTTATTGCACACAGAGTATACCTGCTCTTATCTTTCTGTTGAAATAAGAGTGTTGTTTTCTCCCGGCATACACTTGGTTTACCCCAAGTTGCTTTTCCTCTACCTGATTGTTTTGCTCCCTTTCTTATTAGATGCTTTTCTTGGATGATGAGTGATCTTAAAGAGTTTACATTTTTAAAAAAATTGATTGGAGGGGCTGGGGATGTGGCTCAAGCGGTAGTGCGATCACCTGGCATGTGTGCGGCCCGAGTTCGATCCTCAGCACCACATACAAACAAAGATGTTGTGTCCACCGAGAACTAAAAAAAATATATATATATATATTAAAATTCTCTCTCTCTCTCTTTAAAAAAATTGATTGGAAGACACATACATATTGATAAGTCATGTCAAATGGGACCTTTATTGCCTAGAGAATTTCTAAAGCTAATTTTTTTTGGAGTACACTCCCACACCCAATTGACCTATTCAGGTTGCCTAGAGAAGACTCTTGTAATCTTGGCCTTGAAGTTAAAGACCTGTCACTCTGAGAAGCCAAAAGGGGGAAGAATTCAGCTGTCTCAAAACTCAGCATGTAAATGTTCCCTTCATCCCTTTGTTTTCCAATACTTTCTATATCCTCAATTCTTCCCAAAGTCTTCCAACTTGAGATTAACTGCTTCATCCACAGTCCTAACATAAAACTTATAGTTATTTAAATTAGGATAACTTAAAATGCTGTAACATAAGGAATCTTCTTTACAAAGATGAGAGCAGTGTGCAACATAACCAAAAAGAATAGTGCTGAACTTCTTGCTGTTAATACCAGTAGAAGGTGGTGAAAAAGTTACTAGAATACAGGAAAGAAAGTCCTTTAGAGAGGTCAAATTGTAAGAAGCTATGACCTTCTGTTGAAAGAGGAAGTCATCCCAAGGTGACCTCACAGAGGGAGTCCTTGGAGGAGAAGTGCCTTGACATTTTCTTAACTACTTTTACTTTCTTGTCAGGAAACAAGAAAGCCAAACCCAACAGGAAAATGATTATAATGGGGACCATTAATTGACCCATTCAGGGCAGCTTCCTACCACAAAGGGAGAATACAAGAATGAAGAATAAAGTTAAAGGTGCAAGTTGGAGATATCAATAATGCCTTCTCTAAAAAAGGACCTCCAATATTTGGTTAGGGTGGGAACAGACCAGCTATCAGGTTATATGCAACAGGAGTGAAAAATATGAAGTTCTAACTAGATATTTTTTTGTTGTTTTTAATTTTTTTACACAAATGATGCACAACTTTTCATTTCTCTGGTTGTATCTAACTAATTCTTAAACTAACTTCTTACAAATCCCCCAGTATGCTCATCCTTAACCTTACTTCCAGATGTGCCTGGTACTTCTGCCAAATTCCAGAGCCTTTGGGGGGAGATTGCCTTAGGAATCGTCTTTCTTACACTTGGAGGATTAAATGACACTTATTCTGTTTTCTGGATAATGAAATTTGTGATCCTCTTCTTTTCTTCCAATTCTTCTTCTCTGAACCATTTTCAAGAATCTTATAACTGTCATTTACTCAGACTTGAAAATAAAACAGAGGTTAATATGTGTGCTTAATCATCCACATTTTAACAGAAATCCTTTTCATTATTATTTAGAAATTGGAACTAATTGAGATTAGACTTTGATAACCATAACCTTTAGGTCCCCCTGATAGTATATAGACCATCTAGATAGGTCCAAAGACCAGCATGGCAAACATGAATGTCTCACAACCAAGGAGTACACTGCAAGTGAAGAGGTTCTCATCCAATGGCAACTACCCCAACAAACTAAACAACAGTGGTTTGGACTAAGCAATGGGAAAGAGTGAATATATATTTCCAGGATGATTTGTGCAAGAAAGAAAACGGCCAAATAACTTGCAAATACAACATTTTTCAACATTGGTTCTTATTGAAAAGCCAGAGATGGCTAAGCTAAAATGAAATTCAGCTTCCCAGGCTCAGAAATTAGGTCCAAATACAGTTAAATGAAATTTTAATAATAAGTAAAATTTTATTAATAAGTAAAGTTTTATTAATAATAAGTGTAGTTCTATTAGCAATTTGAAAAAGGTAGGTTTCAGCCAATGTTTATTTGGGTATTTGGAAATGTCTTTATGGCAACATGATCTAAAGAATAACTATCTAGATGATAATTTCCTCCTCTTTAGCCAGAAAAGTTGTGGAATTATCAAGTTTAATACAGGTTCACAATTCCTCTCTTCAAAATCTATTTACAAGTCCTATGAATTTATTTTTGTGGTCAACTTCCTTGGACTTTTTAGTGCATGGTCTTATCTCTATGTCTGGGGAATGAATTTGTGATCAGATTAGGAAATTTCGAGATACATAAACTGCAGCTTCTCCTGTTTGTATTGAGGCTGTGGAGTTGATTCTGTAGTCAGATATACAAATGTGACCTCAAATGAGGTCCCAGAGGACAGTGGAGGAACCCGAGAAAAATTGATACTTAGTTGCTAGTCACTTACCTATAAAGAAACTATGTGGCAATAATGACCTCACTATCACCTGAACTATGACCTCCTGTGATCACACCATGAGTGGCCCATGTCCAGATCCTTGACACCAACAGGATCACTCAAAGGTTCACATGCAACAATCACACTTTGACTTTGGATTGAGCCTCTCTCATTTTTTTTTTAGTTATTATTTTGCCCAGAGTAGTGCTTTCAAAATAATACAGGTTCTTTACTTGGATCTTCTAAATTTTATTAAGTCAAAATATTATTAATTCAATAATCTATAATAAAATAAGACTTAAAATTTTTGTTTCCCTTCCAACCATTTTGCTTCCAACCATGATCTCTCCCACAAAGTATGGAATATAGAATATGTGATAATGTGAAAAATATAGTCATTTCTATTATAATATGACACACATTTCTAAAAATCACCAATGCTATCCAAAATTGTGCAATTAACAGCAAAGAGCTTATGAGAAAATGAAATTTAAGAAATTGCACTCAGAAATTTCATCAGTGGTACATTAAAAATATATAGAAACTTAATAAAACAGGACCACAATTTGACAAGTTAAGGGTTAGGAAGTACAATAAATAAGGTAGTGTATCTTTTAAACTCCTACTGTTTATTTGAGGAAATAGCCATCAGAAGTGGTGGCCTGGGAATTACAATAAAGGTGAAGAGAAAGTTGTCTGAAATCAGAAACTTGGAATGGGAATTTGAAAAGTATGACTTGTAATGGTGGTGAAATGAGGTGGATGGTAGAAGTTTAAGGTGCTTTGTGTGTGAATGTATTCCTAAGTGGCTGTGTTTAGCTGGTATGATTTTCTTCCTTTACCTACTATTTCTTGAAGATGAAATTTTGCACAAGGAAACACGAAGTTCTCCTGTTCACATGATTCCATGATGTCATAATCCATCCAAAAACTAAACTTTGCCACACAACTACTGCCTCTTTTAACCCAAGCAGAAAGCTCTCACTGCCATCTCCTGATTTATCCTTGCTTCCAACTTTGCACACAAGACTCAGGTCTCATTCGGCTATTATTAGACCCATCTCTAACTTTGGTGACAGATGGAAAAGACATAATGTGCATGGGGAGGGAAAAGAAGAAGTACCATCATCTAATAATTTTAAAATTGGTAACAATTTTTAAATAAAATGATGGCACTAGCTTCTAATTCTGTAAAGGAGAGAATGTTCTTTCTTGTTTTTTTTTTTCTATTTATCTCCAGGAAATTGCACAATATCTGGCCCATAGTAGATGCCCAAATATAACTGATGGCTGAGTGCACATTCCATTAGAATAACAGTCTTATCATATTTCCTAAGATTCTTATTTTGTTTCAGAATCTAAAAACAGAAAACTAACTTTAAAATGAAGAAACTGATAGAGACTTCATGGCAATGTCTTAGCACCACAATACCCAACTATAAATAGAATAAAATTTTCAAGCAGAATAATCTAATGTACTATATTGCCAGCCAAGAGGGAGGAGTGAGTAGTCTCAAGACATATGGCAGAGCTTGAGAAAGACTACCATGTAAAAGGACAAGCTGTAAAATATCAGGCCCAGTGAGCCCATTATTGCTTTATTTCTGCTACAGAGATTTACTGCCTAAAGTTTTTCCTACTAAAATTCATAGAAATTAAAGTCTTCCTTGTTTACAAAGTCTTCATCAAGCCTTTAGAACCAAGGAAAAGTTGAGCAGCTTTGTAGGAATTTAAGAAGAGTTAGGCAGCTTCTAGGCCAGAAGAGAAAGCAAACTAGCTAAGCCAAGGAGACTTTCCAGAAAGAATGTTCTGTGATGTTCTTCAACTGGGGCACCAGCTTGCATCTACGCACTCAGGTGCTTCTTTCAAGAAGCACCTATTTAGTTTGGTAACTAATTTACTGTGTTCACTGGAGCTCATAATATTTATTCAATCTCCTCCATGTATCTACAAAAATACTTCAAATGGGAAGCTAATCAGGGTCAGCCCACCTTTTTTTTTTAACATGAAAAGAAGTTAGAATTTTTGAACAGTAAATGGTGCATTTTCAAGTTGGAAAGCCTATAATGAAATTACAAGACCACCAAAAAATTGCATATATTTGGGGGAATTTGTTAGTAAATGTTTTGAAAAGATAAAAATTTATTAGACATCATTAGCTCAAAGACATTTGTCTTGAACTTCATAAATTGGAAATCAAAATGTATGTCATTTATCATTTACTAATTTTAAGATGTAAAAGGGCTATTAAATGACTTTATTTATAAATAAAATGATTGAACACAACCATTTGCACTAAACTGTAGATTCTATCCAGGATGAAAGTCATACACAATAAACCATTGGCTAAAGGGTTAATTTCATTTCAGAGATAACAATGCTTAGTGAAGAGTAGGAAGTACTGGTAATATGAAAGAACCACTAAAAAAAATTCATCTGGTTTAATAAGGACTGGAACCACTTAAAACTAAGCCACAAATAGAAGACATTCTAGTTTTGGCCTGTCAGAAAGAACAGTATCTTGCCTTTGTTACTGCCCAGCTTTTAAGCAACAGAGCATTAACTCAATCATTCAGCAGAAAAAGGCATAAGATCTAACCTCTTTGTTATGAGGGATGTTCATGACAAACTCTCTGCCTTCCAAGAATTTATAATCCAAATAGGAATAAAGAATCTCAATGATACAATAGCTACACATAAAACAACAGCACAAGGAATATCACAGAGCCACAAACTGTTATTTGTAAAGTATTTGCATAATCACCATCTTTGCCTTTCACTTGGGCAGGTAGAGATAAAATCCAATTATTTTTATTGTTAACTCAGTGCCAAGCACTACATTTTTGGGCTCGCACTGCAATAAGTATTAACTTATTACAATATGAGATTCAGAACATACCCAGACTCGGCAGCACAAATAATTCAATAAAAAGAAAGGAATCCTTTGTCTCTGAGCCATAAAAACCCTACAAGGGATTCATATTTCTTTTGGCAAGATGAATTTTCAGAAGGCTTACACAGGGAAGTACAAAATTGATTTTGAATAAAACAATAAATATTTTAATGCAATGATTAAGTGCTAATCACTGAGAAAATAAATGACTCAGCATTCCTTCAGGTTTGCCTAAGAGCATGACTGCATGTGGCCAACAAGAAAACTAATCAGAGCAGATGCAATCATTTGGGTTGATTCCTTCATCCTCAGCCCTGGTATTTATAATTTTAGTCAATACCTTTTCCCTCTCTCCATTCCCATTCTCTTCAATGTCCCCGTTCCTCCAAAAGTGTTCTCAGAAGTCATTGATGACCTACGTACTGCTACCCTCAATGTCAACTCTTAGTGATCCCACTTGACCTCTCTCAGCAACATTTATCACAACTTCCTTAGTATGCCGTCTTCATCTGACCACACACGCTCTTGGTTCTTCCCCCTGTCAGTACTTCCTTGGCTAGTTCCCCCTCTTTTCTCACTGCTGATTGTTGGGTTGCTAAAGGGCTTGTCTTTATTCTTTTTTCTATCATCATTCACTCCTTAGTGACCTCATCCACTGCCAGTGATTCTTGATATAATGCATAAATCTCCACCTTAGAATGTTCATCTCGGACTCAAAACTTTATCCTGAGCTCTAGACTTATATGTCCAGCTTTACCTTGATGTCTACTAGACATATCACACTTAAATGTCCAAAACTAAATTACTGATCTCCCTACCTCAAATAGGATTTCCTGATTACTTCAGTGGATCCATAATTTTAGATTTTTTTTAAGCCAAAAATCATAGTTCCCTGATCTCTCTGAAAATCAAGAGAGAATTTATGTTTAAACATATTCAGAGCCAGGTCCCTTGTCACCTTCATTTCTCTGAACCAGACCACCATCAGCTTTCATCTGGATTGAGTCCCCAAACCTTTCTTCCTGCTTTGTCTTTCCTGTCCTGCAATATATTCTTAGAGGAACAGACTAAACATCAGTGAGGTCAGGTCACCCTTTTGGAAACCCTGAAATCACTCCACATTTCATTCACAATGAAAGGCAAATCCTCAGTGGCCTTTGAGGACCCATAATGAATCAGGCCTGCTGGTAACCATTTCCCCTCATTCTTTCTCCACTTCACTGGGTGGTGGAAACACAGGTCTTTTTAGTGAGTTCAGACTTTACCTTGTCAGTGAGCTGTCTGTCCCTGACCTCTATGTTTAATAGAGGAATTTTCCTGCCACCCATCCTCCTTCGCTTTCTCTTGTTTCTCTTTCCTATGACATTTATAACCTTCTAACATACTTGAACATTTATGTATGTTCATTTTCTTTTTGTCCTTTTCTTCTAAGGATCGCAAGTCCATTCTGCTCAGTGCCATACCCAAGCATCCAGTGGAGGGCCTGGCACAAATCTGCTTTTAATAAAGACTTGAGAAAAGAATGAGCAATTGGCTCAACCATGATCCCACGGCTCAGACCAAGTACTTTAGAGTCATCTTCAATTCTTCACTTTCCTTCTCATTTATTCAGTACAGCAGAAAAATCGTGTCAGTGCTTGTACTAGACTGTATGTAAATATACCTAGAATTACTTACACCATGTCTCATCCCATGGCTTAGCTCTGATCCAACCACCATTGCCTGTGGCAGGTACAGGCACAGTGACCTGCACTTGGTTTCCCCATTGCACTCTGTTCCTCATTACAGTTCCTCTTCTACAAAACAGCCAGAGACTTGTAGGAACCTGCATCATGTAATATGACCCTTCTAAAAACCTTCCAGTGATTCTCATGGCACTTAGAATGAAATCAAAATCCTTGAGTTTGTAGGATTCTCATTGGGTTGGCCCCCACCTGTGCACTCAATTCCTTTCTTTCCTCTCTTACATTTGTTCATCCACTCCAACAGCATTGACCTAGAAGTTTCTCAAACAAGGCAAATTAAGCCCTGCCTCTGAACCTTGTTCTTGATCTTTCTTAGCCTCTTCTTCCAAATTCCAGATTTTCTCATGACTTACTTTCTCCCTGCATAGAATTCTCCCCTTTACACATTATAGCCTCAAAGTGTTTCCTGACCACCCTACACATAAAAGAGGTCTTGCACTCACTCTCAGTATATCCCTTCCATCTTGCCTTACTTTACTTCATAATGTGGACAATATATGGTTATACTATATTACACTCTGGTTTATTAACTCTTTTCTCCCAAACTAATCCTTGTGAATCAGAAACTTTGTTCTGCTCATTCTTCTCTCCCTGGTACCTAGAACAGTCCTGTCACATAATAGGCCCTCAATATTTACTGAATGAATAAATGAAATATGAAGATATTTAATTCTTAAGCTAGATAAATGAACAAATAGAAATATCTTTCAATTTATTAGTTTTTATGTTAACAAACACTAAATTCTTTTTTTTTAAAGAGAGAGAGAGAGAGAGAGAGAGAGAGAGAGAATTTTTTTTTTAATGTTTATTTTTTAGTTCTCGGCGGACACAACATCTTTGTTGGTATGTGGTGCTGAGGATCGAACCGGGCCGCACGCATGCCAGGCGAGCGCACTACCGCTTGAGCCACATCCCCAGCCCAACAAACACTAAATTCTATTCACTGGATCATTGAACTTTCAACACAAGAATAAATCATAAGACCACTCAAAACTAGCCATACCATTACCTGGTTCCAAACAATACATAGAAACATTTTAAGTTTTAGGCATAAAAGTTGCTGAATTATTTTATATAAGTCTGTGACCTCTCTCTAAATGTTTCAGTTTTACTCTGCTCTGTAAAACTGAAAGGATTTTTTTCTCTTTTATTCAGCCATTACCTCATATAGAAATTCTACTATGTAAGCTAATTGCTGAAGCAAGAATGAATAATCCCAGAACCAGCCTTTGTTTGAGAATAGAGTCACAAATCATAATAACTTGGATAAAGTCCCAACACCCAAATGCTCAATTGAAAGAATTCTTTCCACATTCTCCCACTAGAAATTTCTGTATCACAGGTAACACTTTTCTAAGTAGACAGACCCAACCCTAATCACTTAGCAAGATTTTATCTATAAAGCTTCAATGAGTTATTTCCTGTAACTTTATCATCCATCTACCTAAGTCACAACCAGAAAAAATAGTGACAAGGAGAAAAATGTATGAGAAAAAATATTTCCTGACATATCAGACAATTGCTTCTGTTGGTTTTATTCTGATTTGGATTTGGGTTTTGACTGTGCTGTTGCAAATGATGATTTCTGATGAAGCTTCCTTAGATGTTGACCTTCTTCCCTCAGGTTTTGTCTAAGTGCTAACCATGTGGAAATAATTACAATGTGCCATTATACATACATGAGTTATTTTATTAGTAGAGCACAGAAACATCTTTTAGAATTGGCTAAACTCTCCACGGTGGTGTATGTAGTAATCCCCAAGCTACTTGCTAAATATTTGAGCAAACAGAACATTGTTTATTTAGTTCTTGTTAGCTCCCCTTGTGCATTCTTGGGATGAGGTTGTAGATATTCTGTTTGATATTAAGGGAGGCCACAACCAGAACATCTTTCGTCTGAACTAAAGCTACAAAATCGTGCTTTGCAAAATAAAATTTTGTTTTCTCTGATTCCTTGTCTGTATCTAGTGACTTCCCTAGTTCCGTGGGTATCTTATAATGATCTTTGCTTTTCCTGGCCTCATCCCTTAAATTTGAGCCCTGAACAACTGTAACATCATTTTTTAGCTGCTGGAAGCAATGACCACTGCTGGCCCAGAGATTCAAGAGACTTTAAAATCATGTGTTCCAGAATAAAATGATCACTCTCACAGCTGGGCCTAAGAGGTCCCACATTGGCTTCTGACTATTCATTCTTATATCATCATCTATACCTACCTCCCAGTTGAAAATGTCAGAAAGAAAATGCTTTCTTCTATAGCTTCTGTTTTGTTCCTCCTTAACACTATTTCAAAAACAATCAGATCTATCAGCATCATGAAAAGTGTGGACAGATGAATCCAAGAGGTTTTCTAATCCACCTCCCTTCACACACACAGTGAGATCACTCCTAACCATTGCAAGAGTTTGGTGCCCAAAGAGCCTGATGGCAATTTAAGAGGGTCTTGTCCTGAGCTATTCAACTTGGTTGAATTGCTTTTCGGTCCGGGCCTCTCTCAAGTCACATTCATCAGGAAAAAAATTCACAAACTTTTTGTGGGGAAAAAAATTATCCTTAAATAGCATATTTAACAATAATATGGTGCAGGGCTGGGGATGTGGCTCAAACGGTAGTGCGCTCGCCTGGCATGCATGCGGCCCGGGTTCGATCCTCAGCACCACATACAAACAAAGATGTTGTGTCCACCGAGAACTAAAAAAATAAATAAATATTAAAATTCTTTCTCTCTAAAAAAATGATAATAATATGGTGCAGGAGTTCTGTCTTAACTTGACCTTATTGTTTTATATTTAAGGATATTCGGCGTGGAAATTGTGTTTGTAGAAACAGACTCATGTTTTCAGTACTGGGGACAAGGACATTTTATTAAGTAAGGCCAACTCATATCCTTTGCAATGCAATGTCTTCAAGCAGTTTTTAGCAGAATTGTATAAGTAAATGAGATATTTGGAGCAGAAGCTTCAGGGAGGTTATAGGATGGCTTATGGATCATGGCGTTTGCTACTAAACTTTCCAATTTATTTCTTGAAAAATAGAAGGAAATTTTGTACTAATATTTCTAACACTGGTGCACTATTATTTCAGCTATATATTTTTAAATAATTTAATGTTTTGCAATTAGATATAGAGACACATGAAGAAATGAACATATTTCTTTTACCTCCGATACCATCTTACTCTTTAGTTTTAGAGCTGTCATTTGAATAAGGATAAGTTAGTGTCTTGAGTGGTGATATATGGGACAAAATAGTTAATTTTTACTACATTATTTCAAATGATAAAAACATTAAAAATGCTTTTCAGAGTTTTAGAAATCGTGGTACATTTGAGACTAACATATTTAAATTCCAGATTTTCTTCTATCCCTAGATCTAATTTTCAAAACTACATTACATTGCTAAGCTCTGTCCTTTTTATCCTGTGTCACATCCACATAAAAAAAATTAGGTGTTTAGGATTATAATGTCTGGAGGATTAAAAACGATGAACAGAGCTTTGTAAGCTTCAGATTAACTGGGAATAATTTACCTCTTAAAGTCTAAATAAAATGTGTTTGAAGCCCATTCCACTTTACCTGGAAGAGTTCTGCAAATTCACAGGGAACACACTCTCATGATTTATATCTCATTTTTTTCAACTTAAGTTTCTAGATCATCTCACTGACTTGGATATGTTGACTAGACTTCCCACCATGGAATTTTGCAGAAGGAGGGAAAACCAGGGACTGAACCCAGGGGCACTTAACCACTGAGCTACATTCCCAACCCTTTTTATTTTTCTATTTTGAGACAGGGTCTCACTAAATTGTTTAGGATCTTGCTAAGTTACTGAGGCTAACCTTGAACTTGCAATTCTTCTACCTCAGCCTTCCCACTTTCTAGAATTACAGGCATGTGTCACTATCCCAAGCATATCCATGGAATTCTCCCCAGACTTTCTTCTTCCTATCCTCACTCTTCACAAATATCCATTCAGACAAATATGTGGGTGTAAAAAACTTTACTGAATATTTGGAGAAACAGAGGCAGCAATACTGACCCTAGGGAACATACCTGCAAATACACATAAACATATAAATGTGTGCATACACATGAACAGTCACACATGGGAATACAGATCTACACACACACACACACACACACACACACACACATGCATGCAAAAAAGCAGATGAAATCAGGCTAGCAGTCTCCCATAGCATGCACATTAGTTTAATTTGACTATTTTATTTTAAATAAGAATTAAATTCACATAGTTTATAAATAGAAACCTAAGGATTCTGGCTGTGGAAATGTACAAGGCAGCATTCCTCTGGTGAGCAAACTCCCAGAGGGTAATAGGCACCCAGTTATCTATACCTGGAATATTCTACAGTTTCTCCTTAGAACATGTAGAATATGCCTAGCTTCTGTGGTAATATCCTCCATGAGGAGGCTCTGTGCTAGAGTCTTATCAGCCTCGATCTTAATCTCAGACATTCAGCTTCTGGGAATAAAAGAACTCTCTTAGACAACACCAATGTGTCACTGGGCCTAAGCCTGCCCACATAACAGTCACTTTATACAATGAGCAATATGTATTAATGATGTCAATGACCTAATGTAACTTATGGGATATGAATAAAGCTGGCAGTTCAGATGAGCACCCCCCTTTTTACTTTGCCCTTGCACCTTGCTTCTCTTTTTTTGTTGTTTCTTTACAAAACCACACAAAAATGTATTGAGAAGTTCTGCTCCATCTCTGTTCCCGTGTGTCCTATCTACTAGACCGATAAAAGTTAATCAAGTTTGTAAATTGTGTATATGTCCTTTCAGTGTTTGTTTTTGTAAGCATAAGCAAATATACATACATTTATTTGTCATATTTTCTTAAACAAATGTTAGCATAATGGTGTACACTGTTCACACCTTGATGTTTTGTTTAATAATTCATTTTGGTGATCTTTCCCAACCTTACATACAAAGCTAATCCATTATTCCCTATTAAAGTACAATGTTTCATTATGTAGAGGCACCATAGTTTTTTTAACCAATCCCCTTTTACTGGGCAAATTAGTTAATACCCAATCTTGTATTATTACAAATCTGTTACAATGTATAACCTTCTATATTCTCCATTTTGCACACACAGAGACATATTGGTAGGATAAATTCCCAGAAGTATAACTGCTAGGTCAAGTGGTATATTAAATAGATGTAGCCACATCCTCTATTTATAATGTTGCCATTGTCTTGTACACCAGCAGAGTACACAGGAGACTGTTTCTCCATAGTCTGTCAACAGTGTAGATCTTTAAACTTTGGGGTTCTGATAATCTGACATGTAAAGAATAATCTTTAAGTGCAATTTTAATCTGCATTCTCACATTAGGTGTGGGCCATTTGTACCTCTGTGAACTATCTGCTCATGTTCTTTCCAATGCTTCTCTTGTTTCATTTCTCTTTTTCTTCTCTATTTCTAATAGTATTTATATATTAGGGGAACTAGTTCCAAGAAAGAGAAATAAATTGCAAATGTTTTCTTACTTTCTCATCAGTTGTTCAAATTCATATAGTCATGCAGAAGTATTTTGGTGATTGGTTTTTTTTTTCAAGAAGTTGAATATATTAGTCTTGGGGTGTTTGTTGGTTTCCTTTTATTGTGCTTATAGACTTATTTACTTACTTTTACTGGCTTCTGGATCCCAGATAACTAAGTCCCTCCTCACTCCACATGTAAAAAAGAATTCCAACCATGTTTCAACTTAATACTTTAATCTTAATGTATTAATATGAAGACTGGATACAAGTTTATCTTTTTCCAGAGAGCTACACAGTTCTTCCAATATGATGCTCTTAGGGTTTGGAGAGTTCACATTTACTTTAATTATTTGAGTTAGCACCTTTACCATAAACTAAAGTCCAAAGTACATTTTGCCTATTTATAGTTTATACCCTGCTCTTTTGGTCTGTTACCTTTTCATGCGCTGGTACTATCTAGTTTTGATATTTGAAGATTTAGCATATTTTTTTATCTTTAAAGAACTCTTTAATTTCAGGAACATTTTTTCCTCAAATTATAGTCACAAACATTTAACTGGGAAGCCCTCCTGTCACTCTGCTCTTTTATACTGTAATTTCTCTTTCACATAAAGTCTCATCAGCAGACTATAACACTTGGGGGTACCTATCTTGAATGAGGCTTTGCCTGAGCTATTTTATATGCACTTTTATGTGAAAATATATGTTGTGAATTTATATCCCAGAGAGATAGGCATTCATGTTCCCATTTTATATGGGAGGTGTCAGAGTTGTGGTTTGAACTTCCACAAACTATCTTTTTTCTATCATCCTACAAATAAAAAGTGGGCATTTAAAAACAGCATAATTACACAGAAAGGAGTATTTTGAGGTTCATTTCGAGGTGCTCAGTTATCTGAATGCAATGCAATGTGAAAGAATCAAAATTGGCCAATCTAAGCAGGGTTTTTAAAATGTTGTCATTCAGTCATATATACTCTCTGTGGAAAATCCAAGTTCTCTTTCAGAGAGGAAAAATGGTGTGAAAACAGTTCATTTTTTAGATATCATTAGCAAATCACAAGTGTGTTTTATTGTAATAGATGAAGGTCTACTATGTGATTTGTTGACTTTTGACAATAGCTTGCTATAAAAATGAAAGACTTGACCATACAAAGTACCGGAAATATCTAAGTCAGAAAAAAATATGTATACTTATGCACTTCTGACTCCTTATTTCACAAACAAGAAAAACAAAGACCCAGAGTATAGAAGGCAGGGTCCAAGATGATGGGATAGATGGTTAGACTGTCAGCTGGAGCCTCTTTGAATATTTAAAACAGTCTCTAATGAGAGAAGAATCTATTAAGGGGAGTTCGGTATGATTGGGCATTATTCTTACCTTAAAAGATGATCTGCCTTCTTAAATTAATTTTGACCTTCAAGAAATGGCTAAAATAGAGGTACTGTGATTCATAGTAGCACCTGCCAAACTTTTCCATCCTTATTTTTTTAATGGCAAGATTTAATTGCTTGAAAGACTCTTCCTTTGACCTACTTAGAGGTAAGCAATGGATACATGGCTAAGCCACTTGCACTACCATTACTGATGGGTGTCTTAGTGATGGGTTCAGATTAACACACACTGAAGCTTTATAAGTAAGCAAGCCACTGTGATGAAATACACAACCACAGAGAGTAAACAAGTTACAGCAGTATTCTCTGGGGCAGTAGAGGACCTAGACAAAATGGGGTATTCATAAGGACAAAAAACTGAAATTCCTTAAGAAAGCCAGCACCCACTCCTAGAGTGAACTTACTGATTTAATTTTAGCAATCTTAAACATAATGCACTCCTCTTTTTGACTCTCCACATCTTCCCATAGGGAATAATTCCTCTGGTATGATATGTACCTTATTCTTTCTGCTTTGAAGCACTGGCTTGCTAGTCCTCTTTTTTGAGGGATCTCATCTTCTCAATCCAGTCTAGTATGAAGTGAACCCTTCCCTTCACATTTGAGTTATATGATATGCATCACAGACAATGTTCAGGTTTTTTGTATATGATTCAGACTTTTGGTGCTTATTTGTAGTCTGAAAAAATCATTGTGGTAAAATATGATGTTGGATAGATAGAAGGGAAGCCATAGGAGCCCATATGAAACACAAAGGTATCTTAGTCTATGGTAGCAAGATTTTAGAAAAAAAAATGAAAAATCTCAGGGATTTGTGTTGTTTTTGCTGTTGTTTTGTAGGACTTCCTACTGTCTGGGCAAAGTACACAAAATAAGGATAATAATAGGCTGTGGCTTGAGCAATTTGGGAGACAGTGATGTGTTGTTCTTGTTGCTTGTCATCATTTTTTTCTATTTGGAACAAACTATAATAAAAACAGGTTTGGCCAAAGGGGAAAAAAAGAATCAAGGATTTCATTATGGGCACATTAGATTTAAGAGCTATGCATTTACAAATTGATGTAGGTAGATATCAGGTAGCAGCAGCAAGAGAGGAAAAGTACCAGCCAACAGTCAATTGGGGATTATTTGGTACATGAGTGGAACTTAAAATCAGGAAGGAAGGAGGTAACGAAGGGAAAGAACAGAAAGCTGAATGGAATTCAGTCCCCATGAACTTGGACATTTGAAAGTTGGGTAAAACAATGACCATGGACAAAGAAAAATCCTGAAAGTGTCATCACACTGCCAGAGCAGTATCCTAACAAGACAAGGATCAGCATGTCCCCTGCTGCTGAGAGCTCAGAGAAGATGAGTCAACCAGGTTGGGTAATTTGAAATTAATGTGACACTAATCGGAGCGATTTTGATGGAATCATGGGGCAGAATTAATGTAATAAATAAAGGGTGGAGGCATGAAAGGGGGGTGAAGTTAGAGTCAGTTGCAAACACATTTGAAAACTTTGGATGTGGACAGAAACAGAAACATGACATGTGAAATAAACAAAAACGTCTCAACTTTTTCTCAGCTGTTCATGCTATCTGATGCAGAGGTCCTTGTCCTTTATAATGCTTATGTGCTTTTCAAACTTATTTATTTTACGTAATTTATTTATTCTAATTAGGTATATATATGAGCAGAATGCATTTTGATTAATTGTACACAATTACAGCACAACTTTTTACTTTTCTGGTTGTACAGAATGTAGTGTTGCACCATATTGCAGTCATATATGAACCTAGGTAATGATGTCCATCTCATTCCACCATCTTTACTGCCCCCATGCCCCCTCCCTTCCATTCCTTCCCCTTTGCCCAATCAAATTCCTCCATTTTTCCCATGCCCCCCACCCCATTATAGATCACCACTCACTTATCAAAGAGAACATTCTGCCTTTGGTTTTGGGGAATTGGCATACTTTGTTTAGCATGATATTCTCCAACCCCATCCATTTATCTAAGAATGCCATAATTTTATTCTCTTTTAGTGCCAAGTAATATTCCATTGTGTGTATATACCACAGTTTCTTTATCCATTTATCTATTGAAGGTCATCTAGGTTGGTTCCACAGTTTAGCTATTATGAATTGAGCTGCTATAAACATTGATGTGGCTGCATTACTATAGTCTGCTGATTTTAAGTCCTTCGGATATAGACTGAGGAGTGGAATAGCTGGGTCAAATGGTGGTTCCATTCCAAGTTTTCTAAGGAATCTCCATACAGCTTTCCAGATCGATTGCACCAATTTGCAGTGCCACCAGCAATGTATGAGTGTGGCTTTTCCCCCACATCCTCACCAACAGTTACTGTTGTTTGTATTCTTTGCCCCAAATAACTGGGGGATTTATTTATTTTAAAAAATTTTTATTTGTTCATATATTTATTCATTTCACTTATACCATATTCCGCAATGCACCTCCTAATGAATGCATTTGTTCTAGAGTTTTCTAAATCGAGTAAGCTGTTGTTCTTTTCCTTTAATTAACAACACATGATTTGTTTTATATTGTATTAAATAATGCTAATGCTGAGTCTATTATAGCTGTTTATTAGAAGTTTTGCATATATTTATTCAATAATTTCTCACAGCAAGACTAAAAGGTAGAAACAATTATTATTTCTATTTTACAGCCAAAGAAACTGAGGACTAGAAAAGTTGAGTATATTACCTATCCAAGATAAAAAAGGTAGAAATGGTAGATAATTATCTAGTTCCAGAACCCACGTGTAAATCCAATGATTTTCACATATTTTTTAAATAGGGAAATTATTCTCTGCTATATTAGAATATAGTTAATAATAACAAATGATAAAGGAAGAAGTTGAGACAGACTTAGAACATCAGTGACAGCATCTCCCTTCTCCCACTTGCCTCCTGTCCCTCACTCCCCTGAGGTAACCATGAGGAGATGCCATGGAAACCTAGAATTTACTGAGCTAGCATCTGAATTTCATTCTTGTAGGTTCTGCTCATGTAATCACATTTAATATGTTGATTTCCATTTCACAATCCTCTCCAGTCTAGCATGAATCCTTCTTAATCCAAATGTCTTCTTCTTATATTTATAAATCTTTAGCTGTCCTCATTCAACTGGTTAGAACACATCTCTCAATGCATTCTGGTATTTTCTATGTTCTTGGTACAACTGTGAGGGAACAAATTTGAAAGCAAATTTCTTGGAATGAGCAATTTGCTTTTCTAGTAAGCACTACGCATGAGAGTCTGTAGGCTCCTATTTCCAACAAAATGTATTCATGCCACTCTTTCTAGATTTGTAATTATCATATTTTTGTGTTAGAGCATTATAAATAGCATATATATGCATATAAGCATTATCTACTTCAGAAATAGAAAATTAGAAGGATTTTATAAATTACGCCATGTCATTAGTTGGGAAAACAGTTTTGAACTTTTACTATGAACTTATTTTTTCAGTAGCGAGTCATTGTTACTTTAAAAGCAAAAAAAAAAAAAAAAAAAAAGTTAATTTAGAAGTGTATTCCAAAAAAGTAAAAAATAAAAAAAAACATGAAGTTCTTCAAAATAGAAAATATATACTTAGACCCATGTTAAAGAAATTGCATTCAAATATATACATATGCACACATTCAGGTACATGCAAAAAAAAGTATATAAAATCAAATATGTAGCTACCCCAAAGAAGGGGAGGATGCTGTTTAAAAATAGAAGATGTATTAAAATACATCTATCATCCTAAATTCCTATCCTCAGAGATACCCATTAATGGTTGATGAATCATTTTAACACCTTCTGCTCTTATTAATCCTCAGACAGACTGCATGGAGATTGTAGTGTGAACATAGATTTTGGAAATTTATTGGATTTATAGTCAAGCAAATTGATTAAAGCAAGGAAGCAAATCAACCAACCAAATAATTGCAGAAATTGCACCACGGCCTTAAATATTTGACTGATTTGACAGAAGTTGATTTTTTTTTTGCCAGAAGAGTTCTGAAAATAATGACAAGCTTCCATTTTATTTGAAAGTTGCTTACAGAGTTTCCATGGGAGCTAACTCAACTTCATTGGTCATGACAAAACACAAGGAGCACCTGGATTTGACTTAAGGCATTTTAGTATCGAGGACTTCAACCATTTTGTCACTAAAGCTCAGTGCAACTAACCGGGCACCTGCCCTCCAGACTCTCAGGGAAAGAAAGAGTCCAGTCTGTCATGGGTCTGAGCTTATTCAAATCAGTGAGACCTGTGTGGTCACACTCCCATGTACTCTTTATAGGGAAAGCTGCTGATTCATATTTCTACTCTTTGGCTTTAGTCTGAGCACCAGCAACTGGGCTAGCTAATATATAACTTCACAATGGCCATTTCCCCTGGAAGTTAATCTTTGGAAGTGGTGGCAAAATTCTTTATGTGATTTAATGCAATTTGGGAAGAATAATCATGTTTCCTTGAAATCTCACAGGAGAGGTTGTCTTAAAAGGGCAAGAAATTTGAACCAATCATCAGAGCACACAAACTGTCAGGAAAAAGGGTGGGTTCACTATTAGCTGCTTTTATACTTGCAACAGTATCACTGTGGTTTTGTCAGCATCTTGAAACGGAAAAAGGATATTCAGGTGACCACAGGTCAATGTGAACTTTGTGAACTTAATACTCCAAGTGTTTACCTATCTCTGCAGTTATTAATCCATTCTTTAGCATTTCAGGAAAGATCCTATTGGTTCTATTTTATCATTTGTTCTATTAATTGAAGTAACAAGCTACCCAAAACAAAATAAGACAAAATTGTATTTATTCACATCTTAGCTACATATTTAGTCAAAATGTTGCCATCCTGCATATAAGGCTTTGGAACCTAGAAATTCCCTTTATACAGGGAAAGAAACACTTTGAGTTAACTCAGTTGTCAAATACAGAGATTATGGCCACTATAAAACCTACACACACAGCCTGAGTGCAGTGATCTGTGTATAGTCTTTATGGACTTCATGTGTGGCTCAGCATATATGTCTTCACCATAATTAGACTGTTTCAACCAATTCTCCAGCAAATTCTCCTGTCATCCTGCAAAATATCTAACTATGCAATGATAATACAGCCTTAAGCATGTTCCAGATGACTGGAATGTATGTTGAAGTCACACAGAATTGATGAGAATTCAGAAGTGTGCTCACTCAGGGCAGTTCTAATCCCAAGACACAGAGTTGGCATATTTTCCTAGAAATGCCTATGAGTAACAGAGCAATTGTCACCAGAACAATTTTAATCATTGGAAATAGCTGGGTCTACACTCATAGCTCTTAGTATGTTGAACAAAATGGATTTATTTGGTCTTCCTTTCTTCCCTTCCCCCTTCCTTCACTCCATTCCTTCTTTCTTTCTTTCTCTCAATAAATATTTGTCAAATGTTTGCTATGTATCAAGTACTATTTCAGAAATATAAATGCCAAAAACTTCATTTAGAAGTGTATTTCAACAAAAAAATCAAAAACACAAACTTCTCTAAAATGGAAAATATCTATTTAAGGACTGGGGTTGTAGCTCATGTTGCCTAGAACATGTGAGACACTGGTTCTATCCTCAGAAACCCATAAAAATAAATAAATAAAATAAAGACACTGTGTCCATCTATAGCTAAAAGAAAATGAGATATCCACTTAGACTCTTGTTAAAGAAATTGCATTCACATATTGCACATGCATGCATTCAGGTACACGCAAAAACATACCCAAAGTTTTTTGGGAAATGGATGTATGATGACCACATGATAATAATGGTAATAACTATGTTACACATTACTCGTAGCTTCAGATACATATGCATTGTATATCTGTGATTTTTTTTTTTGTTTTTTAAGAATTGTTTTTTGTTGTTGTTATTGTTGTTGTTGTTGTTTGCCTATTATTGGATATTTAAGTTAGAAGAGGCATTTTGGGCATGTAAAGTGTTTTCCATTCAACTTGTACCTGATGCTTTTAAGTAGACTGAGGAGACTGTGAGCTGGGGAACTGTGCAAGAGAAAAATATCTGGCAATGATTCCTCCTCTTTCACCTTAAGATTAATTCTCAGAAGGATACCTTTCCAACTTCTGTTCAGTATACCATTTATGTGATTTAATGCAATTTGGGAAGAATATTTAATGCAGTTTGGAGAATGTTTGGGGAAGATGGGGGGAAAATAATAAAAATCAAAGGAGCACTTATACAAAGTTAGATTTTTGTTTTGTTTGTTTTTCATTTTTCCCCTGTTTAAATAGTGCTACCTATTAGAGAACTTAAAGATAATAGAAAGAAATATCATTCTTCTAAAATAAGGGTATATGACTTGAGATTTCCAAAGGGAGATCCCAGAGCTAACTCTTGATTGTTTGGGGGCAGGGGTACCGTACCGGGGATTGAACTCAGGGACACTCGGTCACTGAGCCACATTCCCAGCCTATATTGTGTTGTATTTACAGGCAGGGTCTCACTGAGTTGCTTCTCCTTGCCATTGCTGAGACTGGCTTTGAACTCCTCCTCCTGCCTCAGCCTCCAGAACCGCTGGGATTACTGGTGTGCGCCACTAACTCTTGTGGTACCACTGAGGGATGGTTTGTGGGAGCCAATGGAGGTGGACATTATCAACTCTGAGAGGTGAGAAATATTTCCCAAGTATCACTATTGTGGATTTGTTATCCAATGCATTTAAATGTCTCCTTACATAGAAACTGAATTAGACTTACAGGCTCTAATTCTGAAATTGACTAAAAATCCTTTTAATTTTTCTAATGTCCATAATATTGGAGATTTTCTAATGATGTTAATCACATATGTAGGTGAGTGGAAAACTCAGAAACACCCTTCAAAACTGAGTTACAGATACTCTGAGAATGATCCTTGCCTCTAAGATTTCTTTGGACTTACTGCTCTCCTTTTAACTTCTCTGTTGTGATTATAGAATCCTTATGCCAATCTGCAAGTTCCTGGTTACTGGATTTCTGAACAAATTCCTGTAACTATGAAGAACAGCTGTTCCTTCTTGATAATATTTTCCATTTGCATCATTCCAGCATAGCTAGCAGAACTCTTCACTGTACTACTCAAAGTCATCTCGGGCCCAAACACCATGGAGTTCCCGGATCTCTCCCTCGGGCAGATCATGGAGGAAGGCTGCCCATCTCTGTCTCTTTCAGGCTCACCTCCTTCTGCCCAAGGCAGCTCCCTCTTCCCCAGAAAGCACAAGATACTCCAATCATGAAATGTGCATGAAGAAGTTAATACTTGAATTTTCCTTCAATGAATAAGACTTGCTAAAATGCACTATTTAAACAGGGGAAAAATGCAAAACAAAACAAAACAAAAATCTAGCTTTGTATAAGTGCTCCTTTGGTTTTTATTATTTTCCCCCCATCTCCCCCAAACCTTCTCCACTAGAAGAAGCTCACCATACAAGCATAAGAGGAATATATCCTACTGCAAATTCTCCCCAAAAGCAATGGATAAATTTGCAATCAGAACTGAAAAGGGGAAGGGATTCAGGACCAAACCAAGCACCAGGGAACACATCTTCTTGGCTCCCAGCATGCTTTACTAGCTTGCTTTCCCAGAGGGTTCTAGGAGACTGGGCCTTGGAGTTACCATTTGGGTTTCTGGTATTATGAATGAATGAATGAATGAATGAATGAATGAATGAATGAATGAATGAATGAATAATGAGAAGGGGTGGCATACTGACATTCAAAAAGTTTCAAATTTAATTTTTTTTAATTTTTGGCAATATGAAAGTTCAAAGCAAATGTCTCACTCTTGGTCTTGAAGATTAAGTTGTCACAGTATTACAGTGTATAATGTATAATATGTCTCTTATACTAGCAATAGATATTTTTAAAATAAACTTTCCCAATGCCAATTTTTTTTTTAAATTCACAAAGAGTCGTTTCTGGAATCAGAATCTGCTCTACCACTTATTATTCGACCCTGAGCCAGTTAAATAACCCTCTAAGTTTCAGTTTCCTTGCTTGTAAAATGAAAATTATAATAGTGCCCAGATGACAGCATTGTTTGGTGTGTAATATGAACTAACCTGGGGGGAAAATCCTTAGTGGGATGTATAATACAAAATAAATCTTCCGATATATCAGTGATATATGAAAAAAGCAAACAGGCGCAAACAAAAGAGCCTGAGGTTGAGAGGAATGAGAAAAGAGGTCTGTTTTGTAAAGGTGAACACTGACTGTTTAAAATCTAAGTCAAAATCATCTCAAAAGAGATGCAATGTAGTTCTTAAAAATGCATACCCTAAAGAAATATGAACTAAAAATACACTAAGGAAAAGGAGAGGACAAATTTATGCACTAGAAGTATATAAGAGGCTTTTAGGGGAAAACTGGCATATTTTAAGGTTAAGTTATGATATTTATTCCAAGAAAATGTTAAGAAAAGAAAAAAAATGACCCTCTCCCAAACTTCTCCAGCACCATTGTCAGAGACAACAAGTTCACTTACTGTATGACAGAAACCTTTTGTCCACCCATGAAAATTAGCGTGAGGTAGGTAGAATTTTGTTGCAAGAAACTGACAAAGTGCGGCTAATGCTAAGCCTCCTCATTTTTTCACCAAGTCAACATCTCCTTATTTTGACCATCTTCCTTGTGCCGACACAGCACAAGGCAGACGGGGTAAAAAGGCAAATGTAGCCCTGCCCTCTTCTAGTGAATGGTTCTTTATTATAAACTAAAGTGCTACGAAGGAAAGAAATGTGACTTAAGAGATCCTAGGAAAATAGAAATTCCAGAGGGTGGATATAGGTGGTACATGGAGAAGAGATATTTGTACTGAAATCTGAAGAATAGAGAATAATTACTAGCTATGAAGGCTGAATAGGGGAGAAGGAAGGTTTTTCTGGCCTTTGAGAACAGCATGTGCAAAAGCCCTGTGGTAGGAGAAAGTGTGGTTAACCAGAAAGGACAATATGGCTGGGAGGAAGAAGGCAGGCATCAGGGGCAAAGAATATAATCAATGACATATTCTACCTCCTGCTTTAAACTGATATGAAGTCAGCCAGGTGCAGTGGCGCACACCTGTAATCCCAGCAGCTCAGGAGGCTGAGGCAGGAGGATCACGAGTTCAAAGCGAGCCTCAGCAAAAGTGAGGCACTAAGCAATTCAGTGAGACCCTGTCTCTAAGTAAAATACAGAATAGGGCTGGGGATGTGGCTCAGCAGTGGAGTGGCCCTGTGTTCAATCTCCATTATCAAAACAAAACAAAACAAAACTGATGTGAAGTGAAAGAGACTTTCAGCTGAGAAATCAATTACAAGGCCCAGTCTTGGCATCTGATAAAAATTTTGACACTTTCCCTTCTGAGCCAGTGCCTGGATTCTTTTGCTAGTTGTGAAATAGAAATGTTGGTAAAATAAAGAGGCAGAGAATGATATTGATGAGCTTCATTCCATTCTTCCTTTATACTTTGCCAAAGTCAATGTTGACATCTATTCTGGAAACACGCACACTGCTTCTGTGTTCTGTATGGAGATGGAGCTCCTCAGCTTCCTGAACAGTCTGAGTCTCAGAGCAAGTGCAATTCACCTGCAGCTCAGCCAGGCAACCTCTGGAAGAAGGACTAAGGCAGAAGACAGGTCCTGACCCACTGCCATGTAGGGCAGAAACTAAGGATCACTGGTTTCTGGAGGAGAAACATTTTTAAATTCATTGTAAGGAACTTTGAAAGACTTTAATAGTTCTCTTTATTCATTAAGGATGACAAGTGAGGGACAGGAAGTGTTTTAAGAACGGTAATTGATGAGATTCATAAATCTTACCCACTTCCCATGAGATAATATGGTGGCACTAGGATGACTCGGGATTCACGAAGGGGTTCTTCTGCCTGTTACGACAATCCAGGAGAGAAATGAGAATGACCAGAAAAGGCAATATAAAAAGGATGAAGAACAAACAGATTCCAAAAGTATAAGTTGGGGGCTGGGATATTGCTCAACAAAAGAGCCCTGGGCCTAGCATGCACAAGGCCTGAGTTCGGTTCACAAAACAGAAATACAAGTGACCATATGGTAGGAAAAGGTGAGACGAGGAGCCATGGGTAGGTCCTGTGTCACTAATTTGGATGATTTGGAAGCTTATTTGTAGAGAGGAAATGAAATTATTTGGGGGCATGGTGAACTTGAATACCTGAAGAACGTACTGCCAAGTTGTTCAAAAGCAACTAGATTTTTTAAAGCCTATAGCACAGAAAGCTCTGGCTTGAAGCTGTAGGCTGTCTCAAATCAAAAACAATGGCATCGCTGCTGTCTGCAGAAAGGAGTTGGGAGCAAGCAGACGTGGGAGGACACAGGAGAAGGAGCGCCCCAGACATGATGGAGTTCAGTGATGGAGGGAACAATCTAGGATGTTAAAAGCTCCAGAGAGTTTCAATGAAATAAGGCTTGAAAATGTATCCATTGTATCAGCACATGGGTGACCACAGCAAAAGAATGATCTCAGTCCACTGGAGGTGGCAGAAGCTTGATTTCAAATGGCTGGAAACAAAGGATCAGTAAGAAAGCAGAGAGGAAGGAGTGTGGCCCATAGTTCTGAGAGGCTTCCGTGAAGAGAAGCAGCAGCAGTGGCTGGTCCTTGGGGGGGGGGTGTCACAGATCAAGGAGCTTGTAATAGTCATTTTGAGGTCTTTTAAGGAAAAAGATGGAATAAAGAAACCAAATAGGACTCACGATGCAAAGTGACAGTTCAGTTACTAGCAAAGTAAGATCACTTGATTCCTTGAAAACCAGTTTGATTTTTTTTTTCATTTCTGTAATTAAATATGTATCTGTATAGTCTCCCCTTAATAACAAAAAGGTCAGAGGTCATTCCAGGGGAGCCCAGCGCAGCCTTGAACAGGGAGACTCTTATCCATGCTTTGAAAATAAATGTTCCCACCCAGACACAATAAGGAGACAGAACATAGTGCAAGATTAACTCTGAGAGCATCTGGGAAGTAAAGCCCTTGCCCAAGGCTCCACAGAACTCTTGTTTCTAGAAGATAATAATGTCCACATAATTATTTAAGAGAGAAAGTGCAATTTTCTCCTCTGAGTAGATATTTTTGCCTATTCATTTTTTTTTTCTAAATACAGATTTCACTATGTATCATCAACTTGCATCTCTGGTTGAAATGTGCCTGTTAGTCAGTGCCCCATCTTGCTTTGTCTAGATTTTATCCTGCATTTGCTGACCTCTGGTAAAGACCTGCCAGGACTGGGTCACCTCCTCTCTATGGAGCCCCTCCTGCCAGAATGCTGTAACTTAGGGCGCTCTCATGCAGGGAAGATGCCCTTGCTCTGGGAGGTTTCTATTTATTTTGGCTTTAATGGCTTAACTGGGGTCTCATTCTTCAGGGTCCCCAACCCCTTCCCTTCAGTATGTTCTCAGGGCTGTGCCTTGGTTACAGACAGATCCTTTGTCCCAATGGCTATTTGTGTAGAGAACTTGAAGATTTATCAAGTGACTTAAACAGTCTCAAAGCCTATAATCTGTGTGTTGTCCAAAGAAAAGTATTGCTAGTTTCAGAACTATTATGACTACAGACCAAAATTATGAATGTACACTCTTGGAAGTGTTTGAATATTATAAAAAAGAAGGAAGGAAGGAAGGAAGGAAGGAAGGAAGGAAGGAAGGAAGGAAGGAAGGAATTTGAGGTCAGTAAAGAACACATTGTGGTTGGTAAAGAGACAAGACAATTAGTATATTCTGGGGGTTTGAATTCCTAAAATGAGCTGATTTGACTTGGGAAAGATAAAACAGACATGCTTGCCCACTTTTCAAAATATGTCTAGTATATAACTCCACAGCACTGCTAAGGAGGTGAATGCTAACCATGGTCAGGTCATTCTGATATCGTTAGCAACTTCTGATTAACATGTCCTAAAAAATACATTCATTTGTTATTCAACAAATATTTATGACTGAAATGAAGGTATTAAGAGGCCAGAAAACAGATGATAGGATCAGTGGATGGAAGGTCTCATGAAAGTTGAGGACTTGTTGCAATTTGGATACTAGAGGAAGTGAGCTAGTTGGGGAATAAAACGCTTTAGCTCAGATAACAGAGATGTTTCAGTTTGGGGAAATATCAGAAATTTCATTCTAAATGTAATCATTTGAAGATCCTTGTTGGAATTCCATAAAAAGACATCAAGTGGGCTGTCAGATTTACAAGTCTAGAGTCCAAGGAAAAGGCCCAGGATGAAGATATAAATTTGGGAGCCTTCAATGTACAGGTGAGAGTAGGGTGAGATCACCTAGGAGGTGGTGTGGAGAAGAGACAAGGTCCATGACTAAGTCCTGGGGACAGATAGATAGAAGAAACAACCAGCAGCTGGGACCATGAAGGAATGACTAGTGTGGCAGAACAAGTAGCAAGACTATGCAGACTGTGCAGAGTGGGCTGGGGATATAGCTCAGTTGGTAGAGTGCTTGCCTCACATGCACAAGGCCCTGGGTTCAATCCCCAGCACCACACACAAAAAAAAAAAAAAAAAAAAAAGAAGAAGAAGAAGAAGAAGAAGAAGAAGACTGTACAGAGTCCTACCAAGGCAAGAAAAGTACCCAAGGTAGAGATAATATATGTGGTAATAAATGTCACTAGTAGAGTAAGAAAAAAGGCTAAGAATTAACCTTTACCTTTAGCCACATGATCATTATCAGAGACTTGTCAGGAGCAGTGATAAGACCCAAAGCAACTGAAATAGGACTGACAATGAGAGGAGAAAATATGGAAATAGAAAAATAGACAATCTATCAGTCAAGGTTCCCCAGAGAAACAGAAGCTCCATGTTTATGGAGAGAGAGAGAAAGAGAGAGACTGACTCAGAGACAGAGATTTAAGAAACTGGTTCACGCAGTTGTGGAGGTCAGTAGAAGCTGCTGCAGACCCAGGGAAGCTGTTGCAGTCTGAATCTGAAAGCCATCTGCTGAAGGAAACCCCTCCTTTTCTGGGAATTCTGGGGAGGTCCGTTGTTTTCCCTGAAGGCCTTTAACTGACGGGTGACAGCAGATAACCTGTTTTACTCAAAGTCTTCTGATTTAAGTAAAAAGTACCTGGGACCTTACCAAGTTGACATATGAAATTAACCATCACAGACAAGTCCAGGAGGTTTTATATATGTAGGTAAATGAAGGAGAAAATATGCACAGTAAGCAGAGGGGGACATGGCATCAAGAAATTCTTTTTCAAGGTATGAGAAATAATGGCATGGTTTTACACTAAAGGGAATGAATGTGGGGACAGGGAAATTTGAAGGGACAGAAGAAAGAGGGGGAAATTGCAAGAGCAATGTTCTTGGGAGAAGTAAAGGAATAGGATTTATGCACAAATAGGAGGGTTGATTTTGATAGGAGCCATAAAAACTCGTCCATGTTCCAGGAAAAGGGCCAGGTATAGACCCAGGTGCAAGGAGGTGAGCCAATGTGGTAGAAGGAGTTTTCCAAGTTATCTTCTGAATGCTTCTATTTTCTTAGGGAAATAAGAAACAAAGTCATCAGCTAAAGGTGAGCAGGACAGAGAGGTATTAGAGATTCCAAGAGCAAAGAAAAGATAAAATACTTGTCAAGAGGAATATGAGAGGGAATAGACTAGAGAAATTGAATAGAATTTTCAAATAGCATGCAGGAAAGATCCATTAAAAGGTCATTGTTATGAAGTTAAGGTGGGATCAGCCAACATGGGTGTGTTTTTCTGCAGCCACATTCAACGGAACCAGCAGAGGCAGAACAGACAGAGAGTGTACATTAATCAGCCCCTGGGGCTTTGCCCAGCAAGGACAATGAAGGTAGAGAGGAGTGAAGGAGTTGAGTTATTCAAAAGAGTGACTGGAAGGATAAGGTTGGAAATTTAAATAGGTTCAACAACAAAGGATGAATATAAGGGTGAAGAAGGACAGAAAACAGATGGTAGGATCAGTGGATGGAAGGTCTCATGAAAGTTGAGGAACTAGTGTAATTTGGATACTAGAAGAAGTGAGCTAATGGGGGAATAAAATGCTTCAGCTGAGAAAATAGAGATGCTTCCGATTTGGGTGATGGCATCTTGTAAGGCAGGCATCACTGAAGACACGATCATTGGAAGAGAGGAAACACAGAAATCAAATGCCAAAATATTGAAGAGTTCATCTTCATGGATATTGGAATCACCACAATCCTGACAAGAACACAGGTGGGAGTGACTGTGAACCTGGAGCTGAAATCTATGGAGAACGTGGGAAGTAGCCTGGGGATGGGTGAGTGACTACAGTAAGGAAGAGGGACAGTGGGTTGGGTGGTCTGGTGACAGGGTGCACTCCGTGGAAGAGATGGCTGCTCCCCCGTCCCCACATTGTCACAAGCAGCAGAGGCAAGTCTTCAGTCTGTTGAAGAGTTTTAGGGAAGACAGACACATTACAAAAGAGTAAGGAGAAAGTTCTTCCACTACCAAACCACTGGAATGAGAATTATAAAAAAGAAATGACGAAAATCTGAGGGACCTGCAGGGGAGACAGTTTGATCTCAAAGAAGAGGTTGAGGCTACAGGGGACACTACAGATGACTGACTGGGCCATTCACAGAATAGCAGAACAGCATCAGGTGTTCTAGAATGAGGATTGGTTTTAATGGCAGCAATTAATTAGCTCCTGCTAATCATTACCTACCAGGAATTCAAGTCTTGTGTTGCCAGAACTTCTGTTTTTAGAATCAACCAGAATCTTAGTTTTATAAGAAAGCTTACTTACTTTGCAAGTAAATAGAAATATTCCAATCAACCTGTGGGTCATTAAAAAAAAAAAGAAACACTGATCATTGATAGACAGATTTGACCTTCAGGCTACCAATGTGCAAACAGTGTTCTAAAGTTATTTATGCGTGGTGATTCCAAAACATTCGGGGATAAATTCAAGTTGAATCCATGCATCCCGAAGACTCTAAAGTCCTCTAACGTCTCCAGTCACGGAGTTGTTGAATCTTATAATCCCTGGCACATAACAGGATCTCATTAAATATTTCTTGAATGAATAAATACACACAGAGGCAGGCAAAGAACTTCAGCATTTTTTAGTCATTTTCAAACATCTTTTCGCTTCTGTCTCTTCCGGGTTTTTAGGGGAACAGACTTTCAGGTGAAGATCAGTGTGCAGATGGTTTGTTGGAGACACTCTGGAGCTGCACCTGGAAGGGAGCCTGGCAGCAGGAATGGGCAGAGGGAGGGGTGAGCTGTGAGGTGGCTGCAGCACCCCTCAGCCAGTCCCCCTGGGAGCTCTGAACCTGGGCTGCTTCTTCAGTGATTTGAACTGAGGTTGGGGGCTGAGTCTTCACCATAGAATTAGAGCTTCCCTGGTGCATGGGTTGTGAGCCAGCCAACAGGCGACTCGTATGGCAGCTGAGGAAGCCAGGGCTCCAACTAAAGGGGGGTCAGGTATGGGCAGCACACCACAGCAGCCTCCACGCTTCTCCACCCTCACTGTGTGAAACTGTTACGGAAAGCTCAGTGCTTGTCCCCAATGCCAATCCAATAACAAGGACACGGTTTTGAGAAAAAGGAAAAAAGAAGTTTTACTGCTTTGCTAGCAAAGGAGAAGCACCAGGGACTCCTCAGCAGGAACAAGGGGCTCCTAAAGAGGCGATTCAAAGGCTACATTCCACGTGTTCTCTGTTGGAGTTGTCATTCGCTTGTTAATTTGAGAGACAGTCATTTCCGAGATCTTTTGGTACCATCCCCAAATTCTGGATGGCTTTGTTTCTATGGTAGGTGTATACTCAAGGATAGATAAAATCTGTCTAAAATAGGGAAGAAAGGTGATCTTTTTCCCCTGAGATTAGGGATGGGGAGAGATTAGAGAGGAGCAGGGAGAGAGGAAGAAAAAGAGACATGTTTCTTTTAAAAATAAGTTCCAGTGATGGCCGAAGTGGCCCACGCCTGTAATCCCAACAACTCAGGAGGCTGAGGCAGTAAGCGCACGAGTCCAAAGACAGCCTCAGCAAAAAGCGAGGCCCTAAGCAACTCAGTGAGACCCTGTTTCTAAATAAAATACAAAATAGGTCTGGGGATGTGTCTCAGTGGTTGAGGGCCCCTGAGTTCAATCCCCAGTATCCCAACCCCCCAAAATAAGAAGTTGCAGTGGGTATAGCCCTTGCTGCTATATCCAAAGCATAAAGTGGACCACTGTTACAAAAGTGTACAGAGAAGTGAGTTGATCTGGGTGTACGTGGGACTCAGTCCTACCTGACCAATGCCTTTTTTCTCTAGATTTCTAGCCCCAGGGTAGCTTCTGAGAATGTATGTCCACCTGAGAGTATGTCAATCCCCCTCAGAAGTAATCTGCCTTAATTCTTAGAAATATCCTCTTGCAAGACCCTACTGAAGCCCCTTGGGGTGGTCACTCCCTGACTTCATATTGGCGACTAGCCCTTCTGCTGCCTTCCACGTCTCACCTCAGCTACCCTAATCCTAGGTCTACCTTTGTCACTGTGACTCTGGGGGTGGTGGTGAACCATACTACCTCTGGGAATCACTGAAATAGCTCCTGTGGCCTCTTCAGGGAATATTCCATGATGGCATGAAAGGACCCACCAATCACGATCGAACGTTCTTTCATTCTAAATGATTCATCCCTGTAGAGATTGTTCAGGTTTTCTTTCTCAGAGAAATCTCCACAGCATACTTGGCTTTCTCTTTGAAGAACTATATAATTACAGAAAAGAAGAGAGAACACCATGCAGATTAAAGTGCCGAGTTCTTAGACCTTGCACACACCTTGGTGCTGAATTGAACAGCGTTCAGATGCCCTTCAGCTCACCTACCAACATGAGCTTTTTCAAAATGGGCAACTTTTTCAAATGAGGCGCAGTAGCTGACTGAACTCTTTCCCTTCACTTAACCACTTACCTTCCCCGAGAAGGAACTCATTCAATTGCCTTCTTCTCTGTTTATTTTCCTCAGAAATTGCCTCTCTGGGCTCCTCCACTGAGCTTCTTTGATATCTTCGTTTGAATAGAGAATAACATACTTGAGTCACTTCTATGACATTTTTTAAAAGAAGGAAAGAAAGAAAGAAATGCTACTGGCTGCTGAGAATGGTCCAAACATTGCATCTATCATTTACAAGCTCACTCCACAAAATGAGGTCAAATTTGTATTCTTGATGCTTCTCTTTTCTTCTTCCCTGACCACTTCCTCACCTCTCCTCCCTCTTCTCTCTCACACACACTCAAATGCTAAGGGCAGCCCTTGGAGCAGAAGGTCCCCTCCGTGGAATCCTGTTTGTTCATTATTTTTACTCGACAGTGCATTTGGCTGGATGCCTACTTATCCATCCTGCTTACTCAGCTGCAGCATGTTGACTGGAAAGAATTCAACTACTACATAAAGAAGAGTGGTGTTAGGACTGTGTTTGAAAATGGAGACACCTTTATTGTTGCTAGAGATTCTCAGGTAATGCCTTTTCTAAGAATCTCATGCCAGGTTATGTGTTTCATCAGGTGCCCAAAGAAGAAAAGACACATAACAGTGCAAAAGCATCCCTCACACAACCTAGGAGCTGGTATGCTCAGCAGGAACTTAGAAAAGTTGCCATCTTGCCTGTCAGATATAACCTTTGCCTCTAAGTCATAGACTTTTCTGAAAAGATAAAGAGTGATTGCTTATACTTCTAAGGCTTACCAATTAAAAATTCTAGAAAAAGCACATAAAGGACTTGATTATTATTTCTATTTTTTTTTTTTTTGGCACTGGGGATTGAACTCAAGGGCACTTAACCACTGAGCCACATCCCCAGCACGTTTTTGTATTTTATTTAGAGACAGGGTCTCACTAAGTTGCTTAGTGCCTTGCTAACTTGCTAATGTTGGCTTTGAACTCATGATCCTCATGCCTCAGCCTCCCTAGTCTCTGGGATTACAGGCATGCGCCACCATGCCAGGCTAAAGGACTTGATTATTTAAAAGTGTTTTTTTTTTTTAATCTTGATAACACAAGTCTCACTACCTCTAAATAATATAGCTCCCAACTGCTTTCACTGTGGAAGCCTGAGTCTATTACCTTTCTAACTGTTCACTCCAGGGAGATTCTCTATTTCTGCTCTTTAAGGTGAGCTCAACAGAACCAATAGTCAATCACCAAACCCTCTGCTTTTATGAAGCCATTTGACAGGAATCAACCCAAGGAAGGACCAAAACAGAACTGCATGCCAGCCCAGAATTGAGCATCTTTCCAATGCCATCAATCCCTTTCCCACAGGCTACCTTTCTTATTCCATTAACAAATCCCTTATAATCAAGACATTCAAGCTCAGCATCAAAGAGCCTAGAAGTTCAGCAACCTGAACGGACAGGGATCAGTTTGTGTTATGTAGACTGACATGGACCAATAGAAGAAAAGAAGAATCTATAACCATCAACATTTTTTAATGGAAATTTGAGTCAAATATAAAATTAGAGTTGAAAGCTTATAAGAATTTTCTTTTCCTTTTCTCAGTCCCCAAACCTTCTGTCTCTACCAAGATCCAAAATATATATCCTTCAAAGACACAACAATCAGGTCCAATTTGCGTAGTTTACTTGGAAGAAGAGACCTCTTCATATTCATCAACCACATCATCAAATTAATCAGACATTCCACAGAGAAAACAGGGCTTGTTTAAATTAGTTTATAGACATATGTCGCCTAGAAACCCTTGCAGACATACATCCATCCTGACAGTCACCAGGGTGAATTAAAGGAACTGTAGAGAGATTTTTTGTTGTTGTTGTTTTTGTATTTTCAAAGAGACAATTGTTGATGCTTTAATCTATACTAAAAGTCAAGGGATAAGACAATCTCTTTATAAAATGCCATATGCATAAACCTAGATGCAGTGGTACTTATAAACCAATCTGTTTTCAAAAAAACACAAATAAAAGACTTTTTAGTCTAGAAAGGGCTAACTAGTTTCAACTCCTATATTTCACAGAAGAAGCAACTGAGGGCTGAAGAAGTTAGAGAGGGAAAGTATAATCCTACTTTTACAAGTAAACTCCTGAGGGCTGGTACCAACATCTCAGATCCACTTACTTCCCTTGAAACTGGTGAAGCCATGAGGAAACAAACAATTCATGCAGAAGCTGGCAATGACCCCATGCCATCTCAGAAGGGAAGATAGCCCCGGGTCTCCTCAAAGTTCGTTGAATTTCTATACTGTGCTGCTTAAGAAAGAATAGCATTTATTTTTCATCGAATGACACAAAATATCCTGCTTTGTAAATGAGCAATGGTGTGACGGGTAGAGATTATTAACCCAACGAGAAGCGGCTCATGGGCACATCTGGGCTAGTCTGAGAACTCTCATATCCTGTTGTCTGATGGTAATCACTTCTCTAACAATTGAATATCAGATTAGAGGGAGGAATCAGAAAGCCAGATTTGTGCCGGTTTTTATTTTTAAGGGAGATGATTGTTAAGTACTTCATTTTTAACAAGCATCACCTAAATATCAATCTCATGTTTACTGTATAGTTTAATAGCTGCTGTAATTTTCACATTTTTGAATATTTTTTTGTTTTATTGGTTAGATTTAATATCAAAGCCACCTAAATGAATATCTTGAACTTTCCTGTGTAAAAGTGTTTGACAGTCAAGGCTATTTGGAAATACGAAGTTTCCTAACAAGGAAGGGAGATTGAAATCAACTCTCTTACCCAGTTATCCAGTAGTTTCACTGTAATGTGATTAGAATCTTGAAATCAGTTTAAGTGGGGAAATACTTCCTGGTTCATATGTCTCGAGTCACAATTACTGAAGGATGAATATTGCTTATTTCCATTTAAAGTACTTCACTAGGATATAGGATAGTAAAATAAAAACTTCAGCTTGTCTCCTACAAATAACAAATATAAAAATATAATACTTTTAGGGACTTAATAACCAACAGCATCTGAAACTATGTCAGTGAAATGTAGAAAACATTAAATTCCTCACATGGTCAAGATCCAGCTGGAAAAAGACCAAAAGTGAGATTGAGAATGCAAGGTAGCTTATACTTTAGGCAGGGAGTGTTAGAGTTGATGGTCAGTCCTACCCACTGTCTCTTGATTTCCACCCAAGAGTTTTTTCTTTTACATTTTTTTTAAGTCAAGGGTATTGATACAAGGGCAAAGGAAAGCTATAAAAGAGAAACCATAAAACTGAAATTTACAGCCTATAAAAGACAGTTTGGGGTAAATTTAATTTTGGAATATAAAGTCTTAACCAGACTCGTTGATGCCAAATACAGTTACTATTTCTTCAAAAGACAGATAAGAAAACCCCAAGTAAAATTGCTGAATAGAGCAAAATTAATTCAAAACAGATGTTGTTAAATTGCCCCCCACTCTTACTTTCTTAATCAGAAAAAAAATTGTGAACTTGTATATACAACAGATTACGAGAAAAAGAGAAAAGTTTTACACTGGGAGAGCTTTCAAGAAATAATTACTTGTATATAAGAGAAGATAAACCTTAATAAACTGAATAGGCTTCAATTATTCCTTGATTTTTTTTTCACTTTCCCAAACTTTAAAGAAGTATGGGGGGGAGTTAAATTAGAAGGTTACAAACCAGGTTAAATTATTTTTTCCCTACAAATTAATTCAGACAGTAAGAACTAAGTTCAGATCTATATATATTTTAAATGTTTGAAAGGGCCCACTTTTTTCTTCAGGAAAACCCAGGCCTCAGCACTTGCTTAAAATGGATTCTGCTGCTCCTAATAACTTTTTAATGTTGGTTTCTTATTAAGATATCTGGGAGGTTACCAGAAAAAAAAACAGTAAATTTGTAGATTATTGTTATGAACCAAAAATAAATAAATAAAAGGAATAGAGAGTGCTCATGCCAAATTGTACCAGCCTCATGCTAAATTTCGAAGCAATGCGTTTTGACATCAGTATTTTGTGCCTTAAGGTTCAAGTGATTCAGAGAAAATTTGACTCAGTCAGATTTTATTTCCCACATGGAAACTCTCTTAGCTAAACAGATCATTTCATTTTGGAAGAGTTGGTTGGTAAGATTTAAAGTAAAAATTACATTTAATGACCAGATAGAAGGAAAGACACATGGATAGTTTGGCAATAAATCATATAGGATAATAGTAGAATCTAAAATGGGAAAAATGGTGTTCACTGTGATTTTTTTTCCCCAATTTTACTGTGTATTTAAAACATTTCATAGTTAAATGCTAGCTAGGGGAAATCATAGTTTAAAAAAGAATGACCATTCTGAACACCATAAACCAAAAATAATAATAACAGCAAAAGATTTATTTTACCAGCTACAAGTGGAAGCAAACAGCAAAGAACTTTCAGATAGGTGGTTAGCTCACATCATGTAGGGGTATTAGACCAAGAGAGCTGGGTGCAAATTGAAGAGGTATTTGTCAGATACTCAAGGTCAGCCAATAGACTAAGTGCATATCAAGACTGAATATCATTTATTTGAAAAATGTATATTTTAACCTACCTGCAAATCCTGTGCATTTGAGATAGATTAGGTACTTAGAAGTCTTCATGATGTCTGAGTCAGAAAAAGAATAGACAAGTTCCAGATAAATTAGGACAGAAGGGCTCAAGCCTCTTCCCTAAGTACCTCTATCCCCAAACCTCATTCTCGTCTCTCTTTACCCAAGGTTAGTATTGTCTATCATAATAAAGCACCTGGCAAGGACCAGCACTTCCAGCAGGCACAGAAATAGAAAGACCCAAGGCCTGAGAAATCCCAGGTCAGGTGGGAAAATGCACCTGCAGGTGGGAAGCAGCAGGTCTATGGTGAGTTCAAGTACATCCACGGAGCTGGAATCTCAGATGGGGCAGGCAAAGCAGCACAGGCAAAGATTGTACCTTCTGACCCTGAGCAGGCTTTTTGTCTCGTACTTGATCTTTTAGCTATGCAAGGGGGGTCAGAGCTCTGGGGTCTGTTATTGCAAAGGGAGAAAGGCCAACTCCTCACATATCAATGGTTCCATAGAACTGCAGAACGACAGTTTTCAATATTTTTTAACCTCAAGACTGTTTCACATGCTTCATAATTATTATAAATTCCAAAGTCCTTATAAGAGTTACTATCAATGTTTATATTAGAAATTAAAATAGAGAATTTTAAAGGCATTTATTTGTGAAATAATAATAAACATGTTAATATGAATAACATTATAATGTATTTTTAATTAATATATTTAATTAATTATGTATTTTATTTTACTTTTTATTTTTCATTGATTTTTTTAAAAAAATAAATGACAGTAGAATGCACTACAATTCATATTATACATATAGAGCACAATTTTTCTTATCTCTGCTTGTATACAAAATATATTCACACCAATTTGTGTCTTCATACATGTACTTTGGAAAATGATGTCCATCACATTCCACTATCATTGCTAACCCCTGCCCACTCCTTCCCCCTCCCACCCCTCTGCCCTATCTAGAGTTCGTCTATTCCTCCCATGTTCCCACTCCCTACCCCACTATAAATCAGTCTCCTTATATCAGAGAAAACATTCTGCATTTTTTTTTGGGGGGGATTGACTTGCTTTACTTAGCATTATATTCTCCAACTTCATCCATTTACAGGCAAATGCCATGATTTTATTCTCTTTTAATACTGAGTAATATTCCATTATGTATATATACCAAAGTTTCCCTATCCTTTCATCTACTGAAGGGCATCTAGGTTGGTTCCATAATTTAGCTATTGTGAGTTGTGCTGCTATAAAACATTGATATGGCTGTGTCCCTGTTGTATGCAGATTTTAAGTTCTTTTGGTATAGACCGAGGAGAGGGATAGCTGGGTCAAATGGTGGTTCCATTCCAAGTTTTCCAAGAAATGTCCATACAGCTTTCTAGATTGGCTGCATCAATTTGCAGTCCCACCAGCAATATATGAGTGTGCTTTTTCCCCCACATCCTTCCCAACATTTATTGTTGTTTGTATTCTTAATAGCTGCCATTCTGACTGGAGTAAGATGAAATCTTAGATTAGTTTTGATTTGCATTTCTCTAATTGCTAGAGATGTTGAAAATTTTTTCATATGTTTGTTGATTGATTATATATCCTCTTCTGAGACGTGTTCATTCAATTCCTTGGCCAATTTATTGATTGGGTTATTTGGGTTTGGGGGGTGTTAAGGTTTTTGAGTGCTTTATATAATCCTAGAGATTAGTGCCCTCTCTGATGTACTGGTGGTAAAGATTTGCTCCTATTCTGTAGGCTCTCTATTCACCTCACTGGATGTTTCTTTTGCTGAGAAGAAGCTTTTTAGTTTGAACCCATGCCATTTATTGATTCTTGGTTTTAATTCTTGCACTATAGGAGTCTTATTAAGAAACGTTGGGGTCTAATCCAACATGATGGAGATTTGGACCTACTTTTTCTTCCATTAGGTGCAAAGTCTCTGGTTTAATTTCTAGGTTCTTGATCCACTTTAAGTTGAGTCTTGAGCATGGTGAGAGATAGACAAAATTTCATTTTGTCACATGTGGATTTCTAATTTTCTAATTTTCCCAGCACCATTTGTTGAAGAGGCTATCTTTTCTCCAATTTGTGTTTAAATCCAAACCGCACCTTATTCAGAGCCAAGGCTATAACTTGTACTTCTTTGGCATTTTATACATTTTTGGCACCTTTTTCTAATATAAGATAACTGTAGTTATGCAGGTTAGACACTGTGTCCTCTATTTTGTACCATTGGTCTACAAGTCTATTTTGGTGCCAATAACATGCTGTTTTGTTACTATTGTTTGTACTATAGTTTAAGGTCTTGTATAGTGATGCCACCAACTTCATTCTTCTTGCTAAGGATTTCTTTGGCTATTCTGGGTCTCTTATTTTTCAGACAGATGAATTTCATGACTGCTTTTTCTGTATCTATGAGGAATGTCATTGGGATTTTGATTGAGATTGCATTGAATCTGTATAGTGCTTTTGGTAGTATGGTCATTTTGACAATATTAATTCTGCCTGTCCAAGAACAAGGTAGATCTTTCCATTTTCTGAGTTCTTCTTTAATTTATTTCTTTAGCATGTTGTAGGTGAAAGACCTAGAAAAATAATTTTAACCTCATGATCTCATGAGAGGATCTTTCTCCCTTAGACCTGTAGTCCCTGGGATATACATTGAGAATCACTATTATAGAGCCAATGGGTAAAATTTTTAGAATTATCAATATCTGCAGTTGTAAAAGTTGTCTTCAAATTTGTAATGGTAATGTGGATATATATATATATATATATATATATATATATATAATTGACTTTATATGTGTATATATATGCATGTGTGTATATATACATATGTGTGCATATATGTACGTATGTGTGTGTATATATACACACATATATATGCATGCACATATATATATATATATATATATATATATAGTTGTAGTTGTAATGAGCTTCAAAGAGAGGCAATGAACTGCTTATTTTGTATATGCTATCAAACATAGCTAAGAAAGATAATTTTGAAATAGCAAGCAGATTATTCTCCAGAACTAAATTCCTTAAAGGTTTTTGCTCTTTCCTCTGACACTTAAAAAATATTTTTAACAATTAGCAACATGGAAACATAGCTAGAAATGATTCCATCATGCTTCAAACTCCATGATAATGATAAGTAAATTGATTAAACCCAATCCAAGTCACCAGTGGCTGGAAAAGTGTTCTTCACATTTGCTAGACATTTAAGCATGGCCTGCCTCTCTGGGCAGGTTTCAATGATACCACACTAACCCCCCAGATATATCAGGGACCAGGCTATTGTTCCTTTGCTCTTGTCAGTTCTCTATATAGCAAACCCTTACTCATTCTAAAAGCCAAATAAAATTGTATTTGTCAATCTTTCAGCACATCTCATTTTAAAACTTTGATATTCTAAGCCCTATATTTTTTTAAAAAAGAACAACAACCCAAGCTGTGGAAAGGAAGTAAATCTCTCAGGATCCTATAAATTAATTGGTCTAGACAAGAATAAGATGAAGGTCATCTTTGATCATCATCATCTACTGTCCAATTAGTCGTCTCCTGTGCCTCTGTATGCAAAGAAGCTTCCATTCCTGACTTAATAAGTCAAAAGGACTTGTGTTTTGTGTTAAAACTAGGACATTTTTGTAATTACCCTTTTCTGCAGTTCACTAAAACAATGCAAAGTTCTGTAATGAAGGCAATTTGTGTTTAAATCCAAACTGCACCTTATTCAGAGCCAAGGCTATAACTTGTACTTCTTTGGCATTTCTTATTTGGATTTATAAGGCACTCTCGAATGAGTGACTCCTAAAGAGTTACGAAGGGGCTGGGGATACATCCTCATTGGTAAGAGCACTGTATCAGTCTGCTTTCCCTTGCTGTGACCAAAATACTTAACAAGAACAATTTAGAGGAGGAAAAATTTACTTTGGGCTCACAGTTCAGCCATGGTCAGCCAACTCCATTGCCCTGGGACTTATGGAAGAAGGACATAAAATAGAAAAGCTGCTCAGCTCATGGCAGCTGGGAAGGAGAAGGAGGGAGGGAGGTGGGGTGTGTGCCAGGGAAAAGAGATAAACCCCAAAGTCATGCTCCTCCTACAGTCATCACCCAGCAAAGTGGCTGTTTCAAATTATTCATTCTGCAGATGGATTAATCCACCAACTGGGTGAGTGTTCTCGTAATCTAAGCATTTCGCCTTTGAACGTCTCTGTACTAACATGAACTTTTGAAAGACACCTTGTATTCATTCAATCCACAACAAGTTCTTGTCCAGCATGTATGAGGCCCTGGGTTCAATCCCCAGCACTATAAAAATTAAGAGTTAAAAGGGGTTTCCTCATGGTTTTCCTCCTGCCCAAATTAGTTAAATTCAGCCCTAGTTTTTCATTCACTCATTCAGAGTACAAGCATTAGATAGCAATAAAGTCTGTGGGATGTTGGGAATTCATAGTCTGCAGGTGTCTTTACAAGTTTATTCACAACAGCAGGGAGCTCCCAAAAGCCATGGGATCCTGATAACCTACAGCACTTCATCAATTCAAATGCTCAGAGCCCCCTCACCACTATCTCCTAGATGGCCCTTGAGAAGAGCCCTCCTGGATTTGCCTCCCTCACTCAGATGCTCCTTCTTTCCCTACAACTCCACCCCATGCAAGTTGATAGGCTTCCCCTTCTCCTGAAACCTTCCGCAGACACTTGGAACTCACCCAGAATCAGCTAAGTTCTCAGCTCTGCTTGGGGCATTCTTTTGCCATAAGTAGTATGGACCATGCTCCCCTAGGCCCTCCACAGGGAAACTGCTTTCTCTTCCACACTTAGCATCTCTCAGCCTGGAGGTGAGGTCAGTGTCCTCCTTGCTCATCATTGCTCCCTCTAGACTTCTGTCCTTGTATCCTTTCTAAAACTCCAAAGGACTGGATTTCATGTCATCCGGGATGCTGACCTGGGAGAGCTAATACAAAATGGTTCTGCTTGCCTGGAGCTTGTATTCAAAGGAGAAACACACTAAATAAATAAGTAAAAAAAACAGTATGTTAGATAATGATAATTCCTATGGAGAAAAATAAAGAAGGAAGGGGGAAATAACATGTTGGGATGGTTGAGGAGATTTTTAGAGCAAGGTCAGAAATGATCTTACTAAAAAAATGAAACATAAGCAAAGACCTAAATGTGGTAAAGAAGAATGTGCTATTAATATCAGAAGAGAAATGTTTACAAAAATAAAGCTACAAAGGATATTACCAGACAACTGAAAATTTTGAACATGGACAATGTACTATATTATTAAATTATATGATACTATACTGTATACTATATGACTATTATACTCTCTATATAATATATACTATACTACATATATTATACATACCATATATATACTATTATTCTATAATACTATGTTATAGTATTATACCAGTGTGAAATTTTCAAATTTTGATAAAATAAGTAAGAATGGCAATTGAATTATATCAAATGCATTTGCATCATCAGTAGAGAAAGTCATTTTTTTTCTTATTTGATGTGTTAATACATTAATAAATATTTTAATTTTTTCACAGTGCTGGGGGTCAAACCCAGGGCCTCATACATATTAAGCATGCTTTAGCACTGAGCTCCATCCCCAGCTCAATAAGTTTCTATGTTATAACAAATATTTTAAAAGAAGAGACTAGCATTCCAGGCAGAGGGGGGAAAATAACAACAGCCTTAAAGGGGAAAGTGTGCTTTAACGCATTCAAGAAACAGCAGAGATACTAGGACTAAGTTCATCTGTTTATTTCCTTGTCACAGTCCTCTGTCACCTCTGGGTCACATACCTGCCTCATTCCTTGAAGTTTTCACCCCTGCCTCATGCTACTGTGTTTCATGCCACCATAGCTCTTGGTGACTTCAATATCCATGCGTGTGCTCCTTCAGTTCCCTGGCACCTCGACTCCTTGAACCTCTTTCTCTTTTGCACTTCTCCTTATGGTCACATGGTCACCACCATGACATACCCTAGATGTCGACATTCCTAATTACCAAGGAAGGCTTTGTTACCTCCACTTGAAGCTTCTGACTCTGACCTCAACGTTGGTTTTTTTTTTTCCTGGTTTATTCTCTTTAATCCTCCCATTTCAACAATTCTTTAATCTCAACCAGTCACACAATCCATAATACCTCCTCTTTTCCCTGTGCCTTAGTCCTCTCGGGTCCTCATTTCCCCTTCATCCAACCTAGCATCCATGCTCCATTATTACACTCACTTCCTTGTATATACCCTCAAGGACTCAGTCCTTCTTTCCTTCCGTTTTATTTCCTTATCAAAACTTTAATCTTGGTCAGTTTGAACCCTCTGCCTACTTCAGGCCTGTATTCATTGCTAAGAAAAACACACACCATGCCTCTGTCTCCAGTTCAATTCTTGGCCGCTCACCTGAATTAGACCTTAGTACTGGCTTATCTCTCAAATCTTCAAACCTCTTCTCTTCTTCATCTAAGCTGATGACTTTGACACTTATTTTTTCTAAGGAATAGGACTAATTAGAAGAAAATATCCAGTCTTCCCAACTTCATATACTAACCTACCACGTCTCTGCCCAGACCTTGAGCCTTTCTTTCTGGTGCTGATGTTACCAGTGAGCAGAAGCCATTACTGTAGCCGAGGTCAATCCTTCCATTTAACAACTGGACTCGAACCTCTCTTGCCTCCTCCAGGACATAGTTCCAGCATTCCTGTCACCAGATTGCAACTATAATACCTGCCTTAACTGAAAACAAATTATCCCTTGAACTCACATTTTCCTTCCAGCTATTGTCTCATCTCTTAGAAATATCTTACAGAGAAGATCCCCATAACATTTTTCCACTTTCCTTTATGAAGTTATAAACAACTTTGAACATGTGTGCATTTACAATTAAATGTTAGTTCCTTCTTAAAAATAAAAAACCAGCTTTTCTACTTTCTTTCCTTCCCTTATCTTTTGATCTCACTCCAGTGAGGCTCTTTCATCTCTACCTCTCCAGTGGAACAACACTTATCAGGGTCAAGAGTGATGACCTCCAAACTGCAAAGTGCAATGGTCAATTCCAATCCCTATTTCTCTTTTCCATAAACAATATGTGACTTAGTTTATCACTCTCATTCTTTTTAAAATTTTTTAAAATATTTATCTTTTTTGTTATAGGTGAACTCAATATCTTTATTTTATTTTTTTATGTGATGCTGAGGATTAAACCCAGTGCATCACACATGCTAGGTGAGCGCTCTACCTCTGAGCCACAACCCCAGACCCTCACTCTCATTCTTAAGTTGTGCTTGGCTTCTGGAACATTATTCTCTCTTGATTTTCTACCTAGTCCCCTGGATGTTTCTATTCATTCTGTCTTCTTTATTCTCTTCACTTTCCCAGACTTGGAATAATGGAGGGCTCAAGGCTCTGTCTACAGCCTCCTCTCCTCATCTACAGTCTCTGTCTAGGTAACCCATCCATTCCTTTGGCTTTGAATATCATCTAAATCTGACAACTTCCAAATGTTGACTCTCTCTGGAACTTCCCCTTACCCAAATTTTAGTTCTCAAAGTCTCTTTCTACTAACATATATCAATCAAACAGTTCCTACCCTAATCTGCTATGGCCAAAACTTTCTACCTTCTCATTCAGGTGTCAGTCTAGTCTCCTCTTAAAATCAAGCCTTGACAAAAGGATTTGAATGCAAGTAGCTTATTTCAGAGGTGACCTCTGAAGCACTGTAAAAGATTATGGAAGTGAAACAGAAGAGAAACCCCACCAAGGAATATGTAAATGGATCAGTTGCCTCTGTGATACTCTGTCCACCTGTCATTTGAGAAATCAGGTGGGTAAGGAAATAAAATATGAGACGTCCTACCTGTCCCGGTTCTTTCTTGACAGCAAGCTGGTTTTGGATCTTTAACTTTTTAGTATTCTAGGTCAGAGAACACCAGAAGGCACTGGTTCAGAAAGGCATCTTCTGGAGCATATGTAAGAACTGTTAGAGTGTCCTGACATATCACAGATGTATTTGCTGATTCTTTCACTGCTTGCCATCATCCACTAGAAGGCAAGCTTTGTGAAGACAGAGACCTTGTCCATTTTATACATTGATAACAGTCTCAGCACTTAGAAAATGTACCTGACATGTAATAGGAAATCAATAATAAATGAATGATTGGTAGGTCTTTAATATTCTGGATCCATTGCTTTCTTTTTGCCAGCTTTCTTAATTCTGTACAATCAAATGCACAGATTTTAAGTGTATACTTTGATGCATCTTGACAAATGTATATCACTACATAAATACCCCTCCCATTGAGATAAAGAACATTTTCCTCTCCCCAAAATTCTATGTTCCAGTCAATCCTCCCAGACCCAGGCAGCCACTAACTTAATTCCTATTGCAATAGCTGATGTGTGCCCACTCTGGAGGTTCATATGAACAAATCATGCATAGGTCCTCTTTTATATCTTCTTTCACCCACCCTAGTGTTTTTGAGATCCATGCATATCATTATGTGTATCAGTAGGCTATGCTTTTCAATTGTGGTATAGTATTTATTAGTTGGTAGATAATTACGGTGTTTCCAGTTTGGAGTTTTTAAGAAAAACATTAAGATGAATATTCTTGTGCAAGTCATTTTCTGCTTATATGTTTCCATTTCTCTTGGGAGATTACCTAGGGGAAGCATGAATAGGTCAAGCATAGATGCATGTTTTATTTATAGGAAATAGTCAAATTGTTTCCAGAGTAGATGTGCAATTTTTAAAAAATATTTATTTTTAGTTGTAGTTGGATACAATACCTTTATTTCACTTATTTATTTTTATATGGTGCTGAGGATCAAACACAGGGTCTTGCACGTTCAAGGTGAGTACTCTACCACTGAGCCATAACCCCAGCCCCTAGATATACAATTTTACCACCTCACAGCAATACATGAGAACTCAGGTTGGTTGACATTCTCACCAGCATTTAATAATATCAGTTATTTTAATTTCTACAAATCTGGAGGGCATGAAGTAGTCTCTAGTTGAGGATTTAATTTGCATTTTTGTGATAACTAATGATGTTGGTCATCTTTTTATATGCTTATTGGCCATCTGTACCACCTATTTATTGTCTTAAAGTGCCTGTTTTTAGTTAGACTGTCTATATTTTTGAGGAAGCACTAATCCAAAAAGCTCTGATTTGTTTTTAGTGTGAAATGGAATTTGGAATTTCCAGGAAAAAACTTATGGATGCTAAGGATTTCTGCTGAAGTGCCACAGTACCTCTAGATATCTATTTCTCTATTTTTTCCAGATATGAACAAGAAATAATGGCTTCACACAAATACCCATGACTCCAATACAACATCACAGAGCTTATGCTGACCTCTTCCTTTTCATATTTATACTTTCTTTTTTAACAGTAGAAATCTGGCTTATCACAGTCTATCTGCAAATTAAGTTCATCAAGAATGTAAGAACATTGAAACATTAAAATCTCATTTCCTCTTCTCCTAACCTACATGTAAAATTTCATAATTACTTTTACTTTAAACCAGAAATATTCTTTTACTTTTAATACTAGTTCTTAAAAAGTGTGTTAAATTCACATTTAAAAGTATATATCTTATATAGTTACAACACATTTACTCTATGTGCTCTTCATTCCTTTCTGCAAGTCCAATTTATAACCTGTATTATTTGTATTTATTCTGAAGAATTTTCTTAAGCATTTCTTGTGATTTGGAATTTCTTGTGATTTGGGATTTCTGTCAATGAATTTCTTCTGCTTTTACTTATTTAACAATGGCTTTCTTATGTCCTCACATTTCTGGATATAAAATTTTAGGACGATTTCTTTTACCACCAAAAATTTGGTACTGGGTTTTGTATTGTTTACGAGAAAAATTCAGCCATCACTTTTAGTGTATCTTTTTTGTGGAGAGAAGTCTGCCTTTAAGATTTTTTAAATTACATTTGATTTTCAGAAGTCTGACCTAATGTACAAGTGGGCTTGCACATGTTTGGTGTTCTGATGTGTCTAGGGACACTGCTCATCATGTTCCTCCTGCTTAGAGTTCACTCAGCTACTTAGCTGTGGGTTGTCATTTTCATAAAATTTGGAAAATTTTCAACCAGCAGCTCTTCCAACATTCTATTTCTCATCCTCTTTCTCTACTTTTCCTAGAAGTCTAATTACACATATGTTTGAATGTCCCACAGGCCAAGATTCTTTTCATAGTTTCCCATAATATTTTCTCTGTGCACTTTATGGATGATGTCTCTTGACTTGTTTACAAATTAATTTATTATTTCTTTAGTTTTATCCAATCTGTTAAGTCTATCCAGGGAATTCTTTTAAATTCTTCTGATTTCAGCTTTGGGATTTCCACTGGATTCCTTTTTTTACAGTTTCTACTTACAGTGAAGTAAGTTACTATATCTTCACTTATTGTGTCATTTTTCCTATATATCTACATATTTGACATAGTTATTTTGTATTATGCAAATCCTGTGTCTAAATGGCATTCTACTTCTATTGAATGATTTTTCTCTTGAGTATGGATATCTTCTGCATTTTTACATAACTTTTTAATTGTGTGCCAGAATTTATGTCTAAAAGATCTGCAGAGGCTGAAATTGGGGCCTCTGAATATGAACACCAGGCATCTAAGAAGCACTCTCTTTGATTTCAGACTACCTACCTCCCCTTCCATATTCCTGCACCATCACTGGGCTGATAGTTTTTTTTCCTCTTATCACAAGTTGAATTGAGTTGAGGTTTTGTTACAGCTTTTTTAGACTCAGATCACAATTACCTCCAAACATCTCAAAAATGAGTTTAATCCTCTTCCTCTCGAAAGGCCAAATACTGCAGAACTTCAAGATTTCAAGTGGCTAAGACATTTAGTCCACCAGACCTTGAGGCCATGAAATTGCAAGACAACAAAACTTCAAAGATACTTAACACCTCAAGTCTGTGAAAATGCAGACCAGAAAGGTGAGGAATTATGAAAGTTTAAGAGCAGGAGACTTCGAGAAAGTGAAAATGTGAATGTGGGCTCTTGAAATTGATTTCTTCTTTAAAGGTAAAAAAAAAAAAAAAAGAAAGACTTTTTCTTTTTTAGAGCAGTGTTAGGATCACATCAAAATTAAGCAGAAGGTCCAGAAATTTCCCAGGTGTTCTCCTCCCAAGCGTCTGCACTATCAGCATCCTCCACTAAAGTGGGACATTTGTTACTATTGATGAACCTACATTGACAGATCATTATCACCCAAAATCTGCAGTTTATATTAGGAATCACTCAAACATCCAATGGGTTTTGAGAAATATATAATGCTATGTATCCATCTCGATAGGATTATGGAATATTTTCATTGTCCTAATACCCTTTGTGTTCTGCCTGTTCATTCAACCTTCCCGACCACCAAGAAACAGTGATCTCCATAGTGTTTTATTTTTCACTTCTCAGCCATGTGACACTGTTGCTTATGTGGGAAAACTATTCTGTAAAAGATAATGACTCTCTCATCTGGGAGAGTTTGGAGCTGTCCATCAAAATCCAACACCCCATCATACAGGTCTATGAAAAGGCCAGTTGCTTTTTTCCAACTTGAATGAAGACTGTCCTTCTCTGGCAGATTCTTAATGTTAAACTTGCCCCCATCTCAGAAACTAGCTCTATACATGAAAGTGTAGTTGACCTCCAAATTTTAACTAGTGCACCCTCATATTCAATCAACTGCTGATAGAAGATATTTGGGGGAGCAAGTTGCATCTTTACAGAACATATATAGACTTTTTTTCTTGTCCTTATTACCTAAATGATACAGAATAACAATTATTCACATAGCATTTATGTTGTATTAGGCATTATAATTTACTCTAGAGGTGACAAAATAAAAATGAAGAAGCACATAGTTTCTGTGCAAATATTACATCATTTTATATAAAGAACTTGAGCATGTGCAGATTTTAGTATCCTCAAGAGTCCTAAAACAAATATCCTGCAGATATTCATTGAAGAGACAACTACATCTTCTCTCCTTGCTACCTAGGGATATTGCCTAAAAGCCTCATCTTTTGGAAATTTGGTTGTTTTAAACTTCTTTGTGTCCATAGCTAATTTACAGCTTTTAAAAATATATAATTTTTTGTTATAGTACCTAAAATTTCTTTTTCCATCAGGAATACAGGTTTTGCAAATCCTCCTACATTTTAACCAGAGTGGAAACCAATATTTCTTAATAATGGGTTAAAATTCAGTATAGGGAAGATGCTGTACAATTTGCTCCTCATAGCCTCATAAAATGACCAAGTATGCTTCTGTAACAATTTGCCATTTCCCCAAAGGGAGCAAAATGACATATGGTGCTCTTTCCAGAAAAATAAAAAGGAATAAATGCTGCCTTGCATTCTAGTAATTGAAAAACAGCCTCCTTGCTGCTGCTGACACTGGAAATTCTATATCATCTGTCTAACTAACATAGACACCTCTATTGTTATGTATTAAAATCGCACTTACTATATATGGAGTTGGTTATAGACAGTAACTGTTTATAATCAAACTTCCATAAAGATTTTTGGATACTGAAGTGAAAATAACCACAGACATAGAGTGAATAGGATAGAATCCAAAATTTGATGATCCATCTTGGTCAAAGTGCTCTTTCCCTAGATTGCATTAGCATCATGGATTTTAACATAAATGCAGTACTGTTACCAGTCTATCAATATATTTTACAAATAGATCTGGACACTTTATGGTTTAGAAATACTCTTCCAAGAAAGTGTCCTCTGAAGGAATTTACACTGTCATAACAAAGTATTCCCTCCACAAGCTAGATAGAGCTACAAAGAACCATTTGTTTTTCTGTGTATCAGAACATTGGATTGGGACATGAAAACATTCCAAAGCATCATGAGTCTGAATGTGCTTTCTTGTACTAGAGAAGAAAAGACCAGGGCCAGGGCCAATCAATTATATATCTTCTTCAGCAAAGAAAAATGGAATTTATTTTACAGTTGTCATAGATGAAGACTCTTTTCCATGACACTTCTGTGTACTATATGAATTATTCTTACATGCATTTTTGTGACTTTGAGGAAAGTTGCTAGTTTGGGTGGGAAATAGATTTTATGGATTCTAGGGATAAACTATTCCCAACGTGTCATCATTTTGACTGCAAATTCTTGATCTAGAATCAAGAAAGAAAAAAAAATTGTAAAAAGGAAAAAAAGTCCTCTGGCATTTATATTGTATTAGGCATTATATTTAATCTAGAGGTGGCAAAATAAAAAGGAAGAAGCACATAGTTTCTGTGAAAATATTACATCATTTTATATAAAGAACTTGAGCATGTGCAGATTTCAGTATCCTCAGGAGTCCTAAAACAAATATCCTACAGATATTCATTCAAGAGACATTCCTTAACTCTTGTTACGTTTGTCAAACTGTATTCTTTTACCTTAAGTATTCATCTCCCAATTTTCGCCCCAACACTTTAACAAAGATGCTTTTTTTCTCAGTATTGTTGGGTGGGCAATATAGACACCTGTACCCTAATGAGGAATCTGTGAATTTGGAATGTCAGGTCATTTCCAGTAGGTTTTTTGTTTATTTGTTTATTTTGCCACATTCTTTATTCCCTAATTAAAGTGTTTAGTACTAAGTAAATAGTATCAATCTGGATCTTTTCCCAAACAAAGCTCAACATGTATCTAAATAAAGTTGTTGCCCAGAAAGATGTCTTCAAAGGAGGCTTTACTTTAGCAGTGCAAAGATTTTGAGAGTTCTCAATAAGAATACCTTTCAAAGCATGTGGTGCCACATTCTGTCCTACAGAAGCAATAGTGGGGCACAATTTTCCCTGAGTAATAGCTTTGACTGTTGAGAACTTATACAGCAGAAAACTGCCTTTGTTTGATAGACTATTTATGGGTGGGAAGGCAGTTCATCCCGCCTGGTCTGTAACAGCAGAGCTAAAATACTTCGTGATCACAGTCAAAGGAATATGTACCACAACATAATGGAATCTACAGCAAAATTCTACTTACCATGAGGAATATACGTGGGTATTTTCTATTTTATTCTTTTTTTCATTTTCAGAAAATTCTTATTTAGACCCATGTGTAATACACTGAATATATATGTTTTCCCTCAAAGTCCATATATTGAAGCCTAAATCTCTGATAGGATGGGATTTGGAGGTGGAGCCCTTGGGAGGCAGTCATGTCATGAGGTGTCGCCCTCATGAATGGGATTAGTGCCCTTAAAAATCATACACATGAGAACGCTCCCTAGATCCCTCTGCCATGTGAGGACACAGTAAGAAGATGACAGTCTCTGAAGGAAGTTGGCCTTCACCAGACATGGAACCTACTGTTACCACGAGCTTGAACATTCCAGTCTCCATAAATGTGAAAAAAAAATGTCTATTGTTTATAAGCCACCTAGTCTATGGTATTTTTTTTCATGGTAGCCTGAATGGACTAAGACACCATGGAACAGATTTTTAGACCCACGTTGACACTAGGTATAACCTACCATCTGAAAAGTACAACTCTATAATAAATCAGTAAAGTAAGGGAAAGCTAATCTCCTCTGAATAAAGAATTAATAGGCACTTAGGAGTGATGGGAGAAGTGGAAAAAGTCAAGGAAAAAGAAAGCTGGAACCTAAAAAACTGGAAAGAATCTAGAAACTAGGAAAAAAAATGGCCAAAAAAGAACATCTCATTGACCAAATGCATGAAGGCATCTAAGTGACGGTTAATGGTCTATTTTAAATTTTCTAGAGACAATAATGTAAATGACCATTAATTGTTAGAAAACATCATTAAAACTGTGCTGCATTTTCAGGTTTGTACCTGTTACAATTAGGAGAGATGGAATAAGGAGAAAGTGAATGAGGTACAACAAAGACAGATGCAAAACATGGCAAGATCCTTCAGATACTGAAGCAATTCATTTAAGCTCAGAGCACATAACACCCTCCCTCTCCCAAAGCTCCCCCTGGTGTGGGTGACATTAGATATATGTCGAGGACACTGATGTCATGGAGTGAAGACAAGTCTATTTTCTTTGGCTCTACAAATCTTAGATGACTACAGATAGTATCAGGAGTACCCATCCACATTTTATTCAGAATTAAGCTAAGTGTTGGGGTAAGTTACCAAGCTGAGTATTTCTATTCAGAGGAAATGTTTCACAGAAGCACACTCTATCTACTCAGCGCTTACAGTAAAAGCATCATTTACTGGGGACTTGGTGCTCTTGCTCTCCAGCATTCAAGGGTGCTCTTGTGCGCACGCATGTTTTGTCTCTCTCTCTCTCTCTCTCTCTCTCTCTCTCTCTCTCTCTCTCTCTCTCTCTCTCTCTCTCTCTCTCTCTCTCTCCTTTACGAAGACCTTAAATACTCAAAAACTGATGACTGGTCTGCCCTTGGAAAGGCAAATTTTGCAGAGCAGTCTTTGAGCTCAGAACAACAAATCAACTCTGTCTGTCCTCATGTTAACACATGTACTTTCTTAGGTGCCAGAGTCTGGCTTTGGTATTTGGTGTCAGTATTTATTCTTGCTTTCTCTCCCCTATGCTGGTTTAACCCAACCAGTCATCTGGTTCCTAAATCAATCTTGACCAAAGTGGGTCAGAGATCAGCCAGCTTTGATCTACCAGCTGGTGACGTCTGAAATGATTCTCATTGCTAATAAATCCAGCACCCAGGAAAGCTGGGGTGAGCTCAGGTCATCTGCCTGTCCATTGTTCCTTGTCCAAATGCTAACCTCTGCTCTTTGTCCAACTTCATCTGACAAGGATGCCTAAATTTTTAGAGGGTCCTATCCCAAACTCCAGTCAACTTGACTGGCACCCTGTGCCCTTGCCTGGCTACTGGATCTCCTCACTTGTGTGCTCAGCTACAAGCAGGAATCCTACCAAATTGTGTGAATCCCCTCATCTTTCCCCACCACATGCATACATCCTACTTATGTTAATTGACACCCTTTCCAAGTCCCTGGATCTACCATGTCCCATGTCATGATTAGCTCTTCTTTGAGGTCAGCATTGGGCAGGATTTTTTTAATGGCCACCCACTTCCCTGCCCCATCTCCATTTATAGCCACCAACTGGCCAAGATGACCCCATCTAATATAACTCCACTTTTTCCTCTTTCTCACTTTCCAGAGTGATGGGGCGGGGTGGGAGGTACAAGAGGCTTATGAACTTGTCCCGTGCCCGGTGGAAACACTCAACATGAGGCTATTTTTAAAATGCTTTTTGAAAAGAACCTAACAAATATCAGACCTTTTCTGTTTCTTTCTCAAGATATGGGAATATCATCATAGAAATATTTTTATATTCTTATTTTTTCTTTCATCATAAGTCTGTTTCCCTAAAATGTTTTCCAAATTGAAGATTATGTGTGTCAGGTCAACTTTCCATTACAACAACAAATATCTGAGACAAACAACTTATAAGAAGAAGTAGTTTGTTTTGGCTCAATTTTGGAGGTTCCAGTGTTCTGACTAATTGGCTCTGTTGCTTTTGGACTTGTGGTCTAAAAATCAGGGTGAGAGTACATGCAGAGCAAAACTACTTACTTCATGACTAGTGAGTGAAAGGAAGAAAGAGGAAGAGATCAGGGTTCCATGGTCCCCTTTAAGGTTACAACACCAGTGGGCAGAACACCTTTCATAGGCCCTACCTTTTAAAGGTCCCACCACCAGACAATAGTGCAAAGCTGAGAACCAAGCTTTTAACATATAGACTTTGAAGAGCATTCAAGATCCAAACTGTAGGGCTGGGGTTGTGGCTCCATGGTAGAGCGCTTGACTCGCATGAGTGAGGCACTGGGTCTGATATCCAGCACCACATAAAAATAAGCAAATAAAATAAAGGTATTGTGTCCTTTTACAACTTAAAAAAAAAGGATCCAAACTATAGCACCAATTATGGGAGGAATTCCAATCACTGACCCCTGGAAAGCAGCCTCGTGCTTCATGCTTAACTATAGGTGTCAGCTCTTCTCCATGGAAACCCATCAGCAGTAGCCTTCACTCTCAGCTTGGCTTGCAAATGCTCCCTTTACCTCACCACAGGTACACCACAAAGACACTTTTAGCTTTATAATTTTTTTCATGCACACTCTTTGCTCTGCAGAGTGATTAGTTTTATGCTGCCATGAGATAATACATACAAAAAAAGCATTAACAGGTTTGGCCATCACTGCAAATCAAATCATACTGCGTCTTCTCTGAGATAAGATTTGTTCCCCTCACGTTGTAGGGGGTCTCCCATTGTTCTCTATCCTCTGACCCACATATCTTTTTAAATGCAAGTGTATTTAAATGCAATAAAATTAATCTTTGTCTAAGAAATTCATACTCTTAGAGAATGTTAGTAGTACCTTGGGATAATACCAAACAATAGAACAACAACAAATGTTTTTCAACCCTGTTACCAACTCTCATTCCCAGGTCTGAGTGACCCACATGAGTGAGCAAGTACTTCAGAATCATTGATATGTCTGTATTTCAGGCCCCACAGATAAACTAACATTACTTTTTTCTTCCCAACAACTCCCAACCAATTTTTTTTTTTAAGGAGGCACTAATTCCGTTTAGGTTTGAAGACAGAGTTGTGATTTCTAATTTTTTTTATTTGATCAGGAAAAGAAATATGATCGCTGTTTGAAAATTTCCCCTCCACTTAGAGAAGAAATTTAAATAGCATTGATGATAGTAAAACATATGCTTTTCCCAAAAGTTCCTTCCAAAATTAAAGAAGCACATTACTGTCAATCTCACTTTAGTTTCCTTCCCAAACAGCATATTAGTTCTCAGATATGCTTCTGTGGGAGCCCCTGCTGTGTGAATATGCTGAATCTGTGCACTGCACCAGATTCATTGGGATGGCAGCTATCGAAGTGCAAATAATCACTCAGGAATCCACAAGCAGCGGAGTCTTCTTTTACTCCTGTTGACTGTAATTCATCTGTCAAAGCCACTTTACATCCCTGATATATGTGCTATTAACTCTGTCATAGAAAATTAATCTGATTTAAAAAATTATTTCTGAATTTTAAGAACAGGTGACCGAATTTTATATAAATGGAAGATGACTTTCTGTAATTCTACCGAAAATTCTAAATGCATCAGGAGTTGCATTTGTGTTGGTCCCCCCACTTCCCTCTTTGAGAAAATTTTACAGTTTGGCAAAGCCTGACCTAAATAACAAAGATCTGGAGACAGTAGTCCAGGCAAGAGAATCTGACCCCACCTGCCTTTTCTCTCCCCAAAGGCGTCTAGAATAGGATTTCTTCTTTGTTGCCAGGAGAGAGAAAGAGGCAGAGAATACCAAAAAAAAAAAAAAATTTCTTCCTCTATTCAAATAAAATATAGGAAGATGCTGGTTAAAATTACTCTACAGAGAGATTTTTCATAATTTCAAATGTTTTGGCTGGCTGCTCAGAGAGTTCCCACAAAGTTATATCTACCTTGATGAATTCACTACACCTCTAGGTCTGGTCTCGGGCTGGTGGGTTAAGAAACTCGATTTTATTGAGTACATTAGAAGCATCTCTGTCACCCCTCAGAGGCAGACTTGCTTTAATCAAGTTCACAGAGACTGAAAGCCTGTTTATTATTGTATAATGAGAAGCAAGCATATGGGAAGCCGAGTTATTAGAGGGTTTCACAGAGAGCGCAGAAGCAGAACACAGGAGTGAGGTGATCTTAAAATGAATCTCCCAGCTCAAGGTGCTTTAGGCCGTCTCGGCAGCCTCAGGAATAGCTGTGCCAATGAATCATAATGCCAATTTATTACACTGAAGTTCTCTCCTCCAGGATGGTGTTTGGATGCCTCAGCATTGATTTGGAGAGAACTTTCTTTGTCCCTATTTCATTATTGACCAACTCCTTTGGTTTAGACATCTGAGAATACTATCTTGGCTTCTCCTCTTTGGCAACCACAGCAACCAACCCCATCTGCTGTGTTTAATGCCCAAGTTTTGGAGATGGTTGTGTAGTATGTACAAGATGTGTGTACAGTGCTCACAGGTACTTGCTACAGTAATTCTGTCAATGAGTAAATCTAGAGATAATTAGTGAGCACCTACCATGTGCCTGTATCTCTAGTAGTCAGGATGACAAGTGCAGAAGAGGTATAGACAGATCCTGCTTGGCCTCCAATGGGGTTAAGTCTTAATAAACCCACCGTAAGTTGAAAATGTTGTAAATATTATAAATTGAAAATGCATTTAATACACCCAAATTACTGACCTTATAGCTCAGCATAGCCTATCCTAAATGTGCTCAGAATACTCATGTTAACTTACAAGTGGACAAAATCATCTAACACAAAGCCTATTTTATACAAAACCATTGTATTAATCTTTGAATATTATATAAATATTCATTGTATAAATCATTGACTATCTTAGGAAATTATTTAGATACTGTACTGAAAATCAAAAACAGAATAATTTTATGGGAATGCAAGTTACCATGAACAAATCAAAAAGTATCAGTTGTATCACTCCAAGTCACAGTTCATCTGTACGGCCAGCCCCTGAATGCTTCTACCAATCTGTGCAGGGTAAAGAAATGTAAATACTTAAAAACCATAAATGGTAATATAAAATTATAAATGCAAAAGGATTTAAAGATGGAAGAGTCACTACCAAGTTCAAGGGGTGACTTCATGAAAAAACTGGGGCTAAGGTAGATTTTAAAGGGTGAAGGGGAGGGGAAAAAGTCAGAAATTGAGGTAGAATTAGAACAGTCTGGTAAGTGTTGAAAGGTAGTAGGCATTCAAAGATGTATGGTGAATAAATAAAGGAAGTTAGATGAATAAGATCCCTAATGTAGTGTGGGGGAAAGTAGAAAAGTTCTGAAATCCAGGAAGAGTCAAAGAGATGTGGCATCTGACTAGATATACTAAAAGTACTGGAGATTCTCTTGGAATGGTTGTTCCTTTCCCAGCTGAAGGACAAGCATATTATGGTGGCATGACTTGTTCTGTAGAAGTGCTACTCAAAAACTCAAAACTACAATCTTAATGCAATTTTTAGACAAATTTTCTGTAATGATCCTCATAGAAAGTTTTACATAAGAACCAACTACCTATAGCATTCTCTATTCACCCATTCTCTTTTTCTAAAATTAAGCAGAAAGATTCAGCCTTTTATTTGTATTTTCGCCCAAGTTATTTTTTAACCCCTCGTTCTCCTTTTCCTATTCATTTATCCACTCAAGAAATATCTAGTGCTTATTATTTCCAGGCATATGCTAAGCATAGAGTGTGCTCTTTTTCAAGAAAACTGACAAGATGCCTACTCCCTGGTGGAAAGAATAGACAAGAAGTGATAAATAAATGAGAAATACTTAATAATAAAAAAATGCAGAGAAAGAGAAAATACCTAATAAGAAAAAACTTGCAGGAATAAGATGCAGCAGTAGAAGATGACTGTGGGAAAACATGGTGGTCTGAAGAGCCTTCTCAGAATGGGAGACATTGAAGCCAAGACTTGAATGACACAAAGGAGCCAGGTTTGTGTGTGTGTGTGTGTGTGTGTGTGTGTGTGTGTGTGTGTGTGTGAAGAGAGAGAGAGAGAGAGAGAGAGAGAGAGAGAGAGCACGTGTGCCTGCATGTATGCACATGTGCCAACTGGAAGTGGGCCATGGGAGCCTCATGTTCCAGGCAGAAGAGCAGTCTGTGAAATGGCCCTAAGACAGAAGAGTCCATAGAAAATTTGAAGACCCATAAACAACAGTAGTTTATCGTAAGTATGTTGGGTTGAAGAATGGAGGATATGGAAATAGATGAAAAATACAAGGCATAGCTCATAGAGCGTTCAAAGGCTGAGTAGAATTTGGATTTTTGTCAAAGGTAAATAGGATGCTCCCTCCAGTCAGAATAGCAATTATCAAGAATACAAGTAACAATAAACATTGGTGAGGAGGTGGGGGGAAAGGTATACTCATATATTGCTGGTGAGACTCCAAACTAGTGCAACCACTCTGGAAAGCAGCATGGAGATTCCTCAGAGAACTTGGAATGGAACCACTATTTGACCCAGTTATCCTACTCCTTGGCATATACCCAAAGGATTTTAAATCAGCATACTATAGTAACATAGCCACTTCAATGTTCATAGCAGCTCAATTCACAATAGCCAAGCTATGGAACCAATCTGAGTACCCTTCAACAGATGAATGGATAAAAAATGTGGTACATATATATAATGGCATATAACCCCATGATAAAAAAAGAATTAAATGACATTTTCTGGTAAGTGGATGGAACTGGAGATTATCATGCTAAGTGAAATAAGCCCATCCCCCCCACTTTGCCAACCCCCCCCCAAAAAAGACTGAATATTCTCTCTGATACGCAAATGATAACTCACAGTTAAGTGATGGGGAGGGAAGAATAGAAGTTCACTGGATTAAACAAAAGAGAACGAAGGAAAGGGAGAGGAGATGAGAATAGGAAAGGCAGTAGGATGAAGTGGACATAACTTTCCTATGTTCTTATAAGAATACTCAACCAGTGCAATTCCACATCATGTACAACCACAAAAATGGGAAGTTATATTCCATGTATGTATGATAACGTCAAAATACATTCTACTGTTGTGCATAACAAAAAACAACCAATAAAAAAATTTAAAGGTAAGTAGGATGCTGACAGATTTATGCTTTTGAATAGCCCCTGGTTTCCAGCTAGAGACAGGTTTGAAGCACGCAAAGTAAGTGTACAGGAAAGGATGTAGCCCTGGTGATAGTCAGTGGTAGCTTAGATTGGAGAGTGACGAAGTAGGTGGATGTAAAACACATTTTTGGAAGTAAGAAGTTCATTAAGGGACTGGAATTTAGGAGGGAAGGATAGAAGAAAATAAAATGTCTTCTTATTAATATCTCTCTCCCCATTGTCTTCCTATACAGATAGTTAACAGACTGTTAATGATTTTTTCATTGTATATAACTCATTTTTCCTACCTGAAGTTAAAGAGGAGTTGAATAGCAGCATATCCCAAACAAATCAACACTCTGATTTTAGACAGTAAAACACATAAGAAGCAGAAAGAGATGAAATAAAATTCTCAAGTGGCCCTTCTAATTGCTGAAGAAAGAAAATCAGTAGCTACTAACATATATTTGTCATATTGGTCGTAAAACAAGAAACCATTATCTTTTGTTATTAATCTGCTAAAGAGACCACAAATTATGTTATGTTCCCTATCTTTGGCCTTTTTTTTTTGACTGAGTTGAAAAATTAAGTCTGTAAGTTCCTTGGTGTCCTGGATCCTTGCCTTAAAACAGCCAATACCAGGAAGACTTGTTCAATTTAAAGTCTGATCATTAAATTAGAAGTGACTTAAAAGAACTAATTACACATGGGAGATTTGTTCCTTTCAAGTAGTAGGACACAGAGCCCGTCACATCTTGTACTCTAAATTACAGTTATGGCCAAAATGGGTCCTGATCCAAGCACAAAAATTCTTCTCCTATTTTTCAGTTCTCAATTAGAGGTGTCAGTCCTAATTGTGATTTGGTTCACAAGTCTTACAACACACGTAAAAGCCCTATATGGTTTTTGTGTTGTTCTCTTCTCATATTTAGCCACCACTGGGAGGTACTTATCTTTAGACAGTCCACTGACTCCACAATAAGTATATCTTAAAGATCCATCTCTTGTTTAAGAATCATGTTTGTCTGGGAGAAGATTGTCAGAAATTCAGAATGTCTGATGAACGCATCTAGGACGTGACTATGTAAAGCAAACAGAAAATGACAGTTCTGTCCCTGCAGTGTCAGGAACTGCATCATGACTTAACTTCTATCTTAAACGTTTGTCCATAACGTGATGCTCCAAAAGTAGTTTGCAGAACAGAACCTCCTCTATACTTGAAATACTCTTCCTTTCCAATGCCAGGACACCCTTTTGTTACCAGACTTGTGTCCCTGAACTGTTTTCTACGTGATGATTCTCTCCTTCTCCTCTTTAACCTCAAGAAAGTCCTTGGTTCATCTTGTAAATAATCTTCTAAAGATCCTGTTTCAACTGCATCTCTCATCATTCCTAGATGTGAAGGTGAACACAATTTTTAGATTTAGTCTGGAAATCCTACCACAGAAACTTCATCCAAGTAATTGCATGCATCTTTCTAATATGCAAGTCTGGGTTCCACATTCAGGAATAGGGCAGAAAAAGAATGGTTATGAATTGAATAGTGTCCCCAAAATTATTAGGTTGAAGTCATCCCCACACACACAGTACTTTGGAATGTGTCTTTATTTGAAAATAAGGTCATTGAGGATGTAATGAGTTTGATTAAGATGGAGTCATGTTGGAGCAGGTTGGGCTCAATCCTTTATGCCTGGTGTCTTTATAAAACAATGCCATGGGAAGAGACAGGGGCACACAGAGAGAAGACCACATGAATCAGAATTATGATGCCACAAGACAAGGAACTGCCAGAGGCTAGGGGAAACACCTGGAACAGACACTTCCCCAGAGCCTACAGAAGGAACAAGTGGCACATATTTCTGAGCCCCCTAAGAAATAAATACCAGGATCTAGAAAGTGTCCTGCAAAGCTTAACCTTCCTTATGAACTGTCATGTTCTTCATTGAAAGATCCTTTTATTTTAACACTGTATGTTTTTTATTAGTCATGAAAACCTTACCCAACTCAGAAGTTCCTGTTTGCCTAGGCCAGGAGTCTCCATCCTAGAGTCATTCTAGAAGAATTCAGGTGATACTATCCTGCTTGTGTAGAACTCTCTCAGCATCTTCCCACAGGCCACATTACCCAGCTGCATTACCAAGGAGGATATTTTCAAGCCAAACACTGCCTTGGCATAGCCTTTGGAACAGAGGTAGACCCAAATCTTCCATATTAGAAAGAATAAAACTAATGCAATGAGTTGGATAAAATTTCTGTGGTAGGACTGCCAGATGAAACCTAAATCATGTTCCCTTTTGCATCCAGGAATGAGAAGAAAAGTGTCAAAGTAGGATTTTCAGAAAATTATTTATTAAAATGCATCAAGGAGTCTCCTGAAGTCAGCAGGAAGAAGGGAAGAATCCTAGTGTCGAAGAGTTAAGGTATAGATGATCAGTACCAGAAGCATGGCTCAGCATTGGAAAGGAACAACCATTTAAGTGAACTGGAAGTACTGTTGTACAGAAACTTCTAGACCTTCACCCATAGTCATATGGACAAAAAGTAAAAATACATAGGAATAAGACATACAGTTTGAGGGCATTAAGAACTCAAAGCTCAGCAGAATTTCTATAACAAGTTAGGAATGAGAGACCTCACCACACACAACACTCCTGATGATGGATATTTCAGGCCCCATGGAGGCTCCAGGGAACTGCTTCTGCAGATTCTGTCACCAACAACAGCACCAGGAATGACAAGCAAATCCTGCAGTGAGAGGTAACTCGCTATGTCACAGGGAGTTCAAAAAGGATATGTTCAGAGCCCTGCATGAAATATCACATAGGAACTAACTTACCTGGTTGGTAGAAATTTAAAAAGAGGATGTGGGCAGAGCAAAACACTAATTGGTGACTCTTCTTATGATCCTGATTTTTATTCCCAGGAAAGAGTGACCTGAGAAAAGTAAATGGAGTTTTCTTCTTGAATGTAGCTGGTGTTAATGAAGAGACTTATATATGAGCATAGTGTCAATCACAGAAAAATCAGGAATACATGTGAGAGTTCTGATGATTCGGACATTTTAACTAGCGAGTTCACACCATTATTATTTATAAATCAATTTCATGAGTGAATGCCTATTTGCTGATTCTCTCACCTTATCAGGGGAAGAAAAGATGAATATGTGATATGCCTCAAGAGTCCTTAAAACTTGGTTAATCTTATACAGAATAGAAGCACAGAAAGGGGCAGATGTAGATGGGATAGGTAGGGGCAGCTTCGAGAGAAAAGATGGCCCAATGCCGACAAGATGAATAGATCAAAATGGAATTCAACCAGTAAAAAAACAAAAAACAGCAATTTTTTAAAATATCTAAAAGCTGCTTTAGAAGTGGCATGCTTCCAACTTCTCTAACAAAGTAATTTGCCTTTCTAATAAGAAGGACCTCAGTTATGATTCTGGGAAAGTTGAATCTCAGAGGAAGTTGCTCAAGATCAAATAAATTATTAAAAGAAGCACAGAAAGATGCTAAAGCTCCTGAATTCCATCTGGCCCCTTTCTCTTGCCAAAACACTAAGCTTGTGATTCTGTTGCAACCCCCTGAACCCAAAATAGGGCTAAAGCATGGCAGGACATGGAATCACCTTCCCGCCGAAGTGAAAGAGTTTCCTTTCCTCAGTGCCAATGACTTCAGCTTTTTCCATGTATTCCTCATTAGAAATTCTGTCACCATCTTTTACAGAAGCCCTACTTGTGAGGCTAAATGTTGAACTGTTGGCTTAATATCTTCTGATTGAAAAATGGGCATGTGTTTCTCACTTCCGCCTCACTAGGTTTGGACATAGCTCCCCTGTGAGGAAATACGACTCCATGTCCGACAGCTTTTACAGCTGCAAAAGGGCGTGGGACCCAGTAAGGGCCATGGGACTAAGGGGAAGGAGGAGGGATGTCACTCATAGCCTGCTGGGATGTTCCCAGCTGCATATGTGGTGTGGGTGGAAAGGGGAAAATATTGAACAGGAAACATGGACACATTTGGAACATTTCAGAGAGCAGGCAGAACCCTAAGGATCATGTTAGGATCAAGACCTCTATACCAACCAATCAGAATATCATCCCATGAGAAGAAACACAGAGAGAAAAAATGTGTTGACAAATTAACCCTTACATTCAGTGCTCCTTACATGTGAAAGAAACAGCTCTTTATATATTTTCTTCTTTTCGCCTACAAGCTCTGTATCACATTGGTATTAATGTAGTTGGTTCTATTAAATCATAAGGAGAAAAAAGAATTGACTCCAAATACTATCTCCCCAATGGCCCTCATAGTCTTCCTTGATGAGATTCTCTTCTGTAGAAAAAAAATGGCAGCCATTTCTAGGAATAGTATATATAAAATAAGGAAGTATTCTCATCTAGAGAGAATGTTCTAATGTTACCTGGGGATTGTCATAAAAGAGCTGCCTACACCACAGAGAACTCAAAGTTCAAGTTACTCTTCCCAACAAAAGGAAAATTAAGAACACCACTGTTCTTAATATCTCTGTTAACAACAATGACACTGTTAACAAGAGTGTCACTGTTAACAACAATGTCTCTTGAGTGAGAGACCCAGACAAACAAGAGCTGTATACCATCATGTCAAAGGCAAAGTCATTCCTGAGGTAAAAAATAATCCTGGGTGTTTTTGCACAATGCTGGGTAGAGAATAAACTATTTAGAAAGCAATTAATTAATAAAACTCTATGGTGAACCTCAAGGTAATTTGGGGGGGCATAAATAGAGTCAAAGGTTTCTGAATTTGTTTAAAACTTAGAATAATAATTACTTTTAAAAATATCTACAGATGTTTATCAGTCAGTTTCAATAAGAATAACATAAGATACATCTGGAGCAGAACTCTCCAAGTGAATCAACAGCACATGGGTCATGTGAGATGAAAAAAGAGAATTTCTCAGCCCCATCATCAATTTCTATTGAGCACAAATTAAAAGATTAGTGGTTCATATCAGAACATTATTATGTATTACATCTGCCTTACCATGTGACTGCATTTCAGTTAACTATATTGTGAACTATTATTCTCATTTCATAAACTTAATTCTATTTCAAATAAATATACTAGAAACCATCTATGGACCAGGAATTATGCCAGATATGTCCTAAAGATATAAAAAGTATGAGTTCCATCATTTCCAAAACACTTTTATCTGTTTTGTGATTCCTACATCTTCTTCCAATTACTACTATAATAAGCCAGGTGGAATGCAAGGGACCAGTATAATGACAGTGGCTACACAGAATGCAGAAAACAGATCAACTTCCCAGCTTAAGAATTCTACCTTAATGTAGGGTATGGTAGTGTTTGCCTATAATCCCAGCAACATCAGAGGCTAAGACAGGAGGACTACAAATTCAGAACCAGACTGGTTAACTTAGTGAGACTCCCATATCAAGATAAAAAATAAGAAAGGGCTAAAAGAAATAAAAATAAAAATAAATAAAAAGGGCTGTGGATGTGGCTCAGTGGTAGAGCATTCCTGGGTTTAATCCCCAGTACCACTCCCCCCACACACAATGCACACACACGCAATTCTTCCTTTTACTGGAGACACTGCACTGCATAGTAAAAACTTTTCACATCACTACACACTACTTTTCTGATTGTTTTTAGAAACTATTTGGTAACCATATAATCCACTGAAATGGAATTTTAAGTGTTCAAAAGAACTTTTGAAGCCAGACACTAAAGGTACATTTGGGATCATGTAAAATTTTAGGGTGGCTATTTTTGAATTGTGTTCATTAATACATATTCCTGTGCTAAAAATGGAGAAGCCACAGTTGAACTAACATTTAAGCAATATAATAACCTGGAAATCTGGAAATTTCTAACGCCTTGCTTTCATCTCTGGGCCAAACTAGGAGCTTTCATTAAAATGAAAATCAAACTTAAATAGCTTGGACACTTTCAAGCTGTGAACATCAACCATATGTGCAAACCTGGGCAAGTTCTGTCTCCGTGGGATTTTGTGAGTGGGAGGAGGAAATAGATGATCAGATGACTGGACAGATGTTCAAAGAGATCCTGGGATGGCAAGTCAACCTGCATCCATTTCAGCTTCCTTAGAGGCAAGCAGAAAGGACAAACAAAAACCTGGAGGTACAGCAAAAAAATCAAATCACAAGCCGTTAGACAAACAGCTTGAGGACACCAGATTCAATTAATAGCAATCACAGTTTCTTAGCAATGAAAACACTTTAGAGGAAGTGAAATGAAGGTGTAAGAACCTAGTCAATTTGTTACTACAACAGTGGTGCTTTAAATAAGAGAGTATCAAACTCAATACAGTTTTTCAAGTCTATGCACCATAGCTGATATAAAAACAAAAAGCTCAGACTTGGACTTCATGAATCAGAAGTAACATTTCCTTTGCCTTTGATTTCCAAAGAAATGTGAATAATGCTCTTTTCTGCTTTCAATGGCTCACAAGGGCCTATGTAGAAAGTACCTTCTTTAAAGAAGTTTGCATTAAAACCTAGGAAAATGAAGAGACGAAAGTAAAAGAAAGTCTGAAAGAATCTCTTTTTATATATGTTACTCTTTCAGGGATCTTGTATACAGGACGAACAGAAATCACAACAGGTCCCCATGGATAGACACATGGACATCAGGACACTTGTGACACCATTAAACAACTCACTCTGTGCCAGCTGATTGAAACCATTTCACACCTGTCTTCTTGGAATCCACATTTAAAGCTCTTCAAAACTGTTCAACATCTAACTATTCTGAGTTATGCAGAGGTAGCTTTAGTGGACCTTGGACCCTCATGAATGTTGCCAAACCATTTAACTACTCGTCTGTCTTCCTCTTCCCCTCTTCCCCTCTTCCCCCCTTCTCTTTCTTCTCCTTCTCTTTCTCCTTCTCCTTCTTCTGGATTGAACCCAGGGGTTTTACCACTGAGCTAAATCCCCAGTGCTTTTTTGTTTTCTATTTTGAGTCAAAGTCTCACTAAGTTGCTGAGGCTGGCCTCGAACTTGCAATCCTCCTCTCTCAGCTTCCCAAGTTACTGTAGGTGTGCACCATCACATCTGGCTGGTTGTCTTCTCCACACAATTTGTTCTAGGACCTCCCTTCACTTTACCTAACACTTCCATTTGCTTTGATTCAGGAGTCCACTTTCAAAAACCTGTTTTGCTAAAATCAATATTTGTAGGTTTAGTCAATAACTGAGAGATAAAGGACTAGGTTAATTAGATTCTTCTGTCTCCCTGCTCCCCAATGTGTTTATCAGGTATGAACCTATTTTCCACTTGCTTGACTAAGTTGGTACAGATTTTTTAATAACTAGAGATTTTCAACTTCTTTTAATTATATAGTTTGTATGAAAAAATAAAGAAAATGAAAACTTATGTTTACATCAACCCTATACACTAATACTTATAGCAGTTTTATTCACAATTGCCAAAAAATAAGGACTATCCCAAACGCCCTTCACCTAGTGAGGGGGTAAACAAACTGCCTATAAGAGAATACTAGTATTACTCAGCAATAACTTTACTATCACTGTCACATCCTGTAAAAACATGGCTAAGCCCCAATGCAACATTCTAATATTAAACAAAAGAAGCTAGACTCAAAAGGCTGTAAACTATGTGATCCAATTGACATGACATTCTGGAAAGTGCAAAACCATGGGGACAGAAAACAAGTCAGGGATAGACAGAGGGTAGGGTGGGAACATAGGAGCCTGAGCAAGCATAGGGAGCTCTAGAACTGTTCCTCATTTGGTTGTGGTAACCATGCAATCTGTAGGCATTTGTTAAATGGTGACATAACATTTTACTATATGTAATTATACCCTAGAGATAGAAATTAATCAATAAATAATGGATCAACATTTGAAATGAGAAATACGACATGATGATTAAGGCACCTGAGAATCAAAAAGAAATATGGCACCTTCTGAATCTGGACTTACGTATGGTTAACTGTATCGAGTCTCCAGATCCAAGAGCATTACTAATGAAATCAAAATATTATAAAAGAAAATTAAGAATAAAATTAGCAGAATAAAGCAAATACAATTTCTGCTTCCTATGTTTGCTCCCCAACTGTGCTTGCTTAGAGTTTGACATCTTCATAGAGGACATTATAAGGGCAGGTAGATCTAAGTTTATGAATAGGCCATGCTCCAAAGGCCTCTCCCAAGTGCCTTTGTGAATGAGGAACGTATGATACTGTCTTTATCCATCCCAGCTGCTATAACAAAGCATCTTAGATTAGGTAATTTATAAACAATAGAAATACATTGCTTACAATTCTGGAAGCTGGAAAGTCCAAGAATAAGGTGCCAACAGATTTGGTATCCGGTAAGGGTTCCTTCTGTGCCTCAAAGATGTCAACTTCTTGCTATATTCTAACATGGTAGAAGGAGCTAATCAGCTCCCTTGAGTCTCTTATATAAGGGCATTAATCCCATTCTAATCACTTCCTAAAGTCCCCAACCCTTGATACTATTGCCCTAGGGATTAGGTCTCATATGAATTTGGGGGGTGGGGGGCCACAAATATTCAGGCTGTAGCAGGTATTATGAAAAATGTTACAGTCAGCTCATACATTTCTAGACACGTCTTCAAATCCTGCCTACCCACAGTGAAGGTCAACAGTGGACCTTTTGGTGCTAAACTGAGGATATAAATAGGTGGCCAAGGGGTTGTAGGCAAAAGGAAGCCTAAGGGTGTGAATCAATTCACCCTTCCTTGTTGTAGGGCCAGTCCTAGGCAAACTTTAGAAACAAATGAATTGAGTCTTCAACTTGCCGTCCTTCCCATAACCCCCTTCCTGTTCTCCTAGCCCCACATCCTAGGGGACACTTGTCTTGAAGAGACTTCAGTCCTCAGTGGAGGGTCTATGCTCGGGTCTGTGGCCCTCCTCAACAACTCTGCCAACTGGGTTTTAGGAGCGAAATGACTTCAGAAAATTGCTTTATGTTAAAGTATAAAGAACAAAAAGTCTTTTGGTTCTTCCAGAGGTGTTTGTAATTAGAAAGAAATGCACCACTGAATCAGGAGGAAAACTGGTAATGTGTTTACTTTAACACCATTCATTTTAAATGAATATGTTCAAACCTAAAGTACAGTTTCTTGCCCAAGACAAGAAGAATCTAACTCAAGTAAATCACAAATTTATAACAATGTAAATATTTAAAAACAAACAAACCAAAAAAGCAGTTTAAAAAAAGAAGATTTTATGTTCAGTATTTGCAAACAAAGTTAGTGTTTAGGAATGAACTAGCTCCAACTACCACCAGTTATATCACTTTTGTAATTTTTCTCTCCTTGTTCTCCATTCTTACAATGTTTATATAAACAATGGAAGAGTTTACATATTAAGTTCTTAACACAAATGAATCTAGGAAACAAAAATTCAGCTTTTATTTATTTTTATTTTTTCGGATCAGTGGAATTCTGGAATAATCCTGTTACACAACTTTCCCCAAACTTCTGTCATTCAAAAAACCACCTTCATGGTTTTTGCCCTATCTCAGACTGCTGTACAAATATGTCCTTCATATTTTTCTTCAGAAGTTTCATTGAAAGAAAACTCTATTTAAAATAAAAATAATTAGTAAATAGATATTAGTATACTATATTAAGTCTGAAAGAGTAAAATAATCAAACCCATTAATAAACAGGGATGTTCCTAATAAAACATCAACAATATTTCTAACAGAATTCATGCAAAGCCACAGAGCAGCTGCAAAACATCCAGTGATTTCTTTCTTTTAAAAGATCAGTGCTTTCTTACCTTCCAGCTCCCTCTCTTCCTTCTATCCTCTGAGCAAAGTTCACTGAGATAAATATGTGCTCAACTCACAGCAACCAATCTAGTACTGAGCTGGGCTCCCTTCACCATGAATTTGCTTTCTATGGTTGCCAAAACAGAGTTCTAAAACTGAGTGAATTAAAACAACAGAATTTATTGTTTCATAGTTCTGGAGGCTAGAAGTCTAAAATCAAATATCAACAGAGCCATGGTCTCTTTGACAGCTCTAAGGGACAATCTTTTGTTATCTCTTTTAGCCTCTGGTATTTGCTGAGGTACTTGACATTCTCTGATTTATAAGTAGGTGCTTCATTCCAACCACATGGCTACAATCTCCCTTTGTGTCTTCATGTCATCTTCTCTCTCTGTGACCCAATTTCTTTTACTTATAAGGACACCATGTTGGATTAGGGTCCATTCCAGTTTGGACTTAATTACCTCTGTGAAGACCCTGTTTCCAAATAAAGTTACATTCTGAGGCATGGGTGGTGAATATTTCATCATATCTTTGGGGATAAGACCCAGTTCTACCTATAACAAGCCCTTTTAATCATTCATCACAAGCCCAAACACTATGGTAGGTGGTTCTGACTCCCTCTCCCTGGATGTTCCACAATCTGTGCATATTGCTACGGTTGAGTCATCTTAATCCTGACTTCAGATGTGATCCTCATGATCTTTGACAGCTGTGTTTCAAAAGTTCTAATGTCATTTTAGATTGTCTTGTAAATAGAAGCATATGCACCATCCTTTGCTAGAACTCCATTCTAAGAAGCCAGCCTAAGCTCAGTACTAGCCAAGTATGTATTACCCTCTGGGTGGCATGACATAATGGTGAGAGCTTGTAACCAAACCACAGAACCTCATCACTAGCATACAACTGAAAGCACCTCTACTGATGTGAGTTACTGATTCTTTCTAAACCCCAGTCATCTTATCTTTAAAATAAAGATATAATTTTATTATATAAGAGTGATAGGAATTGAAAAAAAAATACATACAAAGTGCTCATGAGCACAGCCCAGACAAATGCTAGTTATTCAAAAAAGTTGGTAGAAATGATTAATAGTAACATCAGTTGCTAGTTTAAAAAGAGATATTGAGAATATTAATTTCTGCAGCTTTCTAGGATTTGTAAAATATCACAATGATAGTGCTGGCCTGGTCTTTAGAGAGTGTGGTCCAAGCTCTGTGTCCTTCAGAGGAATAAGCTGAGCACCTGATGGAACAATTGCCTTGCCCAAGTTCCTAGGGGACCACTTGGAAGTTTCTGGGGTTCTCTCATCATCAGTAACATCCGAAATAGAAAACTTTTCCTAAACCCTTTTAATTAGACACGATCATATGTGTTATCTCTTTCCTGAAAACAGCACAGGCTAATGAATTTCTTCCTTTCTTGTTCTAGTTTTCCATCAATTCCTTTCAAATGTCAGTGATAAATCCCTAGTAGGAGGACTTAATCAAACTGAAGGTGGAAACAGAAAATGTGATGACAAGCCTGCTTAAATTAGGCATAATAAGGTTGTTTTTAGAAGTGAATTATACGGAAATACCACTTATTTTCATTCCCCCACCTGGCCCAGTAAATGAATGAATGAAATTGTATAATTAACTTTATAAATCCTTGAACATGAAGTTTTTCTGGTTTTATAAATTTAAACACCATCCAAAATGAAATGTCAGAAATGAATATCCTTAAAGAAAGAGGGAAATTAAAAATTACAAAATATATCTACCTCTTTAGATTTTATTAAATCTCTATGCTTAATATTAATAAAATATAATATCATTCTTAGCCTTTTTCCCTTTGTCTCCTGGCCTCAGGAAATCAGAATTGAGCTCGGCAATAAGTTCAATGCAAAAATTTAGAAATATCGTTGTCTTGGTTTTCTGGCATGATTTTTTCTAGTACTTTCCTTCTCTTCCCTGTCCTTTCTGGCCACTCTTTTTCTCCATTCACTTGTACTTTCCTTTATTCTAATTTTCACTGAGATCCTCTTCAAATACTAAATACTGGAAAATGGAAGATGGAGGATGTTGAATTGTGCCCCCTCCAGATTCATATGACAAAGCCCTTATTTCTATTTCCTCAAAAAATGACTATCCTTGGAGATAGGGATTTTAAAGAGATAATTAAGCTAAGATGGGGTTACTGGGTGGACCCTCATCCACTGTGACTGCTGTCTTTATGAGAAGAGATGATTAGGACACACACAGAGGTACAATTTGGGAGGACACAGGGAAGATATCCATCTGTAAGCCCCAGAGAGAAGCCTCAGAAGAAATCAGCCCTGTCGACACCTTGACTTGGGGCTCCACCTGCAAAATAATGAGAAATATGAGTGGGTAAGCCATCTAGCCAGCAGTGTGTTGTTCTAGCAAACAAAATTCTAGGCAAAATTCCTCCACCCAGGGACTTGAACAATCACGAGGGAGAGGCAGGTGGGAAATAGGAGATTACAGTGTGGTAATTGCTCTGAAATATATAAGCACAAGAGAAAGAGCTGCCCAGATTGAAGGTGGGAAACCCCAGAGAGGGCATAGAACCTTCCAGAACAAAGGAAGAGTGTGTTCCCGTGTCAAGGTCAGAGTTAAAACACAGAGGGTATTGAGAGATTTCAGGAGGTTTGTCACAGCTGAAGTGTGAGTAGAACATGGGAAAGAGAAGTCAGAAAGCAGGCAGAGCAGTAGGAAACAGGCAGATCAGAAGAAGCCTCCCACTCATACTGAGGCTTTGGGCCTTGGTTCAGAGGGCAAAGGGCAAACATGGAGGCATTTAGGCAGAAGAGGGATGTGGCAAGCCAGCCATGGGCTCCAGGTGTGTGATCTATGAGCACTGAGCACATAAGTGGACTGGACTGACATTGCCTCTCTATTTGGGCTAGTGACGTATGTGTCCTTTTTGCTCTCTCTGCCTATGATCCCCACACAGCACGAGGTGGGTATGACCTTCCAAGATGTCAGTCAATCTGACAGCAAGACATCACAAAGCTAGACTCAACCCCCTGAAACCTGATCCCTTGCCTCATTTGAATGGTGTCTCCCCAGTAAAACCCAGGTCTAAGGCATGCTCTTTCTCTTTCTTGCCTGCCTTGTCCCCCTTTTGGGAGCTGTGGCTGAGGAGCCGTTACTGAACCCAAAAAGGTACTTTCTGTGTCTGTGTCTTTATTTAGTCAGCCAAATTCACTTGGAGTGACCCTGATTGATTGAGTCACATGTCCCCACAGAGGGAGAGAGTCAAAAGATCACTACAGATTTTCTTTATCCATTCATCTACTGAAGGGCATCTAGGTTGGTTCCACAGTTTAGCTATTGTGAATTGTGCTGCTCTAAACACTGATGTGGCTGTGTCTCTATAATATGCTGTTTTTAAATCCTTTGAGTATAGTCCGAGAAGAGGAAAAGTTGGGTCAAATGGTGGTTCCATTCCCAGATTTCCAAGGAATCTCCATACTGCTTTCCATATTGACTGCACTAATTTTCAATCCCACCAGCAATGTATGAGTGTGCCTTTTCCCCCACATCCTTACCAACACTTACTGTTGTTTGTGTTCTTAATAGCGGCCATTCTGACTGGAGTGAGATGAAATCTTAGGGTAGTTTTGATTTGCAGTCGATAAATGGATAAAGAAAATGTGGCATATATATACAATGGAATTCTACTCAGCAATAAAATAGAATAAAATCATGGTATTTGCAGGTAAATGGATGAAATTAGAGAAGATAATGCTAAGTAAAGTTAGCCAATTCCAAAAAAACAAATGCCAAATGTTTTCTCTGATATAAGAAGGCTTATTCATCCTGGGGTTGGGAGGAGGAGCATGGCAGGATTAGATGAACTCTAGATAGGGCAAAGAGGTGGAAGGGAAATGGAGGGGGTATGGGGGTAAAAATATGGTAGAATGAAATGGATATCATTGCCCTAAGTACATGTATGAAGACATGAGTGGTGTTAATATACTTTATACACAACAAGAGATATAAAAAATTGTGCTCTATATGTGTAATATGAATTGTAACGCATTCTGCTGTCCTGTGTAACAAATTAGAATAAGAAATTTTAAAAGAGCACTACAGAAAGAATATAGGGAATGGATGGGGTGTGGTGATCTTGAAAACAAAACTACCTGCTAAGTCCTTAACTGTGAACTTAGTCTAGGAAGAATGTGAATGTCCAGTTGAGGCAGCTAGATCACGAGTGGGCAAGATTTGTTGACCAATTGGATGTTGTCAGAAAGGTAGAAAGGGAGGACTGTGAGCGTCTCTAGGCATTTGGCTTGAGTAACTGGGCACTACTGACCGAGAATGGGAATCCTTTTGGAGCTCCATTTCCTTTCACCCAGACAGTGGGAGGGTTAGGAGGACCAATGAAGTAGATGGTTGGAGAAACAGGTCTCAAGCTCAGGGTAAAACTTGGAAATGTGATCTGGGTGAAAGCAACCAGACCCCAAAGGTCACGTACTATAGGCTATCACTGACATGAAAGCTGCAGAGGAGGTGCCTCTATTGAGAGGCAAAATGGATTAATGATTGCTAAAAAACTGGGGGTGGGAGTAAAGGCCAGGGATTAGCAGTGATTGACTCATGGGTACAGGGTTTCCCTTGGAGTGGGAAAATCTCCAGAAATGACCGCACAACCTTAAAATAGGTTAAAGACCAGGGCATTATATATATAATTTAACAATGGACAATTTATGTTTGTGAATATATATGCACTCTTGTTTGCTGTATGAATTACATCTCAATAAAAAAGTATTATGGACACAGAAAAAATCAATCATAACATAGAAGTGTTTGTTAAAGCAAAAATGTAATAAATATAAATTAGGTTTTATTATAAAACCTCAATTCCTTTTTGAAAGGAACCAAGATATAAGCAAATAAATATGCATCATGATTTCCTCATCTTTTGGAGAACTTGAACTTTTTCAAAATTTCTGTTAACTCTTTCATAATTTAGTATAGCAAGCTTGAATAAAACATCAGAGCTGGTCCACACTAAATCAAGGCTTGTGGTCAGGCCCACCCTTTGCTGGCAAGCTTTGCCCCAGTGCTTGCTGGGATATCTGTTCAGCTCACGGAGGATGTTTACTATGATTGGCAAATTGGAAACCAGCCTATCTTCTAATTGCAATGCAATAGTTTATTTAGCTAACTACTGGTCAGTATATTACCATTAAAGAAAAGGGGGATAATAAAATAACATGTTCCCAAATGCCTCCTTTCTGTTCCCCAAAATGTAGCCACGTTAAGGGAACAATGGGAGCAAGCCTGGGCCAGAAAGTCCAGGTACATATTATCTTGAAGGACACTGGCTTTCTCTACCTCCACTGCCACCTAGGGTAAGCTAGCATTAGCTATAGAAAACTACTTTCTTGCATGTGCTCCAGGATAGTTGCTCCTTGGGATTCTGGTCCTACAAGCAAACGGGGCAAGCTAATGCTGAAGATGTCACTGCTTCTGCACTCTAACATAGAAAATCTCTCTCTTGTGGGGACTGATGTGGAACTGAAGGCACTGTGGAAAAGACATGGGTTGCTTGCCTAGCAGGCCACCAAATGGACAGAACATCCTGAGGGATGGGAGGCTCTGCTCAGCAAGACACCCTGAGGGATGGACATGCTGCCAGCTCAGACCATTGCAAGTGAACTGTCTGTGGAGCAGCCGCTGATCTCTTGTAAGTTTTTCCCAATAAGTCCTGTCTCCCATGCTGTGTCCAGGCACTGCTTTGACCTTCCCGAAGCCTTGCCCACTGCCCTGGCACAACTGGGTAGTGGAAATGACTGTCAGCATTGCCACTAGGGACTGTTAGCACCTCAAAACAGTAATCGTTGAGTACTCTTCTTTGTTCAAAATGAGCATCTACAGGCAGCTAAATATTGGCTTTGTAAGGAAAGATGATGGACACTGGTTAATTAGACACACATGCAAATTGTAAGCTAGGCAGATAGATTTCTTAACCTATTTAAGGCTGACATTGTTATTGTTGTTGTTTCTTGTGGTATTTAGTGGCTGAATCCAGGGGGCTTGTTAGGCAAGTGTTCTGCCACCAAGCTACATCCCCAGTCCATTTTTCAAATTTTTATTTTGCGACAGGGTCTTGCTAAGTTGCCCAGGCTGGCCTTGAATTTACAATCCTCCTGCCTTAGCCTCCCACATAACTAAGGTTACAAGTGTGCACCATCATGTTCAGTTTTAAGACTATAATTCTATTTAGTAAATGCCCATTAAGTAAAATATACTTCAAAGCAGTAGATTTTTGCCCACATTCTACCCCAGGACATTTGAGAACATCTGGAGATATTTTTGATTAACGAGAATGAGGGACAGAGAGGGCATTCTATTCTATCTAATGGTAGAGGCCATGGATGATATTTAAAACCCCCTAATACACAAGAAAGCCCCCCACAAAAGATAATTTTCCCATCCAATATGTCCATAGGCTGAGGCTGAGAAACCCTGCCTTCATCTTGGCATATAATAACCATAATATTAACAGAAGGCCATCTGTATTTCAGGATCATATGTGAGTCAATCTGGTTAATGATTTGTTGTAATGAGATCAGATTGGAAAGAGACTTATGCAAACTCTCTCCAATCTTTCCTAATTTCTGGATAAAACAGCCATGACATTTATTTTAATAGCTCAAATGGCAATACGTAACACATGCATCACATAAGCTGGTGTTTTCTCTTTGCTCTTGCTCTCAGGTTTTTCCATTCACATCACAGACAGCAAAACCAGGGGGAAGGTATAATAAACCAGAGAGCATGGCCTCCATCACAGGTCTGTGGCGACAGACCCTCCACTTGGGCACACCAATCTGCACAAAGTCAACCGAAAGAAGGACGATTTTATTTTATTTTCCTCCCTATTTGTTTAAATTAGAAAATGAAAAAGCTAGCAAAATGAGTTTGTGACCTGTCAAAGTTTGGCACATCTGTACAAGTGTCACCTCATTATGTGGGTTTTATATGAACATGAAATCAGCTTAATTAATCTGGACCATCCAAACTATAAAAATTCCTCCCAACAGGATTTCCCATAAACTCTGGGGCAAACACCCAGCTAATGTAACCATTTAGCTGCCTTTCTTCGGAACCCAAGCCCTGTGACGTTCCAGCTATTTCCTCTTTCTCAATAAAGAAGAAGAAAACAAGCATTCAGACTCTCGGAGAGTGTAAGTGGGACACATGACAGAAATGAGCCCTGTTTCATGTTCTAAAAGATAATTCATCGCTCACCGTTTCTGCTCCTTTGGAATGGAGCGGCCTGTCTATTTTCCAGCCTTAGGGGCCCAAGAGGATTTGAAAATATCTCTCCTCCAATTTTCTGTCAACTGAGATAAGCCAGGGTGTGAATGTTGACAGTTTGGAAACTGAAGACAAAGCCTTTTTCCATGAATGAGCCACATTTCTGAGCTTCCTTTTTCTCTTGAAGCCATTTGGCCAGCGCCTGGCTCCTTTCAGGAGAGAGTGACAGAACTAGGCAGGGTCCAGGATTTTTTTCCAAAGAAAAGAGGACTGGTTCCTATTTGAGTTGTAGGTCCTAATTTGTAGTCAATGTTTTTACCTTGGATTTATCATTGCCCATGTGACCACCAGGTATTCAACACATTGTTTTATGAATAAAAAAAAATGAATAAGAGAACAAAGGATAAATGCTTCCACTCACAGCAGGCCATCAGTGCCCAAAGAAACTGAAATCCAGCTGCATACACATACATAGTTAATTACAAATAGATTTAAAGGTAAACCCCAAATCCCCATGTCAGTCTATGAAAATGGAAGAAATATGTATTCATTAGATAAAAAACAATTCTGAGGTACTCATTACATCATCCATTCATTAATCTAAAATGATTTTGAAAAATTTGCCATCTGCCAAATGTTTTGGTAAAGTCTGTAGAAAACACAGAGACAACATAGTCTCTGTCCATGAGGAGGCCATGGTCACATTTGGAAAATACATGTATGAATAAGTGATTACAGTTGGCCTCCTATATTCAAAAGTCCGGTGCTCATGGATTCAACCAACTGTGGATAGAGGACATTCAAAAAAGACATTGCATGCACTCTGAACACGTTACAGACTTTTGTTTTTTCTTCTCATTATTTTTTAACTATAGCTATTTGTATAGTATTTACCTTGTTCTATATATTGGAAACCATCCCGAAATGATCTAAAGTATACAGGGGTATTTTTGTAGGTTACATACAAATAGGACAACGTTTCATATCAGAAATTGGAGCATCTGTGAATTTTGGTAACCAACAGGGAGTCCTGGAGTCCAGGAACCAATCTCCCATGGATACTACAGGGTGATTGTATAACTACAATGAAAAAAGGTAAAAAGTGTAGAAAATATTTCAACTACCCTTACAGCTTACAGAGTAAATCCACACAAAACCCTTTATAATTTGGCTTCTGGCTGCACTGCTGATCTCATTGTCTAATACTTTCCTACATGCGCCCTTGCTTCTGCCAAAATGAACTGCTACCACCATGCTTTTGCTCATAACTTTTTCCTTAATCTGGAATCGGCTTTCTTTTCGGCTAATTGACTTCAAAATTCATCCCAAGCATCATCCTTGCAGAACATCTTCTATGAACACTTTCTTTAGTGCTGTCCCTGCCCCCTAAGGCTTCGTTTGGTCATTGTAAGTATCATTCCACACAATGAATGCTATTTCATTTGTCTCCCCAACTAAGTTTTTGAGTGCTTAACATAGATTCTGAGCAGGGATAAATTTAGAGAATAAGGAGATTAAAAGAGATTTTATATGTTATTTAAGTTGCATCTGAAAGATGACAGGGCTTGGACTTTTGAGGTGGGGGGTCAGAAGAGAATCTTCCACCCAAACAGGTGGAATAAGGGTAAGAGCAAAATCATGAGCAAGGCAGATGTAAGTATAGAGGCAATTTTGCACTTGCAAACATTTATTAGGCACAATGAGCTGTTACAAGTTGCTTAATTAATATTCCATTAATACCCACAAGAGCAATTAGCAAATACTTTGTCTGAGGTATACAACTTACCCAGTGGAATAAGGAGGTAGTAGGAAAGGTAGTTAGGGCCATACTCTAAAAGGATGGTTCTGATTAGTGATGTTCCCAATCCTGAGGGAGCATTTGGAAATATCTGGTTGACAGAATGACAGGGATTTCAGGATCCCTAAACATCCTGAAATGTACAAGATAATCCTTCATAAAAAAGTATTATCTAGTCAAAATGTCATTACAGACCAACTGAACGTTCTCAGTCTTAAATCAGACTAAAAACAGGGCACCTTATTTGGTAGCAATTAGGGACTGAGTTTTTATAGCAGATGTGAGGCATGTAGAGAACACAGCCCTTATTTCTTATGCTGGTCATCCTGGGGGAGCTCAAAGAAGAAACAGCCATGGAAATGGAATTCCTCAGTTCTTCTCAAGTGTAGCTGGAGAACAAAGCCCCCTGACCAAGAACTCCTTTGGAAATGTGCAACATGATATTCAGCTTACCCCAGGGATACTGTGTGAACACATGGAAGGCCCCCAAAAATAGTTCTTGAGCCTCCATTAGCTTTTGAGAAAGATTAAACTTGATTTCATAAGAAAAAAAGCAAAAGGTTGTTTAAGTTGAGATTGAAATTAATAGACATTTTTGTTTCTTTTGAAAAAGACTTCAAATGAGTAACTTTTTTTTTAAAGAGAGAGAGAGAGAGAGAATTTTTTTAAATATTTATTTGTTAGTTTTCTTCGGACACAACATCTTTGTTGGTATGTGGTGCTGAGGATCGAACCCCGGGCCGCACGCATGCCAGGTGAGTGCACTACCGCTTGAGCCACATCCCCAGCCCAAGTAACTTTTTTGTTAAAGAAAACTTCATCCAACAAGTGTTAGAAGTTCAACCCAGTTCCAGGGGTGTCACAACAATGATGGTCTAATATTGCCATTGGTCCCAAGAGATGCAGTCATTAGACTTCAAGTGCAAAATACAATATTCCAAGCCTCTGATACAGAAGATCAGGGACTAAGTGATGTTTCTGAAGATATTATAGACTGCATTTTGGCTAGAGGTATAGTCCTGAGTGTGTCAGGTCTGGACACGTTAACAGTGGAAACTTCAAAAGTAATGGCTTCATCCCTCTAACTTATGACTCATAAAATGGGGCTGACCATGAGAATCAGGAGGATAATTTAGTAATTTGACCATTTTGGTAGACAAATTTATACCTTTGAGTGGCCCTGATGGCCCATTTTCAATGATGTTGTGTGGTAATATAAACCTCACACATCTGTACACTAAAGATATAAAATACCCACCTGGGGAAAAGCCAATGGCAGCCCCTCCATTCCAGGATTTTGAATCACAGACTAGATTTTGCATTTTACCTCGGCCCAAATTATGAGATTCTCTTTTCCACTCTTTTCCTTGCTTCTTCGCATCACCTGCTGCTACATGTTTATTTATCTGGGTTTGGAAGAGAACTCGGAAATAAAAATTGTAAATGTCCTCCTATCCCCACCTGAATCCTGGTAAGAACAGCTGGCTTAGCCAGCTGCAAAATATCATGTGCTAATGACTTGAGCTAGATTGAAGTGGAAGAGGATTGTAGAAGTGAACTGCGTAGATAAGTAGTGAGATTTTCTTTTAATACCTCTTTTAAAAAAAGACTAATTTTTTTGCAGATACTAATAATATTAATTTTCTGTTATTCTCAGCACGAAGCTCTAAGAAATCCTTTCTATAATCAGATGTCCACCACCAGAGAGTGACACAGAGAAAGAAGAACGGGCACTGATTTTGATCCAATTACTTAGTTACATTAAGATTGAGATTGTCAGGAAAAAAAATATAGTTACAAAAGATTTAAATCTCAGATGCACAGAGAATATTTTAGCATGAAGTATGCCCCGCACAAAATTTGTGCAAGTAGCCCGCATGCAACATACAGTCAAAAACTTTTCGTTGTGCATCTGTCATTCAAATTTAACTAGTGACCTGCATCTTTATTTACTAAGTCTGGTGACCTTTCTTAAGATGAAAAATTGATGAACAGAGGTTCTCCCTGAATTCCCCAAATCGGATGTGCTGAATGGGATCAGTGATTCTATACTAATAACAAAATACAATTTTCTGAAATTTGTATTTAGCTTTAGGGTTACTTTGGGTATTTATATTTAAACATGGTTGTTCAGAACCAGATTCTAGGAATTCACATTTTGCTAACATCTGTCAAGAGGCCACTGAAAGAGCTGAATGTTGTCATTGGTCTTCAGCCCCAGCTCCCTCCTCGATCCAATTATCTCTGCAACCAGTACAGTCACCTTCTCAAACTAATAGCAGAAACTGAAGCAGAAAAGTGCCTGTTTACCAATCTTCCCAGAATTGACAAGTGAATTAATTTTTTAAGTTGTACAAAGGATTTTTTTCTTACTATAGTCTACACACAAAGTTTGGTAAAAGTAGATAAGTAGATGGTGTATAGTTTGTTGTCAATCAGAACCCTGTACCACGATTGCCAGCATGAATTTGGGAGAATAAAGGACATGCTAGCGGTACTTTGAAATTGCAGTGTCTTGTGAAAATGAATTGTTAGCTTTAGTCTTCAGTGATGCACCAAGTAGCTGTCTGCTTCTGAAAAGACTAAGGTAAAAATATCCCATTGCCCCTGAGAGACACAATATATTTCCTCTTATTATGTATGCACTAGTTAGTTCCTAAGGGAAGCATAAGACAGCATGTGTGAAAATCAGCAGGCACTGTTTTTAAACCTTCCCTGAATATCTCAAAGATGGACACAAATATTGAGACAGCACTATGTCCAAGTAATCACAGGCCATGACAGACAGTAGGGCAAATATATCATCACAAATGCTGCTCGTTTGTTGTGCGATGCAACATGATGAGAGTTGTTTAGTTGCCTGTGGGATGCCGGTCTTGCACCCCACCCCAGCCAGTTCAACTTGAGAGATCCACGAGGTGAGGTAGTGTCCATAATGTTGACCAACTAAGGTTCTTCAAGATATTGTAGGGGAAAGCCACAACTGTGGGGCATTTGAGGGACCCAGACTACAGCCTGGAGATTTCAAAGCAAAGTTACGTGATGACAAAACTATTTTCCAAGAATGTTTGTGAAGTGGGAGAATATGCTAGAGAAGTAACATTTCTATAAATAGGTAAAGACCAAAATGAACCTAGAAAAGAAGTGATATCATCCGATGGAACTAATATGCTGTAGATATCCAGAAAAGAATATGGCTCCAGAACTTCCTTATCACCTTGTTTGGCAGAGATGTGGCTGGAAAAAACATTATGATTTCAAAAAAATCTTAAAACAATAGAGTAGAGGATCAAACTGAAGTTTTAATTACTCAGATATATACCCCAGTTCGATCCAATTCAATGAGCATTAGCAAGGCCTCAATGATTTATTGTAGCAATTACTACAGATTCCTATAGGTTCACTACCTTTCTTTTTAAAAACTAAAAATGCTGCCATTTAAGGACTTGAAACACAAACTGAATATGGATTGAAAAAGAATCTGTTTGGAAAGGAACCTTCAAATTAGAAGAGCTGCCCAATCTTAGCCTCCATCTGGGAAAATAAGAATGTATCAGTACTTGAACTTAAACCTCAAGGTTTATTAGCAAAATTTTGCTGTATCTTCAATGTCTTGCTGGCACACAGGGCAAAAATGGAAAGTCTAAGGTAAAGAGATTTTAAAATGTGACTTTCATGATTTAAAAACAAAATCAAGCAAAATCCAGACATATATGTTATTACTGCAAGTTAAAAATGTTGGTAAATTGGACTGGGGTTGTGGCTCAGTGGTAGAGCACTTGCCTAGCACATGTGAGGCACTGGGTTTGATCCTTAGGACTACATAAAAATAAAGGTATTGCATCTATCTACAACTATTTTTTTTTAAAAAAGTTGGTCTATTGGGACTGTGATAAGGCCCAGCAACCATGAACAACTCCAATTAGCCTAATACAATATATAAAAACATACGTACTCCTTTGTATCAAAACAATGACTTTGTGGTTAAAGATAAGACCTTTATCTGGGAGAACAATTAATTAAATATATCTACCAATATTTTAGTATTTAATATTTTAGTACTCAATGAGCAAATAATAAGGATTTCAGAAGAATAGCAGAAGACCAGTAGGGACTTGGACCAGGTGGGACATTAAGGTGAATGAGAAAAGAATAGGAGAAAACTTAAAGGTGTCAGAGGAAGATCAAAGGCGAGAAGAACAACATTCGACAGTGGACTGCAAAGCCCTCAAATAACTAACTGACTGCCAAATGCATCCCAGACACATTAGAGACCCGAGGCATGCTTTCCAAAGCTCAGCTCGTATATGATAATATGTTCCCACCTGCAAATGGAAGGAAAGAAAACTGGGAGTCTCTGCAGGCAATGAAAGTAAGTGGCAGCTACCAAACGAGAATTGAGTGGGTAGTAAAATATAATTGTGATTTGAGGGCAAATAGCTACAATTCAGCCTGGCTGTGCCATTTGTGAGTAATATGACTCCCTGACACGTGTGGCAATGAGGACTTTAAAAGTTTTGCAACGTTCTCTTCCTTCTCCCAGGATGGGGCTATATTGAGATAGAGAGACCCATCTATTCATCCTTACTTACCACGTTAATAAATATTCATGAAGCACTTTCCTGTAAGCCTTTCAGGCTCTCACACTGTGGGGATACTATAACTAAACTATCCCTCAAGTCCCCTTCCCTAGAAAACACTATAATGTACATCTGCTTCTCCCCTGTAGGTTTTGTAGTTGAATGCCTTGCACACAATGTTTATAGCTTGGCTCTAAAAGGAAATGCCACCTCCCACTTGAGATCAAGATTCAGTATTGATTGATGAAAGGCACTGAGGCTTCATGCAGGAAACATATCAATAAGCCCCTGCCTCAAAGGATCTACAACTGTTCATTTTCCCCTTCCTACTCCTGTCCTCTATAATGGAGAATTGCCTAATTGACTTTTCTCTTGGTACCTACAAGAAAATGAATTTTTAATTAAATATAAGTCTATATAGTCATTTAACATAAATTTGGCAAACCATGGAAGAATATTAAACTCACATCCTTCATAAAGGGTAAAATATTTGCAAGAACCTGATGTCATAAGGATTTTTGCTTCCATCAACAAGATTTTCATCAGCAACAGCTGTGCAAACTGCCAAGCATTCTAAACCTACCATTCGGCTGCTTATTTACCAATTTTTTTTTCTGCTATCTGAATCATCCTTCCCAGCACTCAATATTTTTTCTGACATCTAGCTTTTCATTCAAGTTCATGAGGTTTGGTTTAGATGGTAGGTTGCAAGGTGGAATGGGAGGGTAGGAGAGTCTCTCTTTTCTCCTCTCTTTCTTTTCAGAATTGCTTTCAGGCACTACATTGAACTTTCTCCAAGTTTATTGATTTTTAGGGTGTGTACTCATGATTGCCAATTGTGTCTGGTGCCTACTTTTTTTTAGTACATAAATAGGATTTTCTCTCCACTGCAGTTCATACGTTGTTGTCCCTACTTCAACTAACAACATATCTGTTCTGTACTAAGTAGAATGGAATGAAAGTAAATGATCTCCATTCTGTGGTGAGGTGACTTTAAATTGGGCCTCTTTACATTCTTTTTTTCCCCCAAATTCCATTTTCATGCTTCAGTAATCAAAGCTTTCCAGGTAGTTCAGCAAAGAGGAGTTGGTTGTAATTGTTATTTAATGGAATTCTTACTTTGTGAAGAGTCTCCTCCAAAAAGGCAAAAGGTATGTGAAAATAAATATTCTTGCTTCTTAGTAAAGAGATGAGCAAAATCCAAAATGTTTCTCCTGTTTCTCCCTTTAAATTATTTTCCTATACCTTTCCATCTCCATCATGTAGTAATTTCTATTCTCTGATACCACCTTCTCTTCTGTCCACATTAACTTCTAGCTGTCCACTTGGAAAGGTTCAGATAAATGAATTCATCCTTCTGTGACCTAAGATTAAGGTGTCTTCTCTCTCTGAAGAATTTCTCTTAATAAGAAATACTGAAATAGTTATGAATCCAGAGTAATGTATCTTTAATGGAAGAACTTCAGATAATACTGATGAGTAGCAAAAAAAAAAATATTTGGGAGCCGTGGGAAGATTCTTGGTGCCTTTCAAATTATTCCAGATTTTAATACTTCTTTGATTTATGTTCTCTCTCCTTTAAAACAATTACAAAATATACAATAGAAAATAAAATTAATAGATAAATGTGATAGATGGGTCAAATGGTGGCTTCATGAAATATTTTCACTGATACGTGGAAGATAACCCACAGTAAGATGAGGAAATAGAAATTCAGTAGATTAGACAAAGAGGAAGTAAGGGAAGGTGCCACAGTCTGGCTGGGCACAAAATCACCAGGAGATCACAAGCCACTGGTAGGTTCAAACAGAAACTACTTTATTGCCCTAACCCTCCTTATTGCCGGACAGCAGAGGTTTATATACACAACTGAATACACGGCTTGTTTCAATTTAGCATCATCCAGTTACAGCAATCAGTCATTATCTTAATAATTATACACAGCTTAACTTAATTATCATCATCTTAATGGCTCGCTGGCATTACTTCTCAACCACTCCTTCTGGCAAAATGCCAGACGCCATCTTGACTTGGTTGTGACTCTCAATAGGAAGGGAGGGAGGATAGGAAAAGGAAAGATAGTGGAATGAATCTGACATAAATTTTCTAGGTACACATATGTATACCCCACATAGAAGCCCATCATCAAGTACATCCACAATAATGGGGTTCTGATTAGAATAAGATATACTCAGTGCTTGGACAATTATATTAAAATGGATTCTACAGTCATATATAACTAAAAAAAACCAATAAAAAGTAAAATTAAAAAAGTAATAGATGATCAAAAGTTAAGAGTAAGGCTACAACTAATGATAGGAGGTAAAATAAGTTAGGGATGATATTAGCACACAAAATTTACACAAAATATCAAATTGCATGACTATTATAACAGGCCTTCAAATTTAACACTGAACATCTTGAAGACAAAAAGCAAAGGGAAACTACCATTAGTTACAGATTGACAGAGTTCATAGGTTGAGAACATTTGTTGAGAAGAAACTATACTCAATAGCACTCAGGGGCTAATATTGTGGCTAGGTAGTAGAGCGCCTGCCTTGCATGTGTGAGGCTCTGGGTTTGATTCTCAGCACCACATAAAAATAAATAAATTAAATAAAGGTATTGTGTCCATCTACAACTAAAACTATTTTTTTTTAAAAAAAGAGTAACCAACAAGCCTTTGTGTAGAGTAAGTATGCATAAGAATAAAAAGTTTAAAACCACACAAAGTTGTAGGAGCATGACTTCAACAGCTATTCACAATAGTCCCAAATGGAAACAACTTGCATGTCCATTAAATGCACTAATTGTGATATATACATACTACTCAGCAATAAAATGTAACAAAATACTAATAAACACAACAGTAGGAGTGAACTGTATAGTCATTATGCTGGATAACAGACAAGCACAGAAGATACATATTGAGTGATTCCATTTACTCAAGATTCTTAAAAATGCAAACTAATCTATAGTGACAGAAAGCAGACTAGTGGCTGCCTAGATGCAGCTCAAGGGAGGGATGGACTGCAAAGGGTCATGAGAAAAATTTTAAGGGTGACAAACATGTTCTTCATCTTGATTGTGGCAATGGTCATATGGGAATTAGGAGTCAGAGAAATTAAAGGGGCACACGAATATTTGGAGGGATTATGAGTATGTGCATTATTTTATTTGGGGTGATGGGTTCAGAATATAGACATGGGCCAAAACTTATTAAAGTGTACATTTTAAATATATGCATGTTAACTATACCTCAACAAAGCCATTTATAAACAAAAACATCTTCTATGCATAATTCCATCTCTGCATATACTACATTATACAATCATGGATTTTTCTGGGTCTGTTTCCATCATTGACCATGGGTTCCAGCAAAAAAAGGGGTCCTGTCATGTCAGGAATGCACTTTCTGGGGTATAGCCTGTATATCTTGGATACAGATGGGCACCTGCAGGGGTGTGGCCTCTATCTGCTGTGATGTCTGAAGGTAAAAGCTGGCATTTCTGTCATATATTTGCCAGGTGATTTTATAAGTGTTTGTTAAGAATTAACTCTTTAAGCCTCACAATATTTCTTTAAATTGAGTCCTAACTTATGCCACTTTGCAGGTGAAGAAACACAGGTACAGGTTTCCAGGGCCCATGATATGCTTAGTTTGAACCCGTTGATGCTTTTTTTACATGTTCAAAATAAATAAGAATATTCAAGAATCTAAAACTAAGCCTTTGTAGTCTAAGATGGGGAGAAAGAGTGCCACAGGGTCTAGGAGTAAGCCAAAATACCCAATGAGTGAGACCAGACTCAGAAAATTCAGTGTTAAGCCCCAACACACTACACCAGAGTCACTGCAAGAATCAAATGGGAAAATAAATAGAATTTCAGTGTAAAGTGAATACCATCATAATTGTACACTAGGATAAATCACTTGGATTATAAAACTCGTTGTAGTTTTGATCTGCATTTCCCTGATGGCTAGTGATATTAAGAATTTTATCATATATTTGTTGGTCATTTGTATTTTTTCTTTTGAGAAGTATCTCTTCAGATCATTTGTCCATTTTTAAATTGGATTACTATCATTTAACCCTAGTTAGAAAAGTTATTATATAAATAACAAACACTGATGAAGATTCAGGCTTAGATGGGCTCCATAGTTAAACTGATATACAAAGTATAAGACAATATAAGAAATGAAATCAGAGAGAAAATACAGGAAATGAAGAGTCACTTAAATAAAAAGGCAGAGATTCTGAAAAAAAAAACAAATTTAAAATTCAATAGAAAGCATCACCAACAGACTAGACCCTTTGGAAGACAAAACCTCAGGCAATGAAAACAAAAAATATTATCTTGAAAATAGAGTTGGCCACAGAGAGAAGATATTAAGAAACCATAAGTAGAACTTCCAAAAACTATGGGAAAACATGCAAAGACCAAATTTAAGATTTACAGGATAGATGAAGGCACAGAGATGCAAACCAAAGGAATGCACAATATTTTCAATGAAATAATATCAGAAAGTTTTCCAAATCTAAAGAATAAAATGGAAAATCAAATATAAGAGGCTTAAAGGACCCCAAATGTACAAAATTACAACAGACCCACATCAAGTCACATTATCATGAGAATAATTAATATACAGAAAAAGAATAGAATTTTAAAAACTCTGAGAGACAAATTTCAAATTACATAGAGGAGTGAATCAATTCAGATCTCAGCTGACTTCTTAACCCAGATCCTCAAAGCTAGGAAGTCCTGCAATAACATATATCAAGCGATGAAAGAAAATGGGTGCCAACCAAGAATCCTATATCCAGCAAAATTAAGCTTCAGATGTGAAGATGAAATAACAAGCTTCCAAGATAAACAAAAATTAAAAGAACTTGCAACTAGAAAACCTATACTATAGTACACTTTCAACAACATATTCCATGAAGATAAAATTTGTTTTTTAAAAAAGTGAAAACCAGAAAAGGGAGGAACTACAGTAAAGAAATAGTCAATCAAAGGAAAAACTAATTCAAATTAAAAACTAGAAATAAACCCAAATTACTGGAAATACAAATCATATCTCAATAATAAACTTGAACATTTATGTCCTAAACTCATAGATCAAAAGACGCAGACTAGCAGATTAGATTAAAAAACAAAACTCAACAATATGCTGTCTCCAAGAGACTCACCTCATTGGCAAAGACATTCACAGACTGAAGGTGAAAGGATAGGAAAAAACATGGGTCTTATAAACAAGCAGGGATTCTATCCTCATATTTGATAAAAGCGGTCTTTAAGCCAAAGTTAATCAGAAGGGAAAAAGAAGGCCATTTCATACTGCTACAGGGAATTATACATCAATAAGACATAACAACTGTAAATATTTATGCCCCAAACAATGGAGCTTCTACATACATCAAACAAACCCTTCTCAATTTCAAGAATCATATAGACCACAACACAATAATACTGGGTAATTTTAACATGGCTCTGTCACCACTGGGTAACTTTAACATGGCTCTGTCACCACTGGATAGATCTTCCAAACAAAAACTAAATAAAGAAGTTACAGAAGTAAAAAGTGCAATTGATCATTTAGACTTAACAGACATACTTAAAATATTTCATCCATCAATGATCGAGTACATTCTCTTCTCAGCAGCACACAGATCCCTCTCTAATATAGATCATGTTATGTAAGCTATCATGTATGTTGACATGCAATTGTAGTATTATCTTCATAATTTTTATCACTTATAGGATTATTTTGATGTCTCCCTTTTCACTGATATTAATTTTTGTGTTCTTACTTTTTTCTTGATTAGACTGGTTTATTTTTTTATCAAAATTTGATTATATTATTTCTTCTTTCTATCATATATTTCTTCTCCTGCTCTTATTTTGTCCTTCCTACTACATAATTTAAAAATAACTTGATTGTTATTCTAGCTTCTTTCTGATACAAGTATTTTAAGTTATAAATGTTCATCTGAGTACTGTTTCATCCCAGAGATCCTGATAGCTGGGCTGAGGATATAGCTCAGTTGGTGTGCTTGCCTTGCATATACAAGGCCCTGGGTTTAATCTTCAGCACCACAGGAAAAAATTTTTTTAAAAGATTCTGATAGTTTAAACTTTTATTTTCACTTATTTCATAGCACTTTTTATTTACTTTTCTTGTGCTTTCTTTCTTGACCTCTGAGATATTTATAATTGTGCCATATAATTTTGAAATATTTGACATGAGAAGGTAGGGTTCTATATATCTTAACATAATTGATTTCTAATGTAATAAATCACGCAGGAAACATAGTCTGAGTCATTTAAAATTTTTAAAAAAGTATTGGAATTTTTTTTTAGTTGTAGATGGACACAATATCTTTATTTATTTATTTATTTATTTATTTTTATGTGGTACTGAGGATCAAATCCAGTGCCTCACACAAGAGAGACAAGTGCTCTACCCCTGAGCCATAGCCACAGCCCTGGAAATGCCTTTTATATTGTTTTCGTTACATATATGTCAAAACTGATCAACTTGCATACTTTAAATATGTGCATTTTATTGTAATTCAATTTTACCTCAATAAAGCTATGGGGGGGGCAAGAGGTCAGCCTAAATGTGAAGAGTGATTACTAAAGGTTGGGAAGGGGGGGAAGGAAGAATCAAGGGAAGTTGGGTTGGATAGTGCACACTGCTGCATATATTTAAATATCACACTGAATCCCATCAAAATGTACAATTTATATATGTTAATCAAAAATAAAATTTAAAGGGGAGGGGACATGGGGGTAGGAAAGATGGTAGAATGAAACAGACATCATTACCTTAGGTACATGTATGACTGCACATATGGTGCAACTGTACATCATATACTACCAGCGAAATGAAAAGCTGTGCTCCATTTGTGTACAATGAACCTAAATGCATTGTGCTATTATATGTAACTAATTAGAACAAATAAAAAACAGATAGATAGATAGATAAAATTTTAAAAAAGCATTAATGACAGAAAGCTCATTTGATGCCAGGTTTTAATTTCAGCACATCTTCTCTCAAATGCAAGAACAAATTCATATTTCACATATCAACATATAGCACAGTAAAATAAGTCATTTCTTGTCATCCTCATAGTTATAAAGGATACTCACGATTTGCTCATTTTTATAGTTGTAGGATTCATATTTATTTGTTTTCACTGATTTCTTCAGTCTCTACTATTTGTAGTTTTTTTATTAAGGATTTAATTACAATGACATTGTATATCATTTTCATCTGGGTTTACTTGGGCTGCTATAACAAAGTATCACAACCTGGGTAACTTATAAACAACAGAAATTTATTTCTCACAGTTCTGGAGGCTACAACCATCAAAATCAAGGCATTGGCATACTGGGTGTCTGGTGAGGGCGCAGGTCCTTATCCATGGACATTACCTTCTCAATGTGTCCTTGAAGAGACAAAGTAGCTCCCAGAGTCTTCTTTTATAAGGGTACTAATCCCATTTGTGAGGGATTGGATTATAAACTAACCACCTCCCAAAGCCCCTTCCTAATATCAATCACTTTGGTTCATTATATGAATTAGAGTGCCAAAAACATTTGGATCAGGGCAATATGTATGCATTTGGGGTGAGCATTGTCCTGAGCTTCCAACATGTTACACCTGACTTCCTACATAAGTCATCTGCATAAGAACCTAGAAGACACCCTATAACAGAATCATCACAGAACAGCCACTGTCTGTAAAGCCATAATTGTTCACGTGAACTGTATATGTGATCATGTCAGTTTAGTACAATTCAGTTTTGTGTGTGTATTAATGTGGGAGTTCAAGAGTGCTTCAAGAGTCTTTTCCACTGAAATTAATGTTATATACATATGTGAAATTTTACCTTTAGAGGAGTTTTTTGTTTTGGAGTTTTTTTTTCCCAGAAAAAAAATTAAACATTGAAAAGTGAGGGCAAGGCTATAAATAGAGGGGATGAAGCTTTTATTTTTAAAGCTTTTATTTTTAAAGCCCATAATATCCAACTTCTTTGGGCATTGTTTCCCAAACTGAGTTCTAGAAAGAATGCTAAGTCATTGTTTATAGGGAAAAAAAGGTTGACATTAAGTGAGTTGTTATTGCAAGATTTCCCATTCCTAGAATAGTATAGAGCATGTCCCCCAAATATTTACCACATACCAATATTTCCTGATTTGAAAGGTTGAAATTCACTTGATTGAAATTGAAAGATATTTAAGGATATAATCAATACATAGTAACAAAGACAATACAGTCTTTTGAATTAGAAACCTTCTATTCCTTAGCACCTCCATCTCAAAATCAAAACAATAAATATAAAAATACATATTCTACTGGTGGGCACATGTGGAAGAAAAGGCCAGCAATGAGGGAAATTAGATGAGAAAGCATTAGATTTGCCCAGAATTCACTCCAAACTTCAGTTCAGGGTCAGTAAATGTTTGACGAAATTTTGGAATCTAGTTTAGATTTCTGAGTCCTTAGACTATCTTGAAAGGTATTTACTATGGCTAAGATAAAGAGTAAGAGGGAAAATGTCCTCACCTTGGATGTTTCTCCTCAAAGACACAGTTAACTCAGACAAAAGCACCAGGAACCTAAGTCAGATTTCACCATGGGAAAAGCCATAAATCAGGTAAAATCATTATCTGCTTCCCATCTCTCCATAATGGCTCTCCCCCTTAACTTCTGTCCTCTCAGAAATCTTCCCCTTAATTGAGGAGTTTTATACTCCCTTATAATTTATACTAAAGTGTTAGGGACAAATACAGACATGTTTTTCAATGATTTAAAGGGAAATATCTGGGGAAATTATTATAACTAAAAATTTAAGAAAAAAACTCCTGAATATGATAAAATAATTTATTTTTTAATTTTTGTTTAATTTTCTCATTATATCCACTCAGTAATTATAGGGAAGCAAATTTGCACAGTTAAGCACATCCTCCCCAAGTCTTCAAAATATTTAATACATGAAGAGAAATAAAGAAACCCATGTCGTTTACAATTGAAACTCTTAGTTATCAAAGGACACATAGGCCGTGAAGGCTAGAAATAGTATTTACTCATTTACTCGTGGCCAAAGAACAGTCCCATGGATTAACATTAAAGACAGTTCTCAGTCACCTTGATAACAATAGGAGAAAATGGTGAATGTAATTGACATTAGAGTAACTAACAAAAAGGTCACTGAGCATCAAACTTTTACTTCAGACTATCATTTTTTATACTGCTGTCAAGTTAAGTTTAAACTAAATGTGTTGCTATGCTACTGTATTATTTTCTACTTGTTTCTTCTATATGAATAAACAAAGCATCCCTGAATAGGTGAAGGGTTGAAAAAGATTCATTTGCTTTTTAAATTCATAAAACAGACTCTTAATAAGCACCCAAGAAGCACCAAGTGGCTGGCTGACAGACTGATTTTATCCCCTGGGTACATGATACCTATTACTTGTTATCCAAAGTAGGAAAACTTTCAGAGTGAAAGGAAATAATAAAACAATTGTTTAAAATAAATTTTTGTTGATTCATGAATGTTCTATTGGTTGACCCATAAAATTGTTTTATTTTTGAAAAAATAAAATTATTTCTAATAAAAACAATTATGTATATTACAAAAGATTAGAACACTTCTGTATGATTATCTGCTTTAAAATAAACTTTTTTCATGCACTTTTAGTAGTTTTTAATCAGCATATCTGTGTTAAATACTGCTTAATGGTAATTGTTGGATCAATATATTTTAGACAGTCTTCTTATTTGTTATTTGTTTATAAGATTTTCCTCAGCTTGTTCAAAGTTTTATTTTAAGAGTAATAAACTTGAAATTGTTTGTTTCAACTGACTCTAGCCAAATGCTGAAGTGCACTGTAAGCACAGAGGAAGTTCTGCCAAATAGAAGATTTCTCATTATTAAGTTTTCATATAGAACTATGTAAATATTTAAGCCCTAATAATCTCATACATACTGAATTTTACCCATTTTTAAGCACATTTCTTCTTCAATTTTAAAAATGTGAAATAAATTGCCTCTATTTACTGATTTTTTGAATATTTTGCCCAATTTAGATACTGAATAATCCTTCCAATTTTGCTTCCTCTTATAAAGAATATAAATTTATCCAATTAAAAACAGACATTCTATCCAAATGGTCTTGTTATAAATTAAGATATTCCAAAGAACAATTATAGAATTTAAAAACCGGTAACTACTTGAGCTCTTATCTTTTAAGTGATGTCTTGCAAGGGTAAATTTTAATGCCTTTCTCTTTGGAAACTTCTTTTTCAATAATTAGAATCAGGTAAAATCTTTAAAACTCAAGTTTTTTGATGATCTATTCATGGAGTACTTTATTTAAAGACTTCCAACTAATTATAAGCGCATACATAGTGAATACTATGTCTTTCTGATGAACAAAACTTCTAATAACTAAGAAACATCTCTATAAATCTCTAATATTACACATTATCCTAAAATCTATCTTGCTTTATATTTCTGAGTCCTTAGACTAACTTAAAAGGTATTTATTGTAGCTAAGATAAAGACTAAGAGAGAAAATCAGAAATCTAATGACATTAATTTAGTCACACCAATCTTCTTAAGCTTTCCCTTCATATGATTATATGTTATTCCATCCTTTTCTTCTCAACTTATCTGTATTTTTGTGTTTAAAGTAAATTTATTATTGCTATATGTATATACATGACTATATGACCAATGTGATTCTGCAACCTGTACAATCAGAAAAATGAGAAATGATACCCCATTTGATTCAAATGTATGAAATGTCAAGATTATTGTACTGTCATGTGTAACTAATAAAAAATAAATAAAATTTTTTTTAAATGTAAAAAAAAAATTTTATATGGACAGTATATAGTTGGACCCTCCTGCCTTTTACCCCATCTGATAATTTCTACCAATAATTGGAGTGTTCAGTCTATTTAAATTTAATGCGATTATTGATATAGCTGGATTTAAGTTTAGCAAGTTGTTATTCTATATTATTTGTCCCAATTTTCCCTATTCTTTTTCACTTTATATGAAATTATTTTAGAAATCTACTAAATATCATCTATTGATATGTTAGCTATACATCTTCATATTGTTTTTAATGTTTTGATTTGGGATTTTGGTATAAATGCCTAATTTTGTATAGTGCACTTAAAGGTAGTACTGTGCCACTTAACATAAAATATAAGAAATTTAAAATGGTATGATTCCATGGCCCCTTTTCCTTAACCAGTGTTCTCATATGTTTTCAGTATTTCATTGGAGCTGCCTTATGCTGGCTTACAAAGTGTGATTGATAAATTTGGGGGAATTTTGTAATCAGATTGATATAAAAATTTGTAACTTGAAATGAATAATAGTAACACAATTTACACCATGGAATTTGTCAAGTCTACAAATCAAGACTTGTCCCCTCAAAGAGCCAGTTATTAAACATTTAATAACACATCACTATATGTTCTATTTTCACTTATGAACCCAGTAAACAATCACTTATTCTTTTTTCTTAATTTCTTTTGAAACTAGAAAAAGAAAAGTTAGACGAATGGATAAAAAAAATGTGGCATTTATACACAATGGAGTATTACTCTGCATTAAGAAATGACAAAATCATAGAATTTGGAGGGAAATGGATGGCATTAGAGCAGATTATGCTAAGCGAAGCTAGCCAAGCCCTAAAAAACAAATGCCAAATGTCTTCTTTGATATAAGGAGAGTAATTAAGAACAGACTAGGGAAGAAGAGCACAAGAAGAAGACCATCATTAAACAGGGTTGAGAGGTGGGAGGGAAAGGGAGAGAGATGGGAAATAGCATGGAAATGGAACGAGACCCTTAGGTTTATACAAAATTACATACAAGAGGAAGTGAGGGGAAAGGGAAAAATAATACAAGGGGGAGGAATGAATTGCAGTAGTGGGGGTAGAGAGAGAAGAGGGGAGGGGAGGGGAGGGGAGGGGAGGGGGGATAGTAGAGGATAGGAAAGGCAGCAGAATACAACAGACACTAGGATGGCAATATGTAAAGCAATGGAAGTGAAACTGATGTGATTCTGCAAGCTGTATAAGGGGCAATATGGGAGTGTATAACCCACTTGAATCAAAATGTGAAATATGATATATCAAGAACTATGTAATGGAGGGGTAAGACAAGATAATACAAATGGAAGAAATGATTTACAGTAGAAGGGGTAGAGAGAAAAGGGGAGGGGAGGGGAGGGGAGGGGGGATAGTAGAGAATAGGACTGACAGCAGAATACATCAGACACTAGAAAGGCAATATGTCAATCAATGGAAGGGTAACTGATGTGATACAGCAATCTGTATACAGGGTAAAGTTGGGAGTTCATAACCCGCTTGAATCAAACTGTGAAATATGATGTATTAAGAACTGTGTAAGGTTTTGAATGACCAACAATAAAAAAATAAATAAAAATAAAAAATAAAAAAATAAAATAAAAAATACTAAAATAAAAAAAAAATAAATAAAGTTATATGTAAATTTCAAAAAAAAAAAAAAAAAAAAGAAAAGTTTTCCTTGTTGGTTCATATATTATTTTCACCTTTTTATTTAAATCTTTAAACATATTTGTGGAGAAGCTTCAAAGTATTTATATTGCGTTACAATATTTAGGTCGTCTTAGGATCTGCTTTTTCTTGATTATGAGTAATATTCTCCTGCTGCTTTGACACTCAAATAAATATGAATACACACTGAACCTTGTGGATAATACATAATAAAAAGTTGACCATGTTTTCTTCCTTCAAAGGATACTTTTATTCTGGCTGGCAATTAATTGCTGGGTGATCTCTTCAATCCTGTAAAGTTTCATTTTATTTTTTGTTATGGTGGATCTATTTCAGTCTTATCCTTGGTCCTAAGAAACAGCCCCTACTTTAGAGGGTGATCCAAACATCAAGGGCATGAGCAAAATAATTCAGAATAGCCATTTAATCTAAATGAGGTGTTTTGATTCTCAGAGTGACATGTAAGCACATATTTTGTGGTGCATGTGATGACATGCCTTCTATGGTCATAATCTCAAAATAACGACTAATTTTTAAATAGATAATGAAGCTTATTTAGCAGTCTTATGACTTGGTTTTCATATGATCACTGATATTCCTATGTTCTGCTTAGTAGATCATAAATGCAAATTACATATTCTATCATTAACTTCCTTGAGAAAAGTAAAATTCAGTTTTAGATTTTCACATATTTTTATCAAACAAAAATATTGTTTTGGATATGTATGATAAAATGAATAACATTGATAAGATAGTAGTGAAAGCATTTAAACCACTCCCTAAATTCCCTGGGGCAGGAATGTTCAACCTCTAAATCCCAAACAAATCACACACACTCACACACACACACACACACACACACACACACAACACACACACACTCACACACTCACTCACTCACACACATTCTATAATTTTCTACTTCCAACTGTTAGTCTGATAATTTTATGCATCTTGAAAGACATAACAAGGCTGTAATACAACTAGCTGATACACTAGTGCAAGTGGATAAACAGTGTCAAATACTTCCGCCACCATCTGAAACAGAAAGCAACTAATCACCCCTCACTGTTTGGGTTCAACAGCACTTGGTTTCATCACTGGATGACTGGGGTTGCAGTTGGTCATGAGGTGTCATGCCAAAGCTCCTGTGCTAATGCAGGAATGTTCGGGAGGTGAAATGATTGTGAAAGCTGTAACATAATCTGTCCACTCTATTTTGAGTGGACTAACTGGGTGGTAACTTTAGGCAGATGGGGCATGGCTGGAGAAAGTGGGTCACTGGGGGACATGCCCTGGAAGGGTTCATCTTCCCTTCAACCCTGTCCCCTCCCCATCTCTCTCTCTCTCTCTACTTCCTGACCTAACTGTGATAGGAGCCCAAATATATTTTTCCTCCTCTAAGTTGTTCTTTATTCACAGTAATGAAAAGTTTAACTAAAACACCCTGGCACACTATTATTGAAGGGGAGGCACTGGTTATCTTCAGTCTGGAAAGTCTCATAAAAAGACAGAGAGACTGACAATGATGGTCTTTTATATCTAATCATGAATTAACATATTTAAGATGAGAACTCTCACCCAAACCTTTAACATGAAGGGGGATGAGACCTTAGCAGAAATTGGAAGGATAAAGCAAAGATCCATCCAACCTCTAGACTTACTTTAAATGTGACTATTAATAAACAGCTAATAATAACAATAATAAGAAATAGATAGAAGCAACTATTTTGGGGATTTAGACAAATGTTACCCTGAATGGAAGCCCAGGACAACCGGGCTTTCACTCGGAAAGTTTTCCTGGGTAAAATCGGATCACTGCTGCTAGGTGAGCTACTTAGAGTAACAGTAAGATGGTCAAATTAAACAAATGAAATACAAATTTGAAGGCCATATGAGAAATAAAGGATAAATGCAGGGCAACTTGTAAGGTAGGGCTTTCTTGGCCACTAAAAGAGGGAGTTTCTGTTCTGGCATGACTAACAATATGCTATTGCTGAAGTTGACTTTTTTCTTCCTACATCTTTCCAAAAATGGTCTGTGCTTACTCCAACTGCCAAAAGGAATGAGCTAGATAATATTTAAGATCCCTTCTAGCTACCCCCAGGTTATGGTCTCTTTTTCTGCCTCTTTTAGCCTAACACATCAAAAGTCAGTTATATATCTATACTTTGTAACAGTTTCAAAGCTCAATTTTTGTCATCGTTCTTTTTTATGTTAATAATTCATAACAATATACTGAAATCTTTCCTAATTCCAGTTCCCGCAACAATCTACCTAATGACTATACAGATAATTACTCTAAGTGTGAAAAGAAGCAACACTCATTTTTCTTTGCACAACACTTATCATTCCCAAAGCCATTTCTCCTGGAAACAACTCTTCTATTTCTTCAAAGGACAGAAGTCTCCTTCTTCACCCCTTTCATTTTACTTTCAGCTGACTCAGCATTGACAATTACACTAATTAATTTGTATGGTCTTCATTAAATGTGCACTGATTGGAGGCAGCAGTTAAGTGCTGAGTGGCTCATCAAGTAATTCTATTGACTTGTAGAATAACGAAGCCACCAAGAGCATAAGCCACCTCCTGAACTGTGGACTTCCAAGATGACAATTATCACCATTGGCTCCACTTCAGGACTAGCCACTGAAACTGGACCTTGGGTGTAGTTCTGACCCTTGGCTTGGTTCCTAACCCCAGGGTAGTGCTTGTACTCCTGGAATGGAGATATGGGAATGATGTCCATAAGGAGGGTTCTTAAACTGTGAGTTTCCCATAACACCACCATTCCACCATATATGAATCATTATTGCTATTTTGGTCTCTTTCTTGGTTTTGGGGACAGTATCTTCTCATTCCTTCTAGCCCCAGGTAGCTAAATGGTCACAAAGGCCTATAAGATATGGCTACAATATAAGTTCATTGATCTCCCTCTGAAGTGTCAAATATACATCAAAAAATAGAGTCGAGATTTCACCTTGAAGGTCAGAAAGCCTGTGGCTCCATTTCTGGATTCAAGCCACAGTTGTGTCCCAGTTCTGGGACTAAAATGAGATTGCCAAGGTCAGCGTCTCCCTAACCAAGCACCGATTCATTAGTAGACTGTAAATAATCCAGTGGCTCCAGATCCGGAAACTTTAATGAAGCATGAGAATTTAAAATATCAGAAAAATCTGCTTGTTGGGCTGGGGTTGTGGCTTAGCCGCAGAGCACTTCCCTAACTTGCATGAGGCACTGGGTTCGATTCTTGGCACCACATATCAATAAATAAAATAAAGGTCCATTGACAACTAAAAAAATATTTTTAAAAAAATGTTTGTAAGTACTGTTTCCTGAAACATTTATTGAAGCTATGTATGTTTATATGTCATGGGTTGAGTTATAAAATGTATTTTTCATACACAAGTGAAGAAAAACTTGGAAAGCTACCACCTTGAGTAATTCAGGATATTTGCAGAGGAAAAAGTACGCTTATTTGAAGGTCCAGGTAGGAAAAAGAAAGACAACTGATATCAATAAATAAAATATATTTGTAAATGTGTAAGTTGCAAAGGACAAATTTTGATTCAATGAAAGAATAAGTCCTTCAATCCCAGCACCAGGAGGAAATGGGCTTCTTTTAGGAAGCAGCTAGATGGCATCTTGTATGTGCCGGGAAGTGATTCCTACCAGTGGGGAGCAGCCCTGGATCATTGTGTTCACTTCTTTGGATGTTGTTAAGCCTTGGCAATTATTATTTTACAGTAATCCACAAATCCCCAAGCTACTGATTTCTGCTATTGAGGTCTGAGCTTTTAAGCTATTATGCGTGTGTTTACAAAAAAAAAAAAAAATTATAGCTTAAATCTTTTTTCTGCACTTTTTAAAAATAAATCACTTTATTTTAAAATAGTACTTTCAGGGTTTGGAACTGAGTAATTTCAACATGGTAAAAAATAATGGCTTTAGATGAAGAGTAGCACAGATGATGTCCCATTTTATTTTCCTTTCCTTTATTGCTTCAAAAAAGAATGAGCCATGTATTACAAAATGGGCAAGAACAAATAAAATAATACCAGTTTCAGTGAGGACACTTTGAAATCAGGAGTTATAAAAACAGCTTAACTTTCCACAGGGGACTTCAGCATATTTTAAAAGGAAAGACTCCATAAAAGTGTTAAGTATTAGAATGCTTATGTTTCTCAATTAGGCAGGTATAAAAATTTAGAACAGGATGTGTTTGGGAACAAAGATGTCATCAAGTAAAATAATATGGGTATTTGTGTGGGGTTTAATTCCTAGTCTCAAAATTCAACATGCTGAATTGATAGATATCAGATACCGAACTGGATTAGTATCTGGTTAAAAAGCTTTAAGCATTTCTGATGGGATATACTCCTGTGAAAAAGGCAACATCCCACTCTGGATTTGACAAAGATCATTTGGTAAAGAAAATGTTCAATAGGGTACATTTGAACTTCCCCTCCTATCCTCAGTCAAGGAGGGGTCTGGGAGGGTGGTTTGCTCGAGGGAATGAAGACTTGGAGCAGGGATCCTTCTACCTTTCATTCTCGTCAGTTCTATTCTATACAAGCTCCTGGTCCCTAATGGCCAAGTGGAAACCATTCTTGCTCCACAGAGAACGGTATGCTATACTGGCCTTCAGGTGAAGCAGAGGGAAACAGGAAGTGAGTTCTTACAGCCACCCCGCCCCAACATAATAAGTCGTGAAAGCCATTCTTATGTTTGCAAGCTTTAAAAGGTCAAAACTCATTTGGTATGAAATCAATTCAAAATCTCAAGGGCCCAAAGTAAGATATGCCAATTAACTCTATTACACTAAGCAGGCAAACACAGGTCTTCTTCTGCACGTTCAATCTTGGGTTAGAATGTCCACTAAATTACACCACCGACCTAGATGACCTTTGTATCGATGTCCAGATTGTTCACATAATCCAGTTTCCCCTCAGTAATTAAGTTTCCATATAGTTTTAAAGAAATTAGGTGGCGTTTTGGGTAACCTATATGAGATCTAGAACATTATTTTTACCTCTTTATTAATAAAGATGGCTGTGTTCCTATCACATACAAGAAAGAAACAGAGTTGGTGCATAGGCCAGTGTTCCAGAGGACTTTTGTCCCCTGGGGATATGGCATCAACCACTTGTGTTTGCCAATGGGCTCAAGAGTATTCACAACCTCACAGACAACTGCAGCTTCCGGTCACAACATCACACGACATCAGCAGCTTTATACAACATTCTTCCCATCTACAACTTGGCCCTTTCTACCGGTAGGGTAAGCATTGTGGTGGTTGAGCAAGTATTTCTTTCCCCGTGTTCCACATTTTTCTCACCCATTAAAATCTCTGCTAATAGAGAATACCATTATTTTCCTCTGATTTCTGTCTCCCCATAGTCATCATTCTCATGACAATAGCCATCATTCACAACTTCTTTTTCATAATCCCTAAATTTTCTGGTATCTTTTAAAAAAAAAATCCCTTTAATATCTCTAAATCCCATAGTCATCTCTTGAGGTCATGGGTACATTTTACCGTGGTTGGCTCTCTAACTAATGAATCTTTTCAGGCTGAGGACTCCCTAATCTCTTAGGCTTCAGCAGGATTTTCAAAGTTCAGAAGGAAGCATCCATAGGCCGCGTCCCACTTTACTTTTCTGTTTAGAAGAAGGAAGTCTGCTGTGTTTAATTACACTGTCTCTTAGGATACTTCCAAGTTTCTCCTGCACTCATGAATTTTAACTCTCCTTTCTAGTGTACCAAGCTGACTCAATTTCCAAAACTCACTTCCAAAAGAGCTTCTCTAAGTATATAACATCCTTCTCCTCCTGCCACCTATGAAAACATGTTTATGGAGCAGCTTCTGGCCTCTTGGGTTTTGTTTTTTCTCTTTTTCATAGTCTTAAACAGGCTTTTCTGCCTTTATATCTCAAATCTACTGTTGTTCACTTGAGATGACTAATTGCTATTCTACAACTGATGAAATTCACCCAAAGTAGTTACTCACCCCCACTCCAGACCATTCTGTGTCAGTAGGAGGGGAGCAGAAGTTTAAACCCTCAGCTCTGACCTGTGCTGGGAAGTACCCACCACTCTCAGAGGGACCCTGCCCGATCAGCTTTCTGAGGACCCACTCTGATTCCAGGGCTTTCCAGGAAGGAAACCCTGAGTGTTTGTAGCAGATGGAGGGCAGATTCCAGAGCAGGTGCTTATACATTTGTATCCGAGGTCCATGCCTTATTGTCTGTGTGGCCTTAGGCAAATTATGAACCTTTTGGAACCCAGATGCCCTGCTAGGGCTGTGAGGATGACAACTTTTACAAGCTCTCAGCCTGTCACACAGGGTCAGCCACTGTTATCTTTATCAATAGGACTTGAGCAAAGCCTTCCTGGCATCTCATTCCTTTAAGGATAGTGTTTTACAGTACATTTGGAGTTAAGAGTTAACTTCCTGGAGTTTTCCTACAGACCACTTGCTATCGGGACCTTTTTATTGCTTATATTACCATGAAGGGAACCGCTTGGAAGAGAAGAAAACAATTCAAGACTAACTGAGGAAGAGCAGGCCTTATTACTTAGAAAGCAAGTTTCTCCAACATGGAAGTTTGGTTTGGTTTTTCTTTTCCTTTAGTTCAATCAATAGTCATTGTGGGCAGTGTCATGGAAAACCAAAAGAAGAGATAACCTGGTGTCTAGTTCAGTGAGGTTATATGCAATTCCAGAAACTAGACCCCTGCAGACAAGTGGGTGTCAGATATTTAAGTGCCAGTAGATCCAAGCTGGGAATTGGGGGGGGGGGTCTAGTTTAGAGAACTGAACGTAGCTGAGACTCAGACAATGTTCACTGAATAATATCACTAATGACTTATAGCAAATCATATCATAAATTAGAATGTATAAGGCTAGCATCCACAATAATAATTTCCAGAATATAAAAATTGGTGGTTCTACTGGGTCTGGTGGCACACACTTATAATCTCAGCAGTTTGGGAGACTGAGGCAGGAGGCTCATGAGCTCAAAGCCTGCCTCAGCAAAAGTAAGGCACTAAGCAACACAGTGAGACCCTGTCTCTAAATAAAATACAAAATAGGGCTGAGGATGTGGCTCAGTGGTCGAGTGCCCCTGAGTTCAATCCCTAGTACCTCCCTCACCACCAAAAAAACATTGATGGTTCTTTCCAGTGATACCAAATGGGATCTATATACTGACTTCTTATTTTTATTTTAATTAACATATGAAACAAAATTAAAACAACGAAAGTTTTAAACACACTGAGCCATCCGTGAGTTCATCCAATAAAGAGCTGGAACAAGAGGAATGGAGTGAGGGCCTTCTCCCCTCCCGAACCCTAGCAATCGGAGCAATTCATACATATTTGAGATCCTGTGATACTCTGACTTTCTGTGCCTGTGAAACAATCTTATCAGCCAGGTTCCCTCTGAGCCTCTCTTCAGTGTTCACCTGCACAAAGGCCCTTTCCTTAGATCCTTGTCACTGTTCCTGTCAGCTGCTGACAAGAGACCAACAGCCCATACATAACCTGAGGCATATCTACTTGGAGCAGAAGGCCAACTAGAATGCTAAGAGAACACAATTTTTTTCTTTTCAGATAAGCACCTTTCCTTTGTTATTTTATCCTCACGTCTAAGAAATCCTTATGGCTTAAAAAAGAAACCCTCTTAACAATGTTTATGTGAAAAGAGGCCAGGAAAATATCACCATTCACCAACCTGAAGCAATATTCAGTTATTACAGTACCAAGGCAGAGAAATTCTGTGTTGGGTAGAAATTTCATTATCCTACCGGATATTAAAATCCTGATATCAAGGTTGTCAACATTGTGATAACAAATACAGCCCTAAAAGTGATTGCTTCTTGGAACATATCTTTAAAAATCATTTATAATGCAGTAATATCTGTACTACCCTGGCTGCTAATATTGATTAGTAGTCAACTACATTAATCAACTGCATACAATAAAAAAAAACTCAGAGAGAAACATAAAAATGAAGAGAAGCCCAGAAGCACCTTGGGCGGGACAGTTTCTACCAATGGGGGAAAAAAAAATCATGTTGTTTTTCTTCAACTTCTGGTTTCTTTGTAATAATAATAATAATAATAAACAAAAGGTAGGTGCAATTTCAATAGAGTAGAAAATGAGAAGAGAGATGAAATATACACTCAAAACCTACCATAATCCTTATCATGACTTATATATTCTAAGTTTAAAAACAAAGTAAAACCAAAAGTTTTAAAGAGATTTTTCCAGTACATCTATAAGAAGTTTGTTATGACAAGATTCAAAGCTGTAAGGCGAACTTCCTTAGAAGATTCCAGTATGCATTTCCCACACTGCATGACCTGAAAGTCAATATTATTAAGACCTATGTGATGGTGTGTAACACTCCACACTGCCCCAGGTTCAGAGATGGACCAAATGGGGGCCACCTGTTTGCTACATTATGTCTATGCATGCAACACACAGTAGCAATATCCAAGCAAATAACCAAAGAGAAAGCCCTGAAGTCACTCCGTTCTATATGTGCAAAAGGGCAAGGCATGTCCCCTGGAACACCTGCTTCTAGAAGGATTCCTCTTGGCTGCCAGATAGTACTTTAGCAAACCCCAGGATAGAACTGTGTGGAAAATAATATTGGCTAGTTGTCCCCTGCTCTGGTTCTACATTCCAATTGAGGACAAAAATGAACCCTTTTAAGTCACCATACCAGTGACAATTGACCCATGAGAACTCAAGGACAGTTAGTATCACCTGGTAAGTACTGTCATTGCTGGGCCTCATTTTATCTTGCCTTGAAATAATTCTTGTGATTTCCAACCAAGTGGCCCTTTGTATTCACCAGAATTATGGGAATGCTACTTTTTTAAAAAGCAACAAATGGAGATTTTCCACTCAAAAAAAATAGGAACAATAGAGTCAGAGGGCCTATTTATTTGAGAACAATAGAACAATATAAGAAAGCATAGAATGAACCTATAGTTGAAGGATGTTGGCACGAGCTCATAGAGTTGGTCATGCCCACCCTGGTGAGGGTAGTCAGGAAATAGACTACCATTTCACCTCTTGCTTATTCTTTTTTTTCTTTATTTTTAATTTTTTAAAACAGCTTTATAAACTGCTCATATTCAAAGCTTTATAAACTGCTCATATTCAAAGTGTAGAACTGAATAAGTTTTGACATGTCTATACATTTGTGAAACTATCATCGTACACAATATCAAGTGAAAATATTTCTTATCTCAAAAGTTTTTCTCAGGATTTGCTCTGGTCTCTTGCAACCTCAGATCCCAGGGAGCCTTTTAGAACTTTCCAATCCTTTAATCCAATGACTCCAATGACTTCTCAAGACTCTGCTCACCCATCTTTCTCTTTTCCCTGTGCTTTGAAAGTGAAGTTAGTAGCCTCTGTGGAAAGATTAATAGGAAGACTCCTTCCTTAGAAAGAGTAGGTTACTTGTTTACATTCTTTTCTTTAAAAATAAAACTCACCCTGCCCTCTGCATCCCACCCTGAAACTAGGATGCTGGAGAAAGATGAGCATGAAGATGAAGATGCTAATGAGGTGTGGAATGAAAGTCCTTTGTGTTGTCATCACAGATTTTTTTGGCTGAAGGCTCACAGTTTAGAATACAAGAACAAAGTGTTCATGCATTCTAAAGTGAGGGGCAATCAGTACAGAACATGCTAAGACACGTTTTTCTCCACATTTTTTATTGGTGCATTACAGTTGTACATGATGATGAGATTTGTTGTTATATGTTCATACATGTACATGACATAATGATATAATTTGGCCAAAAGCACTCCCAACATTTCCCCCACACCTCCCACCCCTTGGTCCCTTTCCTCTACGGATTTCCCTTTGATTTCCATGAGATGCCCCCCAATCTTTCTTTTCCTTTTTTCTCTCTCACTTCTGCACATGAGAGAAAACATACATCCCTTGACCTTCTGAGTTTATTTCACTAACATAATAGTCTCTAGTTCCATCCATTTTCCTGCAAATGATATAATTTCATTCTTCTTCATGGCTGAATAAAACTCCATTCTGTGTATTTGCCACATTTTCTTTATCCATGCATCCATTGATGGACCTCCAGTCTGGTTCCATAGTTTGGCTGTTGTGAACTGTGCTGCTACAAACATGGGTATGCATGTCTCTATAGTACGATGACTTTAATTCTTTGGGACAAATACCAAGGAGTGGTAAATCTAGGTCATATGGTGGTTCCATGACTAGTCTTTTTAGGAACTTCCATACTGATTTCCATGGTGCTTGTACTAATTTATAATCCCACCAATGGTGTAAAATATTCCTTTTCCATTGTATCCTTTCCATTTGTATTTATATTTGTAGTCTTGGTGATTGCCATTCTGACTGGTGTGAGATGAAATCTCAGCATAGTTTTGCTTTTCATTTCCCTAATTTCTAATGATGCTGAGCATTGTTTCATATATTTGTTGATCATTTATAGTTCTTCTTTTGGAAAATGCCTGTTTAATTCATTTCCCCATTTATTAATTGGTTTATTTGACTTGTGTGTGACAAGTTTTTGGAGTTCTTTATATATTCTAGATATTATTCCTCTGGCAAAATACTAGCTAGCAAAGATTTCCTCTCATTCTGTATGTTCCCTCTTCACATTCCTAATTGCTTCATTTGCTGTGCAGAAGCTTTTTAATTTGATGCTATTTCACTTATTAATTCTTGGCATTTTGCCTGAGCTTTAGGAATCCTATGAGAAAGTTGTTTCCTTTGCCTACCTATATCCCGGCATATTGATGCTACATTTTTTTCCTAGGAGTTGGATCATCTCTGGTCTAATTCCAAGGTCTTTGATATATTTTGAGTTGATTTTTGTGCATTAGGAGATATTAAGGGTCTAGTTTCATTCTTCTACATATAAATAACCAGTTTTCCCAGTACCATTTGTTAAAAAGACTGCCTTTTCTCCAATATAATATTTTTGGCACCCTTGTCAAGGTGTAGAGGTATTTCATTGTAGAGGTATGTCCCCTGCTTGGTTAGATTTATCCCAAGATGTGTGTTCATTCGTTTGTTTTTTGAGGCTATTGTGAATGGAATGGTTTTCCTGATTTCTTTCCCAGCAGATTCGTTGTTGTTAGAAAAGCTACTGATTTTTGTATGTTGATTTTGTAACCGGCAACTTTGCCAAATTTGTTTATTAGTTCTACCAGTCTTATGGTATTTTTGTTTGTTTGGTGGATCTTCTAGATAAAGGATCATATCATCAACCAATAGTGATAATTTGACTTCTTCTTTTTTTTAGTCCTTTTATTTCCTTCTCTTGCTTAATGGCTTTAGCTAAAATTTCGAGAGCTGTATTAAATTAGAGCAGTGAGAATGGACAACCTTGTCCTGTTTCAGATTTTAATGGAAATGCTTTCAGTTTTTCCCCATTTACTATGGGATAATCACATAATAGCCTTTATGATGTGTGGTAGATTCCTTCTATTCCTAGTTTCTTCAGTGTTTGTATCATGAATGGACACTAAATTTTATCATTTTTCTCTATCTATTGAGATGATGAAGTGATTTTTATTCTTAATTCTACTTATGTGATGAATTATATTTATTGATTTGTGTATATTAAACTATCCTTGCACCTCTGAGATAAAACCAACTTGGTCATCATGTACAATCTTCTTAATATGCTGTTGACCATGATTTATGAATATCTTAATAAGTATTTTTGCATCTAAGTTCATCAGGGATATTGAGCTGTGGTTTCTTTCCTTGATGTGTTCTTACCTGGTTTTGGTATAAGTGTGATACAGAATGAATTTGGAATTCTGTATTCCATTCCTTTCTATTTCATGGAAGAGTTTGAGGAGTGCTGGCAATAATTCCTTAAAGATTTGGTAGATTTCAACTGAGAACCCATTTGGTCCTGGGTTTTTCTTTGTTGGAAAGCTTTTTTTAAAAAATTATTGCTTTTATCTAATTACATGCAATTGTTCTGTTTTAGGTTTTCTCTTTACTCTTGATTTAATTATGGCATATTGTTTTTGTCTAGAAATGTATTTTTTTCTTCTAGGTTTTCCAAATTATTGGAGTATAAATTTTCAAAATAGTCCCTAAAATCTACTGGATTTCTATAATGTCTGTAGTGATTTCTCCTTTTTTCCCTAATTTTATTACTTTGGGTTTTTTCCCTTTTTTATTTTGGTTAGTTTGGCTAAGGGTTTAGGGCTCTTGTTTATCATTACAAATAACTAACCCTTTTTTATCAATCCTTTCTATTTATTTGTTCTCAAATTCATTGATTTCAGCTCTGAACTTAATTCTTTCCTTCTACTGATTTTGGAATTGGTTTTGTTTGTCTTTCTCAAGGATCTTGAGATGTATCATTAGGTTTTTTTATTTGGTATCTTTTTTTGACTTTCTTGTGTAGGCAATCATAGCTATAAACTGCCTCTTAGAACTGCCTTCATCATGTCCCAGAGGTTCTGGTCTGTTGGGTCACTATTCTCATTTGAGTCTGAGAATTTTTTTAAATTTCTCCATTGATTTCTTCTATTGTCCCTTCATTGTTCAAAAGTTTATTGTCCAATCTCCAAGTGTTCTGTAGGGTTTTGTCTTATTAATTACTAATTTAATTCCATTATGATCTGAAAAGTTACAAGAAATTAAATCTTTTATTTGTGGCCTATTGTGGTCTATTTTGGAGACGGTTTCATAAGTTCCTGAGAAAACAAAAAGTGTATTTAGCTGTTGTTGGATGAAATATTCTATGGATATCTGCTAAGTCCATTTGATTTATAACATTTTCAGGTCCAAAGGTTCTTACTGAGTTTATGTCTGGATGACCTATGTAATGGTAAGAGAAGTGTGTTGAAATCACCCAGGATTATTATACTGGGATCTATTTGAGGCTTTAATTAAAGTAGTATGTTTTTTATGTAATTGGTTGTGCCCACATTTGTAGTATAAAAATGTATTATTGTTATATCTTCTTGTTGGATTGCTGTTCCTCTTTACCATTATGAAATGTCCTTCTTTGTCTCTTCTGATTAATTTTGGATTGAAGTCCCTCTTGTCAGATATAGGAGTAAATACTCCTGCTTGTTTTCAAACTCCATTCACATGGTACATCATCAATTTTCATTCTTTTAGTTTCAGTCTGTGGCTGTCTTTTCCTGTAACATCTGTGCATATCTGGCAAACAACATATAGTTGGGTCTTATTTTTTAATCTATCCTGCCAGTCTATGTATTTTAATTGGAAAGTTGAGACCATTTATGTTCAATGTTACTATAATAGAAACATTTATTTATTATTGCCATTTTGATTTATTTATAATGTTTAATTTTGTCCTGTTTCTAACTATTCTGAAAATGAGATTTTGTTGTTGTTGTTGTGAGCTCTGGGAGTGGAGTTCTGGTGGGTAGGGCTTGGGTCTAATCATGCTTCAGGGGCTTTGTTAGGTGGTATCAGCTCTGGGGAGATTAGATCCACAAACCTCTAGGGCCTGGCAGTTGCCAATTTTTAGGAGCTTCTGGATCTCAGGAACCTTACAAGAATTCAACTCACGGAGAAGGGGAACCACTCCTCCACACACTCTGCTGCCCATGAACACAGCCTTCCCAGACTTAGTCTCTGAGAGTATCCACATCTACCTGTTCAGATTCCCAACCAGCTTCAGCTGGTCACAAGAGCCACTGGACTCAAAGGAGAATCGAGTTGGGCTCCCCTTTGCCTTTCCGACTTGGATCCCCCTAGGTCCAATCTTCTCTGTGCCTGTTTTGCTCCTGTTCTGTTAGGGATGCCCTATGCTACACAGCAGGCACTTGCCAAGACAGCTGACAGATCTCCTGGCAGCAAAAGCAGTAGCAGCAGTGTGGCCCCTTCAAAATGGTTTCTCCTCAACTCTCCTGGACCAGTGAAATCGAAACACTTTTAAGCACAAGTGTGCAGTGCATCCTCTGGATCGGCGAAGTTCAGGCTGCTTTTCTGATCTCAGGCTTTTGTATGCCAAATCTGTTTCTCTCTGTGTTCTCCCTCCCTCTGTGGCGAACCAGGGCTGCTGTAGCTGCTGCCACTGTCGAAACCAGCTTGGCTCCAATGTACTCTTTCTTCTTTGTTTAATGTACCCAAATTTCTGAGTTTCTAAGACACTCTGTCAAATGTTGAATTTTAATGAAATCCCTCTTTCAATTCCTCTTCTCTAAAAAGCAGACTTCCTCTGATTGAATCCCAAGCCACAGAGCAACTAGGAATGCAGCCTTCCTCTAGCCCACCATCTTGAATCAGAAAAGTAACCTTAAGCCCCTACTCACCACCTCAAAGCAATTGAGCCAGAATTCCAGAGAACCACTCCTAGGCTATGGAATACTTTGCAGAAGGGAACATTACCTGGTTGGATGCTTCCCAAGATGCATAAATACATGGGTCATTCTCTATTAAAGGGCCCAACAGAGCTTGGAGAAGATATCAGAATATGCTATAGGTCCCTTAGTTTAGATGACTTAGAGAATATGCTATGGGTCCCTTAGTTTAGGTGACTTAGAGATTGGTGCCTAACACTCACTGGAGAAAACTTAAACGTAAGAAACTTGCTGGCATGGTACTGATAGACCAAGTGAGAGGCTGTAGAGAAAGAAACATGCCTTTTTCATGCATGAAGTTATGTGAAGAAAAAATATACTGACCCTACAGGAGCTATCTAGTTTGATTTGTCCTTGAAAGGGACACTATCCCAGAGTTCCACCAGGGATTTAGGTGATGCTGAAGCCAGAATTAAACAAGCAGTTAATATAGATAGGTAAATCTAGTCATGTCTGATCAAGAAGGGTCAGTTTGAGTGAGTCTGGGAAGTTGGAGATTGCCCCCTGAAGAACTGAAATGCCTTCAAAGCCATTCCTCTACCCTATCAAGATAACCTGCCCTGCTCCAACCTGTTGCTAAGGTAACCTGTCCCAGGAATTGCCCCTCCCTACAATGAGTTGTAAAGGTTGTTAATTAATGAGTCTGGGCTGCTCCATCCTGCCCTTCCCCCTTCAGCCCACCTATTTTCCATCCCACAGAGCATTTCCTCAGCCTAGTCATGGATGCAGGAAGGAGAAAGATAAGAGGAAGAGAGGAGGAGAACAAAGAAGCCTAAGACATATAAAAAAGGTAGAACACCTTGCTTCCTGAGAACCACTCCTAGGATTCGAGCTATGGCCCCCTTCTCCCTCTGCTACCCCTTTTAAAATAAACCCTGCTATATATGTTTGCCTCGGCATGCTTCTCTAATGTTATACTTCAACATTTGAGGGAGAACTCATCACAGATAACCAGCAGTATCAATGCTTCAGAAAGAAGATTAAGGCCACATCTCCAAGGAATATGAACAAGACACTGATCAGAGTACAGCAGGAAATTTCAGTTCAGAAATTCCACTAGGAGGATCTCTTATGAAATCTCTAAGGGAAAAAAAAAAATTACAACAAACGTATAGTTGTTACCTTACAGTTTCTGTGGATCCAGAGTTCAGGCATAGCTGTCCTGAGTCCTTTGCAGGGCTGTAACTGAGGAGGAAGAATGCATTTCCAGTCTCCTGCAGGTGTGAAGAGCATTCAGTTCCTCTTGAGGGTCACACTGAAGTCCTTGTGTCTTGCTGGCTGTTAGCAGAAGGCTGCCTCAGTTCTGTGCCACATGGCTCTCTCCACAGGCAGCTCACAACACTGCACTAGTTTCAAAGCCAGCAGGGGAACCAGTCCTAACACTGAAGCCAGATTTAAAGATAGGTGGTGTCGCTAGGTAAATTAGGTCTCATACGGAGTCTAATAGAGAAAATGGAGTTCGATCTGAGTCCAGGGAAATCAGAAACTGCACCTGGGAGATTGAAAAGTTAATGTCCCAGGCTGCCTGGCCCATCCTAAAGAACTCTTAATAAAGAAACTCCCAGCAGACAGGGAAGTGCTAATCAATTCACATAGGCCCTTCCTGCCCAGATCACTCCTCCCCTCCCCATTCCCATGGGCCCACCTGTTTCTCTGCCCACCTGTTTCCCACCTTTTGGTCTTCACAGCTGTATCCCTCATCACATGCTGGATAAAGGGAAATAAGCAAGATAAAGACAAGAAGGTAGAAGGACAAAGAAAACCTTAGATATAAAAGGGATGGGACTTCCTCATCCCATGGATTCTGCCTTTTGAGTCCCCCTTCTTCCTCCAGGGAGAAGTCTGTTCTACTTTCCTTCAGTAAAGCCTCTTACTAAGTTAGCCAATCTCAAAAAACCAAATGCCCCGTGTTTTCTCTGATATAAGGAGACTGATTCATAGTTGGGTAGGGAAGGGGAGGAACAGAGGAACTCTAGATAGGGCAGAGGGGTGAGAGGGGAAGGGAGGGGGCAGGGGGTGACCAAGGATGGTGGAATGTAATGGACATTATTATCTAAAGTACAGGTATGAAGACATGAATTGGTGTGAATATACTTTGTATACAACCAGAGGAATGAAAAAATTGTGCTCTATATGTGGAATAAGAATTGTAATGCATTCCGCTGTCACATATAAATAAAAAAATTAATTTGAAAAAGTGGTGTGTAAATGGAAATATAAATTAAAATTTTTTTCTGTGAAAAAAATAATTAAATAAAGTCTCTTATTTTCTATCATCCACTTGCCTCCACGTGCTTCTCTGGTGTTATACTTCAGCATTCAGGGAAGCAAGGACTTGTCAAAGTAACCATTGGTATCATCACAAGGGGGGAAATCAAGCTTGCCATAAGACAAAAAGCTAGTCCTGAGATGTTTACCAAAACCAACAGGCATTTGTGGATCAAGGAAGAGCTGCAGACCACAGCAGCTGCCTGAGATGTCATCACTCTTTACCTCTCTCCTCCTTCCCTTTCCATCCTGGAGAAGCCAGCGGCAGTGAGGTGAAGAGCAGAAAGTGAAAGATCCAGGAGGAACAGCTGCAATGTCTAACCACAGTCCCCTCCAGACTGCAGGCTTCTAATCCCACGCCACACTGAGAGCTGGGATAATGCTTTAAGATAAATGAGAGATTAATTGTTTTTCTTCATGTAAAAAGCACATCAAAAAAATTTAAAGAAAATACACGTGAAAATCATTATAATGTTTTGAGCAACCAATAAAAAAAAATCAGCAGCAGTTACCCATCAGAACTAAGTCTTTTTTTCTTTTTCAACATTTCTACCTTTAAGAATTTTCCTACAATAAGCATATTTTATTGGAATATGTTAGCTTTCCTACTTGGAAAGGAAAGAATTTGGGTTTTAGTTTGGCCATTTCATAATTCCATAACCTTGGGCACCTTTTAAAATCTTCCTTTACTTCAGTTCTCTAATTTTTAACCTATGAGTAAAAAAGTCAATTGTGAGGATGAAGTGAGATGATATACAACAAGCTTGGTATAAATTAAGGACCTCGTATATGATGGGATATCATCACCATTATGATGGATATTACTATTAGTTGGGATGGTGACAATGAATATTTACATGTAAGAGTAGAGGGCTACTCCAAAGTTAGATGATAAGAACCCTTCTTTGGGATAATGAAAAGATAGGGAAAGGAAAGCAAGAAGATGAGAAATAAATATTACAGTTTTCTCAAAAAGAATGGCTTTTCCAGGTAGCCTTAGAATAGAGATTCATTTTAAATCTGAGGAAAACTTAATGCACTATAAATCAAAATCTTGCAACAGGTGCTATGCACTTTCCAGACTTTCTCATGAAGCATAATTACTACCACTAACTTTGGAATCAGACCAATACAGGTTATTGCTATTTTTAATGCTGGCATTTATATACATAATCTGGGAATTCAAAAAGAGGCCAGGATATGGTTCATGTTTTTTAAGGTCAACAGGCACTCAGATTTTGTGAAAGAGTCTCCTAATGGTTTAAATCTCCAACTCCATCTAGTTGGGAACTCTAGTTCTTCAAGTTTTTAGTTGATTTAATTATAATCTGCAGATACTTTCACTTACCTTTGGAGTATGTTTTGTTTTCAGAGTTGACTATGTATTCTCGTGATTCTTTAGAATTCACATATCAAAAAATTTAAAATCATATTAAGTTTCTAAAACTAAATTCTATCATAGCTAATTGAACTTTTTAAAATCTGGAAAATAGATTCCATATAAAACCTAGAAGTTACTGAAAAACCTACAAGGCCTCATAGATGTCCTCCAGGGCATATTGTGAAGAAATATAATTATTCTCCCGTATTACTCACATTGAATCCCATTTCTTCATTAAGTATTTTTCACGAGCTCATTCAGGAGGCTTCAAAAAGAAAAATAAGGCTGTAAAGTACCTCAGTAGTAGAGCCCTTGTTTAGCATGCATCAGACCATAGGTATCATCCCCAGCTCCAACTCCCAGGGGAAAAGGGGGGTGGTGGAGATTAAGACAAAATAGGGATATGCAAAGCACTTATTTTATTTTTTTAATATTTCTTTATTTCTTTTTATCTGTTCTACTTAGTTATACATGAGAGCAGAATGCATTTCAATTCATTGTACACAAATGAAGCACAGATTTTCATTTCTCTGGTTGGACATGATAAAGTGTCACACCACATGTGCAGTCATACATGTACCTAGGGTAATGATGTCCATCTCATTCCACCATCTTTTCTACCCCCATACCCCCTCCTCTTCCCTCCCCTTTGCACAATCAAAGTTCCTCTATTCTCCCCACCCCCACCCCCACATTATGGATCAGCATCCACATATCAGAGAGAACATTCAGTCTTTGGTTTGGGGGGATTGGGTTACTTATTTTAAAAAGGAGTTGGAAAGGAAAAAAAGAGGCAGTAGTAGAAGGAGGAAAGGCAATACAAGTCTGAAGAGAAAGTAAGTTCAGGAAGAGAGTCTTAGAAGGGACCTGTTTTTATGAAATATCTAGCTCAGCTGTCATGGGGCAGGCAAAGATGAAAAGACCAATGAAAACAGGTTGCTTCTTGATTTGTACCTAAACATGTCTATTTTATTCATAAAATAGATTATACCTGCATTCAGATGCACAGGTTTGGTATTTTAGAAGAAAGTGAAATGACTACTAAATCACTGAATTATTCCCTACTCTCTATTGGATTACAGTTGCCCTAACTTTAAATTCCATTTAAAATTCCAATTAAGTAATGTCTTTTAGTAGTGCTGTTAGAAAGATATAATATCATTCTTTTTCAACTCAAGTAAACAAATTTATTTCAAGTTTTATTTACATAATTTAACACCCTTAATCAAAGGGGGAAGTAATCAAAGGTATCAGAAGTCTTAAAATGACTTCTACCCACCTTACATCATTCCTAGGCCTACTCCCCAGTTCTGATTTTTTTTAACTCCCTAGACTATTTAGTCTTCTGATCTCTGTTTTCTTAAATAGTATGCTTTTTTTGCATCTTAATTTTTTTAATGGTAGACATTATCTATAAACTTGCCATTGTGAAGGATTTCTCATTCTTTGACCACAGAGCATCATGACTTATCCATCTTTCCATCATACTTGTATTGCTATTTTCAGTTAACTAATGAGAATTTGTTATTAATTTATATAAATAAAAATATATAATATTATTCCTGCAAAATCACGTATAAATATATAATTTCATTTTTAGTCTTATATAGATTTTTTTCCTGGAGTTTCTAATTGTATTTTTTTTTTAATTCTTGGTTTAACTCTATTTATACATTTTTTTTTCTCAAATAATTCATCACATTGGGTACTCCCATGAATGATCCAATCCTTCTCCAGAATCTCCCTGTTTTCTGTGCAATCTATCCTTTGGAGTTGTTCGTTCTCCTGTTCCAAATTGGATGGGTGCTTTTGGGGGATTCTACCCCTTATCACCTTAGGACTTCTCTTTGTTAGTCTCCTGGGTAGGATCCATTCTTCATATAAGCTCATGTCTTCTTCTATTTTGGTTTACTTTTTTGATCTGAGGAACATCTTCAGCTTCCTTTTTAAAAAGATGCATGACAGGGAAAAAAATCTTTCTTCTCTCATCTTTACATGAAAATTACTATGAAATAATTTTAACAGGGCAACAAAGAGTTTAAAGAATATTTAAAGTGTTCAAAGAGATGTCTAAAATATTTGATTATGACTGAACTACAAAAACTTGAGAATACCTTGCCTATGGATTTTTTTTTTAGTATGATAATAAGTCTTCATTGATGGAGCCAGGAGTATTAGTCAGGTTTGTGTCACTGTGAACAAAATACCCAACAAGAACAACTTAGAGGAGGAAAAGTTTATTTGTGGTTCATGGTTTAAGAAAGCAAGTCCATGGTCAGTCAACGCCATCACTTTGGGCCTAAGGTATGGCAGAATAGCATGGCAGAAGGGCAGCTTCTCACCTCCCTGGTAGCCAGGAAGCAGAAAGACTGGGGAAGAGGCCACAGGGTCACTAAACCCTTCCAGGGCACACCCCCAGTGACCCACCTCCTCCGGCCTTGCACCAGCTGCCCTCACTTCCTAACCAGTCAATCCATTCAAAGTAGGATAGACTAATTAGTTACAGCTCTCATAACCTAGTAGTTTCACTTCTGAATATTCCTGCATTAACACAGGAGCTTTGGCAAGACATCTCATAACCAAATCATAACACCAAATTTTCATTACTTATAAACAAAAACTTCCTAACCTCTAAGGACTATCTCGGGAAGTGTTGAAATGATACTGGTAAATGTAGGTAGAATCTATCCATGATACTGGTAAATGTGGGTAGAATCTATCCGCAGCTCAGAAGTTGTAAATTTTTCTCTAAGTAAGAATAATAAAATTATTGTATGGGTAGTTGAATTGTGTTAATTTTCCTTCAAATACAGAAAAAGAAAAGGTAAATTTAGAATTTGATTGAAAATTTTATCTTTAAATATAAGTTTAAATGAAGTTTATTCACTAAAATAGCAAAAAAAAAAAAAGTACCAGATTCCAAATCAGTTAAGTGAAATTTAAAAAAAAAAATGGATATAGAAAATTTATACATCCAATAATAGTCAAAATGGGCCAGGAAATAAAGAAAATAAAAAGGTCTTAAATACACAAACACATGGCAAGTTAGTATAAAAAGCCTATACATTTCAGACTGAAACTATTAAATATAATTACAGTTTTAAAAACTTTATTCTACTTATAAAAAAATATAACTAAATTTTTATACAGGAATTGAAGATAAATGTATAGCAAAAAAATACAGGACAGATCTACCCTAAAAAAGAAAGCTATTATAGCAATTCTAATAGTAGACACATTAGAATTTAAGGCAAAAGGGTATTAGGAATAAGAAAGATGCTACATAATAATTTTTTTAAAGTATCTACAAGAAGGCTACATGAATTGTGAACTTCCATACACCTGATATAATGCCAAAGTACATAAAGCAAAAACTGACATAATTACAATGGAAAAGTAGGAAATTCATAGTCATCATGGGAGATTTTTACAAATCCATCAATTCCAGTTTTATCTTAAACTATCTTAGAGATATCTTTTTAAAATATTTTTTAATTGTAGATGGACACAATACCTTTATTTTATTTTTTTATTTTTATATGGTACCAGGGATCGAACCCAGTACCTCATACATGCTAGGCAAGCACTCTACCACTGAGCCACGACACCAGTCCTGGAGATATCTTGATAAAAGGAATTTGAAAATAAAGACACACCTTGAAGAAAATATCATTTATCTGTTTACCAAGACATCCGGTTACTGGCATGCTTACAAAGATGTATAAAGACGGGGTCATCTCTCTGCCTGGGAGGAAAAATGATGGCACAGCTAATTTAACTCCCTCCTCCCAGGTACCATATGATCTTAAGAGGCTAATACATCTTTCATGCTCTAAGTAACTTTTTGCAATGTAGCAAAACAAATTTGCTTTTATCCCAAGAATGCAGGATAATTCAAAATTAACAAAACACATTAAAATTTAAAGGGAAAATAAGCTATCTCATTAACTCAGAAAAAGCATTCAATGAGACTCAATACATGCTAAGCATGTATCCAATAAAACATTAGTGACAAAGTATGCTTTTAGAATTCCTATACATTTTTCTTAAACATGTGCATTATCAATATTTTATTTAGTACTTATTAAAATATCAAGCTCCTAAAACCTATAAGAAAAGCAAACTATAATGATTCATAAATTTGAAAGACTTGAAGAATCAGTTTCTAGAAGAGTTTTGAAAGAGGATCTCAATCTCACTGATAATAAAGGAAATGCAAAATAAACTAACAGTGAAATACCATTTTATCCACATTAATTGTTGAATATAAAAGAGCAATCTGGCCAACTAGGCCATCTTTGGTAGAATTTAAAATATCCATATGTGGGAATTATCAATTGCCCTTCTAAATGTACTCTAAAACATGCTTTCATATCTATCTGCATGAAGAGATTTTTACAAGAATATGGGTTGCAGCATTGACGGTAATATTTAAAACTTGGAAGGAGTTGGAGAAAATAAGTTTTGATACATACAAAACGACCCAGCCATGTTTACTTGTGTCAAGCTGGATACATTTTTATTTATGCTGACTGAGAAAAAATAAATCAGAATTATGGCAGTGTAATACTATTTGTACAAAATGTGAAACCATGCCAAGTAAATATTTTTATTGCTCATCATTACATTTACATATATTAATAGTACTAAAATGCATGGTAGTGAGTAACACTAAACTCAGAGGATTCCAGAGAGGGGTGAAAGGGAGAAGAATGAGATCAGAAGGGTTCTCACCTGTGTTCCTAATGTATATTTCTGTTCTTAAAGAAATATGGTAAAGGGTTTATGTTTGATAAAGCTGATTGTCCTGGTGATCATCTTATTATTCATTATTCTTTCTACTAATGACTGATTGGCAGCTCTGTGTCTAAACACAGGGTTTGCTGTTTGCTGGATTTGTTACAGAACAAGAGGACCAGGAGCCAGGAGTCCTGGGCACTGAGGAACTTGCAGATACAAAATATGGTCCTTTTACAGGCATCTTTGAATTTCTGGTCTGTCCTATGAGTATCCACCCAATTTCTGAGAAGCTGCAGGTGAGTGGGAAAAGACAAGGGGACTCTGCTTCTCCCCAGCATGGTGGCTGCTCTCTCTGAGTCTGGTATCTCTGGGACAAATTGGGATTTTCTAGAGTGTCTGCTCACCGCACTCACTTCCAGCTGCAGTGACTTTGACTTTGTTCCACTATTACTAACAGTTCCTCCTCTGTTTTTCCATCTCCCAGTTTTTAAAACCACACATATCCAGTCACTCCACAGTTCTGTTTGTCTGCTCACTGTCATTCCAGTGGGGTCTGTGTATGTGTCTTCTGACACCCTTCACCCGAACAGTTAATGGATCTCTATGAAGAGAGAAGCCAGAAAAAAAAAGAGGAAAGTTATTAAGGACTAAGTGTTTTGTTCCCACAAAATTTGTATGTTGAAACCCTGATCCCCGGTGTGATATCTAGAGGCAGATGAGGTCATGAGGTCATGAGGGTGGAGCCCTCATGATGGAATTAGTGTCCTTATTAGAAGAGATAGGAGAGAGTTTACCTCTCTTTCTACTCTCTGCCCTGTGAGGTTATAAGAAGACAGTCATTTGCAAACCAGGAAGTGACTCCTCACCACACACTAGACCTTCTGAGGTTTTGATTGTAGACTTCCAGCCTCCAGAACTGTGAGAGATAAATGTTCAAGCCTCCTACTCTATGGTACTTTGTGACAGCAGCACAAGCAAAGTAATATTACCTTTATATCTCCTGTGCATTTGGGCTTGTTTTCATATTTTAACCTAGCAGAAATGATCCAATAACCCAAAACTACAAGAGAAAGACAAGTAAGAAATGTCCTATGGAAATGCATGCAAGTAAGTTCTCAGGGACAATCTCTCCCAAGGTCCACTAAGCAGCAGCTTTTTTGGATCTTGGGTTATTTAGGCATCTATCCTGCTTAGCAGCAAGGAAGTCCTATGTCTAAATTAGTCCTGTTACTTAACTTTCCAGTCAATGAAGTAGCTCTTCATGGGTCACCATGTTCTACTAATGGAGACCAAATGATTGGTGAGTCTTTAACCATTAGAATTTTTAAATGCCAGTGTAATATTTTGGCAGAAAAAAACAATTTCAAACTGAGAGCTTGTAATGATGAAAATCACTATAGAAAAAAAATTCTAATAAATTTAAAAATTCAGGCTGGGGTCGTGGCTCAGTGGTAGAGTGCTTGCCTAGCATGTGTGAAGCACTGGGTTCAATCCTCAGCACAACATAAAAATAAATAAACAAAAGCATTGTGTCCATCTACCACTAAAAAACAATAAAATTTAAAAATCCATTAGAATTTTACAAAATAAACTCATTTACCCTGAGTTTTAATCAAATATATAAATGTACTTGTGAGAAAAAGAAACATTTTAAATGAAAAAGAGGATAAAGGGATCTTTTGTAGTATTATGGTCTGGTCATAGGCAGAAGCTTCAATATAATAAACAACCTCTCAAAAAATTCAAAAATTTCATAAAATTCAATTTTTTTAATTTCATGAAATATTTTCATTGATATCTGGGGAAAGAATTTTCCATAAACAGTGCTAACTACAAACAGCCAAATTCTTTGGGCCAAATGAACTTCTTCACGCTATCTGGATGGCTGACTCACAGACTGGAAAACTGAATTCATTGAGAATCAGCCACCATATAGCTCACTGAGGTCACATTTTGGTTTTTAGTTGGCTTGGCATCCAAAATATAAAATGATTGATTTTTTTAGTGGTATACTTCTTCCTACTTTTCTCTCCCATATGCACAAATTAACAGTTAATTAGCATATAAAAGCTCCTGAGTGTGTGTGTGTGTGTGTGTGTGTGTGTGTGTGTGTGTGTATTTTCAGTGTATGAGGCAGGGTAAACCAAACCTTTCTAAAGCTGCAACTGCTCAATCATCTGGAAAAAAAAAAAAGACATCATTAACATTTTTAGTTTCAATAATGCGAACCCTCTCAACAGAAAATGACAAGTGGTTTATGGACGGTGTCTCTGATATACACTACAAAAATCACTCCCTGTTTGAATATAAAAATATATGCTACACACAGGTCAACAGGCTTTCCAGCATAAGTAAAGAACAAGCAAAACTAATTTCCACATCACATCACAGGATGCATCTCTCCCGACAGAATCAGAGGAATAGCTATGTGCTGATTATGTGGATTTTGCTGCTAGATCCCTCCCACAAATTGCAAAGCATTGCATTGCCAAAGACAGATTTGATGTCATATTATTTATGCTCAGCCTGATTTCCTCCTCATTCTTGCTGAGATACCTTCATTTTAATCTTGAGGATCCTTTTTGATCTTCCAGCATACATCTTTTCTTTCGCTAAAGATATTACAGAGCCTCTGATATAGGGTATGCTTTTAACGGATTAACTAACTGAATCTTTCAACATTTTCCAAGCTGTTATCTGGCATTCTAATGCCAATGAGCATACGCCATATGCAGGCTGATGTGAAATTGTGCTTTTAAGACCAGAAATGCTCCTACATCAATATCTCTATACCAGGACTTCCCCTGTCGTTCATCATAAGAGCAATTGAGGTCAAGCTGACACTCTGTCCTGTCCATCATCCTCCCTTTCACCATCCCCTATTTTTCCATACCATTCCCTATATTCAGGACCAAGGCGGAGAATTAAGGGGACCAAAGGAGTAACACCTCATTATTTTGGAGGGCTGAAATCTATGGTGAATGCTATGTTAGTGTTAAACTGGCTAAGAGACCTTAAGCCCTTGTGTGTTAATCAGGGTTCTCTAGAGAAAAACAAAAACAGCAAGAAAAAAGAACTTTTTTTAAAGGATTGGCTCACACAGTTATGGAGACTGAGAAATCCCAAGATCTAGAGTCACAAAGCTTCAGTGGATGGTGTAAATTCTGATCTAAAAGCCAGCAGCCTTGAAACCAAAGAGGAGATGATGTTTCAATTCCAGTTCAAAGGCAGAAACAAGACCCACATCACAGCTCAAGCAGTCCGACAGAGGAGTTCCACTTAACAACACTCAGCCTTTGTGTTCTGCTCAGGCCTTCATCTGATTGGGGGAGGCCCACCTGCATTAGATGGGCACCCTGCTTTACTTTGTCAACTGATTCGTATGTTAATCTTATCCAAAAACACCCTCATGATATACCCAGAATACATGATGAAATATCTAGGCCCTGGGTGACCCAAACAAGTTGACACACAAAATAAATTAACTATCACACTTTGATTCAGGATCCCAGCATGGAAATTGGAATCACTTGAGAATTTTAAAAAATATGAATGTCAAATCTGTACCCCAAACCTATTGAATAAAGATCTCTGGAATGTGGCATAATTATTTTTAAATAATATAGGCAATTGTAAGTTCAGCGTTAAAAACCATGACCCAAGGAATAACCCTAAATGGAATTACCCCTTTCTCTGTGTAATATATTATTTGTAACTGATGTGAGCCAAATGATGAAACAGGCTGTATGGAGCCTTTGTTTTTGCATTTTGTTGTAAATGACAATAAAAGCGTCTAGCTTCAGAAGTAGGATTGGGGACTAGGGATGTTGCTCAGTCGTAGAGCACTTGCCTATCACATGCAAGGCCCTGGAGTGAATCCCCAGCACTACACACACACACACACACACACACACACACACACACACACACTCAAGTAGCAGTGGTTGTTAAATGGTGAATTTCCCAGGACAGAAGTGCATGTTGTTGGCAACAGTAGTGGTTGCCGGAGAATCAAGTTAATGACATCTACATCTGGGTGATTTCCTCAAGAGGTCAATTCTTGAGCACGATTCTTGGAAATTTAGCCTTTATCTCTTTGCCAAGCTCTCTCAATGATTAGGAGAGCCAAACAATGTCCTCAAATAAAGCCCTTTCCTGTTTACAATCAGTGCTCCAACCAGTGCATGGCTATGACTCCATCACTGCCACACACCCCTCCCGTGTGCTCCCAATGTCTTCCTTTCCATGTTTCCAATGTCTGTCACCGTACATGACATTAGTAGGCTGTAGCCATAACTCTATTTTACCACTCAACTATCAGATATTTCACTTTCTGCGTGGCTCTTTTGGAACCTAGGCTAAGTTGGGAGGAAGCTCAAACAGCTACACAGAGATTTCAACACCTGGGTCTTCTGGCCATCAGCCCCAGCAGGGACCCCAGATGACAGTAGCGTCAACCACCCGTCTTCAACTAAATGAGCCTGCACATAATCCTGTCCTCAGCCATCACATTTTCCCAGCTGAAGTTGCAAATATTGAAGAACAGGGACAAGCTTTTCTCACAGGTTCTTTCCACTTCTAGACCCCACAGAACATATAATCAATGATTGCTTTCTGCCATTAAGTTTTCACTTTTTTTTTTTTTTTGGTGGGGGAGAAGATCAAACAACGTTCTCTCTCCTGTTCCTCAAGAGGCTGTGTCTACCAGTTCCACTCTGGGTGTGTATGAGAGCATATTTCGAATTCAATAAACTGATGCTATGACAAAGAATCCACCCAGAAACCAAACTGATGCTTTCAATGAAAAACTCAAAACTACACATTCTTTTAGGAATCCACCAAATAAATTAATGAGCAAAGCCAATGTTTGTAAATTCATAAGAATATTTTGAATCAATATCAATATTTTAATGATTATTGTGAAACTGGAAATGGAGAAGGCTGGTGATTGAAAAAAAATCAACATCTTCGTTTCTGTGAAATACAACATTTTAGAGTAAGTTTAAATTTATTTTCTCCAAAATATTTTCTCTTTTATATTTTATTCCAAATTCAAAATAATGATACTATCACCAAAACAGGCACATCTTAGTTGAATGTTTATGATGTTACTCTTTTGTTGCTGTTGTTGTTGTTTGTTTGCTATGTTATAAGGTCACATATTTAGAAAATGAAGTTGTGATTCTCCAACTCAGTCCAATATAAGTTTATTGAGCAACTACTAGGGAAACAGCAGCAGAATGGCCCCATTTCCTCAGATGTGTTCATCTCTCCAGATACCTTCACACTGTCAGTTTTCTAATAGGAATGGGAGGATAAAGGGAAGCCTGTCAAAATGAATGCAATGATGCAGCCACTAGCAAATCCCAAACCTGGTCTCTTAGCTGGAAGTACCCAACCATGCAGCTTTTTGAAGAAACTTGCTTGTTCCGTTAAATAAACCTGTGGGTCAACAGCTTCTCAAAGACTCCTAATTCTTTCTCGAAATTGATGGAACTGACTGGTTACTTCTGGATCTCACAAATCCGTACTCTCCATACCTGTCATGTCTGAAGATACAATGGTTCCATGTTCATTTACACATTTCTTCCAAGCCAACAAAAGGAGGGATCACAGCTCTTAAAACTGTGTCGAGAAGCAGGAATGAGGGCTGGAGTTGTGGCTCAGTGATAAGAGCACTTGCCTGGCATCTGTGAGGACCTGGGTTCAATTCTCAGTACCACATATAAATAAATGAATAAAAATTTTAAAAAGTTCATCAACATTTAAAGAAAATTTTTTAAAAAGAAGCAGAAATTAATTTTCAATCTTTTTTTTCCCCTAACCAAAACAATAACAATTTTCTGGAAAAAGAACTAGTTCCAGTCATGCCATTGTTGTGAATTAGCTCCAGGGCCTAAAAGAGGGCCTCCTCTTCCTCATTTTTGTTCTAAATCCATGATTCCGAGGTATTTAACTATACCACTTGGGTTAGATAAATGTCCTCTTGTTTATGATTCATACCTCCAATAAACAGTATAAGTATCAAATTAAATTTGACATTTTTTTTGTGAAAACCCAAGCCAGAAGATCTTAATTCCTGACCAAGCAAGAGAATATGTAGACTAAAGTGCTTTTTCAACTTCTCAGCTCCCAAAGAAGCTCCTTACATTTAGCAAATTATGTTTGATAAGTTTGTTAAATTAAAATCTACATGAGATAGCTCATAGCACCATAGTTTTAGAGTAGCCATGGTTCTTCACCACCTCGAGCCCATTTCTTAGCCTTTAGAATTTGGCTTGAGAGAATGGAAGAAAAAGTAAACTAATAGTTATCAAATAGATAATATATGTTGAACAACCAATCTGTTTCTGCAAAGAAAAAACAGCTTGTTTCAAGTTTTCAAAATGGTTCCGTGGGACTGAGATTACTTTCCTGAGGTCACACAGGTTCACAATTGTCAAAGGAGGAGTCAAGCTGGTCCCTTGACTTGGCCATAGAGTTCATTTTCCACCGTGAGAAGCCAATGCCATTGCAAATACTGGAACCTCTGTATGGTCTCCTTTCTTCTAGTTATGGATGTTGACAAGTTCCTTATGAAGAAATGTTAAAAAGATAATGTATGCTTCAAGGTCCTAGCGGGGGAAGAATGGCTCTCTCAAATGGGGTATTTTGAGAAAATAATCCAGGAGGATCCACACAGGAGGTCAGTGGCCCTGGGACCAGTTCCAGCAGTACACTACCACCCCTGGATCTAAAGTTGTGCAGGAAAGAATGATTACAAAACAGGCAGGGGAACTCCCCTCAGTCAGGGGTACACCCCACCATTGGAAATGGCACTTGGAGTCTGTTCTCCAGGCTTGGCCAGTGCTTTCCAATGGCCAGACCCAACCAGAAGCCAGAGGTTAAAACAACCCACTTGTCACAGTCTGAACAACCCAGCTTCCTAGGATGAAAAGGAGATTGAGAACCTAAATCTGTGCCCGGCACATGGAAAGTATTTAGAAAGGGAGATGTAAAATCCTGCAGAGTGAAGAAAAGGGCAGGAGCTTGGGTAGCAAAGCTGGGACCTTAGCTTTAAGACCATGTGGTGCCATCTGTTGAATTAAGACACAACAAATGGGGACCTGGCACTTTTGATTGTCCCCTTGAGCTGACAGTCCTGTCGGCAGAGCTCATGGAAAAAAACTTTTTTTTTTTTGAGGAAACAATGTAGAGGAAATAATGACCTACTTCTGTTTGAAGAAAAAACAATAATGTATTTTAAAGCCCTTTATAGAATGGAAAAGAGAACAATTCTTCAGAAAGCTATGTTCCCACCATCGACATTCACATAGACAGAAAGGCTTTCCAACCAAATTACCAGAGCTGAAAAGAATTTGTGCAATCATTGCATTTTTATGCCTAAAAATACACTTTCCCCAGCAACTAAAAATAATAATTGAATAAAAACGTAAAGCAAAGAGTCAGATTCCAGAGATTGCAAGGGTTTCAATCAACCTTTAAGTGATGTCAGACTTAAAGGTTTTATTGATTAATAGAATTAATCGGCATCTGTATTTCTCTCCCTCATTCGCTTGCTCAGGGTATATCTTCCTTCCCCACCCTATAGAGTTTTAGATTTTCTGAGATGCTGAGTCCGTGGGAAGGTTAAATTTTGAATCTGTTTTGGGTACATTTTAAAAATGATTTTTGAAAATGACCAGATAGAAACACATGTAGAGATGGAAGAAAGCTGGGAAAGAAAAGCCTGATGATAAAAATGTATGTGAAGGCAGAGCAGACTGGGGTAGGGACAGGGGTTTTAGAAATAGCAAGAAGTTCTGACTCCTGGGCTTGATAGTTCATATCCCAATCTGCCTGGACTGGGTTCTGATGTTTCTGAGGAATACTGTGTGGAATTTCCCTCTTGTGTGGGACATTTCCTAACACTTTAGGCCTATAACATATTTGCAGGACCAATTTCAATGAAAACAGTATACTAAATATGAAGAAAGAACTTTGAGAGCTCCTTATCTAACCAAGTACATAATATTCATGAAGCAACTAAGGCCTTGATAAGTTAGTCAACTTGGTCAGGCTACTGCAGCCAGGAACTAAACCAGGAATAGAGTTTGAATCTTCTCTGCTAAGGACAATCCTGCATGTTGTGCATGGATACATCAGCCCTTGTCTGCTTTAATCAAAAGCCCCAATGGTGGGAATCTTGTCATTATATCGTATCACTGTCTAACTTGAATTTTTTTTCTTCCTAGCATTCGATAGTTTTAGTGATGGATGGGATAGAATGTTAAATGGGACTTTTCTGGTCGTGGAAGTTTCTAGATGAGAATAACATGTTCTAAAGGGAAGTGCTGGCACCCCCATTATCAGGGCTTGCTGATAGATGGCTAAGAACCCTGCGGCCACCTTTAGCCACATGGCAGAGAGCTGCCATTTGAGCATTTTCTATGCAGAGGATATCGACATCTGGTGACCACAGTATCACTCCACAAAGAACACCAGTGTTTTCTGACCCCAAAATGTCAATCAATCCTTTTCCACCTGCCTCAATACTCAATTCCATTTTTATTTAATTATAATTCATTTAATTATCAAAATAGGAAAAATTGACGGTTTGTTGAAGGATTCTTTTAATTACCAATTTAAGGAAATTAAAGGTAGAAATTAAAAACTCAAAAAAGAAATATATATATATATGTATACACACACACACATATTTGTGCAATCATTGCATTTTTATGCCTAAAAATACACTTTCCCCAGCAACTAAAAATAATAATTGAGTCAAAACGTAAAGAGTCAGCATTATATTATATATATATATAATATATATAATGTATATATATAATATATATATATATATATCATCATTAAGACAGTGCTATTTGTAAAGACCCACATGTGAGAAAGTGACAAGATTCCCACCATTGGGGCTTTTGATTAAAGCAGACGAGGGCTGATGTGGCATGCACAATTTGGAGGAATCCCTATTGTCAAATCTCAGTCCTCTTTTGTAATTAAGCAAGTACCAGAAACTTTTTTTTTTTTTTTAGTGACTATTTTTTTTTTATTGGTTGTTCACAACATTACAAAACTTATTGGAAAAATTGCCTAGTTTCAAAATCTCAAGTTACATTATATATAAAACAAAGAAGTATATACCAAACTACTTCTAGGGGAAGCACTGTTGGCAACAGAAACCACTCAAAGCTACCAAATTAGAAGTTTTGACTCAGCTGTTGGACCTTGAGTAATTTCTTTCCCTGGACCTCATTCTCTAACTTCTTCAATCTCCTCATCAATTTATCCAATTTATCCAGTTATTCCACACCTGTCTCCATCAAAGTGCATTTTTGTCAAGATGAATTGACTATAAAACATGGGATTCTTTCTAAACTGTTCTATCCCATCATCTATATTATGCCATTCTCATAATATCCTCATCACCATAGTTTAAAGTCTTGAGATCAAGTGGTGTAAATCTTCCAGCTTCATTATTCAACAACATCATTTCCACTATTTTAGGTCCTTTGCATTTCCATACAAATTTTAGAATCAGCTTGTCAATTTCTGTTGCTTGTCAATTATCTTTCAATTAGACTTTCATCATATCTAAAGATTAATTTAAAGAGAATGCATACCTTAACACTGAGCCACATCACTGGCCCTTTTTTATATTTTACTTAGAAACAAGGTTTCACTGAGTTGCTTAGTGCCTCACTTTTGCTGAGGCTGGGCTTTAAACTTGCAATCCTCCTGCCTCAGCCTCCCAAGCCACTGGGAATACAGGCATGTGCAACCTCACCCCACTCATGGAATAATTTTCTTAAGCAACATTTAATAAAGATACATCTTTGATCAAATATGTCTGGTAGTATAGTATTCTACAATTACCTCTATATCTCTTTAGGACGTATTCCTAAATTATTCTAGAATAGATAGCATTTTAACAAATATTCTAGAATAGATAGCATTTTAACAAATATTTTAACTGTTTCAGGATGGGACAACTGGTTAGTGCCCAAACTGATAAGAGAATGAAGATGCTATCACTATAGCTATTTATACAGATTAGGCCAGCCTAGCCCAGAATCTTCCTGCAATTTTCCACCTATGACCAGAAATATTTTTCTAGTTTGCAATAAAGCAATCTTGATGGTTTTATATTAATTTTTTCCTAAGAATTTTAAGCTTTAATACTACTTAAAATGATTTTTTGAGACTATTACTACTACTTTCTCCTGCTGTTTGTACACTAGTGTCCACAGGTTTCTGGGCTCAGGAAAGCTCTCCTTCTTATGGCCATGTAACAAAATTCACCCAGACTTCTCCTCCCCCTCCATAGGGCCACCCAGACTTTTACAAGGAAATAATTGCTACCATCTCTGAACCTCCACAGCCCCACTCTTCCCTATAACACTTCTGACTACCTATCTTTATTAAATGCACATGATCTCAAATAAATTATTTGAGGTCAAAATATCTGTGTCTCAGAATCTAGGACACAGTGGAAATACAATAAAAGTTAAGTGAAAGCAAATTTTTCATCTCCTTACCTACAGTGAGTGTACATACCTTGTCCTACAATTGAGCATGATTTCCCACTCCTGCATTCTTTCAAGTCAACATTTTTCATTTCACTAGAAGCCTTTCATTCTCAATATGGGACATCCTAATCTTGACTGCCAACATACAACTGCTCTTACTGGACTATATAAATCTCCTCTCTTCGAGATTTTAAATTTTCTTTTGGCTAGATTGTCAAGCCTACACCAAAGATATTCAACTCAATCACTAGTTATGGCAATGTTAAATTTCATTTTTATAATTTTTGATATATTCTGATATTTAGTTGTGATACCCATAGATAACTAGGTCCACTTCATATTATGGTCAAAAGTACCTATCCTTCAAAAAAAATTTTTTTTTACTTTAATGTATTACACAATCAAATTGGCTGGAGTTAATGGTGTTTCAAAGTACCAAGCAGTCCTGAATCTCAGGAAGGGAGCAAGATGACTGGTAATGAAAACCATGCTTCAGGAAATCATGGTTTAATGCCTGGTGTCTGTCTACCAGGTGTGAAATGGCCATACTCAGGTAAGGGGATTAGAAATGGATTTTCAAATCTCAGTGTGCCATCGTAGGAGATAGATGTTGTGATTACTCTGAGAACACAGAGGAAGGAAATTCAAAGTACTTTTATTTTGAAATGGAGGCTTATCCAGGAAACCAATTTGGTATTGCATTATCCAGAGACTGTCTTCCAGATGATCTTTACCTGTTCCTGGACTATTAGGTTTTAAGGGACTGGCTCAGTATACCACAGTATCTATCCTGCCCGCCTCAGATGTTCATGGTCTGCAAAAGTGACTCCATCTTTTAAACATCTATAATCTGTAGCCAGGAAGATCCTGGGCTAGGCTGGTCTAATCTGTATAAATAGCTATAGTGATAGCATCTGCATTCTCTTATCAGTTTGGGCACTAACCAGTTGTCCCATCCTGAAACAGTTAAAATATTTGTTAAAATGCTATCTATTCTAGAATATTTGTTAAAATGCTATCTATTCTAGAATAATTTAGGAATACATCCTAAAGAGATATAGAGGTAATTGTAGAATACTATACTACCAGACATATTTGATCAAAGATGTATCTTTATTAAATGTTGCTTAAGAAAATTATTCCTTGGGTGGGGTGAGGTTGCACATGCCTGTATTCCCAGTGGCTTGGGAGGCTGAGGCAGGAGGATTGCAAGTTTAAAGCCTAGCCTCAGCAAAAGTGAGACACTAAGCAACTCAGTGAAACCCTGTCTCTAAATAAAATATTTTAAAAGGCCATAATGTGACTCAGTGGTTAAGTGCCCCTGGGTTCAATCCCTAGTACCAAAAATGTATGTGTATGTATGTGTATGTGTGTGTATATATATATATATATATATATATATATATATATATATATATATAAATCCAAAAAGCAAATAAATATTTATAAATCAAGGTTGGCTCATGAAGAGCTCAGGTATCCATAATTTCAAGAGCCTGGTTGCTCATCTTTGAGTTTGTAGGGAAAAGGAGAGATTCTGTGAAGGCTATTTTTTCATTTATAGAAAATGGGGTTTAATACAAGTATCAGAAAAAACAAGACAATAAAAGAAGGATTTCGATGTCCTCTTTGGGCAAGCCCCACAGCAGACAAAGACGAAGGCTATCCTTTTTGTGTACAGCCAATGGCAGAATGACCCAGCAGATGAACAAGGACATTAGACTCAGGCCTAGGTAAAGCTGAGCTCTGCTTCTTGCTACAGCCTTGTGAAGTCATGTTTGTGTGTTGGGGAATTGTAAAAAGGTAGACCTCGTGGCAAAGGTACCATCTAAACCAAAACCTTTCGCCAAGAAAAGAAAGAAGGGCAGTTGTAGGTGGAAGGAATGATAAGTTGAAAACCTGAAAGCAAGAGAGTGTAGCATGTTGGGGACCCCGAGAAGAGCTGAATCTGGCAGGAGGGTAGAGCTGAGAACAAATGAGACTGGAGAGAAAAGTAGATTTAAGACTGGTTTCATCCTATCAAGTCAACTTTGGCCTAAATCTGTCTCTGTACTTGGAGGACTGTTTGGTCCAAAGTGACCTCTGTACCTAGTGAACTATATCCTTGTGTGATGTATAAACAAATTGTAACCTAAAAAAGAGTATAACCTTGGAACCAAACAACTGAGTCTCAGCCAATCATACCAACAGAACCTCCAGCCAATCAGAGGTGGAGAGCTGCCAAACATGACCCTATCAGGCAGCCTGCAGCCAATCAGGATGTTATTGGCACTTTGTTTTCCACTGTCTAGAAATTAGATGGGGTGGGGTGTTCTGATCCAGTTTGTCTACGGAATGCTGTCCAGTTCTAGAATCTATTTCTTGCTCCAGTCAACGTTGCTAAATATAACTCATCTCAGATTTTTCTTTAATAATCCAAAAGGCAAAAGGCTTTCCGTGGAGGGAAATGGCATCACTGACTAGTTTCTCTATATGGATCATTAGATAGGAGGAAAAGGAGGGAGAAGTCAAGAAGGGTATCCCGTTTCTGGGTGAGGCAACTGAGCAAATGAAAGCAAAGAGCTGGAATGTAGATGAAGTGTCCAAGAGGCAAAGTCATAAACAAAATCCAATGTCACTATCAGAATCCCAAGTAACAGCTGCCCAGTGGAAATGGAGCAGGAAGAATTATGGAGAAACCAATCTGACCTTTTCAGTCACATGTAAACATAAGCAGCTCATCAGTAATTTGAAATAAGAATAAAAATGATCACCACAATGCTATGCTGAGTACCATTGAAAATAATTGAAATAATGGGGTCAGTGTGGAATCCTTCTGAAAGACGCTCGTCTAGGCTCAGACATCTAGAAAATATTTGCAGCGGTAAGAACTAATTTGGGAGCCAAATGTCAGTTTTGCTTTTTTAATGCAAGAGTCGATGAGCCTGGAAAAGTTGTTTCACCAGCTAGTGTTGCAATACCCAAAGGGTGGAAGTCATTGGAGGTAAAAGAAAAAATTTCAGGCTCTGTTAGGCTTAGTTGTAATGCCATGAAGGACTCGGAGACTTTCCAAATCGAACATTACAGTGGTTCTGACTGTGACTACAATTTCTACAGGGTGGTAGTTTTAAGAAAAAAATAGTGTTTCTCAAAGTCTTTGTCATTTTTTCTTTTATATGGTTATTTTAACAGTTTTGAGGTTAAGAGCTTGGAAGGCCCTCCTTCTTCCTGAGAAGAAATCCCTATTTATGTTTTTTCAAGGAGCAAGGACCTTTGAAAAGTTAGGAAGAATGCAAAAAGCTGGCTCACTTCCTGCCATTTACTTTGCACAAGTGTTTTGGAAGGAGATAGAATCAGGCTAGATGTATGTGGTCCTGTCTTAACCTGAGTCCCTAAACAGCTTCTGAAACATAGAGGTTCCCTGGAGTCCTTTGTTTATAATTCTACTGTCTGTTTTGTTTTTTGATGCCCTTGAATTTCAGAGATATTTCTTATTTATCTTATTTGGGGACCTAAAGTGCCACCAGAAGTTTTACAATGTGGGCTCATTTATCACCAGGCCTTTATAAGAAGCCACACTCAGGCATCACTCTTGTGCTGGCTCTGTGTGCCTCCCTCCTCTCCACAGCTGCCACCCACATTGCCTGGAGCTACAGTCACATCAAATTACACAAACAAAATAGAACGAAGACCAGTCAGTCCTGACTTGGCACATCTTCGGCAAAGATGCACGACTGTATTTAGTAGGCATTTATTACGCATCAAGTCATACTGAAGGAAACATTTAGTATGCATCCCATTTAGCAAGTTATTGGAAAACATACGTATACATTTCATTGCCTTTCAGAAGAATGACATGTGACAGCCTAATTGAAGTGTAATATTTAATAACAATAATAGTTAGAGCTCCATACAACTTTTTTCCAGTGATTTTTAGATCTTCTTTCCCTCACCACCCATGCCCACATGTGTTCTCTCTACTGCATCAAGAGTAAGACTCCCAGAAAAATATTCTAATTGTAGGATATGAGGACATGCAGCCATTTCTAATGCCTCAGCAGTAAACCTCAATGAAACAATCAACCCTTTAGTAGTTCTTGTTCCCTGAAACACATGAAGCTGGCAATAAATCTACAGCAAAGGCCAGATCTACATTAGCAAAATGAAGCAGAGAATTAAAGCAATTACCTAAATAATTCATCATGAGCCTGGGGTAGGTAGCTGAATTACTTAAATGAATATTTCAGGGGGAAAATGCGTTCTTGGAAAAAGGCCTTTTGAAGACTCTCTCTTGGCATGTTTCATGTAGACCAGGAAAATCATCCTAATGATGAAGTGCATGTATAAAAGGAAGGTACCCCTACTGAAGACTTGCTTTGAAAGTGCAAAAGTATGAAAGTGTTATGGTGGCTTATGTTGGAGGGATTTGACTCTCTGAGAAATGGAGAAGCAATTCTTTAATTATTTATTTAATTATTTATCTGCTAGGGACTCGTCCACCATTCTTTCCACAATTCAAAGGGTCAGAGAGGTTTCTAGTTGTAATTCCCTTCCCTCCCTCATTTCTAGATGAACCAAGGTCAACCCTTGCCCCAGTTTCAGAAGACAGGAGAATTTTCAAAATTTTCCAAGGTGGGAGAGTTCTCCATTTATTTCAGGGCAAAACAAGTTTCAGAAGGAAGGTTTGTATTGATCTAACTATGGACATTCTATTTCTATACTCTTGGACTACAGGAGCATGGGTGTCCTGCCCTCTGAACTGGCCACAGGTTGCAGGGAAGGAAGATGGGCTCTTCTCCTAAGAAAACCGTTGCAACTAAAAATGTGACCCAGACCATGGGCCAGGAGCAGCAGCAACATTTGGCAGCATATTAGAAATACAGAATCTTAGGCTCCATACAGACCTTTTGTAGGTGAATCTGAATTAGCTGCATGGAAGAGGAAAGTTTATGAAGCACTCATCTCAATGGCATATTGGATATAGGAGAACAAAGGGGAAACTTTGAACAAACTATCCAAAGTAGGAGAGAAGAAGGAATTCACAGAGATTGACAGAGGACTGGGGAGTCACTACAAGAATCAGCAAAGCAATGCAAGTAAGTGAGGTCACTGAATTGTGATCCCACGACCTTAGGCTCATCACTTTCTGCTTCTAGCTGAGTATCAGCTCCTCTGGTCCACAGTGTTCATTATCACAGCAGAGACCTGGCTGCAGACCCATCACCTTAAGAGAAGGACCAGCATCTCTGAGAATGGCTTCCCAGGGGACACACACATTCATTCACCCCAAAGACAGGTCATTTATATGGAGGATGGCAAGTTCCTGTGGTATTCATTAAAAGCAGGAGTAGGTGGGCTGGGGGCAAATTGAGAATAGATGAGAATTCTGCACCTTCTACAATGTCCTCACCTGAGTCAAGCATGATGAAAACATGCAGTTTCCATAGTACATATGGTTTTCCTTTCTTATTGGAACACGTTATTGCTGCCATTAATTTAATCATTTCATTTTATTTCATTGCCATTAATTTAATTATTTTATTTTATTGACTGATGTTTGCAGATTTGCATCCTAAGGCTATCCACATTTCCTTTCTTTTTATTTTCTTTTATTATTATTTTTTTAATAAGTAGAAAGCTCACTACGGAATGAAGGTACAGATGTGGCTGAAACCCATTTCCTCTTGTTTTGTCCTCAGAAAAAAATGGAAAGCAGCTGGCTGGCTTCTCCCACATAAACTGAAAGGGCATCACCAGGTCACATGAATATCTCTGTTTCTAGGCCGTTGAACTCCAGGGCTGTCCTTCCTTCTCCGTAATAGCAATCATGGTCATTTACTGAGCATGAGCCCACGGGGAGCACCATGCTATATGTTATGAGCTTTACGTTCACGACATCTTAGTTCCACAATAGACTCAAAATCCCACTAGGATCTAGCCTCAGTTCCAAATGGTTTACTCTCTACTTCAACTTGCCCACACCTTAAAAAGATGCAAAACCAGCTTCCCTGGCTGCACATATGGGTTGTTTTGAGGATTCCATGAGAGCACCCATGTGGGAGCTGTCCTTGACCTTGGGGTTTCGAATTCTTACAGAGTTTTTGTATTCATCTCAACCTTTTCATCCCCTCCACAAACATGTCTGTGTAGGAAGGAGAAGCAGGGCTCTTACAGATGCTGGAAAGCAGGATGTCTGCTCAGGACCACATCCTGCTGCTGGGTGGGGCAACTGCAGGAATACAGACCCCACCCCACGCCTGCTGTCAGTAACCTCGTCTATTGTTTGTACAAAGGCAGCCCTCCCACACCGGGTGGTCAGGCTCTCCTCCCTCTCAAAGTGAATTACACTCTCTTCCTCATTATTTAAGCTTGTCAAACTGAATATGTAATCTGAATCCTGTCCTTTACAGTATTAGCTGCACACACCCAAATTGGAGCCATCACCAAACTATCCCCAGAGTCTGACTGGGTCACATCATTCCCATGCCCTCAGGTCCTGCCTTCCCTCACCAACAGTGTGAGAGTTTATTTGAATATTGAATGCTTGGTGAGGTCAGACTATACCTTAATATATTTAATCAATACTTCAAATGCTCCAAGAGGAAATTCCAGATACCAGATAACCCATCTGGTAGCTAAAAAATCAGATTCAATATGGTGTTTATTAAATGGCACCTCTTTCCCCTTGGATTCTAGGCCAGGTATTTTATCTCTATTGAATTAGTCAATCCTTACAGTAGCCTTATGAGATAAATATTTTCATCCCAATTATACAACTAAGAAAATGGAGGCTGAGAGAGGCTAAATGGTTTGCCCAGAGCTGTGAGCTACTTGAAAAAAAAAGAAAAAATGGAGGTTCCATTCTACAACTCCCGCTTCCACATCAAGACAGCTTTCTACAAGGCCAAGGTTGCCATCCAGAGCACTGGTGGAAGAAACACTTGCAGAACTCTGCCGGGCAGATTTTACCTCTGTTATGTCTTGGAGCTTTGTAAAAGCATCTTAGGATATTAAGGAGGAATGTCACTTGCTTGATTTAGTGAAATGTCTATTTTTTCTGCCACTACTTACTTCATAATGGAGCACAACACATGAAGTACTTACTGCACCACTTTATAGTCCTCATTGAAGATGACTAAGTGTTATTTCACGTTTGGCAGAGACTAGCACATTTTGTCAGCCTGAAAGAATTTTTGGCCAATAGGTTTTGTTCAGATCCACAGTTGTTAACTATTACAGATGTTTGAAAAAGCATTCAATGCGGCTGGTTGAAATACTTAACTGATGTCTGGGGTCAACAGAAACTGAGAATCTCTGATTTCTACAGTGGCACCAGTCCTCCAAATTGAAGGAGCATTTCGGTTTCTTTTGCCTCTCAAAGCACAGATTTCTGGCTATGAATTAGACCTTTCTGTTCTACAGATGAGCCAAGTGTACTGTACCTTTCTTCAGGTTTAGACTCTGAATCCTTCTGAAGGATTAACAAAAGAAATCCTAGTTATATCATTGAGAAATTTCATTCAACTACTAGCAACAAGGACAAGAAACAAGAGTGACTTTTTTTTATTTCCTTTTCACAAGAAGGAAGTCTGGAGGCAAGCAACTTAGGGCTTGGGTCGCAGCTCCACCATGTCAACAACCCACGCTCCTTCTGTCTGTCCACCAACTTTAGCCTATGGCTTCCACTGTTAATTTGGTGGTGGTTTTTTTAATTATTATTTTTAGTTTGTGATGGCTTCTAAATATTGATTTTATGTAGGAAGCAGGAGGAAGGCTTCCTAGTTTCCCAGAGTAGCCAAGAATATATGTGTAAGTTCCCAGGCAGGAAGAATGAATGGATATTGGTTGGTTGACTAAGCGTGTCTGCCAGTTACCCAGAGATAAAAGACTCCGAGTCCATCTGGAACTTTCTTTGGGTGAATTGCAATCATAAATTCATACGTTTTTAGAGCTAAAAAGAATGAAAAATCAACTGGTCCGTCAACTGCATTTTAAAGTTGGAAAAACTGAGGGCTAGAAAGGCCTTTGGATTTGACCAAGAGAGAAAAGCAAGTAAGCCTTAGAGCTTGAACTAGAAATGGGGCCTTGGTAATTCCAGTCTACAGGGGTCTGGGCCACACCATGTTTCCTTACAAAGCACACTTGACAATAGTGATGCATCCATTTGCTGTTTTGGGTTTTTGTTTTGTTTTGTTTTGGTACGGGGATTGAATTCAGGGGCACTCGACCACTGAGTCATGTCCCCAGCCTTATTTTGTATTTTATTTAGAGACAGGGTCTCACTGAGTTTCTTAGCACCTTGCTTCTTGCTGAGGCTGGCTTTGAACTTGTGATCCTCCTGCCGCAGCCTCTTGAGGCACTGGGTGTAGGAGTCTTTCGAGTGTCTCTACATAATCTCCTTTCTTCCCTTGCTATTAAAAAACAAGACAAGCAACACAAACTAAGACCAAGTACTTTTATTGTTGTTTTTTTGTTTGTATGTTTTGGTTTTGGTTTTGTGGTGCTGAGGCAGCTTTAATATAGTAAAGGTGACTGGGTCATGTTGTTACAAAGCAGTGACCAAAAAGGCTTCTCTTTATCATTAGTCAACCTCCCTAAACCACCCAGCCCCCGGGAAGGCTCTTGGGCAGGGCGTGGGAAGATGGTACTTTCTGTCCCCTGCAGAAAGAGTGACCCAGAAGGAAAGGTCTGGTGGAGTATGTTCTGTCCCTTTTCCCAATCATAGAATTCTCTCCTGGCCCTGTAGCAGGGAAAGACCAGAAGCTCCTATCTAATGAATTCCTCCCAGTAGAATTTTCTCCACTTTGGTCCAGAGGAAAAAAAGATCCTCTCCATCAACATCTATAATGTTTTTATTTTTATCCTTCATACATCTTCCTGTAATATTTTTACTCAAGACACTTGAGTGTGCCCTCCTGACTTACTATGAGACTTACTGTGAAGAAAAAGTAAGACACAGAGGGGTAGGGTGACTTGCTCAAAGTCACACAGCTTATTAGAGACAAAACTGTAAGACTCGAGTATCTCGATGTACTTCTGGGGATATTTACTCTACACTTGGCTGCCTGATTCTAGAACCTTCTGGTTGACAACACAGCTATACTCTAACTAGAGACCACCGGAAGCACTCAGAATAAATCCAGGGAATTTTGCTGGATTTATATCAGTGTCTCCAATGGCCACAAAAGTCTTTGAAGGTAAGTTTCTACCTTTATGAAACTGGCTGGTGAGCTGGAGGGTTAACTTGACAAATCAAGAAATATATTTTAAGGCTGGGGGTGTGGCTCAAGCGGCAGTGTGCTCGCCTGGGTTCGATCCTCAGCACCATGTACAAATAAAGATGTTGTGTCTGCAGAAAACAAAACAAAAAATATATTGAAAATTCTCTCTCTCTCTCTCTCTCTCTCTCTCTCTCTCTCTCTTTAAAAAAAAAGAAATATATTTTAGCATCTTTTGGGTACCAGATCATTACTGAGATAAAGTGGTAAAATATACTAGCTAAAAGCTGTCACAGCCTAGTGGAGAAAGAAAACAGTGAAGAGGACCAACAAGCCAGCTCAAGTGTGACAGGCATATACACAGGGTTCTAAGGAGGGGAGGGGACAGCTTTGCAAGCAGAAAGCATGCAGAGGGAGATGAACTTGTTTCTGACAACTTCGGGTCACTTAGAACTGTTAAACCACAAGGTGCCAGTGCAGGTGGAGGTCACATCTGTATTTTGTAAACCATGAAGGGCCCCTCCAGATAATGAAGTCACGATAGGTGTTGCCAGGGGCACTTGCCACTTGAATAAGTGTAAACCTTGGAATAGTACAAACAAGATTCAAGAAGAAGGAGCTAGGCACAGTGGCACATGCCTGTAATCCCAGCAGCTCAGGAGGCTGAGGCAGGAGGATCGCAAGTTCAAAGCCAGTCTCAGCAACTTAACAAGGCACTAAGAAACTCAGTGAGACCCTGTCTCTGTATAAAATATTAAAAAGGGCTTGGAATGTGGCTCAGTGGTTTAGCACCCCTGGGTTCAATCCCCTGTACCAGACAAGAAAAAAAAAAAAAGACTAAACCTGGAAGCTATTTTTTGAAAATGCTCTTCTTGAGTCGTGTTTGTACTGTTCCAAGATATGTACTAAAGTGTTTCTGTCACCGTCAACAGAGACCCATTGGTTGGACTGGTTCCCTATCAAGTCATTTCCTTCTATGTGGACATATGTATGCACTTAGGAATGGAGATTGTGCACTTCCTTCGGGTGGACTTTTCTATTTGAGTTTTATTTTTTTTATTGTTGGTTGTTCAAAACATTACATAGTTCTTGATATATCATATTTCACACTTTGATTCAAGTGGGTTATGAACTCCCATTTTTACCCCATATACAGATTGCAGAATCACATCAGTTACATTTCCATTGATTTACATATTGACATACTAGTGTCTGTTGTATTCTGCTGCCTTTCCTAACCTCAACTATCCCCTCCCCTCCCCTCCCCTCCCCTCCCCTCCCCTCCCCTCCCCTCCCCTCCCCTCCCCTCTTCTCTCTCTACCCACTCTATTGTAATTCATTCCTTCCCCTTGTATTATTTTTCCCTTTCCCCTCACTTCCTCTTGTATGTAATTTTATATAACCCTAAGGGTCTCCTTCCATTTCCATGCAATTTCCCTTCTCTCTCCCTTTCCCTCCCACCTCTCATCCTTGTTTAATGTTGGTCTTCTTCTCATGCTCTTCTTCCCTAGTCTGTTCTTAGTTACTCTCCTTATATCAAAGAAGAGGACATACAATCAATCAACAAGTACATGAAAAAATGTTCACCATCTCTAGCAGTCAGAGAAATGCAAATCAAAACCACCCTAAGTTACCATCTCACTCCAGTAAGATTGGCAGCCATTAGGAAGTCAAATAACAACAAGTGCTGGCGAGGATGTGGGGAAAAGGGTACACTTGTACATTGTTGATGGGACTGCAAATTGGTGCAGCCAATTTGGAAAGCAGTATGGAGATTTCTTGAAAAGCTGGGAATGGAACCACCATTTGACCCAGCTATTCCCCTTCTTGGTCTATTCCCTAAAGACCTAAAAAGAGCATGCTACAGGGACATTGCTACATCGATGTTCATAGCAGCACAATTCACAATAGCAAGACTGTGGAACCAACCTAGATGCCCTTCAATAGACGAATGGATTTTAAAAAAAAATGTGGCATTTATACACAAAGGAGTATTACTCTGCATTAAAAAATGACAAAATCATAGAATTTGGAGGAAAATGGATGGCATTAGAGCAGATTATGTATTAAGTGAAGCTAGCCAAGCCCTAAAAAACAAATGCCAAATGTCTATTTGAGTTTTAAACACCTTAAGTTTTCTCATAGCTCTGACTCCTTTCTCAAGTTGGGCCAGTTGAAGTCTGAAGGAAATTCAGTAGACTCAGCTTATTTGAGAGCAGACAATGAAACAGGCTGAACTGGAAGTAGTGTGGCTTCACTCTTGGTCTCTATTTTAGATTTTAAGTGCTCAAAAATAGCTCTCTACTTTTAGTCTTTCAAAACATTTAAGCTACTGACCATTTTTTTCCAAAGTTGTATCATCTAGAACACTTCAAGGCAGTAGCAGATATCTGTTTAGCTATACCTACCCCCTCCTCTCCCCTCCTTTCCATAGGAATCCTTGAGATACTTCACTGATCTGCCACCACGATCTGGAAAATACAGTAAAAACCACTGACCTCTGTGCTAGCACTTGCAGTTCCACCAGGTGGACAGAACCTCTCTGCTTAAAGGTCCTCTTGGCACCTCCCTCCCAGCCCAGCCTGTGGGTGTGCAAGACCAATGCCCAGACGCCATGACACCCTCCCCAACCTCTCCAGTTTCTTTGGTGGAAGTACCAGCTAGGGACCCTACTAGGTCTGTTGTTAATCCAATTTCAATCCCATCACAACAGATGAGGTTGCAGAACTCCACTTGCCTGAGATTCCCAAGCCTGACTCAACGTTCATTTATTTTTAAAACAGTAAATGCAACAGAAATCTAATAACTAACTGTTCCTTATATAATGGGGCTTCCAGGCTTGCTCGCCACCTTGAGCATTTTCTCCTAGATACATTCCAGTTTGTCAGAGCCTCTGCTAAGGAAAACAAAAATTTAAGAATCCAATTTAATTCTCCATTAGTGGGAAGACAGTATTAGAAGTGTTTTTCTTTTCTTCTTTTAATGGGAGAGGCATGGAAGATAAAACACTTAGTGATGTGCTGGGCATTTCACATATGTAACAACTTCTCATCTTTGTGTAACAGTTGAGGTAAGGCTGGGCTGTCCACATAGAGAAAGTCTTTGTTGGTTTTTCTCTGTCTTGCAAAAATCGCAACGACAAAACAGAAAACTGTATCCAGGCCTGTGCTTAGGTTCTATGGACAATCAAGCCCCTTTGGCTCACTTCCTTGGCATTCATAGGATGCCCTCAGAATCCTAATCTGAGGACACCCTTTACTTCTAAGTAACAACATTGAAGACAGCAAGAAAAAGGGGAAGGGGCAAAGAGAAGCTACCAACTTTCCCTTAGACATTGCCACCCAACTCAGATGTCCTATGTAATCGGAAGATTATCCCATGACCTAACTACAAAGAACCCAGGAAATGGATTCTTTTATTGTGCCAACATTGACTCAACAGAAATCCATATTTAGAGTCATTCAGTAGTGTCTACCATTACCTACGACAACTCCACAAAGCAATTATTATTGACCTCGTCAAAAAAAATAGGAGTCTAGGGATCAAGTGGGTAAGTAACTTGCTTGAGGTCTTTTGCACGTGCCTTAGCTGTTACCTAGATTGTAGTCATGTGTACACCAAATTATTTATTTTCAAAATGAGTAAAAAGTTTACTTCTTATAAACATATTCTGTCCAATTTTTCATCATTCATTTTATACCCTTGGTTTTCAGTGTGTCACAGTGAACTAAAGCATGTCATGATTCTCTCATGTTCCTTCTAGCACCACCTCATATGAGCCACATCATCTGATTATCACTACTGCCTAGAAATTAGATTCCCCATCCTTTCCCTGTCTTCCTCCTGTTTATTTTACACACAGCAGGAAGAGGATCAAGGCTCTGTTTATCTCAGAAGATAGATGTGCTCTTCCTCAGTATTGAATTCTTGAGTTTTAAAAAATCAAGTTAATAATGCCATTTCATTTCTTAGAAACCTTTAATAATTTACCCTCCTTTTCAGACAAAGACCGACACCATCAATATGGTTCCCAAGCCTGTGTGGTCTGGCCCCACCTACCACCTCAGCTTCCTGTCCCGTGATTCCTCAGCCCCCTCGATGCACTTCCTCCTATTTCTGGGTCTTTCCCTCCATCCCAAGCCTTTTTCTCTATATCTTTGTCACCTTCACATTTTAGATCTCAACTCAGGAAAGCCCTTCTTCATGTTAGATCAGTTCCTCCTGGCACATACTTTCAAAGCACCCTGTACTTATCTTTCTGGACTCTGAGCACAGAGTGTGTAACTAGATAGATAGGCAGACAGAGAGATGGATAAAATGATTCATGGACTACATTCACATGTCCTCACTAATCTGTAAGCTCCCTGAGGAAAAGACCATATTTTCCTCACCACAGCATCTCCGGCAACTGTCAAATAAATGTTTGTTAAGGAAAAAAAAGTTTAATTTGTTACTCTTCCAATTTTCATAATTAATTGTAACTGAATGATGAACATTGCATGTATCTAGTCATTCATGCAAACCATGGATTGAGTACCGACTTGCTCTAAGCACTAGAAATAAAACAAACAAGACAAACTATGTCCCTGCTTTCACAGAAGTTACATTCTTAAAGGAGGAAGGGAAGGGAGGAAGGAAGGAAAGAAGAAATAAAGAGATGAATGGATGGGTGGATGGATGATCAGGAGGGATACATGGAAGGAGAAAAAGGAGAAAGAGAGAAAAAAATGAGACTTTCTTAAATCTATGAAGAAAAGTAAAACTGAATAAGGCAGAGTGGTGGGGTAGGAAGGAGTATATTTAGGCAGGATAGGCAGGCAAGACCTCCCTCAGGAAATAATATTTAAACAGGACTGAGTGACATTAAAGGCTAACAATGTAAGACATGAAATAAGAACAAAGAGGTGAAGCAAGAAAAAGGCCCTGAGGTGGGAACAGCAAGAACACTGTGACTGTGACAGAGAATTCAATACTAAAGAAGAGCACATCTATCTTCTGAGATAAACAGAACCTTGATCCTCCCAAGACAAAAAAATTAACTTTCAGCTTTAAGTCCTCTATAAATTTGGCAAGCATGCCAGGTTCAATGATAGAGCATGGTGGCCCATTATTTTAATCTACCCCCAGGCCACTCTTGATTAAAACAATAGTTTGTGTTCAAAACAATAACATTTTCTTATTACCAAACGTTTAGAAAAGAATTAGCAGCAGTCCCATGTGATTTTTTCTTCCAGAAAAAAAATAAAAAGAGACAGACAGAGATGCAACACTTTCCAATTCATTTTATGAAGCTGCTCTTATCCTGATACAGAAACCAGAAAAAAAAATAGGACAAGAAAGGAAAAATAGGACAAGAACTACTTCTTGTTAATATAAATGAAAAATCTTTTTAAAAAATAGTCCTAAAAAATTCAGCTATTGTATTCTTAAAGAATTAAACATGATCAAGTGGGATTCATCCAAGCCTGGAACAACAGGAAGGAATCAATGTCATTCATGATATTAAAAGGCTAACGAAGAAAAATCATATAATCAAATCAAGAGGCACAAAAAATATTCGACAAAATTTTATACCCATTTATAATCAAAAATGCAAAAGCAGTGCAATACACAAAGATTATAATAAAAAAATGATCAGTAAAACAGAAGTTAAAGAAAATGTGCACGACTTGATAAAGGGCACCTGAAAAAACTTAGTGCTGATATTATATTGAAAAAATGAATGCCTTTATTGTGAAACAACAAGGCAAGGTTGTTCACTCATATTTAACACAGAGATGGAAGTATTAGCCAATGCAAAAAGGCAAGAAAAGTAAATAAAATGCCTACTGATTAGAAAGGATGATTTTTAACTGCCTTTTTTTTTGCAAATAACTGTGTACACAGAAAATCTCAAGAAATCTACAAAAAACTCATAAAACTTAAGAGTTAAGAAAGCTCTCAGGATACAAGAAAAACATACAATCAATTTCTATGTACTAGCAATGAGAATACCATGGTCATAGCATGGAAGATTTAAAACACAGTAAAGATGTCAATTATTCCCAAAACTGATATGTAAGACAATCTTATTCAAGATTTAAGAAAAAATTTTTACAGATATAGACAAGATTATTCTAACATATATATGGAAAGTCAGAGAAACCAGAATAGCTATTTTTTAAAAAAAGAATAAGAAAGTAAAGTAGGAGAATCAGTCTATTCAATTTCAAGACTTATACAGCTACAGTAACCAAGACTAGTGTTATTAGTGGAAAGAGAGATATGCAATAGAATAAGGAACCCAAAAATCAACTCACAAAAGTGTGCCTGATTTTTGACAAAAATGCAAAAGCAGTTCAATAGACAAAGGTCATGCTTTTCAACAATGGAGCAAAGGAACATCCATAAAGAAAATAAAGAATCTTAAGTTAAACCTCACACCTTATATAAAAATCAACTCAAAATGAACCACCAACTTAAATGTAAAATATAAAATGATAAAACACAAAATGCTTAGGAAAAAATCTTGAAGATCTAAGGCTAGACAAATTTCCTGAACTTACTATCAAAAGCATGATTCATAAATTATACGGATGGAATCTGAGGCTGGCAGTGATAGAGTACTTGCCTACTATGCAGAAGGCCATAGGTTTAATCTCCAGCACCACAAATAAATAAGTAAATAATATTAAAAATTGATAAATTTAATATCATCATAATTAAAGACTTCTATTAAGGTCTGTTAAGAATATAAAATGACAATCTATAGACTATGAAAAAATATTTTCAAATCATATATTCAACAAAGGACTAGTATATATGTGTGTGTGTGTGTGTGTCTCAAAAAAACCAAACAGTCCAATGCAAAAAAACTAGCTCACTCATATTTGCTGTTGGGGATTTAAAATTACACAACCATCTGGAAAATAATTTGGGAGTACCTTTAAAATTAAACAAGTAACTCACATATAGCCTAATAAAGAGCTCTCCAGCATTTCTACAAGAGAAACGATAACTTATGTTTGCACAAAATTCTATACACAAATATTCCTGGAAGATTTATAATAGTCAAAATTGTGAGGGTGAGAATCCCTTCTACTTTGTTCTCTTACTTTGAAAAAATAGCTATTCTAATGTCTCTGCCTTTCCATATATATGTTAGAATAATCTTGTCTATATTTATTTAAACTCTTACTCTTAGTGATGACATTTAGGGATGAAACTTGGCTGCTCTGCAGACATGACCTCCAGACAGCAGTTAAGGCTTGCTCTCCTTTCCCATTCACCTTGGGCTACGATTCCTTTATTACATAGATTGTACTCCTCTGTTAGAATTTTGAGGCTCTTGAGGAAACCAAAGTAATTCCAAAAGTTACTAACTATACAGGTCCATTTATATATCATTCTTAAAATTGCAAAAATGGAGAAAAAGAGAAGACAAATGGTTGTCAGAGGTTAGGGATGGAGAAGGGAGGGCAGGAGAGATGTGGAGTAGAGGTGAGATGGCAACTTGAGGGGCTTCGTGGGGGTGGAATTTTCTGTATCTTGACCATACCAGTGGCATTAACCTGGGGGGATATTTTATAATAGTTTTTCAAGGTTGAGGAAAACTGGGTGGATGTAGACTCTTTCAGTATTAGTTTAAGAAGTGAATGTCAAAGTTGAATAAAAAGCTATTTTAAAAATAAGGTTTGGGCTCCAATCAATAGCTCTTATTCTGGGTTGTAGGCTTATCCATTGCAATGCACTTGGCAATTCTTCCTCATTCTAAATATTTAACTTTAAATATTTAACTTTAAATATTCAACTATATTCCCTTACTTTGGATTATTTAAATTTTTATCTTTTTTTTTCTGAGTTCTATTTTGGTGATTTGGTATTTTCAAAAAAGAATGTACCTTGATTTTTTTTTCAAGGATGAACATTTTTCAAAACTTTTTGTTGTTTTTGATTCATCTATTCATCCTCTACTGGTTTGTGTTTCCTTTATCATCCACTGACTTCTGAAGTGCACCAGGATCAGTAGAGATCTTACTGTATTCGGAATCTTTTTGTCAAGTCCAATAAAAAAAAAGAGAGAGAGAGAGAGAGAGAGAGCTATGACACAATTTCACTTAGGAACCATTAAACTTATAATTAATTATGGAAGATATAAGACACTTCCAATGTCTAATCTTCCCATCTAGGAACAGGGTTCTGCATGTATCCATATCGTTTTTACATTATTCAGCCAAGTCTCATAACTTACTTGATACAACTATTTCAAGATTTGGCTGTTCTGCTAACTGGAGGTTTTGTTCCAAAGCAAAAGGAGTAGAAGTCCAGTTTCCTAGTTTGTATAGATTCCTGGTTTAGCAATCATTTTTGGTTGCTGATTGTCATGCCCATGAACTTGGAACTTAGTTGTTACTAGCACTAATGTGGTGGTCAGTCCTCATTTCAATTGTCTTCTTTTCTGTGTCTTCAAGGACACTCTGCTAAAGATTTACAAGAGGCGACATGGACATTCACCGAATGCCATTGTGAACTGAATTGACTTTCTCCCATTTTGAGCATGGTTTTCAAACAGGACCCAGTCATCCAAGAAGACTGTCATACCATGCATATTTTGCTCTATTTTCCATAATGGCATCTCGACATAGCGGATTTTTGCCAAATGTTTTCTAAAACCAAAAACCACTAAGTCTGTGTCACTCCCTTGCTCTACCAACTCAGTAAAATGTTTTCACAAAAGATGAGGTTACTCTGGCACGGGCCATTGGTGGTGACTGCACATCTCTGGCAGTCAACACATTCCTTTCAACATGCTCATAAGACATCTGCTTAACATTCATTCTATAATTTGACAATGTTTGGACCAAATTTATTGGTCTGTCATTTCTGAAGTCCACCCCTTTAGAAAACCCATGACATTCACTTGTCATCAATTCTTGAGTTCTTCTTTTGTTGTATATTATTTTTTTTTTTTGGGAGATTCCCAGAGGTAACTCCCTGATTACACATTTAGATTCCTTCAAACACCCTGGGATGAACTTGGCTGCACCTGGAGACATGAGCTCATGGCGTGCGTGAATTAGGGCTGGTCTCCTTTCCCATTCATCTTGGGCTACATATCTTTTACTATATAGATTTTACTACTGTGTTAGAGTTCTGAGGCTCTTGAGGAAACAAGCATCTGCGGATGTTCTGGTCCTTACCAGGAAAATTGCTTTTATCCAACACAGAAAGCAAGCTCCTTCTTGATGTGTGGTCAACAGTGACATCCAGATTGGCGGTGGCATGGTTTGCTTTCTGGTCTGCATGTTTTTCCCAGCTTCTCCATTTCAGAGGTTTCAAACACCTGCCTGCTTCTCTCATTGGACGTCTCCATGTGTCATGCTGCTTTGAACAGACTGTCATTCTGAATCTCAAGTTTGAACTTCTGAACTTACATCTTGTCCCTTGTGCTAGAATTGGAACCAACACTAAGATCTTAGGACATATGCCCCTGCCTTTTTGTTTCTGGATAAATAGCCCCCACAGCCAGTTCTTGAGTCCCTAAGCCACTTCACCTTCCAGCGTGCACAGCCCTGGCTGTCAGTATTGGTCCCTTTGTACTTTCTCACTGTGAAGTCACAGGCATGGTACACCACAATTCTCACTGCATCTCAGAAGATTCCCAGATCCTTTGGTATCATTATGAATTCATCAAATCAGAATGTCAAGGTATAGCATGAACTACTGACCCCATGGCCAAGACACCTGATCTCAGGAGACCTACTGGGGCCCATAGTTGTGTGCTTAGACCAAACCCCCATGCCACCTCCTCCCTGATAAATTAGATCTTGTCAGGAGACCCTATGACCCTATGTGGCTTATTTTGCACCTACCAGGAATAGGACCTTTCCATATGTAGATAATAAACCCTAATTTAAATGAGTTAAGTAATAACAAACTACCTACATTCACTTTGGAGAAGAATTTGTAAGTTCAGCAGCAGCCCATTTTTACAAAACCTACGCATCCTATGCATCCTTCCAAAGCCAATACTATGCTTGCTGAAGGACAGAGGATCCATTACAGCTCCATACCTGATCTGTGCTAAAACAGAACTCTTTCTCCTTTCATCCTCACACAACTATACAAGCCTCTTAAACTGAACATGATTCATATCTGGAATGTTCTAGGCATTCTTGGGACCCTTGCTCAGATTACATTGTCTTAGTTTCCAGAATCTGTCTGATCCTCAGAATTGAGACTCACCGATGCCCAACCACTGCCTGCCTCTGGAAGGAAGGATGTTTCTCTGTTGTGGGTCTTAGGGTTAAAGTTACCAAAAGCAAACCAACTTCTGAGATATCTATGAAAACAGAGGTGCTAAGAAATCCCTGTCCAAACCCACTGGATTACTAAGACCTTCCAAGGATACTTATTTCACTCTAATACATGTGTTTCTCAGGGGGACCGTCTATTCCCACCACCTCACTCTCAGGTCAGTCAAATGATTCTCAAAGCATCAATAGAAAGTTCTGTGCAAGCAGAGTCACCACTGGATAGCCAATCAGTAGGATGTTAATTGCATCTTTGCGGGTCAACCATTGTCAATAAGAGTGGTATAAAGCAGAATTAAATGATTAATTAAATGGGTTTTAATTAAATAATTTTATTGCATCTATCTAGGAAATTTATTAAAGACAATTTCCAGTCATTATGCTTATTCCCATACTCTATTAGAAATAGAATAGAAAACTGTATTCAGAAATAGTACACAGCTGCCCTCTTGTGTCACTTCCATATAATTAAATCTATTAATGTTTAACTACCAGTGATTCAATTAGCTACGCATTTTTAAAGGTCACCATGTACCACTACTCTTCCACTTTGGAAATTAATAATCGACATGGTAATTTAGAAAGTACAACATGTAAAAAAAAATACCAGATCTCTCTATCAATTTGACAAAACTTACTGGCGTAGACATCTAAATATTGAAAAGTTAGTACCATTCACTCTGTCCAGCTCTTCTCCTCATCCAAATACGGAGCTGTCTTTACTTGCTTTTGTATCATCTCATTATCCTTAATTAATACTCAATTAGTATTTAATTCATTTTTAACTAATGTGTGAATTTGTACCAATCCTTCACTACTGACTACTCAGTGACCCCAGTGGAGAGGAAATGGGAGAGAAGTTCTTTTATAACAATTGACAAGGGCACTTCTCACAGAGGGCCACTGGTGGCTTGGGTCACATTTATGACACATCTCATAAGAGCTTAGCACGGTGTTAAGTTCTTTACAAGCAGAATACACAAGAGCCTGCACAAAAGGGAAACCTCCCTCCATTTGACAGCGGCCAACAACTGGTTACACCCTCCAAGAAGCTAATGGGTAGTGGTATTCCCATTCTTATGGCTGTAACTCTGCAGACTTGTTCGCCTTGTTCTTCTGCATCCCTCCACTATCAAATGCCATCCTCCATGAGCTCCCCGTCAGCCCGCCAATCTGCATACTGGAAACTGTCTGATTAAAAATGCTTATTGAAGCTCCGACCATGAAGATAAGTTTATCTCCAGGGCGAACACAAATGGATGTTCTGTTTCTTTATCCCATTATTGTGTTTCCTTATTAAGTTCTACTGGTTGAGCATCCTTAACTCAAAAATCCAAAAATCCAAAACTTTTTGAGAATTGACGTCACACCAGAGGTGGAAAATTCCACACAAAACTCATGTGACAGGTTTCAGGGAAAAGGCACAGACACTGAAAATACTGCATCAAATTATCTTTAGGCTGTGTGTATAAGGTGTATATAAAACATAAATGAATCTCATGTTTAGACTTGGGTCCCATCCCCCAGATATTCTATTATTGTTTTAGTCAGCTTTTTCACTGTGGTGACTAAAAAGACATGACCAGAACAATCAGAGAGGAGGTAAAGTTTTTGGAGGACTCATGGTTTCAGAGGTCTCAGTCCATAGACAGCAGGCTCCCTCTCTTGCGGGTCCAGGTGAGGCTGGACATCATGAAAGAAGAGTGTGGCAGAGGGAAGCAGCTCACATGATGATCAGGAAGCAGAGAGAGACTCGACTCATCAGATACAAAATATATACCCCAAAGTCCACGTCCCCAGGGACCTACCTCCTCCAGCTACCCCCTACCACTTCAGTTACCACTCAATTAATACCCATCAGAGGATTAATTCACTAATTGGAGTAAGCCTCTCATAACCCAATCGTTTCTCCTGTAAACCTTCTTGCACTGTCTCACACATGAGCTTTTGGGGGATAACTCACATCTATAACTATAACAATGCTGTATATGCAAATATTCCAAAATCTGAAAAAAAAAATCAAAACACTTCTGGTCCTGAGGATTTCAGGTAAGGGACGCTCAACCTGCACAGAGTTCCAGCTCTGTATAGTTTTGCGTATTAGCATAGGGAGGTGTTAGTCACATGTGTATCACTATAACAGAAAACCCAAGGTAAATAACTTATGAACAGAAGAGGTTTAATTTGGCCCATGGATTTAAAGGCTCCAGTCCATTGTTTCTAGGCCTCTGGTGGGGGTAACAGCTGGCAGTGGTGGGGAGAATGATGGAGCAAACTCCTCATGTCATAGAGGATCTAATAGTGACAAAAGAGGACCAACGAATGTGTAATCTTCGTCTCTAATCTCCTGGAGGCAAATGTCTGGAAGAACTTACCACAAAGAGATAACAGTATGTAATGAATAAAATATAAGCAGTATCACGTGGCCCAAACCAGGTATCATGGGAGTGGAAAGGGAGGTCCTGGGGAGGCCGTGGAGATGGGGACAGCTGAGAGGGAAGGGCAAGGAGGACACAGTTTCTGCACGTTGTATTAATAATAAACTCTCATCGTATACAGAATACATGTATGACGATGTGAGGAAAAAGAAAAAAGAAAGAAGTGTGTCACCTTAGGTTGGGTAGAGAGAAGTGATGGGAGGGGAAGGGAGGGAAAGGGGGGAAAGGAAGGACAGCAGAATAAAATAGACTTTATTATTGCTGTGGGTATATACGTGACTGCATGACCAATGTGATTCTGCAACCTGTACACTCAGAAAAATGAGAAATTATACCCCATCTGATTCAAATGTATGATATGTCAAGGTCATGGTACTGTCATGTGTAACTAATTAAAACAAATAAAAAATAATAATAATAAAATAAATAAGCCCAACTCCTGCACAGCAGCTGGTGGTGGCTTCCTCCAGGGAAGTGAAATGGATCTAGCTACACTGACTCCAACTCCACGTGGAGAAGAGAGACAGTCTGAAAGAGGCTTAGGTGGAAAGCCAGCCTTCCCTAGTGTGTGATTTAGCAAGAGTGATTTGGGCCAGGTAGCAGTGGATTGCTCGGCTCAAGGTCACTGCCAAGAATTAGAGTCAGAGGAGAGGCAAAAGGGCACAGCCAGCTTTAGAGGCGAGCTTCCTGAGCAGGACGTGCAACAGGAAAACCATGAGAGTTGAATGAAATGCCCCAGCTTCTGACCTAAGCTCTGTGAACAACTTGCTGTGTGACCTTGGGTTAATAACCTCACCTTTCTGGATCTCAGCTTCTTTATCTTTCAAATGTCTTCCCTGAACAATCAGACAGTCCCTTTATTTTTAATGATCTCCTAATTCAGTGTCTTCTAAGCTAGACTGATTACATCTGGCTGCCCAGGAGAACTGATTTTTTTATTCCTGTGCTGACCTGAAGCGTGCAATCCGCCCTAAATTCATGTCTTAAAGCCACAAACTTCAGTATTTCAAAGTGTGACTCTTTTTTGGAGATAGGATCTTTAAAGAGGTGATTAAGGTAAAATGAGTTCACAGGGGTGGGCCCTTGTCCAATGTGATTAGTGTCTTTAAACATAGAGGAAAATAGGACATAGACAGGTACAGAGGGAAAAAGCATAGGAAGACACATGCAAAAGTGGCCATCTGCAAACCAAGGAGAGAAGCAAGCCTAAGAAATAACCAGCTCTGCAGACACCTGGATCGCAGGCTTCCCAGCCTGGAACTGTACAGACATGAATTTCCATCATTGAAGCTTCCCACTCTGTTTATCCGTCCTCTTACTGCCCAGTTCCCATGGGTACTTTCCTTTATACTTAAGCTTTCTCTCGCTTAGCAATCTCTTTCTTAAATTAATTAATTTATTTTAATTTTTTTCTTTTTTTTTAAAGAGAGAGAATTTTTAATATTTATTTTTTAGTTTTCAGTGGTTACAACATCTTTGTTTGTATGTGGTGCTGAGGATCGAACCCGGGGCCACATGCATGCCAGGGAGCACTCTACCGCTTGAGCTACATCTCCAGCCCTAATTTATTTATTTTAATTAGGAATATGTGACAGCAGGATGCATTTTGATTCATTGTACACAATTGCAGCACAACTTTACATTTCTCTGGTTGTACCCCATGTAGCGTCACAGCATATGTGCAGTCATACATGCACCTAGGGTAATGACATCTGTCTCATTCCACCATCTTTCCTGCCCCCATGCCTCCTTCTTCCTCTCCCTCACCTTTGCTCCATCTTATATGCTGTGGGGCAATGTCTTCACTACATCTGCTCCTTCTCCTCCCACAAAATTCTTTCTGTTTCCTGTCTATTAGGTTTTAACACATAGCAGTGGTATATGGAAAAAATAAAGCCGTTAACATGCACCAGATATATAGCAGTTTCTACAATTAAAAGGGGGTGCTCAAGAAAATTAAAACAAAGAGGTACACTAAGTAACTCAGTGAGACCCTGTCTCTAAATAAAAATTTTAAAAAGGGCTGGGGATATGGCTCAGCGATTAAGAGCCCCTGGGTTCAATCCCTGGTACCAAATAAATAAATAAATAAATAAGAAATACTTGTTGGAATAACATTTGAATGTACTAGTGGGAAGCACAGAGGCCATCTAGCTGCCCGAACCACAAGGGGTTTGAGCTTAGACAGATAGCAGCTTTGTCAGACTCTGCCCTACTGAACTTTTCTTGGGAGAAGAAAGTCCTGGATGTGAAAAATGAAAACAAATTCTGAGTTCTGATCAGGATCCTGAAGATCAGAACTGATCAGAACTGACCCTGTTCTTTTATTTTAACTTGCAGTTGCTGAGTCTTCAAGGACATGAGATGTTGACCTCTAACCTGTGATCTGAGCATCTACACCATCAATACCCCAGCTCCAAAGTGTCCTGCTGGGACTGAGGTGATCCAAGTCGGGCTGCCTCCTGAGATCTCTCCCACCTGGGACTGCAGCTGTGCTACTGCTGAGCCTCTGGGACATTAAAGGACCTAAAAAGGCAACTTTAGACAGGTGCTCGTTCTCCTCCTCTCTATTTGAGGTAGACTTAAGCGCAACAAGAAAGGCAGGGAATGCAAAGGAGGAGACCACAGAGAACAGAGGAGCTGAGCTTTTATCCACCATTTGAACTAAGTGACATTTAAATGTGACAAAGTCGCCCATTCTGTCAGGCCCCCATCTTCTATAAAATGAACATGATTATACCCTGTCTTCCTGAAGGTGGGATTGGACCTAAAGGTGCCTGCTCTCCTGAAATGTGCATCTATGGCTCTAAGGTTGAGCACAGAAGGTCAGATCTATTGCCAGCTCAAACTTGTCCACCTCAATAGGATGTGGCCACCCACATGTTCAACAGAACACAGAGCATCTACTAAGCTCCCTGCAATTCCTGTAACTTTCTCAGACTTAAAAAAAAAATATCCACATAATATTGGAGGCATCACATGATCTGCCTTTGAGAATGGTATTCCAACTTGTGCACCCCTGTGCACCCTGACAGTCAATTTTCAGCATTTTCCAGGTGCTTCCTAAATCAACTAAACTTGCAAAACTGAGTACAGCTTGATTTGTGGACATCCCTAAATTGCAAAACCATAAAAAGATGAATAAGGCTAACCTGTGGAGATCCTATTTCTTGATCCCAAAATGATTCTGAAAGATCCAATTCCTCTTAAAACTGAAACACTGAGTTTTTTCATCCAAGTGAGACACCAAGAGCTGCAGGTCTGCTTGAACCTCAAGCGCTTGTTGCTGAGTCTTCCCTTCCAACCATGCTGCTGACTACAGACAATCATTACCTGATAGTCACCTTTGGCTCTAGGACTTCGGACTGCCAGTCACCCTCATTGACCCCAATCCATAATCATCTAGATCTTTGTTCTCTATGTTAATATAGTTACACTGAATCTGTTAAATTCTCAAGGGTTGTAAGTTATGAAACTACCATTTGAAGGTCTCCGTCATGATCAAGTAACTTATATCAGCCCCATTCAAAGTTCTGGGAATGTTTTAGTGTCTTTCAAACATAAAACATTTTGTTGTTGTTGTTGGTTACCAGGGATTCAATCCAGGGGCACTTAACCACTGAGCCACACCCCCAGCCCTTTTTTATATTTTTTATTTTGATACAGGTTCTTTCTGAGTTGCTTAGGGCCTCACAAAATTACTGAGGCTTTGAACTCACAATCCACCTGCCTCAGCCTCCTGAGCCACTGAGATTACAGGTATGCACTACCATGCCTGGCCTCAAACATAAAATTTTTAAATGATACAATTAATTGTTCTTATACCATAAATGCTTTTGTTTGCCTGTTTTGAAAATAAATCATCATAGGGACCATCTCTACCCCACTTCTATGTCACAGAAGATGGAGGACAGTTGCAGGCAGGAAGGAGCCACAGTGGGCCACTACCACCATGGCACATGGACTTTTCTTCTAAAAGGAGGTTTCATGGGTGAGTCACACATAATGAGTCTCTACTACAGGTTTTCAGTTCCCTCAGTCCCACCAAGATTAACATAACCAGTGGGAATATGGTATATGTACACATATACACACCCCACAAAAAGCATTCCACAACAAGTATCTTATTAGGCACTGAGTAGGGGAATCAGGCCCAAATATTATCAGTGTCTAAATGGCCCAAAGAAAAGGGTGCAAATGTACTGTCAGACTTATAAAGAAGGTGGATATTCAAAATTCTTGCTAGAGTTCTCTAAACAAAGTTATGAGCTACCTCAGAGCAAGGTTGTATTCTAAATTAATACCAACGGTTTTCTTGCATTGCGAATAATTTTTCCCTGCATTTCTCAGTTAATGTGGCATAACCAACTCAGATCACATATTAGATGGGAATGACAATCCCTGAATCCGTGAAGTCTAAACCAGGACATAATAGCAGTTTAATCAAAGGCTACGCTGCAGACAGTGCTTCAATAAGCTCCAGTAAATACCTTCTGAAAATATTCAGGGAGAAAGTAAAGATACAGGGAAACTGATGGAATAACCAATTATCCAAATAAGGAAGTATTCCATCTCTGTGAAACTTTGTATAATTAACTCTGCAGCCTGCCGAGTGTTTTTCCAATGGGAAAAGTCGTAATTAGAATAATAAAAGGGTAAGTGTCCACCAAAATTTATGCACATGCAAATCCTGACTATTGTCCACTGATAATTTAATTTTGTGAAAAATACAAAAACTTGCTGTTGCTGTTTAAGACTTGAGAGAAGGTGGGGCATTTCCACCCCATTCACTGCTGGTGACTAAATTTTCCCATGTGTCCAAAGCCAAAATGAACTTGAGCTGTTTGCTCTTTGCAGCTCTTAGAGCTCAGTTCAAGCTACAATAGCTCAGAGGTCTTCCAGGAGCTGCCTCCCCTCCCCCCTGCCCCAGTCTACACTTCACTCCTTCCCAGCTCCAAGAACTCAGGATGCTCCCTTTCATTGCCTCTCTTAAACCATAATTAAGCAATCAATTGAAGAAACACATAATTAGTTGTTTAATATCAGTCTTCCCCAGCAGTAAGAATGCTTGGTGAGGAAAGTTCCTTTGTTCTGTTCCCTGAATGGAGTAAACATGGAATATATGGTGAATGAATAAATTGCAGCTACTGCTTCTTCCACCTTAATCAAGAGATATCACTGCAAAAAGTTCAGCTTTCATCTGGTAACACCACAGCTACAACACTCTCTTAGGTGGCCCCAGCCATTTCCTTCTTCTTTACAAGCATCGAGAAATCAATGAAGAGATTCTCTAAGTCCTCAAATTGTTTCTTTGCATGTACCTACAGGTGAATGTTAAATCCATTTGATTTTAATTATTGATACCAAACACAGGGCCAAGGAAATCACCTTCAAACTACTAACTGAAATCACTTTCTGGGGAGCAGGAGGGATAGGGAAAAAGTACTCTGAATTAGACAAAAGGGGATAAAGGGAAGGGGAATGGGAATAGGAAAGATAGTAGAATGAAAGGCACATTACTATCCTATGTGCATATATGATTATACAACCAAAGTAATCTACATCATATACAAATAGAAGAATGAGGTTATGCTTCATATATGTAGAATATGTCAAAATAGATTCTACCATTATTTATAACTAATAAGAACAACAACAACAACAACAAGAAAATCAAAGGGAGGTCAGTAGAGAAAAGTGACCATAAAATGGGAGGTAGGGAGGGAGTGGGGAAGTGCTCAGGAGTAAGATTGTTACATTGTGTGCATGTATGTATAAATAACAACAAATCCCATCATTATGTGCGACTATTATGCTGTGCACCGATAAAAAAAATGTGGAAAGAGAAAAATAAATTTTAAGTAAGATAACACACACACACACAAAAATAAAACTTCAGACAACAGTAAAAAATTTGATGTCAACCCATGTGACATTTTAACTGAGATAATGCAACTGGTCTTTCAGTCACATTTGCTATCTTGATTTCCTTGGGAGGACCTAGTGCACATCTTTTCAACATTTGGGAAATTTCTTCCTTGTCAAGTTATCTTCCTCGTCAAGTTATTTCATCTGTTAAATACTAAAACATAAAACCTATAGCTTGTGACAATGGATATATAGAGGCTTTGTTGGCCAAGTTTCTGAAATGACAAGGCAGAGAAGCCCTCAAAGACACCTAAAAGAAGAGAAGGTTTATGTACAAAAAAGGAAAGAAATGTACGTAAGCGATTGGCCTCACAAGGGGGCCCTGTGGACATAGGATGCCACGTGGGCACTTCCTGAGCAGCAGGAATTGGTGGCTCTAAGAAGGACCCACCATTAACGAGACTCCATTTCCTCCCATCATTCCACAGCCCCTGCCACTGACAATCACCTACTTGATATTTTCCTGTGTCTTCTCTAAATATCTTTCCCCATTTCCCGGCTTTTTCTCACTCAAGATTTCCGCTCGATTGCAGATGGTGTTTCCTTCTGTTTTTCTCTATGTCTCTCAGTTCTTAATAATATAACCACTTAACCAACCTGTGCTGAATATTGAACTCAAGTCTCTTGCGAGAGATCTGGACAGGCTCAGGCACCCTTGCCCCTGAGCCACATTTATCTAGTCAACTGTGACCAGAGAAGTGATATGGTGTGGAATAGAACCTGGCTATTCATACCTAAGGAACATTAATTTGGGTCACACGGCCTTGGACAGCAACCTCCCCCCAGAAACAGGCAAGAAGGGTGGCAATCCTGAAGTAAGAATCACAAACGAGTTCATTGGCAGATCAATCTGATAACTACAGTTCCCTGTTGTCCCAAAAGGAAGTTTAAGGAGTTCAGATTCTGCTCATTTCTCTATTTCAGTCTACTATTTTCTTTTATGTTCACTACTCCAAGGGGAGGGGGGAAGCCACAAAGATCAAAATGCCATGATATAAACACAAAAATCAGCAACTAGGTCCTTTGTTCTAATACTGACTTTTTACCCTTTAAATCCATTTCCTCATTCTATTTTTTCATCCAAATTTTACTGCTTCCAAATACAAATATAATAGACAAAGGCCTGAGAACTTTTCTTGGAACTACAGAAAAAAAAAATTGAAGTTCACCCTTGGACCATGTCCAGTTTTCTGCCATCACAAAACCCTTACTCAAACTCTCTGAGTAGGAGAAGCAGATTACATAAACAAAGGATCAAAACTTTCCTTTTATCTACTTTTCAATTCATTATGTCTGAGGATTTTTGTAGAACACTGTTTTGGTAGGTTTCTGGTGATCATTCACCATCTCAATTACCCAAAACACCAACTTTACAAATTTTTAAGTTAGCACAATAAAGTCATAAACACCGTACATTCTAAACCTAACTTTTTTAAGGTCAGAAAAGCAAAAAATCTTCTTAAGTTAATTATTTCCTCTGCCACCAGGGTTTCAAAGAGCAAATTTATAATCATGAAAGAAAAAAGTCTTGGAGGCAGAAAAAGATAGGAAATTCTTCAAATAAATAGTAACTGTGCTGCTTTGTAATTCCAAATATCATGAGTCTGATTAATAATACATGAAATATACAATTCATACTTTTGACATATAAAAAACAGGAAATTCAAGAATTGGTTGAAGTGTTTATTCTAAGAGCAGGTGTTATTCATAAAGCTTATTAGTTTACAATTAGTAAGGATTTTGCACCAAAGAGTAACTTTTACAAAATAATATGATAAGGCTAAGACCTAATCTACTGAAATTTATACGAGGGAAAAAATAGGAACTCACTTTTTCAACTATGGGAAAAATTGGAGGAGGGAAGCAATTATTTTCTACAACAAATGAGCCATTTTTAGCAGAGAGATCAGAGTATCTTCCCACTTCATGTATTCAATTTGTGCTTTTTTTTTTTTTTTTTTTTTTTTTTTTTTTTTGCTCCAAGCTGTTTCTTTCATCTTACGAATACAAGAAAATTAGAATTGTATTAGTGAGGACATGTGAGGAATTCAATCCTGAAAGAAGTTAACTATAATGATGCATGATTGTAGTACTTTGATATGAAATCAGTAAGATTCTAAGCTTGAAAAAGCACCATATTATTATCACCTAAAACTAAGTTCATTCTGGGGCGGGGAGGGGAGTGTATTTGAAATGTCTAGTCCAAACCAGCATTCAGCTTTGATGCAGTCTAATGTGAGTTGTCAAACCTAATACTCATGCTACAGTCGAGTTCTGTAATGACCCTGTGTCTAGTGACTTGTGCTTTGAAAAACCACGGTGACAGTCAAGAAGTAGAACCATTTTGTTATATCCTGCATTTATTTAAGCAAACCAAATGGGTAATAGGAAATTAATGCATTATAATGTTTTACAAATACAGAAAGAGGACACAGAATATTTAGACCCTAAAGAGAGTGCATGTGAGAACACAGTTCTACCATCAGAGACCACTTGCAGGGACCCATGGCCAACATATACCCGTTTGTCATTTTTATTCTAACATCGTTCAAGTAGTTTCGATAGATTTATTTTGAAACAAGAGATTTACTTTGAAACAGATACTAATACTAAATGAGTATGGTCGGTTTGTGAGTGACTACACTATACATACTGGAGGCTAGGCTTAATGTGTTATTTCAATGCAGGAGAAAGTATGTCTTATTACACATTTACTGTGACATCCATTGAAATGTGAACTCGTTTGCATAGGTTAGTCCTTTGGGCAGCACGATGTTTCTCTAGTCCACCAAGGCTTAAAGATTCACAGTGTAGAGGAAAAAAACATGATTAAAGCCTTTCTACTAAAATATATTTTAATAGCTGGTGTTAACAATTTGTATAACAAAAGCCAAACTATATTAATAACATCATATCATTCTGTAAGCCCCTTCATTTGAAAACCATTGTTTCCTTCACAACTGTTATGCTCTCAAAGTTAGTAAAATCTCACAAATTAATCCACCATAACACTACATATTTTGAAGCAATCAGAAGTCAAGCTACACAATGATTAAATGTGCATTTATATCACAGACCAACAGTTCCACACATAGCATGCCCATTACATACTTGGTGCTGCTTCCAAAATGCTCAGCCATTCATGGTATGGACACTCAGGAATGGGCCTGGGGAGCAGTTTTCTCTTTTCTCGTTAAAGTAAATCATTCTTAACAACAACTGGATTACAGTATATACTATGCAAACTGGATACCACATATCAAACACAAAAGAGCCTATGAAATTCCCATGAATATACTAAAGTAATATGGACAACCAGGGAGAATATGTGCCAGGGATCCTTCCAGGTTTGTGGATTCCAGGAGTCTAAGCTTCATGGAATGATGACCATAAAAAAAAAAGAAAAGAATCATACAATGTCTTGACTCTTTTGATCATCAATAGTTGCTCAAAAGGGTCTTAAAGGGCATGGAATACTTCAGAAAGAGATTCTCATTTCAGCATTCTTAAGTTAGTTTACCTAGCTTCTTACTTAGCTAAAGTTTTATCATCATCATGTTATATGACCCCAAACAATCCCTGTCTAGTCACTTTCAGATTATCAGATGCAAAGGTATAATTAACTTATGGAGTTCATCTTATGTAGTGAATTCGGTCTCATAATATAATCATTCTATCTTACAATAGATATTTTAAATCCCCAAATTAGCATTTATTACATCTTAACTATATATAAATCCACAAAGAACATTTCAGAAATAGATAGCAGAAGTCAGCATTTTATAAAGTTCTAAACCTTTAAAGGCAAAATACAATCAGCTACCACCTTTAATATCTGTTAGGAGCATCCCACTTCCCCACCACAAAAATACCAATCATATAATAAAATATTACTATAGAATAGGCAGAAGCTTGCTTGCTTGGTTTTCTTTCTGAGATCATAATGGATAAACAAGGGCAATTAAAAAGGCACCTCTTTTATGGATCTGAATTATGATTTTGGTATAAACCACATCCACTTTCTATGTGGATGTGCTATTGAAGATCACACCCATTTTCTTTATTTTTTCATTAAAAACATTCCATTGGAGATGGAACTTGATGTTATATTAATAACATCATATCATTATTGAATTTCCACTCTCTCTTTTGGAAAAAAAAAATCTTCTTCCTAATTCCCTGAGTGTTGTAAGGCTCAACACTGAGAGGACCAGGAAAGAAAGAATGTAGTAAAACTAGCAGAACCACATCTTCATCATCTTCAAGCTATGTAGGTAGGAGCAAGAGAGGGGCTGGTCTAATCTCAACCATATTCATACAAGGTGCTTAAAGAAACTGTGCTTCCTAGTTCCTGTGTGGTCTGGAGGTTGGGAGGCATGGTAAGATGCAGGCCTCTTTGGAGGGCTGACAACCAGATAAATATTTCAAACTGGGCTATGCTGCAGATGTGCAAACAATAACAAGGAGACATGAAGAACTCACTTTGCCATAGGTTAGACAGCTTTCTAGAGAACAAGAATTAGTAAATAAAACCACATGTACTACAAATACTTATCAACAAAAGCAACATATTCTGTTGCTATCCTTTTCTCAAGACAAATATGATCCATAAACAGCTTTGTTTTCAGAAACTTTTAAAAAGTGTATCAAACTTTCCTTGTGCTTTTTTCAGGCTTGAGGGCACACTAAACTTAGGAATCGGGTGCATGCTGTCTGTGCTTAGCACTTACACAGCCTTCTTTAACTTGATTTTTAAAAGATGAATTTTAGAATTTTCCCTTAGCTGCGTTACTTATGAGATATCTGTTGCCAAATTAAAGATGGGCAGGAGGCATATGGAAAGTAGAAAAGTTGTTCGAGAATGTAGCTTTTTTAAAAAATGAGGCTGTAAACATAGCAATTTGGTATTATGTTGCTTATATTCTGCTGAAATGCTTAATATCCACACAAGTGTTAGTAACAATACCATTATCGAATTTTAATCTCAAAAGCATGCAATATCTTGTTCTGCCTCAGTCTTTATTGAAAATAACTGCCCTTTAGCTGAATTCTGATCAGATCTTAATTCCTAAAGTCTTGAAGCAGAAACATCTTGCTATGCAAACATTATATGCAGCTTAAAATTTTAGAACACTTATTCCACATGTACTGACTTCTACATTTAATGAATCTGATTTTAAAGTCAATGGATAAGAAAAACATAAAATATCAAACTATTATTACTTTATGGTAACTTTCCTGATGACAAGTATTATTTTAAGTTAGTTTCTTTGAGCTTCCTAATATATGTGCTATTTACTAAAAATTGTTCCTGTTCTGTCATATTAAGTCCGAATTTAATCAGTGGCTACTCTTTTTTTTTTTTTTTAATGATCACCAAAAAGGAGGAAAAAAATTTTAAAAAAGAGGTCCACCTGGGCGAAACTTAAAGACATACTTAATCTAATCAAATTAAGCAGGCTTATTGCCTTTGGTTTTAATGCACAGATTTTTGCAAAATTATTGCAAGTTCAGTTGTCTTTGTGCATTTCTATACAAGACAGAAAAAAACAGATACAGAGTTTAATCAGTTTAATTATGACTGGCCATTTGAATGACAGAAAATCAGTTTTGAACTGGCTATCTGGTAATCTGTAAACTTCTTCTAAATACCTCAAGATCTTTGCCTGAATTTTACTCTTTTAAATTGCATATTAATGTCATGTAGAAACAGCTTTAGTGCAATAAAGCTTATTTTGCTCTTTTAATGTAAAAAAGGGGAAACTATAGATTTTCCAAAATATGTGCTAACTCTTCCAAGGTGCTAATGAACCAGCTTTGGCCTCTAGACTAGTAAACATTCAAGAAAAGTTGTTTTATAGGTTGTTTTGTTAATTTCCTCGAATATATCAAATAATATGTCCCCAATGCCCATACACTTTATTTTTGTAATTTCATTTTTTTTTCAGTTTCTCACAACTATAGAGTCAGATTCTACACAAATGCTACCCTGTTGCAAGTCACAATAAAGGGCACAATCAGAAAAACACAGAATTGTCAAGACACCAAACTCTTGGTGACCTTGACCGCAAGCTCCAGGAGAAATTCCAAGACCCACCAGCAAAGGTTACACTTGTGGCTGTGAATCTAGCAAATGCCTGAAAAGTCACCCAAAACATGCCAACCATGCCTTTTTTCAGTAGACAAACTGTTTGGCTTGTACTGAAAAATCTCTGATGACATTCCTATGAATGTGATTTAGAAAATGAAACATCACAGAGTGGAAAGAAAGTCTTTTTGATTAACCAGTCTTAATGGCTAGAGTCCCATTCCAGAATTTGAAGACCATTTTCCAAAATAAGAAAACCAGACCATCTCTATATGGAGTTGGTAACTTTTGTTTGCTGGGGTTTTCCTAGTACACTCTATATGCCATTTTTTTTTCCACTGGATTCTATTAAGTTTTCTTCACTTTTAAATCAACAGCAGCATTAAGTTAATGAAAGCCGTTCAATAAATACCTAAATCACTTATTGATTAGAGTATACATCTAATTTCCTAAGGTGTAAACCCTTCAAAACTACAGTGCAATACAGCAGGAAAATCTCAAGCAACTTCTCAAAATATGTTTTTCTGATGCGCTGGCAGCTACAGGGGAGGGCTTTGGATATCAGCCACACTGTTTGCTTTTAACAGGAATGGGCAGTGCAGCTGTCTATGATACAGAAACTTGAACCTACGTGACATGCAACAGGGTAAACACTACTAGGGAAATAATACAGATGACATGAATCTTTGCCCTTTACAGAGTAGCTGTGAAGTTATTTGGTCCTGACGTTCTGTGGAACGGGGCGGTACTTGAGTCCACAGAATGTAAATGGGGAGTAGGATATGCCTTGGTGCAAAGGAGAAATAAACAGATCCCAGTCAGCCTTGGGATCCAGGAAATTTCCTGTTGGGTCCCTAAGGCTACCAGTCAATAAAATTTTAAGCAGGCTATCATTCTGCCACTGCTTACATTTATTATAGTAGGCAATTTTCAGTTGAACTGGAAATTGCCTAATGACTCAAAAGCTAAATGGTTTTTAAATTATTGGCTGTGTTACTGAGTTGAGAATTGGCTTCTGGTGATTTCCAAAGTGACAGCTAAGAAGTTTCACACACTCATTACATGGAAGGGACAATCAACATCTCTATTAAAGTCTACAAAAATACATTTCCCAGAAGGGTTCAGTCGCCAATCAAAGGAAACCACAAACACAATTAGCAGCACCAGGTCTCCAGACAGTAATGATTTTTGTTTACAGGAATTACTGAATATGCTGCTCTCCTCAGCCAAAATTCACTCCTCCTTCCTGGTACCTGTGTGTCTAATTGTCAAAGTAAGGATACATTGTTGTAAAATAATTGCCAAGTTGCTTAAAAGTGTCTTCTATCTTTTAAAAAGATTGGGTTTAGGATACATTAGAATAAAGCTCAAAGGGCAAGGAGAAGGAATTAATTCACAAACTCGATGTAATTTGCTGGGAGCATGCCCGTTCTCCCAGTTCTCTGCACTGTGCCATACATCCAGCCGTCATCGATGGGCTGCACGTTGACGATGTAGTCGCCATCTCGGAAGGAGACCTCATCCTCATCCTGGGCACTGTAATCGTACATAGCTCGGTAGGTCCTCTGAGGAGGCAAGAAGGAATGACACAATGAGTACTGGGACTGTCACAGACACTCATGCTAGCCCCAGCAGACCCTCCCACACATAGAGCAAGACCAGGAAGGACTTCCAGGATGTTGGATTGGGGAAATCTGTAAACCAGAGTCTAACATCTAATTGTGTTGATCTTCACTTCATCAGTCTAAGAGGAAGGGAAGGACTTAACATTGGAAGGTCGGAGCAGAGATAAAGACAACAGAATAGCTAGAAAAGACAGTGAGGAAAGACAATCACCATCATCATCATCTAGCCTGTCAAAGATAGGCTTTGAAACAATAAAGCTGACTTCCCCAGTTTCAGATGGTCTCAGAAACTAGATTATGTAGATTCTCCCTGATCCATAGTCTCCAGACAACAAACCGACCAAAACAGCAGACAGGCCCTGAACCCACTGTCCCTCTGCTACTGATCCCTCCTAATAGAGTCAAGGAATCTTTCCTAAATAGGTAATAAGAATTTTTGTCTTCCTTTTTTTAAAAAAAAAATGTAAAACAAACTTTTAAAAAAATTATATACTGGGCTGGGGATGTGGCTCAAGCGGTGGCGCGCTCGCCTGGCATGCGTGCAACCCGGGTTCGATCCTCAGCACCACATACCAACAAAGATGTTGTGTCCGCCAAGAACTAGAAAATAAATATTAAAAAAAAAATTCTCTCTCTCTCTCTCTCTCTCTCTCTCTCTCTCTCTCTCTCTCTCTCTCTCTCTCTCTCCTCCCTCACTCTCTCTTAAAAAAAAAAAATTATATACTCCCTCTACAGTTTTTTTTAATCACGGTGATAGAAACATAGTATAAAAATGTTCTGAATATGGAGGTATATATAACTAAATCCTTGTTATAATGAGGAATTTTGAGTACTCCTGTACTTATTTTTAACAATAAGAATTTAGCTAATATTAACCACCAGAAAATCTCAAAAACAGCATTCATGGGCTGAGGAAACCAGCTCGGACATCAAGACGCTTGTACCAATTATCTTACAGTTAGAAAAGTGGCCTGTTCCTAAGTGTTTGACAAAGGCCACAGGACTGTGATGGGGCTGGGAAAAGCCATTTCAGTATGAGAGGCCAAGCATAACTCGATGACCTCAAGTACTGCTTCCAAACTTCACACTGAAATAATCTATCAAGATTTCAAGATTTCTGATGGCCGGGCATGGTGGTGCATGGCTGTAATCCCAGCAGCTCAGGAGGCTGAGGCAGGAGGATCTTTAGTTCAAAGTCAGCCTCAGCAATCTCGAGGTGTCAAGCAACTCAATGAGTCCCTGTCTCTAATAAAACACAAAATAGGACTAGAGATGTGGCTTAATGGTCAATTTCCAGTAATTGATGATCATCAATTACCCAAGTTCAATCCTCACTACTCCACCTCCCGCAAAAAAAATAAATAAATAAAAATAAAGATTTCAAGATTTTCAACAGGGGGATTTGAAGACTTTTTTCCTCCAAAAATACATCTTTGATTGACACATAGTAATTTTACAAATTTATGGGCTACAGTGCAGAATTTTGAAGCATGTCTACGATGCATCATGATCAGATCAGGGTAACTGGCAGATCAGGGTACCTGGCAGATCTATCACCCCAGACATTTATCAATTCTTTGTGTTGGGAACATTCAAAATCCTATTAGTTACTTTAGTAGCATTATATCAGCTCCATGGCCATCTTGATGATCATCAAGGTTAACTCATTAATATGACCATTAAATATTTATACCTTTTTAGTCCTAAATGAAGATTATAATTGACTAATACCAATCATGATCACATTAAGATGTCTAACTAATAGATTTCTTGTACGTTTGATTATTTCATACAATGCCTACTAATGCCTTCCTTTCTGAAAGCTTTACCTATACATTTTTGGCTTTCCTTTGAAAGAGTTGTGTAAATGGCAACATGTCACCATTGATCTTCAATGTTCCATAAGCATTTCAAATGTATTCCACATGCATTTGTATTTTTGAGGTAAAATGGGAAGACCAGGTAGGAACACTTTAATGACACTTACTAGATTTGGTGAGTGCTGCATAGACCTCATGGATGACACACTGGTCTGGTGCATGTACCCGTAGCCTTGGGAATGGCTTTGCTGGTAAGCTCCAGGGAGAACAGGCGCTGCACATGAAACACACACACAGATTCCACAGAGTTAGCTTCAAAACGTCCCTCCCCAACGAACCCTCAAAGAGGCTTCATGCTCTGCTAGAAGCTTCAGAAAACAAATGCTTTTGGCAGTGTCATGTGAAATTTGAGTAGCAGTGTTATAAGCAATCTCTTGATTAGTCCAAATCTCAGTAATTAAGGACATTTGTTTTTTAAAAAAAATCAGTTAAGCATGCAGTAAATTATATTTTAAATATTTTATTACTCTTATACATACTATGTTAAAATGATGTAAACACAAAACAAAAATTTCCCAAAATACCTTAACAAAATCATGTTTTTATTTGTACATATCATTCTTTTAGGCATTTTCCAAAATAAAAATAAGAATGTTAAAGGAATTTAATTGGTTTGCCAACCCAATGGTAGAATATCAATATTTTCAGAGTGATTCTCATATAATGGATACTTTCAATATTAAGATATACAGCTGAATGTTACTTTAACAAACATGATAAATAAAACATATGTTTATCGATGTATGACTATTCAGTACAAAGTTTATACCCTTTAAAGAAAACTTTATATAGAATACATGAATTCTCCTTTTTGACTACAAGTCATGACTAAGTAAGTTATTTGAGTATTTATTTTTTACTAAAGCCTGAGGAACAAGACCACTTAAAGAATTTCATACACATTATCTATGTTTAAAAAAGAAAAAGTATTTGCCAGGCATGATGGTGCACATCTGTAATCTCAGTGACTCAGGAGGCTGAGGCAGGAAGATCGCAAGTTCAAGACCACCCTCAGCAATTCAGCAAGACCCTAAGCAACTTAGTGAGACCCTGTATCAAAATAAAAACTAATAAGTTCTGGGGATATGTCTCAGTGGCTGAGCACCCCTGAGTTCAATCCCCAGTACCAAACAAAGAAACAAACAAACAAAAAGGGATCAAATGAGATTCACTCAGTTTGTGCTGTCCTCACCACCAATTATGGCACTCAAAACACACAGTTTCTGGTTTGAAGAACCCTGAAAAAAAACTCTGATTTCTAGAGAAACCAACATAGAAGTTAGATAAAATCTCAACAAAATCAAAAGACAAAGATGCATGCGTTTCTCTGTATATTTAAATATCTGTAACCAGAAAACAGCTATAAATGAAGGTATTTTAGTAGCCCTTCATTATGTTTTGAATAAGTATATATTACATTAATAAAGGTTATACTATATATGTGTTATTAAGATATACAGCTGAATGTTACTTTAACAATTTAACAATATCCCTAATAGTTTGCCACTTTCATTTAACCAAGTTGCATAGATATAGCAATTGTAATGGGTTGATTTGTTGAAGACAGGTTTTATAATAAAAGAAATCGGCAGATATAATTCTTGGGTGTTATAATACTTTACAAATAAATTTATTCTAATGACACACAAGATCATTGATACTTTAAAGGATCTTACTGATCAGAAAGTTATAAAACCTTGCTTGTGTTCTCCCAATGACAATATTGAATAGGGATTCTTTTACATAGTGTACATTGTAAAGTTATTAAAATAGCATTAAACACCAACTACTTCAGGAAACAGCACTTTTCAGGATTATCAACACAACTTAAATATTTCATGTCAAGAGATGTTAAGGATATTGTCAAAATCCACTCACAATGAACAATCAAGAAATTTCCATAAATATTTAGGTCCCCTTACATAGCTAGGTAGAAGGTCTTCTTTGTGTATTGAAGGCTGGAATATTGACTTTCAACTCTCAGCAAATACTTACTAGCTAATGTGCACACAGCTTCTGCATTGCCTGAAACATAGTAAGTCTCCATAATGACTAATAATTATGACTGTCCACCATGTTCAAGGCATGCCAGGCATAAGAGAAGTGACAAAGACAACTGTCCTGGAGCCAGGATGGTCCTGGGCAACTGGCCCTTTACCCAATTAAGCAAATGGCTCTGGATACTTAGGGCCTTTTCAATGACAAGCATAAATCAATTATTTTAACCATATACCCGGGTCTGACAGTTGTGAACTTGTTTCTAATCATTTAAACTAGTTATTTCTTCATTAATTATTATTTGACTCTATCTACAAATTCTAAAGATTAAATATAAATGCCTCTGTTCATGTATATAAGAAATTAAATTCTAATCCATTGTGATACTAATTAACTATGAACTTTACTTTTTTGGTACAGAGTTAAGGATAAACTGTCTCAAAATATTTTGGAATAAAACTTTCAGGAAAGGACATTGAAAAAAAAAATATGCTAACTCAGAATCTGTGAGAGATTTATTTACACAGTTTATAGATCACAATTCCAATTCTGTGCCTGTAGGTAGTGACCATTCAAGAATGTTTATTCTTGAATTATATTCTCTAATTTTGGGTTTCAAAAATAGGGTGTATATTCAATGGCTGAAATCTGCCCTTCAAAGGGAAGCAGTAGTTATTGTTATTGAGGAAATTAAAGAAAGTAATGTGTTAGTCCTTAATAGGTGTGGGTTGGAGAGAGCCAAGAGAGAATTTAGAATGAGACACTGCAGAGTACTTTTATCCGTCTAGCCCTTCTGGTTTCTCTTCATGCTTTTATTGATTATTCTTATTTCTCTCCTTGGCTGAATTACTTAATAAAAGTTCCTTTGGGGTTATAAAACCTTGTTATCTACTTTATACCTGGTGCAATAAGAGTTCTGAGGAAGCTCCTATTAGGAGCTGTGAAAAATATAACAGAGAGCCTAGAGGAATCAACTTAGTAAAAACAAATGTCAATGCTAAAAGAGGCAAAACATTGCTTTTCTGTAGTTATGCCCCATGGATGTTTTTTTTGGAAACAGATAAAACAAGCAAAAGGAAATTTAAAGTGATGGCTTCAAAAATTCAGTTTGTTAAGAATTCAGTTGAAAGATAGTCATTCCACATATGGGATTTCTTCCACGAAATGTAGAATGCAAACTATTTTTCAAAAAGCAAGACATCAGGCTAACTTTGCAACAAACAAGGACATCTTGGAAAAGAGAAAAACTGGTGGTCAGATTTCTTCAGCATTGATATTGAACAAGAAAGGTGCAATGGTATTCCAACCCAAGTGGCTTGAGTTTGAGAGTTTTATTTCCACAACATCAAAGCCAAAAAAAAAAAAAGAGCTTTTGTTAACCTAAGACAACAATAAAGCTCAGATGTTTGACTCAACTTTCATTTCACATTGGTGAGATCATTGACCAGAGATCTGGAAGCTAACTAAAGCACCAAGCGTTTCAGGCAGTCTTTGGGATGTCTTCCTATTCATATGAAACCAAAATGTCTCCTCCTAGTGCACAGTAGAATTATTCCCCCCAAACAGCCCATGTATGTTGCATATATTTTTACATATGTAATTTTGGGGTTTTGGTTTTGTTGTTATTTTTCAGTGCTGGGAGTGAAGCCAAGGCCTCTATCACTGAGCTACACCCCCAGTCCCCAATATCTTCTTTTAAATGTTTATTTTTAAAGTGGAAGGAAATAAAACTAAAATAAAGAAGTGTGTTGATACGAAGATCACAAAATGGAAGGTGAGAAGGAAGGAAGAAAACATTTTTAAGAGGTTTAAGAAATCTGGAACTGGGGCTGGGATTGTGGCTCAGTGGTGGAGCACTTGCCTAGCACAGGTGAGGTACTGGGTTTGATCCTCAGCACCACACAAAAATAAACAGATAAAATAAATATTGTATTCATCTACAACTAAAAACATATTTTTAAAAAATCTGAAACTGAAGAAAAGGAGATCTATACAAATTTACAGAGATTAAAGTTAGTGGATCAAGGATATGAACCCATAGTAAGGGGAGAAAGTTACCCCCAAAGAGGTTCAATTTGGGGGACACACCCATAGATGGTCAAGGAAGAGAAGAAAGTATCTTTTCACGTGTAAAGTGCTTGTATGTTGCTTTTTAATTATCACAATAACTATCCAAAATAGGTATTGCTCCTAATTGACATAATAATGAAAAATAACAGAAGTTCAGAAATTAAGCAGGGTGACAACAGAATAATTATTTTTGCTAGGGAAGGCTAGGTCTCAAGTCATTAAAGACAAGGTGGAAGCCTTAAATGACTACAGAATTCAGTATATGGTCAAAGTCAACTTGTCCAAAAAAATGTCTTTATTGACTATAAATATAACATGAATTGAGAAAATAATTTGGGGGGCTTTCTCCCCTTTATTTTTAATATTCAGTATAAGGAAAAAATCACTCTTGAAAAAATTTCCAATGAAGGATACAGGATCCAATGAAATGATTACCATTATTTTCTAATACCAGTTTTATCAGCTAATATGTGTCAAAGAAATTAATGTTCTTATGTTTTGTTTTGTTTTTAGCACAGAAATCTTTATTTAGACAATCAAAGAGGGATTGCTAAAAGACAAAGTATAAAGGGCTGCTCAATTGAAAGTGAATAATAAACAATAAGATAGATTCTAATTAGATCCCATCTAGTTCATGAGCAAGGTGGCCAAGCTAATTGGTAATAAGGTAGTTCCACAATGTGGACTTTTATGCTGTAATATCTCTTAAATATGTCATTGAGTTTCATGTCAGAGCTTGAAGTCTTCATGGCAACTAAGTGCCCCCCCCACAAGCCATAAATGGGCACTAAAACCATGGAGTTGATCCCTAATCTAACAACAAGATTCTATTTCTTAGTCTGAGAGAATTCTTCACACTATAAAATTTTTTCTTTCTCTGAAGAAAACAGAAACAAGCCAACTTACTTCTAGGTTTTAGTTTGTTGGTTTTTAATGACTAGTTATGAATAGATTACTACCTAAGGAACAGGCTTATTGCACGATAAACCAGGAATTAATAGACTTTAACATAAAAATGATATGATCCACAGGTGAGTAAAAACCATCAAGTTTAAAGACACACCTGATCATCACCATAATACAAACTAATTGCTCAATCTTTGGAAATATGTAAAAAATAAAATTCATCATCATTTCATATATTAAATTTTCCACCCCAGAAGGGTCCATGAACCATGTGAAGGAATTGTGGGAAGAAACCTGGATTGAAAGGAAGTTCATTAGTGAGAAATCAGAAGGTTAATATGACCACTCCTGGTAAGACAAGTGCCCCAAGACCCTGAAGAGACTTGGACCCTGCTTCCTAGGAAGCAGATTAGGAGCTGGTCATCATTAAGAAAGGGGGGTTGTGAAGACAAAAACATGTCTTTGCAAATTTAAAATTTCTCTCTCAAGCTAATGCTAGATTCCTGACAATTTCCTCCCTCTACACTACCAGATTATTTGTGTTAATTTTCTACTCTTCACTAAATTTCATTACTATATAATAATATAGAATATTACTACTTTATAAAACTAATAAGTTCTTTTAAGATTGCAAATCATTCTTATTATGGTAAAGTATATATATATATATATATATATATATATATATATATATATATATCAATCATACAATTTGCCATCTGCATCATTTTTAAGTGTATAGTTCTTTGCCATGAAGTATATTCACATCATTGCGCAACCGCTAGTCCCTTAAGAAAATATGAGTTATATAAAAGTAACTAAGCACCTAGGTGCATAGCCCTCTGGAAGTTAATGCGGAAAACTTGTAAATAAGATTTCACTTCCCCAAGAATACAAAATGGGCAAACAATAAAAGTTACATAAGATAAATATTCACAATTAGGGGGACCAATTCAGTTTGCTCAGGGCTTACCCAGTTTTAGCACTGAGAATTGGGCTTCCCAGGAACACCCTTAGTCTGAGGCAATTTGGGACATCCAATTCCCCTATTTAGAGTGTGCCAGGCCCTGTGTTTAGCATGTCATGTGCAAAAACTGGTGTGAGTGTCATCATGATCTTCATTTTACAGAAATATTATATGAAGGTTAGTGAGGTTAAGGAACCAGGGCGAAATCAGAGCTGGCTGGGAACCAGGTTTTAGTGTCAGTGGTCCAAACTCTTGACTGTACCATAACCAAAATGATGTTGGAAGACATGACAAGACCGGGTAAGATCAATTTCAAAATAACCACCGTGGATTCAGGAAGTACAAGAGTACGGTGGTCTGGAGAGCAGAGAAACTTCCAGGAGTGACTGAGAACATGATCTGAAGTCTGAAGACAGAGCAGTCCATCTTGCCTGCTGGGGGAAGGCAGGAGTGGGAGGGAGAGAAAGACAAACAACTTGAAGGTTAAGAGCTCAGGTTGAGCAGCCAGTCAGGCTTGCTAGGCTCACAGAGGTTCCTCTATTTGTCACTGGCTTATGTTGGGGTTGGGGGTTCAGCTTTGGGCAATAAACCCAATGAAAAAGCTGACGCACGTGTGGTTCATCAAACAAGCCAGACCATCTCTGGAAGAAACCATAGGAGCAATCATTGCTTCACTCTTGGAAAAGGAAGCTCAGATCATAAGAAGTAGTATCACTTCTGGAGCAAGAGATTACAGGGTTTTTGTTGTTGTTGTTGTTGTTTGTTTGTTTGTTTGTTTGTCTGCTTATTTAGTCATTTTGGACTCTGAAAAGACTAAAAGAAAGGGAAGGAGGGAGAGAAAAAGATTTGATTTTTCTTTCTTCTTCCCACTGACAATACTATTCTATTTTTTTTTCTGGGAAATTAACAGTCATTCATTTCAAGTTTATGTCCAATATCACAGCTCCTAATGCAACTTTGACTACTTTCCCACTGAGCAATGACCACCCCCATTGTGATGACACCCAACATTGAAAATCATTTTGTACAATACCCAAAAAATGCACCCCAGGACAGCATCAAAATAGTGATCAGCATTACTGCCACAGACACATTAAGGATTTAGCTGAACATATAATTAAATATAAGGTACAATTGAACCATTTTCTTCCCTAAATTTAGATAATCAGGTTTATAACATTACTTAAAGTATAAATTAAATAATTAAAGAATCTTTATCATCTTTCAATGGCAAAAAGAAATATTCCTACATTGTAGTTTTGTATCTAAACCTACACGTTACATTTCAGCATCTTATTTATATGTTTGGCTTAGTTATCTAAGTACTTCTAAAATATTATTTTGGAGACTCTACAGTTCCTAAGTACTGAAAAAAAACATAAAATTAGTTACATCTTAAATTATTTTCCAGTTAAATTTGATTATTCCCACAAGCCCAGAAAAGCAGTACATTGTGATTTTCAAAGCTAAGTGGTTTTTCTCTAGGAAAAAAAAAAATGAGTCTGTGAATATTCTCTGACAGAACTGAAATAAGACATAATATGGTTTAAGTAGGACTAGACACTTTAGGTTTAAGAATGCCTGCTATTTTGCTTAAGAATAATCTAGCCAAATTACCCCTGCATTTGGATTTGAATTTCAACTTGCATTCTTTTTCTTTCTCAGAGATGCTGCTTATTTTAGCTATTTAAGCTGGGATAAACTCTCCAACTTGTAACTCTAATTCAAACCACTAATATAAGTAGGATCATTGCTATAAAAAAGGGAACTAATTTCTGTCCCAAATTAGAGTCTTTAATGATATTTCCATGGCACACGGTCCTTACGGTATGTAGACACACGTGTGCACTATCCCCAAAGAATAAGAAAATAAAGAATGTAGAGTATGGAGACAGCTTCTCTTCCTCCCAATAGCTCAGCTTCACAGGAAACGTATTTCCTCATGCTCTGCTGCTGGAGACTTGAAGAATCGGCTGCCTCTTCCTCAGAGGCACCTCAGACCTTCTGAGCCTTGGAAGTCAGACGTGCATCCTCAAACAAATGCTGCTCATTACGACCTGACCCCTTCCTCAGCTTCACTCAGAAAGGGAAACTTACAACCTTTCCTTTCATTTCAATGAAGAGAGACAATATGAGTTTCTCTAAAGTTTCAGATTCAAGCAGAAACCTGAACATTTTTCTTGACGGAGGAACAGAAGTAAATTTTTCTAATACTTTATAATTAGTGTACCTTCTATGGGCTCTATGTACTGGTTAGATGGTTAGGTTTAATCTTGCAATAGTCTACTAGTTGGATTTCATATTATAAAGGAACAGTAAGTCATCTTTTTATTGATCACTTTTATCACAGATATTTAGTTTATAATCAACTCTTCAAAACTTCCTAAATACAAATGAGAATACCAAAACATCGCATTTGGGTGAGATAAGAACAAACGTCTCAAATTCAGTTTGAACATAATACTCAAGTATGGTTGGGAAGTAGCAGAACTGAGATTCTCTGGTTGAATGAATTTTCTTTGGAAAAGCTCCTTTAGGAAGAAGTTGGATATTTTGGGGAGAGAGGAGTGGAGTCGGGGCGTCACCAATTATGATAAAATTAAACTAGTGTCTACAATAGAAATATTAGCAAATTTATTTTGAATGAAGATGAATACTTCTAAATCAGAAGTGTATTTTCTTTTCCTTTTTAAAAAATAAATTAGGTAGTATATTTAAGGTTTAAAACATGATACTATAGGATATATAGAGATAGATAGTAAAATTGTTACTGTAATGAAGTAGATTAACACATATCTATCATCTCACACAGTTACTTTGTATGTACATAAGAAAGGCAGCTAAAATCTACTTGACAAAAATCCCTAATAAAGTACATTTTTATTAGCTGTGGTCCTTCTATTGTGCATTAGGTCTCTAGACTTGTTAGATCCTGCAGACCTGTTAGCCTATACCCTCTGACCATCATCTCCCCATCCCCTCCCTCACCACCATCATGGCAACCCCTGTAATATTCTCTATTTCTGTATATTTAAACTCTTTTTTAAAATATTCTTTTCTGCACATAATCTTGGGCAATATTTTTCTTTCTGTGTCTGGCTTATTTCAGTTAGTGTAATGTCTTCCAAGTTCATCTCTGTTGTGGCAAATATCAGGATCTTCATTTTTTAAGGCTGAATAATATTCCCTTGCATATGGATGTGTTACATGTTCTTCATTCAATCATTGATTGGCATTTAGGTTGTTTTTATATCTTAATGATTGGGAGGGAATAATTCAACACTGGGGACATGGAAATTCAGACAGTTTTACATAGTAAGTGATTTCATCTCCTTTGTGTATATACCTAGAGGAGGAATTGCTGGGTCATATGGTTGTTCTATTTTTACTTTCTTAGCAACCTCCATATTGTTTTCCCTAATGACTGTAACAATACATTCCCACCAACAGTGAATCAGTTTTCTTATCCAGGCGTATATTATCTAGTATGCAGTTCTGGTTATCTAATTTTAAAGCTACACTTATGATTAAAAACCAAAAACCCTGAACCAGTGGCAAGATATAAATCATATGCCATCTATAAATCATAAAACCTGAATGAGAAGAGAAAAATCAACAAAAAAATTAATGCAAACACTAGGCAAATAATTGTGACTTTGCAGATATTATTCATTTTGAGAGATTTGGAAATAATGCTGGTTAGATATATATCCATCATTTTCAAAATATATTAATAGCTTATTATTTCATTGTACCTGTGCTTAATATTTCTGTTCTCAATGTAATGGTACATTTATCTTTTAAGGATGTCTACTGTCCCAAGAAACTCAACACATCCCTGTGACCTACACTGTGCCTAGGAATGTGAGGAGCTGCTCTCGCCCTGTATTTCCTTTCCTTCATCATTCATTTACTGAGCACTCCCGGTCCTGTGCTAAAGTACTAAGATGAAAGCCATGACACATTCACTCACTGTCCCATGGAATTCCTGATCTCAATAAACCAGAGTACAGTGAGATAAAGGCCCATAATAAAAGAGGGATGATTCTAAAATTCTGATGAGCACATTTGTTTTGTCAGAGTCCTTACGGAATCCTACAGAATCACAAGAAAAATAAAACATTGGGGTGAGAAGTATTTATATGAGAACAGAAGTACTAACATAGGAATCATTTACTGCTTTCCTGGTTATGAAAGATCATTGGCTGACTCTGGCTTAGACAGCGGTCACAATAGTATATTCCAGTTGGATTACTGCTTTTTTTTTAAAAAAAAAAAAAAAGCAAAAAACTGCAAATGGTATAATTATTCTCAAATCAAATTAGCTTTAACTAGACAATAAAGGTAATGTGAAGTTGCATTGATTGAGCATGGGTATCAAAGCTGAGTCTTTACATTTTGGGTTAAACTCAGACTTGTGCATATTTATTGGGTGTCTATAATCCACGTGCTGATTACAGAATTTCTATTTCAGAGAAATAGAAAGCAGACAAAAAGATTATGTTCCAATAGAGTTTTATTCTGGGGGAGACAGATAATATACGAATTAATGAACACTAATAAAATGGCAGATGGTAAAAAGAGTGAAGGAGAAAAATAAAGCAGGGAATAGGGAGTTATGAGCGTGTGTGGGATGAGCGGTCAAGGAGACTCTTCATGATTACCTGGCATCTAATCAGAGACCCGGAGGGAGGAAGTGAGCATGGAACAACAACACTGGGGGAGTATTCCAGAAGAGGGGCTAGTGATTGCAAAGGCTCAGGGTGAGAGGACTTCTGTCGTCCTGAAGTAGCCAGGAGGGCTGTATGGCTAGAGTCAGGAGGCTGATGGAAGACGAAATCAGAGATAGGATCAAGGATGAGGGTTATGACCAGATCATGCAGTCCCTCGTAGATTATAAATTTGGGGTTAAGTCTAAGAATGACTGCAAGCCATTAGAATATGTTGAACAAGGCTGTAATGAGACCAGGTGTAGATTTTTCAAGGATCATTTTGCCAATGGGGTGAGGTCAGCCCAATGCAGGTAAGAACAGAATCATCAAGACCAGGACCATATTTTACAATCACAGTGAAACAGGATAATGATTCTCTCTGAGTGCAACCGACGGGGTGATAGGTGACTACATTGGGGATTTTGAAGATAGAGCCATCAGTTTTATAGATGGATCAGATGTGAAGTGTGAGAAGAAGAAAGGTGATAAAGTTGATTACCAGGTTCCTTCCCCGGTATTAGTTGGACGGTGAACACAAAGAAAAGGCAAGAATTTTTTTTTTTTTTTTTTTTTTTTTTTTTTTTTTGCCGGGGAGATAGGAAATAAGATCTTGGTTTCAGATATAAGATTTGAGATGCCCATTAAACACCCTGAAATTGGATATTTCATGTGGAGTCTGAAAGCTGTTACAGTAGGAAGGTGCTTTGGTTTGATGTCTCTGCTCTTTTACCTAAATGAAAAATGTCAAGGATAAGGGACATTGTAACGTTGGACATAAAAATCCACAGTGCTGTTTCTATACCATTGGCTCCTCTGGAGGACTGCTAAGAAGGCCTCCTGTTCTCTTGATGCCCAAGTAGGCATTCCCTCAGTAGCATCTAAACCACCTAAGGCAGCCCAGATTCTCAGAAAACGTTCAGTGTACCTACAAGTCTAGGTGACTGGTCCTCTAAAGAGCCTGTAAATCTCCAGCAGGAGAAATCCCAAGAAAAGTGCCCTGGGGTTACAAGCAATCAAATTCTATCTCTGCAGAGGTTGAGCTCAGCCCTACCCACCCTCTGGTTCTGGGGTCTTCTTCAGCCCATGTGAAGACACACGCAGGCCTAGGCTCAAGAGGCATCAGGCCACACCAAGTCCCCAATATGCTACACTCTCTCCCATGCCATTTTTTCTGCCTAAAATACTCCTTACCCTGTTCTCTGCCTGGCTAATTCTAATCCTGGATAATACTCCATCATGACACCTTCCTGCGCGCAATAATTTTCGCCATCTGGTTCACCTACTAGAATATGATGAGCTCTTTGAAAACAATAGATGTATTTCTTTTATATGTGGGTTCCCAGAGTCTCACACATATGGGAGAGAATCAATATTTGTCAACTGAGAAAAAGGAGCAATGGGTACCACTAAAACACGAGGGCAGATGGCTACCTAATGAGCTCACTGCCCTCTTGGCACCATTTGGACGATAGGTAGAGTTCCAGAATGTTCTGAAGCAACTCTTACAAGTTAATCTCTTTTGAAGACAGATTAAGTGAGGTACAGTGCTAGAAGCACAGCCCAGCTAGGCTAGGTTAAACCCCACAGAATTCAGAAACTTGTTTTGGGTCAGTGAAGGCAAGACTAGGTCATTCCAATAAGATTCTTTCACAGCAAAATGACAAAGTTCACAAGGCTGCAAAACTGAAAATGTCTATTTTGAAAAGTGCATCTGTTTTTCATTTCACTCCTATACCCTTTTATGCTCCAGAGGAAAACAGAAACACGTAAAATACCTGAAGCCAAACAGAACACGAGTTCCAACTGAGGAGGGTAAACGTGGGCTGAGATTGCGAACACATAAAAATACTCACAATGACAAAAAAAAAAAATAAAAAATCACAAGTTAACGGAAACCAAAGGAATACAAAGCAATACCAGGAGGCAGAGCCCCGTCACAGGCAAAGTGAAGACAAACACAAAGATCAAAGGCAACCTCACAGCGAAATAAGCAGACACCAGCAGGATTATTTCCACCAGAGGAGTCGTGTGTCAAACGAAAAATAAGTTAAACTAAACTAATACCAAAAGGCAATAAAGATAATTTCAAATAATACTATTCAAGAATCAAAACACAACTGGATCAAGTTTAAATAAAAGCCTCTGTTATTGAATCAAAGTAACACAGTAGAGATGTCAAATGAAAACCCTTTGGTAACTTAATACATTAGAGAGTCGAATCGAGAATAGAGAAAGCCCAGGAGGATCACAGAAGGGAACGAAAATATTCAGGAATCAAAGCAAGATGAGAAAATATCATGAGAAACACAGAACTGAGACAATGATCAAACCTTCAAGGGGAAGGTTTATCTGCTAATGCTCTGAAAACTCAACGTTAAAGATGAACACATTGTATTTTTGCCTCTGGGGGATAAGCCAAATGTTTAACCTTTTGTCCTAACATTTTGAATTTCCTCTATCTCATGAGAGGGACCCCAAAACTGTGAACTCACAGCTGGGTTCATAAAATCAAAGAGATTGCTTCCAGAACAGGAATACATTCTCCCAGGTAGAAGAGAGAGAAAGGAAAAAATTAACTTAATTGTATGGCACTTAGCTTAAGAAACATCAGCTATTCCTTACTATCATAGATATCTAAGAAGAATTTTTAAAAAGAAAAAGAAGAAATATCAGTTATTCTTGTTCTACACAGATGAGAAACGAGCCAATAAGGCCAAATGACCTCTGGTGGACCTAGTCCAAGCAGTGAGCGTCAGGATTCAAGCCTAGTGTCCTCTCTCCCTGCTCAGCAACCTGATCACCTCCCTGTTGGTATTGTCACACAAGCCACTCCACAGCAGGAGGACAACCAAATCTTAAAGGACAGCTTCTTGGTATATGACGTATTTTATTATATAAAATCCTAACCACATTTAAAGGAACCCACAAAATCTAGAAGAAAACGTAGCATTTTGAAATACTTAAGAACGTTTTCTTTTTTCTTCATCTTACTCCTAACAAGTGTTGTTATAAAACACTTTTCAATTTCTTGGGCAGAGTTTACGTAAGTGCATATGATTAACTGTTACTACTAAAGACATTAAAGGTTTCTATCAAAGAGCTTTCCTCACCATAAAAGTCACTTTCTATACTACCCACTCCTCCCTACCAGAGCCCCAGAGCATGCATTTCAAAGGAGACCCTACATTTCAAAGTCTCTGAAAAGTCTTGGATACTACTATTTCTCTTCCCTACCAGAAAAATTAAAAAGTAAAAAACCCTACTGGGAATTCTACTTTAGGTTGTTTTTTTTTTCTTTTTAAGCTATGTTTTAATGTGATTAAAACATATCTAAACATCATCAAAACAAAAGCGTAAGAATTTCCTTCCAAGTCTTATATAAGAGAATATTATTCACAAAAGTAAATATATTTACATTGTATTCATAGGGGTTTATTTGTTTTGGTACTGCGATTGAATCCTCGGGTGCTCTGCCACTAAGCCACTCCCCAGCCCTTTTTATTTCTTTGAGACAGGGCCTGACTATGTTGCTTAGGGCCTCACTAAGTTGCTGAGGCTGGCCTCAAACTTGTGATCCTCCTGCCTCAGCCTCCCAGTGCTGGGATTACAGGTGTGGCACCACCAGGTCCAACTTGGTTTGTGTTTTGAAAATATTAATTTGACCATTTCATTCTGCCACCAAGCATTTGGTGAGTGCTTATTCTAAGAGCTGGACACATAACTGAAAACAAAACCACCAATATTCCTGCCAAAACAGGACTTACAGGCTAGCCAGGGAGAGATGAACACAGACATCAATACACAATGTCTCGGGTGGCATCAGCTGCAGTGAAGCAGGGTGAAGGGACAGATAGCAGGAGAAGGGTGCTGTCGATCTCTGGGACATAGAATCTCTGATAAAGTGTCAACAGAGAAGAAACTTAAAGAAAAATGGGGCTGGACAAGCGAATACCTGGGGTAGGGAAGAGGGGCTGAGGCAGTAAGTGTAGAGGCCCCAGATGGGAACTTCCTTGGAAAGTTCGAATCAGGCAAGGAGATAAGTGTCACTGCAGCCTGTGAGTGACAGAATGGCACATGAGTGCAATAGTACACATGGCCCAAGATCAAAGAGGGGGCATGTAGGCAATGGTGAGGAGTTGGGTGTTTTTTCAGAATGGTAGCAGAAGAGCCATATCTGACCTGGGTTTTGAAGGAGTTAAGACAGAATGTGCCTCATGGGTATATTGATTATTTATAGCTGATGTCACTGGGGGATCTGTAACTCCCCAAAGTGCCTGATGGCTTGACTCTCCCTGTAAGGGCAAGCCTTAAAGATGCTTTGGGGAAGGGTGTCTTTCCACACCAGCGCTGGAAAAAAAAAAAAAGCCTTGATCACCAGATGCCAGTAACTGGGGCTTCAGTGAACCTGGACAAACTCTGAAGTGACCCTTACCTTCCACTGGCTTCGACTCCCCCTGTTCATCTCCTAGTGGCATCCTAAGAATTTTACTATCCCAGGGCAGCTCTTCATTTATCCCCAGCTATTCCTTCACAAATGTATTGCTCTTTGTCTAAAAAGGATAAAAGCTTCATGCTTTGGTCATTTCACTTGGAGATTTAATAAAACTTTTTTTTTTGCATTTTTGCTCATTCATCAGCTTTTGTATTCATGGGGTTCTTAGATTCAAAAAAGAGCCCACGTAAGAACTAAGCAGGGTAACAGGGACCTCTCTCCCTTGCTATTTCAAAAAGATGATTCTGCCTGCCAGATGGAAAACAGATCAGAGTAGGGAGGGGGTTGCCGGGACACACAGCAGCAAAGGCAGAAGTGGGAAACCATTTAGGAAGGGACTGAGGTCATCCAAATGATAGGGCAATGGCTGAAATTGAGGGTAGCAACCATGGAGGTAAGGACAGCACTCAGATTCTGAATGCTTCTGCCATGGGAAAGCAACGAGATTTGTTAATGGATTCCATGTGGGGTATGAGTAAAGCATGAGAGCTGAGACTGATGCCACAGAGGTTGACTTTGGTGCCTGGAGAGTTTCACTTACCACTTAGTGACCTGGGAAGCCCAGGGAAATACGGACCCGGGAGGATGGTGGAGTGGGGGAGGTAGCCTTTATGTATTATGTTTGTTATGTCACTAGTCTTTTGAATGTAGGCATGAGGTGCCATGGGATGATTCCAGGTGAGCTCTGATAAATGTGCTTTGTTTCACTTCAGATAGATGAAATTAGGAGCATTTACCCACACATCCTAAATTCTTCTCAAATGAACAGTCTCGTGGGTATCACATGGCTCTGTTGATGTTATAAACTTACTGGTACATTTCAACTTCTGCTTCATGCTTCGGTATCTACTCTCAAAACTAGGAACTATTGCTGAAGTCAGAACATCTTCATCTTCTAACAGGTGACTCTGCATGACAAAAATTCACCAGTGCAGTCTTTTGAGTCACTGAGTCATCTGTGTCTGCCAAAAATATCTGGCCCCTGTCATCTTCCACAGAGACTGAAGTTCTCCCATTTCAAAGACAAATGTAATTACTCCCTCTTAACTGTGAAATCAACTTCTAATACAAATGCTAGAGATTCATCTATACTTTCTTTTAATGGAGACGTTTTCTCATCCTGTTTGGCTTAATATAGAGTCTTCTCACTAGAAATAATTACGAGAAGAAAAAAAAAAGGAATGGTGCTTTGAGAAAAAAAAAAAAAGGACATAAACAACTATCAGCAATAGGTTTTTACAACCTTGAAAGAAAGAATGTAATGAGATCAGAGCTCACCTGGAATCATCTGCTGGTACAGAGACTGCTAAGGCGTCTTCAGGAGATGTCTCCAATTCTCCCTCTCTACACAGACTTATCAAGATCACAGGTTTAGATGATGATTTCCAAATTTATCTCCAGTGCAGCCTTCTCCTCTGAACTCTGATTGCTTCTCTGACACCTCCATTTGCATGTCTTAATGACACACTGTCATGGTATCTTAGCCTATCAGAAACATTCTGCTCACAAAGTCTGTTGATCTAATTAACTTCGGCATTCACTTCTCAGCTCAAATATCCCTTCCCCAAAGAAGTTGTCCCCGACATCAAAGCCAGATGGAATTGTCCTGTTACACATCTTGTAGCCCCCATCCCATCTCCATATCCTGAACTCTGTCTGTGATTATTTATTACTTGGGTAACTATTTGCTTACTACCTGGGTCTCCCTCCAGATGCAAAGCCCTGTATAGCCAGTCCATTTCTCCAATGCTCATTGCTCTAAGCAATGTAGACCCAAACTCTTGGCTACTGTACATGAGCACTCAATAAACATTTGGAGAATAAATGGACAAATACTGTGTTGGTGTATACAGACCTGAAGTAAGAGATTGAAGCAAATACTCTATGGTGCATTACCTTTGGGAAAGATTTCAACTCCAATACACTGAACAGAGTCATATTAAATAAGGTTGATTAAATAAAATGAGTATGTATATTTTCTTGGGGCTTATTTATCTCATCAAGCATCAATATTATTCTGTACCTCTGAAACCATAAAGGACACTAAATGCGGAAATCTGTAAGACCAAGTTTAAAAAAAAAAATCAGTAAGTTACTGAACCTTTGGTTAGAAAATCATACACTGAAAGGGGAGACCTTCTCATTGGTATTGTAAGTACAATAAAGCAAAACTGGTTTACAACTATTTATTTGGCATTTTAAAGAAAAGATAACCTTCAAAACTTTCTACAAGGCTAAAGCTAGTCCAAATTTTTAATTTGAGATATATAGAACATAAGCTCATTAGTGTTTCATTGAAATGAATGCAGAAACTGGTTACCTAATTATGAGAGCTTTCATAGTTTCCTATTACCGCCCCCCCACCCCTCCCCCAACCCTGGCATTAAACTGCTCATTTTCAAAATCTCCTGCTTTAGGGATTTTAGCAATTTGACCTTTGTGGTTAAAAAGGAAATTTGGTATTCTATTGGCCTGACTGGCCTGTCCCCCTCCTCACTACACTAAAATCTAAGTGAAATAGGGGAGGGGTGACTTAGTTTTATCCTTTAGGAACAGCTTTATCAGCGGGATCAGTTTTAACACCCCAAAGAAATCAAGATCTAATCTGCCAGGTTGGATGCAGAAAAGAGGAGAAGGTACAGGAAAAGGGTGGGTAAATAAAATAGAAGATTATTAAAAATCAATAGTATTTTCCATTTTTAAAAAAATCTCATATCCTAAGTTTCATACTCAATTTCTTTTTGGCAAGACCTACCTCTGTCTGCAAATTTATATCAATATTTAAACACATGCCAATTCATGGTAATTTCTTAGCTACTCAAAAATTACAGTAAGATTGATTTTTTTTCCTTTAATGGAAATCAGATACAAACTATTCAGAATTCAAGTCTCCATTGTGACTGAGTAAATCTGTCACATACAACTCCTGTGAAACAGACACATAGCAAGCCCCAAGACCCTATTATAATAGGGTTACAAATTCCTGTATAGTAATAATAGTGAAGATAGGAAAAAAACTTACATGCAAAAATGCAAATTAGTAGTTTTTTAAAAAGACTCAACTTTGTAAACTTAATGTTAAGATTTCAAGTGCATCAGCTGAATGTTTGTGAAAAGGTGAAAAATATGTTAAAAATGCTCTCATGACACATTTTAAAAGTGAATTAATTTTTTTTGTAAGTGGCTAAGGTTTGATACCTCCTTCATCGGACGGTCTTGTGACTTCACTGCAGCCTGAAAAACTAGGGTAAATCTCGGAGATTTCGGATTTGTCATCTCCCAGACCTGTACCAAAAGTACTGCTCGAATGCGATCGAGACCGCTGTCTCCTATATTGACTTGCCTTTTCTACATTGGAAGGAAAATATTAAGACATGTGATTAAGTGACTTGAAGAACAATGACATTAATTAAAAGCTCTGTGGGAAAGAAAAACAATCCCTTATTAAATAATAATCCAAAATCTCAGTAAGTTTCTAATCTTCTATTCCCAAACTTCAGTATGCATTAAATCTACTACATAAATGACTTAAAGGTTATTTATACTCATTTGAAGTCTAGATTTTAAAGGAGATATTAACGGATAGGAAATTGACAAGGACTAAGAAAACACTGGCAAACTAATAAATTTCTATCAAGCATAACATCTGGTTATAAATAATTGCTTTCCAAAAATGTCACCAGGCATGCGGTACTTGTCTTTTCTTTATTCTTAGAAATATTAAATGACACAGTTCAGCTAACTGTGTGGATCAAATTAGCTATTTGAGTATTAGAATCCCTACATTACCTTGGACCCACAATTTTATTAACATCAACAACTAAATTTAGAGTAAAATCAGAAGGTAGAGCAAGATTTTAATGATATATCTATGTTATTTTATTGTATAAAATAACTGTATAGCTGTCAAACCTTTTTCAGACCTCATTTGCTAAACATGGTCTGAAAGTCTGAAATGTCAAATCATCTATCACTATATTCAAACTATTCATTTTTTTTCCTTTCATTATATACATGCCACCTAAATGAAAAGCCAAGCTTCCTATGGAAACTATTCATTTTACATGTAAAAAGCTCAGAGAGAAATTTCAATTTATTGCAAGTCTATTCAAGATATTTATGACACTACACAGGAAACCTTTCTACCGTTCCACATATAATTTTAAAAATCTATCTTTAAAATATTGTTACTGTGTATTTCATAAAAACCTGATGCAATCCAAATAACTGCATTTGTAAGCCCAGAAAGCCTATTAAATAATATTCACTAATCAAAAGCAAATGTAAATAAGCTCTAGACATATTTTTAAATGAATCGAGGACAAACAAATCTAGAATTTATTAAAAAGCTCCTTTGCAAGTTTTACTTTCATAAATAATTAATGGTATTTTAAAGTAGCATAGCACTTATGGAAGTTTAAAATTCTCAACTTTAAAATTTACATTACCCGGTTGCTACAAGGAAACTCTACAGTCATAGTAGACTCACTTTCAGGACAAAACCACATAAAAAGAGAGGAACTCAGAATGTGAGCAATACCAGAGAGCATATGGAGACTTCTAGACTGAATATTGTCTTCCAGGGGATCGATGTCGAAGATGGAGCCAGGATCTGTGCGCCAAACTTTGAGGTCTTCCACCAAGAGGAAGCAATCAACAAATCAAGAAGGAAATTTTAAAAGCCAGCACCAAAAGAGAATAGAGCAAAAGGCAAAAGTATAAAGCAAGTCCACTGTGCTGCAGGATCTGGAGAACAATACTTTCACATGTACCTGTTGAGAAACTTTGCAATCAAAGTTAAGTTGCCTGGTTCCTCCGCTGACCTGCCATATTGCATGCAGCTTACTGAGGTACCTGTGACCCTTTATGCAAGTCATGTTCCCTGGGGGGGGCAACTATGCAGCCTTTATGGCCCCCTGAACTCCCCATTACCCTTGCCCTACTGAAACAGGCAAAGTGTTTGAGTGAGAGGATTTTTTTCTTAATACAAAACCAAACTAACAAAAAATTTCTTTCCCTATAACAAGGACATATATTAGGAATGTGGATAATGGCAAGTTCAGTTTTCATTCTGAGTCTGTGGGTGTAAATGAAACCATATAAGATCATTTATCAAAAAGTGCTGAAAGCCAGGCGACCAGCACAGAATCATGAGGGATAGAAAGATGAACAAGAGCAGCTTCTGGTTCTCAATAAGCACAAATCAGTTCACTGCTCTGGTTAGTGAGGAGACTTTCCAAGTCTATGTATCCTCCTCCTATTTTATTTGGAGGCAAAATCCAAATCAATTCACTTCCAAACTTATGAGTTACCCTTGATCACAGGGTACCCCTGAAATGAGCTTTTAGTCCTAAAATGAATTGCACAGTGGTATACACCTGGAAAATAAGAGCCTAGTTATAGACATATGGTAAAAATGAGGTTGGAGTAAAATTTAAAAATCGGAATTGTAAAGCTGCATGTCAGTTTTAATTAATATTACACAATGTCAAGCATTACTGTGGGTATAACCTAACTCCTTTACACAGTATATATTCTAAAGTATGTACTACAATAATCCTCCTTTTATAAATGAGGAAATTGAGTCACAAAGAGATTAAGTAGCTTGTCCAAGATTATGCAACTAGTAAGTAGCACAGTCTCTGACAAAAATAGAAGCCACACAATGGGCTTAGTGTGCATTACCCAGAACGTCTCAGAACCTGTATTTGCATGCATGGTATAAAAACTGGCTTGTAAAAAGTTTTATGTTTTGTTGAATGTACTTCATTTTGTGCTTTCATAGGCAACTGCTCAATGGAAAGAGATTCTTCCAATCAGAGAAAATAAACTGACTTCTGAGGTGCCCTGGAAGTAAATAATTTAGAGTTATATACCTTATAATTTTAAAAACAGTAATAGTTTCTATCTCAAAGGGTATGAGTACTCGATCCAAGAGCCTGACGTTTACACAGTTTCATGGTTTTCAGCAATGACATCATCAGTATTCCCGGCCTCAGATCTCTGTAGAACCCTGGGGTAAATATAGATATAGATATCTATATCTATAAATATATATATATAGATAGATAGATAGATACTTTCCCACCCAACTGTTCTCTAAAGCGCCTTTCACTAATACTATTTCAGAACACAAATTCTTACTTTTAAAGATGAAGAAAATCTACATTGAGATTACAGAAAGGCATTTACATACTAAGGATACAAAAATATTCTTTGACCTATAGAGTTGAAATATCTGTAAAATTCAGAGGCTAACTATCGGAAGGAGACAATAGTCAAGAGTAGTTGATATACATCGAGAAATCAATAATTTTTCTTCATAGCCCTGTTTCACACTCCATCTGATCTTTGTTCCTATCTCAAGCCACATTCAACACTAATCCCCTAGAATTTTTCCTAAGAGATTTAAGAGATAGGAAGAGTAGGCCCCTCCTTAAATTATGAGACTTTCAGATGGTTCTCAAATCATACTAGTTTAGAAATAATATTTTTAAAATACAAAAGTTTCATATTATGTAATATATCAGAACCTTTCTGGCATGTCTGTGGCAAAAGGACCTAAATGTGGGATGGTTCTTCCTGCCACCCAGGTACACAATGTCTACAGTACTATATACCTTGACCAAGGACACAAACCAAAGGAAAACAAAATAATTGTCCAATCATCACCCTCACCCATGTCTTGGTTGTTTCTTTGTTTAACAAGTAGAAACATTCTTAAGACCAGAAAGCTATTAAAGACTTCCAAGAAAAGAAAGAATTTCCAAGTAATAGAGAGCATTTGCAACGATAGCTGCTGAATGCCATGAATCCCATTCAACATGGTACCAAAATAACACTTGACCTGCAGTCCATTTTGAATTGGGCACCACATCAAACACTTGACAGGAAGTCAACTGAATAAGAAGGCTAGTGCTTAGAACAAATACAATATTTTTGACCACACACCTGCTGAGAAAGGCCATGGGCTTACCAACAATGATTCCGGGTCTCCTGTCCATCTCCACCACGTGAGGCTGGATACCTTTGTAGGCAGCATCGCTGACAACCTGAGTGTTCTTCCTTACCCGCTCTGTCACGGGATCATCAACCACAGGAGTGAAGCCTCTTCCTTTTGTCTTCTCAAAATCTTCATGATACTTTACCTGAAAAAGGAAAAACAATATTAACTCAAAAATAAGTTTTTTGACAGAATGATTGGTGTTACTACATAAGCTGCATCTGGTTTATTGTCTACATTTATGTATCTTTTCCAGTTATTTTAAAAGCAATATCAGAAATCAAGTTCCAACATTTTCCCCGTGTTTTTAATCACTACGCTTGGTGTCTCTTTTAAATTATATATAAATATGTGTTTCTGTAAGAAATTGTAAAAGATAAATACTTTTAAAATTTGATTTACTTTCCAAAACACGCTAATTTAAAAATGATCTAATTTCCTCTCTTGACCTTCAATATACAGTAAAGTGAAAAGCTACTTATAATTATTCAAGAAAAACAGTATTGTTTAAAATTACATTAACAGATTTACAGATAATGATGTATACAATTTGGGTATACATAGTTACAAATTTTTTATTTACAAATAAAAAAAATGTTACAAAAGTTTGTAACCATATACACCAAAATTACATACATTGCAACATGCACATTTACATTTTTCATGTTCTAGAAACCATTGAATAAAACACTGAATAAAACACTTTATAGATGAACTTTATGGTAATAAATTACATCTCATGAAACTGTCAAAAAAAAAGCATCTTTTTCACATTCTGTATGACAAGCAAACACACCAAACTCTATCTTAAAACTAATCAAAAAGAAGGTTAGGCAAATGTCTTTTGCAAAATGCATTTGTAATATTCATGTTAGAAATAAAAACACATTGAAAAAGGACACTGAGAAAAATTATTTTATTAGACTTAATATTTTCATGACATTTCAGTGTGATTAGAACCCCTCCCGCAGGCTCATCCAAGTTTCCATGCTTTATTAGTTATCTAAATTAATAGTGAACTAATGCCATCCATATACTGGTCTTGCTGTTCCTTAGTATCTTTTAGTCATGGAAGAGTGATCTGGTTCTACCCTACCATTGAAATATGGTTTTGTGCTTCTTTAACATGTCTCAGACCAGGTGTATCTAAAATCAGGCTTGGTCTGCCTTTCATCAGTTTATGGTCCTGAGTATATTTTACCTGCAAAGTAAACAGTAGACATAATAAGACAATTATAATACCCAAATCCAGGATATAACTTATTTTTAAGTTTTCCAAATGAGCCAAACATATGCAACATATTCAAAATTATTTCCCAGGTAGGTTTTTCTTGAATTATATTTTGTTCTAAAATACCAACTAAAATTTCACTCTCAAAGATCTCCCTTAAAGGTTATTACAAAATTGACTTAAATCTATTAATTGAAAGCAAATGTGTATGATCAACAGTTGCTAACAACATAGTCAGTAAAACTTATATTTAAATTAAACAGAAAAAGTCTAAAACTAAACAGTACCTAAATTTATCTTGTTTCTAAATTTCCTCACGTCCTGACATAACAGTGTTGAAGAATACATACCATGTTTCCCTCTAATTCCCTTTAATTTTTTTCTCCTTAGAGAATGAAGAACAAATCTAGTTTTCCTTCTAAGCAGCAAAACCTAAAGGTAATTTATGTTGGACACACCCAATGTCTCTGGACAGAAATGCCACTAGATAGCTGGAAATTATGAAGCCTTAATGCTGGATACCAGCCAGGGTGCTCTTGAAAATGTGCCAGGAACAGGGCCTGAGTTCTTTACGACTGACCCTCGGGTCACTGCCATATATGAAGCTGATTATGTGTAAGATCAGGACTCCAATTACTAAGATCTGAGTTCCTACATATAATTCAGAACTGAAGCCCTGATAGTCACTAAGAGAATACATGCTATCCAAAGAAGACACTGATATGCACCACAAATAGCTTTCATGAGTAACTGAATTTTGTATCAAATGCATTTAAAGACATTTTTCCTCTAGGTCCTCACACTGGAGGAATGACTCACTTTCTATTTTGCTTTGCACTTAACAACCCATGTTCAATGAAAAACATCAGCAAAATGACAATTATTTAACCTATGCATCCAAGACTTTATCATTTTCAAAGATTCTAGCTAAAATAACATGAAGTGTTGTTTAAATAAACTGTAAATATAACTGTCAGTCACATCTGGAAATACTATTGAAGGACGGAAGGATAATGTAAATTTGTGCAGTGGCAGCTTTTGGAAGTCATTTGAAATAACACATGTACTTAAAGGAAATATCACAAGTTTATTTTCACGAGGAAAAAAAAATAGACTGCAAGTAAAGGACATGTCCTTTGTGATAGTCCAAAATGAATAAAACCACTTGCCGAGCTAATATTTTCTTGATTCTTCTTTACTCTTTCCATTTCAGGAGTTACACTTAAAGCCGTAGCTCTTCCCAACTGACCTTTATAATAAACCTGTCATTTCAGAGAACAAAAAAGTAGAGCACTGTGAATCAATTCCATTAAACAGGAGGCTAGCATTGCTTACTTTTAAAGAGTTATCTAAGAAAGAAAATCTATTTTTTTAAAAAAAAGGCATACTATCAGGAGTCTCATCATACTTAACATGCTCATCTTTAAGATTCTTTAACAATCTATTTTCTTTAAGTTTATTTCATACCATAATAGTATCCATTTGTCTGAATCACTGTGGACATACTCAAATATATGGGCACAGCATCAGTAAATCTATAGTAAGCCTTCAATCACAGAGGACTATGAGAGCTATCTTCATGGATATTACTTACAGGTCCTCTTGCCCATATAGAATGACCCTACACAGTTGTGGTTTCTTAGGAATTAACTATGGTAGAACTTTTTATAAGGATGTGTTTAAACAGGTGACTGTAGTCATCCATAAAAAGGCTAGCATGCTTCCCAGTCCTCTATTCCTCCTTCTCGATAACTATGTTCCTGGTTGAAAGTAATGAGGTCACATCAAGGACAAGATGAACATCTAACTTCTCCAAAATATAGTTGCTAGGAAAAGTATCAAACCATAACCCGCCTTTGCTTCATAAATTGGCCAAATGACTTTAAGTGTTTGAAGAATAAAAAATTTCTTTGAATACAATAGATTTCCAAATTTTCTTTTCCAAAGAACCCAATCTATATGTTAATGACTTCAGAAAAGAATTTTTCTCTGGATGAACTGCATCCGTGGATTATATAAATAAAGGGGAATTAGAGCAGGCCACCAGTCAGTGTCTAAGTAAAAACTGCCAGCCTCGGTTCAAGGGGCCGTAAATTGGCCCTGTTTCCTGTGCTCTGTTCAACCAAGCACACTTTATCATTTCTCCCAGGACACTGTCCAGAAATACAGTAATAATCAGAGAGAGTGGGAAATGGGGCTGGCCGGAGGCTAGAGAATAAGAACATATGCAACTCAAAAAGAGAGTGGGAGAGAGTGATTTTAGGGCAGGATGACAGAAAGTAACCCTGCCTCCCTTTGAGGGAACCACAGCATCCATCAGCATGAAGACAAAATAAGGACAATCCACAACCCATAGGGAAAAAATCATCATGGCGTGGCACAGGGAACCCCGCATCACCTGGGACCTTGAATTCTTTCAGGGAAGTTGTTAAGCCACTGAGAACAGAATATCAACTCAAAGTTTTGAAAACGTGGAACTATAGTCCCTTCATCTACATATGGGCATGACATTTGATATCTTAAACAAACAAAAAAAAATCACTGAGAGGATCCCACATTGCTGAGGTTCTTCTGATTTTCTTTCACTCTCTTCAGCTCTGGTGGGTCAGAAATGGCAGTTGCTTGTTTAATCTCTCCTCTGTATTTTACCTGTGGAGGAAAAATAAGAATATTTTTTCTCCTTAGAGAATGAAGAACAAATCTAGTTTAATGGATAGAAGAACAGACACAGAGGACGAGACTCAAAATTCACCTTTTAGACACTTTTTTTTTTTTAATAGTACCTCTATGTCAACCTTCCTGTTGATATCTACTTCTAGATCCTAATTGGTCTAACTTGGCAACCACAAAGTGTTGGTTATGTTGCTTAAAAAGGAGTTGACAGTAAATACTTGGCTGTTCCATGTCAAAACTAACTGCAAATTCCACAGATGAAAGCAATAGAAATATACAGGAGCATGCTTAGAAAACTCTAGAAGGAAATAAGGACAATAGAACACATGGGAAGGTCTTTTACTTTCCCTCTGACCCTGGAGCTTCTCCTTTCAAAAGATCTCCTACTTCATCCACCTTCCAGGGACATGAGAAGGATAAATAAAGTTGAGCTTGATTTTTCTCCTCTACCTGGGGCAACATGCTCTTAAATAATGAAGCCTTTAAAAGAAAATACCTATTGTTTATATTGGGGGAAAACTCCATAAAAGGGCAAAAAATTTATAAAGTAACTATTGGGGGGCCCTTAGAAGGTATTTCTGGCTATCAAGAGGCTGGGGTTCAAATTCTAGCTCTCCTCCTGCCCGCTGTGGGTCCCTGGCGTGTCCACAGATCTCCAGACTCGGTTTCCCATGTCCACCCATCAGAGAAATGAATAATTCTGAACTCACAGGTTCACATAAAATACTAGCACAGGGTCCAGTCCAGAGCAGAGGTGCCTCATAACTGTTAGCTATCAGTGCTTTACTCTCAATAGATTAAGAAGAGTTAAACAATGGTTTTCCATTTTGTCCTTAAGGTCCCTTGCCAATGAAGCAGGATTTCCCTTACCCTATTCTAATAGATATATTTTCTTTCCCACAACTGTCAACAGATCCTGCTCTCCAGGTCCCTCTTCTAACACATTTTCAAAGATTTACCAATAAACTAGGAGACTCACAAGGATAGGCCCCGGGTCTTGTGTTCCAATGGTCAGGACTATGCTCGGCACATTTGGCTACTTAATTCATACTCCCAAGATTCCAGGACTTACATGAAACAATCATAGTGCCCTTCAATGTGTGACTGGGTAAAGGGGCATTCGGATGTGTTTAAAGCATCACAGAGAGCATTTTTTAAAAATAAGAAAATGGACTTTTCAATAAACTATAAAAGAAAACAGAAACTACTTGCCATACTCAGCTGCTCCTGGTTTCGCCTCACCCTCTCTATCTCTGGGGTCATGCTTATTGGAGTGGCCTTATAGTTTTGCTCTTTATACTGGAGCTGGAGGACAAGGTGAAAAATGCATTGGGATTACAGGAAACAAAAGTGAATCAATATGTTGGGACTGATTAATAGAAATGTCAGGTGGCCACAGGGCACTCATCAGTAGAATCTTCATTAGGATTTTACAGTGAAACATGTATTGCTAATTGACTGTATCTTTTTGTAATGATCCTATTGTCTCAGATTTTCTGGTCAAATGTTTTAAATTAAACCTTTAATTGTGTCAAATGTTTTAATTTAACCTTTCATTGCTATTCTTCCAACTGTTTTATTTATTGGTGGCCCACCTGAGTTTGATCTTAACCATAATAAGGAATTGTCTCTTCTGTGAATTTGTTGCTTCATAGCACTGAAGTGTTTATCAAATTACCATCTTATATTTAAAAATAATGATTGTGCACTCTTATCTTTAAGAAGGAGGGAGAAGGCTGGGCATGGTGGCTCTGGAGGCTGAGGCAGGAGGATGGAGAGTTCAAAGCCAGCCTTAGCAAAAGCGAGGTGCTAAGCAACTCCATGAGACCCTGTGTCTAAATAAAATACAAAATAGGGCTGGGGATGTGGATCAGTGGTCAAGTCCTCCTGAGTTCTATCCCTGGTACAAAAGAAAAATAAAAACAAACAAATCCTAGGTGTCCACACAAATCCTAGGTGTCCACTTCTGGGTCTGACTGCAGTATTAAAGAAACCATAAGCCTCTAGCTTCTCTTGTCTGTAAAGTTCCAACACTGGAATGCCTACCCTCTGACCCAGCATTATGGAAATTTTTTTGACCTGCTACACAGAAGTGTTCCTTCTTAGCTGGGGGATAAGATTCCATTGTTTGTAGTCAGCTTTCTCAGCGATTCCACAACACCACAAGGAATAAATGAGCATCAAACACAGAGAAACAATGGCGTGTGTCAAATGAATTTTTGACTGGCAAAATCAGAGTTAGATGTTGAAATCCCTTTGCAAGAAACGCCACAGGGACAATCTTAATGATTTTTTTCAGAGTTTAAATTGAGCGTGGGACACCTGCAGGTAACATGAACTTGAAATGCAGTTTCTCCAAAGTGAAAAGGCAAAGGAAAAGAAGTTTGAGAAGCTTGGAAAATACACAAAAAAAGGGTTGGGCTCCTTCTAATGTAACCTCTTTGGAAGTTCTCAATGAGAGGCTTTCTTTGTGCCATGGTATGTAGTGTGAGAGCTTAGGAAGATTTCTGTGACTTAAGATGATTTAATTAAAATGAGGAAAGTTTCAGTCTAATCTCTATTGGTGGCAAACATTCCATGTGCTTTACAGTAATATTTCCTAAATACTCTAATCCTGTTTTATAGATGAGGAAATTAGGGCTTCCAGGGCCAGATGGCTTATACTGCAAATAAGGTCTGGAGTGGGGTCAAACCAACTATATAGGGTCCATATTCCTATCTTCAGTTTCTGCCCTTTGCACACCATTTTTCTGATGCCACACCTATAGCATATACCTATGCTATTATTTATAGCATTACTTTTCATTAAATATATATATATATACATATATATATACATATATATATATACATATTGGTACCTGAGATTGAAACTGGAGGTGCTTAACCACTGAGATCCATCCCCAGCCCTTCTTATATTTTATTTTGAGGTAGGGATTCACTAAGTTGCTGAGGCTGGCTTTGAACTTGCAATCCTCTTGCCTCAGCTTCTTGAGCCACTGGGATTACAGGGATACACTGCCATGCCCAGCTTATTTTTTTTAAATAAGGTTGTTTTAAGATAGTGTTAAATGTCTATCCTAATTATATTGTTTAAATGTACATCTTCTTCTAAAAGCAGTTACTCTTCTTTTAGAAGATGTACATTAAAACAATATAATCACTAAGTCATGGACAGGGTACCCTGGGGCACTTGATATCTATCTCAAATGCCACATGTCACATGATAGAAAAACCCAGGGACTGGGTGCTATAACTCTATCACTTTTAAGACAGCTCCCCTCTCCACCGTCATCCCCTGTCACCCCTCATCCCAGTTACTCATCCTACTTTTCCTCTCTTTCTTGGAGCCTTGGAGCCTGAACATAATAGGTTTATAAAAAAAAAAAAAAAAAAAGTCCTTCCTCACAAAATCCAACCCAAAGCATGATGAATTCTTCAAGATCTAACTCCAGTGTTACTCCTTCTCCAAGGCTGCTCCTGACATTGCTTTCCTTCTTTGCATTTCCATAGCACTTTTCAAGAGGTATTATTTCTCTTGATTAAATGAGAGCATGGAGAGTACTCAGAAAGCATAGTGATGGCTCAATAAAGACTACTGTGCTAGCAATTAAACAATGCATAACAGTTACTTATTCCATGTCTGTCTCTTCTAGAGACCTTGAGCATATCCACCACCCCAAACCCTGACCTTACAGTGTATCTCACCTTCAAATTCCCCCAAGAACAAGAACAAATAGACCCTTAATAGCAAAATCCCGTGAAGCATTGGCTGTGTATGGGGAGGACATAAAGATGTGTGAAATGCTATCTGCACTTTGAAGGAATGACCCTGTTGCAATGGCATACATTCTAGTGAGAGTTTATCCGCACAGGTCTATACATTCATTGTATATTGGCATTCTATAAAATAGAAAAAAATACTTAAGGAAATATGATCACATTGCTGATGTTCTTCTGGTTTTCTTTAACTCTCTTTAGCTCTGGAGGATCAGAAATGGCTGTTGCATGTTTAATCTCTTCTTTGTATTTCACCTGAATAATTTATAAAAATATAGTATTAATTGTATTTGACACAAAACTTTAAAAAATATTTAAGCGTTCTTTACTTGTAACTCTTACATAATTGAAGTTTTTAATTCCAATAGTACTTTCCCTTTAATGGGAACACAGTTTTTTATTTTATCTGATGCTTTCAGGATTTCTTTATCCTGAAATACAAGTAAATTTATATCTATTCACCAATCCACCACTATAGAAGTTCCTTAATTAAAATAAGCAAATGTTGCTTATAAACATTAAAAAATATATATGATTAGGCAGATGCACAAAAGAACTTGGAAATTAATAATAACAATAGTTTATTATTTTCTATTGAAAATTAGTTTCAATTTATTAATATGTTAATTAGAGTTTAACACATATTTAAAGGCAAAAGTCAAACTGAGTTAGCCACAGTGTCTTGGGAATACTGCTTGGACTGAAAGCATACAAAATAATCCAGAATCGGGGTGGGGGAGATAAAGCAACCACACCAAAAAAGAAAAAAAAGATGAAGAAGAAGAAGAGAAAAGGGGAGGTGGAGGAAACTGTACTGAAAGCATGCATAGACCAGTGTGTCCTGATTACTATAAGGTCAGTGCCAGAAAGACCAGAAGTGTCTTCCCCCAGCAGTCGTGTTAGGTAAAAGTCCCTGTATCCTGGCATCCACTTCATCCCAAAGCTGCCCTGTCAAATATGTTTACCAGCAGATCAACACTAGCACACAGTGATGCACATGGCAAGAAATAGCTCTTTAAACTTACAACATGATCAGTGGGGGTCCTCATTTTAGGCAGTATTTTAATATATCCAAAAATTCATGGAAGATTGGGTTCAAGAAAAAGAACATGTGCCCCTGTTATATATAAGGCAGCACAGGCTACACTTAAGGAGCACAAGTTGAAATTTAGCAGACTTAAATCTACACAAAATATGTTCTAGAAATCACTTGGTGATGTTTAAAATGACCAAGTCTGCAACTCAGGTTGACTGTCATAATGAACACATGCCTCAATACCTCAGAGGTCATCTATGTCTTAGCACCTGTGGATTTAGCACTAGTCACAAGGCCACTATGAGTCCAGACCCGAAACAGTTAAATTGGAAGTTCACCAAGACAGACGATTTCTAAATAAAATTCAAAAGCGGTTCTTAGCAAAGAGCTAATAGTGAAAAGGCTTGTACTCGGAGGTGGAAAATGTCGAGATGTTTAAATGTTAGTGAATCACCTCTCAGTTTGACAGATCTGGCTAATCTTGAAAGGGCAACTTTCCATTTGAATACTAAGCAGGAGTTTATGGCCCAACCTCCGAGATACAAAGCTATGCATTTACTGTCTGCTTGAAGAGGCTGAGGGGTGCTGGGGGAAGAAATGATATACCGTACTACTTTGTGTGATTTTCCCCGGGTGAGAAGCTCAACATGATTAAAGATGAACATTTTAGTTTTTCATAGAGCTCTAAACTAATCAAAATGGCACTGTCATTTCACTGTAGGCTATAGAATCACACACTACAGAACATTTATATCCCAGTACATTGATAGGTACATTTCAAATATTATCATTTGGAAGCGAAGGAAATAAACATTTTAAGTTTCTTTTCCCAGACTAATTTTTTCTGCCCAATCTGAGTGCTGTCTGATGCGGGGTCCTGATGCGGGGATCAGAGCACCACGTTCATATGCACTCATTAACACCTCCAGCCTCTAGGCCCAGCCTTCTCCAGGAAATAGGTTCATTCATGCTACAAAGGTTTTATTGCAATAGCATTCTGCACAAGTTTTAGAATTTCATTTTAAAGTGCATTTTACTACAGCATCACTTTACCCCTCCTACACTTTCTCCAGAAATGCCAGCACACACTCTTGATCTCAGGAAGCCACAAAACTACCAGTTACCCTTAGATGGGTCTCATCAAGGCAGTTCTACCTGGATTACTTAAAGAAAAGTTCTGGAAGGTAGTGTCTCCAGGGGTGAAGACGAAGAGATAGGGAATTTAAGGAAAGAATCTGTTTTTACTTCATTAACAATATACCAATGTATTAAATGCACATGAAAGAGTACCTATCAGTGAGGATAGCAATTATCCATTGTAAATGTCAAGCACAGAATGGAAGAAAATTTAACTTAAAACATTAAGCGCCTCTTCCAGCCTTTCCACCATCCAAAAGTAGTTGGAGGGTAAGTTATTTTACAATTTATAGTGAAGGCATGTGGTTTTCTTTGCTGAGAAAAATAGAGAATAAATGAGGCTAGAAACAGAAATATGGGCAGATGTGTGAGAAAAAGCACATAAACGTGACCAACATGGGTAAAAATGAACTGGTATTCTTTTTTCTGGTTGGACACAATACCTTCATTTTATTTATTTTTATGTGGTGCTGAGGATTGAAGGCAAGCGCTCTACTGCTGAGCCACAACCGCAGCTCTTCTTTTTTTTTTTTTTTTAATCTAAACCTTCACTGAAGTCACTAAATAAATGTTTTAGAGCCTTTGATCATTCTATCAGGGTATAAAGTTTCTTGCCTCCAAGTACTGGGGAGGTACTAAATGCATCCTTTCTCTACACAATTTAATACAATGAAAATTCTGTTCCAAAAGATGAAACATAATCCCAGATTTCATTAAAATGACCTATGTGCTCTTTACTCTGATTGATCAAAATGAAATGCTGTTGCAGGTTTGAGGGGAACAAGACCACAGTTTTCATTCTGAAAGTTAGGCCTTTGATATTTGATGAAATCTTATTTCGGTAAAGTGGAGGTAAAAAAGGGAAAAGCAGCTGGCTCAGTAGAAAACTAGAAATGTTTATCTAGCTTCCATTTGCTTCCAGGAAGGATAGTTAATTCGATCAAGAACTTACTGAACTAATATTTTGCTGATTTTTCTTCACTCGTTCCATCTCTGGAGTACCTTTTACTGCTGTGCCAGCTCCTACTTCTTCCTTATAAAATACCTTTATTATAAAGGAAAAAAAAAAGGAAGACTATAAGCTTATTAGAATTCAAGTCCTAAGTCCTATTGTTATAAAAGAAAACCCATTTTTCAGTTTTATAGTTCTGTGAGTGCTGCTTCTATTTATGAGTACCAACATTATATGAATCGATTAAATAACCCATCATAATAATAAAAGTCTAACGTGGGTTTCATATTCCACAACCTTACAAGCAACCCTCTAATACTTGCTCTACAGCATGATAGGTACCTTTGCTGGCTGCAGATTATGTCACGTGCATATTTGAGAAAAATCAAAACATACATTATAAAAGCTCACTAAGCAGTTAGCATTTGGTTCAAAACTGGTATAAAATTTTAAACTATCACCGTCCTTCCAAGCTCAGGGATGCCCTTATTCTCTTCCAAGAAAATATTAGCTCTATCTACCATCAATAGCAATTCACTCAAAGTCTATTTTCCTCCTCTTCCTTATTCATTAACTTTCCCCCATGTCTCTCCATCCTTACCAACATCTACCCCTTTCAGACACAAAGCACACCAAAAAGCAAACGTGCTCAACTGAAAACCAGTAATTCTAAGAAAAGCCCATGACAGAATTACTCCACTTCTTGACATTTGGTAATCTAGTGAATCCCAGGGAAAGAGGAAGAATATGGCATGAAAAATGTTTGCACCCCCACTCCCTGCCACCACCAAAGCTAAAACTCTGGAATGCCATAAAATCATAGAAGTCAAAATGCAAAAACAGCCTCATCCTCTGATCCTTCCAGTGAGAATTTTCCATTTCTCAGCACAGCATGCCCTCTTGTGTACCTGAGCAGCATACCCTGAAAGCTAAAGCTGGCCAATTAATTTAGGAAGTGGAAAAACCCTGAAACTGAATAGAATTTACATTTTTTTATTAGACACTTGCCAATGCTACATTATGAAAATGACTGTATGGTCAACTTTTACAATTTTAGAATAGAATTCAGGTTTATACATCTGTTAAACCTAGGTCCAATCTCAGTGAACACAGCTGATGTAATTCTATTTCTCAAAATAATAATATGAAAGTCTATGAGTGAGTTATGAACTAGTAAACCTCCAGATATAGTATCCATGCAAATAATCAAAGAGCAGAAAGAAAATCACTACATGTGACTATTCTCATCTTCCAGGTAAAATCTGTATGGAAGATTTCAACTTATTTCCTGAGTTAAACTTATAAAATTCAGTTAAGAATTAATATAAAATTTGAATCTGGAATTCCAAAACAATCATAACTAGTCATAACTTATGAGAATACCTGGTACTTTTGAAGAAGTAAAGGAAATACATTTGATGGAACAACTCAAATATAACACACACACACACACACACACACACACACACACACACAAGATAATGAGGAGAAAAGGCCCTTTCCTTATAAAATATAAAATTTCAACGAACAACTGAAAAGAAATACAGATCAGGCATCTCTAATCCAAAGTTCCAAAATCCTTTAAAATCTAGAACTTTTTGAGTGTCAACAAGTGGAAACTTCCATACTTAACCTCATGTGATGGGGTGTAGTCAAAACACCAGTGCCTCTAAAGTATGATATAAAATTTACCTTCACTCTATATGTACAGAAACAAATGAAATTAATTTCATGTTTAGACTAAGGTCCCTTCCCCAACATATCTCATTATGTACTTGCAAATATTACAAAATTTTTAAAAATCCAAAATAGATCTGGTCCCAAGCACTGCATATAAGGGATACTCAACCTGTAATCGCTACTCACCATACTAATGTTTTGTTGAGTTGTCTTAATTCTCTGAATTTCGGGAGTATCTGCCACAATGGAATAGTTAGAAAGCATTTTCTCTGCTTCATCTTTGTACTTTTTCTAAAAATAAAAAGTAATACAAATCTGATACTTTGTGTGTGAGACAGAGAGGAAGGGAAAGAATGGTACCATTTCTTCCCACTCCTCCATTCCCACATGACTCAACGTCATATCTGAAGATTCAAAGTAGTTGTTGACACAGCAGCAAAAATAAAGGCGGTGAGCAAACCATCAAGTGGGGCAGCCTCACCTCCGTCAGAATATGGCCCCATTCCAGTTGGTTACAACACTTCAGAGGGCCTCACCTCTATGCTCTTCCTAAACTTAAGACCTGTTCTTCCAGGAGCACCTCAGGCCCTGCTCCACATAGTCTGGATCTCCATATCTACTTTTCTACATGCTTCCAGATTTATGCTTTGCTTTCTACTTTAGATAAAGATCTATGATTAGGGAAAACATACTAATATTTTATAGTTAAGATTTTAAGGATTTCAATTTTCTACCCACCCAATGAACTACAATAAATTCCAATAAAACCTGGGCAATATTTATACTTTGCACCAGCACACACATAACCCTTGCTATGTATCAGATATTACTCTAAATACTCAACACACATTTACCTAGTTAACCAATCCCACAAGCAGTACCTATTGTTATCCCCATCTGTATCATATACCAGCTAGTCAGTGTCAGAGCTAGGACTGAAGGTCAGGGACTCTGGTTAGTGAACAAGCAGTATGCCATCATTAACTATGATGGCATACTGCTTGTTAAGGAAAGTAACTGCTGTTCCTGTCGAACTGAAGCACTGTGTCATTCCAATCTCTTAAGGATTTCACTGTAGCCTCAAGCACTTAAAATCCCTTAAATTCTGATGTACTCTAGTGGCACACTCAAAAATTCAATGCTTCAGGCAGGAAATCTGACAGCTGAGGAACTGCTTCCTCTGGGAAACCTTTACTCTTGATTCTTCTGCTTTCAGGTAGTATGTATCATGGTTCATGATACTTTATTTGTTTAATTTTAGCCTGGAGATCCCCAAGGGCAAAACTATCTAATTTTGCATGCAAATATGTAAATTTAGTATGCGAAGAGGTGAACACGAGGACAGAAAGGAAAGCATGCACTTCAGGACCTTTCTGGTTACTGTATTCCGAGGAGGTTGAGAAACATACTTTGACATTTGGATTCTGCCATCTTGATGCTGCCATTTTGAACCAGTTGATGTTTAGGGTTCTTGCTTATTTTTTAATCAGAATATTAACAAATTTGACAAAACTTTGTCAAAAATCACTTTCAACAATTCCATTAATCAAATTTAATTCTTTGAGCAATTTTCTATAATGTTTAATTTTTTTCATTCCCTCTACTATTTTTTCCATTGGGATGCATTCTTTTCTATATAAATATTACAGCAAAAATACTAATCATTAATGAAAGTTCTTGTCCAAATCAGATTTTGTAAGCAACTTCTTCTTCTTCCATACATATTTACTTCTGAGGTCATTGTCTCTTTCACATTTTTTTAAGGATATGTGACAGGTAAGGTATACTTGGCAAATATAAATTTTACCAAGAAAGCTTAGTTCTTAATTTTTACTTCATATTAAATTTCACCTGATTGATACCTTGTGCATTTTTAGCCACTGCCATTTGATTTGGAGCTGAATATTTTAATACAATGGACTATTCACTATGAAGTGGTCAAAAGACATAATTCTTTGGAATTACATTTCTGTAGAATGAGCAAAGAACATTCAAGTCAAGTATGTAACAGAGTCCAAAAAAAAAGGTCAAAATGTTCTTGGACTCAAAACAGGGGCCAGGGGGCCTTTGGCTTCCATATGTCTCCTGAATTGAATAAAAAAAAACAAAACAGTTGTCCTTTTAATTAGTAAGGTTAATTAAATTTGGCCAATGATTTCTTAATAACAGAGTGTATTGACTTTGCAATGCCTTCAAAAATGTACAAATCATAAAGATACTTGAAGCACATGGTGACTGGATATTAGAGGACATTATTCTAAACTTCTGTGTTCTTTACCAACCTGGCTACAGATTTCAGACGCCCTCTTGGCTCGAAGCATATCTGGGATATCCACGTTCACTTGCATTCCTTTCCCCTTAATTTCATTTTCTAAGTCTTTCTTATATTGCTTCTAGAAGAACAGAAATTCGTCTTAGTGCTTTGCTTTACCTTTGATAACAAGGTAGGTATTTATGTATCTGAACATCAAAGCCACCCAAGTGGAAGTCAATTTATGCTCTGGAAATTCTATAGAGGACTCTGTTTGTCTGAAACTTGGTGTCTGCTGCCTCCTCACCTGGCTGGCCATCTCTGAGGCTCTCTTAGCCCTCTGCACATCAAGAGTCTCTGCGCTGACTTGCATTCCTTTCCCTTTAATTTCAGTCTCCAGATCTCTTTTATAGTCTTTCTGCAGAAAATGAAACACACTGTTAGTGTTCTGCAACCATTCCAAAAACAGTGCTAAAAAAAACCGTGATGTCACTTTGAACCAGGACCAAGTCCTATAGAATTAAGTTGGACCTTTATTTCTTCTTGTCTTTTAATGGACAAGAATTTTAACTCGTGGTAGAAATATGATATGGAGTGACTTAGTCATAAGCAATCTGAAGGCTTTTGTCTACATGCCTAAATCTTAAAAAAAAAAAATGAGCCAGGTAGGAGGAAATTTTGTATTTCAATGTAATAAATTTGATAAATTGTTGGTAAGCATATAACTAATTGATAAATAGCAATAAGAAGTGATCATAAATTGTTGCTTTTCACAATTGCTGCAACTTGCTGTTCCCCATTCTAAAGTGAGGTTGGCTCAAGTGTTTGGGCACTATGAGGCTTAAATGAATGGTTACACCCCATCCCTAGCCTCCACGATTGGTTCAGGGGTAGGTGCACTTCTTTTTCAGTGGAAGAGCTCAGAGAGGACTTTCTCTTTCCTTCTGGACATAAATGAAGAAGGATTCAGCCCTGGAGCTGCTGGAAGTTTCTTTGCAAACAAAAGAATAAAACCTGAGAACTGAAAATGAGAAACTGAACTTAAATCACATTACATTTCTATATTGTGTAATGATGGGGATTCATTCTGAGAAATGTTACATTAGGCAATTCCATGGTTGTGTGAACATCTTAAAGTGTTCATCACAGACTTAGATGGTATAGCCTACTACACACCTGAGCAATATGGTAGCTCTGTGACCTAGCCTGTTGCCCCCAAGGCCATGAAGAGCAAAAGGATATAAGATTAAATCAAGTATAAGAGAAAAGGATGCAATCCAGAATCTCAGTAAATACCAGGTATGAGGCTGCTGCTGGCATAAAAACATGCTGTTTTATAGTAATTTGTTTAATAAGCAGAAAGAGCACACTCTAAAATAACAATAAGATGTACAGTATTAAGCTCATACATAAACCAGTAATGATTATGATCATTATCAAGAATAATGGCCAGGCATGGTGGCACATGCCTGTAATCCCATCAACTCAGAAGACTGAGACAGGAAGATCACAAGTTCAAGGCCAGCCTCAGCAATTTGGTGAGGACCTAAGCAACTTAGTGAGACCCTGTCTCAAAAAAAGAAATAAATAAAAAAGACTGGGGATATACCTTAGTGGTTAAAACATTCCTGGGTTCAATCTTCACTACAAAAAAAAAAAAAAGAATGTGTACTGAACATAACTGGATGTGCTATAATTTTTGTTGCACTAGGACATTAGGATGGCTACATGTGACTGGGTTATAGGAATTTTTCAGCTTCCTTATAATATTGTGGGACCACCATGGTTGTATACATGGTTCATTATTGACCAAAAGTCATCATGTAGCAAATGACTGGATTTGAGTCCTAGATCAAGCCATTTTGAAGAATCCTTCCAATACTCAATCATAAGAACAATAAATTACCTGTTTTCCTAAAAGCCAGCTTGATTTGGATTCTCTATTACTGTCTAAAATTTATGTAATTTACATAATGTGCACTATAATTATAGACGTGCACGTCTTAAGGGGCTCTTGTCACATTTTATAACTGATGTAAAATTCAGCAAGCTGTACACTTTCATGTCTGTGATTTCTGTATGCTATTCTTTAAAATAATTTACTTCCAAAACCATTAACTACATCCAATTAAATTTCTTCCAAAACAATATTTCCTATTATGTTGATATACTTAATGACTTGTAGATTCACTGCTTTAAAATAACTGCTAATTTGCTAATTTGGGATGTTCTAAATAACTTGTTTAAAATTTTTAAATAAATTGTATTTAAGAACTTTTAAACTTTAAGTAAGGACTCGTATGGTGGCACACACCTGTAATCCCAGCTACTCAGGATGCTAAGGTAGGAGGATCATAAATTCAAGGCCAGACTCAAAAAAATAAAATAAAGGCTAGGGATGTAATTCAGTAAAAAAAAAAAAAAAAAAAAAAAAAAAAAAAAAAAGACCTTAAATAAATTATAAACAAATCTCAATCTTAGTTAAATCCTGTATTTTCCCGGTCTTTTACTAATAACCCCATCTGTTTTTTAACAGACTCTCGGTTTTACTTTTCTAAACAAAAGTTCAAGTAGTAATGTTTAATTTTATAATAAAATAGACACCTATTACTAAATGTCTAAAAATCTCTCTGTTTCTAGTAAGCCTGTTTAAACCCAAAAACAAGCTCAGTGTGACAAGTGCACACCTGTAATCCCAGTGACTCAGGAGGCTGAGACAGGAGGATCACAAATTCAAGGCCAGCCTGGGCAACATAGCAAGACCCTTAGCAATATAGCAAGATCCTATCTCAAAATACAAAATAGAAAGAACTAGAGTAAGCACTGGTGGGTTCAGCCCCTAGTAACAAACAAACAAACAAAAAGCCACCAAATTGCATAGTAGAGGTACATCATTCAATTTTCTAATAAATCTAAAGATGCTCTAAAGCACATAGACTATATTAGGCAGTGATTACACCAGTTGTTACTGCTGTATAACAAAAGCTTAGAAGAGTTAAAACAACAGCATGATGACATCTACATTTCCAGAGCAAAACCCTTAAGGCATAAGCGCTTTAGAACCTCTGTTGCAATCATGTTTGCCAATGTCCCATTGGTAAAGAAAGTCCCATGGTCAGGCCCATGGGTACAGGAAGGTTTGACTATTGGGTTTCACTGGCATAACAATATACTACATTGACTACTTGAAAAATAAACCTTGAGTATTAAAAATAAACTATGGCAAGTACCATACATTGGTTGAAAAGGACTTGAGAGTCTGTTTGTTTGGCAAAAGAAGACATGTCTGTGATTAAAATATAAACACAATACAGGTAATTCCTCTGAGCCTATCTTTCTCCTGGTTCCCAATGACTAATTTTGCATTATTTTCCTAGCATACAGTCTCAAAGAACAAAGAGAAAACCAAAACCAGCATACTGTTGAACAAACTAATGAACACACTAAGGAAAAACCTAATGCTAAAACATACCAATTTTCTGGAAAAGGCCTATGTCTTAGAAGCCTGCTCTTAGGCAAAAGGGTGAAATACAAAATATCTTTTCTCGAGGGAAAGGACACTTTCAGTTTCCTTCATCTCTCATCTCCCATGAGGATGATTCCAAATGCTTCTTCCCAACCCCTGAATTCTCACACCCCTCATCCCATGCTCTAGTACAGTAACTCCCTCCTCATAATAAGAAAAAATTTAGAGAATTGTGAAATTATTATTATTATTATTAAAAATGTATATAAGAGGGCATGAATGTAAACCGAATTCTGGTTAAGAAGCTATTTTAAGACCCTAGGGACAGAGATGACAGCTTTGACGAGGCAGGGAGAAGTCAATGTATTTAGAACACCATTATGGAGTAAAGTCAATAACACTTGCAATGAGAGGAATCAAAGGGACTTCTAAGATTTGTTTGATGTCATTTGATAATGACAGGAAGAGAACCTGTGAGAAGCTAAGGGTTTTGGTTTTGGCATCTAATGTTGGGATCTCATTATACACAATCCATGTGGACAACAAAGGGTAAATGGGCACACATTCATCTTCATGGTATAGAACACAATTTTTTATAAGAATGGAGGAGACCTATATGAAGTGACATGGGAAAAGGACCATAACAGTAAATGAATGGGGGGCGGGAAATGAACATAGGACAAAGATTACAGTATAACTGCATTTAGGGTTTTTTTAAGTCTATTGTGTACAACTTTATATAAATTAAAAACAAATGTGGGAGGCTCTACGACTTATAACAATAACTCTCAGGAGGAGAACAGAATTAGGGGAGGAGACTGAGAAGGTTTTCAAGTCTCTACTCAGCATCCTCCCACTACCATCCCAGCTGCCATTTCTAAGCAGAGACCTTACTAGTCAGGAATCCTGTGCCATCTCCCGGTGCTTTGCCTAAACCAATCATGGCAATCTCATTTCCCTGGAAAGTGCCTAACCCTGGGAGTTAGGTAGCACCCAAAGGAGTAGGAATTCCATGGTGGGTAAATTAGCTACGTCTGGCTCTCCAGGATTTCCAGGGTAGGAGTCAATCCTGAGTCAGCTGTGTCTAACTTCAGGAGTCCCAAACAAACTCTCTGAGCAGCCCCACTGACGTCCCAACCTAACTGCCTTAAGGTGAGTGAGTCCCACCCCTTAACTTGCACCCCACTCTCTCTCCACATACATTTCTTACAGAATCACCTCATCCTGACCACTGTTGCTCCAGTGACCCTTGAATTAATTGCTGAGGAAGTTCAAGAGGTGAGTCCAATCTAGGGCATTTCCTTTGAAAATGTCCATGGTCTGACTCCTATAACTCGGTTCTATGATATCTATCATATCATAGCGTCAAAATAAAACAACTTCTAAATCAATATTCTGTCTTTACCTGTATTATGTGAAAAGGAAAATAGTACTGGATGATTAAATACGGTCCATGCTCTAGTCCAGTAACTCCCTCCTCATAATAAGAAAAAATTTAGAGAATTGTGAAATTATTATTATTATTATTAAAAATGTATATAAGAGGGCATGAATGCTCAAGCCCAAATGCTGACTCTAGTAATTTCAGGCATGGTGAAATCAAGGGAGAATATTTTAGGGACGTGGGATCTCACAGAAATGGCTACTATTCTCACGTAATAAGTGGTTTTCAAGTTTTTCTCAGTAGGTTGGAAATATAACTATGACTAGAAGCATATGATCCATCCTAAAGAAAACATACTCTGAAAACATTTATCATATCCCAGATGAACACAAAATTTGTTGAATTACATAATAAAGGTCATAGGGAATATGTGTCTATGTGACCTTATCTTATTAAATGCTTTTTCTCGAGCTTCCTTGAATGTATTTAAAGGATATGAGCAAAGCAAAAACTATAAATTTTTGAACAAACATAAAGATTTGAAATGGTCTCCATTTCAAACTGTCAACCAGACACAAGGCTTTAAGAAATCCCATGTACTAACTGATTTGCTGATCTGATCTGTTGAATTCAAAAAGACGAGTTTCAAGGTTGGTGGGAGCTGTCTGCTTACCTCGCTGACGATCTCTGTAGCTTTTTTGGCACGCTGGAATTCAAGGCTGTCAGTGCCAACCTGCATTCCCTTGCCCTTAATTTTGGACTCTAGGTCTTTCTTGTATTCTTTCTGTAAAAAGCAACATTTTACAACATTCAGAAACTCCATGAATAAACACACCTTTGGAGTCAGTGATCAAAAAGGCAAATAACCAAAATTTTCAAAGAGAGGTTACGCAACTTACTAGGTAGCATGCATGATCTCACCTGGAACTGAATTTTCTGAACTGCCTAAAACTATAATCTCTATATTTTAGGGAATATAGAGGGTATAAAAAAAATGCTGAAGATTTTTAGTGTACAAAAGGCAATTGCCAATAGAGTCTTCATAGGAATCATACTAGTGGCTGGAGGATAGAGATGTGGATGTAAATGGGTTAAAGTTGCAGAAAGAGGACCAACTTTGAGGACAGCACTCCATCAATGTGTGACAACAGAAATATTTCTTCACATTTCTGATTAATGCAGCTGTGAAATAGGAATACTAAAAGATCCATGAGGGATTCACCGTGAAGATCAATGAGTTAGCGTATAGTACATAGTCCAGCACAGGGGGTGCTCAATAACTGCTTTTTTTTTTTAACTTGATCTTTCACTCCTACACCCCACACCAGTCCTTCTTCCCCTAATAAGGCCTAATCTGCTTCTGTTCCTGAAACACCTTGCATTCAACTGTAACGGACTGAACCCCCGCATGGAAAGCTTACAACAATTTTCCCAAATATTATTGACAATGGTTTACAAGATTTACTTCTGAATGTGGACTAGATATATTATTCCAACTGAAAGAATTTGTAGAAATTAGGGATCATGTGATGATAATGTTAGCCAAAGACATCGCAGCAGATATCTATTGTTTGTGTCTGCCTGACATCCATCCTTCTGTCTTCTGGCAAAATGCTCCATGATTTTCTTTGGGAGAATTTCCTCTCACCCCTCTCAATCTATCCATCTTGCAGGGATTGGTTTTCATCACCTTCTTACAAGCAAATATTTTAAAAATGTGTTATTTATATATTTTTTTGGTGATGGGGATTGAACACCCAAAGGGGATTTACCACAGAAATATATAGCCACATGCTTTTTGGTTTGAGATGGGGTCTCATTAAATTGTGAGGATCTTGCAAATTTTTTGAGGCTGGCCTCTAACTTGTGATCCTCCTGCTTTAACCTCTCAAGTCACTGGGCACCACCACACCTGGTTCCCACATATATTTTTAATTCCACTACAATTCTTTTAAAATTTTTCATTTAATTTATTGGCTCTATAAGATTTTTTAAAATGCATATGAATAGAGAATATTCTGTATTTGAAATACTACTAAAATACCTAGGAAGTTAACTGAACAAATGGGTAACCATGAGAAGCCAATAGCACATTGTACTCCTCTGACCCAAGATGTAATGATTGGCTCCAGTGTCAGCACAGGACAAAGGCTGATCCAAGAAACTCACTCCTAGACCCTCCATTAGAACTACAAAACACATACCCGCTTCCTACTGGTATTACTGGTCATAAGTATAAGCTACTCTGTTATTAAGAGGCTTCAGCTCATGGAGACAGCCTCTCAAGTGTGAAGTCAACAGAGGATAACAGAACCAAGAGATGGAGGAACAGGGGCATCATTTGAATGCCCACCAGAAGGAAACTCTCTTGGACTTTTTTGGACTTTTCTTTCTTTCTTTCCACCCCTCACCCTACCTCTGGTACTGGGGACTAACTTAGGATTGCTCTACCCCTAAGCTACATCCCCAGATATTTTTTATTTTTTATTTTGAGACAGGGTCTCACTAAGCTGCTAAGGCTGGCCTCAAACTTGCAATCCTCCCTCTTCAACCTCCAGAATCACTAATATTACAGGCAGGCAACCAGCACCCTGCAATCTTGGACATCTTGATTTCTGTGAGCTTACACACTTTTCTTGTTTCATAACCCAGTGCGAGTTGGGTTTCTATCATTTGAGACCCGACTAACAGGGACAATATCATCATCGATAGTACTAAAGTTTATCAGTATATGGCAACAAAGCTTTAAGCTCTTTTACTACTAAATTTAGCTAGCTTCTCCTCAAAGAACTGCCGTCATGTGATACCAAAGTCATGGCCTCATACAAGCATTGTAGAACTGAAAGTATTACAGAGACATTCATTTCTTCTCACAAAGTTCACATAAACTGAGAAGTAGCCACTTTGACCAAGAGATTTAACTGGGCTCATTTGGCATCTAGGGCTGGACTGGGAGAGTAAGTTGGCTGCCAGCAGGAGGGCAGGAACTTTTTAACTGCTGTGACTGATAGATCATGATAACATACCTTCCTAATTTTTTTGCCTCTGACTTGCTTAAAAGATCAAGTCAAATCTCATAAAACTATTTTGGTGAATTTATAATACAGATTTTTCTCTAAAATGGGGCAAATGGTCATGGTTCTCAGACCGAATAGAAAGGAGATTGGGAACATCAATTTATTTTTCATTCACTGTCTGGGAAAGACTTCTAGGATAGAGCTGGAGATTATCATCTGTGCATAAAAGTTGTGAGATATATAGAATCTTTTTTTGTAATATTCTTTTAGTTATCAATGGACCTTTATTTTATTGATTTACATGCAGTGCTGAGAATCAAACCCAGTGCTTCACACATGCTTGGCAAGTGCTTTACCACTGAGCCACAACCCCAGCCCCTATATGTAATCTTTGAGAAAGATTTATCAGTAAGGAAGTCAGCAGAGAATTTACCCATTCTGAGTTGTTGAGCAAATCTACTCACCTCACTGGCCATTTCAGATGCTCGTTTGGCTCTCTGAATATCAAGAACTTCTGAATTAAGGTCCATTCCTTTCCCCTTTATTTCATTTTCCAAATCCTTTTTATATTCTTTCTATAAAACAAGGATATGACAGTTCAAAACTTACTGGAAATTACTTTAACCGATATTCTATATTCTTTTCTAGAGATCCTAGACAGAAAATATTACCAGGGTGGAAGAAATCACATTGTTGAGCATCCTGCTATGTCCTTTCCATTTCATTTCCGTACTCTATCAAATTCAGAGTGGCTTCCAATATTATCCATCTTTGCCCTTTCATCCTTTCTCCCAACATGTTTTGGTACCACAGTGAATTTTTTAAAGATGTTTTTTCCTTTCGATGATGAGGAAGATCTTAAGAATACATGCTTCGTATCAATTATGTTAAATATTTTTTTAAATGTCTAATAAACATGAATTACCAAAAGAATACAGTTGAAAAAGAACAAAACAAAATGATCAAATCAAAAGGGTTGCTATAGCCAAAGGTTTTTTTTTTTAAGTTTCCACTTTATTCAATGATTGATAGTCAAATAACACAGAGCCAAATAATTTCCTACATATTGATAATATACACTTTGAATTTCTCCTATTTTAATATCATATTTTAAGTAGATCCAAATGCCTCACACAGATGTTTACACAAAACTTGTTATTCTCTGCCAACAAATTGCTTGTTTTCTCAATTGTATTCTGAAAACAATAAATATCCTTTTCCCACTACTCTTAAAATTTCATTTACAACTAATTTGCTGGGTGAAAAATGAAATTACCTTCACTGATAAGAAACCAGGTTGCAGTTAGTTCTAAGGTTCATTTCATGTTATTTTCCCTTTGTTCTGTATAACTAAATTAGCTGTCCTCTGCTCAACCTACGGGCCCCCTAGATATTATCACAACCAGCACGTGTTTCTGGAAAGAGCTCTGAGTGAAATGACCTGGATTAAAGTAAAGCTCTTTCACTACATGGGGGGAGGGAGACTTTAAGAAACTCAGCCTTGATTTCCATCTTGGTAAATGAAAATAAAAGTAAATGCTTTACCAATCCCAAAGGGCAATGCGGGGGAATCACGTGGAGCCTCCAATGGTACTTTGGATACTCTAAATAGCAAAGCAAATGTAAAAGCCAGAAAGCAAGGAATGCAATGCCCATTTCCAGCTAAAGGCTTACACTTAGGAAGGGAAGTTACAATTTCATTATATCACTAAGCAACTATTTTTTAAGTTGAACATCTCTGTAATTTAATTAAAAGTTTTTAATCATAGTTGTTATGATGTTTAATTTCCTAAAAATAATCTAAATTTTCCTCCAAAAATTCATATGCTGAAGCCCTAACTTCCAATGTGATGGCATTTGGAGGTGGGGCCTTTGGGGGTAATTATGTTCAGATGAGGTTATAAGTGTGGGGACCCTAGGATGGGATTAATGGCTCTAATAGTAAGAAAGACCAGAGTGCCTCTGCCTGCTTCTCTCTCTCGAAACGTCTTAATTGTATCATACTCACTAAAAGAAAGAAAAAGTAGCAAGAGAATTCTTACAGAAATTATATGTGTGTTTCATCACAATATAAATTATAACAATGAATCACACTAAATTTCTAAAACCAGTTCATGGTAAAGGTCAGTAGGCACTTGCTTATTAAAGAAGTTCATAATGATAAGCCTCTATATAGGTAATTATAATTCAGTGTATTTCACTGGCTTAAGATATTTCTTATAGTAATCATTTCTTTGGTTCAAAAATTTAGAATGAAGTGGAATTTCATTTTCCATTTCCTAAATAAATAAATAAATGTGTGTATATATATATATATATATGTATATATACATATATACACACACATACACACATATTCCACTTATATATTATATAATAATTATTATATTACATGTATTCCATTAATATATATTCTATTTAAACTTTCCTGTAATATAAAGAGAATCTATTTAAACAGAATTGGAAGAACTCTTAAGTTACTTTTCAGCCATTAAAAAAAAAAAGGCAAACATTTTTAGGGTTGTGCTATGAACACAATATTTCTGTTAAGATTTGAAAACTTATGTGTTCAACACATTTAAATATTAATTCTGAGCCAAAATATACCTTTAAGTTTGGGGAGAAATCCTACAGAGAATGAAATGAAAAACGGACCTGAGTTCTTCTATTCTATATGCTAACTTTCCAATTTTTGCCTACATAGAAGATAAGAGATTTATAAATAATGCACCTTCTATCTACACTTTCACATGTCAGAACTCATTTCTGGTATCAAATATCATGAGAATGCTGCAGGGGAGCTACAGGAAAAAGGTGGTTCTAATACATGTTTTTATAATAACCAAATTTTAAAGAATCAAACTTGCCCACCTATATTCAAAATATATATATTTTTTTAAAAAACTAACTACTATAAAGCTAAAAAACTCACTACATACAGAGCTTCTGAGCTACAATACAAAACCAAATATTTTTCAAATCTTTTCAGGAAATCTAGGCACTTTCTTCCCTCAACTTTAAACAGATGTGTTAACTAATACTTTTCTCTTTTTAATGAAAATGTAGGACTTTCTTAATAAGGGTCAAAGTGTAGGACAGAGCAAAGTGCTAACATCTCAAAAACTGGCTTAGCAGAAGACTATTAGATAAATATCTCCTGGGTTATTTCCTTGGTTTTCTTTCATGACATTTAATAGAAAATAGAAAGATCGTACCTCCCTCAGAAGGTTGGTGATGTACTTTACATGTAAAAATTCAGGAGTCTTGTCCAAATCTAGAGAGGACCTTCCCTTAATCTCCTTCTCAAAATCTTCTCTGTAAACTTTCTGATAAATAAAAACACATAATTTAACTGCAGGAAATACTAGTGACTATTGAAAAGAACAAGTGTTTCCAGAACAAAATTAATGCTTTGTGATATAATTCTACTATCTTAGAGTTTTTGTCAACAGGAAAATAATTCCAGCTTTATTATAAACTTCACAATTCCCCCAAATATAAGTAGCACGATTAAAGACCATTGCATTTCTAGGGCAAATCATCCTGAGTGAAGCTGTTCAACATCTTATTAGTCCGTGATTAATACCACCCCATTTTAGGGAAAGAACCAGTAAGATTGGCATTTTAATGGGATTCTCCTGAATTCATTCCAGAGGGATGGGGAGCCTCCTTTGGAAGAGAATCTGGTGGCATGGAAGGCCATTCAAACCAAAATAACACCAAGAGTCATGGCTCCTGCACCCTTATCTCTGTCAGTCTTTTGTGAATTCAGGAAAGAATATTCCTAAAAATTAATGAAGGAGGCTTGGGGAAGGGGTGGTATTTTTGTTCAATGGTTTGGGCATTGAAAATATTTATACACCATTTATGGAATTTGATATGGATCGAGTTACAATGTGAGGATAATCTCACCCTGGATCCTTTAGGTAAGAGTTCACAACAAGAAATGAAAGGGGGATGCTGACCATGGATGATGGAGGGCCCAGACCCATAGCACCTGCCCCATTGGACTGCTCCTGAACCCACTAGGTATAAGTCTCTTCCAGCATTTGAGCTATGCATTTGAAAATCCATTACTCAAGTTTTATGACTAGGAAGACTACCTAAAAATCATAAAAATATCCAACCATGTGAAATACTTACCCTACAAGGGCCAGATTTTACCAGCCAAATGTTGTATTCAAATGGCATCATAAAGTTGACAAGAACAAATGAATTCTGCATGAGATTGTTATTCATGCTAAATGAGCAGCTATTTCCAGGTTCATTATATATTTATTACAGAGAAAAGTAATTATATACATAAAGAAACTCTCCAAGCCATGAGGGAGGATGAGAGAAGCATGCTGCCCTCTCACTTAGAATCTCTGCTCCATACAGTCACTCCATGAACACTGTGTCTGCAGTCATGAGGAAAGGCAGTGACAGATATTCTATGAATCTGATTAAGAAGATGCTTTGGGAGCATTCTGAATTAAAGAACTAGAGAGACACCAAAGAGCAATAATGAGAAAGTGTCCTTTTGAAAATGTGGAACGAATTGAGATAATATGCATCTAGGGCATTTCCAGGCTGAAAGGACTCTACAAAGTGAAATATAAATATGTATGTGTATTTATTTATTTATATTAGATATTTCACTTCAAAGAGAACTTTTCTTCTGAATAAAAAAAAGATCTCTTTGCTAAAGTAAGTCATTAAGAAAAGCTGATTATGCCTGAGACTGGCCAATTTTTACCCTGAAATAAGACAAAAATCTTCAGTATGCTTTCTGACAGGAGTTACATTTGTGAAAGAGAAGACAGAACTTTCAAGGATGGATTTACAGATTTCTTGTGAAAACACACAGATTAAACTATATCTGGTATTAGGAGAAATCAAGGTAAGTATGATAAAAGATCATAGCAAAAACACTGATGATTTTTCCTGAAATCATATGCACATAGCTTTACCCATAAGGGCTTCTCAAAAGACTCTAGTCCAGTCTATCTCTGAAGAATAGAAACCATCTCTAAGACAGGTGGCTGTATTCATGTCCTCCTTTATTTAAAGTCATTTTCATATCAAACTTGTTCTAAGATTATTAGATATTTTATTTTTCTAGCTTTCAGAGTATAAATTTGGCTCAAAGATATTTTCTGTTGGAAAATTTTGCTCTCATGAAGCCCTGTGGGAGCAGAGGCATAATTAAGGAGCCTGAAAAATTCTAATGGTCAATGGCTATAATTAAAGGGAAAATACATCTCCCTGAGCAGGAGGGAAAGAATAAATTGGTTGAAGAATAAGAGAAGCCAAAGTCCCCAGCCATAAATTACTGTCATTCCTAATTCAGAAACGTGGCATCAGAATGGATCAACCAGGAATCGGAAGGTCCTGAATTTGTTAACCAGGTAGAGGTCAAGAAGGAGGAGGAGGAAGAGGTGGGAGAGGAAGCGGAAGAAGAATTATTAAGAAACCACAACATCAGAATGATAAAAGGGTTCTGGGCATGAATGTTTCTGTGGCTGAAGATCAGAGAGAGGGAGAGGGGAAGGGAGATGGAAAACATAGGAGGAGAAGAAGTGGAAAACAAGGGTGACATTAACCTCCTGCTATTATTTTTTCTGTGATTTTTGATACCCATGTCTTTCAGTGAAAATGTATTTAACCATTTCATGTGGTCATAAGGTTCCAGAGAAGCCATTGAGATTTCCATGATAACTTTGCAAAGTGGAAACATTTCTCTGAGTTGTGGGCCAGTAACAAAGGAATATTATTTCTATAAACTGGGGAAAATCCTTGAAAAGCTATTTCTAGCCTATATAAAAGGTACTACTGTAATGGAAGACAATACAGTCATGTAAAATTCTTTATAAATTGTCTAAATGGAGAAAAGTTATTCTGATATATGTGTGTGTGTGTGTGTATAGATATATGAATATAGATATAGATAGATATATGCCTACATATGTATCTATATCTCTATATACACATATATACATATATGTACATATAGTATTTTATAAATATATATACACATATATATGTATATATACATACATATATATGCATATGTTTATAGGTAGAAACATACTTTTTTTTTTAATGATGGTACTGAAGATTGAACCCAGGACCACACCCTCATGCTTTTTATTTTATTTTGAGTCAAGGTCTCATTACATTTCTGAGACTGGTCTCAGATCTATAATCCTCCTACCTCGGCCTCCCAAGTAGCTGGAATTACAAGTGTGTGCCACCACACCCAGCTGATTTCAGCATAACCTGTCTCATTAACGTTAAGTTTTCATATAGTTTCTGAACTTTGACCAAATTTACCAGTCCTGTTAGTTCATCTCATTTGGTCAAAAACAGTTAGCTGACATTTCTTTATTAAGTTCACACTTACTGACTTAAGAAGAGATGAGCCATGAAAAATATAAGTCATTCTCTTCTCCTCTTTTGCTTAAAGAAGAAATCAGGCCACTTTGACTATTCAGAAAGTCACAGTAATGCCTGAGTATCCTCAGGAAGATGAGTCATAACATCTCAAACAAACAGCAAACAGGCACATGACAAATTGCAATGTTTATGAAAGGTTTTTGTCCAGACATTATTGATTCTCCATTTTGATGTTGTTATTAGAGAAAAGATCTGCCCACTGAGCACTGAGCACGCCTAATATGTAACCCTGAGTTGTAATTAGCTGGCACCACTGCCCATTATTTCTGTCCCTTTGAAGGGACAGTTGTATCACAGAACATGGATGTCAGCTATAGACAAAGCATTGCATGTTTGATTCCCCAAAAAGTAAGGGGAGAAAAATGGCAGTCTCACTAGGACAGAGAAAAACCAGTTTGAGGAATATCTGGCTGTGACTTACCAGATAATGATCTTAGGCCAGGAACAAACTAAGTAGAAAAAAAACTCAATGTTTACAGGGAAAATAAAAATCAATTAAATAAGATTGCAGAATAAAAAGGAATCATATTTGGTTTTTTACCAGGTCTTAATACATCAGCATTTATTGGATATGTAATTTTACTTAAAAAGATTAATCTTGGTGGATATTTAATAAAACTAGAGAGAATGCCATCCTATTGTCATTATTTTGAGGATTAGAGAAACTGACACATAAAAGAGTCTTTTCACACTTCTAGCACAGAATAAATGTGGTTCTATTGTCATGGTGAACAAATGAGTACAGCCATTAGCTCTTTAGTTTCTTTTTAGTTAGGTGCTCTTCATAAATTTATATTGATAAATCTGAAAGTGTTGGCTCTATAATCATAGAATTTAAGAGCTGAGAAGGACTTTTGGAGCTCATCTGGCCTGAAAACCATAATCAACAAATGGTAAGACCAAGGGCCAAAGTCAAGGACCCAGACAGCACTCCTGCAAGTGGGGACACTATGTCTAGAAAGTAGATACATTAAATAATTGATAACAAACCAGTGACCCACCTCACTTTGCATCTTTTGAGCTTCTTTGGAAGCTTGGTAAGATGGCGTCTCAACAAATTCAAGCATTGACTTTCCCTTATTTTTCTCATATTCTTCTTTGTATTTAACCTTTATTGGAAGAAATGTAAAAAGTATATTAAAATCGGAGTTGGGAGTAGAGTTTAGTGGTAGAATACATGCTTAGGATGCCCAACGCCCTGGGTTGCAACCCCAATACGCGCACGCATACACACACACACACACACACACACACACATATATACACACACGATGACCTTATACAGGCAAAGTAAAATAAGTGTCCAAAATTCATCATCCTGTTTTTCAAAATCAAGTTATTCTTGCTGTTTAGGGGGAATCCCTGGTGTTAGTGACATGCAAAGAAAAAATAAATGGATAAAATATAAAATTTTTATTCGGAAATGCATTTCATTGAAATTATTTCTTAAATTGTTTAATTATGATGTTATGACAATTCAACCCAAAAGAAATCACTTAATACTTAGAGTTTTCCAACAACAGAAAGAAAACAAATTTTAACATGCCTACTTCTCGCTATGTTTTTGTCACAGAGAATGACAGAATGATCAACTAAAGTGTGGAAAGTGTGATAGCATGTGACATAAGGATGAATTTTTGTGGTAAAAAAATTAAATAATAAGAAGAATTTAAAGAGGAAAAAAATGTGCATTCCTAAACATTGAGGCATAAGATCATTATAAAATTTGTGTTCCATAAAACTTTATCTTAACAAATACTAGAAATGGCATATTTAACAAATTAAAAAAAAAAAAAAGTAGACACTGACTTTAAAGTATACTAGGAAGAAGATATTTTTTAAAAGTTTTTTTTCAGAGGGTACATAGGATTTCAGAGCTGGAAGAAACACTAATTTAGAACACACAATTTTGCCTTCTCAATAACACTCACAAATGAACTTAAAAATTATAATAAACCTGGTACCTGGAAAATGAGTTTTACAGCTAAAATAACAAATCAGTACACTATAAAAATTCAAATCATTTAAGACTATAGTTATATTAATTCCTATATTTGAAGTCTTTAAATTATGTGAAGTAACTGCTATTTTTTGAAGTGGCTTTATATCAAAATATGGTAGAAGCTCTCATCCCAATAAATTGAAAATAGTAACTAAGATTTCCCCCCCTCCCCCGAGGCAACATTTATGTTCTCAAGATCTCTTTTTTTTGAGCAATTGAATATTCTCAGTTGAGGGACTTAGCCATAAGTGTCCCAATGGTCACGTGGTCCCAGCAGTGAGGGCAGGTACCTAACAAGCACTCACCTGACTCTGAAGGGTGGCATTGCCTTGGTGGTGCAGGTGATCGGCAGCATCTGCATCAAAATGATACAGTCCTCTGTTTTCCTCAAAAAGCTTTTTATATTCTCGCTAAAACATAGATAGAACATGAAAATAAGTTTAGGATAAAAAAGAGTGATCAGAGTAATTAATACTTGGGAATGCAAACAAATATACAAGCCAAGAGCCACCCAAAGCTGCAATGCTGTTATCAAGTCTTCATCTGCAGCCAGCTGGCACAAAGGAGGTGTCTGACACTGAGGTAAACAGAGACTGGGAGACAGACCAGATCCGGGTGGTCAGCGTGGACAGCACAGGAAACACTCTGAGGACAGTTAACTATCAACAACAACCGAAAGGATATTCACAGCACAAGAGCAGCGACATCAAAGCTAGTAAGGGGACCCATGTGGATCAGCAAGGTGGAGGAAACATAGGCAAAGGGCCTTGCCCTTATGGGACGGGAACATGTTTAATAGTGCTCCCAAGAAGAGAACCAAAGAAAGAACAGAGGGAAGGAAAGACAGAGGCTTGAAAGAAAAATATTGTCTACAAAGGCTCAGCCATGAAGAAGATTGAAGGTCATCAGGAAAATGAGAGGGTGGAAAGTAATTCAACTAATTTCCCCTAATTCTAAGGAAAGGGTAGAGGTACCCGTAAAAGAAACAGAAATCTGAGCATGGTGGTTGAATTTTTAAGGTGAAGAAACTGGATGAGCCTACTATTTAAACATATAGATGAAAAGGTAAATTTGGAAGAAAACAGAGTGGACAGGGATGCCCAATTTGGCTGCTGCAGGACTCTAAATACCATAGGCAGTAGTAAGACAAAAATCGCTTCATGATTTTCTATCATCGGACTTTGAACACTTGGTTATGTCAACCTATTTAGAAAAGATTATAAACAATAGCCCTCAGAGACTCAAAGCTACAGAGATGTGGTTGCTCATTAGGAAACAGATTTCAGTCAAAATGGCAATGGGAAAGAGCAAGTGGGAAAGAGCCAGCCATAGAGAAGCTGACACTGGGTCTTAGGAAATTCTCTAAGGATGGGAAGGTCAAAGGGAAGAAAGTCCAGTACCAGGGATGGAAGGATGGAAGGCCCAAGTGACCGGCCACAGGACAAGTTGCTGCTCCGTGTGGGATATAAGCAATGATCCCCAGAGGGAGCCCGGCCTCAAGAGCTTCCTGTCAACTAGGGAGCAAAGATATGTGTCTTCCAAAATTCTAACCATAAAGTAAAGGAGAAAAGTATGAAAAGAAGGTCATGGTAATATTCACACAGTACATCTCCACTGAAGAGAACTACTTCTAAATTTTGGCTCCCACTCATTAAAAAAAAAAAAAAAATTCAAAAACATTAAAAAAATAATGATATACTTAGAAACATCATAATTTTATTAGGATTTATTTCACTAAAAAAGAAGTTTTTGATAATACCTATTTATAAAATAATCATGCCTTGAATGTAAAAAGCTAGAATTATGGAGTTAAAATCCAGAACTCAGAAAGTCTATTATACTTTAAATAATGGATAATACTAAAAATAGTTCAACAAATATTGTTCCCAGCATGATTATCTATTTTTCTTACAAAGGATTTCAGAAACTATTACAAAAGGAAAATAAAACCTATTTAAGAGCTGCAAAAGGTTATTTCCAAGACATGGGCTTGTACTTCCGTATATAATAGTCTCTGTTGCCCCCTAGTGGAAATTATGGAGAATAACACAATTATATGCACATATTGTATGTATATATAAATATAGTAAATCTACCTTTATATACATATATCTATCTATATATACACACAACTTATCAAAAATTATAAAAGAAACTTAAAACTATGAGTGTTTCAGTTTCCAGAGGAAAAAAATTTTCTCAATTTAACATGGCTGTACAACTTTTAAGGTACTCATTTGATCCACACATGTGGAATATTAAAAAGAATTCCCCAAATATTACATCATGTATAACCAGAAGAATTTTTTTATAATTTTTTATAATTTATAATGAGAAATTATACTCCATTATATATGATGTAGCAAAGTATATTCTACTGTCATGTATAACTAATTAACACAAATTTTAATAATTTAAAAAAGAATTCCCCAACAGCCATATAAGTGAAAAAATTTGCAGAATACTGTTAATGAACAATCTTTTTCAATCTTTTAATAAAGTTAAGTCACCTTTATCAATCAATAAAATTTTAATTCTCTTTACATTAAGGTTTAAAATAAGGCTTTATAATATACAATAACTTTGAGCCAATGTGTTATTATAAAAAATTATAAGCCAATATTTCAGAGTAATGCACTTTTAAGTTAAACTTTCTTCCCCATAAAGTAACCATTCAGCCACAGTTTTTCTGTGGAGGTGGAGGATAATCTGTCATGTAGGCAAAGGCAACACCTGAATGAAGATTTAAATTTTATAAATGATGTCTAAAACAACACACAACTCTGCTGGTTTTCTCTCTGGAAAGGATGAGAGAAACAACTTATAATCACCTGGGGTTTTTTCAACAGTTTTAAAATAATGGTCAAAATCTTTTTTTAAAACGGGTGATGTCATTTTTATTTTGTAATATAAAAATGGGCAGACCTTCCATTAACAGTCAACTTTCTTGAAAAAGTGAATGCATGAGTAGCATGCATTCATCTAGTTACCAAAATTTTAAATGATCACCATATTTATTGGCTTATTTACACACGAATTTCCACGTCCCTGGTAAATTTTACTTGAGTATGAATGGAGAACAGTCAAGGTCAAAGACCACTGTGATGATCAAAACTGGAAGCCAAGGGTCTGAGGTTGTGGCTCAGCGGTAGAGCGCTCACCTAGCAAGGCGCTGGGTTTGACCCTCAGCATCACATAAAAATAAATAAATAAAATAAAGGTATTGTGTCCAACTATACCTTAAAAATTTAAAAAAAAAAAAAAACCTGGAAGCCAAAGATTATAAACAAAGCAGAGGTTTCAGAGCATAGAAATCCATCAATTTTAGAAGCATGCCCATGAGTTGAGAAGAAAAACATGAAATGAAACACAGACACCCAAAGAAGAGAGGAAGGTGTACAGAGGTGCAGGAATGAACCCTCCCATGCAGGATGATAGGATTTCAGTGACTCTGAACCTGACAATATTCTTCAAACTTCCCTTTCTCGCTCATAGAAAGAGAGAGAAGAATGACATTTTGCTTTTCACCCAAGGACCAGTGATTTAAAGGAAAGACAAAAAGAAAAGTTTACTTAAAACAAATCTCATGAGTATGAATTATTTACATGCATTATCCACTTTCAGAAAGATGACCGTGATGTTGACTTCTGAGAAAGGAGACATACAAAATAAAGAACAGAAGTTTCAATCTATCAAAGCTAAGCACAAACACTTGTAAAGTAGAACTGAAGCTGAATCTCATGATTTATGTTTAGGAACCAAGTTTTGACTAGAGTTTTAAGTCAATGGCTGTGGATATATCTACTGCAACAACTATCCACTTCTTCTCATGTCTTACCCAACAAATATTTCTTTATCTTATCTGTGCCTATTTGATATATTAGGACCATTTTGAATGAGTATTAAAATAGGTATGAAGTAATTTGAAGTCAAATTAGAGTTCATCATTATCATGGGACACCCTGAAAATATGAGCTTCATATGTCCCCCTGGGTAATTTGGTGGGGAGAGGGGTGTTTGAACCCAGGAGAGCTTAACCACTGAGTCACATCCCCAGTCAATTTTTATTTTTTATTTTAAGACACTAAGTTGCTAAGGGCCTCACTGAGTTGCTGAGGCTGGCTTTGAACTCAAGATCCTCCTTGCACCAGCCTCCCAAGGTCTTGGGATTACAGGTATCTGCCACTGTGCCCAGCTCAGGGTGATCTTTTTGAGAACCAAAGAAATCAACATAGCATCCAGGAGGGTGCGTCTCCAAGGGTCCAAAACACTCACCCTTGCCCCCCTAGTTGCCTTGACAGAATATGGAAATCACAAGACTTAGAGTATAGTGACAATGAAATATAAACACCTTTATGATTTATTTTCAGAGATTATACAATTTGGATGAAAACAACATTTTATGTTATTGAAAACATGCGGGAGACACTCTGGACTGGCCTGCATCAGAGAAAAGACCCCTGACTGGAGAAGAACCTGAACTTCAAGTGGCTTCAGTGTGAACAAGGATGAAGTAAGAAGAAAAAGGAGTCAGGAAGAATACTTGCACAAACACTTTGAAGAGTAGCTGATTTAAGAGAAACTAAAGAGCTAGCAAGAAATCTCTTTGTAAATCAACAGCTTTGGTGGAATTGATGCAAGTAGACTACTACTTTTCAGTGAGCCAGTATTGGGGGTGGAGTGACACACAGGCATGTCTAAGGAAGCTGGTGAGCTCAGGAGCACAGCAGGTGAGCTATAGGACCCACTTACTCCGCTGAGCATTTTGCTGGCTTTCAAAGCGTGGTCTAAAAACAACAAATTTGGAATATCTGAAACCGGATCGTGCATATTTTGTAAGTCTTTCTTGTACTTCACCTATGAAAATAACATAGAACAAAATACCCATCTAGGAGAAGAGAACAGGCTTTTGCATTTATTGCCAATACTATTGTTAACACATCATAAAAGTAGTACTGTTTTAGTGGTTAACAGACGAATTTATAGGTAGCCACTAGATGGCGCTAATTCACTACTGAATGAGTAAAAAGTTTTATTAAAATGATGATGTTAAAAGAATCAAGTAATTATAACAGAAACTCTGTTTTCAAGAATTGAAGAGACTAGCCACTTTGTTCTTTAGACACTGTGCCAGTATTTCAATTATGCTCTGTGATAACTTTAGGTTACTGGTATTTTTCATTCTTTTGCCACACAGACATGTTTTGGGTTTTGTTTTTGTTTTACTTCGTTTTTTGTTGTTGTTTCTTTGCCAATTGTTTTGGAAATATCATACTAGAAAATGAAAATAATAAACTGCTAATAAAACAAGCATTAAAATTACTCACTAGGGCTGGAGTTGTGGCTCAGTGGTAGAGCGCTTGCCTAGCATAGGAGGCACCGGGTTTAATTCTCAGCACCACATTAAAAAAATAAACAAAGTTATGGTGTTCGTCTACAACTTTAAAAAAAGTACTTATTATCTGCCAGACACTTCTCTAAATAATTTATATATATATGTGAAGTATTTAACCTCCACAACTCCCTAGTAGGCAGATACTTTATTCCCATTTAAATGATGAAGACACAGAATGATGAAGGGATAATAGGTGGGAGGAACAGGATTTAAATCCACCTATCTGATTCTAAGCCTGGATTTATCAGTATTTGGATCCAGGTTCCTTTAAGTATATTTCATCTCTATTTCCCTGGTTTGTACACACATTAAAAAAATAAAATAGGAAAAAAAATCATCTCACATTCCCTGTAGTCCTAAAAGACAAAACAACAACCAAAAAAAAAATAAATAAAAAAGTTTAGACTGCTAGAGATAAACAAAAGTTGTTTAGTGAACACAATAACAACACCTTCTAAACCTCATTGGAAGTAAAATTAACCAAGCCCCAGAGAGATGATAGGACTTGAAAGGTTATATGATCTAACAAAGCAACAATCTGATAGTATTTCATTTTCATACTTGAAAATGTTCTCTACACATTTCAACCATAGCAAACTGATCAATGTTCTCAATGTTTGTTTTATATTCTGCCTGTTTCTCATACATCTTATAAAATGAATCCTGATAATTTTTTAAAACATGAAATGCAAATAAATTTTATGAAGAAGTATTTCATAGCCCTTACATAAGATATGTGAAATTATAAGCATTATCAGTCTAATTTTTAAAAATTTCTTTACGATAAATGTCCATGTACCAGGAAGTACTTTATAATAAACCCAATGGCATCGACATAATTTATGAGTTAATTATCATCCTATCTACTAATTTGTGATAATATACACTTCTACAAAACTCTGTAATCTATTTCTAAATTAGATATGATAATTTTATTCACAATACTATTCCTGCTTATTAACTAATTAGTAATTAGTAACCATTAACAGTAAAAACTATAACTATATATTTTTCTCAAAAAAAGGGTTCAGGAAAATATGCTTCATTGTTTTCAAGTACAGACTACTTGGAAATTACATGACCCTGATTAAGAGCCAGTAATTATAATACAGTCAGTTCTAAGAAAACAAGAATCAAAAGATATTGAAAATAATTTTCTAAGAATTACAACATACATCACTTGCAAGTATAGCGGCAAGCTGATTTTGCTTAAAAGAAGCACTTTCAAGAGGGTTGTAATGATGTTTCTTATCCTTCATTTCGTTGTCAAATTTTTCTTTATATTTAACCTGTCACAAAAGAAAAATAGGATAAATTAGTACATTTGTGTTAAATAACAACACACTTGATTTTAAAGCAATCAAATAAAACTACCTTAACAGTGAACGGTAGCAAAATTTAAGTTCCTGGTATTCATGACCTCCATAAAAGCTTAATGAGGCATACATTTTTTTAAGTGCAGTACTTGAACATTGATCATAAACACAATTAGGCATTAACTCAAATTCTTCCTATTAATGAGAATTATGCCTTGAAATATCAAAAATTTTAAATGTCAGCTTCCATTTCTACATTCCTATAATCTATGATCAATCAGAAATCAGGACAAGAATCTTAAGGTCCAGTACATTTAGAAAATGGGTCCTTGGCTCAGAATCTGAATATGAATCAGAAAAATTAAGGGCATTGTTCCAAATAAAGAGCATGGTTTACACTATGGTTTTCTCTTGGTTTCCCATAGTTCATTTGTTCAAAAATTCATTTTTAAGAAATACGTTTTCTGAAATATCCTAGGCCTATTGAATGTTATTTTAAAATTTCTCTGCTTTAACAACATAATCTATTCATCCGGAAAACCATCTCTAATATTCACTATGTTATTTTTGCTCTTTGTTAAATAGTCACAGGACGACAACAACAACTTATCTTGTAGGACTCTATCTTTCTCATGGGTAAAGAAATATGTTAGCATATGTAAAAAATAATTAATTGGAATATAGATAGGCGTTCTCTACCAAAATAAATAAATAAATCTAGTTACTCACATCTTGCACCCCCTTGATTCATGAAGCCAGAAAAGGATGTGCAGATTTCAAAAGCAAAACTGTTTTATTCTCTTACACTATTTTTACAATATTTATAATATTACAGTATTCTGCTCTCTTATGATATTCTTGTAATGCATATTTATTCATACATGCTGCCTTGCACAAGTCTTTATTACACAGAAGTTTGGGAATGGCTCATATCATGTGTTTTAATCAAGCCTATAACAGAGTGAGGGTCTCCTTCGCAGACCTGTGTCTGATACCTATGAGAACAGGCTAGTGAAAATCTCCTTGGGAATACAACATTTGGGAAATGTTTTGAGAAAGTTTACAGGAAAGATTTTTCTCCATGATTCCATTATACAATAGCAACTTTTGGATATTCACATCACCTAATACATTTATCCTGAATAACTGATGAGGCCTCTCTAAAATAAGAAAAGTTCTGAATTATTTAAAAATTATTATTTTACATCTTGAAATCAGGGACCATAGCACAAATAGGGGGAAAAGATAGATTTTCTTCACTACTTTACAGAGTAGCTGGCACAAAATCAAAGGTTTTCCCAGCCTGGTCCTAACACAAAATGCCACCCCCCTGCTAGGATGCATTTTGCTATATTTCAATGACTGGTTTGGTCTCTCCTAAGTTTTTAGTGCTTAAAGGGAATTCACTCAACGATTCTGGAAGATTCTATAACTGGTTTCTATTTTAGTGATGCCTCTGATCAGGCCACACCCACCAACACACGACCCTTTCTGAGCCAAACATGCTCCCTGCCAGTCAGGGTACAATGAAAACTCTGGGTTGACACCATTTACATCTTGTCAGCAGATCTAGCTGCACAATGTGGACTTGCATCAAGTTTCCTTTCAATTTCTCCAGCTTCGGGCACCGTGAGTGTCATAGTTATGCTTTAGCCAAACAACAACAGTAAGTTCTATGATCTTGGCTCCCCGGAGACCATAGTACTGTTTCTGTGTACCCAGGGATTCCCAGCACAGTTAGGAGGAGCAGAGGCAATGTGTGGGGCGGTGTTACTCGGAAATGAAAATGACAGCTTCTTATCAGTTATTAAACCCAGCATTTGCTCTTCCAAGTAAATGCATATTTCTGAAAAATAATAATCACTCTGTCATTCATATCCTTATATGGAATGCAATAATAACCAAAGTGCTGTAAAACTGATCTCATTCTCACCTTCTAACTCAGGGCTCCGCGTGATTTGATTCAAAACATGCCCAAGGAACAAAAATATGAGAGTTTCCCTCCTTAATTAATTAGCCACAAAATAAAAATTTCTGCATCATGTGAAAACACAAACCAGACATTGACACACAACTCTAGTTTGCCCCACTCTGTGTAAGGTTCGCACGTACATGAACTAAGAAAATGACGCATGGTTTGAGTAGGTGGCATCTCTCCACTTTTGACTGGCTCACTCTGGAACTACACAGACTTGCTCAATTATTAAAATTAATTAATTAGAAAATTATCCTATTTTTCCATCTTACAGTTTATACACCTGAGTTTCCACTGCTTAAGTCACACTCACATCTCCTAAGAGATCTCAGCAATGCTCTTTCTTGACTGTATCTGGCTCCTAATAGGAACAAAGAGTGTCCCCTTGGATTAGAAGACCACTTGAGAAAGGGAGAAATAAGTGTTGTTTGAAGATGCAAAAATACTCTTTAAGCCCAGGTGTATTATTCTGAAATGAAGTTTACTCCGTATGATCCACATTATTTACATTCTGAATATCATACATACTGCTCCTGATATCACTTGTTTAAAAATATAGGATAGGAATAAAGGATCAAACTTCTAAAAGTTTCCTAAAGAATTTTAACAGATTTTCAGAGGCCCATACTTGGAGAAAACACAGAAACTCTTAGACAATAATGATGTAATTTAGACTGGTCCTCAGAACTGCCTCTGGACAGAGCAGTGTCCTGACAGTCCAAAGCCAAACACATGGTTAAACTGTCATGAGGGCTGAGGGCTTCCCCATTACATCATCTGTGGCTCAGCCTCACCAATAGCCAGCAAGGCAGGGAAATTTAGACCATGAATGAGAACTTTTCATTGTAGTCATATACACAGATGTTAGGAAAGAAGCAGATAATTTGATAAATTCATTCTAATGATCATTAAAAATGAAAACTAAGCAAATAACACACCATCACATAGCTACTGGCATCAACTTCCTGTGATGTGGGATGAAATAATAAGTGGTGAATGAAAAACAATCGATTTTTTTATGTAGAACCATTATTAAAATCAATCATATTCTTAAAGTCTAAATTTTATACAAAATGCTAACTCTGCCCTTACCTTCTTTACAAAATAACATCTTACTGACTCTGCATCAAATGTGAAAAATCCAGAGAAAAATGTGTCCAATCAGTCTCTACATATTTATTGACAATCAATCTGTGCCATTCTCTAATGGCAGATCAAAGACACAGAAGCCCTGCCATGTGGTTCTAAAAAAGTAGATATTTAAAACATGCATGCATGCACATAGATGCCTACTACTGATTGTGGCAAGAACTATAGGGAAACAGAATAAAGGGGAGGAGAAGGATACCAATTATATCTGCAAATCAGGAATGTGACATTTAAGCTGATACTTGGGTGTAAGGAGGTTGGCAGAGGATCTGTTTGCCAGGAAGGGAGAATGGGAGATTCTCCAAACCAATCAATACCCTTTGCCATTTAAGGGTGATATTTATTACTAAATTTTTAAAGCAATCCATAATGGAATTTCTAGGTTTAAAACCCATTCTTATCTTTCTAACAAAAGCAATTTTAGAACAAATACTAATAATTCTACAGATACAGGTTTTCCTTGAACTAAACAATTCATTCATCATATAGTCAAATTCAAAGTAATAAGATAACCTAGAATACATTAACAAATCATACTCTTAGAATTTTTTAAGCTGATTGATGTCAATAGTTATTTACATTTGAGATACATAGAAACCAACCTTTTTCTTGGCACTGAAGTTTTGGGGTTTTTTGGTTTGTTGGTTTGTTTGTTTTAGCTGATTTTATTTCCTGGTCATAATTTTATGTATCCTCCAATTTTAAAAGGGAACATTTTCAACTATGAGAGCAAATCCATTGTACAAGTTAACATAAGGAGGGTCAGGCATGTGTTCCCATTACTTTTCTTGAGTAAAATTGCACAGAGCTCAATTTCCAGGTAAAATGTGAGCCTCTGCCCATTTGCTCTCTACTCATCTTTTCATGGAGCTGTCTTTTCACTCCATTCCAGGGCCACCTCCTTGTCGTTGCGTTCTCTCCTAGAGATCTTCCAGTGCTGACATGCTCTTTTTTCCCTGCACCTTGCCTCCCCTTAACCCTTTTCCCGGCTTACCAAATTCCCACCTCATTTCCCTTCTGTGTATTTGTGTGTTATTATTAGCTTAGGAGCAAGAGAGCGCATGATCTCCAAAGTTGTCCATGAAAATAAGAAATGACACTTTGGGCATTTATTTCTTTTTGATACACCTGAGAAGACAAATAAAACTTATGAGTTCTTTCCAGGAGTCCTGCTCAGCTTTCCTCTTTTCTCAAGAGTTTATCCATCATATGATCAGTAAGAATGTCATAAAAAAAAAAAGTAAAGATGATGGATAAAATGTCATTTGCCAATTACAGTGTGCTTGAGCAGCAGATCACTTGATTGCTGAACACCAAATTTCTTGTCTAAATCCAACAGGTTTGGGATAGGGTGAATTTAAGGCTGGAATCTGAGCATCAGATTCCTATTTCTGCTCCATTCTGTGTATGAATTCATCTAAAAAACTAGAAGAGAAAACACTCGACATATCTATAGTAAAGAAACTCCTAAGAAGTTGTATAATCTTCCATGGGCCAGACACTGTTTTTGTTTTGTTTTGTTTTATTTAGGGGAGGTAGTACTGGGGATTGAACTCAGGGGCACTCAACCACTGAGCCATATCCCCAGCCTTATTTGTATTTTATTTAGAGACAGGGTCTCACTGAGTTGCTTAGTGCCTCCCCGTTGCTAAGGCTGGCTTTGAACTCTCAATCCTCCTGCCTCAGCCTCCCAAGCCGCTGTGATTATAGGCATGTGACACTGCACCCAGCCAGGCACAGTTTTTAAGTGTTCTTACAAGTAATTCATCTCACTCTCAGGACAATCCTAAGAAGAAGATACCATTGTTGTCACCCCTGTTTTACAGATGAGGAAACTGAAGAGAGAGAAATTAAGCAATTTGTGACAAGCTATCAACAGAACTAGAGTTTGACCACATGGTCCTGCTCTGGAGCCCAATTTCTTAACCACTAAACTACAACCTGCTGCATGATTGATGGGAAACCTTCATCCTCAGGAGAGGGTGGAGCTAGGGGAAGTCGGGGAGCTCTGCAGGACAGTAAAATAAAGCCGATATCTCCCGTCTGTCCACCAAGCTTTATCTGGGACTCAGGAGCGTGGAGTCACAGCCCTTCTTGACCTTGGAGTGAGTGTCATCTAGTGCATCCCAACCTCTTGGGCATGAGCAGCATCCTGAGTACAAACAAGTTGATCTGTAGGTGAAAGTGCCTTGTTCACTATAAAACAACCAGCACCCGGCTCAGTTACATCCAGGCATCTCTGACCCTGGCCTCTCGGGGGTAAGCCTGATTTCCACTCCACAGCCACGGAGACCTTTCAGGGACCCATCACTTCATGCGTGATTATCACAGCTGAGGCCAACTGGCCTCTTGGACCTTCCGCCTCTCCCAAGGCCAGACTTGCCTGCACAGTGTGGCCACATTAACCTTGAGCAATACTGTCTGCACAATCCTTCCTTGTAAAAATGTTCAGGGATTACTTATTTGCTGGCTGAAAGTGGAAGCAATTTGAGATATTAGATTAATAGGTGATAAGTTGGTCGTCTTCTTGGTTTTTAACTCTAACATGTTCCCCAAGGTTAGACTTGGAAATCACTTTCTCTTTTTTTTTTTTTTTTTTTACCATTTCTTTCATAGAACATGTTATTTGGGGAAAGGTGGGGGGTGGGGACTAATGTTAATAGGCAAAAAGTTTCGCTTTTCAGAATGAAAAAAGTCCCCAAGGTGGATGATGGCGATGGCGTTTAACACCACTGAACAGCACGCTGCAGATGGCTAAGATGGTAACTTTTCTGATTATTTTTTTTAAAAAGTTGGAAAAATTAATACATGTAAGAAAGAACACATTATTCCTGCTCTGCTAAGTAATGGGTTATAGTCAAAATCAGCACAACACTGACACATTTCTCACCAAATCTCCGCCCCCCCCCAGATTCCTGATTATATTCATGACTCCTATGGCTTTGCTCAGAGCCTCTGCTATCAGACTTCTGTCCTCTGTCACCTTCATTGCCAACCTTTATTTGGGGCTTTCCCTGGGAGCTTTCTCTTCCTCTCTGACAAAGCCCCTCAATACTGCCTCCCACACAGTCTGACCTGGTGTCCTCCTCCTCCACATTAGCCAGAGACCAAATGGGGATGGGTACAAATGACACTCTGTTTTCACTGTGTTGACATTTTCTCTCTATTGTTGAACTGGGCTGCTTCTCACAAGCTTATTGGGCACTGATGTTTGCTATAAAATGTCTATTCACCATTTTCTCCTTTTTCTACTGACATGTTAGCCTTTTTTGCTTCTTTAAAGAAGTTACATATTATAGACAATATTCTTATCACATATATAATAAATACTTTTCCAAATATTTGAGGACCACTGCTCTTTCTTCCTTTAAACATCTTAAAAATATATATATTATCAGAACTTCCTTTCTCTGTATAGATCCAATTCATTCAAATAATTACATTCTAATTTTGAAAAGGCTGTTTGGATTCTAATGGGATTTACATGGAGTTTTTTAAATGAGTTTTAAAATATAACATTACTGTTATATTGAGTATTGAGACTCTCAAGCCAAGAGCACACTACAGCGGTTCATTTGCTCAAGACTTACATTCCTCACTTGGATTTTATGCCTTTTATTGTTTACGTGTCTGCATTCTGAAACATCATTTAATTAAGACTTTTGCAACTTGAGAAAGAAATATTTTCAAAGTTATGAACACTATACATTTGTAAAATTACTGTTTGATCACACTGACTCTGAAAACATCACCTTTTCCACTGAAAGAAGTTTGATGCAATTAATGTGTTTATTTTGTATAGCTTCTGGATCTCTGGACATGTTAAAGCACAATCCTATCTGGTGTATAGAATATCCTGAAATTTCTTTTAATATTTTTAAAATTATTTTATTGTAAACAAATAATCATTAATAATGTTTATTTTATTGTTAATAAAATGATCCACCTGGCATTCAGCTTTATATGGGGTCCAAGATTCGGGTCCAATTTTGTTCTCACCATGACAGTTACTTAGGTTGGCACCATTTATTAACCAATTTTTCCCCACTGACTTGAACTGTCACTTTTGTCATATATTAAATTCTTATACATACTGGAATCTATCTCAGGATTCTAGTCTATCCTACCGATTATTTTACCTGTCAGCCCACCAATCCATACTGATTTCATTTCAATGATCTCCTGTTATCTTATGGTAACTCATAATTTAAGTTCCCCTTCACTGATCTTTGTCTTCATACCTTTAAAGGCTTTCCTCAGGTAATTCCTTTCCATGAAAAATTAATATCATTTTATCCATATTAAAATGAAAAAGAGCCTATTGAATTCTAAGTGAAAGTGAATAACATTTATATGATAATCCTGGAAGAATCAAAATTTTTATCTATTAAGACTGTCAACCAAAAACATGTCATGTCTCTATACATTTGTAGATCTTATTTTATGTTTTTCAATAAAATTCCAAAGTTTTCTCTGTTTTCATTGCCCCTTTATTAATTTGTGATTAAAGCATTTGAAAATTTGGAAAATTAGTATTTTTATTGCTAAGTTAAAAACGTGTGTGTGTCTGTGTGTGTTTTGTGTGTGTGTTTGTGTATGTGTGTGCAGACAGAAATACAATTACTTGGCACAACCGTTGCTGATTTCTGGGAATTCTGGGAAATGTGACAACATGGCCAAACCAAAAGTTTTCGATTTGAGCTGGAGGGTGGGATGGAAAACTTATTTTATGCTTAAAATTAGATTTAATTTTTTTCTTTATTGAAATCTGTGATTATTGCAATACTATCTGAAAAGTTTCAGAAATATGATCCCCATTTATTCTTGCAACTACAGATATGATCAAAAATGAAATATTTTCCTGTGCTCCTAGGAACAAAATATCTGAATAAAGTCATTGTGGGATCATGACTCCAGAGTCTTACTTGACTAGAAAGTTTGGCCGCTTCCACAGCATGTTCAAAATCTGGTCTTCCAATTACAGCAGGCTCTTTATTCATGACTCCTTGTCCTTTCTTGTATTCTGCCTAAAATTAACAAGAACATATTGAATAATTCTACTTTATGATGATGAATTACATTAACATTAGTCAAAATAAAATATAATAGATCCTCAGCCCATTAAAAACATATTCCTTAGAACACATCAAATACTAACATATAGACTGCTAAAGCCAGAATTCATTGTATAGTATAGTTATGTATTATTAACTTTTAGTAGTAAAATAATTATTAACTTTGAGACTAAGCATCCAGCTATCATCAAATACTGAAAAAAAATACATAAGGAGAAATTTCTGGATAGAGATCCTGCATTCTTCATATTAATGGTTTTGTTTTTCTTTGGAAACTGATCTGACATGTTTGATCCACATGCAGTTGACTTTAGTAATTACTGATTGTTAAGGTACACTTAGGGTATTCCAATATTCAGTTTGAGTTCAAACACCATTTCAACCGGAATTTTTGGTATGTTGAAGACAAATGGTATTAACCAAGGAGAGTATTTTAGAGAAGATAAGAAACAGCCTCAGCAGGGGGAAACAGGCAACCACTTTGATGGAAGAGAATCTGCACAATTAACAGAATTGAGATGGGATGAGGCCAAGAAAAGTTCCTTGGAACAGGGTGAGGTAAGAGACTATACTGGACCAGAAAATTGACAACCCTGACTTTTAAAGTGAGACATTTGGATATGATATTATCCCCACATAGTACTTATTCAACTCTAAAAGCATGACAGTCCTAGTCAAGTCCAATTTGGGCAGCTTCTGCATATACCCAAATAATTACATAATCAAATGGATAATTCAAGGAAAAACATTGAGATGTCACTAATCTAGATTGATTAATTATACTAATTAAATTAACCATCCAAATACCAAAGCTGTACTTTGTTTCTTGCAAAAATTTAAAAAAAAAAAGCATTTCTGAACAAGATTTTAAAAAGATGAATTACATTGCTTATGATCTTGGAGATCTGAGTTGCCTTCTTGATATCCGGTCTGTCCAGCTCCGCAGTATATGTGTGGGTGTCCTGCACATCTTTCCTATAAGAAATCTGATCAAAGAGATAGTTTTGATTGAAAAGAAACAAGAGAGGAAAAAAACAACTTAGTAATTTCATTTAGCTACTAACCTTCATGTCTGTAACATTATTTGTCCTTGTCATAATTGCTAAGAGAACTCATTGGCCTTGAGTTGCTTTTTTTCATGTTTTTGTGCACAACATTCATTTTCATAGAAAGATTAACTCTTCACAGTATACCTATATCTCACTAACATTAACATATTTGAAATGAAAAAATATATATATCTGAAATGGATTTATACTACTTAAGAAATAGAAGGCTAAGAACAGAGCACAAAGCAGTCTCAAAGGATTTTTCACAGATACCTATTAGCATACTTGGTGTGTAAGTGTGGATGCTTCTGTTCATATACAAAATGTACTTAGCAATCACTTCAACTTGCCTGAAAAGTTTCAGAAATATTCTCAACCTCAGGGGATGTAGTGTAAGTCCCAGCAAATGAAGACTAAAAATCACTTTCTTTGGGGAGGGAAGGTGTTGAGGCTCTATAAACTATCCAGCTTTTACCCTCTCGACTACATCCTTCTCTCCTTTTTCTAACTGAACTCTTCAAATGTTCATTCCAAGGAGACCTAGACATGGTTACCAATAGTTTTACCATCCAACACATATCATTATGATAGCTTGATCCACTCAAAATAAGAATTATTACATTAAGGAATATTCTCCCTCTGAATATTATACATGTTAATCATAATCGAGCCAAAATACAGAAAGTAGAGATTTAAAGAGAAAAACGTATGAATTTTGCCAAATGTTAAATACTTTAGATCATGTACCTTTATGTTAACTTGACTAACAAATAGAGGAGAGACCAGAATCACATTGCTATAATGTTGATGGTCAACATCTCACTTGTCTCCCACTTTCCAAATTCTTGATTTGTCATGAGCCAAAGCAATTGCCAGATGTGGGACTATATGGCGTATTACCAGAAGTGGTTGATTTGTCTATTATAATACATTCCATTAAAGTCAAAATGCAAAGTATGCAGAAACCCATCTTTACTTTTTCAGAGCACAAAAAGGTAGAAAACTGAAACAAACCTTTAGACACCTTACAAATAATTTCCTTTTGTGCAAGGATTTTTAACATTGCCTGTAAACTTTCTGCAATAGCACCATCTGAGCTACTTACAAAATATTTAGATTCCTAAGGTCTATCCACAATCCTCTGGAATAAAATTTTGGTAAATGGAGTCCAAGAATCTGATTTTAATGAATTCCCTAGTTGATCACTATGAACCAGTGTTCTAGATAATATTAATGTATCTTGTTATTTTCTTTTCAACCTTGAAGATCTAAAATACTCCTACTTTTTTATTTCTTCCCAAAACAATTATCAGCTGTGAGACATGATAATACATTAATACTTCAACAGGTTCCCTTTGCATTATTTCATTTCAATGAAATGCTAAGGTACACTTCTTCTATTTGCCCTTTGAAGGCTTATTTTTGCTTCACTACCAAGATCATTTTTTAAATTGCATTTACAACTGTGAATCTGAAAAGTACATAGCGCTTAAGCACAATTAGTATTAAGTCCCTCAGTATTAATACTTCATAGGCTTTATGTTAGCCAATCATTTCAGGTAGGTTTTGTACATACAGGTAGTAAAAGAAACACAAATATAAGCCAGTGACTGAGTTATATTGTCGGGTAAATTTTCAATCTTCAGGGATTTTTTTTTTAATAGACCAATTACATTGGCTTCACAAAGCAACACACTCATCCACAAATGATAGCAACTCAACCTCAGCCTACAGGGAGTTAAAACACAAGCTGTGTAAACAAAAACCAGCTCTCAGGTGAAAACAAACCAAAATTATTACCCACCTCCAGGACTGTTTCTAAGTTACTACATTCATTTGAAAACCACCAGGGGAGGGGGAATGTCTTTTTGTTTAGAAAAGAATGAGGGTAAAAATGGAAACCTTTACTTTTTGAAAAGAACTGCAACCTTTCAGCAATCCCAGCTTTACATGGGTTACCTAATTATATGCTGTTCAGCCTAATGACTGCTGAAGAGAGGTGAACGGCACAAAGGCGGCAGGAGCAGGACTTTGAATAGGGCCCCATCATCCATGTAAATTGCAAATTAGAGGCCAGCATATGTGACTCAAAACAAATATTAAGATTGACATGAGCTGTACATTCAAACAAGAGGATACCACAGAGCCACACAGGAGAAAAACGCAGGAGCCTGATCACAAGTCAGATCTTCCAGAATGCTACTGCTTGGGGATATTCCACAGGAAAGGGGGCTTACATCTGTGGGCCTGCAAGAGGAGCAAGCTCCTGGTTTCACTCTTGCAAGGATGTCTGAACATGCATGGTATGGCAACACGGTTTCCTGAGTAGGTTACTCATCTTCCTGTATCTAGATCACCCTTAGCTTTGAGGGAACTCATCCGACATCCCTCACATGTCTGCAGTATGGATTTGTTCCATTCTGGCATTGCATCAGAACTCAGGAAGAATCAAATGGTCATGTAGCAGACAGAAGAGTTCGGAGGTCAAAGTGTGTGTATAGGCAAGCTCACATGCATGTGTGTATGTTTGTATTTCCTGAATCAATTTGAACTCTAAATGCTAACCATATTGAAACAGTGGATTGGCCACCATTTTTTATTCTTCTCATGACAAATAGTGATCTATATAATACTGTTTCTAGGAAGAAGAGACAAAGGAAGAGATTCTTGAAAATCATCAACCCCAAATGGGTTAATGGGTATAAGCTTGACAGTCAATGATTGATTTTATGTTATATCCTTCAATGTTTTATTCCGGATCTGTTCTCAAAGCACAGAAGAGAACAAAAAGGAAGAGAAGGAAAAAGGAAGAAGGAAGGAAAAAAGAAGATAGCAGGTGGAAGATGGAGGAAGTAAGGAGGAAGAGAAACCAATGATATTAAAAATGGTCTCTAAGACTGAGGTTGTGGCTCAGTGGTAGAGCACTTGCCTACCATGTGTGAGGCACTGGGTTCAATCCTCAGCACCACATTAAAAAAAAATTAATTAATTAAATAAAGATATGTGTCCATCTTCAACTAAAAAGGAAATTTTAAAAAATGGTCTCCACTTTTAGACTCTTCAATATGCCTAGGAAGAACTTACTCACTTCTATGGATTTTTTTCCAAATGTCCATAATATCTGTTCAACTGAATTCCCTTCTTACTCTTCTATTTCAAGTCTATTCTTAATCTTTATCTATCTATTCTTAGTAATGAACATTAAAAGCATTTGAGTACATCCCACAAAGGAAACAACTGGAATTTTAATGGGTATTTCAGTCATCTCACAAAACAACTTCAAGAAAAATAATATCTCAACAATACTTAAGACTCCCCTAGGGGAAGATGGCATATTTTTTCCATTTCCCTAATTCTTTTATTATACATCTCAGTGATATCTCATCATTCTCTTCTATAGGTCCTACACAAGGCAAAATAGTAATTATCATTGAAGATCATTTTTATATATTTATCTTATACCCAAGATGATCAGTTTTATCTTTTTCACAGTGGGAAGACATATAATTTCATCTGCAAATGATGATTCTGGTCTCTTCCACAGGGATACTCAGAATTACTATTTTAGATACCTGATTACTTCCTTTCGCCTTTTACTTTACCTGAATTTGTCTTTTTCCACATATCTGAGTCATTTTCCTAAATTTTTCCTTTTTTAATAGACATGTATTCATTTTTTTTCTCCTAGGAATTTTTATTTGGAAACTGTCCCTCTGACTCCAGGTGACCAGGAGGGACCCTCAACCTGCCTTTCTATAGACAGGGTTGGCCACATGCCTTGGACCATCCAATCAGGTTCCGAGTCCACTTAGAAACCATGGTTGTAAAAGGCACACTTATATTCCAAGCAGCGGCAGAGTCATCCAGCGGGTCTGAGGCTGAGGTCAGCACACACCACTTTTCTCTGGGATCAGCTGCTATGAGGATGATTTAAGCTTAGAAACTACAGCTGTCGACCTGAATCCTCACAGAAACTGTGTGAAAGGAACATCACACAGCAGCAAGCAGAATGAGATATGGGACAGAGGAGGGCTTTGGGTGACACTGTGACAGCTCTGGAACTAGTTGTGCCTGGAGCTAGTGTTCATTTCCTAATTACAGTCTGCCCTCAATATCCCTGGCTTCTATATCCAGGACTCAACCAACCATGCATTGAAGAAATTCAAAAAAGAAAGTTATACCTGTGCTGAACATGTACAGACTGTCTTTGCATCATTATGCCCTAAACAATATAGTATAATGACTGTTTATATAGCTTTTATATTGTTTTAGGAATAACAGGTAATCTATAGTTGATTTTAAATATAGAGGAAGATGTGCACAGATTACATGCAAGTACTGTGCAATGTTTTATTAAAGACTTGAACATGCCCGGATTTTTAGTATCCACAGGGGTCCTGGGACCGATCGCCTGAGTATACCAAGGCACAACTATATAAATATTCATTTTACTCCAAGGACTTTAGATTCCTGTCGGAAATGCTAGAAAGATCCATTTCATGTTTTTCTGCAGCATCTAATCTGTTCTCTTTTTTTTTAACCTCCAATAAAAAATTGTATTCCATCAAATTTTGTCTTTGAATTTCTTCCTTATCTCACCATGTTCCCCTTTGCCCTAGGTTGTATTTTCGTATCACTTCATGGTCTTTGAATCTTGTCTTGTTCCCTCCTTGAATCTCCTTCTGCTTCAAAACAGCCATGTTCTTTGCATGCTTTCTTCATTCCTGCAGCGTGATTCACATTAGGCACTGCTCTGGATCCTCTATGTGCATTAATTCATTAAACCATCACCCACCCCTGTTGGGCTGGGTTGTCTGTACACAAAGGGGCTCTGCTGAAGCTCCTTTTCCAGGCTGGAGCAACATCCCCCAGCATCCCCTTCCTTATATAGTCATGGGTTAGACTTGGCCAATAAACAACAGACTCCTATGAGATTCTGAAAGTAGCACAGATGCCTTTACTCTCCAGGTACAGCCAGATACAGGCGTGTGATCAAAGGATTCCCAGTGACTTCCAGCAGGCTTTCTACTTTTATAAAATGGTGATTTGAGACTCCTTGGTAGGTGAGTTAATAAACTAGACAGAAGCAAAACTCCACAGACTGTCCGTGAGGTGAAAGCAAAGCACTGAGAGATGAGAAGACTCGGGTTGGGGAAAGTAGCCTCCCTGGAAACCACAGACAGACAGATACCTGTGGGACTGAAATTTCACAAGAAGGTAGGCCTTGAGAGAATGAGATCAAGCTGGGCCAGGACCAAGCTTTTCACTGCTCTGGTGAAGGTTAAATGATTCTTGGAGAGAAGAAACTAGAACAGAAGTGAGGAGTGTAACCTGTATAGAGTCACAGTCTTGAAGCCCAGGTTCAATCATTCTCAAGAAAACCTTTTATTACCATCATGAACTCCAGGGCACAGGGACTTTTTTTCTTTCTTTCTTTCTTTCTTTATTAATTTTTTTTTTTTTTGTAGTGCCGGGAATTGAACACAGGGCCTTACACATTCTAGACAAGAGCTCTATCATTTCCAGCCCCTGGAAAGTCTTTAATTAAACTTACTTAAATGTTATTATTTATAAGAGAATATGAACCTTTTTAAAACATAAATCTTGTTTTCTATAAGTCAATATAAAATTTCCAAATATAAGTGCATGTACATTCTGATACTATTGAGCAAACAAAAAAATTTTAATTGTCTAAAAAGATGGAGTAAAATAAGTTACATCTAAAACAATGTATCATTATTATTATTATTGCCAATGTTTATAAGTCATTTTATAGTTGGAATATGTCTTCTTATTCATAACTTAATTTTATCAACAACACAGTCTCATGAAAAGAGCAGAATAGGTATTACTAACAATTTTGGCTTGGAGATGAACAAGAACACCCATATATTTAGTATCTGAAATACTAAATCCTTATAGGCTATTACTATTAGTCACACTGGGGAACCACATGGAGCCTTAATTGTTTTTCCAGTATTATTTTACTGATTTATCTTTAAGGTTTTTCTCTTTCTGATGAAACATAAATTTGTCTACTGATAAGGTTTCATTAATTTTAAGTCAGTACATAGATCATTCTTGAAAAGAACATTAAGTCTCTTGTTTCCCATGCTGAATACTTTCTTTTTCATACATGTTGAATTGATTACCAATATGATGTTTGGGAAAAGTTTACTATTCCAATTTCATCACAAGTTGGTATAAACCATACTATTTATAAAACTTAAAAGTGGTGATTTTTGTTTGACTTTCTTGAGAACTATTGGACTTCAGGCCTCTGATAAGATGGATTGAGGTTTTCATTACAAGCCCATCTTCAGGGGAAAGTCACAGAACAGAAAACTTCCAGTTTCTCTCATTACATTAGTAAAATTTGGCAGGAGTGTATCCCCTAAGATATAAAAGAATTTAGATTGGCTGTTTTTAATCAATTTTTAATTATAGTATCAATAAGATACATTCAAAAACTTCTTAAATACACCCTTCTGACCAAAACACTTCTTAATATTAATTTCATATTGATTTAGCCCTTTTATAAACCAATTTTCTTTTAATTGTTTCAAATGAACGATGATATCACCCTAAACACTCAAATCACCCTTTAAAAACTGGAGGAGGACCAAGTAGGCCCAATACTTTATTGAGTGGCTCTTCTGCAGAGCCCTTTACATATATTATTTAATACTTATGAGAGCCTTGGGAGGTAGGTGTCCTTGTCTCCATTTTATAGAAGAAAAAACTGAGATACAGAAATATTAAGTAACTTGTCCCAGGTCATCCACAGGACATGCGGCAAAGCCAGTATTTTTTCTTTCTTTCTTTCTTTCTTTCTTTCTTTTTTTTTTTTTTTTTTTTTGGTACCAGGGATTGAACTCAGGGGCATTCAACCACTGAGCCACATCCCCAGCCCTTTTTGTACTTTATTGACAGACAGGGTCTTACTGAGCTGCTTAGTGCCTCACTAAATTGCTGAGGCTGGCTTTGAACTCTCAATCTTGCCTCAGCCTTCCGAGCTGCTGGGATTATAGGTGTGTGTCACCGCGCTCAGCTACAGCCAGCATTTTGAGCACCGTCTAACTCCAAACATTTTTTTCCCTTATATATGCTAGCATAGAGCATATTCTAATAATTTTGCCCTTTTTTGTGATCTTTAAATCTTAGAGTGATACAAGAGACCCCTGCCCCCAGAATACTCTTCCCCTTGGAACTTTCAGTTACTCAGAGGTGAGGAATCGTTCATAAATAAACATCTCTCTCCTCCTCTTCTGCTCATTTACATCACTGAAAGTGTAAGGGAGAGAAAGATTCTGAAGAAAAATCACTCCTCTTGACCACTAAGGACCATTTTAATAAAAGGTATGATCAGAAAGGAGGCAAAAATTAACTTGCTCTGATCTGCAATTCTTCTAGTTTCCTGGGTCTCTAGCAGAACTTAGAAAGCTGACTTGATTTTGGTGGCAACATAAATTAAACCAGGTAAGCAAAGGCATTGACTTTCACCATTCCTCAGTTAATCATATTCACATCAGATGGCACATTTTTATTTGAAATTAAGTCACTCATTTATAGCCAGAGTGCAAAGTGACATTCCACATCACAAAAGGGCAATTAATTCTGCTAGTCAATTCTCTGCCATAGGTTTCTTCAGGCTGACGTTTTATGGGAGACAAGAGTTTTGTCTTTTACAGAGATTAGGTGGATCTGCCAGCTGAACCAGGAGACGTACACACTAGTCCTCCTTGCAGCTTTTAAGGCCAATCCTTAAATTTCATATTGTAGGGACAACAAATGTATTATTCCAAGTGGCTTGACTCTGGAGGAATATCAACTACTTCACAGGTAGAATACAAATATCATTCTCACTTTAAATCTAAGTAAATAGTCTTAAACACTTTCCAAATCCTATTATATGTACAAACTTTGCATGCAAAGGTTGGGCTGAGTTGGCAGAGGAGTGTAAGTAAACACATCCTTCTCCCATGAGCACACACTGTTGAATGGAGGAGAAAAGGGCTTCATTCTGTATTCCCTCAATCAAAGACCTTTTAAAAGAAAAGGCAGAGTTAAAATAATAAGCCCCGTTCTATGACAAGGAACTCCCCTATTTGAATTGCATGGAATTATAGAGTAAGAAAAGGCCTCCCAGGGATCCATGTTACACCAGTCTCCACCCCAGGGCACCAGCTCACCTTCTCCCCTTGGACTTTTATATGAGTTCAAGGTCTCTCCAGCCACAAAATAGTGCGAACTCGGGGGTTTCCGTTATTCTTTCCTGCAGTGCATCTGAATTCAAATGATGTCTTACGACGCTACCCATTTTTTAAATAGGTTTTTTATTATAGACGGACCCAATACCTTAACTTTACTTTTATGTAGTGCTGAGGATTGAACCAGTGCCTTCCACAAGTGAGGCAGGCACTCTATCACTGAGCTACAACCCTAGCCCACAACGCTACTCATTTTTAAAATTTCAATTAAAATCTTGACTAATTACCAGGGACCTTTAAGAAGAAGATAGTGGGGTACAGCAAAAAGAGCGAACTCCAGAGTTTGATTCCTGAGTCTTATTTTCTTCATCTAAGAAATGGGAATCAGTACAGGGTTTTTGTAAGAAAAGGAAATGATCAAAGTCTTGGCACAGAGCCTGGTGCATGGCTGAGCTGGGTAAATGGTAGTTAGGATTATTATAGTCATTCTGTAAGCAAACAGTTCTTATAAGGCCTCCCTAAAATAATAGCCCTGATAATAACTGCAGACCTGCAGCTTCTTCATCTCCTGTCAATCCTAAAGCATCTTAGAGAAATGCTTTGGTATCGGCATATGTTTAAACACGTGGGTTAGTATGTTAAATTCCTCTCTGGTTTTTATTTAAACATCTAACGCAATTTAATATCAAATAGTCATTGCCATACTGCAGAGAGACACTCTGTACCTCTGGGCCTTGGAGGCACAGAGTCAGCAAAGTTGCTTGGTAGGAGGACTGAGTGATAGCCCTCTTTTGAGATAACAAAGATAGATCAGAAACTTTTGCAAGAAAGGAGTTTTCTTAATCTAACTAGGACAGGCACCTTATCTTAACTGATTCTAATCCAAGAACCTGACCAGCGATTCATACATGTCTTTTGGAGAGCAGAGAATTTCATGAGAAGACAAGTTCTCACTACAATTTCAGGAAGAGATTATTCTTCTAGGACACCAGGAGAGTAAGCGGTAATTAAACAAATGTATGTAAGCCTTCATGGGCCTGGGAACTGACAACCAAAGAAAGACTTTATTTTCTACAGGCTAACTGCTAAGTCCGTCATTAAGCATCTGTGGCTTCCTTATTTCATATCTGTTGGTTCTTAAGTTTAATAATAACTTGATCCCCAACAAGCAGTTCAAAAGAAAGAGCAGTGGGGTACAGTCCAGCCAGTGCTCATGGGTGATTCCTCCCTGGGTTACTGGTTGCTGATGCTCTTTCTGGCAGTATTTCTGTGATTCTAGACTGGAAACCATGAGCTTCCACATCAAGTCAAGGAAGCTCTAGAAATGCTAATAACCCAGTGGTCTTCTTGAAGCAAAATTTTTAATGCCTGAAAATACCTGACAATTTAGAAGCATTCTACAAGGTTTTAATGACTATCTTAAGAATAATTCAAATGTACCTCTTACTGATAAGCTATAAAGTCCTTTTTTGAATAGAAGTGTTGTAATATTTAAATCTCAACTAAATAGCCCACAAGTTGTAATATGAGTTAGCTACAATTTTCCAGAAAATGGTGAGGAATGAGCTTCCTTACATTACTCTGGTGCTTGTTGACCTCCATGGCGTGTCTGAGATCAGGCGGCTCCTTCATGTGGGCATAATCTGAGACTCCTTTGGCAGCATCATGCTTCTGCTTATAGGCAACCTTCAAAAGCACACACACACAAAAAAACAATTAGTTCTATTTAGAGGTAGCCAAGGGCTGGGGTATCTGTCTAGCGTGCACAAGGCAATGGGTTAGATCCCCAGCACTGCCCAAAAAATCAACCGATGAGTTTTTTTAAAAATCCTACAGCAGCATTTAAAACCCTTAACTGTTTAATTTCACTGTTTTACAAGGATTTTGTATATTTAAATATCACCAATGACAGATAAATTTGTCTGAGCCTCTGTAACAAGATAATATCTATAATGCTTTCATCTCAGTGCTTTGGTTAAGATTCCTAATTCTAACTCTATCATTTATTACAAAACAACCTTGATCAAATGATGAAATCCACATATTCTATTCATCGAGCTTAAAATCTCACCTATAGTTTTGGGAAATCCTCCACATCTAAGAGCTTTCACAGTTACAAATGTTCAAGGTTTAGATCTTGAGAAAACAACTGAGCAGATGCAGGGGTGGGGTGGGGGGTAATTATTGAGTATGTAAAAGTTAGTTGCTTATTTTTACATGAAAGGTTCTGATTTTATGTAGATACAGCCATAATATAAGATACACCTCATTAAATGCCCAAAGCTTTGGGAGAAAATATAATACACAGATGAAATTCTCAGTTTTGTCAGCCTTGTTCTCCATCAGGGATCTGAATGTCATATACCAGTATCCTCCATTACCAACCACTTGGGCCAATTTTCTCCATACTGGGTGGAGACGGGGTGTAAGGAAGATTTTTTTTAGAATGACATCAACTAATATCTGCTCGGTGAATGAATAAATGAATGAATAACCATGAGTGAACATAAACTAACAAATGAAGAAAGGAATGGCAAAATTAATTTTAAAGTATATTAAGGATTTAGTAACAAAAACAGTTGAGTGGAGTAGAAATCATGAGGCACAAACAAAATAAAGGCAACTTAAAAAGAAAATCTAAAACAGTTGTTGCCAAGAATAAAATAAGGTCTAGTTTTCAATGAAAAAGAATATAGTTAAACTTAAGAAGAATTCTTGAGCAATATGAGCTTCTTTGAGAAGTGGCTCTATATCTTACACATCTTTTAATATCCTGTGCCTATCACAGTGAATGACACAGAGTAGAAATGTAATAAATGTATAGTGAATGGATGAATAAATGAGTTTATTCAACATTCTCATAAACCTACACCCCTCGTGGGCTTTCATAAACAGAATTAAACACCCATTTAACTTAGATAATATACCTATTTAAAGGATTAAAGTTATAATTTTAAAACTAAGTTTTACAAATAAAATCATTGAATAGTTCCACCCTCCCCTCACTGCTCAAAAAAAAGCCATCTAGTCCAATTTCCAATGTTTATATCTCCTCTCTGGCTCCCCACCTTGTTTTTCTTTAAAAATGTCTACTGAAAAAGAATTCAACCTAGGACATCACAGTCTCTGAATTTTGAAAGCTATGATTGAAACTTATTTTGATCAAACCCCATCTATCTGTCCAGAGTTGGATCTATCCAGTCACAGAGAAAAGGCCTAGTTCACAATACGGAATTTCCAGTGGGAAGACAGACAACTAGCCATCACTGACTTCTGCCCTTCCAGACAGGCTGCTTGGATTAAAGGGTTGAACCCCTGATCATCCAAGAAGCCCTCTTGAATCCAAATCCCAATTTATCCATCCCATTCCCACAACAGCCTGACTTAATCCTATTTAGAGTTACTCAATTTAATCCAGGTTATCCTCCTCCACTTGCTAAATGCTATTAATGCATTCACATGTCATGACAATTTCCTTTTGACAGCTAAGTTGATATTCCTGTCAATTAATGCACTTAAGTCTTATTCAGCTGGCTTCCCACATCCAGTCCTGTGTGTTTGGTTGATTACCAGGACTCAAATGCAGCCCCTATGTTGTTCCAGGTATAATACATCTTGTTACAGTCTGTCCATCAATTTACTCCATCAAGATATCTAATTCTGACGAATCTATCTTTACATTTTCATCAATTACTTATGTTAAACAGGAAACCTCTTAAGGACCCCCATATAGGGTGAGAGAGTCCATGATCTCAGTTCCGTTACATATTACATTAGAACCCTGAGGACCGGAAGCGGGGGTAGTTTAATGGATGGTCAAGTCTAAAAGACAAGGGAAAACTTCTGTTGAGATTTGTTTCTTCTTCTTAAATAAGAAGAGCTAACATATACAATCTCCTTTTTGAAGGATGGCTGGTATATTCTGTGTTTTAGACTGATGGTCATGTTGGTGACTTGATAACCAAGACCAATGCAGCTAATCATTTTGTGAGTGATCATAGAGATGGTGACTCATCGAGCACAATTTTAAAAACCACTCTTTCTTAAAAAGCCTACGTAATTTTCTACTTGCAGCTTTAAAATAGTCATTTCATTTATAGATGCCACTAAGAACCACTTTAGAATTAAGATTGCATCAAAATGGAGGCAGCGGAACTTTAATTTATCTCATTAATTTTCTTCCTTAAAATAGCTAATGGAAACTTATGTCAAGCTAATAAATTTTCTGATAAATTTGATTTTCTTAGAATCTGTCATTATTATGTGGTATTTCCCTACATTATAACTTTGTTTTCTTCATGCTTTGAGAACTCAGATTGCTATGGCACTAGACACTCAGAGTGGTGGGAACTTGCAATAGTCATACATCCTTTATATATAAATGTTTATGTAAGCAGTGTATATATTTATCATATATTTTATCTCCTAGATTTTACATCTCACATATACATGTGTGTATATATGATGTATATATGTTTAACTTCTAATACACTTTGTAAGTATTATATGGGTAAATGTACCTTTAATCCCATACCAGACACCTCTGAACTCCTAAAACAGGGCCCCATAAATACTACTGATAAAAACAATCGATTCCCATAAAACTGCTCAGTTAGGATGACTGAAAGGCCTGCATTGCTTCTGTGATAAGGAATTATTTAGCCTTTTCCTGAAATAGCCTTGCTAAGAAGGATTCCATCACTTCAAGTCACAGTCCATTCCATTGCCAGGTTCCTTTGGGATCTTTGATTATAAATTTTTCTAATAGAGAGCAGCTAATAAAATGGTCTCCTGGAAACTTCACAACTTTCATTTTAATTTTTTTTTCTTTTTGTAGTTGTAGATAGACGGATGCCTTTATTTTGTCTATTTTGATGTGGTGCTGAGGATCAAACCCAGTGCCTCACACAAGCTAGGCAAGCATTCTGCCACTGAGCTACAGCCCCAACCCCACAACTTTCTGTTTTAAAGGTGTTTCTTCCTATCAGTCATTTTCTAAAGGAAGCATAAATTTAACTGTTATGGTCTGGATATGAAGTGTCCCCTGAAAAGCTCATGTGTCAGTTCATACAGGAATGTTCAAAGTCAAATATGATGAGAGCTTCCAGGGTGGATCAACCCATCTGAAGAGTCAATAATTTGAATGGATAACTATAGGCAGGTGGGCGTGTAACTTGAGGAAGCAGGTCACTGAGGGTGTGCTCTCTAGGGAATCCTATGTTGCCCCTGGCTCCTCCCACTTGCTCTCTCTGTTTCCTGGATACCATGAGACAACAGATTCCTTCTGCCACGATGATCTGCCTCACTTCAGCCCCAGAGCAATGGAGTGAACAACCATTCTCTGAGTGAAAATAAACTTTTCCTCCTCTAATTTTTTTTTTTTTGGTAGTGCTGGGAATTGAACCCAGGACCTTGTGCATGCAAGGCAAGCACTCTACCAACTGAGCAAGTTTACCTGGCAATAAGATGTAAGAAAGTAGAAAAATATTTGCAAGAGTCTGTGATAATTAACAACTATCCTTTTACTGTGCCCAAAAAGTTTCAGAGTTGTGGTAACTTAATTTAGAATAATAGACGAATTCTAAACTTTAATGGCATTCTGAGTTGTAATAAAAATTCTCGACAAACTATTATCTACAAATTATTGAACTATTATAAACAATTCAAATAGTCTTTCTAATGCTTAAGTTCAATGTAGAGTTAAAAAAAAAGAAAGAAAGAAAGAAAGAAAGAAAGAAAGAAAGAAAGAAAGAAAGAAAGAAAGAAAGAAAGCCAGCGAGTGTGTTTGCTGTTTGTGATCAAATACCTACAAGAACACCTTAGAAGGCTAGGGATGTGGATCAGTGGTTAAGTACCCCTGGTACCAAAAAAAAAAAAAAAGTGCATTCATAAATGGTAACAATGTACATGATATCCTATTCCATCAAAAGCAATACAATAGGCCCAAAATATACATAATGGATTAGTTGGATTATTTTTTCGAGTTAAATTTCACATTGCAAGTATTTACATTCTATATACCTATTTATGCTTCTAAAAATTGAGGCCAGAGTCAGGTGCAGTGGCACACACCTGTCATCCAAGCTACAGGGAAAGGTGTGGTGAGGCCAGAGGATTGCAAGTTCCAGGCCAGCCTGGGCAACTTAGTGAGATTCTGTCTCAAAACAAAATAAAAAGGGCTTGGAATGTAGCTCAGTGGTAGACCCCTTGACTTTGCATGCTTACCTTTGTAGGTCTAATTCCCAGTACAAAAAAATAAAGAAAAGAAAAGAAAGAAAAGAGTGAGAAAATATGCAAATATCTGACAATGTTAGTTTCCCACGTAAATATAAAAATAGACTTTAAAATTTTTTCTTTTTTTAATGAATGATTATTGCTTGTCTTATATCAAGTGTTGTAATTATGTGCTTTATAAAATAGCCCATGTTATTAGCAAGTAGCCAGGTGACCAGATGTTGGCAGGAAAAACAAAGGATATATTGGTCACGGTCAGTCATGCAGAGCCTTGATATCATATATTTTTAGCTTAGCTAAATCTCAGCTAATCTCAGCTGTTAGCTTATTGCCAAGTTGGGTTCACAAAGGATGTTTACATTTGTAGTAATGAAGTATTTAAAGATGTTCTGCAAAGGGTAGCAATCCTTAGAATTTTTCAAGACTATTTTAAAATCAAAATTGATTTTCAGACTGTTATATAATTACCATGATATCCTCTATTTAAAAGTAAAATAATTCTAGAGAAGGAATTCATGTAATAAAGAGAGAGAGAGAGAGAGAGAGAGAGAGAGAGAGAGAGAGAGAGAGAGAGAGAGAAGTAGTAGGAAAAATGTGGGATATTGTGTGGTTAAGAATGCAGACTCTGGAGCCAGACTACCCATGCTGGCTCTACTGTTCACTGACTGTGTGACCTTTGGCATGTTACTTAAACTCTCTGTGCTCTGGTCTCCATCTCTCTAAAATAAGAATACTTCCTGGGGTGGTTGTGAGGATTAAATGACATAAATACATTTGAAATGCATGAAATAGCACCTGACATATCGTTAATACTTCTACTTACTTCCATTATTACTAATCTACACTGAGGCATGAAGAACACCAACTATGCAAAAGGAAGCGTATCCTTTAGAAGAAAGCCCATAAATCCTACAGTACTGAATAGTTCCTATGTGCCCAGGAAGGTTCCAATCACAGGAGTAGAGCAGGGAAACAGGACAGATAAGGGTCCCTGCTCTCATGTAAATTAGCCAAGTAACAGATTAAGTAAAAATAAATAAATATTTTTAAAAAACTCAGATTGAACCATGAAGAAAACCAAACAATGAATCAGAAAACAGCAAAGAATTCTACTATAAAATTCTGTTTTAAGAAATGCAAGAGATTAAATGCACTTTAAAATGCCTTATGTATCAAGGTCTCTTGATAAAAAATTACCCCTACACTCCTGTGGATTCAAAATGAGTTGACATGATGATGGTTCTTAAGTTTGTCTGAAACCTGGAATCACTAAAATAACCACTTTCACCAGATGGAGGCTCTTGCTGGTAGCCTCAGTTACCCTAAATGAAAAGCACCAGCCACAGATCAGGAAATTCAAAAACCAGTTGTCTAACAGATGGAGCATGGAACTGTGGGTCTCAAGTTCAATTGTTATCTCTTTATGTGGCTTTTAACAAGCTCTTGATATGTTCTCTACTAAGGAACATATTGTTAAATAAGAATCATTCAACAGGTGCTATAAGAATTTCATCTTTAAAATGGCATGGAGGCACACATCTGGAATCCCAGCTGCTTGGGAGGCTGAGGCAGGAGGATGGCAAGTTTGAGGCCAGCCTGGACAATTTAACAAGACCCAGTTTCAAAATTTTTAAAAAGTTGTGGGTGGGGGAGGGTGCGGGGAGATGTCTTGCCTAGTATGCATGAGGTCTTGAGTTCAATCCCCAGCATTACACAACAAACCAGAATTATTTCAGTTTTGTAAACTGTCAGAATTAGATTAAAATAGGCTCTACAAAGAGCAACGAACAGCATGCATTTAAACTTGCATGTCCCTTTTACCCTCTGCCACTTGGCTACAGAGAGCATATAATCCAGCTGTTTCCATTCAGTGTCTAATACCCAGAGTAAACAATTCTTCCTAAAATGTTAAATAACTTTAAAGAGATTATATCTTTGATCTACCTCATTGTATACCAATTTGAAAACACACCTCACTCTGAAGCTGGGAAACTTCTCTCGCAAAGACACTGTCGATGGTGGCAGGCATCTGCTTATAAAGAGAGTTGGAAAGGTTGACCTTCACCTTGCCTCTGTATTTTGCCTAGAGGAAATAAAAAGAAAATGAAAATCCCCCTCCCTTTTAAAATTTTTTTTTTGAAATTTTTACTGTGAATAACAGAAGAAAATTTTCTGTAGAAACCTCACTGATTCAACAATTTTAAATTAAACCTGCGTTTGAATTTTAAATACCAGATCTGATAAATGTACTCTGAAGAGAGAAAGGCTTCCAATTTGTGATGGAGAAAGCTTTAAGTAGTATATGCAAGAATGTTGAAACTTTTCTTTTAGTGAAACCCATGCACATTTCTAAAAAATAAATCTACTTGTGTGTATTGTCAGGTTCATATGTTTGAACAGTGAAGAAGCAATCTGAGAACCATGAGACATTTGAGCTGTTCCAGAAAATATAAATCTTTAAAACTTACTGTCAGGTTCCCAACGATGAAGAATAGTGATTACTAGAGGCTGAGAAGGGGAAATGGGATAGGCTGGTCGGCTGGGTAGCAGGCATCAAAGCACAATTAGCTAGAAGTATTTCTCAGATACTTTTAGTATTTCTCTAATTCACAATAATGAGGTAGACAGGGAAGAATCGAAGGACTTTGGATTAGACAAAAGGGAATGAAGGGAAGGGAGAGGGAATGGGAATAGGAAAGACAGTAGAATGAATGGGACATTACTCTCCTATATGCATATACAATATCTATATCATGTACAAACAGAGAATAAGAAGTTATATTCCATGTATGTATAATATGTCAATACATTCCACTATCATGTATAACTAGAAAAGAAAAAACAACAAGCTCTCGTTCCACAGCACCACGGGGTGAATAGTTTATGGAACCTATTATATATATATTGTAGTGAAGCCTAGAAGAGTTTGAAGGATTCAAATGCAAAGTAATGAAAAAGAAATGGAAAGGTCAATTAACCTGATTTGATCAGCACATCTTGTGTACGTGTATTGAAACATCACACTGTACCCCATAAATATGGTAAATTATTACAAATCAATAAAAAAACTAATGTTTAAGAAGATGGTTAATGACCCTGATTTGATCCTTACCCACGTTATGCATGTATCAAATGATCACACTGCATATCCTACGAATTCGTACGATTAATAATTATTATTTTTTCAGGCACCCTTTTGTTCTAGGCCCCCCTGGCGAGCCACAGTGGGCAGGGGTGGGAGGGGGCCTGTCTGCTCATGCACCTTCCCACCCCCAGCCTGCGTTGGCTCTGAGGGAGCTCAATCATTACTGGAAAAGACAAACACTCATTCACCACTTGCTCTTGGGAAAATTAGGTTCAAGGGAACACAATAGATCACCCACTTGCAATTTTTTGCTCTGCAGTTAACTCCTTCAGGAAAATCAATCAAACACAAGTTGAGAACACCAAGAATTTCTCTGCCCAGGAGAAATAACACAGCTGATATAAATAAACAAAACTGTGTTCTGTGGGTGAGTCCTTGCGAGCCTGATTTGGATGTTGATTTATGGAGCATCTGTTGTCATCTGAGCTTTTTGTCTCCACAATTCTAGATGTTGGTAATAATAAAAGAAAACATGCTGATTTTTCTCAAAATCATTTCAGGTTTGCAGATCATATACTAAGAACCTCACGTTGATCTTTTTCCAATGTAACTTTCGGAACACTAGAGGTCAGTCATTTACAACACCATCTTACCGGCTCGCCTCAAGTTTATCTATGTGCAGACTACAGCAATGCCTCAATAGAGAAATGATTGTCAACACTGTGCTTTACAGTGCAAGATTAACTGTAGTTCTAAATGCTCTCAGAAAAACTACACGATTTTTCAGCTGGAAAATGCATATAGCATAGTTCTCTGTGGTTTCAGAATAGAAATTTCTGTTGAACTCAATTTTATCCCACTCAAAAATAGCTTAAATTAAATTTACTTGTCAGAGATACTATGGCTTATGGAAACATGTAATAAGATGTACTTATTTCCAAAATAATATTCAACTGTTAATCTCTAATACATCCATTAGTAAATCAATAGTTTGAAATTTTGAGAATAAATTATTTTCCTAATTTTTTCTATTTATTGAATGAAAGTATTCCTTTTCAAAGGTTGGAGTCAAAATATAGACATACAGTATATAATAAAATGTATTGAGCAAATATAGCAAAATATCTCAATTCATAAGTTAACATTAATATTGTTTATAGAATTAAATAATAATCTAGATATTACCAACATTCAGTGATGCTTTCAAAAATATTTTCCAACTTTAATGCAGACATACAGACTTTTTAATCTAAATAAATAGAAAAAACATGAGCCATTTTGAAAGTTTTTAAGAACTTACCTCTGAAATAAAAGCGCCAATATTTTTAACATGGGTAAGCATGGGAGTGTCAGGCACAAATGTACATTTGTCCTTAGATTTTTTATACTCTTCTTTATAATGGATCTAAATTTAAAAAGAGAATCATGTGCATGAGAAAGAAGAAAAACAATTGTAGTGGCCTTTTTTGAACAGAAAATGAAGGTGATAAATTCCATTTTCTGAAGTAAATATTCAAGTGTGGAACGATCCTCAAGATAAGCCAAATTGAATAAATGGAGATCCAACCCAGAATTGCAAAGCCGTGAGGCAGGGTGAGAAAAGACTGTTACCTCCAATGAGCAAGGGCACAGTTACCATTAAGGAGCAACACTAAGAAGATTGGGCCACAGAGGATGGGTCCTGCTTCCCCAGCACAATTATCAAAAGGTCCATTTCACTGCCACAAGTGTCCTAGTTTGTTGTGATTTTTAAGGTAAGTCTATGTTCAAACAGAAACATCGGTCTATATCAAGACAAGCAGTCTTTAGAACAGACATAATACATTAAGAAGAAAGAGGTAGAAATTAAACAAATGGAGGTTATTACTCGCAATGTCACCCATACAGGCTGGATGGAAGGACTGGAGCTTCCACTATGGGCATAATGGGCTTCTGTTTATTAATTAATCCCCCAACCAATAAAACTTTTCTGATTTATTAGCACCCTTTACCTCCTCATCCGTCTTCCCTCCCCACAGCAAGAGCAGAATCTGCCCAGGTCCTAGAGATTATTCTAGAATGCCCCCTGGCCAGGGGCAGGCAGATCAGCCAAAGAAAGTCCCCAAAGGTTTAGCTGAACATGTTCATTTCTTCACTCAGATTCACCAGCAAAATGAACTACTCCCTTCTCCTTGGGGAGAGGCCATGGACACACAAGCCCAAAGAAGTCAGGAACTTCAAGGACCTCAACTGTCATCTCACCGTCATGCTAATTGGTGCACAAACTGAAAACTGGGGAGGCAAAACCACGTCAAGAGATTGGAGGCAATTTGTTGAAAGTTATGTCTCCCTATAATAAAGTCATGTTTATCTACTCAAGACTGTAAATACTCAGGCTGGAAAAACTGTCCCAAGTCAGACAATAAATTATATGGTCTTCCTAATTATAACCCCAAAGTGACGTTTAATTGTATATACTACCTGGTTCTTAGAGGACGTGATTAATATTGATGTTACATGCTAACATTCCCTGGAGATTTTGCCATATGCAAACCTGATTTGAGGGGCATTACTTGACCTGAGGTATAACCAGATACAAACATATTAAGTAAAGTTATTTCAAAATTCCCCTATTCCACTGCTGCGGCTCTTAGATATTAATGCCTCCCACATTAAACACTGGCTTTATTCATGAAATCAACATGAGAACATATTTATCTTATCTGAGCACTAAATTACTTTTTTTCTTCTCAGAGATTAGCCATAATTTTAGGTTCCTGCAAATCGCCCTCCTCAGTCACTAGTAATTAAATCGTTAATGGCAGTATGATAAATAGTAGGCTATTTTGATCATACAGAGGGAAAAAAAAGTATCTCTGTTATATAATTAAGTGTGAGAAAAAATAGCCTATCATTAGGCTTAAGTTTGACTCATTATTTTTATCTTTTGCCACATCTTTTCCCCATCACATTCGCATTCTTCTCCACAGCGGTATGTGCTTACGGCTACAGGCCTCCTGATAAAGTCTGACATACACAGAATGTTCTGGATAGGAGTGCTGGATAAGAGTGAAGGATTTACTTCCTTTACTAGGCAGGCAAATAGTTTAGTCTTAATTGAGGACTCCATTAACTCTCTTTGGTCTTTACTAAAAAGATACCTACATTTGCATCTCTGAATTGAAGTTGCATTTAAAAACAAGATCATTTCCATTGTTCAGATCATAAGGCCATTAGCATTCACACACCCAGGACTGTGTAGGATTTCTGATGAATCTCTGTGTGCGCACAATCTCTGTGTGTGATTCGGACAAATAAAGAATGTTATGTATTAATAGCCTTGCTATGCCAGAATGGGCAGCAGCAGTAATATCAACACCAGGCATGAAGCCACCATAATAACCGTGAGAGGGCAGAAACAAAGGTGCCTGGGAGGAGAGCATCCACCTTTCTAAGACTGACCCACCTCCCTTCATCCAGGCTTTGTGTATAAAGAGGGGAAAAAAAAAAAACACCCATTTAAATCACTGGTCACTGTATTTGGGTTTTCCTGTTAGAGCCATCTGCACTTATAAACTATACACAGCCCAACATATTTTCAAAGTAAAAATAGCAGGGGGTCAAAGTTGATGACTTTATAATCAATAAGATGCCCCAAACATTTATTTTCTCCTTTGAACCCACCCACTATCTCCACGCAGGATGTCTCAACTACAATTAAATTAGTTCAGCATTGCTTCCTTCTCCTGGTCAAGTTTCTTGCAGAGAGTATGAAATTAGCTAATGGATGAAATTGGATGACAGATATGGAAAGGTTTGAGGATATTTCTTCTTATAAATATTTGTAACTGGTAGTATCTAGAAAGTCTTTTCACAAATGAAATCATACCAATTTAATCCAGTAAAGCCTGGAAGAAAGAAACGAGGCTCCAGCGTTATTTGTTAACTGGGCACGTCATTGTCAAGGTCGCTCTCCCAAGTTTCTTTACACGGTCCAGGCTTTTTCTGGAGGGGTAACCACAGAATTTAACACTTTTAGCATTGGGAGGATTTATCTGCAATAAATGGTGTTTGTTTGCCTGGAAGATGTTCTCACCGCCTGAAGCTTTGAACCACAAACAGTGAGTCAGAGGCTGCCGGCAGATGCAGCCCAACTTTTTCTGCAGAAGGTTTTTTTATGCCTTGTTTACACAAAACATACAAAAGATTCCCCTCTGCCCAATATTTTTTATGGTCATCTATCAGAAGGTGAATAGAGCTATAATTCTGGATGCTCAATAGAATGGGTAGGTTTAATTCATGTCAGGAAATAATTAAGAATTTGACAAACAGGACTAACAGAGAATGCCTACTTGGGGAAATAAAGGGTTAAATAAAGAGGTCACCTTTGAGAACTAGGTGTCCTTCAGAATTGGGAAGTGAGATACACAGAAGGAAAGCCCCTAATGTGGGTAGAGCAGATGCAATTCAGAAACTAAGTGGGGGCCAAAGAAAGGAAAAAAGGATTAAAAAAAAAAAAAAGCATGAAAAATGCCTATGCTGATCCCCAAAGTGAAGCCACTTGACCTGAAAAACTGACATTTTCTCTCAGAGGAGGAATCTAAACAGCGCAGGCCTCCCAGGACTGATCTCCAGGCCCATCTCACTTAACATTTGTATAAACTGTCTGGCATGCAAGGGATGACACAGCAAGGTCCCCAGGTCCGCTGATGAGCCCAGCTCTGGCGGAGAGTGAAATGGCAAGCAGAAAGCCATGAGCCCAGAAACTCTCAAAGGACCAGGAGGGGAAGCAGGAAGGCACAGATTAGATCCAGCCCTGGCGAGGTAAAGAGAATTTCAACTACTATCAAAAGATGATGGGCCCTGAGCTGCCAGCCACACGTCAGAAATTAGAAATGGAAATGGCTCTGACACACCACAGAGATGGGTCTGGCAGCTTTCTGTCTGGACCCCCAACAAGTCCAAGAAATTCTCAACAGCCTCACCAAGGGTGCTGGGAGCGAAACAAAGCAGGGGCCCACTCCACCACAACCACGGGTCACCCACAGCCAAGTGCTGTGCGCAGCTCTGGTCACCATACCCTGACAAAGACACAGGGATGATCAGAACAGCAGAGGGCATGTGGAGAGGCAGCTCTCTGGAGAGAAACCCATAAAACCACCCTTCTCATCTGACAAAGGAGGCACAGAGGAATGCAACCACTTCCCAGGCTCTGGACATGTCCTCATCCCAGCCTCACCAGGTGGCCTTGGCTAAGCCATTCAACCTGGGGTTTCACACCAGTAAACTGAGGCTTATGGAACTTAGAGCACAGGCTTGGCACACAATTCTAAAATGCACCTGGAGTGCCTGGCTCATAGCAGGGGAGAAGGGACATCTGATGGCCAAGGCTTGGGGTTCAGTCAGACCTTATGTCAAATCTCAGGGAGCTCCTGGGCTAAGACGCTTGATCAGAGGCTTGTGAAGCTGCTAGCTGGTGGCCCCTCTGAGACATGATGGATTATAAAACAAAACCAAGACACTGGAAGATGTGTGTTTAAATTTGAGACCAGAGGTGGGGAGGTTGGGGGGGGGTGCAGAACTCATGCACTAAATTAAACGCAGGACACCAATAGATGGCACAATGAGAAATCCAATACAGGCTCGACTAAAACTCCAGTCTAACTGCCGCAAGGCCTCAATTTTTTCTGTTCCAGCTTCATTGGTGCATTTAGATAATTCTGTAGTCACAGGGACTACATACAAGAATTTCAAATTTAAGTTCATCTGTTCCCAACTAAAACACTGATGACACTGAGAATGTATAAGACAGTTATTACTTAATGATAGATTTAACCAAATGGCTCAAAAGCTGAAAGTTTAATGGAATCCAATATGCCAAGTCCTTCAAGGAAGAATTAAAATTCATTCCTAAAAAGACTATACAAATTCCTCCTTTCATTTTGTGTGTGAGAGTTTGTTGTTGTTGTTACTGTTTGTTTTGTTTTGTTTTGTTTTGTTGGTGAAGAGACAAAAAGATTATTTTTTCAGGTTCCCCAATAATATAAAAATTCTAAAAATGGGGTATCTTGATAGGTATAGAATTCTATTTGCAAACAACATATGAACATGTACACAGATACAAATTAAACCAAAATTATCGTGTTCTAAATATTTAAGTAGTACAGATGTCTGTCACGTAACATAAATCTATGATAAGTAGAAACTACTTCCATATGTTTGATTTCACGTAAAGGGGAACAAAATAACATGATCTTTGCAAAATGATAAAGGCCATCAAGCCTCACTAGAGGTTGGTTTTAAAGTCACTGATAAGTGATCTGATTCAAAATAACTGACAAATTGTCTACTAATTAAAGCTACTACTTCAATCCTAATAGTGTATTGAAACTATTACAATGGAAGCCATAATAATTACACTTCTACAAAAACATCAAAGCTGGAAGAGGAACTATCTCCAGAGTTAGGAATTTGCAGTTTCAAATGACAGCCTTACTACTGTTAATATTAGTATCATAAGTAATGATAAAGCTAAGATAAACTTTGCATGGAAATCTACAGTGAGAGATAACACAGCAGAGAAAAGAAGAGGGCTTTGTGTTCAACTCTCAGTGCTTAACTATGTGATCCAGCAAGTTACTTAACTTCTGTGCCTCTGTCTCCTTGCTTCTAAAATGGAAAAACAGAAGGATCTATCTCACAAGCTGCAATGCCTGGCTCAGAGTACTCAATAAATCCTAACTGTCAATGTCATTCCATTATTATTTCAATTTACGAATAACATTCACATACATAAGTAGCTTATTACTATTAAGTAATAATACAAAGAAATACTTTATTTAAAATTTAATTAAATCCCATGTCGAGTATATGGAAAGGGTATGATTCATACCACCACTCTTTGGCTCTTTCTGACAAATCAGAATGAAATGAAGAGTCAAATATAAAATACAATTGGATGGATAGATGCAAAGGTAAGTTCCAGTTGGGATATTTAATAACAGCTAATATTTATTGAGTACACTCATGTTCAAAGAGTATGCTCAGCATTTAATCTTACTATTATAAATATTACAGTTCAGAAACTGAGCCCCACCAGGTTAATAACCTTCCCAAGGTTACTACTGAGTGGATTCAGGCAGATTGATTCAGAGGACCTGCTGCATGGTACCCCACTGCCCACGATGAATTTCCTTTGAACACACTTTTCAAATATTCTCCTCACTCTGCTCATTACCAACAACAGAAATAACCATTCTCTAAATGAAGACACAGGCATGTGTTTACAGGAACCAAATTTCCTTTATACCAGCAATTCTCACATCTGTTTATGAGGATCAGCTGGATTTTCATCCCTAGTGACTAATGTTTTTCCTTGTGCTTCTAGAATTCTAGTTTGCAGATTTACTAAATAGGTATGTATGTGCATTTCAAATAATTTCAGGATTCCCTTGAAATGTAATAGCAACTAATCCCATTTACTGAAAAAAAATACTCCTTTTCAGTAATATCATCATCTAAATCAGGATTTTCAATATGCAGTTTATAAATCCTGAATTGTCAATGGATGTTATATGCATATAGGTATATGCCTTTTCTTGGTTTGAAAAATGATTGCATTCATCAGATTCTTCAAAAGGCCCTCAAAAATATTAACAATGATTTAGCTAGAGAGCCTCCAAGCCAAATTACCTCATTATATTAATTTTAGTCTTTGGGGTTCTCAAATGGAATATGCTTTGCAACCCAAGGCCTTATGAGTTCATGGCAGAAAGAGAGCAAAATTCATGAGAGACAGGATTCTGGATCATAAATGGGGAAACTTGTTCCAGCAGAAATTCTCTGTAAAGGTGACCTTGGGGAAATCACTTAAAATTTCTGGACTTAGTTCCCTGGGCCTGGAAAATAACTGTATGTTACCTAATGATGTCAGGGTTTTCTCCTCAGTTCTATTATGACATAACTGTTCCACACCTGCAATGCAAAGTCACACAGAAGTCACCGGAGCCACTTACATCACTAATGAGTTCAGTGCATTTTCTGGCCAATTCCATTCTTAGGTCTTCAATAACAGGCTTCGGGAATATCTGTTCAGAAAAAAAAAAAAAAAAAGGTGGGGGTAACATTTTGTCCTCATCCATTACAGGAACAAATTTGTTCTTGGGTGCATTAAGTGCTCTCTCACGTACCTTGTCTTCTTCATTTTCTTCTTTCTCTGTGTTTCCCTCTTCAGTTTCCTCTTTCCCAGCCTCAAACACAGGGTCCCTCATTCTTACCCTGTCAAAATATTTATATTTTTAAACTTCACTAGTGTAGCATCTTTTTTTTTACAAACCACAGCACACTGGAGCTCCTATGTGTCTCTGGTGCTCGGGCAGGAATGACCTTGCCAGGCGTCATCTCTGGCTCACACTTCACTCTCCTTATCTCAATGGAGTGTGAGGGAATGGAATGGATCCCAGGGCTCTGCCAGGGTCAGCCTCACAGGAGGAAAGAACACTTTCTCAGGCGAAATTCAATCTGACAAACTTAAAGACAACATTCTTCAAACTGGTGAAGAAATCCAAAAGAGAAAATTTATCTTTCACTAATTCAATTCATTCATGAAACAGTTTAAAAAGGACTTAGAGGGTCTAGGAAAATTTCTCAGCTAACGGTACACAAGATACCACAGCCCAAAGCCTGTTATCGCAGATTCCTCAACTCTGTCTAAATAAAGCTTTCTCTGGAATGTCAGCTCTAATTCCATATAGGGAACCTGGATCATTCAGACTCATTTCATTAACCTAAATTAAACGTTTTATGAGACATTCCCATACTTTCCACAACCTAAAAAAAAAAAAAAAAATCCCCTCTTTATATTAGCTTATTAGGGGCTGGTAATTTATTATGAAAAGCCCTTTGAACCACTTCAAAGAATCTATTCTGAGTTAATTATGACTGTTAATCTTATATTAGGGAGCATTGTGTTGTATTAATTGTAAACATCATTGAACATGAGCAGTTGCTGTTAATACATGTTGATATATCATTGAAGAATTTTAGAAACATCATCACTTCAAAAAAATAATCATCCTCTTTGATTCTGCTCAATGTGTCAATTTTCACAAATTCACTAGTTATTTGTGTATTCCTCAATGCTTACTACACACTTGGGAAAAGTTAGAAAAATAAATTATCACAATATTTATTATGTAGTATATGTCACCAGTTATATTACTAAATATATATTTCTCAGAACAAATCCTCTATTGTCCATTTAGGCAATTTAAGACTCTATGTAATACATAATTTATGCATTTGGCTATTTTAATCATAAGGTGAATTTATTTTTACAAAGCAATAGCATATTAGTGTTAGATATTGTAAAAATACCCTACGGTGAATAATGAAACTGCTTATATAAAATGCTCCTTTATTCAAAATAATAATTCCAAACAGCCAAGTAGAATACCATTTTCTCTTGATATGCAATCTAGTTTTCAACTTATTAAGGCCTTGGCCTTACCTAAACTGAAAATTCTGACAAGAAAAACATCCCACATAATTGTCAAAAATAGATGATTTCTCAAATTGTGTTTCATGAGGGAAAAGTCCAAAAACAATATTTGGCAGAAAAAACAAGTTTCTTAAACATGTTTGGGAAACCTGTTTACTAATCCCTACCTGCCTCTTAGAAATCCACATGCTATATTGACATTTGGATTTTCAGCCAAAAATAGACCTGTTTAGGTTTCCTTAACCTGCCATTTCCCAAACAAGAATCCTGTCCATTTCATCTCATCTATCGTTGTTTTCTTAATGACACCTATTACCCCAGAAAACTTCTTTTTTCATTCTTCTATAAAGTATTATTTAGGGAAATACTGCTCTATTCAGACAAAATGTTCTAAAAGAATTATTGGTATTGTCATGAAATGATTTTGGGGGGAGGTGGGGATGTGCCAGGAATTGAACTTAGGGACACTCAACCACTAAGCCCAATCTCCAGTCCTATTTTGTATTTTATTTAGAGACAAGATCTCATTGAGTTGCTTAGCACCTTACTTTTGCTGAGGCTGGCTTTGAACTTTCTATCCTCCTGTCTCAGCCTCCCAAGCAGCTGGGATTATAGGCATGTGCCACCGTGCCCGGCTATGAAATGGTTTTTGATACAGGTTAAATTAATGACATTGCAATATGGTGCTTACCAGCAGAATGCCAAAAAGAAACTGTTCCTGGCATGCTGAATTTGGAAACAGGCATGTCATGCCCGCCTAGTGCAGCAGATTCTACGAGGAAACTCACTGTGCGTTATACTTGTTGCATAAGGGGAAAAACACATGGGCTCTGGTCATTTCCCTCAAGGTTCTGCCAAAAGACTATCGTAATATGCTGTAGAAGATCTATTACACGAATTTTAGGGAGGAAACAAGTTCAAGGGAATAACAATTTCTAAAAACTTTTCTTATAAACTTCTAGAAGTACAGAGAGGAAATCAAGCCAAAACTGCCTAAGGCACACCTCTCGGCTCATATTTGAGATGACAATGCTGACTTTGCTGGTGGTGATGTCTATTCCCCACAGTGAACTGTCCAAATCAGGGCTGAGCAGCAGCCATCCTCTCGTTTCCCGTCATTCAATGAATTCTTGTTGACTCTCCACTGTGCTGCAGAGAATAATCTGTTGAGATTTAATGCACAAAAGTTTCAAATACAACATGCATTGTGAACACAAATTTTCCATTTGAGATTTTAGAAACAGGATTTCAAAGCCAGTGGGATCCTTAAGAAGATGATACACCTACAGCCCTCTCTTTACAGAGGACAAAATTAAAGCCAAGCAAAATAAACTATCTCCTTTGCACAGTTATTCAATGGAGTTCTATAATCACAACCTAACTAGAGCCCTGTTTATTCAAAATACAAGTGTTGTTAGGCTAGATACTCTGCTTGATGTTAGAAGGATACAATGGTGAATAAAACATGTTTTGTGCTAAGATTAGGTACGAAATAAAAAACCCATCATTCAAGACTTGCTGGATGAACTCTTTAATGGATTGTCTGGCAAGCCGCATACACCATTACTTTTGATTGAATGCATCTTTCTTCCTTTCACCTATGAGTATAATATAAAATTCATGTCAAGTTTTCTCTAAAAAATTTTAAGCTCTGCACTTTATCACAGCAAAGCTCTCCTGTCAGTAGCGCTAAAATCTGACTTGGGGGATCAGAAAAGTGTTTTTCATGGACAAAGTTCCCTATCATCTTTTTTTAAACCAAGTTTAATGTTGTATTCTAGTACAGATTTTTACCTTGGGGTACCCCCAAAGGGAATATCTGTACAGTTGCTAACCCCTGTTACTTATCCTGCACTTCATTTATGTTGTCTTTTTTTTAAACTTTGGTCATGTCCCCATGCTGTGATACCGAATGGGACCAAGATGGGAATCACATTCCTTATGGTGAGACCTTCAACATCCAGGTCTAGATCTACCATATCCTCTAGGGGAAATTATTTAATCCTTCTCTGCTTCTAATTCTGCATAAACAGAAAAACTAAATTACTGTAAGTTAATAAATGGAAAGCACTTGAACAATTTCCAACTAACCAGTAAAGGTACAGTTACAGAGAAGCAGGGTTTTCTCATTGAAAAGGGTGAGATGCTGTGTCATCAATATAATCTTTTTTTTTTTTTTTTGGAGGGGAGGCTGGTACTAGGGATTGAACTCAGGGGCACTTGATCATGGAGCCACATTCCCAGCACTATTTTTGTATTTTATTTACAGACAGGGTCTCACTGAGTTGCATAGCGACTCGCTTTTGCTGAAGCTGGCTTTGAACTCACGATCCTGCTGCCTTAGCCTCCTGAGCTGCTGGGATTTCAGGCATAAGCCACCATTCCCAGCATCACCAATATCTTCTCAAAGTTAAGAAATGTGTCCCACAACCTGAGAGCCTAAAGATAAGAGTGAAGTTATGTTTTTATGATATACGGGTCTTCCAATCTTTCTATAGTTTGATATGTATTCATAGGCATCTATATTTCCTTAGCAACTGCTAAGTGGGTGGCACCTTTCTCTGGAAACACAGCTTCTGGCCAAGGAAACATATCTGCACCAGCACTGCAGTCACAGAGTGTCTGACTGTCCTCAGTGTGCTTAAGGTCACACATCCCTCGGTTTTGGATGTTTTAAACTTTTTTCACTTCTTTCTCCTTTCCTTTTCTTCCTAGTGATAACAGATGTGCTCTTCTTCAACACCATGACAAGGTACTTGCAAATGTAAATTTATAAACAGATAGATCAATCCTGAGTTGAAATGAAGGCATCCAGAGGGTGTCACTAAAATATGCACCTTGGTGTGCTGATTGTTTTAAATTGAAGGAACTTGGGAATCTTAAGATGCCGGCAGAGGCTCTTCGGAAGTTCCTTTATCTACCTGCAGACTAGACCTGCCAATGATAATACAAACTGCCTCTACTCTGTTCATTTTTTCAACCAAGGAAGAGTAAGGTCACATCATAGGAGAGACTGAAAGTCCAACATCAGGCCAAGAAAACAGGAAAATTATGTCCTAGTTACCATTAGTCTCCAGGCCCATTCACTTCCCCTGAAAATCATTTCCTCTAAAACTGCCCTTCCCCCTTGAAGAGAGTATATAAGCTTCTGAACCTCACCGGGCCAGTGGGTACTTGTCCTTCTGTGAACACTCCATGTACATAGTAACCTGTGTGCCTGGACTTCTGTTAATTTGTCTATTGTCAGTTTATCTCAACAAACTCAATGACTAAAACTTCAGAGAGCAGAGGGGAAGTTCCTTCCCTGTTAAGGAAAACTTGCAAAGATAAAAAGATTTGATTTTATACTAAAATGAATTCAATATTTCTTATTATAAAATATCTATCCTAAATGACAAGGTAAGAGAAGAACTAATTTGCTTTGATTCAATTTTCTGTTGGGACAGTTTTTCATGCTCATTTTTAGCTGCCTGGTTTTATTTATCACTATCCCTCAGAAAGTTCCTACTTCTTGATGGAATCCCAAGCAATTTTACATTTGCCACATCTTTACACATCACTTGGCATCTGCCCAAAAGAGAACTTTGCTAATAGATAAGTGGGAAAGAAACAAGAAATGAAAGCACTCTAGGGCAATTTGTCCTCTTTATAAAAGAGATGAGTTCTGCTTAATATTAGCCCAGTCTATTTTCATAATTTACATTAATTAACATATCTTCTTTTTAATGGCTCTTTCATTACTGTTTGTTCATTAGAAATCAAAAGAACACAAAGCTACCTTAGTAATCATCACGATTACCACTCGTGCTACTAAAATAAGATTTAATAGGCTTGTTTATATTTAATTTCCATTTTCACACATATAGATCCTACATATGTAGCCAGATACTGAAGGAAGAGAAGAACAAGCAACTGCAAATAATTGGGGGCATAACAATTATTTGATGGAAAGGCCAAAATTAACAGGATAATTTTTTTCTCATCGAGAGAAGAAAGGTGCTCCTATTCACTGTCTATATTAACATAAGCATCCAATGAACTGGTTTAATTTGCAACCTACTTGAGATGTTATTTCAATGATGTTAACACCATGATCACTCCTGCAATCCCAACCCCAAGTAGAACCCCAACGTTTGAGTGGTCTACATGAGATTTATAACTAGAACCAAAAGGCCAAGTCCGATAGAACAGTTTGAATACCACCAAAATTATCTCTTTTCTAGAGTATTGTGTGAGACGTGTCAGGAATAATCATGAAGGGCCTTGAAATTGGCATATAAAACCAAAAAAAAAAAAAATTAGTAGGTATCTTATCTAGAGCTTCATTGGGACCATACTGTCCTTTCACTGCCTTGGAACTACTTTAAAATTCCATAAATTGTTGAAAACTAAAAAATAATACAAATTATCCTTATCCACAGAAATGGAAATTAACTGTGTCCTGGGGAACACAATTGATTATTGCCCTGCAGACTGACCCTTTTTCATCTATTTATAAATCTACTCCAGCATTCCCTATTACTCATTGGATTTTAGCTCTGAAAATGTACCTTTGACCCATCTGTAACATCTTACTGGTGCCTTCCTTTATTAATTTTGAAATGTGATTGTTTATGCTTTAGGAAACTCATTTTTTAAAAATTTATCCTTTAACAGTTGTGACTTATTTAATTATCCTCAATTTCTTCTTTAATATTCAGCAAAAAATAGAAAGGGAAAGGGACTCTTAGAGAAATCTCTTTTCTCAATTGTGAAATAGCTGTAAAAATTTTTTTGGCATTTATTAAAATCAGCTTTATTTTGTTTTATTTTGTTTTCAGGTCTGACCTTTTTTGACTTTTGGCAAATGCCACATGTGTGCTTGTATATATGTACATTCACACACACAAAAAAACACGCACAACACACACGCGCACGCACACACACACACAAACTCTCTCTCAAGCAGAGTTAATTCACCACAGCTGCCAGTTCCCGCCTGAAAATCATAAAAGGCTTCAATAAATGCAAAGACTTAATTACTTCTCACATCTGGAAAAACTTGAATATGAGAGTGGATTTATTGAAGAAGCTCTTGGCTTGGCTGTCAACACCATATCCAGAGCCAGAAAGAGAGCAGGCTTGATCACTCTTGGCAATTCTTTAACCCATTCAGAGATAGATGATCATCAATTAATTCATAACATGGCCTGTTTACATGATTTATGAATTTTATGAAAACATAATAAAGTAAATAATTTCCTAGTAACTTATGGAGAAAAGCTGTCTTTGTCATGTTTTGGCAGTTGAGGGTGGGGGGATGATACATTAAACTGTGGAAATAATGAAGTTCTTATATTCAAGGAAACAAAGGAAAGACTTGAAAGACTCTACAGCATAGTGAGAATGGCCATTAGAACAATGACTTACTTAAACACATGCAAAATTAGATAATTTGGCTCTTTAATGAGAAAGTGTGATAAAATGTTTCTGAAAGGGAACTAGGAAAGTTACATGAGCTCACTGCAAGAAGACTTAGCAGAAACTAAGAACTGGGCTGATCTCTGCCTGAAAAGAATATTTAAGCTGGAATTAAGCAAAGTGATAGGATACAGGGAAGGCATCCAAAGAGCATTTGCAAAGACCCAGGGACAAGAGTTGAAGGGACCAAAAGTTCAATGTCACTGGAGCATATGCTAGGAGAGATGAGGGAAGAGGAGGAGCTGAGGATCTTGCAGCAGCCAGAGACCTCAGGAGAGAGCATGATGAAGTAAATATATGGAAATCACTTATCCTAACACAAAAAGCTTAAGCTGGTTTGAACCATGAACCCTTTACAAATAACACAGTTCCTGGTCAATTAACTGTGGAAGCAGCAGCTTTGCAGCTACTCTATTCCCTTTATATGCCTTGAACTTAATTTTTACCCCTCTCTGTTATCACCAGCCAAATGAAATATTCCTTGTGTATCTGGACATTATGAAAATTCGTAGTGAAGAAAGTATTTTCAGGTCTATTATGTCTTTGAAGGAAAATACTCAGGGGAAATCCACTTGTATTATGTGTACCCAGAAATAAATGAAATTTCTGCTAAATGTGTCTATAATATAAATTTTACACTTTTACATTTCTATAATTGCAATTTTATTATTGAAATGTACCTCTTTTCCTACTCTTTACTAAACAAGTGACATCAATGTTTATACTTGAATCTTAAGCAGCGAATTACTCATACCTACATTTGAAAATGATTTCTACCCTGAAATCGTAATACCATCATACTATAAACCAGGAAAAACAATATTTCCAATGCTCACACATTCAGAACTATTGAAATACTGATTCCTGAGTATTATTTCAAGCATTTCTATAGGTATTTTTCATGTGTAACTCAAAATATAATATAAAATGGGATGATAATCAAAGTAAATATCTCATGAACACAGTTGTAAAGGTAGTGATGTTTTAAAATAATTGTTACCCTCCTAAGAGGTTTAACAAACACATTAGTGGTAATTACTCTCTGAGGCCTTCATAATCTTTATTATTTTTGTGTAAATGTGTACTGGATGGGTGTGGGTTTGTCTTCATCCATTCATTTCAATTAAGTATTTCTTGCATGCATTTTATGGGCTAAACACAATATAACAATAAAAGTTGGTCAATTTTGTTCCCCAGTACCTCCCCTTTCCTGCTCCCCTGCTCTACTGGTCTCCCTTCTCTTTTCATGATGTCCCCCACCGCCCCCTGTCCTTTTTCCCTTTAACTCTCACTAGCTTCCATATATGAGAGAAAACAAAACATGAGATTTTAATAAAGAGATTGATGCATCATTTAAAGAACCCAACGTTTCACTGGAATGAGATTCTTTTAAAATTAAAAAAAAAATTCTAATACTCAACAGAAGAGATCTTGAGCCATAAAGGAAAAGAGTATTTCTTGCTCTGTTCCATGGCAGACGGACCCAGCTTCTCTCCATGGAGCCAGCAAAGTGGATGCTTTAAAGCTGCTGGAATCTTGAATAACATCCAGATGCAATGAAGTGCTTTGAATCTAAAGATACTGTGACATGAAATGATATTCAAGGTCTTAAATTTTATTTGTATCCTCCCTCATCCAAGGTCTGCAGAAAATTTTGGAGAAAGATGAGCTGCATATAAAAACAGAAGAAGGTAAATCCAAAACTTTTGGGAGCCCTCTCCACTGACCCCTATCCAGTACTTCGAAAGCATACCCCCCTCCAAAAAAATGATTACTTTACATATAAAATCCCATTTAATCCTCACAACATCCATTTCACAGATGAGGACCCTGGGACTTAGAGCAATAACTCGCCCAAGTTCTTCCAGTAAGAGATTCAAACCCAGGTCTTAACTGCTTCCAATTGTGTAAAACCTACTAGATCACAGAGTAGTGCCACACCTAGTGACTTTTATTCCTTTCTGGTGGTAATACTATTATTTTCTACCATCTTCTTCTATTTCCAGATTCAAAGGAATTCCCATTACTGATGGTTATTTAAAGGAGAGTACTCCTTGCAGAATGGAGACAATTTGGTCCCTGTGATCTGTGAAAACGAGGCTCCATAGGAGTTAGAAGAAATGGTAAAAAGCAGGCAATAAGGAAAGCATTATGAGGATCCTTAATCTGGCAGCAACCTACTTTGAGAAATTTTTCTGATTTTTATTCATTAATGATACATGTAAAAGCAATAGTCAACTGGTAAATGTTCAACTATCATCTCTCCCAGAGTTTAAAGGGGTTTTAAAATAAAAATGTATCTTCAATTAAAAGTAAAACAGCATAATCACTGAATTGGGACAAGCCTCTGTCAAGCTGATATTAGACAACATCAAAACGCACTGCAAGTAACAACAAAAGCTTACATCTAATATTAAATGGACCAAGAAATGTCAATCCACCTAAGGCCAATCTTCCCCATGTTAAAATGGGCATTTCAAGGTCTACAATTATGCCCATTCTGCTCTTAGTACTTATCTGTACACTGATGAAATCACTCTAAACAAGATTTAGACCTTATTTTGGGCAGTACTTTTCATATTGATCGCCAGAAACCAAGATCATAAAGCTTTACTGTGGTATTTTTAACAGTCAGGAGTCAGGCAAGATTTTGCACACACAAGTGAATATAAGGGGCAGATTTTGTTTTATCCAAATAGATTGTCTTTGATACATAGCTGCCTTGATATCCAAAAGGATATTACTTTTCCTCAAATGGGATCCACTACAAAAAAGTTTAGAATGTAGTAAATGTTCATTGGCAATAGAGTTAGATAGTGGCGCTTATACCATGTTCTCTGATTTACACAAAACTACTAAATACAATTGACAGAAAAACTTGAGAATTCTTTCAATTTAGGCTAGCATATTATCATAAGTTTACCCCAAAATATTTGCACAATGTCTACATAAAAGAAATATTGCTTTCATATTTACTTTAAGCTGACGTGAAAATTTCACGTAGCAATATATTTTTAATGTATGCCCTATATTCCATTTCTTATAAATCTAAACATTTTAAATGCACGAAGAAGCTGCTTTCAGGTTTTCTATGACAAACTTTCCCAAGAAGTGAACTTTTTAAAAGCACAATCCTACTCTGAGGGTCTTTATCATATCAAAAATTTTACCTAAGTTTAAGGTTGGCTGAAAAGGAAGTATTTTTGCTGACATATGATGAAGTAAAAAAGATATTGTAATTGATGATTTTTACTAGACTTTGATACTAACAGAGTATTATCAAATTCTATTAAGTATTTTTTTTTCCTATTGAAATATCACTATATGTACTTTGGATCAAATTTGTACCTGCTTCCTCATTTTAACATTTAAAATAACTGTACATGTTTTTCCTTTGACTTCTTTCTGGTATTTGTATTACTATCTCTCCTTACATAGTGTCAGAAGTTAAAGAAAGTTCAGAAATTAATTTAATTAGGGCAAATAGCTAAATTTTATTATCCCATTTTAAACAAAGTATTTATAAGTGTAAGGTTTTAAAAATTTAATATAGTGTTATATTTTCTTAACTAACTTTATGAGATCTTTTAAAGACTATCTGATTGCCCATTAAATGTGGCCAACTCAAAATACAAAAATTTTTGTAAAAATATAGATTACCTGTATTATAAATCTAATCTTCTTGGATAGGGTTGCAGAAGACTTTAAAATAAATCTTAAAATTGTAAAATTTTACAGTTCAACTAGTTCTTTATTTAGTTTATCAATTTATTTATTTATACTTTAGCTCAGCATTTTAAAAAGTTTTTTTTAACCTTTCCAAAACAAAGCAAGGGTGAATGTCTGTTTAAACAAACAATCTTTATTTAAATATGCACAGGTTAACATTTTCATAATGTAAGAACTAAATATTTTTCAAAACATCATCAAAAATGAATAGCATAAATTGTATTATAATCTTTAATAATGTTTGTATTTCAGAGACAGGACCAGTGATTATATTTGGGACCATGATTTGACAAATTGTAACAACTAACTTATGCAGTATATAATAATGAGACTTCTGCTCTAGCTCTGTATGTTCTATTCAAACAATAAAACACATGTGAAGTGTCATGAGGTTATAGTGAAACAATAATTGACAGCAGACTTTTATTTTCTAGGCTGGCAAAAACATTATGGCAGACCAGACCAGGATGACCAAGAATTGAGAAAAGTCGAAGCCCATTAGAATCTCATTGAATGAACCACAGAGATTACAGAGATTCATGGGCGAAGGCAAACAAGGGGAGTGTCATGTTTAGTGTGAGCAGAGGAAAGCATCAACACAAGGTGAATCCTAAGACCTGGGTTCAAAGTCCTCCCTCTGTACAAATTAAACCAATCTTTCCAGCTCAAACACTGTATGATTATCACATGTATCTACTTATCTACTAACATCAGAGCATCCTTATCCAAAAATCCAAAATCTGAAGCTTTCTAAATGTTTACATGAGGCCATAGGTGGGTAATTCCACACTTGACTTCATGTGGAGGGTCACAGAAAAAACACAGATGCACTAAAAATATATAAAATTATCCTCAGGCTATATGTATAAGGTGTACATGGAACATAAATGAATGTCATATTTAGATTTGAGTCTCATCCCTGTTATATATATGCAAATATTTCAAAATCCAAAACACTCTGAAATCTGAAATACTTAACTATAATAAACTATGATACAAAGAGTTCAAAGATAAAAATATCATCCAGGAAAAATTCTTTTTCAAACTTTTTTTTTTTAAAAATGCTTTTTTTGTTTGGTGTTTTCTGTCTTTTGTTTTGGTCAAAGGGCAACAGAAGGAAACAGTAGGCATGATGATAAGCACTTGACATATATCATCTCATGGAAGATGCATATGGAGGACGCATAGTTCTCGAAAGTAAATACATTGGGGATCTCCAAACTGAAGCATCAACATGACTTGATCCAAGATCTTCTGTATATAATTATATATCATCTCACCCTATAACCTGCTATATGCATTTGACTCTGTGAAATTGTATTGCTGAAATGCACTTTTTAAAACTCCCTTTTATTATGACTACAGTTCAAAATCTAAACAGGTTTAACTGGATGGCTAATAAACCCATTCCCAAAAGACATCAAAATATTATAACTAAAATATAAAACCACAGTTTTTAAACAACTTCAGGATATTCTCATAGTTGAGTTTTAAAACTAGTACATTTAAATTAAGTACATATACATAAGAAAATATAAGTGAGTTCCAGATGCGTATAAAAAAGAGATGTATTCCCAAGGCATGAAAAATCATCAGTGAGGTAACCATGCTTATACTATATTCATGTCTATGTGTTCCAAATCGATCTAAACATAATCAGTGGGAAATTAAATTCTGATAGAGCCAAGAGTATGGCTTTGAAAAGCTTTTAAGCATTTATCTCCACAGTGATCTCATGGGGAGTTCAAGCTTGCTTTTCAGGCAACTACACTATTCAAAGCTCTAAAAAGCAAATATTTAGCATTGCACTAGATCTGTTACAAAAAAAAAATTCTTTGCAGTTTGACTTAATAGAAGAAAATAGTTTTCATGTTATCACAAATGGGGAAAGAAATAATTATCTTAATAAGTACTACCTTTCTTTATCTTCAAATTTAACTAACATTCTGTCTTTTAAGATCACAATAACTTTCATGACTCTTCATAATAACAGTATTTTATATTTTCTGCAATGTGAATGTGTGAAAAACTAAAAATCACTTTTTAGAAATAAACTACATGACCCACACACTATATTTCATATTATTTCTGTTTTGATGTTTTCAGTTGTATTACTAGTCCCCCAAGGGACATTTAGATACTGTGACGACTTATGGAAAAAAATCAATGGCATTATATGTCTGAAATACAAATGTACATTTGTTCATGTATATGGCATGTTCAACATTTGATTTAAAATATCAATATTCAGAGTACAATTTATAAATGTTAAATGATTGCAAGAAATTTAAAAAGCTGAAAAAAAAATCCAGCCTTGCACACTCAACGCTCTTATAATCTAGAAGTAGAAACAAAGCAGTTAGAGAATATAAAGAAGTCATCAGAGAAGTACGGAGTGTTCTAACAGTGCAGAAAACTGAAGAAATCCCAAGTATCAGGAAGATTCTAAAGTTTCATGAATAATGCCTTTGAATGTGCACTTATGATGAGTTTGTTTTTTCAAAGTGAGAAAAATGGCAGATTGGAAGACATGTGACAAGCAAAGACAACAGAACAGCCACACCATGAGAGGTTCACTGTAACATGAGGAAGATGTAGGAGTGAAGAACACAAAAGGCAGACCGGAGACAGCTTCCAATGTCAAAGCAACAATTTTTTTTTTATATAAATCATTAGTGCATTGTAGCTTCACCTAACAGTGGGGTTCATTCATTTAACCTATTTGGAAATGCATATAACATAGTTTTCTCCATTTCAATCCTCAGCGTCAAGGCAACTACTTTATATATAATTCCATCAGAAAACTTGAGTCGCAAAGTTTTACTCATGAAAGTAACATATAAATCTAGTACAGAAAGATCAATCCAGTTACAGTATTGATAGGCTGAGGTGAATCGGGAAGAAAATCAGAAGACTTTTGCCAAATTGTCTAAGTAAGAGGTAAAGACCTAGGCCAGGACCCTGGAAGTGATAAAAGGTAGAGATTTGGAATTTATTAAAGATGTGGACTGCACAAGAGACAACATGTGAAGAATGAGAGGAGAAAGGTAGTGGGCAGGTATTGAGAGCCACTGTGAGCAGAAGGGAGGTGTGTTCAGAAAAGGAAATGGGTTGAGTCAAGATGGAATTGTTCCAGTGGAGCACCAGCCATCAGTTAGATATACAAAGAGTCTTGATTGAAACCTGAACTCAGTTCAGAAGGGGGAGTCAGAGTTCAGAGAACCACTGGCAAATCTAGGAGCAAGTACTCAGAATAATTTTCAAAAGCATCTCCTAAAGAAAGGCAATTTGTTCCCCCCAAAACACTGCTGATCCTTCACTTTGAACATGGGAAAAGAAATACTCCTGAAACAAGGTCTCTCGTGAGTGAGAGAAAAACTCCTTTACAATTCTTAACAGTTAGCAAAGCACAAAGCAAGGACCCAAAAGTATAAGAAATAAATGAACTCTTTATGACAATAAGATTTTACCAACAAATATTTTTTAAACATTTATATGCAAGCCACCAGATTTTAAAGATTTTTAAGGCCAATATTTTAAGTCATATCTTCAAGCTAAAAGAGCATGTTTATGCCCAGATAATAAATGAACATTCTGTTTAAACAGAGCTGTTCAAATTTATTTCTAAATGTTATCGTAATCTTGTAACTCACATACACCGCATAGTAAGAGATGAAATACTGTTGTATTGTGATAAGCCCTTATTAATTAAATCAATTCTCATTTCAGAAATTTTTTAAATGTAGAACTAAAAAAGTCTATAAAAGTTGTAAGCCTTTTTTTTCCTGGGTGAGAAGTGAAACAAAATAAACCACTGATAATTACCAGTCACCCAGTCTAACTAGATGTTTAATGAGAGTGAATTGCTAAATTTTAGGATTCTAGAATGATAAGAAGAACTTTGGCTTATGGAATTCTCCACATCTTGGTCTATACAACCTTTAAATGTACCTGGAAAACTACAAAAGAAGGGAAGGTAGAAAGAGAAGTAAACTATCAGATTAAAATTTTTTTAAAAAAATTGGGGCCAGGTTGTGGTTCAGTGGTAGAGCACTTGCCTACCACGTGTAAGACATTGGGTTCGATCCTCAGCACCACATATAAATAAATAAATAAAATAAAGGTCCATCAACAACTAAAAGAAAAAAGATTTTTAAACTTTTTTAAATGTATATATGACAGCAGAATGCATTACAATTCTTATTACACATTTAATTTAAATTTTAGGACTATTAGAGTCCTGTTATGAAATCTTTCTTTGGTAGCTCTGATGAAAACAATTTTAACTTTTCTTTTTTCTTCCCTTGATTAAAAGCTTCTAACCCTGTTTAGGTATAAAAATGTGTCCCCAACTAAAGTTCTTCCAGGCAACAGTCTGATTACACACCACCACTCTAGTGATGAATCAATAATATTTGACAAAGAATATATGATCCATGTCCCACAGTGTGTTGACATGCGAGGAAAACTATTACAACTTCTATTGACTTTTTTAGTTCTAAATTTTAAGACAGATAAATATTATGCCCACAAAGTAAATGAACGTTCTGTTTAAACAGAGTTGTTCAAATTTATTTCTAAATGTTATCATAATCTTGTAACTTATTTATAAATAAATAAATAAACTAATCTATGGACCTATAATAGTACATGTATGCTATTTATGGTCAACACAAAATATACAGGGCAATGGGTGTGAACTTATTTACTGAAAGAAACCATATGAAGAAAACAGATGCGTCCACAGTAGAGGGAAGGGAACAAAGGGAGGGAGGAGGGGAAGTATTGGGAACTGAATTACAGAAAATTATATTCCATGCTTTTATAATGATGTCAAAATGAATCCTGATATTATGTATAAATAAAAAAAACTCATAAAAGATGAAAAAAGATGTATCAATACACTAAATTTTAAACCTCTGGATTGAAACTGTATCTCATTTAGGCTAATATCCAGTGTCTACCTAGCACAAACATGATAAAAATACAGTATTAAATTTTAATAAAAAATCAGCTTATAATGAATAAAGACATGAAAAAATAATCAGCTTATAAAGCCCAAGTTCTATCATTTTCTTCTCTCCCAGTACACATACACAAAAATCACACTTAGTGTTGTTGGCAAAGCATTATCATCTATAATAGCCACTAATATTGCAATTTCACACTAGCCTGCCACATTTAATTCACTTCTTTCTTCAAAATGGCCTCTGTTCTATTTCTCTGAGGGAACAAATCTATAATGGCCATGGTTTTCATTTTCTTACTGATGTGTCTATCCCTGCCACCAAGAGAAGGAAATGCAACTCACAATGCTGAGCCAGCCTGCAAGCTGAGGTGGTTCTGGAAATAAGTATTTTATTTACTTCAGATTGAAAATAAAGCTCCAAACTATTCACATGTTAGCCACACATCACTATGAATCATGTGTCTCTTTTGTAACTTGGTATTTGGAACAATGTGGGAAGGGTCAGGAAAAATAAAGGTAGTTGTGTGAATTTTGATATAAAATCAAAATCCTGCAGGGAGGATGTTTGGGTCAACCCAGAAGGTCAACTCTCTCTGAATATCACATAAAACACTGAAGAGCACAACTACAAAATTAATGTGTTTCTGTCTCATATTGTAATATCTGAAGGAAAAATATTTTTAACTTACTCTTTTTAAATTTTTTTTTGTACTCGGAATTGAACCCCAGGGGTTCTTTACCCCCTGAGCCACATTCCCAGCCCTTTTTGTTTTTTAAGACAGGGTCTGGCTAAGTTGCTGAGGCTGGACTGAAACTTGGGATCCTCCTGCCTCAGTCTTCCAAATTGCTGGGATTACAGATATGTACCACCACGCCCAGCTAGCTTCCTCTTCTTAATATCTGGTGTAAGTAATTTAATTGTGTTGAAAGAAATATCAATAGCATAAATAAAATTTAATATGATCATTGAGTAAATAAGGATGAACACTTCTGATTAAATATTAATAAATTAACAGGGTCCTAAAGGATATATGCAGGATACAGTGAACATAGCAGTTAAAACAGAGGCTGGAATAAACATAGTAATTAGAATCTAAGCTCCATCACTTACCAGTTCTGTGAGGGTGGGCAAGTTATTTAATTTCTCATAGCAAAGCATTAATTCCTCTTCAATGAATCTGCAATAACAAGGACCACATCCTCAGAAAGATCCTTGATAAATCAGATAATATACTTACAAGCACTTGAATCAGTATACTTAAGGAGTAAAGAAATACTTAATGTTTTGTCATTCTCTCAAAATTTTTTCCACTTAACAAGATCATGCATTGAGAAATTCTGGAAGGAATTAACCAAACAAATGATGCCATTTCTGGCATCAGTAATATGGTTCCAGGATTGTTTGACTATTGCCCATTTCAAAAAGTTTCCAGTTGTTATAAAAAGGTACATTATTATGATTAAAAATAAACTAAACTATGCATTTTATTAAGTAATTGAAACTAAGAAAATATTTTATGGCAAGAGAAGACATACAGATGGGGTCTAGGTCCTTGCTGGTCTGTGTTTTGTGAGAACATCACATTTTCTTTTTAATAAAATCATGTGATACATTGGTTGATAACATAGGTACTGGTTTCATTCCTAACTAGTTGGCTGATCTTGGATGAGACTGTACAACCCACTAAGCCCCACTTGCTTTCTTTGCAAAATGGAGTACAAGCAGCCCATTCAAGGAGTATCTCTAAAAATTCTTTCATTTCAACTATATTCCTATGGTCATGAGTATCATGTATAATTATTTTTTATTTATTTTATTTTATTTATTTTTTGGTACAGGGGATTGAATCCAGGACACTTTATCACTGAATTCAATTCCCAGATCATTTTATTTTTTTTATTTTGAGACAGGGTCTAAGTTGCTTAGAGTTTTGCCAAGTTGCTGAGGTTGACTTCAAACCTGTGATCCTCCTGCCTGGACTAGCAGGCAAACACCACAGCTCCCAGCACCATTACTTTTGCTTAAAAAAGATTTTTAAGACATTTTATAGTCTTTGTTATCAGATCTGTGTGCTAATAGAGCATTAATTAATAAAATAGCATAAACAGGAACAAAGCCAGTGCATATGAAAAAGTACATCCCATATGGAATGTGGTAGATGTCTTGATAAATAATGCTAGAGCATCACAGGAAAAGTAATTGGATCAACTCCTCATATCTCATCCTAAGATAAATTCTAAATGGAATCCAAATCTAAAATATGAAACCATGGGAGAAAACATTGGGGAATTACTTTGTAACTGGGAGTGGAAAAAATCAAAGCCAAAGGGGAAAAATAATGACAATTCAATATGGTCCAAAAAAGATGGATGAACAGTTCACAGGAGAAAAGAATCACAAGGGGCCATCAGCATAAGACAGGTTGCTCAACCTTGCTAAGAAGAGAAATTCAAATTAAAACGATATGAGATCCCACTTTGTTACTTTTTGAATGAGTAAAAATTCCAAAAGTTTGACAACATATTCAATGGTAAGACTGTGAAGAAAAATATTTATGGAAACACCAATAGTTCAACCCCAATGGAAGGGAATTTGGTAATATGTAGCAAAATCACATAAGTATTTGCTTTTTAACCTATGAGTTCCCTCATAAAAGCAATTCACAAGAGTACTATTCTGGAAATAACCCAATGCTCATCAACAAGATACTGGCTAAAGAAATCATAGTAAAATTGTATAAAGGAGCTGTCAAAATGTACAAGGCAGATCCCATGCACCTAATGAGTGACCTGTAAGATCCATCAATCAAGGAAAAAGACATGTACAGAACTATGTGCCCTGTCTGTTACCGTTTGGGAAAAGAGGGAAGAATGCATGCTATATAAACACTCTGACTTATATGTTCTAATAAATGAATATAGGATTAAGCCAAGCAATAGACAGATCTTCAAAAATGAATTTTTACTAAGAAAAGGAAAAACACACAAGAAGAAATGAAGATAAAAAATAGTAACTCTCCCAATATATTTTATTTTGTAATTTTGATTTTGGGTAACCATGTTAACATTTTATACAACTAAAAAATATAAATAACTCAACAAAACAAATCAACCTCTAAAATTCAAAATCACACTGAAATAAATAGGTTGAATTACATATCAACTTAAGTGACATAACTATGAAGAAAATAATTCTAGCATTTTGGCATTCTACCTTCACTTTATTGGGTACTAACAGCATTGTTATTTTGGAAATACTATATTTTTATCTTTCAAAAAACATGTGTTTACCAGCTCTGTCCACTGAATCCATCCAGAAGAAATAGCAACCTACTATCAATGGGTAATCAAAATATTAGAAAGACTATTTTCAATCTTTGGTCTTGAACAGTCTGAGATAACCACCGAGAAAGTGAGTTTATGCCTATTCCTCCCTCAGGAAACAATGCTGACACTTCAAACTGTTAAATAAATACAGAGTAATGCTGAGCCATGCCAAATTTTTCAGGTCTAAGGTAAAGTTAGAAAAAATATGGTCTCTCTCTCTCTCTCTCTCTCTCTCTCTCTCTCTCTCTCTCTCTCTCTCTCTCTCTCTCACACACACACACACACACACACACACACACACACACACACACACTCCTGGTTATTATCCATTTGCCTCTGACAAAGCTCCATGGTCTCTCTCCTCCGCCCAGCTCCAATCCCAGGAAATACCCTGCACACAGCACTAACTCCCTGCAGGCTCTCCTAGTTAGGCTAAGGGAGGCAGCAATGAGAAATGAGAAGGCGAAGAAATGCAGAGGTATTTCTTTCCCACCTCCTCCCTGACTCTGTTAGTGGTTTCATCCTCACAGGTGTGACTTGCTCTAGGTGGGCTCTCCTCCACAATCCCAGTTCTCCATGGGCTTCAGTCAGAGGGCACTCCTGACAGCCTGAAACTCTGAGCACGTAACTATCCCTTAAATATGCCCACAGCTCTGTAAATTGTCTCTTAATTTCCCATCAATTGAGTTTACTCTGTTTCTTGCCCCATTCTGACCAATATGTGAACACATACACACACATACACATAAGCACACACCTATGGACACACAATCACACACACACACACACACACACACACACACACATATATATATATGCACATATACATGCATGCACACACAAACACACATGCATATACAGGTATATGCAGATAGATATGTGTATATATAGTTATACCTGTATGTCCATACATATGCAAACATACTTATATTCATATATTCTATTCACATATACACATATAAACAAAACATCTATAAATAAGTATATATATATATATATATAAAATTATACACGAACATAACGTATGCCTGTATAAAGTTGCCAAAAAACCTTACTACAAAATTTAATGTGAAAATGCATTATTTTTTGTTGTTGTTGTTGTAAAGGAAAATAGAGTAGTTAATGGTCTCCTAAGTATGTTCCCAAAATTTCTATGGCTCTAAAATTTTATGACTCCAAATCACATGTCTAGACACTGCATGACTGAATAAAATCCATGAACAAGCCGTAGGGTCAAGGGAAGCATGCACCTGGAGAACAGGTGTCAAGGGGCAGCATTTCTGCTCTGCAGGAGCCAGATATGAAGAGAGTCAGGACCTGAACATCTCCGTGTCTTGCTGACTCCTCTGTGCGCTAGGGATGGGAATAAGAGCCCTATCTACCTCACCCTGTTTTGTTGGGAGGCCCCAACTGCACTAAGTGCTTCAGAAACATTAAAAGCATGAGAAAGATATATCTCATTCTATTTAATCAGGATCTGTACACTGATATACCAATAAATTCATACAGTGTCACTTTTCGCCCCTCCTTCCCCCACCAAAAAGCCAACTCATCCACTTAAGAGCACTCAAGACTGAAACAAACCTTGACAGAAAAATCCAGTCTATTTCTTCTAATCAGCAGGAATGCATCAAAAACCATTATGGACAGATGGGTATTTTGTTCTATTTTTAAAGACCTCCAGGGAAGGAATTCTACAAACTGTCTCGGCAGCTCGTGTGCCAAAGCATTGTAGAATAACTTATAAATATGTGAAGAGTTGAGAGGGCCTCCAGCATGCCGCTCAGCATGGGCATGCCCCCAGGAACACCCCCACACTGCTAAGGAACATTCTGAAAATTCTAGCCATCCCTTTGATTATTCCTTCAGAAATTAAGTCAGGGAGAAAAAAAAAAAGACAATTCTGTGCTAACAGAAAATATTCTCAATAATATAAATTATTATACCAAACACAGAGATAGAATACTTCATAAAGAAATCAGGGTGGGGAAAAATGGAGAGAAGCATTTTCATCCTGGTGCATAATAGGAGCTCAAGAAACACTTGCCATGAGTATTAAATACATGTATTCTGAGAAGTACAATCTGCCTCTCATCCATATGTGGAAGAAATGTTTTCTTGATATTCTATCTGGAAGTGACCACAGCATGTCTGATTTCACACTGAAGCAATAAAAGTCCGAATTTCATTCTTTTGTTCAGGTACTGGCTCCCAACACCTGTTCTCTACCAACATAAGTAGACCCTGACTTAGTTCTAGGCCTCAGAGCTCTTCCTATGCAGGAACCCAGCAGGAATAAAAGAGGGAACAAGTATTGGATGAAATCCAACCTACACTTCTTTATCTGTCCCCTCTCTAATTCATCTGGGCATCTTTGCTAATTTTGCATAAAGGTTCTATGTAAGCTGTAGCTTTTTTTGGTCCCCGTATCTAGGTCTCCAGGATTTAAAGTTTAATATAGACTCATTTTTGGACACTGAATACAAATTTCTAAATTGGTGATTGTCATCTAGGGCAATTCTGTTCCCAGGAGACATTTAGTAATAATATCTAAGGACATTTTTGACTATCACAAATAGAGATTCTTAATGTCATTTCATGGGTAGGGGCCAGGGATATTGCTAAACCTCCCATGATGTCAGAATAGTGGCCCACAAGCAAGAACTCTCTGACCCAAGATATCAATAATGCCAAGATTGAGGAGTCCGGTGCCAGATTCAAATCCACTCTACAGTGCCTTCCAGGACCATGAAAGTTTTATCTCTAACACCTTACAGTAACTGATCTGCTCCAATGTCCACACCTCCGTTCACTGACTCCACAAATATTTATTGAGTGCTTATAGCTCTCCACGAGGCATGCCAACAAAGAAAAGCAACACACTCCTTCAGAAAGTCATAAAAACTAGTTAGAAAGGAAGATGCAAAACAGTGAGTATCTTGTCAGAAACAAAACACACAGAAGGTAGCCAAGCATATAACTACGTAAACTGTTTTAACCATTTCTGATGAAATGAATGGAGAATATGAATGGATAGGACCTCTTGGAATAAGTCTAAAATCCTTTTTTTAAATCTGGGGGTAGGGGGGGGTGATAGACATGAGAAGAGAATGGGTGGAAGCAATTTGGTTTTGTGTGCTCTCTGGAACACAATAGACTTTCCCCCATGGAAAGAGATTATAAGTGATAGTTCAGTTATAGGTCAGCCTAAAAAAAACCTTACTTGACCATAACCCAGCTTAGGTAATAACTCTGGAGGAGTCCTGAGTATAAGAGCCCTGAACTTTGTAACAGAAGAGGGAAGGAAAAAAAAAAAAGACAATAAGATTATCTGACCCCTCTCTTCTTCCCCTTCCTCCCCACTTTCTGCCCCCTTCCCAGCCCCACACAACCTTTCTTAGGAGTAAAAAAATCCTAGAAAAAAAATTTACGAGTTCTTTAAAAAAAAAATTTTTTTTAAAACAATGTCTATAAAAATTCAAACTGTACTCTCCCCTCCCCAAACTCCTACCTTAGAACCAGGTCCTTTAGTAGAGGCAGCCAAAGTCACTATTCATTATATTTCTTCCAGCAATACTTTTCGCATAGACTCAAACATACTCATATGCATATATAACCTTTCAAATTATATGCTGAAATGGAAACATACTATGAAAACTGTTGGGCACTTTATTTTTACCCATAAATCTACTTTATTTCTTTAGTGGCTGCAAAACATCCCATCATATAGCTGTACTCTTAGTAGCAGCATTAAGTTGGCCCCCAGGAACATTGTAGAAAAACAAAAGATGGTCTTTTCTCTCTTACAGCCTAGCATCCCAAACCCTGTTTGCAGCATACAACTGCCCCAAATCCTTCACCCTGACTGGTCCTCCTCTACATATCCCCTTCTCCCAAAATGTCTACTCCCAAAAGGGTAGACTTCTTAATTCCAATTAACAAAAATTCTTCTTTTTCAACCCAACTAACAAAAAAAAATTTTTTGGACAGGTTACCCTGACTTATCTCCTGCTGAATAAAGCAATCTTATTCATGCTATTATGTGAGTGACTAACAACTCAATCTTAACATTTAGAAAAGGAGAGGTTTATTAACTATGCTGAACCCATCACTGAATGACCAAAAACAACAACAAAAAAAGTTTTTAAAACAGAATAGGAAGCTGTTGAGAGCACATAATTTGGGGTGGGGGGTCAGCTATTGACTTGTGCCAGAAAATCCAGGCACCCTTGGCACTCTCTTCTCTTCCTCTAGTTCAGAGTTCGATTTTCCTTCAAAAGCCCTCAGATTTTTCACAATACTCTTATTCAGTTAAGAATCTGGAAGAGTAGGCCAGCTGTCTATAGGTATAGGACATTTGTAAATGGTTGTTTGTGACATAGAGACTCCCCATTCTGAGTCTTGCCACTAGTAAACTGAGAAAGAGCGAAAAAAAGAACATTTTGTTAAGCTAAACTCTCCATTATGCCTCCTATGAAATCCGATATACCGTATAAAAATATCAATATCTCTTCATCAAATGCACAGAAAATTGCCTGAGTAGCTACTGGCATCTTTTGCTACACAGCAGACAGAAATAACTATTTCCCTGTCACCAGAGGAAGGACTGACACAGGCTCATTTCTGAAATTATATCCTATTTGGAGATAGATCCAAAAAAAAAATGCTGAAGTAATATGGTAACATGGAGCACATTATATTGGTGAGATTTATATTAGGGAAGTATGATTTACATTAGTGAGATTCTTTTGCTATCCTTTATAAAAAAATTGTTCAGCCTTTTCTAAAAGGGCTTAAACAAACTTATGATTTGATTATAAGAAATTCTGTTTCTTTTTACAGTCCCCCTTTTCTTCCCTCTATTTCTTAATTCCCTACTGTTAGCTCTGGTTCATAAACAGAGTTCCAGATGCTCTGCCTGTATACCTCTATGAAAATGATCCACAGGTTGTCCAGAGGCAATAACAGTATCAGATATTATGTTCTAGGGATTTCTAGCACATTCTATTCCTCAGGGTCATATTACTATAGGTCTTAAGCTTCAAGAAAGAAATCTGTCCCTCATTAGTTGGAGGAGCCAGGGAGGGTTTTTAGTTGGATTCAGGCAACCTGAGCAGGTCCATGGGGTGCTGTACCATCTTGCATTCAGCAAGGGCTGCAGGATTAATTGTATTATCCAGGTGAAGGGTCATGCTGAGTAGGCTCTGCTGATAGTATTCAGGAGAAAAAAGAAAACACAAAAAGTGAGTGTTATGGTTTGAATGTGAGTTGTCCCAAAAAGTTCATGTGTGAGATAATGGCTAAAGGGTTCAGAGGGGAAAGGATTGGGTTGGAGAGCCTTAACTCAATCAGTGAATTAATCACCTGATGGGATTAATTGAGTGGTAACTGAAGGCAGGTGGGGTGTGGCTAGAGGAGGTAGGGCATTGGGGTATGTGGCTTTGGAGTATACATATGTACCTGGAAAGTGGAGTCTCTCTCTCTCTCTCTCTCTCTCTCTCTCTCTCTCTCTCTCTCTCTCTCTCTGCTTGCTGACTGGCATGTGAGCTATTTCCCTCCACCACACTCCTCCACCATGATGCCCTGCCTCACCTCAAGCCCCAAAGAATGGAACTATGGACTAAGACCTCTGAAACCGTGAGCCCTCTAATAAACTTTTCCCCTCCTAAAGTTGGTCTAGTCATATCTTTTAGTCACAGCAGTGAAAAAGCTGAATAAAACAGAGAGTAAACACGGATCAGTTTAATTTCTGAATAAAACAGAAACAGGACCTATGAATATGCTGGCCGACCAAGCATAAGCCCTCAGGAAAGTCATAAAATGCACAGATGAAAGACACAAAGGCCCCCTCCTGGACAAGCTCACAGTGGAGTGAGGAGCCATCGAAACTCAGTGGGAGCAGGAGGAGAAGCTGAAAAGGATGGAGGCCTGAAAGAGGAGGGGGCCATGGTGGAGAGACCGGGGAGATTTGGAGATAAGTGTCTACATGACCGATGGCCACAGGCTGGGGTGATGCAAGATCAGGCACCTAGGTGTCTGCTGATGGCATTAAATGAGGTAGGAAATGAAGAAAAAACAAGAGGAATGGATAATAGGTTCAAATGGGGGACGAGCTGAACTTCAGATACCCACAGAACATTATGGTCGATTATAAACTTCAGGTTAGTCCTTTAAAATTTATATTAACTTTAAATTATTTCTTTAAAAATAAATAGACTTTTTTTCCCACAAAGATTCTTAATGAAAGCTTAACCATCTTTAGGCTGAAGGAGAGCATCATCAAATATGGAAAAAGTTCATAGCAGCCCTGGGTGCTAGTAAATCCACGAAATGGAGCAAACACTGGTCATCGTGAGTAATAAATGGGAAACATGAAAGAGTTGGCTGTTAGTCCTCAAGCCCAAGGACAAGGAGGGGCCTAACTATAAACTGTATATCCTCAATTCAATCAAAGCAAATTAAGTAACAGTACATTAAAACCATACCCAAAGAGTCATAATTTCAACTACTTGAGTTAGAAGTCCAAACATGTCCTGTAAGTGTCCATGTAAATATCTTTTGCTAGTATAAACATAAAATAGCTCTAGTGAAAGAACGCACAGGATGATTTCCATGTTGTGTATGGCCTAGGCACGGCCTGTGGGCAGCCAGACAGCCAGGGTTCAAATCCAGTTTTGCAGCCTTGAAATTTTAAGTACTATAAAATCTCTAAGGCCACGTTTCCTAAACTGTGGTGATACAGGGATCCTCCTCACAGGCATGACCAAGTATGTACGTAAACTGTGGGCTTTTCACCCTTGATGACAGTGCCACTCAATAGAAACATGATGTGAGCCACATGTTAAGCTTAACTTTGCTAGAAGCGACTTTTAACAATAAAAACTTTAATAAAATCAATTTCACGATATATTTTAACTCAATTTACCCAAATTAGTATCACTTCAAAACAGGTAATCAGTAGAAAGCTATTAACAAAACATTTCAGCTATGTCTTTGAAATCAATGTACAAGTGGACATCTACAGTACATCACAGACACTAAATGTTACTGGGAACACAGAAGTGATAAATACAACAATCTTTTGACCTTAAATTGTCCCCAACTTCAGCTCCACTTCTCTACAATCCTCTTCAGTAAAACGAGTAAACTCTATTCACTATTTCCAATTCACCACCCTTTGTCTTGGTCTCTGTGGCCCAAGTCTCATTCCTGTCTATACTTTCTCATGAGGGGATCCCATATGTACCATCGTTTAAAACACCACCAGAGTGCTCATGATTCTAAAATTGGCACTTCTTTTCCTGCCTTCTCCCCTACATTGCATAGTACTAGGGAGAAGAGCTAAATGGTCAACTCCACCGTATGTTCATATCCAACCAAAATGTAATGTCCACCTCTTATTTCTTCCTTCTCCAATCTTCTTCATCTGAGTTAAAATGGCCATACCACTCACCCATCTGCTAGAACCAAAATTCTAGGTGACACCTTTATTTCTTCTACTTCATCATTATATCTTAATCCTTCATCATGTTTTATTTGCTCCACTATCAAAGCAAAACTTGAATTTGTCTTTTCCCCCATTTATATTACTACCAGCTTAGTCCAAGCCACCATATCTCACCTGTCCCCCATAGTCAATTCCTGTACACACTCCTGCTCTATAAAATTCATTTTTTCCCACCCACCAGCCAAGGTAATCATTTTTAAATATACAAATAAAATTATGTCACATCTCTACCTCAAAACTTCCAGTGGCTTCTTTTGCAGTCATGGTACAATCCCAATTCTTTCTCCTGTGCCTGCTTAGGTTTCTCCTCCTACATCCTATACTACTCTCCCCTTTGCTCACTCTAGCATTCTTCCCATGCCTTCAACTTGGAAGTTCTTCTTAGGGCAAAACTTTCACACTTGCTACCTACTCTGATTGAAACTAACTGAATGTCTTCTGCTTAGAAATAGTGAATAGAGGTCACTTGTTTATAAATACCAACTCTTTTGTTGGTTAGAAGTTAGAAGTCCAAACAAAAATCTTCTTTAGGAATGATTCTAAGATTTGTCCAACATACAGGATCCTATGTGATCCAGGACCCAAATTCTATACCATAGGATTTGCCTACAACGCTATTAACTGGAAAACATTCAACATAGACAATACCACCAGAGATGTGGAACCTTCTAATCAATCCACATCTATTAAATGGATAGTCATAGCCTTACCCTATAATATAAAACACAAAACAAAACTTGCACTCAGACCCAAGTCAATCGTGAAAAATATATACTATCTGGGCTTTAAGAAAGAGACACAACTCTGAGCGAGCAATTTCTTTCAAATGCACACCTAAGTCATTTGTTTTCTCAGCCTTTCCTTTCCCACAAGACAAAAAAAAAAAAATTAACTCCTAGGCACTTCTGCTCAAAATAAACTAAGCAAACTCTCAATGGGAAGATGTCATTTAATTATGACAAGAAAGATACACCATTCATAATTCTCAGTCCCCTCCAAACAGCCAGTGGATTTGAAATTCCTCAGAAATAGGGTGCAAAACAAAAGAAAGAAAGAAATCTTTAACACATCTTTAAACTGCAAAACTGATATTCCAAAATGGACTCTGTTTATTCTTGGTCTACCATAAATTGTTAACATAGGGTCTATAAATTGTACAAGTATATAAATAAATAAGTATATAAATTAAGAGAAACACTTTGCTATTTCAACCTAATAAACAGACATATCAGAATTATAAGAGATCAAAGAGAAATTGTCCTCTAGATTAACAAAGATACAAGATGGGGGGCAGCAGACCACCAAGCAACAAGCAGTGGTCTGGAGAGGATCCAGGCCTCCTGGGGAGGCTCGTTAGACTGCGTGGAGAGTAGATTCCTGACACTGGGTCCAGCCTGGGAAAGATTCCTGTGCCCATCCAAGACACAGATGCTACAGCCCCCTACCATGACATGGGCCCAAAATACCAAAAGTTACCATAAAAGGCTTGGATCAAAACCCTTCCCTCTTAAGCACCCCTATATTTGCCATCCGTTACAATCCTCCAGGCACCCTAAAACGAAGCAAAGGAAGCCCCATCCCAACTGAGTCGATCTATTTCTAGAGATCAAATTCAAGCTGAAATAAGTAGGAAGAAAGAAAGAGAAAGAAGGGGAGGGAAGTACGGAAAGAACAGAAAAGGAAATATTTTTTACAAACTTATTTCACCACCAACTCTGTTATTTGTATTGGTGTTTTTATTAGACCAAATGCTTTTTGTGAAAACTGCTACATATCGTAAAATTCTGTTTTTTAAAAAAATCCTATCACTGATGGAAAGAGCTTTAAGGTGTGAACTTGCCATTCACACCTATTAGATTCAGTTAAACCATTTTGTCAATATTCATGGTTGTGCTATTTCTCCGCAAGCCTCTTCTAGTCATGGAAATTTTGTCAAAAGGACAAAAGTCAAAAACTGTAACCTCAGCAATCACTAACTTTGGGGACTTATCCCCTGGTACAAATGTTCATGCATATGCATATTTTCATCACATATGCAGACAGATGCCCTTGCATTGATTTGAATGCTTGCATAAATATTAATGTGTACAAATGCTTGCATGCAGAAAACCCATTTATGAAATATCCAATTGCATAAATTAGAAACATTAGATACTAACTGCATTAACACTTCATAAAATACACACACGAGTTTGTAGGACAAAAAAAAAAAAAGGCACAAGAGATTGGAAGAAGCCAAATTCTCCCAATGTGTTTGCCATTCTGTAGGCTTCAACTGGGAATTTCCACAAACTCTCTGAAGCCTTTAGGTTGCTCATACTTTTCTATGTATATGAGCTTCTTGTTGTCTGAAAGCAAATTGGCCCTTTTTTGGAGTAAATTTATAAATTGTCACCTCTGGCCTCATGAGAAATATTCACTTCTAAGTCACCAAATGGCCTCAAGAACTAGCTTTGCACAAAAGCTATAACTCAAAATTAATTTTCACAGAATATCCTCCTCAAAACTTACCTGCATACCATTAGATAAGTGAGTCATCCTCAGGAATTGCAGGTGAATATAAATTTCAAAAAGTTATGAAAGGAAACAGAATTAAGCCCCATGGTTTAGTAAATTTGGATATAACATACTTGGCACTTGTTTCCCCCAGACATAGTTCTCAAATGGGGACAATGACCATTTTTATCTTGAGAGGGTGAGTATATAGGAAGTCGTCTCCTCATAACCATGTAGGGTTTCTCTGTTCAGTATATGGTCACTGGGAATATTATAAGTTACTCCATCTTTATTTTTGTGCTTTTTGTAAGAGTGCCTACTTCTCCCTGAAACTCCAGTTCAACCTTAGGAAGAACAGGGAAAGCACCTCAGATGCCAAGGGAACACTCTACACTATTTAATCCTAGCCTAGAAAGACTTTTTGATAAAAGGGCATAGAGCAGGGACTGACTCCTCTACAAAACCTGCTTTCTGTTGCATTTCTGGGCACTTTGCTTCTCCTCATTTCAAACATTCTGTGGTGGGTGAGTCCAAATAACTAGCCAGTAGAATATAAATGGACATGGTATACATGATGTCCAAGCCTAGCCCTAAAACCTCTCACAATCTACACTACAAAATCTGTCTTTGCTTGACTCTATACCCAGTGCAGTTCACCCTGTAGATTGCAAGGCCTAATTGGATAACAGAGACACTAGATTAAAGGGACATGAATAGCAGGATGACTGCATGGAGCCGAGCGCTCTGCTACCAGCCTGCATTGGACTGTGATGTCAGACAGAAATAAACCTTTATTGTGCTCAGATTTAATGACTATTTATTTCAGCCGTTCACCTCCTGACTCACACAAGGTGCAGCTATTAACACTTACAACGCACCTAATATCTCATTAACAGACTGATCTTTAAGACATTGCAACATTTCTGTCAGGAGCAAAATGGGAGGAGAGATCTAGGAGTATGGCAAGATAGGTCAGAGCTTCAGAAGAGTTTTGAGCGGAAACAAATCTGGAAATAAACTTACATGTTGTGCAACAGTGAAACAAATGCCACACACAATTTTAATCAATTCATGAAAACATGTATTGAATGCTAATATGTGTGAAGCAGCCTGTCTGATGCTGGGGTTTAAACTATGACCAGGCACATTCCCTAAGTTCAAGGAAGCACAGTCTAGCTGGCTGGGAAAAGAGAATACTCAGTCTTCAACATGGCTTGGTAAGTGCTCTAAAATGACGTTTAGCTATATCCCCAAGGGGGATAGGGATATAGCTCAATTGGTAGAATGCTTGCCTCACATGCACGAGGCCCTGGGTTCAATCCCCAACACCACACACAAAAAACCCAAAAGTCATCCCAAGGGCTCATCTATAACTTTCTCTCAAATGCAGATTTAGTATAACACACAACATGGGCATCTATAACAATGACCACGAAATAAATTCATTTCTGGGTGAAAAATGGCAAAAATTTTGAATCTGCCTAAGATTGTGCTAAACGTGACAAATGACACCTGTGAGGCCATGAGGAATACTAATATCCACTAATGCTGCAGATGATCATCAGCATCTCTTTATCAAAGTCACTGAGAGATGCATGGGAAAAAACACAGAAACAGAATGGAGGACAGCCTAGGAAGCAAGCCCACCCCGGTGGGTGACCTAAAAGATGTCCCCCAGCTGGAAATGGCATGGACACTGGGACAGATCCCCTTCTTTGTACCAACACTGTAATGGTCAATGACTAATCTAGAATCTGTGCCTTTTCATGAAGCGGAAGCAGAAATAAAATATTACACCCTTCTAAATGAAAATAGGTGTTCCCACAGAAATATGCAATCTCTTCATCCCATTTGAACCCTGATGTTCATCCTAATGCTCGTAAGGAAGCAAAACTTCAGTAGGGAATTATCTAAAAATCTTAGGGTCATGAGGCCAAATTGGGATATGATTTCATTTTTAACTTATATGTTGTGCCACGCTGAATTAATAAGAAGAATTTTTCCACCTTGAATAAATGAGAATCATTAGGCTGATATGCTTATTCTCATTCAAAGGACCAATTTCTATGCTTATCAGTGAAATTTCTGTAATGAACATTAGCTCCCAAGAAAATTTTGCAACATTATTTAATGAGGCTATTAATACAAAACTATGAGTGATGGTAATTAAAATACTGTTCCTTCTGGAAAATCCAAATAAAATAAAATAAACTTTCAAATGGCCATAAATTTGAAGATTAGAAATACTGTTGCTATTTATATAGACGCTGAATGGAGTAACTCTTTAAAGCATGTTCATGCCAAAAGCTTTCCTCCAAAAACAGAGGAATTAAAAATAATTTCTTACATAACAATAAGAAAACCCATCTACTCTTAAGCACCATGCCAAGTCTTTGGATGATCTCTTAAGAGTTAATATTTAGCTCTCATAAAAATTCTGTAAGTATTTTTATGCCCATTGTACACAGGTGGAAACTTAAGACACAATGAAGTGAATGAAGCAGAACTACTTTATTACAACTTGGGTCTTGTCACTTTGCAAACATCAGCTCTCAATGCCCAGCACTCTCCTGAGCAGAGAAGCTAGGAAATGGCAAATAGCAATGATGAGACTGGGATCAGCAGAATGCAAACTCGGGTCTCCGTGTCAGTACAGACCATGTCTTTTCTATCCCGAATCACGTAGTTAACCGTGTCTCTTCTCCGCTTCACTTTACAGTTAGATCTGGCCCAACAGCAAGAATTAAGTGTGAGCTTAAAGCTGATGGACAGCTTCTTTTCCAGTCTACAAACATTCCAAAAAAGCAGAAAGCCAGCTGCCTTCTCCTTGGCAAGTTCCCATTAAATCCAAATAAATAATGCAGTGTTTTCTGTGTTTTAATTTTCTTTAGGATTACTGCTCATTATGGTTTCATTTCTGCCTCTTTTAATTATTGCCTATTCGGTCCTTCAAAATGACCTTGTAATCCAATGTCGTTCAATAGACTTGAACGTTCGCCCACCTTGTGAATGAGGGTAGGTCAACTCTTTTTCAGTTGCCATCAACATTAGCTCGTCTCAAATATTCTTTACAAGAACAAAACATTCAGGAAAAAAAAAATGACCCTTCATAAAACACTCCACTTCCCCCCCACCCCAGTGTTAATCCCATTTCAAAGCATAACATTTTGGACTCCTCAGGAATAATTACCACCACTTTGCTTTCGATGTGTGATCTGGAAGGATTCAAAAGAGCACCTGCCAAGAGCAGCCCAATGACATACGGGGTTTCTGCTCTCCTACATCAGGGCACACACGTTTTCCTGGCTCTCTCCATCCAGACTAAACTGCTTTACTCATGTTTCTCAATTATATTTTAATAAAATTATAAAAGTCCAAAAAGGAAAGCCAATCATATCCCCTCGTGCAGCTATCTCCACAGAGGGGGCTCAATTTCGTGTTATTTTTAAGTGCCTTTCTTCTGAGTCACGCAAGGGTTTTCCTCTCATGCTTTCATTGATCCTCCCAACTTAAAATAAGCACTCAATATTATCATTTCCATTTAAGATGCGAGAGGAGAGAGGCATAGGGATGGAGACGTAATGCTCTGCTAGAATAGGTCATTTTAAAAGTTGTGAGATCCTTTTGAATTTATCATATAATCCACATATTGTAGGAAGTTATTTCTTGTATCTTACATGTTTCTCTAATGATGCAAAACTAACTTCCTTTGCTTTTAACTAGGATCGAGTCCTCAATTCACACATAAAACTAATTTGTTCAAAACTACTCAATGACTAGGATTTTGTTCCTCTGCATTTGGACTTCAGGAGTCCAAGGTTAAATAATCTAAAACAGACATTCTCATAACTGTGTCTCTTCTCCGCTTCAGGTACCCACAGATAGTATCCTGAGGAGAACAGGGACCCCAGATCATGCCTTGAGCTATTTACAACTACTGCTTTGACCTGTGCTGATCAATGTCGATAGTCTCTGGCCTGTAGAATGAGTAAAGAGGTAGTTATATTTTTGAATCAAAGGTAGCTACAGTAAGTAGGACTTGTCACCTAACTTTCAGAAACAGACATTTAGGTTTAACTTGTATTATAACATCATGATAGATAGAGTTACCAGCACTCCCCACATTGCAGACAGTTAGCTAAAATTTTCTCTCCATATTTGTATGAGAACTAGTGTGGCATTTGCATGCAATGCTAAAGGCATACATATTTATACGGATTTGCACTCTCTCAAACCTGCCAACCTGAGACTGTGTCTGAGACTTGTTAACCCAGGCTTGTGTCACAGTCGGGCGTGAGCACACCACTGCCCTATTTACATACCATACAGACACCTTTGTTCAACATTTGTCATTCAATTCTAAATCAAGGCAATAAAACTGCCTAAGTTACTTTTTAAAATTCACACAACTTAAACATACAGGGATGCAAGAAATCATGACTTTTTTTTTTCTTTCTTCTCCAAAAACCTATACCCACAAATACTAGGGCTATAATCATCCCAGCCTCAACAGACAGACACAAGGAGCCCCAGCATTCCATGATGCAAATGACAGTGAAATCCGACCCACACAGGGGCCAAGTTTAAAACAGGATTAGATAACCTACTCCCAATACTTAGACAAACAGCGAAGCTAAAATCTAGGGTCATTCTCCTACTGAAAAAAAAAAATGTCTTTTAGTGACTCTTCAAAATATTCAGGATAAAATGAACATTTGAATTTCATCAAACCACCACAGGGTCTCATTCTTGAGTCTTTGTATCCACAGGTCCCCTAGGTGGAGATTTCGTTGCCACCCAACACTCGCCATCACCAATTCCTCACTTGCCTCTAGCCTCTTTCCCTCTTAGAAACTCATCTCCTGACACCTTCTCATCTGTGACTGTCACCAAACCCCAATAAGGGTTAGGTGTCAATTCTGTTCTCTCCACACCCCTAAACCTCATCTCTCTCCTGACACACTTCACACGCTGAGTTCTGTGCTCTGGGGGAGGACTGTGCTGAGATCTTGTATCCTCAGCTACTATCTCAGTGCCAAGCACAGAGTAGGTGTCTTCCGAGAGGGTGGGATGGGGAAGACAGGCATATTCAGAAGGAGAAGCACCATTAAACCTCAACAGCAAACCAAAAGCATCTACCTCACATGAAAGATTTGGCTAGGAAAACTCAAAGCCACCTTGCATCTCAGCACAGACAGGAACATTCATCTCGGAGTCAACCTGTGGGATAAGAGCTGTGTTCCTAGCATTAAGAAATCTGAAACTCCTCAATGTGGTCCTGATACTCGCTATGTGGCTGCCAAAATGCCATTAAGAATAAATTAGCTTCTATGCCAGCAAGAGAAAACTAATATCCCTGACATTCACCCTATGGCACAAGGACTCCAGAAAAGAAAACATTCAAGTAATGCTCCCAAACTCTTGGTATGAAGAAAAAAATGCTACATTTTGAAGTCAGGTGGGAAAACCCAAAACTTGGACTCAAATCCCAGCTTTGATCTTTATTGATCATTTGCCATTAGGAAATTTATTTACCCTCCCTGAGTTTCAGTTCTCTCCTTCATGACATAAGGGCAATGAAACTATTTCTAGAGATTGTTGTAAAAAAGAAAATGAAAAACCAACCATGAAAGACTTCCTGGCACACAGTAGGCATCTTTGTAGGGGTATTGTTCCTTGGATCTTAAATATCCCCAAAAGGCCCACGTGTGAACGGCTTAGTCATCAGCCTGTGGCACTCCTCAGAAGCAGTAGGACTTTTAGAAGATGGAGCCTAGAGGAAGGAAGTTAGGTCACTAGGGGTGTGCCCTTGACGGGGACACTGGGACCCAAGCCCCCTTCTTTCTCTTTGTTTCCTGGCCGTCATGAGATGGACAGGCATCTTGCACCATCTATTCCCACCATGATATTGTGCTGCCCCAGGCTCAAAGCAACAGAGCCAAGTGACCATAGACTGAAATTTCCAAAACTGTGAGCCAGAACAGACTTTTCTTCTTTTTAAGTTGATTATCTCAGTTATTTTGTTCCAGCAACGAAAAACTGACTAACACAGGGGAGACAAGTATCAAATGTTACTTTTTAATAGAAGTAAACCACAATGATTGAGTCTTAATGGCTATGATGGAGAACTGAGAGGATTCCTTTATGGGCTGTGTGTGCTTTAAGGGTTTAAGAAGTCAATCACGTTTTCTCTAAAATCTATATACTGCTTTCACATATGGGAGTTGGCTTTTTACATGGTCTTTTTGTCTTTTTATCAGTTCACAATAAAAATCTGTGTTTTCAAGAAGCTGTGGCCCTTGTATTCCTGGTAACCGGTCAGGAAGTTGAGGCATAAACGGAAACACAAGGGCCTTCAAAGGTTTTTCAAATGTTCTATTTCTTAAGCTGGGTTCACAGGTGTGCGTATTATTACTACTCTTTAACCTAGACATAAACCTCTAAAGGCCACTTTTATGTGTGACATTGTTCACAATTTAAAAGGGGATTATAATCTTAATATTGGAAACCTGAAAACAGGATGCTAGGCATGAAAATCCTGCTGGCATTTAACATTAAAGATAACGCATTCATTCTTTTGTCCATTTGAACTGCTGATTTTTTTTTAAATCACTGATGATATCTTAGAGAATTTACAGTTTAATACTTAGGAGTCATTTTCAAATGCACCTTCAAAGTCTGTTTCTGAATGACTGCACATTCTGACAATGGCCAATGTGACTCTAAGAGTCATGCATCCAAAACAAATAGCAAACTAGACGAGAGGTCAGAACATCCTGGTGCTATTGCCAAGGCTTTGACTGACAGTATCAGGACAGCTGAAAGCTGGCTTTCAAAGTATTCAGAAAACACAGGCTTAAGATCAGGTGGTCCTGTGTCTGACATCCTCATCTGCTAGGGTGATGGCAAACAGAGGCTATTTTATGAGGGCAGAGGCAGGCTGGCAAACTAACTCTGCTTCTGTCTTCTTGAAGTTTCTCTTAGGCCAACATCCTCCCTCCCGCCTGCCAGCACCCTATTTTTTGGTATATTGTGGCAACAAATAAAAAATAATAATTTAATTAAAGATTTTTTGTAATAACATTATAACAGTCACAGTAATCATCTAAAATAGCACTGATGGATGTAATAGTTATTCATTATAATCGTGTTCTGCTTAACCTTTGCAAATTGCAGTCACACACACACACACACACACACACACACACACACAGTAGAAGTGTCAGGAGACAAATGGGAATAAAGTGGGCAGTGGATGGGAAGACTGCTTCATAGGGAGACTGAGCTCGTGCCTTGCAAGTTAAGGAGATAAAGGGCCCCCGTATGAAGGAGAGTTCAACCAACTTAGAAGACTGCAATTGGGTGACACAAAACACTTCCAATTATTTTCAGGTTATCTGTGCATTCTGTGGTTTCAAGTTTGGTTTTATTCTTGTTGATTTTTAAAATTTATTTCATCCAGGGAAGAAGCACCATAGTCTTCATGGAATTCAGAACTTTACTAGTTTTAATCTCACCCTAGAGGCCGAAAAGCAATGAAACAGAGGCTGAGAGTGACATAAATAGAGTTAGTCCTCAGTCCTGCCTCTTTGTAAAGATGTCACACCTTTTCAACCAATAGCGAGCGTGAAGCCCAGGATGCAAATACAACACACTGATCAGTTTACACTGAATAACCCAGTGGTGTGGTTTATCGACTTCCACCAGAGACACTAGAGCCTTCCCATTTTATAAGTACAAAAACAAACAAACAAAAAAACATACAGTTTTCCTCCTTAAAGAAATCAACTAAATAATGATTTAGACTCCACAGCCCTTTGTTATTGAATGTATCAAACAGCTCCTCTGGCCAAACATGAATGCAAAATAAAGTTATGAACTATTGGCAATAAATGCACAGGGGTGGACGAGAGCAACTTTTGGAGAAAATGAGGGAAATAAATGGTTAACTACCAGACACACACTCATGCTGGAGGACACAAAAAGGTTCACAGCAGTTGTTAAATTCATTTAGAGAAACTCACTTTATTTCTCCAACAGAGCTCTCACCAGCTAATCTGTACTACAACCCGCAGGAGTCTTAATATTCTCAGCAGGATCAAGATTCGGGCCACACTGATTCAGCTATTTAATCTTGCAAGAGAACAATATTTGGCAGGAAAAGATCCCACAGCACTGAGGGGACGTCCCAGTGGTTTGTTGTCAGCATAGTCTGGGCCAAGAAGACTCAAGGAGGAAAACAAACAGCACTAACCAATGTTCCCATGTCCTAGCTCTTCACTCAAACCCATGTATATACTCTCCATACATGTGGAAAACACGCCTCACCTCTATGTTAGCTACTCCAGGTGTATGTATGTTTTTCAAAGGCAAAATGCTTTCTCAATAGTTGGGATCCTGCTGTGAAAAACGTACAATTTAAAAGTACAACAATATAGACTGGAGGCAGGAGAAGAGAGGGATGAAAATATCCATGATTTTACTTTTGATTTTATCAAAATCAAAGGAGCAAAATCATATATCAAAGATCATAAATGTTTGCAAGTATTTAAGATATTAAATCTTAATATCTTAAATATCTTTTTAACCATCCTGAAATTAAGAAGCTGACCACAAATGAACATTTCTGACATTTTTATGTATAAAACTATGGTATGAGTTAATCTTTTGTTTTGTTGAAGACACATTTATTTCTTCACTTAAATATCTGCTAAGCAACTCAAGTGGTTTGATTTAATTTTGAATTGTATTTTCTGAGAACTCTTACTGACAGGCAAACAGGGAATAGGGAAAGCAGATTTAGGGAAATAGAAAAACTTCAAAAAAAATTTATAGCACCTGCTGTAAAAACAAACAGCAAAAATCACTATTGAAGTCCATGATTCAGTAAAACTCTTTGAAAATTATTTTATTGATTGATTGATTGATTGATTGACTGATACTAGGGATTGAACTCGGGGATGCTTAACCACTGAGTCATATCCTCAGCCCTTTTTAATATTTTATTTAGACAAGGTCTTGCTAAGTTGCTTAGGGCCTCACTAAATTGCTGAGGCTGGCTTTGAACTTGTGATCCTCCTACCTCAGCCTCCTAAACCATTAGGATTACATAGCCCTTGCCTCCCAGACTGCATCAGTCAACCCTCTGATATTAACACAATGTTTCCACCATCAAAACATTCATCACACTTAGATAATTAAATTTATTATCAAATAGATGTAGATACTTGCTACAGTAGTTACCTGCTTATTTGTCAGAGGTTAACCACAAGTTTCATGAACCAGGGGTCCTTCCTATTTTATTCTTCATATTCCCTGCCTTCTAACAAAGTGCCTGGTTAGTCAATAATTAAAAAAAGTCTAAGTCACTAAAAAAGTCTAAGTCAATAATTAAGTTTTCAGCCAGGTGCAGTGGCGCACACCTGTAATCCCATCAGCGCAAGAGTCTGATGCAGGAGAATCACAATAGTATCTCTCCCTAAAACCCAACAAGCTGGTGCTGGGTGCTCCTGCTCTTACCAAATTCATCCCTCCTGCTTTTTCCCCACAAATATGTTTTTATATTCCACTGAGAACCTCCTTTTCCACTGAAGCTTTCCCAGTCACTCCATATGCTCTAGTATAGACATGAAAGCATCCAGAAAAGCTGTTCTTCTAGTTTTCTGAAACCCACAGGGACTGGTGAGAGGGGACGTGATTGAAAAACCAATAAAAAATATGGGCAAGTCAAGAAATCAGAACTTCCTGGTTCTTGTCCTTGGAACTCAGTAAAGTCTGAGGACCTCACCATTAGAGTTCCTTCAAACAGAAACTTAGTGACATTCTTCCGTACATACCATTGCACAATTCTGTGCAGAGAAAACAGCTACAAGACAACTAGAGCAGCCATGAAAGAGAAGAAAACTACAGAAGGAAACATGAGCAAAAACACCCAGAAATGTAATTTTCATGACATATTTTTCTAGGAAAATGAAATGCAAATAAGAGGACATAGCTCTGTGTGTGTGTATGTATGTGTGTGTGTGTGTGTGTGTGTGTGTGTGTATTTTAAATCCCACACTCTTGCTTCTAACTTCCAAATCATGAAATGTTCTCTAATTGTACACTGGTGACTTGGATTACCAATGGAATTTGAAATATATCCCCAAACAATGCCTCCCTGGATTTATAGCCTTCTAATAAGCTGAAATATCATTTGACTATTATTCTTGTTAACTTAAAAAAAAAAACTTTTAAACTTACCTCCCCCAATCCACCAAAATCATAATCATGTGGCACAAATATTAATGACAGTTGACACCTGGGACTCCACAAATATCTAGGTGAGATTTCATGATGTCACTGTGGGTAGGTCCTCAAAAGCTTAATAAACTCTGGGAGAAAAGATTCAGATGCTTTTTTAAGTTTTAAATCTACATAATGCACTAGAAATTAAGATATTTTTCAAAAACCTGGCCTTTGTTAGATCCTAGGGCCTGGAATGTTTCTTTCCTATCATTCACTCTTCTGTCCCACCCTTTTATTCACATCTGCCTAGACCAAATGCCAGCCCAGGACAGGCCGAGTCTATATTCTGAACTACATAATTCAACTAAGACCTAAAAAATATAAAAGCACAATTACTAATGTAAGTTATCCCCCACCTTTTTTTTTCTTTTGTCAATGACTATGGCTCAAAAACTGCAAATAAAAAGAGATTTGAAAGGGACACTTAAGAATTGAAAATAGGATCTAAAAGGATGTGGATTTCTTTTTTTAGGGGGGGTTAGGATTCTTTAGGTTGAAATAGGAAAATAAATAAATAAATTAACAAACAAACAAATAAATAAATGTAGGAGTTTTCCAGGAGTGGCAGCAGAGGGTGGTGTCATCTAACTCCACTGTGGACTCTCGCTTATGACAGTAGCATCCTATTGTATCCTACCTTGGATTATTCAAAGCACCTTCACAAAATGCATGTCACTTAATTACCTTAAAGTTTCCCTATGATACATGGAGACCATGCCTCATTCAGCCCCATTATGAACTGAATTGTGCCCTCTCCACCCAAAAAAGGTCCAATTTTGAAGCCCTAGCCACCACTGTGATGCATTTGGAGAGAGAGCCTTTAAGGACATAACTCGGGTTAAATGAGGCCACAAGGGCAGAGCTCAGATCCCATACCCTGATGCCCTTATCAACACCAGCTTTCTCCCCTTGACCCCATGTACACACACCAAGAAAGCTATTTGAGGTCACAGAGAATGGATGACAGCAACTATGTGCAATCCAAGAAAAGAACCCTCACCAGAAACCAATGCTGCTGGATCTGTGTCTGTGATGTCCAGCCTCCAGCAACATGAAAAACTAAATATCTGTTGTTTAAGGCCCCCAGCTGGTGGTATTTTGTGATGTCAGCTCAAGTAGATTAATATAAGTCCTATTTTTTAGATACTTAAGTTAGCCAAAAAAAAAAAAAGAAAGAAAGAAAAAGAAAATTCTTTGGCTACATTATAGAACAGGCCAGTGTGTGCATTTCCAATATAAGGAATTCCTGGGTGACATATTAAGAAGCAATAGGCTCCCCTTTATTAAGGAAGTATTGCTACAATCTTTCAAGAAAACTAAAGAAGTCACTGAATATTTAAGTAGCAGGAAATGAAAAATAGGTATCAAGCAGCACAAACAAGAATAACACAATTCAAAACAATCTTGAAAAACAAAGGCTCTTTTGCAAAGAGGGGTTTCATGAGAAAGAACATGCAACAATAGTTAACATTCATTTATTCAGTACATATTCACTGGGCACCTGCTATATACCAAGCACTGTTTTAGGCACTAACAATCTTGCATTGAAAAGACAGATCCGTTTTTCATTCTGATGTGGTTCATCTCCTAGTAAATGGACCTAGACTTGAGAAGTGGATAGAAAGGCAAATCCTTCTGAAAAGGGGGGGGTTAAGGAACCTTGTCAATTTATTTGTTTTCAAATTGGGCACCATGCTAGGCCATATCTTCACAAAGTTCATTCTGGGTAGTAGAAAACTCATAATGCAGCTGCTGAAGCAGTCAGCCAGAGCAGCACAGAGGCCAAGGTCTGGGAAGAGAAGGGAACCACTAAGCCAGCACAGATGGGAGGCCGGCAAGAGCTTGCAGGCAGACGTGGAGGTGCACCAGGCTCAGAGGGCAGGAAGGCACCCAGGCTGGAGATCTCCGCGATCTCCGCTATCGTGAAGCAGGGACAGCCTCACATCCCATGTAAAGGTTTCCTTATTTTATCCTAAATGCAGTAGAGAGCCATTGACAGACTTTGAGGAAGAATGTGGCATAATCAGATATGTACTTTAGGAAGAATTTGCAAGAAACCATGTGAAAAATAGCCTGGAGCAGAGTGAGAGCAGTCAAGAGACTAGTCCAGAAAGCAAAGCAAGGGACAGGGACACATCCTATATAAAGGATGCAACAAGAAGGCTGGGGATATACCTCAGTTGGCAGAGTGCCTGCCTTGCAGGCACAAGGCCCTGGGTTCAATCCCCCCCCGCCCCCGCACCACAGAGGAGGAGAAAAAAAAAAAAACAATAAGCAGTCCAACAAGAAAGATAAAATATAAAGCACCAAACTGTCCATTCTTGGAGATAAAAAAAAATAGACTGGAAATGACATGGATGATCTTGGCCTTCATGTTTAAGAGGTAGAATATTTAGACATATGAAATACTAATTAAAACCACAAAGCGGGCTATGATATGTGCACTGAGTGGCACAAAGGACAGCACAAGGCACAAGGCACTGCAATAATCCAGAGACCAGGAAGAAGGCTGGAGCTGGTATTTGTGCGTCTGGGATCGGAGGGCTGGGATATCTGTTACTGAAGTGAGAAACTGTCCTAAATAACAGGAATGATTCATGGAAAAGTCCAGAACCAAGTAGCCAGGCCTAAAAGAAATGGACAGAGTTGACAAAGCTAAGGTGGAAAATAATTTAGGAGCAATTGGGGAGGATCTTCAGAGATAGAATGAAAGGGTTCAGGAGAGATTAGGCTTGATCCTACTCAAAATGGAGGTCCAGGATGGTTTGTTAGTGAGTCCTAATGAAAGTCCTGAAAAAAGAGATATACCAAAAAGATTTAGCTGGTAATGTTGTTTAAGAGACAAGGAGCACAAAGCACCTGGAAGGAGAGAAGATCACTTAGGAGGCTACTGCAGGAACTCAGTGCAACTGAGAGGAAAGGAATGGGAAAAAGGTCTTCACAAGAGGAAGATCTTTGGAAATCAAATCAATCGTCTGCCACCTCCTTAATCTCTCATTTTCAAGAAGTTGCATGTGCTAATTCCACGATCATGAAGCATCTTCCCAAAGCTTCTCTCCAGAAGATGTCATCTTATAACCACAACTCTTGCGTTAGCCATGCACAAGCCATTACTGGTCTGGGACATATTTGTTCCTTTAAGTGACTGGGGTTAGAAAATTGAGGATAAAAAAGAAGAGATCAGCCTTTGAAGTTCTGCCCTACATGGAAAAATAAAGCAAAACCAGGTGTAAAGTAAACCACGAATTGGAAAGGACCAAGAGGTCATTTTCCATACGTTGTTCTCATGAAAGTCTAAGTATTCCTTCTGGAAAACTTTTCCTTGGGTAGAGATTGTTCAGAGCATCTTATTGGATGCTATATGTCAGAGTGATCAAAAAATGAATGAAGTATTCATCCATGTGTTAGATATTATAAGAAAAACATAGACTATTGCTCTATTGCTTTTTTTCACATATTTGATCTCTGATTTAAAGATACTGCTACTGATGGATCCACTATATTGCTTGGGACTGCATTGGAGTTACTGGTCACAATGAGTTGGAGGCAAGGTTCAGTCCATTAAAACAACATAGAGATTCCCTCAGTAAAGTGATGAGTCTTCAAGGGCTCACATCTTAACAACTGACCTCATAATTAGTCATCTATGTCAATCAGCCTAGTTATAACACAAATACCATTCTATTCTCTTTTCAAACTACTTCGTGTATTAGACTTAGCTACTCAAAATCAGAAGCTTTCATTTAAAATTTTCATTAGTTATCAAAGCTGTTTCTTGGACATGGGAAAAAATTAGAAGTCTGTTTCCATGTTAAATGCTATTCTAATTCCTGCATTTCTCCCCTTAAAAATTAAAAAAAAAAAAAACTTTCAACATTTGCCGAATATAAAAAGAAAACCTCCTATGTCAGTTGTTCAGATTCATATAAGACCTAATTGCCTCCTACAAGATAATTTTGCCACCCGTTTACAATTAACATGCATTTCTCATGCATGAGTTGACCCAATTACATAACAAATTTTGCCTTTGGGGATTTCTCTTGACTGCTTGTCTTCTGTCCACCGTACAACTCAATTTCACACTGTCAGCAGCCTGAACATGGTTACAGTCAGTCTCTGTCAAAATGATTTATTTAAATTACAAACAGAGACCAAATCCCTAGATAATCATCTCTACCCTCACATGCTCACCCTTACATTCAACCTAACTTTGAATCAAATCTTTTAATAGTCTGTAGACACTGTATTCAATTATTACATAATGTTTAGTTCTAATAATCTAATATTTCTGAAGCTAACTCATAAAATTTCAGGAAACTAAATCAGCAGTATCAATGCAAACTTATTAACGGGCATATAATTTATTTTAAATTCCAAGAAGTCAATTAAAAATTATGTGGCTATTATCAAAAAACAGTTAAAAGTAATTACACTTCAGGATCAAATTACTGAAAGATTTTTTTCTATAATGTTAAAAAAAAGCTCCAATCTTAGCTTTTCTTGTAAAGCAAGCAAGTATTTCTTATAAATGGATACACTGGATTGAAAATGATAGCCAAAAAAAAAGGGTATTTAGGAAACAGGATGTATAAACAAAATTATAGACAAGGCAAAGAATACAACAGTGGTAAGAACACTGATCTAAGAGGGTACAGCCAGACACACAGCAGAGTCATGTAAAAATACTCCCTGTGTATATCAAGGACAAGCACAAATCCTGACAAATCAAATAATGATCCACTTACTATTTCAGTCGGTCTGTAAAATGTATCATTTTCTCATTGGGTATTTTTCTTCCTTTTTCACCTGATATTCTTCTTTCCCCCCCAAATAAATGAGAAAATAAACACCTAGTTTTTACCCACAGCACAAAGTCTGTAAAAGTCTCCTGGGGTTCGACTTTACCATTTTATATCACAATTGATCCCCAGGCTGTCTCAGCTAATTGAAAGTGCAGCTTATATGGGTGTGTAAACAGGCAGAAGAAAATGCATCAATAATCTCTGTCAGGCTACACTGGGTACCTTGGATGCCTGGCAAGGATGCTGCTACACCATCCTGCTCCGGGCACCTGTATATAAACCTGAAGGTGAACCACTCAAAACTAGAGAAATGCCTTTAGAATTATCCACACAGGCTAGAACTAGAATAACAAGAGATAAAGGGTTTTATAAAAATCCCCAAGGACATAGCATTCCTCAATTCTTATTTGTACACTGTCCTTTAAGAACATTTTCCTAAAACATTGTTAAAGGAAATGCAAAGACGGGGCTGGCCACGTGGCTCAATGGTAAGAGCACCATGTACCTAGCATGCACAAATCTGAGGATTCAATCTCGGCACTACAAATAATAATAGTAACAAAATAAAATGACCCATAGAATTTGGGACCTAGAAGGAGGATATGATTAAGTGATTTAACCATGAAAAATCTGTTGACACTGTCCACAAAGGCTGTCAGGCTGCATTCTGTTGAAGTGATGCATCTGAAGCAAAATTGGAACTTCTAAATAATATCTTTAATTAAATGGTTTGACTGGATATCCTGATTTCCCATAAAAATCTGTTTGCAAGTCCAATACTCTATTTTCATAAATAACCTCTATTAAACTCTACCTGAATAGTAATATTTTGAATAAGATGAAGACAATCTTGTAGAACAAAATTGGAAAATAAAAGAACAATTCTTTATTTCAGAGGCCAAGTTCTATTTCTTCCCAACCATTAAATAAATTCTAAAATCATACCTCTTCTCTTTTTCTTTCTATAGCTATTCTGGGTAACATAGCAGAAGAATTTTAAATTGCAGGATTTAATAAATCTCCCTTGTTCAATACGCTGTCATTATAGGTTCCATAAGAAAGAAGGCAGGGCTAACCCACTCTCACCTCTTTTATTACACACAATTTGAAATTTATAGTTGTACTTTATCCCACACTTCAGTAACATATGCAGACTGAGGGGGCATATCCCAATGATTTCAAATCCTTCACAAATGAATGTGAAAGTGACTGAAAAAAAATTCATAACATTGACACAGACACAAGCAATCAAAAATGCCCATTCATCCATAACATATTACCCAAAACACCTAGGAGTTGTCACTGCTTTATGTCTTTATACTTCCATTAGTCCAAGGGGGACTAATGGCAGTTTAGAATGAGCCATATAATATTTAAAGACAAAAGGGACGAAAAATATATAAGAACATGGAACAAAGGGGGAAATAAAGATCATGAAGACACTTTAGTTAACCCACCTAGATCAACATGTATTGCACTTGGAGTTCCAATTAAGACTCACAAATCTCACATCCCTTACGATGTTCAAGAGGAGTCAGCTCCCTCCCAGCATCTCCAGCAAGAAGATACTGGGGTTTTCCCAATCTAGATACTTTCATACCTTCTTCCTCTTAAAACAGACACAATCTAGGCCACCGTCAAACCTATCTGGGTTTGAGCCAATATTGTTCTCCAGGTGTTTGGAAAACCAGACTAACCAAAGTATGACTTTCAGATCAATCCCCAATTTCTTACAGGAAAAGATCTTTTAGTAATATGGAAAACCCAGTGAGGTAATGGGAAAAGTTTATGAAGTTAGAAGCTTAGAAATGAATAATAAATTTTCTAGACCTCAGAATAATTGGCAGCCTCCCTTTCTCAGGAGTAGGTCTTGAACAGTAACATTGTGAAATCTATGTATTTTTTACTGTTACCCAAATGTTAAGAAGACTCAAAGTGACTAAAAGAAGTCTGCTAAGGTTGCTAACATCAAGACACCACAAAACAATATTTTTTTTAAAAAAATGTCTAAATTATATGCTTTAAAAATTTAGCATTCTCTAAATTGTAGGCTTAATCTAATTGGGGCTTTATACATAATGCTATGTATATGATAAATATAGATTAATACATACCTGTGTCATAAGGCATCTTTGCGTATTTAAGAAGGGATCTGGCTACGACCTCTGATATTGAATAAAATGTATATGCCTGCTAATGATAAAGGATGGAAATGTGATCAGTTCTGTTCTAGTTAAATATGAATATTGACTTAATTTGAATATAAATGAAAAGGCTTACCTTAGAATCCACTGCAATCTTTCCAGTAGCTGTCATGTAGATGTCTTGAGTAGAAATGTTGGATTCTTTTTGAAATAAATTTCTATGATAGTTGAAGACTTACGATACAACTTTGCTTTTTACAGCATTGCTTTTATTTTTTTTAATTTCCAAAAATTATCAAAAGAAAGAAATGCTACTGAATGTCACTGCTTGTGGAATGTGTCTCTGATTTGCATTTTTAAAAGCAAAAGTGGATTTTTAAGGAAAGAATAAAGGGGAAGGAAGACGAGAAGAGTGATCTTCACTGTTCATGATTGGCAGGTTGTTGGAATGCAGTAGGAAAACTAAGTGACAAATGTTATGAATCTTTAAAATTCAACTCTTTCTCTTCAAAGGAAAAAGCCCTTACTAATATAAAATGCCCATTTAAAGACCAAACAATGGGTAAACCTTAGGGTATATGATTTAAAAAAAAAAAACAGTGTGCTGTTCTTCCTCCCACTCCCTAAATTCATTTTTTTTAGACATCAAATGTTTTGTTTTTGAACTTCGGACAATTAAAATTTTTTTCTCAAATCATGTGACACACAAAATCCACTTCTCATGAAAAGCGGTATAAGTGTTGCATGTTTGCTTCTAATTTTATCACGCAGCTATTGATTTTCATTCATTTTTCCTCTTGGATATCTATCACTGAATTAATTTTGTAGAAAAATAAATTTGGGTGCATTTCATACAGTACTTTGGAAGAAACAATCACACATATGAGTTACAAAAAATTAAGAATGAATTATTTAGCCACCTTTAATAAGTACTAAACCAACACTTTCCTGTCTCTAATATGTTTTAAACTTCTGTGAGTCCCAAATTCCTTTTTAAAGGAAAACATAGTACCCAGAAAGATGCAGCTTTTGTAACTACATACGTAAATGTTTATCTCCAAAATCAGATAGAATGCATGATTCAACACATATCTAATTTAAGGTATTAAGCTATCCATACATGTAATTAGCAAATGTAAGATTCTTCAAGATAACTTAACCTTTTATGTATATTTTGCATGTTTAGCCACAAGGAAAGAAAAAAACTTTTTTAAACTGAGTTATAAAAATCCTATTTTGGAAAGATTCAGAAGCTGAGAACTATTTAAAATGTGGTAAGATACTGCATGACAGTAATTGATAGGCTCTAGATGGCGGTGAAGTCGGAGGGAAGGGATCTCACAGGCGCAGTTAGTTGTTTGAGGACTCCGTTCCTCGCACACCACAGCAACATACACTCCTCCAAGACACCCAGACTCACACTGCCCTCCACAAACACACTCTAGAGCTGCCAAGTCACTAAGCCGCAGGCACCTACATTACTGATTTGTTCCTGCGTCCTCTTCAGCCGCTGCAATTCCGGAGTGTCTGTTACGATGCTGAAGCCCCTCCCTTTGCTTTCTTCAAAATCTCTTTTGTACTTGACCTAGGAAGGAGGAAGAAAATAAAAGGGGAGAAAAATTAAAAAAGAAAAGTAAATAGATGAATCACAAATCCCATCCAGGACAGACAAGAGCCCAAGAAGATGCTAGGATTGGAAGCAATGCCCACAAACACAGGTCTCAGCAAGAGGGACCCTGAAACTTAGCAGCACATAGCCAGGCCACCTGGTTTATGTCCCAGCAACTCCACCTACTATCTGTGCAATCTCAGGCAAGTTACTTCATCATTCTGGGCCTTAGTGGTCTTATCTGTCAAACGGTGACAACAAGAGAAGCAATATAATTGGTTGTAGGAATAGAATCAAATGATTCCATGCATGTACGTGGCTGATGGGAACAGGTAACTAATAGTTATCATCATCCTCAATATTAATACTATTACTGGAAAAACAAAGTTAAATCTTCTCCTCTCAGGCCTGTCTTGTCAATGACAAAGCATTGTCCTGCGATTGAACTGTTCTCTGAATAAAGGACACAAACAAAATCAACAGTCCTGTACCTAAGTTCTTCTCACTCTAGCTCACAAGGCAAAGCATATGGACACTATTACACAAAGCCACACCGCCATATGGCAAGTATATAATTCTTATGAAAATATTTATAAAATAGGCCACATCTCAGGACTTAAGAAGCCTCCAATAAAGCTGGGAATGGAACCACCATTTGACCCAGCTATTCCCCTTCTCGGTCTATTCCCTAAAGACCTAAAAAGAGCATACTACAGGGACACTGCTACATTGATGTTCATAGCAGCACAATTCACAATAGCAAGACTATGGAACCAACCTAGATTCCCTTCAATAGATGAATGGATAAAAAAAAAAATGTGGCATTTATACACAATGGAGTATTACTCAGCACTAAAAAATGACAAAATCATGGCATTTGCAGGGAAATGGATGGCATTAGAGCAGATTATGCTAAGTGAAGCCAGCCAATTCCTAAAAAACAAATGCCAAATGTCTTCTTTGATATAAGGAGAGTAACTAAGAACAGAGTAGGGCCGAAGAGCATGAGAAGAAGATTAACATTAAACAGGGATGAGAGGTGGGAGGGAAAGAGAGAGAGAAGGGAAATTGCATGGAAATGGAAGGAGACCCTCAGGGGTATACAAAATTACATACAAGAGGAACTGAGGGGAAAAGGAAAAAAATACAAGGGGAAGAAATGAATTACAGTAGAGGAGGTAGAGAGAGAAGAGGGGAGGGGAGGGGAGGGGGGATAGTAGAGGATAGGAAAGGCAGCAGAATACAACAGACACTAGTATGGCAATATGTAAATCAATGGAAGTGTAACCGATGTGATTCTGCAATCTGTATACGGGGTAAAAATGGGAGTTCATAACCCACTTGAATCAAAGTGTGAAATATGATATATCAAGAACTATGTAATGTTTTGAACAACCAACAATAAAAATAAAAAAAAAAGAAGCCTCCAATACATGCCCTTGGCAGAGTGTATGCCGAGGTACCTATGATTTTCCTCCCAGTGTTTTGATCCACTTTCTTCCTAGTAACAGCACAGTAAGGTTGAATTTTACTGAAATTTACTGGGACAGTCATTGCTTCATCCTACTGGGTCCGATCTCATGTTACTAGCATAACAGCTAAATATTCTGCCTGTTAATGACTCAGACAGTTGTATCACTTTGTTCTTATTTTCTTAAGCCTAAATATCAAGGAGTATGGAAACAGATTTTGATGGCAACAGAATCCCCTTTTTAAGTTCAGAATTACAAGGCTCAAACTGACACTCAAAAGTAAACTCACGGGGCTGGGGTTATGGCTCAGTGGTAGAGCACTTGCCTTGTCTGTTTGGGGCCCTGGGTTAGAGCCTCAGCACCACATAAATAAACAAAATAAACATACTGTGTTCATCTGAAACTAAATAATAATAATAAGTAACATAAAAATTGGGATTCTGTAATTGAAGATTCTGTATAAGTTTGAAAAGTTCACTTAGGAGATCATGGAGCTACTTTTTTTTGTTGAGCACATCTGTACTTAATTAAATACTTAATTTGTAACAGTGGTCCACTTTATGCTTTGAATATAGCCCTTGCTGCTCTGCCACTGCAACTTATTTTTAAAAGGGACATGTAGAAAAGATAGTGGAATGAGACGACATCATCACCCTAGGTATGTGTATGATGACACAACCAGAGACATGAAAAATTGTGCTCCATTTGTGTACTATGAATTGAAATGCATTCTGCTGTCATGTATAACTAATTAGAATGAATGAATGAAGGATTGAATGAATGAATAAATAAATAATATGTTTCTTTCTCTTCCTCTTTCCCTCCCCCTCCCTCATCTCTCCTACCCTCAATCTTGGGAAAAGAAAACAGGATTATCTTTCTTCCTCATTCTAGGCAAGTTATCTGTTCCTGAATCCAGACTTTCAGGATGGCACCAGAAGATCTCAGAAATGACTATCTTCCAAATTAACAAGTGAATTACAACTCCAACAGAGAACATGTGGAATGTAGCCTTTGAATCTCCTCTTTAAAAGCCCCCTGCCCCACTGGGGCACAGAATCACAGCCTCTGGGACAGGAGTCCCCTGTGCTTCTCCTTTGCTAACAAAACAATAAAGCTTTTTCCTTTTTGTCAAAACCGCATCCTCATCATTGAATTGGCATGGGGGGACAAGAACCTAAGCTTCCGCAACTGAAATACTAAAACACTTACTTTATTCCCATAAATAAAAGGTCCAATAAATTGCAATATTATTATTCCAGAGAAAATGCTGAGTGAGTTGAACCCTCTAACCTTCAATCTCCCTGCCACATGTGAAGACACAAACACTGGCACTTTTCTCAGAGTTTTATGCCTAACTAAGCAGAGAAGCCATTTAGCTGGACTGGTCATAAGCCCTAGCGTGCAGGACCATAAAATAATAAGAGAGATGACAAGATTGTGCTGGCGGTGTTAGGGAACAGATAGATGTGGATGGTGAGAACAGGAGGTTAAGGGGGTAATTCTATAAAATGGGCCCACAGTGCTGACCCCCAGGTGCTTTCTTTTCCAAGAAGCAATTTACCTGCAGCCCTGCCTGGCCTAAGTGGACTCGCTATGACACATTCTTCAGTAAACTACCTGTCACACTGCAAGAGAAATGCAGGCCCCAAATAATGTTGACAAGAGGAACCCTATCTTCCCCCTGAAGGGGGAGACTTTTTGTGACTAGATCCTGAAAATCTGGAGATAAGGATAATTCCTCCTAATCATAAAAATCTGTAAGAACATATGGTTAAGAATCCAATTAGAACTGGTCAGCATGGGTCAAGGCAACATAAAGTTGCCATTACTCTGGGGACTCTGCTGTCCGTCAAAAGTCAAGAGGTGAATGTAGATGGGACTCTCTGTAAACTTCTCTGGGATCCCCAATAAAACTGGAATGCAGAAGAGGCACACCTCCCTCTCCTCTCTGAGAGGACCCACTCTCTCCCTTGAGAGTGTTCCCTTCCCCTTTTCCTATCCCTTCAATAAACTCATTCCAGTTACTCTCAGCAATATGTCTGAAATATTTCTGACTTGATCGCAAGAATTGGGGTTTGAAGAGGGGGTCTTTGCATTGCCTCAGTTTCTCAGAAGGACCCAGCTCTGTAATGGCAGCAGACATGGAAATGTAAGAAGAAGAGTCTATCAGACAGATCGCAACATCCCTAAAGCCAGTTTCAGAGAAAGCACCATCACGTATTCTTTTTGATATCTGTTTCACCTTTTAAAATAGCAATGTGCAAAGAAAGAGGAAAAAAAAAAAGAAAAAACATTCAATTCTAGAATCACAATTTGGAGCAGACTACCATTTGGCAATCTTTGCCACATTTATGAGACACATGAGAATCCTTTGATTCGGGCTTGCTTAGATAAGTGACTAGTTTTGAAAAGTGTAAAATGATCTCTATAAATGGTTCACAGCATTCTAAAAGATATTTATTCCTTTTCAATGGTGGGGTACACAACCAAACCTCATGTGCTCAGTACCAACCCACCAGCATTTCTTTATTACGTGGGGTAGGAGCCTTGGAGACGTTAGTCAGCTGTCTTTTCCATACTCCCACCCACTGACACCCTATCTACAGAGCCTTGGCTCACCAGAGTTGCTCAATAAATGTTTCAGAAAGTGAAGGGAGAGAAAGAGAAAGGAGGAAGGAGAGAGAGAGAGAGAGAAGGAATTGAAGCCAGATCTACAGGTAAGAGAGGAAATTCATACTTAGGAAATGGAAAATGGCTTCACTTGGCTGGAACAACTGGTGGAAAAGAGGGATTCTGGGGAGAGTGGGTAAAGGCCAGGACATTCCGCTAAGACTCATAGCTCTAAGTAGATTTTGAAACAAATTGCTAGCCAAGTTGCTTTTAAAAATTAATATTAACATAGCAAATATTTATTAAGCCTTCTATAAGCTTCCCTTGGAATCCCTGCCTCTTAAGCCAGCAAAAATAAATAAATAAATAAATAAACTTTCCTTCCCCTGTGTCCAGCCTTGGATATGGAAGAATCATCTCTGGTCTCTTAGAAAGTGATTCACAGTGATTCCATGAATAACAATAACAATCTTCTAGGAATGCCATTCTCTGGAATCTGGAATCTCCCCCTCACATGTTCCTTGATTCTATCCTTTTTGACTTTATTGGGCACCTACAAGATGGCCAAGTGCTGTCCCATGGATGGGAACTATGCAACAAAGAAAGCAGTCTACCCTCCCTGCCCTCAAAGACCTTATGTTACAGGACGAGAGATGGAAAAGACACAAGACCCAACTAAGCCAAGAAATTGGCCTGTGAGTGAAAAGTGCTAAGAGAAACATAGTGCCAGACAGTGGGGTGCACAGTAGGAGGAACACTGGCCTCGCAGGGTGGCAAGAGAAGGCCCCAAAGAGAGGGTGACATTGCAATAATCCTGAGTAGTATGGTGGGGGAGGCACACACACGTTCAGAGAGAGCTTTAAAGGTGAGGGTACAGATGGAGCAAACTCCCAAAGTTGAGAACGGCACAGAGGGAACCTGGCTAGAGCCCAAGCGAGGGGAAAAGGAGGGCAGAGAGTGAGCACGGGATGTGCAGGCCCTGAGGACACTGGCTTCCCCCACCCACCCCAGCCAAGACAGGAAGACACTGGAGAAGCATCGCGCAGTTGCGGACTGGAGTCTTAACAGGCTCTCCCCGGCTGCTCTCTGCAAGCCCAGTGGGGGAATATGATGAAGCCAGGAGACCCGAGGGGCAGGCAATGTCAGATCTTCTTCCTCAGCTGTCCTGGGGCCAGGAAATAGCAAGAGTTCTTGGGCCCATCCTCAAGACCCTGACTTCCCATGAACTCCTGTCAGAAAGGGGCAGGAAGAACACAGAAGTGGAGAGGACAAAACTAAGATGCATGCCAACCTGAGTTCAGAGAGTATGCTTGTTATGGTTTGGAGGTGACATGTTCCCCCAAATCTCCTGCTAATTCAGAAATGTTCAGAGGTAAAGTGATTGGGTTGTGAGAGCTGTCACCTCATCAGCCCACCCTGGTTGGAATGGACTGGGTGGTAAATGTAGGCAAGCGGGTAGGCATGGCTGGAGGACGGGGGTCCCTGAGGGCATGTCCTAGAAGGCTGCATCTTTCCTGCAGCCCCTCTGCCCCCTCTGTTTCCTGACCCCACCATGATCTGAGCAGCTTTCCCCTACTAGGCCCTCCCCTCGGCTGCGCTGCCTCACTTTGGGCCCAGGTCGATGCAATCAGCCATCTATGGACAGAGACCTCTGAAACTGGGGAACCCAAAGAAATTTTCCCTCATCTCAGTTGTTCTTGTCAACATTTTGGTCACAGCAACAAAAAAGCTAATTAAAACAGTGCTATACCTGGGAACTAATGCAGTCTGATTTTCCCACAGTCTTATCCCTTCAAGGCTGAATAAAGGCACTGTGAAAATACACTCAAAGTCAAATGCAAGAACTTCACACAATAGAAAACTCCATCTGTCTGTCTTCATAACTAAGTTAAACATATATTTATTTCAAATATTGGATGCTGTAGAATTTTGACATTCTGTGTGTGCACATTAAAATTCTATGTGTGGATACAAGTGTGTGGATATGTGTGTTCATGGACAGGTGTGTGCAGGTACATATACATATATGTACAACATACAGGTACATACATTTATCTTCTACCCAGGGGTCAAAGAAAAATCATGAGTGGAAGAATAGACAATGACATGGCAATTAGAAATTCAGTTGATATTTTCAGTAAGCTAAGACAAATCATGTATCCAGTGCACATCCATTTGCAGAAAGTTAAGTCAGTCACTCTATGTTTCTGTATCTTAATGAAGCTGTTTAATTACATCAGCAAACAAGGACTTGAAGCAAAAAGGTGAGAAAAATAAAAAGAGTGTGAAATGTTATTAGAGAAGGAATCCCAAACACATATGAATGAGGAGTAGAAGTTCAAGAGGATTCATGGAGTGGGTTACAATGGGCCAGAGCAGTAAGTACCCAGGGACAGAAGGGTAAGTAACACAGCGGAGGAGATTCAGACTCCCATAAGCTTGCTGGAATGTGTTTAATGGAAGCTTAAAATCTTCAGGCACATTTATTACTGATTTGTGTTATTCTGCTTTTATTTCATACATTTCTGATATAGTGAAATTAATGACCAATTTCATTATCTCCCATGACATGATAGATAGTGCACATTATTTTTCAAGGGGCGATTGTGAGGGTCACAGTATTTTAAAACTACATGCAAAACCCTTAAGTCTGATCTGTAAAATTTAGTGCTCAATTACGTACCATCTTGTATAGTTCACTAGATTCTGATACTAGAGAATGTGGACCATATGTTTCTTTCTATCTCATCGTGTTTTGCTTGGTGCTAAGCATACATTAAAGGTTTGATAAGGATTTCATGATTGATTACTATCAGGTTTTGTATTTTTAAAGTCTAAAATGCAGAAAATTGGTTAATCTCACAATATTAGATGAGAACTAAATCCTACAAAGGAAAATCTGATTAAGGGCTTTTTTTTAAAGGTGAAGTTAATTTTAACAAATGTTAAGTCAAGGAAATGAGCTCAAAAGTAAATTTGCTTTTTTCTAAATTAGTCTCATAATTTGTAAATTTGTGGTTAATTAAATAAAATTAAAATTATAATTACCTTTTAAACATAATTAAAAAGCATTAAAAATAATCTCCATAGATTTCTAAGCCTTAGATTAGCCTTCCATTACATTCATAGAGGTACTTAGTGATATTTACAAATTTGTCAGGTTTCCATGTATATTCACAACCCAATTTTATCATATTTAGAGTTCTTTCATTAAAAAAAAATAGTGAGGCCTACATTTTATTCTAAACAAATATTCTAACTACCAAGGAAAGCATATTTTAATTAATTTCTCAATCAGCTAAGATAATTAAAAATCACATCTAAGACACTCAAGTGTAACTTAGTGGTTAACAGCACAGGTTCAGAAATCAGACAAATTCATCTTGAGCCCGGTTTTATCACTTACAAGCTTTGTGACCCTAGGTAAGTTACATAATCTTTTTGAGCTTCAGTTTCCTCAAGTACAAAATACGCATAAATGTAATGCAACATTTATAGCCTTTTGTGAGATTAAACCAGATGAGGGTTATAATGCCTGACATTTATTAAGCATCTACTGGGTTCCAGGCCCTGTACTGAGTGCTTTCCATATTGTGGAGCAGAGCCAGGATGGGAAGCCGGCGGGTGTAAGAAGTGCTCACCAATCCACTACTTTAGGCGTGTGTTTCCTTAGTCATGGTAACCAAATACCTAGAGAACAAGCCTTTAGCCCATGCATGCACCAGGCCATCTGCAGGTGGAAGCTCCTTCCATCTTCTTTGGATCAAAATAGAATATAAATAAATACAGGAAATTTTTAAAAATTTAAATTTCCTTTACAAATAGTATCTTCACATAAATCCTGGCAGGTACACATTATGGCCCATCTTAGAGATAAAGGAACTTGGAGGAAGTCACAAAGCTAAGGAGGGGCATCCACTCTGGAAAATTCCCAGACATTACCTTTCACTTTATCTGACAATGAAAAAAAAAAAAAAGTGGCAAAGTGAAAAATATCAAAGTGAACACAAGATAGAAAGAGTACCCCATAAACAAGCAGAGAAGAAAGTGGAACTGATTAAATATTTCTTAGTAGAGGATATCCAAAGACTGATGCATCTTAAATTTTTAAATTAATTCATTATTTGTAATGGATCCTGTAGTGCCATGAAAGTAACAAAAATAATTACCCAAAGTAAAAATGAACACAAACTATACTTCATCAAAAAATGTTGTTTAGATAGTTTTTTAAGGCAATGGTTGTATAAAATTTCAATTAATGAAGATCAGGCTGGAGAAAGCATTGCCAAAATTATAAGATTGATGAAAATATTGATTCACAGCAAAAAAAATCATACCTACATTAAACAGATTTAATTCATATTTTTCACCAAAAAAATGTCACAAATAGAATTTAATAATTCCGACATCTATGATTTTTGACTCCTGGACAAACATGTTCTCTTCACCACTAATCCTTTAGAGAAAGCTCCTCTCACATCTTCTGATATGAGTGTGGCTTTTAAATATAAGTAGCTTAATTCATACGCAGACTAGAATGTATTAAAATTATTTGAATCAGAAGTATCATGTAAGGTTAAATTAAGGATAGAAAAAGAAATTGCAACAGAGAACATTCTTATGTGCCTATTTTGAATTAGGAAATGGGTAGTTTCCAGATAGGAAATAACTGATTAGGAAATTAGTAAATCAGAAAAAAAAAAGCTACATCTCAACTATGAAGAAAAGAAATAAGGATAAACCAGCACTGTACACAAACAGAGCTAAACTAACCCAAAACAGTCACAAAATGAAAATAACCTGTCCTTAATCTCAAAGTGTCATAGCAGATGAAAGTGACAGACGATTCTTCAATTTTCTTACATATGCTTGCTCCTTAACAGATTGATAATGTCATTAAAACTGTTCCTAACAGCTCTCCCACACCTGTGATGGCATTATCCAGACAAACACCGACTGTTTTTCAAAAAAGAAAACATACCTCTTCCACTTCTACGAAACTGAAAGGAAAAAAAATGTGTAACACAACAAAAATGAAAAGAAAGAAGGCAAATATAAAAGTAAATACATTATAACTAATGTGTATACAAACAATACTAAAATAGCTTCCATGATTGATAGCATTCACCACACACAAAAAACCCATGGATCTCAGCGAGTCATTTTAATCAAAAAATTCAAAAGATTATTTCCTTAATACAAAATTTCATCTAAAATATAAGTCTCCTAGAAATTTCTACAGGTTATTAAAAAAAATCTATGTTACAACTAGAAATACAGTACTAATTCAGATCTTCCATGGGAGAGAAACTATTAAAATGAATATATTAGAAATGCTGAAGAATCAGGTGAAGAATTATGGCTTCTCAGGCTTCTTAGCTAACAATGAGAGCTTCACATTGATTATATTGTCAGTTTTAAGAGATACTGGTACGTCTCCTCGCTGCTATGTTATAGCAGTTATGATTTACTGAAGACCTAAAGGTATCAGACATTGTACTAAGTACTTGACAAATCCTCTTGCTTCATCTTCAAAAATCACCCTTATTATAAGAGATATGCCATTTTTACATTGAAAAATATAGAGGAAATATATTATTGGGTCCACCCCACACTTCCCTCCTGTCCCCCCTTGACCTATCTAACCTTTTCCAAGAAGCACCATTTTCTTACATGACCCACTTACTTCCTTAACCACCATGGATTGGCCCAGAGGTAGTCATCTGGCCTGAAGTAGTTCAAGTCAAGATGTCTGGGAGACTTGGGGATTGGGATCTAAAATATACAGTGAGTCTCTTCCTCTGGAAACTTAAAGTGTAAGATACAAGTCTTTGGAATGATCAACAGCCATTGCTTGCCACCAACAGAACCCAGAGGTTAGATGCAGCTCATCTACCAGAGAAAGAGAGTTCAGGCCTGGTGTCAATTAAATCCTGGTATCAACTAGCAGGCACATTCCTGCCCTGGGATTTTGTATTCAAATATCCTCAAAAATGAATTACCACTTAGTTTGAGTTAATGAGGGTTGGGTTTCCAATCACTTACAGCTGAGAATTCCAACTAATACAGGGAACTGAGGCCCAAAGGCTATAATTCAAACCCAGATCTGCTTACAGTCTTTTCTCTCCCAACCTATCATGCTTCAAGATGCCAATTCAAACATCCAAGATTGTCACATTGAAACCTAGTTTTAATGAAAATATACCCTTATTTCTTTAAAAATACTCAATTTTAAACAGCAATGTACTCAAGATTGTAAATAATTTTTAACTGTTCTTACATGTTACATACATTAATCATCATTGAATCTTTAATGGTTACAAATACTACTAATGAGATACTCAGTCAATATGCATCAAATGAGTTGGTTACTAAGGTAATGATTTCAAAATGAAACTTAACAATAATTGTAATCTTAAGGTACCAACTTCAAAAAGTATGTAGGTTAATTCAATATTTTTACTTTTATGTAAACTATGATTTTTCAATAGAAAAATTAGATACTAAATAATTCAAGAAAATCCCCAATATTTAAACATTAATGTTATAACTAGAAAAAACTACTGCATAATATATTGGTTAATATACTACATTAAGTGCCAAGTTGTGAGATTCAGTATAAGTTCATGGTGTTACAGGTGCAATTATATTATTCTCTTGCTGACCTAAAATGAATCCTTCATCAAAAGATACTAACGGGGTCCAGATGAATCAATTTCTGAGTCAGTTTCCCAAAAGGATTTAGAGCCTTTCTTTTCTTTCCAGAATAAACGTCTCAAGAGGAGATTTTATTTTTCTTGGTAATGCAGATTTCATACTTAAAAGAAAAAGAAGGGAAAAAATGGTACTTTGTAGATAATGGATGTGGGAGAGAGGGGCCAGTTCGAGGTTAACATGGTGTTTCTACCTCTGCTGCTAATCCTGTATCTAAGCCCATGTACATCTCACTCAGACATCTCGACATCTAGGAGAATACAGCTATTTGAGAAATAGGAGTAAGTTGGCATTGCCAATGAGCCAGGTGGTCCCACTGTTTGGAAACCATCTGGTCTGAGTTTTCTCTTTGTCAGCACCATCAATACATCAATAGCAGAAGCTATTATGAGGATTGTGTGTGTTTCAGTTCTTTAAATAAACTCAAACAAAACTACCCTGAATGTAAATTTGTTATTTCTTTGAATTGTGCCTTCAGACTATACTGAAATCCATATTGAGACAAGTTACACTCAAAAATCTACATCCATTACTGAACTACACAAAATGCAGTACCCCAAGACTAGAGGTCCCCCTCAGACTCCAGCAGCATCTTGTGGCCACATTAACCTTTAGTAGGGCCGCTACTGGCCAACCCATCGCCAGCAAAATGAGGAACTTTCTTCTGAGATAGCAGCCAAAGCTAATCTATATATTTAGTGTGGGCTGTAAAGAGATTTAGATATTGGGAAAGCTCAGAGGTGTTATTTAATCACTTCAAGAAAAAAAAAAAGGGTTGGTTGGGGGGCTCTAAGAAACTTAGATCTAATGAATCAAGAGGCCCTACTGACTCCTCATCCTACGTACAACAAGACAAGACATTGAGTGATACTCATCAAGTCACTGCCTGGACAGAAACACAGGATACCAAATATGTGCCACAAAGCACCAAGCCCCTACCTATTTCTAAAATCAAGGAGCAGAGCTTACCAAATACACGAAACTCTCTGTAAGACACACATGTGAACAGACATTAGCATTAATAAACCCTGTCCCCTAAGACCTTAATCTCAGCTTCAGTCACAGTTACAGTTTCCAGGCCCAGATGCTTTTATCAGAATTCCCAGTGTCAAACCTTCCTAAATGCCAGTGCCCCTCCCCCAAAGGCAGGCCTTCGTTTCCCTGCCCTTTAGATAGAAGCCGGAAGTCACCATGTCACATTCACTTAAGAAGGGACAAATTAAAGAGGTTAAAGTAGTGACCTAAAGTTAAAAGAGAAAGAAAGTGAGGCTGCAAGAGATTTTACTTTCTTCTCCCAGCGGGTCATCCCCGCCGCCCCCACCCCCCTTTGCACCAATGTTTGACTTGTCAAAATTGCTTTGCTTCATCTGTACCTGACATCTAAATCATTTGACAGGCACATAACCTTATCAAATTTCTAGTTATAGTACAAATAGAGGTAACAAACCATATCCACGGAAATGGATAACAGCTCACACAAAGAGCTGGGCCCACAGGAAAGGGGAGCCACTCCGGGCCTGCTGGCCTGCTAGCCCACAGGAAAGGGAGGAGGTCCCGCAACATAAAAGACTCATTCTACCAAATCCAATTGGTGCTCCCATTCTTCTGCCTGAGATCAAATCAACCAAAAGGCTCCACACCAGGGGTGAAAAAAATTGTGAAATCAGTGGTGTTTGTCTGCTCCAGCGAGCATTGAAACTTAAAAGGCAAACGTAACAAAGGCATCAGAATGGAACCTTTCCAAGTTCTCTGCCAACTACAGTCTGTGCTAATACACGAAGTCATATTATGAAGTTCCATTTCCTAATCCAGTAGAGCAGCGCAAGGAAAAACCCATCCTGGATTTTATGCGTAACTCATACTGAAACTCCCTGCTCCTCTCTGGTGTTTGCTCAGGAACAAATAAGAAAAAGGGTGTTTGCCAAAAAAAGAATGTTTTAGGCAATATATCACATTAAAAAAATGAAATATGGTATGAAACCTAAGTCTGTTTTTCTTCCGTTTAAATGCTTCAAGCTTCCAACACTTCTGGAAATACAGAAATGCAGAAGAAATTAGGAGAAGAAATATGTACTAAGCTAGGCAACCCTCCAATGAAAGGGCAGACTCAAAATTAGATTTCAGTTTATCATACCATAAATATCCAACTTTTCTGACACTCCCCCAGCTTGAGACCTTTTAATCCACTCCCAAGAAAGGCTCATCCAGACTTCAATACTCTAATGAGAATACCACATCCTTTTACTTTTCTAAATGAAGACAGATCAGTAAAATCCCAAAGAATATACAGCTTGTTTGTATGAAGTTACTAGTCAGTATATCTATTCTCTTCATGGGACATTATTCATTTAAAATAACTAGGAAAGGTTACTACAAACCACAAAGAGATACTTGATGATATCAAAAGTTTGGAAAAGTGTAACCAGTAACCAAAGAAACTACTCATAAAAGTAAAAACTGAGCAACTCTGGGAGCAATATGGTGCCACATCTCCTTATCAAATTAAGTCACCTTGGTGTTAAAGTGGAATTTTAAGGAGGTAGCTTTAATGAAACAGTTTGTTGGATGTAACTCTGAGACTTCAACAGATTGTTTTGAGCATCGTTCTTATCAGTCTTAGATAAATGTTAAATTGTAGGTACCAGCTCAATCTTTGTTAGTCCTTAAGAACACTGGCTAAGATTCAGAAAATCAAAGGTTATAGGTTTTCTGTCCTATGTAGAAGCTAGAGCAAAATAAAGGAAAGAAAATGGGGAGAATGGGATATCATAAAGATATAGGGAAGATCAAGGTATGGAGCAGGAAATTAAGAGACAGGGAGGAGGGATGAGAAAGGGGAGGAAATATGGAATAAATTGAACAACACCATGTTATTTATATATAAATACACCATTGGGGAATTTGACCTTTATGTATATGTAGAAAGTACCCATCAACAATGAATAAATAAACAAGAAAACAGGAAGATAGGCAGAGGAAGGAAAATAGGAGGAGGGAGAAAACAGGAACTGAAATAAAATTCCTTGCAAGTATGGTTTTGTCAAAATGAGCCTAACTACTAATGTATAACTATAATGTTTCAATTTTTTTAAGAGAAAACACTGGATAGAGAAGACAAAAAAAAAAAATGTACTGATTCAAGGATACATCCCTCCAGAGGGACATTCTGTCCAAAGTGGCTTTAAAAAGCAAGGCAGGCTTTTTTTAAAAAAACAACAACAACAACAACAAAAAAAAGCATTTAAACATTTTGATGTTGACTTCACAAATATAGGAAAAGAGTTTATCTGACTCTCTTGGCTCCCTTCCTAGTATTATTATGAATCTTATTGCATGTCACAAGAAATGCAAAATTTTTGAATGATTATTTTATAAGGTAGAAATACATATACATGATATCTTATGTATTATGATTAGCATTTGTCATTCCTTAAGCACCCAGTATCCATCACTCTTTCTTTTGGGAACAGCTTCCTTCCTTTTGTAAACTGAGCTCTCCTCTTCTCTTGCCTATGGAAAATAACAGAACTTGGAATTGGCCAATCGAGTACTGCATCCCCATCTCAGCAATTCGGCCAGGCATGAACATATCATCCAATCAGGGAGAGAGAGAGACCCAGTGACTCTGTTGCTGGGGGACTCTGTGCCACGGATCTGTCACCTACTGGTTGGATGAAGGTATGGTAACCACCTTACAAACACATGAGGTAAGCCAACCTGAAAACAGGGCCACCCCAACAGACACAGAATTGAGAGATGGAGAGAAACTGGGCCCTAGTGACATCCTCTGAGCCCTGCTTGGCTGCCTGTCCTGAAGCCAGTTTTACCCCGGACCCCTCAGACACCTGAGCCAACAACCCTAATGCTAGCCTGAATTGAGATTTCTGGCACTAGCAACAAAAATAGCCCTGATGTGCTCATCTACATTTTGTTTGCATATAAAATATCTAAATGGGCTTTAGAGCCTTCCAGATTACTTTCCTCTCAGTATCATACCTTCCATCTGCTGGGCTAAGATAACACAGCTGTTTGTGATCAAAGCTCAATTACCCAAACTAACAGAAAAGTAGTTCAGATAATCCTTTCCAGTGGATATTGGAAAAGTATTTGCATACAGCTTGAGAATGTACCATCTACTTACAGAAAGCCAAAAAAAAAAAAAATCATGAAATGCTGTTTAAACATTTTTTTTAAAAAATCCTTAAATGGGAGTTCCCAACAAACTACTGCATAGAAGTAAAATTAAATGAATAGATACATATGTAGATATAGATACAGATAAATAAACTAGTATCAGAGCCTACACAAATTGATGCAAAGTAGCCATTTTAGCAAGGGTATCTAGTCTATTTTTTTTTGTAGTTGTAAATGTAGTTTTCAAGAATTTGCTGGGATGTTACTATTTAAGCTGCCAGTGATAACCATACTTATTAATCATAAAAAATGGCAATATCACCAGAATGTCATTTTAAAACTATTTCCAGAGGAGGGAATCATTTCCTAAGAAGAATGAAAACAAGATAACTGTGATTTAGCTGTATATACTTACAGATTTCAGATTTCTGTTGAAAGATATTTCCTTCATTGTGCCAAATTCCTAACAGGATCTGACAAGTGTCTCATTTATACCTTTTCATCCCTTAACACAATATAGGTATTTGAAAGTTACTATCCCCTTCTCCTCAAAAAAAAAAAAAAAAATCTTTTCTCACTAATTTTGTTTTTCTCTCACCAACTTGGACTTTTATATTTCAACGATATTTGTGTTTCGAAATGTCCATTAAAGAGAAAATAGAAGCGGGGCAGGTGACACATACCTGTAATCTCAGCGGTTTGGGAGGCTAAGGCAGGAGTTCAAAGCCAACCTCAGCAAAAGCAATCTCTAAGCAACGCAGTGAGACCCTTTCTCTAAATAAAATACAAAATAAGGCTGGGGATGTGGCTGAGTGGTCAAGTGCCCCTGAGTGCAATCCCTGTTAACCTCCCCTCCAACCAAGAGAAAAGGGACAATAGATAAATTCTGATATTAGGGCAATCCTCTCCTAACAATGCCTTGTTTTACATGGATTCAGTAGATGGATAATAAACTTAGTGTTAAAATGGATCACAGGAAGACCTAGGAACACTTATTTGAGGTTTTGACAATAAGCTAATTTCAATAAAGAAAATGGTAATATTGAAGAGTGATATGATAGGGTGGGCAAAGACCCTGATCTTGGGCAACAGAAGCAGGGAGTAGACAATTTGGTGGAAAAAAAAAAAAGAAAAAAAAAAAACCTCTTGATTCCAAACTTTGAACTGAGCCAAACATCCAGTGGCAAGACCGTAGTGGCTTCTCTGAGGAGTGTGTCTCCTCCCTTAGAAGGTGAGGAAATTAAATTAGTTAATCCCTGTGGGTCTCATAGAATGCTACGACATTATTACTTGTTCTATACAATTATCTAGAGACCTACTCATAAAATATCTAGAGAAAGATAGTGAGAACAATTATCTTGAGGCAGTTTATAATAATAATCAAATAAATCTAAAATCAGTAAGCTAACACAAAAGTATGCACTGAACTTCAACTATGACTTGATTCATTTTAAAATTATTTTTAAAAATCGTCAGTGAAGCAAAGGAATCTCTCTGATTAATCCTCAGTTAGCCATAACACTGAACATGGAAATCCTCTATCCTTCATCTTTCCAGTTCTCTATAGCAATAAACTTATTAGTTGTTCTCAAATTGCAAAGAGTTGTGTCCAAAATAATTTTCACAGGTATTCATAGTGAATAATTTTTGCAGTGGAATTGTGTATGGGGAAGAGAGCATTTAAAGTAATTGGCCTGTCCAGGGACAGAACCCAAACTTGGCCTCATTAATATAATGGCCAAGCCAACTGAGCCGCCCAGCCATGAACTAATGAGACATATCCACTTACCTTGTGCATGACACACTCCAGAGGAAAGCTACACGTGATACACACAACAAGGGGGAAATGCTTGAACATATCAGGCACTAAGAAACACTGGTTTCTTACAGTCGACTCTGAGTTGCACCTTAGTTAATCAAATTCTATTTTAAATGCCTCAGGGAGCTGGGATTTAAAATTTTTCTACAGCAATTACTTTCTTAAAGAGAAAGTCATTGACTCTAATTTATCTATTTTGTAAATCCATATAGTTTATCAAAAGGTAAAAATATTAAAAAGCTCACTCAATAATTAATTTTTAATCAAAACCCATAAAGAAAGGGAAAGAGCACTTTCTAATAATGAAATTTTCCAGGCAAACATCCAAAACCCCAAAAGAAGTTTAGTTTAAAAAAAAAAAAAACTCTTCAAACTTCTAAAAAATTAAGATTATATTAAAAACAGGTACACAAAGTACACATAGTAAAAATTTAATATCAAGCTTGTGTAAGCTACATTGATTTCCATCCTCATTTTAAACCAAACCACCCTGATATTATTTCAACCTAATAACAAATTTGTTTCTATGCTATCAGAAGAATATAGTTGTCAGTTTCTTTGAAAAGGTCCAGGGGACAAAACTAAATAATTTAGTGAACTGGAATGTTGTTTTTCATGTAGAACAAGATAAAATATTGAGCAAAAAAAAAATATTATTTCTAGAAAGAAGAAAACTGCGAAACACAAACAAACAAACAAAAACTTTCCATTTGACCCAAGAAGTGTATCCTTGTTTCATCAAGTTTTGACAACGAAAGATTTTACCCTACAAAAATCTGAACTTAAATTTTGTTAAGCTACAAAAGAGAAGAACTGGAGGCATTCTATAAGCTGGGGTCCCCTTTTCATCCTAGGGTTGTTTTATTTTGTGTTGCTATCACAAATACCTGAAGTAGAGTAACTTACAAAATAAAAAGGTTTGTTTAGCCCACAGTTTGGAGGTCCAAGAGGATGGAGCCAACCCTAGTTGGGCTCTCATAAGGGCTTTCTGATGCCAGTCTCCCTTATAACAATCCATTCTCCCAGGAACTAATCCTATCTACAAGATCAGCCTGAATCTCTTCCGAGGGAGGGAGACCCATAACCTAACCACACTCCTCAAAGACCCATGTCTTAAAGGCTCCATCACCTCAATACCACCACATTGGGGACCAAGTTTATGGTACATAAACCTTTGAGACACACCATATCCAAGCCATAACAAGGGTATAAAAGGAGCCCTGGGAAATCTCCTCCCATTCATTCCTAAGCACTTGCTCAACACAGCCCTTCCGTAAGTTAGCCAAAGTTAGCCTTGGTTTTTATACACTAGAGAGAGAGAGAGAGAGAGAGAGAGAGAGAGAGAGAGAGAGAGAGAGAAATGTTCCCCATTTCCAAAAATGTCTTCAATCTCAAGTGCATCCATCTCTAAGTATAGGAGGTAAGGAATCCTTCTACACTTACCTACAAAGTATTTTGTTCAAAAAGTGTATTTTTAAAAAGTCAGAGTCTTTAATACTCTAATAAGGTTATCTCCCACAAGAAACATCAAAGCATGGATTAACTTTATTATGATGAAACCTCATCTAAGCTGCTAATTAAATATGAGGATAATCAGCAAGATTTCTCCTTGAATCCTGGCCCTCAGTTCAGTTATTCAGATATGTCCATAAGTCATGAAAAAAAGTCTTCTGTCCTGATGACAATAAAAAAATTTAAAACACCATCTCCAAACTCATTTCACAATCTACAAATACTGGTCCAAGCCAAACATCCAGTAAGCAGGACAGGAAGCACCACTGATTACAAAGGTATGTGTGAGCTTCGATGGAAATGATGTTTAAAAGAAAAAAGCATCTATGCACATTAAAAGAAAAATCAAAACATAGATGCACTATATTCTTAGAAGATGGGTCCCTGATAATTTCAGACTTTTATTTCCACTGCTGCTGTTTTAAAAGTAGTTATGCAAAAATAAAAAGTTTAAATACACATCCCTTCAGGTTATTTACATATTCTGCACCTGTTGGCACCACAAGCATGAAGAATGGGCCCTACAAGGGGAAATGAACAACATCAAGTAGTCCTATTACTAAATGAGGGGTCCCCATCAGAAGCAGTACTATATGGTAATTCCTTGTCCCTCTGAGAAGTTCTAATATCTGCATAGCTGTACGCATATTTGAGATTGTTCCAAATCTACAGTATAACCGTATAATTTTTATTTCACTATGGAAAGGGGATATTCAGGGGGGGAAAAAAGCTTCATCATTTATACACACACACAATTTTACTAGCCCTCTGCCTTCTCTCTGACTCAAAGAATAAACTGTCCTGGCTCCTACCTGAGGACAACTCCTCCACTGTGCACTGAGTCTAATACCTCCTGAAACTGTCCAGTAAAGCACAGCACACCAAACATTAACCTCTTTCTTCCATTATCAAATTGCCCCCCTCCCTCTAATGGACCCTTGCCATTAGCCTGTGAGCTTACTATGTGTCTCTAACGACACTCTTAATAATTACTCAGAGGCAGTTTTTGTCTTTAAATGCAAGCATATATTCGATTATACCAATCATCAAATGTAAATAATTAATACAAAAAGTGTTGGGAATGCAGGAGCACCCCAACTAGCATTCAATGCACACTAATTAAAGACTAAAAGCAAATCACACAATCCTAGGGCAACCACGAGCCCCCAAGAATCTCTGATGCCACGTGACTTTTCTTGGCCAAAGAGCAGACATTGTTCCTGTCTGGTAGTTCTCTCCAGCAGATGGTTGGATGTCAGAGAATGGTGCAGTCAGTCCAGGGACAGACAGCAAGGTGGCCAGTCCTACCAATGTCCTTGGAGCAAAACTCTTCAATATGACAGGCAAGCTATTTAAATCCAATTCCAAGTTGGTGGTGTATGTTGGTGATTGGTTACACCCAGTGAAAGTCAATGTCCATTGGTTATGACCAGTGAGGTGATGTAATTGCAACTGGGCATGTTCTTTGCACATGTCCATTGAGCTGTGATCCCTATCAATTGTAACCAGTCATTGCTAAGCATGCCTATGGCTAGTGCTCTTACAGCTCCTTATCAACTGCAGCAGACATGTGGCTACTGCAAACAGTCCAGTGGCTACTGTTCCTTATGGCCAGCAATGTAGTGAGTCCCAGCATGTCCCAGCATGTCTATGGCACATGCTCCTTACACTATGTCACCCAAAACGCTGTCTCTCTGTTGGTCTTTATAGCAAAAACTATTTCAATAGTTGTCTGAATTTACAGCTTTGACTTCTTACTTCCTTGATGATCACATTCCAAACAGACTTTTGTGCGACCACACCATGGAAACCACTGTTGGCAAAGTCACTAGTGAACTCCATGTTGCTAAATCCAGGGGCAATTCTCAGCCATCAACTTCTCAGAAGCATTTTAGAGAAGATATCCTCATCCCCCTTAAATCACTCCCTTCACTTGGCTGCATCCCAGAATCTAGAGACATGCCTGAGGCACATTAAGTACTCAATAAATATTTTCTGAATGAATAAATAAAATTGTCTGCTTAAATTTAGACTGCTCAGATGTTTCATACTAAATATTCTCTGTATGAAATTACAGCAAATGCTTTAAGAATTTTAGCTGCCAGAATCTAGTTTATCTCTTATTTAAATAAATGGCCAATTTTCTAAAGTGGTGCCTTTAATACAAATGAACAGAAGATTTGCAATCTCGGGAAGTATGTGCGTAATAAGTACTCATTGCTTGAAGCCGACAAAATCTTCTCAAAAGCATTATTTCTCCCAACTTACCTAGGTTAAAAAAGAATAATCGGCTTTACTTGGGGGGAAGTTTTTTGTTTTCATAGAAGAGACCTTTGAAGATGATCACTCAAAATATGTTTTCATCTTAATGTGCAGTATGGGAACGCCAAAATAAATGAGAATATATACCATCTTCATGAACTTAAAAACTCAAAAAGCTTGTCAGTTCTTCCTCAAATTGATATATGGACTCAATGGAACGCCAAATAAAATCCCAACAGATTGGTTTTTAGAATTTGGCAATTTATATGGAAGAACAAAGAAGAAAAAGAAGCTATAAATCCCTGAAGTGTGAGAAGACGGAAGAGAAAGAACTGCTGACTAGGTAGCCAGAATATGATACAGCTATAGTGAAGGACTGGCAGAGAGACAGAAAGTTTGATCAATGAAAATAATCACAGTACTAGAACCACACTTATACAGACACTTGTGCACAGCCATTACAACTGAGGGAATCCCCTTCCATGGAGGATCACCTGCTCAAGAGACATTTGGTCAATCCTGTACAGCAGTGGTCCTTACCCTGAGGGGGGGGGTGAATCTTTGTTTTCGCTCACCTCTAATTGAACTTCAACACTTCTGCCAAGTATTGATAAAGTATTAGCAGAACCTGTGCCTTAACATTGATAAACATCAGAGGTCATTTTTCTCTCACATTATAGTTGTTAAGGATATCTATTTTGGTTTGTGATACTAAGGAATCAAACCCAGGGCCCTGCACAATAGCTAAGCACAAGTTCTTAAAGTTCTACCCCTGAGCTGGTAGAATACACATATTTTAATATATTATATTTCAGCATGACCCATAGTATTTTATGCAATTAAAAACATTTTTAAAAAAGCCTCTAAATGGATCAAGGAGCTTGATATCAAATCAGAGACTCTGCGTCTGATAGAAGAAAAAGTTGGCTCCGATCTACATATTGTGGGGTCGGGCTCCAAATTCCTTAATAGGACACCCATAGCACAAGAGTTAATAACAAGAATCAACAAATGGGACTTACTAAAACTAAAAAGTTTTTTCTCAGCAAGAGAAACAATAAGAGAGGTAAATAGGGAGCCTACATCCTGGGAACAAATTTTTACTCCTCACACTTCAGATAGAGCCCTAATATCCAGAGTATACAAAGAACTCAAAAAATTAGACAATAAGATAACAAATAACCCAATCAACAAATGGGCCAAGGATCTGAACAGACACTTCTCAGAGGAGGACATACAATCAATCCACAAGTACATGAAAAAATGCTCACCATCTCTAGCAGTCAGAGAAATGCAAATCAAAACCACCCTAAGATACCATCTCACTCCAGTAAGATTGGCAGCCACTATGAAGTCAAACAACAACAAGTGCTGGCGAGGATGTGGAGAAAAGGGTACTCTTGTACATTGCTGGTGGGACTGCAAATTGGTGCGGCCAATTTGGAAAGCAGTTTGGAGATTCCTGGGAAAGCTGGGAATGGAACCACCATTTGACCCTGCTATTGCCCTTCTCGGACTATTCCCTGAAGACCTTAAAAGAGCATGCTACAGGGATGCTGCCATATCGATGTTCATAGCAGCACAATTCACAATAGCTAGACTGTGGAACCAACCCAGATGCCCTTCAATAGATGAATGGATAAAAAAAATGTGGCATCTATACACAATGGAGTACTATGCAGCAATAAAAAATGACAAAATCATAGAATTTGCAGGGAAATGGATGGCACTAGAGCAGATTATGCTTAGTGAAGCTAGTCAATCCCTAAAAAACAAATACCAAATATCTTCTTTGATATAATGAGAGCAACTATGAACAGAGCAAGGAGGAAGAGCAGGAAGAAAAGACTAACATTAAACAGAGTCATGAGATGGGAGGGAAAGGAAGAGTAAAGGGAAATTGCATGGAAATGAAGGGAGACCCTCATTGCTATACAAAATTACATATAAGAGGTTGTGAGGGGAATGGGAAAATAAACAAGGAGAGTAATGAATTACAGTAGATGGGGTAGAGAGAGAAGATGGGAGGGGAGGGGAGGGGGGATAGTAGGGGATAGGAAAGGTAGCAGAATACAACAATTACTAATTGGGCATTATGTAAAATTGTGGATGTGTAACCGACGTGATTCTGCAATCTGCATTTGGGGTAAAATTGGGAGTTCATAACCCACTTCAATCTAATGTATGAAATATGATATGTCAAGAGCTTTGTAATGTTGTGAACAACCAATAAAAAAAAATAAAAATTAAAAAAAAAAAAAAAGCAAACAAACTTTTCAAACTTCTGAAAGCATCCCTGGTTCACCAAGAGTTAAAATCCCCTGCTTTGGAATGTAACAACACTCAATATGTAGACTGAATGTTTATGTCCTCCCAAAATTTACAGGTTAAAGCCTAATTTTCTAATCTTAGATACTTGGAGGTAGGGCCTTTGGGAGTGATCAGATCGTGAGGGTGGGGCCCTCAGGAATTACATTAGTATTCCTATAAGAAGAGAACAGATTGCTATAGTTCCCTTGTGCCCACATGCCTTATCTCCCTGCTACCCTACCCCAATTAAAGGCACGTAGAGAAGACACCATCTGCAAACCAGGAAGCAGATGTGCTGGATGGCACCCAGATCTTGGTCTTCCTGACTTCCAAAACTATAAGGAATATATTGTTTCAACTACCCAGTCTATGGTATCTTGTTATAGCAGCCTGAACTAAGGCACGTTCAGGCCTAAGAAATCTCTAAACTGACACTAGTAGATAAAAAAATTGATGCAAGTTAAAATGGCTCACCAGATCCAGGTTAGCCAGCCTAGCAAAATGACTGTTTTCTTTCAATCTCACCTCTCTGGCCAGAAAAAAATACTTGCCACTTCTTACCACATCCAGTATATAATCCTTTGGTTTCAGATTGCTCATACCCCCTCTGCCCTCCTGCTTCCAGATCTGACTGCTCCAACCTCTCCAGATTCTATTCTCTCCTATGCTACACCACCCCCTGCTCCTCTACTCGTCCACAAACATGCACACCCCAAGCATGCTGTCCATCAATCAAGCTGTGCTCCACACAACAAATTTGTATCTCTAACACAAACTCTGACATTTGACAGCTCTTCTCTACAGGGATACAAGAGCTATAATTTAATATACAAAATGCACAGAGGGATATGGGATATTTCACACTAGTTCATTTAACAATTTTCTCTGCAGCAAATGAAATGTTCTAGACTTTATTCCTATTACCTAAATGGGGAATTGGGTCTCTGACTTAATGAAGAATTTATATAGAAGACTTTTAGAGGTACATTTATGACTGTCAAACCCTAAAGGAAATCAAACAATACTATTAACAAGAAACGGAGAATGTTGAATTTAGGAGGACCATCTATAATGGAATATAACTTTATATTCCATCTATAACTTTAGATGGTGCTAAAGTTTGAGAATTTAACTTGGTGTTATAAACACTGCCATATTGTGAAACTGATAAACCAATTTAGTCAAGTTTATTATCACAAATTTTGAGTAAATGGAATCTAAATCAATGAAATTTTGATGTGAAGGGAAAAAATTTACTTGCTATTTACTTTTTGGGAATATTTTGAATAAAGTACCAGTTGAAAATATATACTCGTAAGATCACAGTTTCTGTTGGGTTTATTGTTGTTATTTTATACTAATACTCATTTTTTAAAAATAGGATAAATTACCTTTTTTAAATCACTATACTAATTAATAGTAACTAAAAGTTCATTCTAAGATAAATGCATTGGCAATTTGTATGGACATTTTTCATGCTTTATGACTACCTCGTATCTTTTAAACACCCTTCCCACATTTTGTTGGTTTTCCACATTTTTTTAAGTCTTGCTTCCCCATTTTTTTAAGTCTTGCTTCTTGGCAGAAGTTGGAAATTCACTCTCAACCTCCCCTGCAGCTAGGACTTACACGTGTCCCAGGCACCATCAATTAGGTGCATCATAGCCAAAGGATACCACCAAGGTATGAATGACATCCATGTCTTGATAGGGTGGTAAAAAGGATCTGAATGTAAAAGGAGCTTGTCATCCCATTGATATTCTTACAAAGACAGGGGAATTTTTAATATGCACTTGTATAAACTATTTCCACGACTATACTGCCAAGCAAACTATCTCCAAAGTCAGTGGCTTATAATAATCCACATTTACTTTTCTTGCTTGTGAGTTCACAAGTTATCCATCACAGCCTACTTACATTTCAAAGTGGGTTCATTTCTGCTCCAGACCAGCAGCTCCCTAGAACACTCTCTCACGGAGTGCAGTAGGATCACCAGAAGCCAAGCTAAAGTACCTCTGCTGGCATCTTGTTGGCTCAAAGTCTACCGGCTGGCATGCATCACATGGCCGTACCCAATATCAGTGTGGCAATGGTTCCTCACTTCATAGAAGGTCCTACAAAGTCACATGGCAAAGCGGTGGACACATACTTCTAAAAGGAGGTGGTAAGGAATTAGGCAGAACACCACAACCCATTACAGAAGGCCCCCTCTCCAATCTAATTAGCTGTCTAAAGAGAAAACACATCGGTTCATCATGGTTTAGTGGGCTTTAGCTACACATCACCCACTCACCCTCATCTACCAAATAGTAACTCATAGTATGCATAAAGATTAGACCAAACCCCCACAATGTCAATTAAACAGCTGCACGTAAACAACTATAACCGTCTTTCAACAGCATCTTCCCACAGCAAACACAATAAATATTATACACCTCCAATTACCAAACCTCGGAATGCAAAGTGATTCTCCCCATCCCATAATTTAAACCATCCTTCAGTCCAGCCAGTTAAATCATGTTTTCTCACATTCTGAATTACACTGACCTAAATGGAATACACCTTGTCACTGAGTCATTTATTTGATGTCATACTTAATTGCTCTCTTTAGTCCCTCTATGTGTAGTCAATTTATCAGACAAAATGTATTTGAACTTGAAACGGATTCCGTGGAAGAGAAGCTAGAGGCAAAGTACAGCTAAAGCATCTCCAGGGGAATCTTTCAGTGAATTTAATCTATGAGATCCAAAAAGAGAGTAATTGCATCTACAACATACATTAATCTAAGCCCCCAAAATCACTGCAGTAATTGATGGATATGAAGATAATTCAAATGTAATTAATTTAATGTCTTTTTTTTGCCTTGCAAAATTCAGGATAAAAGTAATTTTGTTTCATTGACTATAATCTGAGAAGCCAATGCTTATACTGTTATACCAAGATGCCTGAGAAAGTGATTAGCACGTAGCCCTGCATTTACAATCACCTCTCCTGGGAGCAACCACAGATACTTATCTTGGGTTGGGGAAACTATTGTGGGCACAGGCAACACCCTACCTTTGAAGCAAAGACCAAAGTCGGGACAGGGAAAATGATCTTGAAAAGCAATGGTTTTTCTCCTCTGAAAAATGCACAGCACCCCCTAAGAACAGAAGCCCAGGGCAGTCAGAGCCTGTGTGCAGGACAGACATCATAAAAAAATGACGCTTGCAGTCCCATGGAGTGGGGAACAGCAGCCAGTACTACCTTCTTGGGAAGGGCATCAGATTAGTAATTGCATCAGGAGTGAAGGTAGCTGCTTGGCCACCCTGCCAGGGAGACAAAAGGCACGGGACGGTGGTGGTTGTCATTTTTGTACAAAATTAAAGCTGCCACATAAAAGGGAAAAGGCCCCTGAGCTTGATCAAGGCCTAGAAGTAAAGATTCTCTAGTTCAATGTAATTATGAGGATGTTCATGGCAACACCTCACACTGAGGAATACCAATGAGCAGCTCTATGGTAACGGAGGAGACAAATCTATCAGAGCAAGACACATAGGAGGGGGCTGGAAAAAGCAGATGCAGTCCCAACTTTCCTGTTCTGTATTTTAGTAAACTGTTGTTAATAACCCCATACACATCAAAACATCCTTGGAAGAGCTGTCAGTTTTGTTTTGTTTTGTTTTTTAAATTTTCCAAAATGTACTTCTTTGGTTTATTCTTGAGCAGTTTTCACACATCCTAAAGCTGACAAAGCTGTTCCAGAACTCTCTGCAAATGCTGCTCAGTTTGAAATAATTATTTCTGAGTGGGAAAGGCTAGCTAAGGAGCTAGATGCTGTGAGTGGCAATCCTCAACTGCTGTCTCAACCAACTCACCCTTGGTAGTACTAATGCTTTTTCCCTTAGAAATTATTAAAAAGAAAAATAACTGCACTTCCATTTTTGATCTTAAAAAGGCAGCCCTCTTTCTCCCAAGGCCAGATTCCTTTACACAACTAATTCCTACCAGCAAAACCCAGAGAACTGCTCATTCCAACTCATAACTCAGATGATACTAACCAGGGATTCTTGGGTCAGTCATATTCACGAACCTAGGAAGGCTGAAGTCTTCTAGATGCCCCTCACAAACAGCAAGACAAGGTCAGTTTACTGTATCATGGCGGGTTGTGTGACCCACCAAGAAGACCAGAGCTTTAAGACTATCAGGCAACACCCAGGCTATTAAAACAATTTCCTTCTCAACTTAGTCCATTTTGCATTAAATATACCCAAAGGTTTTGTCTTCTCACACAACTGAGATTTGCCATTCAGACTGTCTTTAGCACAAATAGACTCTTATTTGTTTGTTCTTATCCTGATAGTCTGATTTTAAATCTTGTTCCTGGTTGAAACACAAGCAGAAACTAATGTACCTTCATCATATGTATAATGTTTGATGATTTGCCAAGGTTTCTGTGGATTTAAAAAGTAATTTCACTTGTTTGGTTTCTTTCAATACTTTAAAATCCCACTAATTCAACCATTCGCCCCCACCCCACTCCCACCCCCCCAAAAAATGAGGTAGATGCCCCTTACTGAAAAGGACAATGTGGGTATGGGAAGGAATTGACTGGCACACCTTTATACCTTACCCTTTCCTGAGACTCCAGGCTCATCTCTAGGCCCTCAGGGTTATATCTACACTTTAAATATTTTCCATGACAAGTTAATAAATTGTTTAATCATCCATAGTTTATTTCATAATCAAATTCATTATTTTTTATGAATCAGAATTTCACCAATCATAAACATCATCAATAAGTAATACCTTCCTTCCCATCTTTTTTTCTTTTGGAACTTCAGCAGTAATAATGCCAGAAATGCCTAAAAACTATGTCTAATACTTTAGTACTGGCCTGGTCATTCTGCTTTGTTTTAAACCACTTTCCCCCAAATCTATTCCTGGCCTTGGCTATTGTGGAAAAACAAATGTTAAAACTGGCTAACAACTTGTTATGTGTAATCTGTAAAACTTGGGTTTCATACCCATGAATCAATTCCTTAGACAAGTTCTCTCCAGTGATCCTCACAATAGTCATTCGATGTTGATACCACAAGCACATTTTGCAAACACAGACTCAAAAGTTAAAGCACTCCCCAAAGCCACATGACTAGTAAGTAAGACAGAGCTGGTACTTTAACCCAGGATGAATTCATTCTATTTTACTCAACCTCAAAGTTTCTCCCACATTAAGTTTCTGGAAACCCCAGGAAGTGAGGCAAACTAAGTTTCTAGATATTAATTCCAGAATAATTTTTTGTTCACAGTCTTCATTCCACTTTCCAAAATAAGGACAGCAGCCACCATTTTTAATACCCCTCAGTAACACTATGGACAGTGATATAAAAAATATAGACTAGTATCCTGAGAACTGTGACTATGTTAGCATGCACTAAGTACCCTCGAAGTACCAAGGCCTATTGAAGATCTGATGAGACAAACACTATTAGCAACATCACAATAACCTTCTGAGAGAGAGAAAATCAGCATTTTAAAATGAAATGAGAGGTTAAGTAACCTGCTCAAAGCCACAGATTATTAAGTGGTGGAGCAAATTGAAATCCAAATTCAACTTGCTCTGAAACCCTCACTCTTTCCTTCACATTCAATTGGCTCTCAGGGGGTTATACTGCATAAAGGCCAACTTTATTAACCAAGCTATTGAACCGCATAAGTTACCTTCTTAAAAGTTTTATATTGATTGCCTAAAAATAGAACTTTTACAGGGATATCTTTGATATCCCTCAGTATCAACACTAATGGCAAAGCTCAGCAAATCAAAAGAGCAGCCCCAACGCCCAATATGTTAGTGCAAAGTAACAAGGACCATATTTGGAATAAGATTTCCCTCTGCTCTCTTTCTATGTAAGCCCCAGAACAATTTTGAAATGCACGTGCAATCAATCAATGCCTTGGCCATTGTGGAAAAACAAATGTTAAAACTGGATAACAACTCATTATGTGTAACCTGTAAAACTTGGGTTTCATATGCATGAATCAAAAACTTTCTTTCCAAAACTCCATTTTTCTCTACTGTAACAGAACAAGGTTCTAGAAAGCTCCGGTCACTACTCTTTGACCTTTTCCTATATATCTGTCTGGAAGTCATTTTCTCTTAAATAATCTTCAAATCTCTTCAAATGAACACCTGATCCTGAACTTACTTCTTCACTTTCTTTTTTTCATTCAAACTTTTACAAATGTGGGGTTATAGAGACAATGGGCTCCACAGGACCCTTGCCCTTTCTATCTCTGGCCACTGTCTTAACAATAATTCCAGTTGCTTAGGGCTAGAACCATCACATGAGACCTTCACCTCTCCCTGTGGTACTGCCAAGGGAGGCCTGGGGTGGAGAGGGAAGTGACCACAACTTCATTAGACAATCCCTACCTCAAACCAGCAATCACAGCACCCAGACACATTGCCCAAGTGTCCCTCCCCCTGGTTTGCCAACTGTGAGTTCCTCCAGTGAACATTTCAGAGCCACCACCACCTTCTCCATTCATGTACAATCACTCCTCCAAATGGGCCACCTTCAGAGTCCTCCCTCCCTTCCCTTCCATCTGCTCAATTATCTCATTATCATGTGCTTTCACTACAGCAAATATTTCCTACCTGGGCTCCTAACTTCAAATCACTGCCCAAGCAATCCATTTGCTGCTGGATTCATCTTCCTGTAACATCAGCTTCAGCAAATCACTCTTCTGCCCAAGAACTTGCCGATGTCTGCACCTAATGTTGGAGTCCAGTCTCCTTAGTGTGCCACCCAGGTCCTCTACAAGCAGACCCACCTCATCACTTCTAAATTTTCTGTAGGGTTACCTGCCCACAGATGGTCAGCCAACCCATCCACCACGTTTCCAGCTCCACCTGCAATATCCTGGGCTATTTCTTCTCTCCTGTCACCTGTCAAAGCCTTGTTCCTCCACTGAAGCACTTCCTTCCCTGTTTTCTTCCTGATTAAACTCATACATGTCCTTTTAGTGTTTTTTCATTAAGAGCTACCTTAAATCCTCTTTGGTACTTGCAGACAATAGATCACACCCGAGTTTAAGTATGCACACCCAGGGGAAAATCCCCACATCATGTGACCCCTGCCCAGTGGAGGAAGCAAGCTCAACCTTCTCTGAGCACCTCTCATGTTCCCTGTCAACTGCGCCCATCAGATGAGTAGCTATGTTAGCTTCTCCTCTAGGTAACTTCACTTGCCAACCAGATGCTAAGCAAAGTCAGAAACTTCAATTCATGCTGCTCTGAAGCTTCAGCACACCCCAAAGCAGCATGGGAATAGTTGGAAGGCAAATGAGTGCTCTGGGTTGCTGAGAAGTCATGGAAGAGAAAGACCATGAAGTGATGAGAGGAAAAATATACTTGGCAATGGAAATTAATAGATGAGCGCTGAGGTTGTTGCACTTGCCTAGCATGTGTAAGGACCTGGGTTTGAGTCCCAGCACCACATATAAATAAAATAAGTAAATAAGCAAAGGTTCGTCAACAACTAAAAGTTTTTTTTTTAAATCAAGTTGTTTAAAAAAGAAAAATTAACAGGTGAAGAGTTTAGGATTGGCAACCAATTCTGTAACACACTCTGTATGAGAGCATTAACAATTCCTCACCGAACAAATTATCATTACACAGAAAATCAAACTGCTACAAAGCCAGATACTTTGTATGATCAGGTTTACTTGAAAAAAACATTTTTGAAATGTTCTTCTTTCATTTATTTTATGATAACTGGCAAAACCTTGGGCAGTGTTATAAAGAAGTAAAAAGATTAAAAAATTAGATGTATGAGCATGAGTCTATATAAAGAATTCAATTTTAAAAATCATTAAGCTCAGAAATGATATGTCAAGAACTATGTAATGTTTTGAACAACCAACAATAAAAATTTTTTAAAGAATTAAAAAAATAAAAATCATTAAGCTCAAAAAAACATGAGAATATTTATTAAATACAAATTAGGGTGGATAAAGCTACTAAAATACCAAAGCTCTTAAAATAATAGGTAACTGGGTAAAATAATAGACATGCAAACTAAAAGTACATAATTTGAACAATTAAAAGTACTAAAAACTTCCAGGAATGATAAAAATCAATCTTGAGCACCAAAATAAAATAAAATAGGACATTTACCAGGAATACAACATTAAAATCCAAATATAAAATTTTCATCTAATGATAAGATCTTGGAACATTTTTAAACCTAAAATGTCATATCACTGATACAATATGGTAGAAAAAGTCACAGAAATGTCAGAATAAATGACCACAGTGAGCCTGTCCAAGTAATAACATCTTGGGCTTTGGAGTCAAAAAGACCTGAGCCCAGTTGGGGAAAAGACCCTGAGCAGCTTTGCTCCTCAGACAGTTTACATGGCCTCTCGCAGTCACAGGTTCCTTATCTACAAAAGAACAATCAGTCTTACCCAAGCAGGGTGTTGTAAAGATTATATGAAACCCCGGACAAAGTGCCCTTAACAAATGACTGGCTCATCTGCAACCTCCACTAAATGACATCTGATATTGCTTGCAAGCATTTGCCCACTCCATCTAGAATCCATGGGGAACACACAGCCAAAGTCTCAGTACTAGCCTGAGCTCTCACAAACAGGAAACATTGAGAAAACAGGGACCCAGACTGCAGATTAAAAAAAAAAAAAAGACAGAAGAATATATATAAATAAATATATAAACAGAAGAAATGGTAGAACAATAAAAGTCCTATATCCATGTCTCATTCTTGACATCATAATAAAACATATATATAACCCAGCAGATGTCTATGACAAAAAAATAGAAATTATAAGAAAGCACAAAGCAATAATACTATCCTATCTGCATATTGTATTAACAATCCAACTGGCTTTTCTTTTAATGCTCTGCAATACATAAAATCTGATACCTATAAAAACCATAATATGAATTCACAACCAGCCCCAATGAAGTCACTTAACTCTGTCACTTTATCTTTCCTTTAAGGGACTCCTGTCTATCTAGTGCATAGCTCAGGAGGTCTGCAACACTGCTGCGATTGCAGGACAACGTGGGAGCAGGTCACACTCACCACAGGGTCTGGGAGCTGACCACAAAACAGGGTTGGCCATCTGGAACCAGTGAAGGGCTGCTGGATACCCAGGGTCAAGCAAGGTCTTGGGTCAGAGCCAACTAAATAAACACTAGGAAGTAATAATTCTCTTTTTCCAGACTGAAGCTTTAACTGTTTATTATCCCCTGCGATGCTAAAATTTTTCTCATCCTAGGTTTACCCTTTACCCTACCAAAAACTACAGAGAAGCCCCCATATGTACTGGGGTGGTTGGAGGGGACATAAAAAGTGATGGGTGGATGGTACTCTGAGTAGATTCCAGTTTATTTCAACAATCATTTATGGATTGCCTAATGTATGTTAGAGCCTTAAGATAAAATCAAAGCTATGAACTGTTGTATTCTCCTAGCCTCACAAGAAATGCATACCAAACCTGTTATATATCTGGGGCTTCGTGTTATACCCAGGATCCAAGAGTCCAAGCACTGTGCCCACACTCATTCAGAGACACAGATAAGGTGATGTGACACATTAGTCCACGTCTCATACAAACACTTCTTTAACTGTCTTGGAGGCTGTGAAGCTTGCCACATTTATTCAAATATAAACATGAACATTTTTACTGTAATGTCTTTTTTCCTCCCATAATCATCTGTACTCTAATTCAAAGAAATGCAATTTCATCGTTGGTTCACCCTGCTGATGTTTGAGAAAAGATCACATGATGCAAACCATAATGACTAAAGAATCTAATGAAGACTCCACGGGTAAATGATCTCGAGCAATGCAGACATTTTCTATAAAGTACTTCCTCCTCTGATGAAAGGTTTTTAAAAAATGGAGCTCTAACTGCTGCCATGAATTGTTATGTGGTGGAAAGTCGCCTGTGGCAGTGTCACCATGCTCTTTCAAAAAACTTTGGCCACTAGGGGAAGGTGAAATTCAGGCAGAAGGACAGCAGAGAACCACAGGGCAGGTTTATTATTGCTTTATCGTGTGACACTGGCTCACGTGCCCCGGCATGATCTACATGAAAGGCTACAGAGCTGGGCCCCATGATGCAGTTTCAGCGGGTAGTTAAGTGTCAGATGCTGTAGGATGGGGAGATTGTTTTTACTCATGTCCCCCATCAAAAGTGATTTTTTACCCTATATGCATTTTACCCTATATGCTTTTTACTCTATATGTATATGTACACAACTGGTATAATTCTACATCATGTGCAATCAAAAGAATGAGAAATTTTACTCCATTTATGTATGATGTATCAAAATGCATTCCACTGTCATGTATAAAACAAATTTTTTTTAAATGGGTTTTTTTTCTTCCTTCCCCTTCTGCATAGGGCTGCAGAATGCTGACCTTCTGCAAGTAACAGACATCTGAAGAGAAGTCTTCCTGGGCAAATGAGTTAAGTAGAAGACTGGCATTTACAAAAGAGAGGACAAAATATTTGAAGAAAATATTATCTAGGTAAGAATGTAGTTAAAGTGAAACTCTGAACACTTGGAGCCACTGCTGGGTGTGGTGGCGCATTCCCTTAATCCCAGCGGCTCGGTAGGCTAAGGCAGGAGGATTGCAAGTTCATAGCCAGCCTCAGCAACTTAGTAAGACTCTGTCTCAAAATTTAAAAAAAAAAAAAAATGACAGGGATGAGGCTCATGGTAAATTGCTCCTGGGTTAAATTCCCAGTACAAAAAAAAAAGAAAAAAAGGTTAAAGATTAAATATTTATTTCAAACAGATAAAGGGCCCCAAAACAAGAAATTGACATGCCAAAATAGTTCTCAGTTAGCAAAAGACTGGAATGGAGCGGAGGCCACCAGGTAAAATATCTCTATATCTCTGGGTGCTCTGCTGTGCTGGAGTCTTAAGATGTGGAAGAAAAACAATACGTAAAGAGAAATCAAATGCAATGAAGACATTGAAAAAAGCCACAATCAGGTGGCCATGAATGGCCACGATGGGAGCCAAAGACCGAGGAAAGACTGGAAGCTCAGAGTAGAGATGGAGGGCCAGGTGGTCAAGCCAATAAGGAGATCCTGCCCTCCTACTGGACTGACTCCTACACTCCCAGGCTTCTCTGTATTTTCCTCTGGAACCCAAAGAGGATCCCCAATTAGTTCCTACACATCCCACTTTCTCTATAGAAAACTGCAGGAAAGGTGACAGAGAAATGGAGCTTGTCAGGGATAAGAAAGCCTAGAGCCAGGCCTGGAACCACTGCCTAACCCAGGGGACAGGAACCGACCACCAGAAACCAAAAGCTGACAGGTCATCGGGTCCCATGGGGAGAACAGCTGCATAATACTAGAGGAAGCTCGGTACATGGGAAGAGGTGGAGTGGGCCCCTGTGTCACACATTCCCCAGGACAGGCTGCTGGGAACCCCAGCACTCACAAAGTGATGTACTGAATACTAGAAGAATTTTCCAGGTTGTAAGAAGGACATAACTTTTTGGCCTCTCCAAATAAATAATTTGCAGGGCATGATACGGCACTATCATAGACTCTCCAGGAAAAAAAAACAAAAAACAGAAAACTAATGCCATTATTGGTAAAACCCAATTTTCAGTAACTAGAAGGTGACTAACAGCACCCCACATATGACCAGAATGCAGAAGCTTGATGTTCCTTCACAAGGCAACATCCTCTTTCAAAAGTAAGTCTTTTTTTTTTTTTTAACAACCATTTGTTTTGGTTTCCAATGAAAAATAAGAGCTTCTGTTAGGTAGCAGGTTGAAGTACCCACTACACCCACTACATCAAATATAATCCAAATAGGTTCTCTATTTTTTCCAGTATCACTTCTTTCTCATTTATGCATTGATCTAAAAACATGCACAAATAGATAGATAGATAGATAGATAGATAGATAGATAGATAGATAGATAGATAGATAGATAGACAGATAGATAGATAGATTTATATAGCAAGCTCCTTTTCTCCTTATGTAGTAATCAGGGTGATTTGTTTGGCTAGCAGAGTTTTTCTAAGCATGATTCTGTTTTTCTTCTCCAGAGGTGAAAACTACCAGCTCAACGTAAATGTCAATCTCTAAAAAGAAGTAGGTACATTTTAGACAAGACAAGAAGGAAAAAATCCCTGATGTGGGAAGAATGGAGGGCTCATTTTTTCTTTTTAAGGTTGATGAAACATTCTTCTTTAAATGTTAATTTACAATAGTCTTACCAACATGAGTCATGTGAAATTATTCATAAATAATTGTAGTAGAGCTTTGTGTCTCATGCAGGAAAAAAATACAGAATTGCAGATTACTTTGCAAGATAAAATTCAGCCATTAGCTCTTATTCACCACCTACTGTGTGAAATCCTACAAACTCCCAAACTGTAGGATATTTACCAGATCTAAGATCTACTTGGATTTGGTTATAGAAATTATTTTTTTTAAATCAGAAACTCACCAAAAACTGAAGATTTTTCTTTTTGGCTTCCTGGTGATGAGGTAAGCAGTTCTGATCACCACGTGTTCCTTAAGCTGCTTCACCACATACCCAAAGCAACTGTCAATTGATCATGGACTGAAACTTCCAAAACTTAAGCCAAAATAAACCTTTTCTCACCCATGATGGTGCACACCTGTAATCCCAGTGTCTTGGGAGGCTGAGACAAGAGGATCGTGAGTTCAAAGCCAGCCTTATCAAAAAAAAGCAAGGTGTTAAGCAACTCAGTGAGACCCTGTCTCTAAATAAAGTACAATAATGTGCTGGGGATGTGGCTTGGTGGTCTAGTGGCCCTGAGTTTAATCCTTGTTACAAAAAAAAAAACTTTTCTCTATGTAACTTGATTATCTCAGGCATTTCATTTAATGACGGAAAGCAGACAAGTATATGAGCTGTTGCTACTAATGTTTCTCCTATTCTCAGGAGCACAGCTTCACCTGACTGACCTCTCACACCCCAGCTGGCACCTTTAGGATGGATACAGTTTTATAGATTTGGCTCTTGTCTCCTTCATGTCTTGTCTCTGGTTCAATTGCCTACTGACAACTGAACAGGACAATTGTCCCTGCCCTCCAACCCTTCGCCAGTCCCACAATCACTCCTTTAATCACTTTAATGTTGATTTCTCTAGTTAGTTGAAAAGGTCTTTGTTATAGAAACATGTCAAAACATGTACACTTGAACTATTTTCTGAACCAGATTATTCTTCAAAGACAGAAATGGTGACTTTTCCCTCTGCTTCCCTCCTGGTACCTAATGCATAGCTCTGAGACCAGCTTTCTTCAATCAATGATTATTGATTGAGGATGATGTCATGGGTTTCCTGCATCGACTTAGGTTGTGTATATCCTGCTGAGGAGATAAAAGGTTCTCAGACAGGACCTCTGAATCAGAGAAGAGTGAAGGCTGTTGTCTATACAGGCACAACCACTCGTTTTCAAACAAACTAAACTTTATCTTATTTATTTTGACATTTTATATAAATCTCAAATATTATATTTCACAGAGAAGTAATATGTGAAAGGAGATAAATTGTAAATACTTTTTAAAAAGTTTCAGTTCTTATCTCTATTATAAAAATATATAAACAAACCAAAAGTAGTTCAAAGAATCAAGAATCAAAAAAAAATTGTATTATGGATACAAATTCCTGTTTAACTCATATAGTTACAAGCATTAAAATGCTTTATATAACCTGAAATTTTCTCTTGTATGTATATACATAAATTCATTTATATACTGGCTCAGTTATGTTAACAACAGTTGAATTTGAACATCGGATTGCAGGGTTTTCTTTTTTAACCATTCTTCTCTTTATCTGACCTACACTCTTTATATTTAGAGGTGATTTGGGCATATTTGGTAACAACAGTTGTCTGAAAAACTTTTCTCTCCATAAAATCTCCTCTAAAATAGAGACATCATTAATGAATTAAACAATGAAAATTCAAAGCCATTTCAATATTTTAAAAAATTTAAAGTATATTTTCTGACTCAAATAAATACCTTAGTGTCTTAAAACTGAATGACAGCTTTATTTCTCTCATCTAAATTTAGTTTGCTTATGAGTGGTAAAAATTTTAAGAGTCTTATGATAATAGTACATGACTCCAAGTATCCAACCTCATAGACCTAGGTTAATCCTCCAAAGGTACAGTACAACTCTGTCTCAAAATATTTTTTAAAAGGCTGGTAGTGCAGCTCAGTGATAGAGCAATTGCCTCTCATGCACAAGACCCCGGGTTCAGTCCCCAGCACTGTACACAAAAAAAAGATGTTAAGTTCACATGCAAACAGTTCCTGACATGTGCAAACACACACCTCACATCTTAGTTCTTGGAGTATTCCCCAGCACGAAATCTCATTCTGTGACATAAAAGACATCCAATAAACATTTGCTGACAGACTGAATGGCTTTAGAGTAATAAGTTCCAGGAAATCCATCTAAGAAGTCAACAGGAGCCAGGCGCAGTGGCGCATGCCTGTAATCCCAGCGAATCAGGAGGCTGAGGTAGTAGGATTAGCAAATTCAAGGCCAGCCTCAGCAACTCAGTGAGGCCCCAAGCAACTTAAGGAGATCTTGTTTCAAAATAAAAAAATAAATAAAAAGGGTTGGGAATGTAGCTCAGTGATAAAGCATCCAGGGGTTCAATCTCCAGTACCAAAAAAAAAAAAGAAAGAAAGAAGTCAATAGGAAGAACTCAGGCTGGCCAAACTAGTCAAGTCAAATCCTAGCCTGAACCATAAGCCTCCAGTGTCACACTGACTGTGAAAGAAGTCAAACAATGGGATCCAAACATACAAGCAACATGTTTTTGAAATCATTATTTCCTTTTATATATGCTCACCCAAATAAATGAATTATTGTCTATATATACACATATATAAATATATAAACATTACCTATATAGAGACATTATACATAATGTAGTTTATTTTTTATGACTTTTTCCCTTTATGTGCTCTGTTCATATATGCCCCAGAATCAATGTTAACAACCTAGATTATATTAGTCCACATTTTTCTCCACGCACATATAAGCATAAGGAGAGACAGATAGATGTAGGCAAAGATATAGACCCACATGTGCGGACAGGGAAGATTCTGTCATTCACACACTTTTCTGATCTATGATTCTCACTGAACCACCCTCTCTGGGTACCCCCTCAAGGCATTTGCTATAGCTCTGTTTCCTTCCTTTTAATGACAGCATAATACTTGCCGTCTGCATGATCATCCTATATTCCACTCTCCCCTTTGTCTCACTAGTTCCAGTTTTTTTGCTGTTAGAAGCAATGCTATCATAGAAGTGCCTGAACACAGGCCTTCAATGCCGATGATTTTATTTTTACAAAAGAGACAACCAGGAGTGGAACTGCTGAATCTAAGAGAATCTGTATTTTTAAGTTTTAACAGTCACTTCAAGATCACCTTTTTTTTTTAAGGCAGTAACATATTTATAGTTAATATTTTAATTTAGGATAAAATAAATTGTGCTTATAAAGCAGGAAATACATCATCTCTCTGTGGCAGTGTCTGTAGTGTCTGCCAGGCCTGTGAGTCCAGTTGGTTTTTCTTCCCTGTGCCTCTGGACCCACCGGACCACTCCCCATAATGCTTGGGGATCTTCAGGGTACCACTGAAGGCCTTCACTATCCCTTGAGCCCCTAGAAACTACATTCTAAAGTTGGCATCTTATATTCTAAAGTTGACTTCTGTACTTTTCTCAGAGGGCAAGCTCCATGACTTTCACAGAATTTTCAAAGGGATCCCTGAGCCAAAGAGGGTTAGGAACCACCCATGTACAGTCTGGAGGATGACATAATTTGATGATGGCATAATTTGATTTTGCTGAAAATAACAACGACAAATATGGCTTTTATTGGAGGAGGCTTCCTTTGTCCATAGAGCAATCAAAAACATGTCTGACCTCCATTGTTTTAACAAGGACCAAGTTCTACAGATAATTTGCTAAAAGACACAGATGCTGAGGGAGGGAAAACAAAAAATATAAAGGGCTTCTTCCAAAACTAGGTACAGAATCGTGTCTTCTCCAAAGCACAGCTTCTCAGAGAATTTGATATCCATCTATGAGAAGAAAAAGGAGGCTCAAAGAAGGGCGTTAATATTTCAGAGGAAGATGAGAAGTATATTAGTCAACTTTTCATCAATGTGATCTAAATTCCTAATGAGAACAACTTGCTGGAGTGAAAATTTGAGTTCACAATTTCAGAAGTTCAGTCTGTGATTGGGCCAATTCCACTGCTCTGGGCCCAACGTGAGGCAGAGCATCATGGCGGAAGAATGTGGCAGAGGAAAGCTCAGCTCATGGCAGCCAGAAAGCAGAGAGAGAGCACCAGGAGCCAGGGATAAAATATATCATCCTCAGATCAGACCCCTGGTGACCACCTCCTTCAACCATGCCCTACCTGTCTAGAGTTACCACCCAGGAATCCACCCAAATTAATACATCAAATGGATTAATTAACTGATTAAGTGACAGCTCTCATAATCTAATAATCATTTCACCTCCTTCATTTACACAGAGGCTTTAGTGGGACACCTCATATCCAAACCATATAAAAAAGAAAAAGCCATGAGCTGGGGTTGTGGCTCAGTGGTAGAGTGCTTGCCTAGCATGTGTGAGGCACTGGATTTGATTCTCAGCACTGCACACAAATAAATAAAAATAAAGGTCATTCACAACTAAAAGAGAAGAAGAAGAAGAAGCCAAATGAGATATAGGGAAAAAAAAGTATTCTCAGAATTTGAGAGAGTATCTCTTGAGGAGACCAAATCAACACATATACATCAGGAGCCAGTCCTATCCTTGAACTGCACTTTGTGCCATCTCTACGGCTGCCCTCCACACACACACCCTGAGTCCCAGGAGGGAGGCATTCAATGAATGTAGATTAAACCAACAAATAACTGAAGCAGCTTTATACAGAATCCATTACAGGAAATGCTTGTGGAGCCTTCGGTGAGATTTCTTTGCTAGCAGAGGTTTGAAATCTAGAAAGCTGTGATTTTTCTCCATTTGTAGTTAGTGCCAAGAAAGATCAGGCATCTGTCCACCTCTCAGGAAAACATCTAATTTTTCATTATTTTAAGAGCCTGATTTTCATGAAACTACTTTTTATTCTTTCTCCTTTGTTTCATACATTATCACCCATTTATCATCAAATGATATATTATAATTTTGATGATTGCTTGGCAGGGTTACTGAATAATAATCATTAAATTAGCAAGACCACTAGCTTCTAGTTAAAATCTAAAACAAAGGGCAAAGATGAGAACAGATGTTCCAAACACATTAAATTGACAAACCACACAAAGAGAATAAGGCTCATCAAACAGGTAGACTCTTTATTTATGCTTATGCCTATTATTAGGTGGTAGATGGGTGATCTGTCCTCTGGAAGAGGTGATATTTTGCAAAGATCTCATTGCCGTACTTCAGAATAACACTATTTCTATTATACTTTTCTCACATTAGCTATTTCTTAAAACACATGGAAAGTTTAAAATACACAGGAATTACATTCAAAGAAGATTCAGTTGACAGGGAACTTATACTGCAATAGTGCATTTGTTTTAAAGACTAGCAGAAAATTAAATCACATGTGGCCATTGATAACAAAAGAGAAAAGATATCCATGTTTTCTTAGTCTTTTGGAAACCATTTTTCAAGTTAGCTTCATCTTATACAATATATATGAATATATATGTATGTATGTATATATATATACAAACACACACACACACACATACTATACACAGATGTATAAATATACATAGATACATACATATATAAGAATATGCATGTATAAATATATATATATACATGTATATGCATATTACATATATTATATGCATATCTACATATATGTATATTATACTGACACTCACACACAATCCTCAGACTTTAAGTGGTACTCCTGTAGAGAATTAAATGTTTTAGAGTGTAAAGTTTCAGATCCTTGGAAATTATCTTGTTCTCCCATCCAGGGACTTACTGATTCTGCCTAAGCTTCCAAGATCAGATGGGAATGGGCACATCCAGGAGATGGATGCAGACACAAATTATCCAATTTAAGGGAAATTTTATAAAGAATATAATCTTAATAGCTGAAACACAATTAAATTTAATTTAGTTTTAATTTTAATGGTTTGGGAGCCATAGAGTCATCCTAGAATTAAATTTTTTAAAATCTCTCTTAGGGCTCAAAGATTGTTTATTTGATTTAAAACAGGATAGGATTCTTGGCTTCACTATTCTTCAATTTTTTTGGAATTTGACTCTTAGTATAATTAGCTATTTATTGCCTAACAGTACTATGTGCTGAGGAAGCTAACTCTATAACTGAAGATACTTCTTGGATTTCTCTTAGAAGATAGTCACAGATCACAGATTCCCTTTCAAAAAAAAAAAATCCACAGAAACAGACATTCAGAGTGTCAATCAAAAAGGGCCCAGAACTGCTATACTAGTTAGGATCAAATTTGGGTTACTTTCATTTCTGATTTGCCATCATCCTGACCCTTCACCAAAAGACAAAACATAAGAAGGGAAATTCTAATTGCTCTATTTGAACATTTTTAATGCAAAAAAAAAACTTTTTAAAAAGGTACAAGCAATAGTCTTGGAAGCCCATATAGAGGTCCTGTTTCAGAATACACCATAATGATTATCCTGAATGGAAATGTTTTAAAGAATGAAGTTATCATAGTCATCTTTCCCCACAGAATTTCTTGAAAAGGTCCCCCACACACACACAGGAATTCCAGTTGAAAGGTCTTTCTTTAGTCAGGTGAGAGTTCTAAACAGAGTTTTAAGAAAAAGTAAAATAATAACTAGGCCAGATAAGTTCTGATAAATAAAATAATGATCACTCACACACATATGGACTCTAATGAGAGTCAAAATATTCAGTACTCCAAAATGTATTGAGGACAGTAGAGTTACTCCCCCCAAAGGCCTTTTCTGAATCCGATATCCACCATCCTTCAAGTTTGGCTTCGGTTGCCTGATGGCCATCGTAAAGTAATGGCTTCAGAGCCACATCCTCCATTCTAAAAATAGTTTCAGAAGTGAAGGCTAGCTCCTGGGAGCTCCCCAGAAAGCATGCTTGGCATCCCACAAGGAATACTGGCCCTTCAACAATCTTCCACACCACATGAGAAACCAAGATGCTGGGAAATACAGCTCAGCACTCTGGTCTCTGAACTGGACCACCCTGCCCACCATGCTGTGCAGGACCCAAGTCTGTCACTGAAGCAGGAGAGGATGAGGCAGTCCATACACCTGCCTTGAACTTCTTCCTCCATCCAGCTGATACAGTCCTCTCATTTCCATTCTTGGCAACATCAACCAGCAGAAAAAGGAGAGGTCATGCTTCAGTCTCTGATCCATCAATCTTAGTTAATTATTTTCTTAATTAATTAAGAGTATTAAGAAATACTCAGTTTCACTCCTGCTCCTACTAATTTAATAAAATGTGACGGCTTTAGATTATCTGCTCTGCATCTCTGCGCTACTGTTTGGGTCCATGGAATCAACTGAAGTGTCAGACTCAGCAAAACAAACTGTTCCTAAAACGGGAAATGGGAGTTGGTTCTGGTGGCGCACATCTCTAATCCTAGTGGCTAGGGAGGCTGAGGCAGGAGGTTCTGAGTTCAAAGCCAGCCTCGGCAACTAGGAGGTGTTAAGCAAGTCAGTGACACCCTGTCTCTAAATAAAATACAAAAAAGGGATGGAGGTGTGGCTCAGAGGTTGAGTACCCCTGAGTTCAGTCCCCAGTACCCTCCCCCACAAAAAAATGAGAAATGGGGATGCTAAAGAACAAACTGAAGTATTACAAAGAGAAGAAACCAACATTTTCTATCATCTGGACGGTACTAGGAACCAAACCCAGGGCCTCATATATGCTAAGTACGTGTTCTACCACTGAGTTACATCCCCAGTCCTGTAAAGACCCACATTTAAAGTTCAAAAGTCCCCTCAAAATCAAAACCATAAATTAAAAAAAAAACTTAAAAATAAGAATGCATAACGAAAATAAACTAAAATAGGTGGGGATTTCCTGAAAGCATACCAAGAACACAGTTATTCTGGTGATTGCCACATAGAAAATTCAAAAAATATCTACTGAAGAATTTAGAAAGGCATATGCCCTGTTACACATGACCTTGAATATAAGTTACAGAAGTTTAACAACTGAGATAAGCGAAACGACTCACAGTTCGCACTGCATTAAAATTTTTACATGAACACTCAGAAATGCATTTTTGCCTGCAACTCTGGTTTTCAAGGGATTGTCATCTCTCCTGTTTTCACCACTCACTCGTGTGGTGATGGGACAAAGTTGTATTACCGCAGTGATCATTAGTGATTCATTAGTTTTATAAGGAATCACTAATGATCCCTTGCTCAGTACCAACAGATGTGGGGCATAGAGAAGAACAGCTTGACCTCTTGACTCCAGACTGAAGCCGGAATTAGTTGTTCTCAGTGAATGGACATTATTTTCTTTTGTCCTCTGTTGATTTTAAGCATGTGTTGTACAAAATTAGACATATTTTTCCAAGTGAAACTAAAACTTGTCTATCAACTTCTCTGGATCTAAGTGATGTCATGACCTTCAGCCAAGACCCAGGACCAGTCCAGGGAGACAGCATTTAAGGGAATGTTGGAATGGAATCCAAGGTCTGGCTATTACTGTTTGGGCAGAAAAGAATAGTGGTTTCTTTTCCTCAAGTTATTTTATTACTAACTTGAGATGCTATGCAGAACATTTTTTGTACTGAAATCAGAGATCATTAAAACTGGGAGGAATTTTAGGGATGACCTAGTACAACCCATCCTTTTTATGCCCTGAGAAAGGCCAGTGGTGGCCAAAGTGCCACTTAGTGGAAGAGGCAGGAAGAGAACCCAGATCCCCTGATGACTGGTCGAGTGCTATATTTTACCAAATAAAATCAAAGTGTGTATGACAGGTTGTCAATTTACCTACGATGTATTCAGATACAAAATAAAATAAATGATATTTCTTATAATTACTTGCAATTGCTCACAAGCCCCTGCCACACTGAGGTGGAAGGAACTAAACACAGTTTCGTGCATTAAAATCAGTCCAGTCAATGATTCAAACAGTCAATCTTGGCAAATTCAGATTTTCCTGTTTCCCATCTCCTCTCCAAAATGGCTTCCAAACGTGAGTGAGTGAGGAGAGTTCTGGTGGCCCCAGAGGGAGGTGGGAAGTGTCCTTCAGTGGCATCTTTCTTATCAGCCACCAACACCCTGTTGGTGTCAGACACCCTGTTCTCTTCAGCCAAAAAAAAAACATACTTGTGGCTGATGACTTCATGGTATGGTTTTTTTCTTGGCTGAAGAAGAGCCTTTGTGGTATTCCATACAGATTCTGTCCCTCCTAGCTATTCACTGAGATTCATCCAACTAACCCAGGCCTGCACGACCCACTTCTGGCTACCAGGACACATTGTTCCAACCATGGCAGTGCCCCCGGGGGCTTTCCAGTGAGCAACTGTGGCATCCCTCCACAAGGTACCCAAGAACTTTTGTCCCCTTCCCAAGCCTCATGAGATTAAAAAAACGCAAATCCTTTTCTGACCCTGCCCACCATGTGCAGAGTTAAGTCTGTCACGGAGGTGGCAGGGGGTTAGGAGTGTATCTTGTGGGGTTCTCTTCTCCGCTTTGGGCTTGTTTCTCCACCTAACAGTCTATGCATCTTCCCTCTCTGAGACTTCAGCCAGCCAAGAGAGGTGGTCTTGATTCAGTCTCTGATTATTCTGCCTTCTTCCTACAATCTATCCTAGCCAAAAGATGGAGTTATGGGGTAGGTATTCCCTTTCTAAGGGGACCATATTCCCTCCTTTCTAAAGTAGTATTCACTCAGCTCCTTTCTCCAGGGCCATGAGTGAGGTGATATGGTAGAATATGATTTATGGGAGAGAAAGAAAAGACACATTGATTTAGTATTTTTTTAAATTTTTCAACACAGCTGTTAGAGACATGACTTCAGAGTCATGAAATGGATAGAGGATACAGTCATCCCCCAGTACTCATAGGGGATTGAGTCCAGCACCATCCCCAACTCTATGGATACAAAAATCAGCACGTGTCCAAATCCCTAACATAAAATGATATACTATTTGCATGTAACTAAACATAGTCTCCTATATACTTTAAATCATCTCTAGTTTATTTATAATACCTACTACAATGCAGATGCCATGTAAGTAGTTGTTATACTCTGTGGCTTAGGAAAAAGTGACAAGAGGAAGAGAAAAGTCAGTTCATGTTCCAAACAGACATCATTTTCTTTTTTGAGTATTTTCTCTCCCTCGTAGGTTGAATGCATGGATGCAGACCCCACACATATGAAGGGACAACTTTGTATTCAAATTCCTAATTCCAGGGCCAGTTATCTGATTCTAGTCTACTTGATAGCAGCAAATAACCTGCAGCTTACCCATCCATGCCCTTCACCATGAGCTGCAGGGATGGTGGAAAGGCAAGTAGCGTGATCCAGGAAAGAATCAAGAGATCAACTTTGTTGAGACTCTGGAAACACATGGAAAGGATATGGGTCTTTTCAGGAGGGTGAGGAGTACAACTTCAGGCCCCTGTGATTAAAGGCTCTAAAATCCAGTCATGACACAGCAAGTCAAAACATCTTGACTGTCTTCCTGACTCTTGCTATTGACATTTTGTCTCTTACATCATCTTATCCAGGAGTAAAATATAAAAAAGAAATCTTACTTCTGGGAAATTGTGGGGGTTAGAGTTAACATCTGCTCGGCATGCACCACATTGAGTGAATTCATATTTCTCCTTTGAAGTTCTTATTCACATTCATCCCTTCCGAGATGAGAAACATAATCCCTCATCATTTTCACTGCCTCAAAACCTTGAAGAGAAACACACTGAAGATTCTCCCCCATGAACTTTTACCTCTAGATACACAAGAATCCCATTGCCATGGGCTGCAAGGACAGCCACAAATGATAAAAAATGAAAATTTTAAAGACGTTACCAATAAAGCTGTCAAAATTAAATTGAAAAGAAAGAGAAAATTAAGAGGCAAGTATGAACATTTTTCTTGTCCAAGATCCTCAGAACATAAGAACTACCAACAAAAACTTTGTGAAGAGACCATCTTCCTGTTTAGAAGTCTGAAGTAGCTCAATGAGACAAGGGACAGTAAGAGGAGCCAACAAAGAGTAGTGTCAGCTAAGATGACGAAATGAAGGGCAAGATGCACCCTCATGAAGAAATGGGGTCTGTGGCTGGGCAGGATGCAGCAAATCACTCTGAGATGCCAGGATGTGTCCATCTGCAGAAAGGCACCAGGCTTCCGACTCCCAGAAAATACTAAAATAAAACACAGTTAAAGTCAGCTTTGGTGGAGCATGCCGGCAATCCCTGTGGCTTGGGAGGCTGAGGCAGGAGGATCTCAAGTTCAAAGCCAGCCTCAGCAAAAGCAAAAACATACAGGTGATGCAAAAGCACTAAACAACTCAGTGAGATCCTGTCTCTAAATAAAATACAAATTAGGGCTGGGGATGTGGCTCAGTGGTGTAGTACCTCTGACTGAGTTCAAACCCCAGTACCCCAAAAGAATATAGTTAACATACACTCAGCTCTTTCTGCAGGTCTTATCAGAGTTACTATTTCCTTCCTTACCCCTCCCCCATTTCTGGTGATCAAACTCAGGGCTCATACATGGCAGGCAAGCACTCTACCACTGAACTACACCCCAGCCCTGCTGTTTTTACTACCAATCTCTTTCCCTCTGGACCATAAGTCCTCTGAGGGGAAAGCCTCATCTGGTTTCACTCACTGCAGTATCCCCAATGGCATAGAATGTGGCACAGTGCTCAGGGACAAGTGAAATTTACGTCTGATTTATGACACTGTAAGGAACCAGGAAATGGGATTTGAAACACAGATGATGCTATTCAAAATGGCACACCAGTCATCTTCTGATAGTAACCACAGTCCCTGGTCAGGGATGTATTGCTTTCAAGAAGTCAGACTTCAGTGGATTCTCTTTAAAATGAAACTGCCACCCAACAGAGGTCTTGTTGCAGGTAATTAACACCTTACTGGGTGGTTAGATGACAGATAATTGAGGCAGAAACCCTTTGGAAATAGAACATAAAATGAAGAGATACAGAAAGGGGTAAAGGGTGGGTTAGGAAAAGGCAAGCACACCACAATACCTCATTTTTGAGCTTCCAAATGCTTATATTAAACACGTGTCTCCAATCCTCCCATGAAGATGTTTAACAATCATCTTCCTTATTTTAAAATATCTTGTTACCCTCTCACCCTTACCACCATCACAGATCATATTTCCTGTAAAGCATGTTTTATATGCCTCTGCAGAAACTTGCAAGATTAAAAAAGGATCAACACAGATTGCAAAGTAAAGACTCAAAGACTCTAGTTTCATTTATATCTTATCCATAATCATCTTCAATCTTTTTTCTTATCTGTTCTCATAAATTACCCACAATCCATTTAAGAACACAAAGAATCCCCAATCCCTATTATTTTCAGCATGATTGCAAACAGCTAAGCCAATCATATAAACAACTAAATGGGGAAGCAGCTAACATTTCATCTTCATTTTGAGCAATAGTTTTCCAAACTGTTCCCTCCAGAGGCTCAGGGCTTCCAAAGGCCCTGGGATGAGGAAGCAGGGGGTAACGTGGAGAAGGCAGGGGCTTGGCCCCCACACCCAGGGTCAGCCACACAGCTCCATGATGTTCTCTTTTCTGGAGGTTGGCCAAGGGGCTTCCACTTGAAATCCCCTTTTCCATGCCTTTAAGGAATCTGCAGACCCCAGAATTAGAATACTCAAAACATCTGAGCCTTCGATTCCAAGAGTGTGTGCATGCAGCCTGGAAAAAGAAATGCTTTCAACAATAGTGTATTAGAATAACAAGCTAAGGACATTTCTACTATAAGGGGTTTTTCATCTGGCTTGAGTTTTTGAAATTGAAGGATTCCCCAAATTACAAAGAGTTTGGATTCCAAAAGTTCCATGTGTGAGTCAGAAAACTGAAATTCTGGACTCACTTTCCAACAATAAAATAATAATAATAATAGGCCCAAAGAAAGCAATAAATGGTCCCAAAGAAAGCAATAAAACCCTGACGCCTCACAGGTGAACTATGATGTTATTATTCCCACTGGGAGTGAAGTTTCACTTTTGCTTCTTGTTGAATGGGCTATGCCGGCCAGCGGGGCTCCTAAGCACCATTGAAGTTATTTCTTTGAAGAAGTTCATCCTGTGATGTCTGATGAAAAGGGAGCCAGTAATGATAAAAGGCCTTCCCCACCCTTTATTCCTCTTGAAGGCCAAGTTGCAGGGCAGCCCACATCCACTGTGGTCAGTAGCTGGCCAAGCAGATGTCCACAAGTTGTTTGGGAGCTGGACAAAGACCTGTAAGCTACTGCCTGGTACCAGTTCTGAAAAACTAACTCCTGGAGGCTGCTTTATTCTTCAGTATTTGATATTATTTTACTATGACAATGTAGCACCTAATACAGATCCAAAAAAAAAAAAAGCTTTAAAGGATTCAGCACATAGGTATAAATACTTCCAGTGTTTATGACCCTCTCAAAGGGAAGGAAGAAAAAAAAGGAAGAAAAACTAAAGGATGAGATAATAGTGTGTGACTATAAACAACATTCTAAAGTAGATGGAAAATTAATTTTTGCTTTTCCACCATATTTGCTCATTTGGCAAACTAATGAACTGAGAGAAGAATACTAGTTTTAACCAAATAATTCTAAAAGATTTCAAGATTTTTGAAGATTGGGAGCTATGAACCTATTCCTTCATGTGACATCACAAATTACCAAAACAAAGAATATAAAAAATGAATAGTCAATTCTCTACCCCAACTGGTGAGCTGTTCACAATTCTAGATATCAAAACTCTAAGGAAATGATCTGTTGCAGAATCAAATCATACAATGGGCTAAAATTAGATCAAGTGCCATTACTGAGTATTACCATCAGAAAAGCTATCTTTCCATGCTTTTACAAAAATGGAAATACTCTTATAGAAGTATAACCTCTCATCCAGAAAAAAAATACCAGTGATTTCTTCATCCCTCCCCTTTATGACCAATCCCACCTTTAAATACACTGGAGCAGCCCTTGTGTTGCAAAAATTTCCTTATTGATCCATTTGTAGGCTTTTTCTGGGCAGCAAGACCAGGGACAACAGAGGTTCACAGATCTGGGCTCTATTCCAAATTCACATTCTTACCAGCTAAGCTTGCAAGGGCAAGTTATTTAAATTCTTCAAAATTTGAGTTCTTTATCTATATAGAAATAGTAATAAATATCTTGTAGGTCTGTTTGAGAGTTGATGAAATATGAAATAATATACGAAAAATCATGTGCTTTCAATAATAAAAGGCTGTTGATGATGTCTTTATATCACCGGGTTCCACATAATTTCTTGTGCATAATAGGTAATCAATTCATGTTTCTTGAAGTGAACAGAATTTCTCCATATTGCCTCCTTGATGAAGTTTACATTTTCTTTCTAAAGATCACATTTGAGCAAAATATCTTTTCCCTACATAGTACCAGGAATTAAACCCATGGTCTTGAGCATATGTGGCAATCTCTCCACCACTGAGCTACAGCCCCAGCGCTTTTTAGTTTTTTGGTTGTTTTTTGTTTTGGGGTGTTTTTTTTTTGTTGTTTGTATTTGAGACAGGGTCTAGCTACATTGCCCCAATTTGCAATCTTCTTGCCTCATCTCCCTAGTAATTAGGATTACAGGCATGAGCCACCAGGTCCACGTGGAGCAAAATCTTAAAAGAGACTCCAGTGCCTTCACCTGATCACTGGATGGTGATCCCATATACTTTGCCTATATCTCTCTTACCTCTTCTCCTACCAACTAGAATTATCTGCATATGGTGGCTTGCAAAGTTTGAAGCTTGCTACATGGGGAATAATGAAAGCAACCTTTCGGAAAACAATGACCTCCTTTTTTCGTTGCACTTCCAAACATACATAATAGGAAATCAATAAACCCTTGCCTTTGAGCTGAGCTGAAGCACCTCTAACCACTCATGGGCCTGAGAGGAGCAGTGTGCCTTCAAAAGGAAGGGGTCAGTGTTTATACCAAAAACCTCTTCAACCTTCATGACTCCACTTTGGATTTCCTTGTTTATTCTCTTTCATTTGATATAATCCTATCATGACAACCTGGTACCTAACGTGGATCCCAAAGCTTGAGAAGATTTAACCCCCAGATATAAACTGTTGGTGGTGTTTATAACCCTCTCAAAAATAAGGAGGGCTGGGAATAGAAGAGAAAGAAAAATAAAGGAAGAGAGAACATGTAAGGGTTCTCCACCTCTAGCATGAAACACTACCAGCCCCAGTCCACACACATCCCTCCCTTCCCAAGTTCCCTACGTTTAATTCAATTAAACGTAGTCATTCAATTAAATGTAGTCATTATAGGTGTGTTAGTCCTCTTTTTTTAATGCCCTACAGACTCAATGAAGGGAGAATAAACTAATTACAAATTATTTTGCACAGTACCAGGGTACGTTTGAAGTACTTACCTAGAATTTTCTGATTAATGCTAAGTTGGCATATGGAAGAAAGGCACATGGATCTGCCCAGACTGGAACCAAGTTGTGGTACTCCCAGAAGCACAAAGGGGCAGGGGAATCCTTGCTGGCCTCCATAACAGTATCTCTCTTTGGCCAACACTTAATTTTTAGAATTAATGGCTTAGAACACAACAATTGGTATTTTATAAAAAACAAACATTAGCTCCCAAACAAGTCTCCTTCTTTGAGTTCTATTTTTTGTAATTGAATAGACTTAGAAATGGCTCCAAGTTCCATAGAAAAAAGAAGGAAGGGAATCACAATCTCCCCTGTGATTAAGCCACCAAGAAAATAATTTTATTCTTGGTGACTACAAGCTAATAACTCTCATGAAGAACTTGAGACTGACATTTTCAAAGACTATTAACTAGGCACCTTTCTCTTCATATGTTCTACTTTTTCTTCTTCACACCAGGAATTCTCAGAAACCATCATCAGACTCTCCAGTCACAATTTTTTTTTTAACTTTTCAAAATGTTTTCACACCTGACTGCCCCCATTTGATACTTGCAGCCATCTCAAGGCAGGTAGACAACAGAGACTATTTTACTTTACAAAAGCACAAAGAATCAGGGCAGCTGCCCCAAGGCCACAACTAATGAACAGCTGAAGGGGCCCTACCATCCAGCCTTCCTTCCTCCTTCCTTGGTGTGGCTTACTACACCATTGATCAATGGACTGAAATGTAGTTGTTGCCCATCTTCCGGTACCTTGTCAGGCAAGGTCACTTCTTTGAAAGAATGCCCTGTGTTTCTTAAAGCAATTGAGTGTCCCTGTAGGAAACCCTGCCATTCTAAACCCTAGTCTTAGCCGATGTGCTTCACCATATTGAAGGCAAGTTGGCATCCAAAATGGTTGAGTGGGAGCCAATTGTGGTGTTCTAATCTTTGTTCATGCTGTCAATGTGACATACGAAAAAAATATGAATAAAGTGACAGGATGAAAACAAAGCTAGTAGCTGGTGTGAGATACACAGACGGGGTGTTAGCCCCACATGCACTGCAATTGGGTCAAGTTAACACCTTGTGTTTTCCCTACATATGCGGTGTGGAAAAGCTATTTATAAAATGTTTTTAAATATTTGGGGCCAAATATATCAATATTGTTGGAAAACACTTACTCTGACCAGAACTCATTTATCTGCTCTAGTCCCAAGTGAATAACAGAACCAACAATAATAAGATGATCCAAGACCAGGAACAATACAGATGTTCAATACTATCACCCAGAATTCCCAAACAGGCCTGCTGTCAGTCACCCTGCTGGCTGGTGACTGGCATGAATAATACAATGACAAAAATTTTAGAAGAGTGGCCTTTAGAATAATCTTTTATACCAATATTCACAAAAGAGAGCTTTCAGAAATTACCTGACTCTGCAATTCACTTTGCTGCTTCAGGCGAAGATTTTCAGGTGTATCTGCCACTGTGGTGAAGGACTGCTTTGGGTAGTGTCTGTGGAGAAGATTTTTAAAAGAACACAGTTAAAATAACTGTGCTACAAAGCAAAGCATTAACACCAATTGTTTCATCCCTTGCTTCTTTCACAACGGAAGAGGTACTAGTCCTCTTGGCTAAGCTCATCTCTGGATCCCATCCATTCTCACAATCCTCTATCGCACGGTCTTCCCCACTTTCTCACAAAACTTAAACTTGAGTTTCTCTATTGTGTTAGCTACTTCCAAGCAGGATTCAAAGCTCAAAGTTCTCCTCACTTTTATTATCCCTCCCCTTCACCCACCCATCAGACCAGCATGTATATCATCATTCTATCCTTAAGCCAAACTTTCAATAAAAAGAGGCTAACTTCACTGTCTTTACTCATTTCCTCTCCAACTCCCTCCTCAACTCTCTGACTTCCAGCTTATTTCCAGAAGTTTCTCTCCCCAAAGTCACAATGACTTCCTATGGACACTTGAAGCAAACATGTCTTAGTTCTCCTCTTGCTTGCCCTTCTTTTTCCTCTCTTCCAGATACCTGGTAGTAACCTCGACTCCCCACACATCCAATCAATCACTTACTAACTCGTCTGCTAAATATATCTAAATTTTACACACGTTCATTTCCACCTCACCTCTTTATTCTAGGCCATATCTATCTTCTAATACTTGCCAGTCTTTCCCTTCTGATCTGAGCTGTCAAAGCAAATATTTCAAAATGTAACTCTGGTCACATTGCTCTCTGAATAAAATCTTTCGGTGGCTTCCCACAGATCTTAGAATAAAGCCCAGCCTCCTGTCTTCCAAGGTCCCCAGGCCCAGGCATCTGCAGACTTCTCACTCACACTCCACTCCCTCACCATAGGCCCTCACTCTACTTCCTGCAGTTTACCCCTCTTTCCCATTTCTCCTAGAAAGCTATTCCCCTTGCCAAGAACACCCATCCCTCTTCCCACCCCATTTCCCTGAATAACTGTGTTTATCTTTATGTCACCCTCTCCAGGAAGTTTTCCTGGCCTCCCGAATTTGGGTCATGAATGGACGCTGGATATACTTGACTTCCTCTGTTTTAGTATCATACTCATTTGTATTTTGATTGACATGTCTCTCTGACTCACAGTACAGTGAAAGTTGTATGGCAGCAAGAACAGGCAACCTTGTCCCTTGTCAGAGCACAGTCTTGCCTATTTCTCCAGTCCCTAACAGTGTCTGATTCACAGTATGACCTCAATAAATGTTTGCATCAGGGAGGGACAGATGGGAAAAGGGTGGACCATGGGTTCAGGGGTGCAGTTGGACAGGAGGAATAATTGCCAATGTTCCACAGTACATTAGGATAACTATGGTTGACAACAATTAATTGAATATTTCAAAATAGGCTGTAGAGAGTTTTATTTATTTATTTTTGGTATCATAGATTGAACCCAAGGGTGCTTACTCACTGAGCCACATTCCCAGTGCTTTTTTTTTGTTGTTGTTGTTGTTGACTTTTTATTTTGTTTGGTTTCTTGGGGGTTTTGTTTTGTTTTGTTTCATTTTGTTTTGGTGCTGGGGATTGAACCCAGGGCCTTGTGCATGCAAGGCAGGCATTCCATCAACTGAGCTGTATCCCTAGTCCCTGACTTTTTATTTTGAATAAAGGTCTCAATAAGTTGTTTAGGGCCTAAGTTGCTGAGACTGGCTTTGAACTTTCGAGCTCCTCCAGAGCTTCTAGCATTATAGGGATGTGCCACCATGTGGAGAGAATTTTGAAATGTTCCCAACATGAAGAAACGACACACCAATTACTTTAAATGGATCATGACATATCATGCACATGTATTGAAAGGTCACGCTGTGCCCCATAAATATGTACAATTACTATGTGTCCAATAAAAAAATATATTTGTATATAAATGAAATATGTAAATAAGCAAACAAGTCAATATTTGCAGGCAGAAGAAATGAAGGGAGGCGGAGAAGTAAAAGATAATAATCAGGCAAAGCCTAAGAGCCTACAGTGTGCCACAGGTCAACTGCAGTTGGTGACATGTACTTAATAAGAGCTGCCTCTTATGTTCTGAGATGAACTCTCCAATCATGCCTTCCCATGCCCAACTGGCACGAAAGGGACCTCTGATCATGGCTCCGTCATCAAAAAGCCATGGAGCTCAGACCTGCTCCCCAAAGGACATCCTTCCCGTTTCCTTCCCCAGATCCTTTTCCTTGCTGATGTCCACCTTTGTCTCTGCCTATGTTCCTCAGACATTCTCCATACTCTGTGGTTTCAAACTTTACTCTCTTCTTGTAGAAGGTTCTTTTGGCAGCCCCTGTCCCTGACTTCCCATGAGAAGGCTGATTTTTGTCAGCACAAATAAATTCTGTAACACCTACTCGATGTACATTAGCCTTCTGAAATAAAGGTGAACTATCCTGTAGCCACGTAGAGTCACGTGCATACTAGAAAAATGCATTCTCATTTCTCATATTTTTCAACATCCTTCAAAAATTTAGTGCCCCCTAGAAGTCAATGTTCCGTGTAACTTGAAGTTAACTTGAAGTAAGGGTTTTAACATCCGTCAAAACCCTTACATCACTTTCTTGCCTACATAGAGTATATACAAACCCAAATCATATTTTCATAATAATTTGGAGACATCTTGGTAGATATTTTCATATTATGTCATAAAGCCATGGTACTTTCAAAGTTTAGACAATCTACATATGTTATATAAGATCATTGTGTTTTTATAACCACTGGACAGTGAAGAGATCATTGCTCACATACAGTAGTCAGTACTGTATAATATTCTCTTGACATTTTCTTTTTCTGTCTCAGAATGAGAAACTCAATAGCTCAATTGCTTTAAACCTTGGTCAACACTAGAGTTATCCATTCAAGTAGGTTAAGTCTCTATCTCTCCTCGCCCTGAAGTCAGAGACTTTGTCTCTCTCTGACTTTGAGGCTCCACCCGTCTGGTGGCTACTTCTGAACTGTCCTCCAGAGAGAGAAAGGTCAAGCTGGACAGAGAGCTTGAAATTTGAACTTCATTAAACTTCAAAACATCGTAACTACCTAGCCCTACACTTTAAAGCGACAATAACAATTCCCCATGATTTGTTTTGTTTTTCAAAATATGTTCTGTGGAATAAAATGCCACAGAGACCTTCATGGTTCCATGATGTTTTATTCAAAAATTTTATGTATATATTTTGACTATTTTTAAAACTATAATTAAATTTATTCTCAAATGCATTGCAAAACCTTAGCCTGTTCATACTCTACTGTCCTATCTTATAGGCTAACTCATTTGAAAGTCAACCTTCTCTTGCCATTTATGCTTAATTAAAAATTCTATTTAACTTTTAAAGAGCACTCTAAGATTGAGAAGTAAACTTCTGGGAGGGAGGTACAGTTTGTAAGTGCTTTATCGTGTATATATGAATTTCCTCTTTACGGGGTACAATTGACTTTTATTTGGATACTAATGAAACTTCACTTGCCACCCATACCTCTAATTGTGAAGTATGATTTCATAAAAGTAATCTAATGATTCTCACCATTGCACCTTACAATGAGAAAGTGTAGTGGTTTTGGATTCACGAAATACACACACATAAATAAAATGCCACCTTTATAATGGCTGATATTGGCATACTATAACAAGCTTATTTGAAAAAAGAGTTTTAAAAATTAAAAAGTTTCTGCAGTTTTTTAGAAGACATGATCTGTTGACTTGATGACCAGAGCAATGAACTTATTAACAAGCTGTACAAACTTGCAATTGTATCTAGAACAAGATGTCAATGAGCATTTTCCAATTGCTATTTCAACACTAAAATGCAATGATTTTGCTACAATTTCATCTCATGCCAGTCAGAATGGCAGTTATCAAGAATCCAGACAACAATAAATATTGGCGAGTATGTGGGGGAAAAGGCACACTTAGACATTGCTGGTGGGACTGCAAAATTGGTGCAACCAATCTGGAAAGCAGTATGGAGATTCCTTAGAAAACTTGAACTGGAACCACCTTTTGACCCAGCTATCCCTCTCCTCAGTCGATACCCAAAGGACTTTAAATCAGCATTCTCTAGTACACAGTCGCATCAATGTTCAAGCAGCTCAATTCACAATAGCTTAACTGTGGAAGCAACCTAGATGCCCTTCAATAGATAAATGGATAAAGAAACTGTGGTATTTATACACAAAGGAATATTAGCATTAAAAGAGAATAAAATTATGGCATTTGCAGGTAAATGGATGGAGATGGAGAATATCATGCTAAGTAAAGCAAGCCAATCCCCCAAAACCAAAGGCCAAATGTTCTCTCTGATAAGTGTATGCTGATCCATAATGGTGAAGGGGGAAGCATGGGGAAAAAATGGAATAACTTTGATTAGGCAAAGGGGAGAGGGGGTAAGAAGGGTAAATGGGAGCAGGAAAGATGGCGGAATGAGATGGACATCATTACCCTAGGGACATGTATGACTGCACATATGGTGTGATGCTACATTGCGTACAACCATAGAAATGTAAAGTTGTGCTCCAATTGTGTACAATGAATCAAAATGCATTCTGCTGTCATATATACCTAATAAAAATAAATTAATTAATTAAAAAGTAATGATTTTGTAATAGAGATTCAGCCACATACAACAGAACTTTTCTCTAAAGATACACAACCGGATGAAATTATTCACAAGTTTCACGTAGGAGGAAAAGTTCAATTTAGTATTATAGCCAAAATAATAAATGCTGAAGAAAAGAAATCATTCATATCCAAAACTATAAGGGTTCATGAGTACTAAAATAATTTAAAACCTGTGGCTCTGGGAGATCCAAGCTATATTCAGAACTAACAAAATTCAAAAGAATAAGATCTCTAAAAAATCAAATGCCTGTCAAGAATAAGTGGAATGGCCTCATGAGCTGGCACCATAAGACTCAGTAGAATAAGTGTAATTACAGAGACGGCAGCATGGACTTCATTATATAAAAATAATAATTACAATATCTGGAGAAACCTATTTAATTCTGCCAAACTAATCTGAAAATCCTGTCAAACACTGGATTTCGCAATATCACATCTATGTAGTAATGTCCATCTGAACTAGTCCAACAACATTCCCCTCTGAAGTCACAGTCTCAACTCCCACCACCACCCCCCACCACTACTGCAAAGGCTAAGGGAAACCAGAGGGGCCAGCAGATCCCCATGAAATCACAGGAACAAAGAAGTGACGCATTTTTAAACTAATTGGTGGAACCATGCAATTAATTCTAAATCCTCCCAAATGCTGCATTTAAATGGTTGTGAAAAGGTCTCCCAACAATAAACATCTTGAATAGAAGTCTCAAGAAAAGAAGAGGACATCTTCACCCTTCCAAAAGGAAGGGTCACATGTTTCCTTTTGCCACTTTTTAGGAGTCCAAACATAGGACACAAGGCATAGGGTGTCCTATGGATGCTCCAAGAGAACCAGGAATAAGTGGAAGAAAATAAATAAATAAATAAAAGAAAAAGTGGATGATAGACTGACACATTCATAAATTTCTTGGAATATAAAAATACAATTGTGAAAATGTGACATATAATAGATTAGGAGCTGGCCGAGAGACCCAGAAGATAATGTGAAATGTTTTGTTTTGTTTTTGAGGGACTGGTAATCAAAACTTGTGCCTGCTAGGTGAGCACTCCACTACTGAGCCATACCCAGCCCTTGTGAAATATCTGGGCATCTAAATAGAAGTCTCTCAGCTGAAGGACACAGGAATGGAGAGAGCGTGTCTATGGAGACTGGGCTGACAACCACAACAGATCCAGATTTCTATGAAATGCCAATGTCAAACTAATAAAGGAAGAATCGAGATAATAAATAGAAGGCTACATCTGATAGACGAAAGTGAGGTCACAGAAAGATGACTTCAATTTTTTTTTTTGAAATTATGAGATAGTGTCTTGCTATGTTGCCCAGTCTGGTCCTAAACTCCTGGGTTCCAACAATCCTCCTGTCCCAGTCTCCCAAGTAGCTGGGAGTGTAGGTGCACACCACCTCACCTAGCTCAAAACGGTTCTCTCTGTTAAACCTGGTTGATAAAAAATATAGAAGTTATAGAAATCCACTAAAGCAGAGTTGTGCAGGTGTAGAAAACAGAATAAGGAAATGGAGATAGGAATAAGAAAGAATACTAGGAAGAAGAGTGATAACCTCCAAATGCTGACTTCTTACCCAGAGTCCAGTGCTCACAAAGGTGTAAGAGAAACCAAATTGCCTGGGTTTAGACCTGCCTCTTCCACCTACCAGCTGTGTGTATTTGGGTAGGTTTCTTAACTTTTCTGGCCTCAATTTCCTCATATAAACATAATGATAGCTCCTAGGCTGGTTACAAAATGAAAACACATAAATCATTTCCAACAATGACTGGCTCAGAGTACACATTCAACAAAATTTCCACCATTAATAATAACAGGATTATTATTACTAACATTATTTCTCTTTGTTCTACTGTGAAGTGACTTCACCTCTGTGTCTCACTGCCTTCATCTATATAATGGGGGTTCAACATTCTTCGCTCTCTCATGAGGTTGTAGCTGGAAACACATGAAAGCGCTTTACAAATGGAAAACTACTATCAATATGAGAATACTAATAACCCATTGAGACGCATAAAGCTAAGATCCTTACAAATGTATTTATTTTAAATCCTACATGTTAGTGCGGTGGTTCTCAACCACTGGCCCCAGAGGACATTTGACAGCAGTCAATGTCTGTAGATACTGTGGACATTGTATTGGAAAGGAGAAGGCTACTAGCCCCCTAATGGAGAGGAGACAGGAATGTTGGGAAACACCCTAAAGGACCTAACCTATCTGAAATGTCAATCATGCTAAGATTCAGGAAGCTTATTTATAGATATACATCTATTTGGGGTTGTAGGAGGCCACTAATTTTAAGAATGCTAGCCCTTTCTAGCAAATCTCTTGTTTTATCCTTATCTCCTGGCAAAAGTCAAACAGTCCACCCTCTCCACTCGCCTTTTGCCACTCCATGGGCAGTAACTCCTGGCTCCATCCTGCCTCAAGAGCACTTGAACCCTCCCTCTCTGGTTTTCTGTATATCTATCCACTGCTGCAGTTATACTCAAACTAGAGAATCCAAGAGCAGAATTTGGCTTCCAAAACTATCATTATATCATGATTTCCTGTGGACCCTCTGTAGGAAAGAGTTAATTCAGCAGTCTCACATGCTGTCATTTGAAAGGCCTGCTTACAACCCTGGGCCCTGGCTGATGTTTGAGAACTTGAATTTCAGGAAGGTTTTCACCACCAATAACCAATAAGAGTGACTGACTCCCTGAGCCCAAAGCAGTTTGTACAGACAAACACCTGCTTTCCTTATGGGCGTCTGGAATTTGCTAATAAACTCCCAGGAAAAACCTGGGCACTGAGTCTCTGACAAGCTCCGCTAGTTGGCAACATTTGACATGTGTTGTCACAACTCGTTCCTGAGGGAATTAAGTACATCGCATGTGACTCGGCTAGGAGAGAACCCTGGAAGCTTGCAGCATTGCTTCTCTGGGGAGTGCTGTATGCGTTTCTGTTTGCCGTTTTGCTTGGTATCTTTTCACATAATAAACTCCTATCCCATTGACATATAATCTATTATGTGTCAAATTTCCACAAATGTATTTTTATCTTCCAGGAAATTTATGAATGTATCAGTCTATAATCCACTGCTTCTTTTGTGTCCTCCCCTACCCCCGCCTGCCACTTATTCCTGGTACTCTTGGCATCCATTTGTCATGCCCCCATGCCTTCTGTCCTATGTTAGCACTCCTAATATAGCAAGGGGAGGGGTCAGGCTGTTTGACTTTGCCAGAGATAAGAATGGACCTCCTAAGGAATGATCAAACCTGGACATGGTCTTGGGGACCCCCAATGCAGGTCTCTTTGCCTAGGAGGGTCTCCTACATGAAAGAGGAAGTGTCTAAACATTTCTTAACATATTCTCTATGTTTTAAGAAAATGCAACTTTAATTCTTAAGAACATTTAAAAAGTAAAAGTTGCAATTTCACATGATTGAACTTGCTTTGCCAGAGCTAACTTTGCAAGGAGAAGGACTAGACAACTCTGCTTTGGTCCAAATTTCACACTCTGATTTGTTTAACCAAGGGAGTAATTTTATCCAAGGGCCAAGAGTATATCTGTTTTGGATGTAGGGAGATTATTGAAAGTTTTCAGACATAATTTTAACTATTTTTCCCTAATCTGAACAAATTCAACAATGATCGTTTTGTATCTTTCAAAATTATCCTTAAAGATTGAAAAATAAGACATTTTTAAATAAAAAGACTGTCAGAAGGATTACTACCATATAGATCATTTGTGAAGCTATTTATAAAGATCGCATATCAGGAAGAAAGAAAAATAACTCCAAAATGCAGAATATGATCAGTAAGTAAATAAAATGTAAATGTGCACAAATATCTACACAGTGGTAGAATAATAAAAATGTTTCGTATCTGGGAATTTTTTTAAGACAAAGCTAAAATACTACACGAGTTGAAAGAGCAGTCTGACCTTTTCTAAGGCCCTTCATGAAAAGGGTTTGGATATTATTAAATTTCAGATTTTGCTTAAATACATGTAGTAAAATTTTAAGAATAATCGTATAGAACGGGAATGGCCCACATAAATTCAAATCCTATAAAACAGAAAAAATAAAATTTTTGAAAAGTACCAAAAAATCGAATTCAATACAATAAGGAAGGAGACCAGGAAAAAAAAAAAAAAAGCAGCACAGAATAAATAGGACGAATAGAAATTTGGCAATTAGGGGAAACAATAATCATAAAATTTTAAACGGGCAATACTTGCTCGTTGAAAGATAAATATTGTCATAGTTTTTAATTCCACTATAAAATAATTGCCCTAAAGAACAAAATTTTTTTTTAAAATAAAGGTATCATTAAGAGTAGAGATACTACATAATTGCTAGAAGCAGTGGCACATGTCTGTAATCCCAGTCATTGGGGAAGCTGAGGCAGGAAGACCACAAGTTTGAGGCCAGCCTTGGCAACTTAAGCAAGACCGTGAATCAAAATAAAAAATAAAAAGGGCTGGGATATAGCTCAGTGATAGAGCACCCCCTGGGTTCAATTTTCAATACCAAAAAAAAAGAAGAATAGAAAGGTTAGATTCACCGATAAAGGTATTATTCTAACTCTGAGTATAACTACTATAGCTTCAAGCTTTAGTGTGTGGGTATGAATACATGGCAGGGAGAAGATGTAAAATTCGTAAGACAGGAAAAGCAGCATATTCACCAATAGGGAGAGATTTCCACACCTCAATCCCAATCCTTACTAGGTCAAACAAGCAGATGCAAAATGAGTAAAGGTAAGCAACATGTGAAATGTGGAACTTGTGACAATATCAATCCTGTCCCTATGCAAGAAGGACATTCAAACTATGTACACAGTATATCATGGCACTCAGCAATCAGGTAGGATCTCTGACTAATCAGAGCAGTCCTGGCCAGGAACCATCCAAGGGTCTCAAGGCTGAGTCTGGGTAACTGTCAGTCTGGCTCCTGTGGTCCCCATGTAGAAGAAAAGGGAGGACACCGGTGTGCCCATGTGGAATCAGAGTGGACAAAATTTTTAAAAAAGAATAGTTCTCTCTGCTGTGGTGCCAACCTTATTTGTGAACTCCTATACCATTGGACATAGCTGGCCTAGGGACACCAATATTCGTGCCCCAACAGAGTGTGAAAAGGTAACAGTGTGAACCTGGCACAGTGCAGGCTTAGAGACAGCAGTGCAGGGGACACAGAGAGAGGGAGAGAGAACCAGCACAGGGCAGGCAGAGACCGTCACACGCTAACTCTGAGAACACCCCATGCCTTGGCTGCACCAGGAAGAAAACACACACCCAGCACAAAGAGGTTGTCACCAGCAAAGGAAACAAGAACAAACCAGCAGGACAACAGAAGCCAGGCAGAGCCACTGAGGCTGGCCTGAAACTACACCTACCCACCAAGAGCTGGGAGGCCCAGGGAGCTGGGGAGATGGAGCAACGTCAGGCAGAAATATGAACTGATAAATTTACATCCATGAAGCGCTGTGTTCTCCAGAAAATGAAAATGTTAACAGATTTGTTTAAGGAAGACCTCCTCCGATGCCTAGAAATTTTGAACGGAAGCCAGCTCCAAGCTGCCGTGGCAAGAATGGAAAACAGCCGTGAACTTGCCTTTGCAAAGGCTTTGGCTGCCTCTGAACTTGTCATTTCTCTTCCTTCCACTTTTTTTCTTTTCCCACCTGGAACCCAATGTTAGCAGAAGGCCTAAACCCCAAAAGCCAAGCCTCGGGCTTTCTTCACTCATTCATCAAGGGCATTCTTCGTGTAGACTTCATTCCCCCAAAGCATCATTTAAAACTCATATTCCCTGTATCTGAAGTATTGTGTTTGTTAAAGAACAATAAAAGAAAAATGGCATGTTATGTGAAAAAGAGAAAACCTGAAAATCTTTTCCCTTAAGGAGAAATGTACCTAGGAAATTTTATTAATAATCTTGAAAAAAAAATAATCTTATTTGGGTTATCTTTTCAGGCATGTAAAATTGCATAAATGAAAAAAATTCTCACATTAAATATCTAAAGCCTCTCATGAAGCATATGTTAGCAATTCTACCTATTTCCACTGATATTCCAGTCTGGGAACTACCAGCATGATCACCATTTAATAGAGGCATATTAAAATAATACCTTTTTATGTGCAAGGTCAATCCAGGCATCTTGTACCTAATAGAACCACTTAAGAAAAAAATTTGTTAGTGGACCATTAGCACCTTGGCTAAAGACATATCATAATTCTAATCATGACATTCTTCCAGGGTTTTCAGGTTTAATGTGCTTCTTTTGCACGTACCTGGCTGTGGCATCAGTGCGATGTCTTTTCATGAATTTCCTTCAGCAGCCATCCTCTCGTTCTTAATTCTACCACTAATCTTTTTTCCCCATAGCACCTCTATAAACAACTCACACACTACCGCCGCTGGTCGCAAAACATCAATTTTATGATTTAAAAAAAAAAGACCGTGAATTAGAGCAAGTAAATGGGGAATGCCTTTCAGAAAGGCAGCTTACGAGAGCGGCTGATAGATAACATAAAAGCGAAAAATGGATTATGATAATGTAGGCCTCATACATGAAATACAAGTCCCAGCTGAAAGGAGTTACAGAATCCAAACCCCTGGCTCTCCAAAGGGCAGTCAATAACCTGTCTAACAATTTACCAAATTCTCTTTCTGGCTGTAAGGGTCAAACAACTTGCCACCTATTGATTTACTTCCTCAGCAAGACTCCATTGTAACTTCTCTCATGTATTTATAAAAGAAGGCATTATCAAAGGATTACACGGCAAACCCGACCTACCGCACTGTGAAATGCTTATCAGCTATTGGAACGTGTCATCTAGATCTTGAATGATGGCGTAAAAAGCAAGAAATTAATATGTGCATAGACTTGGGCACACACATAACTACACGTTGTTTAAGAAAAATATGAGCTGGTATTGATCATGGGACATCTACTACATGGAAGTAGGTGACATAGAGCACTCTGTGATGTGTAACCCAGCAACACCAAACGTCACTGTGGATTACAGCCAAGAATATACCCAGATTTGAGACTTGAGAACCTGAGACATTACTGAAGTCTGAAAACTATCAAAAAAAAGCTTATAAAAGAACAGAACATTAGAAACACAAAAATATCATATTATACATACATACATATATATATATATTATTCCTTTGATTAAGATAATATAGTGACCATTGCAAATTCCCAATACAGATAAGAAATAATTACTTAAATAATAATTTATAGGCTAAAGAGAAGAGCACTGAATAATTCTATTTTTAAGAAAAGACCTGTGTCAGGAGGATCATGAGTTCAAAACCAGCTTCATCATCTTAGCAAGGCCCGAAGCAAATCAGCAAAATCCTGTCTCTAAATAAAATATGAAAAGGGGGTAGGATGTTGCTCAGTGGTGAAGCATCCCTGGGTTCAATCCACAGTACCAAAAAAAAAAAAAAAAACCAACCAGAAAAGATTCATGTAAAACTAGAAATGTAATATTCCATTCAGCTGTGTGTTCTCTATAATAATTGTATAGTCTCACAGATAAGCTTGTGGCCAAAAAATAAGCCAAATAAATTAGGGGAAACTGAGAATTAATAAGAAGAACGACAACTGCTGGTTTAGTGGAGCATACTTAGCTCAAGTGCTACCTTCTGTGCTCAGGACAGACATTACTAATCACACCACTCTCTGCAGAGTCCAGAAAAGACCCAATGTTCTTCTCGTGACAATAATCCAGACAACTGCTGACAAACGTTCTGGACCACAGGGCGAATTTCCTTGTGATGCACAAACTCTATTTATTTCATAATGTGCAAACAATTTGTTTCCTAGCTTTTCAGTCTATAAAAGCAATTTCAACAAATAAGAATCTATTTAACCATTGGCCTCCACAACAGAATTAGAGAACTATCCATGGGGAGAGGGGGACACTGTTCAATATACTTCAATTTGTTAAGTTTCAAATGGTGCACATTACATTTATTTAAATATGGTTTCCCAGGGTGGACAGACTGAAGGGAGAAAAAAGGAAATTATACTCAAATTGGCATCTTTCACACCAGTATGTATTAAAGAAAATGAACAGAACACTGTGTGTAACCTCACCATGACTGTGTCCTTGGCCGCTCTGAGAGCAACCTACCGATCAGGTCTCACGCCTTTCCTCAAGGCAGAGTCTAACCACAGAATATATCAGCTCTTCTTTAAATGTACTTTTTCCTGGTTATTGATTAGATGATTAAGCTAAAATTCAATAAATCATTATACTTCTGCTGTGTTCACTGCCTTGGATCAGGAGAAAAATGTCAGCTTTAACCCTTTTCCATTGTAGGTTAATGGTATAGGAAGAAAAGAAGGATTTGTGAATGGTCTACCCTAGGTGCCATGTTTTAAAAGAAATATACATATTATCTACAAAAATCATATATATATGCTTCCAACTCAAATGGCACCCACATATGCTTCCAACTGAAATGGCAAACCAAGCACCTACCCCCAAAGCCCAACTGAAATATTTTAAATGTACATATTATACACAAACATACAGAGAGAAGGAGAAAGATTATTGTTTAAAAGAATAAAAGCATTGAGAGTAAAAAGATTGAAGATAACTTAATTGACAGTCCACAGGTTCAGACTGATAGAAAACCACGACAGTCAAAAACACCTGGCTGAGGGTGGCTACAGAAATGTCACCAGGGGCACAATGGTCAGACTATTCAAAGAAGCCCATCCTCACCAGCTGACTGTGTTCCAGAACTTGAGGGGTTCTTCACCCTCACTAGTCCCACCTGTGCACCTCAGGAAGCTGGCCTTTGGATGCTTCTGGACACTCACAGCCCTTGTAGAAGCCCACAGTCAGCATGCCCGGCCAAAGGTAAGACCTCCTCAGGAGCCAGACCTCCCCACTAGAGGAGGGAATCGTGCCAGCTACCTGTGTTGCTCAGTTTCCTCTTTGTTCCTAAAAACAGAGAACAAAGGACCCCCTCCCACCCCAATCATTAAAACCCAGCTGCAAGAAAGGAAAAGACAAAAATGTAAATGAAAAAGGACACAAGAACACAGCCAGCCCCCGAAGAAACAAGTAATTCATGCATGAAAACTTTGAAAAAAAACATTGAAAAGGACATGTCATGGTATTATATTGACTATTACAACATGATCAGATCAACAAAGAACAAATTACTAAGGGAAAAAATGGAAATAAAAAACACCAAAGAACTCTTGGAAAATTAAAAAATAAAAATATACTTGTTGAAATTAGTAGTTCACACAGGCTGAGATGTGAGGGTTAACTACAAAGGGGTTGCAGGAGAGAAGAATTGTTTGAAATAATGAAGTTTTCTATATTTTGATCATGTTGGTGGCTACTCTATCATGTGTGTTTGCCAAAACGCATAGAACCAGATTCCTAAACGAAGGAAATTTGCTCTATGCAAAAGTTTTCAAGGAATTTTTTAAATATGTGGTTGTTGAAATAAAGCCATGGAAAGAGAGAATAATGGATGATTTGTCAAACTAGGGCTGTTCGAGATGAATCAGAGAAAACTTCTATAACAGAGACCAAAAAGATAAAACAACATGAAGAAAAGTTAAGAAATCTGTGGACAAGTAAATTTAATAAGAAGTTCAGAAACAAACAAAACAGTAATTGGAGGATCACTTTCGTCTTTACCACTAAAGGACAAACTAAGTGCACAATAGAATGAGCAAAGAATCTTATCTGGCATGCCCTAGGGAGAGTTCAGAATCCAAGAATTGAGTAAATCCACAGAGAGTTTCTAGAGAAGGAAACAGTTTGCACACAAAGTTACAATATCTTCAGTCTTCTTATCAGCAAAACTATGCCTTTGGAATCTGGAGGGAAAATAGTTCTCTGCTCTACCTATGAGGACAACCACATGACATTTTCAGTCAGGCTGAGTCTCAAAATTATAATCCATGCACCCTATATTTTAAAAAGTTAATACAAAATATTTTCTATGACAATAGGAAAACTCAGGAGAGAACTAAGTGATATACCAAATTCAGTAGCAGTTGAAAACTATCCAGAAGGCACACAGTAGGAAATGCTTTTGACCTCCCAGCTCGGTACACATAGAGATGTGCATGAAATGAAAGCTTCAGAATAATACCCAGGCCTGCTTTGTGTGATATCCCATAACATTTCCTCTTATTCTAGTACATTTCTCTTCCTTCCTTCCTTCCTTCCTTCCTTCCTTCCTTCCTTCCTTCCTTCCTTCCTTTCTTTCTTTCTTTCTTATGCTGGTCTTGACCCATTAATCAATGTCCTGATCCAATCCACAGTTCAAAAAACAAAGACCTAACAGAAGCAAGCAGAAAAAAAAAAAAAAAAATATATATATATATATATATATATATATATATATATATATATATATATATTATCATTTATATACAATACACACACACACACATATCAAGAATTTGAAGACTGGCATGTGGGATGCTCCTTTTGAGTGGCAGAGGTTTAACAGCATAGGACTATGTGGGCAGAGGTTTCTGAAATACCAACTGACATTTCATTCTGTTTTTGCCCCTTATCTCCAACTCCTCAACTTCTCACTCAGGCAAGGCACTCCTTTCAGAGTCCATAGTCCCAGTAAAGGACAATAGGTAGAAGGCAGAAGTTTCCAGCTAATCTCTACTTCATCTTACCTAATGACAACCATTAAAGAGAAGGCACAAGCCATCCCTCAAGGGAAAAAAACCATGGAGTAAGTGTCTCTAAGACAATATCACTCAGGTTAAGAAAGGAGGCAAATACAGAGTGAATCTCACCATCATGTACACCCACAAAACTGGACTCTAATTAGAATAAGATATATTTCATGCATGTAACATGTATAATTTTATCAAAATGGACTCTACTGTCATGTATAATTGAAAAGAACCAACTTTTTTTAAAAAAAAGTGAATAAAGAGAATAAAGTTTTGGACACAGGGACATTGGACATCTTAGTAGTGAACTGAATGGATCCGGAATTGAGAACCAGGCAATAAAATCAAGATGGCGCCTCTTGCCAAGTCCTGGATATACACAAACCCCTAATAACTAGTCACATCCCAGGGAAAAGGAGGTGAAATCCCACACTGATTTATGTCAAGTTTTTATAAAACTTAATAAGTTATAAAAACTTAAGTTTTAAGCCAGAATGAGAACTTAAGTAGAAGTTGTCACAGAAAAATAAAGTTGTACTTGTGGCACAACCTGGTATGGGACTAAATTCGACTTTCAACCATTAAGTTTCCTTCCAGTGGGCCAAACCACACAAACAATTCTGCAACAAGAACTGTGTGCATAATCTATACTTTCAATCCTATTTTTATAGAATTTAATTTGGTAGGATTAATCTGTAGGCAAAGCACAAAAAACTCAACTATGATTACTACATAAATGTAACTATCATAAAACTTTTCATTGCTAAAAATGGTAAATATCAATACAGCTCACATAAACAAAAGCTTTCTAAAATCTTTAAGAATTTTTAAGAGTTTAAAGGAATCCTGAGACTAAAAATATTAAGAACTATTTGAAATCACTGAAGGGGTAATTTTCTGTTGCTTTAAATCATGAACATTGCTAATCAATAAAATTGTCTAATGGACTGAAGCACAAATTACACACTGAATTCTGTATTTTAAACTAGATTTTGCTCACTTGCTAGATTCAGAAAGTTTAGACCAAAAAAATTATATGAATGTTTTGCTTAAAAAAAAAAATTAAGGACTTTGGTCTGAATTTTCAGATTCTAAATGAATGAGGTCCAACTTAATGAGGTAGCACTTAGTTGTATTCGTTAAATGTTCTAATATTTAATGTTAAAATTTTAAATTGTAATCACCTCTCTGAGTATTTCACTTTCAAGTAATCAACTTTACCCTCAACCCTGAAACCTCATTCCAGGGCTTGTATTATTATCATTATTTTTTTAATAACATGCCAGCTTCTCTCTAGGGCTACTGATGCTTCTTCATAAGCTCACAAAGATACTTCCATGTCACCAATACTGCAATAGCACTGTCAAGACTGAGTAAAGACAATGCCATCACTGTCAGTGACAACAGGTGTGTGGGGGGGGGTGGGGGGGAAGTTGTCAGAGGACGCAGAGAAACCAAGAAAAAAATGGAAAAATTGAACTAAAGAGAAAAATTGCTTTTACTAAATAAGGTTAAACTAATTTTTAGCCCATTGTTAAATTCATCTAAGATATAAAAGAACTAGAAAGATATTTACACATAGAGCCATACTATACCCCTGATTATTAAAAATCAAACTCTATGATTATTGAGTACCCACTATAGTGCCAGGACCAGGTTTGCAACATCTCATTTAATTCTCCCAACAACCGTGTGGCCTAGGTACTCCCCTTCCTTACTTTTTGACTGAGGAAAGAGTGCCTTAGAGATCATTGCCGCAGTCTGGCTGGGCACAAATCAGGAGCCACTTAAGCAGGAACAAACTTTATTTCCGAACTCCCGGGAACACCACCCACGCAGCTTCCTCCAGGACACACCACACACCAACTGGAACTCTCTCCACCGGAACTTCACCCACCAACTCGAACTCTCCAGGAATCCCCGCGAGAGCTCAACCGGAACTCAACCGGAACTCCGCGAGGACTCAAAAGTACTGGCAAAATGCTAGGTGCCATCCCAGCTGGGCTGTGGCTCTCAACAGATCATACTGCTACTGAGTGTCGAATCCAGGAATGTGGACCCAGGTCCACCACGCAAGTGAGGTGCTAGACCGTGCTCATGAACTGGATCATGGGGGCCAACTGTTCAATTTTGCAAAATTTAGTGAATGGGTTGCTAAGTACTGCCATTATTTAAAATTAAACTATATAAATTTACAGATAAGTAATAAAACAAGCCAAGTTGATAAACTGAAATCTCATTATTTTATTAGTGTATTATTATAAATGCTCCTGGAATTCTATACATCTACTGTATTCGTAAAAGACAACACAGTATAAGGATGTGCTATTGGGCCGCTCTACCAGATACAGGTTCTATGTTATCAGGTTGACAGCATGAAATTGACCACCATGGCAGTATTTTTCACCACCAAAATGGTTAACACTGCCAATCAGTCATTTTGTTCCCCAGAGAGCCTGTTGTTAAACATTGACCAACACACCCTGTAGTCTTCCTGCAGACCACAATCTCATAACTCTGCAATTTTCTTTCTGTTAAGAATTATACATCAATTTTGATTAATGAAAATAGTTTTCAAAGAGAGTCTTCGCTTTACTTTGAAAACTAAACCACAGTAAAAATAGTTAATTCCATTGGACCATTTAAGTTCTCAGAGGAAGACCCTCTTTCTGGTTTTAAAAAAAAAAAAATCTCCAAGAAATAAAGGAGGAGAAAGAGGAGGAGGACGGAAGAGGTAAAAACTGCAGTATAAACAAACAAGAAAGGAATATGTTTCCACCATATAAGTAGGTATAAGTAGGTTTCCTATAACCTACTTACACCACTTCTGGCAGAATAACCTACTTATATCAAATCTGGCAGGAGATCTCTGGTACAGTAAATTGTGCATCTTCAAAAAGGTCTGAGCTTACACCCCAGCCACACCCTGTTCCCATCAGGCACTCCACTCTTCCTTATGATACTTCTCATCCAACAGAGGGAAGAGCCATTTTTTTTAATGCTTTTCTTCTTTCAATTAAATGGAACAACACCAACCAGTTGTCACCCCACAAAAAGACAGTACTCAACATGGACTAATTTAGAAGCAGCCTTGTCAGGATTTTGAAAAGCCTGCAATCTTACAAAGATCCAAGATCTTTCAGTGTGCTTTCTCTGCACAATGAACAAGATAATTAGCTCCTTTCCTAGAATATCTGACTTTCCCATTAAAAGGGACAACTGTAAGATATCATTCTTCAAGTTTTATTTTGCTCTTCTACAAAATAGTGCGCATATGATGTGAATTTTGGCAAATACGTATAGGAATAAGGGAATGATCTTCTTATTTATAAACTACATTTCCTTTTTATTAAAAAAGCAGTTACAGATGGAAATATTTTAATATCATCACCTCCCCCATTGAGAAGGTTTCATAGGTGGTAGCTGTGACTCCCCATTAAAACATCTGCCAAGTCAGAACACTGCAGTCTCTCCTTCACTCTTTCAACAAAAGATAAGGCATCTAAGAGTTATATTTATTCACCATAGATGCTCCAGACTACATAATTCTATTTAGGACTGTGTATTTTTATATTATCATCAATCAAATATAAAATAAAAATAGATGCCTGTTCAAAGAGACACGAATTATCAAGTGAGTTACACTCTTCTCCACTAGTCTTGATCCACAACATGCACACCCTGCCAGCAAAATCTTTCTACAGATTTCTCCTGAAACAAGAGAGAATTTCTTCATACAGAAAGCTGATGCTGGATAATGTGATTTCAGACAAATGTTCCCCTAAATAGTGTTCCACAGAATTGAGATTCCATCGAATGTTAAAAAAAGAAAGTCCAAAAAGTGTTTTACTGTCAAATATGCTTGGGTAATGGTGGATCAGCAAAGTCAGAGAGGATTTTTCAAGAGCAATTTTCAGATGTGGTCCTCTCTTTCCAGGAATGTCTTATACAACTGGCATTCTGCAGTCATCTCCTGAGAAATGTTGACTCACACAATACTTGAGCCTAAGCATTTAAATAAGAAAGGAATGTTGGAAAGGATGAAAAATAAAGTCACATGGCTGTTCTTAGATCCTCTGCTGGGCACTGAGACATCCAGCCCAATGCATGGGCTCCCGCCATTCCTTGAATGGTTCTATGATTGCTGAGTGACTGACACCGACACCCAGCCACCCTTCCCCACCCTGGTCAAACATCCCTTTGATCCCTCATCTGTGTTCTTACAGCAGCCTTTCTGCAACCCACTGACAAAGACAACTGTGTCCCCATTTGTGTACACACCTCTTGGCTCTAATTTCCTGTGAGCTTGCCTGGGTGAGGAAAGGTGCTTACAATAAACATTAATGAATAAATGAATGAATGACCAACTGAAAGGTCAACCCAGTCAACAGCTCACTGGAATCCCAGGAAGATAAAAAGGCAGATGAGGCTTGAAATACAGACATTCTTGGATGAATGTGCATTATGGACTCTTTTGCTAAAAAGGAAATTAAGCTTTCTTTCCTTCAAATGTAACTGGAAAATCATAGGCTTCCATAAATTGTTAACATTAAACTGTATCTTTAAAAGTCCTAAAAATTATTGCCTTCATTCGATGCCATGGTTTAAAATCAGTAACCTTTTTATGGTTTCTGAATTATAAGATATATAGCGGTAAATTAATAGAATCTAAAAATGTATGCTCAGAGATTAAATCTAACCACTTAAGTATTGAACCAATCATAATTTGTTGAGGAAACTCCATTTACACATTTAAAGAAACAATGTTCTCTCTCTCTTTCTTTCTTTCTGGGCAGACCAACAGGTGAAAAGCAAAAGCACATGCATTCATGTGATTGTCCTCAGTAGTCACAAACACACATGACAACCCGAAACACTGCAAATGTCCAGTTACTTAAATAACAAATATTTGATCAATAAACAAAGGCAGGGGGCTGGAGTGTAGCTTAGTAGTAACACATTTACCTGGGCTTGATCCCCAGAAACAAAAGAAGGAAGGAAGGAAAGAAGGCAGGCAAGCAGAAAATAACTCCAACAACTCAATACTAAGAAAACAGATAACCTGATGGAAAATGGACAAAGGATATGAAAAGTCACTTCTTTAAAGAAGTTGCTTCTCCAATGGCCAACAGGTATAGGCAAAAATGCTCATCACTCATCATCAGGGAAATTCAAGTGATCATCACAATGAGATCATCTCCCATCTGTTAGAATAGTCATTATTAAAAAGATAAAAGAAAAATCCTGTCCAGGACATGGAGAAAAAGGAACCCAAAGGCAAGGTAAATTAGTAAGTCAGTACGGGAAACAGTATGGAGGTTCCTCAGAAAAAGTAAAAATACAGCTATCACATGACCCATTGATCACATTACTGGGTATATACCTAAAGGACATGAAAGCAGCATGCTGAAGAAACATCTGTACTCTCATGCTTGCTGCAGCACTATTCACGATAGCCTGGACGTCTGCACATGCAGTCAACCTAAGTGTCCAGCAATGCATGAAGAGATAAAGAAAATGTGGCATCCCTACACAATGGAATACTATGCAGCCTTGTAAAGAAGGAAATCCTGTCATCTGCTGTAACATGGATGAACCAGATCACTATATAAAGTAAAATGAGCCAGGCACAGAAAGACAAATACTCCATGATCTCACTTACATATAGATTCTAAAAAAAGTCCAACTCAAGAAGCAGGGTAAATGGTGATAACCAGAGGCTGGGTTATAGGAGTAGAGTCACTGTTCAAAGGATACAAATTTTCAGTTGTCAGGATGAATATAATTCTGGAGCTCTATTGTATACCACAAGTGTCTACAGTTAATAACAACCTATTTCATTCTTGAAAACTGCCAAGAGGATACATTTGTGTTCTCATCACATACAAAAAAAAAAAAAAAAAAAACAAGTATGTGAGGCCATGCATAAGTTACACAGCTTGATTTAGCCATTCCACAAATGTAGACACATCAAAGCATCATGTTGTACAGCATAAATACAAGTGTAACGTCTCAAAAATAAATAAATTTTAAAAAAGAAAGAAAGGCAGACATGTGACTTCTCATTTGCTTCCTGCTTTTAAAATTTTTAGATTCTTTACTGCCAGGTTATAAAACTCATCTGGATATTTATCATTTGTTACTTTGTTTAAATAACTAAAGAGGGGAAATATCCATTTTGGATAAGAAAGAAAAAACAAGGATATATACAGTTTCAGCTGTATTTTTTAATGGAGTAAAAAATGTTCTGGAACATTCATGCAGCCTCTTCAGATACACTGGTAGTTGTTCTCAAAAGACATCCTGATAATGAAAAGGCCATGAATTTAAACTATGGGGGGAAAGCAGATCATATATTCAGTTGCTTTTACTCAAGGCTTGCCTTACTGACACTCCTCAAGAAGAAAAGTAAAAGATGTCTCCACGTTATATACATTCACCATGGTCATGAACACTCTGGGGCTGACTAAGACATTCCTCTGTCAAAGCATCTGCCAATACTCAAGCATGCCTAGGAGCTCAGACCCAAAGACAGTATGCAGTCAGGCACTCGATAAGGATGATAGGACAGAACACACACAAAAATAAAATAAAATAAAATCTGTGAGTTTCTGCAATGTTTTAGTTATTGCTATAAGAAGGACCTATCAATAATACCACTCACACTTCTTCTAAGCTCATTAAAGAATATTTAATATCTCCCCAAATGAAATTTGTACATACAAGTGTTTCTTCTTGAACATACTCTACTTTTCCCCCTGCAAATAAATACTTGCATCAAAACAAGTATTCACTAAGTACATCAAGGGCCTCCAAATAATGTACAGGAGTTTTTCAAAAATATGGTACCTAAAATACTATTGGATGAATCAAGGTGAGTCTTCTGTTTTGTTTTACAATCAGCTCTGTAATCTTGGCAAGAGGCTTCATCTCAAGAGAGCGAGTGCCCTTCCTCATGGGGTAAAGAAAGACTGAGCTCTCTCCTGCCTGCCTGAGTGATGTTGTCAAAAGCACTCGCTGAAATGAATTCTGGAGGGATATATAAATTTCAAGTATTATTCAACCGCCCAAGAGCACCACTCCCATCCCACATGTGACCATCATGTAAGTGTACAGGTTCCCTTCTTCATGGGGCACACAAGCACCATGGGATAATTACACAACTGATAAAATCCCAAAGTCTACACAACAAAGGACTCTGGTGTGGCCCCAGAGCAACACGTTGCAATGCAAAGTGAACAGATCTCCAAGACAAAACTTCCCACTGGGGCAGCCCTGAATTCTTCCCACGTCCCTGGGCAATTCCAATCTATTGTTTTCCCCTCACACACTGCTCTGAAGGAGTTGGGATCCTATCTGTCACTGCGACAGTCTCACATTACAAGATCAATGTAATTTGCTTATTGATTTCTGAATACCAAATTCCTCCAAGGAGAGTCACAGATCCACAACACGCTGGGAAAACATGTAAATACAGACGCGCCCTGACAGCTCCTCATGCTGCCACTCAGAAAATCTCCCAGAGTGCTCCTCTTCCTTCAAGGCCATTCTACATGAACATGATACATTTCTTAAAAAAAAAAAAAAAAAAAAAAAAAACTAGACAAATAGGAGATAAATAATAGATATAGTGTCTTGTGCATTTTAAAATACAAAAGTGGTAATGTTGCAATGGTTGATGACTAAATTTTAGGGTGCTTCAGAGAAACAGAACCAATAGAATGTAGGGTGGAGAGAGAGAGAGATTCATTTTAAGGAACTAGCCCATATGATTTTGGTGACAGTGAGTCCAGGACCTTGCAGGCCATGCTACAGGTTAGAGACCCAGCAAGGGTTGATGCTGCTGTCTCAAGTTCAAAGGCAGGATCCCTTCTTTGGGAGCTCACAGTCTTTTCTCTGCCCTCAGCTGATTAGAGGAGGCCTATCCACAATATGGAGAGAAACATGCTGTACACAAAGTCAACAGATTTAAATGTTAATCTCATTTCTAAAAAATATCTTCACAGCAACAACTAAATTGATGTTTGACCAGAAACTGGGTGCTGTGGCCAAGCCAAGGTGACCCACAAAAGTAAACCCCACACTTGGTTTTCACAGTCTTCCACTATGGCTATGCGGGTAACTATGATCCTGCCAGCTCACCCCACCCAGCGTCTGGAGCCTTCCAATCTACATTTTTAGAGAAAAGATGGGAATCGTTTATTGAGGGGTCGGGTGAAAACCTAGTAAATTTGTCTATTCTAACCAAACTCATGAGAGGGTTGACTCTGTATCAGCACCAGAGACCATGACATAGAGTGAGACTCCACATCAGTCAAGGGCCTAGATTGTCACCTATGTGACCTTGCAGCTTTGCTTCTTTTAACGTGCTCCCTCTCTGTATGTACTGAGATCTTTCCATTCCTTTAAGACTCCTGTCAGAAGCCACCATGTCCAAAAGCTCTTCCTTAGACCCAAATTAAGCCACCCGCCCTCTCTGCCCGTTACTCTCTCTTCATCCTGCTTTGCTGCCAGCTCACTGTTGTGGCTCCCCTCCCCAGGGATACAGGTCACCTGATTCTTCACAGCATCTCCACATCTCTCTGAGCTGAAGTGAGGAGAGGGAGGTCACCGAGAGGCACAGGGAACTAGTACCATAACATTTCCCTCCCATGATTTTCCTTTTAATTGTAAGCATGACTTATTTTGTATAAAACCTCAACAGGCTACAAAAATCCCTTCTCCAAAACACTTCATTCCTGGCAAACAAGGGCTTTATCCCTCTAGAAGGCAAAAGGAAAAAAAAAATCAAGGATACTGATGAGTTTCAGGATTTGGATGATCTTGAGAGATGGAGCAAAGAGAAAGAGGGACTAAGAAATTTCTAGGGCCTTTCCAGCTCTAAGTTCTAGATAATTCTACCTGATAAACTGCTACCATCTCAAAACAGAGCATGCGGCTCTCTATAATCAATTCTTGGACTCACCAGATGGAGTTTCTCTTTTCCCTGGACAACCTAGATAAATGCCTGAGAAATGATAAATTCTTTCCAGTTTCACGTTTTATAATTCCCACTGGGATTATCTGACCTCAGCTCACAATTTTTTTAAACTTTCCCTCAGGTCCGTCATCTTTCATTGCATCATCACAACTGGAGTCTAGGCACTGACATCAATCCTTACAATCAACATGGAAGACACCAGTACTGTTTCCCCTTTTTACAAAAGAAGAAAAAGAGACATTACACCTTCTGTCCAAGTTGTGGAGGCCTCTTGGTTTGAGGCCTCTGGTCTCTCCAGTACATACCAGTGCTTCTTACATTAAGATTAACCTTCTGGACTGGGGAGGTAGGGTAATAGCTCAGTTGGTAGAGTGCTTGCCTCACATGCACAAGGTCCTGGGTTCAATCCCCAAGCACCACAAAAAAAAAGAAGAAGATGATGAGGATGATTAACATTCTGGATTCTTTAGAAATCCCCAAACCTACATATCACCTTCTGCGGGCTCTGCATCGGATCACATTAGAAGAGCATTTTACATCTCTCTCTTTTTTCTTACCTCAAATCCCACATGGAAACTGGTTAGGAAATTTTTCCTGCTAGGATAGCCTAGGACTGAAGGATGTCTTAAGAAGCAGGATTTTCAACACCAAAACCAGAATATTCTCTGGCAAACGGGGTGAGTGGTCACTCTACTTCCCTGGACTCTCTAATTTCAGCCACTGCCTGGGTTTCTGTTCTCTCTGGTCACATAGCATTTTAGCTTCTTAACCTTAATGACTTTATTTGTTAATAAAATTTATTTTTAACTAATAAAAAAATACTAAAATCGTACATGGGGAACCATGTGGTATTATAGCATCTAATGCTTAAAACCAGGGTGCCCTATCTTATCAAACTTTTATTTTCCTTTATGGTAAAAAAAAAAAAGACTTTCAAAATTCTTTCTTCTAGTTTTCTAAAGGTACAGTAGGTTATCGTTGTCTACATCATCCCACCATGCAGCAGCATGCCAGAATTCCCACTGACTATACCTTGGTACAGTGGATCAACCTTCTCTCCCTTCCTCACCACCCCCAAGTGACTTGTTCTTCTGTCAAGTCTTTGTTCCTGGACTTGGCCTCCATTACTGTGGAGACCCCAATCACAAATTAAATACACTGAGTATTCTTGAAGAAATGAGGTACCTCTGACACTAAGCCAGGACAAAGCAGTGTCATTGACACTGATGTCTGGAGATCAGAAAGAACCCCGGGAACCTGAACATCCTCCCGAGTATGACCGTGTCCCCATGGTCCTGCTTGTGTAAGAATCCCTTCAGAACTTGACAGGGCTCTGTGTTCAAAGATCACGTCTGTTTTTAAGTATTTAATTCCCTACATGTGAAAATCCAGTCCCCTGCTGATTGTCCCCAGTTAGTCATCTGGACACAGAAGCTGTCTGTGGCAAAGTGCACAGAGACGCTAGAGCCAAGATTAGATCGTTAAAGAGAACCCAGTGGAATCACTAACAGGAGTAGCTGCTTCATTCTAAGCTTCCGGGTGGGATTTGACAGAACGGGTCCTTCCAGCCCACCCCCTGGGCAGCTGTCGGTTCCTCCAGAGCTGGGAGAATTGGAGCCTCAGCAATCTCGGCAGCAGAGCCACCGAATGCTGGCAGGAAGTATCCGGGCCCTGCCTGTCCTCACCTAGTCCCCTGAAGGCCCTGCCAGAGACCTGGGGTCCATAAAAAGAATCTATTGGCAAGGTTCTTCCCCAGCCACCTTGACCCTGTGCCACTCAAGATGTAGGAAGACAGAGGAGAGTTGAGGGATAAGTTGACTGATTATAACCAAGAGGTAATAATTACATTTTCCTTTTTTTTAATTGTGGCTATCTACCCATGGTGTTTTCCACTCTCAGAATTCTGGAAGAAAACAGGCAACAATATTACCAATGGTTGTTCTAAATGATGGGAATTTCCAGTTATTTTTTTTCCTCCTTCTTTATTCCTTGATAGTATTTAAAAACTTTATAATGAACATTAGTATTTCGGAGGAAAGATTAGGAAAGCTGTTTCATTTTTTAGATGTAAAAATAAACAAACGCCTTGGCTTCTTTATAAACTTTATAGAATCATCCCTCTTTACAATAATTCCCAAGGAAATATGCCAATCAAATATTTAGCATTTTATTTTTAAGGGAGTGGCCTGAAGACTGAACTTAATCAATTTGATGGTCTATGTGTGAGCATAAAGAGGGACTTAACAAATATCCAGATAGCAGGGCAAAATAGGGACAAATGGAAATTTTTGCTAACTGTGTATGTGTGTGTGTGTGTGTGTGTGTGTGTGTGTGTGTGTGTGTATACACGCTTACTGGGGATAGAATACAAGGCCTTGCAGGTGCTGGACAAATGCTCTAGCACAAAGCTATATTCCAGCCCAACTTTTCTTTTTCAAATAAGTTTCTAATCCACTGATAACAATACAAGGCTATATAATAAATAATATAGTGCAATGACTAAGGAGCTAAAAATTACAAAATTATTTAGATCCACTGATAACTGATCTTTTAATGTTGCTTTTCATTTCAACTTATATTATTATCTTTACTATTAACAAGAAAGACAATAAGCACTAGTGAGGGCTGAGCCAGGTTGGCAGGTGGCATGTAGGTGACCAGCTGCCACTCACCCCTTCCATCCTGCAGCTGTGTCACCTCTGTGACAGTGGTCAGTAGCAGGACACTGAGTCTGTTTTCTTTTTTTTTTTTGGCTCGAGAATAAGCTTTTTCTGTTTTCTTTGGAAGAAATGTGGGAAATTCAAAGAAGTTTTTTTTTTTTTTAAAGTCCCTTTCAACTCACATCTTACATTTAAATTCTCTTGGATACAGATGAAGGGAAGAACCACAACACAAATGCATTTTTCCAAAATGTTCTCAGAGTTTTGAAAAACTATGAAAATGCCAGCTCTGAGTTCCCCATTAATGTCATTTGAATAAATTTTATTTTATTGAAATGCTGGATTAAAAGAAATGTATGATTTGGCATTGACGCCAAGTCACATAGGACAATTACAGTTTCCAAAAGTGCCCAACTATTGTACTATCATTAAACTTGAGAGTTAATTACCCAAGCATTGCAAGATAAGTGCTCTATAAACACAGACAGATTTAGATGTCTCAGTATTAATTTATAAAGCAAAGTTGTTTTTAAAGAGCTCTTACTTCTGGGATGAAAATATAAACTAACAAAGTGGTGTTTCTTTTGAGAAGATGGACTTCTGTACTGCACCAGAAAATGCATCCAACCAATTTCAATTCCACCTAGTTCATTATACCTGGGAAATCATTGGTACCGATTATTTTAAACTTCTGCTATTTTACTTTCTTAATTTTATCAGAAACATTATAACAAGTTATAACTTGAACTAAAACTACAACATTGGAAAAGAGCCCAAGCAAATCTTTTAAATTACATAATTTCTGGGAAAATATTGACCACGCTCAGTACTGGTAGGAATTCTGAGATCTCAAGACATTACAATGAAGCCAATATTCAGCTAGCAATAATTTCCTATATCTGTTAATTCATGCACTAAAAGGAACCAGGGCTAGGGTGGGGGGTGGGGGTGGGGGTGGTGTCAGCCATGGGTCTTTTTTTTTTTTTTTAAACCAGGGATTGAACTCAGTGGCACTCGACCACTGAGCCACATCCCCAGCCCTATTTTATATTTTATTTAGAAACAGGGTCTCACTGAGTTGCTTAGGGCCTTTGAACTCGCCATCCTCCTGCCTCAGCCTCCCAAGCCACTGAGACTACAGACGTGCATCACCGAGACCCAGCCACCACAGTGTCTTTTAAGTTTGGTGTCAGCACTTCATTGACACACAAAGATCAGGGTATAAAACAATCAGGTGACAAAAATGAAAAAGCACTGACTTGCTTTTCTAACTTCTGCATCCTACTGTTTCCTGGCTCTGACACCCCTAGCTATGTCACTCTGCCATGTTATTCGACCTCCCTGCCTCATCTTCAAAATGGCAATAACACTAAGTGCCTCCCAGAGCTGAATTAATATTTGTAAAATGCTGTAAACAGGTCTGGTGCACTGTGTCTGGCACCGTCTTTGTCGGATGAACTGCAACTGCTTCTGCCACCCAACTCCACGATAAGTCTGTAGCACAGATGATCCAACCAAATTAGCATCAAAAGCAACCACAAATCCTATGAGCGAGCTCAGGGGGCTTCCGTGTGAGGATGAAAAGAAATTATCCAAATCGAATCAAAGTAGACGCACCAGAGTGAAGCACGTTAAACCCAGCCAGAGTATCTTGGCTGTAGGCTGCCCTGAGGCTACATGGACAAATACTTTGTCCCTTGGCTTAGTTGTCTCTGGGTAACTCATCACAGCACAGACCAATGAACCACGTTGGAAATGACCTGCATTAGCAGGAGAGCTGAGTTCGATGGGAATTGTAAAGCAACTAGTATTTATGGAGTTCTGACATTGACTAGACAGTATGTTAGACATCTTTCCACCATAGCATGGAGATAATTATCTGTTTTTCTCAATAGAAACTATTTTGCCATCAAGAAGCTCATAAGTTGTGTTTGAATATATCACAATGAATTCTGCACATGTAACAGACGCAGAAAAGATATGTCATATGTAATATATAATTACATATGCACTAGGTGAAATAATAACAGAAGGTAAAGCAGTAGAGTTGAACAAGCAGATAAGGGGAGGGAGGATCGATGGGAAAAGGGAAGTCCTGGGGAATATGATTGGTCAAATTTTGTCATGTCATGTACAATATGGCATCATGAATCCCACTCTTCTGTACAATTATAATGCACCAATAAAATTTAAAAAAAAAAAGAAGTTAGTGAGTGGAGACGGGCTGGGTGCTGACTTACACCAAATTCTCAATTCCATTTTGTAAATTTTCTCAGTGTTTTTATTCATGAAAACTAATACAGAATACTTCAAAGAGGAGGGAAACTTACTCAATTCTTGAATCCAACCAAATTATCAGTTCAGACAATCAATATTACCAAATTTGTGAAAGAGTCTCCATTAATACCTGGAAATGCAAACAGAGAGAGAACTGTCCTCCAGGCCCTTCAAAAGCAGTAGGAAAGATTTTGGAGCAACAGGGACAAATACATGCCACTAAGATACTACGTTAGTTAGTACAACTATTTTGGAAAACAAAATGACAACATACCTAGCCAGGCTGAAAATGCAAACAGCAAACAATTGAATTGTGTGGTGTATCATCCAGACTCAGAAATCTTGAACATTTACACCCACATTGTCATATCAAAAAAAAAAACAACCAACAACGGAATGTATTCTGTACTGGATTAGTATACAACAGTGAAAAGGATAGCAGTGATATACAGTCATAGTAAGCAGTATGGATGTATCTCAAAAGCATAATATTTAGAGAAAAAGTTCAAGTCACAGAATTATCTACATGTAGATTAACTATGAAAGAAAGCAAGGAAATAACCAACACAGATTTCAGGATGGTGGTTCTCTCAAGAGGGAAGAAATGTGTTCAGGGAGAGGTTCACACAATACCTGCAATCTCTTTAAGCTCAATGGCAGGTGCAAGTATGTTGGTTCTAGGATTCTTTCAACTGTGCATCTAATTTATATAATCTTCTTTGGGCATGATAAGTTTTATAAAATAAAATATTTTAAGTCAAATTTTTTAAAACCCAATTTACATTATTAATTGCTGAAAGGCAAAGAGTCCGATGTACAATAGCTACGGAATCAGGCAAAATAAAAGGAGAGCGGGAAAGCTGAGATTTCCGGAGTTCCTGTGCCAGGGCCCGTGCTAGAGAAGGTTCCACAGATGTAATCCCATACGCGGAGGCTCAAAGGGCACATGGGGTTTCAGAGGAAAAGAGACAGCAGCTGACCACCAGGACAGTTTCTGGAAGGGGTGGCTTTTTGACCCTGTTGTAAGGTTGGGCAATGTGTTTGAGTAAGTGGTCATGAGGAGACCAAGAAAGCAAGGTTTTGAAAAAGGGCAGCAGAGGGGCCCTGGGTGTGTCAAAGAAACATCAATGGTTCAATTGGGATCTTTGGATATCCGCCAGAGATCAAGGTTTCTGTGAGTCAGTTCCAAAATCTGAGATTCTGTTGAGTCCCAATGACCCCTAAGAAATTCCCTAAGAAACCCCCAAGCCTGAGTTCCCAAGGAAGATGCAGAAATGCCTCCACCGTTCATTTACTCATGACTTAATTTGACCTGAAGAGAATGTTAAAAGTCAGACTTATTTTGCTTTCCCAGATTTTCATAGGAAATCACACAGTCTTAAAAATCAGCTTACTCCAACTCCAAAAGGGGAAGTTTGAACTTCCCCACCTACTTTTACTGGAAGAGACATCCATTGTGAAAACAAGGCAAATGTCAAGTTCTCTTGATAGCCAACTACAGTCAATTTGATGAGTTTTCTCAGAAATACTTTCATAGTGGCTGCTAATTACAGCTACTATCAAAAGAAAGAGCATTCATCCCAGAGGTTATGAGACCCGGCTGCCAGCACCACAATCTACCAGAGCTCCTTCCATTTTGGGGTCAGTTAGGGTGTTAGATTTGTCTCCTTGATTCTGCCTGTGAGCATCCCATGATCTCTGTCCTAGCAGGACACCTGTGGAATCCATTCTTGCTCTTTGGGCCTTTTAAAAAATGTTTTAAGCTAAACTTGGCATTCAACTGATCTATTAAACAAAGTTTCCTTCTAAGTTTTAAAGTAAGCAAATGAACAAAAGTATTCACATGCACATACACACCCAAGATAGCTTCAATCACTTATAAAGATGAGGTTTTAAAATATGAGGAAGAGGAAACAAAATAAAATGTTAAAAAATTAAAAATGTTTAAAAGGAAGGAAAAGGGGGTGGGAGAGTAATCGTGTTTGAAAACTACAAGCTAAAACCTTGTACTTCAGACCCAAGAGTGGGTAAAGCTGCACAGTGCATTTTTAAAATATCAACTTTGAGAAGAACCAACAGTGTTTTAAGGCATTCTTATCAAATGCAACATTCAACACAAAATTGCCTTGGTCATCAATCTCAAGAAACTTTCTTAAAATTTCCCAAAGCTATTGATATCAGAGAAGTCCTTTCAATGACTGTCAAACTGTAAGTTACTCTAGAACATGACTTGGCTCATTTCCAAAGCTTTCCCTAACTACGGAGGCAAACAGTGAGATGAGGATTCAGATGCCCTGGGTGTTAGATGTGGCTCCTACTTTACCAGGTGGAGAAAGGTGAACAGGTCAAAGATCCTACGCCTTGAATTTCTCTTCTGATCTGCCTATATATCAAGTGCTTGTGAGGGTTACATAAATGGATAAAAAAGTAAATATAAAAATTTGAAAGGGTGTAGTATAAGTTACTATAAACTTATGCAGATGCTAATTCACAATAAGGGGTGGGGGGAGGGGAGAATAGAGGTACTTCAGATTAGACAGAGGGGAGTGAAGCCAGGGGAGGGAGTCTGGGGGTGGGAAGGAGAGTTGAAGGAATTGGACATTATTACCTTATGTGCAAACATGACTACATGATCTGTGTGACTCTACATCATGCACAACCAGAAGAAGAAGTTATGCTCCATTTACGTATGATGGTCAAAATGCATTCTATTGCCATGTATAACTAATTAGGACAAATAAGAAAGTGTTTTAAAGTGAAAAGGAAAAGGTAATTCAATTTCTTCCTGACTACTTTAAAAGGGGAGAAGGAACATCTTCTTGAAAACGAATCCTCGTAATATATGGATATACCTAACCTCAATAATCTCATACTTTTCTTCTAAATCATGTGCCATCAATATCTCCAAACTATTTTTAACAGGTAGAGAAGCATAGCACTCCAAGCTAGCCAAACACTCCTTCCTTCCCAAGTTATTTCACTACCACTCAAGTGAGTTGCTGCTGTGATTAAAACTCTCCATTGTCTCAATGCTTCTCAGTCCTCCAACATCAAGGAAATTAAAGACAACTTTAATTGACTGGAGAAAGAAAGTCGGATCATTTCATTGTTAACTGTCTCATTTAGAATGAAAGGAGGTCAAAGGAGTAATCACATTAAGAGAGTAACGCCAACCCCGGGCTATAATTTATAATGAACAAATTAAAAGCATACAATGGTCAAGCCAATCACACTTGCGATCTGACTTTGGGAGGGTTTGCGTGAAAATACCAGGTCATATTTGAAGTAAACTTGATATATAAAATATTGATATAATAGCATTGGGGTATTAGGGCATTGATTTGTTATATCATGTTTGAGTCCTGCCAAATACAAATATTTCAAGTGGCCATGACACTCTCTTCACTGTGCCAGGGTCTGATGCAGGGTCATCTAAAAATAGCAGCTGAGATGCAGCCCGATCTATCTCCCAGGCAATGCTGAGGCAGAGTATCTAAGTGACAGAAATTGTAGTTTAAAGGGACAGTACAGCTGATTAAGCCGCTCAGACCGAAGCAGGGCTGGAGAGCGCCCATTCCCTACAGCACACCTTCCTCTAATACACTGTGGTCATTTTCCATCTCAACTCATTCTTTATACCCATTATTCTAAATGAAATCATCATTCTAAATAAAGAGGTGTTTCATTTTCAGCTAATGGAGTAAAAGACATTGCAAGACACAGAATTTTGGAAGATCCTAGAGATCATGTGGAACAGCGATTCTCTATGTTGACTGAGCATCAGAATCCCCTAGAAGTCTTGATAAATAGGGCCTTGAAAGAATTTCCTGTTATATCCTGTGCCTTCTCGCCTGCTCAAAGGCATCAGTTTAAAAACTGGCCCCTTTTTCCTGCAGTGGTTCCCTCCTACCAGCTCATATACAATTCTGCCCTTACTTCTGCTGTTTTGTACAATCCCTTTTACCCTCTCACCCCTATTCCATTTTTCTCTTTTTTTCTATATGCAAAGGTCCCGCAAAAACTGTCCACCTTTACTTTCTCTAGGTGTTCTGTCCATTCTCTCTTGAATTTCTATCCAGTGACTTCCACGTCATTCAACCCAACTGTCAATCCTCAACTTATTTTGTCAGTCTGCAGCACCTGACTCAGTTTACCTATCATTTCAGCCCAAAGCACATTCTGGGCTTCTACAGCACCACGCTCCCTTGCTTCTCCTAGCAATGTCTTGGCTATTATATGTTCATTGGTGTTTCCCATTTAAAAGATAAGGTTGAAGTCTTAACAACCAGTATGAAAAGAGGTGACCTGATTCAGAAACAGGATCTTTGCAGATTTAACTAAGATTTAATCAAGTTAAGATGAGGCCCTTAAACTGGGTGTGTTGGGGCATGCCTGTAATCCCAGAGGCTCAGGAGGCTGAGACAGGAGGATGAGAGTTCAAAGCCAGGCTCAGGAACTTAGCAAGGCCCTAAGCAACTCAGCGAGATCCTGTCTCTAAATAAAATATTTAAAAAAAAAAAAAAAAGAGCTGGGGATGTGACTCTGAGGATAAGTACCCCTGATTTCAATCTCTAGTACAAAAAGTAAAAAAAAAAAAAAAAAAAGAGAGAGACCCTTAGAGTGGGCCTTAAACCAATATAACTGGTATTCTTTTTTTTTTTTTTTTTTTTGAAAAGGGCAAATCTGGACACAGGAAAGGTGCTATAAAGCAAGATAGGAAGAGGATGGTCACATGATTGGAGCTAGGCATCTACAAACCGAGAATGCCAATGACTGGCAGGAAACACTGAAACCAGACAGGTAAGGGAGGATTCTCCCCCATGGCACCCGAGAGAGCACGGCCCTGCTGACTCTTCAGACTTCTAGCCTAGCAGACTAAGAGACAGTGCATTTCTACCGTTTTAAATCACCTGGTTTTGGTACGTTAACACGAGCTGTAGATGTGAGCACATGCCCATGTAATTCATGTGCCTGCTGCCGCGGGAAGGAAGGATCGTCCTGAAATTTATCTTCCTCCCTCCTAAAATGCAAAATGCAAGCCCGATGCAAAGAGCAATGATGTAAAACTAGAACATGGAGGCAGGCAGTGATGAAGAGTCCAGGCGTGTTCTGTGTACACAGCAGCTGCAGGGTTTGTGAATTTAATTTTATCACACTGACTGTATTTTGTGTGCTGAATTCTTCCCCTTGGGATTTCAGCAGGTGCCATGGGACAAAACAATACAGCAAAATTCTCAACCACTGAGCTAAGAAAACCCCTATCATAGCATCTCAGGGTGAGATACAGCTGAAGTGGGGGGAGAGAAAAGAAGGAAAACACAATATGGCTGAAAGAGAGGGAATCTCACAAGAAATCTGTTGTTAGAAACTGGGTTCTATGGGGTTTTGTTTGTTCATTTATTTTTATCTGAAGAATTTAATACTGGGCCAACCCTTTGAGTTGCCAACTAGGATGTTATCATACATCATGATAATCATAACAACCTTAGGGCTGAAATGTTTTTTTGAAGCTATCACTGCTTTTTTTTGGGGGGGGCAGGTGTACTCGGGATTGAACCCAGAAGCACTTACCCACTGAGCCACATCCTCAACGTTTTCATATTTTATTTTGAGTCAGGGTCTCACTAAGTTACTCAGGGCCTCACTAAACTTCTGAAGCTGGGGGGGGCGGAGGAATGCATGTCAATCAGCCAGATCTCCTGACTAACGCCTGTCAATCAGCAGGACCCCCTGGCCAATCCTGGAGTTCAGCCAACTACCCGGAACAACTCCAAGGGGGCAAGGGACCCTAGAGACACCTTTTCCTGTCCCAAGTCCTTCCCTTCCTGCTATAAGCCCCATAAAAGTCCAGTCTGGTCGAGCTTCCACGTGGTTTCTCCTCAGACCCTTCCCCTGTCCCCTCTGTGGGTCTGATCGAGTTCCCCCCGGGAGTGACATCTCAATAAAGCCTGTTCAGCAGCCCTTTTAAATCTGCCTCCTTTGGTCGCTGACAGCCTCAGCCTCCTGAGTCTCTGGGATTATAGTGTGCACCATGGCACCAGGAAGTGACATCAGTTAAATTAAAAAGAAAAAAAAATTAAGCATTTGAGTCTGGAGAAGAATATATCCATAAAAGGTACAGAGAAGGAAAAAAGGAGACTAAAATGTGAGCAATGATGAACACAGAACAGAGATTTTTTTGCAAAGTAGTCCTGGAGGCAGAAGTTGTATATGGAAAAAAAAAATGAAGCAATAATGATTGTTAAAAAGGGGCGTGGATACCTGAGGGCCACAGAGGCATCAGCCTGGGGCTGTCTGCATAACTGGGTGTGATCAATTACTCAGAGGACATTTATATGGACTCTCAATCACCCACAATCAGTCCTACTATTGCCTCCTACCCATCCCATGACTTTCAGTCTTGCTTCTGATCCTAGATGCTCAAGGGCCATGAGTCACATTTATGACCATGTCATTAAGGACATGGGCTGCATCTTCTGTACAGTATCTAATGCTCCAAGTTCTCAGTATTAAATGACTCAACTGTCATTCGATACCTAATAGTTTAGTCTAATGTTACAACATAGTTAATTAAATTTAATAAGTAAGTAATAATAAGTAACATAGAGCTGAGATGCCTCATAAATGAAATCCACAGAAACATGATGGAGACCACTAACACTTTCCATTCAAACCTAGCAAAACAGTGTTCATTATATTTTCCTCTGACTCTCACTGAGGAATACAAATGCATATATATATCTGTGGAGCGAAAGCTGTTTTTCACCTGGCCTTTTTGCTTTATTTGGTTTTGCTGTGTTTGTTGTTTTAAAACCACAGCAATGACAGAGGCTTAAAATAGAAAACTTGCACCTATTTAAATATAGGGGTCAGAAAACAATTTGTATTCAAACAAATGCTCTAAAAATACATATATTTCCTTTTTGATTTCCACAGATTTCTTCTAGGTCTTTCAAACGTCTATACAATTTTAGGATTTTACTGCAAAGCCAAGATAAGCACTGATTTTTATCTGTCAAGGGCGTTTCCTTCTCAGAAAAACAATCCAGGTCAACAATTACAAGAACGGTAAACACAATGGCCAAGGATGTAGAAAAAGAACATTCATGATTTCACATTCAGTAGGTAAGGCTGACTCAACCTTAAGAACAAGTTAACAATGCACACAATTCCCTGTAGATGGCTAGTTTAATTAACCATTTAAAGGCAACTATCAGTTTTTATAAACTTATCCTGATTAAATGCATTCTTCTTTATTAAGTATTGCTCAGTGTCTTCTAAGTGATCATTTGGGGAGATTCGTTTCTAACCCCTATTTTGAAAAATACTGCAAGCCTCCCCCCCTTGTTTACATGAAATTTAAGTATTTCCCTGTAAATACCCATCATTGGAAATGCAAGGTAAATTCTGTTCTACTAATCCATTCTGTTCCACTAATCCATTGTGTTTGAAAGATAGGATAATTAGCACAGATACCATTGAACTGGGTGCTATGGTGATTGGTGCCATAGAGATGTAGAGACAGATAATAAAAGCAGTCTGAAAAAGGAAATTAAGTGGTTTGTACAAGTAGGAAAGAAATATCTTTAGGAATGAGGTAGGCAAAAAGAAGAAGACAGAAGGGGGTCGGGGTTTTGTACCTGGACTTGGGGAACATGTATTGGAACAAATATATAGTACAGGTAATTTTTCCTTAATACCCAAGCCTGTCTCCAAAAAGGGTCATCGTCACTTTGTACTGAACCAAAAGGTTTTCTTCTTAAATAGCACTGGAAAAGATCCTCCCAGAATATGGAAGTGAGTATAAGGGAGAAGAAAATCCCCTTTGAGTGAGGAGAAAATTTGGACCCACAGCATATGCCTTAGTTACAAGGAAAAGAGAACTATGTGGGATTTGTTTGGTATTTAAATCATGAACTTGATCATCCAATTTTCTGTTTAATACACAAAGGAATTAAAATGCCATTTGCTTTCTTCAAATTTTGCAATATTTAGGGAGAATGTGAGATGAGAAAAGAGTGTAAGAGGGAAAAAAATAGATACACAACCTCAACTTCTTTTTAAAAGGCAGGAGAGATATATGACATCTAAAATTATTTAACCACTTAGAAGGTATTTGTTTAAGAAGGGAAAAAAGGTGCTTACTTTTGAAATGTAGATAGAAACTGTTTGAAAATACACTATTAATGTATGATTTGATTTTTACTTTGGTGCTGGGGATTGAACTCCCAGCCTCATACACAGTAAACACTCACTCTACTGCTGAGCTAAGCCCCCAACACCTTAACCCACGATTCATAATGCAAACCCTGTCCCCTCCACCACTAATGTCATTTATTGAGCACCTACTATGTATGAGGATTGCGCTTCTTGCATCTGTCACTCTATATTAATCTTTAATCCCACAGCTGAAAAGCCCCAGGAGCTGTGAGCAGATGGGACTAGTAATAGCATATCACCCCACCCAGTAACACTTTCCCTCCATCTGGCACTTTATTCCTGGGACAGTCGCTGGAGAAGAAATTGCACTAGCTAAGAACATTAGCAAAGACAGGTGATGGGTTTCAATAGAAATCACATCTGACATGCAGCTCTTCTCGCCATCAGCAGCCGCACAGCTCGGCTCTACCTGGCTCTGGGTTAGCTCTTCTTTGTCCCTCTATACCTTCATCTTCAATCTGCCTTCCTCTTAGATTGACAGTTCTACCAACTCAGGATCCATCATTCTTTACCCGTCAGCATTGACTGTATGGAAAACAGAAGCAACGTGAAGAACCACGCTCCCATCATTCAGTCACCTCTCCCCTCTTCCGGGCTTAGAGAACCCACTTCAAGTCCCCTCGTTTCTCCTTCCTACCTTCTAGGAGCATATACTTCTTAAAGACACCCAGATATTGACTTTCTTTCCCCATATACTTTTTCTGAACAAAGGGCATAAATGTTGGAATTAGTGGAAAAAATGCTAATTATTTATCATTTCATATTATCAATAAACTTCTCATGAATACTGTAATAACCACCTAAATAAATATTATATTTCTTTAAGGAGAGCAATTCTTTCTTTCTTTCTTTCTTTTAATTTTTTTATTTGCAGACAAACACAATACCTTTATTTTAATTATTTTTTATGTGGTGTTGAGGATCGAACCCAGCACCTCACACGTGCTAGGAAAGCACTCTACCCACTGACCCACAGCCCCAGCCCAGCAATTCATTCTTGTTAAAATTTTATTCATGCTGATGATTGCCAACTAAAAGCTAAGTAGTACAACAAACTTTAGTAAGACAGATTCGACTTAATGGAAAAAAATAGGAAACACAAAGATGTACATCTTCTCTAAGATAAATGTGTCTAAGATAATAAACTAAAGGAAAGCAAAACTGAGCCAGAAAGGTAAAATGGCCAAAGCAAACAAAGGAGTTTAATGCTAAGCTTCGGATTCTTCTTTAAAAAGTGAACATTCTAATATTCTTTGCTTGGATTTACTGTTTCTAGCAACACAAAGAACAATAAGATATCCCTTGTTAAGAGTATTCATTTGGTCAAGTGCATATTAAAATTTTATTTCTCATCTATAAAAGCATTTTTTTCTTACATTGATTTTCACATCATGTTCTCAGTAATTTTTCTATTTAGCTGAATATTTAGATTCATGGACTTTTTAATGAATACTTCAGAATTATTGTTAGATCCCATTTGTTATACACACACACATATATGCATACACAACACCTAAATAAATAAATTATCTATTTCTTACAAGGGTAGCAATTAATTCTTGCTATACTTATAAGAAATAAGGAAGTGTATGTTATATGTATATATTTCCTTATACACACACACACATGTATATTTTTAAAGGCCTATGTTTCCTGAAATAATTTGACTTTACTTTTAGAAAAGAATACATAAATATTTAAAAGTACTATTTTAAAAATTCATGTTTGTGATAAACTCTACAATGAGCTCCAAACTGTAATTAAGAAACATCAGAATCTTTAAAAAATCGATCGTACATCCAACAATTGTCATGACATGAGAGAAAGAGGGAACTGTTCCATTAGAACAAAGTCAAGGGAGAAGCAAGTGGGGACTTTGTCTTAATAGGAGACAGAGGAACCTCCCAGTAAAGTGGCATATACTGCCCTGTGAGGTGCGATGGCTTGGGTACAGTTTGAGTGTCCCCCAACGCGTCCCTATGTAAAGGCTCTCTCCAGGATGGTGGTATTGGAAGGTGTTGTGGACCTCTAAGAAGTGGCACCTGAGCCAGGCACAGTGGCACACACCTGTAATCCCAATGGCTCAGGAAGCTGAGGCAGAAGAATCGCAAGTTCAAAGCCAGCCTCAGAAACTTTACGAGGCCCTAAGCAATTCAGTAAGACCCTGTCTCTAAGTAAAATACAAAACAGGGCTGGAGATGTGGCTCAGTGGTCGGGTGTCCCTGGATTCAATCCCTGGTACAAGGAAAGGGAAGGGAAAGGGAAAGGGAAAGGGAAAGGAGAAGCGAAAAAGTGGAAACCTGGTGAAAGGTCCTTAGGTCCTCATTGGGGACTGTGGAACTTGTCTGTCCCTCTCATTCTGCCTCCTGTTTTAAAGATTGAACCTTAAAATGAACTAGATGATTAACCCCTTTAGATATCCCAGCTCCCCTCCTTATTACTTCCTCCTTTGACATTAGACCAGGACTTTTGGATTGCAAGTGACAGAAACTCAATATTAACTGGTTAAGACAGAAAGAGAATGTACTAGCTTGTGTACCTGGTAGCTGAAAGGATCAGGAACTGAGGGTCCCAGGCTGTCTTCAGATGTGGGCACTCCCATTCCCACTGTGATGCGCCACCCTCACCAGAAGCCCAAACTACGCTGCTGCCCAGTATTGGACTTGAACTTCCAGGACAGTGAACCAAAGTAAACCACCCTTTACTTCACGAATTACCTGCACATTTGTTATAGTGATGAGAAGATGACTAATACAGGAATAATAAACACAGTCTCCCTAAAGGAATTCAGCTAGAAGGTGAAATACTGCTTTGCAGGAATCCTCAAACTGAATTTCTCTCCTACACTTAGAAACAGGATTAGAAGGCCACCTCCATCATAATGATTTACATGGGTATAGTCAAACACATTGAACACTTTTATAAGATCAAGAAATTATAAGTCAGTACCTTTAAATAAATTTGTCATGATGAACATATGTATTTTGGTATCCAGCACCCATATTCCCTCCTCCTGGTAACACCAGCTTGATTTCTCCTTTAGAATGCACCCCAGTCCCTTTGGCTTGAGTAGGTGTGACCCACCTTCACCTCTTCAGTCTATGGCATCCTTCTGGCCACAGAGATAAGCACATGACAAAAATCAGGTCCAGCAAAATAATCTTGAAATTTTTATTCAAACTGTAAGGCGAGCAAAGTTCTTTCTGCTGAAATAACCAAAATGTAAGCCTAGAGCTGCTAAATCCCGTCTCATCACCATGAGGAAAGAGGCTACCTAAGAAAGAGCTGAGAGGAGAAGAGGGGCCAATCCTGGTGACAGCCCTTGGAGTGGCCAGTGCCTGGTCTCTTCAGCTGCCAGCTACACAAGCCAGTACACCCTCTTTTCTACATTAGCCAGTTAATGCTGAGTTCCTGCCACTTGCAACCAAAAAGTCCTGTTCTAATGTCAAAGGAGGAAATCACAGCAAGGTAAACTTGAATATCTGAATAGGCTAAGCAACAAGTTCAATGTACGTTTCAATCTTTAAAACTTGAAATATTCCGAGTATCTTTCTTGGTCCCCTTTAAACTTTCTCATCATCTTTACATGACTATTTTCCAATTTATATTGAATGTAATGTTGCTCTAACTTACTGTCTTGGTTGCCTTAAATCCTCAAAAAGCTCTCCTTGAGGTTCTGCAAAAGATTAGGAATGGAACCACCATGTGACCCAGCTATATCACTCATCAGGATTTATCCAACTAAATTAATTAAAGAATTAAAGTCAGCACACTACAGAAATACAAACATACTCATGTTTGTGGCAGCACAATTCATAATAGCCAAGTTATGGAGCCATCCAAGGCATCATTTGACAGGTAAATGGATAAAAAAAATGTGTTTTATATACATAATGGAGTTTTATTCAGCCATAAAGAAGAATGAAATTATGTCATTTGCTAGAACATGGATAGAACTTGATAAAAGGGAAAAAAGGGATAGGGGTCTCATGAAAATAGAAGGGAGAGCAGTAGACAAGAGGAAGGAGGGAGGGGAGGAGGGAAGGAAAAGGAGAGGTACAGGTGAATGACATTGATCAAATTATGTCATGGACATGTACAAATATGAAACAATGAATCCCATGGTGGTATAATTACAATGCATCAATAAAATAAATTTAAGGAAATCAGAAGACCTCCCCTGGTTTCTCCTCCTTTCCCAAGAAAGAAATGGAACAGGGTACTTCCAATGGTCCTCAGCAGCCCTGTTCATGAAAAGCAGATAAACCTTAATTATGGCATTGTACCCACATGCATCTTGTCACATAATCCACAGCCTCTAGATCAACTGCAACATTCCCCTAAGTGAACAGATTGTTCCAAAAAACACAATTCCAGAAATAGCTTGTCAAGCTGTCCAGGTTAACTGTTACGAAACCACCGCCCAGGCCAGAGGAACCACCCGCTGGCTCTCCGAATTACAGTTTTCTCAATGGTCCTGGGGCCCATTAACCAATTCCCCTGAATCTTCTCATAATTTCACACATAAGTGTTCCACGCTTTTGAGCATTTTTACATCTCTATTCAGATTTTCCCAGCAAACTAAAACACGGCTCGTTTTACAGATTTTAATACAACCTGGCATGGACCACGGTGAAGATAGAACTCTTGATGGTAATAATTGTTTCTAGTCTCCTATAGAACAAAATAAGGCTCGGGAGATAAATATGTACATGATATATTCATATCTGATCTTTATCCCATTTTATCTAATTACATTAATCACAACCTAGTCTTTCACAAAAGATTAAAACAAGTCTTCCCAAAAGGATAAATCTTCTGCAATTTGCCCCTGGTAGCGCAAGTCATGTAAATAGCCCCTCACCACGTACTTAGGGCAGCTCAGGGAAAGCACTGCTGGAGCCAAAACACAGCCCCTCATAATAGAAATGAAGCATCCGATTTGCTGCCCAGAGAGCCACCTCCACACAAAGATCGCACTTCGGGACAGGAAGGGGAGAATAATACTGTATCCATTGGGAGCTGCAGGGGGACTGTTCCAGGAGGCAAAATGGCATCGCACAAGCTGGAATTTGGCCAGGACACTGGGGCTAAATACCCAGACTCTTATGAAAAGTGCCCTGGGATTGTGAATGCCCTTGAGTCGTCAGGACCTCAGTTTTGTGTCTTCTATGAAAAGAAAAGCTGATTAGATCATTTAAGTCAATCTCTCGGTGGGCTTCTCTAGCTTCTGATTATCCAGATATGCTTTAATCACCGTCAGATTGCCCTGGTTAAAATTAATGACAGATTAATGTACGTCTCTCCAAGATATCAAAGCACCAAAATATATACCTCAATAATATATCACATATATGTTTGTTCATTTGTTCCCTGGGGGATTAATTCAAAGCCCCAGCAAGTCCTACTTGGACTAAATCATGCTGTTTTTAAAGAGTACATAATATCCCAATTATCCTGTTGCCCTTATCTTTATGAGTCTCCAAAGGGCGGATCACCTAAGTGGGGCGATTAGATTTAATACCACATCTCTGAAACCAAAGTCCTGTTTCAACACTCTTTCAAAAAAAAAAATTACCCGGAACATTAAATCTTCTATGTAATTTACTAAAACAGTTACCATAACAAGACTTCAAACACAATTATTCATCTCCTTTACCGTACAGAAATCTAAGCTCTATTCAGATTTCTTAATGGAATACGAAAAGAGAATCTTCATTTAGGTAATAAAAATCATAAAAAATTTAAACTGGCATAAGAGGGAAAGCATTTCTTATATGGTTCACATGAACAAACACTCTAAAAAAGAGGAGCTGGCCAAACAAAGGTCACTGGCAAATCTTAGCAGATGAGTTGTGTCTCCCCCTAATTATGTCACCTACAAAATCCAAAAACAAAATGAATGATTGAAGTTCTTTCCTTTTTTTCCCTAAAATTTAAATTTACAAAGACAGTCCTTGTCCTCCTTGAATGAATTATTTTTCTTCTTCCCAGACCTTACAAAAGGATTTTTTTTTCTTTAATCCCCAGGGCAACATCATTGAGTCTATACTTCTTTATCTGTATAATGGGACAGCTGAAGGGTATCTGTGGTTCTGAACCCAGGCTACACATTTAAATCACCTTGAACAACTTTCAAATATATAAATCCCTCGACCCAGCCTCCAGAGAGTCTGATTCAATTGTTCTGGAGTGAAACTTTTTAAAAATTCTCCAGGTGTAGTGGCCAATCTAGGCATTGCCAGGGGTTCTTCTGGTCCCTAAGCTCTGCATTCATCTATTTATTTAACAACCACTTAGCCAACCTGTCCAGTGCACCAGATATACCAATTTGCCAGGGTTGCCACACACACACTTAGAGTTTTAAGACAAAAACAGACATTTATTCTCTCACATTTCTAGAAATGAGAAGCCCAAAGTTGAGATTTCAGTAGGATGCAGTTTTTCAGAACTGGCTCAGTGCCTCACCTGGCAATCCTTGGTTCTGTGACAGATGATGCATAGCTCCAGTTCCTGTCCTGACTTCACATGGCCTTCTCCTCTGTCTCTCTGTGCCTTTTCCTGCTCTGTCTTTTGTGAGGACACCAGCCATTGGGTTCAGAGGGTTCAGGGCCCATCCTAATCCAGAATGCATTTATCTCAAGATCTTTACCTTAATTCCATTTGCAAAGACTCTTGTTCCAAAGGAGTCATCTTCTGAGGTTCTGGGTGGATTTACCTTTTGGGGACAGCTATTCAACCCACTAGTGTGGAGGTATCCCTTTTAAATCACTCACAAAAACCGTGAAACAGATAACTAAGAGGCACACTGCACATAGCAAGACAGGCCATCAGGATGTCAGCTGCGCAGAGAGGAAGAGAGACAGAAGAGGGAACACAGCAAGAGTGTGCCAAGGTAGCTCCAGGCCAACTCCCACAGACAGCTCAGAACTCAGCTGTCAGTCAGGTCATCTCTCCTCTAGTTACAGACTCAATGAGTCCAGAGAGAGGCCACACTGCACCAGTGTCTACTGTATGCTGGGATGAAGAGTGCATGTCATGCATCCTCTATAAAGAAGGACCGCAGTTTGCAAAGGCCTACCAGTTCTTCTCAAGAAATTATGCATGCCCCCACCCTAGAAAAAGGCCTTCCTTCGTTATATTCAATAATCAAATTGCATTCTTTACCCCTCCGCTCCAAAGAAAAACAGCCTCATACTTAATGGATTCCTAGGCATCCTATTAACATATATCACAAAACAGGAAAGAGATGATAATGCCACAGAATGCCTACCGCAGCTGTCATTTTGTATGCCATAGCCGCGACTTCCTTCTTTTCAAAATTCTTTTCAAAGTCTTCACTCTTTCAGGATTCCTCCTCCCTTCAAGGCCTAAGAACCAACCCTGTCTGCACATTTATTATTTTAACAGCATATGCTTGTGTTCATTGATAGATTTGCCCCATGCAACCCTAACTCTTTTTAGTTCTAAGCCCAGTGAGACTGATAGTTCATCACAGGAAAAAAAAAAAAAAAAAAATCCTGCCATAGCTTGATGTTGTTAACTGAGAGACAATTATATTAGCATATATCTAGTTAAAGCTGCTTCTCATTTACTCATTTAACTTCTTTCAGGACTATTTTAAAAATCAGAACAAGAAAGAAAAAAAATAGAATGAAAGAAATGTTTCCTATTCTGAAATAAGAATTTCATGCCCGTTGTTGAAATACTATGACATTTTTGGATTACAAATTAACAAAGGGGCCTAGCAACAATATAGCTGTCCCTCATATCCTCAGAGTATTAGTTCTGGAACCCTCTTTGGACACCCCAAATCCTCAGATGCTTAAGTTCCTTATAGACTATGGCATAATATTTGCTTATAACCTATGCACATCCTCCTGTGTAGTTTAAATCATCTCGATATGACTTATAATACTAATACAACTAAGTGGTTGTATTGTTTGGGGAATGATGACAATTTTTAGAGTCTGCACAATTTTTCTCTAGTATTTTCAATCAGTGGTTGGTTGAATTTGCAAATGCAGAATCAACAGAGAGGGAGGGCGGACTGGGCTTGCATAAATGGTGAGGGCAAAAAAACCCTCTCTGACATCCACTGGTTTCTTCACTTCTTTACAACAGCTGGAGAATGACCAGGACTTGTCACTTTGCTGATAAGAGGAGGAGCTATAAATGGAGAGGTGGCTTGGTTTCTTCAGCAGCCTGAAATAATAAGACCTACGAACAGCTTCACTATTATTGGATGACTCAGGTCTCAGGGTGATGTGTGAGGTTACACCAAATGGTACTGACTTCACATAACCAGCCTCTCGCCATGAGGGAACTGGTATTAGGGTTGTTTTCAACTCGCTGACCCAGTCCTTCCAGGAGGATTGATGCAGTTGCCCAAAAGTCTGTCCAGAAGGCATCTTCTATCTCCCATCCCCATCCCCATCCCACTCAAGGCCTTCATACCAGAAGCCCAGACATCTTCTCAATCTACAGTAACATACACTTAAATCATCAATCCACTTAAATTCACCTCTACTCAGGAAGTATCTGTAAATTGCATATTTGATAAGAAGTTGATATCCAGAATACAAAGAACCCCTACGATTCATCAAACTAAATTAAAAGGGCAAAGGACTTGACTAGACATTTCTCCCATGGAGATACACAAATGGCAATAAAGATGCTCAACATCACTAATCATTAGGGAAATGCAAACCAAAGCCATGAGAAACCACTTCAGAGCTATTATTTTAAAAAAAAAAAAAAAAAAAAAAAGCATTCGTGAGGATGTGGAGAAATTGATATTCTCATGCATTACCTGTGCATTACCACATGACCCAGAATTACATCTCTAGGTTTTTACCCCAAAACACTGAAAGAATTAAACAAATATTGGTACTCTCATGTTCATAGCAGCCTTCTTCACAATAGCTAAAATGATCAGGGCAACCAAAGTGACCACTGAATGGATTCACACATGACATAATTGTAACCTCAAAAAGAAGGAAATCTGATACATGATACAACACATTAGCATAATGAGAAGGTTGAGATCATTACGCTCAGCAAAACAAGCTGGTCACAAGAGGACCAATACCATGTGATTCCACAGGATCCCATGCAGGTAAGGTAGCACCTGCAGTGGTCAAATTCATAGAGACTGGGGAACTGTGGTTGCCAGGGGCTTGGGGAGGGGAATTAGGATTGTGTTTTAAATGTATTTTGTTGTGTATTTTGAAGTTGGGGAGGGGGTGTTAGTGTTTAATAGTATCCAGTTTCAGTTGGGAAAGATGAAAAGTTCCAGAGATGTGTGGTGGGAAGTATTTAATGCCACCAACTGTATGCTTAACCATGAGTAATGATAGCTTTGTTATTTATATTTCACCACAATAATTATACATAAAAAGCAGCCACCCAAGTCTAAAACTTAGCTATGCTATAATATTAAATTCAAAATTATGGCAGATTGTTGGTATCTAGCTGGATCCTGGATGATGCTGGGGGGGAAAATCATAATTCCCCTTTCTATCAAAAGTAGAAAAGAGGAGAGGGAAGAAATAAAAGCTTTTTCTCACACTCATCCTTCTAAGTGCTACACAATAAAGTAAGCTTTCAAGTACTTTTAATATTAAAATAAAATTTCATAATTTCATATACATAGAATCCTGCTTGTCCTTTAACGATTGGCTTTTTCACTTAGCATACTGTCATTTTTCCAGTTAGAATGTGAGTGATGCCCTGTTGGTCCCCATTCACCCTTTTACCCTTCCTTGTATTTGGTGCCTCACTTTCCATAACATTTCAGAAATCCCCCAGCGCTGGTCCCTCCACCAGTATAGAAAAGAACAGAAGGGAATCTGAGAAAAATTTTCTGGGGTTGACACTTTCAGAACAACAATTGTAAGGCACAATGGAATGTATGGTCCTTACACAGCCACATCAATGTTTACAGCAGCACAATTCACAATAGCTAAACTGTGGAACCAACCTAGATGCCCTTCAATAGATGAATACATTTTAAAAAATGTGGCATTTATACACAATGGAATATTACTCAGCAATAAAAGAGAATAAAATCACATCATTTGCAGGTAAATGGATGGTGCTGGAGAAGATAATGCTAAGTGAAGTTAGCCAATCCCAAAAAAACAAATGCCAAATATTTTTTTTTTATATAAGGAAGCTGATTCATAGTGGGATAGGGATGGGGAGCATGAGAGGAATAGAAGAACTCTAGATAGGGCAGAGAGGTGGGAGGGGAAGGGAGGGGCATGGAGTAATTAATGATGGTTGAATGTGATGATCATTATTATCCAAAGTACATGTATGAGAACACGAATTGGTGTGAATATACTATGTATACAACCAGAGATATGAAAAATTGAGCTCTATATATGTAATGAGTTGTAATGCATTCTGCTGTTATATATAAATAAAAATAAATAAAGGTTAAAAAAAGGGGCTGGGGATGTGGCTCAAGCGGTATCGAGCTCACCTGGCATGCGTGATCCTCAGTACCACATACAAAAAACAAAGATGTGTGTCTGGCGAAAACTAAAAATAAATATTAAAAAATCTCTCTCTCCTTCTCTCACTCTCTCTTTAAAAAAAAAAAAAAAGAAAAGTTAAAAAAAAAAAAAGAACTTATGGGCCCTTTCAATAGCCCAAGTCATGGGCTCCCCAACCCAATTAATGACCACAGGAAAGTGCCTTAGCTCTTAGAAAAGTCTAGTTACCAAACACCAAAAGATCAAGTCCAGTGCATACTGCAGAGTCAAGGCTGTGACAGGGACACTGAGACACTAGCTCTGACGCACTGGCTCTCATCACCAGTACTATTCCGAAAACCAGTTTCTGCGGAAGGGGGCTAGGGAAGTGAATACAGGAAGAAGAGAACACATTCTATAGGACATAGAGTAAAGGGTGGGTGCAAGGTGCAATAGTTAAAGCTGGAAGTTCATCTCACACTTTGTTTCTAAAATTAGACCTCTAACAAACACAGCAGCAAAAGTACAAAAATATACTTAGTGATAGAAAAATAGATAAGGATCAAGTAGGTTACTGAATATCCTAAAAATTGTAACATTTTGTGCCATTTACAAAGGGTTTAATAGCATCTAACCTACATTGCTTTTAAGATAATAAATCATCCAAATTATTATAATCGATACATTTATATGAAAAACAAGTACTCTATAAATACAGAATGAAAACAGTACACATTGTAATAATATGTATGGTTTCCTTCCATACATAGAGACATTTGTATCATGTATGCCATTACCATTGTCCATAGTATTTATCATCCTGAACCTCCAGCCTTGGTTAATACACCTTGAAAATTTTCTCAAATCCCAACACACACAGTCGCCATCCTTCTGTTTTTATGAATGACCTGCATACACATGCAGAGCTATCTACTCCTATGATATACTCAGTTGGGCAGGACTTCAAAGGTTTGGATTGCTTAATAAAGAAGAATTATATATCCAAACTCTGCAGCATGCCAGAAGAAGGTTCATGTCCCAGACCATTCTGTCAACATTCATCCAAGGAAAATACACTTGATCTTATTTTTAGGGAGAGAAAAAGATAGATGCCCTTGGACAAAGCACTACAAGTTGCAGCCTTGGTGTTCCCACTCGCTTACAGTCTGGTGCCACTAGGTGGCACTGTTGATTCCAGTTTGCTCTCTGATCCAGGGGATGGGTGTATCAATTGATCCAACCTTATAATAAGCTCTTGCCCCATGAGGAACTTCATTAAATCATGACAGCCTTTATAGAAACATCAGAACATCTATATTCCTATCACCTCCAGATTTAAATGGCAAATTGTATAATAAATGTCCTCCCTCTTACAGCGTTCCCTTGTCTTTCTTCCAAATACAGATATCCAACCTTTCCTTTGAGGTGTCGCTCAGCCTGCCTCTGTGAAACCCTCCCTATTAACTCAAGTCAGAGCCTCCCATCAGGCATGGCAATCTGGGAAATTCTCTTGGGTGCCACCCTGGTAAAGAGAACAACTGAATAGAGATGAAAAGGAAACCGTACCCTCATTTTGAGATTTTTTTTTAGTGCAATATAAAATGCAGGGAAAACAGTGCTTTGATAGACTTTCATTTCCATAAATTGTTAAGTGGGTACTTTCATTTAAACTTCCTGACACATTTATGGGAGCATCCTGCTTTGGAGCAGAGAAAGCTCCCTGTACCTTATACAGGGCTTAAGTGCTTGCTCAAGAACAGGTACCCAGAATTTTTGGATCCAGGACTAGAGCCTCATCCTCTTCTCCAAGACCCCAACACCATGCCACCTTGACCCAAGAAAGGTGATAAAAGGGCTCACAACATACATACACACAGAGGTCAACATCATGTAACACCAATGTAAGGATCGAAGTGGGGCAATCCACCTCTCAATAAGGAGTGTGGCTCTTCTTTTGACCTACTCATGCTCCATCTGCCCCATTAACACATAAACACATATACTGGGCTGCACTTTCCTTCATTTGTTCAAGTATCTTTCCCTCTTTTGAAATGGCCAATACTATTAATTTTTTAAAGATTCAGTTATGTAAACATCTGGAAGAAGCAACATATGTTGACACAAGATCATTGGTTCTTTGCATCTCCCAGGGGAGCTCTGCCTGGGTTCTACATTGATCTCTCTGTTTCTGTATCATAAGAGGATATTAGAGAAGGCTGGAACAATGACCAATATAGAATCCTCAGAGGGGAGCAGAATATATATATTGAATTTTTTCCATATTTTTGGGGATGTTATAGTTACACCTAATCATGGGATTTGTTGTTACATATTTGTATATGCACACTATATAACAATGTAATTTGGCCAATATCATTCCCTTAGTGTGTGTGTGTGTGTGTGTGTGTGTGTGTGTGTGTGTGTGAATTGCAATAATTATTACATTCTTGCTTTGAACAAAAAGTACTGTGATTCTTTAGTGATGAGAGTAGAATTACATCATGCCTCCACTAATTCCAAACACAAATCATCACCCGTGATGTATAAAACATACAGAGATATTTCTACTGGCTGGAATCTTATTAGAGCAATTAGTTTATGATGCACATAAATATGGATGACCATAAATTAATAAAACCATCTTTAAATAAATGCCTCAACTCATTCATACAGATAAATAGATTATACATATAACAGATACTTTGGAATATTATACACATATTCTGTGATCTTGAGGCTACCAAAAACTGTGAAAATTTCTCCTTCCATATTCAGTGCCTGAAATATATATTTTTTGATCTTCTCAATTATGGTAAATATTCATACTCTGAGGGTGGATTTCATTTTGGGGAACAGCTGAGTCATTTGGGACTAAATCTGCCACATAAGCTGAGGGAAATGGTTTGAATCAAAGATAAGATTCATTCACTGAATTATTCAACAAATATTGCATGATGCTATATAATAGGATGTTAACTTCAGCTCTTGGGGTTCCACAGTCTAGAGGGGATGCTGCGAATGTAAATAAATAATTGTAACAAAAATTTTCCCAAAGAGATTTAAGCAGCCCTGATTGCTTTTAACTAGGACTGCAACTGGAGAGAAAAGAGGCTTGTTTCTGGTTTGACTTGGAAGGTGGTTATAAAAGCAGATCCAGAAGGAGGTGGTGCCAAATTTGTTTGAGCAGCAGCAACTTCAATGGAATGGTGTGCCACCTGCCAGTGGGGTGGCAAGAATGCTCACCCAGATATTTACATCATGATGCATGTTACTTTTCAAATGGTGATTCTGACTGTCTTCAGAGTCACATTTCAAGCCTGCAGACAATAGTCATGGGTAGACATCAAGTGATATGAAATCTTTGAACTTTGTTTCTTTTTAAAATTTTTGTTTGTTTGTTCCTAATTAGTTATAAATGACAGTAGAATGCATCTTGATCTATCACACATAAATGGAATGTAACTTCCCATTCTTCTGGTTGTACTTTGTTTCTAAGTGGGCTTTGAATCTATGTGCCCACCATTAAATGGGGGAAGGCTCCAATGGATGTCACAGGATGGCAGGGCTCCCCAAGTGGTAGAGAAACGCAGTCCACCTCCACAGGGGCACAAGAGTAATTATATAATGGGGACACAGGGGTGATCAAATAAGTAAAAATATAGGAGAAAAACAGGAGTCAGGCTTCTCACCAACAGAAAAGGGAGTTACAAATCTGTAGAAATAGATATTGGTGTGAACTCGTGTTTTTAATGTATACATAGATATAGAAATTAATATTTAACACACAGACACATAAACACATATGTTTCCTAGCTCTGTCCACTGAGAGAATCTGGGAACAATGACACAAGAATAACAAGTATACTTGTTATATATATATATATATATATATATATATATATATATATATATATATATATATATACAAGTCCTAATGCTTGGTTTCTAAATGCCATTCTTCACTAAAATGAACCAGGGTCCTTGGAGAAATGTCAGGGAAAATATCAGATGATCCTGGAGCATCTTATTGTGCCAGAAAGTAAGAACCAACCCCAAGAGTGATGGAATTGTGTCCAAAGGACACAGAAACTTGGTTATAAGGGCTTCCACTGGCTAGGGATGGAACAATTTAAATACCAAAATAAATGATGATAGTGATGGAGTAATACTCCTTAAATAAAATAGTCCATACTGAAAAAAAAAATAGGTAAACAAACAAATTAAAACATTGATACATACATAGTTTCTAAGTATAGCCCACAAAATTCTTATTAAAGACATCTGACAGCAGAGGAGCCTGGCAGATGTGACCTTAATTAAATGATGAAAGTTGACATCACCAGTATTGGCACCAATCAAAATGTGTCACCTGATAGAATGCAGTGGAAAGAACACAGCATCACTTCCATGAAATTCCTGCCAGTGACACCTACCCTGAATACAATCATGGAGAAACATCAACACAAACCCGCATCAAGGAACATTAACTGTCCTTCAAGGGAGCCACGGAAGTCACCGAGCAGCTAAGGAATCGTTCCAGGTCAGTGGAAGCTAAAGAGACGTGACAATTGAATGCAGGACATAATTCTAGACTGAATCCTTTTGCAATAAAGGGACAATTGGCAAAACTGTAATGGAATCTGAGGATTAGATAACAGTGATAAATCAATATTAGTTTCTGGTTTTCATGGGCACATTGTAGTGATGTGGGAGAGAGATGTCCTGCATGCAAAAACTCCACACTCAAATATTTGGTAGTAATAAGGCATCATTCTGGTAACTTATTCCCAAATGATTCAAGGGATGTTAAAAAAAAAAAAAGCTCATTGTAATTTGAATTTTTTATAAGTTTGAAATTATTCCCCAAAATGCATTTTAGACTGTATAGGAACAGCAGAATAAATTATTTGATTCAGCAGGAGGCTATTTCTTCAACTCCATTGCTAGTTTGAGCAATCACAAAGGGTGGGGGGTGGGGGGAGGGCGATCTACCACAAAGAACCTGAAAGTACATTTATTTAAAAAAGAAAATTTGATGGGATATATAGGAAGGATGTATAAAATCTTGCTGGCTGCTTCATGGACCAACGACCAGAGGGCTAAAGAGAAACATTAACATTTACAAGGCCATCAGAGTTCCTTAGAGTATAAAAGTTTTAAAAATTCTTCAGGGGATAAAAATACAACATTTAAATTAGGAGAGCTATGAGGGCAGAGGCTGAGCAGTGCAGCTGACCCTAGAGCAACCTATAGATTCAAGCTGGTTTCATAAATGGGCTGCCAAAAGGAATTGTGCAGCTACTGTGTTGGACCTTCCAAGAAGTTTCCCAGCCCTTCTTCTGGGAATAGATGCTGCCCCTTCAGGGATCCACTGTCACCTGAAAGAGCCCATCTGAGATCTTCCTGAGATATTTATACAATGCTAGAAAGAAAGAAAAAAAAGCACTCTGCATTGTGGACACTTGTCTAAGATCACACAGCCATGCTCCTCTCCCCTCAGAGAAGACCTATGTGCAGAAGAGGGGGATGAGAATAACATGCAAAGGGAAGTAGAGCCACGTGGGGCAAAGGAAAGCCACACTCCTACTGCTCCCAAGGTCTCGGTTTCTCTCATTTGTCCTCCAAGAGTCATGAATAATAGAGCTGACATCTTGGAAAAGGCCCCTGATATAAATGAATTACCTGAATCCATAGCACTGGTCTCTACATGTTTGGGGAGCATATGCTGATTTTCCAGCCCTATGCACCTGTTAGATAAACTAGCCACTAAGGTCCCAGATGGGTGGAGTTTGGAGATTAAATTCCACAGTCCAGAGAGGTAGGAGTGGCCTTGAGACTACTCCCTAAACCTAACCACAAATGATTGTGCTATGGTGTCTGGGTTTATGATTCTAGTGTTAATGCAACTGTATACATTGTTGCCTTATTTACAAATTGCTTTACATTTAGACATCTTGTCTCTTCAGTTACACTGTAACCGTTTTAAGGGCAAAAATCTATATACTTCATTTCTCTCTGCAAGCAGCTGAACAGACATTCAATAAACAAGATCAAATAGTTATGGGAAGTATAAAAAGAGAATGATAGAGACAAGGCTTAGTGAAAGATGAAGGGAGAGCTGACCAATGTATCACTAAAAAGTCACAGCATTCAGGATAGACTTGGAGTATTAAGAAATACTCCAAGAGTGAAGTAACCTTGTCTTCTCCCTCCTGTTAAATCACCAGCAACATACAAGCCAACCACATGCTAGGGACATGCACACTAGCACGGAGCAGCCTGCTGGCTGCCAAGGCCGGACACGGCTTCGCCACCTGGTCTGGTCATGGTTCTTGGTCAACTCATTAGGAAGCTTGGCGGGGAGGTTATGCATGACTAGGTCTGTCACACATGAATGCTTCTCAGAAAAAAAAGACCAGGGGGCTAGTACAGAAAAATGTGAAAGGGTTATGCCAATCCCATTTCCTCCATCCTATGGCAGTGTCAATGTGCTTGTCACACTGACGGTGTCCAAAGAGCTTCTTCCAAGTCCCCAACCAAAGCATTTATTTCTAACGTCACAGCATGTGCTACTCCTGAGATCTTTATGTTTCCTCTAAAACTGGAACAACTTTCAGAGATTTTTATTAAGTCGTATCCACTTTCTTCTCCTTGTTTTAGAGACATTGTATTTTTTTAAGAACACATTTGCAGTTCACATATCTTAAAACAATAAACATATAAAGGCTCATTAATACACTAAAGCAATTTTGTCTGTAAAAAAAAGTAAGAAGTTTACAATTGGGGAATGATACAGACCAAATTATATTGTTATATTGTGTGCATGTATGAATATGTAACAGTGAATCTCACCACTGTGTACAATGAGAATGTACCAATTAAAAAATGGGGGAAAAAATAAAATATGGAGAAAAAGTTTATACTTTCTAAAGTAAAATTTTATTCTAATACGGAATGCCCAACAATGAAAACATATAAATGGGGACTGTCCTGAAAACTGAGCAACAGGAGATTTAAAAAGAGGTAAAAAAAAAATATTTATTTCTGCATCTTATTCTGTAGGATAGATAAGTCACTCAAATAATGATGAAAAACTATTTTAGGTATATTGGGATTTTTTTTACAGAAATCTATTCTTTTTCCTTTTGGATTTTATTAAAATTAACTGTATCTGTACTTTCCCTTGTCTTCACAATATTTCTTTAATAAAATGCATATTTTTAATCTGTATGTCTTCAAATAGCAGAATTTAGTGGTCTATTGGTGTTGATAAAGAAAATAAGCAAAAGAGACTGGGACAATACTCTTTGTTATATAACATCATAATTTTCACAGGAATTTAAGAGCTCAACTATATGTGATATAGTACTACTATATCATAGGGCTCTTTTGTCTTGGTGTTTAGAAGTTGCCCCGGAAAAAATACTACTTAGGCTATTACATTATACATGTAACACTACTGTGTGACTCAACACCATGTACAGCCAGAGGAATGAGAAGTTATGCTCTATTTGTATACAATGTGTCAAAATGTATAATAATTAAAAAAAATACAACTTAGATAACTCTGCCCAATTTGTATAAGGAGAAATTAATGATGTGACAGAGTTTGAATTCTTTTCATCAATTGTACTAAGACCCTGTTACTCAAAAAAGATGATGCAATTTCCATATCACTATAAATGTTCCTTATCAGTTTCCTCTCACCATAAAAATCATTTTTCTAAATATCAAAGCAAAAGAATGACCCAGAGAATTTTGTTTCTGAAGGTATAAAAAAAGAAATTACACTTCTGATGAAACTAGAAGTTAAGAACAGATACCAGTTTGCTAAAGACTTAAGCAACCACCTCATATGTCTGCCACTGGAAGGGGAAGAGGCAAGCCCAGGAAGATCTGACCTCAACACAAACCTGCCACATGCTTTCACATCTTAGCACCACTTACCTCTTCTCTACCTGTAAGATCCACCCCTGCCTCCAAAGCCAATCCCAATCACTTTGGTTATCTGCTAAACTAGCCATTTAGACTCCACAAAATCATCATTATTTTAAGGAATTTCTCTTACCCCACCAACCTCCCTTACCAAGAATTTGCCTCCCTCTCTCTTCTGAGCTTCCATCCCACCATGGACCCACCTGCAGTAAAACACATGCCACAGTATCTCTGCGAATTCCTGGAGGACAGAGAAAGTTGCCATCTCTTTATGTCCCCAATCATGAATGATGTCTATTGTAGTCAACCATAAATATTTGTTTATTAAATTAATAAAAGGGTATGTGTATGAGTCAGCTTTCTGTTGCTATAACAAATATCTGAAACAAGCAATTTATAAAAAGAAAATGTTTATTTTAGCTCATAGTTTTAGATGTTTTCATCCATGGTAAATTGGCCCTAGTGCTTTTGGGTGTGTGACAAGGCAACACATAATGACATGGAGGTGTTATAGAACAAAATCTCTTTCACCTCACAGCCAGGAAACAAAAGAGACAAAAAGGAAGGTGTCAAGGTCCCACAATCCCCAGCAGAGCATGCCCTCAATGGCCTAAAGACCTCCCACCAGGCCACACCTCCTAACGGTTCCACTACCTCCCAATAGCGCCTCCCCAGGGCCCAAGCCTTCAATACATGAGCCTTTGGGGACATTTAAGATTCAAACTGTAGCAGTATATTTTCTTAAAATTAAATTATAATTTATTCTTATTTTAATGAAAAACTATGTAAGCTAATTCTGTCTTGTTAGAGCACAATACATAACTAACCTTTTTTTCCTTAATGAACCAAGTTCACTTTTACTTGATAAAATATACACTGAGGGCCTGGGCTACAGATATGTGTGCCAGAATTCCCACAGCACTCCCTATGGCAAGGCCTTATGAATTCTGGAAATCACATCAGTTCTGCCTCTCTTCTTTCTTCAGACTTCCGTGTTTCTCAGCTTTAGTAAACACACAGTCTCCTAATTATCACTCTTTAATCTGCTAAGGGCAGAAGAATTTGATAACTAAGCATGTTAAACCTGTGTGACTAAAACCCAAAAAATCTCCAAATCAGTGCCTACAAAGTAATAACGTCTTCGGACTTTGGTATTTGTAAGGTACAATTACTTCAGCTGTTTGATGTCTTAGAAATTACTTTATGGGTTCCCCACCATAGTTTTCAGTCCTGGCCTTCACATAATTGAGATTTTACAATAGATAAGTGCCTTCGATATGATTTACCATAATCCATCCTTAGGAAAAAAAAAAAAAAAGACTTACATGGAAATTACTCAGCAACAGAAACTGAAAGTTTAAACTGAATTAAATGGCTTTTGCTACATTCTAAAATGGGCTAATCAATTTTTTATACTGAATTTGACCATTCACAAAACAAAATGCCACTAAATGACTTTATGCTCATATTATGTACCAAGATGGGTTCAATTTTACTTTGGGGGAAAAAAATATCCCCAAACTTCCCCAGATGACAGTTCTCCCCCACACACACTCTGTTACATACACATCATGAACTATCTATGAGTCTAAATTGTCACCCTAGGGCCCAACTGCTTATCTCAATATCATCCTGGCTCATGAAACCTCTGCCCAGAATGACACACGTCACCTCTGTCCAGCCTCATTTCATTCACCAAAGTAGGTCTCGTGGCCAGGCTGAGTGCAGCCAGGAAGGAAAGGAAGGAAGGAAGGAAGGAAGGAAGAGAAGGAAACAGAGCACAATTTACTACTGTGACGGTAAGAAAAGGGAACAGGTGTCATCAACAAAGAGTAATGACCGTATTTCTTCCCATCAGACAACCACAACCAAAGGAGAGGTCAGTGGGTAAAATTAACTGTACTTGGTGATCTTTCCATCAAGAGTCAAATAATCCAGTTCTCAGGGTTAAGTGATAACCTCCTGGGAGAACTACCCTGTAAGGCTAGGGTGGGTGGAAAAAAAAGGAGGAGGAGAGGGTAAGACTTTGGGGCAGAAGAAGCAGCACAGACAAAATGGTAGAGGTGAGATGGAGTGGCACCAAATGAAGGTCACACAGCATTCCCTGCTAGGAAAGATGGTGCCTGATCTAGAGTGGTTACAGCAGAGAGTGGAAAAGTGAGACACCACAGGTGTCGAGGGGGTCAAGTTGATCGGGCTGGATTATGGGAAGGTTAAGAGAGAAAGCAGTCATTGGGATTCTGCTTCAGTACAGTCTAGACGAGGCTGATGTTCAAGAGGCAGGAGGAACAGGACTATGGGGAGGTCAGTCCTAAATGTGAAGTTTGCACTGCAGTGGGGACATCCAAGGCACAGCTGCAGAAGAGACCTGGAGCTCAAGGTGAGAGCTGAGCTCCACAGACAACAGACAAGAGTCTCACCAGCTCAGAGACAGGAATGGGTGTCTTGAGACTGCCAGGAGCCATCAGAGCGAGACACGCAGAGGACTTCAGTCAGTTCTTCCTTTTGCATCCCCCTCCCTGAACCAGAGACACATCAAACACTTCTCGGGATTTAAAAACAAAACAAAACAAACAAACAAAAACTGATTCCCATTAGAGTTAAAATAGGATGAAAACAGACAACTGTGTGTGCAATATATATATATATATATATATATATATATATATATATATATATATATATATAATAAATAGTTCTAATGGTCAAAATTAGCCCTTTGTAGCATCATGCCTTCAACAGTGTGGCAAATATGTGAAGTATATAAATTGCCTCTATGTCAATGCCTCCCAGATTCATATTTCCACCCCAGATCTCTGACTCAAGTTCCATCCCATCAAATGGCCCACTCCTGCTTCAGATTTAACACGGCTAGGGAGGACTAGTGCATATTGCTCTGTTTGCATTGTGAGCTCCAGGAAAATGGAATTCCTGTCCAGGCAGAGCAATGTGGTACTTAAGTTGCTCAAGAGCTATGGGCTCCACAGCAAATTGACTACAAATAGTGTTTATCACCCCAAGAATCTCTACCTAATAAAACGGCAAACAGATTCTTGTTATAAACAAAGACATTATGTCTATTTTCTAAATTGCAAATACATAAGCAATTTCTTCTTTGTTCTTTCTCCCTAAATTACAATAATATATTTTTGCAATGAAAAAGTAGTCTCTCTTAATATTGTAGTATTTATCCAATTGATCTGTGTTATACATCATCACCTAGGGCCTAATGCCAGCTTTGAGGAATTAGAAAGTCAAGTGGTTTCCCTGTTACTTAATAATGGCCCCCAAGCACAAGAACAGTGATGCTGACAATTTTCTTACAGCATGTTGTTATAATTGTTAGTTCAATTCTCATTTGACGTTTGGTCTAGAAATATTTCCTAAACTTTAGCCATATGTTAGTCCCCCTTAGAGGGTGGGGATACATTCTATGACCCCCAGTTGATGCCTAAAACCTCAGACAGCACAATCCTATGTTTTTCATATATACATACATATTATAATAAAGTTTAATTTATATATTAAGCATAATAAAAGATTAACAATAACAATTATAATGACATGTCATAATAAAATTTCCAGCATCACTACTTTTGTGCTTTAGAGCCAGTAAGTAAAACAAGGATTACTTAACACAAGCATTGTGATATTGAAACAGCCAACCTGATAAATAATAGGTTCCTGAGTGACTAACGGGTGGGCAACATATACAGTATGGAAACACCAGACAAAGGGATGATTCACATCCCAGGCAGGATGAAGCACAATCAGGCAAAATTTCATCACCTACTTAGAATGGCTGCAATTGAGACTTGTTTATTTATGGAATTTTTCATTTAATATTTCTAGACCTCAATTGATCATGGACAACTGAAACCACAGAAAGAGAAGGGGAGACAACTGTACGTACCCAACTGGCTAGCAGATCCACTTAGATGCCCTTCAGACACTTTAGACTCAACATGATCATATTCATAACCCACCCCCACCCCAAAATATACCAGCTCCAATCTAGTGTCCCACTACCATCCAATCGAATGAACATTGGCACTACTTTGACAGCTCCTTCTCCACAACCCAAAGTCAATTCCATATCCTAAATCTCTCTCCGATGTGTCTGTGCATTTCCCTTCTCACTGTATCCTGGGTTCAAGTCTCCACCATCCTTTGCTGGCTCACCTTCAATGCCCTAACAAGAAGCAAAGAAACGAGTTAGTACTTCACAACGAGCTAAGCCTTTAAACTCCTGCACCGGCAATCCTATTATTGCTGGGAGGAGGTGCCCCTTATAATGTCCCAATTATAACATTTCCCTACCAGAACATTTGAACTTTGATGCTTCTTTTCCTCAAGTGTCTTAAGTTTTTAATGTGGCTGCAACATTTTAATAAAGGGAAAGAAAGAAAGAAAGAAAGAAAGAAAGAAAGAAAGAAAGAAAGAAAGAAAGAGAGAAAGAATCAAGGATCCTAGCAAGATTTTGCATTCTTTCTACTACAATGAAATAACCTTTAAGACTAGCAGGCAGCCTACAAAATACAGTGTTAATATAAGACAAAAACACTTCTTTATCCAATTAGCTCTCAGGTACCTTCAACTTTTTCTCTGAAATTTCTCCCAAATTCAGTCACTGGTTCCCATCTCTCTGAGATTCTTATCATCTCACGCTTAAACTGTGACTATGGAATAGTGAGGTTTTTTTTTTTCCCCTCGTCTCGTATTTGCTAATGACATTTTCATCCATAACTAATTTAATCCTATAGCATGTTATTTTTCCAATTTGTTAAGGTCAAGCCAAATTCTTTCATATTTTACAGTATCAGAAATGCCATGAAATCTGAAAATTTGATGAGTTATGTTCCAAATTCTTAATCAAGTTACCCACAGGCACGTTAGGCAGAACTAGTCCCTGTGAGCTATTGCTATTTACATGGACCTTTTGATCATGGGAACAATGACAAATGTTCTGTGAATGTGACATTCATTCATCCAGTTAGGAACCATTACTAGGGTCAAGAGAAAGCATTGGCATATTAAACATGAGCATAGCTATTACTGTCCCATTGCTTACTAGAGTTTCCATATATAGAAGACAGATTCATCTAATGCTATTTAGTCTATGCAAAATTCAGTTCGTCATTGTTTCCTTCTGTAAATGATATTATTTGATGATTTATTCTGTTATGGTTTTATATATTTGTGGTTGATCTGACTGTTATGATTTAGATGTGAGGTGTACCCCAAAAGTTTAGTGTGTGAGACAATGAAAGAGGGTTAATCCTGTGTTAGAGATTAAGTGGGTGGTGAGGCTGGGGATGTGGCTCAAGCAGTAGCGCACTCACCTGGCATTCGCGGGGCGCTGGGTTTGATCCTCAGCACCACATAAAAATAAATAAAGATGTTGTGTCCACCAAAAACTAAAACGCCTTTAGGGTATATATTTTATCCTTGGAGAGTGGAGCTCTCTCTGCTTCCTGGTTTGACATGCTGAGCTGCTTTCAGCCATCACATTCTTCTGCCATGATGCTCAGCCTCACCTCAAGCCCCAAGAAATGAAGTTGGCCTTCTGTGGACAGAGACCTCTGAAACCCTGAGCCCCCAAATCAATTTTTCCTCCTCTAAAATTGTTGTCAGGTCTTTGGGTCATTGGACCACAGTAATGGAAAAGCTGACTACAACAGTGACAGCCATAATTCTATGATCTACCCTAGCTGTGTGTTTTTTAAGCTACACAACACTGAACAAATTATGATTCTTAGGAATTTCTCATTATCTCCACAATGGAAAAATAATAATAACAGCTCACCACCACAGTGGCACCTGCCAAGCTCCTTCAATACTCTGCATGTCTTACTAATACAAATAGTTCCAGTTCTTCAAAGCACTTTCTAACTCTTTCTATTCTGCCTCTCTTTACTCTCATCAAAACTGGGAACGGTTCCAGGTCCCTCACATCTGATATTTCTTATGAAGAATGAATTGAATAAGACATTAAAGGCCTCTGCCTTTTCGCCAGCTTCTGTTATCAGTTTTCTTGGCCTGTCCATCAGGAGCCCATCCCAATCAACCAATGAAATTAAATCACAACAAAGTCTCTCTAGAACTTGCAGTAACTGGTCCATATGCACAAGGTCCAAAGTGGATTCATAGCATATTCTCTCTGATAGGGTGTCAGGGGGAAATTATGACAGTAAGAAAAATATAGATTGCCTTTTTTAATGTGTTACATTTTTTAATTTTGTTTTTGGCTTCTTGTTTACCTACAAAGAGAAAGGAAAATGCAAGAAGAAAGTAACAACAGCATTTCTGGTCATTCAAAAACCAAAGCCAGCCTTTTTTTTTTTTTTCATTTTAATATAGCCAAATGAAGACTCTTCAAGATTTGGGTCTCTTCATATGGCTGTGTCTGCCTCCGTGACTGTGAGAATTTGTGCTTGGCAAAGACACACATGATAATGCCAGGGTCTACCAACCCAGGAATAGATGAAGCATTTTATCAGAGGACCAGAAGCTGGACAAAATGTTAAAGGTGGGAAGGAAAGTAATGGGCAGAAGAGGCTCCTAGTCTCTCTCTAAGCTTGCTTCTGTCTCCTCCTTGCTTTGCACAGCATGCAAGAAATCAGAGGCTGAGAGCCAAGTTCATCAGCCCCTCTACCAGCCCTGGAAAAATCTGTTGGTGTTTATCCAGCTGCTGAGCCCATGCAAAGTAATGAGCATTTCCAAATCGTCACACTTGCCAACAAGCTGGAACTAGAGAAAGAATGTGCAATTAAAGGTGGTCAAAGTGTCTTTTTTAAAAAAAAAAAATATTTTTAGTTATAGAAGGACACTTTATTTATTTATTTTTATGTGGTGCTGAGGATCGAACCCAGTGCCTCACACATGCTAGGCAAATGTTCCAACACTGAGCTAAGCCCTAGCCCCAAAGTGTCTTTTTTAAGTGCCTTCTTCAAGATCAAGTTGGTAGAATCAACAAAGGAAAAGACATGCAGGGCTCTGTGGCCCCTGTGTCCGCGAATCTGGATCTTAAATAAATCTAAGTTCACCCACTGGAAGAGGGAAAAAAATGCTCTTTTTCTTGAAAAATCTACTGCTTCCTAAACAAATCAATACACTTCTTGGGAAATGTCCTGGACTGGCTTCCTAAGGCTCTGCTGCCCACATTACTCATACTCCATGAATCACGCTAAAGTTCTCACTGACCTTCTTTTGTACAGAGATAGCTGTTTCCTTCTTCTTTCATTCTTGGAACCGGGAAACATTTTGTCATTTTTGTGAAAGACTATTTTCCAATCCAGGCTTTCTACAGAAAATTCTATTTATCTGTGCTTTGACACAGGAAGCATCATTACTCAACTTAATTTGTTCTTATGATCCTTAAAGATCTAAACACCTGTAGTCGGCTATTATTTAAATCCTGCTCCTTCTCCAATGTCCCTCTGGTGGTAACATGTGGTTTACGTATCCATGTTAATGTCAGATGACAAAGTAAGGTTACAGTTGGCTTCTGAGCCTTATGTTGTTGAAAGCAAATTTCACTGAACCAGACTGATCAACTGGCAGAATAGGAACACTGCAGGAGAGACTAGAACTCTTCTTCCCCACCAATAGCTCCCAAGTCATGGTAAAGAAACACTCAGGCCCACAGACAGAACCTGCTACAGTTTGGATCTTGAATATCCCCCAGAGGCCCATGTGTTAAGGCTTGATGCTCAGCTTGTTGCTACTAAGAGGTGGTGGGACCTCTAAGAGATGGGACCTAGAGAAAGGAAGTTAGTTCCTTGGGGCTGTGTGCCCTAAAGGAGAGTGTGGGGCCCCCAGCTCTTCCTGTCTTTGCTTCCTGGGACCACCATTAGGTGAGCAGTTTTGCTCCACCAGGCACTTCCCACCATGACATTCTGCTCCCCACCATGATATTCTGCTTTGCCACAGGCCCCAAAACAATGGAGCTAACCAATCATGAACTGAAACCATAAGCCAAAATAAACCTTGCCTCCTTTTAAGTTGATTCTCTCAGATAGATTTCTGTCACTTTGACAAAAACTAACAAAGAATTATAGACAGAGCTGCCAAAAATTCAATGAAGGTTTTCCAAAGCCTGGGTGTCCTTGTATTCAAGAGCTGGCACCACTAAGTTGTGTGGTGAGTGGACACCTGCCTCCCGGGTTCCAAAGCCTCATCTCAGAATCTAGAGGTAGGGCCCACAAATCAGCTCCCTCAACCATTCTTAGGTCCATTAATGTTTCAGAACCCCTCCCCTGAAAGAAGGGCCTCACAAACGTTCCGTCCCGTAGGTGGTAAAATGTGGGGACATTTGGTCAAGATTTTGATTGAGTAGGGGAAACTCTAGCCTGAGAATAATAGGAACAGGGAATACTAGGAGGGATTAGTCAAAGTAATGGAAATGGGTGAGGACAGATGGCCAAAATAACTACAAATTCTCAAGTTAGAATTTTTTTTTTCCCAATGCTGTTACCTTAGTGTATTTAATGGCAAAACAGATCAACTTTTGCAATTTTTAAAGCAGATAAAAACCTTCACCATAGAAAAGACAGGAAAGCAAAACAAAGATTTTAAAAATCACACCTTCCTCACCACCCCCATCAAAATCAATCACTAATGCTGGTCTCGTCACTTGTCTCTTCCATACAAATGTGTGCATGTGTGTGCAAATGTTTATGTGTGCACACATGGGTGGAGGAAGTAAGTACAATAATATTATTTTGAACTTGTCTTTTTCACCTAACAGTCCAGAACTTTTTTTCTTAATTCTCAATCAATAAACTAGAAAACACTGCAGTAAGGATAAACTAAGGGCTGGGGATACAGCTCAATTGGTAGAGTGTTTGCCTCATATGCACAAGGCCCTGGGTTCAATCCCCAGCATCCCCCCACCAAAAAAAAAAAAAAAAAGATGTTAAACTAAGATATTATAATTCTACCTTTTAAAATCAAATCACTAAAATGCCATTCTAACTGTTCAGCATGAGGATTCTGAAGCCAGATGTCTTCAGAGTATGATTTTAAAGACAGTGTTGTCCAAAGAAGAGTGCTTTTTCCTCTTCAGTCTCACACATTTTATATATTGATCCACCTGGGGTCTGAATTTGGAGACAGAGGACATCCCAACATTACCTGTGTCCTAGCCAGAGCAGTCTCTTCCCTTTAGGCTCTTGAGACAATGACTATGGGGACAGGTTTTTCCTTCTCATGCCTCCCTCCCCCAGGAGGACACACAGGACCATAGACAGGAGAGCAGCGCTGGAATGTAAGAACACCTGGGTTCTGATCTCCACTAATCCTCTGACTTGATTGAATAAGTCCTTTAACCTTGGTAAACTGCAGCTTCCCCATCAGTAAAATGAAGAGGTTAGACCAGATTATCTTCTGGCTCCAACATTCTAAGGTAACATGATTCACAATGGCATCGCTGTGCTTTTTTTGCTTTAAATAGGATAGACCTGGCAGGCATATCAATTTATTATCATTTTCCCCTCAGAGAAATGTAATATGTCAAAATGATCCTGTTCATAGTGCTGCAGTGAACATGGGGTGCAGATGTCTCTTTGACTTACTGATTTCATTTCCTTTGGATATTTGTCCAGTAGTGGGATTACTGGATCATATGGTAGTTCTATTTAAAAAAAAAAAAAACTCCTAAATGTTTTCTATAATGGCTATATTAATTTCCCACCAATGGAGTGTAAAGGGTCCCTCTTTCACCACATTCTTACCAACACTTGTTGTCTTTTGATGTTTGGACAGTAGCCATTCTAACTGGAGTGAAGTGGTATCATGTTGTCATTTTTATCTGCATTTCCCTGATGATTAGTGATGCTGACCCACTTTTTTTTAATTGATCTGTTGGTGTTGTATGTCTCCTTTTAGGAAATGTCATTCACAATAGTCAAGATATGGAATCAACCAAGTATCCATCAATGGAGGAACAGATAAAAAAATGTGGTACATATACACCGTGGAATACTAGTCAGCCATAAAAAGAATGAAATCCTATCATTTGCAGCAATGTGGGTCAACCTGGAAGACATTATGCTATATGAAATAATCCAGACACAGAATGACAGATGTCACGTGATCTCACTCATTTATGCAGAATCTAAAAACTTGTCCTCTCAATAGTAGAGGGTAGCCATGCACCATGGCACACATCTGTAATCCCAGCGGCTCAGGAGGCTGAGACAGGATAGCGAGTTCAAAGCCAACCTCATCAAAAGCAAGGCACTAAGCAACTCAGTGAGACCCTGTCTGTAAATAAAATACAAAATAGGACTGGGGATGGGTCTCAGGGGTCAAGTGCCCCTGAGTTTAATCCCCAGTACTCTCCCTATCCCTGCCCCAAAAAACATAGAAGGTAGAATAATGATCACCAGAGGTTGCAGAGGGGAGAAGAAAGGGGAAAATGGGTACAATGTTACTATTTGACAGGAGGAACAAATTCTGGTGTTCTTTTGTATAGCAGGACAACTAGAGTTAACAACAACATATTGTAATATTTCAAAATATCTAGAAGAAAGATGTTTGGTCTCATCATAGAGAAATAGTAAGTGGTTGTTCTTATTGTGGTTGGGGGCTTTATTTTCTATGTGGGTGGGGGAATGTAAGCCACAGTCTTGCACATGCATGTGCAAGAAATGATAAGTGCTTAAAATGATAGCTGTGCTAATTATCTTGATTTAAACATTACATAATGTATACACATATTGAAACATCCCATTGCACCTTAGAAATGTATATAATTATTTGTCAAACATAAATACCATAAATACATGAACAACCAGAAACTAAGGTGATTTAAGAATACGTCATTCAGTCAATTTTTTAAAAAACTTCCCATTGCAAATACTGTAACCTTGTCAGGGGAAGAGGATCTGCTCAAAAGAAATAAAACCTACCATGGACTGAAATTCTAAGACATTGGTCCTTTCATGCCTTAGCTCTCTCTCCTCCTCTCTTCACCCTCAATCAATTATTTCTTTAGCTAGAGCTAGGCATAAAATAACACATATAAAACTTAGTCTTCCAGAGAGAGAAGGGAAAAGGAAGGTACTAGAAAACGAGATTTTTGCCTACACACTGCCAATTCTTTATTACTTCCAAATAAAACTTACAATAATTATTGGTTGCATTTTAGAAAACAATATGGACTCTATCATATGGTGTATCCCTTCTGTTCCCTGAAGCAGTAGGCCGGCCTGCATTTCTTCATTGCTTAAATGAGTCATGTTATATACTGACAGGCTCTGGGCTTTGCCTGTACTATGCTGGTTACATCATTACCAACAAAAGATTTACAATCAGGTTTCCATGGCAAACGACAAGAACAAATGAAAAAGCCCAAGAGGAATACAAACAGAAAAGATAAGGCTGGGTCAACCTCAGAAAGTGGAATGTGAGCCACCCAAAGACAGCAACCGCACTCCCAATACCTGGAATTACTGGCATTTCCCTGAAACAGGACAATGACCACCCAGTGAAGGAAGACACTAGACTTTTCTGTGGAAATTCATAGTCAAAGCTCCATGAAAGAAAGACTCTGAGCACATAAGGGCAGTCACCTTCCGCATACAAATTCTTTTTCCTTGTTAAATGGTCCAGGCAATTGTTGCCATTTTAATTCATGGCCCCATGTGGAATGAGTATTTAGAATCACCTTCTTCTAAATCTCCATGTCTTCCGTAACCCTGGTAGCTAAGTACTGATATCAACAATTATCTAAATGCAAACAGTTGTTGGAAAGGGGCAGAAATCAATAAGGATGGGTCAGCCTAAAAGAGACCAAAAAAAAAAAAAATGGTGGGTGTAGATTCACAACAGCCACAGGAGGTAAAGCCACAGGCACCTTGCAGGTGAGACAGCAACACACACACACACACACACAAACACACACACATTCTCTCCTCTCTCTCTCTCTCTCTCTCTCTCTCTCTCTCTCTCTCTCTCTCTCTCTCATCTGTGCAGAGGGCATATATAAAAGGGGACATTTCCATTCATTCATTCATAAAAAAAACAACGTCAGAACTGTGACTTTTTCCTCTTTGTAGCCCTAGAACTTCTCCAGGCACACAGCAGGCAATCAATAAATGTGCACTGAATGAAAACATACGGCCAGATTCAGTCGTGAAACCCTTTGGCATTTAAACACTTAGTCAAATAAAAGTGTATCGTTTCGCACAGGGGATGGTGGATGAATTTGCCTAACCCTATGGACATCCTCGTGCCAGAATGAGACGAGTTTCTTGTTTCTTAATTTCCTCTCAGTAATTCCTCCCTTCCCAATCGATTCATGAAGATGAATTCAGGTCACTTTTGAGGCCTACAAGGCTGTTAGAGGGAAGCATAAATGTTGTCCAATATATACATATAATCATAATTCGAATGTATATAGAGAAAATATTTGCTAGACTCCCCTGCGGGCCTACTTCCTCCGTAGCCGCTCATTGATGATGACTTGAATAGTCATTTTGCCTATAGCTATTGCCTTAGCAAAGAAGTCAGAGTGAAACAAACCTTTTTCATAAGCATATCGTAAAAGAAAGGGTCTATTATATGACATGAGCCTACTGAGTAAATTATTAAACTAACAGGCCAGGGCGTGGAGTCCGGGATTCTAATATCCCTCTACACCACCTCAAACACTCTTAGCCCCCCACCACTGACAGCCTGCTTCCCTGGGCCTCCTTCTCCCTCCTCTGTCGCTTCCTCCCCCTGTCTGGTGCCAGCCTGCGTTCTGTCCCTTCACACCAGCCTGCCATTGCTATTCTTGCCATCTGGAGTCAGTTTTCAGTATCTCTGTCTCATCAACTCTCCATCTATTTTAAAATATCATCTGAAAACATATGTTCCCCCACCACCACCCCTTTCAATTTCCTCTCTGCTTTTATTTATTTCATCCTCTGACTTCCTTTTTGCTCTGAGAAACTCATCTGATTCACTTCAGAAAACTGCTCTACAAAGGACTCTCACTGCATTTGATAGGAAAGATGGTAATCTCCCAGACTGGAAATACCTCATGTGAGTGGTCAGCACATGCACCTCCATTTTGTCTCCAGGAGGGAGAATGGAAAGGGTGAAGAAGAATACCAATCAGGCCGTGGGGGCAAAATTCTGACATTAAAAGGACCTAGAAGCCAAACTGAGATAAAACCATCACTGAAGTTTTAAAAGTAAGCTGTCCCAATCACCTTTTTAAACACTCCTAACTCAATAAGAAGCTGCTTTGCTTTGTTTTGTTTTGTTTTTGTTTTTCAGTGCTAGGGAGCAAATCCAGAGCTTTGCACACACTAGGCAAGTGCTCTACCACTAAGCTACGTTCCCAGCCCATAAGAGCCTATTTTTTAGGGTGATCAGTAATAGAGTTGAGAGGGGGAAAAAAAAAAAAACTAAAAAGCCTTCCTCAATCCATTTATCCTTCAAAACATGCCTAATAACCTGGACTAAAAACAAAACAAAATAAAAAAGAAACAACTCCCCCCGCCCAAAACACAGAAAGGATAAATATGCTCGGACACCCCGTTGATCAATAACTTCAATCTCCAGACTGCCTGGCCATCTCATTTGATTGACTCTTTACTTTTCCTAATTAACCTCTGCTGCTGTGATTACACCCTTTTAATTCTCTCCAGGAACATTTATTAATCATGCGTGGGATGCGTGGTTCTCAATGCTCTCCACCAACCGCGGCTGCTTTTCTGAACCGTGCTCTTGATTGTGTTTCTTTCATCCGACTTGCCTTTTCTTTCTTTATTCCCCCCTCGCCACAGTGAAGAAGCTGAAAAATGAGGATCTCACTCTCTAACTCCACTTTATTGTCAGCTCAGCGCTGCAGCAGTTGTGAAGAGCTGGAAGAATCAATGTTGCTAAGCAACCCTTTTGCACCCCGTGTAAAAGATAAAGAGCAGGATGCGAGGCTCTGAGGACGAGGCGGTCCAGCTTCCCGCAAACTCTGGGGGGCCAACCCCAGCGCAGTCACAGAGAAATGTAGATTCTATTAATATAGGCCTCGGAGAGGAAAGTTCTCAAATTGTCTTTCTTTTCTTTTTTAGAGCATTTGTAATTTTCTCCAAAAGAAATATGACCTAATCGGCAAAGAAATGGGTAACAAACCCATAATTTAAGAGTTTCCAGGATTGATTTTGTCCCGATTTCCTGGTTGAACAGAGCTGCTTCATTAGGTACCCTTCCGTGACCCGGTGGCTTCCCTGAAAAAATGCAAATCAGTTGCTTCTTCAGAAAGTCACAAGAAATCGAGTTTTCCAATGGCGTTTTGAAGTATTCAGCAATGACTAAACTATCTATTAAATGATAACACGTATTCTGTGACCTTCCTTAGAGGTCCTTTGTGGCTTTTGTTTTCTAATCAAAGGTTCCATTCCCACATATTGACCTTACATGGGAACACTCTGTAGCTTCCTGGAGGTAATAACCACCAGAATGTAACTTTAGAGAAGGGAGGGTCATCCCTTGTGTTCACAGAGCTGAAGCTGAAGTGGATGGGCCAATAATGGAGTCCCAGACTGGGCCAGCCCTTCAGCCACAGGGCTCAGACTGCCCTCTCTCCGTCACTTCCTAATTGAGGCGAGAGATGAATGACTGGGTGGTATTACAGCATCATAGATTTCCACCACTTGTACTCAACTGCAAGACTAAGACTCCTGCAGTACTCAGATTCTTCCTCTTAGCTAAGACTGTCAGCCACCCCCACAATCTCTCTTCTCAGTTCTTCCAAGATAAGACTTCAGGCCCAGCTCCCTTGAAGCTAAGGTGGCCAAGAAACAGCTCTGGACAAAATAATCCGTACAGAAATGACAGGTGAAACTCCCTAACAGGAGCTTTCATTCCTCCTCCTTGTTGGAGGAAAATTGTACTTGGTAGGAGCCACTGGGAAACATGTTGAAAAGAGCAAGACTTAGAAATGGTGGGGAAATAAGAAGAGAATGAGCCTGGGTCCCTGATGGCTTCCAGAGCAGAGTCACTGCCTCGGCTCTGACTTAGGTGACTAAGAAATACACATCTGCCTCTTTCAAGTCACTGTTGTTTGGCTTCTGCCACTTGCAGTCAAGTTCAGATACTAAAAAATGTGGACTCCTAAAATTCATGTTCCACCTCATAGATTCAACCCAGACCCAAGAATTTTGTCAAACATGCCAAAAGAAAAACTTTGTGTGCCCAAAGGAAACTCCAAGTAAGTTTGATAAGTGGAAATTGTAATGAGATCTACCACTTACAGGACGCTTCTTTCCATTATACCAAGAAAGTGAAGCAGTTCTCATCTATAATTCAGTTTAGGAAACATCATGCTTTTCAAATAGCCAGCATCTATTCACTGAGCACCACTGTGTGCAGTGCACTTGTCAAGACAGAGGGGAGGCCTCAAAGACGGACGGGACAGACGATCTTCTGGAACATTGTCATGGGAGTGTCATGAAATAACATTCTGTTAGATTCTTGCTTGAATGACAATTGACAAACCATTCCACTTCTCTGTAGTGATGAGGAAGGTCATCCCTGAGGTCCCATCTGCTTCTAAAATATCTAGGCTTCGACCACAACTATTAATATGCTACTTTAGTATCTCACCAGTGACATAAATTAGGATTCTTGCTTGATGCACAAGCTAATCTTAGTCTCAAAATTCTCTATATCATTTTTTCAGCTTTAATGAGACCTAATTAGCAAACAATATAATGCACATATTTGAAGTGTACAATTTAATGAGCTTTGACATGTGTATACCCATGAAACCATCACAACAAGATAATGAACATTTCCATCATGAATTGCTTCCTCATTCCTCTCTGTAATCCATACCTCTTCTTCCAAATTATCCCAAACCCAGAGAACTACCAATATTCTGCCTGTTGCTATAGATTAATTTGACTTTTCTAGAAGTTTATCAAATGGGAATAACATAATGTGTACACAGTCCTGTCTGCCGCCTTTTACTCAATCTAATTATTTTGAGATTCACACCCATCGTTGAAATGTATTGACCGTTTTGTTCCTTTTCATTGATGAGTAGTACTGCTGTATGGCTAGACCAAAATTCATCCAATCACTTTTCAATGACATTCAGGTTGTTTCCAGTTTGGGCTATTAAAGTTGCTATGAGCATTCACGTACAAGTCAGTATACACAAATGTTTGTACATGTTTCTAACCATTTTGGAGTGGAATATAGAACAATGAACAGTCTGGGGACATGTGACATCTCACTACAAATTGAGTATCCCTAATCCAAACATTTTTAAAAGTTTTAGATTCTGGAGCATTTCAGATTTTGAATTTTCAGATTATGGATGCTCAACCATAAAATATACACAAATATTCCAAAATCTGAAAAAAAAAATTGGAAATACTCTAATAGCAAACATTTGAGTAAGGGATACTCAACCTGTGATATTGATTCCTCCAATTAATGAGGGGGATACATCACTACTTATTTAGGCCTTAACTTTCCTCAGCAACATTCTGTAGTTTTCAATCTAGAAGTCTTATACATCTTTGATAAAAACCACCCTATTTCATAATTTTGGGTGCTATTGTAAATGGTAGTGTTTTTCAATTTCAAATTTTAACTTTTCACTGCTATTATACAGAAAGGAACTTTTTAAACATTGGCCTTATTTCCTTTAACCTTGTTAAATTCACATTTGCAGATGAGGTAGAGAGGGAAGATGGGAGGGGAGGGGAGGGGAGATAGTAAGGGATAGGAAAGGTAGCAGAATACAACAGTCACTAATATGCCATTATGTAAAAATGTGAATGTGTAACCGATGTGATTCTGCAATTTGTATTTGGGGTAAAAATGGGAGTTCATAACCCACTTGAGTCAAATGTATGAAAGATGATATGTCATGAGCTTTATAATGTTTTGAACAACCAATAAAAAAAAATTCACATTTTAGTTCCAGTAGTTTCTTCTTAAATTCTTTCTCTTTAGTCTTCAGATTATCTACATAGACAATCACATTGTAAATACGGTTTTACCCTTTGTTGTTGTTGTTTTTCTCTGTCCTTATTGCATTGACAAGAATATCTTTACATTTTTCAATACTAGAGACGAAAGAAAACACCACATCTTATTCTTCCTCTTAGGAAAAAGCTTCTGGTTGTACCCTGTTAAGGAAGACACTGGCTTCACATTTTCCGTGGATGTCCTTTCTCAGGATGAAGAAGATCCCTTCTATGTCTACATTGCTGAGATGTTAAGCAGGAATTGAAAATGAATATAGTTGTTTCTTTCTACATCTATTAACATAAATATATGGGTTTTCCCTTTTAGCCTGCTGATATGAATGACACTGTTTAATGATAAACCAATACTGCATTACTGGGATAAACTTCACTTGGCCCTGATGTGTTATACTTGCATACATTGTTAAGTTTGATTGGCTAAGTTAAAAAAAAAAAAAAAACTTTAATATCCATGTTCATGGAGACTGATGCTCTGAAATTTTCATTTCTTGTAATTTCTTTAGCTGGTTTTGAATTAGAATGATTCTGCCATCAAGGCTCCTACTATTTTCTGAAAGAATTTATGTAGAAATGATATTTCTTCCTTCAATGTTTAGTAGAAAGCATCTGGGTCAAGAGTTTTCTTTGGGGAAATGGTTTTAAAATACATACTGAAGTTTTTTGTTTTGTTTTGTTTTTGGTGTTTTGTTCTGTTTTGTTACTGGGGATTAAACCTGGGGTGCTTAACCACTGAGCCACATCCCTGCTCTTTTTTATATTTTATTTAGAGACAATGTCTCACTGAGTTGCTTAGGGCCTTAGCTATGTTGTTGAGGCTGGCTTTAAATTCGCAGTCCTCCTGCCTCAGCCTCCTGAGCTGCTGGGATTACAGGTGTGCATCACCACACCGAGACATACTGAAGTTTTAAAAATAGAAATAAGACTATGTTCAACTTGCTTATTTTTTCTTGAGTGATTTCTCTTAGCATATCTTTTAAAGAAATTTTCCATTTAGTTTAAAAACTTGTTGGAAGTTCTAGCCAGAGCAATTAGGCAAAAGAAAGAAAAAAAAAGACATCAAATCGGAAGGAGGAAGCATTTGTAGTCAACATCTTCTAAGGGGGCTGGAGTTGCAGCTCAGTAGCTGAGCGCTTGCCTTGCATGCATGAGGCACAGGGTTCAATCCTCAGCACCACATAAAAAAAAATAAAATAAAGATTAAAAAAAAAAAAGACAAAATCTTCTATAGATCTTATCTATAGGAAAAACCCAAAACACCACCAAAAAGCTATTAGAACTAATGAACAAATTCAACAAAAGTCGCAGGACCCTAAATCAGCACATAAAACTCCATAGCCTTTCTATATTCTAACAGCAAATTATCCAAAAACAAAATCAGGAAAGCAATCTCAATTAAAATAACTACTTAAACAATATTTAGGAATAAATTTAACCCAAAAGGTGAAAAATCTCTATAATAAAAATTATAAATCATTGATGGAAGTAATTGAAGGGAACAATTTTTGTGTGTTCATGGATAGGAAATATCATTGTTAAAATGTCTACATTACTCAAAATAATCTACAGATTTAATGCAACCCCTATCAAAATACCAATGGCACTCTTCACAGAACTACAAAAAAAAAATCCTAAAATTCATGTGGAACCACACAACAAAGCAATCAAATGCAAAAAGAACAAAACAGAATCCATTACACTACCCAACTTCAAAACATACTACAAAACCCGAGTAATGGCAACCTTGTGGTATGACATAAAGACAGACACAGATCAAGGGGACAGATTAGGGATCCAAGCAGTAAAAGCAAGCATTTACAGCCAAATGACCTTTCACATAGGTGACAAGAAGAAGTGTTAGGGAAAGGACAGTCTCTTCAATAAAGAGGGCTAGGAAAATGAGACACACTTGTGCAGAAAAGTAAAAACAGACCCTTATTTCTCACCATATACAAAAATCAATTCGCAGTGGATGAAACACTTCAAAAGAAGACATAAAATGACTGGAAGCAAACTCAGGGAAAATCCTCCAGGACATTGAAATAGGCAAGGATTTTTTAGGCTATGACACCCAAAGCATAGGAAACTAGACAGAAGATAACAAGTGCTGATAAAGGTGTGTTAGTAGGAATGTAGATCAGTACAGCCACTATGGAGAACAATACGGAGGTTCGTCACAAAATTAAAGACAGTATTACCACAAGATCCAGCAACCAAAGGAAAGGCACACACACCTCCACCCCTGTATTTATTGCAGCATTATTCACAACAGCCTATGTATGGAACCAATCTAAGTGCCCATCAAAAGGCGAAGGGGTAAAGAAAATGGATCTGTGCTGTCTCTGGGGTGTGTATGTGTGTGTGTGTGTGTGTGTGGTGGAATATTATTCAGCCACAAAAAAGGATAAAATCTGGTCAATTTTGATAACATGGAAGGAACTGGAAGACATTATGTTTACTGAAATAAGCCAGGCACATATGCTCTCACTCATATGTGGAACTTAAAAATGTTGATTTCATAGACGTTGACAGCAAAATGATGGTTTCAAGAAGCTGGGGGAGAAGAGGAGGGATGGATGGGATGGGATAAGATTGGTTAACAGGTACTGGTGTTCTCTTGCACAGTAGGGTAATTATAGATAAAAACAATGCACTGTATATTTCAAAAAAATGCTAGAAGAAAGGATATTTAATGTTTTTACTATGAAGAAAAGATAAATGCTTGAGGAAACAGATATGTGTACCTTGATTTGAACATTCCACAGTGCATATATGTATTGAAATGTACAATTTATGTGTCAATTAAAGGAAAAAAAAGAATTGAATTTGTCAAACAGTAAGTTTGACAAATATTTTTCATAATATTCCCCTACAGAATCTGTAATAAGAGCTAGATATGTAGCTCAGAGATAGAGCACTTGCCTAATATGGATAAGGCCCTGAGTTTGATCCCCAGCACCACAAAACTAAAGAACAGAATCTATAATAAATGTCATGTGTGCCATTCCCAGTACTGGTTATTTGTGCTGCTTACTTCTTAGCCAAAAATATCTGGATAGATATTTATCAATTTTCTTATTCTCAGTCTAGTTTTTGCTCTCACCAATTTTTTCTAATTTTTTTTGTTTCAATAATTTTTATTCTTACATTTTATTATTTCTTTTCCCCATCTATAATTTGTCCTTTTTCTATTTCTCTATGATAGAAGCTTAAGTTGTTGTTTTTAGAACTTGCAACTTTCCTACTAGAGGTGAAGCATCCATTATCCAAAACACTCGGCACTAGAAGTAGTTCAGATTTCAGAGTTTTGGGGGGTTTGGAAATACTCACATACACGTTGCCAGTTGATCATCTCTAATTAAAATTCCAAAATTCTCCAAAATCCAAAACTTTTGTGGTTTTATTTTGTTGTGCTTAAGTTTTATAATATCCTTTTAACTATTTTTGAACTGGAACTGGATACAATAAAGTTACTGGATAAAATTTGGTTCATGACTTGCGCTTAAACTTCCCAGAACAGCCATTAGCCTAGGGATAATTTGGCCCCTTAACTGAAGCACTGGTCTTCCAAGAGTTCTAGTTGACACCCTGTGTGTCAGGAGGTCTTCGTACTCTGGGAGGTGGAAAAAGAAACTACAGATTGAGCCTTCCTAAGCCCCAAATCTGAAATGCTCCAAAACTGGATACTTCTTGAATACTAATGTGATGCCCCAAGTGGAAAATTCCACACCATTAAATTTTGTTTCTTACATAAAATTAGGCTTAAATATTATAAAAATAATCTTCAGTCTTTGTATATATATATATATATATATATATATATATATATATATATATATATATGAAATTCTTCTCTTTTTTTTTGGTACCAGGGATTGCACTCAGAGACACTCAACCACTGAGCCACATCCCCAGTCCTATTTTGTATTTAATTTAGAGACAGAGTCTCATTAAGTTACTTAGCAAGCCTCGCGCTTTTGCTGAGGCTGGCTTTGAACTTGTGATCCTCTTGCCTCAGCCTCCCCAGCCTCTGGGTTTACAGGCATATGCCACTGCGCCCGGCCTGAAACAAATAAATTTTGTGTTTAGATTTGGGTCTCATCTCCAGGATATTTCAATATGTATATGTAAATAAAAAACTAAAATCCAAAACACTTCTGGTCCCAAGCTTTTCAGATAAGAAATGCTCAACTAGTATTGAGCCTCCTGGATAATTCTAAATCCTGTCTCACCCTGGCCCTAGGCAGTTTCCTCCCATTCATTCACTCTTCAGATCTCGGGCTATCTCTGAGTGTGGCTATCTCCAATCCAAGAGCCTGTCTTGTGAATTGTAATGGCCTCAGTTTCCTCCAAACTCTGAACTCTATTGTGGGCTCTGTTATAAATCTGAAAACACATTCCTGTGCTGCAGCCTGGAACTCTCTGCAGGCAGTAAGCAGCATAATCTCATCTGTTTCTCTTTCCAGAAAGATAACTGTCTTGTGCCATTGGTCTAAATCTGAAAATTGATGTCAAATATATTGCCTAGTTATTTTTAGTTTTTTAAAATGAGAGAAAAATTTTGATCCCTTTCCTGGTCCCCCATTTTTTTTTGGGGGGGGGGGACCAAGGATTGAACTCAGGGGCACTTGGTCACTGAGCCACAGCCACAGCTGTATTTTGTATTTTATTTAGAGACAAGTTTCTTAGCACCTCACTTTTGCTGAGGCTGGCTCTGAACGCATAATCCTTCTACCTCCGCCTCAAGAAACAAACATTATGACGGATGTCACTAAAAAGTCTTCATAACATCTTAATCTGTCTGTTTGGTTTTTTTTAACTTTGTAGAATTAGTTGAATATATAGCATTTTGGTTTTAAAATGGGCTGAAATGTGAGTAACCTAAGTGTCCATCAACTGATGAATCGAAACATACACAGTGGAATACTATTCATCCATTAAAAAGGATGGAGTCCTATAATTTGGGGACGACCAGGGTGAAATTGAAGATCGTTATGTGAAGTAAAATAAGGCAGGCACAGAAAAACAAGAACTTCATGGTCTCACTCCTGTATGGAATCTTAAAAAACCCGATTTCACACAAGTTGAGCATAGTAAAGTGATCACCAGAGTAGTAAGGAGTGAGGGATACAGAAAGTTTGATCGGATCAAATAGTAGTGTTATAGTCAGGTAGAAGCAAGAAGCTCTATTGTGCTATTGCAGAGCAGGGTGACCAAGTAATAATCATGTACTGTCTATCTCAAAAAGGTAGAATAAAGGATTGTGAATGTTTTCACTACAAATAAAAATAAAATTTTGAAGAAATAGGTATGTTTACCTTGATATTGTTGCAGTATCACATGGAACCCCATAAATACAGGCAATTTTTTTATGTTTTTACATGCCAGTTAAAATGAATTTAAATTGAAAATATGTATTAATAATCAAAATATCCTGGGCTCTGGAGTCAGGCAGTCCAGGTTCAAGTACCTATTTAGCCACAACTATTTCTGTGTGACCTTGCATTAGTTATTTACCTCTAAGTCCACCTTATCTATAGACTATCATAAATCTATGCCTACCTCAGGGATGCTATGAGGTTTGAGTGAGAAAACTCCCACACAGCATTCAGTGTTGCTCTTAGTACAACAAATTACTTTCAATAGTTGTTAATGTAGCCAGGCACAGTGGTGCTTGCCGGTAATCCAAGCAGCTCAGGATCCTGACACAGGAGGATCACAAGTTCAAGGCCACCTCAGCAAATTTAGTGAGGCCCTGAGAAACTTAGCAAGACCCTGTCTCAAAGTAAAAAAAAAATTTAAAAGGGCAAGGAATGTAGACCAGTGGTTAAGTGCCCCTGGGTTTCAATATTCATTGAAGACCATCTCCTCTATGTCAGAAGACAAAAACAGCAACCTAGTGTTAGTCTGGTTGATCTAGGGTCCCCACAGCTATTACCAATGGAAATGGTGCCCACTGCAGGCCACACCCCAAACTACCTACACCAGCTGAAGAAGCTCATCGAATTCAGAAACTGAAGGAATGTCACTTGGAACCCCCCTAAGGTTTTCTATCTGGTTTTCTTCCATCAGGATCACATTATCGTCCTTTTAATAGATACTCCAGCCTGCCTCCCTGAGAAGGGGCAAAATGTTCACCATCCTTACTCAGGCCAAGTATTCTACAGGCATGACTCTAGTTCATATTGAGTGTAACAATCACATTCTGAACATCTACTCAAAAACCTAAACAGAAATTATCACATAATAATAGCACAGCAAGCCACCCCAAGCTTTTCTCTATTTAATGTACCCACTGACTTATGTTAAAGCCTTTATTTGCTCTTTTTCCAACCTCTGGGGAAAGATTTTTCCATAAGTGCAACTGTTAAATGAACAAAAACGCCACTGAAGTTTTGTTTTGTTACTGAAGAAGAAAAATACTTGTTATATGTGTTTAGATGCTGTTCTAGAAAAGCTATAGGAAACACTATATAAATCTCATCTAAATGGAGGCAGATTTATTTTTGTAAATCACATATGTATGGAATGATTCATAATAAAGCCACTAATTAAGCTTGTCCTATGAATGTATGTTCCATATAGAGATAAAATACAACCTTGGGTATTATAATTCAGCACCAGTTACATCCTAAACACAAAGAGGCTTAGAGACGTTATTTTCACAGCTTACAAAAGGATTTTCACATACATTATCTCGTTCATTCTTACAACAATCCTGTGAACTAGAGATGCACAACAAAAGAAGAAAAAGAAGATGTCCAACAGCTATTTCTCTATACTCTAAAAATACTTGATTCTGGACTATCTGAATTAATCTCACTTCAAGGTTTGTTGGCAAATACTAATTTTAAGAGTCTGCATCATTTAACTTTGCTTTATTCAGATAGCAATAAAAAACTATTCTGTCATAAACCTGAATTGAACAGCTCAAAATTTTGTCCACCAACTCATCTTTAGTTCCAAAGTTTTTTCTCAACATTTTAGTTTGGAATTTTTCAATGTCTTTAGAAATGTCTCATAATTATACAACAAAGACACCCTCCATCTACATTCACCAGTCAACCTGAGCCAGATTTGTTTTATGCATATACATAAGCATACGTGTGTATGATGCAAATATACGCAATGTACTTAATATGCTACATTTGAAATATTGTGCATGTATTTTTATTAATTATACAATAATAAATACCATCATGTACATTTTTATATAACTCTTATATGGACCATCTGGAAGTTAATAGCAAAAATTATGTCAATTTAGTTGTAAATGATTCACTGTGAATACTCTATGAACAAAGACTTTTTTAAATACAGCCCAATTATCACACTTTGGAGATTTTATTACTGATTCAGTGTAATGATCTAACATATAGCCCATTTTCAATTTTCCCCCAGATGACCCAATCTACACCCTTCATAGCTGTTCCCGCCATCTAAGATGCAGTCTAGGATCAGAGGCTACATTTAGATGTCACATCTCTTTAGTTTCCTTTAAATAACAATCAGTGCCCCCACCCTTTCTGGTCTATGAGGACTGGCACTTCTCAAAAGTACAAGTGTTCATTTGAGGGCTTGTTCCATTGTTTCCTCTTGATTCCATTCAGGTTAAGAACTGCAGGCAGGAATGTTGCTTATGTGGTGTGCAGGGAATGAACCAGAGGGTCTAAGGACATCAGTTTGCTCCTGGGGTCATAATGTTCAATTGCTTAAATCTGTTGCTTATTTAAGGTATTCTTCATTGTCAAGGTATCTCTTCCCATTGCAATGAGGCATTCCAAGTGGTCACACTTTGAGGCTATTCTGCTCCCCAACAATCTTTCACTTACTGCTTCTAGCATCAACTGATCCCTCTTGCCTGCATCACTTATTGATTATAATAGTTCCTCTAAAATAGGGATTTTTTTTTCTCTTTCATCATCCTTCGCCGTTCAGTCACTCTTCAAAAGTATTTCATGAAAGCAAAAAATACCCAGGACCACCTATACGAGAGGGTTAGAAAAAGAAAGCAGCAGCTTCCTGGAGTAGGAAGCTCTCCAGGGAAGCTCACACACCCAAGTGAAGTCTGCAGTCGGCTCTGCATTGGCTGAGTGTATGGAGATATTTTCCCTATGGTTGATCTGCTTCAAAGGAACTCTTCCATTGTGTAAGCTGTGGATGTTTACCATGTACTTTGTGTCAAGATGAGGATGGGGTACTGGCAAAGGATCTAAAGGAATTACATGTTCAAGTTTCATTCAATACCCTCAACTTCCTCTCTAAAGTAGAAGGAAGGCCTTGGAAAACACCAGAGAGAAAAGTGGACCTGGCTGGAAAATCCAGGAGATCATTTCTAAAATATGTTTAGCTCTGAAACTTTAACAGTGTAGATCGAGTACCCCCAAATTATACCCTTTCATCCTTTGTCTCATATAACTTCAGTTCAAAGAAGGACAAAGTATTCCATTCTATTCCTTTCTACTTCTCTTATGAAAAGATACCCTGAGTCCTTATAACTACTTAACTTTATAAACATAGGCTATCATACTTTGGGGATTGATCACCCTAATTCCACGGTAATGCCAAACCCAGCACTTTCTGGGTTTATCCCCCAACATTGAGTTCCATACCACCAAATATTGGGGCAAATTAAAAATAATAATAATTATGTAATTACAGTGTATTCCATGAACAATCAGCCAATGATGCTACCCTGAATATTGTTATTAAGTGCTTAATCTTGTGCCTTTCAAGTTGCCAAAGGGAAGGCCAAAATTAATGTGTGCACATTACTAGCACAATATATGGTAGAAGAAACAAATCACTGAATACTCATCTTGTGAATCTTAACGTTCGAAGGAGTCATTGGAGAGCTAGTCCAACTCCTTACCCCAAGGCCAGGCTCATGTCTACAGTATCTTAAATAGTATTGCCATCTCTGTTTCAATGCCAGTGTGGAAGATGGTCCATGGCACGTGGTAGTTCATTTCATCAATCAACAGTTACACTAAGATAGCCTGGAAACATGGAGCTAAGTATTGATGTGTTTTTGCACATAAAATACAGTAATGGGGAAATGCAAATTTAATTGGCTTCCTTTAAACAGTAAACTAAGTTGGCATACGGATATGAAGCAAGTCAACAGGTAAAATATATACAAAATACATTTCAGGCCAAGGAATGTGGAGATTTCTCCCACCGTGTCTCTTGCCCTGAAACAGATCTACCTCAGTGCCTTTAAGACAATCCTACCATTTGTATCTTTCATCAAAAAATTCCAAGGAGTATTAGTTCTTTTCCTTCTCTCCCCCACACTTGCTTTTACACATTTGGTCTCACTGGATTCAAATTACCCACAATCCAGAAGAGAACAGCCATGGCCACTCATAAACACAAGGACACATGGATATGCAGAGACAATTACAGCCTGGGTGATTAGAACAACAGTGCTACCACAGAAATGGAATAGGAAAGCAACCTGGTTGGGAGAGATAGAGTCTGGGTTTAGTGTCCCAAACATGGCAATTATGGGAACACATTCGGTGTCGGGTATAAAATGCCCAATCAACACTGCCTGGAGACAGCAGTTGTAAACAGGACCAATCCATTGTCTAAGGAAAAGAGAAACGAGAGAAAAGAACAGTAACAAAGACATCTACTTATACACCCCACAAGACTTTCTGACCTATATTTTCAAATTTGTTTTTATTTTCTAATTTTCCCCCAATGAATACGCTTATATTCCTAGTAAGTGTTGTAGAATCGAGAATCAAGTCCTAGGTTACTGGGTGCCAAGAAGACAATCAGTAAAATCATTTGGGCTGCTTCTAATTACCATCCAAAAATATGTAAGAAACAGCTCATACCAGTGGACATGTATCAATGCTTAACGCCTTCCCTGGAGAATGAAGACCATTTCTACAGGCACCCTGGTGCATCACTTGTAATCTCTCTTTAAGGAGAACACAAAAGGATGTCTTTATATTAAATTCATTCATTCATTCATGGCACTGTGATAAGTCGTGTCTCCTGGGAGGTACACAAAGTCCTCACTCCTCTAGATCTTACAGTATTTAAATATTCTTGTGCAAAGTCAAAGATAATTTTGTGCCTTGTATCATTTCAGGGCACTCCTATGTATGAGTGAATATAAGTACAATTTTACAATTTTCTTTCAATACTAGCAAATAAACTACTTTTATCATAAAGCAATAATATGCTACTTACTTTATAACTATAAACAAAATTGCATATTTTAAAACTTAGTTACCAACTTTATCCATCCGCTGCAGCTATTAGTAAAAAGTTCATTAAATCTTTTATGCCACAATAGTCTGAGCTCAGGTTATCCGGGCCTGCCCTATATGTTCAATGTTAAGTTCCTCTCCTTGAACCTGCCAATTCTCCCCGAAATGCTTAGCATCTCCTTCTCCCTACCTCTCTCCTGGCACCCAAATTATCCAGATTCTTCCCCCTCTTTCATGTTGGCATCCCCAACTCATCTAGTCTAAGGCTTCATTCTCTGGATTCTGTTAATTATGTGTATAATCTCTAAAATATATATGTACATGAACACGTATGTGTTTCTCCTACCAATTATATGTAAATTTCCAATCAATTTAACATCTAGGTTTAAATTTTCTTATGTTGTTCTATAAATATTTCATGTAAGTTTCTGTCTTTCTCTCTCTCTAAACTAGAATAAACCTGTAAGCTATTTGGGGGAACACATCCATCTGTGGAGTATATATGTATGTGTGTGTGTGTTCATTAGCAACATTCTATGTGATTTAATGCATATAGATGTAGACAATATTTGCATGTAACTAAAATACCTCTTGGCATTTATAAAATTTCATATAACACCTTATATGCATTGGCCATTTGGTAAATGCTTTAGATCATAATATTACTAACAAGGCCAACATAAATTCATTCCACACATAACCAAGTTTATTTTCAGAAGATCCTATTTGTCGGGGGATGGGGTGGGGGGTGGGGGGTGGAATACTGGGGATTAAACTCAGGGGTACTCAACTACTAAGCCACATCCCCAGCCCTATTTTGAAGTTTATTTGGAGACAGCGTCTCACTGAGTTGCTTAGCAAGCCTTGCTTTTGCTGAGGCTAGCTTTGAACTCACAATTCTCCTGCCTCAGCCTCCTGAGCCACTGGAAGAAAGATCCTATTTTGATGAACAAAGAAGGAAGTAAAGCTTTTAGCATATTGATGTAATTGTTACTAATATTATATCACTGTCCTATATGGTTTAAGACAACATCATAAAGATTAAGAAAAAGACAGATGAGTTATTAGTAATTAATACAGGAATAAAAAAAATCTAAGACTTCAAAGTTGACAATATTTTGTGACCCATAATAATTGGACTTGGGTCTTTCTTTCTCTTATAGAGGTGATAAGTTCATACAGAGTGACCAGTTTCTTCATGAGCAGTCAAAAGACCAGTGAGGCAATAAAACCAGCTTAAGCTCCTTAGGACCATTCTTTAACCAGTTAAGCAGACCACCACCGGAAGCCACCACCGGAAGCCAAGTTGCAAACAATAAAGAGAATGCCCAGGGTTTGAAAAGAGTAAAAACAATTATCAGAAATACACAGGCCAAAGGAAATAAAAGCCACCCAGCTCAATCAGTCTCCACTGAAGTGCAGGTGTGGAAGGGTGACCAGACCAGGCAGGAGAAGACAGATGAGGAAAGAAATCACCCAGAAACAAGACATAATGAACAGCCTCACATTGGTGAGGGAGAGATGGTGTCTCTGAGAGCAAGCTCGACATCGATTTCTATGATGACTGGGATCTCAGGGTTTCACATGCGTGCACCACAAACACACACACGCTCTCATATGCATTAGAGTTGAAGCCATATTTACTCATTATTTAAGGGTCTCAACACTTTCAAATGAAACCAGCCACTGATTTCTATCTACACTTAAGACTTCTAACAAAGTGATGTGCCGTGTCTTGATGGTCTTAGAAACAACAGTTTTGAACTCTGAAGACCCTCCTTATGGTGGGAAGAGGGCACACTTAGTGAACGGGGCTGTTGGAGGCTTCATTTGAAATCACCAGCATTCCTCTTGCCTTTTTCCTGCAAAATAAAGCTTCAAAGTAGCAGGAAGGCACAGACTGAAGAGGTAGAAATGTTCCCTGTAGAAAAACACAGGTGGATCTACTAAATGCAAAATGAATTGAGAGGGAATATAAGTTTTGCTTCCTGACCATCAAAAACAGTTTGGTGGATTTGTGCCAAAACTGGAAATAAAAGCGTGCTCTTTTCTCCCTGCACCCTCCAGAGTTGCCTTTGAAGTCACATGTGCTCCACAGGGCACAGACAGAAACAAAACTCAGGCTCTTTTAAAATTTTATTGTATATGGTTTGATATGAGACAGTGTCCTTCAAATATTTACAAAAAGTCATTTTCAGCTACTTCTTGGATATGCTACACTTTTCTTTTATGCCCTGGAATTTAAATCCATGTTTCCCTCTGGTTATACCTTCTGGTCTCAGAGACAGCCTCAGGGACTTGGCCCAGTCACTTGGATCAGGCTCAGGTGTGCCTGGACGGACAGGCTCCAGCTCTTGGCTTATAGGGACTGAGGCTGACTTCTCAGCCACCTGGCACACCTTGGCCAGCTCCGCAGCCTTCTGGTCACCCCTAACCAGCTCCCTGCAGGGCCTCAGGCCCTTCTTAGGTCACATTCTGCCTCAGCAGCCTATGGGATGAGGTACAGCTGTCCATTCTTCATGCCTGGTACCCTACACAGAAGGGAAGAAAACTATCGCATTTGAGTTAATAATTATCTTCAAACCTAGGGAATTCCTTAATAAGCCTCATTATTTCCTTAAGTATATAAATACTTTTTTTGTTTTCTAACTACTAGATAAGTAGAGTATGAAACCATCCTATCCTGAGTCAATGTCAGGAAACTAGAAGCTAAGATATTGAAACAAAAATATTTTGTATTTAAAAGTGCATTGATTCACCCACTGGATGAATTCTTAAAGAGAAAAAAAATACTAGATTTTCAGCATTAAAAGTTTAAATCATAGGATATGGGATCTTTTCTCTAGAAAGGAAGATAAAACTAAAAGGAATCTTAAAAATCAACTAATATAATTAAAGAAGAAACTGCTGCCCAGAGATTAATGGTTCAAACTAATGGTGGTGTCTAAGGAATACACAAGCCAATTAGAAGGAGGATCCACTGGCCAAAGACATGACAATTTGAATATAAAAAGGAATAAATACAACTGATTCAAATATTTCAAATCTATAAAGTTTATGGATTTATACTGAGTTGATAAATTGTTCATCCCACACCTAGCCTCCAAAATAGAGAAAAATTCTGGTTGAACCCAAGTGGAGATTGCTAGGATCCCAAAAGGGTATTCTAAAAATTAATAAATAAAGACTGAGGAATGTGTTCTTCTTTTCATTTTCAAACTATTTTTCAGAATAATCAAATAATTGGTGATGTTTAATGTATCCATGTAAAGAATCCCAACTAGTAAATGTGCAAAGAATGATAGAATTTGATGTTTTTCACTTTATCACTCCTGGGGAAGATGGGTAGTTGCAAAAACTATAGATGGAAGGTTGATGGGGAACTTTTTAAAAGAATCCAAATGAATGAAGCCAAAGTTCACAAAGTTACGGGCAGGTTTAACAGCTGCCCTATACTATCTGAAGAGCCATTCATAGGATGGGGGTGCATCAGATGATCCCACTCTCTGATTGGCCGCCGATGACAACACTGTCTCAAAGAGCCTTTGACTGAAGAGATGGGGAATATGTCTCATAAATAAATAATAAAAAAACAAAAAGTCCTAAAAGAAACCAGTGGTGGGAGGAAACAACAAGTACAGGAACAAAGATACAAATCCCAACTCACTTCTCAGAAGCCATGTAAGCAAGAGGGAAGTGGAGGGAAATGTTTGACTGGGAGAAGAAAAAAATCTAGCATTCTGTACCCTGCTAAATTATCAAGTAAAGGAGAAATTAAGTCTTTCCCAAACAAAAACTCTGGGAATATGTTGCCAATATACTTATCTTGCAAGAAATATTAAAAGAAGTTCTTTAGAGTGAAGGACAATGATAACAGTCAGAAACAAATCTACATAAAGAAGAGGTACATCAAAAAATGAGTAAGCCGGGCACAGTGGCATATGCCTGTACTCCCAGTGGCTCAGGAGGCTGAGGCAGGAGGATCATGAGTTCAAAGCCAGCCTCAATAATGGCAAAGCATTAAGCAATTCAGTGAAACCCTGTCTGTAAATAAAATACAAAATAAGGATGGGGATGTGGCTCATTGGTTGAGTACTCCTGAATTCAATCCCAATACCCTCCCAAAAAAAAAAAGAATTAGTAAAGGTAAAATACAAAATTCATTTTTCTTATTCTTAATTGATCCAATGGGTAACAGTTTGTTTAAAATAAAATAGCAACAATCCATTCAATCAATGTGTGCTTAGGTATAGATCTTATATATGTGTGTATATGTGCCTAAGTGAATATGTGTGTAAGTGAATCGAACAAGAACATAATACAAGGGACTGAAGAGAGGAATTAAGATTACTATTATTTTAATGAACTTACACTACTCATGAAGGGGGATAGTGTTATTTAAAGGGGGACTTGGATAAGTTATAACTGTATGTTACCTCCAAGGTAACTACTAAAAACTAACTAACTACCTATAACTGTAGTTACCTCCAAGTTAACTACTAAAAAAAAGTATTTTAAAAAGGCACAACTGGTATGAAAAGAAAAGAGAGAAATGGAGTCATTAAAAATTACAATTAAAAACACAAATGGGAGAATCATAGCCTTTGGGACAGGAGTCCCCTGTGTTTTTCCTTTGTGAGAAAAGCAATAAAACTTTTTCTAAAACACACACACACACACACACACACACACACACACAAATGGCAGAAAAAAAGTGAAAGACAAAAATAGAAGCAAAGGAACAAGGGATGACAAATAGAAAATAGAAATAAAAATGGCAGATATTAATCCAACCATATCAATCACCACTTTGACCACTTTGACCATCAATGCACTAAATGTACCAATTGAAAGACAAACTGTCAAAGTGGAATAAAAAAATAAGACCCAGCTATATGTTGTCTTTGAAAAATCCATTTAAAATATGAAGATGCATGTAGGTTAAATGTAAACAGATGGAGAAAAAAATACCATGCTAACAATAATCAAAAGAACACAGAAGTAGCTATAGAAGTTTTAGACCCTAGCAGACTTAAAAGTAAGGAATGTTATCAAAGATTTTTTTTAAAAAGTCATTACCTGGTGATAAAGAAGTCAATTCTCCAAGAAGACATAACAATCCTTAAGGTGCATATATTTAATAACAGAGCATCGAAGTACATGAATCAAAAACTGATAGAACTACAAGGAGAAAGAAATGAATCCACTATTATAGTTGGAGATTTCAACACCCTTGGTCAGAAATGGACAGATCCAGCAGACAGAAAATCATTAAGAGAATAGTTGAACTCAATAACACCATCAATCAACTGGATATAATTGACATGAAGACCATTTCATTCAACAACAGCAGAATATGCACTTTCTCAGCTTACCTGGAACATTTACCAAGACAGACCATATTAAACACACCCTAACAAATTTAAAATAGAAATCATATAATGTCTACTCTCAGAACACAGTGGAACTAAACTAGAAATCAATAACAAACACACTTCTAAATAATATGTGTATCAAAGAAGAAATCTCAAGAGAAATCATATTTTGAATTAAATGAAATGAAAGCACAACTTATCAAAATTTGCAGGATGCAATTAAAGCAGTGTTTAGAGGGAATTTTATTTGGGGGAGAGCAGGGAGGGTACTGGGAATTGAACTTAGGAACACTCAACCATGAGCCACATCTCCTACCCTATTTTGTATTTATGTAGAGACAAGGTCTCATTGAGTTGCTTAGCATCTCGCCATTGCTGAGACTGGCTTTGAACTGGCAATCCTCTGCCTTAGCCTCTCAAACTATTGGGATTACAGGTATGTGTCACTGTACCCGGCTAGAGGGAAATTCAAAGCACCAAATGCATATATTAGAAAAGAAGAATGATCTAAAATCAATTATTTTACCTTCCACTTTAGAAAATTAGAAGGATGGGTCAAGTAAATCCAAGGAAAGAAGAAGAAATGAAATTATAAAAATTAAAGTAGAAATCAATAAAACTGAAAACAGGAAATCAATAGAGAAAAATCAATGAAACCAAAAACTGGTTCTTTGGAAAAAATCAATACAATCAATATAATCAAGAGAACTGAGGGGAAAAGAGAGACACACAAATTATCAAAATCAGAAATAAAAGAGGGGCCATCATTTCAGATGCCACAGATATTAAAAGGATCATCGAGGGCTACTGTAAACAATTCTGTGCCCTAAATTTGATAACCTAAATGAAATAGACCAATTCTTTGAAGGATACAATCTGCCAAAACTCACAAGAAAAAAAAATAGGTGAGTGGGGTTAAAATGCACTATTCTGTTATATTGGTTATTTAAGTTAAAGACACTTGAAAATAAACAGGTACAAAATTATCACTTTGGCCTTTGCCACGTTTCTTAGAAGATAAAATTCCCATGTAAAAAGATGTCCTTCCTATACACGAAAGATATAACATCCTTACCCTCAAGGATAAGAAATCAAAATAGAATTCTGTGCAGACTATTTAAATAAAATGTTATCTTTTAAACCTCCCTGCATGATTTAGCTGCTTATTCACAATTATTCTTTGTTCAATCCTGTATATGAGTAACTGACTCTAACTACTTCTTCAGGTCCTCCTTTTCCTATGAGGCTCCCACCATGTAAAACTTGTAAGTAATTATGTATCTTTTTCTCCTGTGAATATTACATCAACTTAATCCTCAGATCTAGCCTAAACTTTAAGAGGATGAAGGGAGGGCTTTTCCATTCCTACATAGACAATCTGAATGGGTCAATATCTATAAAAGAAATTGAATCAATCTTTAATGAACCTTCCCAAACAGAAAATGCAAGGCTAAATGTGTTCACTGGTAAATCCTACCAGACATTTAAAAAGAAATGATACTAATTCTTTACAATCTCCTTCACAAAATAAAAGCTGGAGGGATACTTTCTAACTCATTCTATGAAGTCAGCCTTTCCCTAATACTGAAACCAGACAGAATGGACACTATGTATCTTCCACAGTTAAGTCTCAGGGGACTTGGACTGTGTTTACTCTGAGGACTTTCTCTATAACTAAATATGCAGAAGTAACAAAAAAGAAAAAACAGCCAGAGAAAAGCACAGCACAGTCTGAAACTAAAAGTATGGAGAGAGACATTTCTAAACATTGTTACTCTGTTATACACATGGAGCTCTGGTGGGTGTGACAGACCATGAAGCAAGACTTCAGTATTCAAATAAAAACACCATTCTCTTTCCTCCTCACTGAACTATGCATTTCTTCCATCCATAAAGTTTGAGAGAGGAAATAAGAAATAAAAAAGAAAAAGAAATTCATTTGGCAAGGACCTGGGTCCCAGCTCCTGTTGGTACCTATCTCTAAAATGAAGTTGGTAAGATTTCCAGCTATTGAGCTTTGGAATAGTGACTTGGTGTGCTTCAGGCACCATCTTCTTTTTTTAGTATGTATGTATGTATTTATATTGAGTGGAATGCTAATCCTATAAAATTCACCTAAAACACATAATTCCATAGGTGTCAGTATGTTCTCAAAGTGGTATAGCCCAAACTACCATATAATTCCAGAACACTTTCATAATCCTTAAAAGAAACCCAGTAGGCATTGGCAATCATTCTCCATCCTCCCCTTTCTCCAATAACCTCTGCTGACCACTAAGCTACATTCTGTCTCTATGTATTTGCCTGTCTTGGATTTTTCATATCAATGCAGTCATATAGCATGAGGCCTTACTACTGGGTTTCTTTTCTTTAGTGGAATATTTTCAAAGTTTATCACTTTTTAGTATGTATCAATATTTCATTCCCTTTTACAAGTGAATAATATTTCATTGTATAGACATGCCAAATTTGTTTACCCATTCATCAGTCAGCAGACATTTGAACTGTTTCCACTTTATAGTCATTATGCATAATACTGATATGAGCATTTGTGTACGAGTTCTTTTATGGACATACGTTTTTTCAATGAAGGGGTTTTCAATGAAGGAGTAGATTGGTGGATCATATGGTAACTCTATTTCATTCCCTTTTTGAGGAACTGCCATACCATATCCCAAAATAGCTACACCATTTTATATTCCTAACAGCAAAGTGCAGGGGTACCAATTTCTCCACATTCTATCCAATACTTGTTATGATCCACCTTCTTTACTTCATCCATTCTAGTAGGTATATAGTGGTACCTCATTGCAATTTTAATTTGCATTTCCTTATTGAGTACTGATGTTGGACCTCTTTTAGTGTGTTTTTTAACATTTTCTTTGGAGAACAATCCAAATCTTTTGCCTACTTTTAATTGGAATATCTGTCTTTTAATTATCAAGTTTAGAAATCCTGTATCTATTTGGGACACAAATCCTTTAGGGTCTGCAGATATTTTCTTGTATTCTTTGAGCATTCATTCCACTTTCTTGAGAATATCTTTGGAAGTACAGGTGATTTTGAAATCTAATTTATTTTTCCTGTGGGGTGTGTGTGTGTGTGTGTGTGTGTGTGTGTGTGTGTGTATAGATACACACACTTTTGTGACATATATAACCACTGCCTAGCCTCAGGTCTCAAAGATTTATGCCTTTTTTTTTGTTTTTTGTCTAAGGATTTAGAGTTACAGCTATTATATTTAAGTCATTGATCTATTTTGAGCTAATTTTTATATGGTGTGAGGTAGGGATCTAACTTCATTTCTTTGCCATTTTCTTTTTATGACACTTTCTGGTTTTGTGAAGCTGCTGCCCTCACACATGTTTTGCCTCAGTAAAAGTCACAGGTTCAATATTAGAAAAGCAGATGTATATTCAATAAACTAAAACTACTAGTTAAATTTCAAAAGAAAGAAAGTACTATATCTTAGGAGGATAGCTCAATGAAGAGTTGCCTATTATGAGTAAAATATAATTTTTATTCCTATGATCCCTAATTGATGGCACTGAGGGAAGAACACAGGATGGAGATGAAGTACGTGAACTCCAAAGCCAGAGTCTATATTTTTTTAAATTTTTTAAATTGTTAATTGACTTTTATTTCATTCACTTATTTATAGGCAATGCTGAGAATTAAACTCAGTGCCTCACACAAGAAGGGAAAGTACTCTACCACTGAGCCACAATTCCAGCCTAGATTCAATCTTAATTCTACTATTTTCAAGCCATGTGAATTAAAGTCAAGTTATTCTCTTCTCAGTGCATCAGATCTGATTTTAAAATGAGAATAAATAAAATACACATCATCATAGACTTATAAGGATTATGAGTTAATACAGGCAAAGAACTGAGAACCATGCACAGTACCCTGTGGACACCCAACACATGCGAGCTATTATTATCAGTGAAGGTCCCATCCTATTAACACTACAGGTACAGTTTCCCAAGAAACATGTCTCAAAATAATGGAGCTTGGATAATTGATATGGTTACCATGACAACATCTCTGATTCTCTTAGAGGTTTTCCTTAAATCCCAGAGCCTTAGTGCTCCCCAGCAGGGGAACCACTGGATAAAGTAGTTCCTGTATAAAAGTGTATAAAGTGACCTGTATACAAGTCACTTTCAAACTTTTTTTTCTTTTTAACATAGCCCCAAGATGATCCCTCGAGCCCATCTCCTCCTATCTGTTCCCGGTCACAATGCTCACGTATCTTAAGAACCAGTGTTCTCATAGGTCTGCCTTTGGGCTTGGCACACTCAACCCCAGTACAATCTTCTTAGGAGTTTTAGTCTTTTTCTGGGAAATCAACTTGGTCTGCCCACCACAGCCACTCTGCTTCCTGTCACAATGCTGCTTTCCCTGGGCATGGAGGGTCCCTGCCCTCCAGCACTGTGTCATCTTGTGGGGTCGGTGCTCACCATTCTTCTCACAGACTTTCTTGTGGGTTTTGGAAGCACTCACCACCTCTGCAGGAGCATCAATGGCATGGAGACAAGCTCATATTCTGATTGGTTTTCCACAGACCTGTAGGTTTACCTAAGACAAACCCAGGTGCCAAATTTTCCATGCCACAAAAAAAAAAAAAAAAATAGACTTAATTAAGTAATACTGCACTCTCTGGATCCTTTCTCTATAGTGTTGCTTCCAGGTTATTTAGCAACAGTGTTAGAAAGACTTCATAATACCAGGCATGGTGGTGCATGCCAATAATCCCAGCCACCAGGGAGACTGAGGCAGGAGGATCACAAGCAATTTAGTGAGGCCCTAAACATCTTAGCTAGTAGATGTCTCAAAATTAAAAAATAAAAAGGTCTGGGGTTGTGGCTCAGTAGGAAAGTGTCCCTGGGGTCAATCCCCAGTACCGAAAAGAGAAAAAAGGGGAATGGGGTTGTGGCTCAGCTGAAGAGCGCTTACGTAGCATGTGCAGGGTGCTGGGTTCGATCCTCAGCACCACATAAAAATAAAATAAAGGTATTGTGTCCAACTACTACTAAAATAATATTTTTTAAAAAAAGAAAAAAGAAAAAGCAATACTTCATAACCCTAGAGTCAAGAGAGCTGGATTTTTTTCCCCAGAATTTCCTGCACATGCTTTCTAAGGTTTGGAGACACATTCCATCCATGTAAACCCACATCCTAAGCAATTTGAGGTCTCCCTTCTAATGATGATCTTTTATACTGTCAATCCCTAATGATTCAGATTTGAACATGTCTCCATTCAAAAGAGATTTCTTACCAGTGAGAAAGTTTCTGGAACATTTTTCTCCTTAGACCTAACAACTATGCCATCAGTTAGTATACATTTAGCAGTTGCAAATTAATGTCATTTTAATGTCAAAAAATGCAAAATGTAGCTAGATAGGGAAACTTCCTGGAATCAAATCATGGACAGGGTGATTACTGAGTTCTGACAAATGTCAAGATTTGTTCGACCAGCCAAACATTGCTCTCTTTCCTCCAGAAGGTACACTATACTTATTCTACAGTGCTTCTGTGCTTAAAACTATTTTCAGAATTCCTCTTCAAAGTTCCTTTCAGGACTGGGAGTGTAGCTCAGTGGTAGAGCACTTGCCTGGCATGTGCTGTGGGTCTGATCCCCAGCACTGCAAAAAAAAAAAAAAAAAAAAAAAGAATTCCTTTCAGACCCTATTAGTTATCTACGTGCACAAACATCACACACTCTTCAATATTTTATACCTTTTTTTTTAAATCCAAAATGGGATTATTCAGCTTGATCACTCACCCAGTCTACCCTCTACTGAGGGCAACACTGTCCGATTCCAGAACTCCTGCATTTCCTCCCTGGACACCTCTTGTGACTCATTTCAGTTCAAACAGAGCTTTGTCTGTAACAGACCCTATTTCATCCCAGAGCTCAAGCTGAGAGCAAAACAGCCTGAACTCCACCCTAGAGGCCTGCCTCACTTAAGAAAATAGACTTTCTTCTTCCAAACTGAATTCAGCAAGAATACACTAAGGTCTCTCTCAGCTCATAAAACAGGGAATCCACTGGGTGAGGTGGGCTACAAGGTCTCCTACCAGCAGGTCAGCCCGTCCTCCTGGATCCCCGTTCTCTGGCACTTCCCCATCCTATCCTCCCAAGGGGCTGTTTTAAGACTTAATTTCTCCAGTCTTAAGAAGCCCCTATCCTAGTTATAACTTCCGTGGAAATTTAAAAAAGAAAAAGAAAAAAATCCAGGACCAATTCTCAATGTAATACTATTCGACAAAAATAAGGCATAGAGGAGCTACTCCTCAGACCAGGTGAGGCTACCTGCCTTCAGCCTCCTGTAGCTCTAGGAAATGAGGCGAAGAAACCAAACCACAAAGAGTTTTTCCACTAAAGAAGAAAAGAACAACTTTGACAGGCAAAGCAAATATACCCACAGGGTTCTTCCACTGACCTGAGACACCATGGCGCAGCCTTCAGCAGGAGAGTGGAGCTGGCCAGGGCTCGACACAATGGGGGCTTCTGTGCAAGGAGGGTGGCCAGCCATCCCAGCTGGCCTGGGACTGTCCCGATCCCAGCTCTGGAAATCCAGCATTTCCAATGACTACCCTGCCACCATGGTGGCTGCTCTTTCTTTGTCACCTTACCTCCAAACCAGGACCATACAAGACAGGACACCAGAAACTAGCAAAGAGGTAAGGAGGAGTAGGGCAGCTTGTTCCTGAGACAGGACTTTTTAGGCCTTAAAGAGGTTTGATGGGTTAGATGAAGCACAGTTCTCAAGAAGCCCTTCTTTTACTCAAGAACCAACAGTTGCTCAGTCAGGGAGTGTGTACCCTCAGAGAAGCCACTGGATCTCTTCCTGGGTTGGGGATTAGACTTGCCTACTAGCCCAGTGGTAGAGACTCCCACCCCAAGTTTCCAAAACTTTGGTGCTCAGACCATCTGCGTTAGAATCCCCTGTGAGACTGATGAAATCCAAGTTTCTCTGGCTTCTTGCTAAATCAGTCTCTGATAATAGACAATTCAGAAATCTCCATTTTTTCAGAAAGCAAAGGATGTGTCTGGTGAATACTGAAATCCAAGGACTGATGTCCCGACTACTCTTATCCCAAACACTCACCCTCATCACAAGAAAGATTCTGATGTCAGCAATCTTCAGGGTCAGCAAAAGCAGGAGAGAGGAGAACTTGTCTCTGGGGCCTCCCTGTATCCCTGTCCTGTCTCAGGTTCCTTATCCCCTTTTTAAACACTCAAGAACCATCACCACCTGCTGCCTTATGGCTGGATAACATTCACCCAAATCTACCCACTCTAAAGGGTCTCTGTTCCAAAATCACCTGCAATTTCTCCTTTTCCGACCACCAAACCTTTTATTCACAGACATTTGAATTCACTATTATGAAAGCTATCTGGATAGATTAATTCACACCTAGGGCAAAATGACTGATATAACATGTTCCTTTTGGAAAGGGGGAGTTGCTTACTACCTCAAGGAGTCATGGATTGATGGGGTTAAAGGACATGGAGAGAAAAACACTCTCAGAGTTGAAAGTACTGGAATCAGTACTTTCTACTAACTTCCCTGACTGACACAAAAATTTTCTCTATTTGACAAGGGAAAATTCCACTAAAAGACTATTATACAACTCCTCATAACATTGCTTATATTCACTATGCCTACAGGAAAATAATCAAAGTATGTTCATGGGTCTTAGGCAAAAAAGGGTCTAAGTCCTCCCTACCACTTATTGGCCATGTGACTCTGGACAATGTACTTGACTTCATATTTGTAGAAATGGAAGTAAATATAACACTTACCTCAAAGAGTTGTTAGAATTCAAAGAAACAATTTCTTTTCAAAGTATCTAGCATTTGTAACTTAAATAACTTTATTAATCATTGTTATCAACACTGTAAGAGTACATAATTAACAATATTCATCTGACAACTTTCCTGCATTCAATTACACAGAATTATTCTTGTGAGCTTGGTGATCACGGCTCATTATTCAGAAAGTCTTGGGTTGTTCATTTATAACTCTGAAAAGCTGAGAAGGATAGTGGTCATGACCACCAAAAATGGTTTTTGCCCTGGACCAGTGACATCTGTACAATTAATTCACTTTATTCCTGCTGAGTATCTAAACACACCATGGCTACTGTTGCTAATTTCCTCCTTGAATTTTTAGTCTTTGAAATCCATTCAACAACATGATCACTGAGCCTGAGACCTCCTGAGCCACTTCCTATAGGTGGTACCACCTAAGCAAAAATGTAACCAGACGTGGAAAGGACCTGAGCATGGTGGGATGGCCTGAGCTATGAACTCTAACTAGCTAACAGCTCCTCTCTGCCAGACTCCTCTCCTGGAGGGTAATGATGACTCTAACCACAAAAGACAAGGAGGAAGAGCATGACTTCCATCAGGAGAAACCGAGAGGAGAGGGTCTGGCATCGTTGGGGCAACTGACTGCATTGTCCCAATTCACACTAAAGACCTGCAAAAATGTGTTTATGTTTTGCTGGGAATTTCCAAGATCCAAGACAAATGGACACATAGTAATAATAGATGGAAAGAGTTCATGGCCTTTGAGTTCTGTGCTCAACATAGGATGGCCCAGAGAGTCAAATTGAGGGGCTCTCCCAGGAGACAAGAGAAAAAAAATGTTTAAAATAAAAAAGAACAAGATCATGGCATTTGCAGTAAATGGATGTGTTAGAGAAGATTGTGCTAAGTGAAGTTAACCAATCCAAAAAAACAAATGCCGAATGTTTTCTCTGATATAAGGGGGGAGACTCAAAGTGGGGTAGGGAGAGAGAGCATGGGAGGAAGATTATTTCTAGATAGGGAAGAGAAGTAGGAGGGAAAGGGAAGGGAGATGGGGAATAGCAAGGATGGTGGAAGGTGATGGTCATCATTATACAAAATACATGTATGAAGATTTGAATTTGGTGTTAACATACCTTATATACAAAGAGAGATATGATAAATTGTGATATATATGTGTATTAAGAATTTTAATGCAAAAGAGAGAGAGAGAGAGAGAGACTACATGTATAATGGTAAAAATAAAAAATAAATGTACTGTTCAAGGATGTCTCCACTGTGATTACAGGGTAGAATGAATATAAGCAATGTCCAGCTTATAGAAAAACCAAAAGAGGGGTCAGGGTTCAACAAGATGTCAGAGCAGGGAATGCAGACCAGACATAAAGGATGGTGACAAAAACCCAACAAGGAGGGCAAATGCAAATAAAACTGTTGATTCTTTGAGCATTTACAGACTCCAGGGCCTATGCTGATGTTCAGCAAGCAACACCCCCCTTAATGCTTATGACAACTTTGTGAGGAAGATGAAACCCCCAGGAAGCACTGAGAGGTTCTGCAACTTGCCCAGAGTCAGACAGCTAATTAACTCCAAAACCACAATTTGAACCCAGGCCCCCCAATTCCAAAATGTAAGCTTTTAAATAACCGCACTAAACAAAGAGAGCCAGAAAAGAACAAAGTTTAGCAGAGAGTCACTGCTATTATCCAAAATACTTCAAGCAAAATGAAATCGAATTACCAAACATAACAGGGTTGGGGATTTATCTCGGTGATATAGTGCTTGCCTAGCACACACAAGACCCTGAGTTTGGTCCTGGGACCTGAAAAAAATTAAATAATGTAATATAAAATAACCAAATATAAATAGTTCATCATAATGAAAGTCACTAATCGGGACACCCTGATATTTTACACATGACCCATTTCTACTTTGATTCTATTGGTTCAATTGTGATTTTAGCCTTCAGATCTTTTTGAAAGCAATTCAACAACAAAATTTTTAAAAAGAACATAGTCATCTCTAGTTACAGCATGTACACAGAGCTCTCAGATGTGAGGAGCGGTGGCTGGCCTGGGAGTTTTCATGATCAAGTTACATAGCACTAGTGAACCTCTTTCTGGGAATCGAAGTCAAGCTCTAAGGGCTATAATTCTAAGTAACATGAAGAAATTAGAGAAAGACATTCTCATTAGCATGAAGCTTTACAGTTGTGGCCAAAGGTTTCGAAAGAAAATGTAAAATCCAATCAGGAAAAAAAGACTATGAGATGCTGCCAAGAGCTAAAGAAATACAGACTGCAATCAAGCAGTGGAGGAAATCAAGTTGCAACCTAATGAGAATACAGACAGATGTCCACCCAAATCAGATGAAAGGAGGACGTAAGAATATCAACCCAGGAGACCAAAGTTGAAAATCCATCACAACGGAAGGGTGTGGACTGCAGTTGTCATAGCAACTGCATAGGGCTTAGCCTTATGTTGCCATAGTAATTAGAAAATGGATTTATTTGTAGTTCCCAAAGAAAGCTGGACATGTGTCTCTTCAACCCCAAATCTCTGCAAGATAAACATCTGTATACTGGCACATATTATCGGCCCAGTCCTCAACCAGCACGGAAACCTCAGCCCACCTCCTGCAATCGATTTGCTTCCCAAAGTGAATGTCTCAACAGCTCTAGGAAAGAAATGGAATCAAATATAGAGATGTTGAAGCAAATAAAATCCATGGTATTAATAGCTTTGTGTGAAGTTCGCAATTATCTTTGTAAATTCGGTATTAAAGTGTATGGAATGTTTGAGAATCTGGAGAATCTAATATCTTTGAGAATATGCAATTGATTTGAAACCTGTGATGGAGTAAAAGGTGAAAAATACCAGAATTTTCAAACACTATTTGAATATTTAGAAGAATGAGGAATCTATTGTATTTGTAAATTTAAGTTTTAGTTGACAAGAATTATTCAAGTACTTAGGAAAGTGCTGTGATCTTCAGGTTTGCCTTATTGGAGATTCTAAGTGATTTAAAAGCAAACTGGATCTATTTACTTACAAAAACAACTTTAAATGTTTAAGGAAATGTATTTAAATTACAAACCAAATGGATTAATGGAAATTTAGTCTGTCTGATTTAAATTTACTAACCATTATTTAAAGCAAACACCTGAAAACTGTTTTGTTTTTATACATTACTTATTAGATTTATATACTGAATGTATATATTTAAGGTAAATAAAAGTATGAGATGAAAATAAATCTAGTTTCCAACTTTAACAAGCCATATTAAAAATTAATACCATTTAAAACTAATATCAATTGTAGTCCAGCAAAAAATGCACAGCCTGAATCTAACCTTAAATAGATATCAAATAAAGGCAAAATAATAGTTATTCCATCAAAATACTGGATTACATTATTCAAAAATATTATTGTCATGAAATAAAAGAAAAAATAGTTCCAGAGTACAGATGACCAAGGGACAAGTCAATAAATTGCATGAACGGAAGTTTTCTTTGACTAAAAGTGACATTATTGTTTCATTTAGTGAAATCTCAATAAAGTCTGTGGACTAGATAATACTATGCTATCAATGTTAATTTCCTAATTTTCAAAATTATACTTACATGAGGGAATATCTTTGCTTTTAGGAATTACAGTGTTTTTCTTAGGAGCAAAGAGATATCTCCTCTGTACTTATTTCAGTGGTTCATAAAAAAAAATGATAATAAGCCAAAAAGAGAAAATGATAAATGAAATGTATTAAAATATCATCATTTGGAAAATCTGGATGAAGTATATAGGAACTCATTGTAATATATTTTGTATATCTAGTATTATATCAAAATAAAAGCTAAAAGGAGGAAAAACTAACTATTTAAAGTAATTTTTTTAAAATCTTACATCAAAATCACCCACTGACAAGCACAAAAAATTAATAGCTAGAAGTATAAGGCATAATAGGATTAAATAAAGCATACAAGAGGAAAATTTCACCTTCTTAATAAAAGTCTGAAAATTAAAGAAGGCATTACTTAAAAGATATTAAGTTTTCCTAAATCTACCTTGAACCCAAAATCAATTATAACCCTTTGGAACAAGGGCTCTGGTCCCAAGAATGTACGGTGTTCACAACAAATACCCGCCCAAGGTTTTACCCAATAGGGCATTTGAGGTATAGGGTGATCACCCCGACCCCACCACAATATTTCCAACAGATACCTCTTCTGGAAAATCTTCCTCTTGGTCCAATACCAAAGGCTCCTAAGTGGAAGGCCAGCCCCACCCCTGCTGTCCACACACCAACTCCAGCCAGGCCAGGACTAAAGGGCTTTGAATCACTCTTTGTAACAGGGGAAAAAAGACCTTATTCAGTAGGGAAACTTGTAGGAACAATAATTCTCTTAGCATTCTCCTTGGTAATATTACCCATCATTGGTGGTGTTCCTGATATATAGATAATCTGACTCAAAATATGCCTGGCCCTTCTCTGAGACAATGACCAGACAGACCAACCAAATAATTTTTAGAAAGATTTACAGCTTCACCCAGAGTAGAACCAGGCCCTTCCATTAGCCTGACTTGGACCACCCTGTACCCTGTAGCCACACAGGCTCCCACTCCACCTACTCTGATGGCACCATGTGACAACATGACAGTGGTCTTGATTGCCTCACCCAAACCCCATGGCAAAACTACCCAGCCAGGCCGGTTAAGATTTCTCAGGACAGAACTTGAGAAAACAAAAGTCAACAGCAAAGAACATTTTCTAACAGGACAAATTATTAAAAATAAAAACAGGGGCTGAGGCTCAGTGGTAGAGTGCTCGCCTAGCGTACATGAGGCACTGGATTCGATCCTCAGCACCACATAAAATCAAATAAAGATATGTGTCCACCTACAACTAAAATATAAATATTACAAAATAAATAAATTAAATAAAAATAAAAACAAAGATCTAAGGGAAGTTGTGATTTCTTCTTCTCTAAATTCTTTAAAATGATGGAAGAATTTACTTACATTGAATATTTCAAATATTCCCAGGCAGCAGGCATGAAGGCACATGCCTGTAATCCCAGTGGCTGGGGAGTCTGAGACAGGAGGATCACGAGTTCAAAGCCAGCCTCAGCAACAATGAGGCACTAAGCAACTTAGCGAGACTCTGTTTCTAATAAAATATTAAAAAGGGGGTTGGGGATGTAGCTCAGTGGTTAAGCACCCCTGGGTTCAATCCCTATTACCAAAAATGAAAAAATCCCCATGCCTGAAAATAGGAGATAGACTATATATCCTTGTGTGTGTTGAGAGAGAGAGAGAGAAGGAAAGATATTAAAGCATAGCAATATATAACAATCACCTTATCCTGTCATTAGTTCACCAAGTCCCAACTAAGCATATGTTATAAGCATAGCAAGCTGGGGAAAGGAGGAGCTTTCAAAACCATGTACAAATGGGAGTTAGAATATAAGCATGAAAAGGGCTTTATTAACTGCTTAGCACAATGGTTCAACAAAACCAATGCAAGCAGCTTCATTTTCAAGGTAAGAAATTTTGCAGGAAGAGGGTAGGAAGAGGACAGAGAGATTCTAAACTGTACAACCACAAGTCCTAGTAGAGTTGAAAGCTTGAGATTCTGATGGTTGGTCTGGAATAACTAGGGAATCTTGGCCAATCACCCCACTTTCCCAGATCCCAGATTCCATATGTGCTCAATAAGCCAACTGAGCTAGATGACCCCCCATGTCACTACCAGCCTTAACAAACAAACAAATAAAAATTACAGAATTTCCACCATAGGACTTTAGTCCCCTTGAACCTACATTGCAAGCCAGGCCAAGATAAGACAAGAAAAAGCCTAAAATAAGACCATTCCAGAAAAACTTGACAACTAGTTTATTCCCTCGAAAGGAGAAGGGAAATGGTAATTATTTGATCAGGAAAAACAAATTGTGATTATTCAAATAAATGCAGCAGAAAACTCAAACGAGGAGAGGATCTGCGATCTGCTTCTCCTGGGATTAGTAAGAACAGGAACATTCCCTGGCCTGCTGTGCAGAGCAACCACAGCACATCTCATGCCCTTGGAAGGCAGAAAGGTGGCACCCCACAGGGACTTCATTCTTGTTCTCCTTTGCCTTTGTATCTGCCCTCTAAGGAACAAAGATGCAGTCATAGCCCTCAGTCCTTCCCTTTTTCCCAGTATTAGGTAACTCCTGCAGGTTGGGCTGAAAGGGCGGCTGGCACTGGGAGAAGCTGGTGACTGGTGCCACGCCCCCTGTGTGACCAGTGGCTTTCTTGATGTTGCTTCCAGCCAGCCAAATTGCCCCACAGAGGAAACCCATCTCCCTAGCCTGCTGAGCCTCCTCTACTCCAACAAAACAGACTGGACTAGGGAGAGCCAAGGTCCAGCCTAGTACCATCACTAACGGCCAAATGGCCTGGAGCTCATGGTCTGACTCTGTTCCATCCACTTGCTCTGTAAAATAGTGCTTCATGTCAGATCCATCATCTCAATTAAAAGCATATTAAAGGATGACTGGGGTTGTGGCTCAGTGGTAGAGGGTTCACCTAGCACGTGTGAGGCACTGGGTTCAATCCTTAGCACCATATAAAAATTTAAAAAAATAAAGATATTGTGTCCATCTACAACTAAAAAATATTTTTTAAAAAGTATATTAAATGAAGGGCTGAGGTTGTGGCTCAGGGGTAGAGCGCTCGCCTAGCACGTACACGGTGCTGGGTTCAATTCTCAGCACCAAATAAAAATAAAGGTATCTTTTAAAGTATATTAAATGAAATAAAAAGGTAAACATATTTTAAATACATAAGAAGCCCCTTTAAATTAAGATGATCTACCTACCAGCAGAAAATGGGATAGAAAGGGCTATTATATAGAAAGTAAAATTGGCCAAAAAAACATTAAAATATGCTCATTCGTAGACCAAGGAATTGAAAATAAGACAATCATTTAATATTATTTTTCTCCCAAGAGATTGGTAAAATTTGAAAAATTAACAATGGTGTGTGGAAAGACGAGAATTCTCATTCATGTCATCTGGAAGGGCAGGTCGATGTTGCTTTTGGTACTTTCCAACAAAATATTAAATATGCACTTGCCTTTTGACTTGGCAAAATCTCTTCTAACACTGTCCTAGAAAAATACTCCTACATCTACCAAAGACATATGTACAAAAGATGTTCCATGTGGCACTGTTTACTTAAGTGTCCATTGACTGAGGGATGGTTACATCAATTATACAACACCTGTACTGTAGAATATTAAATTGCCATTAAGAAGATGAAATAGATTTATTTATTTTTTCTGATATGGAATATTATGAAACTCGAATGGTGCCTGACACCCAGGAGCCACTTGAAAATTACTTGTTCAATAAACGAATACATACACACTTTCTCATAGCACTTTATATATTCTATCTTATCTTATTCTTAGGATAATCCTATGATAGGAGTCAAGCGGTTATTATTATTCATGGGATAATGATGAGGAAATTAAACACCAACATGGTTTTGACCTCCCCAAGATCAAAAACCTAAGGCCTGGTTCCAAAATAGAACAAGGTCCATTGGGCAATACCCTTTGGTGGCTGCCATCTCTCTGCCTGCAATGAGGCAAACCTATGAGCAAACCCCGTGGGGATGCACCAAGTTTTTAAGCAGCTGGAGGATCATCAGTGATTGCTTGCTGACTTAGACCAAATATTCTTTTACCAGCAAAGCCTCCATTAGGTGAGGTTTGGCTCTCTGGGCCACTGCTCAGGCCCATTGGGCATCTAACAACAGGTTTGAAAGGAGGTCATTCAACAACAGGTCGTCATGGAAACCCTAACCCCCTTCTTGCCCCTGGAACAAAATGAAGCAGGAAGGGAAAGAGGAGCATTTGTTAAATGCCTGCTATGAGCCAGGCGTGATGAATAGGGAAAAATTCATCTGAGTCTTCCTTTACAAATCACCAAAAGAAAAAGAAACTGTGCGTTGTTAGGCAGAACAGAACGGACCTGCATCACCGCTTAATCTAGGTCAGTCATAGCTGCAAAGAAAGTTGATTTCACATGGTGTGTACTCCAGTCATCCCTCCCGTGGCCGCACGTGCCGGGCAGCATGATGCTCATCGCCGTGTAACACAACTCTGCAGTAAACCTGCCTTCAACACACATTCTGCCTGTTCATGCCTGGGACAGACACTCCAGACAGCAGGAAAAACGGACTGGCTGCCTTCAAAAAACACACACACGCTCTGGGATCAGACAGAGGACAGGCACTGTGTTGGCCATCTCAGAGGTTGCACTCCCAGCAAAACAGTCTCCTTTCACCTTTATCCATCCTACTCCTCTTGCATTACCAGAAAATGGGGGAAATGGTGCTTGTTTGGGCCTTGTTACCTTGGAACTTTCATCTTAATTACAGGAGCTCTTAGTAACGGTTGCTTAGGAACAAACACATTTGAAATAGATTTGTTGACTTATTATAAGACGATCTGAAAAAGACCTGAGAGTGAAATGCACTGATGGAAAAAAATAGTAAGGGTCTAGTAAAGTCAAAATATTTTTTAACTACAAAAGTACTTGCCAACTTAGAGCATTACTACATCTCAAAGATATTACTGAATTTCTGCAATCGTCGTTTTTTGGGGATTTTTTTGTTTTTGTTTTTTGGGTTTTTTTTTTTTTTTACTTGCTACTTTGTGACTGATGAGGCTCAGAACCATTTCAGACACAGTTATCTGATTGCGAAGGTACCAGGGCCCCCGTGTGATAAGTCTGAAGGGTTTTAGGATGCAACATTCCACATGGAAAAGATAATGGCTCCTGGCTCTCCCCAGGTCCACAAGATCCTTCCTTGGCATGGGTCTCAGTGCTTTTTCCTATTCAAGATCTCAGAAGTGCCTGAGGCTTCTGGGGAGCTTTCAGTCAGAAGGAAAAAAATCAAGCAAAGATTTGCCTCAATCTTTCCAAGAATATTTCTTCAGCACCTTTAATAAAATCTGTGACAAAAGTGGAAATGGAAATATGTTTTAGGACACCATCCTACACACATCTTCCCCAGAGCAAAACCTCCACCCCACACACCTTCCTCCCTGATCTGGGGGCCTCCTCCTGGTACCTGACAAGGTCTCTCGCCAGCGTCACTCACCAGCTCTGCCTCAGGAACCGGGCTCTTCACCCATTAGATCAGATGAAGGGATCCTCGTTGACAGAGTAAATGCCTCCCTCCCTTGTGTCTTTCTGGTATTTTCCTCTAACTCTGCTGCTTCTCCTGCCTCTTTTCTTGCTTTTTTTTTTTTTTTTTTTTTTTTAAGTTCTCAAAAGAGGAGCCTCCATTGACTGGCTTTCCTTCCCTACTTCCCACTCCATCCTCAGCCCACTGCAATCTGACTTTACCACATGGTTTCCTCCTCCAGTCACCATTTCTATTGTTTCTAGAAACACTTAGACTAAGATTAATATAAATTCCAGAACTTTTTTTTTTTCCTTTGGTACCAGGGATTGAATCCAGGGGCGATTAACCACTGATCCACATCCCCAGCCCCCCTCCCCCAGCTTTATTATTTTTTTATTTTTTATTTTTTTAGTTGCTGTTGGACACAATACCTTTATTTTATTTATTTATTTTTATGTGGTGCTGAGGATCAAATCCAGTGCCTCACACGTGCCAGGCAAGGATTCTACCACTGAGCCACAACCCCAGCCCCTTTTTAATATTTTATTTAGAGACAGGATCTCACTGAGTTGCGTAAGGCCTCACTAAGTTGCTGAGGCTGGCTTTGAACTCATGATCCTCTGCCTCAGCCTCCCAAGATGCCGGGATCACAGACTCATGCCCCGGCACCTGGCCAGAAATCTATTTTTCACAGACGTGTTTGTCTTTGTATTTGTGAAACTGCTTTTAGATAGGAAACTGGTGCTCCTACCGTCACACAGCTCCCAGCACCCTGATTCATGTAAACGATGTGGACAGTACATTACCTTCATATTTTAACTTATAGCTGCCTAATTTTTCTTCCTAAACACTTCCTAATCTGACAATCTCTTTCTTCTATTCAAAAGGCATCTATGGTGTTCCATGTTCCACAACATCTCCCTCCCTAGTCTCCTCCACTCCTCAAGTCCCATCTTCCCAGGCAGCACTTCAAGTCTACCACCATCCAAGCCTGATCCCCTATGGTAAGAATCAGCCTCCACAGGGAGAGAACATCGACTCAGCGGGTACCAGTCTGGGACATCTCTCTGGTTGCCCAGAACAACTCAGGTTGTTCATGGTCTACTTCCTTCATGTATCTTGGATGCCTGGATCTACAGGCATTTGAACTTGAGGCTGCAATGCATTCATCTTCAAACTAGCCATGCTGTAACTACACGATGTAAATCCATTGATGATGGATTCCTTCATGAAACAAAGATTCATCAACATGCCAGGTATTGTTTTTAGGCAGTAACGGTATGATAATAAAAAAATAATAATAAAGTAATCCCCTATCTCATGCAGTTTATAGGGTAAAGTAGTACTATATATATATATATATATATATATATATATATATATATATATATATATATATGCTAAGATGAAGAACTATATGATGCTATAAGAGTTTAAAACAGAGAGAGGCGCCTGGGGATATAGCTCAATAGCAGAGCACTGCTGTAGCATGCACAAGACCCTGGGTTTGATCACTGCAAGTAAATAAAGTAGAGAAAATCAGTTAGGACAGGGAAGGAATCCCTGCTGAGAATTAAGAGTCAAAGAATGAAAAGGCCCCATTTGACAAAGCTACATGGCAGGGATGTCCCAGGAAGTGGAACATGTGCAAAGGTCCTGGCTCTTTCTCACATTATTTATTGTACTCACCCTCAGGGAGTCTCTCTACTAAGTTATGTTCCTTTTTTAGCATATCATTATTGACTTCTAAAGTAAATAACAGCTCCCAGTGCCAAATGAGAGCAATGATTGTTTTGGAAAGACTTCAGCTGAAATGCAAAATGATGGAGCCTAGGTTTTCAAACACATATTTACAAAAATATTTTTCCATATTTTAAGACCCTAGTTTATTTGCAGCTTGAATCTTTTTTAAACGAAAGATTTAGACCCAAGTATTGCAAGCTTTCACTTCTCATCAACTTTCCGACAAATTCTGCTCAGAACAGCTGCTCCCATAAAATTTAATTTGCCACTTCCCCAAAAAAAAAAAAAAGTCACTTCAATGTAAAATAACTCTGCCTTCCTGCTAATATTTTACAACCAATTAAAACTGAAATGGACTCCCCACTGAGGCTGCATCCCTGGGCCTGCCCAACTTCAGTGTGTGGGGAAGAACCACGAAGTCACACAGGCTGGAGAACGCACCACATAGCCCCAAATATTTGCACTGCCAAGAAAATGGTGGGGATGTTTGACAAATGTAAAAATGGGATGTGAAAACTTCAGAACAGTTACCCACATGCATCAATGTTCCTGTTTCAAAAGTTTGAAAGACAGAGTCCTTATGTGCTCCTACTTAACCTCTGTAGGCCCCATTCTTTGTACATCTTATGTGGGAAAGGTATACTCAGAGCCAACAAATTGGTCAACTAGCTAATGGCATTTATTAGTATCTCACAGAATAAAAACGTTCTTCACATGTTTTCCTAGGTGCCCAGCTTGTGCAAAAAAAATTAACAGAAAGTGGAACTGGGCCAACCTCTCTGTGCTGGCTGCAGAACAAGGTTTCATTGTCAAAATTCATTCCCACCAAGGTGGTACTCTACCTTCAAAAGAAGTGACAGGAACCTTTCCTCAGCCAAGCCAAGGAAAATTAATGACCGCCACTCAGAAATATACGGTCTGTTAGGGCAACCCCCAAATCCAGGTCATCACTGAAGGGCAGGGAAATGGACGATGGAATGAGGGAGGGGAAAGAAGGAAAATAAGCAAGACCCAGTCATCTTAGAAGACTTCCCGACTTCCCCCCAAAGCAATCTAGGCCAACATTCAGGAAATAAAAGATAAATTTTTGCACATAAAGCAGCCTACATCATGCAATTCACCATGCAGTAGCCAACAGTAGGGACTTTGTTAGGAACCATGATGAAAACCACCTGTGTGGTCCTTTTCCTCAGCCCCTCATGTTCTAGCAATTTCCAGAAAACAAAACTCCCTCCAGGTCCACAGCCTTGTGATAACTCTGGGTTCATTTTTATGGCAAAACACACTCTTGCTTATACCAAAGGTGACGTCATGACACCAGGCATGACTATCCCGTTAGCATACACACAAAATGCCCTTTTTTGGAGGTTCCCACTTCTTTTCACAGCAGCCAGAGTGATCCTGTTAAAAACCCTAAGTCACACACCATGTCACTCTTCTGCGTAACACCTCAGCAGCTTCCCCCTCAGCAGGAACGACTCCAACTCCACAGCCCCATGATGCTCTGCAGGCCTTTCCCGGGCCCCACCATCCATGCTCCTTTCCCGCCTCTTCATTAGCTAGCTGCCCTCCCAGCTCACGCTCCACCCACCTCTCCCCACTATCCATGCTCCTTTCCCGCCTCTTCATTAGCTAGCTGCCCTCCCAGCTCACGCTCCACCCACCTCTCCCTGCAGTCCACACAGGCTCACTGCCCACTGCCTGGTCTTTCCTATGAACTCCAGACACACCTCTGCTCTCCCCTTCCCTCATCTCCACTGTTTCAGTTTGGATGAGGTTTCCCTCCAAAGCTGTGTCAATGTAGCAACAGGTGAAATGATTAGATTATGAGAGCTGGAACCTGATAAGTGGATTAATCTATTTGATGGATTCATCATTTGAATGGATTATTATGTGGTAGCTGTAGGCAGGTGGGGCATGGTTGAAGAAGGTAGGTCAATGGGGCCATGCCCTTGGGGGTTATATCTTGCCCCCTTGGCTCACTCCTCCTCGCCTCCATCCCTCACTCTGCTTCCTAGCTACCATGAGGTGAGACGGACACTTCCCTCCACCTCACCCTTCCACCAGAATGCTCCACCTTATCTCAGGCCCACAGCAGTGGAGTTGGACCACCACTGACCCAACCTCTGAAACTGTGAGCCAAAATAAGCCTTTTCCCCTCTGAGTTGTTCTGGTCAAGTATTTTGGTCACAGTGACATGAAACTGACCAACCCATGTACCAAGATTTGCTCCAATATAAGGACTAGGTGTTTCTCTCTCTCTCTCTCTCTCTCTCTCTCTCTCTCTCTCTCTCTCTCTCTCTCTTTTTCTTTTTTGATAGTGCTGGGGATCGAACCCAGGGACTTACATATCCCAGGTAAGCGCACTACCAACTGAGCTATATCCCCAGGACCAGGTGTTTCTGACCAATTCATTCTAAATGTAAGCCACTTGTCCAGTCCACTATCTCCATTTCCAGCTTGATTTTTCTCTGTAGAATGTATCACTTTCTCATATATTGATGATTGATTGATTGGCTGATTGATTGATTTTTGCCCACTTCTTCCCACTAAATAGAAGCTCCATAACAGCAGGGTTTTTCATCTGCCTTGTTCACCACTGTATTCCCAGGGCTTAGGACAGCATCTGCTTCACACTAGATGCCTAGAGCAATATTAAGTAAATAAATGAATGAATTCTGATACTGACTGTAAAACATAGGAGTAACTAAATTACCACCATGAAGAACTAAGACAACCAGGTATGATGACGCACACCTGTAATCCCAGAGGCTCAGGAAGCTGAGACATGAGGATTGTGACTTCAAAGCCAGCCTCAGCAAAAAGCGAGATGCTAAACAACTCAGTGTAGACCTGCCTCTAAATAAAATACAAAAAATAGGGCTGGGGATGTGACTCAGTGGTCAAGTGCTCCTGAGTTAAATCCCCAGTACCCCCCCTCCAAAAAAAGGAACTAGTACAGAGGAGGCAAGCTTTACTGGACTTACAGGCTTGTAGGCAGAGTCAAGCCTGATTTTATCTCCACCCCAGTTAGTTTCCAAAGAATTTGAGATTTCAACACAGGACAATCACAGTGGATTTTCTTTCAGGCTCAGCTGTCTTGTGCTCCTTTATCCCCAAGATCATAAACTAATTGCATAGTTTGGACTTCAAGGACAGTGACTCAGGTACAGTACTTAAAATGCATTAGTCGCAAAATTTCATTGGCACCCAGTGAGCATTTATCCATTTCCAATTCCCAATGACAGACAATGTCCCTGGGCATTCTTCACATCACAGGCCACAAGGACAAAGACATCCACCGCTGACAAACATCCAACATAAATCCAGAGCAACAAAAACCAATAAGAAGCAAGAAGGTATAATTTCATCCAAACTTTTATCTAGCCTGCCCAATTATATATCGGCTAACAGTGGACTGCACTTGGTTCCAGGTGCAAACTCCACACTTAACTCAAAAACCTTGGACCAGTAACTTAACTTCCTTTAAAGATAAAGAAGAAAGATCAACGAATGCATCAAACTCCAATCAAGGAGTCCAATGACCATAAATTTTTTCCTATTTATTTTTCTAAAGTGAAAAGAGACCTTGGGGGGTGGGGGGGGAAGAACTATCAACTTCTCTGTTTATAGCAACATGGATACGAGAAAAATCCTACAGAAAAACACCATCACTTTATGTACTTAGAACCAGTCTGGGTCTCCTTAGTTGAAACCTCCCTTTCCAGACATGGTGGATTTCCTCTGGCCTAGAGTCCCTAATCTCCAATCTTCTTGTCTCAAATTGTCTACCGCACCCCAGGAGTCAACCAGGTCATCAATGTGCAATGATAATGGAAATGGCTAATATTTATGAATCAGTCACTTTATATGTATGTCTCCAGCAAACCTCTCAGCAACTCTAGGTGATAGTTGCTATTATCCTCTTTCACAGATAAGGCAACTGAGGTTGAAGAAGAAATGATTCTGTGTTAGTTTTCTGTCACTATCACAAATACTTGAGCTAAGTCAACATATAAAGAGAAAGGGCTGATTTTGGCTCAGGCTTCTGGAAGTTTTAGTCCATGGTCAGTTGGCCTCATTGCTTTGAACCTATGGTGAGTTGATACATCATAGTGGAAGCCTAGGCAGAGTAAAACGCCTTACCTCATGGCCAGGAAACAAACGAGAAAAGGAAGAAGAGATCAGGGACGCACAGCCCCTGTTAGGGGCACACTCCCAATGATTTAAAGATCTCCCAATTGGGGGCCCACCTCTTAAAGTTTCTATAGCCTCCCAATAGAGCCAAACTGAGGACAAAACCTTTAACCTACAGTGTCTCTGCAGGGACATGGAAGATCCACACTATAACACTATGTGAGTCCAAATCTCAAGTGTAAATAAGTCTTGCTTCGCAGCTTGAGTTTATATCAACTATACTATACAGCAAGTTTGCAAAGGCTATTGTATTATAAATTAACTTGTTGAAACAAAAGATACGGAACTGTATTATGCTTGTTCAATGGTACAAAACTTAAAGTCCCGTCATTGAAACAGAATAAGCAAAACTGAAAATGTTCAGAATGAACATAGACAAGATGTGCATTTTTCAGGAACATACTTCCCCTCCTTCAGTGTTTCTGTTTGCTAAAAGTCAACTTAATCACGAAGAGAACAATTCTCCAGTTCAGCAGAGAACTTTTTATATTGTTAATACCAGACAGGGAATAGCTACTCTTTAAAGCAAACATTAAAGATAAGTTGAGAAAGCCAGCAGCAACATCACAAGCTGTACTATTAACCTTGCCTTGCACACTGGAATGCTCCAGCAACACCTGCATGTTTAGAAGCCCACTATATAAAACAGGGTATGAGAAAAGCACAACTCTCAAAAAACAGCAGCACAAACTCTCTGCGCTATTCAAAATGTTAGGGAGACGGCATACACGCATTTTCCTTAAGTAACAACATCATAAAACAAATCTTCACAGCCAAGAGTCGCTTTGATATGTTCTTCATGAGTAAATTTTACTTTTTTTAAGGAGCTGACATTTAAACCTAACAGGCAGGAAAAAAAAATTTTTTTTCTTCTCAAACTCTTATTCAGAATCTAAATCTTATACAAAAATCTAAAATAATTTGGAAACACATTCCCGCTTGGAAAATACACAGAAGTACTTTTGAAATATTGAGTACTGTGCCTATAAAAAATTTAACACTTCAACTTTAAAATTCACACTCATATCTCAGATAATCACTTTGTAGTTAAGGCTCCAACAACTGTGCCAACTGTGACATTTGCAAAGATTAGAATACTGAAATAGGTAGAGTACTGCCCGGTTCTAGAAAAGAAAACCAACCAAGGAGGGAATGTCTTGGAAAAGGAGTACCATCTGGTCACGGAGGCTCCTGGCGCTAAGGAAGGGCTGGGCCAGTTCTCTATAAACATTCATTTTATCTTTTCCTCCTTATAATCAGTGCCTCTCGGGGACCAACCCACCACATGATTGGGATGGAGGCCCCAGAGGTGGGTTTGGCCCCAGCCCACCTGCCTTTGCCGCCTCTCAACTGCCACATGGGTAACTGCCCTCTAGTCTCAAGCGGGGTCCAGACCCCATAGTTTAGAACAAAGGTTTTTAGAAAAGTTAAAAATATCCATCATACCCGATGTGTTGGATTTCTGGACACTTAAGTGGTAAAAATAGAAAGGACCAGTAGAAAATCTATGAAAGGAAAAGTCTAGAGGCATTCATTTATTCTGGGAGAGGAGGAATTACTCTTGGGTCATTTGGGCAAAGAAGCTTCTTTAAAGACGTGGAGAGATTTTCCATTGGGCGTCTTTCCCACGTAAGCACAATGCAAAAAAAAAGTACACGTATACTTTTATGCAAATGTTCAATGAGTTATCAAAAACAATTCATTCAAGATAGAATTAACTGGGGTATTGGGGAGGCACCAAAATCTAAGATCTGATCATGGCAGAGGGAGAGGAGGAGTGCTTGGGATTCGTTTTCAAAGTGGGTGGGGGACAGGGACAAGTGTGGAGGAGGGCTGCTGCTTTTCAAAACACACTAACTCCATGGGCTGATGAGATTTCTATCTCACAAAGTCCACCTGGGAGAACAGGCTGATAGAGGGCACAGCCACTGCAAACCAAGCAGGGCCAGCCCAGGGCTGGTGGCACGATGCATCTACACAGCTTCACGAAGGCATTGCCTTGAGGAGCCCACTACTTAAGGCTAGGTCAACAGTGCCTGTTACCAGAATCTATCCAACTAACTCGAGACACAGATAAAATGCAATTTTATCAATAAAATAATAAGTTTCAAGAAAGGGAAGTTGGCAGAGAAAGTTTCATGACAAAATTAATAATTAAAATTTGAAACTGGAATATAAATCCTAACCTTCCAGGCATATGAGGATTATAAATCTCCACACTAGAATATTTACATTAAACTACAGCCAAGGTCACAGTCAGGAGATTCCTTTTCTCCCTTTTGGAGAGCAAAGTGATGAGAACTGTCATTTTCCATGAAATTTTAAACCATATTTCTTCTTGCCTTTTCCATTTGAAACAGAAATTCATTTCCCTATAAATATTTTAATACCTTTCTCCAACAAGTAAGGAATAATCCATCAGAGGACAATCTCCTAATTGTTTCACAAGCTTTTACATATAATGTTATGAAGCAAAAAATAATCGTAATATTACAAAGCAAAAATATTAGTAGAGGTAGCAGTAGTATTGTCACAAAGCCAAGACCCTCGGTAGGAGTTTGTAACACCTGAAAAAGAACAGTGAGTCTTGAGAATATATGTCAAATGAAGAAAGATACGGTGGCCAACGTGTCATTCAGAGAAAGTCTCTATTTCTTCTTCACTTTTTAAAACTCTTAACCTTTTTTTAAGCTTTATTGAGGTACAATTGATATACAAAAATTGGCATCATTAAATATGCTTTTCAAAATTCTAAGTTCACTGAGTATATATTTCCTTTCTTCTGTACCATCAAAAATAAGGCTAGTTCTTCTCTGCTTGGCTTTTTTGTAGTGAACCTGTTAGAGGTTGAATTGATGATGTCCCCTCAAAAAGATATTGTTAGATCCTAACTCATGTACCTCAGGATGACCTTATTTGGAGATAAGGTCTTCACCGAGGTAATCAGGTTAAAATGAGGTCATTAGGATTGGCCTTACCTCCACAGGACTGGTGTCCTTATAAAAGAAGGTGATTAGGACCCAGAAGCACACAAGAGGATATGAAGACAACAAGGAAAGAGGCCTCGGCAGCTGCCCTCACCACCCTACCTAAAAACTGACCCTTCAAACACCCTGATGCCAGACTTCCAGTCTCCAGAACCAGGAGGCACAAAATTGCTGTCATTTAAACCATGCAATTCATGGTGCTTCGTCATGGCGAGCCTAGCAAACTACTCCAGAGCCCATCAGGACTTTTTATTTTTGAAGTCTTTCCAAACCATCTCTGCGCTCACCCATATGAGAAGGTTGCCAGGAATTAATGTCACATTTATTAGGCTGTAATTTCTACAATCTGTCTCATCCCCTTTCTAAAAAGTTAAATGGAAATTTTTCCATCCCCGAAGCTCTCTTTTGCGGACAATTTCTCAAAAAGAATAAGCAATGATAATTAGAGCTAATGCTTGCATGGTGTCTACTCTGTGCCAACTATTCACGAAGATGATCTTATGTATTTCTTAGGGGCACCAGAAGAGGTAGTCAGGGCTATTTTTACCATCCTGTGAGACTCAGCATCTTTGTTTTTTGCAGACACGACACCATCGTTTTACAGGCAGGAAAACTAAGGCATAGCAAAGTGAAAGTAACTAAACCCATGTGCCCCAAAGCCCATTCCCCTCATTCCCTCACACATCTCTTGTTATTAAGAGCCACGATACAGTGCTTTTAGTCCCAGGACCACATCTGCAGGATGCTCTCAGGTCGCCAAGAGGCTCTTATCTGAATCTAGAGATTCAACCTTCTTGTATTCCAAACAAAGAATGGCTTGATAATTTCTTACTATTGTCTATCCTAACTTGTACTTTTCTTTTCCCCAGTGCTGGAGATCAAACCCAGTAACTTGCCAGGTACAGTGGCGCACACCTATAATCCCAGAGACTCAGGAGGCTGAGGCAGGAGGATCTCGAGTTCAAAGCCAGCCTCAGCAACCTAGCAACGCCCTTAGTAACTCAGCAAGAACTTGTCTCTAAATAAAATATTAAAAAGAGCTGGAGAGAGCCAGGCACGGTGACACATGCCTGTAATCTCCGCAGCACAGGAGATTCAAAGCTAGCCTCAGCCTTGGTGAGGCACTAAGCAATTCAGTGAGTTCCTGTCTCTAAATAAAATATGAAATAGGCCTGGGGATGTGGATCAATGGTTGAGTGTCCCTGAGTTCAACCCCTGGTACCCCCCACACAAAAAAAAAAAAAGAAAAGAAAAAAGGGCTTGGGAAGTCAGGATAGCAATTATCAAAAATACAAGTAACAACAATAAATGTTGACAAGGATGTGGGAGAAAAGGTGCCCTTATAACACTGCTGGTGGGACTGTATATTGTGCAATTACTCTGAACAGTAGTATAGAGACTCCTCAGAAAACTTGAAATGATACCACCATTTGATCCAGGTATCCCACTCCTCACCCAAAGGACTTAAAATCATCATACAATATGGATGCATTCTCATCAATGTTCGTAGCAGTCCAATTCACAATAGCTAAGCTATGAAACCAACCTAGATGTCCTTCACCAGATGAATGGATAAAGAAACCGTGTTACATACACACAATGAAATATTAATCAGCCAGAAAGAAGAATGGAATTATGGCATTTGCTGGTAAATGGATGGAACTAGAGAATATCATGTTAAGTGAATAAGCCAATCCCAAAAAAAAACCCAAAGGCTAAATGTTCTCTCTGATATGCAGATGCTAACACACAATAAGGTGGGTGGGGTAGGGAAGAATGGTAGTACTTTAGATAGATAAAGGAGAATGGAGGGAAGGGAGGGGGGATGGGAATAGGAAAGATAGAATGAATCAGACACTAATATCCTCTGTGCATATATGATTACATGACCAATGTAATTCTACATCATATATAACCAGAAGGGAGTTGTACCCCATGTATGTATAATATGTCAAAATACATTCTACTATCATGTATAACTTAAAAAAAAATTTCAATAAATAAATTGGTTAAAAGAGCTGGAGATGTGGCTCAGTGGTTAAGTGCCCCTCTTAATATCTGTGGACCATTTCCAGTTGCAATTCTATTCTTTTTGTTGAAAGGATGAAACTTAAATAGGGTTCAAATAACTCTCTTTCTTTGTCATAGTTTGTTATTACAATGTCTTACCCAAGTCATGATTCACCTCTCTTTCTCAGAACAGAAGGGCTTTGAAAACCCCTATGTTTTTAGACTTTTTCACAAGCTCACCTTGGCTTTGGGTTTCCCTGATCCTCTTCTTACTGTTTGTGCCCTTTTCTGAACTCTGCCATCCGTCTTTTAAACTGTGTGTTGTACAAATCTGAGCTCAGAGAGCTCCAGGGGTACCTTAATGCTGTTGGGTTGTTTTGTTTTTTTTTTTTTTTTAAGGTGTATTCTTCCCTTTTTTCGCTCTAAAATAATTGCTACTCTTTCTATGGGAAGTTCATTTTTCAAAGTCTTCTATCTCTCTAAAGCCACCTTTCTTTTTATTCTTTCTGCTATACTTTGGATCTAAAATGTCCCCCAATGGTCTGTAAATTAAAGACTTGATCCCCAGTTTGGCACTAATGAAAGGTGGGGCTTAGCAAGAGGTCTTGGATCATTGCGGGCATGGGCTCTTCCTCTTTTTCTCTTTTGTCCTGGCCGTGATTTCAATGGTTTTACAACTCTGTTTACTCCCTGACATGATGTTCTACTTCACTATAGACCAAACAGGTCCACACAAGCATGGACTAAAACAGTGATCCAAATAAACCTTTTCTCTATATAAGCTGACTTATTGCAGGCATTCTGTTATAGTAAGGAAAAGCTAGCACAGCTTCTTTTATGTTCTCAGGAAATCTTTATAAAAGCCAACTGTCAGCTAAGAAATGTACTGTGGGAGTAAAAGTATATGGCTCCTATCCAGAGTTCTCAGAACTTAGGGCTTCTTGAACAAACATGGCCTTTCCCTCTTCTCCTACACTGTGGCTAATTTTTCCTAAATCTGGATGTGGTGTGACCAGCAATTCCTCCTTTCATTCATACAACCTAACAGAAACCACGTGTCCCAAGGTCCTCACAACTTCAACCCCACCACCCAGTTCTGACTTGTTGTCCAAATGAAGTCCAAAGCAGCTTGAAAGCAGAGGAATTATATGCAGCAGCAAAGCAAGTAAGAAATCAATTAATATTCTCTCAGACACTTTCAGCAGATACCCCACCAGCCAAAGGGTGAAGAAGTCAAAGAGCCTCCATTACATGTCCAGTCTGATAAAAAGGTACAGTCACCTCACCATGAAATCACTTCTATTTCCCCTTCGTTTCATTCCAATCTCATTCAAATGCTCCCTGACATTTTTTACCTTGGAGTTCCTTTCTTCCTGTACATGATTCACCTCCCAGACATGTTCCTTTTAGCCCCGCAAACCTCTCTGTGGCCCCAATTTAATACTGGCCCATCCCCATCCCAGGCTGGTGATGCTTCTGGATTTAATGTGCTTTCTTTAGTGTCTGTGTGTTGGTACCGATAGGAATTCACAGATATTCCCCTGTTGGTCTCTTCTGAGAATTACTTGATCCCTCCTCCATTCAGGCACCCTTTTATGTTACCACCTGTTTTCTCCTGCTATGGAATTAATTTTTAAATCCTGGGTGGCCAGCTCTCCTGGGCCACCAGGATACTGCAGAGAAAAGAAATCAGTCAGGCTTCTGAGACCTGCTGGATCCCATTTGAAATCAAGGATCTTTTAAAAATCAATCAACGTCTATTTATTCAGCATCTGTTATATACCTATCACTGTATAAAAGAAATGACAATATGCTCTTCTTTGAATATCTTCCCAACAGCCATCGCACAAGGACACTTCCTGCAAAGTGACCCCCATGAAACTACAGGTACGTGCGCTGGCCAGACTTCAGGTGCTTAGTTCACAAGAGACACACAAATAAACCAGCTTCCCGACTCCTGGCCAATTAAACCTCACATTACATAACTACTATTTTAAAAAAAGACCACAGAGGCAAACCCTCTAAACAGGATTTTCCTTCTTTAGCAGTCTCGGAGGAAGAACTGTGCTAATATGGTGTTTCTATTCCTGACAGGAATAACCCTTAATTATTATGTTCCTGAAGCATCTAGAAATTTTTAAATAGAATTTCACGTAATGTTAAGAAAATTGGAGAACGACGTCACTGGCAACAGAAAATATTTTAAACAAAGAGAGAAAGAAAAAAAAAAGAGTAAAGAAGGGTCGGGGGGAAGCAATGATCCCACTAAGTTGTTTATAAAGTGCCAGAAATGGGAAAATGGAAAGACAGAACACTAGAGAAAATTAGGTTCTTCTACAAAAGACTATAAAGACCTTTCATTCATCAGCGATTATCTGTTAATCCCTGATGAAATCAAGTTTCATGAAGTAAATGAAACCTATTTTTAGGGGGAAAAAAATATACATGTGTGATATGCAAGTGAATGTGTTTATGACCCTTTGCCTAAACCATGGAACTGAGTGTAAGGAAGCAATTTTTATAAACTACCTTTGTAGACATTACCCTTATCATCCTATTTTCAGGTGCCTGTGAATACCTGTACATCTAGCTGTAAGTTCCAGTATTTCCCTTAAGCAGAAGTGCCTGCTACTGGTCATGTGCATTTTTAGCCTAAGCATGGCCAGCTCCAACTGGGACCGTTACACAGAACCTTATGGAAAGAAAGGAACTTCTCATTGGCCAGGGATGCCTGGAACAAGGCTGAGCTCTGTGACTCAGATAACCAATAGGGTTCACCATACCCCTGACAAAGCCAGGTAGGAAATCTGCCCTCTCGAGGGGATGCTTTTGGAGCATCCAATATACCAAGTATTGGAATATACAAAGGCAATTAAGACCATGCCTGCCCTGGAGAATATAATTTGCTTTGTATGAAAGACTTGCTTGTTTATAAAAACCAAATCTAGAGAGTTATTCTAAGGTTCTTTCCGTGGCTAGGTCCTCCCACCCACCTCCTGTTTGCAGGCACCAAACTGTTCATTTATCTTACCCAAAATCTACTGACTGACTAAATAAAGATGGTGGCCTTCACATCGTCACTCTTGCTGTAATGGAATAGGAAGGTTCATAATGTGAACAAACAGTACATTTGAGGGAGGCAGGGTGGAGCACAACTGTTGTATAATGAAGAAGTTGGCCTAGGTCCCAAGTTCCTGGGAGGGATACTTTAAGTACTTGGAATTTCCCAAGTAATGGATGTTTTTCTATTATTCAAGAACCCCTTGGACCAAACCTGTGTCTTTGAAATGGCTCTGAGTGAAGGCTGGTCTCCCCACAAAGACCAACTATGTGATCAGGTTGGGGCTTTGGAGAAGGTAATATCAGATAACTTCCAGAGAAGGGAGGAAGGGGTTGGAGGTTGAACAAAGCCCAGAAAACTGCTGCACTTACGATTGTTTTATCATAAAACTACAAATCAAATGAAGAGACACACAGGACGAAGTAGGAGAAAGTCCTGGATGTGGAGCTCCCTCGTTGCTAACGTTGCGAATGAATTAATCAATCAAAGCTTGACAGAGATTTCTGGATGATGACTGCATCAATGTGCCAGGCAGGTAACCAATCCTGATCCCACACAGCAAAGAGGGAAGCTCCATGCCCAGGACTCTCTTTATCCTGTATGTCTCTTCATTTGATTTGTATCTTTTATGATAAAACAATCTTAAGTGCAGCTGTTTCCTGGGCTCTGTGAATCATCCAAGCCAATTATCACATCAGAGATGGTTGTATGAACCACTGGTAGCCAGTTGGTCAGGAATGGGCAACCTGAGAGCTCCTGAACTTTGTGGGTGGCATCTGAAGCGAGGGCAGTCTCATTGGGGACCACACCCAGAACTTGTGGGGCTTGTGCTAACTCCAGGTGGTTGCCACACGCACTCTGAGCACCTAAAGGCTCGCCAGAAACAGTCCCTTTAGGAAGCCAATCTCCTACAGCTTACTCCACCCACAACTCGCCTCCAACCCCAGGCTGAGAATTTACATGGCCCAATCTCAGCAGGAAATCACCTCAAATGGGTAGATGAGCACAACTACAGAATCAGACAGGCTTTTTGATAAGTGGTGTCATTGAAGGATACTCAATTAGAAAACTACCATGAATGCATGAAGAGTTCAGTAGTTGAGGAAAGATTCAGAATACCTTCACAAAGGCAGTCAGAGTCTTAAAGATCAAAGAAACACTTAGGCAAGAAGATATAATATCAGCAGGAATAAAGGGTCGAATCACCGCGCTCAGTTAATAATGATGCAAATTACGCCTTTTATTAACTCCTTACTATATGCCTGAAACTCAAAGATTACTATTTGAGTTGAATAGCAGATGAATCCTTAAGCCCATGAGATGGAGTCTTATCATGCCCTTTTTATAGGTAAGGAGATACTGAGACTTCAGGTAAACTTGATGAAGGCTTCAGAGCTGGAGGGGAGAGGATAACTGAAAAGTGGTAGAAGAAGGGAGGTGCTGATAGCTCCTAATGGCAAAACCCAATATGTCTTGTTTTATTCTGTTGCCAGTGAGGAGCCATCAAAGGAGTTTGCACAAGGAGTAATGTGACATGCATCATGTTTGAAAGATAAACACGCAAAAGGAGAAAGATTGGAACAGAGAGACCAGTTAGGGGGTCAATGGGAAGGTTATTGGCCAAACACGGTAAGAGCCTGAAGCAGGGTGAGAGCAGAGGAATGAGTAGGTGGAGACAGGGACAAGGCAGAGGGAAGCATGGAAGATGACAGAGATGCGGAAGGCTCAGGAGCCTGGGGACACTGTGGGGAGAGTTGCTATGAGAGATCAAGGCAGGTTATCCAAATGAATGGATCATCAAAAACACACATCAAAAGCAGAGGCACAAGCCTGTAATCCCAGAGGCTTGGGAGGCAGAGGCAGGCGGCAGGAGGACCGGGAGTTCAAAGCCATCCTCAGCAAAAGTGAGAATTGCTAAGCAACTCAGTGAAACCCTGTCTCTAAATAAAATACAAAATAGGGCTGGGGATGTGGCTCAGTGGTCAAGTGCCCCGAGTTCAATCCCCAGTTCAAAAAACAAAAACAAAAAACACCTGTGTATAGGGTATGCCCTTCTATATTGATGTGCACATTTATTCAGTGATATTGCTCTTGTGCACAGCCTGAATTTGGTGGAATTCATAATTTTGATCAATTAATGTATAATGAAGTCATGTTTAAAGACTATGTACAACACTGGCAAGCAACCATTTAGCTCCCTTCTACACTCCAGATCTGAAGACCCTATGTACAAGACTGGCAAGCAACCATTTAGCTCCCTTCTACACTCCAGATCTGAAGACCCGTGGCTGAGCACAGCCTTCCTATTCCTCCAAGCTCCCTGTGTTTCGTTTGCACCTGCCTTTGATGGATAATGAGCATCAGGGGAGCTAATCAAGTATTTTTGTCTAAATGGCTTTTTAGACTGCTGAGCTGAAGCAGAAGGGTAACAGACCACCAGTCTAATCATTGATTGGTGCCATTCAGGAGTGTACACATAGAACTAGTTGTCTTCTCATTCCGTCAAGAATTCTATGGGAATCAATCAAAAGAGAGTGTAGAAAGGTAAACACAGCTAAATGCAAAGCCACTTCCTCTAAGACTGCACTAAGAAAATGCAAAGCTAACTATAAATAAAATTAATACTGGGTTTCCAGTGCTGCAATGAACAATCATGGCCATTCAAACCTGGTCCTGCTTTCATGGTTAGACTTGTGCCCCTAAGTTTAAGTAGAGAGCCCTGCAGAATCATTTGATTGATTAGCAGGATTTTGCTGAATTCCAACAGCAAACCTGAACCCAGAAGAATCAATAATAATCTGTTTACTCAGTCTCTGAAATGTGCTAGATACTAGCTCATAAAAATTATTCTAGATCCTACTTCTACTATTAAAAGCCTAGTTCTGTCTGGCAATGCTAACTACAAAGCAGAAACAGAAAGGGAAAGAAATTCAACATCTCTTTCCTCTGGAGACTCTGAGGGGGCTTGAAGGTTTGGAAGACAGGGTGCCACGCGTGACTATGTCTGTATTTCTCTTACTCCCTGACATTCCCAGGAACCACTTTGTAAAGCACTCATCTGAAAACGTTTAAAGAAGACGTACTGAAATGTACTCTTACACCACCCCTTGACACATAATCAATACACCTTTAAGCACACACATCTATATCTTGCATTAACCTTGCATTTCACCATGATTCAGGAGATATTTGCTGCGCTTCATCTTGAACTCTTTTCTAATCTGACATCACCCCATAATAAATACATCATCATAAAGATGCAGAAGCTATGCATCTAGGAAAGCCTTTGAAAATATTCTCAGATGGGACAGAACTCAGGGAATGATTTGTCAATATGGTTCTCTAATATGATTTCAAAAAATACTAAAATGCACTAGATATTGTCAATGTTTCAATAAAGTAACTGAAAAATCAGAGCATTTTTCATGTATACTAGAGCTTTTTGTGTGGCCCCAGATATGTCCTCTACTTTTCAACCAACAAGTTATAATGAAAAAAAGAAAAAAGAAAAACAATACTGACTTCTTTCATAGTACAAGGAAGCAAAGGTCTCTTTTTTTCTGGGAGGTATACAACTTAAAGGTCAGAGAAAATTGCAATACCCTACTCAGGAGGCTAAGGCAGGAAGATTACAAGTTCAAGGCCAAGCCTGGCAAACTTAGCTAGTCAGGTAAAGCACATCATAATGGATATTAACTAGAACTCTGATATGTCCCAATAACTTTTTGTAGCAACTGTTACTTTTAACAATGTAACATTTTCTCCTATTTTTAAGGGGAAAAAAGAGAGACAACTTTCAATTTATAATAAGCAAGGTAGTGAATAGACACTTTAGGTATCTTCTAGGCATCGTTTGATATGCTAAAGCTTACAAAATTTCCCCTATTCTGTATAAAGTTCCTGTTAGGAAAAAAATTACTTTCCCATTCTATAGAATATAGTTAAACCCAGAAGAAAATAAACAAGCATCAAAAAGGAATACTTTTAAACATCATATTTTGAAACTGAGCCCCTAAGCAATAGAAGTAAATTCCATCATGTTCATTGGATTGGAATTCATGAGCCTGACACATCAACAGAGATATTTTATCCCTTGGTGTTGAACTCAGTGGAAACTGGCTACCGGACCACCATGCAAGGCTCCTCAAAGCCTAACTTCAACCGGGTTCCTGTAGATTGCTCAACTTCTGTCTGCCTTCCCAGAAGAAACTTGCCTGGGCCTCATCCTGAACTCTGCAAAGCTAACTTAATCTGCACAGTCATGGCTAATAAGAATTGAACACCTAAGTGTCAGGCTCTAGGACATGTGGATGAACAAGACAGGCCCCTCGGATGCGGATACAGATAGGAAACACATGGTTCCCACACAGTGCAGTACAGACTCTGCCTGCCAGGCTGAGACCTGAGGGATGGCTGTGTTGGGCTCGACGGGGTACGGCTGTCACAGACACAGATAGAAACATGTAAAAGCAATGGCAGCTTGAATCCATGAATATATCATACAGCATCATTTTACAGATAATTTTCAATGCTTCCTGATATATGGCAGCATTAAGAATATGGAACTGAATTAGTGCTTCTCAATTTTTTCCATGTATCACTTCCAATAAAAATATTTTCTACGTCATAATCCTCTGATGTACCTTTATCATTTCTGCCACACATGTATCACTTAAAAATGTTTCCCAAAACAATACTGGTTTTACTACTCAAGTGCACTCTGAGGTTTTCTTCTCATGCTTTCCCCACCCAACTCCTTCTTTCAGTTCTGGTTATAGCCCTCTAATAGGTGGCAATCCACAGCGTGAAAAACTTTGGTATAAATGGTTCACCAGGTGCAATGGCCTATAATTGGATATACTTCCTCTTCATTTCATACTCTTTCTAAAAGTACCACTGTGGAAATTGGAGTGCCATTGTCTACTGACTGTCTGCCATGTGCCAAGGACTGGGCTGGACCCTTTCCATACGTAGTCTCATGAATCCACACCCAGCTGTGTGAGTGTGGACATACCATTCCATTTTATAAATGAAGAAACGGAAGATCAGGGATCCAGATACTTGCTCAGTAGGATAGGATGGAGTCAGGATTCAAATCCTGCTCTGTCAGGCTCCAAAGCTCTGATTACAACATACTGCACTTCAAAAAAGATTCTTATGCAATCACAGCTAACCTAATAGCAGGAATTTCATACATTCCCCTCAAGATAACTCAAGTCCTTAGAGTGTTACAGAACCAAATTTGGGAGGCCCAAACAGAGAGGAGGGAAAGAGATGGTGGGGAAACTCTGATTTGTGTTTTATTGCAGTTTTCTTCCCTGCCCTCTAATAACCTCAGCAAAGGTACTAACAAGGAGTGACCAACAGAGAATGGTAAGTGAGAGCCAGCAGAATGTTGACCTAGATAATCACCCACAAGACAGGCTGGCAAAAGTGCACTGACCATTCTGGGTGGCTCATAATGAGCGGCAGCCGGCTCAGGCTCAGCATCTTCCAAGGTTGGAGACAGTCAATGAATATTCACATGAAGGACTGCTGGCACAACCAGAGAAAAAGGAGATGCCCTCACAGATCCTGCTGCTTCATTTTTAAAAGTCTTACAAAATCATGTTATCTGAGACTCTTTGGTGAGAGGGAATCTTATTTGGAAAGATAACAAAACACATTTCACACAGGTATTTGTTCTTCTAGCCCCATTATTAAAGATACATTTGACATGGATTAAAAATATATTAAATGTGAACAGATCAGGACAAATGTTCAGCCAAAAAGAAAAAAATTCTGCAGAAGGGAAGATGTGGGGGGAGATGGGCAAGGTCATATTAAACCATCGCTCATTACTTGGTCTCTCCCCAGACCTAAGATAATGTACTGTCACCAAATGTCAAGTTCACTGGCCAGTCATTGGCATAGATACTTCTAAGTGGTAATCTCGCTCAGAATTTTGAAGAACAGATGTATGTTTTGCAAATGCCATTGATTTTTACAAACAATAAATTTAAAATTTTGACAAATGGCCTTGGGGGTTTATATTTTTTTTGTACAGCATGTTGGATAGAAAAATGTTTATAGTTAACCTTGGCATATCAATTCACATGGAAATACAAGCTATGTTTTTTGTCTAATCATCTAGTGTTATTTTCTCAGCACCCTCTTAGCAATAAGAATATTGCTTAGTTCTCTTTGCTTTGCAAGTTCTAAGATGAAAAAAATCTTAACTGTGCTAAAGAATCCATTGCCTGCTTATGAAACATAAAGGTTTATGAAAACATGGCATGTACTCAAATAGACCATTTGTTTTTAAATATTTTAATAGTGTGCACTGCTGTGTTAGAAACTAAACGTGTATTATGTCTGATCTTACATCTAGTGTGTACTCTACTTTGATCATTCTATCAAAAGATCAAAATTTAAATATCATAAATTATATTTTATACATGTTCTCCTTTGCATGAAATCAAACAGAATACTTGTTTCTTCTCCAAACACATGAGAATACAAACAAGCAATATATCTAAACTGAAAAAGTACGTTCTCACTATTGCATTCCATTAAGAAATGCCCTTAGGTATGGATTAAAATAAGAAATCTTTATGTTTTCTTAAAATTCTAAATGTCTACATTCATGCTTTCAAATTTTTAAATATATCTTTAATACTTCTTCTAAAGGTTAATGATGCATGTTATTTTCACACACACACACACACACACACACACTCTCTGTCTCTCTCTCACGCACACACACACACACACACACACACACACTCTCACACACACAGAGACACACACACACACACACCCTCTCTCTCTCTCTCTCTCTCACACACACACACACACACACACACACACACACTACTAAAATCCTTTTCCCTAAGATCTCAAAGATTATATAAGCCAAGAGAAATGCCAGAATTTGAATAATTGATATCGAATCTCCAATGACCATGAAAAGCTGTCATTTTATAACAACAAAGCATAAAGTATGTACCTTGATTGGATTCTGGATTTAAAAAAAAAAGAGCTGTAAAAGACTTTCTTAAGATAGTATGGACAAAGTAGACATGAACAGGGTACAGAGGTTATCAAATCTTGGTTAATTTTCCTGGGTGTGACAACAGTTCCATGATTTAAGAAAATGTCCTTGTTTTTAATGCCTATTGTTATTAAGGGTAAAATGTCATGATATGAAATTGAAGTGAACCAATTATTTTTTTAAATTCTACATATAATTAGGTTAAAATATAAAATGCTAATAGTTGAATCTCAGTAGAAGGATATACAGATGTGAAGGCTCTCCTCTGTAGGTTTCATATTCACAGATTTAACTAATCTTAGATTAATTAAAAATATTCTTTAAAAAATTGCTTCTGTACTAAATACGTATAGACTTTCCTTGTCTTTATCCCCTAAACAACATAATACAACTATTTACATAGTATTTACCTGGTATTAAGTATAACATGTACTCTTGACATGTTATACTAGTTTTCCTATAGACAGAAGGATATGTGCAAGGTTATATGCATATACTTCACCATTTTTTCTAAGGTACTTCAGCATCCACTGAATTTGATATGGCAAGTTCTGGAACCAATCTACCTCAGATACTAAAGGATAACTGTATTTTTCATTAAATCTTTTTATGTGTACAAAAATATTCATAATAAAAAGTGACAGAGGGATAAAGAATAGCACTTTCGTTTAAGCATATATGTGGATTGACTACTGAACCAAACTAGGTAAAGATAAAATATTGCTTTTCATAGACAGCAAATGTTTCATTTTCTCTGAGCAGTATACATTAGAGAATCAATTTTCCACCATTGACCCAGAGAAATTATGGCCGCCCTTCTGGCTGCGACCACAGGGAACAGCTGATTGACATACACCACCTGAATTAGAGCAGATGCATTGAGATCCCCAGAGGGTAATCCACGCAGACCAGATTACATGACAACACGCACTCTTAGAAAAATATGGGTTAGGAATTACAGATGCCTTTGAGCTTGGAACCCTCACTGCAGACTCACCAGGCCTTGTTATATGAAGATAGCATATCAAGCTATGACCTGAACTTAAAGCAAAATCAAAAAAATATAAAACATCAGCTCTTTCTGACCATTCACCCACCGAGAGTGGGTTCCTTCTTCCTTTTTTTAATCTGCTCAATAAAGTGGACTAAATGGATTCAATATTAAGCAAAAACCCTGGGAAGCCACCCTAAAAATCTGACTTAACACTAATCATAAAGTTCTGGAATCATGAGAAATGTTAGAACATCTGAACATTAGATTTAGGGGTAAAGTATTTCAAATAAAACTCAGGCCTATGAAGCAATACTGTAGGGTGTTTCCTATTTATAAGTGGAGTCTTTTGGATTTGGGGTCCACATCTCAACACTTTGGGGCACCGTTGAGTCAGAGTGCAAACTCTCCTGACTCATCCATGACTCACTGCAGAATCTGGTATTTTTTTAATTGAACTGAAACTAAGCAGAAAGCAGTGGGTTTTCAAGTGGCCCAATACAATCCCTAACTCCACTTCACCTAATCTTTTCATGTACTTTTTATTTTTGCCCTTTCTTTTTCTCTCATGAATTCAACTCACCATCTAGCATCTTCATTGCCATTATTGCCTCTTCCTCTTCCCGCTGCCCTCCCAAACTCTCCAGGCCTACCAGGAGCACCCAAAGGCATTGTTATCACTTGAGTTAAACTTCAGGCAGTGAGCTGTAAAGAATTCTAATGTGGCCCATAAAGCCTGATGGAGTCAGGCTGCAGGCTGAAGCAGTCACAAGAACAGTTCACTTTCCTTTAACCAAAGAACAATTACCCTGTTTATGGGTTGTCAGGCCCTTTCCCTTCTCCTCACTGCCGCCTGCCTTTGATCTCTAACCAGGCATTTTTACCTCTCCTTAAGGAAGCAGGAGACCTGGACACGGAAATCCCATTTTTGTTTCATATTTCCCCAATAAGAGACATGATCTAGGAGGACTAAAGATGACAAGGACTTTGGGGAATATCTGTGGGTTTCACTTATTCAAGGATGTCCTGAATCCTGTTCAAGTTTTCTGATTTCTTGAAAAGTTTCTATCAGCACTAACTAAACTGATAGAAAAACAGAATAAAATCTTAAAAATACAGAAAGGTAAGAGTACATTACGTTTGTTTATCAAAAATTTGCTGTCAGCCAGGCATGGTGGTGTGCGCCTGTAATCCCAGCCACTCAGGAGGCTGAGGCAGGAGGTTCGAGAGTTCAGAGCCAGCCTCAGTCACTTAACAAGGCCCTAAGCAACTCGGTGAGACCCTGTCTCTAAATAAAATACAAAATAGGGCTGGGGATGTGGCTCACTGGTTAAGTGCTCCTGAGTTCAATCCCTGGTACCAAAAAAAAAAAAAAAAAAAATTTGCTGTCAATGACAACAGACTCCCAGTATGGGGTGAAGCATGGAACCAGACCCTCCATCTCCAGGAGACCTGAGTGAAGCTGTTGCAAAGACTCAGATGAGGATGAAGCTCTGGAAAACTTCCAGCCAAAAGGCTGGCAATCCAGAGGTCCCTCTGCCACCTATAGGCCAGGGGAGGCCAGTCCCCTAGGGCAACTGGAAGAAGACTCAATAAGGAAGGCTCAACAGAATCAAGTGCCCTCAGCTGAACACAGTCTTTGGTGGGGGATGCTCACAGAAGTGAAAAATATGTACTTCAAGGCACAAAAGACACATTTGGAAATCTGAGCAACATGGTAATCTAAGCCCCTTCCTGAGGCTCATGTTCTCAATGCCTCAGTTTTTTTATCTGTCAAATGGAGGTCATAATAGTGCCTTCTTACTTGCAGGGTCATTGTAAAGATTGAATCAGTATGCATAAACTGCTCAGAAAGGGAGGGTCTAACACATGATAAGCCGTATATTAATGCTAAGTATTTGGTATTATAAGGTAGAAGCATGCCTACAGAAAAGTGTGCTAAAGAAAGCTTACCTTCTTTGATATCCACCTTCTACCAGGCAGCCAGAAGTACCCAATCAACTTCAGCAGACCTACTACTAACTAGCCAGAAATACCTATGCCTCAAATCTTTGGTTCCCCGTTTAAACTCCCAGAAGCCTGGAGTGGTCTGGAGTGGTCTCAGCCAAGGCCAAACAAGTGAGACTCTCCCTAGCAACTAGGTTCAGATATAAAATTGCAAGATGGCAACATGCTATGATTAAAATGGGAATTGACATATGATTAAAATGGAAATCTACCTGACATGCATGTCAGAGCCCACACATTCTCAGTAGGTAAGTTCTGTAGCTTCTAATAAATGTCCTTAACTCCATGATGCTGTGAACCTCAAAAATTAACCTGGTAGAAGATGGAGGCAAATTACACTCCACATTATCAAGACACAAATGCAGTGACCTTCAACAAAGTACATGGCCCCAGAGTCTGTGACATAAACAGGTAATTGGCCATCAGCACACCTGGATGACACAGTGAGTCAATTCTTCAGAACAGGCAGGGCCACTGACTTTTATGCTCTCATGCTGTGCCACACCTGGTATGCCACAAGAACAATACTTACGCATTACAATAGGGCTTCTTTTCATAGCCTTTGTAGTTGTTCATGTTGAGAGCCATCTTGCAGACCTCACAGTGGAAGCATCCTTTATGCCAATACTGAAAAAAAATATAAATATTTAAAATTTTAGTACAATCCCAATTCTGGTCAGGATGGGTACAGAAGGAAGGCTTTTAAGTGCACCACAGTTCTCATATTTGAAAATACTACAATGAAATACATGGAAGTAGCAATGTGTTTGCCTTTACTTCAGTAAATAAAGCAGGCAGCTATTCGAGTTTTAAATTAATCCTACCACAACTAGACTCATGATGGAAGAACTGCCAAGGCTCTATCCACACTGCACTTCTGTGCACAACCAGAAAGGAACTCTAAGCTCTGTCAGTGGCGAAATGGGGCCCATGGAGTGACTTCAACACGAAAAGGATTCCAGTTGAAAGTACCTAAACGCAGTGTTTGTAGAGCTCTATAACGAGAAAGACTATGTAAAGTGGCCCTGTCCGCCCACCCCATCCCTGCCCAGCTTTCACTAAACTGCAGGAACACGGTTAGACTGGGATGACTGTTGGGATAATGGCTTGCTCAAATAAGACATTCGTAGCATCTAACACAGATTTCACTGGGAACGCCTTGGCTAGTTTCAATTGTCAAGTCACTCGCGATCGCGCCCGGGTCTCTCTCCCAGGCTGTTTAACTCCATCCATACCCAAGAAGGGCAGAGGGCAGAGCGATAGAAACCCGGTTAAAGCCACTTCCTCTGGAATTCCCACCCGGTGGATTAGAGACCCGTGGGTCCGATTCGACACGCAGAGCCGCGTCTCCGGTGGGGATTATTCTTAGCAATGCGGCAGCGGTCACCCGGTGACATATTAATTACTATTTGCCTTTCCCCCTCGTGGCGGTCACCGGAGGCGCTAGGGGCTGGGGGGTTGGGTGGGTGGGTTTGAAGTGAGGGTGAGGGGTGCGGAGTCTCTAGGGAGGGGAGTGAAGGACAGACTGGAGGGGGGGAGAGCGCAGAGTGCAGAACTGCCCCCACCCCGGGTGCCTAGCCTGGTCCCTGGCTGCCGGGGGTCGCCACCGCCGCGCGCCCTCCACAGCAGCTGTGCTGATGCCGCGCAGCCCTGCACCCCTCCAAAAGCATTTCCCAAATTCCAACATCACAAACGTCAAGAATGGTCTCTGACACTCCAGCGGGTGTCTAGCTTCGCGCTCCCTCCCTCTGTGCCAAGACACACAAACACAGCGACCCACTCATCTCTTTCCATCCCAGGTGCCAAAACTTCTTCAAGCAGGTGCAGCCCGGCGCCCGGCAGGTCCAGGCTGGCCTGGCGCCCCCTTCGCTCACCTTATCCAGGCAGTTGACTTTCTCAGTGGGATACACGACTTTTCCGCAGCGGGCGCACTGGGGGTTCATTGTCGCGGTTCCCGCGGGCGGTGGCTGCTGCGGCGGCTGTGGCTGGGGGCTCCGAGGAGCCTCTGTGACATCCCCCGGCAAGCCCAACGCCGCCTCCGGGCAGGCGGGAGGGCGCCGAGCGCCGGGATCTGGGGGTGGGCGCTGGCCCGGGGGCGAGCGGGCCGCGGCGGGGGCTAAGGTGGGTGCGCAGCGGGGCCTGGCGCCTGGGGCCGACCGCGCTTTCCGGCACTCGGGTGCTGGGGCTCGGCTCTGGCTGGGGTTCCGCGCCGCTGGCTCTGCGTCGTTCGCACTCCAGGTACCAGTGACTCACAGACACTCGCGCCCGCCCCTCGCGCTCACTCGCTCCCCGCCGCCGCCGCCGCCGCGCAGGCCAAACCCACCGGCGCGCCCCGACCGAAGTGGCAGTGAACGAGCACGTCGGGCACCCAGGGAGGGAGGGCGAGGCGGGGTGGGGGGGACGGGGAGGGCCGGGACCTGGAGCTTGCAGGCAGCTGCGGGCGGCGACAGTGTGGCCTGGGAGCGAGCCTCCCGCGGCAGCCGCCGCAGCCTAGGCGCCCAGGTGGGCGGCGGCGGGGGAGGTGAGGGGTGGAGGCGGCGGGACTCAGGGGAAGGGCTCCACGGCCGCGCACTTTGGTCCCTTCCTCCTCTCTCCCCAGCAGGGCGCACCTCCACTCCCAAGCTGATGTCCCTGACACCCAGAAGACGCAGGGAGCCCGGGTCCAGGATGCGCCAGTGCTTCTCCTGCAGCTCAGGGGAACAGCACCCCTAGCAGCACCCAGTCTCCCGGCAGAGGTTGCCCCGGCCACGCGCAGCGACGCGCCTGGGAGCCGGAAAACCAGCCGGGAACTCCGAGATTCGAGTCACGGTGGCGCCGGGGTTGTTCCGCTCCCGCTCCCATTGACCCCTTCCGAGTAGATGCGCACTCGATTGCCTGGATGGGGAACAGCCTGCTTCCTTACAGGCTCCCAGTCCCTGAACTCTTTATACCTGCCCTTGGAGAACGACGGGCTTTTAGGCCCGAGTCAAGCCTCCCTTGATTAATAGGAGCCGTCGTTCATTTTATTTTAAGTCTGTGTATGCACCGTTTTGTTGTGCAATGAAGCACCACAAGAAGCTGCGAAAAGTTCTTCTTCTGCGTTGAGAGAAGCAATGACAAACTCATGGTCCAAACCAGAAGAGTCAGAGCATCAAGCTTAAGGGTAGGATGAAGCCAAACAAAACGGCTATCATTTTTTAATAAGAGTTCAGGTTATTTGTTTCGCTTTGTTAGAGGTAGTAAAATGGAGATATACTATCAAGAAAGCCCAACTCATCAGTTATTAATTTTGTGACCTTGTGCAAATTTTTAGCCTCTCCATGCCTCAGTTTTCTAATCTACAAAATGGGGGTAACGATGGAATTACAAAATAGTGCCTCCCCGCCTATTGTGAGGATTAGGTGAGTCAGCAAATCTCAAGAGCTTCAGCCAGCCTGGCTCTTGGTAAGCACTGCATAAGAGTCAGGATTATCATAAATTGGTCACACCAAAGAAGCAAACACATTCCATTGCTAGCACACGGATTAAGTCTAAGTAATGCCACATAGCAACTACTGTGACAAAGATTTCTGTCATTTTTTTTTAATTCAGACCTGCATCTTTTCATGAGAAAACTTGATTTCTGAGCCTCTTAGGCGGGCTGTGCAGATGAACTTATTCAAAATAATACTGTGCTGTTTTGTCTTTTTAGAAGAGGTAACTTTTTTAAAAGTATTCAGGGAGCAGGACAGCCTCTGAACCCTCTGTTGTGTTCACAAACCCACCTCAAAAGCAGATAAAAGGATAATTTGCTGTCAGAGATGACCAGTTATCTCTGACAAATACCTTAGAGCTCATTAAAAATGCTTGAGGAAGAAAGTATTTATATTATCTCCTGAATGGCAGTGATTTTTTTTCAGCATTTAGTTTTTCACAACTGAAAATCATAAAATATAGTTTAAATATCTTACTCTCCTTCTTAAATGATGAACATAAAATTCAGAGGCAGAATAGTAGTGAGGTGTGATATTTATAGCTGATTATAGTGAATGTTTTAACTATAAATTCCATAATCTCTTACCAAACCAGTCTCCTACCCCAGTGACTAACAGAGTTGGTACAAATTAAATGTTTACTGAAAGTATGACTAAAACCAATGAATACATTAAAACCAGTAGGAAATGTGCTGTGTTGTTTTCTGAATTATATTTTCCTTCCTGTGTCTCTTACTCTTTTTGTTTTCTACATCAAGCCAGTTTCTGAGTTGCTTAATGCCATTTTTCTGATGTAAGAAGAATTTTAATACCATCTGTCTTTAGAAGGACTTCCAGATTCAAAGTACTATAAACAGAGAATTGGCAGTAACCTGTCATCTGGCCCAGCCTTCTTCCTCCAAGTAGATGAATGATTTAATTGTTCCGCTAGGAAGACCTTTTGCCTTCCATGTCTTTTTGCACTTGACTGGTCAAGAAATTGTCCCTTATGATAACTATTCTCCAATACGTCGGCTTTAATTTAAATCCCTTTCTGCTAGCATAAAGCATAGATATTGAAAATAATTGACCATCACTGTCTTTATAAAACATTTATGTATTTATTACATTTTTTTCTTTACCTAAAATGAACAAATCTGTTTACTCTTCTCTCTGGGGTCTCCTTATACGAAATCAACTGAAAACCCTACAATCATTACTCAGGATATGTAAATTGAACTCCAAATTCAAAGTTTGAAGGAGTAATTAATATTACAAAAGGCTAAATAGTGGTTTGACAAACATTACCTCTGACACACTTGTGGTGGGTTATGTTATTTGTTCAGGTTTCTTCCCCTGTCACCCTGGCAACACTTCCTGTGGGCAGAGTACATTCCTCTACTCAAAGCAGAGATGTTGAGTTTGACCACGTGATGTCCTTTAGCCAATGGAATGCGAGTGAATGTGAAATAAGTTGTTATCAGAGCCAAAGCTTTACATGTATTTGCATAGTTCACCCTGTTCTCCCTTGCCTTTGAGCTCTATCCCTTCTTAACCTTGAGTACAGCATATCTTAGGTAAGGGATGGTTTTTTGACTTGTGTCCAAGAATGAGAAGACCTAACTAGATATGAGAGCCCAACTTAGTTCAGTAAGCCCCTCCATACCCATTAGAGTCACAGCAAGCTTGTAGCCTTCATATAATGGGCAGAAGAAATAATTGTCATTGTAAACCACTGAGATTTGAGGTGTTATTTGTTACTGCAGCAAAAGCTGGATAATACACAATGATAACTAAAGGGAAATTTTTTTCTACCTCATTAAAAATAAGGAAATAATTACACACAAGATTTAGCATGTTTTTCTTTTTGACTTTTCTAAAAAATATCCTGTACATGTATATGAAGTATAATGACTAGCTGAGCACAGTGGAGCACACCTATAATCCCAGTGACTTAGGCGACTGGGGCAGAAGGATCCCAAGTTCAAAGCCAGCCACAGCAATGGCGAGGTAATAAGCAACTCAGTGAGACCCTGTCTCTAAGGAAAATACAAAGAAGGGCTGGGGACATGGCTCAGTGGTTAAGTGCCCTTGGGTTCAATCTCCTGTACAAAAAAAAAGTGTAATGACCAAGTCAGGCATGGTAGTACATATCTGTAATTGCAGCAACCTAGAAGGCTGGAGGCAGGAGGATCACAAGTTCAAGGCAACAATTTAGCAAAGCCCTAAGTAACTTAGTGAGACCTTGTCTCAAAAAGGGATAGAATTGTGGCTCAGTGGTTAAATGCCCCTGGGACTTCAATCCCCAGTACAGAAGAAGAAGAGGAAGAGGAGGAGCATAAAGCATAGAACTCTTACTTTCATCTTTTTATTCTATAAATGGCTTCCATTTATCAGGTATTGCATAAAGTTGTGTGTATTGCTTCAAGTACACTCAGCTTCACCCTGGAGGCAAGTTTTACCAACCAACAACTTTGGCAGGTGAAGCTAAAGAAAAACAGTAAATTTTAGCTCAGACTTTCATTTGATCACTGTATATGTTAAGAAGCATTTTCTGAAGATCTTGAACAATTTAGAGAAATTATCTCATTTACCAATATAGCATTCCTGCTATATTGTGAGAAAGTTATACTGTGAGAAAGTTAATATATATACATATGTATATAAAATATGTATTTTTTAAATACATATTTTTAAAATATGTGTATTTTTTTACATATACATATTAAGGGAAATTCAAGATTCAGAAGCTTTAATAGAAACAATTTAATTCTTCTATTCAATATATAATCATTGGTAGGCAAGATACCAAGCCCAAAAGGATGTAAGTAGAGGTATGATCTCTACTTGCAATAAATACAGTGGGATAAATAAGTAAGTAAAATTATTCCATAAGGTGATTAATTCTCTAAAATAAACCTCTGCTCTAGAAACCATGAAGAACAGAGGAACTTCTCATTCAGACTGGAGTGTTAGGAAAGGCTATATACAGGAATCGGTCGGTCACTACATGTACCCCTAGAAATAAGAATTACCTCTCCCCCAAGAATACAAGCCTACCTAAGAAGAGTTTGGAGTGATTTTTTTTCCTGTCTTAGGGATTATTCTGCTTTTGTGAACATACTGAAGATTTATTTACATCATTTCAGTGTTCCCTCCCACCATAGCATGCTCTAACAATGAGCTTCAAATAATAATATCATTTATTGATAGATGATATAACTCCTCAAAATAAGCTCCAAACCCCTCATTTACCAAAAACAGGTGTAGACATCAACTCATAATTTCAAATCTGACTGAAAATCTTCTGTAATTTGGAAAGAGAGAAAAGAAAAGAAGGAAGAAAAACAGTTCCTCATTTGGGCCCTTCTGGACTGAGCTCTCCCCACAACCCCCACAGACCAAGATAAAGGATAAAACAGACCCTTCATGGGAGACAAAATAATTCCCCTCAAAAGAGTTCCTCCTCATGATCCCCTGTTAATATATTGCTTTACATGGTGCTAGAGTTTGGATCTGGAATGTCACCAGTCTGTGGCACTATGGGGAGGTAGAACCTTTAAAAGGTGAAACCTCATGGAAGGAATTTGGGTCATTTGTGTTGTGTCCTTAAAGTGGCATGGGGAAAATAAAAATTAAAAATAAATAAAATAAAATACTTTAAAAGAGGGGGGTGAGGAAGGAGAGAAAGAGAGATTGGCACCTCATCATTTTTTTTTTTCTCTCTTGATGCCAGGCTATGAGGTGAATGCACTTCCACCACCATCCACTCCCCACCATGATGTGCTGTCTTGCCACAAGACCAACAAAAGCATGGAGCCAAGCAACACAGACTGAAACCTCCAAAGCCATGAATCAAAATAAATCCTTTCTGTTTTTAAGTTGATTATCTCAGGTATTTTGTCACAGTAACAGAAAGCTGACTAATACCTGTTGCAAAGGTACTTTGTAGCTGTGATTTTTTAAAAATATTTTTAGTTATATTTGGACATAATAACTTTATTTTATTTATTTATCTTTCTAGGTGGTGCTGAGAATCAAACCCAATGCCTCACACATGCTAGGCAAACACTCTACCACTGAGGCACAACCTCAACCCTATAGCTGTGATTATTAAGGATGTAAAGATAGATTAGCCAGGTAGGCCACTGTAATCACAAGTATCCTCAAAAGAGGAAAGCAAAGGGGTCAGAGTCAGAGAAGGAGATATGACAACAAATGCAGAGGTCAGAGACTTGATTTGCAGATGTTATACTACTAGGCTTGAAGATGGAGGAAGGGAACACTAATTAAGGAAGTCACCATCTAGAAGCTGCATAAAGCAAGAAAACAGATTCTCTCCTGGAGTCTTCTGAAGTAATGCAGCCCTGCCAAGAACTTGATTTTAGGACTTCTGACCTTCAAAACTATCGGACAATAGATATGTGTTAACAATTAGTTTGATAACTAACAATAAGCTTCAAATAATAATATTATCTTGATAGATGATATAACTCCCCTCAAAATAAGCTCCAAATCCCTAATTTACCAAAACCATGTGTAGACATCAATAGGAAACTACTACACCCTCTCTGTGTGCATTCTCTTCTCTTTAGAGCCATAGTCAGTTCCAGGAGTTCAAAAAAGAAATAAAAGTCAAAATGACTGTGATTCTTTTTCCATGTTCTCTTTTTTAGGAAAGACCTGAAAACAAAGTGAGTAAAACAAGCATTCATTTTCTCTCCTCCTCCTCCTAATGAAAGGACTTACTTTGTTTGCACTCTCCATTTTATTTTGCACACTGCAGACACAAACATTTTAGTTCAATCACAAAGTCAATATATTTTTCTACAAATCTCCCTGAATTTTCCTCTCCTCCTTTATAGAGCAACCTAGTAACATCCTCATCTTTTCATCAAGAACCCTGAAAATCAACCCAAACTCCTCTCTCCCTAAGCCACCCTGTCCAGTTATTGAATCTTGCCAATTTATTTAGTTCCATTATTCAATACTTATTTATTTATTCAACATAATTCTTGAATCTGTCTCCAGACCTTTAGCTTAGCATAGCAATTTATGTCTCTCTTGGATTGTTCTGCAATGACTCTCTAAAAGTCTTGTCGTCATGAAATTACAAGGAAGGAGGTGGGATTTCACTCTCCCTTGACCAGACTCAGAAATGTTGTAGATTAAAAAATACCTATCTCCAGTCCTGGGACCTCACATACTATGTTATATTTTTAAATGAAAATTAATTCATACAGTGCCTAGCCCCCATTGAGAACATAATAAATATTTGTTTAATCATTAAGTAACCACAGTGAAAAAGAATATCAAACTCCTTAGTGTATTTTTAGCTAAATCAGACAGGAAGCAACAACTATGATTATAGTTATTATTACCGTTTTTGTGTATTTCAAGACTGCTTTCCCAGTCATCTGCCAACTTCATAAATATCGAGCTACCAGCATAAAATTTGCATTAAAAATACTTTTCTTAAGATACACATATAAGAAAAAAAAAAGAATCATATGTGATTTAGACTATAATTTGCCTCCACTGACTGCTATAGACTGAATTGTATCCCTTTCCTCAAAATCCATATATAGAAGCCCCAATTCTCAATATGAGAGCCTTTGGAAATGGGACCAGTAGAAGAAAATTGTTTAGATAAGGTCATGAGGGTGTGGCTCTCATGAGATTAATGCCCTTGTAAGAAGAAAACAACTGAAGGGCCACTCATCTCTCTCTCATCTCTCTCTCCCTCCTCCCTCCTCCCTCCTCCCTCCTCCCTCCTCCCTCTTCCCTCCTCTCTCCTCTCCTCTCTCCTCTTCTTTTCCTCCCCACCCCCACTCTTTCTTGTGGGAGGACACAGCCAGAAGGTACCATTTATAAGCCAGGAAGACAGTCCTGGCATGCTGATCCCAGACTTCTTTCTTCCCAAAACCATCAGAAAAGAAATGTTTGTTGTTTAAGATAGCCAGACCAGGGTATTTTATTATGGAAGCCCAAGTTAATATTCTCCCTCAACATGGCTGATAATCAGTTGAGAACTAGATCAAGGAAAATGGTCTTACCCAATAAAAATAGTGACACAAATAAAGATAAGTTGTTTTTAATTCCTTGTAGTGAGTTCTTATTTTTTTTTTTATTTTTTACACCAAAACTCTGACTCACTAATTAGTATCAATTTAAAACTACAAAGGAAAGCAGGTTCCCAACCTGCTGGGCAAGAATTATTGTTATATTCTGTGATAAATCAAATTAAGGTCTCTCCTTCCTCTTAATATAACAAAAGCAAACACCAATTTAATCAGTTTAAAGAGTAATCATAAATTATATTATTTAGCCATGATCAATGAAGGCTTGTTTTAGATAGCTTTCAAAAAGAAATAGAATTGAAAGTTGACTAAAATTCTAGGGCTGAGATATAGCTCAGTTGGTAGGACACTTTCCTTGCGTGCACAAGGCCCTAGGTTCAGTCCCCAGCACCAATACAGGAGATCAAGGGCTAGAATATACCTAAAATTCAAAAGCATTTCAGAGGGAAAGAAGATTTCAACTCTCAAAAGGATTCCCAGGGAAGGTAGTATTTCCTATAGATTTTTTGATTACTAGAAACAGAGACCCACTCAAGTATTCTCAGTAAAAAGAGACAGTTTTGTTCCTCAGATGCAGAAACCCAAGAAAAGCTGAACAACAGGGTCTCAAAATAATAAATTAAAGCACACGTTGTAATCCCAGCAGTTCAGGAGGCTGAGGCAGGAGGATCACGAGATCAAAGCCAGCCTCAGCAAAAGCGAGGCGCTAAGCAACTCAGTGAGACCCTATCTCTAAATAAAACGCAAAATAGGGCTGGGGATGTGGCTCAGTGGTCGAGTGCCCCTGAGTTCAATTCCCAGTACCCAAAAGTAATTAATTAATTTTTGTTAAACAAAATCAGATCTGTAATAGAATCTATTCAAGGATCTTCACTTCAGCCACCTGCTATTATTGGAAGAGAAGAGTGACACTGAATAGGACCACATGAGCACAGGGACACCAGGTGGTAGTCACAGTGGGCATTTAATAGCCTCACCTACCCAGAATATTAAGGGAGGCTTGAGAATCAAAATCATGAAGGCCTAGAATAGTTTTTTAAAAATCGAATATCATGTTGGTCTTGGTGGCCTGTAATCCCAGCAACTTGGGAGGCTGAAGTAGGAGGATCACAAGTTCAAAGACAGCCTCGGCAATTTAGCAAGGTCCTGGGCAACTTAGCAAGACTCTGTCTCAAAAGAATAAAGAAAAGAAAAAAAGAAAGAAAATTGGATATTATGATAGATAAGATATGGCTGCTTGTATTTTTTTCTTTTAATTTTAAGATGAATTAGTGGAAGTATTTATATTCTTATCTCTAAGAAATACTATGCCCATTTGTAAGATATAAAAGTAAATGTAAACAAGGAAACCATCATGGACACAAAAGAAAGACATAAGCCCTTAGTGACTAGAAAACTGCTAGTTCTGAGCGACAGTTCAAAGACCTGAACGTGTGCTGTCCAAAAGAAACACAGCGAGGGCCACGAATGTGAGCCACATGTTTTTAACTTTTCTAGTAACTATATTTTAAAAAGTAATGAGAAACAAGTGAAGGAACTTTAGTAGTATATTTTATTTAACCTAATTTATCCAAAATATTATTTCAACATGCAATTGATATTTTAAGAACTAATGAGATAGTTCACATTGGTTTGTTTTTTTTTAAACCAAGATTTCTATTTTACTCCAATCACACCCCTCAATTGGGCCAAGCCACGTGCAAATGCTTCATAGCCTCTGGTTTCTACTTCGACAGTATGATGCTCATTTAGCCTAAGACAGAAACAAGTAGGAGGTAGAGGGTCAAGGTCAAGGAACTGAACAGGGGTGGTGTTTGCATGTTGTGAAAGGTTCCCCACAGGAGTGATTCCACCAAGGCTTTGGAGCCAGGATGGCACCCAGTTCTGCTGACAACCAAACTGCTGACCAGATCACCTCCACCCTGGTTCCTGGGACCTGGGCCCAGCAGGAAAGGAAGTGATGGCCGAGGCAAATGAATGAGTTCCGAGGAGAGAAAGGCAGAAGAGGGCAGAAGATGAAGAAGGAAGACCTAAAGTGAAAAAGGAAAGACATGAGCTTAGATAGGAGTGGGCATGGGAGAGGAGGATGGATCCACAACAGAGGGAGCCCCAAGCAGGAAAAACAGAAGGGGGTGGGGCGGGAAAGGGATGAACTGAGAGAGACCTCTGAGCTGAGCCCTGGGTGCAGCTGAAGTCAGCTAGGTCCAGCAATGAATTTCTTAAGAAAAAAAAAAAAGACAAGTGCTTGGAAAAATCAACAAAGCCACGTCAAGGACAAGTGTCATTAATGAAAGTAGAATGTTCTGTTTTGTACTAACTATTTAATTCAGTTGCTTAATCTGCTTGTGGTCAGCTAGCTCAACAGGGTTTTGTTTTTGTTTTTGTTTTTGCAGAGCAGGGGTAGTCCGGTGGGACTGAACCCAGGGCCTGGAGCATGCTGAGCATGGGGGGGGCACCCTCTAACTCTGTGGGGGCACCCTCTAACTCTGGTTTTTGAGCTCAGGACTAATGGCCTGAGCTCCTAGTAATAAGGCCTATTTGCAGGCTTCATATAAATAGAAGATAATTGCCAGGCAAGTTTCTTACAAGTGAAGACGGTGAAGGCTAACCCTAACGAAAACTAGGCTAGGAGTTCACGTCCCCAACATTTTTTTTCCGTATTTCCTTGATCATGCTTTTCATTTTTTCAGAGGACTATGGGTGGGTTCAAGCTTGTCAAAAGATGGTTTCCTGCTTTGAATAATGTAGAAAAAAAAAAAGAAAATGTCCTGAGGCAAAACGACATCAGAAGCAACCAAGGCTGAAACATGGACTGGTTGCTAGTGAAGGGCTGAGATTTCACTGAAAAATCCAGAAAGTGGTTTTTTCTTCATTGACAGCGACTCGTCATACAGGGAAAACATGCAGCCTGCTCTTTACCAACATTTTTGAAATGTGTACTGTACAAATGTGCCCATTAGCAGTAGAGCAAGTAAGTGTTCTTCAGCATGAGTAACAGGAATTAAATGAAATGAATGGGAACTGGCTTCACGGAGATGGAGGGAGAAAAGAGCCTTCATTATATAAAAAGGAAATCTGAGCCCCTGCTGCTTGCCTCTGCTCTAGCAGCTTCATCCAATAAAAACAGGCATTAATGCTCAAATAAAACAAAACATGTAATGCTGTAACAGGGTACCTCTTAAAAATTAAAGTGAAAAGGGAAAACATGATGTTAAATAGCACTTAATGATAGGAAAAGATGTTTCTAATATTTTGTTAACTGAAAATGGCAGGTTATAAAAACATGTGTTCAACCATGATCTCTTTTGGGGGGCAGAATTTTATACAAGTAAATGTGCATAAGAAACACTGGTAAACACTGAAAATGTTAACAGAGGTGGGATTACAGTTTGCATTTTCCTTTCTGTTTTCCAAATGTTCTACAATAAATAATATTATAACAAGTAAACTCTTCTACGAAGCAGAACAAGTCTTTGTTTTTGAAATTGCTGCCTGACACCCCACCAGGCTCAAGTGCCATGAAAAGTGGCAAATCTACCTGTCACTCAAATGGTCCTTCTCATGCTCCATTAGAGAAAACAGTGGAGCTAAGAGGAAACAATGACCAGTTGGGGACAGATTTTAGGGTGTGGGCTTCTGTTTTGTTTTGTTCACATTTTAAGAATGTACCAGGTAACACCCAAGCTTTGCAAGCCATAGCCCTTGTTCTGGCCTCTAAAAAGAGCAGAAGGGCACGGAAAGGTTATCTCTGGGCAAAGGCTAATGGGAAAGAAATACAGGTCCCACCCCTTCCTGGAATTCCTGGTAGTGAGGAACCAGGTAGGATTTGATTCCCCAAAACTCTACGTGAGGAGAGGTACACCAAGCCAAATGCATAGAATTCCAACTTCTCTTTCTTCTCCATGTGACACATACATGACCTTCATAAAATTCTAGCAGCTTGTACAATAGATTTTGTCATTAGATAAGTCCGGGTTATCTGACCTTTGTAGACCTTCCATTTTGTCTTTCTTTCATATCCCAACATGTTGGCTGATAAGGGGGGTTTCAATTATAACTCCACCGCTGCTTGAAATCTGAAAAACTAGCTAACCAGTGTCAGAGATTCATGCTGTGATGGCTTGTTGTTTTTTTGTTTGTTTGTTTTGTTTTTTTATACCAGGAATTGAAGCCAGGGGTGCTTAAACACTAAACCACATCCCCAGCCCTGTTTTATTTATTTACTTACTTTTTAAATTTTGAACAGGGTCTTGCTACAATACTTAAGGCCTTGCTAAATTGCTGGGGTTGGCTTTGAACATGCAATCCTCCCATCTCAGTCTTCTAAACTGCTGGGATTACAGGTATATGTCACATCACCTGGCCTGGCTTTGTTGGATTCTTGAGGAGACACTGTTGTTTTGTTTAATTCCCATTGACATCTAAATACCCATGATCTAATGAAACAGCCAAGCAAAAATATAAATTTCAAATTCTAAAAGTTCAGGTAAAATCAATTCACACTTCAGAATTTTTTAAAAATGTTATCTTTAGGCATAGAAATCTGTTAGAGATATATTTGATATAAAAGTAGATTAAATAGAATATACATAATTATACCCCTTTTTAAAAAATGTTTATATATATATATGTATACATATGTTTAAATTCTCTCTTCCTCTCTCTCTTTATATATACGTATATGTATTTGTATATCTATATATATTATATATGTGTGTGTGTGTGTGTGTATACACACACACACATGCATAAATGCACACACACACATATATATATATATATATACACATACATATTTGCATTAAAAAGTCTGAAAGTTATTTTAGGGTGTTGACATTGTTTACTGTTAAAGGTGGATATCTCAGTCCATTCACATTGCTATAACAAAATACCATAAATTGTTTAACTTATAAACAATAAGAATTTATTTTTCATCATTCTCCTGGAACTTCCAGGAGTTCCAGGAAGAGGTGGGACCTGTATTTCTTTCCCATTAGCCTTTGCCCAGAGGTAAACTTTCCGTGCCCTTCTGCTCTTTTTAGCGGCCAGAACAAGGGCTGGGGTCAAGGTAGGTTCGTTGTCTAGTGAGGGCCCAGTTTCTGGCTTAGAGAGAACAACTTCTTATTTAAATTAAACTATTAAAATCACGTGAATAAAAAAAAAAACCATTTGGGCTCTACTCTAGTGACCTAATCAATTCCTAAAGACCTTACATCATAAGACTATCATCTTGGGGGTTAGGTTTTCAACATTTGATTGGGGGGCACAACTAAGTAGGTCATAACAGTGGCATTTTTTTCATCTCTTTCTCTCTCTCTCTTACACTTACACACACACACACACAACACACACACACTTTTTCAGTTCAGAATTTTCTAAACATACATATTGTTATGGTATTTTTATATAAGAAAATAAACAAAATTATATCAGCATATCACCTATACTATGTCTAACATAGACTAGGTAGGTTTTATTGTGTGTGTATGTGTGTGTGTGTGTGTGTGTGTGTTTTGTTTGTTTGTTTTGGTTTTTTAGCTGTAGATGGACATAATAGCTTTATTTATTTTTATGTGGTGCTGAGGATTGAACCCAGTGCTTCATATGTGCTAGGCAGGTGCTCTAACACTGAGCTATAGCCCCAGACCAGAATAGATAGTTAATAAACATTTTTCTTCTAATTCTCTCAGAAAATAGTACGTAGGTAACATTTATTGAGTGCTGATTCTCCCACAGGCTCTGTAGTAGGAGATATAGATAGATAGATAGATAGAAAGATAGATAGATAGATAGATAGATAAAATCTCTTTCAAACCTATAACATTATGATATTGATTATTATTCCCCCCTTGTAAAAAAAAAAAGAGATGAAAAAATTAAGACAGAGAGTTAAGAAAAGGGAAGGGGCAGTGAAGCTAAGTGGTAGGATGCCTGCTTAGCATGCACAAGGCCCTGGGTTCCAGCCCCAGCACCACATCTTAAAAGAGAAGAAAAATAGGAAAATAGCAAAACTAGAACCATAAAGTGGGAAATATAACTCCAGTGGATAGTAGTTTAACTTACAAAAATTATCAAGACTTTTCCATATTTGGATTAATATCAACCACATTTATAACTCTTTTCTATCCATTGTCCTGTTTCTTAGTTTCTATTCATCTTCAACTAGTTTTGCTTTCTCCTTTAAACATTACATATCATTGTACTTTTTATTTCTATATTATTATCTCAATTTCATTTTTTAAAAAAATATTTTAGTAGTCACTTTTGAGTTTGCATAACACAACTAATGCAAGTCCTCTTCAGATAACACCGTACAAGCTGGAATGGTGGCACATCACTATAATTCCAGCGACTTGGGAGGCTGAGACAATTGGATCCCAAGTTCAAAGCCAACCTCAGCAAAAAGCAAGGTGCTAAACTCTCACTCAGTGAGACCCTGTCTCCAAATAGAACTGAGGATGTGACTCAGTGATCAAGTGCCTCTGAGTTCAATCCCCAATACCAAAAAAAAAAAAAAAAAAAATACAATAACACCATACAACTTCACAAATCATGTAAACAGCTTAGTATGTTCCCAATTCTTTCTTCCCATCCATTATAATACTGCTGTCATTCATTTTACTTATCCATAAGCTCTAGTCACTGAATAGCATCATTGCTATTATTATTTTGAATAAACAATGATTACCTAGGTCAGTTAAGAATAAGAAAAATCTTATTTTACTTTTATTTATTCCCTAACGCTTCTGCTTTATTTATGTAGGTCCAAGTTTCTGACATATGTTATTTTTCTTCTTCCTGAAGAATTTCTTTTAAAATTTCTGGCACAGCAGTTCCACTGTCAACAAACTGCCTTTATAAAAGTTCTACCAGTAATTTCTACCCCACCATAGAAGGATAATTTCACCAGATACAGAATTTTAGGGTGATGAGTTGTTTCTTTCAACAGCTTAAATATTTCACTCCATTCTCTTTTTGCTTTCATGGTTTCTGAAGAGAAGTCCAATTGAATTCTTATCTTTGTTCCTTGATAGGTCAGGTATAGTTTTCTCTGGTTTCTTTCAAGATTTCCTTTGTCTTTGATTTTCTAAAGTTTGAATGCAATATGCCTAGGTGCCCATTTTTGTTAAAAAATTTATTCTATTTGGTGTTCTCTGAGCTTCCTGAAATTGTGATTTGGTGTTAATCATTAATTTTAAGAAATTCTCAGTCATTATTATTTCAAATATTTCTTCCATCCCTTTTTCTCTTTCTTCTACTTTGGTATTCCCATTATGCATACGTTACACTTTTTGTAATTGTCCCACAGTTCTTGGATATTCTGTTTTGTCTTTTTCATTCTTTTTTCCCTTTGAGTTTTAGTTTTGGAAGATTCTATTGACATCCCTTGAAGCTCACTGTCTCTTTCTTCCCCCATGTTTAATCTATTGATGACTTCACCAAAGGCATCCCTCATTTCTGTGACATGATTTTGGATTCCTAGCACTTGTTTGGATTCTTTCTTGGAGAGTCTCTCTCTCTCTCTCTCTCTCTCTCTCTCTCTCTCTCTCTCTCTCTCTCTCTCTCTCTCTCTCTCCCCCGCCCCTTCTATTAACCATGTTCTTGTATACTAGCCTTTTTTCTTTTCCCAGTACACATTCCAATAAATCAACATATTGGGATTGTTGTTCTCATTTTCCAGTCTGAAAATTCCAACACCTCTGCCTTACCTGAGACTGGTTCTGACACTTGCCCTGTCTCTTCGAATTGTGTTTTTTATCTTTTAGTATGCCTTGTCATTTTTTTTTCCCTTGGAAGCTTGGTATGATGGATCAAGCAAAAGAGCCTGGGGTAAAGAGGCCTTCCTTCTGAGGGGGTTTGGTTTTGTTGGTGTGGCTAAGGATTCTGTTGTGTTTCTTTCCTGTAGTTAATAGGTGCCAGTTCCCCTAGCATCCTTGATTTTGCTTTGTCTGTTGTCTTTGAGTTTCCCAAGAAACTTTTTTGTAAATAAGGTCTGAGTGGTACATTTCTTTAAGCCATATTTCCCTTGTTCTATAGAAGCCCTCTGTGTTGGCAGGTCAGGTGGGAAGGGAAGCGGTCTATTGTCCCATGATTGGGTCTCATCTTTTCATCAGCCTGTGCCTCCTGGCCGGACCTTCAGAGGTGCTTCTGAGATGTCTTCAACATCCTCCCCTTAGATTAGAAAAGAAGTGGGGTGGTGGGGGGAGTTGGGGTTGGGGATTTGCCCTTCTCCCAGGGTGATCCAGTTCTGCTTTGCAAAACCCCTCAATTAGGTTCTGGTAAAAATAGCTTTTCTTGAGGAAAGACCTTGCTAAGAAGAACACAGTGCTCTGGATACCTCAGAATGGTCTCTTTTCCCCTCTCCCTGCCAGAATCATGAGGGGAATTTTCTTCTGATCTTCATTGTCAAAGACTGGTAGTTCTCCTAGAAGTGAAATCCACAAAGTATGGGACCCCATACGACTGGGTCTCCTTAGAATTTTAATCCTCCAGGCTTGCCCACCCTGAGCCTCCAGCAACTCATTAATTAAAGTTGGGGTTTCCTGCCATGGTACTGGGTCCTGAGAAGGTGTCTGTTCATGGAGCTTCTGCTCCCACACACTCTGACTCTCTGTGTCTCTCTGTCTTTCTCTCCAATTCAGGGGGCAGTGGTTTGCCTATGACCTCAATTCTCCGATGGGTTTAAGAGGAGTTGATTTGAGTTTTTCTTTTTCTTGTTGTGTGGTTGGGAGCGGCAACTTATTCCAGATCTTTCCATGCCCAACCAGAAACCAGAAGTTTCCATGTTAACACTTTTTTATGGCTTCTTTTCCCTCACCCCATAATCTGATGCACATATGTGATCTGGAACACCAAGAAAAATCCCAGTGCCTCAGCACCATTTTCACAAGTGCTATATAGAAACAGTTGTCATTTCTAGCTGAGACTTGTCACAGTTTGGAAATTTATATTCCTTATACCAGTTATAAGTCTGATCTATTTCTCCTCAAAGTTTAACATATGTTATAAAAGCAATATGTACAAATGCAATAGTTGCAAAATGTGCAAATACAAGATGAAATTAAAGCATGTGACTAGTGAATAAATTACAAATTCTTAATTACTCATACAAATGGCATGGAGAGAAATAATAGAGTAGCCCAAGATGACCATTGGTTTAGGGGCATAGTACGGCACCTATATTTTAATAGGATGTATAAGGTTCTCTAAGTATATTTTTTATAAAAAAAATATTGAAAATATCCTGTAAAGAACTGTAGTGGATTGAAAAATGCCCCAAAAGAGATATGTTCATGTCCTAATCCCCAACACCTGGGAATGTCACCTTATTTAAAGTTTCTGCAAGAGCAATAAAGTCAAAGATCCTGAGATGAAAATATTATTCGAGGTTATCTGGGTGGGCCCTGAATCAAATGACAAATGTCCTCATGAGACATGAGCAGAAGGAGATTTGAGAGAAGACATAGAGGAGGAAGAGGTTGTATGACCACAGAAGAAATGAAGGGCCACACAACCTCAAGCCAAAGAATGCTGATACCCACCTGAAGCAAAAAATGGGTCTTTGCTGGAGCCTCCAGAGGGAGCAGGGCTCTGCTGACAGCTTGATTTCATACTCAGCCCTCCAGAAGGATAAGAAATTCTGCAGTTTCTTGTTTGAGGTCATGTGCTCAGGGTTACTGGGAAAGTAACCCAACAACTGAAAAGGGTTTTCTAAACTGTCCATGTTTCTCATTCTGCACCACCAGCTCAGAATCCTTCCCTACATCATAGCATCTCTGGCTTAAGTCAAGTTGCTTTATTGAAATCTCTCAGAATTCCAAACATCCACACAAAATTCAGGTATTTGGGATTTAAAAGGTCTTTTTGTTTGGGGGGGGAGGAATGGAAGCAATCTCCCCTAATAAGTTATTAATTGGGGGGATGTTGGGATATCATGGATAATTCTTGCTGCCACAGCACAGAGTTTGGCCTACTATCAGCACTTAATATGTGAATATTAATTGATTGAAAAGACAAAATAAGGCTGAGGATATATAGCTCAGTTAGTAGAGTGCCTGTCTCACATACACAAGGTCCTGGGTTCAATCCCCAGCATAAAAAAAAAAAAAAAAAGACAAACTAACATGCTAGAATACAGTACCTTCTCAGAGTAGTAGATAAGAATTAGGAAAGCAGGGTCATCCAAAACTAATTTAAAGTAGATGATCCATTTGTTGATTGTTAGATGTGAATTGAACAATGTAATTAATCTCTTAGTGGAATTTGATGTCTTAACCTGCTTGTAGCAAAAATTTAAAGGATCATTAAGAACAAAACATCTAGGGGCCCAAACTGTTACTATCATGAAAATGTCCTCATAGAACATAGAGTAATTATTATGATGCTTATAGAATAAGATTAAATGCTAATTGAATCAGGAAGTAAATAAAGCTATGTCCTTTCCATCAGCCAGCTATATGTCAGTGTTTGAGGGAAGCAATATCTGAAAGCTTCCCAATTACCTTCTCAGAATTCAATTTTCCACTTTTTCTGAAGACCAAGAATAGTTACCTTTCCAGAAAAAAAAAATGGGCACTGCTAATTTTGTCCTTTTTAAATGTTAACTCTTTGTGATTAAAAATGCCTATAAGTGGGGCTGGGGTTGTAGCTCAGTGGTAGAGTGCTTGCCTGCCGTATGTGAGGCACTGGGTTCAATCCTCAGCACCGGAAGAGAGAAAGAGAGAAAGAGAGAAAGAGAGAAAGAGAGAGAGAGAGAGAGAGAGAGAGAAAGAAAGGAAGGAAGGAAGGAAGGAAGGAAGGAAGGAAGGAAGGAAGGAAGGAAGGAAGGAAGGAAGGAAGGAAGGAGGATGTTGTATCCATCTACAACTAAAACAAAGAGAAAAAAACCTTTAAGAAATGCCCATGGGGCTGGGGATGTAATTCAGTTGGTAAAGTGCTTGCCTTGCATAGACAAGACCTTGGGTTCAATCCCCAGCACCACAGAAAGAAAAACAAAAGCCCATAAGTGTTTTCTATTGATGGAGGAAACTTACAAACTATTTAGACTAGAGAAATGCAGTTTTTTTTTCACTGAAAAAAAAATGCTTTATTATAAGGAAAAGACACAGCAGAAGAAAGCTAGAAGTTGGTAAGGGTGGAAGATATGGGAAAAAACAAGCTGCCCAAACTTGGTTACCTTCCCGTTGATTTGGCTTTTAACCCCATCTGCTTTTCCTGATTCACAGAATCTTGCATCTAGCAGGGCTGGGCCCAGGAGCCCCATTTCCTAATCTCTCCCCTTTCTGGGAGTTTGGGAGAGGTTGTATACTACACAAGGTAGTATGGAGAAGAAGGGGAGATGTTACAACTTTTTGTTCCAGTGCCTTTTCCATGACATGGAGCTGTTCTTAGCCCCATCCGTCAGAATCTGTTAATGCCAAAGAGACAAATCCCATGAATTGGGGTAACTTAGACAGCAGTACACTGAGCAGTGAAGGTAGTGTTGATGAGGAAGTGAGCAGCATCATGTTTGGAGTGGAAGCTGGCCAGGAGATAGACTATGATAGGAGAGATGCTAAGGAATTTGCCAGAAGAGGTAAACTGGAGCCCGTAGTCCATCTGCTCCCAGTTGCTGAGCCTTTCCTTGGTCAGGGGTTTCAAGGGTGTTCCTTTCACTGTGTGTAAGAAGATATACATTGCCTTCCAGCTTCAGGAGCATGTCCATATAGGGGCATGGCGCTGGCTCCTCACAATGCTGTTTTAAATGTATTCAGTATCTGGTTCAGGGACATCCATAAATATTCTTATTCTTCCCAATTTCCCACCTGGGAATCTGCCCCAAGCATTCTTAAATCTTGCCTCGAATCAGTCAGCACCTCAAGGTTGCTTACTATGTGCCAAGTACCCACCTAAGCACTTCAGATGCTCAGACTAATTTACTCCTCAATAACTCAATAGTATTATGATGATGAAACCCACTTCATCACTGAGGAAAATAAGGTACCTGGAAGGTAAATAACTTGCGCCAGATCACACAACTAAAAAGGCAAGAACTTGGACTTTAATCCAGCACATCTATTTTTTATTTGTTATTATTATTATTTTAGTTGTAGTTGGACACAATACCTTTATTTTATTTATTTATTTTTTTTTTTATGTGGAGCTAAGGATGGAACCCAGGGTCTCACACATACTAGGCAAGCACTCTACCACTGAGCCACAACCCCAGCCCCTCTGGCACATCTATTTTTGAAGTTTGAATTCTCACCCACTGTTCAGCATTGGAATGAGCTGAAACTTCTTTATGGTACCTTGAATACCAGATTAGGAAGTCAGATCAGAATTTTCCCCATTAACGAAAAGCGTTATCTTTGGAATGTCCCATCCTAGTGCCAGGACAACACTAGAGCTTACTGAGTGGAACTGTATTGTTATTTTGGTGTATGTAGGAGAGATCTCTTCAGGAACTATGAATCCCGCACCTGCTACTGGCTTCTGCAATTTCATTTTGTAATTATTTGATTATACGCCCAAAGCCTTTGACAATAGGTACATTTAAAAAACATTGTTGCTTTTAGCTGAGGGCATGCTATACAGTGAGTCATTCTTATCAAAAAAAAAAAAAAAAAAAAGAAAGAAAGAAAGAAACACATTGCATCAAGTGTAAGATGATTTTCCCAGCCCTTCCCTTTGTGGACCTAACATGCTTTCCCACAAACGTTTGAGGAGAGAAATCTTCCCCAACTTGTAAAACTGGAAGTGGCACAGAAGAACTGGGGACTGTGGGAGGTATGAAGAGGGACAGTGAAAGGTCTGTAAAGCCAGGTCTTTAGAATTTCTTTGTACAGGCTTAGCTAGAGCAATACAGAGAAGAAGGTCACTGATTGCTCTTCTTAAGGGGGCCCCAAGGTCTTTGTTTCTTTAATGACTGACACAGTAGAGGGTGTCTTAGGAGCCACTCAATCATCCCCAGAGTCTCAAGAGACCTCCTTCTGAATAGGTAGACTCTTCCAGGCAAGGCAACTCCAGGAATGTCATTCATTCATTCCCTCTAATTTGACAGATGTATTTTTTAATTAACAGTTATTGTGATAAGCACCAGGAATAAAAAGTAATAGGACAAAATTCCTGAACCCAAGACACTTAAAATCTAAAAAGAGCAAAACATAAAATATACAGTAGCCCCCATGATCTTCAGGGCATATGTTCTAAGACCCCCAGTGGATGCCTGATGGAACCAAACCATAACTATGCTATTTTTTTCCCTGCATACATAGTTGTACATAGGGAAAAAAATTATAAATTAGCCACGGCAAGAGATTTAAAAAAATAATCAAGAACAAAATAGAACAAGTATCACAATACACTGCAATAAAAGTTATGCAAATGTCATCTGTCTAGAGTGCGCTCTTTTGCTCTCTGTCAAAATATGGAAATTTCCGTTTAATATTTTTGGACTTCCTTTGACCACAGGTAACTGAAAACCCAGAAAATGAAAATGCAGGTAGAGGGGAAACTTGTGTACAAACACCTTGAATACCAATGACATTCAATGGAAGGACCTAAAAGGACCACCTTTGAAGGGTACCTTACTCCAGAGGCAGCAAGTCTGTGTGACTGATGACAAGTTGAGTGTTCAAGGATAAGGAGAAGTTTGCTGGGCAGTCCAGAGGGGACAGGACATTCTAGCAGAAGGAATTACATGTCCGGATGCCCTGGGGAGGCACCCAGTACTCTCAGGAGGGGCCCAGCCAGTTACAAGGATTAAGAGGAGGGAGACCTGGAAGACAGGAGCCATGCCAGAAATATGGGGGGTGGGGGGGATGCAGAGACTTGAAGCTGCAGCAGCCTTGGAATTCAAGGAAGTCAGCGATTTGAGCAAACCCCCATTAGTACCTAGACAGGAAGCTGAATGACTGATGACTGCAAAGAATTTCAAGAGCCAGAGCCAAAAATCAGGCCCTTATCCAGCAGGGTTGTGTTGAGTGAGGAGTTGGAACTATAGATTAGACCTTAAATATCCCCCAAAAGCCCATGCTTTGGAGGCTTGGTTGCCTGGAAAACATTACTGGGAAGTTATAAAGACTTTAAGAGGTTGGGCCAAAGGGGTAGGTTTTTAGGTTTGGGGGAGGCACAAAGGTATTTGGGGATCGCAGAATCTTCTTCTTTCTCTCTCTTTCACTTCCTAGCCATAAGAAGAGCAGTTTTGCTCCACCATGTATTCCCATCATGATGAGCACAGATTTAAAAGAAACAGTACCAACTGATCAGGGACTGAAACCTCAAAAACTATGAGTCAATTAGAAACCTTTTTTCTTCATAAGTTTATTTCTCAAGTATTTGTTATAGTGATGGAAAGCTGACTACCACAGCCGGGGAAGTTTCAAGACCCATCTCCACTGTGATATTCATTAGCCCTCACTTTAATCACCCAAGTTTGGGTGATATAGTTTTTAAGAAGGGTTGAGTTTGCTATGCAAACAATGTTTCAAGTCAAGTCCTACAGAGCTCCTTTCACCTAGACTGGTCCAAAGCCCTACTCTGGACTGGTAGAGTGGCTTGCCTATCATTTGAGAAGCCCTAGGTTCCATCCCCAGCACCATAAAGCCTTTATCTATAGAAATTCAAAAACAACCACTAAAAACTAAAAAGATAAAAGGAAAAAATGATATGAACTCTAAGACCTAAATCTGGTAATACTTGATAATAATTATAGCCAAATGATTTGAGGGCTTACCTGAGCACAATACCCTCCAGTCTCCCTGTGTTATGACCTTAAATCTTTATGTGTTCCTGGAAGGAACTCCATGGTGGACAAGGGACAGTATTGTGGAAATGTTTGCCTGTTGCAGAGATTTCTACAGTAGCAAAATTTAGCTGCTTTTTACAGGATTTTTTTTTTTTGGTAGGACCTTGAATATGCAAGGCAAGCACTCTACCAAATGAGACATATCCTCAGCCCACATATTATTTTTAAATGTTACAAATTCAAAAGTAAAATACTAAGCTATTATAATGTTTCTTCCCATTGAAGAATGAATCCTATCAAAACTAAAAATGTATCTTAAAATTGTTCAATTCTTCCAAGAAACTCAACAAGAAATACTCTCAAATCTAGAACTCTTTTTTAATAGAAACAAGTTACTGAACTAAGCACTGATCCCAAAAGCAAGATGTGTAGCTATTTTAGAACAAATTATTATATCATAAAGATTTTTATTTTTCTAATAACTAAGTGGTAACTAATTACTTTTATGACTTAATTTTCAATAATTGATCTGAATAACTTTACAGAATGATTTTATAGTAATTGTAAGTAGATAAATTATGGTAACTTAAACACTGTTTACAGAAGAAGAAAGAAAAGAGCACTTTTTCTAAGTCTCACAAAGCCATTGAAGTTGACGTCCCAACCCATGGGTTCCAAATCCATGGATTCAACTAACCACAGATTGACAATATTATGAAAAAAAAGTTGTCTCTCCTGAATATGTACAGACCCTCTGTTCTTGTCATTAGTCCCTAAACAACACAATGTAACAACCATTTAATAGCACTTGCATTATATTATGTATTATAAGTCATCTAGAGATTATTCAAAGTATACAGTAGGGTGTATGCAGGTTCTATGCAAAGACTATATTATTCTATATAAGGAACTAAAGCATCCCCAGGTTTTGGTATCTGCAGGGGTCCTGGAACCAATCCTCTAGGAATATCAAAAGACAGCTCTGTGTGGGCAGCAACCCTGGAAGTGGTTGTCAAGAATGGAGAAGTCCTAAGCTGGACACATTGGGACATGCCTGCAGTCCCAGTGACTTGGGAGGCTGAGGCAGGAGCATCATGAGTTCAAAGCCTGCCTCAGCAACCAAGGGAGGCCCTAAGCAACTTGGCAAGATCCGGTCTCTAAATGAAATACAAAAAGGCTGGGGAAGTGGCTCAGTGGTTAAGCACCACTAGGTTCAATCCCCAGTACGAGAGAGATAGAGAGAGAGAGAGAGAGAGGGAGGGAGGGAGGGAGGGAGGGAGAAGAGAAGAGAAGAGAAGAGAAGAGAAGAGAAGAGAAGAGAAGAGAAGAGAAGAGAAGAGAAGAGAAGAAAAAGGAAAAAGAAAGAAATTAGAATGCAGAAATTCTACTCCTACCACTATCCTTTGAGGACACATTAAACCTCTTGGAAGAATAACCCCTGCACAATTCAGCTCTACAAGTCAAAAAAGAAAAAGAAAAAAAATTTTCTCTCTTTTTTTATTTTTAATAAGTTATTTTGGTTCTGGTTTTCAGTCACTTGCAATCAAAAGAATCTTAACTGTTACATGGTCAGATTGCTAGCCACACTTTAGAGAAGTTAGATGGGAAAGTAATAATGGAACTTAAAAAAAAAAAAGAAAAGACAATGAGTTGGTCTGCATAAAGCACCTACAGAGGATGGATTTAAAAGGCAGTCAATAGCTAGACCGTTAGGTGGGCCCTGCAGTCTCATGGGGCATAAAGGAGGAGAACAAGGGAGTAATCTAAACTGATGCCCATTGCTAAGCTCATTTTAGAGTTTCATAAATTGTTAACAGATAAAATTAGAAATTTCCTAGGTCTGGCCCCACCCTCCTTTCTCCTATCAGAATTATTGTTGAGTTAATCCAGTCACACTAGAAATGTGTGTGTTATAGCCATCCTCATGAAAGGAAGATCTTGAAATTTTTGGAGAGACATCACTCAACAAGACTAAACCACAAGGGGAAAAAAAACACGATAATAAATGAGGAAATATACCTGGCTCAGCTTGAGTGACAGCCGTAAAATTAACCCTACTTAGGATGTTTTCTAAAAACATAAATCCCTACGTTGTCAGGGTGATGTTCGGCATAAAAATCACAACATATCCAGATACACAGCATATTCCAGTAATTAAATTGACTATCTGTCACCAGATAGGACTTTTATTCCCTCGGAATACATTCCATCCATGAACCTGCCAGGCAGCCTCAAACTTGAGACAGGTGCTTTCAAAGACTAGCTAAACACTGGATGTCAGCCATTTAATTGCATAACTGTAATTCTGAGAGTTGAAAAACAAACTCATCTTCCCTGTTTTTAAATTACAGAATCATCTACCTCCTCCCCAACATCCCTAGAGTTTAAAATATACCTGTTATTATTGCTCCATTATTTCTAAGTGAATTCAAAGTTCCCGAAGCCTACTGTCATCAAATGAAAATATGGGTGACATTTGATATCAGTTGTAAGAATTCTGCACGATAATGTTTTATTTGTTTCATGAGGTCTCTATCGATGCACAGCCAACATTAAGACATTCCTTTGAAGTTAAACGTATACAAAACCCTCCCAAAAGTTGTGAGTTTGTTTGTGTCTCTGATCTTATTTTGACACAATTGAGGCTGGAAACAGCTCTTCGTTTCTGAATCTCTCAAGTCTGTTGGCTTCAAGGACACTGCTCAGCTTCTATGCTGTGCCAAGACCTTTTTTTTTTTTTTTTTTTAATGCTGGGGATTGAGCCCAGGGCATCACACATGCTAAGAATATGCTCTGCTACTGAGCTACCCTCCCAGTCCCCAAGACTCTTTTTAACTCATTTGAGGATGAAATTTTTTTAACCACTCATTGGTGTCACTTTGACGTAGTCTATGCCAACATAATTGAGCATTCTTCCAAAAGCTCAGGATCTTGTTCGAAATGTCCTCTGAAAGGTCCTACCTTTCCTTTAATACACGTCCACACTTCACAGCTGAAGGGATGCATTGTAGCATTTTTCCATGAAATGCAGTTTTTAGGATGTTATTTCATTTTCTCACATTCCCAGTTAGCAGTTGTGATAGATCTCAGACTTACAGACTAAAAGCATGATGAGGCTACATTGGCACAGTTTCCTCTAAAAAAAAATCATGGCATATTTAATTTTGCTCTTCAACTTGTGAAAAAATGGTTATTTCTCTTCTGGTGAATTTTATCAGATGATTTTCTACAGCGTCGCGCTCAGCCCTGGCTACACATCAGATTCCCTGTGAGGTTGTTTAAACATACAGATGCCCGAGGTCCTGCTGCCAGAAATTCTGAACCTGTAGCTGGCATTTGTATATTTAAAAGCTCCACAGGTAATTTTGATGGGCAGCCAGGGTTGAGAACTGCTGTTCCACAATATGTCTCCAAAGATTTCTTCTGTGGGATTGAAGTGAGTATAACGATAAATTAATTCCTAGGTTTTGTAAGCACAATTCAATATTGACCCATAGTTTTGTGTCGTGATTCCAATGCAGAAGGGGCTAAAGTAAGATCTAGAGAATGAGGATTATAATCTTGTTCTGCCTAAAGTTATGTATACTAGTGGTCATTGCCTTCACCAGGCTCCTCTGGACACTACCCTCTTGTCTGTCTTTCACAACTGTTGCTTCATGTGACAAAACCTTTAGCCTGCTGGGTCAACATGTTTTTTCTGAGATCTTGATAAAATTGATTTAAACTCCATCCATGAATAGGGGAAAATGCAAAGTCCTTTGTTTTATCACTTTACTGGAAAGAAGAATAACAATGGTGGAAACTGTCTTTTTTCCTAAGCTGCTTAGTCTCTGTACTGTTTCCTCTGGATTCCCCCTCTGCTTTCTGGTCTTGCCTCAAGGAACACTGCTCTTTTTCTGCACCACAGAACCCCACTGGATAAAGATTTGACCCATTTTCTCCAAAGCACTGCCATCACCTAATGGGATGCTAGCAAACTTGGATATTTTAGTTCTTCTGTTCTCTGGGACACCCACCTCTGTTGCCTAAACCCACACTCCAAGTTGACTATTGGAAATCTTTCTTCTTTGTTCTGAAATTCCATTGGTTATTCCTACTCCAGAAACCATGTAGAACCGTGCCCATTGCTGGACTGCTTGTCTGGTCTCCCTTCTACCCCTTTCTGCTATTAGCCCCAGTTACCAATGCCTGCTTTTTTTCCTGTGCAGAGTCTGTGTTAGTCAGCTTTCCCTAACTATAACAAAACACCTGAGATAATCAATTTAAAAGAGAAAAGGGTCGGGCATGGTGGTGCATGCCTGTAATCCCAGCAGTTTGGGAGACGGAGGCAGGAAGATTGCAAGTTCAGGCTAGCCTCAGCAATGGCGAGGTGCTAAGCAACTCAGTGAGATCCTGTCCCTAAATAAAATACAAAATAGGGCTGAGGATGTGGCTCAGTGGTTGAGTGCCCCTGAGTTCAATCCCCTGTACAAAAAAAAAAAAAAAAAAAGAAAGGTTTATTTTTTTGTTTTGGATAACTATGGCCAAGCAGCACATCATGGGAAGGAACATGTGGAGGAGAAAGATGTTCTCCTCTTGGCAGCTGGAAAGCAAAAAGAGAACAAGAGGCTAGAGTTCCACTATCTCCTCAAGGACCTAACATTCCACCAGGCCCCACCTGTGAAAGTTTTCACCACCCTCCCAGTTCCTGGCCATGGGCCAGCCACCAAGCCTTTAGTACACAGGCCCAGAGGAACACTCCAGATCTACACTAAGGTGGTAATTTAGCCCTTCCTCTGTCCAGAGTGTGTGACAGGCCTTTCCCTACTGTTCCTCCAAAAAGCAACCAAGTTATTGTATCTTCCAGAGAATGACCATTTTCTCTCTCAGGAACAGTATTCCTTCCTTCTAAACAAAACAACAACAACAAAAAATTTATCCAATTAAAATGGTCCCCTATTTTTTTTTTAAATCTGTAAGCTTCTTTGAGCTCTTAAACAATTTAATAACTACAAAGACATCCTATTACAAACCCTGGGGGAAAACCCCATGTTTTTATCAACTGTATATTAGGATCTTCAAATATGGCATATCTGAACGCTGCCTATTCTTGTGGAAGCCTCTTTAAATATATTCATCCATTAGCCCACTGAAACAAAAATTTTGTTTGCCGTCTCAATGGGACAAATGTTAAGGCAAGGGTACAAAGACCAAACTGGCTATTCCTTTGACGACCTGCCTGGTTCAAAATAGACTATAATGTCCACATCTTCAAGGAAACAGGACTAATTTCCTTGACTGTGTTGGACTCTGTCTCTACTGAGTATGTTGTGGGGAGAAAAGTTGTTTCTTACATGATACTCAGATCCAGAGTGTGATCTCCACACTTTTAGAGGCAGAATTCCAAAGACCCAACCTAAAAAGACTCTCCCCTGGGTGCATCTGAATTTACTGTGAGGCATAACTCGCACGTTAACATTTCATGGGTAGGAACCAGGGGCAGATCCAGGTTCTGTGAGCCCTACAGCTAATATAATTTTGGAGCACTTCTTTAAGCCAAAGAACACAAAAGTATAAATATAAAAGTAGGTGTGAACATGAATATTTATTATGTAAAAAAATAATTACAACAGATCACAAATTTCAAAAAGGTACAAATTCCACAGACTTTACAAAGTCTATAAATTATAATTTATTATAATATTATAATTTATTATGTAACACCTATATAATATTATTATTGTTTATTATAACTCATTATTAGGTATCTAATACACCTCTATAATATTTTTTCCTACAATTTTTGGTTATATATGCTTTAATAACATTCATGATTGATCAAAACTTGATCTTTACTATTGATAATTCAGGAAAATGCTTGACTTCACAAAGTGTTACTGGGTATGTCATGTAAATTTTAGCACTATCATCAAATTGGGGGAAAATATGCTGGAACATATATTTTTTTTTTCCTATAGATTTGAAAGCACATTCTGCAGAGTAGTGTGTGGCTTTCTGCATTTCAACCTTTTCTCCCTCTGCATTCTTCCCCTACCTTGCATTTACTCCTATCCTACTCTGAAATGATGTCTATCTATCTCTGCATCTTTATTTCATGATATCAGGTAATTAATAATGTTAGCAGTAGGAGGAAGACCGTGCAGGTGACACTGAGAGAATGTCACCTGCCCTATCTACTTCAAATGTCAGGATTAAATGTGAATAGATGTGAACATCACTTTATAAATGGTAATAAGTTTTAAAATTAATACTCCATGTGTTTGCAATGGTACGTGCACATATACAGGCATATACATACACACACACATGCAGATGTGTATATATGCATGTGGAGCGGTGCATTCTGGACTCTTGTGACTTAATGGCTGTCCTGCTAGTTTCAGGCTTGCCTGGGGCCTGGTTTTTCCTTCTTTCTGCCTCTCTCTCCCTTTGGGAATAGGAATGTTTATCCTCTGCCTGTCCCGCCATTGTATTTTGGAAGCAGATATCAGGCTCACAGCTGGAAGGAGTTTGCCCTGAGACCTAGATGACACTTTGGATTTCTGAGTTGATGCTGGAACAGGTTAACACTTCTGCAATTATTGGGATGGAATGATTGTCTTTTGCATTGTGAGAAAGACATGAGTTTGGGGATGCTGGGTCAGAATCGTATAGTTTGAACATCCTCACCATGACTCATGTTGAAATGCAATCCTCCTTGTGAGGTATCAAGAGGTGGGATCAGATAGATCTTTAAGAAGTAATTAGGAGCTGAGCTGCCTATAATTCCCGTGACTCCTGAGATTGAAGCAAGAGAACTGCAAGTTCAAGACCAGCCTTAGCAACTTAGTGATACCCTGTCTCAAAATAAAAAATAAAAAGGACGGGAGATGTACCCCCCAAAAAAGTAGGTCCTGAGGATTCCACCCTCATGAATGGATCAATGGGTCATCTTGCAAATGAGTCTGTTATAAAAGCCACTTTGACTCAGTCTCATACATGTGGCCCTCTCACCATGTGAATGCTCTGCCCTACCCCAAGACTCTGAAGAGTCTTCACCAGCAAGAAGGCTTTCACCAGTCATAGTCTTTTGTCTTTCCAGTCTCCAAAACCATGAGTTTAGTAAAACTTTATTCCTCATAAGTTACCCAGTGGCATTCAGTTATAGCAAAGAAAACTAACAAAGTCAGCTACTTTTTACCATTGTTATGATTTTTTAAAAAATACATATTTTTAGTTATAGGTGGACACAATATCTTTTTTTATTTTTATGTAGGGTGCTGAGGATCAAACCCAGTGCCTCACGCATGCTAGGCAAGCACTCTACCTCTGAACCACAACCCTAGCCTCTGTTATTATTTTTTGAGGTAAAAAAGAGCCTGGAAATTCCCTTTATATTATCTATGCTCTCTTCTCAACCTACTCACATTCTTGAAATAATCATAACAAGATAATTGAAATCAACTTGGACAGAATGGAGTTGATTCACCTTCTAATTTTTTTTTCACTTTACAAATTACATATTAAAATATTGAAATATTTTCTTTAATAATAGTATCATCAGTAAACATCTATTTGGAACAGTTTATCTTGCTCCCTAAGACCACAGAAAACTCTAAGACTGGGAATGGCATATTTGAGTTCAAAAGTTTGTCAAGGCATTTATTGGAAGCATATTTGCATATTCATTTAAAAAAAATAATGCTCCACAAATGAGGATAAGATCCTTAGGAATAAGGTTCCTAAGTTCCTAAAGATTCCTGAATCAACTCATTATTGTATTTAAAATCTGCATCAATTAACATGCTACCTGTTCTCTTGCAACCAAAGCTTTCGATGAGATAGAAGAATGCCACTGTGCAGCTCGCTTATTACCAACAAACTGTCTCCCTCTCCCAAGACATTCTCAGTACCATCATTAGGCAGGCCCAGATGGCCACAAGCACCCACCTCAGAACTTCAGAAATCCTGAGCTAAGTATTTTCCCTGGAAGACCCACAGTCCTCCATATAAGTTATTACCAAAAAGACTGAGAAATTGCTTTTATAAAAAGTTCTCCCACTCGAGGACTGAAACCCCATGGGTGTTTATCTGGGCAGAAGAAATGTCTCACTTCATTTCTCTTTGAATCTAAGAGTGGCTAGTAGATCATTTCCATTTTTGTGGAACTGCAGCAAAGGCCTTATTACTCCCTCTGTAATTGAAACAGGAGTGGAGCTGAATTATAAAGACCAATAAAAGAAAACATCGGTATTTTACATGCTGACAATGGCCTTTGCAACACCTCTGAATACAACACGCTTTTCATAGTAGGAAAATACATAGACTGCCCCTTGAAGAGAACGTTTATTGTTCTTCTTGTCTGCTCAGTTTCTAAAGCGCTTTCCTGCATTTAATGACCTTCTCACCTGCTACACTTTGGATAAAGCCTTGCCTAAGGCTCATGTGTTGCAGCATAGTCCCCAGGCTCTGACACTGTTAGGAGGTAAAAGAAACCTTGAGAGGTGGTGGCCTAGTGGGGAGAAGTTGGGAAACTGGGGGTTATGTCCTCTCTTTCACACTGGTGAATGGGCTTCCTCCATCTTATACCAACCAATCATGGATGAATCTTCCAAAACTGTGAGCCAAAGTAAACCATTTATATTATCTATTACTCTTCAGAACTTGATGATCATAGGTATTTGTTCCAGTACCAGGAAGCAGACCAATGCACCATTGAATGGCCCAGAAAACTCAGCTGCCTGCGCCAGATTTGCTTTTCTAGGCTCCCTTGCCACCAATGTGCAGGCAGGTAACGTCACCAGCACCTATCAGCCTCCACACTTGGAGGCACTTCTTTGATAGCAGCAGCAGCCTTGTTTTAGGAATGCTTTTTGGCCCAAAAACATCTGCCAAGTCGGATTCCCCCAGAAGCAGACCCTGAGATAAGACTTTAAAGACAGATTTAAAGTCAGGAAGCACTGGTCAGACAGGGAACGAAAGTTTTTCTTCATCTACAGATGACCTCTATGAGCACCTGAGCTTGGGACCTGCTGGAGACCCTAGAAGATGGTATAGAATAAGCCTCAATGTTACCCCCTCCACACACAGGGGATAAATCCAGACTACGTGTATTAGTCAGTGTTTCATTACTGTAATAAATACCTGAGGAAAACAACTTAAAGGAGGAAAGATTTATTTTAACTCACAGTTTCAGAGGTTTTAATCCAGGGTCATCTGACTCCATTGCTCTGGGCCTGGGATAAGGTAGAACATCATGGTGGACGGGTGTGGCGGAAGAAAGCTGCTCAGCTCAGGGCAGCCAGGAACGGGGAGAGGGACGTGGTGAGGAGAAAAGGGCCAGGGAAAAATTATGGTTCCCAAGGGCACACCTCCAGTGACCTATTCCTCCAACCATGACCCACCTGCCTATAGTTTCCACCACCGCCCAGTAGGCCATATTGATGATGTCAGAACCTTCAAGATCCAAACACTTCCCCAAAGCCCCATCTCAACATTGCTTCAAATGGGACCAAGTCTTCAACACATAAGACTTTGGGCAATGCTAAATATCCAAATTGTAGCCCTACTTATCCTATGTTATAGACTAAATGTATGTGTCTGCCCCCCCCAATTCACATGATAAAGCCCTAACCCCAGCATAATTCATGTCAAAGCCTTACATATGGAGTATGGAAATAATTAAGATTAAATGAAGCCATAAGGGTGGGATCCTGATCCAATGGGATTAATATCTTTACAGAAGAGATACCATAGAGCTCACTCATATCCCCCCCCTCTCAATTTATGCATGAAGAAAGGCCGAATGAGGTCATAGCAAGAAAGTGCTCTCCAGGAGGAGAGACCACATCAGAAACTACATAGGTGAGAACCTTGGTCTTGGACTTCCAACCTACTAAGACAGTGAAAAAATAAATTTCTGTCTTTGAAGACATCAGGCCATTTGTTACACAGCCCAAACTGACAAACACATCCTCGGATTATCTGTTGAACTCAGGGTCCTGTCACTCCATAACACTCAGCCTGCCCCACTGGGGGTGGTGGGGCCTTGTCAGAGGCAGCCACCAGGTGAGAATCACAGGTACTTTCAGAAATGGTAATTGGAGAAGAAGCTGTGAGTGCCCAGTGGCTCAAGGTGAGGGTTCCATCATGGAACTGCAGCATTTACCAGAGTTCTGGACATAGGTCTTCAACAGAACAGCTCTGGGGCATGGGTCTCATCCCTCCTCCTGGCTGCCTCACCTTGCATGGGGGTCCTGACCTCCGGAAAGTCAGAGAACCACCTTTTCATAAATATTCTTCTGCTTCAGTCAGAGACCATTTCTGTTGCTTGCAACCAAACACACTCACTGCATGCTCCAAGTTAGATCCAGACATGAGAACAAGAATGTGTCAGTGTCCCCTGCATCTTAAGATCCAAAATTGTGATAGCAAAGATGTCTGTTAATCCAAAACATGTCAAATTCAAGATGACCCTAAAAGGATACTTTTACATAAGATTACGGTATCTGCTTCAATTGGGTATCCAAAAGCCTTAACATTTTATCATGGAACCCAGCCGTTCTATTTCTAGCTAATTTGTCCAAAGAAAATAATTGAATAAGAACTGAAAGATGAATGCACAATAATTTTTTCAGGACATTGTAAGTAATAGCAAAATAAATAAATTGAAATAGGTTGAAATTCAGATAAGCATTAAAATTAATTTTATATATTATTATTATATTTTATATTTATATTTATTATTATTAATAATTATATATATATATGGTGGAATACTTTGCAGTTGTTAAAAGTGGCATTGCTGGTTTTGCACAGTGGCAGTACCAGAGCCAGTGAGATTTATCCAAGGCAAAATTAATGCTAATTTAAAATCTTAAAAAAAAAAAAGTGAGACAGGCACAGTGGGGCATAACTGTAATCCAAGCAGCTTGGGAGGCTGAAGCTGGAGGATTGCAAGTTCAAAGCCAGCCTCAGCACTTTAGCAAGGCCCTGAACAGTTTAGTGAGACCCTGTCTCAAAGAATAAAAAGGTCTGGGGATGTGCCACAGTAATTAAGTGCCTCTGGGTTCCATCCTTGTTAGGAAAAAATAAAAAGTGGCATAGCATGCTTTGCTTTGCTTTTTTTTTTTTTTTTTGATAGGGTCTGGTGAAGTTTCACTAAATTGCTGCATCTGACTTCAAACTTACAACCGACCTCTCAAATTGCTGGGATTACAGGCATGTGCCACCATGCCCAACAAACAAGCATTTTTTTTTTTTTTTGGTACTGGATATCAAACACAGGGGCACTCAACCACTAAGCCACATCCCCAGCCCTATTTTGTATTTTATTTAGAGACAAGGTCTCATTGAGTTGCTTAGCATCTTGCTTTTGCTGAGGATGGCTTTGAACTCACAAGCACAATCTTCCTGCCTCAGCCTCCAGAGCCCCTGGAATTACAAGCATGTGCCACTGTGCCTGGCCAAACAAGCTTTTTAACACAAAAATATGTTCACAATATAAGCAAAAAAAAAAAAAAACTTACAAACTGAATATTCATGAAATCCCATCTTGTAAAGAAAAAAATATGTAAATCTTTGAGAAAACTCTGAAAGAACATATACCAATATGCTAAATAATTTTATTTTCACCTTATATTTAAATATATCCATGATTGCTCAATAAATAGCATTAGTTACCAATTTTTACTTACTAGGAATACCTGCTGTACCTCATTTACAGAGAGGTTCTATGGTAAGAAAATGTGATTGTCACTAAAAACTTTATAAACATGTAATTAAGGAAAGCTTCCACAGGAGAATATATGTGAAGATCCTCAAAACAATTTGGCATGTAATTTAACAATCCATTACCAAGACTGCTATGATTGATATCAGCAGGCCCCAAAATTATGTGAAGATTATGTACAATTAGCCGTCAAGTGTGAATCAATGTGGGAATTCATTCAGTACAAAAAGTACAAACCTCACATTGTCTCCGTGTCAGTTGCATCAAGATGTTCCAGAATAAAATAAATTACAAGAGATCAAAAAGTCCTGGCCAATAAGAGTCACTGAATTACATAAAAAATATTAATAAATCAGTGGATATTATGGATAGTATAACTGCTGTTAGCGGAACACTTTCAAATACTAAGGAGACAGAAATAAATTAGGAGCTCTGGCAGAAGAATTAAAGCAAATGTGTAAATCGAATACTACTAAATTAAATTCTGTTGTCCTGGCAACTCTAATGCTTTGATAAATAAGTTAGTTGACATCTTACAGAACTTGGAATTTATGACATGGGAATAGAAATTCAGAAGTCATTCCTTCTTTGTTCTTATCAAATGGACAAAAGATTGATGGATGCATGGATGGATGGATGGATTGGTTAGTTGATAGTCAAGTTTTAGCCCCCAGGGCCTGAGAGGGGGACCAGTGAGGGGGTAACTGTGGATTGTTCCCCACCATCCCTGATCCCCTTCTGTTATCCTAACAGAACTCAGATTTGGTTCAGGTTGGGCTCCATGCACACACAGCCTGCACCGTCCTCTCTTCTCCACCTTTCTTTGCCCTGGGAGCCTGACCTTCATGAACTACATTATGGGCTCTTGTGACTTTGATCTTCTAGTTGGGTCTGGCCAGTGGGGAGCACCCACAGGAGATCACTGGGTAGGAAGGATAATGCGCCATGTTTCCTCTTGGCTGCACCTGAGGTTGGAGTCACCCCCAAAGTGATGATAAGGTAATTCCCACAAGAGAGTGTCCGAAACCTTCCCTAGACGAGGCCAATTGAGATTCCAAAGAAAGAAGCACTAAATTGCAGGGTGATTTGTTCAAAGCATTAACTGGGGGAACTTGCTTACAGAGCAGGGTACAATGTCCTGCCAATGGACAGCAAGAGCAAGATGTCCTACCTGGATGTGGTTCACACTAATAAGGTCAGGAGGGTTTAAGGAATTTGGTGCAGGGTCAGGGCCAGTGTCTTTCAGTGTTTTGGCCACAGCCTGGATACTTTTATCAGCGCCTAGGAATGTTCAAGGTCCTGGCTTGGTTTCAATTCTGCTGGGAAAAACCCGCAGCTGGCTGGTCACAGTGCAACCAAGGCACTGTGTTTTTTTGCTTAGGACACGTAAAGAAAGCAGTGGGGAGCTGGGGTGTCCCACACAAAGAGAGTTATTCCCAGACTCCCTCCTTGCAGACTAGCAGCATCTTTTCACCTAAAGTTCTAGGACTAGAGAAGCAGGCCCCTGCCCACAGACCATCTGCACTATGGTACACCCATCTCTGGGTTCTGGAATTCATTCACCAATTCACTCTTCAGGCCTAGGGATACAAGCCTAGGGATACAGGTACTGTGGCCTTCTGTGGAATCCCTAACAGCCCCCTCTCCATCTTCATAAATAGTCACTTTATTAAACTCTGCTCCAATTACTCAATTGAGTGTGTCATCTCTTTCCTGCTAGGAAACTGACTGATCACAGACCTTGAGGGGAAAGTGCTCCCACCCCCAGCTTCAGGAATTCACCAAGGGTTGTGTAAGCCAATCAGCACATTCCATTCATTGAGGAGTGGGCAAAGGACTTATGATCAAATGAAAGTGCATCTCAGCATTCCTGTTTGTAATCCTAGGCTTGAGGCCATCTCTCCTGTGACAGAGAATGTCACAGGGTCAGGGCCAGGGGCCCAGCCTGCTTTCAATGTCTCCACCCTCCCCAGGGCCAGTATTCTTGCTGCAGGTGGGAAGATTGGGTGCAGGCCAGCACCAGGCCTGGAAGGTACATATCCTTCTGCTCACATTCCATGAGCCAGAACTCAGCCATAGGCTCCCACCTTCCTGCAGGGGTCTAGCTGTGTGGCGTAGAAGAAAACAAAATTTTTTGGTGAACAACTAGCCAGTCTTTGTCTCATTCTTCCAGCAGGGGATAGCTATATGGGTCAGGATTGCCTCTGTCAGGATGTAACAGAAACTGAACTCCAGTGACTTAATTAATAGGAGCTTCATTTGTTTGTTTTTATACAACAAGGAATCTGGGAAGATGATCAGAGCTGGTTGAGGAATCTGACCTCTCCTCCCTTCTTTTCTGCAATTCTTAAAGGGTGACCTAAATCCCTAGGTTGCAAAATAATCTGCAAATTCCAGGCAGGAAGAAAATGGAAGGGCAAAGAGAAGTGAAGGAAAACCTGCATAAACCTTCCAACTTTGTTTGCTTTTAGTTACTTGCTTTTTTCACCCATTTTAGTGGTCACATAGCTAAAAAGTAGCCCCCCAGCTAGCCTGCTTAGGGGTCACCATGATAACAATCAGCTGCTAAGTTGTTTTTCAGGAATTTGGAGGTGCTTAAATCAATTTGAACAGGAGCCCTTTCACTTGGGCCTAGGTAAATGTCTGATGAATGACATTTTGACATCAGAGAGCTGAATCTCCACCCTCAGATCATGCCATTGCCACCACTCTGAACATGTCCTTTGAGGAGCCATGAAGTTTGATGACACATGCAAACACCATCTGCCACATCATTTTTGCTAACCTTCTGCCAAGCTGCAGATCATTCTGCTCTTTATCCCACAAATACCCCTAACCCTATCCTGCTCCACCAGCTCCACGTGCTTGGCCACTTCAAGAATAAACTCTCTTTTGCAAAACTTGTCATTTCAGAGATTGTCACACTGTGTGGCAGACCAAACTGGTAAAGAACACAAAGATTGCAGCAAAGGATTGCATCTGACAAGTTTGATCCACCTTTTTTTTTCTCTTTTCCACTTTTTTTTTTTTTTTTGGTGCTTTAGAGTTGCACATAATGGTGGGATTTGCTGCTACATATCTGTACATGCACACAATATGACAATGTCATCTGGCCAATATCATTCCCCAGCACTTCCCTACTCTCTCCCACCTCCTGCCTCCTCCCTTCCCCCTACAGATTTCCCTTTGTTTTCAGTGAGATCCCCACCCCACCCCACCCCTCACCTTCTTTCCCTTTTTCCTCTCTAGCATATGAGAGAAAGCATATGATCCTTGACCTTCTGAGTTTGGCTTATTTCACTTAACATAATGTTCTCAAGTTCTATTCACATATATATGGATAGAAGCAAATAACTGAAAAACCAAATAACCCAATTAATAAATGGGCACACAAACAGATATTTCTCAAAAAAAGAAAAACAAATATATGAAAAAAAATGTTTGACATCACTAGCAATTAGGGAAATGCAAACCAAAACTACAGTACATCATATATAATGATTATACATGTATAAAAATATGTATATTATATGCTTTATTATATGGTTTGGGTTTTTGTTTTCTTTTTTTGGTTTTTTGGTACCAGGGATTAAACCACTAAGCCACATTAGTTCTCCTTTTTTATTTTTTTTTTATTTGGAGACAGTATCTTGCTTGGTTGCTTAGGTCCTCACTAAGTTGCTGAGGCTGCCTTTGAACTCGCCATTCTTCTGCCTCAGCCTCCTGGAATTACAGGTGTGTGCACCACAACTGGCTATATTATTTATTGTGTTCTTGATGAGTGCAATTATGCTTTGTGTGAGATAAAATCTCACTGTAGTTTTTGTTTGTTTGTTTGTTTGGGGGGAGTGGAGAGTACCAGTACACAGAGACACTTGGCCACTGAGCCATGTCCCCAGCCCTATTTTGTATTTTATTTAGAGTCAGGGTCTCACTGAGTTGCTTAGCACCTTGCTATTGCTGAGGCTGGCTTTGAACTCATGATCCTTCTGTCTCAGCCTCCTGAGCTCCTGGGATTACAGGTATGTACATTTCCTTAATTGCAAATGATGTCAAATATTTTTCATATATTTGTTGGCCATTTGTTTTTCTTTATTTAAGAAGTGTCTGTTTGTATGCCCATTTATTAATTGGGTTATTTGGGGTTTTTTTTAAATATTAAGTTTTTTCAGTTCTTTATATATTCTAGATATTAATCCTCTATCACAAGGGTGACTAGCAAAGATTTTTTTCCATTCTGTAGGTTCTCTCTTCACATTTCCTAATTGTTTCCTTTGCTGTGCAGAAGCTTTTTAATTTGATGCTATCTCATTTATTAAGTCTTGGCATTATTTCCTAAGCTTTAGGGGTCCTATTGAGAAAGTCATTTTTGCCTGTGTCAGTACGCTGGAGTGTTAAGCCCACATTTTCTACTAGGAGATGCCTAGTTTCTGGTCTAATTCCTAGGGCTTTGATCCATTTTGAATTGATTATTGCACAGGGTAAGAGATAAGGATCTAGTTTCATTCTTCTACAAATGGATAGTGAGTTTTCTCAGCACCATTTATTAAAAAGGCTTTCTTTTCTCCAATGTAAGTTTTTGGCACCTTTGTCAAGGATCAGATGACTGTATCCATGTGAGTTTGTCTCTGTGTCTTCTATTCTGTACCATTGGTCTATGGGTCTGTTTTCATGCCAGTACCATGCAGTTTTTGTTACTAGAGTGCTATAATATGACGAAAGTCAGGTATCAGAATGCCTCCAGATGGTCCATCTTTTAAAAAGATTTTCTAGAAGCCCATTTTTACAGACTCTATCATGGCCATGCTGCTATGTCCATAGCCTAGGGGAGAGAGGCCAGATGAAATATAGGATGTTGAATTGAATTTCTATTTCAGATAAACAACAAATAATTTTTAGTATAAGAATGTATGCTGTGCACTATGGATCCTTTTTTTGCTTGTTTTTACTAAATCTGGAAACTCCAGCCTAGGGAGATGTGAATTTTTTTTAAAAAGCACATTGTCTCTATGAAAAAAGTCAAGGTTCTTTTGATAAGCTGTTGCTATGTGGTCCATTCTTTCCTTCTCTCTCTCTCTTTCCCCCTTTCTCCCTTCCCCATTTCCCCCCCCTTTTTTCATCAGAATATGTCCCAACTGATATGTATCTTTGTTTTTATTTCATGATTACAGATGTGGAGGCAGGAGCTGATAGAGGACAGCTGCTGGGATTTCTCCAAACCAAGCCAGATTCACCAGGATGAGCTGACCCTAAGGCCCACCTCACCTCTAGTTATAGGAGCCAACAAATATCTTGATTGTTTAAGATCATTTGAGTCAGACTTTTTATTTCTTGTAGGAAAAAAAAAATCCTCACTAATAAAGCCAGATTCTTCAGCCCAAAACACACACTGCTAGTAGATTTGACAACATTTATCTCGTTATAAATAACATTAACATGAGGAGATATAACATGGCAGACAGTAGGAATACATCCATTTTTAAAAACAAAAATTCAAAGTGAAATCTCACAATTAAATGTCTTTGTGAAGCAGGTCCTCCTCGCCATCCCGTTATTCTATGTGGTTTTGTAAGGCCTGTAAATAGATTAAAAATTTTAGTATTAATTATTCCCACTGGTTCTGTACTCATGCAGTAAAGTGCTGCATTTTTAAGTTTCAATAATTGGACTCCTGAGACTCATAGAGAGGAAGAACATACGTTAAGATGTCATATTCTATTCTCCACATGTGACTGTCATTATCTTCCAACTCAATAATGCTTATAAATGTACAAGCTATGTCTGAGCTACTGTAAGTCTTTAAAATCCTTAGCTTGACATTTATAGCCATCCTTGCCAGCAGGAGTTAATTTTAGATGGTTTGCACTTATTGTTTAATGCATGCCCTCTAGGTCTTTTGGAAACACTGCGAAATACTGTGGTTTGTGCGCGCACGCACACACACACACACACACACACCATGACCCATATCCTCAGTCAGGTATTCTTTGGCAGGAGCTGTATATGAAAGATTTGGGAGAGGGCTGGGGTTGTGTCTCAGAGGTAGAGTGCTCACCTAGCATGTGCGAGGCACTGGGTTCAATCCTCAGCACCACATAAAAATAAATAAAAAATAATAAAGGTATCGTGTCCAACTACAACCAAAAATTAAAATATTAAAAAAAAAGATTTGGGAGAAATAAAGGCCACAAGGGAGAAGAGGTGATAGACTAAATCTCAAGTCTATGTCTACACAAAGTGATTTGATCATTCCAGTCAATGCCGTGTGGGGAAGGAAAGTCCTAGAATGAAAACCAGCCTAAAAGGTGATTTTCCTAAATTGTCTGATGTATGCAGTCAAATCCTTCCTACAGTCTTCCCTGGACTGGCCCCTTGAAGAGTCTCACCTCCAACTATCTGTGTCTCCTGTCATATAGAGACGCCAAACCCTGTTACACCAACCCCCAAAACCTCTCTTGGTACTTCTGTACCAAGGTAAAATTGTGTTGTGTCAACTAAGTTGGTCTTTGCTGAAGATCTTTTTCTTAGGGATGGATACTTAAACCAAATGTTATTGTGTTGATGGAAACCGACCTGTTACATGGGTTCTCCCACAGCAGTTGGGGGAGCATGGAATTGATCACTGATGTCTTGGTTAAAAACCTTCCAGAAATGATGTGCCAAGTTACTATCATGTGTATTTGCTCTTAGATGAGGTTATCCATGCTAGTAAATGCATTTCAAGCTTTCAAATTACTAAATTTTCTGTCTATCTACCTATATATATAAACAGAGATGTGAGATATATATATAAATGTTATCTTACATATATGTATACAACGTGTATATACTATATGTTGCACATATATTATACATTATAATGTAATATTAAATTATATATGATGTACATACAGTATTATCTCTATATCTGAGAAATAACAGTATAACTATATATAATGCTATGTATATTATATGTGTATCAGATAATATGAATGTATTATTGTATGTTGTAAACTAGCATACATATGTAACAACTCATAGATTTATATATGCTGGTAATAGAAAACAAAATTTTTCAAACTTTAAGAATATAATTGAAAAGCAAATGGATAGCTGAGTGCAGTGGTGCATGCCTATAATCCCAGCCACTTGGGAGGCTGAGGCAGGAGGATCACAAGTTCAAAGCCAACCCCAGCAACTTAGCAAGGCTCTAAGCAACTTAGGGAGACCCTGTCTCAAAATAAAATATAAAAAGGACTGGAGATGTGGCTCAGTGGTAAAGTGCCCCTGAATTCAATCCCAAGTAGGAAGGAAGGAAGGAAAGGAGGGAGGAAGGGAGGGAATAGAAAATCAAATGGATGAATAAATATTTCCCAATCAATACAATCCTTGCTCCAACTTTTCTTGCAAAGATCTCCAATACCCAGCCCTTTTGGGAGTACCACCTTCTAGATAGCCCCTACCCATTGTCAGAGATCAGAGGAAGGAGGTGCAGGTGTGCCTCGGTAAAAGGCTTGAAATCAGCATGGTCATTCAGCCTCACCTGACTCATTGGGTAACCCAGGGGTATCTTCGCCTTCTTGTTCCCACGGATGCCTCCTGAGCCAGGTCCCTGAGCAGGTACGTTCCAGAACCCTGTGGCTACTCACAACTTCCCCCGGCTTCTCACAGTTCGGCTCCAGTTTTGTTGTTTAAGCATTTGCTGTTTCTCATCAAACCAAATAGCTGGCTTGACTACAGTTCGCACTCTTTTATCTGCTGTGTCAATACTTCAAAACATTCAGTCAGTTAACTCAATTCAGCCAAAAATTGTCACAATGTTTAGCACTGTGTTGACACAGCCCATGGCACTGGAGGAAATACAGCTCATTAAGTTCTTAATGATTCTTTATGGAGCAGAGCTACACACTGTAAAAGCTACAAATGTAACTGGACCACCATGTCAAAAGAAAGGAAATGAATTAATACTGAAGCGCCTATCTTGTGCCAGGCACCGTGCTAGAATTTATCCATTTTCTATCTCCTTAAATCTCACAATAACCCATGCTCTTCTTGCTGACTATCACTCTGAGTTGGATTTAAAATGGCCTGGAACTCCTGTTAACACACGAATACTCCAAAGATGCAGAAGAAGATTGACTTGACAAGTTTCGCTGCATGGTTTAATGTCCTTGAACTTGTATTTGGAAGTGTGGCAAATCGATATGGCTCCTTCAAATTGGAATGCAGAGTGTCTGGTCTCCATATATCATTTACAAAAAGAAAGTGAATGTTAGAGTGGATTAGAAATAAATGAAGGGAGTGGGCACGGTGAGGCATATCTGTGATCCCAGCAGCTCGGGAAGCTGAGGCAGGAGGATTGCAAGTTCAAAGCCAGCATCAACAATTTATCGAGGGCCCAAGCGACTTAGCGAGACCCTGTCAGAAAGAAAGAAAGGAAGAAAGGAAGAAAGAAAGAAAGAAAGAAAGAAAGAAAGAAGGAAGGAAGGAAGGAAGGAAGGAAGGAAGGAAGGAAGGAAGGAAGGAAGGAAGGAAAGAAAGAAAGAAAGAAAGAAAGAAAGAAAGAAAGAAAGAAAGAAAGAAAGAAAGAAAGAAAGAAAGAAAGAGAAGAGGGGCTGGAATGTAGCTCAATGGTAGAGCACAAATACTAAATATTGTGCCTGGAGGCCTGGGTTCAATCCACTACTGAAAGAGAGAGAGAGAGAGAGAGAGAGAGAGAGAGAGAGAGAGAGAGAGAGAGAGAGAGAGAGAGAGAGGGAGAGAGAGGAAGGAAAAGAAAAAGAAAGGGTTGAGGAAGGAAGAACAGGGAGGTTAGGGAGCCTGGGGGAGGCTGCAACCCAAAGGGCAGTATCTATAATATACATGTTTAAAACAGCACTGTCTGAATGCCTACTGTATGCAAGTATAGGACTGACCAAGAGATTTTTAAGGGCCCTGGAAATGACACCTCCTTTGCTAACGAGTAGCCTGAGAGTGTTAATGAGGCATTTAGCCAAGGTGCATTTTAGGATTCAGCAATGAGAATGTCCCGAGGCACAGAACCAGGGCAGAGAAGGCCTGGGGCGGCCTGAGACGCAGAGAGTAAATAAAAACCCTCAGAAACAGGTCTGTAGCCATCGTTAGAGGGAATATAAGTAGAGGCTATACTTTAAATGAATTATTCTATTTTTACTCTAAACATTTAAAAAGAACTAGCAAATATCTGCACATTATATACCTGCTGGTCTTGCACCTCCTGTTGTAAAAGAAAGTCCAATCCTGGGACACCTCCAACCATTCATGAGGTGAGAAAGAGGCCTCCTAAAAAGCAATAAACCACCTCCCCTAGATGTTCAGAAAAAATATAAACCCGGTTAGGGAATTGTCACAGATGGAATAGTTTTTCCCCACAATTATAAAACTCAGCAGTTTCATGTCTTGAATGACAATAATATAGACAGATAATTAGATCCTAATTTCTGCCTTAGTGTTCCTCAGTTCTCTCTCAACAACTAATTGGTGCTTTACCCATGAGTTTCTCCTTTGTGTACATCTCATATATGCTCACATGAAATGCAAGTCAAACAGTGTTTCCTATCTGAGTTTTTTCCAAATTAAAAAATCTTGCACACATTTTTAAAGGTATATAATGAGGCATTCTTTGAGTTCCTAAATATAAGCCTTTGTGCATTTATTCTGAGAAAAAAAAAAAGGAGGAGGGCTGGAGGAAAAAAACAAGGAGGGAAGGAAGGAAAGGGATCTCCCCATATAATAACTGCCTCCCCAACACACATGCACAAGTGTTGGGTGCAGTGGGAGAAGCATCAGATTCAGGGGTTCCTTTATTTATTGATAATACATTCCATTACTGAAAGATCAGGAGCTATGTATGTCGAAAAGAAACAAATAAAAATTGCTTTATTTTAACCTCTCAAGATTAACCACTGTTGAAATGTTTATGATTCTTTTTTAAAAACACCAGGCATAATGGCCCACATCTGTAACTCCAGCAACTCAGGAGGCTGAAGCAGGAAGATCACAAGTCCAAAGCCAGGCTTAGCAACTTAGTGAAACCCAGTCTCAAAATAAAAATTAAAAAGGGCAGGGCATGTAGCTTAATGGTAGAGTTGCTCTGGGTTCAATCCATAGTACTGAAAAAGAAAAAATGCATGAATAAATAAATAAATAAATCATCCTGTATTATTCAAACAAAAAAAATTTAAAAATGATTTTTTAAAGGAAACTACTGCTTCTCCCCGCCTCCCAATCCTCAGGTTTAGTCCCTTTCTACCTGCTGGTAAGTGGCAATTGAGTAGAACACCCACCTGTGCCACCACACCCCACTCACCTTGATCCTTCCATTCCCATGAAGGAGATGTCAAGTTCCCCTTGACTAAAGTCCTAATCCCCAAAACTTGGATATATATATATATTTCTTAAAACTCATTTTGCCCCATTGTCCCAGATGTGGAATACATGTGGAAAGGTAAATACAGTATATGATATATACTATATATGTCCATATATAGTATATATAGTGGTAATACATTTATAATGTAATATTATAATTATATCAATTAATATGATACATTGCACACATGTGGTACGACTCTACTTAGTGTACAACCAGAGAAATGAAAAGTTGGGCTCCATTTGTGTACAATGAATTGAAAAGCCTTCTGCTGTCATGTATAACTGATTAGAACTAATTAAAAATCAATTTTCAAAATATGACACATAGATCTAGGTCATGATTTTCAACTCATTATTATACACGTGCGTCAATTTTGTGAAATACCTGAAGAATTGAAACCCTGTTAACTGGCTGGCCCACAGCTGAAACAGTTTTCCACAGACAAGCTTCTGGCTCTACTTGTCCCTCCTCCATGCCCTGCCTCCTTGCAGGGTCAATACCATGTGACAGGTTCTCATGGCCATTCAGCCTCTGGCTCTCTGCCCTAACCAGGCGCGCTGCCCAGCAAGCCGCAGGGCACTCCTGAAATCCATTCCTTCCCTGCACAGTCAGTGACTGTCTGTCTGTGGAGTGACTCTGAATCATGTGACTCTGAAGAATATGTCCTGCAAAACCCCAGCTCTGCTTCTCCTTAGCCAGATCCCATAATGCCTGTGGCCACTCCAGTGTCACCCAGCTCGAAGGGAACAGTGACAAAGAGAGTAAGAAGAGAAAGACAGCGTTCTCAGACAACCCCATCAAAAGGTACTTTTGCTAATTTACAAACATTCCTACTGTACAAATACAATGTTCCTGGAAGGGTCATGCACATCAGGGCATATAGTGTGTTCACTTATTGAGGAGGACTTTTTTCAACATCCCGGAGAGGCTGGCATGGCCCAGAGAGATAACAAGTGAGGGAGTGGTCACAAGGTCGCAGGGGGCGACCTTGACACAATTTACTTGAGAAGTCTTGGAGAGAGAAATCCATGGCCAGCCAGAAGAAGAGAAAACGTGAGCCCCCAGCTCAAAGTCACAAGGGACAACTCATGCATAGATTCGCAAAGCAGCCATTTCTTGCAAGGGTAACTGGATCTGGTTTGACCCTGAATGGGGAGCAGCAGCTAGTAATTTATTTAAGGGTGTTGAATATAGCCAGCAAAACCAGTGAGTGCTAAAAAAAATTTTTTTAAAAACCCTACTAATAATGTGAAAACCTTAAAGTTGACAGTACCTGGCTACTAAAAAAAAAAAAAAAAAAAATGCAGACTTCTGGGGATCACAGAGCTGTGGATGCAAATCCAGGTTTTTCTTTTCACTGGCCATATAAATTTAGATAAGGGGCTTAGTTGCTTGGAACCTCAGTTTCCTCACATGTTAAATGAGTTTAATAATATTCTCTCAATAAGACTGAATTTTTTTATGTGGATTTTGTACCCAGTAGCTTCATTGAATGAATTTATTATTTCCAACAGTTTATATCTGGCATAAAAACAAACATATAGACCAATGAAATCGAATAAAGAGCCCAGAAGTTTATCTATACATTTATGATCAATTGATTTTTGACAAAATTACCAATAAGACACAATGAACAGTCTCTTCAATAAATAGTACAAGGAAAATTAAATATTCACATGCAGAAGAATAAACTTGGACCTTTATCTCACACCACATACAAACATCAACTCAAAATGGATTAAAGATTAAAAAATAATACCTGAAACTAAAAACTACTAGGCGAAAATAGGCACGAAGCTCCACAACATTTGTCTGGACTATTATCAATTTTATTATTGTTTTTGTTATCATTTCACTATTGTTGTTATTTTGCATATGACCCCCAAAACTACAGGTAACAAAAGCAAAAGCAGATCCAATTAAAACGCTTCTGCAGGGCCAGACGCAGTGGCACACACCTATAATCCCGGTGGCTCAGGAGATTGAGATAGGAGGATCACAAATTCGAGGCCAGCCTTAGCAACTTAGCAAGACTTAAGGAACTCAGTGAAACCCTGTCTCAAAATAAAAATTTAAAAGGGCTGGGGAATGTGACTCAGGGGTAAAGTGCCCCGGGTTCAATCCCTAGTACGAAAAAAAAAACTAAAAAAAAACTTTTGCGCACAAAGAAAACAATCAATAGAATGAAGAAACAGAAGAAAAAATTTGCAAACCATATGCCTGATCAGAAATTTAATACCTAAAATATATAAGGAACTCAACTCAACAGCAAGAAAATAAATAACCTAATTTAAAAATGGGTAAAAGACCTGAACAGGCACATCTCAAGTAAAGACATTACAAGTGTCCCACAGGTATATGAATAAATGTTCAACATTACTAATCAGGGGGGAAATGCAAATTAAAACCACAATGAGCTATCACCTCACACCTGTCTTATGGCTATTATCAAAAAGATCTACAATAATAAATATTGACAAGGTATGAAGAAAAGAGAACTCTTGTACACGGTTAGTGGGAATGCAAATTGACAGAGCTCTTATGCAAAACAACATGGAAGTTCTTCAAGAAATTAAAACTAGAACTACCATAATATCCAGAAGTCCCACTACTGGCTGTATATCCAAAATATATACAACATTTTGTGAGATCAAAATTTTGAAGAGATAACAGCATTCCACGTCCACTGCCGTCCACTGCCGTGTTGTCTATAATCGCCAAGATATGGGCTCAACCTAAGTGTCCATCAACAGATGAATGGATTAAAAGTCACACACACACACACACACACACACACACACATTACTATTTGGTCTTTAAAAAGAAGGAAATATTGTCATTTGTTAAAACATGGATAAATAGGAGGACACTATGCTAAGTGAAATAAGCCAGGCATAGAGAGGCAAATTTTACATGCTCTTACTTACATGGAATCTAAAAGAGTCAAATTCATAAAACAGGAAGTCAAATGAGTGGTGCTTACTAGGAACTGGGGGTAAAGGAGCAGATGTGAGTTAAAGTGTTCAAATTTTCAGTGAGGCAGCTTGAATAAGAGACCTATGGTATAGTACTGCCTGTATAGTTTAAAATTTCTAAGAGAGTAGTTTTATTTTTTTTTTGAATTTTTTTTTAACATTTATTTATTTTTTCTTAGTTCTCGGTGGACACAACATCTTTGTTGGTATGTGGTGCTGCTGAGGATCGAACCCGGGCCACACGCATGCTAGGCAAGCGTGCCATCGCTTGAGCCACATCCCCAGCCCTCTAAGAGAGTAGTTTTAAATGTTCTCATCACAAAAGAAAGGGTAACTATGTAATGTAACATATATGTTAATTAATTTGATTTAATATTTCACAGCATATGTATAAATATCACATTATGCACCATAAATACACACAATTTTTTTATCAATTATACCTTAATAAAGCTAAATAAAAATTAAGAAATATGGAATAAAAAATAACCAATATCAGAGTGCTAGGCTCCTCTCCCAAGAGCTAACAGCCACTACATGCCAAACTATCATTCAGTAGTCATACCTAATTTCTTTTTACGTTAAAAATTCTTTTAAGCAAGTTTTATCAGGGAATTGAATGTTCACATTTCAAAACACTATGGATTTCCTGGGTTCTTTCCCCTCCTGTTCATCCTTGTATGGTCCCTTTGCATGTAAATATTCAGACCTAGGTACCCATTGCCCAGCAGGGTGATGCACACCTGTAATCCCAGAGGCTCAGGAGACTGAGGCAGGAGGATGGTGAGTTCAAAGCCAGCCTTGGCAACTTAGAGGGGCCCTGAGCAACTTAGCAAGACACAATCTCTAAATAAAAAAAATTAAAATTAAAAAAAAAAAAGAGCTGGGGATGTGGCTCAGTGGTCAAGGGCCCCAGAGTTTAATCCTGGATATAAAAAAAAGAAAAAGACTTTGGTACCCATTCTGGTTGTATGTCCTTTGGCAGTAAAGCATGAGGCCTCGTGGAGTGAAATAGTAAGGATCTGAGCAAGCAAGTCTTTTCTCTTTGCTGCCTGTGTTAGTCTATTTCCAATAATATAATGAATAACTGAGATAATCAGCTTATAAAAAAAGTTTATTTTGGCTCACAGTTTTCAAGGTTTCAGTCCATGAACTATTGGCACAATGTTTGGGACCTATGATGACACATCATGGTGGGGGCACAGGACAGAGCACATTGTCCATCTTATGGCCAGGAAATGAAGAAAGAGAAGGAAGAAAAAGTGGGGGTCCTATTATTCCCTTCAAGGACACACCTTCAATGACATAAGACCTCCCACTAGGCTCCACCTCTCAAAGGTTCCAATTTCCCAGTAGCACCACAGCCTGAGGACCAAGGCTGGTATTGAGCTAAAAAGCTTCTTCACAGCAAAGGAAACAATCAAGAACATGGAGAGCCTACAGAATGGGAGAAAATCTTTACCACACCCACCTCAGACAGAGAGCACTAATCTCCTGGATATATAAAGAACTCAAAAAACTTAACACCAAAAAAGCAAATAACCCAATCAATAAATGGGCAAAGGAACTGAACAGGTACTACCCAGAGGAAGAAATGTAATCAGTCAACAAATATATGAAAAAATGTTTAGCATCTCTAGCAATTAGACAAAAGCAAATTAAAACTACAGTGAGATTTATCTCACTCCACTCAGAATGGCAATTATCAAGAATACAAGTAACAATAAATGTTGATGAGGATATGGGGGGAAGGTACACTCATACATTGCTTGTAAGACTGAAAATTGGTGCAACCACTCTGGAAAGCAATATGGAGATTTCTCAGAAAACTTGAAATGGAACTACCATTTGACTCAGTTATCTCACTCCTCAGCATATACCCACTTAAAATCAGCATACTACAGTGACACAGCCACACCAATATTTATAGCAGCTCAATTCACTATAGCTAACCTGTGAAACCAACCTAGATGCCCTTCAACAGATGATTAGATAAAGAAACTGTGATACACACACACACACACACACACACACACACACACAATGGAATATTAGCCATAAAGAAGAATGAGATTATGGCATTTTCTGGTAAATGAATGGAATTGGAGACTATCATACTAAGTGAAATAAGCCAATCCCAAAAAACAAAGGCCAAATGTTCTCTCCAATATGTGGATGCTAACATTCAATAAGAGGGCAGAGGAGGGAAGAATAGAAGTACATTGGATTAGACAAAGAAGAATGAAGGGAAGGGAAGGGAGGGAGGATGGCAAAAGAAAGAATGCAGAATGATCAGACATAACTTTCCTATGTTCATATATGAATACACAACTAGTGTAACTCCATATCATGTACAACCACAAGAATGGGAAGTTATATGCCATGTATGTATGATGTATCAAAATGCACTCTTCTGTCATATATAATTAAAAAGAACAAATTTTTTAAAAAGACATGCTTTAAAAAATTTTAAATTATTTGAAACCAGGTTTTTTACACTCTCAATATTTTTACATCCCAGAGAATAAATTCATTTAAATTACAAATTGTCTTTGTTTTGTTTTCACTCTTCAAGTTTCATCTTCTCTTATGAAATTCACATTTTAATTGTTTTGTTGTTGCTGCTGATTTGGGTTGACATGATTAAAGAGAGACAATTTTGCTACTAATTCCTTATTGCTGCTAAATATAAAATTTCTAACCCTGCCAATCACTTCTATTTTCTTCAAATATTTTACATTTCCCTCCCCTAGGATCACACAGGCATGATTTCACCCAATTTAATTTATATCACATTTTCCTACGAAAATAGCTAAATAATTGACATTTCTAATCAGTAACAAATTGTTGCTATCTGGGAATTTTCTGACTGTGAACTTGATCTCATTGCATCCTCTCTCCTACACAAGGTAAAGGAGTCCTTTTCAGGACACCCTCCTGCCTCCACTCAGCTCAGCTGATTCCATTGTTGAAATAAACTTTTGTTTGTTTATTTCAACAATCCCCAAATTTTTAGGAGTTTTAACATTAGTGTATAAAATTTAGATAACTTTCTGCTAGGTATATAAGTATGTGATGTTAAATTCTCTTTAAAAATGTTTTATGGCACACTTCTAATTCAAACGAGATGAACACTAATTTTGTGTTGGAAATGTTGATTCTCCCCATCATCATGGAAACCGGTCTCCTGGTTCAGGGAACTGTTTCTTTTGGAGATGGCTGACTTTCTGGTACAAACCATTCTATTGAGAATCATTCAAAATCACTTGTTTAGGGGAAGTTTTAACTTTTTTTTTTTTTTATCTTGGGACATCTTTAGAGAGAGGACTGGTAAAAATGCCAAAGGTAAGTTTTACCATCTTATGATAAGCACTGATTTTTAAAATAGATACTTACTTTGTTAAAAGGCAGTTTCAGCTGGGTGTGGTGTGGCACACGCCCGTAATCCCTGCAGCTCAGGAGCTGAGGCAAGAGAATCACAAGTTCAAAGCCAGCCACAACAAAAGTGAGGCACTAAGCAACTCAGTGAGACTCTGTCTCTAAATAAAATACAAAATAGGGCTGGGTATGTGGCTCAGTGGTTGAGTGCCCCCTGAGTTCAATCCCTGGCACAAACAATCCATACAAAGTTTACCCAAAACAAAACAAAAAAAGGCAGTTCTGGAATGTTGAGATTTTTGAGGACCAAAATTAGAAAAGCAGAAAAGGATCATGTGCACATCCAGAAAGGGCATTTTGTTTTACAGCTGACTTGAAGTTTGAGGAGCTAATAAGCCAGTTTTCAAAGGTTGTTTCTTTGAACAAGGGCAGGTAGGCCATGTTGTGATTGCCAGAACCATCTGTGGCATGGGTCATATCTAAAGACAAGCATAGAGCAGGCACAATTTTTAAGATTCAAATTTTTTTAAGAGAGAGAGAGGGAATTTTTTAATATTTATTTTTTAGTTTTTTCAGTGGACACAACATCTTTGTTTGTATGTGGTGCTGAGGATCGAACCCAGGCTGCACACATGCCAGGCGAGCGCACTACCACTTGAGCACATCTCCAGCCCTAAGAATTCAAATTTTAAGAAAAAGCGAAATAATTTTTAAGAGTCATTTTAAAATGTTTAATGAAAAACAAAGTAACTAAAAAACTAAATACCATCATCACACATTTAACCTGAATCTTATCCTATTATTTTTTCATGAATTCTAAAGTATAACTATAATGGATGGTAATATACCATAATGGATGATATTAGGTTGAAGAAACAATTTCACCTCATGAAACTTTCACCATTAATTCCAGTATTACAGTAATCATGCATTTTTGTGCATGGAATATTTATAGCTCACTGCACTTTGTACTGCCCTTGTGTTTGGATGAGACCCAAGAGTTAGCAGTAGCTTATGGGTTGGGAGGTCGAAGCAAACTGTGGGAGCTTCCAGAATTCTTTCCTTTCTGTCGCAGCCTGTACTCTGGAATGAGGACAATGATGACATGAAGCAGAGCCTCCACCAACCCTCAGTGAACCTACAGTGTAAGTGAGAAAACCACACTTGTTGCTTTAAGCGATTAAGATTTAGGATCATTTGTTGCCTCTTGAAATGTTATCTGTGTATTTTTTTAAATTTTAATAAAATAACTTTTAATTTTGCCAATTTGTAATAATTTTTAAAGAAAAAATCAAAATGAGTTAGTCATTTATCTGCCTTACAGAATCTTCAAGAAAAGCATGTTACCCCTGACAACTGCTTCCTCTGCTATTAACCCCACCTGATTTCACTGACGATGGCAATTCTTTCAGCCCTCCTTTGACTGGAGGATAAATGATGTTACTGTCAATGGTTTCTTCCCAGTTATTTCATCTCTACTCTGAATCTCTCAAGTAGGCAGGAGGGGAACTATCCAAACAGGCAAGGGTATTCCCAGGAGCAGATGGACCTGGATTTGGTCACAGCTGAGACACCAGCTGGTCACCTTGACCATAGCACATGCCTTCACATGTAAAATGGGAATCATGTGATAGGACCAAGCTGGGTGGGCAGTAAACCTAACTGGCACACAGTGAGCCTCCTATGACATCATCACAAATTATTCAGAGCAGGGTCCTTCCCCTTGACATTTAACCCACGTTGAGCAGCTCTGTGTCCTGCCGGGGGGTGACTGCAGTTGTCAGACAATATTTTCCAAAATAAATCAACTCTTCTTTCTCCAGTTCATGGTTCATCAGATAATTCCATCTCTTGGGTTAGAGATCCCTGCTGTGGGGTTTTTAAATGAAAACATTCAATTTCATTTTTAAATGAGAATTTTGATAGCCCATAAAAATAAATTCAAGTTCACCTATGAGATTCTACCCCCTAGGTTCCCCCTGGGAGGCAGTAGAAGGAGATATAAGAACCTGAGTTTGGAGTGAGTCAGGCCAGGGGTCAAGTTCCAGTTCTACCCTAATTATGACCTATGACAACCATAACAAAGTTCTTAATTTTGTTACCCCTGAAAGAGATAATAATACTCACAATAGTATATTGTTATAAAAATGAACCGAGCATACATGTTAATTCAGATTGCCTGGAATACAGTGACTTTTAAAAAAAGAAAGAAAGATGTTAGTTCTCTTCCCATGTTATGCTTTCAAAGTTTGACATGGTTTATTAAAATTTAAATTACTCTGATGAGAATGATGATTTTAAGACTGAATGTATCTTACTTGTTAGAACTCTCTATTCCCCTTTGCCTCAAGGAAAATAATTCCACTTGATTTTTTTTTCTTTTCTTTTTTTTTTTTTTTTTTTGTACTTGGGATTGAATCCAGGTTCACTTTACCACTGAGCTATATCCCCAGTCCCCTATATTTTTAATTTTGAGACAAGCTCTCCCCAAGTTGCTGAGGCTGGCCTCTAATTTGCAATCCTTCTGCCTCAGCCTTCCAAACTGCTGGGATTAAAGACATTCACCACTGCACCCAACTCATTTGAATTTTAAGCTTATAATCATTTGCAAACGGAAAACCAACAAAAGCAACCTTCGACAAATTGGCTTCTTAATCAACCCATTAAAAACTAAAAAACTATTAAAATTTTGCTTTAATTTGTGTTTTCTATCCAAAGGAAGCAGGATCCATTGACCAAAAGAAAGTCAGTTAATTTACAATATTGCAATCCTGAGAGGCATAAGGACCCAAGTTGATGGACACATTCTTGGCACTTCTTGGCTTGGTGGGTGGTGCAGGAATGAACGAGAAAGACAGCAGAGCCACCTTCATGGAGCTCCGTTCTAGTGGAGGAGACATAGAGGGATGGAGGGAGAAATTTTAGAGTGAGGAGAGAACATTAAGGAAATGATGCCGTGAGCAAGCTCATGAAGAACTGGAGTAGCAACACTCCTGGATGAGGGGAGAAGACAGCTTAAGTCCTGAGCCAAGATGGACCAGCAAGAGAGGGAAGGGAAAGACAGCCAGTGTGGCCGCAGAAAGAGGCGAGGGAAAGAATGATAGGAAACAATATTAGAGAGCAAAGCAGCAGCCAGAGCAGGGATGTCTCCCAACACAGAACTTGGATTTGACTTTGAATATTCTAGGAAGCCTTCAGAGGGTTCTGAGCAGGAGAGCCACATGGTCTGACTTCCACCTTTAAACCACCACTAAGTGTTTCTGAGATTGAGAGAGCAAAAGTGGAAGCAGGAGACCAATTAGGAAGTTGGAAGAGTTGAGGAGAAAGATGATTCCAGAGACAATTCCCATGTGAACTGGAATAGTGTAAATGAAAAGTGGCCATATTTTGGAGTCTATTTTGAGGATGGAGCCAATAGTACTCCCTGAGCAATTGAATGTGGGATGGGAGGGGGAAACAGGAATTCATGTCAGTGCCTAAATTTTAGGCATGAGCAGTTGGGTGATATGGGGTACCATTTGCTGAGAAAGAAAAAAAACTGGAGAACAGTCAGGTTTAAATGAGAAAGTCAGTAATTCTATTTTAGACAGATGAAGTCTGAGCTGCTATTTGACATCCATGAGATGGTGAGGAGGCGGTGGTATGTGCAGGTATGGAGTTAAGAGGGGATCTTAGTGATAAATTTAAGATCCACCAACATTTGGGAGTTGCTAAAGCCATGGGACTAGAAAAGAACTTCAGAGAGAAGGTATAGACTAAGAAAAGAAGAGGACTGAAGAATGAGCACTCATTTTTTTAAGAGGTAAGGAAGAAGAAGATGAGCCATTTAAGACAGATTCAGTACAGTCGGAGTGACAGGAGGAAGCTAGGAGAGCAAGGGATCCCAGTGGGGGCACACCAAGTATCCCAGTCATAATCCCAATGACTCAGGAGGCTGAGGCAGAGGATTGAAAGTTGGAGGCCAGCCTCAGCAACTTAGAGAGACCCTGCCTCAAATATAAAAAAGGGCTGGGCATGTAGCTCAGAGGTATAGCATCTCTGGGATCAATCCCCAGTAACAGAAGAAGAAAAAAAGAGGAGGAGAAGGAGGAGGAGGATAGTAGTTTGAAGAGTTTCAACTTCCAAAGAGAACAGAAAATTTGGCTTAGAAACTAGAAGTTGACATGGGATAAAAGCAGCGTTGATGTTCTACAAGAGAATTGAAAGAATAGTCAAGAAACTGATTTTCCCAGTGGTAAACTTATGCTTGATAGATGTGAAATCAGAACATGGGAGGGATTAAGGGGTATTAAAATGCCACCATTTAAATGTGGTGGTAGAGGGCTGGGGCTGTAGCTCAGTGGCAAAGCGCTTGACTAGCATGTGTGTGGCACTGGGTTTGATCCTTAGCACCACATAAAAATAAGCAAATAAAATCAAGGCATACTGTCCATCTACAACTATCCAAAAAAAATTTTTTTTTAATGTGGTAGCATTGGTGAGCCAGATACAAAAGAAACAGGCCAAGTGCAGACCTAAAAGCCACCTACTTCCAGTGAATCTACTGTGTGTATTCTCAGAAGAATTTAAAGCAAGCAAGGAGTTGAAGCCATAGCAGTGCACCTGTGTTTATAGCAGCCTATTCCCAGTAGCCAGAAGGTGGACAAACCCAAATGTCCATCAATGGAGAATGGATAAACAAACTGCGGTTCATACATGAAAGGAAATAAGGTTTTTAAAAGGAAATTCAAACACATACTGCAACACCAATGAACCCTGAGGACATCATGCTAAGTGAATAAACCAGTCACCAAAAGGCAAACTCTGTGGAATTCCACTTGCATGAGGTAACTAGAGTAGTTGGACATAGAAACATAGAGTGGTCACACCAGGGCTGGATCTAGGGGAAATGGAGAGGTATTGCTCAATGGGCACAGAGTTTCAATATGAAAAGAAAGTTCTGAAGATGGAGGGTGGTGATTATTTTGTAAAATTCCACTGAATTGTACACTTAAAAGTGCTAAGATAGTAAATTTTATGTGTATTTTATTAAAATTTAAAAATTAGAGGAGACCTCTTTAACAGAGAGAAAGAAGAAGACCTACAGAGATTGCAAAACAAGGGCCATGAAGCTATCAAAACAATGTTACCAAAGGTCAAAAGACCTCAAAAAATGAATGTTTGGGGAACTCAGAAACTGTTGGCCTGTGTGTGACTATGAGGTGGCATAAATAATTCAACACCGATTAACTAGCATCTCTGAACTGAAAACGGCCAATAAAAATATTTGGTGTCAATAAAATACGTACAAATAACTAGCTGTTTAAAAATTTTTTTTACCTTATTGTCGTCTAGACTTGGGGATCGGGGCTATGTCAAGGCAGAAGTGTTCCACCACAACAGTATTGATTTATGACCCAGCTCTCTCATCGGAGAACCTGGAGATCATTCACGCTTCCTGAAATATGGGTCATCAGTCAAATCTCCCAGAACAAATTACAAACTAGAAAAGAAATGACTTTTTCTAAAATGATATATTGTACAGTCTTGTAGCTCCTTGTGGTCGAGAAGGGTTCAAGGCCACGGGTTTTGACATTCATAGCCCCTGTGGTTTTATTTATATGACAAAATAGAAGTTGTTCCTCTCCAGATCGATTTTCTCTTCACCTGTACAAGATGAGCACCCAGTAATTCTCCCTGTAGTGTTTTGTATCCGGTCAACTCACAACAGCTCCTGGTCTCCAATACAGGAGGCAAAAATTAGCATTGTTAGCAGTTTGAGGCTATAACAAAAGGCTACACTAAAGAACTTAACAACATGAATTTCACAGCATTGTTGTTGCTTCCCCATGCTTTATTGTTCTTGCCTCATTTTTTTTAGGAGCCCCCTCATTGCCTAGCAAATAAAATATATATTTAAATCTTCTAATTTTAGTCCATAAAATGAACTCCAAATGCTGGATGATCTAGTATACACCGCAACTTCTCCTAAACTCCACCAATGACAGAATGACAATAGTAAGACTATCTAACACTTTGAAAGCATTATCTCCAAGTGAGAACAACTCCAAGAGTGACACAGATTTTAAATAATTTAGTCCCCTTTACTGCACAATATGTTAGTCACCATCTTGCCAGGTACAGTGGGGCATACCATAATCCCAGCCACTCAGGAGGCTGAGACAGGAGGATCACCATTTTGAGGCCCACCTGGACAACTTAGACTTTGTCTCAAAAATTAAAAATGAAAAATGAAAAGAGCTAGAGAGGTAGTTTGGTGGTAAAGTACCCTCACCCTGGGTCCAATTCCCAGTATGCCCGCAAAAAAAGAGATAGATACCATTTTATCCCCTCTTTCTAGATAAAGGAAAGAGGCATAAACTACAGACCTTTTCAAACTCCCATCATAGAACCAGAATTTAAACCCTGGAGGCTTGACATCTAAGCCCAAATACTTGATCTTGGTCACTTACATACCTTGAACTTACCTATTCCCTGAATCTACTTCTATCTTGCTTCTTGAATAATGTCCTCTCCTGTCCAAATCCTATCAAAAACTACATTCTGGGGGCTGGGGATGTGGCTCAAGCGGTAGCACGCTCGCCTGGCATGCCCTGGGTGCTGGGTTCGATCCTCAGCATCACATTTAAAAAAATAAAGATGTTGTGTTCACCAAAAACTAAAATATATATATATTAAAAATTCTTTCTCTCTCTCTCTCTCTCAAAAAAAAAAAAGAAAGAAAAGAAAAGAAAAAACACCATATCCTGAGGGTGAAAGACAGGAAAAGTTGGATCAAAGGATACTAAGCTACAGTTAGGAGCACAGCAGAGAAACTATAGATAATAATAAGAAACTATAAGCTAGAAGAAAGGCTTTTGAAAGTTTTCTTTTGTTTGTTTGGTTGAGGGTTTTTGTTTTATTTTGTTTTGGGGTTTTTGGTACCAGTGGTGCTAAACCGATGAGCCACATTCCAATCCCTTTTTATACTTTATTTTGAGGTAGGGTCTCACGAAGTTGCTTAGAGCCTCACTAAGTTGCTGAGGCTGGCTTTGAACTTGAGATCTTCCTGCCTCAGATTCTGGAGCCACTGGGATTACAGTTGTGTGCCACCATACTTGTCAATTATATTCTACCTTTATTTGTTGTTGAGTTTTTTGCCTTGGACCCTCTGCATAGATATTAAGATGTCTCCATCCCCAAATCCCAGGCAGTAGCATCCCTTGAAGCTTGAGAGCTCTAATAAAATGTGCTCACTTAATGGACCCGTTCTTGTTGTGTGGTTCTGAATTTTCTTGGGGGACAGAAGGAAGGAGAGTCCCAGGATCCAGGTAAGGTTATCCTGTGGACTGCCCTTGCATTATGTCAGACTCAGGACCAGTTGGCAGAAAGCCAAGAAAGTATTCCTATTTTTGATAAAGTCGATCATTTCAAGGAAAGAAAAGGGTAATTGTACAGACTGGTGGACGGTCATGTACCAATGTCAAGGTGTGTGTCTGAAATAGTACTTTTTTACCTAAGAGCTTAGAGACAGAGTCAAGCTTTTTTCTTTAAAATGAAGAAAGCTGGGCTGGGGATGTAGCTCAGTGATAGAGCACTTGCCTAGCAAGCATGAGGCCCTGGATTATTCCACCCCCAACACCACCAAAAAAAAAAAAAAAGTGGGGGTGGAAAGGAGAGAAAGGAAAGAGGAGAAACTGTACTTTTCTTTTGGGGTATTTATCTCCCCAAAGACTGCCTCTCTCAGTGGCAGATGGCTGACTAACTAATGCACCAGGTGTCTCTGATGTTGGTTTGGAAGGTTCAAGTTACCAAAAAAAAAAAAAAAAAAAAAAAACGAAGACTCTGGTTACCTTGACAACACCAGAAACCCAGGCCTGCAGGGTGTTAGACTCTAAATTCCCTTTCAAGCCTTGGTAGATTTAGTAGCATTTTATCAGAACTACATGCCTGATACTCTTGTTTCTATGATAGATTAAAACCACACTAGAAATGGTTCTTGGGATAAATATATCTTTTGTTTCATGGATAACATTACACAGCTTTAATAATTCTGATAAGCCAAGTCTCCTATCTTGAATTGCCTGGGTTGGTTATCACTACTGCCCAAATAATCTCTACTTCCCTGAATAATAGTTCCAATTCTGTTCCAATTTGCCCTGGTGAGATGGCAGACAGAATGCAGTCCTTTTTTTCTTAACAAGCATGGTAGAATTAGCTTTGGACTACTATAAAAATCTTACTCTTCATTAAAAATAAAAATGCCAAGAAATAGTCATTTGAAGAGATCAAATTATTTTCTCCAAAATCGAATCACTTGCTGCTGATACCAAGGGACAGAAATACACCTGAAACTCTGTCCCTGTGTCCCTCTGTCCCACTCTGCAGCCCCACATCCCATATATTTGCTCATTCTCACCTGAAAATTTTCCAGTACTGGGCAGGCTCCCAGTGGAAGGACCTATCTGTAAGAGCCTGTAGCCTAAGTCAAAATCTCTGGAATGTTTCCCTAAATGGAAATGGCTCTTTAATTCCCTTCTTCCCCTACCCCAACTTTCAGAACCCCTTGGACCTCAACCCATCTCTGTTGGGATTGCTAACGGAAATCTGCTCTTAGCCAGCCTTGTCCAAATTCAGAACATACTTTCCTATTTTCACAAACAATTGTTAATAGCTATATTCCTATTGGTACAATAAAATATGAACTAAACAGAACTTAACAGACCAGTTCTAGTAACCCCTGTATGCCTGATATGATTTTACCAGAAACATTTTCTAAATCCAAAGCAGCAAAGTTGCAAACTCTTAGAACCTAATAAGTGGGTAGATAAATTGGATTCTACCTTCATGTCTAGCTTTTCAATGCACTTTGCCATTGGGAATCCTTTTGTTAGTTTAGGATCATAAAGATTCATTAGCTATAAATACACTCTGAAGAAAATCAATCATTTGGTTTCCTTAAAGCAAAGTCATTATGTTTGATGTACTAAATATAAAAACAACGTTTAGTAGTGTCATACTGTCTGATTGGATTGTTTTTTAATGTTTTAAAATTTATCACAAATGGCATCACAGAATATAAAAAAATATATCATCTCTTAGCTTTTGTTGGTTTAGGAGAAGTAAGCAAAATTGTGAAGTTAGAAGAGAACACTGATGAGAGTCCAATTTCCTGGGAAAGAAGGAGGAGGGACATTCATTTTCAAAAACACAACAGGGAGAAGGAAAAAAAATTATCAAACTGTCTACAATTTTTGGCAGGTTGAGCATTTTTTTAGGGCGCCCCATTTACTGGGTGCTATCATATTTCCAGCTTCTTCTGTTTCTTTATTTTTATCAACTTCACAGATTTGTGACAAGAGTTCTTCCCAAATTGAAATATGTTTCTTTATCCATTCGTGTGTTTATTCCTTGGCAGGCAGTCAAGCGTATGTCCCAATTTTAGGTTAGTATCTCTCCAACATGGAATGAGCTCCTCCCTCATACAGTTCACAAGCTAGAAAACTCTAGTGTCAGCAAAAGAAAAAAAAAAAAGTATCAAGAGAAGCAAAAGGCTGAGCCAGCCTGAGCCAGGCCACCAGGCTGCCAGGGGAGTGAGCTTGCTCAGGGCCCAAGTTGCATTCCTGGGGCAGGAGGAGGTGGGGATGGTTGGGTTTGTTACCAAAGGCTATTCTTCCTGCAGTTTTGGAAACTTCTCTCCCACAAGGAGCCCCCTGCAGGATGGGATGTTTGGCCATGCTGTCAAAGAAATAGGAAAAATTGTTGTATATATGTGTAATAAGAATTGTAATGCAAAAAAAAAGTACATGTATAAAGGCATGAATTGGCGTGAACATACTCTATAGACAAAGATATGAAAAATTGTACTCTATATGTGTAATAAGAATTGTAATGCATTCCACTGTTGTGTATTTAATATATATATATATATATATATATATATATATATATATATATAAAATCAATTTTTTTTAAAAAAAAGTAGCACTAACAAAATCATGGCTGAAATTTCTATCTTCCTGCTGGGGGGCGGGAGAGGGGGTAGGCAGTGTTCTCAGTGTTATCAAAAGACAACACTATGACAAATTTAGTTCACAAATCTAAATTGGTTTGAGTGGCAATTCTAGAATAGAGGAGCAACTTCTTTTATAAAATGAAAACTCTGAAAGAGCCCAGCAGAGGAGTTTGGCTTTATCAATAAATAAGGGATAAAGAAAGCAAAAAAAGAGAACATAAAGTGGATTGGATGTTTCAAAGTCACTATCTTGGTGAGGTGGGAACAGGGAAACAATAACAGAGAAGTAATTGGCTGGTAGACATCTGGTTACCTTTAGGTAAGGATTAACACATCCTCCTGATTAACTGCTCAGATTCAGTTTGGTGACATGGGACTTCAGCATGAATGAGTCCATTTGGGTTGGTCTGTTGGGCCAATGCAGAAGCTCAGTCCAAAATAATAGTCTGCCATAAATTTTTATTTCATACTGTGTATGTTTTGCATATACACTACTATGTGGCTTATGCTTCATTGTTATGTTCACAAGAAGTCATTTGCTAGAGGTGGGGTGGGGGGAATGACCTACAAGACTTATTTCCATATCTGGAGGGCAAAATCCCAAGTGAGGAGGTTCCTCGTCCTACAGAAAAACCAAGCCACAGGGGCATTGAGCTCGATGTGGCCAGCAAAGTGGTAACAACACTATCCAGCTTGAAAGATGAATTAAAAGGTGCAAAACCTATGAAATTGTGAAATGAGCCAGTTCTTGACAACCCTGGGATTCCAGCTCTCAGTACATCTCGGTCCTTGACTTGACGTGTGTCTTCTCTAAGTGCCCCAGGGTACTGGTTGAGGGATGCACAACTTATTTGGGCAAGTAGAGGAAAGAGGACATGTACTAATAAATCCTATAGAAGGTTTATAGTTTCAAAGTACTGGGAGCATTTCAATACATTAAATGGCTAAAAGAATGGATTGTTTTCAAGCCAGAACTGGAGAGCTAGCTAGCTTACCCAAATACCTGTATGTAGGGACACTGTCTACCAAGTCACAGGTTTGCATAGGCAAATGAAATGTTAACAGCACAGGATCAAAGAGGGAAGAACAGATTGAAAAATAAATAAAAAGCAACAATGAATCCTGAGCATACCCTTACCTGAGCAGGCTCCTTTGGGTGGCAGGGTTTTAAAGAGTTTTTCTTATCTTAGAAGGGTCCTAGTCTGTTGACTCTTTGCTTTTTCAACCACGCACACCTGATGGAATGAATGATCAGGGTGCCTAATGAGAAAAGTGATTGTTCTGGACTCAATGGCACACATCTCTAATCTCAGTGGCTGGGGAGGCTACATCAGGAAGATCACAAGTTCAAAACCAACCTCGGCAAATTAGCAAGGCCCTAAGCAATTTGGTAAGACCCTGTCTTTAAATAAAATGTTTCAAAAAGGGCTAGGGATATTGCTCAGTTGTTAAGTGCCCCTGAGTTCAATCCCCAGTACCAAAAAAATTTTGAAATTTTTAAAAACCCGTGCACTGTAACCATTTCAGGTAGGTGCCATTGTTTTATCCCTAAGGGGTAGAACATTTGCAAATTCACCCTGTGTTTCTGTTCCCATCCTGCCCCGGGTCCAGCAGCAATGCATAGACACTACATTAAATCCCCTCAGTGATTTAATGTAGAGAAAGAAAAGTCTACTCTTGGGTCCAAATACACTTTCAGAACTCAAAAAAAAAAGGATTTGAGAAGAAAAGGTGGTTTTATCAATATTTTATCCCCCCTCAATCCATAGAGATCTTTTATTGCATCATTAAAATATCATAAATTGGTCTTAACTGGGAACATTGTTTCTGTACCTGAACAACCCCTAGGTCTTATTCATCCACCTGCTGAGTTGTTCCTTTATCAGAGATACAGATTCTATCCCCCCCCCAATTGTGTTTTGGGTTTGTTTTTGGTTTTTGTTTGTTTGTTTGTTTTGATGCCCTTGTGTTTGACTGTTGAGGTTTGTTGAATAGAAGCTGCTGAAGTCAAAATAAGTTCAGTGTCATTTCCTTCAAGGACTGACTCATCTTTCTGGTCTTGAGATACTGAACAAGCAACACTGGGCCTCATCCAACTCATGAGGATTTGTTTTTCACCCAAGAATTTCTGGATGTCAACAAGAAACCCATTCTCCAGAAATGTCACTGATGGGGAGACCAGCAGTGACAGTTCTGGAGAAATGTATAAAGAGAAACCTGAAGGCCCATGTAACTCCGTCGTGTTCTGTACAACTCAGACAGCGTTCTATTTCCCCACCTTAGTCAACCAGGAACCTCTTCCTTCCAAGGAGACCAAGTTCTACACTCACGTGATTGGAGTCCCACTGTAGGCATCTTCTGGGGTCCTTTCGGGATAACTGTGCATCCCTCCAGAGTGACGTTGACATTTTCTGTAATGTCTACCATAGTCTGCTGAGAATAATCTTCATTCTTACTGTAGATGCAGCAAAAAGAAAGCTGTGATTTGCTTTTTAAGTTTTAGCTGAGAGAATTATAATAAAAATCAGTAAATCACGATCCTATTCCTTTCAAACCTTCTCCAGCCCAAGTCTTTTTTTATCTTGTTTTGTTGTTATTTGTTTGGTTTTCCTTTAGCTACATCCCCAGTCATTTTTATTGTTTTATCTTGAGACATTTTTATGGTTTTATCTTGAGCTTCCCAAGCTGCTGGGGCTACAGGTGTGGGACCCACGATCAGACCCAACCCAAATCTTGAAAGTCACAAATTTCAATTCCTTAACCTTGCTTTCATGCTTATTTATCTTATTTTAATTTATTTATTGGTACTGGGAATTGAAGCTAAGGGGTTTTACCACTTAGCCACATCCCCCCTTTTTTATTTTTTGAGACAGTGTCTCACTAAGTTCCTGAGAGTCCTGCTAAATTGCTGAGGCTAGCCTCCAACCTGCAATCCTCCTGCTTCAGCCTCCCACATGACTGGGATTACAGGTGTGTGCCACCACACACCTGCTGCCTGTTTTCTTAATCTCAATTATATACTTACACTGTAATTTATTGATCTGTCAATATCTACTATTTGGGGGCTGGGGCTCTAGCTCAGTGGTTGAGCATCTTGTCTAATATGCACAAGACCTTGGGTTTGATCCCCAACACCACAAAAGAAAAGAAATTTTAAAAAATAATAATAAGTAACATTTAACATTGTCTATTGATTTCTTGCTATGATAGGACAAGATATAACTCTTACATTTCATCATCTCCACTTTCCCATTCCCAACCACCCAATATATGTATGAAGTATAAATAGAAAGCATGTGATAGAATTATTTAAATAATAATTAGTTAAATCAATACATTCTTTTGTTTGTGAAATGCTATTTTGCTTCATGGCCAGGTAGTATACTATGATTACATTTCCTTTCTTGAATAATGATTAGTCTTTATTGACTAAGGTTATGGATTTTTCCCCACCTTATAGTACGTGGTTTAAGTATAACAATAAAGATAAGTTTGCAAAAAGAAAAAGAAGAAGAAGAAGTTGTTGTTGTTAATTTTTGGCATGCCTGAACTATGGTCTAAAATTTTATATCCACTCTACCTACTTTAAGGATAAAAAAAGATTTTAAAAATTGAGGCTTAGAGAGAATAAATACCTTTCCTAAATTCACACAGCTGTTAAGTGGTAGGACTCAGTAAAATTGAAGACTGTTGCCTTTAGGGCTGTGTTCCCAACAACTGCTTTTCTGGTGCAGATAATGTCAACACCCAGGCTACAATTTTCCAAGGGGCCAATCTCATACTGTAGTCTCTGGATACCTTTAAACCAGTGGTTCACAAACTTCCGGGTGCATAAGAGTCACCTATAGAGTTTATTAAAACAGTAACACTGGGCCCCACCCCCAGATACTTCAATTCAATAGGTTGGGGTGGGATCAGAGAATTCACTTTTCCAACCAACTCTCAAGTATGCTGCTCAAACAAAACTACCTTTTTTTTTTTTTTTTTTTGGTACTGGGGATCGAACCTAGGGGCACTCAACCCCTGAGCCACATCCTCAGCCCTATTTTGTATTTTATGTAGAAACAGGGTCTCCTTGAGTTGCTTAGGGCCTCGATAAATTGCTGAGGCTGGCTTTGACTCGTGATTCTCTTGCCTCAGCCTCCAGAGCTGCTGGGATTACAAGCATGCACTAGTGCAGAACTACTTTTTGAGAATCACTGGTCTGATTGAACAGAGACTTCCATGGATCAGGTGCCCTTCCTGCTTGGCCAGAGCTACCTCCACTTGACTGGAGAAGAGTATGTGAGACTGTACAGTGTCCACTTCTCACCATTCTCCCAAAGCCCTGACTGAGCCATGAAGCCAATCTGAAGAGGAGGAAAAAGAGAGAGAGACTCTTCCACTTTGTTCAAAGTTTAGTTTTTAATTTAGAAAAACCTATTTCCAGAGTACCTGTTATGACTGGAATCTGAAATGTCCCCCAAAGTCACATGTGTTGAAGTCTTGTCCCTCAGCGCAGCCAAGTTCAGAGGTAGGGCTCTTGGAAAGTAATTGGCATGAAGGATCTGACCTCATTAGTGGGTTAGTCCACTGATGGATTAATTAGATGGCATTACTGAGAGATGATGGAAACTCTAGGAGCTGGGGCCTCTTTGGAAGAAGAACGTCACTGGGGGCACACCCTGGAAGGGCATACATGTCCTGGCCCCTTCCTCCCTCCCTCTTTTTTGCTTCTTGGCCACCATGAGGTGAGCAGCTTTGTTCTGTAATGTCTTACCGCCATGATGTACTACCTCACTAACATAGTACTAGAACCTGAATAGCTTCATGAATACCATAAAAAGTTATTCATTTATTAAGGAAAATTCTCACTATAAAGTTAATGGTAAGGAATAATCCTCCAGAAAGGAGAACATGAAACACAGAACATGGTCTTTTGTTGGTGACCATCAATGTACAATTAGCCTTTCGTGGCCATTGTGAAGTCAATGAGCAAATGAGCACTGAAAGGGGCCAACTCAGTGCCCCTCTTGCTGGGAGTGGAGGCTTAGGGGAGAGTCACTTAGTTTAAATCTAGTCATGAAAGGAGGTTCCTCACCTGCCTCCTTCCAAGGAGGAAAATCTGCAACTCTGTTTAGAAAAACTGAATAAATGAGCATTTCTAAGGGACTGCATCGTGAAAGAAAACACCTGGGAAACAGAGAATATTAAACCCATGAGAGGAGAAAGCTTAAAAGTGAGAAGCAGCAGAGTTATCCCATGCTTCTAAAATGTCAGAGAGCTAATCAATTTAGACTAGGCATGTGTTGAACTAGTGTATATGTTATTCTATTTTGAATATCCTAAACAGATAATGTAAGTTTAACTTAAATGTTTTCTATTAAATTAAGGATTGATAACAAGGAAATAGTTATTTATCCTTGTACTTACTAATATTTCCTAATCTTGAAATAAGCTCTCCATTGAGGGTTGTTCTTCTGGTAACAGAACCATCTTAACCAGGAAAAAAAAAAAAAAAAAAGAATCAGATTTCCAATGGTAAAAACAAACCCATTCTTAAATTGATGACACAGTTTTCTTTTATGAGTAAAGAAAATTTAGAAAATAGGAGCTATGGGCATAGCATTATTCCTGGATTGATTTTGGAACTCACTGACACTACCAGACACAAGGCTGTTTTCTATTTTTCTGCCCATTATTCTCAGAATGTTGGCTTGTCAGCATCATCCCATACTATAATTCTGTATCCTCTAAAAAAATAATAATAATTCCTGGTTGTTCCCCTTCCCCCACCTACAGATAACCACTATTCTACTTTCTGTCTCTATGAATTTAAATATTCTAGGTGCCTCATGTAAATGAAATAAATATGGCAGACACAAAAAGACAAGTATTGCATGTTTTTGCTTATGTCTCCAAGGTTCACCCATATGGCTGAATTTTTTTCCTTCTCATTTGAATGGACATTTCATAAAAGAAGTTTTGCCAAAGGCCAACAGGTGTATGAAAATCACTCAAAATCATTCACCATCAGAGAAATGCAAACTAAACCCTTAAGGAGCTATCACCTCACACCTGTTAGTATAACTAGAATCAAAAATACAAAAGACAACAACTGTTGGAGAGGATGTAGATTAAAGGGAACCTTGTACATACTTGTTGGAAATGTAAATTGTGCAGCCCTTATGGAAAACAGCATGGAGGGGCTGGGGTTGTGGCTCAGAGGTAGAGTGCTGGCCTAGCATGTGTGAGGCACTGGGTTTGATCCTCAGCATCACATATAAATAAAATAAAGGTACTATGTCCACCTACAACTAAAAAATAAATATTAACAAAAAATAAAACAAAACAGCATGGAGGCTCCCTCAAATATTAAAATAGAGCTCCCATGTGATCTAACAATCCCACAACTGGCTATATATCTACAAGAGTTACCTGAACTCCTTTGTTCACTGCAGACTTTTCACAATAGCTAAGATAACGAATCAATTTAAGGTTCTATCAGTAAATGAATGAACAAAGAAATTGTGATTCCTGTACATTGTGGAATTTTAAATGATTTAAAAATGAAAGAAATTCTATCATTTGTTATAACATGTATGAACCTAGAGAATATTTTGCCAAGTAAAATAAGCCAGGCACAGAAATAAGACAAATACTACATGATCTGACTCATATATGGAATCTGAAAAAGTCTAACTCACAGAAGTCAAAGTAGAAGGGTTACCTGGGTCGGGAATGTGTCAGGGGGAGATGTTGGTCAAAGGGCACAAAATTTCACTTAGTATAAGTTCTGGGGATCTGTTGTAACTATAGTCACAACAAGGTAAATATAGTTAATATCAATCTCTTATTGAAAAATACTAAGAATAAATTTAAAGTATTTTTGTCATTAAAATTATTAAATACAGTACATAGTTTAATTATCTCAATTTAGCCATTCAAAAATGTATACATTGCAAAACAACATGTTGTACATGATAATTAAATATGATTTTTATTTGTCAATTAAAATAAATACAAAATTTTTAAAAATTCACTCCTTCTTAATGTCAAATAATATTCCATTGTATAAATATATAACATGCTATGTTTATCCACTCATCCATCGATAGACACTTGGGTTGCCTCAACTTTTTGGCTATTGTGAATAACGCTGTTATGAACATGGGCATGCTTTCAATTATTTGGGGTATACACCCAGAAGTAGAATTCCTGATTCATATAGTACTCCTATATTTAATTTTTTGAAAGACCATCATACTATTTCTCTACAGTAGCTGCACTATTTTGTATTCTTTCAGTTTACATTTCTATATAGGAAATGCCACATGAAAAAAAAATCCTAGGATTTCCTGCAGAATTCCCATCAAAGAAATCACATTTCACGATGGTCTCTGTTCCCCCTATAAATGCCCATTTTGAAAAAGTACTCTCATATTCAGTCTCTTTAAGATATGTTTGAAAATCTTTGGGCAACATGGTATGCTTCTTTTTACTAAGTAATAAAAGGCCTTTTTATCTTTCCCTTCTCGGTTGAGAAGAAACTCAAAGTTAAGAACACATAAACTGATGTTTTCTGTACATTTTTCCTCTTCCTGCCCCATCCTATACTCCAAGTGTACAGTTTCTACCTGTGATATTTTACCTCAATTGAACTGATTTGGTAGTATCTGCTTCTTTTATTTCCTTCTGGAGGAAATAGCTACTTCTGGAGAAGTAGCTAGCCAGATCTATATTGATGGGGCAATTTTAACCTACCCAGATACAAATACAAAAATATAACGTGTTCATTTTCTATAACAGTTTAATAAACCTCTTGTTAGCTATGGCCAGGCTGGGGGAAGGCTATTTAAACTTGCCAATTCATGGTATCTCAGCCTCATCAGGTTAAATAGGCCATTTCATTTAAGTCAGTCTCTTTCAAGTAACATTCATTGAATATTCATTGAATATTTTCTCCACCTGTGCAATAGGTTGGCCAGTGCCTCCCACCAAAATTCCAACTTGAATCTGTCATTGTGATCTTATTTGGAAACACACACACTCACACACATTCATGTTAAATCTAGTATCAATATGTTGATATTTGGAGGTAGGGCCTTGGAGGGTAATTAGTTCATAAAGGTAGAGCACTCACAAAGGGGATTAGCACCATTATTAATATGATGATGATGATGATGATGGTGATGTTCTATGGATTGAACTCAGAGGTGCACTACCACTGAGCCACACCCTCCTCCTTTTTATTTTTTGAGTCTTTCTAAGTTGCTGAGGATCTCACTAAACTGTTGGGGTTGGTCTGGAACTTGCAATTCTCCTGCCTCCGTCTCTCAAAACACTGGGATCACAGTTGCATATCACTGTGCTTGGTGGATTAGTGCTTTTATAAAAGAGAACACAGTGAGCTTCCTTTGTCCCTACTGCTATGTGAGGACACAGAGACAAGATGGCAACGTGTGAACTGTTGAGGAATCCACAGCATCTTTTCTTGGACTTCTTGGTCTCCAGCTCTGTAAAAAAATTAATTTCTGTCATTTAAGCCACCTATATGATATTTTGCTACAGTAGCCCAAAAGGACTGAATCAGACCTCAAAATGGGAAACAAAGTATAGACCTCCGCAGCACTCAGCTTCCTTCTCTTGCTGCTTAAAATAAGCCCCATATCCCAGGATGCTGGACCAAGGAGAGAAGTGGGGACTCAGGGCTTCCACTCCCCCTACCTCTCTTCATTCCACAGTCTCTGGACTGAGAGGCACCAGCTTTTCCTACCACCCGTGAACATCACAGACTTGGCTTATAGAAAAGTCTCTTGATTTTGATGTACTAAAGGGAGCTTAAGAAACTTTGAAAACACTTCCGCTATTTCAAAGTCTGGCTTTCCACCATCTTACTTGTGGACTCAAACATCCTATTTTGGATATCAAACATATAACATTGATTCTTCCTTTGTGCATTTCTGTGTAATAATCTTAATCCTCCCCAAGGCAAGAAAGCGCCCCTGGCAGAGTCAGTGAAAAATCACATAAGCACTAAGGGCAGAGAAGAAAAGCAAAAATGCCTGATCATCAGATAGACAGACAGACAGATATCCTTCCTTACTGTAAGGTGCCCGGCAGGGGGGGGGCGGGGGGGCAGGGGGGGATTCACTGCTTAATTTGAGATGTCTTAGTTTTGGATTTCGTAACTTTTTTTTTTTTTAAAGGTACTAGGGATTGAACCCAAGGGCCTCACACATGCCAGACATGGATCTTAAAATTCTTATTGCAAGTTTTTAAAGTACTGAATTATCCAAAAGTGTCAAGTTTATAAATTACACTTTAAAAATGTCCCACTATGGCTTGCATACCAGTGATCCCAGTGATTTGAAAGGCTGAGACAGGAGATTTGAAAGGCTGAGACAGGAGAACTGCAAGTTCAAAGTCAGCCTCAGCAACTTAACAGAGCACTAAGCACCTTAGCAAGATCTTCTCTCAAAATTAAAAATAAAAAGGGCTGGAGATATAGCTCTGGGTTCAATCCCTCATACCAATAAATAAATAAATACATATTTTTTAAAAAAGATTAAAATGGAACACTTCACTGGGAAAGAAAGATATGAATATACAGAACACAAGAACCACACTAAGGCCACGTGTGAAAGCACATACAGCCATCTCTCAGGATCTTTGGAGGATAATTCCAGGACCTCACCAGGGATGTCAAAATGTGCAGATGCTCAAATCCCTTATATAAAATGACATGGTATTCACACATTACCTACACACATCCTCTGGATACTTTAATCATACCTAGATTACTTTTAATACCTAATATAACACACATGCTGTGTAAAAAGTTGTTTTCCTATATTGATTAGGGAATAAGGACAAGGGGGAAGAAAGTCTATCCATATTCAACACATTTTTTTCCCTGAATATTTTCAATCTGTGGCTGCTTGAATCTGTGAATGAAGCAGGTTGACCCAGAAGGCTGACTACAAGTAGCGTATCCTCCCTACAAAAGCAGAGCAGAAACCAGAGACTTCTGGCTGAGGGGCATCCAAAAGCAGGAGGCACAAATCACAAATAAAAGTGCATTTAGAAGGCAGGGTCCAAGGGGGAGAGGTAATCTGGACACCATTGCCCAATCCTTTTTAAGCCATGGCACACTGAGAAATAAAATATTGCCTTGGTATGCTGGCATAAACTAGGGAGTGAGGAAGGAGCTACTTATATTTAGTGAAAAAAATCATTTTTTTAAACTTTTGTAATTATAATTGGAAAAAGAAAATGCCAATTATTTTGGGAATATATTAAATATGAATGTGTACAAATTTCCAAGTAAAATCATTTTGAATTTTTTTTCTTTTCTTTTCTTTTTGTGGGGATACTAGGGATTGAACCCTGGGGTACTCCCCCACTGAGCTACATCCTCAGCCCTTTTCATTTTTTTATTTTGAGACAGGGTCTCACTAAATTGCCCAGGCTGGCCTCAAACTTTCAATCCTCTTGCCTCAGCCTCTCTACATGCTGGGATTTTGATTATTTAAATAAGAAAACTGACCTTATATATAAGAGTATAACCTTTTCAAACCAAATTATGCCAATAATGACAAAAAATGCCAACAAATGAAACAATTTAAATGAAAAACTTTTATGAGTTTTAAATGAAGAAACTGCACAAATATGTGCTGAAGAACTTAAAGCCATTTTTATATCCATCTAAAACATACAGCAGTTGAAATATTTAAAGCTTTCTAATAGCTATTTATATTTTTTATTGATAAATGTAACCTTTAAATGTCTTAAAATTTGGATGAATTCCTAAGTCAATCGGACCTTTTCCATGTATAAAATTTCAAAATAATGGAATTGTGACCCATATAGTGCACATTTGTAGTTAAGGCAATTGAGTGGCAGCTAGTCTAGACACACTACTACTGCCCAGGCCCCAGTGGACAGAAGTAGAGTAATAGGTGAAGCAGAAGGTTTGGGATTCCCCCTAGAGTTGCCCCACCAGGAGCCCCTGGCTGAAATGAACACATCTGCTCCTGACTGTCCTGACCTGGGCTTGTGCTTATCTCCTGGGGATCTGGGACATCAACTGAACACACTCGGGCTGCTTGTCTTCAACAGTCACTGACCTGCTCTGTCGCTGGCTTAAGGTTGAAGTTCGGATGGTGGGGAGCCTCGTTAGCCCACATAGTGTGCTGTGGTAGAACTGTACAGTGCCCGTGTCATTGGGACTCTCCACCCAGGCACCAGCAGGGCAGTCTGGTAGACTGCTACCCTCACCCTCTGAAGGGTCCCAAACAAATCCATTTGCATCTTTAGGTGACTCCCTGGAGAGCACCAGCCACATCAGGCCCCAACAGGCCACCCTTGGAATCAAAGAGAGACAACCCATGGGCACATGTGTAACCCATGAGTGGCATATATGGGAATTAGAGCAAAACTGTCATGTCCAAAGGCCAGATATGTGAAATCAGCTAACTGTGTCAGGGATGGCAAAAAAAAAGAAAGACCAATGGAGCAAGATGGAGAAACTACCTTTGACAGTAAGAGGGGATAAAAATGGATAGGCAAAGAGAGCCAGAATCTGGTGGTAGAAGCTAAGGAGCTAATATGCCATTTCATAATAAAGATCGACTAAAAAGTATTTGGTGGGGGCTGGGGTTGTGGCTCAGTGGTAGAGCACTTGCCTACCATGTGTGAGGCACTGGGTTCTGTCCTTAACACTGCTAGGAGCCACAGCAAAGTATTATGATGCATGGCACCTTTGGTTAAGGTGACTGCCAGCTAGCCATTGAGATGATATGATTATATTAAGATTTACATTCATATGGAAATTGGACTCGTGCTGTTCACCTCGGCCTGCTATGGGACTCATGTTACGGGACTCCCGGAGAGTTCCCATTGGTTGGGGAAGGATAGTAGGCGGGAATTCCGGGGGAAGTCCAGCCCCCCCCCACCTTCAGGTAGAGGCACACACGTGTGTGGACCAGCTTGCTAGCCGGGCGCTCATGGGGGATTGGCGGCTTTTTTAAAAATAAAGTTTTGTTCCTGCTTGAGTGGCTTGTGATTCTGTGCCCAGCCCGGTTGCAGCAAACACCACTTAAATATAAATAAATGAAATAAGATAAAGGTGCCATCTACAACTAAAAGTATTTTTTAAAAAAAGTATTTGTCAAAGTATAAACTGTGCTCTTCAATATGGTAGCCACTAATGATATGAAGTCACTTAAATTTGCATTTGGATACATTTAAGTTAATTTAAAAATGTAAATTCATTTTCTTAGTCACACTAATCACATTTCAAATGTTGAGGAGCCAGCATGTGGCTAATGGCTACTTTACTGGACAGTGTCATGATAGTAAATTCCAATGGGCAGTGCTACGTCCAAGAACCTTCCTTCCTCACTGTAGATAAGTATTTTCACTTCAGGTCTTTAGCATCAGGGAGTAATCCAACCTCCAAAAGTGATTATCTCCTGCTTTCTGAGACAAATTCTGAAGGTAAATTCATTAGTAAAATCTTTTAATATTTCCTTTCCAAGTCAGAGATATGCTGATTCATACTGGTCTGTGACTGAAAGTTAAATTTCCAAGGATTTTGTAAGCCCAGCTGTCAGACGTAACAATACTTAAAAATTAAATTATAAGGCTTGCTATTAAATAAATTATATTAGAACACAGGCAGTTAATAATCACACCTACCGTTCCTAGATAGTTTTTTGCACTTTATTTTTTTAATTTGTTCTTTTTAGATGTACATGACAGCAGAGTGTATTTTGACATATTACACATACACGCAGTATAATTTATTCTAATTAGGATCCAGTTCTTGTGGTTGTACAGAATGTGGAGTTTCACTGGTGGTACATTCATATATGAACATAGGAAAGTTATGTATAATTCATTCTACTGTCCTTCCTATTCCCATCTCCCTCTTCATTCATTCCCTTTTGTCTAATCCAATGAACTTTGGTTCTTCACTCACACAACCTTTATTTTATGTTAGCATCTGCATATCAAAGAGAACATTCAGCCTTTGGTGTTTTTTTGGGGGGAGGGGGCAGGGAATGGCTTATTTCACTTAGCAGGATAGTCTTCAGTTCCATCCACTTACCAGCAAATGCCATATTTTCGTTCTTCTTTAAGGCTGAGTAATATTCTATTGTGTATATACACCACATTTTAAAAAATCTATTCCATTTGTTGACGGGCACCTAGATTGGTCCATAGCTTAGTTCTTGTGAATTGAGCTGCAATAAACATTGATGTAGTTGTATGCTGATTTTAAGTCCTTTGAGTACATACCAAGAAGTGGGATAACTGGTATTGCTAACTATGCAAAATGGAAGTTATTTATACCTAGCATATCTGCAAGTAGAAGTGCTGAATAATGGTGTGCTACCACACATCTCTCCCCAGCTTCAAACTGGTAGCTTGAAAGTGGCTATGGGAAGAGGACTGAAACAATGGACTCTAAAAATAGGGCTATTGAGTCATTTCCACTTTGGGGATATTATGCACAATGCTGCTATGAACATTCACATAGAAATTTCTGTGTGGACACAAGTTTTCATTTCTCTTGGGTAGATACCTCAAGTGGAATTTCTGTGCCAAAGGACAGCTCTCTTTGGCCTTTCAAGGAAATACCAGCCTGTTTTCAAAAGCTGCTTCACTTTTTCACATTCCCACCAACAGTGTTTGAAGACTCCAATTTCTCCACATTCTCACCAGCACTTGTTATTACCTCATTTTTTTATTATAGCCACACTAGCAGATGGGAAATAGGATCTCAATGTGACTTAAGCTCCTCTGAACCTCAAGACTGTGCTTCCTGGGGAAGAAAAGAAGTGACACAAGACCTGCATTTGTAGTGGGATACTGTTGGCTTGAATTGAAACTTGCAGAAAACGGGTCTCCGAAGCCAAGGCTGAAGTTAAAGAGGATCCAAGGGGCACAGCATGAAAGAAATTCAGAAAAAGAAGAAGCCATATTTGGGCTAGGAAGGCTCATGAGGGTAGCTGGGTTTGGTCTGGGTCTTGCAAGATGGTGGAATTTGGACAGCGAGAGGAAGTCAGAGGACTTTCTGATCGAGGGAAATAATGTGATCAAGGTTGTGTGTGATATGAGCATGAGAGTGGCAGAGGATAGGGAGAAGCACAGAGAGCCTTGTCAAAGGGAGACATGGGAAATAAGAAGAGTGGAAAGGAGCCAGGGGCTACTCTGCCTTCATAATGGGCCACTTGAACTAAAGAAACCAAAAGGTACCTGATGCACACCACATTGCAAATTGTTATGCCAGATTCATGGGACCCCAATAGACCTCCAGGAGCTGAATCCAATGCAAGCAGTCAAGAGTCTTTATTGCAAGCTCGAGCCTGGACTCACAACTGTTCCCAAAGCAGGGGTCCCAGGGAGTGAGTCCCGGTCCTTTGTTCAGTGAGATTTTATAGGTTTTTTGGGGATACTCTATGTGCCTCAACATCACACAGCAAATCATTCCACACCACGGAAAATCAAACAACAACTCTTAACATTGATTAGCACATTCAATGGCGGGAACAAGTTGAGTAGGGGTGATTGGTTAGTACAAGAGGGGGATTCGTTTGAACTGATTGGTTTAGGCCACGAGGGGAGTATGTGCTGAACTACATGGTTTCCCAACATGTCATCAACCACCATAAACCACTGGGGGATCATCTGGCATCCCAGGTATTTTCCCTGTCTCATGCTGATTGGAGGTTGCTAGGGGGGTTGCTATGGGTCTTCACCTAGCCTGACTGAGTCAGGGACACCTGGCGCCACAGACCTCTCCTGTTATTTACAGACAAACAACGCAGCAGGGTGGTAGTACTTAGGAGTGCTCTGTGAGTTTTTCCAAGGACAAGGGTCACGCCCCCTTCCTTAGGACAGGCCTTGAGGTAGAAGCTGCTGTTATTTATTTATTCATTTTTAAAAATGGAGTCACATCAGTTTCTCAAACTCTACAGTGCGTTAAAGTCCAACCACACTTTGAAATTTGTGTCTCCTAAACCACTGGCTCTCATTTATTCAGTCTGTATGGTTTAGACCTGGTGTCCCCACAAAAGTTCACATGTGAGACAATGCAAGAAGGTTCAGAGGAGAAATGATTGGATTGTAGCCTTAGGCTAATCAGTGAATTAATCCCTGGTGGGATTAACTGAGTGGTAACTAGTTGGAGGCAGGTGGGGTGTGGCTGGAGGAAGTGGCTCATTGGGGGCGTAGCTATGGGGTACATATTTTATATCTGGAGATTGGAGTCTCTTTTTGCTTTCTGATCACCATGTGAGCTTCTTCCCTCTGCCACACACTCCAACATGGTGTTCAGTCTCACCTCAAGCCCTAAGGAATGGAGCCTGCTGTCTGTGGATGGACAGCTCTGAAACCCTGAGCCTCTGAATAAACCTTTTCTCCTCTACAATTGTGCTGGTTGGGTCTTTTTGTTTCAGCAGTGAAAAAGCTCACTAAACACTGTTCCTTCAGCACAGATGCATTGAGACTTCCACGTGGGCAGTCCCTGTGCTGGGAGCAAAGCATCAAAGACAATCAATGGCTACTTTTGTCTAATGCTAGAGATTACAAGGAAAAAGAATTTAGCAGGGTGGAGGAGGAAGGTTCTGGAGATTGAACCCAGGGGCACTCAACCACTGAGCCACATCCCCAGCCCTGAAATGTATTTTGTTTAGAGACAGGGTCTCACTGAGTTGCTGAGTCTTTCTTTGAACTTGGGATCCTCCTGCCTCACCCTCCCAAGCTGCTAGGATTACAGGCATGAGGCCACTGCATCCAGCCAACAAGGAAAAATTCTTTTAATGGAATCATAATAGCTAAAACTTCTTGGGTCAGACACTATCCCAAGTGTTTTATGGGTTTTAAATCACTTAATCATAATAACAAACTTATAAGATAGGCACTATTTATTAAACTCATTTTACAGATGAGGAAATTAAAGACCAAAGATATTAAGTGACTCACACCAGTCACATGTCTGGTGAATGGTAAAGCCCGCAGTGGATCACACAGTATTAATTACTAGGCTGTGCTAGTCCCTCTTGGGGGAAGAAATGGTAGAAAGCACCTGTGTGGGAAAAGAAGGGTTCAGCTATGAAAATAATTTAAAAAGCCGAGCACAGTGGCGCATGACTATAATCCTAGCGGCTCAGGAGGCTGAAGTAGGGGATCAAGAGTTCAAAGCCAGCCTCAGCAACAACAATGTGCTGAGCAACTCAGTGAGACCCTGTCTCTAAATGAAATACAAAATAGGTCTGTGGATGTGTCTCAGTGGTCGAGTGCCCCTGAGTTCAATCCCTAGTACCCTCCCTGCCCCAAAAAGAAAGAAAAAAAATGATAAAATATGTCTCTGGTTCACTCTCAGGCTTACTTCCTAGGACTCAGGATGCTGCTCCACCCGCTACCCGTCACCTTCCCCACTCCCAAAGGATCCAAACCTGGGGAGGATATATGTTTGTTGCTTAAACGATGTCCACTCCTACCACCAATCCCATCCTTGTTCCTCCTGATTTTTATTTGGGGAGCTCTACTCCTCCTGGTGGCAAAGCCCTGTGTTTGGGGTAAGATTGGCCCTCACCCTCACCTTCAGACAATCACCCTGATTGTCCAAAACAAGTCATGGGGATTCCACCCCACTTGCCCAGGTGATGGATTCAAAGATGGGTAGTAATTGAAGCCTAAACCAATAAGCCCTCAGCCTTTCCTTGGCCACAGTGATTGCAAGAGCACTCCTGAGGGGTGAAGGCAAAAATCTAGGGTGAAATAGGAAGATACATGACTTTGGTTTGATGTTTGAGAGAGAGAGAAGCCCTCACTCTCTGAGCCCTGAAGGTGATTGGCATTCACCTTAAGCCAAGAGAAAAGGCAACCTTGGAATAAATCTCATCCCACTGGAGGCAGAGAAGGAAACTAGGCCCTTGCTATTACTGAACCAGCAAATCCATCCAGCCCAGCCCTGCCTTACTTCTGGGTTTTCCTGGGAAGCAAATCAATGTTTCCTGATTGCTTGAACCAGTTTGCATTGGATTATGTTGAAACACAAGCATTCCTTAATGATCGAGGCCCACAGGAAGCCCTAGAACTAAACAACCCCTCCAAGAATCCAGCCCAGACCTCTGCATCTTCTGGCCCAGACAGGAGTGGGTCATTCAACCCTATTCAAGTAGGAGCCACTTCCCAAAGGCCCAGGAGGCTCTGGAGAGAGCCCAGGGTCCACAGTGTGCCAAGCCTGCTGACAGGGTTACTGTTTCCAGACAGTCTCATGGGCTCCTTTATTCTAACATTACATTTTTCATTTTCTTGTTTGCATTACAAGCATTTACTTTTAATTTGGATAATTTCCCTCTTTTTCTTTTGCCTGCCTTTAAAGCAGATCTGCAGTGTGATGCTGCTTTATAAACTGCCCTTGATTTTGTGTTCATTTGTTCAAGTATTTGGTATATTTGCAGCCAAGAAGCCCCAGGCTCTGGATCATTATGTACCTCTGTTTTCCCTTTTCAAGTATTCATTTAAAACCCATAATGCTACCAGACTGGCAGAGCTTTCCGGCATTCTTCTGATCACTAATGCCTCTTGCAGGTTGAGCCCTTCTTCCCTGCACCTCAGTCGGCTTCTGCTCTGTACCTAGCATCTCGTAAAAAAAAAAAAAAAAAAAAATGTTGCCTTTCGATATCCCCCTACTAAAGTCCTAGCTACACACAAAAGAGCCCATCCATCAGATCAGAAGAACTTTCTTAAGAGATTCTTCTGAAAGCTCAATCGCAGCAAACAACAAAATCCAGCAGCAACACTTGCAAAATATAGGGAGACCCAGGCTCTCCTTATGCTTAAAAACCTCATGGAGGTATTCAGAAGCGCTGGTGTAGACAGGAAGTATTTCCCCTTAAGTCAGTAAGAAGGGACAGCGGTTGGTGATGTGTGCTTTGATCTGCTGATCCCCTTATCGGATTTCTTTCTTTAACTCTACTGGTGGGGAGGGTTGTTCACTAGAATCACTAATGCCTCTTGCAGGTCTTGGCTCAGACCTAGCAGACTAAACACACCCCGGGGAAATGGTGGGTGGTAGTTCCAGTCTGTACACAGAAGAAACATCAAGGCAGTGGAAGTCTACAGAGCTCCGGGTGTCTGATTAATGTCACTGACATTAAACTTCCAGAAGATTCTCTAAAAAGAAATCAATATTATTTCAATTCTACTCTTCCATAAAAGATGCTGTGGCCTCACAATGGATTTGTTTTCATCCCCATCACCCTACCTTTAAAATAAAGAGGCATGTCAGCTGTGACACACACCCCCACATGCCAGGCAGCCCTCACAGCCTGCTCAGGGCCACACACTCCCACTGTTGCCATGGTTCGCTCAGAGGAGCAGCCGCCGGGAGACAGCATGGAAATAGAGTGCACACTGGTTCAGTCCAAAATATCGCCTGGGATAATGAGCAGAGGTCCATGAATTTTGAAAGCCAAAAGGCCCTCTCTTTTGTTAGGCTGCCCCCAACTGAAAGACGACCAAAAAAAAGGAAAGGACAAAATAAAACAGACTTTGTCTTATTAACCTGGCATGCACGCCTGGTGATCGGTGGCTTAGCTGGCAAATTGCAAGGGCCTCGATGGGGGATTCAAAATGCAACAAGTGGCTGTCACTATGGAAACCGTTCAAATGAACCCCAAGAATGAAGGACCTTGGCCTGGAGAAAATGCTGGAGAAAATGTGCCTCTGAATGTGCCCTCGTCTGAAGGCTGTGCTGAGGAGGAGGTCAAAGCGATTGAGCAATGTCTTTGCATTCTGAAGTCAATGCAAGAAGTTTGCCCCCAGGTCACAGGATTTAGGAAAAAAACTGACATCTTCTGTCCCACTCAGCTTGCGGGGGGACGAAGGCTGCCTGAATCTTGGGAATCTCAGCTGGCTCCAGGGCACAGTTGGCCCCAGGCCTGTTGCCGCTGGGACCTCGGAAGAGTGTCCGCCCTGCAAAGGCCCATGGCGCCAGGGCTGGAAACCCTGGATGAAGCCAAAGGAAGCAACATTCATCTGCGATAGGAAATTAGACTCGGGCTCTGGCTAATTCAAAGCTGTGGGCAGTTAAGTATTGGGCTGGCTTTTTCTCTTGGGAAGTGATCAGATTCAAGGTCATATTTTTAAAAAGAAATTTCCCCAGAAAAACACCATTTTTAAGATGAGACAAGGCTTGAGTCCAGGCACATGGGTCAAGCATAGGTTCCTACCCCAAGGTTAGGGCTGGGGATCCAATACTGGATGGACTTAATGGCATCTGCTGTCCCTTTCAGCTCTATGATTCTGTGATAATTGGCTGGCGGCTATAGTGATTTTCCAGTACACCCATGATTACAAGGCACGCTTTCAATGTACCATGTAGACATTCTAAATAGCATGGTTGTGGACAATTACCCAGTCAGGAGATTATACAAACGCAATAACCAACCCAGGAGTAGGGTCCTCTTTCAGTATCAAGGAGCAGGAGAGGCTCTCTAATCATGAGGTCACAGCCCTCCAGGGAGGCATTTAAGGAGGTACATGTGTATTATTTACTTTGGGTCTCAGTGCACAAATGTCATTCCATGCTTGGTGCTCTCAAAGTAATAGCAATATTAATAGTAATGACAACATCAGATTGAACACTTACTAGATTCTGGGCATATTCTAAGCTCAGATTGAGTACCCCTCATCTGAATATCCAAAATGCTCCAAAAATCTGAAATTTGTAGAGTGCATGAAGTTACTTAAAATATTGTATAAAATTACCTTCAGCCTATGTTTATGAAGTATATACAAAACATAATGAGTTTTGTGTTTAGTCTCAGGAATACCATCCATAAGGTAGCTCATTAAAAATACATATAGGGCTGGGGATGTGGCTCAAGCAGTAACACTCGCCTGGCATGCATGCGGCCCGGGTTCGATCCTCAGCACCACATACAAACAACGATGTTGTGTCCGCCGAGAAATGGAAAATAAATATTAAAAAATTCTCTCTCACTCTCTCTCTTAAAAAAAAAAACATAAATTTTCCTAAACCCTAAAAAAAAATCCAAAATCTGAAACAAGCATTTTGAATAACCAATACTCAACCTATACTTTTGTGAGTATGAATTCTTCCATTCAATCGTCATAGTTACTTTTTGAGGGGTTCCTATTTTCCAGATCCTATAGTTAAAAATGTTGAGGGCCACAGTCAAGTCGGGATGACGCATGGCATTTTTGCCAGAAGTAGTGGTTGAGAGGTGACGCCAGAGAGCCATTAAGATGATGACTTTTGAGTTCTCGCGGAGTTCCCTTTGAGTTCCGGTTGAGCTCTCGCAGGGATTCCTGAAGAATTTACATTGGTTGGTGAAGTTCCGGTGGTGGGAGTCCTGGTTAGTGTGTGGCGTGTTCCTGGAGGAGCCGCATGGGTGGCGGTGGCGGTGGCGTTCGGGGTGGCGTTCCTGGGGAGTGTGCTGGTGGAGTTTGGAAATAAAGTTTATTCCTGCTTGAGTGGCTCGTGATTTGTGCCCAGCCAGACTGCGGCATAAAAACACTATCCCAATCTTGCTCTAAGAAGCTTATACTCTGGCTAGGTTCGAGGCCTGCCCCCTGTCCCTGTGCCCCAGCTGTGTGGTTCTGAGGTGACATGGTCTGGGAGCACAGTGCTGCTACACAAAGGGTGTCTCTCACCTGTCCCCACAATGGTGATAGCACAGCCACCGGCCACTCTCTGTGGCCTCCAGACAGCACGTGAGCTGCCCACAAGGAGCTGTAAAAGAGGCATTTGCTGAACCTTGGTTCTAGGAATGGATGGGGCAGGCTGTGGCATCCTCACAAGAACAAAGGGCAAGGGATCACGTTGAGACCCTTTCATAGGCTTCACCCAATCCTCCTTCCCTCTCACTCAAAGCAGTGGCCACAGTAGGTTTTTACAAGATGTGAGGGGAAGTCACAGAAAAAAATGTGTAAATTTACAAGTTCAAAGAAAAAGAAGAGTGATAGGTAATGCAAAGGAACCCAAGCCCCTAGTTAGGCTCATAAAAACAAAGCATGATTTCTGTCACTCTGGGAATCCCTGGTACCTTAGACGGAGTAATTTCCTTTTTCTTTTGCAGTCCTGGGGACCGAATCTGGAGCACTCTACCACTGAGCTCATTTCAGCCTTTTAATTTTTTTCTTAGATAAGGTCTCGCTAAGTTTCCCAGGCTGCCCTCAACCTTGCCATCCTCCCATCTCAGTCTCTGAGTCACTGAATTTCAGGTGTGTGCCACCACACCTAGATGATTGGGTAATTAATTAATAATAGAAATTACTTTAGAAATAAATAGAAATTTAGTTCTGGGGATTGGGGAGTCCATGGTTTACCTCCACCCAGACAGGCTGTCCCTGGGCGGTCACGCTCCTGTGGCTCTAGCTTGCAGGCTGTTCACACAGGTCCAGGCCAACTCCAAGCAGGTTGTTATGGTTTAGATATTAAGTGTCCCAGAAGAGCTCATCTGTGAGATCATACAAGAAAGTTTACAGGTCAAATGATGGGATTATGCGAGCCTTAACCTGATCAGTGCATTAATCCACCTGATGGATTAACTGAATGGTGACTATACGACATTTTGTCCCTAGTGAAAGAGAGCTCTCTCTGCTTCCTGATTGTCACGTCCTGAGCTGCTTTCCTCCACCACACCCTTCTACCCTATCTTGAGCCCAGACCAAGAGAGCTGGCCATCCACCGACTGAGACCTCTGAAATTATGAGCCCCTAAAACTTTTCCTCCTCTGTTTTTGTCAGACCTTTTGGTCACAGCAACAAAACAGCTGACTAAGACAGAGGTCTAGAAACCTGTCCTTTGTTCCTGCTCAAGGCAGGCCACAACTTGCCACACCCCCGGGTACGTGAGGCTCTCTCCTTGAGGGAGTGCCAGAATCCAAGCTCAGGAGAATATTGCTAGAAGCCTCATCTGTCCTTGTATCCAAATTGCTCCCCATTGTGACCCGTTGGGGATGCCTGTATCTCTTCTCATCAGTCCAGAATCCCTAGAGAATGCACTATGGTTAACACCTCTCAAACTCAACAAGGGAGAAAATCCTGGGTCCAGTTTTCAACTGAATGTAGTTTGAGGTGTCTTTTTCAAAACCAAGAGTGGGGGCTGGGGATATAGCTCAGTTGGTAGAGTACTTGCCTCACATGCACAAGACCCTGGGTTCAATCCCCAATACCACACTCACACACACACACACACAAAAAAAAAACACGAGTGGGCATCAGGGATCCAAAAAAGATAAGAACTTGTGAGTACCCTACATATGGGGAAAAGGAAATTCTTGGGAGAGAAAAGATCAGAAGTGGAGAGATCCAGAAGTCCAGTCAGAGGTCCAGTCAGCTGCCACCCTTTCCCCCTCCCACTCCACGTCCAGTCCCTGGAGTTAACTTTCAGGATCACTGAACTTGTCTCGGTCCCTTCAACTTGCTGTCACATCTCTTCCTTCTCTCTCCCACAGAGTCCTAAAAAATGCTGCAGGTCTAGCCCTTTCTAGACCCTGATTGAGAATTTGGAATTGTAACCCTCAATGGGAATCAGATCCGCCAGTAGATTACAGAGAATTGGGAGCAGTAGGTGATGCTCCTCAGCCCCACCCTCACCAGACATTCCCTCCATAGGGCAGGAAAGAGGACTGGGTACCTGTGCACCTCATGTCCTGGCCACAAAATGGCTACACAGAGCCCAAAAGACAGGGCAGATCCAGCGAAAGCAATTTCCCCAGCTCAAAGTCAACCCAATGGTGACACTGTGAAATAGATACTTGGTCTTCATCCAATGTGTTCCGAAACACAGCTTCTGAAACCCTTAGGCTCTCTGGAGTGATAAGATATCTTTTGTATAGTCATGAGTTGAGTGGTGGCTGGGGCTCCCTATGTAGCCTCAGGATGGGGACTGGTCACCAGAAGGATTTTTAGCCCCAACCCCAGGAAAGGGAAGAGAGCAACTGGTTAAGTTGATCCCCAATGGCCAATGACTTAATTAACCATGTGTAGGTGAGGAAGCCTCCATCAAATCCCAAAAGGACTAGGTTCCAGATAGCAAAACACATGAAGGATGGCATGCCCAGAGAAGGTATGACAGCTTTGTCCATCCTTCCCCACGTGCTTCGCCCTATGCATCTCTTCCCCCTGGCTCTTCATCTGGATCCTTTGTAGCATCCTTTATAATCAATGGGATAACCTAACTAAGATTCCCCTGAGTTCTGTAACTCTATCAAATTAATCACACCCAGGGAGGGAGTTGTGGGAACCCCAGTTGATAGCAGGTCAGTCAGAATCATAGGTTCTAACTTAGGGGGTGCCATTAGAATCCGAAGTGGGATCATCTTGTGAAACTGGGTCCTCAACCTGGGGGATCTGATGCTATCTCCAGGTCGATAGTGTCAGAATTGAGTTAGAGGACACCCAGCTGGTATCCCCTTCAGAATGTGCAAAAGTGTTTGCTGCATACAGAAACACAGAGAGGTTGAGTAAAGCGTAGAAGGAAAAAAAAAATCACTTTGAGTTTGTTGTTTGTTTTCATATATGAGACCCACACTGGATTTACCAAACCAGGGACTTACATGCTCACAGGAAATAGTGTAAAGGGCAAAGTAGTGTTTTTGAGAGTGGAGAATTTACAGTCCATTCAGAAGGTAATACAATTCAGATTTTGTAGTCTGGCACAGCTGGATTTGACTCCCACCCAAATCTGCCATGAACTGGCTTGATGACTTGGAGAAATTGGTATCATCTCAGCCTTGATTACGCCATCTGTAAGACAAGATCAATAAAGCAGTTTTCTGCATCCATTAGGTTGCTTGCAGCTGCAAATAATAGGGAATCCCAACTCAAAGGCTGAAAGAAGAGGAAGGCTTTTTTTTTTTTTATCTCATGTGACAAGAAGTCTCAAATCAGGGCAGCCTCTAAAGCCAGCTCACCAGGACTCTGGCTCAATTTCTTTCAGCTTCTCAATCTTTCCTTCCCTGTGTGTTGACTTCAACTTGGGACTAGAAGCCCTGCAGCTGCTGCAATTCCAGGCACCATCTAGATAAAGGCAACATGCTCTGGAAAAGAATGAGGAAAGCAAAAGTCTTCACATTTCATATTCAAACTGGAAAAAAACTTTTCCCAGCAGTCTCTCGTCCCTGCTCCTAGTCCAGATGTGGATTACATGCAGGGCTGCAGATGACTTGCATCTCACCTTTGGGCATAATGGAGGCACCACTTCCTCAATCAAGACCTGGTCTTGGGGACACCCAGCTGCCTGACCTTCAGATGACTTGTTTACATGTGTGTTCTCGTGACTATGGCTTTATCTCTAGACCTGTCCTGTTCGATATGGCAGCCATTAGCCACTATTTCAATTGGCTATTTCAATTGAATTTTAAATTGGTTAAAAATAAACACAACTTATAATTCAGAACCTCAACTGCTCTAGCCACATTTCAAGTCCCCCATGGGTGCATGTGACTAATGGCTACTAGAGTGGAACAAAAATTCTCATCATCACAGAAAGAGCATGGAGACAGAACTGCTCTAAGATTCAGCCAAAAGGCCAGAATCTCCATGCCTGAACATTCATATATGTCTACGATTGAATGGTGCCCCTTAGATGTGGTATCTTTGTGCTGTGCTCCACATGAACACAACACCTGTGTCGACCCTGACCTTGTGCTCATTTCTAACCAATTACTGGCAAGGAGGACAAGACTCTCAGGCGTGGTTTGACCTTGATTAATCACGATTCCACCCTGGTGTTTGCAATTGGACCCTTCCCATGGCTCAAGGCCACTGGGAAGGGAAAGGAAATTACAAAATCAACACTGTACCAACAAAAGGGACAGGGTAGATTTGGAGTTCACATACAACTGGTTAGGTGCCAGTGAGAGTTAAATAATACAACCATAGCGATTTGTATGGTGCCTGGAACATGATAATTCCTCAGTGGATTTTAGATACCAAAATCTGATGGATCAGTAATTACATCTTGCTCTGGTGGAGGCATATTGTCCCAGTTACTCTGGAGTCTGAGGCTGGAGAATCAGTTCAGCCCCGGAGTTCAAGGTCAACGTAGGCAACAGAGATAGACCCCATCTCACGATGATGATAATAATAACAGCATCTAAATTATGTTTTGACCACTGCCAGAGCTGAGCATCTCACAAGAATACAAAAGAAGAACCGCAGGGGTTCCCTCATTCCCCCGCTGAGAACAACAGTGACATCGAGGACGCTTGTCACATCTCTTTCCCATGTAGCTTTTCAGGAGGGCATTCCTAATAGGGTCTCAGCCCTCTGTTACCCCATGGTCCTTGAGCCCTCTGAGGGTGGTGTCTGTGTGGAACAATTCAGATTTTGAGCTGACTCGGGCAGGCTGGGCTGAAGCCAGTAGGCCTTCCTCGCCTCAGACGAGAACACCAAAGAGCATGCCCGTCACAGGCTGCTCCAGAGATGACGCTAGGCTCCCAGAGATGAGCTCTCTCAGATAAACCTTTGCAAGAGCTTTGGGATTCTTGGGAAATACCCTCAGTGAGCTCAAGGAATGTAGTTGCTTTCATCTTTCTTACCCTCTAAAGAGTAGGTGTTTAATATTCCAAAGCTGGCCCATTTGTCAAACAAAATAATGAATGCTCATGGTTAGAAATATCCAGCCACACCAGAACATTTTGACTTCAAAGGCTATCTTCTCCTTCATTATCAGAGATTACTAAATATCAACACATTAGGATGGAAGCCACAGCTCATTAATGCTGAAGATAATTGCATCAAGCTGTCCATACTGGCTTATCCACTGGGCTAAATCTGTTGTTTATCAAGATTTTTCAGTAGGGAATATATTTGCATATCTACTAAGAGTAAATGCCTAATAGCGTAAAAAAGTTTACCTCCAAGGTGGTGGTCTCCTCTACCAGTTTTTGGTCTCCACACCTAGATCTTGAAACTGAGCTTCTATTAACCTCAGAGTCACCTGACTTGCACAGAGCAAATGCTAAAAGGTGGTGGAACTCCACCAGGAAAATAAAGTCCATGTACAAAATTTACTTAAGAGGAATTTGAGACCTTCTTTGTTTTTAGAGTCTCGATGGCTAATATGCACCAACTCCGTGTAAAATTACAGTAAGAAACTTACGAATGTCTGTAACAGGTGGAAATATCTTTCTAGCCATTATCTCAAACTTAACACAATTGTGCTTGCATCCCCAAAGCACAACTCTAGAATTCCACTGAATAGTGGCATCATCTGGTGGACATTGGTGATACTGCACTTCCCCTGAAAGTTTTGTCATCCTGCCATGAGAAATATTCATGTTTTAATTGTACTAAGTTGCTCAGGAATTCCTGTAAACCATTGAAATAACCTTTGTTAAGCATCTTCAATCAACCTACACATCTCCCAAGAAATCCAACACTTACAGGCTGCTATAAAATATTATCTGCTGATAGAGTCTGTCTCTATACTTTTCTAATTGTTTCACGTAGAGATCTTATCACCTCAAAAGGTTATGAACTCCTTGAGGGCAAGTCTTTGCCCTCTTTCTTACACTTTATACTTCCTATTAGTAGGTTCTCAATAAAAACTGGTCAAGGACCAAATAATTTACAGACCTCATGAGTAACTATATTAAAGAGGTCAGAGTATGTAATTAAAAATGTACAGAATTTGGAGGCCTGAAAATAGAGTTCTTTTTGTATACTGTTGTTGGGATTATGAATTGGTACAGCCATTATGGGAAACGGTATGAAGGTTCCTCAAAAAACCAAAAATAGAACTACCATAACACCCAGCAATCCCACTTCTAGGTATATAGCCAAAGACAATGAAATCAGTATCTCCAAGATGTATCTGCACTCGAATATTCTTTGCAGCATTATTCACAATAGTCAAGATATGAAAATAAAATTCCATTGACTGATTAATTTAAAAGTGATATGTAATATAATATGATATAATATACATGTGATGGAATATTATTCAGCCATAAAAAAGAAGGAAATCCTGTATTTGTAACAACATGAATGAATCTGGAAGACATTTTGCTAAGTGAAATAATCCAGATACAGGAAGACATATGGCATGATCTCATTTATCCATGGAATCTAAAAAAGTAGACCCATAGAAGCAGAATAGAAGGAGGATTGCTAAGGGCTTGGAGTTAGAGGAAATGGGAGTGAGAGGACTTTTTGTGAAAGTGTACAAAATTTCAGTTATAAGAATTAGTATTGTTAGCCAGGTGCAATAGTTCACGCCTATAATCCCAGTGACTGGGAAGCCTGAGACAGGAGGATCACAAGTTCAAAGCCAGCCTTGCAAATTAGCAAGGCCATAAGCAACTCAGTGAGACTCTGTCTCAGAATAAAATACAAAAGAGAAGCTGGGCATGGTGGCGCATGCCTGTAATTCTAGCAACTCAGGAGGCTGGGGTAGGAGGATCTCAAGGTCAAAGTCAGACTTCGCAACTTAACGAGGAACTTGAAACTCAGTGAGACCCTGTCTCTAAATAAAATATTTTTTAAAATAGGGCTGGGGATGTGCCTCAGTGGTGAAGTGCCCCTGAGTTCAATCCTTTGTGCCAAAATAAATAGATAAATAAATCGTATTGTCCCAAAGGCCACATTACCAAAAACATTATATAGACTCAATGCCAACTCCATCAAAATACCAATGACATTCTTCACAGAACTAGAAAAGAAAAACAGTCCTCAAATTCATGTGGGAGAATAAAAGACCCAGAATAGCCAAAGCAATCCTAAGCAAGAAGAGTGATGCTGGAGGCTTCATCCTATAGATCCCAAATTACATCATACAGTCATAGTGACAAAAACAGTGTGGTATTGGCATCAACACAGACACGAAGACCAACGGAACAAAACAGAAGATGCAGACACAGATCCACATGGAGTCATCTGATATTCAACAAAGCTGTCAAAACATCAGTTGGGGAAAAGACAGCCTTTGTAACAAATGGTGCTAGGAAAATGGATGTCCATGTGTAGAGGAATAAAACTAGATCCATATTTCTCACTCTGTACAAGAGTCAAAGTGGATCGAAGACCTAGGAATTAGACCAGAAACTTTGCAACTGCTAGAAGAAAATGTAGGTTCAACATTCTATCATGTTGACACAGGGGCTGACTTCCTCAACAAGATCCCTTAAAGGCCAAGAAATGAATCCAGGAATCACTGAGTGTGATGACATCAAATTGAAAACCTTCTGCCTAGCAAAGGAAACAATTAAGAGCATGAAGAAGCTGGGTGTGATGGTCCACGCCTGAAACCCCACCAACTTGGAAGGCTGCGGCAGGAGGATCAAGAGTTCAAAGCCAGCCTCAGCAAAAGCAAGGCGCTAAGCAACTCAGTGAGACCCTGTCTCTAAATAAAATACAAAATAGGGCTGGGGATGTGGCTCAGTGGTTGAATGCCCCTGAGTTCAATCCCTGGTATCCCACCTCCCTCTCACACAAAAAAAGAAATATAAATGGCCAACAAATATATGGAAAAAAAAACGTTCAATATTCCTCTCAATCAGGGAAGTGCAAGTCAATCTACATTGAGATTTTACCTCACTCCAGTTAAAGAATGGCAGTCGGCAAGAATATAAGTCATAATATGCTCGTGAGGATGTGGGTGAAAAAGTACACTCATACATCGTTGTTGGGATTGCAAATTAGCACAACCACTCTAGAAAGCTGTGTAGAGATTCCTCAAGAGAATAGGAACAGAACCACCAGGTGACCAGTTATCCCACTCCTTGGTATTTTTACGAACGAATCCTCATACTGCAGTGATACAGGCACATCAGTGGTTATAGCAGCATAATTCACAATAGCCAATTTATGGAACCAACCCTGATGCCTGTCAATAGATGAATGGATAAAGAAAATGTGGTCTATATACACAATGGAGTTCTACTCAGCCAAACATAAGAAGGAAATTATGACATTTGCTGGTAAATGGATGGAACTGGAGAATGTCATGCTCAGGGAAATAAGCCAGACTCAGAAAGTCAAGGGTGGAATGTTTTCTCTCATATGTGGAGGCTAGAACAAAGTAAGGGTAAAGGGGGTGGGGAGATCCCATGAAAATCAGTGGAGCATGGGAAGGAGATTGAGGGGAAGGGAGGAGGGACAGGGGAAGGGAGGAAGTGTGGAATGAAATTGACCAAATTATGCCTTGTACATATATGAATACACCACAGTGAATTTTTCTTTATATCCAGGAAGCATTAATTTTAAAAAGCTATAAATAAACAGAAGAAAGACAAGTGGAGTAGAGAAAGGGGAATGAGGAGAGGGAGAATGGGAAGAAAAGATAACTATGGGACTGAAATGGAGCATTCCAGGCAGGTATGATTATGTCAAAATGAACCCCAATGTTATGTATGACCAGGACGCACCAATAAATTTTGGGATTAAGCCCAGGGGCACTTACCCCCTGAGCCACATCCCCAGCCCTTTTTTATATTTTATTTAGAGACAGGGTCTCACTCAGTTGCTTAGGGCCTTGCTAAGTTGAAGAGGCTGGCTTTGATCTCACAATCCTCCTGCCTTAGGCTCCCCTGGGATTACAGGCATGTGCCATCACACCCAGCACTAGTAAAAATAATTTCAAAATGATGAATATGTCTGTCACTAATAAAAACATTTTTAAAAATATGACTATGGCAGGCATAGTGGCACCCACGTGAATCCCAGAGGTTGGGGAGGCTGAGGCAGGAGGATTGCAAGTTCAAAGCCAGCTTTGGCAACTTAGCAAGGCCCTAAGCAACTAAGTGAGATCCTGTCTCTAATAAAATATTAAAAAGGCTGAGGATGTGGCTCAGTGGGTAAGTGCCTCTGGGTTTAAACTCCAGTATCAAGAAAATAAAAAAATAAAAAGATAAACTCTAAAGATCTCTTGTACAACATGGTAGCTATAGATTGTAATAATGTCTGTGTACCTGAAATTGCTAAGAGAGTAGATCTTAAATGTTCCCACTACACACAAATAACACACACACTTAAGAACTGTGGCTCAGGGGCTGGGGATGTGGCTCAAGCGGTAGTGCGCTCGCCTGGCGTGCGTGCGGCCCAGGTTCGATCCTCAGCACCACATACAAACAAAGATGTTGTGTCCGCTGAGAACTAAGAAAAAATAAATAAATATTAAAAAAATTCTCTCTCTCTCTATCCCACTCTCTCTTTAAAAAAAAAAAAAAAGAACTGTGGCTCAGTTGTAGAGCACTTGACTAGCACATCTGAACCCCAGGTTAGAACTCCCAGCACTGAAAAAAAAAATTAATTTTTAAAAACACCCACAAATAATTAGTATATGAGGCAATGTGTTAATTGGAGTAACAATACATACCTATATAAAAATTATAATGTACATCTTAAATATAAACAATTTGTTGTGTGTCGATAAACAAATAGAAAGCATAATACCAAGGTTCTCATTCCAAATTTTCCATTTAGTATGTGTGGCATTGGGTAATCTTTGATAGTTGGTTTCTGAATCCATAAATTGGGTATATTAATGGCTCCATCTCGACATTGTTTTGAAAATCAAATGTGATCATCAGAGTGAAAGAATAGAACAAATTGTGAGGTCATTGTTAGTTGCCTTTACTGTCCCTTCATCCTCCCTCAACGTTTCAATATGCATTTTTTGCTTTAAGTTATTGTTATTATATCCACTATGATCATCTAACTATAAAAGTGCAAGATAAATTTTCCCATTAAGCCCAGGACCACACTGACTATCTCTTTCCTTGGACATGCAAAATACACCGGGCTCCTTCCCCCTTCTCATGCCAATCAAAACAAGAAAAAGAAAAAAAAAGACCCAGGTAGGGGAGATTTGACAGGCAGTTTTGGGGGAGGTGAGAGCTCCCCTCGCCTCTCCCACGTCTGCTCTGAACTGACCACACCCAGAGACACTTGGCAACTTGGAGCACTGCACCTTTAAAACCCAAACTGGAGAATGAGTCTGGAAAAGTGTTGCTTTTCTCTCTTTGGGCGCTGGTCTTGTGAAAGTGGGAATTGACTTTCTCAGAAGGAGAATAACTAAGGAAGTTTTGGGAAATAGAATTTCTTTTCATCTAAGTATAAATTTCCTACAGCTCCTGGAGGGAGCAGGCAGAAGATGATCTCCAGCCCAGGGTCTCCTTCCCCCCGAGGGCAGCCAGTGGGGTAGAGCATCACTGGGTTTATAGAACTGACCAGGCTTCAGGATGAGATCCAATTTGGATTAATTTCCCAACTCTGTGACCTTGTGGAAGGGAACCCTTCTCTCCATGCCCTTCAGCCTCTTCCGTGTATTGCTCTGTATGTAGTCCACTGGGGACAGTTCTCCAGGGAAACATAAGACAACCAGGCAGAGAGTGGAGGGCCCCTCAGGCTGCAACCCTGGTCACTCATGCCCTAGTCACGCTCAGTCCCAGGAGCCAGGGTGATCCAAGGGCTGCTTTGCCCAGCCCATGGCCGACTCCTAGGACTAAAGGCTCCCCGGGTCCTCAGCCTATTTCTACCCACAGACAATTCACTCCTTATCCTTCTTCACCAACACGCCTCTTCTTAGGCAGATTTTGCTTAGCCCTGAAGCAAAATACCACCAGTCCCCACTCACCTTCCCTCTGCCCTTGTTGGGTGGTAGTTGGCAGCCTCTAAGGTGGTTTCCATGATCCCCATTTCCCAATATTCGTGGCCTGAGTGATCCCCTCCCCTTGAATAACCTGATTCTAAAGCAATAGAATATGGTGATTCTATGATTAGGTTACTAAACATTCCAACTCTCATTTTACTCGAACATTCTCTTGCCTGCTTTAAAGGCAAACTGTGAGACTGGGAGAAGCCAGTGGTGACAGAGTGAGGACAGAGTCCAGCCAAAGCTCCCAGTCCATCAGCCCTGGAGATGAGCCCTCCATGACCATGTGAGTGAGCTCACAAGTGGTGCTCCCCCCGGCCAGGCCTTCAGATGGCACCCCTGCCCTACTCAGCGGCCTTGGCTGCAGCCCCACGGGAGACCCCCAGAGCACAGGGTCTCCTATGTCCTGCCCAGAGTCCCGACCCATTAAAACTCTGAGATAATAAGTATGCATTGTGTTAAGCTTTCAGTGAATACTCGGGCTTTCTGCATCTGTGTGTCTCAGGAGCATTCTTGGCCCCAGCCAGCAACTGTAATGACAGCCCTCAACCATTGGATTTGGATACAATGCCCCAGCCTCCAGATCTGAAGTGGGATGACTCCAAACAAGTCCCTCCAGGGGTTTCTAGTCCACTGAGCCCCACTTGCTCAGAGAGGTAACCCTCTTGTCTAAATACCCTTAATTGGCTTTCCTCCCTCATTTTCTCACTTCCCCACTCCTTTGTAGAGTTTCCCCAGATTGCCTCTGAGAAATTAACTGGCACACATATGCTTGTCTGCTTTTGGAGAACTTTAACACAGATCTGTTATCACCTTTCTGGGTTCATAAAAACATAGTCTTTTCCCCACATGTCAGAGCCCTATTTGAGTTGGATCCTCACCCTGGGGATTGGTGGCCGGGGAAAAGCCTCATCCCACCGCAAGCCTGGACTCACTATGCCCCGGTGTGGCCCTGGAGCACTTTTTCAAGACCCACATCACATCCTATAAATCTTCTACCTCTTCCTCAGGGAAGCCTTTTCTCACCCAAACTGAGCTAGCTGCAAAGAGAGCTTAGAGTCTGTGGTCAAATTTCCTGCCCTGGGTCTACAAGTACCTAATATTTCACTGAAATCTTCATTCCTAACAGTTCTGTCTGCACTGAATGGAATGAGGCCCCCTCCCCTTCATTCACTGTGCTTCCACTTCTGCTCTTTGTTTATTTATGTGTTAATTAAACACATATCCACCAGTGTCAGGGAAGACTGACAACAACAACCACCCACAGGCAACATCTCTAAGGGGGTCCTTTATATCCCACAAGCTGTCTGCAGATATTTTAGAGGCTGAGGAGAAAGGTTGTTGTAGTTTGAATGTGTCCCCCAAACGTTCATGTGTTGGGCCAGGTGCCATGGTGCACGCCTGTAATCCCAGCACCTCGGAAGGCTGAGGCAGGAGGATCACGAGTTCAAAGCCAGCCTCAACAAAAGCAAGGCACTAAGCAACTCAGTGAGACTCTGTCTCTAAATAAAATACAAAATAGGGCTGGGGATGTGGCTCAGTGGTTGAATGCCCCCAAGTTAAATCCTGGTACCAAAAAAAAAAACCCAAAAAGTCTATGTGTTGGGAACCTAATTTTCAAATGTATATGTAAATTATATTTGGAAGTGGGGCCTTTGAGAGGTAGGTAGAATTAGACGAGGTTATGGAGGGTCTGACCCTTATGATGGTATTGGTGGCTTTGTCAGAAGAGGGAGAGACCCAAGTGAGCGAGTCTATCTGTCTCACAATGTGATGCCCTCCACCATGTTATAATACAGCAAGAAAGCCCTCGCCAGACGCAAAGCAGAAGGTGGCCCCATGCTCTTGGGCCTCTCGGCTTCCAGAACCATGAGTGAAATAAATTTCTTATTTTTATAAATTACATGGTCTCAGCTATTTTGTTATAGTGGCAGAAAATGGACTAAGACAGGAGTTAAGGAAGCAAAAGCCGTTGTAATCACCTTGCATATTTTTAAAAATCATTAAAATATCAGGCCCCGCTAATACCACCACCCCCCCATTCCCACTCCTGCTTATTTCTGCAGCAGTGTCTCTGTGTTGACGAATCAGCTCTGGATACATTTTCAGAATGCTGATTACATCCTGCTGGGCTTTCCTGGGAGTTCACTCTCAGCCTCACTGGATGGGAGCCTTGTCCATTCAGCGTTCAGTTCTAAAGGATGCCCCTCTATATTTCCATAGATAATGCAGAACTTGTTTATTGTCCCAATTTCTCCAGAAAAAAGATCCCCAATACAAATAGGATGAATTCATGTGCTGTAATTACGGCAATTATGTTATCAAAATTCCCAAAGATGGATCCCCGTTGCACACCAGGCAATCAGTGAAGCTGGGTGAGAATCGGAGGTGCCTCCTCCTCTGCTGACAACCCTGCCCTCAAACCCAAAGATCTTCTTCATTGAGACCCAATGGGGCCTTCACCGCCATGCCTTCCAAAACACAATCCTTGGTTTTATTCTAGAACCTTCTACCTGGTCCAAACTCTCTCTGGTGGGCTGTTTGATGTGGGGTGGGCCAGGATCCTTGGTAAGGGTATATAGTTCTCCACACTCTCATGAGATGGCCAAGGAAGTCCAGAGTCCCTAGCCCTGCTGTGCCTCAGATTCATCTCTTAGCAACAAGAGCATCATGGCTGGTTCCTGCTCTGATATTCCCTAATGGAAAAACTGTGGGTACATGGCCTGACTTCTCTGAGTTTCACCTTCTTCATCGGTGAAGCAGACATACTAATATCTACCTCACAGGGCTGTTTTGAGGGCTAGCTGAAATAATTTCAGTTATGCAGAGTGAGCTTAGATCAATAGATAGCCCCCACTAATTACTCTAAGCTAATACATAAGCCACTAGCCCCATGTGACTGTTTTACATTTAAATGAATTAAAATTAAAATGCAGTTCCTCGGACCAACTAGCCACATTTCGAAGACTCAATAGCCACCTAGGACTAGTGGCTACAATATTAGACATTTCCATCTTTACAGAAAGTTTTATTGGGGAATTTTAAAGATCTTAATCCCCAGCCACACTCCAGAGCCATTACGATAGGAATTACTCAGAACGAGACCACTGCTTTGAAGGTATTGTTTGTTTTGTTTGGGGGGCATTGGTTGCTGGGTTTTAAGATTCCCAAGTGATGCCAATGTACAGCTCAGGTTGATAAAGACTGGCCTAAACAAATTCTCCACAACCAAACTATTCCTGAATATTTTACCTGCACATACTAAAAATCTTTGGCCACTGCCTGGGGAATGTTTTAGAGATGTGCCCCCCACCACCACTATTTATGGCATGTACAGTCTCTAATCTTCATTTGGCACCAAACCTCAGTTTGTCACTCCTTTCTGCTTATGGTTTTCCATGGCCCTGCTAGATTGTGAGCACTTGTAGGACAGGAAACAGCCAATCCCCCAGAGCACTGCCAGAGGCCTTGATCCCATTCTGCTGTACAGATAGAATATACAGACAGAGGCAGGACCTTCCTCAATTCTTGGAGACCTCATAGCTGAAAACCTCTCATGGGAATGAGCATGAATAGAGAATTCAGCCTGGGATAGAACACACCACTAGTTAGGAGACTGGTGACAAAACTGGTCTTGCTTCTCAGGGCATTAACTAACAGTTGACCATATCAAAGTTTAAAAACCCTTTGATAGATACAAAAGAGAAGGAAGCAATTAGGAGCCAGGCTAAGTGCCAAGAGAGTTTTCACAGTACCATCTCATTTACTCTTAAGAATTATTGTTCTTATCAATAATTATAATTATATTGTTCTTATCAATAATTATCTTAACAAATGAAGTAACAAAGGCTTAGCAAGTTTAGATAACATCCCTGAGAACCCAGTTAGTCAAGGATAGACTCTCAATTTAAACCTTAGTCTTTCAGATTAAGAAGCCCACACTGTTCTTCCTGCTCTATGTAGCCAATATCTGTCCCAGTGCAGTAGGGCTAGTAGTATAGATGCAAAGGTAAAACTCACACATAGAATAATAACATGAGTGTATTTGTATTGGTCAATTCACCATTACTACAACAAATTACCTGAGGCAATAAACTTAAAAAGAGGAAAGGTTTACCTAGGCTCATGGTTTCAGAGGCTTCAATCTGTGAGCCCATTGCTTTTGAGCCTGTGGCAAGGCACACATTATGGCAGGGAGCATATGGTTAAGCAAAGCTGTTAACCACATAGTGGCCAGGAAATGAAAGAGAGGAAGAGGAGGCGCCAGGGTGCTGACATTCTCTTCAAGGCAGGACCAAATGACCAGAAGACCTCCCACTAGGCTTCCCCTCTTAACAGTTCCACCATCTCCCAATAACACCACAGGCTGAACAAGCCTTTAACACATAGGTCTTTGAGTGATGCTCATCCCAACCCCTCTTACCTCCATTACTGATAGAGGCTTAGAACAAAATGAACAAAATACTACCTGGTCCATTAGGGCAATTAGGAAGAGTTAGACCCCCTCAAGAAATCAGTTAAGTGTGCACCAGGAGTGGTGGAGCACATCTGTAATCCTAGCAATTGGGGAGACTAAGACAGGAGAATCATCAATTCAAGGTCAGCTAGGAATACTTAGTGAGACCCTGTCTCAAAATAAAAATTGAAAAGGCTTGGGATGTAACTCAGTGGTAGAGGAGTGTCCCTGGGTTAAATCAGAAGGAGGAGGAGGAGGAGGAGGAGGAGGAGGAGGAGGAGGAGGAGGGGAGAAAGGGGAAGGGGAAGAAGGAGAAGAAGGGAAGAAGGAGGGGAGAAAGAAAGAGAAAGAAAGAAAGAAAGGAAGGAAGGAAGGAAGGAAGGAAGGAAGGAAGGAAGGAAGGAAGGAAGGAAGGAAGGAAGGAAGGAAGGAAGAAAAGAAAGAAAAAGAATGCATCTTCCCAAAGTTACTCAGCAAGTGAGTTATGAATAGATATAACTCACTTGTTGTTTTAAGAGCAATTCAGGAGAATTGGGCATCCATGATACCTGCTATAGATGGGCTCTGACATCAAGCCGCCTGGCTTTATACCCAGCCTCTATACCCCTAACAGTAGCACACTCTTGCAAAACACTCTCTAGGGCTTTCTCTTTTGTAAAATAGGAATAATTATAGTCCCCATCACATTGAGCTCTGTTCTGAATTAAATGACAAGAGGCCCGTCCAGGTCTAGCCCTGTCTTCGGCAAGCAGTAAGGGCTCAGGAAACTTCAGCTGTTACTATTACTAAAGCAGACGGTTGGGTGATGCTTAATTTCCTGAGGGGAAGCATGAGCACCAGGAAAAATTCTGGTTAACTGAGCCAGAATATGTGGCCTCGGATGTGATGGGACTGCCACCAAGCTCTCTGGAAAGCACTGGACTAGTCCAGTCTGTGGGCTTGGAGTGCTCTCTAGGAGGAGAACCTAGTCCCACAGAACGCTTAGCTTTCAGGGCTGGAGGAATTGGGGGGTTTCTTTTTGCAGTCCTCATAGACCAGAGAGAGAACCCCTAGCTGGTCTGGCTTCCAGCAGAGAATGTGGAGGGGTCTGGGTAAGAATTCATTTGAGTAAAGAATTCTGTGAAGAAGAAGGCAGAGGAGAAGAAGAGAAGAAGTGAGTTCTAGAAGAAAAAGTGAGTTCAAGTTCTAGTTTGAGAATATAATCTCTCCTTTTGTTGTGGTGGTGGTGCTTGGAATTGAACCCAGGGCCTTGTGCATGCAAGGTAAGCACTCTACCAACTGAACTATATCCTCAGCCCTAATATATCTATATCTCCAGATGTGAAGTTAGAGGATCAGCCCTAACAGGCAGGGACATTTTTTCTCTTTTAGTTGTTGATGGACCTTTGTTTTATTTATCTGTGGTGCTGAGAATCAAACTCACACATGCTAGGCAAACACTCTGCCACTAGCCATAACTCCAGTTCCCAGGCAGGGACTTTTTAGCAGGGCCATTATCTGAATTAAGTACTATGAGTTGATCAATACACAATCTATACGTATACCAAAACATCACACTGTATTCCTTAAAGGTATATAATTATTATATCAATTTTTTAAAAAAATACAGCTGGGCATGTTGGCACTTGCCGGAAATCCCAGCAACTCAGAAGGCTGAGGCAGGCAGATCACAAGTTCACAGTCAGCCTCAGCCACTCAGCAAGACCCTGTCAATTAAAAAAAAAAAAAAAAAAGAAAGAAAAAGAAAAAGAAAAAAAAAGAAAGAAGAAAGTCTCCCAGTACAAAAAAAAAAAAAAGTCAGCGGCATCCTCAATCTTAGCAGGGGCCTCTCCATCACACAGAGTTCCTCCAGGGGGCACTATACCCATTATATTGAATGTGAATGGCACCTCTAAAGGGTCATGCAACTCCAAGGCCTTGGCAATTAGATAACATGAAGTTCCTGATCCATTCAGAAAGATCACAGTAGCAATAAGAATTTCTTGTGTGTGTTCTGAGTCTCATAGTTCATATCAGAGGTGGGCAAAACTTTTCTGTCACAGGCTAGATAATAAGTATTTAGACTGTACAAGTCGTGGTCTACTTTATGTGATCTCAACTCTGCCCAAAAGCAGCCGTAAGCAATTGGTAAAAGGATTAGCACAGCTACATTTCAATAAAACTTTATTTATTGGCACTGAAATTTGAAGTGCATCTAATGTTCATGTGCCCAAAAAATATCCTTTTTTATTTTTTCAACTATTTGAAAATGTAAAAACCATTCTTAGTTTTGGAGCTGACCAAACGTGGCTCCTGGCCCCTCTTTTGCTGATTACTAATTCCTGGGATTCATTCCCATTCTTTTCTCCCTTAAACTTTGTAAGAGTTATGAGCTGGGTGTGGTGGCACACCCCTGAGAATTACAGCTACTTGAGAGGTTCTAAGCCAATCTGGGCAATTTAAAGAGATCTTGTCCCAAAATGTAAACAAAAAGGCTGAAAGCTCAGTGGTAGAGTGACTTGGGATTGATCCCCAATAACTCACTCTCTCTCTCTCTCTCTCTCTCTCTCTCTCTCTCTCTCTCTCTCTCTCTCTCTCTCTCTTTCTCCCTCCCTCCCTCCCTCTCTCCCTCCCCACCATGAGCACCCTGCACCAGCATGGAACATTTGTTATTAATCAATGAACCTACATCACATCGTTATCGTGCAAAGGCTACAGTGTACTCTAGGTTTCACTCTATGTTTTACATTTTGTGAGTATCAATGCATGATGATACACATCCCCCATTTACAGTATCATACAGTATAATTTTTGCCCTCAAAATCCTGTGTTCTTGGGACTGGGGTTGCAGCTCAGTGGTAGAGCACTTCATTGGCATGTGTGAGGCACTGGGTTCCACCATCAGCACCACATTAAAAGAGAGAGAGAGAGAGAGAGAGAGAGAGAGAGAGAGAGAGAGAGAAAATAAAGGTATTGTTTCCATCTACAACTGAAAATTTTTTTTTCTTTAATTACTGTTTCCTACCTAGTGATGCCCATCTCCCGTCTCACCAGAATTAGCAACCACTGATCTTGTCACTGTCTCCATAATTCTACTAAAATTTTTCTAAATTGTCGAATGACTTTTCTTTTTGAAAATAAACTTTCTTTATAGCAACACATTCAGAGGTCCAACAACAGATATAATCAAAACCCGTCCTTCTGTCAAGCAGTCATGGATCCAGCCTCCCAGTTTCCACCTCTTCACACCTACAGAGGCCTGGGTGTGATTTTTGAAGGGAGCTGTTGAAAATGAGGTGCTAGAGAGACAATTAGGGAATGCGATCAGCAAACATCTGCAGCAACAGGAATTCCAGTGACAGGTCAAATCTGAATATGTAGATTTAGGAGCCTCTGCCCAGCGGTGACAGGCGAGAATGGATGAGCTCTCCAGGGGAGAAACAGAGGGGGGGAGATTAGATCAGGTCAACCCTTGGGGAATTCCTAGGAGGAGAGAGGCCTTGCAAGGAGCGCTGACCTCGGAAGGGTGCAAACAAATAAGCGGTTTAGTCAAGGAGGGAGGGGAGGGGAGATTCAGCTGTGTCCTGGGATGAAGGCAAAGATGCAGCCAGTAAGAAAGGGGATACCATGCCTTTGCCACCAGAGCAAGGAGAAGAAAGGCAAACAGAAAGCTGTGGAATCCAGCCGAAAGAAGCCTTGGGGAGAGCAACTCAGCGGGAGCATGGAACAAAACCAGATACCGAATTAAAAGGCAGTGCAGGATGAGGAAACAGAGGGATGCGGAAAGAACACTTTATGACAGGTCATATCCTTTACCCAAAAATGTGGGACTCTGATGTATTCCAGAATCCAGACGTCGTTGGATGTGACAAAAGTAATTCAGTGCACATACTGTCTTAAGGATGTAATACACCCGGCAGAGCCTTGGATGAGACCCCATCATAAAACACATTGGTATTTCTACAGTGAATCCTATGAATATTCACACCAAGTTTCACCTCCATCTTATGAAAATCCTTTGGGTTTTCAGATGTTTTTTTGGATTTCACAACAGAGAAGAGACCTGAGCCTTTCCCCAACCCCCAACTTTTAGGTAGAACATTATGGCCTTATTTTTATGCTTGGAAGAAAGTCTTAGACTGCCATGAAGAAGGAAGGGCCCCCAGTGGTTTCACACATGCTTTCTTCCTTTAAACTGGGCTAAAAGTGGTTGAAAGACAGAATCCAAATCTGATTCATCAGGATCCTCAGCACAGGGCATAGTAGCTGGCATATATTGCCTGTCCAATGATTTTAGTTGCACTGAATTTTTACTATTTCTAATCATTGCTCTGCACAGGCCTGATCACTGTCCCAACTTGTCCCTTTCTGTAGCCCAACCTCCCACCCTTGTCACCCAAGCTCCAGAATTCCTTCTCTATTGATATGCAGCTGGCACATCCTATTTCTCTTCTTAAATCCAAACTCAATAGCCATCTGTTTGTTCTGGTATTCCAGCACTAATTGCCATTCCTGATTTTGTTTGATATGTTTGACCTGGTATTTTAGAACTAACTCTTAATTGTGTTTTTATTTAATATGGATAGCACATATAGAGCAAGAGCATAAGGAGTGCTATATAAATGCAAATTTTATTGTATTTCACTCCAGACCTCAGAGACTCGCCAAACTTGATTCCACTCTGAAAAAGTTTTCCCCTGAAGGGCTGAGGGTGGTTTCCACACTCTCCCTAACGCAGCTTCCTCAAAACTGGACAACAGGTAGTGAGCCCCTGACAGAGCAGCCCCGTGGGTCCATCCAAACCTCAGGCTTCAAAAATTCCACTGTTTTGCATAACATTAACGGACCTCCCAGCAAGCCATGATATTTTTTTTTAATCTTGCTTTTGCAAACCGATCAACCTTTCTCATTAAGAAGCTCTATCCTAACTAGGTCCCTATGATGTTATTTAAAGTTTAAGTCTGCAAGGGCTGTTTTGATTGTTCTGCATTTTGAAGCATAGAGTCAGCATTACAAAACGGTGTCATTAACCAGTAGATAATTGGCACAACTTGTAATGCTCCATTGAAATTTTTCAAGATAAGCAATTCCATTTCCAGAAAGTATCTAAATCTATCATTATAATGAGATTTCAGATCCTGTCAGAATCAAGTCAGGCACCAACTGATACAGCCAAGGAATAACTCTTGTGACCTGTGATTATCCCATACAGGAGCCTCTGAGTCAACAAGCCATGCTTGCTGCAATGCTCTATGCAGCTAAGCTGCCCCCGGCTCCCCCCAGCACCCCCACCACCCCCACCACCCCCACCCCCCCTGCCCCCCCCACCCCCGTGGCCCTTGAGTGTTGAGTGCTTCACAGTCCAGAGTCTTACTTTTGAACTTCTCACCCTGACCCATTCCTCAGTCCACATTCCATGCGGGTCTCAATGCCTTCTGGCTTTTTACATCATTGCTCATTTTTTCATTTCTGCTTCCCCCTCTCTAGGCTTGGCCTTCAGATTATCTTCTTAGCTATGACCTTGGCTCTCTCTCAGCCTATCTGTAACTGAATGAATGACTGGATTTTATTTTCCGTTCTCTCTTAGTCCCTGATTTCACCCTATTGTGTTCCTGAAACAGTCCAATGGGTTATATATGTCTGCAATGTGAACAGCATATTTGGTTTTCATCACTGAGAACAGAAAATACTTGTCATTTCAGTAATCCTTATATCTTTGATGGTTTATTTGATAACATTCTTTGTAACCCAGAGCTGGTCATGGAAAATTACTAACATTCTCCATTTGGGAGCATGGCCATGCCAACATAATGTTGCCGATATTATAAAGTCTCCATTGATGTTCTGTGCAAACAGAATGACCATATTAAGAAAGATATTGTTAGTACATGTATTATCTTTCACGTATCACCATGAGGTTGAACAGGTCTTTTACTTTTCTGGCCTTTAGTGGACCCGATGTAGAACACAGCTATAAAGATTGTAGAAAGTGTATGTGAACTAAAAATCCAATCTTTGTTTACACTGAGTGTTTCAGTCGACTTTTTCACTGCTGTGGCTAAAAGACTCACCAGAACAATTGTAGGAGGAAAAGTTTATTTGAGGGCTCATGGTTTCAGAGGTCTTAGTCCATAGAAGGTCGCTCCCTTCCTTAGGGCTTGAGGTGAGGATGAACATTATGGCAGGACAATGTGGTGGAGGGAAGCAGCTCCCATGATGATTAGAAAGCAATGAGAGAGAAAGGGAGACTCCACTCTGCAGATACAAAATATATACCCCACAGCCACGCCCCCCAAAGAACATCTTCCTCCAGCCATATCCCACCTGCCTCCAGTTACCACTCAGTTACTCCCATCAGGGAACAATTCACTGATTAGGTTAAGGCTGTGACTCAATCATTTCCCCTCTGAACCATCTCACATCATCTTACACATGAGCTTTTGGAGGACACCTCACACACAAACCATAATACTGGGATAGAAGTGCCAGTAATGGCAAGTGTGACTCAGAAAGGGTGGTAGGGACGCAGAGAGGAGAGACCAGAAGATTATCCAAAGGGTCAAGATCCACATAAATAATATGAGAACTAAGGCTATATAAGGGTTCTAGAAGCTGAAAAGCCACAACTAGAAGTAACTAGTAGCAGTGTCATCTAGGAAATCATAACACCAGGAAGACTTCAGGAAGGTCAGGGCAGACATCCAGGATGTCATGAGAACTCTCTTAAAAGGAATGGTGGGGACTGCGGTTGTGGCTCAGTGGTACAGTGCTCATCTATCATATGTGAGGCACTGAGTTTGATCCTCAGCACCTCATAAAAATAAATAAATAAAATAAAGATATTGTGTTCAACCACAACTAAAAATTTTTTTAAAAAAAGGAATGGCGGTTAAGAATCTTGGTGAAGAATCAGCTTACACTCATATCCATACACTATGTGAATGATTCTGGTCAAACTGCTAATTTTTCTGAGTCTCAATTCCATCATCAGAAAAAAAAAAGAAAGAAAGAAATAATAGTAGTGGAATATATCCTAATGGAGTTGTGTGAAGTAAACCAGATAATGTACCTAGGTGAGTGATTAGCCAAGTACCTGGCACCAAGAAACCATTAAATAAGTGGATATTAATATAATACCAGTCAGTAATAAAGGAAGTGAAATATATATATATATATTTTTTTTTTTTTCTTTTGTGGTGCTGGGGATTGAACCCAAGGCCTTCTGTATGCAAGGAAAGCACTCTACCAACTGAGCTATATCCCCATCCCAAGGGAGTGAAGTAATATCAAGACATGAAAATAATTGCCAATTGACTTTCCTCTATGCTTTATGGTAAGGCAAGAATCGGAACCTAAGCCCAATTGGTCCCCAAATCCCAATAGAATGAGCAGGAATGTAATTATATGTGGTCCAATCAGGGCCTTATAATTAAGAAGAATCCTGACACCTGTTAAATCAAACTAAACTTGGCCTAAGGATGCCTGTGAACATGAGTCCTTATATATCAAACTGCAAAGTAACCTAGTACCCAAAAGCTGAACTTAGGAGGAACAAAGAGCTGAGTCTCAGACAATCATAGCAGTAGAGCTTCAGCCAATGACTAGCAGGTGGCCAAGTGTTCAAACCATGTTCAAATAAGACAACACCAAGCTGTAGCCAATCAGCTGTCTCTGCACCTCACCTCTGTTTCATTGAGCCAGGATCACCCCCCCAACGCCCCCAACACACACACACACACACACACACACAAGGGCCCCACATCCTCAAAGCAGCTCTTCAAAATCATGCTTTGGAACAAGGCCCTTGGCTCACTTAAAGGGGTGCCTAACAGCCAACTATATGAAGCTGGCTGTCAAAAACATGATGCTGTGGACCTTGTCCCTTATGCCTCAGGGCCTTTAGATTACCACAACCACATGCCAGAACTTCTCAGAGCAGCCAGTGAATGCTAATCGTATGGAAAGTGTGATTTCTTCCCTCGCCCCTCCCCTTATTGAGAATCAAACCCAAGGGTGCTCCACCACCAAGCCACACCCCCTAGCCCTTTTTATTTTTTATTTTGAAACAGGGTCTTGCTAAATTGCCCAGGCTGGCCTCAAACCTGTGATCCTCCTGCACCACTGCACCCAGCTTGGAAAGTGTGATTTTTAAACATAAGTCTGGTTTTCCTCTTTGACCTTTAGGAAACTCATAACTAAATTTGGATGCCCTAGAGCAATGATTCAGTCCCTTCTAGTTATACGGCTCACTAAAAATATACTTTCCTTAGTGTGATCTTAATATTCTGAGTCTAGACCAGGGGTGAGAAAACTACAGCTCACAGGCAAATCGGGCCAGCTGCCTGTTTATTATTCCATTAAAAATGTTCCAGTGCATTTAAGAGACAGGCAGAATTGTGACAGAAACAGCATGGCCCCCACAACCAAAAATCTTTACTTTCTGGCCTTTTACAGAAAAAGTTGGCCAATCCCAGCTACAGATTTATTTTCTTTTAACCTTATTCTCTTGGTTTTTACCCCATTATGTGTGTGTTATAACCAATCTCTAATCCATTTTGAGAGATAAACAGTCTAAAATTAAAGAGAGACCAGGAAGGCCATTTGATTTAGAGTAGTTCCTAAGCATAGCAACACACACACACACACACACACACACACAACTGTCTTCAACGAAATTGGATCCACCCCACCTCTGCTATTAGCACAGATAATCTTCCCAGTACTGGAGTTACAGCCAGAGTGAAAAAGAACTATCTTCTTTACCCATATTGGATTCTAGTCTTGGGTCTTGGCGAGTCCTCTTTCCAAGACTTCATTAAAGTTGTTTTTCTTCTTAAGCGTTTTTTGTTGTTGTTGTTTTACTAATTCCTCCAAATAATCAGTTTTCAGCAGGTCCTACTAGAAGCTAAAAGAAGAAATATTGGGCAAGGAGAAGACAGGGGTGCCATGTGGGGGGCTAAGAAGGCTAAGAGAGCTGGAAGACACTTGCAATCCTTCCCACTCAGCGCCAGGCTTGACATGGAAATTGGATCATGATGATGACAATTATGAAAAATAAAAACCTTATTTTTTTTCATAATTAAATCCACATGCAGATGATAATTGCTGTTACACGTTTAATGCCCAGACTTGTTTCTCTTCCCAAAAAGTGAAAAATCAGTCCAGCTGCAACTTAGTAATGCTCTTAAATCTGACTTAATAAGGAGCAAAACATTTGATTTTCAAGATATTTGGTATTTGATTCTCTCTAGCTAACAGTTTTTATTTTTCTCTTCAGTTTAGTTAGAGAAGGCTTTCATGAAAGACCACTAATTTAAGGCTTTGTTTGGGTAAAAGTTCATTTTTATGAAAGCTATGTGCTTTCCAAGATCAAATTTTAATTAACAAAGCATTGCATGCTCTTTTCTAGCAAAATCCTGAAACTACCATTGAGTTGGCCATTACAGTGAGTTGCCAACTAGCATGTCGTTGAAACTGCATGATGATCGTATTATTCTTTCACACTACCTAGTGTTAGACTGAAGAAAATTTATGGCTTGGGTTAAAATAAATATCAGGTCCCTGAGAAATTTATGGGGAAAGTAACTTGAAGGAATTTTCTCCCTGAAAACTGTTCACGCCTTAAGCAATGGCAATTATACTTTTATCTTAGAGTAAATACTGTTTATAATTAAGAAAAACATCCCTTAATTCTATTCTTAAAGGACTTTCTCTTATTTACCTAAAAAGGAAACTAATGTTTTACATCGTCAAAAGAATCAGAAGAAAAATCACCAAGTTATCTATCTTGTGAAACTTAAAGCTCATTGGCATTACATGTAAAATCTGTATCAGGATACATTGCTTCATTTTGTTTCTTCAGAACAGAAAAGAATTCAAATCCTTGACATTCTTGGCCGCTTTTCCACCCACACAGGGAAACCAGGAGGAATTCGAGAATCAAAGAGAGCCGCATTCCTCTTTGCCACAAAAGTACTCACGCTTGGCAAATGGTGAAGACGTGGGCCATCATTTTTAAACGATTGCCAAGCGGTGCAGATCTCGGGCAGAGAGCAGATAACAAGAGTCTCAGCAGTTCCTTCCAGCACTGTCTGTGGCAATCGACAACATAGCATGTTGCAGGAAAAATTCCAAATTTCTCTGTCCCAAGGGGGAAGCGTTACTTAGCAGCACCAGCTTCGACGGATTCAGGGGGACAGGAGCGGTTTGCTTTGGGGAGGACTTTGATGTCCCTTTAAGTGTTTTCTGCATCTATTCCAACAGAATGGATGTGGAATTATATTTATTACGATCACGAAGATGTGCGAATTTATTTATAGTCTACGCCGTTCTTTGCATAGTCCTAGCTGTCAACATCGCCTTATTTTCCTGGAGTGCCTTAGGAGCCAGGAATGTTTTGTTTCTTAAGCTTCCACCTGGAGAGCTAAAATAACAATCTTGTTAATGAGAAGACAATAGGGCTAACTGTGCTGTTTTGCAGTGTTTCCACAAGCCTTACCTTTTAATTGCCTAGTGCTGGCATCTTAACAGACTGTAATGAATACATTGTTCCTCTCTTTCGCACATGGCTCCTGAAGTGCCTTAGAAGCAGAGCTAGTTTTGTGTACAGAGTGGAGAAGACTCTTATTAGATGCTGGCGGAAGCGTTTGGAATGAGGAGTTTATTTTGACTGGTGAGGTATGTCTTGATAGTTTGCATTCAGATGCAAGAGGAAAAAGAGATAAAGTGGATTAGCCCCAATCATCTGGGAGATGACATTTCTTGCGGTGTTTGAAGTATTTTATGAATTAGAGAATGGGACTGATTTTGAAGCCTAAATTAATTTAATCTGTTTGCTTTTGTTTGATGCCGCAGCTGCAGCGACACACCCTACTTCTTTGAAAATCTTCAGCTTCAAGGGTCTGGGCTTAGAAGAAGGGGCTGCAAAGTGGTGGTGCCCTGCTTGGGTGGGGAAGGGAGTCAGTCGGTTTTCAATTTCCCCTCGTGGAAGTCTGGCATTCTCTGAGAGGGTTTTTGTCTCAAACATCAAGGTAGATATTCTCACACTTGCTTATCATGCCTTTTATTAAAGGAGAACTTGCCAGGGGAAGCAAACACAAGGGAAAGAAAGGAAATTATTATCCCGATTCTTTCCCCACTAGCACATTTTCATTAGAAAAAAAAAAAAAAGAAACCTGCAGGGTAAAGATGAAAGAGGCAGAAAGGTTCCCATTGGTCACGGTCCATTAACGGTGACTGACACCCAGTTTGCCATACGAGGCTCTACCATAAAATTGAAGAACCTTCATAGTTCATAGCTTCCCTAGTTGTGTTTCAAGTTGGGATCTCTTTGGTGCTGTAGATGTGTCAATATGTTCAAAATTCAGATAGTATCCATGACTGGATGTCCTGTGATCACAACTCCATTTTGGAAGAATGTCCATTTCCAAGCAGGACAGAGAGGCTATGTCTTGACAGTAACACTAACTGAGTGTTCACAGATCAATTTTCCAAAAAAATCACAAGGTTATATACAGGGAGAACAGGTCAACTTGGTTTGTCTAATTATCTATCACAGAATCAAGGAGGCTCTCCGAAGAGTGATATACTGAGGAGCATTAGACCATTACCAAGTTCAGGGAGAGCTCAGATAACATAATTTTTTTTTTCAGGAAATCAAATAACATAATTCACTTCTGAATTGGTCTGGTAGAAAAACAGACTGGTCAATTTTAGAAAAGGAAGTTTTTGAAATTAAGAAGAGGCAGAAAGTGTCTGTGGACAGTCCCAACCGACTGGACAGTCCATGTGGTGGTAGATGCTCATGCCCTTTAATGTGTATCTGCCTTCCTAAATAAACCTCTTTCTATGCCTTATAAGAAAAAAAGGAAGGAAGGAAGGAAGGAAGGAAGGAAGGAAGGAAGGAAGGAAGGAAGGAAGGAAGGAAGGGAGGGAAGGAAGAAAGAAAGGAAGGAAGGAAGGAAAAGAATGTCTGTGTGGCATTTGTGGATTTATTTCTATAACTGTAAGATGAAGAAAAGTTTTTGATATATTCTCTGATGAATAGCTCATTTTTCTCAGGCATTTGCTTATAAAACAATACCTGCTGCTACTAAGGTGGGAACATGGGGGCTGAATGCCTACCCTATTTCCCACCAGGGCCAGCTGGTAGAGTTAAAGCTTTGTCCCTTTCTATGGGACCCAGGGTAAGCCTGTGACTTTCAGTGAGATTCTCTTCTGCACAGCAGAGCTCCCTGGGAACATTAAAACACACCCCATCTATAGCCTCCCTCATAAACTTACCCTCTGTGCTGTGAAATGTTATTGAATGTTGGGGGAGGGTAACACTAGTGGTGTGGTGGTCCACGCCCATCATTCCAGCAACTCAGGAGGCTGAGGCAGGAGGATCGCAAATTTCCTGTTAAGCTCAGCAAATTAGCAGACCCTATTAAAAAAAAAAATCAAAAAAGAGCTGGAGATGTAGCTCAGTGGTAGAGGACCCCAGGTTCAGTCTCTAGTCCTGCTTATATCTTTGGAAAGAAAACATCACTTATTAAAATGGAAGCAGCCATGTGCCATTTATTTTCACAAATCCATCTTTTCTGAGATCCACATTCATCCTCTGCTCAGAACAAATGGTACAGAGCTTGGAGGCAAAGACATACCAGCAAGTTGTTCTCTAGCACAAAAGTAGTTCAGACAAATCTGTTGGTACAAACACCTCCAATGATCAAGTGTTTGATGGGCAGTTCTATAGTTCTTCATGTCAAAGATCAAATATTTCTACACAGTGAGGGGGACAGAGTATAAACAACAGTAGCAAAAAGAGGGAAAGAGTAAGGGTATGTCCCGGGCCCCAATACCCTAAGGAGCTCCCAGAAAGCTGGTGCTGCGCATGCTCCTCCTTCACCCAGCCCTCTGCTTTCTGCCACCACCCACCAGGTGAAATACTCCTGCACCCCTTCTTCCCATCTCTCCCACCTGGGGATTGAAACTCTTCCAAGGACAATGAAAGCAGGATTTCACTACTAATGGCAGTTGAGGCAACTGACCAGTCACAGGGAATGCCTGTCATGTCCCCAATTGTGCCTCAGATAAACATGCTTCCAGACAGTAGTGGTCCTGGGCAGCCACAAAGGGCTCAACTGATACATCTCTCCAGGCCACTGATGGTGTGCCATGCCACCCCTGGTCCTTGCCCTGGTGCCTATTCACAGTGGCCACGTCAGCCCAGACCTGGAAGCCAAATCCAAGACATTCAAGAGCAATTGGTTTTAAAGAGATCTCTGCAGCGTGCAAGTCTGTTTGCAAAGCTTCAGATGTGGGGCTGCTTCTTCCATGCTGAGAGTTTACTCTTGGCAGTTCCCAGGGCTCCATATAAATGGCTCTCTCTTGTCTAAGAAACCCTGGGTTCACTGCCAAAGAACTGGACACCACCATTTTCATGACCTAAGGAGTGATTCCTGACACAAACAGTTCTGACCATACATGAAGTGTTGAGGATTCAAATTTGGAAATCAATTCTTACAACAGAGTTGGAAGACAGTTTAAGCCTAGAACATTCTAAAACAATTATATATAATAAAAAGCCATGTGGACTCACTCTGCCAGGGCAGAATAACCCCCAAGGTATAGAGAAGTCCCTGAGAGGTTAATGATCTTCCCCCAGTGAATAGGGACAACTCCAGGGGAGACCAGCAGGGACTCCAGACTGCTCTGGCCCCAGCTCTAATTTTCATTTAAATCACTTAATGTCTCTCTTTCCTCTTCTGTAAAATGGGAATGATAATTCCTGTGAAGACAGAGGATTATGTGAAGCATTTAAAATGGAACTTTATGTTGTCAGCACTGATGGGTAATTATTCCAATCCTCTTTGTTATTACAGCTGGCAATCTGCATCATCCTGAACTCTGAGAATCCCCACCACCTCCTGCAGTGCTGGGAGGAACCCAGGGCCTTGCATGTGCTAGACAAATGCTCTACCATTGAGCTACATCCCTAGCCCTATTTATTTATTTATTTATTTATTTGGTATATATGACAGCAGAACGCATTTTGATTCATTGTACACAATCACAGCACAACTTTTCATTTCTCTAGTTGTACATGATATAGCATTGCACCATATGTGCCGTCATCCATGTACCTAGGGTAATAATGTTCATCTCATTCCACTATCTTTCCTGCCCCCTCCCTGCCCCTCCCTCCCCTTTGCCCAATCAAAGTTCCTCTATTTTTCCTACCTTGCCCTTTATGGATCAGCATCCACTTATCAGAGAGAACATTCGGCCTTTGTTTTCTTTTTTTGTTGTTGTTTTTGTTTGTTTGTGCTTCTGGGGATTGAACCCAGGGCCTTGTGCTTGTGAGGCAAGACTCTACCCACTGAGCTATATCCCCACGCCTCGGCCTTTGGTTTTTGAGACAAGATCTTGCTAAATTGCCTAGGCTGGCCTCAAAATTGCAATCTTCCTGCTTCAGCCTCCCGAGAGGCTGGGATTAAAGGCACCTGCCACTGTGTCTGGCTTGAAGTTATGTTTTCTTGTCTTTTTTTGAAGAAAACTCCTTGAAAACAATTTAAGTATAGCCTTAGTCAATATAAAAGGAGAAACATTCTTCCAGGAATACATGTCCTGCCAGTATTGGATTTTAATAGAATACTACACTATAAAGCAAAATGCTCCTAATTACTACTCCTCTATGAATATGACTTTTACATATATATGCAAAAGCTATATATAGACATATATATGTGCAAATATATTTGATTCCTTTTGAGCATGTTAAGGACATCAAGTTATGGATTCTTTGAACATCTACTCTGTAAAATGCCATTCTAAATGTTGAGGAAGACAGACAAATGTTAGAAAAAGTTATCTTAATTCAATCAGTTTAGGAACCTGCTGTCAAAAATAATAGTCCCTGTACTAGTCTGTCATTTTCAATTGATCCTGTTTTAAGAATAATTTATGAGCATGTGGAGTACTGAAGGAGTTCAATGAAGGAAAAGGATGAGCCCAGGAAGAAAAGAGTAGTGTTTATGGGGTCCACTGTACCCCCAAATCATAACATTATCATTATCATCACATACAGTACAGGAGGAGTTGGACCACAAAATAGCACACAAATAAGAAAATCTTGATTAAATTGATAAAACAATGATTGTTAAATTGGGGGCAAATTAGAGTGAATGAAAAACATTCATACTGGCATGAGAGAAGAGATATCTCTGAAGAGGGGATCAAGGAGTTCCCAGAGAGAAAGAGGATTTGGACTCAGGACCAGCGGGTTCTCAGCAAACAGGATGGAAATGAACTCAGCATGCACCAGTCAATTTAGACACTTCCTCTGAGGCTCAGTATGTCTCCTATTCCCCATTTCCCATCTCAAAGTCAAGTGATCTCCCAAAAGGAACCAAATTCCAATGCCTCTGCTCAGCCTAATTCTGGAAATAAAGAAGAGTTGAGAGGTGGAATGAGAAGATGTCTTTTCTAGCTACCCCTGCCCGCCACCCCAGTGAAGCTGCTCCTAGACAAATTTCCTCTCCAGGCCCTGTTCCAGGGTGACAACTGTCTCTGCCTGTCACTTGCTGTGCCATAGCATAGACTTCTTTTTCCCTATCGCTTCCTCAAAACAGTAAGCTCTGTGAGGGACATTCACTCAGCCTGTCCTGTTCGCAGTTTATTGAGTGCCTACTATATACCAAGAGGGGCCCTTGCTTTTTGTGTGAAGTTTGTATACATTAGGTATGCATGTGCTAGATGAAGGTGTTCAAAAGAAAAGCATAGTGGGGCAAGTGGAAAGCCCAAAAATGCGACCTTGAAGGAGGGTTCTCCCTGCTAGAGATCTGGGAGACTTGGGGAGGGGTGGTCCCACCGGCAGAGGACACAGCAAGCACTGATGTCCCCAAAGTAGGAGCCCCCTGGCCAGTTGAAGGAGCAGCATTGGAGGTGGGAGAGAGGCTAGAAGAGAGAGGTCACAGGTGAAGACCTGGGATTTTACGCTGAATGAAGTAAGAAGCCTTTGGAGGGTTGTGAACAGAGAGTTTTTAGTATTAGTGTTTCTCATTAGACAACAACTCTTCTATCACTGGCCCAGCCTGCATATTTAAAAATGGGTTTGTTATCAAAATTTTAAAAAATGATAGGTCAACCTATATAAATGCTCACCTAAAAACAACTATATAAGAATGGTTTATTTTCTCAAAAATGTCTTGCAAAACATGTTTTTGTTTTTTTTTAATTTCAAAGGTTTATTAAGAAGTTGCTTGTGTTAACTTTCCTTTGCTATAACAAATTTCAGGATCAAAAGAAAAAGAGGAAGAGAAAGGGGCTAGGGCCCCATTATCCCCTTTCAGGACACACCCCAAGTTACCTAAGACCTCCTCTAGGCCCCCCTCTTAAGAATCCCACCAACTTCTAATAGTGCCAGAACTGGGGACCAAGCCTTCAACACATGGGCTTTGGGGGGACATTAAAAATCCAAGCTACAGCACCTCAGTACACACTTATACCTCTCATCTCCTTCACAACCTTATAGATATGACAATACTTTGATAGCTCTACCTGGGTTCCAATCTCAGAACTACTGAATGTCACTCTCTTGGTCTGTTTCTCTTTCCCCAAAGATAAGACAAACTGGTCCTTGCTGGTTACAGCCATGGCGGGTGGAGGGGAGATGAAGGGAAAATGCAGACATCAATGGGCCAATGGGATGGTCTAGGGTGAATTTTTTTCTTCCCAGAATGTTCTTCACATGTAATCATCACTTACTTCCACGTTCCACCCAGGAGTATCCTTGTAATAATAATGCTCACACTTATTTATTTATTTATTATCTATCTATTTATTTATTTATTTTGGCAGTGCTGGGGATTGAACCCAAGGCCTTGCTCATGCTAGGCAAGTGCTCTACCACTGAGCTACAACCTAAGCCCAATGTTCATACTTTCTTAAGAAAATATTGAAGTGCTTTTCCAGAGATGCACTGCATTGTCTCACTTGGGAAAGTTAGATATTTGACAGATACCCAGAAGGTCAGCGGCCGACGGGACCAGAGATCTTAGGAGGCTATTGTGTGGGCCTGGCTCCCATCAATCCACAGATATTTGATGTAGGCAGTGTTATATCTGTGTTACGTTATCGAGTAGAGCTGCACGCTGTCTTGGCCATAGACTTTACACTATTTATCTATAAGCCCTTTGATGTCCTAATTATATCTGACTTGCCTGGATTTAAAATTCAGTGGCCAGAATCCAGGGCCAGGTCTCCCTATGTTCCAACGTACCAAGAGCTTTGTGATAGCCCTAGAACAACACAACTCCCAGAGAAGGAAAGATCCCAGGAAAAAGCTCCCATAACTGCCTAATCAGTGGATGATTCCCAGGACATCATGGACACAAAGAATACCCGTGTGTAGGCCAGCAGAAATAAACTCCCACTTCTTGCTATAAAAGCGTTATTCCTTATTACTGTAATTAAATTCCCGGCATCATCCCTGGCAAAAGTTTTGTGTTCATGCAATCATGCAGAAAAAGCCAGGAACCCCACAGCAGCAAGTCCCTGTCTTCTCCCCTTCCTACAGTTTCCACCTCTTGCCAGTCTTCCATTCAAATTATTAATCCATCTAATGGATTAATCCATTGATGAGGCTACAATTCTTATTACAGTCCTTATGATCCCATGACATTCCTAAAGCACCACCTCTGGATATTTCTGCATTGTAGACCAAGTCTTCAACACGTAAACTTTCAGAGAACATTCCAAATGCAAACCATAACATAAAGTATTTAAAGCCCAAATGTAGAAATCAATTCAATTGCCCACTGAGAGAGAAAAATCCCCCCAAGTTCTAACCAACACCATGAAACTAATGCTTTTTGTAGTTGTTTCATTCAACAAATTCTCATTAAGTGGATTACCATCAAGAAGATACTAAACATCTTGAGCATTGGTTTCCACATTAGTGAAAAAAAGGATAATAATAGTATCTATTTTAGGGTTGTTCTGAGGATGAGATGGGTTAATTTATGTAAAGTGCTTAGAAAGCCCGGGCACTTGGCTGCCTCTTAGATACCATCTTAGGCATCTCTCTGGCCCTTAACTATAATTGAGCTAGACTTAGTCTTCTTTTCCCTTCCTTGAAGTCTTCCCACATACATTTTCTTTCATGGAAATATTCTTTCTGCCTCTGGCTACCTCATATTTATCCTTCATGTGTCAAGGGAAGAACAGCAGAAAAAGATTTAGGGGCCAGAGCTGACCACATACACACAGAGATGACTGTATACCTGTATGTGCCTGTACACATGTATACATACCTACATGCACGTTCAGCAGTACAGTGCCATCGGGAATAGAGACTGTGTCTACATGAAATCATGGCATTCCAATAGGACCATGAGGCCCTAGAGCCAGAAGTAACCATACAATTTTCCTGATCTTTATCAAAGTTCTTCATCCTATTTTGGTCTTAGACTTTTTAAAAAATATCATTGTGAATGCATTCAGGAGATTAAAAAAAAAAACTGCACCATGAACTATTAAAAGCATGAAAGCAGAAGTAACCATACAATTTTCCTGATCTTTATCAAAGTTCTTCATCCTATTTTGGTCTTAGACTTTTTAAAAAATATCATTGTGAATGCATTCAGGAGATTAAAAAAAAACTGCACCATGAACTATTAAAAGCATGAAAAATTGGTCCTGTGACTAAAGTTGTAATGATTAGAAGAAAAGATGAAGGGTTGACCAAATGCCTCCCTTTGGACTTACAGGTAAATGCTGCATCTATAGAAGACAGATAGAGAGAGACAACTCCCAAATGTAACCAGATAGACTTTTTTTTTTTTTTTTTTTTTTTTTTTTTTACTAGGGAGGATGAGATGGGTTAATTTAAAGGGGGGTACTTTACCATTGGCTACAACCTCAGCCCTTTTTATTATTTATTTATTTATTTATTGTTTTGAGACAGACTCTAAGTTGCTGAGGCTGGCCTCAAACCTACCATCCTTTTGTCTTAACCTCATGACACCCATGCCCTGCCCCCACCCTGTTAGGACAATTTTTGAAACAAGAGAGTTCATACACTGACCACTGTATGTTTGGATCTAAGAAATCTAAACTCTTTCCTAAGATTGAGAATCTAGCAGCTCTAACTTAGAATCTTGGCTCTACCACTAAACAGCTGGGTAATTTGGGGCAAATAATTAGCCTAAGTCTCAATTTCTCTTTCTGCTAAATGGGAATAATAATAAAGCCTACCTAATAAGTTTTTGTAACATTTAAATGAGGTGATCATTTGTTCCTGGCTGTTAGCAACAATCCAAGAAAAACAGGCTCCCTCATTCACTTCCTGCCTTAGTTCTTTCAAGGTGGAGTTAATCAACATTAAGAAATCATAATTAAGAAATACATTTTATTTCTAAGGCCAGCGCAAGCCTGTAATCCCGGCAGCTCAGGAGGCTAAAGCAGGAGGATGGAGAATTCAAAGCCAGCTTCAGCAACGGAGAGGTGCTGAGCAACTCAGTGAGACCCTGTCTCTAAGTAAAATACAAAAACAGGACTGGGGATGTGGCTCAGTGGTTGAGAGCCCCTGAGTTGAATCCTCAGTACAAAAAAAAAAAAAAAAAAAGAAAATATGGAGCCGGGGTTGTGGCTCAATGGTAGAGCGTTTGCCTCATATGTGTGAGGCACTGGGTTCAAATCTAAGCACCACATATAAATAAGTGAACAAAATAAATGTCCATAAAAGTCTAAAAAAAATCTAAAAAAAGAAAAGAAAAGATTTAATTTCTAAAAAAAAGAAAAAGAATTAAGAAAGACTGTTACTTGAGTAGTTACTTGAGTCATAAGATTGTACATAAGATTCAGTGCAAAAAAATATGATATCTTAAATTAACCCATAAATGCTGTGTTTGGAAAGAAAATGGAATTTGTTCCAGAATAATCATTTTTAAGCAAAAACAAACAACTTAGAAAGTAGAAAAAGAGCTGGGTGTGGTGGCATACACCTGTAATCCCAGCGACTCAGGAGGCTGAGGCAGGAGGATCGTTAGTTCAAAGCCAGCCTCAGCAACTTAGGGAGGCCCTAAGCAACTTGGTGAGACCCAGCCTCTAATAAAATACAAAAAGGAGCTGGGGATGTGGCTCAGTGGGTAAGTGTGCCTGGGTTCAATTCCTGGTACCAAAAAAAGAAGAAGAAGAAGAGGAGGAGGAGGAGGAGGAGGAGGAGGAAAGAAAGAAGAAAAAGCACTCTTAATGGATATGCAGTTGACCATTCCCCCCAAAAAAATCAATGAAAATGTTTAAGTGGCCAGTATTTTAATTCCACACCTAGGAGGAAAAGAGATGAAGAATTAAATTAAGATCAACAGATTCCTCCTCAAACATAAGTTTCACCACACATTTTGAGTGATAGAAATAGCAAGGAGAGCCATGAAGGCTAGCACATGCCTGTAACCCCAGCAGCTCAGAAGCATGAGGCAGGAGGAATGCAAGTTCAAGGCCAGCCTCAATAACTTGATGAGGCCCTAAGCAACTTAGTGAAATCCTGTCTCAAAATAAAAACTAAAAAAAAAAAAAAAATTTTAATGGCTGAGGACGTGGTTCAGTGGTTAAGTGCCCCTGGATTCAATCTCCAGTACCAAAAATATATATATTTACATGTTTATATAGCAAGGAGGTATGTTTACTTTGTCCATACTTCTAGGATAAGAGTTGGGTAAATGGTACATTCCTGAGAAATGAGTAAGTGCTCATAAACCACACTGTTTCCAATATGACCTGGGAAACAAGTGACAACATCTGGATCCTGGAAGGATTCATAAAGCCAACCAACGTGTCAAGATCACACCAGACACAGGGCTGACTTTGCCAATGCTGTTGTTTGTGCAGAACTCATTCCCTGAAGTCAAACAGCCCATCTCACTTATGTAGAAATTCCAAAGCATTCCATAGATTCTCAACATTTTGCAAAAATATAGAATTCTAGTTTAAGGCTCTAACTCTTTGTTCTGTTTGCTTGTGTTGGTGGGGGTGACCCCAGGGCCTCATGCATGCTAGGCAAGAGCTCTACCACTCAGCTACCCTCCAAGCCTGTAAAGTACTTTTGGGTTTTTGTTGTTGTTGTTGTTGTTTGTTTGTTTGTTTTTAACTGGTACTTCTGACAAGATGCCCTCCTTGACCAAAGTTTAGTCAGGCTCCCCTGAGATGCCTTCTCAGCCAGACACCAGCCTTTTTAATTCTATGTTGATCTTCACATTGCCCGTTTTTTTTTTTTTTTTTTTTAGCAAAAATCCTGCTAAACCAGTCTGATGATCCTGACTTGCCTTAGAGAAAATCCTATTAGTTGGTGTGGCCAGAATCACCCCTCATCCCTGACGATTCCTACTAGTGATTTTCTATCCACTGGCCCCCACCCTGCTCCTCCGCTATAAACTCCCACTAGTCCAAGCTCTATTCGGAATTGAGCCCAATTCTATATTGAGGTCTTTTTCCCCTGATTGAGATAGTTCTTGAATAAAATCTGTTTAACCACTTTAATATCTGCCCATTGTGGCTTCTTTTACATTTCCCAGCCCAATCACTCACCTATTCCCCAGACTTGGTTCCCAATGACTACTAACTGTTCCTCCAAATCAAATACATCCTTAGAAGATAGACCACCAAAGCACAGTGGTACATGTCTGTCATTCCAGATACTCAGAAGGCTGAGCTAAGAGATCACAAGTTGGAGGCCAGCCTGGGAAACTTAGCAAGATCCTGTCTCAAAATAAAATAAAAGGGCTGGGGATGTAGCTCCATGGTACAGTGCTTGCCTAGCATGCTTGAGGCCTGGGTTCAACCCCAGTCCCTCCAATAAAAAGATGCTGATTCCCCACCAATAAAGATATATGAAAATCTATGTTGCAGGCTTAGAAAATAAAATCAAAGGAGGGGTTGTGGAAATCTTTTTTTTTTTTAAAGGGAGAGTGAGAAAGAATTTTTAATATTTTATTTTATTTTAGTTGTCAGCGGACACAACATCTTTGTTGGTATGTGGTGCTGAGCGAACCCGGGCCACATGCATGCCAGGCGAGCGCGCTACCACCTGAGCCACATTCCCAGCCCAGGAAATCTTTGTATTATTTAAACAAAAGACCCAAGGTGATTTCTTGAAGAGTGGCAACTGTTATTTGTTCATGTTCAATATTTTGTTTGTTTTTGAAACAAGTATTACCCAAGCTGGCCTCTAAATTGCAATCCTCCCATCTCAGCCTCTCAAGCTGGCATTATAGACACACCATCATGCCCAGCTAGTTTTTTGTTTGTTTGTTTGTTTTGGTTTTGTTTTTTAGTCACAGCTCTTATACTCTTTAGGTAAATCAAAGAAACATGACATCTAGTAACTTGAGTCATTTGACAGATGGTCTCAACCCCGGCTAGTCTGACTTCTCAGCTCCACTTTCAGTCTTTCTTAATTCTTTTTCTTTTCTTTTTTTTTTTTTTTGTAGTTGTAGATGGACAGAATGCCTTTATTTTATTTGTTAATTTTTATGTGGTGCTGAGAACTGAACCCAGTGCCTCATCTCATGCATGCTAGGAAAGTGCTTTGCCACTGAGCTACAGCCCCAGCCCTTTCTTAATTCTTTAGTCTCTGAAAAAGCAAATCTCTTTCTGCCTGAGTTCTCCAGTTCTTCTTACCCTCCCTTTCAGGCCAACCAGACTTTAAAGAGTTGACTGTCATATCTCTGGACCTCAGATCTTGCATTATACTACCCACCCCCTGACCTCCCCACCCCTGATTCCTCTGAACTACTCCTTCACACCTGCCTCATTCTAAGCCTCTTCCTCAGCCTCCCTCAGCAGTGGGTCCTGACGTCTGGTAAGCAGATTCCTTCATTTCTGTTTGAGCATCTGTCACACTTGTCCATCCTGTCATCCATCTGGAGCCTCAAACCCCCATCTTGGGAAACCTCAAATCCCCTAACTCCACTGTCTGATCACATCAGCCTCCACTACCTCTGACCCACCCAACAAGGGAAAGTACATATGCCATCATTGACTTCAACTTGACTTCAGCTTTCTGAACTCAACGTTTTCTTTCTTACCTACAAAAGAGATCTTTCAGCAGGGTGTAGTGACACATGTCTGTAGTCTCAATAACTTGGGAGACTGAGGTAGGAGGATCCCAAGTTCAAGGGCAGGCTGAACATCTTAGCAAGATCCTGTCCCAAAATACAAAATAAAAAGAACTGGGGATATAGCTCAGTGGTAGAGTGACCCTGGTTTCCAACAAAAGAAAAAGAGATTTTTTTTCCCCCATAGCAATTGGAGTTTAGATCCTTTCAGTCCAAAAGAGAATAAATGAGATGATATAGAATGAGAGGCTATTTAATAGTCTTGAAGAGCCATACCAGCTGGGTGTGGTGGTGCACGCCTATAATCCCAAAGGCTCAGGAGGCTGAGGCAGGAGGATTGAGAGTTTAAAGTCAGTCTCAGCAAAAGCGAGGCACTAAGCAACTCAGTGAGACCCTGTCTCTAAATAAAATACAAAAGAGGGCTGGGGATGTGGCTCAGTGGTTGACTGCCCCTGAGTTCAATCCCTGAGCTCTACAAATATCAAGCTCTGTTTTGGGTTCCAGAAGCCTCCAGCTGAGCCAAGGCCTCTTCCTTTTGTGGGGCAGCACTGACCCGTGCTGGGGCCACAGACCTCTCCCCATAGGCATTGCCTAGCCCTGAGGAATCAAGGTCTGAGAAGCCACCCAACCAGTGGGGACCACCAGGTTTGTGGGGAGGCGAGAGGGCTGCCAGTACTAAGTACATCTAACGACTCTTCTGTTGTTTTCCTTCAAATATCTTCCAAAGGGGAATGTCTTTTAAAATCCGAGAGCATTCAAAGAACAAAGATGTGAAAGAGGCTAGGAAATAGGACCCAAGAGGAATAGGGAAAAGAAGCTCCAATTCTTAGTCTGAGGAGGAGAAGCCTAGAGGCCATTTAACAATGGCCTGCAAGGTTTAAAGCGCTATTCCTCCGAGAATGGAGACCAGCTGTTCACCTTCTCCAGCGAGGCCAGAACAAAAGGAAATGAGCTTCAGCTTCCACATGAGTGATTTAAGCTGGAAAATCATCTCTGCCAATGAGGATATCAGACTTGGGATAAGTTATCAAGGGAGATGGGGGGCTCTCCTCTGGAGCTCTTCAAAAAGCCAAGAGGCCCATTTTCCTGGGTGGGTCAGGTGCAATTCCATCGGCAGGCGGACTGAGGAGGGGACTGGAGGAGGCCCCACCCTCAGCAGCGTGGGCTTCCATGACTCTGTAATATTCACAAATAGCCAGTGTTTCGTCCTCTCGGTCTGTCCGGTGACCTAATAGTTATCAGACTCTGGCATTTGCAGAATTGAGTCAGGCAAGAAGTGATAGAGAAGGCAGGCATGCGAGGGATGAGAAAAAGGAAGAGAAATTGATTAATTTTCCATGGGAGAAGGAGCACGAACCTGCAAATTGCTAAACTTTGGTCCTTAGTAACTATCAGTTTCTAAAGTAAGAATCTCCCACTTTCTCATATGAAAATAAGCCTCCACATAAGTACACTAATTGGCCCTTTTTTTTCCTTTCTTCCTGGGGTTTCCTGGCCTCCCTTTGAGTCCTTCATACCCTCCCTTTACCCCCTCCATATTACCCTGTTCCAGGTTCCTACAAACAAAATCCAAAGATGGATTCTTGTTACAAATCCAAAGCCCAATTCTTTGGCATAACACTACCCATCTATTAAACTCTAACCCAGCACCTGACCCACCCCTACACAGGAAAGCATCCATTATGCAAAATGCTTGGGATCAAAAGTGTTTCAGATTTGGAGTTTTTCAGATTGGGGAATATTGGCACATAAAAATAATGAGGTATTTGGGGGATATGACCCAAGTCTAAACACACAATTCATTTAAAATATATATGTATATATATATATATATATATATATATATATATATATATATATATATATAAAATATTTATTTTTTAGTTGTAGTTGTTCACAACACCTTTGCTTTATTTATTTATTTTTATATGGTGCTGAGGATTGAACGCATGCGCTAGGCAAGCGTTCTACTGCTGAGCCACAATCCCAGCCCCATTTTATATATATCTTATTCACATAGCCCGAAGATAACTTTATACAATATTTTTAATAATTTTGTGCACAAAACAAAGTTTCACAGTATAGAATTTTCTAATCATAGCATCATGCTAGCACTCAAAAAGTTCCAGATTTTGGACTTTCAGATTAGGGATGCTTGGCCTGTACATTTTTTTCTTATTTTTAAGGCCTTCAGACATCTGTTCATTCTTTGGCTTTCTGTATGAAGCCCAGCACCAGAGACGGACTTCTATGTCTGTGGAACCAGTGTCTCTGAAGCACATGTGTCTCCAGCAATAGCCAAGCCTGCTGGGCCAAACGGCCCCAGGAACATCACTCCTCTATCTATGGATGGCAGAGCCACCACCCCAGGATTGGGCTGCTCCCACCCAGAGACAAGCCCTGGGAATGACAAGAAGGAAGGGATCTTACCTAGTGTCTCATCCAATGCCCAAGTGTATGTCCCTGGGGTGGTCCACTCATAGGACTACCTTCCTTGGGCCACTGTCATGGCGAGTACCGAGATGTGAATCCCAGCAGAGCTGGGTTTTATTTACCTGTCCTGGTCACTGTGTGTGTCTCCAGGGCTTAGAACAGTGACTGAAACATACTTAGGGAACAAAAAAAGCATTCACTGACTAAATAATGATTGGCATTGCAGGAAAGGCTTGGAGACCATCCATTTCCACCTCTTGTTCCAGAAAGGAGGTGTTCAGTACCAGGCCTTTCCCAGTTCTTTGAGACTCTTAAAGACCCACCTGTACCCCTGGAAATAAGTAGTTCATCCAATCAAATAGACCATGCTAATATGTTAATGGGTACCAGTGGGTAAAGGCATCCCCCTCCCTCTGGGTCCTTAGTGGAGGCTGGCCTCCCCCAGACCCTTTTGCACCAGCCCCTACCCTTGATGGGCAATGGGCATTCAGCCCCAGATGCAGAGCTGAAAGGAGCCTCCCCTTCCACCACCCGCCTGAATTCTTGAGTTGATGCCAAGAAACAGCCAGCTGGAGCAGAACCGGCTGAGATGAGAGTTTTACTCCTCTGCCAAGGAGAGATTCTGCTGACTGTCCCCAGGAACTCACACAGCGGTGCCCAAGTGGAGTGAACACAGAGCAAGCCCCGGGCCAGGGAGAGGGAGCAAGCTGGGGCCTCTCAGAGGCCCCAGGGCACACGGTCATCACTCACTGCCAGCAAGTCCTCACCCTGAGGTGAAGGGCACAGAGCAAAAAGCACCAACTGATGGGGATTCCAGCTCCCAAACCTGGCTGTGCGTTCCCCAGAACCACCCAGGGGCTTTTTAAAAATAGATCCTTTGTGTCCTGGCCCAGTTTACCAACCCTGTGAGAATCTCAGAGGGTTGGCCCCAGAATCTGTGCTTTTGAAAACACCGTGAGTAATTCTCACAGATAACCCAGTTTGTGAGTGACTGTCCCACTGCCTGACTGACCTATATTCCCTCCCCTTTTTCTATTACTCTCACTCCCCCTCGGGAGGGAAGGATCGTCACATTACACCAATTGATGGCTCCCGTCACTGAGTCTCTACTCTCTCCCGCAGGATGCGTTTAAGCCAGTATCCTCTGGATCACATGGGAGTGGACACCCTGAAGCCAGGACATCAGGATGAAGTCATCTCTGCTCATTCCCAGCTCAGTTGTCAGTTAGAAGATGAAAGGCCAGGGAGAACATTTCTTTATTCAAGTCAACAAATCCTGTCCCGGAGAGGAGAGCAGTAGCCAACATGAATACACCACACCCCTTAATCCCAAGAACTGGACAACACAGTGGGAAACTGGGCTTGTAAATGGCTACCTAGGAAGAAAAGATGGGAATAAGCCCCAGCCCCTGGGTGGAGACCCTCTTTGTCTGGACTCTGCGCTGGGAGGATTGCTTTCCATCACTAGCTGGAAAGTGAGGCTCCTCACACAGCAGCCGGCAGGCCCTGGTCCCCAGCCTGTTCCAGGGGAGGGGACACCTCAGGAGTTCTGAGTCTGGCTTGTTCAGTTTCACTTCTTCACTGGTTCTGGGCCTCTGCAGGGTGTGTTCACCTGACCTGGTTTCTGGACTATTCCATGTGATTAAACCTTTGTGCTTGAGTTCCAGACTGGGGAGCCAAGTCTCCATCCATTTCTATGGCCAAGAAGTTGCTTTGACACTTGCCTAGTTCCTTTAGGATTAGGACCTGGGCTTCTCTTGCGCATTCTCCTGGCCCTGAATCCTGCTTCACGGTCTCTAAACACACTGCTAGGCTCTGCCTGAAGCCTGTTGCCCATTGCCCCTGTCACTATTCCCCGACCTCTGGCTGCAGCCTCGCCTGTTGCCTTTTGCTGATTCTCCATGACCCTGGCCACGTGCCCCGGGAAAGTTCTCTGCCTCCTGCCATGCCCATCTCCTGATACCCTGCTTTGCCTGCCTCACTTCTTCCAGTTCCCTTCAGCTGTTCTTCTTCTCCCCATCTATGCTATCTCTAACGTGAGCATTTGCTAATATGAATCACTTTGAAAGGACACACTTAGAGGATTCTGTGTGTAAAGGACTCTGTGATTTCTCTATTTTCTATTACTGCCATGCAATCAATTGTCCTTTCAGCCAATGATTTGAAAGAACGCCCTTTTAATGGTTTCATCTCTATCAGATTAATGCTCCTTGATAACAATGACTGATTCCTTTATGGACCTAAGAAGTTGGTGAGTGTGTTCATCTGTAGGAGTTCTCAAACCTCACTGTGGCTCACAATTACATAATTATCTGGGATGGCTGTGTGTGTGTGTGTGTGTGTGTGTGTGGTACCAGGGAGGGAGCTCAGCATCTTGCTTATGTTAGGCAAGCGCTTACCATTGAGCTACCGACCCCGTCCATGCCCTGGAATGCTTTTTAAAAACTTAACACCAGGACTCCACCTTCCAGTATTTCAGTTCCATTGGCTTAAAGTTGGACTTTGCATCAATATTTTTTAAATACTTCCCGGGAGATATTAATGTGCGTCCAGCCTTGAGATTCACTGATTTATATAGGAAAATCATGTGTGATAAAAATAGATCCAAATATTCACTTCCTGGAGATCTTTTGATTTAGAATAGTGGCTCCTAACCACCTTCTTCTCATGCTAGGCAAAAGATGAAAGCCCACCCTGCCCCACCCATTCCCATTCCTAGGAGAAAAGAGCAGCGTGATAAAGAATCGGAAGGCAGTGTGCTCATGATTTTACATCCTGAAACGATGCTTTAAAGATAGCCCAGCCAGAGGCTGGGAATGTAGCTCAGTTGGTAGATTGCTTGTTTTGCATGCATAAGACCCTGGATTCGATCCCCAGCACAACAACATTAACAAAAGATAGCCCAGACAATTGATGATGCATTAATGCTTTACAAGGTTATTTAAAGAACACAAATTCATTGGTAGCATATCACCAAGGATGTGGCACAAACAAATATTAGGGGAATGCCATAATCATCAGGTTCAGCAGTGAGCATATGGACAAATGGCCCTTGAACTATAGCACATTCATAAATGCACTAAAGACTGGTTACTGGAAAATGACAGACCAGCCTATTACAGGTGGTGTATACGTGTAATCCCAGCAGCTTGGGAGGCTGAGGCAGGGAGCCAGTCTGAGTTCAGAGCCAGTCTCAGCAAAACTGAGGTGCTAAGCAACTCAGTGAGACCCTATCTCTAAATAAAATATAAAATAGAGCTGAAGATATGGCTCAGTGGTCAAGAGCCCCTGAGTTCAATCCCCAGTGAACTCTCCCCGCGACACACACACACAAAAAAAAAAAAAAAAAGAAAGAAAATAACAGGTTAAAGAAAACTTTTTATGACGATTGGTACCATCAACACTAAAAGCATCATACACATCACTCAAACTAATAGGAATTTATTATTAAAAACATAAAGCCAGGTACAATGGCATGTACTATAGGCCCAGCTATTCAGAAGGCTAAGGCAGGAAGAACCCTTGAATCCAGGCATTCAAGGACAGCCTGGGCAACAAAAGGAGGCCCTGTCTCTTTAAAAAAATAAAATATAATAAATAAAAGCATAACAAGCAGCAATTTGAAATCACAACCATATCCAGACAAGTGAGCCAAGCATCCTTCCCCTGGTTTGCAGGAATCCTCGAGCGTCTAGGCTTAGTAAAGTTACCACATCTAGCATGATGGCCAGTGCCTTAGAATAACGGAGTGCCATCAGCAAATGCTAGGAATGAAATTGATTTGGTTGCTTAATGTTACGCATAAATACTCCTCACTACCCATGTGGTAGAATAGTGGTTAGGATCCTGCTCCATAAGTTGAACACAAAAGTGAAAATTTATGAAATTTTGCCTCATTTGTCCAAGAGAATCCTCCTAAAAGACCATATATATTTCAATCTGTTTTGGCCCATGAAGAGAACATTCCTGTTAGAGATTCCTGGATTTTTGAGGAATGCCATTTACTGCCATTTTCACTACAGTTTGAGACAGGAAAATTTATATTATTCTTTTAAAAATGATTTAGGTGCAAATCGGACCCACCTGGTTACAAATACTCCTAGAAGCAAACAGTTTTTATTCTAATGTATGCATTCATTTACTTACGGGACAGACAACTATCTTTAATAAGCGAGAACTTCAGTAACTGAGAAAGTATATATACCAAGCATGCATGTGTCAGGGTGGGGGGATCAACTTTGAATAGAAACTTTTCCAAAGGCACATCTGGCATAGCCTGAATGACTTATCCAAGTTTTTGATGGAAAACAAATTTTCTTCCAAATGGCACTTTCTGCAGACCAAGAAATTGGGGGTGGGTATCAGCCTAAAAAATAGAACTAGTATAAATTCAAATATCCAGGTCAAATAGGACCATTAAGATCTGAATATAAGAGAATCCAGAAACCATTAGAAAGTCTAGAATCTTGGAGGTTTTTTTGCAAAGATACTAGAAGTCTGAGGCACAACTGAAATGGAAAAATAAAAACTTAGTTTGTGTTCCTTCTCATTCTCTGAATTTCCAGAAACAATATACCTGCCAGTTCCTGGAAATTTAGGAGCTTACAACACGAATACCATCACTTTTTTTTTTTTTTTTTTTTTAGAATGAGAGAGGAGAGAGAGAGAGAGAGAGAGAGAGAGAGAGAGAGAGAGAGAGAGAGAGAGAGAGAGAATTTTTAATATTTATTTTTCAGTTCTCGGCGGACACAACATCTTTGTTGGTATGTGGTGCTGAGGATCGAACCCGGGTCGCACGCATACCAGGCGAGCGCGCTACCGCTTGAGCCACATCCCCAGCCAGAATACCATCACTTTAATGAGTACCAAATATATCCTATAAATATGACATAAGATACTTTCATTCTGTAAGTTTAAAACTAAGGTGAGAATTGATATTTTTAAGTTTCTATAGAACAGGAAGTTCGTTTTTTTTTTTAATCTCAGCATCTTCCAATTCTTAGTATAATATCTTTTTAATTATTATTATGGATTTTACCAAAAAGATGGCTTCAACTGGATTATGGGCCTTAATGCTTATAGAGCAGGGAGATCCTAAGCTTAATCTACTTTTCCAAAGAGCCACTTTCCAGAAGTCACAATGAGTACAACAGATTGGATAGGAAACCATCCCTCTTGCTAATCAGGGACCACATCAGTCAGTTACCAGCACCCTACATTTACATATAGCTTATCTCCATGCTCACTAGAAAAATTGATCTCTTGCATTCTGGGGGACACACCCTAACTGTGACCTTTCAACAGAGATGCCAAGTGGCATTAACAGCACCCAGTCTCTGAGGAGCATGCCTACTTCTCCCCAGTTTTTTGCCTCTTTTCGAAGGCAATCAAGCCCACACTCTGGCCACCCACCACTCTTTCCCAAACTTTCCTGGTCATTCCAAATTGCCCCAAACATTTATCTGAAACAAAGAAAACCAAACCATATATTCTCAGTAATTGTCTGGATGATCTGATTTTAGAAACGGGGAGCTCTGGAATCACGCTGGGTAGCATTGCTAATCAGGTAGGTTTGGGAACCACAGACCCACCCCTCCAGCGTCTGAAGTGGGATTGTGACTTTCATCCTGTTTCTGCAAACAGGCAGACTGCTCTGAGCAGTTTGAGCCAGTGCTGGTCTCGAAGATGCGGGACTGACCTTAGCATACCTGAGAAGGGTCAGCAGTCTTCATGCGCTACCCATCCTCTACATTTTCTGGATGGGATATGTCACCAGAGGGGTTCTGAGGAGGCCCCGAGAGGGGGACCTCAACACAGGATGACAGGGACCTTAACATAAAATGATGGAAAAGAATTCCAGTACACCTCAGCTACTGAGGCACAAAGATTTATTTAGGAAAGGAAGGTGTACACCTTCCTGAGAGAATGCAGGCTATCTCAAGAGAAAAGTAGCCTTCTAGGGCTCAGGTTCCTCCACTGAAGAAGACTATGAGGGGTGGGCATGGGAAAGTGTATGGGGATGACATCAATTAGGTAATCGCAGGGCGGTTTATGGTGGCCTGGCTGTCCTCAGGCTCCTTAGGTTGATGTCATCTCCATTATCTGACCAATAGATAATGATGAAAAAGTATCCTGTATTAGAAGTTTCATATCTTCCGTTGCTCAGTCTATTAAAAAATACATGTATGCTGGGAGGGGTGACACACGCCTATAATCCCAGCAATTTGGGAGGCTGAGGCAGGAGGTTCAAAAGTTTGAGACCAGCCTCAGCAATCTACTGAGTCCTAAGCAACTTAGGGCGACCCTGTCTCAAAAAAATAATAATATTAAAAATAAAAAGGGCCGAGGGTGTGGCCCAGGAGTTAAGCACCCCTGGGTTTGATCCCTGGTACAAAAAAAAAAAAAAAAAAGTATTAATGGATTAATTAACCGTGCAAAGGGGAATTTTTATAAGTGGGTGAATTTCCAGTATCTTTAAGACTGTGAGCAAAGATCTGTAGATTTCCCAGGAATTTGGAAGTGACAGGAGTGGCAGGGAACTGATACGGTAGGGAGCAACAGGTCTGAGAGGAGTAGTGACCCTGGGAGTGAAGGCCTGAGTAACTTTAGTAGTGGCTTTTGGGTTAAAGTTGTAATCTCCTTTACCTTCCTTTTATCTTCTTCTTACCTATTTTAAAGTTTCTTCTATCTTACTGGGTGTACTTAACGAGAGACTCCTGAAGCAGACTTCTCAGGATGTCCACAGCCCCTTGGTATGGGAGAATTGCTGGAAGGACTGTATTTTGTAAAATCAGAATGTAAGAACTTTTCTGGTAAATTCTTTCTCTCTTTCTCTCTCTCTTCCCTTGTTTCTTCTCTTTTTAACTGTTTCCCCACCACCACCCACTGTGCTGGGAAACAAACTCAACACAAGCTAGGCAAGAGCTCTACCCCTAAGTTGAATCCCCACCCTTTCATAATTTTTGAGACAGGGTCTCACCAAGTTGCCCAGGCTGGACTTGAACTTGAAATTCTCTTGCCTCAGCCTCCCAAGTGGCTGGGATTACAGGTGTGCACCACTGTGCCTGACTTTTAAAATATTCTTGAAGATAAATGTAAACAAACAAAATCAGGAAGGTGTGTAAAAAAAAGCTGAATTGTCATGAGTAAGCTTGCAACATACATAAACTATATGTGGACAATCAAGAAATAACTATGGTAACATTTCTCAAATTTTTTTTTAAAAAAAGCATCAATTTATTCATTTACCATAAAAGAAGTTCAGAGGAAATTCAACCTCTCAGGAGATCATTTTAACAGTGATGAATCAAATTGATAAAAATCTCCTCCCAGCCTTCTAGAAGACAGGAACAAAAATTCCTTGTGTCACTTTAAAAAATGTAAACCTTGTGTTTTGTCAGCCAACATCCTTTGTCCAGAAAATCTAGAGGTTTGGGATAAGACAGGACCCCTGACGGGGAATCAGGATGAGGGATTAACAATAGGAAATGTGGCATCAGGCAAGGGAATGTTCCGGAATAACATCAGTGTCTAACTTCCTTCCCCACATGCACAAAAAGAGTATGTGAGGGAGCTTCACAAGCTTAAAAATGTGGCCTGGTTTAATGCAATAGATGAGTTAACACACTTAGAATCTACATTTGAAAATCCACTCTAAAGGGAATTGATTTTGTACACTGTGCAAAATAGGATCTAAAAATAGTGCACCATTTGGGCTTCAGAGAGGACACCAAAAAAAAAAAAGTGTACCGCTTACTCTGATGTACACAAAATTAGCATTATTTTGTGTTTCCCTTTTCTCAAAGATGCAGGCAGTTTGCAAAGTACCACATTGCTTGACCAGAAAATTAATTGGTGGGCTTTCCCCTTCCTTCTCGGATGTTTTCATAAGAGGTCAAAAAAAAAAAAAAGAGAGAGAGAGAGACAGAGTTTAAAGAATGTTCTGGGCACTGCATTTCCTTTCAGATAACAGGGCAGAAGTCCCATCACAATCATTTAGGGATGCATTGAGGTTGATCTGATGTAAATCTGACTTTGCTCATTCCAAAAGGCAGGTAAGCCTGGATCACACACCTGTGATTAATCTGGCCGAGCACCAGGGCCACAATTGTTTCTTCATGTAGCTGCAGATGAAAAAAAAAAAAAAAAAGGCAGGCTGTTAGTAAAATACGTTTAACTCCTTGTGTGCCTGCACGAGTGGATAATTATGTGGAAAAGTGAAAATGGGAGGTGAGACCCCCTCCTCCATCACCAGTGAGAAGATCCGGTGAATACAGAGTCAAGGAGCCCAGAGAACCTTTGTACTGAAGGAAAAATCAAATGGTCTCTCCCTTCTAGTCAAATATTAACATTCATTTGCCTTCATGAACAACCGCATAGTATTTTCTGAGCTCATCCTGTTGCGTATCCCCTCCTCCCACACCCAAGATTTCTGCTGGGATGTGCTTCCTGCGGTAAATGATGAGCAGTCTTCTCAGAGCTCTTGGAAAAGCATTAGCCTAGTGCTTGCTTCAAACAGTCACTAAGGCTTAGCAATAAGAGAACAAACTAAACAATGGTCCTGCCATGGTGCTATTTGAAATGCTAATTGTATAAGAATCTTCACCATGGGGCCTGAGTTGTGACTCAGTGGTAGAGCGCTTGCCTAGCATGCTTGAGGCACTGGGTTCAATCCCCGGCACACATAAAAATAAACAAATAAAATAAAGGTAAAAAAAGAAATTGAACTTAAAAAAAAATAATCTTTACCTTTATGATCAGAATCAGTTAAATTCTCACCACATACACAAATGCCAAGTACACATGGTAAAGAATGTTGTGATGATTTGCAGATCCTAATTGTCCCCAGATGGCTATGTGTAGAAGGCTTGGTCACCAGTCTGTGGTGCTGTTGAGAAGTGGCAGAACGTTTAGGAGTTGGGGCCTACTGGGAGGTTACTGGGGATGTGCCCTGGAAAGGATGCTGGGAGCTCACCATCCCCCATATCTCCTCCCACCCCTTCCTGGCCTCCAGGATGTGAGTGACTTCCTCTGCCAGGTGCTCTCACCATGATAGGCTGCATTATCACAGGCTGAAAAGCAACCAGTCAAGTGATCATGAACTGAAACCTCTGAAATTGTGAGCCAAAATAAATTTGCAAAATAAAAAAGTATTTGCAAACAGCATGTTCCCGAGCATGCTGGGTTCTAACGCCTGTGTTCAAACTCATCCCTTGAGAAACTGCCCTCGAAATGATGGGACGATTTCCAGACCCAAGCTTGAAACACCCAGACAGTCTGTATTTGTCCAGCAATGGTGAGTCAGAGGAGACTTTAAAAGAATAGAGTGTCAGAGGCAAATGTTGGCAGTAGCCCCTCAGATGAGGCCAAGAGAGAATGGGGAACTAGCTCAACAACTATTTGAGTCACAGGCATGAAGACGGACATGTCGGATCGTCTCAGTCTGGCACCATTAGGTATCTTAATTAGAGAACTAACTCCCCTTGTTCCTATTTCTGTGGTCACAAAACAGCTCTATTCCTACAGAATTTGACTTCCCACATAACCTGCCTTTGCTATTGGCCACAGGCTGCCAGTATTCAGTCCCCTTTGGCCTGTTTAGTCATAAAAAATTGGCAGGCACTTGGTCTATCTATCATTCTCTGAGTTTGGTGAATGTGACTCCACCCCTGAGAAACATTCCGCTTCCCACAATCTGTGGGTTGATAAATTAGGTTTCTGTGCCTCTGAGGTTAAGGACCATATTCTCAAGTCTGAAAAATTCTCCAAGAAAATAACAAATTCTCAGATTTTCTTGGGCATATGTCTGACTACACCCAGCCTCACCATTGGCCCATCTCCTCACCAAGGTGTCGAAAGTGACCATCTCCATACTTGTGCTGACTATAGTTAATAACAATGTGTACTAGAAAACTACTAAGAGGGAGATTTCAAGTATTCTCAGCAATGACAGTAAGTATATGAGGAGAAAGAAAGTGAAAGGAGACAGAAAAAAAAAAGATCAAATTTGCTCTTGGTAAAGGGCACCTGTGCCATTCACAATAACCTATAATCAACAGCCCAAAGTAAGTCCTGATATTAGTATTTCCTTCCCTCTCTCCGGAGCCTGATTAAGGGACAGCTGTACAGAAAAATGAGAAAACAATGAACATGTCTGGCAAGTTCAAGGCCAGACTCAGCCATTTAGTAAGAAATTAAAAATAAAAGTAAGTTTTTAAAGGACTGGGGATGTAGGTCAGTGATAGAGCAACCCTGAGTTTAATCCACAGTAACCGCCCCCCTCCCCCAAAAAAAGACAGGAACATGGAGCTCTCAGGTCAGCCCAGCTCTGCTCAGGAGCAGATGGAGCTATGGCAGCCGGGACTTTCTGTCGGACATCCCTTGTCTCCCATGCCCTCCAGGAGCCTCAGCGTCCTCCAGCTGACAGCTCTTTGCCATTCACTCACTGGGCAGGTGGCTGCATCCTTTCACCTGCCCCTGCCCTGCTCCCTGAATTTGCCCCGTGGGATCAGCATTCTGCCACATGCTGAGGCAAAGCAGGGAGGAGGCAGCCCTCCTTTAGAGGAAAAACTGTCTGTCCTGTCCTCACAGGGCCATGACACCCACTGTGTAAGATCAAACGTCCCCCACCTGCCCCCAAGTCCAGTACCACGGGGGTGACCTGAACACCTGAACGGATATGCTTCCGTGGAGAAATGGAAGCACATTCTTTACTGAGAGCCCTAACGACTGGAGCAAAAGTGGGAGCCCCTGTCGGGCAGAATATTTCACATTCCCACGGATGACCTCAGGGTGACTCACCAGCATGCCTCCTCCAGAGACTCTGATGTGGCAAGAGACTGAGGACGGGTTTCCTGTTTGATTTATACCCTCTTGTTTCCTCTCACCTCCAATCATCAAGGAGAGGGAAGGGGGACAGCGCAGGGTGCAGTGGTTCTTGGATGGCTGCAGACTTTCCTGCCAACTGCCTGTAACTTCTGCCTTCCAGCTCCACGTTGGCAAGAAGCACCTCTCACACTTGGGCCTTGCCTGCAGGCCTGGATATAGAAGCCTCCCTGCTCCTTCTCCCCTTCTGTTCTCAAATGCACAGGTACCTTCAGGAATAGTCAGAATAGCCAATACTCTATTATTCCTACTGTTCTTACAGCAGTTGTGGAAAAGCTTCACCTGTATTAACTCACTGAATCTCCACACACCCCGTGGTGGACACTCATTGTCATTTTCTTCATATATTAAAGTTGAGGAAAATGTGTTCAGGATCTTGCCCGAGGCCACTCAGCCACCTATTCTCATCAAGACAACAGAAGAGCTTCCCTGTTCAAATAAAATAAACTGACAGTTGATCATAGAAGTAAAAGACCCACATTGTAATTTGTAGTGGTTCTAATCTGCTACTCAGAGGGTTGGTCCCAGTTTAAATAAGGCCTTTTGAAGTTTTTTTGTTGAGAGGCAGATAAAGTGGAAAGTATAGGTGGGCTTTGAAGTTGAAATTCCTGTTAAGCCATCTGCTCATTATGTGACCTTGGACAAGTGATTTAGCCACTCTGAGCTTCCATGTTTTTATTTGCACAAGGGGGTCAGATGATAATACACATGTCACTTAGGTATTGGTCTCCCAAAGATATTGTACAGGAAGCACCTAGTGCAGGGCCTGGCACCTTGAAAGTACTCAATAAATGAGAGGGTCCTTTTCCATTGTCAAACTAAATGACAAAGAGAGATTCTCTGAGGATAATGAATTTATCTGAGAATAAACATCCCAGTGGGAATACGCAGAGATTGAAACAAGGGGCAGTTTTTAAAGGGCAAAAAACAAAGAGGTTTCATAAATGGCTCTGAATCAATTATCCTTGGCTACAAGGATCCAGAACAAGGGTGGCATCAGTTCAAGATTGGACAGATGTCCTTGCAGAAGTATTTTCTATGTCAGTTGCAGTAGGTTTTGTGCAAGACTGTGGTTCTGGCAGGGTGTTTTGTAATAGTTTTTGTTAGGCAGCTTGTGGGTAGGAGTCCTTCTATCATGACCTCCCCCTGGCTGTTTTGTCAAGGTTTGACACCAGTGACTCCATCTTAAATCTGACAATTTTCACAATGAATATTTTTTTTTAAAAAAAAAAAAAAGCTTCTATAAATGATTTTGTGCTTCTAAATAGCATAGCACATCATGTCCCTTACATCGGTATATGTATTAACTATATACTAATCATACTAATCATATGTTAATCATGTATTTTAGGTCATTTATACTCCTAATTTTTCAGCCCCCAACATATTCCCAGAAGGCAAGAAACATGTATTCATCTCTGATCTTTTAAGGATCCTAATATTAGGATCCTTAAGATGAAAAGTCCAAATAGCAAAGTAAAAATATAAGCAAAGAGAATTATCTACTTGTGTTTTTAAGTAATATAACAAATTTATGCATGTATGTGCATTCACATTTTTTTGAAGGATAAACAAGAGACTATTAACAGACTTATCTCTAGGGATGGGTGAAACAAAGAAACCTTTCTGTTTTTTACCATCTCATATATGCATATCCATGTTAGTCTGTTAGTCAGCTTTCTATCACTGTAACAAAATATGTGAGAGACGAAAAAAAAAACCTTAAGAGAGGAAAGGTTTATTTTGGCTCACAGTTTCAGAGGTTTCAGTTCATAGTCAGTAGGCCTCAGTGGTTCTGGACCTGTAGCAAGGAAGTATAATATGGTGAGAGCACGTGGTGGATGAAGCTACTCACCTCAAGGACAAAAGGAAGCAAACAGAAAAAGAGGAGACTGGTGCAGTGGCACATGCCTGTAATTGCAGCTACTCGGGAGGCTGAGGCAGGAGAATTGGAAGTTTGAAGAGCCAGCCTAGGCAACTTAATGCCACCCTATCTCAAAATAATTTTTTTTTTTTAAAAAGGAGAAAGGGAAGGGACTGATGTCCCAATATGTCCTTCAAAGGCCCACTCCCAATGACCTAACTTCCTCTAACTAGGCCCCACCTCTTCTACCATCTCCCAAAAAGTGCTACAGGTTGGGACCAAGCCTTAACACACGGGCTAGGGTATCTAAGATTCAAACCACAGCAATTTCACAATTAAAAAGAAGGGAAAAGATGGTCATATGTATAATTATATAAATTTTTAGAAAAGCCATCTGAAAACGTAGCTCAAAAGAGGAAATTCTCAAAAGAGAATCTCGAAATGTAATGCAGCTGACACAGGCAAGAAAGCCTGGCTGGATGTGACTCTAACCAAGAAGGCGGCCGCCTAGATCACCGTGATGAACCTTAATGAACACAGGGTGGTTTTTGGCACAAGGGCACTCAGTGTGGTAAGCCAAATAAATAGGAGTCTCAAAGAGCAAGACTTGTCTGTGTTTGTGCTATACTGGCACCTAGGGTGAGTTAGGCGAGCTGCTAAAATAGATAACCTTGCAATACCATTGGCTTAAGCCATAGAAGTTTATTTCTCTGTCGTGTTATATTTCCAGTGAGGGTTGGGGCAGGGGTAGGTCATGCTCCACATTCAGGATGTAGAAACAGACAATGTAGTCTAAAAATAAGCCCAGGGAAAAGGTCATTGGTGTTCACACCAATGGTTCCTCTCACACCAAGCAATCCAATTAATAATTTGGGTTGACCAGTATTCTGAGTCTAGGAAGGAATGGATTTGAACACCAGGACCCTGCAGACCCGTGAGGTCTTATCTAACCGGTCAGAGGGGCAACCTCTATGATTTTACTATTTCTCTTGAAAATTTCACCCATTCCAAGAACTGTTGGCTTTTACCCATGGAAAAGCACACTTTGGGGTGGTCAATCTAGACGGGGAAATAATCTTTCAAACTTATATTACTCATCAGTGATTAATTGGTAGGAAAATGTGAGGTCTTTATAAAGGCCAAGTAGTTTCTTTTCTTTCCTTCTTTCTTTTCTCTTTTTAATACTAGAGATTGAACTCTGGGACGCTTTAGCACTGAGTTACATCTCCAGTCTTTTTATAAAATTTTTTTTTATTTTTTTAATTTTAAGACAAGTTCTCACTAAGTTGCTGAGAGTCTCACCAAGTTGTTGAGGCTGGCCTCAAACTTGCAATCCTCCTGTCTCAGCCTCCCAAGTCACTGATATTATAGGCATGCTGTGGCTGTTAACAAATTAACACAAACTTGGTGGCTCAAAACAACATGAATTTATTCTCTCATGGTTCTGGAGGCCAGAAATCCAAAAACGAGGAGTTGGCTTGGCCATGCTCCCTCCTAAACCTCTAGGGAAGGACCCTTCCTTGTCCCTTTTAGCTTCTGGTAGTTCCAGGTGTTCTTGGCTTGTGGCCACATCGCTCCAATCTCTGCCTCTGTCCTTACATGACCTTCTCCCTGTATCTGTTTGTATTCTCCCTTTCTGACTCATACAAAGAGACTCATTGTTCGAATTAGGGCCCAGCCCAATATAGAATGATCTTATCTTGAGATTCTTACCTCAATTGCTCTTTATACCAAATAAGGCCACATTCTGAGATTCCAGTAAGCATATCTTTTGGAAGGGGCCCTATGCAGCCAAGTAAAAGCTTCCTGCCCAATCTCAGGTTCCAATCAGATAGATGCTTAGCAAATGCTGATGGTACAACCCACGGTTTCTGGCTAAATGATGCTATGTGGTGGCTGATGCTAGGACAGGCAGCTGAGGTTGGCAGGCAGCCCTGCCAGAACAACGGGGCAATCTTCAAATCAGAAATGCTTTTCTTCATATTCACCATATTTAAATTATTATTTTTTAAATTTTTATTTGTTCTTTTTAGTTAAACATAATGGTAGAATTCATTTTGATATATTTATACAAACATGGAATATATTTTATTCTAATAAGGATCCCAGTCTTATGGATGTACATGATGTTGAGATTCACTATGGTGTATTCATATATATGGTCTCTCAGCCTTAAAAGGCTGGCTTGAGCCTTTACATTTTACTATGGTGTCAAATCCCAACAGAGTAAAAAGGCAACCAATCTTTTTTGTAAGAAACAGCTTTGATAGGGTTTAGATGTGGTATCCCCCCAAAAGCTCACATGTGAGACAATGAAAGAAGGTTTGGAGGAGAAATGATAGGGTTATAGGCTTAACATAATCAGTTAATTAATCCTTGATGGGATTAACTGGGTGGTAACTGGAGGCAGGTGGGATGTGGCTGGAGGAAGTGGTTCATGGGTTCTTGGCTATGGGGTATATATTTTATATCTGAAGAATGGAATCAATCTCTCTCCCCTCCCCCAGCTCCTCTCCTTGTCCCTACACCTTCCCCTGCCCTTCTCCCTCTCCCCATCCCCCCTTTTCTCTCCATTCATTCCAATCATCATGTGAGCTGCTTCCCTCCACCACACTCTTCCGCCACAATGTCCTGCCTCAACTTGAGCCCTGAGGAATGGAGTCTGCTGTCTATGGATCAAGACCTCTGAAACTGTGAGCCCCCAAATAAACCTTTCCTCCTCTACAGTTGTTCTGGTCAGGTCCTTTAGTCAGAGCAACAACAACAACAAAAAGCTGATTAAAACAAGCTTTCAGGTTCACTTAGGGCAGGAGACCCAGAGGTTAAACCCTGGAGAGGAAGCCTTGTAACAGAGCATACTCAGGAATCCTAGTTCCAAAATGAAACAGTGCGGTAGGCAGGGAGGTAGCAGGAAGGACAGCAGGGCAGCATCCAGAGATTGGATGGCAGTTCCTGGGTGGAGATTAGGTCTGTCCAGGCAGGCTGAAAGGTCTCCTGTTGCCCGGCCAGATATTGTACCATCACCCTGGGCAATGCAGGTTTCCGCATCAGAATGTTCTTTTCATTCTCTTTGGCTGATATCACATCATCAGGAGTAAAGAAACAGCTAGGTCCCAACCTGGTACTCACAGTTATTGGAAGTAGTGATGAAGAAGGCAAACAGAATGAGCTTAATGTGATGCGACACTTCTAATTGAATTGTATTGCTTTTTTTGGCACACACACACACACACCCTTTACTATTTAAGTCTGGACAACTTGATATACTTGCGAGAGGAAAAGAACACGATCGAACTCTATATCCAGTGCATTCATGCCTTCTCCCTGCAGTCACCAGAGCTGTTGCATTTCTAAATTCACCTTGTTCCCACCAGTCAAACTGTTTCTAAACCTCCCTGTATGGAGTTTTCTTCCCAAGAAACTTAATAATCACACGGAGCTCTTCAGTTCGTTCTCAATGACATCCTAAGACAACTATTCTTGTCCCAATTTTTTCTGAGAGAAAAATGAAGGCACATATCAGGCAGGAAAATTAATATGTTGAGAAGTTAAGTAACCTGCCCCAGAGTAACATGGTCAGTGTCAGAAGCAGAACTCACAACCTGTTCTCTAGGCTAAAATGTCTGCTAATAGATCTAATATATGAGCCGGGAGTGCAGCTCAGTGGGAGAGCTCTTGCCTCACATGCATGATGCCCCAGGTTCAATCCCCAGCACTGTAAAAAGAAGGGGGAAAAAAATGTATGCCCCAGAGGTATAAAGTAAGCAACAACACTATACCAAAGAGATCAGACAAATTCAGGGGTATTCATTTGCTCAGACAAATGAACTGATTTTACCAACTAATCAATAAAAGTGAAAATGCAGGATGAGCATTATCAGGGTGGGGAGGCATTTAAGGGATATCAAAATCAAAATCAATATGGGGATCTTGTTTGGATACTAATTGGAAAACATCAACTGTATAAATATATTTTAGGAATAATCAGGAAAACCTAAATATATTCTTAATATAGACACTACTAAAGAATTTGTACAACTTTTATTAGATATGACCATGATCTTATTGTTTTGAAAAAAAAAAGGCCTTTAATTTTTGAAACATAGTGCCAGAGCTTTTCTATTTTTGATTCATAAATAAATGAATTTTAATTAGTAAAGAAAATTTTCACATATTTATTATATACAGCATGATGTTGTGAGATATGTAAACGTTGTGGAATGACTCAATAGAGCTCATTAATATATGTGTTACCTTACATAATTATCATCCTTTTGGGCTGGGATTGTGGCTGCTGGGATTGTGGTAGAGCGCTTCTTCGAATGTGGGAGGCTCTGGGTTTGATCCTCAGCACCACATAAAAATAAAGGTATTGTGTCCATCTATAACTAAATAATAATAATAATAATAATAATAAATCATCCTTTTGTGGTGAAAACACTTAAAATTCACTCAGCTATTCTCAAGTGCACAACACGTTGTTAGTAACCAAAGACACCATACCGTGTAAAAGCTCTCTTGAACTATTCTCCTTCTCTCTGAAATTTTTACATTCTTTGACCATATCTCCCCAGCCCTCCCCACCAGGGTTTTTCTTTAAAATTCAATCCTTATCTAGAAAAGTTTCAATGGGGAGGGTTTGCCCCAGCTGAAGGGGAGAGGGAAAGGACACAGAGCCCTGGCATGCCTAGAGGCTGAGGAAGCATGACAATTCTTAGCTTGAAAGTGACCACATCAGGTGGACATAGCAGCTGCCAAACAGAGGGAGGACTTGAAGATAAAGGTGACAAAGAGGTGGAACCTATAGAAACCTATAGCAGGAGTCTAGGGAGAAATTTTAGAGGTCCCAACCTTAGGCAGTGGTGTTAGAGGGGATTATATAAAGAAACTGAAAGAAAGCAGGTATTTCAAAAGGGAAGGTAGAAAGATGCGATGGTTGATACATGGAAAATAAGTCACTAGGGTGAGAAGAGGGTCAAACCCAGCTCTATGGCGTATTAGCTGGGCACATTACTTAAACACTCTGTGCCTCAGTTTCCTCATCCATAAGCAGTATTAAAAATAGAGCCCATCCTAAGAATGAGTGCATCCTAAGAATCAGTATTTAAAACAGTGCTGAGTAATAACAAACACTTAGTAAATATCAGCTGTTATGAATAGCCATATCAAGCTTGGGAAGACTAAAGATATGAATGTGGTTAAATCCATGGGAAGGAAGGAGATTACCCAAGAAAAGCATGAACGTGAAAGAACAGATTCATGCAAACCCCGTGGAAGACCTCGTTTGAAGGGAGAGCTCAACAGGAGGAGCCCCAAAGACTGAGACAGAAAGGACTTTAGAGAATCCTAGAAAGCATGTTTGCGTCAGAAAGAGCCATCCCCCAAGATGGAAGCCATTGGAGACCCCTACCAAGGTGAGGTTAGAGTCCTAAGGACAGGGGATGGGAAGTGAGCAGGAGGAGACCATGAGTCTGCTAGGCTGAGGCATGAGAAAGCAATAGTAAGAGGCAGAAGAAAGATGAATGAGGAGAGGAGGTTTAAAATGCAAAAGATTTGGACATGTTTGTAGAGTGATGGGAAAGATCATCTAAAAATGAGCAAATGAAAAGCTAGGGAAGAGAAGGGGAATAATGCCCAGAGCAAGATCTTCAGAAGTCAGGTTCAAGGGCATTAGTGACACCAGAGACCGGGGCATGTAGTCATCTGAACAGGCTGATACTATGGCGCCCTGTAAAACTTCTGCATGGATGTTTGAATTTTAGTGTGGACTGGGTGAAGAGTGATTAGATCGTAGATGAGATTGGAACAACAGTTTTCTAGTGGTAGAGGAGTGTGATGATATCTGCTGGAAGGAATGCAATGGAGAAGTACAAAGAGGAAAGTAAAAGGGGAAAGAAGTTTTCAGGTGGAAGACTGATATAACTAAGGTGGTGAAATGTTTTTCAGCATCATGGTGTCTCCATCACCCTAGCATGTTTATGCAGCCTCCAGTGCTCAGGCCTTTGTCCTAAGGTAACCTGCTAAGACTTTACAGTGTATGTAAATGTCCCTGGGTGGAGAGGACACAGAGTCAGTAAAGGTCTAGGTTTTGTAGCTAACACAGAGGCACCATCTCTCGGGTGCAATAGTAAGAAACATTGGAGCTGGGCACAATGGTGCACACCTATAATACCAGTGGCTTGAGAGGCTGAAACAGGAGGATCGTAAATTTGAGGCCAATCACAGAAATTTAGTAAGGTAATTTAGCGAGACCCAGTCTCCAAAATAAATAAAGAAATAAAAAACGGGCTGGGGATATGGATCAATGGTAAAGTGCTTCTGAGTTAAATCCCCAGTACCGAAAGGAAGGAAGGAAGGAAGGAAGGAAGGAAGGAAGGAAGGAAGGAAGGAAGGAAGGAAGGAAGGAAGGAAGGAAAGAAGGAAGGAAGGAAGGAAAAAGGAAAGAAAAAGAAAAGAAAAGAAGCATCGGGACACATAGCTATGGGTTGCTATTTTCACCCTTCATCAAAAATACTCTTGGGGCTGGGATTGTGGCTCAGGGGTAGAGCGCTTGCTAACATGTGTGAGGCCCTGGGTTTGATCTTCAGCACCACATAAAAAAGATAAATAAAATATGGTATTGTGTTCATCTACAACAACAACAAAAAAATATTTAATAACAATAATAGTACTCTTGAGACAAGGAGGGAAGGGAAAAACTGGGGAATGATATTGGCCAAATTATGTTGTTACATTGTATGTATGGACAAATGTGTAACAATAAATCCCTTCAATATGTGCAACTATAATACACAAAAAATGGGGAAAAAAGAAATAATAATAATAATACTCTTGGTGCTAGTGCAAGAGAGGTAAAGAGAATACAAGCCCACAAGTTGGAAGTTAGAGACTGAGAGTGCTAAAGACACTTTTCCTGGTCAAAAATGAAAGGGAGGGTAACAGTAGGTTTACAGATGGATGTGAAAGCTCATATTAGAAGGGAAGCAGGAGAAAGGAGGGGCTCTCGGGCCACCTTAAGGTGCTGGACTTGTAGGATCATGGGCTACGTCATTGGTTTATATATGTAATGGTGTACTGTATGAGTTAGGTGATGAGAGCTGGTATAACAAAGGGACCCAAAAATTCAATGACTCAAACAAGATAGTTTGGGTCTTGCTCATCTAACAGTCCACTTTGGGAATTCTGGTTTATCTCTATTCCAGGATGGCCAGTGGCAGTTCTTCACAACTTCCAAGGTTGCCAAAGTTGTAGCCATGCCACATGGCAAGGAAGGGGGAAAGTAATGAATCCAGGGCCAGAGATTTCCTCTTAAGCATGTGAATTAGATGTTGCCCCCAACATCTCTGCTCACATTTCATCAGTGAGAGTAAAGTCTCATAGCCATGCAAAGTGGGGAGGTTGGCCAGAGAGACACAGCCCCTGGAAATGCAGCCAAGATCCCCAGGACTGTTCTAACACTGTGGAATGTGGGAGAATGGAGTTTGGGGACAGCTAGCACGCTCCGCCACAGCTTTTGTCACTAGTCAACACCTTTATGGAAATACCTGACTCTCTTTCCCTCTGTTTTTGCTAAACAAAGTGCCCCCAGTTTATCACTAGATCAGTTTATTTCAAATTGTAATCAAGATATAACAATTAAGTATTTACTTTGCATAATGAAAGTTACCATTGCCCTGTTAGCATAATCTGTTTGGGGAGTTTATTGAAGCCATGTTAAAATATAAATAAATAGATTTTAATAGGCAATATACATATTTGATGTACTTCTGCTCTGCTTTAGGATAGTACTTAATTCTTTAAATGGAACTATCAGGAGCTGAGGTTGTGGCTTAAGGGGTAGAGCACTCACCTAGCATGTGTGAGGCACTGGGTTCGATCCCCAGCACCACATAAAAATAAAATAAAGGTATTGTGTCTACCTACAACTAAAAATATATTTTAAAAAATGTAAGTATCAGAAGCAAAATAGTAGTAAGCTAGTAAGATGACATCTAAAAGAAATATTGAAAAATTTACATTTCATTTATTAGATTCCTACCAACTATTTTTAGTGGTATATATTTTAAAAAATTTTAATAAATAAGAAAACACTTTGATACTGTCTCATTAAATTACACTGTCAATTTTTCTTTTACAGCCATATGGTATTTTACTTTTTCTTATAATAATTCTCTTCTTTCCTTTTCCATATATTTTTATTTATACTTTTCTAATGAATTTTAAAATTATTTTAAAATATAAGATGGCTTTGTAAAAATACCGACATATTGTGTAGGATAATCATAATCATTTTTTTCCCACTACCTTCTGATCAAATAAAGCCAATAGCGATGTAATTGTTGCCAAAGGAACAAAAGACATCCCAGTTATTTCTGGGCTGGGATGGCTGAAGGCTTGCCATTGCTAAAAAGCAAATGAGATACAGCCAAGAAACTGTGCTGTTTTGCTTAGTTGGAAGGCAAGTTAGGGGTACATACATATGGTTCCAGATGACCTTCAAAGAGGACACAATGTCAGCATCCTGCCAGTTCACACACAAGGGAATAGAATCCATAATGACAGTTAAAATCTTTCTTCTCCTAGTAAACTATGTCACCCCAGTTATAAACAGTAACACTAGCACAGGAAATATCTGACCCTTTTGCCCCTGGTTAAGAGTTATTGCCTGTTCCTACTTGGCTAATTGCTTGAGTTTCTGAAAAAACAAGGAATATTTCAGAAACCTCATTATGAGAAGAGAGATTTGCAATTTACAGGTAAATGAAGCAAGCATTGTACATGCCCAGATGTGACCAGGCCCCTGTTATATGAGCCCTGGCAAGTTAAACAGGCTGTGTCTTGTCCTCTGCAGCAGCTAGGAATGCCCCCAGCTCACCAGAATGCTTGGAGGCCCCAGCTCCAGCTCCTGGGAAAGGTTTGAGACGAAACATGAAATTTGCTCTCTAACCCACAATGTTATCTTTGCAGTAGTTAACAAGATAAAGTAAATAAACCTAAACTCTCCATGAACTTATATCTCAGTTTTTTTAATTGAATTCTCTGGCACACTGCACCAGGTGATGGGGATATAAGGATGCATAAGGCACAGTCCAGAGAGGGAAACAGCTGTGTAGACATGATGTCAGTACCTGGGGCCAAGGCAGATCTCAGAGAAGCAAACGTACCTACCTGGAGATCAGAAAGGCTCACAGCCAGGGATGCTGGAGTTCATGTGACAAGGGAAGAAGGGAATTCCTCCTGCTTGAGTTTAATCCAGAAAACAATACAGTGACTTGTACGATAATCTTTTTTTTTTTTTTTTTTTTTTTTTGCTGTTTCATTGAAAAAAGCTAAATAAAAGTCAAAATGGCACTGGGCACAGTGGTACCCTGTATCTAAATAAAATACAAAATTGAACTGGGATGTGGCTCAGTGGTCAAGTGCCCCTGAGTTCAATCCCCAGTATAAAAAAAAAAATCATAATGGCTACCATTTATTGAACCGGATTATTCAACCAGGTACTAAGATACCCAGTTGGCCCTGTATCCATGGATTCTGCATCCACAGATTCAACAAACTACAGATTGAAAATATTCTAAAGAATAATTGTGTCTGTACTAAACATGTTCAGACATCTTTCCTTGCCATTATTCCCTAAATAATATGGCATGACTGCTATTTATATAACATTAAGTATCATAAGTACATTATTTGTTGTTTGGTTTTGTTACAGTGCTAGGGATCAAACCCAAGGTCTTGTGCATGTAGGCAAGCACTCTACCACACTCCAGTCCACAAGGTATTATAAATAAATAATCCAGAGATCACTCACACACATATACACACAAACACGCACACAAATATACAGATATATAGATATACACACACACACACACACACACACACACACAATTAGGTTGTTTGGGCTGCCATAATAAAATATCATAGGCTGGGTGGCTTAAGCAACAGAAATTTATTTTCTCCTTAGTTCTGGAGGCTGGAATTCCAGATCAAAGTGCCGGAGGGTTGGCTCTCTCTTTGACTTGCAGATGGCCACCCTCTAGCTACTTCTTCACCTGGTCCTACATCTGTGAGCACAGGCCCCTGGTGTCTCTATGTATCTTAACCTCCTCTTTTTATAACACCAGTCTGTTTAGAATAGGTCTGACCTTTAGCCTCATTTGAACTTAATTACCTCTTTAAAGGCCCTGTCCCCTAAAAGAGTCACATTCCTAGGAACTGGATATTAGGGCATCAATCTGCGAAGTTTGGGGACACACAATTCAGTTTAAAATGCATTTGTATACCTATATCTATTTAACTATGTTGTTTGACTTCAATAACCCTGTAAGGATACGGAATTCAGAAAGGCTTAAAAATTAGCCCACTTAATAAGTGTCAGAAAATGTAAACTCAGGACTATCGAACTGAAAAGCCCATGTTTTTAACTCCTATTTTATACTTAGAAAAGAGAGAAAAATAAGTAGCAAGTATGAAAACTCTCCTGTTACCTGGTACCCTTTTGTAGACAGCCATGCCATTAAGTTAGTCCAACATTCACTGTGTGCTTATGATGTGTCTCAGGTGACAGTGGAAGTTGTAACTCTCCCATGAGAGAACTGCAGAATTAAACTGGGAATAAATTTTAATATGTGCAAAAATTGTGTGGTTCCCCCAAACAGGAGATCTATGGGGGGAAAAATGTAGGATTCTGTCAAGTTCAGAGATCTTTAGAGCTAAGATCATCATGTAAAATCCAATCAAAAATATGTGGGCTTGTCAACATTGTAAGGAAAAAAAGATTTGGTAATGACTGACTTGAATCAAAGGATATGGAATTTTGTGATCACCTTCTTTAAGTTATGGAGTCACCAGCATAGCAACTAGGAAAGGCTCTGAGTATTTCTACTATATTGTAGACATGGATTTTGTTGCATCCAAAAAAAAAAACAAATTATCTTGGGAATCAAAAACTTAATAGTTATTGTTCTTTAGAGAGTAAGCATGTTTTGCCTTTGGAGGATTTAGAATTTAGTATAGAAATGTCCATAAAATGAAACCTGTACAGCTAATAGATTATTATTATTATTATTACTATTAATTAACATGTAACATTAGCACATTTTTATGGGATACAGTGTAATATTTCAACACATATACAGTACTGATAAAATCAGGGCAATTAACATTTCCATTTATTTATCATTTCTTTTTTTTTTTTTAGAGAGGGAGAGAGAGAGAATTTTTTTTAATATTTTATTTTTTAGTTATCAGCGGACACAACATCTTTGTTTGTATGTGGTGCTGAGGATCGAACCCGGGCCACACGCATGCCAGGCGAGTGCGCTACTGCTGAGCCACATCCCCAGCCCCTCTTTATCATTTCTTAATTGAGCTTTGAGTTCCACCCTCCTAATATCTTGATTTTAAGGAATCTATACCTATTAATAACATAGCATTCATAATATTTGTCATGGACCAAATGGTTGTATCCCTCTGAAAATTAATTATTTTGAAATCTATCTAGGGTAGGCTGGGGACTATGCTCAGTAGTAGAACACCTGCCTCACGTGCATGAGGCCCTGGGTTTGATCCCCAACGCTGCAAAAAAGAAACAAAAAAGAAAGAAAGATCTAATCCCTGGTGTGATGGTACTTGAGAACAGGATTTTCAGAAGGCGATTAGGTCATGAAGATGAATCATCATGAATGAAATCACACCCTTACAAGAGATGTGAGATCTCCCTGCTACCCTAGCCATGGGAAGATACATAAGAAGTCAACCATCTATCACCAAAACCAGGGTCCTTGCCAGAACTCGATCATCCTACCACCCTGATCTCAGAACTCCCGCCTCTAGAATCATCATAAATAAATGTCTATTTGCTATACTACCTAGCTTATGGTATTTTGTTTTAGAAACCCAATCTAAACAAATATGTTAAAGTATTTGGCCTTTTAGAGTTATTTATGAATTCTATAATTTCTATTTAGCATATGTAATCGAGAAATTTACACTTACGATTTTAATTTGGAAGTTTACTGTTTCTATATAATATTGATATTTAGACTTCAGACTGGCCATAAGGGGCTTGGACTGTGGCTCAGTGGTAGAGCGCTCGCCTAGCATGTCTGAGGCCCTGGGTTTAATCCTCAGCACCACATAAAGATAAATAAATAAATAAAGGTCTTGTGTCCGACTACAACTAAAAAATATTTAAAAAAAAAAAAAGAAAGAAAAAAGAAAAACAGAAAAGACTGTCCATCAAATAAGGTAGGCACAAAAGGACAAGTACAACATGTTCTTATTTATTTGTGGAAGCTAAAAGTCTCAGTCACATAGAAGTAGAGAGTAGAATAGAGGTCACTAGAAGTTGGGAAGGGTAAGGATGGAGGGGACAGGGAAAGGTTGGATGAAAGGTACTAAAATATGGTTAGATAAGGGAATTAATTCTATTGTAGGGTAACAGTCTATAACAATTCTTTATACATTTCTAAATATTTAGAGAAGAATTGGAAGTTTCCCAACAATAAAAATGGCAATCAATGTTCAAGGAGCTAGAAATGCCAATTACTCTAATTTAATTATTAGACATTATAAAGATGTATTGAATCATAACACTGTACCCCATAAAAAAGTTCAAATATTTTGTCATTTGAAAAGAATAATAATTAATTTTTAAAAAATTAATGCCAGCTATATAATCATGTTTAATGATCAGATTTGTAAGAATTAAACACTTAGGAAGGTTTTACAATCAGGCATATGAAATACAACATATTTAATGGTTATAAAAATTTCAGGTTCAGGGGGCTGGGGATGTGGCTCAAGCGGTAGCGCGCTCGCCTAGTATGCGTGCGGCCTGGGTTCGATCCTCAGCAGCACCACATACCAACAAAGATGTTGTGTCCGCCAAGAACTAAGAAAAAATAAATAAATGTTAAAATTCTCTCTCTCTCTCTCTGTCCCCCTCTCTCTCACTCTCTCTTTAAAAAAAAAAAAAAAAAAAAAAAAAAATTTCAGGTTCAAATATATAAATGTTTACACTTATAAATAGGACCAAATATTACTCAAAGGACCCCTTAAAATGTTGACTTTTGTGGGCTGGGGATGTGGCTCAGTGGTGAAGCACTCACCTAGCACATGTGAGGCCCTGGGTTCAATCCTCAGCACCACATAAAAAATAAATAAAATAAAGGCATTGTGTTCAACTAAACTAAAAAAAAAAATTATAGTTGACATTTGCTTCCTTTATACATAGAACAATAATATTTCTAAATTGACCTTAAAATGAAGCACTTGGGTTTTTTTTTTTTTCTTTTTCTTGTTTATGTCCTGGGAATCAAACCCAGGTCCTGTGTATGCTAGGCCAGCACTCTACCACTGAGCTCTACCTTGTAAGTCACCTTGAGGTTTTTTTAATATGGAATAAAAATAAACGGTAATTTTTAAAACAAAGGAAATCCCCAAATGAGCTATTCTCTAGTTCAAACTACCTTCAAGGACAACAAAACTCTTATTTACCAGCCGCTGTACCAGGCACAGGGATACAATGATGAGTCCTACCATCTGGTAGGCAAAAGCATAAGCAATTATATGATTGTGATTATAACAGAGATTTATGCAGAGTAAGGCTGGAACCTCAGAAAAGTGGCACCTAAATGGGAAGCCAGGGAAAAGCTTTACAGAGGAAGGACTGGGAATGAGTAGCAATTCTCCTGGCAGATTGAATAGGGAAAGGGTGCATTTCCAGCAGAGGCAAAGAACTTTGAGAGCCACAGAGACAAGTAGGTCAGCATTCCTGAGTCAAAAACTTAGAGGGGAGGTCAGATAAGTAGGCAGGGACCAGATCATAAAGGGATATGAGTCCCAGGGAAAGACATTTCCATTGCAACCTGTATGCAATGGTGAGACATTGAAGAATTTTCATCAGACTTGATCCAATTTGCCTGTAGAGCTCCCACTATGAAAAAAAATAAATAAAGAGAACTGGAAAAAGAAATGATTGGAGTCCAAGTAGAAGATTTTAGAAAATGGGAGGGAAAAATGAGTACAGAAAAAAATAATAATAATATCAAGCTAAGGGCAAAATTAGTACCTAAAGCACATTTTCATGGGCCATGTATATTTTGCTAGTGGTATACTGCAAAATTTATCAAATGGAACTGAAGGGAAAAAAATAGGGAGGAAGAAGGGGGAAAGGAAGAACGCAGGAAGGAAAACTGAGTTGAAAATTAAAATAAGAGATTTGAGCTAGAAATGTGTTTTAGGCATCAAGAGCAAATAGATGATAATTTGTGAAATCTAGGGATATTTTTCAGCATCACATCACTATATGAAATACCTGACACAGGCTACTTACAAAAGAGGAGCGATGTATCTGGGCTCGTGGTTCTGGAGATCCAAATCCAATGGATAGGCCCATTGGTTTGGACCTCTTATGTAGGTGGTACATCATGACAGAAGTGTGTTTCAGAGCAAGCGCTCACATCTTAAGCCAGAAATCAGAGAGAGGAGGACAAGATCCCATAATTCCTTTCAAGTGCCTCCAATGACGTAAGGACCTCCCATAAAGCCCCTCCTCTTGGAAGTCCACAGCACCCACACACACACTCCAGCTCCTCCCTGGGAACCAAGGTTTTAACACATGGACATCTGAGGGATACTATCCATATTCAAACCATAGCAATGGGAATAACATATATTCCAAAGAGTATGTAGATGATAGGAAAGAGAATAAGGCTAAGGATAAAATTAGGGGAAAGTCAACACTGGAGATATAAGGAGTAGGCAGGGGGAAGGTCAAAATTCACCCCTACAAGTAGGAGGTCATCCACAGCAAGAGGCATCGGGGCATCAAGGAGAGGATTTCAGAAGGCGGAAGAAAGTGAGCTTAGATGTTAGAGAGAAGGCCCAGAAGATAAATACTAGTATTGTAAGGATTCATCCAGCAAAGTTTGTAAAGAACATCCTCCTTTAACTTTATAACATTTCTATAAAATAATAAAGAGAAAGAGGCTAACTCTAGTTTCAAATCACCTTCTTCTACTCTCATAAGTGGCACCAGATCCATTAAACTTCTTGACCAACAGCCTTCCGCCAAGTGACCCCCAATTACCATCTTTACTTTTAAGCAATGTGACCCTCCTTTGCCTTCTGCGCCTTAGCCCTCTGTGGGGTTTCCTTCTCCAGATCTCTCTCCCTCCTCTCTCCCATCCTTCTGCCCTTTCTTCTCCCTCTCCCCGGCTCCCTGCAAGCATTTCTCAGGGCTCAGTGTTCAGTCTTCTGTTGGTCTTATTTCTAGAATAATTCTGCTGGACTGATTTAATTTCCTTCTTCAGCTATAATTTCTTGGCTGATATTTCCTAGAATCATAAAATGTTGCTATTGTCGCTGTTCAATACATCATCGCAGAGAAAGAACCACTAGATGTATATGTCCTGCATTCAGAATCCCAGATACAAAGTGCTGCACATAGCTCATCCATTATTCCCCTATTCTCTTTTTCTATTATTATTTTCGAGTAGCTCTAGGCAGCTTGGTGCTTCCTAGCTTCTGGGACCATTGGCAGGAATAATAATGACTTATCCAACTGCAGCAACAAATCCAACCATACAACCACTGTTTCTGCAAGTGAGTTGAAAATATATATGGTCCTGCCTGCTAGAGTTCACCCCTGAGAATATACTCAACCCACGAAAAATCCACACCGTTCTCACTGCCTACACAGGTGAGTTACACAGCATTAGCCTCTTCTTTCCATAAGTAGCCCTATATTTTTATATTTCATCAAATTGAAAGTTTAAATTTTATATTATAATGTCTCAGAAATTGAGATACACCTCATAATTAATTAGAAACACTTTTCATTATAATTGGAATATAAAATAATGATGTGTCTTACAATCTATGGTGTCATAGATTTGATGAAATTTGGGTATTTGAAGAATAAGATGCAAAACCAAATTAGTTTAATCTATTGTACAATACAGTGGCTATCGTTAATAACTATGTATTTTATTTTTTAAAATCATAGAGAGGAGATTTTAAGTATTCTCACCTCAAAAATAACAATAAATAATGGAGTAATACATATATTAATTAGCTCAATTGAGCCATTCCACAATGTATATGTATTTCAAATAGCATGTGGCTCACAATAATGATCTATAATTTTTGTGTATTTTAAAACTAAATTTTTCTCTAGAAGACATTAAATATGGTGAGTAAAAGGAAACTTAGAACTTAGATGAATGGGTTTAAATTTCAGCTCTTATACTTATTTGCTCTAATAACTAGGAAAAAAGTGCTTAAATTTTCCAGGTCTTCATTTTCTAATCTGATAAACTGGACTAAAGGACTGGGGACAGCCACCCCCTGGAATCCTGCAAGGTCTAGGCTTGTGTGATGAGCTCAGTTTAGTGTTGGGCCCCTGGGAAACACTGGTCTGTCTGCTACATTCCCGTCGTTGTTTTTTTCAAAAGGACAAGCTGTAAGAGGCATAGGAATAATATTGAATTCTTATTTTGACTGAACTAGGGAAATTCTTTCACCATTATAATCAAGAAGAGAAAAAACAAACAGCTTGTAACTCAGATTCTAGATAGTCTTAAAACTGGTTGAGCAAATTCTTATGCTTATAAATTATAAGCAAAGTTTTGAAAGATGATAAACCAATACTGTCCTGCTTTCCATATCTCACATCACTAAAAGATGTGCAAGCATATGTTGCAGATTAGACCCAACAGAATATTCCTCTTCCCTCTGCAAGACCATGCGTCCAGCTCTTACAGCTAAGTTGACCAGAGTCAGTCCAAATTGAGATATTGACCAAAATGTTTGGTGTTTCTTTCAAGAGAAAAGTTATAAACTTCCAAACAGTATGGTCAGATTTTGGTAAATATACATATATTCACTTAAGAAGAACTGAAAAGATATTTACATACTAAGTTGCTAACTAGATAGTGATATTCTAAAACTTTTGTTTCCTCTTTTTCACTTTTAATATGTCAATAATAGAAATGGATTGCTTTTGTTGGAGAAAAAAATAACCTTTCAATTTTTTAAAATAAAAAGTGCAGGTATGCTGACACATTCCTATAATCTCAGCAACTCAGGAAGCTAAAGCAAGAGGATTACAAGTTCAAAGCCAGCCTCAGCAATTTTTCGAGACCCTGTCTCAAAAAAAAAAAAAAAAATTGAAAGGACTGGAGATGTAATCGAATGGAAAAGCACCCTTGAGTTCAATCCCCAGTAGAAAAAAAAAGAAAGGACTGAGGGTGTAGTGCAAGATAGAGCACCTGCCTCCCATGCACAAGGCCCTGGATTTGATTCCCCCACTGAAAAAAAAAAAAAGACTTATTTTCAACAGGATTTAAGAGACATTGTTTTTTAGTCGATGTTTAGTTCTTGTGAATATAAGAGATGTCTCACTTAGGAGACATTAATTCAGCTTTTCTAATGAAGACTATTAATTGATTCCCTGTGGACTGCTGCAGGATAGACACACAGGGGTGACATGTTCATACCAATAGGTTCACTCTAGCAAGTAAAAGTACAACAGAACTTTCTAAGCAGGCCTAAATGAGTCCAAGGTTGAAGGGACAAAGCAATCAGCTTACAAGGACACAGCTGGGATAACTATTTTCTTTTGGAGTGTTTAGGAGAGAATTGTTTTTGTTTTTTTAAGGTACTGGGCTTGAACCCAGATCCTTACATGTCCTAGGCAAAGACTATGTCACTGAGCTACAACCCCAAGAGAAGAACCGATGTTAAAACTTATTAGCAATGCACATCAAACCCAGGGACATTTTGCCATTGAGCCACATCCTCAGTCTCCTGTTATTTCTCATTTTGAAACAGGGTCTTGTTAAATTGCCCAGGGGGGCCTCGAACTTAGGATCCTCCTCCCCCAGTTTGAGTAGATGGGATTACACCATACATGATCCCTTAGCTTGCTTGGGTATTAATTTATGTATAAACTAAACTGCTGTAACAAAGGGACTCCAAAATGATAATGGAAACAATACAGAAGTTTATTGTCTTTTGTGTCTTTCCCAGAGGCAACTGCAAGTTGATCCAGGGTGTTAAAGTAGCTTTTTCCAGGAGGTCATTCATCAATCTTGTGGTTCTGCCTCCTGGTGGGGTGTCACCATCACATCTGCATCCCAAAGGAGGGGGAAAGGAGAAGCAGCAAAAAAAAAAAAAAAAAAAAAAAGCAACTTGTCTAAGACAATAGAGGGCTCAGTAGAATAGCAGAGGCAGTGAGCTCTGGGATCCATCCCCAGCACCTAAAATAATCTGGAAGTTGCATACCACCCTGGACTCACAACCCAAGAGTGAGAACTTAGTCACGTAGCCCCAAGAGCTACACAATACAGAACTCCAGTCTCACCTGTTAAACCTCAGGGCGGGGTGGGGGGGGTACACAACTGTAAGATAAAGAGAGGTAGGCCACTAGACCTGAGATGCAGTTTCTGCAACAAAGAGCAATTAATGGAATATTTCTAAATTATATATTTATATTGCTTTCTGTCCACTCTTTTATTATTTATTGTTTAATTTTCCCCCTCTTTACTATGGAGATTGAACCCAGAGCCTCACAAAGTTGGGCAACTGCTCCACCACTGAGCCATATCCCCAGCCCTTTTATTGTATTTTATTTAGAAACAGGGCTCACTGAGTTGCTTAGAGCCTCGCTAAGTTGCTGAGGTTGGCTTTGAACTCTCATCCTCCTGCCTCAACCTCCAAGCTGCTGGGAATACAAGCGAGTGCCACCGTGCCTGGTGTATTTTAAAATAGGATCTCTCCAAAACTTTTGCTTTTCCTTTCCCAGTGTCTGGGATTATGGGTGTTCATCACCTATAATGTCCACTTGTCCCCTCACTTCAAATATGATTGATAAATACTTCAGATGCACCCACCAAATAGTACCAGCGGCCACCAGAAGCTGGAAGAATAAAAAAAAAAACAAAAAAAAAAAAAAAAAACAATTTTACCTTAGATTCCCCAAGAAAAAACAGCCTGGCCAATATCTTGATTTCAGCCCAGGGAAACTGATTTTGGAATCCTGGCCTCCAGAATTGTGAGAGAATAGAACTCTGTCATTACAAGCCATCCAACTGTAGTGATTGGTTACAACCCCTGATTAATACAGTGACATTGTCTTTAATTTTAATCTTGGTGATTTTTTTGTAGATACAGCCCATGGTCAAAATGTTCCAACTGATTCTAATTTGATCTATAAATTAAAGTTAGTGGTTTGAATTTAGCTCAGCATTCACCTAAAAAAAAATTTTGTGGTCTGTAACTGGTAGTCAGAATTCCACTTAAGACAAAACATAGTGTAAATAAGGGCGCCCTACTAGGGGAATTTGAGGTTGAAAAGAAGGGAAAATTCCCAAAGTTCATTTTCACTCATTAACTCATTCAATAATATTCACTGGACACCTGCCACGGGCCAAGCACTGGGCTTGGAATGGGGGAACAACAATGTATTAGACAAAGTCCCCAAGGGGATTGTGGTCTGGTTCAGCTTTCAGTGACTGGGAGAGAGAAAGAAGGAAGGCACAAGATGGAATAAATTAATTTAATTTGAGAAACCACTTTATAAAATGATGCACAAAAAATATATAAAATTTGTCATAATGCCTTTTGAAGTAATAAAGTACTGTCTATAAACAAATGTTTATGGAAAAGGAAGACTTCCTGAATGTGCACTCCAAGACAGGAGAAGGGAATCAGAACAAGTCTCCCAAGGAAACCCAGAGGTGAAACAGCCCTGAACATGAGATATTAAGAGGGAAGCATTTGCTTTCTATTGCCTCATGTCTTGCAAAAGATCTCAAAAATTATATATAAAAAAATCTTACAAGGGCTGGGGATGTGGCTCAAGCGGTAGCGTACTCGCCTGGCATGCGCGGGGCGCTGGTTTCAATCCTCAGCACCACATAAAAATAAAATAAACATGTTGTGTCCACCGAAAACTAAAAAAAAAAAAAAAAAAAAATCTTACAAAAGACAGAGAGGGAACAGAAAAGGATGATCGACGGGTACCAAGTTTCACTTAGATTGGAGCAAGATCATCTGGTGTGCTATTGCCCCAAAGGGTGACTTCAGAGAACAATAATGTACTGCACCTTTCAAAAAGCTACAAGAAAGGATTTTGAAATTTTTCACTAAATGACAAAAATTTGAGGAGGTATATATGTTTACCTGATTTAAATAAAATGCAATGTATACATGTATCAAAACATTACATGGTACCACATCAGCATGTATAATTTTTGGTTTTGTGTGTCAGTTAAAATAAATTTTTTAAAAATAGAGGCTTGAATTCCAAAAGGTGTACATATATCAAAATATCACATTGTACCCCATCAATATAATTATTTGTTTATTAAAAAAAAGAAAAATTTTAAAAATCATATAAAATGCAGATTCATGTTTCTTAATTTCTAAAGCTGGACTCTTTATAGTTGAATCAAATGAATTATAAACTAAATGACCATTTTCACCAATCTACATAAAATAATTTTTCTATATTTAAAGTCCACCATAATCCAAATTCTACTATAGACTTGCAAAGTCTGAAATGGACACAATTATCTTCATGTATGGGTGGGGGTCATAAACATCTAGGAGGCAAAACTGAATTGCCCAAGGGAGCTGACTATATAATCAAATTATCCAGCTCAAAGGGCAAGTTGTATAAGTGAAGACCATAAAGGAAAAGAAAAGTCCCCCTGTGTTGCTCAATAACAAGTTTCCCTTGCTTAATATTTTCGTGTGAAATTGCCTTCATTCCCCACTTTATTTTATATTTTAGACACAATCAGTGGAAATTTTTCTACCACAAAATAGCAAAGTGACAAGCATTCTTGCTAAAGAAATCTAATATCACACATCCTGACAAATCTCTTTGGACTTTCCTCACTTCATTCAAAGATTCCAGCTCCTGTGACAGCCTGGTGGGATGAGCCGGCAGGAACCTTATTTGCCGCAGGGCCTGAATAGCTTCCTGGGAAATTCTGCCACCCAAGGGAAGCTCTCAAAGGTCAGACATGAGCTTGGCCCAGTGACAATACCTCCCTGGTCCCAGAGGAAGGGTGATTCTCAGTGCACTCTGGTCTGTGAATTAGATTTGTCCACCAGCCCTGCCCCCACGGACTCATGTCAGAATCCTCCAGAGGGGCATGAAAAACAATAGCAGCTTTTGCTAGAATTTGTGGACCAACTTTAATATTGCTAGACATGGACAGCCAGACACTCTGTCTCTTTATGAACTGTATTAGGAAGTTCAATATCACTTATAAAATATTTCTGTCCAAAACTGTAATAACAACTGAACCAGAATCAAATCAAGCCTCTGGACCTCATTATTACCAATTTACAAGAATCGCAGGGAACTGAGGGACATTTTGAATGACCCTTTGATGATATAATCAGCCAAATACAGAATGTGGAAAATTCCACGGGACAAATAGCCAGTTTCCTTTAACAAACACATAGTTTTATTTATTTTTATTTTGTTTATTTATTTTACTTAGTTTTTCAGTACTGGAACCCAGCAATGCTTTCCCTCGGGTCTCCATCCCTAGCCCTTTTTGTTTTTAATTTTGAGACAGGATTTCACTAAGTTGCTGAGGCCGGCTTCAAACTTCAAATCCTCTTACCTCAGCCTCCCAAATATCTGGGATTACAGATGTAAAAGTTCTGATGTGCACCACCATGGCCAGCAAATACAAAGTTTTTAAAAAGATTAGGGAGGGGTTGTAACTCAGTGGTAGAGCACTTGCCTAGCACATGTGAGGCATTGGGTTCAAGCCTCAGCACCACATAAAAATAAATAAAATAAAATAAAAGTATTGTTTCATCTACAGCATATTTATATATAGGTAAGGAGAATTACTATAGCTAGAAGACAGAAAACACAACCAAATACTTGCATGAACCATCTTTAGAGTTTGATTCAAATAAACCATCTGTACAAAGACATTTTTGAGACAATTAGAGAAAGACAATAGTTTTCAAATATCATGAGCCCTCTCTTTATTTTCTGAACTCTCAAAGCAATTTCTGTTGGTAATGTGCTTTCTTTTCTTGGTTAACTTTATTATTTTGCATTCCTGATTGGGTTTAAAGTTCTCACAGGGCAGGCACATGCTTGTTATTCACTTAGCATGACAGCTTGACCCCAGATTCTGTCTTAAATTATCTTGACTAATTAGCATATGATGGGGATGTCTCTCCTAAAGCCCTGACCTAAGGGATAACACACTGAGATAAGAATCTGGAATTCTGAGTCAGCGCTTGCCTTAGCCAGGGTCTCAAGAGACAGAAAAATCAACTCCTTCAGGCATAGGCAAAAAGTTGGGATGTACTGATTCCAATAACTGAACAGTCAAGGTGTAGATTCTGAGACCTAAAGGTATTTTCAGTTTCCTTTTCCTTCCCTTTCCCCATCTCTAGGTTTTCCCAACTGTGACAGATCCAGCTCTAACCAGCCCAGCTTAGTCAGGCTGAAGAGAAAAGAATGTCATTTCCCCCCAACATGCAGATTTGTGCATCTCCATGAAAAGTTCTGATTGGTTCAGATTGCAACTCCTGCCCATCCTTAGGCCGATCACCCTGACTAGAGGGAGTGGGACACTATAATTGGCCAGACCTGGAGCACACTGATCCCTGTAGCCAGGGAATAATAAGCAGATCAATAAAAACTGTGTCAAGGTGAGACTCAGTCCCCCCCAAGGGAAGGAGAGGGGAAGAGTTCCCCTATGGAGAAAGGAAATGCTGGGAAAAGCATCACCCTCTCCCAACCTCCACCCCTAAATAAAACCCTCCCCCACAGCCCTGATTCTGTCTCTCACCTGACAATTATCCTGGACCAACTGTGTAATAAGTTGTCACAATTTCTTGTACTTTTTACTCTCTATCAGATAATGGGCCAGTACTGTCATTGTAAATACAATTACATTTATAAAGTAATTTTATGTGTGTGTGTGCATGGGTGTGTAATTTCTAACTCTCTGAATAACTCAACAAGGTAGATGTTATTAGGCCCATTTTACAGATGATAAAACTAAGACTTTAATAGGTCTACAGATCTGTTTGAGAACCTGCTGGTTAGCACAACTGCTTTTTTGTGTTTCCGTTTCCCTGTTATGGGGTTTCCCTTTTATAGCAGTGACTTGGTAGTACTCCTACAGGACATTTGTATTGTTTCTATGGAGTGACTAATATTGGGTCATTCCAAAATCTAAATATGACAAAGGTTAATAGAATTACTATAGAAAGCAAATCTCTGCTTCTCTATAAATTGTAAATCTAGTAGTTGCAGTAGTAGTAACCAACTCACAATTACTCAGCACCCACTGAGGGCCAGGCATTGGATTAGTGACTTACAAAATTATCTCACTTCTGTATTCAAACATCCTTTATTTAAGTGTTGTGGCCCTTTTTTCCATTACTGTAACAAAACATCTATGTATGGAAAACTTACAAAGAAAAGGTTTGATTAGTTCACAGTTTTGGAGGCTGAAAATACAAATAGCATGCTGCCAGCTCCAGCAAAGACACATCTGACTATGTCACTTGATGGCATGTGGCATCACGATGACAGAAGCATGTGTGGAAACGAGATCACAGCAAGACAGGAAGCCAGTGCTTGACTAGAGGTCAGGCTCCATCTTTCGAAATCACTCACTCTAACTCAGGGCCAGGGCTGTAGCTCAGTGGCAGAGCACTTGCCTAGCACATGTGAGGCCATGGGTTTGATCCTCAGCACCACATAAAAATAAATTTTAAAAAAAGGTATCATGGCCATCTACAACTGAGAGAGAGAGAGAGAGAGAGAGAGAGAGAGAGAGAGAGAGAGAGAGAGGGGGGAGGGAGAGAAACTAACTCAGGGTCCTATAACAAGTACTTAATCCCTTCGCAGGACAGCTTCTCCTATGACCTCCTATTATCACTATAGATTTTCACCCACGTCTATACCACTTCAACACTGTCACACTAAGGACCAAGCCACTCACCCATGTGAACCCTGGAGAACAAACCACCTCCAAACCATACCAGTGAGTCATGTGATTATTCTCATTTTACAGATAAGGAAACCGAGGTATTAAGAGGTTAAGAGGCTTGCCCCAAATGCATGACTTCAGTGTGGTAAGCCACGACTGGAAACCTGCTGGTGTAAAACCAGGGCCTACATTCCTAACCTCTGTGCTACAAGAAGGAGGGAAACAAAGAACAAAACTAACAAACAAAATAGTGATGTATGCTGATACTTCAAAAATAGGTATTCTATTTTGCATGCCAAATTTGATTCAACTATTTATTTCAAATAATGAAGCGATATAGCATTCTTCCTGTACTTTTTCAATTGAATAAAATGAAAACCTTTCTTGCTTACTCTAATGAAACCAGACAACTTAGAAACACCAAACCATTTCCTCTGATACCTTAGTGAATTTTAATTATATACATATATGTATATGTCTACATACATACATTTACAAATTAATTTCAGAATGACATTTTTATAACTATAAAAAACTGTATATGAAAACACAAATATTTAAATTGGTGAAATTAAACATTCATAAAAAGTTGTTATGCAAAAAAAATTTGCTTATACTTCAAAAATAAGAATATTTTATTGATTAAGCCCTATAAAATATGTAGTAGCAATGAACATATTCACATTGTTTATAAAATATGTGAAAGCAGGGAGGATATTTGCAAATTAATCACATACAACAACACCAGTATTACCACATCAAGGGTAAATTTCAAGCGTGGAGACAATAGATTTTACAAGTGACATATGAAATCTCCTTTAAATTATGAATAAAACAGGAATTTCAACACATTTTATGATGTTCAGAAATAAATGTGATCTTATGTTTTCAGCAATATGTTACTTAAAATAGTGATCATATACTAATGATTATAACCTCAGACAAAAGTTAAATGGGTATCAGAAATTCTCCTGCCTGATCTAGGCAGACCATCCTTGGTTGAATGAAGTCATATTCAGATGTGCGAATGAGGCCTGCAGAGATCCTCAGAGCTCCCACAGTCAACCCTGAGATGCATGATTATAAACACTTAAAGTTACAAGCTGCTGAGGTTTTGTGATTGTTTCTTGCATAACTCATTGGAACCATGTTAAAAAGTTATGTTGGTTTTTAAATATGTCCACAAATTTTTAATTCTCCCTTTACGAGATGGAGCCTCATTTCTATCCCTCGTGAACAGACTGGACTTAGTGATTTGCTTCTAATAAACAGAATAAAGTGGAAGTGGTGGGTGGACTTTTGGAAGGTAGAACATAAAGGGCACTGTAGCTCCCTCCTCATTCTCAGATTGCTCGCTCTAGGGAGAGTTAGCTAACATGTTGCATGGTGAGAAGCAGAGGCTTCCTGCCAACCTCCAGTGAGGAACTAAGGTCTCCTGCCAATAACCACACAAGTGAGCCATCTTGGAAGCGGATTACCCGGCCCCAGCCAAGCATTCGGATGCCTACAGCCACATGAGACCCTGAGCCAGACCCACTCAACTAAGCCACTCCTACATGCCTGACCCACCATTACTGTGAGATATCTTTTTTAAGGTTTCTGTTTTAAACCATTAAACTTGGGGGCGATTTATCATATAGCAATAAATAATGAAGACATTTACTGTGTCAAGAATACATTAGACACCAACTTAAAAAGTAGGAAATCCCAACTACAGATTTTCACCCATGTCTATACTAGTCTTCTTTCTCTTCAAGGGATATGTTTGAAAACCCCCAACAATAGTACCAAAATATATTTATTTCATTTAAGATATATATATATATATAGATAGATAGATATAGATATATATAAAATGCTTGTTTCTTCTACATAAAGTGAGTGTGTACATACAATGCTTTTTTCTTCTTTGTACAGACCTATGACAAAGTTTATAAATTAGGTACAGTAGTAAAAATAGTAACTAATAATAAAATAGAACAATTATAACAATATAATGCGATAAAAACTACATGAATATTCTCTCTATATGTATGCATCTCAAAATATGGAATTTTCCACTTAATATTTTCAGATCAGAGTTGACCACAAGTAAGTGAAACTTCAGAAAGTAAAACTGTGGATCGAAGAGCCAGGGGTAGAATTACGGTACTACCATTCCCAGCCATGATGGAATAACTGGTATTGCCCTAGCTCTCTACAATAAACAATTATTACACTGAATAAAATGTATGAAATAACTGTTTTCAGATGTTGAATAATGAGCACTGCAGTACTTTTCTCCTGGAGAGAAGAGAACTGTGACCAGGATCACCCTAGCTTTCTGCCTGGAGGCACTTTTCAGACTGGCACAGAGAAGGAAGACTAAAGGGAACATAAAAGTCTTGCTGGGTTGAGAAACAGAGATTGGCTCTTTCTTTAGTCTAAAGAAGTGGCTGAAATTTGTGGGGTTGGATACCAAAGGAAAGGAGCTGCAGGCTAGGGTGTAGCTCAGTGGAAGAGCATGTACTTAGGATGCCCAAAGTCCTGGGTTCTATTCCTAGCACCAAAAGAGAGAAAAGGAGCTACAGATACCTGCAAATGGATCCCTGGAGTGTACAGGGGAATACTGAGCTGTGTACACAGGAGTGAGCCTCCAGGAGATCTGTAAAGTGAAAATGGAGTAATAAAGACAATTTAAACTGAAACACACATATGAAAAGGTCTAAAAAAAAAATGAGCAGTCCTAATGACCCATGGGAAAATATCAAGCAGTCCAATAAGTAAATAATTGAAGTTCCAAGAAGGAAGAAAATATTGGGGAAAAATATTTTCTTAAATGTGTTAAACTTGATGAAAAATATTAGCCCATATAGCCAAGTAGCCCAAGAAACACAAATAAAATTACATCATGTGATTTTCCTTCTGCATGTGGCCTCTTCAAATATCTGTTTAGCAAGGTAGCCAGAGTTCTTATATAGTAACACAGGACCCCAAGCTTCTAGGCCTTCTTAAAGCTTAGGCCCAAAACTAGCAGAGCACTAATTCCACCACATTTTACTGGTCAAAGGACTGTCCCTGATTGGATGGAGACACAGAAAGTTATGGTTTACTCGGGGGCAGGGGTCATCTTTGGAAATGGGTTATTTCATTAAAAAGTCAATAAGAAAAAGATAAATGGGACACTGAAATATACTCAAGGCAAAGAAAACAAAGAGTGAAAAATAACAAGAAAAGATGAAGCATGTAGAAAACAAATGGCAAAATGGTAGATTCAAACCCAAGCATATCAATAATTACATTAAATATAAGCAGATTAAACACTTTAATACAAGACAGAGATTATCAGACAGGATAGAAAAGCAAGGCCCAATTACATACAGTCTGGAAGAATCCCACTTTAATGTTAACATTCAGATTCATTAAAAATAAAATACAGAAAAATATTTAGCATATAGCATGCAAACACTAGTCAGAAGAAAGCTGGAATGACTATATGAATGCTTGTCAACTTATGATAGAGTTATGTCCCAATAGACCCATAGCAAGTTGAAAATATTGTAAATTCAAAATTCACTTAATAAACCTAAACTACCAAGTCACAGCTTAGTAACACAGTCTATGGTAGCATATTGACCTCATGGCTGACTGGGAGCTGCATCTCACTGCCCTTGCCCATCTTTTTGAGAGAATATTGTGGCAAGTATCAGTACTCTAAGAAAAGATCAAAATTCAAAGTATGGTTTCTACTAAATGCTAATTTTCTCAAACCATTGCATCAGTTCAAAAATCTTGGGTTGAGCCATTGTTAAGTCAGGAACATCTATATTAATTTTAACCAAAGCAGTCTTTAGACTAAGGCATATATATTATCAGAGACAAAGAGGGACATTGCATATTGACAAAACCTCAATTCATCACGAAGACATGGTAATTTTAAATGTGTTTATGGGGCTAGGGGTGTAGCTCCGTAGTAGATTACTTGTCTAGCATGCACAAGGGCTTGAGTTCAAGCTCCAGCACTAAAAAAACAGAAGAATAAGAGAGGAAGAACAAGAAGGAAAAGGAAAAGAATGAAAGAAAGAAATGCATATGTACCTAAAAATAGGACTTTAAAATACCTGAAGCAAAAACTCAGGAGGCTGAGGTAGGAGAACCACGAGTTCAAACCCAGCCTCAGCAACTTAGCAAAGCTCTAAGCAACTTAGCAAGATTATCTCAAAATAAAAAATTCAAGAGGGCTAAGGATATAGCTCATTGGTAAAGAAGTCTCGGGTTAGGGTTTACTGGGGTTCAATCTCCAGTACCCACCTCACCCCCAGAATTGACAGAACCAAAGGAACATAGAGACAAATTATTTTATTTTATAGATTTCAACACTTCCTTCAGTAACTAGTAAAATAAATGTCATAAAATCAATAAAAATACATAAAATCTAACAAAATTAAGGACTGGAAATATAGCTAGGTAGTAGAACCCTTGCTTAGCATGTGTGAGGACCTGGATTCAATTCTTTTTTTTTTCTTTTTAAATTTTTATTATTGGTTGTTCAAAACATTACATAGTTCTTGACATATTGTATTTCATACATTTGATTCAAATGGGTTATGAACTCCCATTTTTACCCCATATACAGATTGAAGAATCACATAGGTTACACATTCACTGTTTTACATACTGCCATACTAGTGTCTGATGTGTTCTGCTGCCCTTCCTATCCTCTACTATCCCCTCTCCCCTCCCCTCCCCTCCCATCTTCTCTCTCTACCCCATCTAATGTAATTCATTTCTCCCCCTTGTTTTTTTTCCCTTTCCCCTCACATCCTCTTATATGTAATTTTGTATAACAATGAGGGTCTCCATGCAATTTCCCTTCTCTCTCCCTTTCCCTCCCACCTCCCTGTTTAATGTTAATCTTCTTCTCATGCTCTTCCTCCCTGCTCTGTTCTTAGTTGTTCTCCTTACATCAAAGAAGACATTTGGCATTTGTTTTTTAGGGATTGGCTAGCTTCACTTAGTATAATCTGCTCTAATGTGGCATTTATACACAATGGAATATTACTCTGCACTAAAAAATGACAAAATCATGGAATTTGCAGGGAAATGGATGGGTTCAATTCTTAATACCAAAAATTTATAATTAATTAATGTTTAAAAAAATGAAAAAAACCCACCATCTTCACCCAGTTAACATTCATAGAAGCTATACCTAATAACTGCAGAATGCACATTTTTTAAAAAAGAAAAATGGAGTCAGTCATAGTAGCACCCATCTGTAATCCCAGCTACTGAAGAAACCAAGGCAGGAGGATCAAAAGTTCAAAGCCAGGTCAGATAATTAAGCAAGATCCTGCCTCAAAATTAAAATAAAAATGTGTGCATGTACAAATATGTAATGTTAAATCCCACCATATGTACAACTGTAATGATCAATAAAAATATGGAAATAAAATAAAGGTCTGGGAATGTAGCTCCATGGTAGAATGCTGCTAGCCTACTATGCCTGAGGCCCTGGGTTCAATTCCTGGCACCAATAAATAAATAAATTAAATAAAGTGATATGGAACAGTCATCTGTAGAGAGCATTTATTAAGATATACAATAAGTTTTGATAAATTTGAAAGAATAAATTAGAAATCAATAAAAAAAAATCTGGAAAACATTCAATTATTTTAATATTAAACAACATAACATTAAAGATCCTATGGTTCAAAGAAGAAAATAAAAGAGAAGTTAGAAAATATTTTGAACTGGGGAGGGAGGAGGGACAGGGAAAAAAATCTGACCAAACTCTCCTATGTACATATATGAATGTACCACAATGAATTTCATCTTCATGTATATCCATAATGCACTAATTAAAAGAAAACATAAATAGGACTGGGGTTGTGGCTCAGTGGTTGAGCATTTGCCTAGCATGTGTGAGGGAGGTACTGGGTTTGATCCTCAGCACCACATAGAAAAATAAATAAATAAAATAAAGTTTAATGTACAACTAAAATACTTTTTAAAAGAAAACATAAATAAATAGAAGAAAGATCAGTAGAGTAGAGGAAAGGGAAGAAGGAGAGGGAGGAGGGAAAGGGGAAGTACTGGGAATGAATTGGATAAATTATATTCCATGTTTGTGTAATTATGTCAAAATGAATCCCAATATTATGTATATCTATAGTACACTGAAAGAAAGAAAATCTTTTGAACTGAATTATAGTGAAAACACAACCCTTAAAATTTTGTAAGATGCAAACCAAAGTGATAATGCTTAGAAAATTTATAACTTTAAATAGTCATATTCAAAAAGAAAAAATGTTTAAAATCAGTGACCTGTGTCTGCCCCTTAAGAAGGAAGGGGTTGCAGGAAGTAGTGGCTCACACCTATAATCCCAGCAACTCAGGAAGCGGAGGCAGGAGGAACTCAAGTTCCAAGCCAACCTCAGCAAGTTAGCAAGATCCTAAGCAAATTAGTGAGACGCTGTCTCAAAATTAAAAATAAAAATGGCTGGGGATGTGGCTCAGTGATTAAGCACCTCTGGGTTCAATCCCCAGTACCAAAAAGAAGAAGGAGAAGGAGATGAGGAGGAGGAGGAGGAGGAGGAAGAGGAGGAGATGAGGAGGAGGAGGAGGAGGGAGCAAATAAAAATAGGAGAGAAAGTAAATAAAATAAGAGCAGAAATTGATGGAATAGAACATAGGCAGATGACAGAGTGAAATCTAACACATGGTTCTTTGAAATGATAAATAAACTAAACTTCTAGCTAGACGGAACCCAGAAAAAAAAGAAAACACAAATTCTCAGTATCAGGAATAAAAGAGAAGATAGCACTGTATATTCTACAGATAATGAAAGAAAAATAAAGGAATAGTATGAAAATACTTATGCCAGTTAATATGACAACTTAAGTACAATGGAGAAATTCCTCCAATGATATAAATTACCAAACTTACCCAAAATAAGTAGAAAATCCAAATAGTCCTATATGTATTTTAAAAATTTATCTTTCTCATGAAGAAAATTCCAGGACTTCCCTAATAAATCCTATCTAACATTTGGGAAAGAAATACTATCACTTTTATAGCAAGTCTTGCAGGAAATAGAGAAGGAAGGGACACTTCTTAAGTCATTTTATGGGGGGAACATTATATTTATATCAAAACCAGGCAAGACATTACAATAAAATCAAACAACAGACTAATATTCCTCACGATCACAATGCAATCTTTAAAGAAGACCACACTAAATCCAGCAATGTACAGTACATCATGACCTAGTAGAGTTTATCTCAGCAATGCAAGATTGTTTGAACATGCAAAATTCAATCAATAGAATCTAGCACAGCAGCAAAATAAAAGAGGAAAAAATCATGTGGTTATCTCAATAGATGCAGAAAAAATAATTTAACAAACCCAATGACCATTATGCTAAATAAACTGAGGAAAATGGAATAAAGAACATCCATTAGCTAAGCAGGGTGGTATATCCCAGCTGCTTTAGGAACTGTGATAGGAGGATCACAAGTTCAAGGCCAATCTGGGCAATTTAGTGACACCTTGTCTCAAAAAAAAAAAAAAAAAAAAAAAAGAGAGAGAGAGAAAGAGAGAGAGAGAGAGAATACCTATAAAAAAGTAAGTGTTAACTTCAACTTACTGATGAAAAAAAAATGTTTTCCCTTTAGGAATAGGAATGTTTACTCTTTCCACTTACATTCAATATTTCATTCATATTTTTAGTTATTGAAATAAGACAGGAAAATCCAATAAAAGGCATACACATTGGAAAGGAAAAATTAAAAGCATTTTTATACATCTTTGAAATAATTATAAACATAGAAGTCATGAAGAATCCACAAAAGGGCTGGGGATGTGGCTCAAGTGGTAGCGAGCTCGCCTGGCATGCGTGCAGCCCGGGTTCTATCCTCAGCACCAATACAAACAAAGATGTTGTATCCGCCAAAAACGAAAAAATAAATATTTAAAAAATTCTCTCTCTCTCTACCCCACTCTCTCTTTAAAAAAAAAAAAAAAGAAAAAAAGAATCCACAAAAATCAAATGGGACTAATAGTTGAACTTGGAAAGGTCACAGAATAAGAGGTCAACATAGAAAACCAATTATACTTGTATATTCTACCAACAATCAACTGGAAAATAAAAATTTTAAAATAAAGTCATATGAGCTGGGCAAGGTGGCTTGAACCTGTAATTCCAGCAGCTCAGGAGGCTGAGGCAGGAGAATAGAGAGTTCAAAGGCAGCCTTAGCAATGGTGAAGCACTAAGCAACTAAGTGAGACCCTATCTCTAAATTAAAAAATTTAAAAAGGCTGGGGATATGGCTCAGTATTTGAGTGCCTCTGAGTTCAATCCCCAGTATCAAAAAATAAATAAATAAAAATAAATAAAGAAGTGTGAACTGGGTGTGGTGGTGCAAACCTGTAATCCCAGAAGCTCAGGAGGCTGAAGCAGGAGGATCACATGTTAAAACCCAGCCTCAGCAACTCAGGGAGGCCCTATCTCTAAATTAAAAAATAAAAAAGAGCTGATGTGGCTCAATGGTTAAAGGACCCTTAGTCAATCCCCAATATAAAAAAAATAAAATAAAATAAAAATAAAGAAGTGTAGATGGACTTGATCAATGTACAGTGTATGCATGTATGATGATTATCACAGTGAATTCCATTCATTTGTACAATTCGTATGTGCTAATAATTATAATAATAAATAAATAAAACATCATTTGCAGTAGCATCAATAACAAAATGTTTGCATTTATTTGTTTATTTTGCAGTGCTGGGAATTGAGCCCAGGGCTTTGCTCATGCTAGGCAAGAGTTCTACCACTGAGCTATATACCCAGCCCAGTGCTTTTATAATAAACAATAATAATGATGTAAATATGAAAAAAAGATGTAATTTTGTACAGGAACTCTATATGATACATTGACAACTATAAAATATTACTAATAAGAATTAAAGAACATAGATAAATATACAATATTCATGGATTAGGAGACTTAATATGGTTGTCATATTGCCAGTACCTCACAAATTGTTTTACTGATTCAAGCAGTCTCAAAATCCCAGCAGGCTCTTTCGTAGAAGTTGGCAAACAGATTGTAAACAGATTGTAAAATTATCTTCCAGTAAGTTAATAAACAAATAATAAAATTATATTTTAATGCAAATAACTTAGAAGAACCAAAGCAAATTTGGAAGGAAAAAATAACATGGGGAAAATCACATTATTGCTGTGGTATTTAAGAGAAGGTAGTAAGTCCAGAAATAGGCTCACTGTATAAGTGATCTATAGCCAAGAAGCAAAAACAATTCAATAGAGGTCCTTTCTTTTTTTTTTTTTTCCCCCTTGCTGAAGATTAAACCAAAGACCTCACACAGACTAGGCAAGCTCTCTACCATCAAGCTGCATCCCCAGCCCTTTATTTATTTTATTTTGAGACAGGGTCTTACTATGTTGCCCAGGCTGGCCTCAAACTTTAGATCCTCCTGCCTGAGCGTCCCGAGTCTCTGGGATTAAAGGCATGCACAACTGCACCCAGCTCAAGTTAATTTTTATGTACGTTTTGAGATCTGAAAAGAGGTTGTTTTTTTTTTCCTTAAATATACAGGTAGTTAGTTGTTACCAATTATCACCTGGGTGTAATGACACACAGCAACGTCTATCTATGCTCACCATTGCACCAATTAATCCATAGGCAGCTTGGAAAGCAGCTACCCTCAGAGAGAAAGGACATGTCCTACTGTGTGTGCACTCCCTGAGGGGTAGGTAGGGTGATGTTTAATCCAGTCACTTCCAATTGCCTTCATTCTCAAATAGGAGGCAATCCCCATGCCATTCCAGAAATAGAAGGCTCTCTCAAGATTCATCTTCTCAGTTCTTCCTAAGGCAGATGAGAGTCAATACTGAGTCGAGTATGACCTAGCAGCTCAGTCTAAATATAGAAAGACATCAATCAGAAAATATGAGGGCTGCAAAAGCACACACTGCCCAAAGATGATTTTTAAGAGTGACGATGACAAATAAAGAACACAGAACTGAAAGTTGTCAAAAACGTTTTCTCTCCAATTGAGCAAATAATCTTATTTTATAATTTTTGTATATAGTTTGTATGGTGGAAAAACATTTCTGTTGCTGAAAAAGCCGAGTACTACTGATCTCATCCAAACTTTTCATTTTTAAGAAAGGCCAGATGTGAAGGGTCTTGCTCAAAGTCATTCAGCTAAAGATGGCGGGCTGGGACCAGCATTCAGGTACCTTGGCTCTCAGTTCTGTGCTCCTTCGTTTCCAGCACATTGAGTTGAAATGTTGGAAAGACACCTGGATAGGTAAACTAACACATCTGTTAGGCATTACAACCTGGAAATTTTATTCTGAAGTGCAACCCAGTCTAGCACATAAATATTTTCCACCCCATATATCTTTATCCAAGCATCTACATAGATTTAACTAACATGCAAGCAAATGAACAGATACATACATAGAAATAAATTTGGGGAAATCCCATTCAAAATGTAGAGAAATATCAAAGAAATCTGAGTTTAAGAAACAAAAATTTAGACCCTTCCCAAGGAGCATGCCCTTAACAAAACATCAGGTAAATCATGATCTAAGCAACAACCTGGATCCTGACTCTACTGTATAACTCGCCATGAAAAAGAAAATAAATTTGGAGACTAGAAAAGATTTCATAATTGGGAAACTTAAGGTGGACCCTTTAAACATAAAGTCAAACATTTTATTAAATGTTTAAGAGACATGTGCAATAAATTAACTAATAATATTTCATAGGCTTGACCACTATCAAATAAACAAAACTTTAAACATAGAAAATTTATTTTACAATAAGACACACATATGTAGAATTAAGAGCCTACCCTTTGACCTAATAATTCTATTTCTGGGATTCTATCCTAAAGAAATATAAAATTCATAAATTTTTTATGCCCCAAAATGTTCACAGTAACATTTTTTTTATAACCATAAAGAAAGGATTCTGCCTAGATGTCCAACAGAAGGGGAGTATTAAGCAAACCAGAGTTCAACCACAGGACAGACCATTTCATAGAAAGATATAATATACAGAAAGATAGAGTAATATGGGAAATAAGCATTGCTAACCTTTACAGAATGTTTTCCAAAAGCCAAGAATGGTGTTATGAACTTCATACACATTAGCTCATTCAATCTGTACAAAAACCTATTAGAATAGTCCTTTCATTGTCACCTTTTTAGAAATGAGAAAGAAAGACATAGGGTGGTTATTAACTTGTCCAAAGTCACACAGATTTTGAAGGGAAAGCTGGCATTAGAACATGGGCAGTGTGACTCCAGCACCTGAACTTTACCACTGTGAACAGAAGAACATAGGAATCAAAATTATAAAAAGAGATCTTTAATCTCTCTCCATTTTTAAACCAAGGAAAAATGCATTCAAAGATCAACAGTGGTTATCTCTAGGTAAGAAGGTTATTTCTCTTTCACTTTCCAAATATTCCAGAATTTCAGTCATATGAATATAGTTTTCTGTCATGGACATTCATTCACATGCCTGTAATCCCAGCAGCTCAGGAGGCTGAGGCAGAAGGATCGAAAGTCTGAGGCCAGTCTCCGCAACTTAGCAAGGACTTAGGCAACTTAGTGAGACCCTGTCTCAAAATAAAATGTAAAAAGAGCTGGGGATGTGGCTCAATAGTAAAAATACCACTGGGTTCAATTCCAATACCAAAATAATTTCTAGTAGAGTTGTCCTTCAGATTGGTTTTAGGACTCTGCAGATACCAATATCCAAGAATGCTCACGTCCCTTATGTGAAATGGAATAGTATATAAATACTACATACACCATACTTCCCCATACATCCTCACATATGCTTATTTCTTCCTTTTTTCTCTTTCTTCCTTTCTTTCTTTGTGTGATGTTGAAAATTGAACCAGGGGCCTCACTCATATTAGGCAAGTGCTCTACCACTGAGCTATATCACCAACTCTTGCCAGGTTCTTTAAATCATTTCTAGATTATTTATAATATCTACTACAATGTAAATGCTATATAAATAGCTGAAAGACTATATCACTTAAGGAATAATGACAAGGGAAAAAAAACAGGCAGTACTACTCAGTACAAACACTGAGTATTTGTATTTTTCAATATAATTTCTGTCTCCGGTTGGTTGAATCCCGAGTAGCTGAATCTCCAGATGCAGAAAGCTGTCTTCATTTGCTTATTCATGGTCTTCTGAGTTACAAAGAAGATTCCCCTAGATCCAAGCCTGCTCCACTTGGAGGATTTTCTCTATGGACTCCTATTGCCCAGAAAAAAAGTTACAGAGAGGTATTACGATTAAGTCCCTGATGCTAAAGACCCATTGGGTTGGCTTGCACAAACCCTCCCCCTTTTCTGCACTTTCCTATGACCCTCTTTGCCCACCAACCCCATTCCCTCACCCAACTTGTGAATCCCTTTAAGAAAGACCACTTAATTGAATTCACCTTTCCATCTCTTTCCAGGCCCAAACCAGTGTTCCACATATAATTCTCATGTAACTTAATTAATAAAAAGGTACTAAATAAGCTTTGAAAAGTCTAGGTGCTGTGACCAGAAAAAAAGAATTTGCCAGAGCAAAAGTGTGACGATACACTCCAAAAGTACAGGGATTCCTATGGCCAGATGGATCAGATCCAGCTGTGCGGTGCCTGGTGTGGAACATGGCCCAGATTCCCTTGGGGAAAGTAGGGTAGTGCGCCAGGGACCAGGGATGGCAGGAGAGCTCAGGCCTTGCTCTTCCATCTGCCAGGAATGTTGGCTGCTAAATGTCACATCTGAGTTCCCCCACTATGCCAAAGGAGCTGTTTACCCAGGGTCCTGCTGCCTCCCCAGGGGTGACCTCCTTCAGTGGCCAATCAATGACCCAAGCCCAAGCTTCAATTTAGGACAACTCCAAAGAGCCCTCCCAGCTCCTGAGTTCCGCATGGCATCAGCTGAGGCCTCTGTTGTGACCACAGTGCAACTCAGTTCCTTTCTCTGCTCAGTCTCAGAGTTGCTAGTACCCAAAGCACCCCAATAGATCTATGTGCAAATCTCCATCTCAGAGTCAGTTTCCCAGAGAATTTGACTTAATAGAGCCCCCAGGAAACAGAAGTTCCAACAGAGGCCTGGTTGTTAACAAGATAAAGACATGAAGGGTAACTGAGGCCAGGGGGACATGGGAAGACTCCCAAGAGCTTTCCAACTTCGAGGAAGGCAAGAGAGAAGTCAGGAGGCTGAGAAATGGGTGTCTCCGATGCAAATGCCTAAAGAGTAGGAAAACCTGGTAGATGTAGGTAAAAAGTGTGGTAGACAGATGGGTGGGAAGTAAACAAGTTTAAAATGATCCTAGTAAGTAGCTTGGTTAACCATGATCCTAAGACAAAAAAAAAAAAAAAAAAAAAAGACTTAATACTGCTGGCTAGGAATCAGCAATAACGGTTCTGGGAGTGCAGATTACAGCTGAAATGTCAGGAGCTGCAAGATAAATTTTGCCCCTGATTGAGGAAAATAGAGAAATGTGAGGATTACCTTTCAGAATATCTCTTACTCCGGTTGCTTTTGAGCATTCAATAGGACATAATGTCTTTTTCCCATTAAATCCAAGTGCCAGCCAGAGTCTCTCTGATAATTCCTGAAATTGCTCTTGACGCCTACTGATGGCACATCATAATGTAATTTCACACTCCACTCTGACAGCATGGATGTGAGGCATCCCCATGACCACTTCCAATTCTGTGTCCTGAAATCACATCCCCATAGCTCAGGGCACCTCTAAAGTTTTCCAGCAGAAGTATCTCGGGCACATGAACATTTATATCTTCCATCTCTAAGGTATCCCGACACACCAGGAGAGTCCAATGACAACCCATGTCCCTCGTGACTAAAATCTGTTTATCCACTTTAGACTGTGGCCTTTGGCAGCCTGAAGGGAACACTAAGGCAGCCCAAAGTTTCCAAGGTAGACAAAAAGCAATGCAATGGTTTATGCCTGTAATCCCAGCTGCTCAGGAGACTGAGGCTAAAGGACAGCAAGTTGGAAACAGCCTGAGCAACTGAGCAATACCCTGTCTCAAAATTTTTTTAATTTTCTAAGTTTTTTTTTAAAAAAGTAGAATCCTGAAAGAATGCTTAAAAGCAGAAAAGGTATAGAGGTTCCTCCAAAATTTTAAAATAGACCTATCATATGATCCAGCAACCGGACTACCAGATATATATCCAAAGGAAATGAAATCAGTAAGTCAAAGAGACATCTGCACCCCATGTTCACTGCAGCGTTACTCACAAAAGCCAAGAAATGCAAACAATCTCAATGTCCATCAGGTGATGAATGGATAAAGAAAATGTGGTGCATATACATAATGGAATGCTATTCGGCCATAAAAAAAAAAAATGAAATCCTGCCATTTGAGACAACATAGATGGAGCTGGAGATCATTAAATGAAGTGAAATAAGCCAGGCACATGATCTCACTCATATGTGGACTATATAAAAGTTGATCTCATCAAAGTGGAGAATAGAATGGTGGGTACCAGAGGCTGTGGGAGCAGCAGAGAGAGAGGGAAGGGCAAACTCAGATAGGACCAAGAGATTCCGGTGTGCCATTGCCTAGTGGGGTGCCCATAGGGGACAATAATATATGGTCATTTCAAAATGCTAGAAGAATTTTGAAAGTTTTTACCATAAAGAAATAATAAATGTTTGAGTAGATGGGTATGTTTAACCCGATTAAAATATTACACAAGGGGGTCTTGGGTTGTGGCTCAGCGGTAGAGTGCTTGCCTAGCACGTGCAAGGCCCTGGGTTCGATCCTCAGCACCACATAAAAATAAATAAATAAAATAAAGGTATTATGTCCAACTACAAATTAAAAATAAATATTAAAAGCAAAAACATTATACAGCGTATATCAGTAGCAAAACATCACAATGCCCCCATTAAAATATAATTTTTATGTTTTATATACCAGTGAAAAATAAATTTACTTAAAGAATTGTTAACATCTGTGATTACAAATTCAGTACATTTAATAACAAAAAAAGAGCAAGGGAAAAAAACCAGCAGGCTTGATAGCAATCAAAACCATTAAAAATAAATGCCCTTGGACCCAATTTCAGAAATTTACCGTAGTTAAATTTGACACATATGTCTAAGAATATTAAGCAAAAATATTCACTGCTTGTGTCACGAAGATGTCCCGCTGGAGTCTCCCTGTCTTTTCAGTTTAAAGTAAGATCAAATCAAAGTCCCACAGTGGAACAAAGCTCCCTCTGCACCCACCTTCCTCAAGATATTTTCAAATTCTCAGTAGGTCATATATTCCTCTAGCCACTTCTGGCTTCAATGTCCTGCCTCTGCACCTTGCAGTTCCTCTGTCTCTACCTTGATAACAATATAACGTGAGCTGGGGTTGTGACTCACTGGTAGAGTGCTCACCTAACATGTTTGAGGCCCTGGGTTCGATTCTCAGCACCATATATAAATAAAAATAAAATAAATGCACTGTGTCCACCTACAACTTAAAAATAAATATATAAAAAAGAAAATAATATAATGTGGGCCACAGCCGCTTATATGATTGATCCTTTCTTTAAAGCCACCACTGATAGAATAAATATGTTACTAGAATTTTGTGAGTCACAAAAAACAACTTAGCTAGGGCCGGGGGCGGCGGGGGGGGGGGGGGGGGGGTCTAGTTCAATGGTAAGGCATGTGCTTCACATGCTGGAGGCCCTGGTCAGATACCCAGCACCAAAAAAGAAAAGAGAAGATACCCAAGAAAACAATTTACCTCACATTTTATTTGGTCTTGTTTTTGTTTTTATCTGTTTGTGGTGCTGGGATCAAACCTAGGGCCTTGTGCATACTAGGCAAGCCCTCTGCCAATGAGCTACATCTGCAGCCCTTTACATTTTTTATTTTGAGACAAGGTATTGTTAGGTTACCCAGGCTGGCCTCAAACTTGTAATCTTTGGACCTCAGCTTCCCAAGTAGCTGGGATTATATGCATGTGCCACCAAGCCCAGCCAGTCTTATTCTTAAAGTCACTCCATGGGAGTTTTCTCACTGGCTGTTTCATATCATGGGACACTCAGTGTTACGGTTTGGATCAGAATTATCTCTGCAAGGCTCATGTGTTAAATGCTTGGTCCCTAGCAGGTGGCACTTGGAAGATGGTTGAAACTTCATAAGGAGGGGCTTATCAGAAGAAATGGGTCACTGAGAGGTGTGCCTTTGAAGGTTATATTTTGTCCCTAGACCCTTCCCACTCTTCTTTGCTTCCTGGCTGCCATGAGCTGGGAGCTTTGTTAAACCACATCTTTCTACCATAATGCTCTGACCATGAACTGAAACAAATCTTTCTCCTTTAATTTGTTTTTCTCAGATATTTTGTCACAGTGATAGAAAGCTCATCAACACACTAAGTGTCAGTCCATTCAAGCTGCTATAAACAAAATAGCTCAGGCTAGGTAATTTATAAATAATAGAAATTTACTTATCCTAATTCTGGAGGCTGGGAAGTTCAAAGATCAAGTTTCAAATAGATTCAGTGTCCATTGTCACAATGTATTAGTAAAAGAGTTAGTTAATCGAGTATAATAAAAGGCTTACGTAAGACACATAGCTACTCAGAGGGGAGAGGTAAATCTGCTTTCAAGTACCCCAAAATCATTTCCATTGTCCAGCCAGAAAGGGAAGGAGAGAGAATCAAATATCATTAAGAAAGTGACTCTCTTGGCCTGGGAATGTGGCTCAAGCGGTAGCGCGCTCGCCTGGCATGCGTGCAACCCGGGTTCGATCCTCAGCACCACATACCAACATGTTGTGTCCGCTGAGAACTAAAAAATAAATATTAAAAATTTCTCTCTCTCTCTCTCTCTCTCTCTCTCTCTCTCTCTCTCTCTCTCTCCCCCTCCCCTCTCTCACTCTCTTTAAAAAAAAAAAAAAGAAAAAAGAAAGTGACTCTCTGCTTTTCAGATGATGATTGAGAAGCTAATTTAAAACAAAAAATAATGGTTCCAGATTTCACAACAGTATCAGCACTTTGCTCTTTTCTTCAATTTTTTTTTTACCCACCCCACCCCCTTTTTAATGGAGTGTGCCAGATGTCTCTATAATTTTGTTTGGATGGCTACAAAACCTGAAAAAGCTGTTGCTGAGACATATATATATATATATATATATATATATATGCATGCAAGACTCATATATATATATATATATATATATATAATCTGAATTTTGGGAAACTTGAGCTGTGCTATCAACTATGGAAAAAGTAACCCAGTTTACCATGTTGAGATGACATTGTACAGAAATTACCAGCCATATTGGTCTAGAAATGTTAAACTTGATTTTTTTCCATTTGTACAGGGGTCATGCACTATATTAAATATGTAAAGTCTTATCAATGTGGGTTTGATTACAGAAATTAATAAATTATTCTCTAAATAATGAAAGAAAAAAAGAAAGAAAGAAAATGACTCAATCGAGGCATAGTTGTGCACCTGTGAAGACAGCTACTCGGGAGACTGAGGCAGGAAGATTGCAAGTTTGAGTTCAGTCTGGGCAATTTAGCAAGGCCTTATTTCAAAATAAAATTTTAAAAGGGCTAGAGATGCAGCCCAGTGAAAGAGTGCTTACCCAATTTGCATGATGTCTTAGGTTCAAACCCTCATACTTGGGGAAAAAAAAAAAAAAAAGCTTATTTTTTAAAAAGATGAATACCTCCTACTAATATTGACCTGTCTTCTCCAATAGAAAAGCTCCAGGGATGTGTAACAAATTAAAACAAATTAATTAATTAATTTTTAAAAAGAAAAGCTCCAGGAAAATTGTCAGTCTCCTTTCACTATTTGTTCTTAGAACCAAACACATAGTAGGCTCACTAAACATTAAGTGTGAATGAATATTGAGCTCACTAAATGTGAGCTCAGTTTTGGATGGCTACAAAATCTGAAAAACCTGATTGTATCCTTGGTAACATACCATATTAGGGAGGGATCAGGGGAAAATAAGAGGAATGGGAGAGGAAGGCAACTATTGAAATCTAATAGTTTTCTATAAATGTGTGTCAGATGATTAACTGAGTGACCTCAATCTTATATATGTCTTTAAACTATTCCTTATGAAGCCATAAAGTTTTCCTTTTTTTAGAGAAAACTGTAACACAGACCTTATTCAGCTACAGCATTCCTATAATCACAAATTTTCTTGTACCTTTATGAGTAGTAATACTCCGTATTGCAACATGGTCACCAGATTTCTCAGTATCCCCTCTGTGTGATGCTTTGAAGTAGAATATGATTGATCAACTACAGTTTGAACTTGAACAAAGTTCGCAGTAAACAGATTACAGAGAATTCCCTTTAAATGTGCTCTTAAATGCTAAAAATATATTAAGCACATTAGAACATGAAGTTTACCAAGAAAAGGATGTGAGATTCAGCTTTCCAATCCAAAGCAACTACTACCATATTTTACTAAATCTAAGACATCACTGATCTTCAGATACCCTAAATCTACCACTAAAAAAAAAAAAAAAAAAAAAAAAACCTGATGTCAGTTAAACTGATACAGTGTTTTCTTAACCACCTGGTCTCTGCCATAGAGGGGCCAGTGGTGGGAGGGCAGGCAGACAACCCTGAAGCTGACACAGTGTAACATCAGCTAGCAGAGGAGGAAGGTTTTCTGAAGGTCACTTTGCTGCCATGCAGGAGAGCTTCAGATCTATAGGAGCAGGACCTACAGATACAGTGGTTTCTCAACCACGTGGAATTTTTGTATACTTATGAAAAAACATCTTTTAGACTTTTTTAGCAATAGTTTTATTATGAATTATACAAATCTTTTTCCATGTCTTTCTGCAAATACAATAATTTTTATGCCAAATCATATAGAGATTATTGTGAAGAAATTCTAAAGGGCAATTAAATACAAATGCCTCAATTAAAGTGACAACAATGTGAATAGCTATGACCAGATTCCTACAATCACAAAATAACTGTGACCTGCCCAGCAATTATTAGATAGCCATCAATAATAAGATATACCTTGACATCAGAGATGTTTCTGTGAGGTGGGTAATGGAAGGGAGTAAGTCTTAGAATCAATAAAATTCGAGACTTAGTCCCTGAACTTGGATTCTAAGCTAAGATCCCTATTTCCCTGATTATATCCTTGGTAACATACCATATTAGGGAGGGATCAGGGGAAAACAAGAAGAATGGGAGAGGAAGGCAACAATTAGAGAATGGAAGTACTAGTTTCATGTTCATCTTAACTAAGTCAGATTACAAATTACTTTTTTAAAAAATTACTTACAAGCTTGACCCAGTGGTTCATTCCTATAGTCCCAGCTACTTGGGAGGATAAGGCAGGAGAATCTCAAATTGGAGGCTAGCTTCAGCAACTCAGCAAGACCCAGTCTCAAAATAAAATAAAAAGAGCTTATGGTAGAAAACACCTCGGTTCAATCCCCAGTACAAAACAAAACAAAAAAAAATCACTCATAAATATTACACATTAAATATTTGCTGGTTAATGATTGCTTCACATAAGGCTGAGAACCAAAGAAGGATCCAATGAATCCATCATTGGAGAAACTAATCTAAATCACGAGAAACACCCCCAAATGCCCAGTAAAAAATGCATCTGCTCAAAAGCAAGGGTAGATGTTTCCAAAATTAAACCCCAGAAAAGATAAGAAAGAAAGAAAGAAAGAAAGAAAGAAAGAAAGAAAGAAAGAAAGAAAGAAAGAAAGAGGCCCTTGCATTTGAGTCCTTTTGAAGTCTTTCACATTGTAAATTACTCTTTCCGTTACTTTATTTTTACTTACCAAATATGGTTTAAGGAAAATATTAACCTAACCTCACTTAATACTAGTTTAGATGCTTATAGATAAAACCTAATGAAACTGATTTTTAAAAGGCATATTGTTATACATTATTTGTGCCTGGGGGCATGAACATTGTAAGTGTTGGATGTCTGTCATAATTGAACCTTTCAAAACTCGCGTAGAGCAATATAGAAAACACTGTGGGGGAACAGGGATGAGGCAGGAAGCCAAGAAGAGAAATAAAAATCCCATTGGCCTTAACATTACATGAATGGCTACTTGTAATTCAGGGTAGACTTTCCAGTCTACATCATGTATGAATTAAAAAAAAAAAAAAGACACTTTAGATAGCAATATGAAGTGCTCTGAAAAACTGACTGGAGGTGGTGTTCAGAATGTGCTCTCCCAAAATACAGCATCTTGGCATTTGAGAAAACAGCAGAAACAAGAGTCCTCTTTCCTTTCTCCCCTAAAGCAGATCATAAAATCTTCAGGAGAGGGATACCCAGAGGAAACATTATAACTCTGGAAAATACATATTAAAAAAATTGGGGGGGATGGTTACTGGACATTGACTACAGGAGTTCTTTACCTCTGACACAACACCCCTAGTCCTTTTTCATTTTTTATTTTGAGACAGGGTCTTACCAAATCACCCAGACTGGCCTCCAACTTGCAATCCTCCTGCCTCAGGCTCCCAACTCAACATCTTTATTTCACTTGGTCTTGTTAAGTAGTCCCTCCCCTTTCAAGAACTATAATAACGGTAATGAACATGAAATCATTAAACAGAATTGCACCCAGGAATTTGCCTAATAAAAAATCTGTTGAACCCCCAATTCATCCTGGAAATTACTCCTTCCACCAAATAAGCAAGTGCATTGCCTCTTCCTTTTAGTGCCCCAGTGTAAAAGAGACACTTCCAATAACCAGGGATGGAATACCTGACCATTGATCAAAACATTGACCTACTGGTCTCGATGCCATAGACCATGAAGAGGAGCCCTGATCCATGCCCTCCCGGCATTTGGGCATGGGAGACAATAAGTTAACAACGAGCCCCACAGTTAATTATTTCACAACCACGACAGCCTGAGCAAACCAGAAAACTGTACCAGGAGCACAGGCTGTGCACAGACTGCAGCTGCCTAGCACTCAGAGGGCTCCCATCTTGTCTTAAAGTGAAAACAGCCAGAGAAAAACCTTTCCTGGCACAGAGTAATGTAGGAGCAAAGGGCACTTCTCACCCCCACCCTCTGCAGGTTCAATCATTGAGTTTGCTGAAATAGAACAGCAGACAGTACATCAACAGGAGAAAAGGCAAATGAGTTTACCATGTGTCCAGGGGCATCACAGAAAGTTGAGTACCCAAAAATTCAGAGAGGTTTGTAAGCTTAAGTAGGGCAAGTGGAGGGTATAGGCAATTTTAGAGGAAAAGTAAATGATTTTTAGGGAAGATGAATGTACTCAAAAACAGACAACAGCTTGAGACCAAAACCTGAAACAAAATCTTTTGGGGTGTAGTGTGTGATGTCAACCCAGACCTCCATCTGCAACATGCCTCAGTCTCCCCCGATTGGTGGGATATCCGGAGAAGGGAGTCACAACAGTTGACTATCTTCTGGAGCATTTGGCCTTGAAGGGAGACAAGGCAAAACCTCTCCTGTATCTGAGGCTCCCTCCTCAATGGCTCTTAATTTGAAATCCAATGTGGCATATTTGGGGGTTATAGTTTTTTGAATCCCAAAAGGCACATACCTTGGAGAATGTGTAGTGGCCATTAGTCAGCTAACAGGGATTCTGATATTTGAGCTCTCAACAGAGAACATCTGCAGTAGGGGATGTTCAATTAGCAGCAGAAAAGAGAAATGACTCCTGATAAGAGGAAGCAACCATTTCAGCGCACACCGGTGCAGAATAAGAGTGGCATGGGACATTCTGAAAGGTCAGCAGACAAAACACAGAACTGGCTGACAAAGAGGTGAATATGCACCCAGCGGAGACCCTTCCTCAGGCACACATCCCCAACAGTGAAGAATAATAAATTAATAGCAGAACCACACTGTAAGGTGTTTGAGGTTGTTATATATAAAATGGTGGTCACCTTCAGTGCCGCGTAAATCTAGGTCTCCTTCCCTGTGTGGGTTTTGGCATCCGTAATTAATGCTTTTATTATCTCTATAAAGTTCCAAGCTAATGAACCCCTCTAGGTATTGTTACAGCTGTATTCAGAGAAAAAAAAAAAAAAAAAAACAGACTGACAGTGAGAGTCCAGATTCTGGTGCCTCGAGGGGGTGGACCAGGTAAGCAATATCACCTCCCTGCAGAATGTGCCCAATGTTACAATTACTTAATGCACTTTTCAACTAGTGCTCTAGAAGAAAAAGGAGATGGATTAAATCAAAGGTTTTCAGCGCTGCCAACTGCTAAGGAGGAATCTGTCATTTTCTAGATCAGGAAGAAAGGTTAAAAAAAAAAAAAAAAAGGATGTGCCCCATGGACAATTATTTTGGTCTCTTTTTGCTCCCTCAGCTTCTGCTTCATATAACACTTCTCACACACCCCGGTGGCCTTTAGAGTACATACAAATTTCTCTGACATTACCCTTCTCTCCAGTCCCCTATTCTCATGCAAATTCCCCCTATAAGTCCTCTTCTTTCTCATTCCATTCCCATTTTGAAGCATAAAAAGAACAAAACCCCCAGAAGCCCCGTGGTGGCACCAGAAGGGGTAGAGGCTAGATAACCTTTTGTACCTTTTCCATCAGTGATTCTCGATCTGATCCCAACGTGTTCCCACTAATGCTGCTGCCTGAAATGGTCTGCAGATTGAGCTTTTGTCGCCGTCCTATCAGATGCCCACAGCAATTCACATTCATAAAAAGGGAGATAAAAATGTGTATAACTGTTGGCCTGGACTCCTGAATTCCGTTTTTTGGCTCTGCTAATGATTTCTTTTCAAGGACAGATTTTTTTTTTTTTTTTTTTTTAAACCTCAGTACAGAGAGTGAATCCTCCCTGACTGTCAGGAACGGTTATTAAGAAACTAAACCAGATCTCACTCACACAAAAGAAATTATTTGTTTAGTTTGGTTAATGCAGGGCACAGTACACCAAGAGAATCATTCATTCGTTAAGTAAATATTTATTAGTTGCCTACATTATACCCTATAGGAAATATTACACAGAAGGACAGTCCCTATGCTCAAGAAACTTAGATCCAACAGAAGAGATAAAACAAACACACTTTTTCAAGTGTGAGTGTTTGAAGGGCCCTAGCTGTTGAGAGAAGAAAGAATTAAAACTCCCTAGTAGTGTTTTTTTAGCTCTTTTGGATTAGTTGCATAGAGGCCGAAATGCACCAAATTCAATCCAAACTGATTCAATAAGATATAAAATATTTGCTATGAAGGCTACAAACATCATAATAAACCAAAGCTAATATTTAAGGAACACTTGCTATGCATCCAACACTATGCTACACATTATCTGATTTAATCCCCACAGTGACCCTGAGAAGTAGGTATAAGTACCCATTTCACCTATAAAGGAAGCTCAAACAGGCTGAGTCATTTGTCCAAGAGAAGAGGCAATACAAGAATTCTAAAAATTCTCAGATCTTGCTGTCTGAATATTTATCACTACGTGCACTATCTCTTATTTTACCAGCAAGAAAGTTCAATCAGGGAGAAAAGACTTTTTCTTAATTCTTAGGTTCATTATCTGAGGGGCTGCAAATTGAATGACAAAAGACAGATTAGCTAAAGAGAAAAGACAGATTTCTATCCACATACATAGGAGTGCAAAGGGAAATGTGAATCAAGGAAGCAGTAAGAATTTGAGGTTTATTCACCCTTTTTTTTGGTGGTGGTGTTGCTGGGGATTGAACTCAGGGCTTAGCACAGCAGCAAGCACTCTACCACTGAGCTACATCTCCAGCTCTCTTTATAATTTTTTTATTCTGAGATGAGTGTCTCACTAAATTGCGCAGGCTAGCCTCAAACTTGTGATCTTCCTGCCTCAACCTTCCAAGTAGCTGGGAATTCAGGCCTGTGACACTATGCCTGGCTATTTACCATCTTAATGAAGAATGACTAGGAGCAGAAGTGCCCTTCTGTGAGAACAAATTACTTTTTAGAAGGTAGGCAGAAAAGGCACTTATGGAAACAACAAAGAACTTTTCTGAAAGATAAATGGACCCTTAGGAGAATAGATATGAGATGTAATAGCTTTGTAACCACGTCTGCTTGGGGTATTACACTGACTTCTCTCTTCTTTGAGAAGATAAAATAGAGTTAGTTCCAGGGAAGGGATTTATGATAACTGAATTCTTTTGGAAGGCTCTGATGGTGGGCATATAATGGATTTCAGCAACTCAAATGCCTTCAGCCTAAAATAATTTTTATGCCCAAGTGGCATATTTTGGAGTGGCAAATTCTGATTCCCTTCTGTGATAGCTTACGAGAACAAGAACACAAAGAGCAATAGTGCAAAAGAGGACTCATTAAAGGCCATTGAAGAATGATTAAACTATGGTGAAGTTTCATAGAAGAGATCAGTCCCGATGAGGAGATCAGGAAAGCCTGAATCAAAGCAGAGGTATAAGATGCAGCGTAGCAGGCACCGACTGGAAGAGCTTTCTGGTAGGCCAAAGCAGCATTTCCATTGGACACGGTAGGAGAAGGGTATAAAATCTATCCATTGCACATTACATAATCTAGTATGGCTGGGAAAATATGGAAAAATTCACATGTCATCCTTGCAAAAATTCACATGTCATCCTCCGACATGTCACTACAGGTGAAAGCTAAGGAACACCTACTATTCAAGCAGGAACTCATTTTTGCCAGAATTACGAGCTATTTTGATGCTTTGAAACAAAAAAACTATCTTTTTTTAGGATATCCCTTAATAACATATAAATCCCTGCTAAATTGTAAAAAAATTCTATGTTACGATAATTGATGACTCTGATTTTACTGTTCTAGTTGGAGTAAAAGTCCTTAGCAGGAAGGTCCTAGCACCTGAGGTACTGGTGTCCATTGTAAGATAGACCACAGCAGTAGCTCTCTAACACTCTTTCCAAAGATTTCCCTTTTTAAAAAATAAACGAGAGAAAAATCTGATTTTACTAAGTTGACTAACTTTACTCTCATCTAACTGATTTGCATTCCACCAAGCTCTCTTTAGTGTCTGAGAAAGGCCTTTGCCTTTCAGCTCTGGCAATGAACTGCACATAACAATCAGCCTATCTTCTGTCTATAGCAGAAAGTCTGCCCAAGGATGCATGACCATGTTCTCATATGGATCACTGTTGCAAAAGCTTACATGCACCTGGCTTTCACCTCTATTCAAAACAGCAGTATTTTTGTCCTGTGTTCTGTGTGAAGCACATAGTACATATAAAGAAAGCTCTTTAAGCTACTATACAGAAAATGCATCACACAATTTAAAGGATATTGTACTAATACTTTACAATCATCTCAAGAAACTTTTGCAAACACAGGCCTGGCCTCCTAATTTTTCAGAAACATTCAGTGCAGGGGTGGGAAATCTTTTTGGATGGTGGAAGGGGATTCACACAACCTAAAACATCAGCATGAAAGGACCTCAGTGAATGATACAGACATCAGCACCTGCTGCATGATGGTGAGCTGTTATGTTGGACATAATGACATTTGCTGGACATATGGACATAATGAATGGAAATAACCCAGCAGGCTCACACCATGGTCTGTTTAGTTGACCCTCCTCAAGATTGTAATTGAATGTAGCTGGAAGAAAAAAGTATACCTTCCCCTATATTCATCCTGCCCTCACTTGTAAGGAAGGCCCCACAGTTGCATAAACTAATTAACGAACCATTCAGATGTTTTGTCAAGAAGCAAGAATCACAAAAATTGCAATGGTTCAAAACATGCTTTAAAAAAATTATACATGTATTTACACACACACATACATATACACATGAGACTGTTCCTGGCTAAGTAAAAGAGTAGTCGTAACTACTGTCATAAATCACGGTGACTTTTCTCAGGTTGTTTAAAGCAGGATGGAAAGTTCAGCCAGTCAAAGCTTGGGGCTGGCTCTCTGTTCCACACCTCATAAAACGAACCCAAGGTACCATTGTAAGAAAGCAACTTAGACCGGACAATAACAGAGTCACTGGGGAAGAGAGAAAATGTGAAAAACTATAGGCTTTAAAAATGCAAATCCAGCTTATGTTTGGATTCCACCATTTTAAAATATGTCTTCTCAGCCTGCTAGCCACTCTGCTTGGAAGGAAACCCTTAATTTATTTCTAAGGAGTGCCAGGATTCATTAGAATCCTAGTCTCCTTATCCAGCTTCATGGTTTTAAAAATGGCCTCTGGGTACTTGCCTAAAATAACTTTTTAGAGTCTGTACTCCAATAAAGAGTCCTTTGCTGAAACTTGGATCAGATGTTCATTTATTACCCTCACCTCTTAATCAATTAAAAAACATATCATAAAAACACATTCCTTATAAGAGGAAAAACATAGGAGTTATTCTCCTTGCTGTGCTCAGAGCATAATTTTTCTAGAATGAAAGGAAACTACACATGTGTACTGAGTGAGGAAAATGTGCCTGCATCCTGGGGTAGCTGTGTGAAATATTATTGCCTTATCAGAATCAGACAGAAACCAATGGGTAAGAGGAAATAACTTCCCCTTACAAGCATCGGCTCTGAGCAGGGTTGGGTGGGGATGTCTGTAGGACCAGAAAATCAGTTTACTTCTGATTTTTAAAACTGAACATTTTCTGGCTAAAAGGAAACTATTGATCTATCCTAAAATTGAGATGGCCGCAAAGATGGTTTATTCCTAAATCTCCTCTTTTGAAAAATATTTATTTAAGAGATCAAAGCTTGTGAGCCTATCATCAACTTTCCATTCTTCTTAGCACATGGCTATTTTGAACCCAGCCAGCTCCCAAATATAGGCATGGAGACATATGATGTCAGAGTCTAGCATGCACATTCTTCCCCCCACACCCACACACACATATGCTCATGAAGAATGAAAACATGTCCCAAAGTCATGAATAGTTGAGCATGCTTTGAAAGGTTACATGGCTGCATCCCCAGAGATGGAAGAGAAGGAAAACCTTGACTGCAGAGAGAAGATATTACAGCAGAGAGGGCTAGCCCCTCTAATTAGAATTTTCTAGTCTCTAAAAGCTAGAGCTACTGAACAAATGAAAATAAAAAACAACAACAGGCTGGGCGCACCCTGTAATCCCAGCATCTCAGGAGGCTGAGGCAGAAGGATCGCGAGTTCAAAGCCAGCCTCAACAACTCAGCAAGACCCTGTCTCTAAATGAAATATAAAAAGGGCTGAGGATGTGGCTCAGTGGTTAAGCACTCCTGGATTCAATCCCTGGCATAAAAAAAAAAAATGCTATTGATCCCAGCTTAAAATTCTCTTGGAGTCCATTTAGGTTCCTTTAAAAGAGCAACATTTTGACATGATTTTGTCCCTCAGCTAAAGACAATCCATCAATGAACACATAATTTCAAGTGATACTTAATGTACTGCAACTAGGGATGGGCTAAATATCAGAGAACTAAGGCTTCTAGTCATAGAAGAATCTATTGCTGGCTCATGGCAGGCCAGCACTTGGTAGAAGAGGTAAAATAGCTCCTTGGGGCGTTTTTTGTTTTTGGTTTTTTTTTCCTTTTTGTAGTACTAGAGTTTGAACCCAGGGGTACCCTCCCACTAAGCTACATCTCCAGCCCTTTTTATTTTTTATTTTGAGACAGGATCTCGCTACATTGCTCAGCTGGCTCAAACGTGTGATCCTCCTGTCTCAGCCTCTGGAATAGCTGGGATTACAAGTGTGCACCTCCATGCCCATCTCTGGGACATCTTTTATAATAGCACAAATCTCAGTGATGAGGGTTCCTCCCTTAGGACCTAATCACTTCTCAAAGTCTCCACCTTCAAATACTATAATCTTGGGGGTTAAGATTTCCATGTAAGAATTTGAAGGGGACACGAATATTCAGACCATAACAGAAAACCTAAAGAAGATATGGAAGAATTAACATACTATGCCAGGTCATATATAATAAAGAGAGGAATGGTGTGACCATCAGAAGGTGTTGTGAATTCCACTGGGCTGTGTGTAGGCTGAACTCCTCAGGAAGCAGACCCTGAGGCAGAGATCAGGGTGAAAAGTTATTAGGCAGATGCTCAGAGCCAACCCCTATGGAGGATAGGAAGGACTCAGGACAGGGTGGATGGAGAAGCTGGCTATGGTGCAGGCCTTCTGTGGGGAGTTCTGAAGCTGGGATGTTCTTCAAAATTGTCCCACACTGGACCTTTAGACCACTCCACACATTCCCACCGGTCACTGGGTGTGGCATGCCCAGAAAGAAATGTGGCCAAGAGCAAAGGGTACATTCTTAAGAGGAAGCAATTCCTAGGTTTCCTGAGAATTGCTCCTACCTGGCCTGAAAGGCTCCCAGCACCCAAGGGAGTAAGCTCCACCCTGAAGGGAGAATCTGGACAATGTAGCCCAGCATCTGTGGGAGGAGGGCTTGAGAGCACAACAATTTCCACCACTAAGGGAAAGGACCCCATTCACAAAGGACGGCCCTCGGTGACACCAGTTTCCTCAGCCACCTCTATCCACCTAGATGATCTAGGGATGATCACCTGACTCAAGGTTAAACATTTCATTTTTCTCCTGGGATTTGATATTTGGCATAGATTTAGAAAGTAGCTATCACTGATCTGTGGTAGTGCCTCTAGAGAAAAGTCTTGATGATTTTGCAGGTGATCCCTGAAAGGGATCCTGCTGACGGGAAACCAAAGTTCCAGCCCTCCCCTCAGTTCTGTGAAGTACCCCATGACCTTCCTAGGAAATGCATGTTTTTGGCTTGTGTTTTAGTCAGTTTTCTGTCACTGTGACAAAACACCTTAGAAAATCAACTTCGAAGGAGGGATGATTTATCTTGGCTCAGATTCAGAGGTTTCAATCCATAGTCACTTGGCCCCCATCCTATTGGGTCTGCGGTGAGGCAGAGCTTCAAGGCAGGCACACGAGGTGAACCAAAGCTGCTCACTTCACGGGGACCAGGCAGTAGAGAGAGAGGAAGGGGCTCAAGTCCCAAAATCCCCTTCAAGGGCATGCCCCCCAATGACTTAACTTTCTTCCACTAGATCCCACTCATAGAGGTCTACCACCTCTCAATAGCTCACAGGCTATTAACCAAGTCTATAGCATATGAGACTTCAGGGGACATTTAAAATCCAAACCATAATAACCTGCATTCCAGAATTGGGTTTGTTTAGAAAGAAAGAAGGGAAAAAGAGAGAAAGAGAGAGAGAGAAATAAATAAATTATTCTACGTAATAAATAAGGATTACAAGGAGGACAGAAAGAATCTATTATGTGATTTGTGTGTGTGATGCCCAGGTCTCCGAGACTCTTGGTTTCATGAAGACAGGGAACAAGTCTGCCTTTATGTGCTGTGGGATTCCCACTAAGCATTATGATTGGCATAGGGCAAGCATCTCATAAATATTTATTTAGTGAATGAAGGAAAAAAATGGAGAACTTTGCTGGGGATATAGCTCAGTTGGTAGAGTGCTTGCCTTGCATGCACAAGGCCATGGGTTCAATCCCCAGCACCACCAAAAACAAAAAATAATCTAAAAATGCAGAACTTCATTGCTGGCTGGGGTCACCCAAAGGCTTCATGATAAAGGTGGGACTTGATCTCAGCATTACAGGAAATGACTTAGCTGAGCAGAGAAAGAGAACCTGCAAGGAAGAAAAGTGCATGAAGAAACTGGAGAAGAAGGGCAACCAGCCAGGAGTGGAGGGTGCGAATTATGGGATTAGACGAGAAGGGGCAGACTGTTGAAACTCCTGAAGAACAAGATAGACTTCATGCGGCAGGAAGACATGGCCGGATCATTGTGTGAAGGAATAACTGGCTTCCTCATCCACTTCCTTCCCCTCTGCCGAAAACTCAGACCAAAAGACAAACTCATGCCAAAACCTGTTAGAAATTTCCACCCACCGTTATTACCAATGGAGCTGGGTGGAAAAAAAATCTAATCAGAGCCAGACTGAAAACATGTTATACCTCCCTCCGAGTCTACTTCCTGTCTCAGAGACCAAGGGTATGCGGCTACCAAAACACTAAATAATGAGAGAGAAGGAGCCAGAATAAGATCCCTGCATGTAGCCCATCTCTCTGCCAGAAAACTCAGGGCAAGAACAGGGGTTCGGTAGCAATGATGCACTACAATAGCCCCACAATAGAACTCTCTAGGCTGAGCCAGCATAGAGATGTGTCCCTGTAGTCCCAGCTACTGGGGAGGCTGAGGCAAAAGGATCCCTTGAACCCAGGAATGTGAGACCAGCATGGGAAACACAGGGAGACCTCTTAAAAAAAAAAAAAATTCTAGAGACCCAAAGTAAGCCCACTGAAATATAAGCATAAGAGAAGAAAGTATGCCACTCTCCCAAACTGCCTCTTTAGCAGACCTCATAGTCACAGAAGGAATTCTGAAAACAGAGTAGAAGTGCTCCTTTTGTAAGGAAAGTATATCTGTAAAGGAAATTAATCCTGCAATGAACACTGCCTCAATGAGGTGTTATTCATTCCTCTGACTATCACCCATGTATATATGAGGTACACATATTAATAAACTTCTCTTTGTTTTTCTCTTACAGAGGTCCATCTGAACTAAGTATACAATAGGGATTCAAGACATGCTACCCCCAAATACGGCATGTTGGCATTTGAAAAAAATAGAAGCAGGAAGTTCTCTCACCTGCACCTACTGTTCTCCCCTGGCACAGGCCATCAACAAACTCTCTGATCAGCCTCAGAGTGTAGCTCAATAGTAGAGTGTTCACCTAGCATGAGCAAGGCCCTGGGTTCCATTTCTGGTACCTTTAAAAAAAATACACAGTGTTTCCTCTTTCTTTGGATCTTCATTTCTGAATGGATGTGTGTCATATGAAACTTATATTAAATAAATTTGTATGCTTTTCTCATATTAAATAAATTTGGATGGTTTTCTCTTGTTATTTTGTCTTTTGTTGTATAGATCTCAGCCTTGAACCTTGCAATGGGTAAGAAAAGGATATTTGTTCCTTCCTTACAAAGGATAAAGAGAAAAACATTTTTCCTCCCCTAAAAGGTAGAGTCAGAGAAAAAGAAGAATCCAAGAGGCAGCATGACAGCATGACAATCTGTCATGGAAGTTTGTGATCTTACCTGGAAGCTACAGGTGCTGGTTCAAATAATCAAAGGACAATTGAGGGCTGGCTTGGAAAGCATCAGGCCTGTCACAAGAAGCCTACTTGAGTCTATGTTAGAGTATGGGTAAGGAGCTGAGTCCATAATTCTGTCCTTAACTGCAAGGAGAAGCATTTCATGAGCAGAGCCAAGAGCAATTAATACTTTGGTCTGATAGCAATCATCAAGTATGAATAGCTCTTTTGTTTAAAGTTCAGAAAATAGAGGAGAAAAAAACTCGAGGTCTGCAAACTCATACTAGACAAAAGAAAAGGTGAGTGAAATTCTCAAAATCTCACCCAAAAGCCTCAACTGAGAAGGCTCCTATGCAGAAATGCAGAATCCAGGAAAAAATTAGGGAACCTTTTGTTATCCTTAATACAATGAAAGCAAGAAGACACAAGTGATCAATTTGTAAAAGTAATAAGCACCATAAAGGGAAAACAGGTTGAAATGAAGGCGAAAGTATTCATTAGATTAGTTAATTCACTTTACATATGCTTTATAATATACTTTATTATTTATGTACATATAAAGTGTATTCGTTATAAATAAATAATTTAAAAGGGAAGCAAAAGAAGAGAAGGAGTTTATAACACGAATATGGGGTGATTACAGACCACAGGAGTGGAAAAGATCAGGGTCTCAGAAAGGACCAGAGCTAGAATGCTCTGGTATGCACATAGGGAAAGGAGGTCATGCTTTCTCTGACTTCTCTTTGTCCCACTTCCTCACCAACAATGGATATGATTAATATCTTTTATTTCTGTCATGATGATGGGAAACACAGTAGCATCTCATTTTAATACACATTTCTTTGATTATTAAGGAAGTTGAGTATGTTTTCATGTTTATCAATATTTCCATTCAGCCTGAACGGGGCTGCTCTGAGAAATGAAATGAAAGAATAGAGAAAAAAAATTGAAAACAAATGGAGGCTGCTGTGTTACTCTATTTTTGAAAAAAAAAATGAACAGCGGCTTATATTGAATACATATTTCAAATAAATTCTGAAGTTCATCAGGTTTCTATTAAAGAAGAGCAATGTGTATAGAGAGAAAGACTATTTTAGATGATGAAATTGCAACCAAACAAATAAGCACTTGATGGCTAGACATGATAAAGATCTGTCATTTATCCCTAAACCAAACTAAAGTGGGAAAAAGGAAAAAATGCTAAGCCTAAAAGAAATTTCATGTCCTACGTCATCCTTTCTAGACACCTTTTGTCTGTTTTTTGTAACACTTTATTTCCTGCAGGGAAACCTTCAGGGACAAACCACAGCCAAACCACAGCAGACCTGTTCCACTGGGCCTCTGAAACCTGGTTGAAAAAGTATAATTCCAACTAGCTTAGAATTATACTTTATATAGGCACAAGGATCTGTCTTGATAAAGTATTATTATTATTATTTTGTTTCCAAATATGTTCAGAGATGATTAATCATAATCAGAAAAATAATATGCTTAGCCGGACTCAATGGTGCAGGACTATAATCCCAGCTACTCCGGAGGCTGAGGCAGGAGGATCGAAAGTTGGAGACCAATCTGGGCAAATTAGCAAGATTCTGCCTCAAAATAAAATAAAAAGGACTAGGGATGTAGTTTGGTGGTAGAGTGGCTCTGGATTCAATCCTCAGTACCTCAAAGCAAGAAACCATAAAATATTCTTTACTACTTAAAAGAGGATTGAGCATTCTGCTTCCAACTGAAGGGTATATAGCATACAAAGAACACCCAATCTAACTTGTGTAAGCCCTTGTTATGGTTTGGATGTGAGGTGTCCCCCAAATGCTCACGTATGAGATAATGTAAGAAGGTTCAGAGGAGAAATGATTGGGTTGTGAGAGTCTTAACCCAGTCAGCGAATGAATCCAATGATAGGGATTAACTGAGTGGTAACTAAAGTGGTGGGGTGTGGCTGGAGGAGGTGGGAATTGAGGATGTGGCTTGGGGTTACATATTTGTACCAGGTAAGTGAAGACCTCTCTTTCTGCTTTCTGATCACCATGTGAGCTGCTTCCTTCTGCCACACTCTTCTGTCATGATGTTCTGCCTCACCTCAAGCCCTGAGGAATGGAGCTGGTCGTCTATGGATTGAGGCCTCAGAAACCGTGAGCCTCCAAATAAACTTTTCCTCCTCTATAATCCTTCTGGTCGGGTTCTTTAGTCACAACAGCAAAAAAAAAAAAAAAACTGGCTAAAACAGCCCTAAAACCTGCCTTTCTAAAAATCTAACTTCAGTTTTCTAATCCTACACCAAGAAATACAAACAAAGTAAATGTCACAAGAGACTATTTCTACCTACTTCCTCACAGACCATTTATTTGGTCTTCATAAGATACTCTAAAACTAGCAATGTAAATCTGATCTATGTTGGAAATGAGTTTTTTTTAAAAAAAACTATTTTCTTGATTAGAGATAAAAAACAAAATTGTCTTATTCTAGCTCCAGATTTATTTTATATATTAAAAAAAATATTTTCCTGCCATCCACAGTAAAAGAAAGAAAACCAAGCGGAATCCCTGTGCTTCCTCCTCTGTATCTGAGGAGTGGTGTCATTATTACCCTAAGGACCCATTTCTGATTTAGAAGGCCCTAGAAATCTAAGCTCATGAGGCCAAGTATCCAAAAACAAAATTCAGCATCAAACACATACAGAACTACAATGTGCACTTTCCAGCTTGCTCTCAGAGTGGGCATACTTCTGTCATCTGTGTAACATTTAAAGGGAAAATGTCCATTAAAGAGAAGATAAGCATAAGCAAACCATTTGCACATCTAAAAATCTGTTTTAAAAACTTGAAACAGTTGGAAATTCAACTGACCAGAAAGATCTGAATTTATGCTCACTTCAAAGCAACCTGAGTAACATTGTCTTCTAAGGAATGCCCAGGCCCCTCTGTAACTCCTGTCAGAACTTTTCAAAGTTCCAAAAGACCAGTCTTTCAAAGTGTTCTTGGGTGAAGGGAAAGATGACACTCTCTCTCCCAGGCAAGGTTGTTTGCCTGTTCCACCGTGTGCCCCTCACTCACCCTTACCACATTTTGTGTGTGACTATTTGTGTTTGTTTCTTTTTTTTTTTTTTTTTTTTGGAGGTGGGGGTGCTTGGGATTGAACCCAGGGGATGCCTAACCACTGAACCACATCTCCAGCTCTTTTTATTTTTTATTTTGAGTCAGGGTCTAAGTTATTTAGAGCCTGGCTAAATGACTGAGGCTGGCTTTGAACTCATGATTCTCCTACCTCAGCCTCCTGACTGGCCATCCAGCCCAACTCATTTGCTCCTGTTGAGGCTCAGAAAACAAAACACCAAAGTATGAGCTTTGATGTGCTGAGTTGGAAAAACAGGCTCAAAACTGGAGTCTCTCTGACCCTCCTCCTCCAATCTCTCCATCATCTTTGATTCTCTTTCTCCCCTGAAATGCTGTCAGAGGTTTTCACTGAAGTTTTATTATCTAACTAAGGAAAGTTCCCTTCCAAAGACCAAAAGAAATGAAATTGTTAACAAATCTTCTTAATCAGGAAGAATTAATCACCTAGAGCCTGCAGGAATTTTGTTCTAGACCATTGTCTTTTGTTTGGGCCAGTTCGTCAACCCTAAAAACCATTTACAACCCCTAAAACTGCCTAAAGCCCCCTATTTCCCTATCCCCTCTTAAGAGGATATTTAGGCCTCAACCATCTGGCTCTTCCTGAGGTTCATATTTGCATGGCTCCATGCCCCATGTGTATGTGTTAAAAAACACGTATGATTGGGCTGGGGATGTGGTTCAAGCGGTAGCGCGCTCGCCTGCCATGCATGCAGCCTGGGTTTGATCCTCAGCATCACATACAAACAAAGATGTTGTGTCCGCCGAAAATTAAAAAAATAAACACATATGACTTTTTCTGCTATTAATCTATTGTCAGTTTATTTCAGCAGATCTGAATCTTCAGGAAAGGAAGGGAAATTTCCTTCATCTCTATACGCCTCAAAGGAAGGGACAGTGTCCTGGACATTTCCTCCTCCCTCCTTTCCCAGCACCTACCACAGCAACTGGAATACACACTTCATTCAAAAACTGCTTTTAGTAGACAAATGAGTGTATAAACGAATATATCAGGGAGCAAAAACTTTACCCACGTAAGCTCTGTATTTGGGGACTTGCAAGTTAAATTAACAAAAGATTAGCAAGAGGAAACAAATTTAACTACATATATGTGTATATATGTGTTCATAAAGATATGTGACTCAAGGGGACAGAATTTGGAGCTACGCTATCTTAATAAGTGATAAGGCAAGGCTGAGAGGCACTTCTGAGGGAACAGTGACTTCTAAGAAAAAAAAATCATTGGTCCCTTAAAAGAATAGATGAAGACAGGATAATTATCTTAGTCCATTTAGGCTGCTGTAATAAAAATACGACAAATAGTAGAAATTTCTTTCTCGTAGTTCTGGAGGCTAGGAAGTTCAAGATCTAGACATTGGCAAATTCATGTCTGGTGAGGGCCAATTTCTGGGTGCATGCATGGTCATCTTTTCACATGATGGCAGTGGTGAGGATATCTTTCTGGGACCTCTTTTATTAGGATTCTAATCCCATTTATGAGGGCCCTGTGCCCTCTTGACCTAATCACCTGCCAAAAGTCCCATCTCCAAATACCCTCCCATTGGGGACTGGGTTTGAGTGACACAAACATTCAGAGTACAGCAATAGTGTCTGTCTGATTCTCATCCAGATACTGACTCATGCAGCTACTCTCTTCAGAAATAAGAGTCAAATTGCTCTTATTTCTGAAATAAATGAAATTGTTAACAAATCTTCTTAATCAGGAAGAATTAATCACCTAGAGCCTGCAGGAATTTTGGTCATGAAACTTCCAGGGAGGGAATCTATGATAGTGAGCTTCTTTGAGGAGGCCCTGCTTTTAGGAAAATAATGGAAGCCCAGAAAAAGCCTCTTCCTGCAGCTGTGGATTCCCAGATATCTTCAGTTCCAAATAACCCTGAGGCCACTGTGACATATTCTACTCACCTTCAAGAGAATAGATGTGTGAAAGAATGAATGAATGAAATCACCAGCGAAGCTTCAGCCCACCCCACCATTAGAAGGCAAGACAAGCAGTGGTCTCCCTCCCCACGATGAAGAATTGTTATGTCCTTCTGCAGGAATCCAGAGGCCTTGATCCCCAAGAGCAAAGAGATGGGAACCACCGGAAAAAGAGTCTGAGCCAAGAACCTGGAGCAGTGGGGAGAAAAAGGGAGAGAAGAATTGCAGAAGCGACATCTCCCAGAAGCTAGCAAAGATCACCAGAAAGATTGGAGGCCTGAAGCCCAGAAAGGCTTGAAATAGGCCTGTCTACCTGTGTGGCTACGGAGGCTTGTTTAGGGTCTAATGACTTGAGAGGGGAATCAGTATGTGACTTGGGCACTGGCAAAGCAGCAGCACTCAAGAGAGAGGGAGAGTCTCCAAGGAGGTTCACTGGAAAAATTAAGTTATTCTTATTGTGTAGGGGAGGACAACTGTCTTTTCCTCACACATACTAGAGTCACCACTGACACCTCTGCAAGAACAGACAGATTACAAGAGAAAAGCAGTTTGTACAAGAAAAAAACAATTAGTTAATTGTTTAGAATGAGTTTTACATGACATGGGAACTAAAGGAAATAAAGACCCAAAGAAATAGCCAGAGTGTTTTGTTTGCAGTGCTGGTGATGGAACCCAGAACTTCTCACCCCTGCCCAGCCTTATGTTGTTTTTTTTTACGTGGATGTCATTGTCTGTGCAGGGTCAGGATCCCCAAATTTTTTTTTTTTTTTGTACCAGGGATTGAACTCAGAGGCACTTGACCACTGAGCCACATCCCAGCCCTATTTTGCATTTTACTTAGAGACAGGGTCTCATGGTCTCTCTCCCCACTATGCAAAATTGTTATCTCCTTCTCAGGAGATCCATTTCTGATCCTTCTCTTTTGCTGAGGCTGGCTTTGAACTCACAGTCCTCCTGCCTCAGCCTCCTGAGCCTCTGGGATTACAGGTGTGCAGCAATGACCCCCAAATGTCTTAATTCACTCTAGGATCACAAATATTGATAGATACAGTTTTTGTTATCTCTGGGTATATAAATAAAGAATCATGCAGAAGAGTACATGATATGTCACCATAAAGAAAAAGACTTTGGTGACAGCCTGTTAAAGCTGTCTTCTTATTTCCTAATGCACTTTGGTTATTTATGATCACACATGTGATTAAAGGTTTAAGTTGAGTCCTTGTGTAATTAACTCTGTGTGCATGTGTGTCCGTGTAAACGTTTGTAGCATGTGTACACAAGACGTGGGTAAGTAAAGGATCCCAAATAGGAACTCAATCTCAAAAATTTTGGCTCAGAAGTGAGACAGATTGAAACAATCTATAAAAAGGATAAGAGACAGAAAGGAAATGGAGTCAGCAGAGGATAAAGGCCAACATCTTACTGAAGAGGCACAAGTAAATTGAAAATAGATGTGTACCAACCATTGTAACAGTTTGCTATGATGCCTTGAGACTGAAAAATTACCATCTCTATAATATGGTTTAAAACTGTGTTTACCAGCCTTGAATGAGTTTAGATAGTCCCCATACACATGTGAATGAAGTATAACTCAGGTTGAAAAAGAAACTCACGGAAGAACATAGTTTCTAGTTTGCGATGTTTTAATTAACCTAGACTATTATAAAATAGCACCTCACATTATAGAAAAAAGCAAAATTTCAGAGAAATGATTATTAATTTATCATTTCTTATTAATAGGAAGAAGTTAATTCTACTTTCTAGGAAGAATTATAGGAAACTTTAAGTTTGATTGACTTTGCTAATGTAAAAATGAAGATATAAAGTGTAACGTGTTGAATCTCAAAGACAGGTTTAGAATGCAAGGTTACCAGGAAATGGAAGAGATAGGAAGATCTTAGCTGATTTCCCCCTGGGACCTGTTTACTTGAAGTTTTAGGTATTTTGTAAATCTCCTGCATTCCTATAATGACTCACCCTTTTTCAAAGGGCTTTTGCATTTCTGATCCTTGTTGATCCCCATAACAACTTTGCACATTGTCAGAGCATTAAGTGTGAGGAAATGTGAGCTACAGAGAAGGTGTGTGGTTTATTTGAGGTGTCACGGTCAGTGACAGCCCCACAACAAATAATTCCTATTCTGCTTCCTGCAGTCATTAATGCCTCCCAAGAACAATGGAGCTGCCCAACATACTGTGTTATAATGAAGTCACACATGGAACTTTCCTGCTAGAGGATGCCAGACAGCCATCTTGGTTGTGTGTGTTCATTCCAATGAGTTTGTGGCCAAGCCAGGATAAATATTTGAATGTGATCTGTGTTTACATATGTAAAGGAAAGGCTTCCGATAAGGGTCAGGACCTTTGAGTCCTTGCCCTTGTGTTTGCTATTAAGAATGATACAGCCAGGCTGGGGCTATAGCTCAGTGGCAGAGCGCTAGCCTAGCATGCGTGAGGGACTGGGTTCGATCCTCAGCACCACATAAAAATAAACAAATAAAATAAAATGCCCATCTACAACTACAAAAAAAAAGGTTTTAAGAAAAGAAAGAAGAAGTATACAGCCATTGCTGTAGCATTGGGTGCTTATTACGAATAAGGCATCTCCCTGAGCATGCTATCTGGAACATCTCCCTAAATCCTCATAGCTACTCTAGGCAGTAAATACTCTTGGCTCCTGCTGTCCTGAAAAGGAAACTTAGTTCCAGAGAAATAAAACTAATTGCCATTAATTGCCCAAGACATTGTTATGATTTGGATATGAGGTGTACCCCAAAAGCTCCTCTGTTTATGCTGGAGGGAAATGATGAGATTATGGTAATTTATCAGCCCATCCTGATTTGAATGGACTGGCTAGGCAGGTGGGGCATGGAGGAGTGGAGGAGGTGGGTAATGGGGGTGTCCCTGGAAGGTTTCATCTTCCCTGTTACCCCTTACCCGCTTCTCTCTCTGCTTCCTGACTCCACCATGAGCTGAGCAGCTGTCCTCCACCAGGTTCTTGAGCCATGATGGCCCACCTTGCTTTAGCCAAGTTGGACTAAACATCTGAAATTATGACCCAAAGTAAACTTTTTTTTCTCTAAATTGTTCCTGTCCAGTATTCTGGTTACCATAATAAAAAGCTAACACAAAAATGCAGCTAATAGGATGAGACGCCAGGATGTGAACTTGGTGGTCAGACTCCAGAACTCCTACTTCCGATCACTGTGACGACCTGACTGGGGCAACCTAGTTTCTCTGGGTTCAGTCTCCTTGATTATTTAGGAAGAAGGGTCTTACTAAGCCTCTTCCATTTCCACATATGTAGAATATAGGAATTGAAGAAGAAATAGAGACAAAGTCCAACGTATCATTTGTTGATCAGCATGCAAATGGTACCCTGAGCCCAACAGACAAATTGAGGGCCTTCTGACGCCCACTAGCCATTTGTTTTCTCCATTTAAAATTTTTTTTTGCATCATGTTAGTTTATTTTACTTTACACCTAAGATATGTTCTTAGTATATTACACACATATTTTTTTAAAATCTAAATGTTATGTTAAATCTCCTAGATAAATAGTCCTTTAAAAATCATTAGTATGGATTGTTTATAAAATAAAGAATTATCCCCAGCTGGGAAAAGTGGTGGGCATCTTAGGAATCTGAGGCAGGAGGATCACTTGAGTCCAGGAGTCAGAGGCCAGCCATAGCAAGACCCTGGTTCAGTGATATACAAATATATATATATATATATATATATATATATTTTTTTTTTTTTTTTTTTTTTCAGGACAGGGGTTGTGGCTCAGTGGTGGAGTGCTTGCCTAGCATGTGTGAATGTGAGGCACTGGCTTCGATCCTCAGCACCACATAAAAATAAATAAATAAAATAAAGGTATTGTGTCCATCTACAATTAAAAAAAATATTTAAAAAAAAAATCAGTTAATTGCTTTTTTTGTGGAGGGTGGGATTTGCTAGAAATTGAAACCAGAGTACTTTACCATTAAATTACATCCCCAGATTTTTTTTTTTTTTTTAATTTTGAGACAGGGTCTCACTGAGTTGCTGAGGCTGGCCTTGAACTTGTGATCTTCCTGCCTCAGCTCCTGAGTTGCTGGGATCTTAATTGCTTTTATAAAACTGAGATTTTCATTACGAAGTGCTTGATGAGAAGCACTCCTATAAGTCAACTGCTCATTTATACGGCTTTGTGCTTTTTGTTTCATGATCCTAAAAAATACTTCAAAGAGGTAGTGCAATCTGATAATACAACAATGCCTTCTTTCTTCTCAAATTCTTCATTTGCCTAATTCTGTTGCACGATGGGGTGGAGGGGTTCTGGTCTATCTGATGGTTTTTATGAACACATCAACAATTATTTTACTTCAGTGACATATTTTGAGGTGATAGTTCATCAATAGATTAAGGAAACACTGCAATCTAACACATTGCAGTAAGTAATCAGGACAAGATTAATGGTTACACTTAATGAAAGCCATCTGTTTGTTAAAGCGGCTTGCTTGCTTCATTTCATTTTGGATTCCAATAAGTTGTGAGTGCTTTGAAGCATACATGAGTCAGCTGAGTCAATGGAATTCTTTGGGTATAATATTCACCTCTTTCAGAATACTGACCAATAGCCACATGGTTTGTAGTTAGAAGAAGGAAAGCAGTCAACTGACAGGCTGTTTGGTGGACTTGATGGCTACCCACAAGTCTGTCTTTATTTTTCCCCCTGGTTTAATGAGTTGACGTGTGTTTTCTTGGTGTACAGCCTCCATCGCAGAATGATGGAAGCCAGACTGCTAAATTTGCTGGTCTTACAGTCGTCATATTTTACCCTCTTTCCCCAAAGATTATAAGTCAACAACCATAAAAATTATGTAATTGCCTAAAATTAAATAGACAGTTTCTCCCATGGTGGCTTTTAACCTAATAATTGGATTAAGATACATGCCAGAAGGAGGGGGAAAGCATGCATTTCATCCTCAAAGCAAATGTGTCTCCCTAAAATATCTAGAACAGCTGGGCACAGTGGCACACGCCTGTAATCCCAGTAAGTCGGGGGTTATGGCAGGAGGATCACAAGTTCAAGATCATCAAGTTAGTGAGACCCTGTCCCAAAATAAACAATAAAAAGGGTTGAGGGTATAGCTCTGTGGTAAAGCACTCCTGGATTCAATCCCCCAGTACAAAAAAAAAAAAAAAAGTGTGGTACAAAATATTTAAAAACATTAATAGTATTGCCTGGAAATGGAAGGAGACCCTCATTGTTATACAAAATTACATATAAGAGGATGTGAGGGGAAAGGGGAAAAAAAACAAAACAAGGGAGAGAAATTAATTACAGTAGATGAGGTAGAGAGAGAAGATGGGAGGGGAGGGGAGGGGGATAGTAGGGGATAGGAAGGGTAGCAGAATATAACAGTCACTAGTATGGCAATATGTAAAAACATGGATGTGTAACCGATGTGATTCTGCAATCTGTATACGGGGTAAAAATGGGAGTTCATAACCCACTTGAATCTAATGTATGAAATATGATCTGTCAAGAGCTTTGTAATGTTTTGAACCCCAATTTTTTAAAAAAAAACATTAATAGTAACTATCTCTGGACATGAGATTGAGTGATTATTTTCTTTTTTAATATTTATATTTTAGATGTAGATGGACACAACACAATGCTTTTATTTTTATGTGGTGCTGAGGATCGAACCCGGGTCTCGCTCATGCTAGGGGAGCTCTCTATCGCTGAGCCACAATCTCAGCCCCCATTATTTTCTTTATAAATGGCTTATTACCTGCGTTTTTCACTGTGTGTGTGTGTCTGTGTGTGTGTGTGTGTGTGTGTTGCTGGAGATTGGACCCAGGGCCTTAAGCATGCCGGGAAAGTGCTCTACCACCGAGTTACATCCCCAGCTCCAATATTCCAATACTCATATTTTCAAAATGTTCTTTATAGTCTTATATAATAATTTCAATAATATATACAAAATCTCGCTCTCTCTCTCTCTCTCTCTCTCTCTCTCTCTCTCTCTATATATATATATATATATATATATATATATACACACATATGTATACGTATACCTTTTTGTTTTACTACTTACAGGTGTACTTATATCATTTCCTGACTAATATTTTGATGGTAGGTATAATAGTAAATTAGTTCTGGGCTGGGGATGTGGCTCAAGTGGTAGCGCACTTGCCTGGCATGCATGTGACCCGGGTTCAATCCTCAGCACCACATACCAACAAAGATATTGTGTCCGCAGAGAACTAAAAAATAAATATTAAAAATTCTCTCTCTCTCTCTCTTTCTCTCTCTCTCTCTCTCTCTCTCTCTCTCTCTCTCTCTCTCTCTCTCTCTCCCCCCCCTCTCCTCTCTCACTCTCTCTTAAAAAAAATAGTAAATTAGTTCTAATTTCATATAATTTATACTTGATGATTTATAACTTTATTCCTCTTCTACAAGAAGAGCATACAAGCTGTATCAAAGAAAGCCATTTTTCTGGACAGTTATACTAGTGCTGAAATTGCACTCATCTCCATCATGAAATGGAAAGATCTCAAAAAATTTGGTTTTCAAATAGAAACTTCTTGGCCATACAGTGGCACATGCCTGCAGTACCAGCTACTTGAATATTGAGACAGGAAGATCCCAAGTCTGAGACCAGCCTGGGCAATTTAGAGAGATTGCATCCCAAAATTAAAAACAAAAAAGGGCTGGGGTTTGGCTCAGTGGTAAAGCCCTTGCCTAGCAGGCACCAAGCCCTGGGATCCATCCCCAGTATTCAAAAGGGAAGAAAAAAAAAAAAAGACATTATGGCTGGAGGGTAGCTCAGTGGTAGAGAGTGTACTTAGCATGTAGGAGGCTCTGGGTTCAATCCCCAGCACACACCCAGAAAAAGAACCTTCTTAGACAAAGAACAATATACCTGGAAATTCTCACTTTCTAGCAATCTTAGCTAACCAGAATATAGCCCAGTATCCCCACCACTAAAAAAAAAAAAAAAAAAAAAAAAAAAAAAAAAAAAAAAAAACCTCTAAAAACACCAACAAAATATCTTGCTCAGAGTAGAATCACTTTTCAAATACATGGAAGAGAGTCTCAGTGTACAGAGAGACCCTGGGCATGTTTGTTAATTCACCAGTGTCTGAGAAGATATTCTGGGTGACTATTCTCATCCTCCAGGATCCTAAGGGACATTTGAGATCTATTAGCAGCCCTCAGAGTTAAGAACCCCTCCTCTCCAGGGGAGCAAGAACCACCATCAGTTCTGCAGGTATTGTTCAGGCGGGTGGTCAGGTGTGAATTGGATGACAGCAAGACACTCAAACCTCCCTCCTAATATAAAGAGCCAGCACCTTTGGGATCTTGGCGTGTAACAGAAGAACAAGGAAAACACAACCTTTCTCACTTATTCTGCATGAAACAAAGATAACTCCAGCCAGCCCGTGATGCACGGTAAATGCTACGGAAGTTGACAGGAGTATTTTCCTAACTTCCTGTTGCAATAATCCAAACTCATTGAGTTCAAACGACAAGCCATTTTTTTGCTCACAGTTCTGCAGTTGAGCTGGAACCAACTGGGCAGTTTTTTCCTACTCTTGTCTCTGGTAACTCATGCAACCGCACTTAGTTGATGGGGCAGCTGGGAGCCAGCTGGCACTGGCTGCCCCAGGATGTCCTCACTCATGTGTCTAAAATAGCTAGAATGACAGGGACAGCTGTGCCTCTCTCTCCCCATGTGGTCTCTCCTCCTCAAAGGGGCTAGCCCGGGCTCATTCACAAGAGAGCAGAAGCAAAACAACATGACCCCCTCAGGGTTCACACAATGTCAATTCTACTGCATTCTGTTAGTCAAAGCAAGTCAGAAATCAGCCCTCATCCAAGAGGTGGGGTGAGAGCCTCTATCTTGATGGAGAGAATAGCAAAGTGAATTTGCAAGGGAGTCACTGACACATTGGGGTCCCACAGTACCTTGGATCCACTCCTGTGGCTAACAGAGACAGGGCAGCAGTACCTCAGGAAAGGGTACACCCTTTGTACCCATTGGTAGTGCACCACATCGGCCATGCATGGACCAGAGTCCATGACCTTGCGAAGAAAGGAAACTGAGCTGGGTGTGGGGGTGCACACTTGCAATCCCAGCTATTCAGAAGGTTGAGGCAGGAGGATACCAAGTTTGAAGCCAGAATGGGCAACTTAACAAGAACTTTCTCAAAATAAAAAAATGAAAAGGGCCAGGATACAGCTAAGTTGTAGAGTACTTGCTTAGTGCCAAAAGAAAAACCTCTACCTTTTTTGCCCATAAGTGGAAATGTGAATGAGGCTGAGGTTCCTGTGATGATGCAGGTGAAGACTGAATCAAAGTATTAATGGGGGCTAGGATATAGCTCAGTGGTAGAGCACTTGCCTGGCATGTGCAGGGTCCTAGGTTCAATCCTCAGCACTGCAAACGTAAATAAATAAACTGTTCTTGAATGTTCTCAATGCAAAGAAATGATGCATGTGCACTGGAGCTAGATATAGGTCATTACCATGATCTGATCATGACTTATTGTATATATGTATCAAAATGTCACACTGTACCCCACAAATACGTACGATTACTATGTGTCAAATTATTTTATTTTAAAAAGAAAAAAATGGAAGCAAAACCAAATCTTATCCTTAGAATGTTTCTATTTTCTTTTTGTTCTTGCTGTTTTTATTTTGTTGTGTAATCTTTTTTTCGTTACCTTCTTTTGACCTTGGTTCATGGCCCAGGAAGCACATATAATTCTAATAAGTCTTGGTCTACTGGCTTGCTAACCCATAGGAGCTAATCCAAGAGAAGCAAAAGAACTGCTGGTTTTGAGTACTCTGATGAAAGCAAAAATGACCACAGAAAACCTAACAGAAAGGAAGAGTCAGAAAAGCCAAAAGGAACAAACAGAATAACTTAATAAGCCAGGTGAGGTGGCACGAACATGAAACCCCAGCTACTTGAGATGCTGAGTCGGAGGATTCCCTAAGCCCAAGAATTCAAGGCCAGCCCAGGCAGCATAGCAAGACCCCATCTCAAAAAAAAAAAAAAAAAATTAACAAAACCTAGTCTGGGGACATGTAACTACAGGAACAGAGACCATCCTGTATCAGATCCCAGCTATATTTTTCATGATAACCAAGATCCCCAGGCATTTTTAATCATTTTTAGCTTCAAAACCAGGAACAACTGATGGGAGCAGTCAGTCTGAACAAAAAGCTCAGCATCGTGTAAAAAAAAAAAAAAACTTACCGTCTTTCCTTTTTTTCTTATTTTTTTAGTTGTAGATGGACACAATATATTTATTTATTTGTTTGTTTGTTTGTTTGTTTGTTTTAATGTAGTGCTGAAGATGGAAACCCAGTGCCTCACACATGCTAGGCAAACAGCCGTCTACCACTAAGCTATATAGCCCCAGGTTGTTTTTTTTTTAAGATGGTAGAGGCAGGGCTGGGATTGTGGCTCAGCGGAAGAGCACTCGCCTAGCACATGTGAGGCCCTGGGTTTGATCCTCAGCACCACACAAAAATAAGGTATTGTGTACAACTAAAAAAATAAATTTAGAAAAAAGATGGCAGGGGCAGATTTTATTCAAGAGGGGTTACTATAATGGGATTTTGTAATAGGGGAGAGCCCCCAGCTCACCTTCTCGGAGTAGCTTTTGTATGATTTATACAAATACATTAAATTATCCTCCTGCAAATGCCCAAGCATAGGTCATGGTAGGGGATGTCAAAAGCCTAGACTTAGGAATGAGACTGACACAACAGAACTTCACATACCAAGTGTGTGACTTTGGCCAAGTTACTTAACCTTTCCAACCCTCAGTTATTGGTAGCAGTGGAGTGTGTGTGTGTGTGTGTGTGTGTGTGTGTGTGTGTGCACGCACATGTGTTTCTCGTGACTGGAGATGGAACCCAAGGGCACTCTACCCTTGATCTACATCCCCAGTCCTTTTTTTTTTTTTTTTTTTTTGTCTCACTTAAGTTGCCCAGACTGACCTCAAACATACAACTCTCCTGCCTCAGCCTTCAGAGTAGCCGAGGTCACAGGCATGCGCCACCGCCAGCCTCCAGACTTTTTTTCTGTTAAATGGAAATGATAACAATATAATGAGCATCTATCATTTTGGTCTTGGCAGCAACCATTCCTCTGGGGATTTACATCCTCCCTAAATTATGTGTCAGCTTAGTAAATGGTGGGTTTTTATTAATTATGATTATATTACTAGCTGTCTAGGACACACTTAAGTCCCTGCAATAGAAAGAAATCTACAATATCATGGTAAATACAATGACAGATGTTCCCATAAAAACAATCTCTATTCTCTTTCACTTAGATCCCAACCTGGAAAAGCTATGAGGGGAGATATTCCTGGAACCAGCTTCAGGGAATGTCCCCGGCATTGTCACATGGCACATCCAGAGGGCCTGCAGCAAACCGCACCTAATTTTTCTTTCTGGGCATCAAGGTGTACTTTTTGTCCTTTGCTTTCATCAGACATTTCAGTTACCATTTTGCAGCTCTCTCTAACTAGTAGCCCCTGTTGTGAGAGTGATCATATCACACATAATGGCACGTCTGGCTTGGCAGATTATGGGGATAATGTGGGTGATGGTCACAGTTTAGCCAAAGTCTATATAAATTTCAATTACTACCTGCAGCTCTCTGCTGCACATACCTCGGTCCAGAGCTAGCTAGACTCCACTGCTTTCCTTTGCTAGGAACTCTACAGGCAGAACCTATAATCTTCCTCTATCGTCCTCATTCTTTGTTTTTATTTTCATTCTTCTCTTTCTACAATTGCAATATTCACAATTCAAATGCTGGCGAGTGAACCCCACGACATTAACCATCTGGGAGGACGGCTCTTATCTCCTATCACCATGATTGGCTCTTCATCTTCCTGCTCATGCAAAAAATCTCAGAGTTGACAACACATGCACAAAGTGCACACCCGAGTCATTTTTAGCCATGGACACCTGTGGTTCGGGTATATTTAAAAAACAGTGATGATTCCCCCTCTTTCAAAAGAGCATTCGCCACTTTTCTGTGTAGGAAAAGCTTTGTTAACTATGAGCCCCCACAAGTACAGTGGACAGAAAATGTCAGAAGCTCATCAAATAGGTTGCTTCTACTTTCCCACAGAGTGTACTTTCCGATAGTCTTGTTCACTAGTGCCTTATTCTATAGTAGCTAATTTCTGTAATGGTTCTATTGCCACGGGGAAAAAATAAAATAAAATATTATTAAAATTGAAATTGGCTAAGGCCTGGATACACCCAGACATAAATTCCTTAAATAACAAAAGTGTTTAAGTTGATTTTTAGCAAAAGCATCCAGAACCTGGTTAAGGATCAATTGAAACAAGGTTTTCAAAAAAGCCAGCTTCACTGGTCAATGGCATTTTGACATGATAAGCTCAAAATCCCCCCACAGTAGATGTTAACTACCAAAAAAGAAACATGTGGACTATAAAGAGGCATAAAAACTATCTACATCTGTACACACACACACAATCTCCCCCTTCCTGTCATCCAATCAACAAGCGGTACCACCCCCTCCCCAACTCCCTCCTATAAATCTCCCTGCTACCAATCAGGGAGAGATTTGAGATTTTTGTTCCCATTCCCATTCCAATCTACCACAAAATAAAATTCTTTTAGCAAAGAAAACCATTATCAGTTATTGGCTTCTATGCGCTACAGGCAGCAAGCCCTCCTTCCTTATCAAAATGTTCGTAGAAGCCGGGCGCCATGTCCCATGCCTGTTAATCCCAGCAGTTTGGGAAGCTGAGGCAGGAGAATTGAGGGTTCAAAGCCAGCCTTAGCAATATAGCAAGGCCCTAAGCAACTTAGCAAGGTCCTATCTCTAAATAAAATTTTAAAAAGGCTGGGAATGTGGCTCAGTGGTTGAGTGCCCTTGGGTTCAATTCCAGTAGCAAAAAAAAAAGAAAGAAAGAAAAAGAAAGAAAGTCTATAGAGAAACCCTTTGTTTAGATAAACCAGCTTGTGTGCCTTGAAGAATTTAGGAGAAACAAAATTCTCCAGCTCTACCTACTACAAACTCTCCCGCTCACCCAGGATTGTAAAAGGCAACTGCATGGCTGAGTCTACCTGGCATTTACCAATGGGTAAGAAAGAATATATTTTCCACCAGGGAGAAATAAAATCACAACTGCTAATGGTGAATTTGAACAGTTATCCTCCAAATGTCCAAAAAGTAAGTGTGCAAGAATTGAACAATAGGTGCTTTTATACTTTTGGGGGTTTTTTTTTCCATATTAGGGATTGAACCCAGGGGCACTCAACCACTGAGCCACATCTCTAGCCCTATTTTTTATTTTTATTTTTTTAGACTCAAGGTCTCACTGAGTTGCTTAGAATCTCGCCATTGCTGAGGCTGATTTTGAACTCATGATCCTCCTGCCTCAGCCTCCCAAGCCGCTGGGATATAGGCGTGCACCATCATGTCCAGCTATTTTTTTACTTTTTAAACATAATGTAAATTATATCTATAAAACATTGAATCAAAATCTTTTGGGTGCTGGGGTTATAGCTCAGTGATAGATTGCTTGCCTTGCACGTGGGAGGCACTGGGTTCCATCCTCAGCACCACATAAAAATAAAGTAAAAATAATGTGCCCATTTTTAAAAAAAATCTTTAAAAAAAAACTTAAATATTTTTTATTTTATTTTTTTATTGGTTGTTCACAACATTACAAAGCTCTTGACATATCATATTTCATACATTAGATTCAAGTGGGTTATGAACTCCCAATTTTTACCCCAAATGCAGATTGCAGAATCCACATTTCCACACATCCACATTTTTACATAATGCCATATTAGTAACTGTTGTATTCTGCTACCTTTCCTATCCTCTACTATCCCCCCTCCTCTACCCTCCCATCTTCTCTCTCTACCCCATCTACTGTAATTCATTTCTCTCCTTGTTTATTTTCCCATTCCCCTCACAACCTCTTATATGTAATTTTGTATAGCAATGAGGGTCTCCCTTCATTTCCATGCAATTTCCCTTTTCTCTCCCTTTCCCTCCCATGTCTCTGTTTAATGTTAATCTTTTCTTCCTGCTCTTCCTCCCTGCTCTGTTCATAGTTGCTCTCATTATATCAAATAAGACATTTGGTATTTGTTTTTTAGGGATTGGCTAGCTTCACTAAGCATAATCTGCTCTAGTGCCATCCATTTCCCTGCAAATTCCATGATTTTGTCATTTTTAGTGCTGTGTAATACTCCATTGTGTATAAATGCCACTTTTTTTTTATCCATTCATCTATTGAAGGGCATCTGGGTTGGTTCCACAGTCTAGCTATTGTGAATTGTGCTGCTATGAACATTGATGTGGCAGTATCCCTGTAGTACGCTCTTTTAAGGTCTTCAGGGAATAGACAGAGAAGGGCAATAGCTGGGTCAAATGGTGGTTCCATTCCCAGCTTTCCTAGGAATCTCCATACTGCTTTCCAAATTGGCCTCACCATTTTGCAGTCCCACCAGCAATGTACAAGAGTACCCTTTTCCCCACATCCTCACCAGCACTTGTTGTTGTTTGACTTCATAATGGCTGTCAATCTTACTGGAGTGAGATGGTATCTTAGGGTGGTTTTGATTTGCATTTCTCTGACTGCTAGAGATGGTGAGCATTTTTTCATGTACTTGTTGATTGATTGTATGTCCTCCTCTGAGAAGTGTCTGGTCAGATCCTTGGCCCATTTGTTTATTGGGTTATTTGTTATCTTATTGTCTAATTTTTTGAGTTCTTTGTATACTCTGGAAATTAGGGCTCTATCTGAAGTGTGAGGAGTAAAAAATTTGTTCCCAGGATGTAGGTTTTCTATTTACCTCTCTTCTTGTTTCTCTTGCTGAGAAAAAACTTTTTAGTTGGGGCTGGGGATGTGGCTCAGTGGTAGCGCGCTCGCCTGGCATGCGTGCGGCCCAGGTTCGATCCTCAGCACCACATACAATCAAAGATGTTGTGCCTGCCGAAAACTAAAAAAAAAAAATAAAGATTAAAAAATTCTCTCTCCTCTCTCTCTGTCTCTCACTCTCTCTTTAAAAAAAAAAAAAAAAAAAAAAAACTTTTTAGTTTAAGTAAGTCCCATTTGTTGATTCTTGTTATTAACTCTTGGGCTATGGGCGTCCGTCCTATTAAGGAATTTGGAGCCCAACCCCACAATATGTAGATCGGAGCCAACTTTTTCTTCTAACAGACGCAGAGTCTCTGATTTGATATCAAGCTCCTTGATCCATTTTGAGTTAACTTTTGTGCATGGCGAGAGGAGGGGATTCAGTTTCATTTTGTTGCATATGGATTTCCAGTTTTCACAACACCATTTGTTGAAGATGCTATCCTTCCTCCATTGCATGCTTTTAGCCCCTTTATCAAATATAAGATAGTTGTAACTTTGTGGACTAGTCTCTGTGTCCTCTATTCTGTACCATTGGTCCACCCGCCTGTTTTGGTACCAGTACCATGCTGTTAAAAAAAACTTAAAATTTTTTTAAAATAAAATTTCTTGGGCTGTTTCTCCCTCTGGAGATAGTCCATATTCTCTCTTGAATACATATCCTGTGATTTACCCCAAAGACATCTCTCATTTGAGATTGTCCCCATTCTCCATGAAATGTATATCTACTTTCCTAAATAAGCCTCCATCTATGGCTTTGGAGGGAAAAGGAAAAAAAAATTCCTTGGTCAAAATAGCCAAAAGTTTTGCACACTCAAAATATAATTTCTTTCTCAATTGGCAAGATTTTTAAAGGTAAAGAGAATAACTTTGGGGCACAATGGCACATACCTATAATCCCAGCAACTCAGAAGGCAGAGGCAGGAGGATCACAAGTTCAAAGCCAGCCTCAGAACCTATCTCCAAATATAAAACAAAAAGGACTGGGGATATAGCTCAGTGGTAAAGCAACCCCTGGCTTCAATTCCCAGTGAAAAAACAAACAAACAAAAAAAGAATACCGTCTTTGGGTGGGATGAAAATCCTGCCTGCTATATACCAGGCATGGAACCTGGAGATCTGTGCCTCAGCTTCAAATATATGTAAACAAGTGATAATAGTCCCACCTAGCTTAAAAGCTTGTTGGGAATCAGATAAAATACATAGATACAGTGCCTATAGCAACAGTACCTCTAAGGCTTATTCATTATGAATTAGAGTTATTATTTTTGTTATTAACACTATCATTCTCATCTTGTTTCTCTAAGTTATCAGTTATCAGTTATTCCACAAATTATCCCTTTCCCAACCAGAGTCAGCATTCATGAACTTATTTGTTGTTTCACCAAAAAACTTAAACTTCCTCTTCTTAATGCTTTCCAGTTTTCATTTATTGTGTTCATGGTCAAATCTTTTTTTTTTTTTTAAAGAGAGAGTGAGAGAGGAGAGAGAGAGAGAATTTTTAATATTTATTTATTTTTTAGTTCTCGGCAGACACAACATCTTTGTTGGTATGTGGTGCTGAGGATCAAACCCGGGCCGCACGCATACCAGGCGAGCGCGCTACCGCTTGAGCCACATCCCCAGCCCCATGGTCAAATCTTTTCAGCAGTAGTGATGGTAGTTAATTTTCAAATCATTAAATAGCATTTGAAACATTTTATTATGAAGAATTTGAAATAGAAAAAATAGTGGGCTGAGGATGTGGCTCAAGCGGTAGCGCGCTCGCCTGGCATGCGTGCGGCCCGGGTTCGATCTTCAGCACCACATACCAACAAAGATGTTGTGTCCGCCGAGAACTAAAAATAAATATTAAAAAATTCTCTCTCTCTCTCTCTCTCTCTCCTCTCTCACTCCCTCTTTAAAAAAAAAAAAAAAAGAAAAAAAAAAAAGAAAAAATAGTAAATTCCTTCCCAGATTCAAGAATGGCCACTTTGCCATATCTATCTCATCTACTCCTTTTGCACTCTTTTTCTTTATTTTTTTGGTTTAGTAATGTTTTAGTATTTTCAAGAAAATCCCATGTATCTTTTTGCATCTATAAGAATGAGGATAATGGGGTCGGAAGGAGGCTCAGTGGTAGAGGGCTTGCCTAGTATGCTCAAGGCCCTGGGTTCAACCCCCAGCATAGTGGGGGAGGAGAGGCAGGGATGAAGAAGAATGAAGATAGTTCTGTATTATTAGCTCCATTTTAAAAATTAAGTAATCTAATACCCAATCCAAAATCAAATATCCTGATTTTCTCCCCCTCCCCCGCCCCCCCCCCAAAAAATGACATTTTCTCAAACCAGGATCCAAACAAGGTCTACACATCCTGTGAAATTGACCTAGGGGTATAGCGAGATGATAGAGTTTGTGTCTAGCATGTAAGGCCCCGAGTTCCATTCCCAACACCAAAAAGAAAAAAGGGTATAACAACACATGTCAGAAACATAACAATAAGTCTTGTTTCATGTGTATGTGAGAGAGAGAAAGAGACGGAGAGAGACTGAGCTACACCCCCCAGCCTTTTTACTATTTTTTATTTTGACTAAGTTACCCAGGCTGGCCTCCAACTTGTGTCTCAGCCTCCTGAGTAGCTGGGATTACAGGCATGCACCACTGTGCCTGGCTTAAGTCTTCTTAATTAATTAATAGTATAGCATGACTACAAGACCTTAATTCTCCTTAAAGACTGATTGTAAAATTTTACGACAGTTTTTATTCTTTTTTTTTTTTTTTATTAAGCCTTGAGAATAAATTCTTAACTGAATTTATGCTCCTCAAGGAGAGAGGAAAAAGGGAAGGGAGGGCCAGAGGAAGGAGAGTTTTTACTTCTGTTCTCTCCTGCTGTTTTCTGCTTGTAGATTTATATTCTCCAATAGCTTTTATTCATCCCCCCCCCCCCGCACCCCACCCCTGGAAACTTGATTGCCCTCCCACGTGTTAGAAGAGATTGAGCAGCACAAACCCAGATTCTCAAGGAGAAAATTAAAGAGACTATAACCCATTTAACTAAAACATTAGGAGTCATTTGAATAGCCCACATTGCTTTACTTCCTGAGGAGTTTGTCTCAACACTCTCCTCTCTGCCCAGACTGCTACCTTAAATCGTGGAAAAGGTTAGAAAAGACAGAAAACAAGTCCTGATCTTTGGGTAAAGATGGCAGACTGAGCCATTGCATTTGCTTTCGCTATCTCCTAAAACATGCTAAAATAACGGCAAAGGGGATTTTTAATCCAATAAAAATAGTATTTTATTGGTATAAATTGGCAAAATATAAACACTAGCCTTGAAAATCTGTTTCAAAATCAAATTTATAAGGCTGGGCACAGTGGTGCACACCTTTAATCCTCATGATTCAGGAAGCTAAAGTGGGAGGATCACAAGTTGGAGGCCAACCTCAACAACTCAGTGAGACCCTTGCAACTTGGTGAGACCCTGTCTCCAAACAGAAAATAGAAAATAAAAAGGACTGGGGATGTAATTCAGTGGTAAGGAGCCTCTGGGTTCCATCCCCAGTGCAAAAAAAAAAAATTAAATTAATTAAAAATTAAATTGTAGGCAAATATATATAGAAATTCAAAACACGGTAGCACGGTAGCACCAGGAAACTGAGGCAGGAGGATCACATAAGCTCAGGAGTTCAAGTTCAAGGCCATCTTAAACAACATTGTAAGACTCCATTTAAAAAAAAAAAAAGCAAAACCCAAACAGAAAACAGAAAGAACATAGTAACTTGAAAAGAAGTTGGGAGAAGGGGTTCAGATACTGTACCACAAAAACAAAACAAAACAAATTCTTAAAACAGGAACTCTTTTTTTAAAAAAAATACTTTTTTTAGTTCTAATTGAACACTTTTATTTATTTATGTTTATGTGGTGCTGAGGATTACAAAAGATGAACTCTTAAGAAAATGAAAATTCACCCACTTGAATCAAATGTATGAAATATGATATGTCAAGAGCATTGTAATGTTTTGAACAACCAATAAAAAAATTAAAAAATAAAATAAATTCCAATTCCACATTCATGAAAAAAAAAAAGAAAAAGAAAATTCTTAGGAATTATAAAGTACTATCAGACATTTAAAAACCAAAAGAATTCTTGAAAACTAACACTTTCCCAAAAGAAGGACAAAAGACATATCAGGAAAACACACAAAAAAAGGCTGGATTTCCAATTATGTAAGTACTGAAAAGTATACTATCACCCATGTATTACCACCTACCTGTAATCCTAGTTGCTCAGAAGGCTAAGGCAGGAGAATCTCCAAAACAAGGCCAGCCTAGGCAAATGAGTGAGATCCTGTCTCAAAATAAAAGTTCTAAAAGCTAGAGATGTAGTCAAAGGTAGAATGCTTCTAGGTTCAATCCCCAATATCAAAAAAAAAAAAAGAAGAAAAAGAAAATGTTTTATTAATAATGTTTTGCCTCAACACTTAAAGGAAATTATTAAGGAATGAAACAGGACCCACAAATATAAAAAAGAACAAATTCTGCCTAGCATGTGCAAGGCCCTGTGTTCAAATCCCAACGACACAAAAATAATTAGTTAAATAAATAAAACTTCCAAGGCTGGGGTATAGCTAAGTGACACAGCACATGCTTAGCATGTCTGAAACCCTAGTCTCAATCCCTAGCCTCTTAAGAAAAAGAAGGAAAAAAAATTCAAATGAAACTTCCAGATCTTTTCCCATTTAGACATATACACGAAGATACATATTTATAAGGATAGAATCAAGTTTACTGATTGTTTTTTCTTTTAAAAATCCATCATAATCAAGAGTAGTGGCACATACCTGTAATTCCAGCTACTTGGGAGGCTGAGACAGGAGTATCCCAACTTTGAGGCAAACCTGGGCAACATAGCAAGACCCCCTCTCAAAAACAAAAACAAACAAAGCACCATAAACAATTTCAATGACAATAAATATAAATGTAAATCATCATCTACAATGGCTACATAGTAGCCAGATGAGGTAGTGTGCACCTGTAATCCCAGCTACTTGAGAGACTAAGGCAGGAAGAATGCAAATTTGAATCCAACCTCAGCAATTTAACAAGACCATGCCTTAAAATAAATAAATAAATAAAATAAAATAAAGGTCTTAGACTGTAACTGAGTGGTAGAGCACCCCTGGATTTAATCCCTACTCCTGCAAAATAATAATCATAATGGTCACATAGAACTCTACCATAAGGATGTGCTATAATTTATTTAATGAATCAGTAGAAAATGTGTGTGTGTGTGTGTGTGTGTGTGTGTGTGTGTGTGTGTGTATTACTAGGACTTGAATCAAGGGCCTCCTACATGCTGGGCAAGGGCTCTACCACTGAGCAACATGTCCAGTCATTTATTTTATTTCATTTCACTTTGCAACATGGTCCCGGTAAATTACCCAGGTTGACCTTGAACTTTCAATTTCTGCCTCAGCCTCCAGAGTAGTTAGGATTATAGGTGTGTGCCACCATGTTAGCTTCAGTAGAGTCTATTTGGAGTTAGTTAATGAGGGCAATACCATATGGAGTCAGACACAAAGTACAGGACTTTGGTTCTATTCTTGGTTTTGCCTCTTGCTGAGTGAACTTAAGTTAAAATCTGTGTGAAGTTAAAAAAAAAAAAAAAAAGTTCTCTGCTTGATGCACACCTGTAATCCCAGTTGCTCAGGAGGCTGAGGCAGGAATATTGCAAGTTCAAAGCCAGCCTCAGCAACTTAGTGAGGTCCTGTCTCAAAGTAAAAAATAAAAAAGGTGGGCTGGGGTTGTGGGTCAAACAGTAACGTGCTAGCCTGGCATGCACAGGGCGCTGGGTTCCATCCTCAGCACCACATAAAAATAAAAATAAAGATGTTATGTCTGCCAAAAACTGAAAAATAAATATTTTTTTAAAATTCTCTCTCTCTCTCTCTCTCTCTCTCTCTCTCTCTCTCTCTCTCTCTCTCTCTCCTTCCTCCCCCCTCTCTCTCTCTTAAAAAAAATAAAATAAAATAAAAAGGGTTGGGGATGTGGCTCAGTGGTTAAGAGCCTTGGGTTCAATCCCTGGTACTCCCCCAAGAAAAAAATCCTCCACTAGGGCACTATCAATAAAATTATAATTTTTCATCAATAATAAAAAAAAACAGATCTGTTGACTGGTTAAATATGAGAACTAAAGAAAAATATTTTAAGTATGTAAATTTATGGGAAACAAAGATTTTTTTTTTTTGAGAAAAGTACAGGATAGGAATTAACATAACATAGTTGCAAAAGTAGAGAGGACCAATGTATCCAGATTCCCTTTCCTTCTCGAAAGCCTAACAATACTTTTTTGAGCTCTAGCTGAGTTCTTACCTGATGTATAAAGCCTACTGTGATTTTTACCCTCTGATTTCCTGTAATACTTACAGTGTCTTACACATGGTTTAGCCCTTAATCATAGAGTCTTTTATCCTTCCCCAATTATTGGTCTTGGCTTCCCAACCAGGCTGTAAATTCCTTGAGTATAGAGATGGACTCCTCAAATATCCCCTCCAATACTTACTTTTGGGGACAATAGTACCAATGTAGTAGTGCAGGATTCATGGTAAGTGTCTATTAAGAACATTTGTTGATCTTCAATTTTGCAATTCAGTAATCTTACCAGCAGACCACTGTAGTTACTGATGCATATTTTGTGTCCCCAAAGACAAATCTCTAGGAATACTAAAACTTACAAATATGTCAAAGATAGCCACTTCAATTTAGACAGTCTCTAAATAATCTAGCATTTGAGGTTTTTTTCCCTTCCATCAGCTAGAAACCTAAGCTCCCCAAAGCCCCTTTTTTCCTATTTTTCACCAAATGACAGCTGCAATGACTTCCAGAGTTCAAGCCAGTACACAAATCATACTACCATGAAAATCTGCAGTTCTGTGTATTTGGCCAGCTCATTACACAATAAAACCTGAGGTCAGAGATTAAATTCTATTTCACAGCAAACAAAAAAATTGGTTTGACAATATACAACCAACAGTCTGTTTAATACAATATTTACAAGTGGCAAATTTTGCTTCTGCCATAAACATTCTCTTTTTTTAACATTTCATTATAAAAGCAACAAAAATAATTTTATTTTTCTTCACTAAAATGAATACAGAGAAGCAGTGAATGGTTTTTCTTTTTTAGTTGATATTAACTAACTTAGAATTCCTAAATATACAATTGATCACCTTACCTGGTTAATGTTTTTAGTATAGGCAATTTTCCCAATATAATTCTTTCTTTTGTCCCAGTGCTGGGGATAGAACTCAGGGCCTCACATATGTTAGACAAGCACTCTACCACTGAGCTATGTCTCCAGGCCCCAACATCATTCTTTATAGGAGGAAAAAGGAAAAATTTGTCTTTAATTCCATCCTTTCTTCCTTCCTTTTTTTTTTCCTTTCTTCCTTCTTTCTTTCTTTAAATATTTAGTGCCTACCATGTGCCCTCACTGTACCAGGTATTGCATGAACATTAACAAACATAATGTAGTCTAGAGATAAGACAGATATAAACCAGAGATTGTGAACTAACAGCTTTCAGGTCTAATGTGGCCACACAGATGTTGGGGGTTTGTAATGGTTTGGGGGTTTGTTTGCTTTTTAACCCAAGACTGGGCCTTGCTCATGTTAGGCAAGTGCTGTACCCCGAGCTACATCTCCAGCACCACAAGGAATTTGGTTAGCCCACACAATGTCTTTTGAATCATTCCCCAAGAGTTTAACATCAGGACATTTCACATAAAAAGTTGGCGTTCTGACTAATATGAGGAATTGGAGAGTCCTGAAGCCCTGAGCCTCTTGCTCTCTCAAAAGAACAACTGGCAGACCCCAGTGCGCACCACCCTGGACAGAGACATAGAGTCCTCCCCAGTCCTCATGCAACCTCCCTCCCTGAGCGCTGAGTTAGCAACTGCCGTGTTAACAGTCACGGGAATAAGAACTGCACAGTTGCCAACAGTGTGAAGGCCACGAAAGGAAAGCGATTTATTAGAGATTATAAGAGGGAAACCTAATTTAGATTGAGGGTCAAGAATGATCTCTTTGAGGACAGGATATTTTTAACTTGGCTCAATATTGCCACTCACCTCTTTCAAGGTATTTATCCAAATAATAAGCACCATTTATTGAGAGTCTGTTGGTGCGAGGCACTTTATTTAATTCTCACAGAAACTTCTGCATAATCCCCATTTTGCTGATGAAACACCTGAGAAGAAATACTTGAAGTTCAAAAAGGTCAGACGATTAACCCAAATATACAGAACCAAACGTGGAAAACCTGAGATCAAGAAGGAATGCCTGATTGATTCCAAATTATATTGTTCAAACCACCCAAGAGTGGCTGCAGATAAGTCCCAGTCCAATTCCAAAGTCAGTTCTCAGCTCTTCCCAAAGTATAATGGCAAGAAGTTTAGTAGGGAGTTGGTCCCTGGTGGATCTTTTTTTATTTGGGGGGATGGGGGGTGGGTGTGTTTTGCAATATGGGGGGTTGAACCCAGAACCTCATGCATGCTAGTGCTATGGAGCACTAGGCAAGTGCTCCGTATCATAGCTATGTCCCTATTCCTCCATGATTGTTTTTTAAAATGAGATTGATCCTGTTCTCAGATTATATTTCCTTCCACACACCCACAGAGCAGAGCAGGGTCACTGCTGGAGACCAGCTAATTCTCTTTTTTTTTTTTTTTTTTTAATATTTTTTAGTAGTTGATGGACCTTTATTTTATTTATTTGTATGTGATCCTGAGAATCGAACCCAATGCATCATACATGCTAGGCAAGTACACTACCACTGAGCTACAACCGCAGCCCATCTTTTTTTTTTTTTTTTTTACAGAGAGCTGGGGTGGTACCCTGGATCGAACTCAGGGGCACTTGGCACTTGACCACTGAACCACATCCCCAGCCCTATTTTGTATTTTTTTTTAGAGACAGGGTCTCACTGAGTTACTTAGCGCCTCAACATTGCTAAGGCTGGCTTTGAACTCACGACCCTCCTACCTCAGCCTTCCAAGCCACTGGGATTACAGGCATGCACCACTGTGCCCAGCTGGAGACCAGCCAGTTCTGCCACTGGATCCCAGTGCTTGGGACTAATGATACTTTCAAGGATTCCAACCTGAGCCAGGTTAATCAGGCTGAGTGCCTCATTGGTCAGTCCTTGCCACCTTGGTGGAGACTTCCTGCTCTCACCAATCACCCATTCTATCTGTGTCATTTAACCAGTGTGTAATCATCTCACAGAACTCTGTCTGTTAGGTGTTCTTCTCAAACTTCTGGGTTAGAATGGAGGAGTAATTCCATAATCTGTTATTTCTTTTTTCTTTTGGAGTTGGGGATTGAACCCAGAACTGAGCATACTAAATACGTGCTCTACCACTGAACTATAACTTCAGCCCTTATCTCTTTTTGTTATGTGAGTTTGTTGACTAATCAAATTCCTAATCATAGCAGCTGCTTGAAAATCTTCTCCAACTCGGGCTGGGATGTAGCTCAGTGGCAAAGCATCTGCCTTGCATTTGCAAAGCCCTGGGTTCGACCCCCAGTTCCAAAAAAGACAAAAAAAAAAAAAAAAGAAAAGAAAAGAAAATCTCCTCCAACTCATTCAGGATCCCAATTAAACAGTATCAGGGGTCTGGGGATATAGCTCAGTTTACAGAGTGCTTGCCACACGAGCACAAGTCCCTAGGTTCAATCCCCAGCACCACAAAATAAAAGTATCAGAATAGTTTTCCAAGATTAATTCTTGTAATAACGAATATTAAAGGATGGCATATTGAGCTGGGGTTGTAGCTCAGTGATATAATGCTTGCCTCACATGCATGAGGCCCTGAGTTCAATCCTCAGCACCACATTAAATAAATAAATTGTGTTTATCTACAACTAAAAAATATTTTTAAAATAAAAAGGATGGCATATGTGTTGGGCACAGCAGCACATGCCTGTAGTCCCAATGACTCAGGAGGCTGAGGCAAGAGTATTGCAAGCTCAATCAAGGCCAGCCTCAGGAACTTAGTGAGACCCTGTCTTATTTTTCTTTTGTTTTGTTTTGTTTTGTTTTAAAGGGCTGAAAAAAATTTTTTTAATATTTATTTTTTAGTTTTAGGTGAACACAATATCTTTATTTTTTATTTTTATGTGGTATTGAGGATTGAACCCATCGCCGCACGCATGCCAGGCAAGCGCGCTACCGCTTGAGCCACATCCTCAGCCCTTTTTTTTTTTTTTTTTAAGATAAAAAGGCTGGGGGTGTAGCTCAGTGGTAGAGCATCTATCTGGGTTTAATTTCCAGTATCAAAAAAAAAATAGAATCTAAATGTACAATGACTGTCTGAAGAAAGAAAAAACTAGAATTTTTGGCTTTGCTGAAAAAAATTTAAAAAAGTATGACATGACATTTTATCAATGAAATCAATTTTAAAATGAGATAGATTTATACATGTGTATGTACACACACAGATTCTTTTTTTCTGTCTAAGGCAAAAATCTAAGTATTTCAATATTTGAAGAAAGTAGAATCTTAGAATTCATGGCATGATATATGGCTTAGCTTCCTAGCAGTCCTTACCACCAAGGACTTGTTTTCCTCACTAATAATGACAGAGCAGAAAGGAATGATACCTTCTCTCACCCATCATAATAGATGCATTCAACACTCCTATAGGTTAAGGAGAGAAAAACCATAACAAATTCATGTAATTAAAGTTTTTATATGCACACAAGCCTTCAGAATGAAGACCCAGGAAAAACTGTTCATTTTTATGCTTAGTTTCAATAAAGGATGGGCAGCCAGGTGGAAATGTGATTGGTCAAAAGAGAATTATCAAGCTGGATGCACGCCTGTAATCCCAGCAATTTGGAAGATGGAGGCAGGAGGATCACAAGTTCAACTGGGCAACTTAGGAGATCCTATCTCAAAATAAAATATAAAAAGAACTGGGGATGTAGCTCAGTAGTGGACTAACTCTGGGTCCAATCCCCAGTACTGATTTTTTTTTTTTTTAAGAATCCATGCTGAAATCAAGTTCAATTACACAGAAAAAAAAAAAATCAGAATCTACGCCAGGAAATAACCACCAAGAGAAAAAGTTGGCAGATAGGATAAAGGTGATAATTTGTATTCAGGAACCGGTTTTAGTAAAATAATTAAATGCAAGTTAAAATACCTATGTTTATAATGTTTGAAGAGATAGCATAAAGAACTGAATTTTTAAACAAAAACAGGTTCAATATGACTGAACTGATTTGATTTACTGATCACCAACATATGCCAGCATTGTTCTAAACACTTGAGATACACCAGTGAATGAAACAAAGATTTCTGCTCTTGTGCAGCATAGATTTTAATGGGAATCAGTACAAAATCAGAGCATGTGGCTATTTCGCATTATAACCTGCTAACATTAACATTATCTAATGCTATGCATGGTGAGCATAAGTCTTGATTTATAGTGTCAGGCAATTAAGAAATACAACTTTATTTCTCATATCTCTATTTAATTTTTATTTTGAATCTTCATTCCATTAACCTTATAGGCAACATTAACTTTGGACTTTTCAGGACTTTCCAACCCCTCCCCTATCATGTCCAGATGCCAGGGAACTTTCTACTAAAGCATTAAAGAATTAATTCATTCCTCAGATCACCTAATATTGTTCTTATGACATACCATTTACTTAATAAATCATTTTTAACATAATGTTTTAGGAAAAACACACAATTATTTAATAAGAATGTCTTTTTCTATAACTTCTTAAATGATTTGAATACAAAGGTATTCAAAAATAAGTTTTTAAAACATAAAAGAATGCAAAAGAATTGAGAGGAAACAAAGAAAAAATGTTTCTAGAAATTGAGAATAGCATTTTGTTCTAAGCACCTATGTAGCCAAGGCAATAGAGAAAAATTGAGTCTATACATTACATTATCAGAAAGAAAAAAAACACCATTATTGCCGGGCATGGTGGTGCATGCTTGTAATCTCAGTGCCTCAGGAGGCTGAGGCAGGAGGATGGGGAGTTCAAAGGCAGCCTCAGCAATAGTGAGGTGCTAAGCAACTCGGTGAGACCCTGTCTCTAAATAAAATACAAAATAGGGCCAGGGATGTGGCTCAGTGGTCAAGTATTCCTGAGTTCAATCCCCAGTACCAAAAAAAAAAAAAAAATACACCATTTTTTAATGGAAAAAACTTCCTGTCTTTCCGTATCAGTTAAGTCTCTTAGGGACATCAATATTCAAATAATGAGAGAATCTCAGATTAATAGTAAACAGAACAAAAGGGATACTGAAGTTAAAATTATGTCACGAAGCTGAGATTCACAAAAAATAAAATCTGATGTTTGATTTTTTTAAGAGCATTTTTGGAAAATGTAGGAAAATTTTGTATGTGGTAGTTTAGTCATTTTATTCCCATTTATAGCATATCGAAACTTCAAGACGAGATACGTATTAAAGATAAATAACACTACACTCATTAAATTATTACTGCTAATAATCCAAGTCAATTGAATTATTCCTTAAAAGTCTGAGCTAAGGTATGTCAAATAAGAAATAATAAAACTGAAGTAGTAATAAAACTAAAAAGTAAATTTTGTTAATAGGTAAAATAAAATTGAACAAGCAATTTTTGGTCTGGAGATTAGACTCAGTGGTAGAAGGCTTGCCTAGCATGCACCAAAGCCTGGGTTCTACCCCAAGACCCCAAGGAGGAAAAAAGCAATGTCAAGGCTCAAAAGTCAGTTACTGAGCTAGCATAACCTAGTTCAAGAAGCAAACAGCAGGGGCTAGGAGTGCAGCTCAGTGATAGAGTGCATGTTAACCCAGTGCTACAGCCCGAGGTTCAATACCCAGCAGAAGGAAGGGAGGGAGGGAGGGAAGGAAGAGAAGAGAAGAAGGAGGGAAGGAGCAAATAACTGAGGGAATAAATGTTTGAACCAAAACTACCACCATCTGGTCCTGCCTTGCTAACTCCTAAGACTCATTCAAAAAAAGAACAATCATTGGGCAAGGTGGCGCACACCTGTAATCCTAACAGCTCAGGAGGCTGAGGCAGAAGGATTGTGAGTTCAAAGCTGAAAAACTTCTCAAATGATTTGAATACAAAGATATCTACAATAAGTTTTTAAAACATAAGAGCCAAGCACTAAGACACTGTCTCTAAATACAAAAAAGGTACAAAATAGGACTGAGGATGTGGCTCAGTGGTCGAATACCCCTGAGTTCAATTCCCATTACCAAAAAAAAAAATCAAGATTGTGCTTAAAAAAAAACAAAACTGGTCTCTCATGATCACCTTGTAAGAAAATGCCTAAAATGCCCATGCCTTGAGTGAAATACATTCAAGAATACCTCCTACTTCAATGACAAGAAAAATAATTATTATTACATTGTATGTGTGTGCAAATTCACAGAAAAGCCATATAAAAAGAACTGTGGTTAATCAGCCTTAATCATGTTCTAGGTTTCTCTTCAGAAGGCACATCAACCGCTCAGGGCCACTGGATGGTGAGTGCAGTGCTATTATAAGGAACGGCAGCCTAATGACCTGAAAGAGTTAATATAACGACCCTCCCCCCCCCAATTTATTACTAGAGAGATCTTTGAGATATTATTTGGCTCTGGCAAGAAAACGCTCATTTGTTCCCAAAGATTTTTTTTACTCAAAAAGCCCAGACAAGACACACTCTTTCTAGTTCCACTACTGCCTACCGTAAAAATCATATTTTGTAAACCAAAATTTTAAACTATATGACTGGTTTTTCTCATGAGGAAAAGAAAAGCCACTATGATTAATGCTTTAGCTAAAAGCATAGAATGTAGAATGGGGAGATTATTTATGGTTCTTCTCCTGAGGAGCTAATAGAGTCAGATGTTAGTCTAAAAGGTTGGAAATCCTACGGTGAGATTTTTTTTTTTTCCAACTGATAAAAGTGACTTCTGAAAAGCAGCATAACTACTGTCTGCAGTAAGCCATAAGCACTAATAATTTTGCTATAAGTGCTCAGTCAAAGGGAGATGAACACGTTAAATGTTATTTAAAAATGGACAGCATATTATCCTGAAAGACACAGTGAAATAGTGGCCTAAGTGACAAGCACTGCTTTCAGTGCCATGTTTGAAGATGGACAAAGGTTGGGGCATTTACCAGGACTCCGCCATACAGTCAAATCACATACAGTAGCTCAAATATAAGATGGATTAAATTTTCAATTTCTACCTATATTTTCCCCAGGGCTGTTACATTTCTTTTCCCCTAAATTGTTCATTCTTCTTAGGTTAATTCTGTTTGAAAGACCTGCTTTGCTAATTATTCAAGATAGGCAAGTAAGCATGAAACTTGATTTCATTATTTTGATAGTGTTAAATTTTAATTGGGCAGAGAAAAGTGTTTTGGTTTGTTTCTTTTGGTGGGAGGGAGGAGGAGTTGGTTTTAATAGGATATTTCCAGCTTTTTATATTTTTGCTCTTTTTTAAAAAAGCAGAATCCCAGCTATTATAGAAGATGAGGTAGGAGAATCATAAGTTTGAGGCCAGCCTCGACAACTTAGGGGGACACTGTCTCACAATAAAATTAAAAAGGCTGGGGGTGTAGCTCAGCTCTGGAGGCCCTAGATTCAATCTCTAGTATTGCAAAAAATAAAATAAAATAAAACAGAAACACTAAAATTTACCCCAATGATGCTTTTAAATTTTTTAAAGAAATGGATTTGATGAATTATTGGTAACAAATAAATAATAATTTGAAAGTAAAAGGTCTGCACTACAGTGCTATAACAAATATATTGTACCTTTACAATAAAAGCTATTTCAAAGGACCGAAGATGTAGCTCAGTGATAGAGCACTTGTCTAGCATGCAGGGTCTTGGGTTCAATACCAGCACCCCAAAACAAAAACAAAAATGAACAAAAAAAATACACACACACACACACACACACACACACACACACACACACACATCCAGGCACATTGGCGCACACCTGTAATCCCAGTGGCTTAGGAGGCTGAGGCAGGAGGATTACAAGTTCAAAACCAGCCTCAGCAACTTCGGAGGTCCTAAGTGACTTAGTGAGACCCTGTCTCAGAAAAAAAAAAAAAAAAGAGGGGGCTGGGGACGTGGCTCAGTGGGTGGTTAAGCCTCCCTGGGTTCAATCCCCAGTACCACAAGAAAACAAGAAAGGGGTTCATGAATCTACAGTGAGTTTTGTTTGTTTTTTTGTGGTACAGTGACACTCTACCACTAAGCTATATACCCAGCCCCCTTTCTTTTTTAAGCAGAAAAGAGGTGTTTATTGCGAGGTAGCTTGGTCCTCCGCGAGCGCAAGCACGCACGCGCGCGCACACACACACACACACACACACACACACACACACACACACAGCAACTGGTGACGTTGAGAGGCCCCGAGCCCAGGGTTTGCAGCATTCTTATACATTTTTTTTGGAGAGGGCAGGGACTTCACATACATCATAGCAAATCATCACACACCACGGGAAAATCAAATAACAACTCTAAAACATGATTAGCACATTCACTGGCGGGAACAAGTCGGGCGGGGGTGATAGGTCAGTCCAAAAGGGGTATTGGTTTGAACTGATTGGTTTACGTGCTGAACTACATGGTTTCCCAATATGTTATCAACCACCATAAACTACTGGGAGGGTCATCTGGCACCCCAGGTATTTCCCTGTCTCATGCTGATTGGTGGCTGCTAGGGGGTTGCTATGGGTCCCCACCTAGCCTGACTGAGTCAGGGACACCTGGAGCAGCAGATCTCTCCTGTTATTTGTAGATAAACGACTTAGCAGGGTGGGAATGTGCTTAGGAGTGCTCTGTACCCAGCCCCTTTTGAGGCAGGGTCTTACTAAGGGGCTGATGGCTTCATTAATTTGCCCTCAACCTTGGAATCCTCCTGCCTCAGTCTCCTAAGTTGCTGCCATTACAGGTGTGTGTCACCACACCCAGTTAGCATTCAATTTCTTAAAAAAAAATATTGAAGCAAATTAAACAGATTGATAAATTAGCCCAGCATAGTAATCCCAGCCACCTGGGAGGCAGGAGGATTCCAAGTTTGAGACCAGCATGGACAATTTAGTGAGACTGTCTTAAAAAAAAAAAAAAAAAATAGCCCTGAGACTGTCTTTAAAGAAAAATGTGGATGGAGATATACCTCAGAGGTAGAGCACCCCTGTGCCAAATGCCAATGTCTCGGCTTGGCACAGAATTACGAGCCACCACACAGCTTTGTAGGTTCAAACAGCAATTCTTTATTCCCGATCTCACACCGCCTCCACACAGGTTCAGGGGCAATCCCAATCTCCCGCACAATACACGTCCTAAATACTTTTTCTCCACAAGAGCTCAGCGGGAACTCAGGCAGCAGGCAAGCCCTACTCCCAGCAGGAATAATCTTCAACCTCCAACTTCCCTAAAACTCCTTTTGTCTTAAACCGGGAACACCCTAAAGAGCAAACCTGATCAGCTCTAAACCCGGATCTGCCTTGGTCCTTGAGCAAGGTCACCTTACATGCAATGTCAACAGCGAAATCCATTTAACATGGGGTACGCTGGCAAGGAAATTTTGAAGCGTCATTCCTACTTGACAATGTCCCTCAGCACCCCTGGGTTCAATCCATAGTACCGCAAAAAGGAAAAAAAAAAAAAAGACTGATAATTGATAGATCAGTCTGCTTCTAACACATGACAGACTGGATAAGTATTGTTAAGTGGAAGAGTAATTTATAAAGGGGTTGTATTAGTTTAGTAGGGTTCCAATATCAAAGTATCACAGGTTGGTTGGCTAATCGATAGAAATATATTGTCTCATAGTTCTGAGGCTACACAACCAAAATCAAGGTGCTGGCACAGTTGGTTCCTTCTGAAGGCGGTGAGGGAAGGATTTGCGATTGGCATCTCTCCCTGATTTATGGATGACTGTCTTCTTTTGGTGTCTTCACGTGGTCTTCCCTCTATGTGTCATCTCTATTCCAAAGTTTACACTTGTTGTAAGGACATCAGCCGTATTGGATTAGAGCCTACTCTAATGCCCACAGTTTAGCCTCTGTATCCAAATAAGGTCACATTATGACATACTGGGGATTAAGACTTCAAACATATGAATGGGGGAGCACTCAATTTAATTCTTAAAATGTATAGGCACCAGTTGTGGAAACCAGCAACAGAGAGTACAGTGAGTACCCTGGAACTGATCGCAGCCAGAGGATAAAAGATGAAGTTGAACAATATGGAACTTAAACCAATGGAGAGAATGATACCAAAGTCTTGCATTTTCAGTGGTTGTCAAATCTTCACAGGATATATATGAGGAACTGAGGAATTAGCTGCCTTGGGCATTCTAAATGGAACTCCCATGAAAGTTCTCTTTAAACCCCAGCTGTCGGAGGCCTGACCATATTAGCAATCAACAGTCTTTGCTTTAAGGTTGTATGCAGAATGTGTGTGAAAATCTTTCATGGAGACTCCCCCAGAACCCTTTCCCATGCCATTCCAGAACACTTCGCCTGCTTGGATGAGAAGTGAACAGAGCTGAGATCTTTTTTTTTTTTTTTTTTTGGCGTCACCGTTGTAAGATTTTCTGTATGACTTCTGCAATGTCGTAGTAGGGTCTCTGTTTTTATATTGCCTAACAGATGTAAAGTTTTAACTTCAATATAAAGGTTACAGCATAAATTCCATATGTCTTTGTAAGTTCTATGACATGGTAAATAAAGTAAAAAACCAGCATCTACACATATGGTATAAAAGTCTCATATCAATTTTCATCAGCAGATGAAGAGTAACATACCAAGCATGTGCAAACATGTAATATTAGAGCTTTCCAGCTCGAAAAAAATACTAAGCTTTTTCTCAAACTAACAACGATTATATTCCTCAGAGGGCTATGAATATGTAGAGTTTGAAGGTTTTATGTCCAACTATTCTTAAAGTTATTTGAGGGCAGAAAAAGGTCACCCAGATTTTTTTAAAAATCATTTTATAGGAAAACAGCTGAACTGATTTACTCTAATATCCACCAGCTACAAAATGGGAAGAAATCTGCCCCTGTTTAAACCTGAACATCATGGCAATCCTTCAGAAAGAGAGCAAGAACATTTTTGTGTTGGAATGCTTTCTCAGATTTAATCAACTGTCATTTATCAAAGCTGCTGTCACTCTTAAGAATCCCACTTCTCATGACAAATAAAACTGATTAAAAAATAATTTCTTCTGAAGTTTGGATTATCTCAGATGAGAGGGAAAAAATAGGAACACAAAATATCAAGATTTCATTATTATATTTGATTTTCTGACCAGTCTTTATACATAAACTAGGAATAAACTTTAAACAAAGAAGCAAAAAGACAATTTCCAATACCTAAATAAAGTTCAAACTATTCTCACACAAATTCATTCCTCACCATATTATTTATCTTGGCTTTGAGCATTAACTCTCCTAAAGTGTGCAAGTCTTTTGTGATTTGTTTTGCTTTGTTTGTGGTGCTAGGGATAAAACCCTGGGTTTGTTGGGCACACTCTCTGCAAATGAGCAACATCCCCGACCCTTCAATCCTCTGGTGAGGTTTGTTGTGATGGCATCCTCAAAAATGAGATGGCTCTGAAACATGGTGTATTTGTTCATTCTGTAATGACAATTCTGTAAGCCTCTTGGACAATGCACATTTTTCCACTGGCTACAGGGAAAAATCTACATATTGATATAGATATCGAATATTATGGGCTTCCAGAATAAAATTGAAATAATGTCTGGGGTACCAGTTTAAAATCATTAAAATGGGGCTGGAAGTGTAACTTAGTGATAAAGTGTGTGCTGAGCTTTCACAAGGCCCTGGGTTGGATCTTTAGCACTGAAAAAAAAGGAGGAGGAGGAGGAGGAGGAGGAGGAAGGGTTCTTCCTGAGAAAAAGTAGTAAAGACCTCATAAAACAAGTCATTCTTTAACCAAATCTCCATTCAGTAGGTGAACTAGGAAGGAAAAGGAGTCTAACAGTAAGAAGTTCAGAATGACTGTAGTGCTCAAAGATGGAAAGAGGGCAGGAATAGAGTGGGAGGAAAGAATGGGAAAACCACGCAGCCCAGAGGGAAGATGGAATTCCGGATGTCTGATGGCCTCGTGCTAAATCACTTAGGCTTTATTCTGAAGGCGACAAAAGCAAGACATATTCGAGCTGGGGAGAGGACTTGTACTTTGGAAAGATAGTTCTCACAGTGGGCTGGAGGGTGGATTGTGAAAGAAGAAACTTGAGCCTGCAAGACCCATTTGCAAAGCTATAGCAATGATGAGCTCACTACTTTTATTTTCCATTTCCAGCAAGGAGCTTTGGGATTATGAATTTTCACCCTTTGATACAAAGCCCAGACGTCAAATCGTGATAACTCCTGCTGCTGTTTGATCTTGACCAGAGACATTGGCTTCTTCTAAAACTTGTACCACCATCCCATCTTCATGTGGCCAGAATATTCCTTTCACTTTCCTTCAAGTAACACCAAAATTTACTGCCTTCCCTATGGTTGGGATGATATTCCTACAGTGGAGAAATGGGATTTGTCCCTCTACACCATAGTATACAAATGGAGACAAAGAGGAGATGGGTTATGAATCTGAAGACACAGATCTGGAAAACATCCGTGTGGCATGCAACCATATAAAGAATCCAATCACCAAGGGGAACATACAAAAAAGGAAGAAAGAGGCATGAAAAGTGGACAGAGTATGGAGCCAGCAGAAGAAATGAAAGATCATTCCAAGATATCCATCAAGGACAGCCACAGATACAAAGAGTCCCAAAGTTATCCCAAACAGGTCAGAGAGGCAGGTCATTCATATGTAATCCAAAATTCAGCAACCTACCTTTTTTTTTTTTGGTCACCTTGGGTGAAGCCTTCCTTGAAAGTTTAAAATTCGCCTGTGGAAATGCAAGTTAGCAAAACCTAAAAAGAACATCATTTAAAAATATCTATTGAAATTTTAAGCTCACATATATTTGAGGTAGCAATTCTATTCATGTTAGGGTCTGTAACAAGTCAAGATGGCACCTGGCATTTTGCCAGAGGGAGTGGTTTGTGAAGTAATGCCAGCGAGCCATTAAGTGTGGAGATTCCTTATTGGTTGACTGCTGTATCTAGTTTATGTTAATTTAAGATAAGCTGTGTGGAATGTATATATACCCCTCCTGTCCTACAATAAATGGCTCCCACTCCTGCTGTATCAATCTACACAAGTTGTTCGTCACCCCCCCCCCCCCCGGTTATTTTGCTGCAGCTGGACTGTGGCAGATGGTGGCCCGTACCCGGAGCCCCAGGACACTCGGGAGTAAGTGACAAAAAAAAGCTCCCGTCCCTAGATAGGACGGAAGCAAATCTGCTCATCCCTAGATAGGGCAGGAGGAAAAAATGGCCATTTTGAGAAAATGGAGAAGATTGATACAGTATGTTTGTGTCTTGTTTTGTCTTGAAATGTTGTATTGTCTTTGTGACGAAAATATGGAAGGAGTGTTAAGTAAATTACTAAGGGAAGAAGACACCCCAATGGAACCAAGAATAGTTAGGGCATGTGTTGATGGAAGCCCAGGAACTCTAGTCAGAAAGAAAAAGAAAGTTCAGAGGAGGAAGGATTATCAGGAAAAAAGTTGCAGCAAAAGGCTATTACTGAATACTTTTCGTTACCGGAGGGTGCGTGAATCGGCGCGGCGGCTGCCACGTGCACGAGCCAGTCATGGCACAGCAGGAACTTCCCAAGCGACAGCAGCTGGCTCTTCCACTGCCACGAGCCCAAATCCAAACCTGACCCAGAGGCACAGTCTCACAGGCTCTTACTCCCTGTGCCCAGTGGCAGTTTGAGTCCGGAACACTCCCGGGACACTCCTCAAGGCCATCTGGGGCTGCCCAGGACGCTACAGCCGGCAGAAGACACTACCAGAGTCCCTGATGTTTGGTCATTTTCAATGCCAATAACTAAGCTACAATGGTTCTCCCACACCTGGAGGCTGATAAATAATGAGCACCATTAAGACTTATTTCAAATGTAAAAAACCTTGAGATAATGTACTAAATTGTTCAGAAGGTTGTTTTCTTAGTGGAATTCTACAGGATTTTCTTTAGCATCATTGCCTTCGTCCCAGTGCCGGTGAAGACGAAGGTGGAAGAATTTCCAGTGTTGCTGAGAACCGGACGAGACTTCGGATCAAGCTAGCTGCCTGCAGAACTTACCTGTGACTGTGATTTACCTGGACTGTGAGTTAATCTATTGAGACACTGCTTTACCTGGACTGAGACAACAAACTGTAATCTACAACAAATTGAAACTCGGTATCTTTGCTAACGGTGTCATTGCTGGTATAGTTTTTCCAAGGGCTTCTTGCATGGAGCCATCAATTGGCTTGGTATTGTGGCATTTTGTAACCTCCCCTTCTGCTTGTAGCAGATTATTTATGGTGTTTGTATAAAAATCACTATGGTCGCTATTTAAATTAAACAAAAGGGGGAAATGTTAGGGTCTGTAAACAAGTCAAGATGGCACCTGGCATTTTGCCAGAGGGAGTGGTTTGTGAAGTAATGCCAGCGAGCCATTAAGTGTGGAGATTCCTTATTGGTTGACTGCTGTATCTAGTTTATGTTAATTTAAGATAAGCTGTGTGGAATGTATATATACCCCTCCTGTCCTACAATAAATGGCTCCCACTCCTGCTGTATCAATCTACACAAGTTGTTCATCACCCCCCCCCCCCGCTAGTTTGCCCAGCCAGCCGGGCTGCGGCATATTCATAGGAATTTCTCCAATAAACATGTTAGCACCTTTTCAAAATTATTTTTAAATGATTAATTAAGAACCAGGTACAGTGATCTACACGTATAATCCCAGCTACTTGGGAGGCTGAGGCAGGAGAATGACAAGTTTGAGGCCAGTTTCAGCAATCTAGCAAGAACCTGTATGAAAAAAATGAAAAAAGAAAAATGATTAGGGATATAGCTTAATGGTAGAGCACTTGCCTGGCATGAATGAGGCCCCAGTCTCAATCTCCAGTGGCCCAAACAGGGATAAATGATTTTGACTACGTAGTATTTCATGGTTAGAAGTACCACCATTTACCACCATTTGACCCAGCTATACCACTCCTCGGTCTATACCCAAGGACTTAAAATCAGCATACTACAGGGACACAGCCACATCAATGTTCATAGCAACTCAATTCACAACAGCTTAACTATGGAACCAAACTAGATGCCCTTCAGTAGATGAATGAATAAAGAAAATGTAGGGCTGGGGTTGTGGATCAGTGGTAAAGCACTTACCTAGCATGTGTGAGGCACTAGGTTTGATTCTCAGCTCCACATATAAACAAATAAACAAATAAAGATCCATTAATAACTAATAAAAATATTTTTTAAAAAAGAAAACGTGGTATATATACACAGTGTAATATTATTCAGCATTAAAAGAGAATAAGATCACGGCATTTGCAGGTAAATGGATGGAGATGGAGAATACAATGCTAAGTGAAGTTAGCCAATACCAAAAAAATAAATGCCAAATGTTTTCTCTGATGTAATGGGTGGGGGGCATGGGAGGATTAGATGAACTCTAGATAGGGCAAAGGGGAAAGTGGAGGGAGGGGAAGGGAGAGGATACGGGGGTAGGAAAAATGGTGGAATTAGATGGACATCATTACCTAAGTATATGTAAGAAGACACGAATAGTGTGACTCTACTGTGTGTACAAACAGAGATATGAAAAATTGCATTCTATATGTGTACTATGGATTGTAATGTATTCTGCTATCATATATAAAAACTGAATTTTTTTTAAATGAAAAAATAAATAAGTACCATCATTTGCTGAGTGTGGTAGTGCACACCTGTAATCCCAGCAGCTCAGGAGACTGAGACAAGAGGATCACAAGTTCAAGGCCAGCTTCAGCAATTTATCAAGTCCCTAAGTGACTTAATGAGATGCTCTCTCAAAATAAAAATAAATAAATAAATAAATAAATAAATAAATAAATAAGGGCTGGGATATAATTCAGTGGTAAAGCATCCCTGGACTAAAATCTATAAATACCAAGGAAAAAAAAGTACCAAAAAGTACCATCATTTATTTAATGGATACTGTGGGTTGAACCCAGGGCCTCATGCATGCTAGGCAAACACTCACCGCTGAACTATATCCCCAGCCTTTTTATTTTATTTCATTTTAATACAGTGTCTCTCTAAATTGCCCAAGCTGGCCTCAAACTTGAGATCCTCCTGCCTAAGCCTTCCAAGTAGCTGAGATTACTTACAGGCTTGAGTCACCAAACCTGGTCCAAAATCCATTTGAAATTAAGAGTGAAGGGGCTGGGATTGTGGCTCAGTGTTAAAGTGCCTGCCTAGCATGCATGAGGCCCTGGGTTCAATCCACAGGTGCACACCAGTAATCCCAGATGGAAGGCTAAGGCTGGAGGATCTCCAGTTTAAAACCAGCCTCAGCAATTCAGTTAGACCCTAACTAAGCAACTCAGAGAGAAACTGTCTCTAATAAAATACAAAAAGGGTCTGGAGATGTGGCTCAGTGGTTAAATGCCCTTGAATTCAATTCCTGGTAACAAAAAAGAGAGAGAGAGAGAAAATGAACGAAATGAACTGAATATGTTAAAAGATGGTAATAATAATAATAAAATCACTATTAAAAAAATGCTTGAAATATCTCTCGGAGAAAACTCAAGATTGATAGCAATGTGGATGTGAATAGTTAGAAACTAAGAGAGGATACTTATTTTTCATCACATGCTCTTTTGTTCTTTTTGAATTTTTTTTCGAAGATTTATTTTTTAGTTGTAGTTGAATACAATACCTTTATTTTACTTATTTATTTTTATGTGGTGCTGCAGATCTAACCCAGGGCCTTACACATGCTAGGCAAGCGCTCTACCGCTGACTCACAATCCCAGCCCCCTCTTGAATTTCATACCATATGTTGTAAGATCTGTTCAAAAAAATGTTAGTTTTAAAAATGAGCAATTATAGGGCTGGGGATGTGGCTCAAGCGGTAGTGCATTCACCTGGCATGCGCATGGCGCTGGGTTCAATCCTCAGCACCACATACAAATAAAGATGTTGTGTCTGCCGAATACTAAAAAATAAATATTAAAAAATTCTCTCTCTCTTTAAAAAAAAAATGTTGTGTCCGCCGAAAACTAAACAATAAATATTTAAAAAAAAAAAAAAGCAATTATATAAGTTTTTGTTTGTTTGCCTGGTTTGTGTTCTTGGTGGTGGTGGTGATGGTGGTGGTGGGGATTGATTGAACCCAGGGCTTCACGCATGTTAAGCACACCCTCTACCACTGAGCTCCACCCCTAGTCAAGATTTTTTTTTTTTTAAATGAGAAAATGTTTGCAAACAAAATGAAAAAATATTTTTATTAAAGTGAGTTACTTCCCCATTCTATATACAGGGGAAATCTAGTGTTCCTCTCAATATTTCCAAGGATTCCGGAGGGAGAGAGGACACTATCATTTCTCCTAGTCTAAGAGTCCTGGACTCTGAATTCCTAGGCTCAGCTCCAAGCCGCGCCCTCTACATCTGCTGCCCGTCACTGTGAACAGTAGCAAGGGCAGCAGCCACTGGCTCTAATTAATCCTGTTTTCTCCTTTAAAGTCCTCCAGTCCCAGAGTTAGAGGGTTTTTGTTTGGTTGGTTTTTTGGTTTGTTTTGTTGTTGTTTATTTCTTTGGTATTGTAGATCAAACCCAGGGGTGTTTTTTTTTTTTTTTTTTTTTTTAAATGATGATAGAAGGCCAGCAACAGAAGCTGGTAACCTTTTTTTTTTTTTTTTTTTTTTTTTTTTTTTTTTTTTTTAGAGAGAGAGAGAGAGAGAGAGAGAATTTTTAATATTTATTTTTTAGTTCTCGGTGGACACAACATCTTTGTTGGTATGTGGTGCTGAGGATCGAACCCGGGCCACACGCATGCCAGGCGAGCGTGCTACCACTTGAGCCACATCCCCAGCCCCCCAGGGGTGTTTTATCCCAAGTCTTTTTTATTCTTATTTTTAGTTTTGAGACAGAATCTAGACAAGATGAGAAGGCTGACCTCAAATATGTGATTCTTTTGGCCTCTGCCTCCCAAATCACAGGGATTACAGTGATCACTCCTGGCTTTTCTCAAAAGTCTATTTACAGTCTTGGGTGGTGACACCCACCTGTAATTCCCGTGACTCCAGAAGCAAAAGCAGAAGAATAGCAAGTTCTAAACCAGCCTCAGAAACTTAGCAAGACCCTGTCGAAGAAGAAGAATGGACATATAGCTCAGTGAATGGAGCCCTGAGCCCTGGATTTAACCCCCAAAACCACCATCCACCCAAGACACACACACAAACTCTGTTTACTAGTAACAAAAATATGGAAGTCTTATCTCCTTCCAGTTAGTGCACCATCAAAAAATTCAATACGTGAGTCCAAGCTATGACAATAGCGAATGACTATCTGAGTGGCATGAGCTGCCAGCCACGGCCTCCCAGGCAGCTATGATTTCTGTAAGTAACCTTCTGTCATAGCCATTTGCTTCTCCTTCCCAGATATGTGCTGCTATTGTACCATCTCTGTGGTGGGGTCAAGTCACACATCAAAATCCTTAACCCTTGGACCAATGCAGTACGACTGTCGCCAGCTAGCCTGGCTGGCGACCTATGCTGGGTTCACAAAGTCTGACTACATCAACAACTGAGAAAACAGCAGAGAAAGCAGCAAGCACACAGAAATGCCTTTTCAAAATCTGGGACAGCTCTCGACCTTAGGGGTCCATTGGGAAGAGCGAGAGAGCACGCCTGAGACCCTTTTTATTGAGGAGAAAGACACTTAAGAAAGTTCCACCCAAATGAGGCGAGGGATTGGGTCTCAGGGCGGTGTAGCCCAATCTCATTGGATGACGCCAGTCTCAAGGCTAAGGGTCACTCCTATGAGGCAGCTCCCGACATAGTAGTAAGTTTCCAGAAGCAAATGTTTCCTTCCAGAGGCTCTGCTGTTGTCCAGTTGCATGCCCTATAGTAGAGACGAGCCTCCAGGAGCAGGTTAAGAACATCAGTCAAAACCCACCTACCGGGCTGGGGATGTGGCTCAGCGGTAGCGCGCTTGCCTGGCATGTGTGCAGCCCGGGTTCGATCCTCAGCACCACATACAAACAAAGATGTTGCGTCCAACAATAACTAAAAAATAAAATATTAAAAAAAAAAAAACACCTACCAAGGAGTGGCACCCTAGTTTCCAGGATCTTCTCTCATTTGTTACTTCTGCAGAGAATTTCTTGGTCTTGATCATTCTCGGAAGCCCACACAAAACTTCATACCTTCTGCCTTAAACTTCCCTTCTTGAACTATAGTTTCAAGGACCATCTCAAATCATTTCAGTAAGTTCTCAGACTTTGAAAACTTTTTTTTCTTTATTTTTTAAATTTTACTTTTGTAATTGTAGATGGACAGCATGCCTTTGTTTTATTTGTTTATTTTTTTATGTGGTGCAAGCACTCTACCCAGTCCTTAAAAATCTCGTTTTTAAAGTATTCTTCCTTGTTATTCCTATCCTTCAGACATACTAAATCTAGTTTCTTTGCCCTATTTTTTTGGGGGGGGGCATGCAGTACTGGGGATGGAACGCAGGGGCACTCAACCACTGAACCACATCCCCAGCCCTATTTTGTATTTTATTTTTTTTAAAGATATTTATTTTTAAGTTGTAGTTGGACACAATTCCTTATTTATTTATTTTTGTGTGGTGCTGAGGATTGAACCCAGGGCCTCACAAGTGCTAGGCGAGCACTTTACCACTGAGCCACAATCCCAGCACTTGTATTTTATTTAGAGACAGGGTTTCACTGAGTTGCTTAGCATCTCACTTTTGTTGAGGCTAACTTTGTACTCATGATCCTCCTGCCCCAGCCTCCTGAGCCACTGGGATTACAGCGTGTACCACCGCTCCCTGCTGCAACTAAATTTTAATAAATTACCTCTTGTCAAGTTTTGAAGTGGTATCACAGAATAATCACAATGATAATCTAAAAAGGCTTCTAACATACTCCTCCATTTTCCAGCTACTTGTCTATAAGCCTGGATTTCCTTTGACTACTTCAACCAAAACAACATACTGCAACAAATTGAATGCAAACTCAAATAAGACAATCTAATATTTTCCTTGAGATTAGCTATTAGAGAAATTTGAGAAAATATAAAACAACACTGCTCTTCTAATTCCATTTTTCTTGGGAAAATAGAGTAATTTTCATAAAATGTATATTAAGTGCATTAACATGTTTATGTGTATTCTTGTCATTTTAAAATGAATTAATGAGTATATTTTTGTAAAGTCTTTTTGTTTGCTTGAAGTACAGATGAATAGAACTTCAAATTAAAAGCACAATAAGGACTGGGGCTGTAGCTCAGCAGCAGTGTGCTTGCCTAGCACGCATGAAGCACTGGGTTTGATCCTCAGCACTACATAAAAATAAACAAATAAAGTAAAGGCATTCTGTCCATCTACAACTACAAAAAATAAAAACAAAAAATAATTTTTTTAAAAAGCACTATAATTTTTAGCCAGGCATGGTAGGGCATGCCTGTAATCCTAGCAACAGGGGAGGCTGAAGCAAGAGGATCATAAATTCAAGGCCAGCCTCAGCAACTTAATGAGGCCCTAAGCAACTTAGTGAGAACTTGTCTCAAAATAAAAAATTAAAAGGGCTGGGGATATAGCTCAGTGCTCAAGCACCCCTAGGTTCAATCCTTAAAAAAAAAAAAAAGCAAAAACTTTTAGTCCTGGAGACCCAAAAGTTTGAGAACTGGTGAAAATCAGTGAGTGGCCATTCTTAGCTACGTAAACACATGAGGAGCAGGCACCTAATGTTTGGGCAAAAAGTTCTAGGACAAAGTCGGTCCTTCAAACTTGGTATACAGCAGGGAACTACTGGGGATAAATCTACAAGGGTAGCAGAAGGATCTTAGGAAGGGAGCCCCCAACACTGGCCCTCCTCTTTGAGATCCAGGGTCCTTGCAACCACTCTGAAGGCTTGAAAATGGTAGGAAAAAAGGAGATCAAAGGCTTCAAAGGGGGCAACTCACCACTAGACAGAGAAAGAATGCCACACAGGTGGCCCAGGATCTAGACGGCTACAGAGGAGGAACAGCTCCTACAATGTGAAACGCAGGATGGCAAAGATCTCTCCACCTGCCTTTCCCAGTGGTCAGGTCCTGGGAATAATGACTACACATGAAAGTGAACTGTTCTTGGGGCATCCACACTGGGCCTCTTCGGAGCCCTGGACTAGCAGGGGCCTCCTTCCATCGTAAAGCCAGATCTGGGCTGACTCTTCACTGTTGATGCCTCGGGGCCATGATTTGAGGCCTACAGCCCTAAACCAGGGCCCAGTGAGGAACCGAATAATTCTCCAACTTTTTCTTTGCCTAATGTTTGAAAACAGAACTTATCCCCCTTCTTTTTTTTTTTTTTTTCCTCCTATGCCAGGGATTACACATTCTAGGTAAACACCACGCACCATCACTGAGCCACATCCCTGTCCAGAACTCCTTCCTTTGGACTGAATAAGTTTCTGTTATTTTGGGGAAACTCAGGGGAGGGAGGGGATGGAAAGCTACAAAAGAGAGATTCCGGACTTCATGCAAAATGTGAGGTGCCAATGGATGAACAGGAAGGATGAAGTGGGGGTTGTAGCTCAGTGGCAGGCCATTTGCCTAGCACAAGCAAGCCCTGGGTTTGATCTCCAGTGCGGAAGGAAGGAAGGAAGGAAGGAAGGAAGGAAGGAAGGAAGGAAGGAAGGAAGGAAGGAAGGAAGGAAGGAAGGAAGGAAGGAAGGAAGGAAAGAAGGAAGGAAGGAAGGAAGGGAGGAAGGAAAAAAGAGATGTGTCTTTATTTGTGTGGTAAACTAACAGTGATAGTTGTGCAGAATGGTGTGTTAGACAGTAGTAAACAAGATAGAATCCCTGGCCTCAAAAAACTTACAGCTGCCAGACAGAAATAAGCAAACAGGGGCTGGGGTGGTGGCTCAGTGGTAGAGTGCTTGCCTAGCATGTTTGAGGCACTGGGTTCAATTCTCAGCACCACATATAAGTAAATAAAATAAAGGTCCATTGACAATTTAAAAAAAAAGAATGAAAGAAAGAAGCAAACTTTTATGGACTATAGTGGTGATTTTGTATCAGCAATAAGGACAGAGAAGTATCCAACCAAATCTACAGAAGATGTAGAAACAGACTCCCAAACTACATTAACTAGGTCATACATTGTAGCTAGTAAAATAATCCCTACATGTCAGTGATTTAACACAATAAATATTGATATTTTTTGTTCAGCCTTAACAGATTTCTAGGTTCTGTCCTCCAGAAGTGTCCAGGAGACCCAAGCTACTTCCACTTTGCCATCACCCCAGCTCATAGCTTCAAAGCAGTCACATAGGATACTCAATAATTTGGGCCTGGAAGTAACATACACTACTTTGATTTATATTTTATTCTCCAGGACTAGCAACATGCTTCCATCCAGATCAGGAGAGATGGGTAATTTAAGTTTTTCTGTGTCCCACAAATGAAAATGAAATGATTTGGTAGCCACTTAGCATTTTTTTCTGCCTCACAGAAAAACAATTTTTTTTTTTCCTGCACTGGGGATTGAACCCAGAGGTGCTTTACCGCTGAGCTACAACCCCAGCCCTTTTATTTTTAATTTTGAGACTAAGTTGCTGAAGGTCTTGCTAAGTTGATGAGGCTGGCCTCAAACTTGTGATTCTCCCGCCTCTGCCTACAGAGTTGCTGGGATGACAGGCATGCACCACTACACTGGGCTCTATAGAAGCAAGTTCTAAGTTAAAGGATGAATGGAATTAATGGAAAAGATAACAATAAAGCAGCAAAGTGTTTCATGTGGGATTTTTTGTTTGTTTGTTTTGGTACTAGAGATTGAACCCAAAGGAGCTTTACCACTGAGCCACACTCCCAGCCCTTTTTATTTTTATTTTTATGGGTTTTTTGTTTGTTTGTTTGGTTGGTTGGTTGGTTTGGTTTTTGAGACTTGGTCTCGCTAATTTGCTGAGGCTGGCCTCAAACTTGCAATCTTCCTGCTTCAGCCTCCTGAGTCACTGGGATTACAGGTGTGCACCACCGCACCTCGTGAGCACACTGAGCAAGCAGTCTACTGCTGAGCTATGTCCCCAGATCAAGAGCATTTTGAATACAGAGTATTGCACACTGAAAGCCCCAGATGTTGGTGGAAAAGGACTGGAGTAGATGTCAGGGGAAGTGGTAATAAGTCATGAGACTGAAAAAGCCCTGTCATAAACAGTCTGTACACCATGGACTTCATCCTAATAACAGTGGAGAGCTATTCCAGGGTTTCAAACAATGGAATGACATGATCCTATTGCCTCTGAAAGATAATTCTAGCTATAGCATAGAGAGCTGATTGTGTGGAGGTGAGACCAAGAGAAAATAATTACAATACTCTGGAAGAGAAGCTTGGAACCAGAGATGTTGCAATGAGTATGAAGAAGAGCAGAGGAGTTTCAAAAAAGAATTGGAGTCCTAACTGAGCATATTTGAGATTGTTTGAATGAGAAGTAGGGAGATGAGGGGTGAGAGAGAGGGCAGGGACAGTGCCAATCACGGAGACAGAGAATTTTAAAAAGAAAGAGCAATTTTAAGAAGAAATATGATACGTTGTGGAACAGCCAAGCGAAACCAGAAGGTATTTGAAAAACTGGGCCTAAAGACAGATCTTAACTGGAGATGAAAGATGTGATAGTCATCAATATAGAGATGAAGCTTGAGATTATAACTGTGGATTATTCAGGGAGTGTGTGAAGAGCAAGAATAGAAGCATGATATGCTAAGTGTTTAGCATTCATCTCTCCAGCTACAGGAGGCCTGATTTGTAGCATTTGCCCATGTCTGTGGTGGGAACACTCCCACCCATTTCAAGCTACCAATGTGTCATCACTGAGCACTGAGTTGTGAAGAGATGCACCCAGTTGGTCTTGTGAGATGCTGAGAGCTGGCTCCAGCACCCAATGAATAGGAGAGAGTCCCACATATGATTATAACATGGTTATTTGAAGGATGGACAAGACAAAAGAAATCCTAAAGAAGAAACCATTCTAGAAACCAGAGAAAGAAAGAATGTGAGGGAGGAAATGTCTGTTCACACCCCTCCCCTGCCAAGATTAAATAAGATAAAAAACAAAAAGTGTTCATTGGATTTAGCACCCAAAAGGTTATTAGTATCCTTAATGAGATCAATTTCAATGGAGTGGCAAGGACACAAGGTAGATGACAATGGGCCCAGAAATAAATGTGAAACCATATCTTTGAAACTACAGGTGGAGGTCATTCTTGGACACTAAGTTTAGAAGACTGAATCCTATTTTCCAACAGAAAATCAAATTGGGGGTTGAGAATGTGGTTTAGTGATAGAGTGCTTGACTATTATTTGCAAGGCCCAGGATTCAATCCCCAGCACTTCAAGAAGGAAACGAAAAGAAAGAAAATCAAGCTGGACCGATATTCAGAACCATAACAGCATTATTTATTTTCAGAACCATAACTGCCCTCCATTCCACTCCCCACATACACAGAAATGCCTGGATTTCTGTATTTCTATAGCCTCTCACAACAGACCTCAAATAAAATGGTACCATTTTCCAGGAGGCATGAGAAAATGTATGGGTGTGTGCTGGATGGTGCTATTCTTGGCTTGGTTAACCACAATTCCCAGAACCCTTTTCCCTGTAGGTTCCAAGTTAAATTTGGCCAAGAGGAACTTGAGGAGAATCTGCAAGCCAGAAGTGAAGCAGCAGCCAATATCCTCAAGGAGTCCACCGTCAGCTATGGTGAGCAGACTCGAGATACTTCTTGGGTCGCAGCTGGTCATCTTTCTCTTTCCCTCTGCATCCACCCTGTCTTCCCAGTCATAAGCCCTAAGACCAACAGGTGGCCCAGGCGAACCACTGGGTGTGTGGGTACAGACCCACAGAGACAACAGCTTCCCAAAGTCCCGTGACCTCTGCCTTTGGGGGTCCCAGTGATGGACCTGAATGGTGCTTGGACTCTCAGATTTTTTTGCAGCTCTAGATTGTCTACATCACTCCAGTGCCTCAGGAGAGAAGTACAAGCACAACAAAAGTCAAAATACATGTTTTGGGGGCTGGGGTTGTGGTTTAACGGTAGAGCACTCGCCTAGCACACTCGAAGCCTTGGGTTTGATCCTCAGCACCACATAAAACTAAATAAATAAAATAAAGGTATTATGTCCAACTACAACTAAAAAATAAATATTAAAAAAAATACATGGTTTGGGGACTGGGTAGAAGTTGGAAAAACAAAAAGAAAACGGTTAGTCAAAGCTAGAAAAGCAGATAACAAATCATTTTAGAGATTGGAAAGTGAAAAATTATCACGGGCTGGAAATGATGATTCATATTATACTGCAGTAAACAATTGGCAACACTGTCACCTGTGGTAATAAAGAAGATAGAAAACATACCTAATCAACTTGTGGACTTAGCTACGGTGATTTCCAAGCATAATATTGAAAGCCCCAGTTGGACTCCTAGCTCACATAATAAAGTACTGCAAAACTGTACTTTATCACTTGCTAACTGTAGTTAGAGGGAACTATAGTTAACCAAAAGGAATTAATTCGAGAGATCTATTATACAACACAGAGATTATAGTTAATAACCATATATTACATTTTTTTAATACCAGGGATTGAACCCAGGGGTGTTTAGGCCACATCCCCAGCCCTTTTGTTTTTCATTTTGACACAGGGTCTCACTGAGATGCTTAGGGCCTCACTAAGATGCTGAGGCTGGCCTTGAACTTGAGATCCTCCTACTTCAGCCTCCTCTGAGTCTCTGGGTTATAGGTGTAAGCCACTATGCTGGGCTAATAGCCATGTATTACATTCTTGAAAGTTGCTAAACTTGATTTTAAGTGCTCTTACCACAAAAAGTAAGTACGTGGTGTAATGCATATGTTAATTAGCTCAATTTAGCTATTCCATAATGTATACATATTTCAAAATAACATGTTATACATGATAAATATATAGTCTGGCATCCATATCCATGGTTTCTGCATCTTCATATTCAAACATGTTTGGATCAAAAATATTCAAAAAGCAGCAAGATGCTGTAGCTCCATGTACAGCATTTGCCTAGCATGTGCTGGGCCTTGGGTTTAATCCCATTACCAAAAATAAATAAATAAATAAATAGCAGGATGTGGTGGTGTGGTAGCACACAACTGTAATCAGCTACACAGGAGACTGAGGAAGGAGGATCACAAGTTTGAAGCTGTCCTGGACAACTTAGCAAGATCTGTCTCAAAATAAAATAAAATAATAAGGACTAGAATGTAGCTCAGTAATAAAGCACCTCTGGGTTCAATCCCCAGTACAAAAGAAAAAACTTTTTTAAATTGAAAATCAAATTGTACCTGTACTGAACATGTATAGACCTTTTTCTTGTCGTTATTCCCTAAACAATATCATACAGCAACTATTTACATAGCTTTTACATTATGTTAGTCGTAATCTAGGGAAGATTTAAAGTATGTGGGCTAAGCTGGGCACGGTGGTGTTTGCCTGCAGTCCTAGCTGCTTGGGAAGCTGAAGCAGAAGGATCAATTGAGCCCAGGGTTTCTGGGTCAGCCTGGGCAACATAGCAAAGCCCCATCTCATAATATTTTTAAGTGTACTGAAGGATATGTGTAGGTTATGCTCAAATACTACACCATTTTACATAAGAAACTTGAGTACCCACAGATTTTGGTGTCCATGGAGTGACCTAGAACAAATCCCGCCACGAATACCAATGGACAATTGCATACTTTTTTTTTTCTGTGTGAGAGATCAAAGAGCGAGCCTTGTACCCACTGAGCAAGCACTCTACTACTGAGCTATATCCCCAGTCCTGTATATAAGTTTATTTGTAAATTTAAAGAATAATAATTTAGAGGAAATAAAATCTAGGACTTGATTATTATGGAAAATTAAACTGTTTCATGTCCTGTTTTAGCCAGCAGAAGGTTCTCAGAGTAAGGAATGGCCTCAGGGTAAAAACCAAATCAAGTTTGGCTAGGACTTCAGAAATATTAAAGGCAGAGCCTAGTTTACCTCCTCAGTGAGAAAAAAGAACTTCTAGGAATCATTAGGATATAGTCCCAAAGAAGATCAATCCCCAAATAACTGTGAATAAATTTAAAGCATAGGTCTGTCTTGAAAACAATTATGAGTTTTGGGCTTGAGATGTTGCTCAGTGTTAGAACACTTGCCTTGAATCCTTAAGGCTCTGAGTTCCATCCCCAGTACCACGACATAATAATTGTGGGGCTGGGAATGTAGCTCAGTGGCAGAGTACTTGGCTAGCATGTGTGAGGCACCAGATTCCTTAGTACTTCATAAAAATAAACAAAAAAAAAAAATAAAGGCATTCTACAAAAGAAAAAGAAATAATAATAATTGTGGATGTGACTTTGTCTAATGAAGTAGACCATAAATCTCATACATAGACATCTCCTAGGTACTATAAGGAACCTATATCAGCTTAGCCTAAAAAGAACAAGATTGTCCAAATTTCAAGTAGACCTCTAGACACCAAGTTTCTGTGGGTAGAAAGCAAGCTGAGCAACCTACTCAACTATAAACACAAATGCTTTTTATTTTATTATTTTATGGAAAAGAGGATAAAGTACAGCCCAAATCCCTAAGAGTATAGCTAAGAGCCCCAAAGAATAATGTATACAGAACCACCCCAACAGAGCAGAACCAGGCTCTAATTAAAAAACACACCCACAAGGCGCAGTGGCACTGCCTATAATCCTGGCAAAGGGATAGGGGAACTGAGGCAAGAGGATCGCAAGTTCAAGGACACCCTCTGCAACTTAACAAGGGCATAAGCAATTTAGCAAGACCCTGTCTCAAAATAAAAAGGGCTGGGGATGTAGCTCAGTGGCAAAGTGCCCCTGAGTTTAATTCCTAGTACAAAAAAAAAAAAAGAAAGAAAGAAAGAAAGAATTACCATACGGCCCAGCAATTCCACTTCTGGACAAATACACAAAAGAATTAAAAGCAGGAATCCAAATAGGTATCTGTACACTTATGTTCATAGCAGCATTATTTACAGTAGTAAAAAAGTAGAAACAACCCAAGTGTCCACCAATTGGTAAATGGATAAACAAAATGTGATATTAATATACAATGGAATATTATTCAACAGTAAAAGGGAAAGAAATTTTGACATGGATGAGCTTTGAAGACATCATCCCAAGTGAAATAAGCCCATAACAAAAGGACAAGTACTATATGATTCCACCCATATGAAGTAGTTATAACAGTCAAATGCAAGGTAGAAGAATGGGGAAGTATTATCTAATGGGAACAGAATTTTAATTTTGCAAGATGAAAAGTGTTCTGGTGATGGGTGGTGATGATGGTTGCACAGCAATGTGAATGTACTTACTGACACTGAATTGAACATTTGAAAATAGCCAAAAGGGTAGTTTTTGTGTGACATGTGTTTTTCTACAATGTAAAAAAAAAAAATAGTATAGGGATACACAAGAGACTTGGCCAATTTATATCTGATGCATATCATAAGAGTCTCACACCAGTTAGAATTGCAATCACCAAGAATACAAATAATAGCCAGGCTCTGTGTCCATGCCTGTAATCCCAGAGGCTTGGAAGGCTGAGGCTGGAGGATCACTAGATCAAAGCCAGCCTTAGCAATGGTCAAGTGCTTAGCAACTCAGTGAGACCCTGTCTCTAAATAAAATACAAAATAGGGCCGGGGAAGTGACTCAGTGGGTTCAATCTCCAATACAAAATATATATATATATATATATATATATATATATATATATATATATATATACACAAATATAAATCATGATAAATTCTGGAGAGGATGGGGGGGAGGTACACTCATGACATCATTGGTAGGACTACAAATTATTACAACCACTTTGGAAAGCAGTATGGATATTCTTCAAAAGACTGTAACTAGAAACACCATATAAGCTAGCTGTCCCACTCCTCAATATTTATCCAAAGGAACTAAAATCAGCACACTATAGTTATACAGGCACATCAATGTTTATAGCAGTACAACTCACAATTGCCAAGTTATGGAACCAGTCCAGGCACCCATTAACAGATTAATGAATTTTAAAATGTGGTATATATATATACAATGGAGTTTTACTCAGCCATAAAGAAGAATTAAAGTATGGCACTTGCTGGTAAATGGATGGAACTGGAGAACATCGTGCTCAGTGAAATAAGGCAGACCCAGAAAGTCAGGGTCCAATGTTTTCTCTCTTATGCGGAAGCTAGAGCAAAATAAGGGGAAAAAAAGATGGGGAGTCGAATCTCATGAAAATAGAAAGAAGATCAGTAGAGATGTGACGGGAGAGGAAGGAGAGACAAGAAAAGAGAGGACGTGCAAAATGAATTTGAAAAATTACACTATGTACATGGATAAATATACCACAGTGAATTTCACCTTAATGTAGATCTATAAGGCATCAATTTTAAAAACAGTAAATAAATAGAAAGAAGACAAGTAGAGAAAGGGGAATAGGAAGAGGGAGGAGAAGAGAGGAAAAAGGAAGCACTGGGGACTAAAATGGAGACAATTAAATTCCATGCATGTATGATTATCTAAAAATGAACCCCAAGTATAATGCACCAACAAAAGCTTTAAAAAAAAAAAGATGAGGAGCTGGGGGTATAGCTCAGTGGTAGAGCATTTGCCTACCATGCAGCACAGCAGAAAAAAAAGATAATGAATATCAAGTCTGATATGATAATTGTCATGAGAGTTTTGAGGGACTTAGAACGTGAATCAGCCTATTTTACATGTGGGAAAATATAATTTGTAGCCATAGTGTACACTGCAATGTACTGCAAAAAAAAAAATGGTAACATATTCTTCTTATTGCTCTATATATGTTCCTTTGCTATGTGATTTTGTAACTTCTTGTAACAGAGATTTAAGTCCTTTTTTATACTCTTTTAATCTGGCTTTGGCCACAGAATACTTGCACAGGTGATTAGAAAATAAAAATGCATTGAGTCTTGCCTTCCCTTGCTGCTGGGAAAGTTGAAATCACTATGTATAAAAACCCAGGATATTACTCAGGAAGCTGATGCAGGAGAATCCAGAGTTCAAAGCCAGCCTGGGCAACATCACCCACTTAGAAGCTTAGCAAAAAAAAAAGTCATATATCTCATGATTCTGTTGCTATGTGGTTCTTCTGCTTTATTCTGTGGGGCTTATTCATGTAGCTACCTTCAGTTAGTGGGTATGTTGAGGACTGGGTCCTGTCTCCATGTGATCCTTCATCCCAAAACTTCTTTGGGGCAGGGCATTTCAAGAGGACAAAATTGGAAGCTGTAAAGCTTCCAAAAGCCTAAATTCTGGAACTGTGCCTCACTTCCACTTTATCCCATTAGTCAAAGCAAATCTCAAGACCAACCCACATTCCAGTGGGTAGAAAATAGATTCCACTTCTGAATGAAAGAAGCAACAAAGTCACATTGCAAAAGGGTTACGCATTCTGGAATATCAAGATCTGGGGGACATCAAAACAATTGTAAGGCATTATATTATTTTTATAGTTCAGTCTGATGTTGGCATAATTGATGATACATTTGTTTATTTATTTTTTTTATTTATTCAGTCATAATAGGAATCAAGCCCAGGGCTCAAGCATGCTAGGCAAGCACTCTACCACTGAGCTAAACCTCCAGACTTTAGTGATATAATTCAAAGCTATTCTCAAATTATAAGACTGTTATAAAAGTCTACAAGTGGACTGGGGTTGTGGCTCAGAGGTAGAGCTCTCGCCTAGCATACATGAGGCACTGGGTTCGATCCTCAGCACCACATAAAATAATAATAATAATAATAATAATAATAATAATAAAGGTATTGTGTTCACCTATAACTTAAAACAAATAAATAAATATTTTTTTAAAAAAGTCTACAGGTGCTGACTTTCTAGGACACATACACACATCAAGAGTAATTTACCTCACCACTGGCCATTCAGTTTCTAGTTTGTTTAACTCACAATCCTCCTGCCTCAGCCCCGGAGGTAGCTGGGATTGCAGACTCAGAGAAATTTTCTTTCCCCCTTTCTAGTTAGCTGTGGCAGTGCTTCCTTCAGTAGTAGCTTGGCAGTTACCTAAGTTTCCTACTCATGTTGGCTACATGCCACCTAGAATATTAAGTCCCCTGAGACAAGCTGTCAAAGGCAATACTCTTGGAACTGCCTGTTGCATTTTTTCCACGCTTGTTGGGAAGAGCATGACTCCCACAGGGCAAAGCAATCTCCTTTGAATGGAGCCCAGAAAGAAAACTAACCTGACTCTGACAGTCAACTTCTGGTAAGGTCTGTGGAACTACTTTTAATAATCCAGGTGAGCATCAACTTTAAAGGAGATTTTTAAAATTTATATTATATATATGTATCATACACACACACACACACATTTGAGCCAAAACTAAAAGTAAATAAATAAATTTAATCTAAAGAAGATTCCTCAATTTGTTTTTTTCAGTGAAAGAAATGCAAACTGCTTCCTTCCCTTGACCACCATGGTACTAGGGTACCCAGGGCCTCCCATGTACTAAGCAAACATTATACCTCTAAGCTACATCCTTTTTTTCTTATTCTTTCTTTTTTTTTTTTTTTTTTTTTTTTTGGTACCAGAGATTAAACTAAAGGGCATTCAACTACTGAGCCATATTCCCAGCCATATTGTGTATTTTATGTAGAGACAGAGTCTCACTGAGTTGCTTAGCACCTCACTTTTGCTGAGGCTGGCTTTGAACTAATGATCCTCCTTGCCTTATCCTCCCAAGATGCTAAAATTACAGGCATGTGCCACCACCGCGCCCAGCTCTCAGTCCTTCCTTTTAACTTTTATTTTGAGACAGGGTCTTGCTAAATTGCTCAGGCTGGCCTTGACCTTACAATTACCCTGCCTCAGTCTCCTAGGCACCTGAGATTACAGGCATGTGCCGGTGTACCTGGCTTTTTTTTTTTTTTTTTTTACAAGTATTAAAAATATTGGTATCTGGGCTGGGGCTGGGGCTTAGTGGCAGAAAGCTTGCCTCTAATGTGTGAGGCACTGGGTTTGATCCTCAGTACTACATAAAAATAAATAAACAAAATTGTGTCCATGTATAACTAAAAAAAAATTTTTTTTTAAATACTGGTATCTGTCATTGTACAAACAAAAAAAGTCAAAAAGATGAATCCAGAATAAGAAATGATTAAGAAAATAATTGAAGTAAGTTTTCTGGATTATCCATAACTTCTAGATTTGAATTACTATCCATGTCAAATGATTACCTCTGAGATTTTATTATTACTATATTTGGTACTATTAATTTAGATGATAACATCTCTCCAGAAAGAATAAAACAAAACATATATTAGGAGAAATTGATGCCAAAATAGTAAGTTTACAAATTTTCTACTCAAAAGAATAACATAAACCAAGCCCACTGTGCACACCTGTAATCTCAGCTACTGGGAAGGCTGAGGTAAGAGGATCACAAATTCAAGGACAGACTGTACAATTTAGCAAGACCCTGTATCAAAAATAAAAAAGGTGGGGGGACTGAGGTTGTGGCTCAGCAGTAGAACACTAGCCTAGCATATGCTAGGCCCTGAGTTTGATCCTCAGCACCACATAAAAATAAATAAATAAAATAAAGGTATTGTGTCCAACTACAACTAAAAAATAAATACTTGTTTAAAAAGCATAAAAAGGAACAGGGATACAGCTCATTGGTAGTGCCCCATGCCGCAGTCTGGCTTGGCACAAATCAGGAGCCACTTGTCAAAAAGAAACTAACTTTATTTTTAGAACTACAAACGCCAAACAAAACAGCTCCAGGGAAAAACCCTCAGAGCCCAACTGCCACCACCGGCTTCCACAAGCCTCTCTCCCCAACACCAGCCTTTTCCTCCCACAATCCTCCTCCTCTTGAGGCCGATTGGCTGGGTTGCGTGGGCAGAGCCAAAGAAGTCACCCAATGAGCAGCTCCGTGGAGGAGCCAATCAGCTAGATGTTGCTGGGGCAGCTGTGAGCCAATCATCAGCTGGCAGTCTGAAGGGCAGGGAAACAGCCCAATGAACATCACCGCAGAGGAGCCAATTAGCTAGATGTTGCTGGGGCAGTCTGAAGCTTGCTGGCAGCTGGAAGTTTGCTGGGGCCCCTTTGGCTGTGGCTCTCAACAGTAGTGCCCCTGGTTTAATCCTCAGCCCTGAAAGGAGGGGGAAAAAATAAAAGAATACAGAAAACTAATTTTCAGAATAAATTAAGGAGAATTTTAAATTATTTTATTTTTTCATTGAGTCAAATATTCTATTTCTCATTAGTGATTTTTAAATTCTTATAATGTACAATTATTTCATGAAAGCTATTAAATATTTTTATAGAAGGAACATGGCAGAGTTTCCAATTAATTCATTCCATTTAATTTATAAAAAATCAGTATGTTTTGATCTACATGTGTATTACGTATAGATTTTGTGTGTTATATATATAGATCTACTTGTGTATTATGAAGCAAATTTACTTGAAACCCTCCTACATTTAATAAATAATGAGCTTTTGAATGATGTGCATTTTTTCTCATTTCTCTTCGTATGTTGGATATACTTCATCTAAGGTAAAGCTGATTTTCTTTTTTTGTGGTTGTTGTTTAGATTTCTATTTATATAGTCAGACACTAATTTTTAAGCTTTTGGTGGCATATCTGTCTGATACATTATTTCTTCCAGGAGGTTCCCCAAAAAACTACAATCTACAGCGAAGAGAAAGTATGCGCAAGTGAGTAAGAACAAAATGCTCAGAAAAGAATCCTTGAGAAAGACGGCACACAAATGAATATTTCTTACTTTAAGTTATTCTTATGTTATCTCCAAAGAGTCACTGCTTAGGTTTTCACTGGCCTAGATGACCTTAATTAGACTTTACGAGGACTATAAAATTAGAAAACTTTCATTTAAAAAAATTTAAAATCCCTGGTTGGTTTCCCAAAGCACATCAAACATTACTTAAGACTTTATTGTTTCAGCTAGTTGGATGTATCATATCTACAGCTCAGCCAGGTCTGGAAGAGTTCTGTGACTGACGCCTAATGGAACCAATTTTCACTCTGGCAGAACAAATTCAAGTTCTAATACTAACTTGAATTCGTTTCCTTTGGATGCTAGGAATCAGATCCTTTAAGAGGAAATTGCATCAGCGCCTCTGCCTATTAAGCAATATTCCATTTATTTCATCTAAATAGCTAGCAGGAACAATTGACTAGAGTCAAATCTAAAATAGAAAACAAACAATTTCTTAATTTTGGAATTTACCTTTTTCTTTTTTTAGTCTTCTTTCCTTTGTGGCCTTAATTTTGTATAAACTTTATCCATTTGGACCAATGATCTTCCTTAAATAGGAACAATAATTCAGCTCATTTACCTACCCACTCTAACAATCACAGTCCAGTCGCAAACCATTACCTATCATTCACATTTTTATTACCCTGCATCAGATGAACACTGATGCACATGGAAAGAAAAATAATAATTTAGGTAGAATTCTAAAAGTTTGTGTGTTTTGTCAATAGCTTCATTGTTCCCTGTGTTCATTCATCACATCTTGCCTTCCATTGAACTCTTTCCTTCCTCTCTGATATTATTAAAGTCAGTTGTTCTTAAAGTCATCTCAAAAAGACATACCTCGGCCACTTCTAAGATTTTGTCAACCAGAATCATATTTTCAGCATTTGAAATTCTATTGTACTTTCAAGCTTCTGGAGCAAATACAATGTTCTTGCATATTTTCATGTAAACAATAATGTGATAGGAAAGATGATGCTTATCTAATGTTTGGCATTGCCCCTTGATAACTGTGACATTCTGAGAAAACCAGGATCAGTTTTCCTAGCCTCAGAACAAATTAAAGCGTGTGTTCTAAAGTCCTACATGTCTTGACATTTGAGAGAGAAAATAACCACTGGAAAGAAAGGATTAATAGTTATAGTCATATTCATATAGTTTTAGTAAATTATCTTTTGGCGATACTTTTTTTTAAACAATCACATAATATGTTACAAGACCACTTAAGGATTCTTGTATTAGTTCTTTCCCCCACACACATAAAAATCAGATTTAACTAAAAATCATGAAAAGTCAAAAAATACACAAATAATTGCACAGTTCCTAATTTTCCAACTGCTTCTTCATTAAGCATTACTTAAGTCATTTGAACCACATAGGTTTAGTTATCCGTGTTACAGTGAAGTGAGTGTGGCTCTCTATGGAATGCATGCACTGTTCAGTTATTTTCAATTAATATGAAATCACTTTTCCAAAACATGACTGCAAATGAGAAGCCATTATTTTGAACTATTGGAATAGATATGGCTCACTTTTATATATTTTAATATTTTGATTAAAAAGTGCTGTTTAGATAGTTCAACAGATATTTTCTACTTAATCACAAAGAAATAAATTCAGAGCAAACATGGTCAGTTTACCAAAGATCCTTCCTTGATAAAACATACATATGGGGAAGAACAAAGTAGGCCCTCAACAGTTTCCTCAACTTCTGTGAAAACTTAAAACATGGTTCCAGATTGACAGATTGTACATTACATGCAGATTTTTAAAAGTTAACCCACGATGTGTATGCTATATGTGTGTTCATATGTGAGAAAACAAGCAGCCAAAGAGAAAGTGGATGGGGGGGGAGCCACAATTGCCTGCTATCTCTCTTAGCAGCTTTATTAATGGGAAATGGAGAAAACTCAGGACTCCTCTCCAGAGACAATTACAATACTAGAAAAAAATCAGCCATCATGTATAATTTACTATAAAACCTCCTCTTAGAAACAGAACTATAAACCCTTTTGCATGCACATCTATATACAGATGTAGATTGCACATTCTCTCTTCTAAAATTTTGATCTCAAATCTGCTTTAAATCAAAATTAGGTGAACTTCAAACAGGGGTTGAGTGAGAAAGAACCTTCTAAAAACTTTATTCAATCCATCAAATAAATGCTTTAAAAAATTAATTAATGAGCAAATTCTCTCAACTGCATAAACTTGCTCCAACACTGACTGCCTCTCTTTACATTTTGATTTTGAAAGTGCTCCAGCTTTCAAAGAACAAAGAAGTAGGGCCTTCCTTCCCTCCCTTTCTACAATTTGTCCAAGCAAGTTTTTCCTTTTAAAAAAAATAAAGTTCTTTATTCCGTCCTTCTTTTGCCTTCCTTACCTTTCCATCTCTATGATCACAAGTTTGACAAAAACATTTTTCCCCCTACGTAGAGACCTTAATACATGAACATGGGAAAGTGAGTACCACCATTCCGGGATTCAGCCTACCTGTTCACAAAGTTCCCCACCTCTACCCCTTACAGCTACCCTCGCTTCTTTGCAGACTTCTCAGGGCACCCCTGGCAGGGGGCGCGGTAAAAGGAATTTGCCTGGGCGCTGCTGGATGCACCTAGCAACTTCAGTTTTCTCCCAAGAAAAACTGTGAGATTAGAAATGCGTCTGCAATAATTTCTGCTGGTCTGCCTGAAGTTCTCCGAAACAGTTCCAAAACACGTGCCCCGAACTCAGTAGGAATCTGGATTTGAGAATAACTCAATACACTGGGAACCCCAACATCCCAACGCTCATATTTGCCCTTCAGCCCCAACAAGAAAGTGCGAGATAGGGCTTGCAGAGAGCCTAGGGCCTCGGCGGGACCCGCGGAGAGGCGGGAGGCCAGTGGAGAACGACACAAGGAGAAGCTGGAGGAGCATGGTGCGAGGGATACAGTCTGAGTTGCTCCACGCGCGGGGATCGCAGTCGCGCTTCCTGAGTGTCCAGATCCCCAGAGCAATAGTGAACGCAGATCAGTTTTCCTCTTTACCAGAAAGTGATCTTTTTTTATTGAGAAGGTAAAGCCTAAAGAAAGTCTTCTTGCGCGTTTGTTTTGGTTTTTCGTCTATTTGCTTCCCAATTAAAAAGTGGCCGCCTGGGCGACAGTCTGCGGTTTTCACAGTGTAAAACGGATTAGACGGAAAGCCCTCGCCCTTCTCGACTTTCGTTTGCGGTTTGCAACACCCCCCCCCCCCCGGGCGAATCTGACCCCACGGCACCTGCCCAGGCGAGCTTTCCCGCAGGAGCCTAACCCGCGGATTCAGCTTACCCCAAGCGGGAACCACCCGGTGGGTCGCTCAGACCCGAGCCCGTTGGGGCGGAGCCCAACCGCACACGCAGGGGAGGGGGTAGTTCCCACGGTGAAAGTATTGCGCGCCCAGGGCCGGCAGTCTGGCTCCCTTCCTTTCAGCCCTCGCACCCTGGCTCTCTTCTGCGCCTCTGGGTCTTGGGTGTGCGCGAGTCTCCGGGCAGCCCGGGGCCGCACTCTCCTGGATGCGAAGGAAACACCAAAGGAACCGAATTTAAAGCAGAGACAGCACCATAACCTGTATTAGCTTAATCCTTTCCTGCCCAGGGCTCATAGGTTTTTTCCAGGAATCTGGAGTTCGCTGAAGATACTTCCAAGAAACGATGAGTTCACGTGTACATATCATTCCGTTCAAGAAAAACATAAAAGAAAAAAGAAAAACTGCTCTTCGATCTTCCCCACGTTCCCTGGTCTCGTCAATAAACAAAGCATCCGGGCGAGAGCGCGCTGAAGCTGAGGTGCACTAGAGGTTCTTCCGCTGTTCTGCGCCAGGTCCCGGCCTCTAGTATCCACACCTGTCCGGAGTTTGTGGGGTGTGAGTGCTAGAGGAGATTCCAGAACCCTCCAGTTTCATCCTGAACACTTTTAATCCGAGAGACGCATGAACATATCAACCCTTGGAGACCCTTTCCTACTGGCCTTCCGCTTTTAATAAACAAAAGTAAAAGTTTGTTTTTGTGTTATATAAACGCCATTCTGGTCTTTCCGCCCAGACGCGGGACTTACGTAACCTCTTATACCCGCAGGTAATTATTCCTGATTGTCCAGAAAGCAGAGCATCCTTCAGGTAGTGGGGCCATGGGATCAGGAAATAGCAGGGATCAGCAGACTCCTCAACCGTTCTGGAGTGTCGGTCCCGCTTAGCAAAGGAGACAAGTATCAGGTAGTGCCAGAGCTACCAGCTGCGGGCCCCCAAAACCACAAGCGCGGGAGGGGAATGAGGCCGATTCCACCTTAAGAGTCGGGGCAGCGCGGCGGCTGCGGAGGCGCCCCGCACCTGCAGGGGGCGCTGCTGCCCCGCGGTTCCTCCCGCGCAGCCCTACGCCGCTGGCCTGCCAGATCCCGGGCCGCGGTTCCCGGAGGGGGTGGGGACGCTGGGGGAGGAAGGGCGCGAGTGCAGCCGTTAGGTAAGGAACCCGAGCCCTCCCGGATTTAGAAGCGACCTCAACGAGGCGTTTGCTGGAGAGAGCTTTCCACATTCGGCCACGAGAGGAAATGTGGGGAGGCGCTGTCCCCTGCCCCCACCGCCTGCCTTCCCGCCTCCCTCCACCTCGGTTCCCCGACCCCGACCGAGCTTCCCAGACCCTTTGTTCTAGAGGTTGGGAGGTGCTGGGTGGGGGTTCCCCGGGGAAGAGATTTCCCCCTGCGCCACTCTTAGAGGAGGAACTGTCGCCTCACTTCCAACCCCCAGCCCTCCCCAGCAGCGTCCCTTTATCTCCACCTCCCGTTCTCTCGCGTCTCCGCGCTTCCTTTCTCACTCGGGCGGACACCCTAAGCTCTCGCTCCTCAGCCTGCACCGCCGGCATTCCCGCCTCCCTGCCTACTTTGGCACATCCGAGGTCTCCGGGATGAGGGTGGGAAAGGGGGTGGAAAAACCACGTAGTCTTTTTGGCGCGGAGAATCCCCCCCAGGACCCCTTTAGTCCCCAACCCCTGGGACCCGCTGCAGAGGAAGGGCTTTCCCCGCGCCGCCTCAGGTCGGAGGGGCAGCCCCAGAGGGGAGGCCGCCTGGGCCGCGCCCCCACCAGCAACGAGGTGCGACGCGGCCTCTCACTGTAGGGACCTAAAACCACCACCACCGCCCTCCAGTTGGAAAGAAGGGAACACTAGCTCGCGCCCTGGGGAAGCTAATTGCAAACGAACGCGGTCTCCTTCCCCAAAACCCACCCTCATGGGCGCCACCCGCGTCGCCTCTCCGCCGCGCGCGACCCCGAGGGCTCCTGCGATTGTATCTTCCTGAGTACAGTTACAATTGTGTTCAGCTTAATTTCTTACTGGGATGAAGGTGTCGCGGAGTGAAGAGAGGGCACGGGGATTCGGGGGGAAGGGAGGAGCTGGGGCGGGAAAGCGAGCACCGAGGAGGGAGGACGTGGCCCGGGCGGCAACACCTTAAAGGGCCGCTTGGTGTCCCGGGTCCGAGTTCAGGAGGCAGGACTGCTGGTCTAGGCCCACGCTCTGGGCACTGCAGCTGCAGACCCCAGCTGAGCCCTCCCTGTCCTCCACTCCGTAGACGCGCTTCTGCAGAGTGTAATCCACGCACTCCTGCATACTCGCGACAGTGAAGGGGGCTCGGCACAAGGGGGTCATAAAGTAGGTGCCTCCCTCCCCCAGGAGTAGGGGGCCAGTCCCAGGGCCATCACCTCCAGGCTGCCTGGAGTCCCCTCCGGCCTCTGGCGTGACCCTTGTCCTCACTGACAGTCCAGAACCGCGTTAGCAATTCTCTCGGCCGCGGGTTCCCGGGGACACACCCTGTCCCCACCCCCGAGAGCTGTCGGCCAGCTCGGGATGCCAGGCGGCCAGACGGGCGCCCTGCCAAATTCCGCGTTCCTCTCTAGGAGACGGAGAATTGCGTCCCAGGCTCGGGAAAGCCCATAGTCCGGACTTGGGACTAGCTTGCAAAGCCCCCCAAGGCGCCAGGGACGCCTCTGCAGGTTGAATTCCTGCTCCGTATCACTTCAATTTTAATTAATCTTTTAAAACACCGCTGTCACGTCGCTTGCAGAAAATTAATCAAACTTGAATCCTTGTTGCATAGCAAGAATTTCGATCCAAGTCCTTTAAAAAGGACTTGACTTTGCAAAGTCACGTCTTTTACAGTTCCCTCATTCCCCCTTTAGCAAGGGAAATATTGCAAAAGTCAAGACATGTTTGTTTGCTTCTTTCTGTCTTCAAAATGAAACTTTGCTTATTTCTGATCTTTATTTTTCTGTCTTTGAACCAAAAAAAGAGATAAATTGCCTACCTCTATTAATTCAAAATATAATTACTTTGAGTGATCTTTGTTTAAGAGCCCAGATAAACTAAGATAATCTTAATTTTAATGTGACACGACCCCTATTTTTCCTTGTGAATAATGAGAATAAAGAAGTCATTAATTAATACCAAGATATCTCCATAGAAGATGGTATCTAGTCGCTCTGAGACGCTGAAACATCAGTTGTATTAGTAATTGATACTGTATAATTGAACATGAAGATAGTTGTCTATTTTTAACCTCAAAGCTCAGAGTTTATTTGGTGATTACTGAGCTCCTAATAATTAATTTTAGTTCCTCCTTGCTGAAAAATAATTCTTATGACTCCCAGTTCCCATGCAATACAGAGGCTTCTCATTAAAATCTACCACTAAATGATTGTGAAGCTATATTTGCAGCAACTCTATTCCATTATTTATGACTTATTTGCTCTATTTTCATATCTTCCTGTAACATTCACCATTGCAGTAATTTATCTACTTAAAAAATGTGAGACTATAACTGTAGTATCTTTACCACAGCTTTGTTTTTCTGTGGTCTGTTGATTCCGTTTAATGCATAAAACCTAAGACTCGGTTTTCAAGTTTCTAAGAGTTGAGGGTGAGTTAGGTTGTATCAAAAATTTGGGGGCAGTGAAGTTGACATAGATTAGGCTCCCAATTAACACACAGCCCATATTATCTCATAATGTCTCACACCTTTCTGTTGTTAAAACAGACTTTTACAAATTCCCCGTTTTCCAACAGAAATAGAAGATCACTCTCACAATATCCTGTGTTAAATTTAAAGATAACATATCTTCTATTGTAAGAAAAAAAATTCCTCCTCAAGTAATAGAGAAGTCTTCTCAATAATGAAATCTAGATTCTAGCTTTAAGGTATCTGATTTTCTTAGCATCAATTTGTTGATGACTCTCACTTTTTAACCAGTGGAAGGAGGTTATGAAATTTATCTCATTCATTTAAAAAAAATTCTCTACATATTCCTCCAGTAAGATGTCTCCCCCAAATAAATATGAGATGTTTTGTGCCACACAATTTTCTTAGTACCTACCCTATCGAATCCATGTATTTTACTTGACTGCTATTCCTAAAGGGTTGAAAAGTACATCAGTTTTCCTCTTTTATTTCCCCCATACTACAATTAAAACTTTAGGTCAATATATGATAGAGTAATTCTCTCTCTTGGATTTTATATTTTCCCACTATAATTTAGACTGAAATGGGATTAAAACTGGATCTAGAGTTCTAATCTTGGTTGATGTTTTGGTGTATTCACCGTAATGAGTCCTATTCCCTGGGGTCATGAAGCTCCCAAATGTCAATCAAGCAAACTGATTCAGAAATGCCATTGTTCGACTCCCACGTCACTCGCCTTCCTCTCATTTTATTTAACAATACCGGAGTTCTCTGATCAGTCATTCGGAATATGAGGCATTATCTGGAGAAAATTCACAAAGTGTCTTGATCTTTCTTTGGGAGATACTGTTAAGGGGCTTCCGCAAAGCAGAAAGTGCTTGTTTATATTTCTGTCTTTGGGCTGCACTATGGATCGAAAGAACCAATGAATACTGCCTGAAAGAAAATCATACCGTAAATCCGTCAAAAATTAATTCATCCAGTCGAATGTTACATTTCTATTTTCATGTTGGAAGTGCCCTAGTTTGTCACCAGAGGAGTATCGAGGGTTCTGTGTCCAGTTGGCATGCCCCCACTTTCAACTCCCTCTACTTCACACATTTAATAATACTAATGTGTTTAGTCTACACTAGTTAAGAATTTATTTGGAGAAGAAGAAGAGAAAACCTTTGCCCCATGAGCTTTGCCCAAGCCATCCAGATAAGTCCGGGAGCCTCCTCATCTCGCTTTTCCCAGTTGCAACCCAGGGTTATTCAAGCCTTGGTCCCAGCTCCTGGGACAACTCCAAAAGCAGAAGGCGTCGAACACTCGCTCCAAGCAGCCCAAATTAATAATCATCTCAATTCGTGAAGGCCTTGAGCCTTTATCCTCATTTCCCTGCAGGCTCTCAGTGTGGAGCCCGGCTCCTGCGAGGACTTCCTTGAAGGGAGGCAGGCTTGGAGGGACAGATTTCAAGGGAAAAGCTATCACTAGCGACTTTAACCTCCAGGGTTGGGGGCAAAAAAAAAAAAGCACAAACCAATCCTCTGGGTCTGGGTTCTAACATCAGAACTCATCCAAAATCGCGACAGCAGCTCAGGCGCTGGATGCACCCGTTTGCAGCACACGACTCCAGACGCACCATCCTCGAGCTGTGAGCGTCCTACACGCATATTTAGAGTGACAAGGGAAGGTGACGGCGGTTGGGACAGGGTGGAGCCGCTGTCTAATGGTACATGCTCAATCACTTTAAAATAAAGGGTTCAAAACTTCCAAGCTCCTCTTCGGAGGAAAGGCGCAGAGTTTCCCGCGGCCTGCTTCTCGCTGCTACCCGCGGGTTCCCAGCAGCCGCGCCACCTCTGGGGATGTCGACCGCCAATTCCAGGATCCACTTCCCCAGAACCTATTCTCCGCCAGGGAGCGGCCGGGCAAGGTTTACGCCGGGGTCAGGCGCAGTTCGGCTCCTGGAGGACGACCTGGCTCCCCTCGACTCGAACACACTCGCTGTCCGCACGGCCCGGGCCACGCGCTTTTCCCTTTCTCAGCAAGCGGGAAAGGCCTATTTGCCGAGCCCGCAGAGCGCGGGCGGCCTGGCAGCGCCGGTCCTCGGCAGAAACCCGAGCTCCCTGCGACCAGCTCTGCCAGAAGGGGCGGGGGAGAGCCCAACAAGCTGCCCCGGAGGCGGGCCGTGTGAATTCCTGAGAAAAATCCCTTTGGAAAACGCCGAACCCTTCTGAACGACGTGGCTCTACCCCTCCCCCCGTCCTGCAGCCTTCCATTCAGTTCCCTCCGCATCACACAGCTCAGCCCTCACCTGTGACCTAGCCAAAGGCCTAGCCTCTCTCTCTGTCATCCCCACCCCCGCTCTTTAAGCTCCATCTCCTCCCTGACCTTTCTGAGGCCTGAGCTAGGGTAGCCAGGGTGCTGCAGAGGAAATGAAATTGTTCTGGAGATTACAGTGGGGATTTTGGTCAGACGTTTTTCCCCTCCTCTTTTTCTCATGCTTCCATGTTGAGTGCAAACTTGTATCTCCCTTCTCAAGAATAGACAAAATTTCTCGCTTATTTGCAGTTTTGCAAAGTTCTACACACAGATCAGTGAACCTTAAGCGCCCTTGTTCAGACCCACATTGTGAAAGTTTGTCAGGGTCCCTGGGCAGTAAGCGTAATGACAGGTGAATCCAGAAGCCCCCCCCCCGGGGGGGGGGGGGAGAGCCAGACCTAACCTCAAGACTTAAAATAGGCCAGGAACCCAAAGGTTCCTCAGACAGCCTCAAGCAACAGGTACCCTACACCAGGGAAGGCCTTCAGGAGCCCAGAGGTTAGGCCCATGACTCAGAAACTGCTCCTCAGTGACCTGAGGCCCAGAGGCTCCACCTACCTGTCTTTCCCCCAGGAGATTCCTTCTCTCCAGATTACCCCATCAGTCACACAAGAGCAAGAATCTCTGCAGTCTCCCACCTGCCCTGGCACCACTAGTCCTTGTTTCAGCTTCAGCAGGCCCTCAACCATAGTACAGGTCCACTGGTGCTTTCTATCTGCATGTTCCTTTGACATGATTTAAAATTAAAAGCAAGCAAGCAAGAAAAAGGTGATGGAGAAGGAAGAAGAGGAGGAGGAGGAAGATACCGAATAAAAAATAGCCACAGAGGATCGGAGTAAAATGGAACAATTCCTTTCTTACCCAAAGTCCCCTTAAGCCTTTCCCACACTGAAGGAGAGAGATAACTGGTCTCAATAACTATTTTCTCAAGGTAACTTTTTTGAGTGATTTTTTACTCTTGTACCTGACTGGACCCATCCTGAAGAGAGGAAAGAGCCATGTAGCTTAAGGGAGATAAACAGCTTTATAGGGCATAATAGCCTCCCTGTAGCCACTCATCACTCCACAGAAAGCCTGGGAGATTCAAGCTGCAGGAACCTAAGTGCTCTGTTGCACAACCAATCTCAGCCTTAACCCAGCCATGGTCAGCCCGAATTAGATTTAAAAGAGATGGGAAGGCTTAGAGTTCCTTCTCCTGCCTCGCCCATTCCCTGATAAAAAGATTCTCATACAGAAATATGGCTGATCCTTAGGACCATGCTGCAAGTGGGAACTAGCCATCATTATGATGAATAGAAGACCAGATGACTGATGGCAGAGAAGGGAGAATATATACATGGAGAGGAGACACAGAGAGAGAGAGCTCATTGGGGTATTTGCTTTTGCCCAGCTCTACAATTCAACCTGAATCAAACCTTCTGAGTCCATCCTTACCAGGGTAAAATAGAAATCACCCTCTGGGTTATCACAGAGAATAGTAGTATGTGTGTGTTGGAGTGGGGGTGGGGGGCAGCTCGAAAAGAAAGAAGCATATTAAGGTAAGAAAAGATCTCTTAGAAGGAAGGAGAAGCCTGAGAATCAACCATGGCCCATAAGTCAGTCCAAGGAACTCTTCCTCATTAAAGAAATCCTTTGTATGATGCTGCATTTCTTTCTCAGATTTGTAGCAGCCACACTGAAGGAGGAGGCAGCTGCAATAGCTGCTGCTGCTGCATCCAGGCATCCAGCAGTGTGTCCCTAGCAGCAGACTTGGTGTCCCCAGTGTGAAGAGCCCAGGCTTTGCCCATTAGGCTGTGACTGAAAACAATTCCCCAGCTCCAAGCAGCCTCCACAGTGACTATCCCAAATCCCTAAACAGATTCCTGGACTTCAGGAACACAGTTCATAGCATGAATCTCTAAGAACTGGATTTGGTAGGGGAAAAAGAACAGAAATCCCACCCAATTCTTGAAATCACTAACAAAATCATGTGTGATAGCAGACATTTGCGTCTATATATATGACAGTTTCATACTTTTGTCCCCAGAATGACACTTCAAAAATCTTTCTCCCCTACATTGCACCAAAGGCTGTTTTTATGTCCCACTCCTGTGAATCAACCTTCTGTATACCATATTGTGCATTTTCTCCTGGTTTTTAATGAAAGAAGAATTGTACAAAAGCCACTGCTTTGTCCCAGTGCTGAAACAAAGACTAATGCATAGGAAATGTATGGCCTCTCCAAAATGTCCTCTTCTCTTTGGGGGGGGGGGAGCTTCTAGAGTCACCAACTCACAATTGTGGTTGATATTTAATCCTTGGTACAAAGCTCATCTTTCCACTCTGCAGAAGTACCATTGAGATATGACTAACCTTTCGGGTTATATCCCAAACTGGGAGTCCAGGGCTTACATTTGGATTGTCTGGGCCTCTTCTAACCTGAACAAAAAGGATTTGAAGAAAATCACATTTTTTCCCTCACAACAAAGCATTCCTAATCACTTCAGCTTGTTGGTGAATTTTTATTCCCGTGTCCACTTGGGGTATTGAAATCGATCGCTGCAATATTTAATATATTACACTCCTAGGGTCATTGCTCTCCTAAGACCGAATTCTTTCCCTCTTGCCCTCAACTCAGTCTGGCTTCTACCCTCCCACTCCCATCTGTCCAGGCCCTCCATTTATCTGTCCACATAACACCTTTAATTCCCAGCCCAGTCAGGCAACTTCACCTTTATTCTGTTTTCTTCTGGTATGGAAAATTCTGAAAGCTCTAGGCAGCAGTGCACTTAAAAGGGAAAATGAGAAGCTCAGTAGATTGGAGAAAATTAACCTGCCACAAACAACCTCATTAAAGAACTGCCTTCCAAGAGTTAAGAATTAATAGCAAAATGGATGGGGAGAAAAAAAAACCTTGAGTGAAGAGAACTTAAACCCCTTTCCCTGAAAGGTGCATAATTTACAAGCCCCAACCTAACATTCAGTTTTATTTCCCTTTCCTAGTGACCTGTCCCATAACCTTGTAATCCATTGTGGGGGCATTTTCTCTTTGGTCCCTTTCTTCTTTTTACAAACACATAAGTCTACAAGTCCAAATACTTTCTGATATTTTTGGTTCAAAAATACACTTAAATTGTTTGGAGCCTTTTAATTTAGAAAGACACTTTAAGAGACTCCTGGAATACCCTTTGGGAATTGTTAGATGATTTGAAGAGTGCCCTTAAAAGAATTGTGTTTGGATAGGAGGGGGTGGGGGAATCATACAGAAAGAAGCATGAAAAACCAGAGTGAGGACATTTTGTAGATTTAGTGTTCTAATGGTGCTGTGGTTTATTTTGTACATGAAGTTCAAATTTAAGTAAAGCCCATGTATACGGCTTTAAGTTGCTCTCTAATGTTTTATTGGGCAGTGTATTCTACATTGGCGTTTTATATGCATAATCTCATTTCAATGCAGAGCTGCATACTAAATCCTGGAGCAAGCAGATGAGAATGCTGTATGGATATTACACTCAATTTCATTGGCTTCAATGAGACTTTGCACATTGCGATTTCCATTGTAATGGCTTATCTTTGGCTAGAATTTTACACATTGACATGCTATTCCTTTGGCCAGGATCCTGAATGAGGAAACCGTGTCAATGGGAACAGCCATAATGATTCCATTCACATTATAGCAGGTAACTGGGATCAATGGTCCTAACAGTATTTATAAAAGATTTCCTGCTTTTCTTTTCTTTAATAATGACTTCTGCACTTTAAAAAAAAAAAAAGGAGATCACATTTAAAATCAACCTTGTAGTGTACACTAAAGTAATGGTTCAAACAGGAAAAGATAGGGAATTCACAATCAGGATGCTTCCAATTCATCTAGAAATCCTTCTGTTGTGTCAGGGTATTATATGCACCCCTCATGTGTATAGGATCAGATCCTATTCAGATAAACCAGCTAGAGGACAAGATTTTTAGAAACCCTAGTAACCCAAGTCTTCAAAATAAATAATATTTCCTTTCAACTTAAGTTCTACAAAATAAGTTTGGTTTTCTCCTATTTAATTATAATCTTACAAACACAGAGTGAAATATATATAGCAATAGGAAATGTTGATATTTTGGAGAAAATAGCTATTTCAGAAGTAGTTTCTCTAAAGAATATGGCAGGAACATACAACTAATTTCTTAATTCACTTTGAAGTTTATGGCACATAAAGATGCAAAGGATAAAAACAATACAAGAATTAAAGTGTTTTAATTATTTTCTTAAAATGATATGCACTGGACAATTCAAATATTAACTAAGCTCTTTCACTTAAAAGTCTTTATAGGGAGCTAGGATTGTAGCTCAGTGGTAGAGCACTTGTCTCCTATGGTCCTGGGGTCCATCTCCAGCACCTGCAAAAAGCAAACAAAACAGAAACAACAACAACAAAACTTCCTTTTTTAGGAAAAACAAAGAGTACCACCTCCCTTTTTAAAATCAGATAAGAAACACTGGTAGTTGACGCTTACTCTTTTTAATTTTCAATCATAAATGTTTAAGTCTTTATTAGTAACAGAAAAAAAAAAGTAAAAATTAGCTTTCTGAAGACCAATTTGCCACATGATGTATAACACTTGGAACAAAATTAAAAGCATCTCTGTATATTTGCATCTGGCAGGTGCACTCCATGTTAAAACCATAGCCATGTGTTTATGGAGTGGAGCTCCCCTGGTCTTGAGATACACACTGTTTTTTATAGTCTAACCAGAATAGCTCCACACATACAGGACAAGAGGCTGAGAAGCCCTGGCCCTTCACCCCTGCAAGGAAGCTCAGGATCACTGGAGGATCCCAGACTGCCTCTCTTAGTATTAAGTTCCCACTCTTCCCCCCTTTCCAACTCTGGAGATAGTTATTTCCCAATGTAACCTTCACCTGGGTGCAAGGGTTAGGTAGAGGGAGAGAAAGGAGAGAAGCTGAGAGAGTGGGAAAAGAGGGGAAAAAAGGAAAATAAGGGGAAAAGAGAAGAAAGGTAAATAAAATATTCATGGCAATTCCTACTATATCCTGCAGGTCTTAATTTGATGAATGTAATAATAAGACATCTCAAAGCTTATCCATCTATTGATCTGCATATTTGGACCCAACATAGAGGAAGAAAAATGATTTTTGATATTTGCACCAATGACAATCAGGATTTCATTTGAAGGGAGGAAAAAAAGAGAAAGAGTGACTTGAGGGGAATGAAAGTAAAATCTGCCTTTATTCTTGAGACATTCAAGAATCTAGGCTCTTTCAGATCATTTCAGAGATCCAAAGGCCTACTGACCAACTTTTAGCCTAAGGATCTCTTATAAATTTGTGTCATATCTAACTTTCATAGAAAAGGGGAAGGGCAGCTGCCTAAACTCCCACACAGGCTCTCTTCCATAGTGGTTTTCCTTTCTACTGCTCATCACTTATCACAAGTATTGTGTTTTTCCTAGAGCTAACAAACTGATCTTAAAGAAGGCAATCACTAACAATGGAAATAGTATTCCAGCCTTCCGGTGCCCTACATGTGCTTCTCCAATAGCCCAGTCTTCAGGAGAATTCTGACTTTGTTTGTTTGTTTTTTAGTGGCTTGAGGAAAAAGGCAGGCCACTCATATGGTTTCCCTTCTGCTTCCTTCCCTTCCTTACATACAGCTGGGTTGGGGAGGGCCTTTGCAGACCTGTGAGCAGTTGCTCTTTGCTAGACTGGCAATATTTTAGGGTCTAAGTCGATTGACTACTAAGCCTTTTCCATCCCAAAAGCGTCAAACATACACTGATTAGATGAATAACTGGATCTTACTGCAGAGCTTCAAGGCTGCCTGCCACTCTCTCCAGTGTTTTCTATCTTCCAGTTCTCTAACCTGAAGGGAGACCTAGGCAGCAGGAGCTAAAGAACAACGTTACTCTAACATCCAAGATTCCTGAGGTATTTCCTTAATAGATATTAAGACTCCACACGCAGGCACATATACACAGATATATCAGCTCGAATTAACTCCCCTCACCACCTCCTCTTTGGCCTTAAAAGTAGTCCCTTGCAACAAGAGGACAATCACTGCCCTTCCCCCCCAGTTAGACACCAGTCTACTCGCAGCTGAGGGCTGCAAAAGAATAGAGAGCTGGATGTGCTCCTACCCAAACAGTTCAGCTCTAAATGTCATTCTAGGAGACAAGTAGTGGTTACTCCCTCGCCAATAAAATATTTAAATTGGGCAAACGTTTTCGGAGCACCCACTATGGCACTTTTAGGTGCTACTGTTAGGTCCTAGGAAAATAAAGGGGGGTGGTGGCAGACAGCAATCGACGTGTGAAGAGACCCAGAGACCCACATGGAAGCCATTGACAAGGGTTTAACACCACACGTTTTGGGGTCGTGTTTTTCCAAGCAAACCGGAGTGATCTTTAGGGAAAGCCAAATACACTGGATGAAAACATCCTGTTTTGAGAGGCAGGAAGGATAGACACAGCTATAGCCTGTGAGTGCGTTAATCAGTCAGGAAAGGGGCGTGGGAGCCCAAGGCTCGAATTTGGCGAATCCGTGCAATTTGGAGCATTTCGACTTAGTATTGATCCCTAAACTCAATTTTGAAAACAGCCTCCACCGCAGATGTGTGGGCTGTGTTATCCCAGTATTTGCACGCATCGATTGGGCTAAAATAAAATGCATCATACTCTCCGCAAAGAAGGAAGAACCAGGGACAGTCACAAGAGGAATAGCAGAAAGTGCATAGTTAATATGGGTTGTACGCGAATCCGCGAAACAAGTGCTTTAAACCCAGGGGGATTTCACGTAATAGCTAATTTGGTGAGAGTGAGAGTGCTGCAAGCAGAAGGCTATCTTAAAAGAGAAGCTAGCCGAATACAGGTTTTTCTGATTGGTATTAACATTTCCTTGTGATTTGCATTAGCTAATGTCCAAACGCTCACACACAGTCCACCTAACCCAGATTTTCTTCCATCAGGGTAGGCTCAAGAAATTTTCTTCTTTCTAGCTGCAGTGCCCGAGCTCGCAGGCTGCGGAGAGGCGGGCTGCTTTTCCCCCAGCGACCAGCCAGGTCTTAAGTCCGGTGAAAGGCCGCGGGGGCCCAGCCCCGGGAGGCACTCTCTGCAGGTCTGCAGGACTAAGCCAAATCTTTTCCTCAAAGTTCCTGCAAAGAACCCAGCGCCTGTCGGATTTTGCCCGTTCCCTTCCGGGTCTCCCAGCTGGCTGGAAAGGGAACTGGAAGAGATAGGAAAGGAGGATAGAAATATTTTATCTTAGACTCAAGAAATTATTTTTCTTGTTAAACAAAACCAAAAACCCTTCCTCTTATTTCTCCTGTCTTCTGAGTCCCTTTCAGGTTTCTAACAGACTGTGTGTGTGTGTGTGTGTGTGTGTGTGTGTGTGTGTGTGTGTGTGTGTCCGTGCGTGAGAGAAGGAAAGAGAAAAAGAGGGAGGGAAGAAGAGAGCGCTTTAAACAAAAGCTGAGGAGGCCCAGGCAGGGGCCTGGAGCTCTCCCCGCAGCCTGCTCTACCCGTTAGACCCTCCAGTTCCCCGGTCCGGCAGGCATTTTGGCGGGCAGGGGTCTGCAAACATAGTGGAACGGGCCTGAGCCCGAGCTCCACGCGGTTGGAGAACCAGACAAAGCCCAAGATCCAATTCCACCGCAGCGCGGCTCAAGCCGACGTCCGGTGCCCGCCGGCTTGCGGTCGAGGCGTGACCCCCTACGGGCTGTGACCCGGGAGGAGAGCACGGCCCGCTCCGCCTCCCCGCAGCCTTAGCCGCCAGGGTCGCCACAGCCAGCCGGATTCCCCGCGCCGTACTCAGCCAGCTGCTCTTGGGGACCTGCGAGTTCAGAACACGCTTTCTCATTAATTAAAGCCTGGAAAGCCTTGCCACTTTCTTTCCAGGCTGAGGCAGCATCTCCAAAGGTCCCCGCGGCACTCTCGGCCGGCGCCAGCTTCCGCGCGAGGCTTTGGAGGCCGAGCAGCCCTTTACTGCCCTCTGATTGCGCTGAGGACCAGGTTAGCTCATAAAGCCTTTCACACTCAACAATGGGGATTTTCTCAACAATTAACAAGAAACAACATAATAAAGCCATTTACAAAGACCTTGCTATTTACTATAAATTAGGCACTCTTTAAGAGACCAGTGCGTAATTTCACACACTTTACAACTAGGGCCGCATTTTAAACACCCAGGAAAACAAGCTTGTTGCACTTTCCTGTGACCTATCTGCAGTGCACCTCTGTTTCCCCCTCTCCCAGTAGCAGCTTTGTTTGCATTGCTGCACTCCAACCTCCCCAACTGAGGGTGGTTTTCCAGGTCACTGTCTCCCGTTTCCCGTTTCCAGGTCATCATTCTACTTGCAGATAGATGCACAGAGAGAAGTTCCAAGGGACAAGAACCATGGCATCAAGGAAAGCAAGCGATACCCCATCACGTTTCTCTCACTTTAGGAGTTTCTCCTGGACCCAGCTAGTGCTTTAACACCCTCACCACACTCTAGGTCTCTGGTCTTGGGCCAATTCCCAGGAAATATTCGCAGCCAGGCTGGCCCTTAGGAAGCCCTGTCCCTTTGCCACTCAGGTTCCACACGCTCAGTTTGGAGGCCTGGCTAGCCCTCTGCCCAAAGCAAAGAACTGGGCCTCATTTGCTTCACAGGGAGAGATGAGGCTGGTTGAGAAGGTGAGAAAGAGCTAGTCGGCCTGTGCATGTGCGGGGATGGGAGGTGACTTCAGGACACACAAAAGGAGTACAAAGTGAGGAGAGGCGTTCCAGTCCTAGAAGGTAGGCCCGGGGGAGGAGGCCCAGGCCCTGCAGCCCTCAGTTCCGGGCCTTGAGCCCGCCTGACCAGGAGACTAGGCTAGACAAGTTGGAGTGCAGGTTCTTCTGTCCCAGGGAGGAAAATGGTCGCAAGATCTGGGTGGGTGGGGGTGGGAGTCACAAAGAAATTTGTTAGCCACCGTGCAAAATGGCGGCACTTAAACTATCTTTCTGGTGTCGATAGCACGGGCCAGAGAGCCCAGGGCTGTCGTAGGTCACTGCGGCCCCCAGAACTCGGCTGCCAGGGGTAAGCGAGGGGCAGTGGGACCCCGAAATCCCCCTCGAAGCCCTAAGCCCTAAGCCCCTTGCCCGCTCAGTCGTCCCCTGCCTTCCTTTTACAGGTCTCTAGGCCCAAAGCCCGCGCCTGCAGCCCCGACCACTGACCCCTGTTTACAAACACAGCCTGGGGGCGGGGTGGGGCTGGCCAGAGCTCGGGCTGGAGGGGTGGGGGAGGCCGCGAGCTCCAGAGGACGCCACCAGCAGAGAGGAACCGGGAGTTGGTGCGAGAGAGCCGGCCCGGCAGCTGGAAAGGACTGAACGCCTTGTTTTTGAAACTGTCAATTCCCTCAACCCCTATTGTGAGGGTTTCATGCAAAACATCTCAGGCCTTTTAAAGTAGGAGCTTGTGAGGCCGCCACAGTTTGAAAAGGAGCGAGAGAGTAGCGGGGGCCTAGGGCATGGGCAAAGAATGATAGCTGGGCCCCCCTCCTTTCTTTCTTTTCTTTTTCTTTTTTTCTTTCTTTCTTTCTTTTTTTTTTTTTTTTTTAAGTAAAAGAGGGCCTGCCAAACAGGTAAAATGCAGCCCTCCCCCACCTCCTCGATCTGCCCTACGTCCCCACCCCCCAGGCGAGTTTGCAAAGTGCCCTTTGGCCTAGGGAGCAAACCAAAACCAAAGCTAGCATTAAAAATAGTTCTTCTTTACAGTGAGGGGGAAAATCCGGGGGATGACTTGGGGTGACTGGGAGGACTCGCTAAGGTGGATGCCCTGTTCCTCCTTGCCAGTTTCCTGAGGTTAGTTGATTGGGAGCCTTTAATTTTTTTTTTTCCCTCCTTCTTCCTAGTTTGGCTCTGGGAAATCCCTCTTCTCCCATCTCTTTCAGCAGGAAATTATTTTCAAGGTGAAGCAAAACTCACCACATTTTCTTTCTTTTGTAGATGCTGATGCTTTATTTATTTTATTTACCATGGAGGATTTTTTCTTTGAAAGGAAAAAAAAATGCTTTTGAGGAATTAGTTTCTTCTACATCTCTTCCTGCATGCAAACAAAACTATCATTCTTTATATCAGCAGAAACTCCCAATCCAAGTCTTGTTGACTAGAACTTTGAGGAATTTCTAGACCATTGAAAGTCACCCAGACTGGAACAAGATAAAAATCCACACACTAGCCCATCTATTTTGTGTTATTGCTGTTTAGTGGTGGCTCCTTGTTGTTGATTTTGAAATAAACAACCATTATTGAGATTACTCCACTGTAATCAAGTAAGCCAGTAGAAGGGAACACCCACTCTAAAAAGTAAATAGTTGGGGGGGGATCAAGCTGCATTTTCTGTAAAGGCAGATAACCTGACTATGGAAAAAAGTCCAACACATCTCTTAAAAAAATAATTAAATCTTCACTTTACAGTGTTACTGGGAAATTACTTTCACAGGAAACCAAACAAGTTTGTTTCCCCAAAAAGTCAGAGAAAGAGGCTTTTCCTGCATTTTCCTCAAGTCTATGAATGTTAAGCTAATTTAGACACAAGAATCAATGACCCTGGAGCCATATAACTTTTTTAAAAAATCTATTCCCTGAAAATGTTTAAATGTAAATATGCAATCTATCAATGGAGGTAACTTTTGTTTTACTCTCAATAAGGCTTAACTTTTGAACAAATAGGACATTTATAGCATATTAGAAAAATCTAGTTATTTCCATTAATCATAAGACAACCCAAATAAAATAAACTGTACTGAGAATAATTCCCATAGCAGAATGGGAAAATAGCTAAGAGGCTAACAGCAATTGAAAGAATACCTTGTATTTGGGATATACTGCAATACTATTTGGTACACTTTCCTGACAGAAGCCCTAACTCAGGTTTTGCTGTGGTTGGCTGGCTTATAGTAATACTGTGGGGTGAAATTTGTGTTGACTATTTAATTTCTTTCCTTTTGATGGTATCACTCTGGAATGCCTCGGCCTCCATATTGCTCATTCTCCAGCTCTTATAAACTGAAACTATTGATTCTCTGAGGGCTAGAGACCAAGTGTCAAAGCTGGAGGCTGATATTTTATGTCAGAAATTCCATAGGGTATATTTGTTTTAATTTGTGCTTATTCCATCTTATAGTCCTCCAACACCCAAGATCTGTAGACCTCAAATATATTCTCAATTTATAATTTAGACACAATGAGTCCATAGCCAACAAGGAAAGTATTAGTCTAAATGTAGTAGTCACTGTACTTTGAACTTTCTTGACTTAGCAGTAATTAGAGTAGAAATTACAGACTTCCAGTGTGTGTGTCACACTTTTTACAGATTCATTTTTCAGAACAACTCACTACCTAAATTCTGTATTGCCTTTCAAAAAGGAAAGAACTCAGACTGAGAAGCCAATTTTTCAGCTTTCTGGGGCTTTAACTGTAACATGGACTGGTCTTTGGAATTATATACAAATGTGAATTTAAAGATAACAACCCTGAATTTTTGCTTTGACCATATCTACCATTCTAATAAAAAGCGATCCAGTGAACCTACATCTGGCAATATTCAAAAAGGAAAGGAAGGGAGACAGTTCAAAGCATCTGCTTACTCCATCCAAATGTATTTGGATGCAGGTATCCTCAGCTTCTGTCCTTTACAAGAGGAAAACCACAGAGCATATACAGCAATTAGGGCTGAGACCATCCAGATTTATCTGAAACATTTATAGACAAAAGGAAAATTTCAAAGGGAGTAGGAATTAAAAGATAAAGGGGGGAAATAGACTAAATTTCCATGAGAAATTGTGACTTAAATTCACACAGTAAACATTTCGTTGGTGTTTTGTTTTGCTTTGTGATTTATGATCTATAGATGCAACTTCTTAGATTCAAGATAGCAAGGATATGAGGTACATAATTTGTCATACTAAGTGAGATGGACCAAAAATTATTAGATTCTACTTTTAAAACAACTGATCTCTGCTTTACTTTCTTAAATCTAAAACTTTTAGTACTTGATTTTTAACAAGTTTGTAAAATTTTCTTGTTATTTAGAAAAAAAAAAAAAAAACACCAGTGTTAGGCACAGAACCTGACCTGCCTCATCACAAACTATTACAACAAAACACTTCACCCAATAAATGCATTTCTTTTAGGCAAAAACATTACAAGTGAAAATGTCAACAAAACCATTCATTCCTGTTAACCATTCTTCAATCTGGAATAAGTAGAAATGTATGGAACCAGGAATTTTAAACAGTGTTTTTAATTGAAAATAAAGCTAAAGCATGCTTTTCAACAGTGCAAATTTCCATAATTTTGATTTACTGCTTCCATCATCACAACACAGTACACCAGCATGGCCCTTACCAAGGGCTAGACCCTAGCCATTTGCATGTTGAACTACTTTGATTTTAAGTGCAAATATAGATAGTCACCTCTGATTGTCACTTGCAGTAGAAACTCTCCTGCTCTATACACAAGATGGTCTGAAAACAGAAGTTTAGAGATGCAGAAAAAAGTATATAAGGTAATAAAATCCAAGTGCCTGAGTTCTAGTACCAAAAAGCCCTGAAATAACTGTTCATTTTCATTTGGGGTATTATAACTCTGACCCCTCTTTCTTTTTCTTGGTTGTATTTACTACTTTGTCACTATGAAGAGTTAGACCATAAAATATCCTGCTATTAAGAGAAATATTTTAATTGTACTGAAAGTTTGAAGAGTCATGTTCAGACCACAAGCAGGACAAGAGTAAGTCATCTTATTTAAAACATTTGGATGAGAACACAAAAAGGACTTTTCCAATTGCAAAGAGGGGCTGTAAAATAAAATCACATCTTTTACGCCCCCCCCCCAAAAAAGAACCACCCATTATTTACTTATTCTCTATGAGGCAGCTTTTTATCAGTAATCAGGACTCACACCCCAATCTTTCCATTAAAAAAAAAATTAAAAAGTTAAGTGCAACTATTCTTGGAGAGGGAATGAGGGAATTAAAAAGAAAAAGAGATCCCACAACCAAGAGCACCAGAAAATTACATTTTGGGCTCACAGAAACTTCTTGTTACCTCACTGTGTAACCATGTAACCTAACAAACTTTCACTGAATTAACAGTTACACTTTCAGGTCTGAAATCTAGTGCATAAACTTAATGGCTCATTGTAATATTTATTATTCAACCTTTTGACATTTATTTGTAGCAGTTGAATTGAGGTACCGGTGCATTATTAGTATTGAAACAGTAAAGTGTTCCAGCTCTACCATAATAACTGAGTTTTACTTGAGTCTTTAGCCTGAAGTAGTCTGTGGTATGTAAACCAACCCTTCTCCCACCCCACCCCCACCCTACTTAAAAAAAAAAAAAAAACCCGCAATGGAAAAAAAGTAATCCGATTTCTGTCTTCAAAATGCGATAAACCAGGACTCCAAAGGGGATGTAACACCATTAATGGACTTGTACAAACCATCCTGTGCAGTTTACAACAAAAGGAAGGTAATATGGTTCAAGAAAATATCTTCCAAAACATTTTTATGAATTAAATTTCCTGAATTTGTGACTAGGTGGAAGAGGTATTGCAGAACCGCCCAGCTGCCATTTCCATATAGGATGGGCCTTGTGAGGAGGTTGGGAATCCTTAGTGGTGTTTAAAGAATACGCTGGCCACAAATCCCCATCTTTCCCAATAATGAGTGATGGTGGACAAGGAAAATTTGCCATGAAATTAAACGGCCTTTTCACTGCTGATGCTACATTGCTGGCTACCTTTTTGCGTCTGTTTATAACTGTAAAGTCATCCAGTGTTCCTTCATGTGTCTCAGTTTTACCTGTAGGACGAGGGCTTCTAGCTGATTTCAAATTTGGTTTGACTGGAGGAGTCTGAAGGACAGGTCGTTTTCCCAGTACTAGTGTTCGGTAATTTTTTCTCACCCTGGCACCAAATTTATATTCCCCATCCTCAGGTTTTGGAGAACCTAAAGTGCATGAAAGGCCCTGACTCTGAGCCAGTGGATTTAAGGAAGGAGTTTCTTTCTCAGGGCATGCAAAACCTTCCTTGGCTGTGGTTAACAAGGCGTCCTCCTCTTTATTTTCAGTCACACTGTAAAACTCACCCTTTGTATCATTGCACTCGCACTTTAGCTTATTTGTAACAAGATCAGGTTCATATTCTTCATTAGCACTACTGTCTTCTACTTTGATTTTAATATTGTGCAGAAATGACAATGTCTTGTCGCCTGTGTCAGTGCACAGATTCTCCACTTTAGTTGCTCCTAGTGCTGCTGCATCCACTTCAGGGTCAGTTTGTGAAGAGGGCAAATCCGTAGCAAATTCAGGACAATGAGGGATTTTGGAATCTTTTTCTGAATTTGCTGCTGCTCCTGAAGAATCATTATTTAAGAACCTAGCAGCTATTGTGTTGTTATCTGCACAGTGTGTAGTAGGAGTAGCTTGTAGGCATTTCCTAGCCTCTCCGAGTATTCTTTGTTGTGGAAATGCATTGTTTGTCTTTGGGCTAGGTGAAGAGGCCCCCTCTGCCAGGCAGTTAATTGTCAGGTCAGTTCTCTTTACAGTACTGGAAATTTCAGAGTGTGGGAATGTAATCTCAGATACCCTATCGTTCCTTATCTCTGGGAAACAACTCCCCACGCTGGCCGGGCAGTACACTGGAGACGCTTTGGGGGCCCAACTCTGCAGATTCCACTCTTCTGGCGACTCCGCTTTGACACTACTCTTGAGGTCGGGAAGTCTGCCGGCATCCTCGAAAGCAGCGGGTTTGGTTGCAGCGGCAGCGGAGGCCAGATGGTACAAGAAGTTGGCCTGCGCCTGCACGCTGGGAGGCTTGCAGAAACTGGTGCGCCTGAAACGGATGCTCTGCACTGACACTTGGCTGGAGCCGGAGCTGGAGTCTGACTCGGTGGACGAGTCCTCCTCCTCCGAGCTGACTTCACTGGAATCCGAGGCCCCACTGCCCCCCTCTTCCTCCTCCTCCTCCTCTTCCTCCTCCTCTCCTTCCTCCTCCTCTTCCTCCGAGGACACAGAGTTGCTGGAACTGGACAAACTGGAGCCAAAATCCGAGTCGTTAGCTGCATGGTCCGAATAGGAACTGGACTCGGAGTCGCTGCTACAGCTCTCGGGAAAGCTGCCTAGATGGGGCTGCGGCCGGTGGTGGTGAGGGGGGTGGTGATTCGGCTGCGGCTGCTGGGCCCGGTGGTGGTGATGGTGGTGATGGTGGTGGTGGTGGTGATGGTGGTGGTGGGGAGGCGGGCAGAAGCTGTTGACCAGATGAAACCTCTCCAGGCAAGTGGCACCGGCAGCTGCCGCCGCCGCCGCCGCGGCCGCCGCGGCCGCCGCCGCCTTGGCTTTGTAGGATCTGGGCAGCAGCAGCAAGCGCCGAGCGCCAGCGTGGGGCGCGAGCAGGCAGTCCTTGGAGCCCCCGCGCTTGCGCTTGCACCGGTAGGTCAGGTTCACCGGGCCTCCGGCTCCTGCCGCCGCCTTGGGCTGGGGCCCAGCAGCCGACGCCTGGTAGTAGGCGGCGGCGGCGGCTGCGGCAGCGGCGGCGGCTGCGGCAGCAGCCGCAGCGGCCGGATGCTTGCTGCACAGAAGGCTCCGAAAATAAGCAGGGTCCGAGTGAAAGGCGACGTAGTTTCCCTGGAGCGGGGCAGTTTCATAGTTTAGAGGGGGTTTGCAAGGCGAGCGTACGATTTCCGGGTAGTGCGAGCCCGGGTATTTGCTAAAAATCTGAGGTAGATGGGCGGCAGGGCGCGCGGCGGCGGCGCCGGGGCGCTGGGACTGCGCGCTGATTGGCAGGGGCCGCGCGGCTCCGCTCAGGCCCCGCCAAAGTTGGTGCTTGTCCTTCCAAAACCCCGGGCGGGGGCTGGCGGCGGCGGCGCGCTCTGGCGGCGGCGCCTTTGTGACCAGGGCCCGGCCGGCCCTCCTGCGCTTGGTCTTGAGGACACGCTCGGTTTTGCAGGAGGTGTAGAGCGCTTCCACGTCTTCCCGGGAGATGAGCGTGCATTTGGCGGCATGGAAGGCGATGCTGTTGATTGCCTTGAGTTTCCTCAACTCTTCCAGATCGCAGTGGTGCTTTTTCACTTTTAGATGATCCATGCGCTTGTGCACGGTCGTCCTCGGGATGTTTTTCAGCAGATCTGTGAAGACTTGGGAGAGGGCAAACATTTGCTTTCCTTTAATGATGAGGTAGCCGAGCCTCACGCCATCCACCTCTTCAAAACCTGACTTCAGGTCTCCCATCTCGGGCACTAAATGATCCCCACCATTTGCAGTAAATATATACGTGACGCATACATACACATGTATGTATGTTAATCCTCCGCCAGATGCTGCGTGTGTCTCAAGGCATCCTGCTAATAAAATAACAAAGACTGTTATTCCCGGCGAAGGGAGTGCCAAACTGTAGGCAAAATTATTGGGGGTAAAAACCCCATGAAATTACACTGACTTGATTCTTGCTTTTTTTTTTTCTTTTTCGTTTTTTTTTTAAAAAGAGGGAAAAAACCATCCGGTTCCTGATCTGCCAGTGTGTTGCTCTGAGTCCTCGATGCAGATCAGTACCTGGGCCCCTCTATTCCTTCTCCATTGGAGCACTATGATAATGGAATGTGAAGGGAGAAAGAGAAAAGAAATGCAGCTGCTATTCCCGCCGCTGCTTTAGCTACAAATAAAATGACAGAGTGAAGTGAGCTCGTCCGGAGACACCTTCATCAATTAATTCCCCTAAAGCCAACGCTGATTGGACACTCCTGACAGGTGATGCAATAAAAATTGATATTCCACCCCTTCCCCCCAAAATCTCCTACTAATTAGCATACCCTTATACTGCCACCTCCCCTCCCAAAGTAAATAATACAGTCGGTATATAAATCTTTCCATTAAACTATCGGAGCTCAGAAACAGCCTGACTCACAGACTTCATCAGAAGCAGTGTGTGTAGGCTTTAAAAAAAAAAAAGTATATTCTCCTTTAAAGAAATATTGCCTATTTTTGCTTTATTTGCATTTTACCGATACAGCTATTATCGTTTCAAAGAAAAGCATTTTTAAAACATTATCAAGTCCAAATAGATATACCCCACCCACTTTTCCTTTGGAAAATGGAGCTTAAGCGAAAATGTGCAGAATAGCCTGGTATTTCCCTTATGGGAGTGGGGAAGGAGACCGGCTCCTAGCTCCAAAGTTAAACCGCGCGGTGAACCCCCCCCCACCCCAGTACAGACTTACGTTTGGAATTTCTCTCGATTTTCCTTATTTTTTCCCCCCTGAAATGCCTTTTTACAACCAGAAACAAAGTTATTTAACCAAGGAAACAGTTCAAGGCTCCAGCTCCGAAACAGTGTAACAATTCAACTGGATTTCGGTTTTCTGCTGGGGGGTGGGGTGGGGAGGAGGTAGTTTCACGTCAGACCCATAACAAAGCATAGATAAGCCAGAAATGTGTACACTTTTCACAATTAACCAGGCTGGATTGTAGGCGGGATGTCCAAGAGTCCCCAACACAGCCTTTGCCACGGTCCTGTTCACAACAGATCAGAATTCCAGGGAACAGATTGCTTCCTTCTGCAGCAAAGAAAAATGTAAAACGCCCAAGGTGCTTCCAGAGGTTTTACGTAACAACAATGAAAAGAAAGTGCTGATGTAAGTTGCAGGCTATTTCATTGGTCTGTGATGCTTTTGGTTGGTAGTTTAGGTGAATCTTCCACAACTCCCATTTTTTCCATGAAAGCCAAGCATCTGCTTCAACAAAATCACTTTGGATGAATATCAATATGGTTTAACCTCTTCTTAGTCAAATTAAGGCATAGTTTGCTGTCGTTTTCAAAGATGTCCAAAATATTGCCAAAAGAGAGCAAGGTTCTTTCCACTTTTATTACCAGGATCCCAAGACGGCTTGTTGGCTGCTTTGCAAAATTTGGCAAAATCTTCTTAACTGTTCGGTGTTTGCAACTACAGCATAAATGCAACTCAGGCATTTATGTTTCCTTCTTCCTCCAAAAATAGACACATCCGTGTGGTTAAAGAATAAACGGATATTTCTGAGCCTGCAAGAAAAAAAATTGCTCAATAATTTCTTTTTTCACATTCAAAAGTTCCAGGTTTCCTGCTCTGGTCTGGCTAACAGGAGTAGGTATGGCAAACAAACAACCAAACACAAACACCAAAACCAAATCAGGAATCAGACACAAAAAGGTAGTTTGCTTGACAAGATGAAATCTCAGCCATAGTTCCCCACCCCCACCCTTCATTTTCCTTGTAATTTCCCAGGAATTTTGAAGAGAATTGGGAATTTCAAGAAGTACATCCGGAAATTAAGGAAGTCTATTTAAGAGAGTCTGTAACTCAGGAGGTTGGGATTTGAAAAGTCAGCCCTGGACTACTGTTGCACTCAGCACAGATGTAATCGCCGCTCTTCAACTTAATCAATGTGTGTACAAACCGCGATGTCTAGTTCTTGCCTTTGAAATCTAAGGCTAGCATTTCCATCCAAGAAATCAGAGCTACAGCAAATTACATTTTTGTCCCTTGAATGAGGGAAGGATCATTGAATGGATCTCGTGATATTTCAGGCTTTAAACGTAACCGAGAGGCAGCAATGAACAATGCCTCGTCACAGCTAATACCATCCACCGAGTTGGCTTTCTTTTGCATCTGGATCTATCACACCACGTTTTTCTCTTTCACTTTCACAGGAGGCAAAATGCACAAGGTTTAAACAGAAAGCGAAGTTTCCAAGAATATCAGATGGTGGTGTTTGTTTTTTAAAATAGAATGACCAGAGTCTATTGCCAGGGAAAATCATGTCGTTTTAAAATTCCTCCTGATGCACTTATATACTGCCAGCCCTCTCCCTCCCACCCACCCCCGCCCATTCTCCCCCTCCCCCAGCTTTAAGATTTAGACCAGAGTCAAACAGCTAAGAAATAGTAAACTCAAAAAGGCCTTTGAGAAGACATTACAAAAGATTGGCTAGAGCGTCATTTTTTTAGGGGGAGGGCAGGTAGTTTTAGTTGTTCTTAATTCTTGTTTAGATACACACATACACACACACACACACACACACACACACACACACACTCCTACTGCTCCTGCACATAGTAACGTGATTTAGTAACCATTTCAAATTTACCTTCTTCTTTCCCTTCCTCTCTTTCCACCTTTAAATTACTGGCAATATATGTGGCTTTCAAAACTAATAGAATATTAAATATTTTCTTAAATTGTAGGTATTAATTTGTTGGGGCAATTAGAGAAAAATAAAGACTAGGCAATTTGGGAAATGTGTCTACATATACTATTTATGCAGTGTCTCTGTATGTGCACTCAGACACCTTTACACTTATACATTTTTAATACTCCTATTACACATCTTTTTTTTCTTGTCTAATACATTCTTTTGTTCCTTTAACTTCCCATCATTTGTGTGTGTGTGTGTATGTGTGTGTGTGTGTGTGTGTGTGTGAAGGCTCTAGCACTGGTGCTCCTGCATGTACACACACACACACACACACACACACACACACACACACACACACGGAGAATGTGATAGACAGCTTTCTTGTGGCCATCAGCACACGTAGCATATCCGGGGTCTTCTCCAGGCACATTGGGGGTCGATCCCGATAAAAAGATCTAGCAGAGGCCCCTGAGCGCTCACACATGAAAGGCAGGGGACTTTAAGATGGATTTGCATGCACACCGGGGATTTCAATCAATAGCTACCAACATTTATGGCTTAGATTATTAATGCGAAAGCTGGCCAAAAGAATGGGAATGAAAAATTAAAGGTGTCTGTTATCAATTATGCTTAAAGTTATGCAATAATTTACTTACTTTGCCTGGGTGTGCAGATCCAGATGTATAAAATACTATTCTTTCAAAAGCCAGGGGTTTTCTTTGATAAATTTGTTGACCATGTCAGCTCTACAATCAAAGATGAACCCAATTCAGATGATGGACTGTATTCAAATTCTTTTTAAAGAAAGAATATATCAACTTCTATGTTTCTATAATGCATGTGTATAGGTGGATGAATATGCCCAAATTAACATTTATGTATGTATGTATGTGTGTGTGTATTCACACACACACACACACACACACACACACACACACACACATATATATATATATACACACATATCCATCTCTGTAAGTCCAGGGAATTATTGTGAATTTAGGCATATATGTGATATGCCCAAATGAACATTTATGTATATATATCAATCTCTGTAAATCCAGGGAATTATTGTGAATTTAGGCATGTATGCGATATGCATTGAGTTTGTTAATTAAATATGATCCTTTACTCAGTAAGGAATGCATAATCTACATGTTATTCTAAAAAGTATTTTAGTTTTAAAATAAAGCTGCTTACTCAAGGAAAATCCTCTGTAGCAAATACAGATTTAAATATATTCTTAATGTCCACTTACTTCTGCATTTACTGTAAAAAAAATCAGCACTTTCAGTTTTTAAAGTGATGGACTATGAAGATCTGAACATATTTGTCTTTACTTATCCCATATGAATGTGCTAAATTTACCTTCAGATGCTCTATTTTGATTTATTTTCACTGTATTTTATGTTTAAATACCATAGCAATTCAGTCTGACCTCTTTCCTCTGGAGCGAAGTAATGCACACGGCATTTACAGTCTTTTAAATGGTTAGCTGGGAAATGCAATAGCAATTTGCAGGAGTAGTTTACTAATGGGGAAAGTTCTTTTGAAAACCTGAAGGAAAACCTAAGAGTACTTTTGCATTTCTACACTACAACTGTCATATAATTAAAGTATTGAAGAGCATTAAAATAATCCTTTTCCTTCCAAGCTCTCTCACCCATACATACATAATTTAAATGAGGATCACCCCTCCACCCCTACCACCTAACTCTTCACCATATACATTTGTTTTAGTGATTGCTGGGCATATTTTGTTCAAAGTGAATTCAGACGGAAAAGAATAAGGAACATCTCAAAGGCCTCAACAATGTAAGTATACTGGTTAGAAGAATAAAAGAAATCCCTTATTAGTAACTAAAAGTATGTATAATATTTACAATATGAAGTCTAAAATAATAATAAAGTCTCATATAGCTGAATTAGTGGAGCATACAGGACAATAAAATCTCAACAGTTTCTTGGTTAAACTTATCTAATATCACACCTATACTTTTGGGAGAGGAAAATGGGAATGGACGAAGATGAAATGGCTAAAATGAAGAATAACTTAAATTATAATTTGATATATTTTCCTTAATTTTTTTTTTGTCTCATTCAAACATATCAGGGGCAAGTCTTTCAAAGGGGGCCATCCTTCTGTTCTTAGCCATTTAAAAATCCTGTTCTTAACAGAAGTTTGGGACACAGAGTATATGCCATGTTGTCTACTGACCCATAATCAAAATGCAGTGACCTTCTACCCTTTTTTTGCCCCCTGACCCATCTTGAATTCAATGCAGCCTTTATAAATTTGCAAATCCTTGGAGGTAAAGGGGTTTTGTGAGGCTTTGTTCTGAAAAAGCCCTAAGAGTATGCTTTCTAAATGAAACAAAGGTAAAGCAGGAAACCCTAGTGGATGAGATTTTACACAGGTGAGCAATAGGCAACTCTTCAGATAATATATATTGCAAGTTAAAAAGCAGTTATAAACAGGAGACAAGGAGGTTATGGATTGCATCAAATTAGAGTGTGGTACAAATTACTTTCATGATGTAAGAAATGGTTAGGCCACAATCTTCCTGCTTTTCTCATCTCAAGGGCTGTGGGGGACCCTAGTGACCAAGGAAGGAATGGGGGTAGGGGGAATCTGTGAGGGAGGGAGGGAAGAAAGGAAAGAAAGAAAGGAGTGAGACCTGATATGATCTGCAGGCACATTTCCTTATCTTTCCTGCTATCAGCCAGTTTAAAGGACACCATAATTATGATGGTGATAAAACAATGTCTGCTTATGTGTGCTGAATAAATAAAGAATGTTTACAGCTCAAGAATCTTTTAATTCCAATTAAATACTATCAAAGAAAAACCACTTTTCCTACTGTAACCGCCTTTCCCCCCAATTATCTTGTTTGTTGCAATATTTTCTTATGAGACACAAGGACCTTTCACAATTGATCCTGAATGCAGGGAGAAAAATCAGAGAAAGTAGAGTTCGACCTTTATATATTAAATAATACACAAATCTCAAGAACAACCATTTATTTGGGTTGCCCCCCCCCCCCCAGTTTGTGTTTATTTTACACGAAGGCCACATGTGTAGAGACTGAAGTGATGACACTAAGTGTTGAGGCCTACCTATGGACTGCTGGAGCATGCTGAGCTCCTGAGCACCCAGGAGGGGAGAAAAGAAAGACAAGACAAGAGCTGCCTGATGGTCCCTGGAAAGGGAATCCTCTGGTTCTGTTCCCCTGGCTTCAGCCCAAATCCTTCTAGGAGCCCTGGAGCCAATCACTGTCTTCCACTGCTGCAGCTACTGGGAACACACAAAAAGCGGGAGATCAAAAAATCACAAGTTCGAATTTATGGATATACAAGTATCATTTCATATTCATGACATCAGCAAATCACATCATAATCAGATTTAACAAGGCTTGGGCTGTAGTGCTTGGCATGCAGGACACTAAACACTACCTACTAACCAGAAAAATTTATTTTCTCTTTTGGAATTATACAGTGAAAATTAAGTCTTTTAATTGAAAGATTACTTTTCATTTCAAAGACCAATTTTTACAATAATAAATTTCAAAAAAAGTGTCTTTTTAAGTTATTTCACAACACTTAAATTCAAACTTCTATTTCCTTTCTTTCTCAGTTGTAGTAGTGTTTTGTTTTTTAAAGACACATGGTACAGCAAGCCTTATGGAAAATGTACTCATTCTGCTAAATGTGTATACAAACCTGCCTTTTACTCCATGTGTCTAATGCATAGCTATAAACTGAAAAAAAAACAAACACAACAACTACAACAACAACAACAACAACAAAAACAAAACAAAAAAAAGCAACCCAACAACAAACTTTCCTCAAATAAACATCTAATATTTCTTGGTAAATACTATTTGGTAATGTGGTGCAAAAATCAATAGTAAAAAATTTCAGGGGATTTTTAAGTTTTCTGGAGAGTTACAGGCCCCTTTCCTTTTGAAAGTTTAGAGCTCCAATACCCTCAATTCTACTGGCAGAATTAGGATGGACTTAGAGGGTCCTAAACGTGACCGATTCACTAAGGCGGGGGGCTACAGCTTGCAGCAACGTGCTCGGCAACTTAATCCTACGCTAAAAGAGGGCAGAGAGCGAAAAAGAATGGAATACAAACTGTCTCGACATTCGTAGTTACTTTCAAGGTGGATTGTGTATTTTAAGGCTGATGGGAGCATCTGTTTTTTGGAGCAAAAAGAAGAGAAGGTAAGTGTTTGTCCTTGTATGCACCAGTTCTAGAGAAACAATGAAAGAACAAAGGGAACCATTTCCCCATCTGAACATTTTTCTGTATCTCCCTCCCTTTCTAACCAAAAAGCTTGTGAGAGGATTCGCTTTACTCTACCTTAAGTAGTAGTTGTTGCTAGGCTTGTTGAACTAAGAATAAAAGTTCAGAGGCAGTGTAAATATAGATTAAATAATAATAGTAAAGGCTTGCTATGGCGAATCTCCACAGGGCCAGTCTCAGCAACTTGCAGCAGAAGTTGCTAAATGCATGAAGGCAAAGCCCAAGAAATTACCTATGCATACTAGATTTCGAACTCAGCCACTTAAATAGCCTTTATTGCTGTTTAAAGGGGTTTCTGTGCACAAAATATATAGGTATTATCGATGGGAAGGAAGCGGTGTACAATTTAGGTTCAAAAATGGCTCTATTGGTATCAGGAAGAGAATATTTTAAAGGGAAAGAGGATTCAACTGTTGACGCTACGGTTTTCTAATGGAAGAAATGGCAGCGGGGGCTGGGAAGAGAGGGATTCGTATTTGAATGAATTTGCTTTGGGGTACCCTGGCTATCGGCAAGCTTGTCTTTGTGGGTCTGTGTGGCTGAATAAGTGACCAAGTGCCCTCGGCATTATATAAATGGATAGGCGTGTGTGTGGGTGGTGAGCCCCAAAGCCGTAGAACACGTGAAACGCGATTTTTTTTTTTACTGCCCCCCAAGCGGCGACCAAGCCCTCGTCCATCCACCCCACCTCAAAATCCGTATATTACCTGCCCTGTTACAGTGACACATGTTTATGTTTATAGTCTTGGTTTGTAGTAGTGTCAAGAGCCGCAGCAAGAGGAGGGGGAGGAGAAATGAGAGGGAGGAGTAAATGCAACCACCCCCACTTGTTGTTAAAGCAAATTTACTGCGTTATTGCAAGCTCTATACTGGGGGCTGGGATGAGAGTTTAGAGGAAGGGTAGAGTTGGGATGTGTGTTGGTGGTGGAGGGGGTGGGGAGGGGTTAGGAGATCTGCGAAGGAGCTCTTCCCTCCAGCAGATCGGGAAAAGCAGCTTGGTCAAAAGGGGAGCATGCTGGCGCGGTCGAAAACAAAAAGGTTCCTCCTGCTTGCTGCGTTCACGTGGGGGTCTCTGCACGAGGGGCTCTAGGGCCCTGACCTCTGACCCTGGCTCCTCCGCGCTCTCCCGGTGCCGCGCGGCCACTTTTTACCCAGGATGCCTCGCGCGGGCCGCGCTCGTGCCGAGCTCGAGTCCTTCCTAATCCTCCATTCCCTGAGTTCCCTCCCCTCCCCCCAGTCGCCAGCCTCGCGGGAGGATTCTCCGGCAGGGAACCCCCGCCCCACCCCCACCCCCACCCCCACCCCCACCCCCACCCCCAGGCCCGGCGGAGCCGACCGCAGCCAGGCCGGGAGGGGCGGGTAGTGCACAGCCGGGCCTCCCCAGCTGGGGCTGCGGGGGCGGAGGGGACAGCACGGAGGGAGAGGGGGCGGGCCGCCCTGCGCTTGGAGGCCTGGACCTGTTGACTGCTATTGGTCCGTCCAGACCCGCGCCCCAGCCGGCCGCAGCCCCAACCCTTCCACGGAGTCGTGGGGAGGAAATAGGGCTGGCCGTTCTCTCCGCCTCCCTCCAACTTTCTTTTTTTTTCTTGGATGGGGGTGTGTGTGATGAGACAGCCTAGTAAAGTCCACCGCTGCCCCATCCTTTCTTGGAAAGTATCGTCATGCGCGGGCCCCCAGCCTCCCAGCCCCCGCTATTTAAAACCTCCTCCCTCTGCAGACCCGCTCCCCTGCCCGGAGCCGGCGGGCCCTGGGCGCCCCCGCGCGCCGCCCCCGCTTGGCCCGGCGACGTCCCCAGCGAATTGTGTTGCTTTTCTGCCCTGGAAGCTCCCTCGTTCACCTTCCACTTTTTTCCCCGTCCCAGGAGGCGTAAGATAAAACCTCTGATTGCTGCGTGCTGCCGGACACATCCTCTGCCCTCTCCTCAGAAGGCATGCGATGGAGAGTTTAACAGTATTTAAAGGAAGAAATAAAAGAGGAGGGATAGTGCTTTGCAGGTTTTAGACAACATAACATGGCGTTTAATTTTAACGCGAGAGATGTGTTTAAGGTTAAAGGTTTTCTTGGATTTGCTGTATTTCCTTTTAGGTTTGGGATTTCCTGAGGAAATTTTTTTCCGGAGGGAAATAGCAAATCAGCATTACTGGAAGTGAGACTTCTCAACCACTTTTGAAAATCAAGGGGGAAATTGTAAAAATACCTTAAAAAATAGGGGGAAAAAGGCCGCAGCGAGAAAAGAGGCTGCATAAGAAAACGCCTTGGGGTCGCAGTTGGAAAAGGAGGGCCGGGCGCGAGGGGAAGCGGCGAGGGGAAGCGGCGAGGGGGCGGCTGAGAAGCACTAGGCCGGGCCGCGGGCTGGCGGAGGAATGAAGGCGCCTTAGGCCGGGCGAGCGGGAAAACCCGGACGGGAGGGTAAATGGGAGGGGGCACGCGCGCGGCGGGCTCGGCGGAGGAAGCGGGATCCGGCTTGCGTTTTCCCGGCCGCCCCCATTGTTTGGCCATTGCGTGGCAGTTCGGCTAGCAAGTCTTTGCCGTGGGAGGGGTCCTGCGGCCCAACCCGACCCCCACCTGCGTCTCCCAGAACTCCCAAAGACTCGGGCCTGGCGGGCGCTGCAAGTTTTACGATCCGACTTGGCCAGCGAGGGGTTCCCAACTCTAGACCTCGTAGAAAGGCTTTACAACGTGCCGCTAAATTGAGGGAAGCTGGGCAAGCCTGCAACTCACGTTAGAAGGGAAAGCAGCCTAGATATGTCTATAAATTGATCACTAGATAAGCGACGAAAGTGAACATTTTTTTCAGCATTTGGAAAATTAGAGCTTATCATATAAATATTTGAAAGATCTTTAAACGTATGGATTTCAAAATGAGTGTCAGGGTTCAGAGGAGTTCGGAAAAGCACGTTTTGCTATCCCTATTTGTGATTACTCAGCTCTTTGTTGTATCCAAGAAGTCCAATTTTAAAAGCGAGGACTTTATTTCTTAACGTGAAATACATTTTCAAAATAACATTGAATTTCAAAAGGGAAAAAGTCCAGTGTGTCTTTAAAATGCGCATGGAAACAAATAATTGCAACCCAATCTATGAAACTACTTGTTTTTCCTTTGTCAGGCATGTGGGGAAAATATTTCTGGCAAACGTCACGGTTTTTAAAAATGAAGATTTCCAACAAGTGCTCTTGTGGGCAAGACCAAAGTCATCTTGCGTGAAAGGTCCTGAAAAAATAATTTCAAGTTGTCTGGCCCAAACCGTACTAGGACAAGAGAGTAATTTCAACTTAGATTTATAATAGATGTTGTGGAAATTTCTTCTAACATACTCATTACAAGCTTGTATTATGCTATGGTGTTTCCCAGGGTGGATTTTTAAAAACCAATTAGAATTGATCTCTAATGGAATATTATATTTACATGTCATCATGAAAACATCATTTGACAAGTTTTGAATTACAAGAAAAAGTCAATAGATGATGTTCATAAATAACATGTTTGAAAAGACCCCTTAAAAGTCAGTTAAAGGTAGTAATGGTTGTGATTTTACATTTGAAATGTTATAGAAGTTGATTGCATTTTAACACTTTCATTTTGCAGATCTTTTTTCTAAACTTGCATTTCTTCCTGGAAATCATTCAGTTATTTTGAGATTCATAGAAAAATTGTTATCTAAGAAGTCATTTGAAACTAGCTAAGGAAAGGTTCAAACAGAAAAATAAAATGGGGGTTAAAAATTAAGTATTTTCTGTTCTTTCTGTTCCACACTCATCCATCCCCGCATAGTCCCCCCTTACCCTTTATATTCAATTTACATTTTTGTATAAGCCTTTGAATATTTAGAATAGCTATACAAGTTTAGCCCGCCCCCCACATCCCCTCGTAGTTGATAGTAAAAGGTGAATCTTTTTTCATCTTTTTCTATTTGGGGTATTTGTTCCATTTAAAGTAAAAAAAAAAAAAATAGTTACAAGTCAGGATGTACTTGTGAGAAAAACAACAAATGGGCAGAAAAAAGGGCATGATGGGGGTGGGGACAGAGAGGGACATGGAGCATTCCTGGTCAGTCTTTGTGATACACTTCTTTAATATCCTGTCATTATCAATATTTTGCACTTATGCTTACACCAAAGATCATTGCTTTTTTAATTGGGCTAAAGTGCCACCATATAGAAATTACTGACATTCTGGCTCTCAATCGCCATGGTAAAGTAAGACTGACAAAAAGTGATCAGAGGCTTGTGTGTTGAATTCGCCAGAAATGTAAGCTTCAGAAGATTCACCCTATGGGGTCATGTTGGTAGTTGGCACTAGTACTGTACAATTTCAAGAGGTAAATATACATTGTAGATTTTTAAAATTAAAATATATTAGACAAATAGTTTGTTAATTGAAGGAATAAAAAATGAATTTGTCAAACTCTTTCTAGGACACAATGAACTTAATTAACATATTCTTGGACTTGTTTCTGGATTTGGTAAGCAGTGGCCCCTTTTGAAGAGGAAAACATTTAAATCTTAAAAAGTGATTTCCTTTGGTCCAAATAGTATTTGGCAATTCAGTTTAATTTCTTCTTCTTCCTTTCCCTTTCCTTTTTTTTCATTTTTGAATGTTTAATTTATTTTAAGGTTCTTTTCCATTTCAAAAACTGATTTTCCTCTTTCAAGTCCAAAATGGTAATCTTATTGTATTCTATAAACAGACACCTAAATATGTCACTTTAATTACACTTTAATTATAATAGGGATGCAAATCTTCAGTGTCAATAAAAAGTGGACCATGGACTTTATAGTCCTACTCTTACATTATATTGACAATATCCTAAAAAGTCAAAGTGTAACACATTTAAGTATTATTGCATCATAGAAAAAAAATCATTTCAAGTATTAAATGTTTGGCTTTTATGTAACACCTAGAAGAGCTAAAAGTATTTTCAAGATATTGTTTTTTATTGGTAATTATATGGTATTGTACCCCCAAAATGTAAGTATACCAATTAATATCAATTTTATACCAAAAGGAATAGCTAGTTCCCAAGCCAAACATAAGATTAACTAAACCAGACCTTTTAAAGTAAATATTATACCTTGATTCCTAAAAACATTTTAAAATTTAGATTGCACACTTTAGTTTTGAAAATTAATTAAACTGCAAAAATTAAGTATATCTAACAATAATATTAAATATGATTGATTCTAAGAATCTTTTATAATACAATCGTGACTTTTATATAAAAAGGTGGTAGTATTTTAGGGCTACTCAAATGTAGACAATTCTAAAATATCCGGTAAATAAAAACTCTTCAGGCACATTAATTTCAATTATTGAAAGTCTTTAAAGAAGCCAATTTAACTGAAAATTTCTGTTGGTCATTACTTAGAAATTTTAGTTCAATTATACATGTAAAATAAAGACTTGCTTTACTCTATTCCGAAGGATAAAGCCCAAGGCTGCAATTAGCTTTTAAACATCAATATTGTATATTAAACAAATGTTAACTGTGATCCTACTATGTACAAGATACTTGTTAGACACTATCACAAGTTAAAAAAAAATCACCTAGTAAGACTAACATGCTTCATTAAATGGAATCTTGCAAAAGCCATTAATAGAATCTCAACTGAAAACATAATTGAAATGAATGCCCTTGAATGAAATCTCAAATGCATGATCATTATAGGGGCCATGTGTAGGTTTGTATGTATAAAGGTACAAAACTCCTGGAAAGTAAATAACAGAATTAGTTTCAGAAATACTATAGTATTTTAATTAAACTAGCATAAATATATATGGCTTATGATAAAAGTTTTCACATAAAAGGTAGAAACTCTTGGGTACCAAATGAGCACAACAAAATTTTATTCAAATATATAAAATTTTATATTAAAGAGGATATATCTGAAAGTGTACAGATAATAATAACTTGCCTTTTTGAGTTTTCCAACTAATTTATTTAGAAACAAGATTATAGTTTCCAGTAAAGTTTAGTAATACATGAATTCTATTTTTTTTAAATTTAGCATCAGAGCCAATATAGAATTTTAAACACTTTGTGAAAGTCAAGAATCTAAGCTAAGAAAAGGCTATATAGTCTTAGCATTATAAAAATACATCTCAGGTTCTATACCTCATAGACATATATGAGTCTTTAACGCTGGGTCTAATAGACATAATATGCATAAATAAAAGGCAAATAAAACTTCAATTTGAAAAGGAGATAAATATGAGAAATACTAACCTCTGAATAAATGTGGTTTTAAATATTTCTTTCACAGTTTCTACTTAGGTAAATGATTATGGAAAAGCAAATTCAAAAATTTGGTGCCAAGGGTACAGACTAAAGAAAATTATAAGAAGATATATTACCCACAGAGTGAAAATACATTTTCCCATTATAGTAGGGTTAGAGGTTACATCATAAAATACTTTGGTTGAGTTTTTTGTGGTTTGCCTCAGATGATTAGTTTAGAGAAATAGATGAGCCAGTACTCTTAGTGGCTATTATGAGGAGAAGAATAATAGACACAATAGGCTTTTGTTTAATTCTACAGGTACTAGATATACTTGGATATTTTGGGAATTAGATTTAAAAGGTAACATTATTTTAAGATTGAAATTGTCCTTTTCTATGAAGTTTTTCTATAAATCCCATGATAATTTATTACTTTTTTAGAAGTATGTATGTGTAAAAGTTTACTTGAACTTTAATAATTCTGACCATTTAATTGTAAATCTTATACATTCTGAGACATGAGAATTAGTATATTCAGCCAAGTGCCATATACATATATGAATATATTTTATGTATCTCATAAAGAAAAAATACAACTTTCTCATTGCTATATTCCCTGCATCTAAAACTGTCCCTGGCACACAGTAAATGTTCAATAAATATTTACTGAATGAATAAGTAATTCACTGTATATTTGAACTGTTTTATTCTGTCTTCCTTTTCAGTTACTATTTTATAGAAATATATTAAGTATTGTTCTTCAGATATATAACATAAAAGTTCAATGTCTAGTATCTGAGTTAAAATGAAAATGGCTTATTTATACTCATTATATTTTTATCATTTTTCAAAACAACATGTTCAAATCAGTTTTATGTAATTTGAGTTATATTTTGTCAACATTTATGCACATCTTTAGTCAGGTTACTGTTTGAGATATTGATGTTTATATACAGGCCTGCTATAAAACATTATATTTCCCCTATTTTTAAAAATTTCAAAAAACTCTAATGAATGACAAATTTTGTTTTGTTTTGTTTTTGATTTGGAAAGAGCAAGTGTTTAACCTACATTTCTTTTGTTATGCATTACAGAATAAGGTGAAGTATTTATCCTTTACATACAAATTAATTCCATCATAAGAATTAAGCTCCAATGCATTAAAAATAAAATGAATGTATTTTTAAATAATTTAGTGCAATAAGGCTTGATTGCAGTGTTTGGAAAGGGAAATTTCACATTGATTTTAACTCAAAATTACTTTGCATTGGAGTTGGAGAAGGAATTGTATATTAAACTGGTATCCTTTGTATAAGGTAAAGATTAAATATAGTGTAAAGATACATAAACCAGTATACTTTTATTTGAAGAACATTTTAGTTTCATAAATTGTAAATAATTTTTGAGAACATAATTATCACAGGCTCATAAATTCATTATTTTTATATTCCCCCTAAAACCTTACATTTAATATATGTATGTACACATATATGTAATCCTGTAGTTGCCTTTTCTAAATATATTAATAAATTAAATATTTGTGTGTCTTTTTCTACACCCCTATCCCTGTGTATCTCTTCAGTATAATTTTCTCTCTATGGTAAGCTTTGGTAGATTTCTAGTACTATGGATATCTCAATTGTTTTTTAAACATTTGAATATACTTGCAAATACATGCTTGCATTGGATTGTATCTTATCTTTCTTAGAGATTCCCAGCAATTAATTTGAAGTAGAAAAAAATAGCTGTTATCTTTTCTTTCTTTCTTCTTCTTCTTTTTTTTTTTAAATGAGAATGTTTGTCATGCTTTTAAAGCTTAAACCATTATATTATTTTCTGGTGACTGACTAGGAGAACTTACTTCCTCCGTCCTTTAGCAATGTATAAGTGCATTTTCCAAATCATCACATTATATTGCTAATTCCTAAGAAACCATTTTGTACCTGCAAGTTATTAGCCACGAATTTGCCTTGTTACTGTCATCTAAACAATCTATCTGTAATGCATATCCTATTTCATGCTAAACTTTTATAATAGATGTTTTTTGCTTAAAATCAAAAGTAGGTTTACGCGGATCTCAAAAGAAAAAAGGTGACAGGAAGATTTTACAGCATAAAAATTGCACAGAATCCAGCTAATTAATCTATGCAGATAGGCCTAATCCATTTTCTGTTTGTGAGAAAGGAGCTCCCATCTTTCTGCCACTTAAATTACCTCACATTTCCAAGAGTAAATTTGGAGAAGAGTCTGATCAATCAAAACTGGACTCTGCTATCTTATGGTGTTAATTATCTTTTGGTGACAGACCAGGAGAACTTAGATTCCTTCATCTATTATTGTATAACTATTTTTCAGATGACAGTATATTGCTAATTCCTGATAACCATTTGTATTCCTATACAGTAAACTCAAAGAGTAGTTTTGGGGTTCCCTCTAGGAACATAACCCAAACATATGTATTTGACCTGTGATGTTCTTTATCTGTCACTGGGGCCAATGTGGTGTGTAAATGAGGGGCATATCTGGTAACACTTCCACTGGGTGAACTTTGGGAAGAATCCAGGATGTGAATTTAATGGGTGGAGAGGCTGCGGCAGTACTAAGTTAGCGCGGCCAACTGCAGGAAGCCATGCTTCATTACACCCTTCATGGAAGCTGGCATATTCTCCCAACCATTGTTACCACCGGCCAGTTCTCCAGGAAAAGGCCGTCAGGTAGGTTCCCAGCGAAGGGAAATGCCCCCAGGAGTTCCCCGGAGCTACTCTAACAAAACCCCCTGCCGGCCCTCAGCATCCGCCTCCCGTCAGCGTCTCCTCCCTTCACGGCCTCTTCCCGACGCACAAGCGCAGCCCGCGAGACTGGTGCCGCAGAGGGCGGCCTCAACGTCCCCGCCCCCGCGTGCGCGTGCCCGCGCCCTCCCGTTGACTCGTTCCGGCCTCGGCGCGCCGCCTGCTCCACGCACCCCCACCCCAGGCACACCTCGGCTGCGGCGGCGAGCTGCGTGGGGGAGGGGTACAGACCCGAGAGGGGCCGGTCCCGGAGGCCAGACGCGGAGGCGCGCACGCAGGCCTCGCCTCTCCTGGCCGCCTCCCTCACGCTGGCCGTAGGGCGGGCGCGCACGTCGAGTGACGCTTGGAGGAGGAAGCGCAGCCCTCTTCCCCTCCCTCGCTGCCCCAGGCCCAGCGGGAGCCCCCCCAGTGCGCCTGTGCGGAGGCCTACTTGATTATGTGTGCCCTCTTCGGGCGCCAGCGTTAGCGGCCGGGTGGAGGTGGGGAGGGAAGACGCCGAAGAGGAGGAGGCGGAGGAGGCGGAGGAGGCGGAGGAGGCGGTGGAGGGGAGGTGGGGGGAGTCAGCAAGGACATGGCTCCTGACTCCTGTGCGGAACGTGAGTGACTGAGCGGCAAAGCCCGAGTGAGCGAGTGGCTGAGCGGCGGGCGGGCGGGCGGGTGGGGGAGCCGGGGAGAGCGCGGGGAGCGGAGGGCAGTGCGGGGGGAAGCACTCATTGGCTTGCTTGTGTTTTTTAATGGTCCCCCCAACTCCCTCTTAGATGGTCTCTAGCGACCGGCCCGTGTCACTGGAGGACGAGGTCTCCCATAGTATGAAGGAGATGATTGGAGGCTGTTGCGTTTGCTCAGACGAGAGAGGCTGGGCCGAGAACCCACTGGTTTATTGCGACGGGCACGGCTGCAGCGTCGCGGTGCATCAAGGTAAACACCCAACCGCCCGCCGGGCCGAACTGGCCTGCTCCCAACCGTCACCGCTTCCCCCACCTTGGCAGCAACTGCCAGACCGCCCGCCCCTCCCCCGCCCCGCCTCCGCCCCCGCCCCGTGCCGCGGCAGCGGCCGCGGGAGTGCCTAGCAGGGTCCGCGGCGGGGCGCAGGGGGTGTGGGCTGTGCTTGTGGGAGAAAGTGCGTGTGGCCCAGACTGTCATGTGATTCTGCTCTCACTCTCTCAAGTGTCATTTGGTCGCTGCCTGAGCCCGGAGTCGGGGTTTGCAGACTCTCTGGGGCACGAGGTTGCAGGGCTGCCGTCCAAGCCCCGGGTGGGTTGGGCGGGAACGTGCACCCCTAGGTGGGGTGGCTTGGGGTGTGGGTTTGGGAGCGTGCAGATCCCTCCCCCCTCACCGCCTGCTCCTGTCTGCCGCAGTGTGTCTAGAGACTTCCTGTGGCTCTGGAAGGCGGCTGATTGCGCTGGGCAGGATGGGGGAAGGCAGGGGTGACCTTGCCTCTTTGGATAGGGGATCGAAGGTGGTCTCTGCTTGTCTCAAGCTTTCTGGCAGCTCACGCCGCTGGGTAGCTTCCTGCGGAGAAGACAGCGCGAGGCCAGTGATATCCGTGCCGGGAGTGTCTGGGGCTGAGATGCATTTGGACTAGTTTGGTGGAGAGGCTAGTTAGTGGCTGCATTTGGGGCTTAACCTGTGTAAGTGAAAAGGAGGTGGTGGTGCTGCCAAGAGGCTTGGGGAACGTCTTAGTTTATTTCTGGCTATTTCTACTTGGATATATAAAAAAGCCAGTAAGATTTTTCTGGTTTTCTGAAGTTTTTGACTTTTTCTGTTCCAAATGGTAAGGAATTAAGGCTGAGATAATCTGACTTTTTGGTGGCTCACTGTTGATTCACCATCTCACCCCCCTCCCTTTCCCATTTATGAAACTGGCTTTGAGTGCTGCAGATGTTGTCTAGTAGCATGTTGGTAAGGACATTACCAAAGGGGAGAGAGGAAAATCTCAACTTAAGGTGTCAAAGTACATTATTTGAAGTATGGGTTATCACAGTTGGAAAGGGAAATGCAGTGGTAATGATTTTGAGATAGTGAATTAACCCGAGAATGTGGTTATTGCCAGTTTCTTTTAAAGAAGGGCAGCGTTGCATACCTTCCTCCTTCCTTCCTTAAAAGGAGTGAAAAAATTGTGGAAAGCTAGATAAGGTTTTAGGATTGATATATAATATTTCTATTACAGGGTTCACAGGCATTGTGGGGGAATTATAAATCAGATGATAAATTATCAAATTAAGTATTTTAATATAAAAAAAGTTCATTTAAATCTAAAATTTTTCTTTCTAGGGCTACTTCCAAATAAAACTATGTGTTTCAGACACTGATGCTGCGTTTCTTGGCCAATAAGACTTTTTTTTTTTTTTTTTTTTTACATTTATGTATATTGAAAAAGGCTTAGAATTTTAGCCTTTGCAGTTTAAAAGTTTGCTGAAGTGGTGTGGGTGGTATATTCCTATAATCCCAACTGTTTGGGAAGCTGAGGCAGGAAGATCACAAGTTCAAGGACAACATCAGCAACTTGGGAAACCTGTCTAGAAAAAAAAAAAAATAGCAGGCTCAGTGCTACACACTTGTAATCCCAGAGGCTGGGGAGGCAGAGGTAGAGGATTGCCAATTCAAGGCCAGCCTCAGCAACTTAGTCAGACCCTGAATCTAAGTTGAAAAATATGTAGGAAGGCCTGGGGATGAGGCTCAGTGGTGAAGTGCCCCTGGGTTCATTCCCTGACACCCCAAATAATGAATGAATGAATGAATGAATGAATGAATGAATGGATGGATGGGCTGGGGATGTAGTTCAGAGGTAGAATGCCCTTGGGATCAGTCCCCAGTACCAAAAAAAATTGTGCTGATTTTATATTCCTTTATTGCTTCCCAGTATTTAAGACATTTTTGAGTTTCTAGTGAGCAAACTGAAGAATGTCAATTGAATGTGTATTAGATTTTCAGAAAGTTTTCAGTTTTGAGCTAATTGATATTAAAAAACTAACTTTCAACCAATGAGACTGTGATTTAGATATATAATATGTACTTGGAATACTTGTCACAGTGTTCACATTATAAAATATTTAGAGATAAACATGCAATTTTATTTTCTTTTTTTTTTTTTTTTTTTTTTAAATATTTATTTATTTATTAGTTATTGGCGGACACAACATCTTTGTTTGTATGTGGTGCTGGAGGATCGAACCCGGGCCACACGCATGCCAGGCGAGCGCGCTACCGCTTGAGCCACATCCCCAGCCCCAATTTTATTTTCTTGTAACAGCTTTACCGAGAGATAATTCACATGCCATACAATTCATCCATTCAGTGGATTTCATCATATTCACAGAGTTGTGCATCCATTACTACTATCAATTTTAGAGCCTTTTCCTTACTCTGTTAAGAAACCTTAGACCTGTTAGCAGTCACTATTTGCCTCCAACTCTCCGAGCCTAGGCAACTGCCACTCTGTTTATGGATTTGCCTATTTGACACATTGAATATAAATGGAAGCATTTTACTACTATTCTCTTGCTGTTGCTCTTTTTTTAGTTTTTATTTGGAGACAGGTTCTTGCCAAGTTGCTGAGGCTGGCTTTGAACTTGAAATCTGACTGTCTCAGCTTCTCGAGTCACTGGGATTAAAGGCATGCTCCACCCTGCCTGGTGGCATTTCACTAACATTATATTTCATTTTGTTTTCTTCAATATATGTTCGTTTTGAAAGATGATTTGGAAATATTTTCAATAAATCTAAAATACTTTCTCCTTAAACTATAGGGTATAGGAATGAATTAATGTATTTCTGAGTTTTTTATGCAAAAAATCTTATATTAAATTTTACATAATTGCTTATTATAGTATGATTTTAAAAAATTATAGCTAGGCACAGTGGTGCACCTTTGTAATCCCTGCCATTTGGGAGGATGAGGCAGGAAGTTCACTAGTTCAAAGCCAGCCCCAGCAAAAGTGAGGTGCTAAGCAATTCAGTGAGACCCTGTTTCTAAATAAAATACGAAATAGGGCTGGGGATGTGGCTCTGTGGTTGAGTTCCCCTTAGTTCAATCCCCAGTATTACAAAGGAAAAAAAATTTTTTTCTGTGCCTGTGGGGAATGAAGCCTGGACCTTAAACATGCTAGGCAACTGCTTCATTGTTTCACTACCTTCCCGGCTCTTTTTAAAAACCATTTTGAGCCAGGTGTAGTGGTGCATGCCTGTAATCCCAGGGGCTTGAGGCTGTGGCAGGAGGATCATGAGTTCAAAGCCAGCCTCAGTAATTTAGCGAGGCCCTAAGTAACTCAGCAAGACCTGTCTCTAAATAAAATATAAAAAAGGGCTGAGGATGTGGCTCAGTGGTTAAGTGCCTCTGAGTTCAATACTCAGTACTAAAACAAGACAAAGCAATTTTGAGACAGTCTTGCTAAGTTACCCAGGCTGTCCTCAAAGTTGCCATCCTCTTGCCTTAGCCTCAAGAGTAGCAGGGACAGTTAGGCATGGTGGAGCACGCCTGTAATCTCCATGGTTTTGGAGGCTGAGGCAGGCAAATGGCAAGTTCAAAGTCAGCCTCAGCAAAAGCAAGGTGTTAAGCAACTCTGTGAGACTCTGTCTCTAAGTAAAATACAAAATAGGGTTTGGGATGTTACTCAGGGGTCGAGTGTCTCTGAGTTCAATCCCTGGTACTTGCCAAAATACAAAAAAAAAAAAAAAAAAAAAGAGTAGTTGGGATTAGAGTGTGCTACTATGACCATATGAGGCATAGCATTTTTGTTGTTATACAAATTTAGTTTTTAGTTAAACAGCTATATACATGTGGTAAATAAGATGTAAGTATTTTGTAATTGTAATTCTCTGTAAAGCCATTAATGAATAGTTTGAAAGGTAGTTGGTTTAGTAGGGCTTTGAAAAGGTTATTTGATTTTTCATAATTTTTCAAGTCTGAATGTTTCAAAACATTTTGTTTCCCAACAGCTTGCTATGGCATTGTTCAAGTACCCACTGGACCATGGTTTTGCAGGAAATGTGAATCTCAAGAGAGAGCAGCCAGAGTGGTAAGGACTGTTATCAGAAACATTAAAATACTTAGGAGCTTAGGATGCCACACTTTTTGCAGTTTGAAGATTTGTCAGTCTTTTGTTCAACTATTATAACTTAACTGAGAACTTGAGCCAAATATTGATTTGGAGTTTTATTTATTTATTTATTTTTGTAGTTGTAGATGGACAGAATGCCTTTCTTTGTTTATTTTTATATGATGCTAAGGATTGAACCCAGTGCCTCACACATGCTAGGCAAGTGCTCTGCCACTGAGCTACAGCCTCAGCCCCTTGACTTGGGAGTTTTAAACAGATTTTTTAAAATCTGAAAAACAAATCGAACCAAATAAGTGTATGTTGATGGATACTTTGAAAAAAATAAAGATATAAATAGTCATATTCAGGCTATTTTAACTATGGAATCAAGAAACCTGAAGTGGTTTGAAGGATACATTGGTAATCATGGAATATAAGTGGCAGTAGAAGCATGACCAAGTTATATTGATATTTTTTATGATGGGGGAGGAAAATGCCCAAATTTATCCATTACCCTAATTCTTTTATGTGAATTAATAGATTTTTAACGCTCAGTATTTTCATACATTCATTCCTTTTGACAGAGCAACATAAGGCCTTTCTTCTTTTCTTATTTGGCTACCTTCTTTCTGAACACTTTGTAAACCTCCATAAGAATGAGTGAGGTTTATTTATTCTTGGTGGCCAATCTTCATTAGTCATAAAAAAGTATAACTGTTTGCAGTGTGATAGTTTCTCTCATTACTGATTACAGAATTTGATAGAAGGTAGAAAACAAACATTTCCACTTCTCTTCTTTATGCATATAGCAAAAGTAGAAGTTACTGTTTTTGCCAGCATCATTTTGAATCAGTAGAATTATGGCCTAGAAGCCAGATTGTGAGCCTCAGCAATATTTTTGTAGTTGATATGCTTTAGTTGTGTTTGAGAATGCATTATAGCAGAATTATAGTTATTGTTATAGTGTTAAAATAATGGGATTTTTAGCAAATGGAGGATTTAATCAACCATAATAATTTTAAGTATGTATAGGTTTACTCTTCAACTTTTTTTTTTTTTTTTTTTGGTAGCATGTTATGGTTTGGCGTAGATAGGTCCCCAAGCAAAATAATTTCACACTTTATCAATAAATACTGATAGGTGAGATTTTTCTAGGGGTGCCATAGTAGATTGAAGGCCAGAAAAGATTTGAAAATAGGTGATGTACAAGGCCCTGGGTTCGATCCCCAATACCAAAAAAAAAAAAAAAAAAAAAGGTGGGCATCAGAAGAGAGGACAAAGTGATACCTAGGGTATGGTAGAGTGTCTTAAATATCACTTGTTTGTTTTTATTCCTTTATTTTTTATGAATGTGATCAAGGTGTCAAGGTAAATAAGGTAGTTACTGAAAAAGGAATATTGGGAGGTACATTGGGGGGTATGTTGTATTTTAACTTCATTTGATGGGATGTAAGGGCCATTAAAGGTTTAAAAAAAGAGGAACAATCTCCTCTAAATTTTTTTTTTTTTAGATTTTTTTAATTGTTGATAGATCTTCATCTATAATCTATTTTTTTATACGTGGTGCTGAGAATCGAACCCAGTGTCTCACACATGCCAGGCAAGTGCACTACTGCTGGGCCACAGCCCCAGCCTCTCCTCTAAATTCTTTAGTGTACAATTATAAAAGTTAGGGTCCTTTGTAAGATGAAGAATCTCATTCTAAGACTATAGAAGCAAAGAAAGGGCATTTTATTTGAAGGATACAGGAACCAAAAATCTAACATGGAAATATCTCCATGAACCATAAAGGGAATTGAATTAGTCTTAATTTTATTTCAACTTTCATCTGTTTGCTTGCTTCCTTTTTTTTTTTTTTTAATATTTATTTTTTAGTTCTCGGCGGACACAACATCTTTGTTTGAGGTACTGAGGATCAAACCCAGGCTGCACACATGCCAGGCGAGCGCACTACTGCTTGAGTCACATCCCCAGCCCCCTCCTTTTTTAAAAATATTTTATTTTTTAGCTGTAGTTGGACACAATACCTTTATTTATTTATTTTTATGTGGTGTTGAGGATCAAACCCAGGGCTTTGCATGTGGTATGCGAACACTGTACCACTGAACTATAACCCCAGCCCTGCTTCTTTCTTTTTCTTTTGAAGATTTCTCAGTTATTTACTCCCAAGAATCAGTAGTTAACTATTTGAGTGATTATTATGTGCTGAAATGTTTTATATCAATTAGCTCATATGATCATCCTATCAAATCTCTTGAAGCGGCTGGGGATGTGGCTCAAGTGGTAGCGCACTCGCCTGGCATGTGTGCGGCCCGGGTTCGATCCTCAGCACCACATACCAACAAAGATGTTGTGTCCGCCGAGAACTAAAAAATGAATATTAAAAACTCTCTCTCTCTCTCTCTCTCTCTCTCTCTCTCTCCTCTCTCACTCTCTCTTTAAAAAAAAAATCTCTTGAGGGTTTTTTTCGGGGGGGCGGGGCAGGTATTGGTAGTGAGGATTGAACCCAGGGTCACTTAACCATTGAGCCACATTCTCAGCCCTTTTTTATATTTTATTTATAGAGAGGATCTTGCTGAGTTTCTTAAGGCCTTGCTAAGTTGCTGAGGCTGGCTTTGAACTTGTGATCCTCCTGTCTTAGCCTCCCAAGCCACTGGGATTACAGGCATGTGCTACTGTGCTTGGCACCTCCTGATATTTTCTGTTTCATGTTTCAAGAGACAAAAATCTCAATCCCAATTTCATGTTCCTTTAGGGAAAAGAACGGTTTGGGTGGAGTGAGGTACTTAGCTCTGGACCTTTTAGCCCTGATCTGAGAGTAGGGTCAAGTTGGTCAGAAACAGTAAGGAGATCTCTGATTACGCAAGGAGATCTCTGTTCACTTCTCTGGCTGTTCATTCTGTAACAGTAATGATCCAGAAAGATAAAGCAGCCTTTTCAAAAGAGTAGATTAGTAGTATAGAAGATGGATTTGAAAGGCAAGGTTAGAAACTGAAAGAGGAGGATTTGAGGTAATGACCATAAAAATTGTAGGAGAGCTGGGCAAGCAGCTTGAGAGGATTGCAAATTCAAGGTTAGCTTCAGCAACTTAGTGAGACCTATCTCAAAATGAAAAATAAAAAGGGCTATGGATGTAGCTCAGTAGTAAAGTTCTCCTGGGTTCAATCCTGAGTCCCCCCCCCCCCCCAAAAAAAAAGATGTAGGAATAGAAAAGTAGAGAATAGAAATAGAGGGAGGATTTTCTTGAAACATGAAATGACAGAAATATAGGAACCAAAAACTCTAACATGGAAATATGTCCATGAACCAGAAAGAGAATTGAATTAGTCTTAATTTTATTTCAACTTTCATCTGTGTGCTTGCTTCCTTCTTTTTTGAACTCAGGGGTGCTTTACCACTAAGCTATATTCCCAGCCCCCCTATCCCCCCTTTTTTTTTTCCTTTCTTTTGAGTCAGGCTCCCACTAAGTTAATCAGGCTGACCTTGAACTTGTGATAAAACACTAAAAGAAAGGGAACCAGTTAAAGGTGATTTGAAGATATCAAGGCTAGCTGGGCATAGTGGCACATGCCTATAATCCCAGTGGTTCGGGAGACTGAGGCAGGATCATCATGGGTTCAAAGTCAGCCTCACCAATGGAGAGGCACTAAGCAACTCAATGAGACCCTGTCTCTAAATAAAATACAAAATAGGGCTGGGGATGTGGCTCAGTTGTTGAGTTCCCTTGAGTTCAATCCCCAGTAATCCTCTGTCCCCCAAAAAAATATCAAGGCTGACCACTCTGAAATGGTGATATCATTAATAGGAGTTAGGACTGAGAGAGAAGCTTTGTGGTAGAGTGTGTTTATCACATGGTATATCCTGGATTCAGTCCTCTCCACCAAAGAATACATACATATGTAAATAAATAAACAAAACCAGACAGCATCCAGAGTAATAGTAATAGAGAAATGAGAAAATAGAAGAGGGGCTGGGGATGTGGCTCAAGCGGTAGCGTGCTCGCCTGGCATGCGTGTGGCCCGGGTTCGATCCTCAGCACCACATACAAACAAAGATGTTGTGTCCGCCGAAAACTAAAAAAAAAATAAATAAAAATATTAAAAAAAAAAAAAAGAAAATAGAAGAGAGCAAATGAAGCATTAAGGACAAGTCTGTTTGGGGTGTGTTGGTTTATATGCTGCTAGGATTTTTTTTTTCTAGTACTAGGGATTGAAGAGAGGACCTGGTACATGCTAGTCAAGTGAGCTACATCTTAGTCCCTTTTAAAAATTTGATTTTGAGACATGGTCTTCCTAAATTGCTCAGGCTGACCTTGAAAGTTGCAATTCTTCTGCTTCAGCCTCCTGAGTAGCAGGAATTACAGGCATATACCTCCATGTTCAGAACTATTAGGATGTTTTATTGGAAATTTAGAATAAAGTTAATGGAGTGAAGTTAGAGTTGGAATTGTGTAGAGGGAATTGGGAATCAAATGACATTTTTGGTAAAAATGAAGACAGAACTATGGTGAAAAATCCACATTTGGGAAAGCAAGAGAACAGACAACTGGGTTTTCAGGAAATAGTAATTGATAGTAACACTGTTACCATACAGAGGATTAAGAAGTTTTTGAGACAGCAATTATAGTTCTCTGGTTTGGGCAGAAGTCTTATAATAGTGCATTGGAGAGAGAAGAGGTTCGAGGATTAGATTGGATGTTTATAAGGAAAGAGGCAATTGAAAGTAGTTAGGTGGGACTGAGGGAAAATTTGGCCATGCACCTGCCTCCTCTCCCCACCCCTCAACTGGGGATTGAACCCAAGGGCACTTTACCAATGAGCTACATCCCCAGCCCTTTTTAATTTTCATTTTGACATCTAAGTATTCTAGACTGGCCTTGAGCTTGTGATACTCACGTCTCAGCTTCCTGAGTACCTCCATCTAAGTTTTATTTTTTTGGGGTACTGGGTTTGAAGCCAGGGATACTTTACCAATAGACTTCAGCTCCAGTCTTTTAAAAGTTTTAATATTTTGTTTTGAGATAGAGTATCACTAAGGGCTGGGGATGTGGCTCAAGTGGTAGCGCGCTCGCCTGGCATGTGTGCGGCCCGGGTTCGATATCAGCACCACATACAAAACAAAGATGTTGTGTCCGCCAAAAACTAAAAAATAAATATTAAAAAAAAATTCTCTCTCTCTAGAGTATCACTAAGTAGCCAGTCCTCAAATTTATGATTCTCTAGTCTCATCCTCTCTAGCTGAGATTGTAGCTGTGTACTACCTTGCTGAGCTCCATCTGTTTTAATACTTACATATTATACATACATGTGAACTTCATATGTATAGTACTTTTTCATTCCAGGAATGGTATCATGCTATATATGTATTCAAACTGGCATATTATACATATACATACATGTGAACTCCATATGTATAGTATTTTTTACTTCCAGGAGTGGTGTCATACTATATATGTATTCTCAACTTGTGATGATATAGCTACATATTTGACCTAGTTGTTATTGTTGTGGTGGTTGTTTTTTTTTTTTTTGAATTGTGCTTGCTCAATTTGTGCTTGCTCACGGAGCTCCCCAAACCCTGTTTTCCTTGATTTTGAAGTGTTTTTTTTCTTTTGAGGTTTTTGTTATGTGTTTTCCTTCAGAATCTATGGAAAAGTCTTTTTACTCCCCATCCTCCTGCCTCTGTGTATTTTTTTTTTTCCCTCTGAGGATTGAACTCAGAGGTGCTTTACCACTAAGCTGTATTCCCAGCCCTGCCTTTTTTTCCCCCTTTTTTTGAGACAGGTTCTCACTAAGTTAATCAGGTTTACCTTGAATTTGTGATATTCATGCCTTAGCCTCTGAGTCCCTGGGATTGTAGGCATGTACCACCTTATCCAACTTCTGTTACTTTTTTCTTTTCTTTTTTTCCCTTTTTTTTAATGTTTAAGTATTTCATTATTTTGCTCTTGTATGCTACTTTGATTTTTAGCATAATAGCTGTTTTCTTATAACTAAGATTTTATTATAGTTTGTTTTTGATATCTATTTATGCTAATAGAGGGGGGGTACCAGGGATTGAATTCAGGGGCACTCAACCACTGAGCCACATCCCCAGCCCTTTTTTGTACTTTATTTATAGAGACAAGGTCTCACTGAGTTGCTTGGTACCTTGCTTTTGCTAAGGCTGGCTTTGAACCCACGATCCTCCTGCCTCAGCCTACTGAGTCTCTGGCATGTGCCACCCCGTGGCTAGATGGTCTCTTGATAGTCTAGACTTTCTTTTTCATTATTATTATTTTTTTGTATTAGGGATTGAACCCAGGGGCGCTTAAGCATTGAACCGCATCTCTAGCACTTTTTATTTTTTTATTTTGAGACAAGGAGTTGCTAAGTTGGGTTGGGACCTTGCTAAGTTGCTGATACTGGCTTTGAACTTGCAATTCTCCTGCTTCAGTCTCCTGAACTGCTGGGATTACAGGTGCATGTCACCATGCCTGGCTTTTTTTTTTTTTCATTCTGAGAATTCAGTGTCCTTCCACTTTGGTATATTTTCAAACTTTATCACTTTCTCCTAAACTGTTTGTTTATATGTATGTTTGGAATTTTCATTGTGTTTTCCATGTCTTTTAAGTTTTCTTTTTTTCTATTTTATATCTGTATTGGGGTGACTCTTTAGCTCTGTCGTCAAATGTATGCTTACTGCTAACCCAGTGAGTAATTTTTTTCATAGTAAACTGTGGGAGGACACCTGCCCATAGTAAACCACATGTAGAACTTCTGTTTTTCCTCTTTCAAGTCTTTGAGAAAATATATCTCTTTTTAGAATATCTTGCTGTTTGCTTAAGTTTTATGTTCTTTTTATTTGAACATTTAAAACATACTTATTTTACGAATGCAGGTTCAGTGGTGCACGCCTGTAATTCCAGCTCCTTGGGAAACTGAGACAGTTACAGTAGCAAGTTTAAGGCTGGTGTGGACAACTTTAGCAAGACCCTGTCTCAGAAATAAAAAGGGCTAGGGGTGAGTAAAGTGATCCTGGGTTCAATCCCTAGTACCAAAAGAACAAAACAAAAATTTATTTTAAAACTGCTCAGAGCTAGGAATGGTGGTGCATGCCTGTAATCCCAGTGACTTGGGAGGCTGAGGAAGGAGGATTGCAAGTTCAAAGCTAGCCTCATCAGTTTAGCCAGGCCCTAAGCACTTAGTGAGATCCTGTCTCTCAAAAAAAAAAAAAAAAAAAAAAAAAAAATATATATATATATATATAAAAAATGGGCTGGGGATGTGGCTCAGTGGTAAAACACTCCTGATTTCAATTCCTGGTTCCAACAAAACAAAAAAACACTGCTCAGAGATTTTGAAATTCTTTTGTTTTTTTTTTTTTTTTTTTTTTTTTAGAGAGAGAGTGAGAGAGGAGAGAGAGAGAGGGAAAGAGAATTTTTTTAATATTTATTTTTTAGCTCTCGGCGGACACAACATCTTTGTTGGTATGTGGTGCTGAGGATCGAACCCGGGCTGCACGCATGCCAGGCGAGCGCGATACCGCTTGAGCCACATCCCCAGCCCGATTTTGAAATTCTTTAACTGAGGAGATAGATGTCTTCATATGCTTTGTTATTTTTGACTGCAATCTAATATTCAGTAGGCGTTGTCTTCCTTGAAATTCCTGTTCCCTTATTGTGAGTTGTAAAAGTGTCACTGGGAAATTTTTTGCATTTCTTCTCTGTATTTTGTGAACTATATTTGGCATGTCAGGGTGATCTGGCTTCAACTTCTTTCACCCTGTGAAAGAACTGTGTTTGACCACTAATAACAAAGACCATACTATAATTACTTCTGCAAATTAGGGGCTTATTCTTTTCCTTAAAGGAGTTCAAAAAGACATTTTATAGTTTTTTATGACAGCTCTGTGTGGACACCAGGGATTGGGTGTCTTCCTATTATACCATCTGTCTTCCTATTATACCATCTTTGGCACATAGTTTTTATTTTTAGGTTTGTTTCATGGCCATAGCATTACAGTTGGATCTGCAGTTGTTATGATAGCACAAAGAAGTTATAGGCAGATATAAAAGTGGTGGGGAGGGTAAGGTGTTAATATAATTTCCCTCTCAACTGAGTTGTACTCTTAAGTCCTCCTAGATATCTTACCCAACAGCTTAGAGTTGATTTTACTGGCTCTTAATTGTTAGGGAAGTAGCAAAGTGTGGTCTTAAAGTTGAGCCCACTGAAGAACTCTGTTACAGTATGTAAGAAGGGAGAAGTGGGTTTTGGCAAGCAGCGTTTGTTTGCCTCATGGGGCTCATTACATTAGACCTTTCTTTTTTCTTTTTTCTATTTTGGTATTGGGTATTGAATTACTGAGCTACATTCCTAGCCCTTTTAAAATTTTATTTTTATTATTATTTTTGTTTTGGGGATTGAACCTAGGGGCACTTAACCATTAGCTACATTGAGCTACCCTTTATATTTTTTGAAGCAGGTTCTCACTAAGTTGCTTAGGTCAGCCTCAAACTTGAGGACTTCCTGCCTCAATCTCTGGAATCATTGAGATTATAGGCATGTGCTACTATGCCCAGCCTAAAATTTTATTTTCTTTATGCTTTTTGTCTAAGGCAAAATCTTTCCTCTTAAAATCTTCCCATTTGGTTAACCTATCAGGTAGTATATAGATTTTTTTTAAAAATATTTATTCTTAAGTTTAGGTGGACACAATATCTTTATTTTACATTTATGTGGTGCTGAGGATCGAATCCAGTGCCTCATGCATGCTAGGCGAGCACTCTACCACTGAGCCACAACCTCAGCCCTCTTCCTTTCTTCTCTGTTGTGTTTTCCTTTACCACTTTTTTTCCTTTCCTTGGTCACGTGTGTGTGTGTGTGTGTGTGTGTGTGTGTGTGTGTGTGTGTGTGTATGTAATCTAGGGTCTGAGCTACATATACAACTCCCATCCTTGGTCCTGTTCTTTTCTTCCTCATTCTCTTCCTCCTTCCTTCTCCCTTTCTCCCTTCATCTTTTCTCCTGCTCTCTTGCTTTTTCCCTCCGCTTCCTCTTTTCTCCTTCATTTCCTTTCATTCCTATGCCTCTGTTACTGCTCTTTCCCCTGTCTTCTCTTTACTTTTTTTTCCCCTTACCTTTCTTTTGTTTTCTTCTTCTTTTCAAACCAGAAGACCTTCTAGATTTCATCTACCTGGACTGACTGCTCTTTAGGATCATCTTATAGGAACAGGTCTGGAATTTTCCTTCGACACTTTTTCAGGATATTTTCTTCCTGCTTTTGTTGTAGTCCCTTTTTTCCTAGTCTCCATTTCTTCATATTTAATGGTTCTTGTTTAGGTTGGCATATCTCTAAGAGCTTCACAGGAAAAGGTGCATAAAAAATACGTTGTTGAGTTTTTCCCCACCAGTACTGGGGATTGTATCCAGAGGTACTTTCTACTGAGCTCTGTTCCCAGCCTTTTTTATTTTGTTTTGAGACAGGATCTCACTAAGTTGCCTGGGCTGGCCTTGAACTTAACGATCCTCCTGCCTTAGTCTCTAAAGTAGTGGAGATTGCAGATGTGCATCACCATATGTAACTTTTTGTTCTTTGGAGGCAGTATCCTTTCTGAGAATATTAATTGGGGTTTTGTTTTGTTTTAGTTGTCTGATGTTTTCTTGTGAAACTTTTCCTTTGTATTTTTTGTTCTGATCTTTCTTGTTAGAGACTCCTTAAAAAAAAACAAGTGACTCTTAGCCATTGATTCAAATTTAAGACAGGCTCCTAAAGGATTGATTGGAAACTGATTGACTGCATTCTAGGTGACCAGCTGGGTTCTCAGTTTATTCAAAGAGCTCTCCATTTATTCATTTGAGGGCAGCAAACTTGATTACCAGTATTCTTTGAACTATTTGAATGCTGGGATTTGAGTATGTAGAATTAGATTTTCATTTAATTCTTCTTTTTAAACCTGATACTTTTTATCTCAGCTAATCCTAATGTCCCCAAGTCTTAATTTCTTCTGGTATACCTTCTCTAGAATATTAAGGATTATATTTTTCTAGTATAGGAGAGAAATAGTTACTTAGTAGTGTAGTAGAGAAAGAGATTGTTTGATTGCTTTTCAAGTTATGTCCATTCCCTCCTGGTTTTAGCCTCATCTGAAACCCCTCTCCTTTGGATTTTCCTTTTCTTATTGCCTGGTACCGAAGGTTCTTCTAATTTTTGGTGCTGTGTGGTGTAAGATATATTTCTTTAGGGCTTGTCTTCCTGCAGCTTATTTTTATACTCTGTGAAATCTTTGTTTTTTTTTTTTTTTTTTTTCTTCTTTGGTGCAGGAGATTTGAGTCCAGGGCCTAGCATGCATTCTTACCACTGAGCTACACCTTGTACCCCTATGAAGTCACTTACTACATATCTTTCTCCTTTTTAGATTCTAAAATTTTATAGCTATTGTCTTCCTCTATGTTCTTTTTTGTATTTGTGGCTTTATGGACCTTTATCTCATTATTGTCATTTGATATTTTTAGGTAGATGGAGAGGGTATAGTTTTTAAGTGGAATTAACTACCTGTGTTTCTGATATTCTTTCCCCATTTTTTTCCTTTTTTAATTTTTAAATTTTTTTTGGTAGTGGGGATTGTACTTGGTTCTGAGATATATCATTAGTACTTTAGTTTTGAGACAGGGTTTTGCTAAGTTGCTGAGACTGGCCTTCATCTTGTGATCCTCCTGCTTCAGCCTCTGGAGTTACTGGGATTATAGGCATGGTTCACCATGCCTGGCTTCCCATTTCTTCTAGGGTCTTCCCCCCCCACCACTGCCCGCCCTCAACTCAATTACTAGTTATGTCTTCTATCTTCAGTCTGTCTTTTTTCTTTACTTGATTTTTCCCATTCAAATTATACATATTTTTTGAATTTTCCTATGGGTTCCACTTTTTACGTTGCCCTTTTGTCCTTTTCCCCTTTTTTCCTCAACCTTCCTGAAGGAATAGGACCATAGATTTTAGCTCCACTTCTTCAGTAGCCTACTGTGTTCTAATCTCTTAGTTATATTTGATGATTAAAAGATATCAGTTGTCATTATGATAGCATAAGAAATTTTCATTTGCTATAACACTCATCATGGACACTGTCCATTTTGTCTTTCAGTGACCCTTAAATAAAGATCTGTGTGCAAGAATTTCTTTAAATGATTTAACTTCAGGAAGATTATCTCCTTTGAGGATCTGGTATATCTCTTCCTTTTTGTTAGATACATGAAATATTCTATTTTTCTTTTTGTTCTGTTTACCAGGCAGCTGAACCAAATCTGGTCTTAAGTTACATCAGCTGAATTAGTTACATTATTAGTATATTTGTTTTCTCTTCCTTCTTCCATTGGGTTTAGGACTTCACTTCTTATCTCTTGTTTCTCTGCGTGTTGATTTCATTCTCTCATACTACAGACTCTCTACTACATGAGGCTGGAACCATGACTGCTGGCAGCTCTTGGCTCTCATCTTCCCAGCCCCTTCTACCACGAGAAGGGGTTTTCTTGAAGAATCCTGAGAAGGACTCTGACCTGTCTTGGATCATGTACCCACCATTCCTCTGGCTGGAGTGGGGAGGGTACTATGAATGGCAACCCTCAATAGAACTACATAGTTGGAGTCAGGGGTAAGAGCAGTTTCCCTAATGCAGGGGGGTGGGTACTGTTAACAAAAGAAGGGTGATGCTTATGAAGCAGATGAAAAATAGATGTCCTTTATACTGGTTTTTAATATTAATTTTATTTGTAAGTACAGAAAATACCATACATTTTGATTCGACCATTACACTGTTACATTTGCCTCTTTAGCACTCTTAAATTTTGTGAATAATTTTAAATGCCTATCCCCTTTTTAAAAAGTTTCGATTCTACTTAACCTATTTTCAGCATTTAAAATCATTGTGCCAAAGATTATAACTGGGTGTCATGGCACATGCCAATAATCCCAGCTACTTGGGAGACTGAGGCCAGAGGATCACAAGTTCCTTTCAAACCTGACAATATAGTTGAGGTCCTGTTTCAAAACAAAAAACCAAAAACCACAATAAACAAAACCCCTCAAGATCCATGCTTTCTTTCTTGAAACACTATTTTCATGACTTCTGGGTAGCTATTTTCTTTTATAGCCTCTGAATTTTTTTTGGCATTACTTTTCTTAATTTAAAATTTAAGTTACATGATTGCTTTTCTGGCCTATTTGATAACCTCACCCTTGGTGAATTTATGCATACAATGTGGGTGCCTCTGGATACCAGTGTCATCATCATCTGAACAATTTTTTCCAGACTTCAGGTCTTATTTCTAATTGCCTCCAGGACTTTCTACTTAAGTAGAAATCCTATCCTAGGTATCTTTAGTTTCTCTACCTCTATATTCTTGCATCATAATCTGAGACCTAATTTTTTAAAGTTATTGTAATACTTTAATTATTTTATTTTTCTAAGGTGATACAATGATCTGGTTCAAAAAAATGTAAAATGATGGTACAGTAAATATTCTCTTTCCCAAGAGCTGGGAGTATAGCTTAGTGGTAGAGTGTGTGCTTAGTAGACATGAGGTGCCGAGTTCAGTCCTCAGCACAAAATAATCCAAAAAAAAAAAAAACCTAAAACAACAATAACAAAATAAAAATTCTTCTTCCTGAATTTCCCACATTCACCCATTTTTCTTTCCGACTCCCTAGTTTTAGTTTTTTAATTTTCTAGTGCCTTTATGTGGGTGTAAAAATGTACATACCTTATTTTTCTACAAATACAGTACACATACTAGCCTTTCTTGCCTTCTTTTTTTTGGGGCAGCGGGTGTTGGGTATCAGGGATTGGAATTGGGCACTGGACCACTGAGCCACATCTCCCACTCTATTTTGTATTTTATTTAGAGACGGCATCTCACTGAGTTGCTTATCACCTCAGCCATTGCTGAGTCTGGCTTTGAACTTGTTATCCTCCTGTTTCAGCCTCCCTAGCCGCTGGAATTACAGGCATTCTCCAGGGTGCTGGGCTCTCTCCTTCCCTTCTTTTTACCATTCTCCTACCATCCCTTTCTGTCTCAAGATTATCTCCTATTAAAAATGTTGCTATTTTTTTGTCCTTAAAAGTATCTAGTTGGGGCTGGGGATGTGGCTCCAGCGGTAGCGAGCTCGCCTGGCATGCGTGCGACCCGGGTTCGATCCTCAGCACCACATACCAACAAAGATGTTGTGTCCGCCGAGAACTGAAAAATAAATATTAAAAAAATTAAAAAAAAAAAGTATTTAGTTGTCTCCTCCCCCCAACCCCCATTTGTTTGTCCACCCACCCCATTTTGAATCCAGGGCCTCAGGCATTCTAGCACTCTACCACTGAGCTATATTACCAGTCCTTTTTTCCTTTTTTCCCCCCTTCAGTACTGGGGATTGAACCAAAGGATGTTCTATCACTAATGTACTTCTCCAGCCCTTTTTAGTTTTTATTTTGAGACAGTCTTGCTAGGTTGTCTGGCTTGCCTCAAACTTGGCAGTCTTCAAGTTTGAGCCTTCTAAGTTGATGGGATCACAGGCATGTGCTATTTCCTTTGGCCTCCTGTGTGTGTGTATTTTTTTTTTATATGTATTTTTTAGTTGTAGTTGGACCCAATACCTTTATTTTATTTATGTATTTTTATGTGGTGCTGAGGATTGAACCCAGGGCCTCACACATGCTAGGCAAGCACTCTACTGCTGAGCCACAACCCCAGTCCCTCCTATGTTTTTTTTAAACTACTAGTGCAGGGAAAACATTATTCTGTTCTAATGTATTTTTACTAAAAAATTTGCTCTGAAATCAGTAGCAATGCAAGCATACTTGTTTTTGAGTAATTGTGGTAAAGGAAAATATTTTAGAAAAAGAATCCATGATCCACAGTCTCACCCAGTGACACTCAGGTAGTATAGCAGTAGTGTTAAGACTATGGACTTTGGAGTCAGATCAACTAGATTTAAGACTGAACCACTTGGGCTGGGGCTGTAACTCAGTGACAGAGCACTTGCCTTGCACTTGTGAGGCACTGGGTTAGATCCTCAGCACCACATAATAAATAAACAAATAAAATAAAGCATGCTGTCCATCTATAACTAAAAGAAAAAAAAAGTGACCAATTGCTTATCTAAGCCTCAGTTTTCTTATCTGCAAAGTAGCATAGTTCTCTGGTTGTAGGCCAGGTACTTAGTATTGAGAAGTAGGCAATTTCACCCTCTCAATAGGACAGTGAGATATAGATGTTATGCTTAACTGTTTTTTTTTTTTTAAATTTTTGGGGTGGGGGTAAGAGAGGAGTAAATATTAGTAATATAGAAATCTAGTAATTTGTTGAATTATATGAAACATTAGTGAGCCTTGATTTGAACTCTGGGTACTTCAGAGTTGGTGCTCTTAAGTGATATGCTTTAGTGCAGATTATAGTTTAGAGAAGTAAATTTTTTTTTGTGTGTGTATACCCATGTGCGTGTGTGCACGTGCCCGCTAGGGATTGAATACAGGACCTCAAAACATGTGCTCTACCTCTGAGCACCAATCCCATTCCCTGGTGGAATTGTTTATGTGTTTGTGTCTGTGTGCACTTGCTCATGACTTGTGAATGCCTTCAACTTGATGTTAATTTAGGAAAAATAGCAACATTTATAAGGATACTATTTTATTATGGTTGGATCTTCTCTGAGATTTATTAACTACTGCCAGTATATGTATACCTTTAACTGGTTTAGTTCCAGCTTTATTATTTTCTTTTAAAGATGGAATGGGAAATTTAGATGAGCTGTGTCTCTGTTCATGAAATTTTTTGTGTTTTTTTTTTGTGGTAGGGTTTCACTCAGAGAGGCATTTTACCACTGGGCTACATTCTCAGCCCTTTTGAATTTTAAAAATGAGACTGGTCTCAGTAGCTGCTGTGGCTGGCCTTGGACTTGGGATCATCTTGCCTAAGCCTCCCTGAGTTGCTGGGATTGTTGGTGTGTGCCACTATGCCCAGCTATTCTTCACATTGTTGGAGCATGTTCCAGAAAGGGTTATTGAGTTCAATTTAGTGGAGAGCAAACCAGTTTTTTTTTTTTTTTTTTTGGTACTGGGGATTGAACCCAGGGGCACTTAAGCACTGAGCCACATCTCCAGCCCTTTTTTATTTTTTATTTTCGATAGGGTCTCACTCATTGCTTATGTTTTAGCTAAATTGCTGATTCTGGCCTGGATCTTGAAGTCCTGATGCCTCAGCCTCCTGAATTGTGATTGCATGGCATGGGCCATGTACCTGTTTTTTTTTTTTTTTTTTTTTAGCACTTTAATATTCACTCCATCTCTTCTCCCTTGGATTTTTTTTAATATAACTTTATTTTAATTTTTTTAAAAGAGTTTTTTTTAATATTTATTTTTTAGTTTTTGGTGGACACAAGATCTTTATTTTTATGTGGTGCTGAGGATCAAACCCAGTGCACTATGCATGCCAGGCGAGCACGCTAATGAGCCACATTCCCAGCCCCATAACTTTTTTGTATTATTTATGTGGTGCTGAGGATAGAACCCAATGCCTCACCTGTTCTAGGCAAGTGCTCTACCACTGAGGTTGAGTCCCAGCCCTTCCTTGCATGGTTTTTGATGGGAAGTCCATTTTTTTTTTTTTATCCTTGTTCTCCTATAGGTACAGTGATCTTCTCTGACTTCTTTTAAGATTTTACCTTTAGGGGCTGGGGATGTGGCTCAAGCAGTATCGCGCTCGCCTGGCATGCGTGCGGCCCGGGTTCGATCCTCAGCACCACATACAAACAAAGATGTTGTGTCTGCCGAGAACTGAAAAATAAATATTTAAAAAAAAATTCTCTCTCTCTCTCTCTCCCTCTCTCCCTCTCTCCCTCTCTCCCTCTCTCCCTCTCTCCCTCTCTCCCTCTCTCCCTCTCTCCCTCTCTCCCCTCTCTCACTCTCTCTTTAAAAAAAAAAAAAGATTTTACCTTTGTTTTTTTGCAGTTTAAATGTATAGGTTTTTTGGTAATTTTCCTTGTCTTGAGATTTGCTATGACTTGCTGTTTGTTATCAGTTATAGTAAATTTTCAGCCCTTATTATTTTTTCTTTTAAATTTTTTTGTAGGTGTAGATGAAGGGATAAAGAGTATTTCTTCATTTTGTTTATGTTTATGTGGTACTATGGATCAAACCTAGTGCCTCTTGCATGCTAGGCAGGTACTCTGCCACTGAGCTACAGCCCCAGCCCCTCAGCCATTATTATTAAAACATTTTGTTTCTCTCTCTTTTTTTTTTTAAAGAGAGAAGGAGAGAGAGGGGGGAGAGAGAGAATTTTTTTTTAATATATTTATTTTTTAGTTTTCGGCGGGCACAACATCTTTGTTTGTATGTGGTGCTGAGGATCAAACCTGGGCCGCATGCATGCCAGGGAGCGCACTACCACTTGAGCCACATCCTCAGCCCCATTTTGTTTCTCTTTTTATTTTCCTTTAGTTGATATTCTACATTTGGGTATTCTGTTGTTTTTTTTTTTTCTTTTTTCTTTTCATCATTTACTCTCTCAGCCTTGTTTTGGTAGTTTTATTGATATAAAATTCAAGAGCACTCTACCAGAGCCTTTTTTATTTATTTTAAGATAGGGTCTACCTAAGTTGCCTAGGCTGGTCTTGAACTTTCAGTCCTCCTGCTTCAAACCTAGTAGCTGGAATTAAAGGCATTTGCCAATGCATTGACTTGGTATTATGTATTGAAATCAGGAAGTATGAATCCTTCAAATTTATCGTTTCAAGGTTTGACTCTTTGAGGTCCCTTAAGGATTTAAATAAACTTTAGTGTGAATTTTTAAAAATTGTCTCCACAAAATGATATTGGGATTTTGATAGGATTTCATTGATTATGTAGGTCACTATAGGTCGTATTGACATTTTAGCAACATTAAGTCCTCTATCCTGAGACATGGGTGGGATGTCTTTACATTCTTTTCTTTTTAAAAAAAATTTTTTTAAGTTATAGGTGGACACAGTATCTTTATTTTATTTATATTTATGTGGTGCAAAGGATCGAACCCAGTGCCTCTTGCATGCAAGGCAAGCGCTCTACCACTGAGCTATAAACCCAGCCCAACATTCTTTTCTTTATTCAGCATCTTTAAAGTTTTTAATGTACAAGTCATTTGCCTAGTTGGAATAGTTTATTAATTTATTTTTGATGTTTTAAATGGAATTTTCATTTTTTTTTCATTTAATTGCTTTTTAATTAATCCTTTTGAGTTTTTTAATTTCTCCTTCATCTTTGAAGGACTTTTTTTTTGCTGGATATAGAATTCTTGGTTTGATAGTTCTCACTCCTTTCCTTTCTCCAAGATGGGATCTCCCTGTATTACCTGGGCTTTTCTTGAACTTCTAGAGTCAAGCAATCCTACCTAAGCCTCTGGAGTACTTGGGGCAGTTTGTTCTTTAGAATTTTGAAGTGTGCCCGCTGTATTCTGACTTCCAAGATTTCTGATATGCTTCAGTGCTCTTTGGGAGGTGAACAGTCATTTCTCTCTCTCATTACTTTTAAGATTCTCTTTTATTTTTGAAAATCTTATTTAGTTGTAGATGGACACAGTACCTTTATTTATATATATTTTTTGTGGTGCTGAGGATCGAACCCAGTGCCTAACACATGCTAAGCAAACACTGTACCACTGAGCTCCACCCCTTCTTTTTTTTTTTTTTTACTCAGCATTGTTGATTGATTGGGATTGGGGTTTTGCTGTGTTGCTTCAGCTTCTTTTGGAACGCCTGCAAGTAATCTTCCTGCCTCATCTTGCCCAGTAATGGACTATAGATGCGTGCTGTTATGCTCTTGGCTTTTCTTTCTCTTTTTTTGGGATGGGCTGAGGGGTACCCAGAGGTACTTATCTCTGAGCCACATCCCTAGTTCTTTATTTTTTATTTTGAGACAGGTCTCACTAAGTTGCTGAGGGCCTAGCTAACTTGCTGAGGCTGGCTTTGAACTTGGAATGCCTCAACCTACCAGAATTATAGGTGTGTGCCTTCACATCAGGCTTTTGTCTTTTGAAATTTTAGTATATGTGCCTCAGTGTGGGACATTATGAGTTCATTTAGCTTCTTGGATGTTTATGTTCATTTCTTTTATAACATATGGGAAGTTTTCAGTGAGATATTCTCCCTGTCTGTGTTTTTCTTTCTTGTGGGATTTAAACAATGCAAATGTTGACCTATTTGGTCCCATAGATTCCTTAGGCATGTTCACTTTTCTTCAGGCTTTTTTTTTTGTTTTTTGATACAAGGGATTGAACTAATGGGGGGCTTACCCATTGAGCCATATCCCCAGCCGTCTTTTGTATTTTATTTAGAGACAAGGTCTCACTGAGTTGATTAGCACCTTGCTTTTGCTGAGGCTGACCTTGTGATCCTCCTGCCTCAGCCTCCTAAGTCACTGGGATTACAGGTATATACCATTGTTCTTCAGTCTTTTTCTTTCTGTTCTGCAGACTTGATAATTTCCATGTCCTATCTGCAAGTTTGCTGATTTTCTGCATGCTCTGATCTGCTTTGAACTCCTTTAGGGAATTTTTTTTTTTTTTTTGGTTATTATACTTTTCAGCTTGGGAATTTCTTTTTGGTTTCTTTTTATATTTTCTAACTATTAATGCTTTCAATTGGTTCATACACTGTTTTCTTCACAAGCTTTTTTTTTTTTTTTTTTTTTTTTTAGGTTTTTGAGCATTTTAAAAATGCTTGTTTTAAAGTCTTTGTGTAGTAGATATCCGAGTTCTGAGGCTGGCTTTTTCAGGGACATTTTCTATTCATACATGTATTTATTTTGAATAGTCCCTACCTTCTTGATTCTCTGACTTGTGATTTGTGTGTGTGTGTGGGGTATGTGTGTGTATGTGTGTATGTGTGTGTGTGTGTGGTGGTGGTGGTGGTGGTGGTGGTGGTCCTCTAAGGGCCTCACATGTGCTAGGCAAATTCTGTACAACTAAGCTATATCCACAGCCCCAGATTTATTAGTTTTGATGAAGCAGTTTGTAAATTTTTCCTTTTATTATGGATCATGCTTTTACTTTCAAGTTTGATAAACTATTATCTAATGCTAGATCCTGAAGATTTTTCTTCTGTTTCTTTAAAATTTTGTTGTTTTCTGCTTTAAATTTATCTATCTATTTATTTATTTATTTATTTTTTAGAGAGTGAGAGAGGAGAGAGAGTGAGAGAGAGAATTTTTAATATTTATTTAGTTCTCGGCGGACACAACATCTTTGTTGGTATGTGGTGCTGAGGATCGAACCCGGGCCGCACGCATGCCAGGCGAGCGCGCTACTGCTTGAGCCACATCCCCAGCCCTGCTTTAAATTTAATATGTGATATATTTTGGATAAATTTTTGTGTAAGGCATTAGACTAAGATCAAGGTTCATGGTTTTGGCTTTGGGTTTCCAAATTCTCCAATGCCATCTTTTTTTTGTATCAGGGATTGAACTCAGGGGTGCTTAACCTACTGAGCCATGTCCCCAGCTCTATTAATTTATTTATTTATTTTAGGCTTTTCAGCCACATGCAACATGTAGATTTTATTAAGATGCGATTCTTCTTTTTTTTTTTTTTTTTTAAGAGAGAGAGAATTTCAACATTTATTTTTCAGTTATCGGTGGGCACAACATCTTTGTTGTATGTGGTGCTGAGGATCGAACCCAGGCCACACGCATGCCAGGCGAGTGCGCTACCGCTTGAGCCACATCCCCAGCCCTAATTTTTAATATTTATTTTTTAGTTTTTGGTGGACACAACATCTTTGTTTGTATTTGGTGCTGAGGATCCAACCCAGGCCACAGGCATGCCAGGCTACCGCTTGAGCCACATCCCCAGCCTGACTTTATTTATTTATATGTGGTGCTGACAATTGAACCCAGTGCCTCACACATGCTAGGCAAGCACTCTACCACTGAGCCACAACCCCAGCCAAACATGTTGAGTCTTTAATCCATGGACATTTATGTCATTCAGATATTCTTTGATTTCTTATATCAGTGTTGTATAGCTTTTAATGTATATCAGTTATAAACATGTTTTGTAGATTATATCTTAAGTATTTAATGTTGGAGGGAGCAATTGTCAATAATAATATATATTGTATTTTGGAGTTCTTTGATAGTATGTGAAAATATATTTGACTTAAGTATTTATAGTTTTCTAAATTAAGGGTTTTATTGTAGTTTTCCTTGGGATTTACTATACAGATAATGATGTCATCTATATGTAGGATTATTTTTATATTGGTTCCAATTTGTGTGCCTTTTAGTCTTGTCTGATTTGTGGCTAGAAATTCTAGCTCTGTACTCATTAAAAGTGTTGAGAGTGAATACACAAGTGTTTTTGACTTTAGAGGGAAGCATTCACTCAGTGGTGATAACTAGTAAGTACTATAGTAACTGCCCGCTTATTAATTTATTTTTTTTCTTCTGGGGATTGAACCCAGGGGTACTTAACCAGTGAACCACATCCCCAGCTCCTTAATTTTTTTTAAATTCTTTTTTTTTTTTTTTTTAGTTAGACACAATACCTTTACTTTATTTATCTTTATGCAGTGCAGAGGATTGAACCCAGGGCCTCACACGTAGTAGACAAGCGCTCTACCACTGAGCCACAACCCCAGCCCACTCTAGCTCTCTTGATTTATTTATTTTTTATTTTCAGAAAGGTTCTAAGTTGCTTGGGGCCTTGCTGAATTGCTGAGGCTGGCCTCAAACTTGTATTCCTCCTGCCTCAGCCTCCCAAGTTGCAGGAATTATAGGCATGCACCACTGTGCTCAGCTTTAACTGTGTTTTTTTTGGTAGAAGCTCTGTATGAAGTTGAGGAAGTGTACACCTATACTTTATTGATAATTTTCTTAGCTTTTTAAAATCATGAATGGGCATTGAATTTGATCAATTATTTTGTATGCAGTAGCTGACAGTTATCTTTTTCTTTACTTACCTAATATGGTAGAGTATGTTAATTGATATTTGAATATTTAACCAACTCAAGAGTAAGCTCCACTTGGTCATGGCATATAATTCTTTTTTATATGTTGTAGGATCCTGTGTAATTTTGTTAAGCATTTTACTATATAGTATTCCCTTTATATTTTCTTTGTCTGGTTTTATTATTAGGATAATATTAGCTTCACATAATGAATTGGAAAGTCCTCCTTCCTTTTTCATTTTTAGAGGAGAGTAGCCAGAATTGGTTTTAATTCTTTAAACATTTTGGCACTGTTTTCCAGTGAAACATTCGGGCCTTCAGATTTCTATTTTGGGAGTTTTAAATTTATATATTTTTCACGTGTGATGCTGGGAATTGAACCCAAGGCCTCATGCATAGTAGGCAAGCAGGTGTCTTACTTTGTTAGGCTTTAACATTTCTTCTTCTTCTTTTTTTTTTTTTTTTTTGAGAGAGAGAGAGAGAGAGAGAGAGAGAGAGAGAGAATTTTTTAATATTTATTTTTTAGTTTTCGGCAGACACAACATCTTTTTTGTTTGTATGTGGTGCTGAGAATCGAACCTGGGCCGCAGGCATGCCAGGCGAGCCCACTACCGCTTGAGCCACATCCCTAGCCCCAGGCTTTAACATTTCTTTTTGGTTTGTGCCCATTGATGCATCCTGGTTGCTGATTTTTTCCATTGTAAGAGTAGGGCGTCCTAGGAAAAAGAAATACCCAGGAAACTCACTGCTGCATTATACCTTGGGTCTTTCTCTTCACTTTTGGAAATATATTTATTTTTAGTGTTTGTGGTTTTTGATTGTACTTATTAGTGAGGAAAAAGAGGGAGCAGTATGTCTATTCCATCTTCCCAGAAGTGGAACTCTGTCCTTTGATTTTTTTGTGTGTGACCATGGTGATTGACCCCAGGGTCCTGTGCATGTGAGGCAAGCACTCTACCAACTGAACTATACCCTAGTCCCTGTCCTTTGATTTCATTGAATTTCCTCTGTTGTGTTTTATTTCTATTTAATTGATTTCTGCTCTGATCTTTATTATCTCTCTTATACACACACACTTTCTCTCTCAGACTCTTCTAAGTCCACCACTCTCATTTTTTTGTTTGTTTTTTTTTGCGGACCTGGGGATTAAACCCTGGTCCTTGCACATACTAGGCAAGTGCTCTACCACTGAGCCTACATCCCCAACTCTTTATTTAGACACAAGGTCTTAGTAAGTTCCTGAGGCTGGCCTCGAACTTCTGCCTCAGCTTCCCAAGTATCTGGGATTACAGGCATGTACTTCTATGCCTATTTCTTTTTAAAAATAGACTCTTAATGCTATAATTTCACTGTGGTCAGAAAATCAGTATGACTTAACACCTTAAAATTTTTTTTAAAGAAGGTAGATTTTAAAATTAATTAATTAATTGATTGATTGATTTTTAATTCTGTGGGTTGAATCAAAGTCTTCACACTGCTAGGCAGATGTGTTTTTCCACTGAATTATACCCTCTTCTCCTATATGAGTTAAACAATTAATTCATTATTTTTATGACAGGATCCTCTTGTTTTTTGTCTTTGAAAAAATTTACTTTATGTAATATTAATGTAACTGTTTCAACTTTCTTTTTTTCTTTTTCTTTTTTAAATACTTTTTTAGTTGTAGATAGACACAATACCTTTATTTTGTTTATTTTTACGTGGTGCTGAAGATCAAACCCAGTGCCTCAAACATGCCAGGCAAGTTCTCTACCATGGAGCTACGTCCCCAGCCCTCTTTTTTTCTTTTTAATTAGTTTTTAGTTGTTGATGGACCTTTTATTTTTTATTTATTTGTATGTGGTGCTGAGAATCGGACCCAGGGCCTCACACATGCTAGGCAAGTGCTCTTCCACTGAGCTTCAACCTCAGCCCTATTTCAACTTTGTTTTGATGTTGTAGAAACATGACTCTTTTCTTGGGCTGGTTTGAGGAGTTTTTATTTTTGGTTTTAGTCAGTTTTATCATGATATATACTAGTTTACTTTTCTTTTTTCTAGTGGTGATGTTTATTGAAAGAGTGCCTTGTTACATATGTTTTTAATTTTCACAAAATATCAAAAATTATTGTTAACTTCTGTAGTTTTTTTTTTTGCATTATTTTCTTTGATAAGAATATTTGGCCTCTTGAAGTTATTGCAATGTTAAGTTCTATTTACTTTTTAATTTTTTTTGTACCAGGGATTGTACTCAGGGGTACTCTATCACTGAGCCACATCCCCGGACTTATTTTGTATTTTATTTAAAGACAGGGTCTCGGAAGTGTAACTGATGTGATTCTGCAGTCTGTATAAGGGGTAAAAATGGGAGTTCATAACCCACTTGAATCAAAGTGTGAAATATGATATATCAAGAACTATGTAATGTTTTGAACAACCAACAATTAAAAAAAAAAACATAGAACAGCCAAAAAACTTAAAAAAAAAAAATAAAGACAAGGTCTCACTGAGTTGCTTAGTGCCTCGACATTGCTGAGGCTGGCTTTGAACTTGCTATCCTCTTGTCTCAGCCTGTCTCAGGCATGTGCCACCGCACCTGGCAAGTTCTATTTACTTTTTAAAGTATTTTCCCATTTCATTTAAATTAGTAACTATTACTAGCTTTCATGTATCATAGATCTCATAGTATCTTAGACCTTGTAATCTGTATCTCTAGAATTTAAAATTTTTATTTTGTTCTAACTTTCTGATCATGTGATATTTAGTTATAACTGTTTTAAAGGACTTGTCTGCTAATTCTGTCCTTTGAGGATGGGTTAAATTGGTTTTAGTTTCACTATGGGAATGAATTTGCAACTTCTTATAAGTCTTAAAAATTTTGGTTGATGTTTTGATCCCTGTGCATTGTACCTTTTTTTTTTGTATGCCTAAAAATATTTGAGGTATTTGTTCTGTGACACCATTAAGTTGCTGGAAAAGAGTGTGCTTCTTGATCTTCCTTAGTTTTCTTTGAATGGACTGGAGCTATGTGTAGGGTTACCCCCCCCCCCTTTCTTCTGAAGCATTTCCTTTGTATTCTGATATGATATGAATTACTAGGTTTCCATTCTGGCTTTTGGGAATAAGTACTGTTCACCTCATTCTGTTAAGTTCTGGTCATTGTTTTCTCTAATTCTTTTGATGGTTCTCTTCCTGGCTTTGGGTAGGTCCCTCACATGCAAGTGATGATTTGTTACTCAACCAAAAATTCTAGGGTGAGCCTTTGTAGATCTCTTCATTTCTCTTTCTCTCTCAGGCTCTCTACTCAGTGCTGGTCTCCCTTGTGAGCTCTAGCCACCTTGACTTCCTTGGACTCCCAGCTTCGTTTCCTCAACTTGGGGAGACCACAGGCTCTGCCTGAGTTCCTTCTCCCTGTTCCTCGACCTGGAAAGTCTCTCAGTAAGCTGGGCACCTGTATGACTTATGTCATTTGTTTCTTGTTTCTCAAGGATCACACTGTCTTACATTACTTGTCCTATTTCTTCAGTGTTATTGTTTTGTTCATTGTTTTAGGTTTTTATTATTTCATACAAGAAAGCTAAATCTAATCACCTTTACTCCATTTTGACTCGAAGAATGATATCCTTTTGGTGATAATTTGCATTTTCATAATGACTTGTGATATTATTGAGCATGTTTTAACTTGTGTATTGACCATTCCTGTGTTCTCTTGAGTTTGTTCAAACCTTTAAGTCCTTCCCTTTCCTTTTCCCTTTCCCTTACCCTCCTTTTCCTGTGTATTTTGAGTTTCACAAGATCTTTATATGTCCTAGATACTGGTCTTTTGTTAGATAAATGTTTTGTAAATACTTTGCCCAGGTCTGTATTTACTTATTTATTTTAACTGTGCCTTTTGATGAGCAGAAATACTTAAATCTGATGAAGTCTAATTTATCAGTGTTTTCTTTTATAGTTATTGCTTACTGTGAGCTAAGACTTTTGCCTAACCCCGAAGTCATGAAGGTAATTTCCTTTATTTCCTCTAAAAGCTTTTGTTTTTGCTCATTTATATTTAGGTTTGTGATGCATCTGAAATTATTTCTTGTGGGCTTCATCTTTTTTTGTTTGCATATGGCTATTCAATTGTTTTTATATCATTTGTTGAAAAGAATTTCTTTTCCTCACTGGATTGCTTTGGTGGCATACATGGCTGGCTGCATAAGTAGAATCTCTATAAGGGGTGTGGTTGTATACTCCTATAATCCCAGATACTCAGGAGGCTGAGACAGGAGGATTGCAAGTTCGAGGTCAGCCTCAAAAATTTAGTGAGACCTTGTCTCAAAACTAAAAAAATTAAAATTGCTGGGATATTGCTCAGAGGTAGATCATCCAGGGTTCAATCCCCAGTAACCATCTCCCTCCCCATTATATGCACAAATAAAAAAGATGGGCTGGGATTGTGGCTCAGTGATAGAGCACTTGCCTAGCATGTGTGAGGCACTGGGTTTGATTCTCAGCACTATATACTAATAAATAAATAAAATAAAAAATTTCATCAGTAACGAATAAAAATGTTAAAAAAAAAAAGAGTGGGCCATCTTTCGATCTTTTTCTGTCCCATTGATCTGTGCCTGTAGTCTTATTATCATCACATGATTTGTAACTTTGTCTTGAAGTTAGAATCCAAGACCAGCCTTTCCTCCCACTTTTTAATATTGTTTGCATATTCTACATCTTTTACATTTCTATATAGATATCAGCTTTTCCTCTGTTCCCAAAAAGGCCAATGAGATTATGACTACAGTTGCTTTGAATCTATCAAGGAAAAGTATGAGGAAAATTGACTTAATAATCTTTGAATCTTCTTATACATTACATACTACATCACTCCATTTACTTAGGCCTTTTTGTTTTTTTCTGATCAGTATTTTGTAGTTTTATTTGGTCTTGAGATCTTAAAATTTATCTCTCAGTATTTTCTTCTCTGACACGATTTAAAAAATTTTTTTGCTGCAATTTTTATTTATTTAAAATAAATAAATGCAATAAAATTATTTCTCAGTATTTTCTTCTCTGATATGATCAAAAAAATTTTGCTGCAGTTCTTAAAAAAATTTTTGAATTTATTTTTTAGTTTTAGATGAACACAATATCTTTATTTTATTTTTATGTGGTATTGAGGATTGAACCCAGCGCATGTCAGTTGATCGTGATACCGCTTGAGCCACATCCCCAGCCCAGTTTTTTTTTAATATGTATTTTTTAGTTGTAGTTGGACACAGTACCTTTATTTCACTCATTTTTTTTTTTTTTTTTTATGTGGTGCTGAGGATTGAACCCAGGGTCCTGCACATGTTGAGACGAGCGCTTTATCGCTGAACCACAACCGCAGCCCTGCAATTTTTATTTATTTAAAAATAAATAAATACAATAGCTTTTGATGCTATCATAAAGTGGTATTATAAGAATTCAATTTCTGCTGGGTACAGTGACACATGGACTGTAATCCCAGCTGCTCAGGAGGCTGAGGCAGGAGGAACACAAGCTCAAAGCCAGCTTTAGTAATAGTGAGGTGATAAGCAACTCGGTGAGGCCCTGTCTCTAAATAAAATTAAAGATAGGACTGGGGATGTGGCTCAGTGGTTGACTGCCCTTGAGTTCAATCCCTGGTACCAAAAAAAAAAAAAAAAAAAAAAGATTCTAATTCTTAGCATATATCTTAGAATATAGAATTGATTTTTGTATATTGACTTGTGTCTTATGACCTTGCTTATGCCACATTAATTCTAGTAGCTTTTGGGTAGATTACTTAAGATTTTTCTAGGTGTGATCTCATGTCATAAATTAGTTTTGTGCTAGGAATGTCGTTCATTGGTGGAGTTCTTTCCTATCATATGTGTGGCTCTTGGGTTGTAGCCCAGCAAAAATAACAATAACAACACCCACAGTTTTATCTTTTCCAGTTGTGTTTCTTTTATTATTTCCCATTATGGAATGTACTTAATCTTGTTTCCATTATTTAAGGAGAGCATTTTGTGTTAGTGTCACTGTAGACTTTTTTTAAGAATATATTTTATTAGTTGTTGATGGACTTTATTTATTTATATGTGGTGCTGAGAATTGAACCCAGTGCCTCACACATGCTAGGCAAGTACTCTACCACTGAGCCACAACCCCAGCTCCATAGTTGTAGACTTTATTAATAACTTTTATCAGATTATTTCAAATATGGGTTTTATTATTCAGGAGTGGCAAAGCCAACAGATCAGGAACACAACTGCCATTGAAAATAGTTTGATCCAGGTGCAGAGGTGCACTGCTGAAATCCCAACAACTCAGGAGGCCAGCTTCAACAACTTGGCGAGGCTCTAAGCAATTTAGTGAGAACTCTGTCTCAAGATAAAAAGGGCTGGGGATGTAGTTCAGTTGTAATGCACCCCCTGGGCTCAATCCCTAGTAGCAACAAAACAACATACACACACACACACACACACACACACACACACACACACACACAAACACACATACACACAGTTATATTTATAGGTTTGAAGAGGAGGAAGCATGTCATACCGTAAGGTCACATGGAGAAGCACTGGGCTGGGTCAGGAGGCAGAGGGAACAAAGGGAAACCATAGGGAAATAATGGGTGAAGAAAGGTAAGTAAGTTAGAATTGTCAAGTTTGAATAATTTCTAGGGCTCTGGGGCATAGAGACATTTGTGGTTTTGAGTACTTGGCCTTGGGATGCTAGAGGAAGGGGATCTTGCGACCTAAAGTTTAAGATTATTAGTGGTATGGGCTTTGGATTCCTTGGTTTGCACATAAAAGATATAGACCTGGCAGGTTGTTTTACTGTCTAGAAATTAATTAACCCTGGGAGGAGTAGTCTCCAGAGTGTTAGCAGAGCCTCAATTTGTCAAAGCATCAAAAATGCAGAATGTAAAATAAAATCATAATACATAAGTTGAATAAGATTCAATGATTATATAATAAGATTATCTTATCAGATAAGTTTTAAGTTCTCTTAAGATTTGTCTTAGTTTTCTGAGAGTTTATATCATAAATAGATGTTTAGTTTTCTCATGCTTTTTCCATACTGATTGAGATGATATATTTAAAAAAATTACTATAGTGAATTTTCATTGTTTGATTTTCCAGTGTTATAGTAACCTGTGTTCATGGGATAGATTGCTTCTTCATGGTGTATTATCTGTTTTTAAAAACATAGATTCAAATTGTTAATATTCAATATTTTTGCATCTATGTACATATATTTTTTTTAAGGCTTTTTGTCAGGTGTTGAGAGTGTTCCTAGTCCTAGGTATTAGTATTATTCTTGCTGAACTTAGAAAATGATTTAGGAAATATTGTTTCCTCTATTTTCTGAAAGTGATTGAAGGAATTTACCTGCAGTGAAAAACATCTGAGCCTAGTGTTTTTTTTTTTCCTGTCTCCCTCCCCTCCCCTCCCCTCCCTTTCCCCTCTCCTCTCCTCTCCTCCCCTTCCCCTCCCCTCCCCTCCCTTTCCCCTCTCCTCTCCTCCCCTTCCCCTTCCTTCCCCTCCCTTTCCCCTCTCCTCTCCTCCCCTTCCCCTTCCTTCCCCTCCCTTTCCCCTCTCCTCTCCTCTCCTCTCCTCTCCTCCCCTCCCCTTTCCCTCCCCTCCCTCCTTCCCAGGTTTTGTTTCATCTTGTCAGTTTTGAGAAGTTGGGATTTTCTGGGAACTTTTCCATTTTATTGGATTGGAGATATAGCTTATTGGTAAAATGCTTGACTAGTATGCACGAGGCCCTGGGTTCCATGCCCAGCACTGCCAAAGGAGGAGAAAGTTTTCTATTTCATCCAATTGTATTGTCTCTTAATATCTTAGGGTTCTGAAGTGATAATTCTCTTATATTTTGTTACTGATGATTTGTGCTCTTCCCTTTTTTTTAAAAAAATAAGTTTGCAGTTTCAACTTTGATGTTCCCTTTCCTTACTTCCTTATGTGTGTGTTTATTGCATTGCTAGGGAATGAATCCAGGGTCACTTTACCATTGAGTCCCAGCCCTTTTAATTTTTATTGTTTGAGATAGAGTCTTGGTGAATTGCTGAAGCTGGCCTGAAACTTGTTATCATGCTGTCTCAGTCTCCTGAGTCTTTGGGATTATAGGCATGTGCTACCAAGCATGGCTATCTTGCTTTTTTCCTAATATGGCCAGGAAACATAGTCTGATTTCAGTGGTTTTAAATTCATTGTATTTGTTTTGTGGCCAAGAATGTGGTCTTTCATGTTGAATGTACCAGTGTTTACCTGAAAAGAATATATGGTTTATAGCTTTGCTCATATTATCTGTCTTTATTGATTTTTTTTTCTTCCTCTCTTTTTTTTTTTTTGGAGAGGTCTAGTTTGGTCAGTTACACAAAGATAGAGATGTTAAAATATCATACTGTTGGGATGGGGTTGTGTGTGGCTCAGAGGTAGAATGCTCACCTTACCATGCATGAGGCTCTGGGTTCAAACCTCAGCACCACATAAAAATAAAATAAAGATATTGTGTCCGCCTATAACTAAAAAATAAATATTAAAAAAAAATCATACTGTAGAGAATTGTTTTCCCCACTTCCATTTCCTTCACCCTTTTTTATTGGGACCAGGGATGGAACTGAGGCACTCGGCCACTAAGCCACATCCCTAGCCCTATTTTGTATTTTTTTAAATTAGAGACAGGATCTGACTAAGTTACTTCGTGTCTTGCTTTTGCTGAGGTTGGCTTTGAACTTGTAAGTCTCCTGCCTCAGCCTCCTAAGCCGCTGGGATTACAGGCTTGCGCCATTGGGCCTGGCTGTTTATTCCTTTACTTTGGACAATTTTTACTTCCATGTATTTTGAAAATTTGTTATTAGGCACACACATTTATTTATTTTTTGCAGCACTGGAGATTGAACCCAGTGGTACTCTACTATTGAGCCACATCCCTAGCAATTTTAATTTTTAGACACAGGGTCTCACTATGTTGCCCAGGATGGCCTTGAAACTTGTGTTCCTCCTGCCTCAGCCTCCTGAATAGCTGTGATTATAGATGTGTGCTGCTGTTCAACTTACTTTTATGATTATTACATCATCATCTTTACTTGATGCTTATTATCATGAAATGCTCCTGCTTGTCTTTACTATATAATTCTTCATCATCTGCTGTTTCCATTTTTATCCACTTTAATTTTATTTAACTTGTTTATGTTTTTAAATTGTGTGTCTCAGCTGGGTACAGTGACATGTGCACGTAATCTCAGTTACTAGGAAAGATCAGCCAGGAGGATCACTTGAGCTAGGAGTTCAAGAGCGGCTTAGGTGACAAAATAAGATGCCATCTCAAAAACAACAACAAAAAAGGGTGTCTTTTATAAATACCATGCAACTTGGTTTTAATTTTTCATATTTGTGTTAACATACTCTTTTATTCAGTCCCTTATTTTTTAGTCTATTAACTTTTAATGTAATTATTTGGTTGGGTTGAAGTCTACCATTTCATTAAATTTTGCATCTCATCTTTTTTAATGCTTTAGATTTACTTATAAATAACTTTTAAATATATTCAGAATTATTTAAAAAATCAAATAACAACATACTATAGAGCTATATACTATATAGCTATATATATATATACATATACTATGTGTATGTACTATATACTATGTACTATACATAGTATACTATGTACTACGCATAGTATAGCATAGTATAGTATGTATTATAGAGTATGTACATATGTACTCTATAGTATATATATTATTATTCTTAAGAGCCGAACCATTTAAAATATATAATTCAGTGGTTTTTAGTGAACCGTTCACAGAATTGTGACACCATCAACAGAATCAAGTTTAGAACATTTTTATCATTTCCAAAAGAAGCTCTGGTTCATTAGCAATCCCACCCCATTACCCTGTTTCTCTTGCTTCTGGCAACCACAAGTGTACTTTCTGTCTCTTGATTTGCTTCTTCTGGACATTTCTTTCTTTTTTTTGGCAGTGGAGGGTGGAGGTGGGGTATACCAGGGGCTCAACTCAGTGGTGCCTAGGTTCTGAGCCACATCTCTAGCCCTTTTTATTTTTTAAGACAGGGTCTTGGGCTGGGGATATGGCTCAAGTGGTAGCGTGCTCGCCTGGCATGCGTTGCGGCCTGGGTTCAATCCTCAGCACCACATACAGACAAAGATGTTGTGTCCGCCAAATACTAAAAAAAAAAAAAAAAAAAAAAGACAGCGTCTTGCTAAGTTGCTTTAGGTCCTCACTAAGTTGCTGAGGCTATCTTTGAACTTGGAATCCTTCTGCCCCAGCCTCTCCTCAGTTACTGGGATTACAGGCATGCTTCACTATACGTGCCTATATTTATTAGAACTTTATTCCTTTTTATTATACAAAGATATTTCATTGTATGGATATACCACATATTCCTCATTAGTTGATGGACATAGATTTTATCTGCATTTGGGCTGTTATACATTATGCTATTATGAGGAGTAAGAAGTTCTGTTGCACAATAGGGTGACTATAGATAACAATAATGTTGGCATGGGGAAATAGCTCAGTGGTAAAGAATTTGGTTAGCATGTGCAAAGTCCTTGGTTCCATCCCCAGCACCAGAGAAAACAAAAACACCACCATCAATAACAAAAAATGTACATTTCAAAAATCTGGAAGAAAGAAGTTTGAGTGTTTTACCATCAAGAAATGGTAAATGAGGAGATAGATATTTCACCTAGTTTCAACAAGTTTATCACCATATCATCTGGTACCCTATAAATGTGTAAGCTTTTTATGTTTGTTTTTTTTTTAGTTGTAGTTGGTCACAATGCCTTTATTTCATTTACTTACTTTCATGTGGTACTGAGGATCGAACCCAGGGCCCCTGCAGGTGCTAGGCCAGCGCTGTAACTCTGAGCCACAACCCTAGCCCCAAGCTTTTTATGTTTTTAATGTATAAGTTAAAAAATAAATTCATTTTAAATTTAAAAAGCACTATTATGCACATTCATGTACCAACTCAATTCCCTTGGGTGGAGGATTTTTTAGCCATGTCCTAATTTTTAATCTTGAGAAACTGCTAAAGAGGTCTGCCATTTTGCATTACCACAAGTAATACATGGAAGTTTCAATTTCTCTGTATTTTTGCCAAGGTATGTTATTATTTGATATTTGGTTTTAGCTATCCTAGTGAGCATAAAGTAGCACCTCATTGGGATGTTGATTCATATTTCCTTAATGATTAACAATGTTATGATTCTTTTCATGTGCTTCTTGGTCATTTTTATTTTTTCTTTAAATAATTTTTCAGATTCTTTGCCCAATTTTTAGTTGGTTGTATATCTTTTTTTTTTTTAAAGTGGATAGCTTTTTATATATTCTAATACAGTGCCTTTATCAGATAGGTGACTTGTAAATTTTTTTTCCTCTCTGGAGGCTGTCTTTTTCATGATGATATTGTTTGTAGCACTAAAGTTTTGAGTTTGGTAAATTCCACTTTACCAATTTTTTCTTTTGTTGTCTCTGCTATTTGTGTTGTGGCCAAAAAACCATTATTAAACCAAGTCCTGAGGTTTTTATTATTCCTCCTTTTCCATTTTCTTCCCTTCTCCTTTTTATTTTTGGTACTAGAGATTTATCTCAGGGGCGCTTTACCACTGAGCTACATCTCCTGCCTTTTTTTTTTTTTAGACAAGATCTTACTAAGTTACCTAATTGGGGCCTTGATGAGCTGCTGAGGCCGGTCTTGAATTTGTGATTCTCCTGTCTCAGCCTCCCAAGCCACTGGGATTACAGGTGTGCACCACAATGCCTGGTCCCAGCAGCATTTTATCACTGAAATGCTTCCTCAGGCCTTTTTATTTTTTATTTTGAGAGACGATTTTGCTAAATTGCCAAGGCTGGCCTCGTCTCAGCCTCCTGCATCTCTGGGATTACAGAGGCACACTACTGAACCTGGGCTGGAGATTGACCTCAGAGTCACTCCACCACTGAGCCACATCCTCAGCCCTATTTTGTATTTTCTTTAGAGACAGGGTCTTGCTGAATTGTTTAGTGCCTCACCATTGCTGAGGATGGCTTTGAACTCATGATCCTCCTGTATCAGTCTCCTGAGCCACTGGGGTTACAGATGTGCGCCACTCTGCCCAGCCATTTTTTATTATTAATTTTTTGAGTTGGGTCTTGGGTTTTGTATTGCTCAGATGGCTCTTAAACTCCTGGACTCAACTCATCCTCACACCTAAGCCTCTAAGTGGCTGGGATTACAGGCATATACCACCATGACCAACTTAAAGTTTCACTGTTTTTTTTCCCAATAATTTTATAGTTTTAGCTCTAACATTTAGAACCATGATCCATCTTTAATTAATTTTTGTATATGATATCACATAGGGATCCAACTTAATTCTTTTGCTCATATCTCTAGTAATTTCGACGTATTTCCTTTTTTTCATTCTATTCATAGAGTGTATCACTTATTTAAAAATTTTTAAAAATATGTTTTTAATTGTAGATGGACACAAAACCTTTATTTTATTTATTTTTTAACGTGGTGCTGAGGATTGAACCCAATGCCTCACACATGATAGACAAGTGTGCTACCACTGAGCCACAACCCCAGCCTCTTATTTAAATATTTTAATGCTGTGTAAATTGTACATGTTGTGGAACTGCTGCTAGGTTTTTCGATTTACTTCTGTCCTTTGTCATTTAAACTCTTGCCATATGTATTAGATCTACATATATTTTAATCCCCAGAAAATATTATATGGTTTGCTTTCAGTTATCATATATAATCTTAGGAACTTAAAAGCTAAGTTTTTTTTTTTTTAATCTTTTCCTAAGTGTTTACCATTTGTGGTGCTCTTTGCTTTTTGAGAATTTGAGTTTTCTATATCATTTTCCTTAATTCTGAAGAATTTCTGTCCATTTTTACAATGCATGTCTGCTGATAATGAGTTCTGCTTGTGTTCTTGTAGCTGAAAATATCTTATTTCACTATCTTTGAAGGATGTTTTACATGGATATATAGAATTTTGTGTTGTCAGTGCTCCCCCACCCTCGCCCTCAGCATTTTAAAGATGTTGTTTGACTTTCTTTGGGTTTCCATCCTTTAGAAAAAGAAATTGAGGGGCTGGGGTTGTGACTCACTGGTAGAGTACTCGCCTAGCACGTGTGAGGTCCTGGGTTCAGTCTTCAGCACCACATAAAAATAAATAAACAAAATAAAGGTATTTGTGTCTAACTACAATTGAAAAATAAATATAAAAAAAAAAAAAAGAGAGAGGGCTGGGGATGTGGCTCAAGCGGTAGCGTGCTCGCCAGGCATGAGTGCGGCCCGGGTTCGATCCTCGGCACCACATACAAACAAAGATGTTGTGTCCGCAGATAACTTAAAAAAAATAGTTCTCTCTCTCTCTCTCCCTGTTTAAAAAAAAAAAAAGAGAAATTGGGGGATGGGCTTGGTGGCACATCCCTGTGATCCCAGCAGTTTTTGGAGGTTGAGGCAGGAAGATCTCAAGTTCAAATCAGTTAGGCAAATTAGCAATTTGTAATTTCAGTAACTAGATAGGGTTGGGGTGAGACTGAAAAAGGATTATAAATTCAAGGCCAGCCTCAGCAATTTAGCAAGGCAGTGTCTCAAAATAAATAATAAATAGGAGGACTGGGAATTAGTTTAGTGATAAAGTGCCCAGTACCAGGAAAAATAAAATAAAAAGAAAAATTGATCATTTTTCTAATCACTGTGTCCTTGTGTCCTTGTTTATGATGTATCATCCTTTTTTTCTTTTTCACTGTTTAGACTTTTGCCCTCTGTATGTGCTTTTCCGCAAGCAGTTTGGCTCCTTGCGGAAAAGCACATAACAGAAGGCAAAAAAAAAGCTTTCTTCAATCTGTGAATTTGTCTTTCTTGGGATTGAGAGAAAATTTGGGTCATTATTTATTCAAAACACTTTCCTGCCTCATTTCATTTCCTCCTTCCTCTCCTCTTACCACCCTTTTCCCCAGGCCTTCAGTTATATATATATATCAGACCCTTTGTACCATCTACTAGGTCCCCTGAAACCCTGTTTGTTTGTTTTTACATTAGATATTCTCTGTTGATATAACTTCAGTATCATTGTATCTATTCTTTGTCTTTTTTAGTTCTTAAGTCTAAATTCAGTGAATTTTTCATTTTACATATTTACTTTTTTCAGTTTTAGTTTTTTTAAATTTTTTTTTATTTGCATTCAGTTCATTTTTTTGGTACTGGGAATTGAATCCACCGTCTTTTTTTTTTTTTTTTTTTGAGAGAGTGAGAGAGGAGAGAGAGAGATAGAGAGAGAGAATTTTTTTAATATTTATTTTTTAGTTCTCGGCGGACACAACATCTTTGTTGGTATGTGGTGCTGAGGATCGAACCCGGGCCGCACGCATGCCAGGCGAGCGCGCTACCGCTTGAGCCACATCCCCAGCCCAATCCATCGTCTTAATTAAGCATGCTCTCTACCATTATGTTATTCCCAGTCTGTATACACTTTTTTAAATAGTTTTTCTCCTTCATTGAGATTTCCTATTTTATTTGTAGGTACATTTTTATTAACCTCATATAGAACTTTGCTGTAATATTTATTTTAAGACCCTTTTCTGCTAATTCTAATGTCTGGTTCTTCTTGGGATTTTTTTTTTTAGGGGGGGTGGTACTTGGATTGAAACTAGGGGTGCTCGAGCTATACCTCCATTCCTTTTTATTTTGATACTGAATCTGTCAGGCTGTCCATCAATTTGGGATTTTCCTGCCTTAGTCTGCTGAGTGGCTGGGATTGTAGATGTGTGCCATCACTCCCATCATAAAAATCTTAGGGTTATAAATGACCATGTAAAATATTTGTACACATATTTTTTATGTCTTAAAGTATATAAATGATGTAAAAAACAGCATATGATATTTGATAAATGTAATTTGTTATTCCCTTTGACTGAGGAATGAAGCAATATTTTTTATGATTCATATTACTAAATTGCTTTATAAAAGAACGGTATTATAGTGTCATCAACAGTGAAAGATACTTTGTTGTCCTATGCCCTGTCTTCCTTTTGGGATTGAGCCCAGGGCCTCATTCCTGTGAATACTAAGTTACATTTGAACCCTAGGAATTATCTTTTACCAAAAGCTTTACTTGATTTGGTTGGGATTCATCTGTTTTTAATTTTAAAAAGTTTTTTTTTTTTTTTTTTTTTTTTTTTTTTTAAGGGCTTGGGATTGAGGGATTGAGTCCCAGAGCCTCATGTTTGCTAAGCAAGCACTCTATTCTGAGCCGCATTCCCATCCTCCCAGAATCTCTTTGTGATTGTCTAATCTATTGCTTTGGGTTTTTAAAAATAGAACATTTTGATTTCTTAGATGTGACTATTATTTTTGCTTTTTTTTTAAAAAAATATGCTTTAGTTGTTATTGGACACAATACCTTTATTGTATTTATTTTTATGTGGTGCTGAGGATTGAACCCAGGGCCTCACAAGTGCTAGGTGAATGCTCCACTGCTGAACCACAACCCCAGTCCCTATTTTTGCTTTTAATTACTGTATTGAAATTATTATTTTGGAAGCTGGGCATGGTGGCGCACGCCTGTAATCCCAGCAGATTGGGAGGCTGAGGCAGGAGGATCATGAGTTCAAAGCCAGCCTCAGCAATGGTGAGGCACTAAGCAACTCAGTGAGACCCTGTCTCTAAATTAAAAAACAAAAACAAAAACAAAACAAAAACAAAATAGGGCTGGGGATGTAGCTCAGTGTTGTAATGCCCCTGAGTTCAATACCTGCCTCCGCCTAATTGTTATTCAGACATTTTGAGTTTATATTAAAGATCAGAAAGGTTTTAGGATCTTTTTGTTTGGTTAATTTTTAAAAATTTATATATGACAGTGGAGCATATTATAATTCTTATTATACATGTAGAGCATAATTTTTCATATCTCTGGTTGTATACAAAATGGTTTTAGGGTATTATGTGAATTCTTTCCTCTCTCTTTGCCCAACTGTTCTTTTTTTAAAATACCTTTATTTATTTTTTATTTTATTTATGTGGTGCTGAGGACTGAACCCAGTACCTTACACTATATTAGGCAAGTGCTCCTCTGAGCTACAAGCTACAACCCCAGCCCCTGCCCAACAGTTCTTATACCTAATCATCGAAAGGATAATCTATCAGGACTGGGGCTGGGTTCATTCCCCAGTACTACAAAAAGAAAAAGAATATGATTGATGTATGTACATTCCATGTATGTATTATATATCAAAATGCATTCTACTTTTTTAATTTTTTAAATAAAAATTAAAAAAAGAAAAACAGGGAAAAGACACAATGTAAGTCTAGATATATAGTCTTGATATCAGATTTAATTACACTTACATTAGAAATTCTTTCTTTTCCAGATAAATCATTACTAATAGTGCTTCCTTTCTGTGAAGGGAAGGTTGTTGTATGGTTTATTTCTATAGTTATAGAGTCTATTCTTTCTTTCTTTTGCAGTCTTAGCATTTGAATCCAGGGCCTCATGTATGAAAGGCAAATGCTTTACCATTGAGTTATGTCCCCATATCTCCCCCTACACCAATCTCTTGAAATATTTTAATTTGTAGATGACACAATACCTTTATTTTATTTATTTATTTTTATGTGGTTGCTGAGGTGCTGAGGATCGAACCCAGTGCCCCACACATGCTAGGCAAGTGCTCTACTACCAAGCCACAAACCCAGCTCCACCATCTCTTTTTAAAACTTTTATTTTGAGGGCTGGGGATGTGGCTCAAGCGGTAGCGCGCTCGCCTAGCATGCGTGCGGCCCGGGTTCGATCCTCAGCACCACATACCAACAAAGATGTTGTGTCTGCCGAGAACTAAGAAAAAATAAATAAATGTTAAAATTCTCTCTCTCTCTCTCTCTCTCTCTCTCTCTCTCTGTCCCCCTCTCTCTCACTCATTCTTAAAAAAAAAAAAAAAAAAAAAAAAAAAAAAAAAAAAAAAAAAAAAAAAAAAAAAACTTTTATTTTGAGAAGTGGTCTTGCTAAATTACCCAGGTTGGCTCCCACATGTCTGGGATTACAGGTATAAGTTACTGTGCCAAGTTTGTTTTATAGTTTAGAATGATGTTTTGTATTCTGTGGTGCTAGGGATTGAATTTAGAACTTTAATCATAATAGGCAAGTGTTCTACTACTGAGCTACATTCCCAGCTAGAACCAAATTATTGCTTTCATTTTATCAAGTGTGTTTTTTTTTTTTGGTAGTTATAGATGGACAGAATGACTTTATTTTATTTGTTTATTTTTATGTGGTGCTGAGATCGAATCTAGTGCCTCACACATGCTAGATAAGCGCTCTGCAGCTGAGTAGAGTCTGAGCCCAAGTGTGCTTGTTTTTGTTTTCTTCTTCCTCTGTCTTGTATTTTGGTTATTGTGTCTGATGACTGTGGTAGATGTTAGGGCTATAAGTCATGAAATGAAGCTTATTATTTATCAATGAAAATAAACTTAATCGCATACATAACTTATTTTTTTAAAAAAGAGATTCTTTTTTTTTTTAACATAGGCCTTTGTTTTGTTCATTTGTTTATATGCAGTGCTGAGAATCGAACCCAGTGCCTCACACATGCCAGGCAAGCGCTCTACCATTGAGCCACAACTCCAGCTTCTGCATATATAACTTATTGCTAATAATTGTTTTTTTGGAGTCCACCATGTTGTTATGGAAAGTTCATACTGTACATTGGTGGAGGTGGTTAAGAGTAAATATTGGAGGCTGGGATATAGCTTAGAGGTATAGCACTTGGATAACATGCTCTAGGCCCTGGATTTCATCCCCTGTATCTTAGTAGATTAATATACATCAATCTGCTAAGAAGGAGGGTATAGGTAATTTATGATACCTAACCTAATATGGCGATTTCGAGATACTATCTCAGATGAAGTGTCTTGAAGCAAGAACCTGAGGGAAGAATAGAGGTTAGCCAGTTCATACTGTGCATTACTGGGGGTTGGTTAAGAGTGCACTGGAGATGTAGCTCAGAGGTAGAGTGCTTGTGTAGCATGCCTGAGGCTCTGGGTTCCATAGCCAGTACTTAAAAACAAAAAACAAAACCAAACAAACAAAAATTGAACAAACCAAAAAACATTGAAACTGTATACTAAGTCATTGAAGTGGTCCTAAGAGACGGTAGGTTGGCTTGCAGAAAGGTAATTGTAGAGGTGAAGAGAGATAGTCAGGTCTTACCAGCATTTAGGAGGAGTAAGGGTAAAATGTGGTGACTAAATTTAAGGTTAGAAAGTGGGGTGTGGCCAAGCCTGGGGCCTTGCTGCACCCCTGTAATCTCAGCTACTTAGGATGCAGAATCTAGAGGATCACAAGTTCAAGGCCAACTTCAATAATCAATCTAGAGTTTACCTCAAAATTAAAAAAAGAAAAAGGGCTGGGGATGTAGTTCAGTGGTAGAGTACCCCAAGGTTCAGCCCTCCCTACCTAAAAAAAAAAAAAAAAAGATAGGTAATAAAAAAGGAGGTGCTAAAGAGTTAAGTTGATAATTAGAAGAGTAAAATACTGGAAGAAAATGACTTAGCATTTTGATGTTTTTATTTATTATTTCTTACTCTTATTTTTCCTTGGTAATTTATTGTATACTATGTTGTATGCTATGAAATAAGATGAGATATAAATAATAGTGTGAGTTCTAGGAATATATTCTTCATAGTAAAGCAGTGTATTCAAACTTACTCTGTTATATTCTTTTTTAAAATTTTTTTTGAGAATTTTAATATTTATTTTTCGGCGGGCACAACATCTTTGTTTGTATGTGGTGCTGAGGATTGAACCCGGGCCTCACACATGCCAGGCGAATGTGCTACTGCTTGAGCCACATCCCCAGCCCATGTTATATTCTTTTTAAATCTGACTTCTTGATGATCTTAAAAAAAATGGTGGAGTGGAAGAATGTGATCCACAATAATTTTTTTGGGGGGAGAGCATTGAATCTGGGGAGCTTTACCACTGAGCCACATACCCATCCCTTTTTATTTTTTATTTATTTTTTTGGTACCAGGGATTGAACTCAAGGGCACTTGGCCACTGAGCCACATCCTAACCCCTATTTTTTTTTTTTTTTTTTGTGTGTGTGTGTGTTTAGAGACAGGATCTCACTGAGTTGCTTAGCGCTATGCCATTGCTGAGGCTGGCTTTGAACTCATGATCCTCCTACCTCAGTCTCCTGAGCTGCTGGGATTATAGGCATGCACCACACCGAACCTGGCTTTATTTTTTATTATGAGACTGGGTCTTGCCAAGTTGCTGGGGCTGGCCTTGAATTTGTCATCTTCCTGCCTTAGCCTCAAGGGATTATAGGCATATGCCACTGCCTGGCCTGCATAACTTTTGAGTATCACATTGTATGAGTAATAAGAGTAACTAGAATAACATAGTTTCTAGAGAGGAGGTCATTACATAAGTGAGATCATGCCTTGCCACTTTAAATCAACATTCTAAATTCTTCTGGTTTGATTTTTTTTTTGTGTGTGTGGGATGGTTGTGTGCTGGCAATTACAATGGATTTTGTCTCTTTATCGTAGGAGAAACGAGACCTACTAGACTACAGTAATATTAACTGATCTTAGAAAGTAAATAGATATAAATAAATGCCAAAACCTTGCCCTAGTTTTATGTTGAGTGTATCTTTTTTGTTTGTTGTACTGTTTTTAAGAGGGGCCTTGCTATGTTGCCCAGGCTGGTCTCAGGATCCTGATCCTCTTTCCTTAGCATCCCGAGTAGCTGAGACATAGGTACATACCATTGTGTCTGGCCTTTTTTGTTTTTATAAATGTAAAATCTTAAAAACTGTGGCAGGATGTTTAAAAATAATACCATATTTTAAAAGAAGTTCTTAAACAAGGTATGTTGGCACATACCTGTAATCTCAATGGTTTGGGAGGGTTACTAAGGTAAGAGGATAACAAATTCAAATCCAGTGGTAGTAACTTAGGCTCTAAACAACTTAATAAGAGCCTTTATCAAAATTGAAAAAAAAAAAAAGATTGTCTGGGGATGTAGCTCACTGTAGAGTGCTCCTAGGTTCAGTCCCTAATATCCAGAAAAGGGGGGAAGTTGTTAATCTGGTGCTCTAAGGAAAATCACATATCATTAAGAACAGTTATTTTGTTAGGATTGTTCTGGAATATACTTGGCTACTAATACAAAAACTGTTGTTCCATGTTTTCATCGGTTTTGAAGTTATAGGGAAGATATGCTTTTGGTAATCTGAAATAATATCTTCTTTTCCTTTTTCTTTTTAGAGATGTGAACTATGTCCCCATAAGGATGGAGCTTTAAAAAGAACAGATAATGGGGGTAAGTACAGAGATTTGAAAAAAAAATTTTTTTTTTGGTAGTTGTAGATGGAGAGCATGACTTTATTTTATTTTGCTTATTTTTGTATGTGGTGGATTGAATCCAGTGTCTCACATGTGCCAGGAAAGCGCTCTGCCACTAAGCCCCAGCCCAGTACAGAGAATTTTGGGGGGAAAATATTATTTTTAAAAAATATTGAAAACTATAGTGGTAGTTCATATTATTTTTATCAGTGTTTACTACTAAAATATTTTTCATAGTAGTGGATGTATTTCAGTAATTTTTTGTAGTGACAGTTTTTTTTGTGTGTGAACAAACTTAAGCATTGGCTATTTCATGCTGAATGTTCAACATACTTCATCAAAATCTTGATTCCTTTTTTTTTAAATAGTTTTTTAGTTGTCATTGGACTTTCTTTTTTTTTTTTAATATTTAGTTTTTAGTTTTTGGTGGACACAACCAATTTTTTATGTGGTGTTGAGGATCGAATCCAGTGCCCTGCGCATGCCAGGCGAGCACTACCGCTTGAGCCACATCCTCAGCCCCCATTGGACTTTCTTTTATTTATTTATTATGTGAATTGAACTCGGTGCCTTACACATGCTAGGCAAGTACGCTACCTCTGAGCCCCGCCCCCGCCCCTCTTGATTCTTTTTTTAAAATGGGAATTATATTTGAAACTTTTGAACAATAATTTTTTTGAGGTACCTGGAATTGAACTCAGGGGCACTCCACACAGAGCCATATCCTCAACCATATTTTGTATTTTATTTAGACATAGGCCCTCACTGAGTTTCTTAGTGCCTTGCTGTTGCTGAGGTTGGCTTTGAACTCCTGAACTGCTGAACAATAATACATTTTTTATCTCTCTACACAGATAATGTTAGTAGTGAATGTTAATTTTAATACCCTAAAGATTTTTGTTGCTTGAATATAAAGAAATTCTGACTTGAGTCTCCTATATTAAAGGATGAACATTCCTAATCTGAAATGCTTCAAAGTATGACACTTATGAGTATCAAATTTGGATTTTGGAACATTTCAGATATTCAAATAGAAATGTTCAACTGGTAAAGTCTATGCAAATATTTCAAAATGAAAACCTCAAAACTGAAACACTTTTGGTCCCAGGCAAGCATATTAGAAAGACACTGAACCCATACTCATTTTTAAATTTCCATTTGTAGTTATCACAAGAATCAAGATTTCTTTCCATCTTAGTACCATTTTAAAATATGTAAACATGAATATATTAAGCCATGAGATACTATGAAAGTTAACTGATAGGAAACTCATTCCATGATAGTTTTCTACCTCTTTTGAGATTATTTTTTCCCCTTCATTATTTTGTCAAGAATTATGCTGATTTATTTTTGAAATTTATATTTTCTCAGAATAAACTCTTATCATTGTGGGATCCAGTTTAATGGTTCGTTTAGGATTTTGGCATCTGCTTGTTTGTTTATGTATTTCTTATTTTGTGATACTGAGATTGAACCCAGGAGTGCCTTGCTTTTGAACTATATTTTGGGCCCTTCTCAATTTATTTTGGGACAAGATCTGGCTGGCTACCCACGGTGTGACTTCATACTTTTTTTTTCCCCCGGATACTAGGGATTGAACTCAGGGACACTTGACCAGAGTCACCTCCTCAGCCCTATTTTGTATTTTATTTAGAGACAGGGTCTCACTGACTTCCTTAACACCCCTCACTTTTGCTGAGGCTGGCTTTGAATTTGTGATTCTCCTATCTCAGCCTCCTGAACTGCTAGGATTACAGGCATGTGTCACTGTGCCTAGCTGGCTTCAAACTTTTTTTTTTTTAAATTTATTTTTTAGTTGTAGATGGACTCAATATCATTATTTTTATGTGGTGCTGAGGATCGAACCCAGGGCCCCACATTTGCTAGGCCAGTACTCTACAGCTGAGCCATCCCTGGCTTCATACTTTTTCATTGCTCCTGCCTTAGCCCCCCAAGTAGCTGGAATTATAGGCCTGTTCCACTGTGCCTGATTGGCATTGAAGAAATGAATCTGTGACTTTCTTTCTTTATTATAGTTGTATCAGATTTTGATGTTAATGTCATGCTGGTCTCATAACAAGTGGGGAGGTATTTTTGGTTTTTTTGAAGCATTTGTGTAAGATTGAAATTATTCTTATGTGTTTGGTAGAATTCACTGATAAATTTGGGTCTAGAATTTTCTGAAGGTTATGATTGTGGGTAACTTTTTTTTTTTTTAAGCTGGTTAAAGAATTCTTTAAAATTTCTAATTTTTATTGAGGTTCATTGTAGTTAGTTGGTTGTACTAAGTTTTTTTCGCAGTTCATTATTTCTTTATTTTTTATTTCATGGTGCTGGGAATTGAAACTAGGGATGCTCTATCATGGAGTTACATTTCCATTCCTTTTACTTTTTTAAAAAATACCAGGCATTGAACCCAGGGGCACTTACCCACTGAGCCATATCCCCAGCACTCCCTCCCCCACTTTTTTTTGAGACAGAGTCTTGCCAAGTTGTTTAATGTCTCACTAAATTGCCAAGGCTGGGTTCTAACATGTAATGCTCCTGCCTGAGCTTCCTGAGTAGCTGGATCCCACGTGGTTACAAACATGTTTTCTTTCTTTTTTATTAATTTTTAAAAAAGTTCTTTGGTATTTGGTTTTAAACCCATGGATGCTTTGCTATTGAGCTACATTCCCTACTCTTTTTAATTTTTATTTTGAGATTGACTTTACTAAATTGCTGAGTCTGTCCTCAAATTTGTGATCCTTCTGCTTCAGTTTCCTGAGTCACTGGGATTATAGGAATGTAACACCCACCATGTGTGGCTGCAAACATGTTTTCTGTAAATGACATCCTAATGTTCACAGGAACAAATAAAAATCAAAAAAAACCACAAAAAACAAAATACCAATAGTTTTTTTTTTCTGCATCTTTTTTTTTTTTTGAGAGAGAGAGAGAGAGAATTTTTTAATATTTATTTTTCAGTTTTCGGTGGACACAACATCTTTATTTTATTTGTGGTGCTGAGGATTGAACCCAGCGCCCCACGCATGCCAGGCGAGCTCGATACCACTTGAGCCACATCCCCAGTCCCTTTTTTGCATCTTTATTCTGTTGCCCCCCCCTCCCCCGCCCCGCCCCATCAACTTTTTACAGTGCTGGGGATAAGACCCCATGCCTTGTGGAGGGTGAAAGTATGGAGCTGTCATCACTTATAGTAACAAGGCTTTCTTCTGGAATTTCTCCTAAATGACCTGCTTGAGGCTGCTTTGCAGTTTTGTTGTTGTTTTTGTAGTGCTTAAGGATCAAACCGAGGGCTTTCTTCATGCTAGGCAAGTGCTCTGTCATTTAACCACATCCCTAACCAACTTAAAAAAAAAAAAAGTAGGAGTGTAGTATGTGAATCTGTACTTTATTATCATTGTCAGTTATTAATATACTATAAGTAATTGTATGTGCTATACTTTTATACTACTGGTAGCATAGTCAGTTTCTTTAGCATTGCCACAAATGTGAATATTGCATTTTATTAGGACATTATGATCACTGTAATTTCATTGGACAGTATGAACTTTCCACCTGGATTATAATGTTGTGGGAATCATGGTCATATATCTGGCTTGTGGTTGACAAAAATGTCATATTAAAATGTGAGTATAATGAGCTTAAAATACTTTTTTGTTGTTGTTGGGGATTGAACTCAGGGATGCTTAACTACTGAGCTACAGCCCCAGCCCTTTTTAATTTTTTTTTTTTAATTTTAAGACAGGGTTTTGCTAAGTTGCTTAGGGTGGTTGCTAGTTGCTTATATTGGCCTTGGACTTGGCGCTCCTCTTGCCTCAGCCTCCCAAGTTACTGGGATTACAGTCATATACCGCCATACCCAGCTTAAAAATATATGTAATACCCTTACACTACTGGACATTATAGCTTACTCTCATGTCATTGTGGCTGAGAGTATGGTATCATAGGTTGTTAGCCTGGTAGGAGCTCAGAATTCAAATTTCTACTGAAAACATTGTTTTACACCTTTGTAAAGTTAAAAACTTGAAGTTGCACTTTTGTAAGTTGGGGACTCTGTGTTTTGAATGAGTATCCTTTGTGGTAAGTAACTTCTCAAGATTTTTTTCCCGTGTGTGTGTGTGTGTGTGTGTGTGTGTGTGTGTGTAAGGGAGAGAGAGGGAAAGAGAGGGAGACACACTGGGAATTGAGCCCAGTGGTGCTCTATTACTGAGCCACATCCTCAACCCCTTCTGTTATTTTTAAAAATCTTGTGATAGTCTCCCTAAATTTCTGATTCTGGCCTTGAACTTGAGATCCTCCTACCTTAGCCTCCAGAGAAACTAGGATTATAGGCATGTGCCCTTATACCTGACTTCCCTTGACCTCTTTTTTTTTTTTTTTTTTTTTGGTGGTGCTAGGATTGAATCCATGGCCTTGTGCATGCAACTACCAACTGAGCTATATCCCCAGCCCCCTTGACTTTTAACATTATTATGTGTTAGTGTGGTTGCCTTTTTGATCTTTTTCTTGGTATTTTTTGAGTCTCTTGAATATATAGATTCATGTGTTTTTTAAAGTTTTGGGAAATTTGGGCTATTCTTTTTTTTGGGGGGGCGGTTAGGATCTAACTTAGGAATGCTTTCCTACTGAACTATATCACCAATCCTTTTAATTTTTTATTTTGAAACAGAGTCTCACCAAGTTCCTGAGATGTTCTCAAACTTGTGATACTCCTGTATGAGCCTCTCAAGTCACTAGAATTACAGATGTGTGCTCCTATGCTAGGCTTAGGCTATTATTTCTTTATTCTCTCCACCCATTTTTTTTTTCTGCTTCTCTACTCATGGAAATTTCATTATACATATTTTCACTAGGAATGGTCCAAATTTGCTGATTTTTATCCTTGCTTTTTTTTTTGTTTAGTGTATTTTTCATTTCAGTTATTATGAATTTTAGCTCTAGAATTTTTATTTTTTTCCTTCTTCCCCTTCGCTCCTCTTTCTAATCAAAACCAGAGCCTCTTGTATGCTAGGCAGGTGCTCTACTACTGAGGTGTGACACAGCCCCAGCCCTGTTTGGTTGTTCTTTCTTTTGGTACTAGGAATTGAACCCAGTGGTACTATGGTACTCTATCACTAAGCTACATAACTAGCACTTTTTTTTTTTTTTTTTTTTTTGAGATAGAGTGTCACTAAATTGCTCAGGCTAACCTCAAACTAAAGGTCCTCCTGCCTCAGTCAGGATCCTAAGTAGCTGGAATTACACACCAAAGCCACTAGATCTGGCTAACTCTGTTTTTTTTTTTTTTAATTGATATTTTGCCCTTTGAACAGATATAAGATAATTATTTTAAAGTCTTTGCCTAGTGAATCCAGTGGTGTGTTTCTGGGAGTATAATTTCTGTTAATATTGTCTGTAAAATAAGCTATACTTTTTCTTTGCATGTTCTGTAATTTGTTTTAAGGTGTGGATATATTTGGCTGGAGGTATAGCTCAGATGTAGAATGTTTGCCTAATATGTGCAAGGCCATTGATTTGATCCTCATACCAACAAACAACTAATTTGGTAACTCTGGAAGTCAAATTCTTCCCTCAGGGTATTGTTTTGTTTTTTATTATATGCTAAAGCCATTTTAAAAAAATGTCTGCTAATGTATTTTTGTAAAGTGTGTGTCTTTGTCGTATGTAGTTACTGAAGCCTCTTTATTTTTGCTTTGTCTTCATTTAAGTGTTTTGACAAAGATTTCCTTGAAAATCAGGTGCTGAATAGTAAAAAAGAGAACAATAAAAAAAGAAACACCCTGGCTCACTTTTGTAGCTCTGCTGTGTGCTGGGCTTTTCTTCAGTGTTTGAGTCTCTTTCCAACTCTGTCCTAGCCTTCACTCCTGCTTGTCCTATGTCCCAATTCCATCTAGAGATGAAAGTGAAGGATCTTCTGAGAATGAGTCTTGACTTGGACATGCCTGTGGCTCTCTGTATCTCCCAGTATAGCCAAGTGTTTTTTGAAAGGCACCAATTTCCCAGAGAAGATTTCTTTGTTTTTCCTTGAAGGCTTTTGATACTTTAAATGTAACTATAAACATTTGCTCCAGAATTCTTTGGTTTTTCTCTGCCTTTCACTGATTTTTGAGGGCCACTTTTCTGTCCTGAGTTTTGAGAAAGAAGAGTGACAAGCACATTGCCCCAGTCCTTTGGTAGTCTCCAGACATTTTGAAACAGGAATAGAGACAATTCTTTTTTTGGTGGGGAGGGGTGTAAGTAGTACTGGGGATAGAACCCAGGGCCTTGAGCATGCTAGGCTTGCACTCTCATTAAGCTACATCCCTAGGCCTTTTTATTTTTTCTGAGGTAGGTTCTTGTTAAGTTGCCCAGGATGACCCCAAATTTGTGATCCTCCTGCCTCAGCCTCTGAAATAGCTAGGACTACAGGTTTGTACCACTGTCCCTGGTACAGTTCTTTTTTTCTTTTTTTGTGTTGGAGATTGAACTCAGGGGCACTTAAGTACTGAATCACATCCCCAGTCCTTCTTTTGTAAATTATTTAGAAGCAGGATTTCACTGAGTTGTGTAGGCCTCACTAAATTGCTGAGGCTGGCTTTGAACTTGTAATCCTCCTGCCTCAACCTTCCTAGCTGCTGGGATTATAGGTGTGTGCCACGGCACCCACATCAACACAATTTTTTTAAAATATATTTTTTAGTTTAGATGGATACAATACCTTTATCTTATTTATTTATCTTTATGTGGTGTTGAGGATCTAACCCAGGATCTCACACATGCTAGGCAAGTGCTGTACCACTGAGCTCCAACCCCAGCCCTTGACACAATTCTTTATACATAAAAGTTAGGTCCTTCTGAAACCAGTGACCAGGGTTCCACACTGGGAAACTCTGGCTACTCTCTTCTTCCAGATATCCTTCCAACCTAAGGCTTGCAAAGGTCAAGGGAAAGTAAAGATGCCAAAGATTTCCTGTCATTTTTAAGGTGCCTTTTTCTTAAATTCTAAAAGTTGTCATTTTTCTTGGTTACTGAAAACCTTTTACTGTTTTCCAGGGTTCTGACGAAATAGTTTCTGAGAATTTTTGCTTGATTTTACCTAGGAGTTGTATGCTCCACTATGCTGTAGTGAATCTGGATTTCATGTATTCCTATAAATCTTTTTTGAGCTTTGTTCTGAGGTATGGTTAAGATCTGTGGGAACAGTTTGATATTTTGGGCCTGCTGCTATGATTTATCAGGTGGGTCTGCAATAGTGTTTGATCTAAGGGTAGTTATTCCCTACTATTGAGGCAAGACTTTCCTGAATATTCTGTCCAGTGCTTTATGATTATGAGTTTTTCCAGTCTGATTATGGGAATGCAAACTATTTCTGGCTGTTTGGGCTTGATGGCCATTATTCTGTCTAATTCTTTAGGAATGGCTTTTTTCTGACCTCAGATAATTTCTTTATACGTGTACATGCACTGATCGATACTATGATGAATATTTAAATGGTTTCTCTGCATTTCTCTAGGGTTCTCTGAGAAATTTTCATTTTCAGTAGTCTGATCTGCTAGTTTTAGCTGTCTTGATTTCATCAGTCTTGACTTCATCTATCTAGATTCTCAGAGTTTCCTGTGCCACGAACCTAAAAAGTTCTGAAGATAGTAAATTGGGGCAAATTTAGAGCTTACCTCATTTATTTATTGCCTTTCAGTCTCGATCACCATTACCTGATATTCAATGTCATGCATATCATTGTCTCAGGTATTTTGTCCATTTTTTTGGATTGAGAGCGTGTGAATTGTCTTATACAGAGAAGGCTAAATTTGGTCTTTGTTAAGCCACTGTAGAGCTGTTAACGTTGATTTTTTTCCTCTTATACTTTCATTTTTTCTTTTCTCCCTTCCTTTTGATTAGTCTTTAGTACTGTTTTTAATTAAATTAACAGTATAACTAATTACTGTTGCATTTGAATTAAAGTAATTGCATCAAATTGTCCTTTTGGCCATCTCTTTATTGTGGGTCATGTTGCCTCCCCTCCCCAAACCATAGCATGGTGTATGTGAGGCAAGTGCTGTATTAGAGCTACATGCCCTAACTCTGTTTTCTATATACAATTATTTATTTATTTGCCTGTAAAATACACATTTAAAAAATTTGTTCTTTTTAGATATATATGACAGAGCATATATTATCCGTTACATGGAATATAACTTTTCTAATTAGGATTCCATGGTCATGTATTCATGTATAAGCAAAGGAAAGTTTTGTTTGGTTTATTCTACTGTCTTTCCTATTTCCATCTCTCTTCCTTCCCTCATTCCCCTTTGTCTCATCCAGATAACTTCTATCCTCCCCCCTTATTGTGGGTTAGCATTCACCTATCAGAGAGAACATTCATTCAGCCTTTGATTTTTAGGGATTAGCTTATTTGATTTAGCACGATAGTCTCCAGTTCCATCCATTTACTGGCAAATACCATAACTTCATTCTTCTGTATGACTGAGTAATATAAATATATAAATACTTCAGTTTATATATTACATATATGTTATACATTACATATGTAATTTACTACAGTTTATATTACAATTTTTATACCAATAACTTTAGTTACTGTGTGCATACTTCACACAAGGTGTAGATTAAAACTGTATAGATATCATTTACCATGTTCCTTCCTTGATCTTTTTTGTAATTTTTTTTTTTTTTAAATAGGAGCTTGTTAAGTTGCTGAGGCTGGTGTCCAACTAGTGATACTCTTGCCTCAGCATCTTGAGTTGCTGGAGCTATAGATGTGAGCCTGTTTTTTTTTTTGGGGGGGGGGAAGGAGGGTGGACAGTACCGGGGATTGAACTCTGGGGCACTCGACCACTGAGCCACATCCCCAGCTCTTATTTAGAGAGAGAGTCTCTCTGAATTGCTTAGAACGTTACTTTTGCTGAGGCTGGCTTTGAATTTGTAATCCTCCTGCCTCAGCCTCAGGAGCTACTGGTATTACAGGCTCCTCGGCGACATGAGCTTTTTAAAAATAGTTTTAAAATGTTAAATCTACCAACATCAAATATCCTACCAAGGGCTGGTGATATAGTTCATTTGGTAGAGTGCACAAGGTCCTGGTTTCAATCCCTAGCAAACCCCCCTCCCCCAAACACAAAGACCTTACCAGACTGTTTTATTTTCATTTATGTGTGTATATATGTGTATGTGTGTATGTATTTTATGGTACTGGAGATTAAATCCAGGTATGCTCTACCACAGAGCTACATATATCCCCACCCTTTTTAAAGATTAATTTTTAATTAAAAAAAATTTTGAATTTCCCTAAATTACTTAGGTGTGTGTTAGGCTGCATTTTTCATGTCTTCTGTTCCCTTTCTTTTGTATTTTTCATACTTGTATCTTGTTAACATCCTAGATATTTTTATTTGACGTATTTTTCTTGCCCATTAATTCTGTTTTCATCCATATTCAAACCATTGTTAATCTCCCACCTATTAATTTAAAATTTCTGTTTTTATTTCTAAAATTTTTATTTTATTATTTAAAAAAAATATATATAGTTCTACACGGACTCAATATCTTTATTTTGTTTATTTACTTTTACGTGGTGCTAAGGATTGAACCCAGTGCCTGACGTGAGCAAGGCAAGCACTCTGCCTGAGCTACAACCCAAGCCCGTAGAATTTTTATTTTTTATGTGTAGTTTTCTGTTCACTACATCCATTTTTAATTTTCTCTTCTGTATAATTTGATCATAATAAAAATACTTATTGGGCTGGGGTTGTGGCTCAGAGGTAGAGTGCTCGCCTAGCATGCGTGAGGTGCTGGGTTCGATCCTCAGTACCACATACAAATAAACATGTTGTGTCCGCCAAAAACTAAAAAAAAGTATATAAAAAAATATTGTGTTCACCTATAACTAAAAAATAAATATTTAAAAAGAATAAAGATACTTATTTTAAAATCTTTATCTGATAACTCCAAAATACATAACTTTTGATTTTCTTGTTTCTGCTGGTTTTCATTCATGTTGTTTCATTTCTCATCTTTTGTTCTTTTTATTATTTTGGAATTCCAATTAACACATTGTAGAAATTATTTGTAGGGAAATACTCAAAATATAATTACTTCTTTTCACATGTTAGGGGTATTTGTTCAGGGTTACCTTAGTTACGTGTTAGAGTTTGAGATGATAAATGCCCAGGTGTAGTCTCTTTGAGGACCCATGTATTTTTAGTTTATTCCTTCTCCTGGCTTGTGTCACATATGAAAGTGGGGAGAGCTTTACTTCTTCCCTTTCTGTGTTGGTTGTCTGTACCTACCTTACTGGAATTTCATTCTTTTCTAGTTTTTTGGTATACTTAACTGTGACATCAGTTCTTAATATCTTCAGTAACATTTTAAAAATTAAATGTTAAATTTAATATCAGTCGTTCACATCTCAAGTGACAATTTAAAATAGTAAAATGAATGTTAATATTCAAATTGTTGATGTTAACGTGAAAATAAAAATTTAATGTTAACATTTAAGGTTAAGATTAAATTACTAATTTTTTTGTGGGGGGTATAGTGCTGGGCATGAATGGGTGGATGTACCACTGACCTATATCCCTGCCCAGCAAAATATGAAAACTTGTTTTATAAAACTTTTTTTAAGGTGTTTTTCAGAAGTAGTGTTGATCTGAATTAGTTTGCCCTTAGAATTATCAGTGTTAGCATCTGAACTTATAAATGTTTTCCTTTATTTATGTTACTATGCATAATTACTGTAGAAGTGGTTAAGAATACTTGGTTAGTAGTGGTTTGACTATTCTCATGCATAACTAAATAATGAGAATTTGTTAATGCTATGTATTTCCTTAGTCATTTTTAAGAAATTTTTTTAGAGAGGTAGTGATTTTATTTTTGATAAAACTTTTAAACAAATAAACTTTTGTTCATTTTTTTTTTTTTTTTAGGTTGGGCTCATGTGGTTTGTGCCCTGTATATTCCAGAGGTACAATTTGCCAATGTTTCTACAATGGAACCAATCGTTTTACAGTCTGTTCCCCATGATCGATACAATAAGGTACAGTGGATTTCATTTTGTTACTATATGAATATTTATTTTTTGTTCTAAAACTAGATGAAAGAAATTTTTAAAATTTTAAACTTAAAGGCCTTTTCACATTTTGTGAGATTTAGTAAGATATAAAATTACTATCCCAAACTAGTTATTAAAATGTTGCCAAGACTGCAGAAGTGTAAAACAGATAAAAAAGACATGTTATCTTTTATTCTTACATAGGTATTTGTTATTCTAGTGCTTATGGGATTTTAAAAAAAATATTTGTTTTTATAGTTGTAGATGGACACAATACTTTTATTTTGTTTGTTTTTATGTGGTGCTGAAGATTGAACCCAGTGCCTCATGTTTGAGGCAAGCATTTTACCGCTGAGCCACAACCCCAGTTCCCCCAGAGTAGTAAATAGGATAAAGACAAAAATATTTTAAAATCTTCCCATTCAGATTCTCTTAGATTTTTTTCTGTGCATCTTTGCATATAATACATATACTTGTAAAATATTGTTTTGTTTGCTTTTGAAACTTATTAATCCTGAACATCTTTTTGTGTCAATAAGTGATATTTTTTGCTGTATTTTTAGTGTATAGTCTGTAATGCAGAGAACAATTAGATTCAATAAACTATAGTTTAAGTAGCCTTCATTATTGAAGAGCCTAGTTTGGTGTCTGGTATGTAGTTTACATAGTTTGAATCCTTGTGAAAAGGAGTGAACAGTTTGTCCTCCAAAATGCAATTGGAAACTTAATATTGTTTTCTGTAAAATTACTCATCATTTCATATCATGTTAAGTACATTGTATATAATTATGAAAAATGCTATATCTGTAGTGAAGAGTGATAGTAAAGATTTTGAATTCTTTTTATAGGCCTTTCATGGTTAATTATCTTATGTGCTTATTTATTTATTTTAATATTACAACTTTATTCCCTCAAAGTGTTGCATGTTAGAAATAATATTTCTTTGTCTTATGTATTTGCTGTATATATCTTTTTGTCCAAAATTTAGTAGTGGCTTTAATTTTTAAAAAAAAATTTTTAATGTACCAAGGATCAAATCCAGGGCCTCAGGCATGCAAGACAAGCACCCTTTTACAGAACTATGCAACCCCCTGCTGCCCTAACATTTTTCTCCCATTTTTAATTTTATTAGTGCATTATAAATAAGTAATGGTAGGAGGAAGTATTTTTTCTTTTTTTAACTTTCATTATGTCTCCAAGTTTTATTGTTATTAATCTAGCAGGTTAAGTTTTTCTAGCACAGACATTTATTTATTTACTCATTTATTTATTTATTATTTTTTAGTTGTTAATGGACCTTAATTTTTTTTATTTATATGTGGTGCTGAGAATTGAACCCAGTGCCTCACACATGCTAGGTAGGCAGTCACTCTGCCACTGAGCCACAACCCTAGTCCCTAGTACAGAAGTTTAAAACATGAAAGTTTTTTTCCCCATACTAGTACGTAAAAATTTTTATTTAGTGTTTTCTATAATAATTTGAAAAATATTTGTTTTTCCTTTGAATTTTGAAATAATTTTGAGCTTATATGTAAAGTTGTAGGAATAGTACAGAAGCTGTTCCCCTTAAGCCATTTGAGAGTAATTTACCAATATAATATCCTTTTACCCCCAAATACTGTAATGTGTATTTCCTATAAAAAAGGGTATTTATTCAAAGGTCTGGGAATGTGACTTAGTGGTAGAGCACCTGCCTAGGAGGTCCCAGGCCCTGGTTCAAAAAAAAGAGTATTCTTCTATATAACTGCAATATAACCATGAAGATCAGGAAATTAACAGCAATGTATTATTGCTGTCTGATATTGACCTCATTCACATTTCCATGGTTTCCCCCAGAAATATTCTTTATAGCAAAAAGATTGCAATTTACATTTTTTTGGTGTCTTTTACTCTCAAATAGTAATTCTTATCTTTCCCTTACTTTCATAACTTTGATACTTTTGAATGTATAGTTTATAGTATTTTTGTAAAATGTCTCGTTTGGCTGATGTTTCTTCATGATTAAATACAAATTATATGTTTTTGACAGGAATATTGCAGAAGTGATTTGTGTTTCTGTTGCATTCTGTCAGGGTGTGGTACATGATTTCGGTTTTTTCCCATTACTGGTGCTGTTACTTTGATCACTTGGTTATGGTGTTATGTGTCAGTTTCCTTCAGTATCAGGATGATCTTTTTCCCCTTTATAATCAATAAGCATTTTTGGGGGAAGTAATTTGTATGTAAATATCTTGTTTCTATGCCTTCTGTCTTTTTTTTTCACCAATTTTAGCATACCTTGGTATTTTTTGGCTTAATTTATGCTAGTGATTAATAATAAGTGGTGGTTTCTCAATTCTGTAATTTCATTTACATTTGTCAGTTAGCATTTCATTATAAGGAAAAACTTTCTTCTCACTGATGATAAGTATAGACATATGTGTTAATACTTTATTTTAATGGCTTATATTCTGTAATTTATGCTGTAATTTATGTTGATATTCATATTATCTTAGATTTGGCCAGTGGGACCTCTTTAAACTGGCTTCTGTGTCCTAACATGTTCCTATCATTCTGTGAGCATTCCCTTGTGCTACAATATATTCCAGGCACAACTTGTATCTTTCCTGTTCTAGCTCTGGAATTACTATTTCTCCAAGGAACTTTTATTGCTTTTTAGGTTAAGAATGATATTTAGAAACCAAAGTGGACACTAGGTGTGCTTATTGTTCTTGGGATATTGTTAGTCTCAGGCTCTCTCATTTGTTATAATTAGGAAGTATATGCCTGTATATACATACAGAGATATAACTTTTACACAATTGACATATTATTTCTGTGTTTATATATGTTGAATAATGGGAGGTAATAGTCATAATTCTGATACAGTATATGAATATATATACATACACATCTGTATGTGTTTTTGTATCCATTTCTATATAGTGAGATCTACGAACATAGTGACTTGTCTAAATCCAATTAGACAGCACAGGGTTCATATTAATTTTTTCTCATATTGGGGCTGATCTCAGAGAGAAACTTGACTTTTATTATCCTAAATAATTTATTTGATTAGGCTCTCCTGTATTAATAAATATTCTGTTGCTGCTACTGCTTGATACAGGTGCTTTTCTCATCTCATTTTCAGGTTCCACACCCTGTTTCAGTTTGTTGCTGCTTTCCTGCATGTCAGGCTTTTTCACTTTTTTTTTTTTTTGGTACTGGGATTGAACCCAAGGCCCCCTCAATTATTGAGTTGCACACCCCGCAACCTCTAGAACTCACCTCCCTCCTGTTCTTAATTTTTTTTTTTTTTTTTTTGAGACAGGGTCTTGCTAAGTTGCTTAGGGCCTCACTGAGTTGCTGAGGTTTGTTTTAAACTTGTGATCCTCCTGCCTCAGCTTCCCCAGTTGCTGGGATTACAGGTGTATGGCACTGTGCCTGGCCTTTTTCTTTTTTTTGTGTGGTGCTGGGATTGAACCCATGGCCTTCTGCATGGGAGGCAAGCAAGCACTCTACCAACTGAGCTAAATCCCCACCCCATGGCTGGCCTTTTTCACTCTTTTAGTGATTTAACAGTTTCCATTCTATGACTGCCTTCTCCCTCTTTTGGTGTTGATCTCTTTATCTTGCTCTGACATCACACTTACCTCTCTACCTCTGCTTCTTTCATGGGAACAAATCCTATTCAGGCTGTGACACTTGTATTAGACTGCCCTTTTCTCTGCAGCATGAAGACTTTCCTTTCTTGGCTGTACCTCATGGTTTAAAAATCAAATATTCAAGAAAGAATGGAAGGTTGGGTTGTGGCTCAGTGAAAGCACTGGCCTGGCACGTGTGAGGCACTGGATTCAATCCTCAGCACCACATAAAATAAATGTGTCCATCTACAATAAAAAAAAAATTAAAGAGAAAAGGATGGAAAGGAAGGGTGAAAGGAAGAATGAATTATTCATATTTAAATCTTTTTATCAGTCTAGAATTAATTTTAGAATATGGTGAGATGTGTCTAACCTTTTCTCTGCCACCTGGTTAGTCATCTTTTTCAATCTGTTTTTTATAAAGTGATTTGAAATACTGTTTGAATTATTACTGAATTCCTGGGTATATTGCTGCACTTTTTTTTTTCTGTTCTGTGGATGTGTCTATTCATGTCCTGAAATCACATTATTTTAAATTTATTATGTCTTTATGTATTTTGGTACCTGGTATAACAAATATTGTCATTTACTTTTTCAGATAAACATTAGGACTAACAAAAATGCAGCTTCAATTACATTAGAGTTACATTGAAATACTCTTTTAGGGATTAATATATTTTTATAATATGAATCTTTCCTTTAGAAACATGGATTTAGCAGGGCATGTTGGTACACTCCTGTAGTCCCAGCGACTGGGGAGGCTGAGGCAGAAGGATTGTAAGTTTAAGGGCAGTCTCAGCACCTTAGCAAGGCTCTAACCGACTCAGCAAGACTGGAGACTTAGCTCAGTAGTGAGATGCCCCAGGGTTCAGTTCCCATTACAAGGGAAATCAAACAAGCAAGTAAGCAAGCAAATAAATAAATAAATAAAATAAAAAGAGCTGTAGAAACATAGATTTGATTTTTCTTCTTGCTTTTTTCTTTTATTATACTTTTCTTATATTTGATTGCTCTTTATATTTATAGATATATTTGCTGTAGATGGTTGGTATTGTTATAGTTCATTAGAATATGCTACCTTATGAGTCAGGTGCAATGTGCACTCTTGTAATCCCTGTCTACTTGGGAGGCTGAAGCAGTAAGATCCCAAGATTGAGGCCAGCCTGGGCAACTTAGAGATAGACTGTTTGAAGAAAACAGCAAAAACAAACAAAGAAATTTCACCTTAGTAGTAGCTGGGTATGTTGGTACACACCTCTAATCTTAGCTACTCAGGATGCTGAGGCAGGAGAATCTCAAATTCAAACTGAGCCTGGGCAACTTAAGATAAAATGAAAAGGGCTAGAAATGTAACTCAGAGGTAAGGTGCTTGGGTAGCACTCGTGATGCCTTGAGTTCAATAATCTCTAGCATTGTATACCCAAAAACAATTAGTAATGTTCTGTTCATATACATTTTATATGCCTATTATGGGGTATGCAGTTCTGAAATGATAAGAATGGTTGGAAAATTAATTTTTGAGCTTTGGAAGATATCAATCCATTTTTGATGATAGTGAGGGATAATTTTGGATGTATTTATTTATTTGTGTTGGGCATTGAACCCCTGGCCTTACATATGCTAGACAAGGACTTAACCACTGAGCTGTATCACTCAGCCCTGTTAAACTATCTGCATGTCAATTCCATCTGTAATATTCCTTTTTTTTTTAAGCAGAGGATTGAACTCAGGGGCACTTGACCACTGAGCCACATCCCCAGCCCTATTTTGTATTTTATTTAGAGACAGGATCTCACTGAGTTGCTTAGCACCTCAATTTTTGTTGAAGCTGGCTTTGAACTTGTGCTTATTCTGCTTCAGCCTCCTGAACCGCTGGATTACAGGTGTATACCACCATGCCCGGCCTGTAATATTTGTTTTTTTTGTACCATTTTTTTCCATCAGATATTTTCTTTCTCTCTCTCTCCTTTTTTTTTTTTTTTGGCAGTACTGGGGATTGAACGCAAGGCCCCATACATACTAGGGAAAGCACTTTATCACTGAACTATTTATACCCTTGACCTTTTTTATTTTATTTGATACAGAGTCTCACTAAGTTGGTTAGGCTGGCCTGTGAGTTTTGATCCTGTTGTCTCAGCATTCCGAATTGCTGGGATTATGAGTGTTTCTCTACACTGGCTTTGATTTTAATGATAAAATGATTTAATGTTCTTTGCATACTTACTGAGAATTCCCTGTTTATTTGCAGTAAACTAAAAGGGTATTAATTCATGAGATTTTTGAGGGGTACAATTCTTTTAAAATATTTTTTTAGTTGTAGTTGGACACAATACCTTTATTTTTATGTGGTGCTGAGGATCGAACCCGGTACCTCGCTGGTGCTAGGTGAGTGCTCTAGTGCTGAGCCACAACCCCAGCCCCAAAGAGCACAATTTTTTAAATACATGGTTATGGTAATTTGATCTCATGAGAAACAGATCCAGAGATATGTATTTGTTGAACTACTTCTTGTTTTTTCATTGTATTGTTATATAATGTTCTGGAACTTTAGAAAAAGAGCACAAATTATTAGTTTATGTCAGCTTAAAATTCATTTGCACAAAATCGAGTAAATTGTGATATGTGTGAGTTTGATTTTAATACTACGTATAGCAAAGTGTATCAAGTTGCCAGGGAGACATACTTTGAATCATGTCAGATTTTTTAAAACCTTTTTTGAATCTTCAAGAGTCTAGCAAAATATAAGGAAATTTTCCCCAGAATAATATATATTCCAAACACATAAATAAAACTCTCTGGGGGAGTATAGAAATACCCCTGAAATGGCCTCAAACTCTCATTTCTCAATAATGATGAAGATTTCCAAATTTTAGATTCTCCAGGTAATATTTAAATAAACTTTAAATGTTGCATAGGGGCTAGGGTGGTGGCCTGAGTGGTAGAGTGCTCACCTAGCATGCATGAGGCACTGGGTTCCATCCTCGGCATCACATAAAAGCAAACTAATGTTATCCACCTAAAAAAACTAAAGTAAATATTTAAAAAAATGTAGCATATAAAACATTTGTAATATTTTAGGGCTAGGGTTGTAGCTGAGAGGTAGTGCACTTGCCTAGCATGTGTGAAGCACTGGGTTCAATCCTCAGCACTATATAAAAGTAAAATAAAGATATTGTGTCTACCTACAACTAAAAAGTAAATTTAAAAAAGATACTATTTAAAAATTTGTAATATTTTAGTATATTCTTTTTGATCTGTAATATCTATAATAAGAAAAAAAGGTATAATTATGCAAGATATGTAGATGTTATCTTTGATTCTTTGCTTAATTTTGAGTTAGTAAAACTCCATCTAAGCCAGATGCAGTGGTGTATGCCTGTAATTTCAGCGGCTTGGGAGGCTGAGGCAGGAGGATTGCAAATTCAAAGCCAGCTTCAGCAAAAGCAAGGTGCTAACTCAGTGAGATCCTGTCTCTAAATAAAGTACAAAATAGGGATGTGGATGTGGCTCAGTGGTCCTGTGCCCCCTGTGTTTAATCCCCAGTAATTACCTCCCGCAGAAAAAAACAACCTAACTCTAATGTTTGTGCCATAATTTGCTTAACCATTCCCATATTACTGATCAAGGGGGTTGCATCCAGCTGTTTTTCACATATTAAACGAAAACAATCTTGTTTCACTGAAGCTTACCCCCCCCAATGTTTTGGGTTATTCTCTGGCTAGAAATAGAATTATTGGATCAAAGGCTATTTCTAAAGTACTCATAATATTGCCTCATTTCCCCCCAAATTCATACAGTTGTTTATAACATATGAAAATGGACATTTTCACCATACCATTGCCTATACTGAATTATTATTTTAATATTTATTAATTTGATAATTGAAAAATAATACACAATTTGTGTGTGTTTTATTGGTGGAATCCAGGGCCTCATGCATACTAGGCAGGTACTCTACCACTTAACTACATCTGCAGTCCTCACTTATTTTGTTTGCTTGTGAGATTATTAGAATAGTATTTGTTGTGTATTGTCTGTATTTTCTTTGCTCATTTGTCTCTTAAACTGTAAGTAAGCTTGATCTAAGTTTTTGCCCATCTATATCAGAGGTACTTTTCTACTTTGCCTTTTAATTTTAGTGACTTAAAGGGAATACTCGGTATTCATCTATACACATTTATACTTTATAAGTTTTTTTTTGTGTGTGTGTATGTGTGTGTGTGAGAGAGAGAGATAGAGAGATGGTGTGTCAGACATACTGAGTGATAGAAAAGAAATTGAATTTTTTAAAAATGTAATTCTTGTTAACTAGGAATATATATTATGTGCCATATCATAGTGTTATTCATATTTTTCTGCACTTGTACTGGTGATATAATTCTCTGTGAAACAACAGATATGTATACATAGGTGAAGAATAGGTATACAGGACTAAGAAAATTATATCACATTTGCATCGCTGATCACTGAAGTTCCAGGAAATTAACTACAATCCTTGTTATGGCTCATACTCCACAGATGGTTAACATCTAATATCTCCTGCACAGTGTGAGACACATAAAGCTTTCAAATTCTGCAGTTTTCAGAATCACATGGAAGATGAAAGTGACTTTGTTCATTGTCAACAGCTATCTTTTAAGGAGAAAAGTGCAGTTACCATAATGGTTACATCTGTAGCACTAAAAACCTAAAAGCTGAGATGTTAACCATGTAAAAGATTGTCATAAGTTAATGTCTTTTGTGCCATAATATACACATGGGTCCTTGATCTATTCTTTTTTGATGAAGAAAACAGTGAGGATCACTTATTTGAATGTGTTGACAGTTTTTCTCACAGCTCTTGGAACATCTCTGACAACACATTACAGCAGAGTTGGTCTCTACCTTGTATCCCATCCTGCAGCATGGAGGTGCCTTCACAGTCATCTTCTGTACTGCTGGATTAGGCATTGTGTTCTGTCAAAAATTTTTTTTTCTCCGACAAATTAATATAGAGTATAAGTAAATATTATTAATTTGTTAGCAAGGAAAGTAGCAAGGTGACAATAGAATGTGCAGGGTTATGGAGTGTATGGAAATGAAGGGATTATGTAGTTGGGAGATAGAATAACTGATGTTAGGTAATATTTTAAAAATAAGAAAACATGAGGTTTTATTTCAGAGAGTCAAATGAATATGTCTATTTGTATATGTCTGTGATTACAGTGGCGTGACCTGAGATGCCAGATAGACAACAAGGCATCTAAAAGCAAATATTAAGGATACATTTGCATCTGAAATTGGGACATTTCCCAACAGTGATGTCCAGTATGCCCAGGTAATAGAAAACCATGAGGGTGTCATATAGAAGCTAGATGCAGAGTACATCTACCAACATGTACTTACTTTGATCAGGCTGCTACTGCTGGTGATATTTCTCTGGCTACAAAGTTGTGCTATAGTTTGTCAGTCTTTTCTCACCTTCATTGTTGGTCAGTTTTATTCTCTGAAAGCATTACCTAGTCTGGAACTGTAACCACCCACATTTCTAGAGGACATACCATATAATATCTTCACAGATATTTGACAAAAGTCAAAAACTTTTTTTTTTTCTTTTGGTACCAGGATTTGAACTCAGAGGCATTTGACCACTGAACTACATCCCCAGCCCTATTTTTGTACTTTATTTGGAGACAGGGTCTCACTGAGTTGCTTAGCACCTCGCCATTGCTGAGGCTGGCTTTGAACTTTCAATTCTCCTGTCTCAGCCTCCCAAGCCACTGCGATTACAGGCATGTACCACTATGCCTGGCAGAACAACAACAGCAGCAGCAAAACAAAACAAAACAAAAAAACAACAACAAAAAAAAACCAACTTTTTTTTTTTTTTTTCCTTTTTTAAATGACACTGGGTGTTGAATGCCAGGGGCACTCGACTATTGAGGTACAGTGTTCAGCTTTTTTTTATTTTTTTGAGACAGGGTCTCACTAAGTGGTCTGGAACTTGAGATATCCTCTGCCTTATTCTCTAGAGTAGCTGGGATTATAGGCATGCAGCACTGTGCCCAGCTGGGCATCTTTTCATTAGTCAGACATACTAGTTTTTAGGTCCTGCTTGCCCTATTCTACTGTGGCCTCATTTTAACTTAAATTTGCAATGCTCTTCTCTCCAAATAAGGTTGCTATTCAAGCTACTTTACATATCTTTCTTAGGGGTCACAATTCATAATGATCTGTCCTCTGGCTATCCCCAAATTTATGTTCTTCCAAAATGCAAAATATATTCCATTTCATCCCTACATTCCCTAAAATTGTAATTCATTTTGGCAGCAACCCTAAGTCCCAAATCTTATCTAAAAATAATAAACTCAAAAAAATCTCAAATCTCTTCTTCTGAATCATCTAAATTGGATATGAATAAGACTTTGGTCTATCAGATTTCTTTCCATCTGTGAACCTTGAAACGTAGAAAACAACAGGCATAGGATAGACATTATTAAATAGATAAATTGGAAGGGTAAAAGTGGTCGAACCCAGTGCCTCACATGTATAAGGCAGGCACTCTACCACTGAGCCACAGCTCCAGCCCAGTCTGAACCATTTTGATATGACTCTGTTCTAGAACATTGTTTTTTATATTAAAAAGGAAATCAAAGGATGGTTTTTGTCTTTAAATAGTAAAAACTTTTAGGCTATGAATTTGCCTTGATATAGGCAACTTAATGTCTTATGCTTGACATTTTATTTAGATGATGTTTTGTTATTTGGGAACATTTTCTCAATAATCCTATTAGTTCACATGTTTTCTTGACCAAGTTGCTATTTAGTGAGAGAATTATCACATCATTTCCTCCCTCTTTGCTTCATGTGTCTTAGGGCTTTGCTGTAAGACACATATATGATTGTAATTGTTATATCTTAATCTGATGGATTAGTCAGTCATTGACCATTTTATTATGATAAACACTATATTTAATAGCATTTTTATTTGAAAGTTCCTTTTGTGATAGGCACTCAGCTGTCTTGTGCTTGCTGTTTTTTATGATATATCATTTTCATCCTTTTGTACCTGTTTGTACATTTGCATCTAAAGCATGCCTTCTGAAGATAGCAGTAAGGTCTTTTTTTTTTTTTTTTTTTTGGTACCAGCAATTGATCTCAGGGGCATTCAACCTCTGAACCCCAGTCCTATTTTGTATTTTATTTTAGAGACAGGGTCTTGTTGAGTTGCTAAGCACCTCACCATTGCTGAGGTTGGCTTTGAATTTATGATCCTCCTATCTCAGCCACCTGAGCCGCTGGGATTATAGGCCTTCAGTTTGCCACTGCACCTGGCTGACAGCAGTAATTTTTGTAATCTAGAGATTTTGTTTGAAAATGTCTTTTTATTTTTGTAAGGTGTCTTTGCTAGATAGGTGATTGTTAGTGAGAGTTTTTTTTTAATCTTTAAACATTTTGAATATGTGATTGTGTTTTCTAAAATCTACTGTTTCTTTTTTTCCTTAAACTTACTTATTTTAATTAGGTATATATGACAGTAGAATGCATTTTGATTCATTGTACACAATTACAGCACAAATTTTCATTTCTCTGGTTATACACAGTGTAGTGTCACACTCTATGTGCAGTCATACATGTACCTAGCATAATGTCCGTTGCATTCCACCATTTTTTCCTGCCCCCGTACCCCCTCTCCCTTCCCTTTGCCCACAGTTTCTCCATTTTTCCCATCCACCCACCATTATGGATCAGCATGCATTTATTAGAGAGAGCATTGGGCCTTTATTTTTTGGGATAGACTTACTTCGCTTAGCAAGATATTCTCCAATTCCATTCATTTACCTGCAAATGCCATAATTTTATTCTCTTTTAATGCTGAGTGATATTCCATTATGTATATACCACAGTTTCTTTATCCATTCATCTATTAAAGGGCATCTAGGTTAGTTCCACAGTTTAGCTATTGTGAATTGAGTTGCTATAAACATTGATATGGTTGCATTAATGTAGTATGCTGATTTTAAGTCCTTTGGGTAGAGACTGAGGAGTGGGAATGCTGGGTCAAATGGTGGTTCCAAGTTTTCTAAGGAATCTCCATACTGCTTTCCTGATTGGTTGTACCAATTTGCAGTCCCACTGGCAATGTATGAATGTGCCTTTCCCCCCATATCCTCACCAACACTTATTGTTTGTATTCTTAAAAACTACTTTTCTGACTGGCATGAGTTGAAATCTTAGAGTAGTTTTGATTTGTATTTCTCTAATTACTAGAGATGTTGAACCTCTTTTTAAATATTTGTTGATTGATTGTATATCTTCTTCTGAGAAGTGTCTGTTCAGCTCCTTAGCTCATTTATTGATTTTTTTTTTGATAAATTTTTTGAGTTCTTTTTATATCCTGGAGATTAGTGCTCTGACATGCATGTGGCAAAAATTTGCTTACAAAATGTAGGCTCTCTCTTCACCTCATTGATTGATTGTTTTGCTGAGGAGAAGCTTTTTAGTTTGAGTCCGTCCCATTTATTAATTCTTGATTTTATTTCTTTTGCTCTAGGAGTCTTGTTAAGGAAGTCAGTGCCTAATACAATGTAATGAAGATTTGGGCCTACTTTTTCCTTTATTAGATACAGGGTCTCTGGTCTAATTTCTAGGTCCTTGATGCACTTTGAGTTGAGTTTTATGCATGGTGAAAGATAGGGGCTTAATTTCATTTTGTTGCATATGGATTTCCAGTTCTCCCAGCATCATTTGTTGAAGAGGCTATCTTTCCTCCAATGTATGTTTATGGTGCCTTTGTCTAATATGAGATAACTGTATTTATGTGGGTTTGCCTCTGTGTCTTCTATTCTATACCATTGGTCTACATGTCTATTTTGGGGTTAATACCATGCCATTTTTGTTACTGTAGCTTTGTAGTATAGTTTAAGGTCTGCTATAGCGATGCCACCTGCTTCACTCTTTTTGCTAAGGATTGCTTTAGCTATTCTGGATCTCTTATTAGTTTTCCAAATGAACTTCATGATTGCCTTTTCTATTTCTATAAGGAATAATGTTGGCATTTTATAATTGGAATCACATTGAACTGTATAATAGCACTTTGTGTAGTATGGCCATTTTGACAATATTAATTTTGCCTATCCAACAATGTGGGAGATCTTTTCCATCTTCTAAAGTCTTCTCCAATTTCTTTTTTTAGTGTTCTGTAGTTTTCATTGTACAGGTCTTTCACCTCTTTCGTTGATTCTCAGAACGATTCATTCATTCATTCATTCATTTATTTATGGCTATTGTGAATGGGTAGTTTTCCTGATTTCTCTTTCAGAGGATTCATCACTGATGTATAGAAATGTGTTTGATTTATGGGTATTGATTTTATATTCTGCTACTTTTCTGAATTCATTTATTAATTCTTTAAGTTTTCTGGTGGAGTTTTTCGGATCCTCTTAAGTATAGAATCATATTGTCAGCAAGTAATGATAGTTTGAGTTTTCTTATTCATATCCCTTTAATTTCTTTCCACTGTTGAAGTGCTCTGGCTAGAGTTTCAAGGACTATGTTGAATATAAGTGGTGATAGAGGTTATCCCTGTCTTATTCCAGTTTTTAGTAGGAATGCTTCCTATTTTTTTCCATTTAGAATGATGTTGACCTTGGGTTTAGCATAGATAGCTTTTACAGTGTTGAGGTATGTTCCTACTATCCCTAGTTTTTCTAGTGTTTTGAATATGAAAGTGTGCTGTATTTTGTCAAATGCTTTCTCTACATCAATTGATATAATCGTATGATTCTTCAAGTCTATTGATGTGATGGATTATATTCATTGATTTCCATATGTTGAACCAACCCTGCATCCCTGGAATGAACCCCACTTGTTCATGGTGCACTGTTTTTTAAATATGATTTTGCATGTGATTTTCCAGAATTTTATTGAATTTGTACATCAATGTTCATCAGGGATATTGGTCTGAAATTTTCTTTCCTTGTTGTATCTCTGCCTGGTTTTGGTAACAGGATGGTACTAGCTTTGTAGAATGAGTTTGGAAGGCTTCCCTCCTTTTCTCGTTCATGGAATGATTTGAGGAGTACTGGTATTAATTTGGTTGGTAGGCATTTGATGGCATCTTCTGTTTCCTTGCTTGAAATTGATATGTTTAAATTGTGCATGTTTTCTTGACTCAGTTTTGCTCGATCATATGCCTCTAGAAATTTGTTGGTTTTCTATTTTACTGGAGTATAAATTTTCAAAATTGTTTCTAATTGTCTTCTGTATTTCAATAGTGTCTGTCATGATATTTCCTTTTCACGAATTTTAGTATTTTGAGTTTCCTCGTTCTTTTCGTTAGATTGGCTAAGGGTTTGTCAGTTTTATTCATTTTCTCAAAGAACTAGATTTTTATTTTGTCAATTTTTTTTAATTGCTTCATTTCAATTTCATTGATTTCTACCCTGATTTAAATTATTCCTATCTCATACTACTTTTGGTGTGTGTTTATTCCCCCTTTTCTAAGGGCTTTGGGCTATAATGTCAAGTCATTTATTTGTTGACTTTTTTCTTCTTTTAATAAATGAACTCCATGCAGTGAACTTTCCTCTTAGCACTGCCTTCTAGTGTCCCATAGATTTTGGTAGGTTGTATTGGAGTTCTCATTTACCTCTAAGAATTTTTTTTTTTTTTTAAAATCTCCTTCCTGATGTCTTCTGTTATCCAAGTGTTGTTCAATAGCATATTGTTTAAGCTACTCTAGGTGTTCAAATTAGCTTCTAATTTTTATTTTATCATTGATTTCTAATTTCATTCCATTATGGTCAGATAAAATTCAGGGTAGAATCTCTAGTTTTCTTCGTATTTGCTAAGACTTTTTTTGTGGCATAACATATTGTCTATTTGGGAGAAGGATCCATGTGCTGTTGAGAAGAAAGTGTATTTGCTCTTTGGTGGATGGAATATTTGATAAATGTTGGTTAAGTCCAAATTATTGATTGTATTATTGAGTTTCTATAGTTTGTTTATTTTTTGTTTGGAAGATGTATCCAGTGGTGAGAGAGGTGTATTAAAAACACCCAGTATTATTGCTGTAGTCTATTTGGTTCTTGTGTTTGAGAAGGGTTTGTTTGACATACATAGATGCCCCATTGTTTTGGGCATAGATACTTATGATTGTTATGTCTTGCTGATGTATGAATCCCTTAAGCAGTATGAAACGTCCTTCTTTATCCCTTTTCACTAGCTTTGGTTTGAAGTCCACTTTATCTGATATGACGATGGAAACCCCTGTTGTTCACATGGTCCATGTGAGTGGTATGCTTTTTCCCATCCTTTCACCTTCAGTCTGTGGATGTCTTTTTCTGTGAGATGAGTCTCTTGAAGATAGTATATTGTTGGGTCTTTTAAAAAAAAATCCAGTCTGTCAGTCTATATTTTTTGATTGATGAGTTTAGGCCATTCACATTCAGGGTTATTATTTGTATTCCCAAACATTTTGGTTTTTATCTTGACTTGGTTTTTACTTTGATTGGCCTTTCCTTTAGTGTAGTGTCTTCTTTTGCTGATTTTCATTGTTTTTCATTTCCTTCTGGAATATTTTGCTGAGGATGCTCTTGAGTGTAGGCTTTCTCGATGTCAAGTCTTTTAACTTTTGTTTATTATGAAAGATTTTTAAATCTTTTTACCATTAAAACTGAAGCTTAATTTTGCTGGATAAGATTCTTGGTTGGTATCCATTTTCTTTCAGAGCCTGGTATGTGTTGTTCCAGGATCTCCTGGCTTTGAGGGTCTTGGTTGAAAAATCTGCTGAGATACAAATTGATCTCATTCTTCTCTCTATGACCTTTAAGATTCTATCATTTTTCTGTGTGCTAGGCATTTTCATTATAATGTGCTTTGGTGTAGATCTGTGGTAAGTTTGTACATTTGGTGTCCTGTAAGCGTCTTGTATTTGATTTTCCAATTCATTCTTCATGTTTGGGAAACTTTCTGATGTTATTTCATTGAAGAGATTGTGCATTCCTTTGAATTTGAATCTCTGTGCCTTCCTATATCCCAGTAAATCTTAGATTTGGTCTTTTGATGCTGTCCCACAATTCTTGGATGTTCTCTTTATGGTTTCTTACTATCTTCACTGTGTGATCAACTTTATTTTCAAGATTGTATACTTTGCCTTCATTTTCTGATGTTCTGTCTTCCAAGTGATCTATTCTGTTGGTGATACTTTCTATTGAGTGTTTTATTTGGTTTATTATTTTCTTCATTTGAAGGATTTCTGATTGTCTTTTTTTTTTTCTCCCCAGAATCTCTCTTTCTTGAAGTAATCTTTTGCTGCCTGTATTTGCTCTCTTAGCTCTTTGTTGGAGTGATCAATTTTTGCCTATATTTGCTCACTTGGGTCATTCTTTAATTTGTAGATTATTTTAATTATGTGCATTCTGAACTCCTTTGACATTTCATGAACTGCGCTGTCCATGGATTCTATTATTGTAATAAGTTTATTGGGGGACACTTTCCTCCCTTGTTTTTTCGTGTTATCTGTGTCTTACTTTCTTGCAGTGTAGATCTGAGATATTACAGTTTCTACCCTATAATCTTGTAGTGTTCCTGCAGATTGCTTGTATCTCACCTTGGTGTTGAGCTTCTAGTCCCCGTCCCCTGTCCCAAGATAAATGCTACTGCAACTGAACATGTGATGGTGGCAGTATCAGTTACTCAGGATAGCAGTGGGCTGCAACCACTTTCAGAGATGGGGCTGAAAAGGTGGGCTGCCTGTTCAAAGACACAGGTGACTCCAGATCCTATCTGTTTTCCTAAGGAGGAGACTAATGCTTGGGGAGGGCTATGGAGTTGGCTGCTGTGTCCCAAGATGGAGGTGGGCCAAACCTGGGGTACAGTGTATCTCAATTGTTTCTAATGGGACTTCTGGTGTTAATTTTATTGTTTTCTTTGATTGTGACAAGTCATGCTTTTGTCTTACTGTTTTCAAGATTTTTTTTCTTTATTTTTGGTTTTCACTATTTTGAATATGGATCTTTTCTGTGTATATTTTGTTTTGAGGTAGGGGAGCTTTTTTAATGCGTGGATTATTATTTTTAACCTACGTTTGGCAGTTTCTACCATTATTTTTTCTCTCCTTTTTTTTTTTTTTCAGATGTTGAACCCAGGAGTGCTTTTTAATATTTTGTGTTTTTATATACTTTTAAAAAATATTTTATTTGAGACAGAGTCTCAATAAGTTGCTTTAGGCCTGCCTCAAGTTGTTGTATTTTTATACCCTTATTTATTTACTTTTATGTGGTGCTGAGGATTGAACACAGTGCCTCACATATGCCAGGTAAGCATTTTATCACCGAGTTACAACTGCAACCCCAGGCATTATTTCTTAAAAAAAAATACATGTTCTGTTTCCCTTTTCCTCTCTTGGTTATTTTATGTTGGTGTACCTAATGGTATGATTCTCTTCCTCCTCCTCCTCCTCCCTTTTCTTCTTTTCTCCTCTTTTCTTCTCATTACAAGGTATTGAAGCCTGGGGTACTTTACCACTGAGCTACATCTTCAGTCCTTTTTATGTTTTATTTTGAGGCAGGATCTTACTAAGTTATCCAGGCTGGCCTCAAACTTTGATTCTTTTTTCCTTAACCTTCCAAGTGGTTTGGATTATAGGTATACCATTGTTCCAGCTCTGAAGCTGTTCTTCAGAGGTATACTTTTTAAAGTATTTTACTTAGATTGCATAATCTGTATTGGTCTACTTTTAAGTTTGTGTGTTTATTTTGTCTACCAGCTCAAAACTTTTGAGCCTCTTCAGTAAAATTTACACTTTGAAGTTCCATTTGGTTGAAAGATATATTTCTCTAGTATCTGGGTACCCTCAGTGACAGTTTCTGTTGCCTTTTTTCCCCCTTGTATATGGGTCACATTTTTCTATTTTTTTGTATGTCTTATAATTTTTAGTTGAAAACAAATTTTGGATAATACATTGTAACCATTGTGGGTAATGATTTTTGTTTCTCCTTGTGGGTCATTGTTTGGTCATTTGTTGCCTGATTTCATTGAACAAATTCTCTAAAATCTTATTTTTTCTCATATAGCTCTACTCAAATGTATACCCCACTTTTTTTTAAGTTTAACTTTGTAGGTTTACCATATCTGTAGCCCATATGACAAACTTAATGGCTCGGTTGTACTTAAGCCTTCCCGAGTTACATCCCCAGTCCTTTTAAAATATTTATTTTATTTTGAGAGGTGGTCTTGCCAAGTTACCATTATTGGCTTTGCACTTGCAGTCCTCCTGCCTTAGCCTGGGAATATAGGTGTGTGCTATGGTGCATAGCCTTTAAGTCTTCTTAACCAGCTAGGTTTTTACCTTTAACTGTTGGATGTATATATGGTGTAGACGATTTTATTTTTCAAGGAGATCCAAGGTTTTCTTCCGGTCAGTCCTTAGATGGAGCAGCATTGAATTACGTGCACAGTTTTTTCAGATGATCAGGGGAATATGTATTATTTTTAAGTTTCTTGTCTTAAGAGTTTACCCTGTGTCAGAGTAACTTATTGTTTAGCCAGGTTTTGGTCAGAGGTTATATGAGAGCCCCATGAGCATTATTGGTTGGTAGATTTGTATGTGGCTTGGGAACTGCTTTTAAGTCTGCCACAGATCCTTATTCATTTTCTCTGATGGGTGCAGTGTAGTTTATGTGTACATTTTTCTAGATTCCTGAGGATGAGTGTGATTTGAGGGCTTTTCGTTTCTGTCTAGTTCCTTGGTTCTCTCAGTTAATCTTATGGTCTGCTGCTTTGCTCATTTTTACTGGTAACTTGGAGTTACTAGTCTCACTTGATTGCTCACCGCCAAAATCTCCATGGTGGGGTCTTCTTACTCCTGAGCTTACTTAAATTTTTTGTGTAATTAAACTGGACATGGAATTCATGTACTCTATTATACTTTTATTTATTTAGTTTTAAAAATATTTTTTGTTTTAGTTGTAGTTGGACACAATACCTTTATTTTATTTTTATGTGGTGCTGAGGATAGAACCCAGCACCCTGCAAGCGCTCTACCACTGAGCCACAATCCCAGCCCCTATACTTGTAATTTTGATTGACAAATTATTGTATACATTTATGGGTTACAGTGTGATGATGTAGAATATGTATATAATGTGAAATTCTCCATTGTTTTATAGAGTGCTCTTCTGCATGAACTCCCAACCTTGTTTGTTTATAAGTAAGTCTGTCCTCTTGGGTTGAATTATTGAGCTCTTTGGTTCTTAAAGACCCATTCACTGTGTAACCGCTAAACATATTCCTTTGAAACTCGAAGTGGAGACAGTATTCTCCCAGAGATATGCTTTCGCAATGATAGGCTTTTGGGAAGGAGGATGAGTATGGTAGTCCTTTCCTTTTTTAGTTTCTCTCTGCCAACATGGGACCCTCTGCTACACCAGCAAGTTGGGGCAAAGATAATAGGGTTCCAGGATTCTTGACTTGTAAAATTGGGAGCAGTGCATGGGAGCTGCCAAGGCTGAATAGGATAAGAAGCACTGGTAGCTTGGTCCTCCCTCTGGATATTAGAAATATCCCTTATTTTCTTGACCATCCTACCAGAGTGGAATTTCTCTAACCAGGGGGAAGAAGTGGGAAATAGGTCACGATGGGAACAGGTCATAGCTCCCAAACCATGGACTTTTACTATTCTATTTTTTAAGATTTACTACATTTTCTTGAAAAAAATTTTTCTATTTTATGCATGTCCTGGAACAGTTACAGAAACTTTAAATGGCTTTCACCTGTGAAGTTGTTTACTGCTGTGTGGAAAAGATCCCTAGAGCCCTTTACTCTGCCATTCTGGATGTTCTGTCTGTCCTCAGCTTTTTTTTTTTTTTTTTTTTTTTAAAGAAATAAGAATATATCATGGTTTTATTGAATACAAATGACATTGTCTGTTCACTTTCAGTCTTTGGTTTTCTTTCTTTCCTTTTCCCTCCCTCCCTCTCTTCTTCCTTTCCTACTTCCCTCCCTTCCTCCTTCTCTTTCTTTTTCTTTCTCTTTCCTTGTAATTGTTTGATACTTCCTTTTGTATTTTGAATAATTAGTAATGCTTTTATTCAGTGTGTTTAGGTTGATGATGTTATAATTTGCGATTTTACTTTTTAGAAGTATAAAATGATGTGCAATTCAGATCATACTGAACTGTATTTTTCAAAAGAGGAGTTGAAACCATTTACCCAAGTAGATTCTAGAGTTTTTTTTTTTTTTTTTTTTTTTTTTAAAGAACTCTGTCCTTGTAAATTTTGTTGCATGGTGTTATTTGGCACCACAAAATTGCATGAATGAAGTTCACTAGTTTATACCTTTTTACTCTTTAGAAATTTGATTCTAAAATTCCTACTCTCCATCTACCTACCTACCTACCTGCCTACTTACCTATTTTCTCCTTCCCTCCCTCCCTCCATCCTTCCCTCCCTAGGGTTTGAATCCAGGGGCACTTAACCTATAAAGCCACATCCCCAATCCTTTTTTTATTTTGAGACAGGTCCTCAGTAAGTTGCTGAGGCTAGCTTTTAACGTGTGATCTACCTGCCCTAGCCTCCTGAGCCACTTGAATTACAAACATGTACCAGCCAGCTTGCCTCACTTTCTTTTTCTACATTTATTACCTTATTACATGTGGTTAGACATTAATTTTTTGTGGAGACAACTTCCAATAAGTTGATAATTTCATTCATTATATACTGATACTCATTAATATTGTTTGTGTTATTCAGCCTTGTATCACATGATCAGCCATACTTTATTTTTTGGTGGTATTAGATATTGAACCCAGAAATGCTTTGCCACTGAACTATATCCCCAGCCTTTTTTATTTTTCATTTTGAGACATCTTCTATGTTGCCCAGGCTAACCTTGAACTTGCAGTCTTCTGCCTGTCTTCATAAGTCACTAGGATTACAAGTGTGCACCACCACACCCACCACACCCAGCTTCATCCATGATCTTGAGCTGTGAAAAAGTATTACTGTTAGCTATTTTTACATGAGAAATAGACCAGATGGCAATCAGTTAACTTATACCTCTTGGGACATCTTTCGCGCTCTCACTGTCTCTCTCTCTCTCTCTCTAACTAGAGATTGAACCCAGGAGTGTTCTACTTCTGAGCAATACCCCCAGTCTTTTCTGTTTTGAAAATGTCTTTTGACACAGAATCTTGCTATGTTGTTCAGGCTGGCCTCAAACATGCACTTCTCCTGAGTAGCTGTGATTAGAAGCCACTGTACCTGACTGACACAATTCCTCACAAGCAAATCTTTAGGATGTTTCTGATTTACTAAGTCTAAAGTATCTTCCTCCCACTACAACATATTATATCTCTGGTTCTGAAGACCATGGGAATCTTTGTGGAGAGTTGGAATGTAATCTTGCTTATCTATATAAGTTCCTTGTAAATATGCTTATTTCCAGCAGAGAGGAAAGGTAAACTTTTTTTGTTGTACTCTTGTTACAGGAATCACTTGTTTTATATTGATGAGGAGGTATTGTGAAAATAGGGTACAGTAGACTGTCCTAGTCCTGTCCGTGGTGCTTGTGAAGAGTCTTTCTGTATTTAGTTATTTTTATGTGGCGCTATCAAATCCAGTGCGTCACATGTGCTAGGCAAGGAAGGGTTCAACCACTGAGCCCCAACCCCAGCCCGTTGGCAGGGTTTTGAGGCTATTGAAGACAGTCCTATAGTGACTTTTTTAGTAGGACTATTAGTATGTCATTGTTTGTTTTCCTGTTTCTATTGTTTGTAAAAATTACTGTCCAGAAAAAAATATTCATGTTTAGAAGTAAAGTGGGTTAGATAGTAAAACCTGACCTTCATTTCTGAAGACAGCACAGTAAAGCATGAATGAAGTTGGCTAGTTCAGGTCAGTGTGCATGCCTATAATAATTCTACCAGTCTAGGAGACTGGGGCAGGAAGATCTCAAGTTTGAGGTCAGCCTGGGCATCGTAGCAAGACCTGCCTCAAAAAAACAAACAGGGCTGGGGTTGTGACTCAGTAGTATAATGCTTGCCTAGCATGTGTGAGGTACTGAGTTTGATCCTCAGCACTACCTAAAAATAAATAAATAAAGGTATCATGTCCATCTACAACTTAAAAAAATTAAAAAACAAAAATCAGACTAATGGTAAGCATTATATGACTTTGGTTTTATTTTTGTTTTTCTTCCTCTGCCTCCAGACATGCTACATTTGTGATGAACAAGGAAGAGAAAGCAAAGCAGCCACTGGTGCTTGCATGACATGTAATAAACATGGATGTCGGCAAGCTTTTCATGTAACCTGGTGAGTACATTTCCATCATTGTGTAGAAAAGCAATTGGTAAACGACTTGTTATTAAAGTTATAAGTTAAAAACTTAGATATCCAAGTATTAGTTACAGTAAGTTTTATTGGAATAGTTTTTATTCTTATTTACTTATTTGTAGTAAAGATAATTCTAATAAGTGATTATATTTACTAATGAGAATTTGCAGTAAGTGGACCTGGGTTCTAATGTACACTAAGCTCTCATTTAATCTTGTTTAAAATATTAGTATTGGTCACATACCCTTTGATTTGTAATTAGGATGAAATGAGCTGATATAGGTAGACTTGGCACAGTGTCTGAAATATTAGTAAGAATTCATGGTGCTTATTCACCTTCTTTGTTTCAAGGGATATTAATATTTCATTTTTGAGGTTATGTGGGCTGCCTCTCACACATTTACATCATCAAATTTCAAGGACACAAATTATTAAAAACTAGATATTTTACATAATAATTAAAAAATGTTTGGGGATAATCCACATACTTATTAATTTTAATAATCCGTTTATGCCTGATGGTTAATGTAGGCACATGCTCATTTCTTGAGCTTTTAAGTATTTGGATATACAAAGTATATTCTAGGCTGTTTGAGGGGGTGAAAAGATTTTTATAAATTATCTTTATTACTATGCCTAATTTTTCAAAGATGAAATTCCCTTTTTGGGTATGAAAACTATTTTAATACTGTGATTTTGTAGTATTAAAATTGTGTAAGGTCAAATTGACAAGAGTTGTCATTGTAAACTAGCAGTGTGTGTGGGTGTGTGTGTGTGTGGCGAGGTTGGGGGGGTGCGCACACACACAAGCACATCTTCGCACCAAGAATCGAACACAGGGCCTAGTGGGTGCCAGGCAAGAATTCTACAACTGAGACACCCCAGAGCCCTGTATTTTGTATTTTTTTTTAAAAATCTAAACAACATAAGTTTCAGTTTTATTTCTTCTACTGATTTTGGCTAAAGAGCACAACTTAAGTTTCTTGTCTATGTGCTATGTCACTGTTCCTTCAAGAGTTGTGAACTTAGTCCTGGGTGAATGAATTTTTCCTCTTAAACATACTCAATTTGCATCCATGGGCTAGATATATCATTTTATCGTTTTAGAGAGTCAAGGGCTTTATTTGTACTTCTGATGTAGATTGAAAAAGTAAACTGAATTGTTAATTATGAAGTAGGATGTAATTTATCCTAAAGTTTTTTTCTTTTTAAAAATGTGACGTCATAGTGTTGTCCAGGTTGATCTCAGAATTCTGGGTTCTCCTGACCTTTCTACTTCATTTAGCCTCCTGAGTAGCTGGGCCTACAGGCACACTGTACTGTGCCTGCCTGTGTCTCTGTCTTTGTCTGTATGTCTCTTCTGTCTGTCTCTATTTATTCTTTTTTTTTTTTTTGGGTGCTAGGGATTGAACAAAGGGCCTAGCACTTGCTAGGCAAGCACTCTATCACTGAGCTATATCCTAGCCCCTGTGCCAAACGTAATGTCTATTTGCTAGCATTAATATGCATACATCTTCATCCTTGGTAGAGATGAAGAACTTATTTTTTCATTTATTCATACTGGAAATTAAACCCAAGGGTGCTCTACCACTGAGCTAGATTCCCAGACCTTTTTATTTTTTGAGAGAAAGGGTCTCATTAAGTTGCCCAGGCTGGCCTCAAATTTGGGATCCTCCTCCTCAGCCTCCAAGTACTAAAGAGCTTATTTTAAATCATAACTATACATACCCTTTAAAAAAAGATCAGTTGCAGGTTGGAGTGAGATGTACTTTGCCACAACTAGAATAAAGCCTTTTATCTTAGAAGATATATTTCTTACAAACATATTTAAGAGTAAATTTTGTTCATTTCTTTATGCTGTATTGTTTTTTAATCCATGCACCTGGACTTTATTTTCAGTGCTCAGTTTGCTGGACTTCTATGTGAAGAAGAAGGTAATGGTGCAGATAACGTCCAGTATTGTGGCTACTGTAAATACCATTTTAGTAAGCTGGTAAGAATTAGTTTTGAATTTAATATTAAAATACTTAGCAATTAGTTTTGACAATAGAGTGACACCATTATTTTAAAAAAGTGTAAGAAGTTTCTTTTACCTCAATTTTTACTTATGATTAATTTGTTTAGCATGTTCTTTATTGGAAATGAGAAGATTTAATTTAAAAAAGATTTTTCTCTGCTTGTGTTCTCTTGTAAAGGTGAATAGTCTAGAATATTCTAACTTAGAATATATATAAAAGTACTTGATAGCAAATTTTGCTGTACATTTAGTAGAAAAATTATTTTGTATAGAACTCTTACATTATTTTCAGTTAATTTGACTTTTGGTGTGTCATTATCCTTTTGTGATTTCTTTTCACTTGTTTCTCGTTTTTCTGTTTCATTACTGTTACCCATGTCATTTTAAATTTATTTTCATTTTTATTTACTAGGAAATAATAAAATTGAAGTAAGGCTTTTTGACCTTAAAAAATGTATTTAAGTCCAACTTTGGAAATGTTTTAGATTTAATCAGTCTTTGCTGTTAAAATTAGCATGGATGATTGAGTTGGTAGTAATATATGATTAATCATTTCATATTTATGTTCATGTTCCTTTGAAGGGTCAGTATTTCTTTAATGTCCCAAGTGTTTCTTTCTCAGTCCTTACACGTTCATACACTGAAGTTTTAAGGCACCTTTGTTTTTCTTTTAGTATTTATTATTACCTTTTTCTCAAGAATGCGGCTTGCTTCTTCCTTCCTTTCTTCCTCTTTCCTTTCATATTAATAACATTAATAGGGGCTCCTGTCTAAATGAACAATGCATATCTCCAGTTTTCTGTATTTCAACCATATGAAATACAGTCATTAAAGTCATCACATAATGATGAGGGACTACATATAAGATGGTATCCCATAAGTTTATATTGGAAGTGAAAAATTTGTATTTGTTTAGTAATGTTACCTTAGCTTTCATGTCTAGATATGCTTAGATACACAAATACTTAGCATTAGTATTCAGTATAGTATTATGTTGTACAGGTTTATAGTCTAGAAACCATGGGCTATACCATATAGCCTAGGTGTGTAGGAAACTGTACCATCTAGGTTTGTGTAAGAGTACTTTGTCTGATATTTGTACAATGAGAAAATCACTTAATAGCATATTCCCTAGAATGTATCCAGTTTTTCAGTGACACATGACTCTACCTAAAGGTTTATCTCTATTATTTGATGTGAAGGATTTGATTTAATGACTGATAAAAAATAATGAACTGTTCAAGAGAAATTTTGAGATTGTAAAATCGAAAATTTTGCTTCTGGGTATTAAGCCATGCTGGAATCTTTATTTTCTAAATGAGATGTGGTACAGATAAAAATATAAAAATAATGAAATGGATTTTGAAGTTTGTACAAATAGAATTTTCTCATTGCTAGTTATTGACAGAAAGTTATCCCATTTGCTAGTTGGGAAAGAAGTCTGTTTAATAATTTAATAAGATCATATAAATTATTTGCATATATCATTTCTTTTATGGTCATTTTTATCTAGTTTAAACTAATTATAGTCTCAATAATTTTTAAACACCCCAAATAAGTTTTGCCTTTGTACTTTATTATGCAGTTGTGTAAATATTTTAATTTTATTTAAATGTATAATGCTTTTAGTAATGCTTTGAAAAATGCATGGGTCTAATACTGACATTTCCTTTACTTTTTTCTTAATGAACTGTAAAGATAAGTTTCTAGAAAACCATATTTCTTAATACTGGAAGTATAAGATTAAAAGCTTCTTGCTTTAGTAGTGGCATAAAGTAACTCTTCAAATATTTACTTTTCTATTCTTCTAGTCTTGGCATCCTTCTTTAACGATGGCATTTTCTCTTTTGATTGAAATATATATTTTTAAGACAGACATTGAAAATAGGTAATCTATTTTCACACAACTTAATATACAAAAATATGGCATTAATGTTAAATTTGGGGTTAGTTTTTTCTTTATAACAATGGATGATGTCTAAACTGGATTATATAAATTGAAATAGTGACTTTTAAAAAACTTTACCAGACATTTAAAATATTTTACACTTGAATTAGTTTAAATCTAACAAAAATTATTTAAAATTTTTATATACATATACACATATGTATATATATTTTCTTTTTTAGAAAAAGAGCAAACGGGGATCAAATAGGTCATATGATCAAAGTTTAAGTGATTCTTCCTCTCACTCTCAGGATAAACATCATGAGAAAGAGAAAAAAGTAAGTGGATTTGTTGTTGCTAAATATGTAGCACATCAATTTAATAAAAAAATTTGTTTATTTAGATAAGATTCTGATGCCTAAATTGAGACATTGAAATACAGAAAATTTTTGACAAATGAAAGAGCATTAAAACCAAAGAGTAGGCTTAAAATAATGCCATATTTGTGAATATGATTTTACCCATTGTGATTGAAAATTTAAAGTGCAACTTGATTGAAAGCATGAGAGTGATTTCTTGCATGTGTTAACTGTGGTCTTGTGAAATCTTTAGGTGACTTCAGCAATAATACTTTGTTGCTATATATCATTAACTGATTACTTCACATGTAAGTAATTATCTCATCAGCTTTTCTCTTTTATAATAGAACAGATCTGAAGTCTTGTATATTCTTGGGTGGTTTTTCTTTTTTTAGTTGTGCTAATGGTTTATTATTTTTTTCTAATGGCCAAATGTTACACTATTTGTTTGAGAATATTTTGTCTTTTAATTGAAATGCTAAAATCTTGCCTAAATACTAATCTGTCTTCTTCTGACTTGTCTTCTGCATATATTTTACTTAGGTTAAAGGATATAGTTAATTTTTAACAAACTAAAAATGAATATTGTAGAATTATCATACTTGATTTATAATTCTTTTAGGAACATATTGCCAGTGTACTATTTATTAATTGTTTGAATGGAAGGAGGCTAGAAAGTGCATCTTAAATAGAAGAGTATTCTTATATAGTTGATATAAATTAGTTTTTGAAAATATTTCGGCACATCACAACATTTTCACATTTTTTAAATAATTAGGATTTGGGGAATGCTAATGTATAATTATTTAAATACCTTTTGGTTCAAGTTTTGTTTGTGCCTTTTTTGAGGTAAACATTTAAAATTTTTCAGTATTCAGTATTAGGATTAGATTTCCTGTTAGGATTAAAATAATAAATATAACTTTATGTTTAAGTTTAGGACAGTTATTATGTATGTATGTATGTGTATATGTATGTATATATAAATACATATATTTAATTTTAGGCAGCAAGTACACATTTATCTTGACTTTGTTATGGAGCTGTTTTTGTGATAATGTTGCAATAGTGGGGATCTATCTTGTGTCTGTCGTTTGAATTGCCAATTAAAAATGGCAGGATTGGTTTAATTAGTAAATTTAGTAAGAGACACCATGAGATTTTATTTAAGCTTTTAAGATCATGATTTGCACATTCTTAGGTAGGACTCATTATAAAGTGTGAAGAAGGAAATTTCATCTTTAATGATCTCATTAAGTTGTCTAGGCTTGCCTTGAACTTGAGTTTAGTTTGTTTCAGCTTCCTCCATTGCTGGGACTACAGGCTTGGGCCACCAGTACTCATTGCCCAATACGTTTACTATTACTGGTATATTATTAAAGGTACCGTAATTCAGGAACAACCAGATGGCAAAGATACATATGATAATTTATGGGGGAAGTATGTAGAGCTTCCATGTCCTGTCATAATGTGTAACCCTCTTAGTGCCTCCAAATATTCACCAGCCTGGAAGCTCTCTAAACCCCACTGCTTTTTAAGTTTTTTAAATAGAGGTCTCATGCTATCACCTTTATTGATTAAGTCATTAGTCATTAGTCATTGGATTCAATCTCCAGTATCTCTCCTCTTCCCAGGGGCCCAGGGGTAGGACTGAAATTTCCAATACATGGTTGGATTTTCTGATGATCATCCAACCAATAAGAGTCATTAGCATAAAAAAGAATCATTAGCATGAACTCAAAGGTGGTTGAAAGGAGGCATATAATAATGAATAACAAATGTATTTCTCTTATTCCTAATATTCAGGGATTAGAGGGTTTTTAGAAAAGCTCTGTACCAGAAATTGCTTAGGGCAGAGATCAAATAAATATTTCCTGTTTTATATGTCACAACTGCAAAATAGAATTTTATTTTTCTTAAGTAGCAAAGTGGTATATAAAATTAACAGTTTCTTTGACTGTAGTAGAAATCACTAGAAATATATTTTAGTGATCTTTAATAAGGAAGTCATCTCTGTTGTTCCATACTTGTTAAAATGTTTTAAAAGAACCAACCTCACTTGTAAACCACTTCAATTTGAAGCTATTAAAAAATACTTTTTAGGAATGATTAAGCTCCCTTGGGTTGTGGCTCAGTGGTAGAGCGTTTGCTTAGCATACATGAGGAACTAGGTTTGATCCCTGGCACCACATAAAAATAAAGAGAAATAAAATAAAGGTATTGTGTCCATCTACAACTAAAAAAATTTTTTTTAAAAAAGAATGATTAAGCTGCCATCATTATGTAAAACTATAATGCACCAATAAAAACATGGGAAAAAAGCAATGTTTGAAAATTTAAAAAATGATTAAGCTATTTTTTCATGGGAAGGTAAAGGACTATTAGTAACTTACAGTAACTCATGGTAGTTAGAAGAAAATGGAGTTATTCTGACTTAAATTTCCTGTTCTTATGTTTAAAGAAGCTCTGCCACAGAACTAGGTGTGGGAAGGGTTCAGAAATGTTAAGAATTTATTTCTAAAGGATAAGTATCATTATTTGGAAATGAGCGTTTATTTGTTTCATTGATAATCTTGTAGCAGTTCATTTCGTCTTCAGACTAATCTTTCTATTCCCCATCGTCAGTTAATCCATGTTGTGTCAGAAGTGTAGTATTAGTTTATAGGAAAAGTCACCATTAGTAATTGTATTACAGATGCTCCTCTACTCCAGGTGGGGCTACATTCCAGCAAGCTTGTTGTAAGTTGAAAAGTCAAGAGTACATTTGATGTACCTAATCTGGTGAACATCACAGTTTAGGGGTACACAGTATAGTATACTGTATAGTTAATGCTTGTGGTTTTAGAGTTGGCTGGGAGTTGCTACTTGCTGACTTTGTCCAGGATGGCCAGATAGAATTGTATCTCATATTGCTAGCCAAGAAAAGCTCAAAATTCAGAATTCAAAGTATGTTTTTTTTTTAACTGAATGAGTATTGCTTTTGTGAAATGAGTATTGTGAAAAGATTTTGTACCAGTTTAAAAATCACAGGTTGGACCATATTAAGTTGGGGACTGTCTATTTGTAGAAATGCACTCAGTTCCAAATATATATGCCAGAAGTCCATCTGTGCCCTTTTACAATGAGATGGGATTTATCTCCTACCCTTAATTCCAGTTTGTTGTTAACAACTGGCAACAGATATAGACACCTTTTCCATCATAAACTCTGTTATGGTGAAGGTTTGTGGCTTTTTGATTAGTGTTTTGTACACCTGGGGGATTGATTGGATATCTCTTTTAAGGTTACTAATCTCTTTGGAGAGAATTAGACTAATTTCTTCTGTAACCCGGAGAAATAAGAATCAATGCATTGTCATTACTACTCTATGTCCCTTTAAAAGTTTTCAGCTTTGAGAGTTACCTGGCACCTGTTTCTTATTTTGTGTTCTTACCCTTTTGAAATCTTGCACTCAAGTTGAAGCTTTCAACTTCTGCATATGTAGAGAGCTAAGAAAGGGCAGAACTTAAAACATTTTAGAATGTCCAGGGTATGTTTGGAAAGGCCAAAATGAGATGAGATGACTGCTTAGCTAAGAAGGGCCTGATTTATGAAGAGTTTTTTTTTGTTAAATAAGCAGTTTTATTTGGTAAAATCATCATTCATGGAAAACTGCAGCTCAAAAGCACAGGGAGGTCTGTGAATCCTCAAAGTGTGTGCTACAGTTTACTGCAGTAAGCCTGCTGGTATGGGCTCCTCTCAAAAGATGCAGGATAGGGCTGGGGATGTAGCTCAAGCGGTAAGGGGCGAGTCTGGCATGCAAGGGGCTCTGGGTTCGATCCTCAGCGCCACGTAAAAATAAAGATGTTGTGTCCACCGAAAACTGAAAAATATTAAAAAAATTCTCTCTCTCTCTCTCTCTCTCTCTCTCTCTCTCTCTCTCTCTCTCTCTCTCTCTCTCTCTCCCTCTCCCTCTCCCCCCACCCCCCCCACCCCTAAGGAAAAAAAGCAAAGATGCAGAATAGCCGATATAAGACTAAATAGAATATCGAAGTAAGCCACTAATAGCCTCCAAAATTTTGCGTTCACTTAAGGTATTTTGTTTCCTTTTTAATGGTGCAAGTCTGGAGAAAACAGTTTTTCTTTGCCAGAGGAATTTGGCATTGTGATTTCTTCCCATAGAGTTTACTTGTTGATTAGGTCTTTGAATTTTATTGTGTGTGTGTGTGTTTCTTATCAGCCAACACTGCTGGCAAAGGTGTGATTATATCACAGATCTGATTTTCCGAAAAATAGTGATGGTTTTGGAAATCAGAGGATGAGGCATTTGCACTAAATTCTTGACATACCTATTTGCCTCAGCTGGCAAGGGAGTTTAGGTTCTTCTGTGAGAATACTTGAGACATATTGGAGTCTTTGCTACTTGGTGTGATCTGATATTGACCCTTAGGTAGAAGTGGTATGGCAGAGGCATTAGAATGTCCAAAGACAACCTACTTACCAAGTACCTTCAGTCTGTGCAATGGATTTAATCATGCATTTGGTACTATAAGAGCAATAACTAATCATGGTGGTAATTCACCATAAGTGTTCAGTTTCTCTTAGCCTTTTTTGTTCCTGTTAGTTCTGCAGGGCTTCTGTGTTGAGATACTGAATCTCTTACGACCTCTGCTACCTTTACATCCTTTTCCAAAGTTGTGGCTTTCTTTTGTTCTCCTGGAATTCTGTATTGCTTCTGTTAGACCACCCAGGAAAGGGATATAGTTTGATGAATGATTTATATATTCCACTAGTACTTCTGTATGTGATGCTCTTCTCATTTGGGGATAAAGATGTGCATTTGACATAACAGTAGTCAAAACTTTTCCTGTAAAGAACCACATAGTAAATATTTTGGGCTCTGTAGGCCGTGTATAGTCTTTGTCACATATTTTTTGCATTTTTTGGTAAAGAATCCTTTATTTTTTGGTACCAGGGATTGAACGCAGGGGTAGTTAATGACTGAGCCATATCCCCTGCCTTTTTTATTTTTAAACAGTGTCTCACTAAGTTGCTAAGGCTGGCTTTGAACTTGCCTCAACTTTCCAAGCTGTTGGGATTATAGGTCTGTGTCACCACGCCTGGCCTTTAAATGTATTTTCTGATATTCAGTCTATAATCATCTCTTCAATTTCTTCTCATCACCATATGATAAAATTCTATTTATTTCCTGGTTGACCATAAAATATCTCACATTTTGCTACTCATTACTATAGATTTCCCTCAAATCTTATAGTTGGCTTGCATGACCCTTACTCTTCTTCCAGAAAGCCGTGTCTTTAACAGCATCACATTCTCATCAACAAACTGTCCAACTGTGAAAGAGGCATAACATTTACTCTTCTTGTGAGATATGTAGTTGGGACACAGGAGAATTCTGGGTCAGAGATGAAGGATAATTAATTACTTAAAACAAAGAAATAACCAGAGTATCAACATGTTTGCACCATTCTCCAAGGCCTAATTCATAGAGCAACAACAGAAAAAGGGCCAGATGACATTTTCTCATGCTTAAAGGTGAAAACATGGCTGCTTGTTGCACCTGTGGTAGACACAGTATTTTCTGAGCCTATTCACTATATAAACAATCCTGAAAAGATGGTTTAGAATTATGGACAGTAATGCTTCACTTGAAAGACATACAGAAATGATTTGTTATGTAGAGTTGTCTCTGAACCCAGTATAATTCAAATTACAGTTGGTTTTATACCATGTTTACTTTTTATTCACTGCTAAGTTCAAAATAGGCATTCTTGATTGACAGTTTTCCTCCAAGATATAAATCAGGGACTTAAATTTCTTCTCTTTTGTGACTCTGTCTTCTTTAAAATATTGCTTTCATGACTACTGTGCTCATTTGTATTAAATAAATCAGTGTGGCCACTAAATAGCTGGGGCTATTAAGGACTGGATCTAGAAGTGTCATACAGTGGCCACATGTAACTGCACAGAAAGCTTGAAAATGTCTGTTTATATTCCAAATAAGAAGAAGTGAGATTGGTGAATAACTGTTTCTTTCTACCTCATTTAGCTCATTCTTTTTGTAAACCATATATATAATTATAGAGAATTAAACAAGGGCAGAGCATTTATAAAATTAAAGTTATAAAACAAAAAAACCCACTCAAGATACCACCATCAGAAATAGCCATCATTACTGCTAAGTAAACATTCCAGATTTTCTGTTCATAGATAGATAAAAGCTATAGTTAGATAAGTTATTTTTGTCAAAATGAGCTAAATGGAAGTAAAACTGGTATTATTGAACTTCAAATAAAATTTCCTTACAGAAAACATAATTCCTTAAAGATATCTTTAAGTTTAATAGTAGAAATTACAAAACAAACGAGACATTGAAGATGTAAGACTATCTTTTTTAATTTGGTTGCTTTTATGCCCCACACCCCCTTTAGTTGTAAATGGACACAATATCTTTTTATGTATTTATTTTTATGTGGTGCTGAGGATTGAACCCAGTGCCTCATGCATGGGAGGCAAGTGTTTTACCAGTGAGCTACAGCCTCAGCCCTGTTTTTAGCTCTGAATGGAATTCTCAAATCAGAGGGGCTTGGAGTGGCTAAAGCAATTGCAAGTTTATTATTTTGTCCAAGTTTAGAGATTAGGATTTTCTAAAGATTGGTTAATGTTTACCTTTTTTTTTTTTTTTTTGGTACTGGGGATTGAACCCAAGGGCGCTACATCCCCAAGCCCTTTTAACTGTTCTGTTATTAAGTTGCTCAGGACTTCACTAAATTGCCAAGTTTGGACTCAAACTAGTGATCTTCCTGCCTTAGCCTCCTCAGTCACTGGAGTTGCTGGTATTAGCCTCCATGCCTAGCCCAAGATGGGTTAATTTAACAATAGCCAGTTCAGCAGTGACAGGGCATTGTTGACTTTTTTGGGTGATTCTTTTGGTTTTTTCAGTCCTCACTGCGGGTTACTGAAGTTTTTCAAAGCTTATGGCCTAACACTTGAATATCTAAAGCCAGGGAGACGAGAACCTTTTTAAGAGTGAGGTGACTATTTCCAGCTGTCTCCATGAATAAAATTTTTCTTCTGTTTTATTTTGCTGACTTAAACATATCCCAGCCCTAAAGTAGTCAAAGGCTAAATAGACCCGATCTATCTTACTGGCCATGATCACTTCAGGTCTGGGAAGTAAGACTACATTTATTAGAACGTAGGGGAAGAAAGATCATGATTTTTGTGAGAGTCAGGGACTGTCATCAAGGGAGGGTTCTGCATGTTAGTTACTGTTTGGTGTCAAACTATTATGTTTTGTTTTCATTGAATGCTTTAAATTCTGTATCGACCTCCTGCTATGAAAGGCTGCCCGTGTCCATTTCACTTTTCTTGCTGTCTAGTCTGTATGTTTTTAAAGATATTTTATGTTAAAATTTTCCCATAAAAAATTCTGTGATATCCTTTTTTAACTATAATCCTCTGAGTATGGTGGGCATTCTTTGTTTAGATTTATTTGCTAGGTGTTTACTTCCAGTCCTATGCCACAGCTCCTCCAATAAGTTCTTTCTTTCATATTTTACGTTGGCTGAATTTTGCTTTTAAGTAACATTTTGAAAGAAGTTGTTAGGACCTATATTCTCTTGAGTTCTCCATAATAAGGAGTCTTCTTGCTTAGTTTTTCGGCTGTATCTTGGCTATATATAGGATCAGTGGATCACAATTTCCAAGACAAGAGGCCTGGAATATTGCTGTTGCTTTGGAATTGATTATGGATACACCTTCCTATCCCTTTCCCTCTTGCCTTCCATCAGTTTGGGTGTTAAATATAAAAGAAGTTTTAGAATTCTTTTTCAATTTGTACAGTTCTATGTTTGATTATATCTTCTATTCCCCCTTATTAGATTCTACTTCAGGGACAAAAGTTATCTTTATGTTTGATTATCTTTGTTTTCTGTAGTTTTTTTTTTTTTTTTTTTAAATAGGGTGATTGAACTCAGAACCTCATGCAGGTTAGACAAGTGCTCTGCCACTGAGGTACATTTCTAGCACTCTCACCCCCACTCCATGTCTTTTTTTTCCCTTTTGGCAGTGTTGGGGATTGAGCCCAAGGCATTGTGCATGCAAGGCAATTACTGTAGTACTGAGATACACTCCACCTCCATGGTCCATTATTATTTTTGATGCAGGGTCAACTATGCTACTCAGCCTGGCCTTCAAGTTGGGATCTTGCCTCAGTCTCCTTAGTAGCTGGGTTTGAAAGCATGCATCACAACACCTGGCTTGTTTTTTTTTTTTTTTCTTTATTGTGATTATTTCAAGTCTTTTAGTAGCTTTTTTTTTTTTTTTTAGTTTCAACAATGTGTCGGTCGTCTTTTCCTTGCCATTTCTCTTGTATTTAGTAATTCTATAATATTTTATTCATTACTTTGGTTCTGTAATCCTTTTTATTATCATCTCATTCTTGAATATTTTTTTGGGGGGGTGTTTCCTGGGGAGTGAACTCAGGGGCACTCAACCACTGAGCCACATCCCCAGCCCTATTTTGTATTTTATTTAGAGGCAGGGTTTCACTGAATTGTTTAGCGCTTCACTTTTGCTGAAGCTGTCTTTGAACTCACAATACTCCTGCCTTAGCCTCTTGAGCCTTTGGGATTACAGGTGTGCTCCACCAAGCCCTGCTCATTCTTGAGTTTTCTGTTTGAATTCATTTTACAAGTAAGTTTTAATTATTGTGGGGCAGTTTTGAGAAATGTCTTTATTAAAGATGATTTAAATTTGCTCCTAGGTTGTAATTTTTGGGATATATATAACTTATGTGTACATACATCTATATATGTATATTTTTTAAAGTTTAGGTTTTATTTTTCGCTACGGCACTTGGGATTTAACCCAGAGCCTTGTGCATACTAGGCAAGAACTCTACCACTGAGCCACATCTTCTACCTGATTTTTACTATTTTATGTTTTTTTGTATTACGTTTTGACTACACTCTGTTTGCCATGCAGCTTTGTTTCATCTTGCTCTTTTTGGACATTTGCTTCACTTCACTAAAATTTTGGCGATTTTTTTTTGTTGTTGTTTTTGGAAAATTTTCACTGTTTTTGAGACGAGGTTTGAGAGTGAAGTGTTTTGCAATTTTTCTGCAGGTAGAGAATGGGATACAATATAAAAACTCACCTTTGGGCAATGTGCAGGTGTTTTTTTTTTTTTTTTTTGTAGAATTCCAGACAAATTCTCCTTTCTAGTAGCAGCACAATTCATATAATAAATTATGGAATCAACACAGGTTCCTGTCAATAAATGAATTGGATTCCAAGTGGTATCTCTAATTAATATGGAGGAATACATTGCACTCATTCACAGCCTTAATCCTTTTTTTTTAAGTCTTAGATGAACACAATACCTTTAATTAATTAATTATTAATTGTTTTTTAATTATTTTCTTTTTAGTTGTAGATGGACACAATATCTTTATTTTTATTTATTTATTTTTATGTGGTGCTGAGGACCGAACCTAGTGCCTCACATGTGCTAGGCGAGCACTTTACCACTGAACCACAACCCCAACCCCCCACTTTCACTTTTTTTTTTGAAAAAGTGTTTATTGGATGAGTTATAAATCCATCTCCACAAGGAGTTAACCCATATAGATCCACTTTTGTAGAGCTCCAGGGAGCACAGCCTCAATCCTTGATCCTTTACTTTGAAAGAGTCAGCACCTCTTACTTATCCTCCCCTTAACCTCGGGTTTTCCTGTTTCTCTCCTGAACCTAATGCAGTACTAACTACTCTTTTTAGTCAGAAAAAGTTAAATAGGTAGGAAAACAAAGGTGAGATTGATTCTTTCCAGTTTTGGGAGTCTGGTTATTTTCTTAAAAAATTGGGAAATTAGAGACAGGATTAAAAACTGAATCATGTGGTTAAGCCAAAGGCAGTTTCCAATGTTTTCTAAAAATTGTTTATATCACTCTTTGACACTTTTTGTGTAACACATTATTATCTCCCTTGCTTCCAGTTTTTGGTTGCATGTTGTTTGATTTGGTTGGCTCTTTTTACTGTGTTTTGTTCATCAAAAAAAAAAAAAAAATTTTTTTTTGGTAATGTTGGAAGAATTTGTGATTTCAAAGTACTTAACATAAGACTCATGTTTTTACAAGAGATTGGTTTACTGTATTTTAAAGGACATTTCATATTTTTCAATGAAGGCCCACTTTCCTTACTCAATTTCAGCATGAAGAATTGAGGTGTTTAAAAATAGCTCACATGTATTTTTTTTCTTATTTTGTGGCCAAGTATTAATTTCTAATATTGGGCTTGCTGTTGAACTTTTATTGTCAAGTAGTGATAATGAAATTCTTTTTTCTGTGTTAGGAAACCTCTGCTAATTTAAGATAGAGTGTGTCCGTCCCGTCCCCCCCCCCCAAACAAGTAATCTTCAGCACAATAGTGCTTTCTTTCTAGGAATCACTGCCCCAAGCTTTTCTGTTAGTGGTTTACTGACTAAATGTATATTGTTTAAAAATCTGAGATTTCTAATTCTTAGCCAAGGATTTACAAGTATTTACTACTTTTTTTTTGGGGGGGGGGCACTACTGGGGATTGAACACAGAGGTACTCTACCGTTGAGCTACATCCCCAGCCCTTGTTATTTTTATTTTATTTTATTTTTAAATTTTGAGACTGGGTCTTGATAAGGTGCTTAGGTTGACCTTGAAGTTGATAATTCTCCCAAAATTTTGGGAGGATTTGGTCAGCTTCCCAAATTGTTGGGATTACAGATGTAAACCATCATGCCTAGCTTTAGGAATGCTTCTGGAAATATATATATATATATATATATATAATTTTTTTAAACCCGTTTTGTTTGACCCTGGAAACAGATGTAAATGCTGCTGTGTTTATTTCTTTATTTGAAACTATTTAGTAATCTTAACTGTTGCTGCAGTTGCCTCTTTTCATTCCTTCTTGCATTCCCATACTGTTTGGATTTTCTGCTCTAAAATTTTTCATTCTGGGTACTCTACTTTTTTAAAAAAAAATTTTTAAATTGTTGATAGATTTTCATTCATTCATTTATTTATATGTGGTGCTGAGGATCAAACCCAGTGCCTCACACATGCCAGGCACATGCACTATAGCTGAGTCCTAGCCCTAGCCCTCCCCACCTTTTTCTTTAAAAATTCAAAAATGTTTCTTTTTTTTAAGGTTTAAGTTTTCTGAGCTGGGGAGAAATATAGACAACAGAATCTACCTTATATTTATTGAAACCATACCTTTCTGATCTATAAAGATATAAATTTCTTTTCAGATATTTTAAAGATTGCTACAACATGTATTTGTAAATCACAAATTTCTACAGTACTGATTTAAAAGAATTATTATAGATATGGATTCTGTTTGGAGTGACATTGACCATCTTAACCTATGTGTTTACGTAAAAATAATCCATGCTTTTTTTTAGTACTTGGGATTGACCCCAGGGATGCTTGACCACTGAGCTATATCCCTGTCCCTTTTTATTTTTTGTTTTTAGACAGTGTCTTGATGAGTGGCTGAGATTAGACTCAAATTTGTGATCCTCCTAATTCATCCTTCTGAGTAGCTGAGATTATAACATGCTTATTTTTCAAACACACCTCTTCTGTACATTGTTTTTTTTTTTTTCATTTCCCCCATAGTATCTGTATGTTGCTGTATTTAAATCTGTATTTAATAGATTGTATTTAAACCATTGTTTATCTCTTAGAGGTGAAATGACATTCAGAGGGTTTGAATACATTAATGGTTTCTAATTGTTGTTTTAAAAATTGTCCTTCATTTATTTATATTCTGTTTAATAATATATGTAAGTGCTCATTTCCCTATAATTTAGGCAACGTTGAGTCTTATTAAAACAAAATCCACTCCAGTAAGATTGGCAGCCAGTATGAAGTCAAACAACAAGTGCTGGCGAGGATGTGGGGAAAAGGGTACTCTTGTACATTGCTGGTGGGACTGCAAATTGGTTCGGCCAATTTGGAAAGCAGTATGGAGGAGATTCCTGGGAAAGCTGGAATGGAACCACCATTTGACCCAGCTATTGCCCTTTCGGACTATTCCCCTGAAGACTTCTTAAAAGAGCGTACTACAGGGATACTGCCACATCAATGTTCATAGCAGCACAATTCACAATAGCTAGACTGTGGAACCAACCCAGATGCCCTTCAATAGATGAATGGATAAAAAAAAATGTGGCATTTATACACAATGGAGTATTACACAGCACTAAAAAATGACAAAATCATGGAATTTGCAGGGAAATGGATGGCATTAGAGCAGATTATTCTAAGTGAAGCTAGCCAATCCCTAAAAAACAAATATCAAATGTCTTCTTTGATATAATGAGAGCAACTAAGAACAGAGCAGGGAAGAAGAGCATGAGGAAAAGATTAACATTAAACAGAGACATGAGGAGGGTGGGGAAAGGGAGAGAAAAAGGAAATTGCATGGAAATGGAAGGAGAACCCTCATTGTTGTGAGAGGAATGGGAAAAGAAAAACAAGGAGAGAAATGAATTATAGTAGATGGGGTAGAGAGAGAAGATGGGAGGGGAGGGGAGGAGGGATAGTAGAGGATAGGATAGGTAGCAGAATACAACAGTTACTAATATGGCATTATGTAAAAATGTGGATGTGTAACCGATGTGATTCTGCAATCTGTATACGGGGTAAAAAATGGGAGTTCATAACCCACTTGAATCTAATGTATGAAATATGATATGTCAAGAGCTTTGTAATGTTTTGAACAGCCAATAAAAAAAAATGAAACAAACAACCAAAAAACAAAACCCAAGCTGGGCACTGTGGTTTTTGCCTATAATCCCAGTGGCTGGGAAGGCTGACAGGAGGATCAAAAGTTCAAAGCCAGCCTCAGCAATTTAGTGAGGCCCTTAAGTAACTTAGTGAGGCCCTAAGCAACTTAGTGAGACCCTGTTTCTACTAAAATATAAAAATGTGCTTGCTGTATATGTGGTTCAGAGGTTAAGTGCCCCTGGATTTAATCCCCAGTACCAAAAACAAAACAAAACAAAAACACAAGAAAAACCCATTTCTTGATGTATTATGTAAGTCCAAAGTTTTGTTTTATTCATGATTTGCTCTATATAACTTTTCTGTCTCTATATGTAACATTTTTGCATATTTGACAGGTGTGTACCTTACGTTAATAATCTCATGTGCCTTGGAGATTATTAGAATTTGTTTGCCTTTTGGTTACTTAGGATCATTTACTATTAAATTATTCTATCTTTTATGCCCTGGAAAAATAAAGCCCATTATGGGAAGAACACAGATTTTAAAAAAAAAGGTATAGAAAACTCCTTATGTGTTTTAAAGGGAGAGCAATTTTGAGGACAGCCTGGGAAAATCTGTTTGAGCCTGTCTCAAAAAATAAAAAGGCCTGAGGATGTAGCAAGTTTTATTTAATATCCAGTACTACATAACAAAACAAAAAAGCCAATATTATTGTTTTCAGTTTGTACTTTCTTAGCTTGTATGACTCAGTCTTGTATTCTAGTCTTGTTTTAAGTATTTACTGTTGCTGGTAAACTACCCCATAACTTTTCTTTTTCACATTTTTTATTATTTAAAAAAAATCAAGCCTTTATGAAAGGAGGGAGCGTACTTAGACCTCTCTCTAGTTTTACTAATAGTTGGTTCATCTGGAAAAACTCATACATGCATGGAATTGGATTTCATTTCTTGATTCCTCTGTTTCCCTCTTGTTCTCCCCTTTCCTCCCTCTTTCTTCATCCTCTACTAGACTTCCTTTAGCTCATCTATTTGCATTTGATTGGTTCTTTTTACTTATACATATCTATACACATAACATGATTTAAAAATATATATATATATGTATATATATTTGTACCAGAAATTGAACTCAGGAACGCTTAACCATTGAGTTGTATCCCCAGCCTTTTTTATTTTTGAGAACAGGGTTCTGCTAAGTTGCTTAGACCATTGCTAAGTTATAGGTATGCACTTCCATGCCCAGCCATAAAATGAGTTTTTAAAGAATACATTCCACATTGCCTCCACTTTCCCATCCCTCCATTCTGCCTCTTAATCTCCTCCTTCTATGCTATGATCTTCCTTTATGTTATCCTATCTTTCCCTCCCATGAGAGAAAACATTCAACCTTTGAATTTGTGAGTAGGTTTATTTATGATATTCTCCATTCCCATCTATTTATCAGGAAATGCTATAATTTCATTTTTTTTCTTTATGACTGAGTAGAACTCCCTTATATGTGTCACACCACTATTTGTTAATTTATTCATTTATTGACAAGTACCTGAGTTGATTTCATAATTATTATTGTGAATTGTGCTGCTGTAAGCATTGAGGTGGCTATATTGCTATAGTATTCTGATTTTTTATGTTTTGGGAAACTACCACCGAGTCGGATAGCTGGCTCATACTCACCCTACAACTTTTAGAGACTTATCAGACAGTGCTCAACAGGGACAGTTTATCTTTCTTCCATGTAGTATCTAGCTGGATTTATTCATGAAGCTACATTAAAGTTGGTAGCTGGCTTAAGTGTTCATTGTTGGTTTTTTTCACATGTCTGGGACTAGGTGCTGCTGCCTGGAGGCCAGTGTCCCCTCATTTCTCCCACATATTCCTTCTCATTCTCTATTTGGCCTCTATTATCAGGGGAGTGTGTAATGGTTCTTTATGTGGTAGTTGGGTAGAAGCCATGAAATCTTTGGTTTCCTGCATTTGTACACCACATCCTGCTGGATCAAAACAGGTCGTGTGACTAACTCAGGTTCAATGCAGTGGGAAAGAGAATGTTTTATGATTGGAGGAAAAATATCCTATTGCAAAGAATGGGAAGCATGATTCCCTGGGAGTCATCTGCCACAATAATATAACTTAAGGATAGAAAAGTTTCCTCCACAAAAAATAAAAAGTATTATAGTGTTAATTTGTGTTTTCTGTTGCAACAACATTGTGGTCAGAAAATATCATATGCACTTCCGCACTTCCAAAGTAAAAGTGAAGAAGTAGTTGGGAGTGTGGTGTAAAACATATATCCTTAATTTTTATGCATTTTATTCTGGTATATAATCTCTTTTAGGGCAGCGACAGAAAAATTAATTTTTCATTCCTGGTACAGATTAAGTCCTTTGAATGGTTAAATTTAAACATTATAAGAAGTAAATAAATTCAACTAAGTCTTTAGTAGTAAATTTGTTGGGTGCAGTGGCACACACCTGTAATCCCTGCAACTCACAAGATTGAGGCAGGAGGATTGCAAATTTAAAGCCAGCCTTAGCAATTTAGTGAGGCCCTAAGCAACTTAGGCCCTGTCTCAAAATGCTAAAGGGCTAGGGATGTAGCTCAGTGACAGAGTACCCCTGTGTACAAAAAATAGATAAATATCAATACTGTTTTTATATTAATTCATTTTTAATGGGGCTGGGGATCAAACCCCTCATCCATGTTAGTCAAATGCTTTGGTACTGAGCTCAACCCCAGATCTCTATACTTTTTTTTTTTTTTTAACCTGTCTGATTACAACAACTAAGAACATTTAGGTTAAAATTCTTGACATGAAACAAAGTTGGGCTCCTAATATGTAGTTGATTTCTCATTTAATTAACTTCCTTTTTTATATTCAATTAATAAACTACTTAAACTAAGGTACTTTGAAGCACACCTAACTTTTGTTGTTGTTGTTGTTGTTAGAGATAACTAATTCATAATTTTGTAAGTATTTCTTGTCTAAGTTTCTATGCCCTGATCTCCAGTTTTTGGGATATGGAATTGTATGGAAGTGGAGTGTGGTACTTTTCAATGTGATAATACATGTAAAGGGCTATACAAACTTGAAAGTGCTGTTTATAAAAAGTATTTTTTTTTAAGAAAAAGTATACATTTTGCTAAATATAAACGTAGCATTTGTTTAGTAGTAGTGTTGTTTTAGATTGATCAAGGATAAGGGTGGATAATTCATTTAAAAATAGATTAGTTTTACTTATTTATGTCCAAAATCAGATGATTTTTTTTTTTGGTTATCCTTTGTCAGAAGTTACTTTTTAATATTGTTTTAAATTACTATATGGTTTAAAAGAATCTCTGCATTGCATATGTATGAGTTATGATTTAAATTTAAATTACTTCTGTTTATTTTTAGAAATATAAAGAAAAAGACAAACACAAACAAAAACACAAGAAGCAACCAGAGCCATCACCTGCATTGGTTCCGTCCTTGACTGTTACTACAGAAAAAGTAAGTTTAAAGTATCTAATTATGTGCTGATTTTTAGCCCAAGAAGTGTTTTAACTCTCAGTTTCCTGATACCTAATTTTTCTCACCCACATCTTAGTTCTTTGTGCCACTTTCTGTTTATTCTATACTTGTCTCCAGAGACCAATGAGGATAATAAGTGGGAGGCACCATTGAGATTAAGAATTTGAGCTGTAGGGTAGGTTTAATGTACTTGTGATTTTGATGTCTGGCTTCACCACTTACTGATGGAACCCTTAGGTTAATTTTTCTCTCTGTAACTCAAATTTTATTATCTGTAAAATAGGGGAAATAGTTAATGTAATTGAATAAGATAATACATCTAAAGCAATTAGAATGGTATCTGGTTCATAGTAAGTATTATTTAGCAAATATTAAGTATTATTAAGGTTTTTATGTGGTTAATATGAAAATGAATATAGGCAGGGACAGGTGGTTGACATAGAGTAAGCAAGTGAGAAAATGCAGTAGGAAATGAGGACAGAGTGAAGGGTTGTATATGCTAGTGTAAGGGCTTTGTCTTTTAGTTTGGGTGAAAAACAAGCAATTGAAGAGTTCTGAACTGAGATGTAACATAGTCTGACTTGAGTTTTGAAAGAACTTATGGCTATATTTTCATGAATAGAGAGTCAAGAATACTAGGGTGGACATTAGGAGATTGCTGGCAATAATTTAGTGGAGACGGTGGTAATAGTGGAAGAGGTAGTGAGAGGTGATCCGATTCTGAATACAGCGAAAGGTAGAACCCATGTGACTTTTTACAGATAAGTTACAAGATCAGAGAGGATCCATATGTGATTCCAGAGGTTTTGATCCCTGATAAATAAAAGCAATGGAGTTGTTAACAAAGATAGGAAAGACTATGAGTGTAATAGGTTGTGGGGAAGGTGATGAATTCAGTTTTGTTGTATATTTGGGTTTTCCATTGCTGTCTGAACATACTACTGCAAATTTAGCAGTTAAACAACATTAACTTATGTCACAGTTTTTTAAGTCAGAAAGGCTGGGCTCAAGCTGGTTCATTTACTTCATTTAAAGGCCATCAAGGTGTTTGATGGCCTGTGTTCTTATCTGAAAGAATCTGCTTCTGAAGTTTATTCAGGTTATTGATAGAATTTGTTTCCTTGTGATTATGGGATCAAGGTGCCCATTTGTGTGTTGGATATCAGCTGGGAGCCCAACCTAAGCTTGTAGGGCTTCTATAAGGTCTTTGCTTTCCTTACTACACAATCCCCTCTACCTCCTCTCCATCTTGGAGCCAGTCATGACATACTGAATTTTTTCACATTTGGAATCTCTCCCACTTTCCTTCTGTTGCATCTCTTTTGCTTTTAGTCAGAGAATTCTCTCTTTTTAAAGGGCCAGTGTGGTAAAATTGGGCCTACCCTGAAAAAATAGAGTAATTTTCCCTGTTTTAAGATTCATAAGCTTAGAAACTGCAAAGTTTCTTTTGCCATATAACATAAAAAATACTCACAGGTTCCAGGGTTTAGGATGTAGATATAGTGGTGGGCTATTCTGCATACCATTGATATATTAGGGTTGAGGTATCCGTTAGACATCTAAATAGAAATACTGACTAACCAGCTGTATGTATTCTTGCTAGTCAGGAAAGGGGACCAGATTTTGGATATAACTTTGGGAATTTTATGCATATGAAGTTACTTAAAGCCATGAGACTAGACCAAGGGAGTGGTGAGTTGAGGTAGAGAAAATAAGAGACCTAGTTTGGAAGAAAAGCAATAGGAAACCAAATTAAAGGGAATGTGTGTCATATAATAAAGACTGGCTATAGATTTTTTCAAGTGGAGATTTTTAGTGATGTTGATAAATAGTTGTAGTGTGGTGGAAGCAAAAGCCTGAATGGAATGGATGTAGGAGAGAATGGGAGGGTCAGACAATATAAATTATTGTTTTTAGGAGCTTTGCCAAAAAGAGGAATGGTCATAACTGGTGGGGGAACTGGGGGTAAAAAAAGATATTTTAAAAAAAGAGTAATTTTTTTTTTTTGGAAATTCTCTTCTGATAAATATTTTTTTTTTTGTGTGTGTGTGTGTGTGTGTGACATAAGAAGCAATGTTATCAGTTGTAAGAATGAGATGAGCATTACAGATTTGAGCAGACAAAACACAAAATAGTTTAATAATGGCAAAGAAAATTTACTAGGGGAATTTAGTCTAATTGTTTGGTCTACCATTTGAGGATCATGGTCAAGAATTTTAAATGAAGCAATTTTGCAGAGTTTGAAATTTTTCTCATTTCTGGTTTGCCTATATATGGCTGTGGGCACAAAGTAGAATTTAGTCAGGTTGTTTTATTATGCGAATATACTGAATGAGTTGAGTGTTAGTGCAAGGGGGTTATACTGATGGGTCATGATATTTAAAGTTAATAGATAGGGAAATGAGGATAATAGAAGATAAGAGATAATAAATAATGAAATTAAAGGGTTGTTGGAATAGAGTAAATTGGAAATAGGTGGTAGTCAAGAGAGTAGGATGTGCTAAATGGAGATTATTTAGTGATAACAATTGTTAGTGAAAACCGAATCTAGGTGATGACGAATATGAGAGCAGAGAATAAGATGACTGGAGGAGAGTCTGTCAAGGAGCCAAAAGAAGAAAGATGGGAGTAGTGTAGGGGAGTGATAGTAATATAGGTTCTAAAGCGGTGGTTGGCAAAGTTTTTGTCAAGGACTGGATACTAACTAAATATTTTAGGTTTTGCAGAACATACTGGCTCTGTCTAGTACTCAACTTTATGCTGTTACACCACAGAAATAATAACAGACAATTTGTAAATAAGTGGATCTGGCAATATTCCAGTAAAACTTTATTTATGGACACTGAAATTTAAATTTCATATATCATGAAATGGCCCTATTGATTTTTTTCCAACCTTAAAAGTATAAAAATCATTTTTAGCTGTTGAGCTATGTGTACAAAAACAGGTGAATGATCAAAGGGCTTGTACTTTGCCAAATTCTGCCCTAACAGTGAGGTCTTCTGTGTGATAAAGTCTGGTGACATGAGATTTTATACCTGGAGGGTTTTAGAGAAAGAGGCTTATAGTTCGCATTACATAACAAGGGAACCTACCCATCTCCCTATCCAGTGATAAGAGCTATGGGAGCAAAGTAGTCATCATTTATTTGAGATAGCCACAGTGGACAGGGTTGTCCCAAGTATTTGTTGAAGCAAGAATCTGAAGGGGATGTTTAAGTTATGTAGCACCTTATCCAGATGACACTGTGTTCCAGAGAGCACAGTGGAAAGTTTCAGCTGTCAAGAAGGATGTGGAAGATATGGGTGTAAGAGAGTATGTTTAGAGCTGATAGGGAATTGACCTGGATGGTGTCTTTTGGTTTAGTGACATGAACAGGGGTAAAACTATAATTGTTAACACTGGTAGACTTAAGGCAGGTGTGGTCTTGAATACTTTTAAGGGTTAGCATGATATGGTAGTTTGGGCTTCATGACCCTGATGGATGATGGAAGACTTGAGCCATAGCTTCTTTTCAGGGGAAAGATGTTATTTTAGTGTAGATTTACCACAGTTATCTTTTATTGATATAGATCAGGGAATGTAAGTGTGAGTTTTATTCTTTGAGTTTCAGGGCTACTTCAAGACTCTGTTTAATGTTTGTAAAGTACATTTTAATTAAAAAAGTCACAAGGAACTTTAATTTACTAATGTGATTTTTAAATGCCTGTATTGTTAGCTAACTTTTTTGTTATTTCTTCTTTCTTTTTTTCTGGTACTGGGGATCAAACCCACTATTTCCTGCATGGTGAGCAAGTTCTCTACCACTGAGCTATACCCCCCTGTCTTTTTAATCTTTTTGTATTGGATGTTGAAGATAGGGGTGCTTTACCACTGAGCTTTAATCCAGCTGTTCTGTTTTTTTTTTTTTTTTTTAGATAGGGTCTCTTTGAGTTCTTCTGGCTAGACTTGAGTTTGCAGTCTTCCTGCCTCAGTCTTCCAAGTACCTGAGATTACAGGAATGAATTACCATACCCAGCTTGTTAGCCAGTTTTGATTGCACATTTTAAAATTTTGGTCTATTTTCTGTACGGTTTTTTTTTTTTTAATTCCATTTTAGAAAGTCTGAAGTAGGAAGATTACAAGTTTGAGACCAGTCTCAAAAACTTAACAAGACCCTGTTTCAAAAAAAAAAAAATTTAGAAATATAGCTCACTGGTAGAGCATCCCTGGGTTTAATCTTCAGTGTCAGGAAAAAAATCACATTTTACTTCTTTATTCTTGAAGTTTACATCAGGTTTTAATTGTACTTTATATATATACAACTTTTAACCCCTTTGGACTCTAAACATTTTTAAGGTTAGAAATTAGCAACAAGAGCTGGGCACAGTGGCGCAGGCCTGTAATCCCAGTAGCTAGGGATACTGAGGCAGAAGGATCACAAATTCAAAGCCAATCTCAGCAATTTGGCGAGGCCTTAAGTGACTCAGTGAAACCCTGTCTCTAAATTTTATATATATATATGGCTAGGGATGTGACTCAGTGGTTAAGTGCCTCTTAGTTCAATTCCCTGTAGAAAGAAATTAGCAACAAGCAAATAAATTCAGTGTGATGTCATATTAAATGTGGCATTACTGTGATCTTTTAAATACTATAATACACTAGCATAATATTTTCAAACAAGCCGTTTATAACCATGGTAGTGAATGACTAGTGATACATGAATAAATAAATATTGTTAAGAACAAATCGGGATTTTTAAAATTAATCACTAAGATTATTATCAGAACGAGCATAAAGGTATAAGAATACATAGCTTTTTGTGACTGTCTTTGGGATATTTATGTTTGTGGGTTTTGTTTATTGGTACTAAGTTCTTACATAAAAGAGGATTTGATGAAACACATGGGATTTGATGTCTGTAGGAACTTGTTTTAAAGAGTTCTTTAATATGATAAGAATAAGGCTGGGGTAGAGCACTTGCCTTGAATGTGTGAGACATTGGGTTTAATTCCCAGCACTGCATATAAATAAATGAATAAAGGTCCATCAGCAACTAAAAAAAAATGATATAAACAGGTAGAGATGGCTTGTATATCTTTGACTGTGGTTGCCTCTACTGATATTCCCTATTTATAGTTCTTATAGGCTTTTTGAACCAGTTTTCTCTTCTCCATAGTACAGTAGGATATTGCCAAGGAAGACAAGGGGAGAAAGTCTTTGCTCTTGAAGATTTGCTTGATGTTAGTTATTTTTCTAAAAAATATCTTAGATGCTTATAAACCACAGTTCACAGTAAGGTTGTGCATGTCTGTAATCCTATTACTCAGGAGGCTGAGGCAGGAAAATCTCAAAATAAAAGGGCTGGGGATATAATTTAGATAGAGCATCTGTGATTCAGTCCCCACTACTAAAAGAAAAAACAAGGTAGTCTTTATTACTTTTCATCATTATTACAATTTGGATGACTTTTAAATGTATTTCTTTCTCAGCATTTTTTTCTGTACATGAGATACTTATCAAGTTTTCTTCATTCTTACAGTTCTTTTGGGAGAGAATAAACAAGGACCTAAGTTTTAAGTATACCTTTAAAATTATTTGTTAACTTTCATATATATTTTTTTAAATTTAAAGACAAATGTTTTTCTCTTTATTATTAAAAATGGTCTTATAAATAGAGTGGCAAGGTTCATAAGTTAAGAAAATTTAGGGTTTTAGTTTATGATTATAATAAATTTAATTATATACATTAAAGTCCAAGTAACCATAAAAGTCCTTTTCATAATGTTTTTGTAAGACTTTTTAAAAAATAGTTTTTAGTTGTCAATGGACCTATATTTTATTTATTTACATGTGGTGCTTAGAATTGAATCCAATGCCTCACACATGCTAGGCAAGCGCTATACCACTAAGCCACAACCTCAACCCCAAGACTTTTAGAATATAGAACAAAACCTTTTTTTGTAAAATAATTTCTTTGTGATGTGTAAGTTTTTACGTGTTTCTTCCTTTTTGTTTTTTTTCCAGGGATGGGAATTGAATTAAGGCCTTGCACATGCTAGGCAAGTGCTTTATGACTGCGCTACATTTCTAGTCCTTTTAATTTTATTTTGAGGCAAGGTTTCACTAAGGTGCCCTGTCTGGCAGTGAATTTGGGATTCTTTTGGTTCAGCCTGGAGTCGGTGGGATTACAGCATGAACCTCCTTACTTGGCCATTTTAAATATTTTTAAAAGATCAAAGAAATATTTAGAACTTTTAAGTTATAATGAAATCCAAATGTCAATTTTAACCACTTCATTATTTATTTATTTATTTATTTACTTGCCTACCTATTTATTTAATCAATTTTTATTTATTTAGTTTTTAGTTGTAATATCTTTATTTATTTTTATGTGGTGCTGATAATTGAACCCAGGGCCTCACACATGCTAGGCCAGCGCTCTACCACTGAGCCACAACCTCAGCCCCACTTCATTATTTATTGAAACATCCGTAGTTACATACTGGGAGTTGAACCAGTACTTTGCCTCTGAACTACAACCCCAGTCCAGGGTCTCCCTAAGTTGGGGTGAGGCTGGCCTCCCAACTTGCCAGTTTCCTGCTTCATTCTCTCAAGTTGCTGGGCTTACATGCATGTACCAACTTGCCTGGATATCACTCTATGTTTTTAACAAAAGTTGTTATCACTTTGTTCTATCCCTGTATTATTCAGCAAGATAATTATATTTGCAATCTAAACTTCAAATTTTTAGAATTTTTAAATTTGTAAACTTTTTTTTAAATTTTGAAGAAAACATGAATCTGACAATAAAGGTACCAAAAAATTTAATGTATCAAATACTTTGAATGTTTTGTTAATCATTATTGAGGTATAATTGATATGTAATAAGTTACATATATTTAAAGTAGAAAATTTGATAAATTTTGATACAAACTATCCTCATGATTCCTTTTAATTTCCTCCTTCCTGTCTTCCTGTCCCCACCCCTGCTCCATCACCTACTGGTCCACTGCCACTAAATTAGTTTTAATTTTCTAAAAGATTAACAATTAGAAACATACACAATGTGAACAGTTTTATTTTGAAATAGCTTATTTAACTTAGCATAATTATTTTGAGATTTATCCATGTTTTGTGTTTTAATAATTCATTCATTTCTATTGCTGACTACTATTCTGTTATATGGATATACTGTAGTTTATCTGTTCTATAATTGGTGGACATTCAGGTTGTTTCCAGTTTAGAGTTATTAAAAATAAAGCTGCTGTGAACATTGTTAGTCTTATATATATATATATGACATAAACTTTCATTTTTTTGCATATTATTACAAGGATTGGAATACCTGGGTATTCTTAATTTTTTATGTTTTCCTCTAGACATTTTATATTTTTAAGTTTTATGTTTAGTTCTATGGTCTATTGTGAACTAACTGGTTTAGATTAGGTAGAGTTCATCCTCCAACATTGTCTTCTCTCCTTGAAAGTTATTTTTTTGCAGTTTGTTTTTGTGGTACTAGGGATTTAACCTGGGGCCTCAAAGCATATTTTGAAACATTCTATGACTGAGGTACATCCCCCATCAATTCTTTTCATTTTTAGAATTTTAAAATAAGACTGTCAGTTTGTAGAAACTAGATTGTTGACATTTTGATTGGAACTGCTTTTAATATATAGGATATTCATGTGAGAATTAATATCTTAATATTGAGTCTTCTGATGCCATTATATCACTGTATTTATTTAAGTCTTTAATCTCAGAAATGAGTGTACAAGTCTTGTATTTTTGTTTTTTTATTTTTGGCTTTATTGCTAAACATTTTGTTAATTGATGCCATTGTAAGTAGAATTTTTAAAAATGTCAATTTCTGATTGTTGTTTGCTAGTATATAGTAATCTAGTTGATTTCTCTTTGTTGATCTTATATCCTGCAACTTTGCCAAAACTCTTTTCCATTCTAGGAGGTTATTGATTCCATAGATTTTCTTAATAGATGATCATGCTATCTGTGAATATGATGATTTTACTTGGTTCTTTCCAATCTAGATGCCTTTATTTCTTTTATTAGATCTACCAGAAACCCCGGTGTAATGTTGAACAGAAGTAGTGAGAGTGGATTTTTTTTTTTAACATTAGGGGGAAATATTCATATTACATATGAATATTTACATATTATGTTGAAGAAGTTTTAGTTTGCTGAAAGTTATTTTTGGTCCTGGGGATTGAGTCCAGGGTTACTTAACCACTGAGCCACATCCCCAGCCTCCATCCCACCTCCCCTTTTTTATTTGAGATAGGGCTTCGCTGAAAGTTTTTTTTCTTTCATTTTTAAAATTTGCTCTAATTAGTTATACATGGCAGTAGAATGCATTTTGACAGGTTATATACAAACGGAGCATAACTTCTCATTTCTCTGGCTGTGCATGTTGCAGAGTCCCAATGGTAGTGTAATCATACATGTATATAGGGTAACAATGTCTGTCTCATTCCTCCATCCTTCCCATCCCCACACCTGCCCCCTCTGCACAATCCAAAGTCCCTTCACCCACCCACCCCAATCTCCTTATGGGTTAGCATCTGCTTCTCAGAGAAAACACTTGGCCTTTGGGTTTTTGGTTTGGCTTATTTCGCTTAGCATGATATTCTTTAGGTCCTTCTATTTACCTTCAGATGCCATAATTTTGTTTTCTTTAAGGCTTTAATGTTCCATTGTGTATATGTTCCATTGGGTATATGTACCACATTTTCTTTATTCATTCATCTGTTGAAGGGCATCTAGGTTGATTCCATAGGTTAGTTATTGTGAATTGTACTGCTGTTAACATTGATGTGGCTGTGTCACTGTAGTATGCTGATTTTAAATCCTTTGGGTATAAACCAAGGAGTGGGAGATCTGGGTCAAATGGTGGTTTCATTCCAAAGTTTTTGAGGAATCTCCATACTGCTTTCCATAGTGGTTGCACCAGTTTGCATTCCCACCAGCAATGTATGAGTGTACATTTTCCCCCACATCCTTGCTAATACTTCTTATTGCTTATATTCTTCTTCTTCTTCTTTCTTCTTTCTTCTTCCTTCTTTCTTCTTTCTTCTTTCTTCTTTTTCCCTTTTGGTACCAGGGATTGAACTCAAGAGGACTCAACTACTGAGCCACATCCCCAGTCCTGTTTAGCGCCTCACCATTGCCGAGACTGGCTTTGGACTTGCAGGCCTCCTATCTCAGCCTCCCAAGCTCCTGGGATAGAGGCATGCGCCACTGTACCTGGCCTTACTTGTATTCTTCTTCATTTGTATACAACTGTCAATTAATATATGTATATAATATTAGTTGCCAATGGACCTTTTTAAAAATTTTATTTATATGGGTTGCTGAGAATCCAACCCAATGCCTCACACATACTAGGCAAGTACTCTACCACTGAGCCACAATCCTCCAACCCTTTGCTTGTATTATTATTATTATTATTATTATTATTATTATTATTATTCTCCCCTCCCCCTCCCCCTCCATTTTTTAGTTGTAGTTGGACACCATACCTTTATTTTATTTATTTTTATGTGGTGCTGAGGATCAAGCCCAAGGCCTCGCTCTCAGGCTAGGTGAGCATTCTACCACTGAGCCACAACTCCAGTCTTTGTTTGTGGTCCTGATAATTGCCATTCTGACTGAAGTGAGATGAAATCTTAGAGTAGTTTTTGATTTGCATTTGTCTAATTGCTAGAGATGATGAACATTTTTTTTTATATGTTTTGTTGATCAATTGTATTTCTTCTGTGAAATGTCTGTTCAGTTCCTTAGCCCATTTAGTGATTGGGTCATTGTGTGTGTGTGTGTGTGTGTGTGTGTGTGTGTGTGTGTGTAGTTTTATGAGTTCTTTATATATCCAGGAGGTTAGTGCTCTATCTGAGGTGTGTGTTGTAAAGATTTTCTCCTGTTCTGTAGGCTCTTATCAGCTGTGGATATTGAATTTCGTAAAATATTTTTTTCTGTATTTTGCAATTAGATACATTGAAATGATTACATGGAGTTTTTAGTATGTTAATATAATGCATTATATTGGGTGATTTTCTAATGTTAAAAACAACCTGGATTCTTGAGATGATTGTTACTTGGTCTTGATGATGTATTATCATTTTTTACTTATCATTAAATTCTTTTTTTTTATTTTTAAGGAACTATTAATATCTGTTTAAGAGGGATATTGGCTTATGCTTTTCTTACAATTTTTTGTTTGGTTTCGTTGTAATGCTGACCTTCTTAGAATGAATGAGTATTTTACCCTTTCTTTTCTAGAAGAGTTGGTATAGATAGGTTTGTTATTATTTTTGTCTCTAGGCTTGACTTCTGAACACTTTTAAAGCAGTTGAGGCTAGGAGTTATCTTTTTAAAAAAAGTTTCATTAAAAAAATATTTTTAGTTGTAGATGGATACAATACCTTTATTTTTATTTATTTATTTTTATGTGGTGCTGAGGATAGAACACAGTCCCTTTTACGTGCTAGGCAAGTGCTGTGTTTAGCCCAAGCCCCTCTTTATTTTATTTCATAAATTTATTTATTCTTATACCTGGGATTGAACTCAAGGGCGCTTAGCTGCTGAACCACATCCCTCACTAAACGGCTGAGGCTGGCCTCGAACTTGTGGTCTTCCTAACATAGCCTCCTGATTTGTTGGGATTATAGGCATGCACCACTACCTGGCTTCCATGCCCACAAATTTGATAACCCAGATGAAGTGCACCAGTTCTTTGAAAGACAGTCTTCCAAAATTCAAACAAAAAGAAATACATTACTGAATAGACTTATGTCTATTTTTAAAATATTAATAATATTTATTTTTGTTAATAAAAATTAACTAGCAGTAATAAATATTAGCAAAAACATTCTTATACTCAGGCACTGGTTGCAAATGAAAAGGACATAGATGGTTGTATTTCTCAATCTGTGAAGAAAATGTTTCTGAGTTTCAGCCTAGTTCTCCAGAATCGCAGGATCCTCGGCAGGTAGTCTGGCCTCTGCAGGGAAGCTTCTTAGGCTGCATTTTAAGTGGAGAAAGCGTTCCTATTTTCTGTAGGTTACCACCTCCAGATTTGATGCATTCTGTATTGCACATTTACTGAAGTCTTAATTTGTAAAGAATGGTCAACTGTGAGATCTGTCAGACAGGCAGGATGGACTTTTTTAGCATCACCTCCCAGAGTTTTCACTGCCTCTCTCATAGCAGCAAAATCCACCATTGCTGGTATTCCAGTAAAATCTTGACGAAGAACATGGTCAGGGAAAAAGGACACTTCAACAATGCTTTGTTTGGTTTTCTAGTCTAAAATGTTCAGAACATCTTCCTTTTTCATTAAAAAGCCATCACAGTTTCGTACAGCAGCTTCCAGCAGGAGCCGTACTTAGTAAGGCAGAACATCATACTTGGTGCTTCCAAGTTTAGGTACATTGAAGAACTTCTTATTTGAATTGTCATTTAATGTTTCAATAAGGTACTCAAAGGCATATCCTGCACTTGAGGCATCCATCGCCAGAGACCATATTATCCCTGCGGGACGGGGCCGGCGTGGGGAGGAGGGGAGGCTGGGCCGGGAAGAAGGGGAGGAAGACAGGTGGACTGGCAAGGGAGGAAGGAAGGAAGCAGTCTTCTAATAGGCTTATGTATATTAAAGAAATTGTATCAATCACTAATAATCTTCTAAAACAGAAACTTCCATGCCCAGATGGGTTTACTGGTGGATTCTACCAAACACTGCAAAAATTATAGAATTCTCAGGGCTGGGGTTGTGGCTCAGTGGTAGAGCGCTTTCGCCTAGGACATGTGAGGCACTGGGCTCGATTCTTAGCATCACATAAAAATAAATAAAATATAGTTATTGTGTCCATCTACAACTAAAGATACATGTGTGTGTATGTGTGTGTATGTATATAATATATACATTTTTTTAAAGAAGGCGTATCAGTTCTCTTCAATCTCTTCTAGAAGACAAAATCAGAAGGAATACTTCGTAACTCATTCTGTTATGCTTAATATTAAATATGCATCACCTAATATCAAAGCTACATGAAAGCATTAAAGAACACTACAATTCAGTCTCTCTCCTGAATAAAAATGGGAAAGTTCTCAACAAAATATTAGCAAATCGAATCCAACAATGTAGAAAAAGAATTATATATCATTATCAAGTGGGATTTATCCCTGGTACTAAAGTTGGTTCAACATTTGAAACTCAGTATTATGTCCCATCAACAAGCTAAAGAAAAATCAAGTGCTCATGTCAACAGATGTGAAAAAGGTATTTGAGAAAATCAATACTCATTCATGATTAAAAACTCCTAGCAAACTAGAAATAGAGAACTTCCTCAACTTTAGATAAAGAACATGTACAAAATTACACAGCTAACATTATACTTAATGGGTGAGAAACTCAATGCTTTCCACTATAATGAGGAAGAAAGGCAAGATATCTGCTCTTACATCCTAGTATGGATGCCCACACAAAAACCTACATATGGATGCTTATAGCAGCATTTTTCATAACTACAAAATCAAAAAAGTTGATACAACTAATTTCATCGGGCAAATGGATAAGCTTTTGTGTTCAAGGAGTATGCTAAAAAGAAATGAGCCAGCAAGTCTTGAAAAAAAATGTGGAGGAAACTTAACTACATATTACCAAGTGAAAGGAACCAATCTTAAAAGGCTGAATGCTGATTCCAATTAAATGACAGTGTGGTAAAGGGAAGAGTAACCAGTGAAGAGATTGGTTGCCAAGGGTTTTTGGAGAGAGGACACACAGATAGAGCACAGAAGTTCTTTAGGGTAGTGAAACCACTCTTTAAGATAATAAAATGGTGTATACTTATACATGTGTCAAAATCTAGATTGAGCACATTAGAGTGAACTCTAAAGTAAGCTGTGAACTTTGGGTGAGAATGATAGGTCAGTAGATTCATCAGTTGTAACAAATTTTACCACTCTGGTTGGAGGCCATATAAGAGTAGGGATAGAAAGATATGTCAGAACTTTCTGCTCAATTTTACTGTGAATCTAAAACTATTCTAAATATAAGATTTAATTTTATATTGCTTATATTAGAAAAAGGCCAGGTAAATTTTATCACCTTCTACCTTAAAGTTTTAGAAAAAGAAAAACAGTAGAAAGTGGGGGGAAAAAATCACACTATTAATTAATACAGAACATAAAAATGCAGAAAAATCAATCAATGAACCCAAAAGTTTTATTATTTGAGGAGATAAACAGAATTCATGAACCTTTAGCCATATTGATCAGGGGAAAGAAAGGGTGGGGAGAAGGTAAAAATTATTGACGCACGCTCAAGAAGTAAAAGTTGGGGATGTAGCTCAGTGAATGCCTACCACTGGGAGAGAAAGGTAAATTTTTAAAATAAATGTTGATAACCTAAATAGTCCTATATCAAAGAAACTGAACTGTGGTTAAGATCCTTCTCACCATGTGTGGTGGTGCACATTTGTAATCCCAGTGACTTAGGAGGCCGAGGTAGGAGGATCACAAGCTTGAGGCCAGCCTCAGTAATTTAATGAGGCCCTAAGCAATTTAGTGAGACCTTGTCTCAAAAGAAAAAATAAAAATGTGACTGGGAATGTGACTCAGTGGTTAAGCACCCCTGGGTTCATTCACCGCATTACCAATATTTTGGTGGCATAGAATTATTCATAGTATTCTTTTTTAATTCTTTTTCATTTCTGATTAATAATTTGTTGTTTGTTAAATCTCTGTAGTTTGAGTGATATTCTGGTTAATCTTTGTGTTGTTTTATTATTTTAATTCTATTAAGTGCAATGAATATATGACTTACATGCTTTCAGATTTGTTAAGATGTGTTTTCAGTTCAGTTATATCATTAACTGATTTTGTACTTGTTGGATCTGTCCATTTTGGGTAGAAGAGTGTTAAAGTTTTCAATTACAGTGGCGATTCATTTATTTCTCCCTTGCAATTCTATCAGTTTTTTTTTTAAAAAGAGAGAGTGAGAGAGGAGAGAGAGAGAGAGAGAGAGAAACAGAGAGAATTTTTAATATTTAATTTTTTTAGTTCTCGGCGGACACAACATCTTTGTTGGTATGTGGTGCTGAGGATCGAACCCGGGCCGCACGCATGCCAGGCGAGCGCGCTACCACTTGAGCCACATCCCCAGCCCAATTCTATCAGTTTTTGCCTCACATATTTTGATGCTTTATATTAGTCACATACACTGTAATTATTGACACCTTTATCATTATGTAATATCCCTCTTTATCCCTGTTAAATTTCTTTACTCTGGTTTATTCATATTTAATATTAAGTACTCCTGTTTTTGGGTCGGGGGAATTAACATTAGCATAGTATATTTTTCTCCATCTATTTTCTTCAAAGTGTGTATGCCTTTATTTAAAGTAGGTTTCTTAAAGAGAGAATGTACAAAAGAGGAGAAAATCTCTGCTAGCTTCTCTTCTATCCTTAATATTCAGAATATACAAAGAACTCAAACAAAAAAGAAGAAAGAGAGAGAAAAAAAGAACGAACGAACGATGAACAAGCGAGCAAACAACACCCAAATAACCCAGTTGGGCAAATGCACTAAACAGACATTTTTCAAAAGAAGAAATACAAATGGCTAACAAATACATGAAAAAATATTTAACTTCTCTCTATTTAAGGGAAATGTGGATCAAATGCACACTGGAAATTTTATTGTACTCCAGTCACAATAGTAGTTATCAAGAATACAAACAATAATAAATGCTGACAATGATGTAGAGAAAAAAGGAACATTTTTATATTGTTGGTGGGATTATAAATTAGTACAATCACTATGGAAATCAGTATAAATGTTCTTCAGAAGACTAGGAATGGAATTACCTTAAGACCCAGCTATATCACTCGGTGGTGCACCCCTATAATACCAGCAACCTTAAGAGGCCAAGGCAGGAGGATTGCAAGTATGAGACCAACCTCAGCAATTTAGTGAGATTCTGTGTCAAAATCTTTTAAAAAAAAAAAAAAAAAAAAGGGCTTGAGATGAACTTCAGTGGCAAAGCACCCCTGGATGCATTGGTACATGTGCATTTGTGCACATGCGCACCAACACACACACACACAATCATCATGCTGTAGCAATGCATGCATACCCATGATTTTTAAAATAGCAACACAGTTCACAATATAGCCAAATTATGGAACCAGCCCTTATATCCATCAGTCTATGAATAGATAAAGAAGGTGGCATGTAGACACAATAAAATTTTATTCAGCTATAAAGAAAAATGAAATTATGTCATTTTCAGAAAAATGGATGGAACTAGAGAACATTAGGCAGAATAAGCCAAACCTCAGAAAGTCAGTGGTCATATATTTTCTGTGCATATGCGGAAGATAGGACAAAGGGAAGCAAACTTGGAGGTGGTAGAGAAATCTTATGAAAATCAAAGGGAAATTAGTATGGTAGAGCAACGAGGACCAGAGGGAAGGAGGAAGAGAGGAAAAAGGGAAATACTCTGGAATGGTATTGACCAAATTATATTGTCAGATAATTGTATGAGTATGTAACAACAAATCCTATATAATTAGTTCTTGGATTTTTATGGGGTCATCTTTGTTTTCTTTTGGAGTATTTAGAGAATTGATGTTTAAGGTGATTCTTAAATAGTGACCGTAGTCTTTTCTATTTGTTGCCTTGTTTTTGTTCACCATATTTTTTTTCTACCTTTTGTGATTTTAATCAAACATTTTAAATGATTTTTCCTCTTTTTTTTTTTTTTTTAGGAAATCAGTTATGCTTAAATTTTTTTAAAAAACTTTTATAAATATTTCTAGAGTTTGTAGTACAACCAATCTAGTCCACAGTAGTGTAAGTACTAGTCTGAGTTTATAAACAAATGTTCCCAATAGTCTGCCTTCAGTTCCTAGTATTATTTCGGCCATTCATTTCACACATACATAAACTACATGTGCATGTATATAACTAATCATGTACATTGTTCCTATTATTATTTTGAACAACTCTTACTCATTAATAAAAGTCACCAGGGACAGTGGTACATGCCTATAAATCCAGCTACGCACAAGGATGAGGCAAGAGGATCACAAATTCAAGGCCAGCCTGGGCAATGTATTGAGCTCATGTTTTGAAATAAAAAATTCAGAAGGCTAGGGATATTATTCAGGAATAAAGGGCCCCTGGATTTAATCCTCAGAACCCCTCCCCCCCAATCAATTAAAAAATAATATAGAACTGAGGGTACAGCTTACTGGTAGATGGCCCCCCACCCTGGCAAAAGTTTTTGATTTATTTTCACTTGTTTATTTTCTGATGCTCTTTTTTTTAAAATGTAGGTCCAAGTTTCTAACATATTGTCCTTTGTCTTTTAAAAAAATGTTTTTTAGTTGTTAATGGACCTTTATTTTATTTACTTATATGTAGTGCTGAGAATTGAACCCAGTGTCTCACACATGCTAGGCAAGAACTCTTCACTGAGCTACAACCTCAGCCTGTATTCCTTGTTTTAAGAACTTTTTAAACAACCCCCTCCCCCCCCCCACACCTTTGTGGTGCCAGGGATTGAACTCAAGGCTTTGTGTATGTGAGGCAAGTACTCTACCAACACAGCTATATCCCCTGCCCTTTAAATGTCTCTTGAAGAATAATTTACTAGGGTATAGAATTCTAGGTTTTTAGTGTTTGTTTTTTTTCCTCAACATACTTTAAATATTTCATTCTATTCTCTTCTTGCTTCCATGGTTTCTGAGCAGAAGTTACATGTAGTTCTTATCCTTGTTCCTTTATAGGTAAGGTATCCATGTCCATCCCCCCTCTCTCACATACACTTCTTTAAACACTTTTTTTCCCTATATGTGTTTATTTTCTTCAGTTTGAATTTATATCAAGTGTAGAGTTGCTTTGTTTTATTTTTTTATTTATCTACTTGGTGCCCTCTGAGCTTCTTTGATCCATGGTTCAGTTTTTGCCATTAGTTTGGGAGAGATTTCTTTCTTTCTTTTTTTAATATTGTGATTGAACCAGGGACACTTTACCTCTGTACTATACCCCCAGCTCTTCTCTAATTTTCACTTTAAGACAGGGCCTCACTAAGTTGCTGAGATGGGCCTTTAACCTGTAATACTCCTGCTTTAGCCTCCTGCATCACCAGGATACAGACATGTACCACCTTGCCTGGCCTATTCTCTTCCTCTTCCTCTTCCTCTTTTCTTTTTGGCTTCTCAGTCTTTTTTTCTCTTTACTTTTCAATTTTGGAGGGTTCTATTGTCATATCCTCAAACTCAAAATTTTTTTCCTTAGCTCCGTTTAGCCTCCTATTGATCTCAGCTTTTACATCTAAAAAAGCTTTTATTTTGAGTTGGGCATGGTGGTGCATACCTGTGATCCTAGTGACTCAGGAGACTGAGACAGGAGTATCACAAGTTGGAGGCAAGCCTCAGCAACTTAGCCAGGCTGTGTCTTAAAAGAAAAATAAAAAGAGCTGGAGATGTAGCTCAATGGTCAAGTGCCTCTGGGTTCAAACCCTGGTACCAAAAGCCCCCAAATTAAAAAACAAACAAACAAAACTTTTGTGTTGGAGGGTTTTTTTTTTTTTTTTTTTTTTTTAGTACCAGGGAGTGAATTCAGGGGCACTTGATCATTGAACCACATCCCCAGCCCTATTTTGTATTTTATTTAGAGACAGGGTCTCACTGAGTTGCTTAGTGCCTCGCTGAGGCTGGCTTTGAACTTCTGATCTTCCTGTCTTTCTCCCAAGCTGCTAGGATTTGTGCCATTCTTGCCTGGCTGTGAGTTTGTTTTTAAAAGGTGTTTTGGCTTTGGAATGCTGGGTTGACAGTTTGTTTCTTTTACTACTCTTTTTATTTCTAGGTGCTTTGTTTCCATGGAGATCATTTTGGTTGGTTGGTTTTTGGAGTACTGCAGATTAAAATTAGGTGCTTTTTTCTACTGAGCTACAATCTCAGCCCTTTTATTTTTTCTTTATGTTGATATAAAAGTCTCACTAAGTTACAAGGCTGACCTCAAACTTGGTGATCCTCCTAATAGCTGGGATTCCAGGTGTGTATCACCACACCCAGCTGGTTTCATCTTTATCATTGTTTTGTAGTGCTTATGACATTCCAAAAATGATAAATGTAGAGAAGACCCTCTGGCAGAGCCCAAGCAAGGCAACTGAGGATGTCCCCACATTGGATTCTTGTGTTTTTACTTGAGAGGATTCTAGGCAAGACAAGAGATTCAGTAAAAGAATAGCAAAATTAATAGGAGGAAAGGGAACATGAAGAAAGGAAAGGGTCAAAGTGGGTTCTCTGGACAAGAAGAGTGACAGTGGCCTTCACCAAGTCAGGGATTTTTAAGGATTTCCAGGGCCTATTGTTTTTGCCTTAATTTCTCACACTCCCTTAACCTGCTTATTACCTTTTGACTAGCCCTAAGCAAAGTTTTTGTGAGAGATGATTGTGACATAATTTCAGTTGTAAGGGAGGATCCTGGCTGTCTGATTGGGTATGATAGGATCTTGAAACAGTTTTCTTAAGGGACATAATTAATTACGGCAGGGATGGTTTTGACATACCAGGTCCCCATCCTCCAGGCCCTTGCCTGTTCCTTTAGGCTCTCTGTCATTTTCAGTCACTCTTTATTGTCCTTTTCCTGTTCCTGAATTCATGGCTGACTAGCTACCTAACAGTAAATAAGCGGTTTGATAATGATTGGGTTTGGGTAGTTTCATGTGATTGGGGTTAGTTAAGCTTCATATATCTGTGGGCTTAATGTTTTCATCAGTTATGTAATTTTTTCTGGTATTATTTCTCCCTTCCCATTTTTCTTTGGGTATTCCAACATAATGTAGATTAGGATGCTTAAAGTTGTTCCACAAATCACTGTTTTTTTTTTTTTTTTGGTGTGTGTGTGTTGTTGTTGTTGTTGTTTATTTAAAATGTCTTCATTCTTTCAGTGTTAGATAATTTGTGTGCTGTGTTTTCAGCCTTGGCCTAGTTAAAAACTTATGGATATGCTTGAATAGTACATAATTTAAAAATTTTAAGCACCATATTCTATTTACTAATGTTTAAAGGCACACCCTTGTCATTCCTCTTCCTTCTGCTTCCTTTTTCAACAGTAGATAACAGAGCCTTATAGAATAATCTGAGACACCCATACCTTTTTTTTTTTTTTTTAAATCACATTGATTCTAAATGTAATGTAAAATTTTTGTTTGAAGTTGTGCTGCAGTCCGGCTGCAGCAGAATAGCGCGGGGGGGGTGACGAATAAATTGTGCAGGTTGATACAGCAGGAGTGGAAGCCCTTTATTGTAGGACCACAGAGCTATTTATATATTTTACACAGCTTATCTTAATTAGCATAAACGAGATACATCAGTCAACCAATAAGGAATCTCCACACTTAATGGCTTGCTTTTGTTACTTCTCAAACCACTCCCTCTGGCATTTTGCCAGGCACCATCCAGACTTGTTTACAGACTCTAACAAAGTTGGAAATATATTTTTGTTTCTCATTAGTGCTATTGAGTAGGTATATTGGGGTTGTATCTTCTTAGAGAACTAATAATTGTACTTAGCCACTAAAATATTATATGCATTCTAAATTACTCTTTGCAAATCACAATATAGACCTATATATTTACACACTAAGTTGGAGACTCCCTACAACCAAATAATCCAGTTTTATCTTTTTTTTTTTAAGAGAGAGAGAGAGAGAGAATTTTTTTTTAATATTTATTTTTCAGTTTTTGGCGGACACAACATCTTTGTATGTGGTGCTGAGGATCAAATCCAGGCCACATGCATACCAGGCAAGCACGCTACTGCTTGAGCCACATCCCCAGCCCCCAGTTTTATCTTTAAGGAGAAAGAACGAAAAGACTATTTTCTTTTTTTTTTGTGGGGGGGTGGGGTAGTGGGGATTGAACCCAGGGGCATTTAATTACCGAGCCACATTCTCAGTCCTTTTTTTGAATATTATTTAGAGACATGGTCTCACTGAGTTGCTTAGAACCTTGCTAAGTTGCTGAGGCTGGCTTTGAGCTCTGAATTCTCCGGCCTCAGTCTCCTGAGCCACTGGGATTACAGGTGTGCGCCACTGCGTCCCTGCACCCAGCAAGACTATTTTCTTTAGCTGAGTACTGTGTTATTTTTCTATCATTATGATAAACTAACTTAAACTATTAACTTGTAAGCAGTAAAGGTTTATTTTGGCTCACAGTTTCAGAGGTTCAGTCTGTTCCTTGTCCCCATTGTGGCACATTACATCATGGCAAAGCTAATGATGGAAAAGGTCTGCTTTCCTCATGGTGGCAGAAAAGAAGGGGGGGGGTGGAGGAACTACTTCCCAACATTTCCTTGAAGAGCATGCCCCCATTGACCTAATTTCCTTTCATTAGGCCCCATTTCCTAAAGGTTCTACCACTTCCTGAAGGTTGTACCACCTCCTGGTCGAACCACAAAGTGGCAGTTAATTAAACATTTAGACACATGCTTCTTTGAGGGACAGGCCAGTCTAAACTATAAGCAAGTACCAAATGAAGTAGTTTGCATTTTGTGGTCCAAATTATATTTTTATGTGAGTTACTCTGTGAGAAGCATTTAGGATGAGAATCTGAGAAACCAATGGCTTTGTGAATTTAGTCTCAGGCTTGCTCATTGTCTCATTCAGCCCTTTTCATTTCCCTTTGCTTTTTTTAAAAATTTTTTTAAATCTTCTTGATTTTGAGTTGTTTGTAGTGGAATTCCCTAGTATTATAATTATCTTAGCACATTATTGAAAAAGTACTTGTAAATTAACTTTTCAATGTGGAGTTAAGGTGAAGATTCCTCTGAAACCTGTGTATCTTTGGAGGGGCAAATCATTATGTGAATTTTTTTCTCCTTAATATCCTTGGCTAACTTCCTCTCCCCTCATATTAGGAAGTCTGATATTTTTGGAAACTTAAAAGGTAAGGGTTCTTGTTTTAAAGTAAAATGTTCAGTTGGGTTCAGGGGTATACGCCTTTAAATCCCAGCAACTTGGAGACTGAGGCAAGAAAATGGCAAATTCAAGGCCATCCTGGACAACTTAGCTAGACTTTGTCTCAAAATTTAAAAAAAAAAAAAAAAAAAAAAAAAGAAAGAAAGAAAAGAAACACTAGGCCAAAGTTCAATGGTGGAGTGCCCCTGGATTCAGTACTGTTAATTAAAAAAAAAAAAAAAGTGTTATGGCTTTAATGTGATATTTGTTACTGAATTTTGATTGTTTCTTTCACTGCTTTCTTTATAATACCTTTTCTTCCAGATGTAATATTTTTATTGAATTTATGAACATAGTCATACTTTAGGGTGGAAGTAATGATATTCTGTTCAATAAATGGGTAAATTTCCCACCCCTAATCAGGTTGTTTTGTGGAAGTGAACAGTATATTTCCATTCATAGTACTCCACCACATTTTCTCTTTAGTCTTTATTTTATACTTGAACATCGTACATGAGTGAAGAAAACCACTGTTTTTTCTTAGATGACTTTTAAACTTCACTAGGTTATACAAGGATCAGATGTGAGAGGAATGGAGAACCTTATGATCAACTCAAGTAATTCGGAAAAAAAAGTATTTGTAAAACGAGGTGGGGTAGTTTCCAAATTGACCTGCCTAGCATGGAAAAGGTTCATGTCTCTAAAGTAAGCTATGAAGTTTCATCAGCTTAATGTGATTGGTTTGTTAAATGGCCATACTTACTTTGAAACCTTTGTTCTTGTTTGTGGATTATAGTTTGTTAGAATAGTGACTGTTTTGTTTTTATGAGCTCATGTTTTTTGTATTTGATGATGAAATCTGTTATTGGAAGAGAGATGATGGGTTTGGGAGTTGCAGCTGGGCACAAGTAGCAGGAAAATAGCAGTAAAGAAGGTTTACTTTTCACAGCGTTGGATGATTTCTCATATTCCTTTTTTTTTTTTTTTTGGTTCCTGTGGTGCTGAGGATATTTCTTCTTTTTGAACATTGATTTTGTTAAAAATATCAACCGTTCTGAAACTTCATCACTTTCTCATTTTAAAAATTTCTTCTATGGGAAATTCACATTTGTGTATTTTTAGGAAACACCACATTTTTAGAGATTTAAAATGAAAAATATTAACCAGGTACAGTGGCCCACTCTTGTAATCCCAGAGACTCAGGAGGCTGAGGCAGGAGAATTATAAGTTCCAGGATAGCTTCAGCAATTTAGTGAGACCCCATCTGAAAATAAGAAAGAAAAGACTAAGAATGTAGCTCATTATTAAAGCACCCTTGGTTACAATCCTCAGTACCCTAAAATATATAAGTGAGTAAATAAAAATGAAATATATATACATATATATGTGTGTATATAAATATACACATATGTGTACACACACGAATGATCAGTTCTGTTCAAGGCACTTAGTGAACTTAAATGCACTGGGTGCTTTAGATGCTTGTGTGAATGTAACTATGACTTAGTCTTTTAATTTCCATTTTTTGTACATACCTTGTATTTAAAATGATCATTGAAAACTAGTGGTTCAGTGGAATCCTTATCTTGTTTTTTCCCTAATCATATATCTTGATCAAAGTGTGGGGTATTTGAGGATCACTTTTTAATAAAAATATTAACTCTGTAATTATAATTTTTTTCTCCAACTAATACTTGGGAAGAAGTGATTTCTGTTTCAAAGACTTAAGTCATTTTTCTTTTTTTAAAAGGAGCCTTCATCTGAATGCTTTGAAAAGTCTTACTTTATACTGTACAAGAGCCATATAATGGATATAGTCCCCTAATAGATTTGTAGTACCTTAGTTCTAAATATTGCCTTCATGCTTTGTACACTAAAGCTTATTATGATTTTGTGGCTAGGAGATAATGTGTTGTGAAAAATGTTGTTGCTTGAGAAGTGATACCTTTGATGTCACTTAATAAATATGATTAATATGTACCTTTATTAATTGCTGCAATCTGGCTCTCAGATAGCAAAGCATTATGTATAGTTTTTTTTTGTTTTTATTTTTAATAATAGTTCTAGGGACATAGCTCAATGGTAGTGTGCTTGTTTAGTATGTGTGAAGCCCTGGCTTTCAGCCTCAGGTCTGCCACTGGGTGGGGGGGGGAAAGGTATACTATACTGAATTATTTTTACATAATTTTCTTAAACAGAGGGACTTATTTGTATTACTGAAAGTTTCATAAGTTTATCTTACAAGTTGAGTAATTATTATTAATGTGCCATGTATTGTTTTCTGTATCTAAATGTAATCAGTTCTTTTTTTTCCTTTTACTTCCTTTAATGAAAATGTTAGACTTACACAAGCACTAGCAACAACTCTATATCTGGATCATTGAAGCGCTTGGAAGATACTACGGCACGATTTACAAATGCAAATTTCCAGGAAGTCTCTGCACACACGTCTAGTGGAAAAGATGTTTCAGAGGCTAGAGGGTCAGAGGGCAAAGGGAAGAAATCTTCAGCTCACAGCTCAGGTCAAAGGGGAAGAAAACCTGGTGGTGGAAGAAATCCAGGAACAACTGTGTCAGCAGCTAGCCCATTTCCACAAGGTATTAATCATGATATTTTAATTAAAACACTTGTTCTGATTATGGTGAATAGTACTTTTATTTTGTAAAAGAATTTATTTTTTATTTATAATTAATGAATTGTTCTGGACTATTATATAATTAGATGATACAGTAAGGTTACTTTGAAGTCTAGTATTTTCTGTTAAAATATTTCTGGAACTTTTGGTATCTTTATGTTATAATTTGTGCTTAAAAAGTTAAAATGTAGTTTTTATGTTTAGTTGTAGAATAAAGGTTAAGACTGGGGAAAGAAACAATAAAAATGGGAGTTTTTCTTTCTACCCTTTATAACAATCTTTTCTGTAAATTGTTTTTACTTACCTTTCCTAATTAAACACTAGAACCATAATTAAATATTAGAACAGTTGAACATTAGAACAATTGTTAGAGGATTGAACAATTTTTAGGGAATCCAGTACATTGTAACTATTGATCAATAGTACATTTATTGTGAGGCTTGAAGTTTGAAGTAGAATTTTACTCAGCTTTATATCTTCTGTGGTTAGGCTGTTATAGGATATCTAGTTAAATTTGAATTTTATATAAACTAAAAGTATGTTACAAATACTGTTTGTTTTTTAACCAAATGTCAGAATTAAATGGATATGCTGTTTTAGAGAGAGAAAAGTAACTCAGCCAAATTAATTAATTTTGGTGGTACTGGAGATTGAACCCAGGATGATTTTTGCGTTACCGGAGATTAAACCCAGGGCTGCTCTTACTACTGAGCTACATCCCCAGTCCCTTTTTGAAACTTTTTGAAAGTTCCATATCATTAGATTAATTATAGTACATAATCACCCAGTCCCTTTGTAAAATTTTTATTCTGAGAGTTTTGCAAAGTTGACTATGCTGGCCTTGAATTTGGATCCTCTTGCCTCAGCCTCCTGAGTCACTCAGATTACAGGCATGTATCACTAGGCCTGACTACAGCTAAAATTTAGAAAGCATAACCCTGATTGGTTTTTATCATTTTTAATATGAATGTAAAATTTGGACAGTTAGAAACATTAATAATGTTGGAGGAAAATATACCATACGTGTCCCCAAAGGACTTTTTTTCCTAGAAGTAAATGAGAAAAGAAAATTACCCTATGAAACTTCTGCTAATAATAAACTTATAAAGAAAATCTAGCGGAACATTATTTGAATATGTAGATTACTTAGTTTGCTGAGCTCTCCTTATAAAGTATATTCACATATTTATACAAGGGACTTGTAGATTTTCAGGTTCCGGATTTTTTTTTTTTTTTTTTTGTGTGTGTGTGTGTGTGTGTGTGTATTTAAGTATAAAATCAAATGCCAGATTTATTATTTTATTTGAGTAAAATTTAACATTTGTTGTTACTAGTGTGCCACCTTGAAGAAAATAGTGAAACCTTAAATAAGCTTATATGTAATAACTTCATTCACATTTTGAAGGTGATACTGTCCGAATTCAGTTATATTTCTGCAGTTGATACTTTATTTCCAACTGTTAAATCGCATTTTTAAGTTTTTCAGTAGTGAAAATGGAACTCAAGGCCTGGCCTGGTGCATATTAGGCAGGCGCCCTATATACCCCCAACCCTGTTTTTATTTTTAAATTTTGAGACAGGGTCTTGTAAGTTATAGAGGCTGGCCATGAACTTGTGATCCTCTGCTTAAGCCTTCCAAGTAGCTCGATTACAGGCTTGTGCCAATAAACCCACTTAAATTTAAAAAATTTTATAATCCATGAAGTATTAATCTGTTTGGAAGAGAAATCACCCATTCTTGGGGAACTTCATAATATTTGAAGAATCTTTTCAGTATTAAAACATGGTTAACAATTATATGTTATATCTAAGATAATCTGTTAAAAGTTTTAAATACTGAAATTTAGAGGTAAGGTATTTAATATAATTAGTTGATTTCTTCATAGCAGGTAGTATATGAATTTCAGAAAATATACATTTAACGTATTACATATACTATGAAAGTATGCAGTGAGCTTTTAATACCATCTATAAAAACAAACAAAGTTTTAGAAGAAAGATGGTAACAGATCAGAATGTATAAGAACTTCTTTATACAAGGCCCTAGGTTGATCCCTAGCACCACTAAAACAAAAACAATTTCTTTATAACTTGCTACTTACATGGGAAATTGGAATAATTCTTAAATGACTGATGTAATGTGAATGGCCTCTTACTATGTTTTTCTGTACAAATGCCTGAAAATGCTCATATAAGTACAAATAATTTTCTAAATTAATACAACAGATGTATTCTTAAAATAGTGAAGTTTTAGAACTACTAATACTTTTTAAAAAAAAATATTTATTTCTTAGTTGTGCACAATACCTTTATTTTTTTTTTATTTATTTTTATGTGGTGCTGAGGATCGAACCCAGGGCCTAGGTGAGCACTCTACTGCTTAGCCACAACCCCAGCTCCCTATTAATACTTTTAAACAGCCATTTCAGAGGATGTTAAACTTTAAAAAATGAAAACCTTGAGACTTAATTTGAAAAGAAATTTTTGTGTGTAAAGGAAAAAATGTTTGTAAACATTTAGGTTGATTTGTTGAGATTAATTATGAATATATCTACAATAAAATTTAATACTTAGTTTAAAATTTCCTTTCCTTTCTACTTGAATAAAATACTTGAGTTTTTCTTTTGAAACACTCTAGTTGAAATACAATTTAGTCTGGTTTTATGAAATAAATAATATGTGTAATCACAACTGAGTCTAAACATTTGCCTACTTCATTTGGCAAGCATAGAAGTGGTTTCATAAGATGATTTGGTGAACCAAACCTTTATTTCCTTACAGACTATATTAATTTTCCACCAGGTAATAAGAACCTTGAGGTTCTTATATCACAAAATGCCGTGGTAAGCTGTTCTTTGGATAGTAAGGAAAAAATAAGAATTGTGAAAGAAGTTCATAAAAACTGTCTTTCCCATTATTTTTCCTTCCCTAAAAGGAATAGGAGAATGTTAGTGGTGGACTTTTCTTTATGTGGTTTCACAGAAAGTGGACCGAGAGAATTTAAGATGTAAATTAGACTACTTGTTACCATTATTTTAACATATCCATGTTTTCTTTGGGTAGATTCAGCTGAATAATAGCAATCACTGATCTGTCTTAAAGTAAAAACTTAGAAATTATAACCCAAGAAATATTTTGGGTGGTTATTGTATTTTGGGGAACATTTATAATCATATCTTAAGTATTTGAAAAATTAGATTTGCCAGACATTGCAAGGTCAGATTGTGGCCTTGTTGAGTCTTGCTTGACTGTCAGAAGGTGACTTTGCTTCTTCTTTAGTCCTTCATCAAGCCTATCCAAGGTGTTGTGGGTAGGGTGGGATGGTGGTGGTGGTGGTGGTGGTGTGGAGGGATGACTGAGGAATGCTGTGGTAAAAGGTAGGTTAAATAAAACTTATATATTAGTAATTGTATAAATGATAACTTGCAATTTAAAAGTGAATATTTAACACTATAAAATGACAAGTGTTTTTAATGAAGATAATTTTAGGTAACCCTTTTCAAATCTTGCTTTGTTATAATACTGATGTCCTTAATTTTATAGTTACGTTTTTAAAAAGTCCTCTCTTCTTTTTGATGATTGTTTCACATCTACTATTCATGGGAACTTTTGCATCCAATTTTTTCTCCCCCCCCCCCTTTTTTTATTTTTACTACAGGCAGTTTTTCAGGAACTCCAGGCAGTGTAAAATCATCTTCTGGAAGTTCAGTGCAGTCTCCCCAAGATTTCTTGAGCTTTACAGACTCAGATCTGCGTAATGACAGTTATACTCACTCCCAACAGTCATCATCAACCAAAGATGTACATAAAGGAGAGTCTGGAAGCCAGGAAGGGGGGGTAAATAGTTTTAGTTCCTTAATTGGTCACCCTGCGACCTCAGCTATTGCACAGCCTAAAAGCTTTGAAAATTCACCTGGAGATTTGGGTAGTTCCAGCCTTCCTACAGCAGGATATAAGCGGGCTCAAACTTCTGGCATAGAAGAAGAAACTATAAAGGAAAAGAAAAGAAAAGGAAATAAACAAAGTAAGCATGGGCCTGGTAGACCCAAAGGAAACAAAAATCAAGAGAATGTTTCTCATCTCTCAGTTTCTTCTGCTTCACCGACATCATCTGTAGCCTCAGCTGCAGGAAGCGTAACAAGCTCTAGTCTCCAGAAATCTCCTACATTGCTCAGGAATGGAAGTTTACAGAGTCTTAGTGTTGGCTCATCTCCAGTTGGTTCAGGTAGGGATTTGCCCATTATTATTCTCTCTCACCTCAGCCCACTTCTGTACCCCCCAAAATTTTAAACAGTTATTATGATAATATTTTGAATTACTAAGTGTTATCTAATTAGCGTGACAGTTCTTAATTTTTTATTTCTTAAGAAAGTAAAAATATCTTACAATCTTAGAAACATAATTTGGTATTTAAATGTTTGGTACTAATCTGATGTTACCTTATCTAAAAGTAGGCTGAACAGTTTATCCGGTCATTCATTACTTAGAAACACCTAGAATCCATTTCTTATGTGTGTTTTGGTTTACTTTTCTAGTATTTTAAAAACCAACCCAGAATTCATATTTAGAATGTGAGATTTTTGGCATTGTTTTTTTCCCTTTTTCTTTTTTTGAGACAATAAAAGAGGATTTTTTGAAACAAAAGTATACTGCCTAAGAGAGGGGCAGGAGGCTTACCCACTCAGTCTTAGGAGGATCTAGTATTTTGAACTCACTTTCTCTAAACTTCACTTTTTGCCTTTACTGTCTCAATAATTTTTCCACACAAATATTGTGAATTATTTTATCTAGAATATTTTTAGCAATCACATTTTCAGGATTATTAAAATAATTTATTAAAATAATTTGATTTTTTGTTTTCAAGTATGTTTAGTGATTTTACCATTATTTTTATTATAGTACACATGAGTTTATGTTGTTCATATCGTTGGTATGCTTCTGTTACTTTTAGTTTGTATATGAATATTTTCAGTTTAAAAGATTATTGAAAATGCATGTTTTTAAGACAGATGCTTAACAGTTTTAATATTAACTGACGTGTTAGTGTTATCTTTTTAAATTGGATCTTGAATATGAGGTAAATGGTTTTCAAGAAATATTGATTATGAACTTTGTCTTTTCTGGTTTTATATTTCTTATTGAAATAATAGGACTTTAGCTAAGATTAACTATTGTTGGTTATGTTTGTTCTATTTGTTGATGGGGAGTAGAGATAGGTATAGAGAAACCAGTACAATTCGATGCATGGTCATTATATTTCACATTATATATTTTATAAATGCACAATTTTGAATTTTTTTTAGTGGTGGAAATGCAAACTTTATTAACAAATATAAGAACGGCGATTTCAAAAAAGAAAGGAGCATTATAGGTAAAGACGAGATATGATGAATAGTAAATGCAACTATCGTCAGTGATGTATTTGATTTTGTTAAAAGTTTATATTTACTATCATTTAACAACTTTTTTTATAAAGGGTTGTTAATGTGTGTATTTTGTAGCTGATAAAACTGAGACTTTGAGAGGTAGATAAGTTGCCCAGGATTACACAGCCAGGGATTTCTTTTTATTTCTAATAAATAGCTTTGGTACCTGTAGGCCAGAACACACCCCACCCTGTGTGTGCGGCTCTTCCCCCACTGTGAGACCAGAACTAAATTTAAATAAATCTACTTATAAAAAATTGGGTTCATATTCTTTTTAGCAAAAGGCATAGTAATCAGATTGAGTACTTTATTGAGAAAATTAAGCCTAAATTTGCTTTAGTGGAGAGCGATCTTCAATAATTTCCTATAGTTTTGAAGCATAGTCTGAATTTTCAGTCTGAAAATTGCTGATTTTTTTTTTTTTTTTTTGGTTTCGTTTGTTTTTGATTCTTGCATTACTGGGACTGGAACCTAGGGGCACATACTAGGCGAGTGCTATACCACTGAGCTATATATCCTCCAACCCTGAAAATTCCTGAATTTTAGCACATATTTTCAGATTAGTGTAATTAAATATTAACTTACATCCCTAAAAAGATCTTCTTAGTTGTTACAGATTTAGGGGAGATTTTGGACATGGCAAGCTGTTTCTTAAGGGATGGTTACTTTTAGAGAATCATTGTTTGTGGTACATTTGTGGCATTAAAAAATGGATTTATAATTCCTTTACCATATTATTTGCTCATGGTAATTTATGGGTGCTTTCCCAGAGATACCTTATTTCACAAAAGTAAATAACAAATTGAGCTTGCCAAGAAAGTTGGAAGTTATGTTAAAAATCACTCTGAAGATTGTAGTTTTGTTAAGCAATAATTATGGAATACTATCGCTCACTTAAAGCTATTTGACATAATATATTCTTTAGTTATTTTTTTAATATTTTTTAGTTGTCAGTGGACTAATTTATTTATATGTGGTGCTGAGAATCAAACCCAGTGCCTCACACATGCTAGGCAAGTGCTCTCTCTACCATCGAGCCACAACCCCAGCCCTGTTCTTTAGTTCTATACACATTATTAGAGTATCAGATAAAACTCATTGTAAAAAGTATTCTTATCTAGAAGAAACTTAGCAAACTGTCCTGTATATTTAGGAATTAATGGCTTCTTGACTATAAGTTAAGAATTACTGACTACTAATAGACAGTATGTGCCACACACTGTTAAGCATTTAAGAAACATTTAGTCTTATTACTCATTATATAGAATTGTTATTACTCATTATATAGAAAAAGAAACTTGAGACAGGTATTATAGCTCTAAGTGGTAGAGGTATGTGTATTCACTTAATTGTGAAATTTGACAGATGTTTGCTGTTGAGGGTCTAAAGCCACAGTAGTATAATGTCAGTCATACTTTAAGCAGAGAGAATCCATGAGTAAATTTGAACCAGTAATTTAACTTTCAGCAACAATATTTTCTTCTGATATGAGAAGTTAACTTTTCCATTAGACTAATGTTAAATTGAGAAGGCATTTAGTAATTGTAAGAATAGGGATCTTTCTCCCATATAAATAAGTATAAAGGAGGAAATGTCTACTGTGCATTGCATTATCAAAAATTGTTTTCATGCCAGACACAGTGGCACATGCCTGTAATCCCAGCAACTAAGGAGTCTGAGGCAGGAGCATCATAAGCTCAAAGCCAGCCTCAGCAATTTAGTGAGACTCTGTCTGAAAAGAAGAAATTAAAAGGGCTGGGAATGTGGCTCAGTGGTTAAGCGCCTCTGGGTTCAATCCCCAGAACCCTGCCATCCCCCAAATTGTTTTATGATACTTCTTCTATAAGAATGATTTGCTTTAATGTCAAGTAAGTTGATAATTTAGTAATGGTAGAGAGGAGCCTTGTAAGCACATGTTGGCATGATGTTATACCATAACATCCACTCTAATACTAGTTCTGTTATGTTTGTCATGTTCATTGCTCTATCCCTACTGCCAACATAGTGCTTTGAAGATAATAAACACTAAACATGTCTTCAAAAAAAAAAAAAAAAAGAATGACTACTAGTACTAAGCACTGAGTGCATATCATGTGGGTAATGGTATCTCATGTGATTTTTATACTTGATCTTCTAAGTGTTTATCGTTAGGCTGCAAGTTAAACTATTTTATTTTTAAGGCTTTTGGTGTAGCTTCATAGTCTATGAGGATAAGAAGTATTATTAAGTTTGAAAAAAAACCCACAAAGATATTGAATTTTCCTTCAGAATAGCACAAAATGAAGTTCAACATTATTACCAGAAGAGAAAGTAAATGTATGTTTAGGGTATAAGCCTAATAGGAATAAGAAGCTTGAGTTTTTAGCATAGTTGGAGGTAATATTGGTTAAATACGGTAGGATGGTTTCCTGGAGAATTGAATTCTACAGGCTGAATAAATAATCACCTAATGGTGGTCTTTCTCCTACAGTAAGCATTCTGGTCTTAATTTTGGTAACTTATCATTTAAAAAATTTCTTTTAGTTGAAAAGAAAAACTTTTGCCCCATTTAGCTTATAGTAATGGTAATAGCGTTATGTTTGAGCACTTAAATGTTTCTAAAGAATGCTTACCTTTAGGTACTATAGTTCATTCCAGATAGGACAGCTGCTATTAGTATTACTATTTCTCCTATTTTATCATACTGGGACATAAAACAGAAGTAGAATCAGATTCTAATGATGTGTGATTATCTCTTGGAGTTAAAAGCATGACTTTTAACAATAATCAGAATTCCATCATAATGCGTTCTAATTGTAGTAGAGTGTAGATATTTATTCTAGAATTTCTAGATAAAATTAGAATAGAAATTCCTTGACCAAATAAGGAGTTTACAGGAATTTTATCTGATCAAACGGTTTGGATTGTAACATTTTCATTAGAATTGAAGTACACCCTGATAAATGGCCTAATGTTTTATATTGACTTGTAAGAATTATTATTAGTATTTTGTTTTGAGTGACTGCTATAGGTTGTTCATGTTTTGGATTTTAGATTATATTAAGATTTTGATTGAATTTCTTCCTACAGATATTTTATTGGGATCCGAACAACTAGGTACCCAGTCTTATGAGTACTATAGCATTTGGAAGAGTTAACATGCTGAACTTATCTTTTTCCTCTTTCTGGGGTTTATCTTCATTATATTATAAGAATTTATGATTTACTAAAGTGAAAATTCTGCAACATTTTTTCCAAAACAAAAATCAGGATGTTATTTTCTCTGAGAAACATCTCATTCATCAAATGACAAGAGGTCAACATATTTAGTATTAACTTATTTTCTTGTAGTGTACTGTTTCTTTTCAAAAAATGTAATTCACCATTTTTAAAAATCTAAGACTTAAGTTGTTAAATATAGATAGCACTCGTGCCATATTGTTCCGAAGATAAGCTATTTGGAAATGTATTTCAGGGGTGAAACTCTTTAGTGGTGATAAATGCTACAAAAGGAGATTTTAGAAATATGCTCTCTTGATTGAGATCAATTTTATAGAACAAGTTGTTACAACTTCTACTAAAATTAAAGGTTAGAGAGTTTGAGTATAAGCCCTTAGAATTGTCAGTTTCCTTACTAAACATACTTCTATATCATTTCTATTTAGGTTGGTAAAACTAAAACTGAAAGGTATTTCCCTGGTAAAGTAGTTCCATTAGTGGTATTGATTCTGCAAGCAAATAAGGGAATTATAAAGATACAAATATTAGTCCAATAAACTCTCTTAATGTAGACTAAGGATTAGGGCAGTTTGTGAACATAATATTAAATGTATCTTACTGACTCCAGTTCACAATTTTACAAACCTTGATTATCTAGGGTCATAAATGAAAATTATATATCACATTACATACTCCTGAGTCTAGGAAATAACTTGGAATTTGGTCTTTTGGAAAATTCCCTGATTTTATTTTGATTTTGGACAATTGGAGTATTTGTTAGTACCATACCATGGTTGCCTTTCTGTAAAAGTGCTCAATTGACCAGGCCAGGCATGGTGGCACATGCCTGTAAACTCAGGAGGCTGAAGCAGAAGGATTTCAAATTTGAGGCCAGCCTGGCCAACTATCTCAAAAAATAAAAAGGGCTGGGAATGTGGCTCCAAGATTAAGTGCTCCTGGGTTCAATTTCTGGTACCAAAATAACAGCAACAATTATAGAAGTGCTAGATTAAAGGCCAGATTAGCCATATTTTAGTTTTTTCCCCCATCACTAAAATACTTTTGCTATTATGAATGTCCTTTGATTATTTTTCATCAATATTCCAAACAGCTGCTATTTTTTTCTTTATAATGGACAATGTCAAACACCTCAGCAGCCACCTACCCTTTTAAATCTTACTGGTATTATATTTGTTAATGAGGCATTAAGATGGAGAATTCCCCACGATGCCTCATTTTTGAATGTCACCTGGGAAGGAGTTAAGCCAAAGCCTGAATTGTTTCTAGATGATTGTTCTGAACTTGACTAAATGTTTGAATTTTTAAAACTGCATTTCATGTAACTTTTTTTTTCTCCAAACATTACAGTGATTACAGGTGTGTGCTGGCTTGTTTTTACCTTGTTTTGTCTTTCTTTCTACCTCAAGTTATTTACGGTAGACATGGTTAGACTAGATTTATGAGGAACATATGTTGGCAGATGTGTGAGTGATGGTTCTGGGAACCTCTCTTGTACATACAGTTCCTAAGGGGCATCTTTTGGTTAAGTGATATCCAGGGACTTCCCAGCTATCCCTTTAATATAACTTTTTGCCAAGTGTTAGCTTTAAGGGACTATCAGTTCTTCCTAGCAAGCCAGATCTTTTGAGTCACTCACTATCTTGATCTTGGTTTTATCATTTATTTTTCCCTTAGCATGCCATATTGAAATTTATTTTCCATATTCTGAGCAGCTTTTACTTTTAAGCATTGTTTTATTGTTTCAGGTCACTCTGCTTGTTTTCCTCATTTGAGTGGAATAAAATAGTAAGAGTAATATCTCATTTATTCACTATCTTTGTCAAAAATAAAAGGTATAAGGAAGTGAACTAAGTGTAATTTAATGAGTTTTATACTGTTGTATAAGTCATTATGGATTTGCTTATGTATAAACTAAATATAATTCTTAAATTGTAATTTCTAGTCAGCCACAGTATTAAACTGTATTTTGATAAATTGTTGCCATCTAATGAATTATCTAAAGTCTTATTGCTAACTATTCTCTCATTAATGAAGTCATTTGTTATCAGATACTTGTTACACAGTTTTGTTTATAAGCCTTTTTGCCTTTTTCTTACCCTTTGTTACATACAATAAATTTGTGAAAATTCCATTATGTTTGGTTCTCTTCCTCTCATATCTTGTTAGCTTAAATTTTTGTTCCTGCAGTTTGGTTTGACCCACTTAGCTAGCCTTTTAGTTGGATTTCCCACATTTTTCTGGTCTGTTTCTTATTCTCCCTTTGGATCACTGGCAATTTCTTTGCTGATTTCTTTCTTCTCCCTCCCAACAGAAATTTCCATGCAGTATCGGCATGATGGAGCTTGTCCAACAACTAGTAAGTTGTCCAACTGGGTTGGTAACCCTGGCTTTTTGACTTTGACTTTAGTGCTTTTTCTAGTATATTTGTCTACCTTTGAACCTCTGAATTTTATTTTTCAAAATACAGTTTTTAATTTAATAGATTTGTTTCTTCAAGGATAATATAACAGCTTTGTCTTATGTTCAATATTGTATTACAATCAAATTGTGGGCAAATTTAAGTTATTGTTGGCCTTTTAATATAAGTACTTCCATTGTAGAATTGTGACTTCTGCCCTTTCATAAAATATTTTCAGTATTTTGGCTTCCATTAGTCTTAATAAAAATTTTCAGTATTTGTGCATTGGCTTAGATTCTGCACATGTTGTGACTTCTTATACTGAAGGTTGCGAAATGAGAATGTTTGACATGATATAATGAGATTTTTTCATTGTAATAAATACTGTTGTACGTGTCCTACTGTAGATTTACCTTTATAGAATTACAACTTATAGAGACACATTTTTATCAAGACATGGACATATTTAAAAAAATGATTTAAAGATATATATTTATTTATAAAGATATATATTTATTACACTAAGAAATTGTCACCATAAAGGCAATAAATCTAGCATCTCAGTTTAGCACGTAATATATTGGCAAATGGAATACAGTGTTTAGAAATCTTTGTTATATAAAAACTGAGTGAAACTTGAAGTTATAATAGTTCAAGGAGAGACTTAATGAAATTTTATTATTCTGATGTAGTCTGTGCCTATGTGTTTCTTTTGTGTATTTGAAAATGATCTTAACCTGAAGTCCTTTTTTCCTCACTTAAAAGCTTTCTCAGAGTTGCTGAATGCAATACACAATGGTAAGTTTTATTAGACTCTTCTCTGGTGGTTGATTTATCTCTACAAAGGTTGCCTTTTGTAGATAATTCCAGTTGAAAGCTAGCATGTTCTATTGATTATATGAAACCCAGGGATGTGTGGTGAGTCAGTTGTTCAACACCTCAGTGAAAACTTTGTAGATTGCTTATAGGAGGATGAAGGTCAATGTAGTTCATCAGTTTGGCTTTTATTGTCTCTCTGTGTGGCGAATGATAATAATGTTCTAAGTTTCTGAAAGTCTTTTTACGTATGCAAATAGTTTTTTCTAGTTCTTTTGAGTTATCTCTTGCCAGGGCAGTTAGTGATTAATATCTACATTAGGAATTTGCTACATCTCACCCCCATTTGGAATGTGAATTCTGTTTTTTGGAATTTTGATTTATTAATGAATTGTATACTTTTATTATGTACCCTTATATTTTACTTAGTATGTAGGTTGTAGACAGCCTTTTAAATTGTGTCTAGTTTGACTCAGGTTTTATGGTGGAGTTGCATCTTTTCCTGGGATGAATTCTGAATCAGCATGTAAGGCAAATACTGTCACTTCTCATTTTTTGTGAAATTTAAAAAAAAAATTCTTTTAATTGTACATAAACAATACCTGTGTGTGTGTGTGTGTGTGTGTGTGTGTATGTATGTATGTATGTATGTATGTATGTATGTATGTAGTACTGAAGATCAAATCCAGTGCCTCACACATGCAAGGCAAGCACTCTACTGCTGAGCCACAAACCAGAGCCCCACATTTTTGTGAATTATAATGAGGATCAATCTTGTAAAAATGTGGTAGGATTTCTTTAGCTTTCCCAAGCACCTTCCTTTATCCTTTGAGCTTGAAAAATACTCTTTTTTTAAAAAAATCTAGTGTCTCCCTTTGTTGATTTTATTTCTTCAAGATTGTATATGACTCCAATAATTTTTCGGGTACATTTTCTGTGACTTCATGAAATATTGCATATTTTGCTAATGTAGTTTAATTTGTGGCCAATTGGCATTGTGTTTGGTTAACAGTAAATAAGAAACCGAAGGCAAAATGAGCATCCATAGATGCTGTTTCATTGCTTTAAGGGTGTGGGCAGTCAAAGTGGAAAATTTGTAAGTGATCATTTTGTTAATACATTTATTTATAATTTTTGCTGCCCTATATAGCCTGTAACTTATAGGCTTAGCCAATGAATAACAAGAAGCTTCGGAGGAAAAAGGGATTGAACATATTCTTGAGAACAAACATGTTAACATTTTGGAGTAGAGAAGTATAAAAGCTGAAGAAATTTAACATATTTTTCAGTTGTATAGATACATTTAGACTTGTTCTTTAATTGATGAAATATTGGAGGTTATAGTTAAAGAAAAATATAGTTTTTTGGAGGTTATAGTAAAAGAAAAATATTTATTTTTCTTTAACTGATATAGTTAAAGAAAAATAAACATCATAGGGAACAATTGTGAATGAACTGACATACATCCTTTGATGTTATCGTTCACCGACAAAAGTACTAGATTGTATTAATTCAACAGGGCAGTTGACAAGCACTTGATAATACTATTTCAGACACAATCTTCTAAAACTCAAAATTTTAAAGATTTGCTGATATTATTTTTATAATATTAATTTATTTAACCTATTTATTAATGTAGTAATGTGATGTTTTAGTATCTATGTATGTTATATAATGTTTAACTCAGGTTAAACATACGGCTCCCCAAACATCATTTTTTTTAATGGTGCAAACTTTTCAAAATCTTTTCTTCTAGCTTTTTGATATGTATAATACATTATTGTGTTCTATAGTCACCTTACTATTCAGTAGTACAACAGAACTTCTGGTTCCTATCTGCCTGTAACTTCGTACTTGATCTTAATGTTTATGTAATGTTAAAAAATTTAAAGTTGTTGTACAGTAGATATCTAGAATCTTTCTATTTTGCAATATTGAAGTGATATACCTATTAAACATCTCCTCATTTCCTCCTTTCCCAGCTTCAATATAATGTTGACTGGAATTGGTGAGAGTACATATCCTTGTATTTTCCTTTCCTCTACAGAGGAAGCTTTCAGTTTCTAATCATAAATATGTTGGCTACAGGTTTTTCCTAGATGCCCTTTATTAGACTGAGGAAATTTTATTACTGACTCAATCTTTTTTATTTGTTTTGGGGTTTCTCTTTTGTCTCTTCATGTTTATTAGAATTTGCCCATTTCATCTATAATGCCTTAATTACTTTGCATAAGATTATTCATAGTATTCTTATAATCCTTTTTATTTTTGGTAAGGATAGTACTAATAAGCTCCTTTTATTCTGGATTTTAGTAATTTGAGTTTTTTCCATTTTTCTGAAGGTTTGTCAATTTTGATGTAAGAACCAACTTGTGATTTTGTTTTCTTTATCATTTCCTAATTTTATTAATCTCTGCTCTAATGTTTATTATTTTCCCTTCTCTGTTTACATTGATTTAGTTTGCTTTTTCTAGTTTCTTAAGGAGAAAAGTTAGGTTGTTGATTGAGATCAGTGTTCTTTCTAAAAGTAGGTTGGGTTTTTTTTTTTTTTTTTTTTAAATGCCGGGTGAAGTAGCTCATGCCTATAATCCCAGTGGCATGGGAGGCTGAGGCAGAAGGATAGAAAGTTCAAAGCCAGATTCAGCAACTTATTGAGACCTTGTCTCCAAATTAATAAAGGGCTGGGAATGTGGCTAACCCCTGGACTCAATCCCTGGTACCAAAAAATAAAACTAAATGAAAATAGGTCTTTTATGATGTCTATGCCTATTCCTAATTGTTTTTCCCTTAGTGTTTTCTCCTCTTTCTTACCCCAGTCACGTTCCATTGGAAAACATATTCTCGCTACTCCCTGCTGCTATCCCACCTCCAGAACCGTGAACCCAGTCAAGTGTTCTACCACTTTCTTTTTTCTTTTTCTTTTGAGACACTTTAGCTATGTTGCCAAGGCAGGCCTCAAACTAGAAGTCTTCCTGCCTCAATCTCCTAAGGAGCTGGGAGTACAGGTAAACTACTGTACCTGGCTCAGAAAATATATGTCCTTCAGCTTCAGCTGTCATCTGTATTCATTAGCTCTCCAAATTTGTGCCTCCTAAGTAGACTTTACTCCTAAAATTCTAGGCTCATATTTCCAAAATGCTAATAATCCTTAGTTCTTATTTTCTTCTCTAATCTGTTGTATTCTTTTATTTCTCATCTCTCTATGGTACTCAGCCACTGAAACCAGACATACACTAGGAAGTTAATCTAAATTCTCCCATTATTTTCTTGATCATTTCTTTAAAAACATTTTTTTCTGTTATTTATCAGTTTACTTTTTTCTCCTCTTTTCACTGCCTCTGCTTGATAAAGTAGAACATGATTTGTCATCTGAACTTTTTTCAACAACTTCTTAAACTTCACACCATTAACTAACCCCTTCTCTAGATGCTTGGCAAATTGATGTTCTATCTAAAATACAAACCAGAGTGGGCACTGTAGCAAATAACTCTTAATTCCAGCTACTCAACTCAAGAGGCTGAGGCAGGAGGATTCTAAGTTTGAGTTCAGCACAGGCAACCTGTCTCAAAATAAAAAGGGTGGGAATGTATCTCAGGGGTAGAGCAGTTGCTTGTGGTGGGAATGTATCTCAGGGGTAGAGCAGTTGCTTAACATGCATGAGGTCTTGGGTTCAATCCTTATTACGGGGGGGGGGGGAGAGCAAGCAAACAAACAAAATACTTTAAAAAAAATGCAAATCACACCATTTCACACTGTCTTTAAAGGATTTTTTGGTACTTAAAAGATAAAATTAAAAGTCTTTGGTATGGCATATGAAGTTTTTCATAATCTGGCTCTTACTTGATTTTCCAGTCTTTTATCCAACTAGTATCAGTGTAAGCTACTTATAGTTTTTTTTTTTTTTAATATACTGTACTATTCTTTGCAAAATTTGTGGTTTAGATTTTGGTTGTATTTGTATCAAGTAGCATTTAGTAAAAATAGCACAGTTTTATCTCCTCTAAGTTTTTTTTTTCATTCATGTTTCTAGAATTATTAACATTCTTTTAAATATTTTTGTAATGGTATTCTATTATTTTCTTCAGTCTATCTCTGTTATTCTTCCTGACAATTATTTATGTTTCTGTGATCTATATCTTGGTTATATTTATCTTAAATTTTTGAACTTAAAAAGTGTTTTATTAGACAGTTAAGATTCTGGTTGGTTTTTATCATTTACTATCTAGCATTTGATATATTGTGTTTTATATAGAACTTCATAAAATTAAATTTTATTTGCTGAAACTTGTTCTGAAAAAAATAGTCACAGACATTGCATTTCAAGCAAACATCTTGATTTGATGGTTCTAAGATCCATTAATTTGAAAAATTAATCAATACAAAGAAAAATATTTAGATACTTCCCAATCAAATGAGACACAGTGGGATGAATTTTAGATGCTGAGAGAAGTTCAAGAAACTTAAAAGTTAAATAAATAATGTTGAAATTATTGAGCCAGCAAAATAAAAAGAAAGCAGATGGACTGGGAATATATAGCACAATGGTAGAGCTGTTGCCTAGCATGCACAAGGCCCTGGGTTCTTATCTGCAGCATAACACATAAACATATCACAACAAAACATATTTTTAAAAAGTAGAGTTGTATGAGGTATATAATGCAAAAATCTTTTATTTGAAAGCAGTTTGGAAAGGCAAAATAGTCATTTAAATGTATTTGAAAAAAAACTATATGAGGGGTGAAGCAATATTTGGTTTTGTGGTGGTACTTTATTAGAATTAGACAATTTTGACGAAGAGAGTACAGATTTCATGATACTAATAAACTATAAATTTAACTTCTGTTTTACTTAGATACATTTAAATACTTGTAGTGATTATGAAATAAGTAATATGTATAGAAATATTACAGTTTTTAAATTTTGTTCTTTTGGTAGTGGGGATTGGGCTCAGCTGCTTTACCACTGAGCCACACCCCCATGATGCTTACATAATTTACACTTATACAATAAATCATCATATCCCAGGATATTACAAGTGCTCAGTCTTCCCCTCCCTCCAGGCCCCTGTACTGGAGATTGAACCAGGCAGACTTATTAGGAAAGCATTCTGCCCCTGAGCTAAAACCCAGCCCTCTAAGGTTGTTCAAATGTCCATGAATTGTGAATCGTTCAATAAGAGTTAATTAGGGGAGAAATGGGATCTAGACCTGGAGCATATTAAAAGGTTACAAAGAAAATTGGTAGAAGGTTTGGAATGAAACCCGGAAGAGTTACCTGAAAGAAAGTTAAAACTTTGAATTGCTCTCTTTAATCACAATCTAAAATGAAGAGAGAGATGTTTATTAATAGAAGTTCTAAGGTATAAGAGAGAGCTATATGAGTTTGAGGATGACAGAACACATAGTGGAATGGTATTAAGCTAGGGGCAGGGTCATGATTAAGCCTGTGTAGCAAAAAATTCAGCCAATACTATACAACCTTGCTACTAAGTAGTAGAAGACATATATTATAGATAAGGCAGTAAGACTCCCCTTTCCACATTATTCTGTCACTATTGGTTTCTGGAAAATAGGCTTCAAAGACTGTTTATGTTAATATCTTACTGTGTTTTATCACTTCAGTTGTTGACTTAACCACTAGGGAGAAGATTATATTTCAATATGCATATTAACTGCTATAAAAAATGAATTTGAGTGTCTCATTAAACTGCAAAAGAGGCCTTATTCAGTAAAGAAAGTAATATAAATGGAAAGGAATTATATGAGAGATTCTTTTAAATTAATTATGTAGTGATGCATTAACAATCCCTTATATTTAGAATGCTGCTAATGACTTGAAATTCACATTGTGGTTTTTTTTTTTTACTTTAACCTTATTGGACACCGCGCCCCCCCCCCCCCCAAGAATTTCTGAAGTTTCTTGTATCTATCATGGTAGTTTTTAGAAACTGGTGATTAAAGAAAAAAAATCAGAAATTAAAGTGTGTCTTTTCTTCAGACAGAGATGACAGTTCTCCACTAACAAAGCAGGAACTTAAATTCATAGGTATGTACCAATCTGAAGCATGGTTTTAAATGTAATAATGTAAAATAATCTGAGGGTATCTTAGTAACCTTCCTAGATTAAGCAGTGCTAGGGATCTGTAGATAGAAAGATGAAGCCTGGAAGGGATTTACCCATAATCTTGGATGGTAGGTGGGATGAACTGGTTATCATGTTCTTATTGTTATGCTTGTTTGGGTTTATTATATAACTTTAAGACACAATAGATGGCTTTTAGAATTACTAAAACTGTTATTCATAAGGGTCTAGGTGCCTAGGTCTTTAATTATTAAGGGTGCTTTCTACATAATGTCATAAGAAGGAAAGAATATGAGATCTTATTGTTTTATGTGTATAATTCTCTAATTCTTTAGTGTGTTTCTCAGAAAATTTTGGATCAGTTGAGAATGAGTATGTGTATTCTGAACTAGAGAATGAAAGTCTAGAGAATGGAAGTCACTACTCCTATGCAGCTAATATATGCATCTGTTCCACCTCTTTCCCTAAAATTGTTAGTTTTCATATACAGACAACACTAATCTTGCAGGCTTTGAAAACTTGCAATATGCAACTTTCCTTCTGACTTACTGTTTTTCGTCTTTCTTTTTTTCTTTTTTTAAAGCAAAAGAGATTTTCTTTAAAAAATATATTTTTAGTTGTATGTGGACACAATATCTTTGTTTTATTTTTTGTGTGTATGTGTGTTGCTGAGGTTTGAACCTAGTGCCTCACACGTGCTAAACAAGCACTGTACCACTCCAGCCTATATTTTTTTTTTAATTTGAGAAGTGTATATTAAATTCTTTCTATGTGTAAGATCATTAGTCACTTTATGGAAATAAGGATATACCACAGATGAACCTTGCCTTCTAAAAGGAAGAGCCAGGCACACACCTTTATTCCCAGTAGCTTAGGAGGCTGACACAAGAGAATTGTAAATTCAAGGCCAGCCTCAGTGATTTCACAAGGCCCGAAGCAACTTAGATCATGTCTAAAAGTAAAACATAAAAAGGGTTGGGGATATAGCTCAGTGATAAAGTACCCCTGGGTTATATCCCCAGTACCAAAAGTAATAATTTCTTAAAATGGAAGATAAATATGTTTATTAATAGCAATTTCAGAGGATGTAATTAAAGCATCTTTAATGGTCTCTATAGTACAAAAGAAGTTTGGAGTGAGGGAATGAGATGTCTAAAGAATTTTAGCATTTGCTAGGCTCAGTGGCACACAGCTATAATCCCAGCGACTAGACTCAGGAGGCTGAGGCAGGAGGATTGAAAGTTCAAGATAGCTTCAATAATCTAGCAAGCAACTTAGATCCTGTCTCAAAAAAAAATTAAAGGGGCTGGGCTGGAAATCTGGTCATGTACCCCCTGGGTTCAATCCCTGGCACCAATAAAAGGGAAGGAGGGAGGGAGGGGGGAGAGATAGTGAGAGAGAGAGAGAGATAGATAGATAGATAGATAGATAGATAGATAGATAGATAGATAGATAGATATTGATTTAACCTGATTCCTAAAGAATGTGTAGAATTTAGCTATTAGAGATAGGGATGACAGCTGGATTCCCCAGTCTCAGGTATATAATTAGTACAAGCCAGTGGCACTGACCTGAGAATACACAGGCTGTAAAGTGGCAGTGATAATTATATTTGATATGAAATATTTGAGAAATCACTGCCTTGGCTACTAAGTCAAGAAATTAGAAGTATTTGAGTTGATAAATAAAACAGTACAACCTGTACTTTGGGAAGGTTCATATTTTGCTAAGGATGGCCTTCAATTTGTAATCCTTTGGCCTCAGCCTACTGAGTCTCTGGGTTTACAGGTGTGGACATCCATGCCCTTTTTGAAAAGAAAAGAAACAAGTGTAATAAAAGATACAAAAAGAGAATAGTAATTTGAAACAAAGTATTAAAAAGAAACAGTAGAAACCTTAGTATTAAAAACTTTTTTCAGTGGAAGCAGAAAACACAATAAATGAGATAATAACAATGAATATAGGTAGCCAAGGAACAAAGTAATCAAGGGGCAAATTAGATGAAGGAAATCCTCGAAAGAAGAAAAGGATTATACATATGTATACATTAAATAAAGTCTTTGTAATAATATAGAAGACAAAAGTAGAATCCAGGTAATAGAATCCCCAGGAGGGGAAAAAATAAAAGTGGAGAGGAGGAAATAATTCAAAGAAATAATGGAAGTAAAGTTTAAAAAAAAAATTCTTAGATTGAAACCATCCATAAAGTGCCAGTGAAAAGAGTGGAAAAATTTCATCTAGACATTGAAGGAATTTGATTTAAATTTAATTTAGTGTCTTTTTTTTTTTTTTTTTTTTTTTTTTTGGTACCAGGGATTGAATCCAGGGGTACTGAGCCACATCCTTAGCCTTTTTTGTTTTTTACTTCGAGACAAGGTTTCACTAAGTTGCTTCAGGCCTCACTAACTTGCTGAGGCTGGCTTTGAACTTGTGATTTTCCTGCCTCAGCCTCCTGAGTCACTGGGATTATAGTTGTACACCACTGCATCTGGCAGAAAAATTTTAAAGTATTTAAAGATGGAGAATTCTAAAACATTGAACTATTAATTTTGAAATTTTCCTTGGGAAGAAAAAGTCTAAAAGGATTAATAGACAAAAAAAGACTTTTGTCACAGGGAAGTGTACATAATATGAAAAGGCTACAGAAGTATTTGTCATAGCAAAGAATTGAAAGTACTAGTAATACAAAGAGTACACTCATTTTTTGTAGCATTTCCTGGATTTGATAATCAAGTGATATTTAGGAAGTTTGTCTAACCAGTATCACAGATACATTTCTAGGACACTTAGCTGTCAGAATAACAAATAACTGAGATAATAAATTTATAAAAAGAAAAGGATTGTTTTGGCTCACAGTTTTGAAGGTTTCAGTCTACAGAGGTTGGCTTCTTGCTTTTGGTCCTTTGGCAAGGCCTCAGCATATCATGGCAGGACATGAGGCAGAAAATGCCACTCAGCTTGTTTCCAGGAAGCCAAAAAGAGAAGAGGAGGAATTGGGGTCCCATTTTCCCCTTTAAGGGCATAAGTCCAGTGACCTCCTATTAAGTCCTACCTTTTAAGCATTTTAACATCCTGGTAGCATCTCCCTGGGGAGTAAGCCTTTAATACCTGTGTCTTTGGGGGACATTTAAGATGCAAACTATAGGAGAGAGGAGAAGAGGAGATATGTACGGGGAATTGTAGTAGACCAATTTATGCTATGTGCAGGTACAAATATGTAGGTGAGGCCTACTGTTATATATAATTATAATTCACCAATGAAAAGAAAGGAGGGAAAATCCAAACTATAGCAGGCACCACACTCAGATCTAATAAGATTATTTTTCATTTTAGTTGGCACTTTCTCCCTTTCTAAATCTTTCTTTCACTTCCCTTAAACTTAAGCAACAGCAAAAGGAATCATTGCATAATAGCATTTCTTGATGTTTCACATTTGTATTTAATGATTATTATTTATTTTAGTATATCTCATCTCTTAATTCAGGTATTCTTTTATTAATTTGACCATCCATAGTTTTATACTTATCTGTGTTTTTAAAGAAAAAAAACACACAGATTTATATTGTTATAGATTCATGATAACCTCAGTAGACATTTAAATTACTTTGTAATGTTAATATACTTTAGTAAACTTTTACTTTCTGCATCACTTATTTGTACCAGGGATTGAACTCAGGAACATTCAACCACTGAGTCACATCCCCAAACCAGTTTTGTATTTTATTTAGAGACAGGGTCTCACTGAGTTGCTTATGGCCTCGATGTTACTGAGGCTTATCATCCTGACTCAGCCTCCCGAGCCACTGGGATTAAAGGCATATGCCACCCTTCCTGGCTCACTGATGTAGTTTGAACTCCACCTACTTTTCCTTCCCCATCCCCAATATATTAGATCTGTCTTTTCCTCCTACTACCAGAAAATTTCATCATCTTATAACCTAATTCTGCAAATGAGATTAATATTATCCATCTCTTTACTTTCACTGAGTCATGCTTATAGGCAAGTGCTCTACCACTGAGCCACAACACAAGCCCCTCAAATGCTAGTCTTTAAGTGTGCTTTAAATTTTGTCTTTTTCTGCCTTCTTGCAGACTTTGTCATTTTAGTTTCTTCATTCTCTCTTTTTACCATCTACTTCTAATCATACTTGACTCTCTCTTTCTTCTTGAAAACAATAGCACCAAAGAAATGACAAACAACAAGCAAACAAACAAAAGATACAACCTCAACCCCAAATTCTTTTGATCCTGCATTCCTATTGTCTGTCCTGAAACTTCTGCCACTGATCCTTTGAGATCCCTTTTTTGTTTTTGTGACATGTCTGTGTGTGACTTTTTTCTTCTTGAGACTTCTTGTGCTTCCTGATTTCTTTCTTCAATTCTGGACACAATCTTTACCATCATACTTTACAAATCACTGTCTCCCCCCACCCTTCCGCCTTTTTTTGGTACTGGGTATTGACTTCAGGGGCACTCAACCACTGAGCCACATCCCCAGCTCTGTTTTTTATTTTATTTAGAGATGGGGTTTCACTGAGTTGCTTAATGTCTCACTTTTGCTGAGGCTGGCTTTGAACTCATGATCCTCTTGCCTCAGCCTCCTGAGCCACTGGGATTATAGGTGTGCACCACCACGCTTGGTACTTTTCCTCATTTTTTCCAGTCTATTGTATGGAATGTTTGTTAGACACAATTGGAGTTTATTTCTGCCCTTTATGTTCCTTAAGCTCTCTTTTATATTTTCCATTTCTCTATCTATTCTGGATTGAGTTATTTTCCTTTTTTAACTAATTTGGTAATCATGTCTTTAGCTCTGTTTCCCACTGTCCCCCATCCCCATGGGGAATGAACTCAGGGATGCTCTACCACTGAGATATATCCCTACTCTTTTTTATTTTGAGACAAGTTCCCACCTGTCTGTTCCCACCGACTTGCCCAAGCTGTCCTCTTAATCCACTTTGCCTCATCTTCCTGAGTAGCTGGGATTACAGGCATGTGCCCTGCTTTTAGTCTGTTTAATTAATTGTTTTACCTAATTGTTGAGGAAAAAAATTTGTGTTTTTCAATTTTAGAAATTCTTTGGGGTCCCCTTTAAAATGGACCCGGTTTTCTTTTCTCTTCTTTTCTCTCTCCTTTTCTTTTTTTTCTTTCTTTTTGAAGTATGTAGTTCGTTTTCACATCTAAAAATATTTTTAAACAATCTCAAGTGTATAGAAATATTGCAAGTGTAAATGAGACAACTACCATTTAGTCTTTTTTGAATGGTTATGTTAATATTTTTGAAGACGACCAATTAAATTTTGAATTTTTTAAATTAGATTCAGGTTTTAAAAATTTAGATTATGTTTTTGAGGCAGAATATCATAGAAATGATCTTTTTATTGCATATTAACAGATGACACACAATCAGGCTTTTCCAGTGTAAAGGTTTTCTTTTTTTCCCCCCTTTATAAGTATTAATTATTTTGTGGAATAAACTGTGGGACTATGTAAAAATCCCATTGCTTATCTTTCAGTATAAATTTACAGATTAGCATATTTATAATGTAGCCCTCATGATTTATTGTGAAACTGAAACTGTTCACAGTTTTTGCCAATAGGAGTACTTGAACAAGTTCCATGTCCTTTTGAAACATTCCTGTTATTCTTTGAATGATTCTTTGCTTTCTGGCATGCAAATATATTATTTTACTATTGCTTCCATTAAAAAATTACCAAAAATGTAGCAGCTCAAGAGCACACATATTTATTAGCTTTCATTTATTTTATAAGTAGTTTGGGTTGAGCTGGCTGATTTTTCTGTTTAGAGTTTCACATAGCTGAAATAAAGGTGTTGGCCAGCTGTGCTTTTATCAGGGGGCTCTAGAAAGAAGCCACTTCCAAGTTCATGCTAGTTCTTGGCAGATTCTAGTTTCTTCGCTGCAGGTGTAGGACTGAGGTTTTGATCTTCTTACTGGTTTTTAGCAAAAGGGCTACCCTTCTACATTTTAGAGCTAGTGAAGGCCAGGTAGATTCTTCTCACACAATCTTTCTGATTTCCCAATCTGCTGCATTTCTCTTTTCTTTTGCCATATCTTCCAGTGGCTCTTCCGCTCTCCTTTTTGGTTCTTCTTCTTTTATATATATATATATATATATATATATATATATAATTTTAGTTGTAATTGTCAATGCCTTTATTTATTTATTTTTATGTGGTGCTGAGGATCGAACCCAAACCTCACACATGCTAGGTGAGCACTCTACTCCTGAGCCACAACCCCAGCCTTCCTTTTGATTCTTAAAGACTCATTGCATCTTATTTTAAGGTCAGCTGGCCGGTTTTCTTATTTTAATCTGCAAAGTTTCTTCCAGCAATACCTACACTAATGTTTGATTAAATAACCAGGGAATGGGAAATTTGTAGGGGAAGTCTTTAGAATTCTGCCTACCACAGCAAGGTATTCCTGGTTCCTTTCTCATTTTCATTCCTCATTTTAGGTTCTTAATCATTTAAATTTTTTTACTATGTGATTTTTATTTGCCACCTCTATTTTCTAAGGTTCTTAAAGGGTGGTCTATTTTTGTCTGCTTATATGTCATCATGGGGATTGTTTCATGTTTTCTAATTTAGGATCGTGAATTTACTTTTTAGTGTGGCTGAGCATATATCCTTTTATAGAGGTGTGGTGCTTGCTTTCCCGTCTGACCCATTCTCACATTCATTTCATATTTTGTTTTGTAAACCAGACACATTCTCTCAATTCACATCTTGTACCTAAGGGCAGATTTTCACCAAAGTCTCCGAAGTATAGATCAAGTTTGACAAATTTCTTTATTTTCTCCCTATGCTATGGTTTTTGGTGTGGGATTTTTTTTTTGTGTGTGTGTGTGTGTGTGTGTGTATGTATGTGTGTGTGTGTGTGTGTGTGTGTGTGTGTGTGTGTGAGAGAGAGAGAGAGAGAGAGAGAGAGAGAGAGAGAGAGAGAGAGAGAGAGAGAAACCTACTCTTCCATTGAAAGTATAGCCCTTTGAAAGTCTCAGCTATATAAATAGGGTCTCATCAGTTTCCATCTTCCATCCATTAGAAGATCAAGGTCTCATCTCTTTTTCCTTGTGAGCACTGAAACGAAAGCTCTTATTTTATTGAGACAGGATGACTCCTATAGGGCAGCCATCAGACTTTTCATTTTTGACCCTTAATAGTTTCTTTTCCTTTCTTGTGAGATCAGGTATTCATTTTAGGTAACTTTAATTGGGGTTTTTAGGTTCTCTTTCTGCCTATTGTCAGATACAGGAATTCTCCCATTGATAACTGACTTCTGTAGCTGCAACTCCAGTCAGGTCAGGAATGGCTTTCATGTCATCGAATGAGTATTTTTCAGTTTTCATCTTATCTGATCTCTTAGCAGATTTGTTAGGAACACCTTCTTTTAAAAGTGTGTGTGTGTTTTTTAATTACTACCTTGCTTTTAAAACATGCTTCTTTAGCTTGGTGGCCCTTTAAGACGCTTTTCTTCATTAATTCTCATCAAATTTTAGCTATTTAAAATTTCTCGTCTAAAATATCTAATACCTACTAAAATAATCTTACTTGATTCGATTTTTCAGGTCATTGTCTGCACTGCAGTCACAGTGACCTTATAAAATTATTATTCTGGTCATGCCATTCTTCTGGTTACTCTGAAATGAGCCAGGAACAGTAGGCTGAGGCGGGAGGATAGCAGATTGGAGGTCAGCCTAGGCAACTTAGTAAGACCCTGTCTCAAAGTGAACTGAAAAGGACTTGGTATGTATCTCAGTGATAGATTACCCTTGGGTTCAATTCCCAGTGTTGCAAAATGAAACAAAACAGAATCTTCTCTTTCCATTAGGGTAAAATTAAGAAGTCCTTTATGGCCAGGTGTGTTGATGTATGCCTGTAATTCTAGCTATTTGAACACTAAGGCAGGAGGATCACAAATTCTGCCTCAGTGATTTAGTGAGATCTTATCTCAAAATAAAAAAAGGTTTGGGAATATAGCTCAGTGCTAAGGTAACTCTGGGTTTAATCCTGGGCGTGTGCTCGAGAGTGAGCAAGCCTTGTGGCTTGTAAGCCTCTACCTAAGCCGGTCCCAACCTCCATCGTTGAACATTGTATTTCTTTGCTTAATGTACCATACTGGCTCTGTCAGCTAGGATTCATAGTGTATAAGCCACAGATGTGAATCCTGTCCAATTTAAGCAAAAGATTTATTGGATATATATGGTTATTTTAGAGAAAAGAAAATCCTCATCCCCTTTTTCATATCTCTGGAAGGAAGGAAATAAGGATAGTTTCAGTGGTTATAAACAAATATTAATCCAGGGGCTCCTAATTTTTCTACCATGATATTATTAGACTAACTTGGGTCTGACAATTTTCTACCCTTTTGAGTTTAGGATTTAAATTTTCATGAGACAATTTGACTTCCTCAGCTTGGATCCCACATTCATCCTGGGCCAATAATGTATGAAATGTGGGAGGGGTATTTCTTATATAGAAAAATAGGATGATATCAGCAAGAATTTTGGACAGGGAAACAACAGAAATTATCTTTAAGTACTTTCTTTTAGTTTATTTCATAAAGATTCACTTTGTATTGCTTATCTCAATTAAGGTATCTCTTAGTCATAGCACATTACACTTTTTCCTCATACTACAAATATTCGTATAATTATTCATTTAATGTCTGTCACCTTTACTTTAAGCATCATGAATACAAAGATAGCATCTGTTTTCTTTTTCATAGTATTTATTATTGTGTCCGGGCATAGGAGCAACATAAGTTTTATATTATATAACAAAATTTGGTTTTGGTACTGGGGATTGAACTGAGTGGTGCTTTACCACTTGATTTATATCCTCAGTGTTTTAAAAAAATATTTTAAAAATTGTGGTCAGGCATGGTGGCACACGCCTGTAATCCCAGCGGCTTGGGAGGCTGAGGCAGAGGATGGTGAGTTCAAAGCCAGCCTCAGCAAAAGCGAGGTGCTAAGCAGTTCAGTGAGACCCTATCTCTAAATAAAATATAGAATAGGGCTGGGGATGTGGCTCAGTGGCCAAAGTACCCCTGAGTTCAATACCCAGTAAACTCCCTCCCTGAAGAAATAAATAAAATATTTTAAAAATTTTGAGACAGTCTTAAATTGCTAAGGCTGACCATGAACCTGCAATACTCCTGCCTCAATCTTCCGAGTCACTAGAATTACAAGCATGCACCACCATGTACAATCATGAAACAAAGGTAACTATGCAATGTCCTATGGAGTTAGTCAAAAAAATGTTGTTAAAAATAGGAAAGTATGTATAGTAATCATTTCTTGTCTACGCTTTCACTTTCTGTGTTTTTTGTTATCCACTGTGGACAGTGGTCTGAAGTTATTAATTGGAAACTTTCCAGAAATAAACTATTCCTAAATTTAAAATCTCACACCCTCTCACTCTGCCCTACTCAGAATTATAAACATCCCTTTGTCCAGCATGTTCATGCTGCGTATACTACACCTGTGAGTCACTTATTAGCTATATTAGTTGTCAGATTGACTTTTATGGTAGTGCAGTGCTTGTGTTCAAATAACCCTTATTTTAATTAGTAATGGATCCAAAGCACCAAGAGTAGGGATACAGAGGAGGCAACCAGGGCACAAAACACAAAAGAACATTTTAAATCTGGTACTATGTGATAATGCTCTTCAGGGAATAGGGAAAAAAGTATCTATAGGCTTGGTACTGTCTGTGGTTCCCTGTGTCAGTGGGGGATCTTGAAAGAAATCCCTGCTGGTAAAGGGGGGACTGCTGTGTGTTAAGTGTATAAAGGATTAAAATTCTATATTTAATGTGCAGGTAGAATAAAACTACAAACTACACATTGAAAATATATGAAAACATATCAAAATTTTAATAATATTTATGGTTCTTTTCTACATTATTATTATTATTATTATTATTTTAGTTGTTGACATACCTTTAATTTATTTATTTGTATGCAGTGCTGAGAATCGAACCCAGTGCAGTGCCTCACACATTCTAGGCAAGTGTGCTACCGTTGAGCCCCAGCCCATCTACTTTTCTGTGTATTTCAAATTTTTAGTGAGTGTGCTAACTTTTGTAGTTAATATCAAAAGAAACAATATATAAAAAGTAAAATAGTTAATGCTTGCCTAAGTAGATTTACAAGTACTGTATTCCATCAAGATAGCTAAGAGTCTCAGGAAACAAAGCTCTAATATAATTTTGTTTTACCCTTTCAGAGTTTGAATGCCTTAGTTATGTATGGAGACATATTCCGTAATCTAGAAAGGGGGAGTAAAAGATAAAGAATATTGCATTTATCTATTAGATGCCAAAGGGAAGGGCTGCTAAGGCAATATTAGTAGATATTATTTCTCCTTTATGATTAATATTATGGTTATTACTTATTAAATGCTTACTGTATGGTATGACATATGCTAACTTTAGATTGTAATACTAACGTGTAAATATAATGTGTATGTACATATTACATGCTAATATATGCAAAACTAATTGTACCAATACTGAAATCATTGGTATCATCCCTGCTTTGTTAACTATTTCTTAAGATGATCCTGTTTATTACTTTGGTTCTTTTGCTGAACAAGCAACTCAATATGGTACTGATTTGACCTAGGCAGTTCAAAACTGGCTAGCAGAAACTCAGGTTGGTGAATACTAATATTTCTGTCACTAGGCAGATATGTGTCTTAGATATCAATCTATCAATTTTGTGTAATTGCTTTGGAAGTGCTCATTAAAACTTGAATGTTCTCTTGGCTTCTGCCCTTACTATCCTTTTTTTTTTTTTTTTAATAAGAGACAAGGTGATGCTTTGATTTATGTATGTATTAGTGGGTTTTCTAAAAGTTTTTTTTTTAATATTTATTTTTTAGGTGTAGATAGACACAACAAAATGCCTTTATTTTTATGTGGCACTGAGGATTGAACCCTGGTCGTCCTGTGTCGTTCCTCCCCTCCCCCCCAGGCGAGTGCTATACCGCTAAGCCACAATCTCTGCCCCATTAGTGGGTTTTACACTGCAAGTTGCCACCCATTAATGGCTAATGCAATGATTTTTAATAGGCTGTGATTTACATTTTTAAAATTTATATTTTGGTGCTGGGAATTGAATCCAAGTCCTCATGCATAGTCTACCACTGAGCTAAATCACCTACCCCCTTAATTTATTCATTTTAATTTGGGACAGAGTCTTGCTAAGTTACTGAGGCTGGTATTGAACTTGGAATTTTCTTGTCTCAACTTCCCTAGTAGCTAGGATTACAGGCATGTACCACTGCCCTGGGCCATCGTACTCTAAAGATCACCATCTGTCCCCATGTTTCCAAATTTTATGAGCATATTTTATCTACATTTTAACTGGACTTCTCAGTAGCATTTGATACAGTTAATACCCTCCCTTTCTTTATGTTGTTTTGTGTGGCTTCAGTGACACCACAGTCATGCTTTTCTCCTTCTCTTATAGATTGCATCTTGCTTTACAAATTCCCCCTCCATGAACTGTCCTTAAAGTATCAGAAGTCCTTAAGACTTAGGTTGGCTTTTTGTTTGGGGGTGAGGGTACAGAGTTTTCTGTGTAATCAAGATTGGTCTTGACCTTGTGAACTCAAGTGATTCTTTTGGGTTGACCACCTCAGTAAATTATACTTTTAATCAGTACGCAGAAAGCTGTCATTCATTAATATTTTTCTCTATCCTTACCTACCAAATGTAATCATTAAGTTTAGGTAATTCTAACTTTTGGATGTACTTCAGATCCTCCCTGTTAGTTCAGAGGGGTGTAGTTTTTCATCTAATTTATGAAATAGTCTGTTTCTTTTCCATTTATCTGCCTTCCAATCCAGTTGCAACATAGTGGTCAGAGGGATTATCTTTTAAAACAGTAAGTCATGAATCTGGTGTCTCCCTATTGATCGTAGCATAAATTCTAAACATCTTTACATGGCTTTCCAGGTCTTGTGAGATCTGCTTCTTTCACCTTTCAAGCTTTCCTTCTACTACTTACTCTTAACTATTCTTTAGCTGTTACCTACTTTTTCACCACTGAATATTTTAGTGTCTTTTGAACAGCTTTATTTGTTTGCTTTACTTTTTACATCTACCCAACTTTTAGTTCTCAGCTTACACAGTGTATCATTTCAGACAGGTCTTTCTTTCTTTTTTTTTTTAATTTATTCTAATTTGTTATACATGACAGCAGATTGCATTTCAATTCATAGTACACATATAGAACACAGTTTTTTATATCTCTGGTTGTTCACAAAGTAGAGTCACACCATTCATGTCTTCATACATGTACTTAGGGTAATGATGTCCATCTCATTCCCCTGTCTTTCCTACTCCCTGCCCCTCCTTTTCCCTCCCTCACCTTTACCCTATCTAAAGCTCCTCCATTCCTTCCATGTTCCCCGCACCCCATCCCCATTATGGATCAGCATCCACATATCAGAGAAAACATTCGGCATTTGGTTTTTTGGGATTGAGTTACTTCACTTAGCATGATATTCTCCAACTCCATCCATTTACCTACAGAAGCCATGATTTCATTCTCTAAGCTGAGTAATATTCCATTGTGTATATATACCACAGTTTCTTTATCCATTCATCTATTAACGAGCATCTAGGTTGGTTCCACAGTTTAGCTATTGTGAATTGAGCTACTATAAACATTGATGTGGCTGTGGCATGATAGTATGCTATTTTTAAGTCCTTTAGGTATAGACAGGTGTGGGATAACTGGGTCAAATGGTGGTTCTAAGGAATCTACATATTGCTTTCCATATTGGTTGCACCAATTTGCAGTCCCACTAGCAAAGTATGAGTGTGCCTTTTCCCTCATATCTTGCCAACACTTATTGTTGTTTGTATTCTTAATAGCTGCCATTCTGGCAGGAGTTAGATGAAATCTTAGAGTAGTTTTGATTTGCATTTCTCTAAATGCTGTAAATGTTGAACATTTTTTCATATATTTGTTGATTGATTGTATAACACCTTCCGAGAAGTGTCTGCTCAATTTCTTGGCCCATTTATTGATTGGGTTATTTGTGTTGTTTTGATGTTAGGTTTTTTAGTTCTTTATATACCCTAGAGATTAGTGGTCTATCTGATGTGTGGTTAAAAAGTTGCTCCCATTCTGTAGACTCACCTCATTGACTGTTTTTTTTTTTCTTTTGCTGAGAAGCTTTTTAGTTTGAGTCCATCCCATTTATTGATTCTTGATTTTATTTCTTGTAGTTCAGGAGTTTTATTAAGGAAGTCGGGGCCTAATCTGACATGATGAAGATTTGGGCCTATTTTTTCTTCTATTAGTTTCTGGTTTAATTCCTAGTTCCTTGATTCACTTTGAGTTGAGTTTTGTGCATGGTGAGAGATAAAGGCTTAATTTCATTTTGTTGCATATGAATTTGCAGTTTTCCTAGCACCATTTGTTGAAGAGGCTATCTTTTCTCCAATATACATTTTTGGCACCTTTGTCTGATATGAGAAAACTGTATTTATGTGGGTTTGTCTCTGTCCTCTATTCTGTACCACTGGTTTACAAACCTGTTTTGGTGCCAATACACCATGCTGTTTTTGTTACTGTAGCTCCGTAGTAGAGTTTAAAGTCTGGTATTGTGATGCCACCTGCTTCACTCCTCTTGCTTTAGCTATTCAGGGTCTCTAATTTTTTCCAGATGAGTTTCATAACTGCTTTTTCTATTTCTGTGAGGAATATCATTGGTATTTTTGATTGGAATTGCATTAAATCTTTTTAGTGCTTTTGGTAGTATGGTCATATTGACAATATTAATTCTGCCTATTCAGGAACAAGAGAGATCTTTCCATCTTCTAAGGTCTTTTTTAATTACTTTCTTTAGAGTTCTGTAGTTTTCATTGTAGAGGTCTTTCACCTCTTTTGGTGATTCCCAAGTATTTTATATTTTTTTTGAGGCTGTTGTAAATGGGATAGTTTTCCTAGTTTGTCTTTCTGAGGATTTGTCACTGATGTACAGAAATTCCTTTGATTTATGGGTGTTGATATTATATCCTGCTACTTTGCTAAATTCATTTATTAGTTCTAGAAATTTTCTGGTGAATTTTTTTGGATCTTCTAGGTATAGAATCATGGTTGGCAAATAGTGATAGTTTGAGTTCTTTTCCTATCCGTATCCCTTTAATTTCTTTTGTCTCAGATCTTTCTTGATTTCTAATTTTCACTCTCATACTACCTTTTCTCTTGCATCATAATATGTGCTGGCATTTATATTCATATACTTGTTTTAATGGTCACCTTCCTGGTAAATTGTAAATTCCTTGAGAGCTTACCTTGTCTTGGCCGTTCCCTGCTTATTCCCTGCTCCTTGTAAATTGCCTGTTTCCTAGTAGCTTCTCAACATTTGATTGCTAGACAGAAGGAAAGATAGAGGATGGATGAATAGATAAATGAATATGAATCAATCTGTTCCTGCCATCCTCTGTATCATTCTGTATCTTTGTTTCTATTTCTCTATCCTGAAGAGATTCCTTTCAGAGTATTTTCTTAGAGCTTGAGCATTTCTAGAATTCAGTTCAGTTTAAGTGAATGAATGTCACCTTGGTTTGGTTAAAATAGTATATAACTTGTAAAATATGGACACAGAATGAAATAAAATAGAAAGCAGATACAGAAAAATTTAATAGGACTATTTTCCTGTGAAGAAAAATCTAGAGGTTTTATTTCGCTGTTCATACTAATCATACCTGAGGTATGAGGGAGTTGAGGGCTATCAGCAATCCTTATTTTCCAAAAAAGATTTTAGAATTTTAAGCTCTTCTGTCTTGAATGAAAAGGAAAATTTTGATGTGCTATCTTTTGTAGTAGAAACCTGAGTGTGACATATAGTTTCAGAATGTCATCATTGGATTGTCATTTGGCTGTGCAATTTTGCATTTAATCACATATTAGTACAATATCAAAAACAGAATTAAAGTTACAAGATCAAAAGTCTTTAGTCACCACAGTTCTGTTTCCTGAATATTATAGTTACCTGATATATGACTGCATGTGGTGATAGCTGTTACTGCTTTCAGAGTGTAGTAGGGAACATTAGAGGCCTTGACAATTATAATATTTCACTTGTTTGACTTTTATTTTAGTTAGAATTTAAATAGAATTTAAATTCAACCAAATGGTAGCTGTGGCTACCATTTGGTTGAAACTTACTGTGGGGGAGGCATTTCTAGATAGTAAATAGATATTCTCAAAGTCAGGTAGCTATGATTTTTGTTATATAAATGACAGTATTATGGAGGCTCAAAAAAAGATAAATGATTTAAGATCACATAGTTGGAAAAGTCCATATTTGAATCCAATTTTGTCTCAGTCAAAAGATTGTTCTATTTTGATGCCAGCATGCTATTTACTGCTAACTTTTGTATTTTATTTTGAAAAGTTGGAGGATATGCCTGTAATCCCCGCAGCTTGAAAAGTAAGGCAGGAGGAACTCAAGTTCAAAGCGAGCCCCAGCAACTTAGCGAGACTCTAAGCAACTCAGAGAGATCCTGTCCCTAAATAAACTATAAAAAAGAGCTGGGCTTGTGGCTCAGTGGTTAATTCTCCACTGGGTTCAAACTCCGGCACCAAAACAACAAAAACAAGAAAAACATTCTACTGTCATATACATCTAAAAGGAACACCAGAGATATGAAAAATTGTGATCTATATGTGTAATATGAATTGTAATGCATCCCACTGTCATATATAAATTAAAAATTTTAAAAAGAAATTAAAGATTTTTTAAAAACCTGAAGGAAAAAAACAATGTTGGAGAATCTATGTATAGTAGGCCTTTCAGCCAGGTCTGATACATACCTATAATCCCAGAGACTTGGAAGGTTTAGGTTGAATGACAAGTTCAAGGCCTACCTTGGCGCCTTAGTGAAACTCTGTCTCATTGAAAAAATAAAAAGAGTTGGGAGTGTAGTTCAGTGGTAGAGTACCCCTGGGTTTCATCCCCAGTGATACAAAAAGATGAGCTTTTTCACCATCAAATTAATAATGCAATCAGCAATTTATCTTTTAAGACACTTTGAGAATTGTTCAGTAGTTCTGTAGTTGTGTACCTGAGTCTTCCTCTGAACTTAAATAGTCTTATAATTCCTGTGTACTTTTAGGGTGCTCACTAGCATTTCGCTTCTGAATATTAGTAGCTTACGAATACCGATTACCTCTGCTGTGAGATTCTTTGAAGGCAGAATTTTTTTTCTTGCTGTCTTTAGTACTTTTTTTTTTTTTTAAATAATACAGAGTCAATAAATATTGATTGAATGAACCATGGAAATGATCAATTTTTAAAAGTACATATCTTTTTCTTGGATATGTGCCTGTCCTTTGCAGTGTAAGGTTTGTAAATACTCATTTCTTGATGCGCTTTTTCCTTTTTTTTTTTTTTTAGTCCTAGGGATTGAACCCAGGGATTCCTTGCCACTGAGTACATCCCCAGTCCTTTTTACTTACTTAGTAAAGAGACAGGGTCTCTGTAAGCTGCTTAGGCTGGCCTCAAACTTGCAATTCTGCCTCCGCCTCTCTAGTCACTAAGATTATAGGGCTTGTGGTCTCTTCTGTCTTGTACAACCAAATTTCTTAAACTCAACGGTTGAGCACTTGCTTAGCATGTGTGAGGCTCTGGGTTCAATCCTCAGCACCACATAAAAATAAATTTAAAAGGTATTAAAAAAACATATAGTTAACATCTTTTTATTTATTTATTTTTTTTAAAGTGTCCTCTTACCAAGATTTATTGCCACATTTAGTGACTTCTTTTTCTGGCCTTCAATCATCAGTGTTTTTGTTGACCTTTTCCTTTGACTTTTTTTTTCTTTTTCTTTTATACCTTTTTAAAAATGTGGTGCTGAGGATCAAACCCAGGCCCCACCTGTCCTAGGCAAGGGCTCTACCGCTGAGCCACAATCCCAGCCCCGAATTTTTTTTTTTTAAACTTGTGATTCCTAAGATGTCAGTCTTCTAAGTTTGTCCTTTGTGGTTTTGTTTTTCTTTGTCTACCTTTTAAATAGTAATTCCCTAAGATCCTGTCTTTGGTCCACTTCTCTTAATCATGCCAAGAACGTTCCCTGGGTGATAGATATCATTTTGGTGCTTGTCTTTGACCATTGTCCATATTAAGAGTGGTAAATCAAATACTTAGAGATGCTGGGTGGTATTATATATATACATGGGTAAAAAGGTGAGTGAACACAGTATGAGAATTCTGGTGGATTAAATTATCTATGTCTTGAAGCTCCAGCCAGATTGTTGACAGTTCTTCAGTTTTTCCAAGGAAGCTAGAAATCTACACTTTTTAATTTGAAATTTCAGTATTTCTACATATGAGCAGGTAGTTAAAATTTTTAGCCATAGTGCAGGCCAACAGAAAGTCTTTTTGAGTTTGCAAGTTTAATTTGCTATCCCTCTGTGTGCCTAGAACTGATTTTTCTGTCAAGCCTCAGGCTCGTCCCATTGTATTGTAGTGTATACAGGAGTCCTGTGTCCCACAGGTGTCTCAAAGAATGTGATCATCTGGAACCTCAAAGATGTATTAGGAAAGAGCTGGGCGTGGTGGCAAATGCCTGTAATCACAGTGGCTCAGGAGGCTGAGGCATGAAGATTGCGAATTCAAAGCCATACTCAGCAATGGCTAGGCACTAAGCAATTCAGTGAGACCCTGTCTCTAAATAAAATACAACATAGGGATGGGGATTTGGCTCAATGGTCAAGTGTCCCTGAGTTCAATTCCCCTGTAACAAAAATGAATACCTGAAAAATCATAAAAAATGTATTATGACATGGTTTCATTTTACAGAATCAGGCAGGTATGAGTTTGATTCCTGATTCTGCCTCTTATTAGATCACCAAGGAAGTAACTTTATTTCTTTAAATATCTGTTTGCTCATGTAAATTGGAAGCGATATTTAGCTCCTTGAGCTAGCCCTTTTTATTTTTATTTTGAGATAGGGTCTGACTAAGTTGCCCAGGCTGACCTCAAACTTGAGATGCTCCTGCCTCAGCCTCCTGAGTAGCTGGGATTTCAGGTGTGTGCCACCATGCCAGGCAATATTTATGTTCAAAGTAAATTGATCTGTTAATATAATTTAGTAATTGTTGTCTTCTAGGGCTACAGTTTCTAAAAATAATTTATAGGGGGTGGGTGGGGAGCCACTGCAGCCCACTAAGATCATTCTTTTCTTTCTCTTTAAATGTCAAGTTCTCTTGATCTTCCCTCCCTCTTGTGAGCCCATGTTTATATTTATAGCAAGGTTTCTCAACCTCCAAACCCGACACTCTGGGCCTGATCATTCTTTGTTGTGGAATTATCTTGTGCAGCAGTCTTAGCCTCTACCCAATAGATATGAGTACTATTCTACAGTTTTTGGTGACCAAAAATGTTCCAGACATTGTCAAATACCCCATAGGGCACTTGAGAACTACTCATTTATAGATGTGTTCCTATCTCTTCTTTTATCCTCAAAGAGCCTTTCTTCTCCATGTGTTTTGTTATTAGCATAAATGGGCAACTTTCCCCATTAAAAAAAAAAAAAAAAACACTTGCTTTCCCCAAGTAATTACTTATTTGATCTTAATTTAGGATTATTTTCTCTTCTCATTTTCTTTTCTAGCCCCCATATCCTTATTTCTGCTTTTCTTTCTGGCTTTTACCTGCCCCCATGGAGCAACTGAAAGTGTTTTTCACCAAGTCTTTTATCATGTTTTATCTCCTGAAGTGAATGATACCACTTCCTAGCCATCCAAATCATCCTCATACCTTAATCCTCCCTTTTCTTTCATTCTACCCCCAACCACACACCCATACAGTCAACCATAAGGTCTGTTCTATCTCCTCAATGTTTCTCACATTCATTTCTATTCTTTATTCTCTCAGCTGTGTAATAGAAAGTCATCAGGCCTCACAGTCTTTGTTGTTCTCTGAAATTCAAGTCAAGTTCCATTCTAACCCCCCCCACCCCTACATTTATACTCAGGTACTAAAATGGGAAGAGAACTCTAGAACAAGTTCTCTTCCCATTTTACATTGTTTCTGGTTTTGAGCATATTTGTTTTGAAAGACTTACCAAGTGATTGTTATACAGCTATTGATTTCTTTATTTCCTGTTTCAGAAAACTTTGATTGCTCTTAGGAACCTTCTACAAACTTTCATGTTTTTTTATAAAAGCCTTCTCAATGTGGTTCCTGTCTTTTTGTCAAAAGTGTTTTGCCCAATGAAAAATTATTTAGGTTCTTTTAAACAAGTATTTTATAAAATATCAGTATTTTTTAACACCAACAATACAATTTTAAATTGGGAGAGGGATCAGGAAGAAATGTAAGTATTCTCATTCATTAATTAATCTTGTGTGTCTGTGGCAAATTTGACTACAAGTTGTTGAATAAGATTTCTTTTCTTGCAGGTATTTATAACAGCAATGATGTAGCAGTATCATTTCCAAATGTAGTATCTGGCTCAGGATCTAGCACTCCTGTCTCCAGCTCTCATTTACCTCAGCAGTCCTCTGGTCATTTGCAACAAGTGGGAGCACTCTCCCCCTCAGCTGCATCATCTGTAACCCCTGCTGTTGTTACAACTCAGGTACATATTATAATGTTGTGAAGTCAGGTTCAGATGCGTCTGCCATTTTTTAAAGTAAGGGTAGTTGGAGGAGAGGCAAATTAAATAGAGCTTTAATGTATGAAATATCTGAATTGTATTATACTTGTTAATAATAGGAAATTTTACATGATCTTCATGAGAGAGGACAAATGATTGTGTGGGTACCAAATGATTCTTTTCTCTTTCTTTGTTTCTGACTTTGTCCTGATGTAATATTATACATTCAGGAGAGTTTTGAATTCTTTTCTTTAAAAACATAATGGTGACAAAGTATGAGCCAATTTTGCACTTTTATGGGGTTTTAAAATAATCTTTAAAATCACAAAATAATATATGAATATCTGTTGTCTAAGAATTTAAAAACTAGTATGAATGTTCACCTTTTGCAGTGTGCACACCTGTAATGCCAACAATCTGGGAAGCCAAGGCAATAAGATCACAACTTTGAGGCTAGTATGGGCAACTTATTGACACCCTGTCTCAAAATAAAAAATATAAAAGGGGCTGGGATGTAGTTCCATGGTAGAGTACCTTTGAGTACAATCCCCAGTACTGAAGAAAGAGGAAGGAAGGAAGAAGGGAAGCTTTGTAATCTTAAATTGTATCAATAGGACAATAAATGGGCAAAACTATAGACATACTTTTCAAAAGGTAATAATTTAAGATCCCTAAAGTACTTATTGAAACCTAGGAGGCTTTACTGTTGAACTGTAGCCCCAACCCTTTTTATTTTTTTAGTTTAAGATAAGGTCTTGCTAACCAAGGCTGGCTTCAGATTTGCAATCCTTCTGCCTCAGCCTCCTGAGTACCTGGGCATATAGGTGGGTGCAACTGCAATAAATCTTTTAAAAATTTATTTGGCATTCTTTGTCATTTTATTTGTTATTTTCTAAAATTCAAGTCATAAGTCAACATTTCAACAATATTGTAATAGTATAATTTTAATTGTAAATATCTAATTACAAACAGCTAGTTAAGTAGTTGTTTATAAGTTGCTGTAAATTTGAGCTTTTAGTATATGTGCATAATTTCCATTGTATGGGGCTTTAGAATATATATGTATGTAGTGTGTATGTGTGTGTGTATTTGTATATAATGTGTGTGTGTATATATGTGTGTGTGTATATATATACACACATACATACCTATGTATACACACATTATTTTTCAGTATTTTTGTAAGCTGTATATCAAATCTCAGTATTAGGTTATCTTTAAAGCATGTGAGTGAATGATACAGTGCAAATAATCACCATTATAATTTAGCCAAGTGTCAGAATGAACAGCAGACGGTCAGCATAGAAAATCATGATTACTAGTATCATCTTTGAAGATGAAAGTTAACTATTTGGTGAACCTATTAACCTGAGTAAGGAGAGTTTGATTACTTTAGGAGGGTCTTTCTTTAATTCATTTCTCTAGAGAAGTGAGGGTAGGTATAAGGGTTTGGGGTTAGGAGGGTAAAAGGATATTGAAACGATGGCTTTCATAAATAGTTTTTTTCTCTTTTAATTAAGTGTAACCATATCTTATGATAGTTTTATATCCTTGGACCAAGTCTCACATGAATATATTCAATGTGCATTTTTGTTTCTGTCTTTACAAAAGTCTGTTTTAATTATTCTGGTTAATTCCAGGCTGAATTATGCAAAAATCTCATTCATTATGTTTTTGGGTTTAGGGGCTAGCATTAGGGAGAGGTGGATGGGGGATGTAGGGAGGTAAAGAGAAATTTGTAGCTAGAGGGAAAATTCCATTTAACATGTGACTCACTGAAAAAAAATCATAGTTGCCAATAACTAGGATTCAGTCCAATTAAAATCTTTACTTTTTATCCCCTTTTCATGTTTCAATAAGATGAGTTTCTCATAAATATGATCATCCAGTTAGATTCAAATGCTGCATGCTGACAACTGCATCTGTTTTTCTGCCTAGCAGTAAATGCTTTCTGCCTTGAAGCTGAAGCTTATTTAGTTTGGCTTATCTGGTGCTGCTGTAGCAACCATCAGTCTCCAAGCAACTGAGGCACGTTGACCTCTCCATTGAACTGAGTGCAGAACTACTTCCATTTAGCTTCCTGAGACAATTGTGCTGATGCTGAATGTGAAAAAATGTGAAAATTTCTAGGCAGAGTGCAAGGGGGAAAGTAAGATAGTCCTCAATATTTAGGTATAAGTAACAGGACTCTTAAAATTGGTAATTGAATTTTTTTCCTGAAATGGCGAAGTTCATTTCTGTTTAACTCTTATAGAGGCCTCGTATGTCTTCAAACCATACAATTCACTGTGTTTAAATAATCACATCTTAGTGTTTTATTTAGGTGTGTGATAAGATAAATGGAAACTATCAATACTTAAAATGTAATTCTAAGAGTGTTATCACAATCATCAAGAATCATCATACTGGGAAGAAAATGATTTTAAAAATATGAGTAGAGAATATAAATTTTAAATTTGATTAATGTTAATGCTAATCATCTTACCAACCCCCTCCACCAATAAATTTAAAGTAGTAATTTTTAGTAAGTGAATTGCTGCCGGTGAGGATAAAAATCCCCAGGGATCATTCTTTTTCTTTTTTGACTTTGTTTTTATAAAAGTAATATAGTCCTTTTGTTTGACTTATTTGCTCTCTTAAGAATTCTCATAATAGGAGGTAAATCAAGAAGGGCTAATAAAAATTTAAAACCAAAAATAACTTTATAAACTGAAATTAACTTGATTTTGGATTTTTAAAAAATATTTATTTTTTAGTTTTAGGTTGGCACAATGTCTTTATATTTATGTGGTGCTGAGGATTGAACCCAGTGCCTCATGCATGGCTAGGTGAGCACTCTCCCACTGAGCCACAACCACAGATCCTTGATTTTGGATTTTAATGGGCAGTGGGGAGGAGGGAAGTCTGATGATTAGCAATCCAAGTTCAAAAAAAAAAAACTTTAGAAAAACTGTTGGCTAAATCAATTTAAAATCTTAAGTGTTAATTTTGTGTTAATATGTTGTACTTGTTTTTAGCATAATTGTTTTTCACAAATAATTACTAGAGTACCTGCATTTACAGTACACTAGGATATATCAGTAATGTAGTTAAAATTGTAGTCTCTTAACATTATTGGAAGATAGAACTCCTGTCCATGTGATTATTAATGGTGTGTTCTTCCCTTGTTGGATCACAAGTAGAAAAATAAATTAGTTTCTCTAAGAATACCAATAATTTTTCATTTTTCCTTTCAAATTCCACTTTTTCCTAGTTCTGCATTCATTGTCTCTTTGGGAGAATACAAGTTCTTTTGTTTGAAGAATGACATCTTTAATAGAAGAATTTAAGATTGAATGTAATGAAAAATAATTACATTGTTTCATATATTACATTCCAATTTTTGCTTTTAGATGTAGTCTCCATGTATATAATCGTGGTTTCTTGTCCTACTTCATGTATAAGAATTTATAAGAATGATATAAGTTTAAAAAGCATTTAAAGTTAAAAACTTTAAACAAACAGTGTTTGTTTATATAATATTTACTAAATACAGACATTTCAGTATCTTAAATACAGATATTATTTTTTTATTTATAAAAACAGCTTAGATTTCTGTGACACTTTCATCACTTTGTTTCCAGTACTATAGCACATGCCTCTGTGTGTGTGTGTGTGTGTGTGTGTGTGTGTGTGTGTGTGTATGCACATGCACATGTTGGATGTATTATCTTATATGTAGCCTTGGATTTGTTCTGAGGTGGTATCTGATAATGACACTTTCATTCTATTTGAGAAAACGAATGTGGCCTAGGCAGATTCAACTAATTGAGGGGGAAAGAAAGTGGCATGTCTGTGTTTTAGTTGATTAGAATGAACATTTTATATTTTTAAATAATTTCATAATGAATTAAAATTTTAAGGAATTTACCTTTCTAAGCAAAATTAAGTTTTTATAACTTTTTAATATATCAGTATGTTGGATGATGAAAAGATTAATGCATATCTGAGAGGTGAAAGTAAGCCTGGAATCAAGATAGCTCTAATTTACCTCTTTTAATGAACATTTTTTATTATAAAAATTAATTTTCTAATTATGTGCCTCTTATGCTAAGAGGTAACTCTTTGAAAAATTTTTACCATGTTCCATTTGTGTGATGGAACACAAAAACAGCAAAAATTTTTTGAGTCAGAAGACCTGGGTTCCAGGAGATTTAGCATTCACGAATGTGACCTTGGGTGGTAGGTCTTTTAATTTGTGTGATCCTCGGGTTTTTTCTTTATAATACTTTGTTCCTCACCTTTCTGCTATATAGTTTTGTTTTTAAGTTTAAATGCAGATCATAAAGGACATTAATAGGTATTAATTTCAACTGTTACAAAAACAGCCAGATTACCAGTACAAAGAGGAATTGTACAGAAACAATTCCTTTATTAAAAATAGTACGAAATTTTTTTGTTGTTAAAACCTATAATTCCATAATGTAGCTATGTTGGGTTCAGCTGTGGATGAAGGTCTTTTCCAGATCAAAAATTACTTCAATAGCTGTCTTTCTCCTAGGAATTTAATTTTCCTAAAAAAATAAGAGATCCATGGACAAGATATTAACCAATTTTGAAGCCTACTTAAAATTGGTTGGATATTGTGTATAGTCCTGTTGTCCAATCATGAGTATTGAGTGATGATTTAACTACACTTTAATCCCTCCTACTACTTTTTGGGAACTCAATTGTGGGACATTTCAGCATTAGCCTAAACAATAGTTTTGAATACATTAAGCTCTTCACAATTAGGGAGCAGTTTGGGGCATTGAATAATGTGAAGTGATGCAATTGAACCTGACAGCTTCAACAGTCAGCCTACTCACGGGACCTGAAAGTTGTTCACAGTTGGTTTCATCTCTCATCACACGCTGGGTATTAAAGCCTTACTGGTGGTAGCTCACACAGAAATGGGCTCTGTTACCAGAATGTGTTTCATAGTATGAAGTTTGAATCGAGCTGGAGCATAGATGAAACTTTCCATTGGTTCTCTAATTCTGTGTAATATTCATTCATATTTTCCTAGAGATCTTTCTGGTCGAACATTGTGTTTGCAAATTCAGGAAGTATATAAACTATATTTAAAAACATTTACTTTGTAGTATTGCTATATTATTATAGAACAGATTATAATATTACTGTATAATGAGACGTTTATACAGTCTACACTGTTATACCATGTTACTGAAAAATGGGTTTTAATTTTGGGAATTTGGTACAATATCGAGATATGATTAGTAAATTATACTCTCTAATGTAGTTAGTAGAAAAATGGAAACCATAATTACAAAAATAGAAACCATAATTACTTACAAAAATAATTTTTAAATGAGTTAAAATATAAATGCTTACTATGTTCCAGGCATTCTTCTAAGATGTGTATATACAGTCAGTTCATTTTAGAGCTTGTTTGAATCATTTGACTTTAATGTTTATTGGCAGGTTAATTGTGCAGTTTTGAAAATGCTTGCTATAACCTTTTCATTGTATGAAATTCCAAATATGCTTCTAGCTGATATATTCTAATACTTTCCAAAGTTGAAGTTTCCCATAGGTACTGTCCCTACAGATCTAATTTTTCTGGCTCATTTTTCCTATTTCTGCCTTTATCAACATAGAACAGGGAGAAATCTACGACAAACAATACCTACTTGTAAGTCTTCACATAATTGAGCAAACATTGCTCTTTTCTCCAATCTGTATACAACTAACTCATTTATGATGAAACAAGTATATAAGAGTTTGTTAGAGTTACTACTTTACAGCAAGAGCTCTTTATACACATCTCTGTGGACATAAGCAGACATTTGAAATATAAGAGGTAACCGATTGACAGGAGAAATTTCCACCTGAAATATATTTTTTATAATATATGTTAGTCTGCTTAGGAAATGCTAAATTTATTTGTTTTGAGTTTGAATACTGATTTCATAGAGACATGAATTTTTCCTAGACATTTAATAAGTTATTCTAAATTTGTTAAGAATGTTTTCAGGGACCTACATGTATTTTGTTTAAAAATGATCTAGATTTACCTCAATAATCATTCAGTTTAGTTTTCATCTACTGGTCTTTAGGTCCATCTTGTAAAATAATTCTTCTTTTAATGAGGTTTTTACTAGAGTGTTAGAATAAGATTTCAAATTAAAGCAGAAGTTTATGATAGCAGTACTAACTTTAAAATAATTTTAAGTGAATAGAAAAGTTGTAAGAACAGCAGTGTGTGTGTGTGTGTGTGTGTGTGTGTGTGTGTGTGTGTGTGTGTGTGTGTGTGTATTAAAGGTAACCTTTACTTAGCTTCTCCTAGGGTTAATTATATGCTTGGAGTACCAGTAGGTCCAAGGATAATATCTATCCACCATAGATATTCTCCTTACCTGGGCAGGATAATAAGACAGGTACTTCCTTTCAAAAAGAATTTCTCATTGCATGGGCTCTCTCTTGTCCAGTGAGGAGGTCTACAGAACAGGGTAGAGGAGAGTATGGCTGTGGAGTCGCTAATCAAGATCTTCAGAGACCAAGCAGGAAGCAGGTCTGATTTTATTGCGCAGTTATCATGTACATATACTCAGGCAGTAGCTAAGCAGATTACAGGCAGCCACAGTGCAGTTTGTAACTGTCCTTGCAGTGGCCAGTCGAGGAGTAGGCCGTGGAGCAAGCACAGGTACTGTAACACATGGCCTAATGCCCAGGGCTGTGCCTACAGGGTAAGTGTCCTGCCACTCACACACCTACCATGAGGGGAGTAGCCTGCCACTCAAGACGCCCTCAATGTATGCCATGTGTGCCGTACTCGGTGCACTTGTCCCCACATTTGATCTTTACAGCAGATTGTCTGAAGCACACTGATGGTACATTAGTAATTTGCTTTCAGTGCACCTTTAAAAAGCCATGCCCCAAAGTATGTTGTAGAGAAGTATTTCCTTTATTCCTTGTTTGTTTTTCTTTTACAGAAAAGCTTTCAGTGTCCTTTGCTTCATAACCCTTGCTTCCCTAGGTTAATGTGAATTTCCCCTGAATCTTAAATGTTTTCACTTATTAGTGACAGAATGCCAGATGCTGTGTGTATACTTTACTAAGTTGTTTTTCTTTACTCTCCCATGTATCCATCTTCTCTACTGTGAGTTGTAAGGTATTTTCATTAAGAAATGGGGCTGGAGGCACCAACAGAAAGAGTCATCAAGTTTCCTAGCCCTAAATATGCCACATATTGTTTTCAAAGTACTGTTACAGACATTAGTGGAGTCCTTTGCTTACCTTAAAATATTTATAACTTGAGCTTTCTGGCAGAGATTAATATAGACTGATTTAGATGTTTTAATATACCAAAACAAACTCTGGTAAAATTAATAATGTTTTTTTCTTTTATAAAAGATTCTTGTAAAACATATATCAGTTACTTTTCAGTCATCCTGTTTGGGAAATTGGTAATTTAGGGTAGTATTCTCAGTTTATTACACTATTATTAATATCATCTTTTGCCAGCCATCTTTTAAAAATAGACTTTTGTATCCTAAAGATAGTTTACATTATTTTCTTTCTGTGATCTTCATTATGCAAATAGATTATGTTGTATTGCTTTCTGTTTTGATCATAGTGGGCCTAATGGATGATAGGGAAACTAAAGATAATTTGGAATTTATAATGAGAAAGTGCCACCCTGTGAAATTTGGAAGTTACTAAGGGTAGATATGAATCCATTGGCAGAAGGAATCCTTCCTAAAAAAGAGTCTATCTTTTTTTTTTAATATTCTTTTAGTTGTAGATGGACACGATACCTCTATTTTTATTTATTTGTTTTTATGTGGTGCTGAGGATGGAACCCAGTACCTCACAGCGCTCTGCAACTGAGCCACATCCCCAGCCCAAGAATATATCTTATTAGGAGACTAAGGCAGCTCATAGGACTGACCATTGGGACTAAAAAGGTATTCTACTTGGTAAATTATTTGTTGTGATTTAGCCAGAGTCAGAATCCTAAGAATGTTTCCTTACTTATAGGAGGTGTATGTTCTTTGAGGACCACCCCATCAGAACTGTAATATGCTCTCATTCTTCCACATATTCTTCTCTCTTCTCTTGCTGTCAGCTGCCAACAGACTGTCTCAGGAAACTACTATTTTTCCTTGTTCCTGATTAATTTTATATTTCTAATCTGTTATATGCTTAGTTGATTTTTTTTTTTTTGGAGAATTTTGTCTAGAATAAGTAAATTGGCTCTGCGTAAGGCATTGTAAATATTAGGTATCTGAGACTTTAATAACCCATGAGACTGGTAACATCTGGCTTTTCTGATGGTTTGTTTGTATTTGTCTTGTTCTCAGTTATTTTATGAATAGCTGAAATTACCAGATAGTTGATTTTTTTGAGAGAAAAAAGTCTTAGCAGTATCCCAATTTATAAATTGTGCATTTTATGTATCCTATAATACCAAATGCATAGTAAATATCCAGTATGATCTTTAGGTTGAGATTTTTTACTTATCTTTTATGAGGACTTTATAATATGAACATATTGACTCTGTATGCGTATAATTAATAAGAGGGAAAAATTAAATAAAAAAATAACAGGTTGAATTTACACATTAAAGTGTAAGCTATAAAATGTACCCTTTGAAAAAGTGGAAAGCAGGACAAGGATCTGCATCATGAACTCTTTCTGTGAATTGTTAAGTACATATTTTATGCTTACTAGGTTGGCTAAAGGCCAAGATATAGTGTCAGATATGAGTCAATCCAGAAATAGTTTATTCTCTGTAGCATTTCCTTGTTACAACTATTATGTTCTCATAGTCTCTTGTGTGCTGTTAATACTTGTCAGAATGTTCTGCTCTTATTACACTTCTTTGTTAGAAGTGTTTTAGTTCATTGAAGTTATTTTCAAGAGTTGTATTATGAAATAACTTTGCAATGATTTCATTTTATAAAGCCTAAGTTTGACTTCATTCATGCGAAACAATAAGATATTTACTTAAAATTTGTGGTTCTGTTAAATCTGAGAATTATTTTAGGCCAGTAATAGCCTTCTGTAAGTAATAGTATTTTGTGTACAAGAGATTTGCTTCCAAAATGCCACATTTTAAGTTTATAATATTCTTGGAAAGTGGGAAAGAGTATGCACATCAAAGAAGGCATTTTTATTACATCGGATTACGCAATACTTTGGCCAGCCTCCTCAGCTTCATCTGTTTAAGGGTTCATTTTCGCTTGTTTGGCGCAAGTCCCAGTAGAGGCCTTCAGAATTGTGGTTTGCAACATGAATGAATTACAAACTTTGGCCGAGCTCTTCAGTTAGTAGAGCTGGCTTCCTGCCAAAAAGACAGTGCCTTATAAGGGGTCAGGGCAAAGCTGTGATTCGTTGAGCCCTGCATTGTATAGAAAACATACTTGTGATGCCTGTTTGCTTTCTTTTAAAATAAAAACAAAACAAAACAGAAAAAGCAGCAGGCTTCCAAGTCTACCAAAATAGGAAGTAACAAAACAGTGTGCAGGTTTTACTAATGACAGAGTTAAGCAATGAAAATATGGCTCTGTGCTAAAATACTAGAAGTGGAAGTTGGACCCTTTGACCTTCTTAGCCAGCTTGTGATGTAAGTGGCTGAAGCATTTGTTAGGCATCTGCTGTCTCCCTACCTTATTTTATAAATGGTTTAATAAGATTAAATAATCAGTTGTATTCCCACATGTTTACCATACCACTGGGTTTTAGTGTTGACTAGGACATGTTGGAATGGTGAAACTGGAATGAAATTCGCTTTTCAGAAAGTCAAAAACTTCTGCTCATATTCTGAAGTTGGAGAGAGTAGTTACTAGAACTAGAGGGAGGAATTTATAACTTATAACAGGTATAACATTTATCATTGTACTTCTTTTCATTTAGGCCAATACCCTATCTGGATCTTCTCTTAGTCAGGCACCATCTCATATATATGGCAATAGATTAAATCCAAATCCATCAATGGCAGCTCTCATAGCTCAGTCTGAAAGCAATCAAACAGGTAAGGCTTCAAGAATTAAATTCTAAATTCTAATAATCTCTCCCACCCTCATTAGTTCATTTTCTTTGAAGAAGTTTGCAGGTGTGGTTAATAGAGGATTGTTTGTTGTTTTACTCAAGGAATCACAGTTGGAAGCAAATAGTATGCTGTGTTGCAAAAGTGATCTTTTTTTTTTTTTTTAAACTGTCTGAAATGTAAATGTTTAAGCAGAGCCATCAGCAGGCAGGAATGCAACAATGTCTCCTGTGACTTTTGTGATTGATGTGTTCAGTACTCAGTTCTATGCAATGAAAGTAACATAACACTAGGCTTTTCTGTGAATAGCCTAAACCTTTATTTGCATAATTCATGAAACTGCATTACACAAACTTGTTTTTTTAAAAAAAATCCTGTTAGAGAATTTCTGCAGTGTTTTGTAATCCTGTGAATTTTTACCAGTTGACATTTTGTAGCTTTTGCCTCTTGTACTGTTTTAATGAGACACTGGATTTGCTTTGTTTCATTCCATCCTTAAGGATTTGTTGACATGTCCAAGTAGTCATGCCTGTTTGGGGGAAGGGAATAGGTTTAGCAGTTCACCAAGAATGGATCAGTCATGTCTTTACTCTTCAAGGGTCAGAGGTTACCCAACTCAGAATAAGGGGAGGACAACCTTGAAAGAGGCCAGTTAGGGTTATTTTATAAGGGGCTAACTGCAGGGAAAATGTGTTACTCTTCAAGCAGAGATACTCTGTTGTTACCTACGGAGTATTTAGAAGACTTAAAAATTATTTTCTTTTAAATATAGAATTCTGGATTTCTACTTGTTTGTGTTAATTTATACATTTAGTGTTATGTAATTTTATTCTTGGTGTAAGGATTCATGTAACTTTAGCTTGGTAAAAGATATGACTTGTCTTGGGATGCAAAGTGTTAAAAAATACAAAGCATAAGGATTTGCTGTGATAAGCATACAGATTAGCTGTCCACAGCTGTGATTCATTACTTTAACCGTAGAAATTAAAAGTGGCTGAGGGGAGGGTTCTGCAAATTCAAACCACGCTTCTGTGCTGTAAAACTGAAAGGAATGAAAGAACAGAACATAATCCATGGCCTTCTACACCCACAAAAACGTGTAGGGACAACGCTTTACACGCCACAGTTCAGCAGTTCTAAACTAGTAAAATGCTAGATCTTTTCCTTTTATAGTACTGGAAAGATAGTGGTAAAGGTTTAATGTGTGTTTTAGGAAAAATCAGGCAAGAGCTTAAAATCTAGCGAGAGAGTCACTTTATCAGCTCTGAAATATTTACACTGCAGATCAAGATCTTGGAGACAATAGCAGAAGCCTAGTTGGCAGAGGAAGCTCACCCAGAGGAAGTCTCTCACCACGGTAAGCACTATTTACCTCTATTTACACTACCATGCATCTCTGCAAAGGAAACATTCCAGATTTGGAAACTTGTTATCTTCTATTAGTAGAGTGAGCATTTGTGAAGCCCTAAAAGCATTCTGTAGATAGGAAGCTTGTCTAGACAGTCAAGAAAAATGATTCTAAATTAAATTTGAATGTTAATTAAAACACATGATTAAGATTTCTGCACTAAAAGGAATATCTTAGGTTTCCAATTAGTTAGAACTCTATTGTTTTTATCACTTCTATATTTAGCTGCTTGTACTCCTCAGGCATTGATTTGGGTGACATAAAATAGTCCTAAGATCTCTCAAAGCTGCAAACTCAAGTCTGAAAACTTTGGGTTTCAGTTTTAACTCTGTAGTGGGTAGTACACTTATCCTTAGTTTGTAATTCCTTTTTTTTTTTTTTTTTTTTGGGCAAATGGAGTTCTTGTGGTAGGTTTCATAAGTCCTTGTGTTCTTAAATTGTTTGAGGCAAAATATAGAAGATGTATTAAATGCTTTGAGAAATTCTCCTAGACACATGACAGCATTCAGGTACCATTATCAATAGGCAACTTATCAATAAATGTAACTTACAGAACTGTTTTTTTTTCTGTTCTAAAATGGGAGAATGATGGTATGAAGCAGTATATGTCAGTCTATAAAAGAGAATGGAACTTTAGTTCATGCATGTCTTCACTTTATTTTACTTTTTCAGCTTCTGTACCTTCTTTTAGTTGTTTTTTTTTTTTTAAATTTTACAAACTCTGCTTCAAACATTAGATTGAGTGAAAATGGAGAACAGGAGGGGAAAAGCTCAGGCCAGGCCAGGGTCTTTTCTTCATGTCTGGGAGCAATTCTATTTAAAATTGAAATTTTGTTCAATCTCTAGTAAAAAAGTTTATATAATGACAAATGATGAGTATTAGTGTTGCCAGTATAGTTGGGTAATGTCTAAAGGAACATCTTTATCAGTATAGACATTAGTCAAACAACCCTGATTTTTCTGTTTCCTAATTGTACATCTAGTAGTGCTTTTCCCTCATATATTTCCTGATTGAACTCTGCAGAAAATTAAATATTCTTTCTTTGGAAACCAGAAATATGAAATATACAATGAAAAAAATACCTCACTCATTTATAAGTATTTCTATACTGTTATATTTTTCTTTTCAAAGAAGAAAGTTAGTGGATTTTTGCTCATAATGTTTTAGTGGAAGAAATAATCTTTATCCCCCTTTTAAACTTAAAATTTCACACAAGTAACCCAGAATTATTCAGAATCCCTTAGTGATCCTTACTTTGGTGTTTTTAATCTTTATTTTTTATGGAACATAACATAATAAATGGTACTAATTTACTTTTAGCATGTATTTCCAACTTTATTACTTTTTGGGCTGGGGTTGTGACTCAGTAGAGCACTTGCCTAGCACATGTGAGGTACTGCGTTCAATCCTCAGCACCACATAAGTAAATATATAAAGACATTGTGTCCATCTACAAACTAAAAAAAAAAAAAAAAAAGCCAGAGCCACGTGATCTCAGCTATTTTGTAGGCTGAGGTAGGAGAATCATGAGTTTGAGGCCAGCAATTTAAGGAGACCCTCTGTCTTAAAATTTAGAAAAAGTTCCCAGTGGGTGGTGGCTGGGAATGTAATTCGTTAATACAGTGTCCTTGGGTTCAGTCCTCAGTATAGTAATGAGGGGTGTGTGTGTGTGTGTGTGTGTGTGTGTGTGTGTATCATCCTGAAATGTAAAACCTAGACTATCATTATCCTGGCATAATGTGGTATTTGGAGAGGGATGGCCAACTGTATTTAGCACATAATGTTTGCATGTATAATAGAAAGCTTTATTTGTTGAACTTCTTATTTTAAGATATTTTTGTAGAGAAGCATATTAAAACTATGGCAAGAACCGTAGTGAAATGTTTGAAGACTTGAATTAGTGTGTCCAATGGACAAGTAGTGTGCTTTGGACAAGTTGTCAAAGCCCCATTTTGTTTTCTTATTTGAGAATGAAGCCAAAACCCTAGGTATTTATTTCTCACCAGGTTGATGTGAAGATCAAGAGTTAATTATATAGAAACACATTGGAAACTTTAAGGCTCTTTACTGATGTATTGTGGTAGAATGGAGTTTGGCCCCATTTTAATTCAAAACATAATGTGGACAAGAGAACATTGCATATTTATCTTAATACAAATAGTTTTTGTCTTAGAAAGATTAAGTGATTATCATTTGAAGTAGAGATTTAAAACATTTTTGAAATATTTGTATAATGGAATCAATTGTTTAGGGCTGGCCAGGCACAGTGGCAACATGCCTGTAATCCCAGTGACTCTGGAGGCTGAGGCAGGAGAATTGCAAGTTTGAGACCAGCCTCAGCAGTTTAGTGAGGTCCTAAGCAACTTAGTGAGACCCTGTCTCAAAATAAAAAATAAAAAAGGTCTGGGGATGTTCTCAGTGGTTAAGTACATACATACATATATGTATGTATGTATGTGTGGTTTTTTTTTGTGTGTGTGTGTATGGCGTAATACGTTCCTTAGTTCTGAAAATACTTCAAAATAAGTGACTTTGAATTTGTATTAGAATTGCTAAAATTTCGTTTTCACTGATTTATTTTTTTAAGTTGTTGATGAACCTTTATTTTATTAATTTTATTTCTATGCGGTACTTGGAATCAAATCCAGTGCGTTACACATGTGAGGCAAGCGCTCTACCACTGAGCCACAACCCCGGCCCTTTTTCTGATTTTATAAAAAGAAATTTTTAGCTTTAGGTGAACACAGTACCTTTATTTTATTTTTATGTGGTACTAAGGATCAAGCCCAGTGCCTCACGTGAGGGGAGCACTCTGCCACTGAGCCACAACTCCAGTCTTTTTTCACTGATTTTTGAGATTTTTATTAGTTATAAATTTATTAATTATTGAGATTTTGTTAGTTATAAATTTAAATACCTTCCATAGTATTATAATTGTATGGCCTTACTCTTTTATCATGTATATTAAGGCAGAATGGTGGAACTCTTTACAGTTTTTCTTGTCTTTTCCTTGTTTGTATTCTAAAGCGATGTACAGTTCTTTTACAGTTTATTTCAGAGATTATTGGTGGTATGTTTGTATTTTTTAGTGTTTTTTAGTTACCTAGTATGATCAGCTATTTCCTTGATTTTATAATTTGAGGAGGAAAAATAATAATTACTCAATTTTAGGGTAGATTATGGTTTTATAAATGCCGGAATCCGATACTCTGGCACAGGTTACCTTATAACAGAGAAACTTATAGAGAGAAAAGGGGTCAACACAAGGTAGAAACTTAATGTACTCATCTTAAAAGCATTGCCCTTCTTTTTAACTTGAGATTTAATGTTTTCAACAGATCCCCTGTAAGCAACTTACAGATTCGCTATGACCAACCAGGAAACAGCAGTTTGGAAAATCTTCCTCCAGTAGCAGCCAGTATAGAACAGCTTTTGGAGAGGCAGTGGAGTGAAGGACAACAGTTTTTATTAGAACAGGGTACTCCTAGTGACAGTAAGTACTGATGTTCTTGTCTCCAAATAAAGATGAATGGATGGATGAACAGATAGGCAAATGGATCCGGAAGCCACTTTTTAAAATTCAAAATAATAATGAAATTAGTCAGAAAGTATAATGTATTAGTTTAATAGATTCGACTGCTTTAACTTGAATCCTGCCTTCATCTGCTATTAACAAATGATTCTGAGTAAGTTTCTTAAATTTTTTTTCATTTATTAGAATTTGGAGTAAGAACATACCTATATCTTAGGGTTGTTTTGAGAACATGAAAAATGCAAAGAACACTGCCTGGCATGCATGAGCACTTTCTTTTATCTGGTTACTATTTATAATTATTATAACATTAATGCTTTATTTCTCCATCACATTTTGTCCTTACCAGTTTACAAAAATAAATGAGCTCTATCTTCTCTAAGCTTAGTTGTTGGACAAAAGTTTTCTTACTTTCGGATAATTTCTTTAAAAAAAAAAACCAAAAAAACCTGAATATAGTAAAAAAAAAAAAAAAGGCCCGCTACCTTCTTAATTTAACAATGTAGAAGAATCATAATTACTAAATTTTGTGTGTGTATATGTAGATATATTTACACATTAGTATAATATATAGTTAGTATACATTATATTTATCATATATTTATTAAATTATTGAAACAAAACTTTTATTGCTAGTGAGCCAGGGGCCGTAAATTGGCATTTTTATGAATGATCTCTGACCAAAAAATGCTAAGTATAAGGAAATTCATGCCAGGATAATCCTTTAAACAGGATAGCTGGAGGACAGGTTTAGCCAGTCTTATTGCATCTCATTTGGGCACACTAAGGGTTTCTTTGTGGCATCTTGAAGAGGTGGGATAAAAGTTAAATCCTTGGGAAATGACCACATGTGTCCTTACTAGTAGAGTTGTGTCCTTTGAAGGCCCTGAGGTCATGTTAAACAAACACAACTCTTAAAAACATGGAGTTTTAAAGTGTCCATCACCATAGCCTAACAGCAAGGCTCTGTGTTGTCAGTTGGGATGTCTGAGGCTTGGAAGAAATTGACAAAAGTTTCTGAGATATGGGGCAGAAAGCCAGATGCACCTTTGTCCGGGAGGACAGAGGTGGCAGGGGTGCACACACAGCGCTCCCTGCTGGGGGATGTTTGTAGCAACATGCTGAGAGCAGCTGGGTATTGGAGGCTTCCTGCCAGGCATCTGTCTGGTGGTGTACTTAATAAACCCCCACCCCACCCGTTGCGCACACACACGCGCACGCGCGCACACGCGCACGCGCGCACACGCGCACACACGCACACGCGCACGCACACACACACACACACACACACACACACACACACACACACACACCCCTCTCCTCCATGCTGGGAATTGAACCCAGGGCCTTGTGTAGCTAAGCAAGGATTCTAACACTGAGTTATGTCCCCAGCCTAGCATGCTTAGCTTAAATTGAGCAACGAATAAAAGGTTCCTATTGTGAATAGAACTTCAATGAAATGTTATGGCAGGCACTTTGAAGTTTTAATTAAGTTTTTTTATTTTGAGGAAAATAAACATAATTTTTTTCTTTGAGACTGGAAATGACCTGAACCCAAGGAGTTTTTGGTATGTGGCAACAGTGTTTCTAGATGGCACATCTAGGAACAATCTCCTTTTATGCTTATGTACATACAGTTATCAATGACATTTATTATCTGTATAAACTTAAAAATAAGCCTTGTTTAGAAATATTGTACAGGATTTTTATATTTTTAACTTATTTCTAAAGTTATTGATACTGTGTCCATAAAAGACTTATTCATGGGTATGAACGTGTCTTCATTAAAAACCATCCAAATGTTTGCTAGTTTTAGGAATGCTGAAGTCATTACATCAACTTCAAGTTGAAAATCGAAGATTAGAGGAACAGATAAAAAACTTAACTGCCAAAAAGGAACGTCTTCAGTTATTGAACGCACAACTTTCAGTGCCTTTTCCGACAATAACAACAAATCCTAGTCCATCTCATCAGATACATGCGTTTTCAGCACAGACTGGTGAGTATGAAAACATTTATTTTGTATCTGAGGAAAATCTAATGTCAGTTGCATAATAAATGGGTGGTAATTGCTCACCAGTTCATATGAAGATGTAGAAAAGGAATGATGGGTTATTTTTGAAGGGCATAGAGAATCCTATTAAGTGATTGACTTGATTTGCTCTCCCTATATATATTTTTTTCCTCCCCAATACTGAAAATTGAACCCAGAGCATTCAACCATTGAGCTTACACCTGTAGGCCTTTTTATTTATTTTGAGGTAGGTCTTAACTGAGGTTGGCCTTGAATTTGTGATCCTCCTGCCTCAGCTGCCTGAGTTTCTTGGATTATAGGCATGTGCCACCATCTCTGATGACTGGCTACTTTGACTTCTCAATACATAGTTTAATGATGATATTTGTTTAAATGTGTAATGATCTCATTAGTGATTTAAAGCTATGGTGTTCAACAGAGATACAGTTTTGATTTTTTGATTTTTCTATTCAAACTGATTTTAGGAGTAGTAAGATTTAATAATATTCAAGTATTGTTATTATGGACTTCAGCATAGCTTTTAAATAAACCTGTAGTCTTACACATAGTATGATTTAACAGGGTAAATAAGTGTTTTGTTTTGTTTTGTTTTTGTCTTTTATTATTCTAGCTCCTACTACTGATTCCTTGAACAGCAGTAAGAGCCCTCATATAGGAAACAGCTTTTTACCTGATAATTCTCTTCCTGTATTAAATCAGGTAATTTTTGTTTGGTTATAGTAATTTGTGTGTTGTTACTTATAAGCAGTGGTCTATAACATTAAATGGCTTAAAGTTATTTTAAACAGCTTTTACTGTACTCTTTACAACTTAATTTTAATTTTTCTTCCTTTAGGACTTAACCTCCAGTGGACAAAGCACCAGCAGTTCATCAGCTCTTTCTACTCCTCCTCCTGCTGGGCAGAGTCCAGCTCAACAAGGCTCAGGAGTTAGTGGAGTTCAGCAGGTCAATGGTGTGACAGTAGGGGCACTAGCTAGTGGGATGCAGACTGTGACATCCACCATTCCTGCTGTGTCTGCAGTGGGTGGAATAATTGGCGCTTTGCCAGGGAGCCAACTGGCAATTAATGGCATCGTAGGAGCTTTAAATGGGGTTATTCAGACCCCTGTGACAATATCCCAGAATCCTACCCCCCTGACCCACACAACTGTACCACCTAATGCAACACATCCCATGCCAGCTACACTGACTAACAGGTAAGAAACTTAAATATATTTTGGGTTTTTAGTATAAGATAGTACCAGTGTTATCCATGCTTAAGTTGGGACTTGTAATGTGTTTCTTGTAGATGTACTGTAAGTCAGTCTACCAGAAATTTAAAACTAAGTATATAATATGTAGAATATATTTCTTTTTGAAACTTATGTAATTCCAATTAAAATTAAATCAGTGTCCATAACAAAGTATTGTCTGTGTTGAAAATTTCAGTTTTGATCTGTGATGTCTGTTTTTAAATGATAATTTTTCTCATTCCCCTGTATATTTTATTCATATGTATCATAAGTTCTGAAGAAGAGTAATACTATATTGGTTATCACTACTGATACTAGTTTCTTAACTTTCTATTCAAAGTGTTTCTTGGATTTCCAGGAAGCAAGATTCACTAGTTTTCATTGTATTAGAGTTTCACTTGAATATTTGTTCAAAATAAGGATAATAATAGAACCATGTTTTATTAAACATATTTTAAGAGAGTAATTTTGAATGATTTGCACTGGATACTAGTAAGCTATTTCTTCTGGCTTTTTTGTTTTTTTCCCCTCCTTTTCCCCCAACCGATGCTTAATTTTATTGGCCACTGGGACCATAAAAAAAAAAAAAAGGATATATTAAGGTCTGGGGATGTGGCTCAATGGTAGAGTGCTTGCCTAGCATGTACAATTTGATTTCCAGCACTGCCCCCACCCACTCCCACCCCCCAAAAAGGGCTAGGTTTAAATAATGGCGGATTCTGTCTTTGTTTTAAGTATGTATTACTTAGTGTGGGTTAAGCTATATTTGAATAATGAAAGATGTTACATGTGCTTTGTTATAAACACATGTAAATTTCTATTCCATAACAAATTTGTGCTTGCTTGGTTTATAATAAAAATAGAAACAAACACTTCTTGGCAATGTGAATTCTTGTTTAGCTCTATATAGAAAGAGAAGAAATAATTTGTACATAATTAATTTTTTTTAAAATGTTATGGTTAAAAATTTGTTAACTTTTCAATCAAATACTTAATCAGTTTTCTTTCATTATACATTTAAAAAAAGACTTTAGTAGAAGTGTGTAGTAGAAAGTAAGAATTTTAATCATTTTTCAGTGCCTCAGGACTAGGATTACTTTCTGACCAGCAAAGACAAATACTAATTCATCAACAGCAATTTCAGCAGTTGTTAAATTCTCAACAGCTCACACCAGTAAGTTCTTTTGATAACATTTGATTTTTTTTAGAGCAAGTGTTCTAAACTGTAATAGGAATTACAATAATTAAGGTAGGTATTGATTATTCACTTGTGAAATAACTTTATTGAATGCATAATCCAAAAATTTTGCCCATCATTTGGTATAATTGGTATACCTGAGGTGATATTACATTCAGCCATTAATCTACACATATTAGAACATGTATCATAGGCCAGGCTCACTGGCACATACCGAGCAACTCAGAAAGCTGAGGCAGGAGGATCACAGGTTCAAGGGCAATGTCAGCATCTTAGTGAGATCCTATCCCAAAACTAGCTAAGTGGTAAGGCACCCCTGGGTTCAGTCCTAATAGTCACTGTTATAGGCTGTTGTGATATAATGGTGCATTAAGATTGGGAATAAGAAAGTAGAATGAATCGGACGTAACTTTCCTATGATCACATATGAATACGATCAGCATAATTCCACATCATGTACAATGAAATGTCAAAATGCACCCTGCATTCGTGTATATCTGAAAAGAACAATTTTTTAATTTTTTTTTTAGTTGTAGTTGAACATAATACCTTTATTTTATTTATTTTTATATGGTGCTGAGGACCGAAACCAGAACCTTGCACATGCTAGGTGAATGCTCTACTGCTGAGCCACAGCCTCAGCCCCTGAAAATAAAGAAATTTTAAAAAGATATAAGTCTGTGTTTTCATGGAGCTTCATTTTGATAAGGGAGAAAGACAGTAATTAGGTGCTTTTTCATAGTGATACTGAGAAGAAAAAAGCATAATGAAGGGATAGAGAATAATGAGATGGGGCCTTGTTATTTTATTTACTTATTTAGGTGGCTCTGTGGATTGATCCCAGGGCTTCACTCATGCTAGGCAAGCTACATCTCTGGCCCCACTAAGGACCTTTTTAGATAGGTTGCTGCACCTTCTTTGGGGAGGGGGGGGTGTTAATGATTTTTTGAACAAAGACCTGCATAAAAGTTGAAGAGTATGTCTTTTTTTACTTTGGGGAAAGAGAAGGTATATTCAAGGCAGAAGCATTTGTAAAGACCTGGCATGTGTTAGGTTCTGGAAGACTAGAAGGTAGGCAGCAAGAGAGCAGTTGAGAGGTAAGGGAGGTACTATCAAGAAATCACATGTTGCCTTGTTTGGCTGTGGCAGGAAGTTCATATTTTGTTTGAAGTATAATAAATAGAAAGCGACTGGTGGTAGGTTTTGTTTTATTTTGTTTGAGGGAGTGGGTTACTGGGGATTGAACCTGGGCCCTTGAACGTGCTAGTCAGATCCCAGCCCCTTTTAAAATTTATTTCGAGACAGGGTCTTGATAATTTGCCCACACTGACATCAAAATAGCAGGCCTTCTGCCTCCCAAGTAGCCAAGATTACAGGCATGTGCCACCATCATGCCTGGCCATTGGTGGTCTTTGAAGACAAAATCTTTGTACTTTGGGAATGTTCGTATATACATAAAGAGTAGAGTAGAGTATACTGAAACCTCACATACCCATCGTTCTGTCACTTGGCTTTAATAATTATCCTAGTTTTGTCATCTTTTTTTGGTACCAGGGATTGAACTTAGGGGCACCACTGCCACTGAGCCATGTCCCCAGCCCTGTTTTGGCTCTTTTTAGAGACAGGGTCTCACTGAGTTGCTTAGTGCCTTGCTGTTGCTGAGGCTGGATTTGAACTAGTGATCCTCCTGCCTCAGCCTCCTGACCCACTAGGATTACAGGCATAAGCTATCACACACGGCCCCCAGTTTTGTCAATCTTGTTTTGTCTAACTATAGTTTTTTGGTTTTGTTTTTTGTGTTTTTTTTTTAGAATTAATGAGTGGGTTTTGAACCCAATAATGATGAGATATTTATTTACATAGCACTGAAGATTGAATCCAGGGGCACTTTACCACTGAGCCATATCTCCAGTCCTTTTTATTTTTTATTTTGAAACAAGATCTCACTAAGTTGCTTAGGACCTTGCTAAATTGCTGAACCTGGCCTCAAACTTGCAATCCTCCTGTCTCAGCCTCCGACTTGCTAGGCTTACAGGCAAGAGCCACCACTGCACCCAGCACTCAAGACATTTTTTAACTGAAAAAAATCAGAGAAAATAGGCAGCAAAAGAAAAAAAATACATAGCATAAGGGTCTGTTTTTGTTCAATTTGAATATTACAATTGTATATGTTGAAGGGAAATTTCCTGGTGTAGGAGAGGAAGGGTTCTAGCAGAGCAGCAGGGTTGTTAAGGAAGAGGAGATAAAGCAGCTCACTGGAATGCCAGGGCAGAAAGCACTGCCATTAATCATTTATGATAAGAAGCTGAGGAAATTATGCTTTTAATGTTTCCGTTTTTTTTTTTTTTTTTTTCCCTCTGTTGTGCTGGGGATCAAACCCAGGGCCTTATACACATGCAAACAGGCCCTTTACCACTGAGCTACACTCCTAGCCCATTATGTTTCTGGGCTTTTGTGATTCTGATGATTGATTCCCGGAGTGCTGTATCACTGAGCTACATCTCCAACCCTTTTATTTTCTTTTAATTTTTGAGACAGGGTCTCATTAAGTTGCCCAGGCTGGCCTCAAGCTTATGATCCATCTACCTCAGCCTTGAGTTGGTGGGATTACAGGTGTGTACCACTGCACCTGGCTGCTGATTTTCTTAACTAGAAGTAAAGTTTCTGGAACAGAGAATGAGATAGATAGGGGTATATCTTATAGAGGAAAGAAAAAGCTGAGAAATATGTATCTTGGAGAAAGGTGAAAGACTTGACAAAGTCACACATGGAACTGTGAGGCTCAAGTGCAAGGGCAGTATTGGCTCTCTCTGTTCATCATTATAAAGTCAGGCCCAGACAAGCTATATGACTTTTCTTCAGCCCCATTTCTGTAGCACACTTTAATTTCGCTATTTGGAGAATGCATTAATTAATTAATATGGGGTGCCAGCCATCCAGACTTTGTCTATAGTTTCTTTTGAAAATACGTACTCTCTGGGACTAGGGTTGTGGCTCAGTGGCAGAGCACTTGCCTAGCATGTGTGAGGCCCTGGGATCGATTCTCAGCACCACATATAAATAAATGAATAAAATAAAGATCCATCAACATCTAAAATAATATTTAAAAAATAAAGAAAATATGTACTCTCTTGCTTTAGTAAAAATATGTATGGAAAAGACTTGTTTTGACCGAGTCAAAACTGACACTGTTTTACATTGTATAAAAATAGTTTGTTTTTTTTAAAAAATATCTAAGGGCTGGGGTTGTGGCACAGTGATAGAGCACTTGCCTAGTATGCACGAGGCTCGCCTAGTTCGTGGGTTCGATCCTCAGCACCACATAAAATTAAATAAATAAAGATAGTGTGTCTATCTACAACTAAAAAAAATGTTTTAAATAGATTGCATCTAAATTCTTAAATGTTTGAAGCTGGGCACAGTGGCTCAGGAGGCTGAGGCAAGGAGGATCATGAGTTCAAAACCAGCCTCAACAACTGAGTGAGATCCTGTCTCAAAATTTAAAAGGGAGGGGGGCACCTGGGGAATGTAGCTCAGTGATAAAAGTGCCTCTTTTGTTAAATCTTCAGAACCACTCCCCCTTCAACCCCTTGGAAAAGAACCCAAAACCCGCATTTATACTAAAATGTGATGTTATTTTCTTACCTCTTGTCTTAGTAGGAAATACTAAAACTCAGTTTATTTGGGTCTCTTTTTGTTAAGTTTTTAAATAATAATAGTATGTTCAGACTTCTCATTTCTAAGACATGGTTAATGAAATTTCAGCACAAATTATTGACTCAGACCATGAAGACAAAGAGGTTTAAATGCTCCCTTTTTCTTCATTAGCCACATTGACAGGTGAAGCTTGTTCCTTTGTGGGCAGACTTTATGTAGGTAAAATTATTATTACAGGCACATGCAACTCCAACTTAAAAGTAACTCTTGTATGACTCACTTCTCAAACCAGGACAGCACTGTTTCTTATTGCCTCCCAGGAGACATTCACTTTGTGAAACCTAATGGTCAGTCCTCATTCTTCATCTTACCTGATCTGGCAATAGCATTAGACAGAGTTGATCACTTTTCTTGCTCTTCGAAACATGTTCTTCCCACGAATTCCATGATTCCTCATTATTTTGCTTTTCTTCCTACCTAACCAGTTCTTCCTTTTTTGCCTAATTTCTTGGGTTTCCCTCTTTTCTTTAGCCTCTCACTTTCGGTACCCTAGAATTTAGTGAGCGCCTCCAGTCACATCTCTAAATTATGTTTACTGTGTACATCTTCATCCTAGGCCTGTCTTTGGAATTTTGTATTTCTGCATCCAACTGCTTTACTCAATATCTCCATTTGCAAATCCTTTACTTTTGGGGGAGGCGCTAGGGATTGAACTCAGGGATACTGAACCACTGACCCTAACAGGGTCTCGAAATAAAAGTTGCTTAGCACCTTGCCATTGCTGAGGCTGGCTTTGAACTTGAGATCCTCCCGTCTCAGCCTCCCTAGCAGCTGGGATTATAGGCATGTGACACCACGTCTCACTTCAACTTGCAAATCTTAAAAGACATTTTAAACATATTGTGTCATGAACTGAACTGCTGATCTTCCACAAACCTGCTCCACCCAGTTTTCTCCACCTCAGATGAGCATCCTTCTAGTTGGTCAAGCCCAAAACCCTCTAGTCTGTTCTTTCTGTGATACACCCCACATCGACTCTATCAAGAAATCTAAAGTCAGATTATGTCACTCTGCTCAAAACCTTCCATCGGCTTCCCATTTTATTTTATATAAAAGGAGAGTCTTCATGATGTGGAACTGTGAGCCCTGCATTCTTCTCCCACACCCTGTGTACTTACTCCAGCCTCATTGAACTCCTTGCTGGTCCTGGATATGCTGCTCTGTGGGCCACTGGCATTGGCTGATCCACCTGCCTAGAGGTCCCCTCCTTACTCCATATCCACTCAGCTCTCTGTCTAGATGTTAACTTCTCAATGAGATCTGCCTTAACCTGTCTATTTAAAATTGCAACGGGACCACCCTACCTCAGCAGGCTCTCTCACATACCCCTTTCCCTTTACAATAATCACATTGGAACATTTTTGTCTTATTTGTCTCTCCCTAATCTCTCAGGGTAGGCAGCCAGGGACCCTGTCTTCCTAAAAAACAGTGCCTACTTCATAGTAAGTGCTCAGGAAATGTCTGTTGAGTAGACTGTATGTTTGCTATAAAGCATAGTTCATAACTTCATTAAGAGAGACCCTTTGTGAGGTATGAAACTTTTTAAAGTTGTTTTAAGTCTGGTAAGGGAAAGATTTGGTTCATATGATGCACCCCCCCCCCTATTTGTGCATATGGGGAGGGAGAGGGATACTGGGGATTGAATCCAGGTGCACTTTACCACTGACCTACATCCCTTCTCTTCATCTTCTCTTCCTCTCTTCTCCTCTCCCTCACTTCTCCTCTCCTCTCTTCTTTCCCTTTTCTCTCTTCTCCTCTCTCCTCATGGACAGCATGCCTTTATTTTATTTGCTTATTTTTGTATATGGTGCTAAAGATTGAACCCAGTGCCTCACAGGTGCTTAGGCAAGTGCTCTGCCACTGAGCTACAACCCCAGCCCCCAGTCCTTTCTTTTAATTTTTTATTTTGAGGCAGGTTCGCACAAAGTTGCTGAGGTTAGCCTTGAACTTGAGATCCTCTTGCCTCAGCCTCCTCAGTCACTAGAAATACAGGCGTGTGTCACTGTGCCCAGCCACATGATACGTTCTGAATCAAAGATAACTGTGACTCATCTAAGTTGCTCTTTTCCTTGATCATCATGGGCAACCTAATTTTAACAGAGGTCTTCTATATTTGCCCTGTTTTGAAAATAAGCTGTTCACTGGTGATACTGACATTTTATAGTAGATGGGGATTATTCAATGCAGCTTGTTTTCTAGGTCAGATTCTTGATTTCTTTAATAGTGTAAAGTGACACATCACTTAAATATCTAATGTTAAAGTAAAGAGAGAAATACAAAAGGCTGACGTTGCTGACTTCTGTGACTAGGAACTTATTTTATCCCATGATTTGGCCTTAGGAACAGCACCAGGCCTTTCTGTATCAGCTGATGCAGCACCAGCAGCACCACCCACCGGAACTTCAGCAGCTGCAGATCCCTGGCCCTGCGCAGATACCCATCAACAACCTTCTTGCAGGTACTCAGGCGCCCCCACTTCACTCGGCTACCACCAACCCCTTCCTCACCATCCATGGAGACAGTGCAAGTCAGAAAGTCACAGTAAGTGTGTGTTCTGTGTTACAGCTGATGAAGTAATAAGAACTGTATTGATTAATCTTAGATTGTTTTCTAGTCTCTTAAAAAACATATTATTCCTCTGATAAACCAATTGTTTCAGCAGCTGGATATTATAAACACAAAGGACCTAATCCAATTTATATACCTCTTGAGTATCTTGATTTTAATCTGCATATAGGTTTGCATCTGTTGTATAATTTTCAAAATGAAAATGTGTTTTAGTTAGCAAGTTGTATGGGACAGTCCAATCCAACGAAAATAGCTGTTTTCCTAGTGACTTTGCTTATTGATTTTCCTATTTATATAGAGCAGTCTGTATATTTTAGGACTATTTCTATTTTGATACAAAGTATTTTTTAAAATTGAATTATAACTAATATATAAATTTTAGAACAGGTAATAAAAGTATTCTTCCGTATTTTTAAAAAAGTAAATCACAGTCACATTTTAGTGGAATTTAAATATTTTATTACGTATAAGTGATAGCATCTTTACCCTTTCAATGTAAAAGTTAAGATAAATTAACAATGGATGCAGGAACAGTATGCTGTACATACAATGGCACACGTTTTAAGGCTGTTTCTTTCTATTAATTCTCCCCTTCAATCAGGTCTACTTTACTGGAGTATAAATGTGTCCCCTAAAGTCCAGTTGAGGGCAGAACCCTGTTAGATGAAGGATATTGGGATATAGAATGGAGACTGGACATCAGGAAAAGGAAGAAGGGGAAGAATGAGGTGGGAGACTTGGCAAATAAAAGTGTTAAAAGTCACAGTGTTTGCTATTTCCCATTTACTTTTGAAAAATTTCTGTCTACTGTGTTTTTAGTCTTCAGAAGCTTCAGTTTTTATTTAGTAATGAGAACTGGTTGAAAATACAGGATAATTGTTTTTCATTAACTCTTTAATGCTTTTTGTTTGTCTTCTTGTTTTGCCAACTTCCTGATTGTGAATACTGTTATCACAAACCTTGTTACTTCTCCACTGTTTTGCTAACATGGGAAATATCAGTGATTCTGTATTAATTTAGAAATTTTTGTACTCTTTTTCTACTCTTTTGTTCACTAGTTTTACTTTTTGTGTTAAAAAGTGAATAAATTGCAAACTTATGTTTCCTGAGTTATGTAGTATGAGTTGTATTTTTTGGTAGGAGAACCACAATAATAAATATAAAAATGAACAGATTACCTACTGATTAGCTAATAGGGGTGAGCAGGGCCAGGAAGTGAGACTCACCACTTCCCTGCCAGGTGGCAAGCGTCCTTGTCAGATACATGGCATATGCGATTTCACCCTTTAACAGGTAGTGACTGCACTTGTTTATAGACAGCAAAAGGAGAGTCAAAGAGGTTAAAGCTCAAAGGACAAATAGCAAATGTGAGACCAGAGCCTGTGACTTTCGTAGCCCATAAAAAAAACTCATCATAAAGTTGATTTGGGTGGATGAATTCTGCATTCTTGCCTTGGGAGTTCTATTCCACAGGTGGGCACACTGCCTCTTTTATTTTGGAATACTACTAAATTTAATGTTTTGAAAGTAGTTACTATTAAATTCATGGCTTTACATTATACTGAAAAGTAGCCATGCCAACTTGCAGAAGAAAAGGCATAACTGTATACCACAGTTTATCTGTTACGATTTCATTTAAAGAGGATAATACCGCAAGTGTTGTTCAAAATTTATTCAACTAATGCATCTGATATTTTTGTTTGTTTTAACTGCAGAGACTTAGTGATAAAACTGGGCCTGTAGCTCAAGAGAAAAGTTGACATTTGAGAAGCATCTAAAAGTTGCTTATCCTGCTGCTCTGGCACTTCACCTGGCTGCTGTTGCAGTCCTTGCTACAGCTATGAAGAAATGCAACAAGAAACTGCACAACCAAGGATTGCCACAGGACTTTCTTGTAAGGCTTTGATTAATTTTCTTGTTGCTTTTGTTGCACTGAAATGGAATTCCCACGTCCCTACCCCAACCCAAAAGTTTTTGAACTTTCAGAGAAAATTTAATAACTTTTGTCAATGAAATAATTTACATGCAATGAGTTTATCAACCCATGAAAAGTTTAATGTAGTTGGTGCACAACTAGTTTTGTTATAAATTAGAGATACAAATAGCAAAACTAAACACTTGTTCCATATACAAGCTACTTGGTCTTGTGCAAGTTGGGATATGAAATATGATCTCTTATTTGGGCTCCATTTTGCTTGCTCTCTGTAAGTCAGATCTTAAATTTCAAGGAACTGTCAACTTTCTTTTCCGGTAATTTTTATTCATTAAATATTGCAATTATATAGGTCATCTACTGCAAACTTTGTTTAAAAAGTTGCCTTTCTAATGAGATTTGGCCAGTTTTGGTAATCAAGTTAGGATGGTAATGTGTGCTTCTGCTAAAGGTAATTTTCATTTGCTAAATGCTTTTTCTTTAGTGTTTTTAAAGAGACCTTGAGTTCTAAGGCTGCTGGGGAAACTAGATCAATTCAAAGCAAAAGACTTCTTTCAGAAAGAGGCTACTCTGGAAACTGCTGGTAGGGTCTGGCCTTAACCAAGTGCCTATTAGCACCTCTTGGGGTAGAAGCGGCTCTAGACAGCAGGTCTCCAGCCAGCCGGCCCTGTGAGTAGAAGAACAGCACTTTCACCAGCAGCCTTCCCCATGCTTCTGCCTTTATTGAAAACTTTCTATGCCACTGTAGATAGCTCAGGCAAAACTATTACCTGGGTATTTATCCACTAATGAGTCACAAGAAAATGAGTGGATTTTATAAGAGTATATGTTTGTTTTATTTAAACAGCTTCCCATTACTGACCCCCCCCACACACACACTCTCCACACCACTACAGTTCCCAAAGCAGGTGAAACCTGTATTACATCCCTTCCACTTCAGATAGCCATGCTCTTGATGTGACAGTACAGCAGAGTAATAAATTAACAATTGGGGACATAATCATTGATCTGTTCTTAAATGTGTGAATTATTAGTGGAAAAGACCCAGCTGTAATTAGACCTCCACTGTGTACTTAGCTGGAAGAACATGTTAATTCTGCAATATGTCTCTTGGTTAAACATTGCACAGTTCTTACCTCATTTCTGTAAATAAGGTTTTGTGAATCTGTTTTGTATTGTGAAAAATTCATAAGATAACATTGATATTTTGATTTGTAATATTTCTAATTGGTAGATTTAATTGAAAAGTAAAATTAATTTATTTTTATATGTTCAGGGGAATTTTAAAGAAAGTCAAGCCTTTTGTAGATAATTAAAAAAATCAGTGTGGTTTATTTTACTTATTTAACCCACTGGTTGTTATTCTGTAACGATTTGTATAAATGGTAAATTTTGAATGTGTTGTTATTTTACCTAGATGTAAAATTCCACATGTATTAAAATGTACAAAGTTTTTGTTAATAAAATTTAATAATGTTCATAACCCTGTGCCATTCTTGTTTGGTAGGGGCAGCAGCATGTAGTGCATTCCAGCAGGCCTGGGTGGGCTTTTTATTGGGAGTATCTGTATAATGTCACCTTAGACTTATCTGAACTCTTTTCACGAGTGGATTTTGTACAGTGTGAGAACTATGTGCAGAGCAAGGCAACTATATACTCAGAAACTCCAGAAAATCATGAGAGAGGAGAGGAGAGAATGCACTCATTCTCTTTAATGCAATAAAGAGGGAAAATTTTCCTTTTATCTCAGTGGAGATAAAAGGAAAATCATTTCCAAATGAGATCATTCATTATAGCCCATTAGTAAAGTAGCATTCATACTTGGTAAAGATTAAATTTGTCTGGTTTAAATAGTCAGCTATGAGGTTGGGGTTGTAGCTCAGCGGTAGAGCACTCGCCTCCCATGTGCGAAACCTTGGGTTCGATCCTCAGCACCACATAAAAAAGATAAATAAGTGAAATAAAGGTGTTGTGTCCAACTACAACTAAAAAATAAAAATTTAAAATAAATAAATAAATAGTCAGCTATAACTAGGGGTGTTCCCTGAAAGAAAAATACAAATTTAGCTGATGGTTCTTGGGTTAGGTCTTCGAAGCATCAGAATTGCCTATGGCACTTTTCAAAACATAAATGCCCATATTTTATCCCAGTTTTAATTGAATCAAAATATACTGATCTGGGGGCTGGGGATGTGACTTGAGTGGTAGTGTGCTCGCTTGGCATGTAGTAGGCACTGAGTCCGACCCTCAGCACCACAATAAACAAACAAACAAACAAACAAATAAATAAATAAAAATGAAGATGTTGTGTCCACCTAAAACTAAAAAATAAGTTAAAAAAAAACCCAAAAAATACTGATTTGTAATTTGTTTCTGGTAATTAGGGTGTAGTGAATAAGAAAAACTGGTTCTAGGTTCCTGGAAAGAGGGTTTGTATATATGTGTGTGTGTTTTTCCTCCTTCCTGCTACTGCTTCCTCTTTTGTAGGAACCCTTCCCAGGGGCAGTTAACCACTGAGCCACATCCCCCAGCCATTTTTATTTTTTATTTTGAGATTGGGCCTAGTTATGTTGTTTAGGGCCTTACTAAATTGCTGAGACTGGCTTTGAACTTGCAGTCCTCCTGCCTTACCCTCCCAAGTCTCTGGGATTACAGACAGATGTGCGCCACTGTGCACAGCCCTGGAGAGTTTTTAAATACATAGATGAAAATTATTTGATTCTAGTTTGCTAGAATGACAGGTGGTTCATCCATTATTTATTTCTTTAATTTGCAAACTCTCCAAGCAATTGACAATAAATGAAATATTACTTGGATGTGCAGTTTCTAACTTAATCTTAAAAGTGTATCCTTGCTGGGGATGTAGCTCAGTGGGAGGGCACTTGTGGAGCATGTGTGAGCCCAGAGTTCATCCCTAGCACCACCAATGAAAACCAAACATGTCCTTTATTCCGGTCCTTATTGGTAGTAGCTCCTTGGTGTGGCTTGTGTGCTTTCAGTGCTTACTGGCGTGTGGCGCTGGAGGTGAGCCTGGCTGCTGGCCTTTTTGGCCCTCAAGTGAGCCTTGTGCTTGAGGAAGCATCTGAAGAGCTGCTGCTGAGTTGCTGGCCCCGAGGGGTTTGTCTTGGCTGGATTCTGAGTCACCCCTGTGTATTGGGCCCGGGCATGTGCTGGGTTGTGGTCAAGATCAAGCATGAAGAGTGAAGGCCAAGAAATACAAGCCACCATATTGTTTTCTTAATTTTGTGTCACCAAACAGGGGAGGAAAGGAAGGAATGATCCCTAAACTATGTGGACAGGCAGGATAATCTCTGGGAATTTTATAGGAAAGGTGCCTTACAAGGAAAAGGAATTTTGCTTTTGTGAGTGGGTCATGTACTTTTGAATAGAAATCTCAAATACTGTTCATCTGTTTTATTTGTTGTCAGTGTTTCATTTTCCATGTTATCTGTGTAAATTAAACTAGGTCTTTCAAAATCAGCTGTGAACTTTTATACACGTTTAGAAATCTGTTAAAAATTGTTTATGTTGTGGCACTGGGGATAGAACCCAGGGCTTTGCGTGTGTCTGTGAGCGTCTACCACTGAGTTACATACACCAGCCCAGGAAGTTGTTTTTTTCTTAAATTATTTTTCATGTTGTTGAAAGTTCAATCCAACTGTTATTTGCAACAAAGGAAATGTGTTTTGCACACCTCTTGACTGACTGTACTGTTCTGTAAGATTCCTGTGAAATGTGGATTTCATTTGACTGACTTTTGTTCACAAACAGCTTGAGTTTGGCAGCTCTTCCCTGTGGAGCCGATTCCTTCCTTGGTGAGGGACACAATCCTTCCCGTGGTCTCAGACTTGTCCTTTATATCCACTTGAATTTCTCCGACTCTTTGGAGTCTGGTGTTGTAGTTGTGACTGTAGAGCAGACACTGCATAGGCACCTGCAGGGCACTTTTTAACACTGTTAGGTCCTCACAGTTACTTTTGTGTTTGTGGTAGTAGGGATTGAACCCAGGGACACTCTGCTGCTGAGCTACATCCCCAGCCTTTTTGTATTTTGCAGCAAGGTCTTGCTGAATTGCCCAGACTTACCTCAAATTTGGCGATCCTCCTGCCTCAACCTCTGAAATAGCTGGAATTCCAGGTGTGTTCCTGGAATTCCTGGCATCATAACCACTTTTAAAAATGTGAGTGCTGGGGGTGTAGCTCAGAGATCCAGCATTGCCTAGAATGCAGTCACATTGTGATCAATTTTGAGTGCAACCCAAATGTGTGGCTTTAGCTCCCAGCACAGTTCCACCCTCCTTGTAGCAGAAGTAGGCTATCCTGTTCTCATGCTCTGCCTCTCCCAGGTGCCAGTGGTAAGGAGAAAGAAAGACCTGGATGTGGCTGCAGGTGGAACTGGGATGTCCCTTGATTCTGCATTAATTGTGAGCTGTACCCAAGGTGTGGTTCCACCTGCCCTTTCCAGTGGGGCCGGGGTGGGAGCTGTGTAAACCTGGATCCACTGTGCTCAAGCATTGCTACCCTGTCATGGCCACAGAGCACACAGAGTGCAGTCAAGGCCCGATGGCCCAGGGACTGGAGAGGAACTAGTGAAGAAACAGGAGATGGCTGCGGCTATAGCTCGGAGAATTGTTTAGTCCCCAGCACTGCAGAAAACAAACATAGGAGAAACCCTGGTGGGATTGGAAGTCAAACTGATGTGGCAATTTGGGTTCCTAGGGGACAGTGACCAATGAGTGCAACAGGGTAGAAAAGAAAGGAGCTATTTTTTTTCCAAGTGGAGGCTTTTGTGGGGGAAGGAATGAACAGCTCTGTCCCTGGTTCTGGGTGAGACAGTTTGCATGCACCATCTAAACGAGGGTCTTGTTGACAAGAGACCCAGGGAGGCAGAGTTCTAAGTCTCTGCTCTGATTTTTTTGGTCCTCAGCAAAGAACCAGTTTCTTGGACAGAGTGGATGATGCTGTTTGTGTTTTGAACAAGGGGCTCTAGAACCAGACTAAAGTAGGGGAGAGTAGTTGAAGTCATTAGGGTGGGAGAAGCTTAGAGAAGCGGAGGACAGCCAGAAAGGATCTGGGATGTCAAGACTGAAAAAGCAGCAGAGATGAGACATCTGGAAAGGACTGTGAGGAGGAGCCAGGACTTCAGGTTTTATTTACACCCACTTCATTCCCCAAAGACTTCGAGGCTGGGCAAGTTGAAAGAGGACACATCAGGACTGAAGAAGGTCAACCCTGAAAGCATCTCCTGGACATACAGTGACACAAACGGAAATTTGGTGGTGGGGAGAGGCACAGGGGTCAGATGACAAGGGCAAAAGAGTAAGGGGAGACTAATGTCTCCTAACCCGTGTCCCCGAGCGTGTGTGCAGTGAGGTTGACCAGTGTTGGCTGGGCCTGCTTTGACCAAGCACCACAGACTGAGCAGATTAGAAACAACAGAAATGTATTTATCGTAGCAAGTCTAAGATCAAGTGAGGGCCCTGTTCCGGAGCTCCCTTCCGCTTATGTCAGAAAGGGGTGAGCTGGACTTTTCCTCCTGAGTCTCTCAGGAGGAAACCAGCCCCACTCATGCCTCCGCCTCCCAGCAGCTCCCCAAAAGTCCAAACTCCTAATACCATTACCTTGGAATTGGGATTTTCAATACACAAATTTAGGAGGGGGGGGGACACATTCATTTTTTTGCAACCAGTAAGTAAAAGTTACCTCATGGTTTGCAGTAGTAAACTCACAATTTTGATAGGGCCTTCTAAATTTTCAAATGAAAGCAAGAAATTCACTTTTTTTTTGCTGACCAAGTCTGCTTGGTTTCCCTTGAATTCTGACTGATGCATCTAGATCTGGTATTTTGTCCTGTCTCACGTGACAAGTGGGTGTCCTGGCCAGCACTCCTGCCTAACACAGCAACACAGATGGGCATTGTCTTTTGCAGAACAGGTTGTTGAACCCAGTGGTGTTCTACCACTGAGCCACATTTTCAGCCCCTTTATTTTAATTTGAGGCAGGGTCTTGTTAAATTGCTGAAGCTGGCTTTGAACTTGGGATCCTCCTTCCTTAGCCTCCCAAGTCGCTGGGATTACAGGGGTTTTCTGCAGTGGGAACAAATGAGGTGTCTGTTTTCTTGGCATTCTCCCGGCCTGACACAGTGCTTTCCCTGGTTGATCAGTGGAGTCCCACTGTGCAGGGATTCTCCACCCAGAACCATGAGCACGACTCAGACATGGATGCTAAAATGCTCTGCGGTTGGGGGTCTAAGACTCCCCTGGCAGGTCTGCAGCCCACCTGGCCTCCCTAACATCTCTTCACCATGCCTTGTTTTGGAACTCACTCCCCCTCACTGGGAGGGCCAGCATGATTCCTGGGAGACTTTCCCGTAGCTATGACACCTTCGTGGTTTATCCCACTGTGAAACTTTGGCACCATAAACACAGACTTAAATGCGTGCTCTTGGGTTTTATGGCGGGTCTATGAGGGAAACTCTGCTGGGCTGAACCTTCCATGCTTTTCTTGGTCCAAGTGAAGAGAAGGAGGAGTTGGGACCTCATAAACCAGGGCCCTTTCTTGTCCTGCAACCCTTACTTGCTCTGCAACCTCTTGAATGCTTGAGAGTTTCTTCATTTTGATGGATGACCTGCGTTTAATCTCCATAACACTAATCTTTATTGCTATAACCCTTCCCAACACTACATTTTTAAAATTTATTTACTTTTGGAATCAAAGTCCAACCCTCCAAACCAGAAAAAAGACAGCAAAAGCCTGGGCTGCCCCTGGGGGTAAGGCATAACTAGATGCCCTCAAATGACTCTGCCAGGCCCCCCACTACCAGCCTCCTGGCCCTCCTGGCAAGGAGGAAAGGGTGTCAGTCGGCTCTGGAAAGCCACCAGGTAGCCCAGCTTTAAGAACAGTGGCCGTGGCTGGGCCCCACCACCTCTTCTGGCTCTGTCCCCAGAACCCTGGTGTCAAGGTTGGACCCAGGGCCCCGTGCATGCCAGGCAGGTGCTCTTCCCAGGATCCATCCCTGATTCTAGCTCTAATATACAGGGCAGGTCTAGGTGTGGCCAAAGGGGAAGTTTCCAGTGGGATTTTGTCAGCGAGTTCTTCAACAGGGAAACGGTGAGGTCAAGTCCAGATACCTACTGTTTACCATGGCGACATCTTCCTTCTGGAACACTCTATAGCCAAGAGGATTTGGTTTAAGTGATTAATTTATCTTCTGTTTTACATAGTATTTCTTTTTGAGTAAGGAGAAAACATGGGAGGCTGTTCATTTTCCTTTGACTCAGGATGCAGAACATAAAAGAGGAGCTCCCTCTTCGCCACCCCAATCGTGCTCAGTTTCTTTCTCTAACACTAGGCTGTTGTGAAGGGCATGGACCACGGGATTCCCGAGTTCCCTTGTTCGAGTTCCCTTGTTCGACACAGGAGGTGCCACCTGGGGCCTCTCCTCACACTCTTGGTTTGGGCCTGTTCATTCATGGTAGCAAAGGCAAGATGCAGGCAGTCACCGTCCTACAGAACATTTCCTGCGCCATGACATTAGGTTCCTGGGGCAGTTCCTGCATGTGACACAAAGGAGGACAGGAGAAGGTAACTTGACTGCCGGGAGGGGTTTTCAGGAAGCCTGTGCTCCCTGGCTTCAGCCTGAGCAGCCCGGTGTGTTCCTCTGGCCCAGGTGCCAGCTCTTGGCTGTGTCCTAGGCAGGGCAGGAGGGAAGAGCATGTCCCTCCTCCTCATGTCGCTAGCCCCCTGGGCTTTCCACAGGGCAGTGCCCAGCACCCCTTCGCTGATATGCATCTGTCCCTGGGGCCAGTGGTCCCTGTCTGTCCTGGGCAGTCATTCTTCCTTTACCGGCCACAGAGGAACAACCAGCCGCTTGGTTTTCTGGCATATTCATTTAGCTCCCAAGTGAATATAAAGTCCAAGGTTGCAGCCAACAGGTCACCCACACAGGAGAGGGCAGAGCCATATGGCAGGGAGGACAGGCACTACTGACAGCTGCTATGACTAGAAAGACCAGTCCCCGCCTAGACCTCAGCCCTGTGCCACCCTAGACCACCTTTACAACCTGCAGAGGACTTTGGTGAGCCTCCCCAATCCTTGCAAATGGCCCAGGGAGGCTGCAGTCACCTGAAGGGCCAACACAGTTCAGAGGCCACTCATCTGACAACCTTGGGTTTGGTCTGTGAAGCCACCACCCAAGCTGACCCTGACTTGGCATAGCACCTGTGTCTGCAGACTCAGAAGGGAAGTCACACATGCTAATGAAGTTGGCTTTGCTTATTAGGACCTTAACTGGGGTGGTGATGGGGCCTTAAAATTTAGGATGAAATAGCCATCTTCCCAACCTCGACAGGTGAAGCCACCGCAGTCACATCATTCTCATCCGAAGCCTTGCCTCACCTTGTCCACCAGGGACAAGTCCTGATCTTAAAAGGCCCAAGACCACCTGGGTGGTGTGGTGGCAGTGGAGGGCCTGTGGGGGTCTGGGGGTCAGCTTGGCACACCACCGCCCCTCCTGAGCTTCCTAAACCAAAACACACTGAAGTCTCTCCACCATTCTTCCTCTGGGGAATTCCTCCAGGATCTGCAGGCATCTGGGAGTGGCCATGTGTTAGCAATATCCCATTCCCAGGGTGGCCAGGTAACTGAATGGCCCGAGCTGGGTCTGAACTGAGACTGTCCTGGGCAGTGTGGGACACATGGACTCCCTGTGTATACAGAACATCACGGTTTACACGTCACCATTTTAATTTCAGTATAAAGCCTGTCTGCTAAAACAGATAACTACAGCAAATATCTTGACAACTTGAGCAGGGATAGACGCCTGTTACAGTTCCTCAGCTCTCTATATTGGAGGGGTCTTGGGAATGGGGTGGCACATGTCAAGGTAAAGTCCAGCAAGAGGAACTTTATAAGGCATCCATAAACTTTTCCAGTGGAAAGTTTAAAGATTTGATTTTCAAATGGAGACGGGAGTTTGCAAACAGTAGTAGAAGAGTAAAGCCATTGGCTGCAGGCTTCTAGTTGAAAGCGCCCTAGCGGCGCAGAGGGCCACAGGCCCCAGGCCCACCTGGAGCCATCAAAGAGAGAAAGGCGCGCAGGAAGTCTGCATCGTTCCCAAGGCAAATTTCACAGAAGAATCGGATGATCTGCTGAAAATCTAAGCAATTTGCTTCCCTCATGCCCACTCCCCACCCCGTCCCCTGACAGAGCATTCTAAGGCACAGGTGGGAGAGAACCCAGCTTGGCCTGACCGCACGGGTCTTATGAGAACAAATGAGATGAGTGGGTTTTAAGAACTGGTGCTATCAGGGGTTTAAAGAAACGGTAGTGCTAAGATTTGGGCCCTTAATAGGGAAAGTACATTTAAATCATTAAAGCATAAGACTCGAGAAGATGAAGACAGAGATCCCAGGGCAGGGTTCCCTCTCAGAGCCACTGGCCTGGCTGTTCAGAGGTGGGCAGGAGCAGATGCCTGGGCAGCAGGCACAGTATCCGTAGAGGGAGGGAGCCAGTGCCCAGGGCCTGCCCAGTGCTTTGTCCAAACAACTCAACAGAAACAGACATCTGCCATCTGCTGCTCTCAGCCCGGCTGGGTCCTAGTGGAGACTCTGGATGGGATAGACCCCATGCCTCAGGCCTTGCCCCCATCTCCTCAGGTGCCAAGCCCCCTTCTCCCTAGGAACCACATGCCTTTTCCAAACCTGAATCCAACCATCTGGCACAACTTGATCCCAACACCTTCCTCACTAGGCTCGAGTTGGTCATCAGACATTAGCACTTGCATTTTACTTACCAAAAACAAACTTAAGAGAGAAGCTAAACTAATTTGTCCAGGCCCCAGGTCATCAGTTGCCCAGCTGAGGTCTGAACTGAGGTGCAGCCTCGGTTTCTTCTTGGTCCATCCTGGCCTCCTGGCTGCCTCAGAATGATCATTACAGCACAGGCGTTGGCCTTTTTGGGTGAGACCAGTGGGGCGCCTGGTGGATGATTAGACCCTCTCCCTGAGAATGACAATTGAAGACACAGGAAGATTCCGCAGAGCTGGTGAGTCCACATAGGGACCCAAGATGGGCCCTGGGCCTGGAGGCTAGGAATGATAATGGAGGGAACCTGATGCTGGCCCATCAGCTCTGGTGACGGTAAGCACAGTCACACAGAGATGATGGTAATGGAGGCTTGGACAGTCAGAAAGAAACCTAATATCTATTGCTTTTGACCAGCTGAGTAGTGTGTTCAAGATTTCACAATTAATTCATCACCCAACAACTAGAGCAACTACCATTATTCTCTGTTTAAGAATTAAGACGACAATCTTGATGTCACATAGCTCAGCACACATTGGGAAGCCAGCACCCCCACCTCCCAACCTCCAGCAGGGTCTGACTACACATATGCCACACACAGCAGGACAGCAAAGGAACAAGACACATGGCCTCTCTGAGGCTCAGGCCTGGAGATGGCGCCTTGTTCTGGGGACGCTTCCCAAAGTGCTGTTCCATGCAGCACAGTGACTGTCCTCCAGGGATCTTTGGCTGTTTGCAAGTATCAAATTCACCCCCAAAGACTTAGTAATGGCTTTGTTGAGAATATAACCAAGAATGTCCTACAGACTCTGAAGACCATACTCCGAAGAAGCTGCAGGTCCCTGGAGGGTGCTGCAGAACTGGAATCCCCACCCTGCAACCTGGGACCTTCTGCCTTCCTGTGTAGTCAGGCAGAGCAAGACAGACAAACAGACATTCACATGGCAGTGCTCGCCATCTCTCCCCTTCTTTCAAGAAAAAAGGGCAGGGGGTATAGCTCAGTGGCAGAGTGCTTGCCTAATGTCCTTGCTGAGGCAGAATAAAAAAGCAGGCAAAGGCCACTTGTACAGCAGCTGGGGAGTGCAGGGAACCCGGATGCTTCTGAAGGGAGGACAGAGGTGGAAAGATGCAGGAAGGCCCCAGTATGCTGTCTAGGTTGGGCAGTCAGGGCTGTCAGTGAGCATAGCTGGTGCCTAGGCTTTGGTCCCCAGGCTGTGTATGTTTTAGGTCCCTTTTGGAGGTGGCTTCACTGGACCACAGCCTTGTGTGTGTTGCCCTCTCATTGGCCTCTGAGAGCCAGGAACCCATGCATGTCTCCCCACTGGTCCTCCTTCAATCAAACCCCTCAACTCCTGCAGTCCCCAGAAGAGGGGGAGCCATGGAGAATGCTGCTGGCCTGGAAGTCAGAGGCAGGCCTCTGAAGAGACCATGCCTTAGATTCCCAAGGAGTTGAGAAAAGGTGACAAGCAAGTTTGGAGATTCCAAGGTGGAATGTGTGTGTGTGTGTGTGTGTAGCAGAAATCCAGTTTAAGATGCTTTAAATAAAAAGGGTGATCTAATGGCAGGATGTTCACAGGATGTCACAAGCTGCATGATAGGTCTGAGATTGGACCAGAGGGACCCAGGCCTGGAACATAGCCAGGACATTCTCTCCTTTGTTCCTCCCCGTGTACTAATTTTATTCTCTGAAGCTGCCCTAGATAAGGGAGGGGGGGGTGGCCCTGTGAGAGCACCACCTGGAGCCCTCCCCAGGACTCAAGGCCCTGGTTTGTTGCTGGGAAGAGGGCAGGTGAGCACTATGAGTGCCAAGGTCCTGTCCCCTTTCCCCTCCTGGCCAGGCGGACACAGCCTCTCTTCCCCAGGACGCTGAGGCTGAAGGAAGCTTCCTCATAACTCAGGTGTCCAGTGAAAAGCAAAACAGAGCTGGTCACCTGCTCTTTTGGGGACTAGGAAACTTGGCCTCTGAAGTGTGAGTTCCCCACAACTTCTACTCAGAGCTGTGTGGCACCCAGGTCAGCTGACACCAGAGGCCTCTCTTGTCATCTGCTTTTGGGGAGGGGCTCAGGGTTGGCTTACCTGGCTCCATATCCTCTTGTGAATACTCAGTGCAGTGGTGACCTCTGTCTCCCAATGTTTCCTTTAGAAAGCTGTAGCCTCATTTTAATCCTTAGGGAAGAGTGACACCTTTATAGGCATCTTATCAAGTCATTTCCCTGGAATGTGCCCTGGTCACCTTTGTGTTTTCCAAGCTCAGGCTGCAGTGACCACACTCTGTCCAGCACTAGCAGATGGTGACAGATTTCAAAAGGGAGGCTCAGAAGACAGCGCCAGCTCAATTATGAACAATGAGACCAGCCTCCACTGAGGCTGACAGTACAAAACAGTCACTTTAACTCAGGTCTTATAAAAACAGGACCCAGTTCCATCAGTTCCTAATACTTTTCTGCATGTTCCTTGGCAATTCAATTAGTTGGGGCCACATTTCTACCAAGCAGCCCACACTTCTGACTTTACCACCTGATGTCCTATGTCCTTCGCTCATTTAGACACTTTTTACCCCCTAGATATACATAACTAATTAAGAGAACCTCCTGTTATTCTTAGCCAGCCAGCTGGTTTATCTCTAAGCAACTTCATCCTGTTACTCAATCCCAATGAAGACGTTAATTGTTATGCATTTTATACACACACACACACACACATTTTTTTTGGTACTGGAGATCAAACCCAGGGGCACTTTACCCTTGAGCCACCTCCCCAGCCCTTATTTTTCATTTTGAGACAGGGTCTCACTAAGTTGCTTAGGGTCTTACTAAGTTGCTGAGGCTGGCCTTAAACTTGCGATCCTCCACCTCAGCCTCCTAAGCTGCTGGGATTACAGTCATGCACCTGGTTTAAATGTATGCCTTTTAGAGAAACACATTAAATTTGAATTCTTACATATTAGTTCATGTGTATGTTCCTTTAACAACATGTATAGCTGGTTGTTAAAACATAGTTTTTGAAACATTCCCCCAAAAGTAAACTTTGCAGGGAGGAGAAATAATCTGTTAAATACCCAAACTCTTTTATCCCCTTAACACAGGATTTGTTTAAACAATGCAGCACAACATCTATTATTTATTTATTTATTTTTTACTAAGGCACGTGACGTATAGAAATACTGAGGTACAAAATGCAAATTTTTGCATAAGATTTTTGAAATGCTCATTTTGGAAAATGAACGCAAATATCATCTTCCAGAACATTCAGCTTTTAGCTTGTTTTTTCTTTTGGACCAGTTCAACCAGCAGCTTGTACCTAGCGATGCAGTCTTCCTGTAGGAAGGAAAAGAAGAGGTGGAACAGTTATGACCTGTTCCTGTGTGTGCAGCTGCACCAGCAGGGTGCAGCCTGGGCGCTGGCCTATGCCCAGTGCTAGTGAGGAGGCCTTGTGTCCATGCCCTTGTCCCAGCCCCTTCTGGGTTTCCTGGGAAGGCCCAGCTAGTCACAAGGCAGACCTGGTTAGCCGCATTGGACAGGTGAAGGAGGAACTGGTGGCAAGCAAGAGCGCCCAAGATGAAAGTGCTAACCAAAGGGTGAGGGCCCAGGACAGCTGTTTGTGAGGAGTATTCTCTTTACAAGGTTTGACTTTCAACTTGCTAAAGACAGTTATTATGTTACATTCCACTGATATCACCTGCCACTTCAGAAAAACCAAGAAGCAAGAGACCCAGCAGCCACAATATTACTCTCATTTGTGTCTACCTCTCCCTGGGGGCTTCTGAAACCTTCCTGGGCGGCCACATCAGCCCATCCCCAGGACACTGGCCTGCAGGGAGCTCTGGAGTGTGTGGAATGCTCTATCCTGCTGTCCTCGCCTAGCTTCGGCTCAGCTGCCTGGAGGTGTTGTACCTTCGGTGGGATTAAAGAAGGGAAGGGGTGATGGTGGGCAGGGGCTTCAGCATTCTCACACTGATCTCCAGGTACTTTCCAGAATTCATTCTGTTTCTGTTCAAACAACACTAGCCTTTGTTGAGCCAGGGACTGGGTAAGTAATTCTGTCTAGAGCAGATGACTTTACAAGGTGCCATGGACATTCCCTTCTGAGGCCTGCAGCATGGCCGTAGCGCACAAGCATCTTCCAGGAAGTGCCCTTCCTGTATCTATTAAGACCACTCACCTATGGTCTTTAAAAATATCAGTGTTTCCTCAGCAGCCATGTGTCCCTAGCTACTCTGTGTATGGAACCAACTGAAGCCTGGACACACAGCATGAGCCTGAGTGCTGAGCTGAGAGGTGGCAAGGCTCTGCCCAGGCGCCCTAAGTCCCCACGAGAGGGCTGGCAGGAGCCTCCATAGCCAGGATGGGCGCAGCTGCTCTGGAACCCACTCCTCAAGTCAAGGCTTATGGGAACCCTGCTCTTTCCTGGTTGAAAACAGGGACACTTCCAAACCCCTAGGCAATGGGTTTCTGAGTGTTCTGTCCCAAGGAATCTACAGTTCCAGCTCCTTTATTTGCAGCCACTGCCAATTTATTACACTCATAAATGCTGGTGTCCTGACTGATGCGAATGAAACTCAGGGGAAATAATTACTTCTGGCAAACCAGTTGGAGAGAGTGGGAGAATCTGTGCTTCCCAAATAGATCAACTGCTAATGGTTTATTTTTCTCCCCAGGAACTCTCAACTTCATCATCTTAAAGTAGGTGATAGATAACTAGACCTGTGCACTTAGGGACATGGATGGCCACAAGCTAGATTTTTCCAACATAGAATTTCAATTAAAAAAAAAATAAGAATGTAAATGAGCATCAGTATGCCCAGAGGCTACTGGGTGATAGGCACAGAAGGCACTAGAGATTGGTTCTTTTGATTTCTGGCATTCCTGATGCCTCAGACTGTGAGAACTCCAGGAGACGAGTGTGGCGGGAAGGGGCATGTTGAAAAGATCACACCCTGAAGCTCTATAGCTCCAAACTGTCAGATCCCACAGCAGGGAGAGCAAAGCCTGGGGCAGAGACTGGCTCTCTGTAGGAGACAACCCTTCTTCTCTTCTGAGATTTTATTTGAAAATGACCTGTAGGTGCACTTTAGCAGATACCAAGATCTGTAAACAGGAAAGAAGTCAATTATAAACAGCCCAGATTACAGAGGGCAGGTCAAGACCTAAATGTCAGTCCTACACTGACCCCACCCAAGAGAGTCCTGCCTCGGAGCCTGGGGGCGGCCAGGTGCTACAACCAGGTCCAAATTCACATCACAGAACTGATGGTTATCTTGATAATAGCAAGGTAGTTCTACCCCACGGGTTCTTTTGGTTTTAAGCCTTTTACAGAGCAAAGAGGGCTTTGTCATTTTATGACCCATCCCACTTCCAGCCATGGCTGGCTGCTGCTTCTTTGGTGAGGATGATGCTTGCCAGTTCATGCTTCTTTCAACTGCCTGACTGAGTAGAACAAACTCTCAAAGAGCCTGGAAGATTGTAGAGGTGAAGTGTATGTTCTAAAACTGGAATTTTCTCTGGGAAAAATCAGCTAGTCTGTATAATAACTAAATTTTAGCATCTTGACCTCACTTACACCCACCAATCAAATGACCACACAGATTCATATGCTAAGGAAAAAATATGCTGGAAGATAATTGGCAAATATGAGAGCAGACGAACAGCTGATGACAGATTTGTGTGTGATGAATGAAGCAGGTACAGGGACTGCAGCCCGCTGGTGGTACTCTATACTAGCACAGAGTCACCTTTCTCCCCATTCACTTACCTTACTCTTAGCTGGGACACATTTGGCTATTTTGTCCCAACGGTCAGAGGCCCCTTTTGGGTACTGCTGTAATGCCATTTCCAGAAGCTTCTGCTGATTCTGAGTCCACGGCTCCTCTGCAGCACGAGTTCTCTCTTTTTTCTGGCTCTCCTCATCACTGGATTCATTTTGTTCTGATATGTCAAAGTCCTTCTGCCTCTTTCCTCTACACTTCTCCTCTGGTTCAACCTTTGTTACTGCCTCAAGCAGCCTGGCTGCCTTCCTCCTCCTAGGCCGAATTTCAGTGTCCGCTTCCTGCTCTTCCTCCTCCACTGCCCTTCCTGCATCTTCTCGATGGGTGATGATGTCATCTGGCAAGGCAGTGGCTGCCTTGATGGGCCTGGAATTGTGAACTGTGGATCTAAGTTCAGAGAGTCTGACCATCCCTAGGAAAGAAGGCCACAGCACACAGATGACTAGGCAAGGTAAACCAGGCAACAGTGAAAACAGGAGCTGTCTGCCACACATGACATTCTGCATACCTCATTTTTTTTCATACTAATCTACAAAGGTAGGTATCGTTATTAATTTTACAGGAAAATCTCAGAAAGCAGAGGAGGTAGGATTTGGACCCACTTTTGTCTGATTTCTTTCCTCTGAGGGATACTGTATATATAATTATGATCAAAGAACACAAGGATCTCTCTGAAAAGGGACAATCTGCTATTAGGTAAGGAAGGACATTCTTTATACTCCAGCATTTTCATTATATCTGTTAGCATAACTAAAACAAATCAGGCAAGACTTATACTATGCTGTCTCTGGCATGCACATGAGTAAATTATTCTGTAGCTATTAGAGGAATTCTTAAACATAGAAAGAAAATTTTTACTAAAAAGTTAACAAAGGAAGAAATGCAAATAGCTAACAAATGTTAGAGATGTGCAAATTGAAGCAACAAATTATCATCTTTCAATTATTAAATTGGCAAAGACAAGTAAGTATGACAATGTTCGGTACTGATAAAGACGCTGAGAAACAGGTGCATTCATGTGCTGGTAGTGAGAGCAGAAAATGGTCTTATCCCTGGGCTTTTAGTAAAACATTCTGTGTTGCTATTAAATACTTAATAAGCTAGTCCAGGAAGTGTTTGTGATTTTACTTAATTCTGGGGACTGAGGATGTGGCTTGGTGGTAGTGTGCTTGCAGAACATGTGAGAGCCCCTGGGTCTAATCCCCCACCATTGAAATAAACAAACAAACAAATAAATAAATTTTAATTAATTAAAATATAATTTAAACTTTAATTTCAAATAGCTCTAAGTAGCTAGTGGTTAGAATATCAGACAATGAGGATACAATCTTTCTGGAGGATAGTTTGTCAAATGTAGGTAAACCTTGAAATATATTTACTTAATGACTTTTATTTAGAGGAGGTTCTCTTAAGGAAATAATTATGTAGCTATTAAGAGGCAGTATTTTACTTATCTCACATTTTGAAGTGATGGTTTCTTTCTTTCTTTCTTTCTTTTTTTTGGGGGGTGGTCAGCTTTTTTAAAATAAAAGGAGATCCTGCACGTAATAAATATATTCAAATAGTGTAAGCTCTCTGTCTGGTTCCCAGGCTTCTTCTTCCAAGGCAATAATGGTTTGGGATATGAGACACAGTGTATGTGTGTGGAGTGTACAAATATCTAGAAAGAAACAAGTAAAGCACACACTGTGCATCTGTCTTTGCCTCCCCCTCTTTATGTCTGTGGCAGTACACATCATTTTTAGTGGCTATGAGTGGATCTGTCATGATTGACTAAAATAACTCTTTACAGATAGATATCTGGTTGGTCCTCGTCTGGTATTGAATGCTACAAACAAGCAGAAACAAAGAAGAAATCTCAAGCATGAGCGCCATACTTTTTGATAACATGTTTAGTAGAACACTTTTCAATATATAATTCTAACATATAATATTTACTTATTCATAAATTATATTAATATATTACAAATGTTAATAATGAAGCACACTCACAAAATAAAATCAATTTAAAGATAAAAATGAGAAACAACAGTTATCTAAAATTTTTAAAAAAATTTTTTTAAATGCTATTTGAAGTAAATTTTATTACTTGTCAAGAAGTTTTATTTGCGGCTAGGTGTGGTGGTGCACACCTGTAATCCCAGTGGCTGAGGCAAGGGGATAGAAAGTTGGAGGCCATGACCTCAGCAACTTTGCCAGAACCTGTCTCAAAATAAAAAGTAAAAAAAGGCTGAGGATGTAGCACAATGGTAATCAATCACCAAAACCTAAATAAATAAATAGATTTTAAACATTAAAAAAAAATTGTGTGTGTGTGGGGGGGTACTGGGAATTGAACCCAGTAGCATTTTACCACTGAACTACATCTCCACTTTTTTTTTTTTTTTGGTACTGGGGATTGAAGACAGTGCTACTTCACCTAGGTATTTTTATTATATATTTTATTATTATTTTTATTTTTTAATTTGAGACAGGGTCTTACTAAGATGCTTAGGGTCTTATTAAATTGCTGAGGCTGGCCTTGAACTTGCAATCCTCCTGCGTTGAGTTGCTGGGATTACATGTATGGGCCACCATGCCGAGCTCTAAAAACACTAAGTGAAACAAAACATCATCATGAAAATATTATTAATATTAAAAAAAGAGACTAAAAAGTTGTTTAATATTGGGTAAAATACTAAATTAGTAGGTTCGTTCCAAATTCTGTTTATTTTGGTGTCTGATTTTTTTAATTAATTAATTTATTTAAATTAGGTATGACAGCAGAAAGCATTTTGATTCATTGTATACAACTGCAGCACAACTTTATTTCTCTGGTTGAACCCAATGTAGCATCGCATCAATATGTGCAGTCATACATGTACCTAGGGTAATAATGTCCATCTTATTCCACAATCTTTCCTACTCCCATGCACCCTCCCCACTGCTCCCTCCACTTTGCCCAATCAAAGTTCCTTCATTCTTTCCATGCCCCCTGCCCCCCATTATGGATCAGCATCCACTTATCAGAGAGAACATTTGGCCTTTGGTTCTTTTGGGATTAGCTTACTTCGCTTAGCATGATATTCTCCAACTCCATCCATTTACCTGCAAATGCCATAATTTTATTCTCTCTCTCTCTCTCTCTCTTTTTTTAAACTCAGAACAATTTATTGAATTAAAAAGGCAGAGCAGAAAAGAGAGGATGAGGGTTAAGAACAAAGACTGAGTCCTGTGGCAGCATTCATTCCTAGGTATTGGGGCAAAACTTAAAACAAATGGAATTTGCTACCCTCTTGATATGACATCCTTGCTTCTTTCACATTCTTAAAAGAAAAAGCTTCACATTGTTCTGGGAAAAAACTAAAAGCAACCAATAAATTAGTGTCCTATACCTAGAAAGAGGGTAAATGAGAGTGCATTATTTCATAGATTTTTCCAAACATCACAAAACTAAAGATAATATGTCAATTCTATTTTTTTTTTTTACCAAACATAAATCTATGACAAAATGAGAGCCATGTTGGCAAATAAAGGGGTATGTTTTAGATGGCTAGATGATATATACTGGAATGCAGAAAGCAGCTGGTACATTGAAACCAATGCTGGATCATTAATAGCAGGTCCACCTTTGGCTTATCACTATTAAGTTTCAACTGTCAGATTGGGATCCTTTGTAGATCAGATCAAGAGATAGTATAGTCAGTTTCTCAGGTGGTAAATCTAACACCATTCTGAGAAACAGCCATCCCCTTTACTGGGATGGAGCTATGTTGCTCAGTGAGGGAAACACAGATTGACTGGTGTCAATAGAGGTGACAGCAAGAGGAACCCTGTGTTCCTGATGCCTGGCTTATGCTCCCACTCTTAGGAAAAGGACCGAGTAGTGCATGGGTACATCATGATAAACAAAGCATAATGAAGCAGGAGCTTCCATGTTTTAATACAGGTCTGTGGTAACATTGTCTCAGGTGGAATCTGCCCACCAAAGTAACCTTTTAAGAAATGGGCCCAACCTGAGTTCCACATGCTGGGTGAGCCAGATAATTCTGTGCTCTGGTCACTTTCTTCAATGGGGCAAATTGGGGCTGCCAGGTTTTTAAAATCATGCTTCATCTTAAAGAACACGGTCACTTCACCCTCCTCACGTTGGGGGGTAACTTTGATGAAAATGCCCACTTTGTTGGCCTTTCTGAAGGCTATAATGTCAGGATCATCCTGAAAATCCTGGGGTTCTGCCAACTCATCATATTCTGCTGCTGCATCCTTGCCAGCTAAAATGAGCTCTTTGGGAGACACTACCACCTTACCAGTGCTACTGATATCATCAGGACCCCCACCTCACACTCTGGAAACAGAATCACATGGGTAAGGTTTTCCACAGGATTCGAAAGAGTCAGAAGGACCTGGCTCTCCTTCATGTAGCAAAGGTTGGGAATTGACACGATTCTCACTTCTGGAATATAATTGACAGCAACCAGTTGGATTTTGAATTTGACAGATGTTGGAATAAATTCAGGCTTGCTCAAATTATGTTCACATTTTCAGTGGTGCAGGGTCCGTTTGATCAGAAGATGTTTGTGACGAGGATAGAGTCGTGAAGCACAAATTGGTTGGAAGTCAGGCTGTAAGAGGCGCTGCTGAAGGGTAGTCACCTCTTTTAAATTTACTGGTCCTGTGTAATAGTTTTCAGGTAGAAGTTCCACTTCATCCATGGCCTGAGCTGGCTCAATCTTTATCTCTTTCTGGTCCTCTCCTTCTTTAAGGGAAAGCCCAGCAAGGGTACTGATGGATGCACTAGCTTGTGGTTGCTGAAGCCTGGTTCCAAGACCATATTTGTCTGAAAAAGCCAGGGGCATATAGTTTCTACACTGTGCCAATTTCTTGTGATCTCGCTCAACCTTCTCTTTCTGAGCAAGCTGCTGGTAATATTCTATTCAATCAATGTGTTCATCCGTTGTGTGTGAGGATTTTCTGGTTCCTGCCAACCACCACTAGCTACAGATTTGTCTGCCATGCCCACATCTCTAGATGTCCAGCGACAAAATCCATGGCCAAGTAATAGGCTTTCTTCATGGTGGTTTTAGCTGGGTCATCTGGGAGCTGTGTGGAGATGCTTGTTGCCCAGGTAGATAGTGTGTGCATGTAGCCAGGACAGGCAAAGCAGTTGGCACATCTACTTTTTTTTTTTTTTTTTTTTTTTTTTAGTTTGGCTTTAGCTGATGGCATATTTTCTAAGCAACTGGGACAATAATGGGAGTCCACCTTGTGAGACACACATTCCAGCAACTGCAGCTTGCTACAATAGTGGCAAAAGTAGAGCTGCGAAAGCGGGCCCAAACCTTCTTTTCTCCTTGGACTAGATAGAGAACCCACTCCGACTGCAGCAAGGATGCCATCTGGAGAGGGAGGAGCCAATCTTTATTCTCTTTTTAATGTTCAGTAATATTCCATTGTGTATTTATACCATCGTTTCTTTATCCATTCACCTATTAAAGAGCATCTAGGTTGGTTCCACAGTTTAGCTATTGTGAGCTGAGCTGCTATAAACATAGATGTGGCTGTGTTACTACAGTATGCTGATTTTAAGTCCTATGGGTAGAGACTGAGAAATGAGATAGCTGGGTCAAATGGTGGTTCCATTCTAAGTTTTCTAAGGAATCTCCATACTGCTTTCCAGAGTGGTTGAACAAATTTGCAATCCTATCAGCAATGTGTAAGTGTGCCTTTTCCCCCACATCCTCATCAACACTTATTGTTGTCTGTATTCTTGATAACTGCCATTCTGACTGGTGTGAGATGAAATCTTAAGAGTAGTTTTGATTTGCATTTCTCTAATTGCTAGAAATGTTGAACATTTGTTGATTGAATGTATATCTTCTTTCGAGAGGTGTCTGTTCAGTTCCTCTAGCCCAAATTATTGACTAGGTTGTTTTTTTGGTGTTAAGTCTTTTTGAGTTCTTTATATATTCTGGAGATTAGTGGTTTATTTGATGTGTGTGTGGCAAAAATTTGCTCCCCAAATGTAGGCTCTCTTTTCACCTCGTTGATTGTTTCTTTTGCCAGGAAGAAGCTTTTTAGTTTGAATCTATCCCATTTATTAATTCCTTACTTTATTTCTTGTGCTTTAGGAGTCTTGTTAAGGAAGTGGGGCCTAATCTGATGCGGTGAAGATCTGGGCCTACTTTTTCTTCTATTAGGAGCAGGTCTCCGGTCTAATTCTTAGGTCCTTGATCCACTTTAAGTTTTGTGCATAGTGAAAGATAGGGGCTTAATTTCATTTTGCTGCATATAGATTTCTAGTTTTGCCAGCATCATTTGTTGAAGAGGCTATCTTTCCTCCAATGTATGTTTTTGGTGCCTTTGTCTAATATGAGATAACTGTATTTATGTGGGTTTGCCTCTGTGTCTTCTATTTTGTACCATTGATCTACATGTTTATTTTGGTGCCAATACCATGCCAATCTTGTTACTATAGCTTTGTAGTATAGTTTAAGGTCTGGTATTATGATGCCTCCTGTTTCACACTTCTTGCTAAGGATTGCTTCAGCTATTCTGGGTCTCTTATTTTTCCAAATGAATTTCATGATTGCTTTTTCTATTTCTATAAGGAACTATAATTTTTTTAATATTTATTTTTTAGTTGTAGTTGGACATGATACCTTTATTTTATTTATTTTTATGTGGTGCTGAGGATGGAACCCAGGGCCCTACACATGCTAGGCAAGTGCTCTACCCCTGAACCACAACCCCAGCCCAACGATGGGATTTTAATTGGAATAGCATTGAATCTGTATAGCTCTTTGGGTAATATGGCCATTTTGACAATATTAATTTTGCCTATCCAAGAGCATAGGAGATCTTTACATTTTCTAAGGTCTTCTTCAATTTCTTTAGTGTTCTGTAGTTTTCCTTGTAGAGGTCTTTCACCTCTTTTGTTGATTCCCAAGTAATTTATTTATTTATTTATTTATTTTGAGGTTACTGTGGATGGGGTAGTTTTCCTAATTTCTCTTTCAGAGGATTCATCACTGATGTATAGAAATGCATTTGATTTATGGGTATTGATTTTATATCCTGCTACTTTGCTGAATTCATTTATTAATTCTACAAGTTTTATGGTGGAGTTTTTTGGATCCTCTAAGTATAGAATCATTTTATCAGCAAATAATGATAGATTGAGTTCTTCTTTTCCTACTTGTATCCCTTTAATTTCTTTCTTCTGTTGAATTGCTCTGGCTAGAGTTTCAAGGACTATGTTGAATATAAGTCGTAAAAGAGGTCATCCCTGTCTTGTTCCAGTTTTTAGTGGGAATGCTTCCAATTTTTCTCCATTTAGAATGATGCTGACCTTGGGTTTAGCATAGATAGCTTTTACAATGTTGAGGTATGTTCCTACTATCCCTAGTTTTTCTAGTGTTTTGAACATGAAAGGGTGCTGTATTTTGTCAAATGCATCAATTGATTTAATCGTATGATTCTTTAAGTCTATTGATGTGATGAATTATATTAATTGATTTCCATATGTTGAACTAACCCTGCATCCCTGGAATGAACCCCACTTGCTCATGGTGCACTATTTTTTAAATATGTTTTTGTATGTGATTTGCCAAAGTTATTGAGAATTTGTGCATCAATGTTGATCAGAGATATTGGTCTGAAATTTTGTTTCCTTGATGTGTCTCTGCCTGGTTTTGGTAACAGGATGATACTAGCTTTGTAGAATGAGTTTGGACAGGTTACCTCCTTTTCTATTAACGGAATAATTTGAAGGTATTTGTATTAATTCTTCTTTTTAGGTCTTGTACCACTCAGCTGTGAATCTGTCTGGTCCCAGGCTTTTCTTGGTTAATAGGTTTTTGATGGTGTTTACACTTCCTTGCTTGAAATTGATCTGTTTAAATTGTATATGTTCTCTTGACTCAGTTTGGGTTTATCATATGCCTCTAGAAATTTGTCGGTGTCTTTGAGGTTTTCTATTTTACTAAAGCATAAATTTTCAAAACAGTTTCTAATTGTCTTCTGTACTTCAATAGTCTCTGTCTTGATATTCCTTTTTCACCATGAATTTTAGTAATTTGAATTTTCTCCCTCCTTCTTTTCATTAGGGTGGCTAAGGTTTTGTCAATTTTATTTATTTATTCAAAGAATCAGCTTTTTGTTTTGTCAATTTTTTGAATTGTTTCATTTCAATTTCATTGATTTTTGTCCTGATTTTAATTATTTCCTGACTTCTCCTTTTGGTGTTGGTTTGTTCTTTTTCTAGGGCTTTAAGATGTAATGTCAGGTTGTTTTTGTTGACCTTTTATTCTTTTAATAGTGTATTTTTAGACTCCAGATGTTGGAGTAGCTTCTACTTTTAACTTTATCATTGATTTCTAATTTCATTCCATCATGGTCAGATAAAATACAGGTTAGTATCGTTATTATTTTGTATTTGCTAAGACTTGCTTTGTGGTATAACATGGTATATTTTGAAGAAGGATCCATGTGCTGCTGAGAAGAAAGTATATTTGCTTGTTGATGGAATATTCTATATATGTCTGTTAAGTCCAAATTATTGATTGTATTATTGAGTTCTATAGGTTTTTTGTTTAGTTTTTGTTTGGAAGATGTATCCAGTGGTGAGAGAGGTGTATTAAAGTCACCCAATATTACTGTGCTGTGGTCTGTTTGGTTCTTGTGTTTGAGAAGGGTTTGTTTGACATACATAGATGCCCCATTGTTTTGGGCATAGATACTTATGATTGTTATGTCTTGTTGATATATGAATCCCTTAAGCAGTATGAAATGTCCTTCTTTATCCATTTTCACTAGTTTGGGTTTGAAGTCCACTTTATCTGATGCTTGTTTACATGGTCCATGTGAGTGGTATGTTTTTCCCACCCTTTCACCTTCAGTCTGTGGATGTATTTTCCTGTGAGATGAGTGTCTTGAAGGCAGCATATTGTTGGGTCTCTTTAAAAATCCAATCTGTCAGTCTATGTCTTTTAATTGATGAGTTTAGGCCATTCACATTCAGGGTTATCATTGAAATATGATTTGTATTCCCAGACATTTTGGTTTATTTTTGTCTTTTAACTTGACTTGGTTTCTACTTTGATTGTCCTTTCCTTTAGTGTAGTTTCTCCCTTTGCTGATTTTCACTGTTTTTCATTTCCTCCTCCTGAAATATTTTGCTGAGGATATTCTCTCAGGCTTTCTCACTGTCAATTCTTTTAACTTTTGTTTATCATGAAAGGTTTTTATTTCACCATCAAATCTGAAGCTTAATTTTGCTGGACATGATTCTTGGTTGGCATCCGTTTTCTTTCAGAGCCTGGTATGTGTTGTGTCAGGATCTACTGGCTTTGAGGGTCCGGGTTGAAAAATCTGCTGAGATATGAATTGATCTCCCCTTATATGTGATCTCATTCTTCTATGGCCTTTAAGATTCTATCGTTTTTCTGTGTGCTAGGCATTTTCATTATAATGTGAATCTGTTGTTAATTTTGTACAGTTGGTGTCCTGTAAGTTCCTTGTATTTGATTTTCCAATTCATTCTTCATGTTTGGAAATTTTCTGATATTATTTCACTGAAGAGATTGTGCATTCCTTTGAATTTGAATCTCTGTGCCTTCCTGTATCCCAGTAAATCTTAGATTTGGTCTTTTGGTGCTATCCCACAATTCTTGGAAGTTCTGTTCATGGTTTCTTACCATCTTCACTGTGTGGTCAACTTTATTTTCAAGATTATATACTTTGTCTTCATTATTTAATGTTCTGTCTTCCAAGTGATCTAGTCTGTTCATGATGCTTTCTGTTGAGTTTTTTATTTGGTTTATTGTTTCCTTCATTTCAAGGATTTCTGATTTTTTTTTTTCAGAATCTCTCTTTCTTGAAGTAACCTTTACTACCTGTATTTTTTAGTTGTCAATGGACATTTATTTATTTATTTATATGTTGCTGAGAATCTAATCTAATGCCTCATACACGCCAGGCAAGCACTCTACTACTGACCCACAACCCTAGCCCTGGTGTCTGATTTTTAATGATCATCATACATCATATAGTGTATGCAGTGTAGCATACTGTTGCCTTTTCTTACTTGACTGTAATATTCATTTTGCAATCCAAATTGTAGGGATTTTCATAGAAATCTTCCCTAAACCAATTAGTTGTTTTGTAAATTAAATGGAAAGTGTTATATACTTATATTTTAACAAGATGAGCTTTGTTTGAAGAATTTATGGTTAAAATTGTACTTTGAACATTTTCATTAATTTATTATTATTATTATTATTATTATTGCTCACTACATTGCTGAGGCTGGCCTTAAACTTGAGATCTTTCAGGCCTTAGCTGCCAGAGTGATTGGGATTACAGGCATGAGCCATCATGCCAGAAGACATTTTTTAATCTGTAAAAATGAAAGTTTTTATGTGTCACATAATTTTGCCCCCCCACACACGAAAAAACAAAACAAAACAAAACAAAACCAACCAACTTATAGTAAAGCAACTATTTTAATATCTGGCACCAAATTAACATTTTTTGATGAAAAATATCTTTTTAACGCACTTTGTTAAAATATTAGGAAGACTGTTTAATATGAAATAATCACATTGTTACTCTCCATCTTACTAAAAAGTGTCACTGAGATTCTAGTGCTAACCCCACTTGATGAGATATTTTCTTGTAATATGTTGAACATGAAAGGATGACAATAAGGCCACCCCAACCTGTTAGCACTGTGGAATTTCCACTCTTCCTTTAGGCAATTTCAGTTTCCTCTGTAGCAGTACCATTTTATAATGGACACAGTAAAAATGCTGATTTTATATATATATATAAAGCTTAATTCCCTTCTCACTGTTTTAATATAAAAATAAAAATAGGTAGAAGCCTGGTGTGGTGGCACATGCGTGTAACCCCAGCAGGTGGAAGGCTGAGGCAGGACTGCAAGTTCAAGGCCAGTCTCAGAAATTTAGCAAGACCCTGTCTTAAAATAAAAAAAACAAAAAATGAATTGGTATGTAGCTCAGTGGTATAGTACCCTGGGGTCTATCCCTAGTATCTGCTCCCCCCACCCCAATATTGGTAAAAATCTTAATTTAGTCTTCCTATACTCCAAAGGATCATTTTGCCTATGTAAACTGGAGATAATTACTTCATAAAAAATTTTAAAAAAGAATAAAAAGGTAAGCCAGGCATAGTGGCATGAACCTGCAATCCCAGATACTTGGAAGGTTGAGGCAAGATAATTGCTTGAAATCAAGAGTTTGAGCCTGATCAACATGGTGAGACCCTCACCCCTTTCTCTTTACAAGAGAGTAAAGAGCCAAAATGTCCAATAATAGGAACTTGTTAAATAAACTATGATGCAATTATATTATGGACTACTATGTGGTCATTAAAATGATAATATAGAAATATGGCATATGGAGTGAAAAAATACAAAGCCATTGTGTTATGGTCACATTCTTATAAAATATGACATAAAATTCTGAAGAAATAACACCAATGAATAGGATACATGAGATTGTTAGTTTCTTCTTTTGGTTTATTTTTACTTTTTTTTGAGTTTCTACTAATGGGCATTGCTTTCTATGTTCACTATAGCAACTCTAATAAGAAAAGACCATTTACTTGAATGGATTGTGGTTTTGACCTATGGTAGATGGTTATTTCTACTTTGTGTTCTAATCAGCCAGCTTTAGTTCTCTGAACTTTTCTACATCAAAATCTTTGAAAAGCATTCACAAAATCTTTGGAAACAAGTTCAGATTTTCTAATATTTCAGCAAGCACAGTTTTATGGGAAAATACTTAAAATAGTGAACAAAATAAACATTTTAATTTCAAAATTCTTTGGATTTTTTTTTTTTTTGGTACTGGGAATTGAACCCACAGGGCACTTAACTACTAAACCGCATCCGCATCCCCAGCCCTTTTTTAACATTTTAATTTAGAGACAGGTTCTCACTAAATTGCTGAGGTTGGCTTTGAATTTGTATCCTCCTGTCTCAGTCTCCCGAGAAGCTGAGATTACAGGTGCAGGCCACTGAACCCAGCTTTAATTCTTTGGATCTTTAAGGCTCTTAAAAAATAAAATACGGAATTCAGTGAATATACTTGTGATTGAGACTTACTTTTAGAAAGCTATAGGATATTTGGATATGGCCAAATATCATATAGGTTTTACTTTTTTCCCTCTCTAACTGTGAGTTACATACATAGGTTCTAGGCACTGCATGAAACTGCCTCTGGTGCCACTGACACTAAAGGGTGAACATACTCTTCTCCCAATCACAGGCAGAGCTTCCTTAAATGTTCAACTACATACTTCTTGTTGTCTTCATAGCATTGTCCCTCTAGCAATGATCTAGAAAGATCTGTGTCTGCTAATTACTGTAAGCTGCAGTGCTTTTCAAGAACATATTGGTGGAGACCGTCTTGCAGACAGACTGTTCTCAAACAACATGTAGTGCCCAGCTCTGCCTCATGGTCCAAACCAATAACTTCACTGGTAGAAAAGGAACCTGGAAATGTCCTTTTCCAGGAAAACACCAAGTGGAATCCTTTTGGGGGGTGATCTGGAGATCTTAGGGTTTGCTAATACCTGACTTTTCTGCATTACTCTTTCTAGAACCTGTATTTGAGGTAGGTGGGAAGATTTAGGAGGGAACTTTTTACTTCCTGGTTCCAAGCAGAGTATAGAGATTCTAATAAAATTCCAGTTAATCTTGGAAGACACAGATTTTGAGAAACACAAATTCTCAGGAAAGCTGCTTATCCATCCCGAAGGGTAATGCTGGTGTGTGTTTTGGTGGACAGTGTGGGGAAATGTGAGTGGTGAATTTGTGTAATGGGCAGATAGATGCTCTACTATGTTCCCTGTCTCACAGATACTAGAGAAGAACAAGATTTGTATAATTATTTAAACTTATTAAATATATCTTCTTAGCACCAACTATATATACAGGGCAGGATTGGCTTGTTGGTGCCTACAATTTTTTTTAGAGCAGGATTGGCTTGTTGGTGCCTACAATTTTTTTTAGAGTTAAGACTGATAAGAGTTCATTGGGCAAACCTTATCATACCTTTGTATTTGAATAAGTATAAAGAAATGATTTATTTTGAACAAACCACTATATATTAGTGAGATAAGATACGTTCTATAACTCACCTGGAGAGCAGGTAACTGAATCCTTCAGTTGCTTGGCTTTGGTTGTCACCTGTTTCAAAAATAAGAAAAGCAAAATATCTTACTTTCCATGTGCCTTGTAAGTTGAGTGGCCTATTTCATGTCAAGTTCATGTGAACAGTCAGGGTTCATTGTATCTTAGGCCTAGAAGACACTCAGCCATCAATCAGTCCAATGAATTTATTTAACCAATTGGAGAAACTGAGGCCCAGAGAGATTAAATGGCTTGACCCCAAATATCTATCCATTCAGCAGAAAAATCAGAACAAGAACTCAAATCATCTCACTACCTCTGAGTGACAGTTCCATTACACTAGGCTGCCTCTTAAAACATGCTACTTTTGTTGGGAATAGTGGTGCAAGCTTATAATCCCATCTACTAGGGAGGCTGAGGAAAGAGGACCTTAAGTTTGAGGCCAGCCTTGGCAATTTAGCAAGACCCTGTTTCAAAATTAAAAAAGGACTGAAGATGTGTCTCAGTGGTAGAGTAAATACAAGTGGGTCATTTTCATCTCTTTCTTTCATTCTTCTTCTTTTTTTAGTTAGAGTTCTAGAAATTGAGGAATGTCGTATCAGTGACTACGGTAATCATCATTTATACTAATAATCTCACAATGTAAAATTCTATGTATCCCAGAAAGAAACCCTAAGATACTATAACTTTAACAGTGAATGTTAGAGGAAGAATCTTTCGGTGGTGTGGGGAAGTTGGATCCAAAAATCATGATCCATTTACATCTGAGTGTAGATTCACACAAGTAGTTTTATTTAGTGGTAATTCTTTTCCACTTTATTTTTTAACCAATAGTACCATTTTGTATGTTTCATTCTCTAGTTTGCTTTTTTTATTTGATAATGCCTTGGAGTTCTCTCTCTCTCTATATATATATAGCTTGCTCTCTCTCTCTTTCTCTCTCTCTCTCTCTCTCTCTCTCTCTCTATATATATATATATATATATATATATATATTATTTTTTCCCCTCTTTTAAAAAGATAAAATTTACAGAGCATATGATTTTACATGTACAATTCAACAACTTTCTTTAAAAAATAGATCTATGTCAATAATTTCCCAATTGAATTATAGAACATTCTTATTACTCCAGAAAGTCCTCTTTTTACTCTGCCATGAACAACTGCTGTTCTGATTTTTATGTTTTTTAAAAAACTGAGCCCAAATTAAGAATTTTAAATGAAGTTATTTGCCCCAACGCATCTCTAACAAGATAGCTTTTGCCAATTTAAAATGTTATTAAAGTAATATTCTATTGTACACATGGACAATTTTTTGTAAGCTTTTCTATTCCATTAATCCACATATTTTTTTTTTCAATATCTTTATTTTGTTTATTTTTGTGTGGTGCTGAGGATGGAACTCAGGGCCTCACAGTGAGAGGCAAGTGCTCTCTACCATTGAGCCACAACTAAGCCCCTTAATCTACATATATTCTTGAACCAACATATTTCACTTAATAAAATTTGAAAATAAAAGCTCAGAAAGTATGATTGTTAAGGACTTCAAGTTAGGTGGGTAGACTGATACTCAAACTTGGTTCCACTTTTATCAGCTGGGTAAATTCGAGCAACATTCTCTTTTCTTTGTTATGTGTGGTACCCTCTCTAATATATAGATCACATTCCTAATACCACTCGTGTCTTATGGGTGTTTTAAGTTTGAAACAAGCTCTTAGCATAATACCTAGCAGATGTTAAAGACTCAGCAAATACTCCTATTATAATTGGAATAAATCATTTTCCATTCATACAAAGGGCAGAAATAGAGAAAACATTTAATGTTGCTTAGAAATAATTTCATTCCCAATCTTCTCTCTCCACAGATGACTTTGCTTCCTATTTAATAGAAACAAATTGAAGTTACTCAACATGAGTGTCCTTGACTTCCAAATTTTCCAATTCAAAATTTGATTGCACTACTACATATCCTTCCCTTCTTTAAGCCCAAATCAAAGAAAAAAAATTACCTTCCTTCCTTTTAAGCTAAAGATGTCACTTGAATCCTCATAGGACTATGTCCCATAAATTAAATTTCCTTTGCTTTTAGCTTCATCTTCTCCTGGTCTATCAGTTACAACCCATAAACCTTCGTATTTGGCTTAAATAGGCTCTACTCTAAGACAATGTTCCCTTGATCTTTTTTTTTTTCCTATTCCACTTGGTTTTCATCAGAGTTTCTCCTAGTTTTTCTTCTCTCTCTTCCATCACAGGCTCCTGCCCCTTGTTCCCTGATATAATTTCCTTAACATCCAGTTCTTGCCATTTTACAGTTCTTCCCATTTTCTCCTTTATTATCTCATTCTATCCATTTAACAATATCTTAGAAAATAAGTTATTAACCTTTGTCTCTGGTCCTGCCCACTACCTTTGAACGCCAATATCACAGAAATTAACCATGTAACATGGATTATCAGATCTGAAAAGGACCTATGTGCCACACTGCGTTCTAAATAAGATCTGCACATGTATATGTGTATATACCCATTGTTCACAGCAGCCATATTAAGTAGGTTTAGAATTCTTATCCCCATTTTACAAAATCTGAGGCCTGAAGAAAATAAATAAAGTCCAAGGTTGAACCCAGGAAAGTAAAGATCTAAAATCTTTGCTCTCAATCATTCTAACGCATCACCTTTTGAAAAAAAAATATCTCATTTATAGACAAACAGGTCAGGTACTCTTTGTCCTCTATTAAATAGCTTTCCTCTAACTGCCACTAAATTTCTCATTTATAGATCTATTAGCTCCTTAGACTAAACAAAACCCAATCTAAACTCACCAACTTCTCTCCCAAAATAACTTCTATGTTCCTCCTCCTTTTTTTTTTATTGTTGGTCGTTCAAAACATTACATAGTTCTTAATATATCATATTTCACAGTTTGATTCAAGTGGGTTATGAACTCCCAATTATACCCCGTATGCAGATTGCTGTATCATATCAGTTACCCTTCCATTGATTTACATATTGCCATTCTAGTGTCTGATGTATTCTGCTGTTTGTCCTATTCTCTACTATACCCCCTCCCCTCCCCTCCCCTTTTCTCTCTCTACCCCCTCTACTGTAAATCATTTCTTCCACTTGTATTATCTTGTCTTACCCCTCCTTTCCTCTTATATGTAATTTTGTATAACCCTGAGGATCACCTTCCATTTCCATGCAATTTCCCTTCTCACTCCCTTTCCCTCCCACCTCTCATCCCTGTTTAATGTTAATCTTCTTCTCCAGCTCTTCGTCCCTACCCTGTCCTTGGTTACTCCCCTTATATCAAAGGAGTCATTTGGCATTTGTTTTTTAAAGATTGGCTAGCTTCACTTAGCATAATCTGCTCTAACGCCATCCATTTCCCTGCAAATTCTATGATTTTGTCATTTTTTAATGCAGAGTAATACTCCATTGTGTATAAATGCCACATTTTTTTATCCATTCATCTATTGAAGGGCATCTAGGTTGGTTCCACAATCTTGTTATGATGAATTGTGCTGCTATGAACATCGATGTAGCAGTGTCCCTGTAGCATGCTCTTAAGTCTTTAGGGAATAGACCGAGAAGGGGAATAGCTGGGTCAAATGGTGGTTCCATTCCCAGCTTTCCAAGAAATCTCCATACTGCTTTCCAAATTGGCTGAACCAATTTGCAGTCCCACCAACAATGAACAAGTGTACCCTTTTCCCCGCATCCTCTCCAGCACTTGTTGTTGTTGGACTTCATGATGGCTGCCAATCTTACTGGAGTGAGATGGTATCTTAGGGTGGTTTTGATTTGCATTTCTCTGACTGCTAGCGATGATGAGCATTTTTTCATGTACTTATTGATTGATTGTATGTCCTCCTCTGAGAAGTGTCTGTTCAGGTCCTTAGCCCATTTATTGATTGGGTTATTTGTTATCTTATTGTCTAATTTTTTGAGTTCTTTGTATACTCTGGATATTAGGGCTCTATCTGAAGTGTGAGGAGTAAAGATTTGTTCCCAGGATGTAGGCTCCCTGTTTACCTCTCTTATTGTTTCTTTTGCTGAGAAAAAACTTTTTAGTTTGAGTAAGTCCCATTTGTTGATTCTAGTTGTTAACTCTTGCGCTATGGGTGTCCTATTGAGGAATTTGAAGCCTGACCCCACAGTACGTAGATCATAGCCAACTTTTTCTTCTATCAGACGCCGTGTCTCTGATTTAATATCAAGCTCCCTGATCCATTTTGAGTTAACTTTTGTGCATGGTGAGAGAAAGGGATTCAGATTCATTTTGATGCAAATGGATTTCCAGTTTTCCCAGCACCATTTGTTGAAGATGCTATCCTTCCTCCATTGCATGCTTTTAGCCCCTTTATCAAATATAAGATAGTTGTAGTTTTGTGGATTGGTGACTGTGTCCTCTATTCTGTACCATTGGTCCACCCGCCTGTTTTGGTACCAGTACCATGCTGTTTTTGTTACTATTGCTCTGTAGTATAGTTTGAAGTCTGGTATCGCTATACCGCCTGATTCACAATTCCTGCTTAGCATTGTTTTTGCTATTCTGGGTCTTTTATTATTCCATATGAATTTCATGATTGTTTTATCTATTTCTACAAGAAATGCCATTGGGATTTTGATTGGCATTGCATTGAACTTATAGAGAACTTTTGGTAATATCGCCATTTTGATGATGTTAGTTCTGCCTATCAATGAACAGGGTATATTTTTCCATCTTCTAAGGTCTTCTTCTATATCTCTCTTTAGGGTTCTGTAGTTTTCATTGTATAAGTCTTTCACCTCTTTTGTTAGGTTGATTCCCAAGTATTTTATTTTTTGGGGGGATATTGTGAATGGAGTAGTTGTCCTCATTTCCGTTTCAGAGGTTTTGTCGCTGATATACAGGAATGCATTTGATTTATGCGTGTTGATCTTATATCCTGCCACTTTGCTGAATTTCATTAGCTCTAATAGTTTCTTTGTAGACCCTTTTGGGTCTGCTAGGTATAGAATCATGTCATCTGCAAATACTGATAATTTAAGTTCTTCTTTTCCTATTTTTATGCCTTTAATTTCTTTCGTCTGTCTAATTGCTCTGGCCAGTGTTTCGAGGACTATGTTGAACAGAAGTGGTGAGAGAGGGCATCCCTGTCTTGTACCAGATCTTAGAGGGAATGCCTTCAATTTTTCTCCATTCAGAATGATGCTGGCCTGTGGCTTATCATAGATTGCTTTTACAATGTTGAGGTATGATCCTGTTATCCCTAATTTTTCTAGAGTTTTGAACATAAAGGGATGCTGTACTTTGTCGAATGCTTTTTCTGCATCTATCGAGATGATCATATGGTTCTTATTTTTAAGTCTATTGATGTGGTGAATAACATTTATTGATTTCCGTATATTGAACCAGCCTTGCATCCCAGGGATGAATCCTACTTGATCACGGTGTATAATTTTTTTGATATGTTTTTGAATCCGATTCGCCAGAATTTTATTGAGGATTTTTGCGTCTAGGTTCATTAGAGATATTGGTCTGTAGTTTTCTTTCTTTGAAGTATCTTTGTCTGGTTTAGGCATCAGGGTGATGTTGGCCTTGTAGAATGTATTTGGAAGTTCTCCCTCTTTTTCTATTTCCTGAAATAGCTTAAAAAGTATTGGTATTAGTTCCTCTTTAAAGGTTTTGTAAAACTCTGCTGTATACCCATCCGGTCTCCTGGGCTTTTCTTAGTTGGTAGTCTTTTGATGGTTTCTTCTATTTCCTCTATTGTTATTGGTCTGTTTAGGTTGTCTATATCCTCCTGACTCAATCTGGGCAGATCATAAGACTTAAGAAATTTATCTATGCCTTCACTATCTTCTATTTTATTGGAGTATAAGGATTCAAAATAATTTCTGATTATCTTCTGTATTTCTGAAGTGTCTGTTGTGATATTGCCTTTTTCATCCTGTATGCTAGTAATTTGGGTTCTCTCTCTTCTTCTCTTCATTAGCATGGCTAAGGGTCTGTCGATTTTATTTATTTTTTCAAAGAACCAACTTTTAGTTTTGTCAATTTTTTCAATTGTTTCTTTTGTTTCGATTTCATTAATTTCAGCTCTGATTTTAATTATTTCTTGCCTTCTACTTCTTTTGCTGTTGTTTTGCTCTTCTTTTTCTAGGATTTTGAGATGAAGTATGAGATCATTTATTTGTTGGTTTTTTCTTTTTTTAAGAAATGAACTCCAAGCAATGAATTTTCCTCTTAGAACTGCTTTCAATGTGTCCCATAGATTCCGATATGTTGTGTCTGTGTTTTCATTTAACTCTAAGAAGTTTTTAATTTCCTCCTTGATGTCTTCTAAAACCCATTGACCATTCAGTAACCTATTGTTCATTCTCCAAGTGATTTTTGATTTTTCCTTCCTTCTTTTATCATTAATTTTCAGTTTCATTCCATTATGATCAGATAAGATGCATGGTATTATCTCTACTTCTTTATATTGTCTAAGAGTTGCCTTGTGACATAATATATGGTCTATTTTTGAGAAGGTTCCATGTGCTGCTGAGAAAAAAGTGTAACTACTTGATGTTGGGTGGTATAGTCTATATATGTCAATTAAGTCTAGGTTATTAATTGTGTTATTGAGTTCTATAGTTTCCTTATTTAACTTTTGTTTGGAAGATCTGTCCAGTGGTGAGAGAGGTGTGTTGAAGTCTCCCATGATAATTGTATGGTGGTGTATTAGACTCTTGAACTTGAGAAGAGTTTGCTTGATGAACATAGCTGCACCGTTATTTGGGGCATATATATTTATGATTGTTATGTCTTGTTGGTGTATGGTTCCCTTGAGCAGTATAAAGTGTCCTTCTTTATCCTTTTTGATTAACTTTGGCTTGAAATCTATTTTATTAGATATGAGTATGGACACGCCTGCTTGTTTCCGCAGTCCATATGAGTGGTATGATTTTTCCCAACCTTTCACCTTCAGTCTATGTATATCTTTTCCTATCAGATGCGTCTCGTGTAGGCAGCATATTTTGGGTCTTGTTTTTGTGATCCATTCTACTAGCCTGTGTCTCTTAATTGGTGAGTTTAAGCCATTAACATTTAGGGTTATTATTGAGATATGGTTTGTTCTTCCAGCCATATTTGTTTATTAATGTTACTAAACCTGATTTGTTTTCCTCTTTGATTACTTTCCCCCCTTTACTGTCCTACCTCCCACTGTTGGTTTTCAATGTTATTTTCCATTTCCTCTTCCCGTAATGTTTTGCCAAGGATTTTTTGAAGAGATGGTTTTCTAGCTGCGAATTCTTTTAACTTTTGTTTATCGTGGAAGGTTTTAATTTCATCTTCCATCCTGAAGCTTAATTTCACCGGATACACGATTCTTGGTTGGAACCCATTTTATTTCAGTGTTTGAAATATGTTATTCCAGGATCTTCTAGCTTTCAGAGTCTGTGTTAAAAGATCAGCTGTTATCCTGATTGGTTTACCCCTAAATGTAATCTGCTTCCTTTCTCTTGTAGCTTTTAAAATTCTCTCCTTATTCTGTATGTTGGACATCTTCATTATAATGTGTCTAGGTGTGGATCTCTTATGATTTTGCACATTCGGCATCCTGTAGGCTTCTAGGATTTGGGATTCTGTCTCATTCTTCAAGTCTGGGAAGTTTTCTCGTATTATTTCACTGAATAGATTGTTTATTCCTTTGGTTTGGAGCTCTGTGCCTTCCTGTATCCCAATGACTCTTAAGTTTGGTCTTTTAATATTGTCCCATAATTCCTGGATGTTCTGCTCATGGTTTCTTAGCAGACTTGCTGAGCTGTCTATGTTCTTTTCAAGTTGAAATACTTTGTCTTCATTGTCTGATGTTCTATCTTCTAAGTGTTCTATTTTACTGGTAGTATTCTCAATTGAGTTTTTAAGTTGGTTTATTGCTTCCTGCATTTCTAGGATTTCTATTTGTTTGTTTTTTATTACCTCTGTCTCCCTGTGAAATTGATCTTTTACTTCCTGGATTTGTTTATGTAGTTCCTTGTCAATGTGATCTTTCATTGTCTGATTTTGCTGTCTCATGTCTGCCTTGAGACTCCAGATCATCTGAAGCATGTATATCCTGAACTCTTTATCTGACATTCCATCTGTTGCAGCTATTATCTCTTCTAAAGTTGAGTTGACCTGCATTGCTTGTGGTCCTTTCTTTCCTTGTCTTTTCATACTGCTCGCATTTCTTTCTGCTTGGTGAAACTGTTGTTTTTTTGAAATTTACCCCCTATTTATTTATATTGCTCTTGTATAGTTGGGAAGTCTCCCTTGCAGGGCGGGTAGTGGCTGTTCTCCTCCTCTAATTAGGGTGGTCTGTCGACCAGCTGCCCCCCCTGTGGGCGCGGGTGGCGGCTCTGCTCTGCCCCCACTCCAATTGTGGTGAGGTAACTACCATGCCCTGGGGTCGTTGGTCCTGATCTGGATGTGGGTGGCGGCTCTGCTCGGTCCCCACTCCAATTGGTGTGACATGTCTACCACGCTGGCAGGCCTCTAGGCCGGTGGGTCGCAGTTCTGCACAGCCCCCACTCCCAATGGGGGTACCTGACTACCTCTCCAACGGGTTGCTGAGCCCCCTCCGGATCCGGGCGGTGGCCCTGCTCCACCCCCATTCCAACCAGTGTGACGTGACTGCCTCGGTGCTACGTGTCCACCACGCTGGCAGGCTACCGGGCCTGTCTTGCCAGTGGGTCGCAGGTCTGCCTACCCTGCAGGCTCAGAGGGCAGCTTTGCACAGCCCCTACTCCAAATGAGGTTACTTGGCTACCGCGCCGTGGGGTCGCTGGTCCTATTCTAGGCGTGGGCGGCTACTCTCTTAGGCCCCAGCTGCAGTTGGGGTGTCGTGATACCACGCCAGCGGGTCACTTGGCCTGCTCTGGGCGCAGGCGGCAGCTCCACTCTGCCCCCCCCTCCCGGCCCCCACAGCATCCAGCAGGACCCGGACCGAGAAGCAGTCACCGCTAGTTCCCCAGCCCTGGGCCAAAGCAGCTTCGGGAGCCAGAACCCGGCCTCTCCGATCCTGACGCACTCTCTGCTGGGAGCTGGCTCCAAGGAGCGACCCCCATGGGTTCCCCAGCCCCAGGCCAAAACTGTTCCTGGAGTCAGAACCCAGTCACCCCATGCTCAGCGCACGCTTCACTTGGAGCTGGCCTCCACAGGCAGTCTCTGCAGGTTCCCCAGCCCTGGGCCAAGTTAGTCCCGGGAACCAGAATCCGGCCGCTCAGAGCCCGGCGCACGCCTTGCCAGGAACGAGCCCCCAGGAGTATTCTCCACTAGTTCTCCAGTCCTGAGCCTGAGCAATTTGTCTGCGAGACGCAGGCAAATACCAGCCTGAAATCACCTGTTCCGTAGCTGAATGCGCTGAGATCAGCAGAAAACAGGGATGATTACGTCATCTCTCCAAGATGGCTGCTGATCTCCTCCGTGGTCTGACCGGTGTCGGGAACTGAACTGGACCGCTTCTCTCCTCTGTCTCAAAGCTGGAACTCAGCATTAATCGCGGCCATTATACCACTGGCAGGAGCCCCCCGAATCCGTATCACTGCAGCCCCGCTCCGGCACCTCGCCGCTTCCCAGTGCGTGCTGCAGTCTCCAGCCGCGGGGCGATTGCCGATCAGGCTATGCGACCCTCCGTGCGGAGAAATCGAGCTCCCGCAGCCGAACCTCGCACGATGGAAATCCGTCCACTAGATTCTGGAGCACCTCAATTTCACTGGAAATTCCCAACAAGATAGCCTTCAGCCGTTTCACCTCGTCTTTCTCCCGCTCAGTGACGCGGCGCACTGGGGTGATGCACTCCCTTCGCCGCCATCTTCTCCAAAAAACCCTCCTCCTTTTCTTAACAGTACTGTCATTCCATTCACATAAGATCAAAACCTGAGTCAATTTTTAGATTTTCTTCTCCCTCTTAACCCATTGCCAAGTTCTTCACCATAGCAACCTCACCAGTTCCCTCCTTTGCACAACTAGTCTCAGCGCCTGTATTGGTCTGGATTAGGCTAATCACTGATTATATAATTGTGTTCAGTTCTGAGCCTAACATGCAAAGGAATTCACACTACGATTTCATTCTCTTTCCTGTTTGTGTATCTTTTAGTTCAGGAGAACCAAATGATTAATGCTGTTCCAGATGTCAGAAAAATCCAGGGCAACTATCATCAACATCATCTGAAATGTCTTTCCTTCCTTCATCAAAGCTCTCCATAAGTATGTGTTTGTCTAGAGCCAAACCACCCTTCAAATGTGTACTTTCAAATATGCCTTTCTTCTTGAACACCTCTCTGATGTCCACCATCATGACATTCAACTCTCATCACAATTAATCCTTGTTCTCTCAATTGATGTTACATATTTTAAAAAATTTTTGTTTATGTTTTTGGTGCCAGGGGTTGAACCCAGATATGCTTTCCCAATCAGCTACATCCCCAATGCTTTTATTTTTTATTTTTAAACAGGACCTCACTAAGTTGTTTAGGGCCTTGCTTAGATGCTGACACTGACCTTGAACTTGTAATACTCCTGCCTCAGCCTCCTGAGTCACTGCAATTATATGCGTATAATACTGTGCCTGGCAAGACTTAATTTTTTAAAACATTATCATACAAAACATTGTTGTATAGTTGTATAGTTCTATCTGAGATAGAGTCTTGCTAAATTGCTTAGGATCTCGCTAAGTTGTTGAGGCTGGCGATCTTCCTGCCTCAGCCTCCCTAGCCTCTGGATTATAGGTGTTGTGAGTCACTGTGCCCATCTGGATTAGCTTTTTATCATTACTAAATGTCCCTTTTTACCTCTATTAAATTTTTTTAGCTTTAAAATTTACCAAAGATATATAAAGATATGGAATATCTTTTATTGTACCTAAACAATAGAGGAAGCAAAATAGACTAATTCTCAGAAAAGCTTATGGTCTATCTTTTAGATCTTATTTGTCTGATTCCTGCCTGTACTCATAAATTATAATATGCATGGTTACATCAGGAGTTCAGAAAACTTCATTTGAGGTCAATAGTCAAAATCACAAATATATTTTGCTGCAGAATCTCTTAACTCAAGACACATAATTCTCTGACACCCTAGAGTCAGGATACAGACTTCCATATAAATCATTTTTCCCTTTATATATGAAGGGCTAATACTAAATATGTTAATATGTTTTCTTAAAGCAAGTAGACTCTTGATACTTGGGGTTAAAATCATTCATTTAGTATTGACGCTCTAGTATTAGATTGTATTGATCCAGAGTCTCCTGATATGTAGTCTAGAGCAAGTTTTCTGTTTTTAGAGTCAATGAATTGGACTGAGAGAGAATACTTAGTTAGAGATGCTTCATATTCTCTACTACACAACATCACAGCCCTTCTTATTCTCAGTGTAAAACAATGAAAGTGGTGGAACATCACTCTCATCTTGGAGCTATACCTTTTCGCTCACTTAAAAGGCAATTTAGAACTTATAACATGTTCATTAGATAGACGCAAAGTACAATTTTCCAATTCAACGTGGTTTAATAATTACTATAATATTCTAATCTCTTTGCTAAGTTTATTTTCTAATGTCATAAGATGGTTTTATAAAAATGACAACTGCAAGTGACTGATTTTTATAAAGAATTTTTCTTTTTAGTTTCTGACTCAGGAGGAGGTATTAATGTGGGAGATGATGACAAAATGTTTTCATTTGGAGAAGGTCTGGTATCTGCAATTGATAAAGAAGTTTCCAAATAAATAGCGGTCTAACAAAGTTTCATCCAGAGTGTCTGAGTAAGATATCATGCCATTTCAGGAAAGTTAAGATGTGTCTCAGTAAACACGGTCATCACCAAATCTATTTCTCTCCTTCCACACATTTGGAATGACTTCCATAATGTAAGTGCCAACTTATTTTTGAAACATTCAATATTATTTTCTCAAATGGTCCATAATGAATTTTCTAGCAATTCATTCTGGATATCATATGCAACTGCAAAATATTTGGTCCCTGACTTAACAAGGATGTTCAGGACTTTTTTCTAGTATCTGGTGGGAAGAAAACACATCTTTCTACAAAGGCCTCACAAAGATGACCTATCTGAGCAATTAATACTATGGGTTATCAGCTTGGGGAGGCTTTTGGACAAACCACTGCATCCACATGTATACTAGCAGAACTGGACTGCAGAAATGTGGGAGGATATGTTTTACTATGTTCTGAGGTTAAGTAGAAAACATTTTAAAACTACTGTTCCTATTTGCCCCAAATTCATCTTTAAATTCTTAATAAATAGGGGCCCTATGATTCAGTCTAAGACATACAGGTTAAAGTAGAATGAATGGAAAAAAAAATCCAAAATAGGTGTCATTCCCACTGGTGAAAACACTGATGAAATAATAGAATAATAATCCATAGGGTAGAGCTAGGGTTAGTGGATAGTTATATGGTTACATACTTCTGCTCAATTTAAAGAAACTATCCAAGTGTATGTTCATATTCCTGGCTTCCTCAGATAACTAAAAAAAAAATGATTACTAGTAATAACTTTAGGTCACATTTTTTCAAATTTTGGCTGACTTGATATTTTAAGTTGTTTTTTAAATTAATTGAGAGATTCATTATTTGTATTTGTTGCCTTTATTTATTTATTTTATCAACTCTCCATTTGAATTTAGCACTCATTATAACTGAATATTACTGTGGCTTTCAAATACAAAGTGCACTGTTACCTGAGCATTAAATAAAGCACTTTGAAAATGCTTCCAACTGGTACAAAGCAGTGCTGTTCACTCTTATTATTTCTCCAATGTCTTAAAAATTTTCTCTGGATTCTCTGGATAGAAAAATACAAGAGATAATAATTGTGTTCATCTTAACCATTAAAAAAAAAGGGAATATTTCATTAACCGATTATAGTGTAGATGACCATTTATTGGGAAAAAGTACTTTTGTCAACAGACAATAGTATAGTTTGATAGAGATTATTATTCTATCCAGTTAATATTCTTGACATTCCTATATATATTCACCCATCTTCTTCTCTTAATTGTTTCCCCAAATTTTTAGGACCAGAAAGTGATTTTAAACTGCATTAACATTTATGTATCTGCTCAAGGGTCTATGGACTTGCTGGAACTCCAAGCTGTAAATAAGAAGTTAAGCAAGTAATTTAGGGGCAATAAAATAAATCCCTACTATAAAGTGTGATGCTATGACCAGACCATAACCAAAGCAACTCTTATGAATAAGGTTATCCATAGTATTAAAAGTACATGTGATTGTAACTAGTAAATGAGAATTAGGCTTTAAAGTAGATACTATCCTCTCAGTAAGATAGTGGGTTCTGATAAGCAAGTAAAAGTTACAGACTCAGTATATTAAAAACATAGAGGACATTTAACATGATTCAGAAAAAATAAATAAGAATCTTAAAAGGGAACTATAAAGAAAATGTTTCATGTGGTCTTCAAATATACTTTGCTTTAATGAGAACAAGTGGTCCACTAGAGCTTCATGAGACCTTGAATATTTCTGTGGTTCATGTATTCAAAAGGGTGTCTGTGCTGGGCATGGTGGTGCCTGCCTGTAATTCTAGCAGATTGGGAGGCTGAGACAGGAGGATCACGAGTTCAAAACCAGCCTTAACAAAAAGCAAGGCGCTAAAAAAATTGGTGAGACCCTATCTCTGCATAAAATACAAAAAGGGCTGGGGATGTGGTTCAGTGGTCAAGTGCCCCTGAGTTCAATTCCTTGTACCAAAAAAAAAAAAAAAAAAAAAAAAAGAAAAGGTGTCTTGGAAAGCAACTACTTATGAGCTTTTCAGGGCATAGCAGTCAGAATGATCCTTTTAGATTCCTGCACTCCTTTGTTTGCACTCTTCCAGGGCTTTCCCATCTCACTCAGTAAAATCTAGAATCTTGACCCTGCATACCCCAAGCCTACCCTAGCTTCAAAGTCTTTGTAAGTGCTGTTTCCCTTACCTGTAATGCCCATTCTCAGACAAACTTGCTCCTTCACTTTTGTATCTCTGCTCAAATATCACCACTCAGGGAGGACTTCCCAGAACTCTGTTTCTAAATGGCAACTTCCTTCAGTTTCTGTCCTTTTGCCCTGCTTAATTTTTCTTCATATTACCTGTCCCTGTCTATGACTTTTACTCTACTCATTCCCTTAGGGGAAACTGTCATTGTCTGCATGACTGCAGTTTAGTTTCAGGCAAATTAGTGTTCTAGCTCCGTGCAAAGGAAAAAATGAGTAAGAGATCCTACAAATGCACATTACTTCCATTATGTTCCTCTGAAAAGAGTAACATAGCCATATCAGAGGTTGTGAGGCTTGGGAATACAGTGCTGTTGGATACATATGAGCCTAACTATAAATCTATCACTAAAGAGGAAGGAGAGACATATTTTGGTGAACAACATGCCAGAGTCTTCCACAATTTGTAGATTTTAAAAACTGAAACCCTATTTGGAAAATATGTAAGATAGTATGGTACAAAAAGATAGTACAATATTACATAAGTGTGACCTAGTAAATATTATATATTGTTGTGACAAATAATGTGCTGTGATCACACTTGTGCTACTCAAAGGAGAACGTTGGCAGTACATATTCTTTTGCTGTATCACTCTGGTCTTCAATCTACTGAAATCTGGACTATTTCTTTTTTTGTGGGTTTCTATAAATTGTAGAGTTTCTAGATGCCTGTTTCCATTTATACATTTTTCCAAGTTCTCAGCCATACTGTCTATTCTATAAATCTCCCTCTTCCCAGGGTTTCAAACATGCAGTCCATGTTTCTCCTATTCCAAAGTGATCTTACTGCTCTCTTGCTCGCTGTGTAGCTGTGGAGGGCAGTGACTTCTGTTCACTGGAGTGGATCCACTATTTCTTAGATTCCATTTTGTCTTCTTTAATTCATCCCTTTTTTTGCTGGAGTAAAACCTCAGGAAGACTACTAAGAAAGGGTACGAGTCTTTACCTCATGTATTTGCCACTGTATTTGTTCTCTTCTGGATTCAGAACATTTCCCCTCAGAACTAAGAAGGCATTTTCCCCTCGTCTCTCAGAATCTAATGTTGGTGTAATTTTTTAAAAATATTTTTATTAGTTGGTGATGGTCCATCCTCCCTCCCTTCCTACCTCCCTTCCTTCCTTCCTAGTGCTTCACACATGCTAGGCAAGTGCTCTACCAATGAGCCAGTGTAATGGAGCTTTTCAGGAGTAGCCCGCTATAATTTTTATCATTATATTTTGTCTTACTTTGGATGTATCTTCATAGAAACTTTGAAGATCTACATATTCTAAATATTCATAATATTTCCCAGGACCTTTTCTATGTATCCCACTTGACTTTGGAAAGCGCTCACAAAGCTGTCTCAGGTGTCCTTACATTCTGAAAAACTTTATTATATGATCTATTGAACAAGACCTTGCCTCCGTTTTCTCTTTCTCTCTTACTGTTGTTATTCCTTCTAGTCAGATTTGGACTTCCTGGAGTAATTCCCTGAATTTCCTTTCTATAATATTTTATTTTTTTTAAAGAGAGAGTGAGAAAGTGAGAGAGAGAGAGAGAGAAAGTATTTTTTAATATTATTTTTTAGTTTTCTGCAGATACAACATGTTTGTTTGTATGTGGTGTTGAGGATCGAACTCGGGCTGCATGCATGCCAGGAGAGCGCACTACCACTTGAGCCACATCCCCAGTCCTCTATAATATTTTAAAACAAATTTTCTTTTTTATTCTGTTCTCTAGGAGATTTTCCTAATAATAACTTTCAATCATTCTACTTCATTTGTTTTTGTTACTTGATATTCATTTTTGCTCTAATTTTTGTCATGGCATCCTGTTCTTTGTGTTATGAATTCAATATCTGCTTGACTATCTAGATGATAGAAGGCTTATATAATGAAATAATCTAGTAGGCTATAATAAATTAATTCTAGAAGGTTGCCTATCTAAATATTTAGTCCCTACCTAAATATATCCAACTAGTAAACTTTAAAATTTCTATAACATTTCACTTGTACATATAAATGCAAGAATTTTAAATCAACAAGTTAAATCTGGCTGTTTTTATTAAAAGAATATATGTGGTCAAGTGGAGTTCATCTGGGAAATGCAAAGAAAGGAATTTGACAATATATTCCTTCTTATTAAAAAATTAAATGACTTCAAAAGATGTTTAAAACTATTATTAGAATTTCACATCAATTCCTCAAAACAACTGTCAAAAATTAAAAATGAAAAAAAAAATCAAACTCAAGAAAACTTCCCCAGCACTAACCATCTTTATCTATATATTTCATATAAATTTATCTATATATTTCATATAATATAGCTAAACCTGAAAATTCTTTATTAAACTGGGATTTGGGGAAAGGTTTGCATTAATCATTAAGTAATATATAACAAAACTTTATTCACACCAATGGAGAGATTAATTAATTATGTAGTTTTGTCTGATGGACACAAAATGTCCTACTACCTCAAAACAGCAATAAGAACTTAAAAGATTTTAAATATAAGTGTGTGTGTATATGATATCTAATGACATTAAAATATCATCATCTATTAATATTGAAAGTTGTATATCAGATTAACTAGTGACTCATATAGCAAAGAGGATGGAATAAAGCACTCATTCCATTCTAAAATTTAAATGTCTTTGAAGGTTGTGAAGTTGATAGGATAAGGAACAAGGGAGGGAGAGGAACACAGACCATGCTCAGACCAAGAACTGCTCCAATAGAAAGTTGGTAAGGGGTTTGTAAGGATGCAAATGGAAAATGGACAATCCTGTCATCCTCACAATTTTGGGTAGGGCCACTATGACTCTAAAACTAATAGTAACATATTAGCTAAAAGAATAACTATATATTTAGTACACTGATAAACCATAAAGCTTGTTTTTGATAACAATCCATTAAGGATTTTTTTTTTTTTTTTGCAGTAGTTGGGGACTGACCTAGGAGTGTTTTCTGAGCTATCCCACTATCCCTTTTTATTTTTAATTTTGAGACAGGATACCACTGAGTTGCCCAGGCTGGCAGTGAACTTGTGAATCCTCCTGTTTCAGACTCTGAGTAGCAGGGATTACAGGTATGTGCCACTAACAACCACCATAACAATATATAAATTTCCCCAAATGTCATCATCCTCTATCTCTACCCTAGTTGTACTATATAAAATCTTATCTTCCTTCTGCTCAGTGGTATAATGGGATGCTTATCTAACTACATGCCTCTTTCCTCACACTATGGCACTAAGCTAATTATAAAAGTCTGTTTAAATTTAGCCACCTGTCTTTTGTTTTGCTGCCTATCTGGACCTTTTCTAAGCAAGCAGAAAATCTCCAATCAGTCTGTTATCACAACCAGAATGCAAGAGATTAGTGACCACAAAGAGAAGGAGAATCAGTTTACATCCTTTCAGGCAAGAGAATAACACTACTTCACAAGTGAGAAATATGAGGCTCCCTGACCTTAATTTAGAAAATCTGCAGTTAATAATCACATTAAAGTTGGTTTAACATGCCAGACAGTTTTTGTTTCCTCTGTTGTTTTTACAATTTAAGTGTCCTTTGTGGTTACTAAAATTATTTGCTGAAAGGCATGTATTAACATTTAAAAATATTTAATCCATAATAAAATAGGTCTTAGAGTTTATTTAGGTGTATCTGAATTAAAATGTACTTTGTGTCAATTTTTTAAAAGATGAAAAACATTGCTTATACTTATCCAGAGTAGAATTTAGCAATCTAACTGCTAATTATGAGAATTAATGTACTTAATTCCCTTCTTAATTGAGGAATAAAATAGGTTTTTCACTATAATCTGTCAATCCAAATAAAGAACCATATAGATTCCACCACTGTCTTCCCCCCCAAAGGTTAATTGTTTCTTGAAGGAAAGAGAAGCAAGCCTGAAGCTACAAATTCTGCAAGGAAACCAGGTCAAAGGACAGTTGTGAAGTGCAGGGGCAAGCCGGTCAGGTGATCAGTCAATATACAGAGGTAAAGGGAGAGAACCTGGTTTCTTTTTCATAATCAAATACTTACTGAAAACAAACCTGATTAACACCGTAAGCCAAAAAGAAGCCTAAGTGTTCTTTTAAAGTGTGATTAACTTTCACTTAACATTTTACTGAAGGAACTCTATTAGCTGAACCCATTCAGGTGCTTCAATGTGATTCACAAGTCATCCCTGAAAGGAGTTTTCTGAGTCTTTGCACACCTGTTCTCTTTTAGAGTAATTCATACTGTGTGTGTGTGTGTGCCTGCATGTGCACAGTTACTAAAATGAAATGTACAGTGCAGCTACAGAGATGATGCTCACAAGATAAAAATACAGTGTGAAATGCAATGTGATAAATCCTGACACAGAAGAAAATTTACAGTGGCAATTTTTTGGTGTTACAAAAGTTTAGGTTCATTAACTATTTCTAAGGTACTTTTGATATTATGAAAACAGACCTAATACTTGGCATGTGCATGCAAACAACTGAAAAAGTCACATTTGCCACTTCCATGCAGGCATAAAACAAGTCTCCCTTAGGGAGGTCTACAGACAGGAAAAAAAAGAAAAGAAACACAGGATGAATTTGCAAAAAATTTGAAAAGATGTCTTTGTATCAACACTACTCTTGTAAATTAAGTATAGATTTTCTAGATCTATGAGGTTCTGTGGTTGTATCAGGCATATTCTTAGTATTTTTAAAAACTTTCTCTCCTCTAAAAAATACAAAAAAATTTAATCAGATTTTAATGACAACAAATTAATTTAAAATATTACTTTACTCAATTTCCTATCTCCCTTTAGCATTAACTAAAAATATTACATACAAAATTAGTATTAGTGCTGTCTTCAAAGGAAACACTAAATTGATGTACTTCTTCATTAAACAATTAAACTAAAAGTTTTGGCTCTCTTTCAACCAATGTTTTATAACCTTGTAGAAATTAGTAATTTTTTAAATCACTATATTATTAGCAGTTGTATAACTGTAGGGTCATAGACTTAAAACATCAATAACCATGGATTTTCATTGATAAAAAACTTACCTTTTACAAACATACTTCAAAATGAGAAAATAAAATGCATATCCTAACAACATTCTAAGCAGAAGAAAGGTATCCTTGTAAGGTTTTCTATTTACTAAAGTATTGGTCTCTTCATCAAACAGCAAAAGAACTTTGTTACAGATACAATAGCTATTTTCCCCATGATCATACTTCAACTGTGAAGTGAAAATAATGCAAAACATCTTATAAATATTCAAATAGTTTTAAAATGTGACTTCAAAAAGACCTTGTAGTAATAATACTCATATATATAATTTAAAGTTTTCAAAGAAGTTTCTATTTAAGAGAAAAAACGGAAAAAATACTCAGAAAATTTGGCAGTAATTTTTCTAATTTGTTTCTAAATTTAAAAAGTGAAATTTACTATGAAAAGTAAGTTATAGCACCAGCTTTTTTGTTTGTTTTTGGTAGCTATATTCAGTGAAAATTTTCAGTTCTTTTTAAAATTTTGTGTTATCAAAAAAAGACCTGATAGCATATTAACAGAAATGAAGGGGAAATTTACAATCTTTGCTTTCAGTAACTCCTTAAGTATTTTTAGATCTATAGAATATATTTAAAATAAATTTAGTAAAGAATATTTATTATCCTTTATGAAAATATCAATTTTTCCACTGAAATGTTTTTTCCTAAATTTTAATTAAATGTTTACTAAGTATTTAGTCCACGTCAGACATTATGTAAGTGTCTAAAGATTCTCTAAATTTCCTGAATTAAAGCACTTAAAATGTTAAGAAAAAAACCTTTTTAGGTAAATACTGTGTCTTCTAAATGTTAGCTTTGGACATTCACACCTACATAGGAATGACCATACATGGGTGTGAGTGGTCATACCACATAGACACACAGATTGTCAAAATGAATAGTTAGTATCATCTTTGAAATAAAAAGTCAAACATTCTTTTTGTATTATAGGACTAGGGCTCATTTAATTAATCCAAACCACCTGTCTAAATACACTAGCAATCTGTATAATGTTAAAAAGATCCAGCTGAAATATAATCTCTAATTCTGATCAGTTTGAGATCTATCTTTTCCACAATTAAAGGGTCACTATAAACACAAAAGCTGGCATTGTTTTTCTCTGATTAGGTTTCAGTAGCTCAAGTAGGCCAAACACTAGAATTCCTCACACAGCTGTTAATTATGGACCAGGGGATTGATTCACATCTGCTTCTTGCTTATTTCATTAATGGTTCACTTCCAGGTCCTCAAAGAATTGCAGCCTTTCTCCAAAGACAATGTAGGACCCATCTATGTCTGCCTCCTACATAGTTGGCTTGTTCTGGTTTGTCACTCTCCATACAATGCAAATCTGAGTGAACTCACATCTGTCACAGATCGACCCAATTCGTGGGCAATCTTTTCCCATCGACCTGGGGTCCCTCCTGGGAACTTAACCATACTTCTTGTCAGCTGGCTGAGGTCCTCTTCTGTCCATTCAGGTGCCTGCAAAACATTAAAGAAAATAAAAGAGATAATTGGGAGAATGCTTGGTAAAAAATTTAACAAGCATGTAAAACAAATTATTGATAACATGCTTTCTACAAAAACAAAAACAAAACTCTAAAATGTATCTAAAAGTTTAGATAAAGATTTGAGTTGTATATTAAACATTAGAATACAAAATTCCAGCAGCCTTAAATTTTCCTAAATGTACCAAATAAGAAAGAAAGAACATTGCAAAACTAGGTTTTTGAAGACATTTTAAAAAAATTTAGTTTTACCTTAAAGTGAGAAATCATTAATTATCAAAGCCTATGAAATGTGGTGCTGCTCACAAATGCCTCACATGACTATTAAAGGTTTTGAAGTTTTAAAAAAATTATACCTTATAGAAAACAAAAAATCTTACAAGTATAAATTAAAATACGAACAAGTAAATGTACTGGTTCAGAATCAGAAATGAGACAAAAGATTTTTTATGGAAAAAATTTCAATTTTAAAAATAACAAATTTTCAAGAAGTTTAAGTTGTCAAATGATAACATTTTACAAAACTTGAGAACAAATAAAATAAGAAACTTATGTGACTAAGATATAAACCGTCTAGTCCATGCAATGCAACATATCTGTTGTAAGAAGGTAAAGAGCTGCTAGAAATTGGCCAAGTTATTAAACTGAGTAAAACACTTTGAAAATTACAAAACCACACAAAGATTCTAACAGCAACCATATTTTCTGCATTATACTCAGCCCGACCGGTGGTCAAACCCAAAATTTAGCAAAGCAAAATAAATTATTATCAAATAACAAAACCATGTAATGGTTATTTTATATTACATTTTAGCACTAAGCTATCCCCATCATAGGCAGTAACCACGTTGGTATAAAACAATAATCAAGTAAGTAGTCAGCAGAGAGATTGAGGATGCTTACCTTATTTTCCTTTCGTTAATTAATCAATTAATGTAAAAAGGAGAAAAGAAAGGGAGGAAAGGAGTGAAAGAAAAGAGAAAGAAAAAAGACAAGGAAAGAAAGGAAGAAAGGGAGAGAGGTGGAAGGAAATCTTGAAACAAATACCTTTTCTAATCACCATTTCCGATAATGAACAGGCACACATCAGGCAGTTTGCATTACAGAACCATCAGCACAGAACAACAGTCAGAGGTGAGTGACCCCAGGGACTATCTCCACAGCTACAGCAAAGCTTCTCCCTGACACTAATCCTCCCTGTCATTCTCCCACTGTGCTCTAACCACACTGACATCCGCCTGCCTCACTGCAAGCTTAAGGGGGCCCTTCCTGACTTTTTACTGTCTCCCCCAATCAATGGTTCAAGCGTGCTCTTTTCACCATGTCCAAATGGCAGCTTCACTCATAATCAAAGTGCACTGCCCCTGTTAAAGGGCTTTCCGAAAGGCTCTCCCATTTGCATTCATTTGCAAAGCAAACTACTTTTATTCACTTTGTTCTGCTATCAAGAATGTTCCCTGAAGCAGATAAATTGGCATAAATACAACCTGCCACTTAAGAGTCAGTAAATAATAGCCAATAGTAGAGAGGATTTTATCAATCATTCTATTTTGTATCCACTAAGAACTGAAAGCCTCAAACATATTCATCAGCATGGTCCCTACAATACATGCATAAATTCACTTATATAAAAAAGGTAGCCTACATTGGGTCTGGTTGGAATTTCTTTGATATTTAATGAATATCAGAAATCTAATTCTCCATATCGGATGATTTAAAAATTTATGTGTAGGATTTTTTCTTTCTTTTTGCCTTATTTAAGAAAAAAAGTATTATTTTTATTCAGATACTATTTAGAGAAATGTAATTGGATTTTCAAGGAAATAATATTTTTACTGCTAAAAGCTGAAGCTGTAATAATTATACATAAAGGTTTCAGAAATGCAAGAGGTAAGTTTTAAGTAGAATTTAAACATAAGCTTACTGTACAAAATCACACCATGAAGAACATTAAGTTGAAACTGCATGAAGACACACATTGATACAGTACTCAAACATGTAGTATATCAATAAAGTTTCACACTAAACCAAATCAACCAATTTCTGCGTTAACTTAAACATATTTTTGGAGCAAAACAAAACTGTCTAAAATGTCAAAACCAAAAATCATTGTTTCACATAATAAACTAATTAAAAAAATAATTTCTATTCCTAAGAGATTGGTTTTCCAAATATACTACATATACGAACAATGGGCATTAAAAAAAATCTGATTTTAGTTCCTTGTTAATGAGAGTCTAAAAGTTCCACCTTTTTTTCTGGAAAGGGAAAATTTTAAATAAAATATTTGGATCCATATCTTGAAAAATCACCTACTGCCATAGTGAACTTGCCTTTTAGATTCATAGCTCTTCATCGCCATGATTTTTATGATTAATATTTTAAAAAGATCAATAATAACTAGGACCATAGTCTGAAATCTGAGAGAAGCCTTTTAGCAATTCATTATTCTCTCTCCTACAGCTGTAAGGCACTTTGGTGAATGTGTAATTCCTCAGCAATAGTTAGTTGTGTCTTTAGAAGCAACAGAGCCTACTGTGATCCAGCTACTACAGCAGCCATGAGGGTGGTCATGGTGTGAATGTATTCTCTCTGTTCTAATCTGGAGCCAACTGTAGCTGTGAAAGTCAAATGAATGCATAAGCATACTGCTTTGCCACTTAAAACCATGTGTGTCCAATATTACTGAAACACTGGGCCAAAAATTCATCTCTACAGTAAAGTAATGGAAGATACCACATGGTGTGGGGACAGCTGTTGTGACTACACAAGCATTCCAATTTTGCATCAGAAAAGCCCCACTCTAGGAATAAATCTCCATATTGAATACAAAATAAAAAGTAAGTTTTCAAATAATTCAGTATTTTTATGTAATAACCCAAAAATATATCTACAGAAAGAAATGATTGGGAAATGTAAATTGTAATATCAAATAATGTCCCTTTGGGGTGAATTTTTGTCATGAAACCTGTTATATTCAAAGATTTGGGGTCTTTGAAAATCTTCCAACACTTTTGGGCTACAGGGGTAGAGGGCTGTAGGGGAAATACACTATATTTTTACATAACCTATATATACATATTTCCTTTCACAGCTTTAGACCATAAAATGTTAATTAAAAGTATCATGCAATTTATTTGGCAATGAAAAATTATGGCCAAATTAAAAGAAACTAACAAATTAAAAATACTTATTATATTTTCCTATTTAAATGATAAAAGGTCCTTTTTATCTAATAAATAGATTCAGAAACTCCCTAATGAGAAATATTTCTATTGAAAGGACCAATTAATGATCATTATTTATATAATAAGTTAATTCAGATTCAACGATTTTTAGAAGGTTTAGCCCAACTCATAAATTCTCAAAAATTTTACCCAAGAAAATGCACCCTTACATACCATTACCTAGTTAAAACATCAGATATAGATAGAGATGTTAATGGCATAATACTAATCTAGTAATCTGCTACTCTGTAACTCTATGTTCAATATGTACTTTTTGTTTTAGAAAGCATTTAGCTTTCAGCTATACAACGTATCTTTCCAACTTAAAAATTGAGTAGTTAGGTACCTTTGATAAACATCTATGTAAACAAATGATATATTAACATTGACAAAATTAAAAACTAATCATTCTTAGGAAAAGAAACTTTTTCAAGGGCTCTCTTCCCTGGTTTTTTGGGGGCTACCTTCTTGTTATGTCATCACATGGCCTTTTGTGCATGCATTTGTGTGTGTGTATGTGTTGGGGGGGGGATTTCTGGTCTTTCTCCTCTTATAGGAATACCAATCCTATTACATTAAGGCCCCACTCTTATGATTTCATTCATTTAATCTTAATTACCTTCCCAAAGGCCCTACCTCTAAATGCAGTTGGGGCTAGGGCTTCAACATATGAATATAAGCGGACAAAATTTAGTCCATAACAGGGAGGAAACACACAAAGAAAGCTGAAACAGAAATTATAACAAAAAAGCTTTTTTTGGTACTGGGGATTGAACCCTGGGATATTTAATCACTGAGCCACATCCCCAGCCCTTTTTATATTTTATTTAGAGACAGCATATTGCTAAATTTGGCCTTACTAAGTTGCTGAGTCTGGCCTTAAACCTGCGATCCTCTTGCCTTAGCCTTCCAAGTTCCTGGGATTACAGGTGTATGCTATGATGCCCAGCATAGAAGTCTATAATCTGACCCAATTGGTAATCTCAAATTTATTGTAAAAATTTATGCAACAAGTAGATAAAAGGGCAGGGAGTGACTTGTGCCTTTTATACACTGGCTCTGAGTTAACTGAACATCTGTTGAAATATACCAAAATTGGTAAGCCTTCATGCCTTAATCAATACTGGACAATCCACTAAATTTAAACAAAGTATCCCTATAATATTAGCAGAGTTACTGAATATAATATAGAGGACAAACAGGTATACCTAACCTTAACTACCGGATCAAATATCTTGCCTAAATCCTCTATAATCATAACACCCACTGTCCGAAACTATCCCAGAGTGGTCACAAACTCTCTGACCAATGAGTAATGAATAAAACTAGGTCTTTGGCACTTACAAATTGCCTTGATAAAATGGAACCTATGGACTTACCTCTTCCCCATTAAAATGGTTAATATGCCTCAATATGACTTAACACAAATCCTTTAATGACTAATATCCATTATACAAGACCTCTTTAGAAAAGGGGTTATCCTTACTGCTAGTTCATTGAAGAAGCTCAATTTGGCCTGCTCTTACACTTTAGAAGAATGAATTGTACCTCATGGTAGATTACTTCAACCTCAATACTGTGGACTTATTAAGGATTCAGTATCCAGTACTATTGAAATTATTAACAATTTAATTGGAAGCTGGTAAATATTTTGCCTTTATAGATTTGTTGAATGTGTCTGTTCAGTGTCTATTTCAACAGTCTCTTGGCTGCAGTTTGCCTTCAATTCTACAGGCACTCAATACATTTTCATGTAGTTGTGTGGTACTGAAACAGTCCTGCCATAACAGAATCTTTGAAGGCAAGAACTTAACTATATCTTACTTCAGTTATGACACTGATAACACCCTTTTCTGAGAAGATTCATTAGATACACTATTTGGCACACTATTTAGGACATGCAAATACAAAGAAGCTAACAAAAAGGGGATGGGTCACTGCCTTACACGAAATGCAGAGTACTTGCCACCTTGATTTAATTTCTTAAAATTATCTGGTTAAACTGATGGCTGCTCCATTCATGCCACTGTTAAAAAACAACTACTGATCCTATCAGCTCTCACAACTTCTTTTAGGCTCTTCTAGGTTCTGGAGAAAATATGTTACTCATTTACAAATTATAATAAGCCCATTTATGCTATTACTTGCATAATGGCTCACCATGAATGGGGTCTCTTATAACAAAAGGCCCCTTATAACAAAACAACTAACATCCCTGGTATTCCCCTACCCTTCTATTCCTTTACTGAAGAGCAACCTTTACTTAGTTTTAGGGAGTTGTGTACAAATAAAGACTTTGAAATGGAAAAACCAAAAATATTTGGACTGTGTCAAAATTAAACTTTGAGTTTTTAATAGAAATGATTTGAAAAATGAAAAGCCATATCTGGGAGCAAATATTCACAACACACATCAGGAAAGATTTGTATTACAAATTTGTTTATCCATTGTCCTATTAATGGATATTTGAATTGCTGTCCGTTTTTGGTTATTATGTATTAATAATACAGCTGCTATGTCAACTTATGTACAACTCTCTAAGTGGCATTTGTTCTTCATCTCTTGTGTAAACACCTAGAGATGGAATTGCTAAGTCATAAGGAAAGTATATATCTAATTTTATAAAAACCTACTTAAGTGTTTTTCCAGAGAAGTTATATTGTTTTATGTGTGTTCATCAGTAAACTAAATATCTATTTCATAAAGTATGTGTTCATGCTTTTTGCCCATTTAAATTTTTTTATTATTCAGTTTTAAGAGTTCTTTATATTTTGTGAGTATAAGATCTTTGTCATATATATATATATATATTATATAATTTTCTTTCAGTCTGTAACTTATATTATTTCATTTAATATTCTTTGAGCTTTATTATGAAGTAGTTTTAGATTTATAGGAAAGTTATAAAAATAGTAGAGTTCCCCTATACTCTTTTTCTTCTTCCATTTTATTATTTTTATTAATCAAAACTTAAACAAGGACTAGGGTTATGGTTCAGTGGTAGAACACTCGCCTACATGAGTGAGGCACTGGGTTTGATCCTCAGTACCACATAAAAGTAAAGATATTACATCCACCTACAGCTAAAAAATATATTTTAAAAAAAGATGCTAAAATTTTTTAAAAATTTTATTTTTTTAGTTCTAGATGGACAAAATACTTTTATTTTTATACCAGACCTTAAACTATACTACAGAATTATAATAATAAAAATGGCATAGTATTGGCACCAAATAGACTTGTAGACCAATGGTACAGAATAGAGGACACAGAGACAAATCCATATAAATAGTTATCTCATAGTTAGAGAAAGGCGCCAAAAACATATATTGGGGAAAAGAGACCCTCTTCAAAAAATGGTTCTGGGAAAACTGGAAACCCATATGCAAGAAAATGAAATTAAGCCCTCTCTCTCACCATGCACAAAACTCAACTCAAAGTGGATCAAGGACCTAGGAATTAGAACAGAGACCCTGCACCTAATAGAAGAAAAAGTAGGCCCAAATCTTCATCATGTCAGATTAGGCCCTGGTTTTCCTTAACAAGACTCCTACCGCAAGAAATAAAATAAAAAGTCAATAAATGGGATGGATTCAAAATTGTACATATTAATGGGGTATTATGTGATGTTTCAATACATGTTTATATTGTGTAATGTTCAAATCAGATGAAACATACCTATCTCCTCTAAAATTTACCATTTCTTTGTGGTAATAACATTCAAAAATCCTGAGCCACATCCCCAGCCTCTTTTTTAATATTTTATTTAGAGACATGGTCTCACTGACTTACTTAGGGCCTCCCTAAGTTGCTGAGGCTGGCTTTGAACTTGTAATCCTCCTGCCTCAGCTTCCCAAGCCACTGGGATTACAGGCGAGCACCCCCATGCCTGCTCAGATGCCTCTTTGACATAGTAATTTAATTTCTTTTGGATATATACCCAGCAGTGGAACTGCTGGATCATATGGTGGTTCTACTTTTAATTTTTTGAGGAAATTTCATATTGTTTTCCATAATGGACACATCCATGTACTCTTTATTCAGCTAACTATGCTATTAATATCCTATGTATCAAATTGTGGTAACGAGTCTCTAAGATAGTCCTTAGTAACTCCCACCTCTTAATATACTCCCTTATGTAGTTTCCTCCCACAGTGGCTAGGATGACCTGCGTAACTAATAGGAGATAGTGAAAACAACAGAGTTGTGTCTTCTAAACACAGATTATAAAAGACACATAACTTTTGCCTTGCTCTCTCTTGGATTACTTGGTTCTAGGGAAGTCAACTGCCAAAATGTGAAAGGATGCAAGCAGCCCAAATAAGTTGTGATAATGGCTCCCTTGGAATCAAAAGGAAAACATTTTTATTATATAATGTAGTGAAGACAATGCCTCCCTCTGAAGGAACAGTAGCTATACTGTCTGTTATAAAAGATTTGGGTTTCCTAAACTCAGGACTCCTCTTCTGTATCATCTCACTGATTGTATAAGAGTTTACTGGTCCCTTTATTACTCTGAGAGAATTGTCCTCAGAGAACAGTCTAATACCCTACCCACCCTGGAAAGCCCTTCTTGCCCTTATGTTGAAATGAGACTTTGGGAGATGTTATCTTGCTAATGGGAGAGTAGATATTTTAGATTAAGGTGGATTCCTCAGAGAAGGTCACCATTATACAAGCTTGTCAATCAGAAGTGAAAATCCCATGGCCTAAGTTGGAGACCATGTTGGCTATGGTGCTGAGCCATTGTTCTCAAGGCTGAAACACATGGTGTCAGCCACGATGGCCTGTCACCTGATAGAAATCATGGGGCCAGGAACACTGGAAATACATGTGGTTGAGTCACAAGCCAGTGTTGTGCTACTTAAAACTAAAAATAAGCCTTGAAGCCTGGGGGTATAGCTCTATGACAGGGCACTTGCCTAGCATGTGCAAGGACCTAGCATGGCAAAAAAGACAAAAACAACAACAACAAAGTTAAGTTTTATTTAATGGCAGGGAGTCACTCTCATTCCCTCTCCCTAATCTCTTCTCTTCTCTCCCCTTCCCTTGCTGTACTAGGGATTAAACCCAGGAGTGCTCTACCACTGACCTACGTCCCCAGCTCTTTTTATTTTTTTACATTTTGAGACAAGTTGCCAAGGCTGGACTTGTGACTCTCCTGCCTCAGCCAAGAAGTAACTGGGTACACTACCACAGCCAGCTTAGTTTCTAGTTTTTGACCACTATTTTCCAAAACAGTTATACCACTTTACATTCCCATCAGCAGTGCATCAGAGTTCCAATTTCACACCCTTGCCAACACTTGTTATTATCCTTTTTATTATAATAATCCTAGTAGATGTGGAGTGATAGCTCATTGTGTTTGATTTACATTTCCCTGAGGCAAAAAAAATATTCTAGATAAATATCTGAAAAGGTCTGGTATCCAGAACACAGAAGAATTCTTACTACTAAAAAGGTGAATTTCCTAACAAAAAACGGGGAAAGGATCTTAATAGATATTTCTTTTTTTTTTTAAGAGAGAGTGAGAGAAAGAGAGAGAGGGGGAGACAGAGAGAGAGAATTTTAATATTTATTTTTTAGTTTTCGGCAGACACAACATCTTTGTTTATATGTGGTGCTGAGGATTGAACCCGGGCCACACGCATGCCAGGCAAGCGCGCTACCGCTTGAGCCACATCCCCAGCCCTTAATAGATATTTCTCTACAGATGATATATAAAGAGTAAGTACATAAAAAGTTGTTCAACATTATTAGCCACCATGAAAATGCAAAACAAAATCACAATAAATCTGAATCTTGGGTCTTGATTCAGGATAAGTAAGATTTTGACTCAAGAGGTACAGAAAATACAGATCATACAAAGCTTTGCTGACATTCTTATAGATGCTTACTATGGCATTATCTCAAGTGCTTTATGTATTTGAAATAATTTAATCTTCACAATAATCTATAAGATATTATTACTACAGAGGTATTTACAGAGGTACTGAGAGGTTATATAACTTCGCCAACATCTCACAGATTTGGTCACAAATGAATTCAATACAAAAATTCATCAATACTTCTAATTTCCTATAGGAAAAATTAAATCTAAGTTTCTATACATAACATCTAAAGACTATCCATTAGCCCCTTCCTGCCTCCAGTTTTATTTCCTCTTGATCCCTGCCTTAAGTATGCTTCAAATATCCAAAACTACTGGCTGTACATATTCAGACCATTTCATATCTCTCTTCCTTTTGACTATTTTCCCTCTGCCCAGAATGTACTATTCAAAATTATCAACCTAGTAACTTTTCCTCTTTTGAAACTAAGTTTCCTTGGTGAAATCTTTTTAACTCCCAAGAATACTTAGGTACTCCTGCTATCCTCCCTCCATATCTTTATATAGTTTTAGTAAAATTATTGCATTTTATTATGATGATCTCTTTTTATAACTTTTTCAGTACAGATTCTAATCCTAAAGTTCAGGATTATGACTCTCTCACATCCTTAATGCCTAGAGCATGTTACAGTCAACAAATGATTGTTGAATGAATATTTTAAGGAAAAAACAAAAGAACTCATAGGAGAAATAAATGGACAGCTACTAGGCCACTTTGCTCAAAGTGCAGCTCTTTTGCTTAATAAAGTCAGAATTCTACCAAAGAAATGTTTTCATGTCTCAAGGGACATTTTAATTTATAGATTTATAGCTCTTAGAATTAAATGTGACCTCTGTTTTCAGGCAGAATATTTTTTGTATTATCTTTCTGGGGAAAAAAACTAAAACCAAAAGAAATTGAAAAGATTTTTTGCTATTGCTGTTGTTAAAATCAGAGCATATGATTGGCAGATGCTACAAAGGAAATTAGAAATCTGCCATATTCTTTCCATTATATTCTACAATGGTACATCTGGTACTTATCAAAGATCACATTATTCAAAGGAATAGCATTTGATTCTTAGTTTAATAACTGAGATCATATATGTATACTAAAATCTAATTACCTTTTTCAAGCATAAAAGGTAAAAGTTTTAGGAATTAGATTATTTTAAAATAGACTCAGTTCAACAACTACAAACAATCTAGTCCAATGTCCTGTTTTTTAAGAAATAAGAAATTGAGAGCTTAATGTCTTAAGTGAAAAAACTTCCTATGTGTACCAGTAATGGAACTAGGGGAAGACCTCAGGTTCCCCAATTTTAGCTCCAGTAATCACCAGTAGTTTTTTAGGTTACAAATATAAATGTTGTCACAGACAATTAGGATTTAGATGGTATCATTGAAATTTCATTAAAAAATACATTTCCAGGGGTTAGGGTGCAGCTTAGTGGTAGCAAACTTGTCTAGCATACATGAGGCCCTGAGTTCAATTTCTAGTTCCACTATAAAAATAAACAAACAAATAAATAAAATCTTATGTTATGTCCTGTAACCTCTTTAAAAAATTATGTGTGTACGTGTGTGTGTGTATACATAAACACACAAATTATTAAAGTGGGGTATCTTTTGAATTTTTCTACAAATTTAAGGCAGGATTACAATTTTATATAGCATTGCAATCATGTAAATGCTTAAAAATTCTATAAGATCAAGACAAATGATTTTTATTCTAGAAAATAATTTTAAGTATTGTTATACTCTGTGATAGCAAAGTCCTAGATTCATACTAGGTACACAGAAAACACATGTTGAACTGACTAAAAGAACTCATGATAATTTCAGGTAATTAACCATTCACAAGGCAAGATCTATGTACTACAGAAAAGGGATATAAGAATACAACTAGGGAAAACCTATAAATCATGACAATTTCAAAAATAGATATTATTTAGGTCTTTACTAACCTTTGTAAGTTCAAAGAGAGTTGAACTGAAATCTACAAAACCACAAACATAAACCTATTAGGAGGCTTTTAGATGAAAAACTAAAATTCAGACAGTCTGAGCTTAGGAGCTACTTTTTGGTAGCAGTAGTATATTTTCCTGTTTCATCCAGATCTACTTATAGCCAGTGCAAAATGGTTCCAAGGATGAGGGAAGTGGATATCAAGATTATAAAAACCAATCTCACACAGGGACCAAATCACAGCATGGCTTCTTTGATGATGCTCATATTATGTGCCACCATTTATTTAATAACATTTTTAGATGTGGTGTTTTATTCAGCCATATTTGTTTCCTAATTTAACATTTGTAGTGATTTTTCTCTCACAGATGTTTATTTTCCTTATGCTCAAGAAAGCATATTCAGTTGTCATTATATTTTCTTCCTTCCTCATTCATTCTTTGTCTATAGTTTTAGCTATTGATATGCTTTTCTTTCTTTTTTCAGCACTGGAGATTGGGCCAAAGGTGGTTTACTACCAAGCCACATTCCAACTCTTTTTATTTTTTGAGACAGGGTCTTGCTAAGTTGCTGACTCTGGTCTTGAGCTTATAATCCTCTTGCCTCAACCTCTCAAGCAGCTGGGATTACAGGTGTGTACTACCATGCCTGGCTATTGATATACTTTCTAATTACATATAAAACAATATAAATCAATAAGATTTTTTTTAGTTTGAAAAATAATAAAAAATAAAGCACTCTGCTATTCTTTCATGTGTTTCAATACTTAGAATGAAACTGGATATAATAAACACATCAATGAACAAATTCCTTGATTATCTTAGAATACAATGTGCCTAAAACACAGCAAGCTTATAATAATTATATAGAATGAATGACCCATTAGTAAGAATGAACGATGGAAAGAAAAGATTCTGGCCATTGTGCAAAGGGCAGAAATTTCGAAACCAGTGGAAGTCTTTTTTTTTTTTTTTTTTTGAGGGGGGGGGGAGAGAGAGAGAGAGAGAGAGAGAGAGAGAGAGAGAGAGAGAATTTTTTTAATATTTATTTTTTAGTTTTCGGTGGACACATGACATGTGGTGTACATGGTGCTGAGGATCGAACCCGGGCCGCAAGCATGCCAGGCGATTGTGCTACCGCTACAGCCACATCCCCAGCCCCAGTAGCAGTCTTAAAAGCAGTTCTCACACCCCACACCAAAAACTATCCTAAGGCCAAAAGAAAATAGAAGGAACAGTGTTTGGGACAGATTATTCTCAATGCCTAATGCTTCTGAAGCATAAAGAATTCCACAAATTACATTATAGGAGCACAAAATGCCATAAATAAAAGAAAGTACTAATGTCTCAAAGTAGAGAAAAAGGTTTGACATTAGAGGATGGTGGAAATGAGGTTGAGCACATGAAATGTGGTTCTAAGGATATACTTCAAGACCCTGGATAATACTTAATAAATGTTAGTCCAAGGTTACAGAACTTTCAAATAGTCTTCTGGAGGGAGGTAGGGGGGATTTACTTATTCAGGATATTTCATAAAAATAGACACACAATATGTAACCTTTTATTTCTGGCTTCTTTCATTAGCATAATGTTTCAGAGTTCATTCACAAATGTACCAGTTCTTTTTATGGTTGAATAATATTCTAAATGTATACACACCCATAGTTTGTTTATCCATCAGTCTACTGATGGACATTTAGGCTGTTTCCACATTTTTGGCTACTGTGAATGGTGCTATGGTGAACGTGAGAGTACATGTATTTGAGCCCATTTTCCGTTCTTTTGGTTATATGCCTGTAATATAGTAACTTCATGTTTAACTTTCCAAGGAACCACCAACCTGTTTTATATAGCAGCTGAAACATTTTATATCCCTACTATTAATTACAAGGATTCTATTTTATCCACACCTTCACATTTGTTATTTTCTGTTGGTGTTAGAGCCATTCTAGTGGATTTGCACATATCTCACTGTGGTTTTCATTTCATTTCCTTAATGATTAGCTATTTGAGATTTTTTCTTTTTTTTTTTAGAGAGAGAGAGAGAGAGAGAGAGAGAGAGAGAGAGAGAGAGAGAGAGAGAGAGAGAGAGAGAGAAGTTTTTAATATTTATTTTTTAGTTTTCTTTGTTTGTATGTAGTGCTGAGGACCAAACCCGGGCCGCACGCATGCCAGGCGATCGCGTTACCGCTTGAGCCACATCCCCAGCCCTGAGATTTTTTCTTTTTCTTTTTTTTGGTACTGGGGATTTTTGAACCCAGGGGTGATTTACAACTGAGCTATATCCACAGTCCTTTTTGTTTTTTAATTTTAGAATAGGGTCTTGCTAAGTTGTCAAGGCTGGTCTCAAATTTGCAATCCTCCTGTCTCCGCCTCCTGAGTTGCTGGGATTCTAGGTGTGTGCCACACACACAGCTTGAGTATTCCTCGTGTAGTTATTTGGATATTAGTACATCTTTTATGGAGAAATGTGCATTCAAGTTCTTCGCCCATCTTTAACTTTTCAAAAAAATTTTGTTGAGAGTTTACTTTGATGGAGATTACATTGAATCTGTAGATTACTTTGGATATTATTCTCATTTTAATAACATTTAGTTTCCAATTCATGAACATGAGAAGTCTTTCTATCTACCTATGCATTTATTTATTTATTATTTCTAAATTTTATCTATTTATCTATCTACCTACCTACCTACTTACCTACCTACCTATTTGGGTTGAACCCAAAGCCTTACTCAGATTAGGCAAGTGCTCTACCATTGAGAAGCCCTATTTTTGCTTTCTTTAATTTATTTTAGCAATGTTTGTTAGTTTTCAGTGTACTTTAGTCATTTTTTATAATGAAGTTCAAAGCCAGTTCAATTTTTTTTTTTTTTTTTTTTTGCTTACCAGAGGCCAGTTTCCTTCCTCCCTCATTTCTGCCTTGGGACTACATAATTGCATCAGGCACACACTCTTCTCATTTAACATTACATTTTCAATATTTATACAAATTGATACTATGGTTCTAGTGCATTTATTTTGACTGCTATATAATATTTGATTATATATAGTTTCCTAGGACTGCCATAAAAAATTACCACAAACTGGGTGACTTCAACAACAGAATTTTACCTTATGACAGTTCAGGAGGCTATAAGTCTGAAACCTAGATGATGGCAGGACTAGTTCCTTTTAAAGGCTCTGTGGGAGAATCTGTTCCATGTCTTTCTTCCTGTGGTTGGTGGTTTCCAGGTTGGATTGCACTGCATCATTCCAATTTCTGCTGTGTAACCAGATGGTCTTCTTCCTTGTGGTTATTTCTGTGTATTTCTCCTCTTTTTTATAAGGGAATTTGTCACTGCTTTTAAGGCCCATCCTAACCTAGTAGGACTTCATCTTAATTGAGACCCTAATTCCAAATATGACCACATTCTGAAGTTCTGTGTAGACTTTTGAGTAGGTACTACTTAACCCAACATACATTGTATGACTATAATATATAATTTATTTATCTACTCATTCCCCTTATTGATGGACATTTAGGTTGTTTCAAATTTTTCACTACTAGAATGCTGCAATGAGCATCTTTCAAATAATTCTTTACCTACATGTGTGTGTGTTTCTATAATGTATATATTTAGGAGTAGAATTTCTGATTAATAGAATATGGGTAGGCTCAACTTCATAATTATACATCATCAAATTATTCTCCAAAGAAAATGTATTAATATACTTTCCCATCCACAGCAATGAAGAGTTCCTATTTTTCTTCCATATACTTGCCAACATCTAATTTTGATTTTTGCCAGATAAATTAGTTTGTTATTATTACAAAGCAAATAATTGCAAATGTCAATCTATAAAACAATCAGCATTTGTTTATCACATGAGATAGTTGATGTAAGTTGGGCTCTAGGGCAGTAGCTTAGCTGGATCACCTATATTCCATGTGCTTAATTAAGTAAGTATTATAGTTATACTCATTTAACAAATCAGAAACTTATATAAGGCAACTTTCCTAAGGTCTCACAGAAGTAACTAACATTTATAATCAGATCTTTAGATAATGTTGAATGGAAGGAGATACAAGAATTTTATATGAACATGATTTTTAAGTGAATGCTTCAAATATTTTATAAATAAGTATATAATTTTATATTTTGGCCAAGCAGCTAAATTGGAAAGACAGGGCCTTAAATTCTGGTGAATATTTACTTGATTATAACATATTTTGGAAAATCTTTTAAAGAGGAGGACATTTAAACATATCATAGAAGTACAACTAATAGTAAAATATATTCTGAAGGACTCGTCACCTAGCTTCAATGATGATGAATTCATAATTAATTTTGTTTCATGGTAATCACTCTCCACTTCTCCTCTACCGTACTACTTTGAAGAAATCAAAGATATTAGAAAATAGCTTTAAAAAACTCAATGGCTGGGCACATCCCACCGATTTGAAGGTTAAGACAGGAGGATAACGAGTTTAAGGCCAGCCTCTGCAAGTTAGTAAGAACCTCAGCAACTTAGCGAGATCCTGTATCAAAGAACTGGGGATGTAGCTCAGTGGTGAAGTGTCACAGGTTCAATCCCCAGTATATACATACATACAAATGTAACTCAGTATCTAGCTGGACATGGTGGTGCATGCCTGTAACTTCAGCTACTGGGGAGGCTGAGGCAGAAGGATCTCAAGTTTAAGGTCAGCCCTGGCAACTTCACAAGACTCTGTCTCAAAATTAAAAAAATAAAAAGGGATAGGGGTGTACCTCAGTGGTAGAGGGCCCCTTAATTTAATCTCTAGTACTGTAAAACAAGCATATGAAAAAATAACTCAGTATATAATATTTTGGGGAGGTTTTTATCTTAGGTAGCATTGGTCTTTGTTTTTCCTAATGCATTTATCTAATTGTGAAAATAAAAAAGAACTTTAGGAAATTTTCCTTTATATATATTAGATTTATCTAGAAGACAGAGGTTATCAGGTCTTTAAAGTTGTGGTAATTGTGTATATTTTCTTGCCACATTTAACTTTGGGGATACTAGATGTATAAAGATTATTGGAATCGGGATGCTTATTTTCTATCCTTTTACTTTCAACTTTTTAGTGACATTATGCTTTTGTAAATAACATATGGCTGCATTTTAATTTTTTCAACTTGGTTAACTTTAGCTAATTTTAGTCTATTTTGACTGTGATTATTGAAATATTTGGACTTATTTCTTATTTTGTGCTTTTTATTAACTTTGTGTTTTTATTCTTTTTCTTGTCCTATATGCAACTGATGAAATTTTCTTACTGTCTTTGCTTAATTCATTAGTTTAGAAGCTCTCCATTCTAATTTCATTAATGTATACTCCAATATTTTTAAAACAATCATTAACAAAGTTTAAAGTTTATATCTTTAATTTCTTCCCATTCAACACAAAGATCCTAAAATGTTTCTCTGATTGTCTTCTAAGTATTTCCATTAAGTATTTTATCTCTAGATGTTTTTAAACTTGCTCCAAATTAGTTATCATCAGTGCAGTTATTTCTTTTACACTCAATGCTTATGAACATGTTCACTTTTTTTCTTTCTTGCTCACAACCTTTTCTTGTCTTCTCCTTTCTACATTGAATTTTCTTCTTCCTGAAGTATATCCTTCAGCAGCCTTCATAGTGAAGGTCTGTTAGTGGCAAACTGTTCTTAGTTTGTTTGAATATATCTTTAGTTTATTCTTATTCTCAATTACAATTTAACAAAGCATAAAATAATAAATTGAAACTTATTTTCTCAGATATTTTCGATTTTCTTCCAATTATTTTTTTGTTGTAAGAAGGCAATTGTTAATATAACCGGTGTTTCTTTGTTTTCTCTTTGTAGCTGTTTTTTTAATATATATATTTTTAGTTGAAGATGAACACAATAGCTTTGTATTTATTTTTATGTGATGCTGAGGACCGAACCCAGTGCCTCACACTGTGAGGCAAGTGCTCTGAGCTACAGCCCCAGCCCTGTAGCTGGATTTAATACATTGTTTGCTTTAATGTTCCATAGCTTCTCCTTAATTTGTTTAGATGTAGATTGCTTTTATATATCAGTATACTATTTGAGGACTTATCTATCTTAATAATTCTGGAAAATCTCAGCAACCATTTCAATACTGCATATCCCATCCTTTCCATCTAAAATTGTCATTAGACATTCTATCTTCAATGTCTTTTAGCTATTATACTTTCCATCCTTATATCATGGTTCTATATTCTGAGTGATTAGAACAGATCATCTTCTAATTTACTCATTTTCTTTTCAGTCTCAATGAACCATTCATTTCTAGAAGTTCTTTCTCTTTTTTTATTCAATTATGTGATTGCATTATAGCTTTATTCCTTCTTTTACTTTTTAAACCCTTATAAAAATAATTGGTTTTATGTTCTCTTTCACACTGGTTTTCTTCTATCCTGTTCTTGAAGTACAAATTTTCTTCTTTGTTGCATCTGCTGAATATCCTCAGAGTTTGATTCTTTTCTTGAGAGCATACCCTCACTTCACTGAGAGTACTTTTTCCTTTACCTCTTCTTGTTGGACTCCCAAAAGTCCTGTTTGGAGTAAGCCTAGAGAACAATTTTTGCATTGGCTTCTGTTAGTGTCCGGGAGGTTCTAATGGGTCTAGAACACTGAAATTTCCTTTTATGCTGGAGGCTCAGTTCCAGCCACCCAAAGATATAACCCCCCTCCAAGTATGTATTAAAATCCTAGGCACTAAGGCTTATAGTCTGTGGTGTCAGTTTCTGTTTATGATTCTGAGCTGTTGTAACAGGTATCAACACAAAACTAGAACTCCCTTTTATTCTTTCTTTTTTGGGTACCGGGGATTGAACTCAGGGGCACCTGATCACTGAGCCAGGCCTATTTTGTATTTTATTTAGAGACAAGGTCTCATTGAGTTGCTTAGTGCCTGGCAGTTATTGATGCTAGCTCTGAACACGTGATCCTCAGGCTGTCTCAGCCTCCCAAGCAGCTGGGATTACAAGTGTGTGCACGGCTTCCCTTTTATTCTTTATATTCAGGCTATGAATATGATTTTTTTGTTGTTGGTTCATAATACTTAATCTTAAACTGGAAAGACAGGGCTCATTCATTTCAGCTCAGTCTTTATATTGCCAGAAATCTCCTAAAGGAGTCTTCATAAGGACTAATCTATATTTAATACACACTTATTAATATTCATTTTGTCTGTGTAGATATGATGGTTAATTTGTGACTTTCAGGTGCTATGAAGAAATCTAGAATTGATAATAAGGTGTAAGGACTATTATTAAAGTAGAATAGTCAAAGAAAATAAAAATACAAGGGAAAGAAAACAGCATCTATAAGGCATAAAATATATAAGCATAAATACTTGTGTTTTCACAACATAGATTTCATAAATGTTGATGTGCTGCCATATTTGTTTTCTCTCTCTGTAACATTCTACTCTTTCACCTCCTTTGTTTTTGGGGAAAATGTACCAGAGACTGAACTCAGGGGCCACATTACCAGCCCTTTTATTTTTTATTTTCAGACAGGTCTTGTTAAGTTGCTGAGGCTGGCCTGGAATTTATAATCCTCCTGCCTCAGCCTACCAAGACATTGGGATTACAGGTGTGTGCCACCGTGCCTGGCCCTCATTTCCAATTTTAAGTCACTGTAATCTTCCGGTTGTCTTTGGGAATATATATCTCCTTTATTTTTTGGTTCCAATTCCTCCATTCGATTCTTAGATATTTTTTATTCTATTGTGTTTCCCTGATTTTAGTTATCAAATATAAGCCAAAGTTCCTAATAGTTATATCTTAAATTATAATCTCTTAAAATTTACATTATCTATTGTGTGCTGAAGGGTCCCTGCTATGTATCCCACTGACATCATAAACTCAGCATGTTCCAAACTAATTATATTTTTTTTCTCCCAAACTATCATCACCTAACAGTGCACCCTATGTTTGTTAATGGTTCCTGTCTCTTCCCATCATCTTGTCACCATTTTTACTCACCCTACCTCCCTGGCTCTTTCCCATTTATATCCAATCATTTGACTTCTTGAATCAGAGCTGTCCAATCTCTCTTCTGGTCTCTACTTTTCCTGCCAGCTACCTGTTTCAGACTATTCCAATAACCTTCTAATTGTTCAGTCTCGTTCCTTCAGCTTTATATTCTACTACAGCTAAACATTTCTAAGATACAGACTTAATAATATTGCTCCACTGCCTATAAAATATGACTTAAATGTTTTAGCCTCACATTAAGATCTATGATTTGGCTGCAATCTACTTTTATAAATTTATTTTCTTTTTATCATTTCAAGTACTCCTTGACCCAGCTAAATTAACTCACTCACTATTTTTGGTAATATGCTCTGAACAGTCCTGTCTCAAGAGTGCTTTATTCCTCTTTCAGAAATGTTTTTCCTATTTCCCTTCCAAATCCTTCATAAAACCTTTTTTCTTTCCGAGCTGGAAGTAATCTTACCATCTACTGAATTGTAACAGTACTTTAGAAGTCTCACAAAGCTCTCACAGTGTACTTTATTTAGGTCTCTGTTTTACCTTTTTAACTAGATGATATCAGCACTAAGATGATATAACCACCAAGCACAGGTTATGAAGCCAGTGAACTGGGTCTGAATCATGGCTATGCCATTTATTAGCTAAGTAACTGAGGAAAAATTACTTCTTTCTGCCTCAGTTTCCTCCTGCATCAAATGAAGAAAATACTAGTGTATGCCACATAGAATTATTTATTGCATACAACAGTGTTAGGCATGTAGTAGCCACTTAATAAACATTAGGTAATATTAAGGTCAAAGTTTGGTACCTCTCATTTATCACTGTATCACCCAATCACATTATTTTCCACATAGCAGGCAGTTAACAACTCTTTCCTTTTTGACTAAAGTTACAATGAACAAAATACTAGGCAATTTAAAGCATTATATAACCAAATATAAGATGAAATAGTATAGAAATAGTGCTATAAGAATACAAATAAAGGAAAAATCCATTGTAGGATGAACTTGTAAAAAAATACTTTTATGAAAGAGGGACTCCCCCCTCCCTTAAACAGATGACTGGATACAAAAAATGTGGTATATATACAGAATGGAATATGGCTCAGCCAGAAAGAAGAATGAAATTATGACATCTGCCGGTAATTGGATGGAACTGGATACTGGTAAATGAAATAAGTCAATCCCAAAAAAACAGAGTCTAAATGTTCTCTCTGATATGCAAATAAGGGTGGTAGTAGTGAGGGAAGAATAAAAGGAAGTGAGGGGTATGGGAATAGGAAAGATAGTAGAATGAATTGGACATAACTTTTCTGTGTTCATACATGAATACAAGACTAGCATAACTCACATCAAAAATAAATAAAGTCAAATAAATAAATAAATAAAGTCAAAATATACTCAACTGTCATGTATATTTAAAAGGAACAAATAAAAAAAAGAAATTTAAAAAATAAGGAAAGGGGCTGGGGTTATGGCTCAGTGGTAGAGCACTTGCCTAAAATATGTGAGGCACTGGGTTCGATTCTCAGCACCACATATAAGTAAATAAATGAAATAAAGGCTTATCAGCAACAAAAAAGTATTAAAAAAAATTTAAAAAGGAAAGAGAGGCTCCCCAGTGAATTGGCATTTTGAAAGACCTAATGTGAACAGGGTGGGCAACATATCCAGACCCCTTCTTGAAAAACAAAACAAGAAAAAGATCTAATGTGAGAGAAACAAGTAAAATGAACTGACAGGTTAATAAAAAATGAATTAGCAGGTATGACATAACAAGAGACTGAAGTAGGATGGCAGTCCTGAGGGATTTAAAAGTGAGAGATGAAAAGAGGATTACCCACCCCCCCCCCCCAAAAAATTATACTTGTAAAATAAGAAGAAATGAATGAGAACAAAAAAGCTATATAATTCTGAGTCTATAGAACTTACAGAATAAGGTGCAAGTACAGATATAAGAAAGTTGGTGAGGATTAAGTTCAGTTTTCGATATGTTGAATTTCAAATACATTATATGTTACCTTAGGGGAAAGGTTCTATTGGTAGCTATAAAGAAAAGGTAAGAGGTTTCTAAAATATAAATTGGGAAATAATCAGGATAGAGCTGATGGCTGAAAATGAAAAAGTAGGCATAGATGAACTGGCAGGAGCAAATACGATGAACAAAGGATGGAGTATAGTTTGTGAGAAAATTTCTACCTCTTTCTTCCTATAACAAAGGATAGTTTCTATTAAAATTAATAGTCCAGTTACCAAAAACTATCAATGAATATTTTGATGAGGGACATATATAAAAATAACTGGGGACATCAAATAAAATCTATCTCTTTAACGAGAATACAAATTCCTTGAGAGCGGGGCCTATCATTTTCTCAAATGTGCATACCCATTACTTAGTTCAGTATCTTGTACATAGTAGTCAATACATTACCTATTAGTTGAATGAATGAATAAAAAGCAGCATGAAAAGTATGTTTGTGGATGAAAATATTATCAATATTGAATGTAATAGCTGGAAAGGTAAATGAATACTCAGCAAAATGTCATAATCAGAGGTTCAAAGTTGGAAACATTTTGAATTGAGGAATGCCTCATATAAAATTGGAATTAGAGAAAATAAGTATTATTAGAATAAACTAATTTTTATTTTTGCCATGCATATATATAGCATTAAGGTGATCTAAAAACATCTGCTTATCTGATTTTGTAAGCATAGTGAAATCCTAGCTCTCTGATCTTTTAGGTAAAGAGTTCAGTTTTTAATTCAAATCAAAGATAGTGCTGTTTTCTAAAAAAATCCAAATTCTAGTCCTAATAAGTTTATTTAGCTCTCCAGCCATGACCTATTTCACAATATTACTGGCAGTATTTTATCTGTGCAGATTTGGGTTTATATAAGGAGATCTGAATTATTAAGATTTCTAGGAGTACATAGAGAATAACAGCAATCTAAAAAGTTTTAGGTGGGGACACAGAAGCAAAGGGACTACACAGTAATTAAAAATATCATTCACCTTTGCAGTTTTTGATTTTTTCACGCATTTTGAATCATGTTGGTTTTCAAATAATTTTGTTTTACACTTGCTTTTCTAATATATACATAACAGCTTCTAAAGATATTATTGTTGAAGGGGGAAATGGCTGTGAAAAGAATAAATTTTTAACTTCTCAATGGAAAAGAGATTATTTGGGTTTGGTAGCTATACAGATATAAATTTAAAGACCTTACTAGATGAATTAATGAAATACATGATAGAAAAGGAAAACTACCCGTATGAGATTCAAGGAGGTAAAGGTATGAAAAATGTGACAGAAAGGTTATAAGACATAGGATATGGAGTGAGAAGGTCTAACAAACATCTAATCAGTCTCCACAATGAGGCAAAAATGGAGTGGGTGATTATAGGAAGAGATGATAACCGAAGCTTCCAACATTTGAATAAAAACACTAATCTATTCAAGAGGCCCAACAAATCCTCAGAAGGGAGAAAAAAGCATTCACATCTAGAGAGAAACAAACATTCAAAGTTTCTGCACAGCAAAGGGAACAACTGAGTGGAGATACAATCTACAGACTAGGAGAAAAAAATCTCTGCCAGCTATTCTTCCAACAGAGGATTAGTGTACTAAATATACAAAGAGCTCAAAAAGCTCAATACCAACAATAAATAAATAATAAAGCCACAAATAATCCAATAAATGAGCAAAGGAACCGAACAGACACCTCTTGAAAGAAGTACAAATAATGGCCAATAATTTTATGAAAAAATACTCAACATCTTTAGCCATCCGGAAAATACAAATAAAAACTAGTGTCTTACTCTAGTCAGAATGGCAATTAGCAAGAATACAAATAGCAATAAACTATGGTAAGGATGAGGAGTAAAAGGAACTCTTATACATGGTTGGTGGGAAAAAAGAAAAACAATACAATTATGTCATTTTTCATGAAAGTGGATGGAATAGAGAGCATCTGTTAAGTGAAATAAGCAGACTCAGAAAGACAAGTATCATGTTTTCTCTTTTATGTAGAAACTAGTTAGAAAAAATAAAAAGGAAGAAAGAAAGAAAGAAAATGGGGGAAATAGCTTAAAAATAGAAGGGAGACCAATAAGGTAGAGGAAGGGAATCAGGGGGAAGGAAAAAGGGAGGAAAGAGGAATACTAGGGAGTGAATCTGATCAAGTGTTATATGCATACACCAATATAACAATGAAGCCCACATTCTTTATCATTAATATGTGCTAATATAAAAAGCTCTTAAAGAAGCTAGGAAAGGAAAATCAAACTAAGCCCAATGCAACCAAAAGGTAGGAAAAATGAAAATGAAAACAATAGAATCAATTACACAAAAAGTTGGTTCTTAGAAAAGATAAAACTAATAAACCAAAAGTGACTGAAATAGAAAAAATGCAAATAATTCAATCTTTCTAAATGTTTTCCAAAAAACTCAAGAGAAGAGAATATTTTCTAACACATTCTATGAGGCCAGTATTACCCTCAATCCAAAATCACAGACTTCATAAGAGAAGAAAATTACAAGCCATTATATCCATACATATTGATGCAAAAATCTTTAAAAAATACTGGCAAAAAAGACAAAAGTATATTAAAACCATTAAATATCAAAAGAAATAGGATTTATACCAGGAAAGCCAGGTTATTTAAAATAAGAAAATCTCTCAATGTAATACACCACAATAACTGAATGAAAGAAAAAAATGATCATCTCAACTGATAGAGAACATTTGATGAAATTCAACATCCTTTCATGAAAAAACATCCCCAAATAGAAGAAACTACCTATGATAGTTTGGTTGAGTGCCCTCCATAAGCCTATGTATTAAAGGTTGGTCCCAAGTCTAAGGAGCTCCTGGGAGGTGGTAGAACCTTCAGGAAGTGAGACTAAGGAAGGAAGTAGGTTCATTGCATGTGTACCCTTGAGGGAATATCAGATCCCAGTCCCTCCCTTTCTTTGCTTCTCAGCTACAAGGTGAGCAGTTTCCTCTACCAGGAACTGTTGCCATGATATACTACCTGCTACAGACCCAAAGGCAATAGGGCCAAGCAACCATGGACTAAAACCTATGAAACCATGAGACAAATGTGCTAGTCCGCTTTCACCATTGTGAAAAAACATCTGACAAGAACAACTTAGATGAAGAAAGATATATTTTGGTGCATAGTTTCAGAGTATTTAGTTCATCATTAGCTGAATCCGTTGCTCTGGGCTTGAGGTGAGGGAGAAATAATGGCAGAAGGGCGAGGTACAAGAAAGCTACTTAGCTTTTGACAGCTGGAAAGCAGAAAAAAAGTGAAGAAGAGGCTGGAGAGAAGATAAATCCTCCTAGGCTTACCCCCAATAATCTACTTCATCCAGCTAGGTCCCACCTCCCAGTAGTCCATCAGCCATCAATGGATTAATCTACCAATGAGATCAGAGCCCTCATGATCCAATCACTTCCTCAAAGCCCCACATTTAAACACATGAGATTTTGGGGGATATTCCTGATTCAAATTACAAAATAAACCTTTTCTCATTTTAAACTGATTATCTCAGGTACTAAGTCACAGTAATACAAAGCTGAATAACACATTGCTTCAACATAATGAAGGTTATAAGTGGAAAACCACCATACTAATGTTCTCAATATAAAACTTTCCCCTTTTGATCAGGAACAAGACAAGAATATCCACTTTGCCTCTTCTATTCAACATAAGACTAAATTCCAACCAGAGAAATTGTGTAGGAAAAAGAAATAAAAGAAATTCAAACTTAAAATGAAGAAGTAAAATTACCTCTATTCACATCTTATATGAAAAAAACCCTAAAGATCTCACAAAAAATTTGTTAAAATTGATAAACAAATTTAGCAATTTTGCAGGATATAATACTGCAGCAATATTGTATAAGATCAATAACAAAATGTAGTGTGTTTCTATAATAAACAATGAATAATCTAAAACAGAAAATGAAGAAACAAATTCCATTTAAAATAGCAAAAACCAGGTCAGGCACAGTGGTGCAAACCTGTAATTCCAGCTGCAGGGGAGACTGAGGCAGGAGGATTGCAAGTTCAAGGCTAGGCTCTGAGACTTGGCAAGATCCTATCTTAAAGTGAAAGAACAGTAAAGAGCTGGGGATGTAGCTCAGTGGTAAAGCACCCCTGAATTCACCCCCAGTATTGCAATAAATAAAATAGCATCAAACAGAATGATATACTTTGGAAAAAACTAAAGAGGCGAAGGACTTCTACAATGAAAATTACAAAACACTGCTGAAGGAAATTAAAGGAGACACAAATATAAACACATTCCATATTCATGAATTGGAAGATTTAATATTGCTAAGGTGTGAGTACTACCCAAAGTGATCTACAGGTTCAATGCAATTCCCAAGAAAATCCTAAAGACACTTAAAAAACAAAAACTAAAAAGAAAAATTCATCTTAAAATTTAATGGAATGTCAAGAAATCTGAAATAGACAAAATAGTTTTGAAAAAGAAGAAAGCTGGAGAATTCACACTGACTTCAAAATTTACTACAAAACTACAATAATCAAAACAGTGTGCTGCTAGCATAAAGACAAACATACAGGCCAATGGAATAGCAATGAGAGCCCAGAAATAAGCCTTATATAAATGATCAAATGTTTTTTGACACAGGTGAAAGAATAAAGCTGGACTTATAACTCATGCCACATATAAAACTTAGTGTAAAATGTATCAAAAACCTAAATAGAAGAAGCAAAACTATAAAATTCACAGAAGAAAACAAAGTTGTAAAATCTATGACCTTGTATTTGACAATGTACTTTTAGATATGGTACCAAAACCAACACTTGAAAAAGTAGATAAATTAGACTCCACTGAAATCTAAAACTTTTATGAATGAAAGGACATTGTTTAGGAAAGTGTAAAAAAAATGAAATATATATATATATAATGTAAGAAAATATTTGCAAATTATACATCTGCATAGAGTACATAATGAATTCAACAGCAGAAAGAAAAATAACTCAATTCAAAAAGGGCATTTCTTCTGGGGCTGGAATTGTGGCTCAGTGGTAGTGTGCTTACCTAGCATGCATGAGGCACTGGGTTCAGTCCTCAGCACCACATAAAAATAAAGACAATAAAGTCCATCAACAACTAAAAAAAATATTTTAAAAAAGAGGCATTTCTTCAAAGAAGATACATGAATGTCCATCAAATCCATAAAAATATTCTTAAAATCATTAATCATTCAGGGACGGCAAATCAAAACCATATAAGATAACACTCATACTCTAGGATGGTTATAATGACAATAACAATAAGATCAACAAAAATGGGAAATAACAAGTGCTGGCAAACTCATGGAGTAAACGGAATCCCCAGACTTTGCCAGTGAGAATGTAAAATGGTTTAGCTTTAAACACGAAATTACCATATGACCCAGCAATTCCACTCAGGAATATACTCAAAATTCAAATAAATGTATACACATGTTCATCAGCAACACTATTCAAAGTCTAAAAGGCAGGAGTAGTTCAAATGTCCATCAGTGGATGAACAGATAAACAAATTGTGATACTTAAGGGTGAGACAATATTATGTAGTCATAAAAGGATGGCTAGTAGCTACAATGTGGAAAAATATCAAAGTATGCTAGGCAAAAGAAGGCCTAACAAAAGGTTGCATATTGTTGATTCCACTTACATGAAATATTCAGAATAAGTAAGTCCACAGAAAGAGGATACAGATTGGTGGTTGGTTGGGAATGAGGAGTAACTGCTTGATAGGTATAGAGTCTTCTTTTGGGGTGATGAAATGTTTTGGAGCTAAAGTTGGTAGTTGTACATATTGTGAATGTACTACATGTCACTGAACTCTTCACTTTTAAAAAGTTTATGTTATGCAAATTTCACCTTAATTTAAAAAAAAAACGTTAAAACAAAAATTCTACCACACTGATATATCCATCAAAAGAGCTAAAATGGAAAAGAGTTGGCAGGGTGTGGAGCAGTGGGAATCCTCACAAACTGGTGGTGTGTAAGTTGGTTACAATTATTTGAGAAAACTGCCAGTATCTAGTAGAGCTGAACTCATATGTACACCCTAGCACAATGCTTGGTTAGTACTTGATAAATATTTATTGATTGAACTAATGGAAGTACCCACTTTTTTTTTAAGAGAGAGAGAGAGAGAGAGAATATAATTATTTTTTTTTTTTAGTTTTCGGTGGACACAACATCTTTATTTGTATGTGGTGCTGAGGATTGAACCCAGGCCACACGCATGCCAGGCAAGCACACTACAGCTTGAGCCACATCCCCAGCTCCCCACTTTTTTTAATATGCATGATGCTAAGATACTAGGATATAAAATGAAGACATGGTTTTCTTTCCTCATAAACTGACATAAAAAAATCATAACATAATATATTTTGCAGGGTAAATAGTGTGGTGGTATTAGAGTCAGATTTTTGAGTCATGGCTCCACCATTTACTAAAAAGCTACTTTTTTGGGCAAGTCTGAAAACTTTATTTCTACAAAATTTATGAAATTTCCTTCATTTTCACTGTCATTTCACAGTTCTAGTCTATTGCTGCACACAGCACAACCATACCCCATTCTTTGCAGTTTAAATCCAGATTTCCCATTCTATTAAAATCTAAACTTCCTAATGTGGTATTAAAAAACTTCCATGTTTTGTTATCTACCTGCCTTTCCAGTAATATCTCAGATTAAATAAACTCCCACAATGCTGCAGAAGGAGTTCTGGCTGCTTTCTTATCTTGAATACGCTATGAAATGTCTTGGCTCAACATGTCTTCCCAGAATTTACTCTCCCTGTTTTTAAGTATCGTCAGGTCACATCAGAATAATTTTTCAGTTTATATTTCCTCTTTACACATTTTTTATTGGTGCAGTATAGTTATACATAATTATGGGACTTGTTATTACATATTCCTCCAAGCACACAATATAACAATATAACTTGGCCAATTTCACTCCCCAGCACTTCCTCCCTCCCTCCCTCCCGCCTCTCCTTCTCTGGTCCCTTATCTCCACTGATCTCCTTTTGATTTTCATAAGATCCATTCCCTCAATTTTTCCCCCCTTTTCCTTTTTAGCTTCCACATATGACAGAAAGCATACAACCCCCCTTAGCTTATTTCACTTAACATAATCATCTCTAATTCCATCTATTTCTCTGCAAATGACATAATTTCATTTTTCTTTATGGCTGAATAAAAATCCACTGTGTATATATACACCACATTTTCTTTTTCCAATTATCTGTTCATGGACAACTAGACTGGTTCCATAAAGTTGGCTATTTTGCATCAGGCTGCTATAAACATGGGTATGCATGTATTGCTATAGTATGATGACTTTAATTCTTTAGGATAAACAAAGAAATGGTGTTGCTGGGGCATATACTGGTTCCATACCTAGTTTTTTTATTTTTATAATTTTTAGTTGTAGATGGACACAAGACCTTTATTTTATTTATTTTTAATGTGGTTCTGAGGCTCAAACCCAGTGCCTCACACAAAGTAGGCAAGCATTCTACAACTGGGCTACTACTACCCTCGCTCCCATTACTAGTTTTTTGAGAAAGTTCCATACTAATTTCCATAGTGGTTGTACTAATTTACAATCCCACCAACAATATGAGTATTCCTTTTTCTCCACATCCTCCTTTAGAATTCTTTTTTTAAAATAATTATTTGTTAGTTGTAGTTGGACATAATACCTTTACTTTATTTATTTATTTTTATGTGGTGCTGAGGATCGAACCCAGGGCCTCGCACATACTAGGTGAGCGTTCTACCGCTGAGCCACAACCTCAGCCCCTAGAATTTGTATTCTTGACTGCCATTTTGACTAGTGTGAGATGAAATCTCAGTGTAGTTTTGATTTCCATTTTCCTAAATGCTAATGATGAACATTTTTTTCATATATTTACTGGCCATCTGTATTTCTTTTTTTGAGAAGAGTCTGTTTAACTCATTTGCCCATTTATTAATAGGGTTTTGGCTTTTTGGTGATAAGGTTTTTTGAGTTATTTATATATTCTAGATATTAATTCTCTGTCACAACAGTAGGTAGGAAAGTTTTCTCCCATTCTACAGGTTCTCTCTTCACATTCCTAATTTTTCCTTTGCTGTGCAGAAGCTTTTTAATTTGATGTCATCCCATTTATTAACTCTTGGCTTTATTTCCTGAGTTTTAGGAGTCCTCATAATTTATTGATAAAGAGTTTTTGGAATGTAGTTTTGCTGAACATACAGGAGAGAAAAAAGCTGATCACATTTATGAAACTAGTCTGATACACAGGACAAATGAATTAATTAGTATTAAGAAGCATATTTTGGCTTCCTGGGCATTTATTTTACTTAGGAATATAAAACTTACTATTTCCTCTTAACCATATTGTTGCATTATAATACCTCTTCTTTTTTTTTATTGTTGGTTGTTCAAAACATTACATAGTTCTTGATATATCATATTTCACACTTTGATTCAAGTGGGGTATGAACTCCCATTTTTACCCCGTATACAGATTGCAGAATCACATCAGTTACACTTCCATTGATTTACATATTGCCATACGCGTGTCTGTTGTATTATAATACCTCTTCTTAAAAGACTATCATAAGGAGCTGGGGTGGTAGCTCAGTGATAGAACAATTGCCTAGAACGTATGAGGCACTGGGTTCAATCCTCAGCACCACATAAAAATGGTGAATATAAAAGTATTTGTCCACCAATAACTTAAAAAAAATTTAAAAAGAAGACTATCATAGGGAAAATCCTTCTTCCATTCTATTTACTTCAATATCAAAATAAGTTTGCCCTATTAACACTAGTTAAGAATATGGAGAGATATTCCCAGGAACTTTAAAATGATGGAATTAAAGTTGTCATTTGAAAGATAAAACACATAAAGGATAAAAATGTGTAATGTGTACTGAGTGAAGTAAACTAGTGGGATCAATCTAATTCAACAATTCAATTAAATTTACTCTATAGAGAGACACTAGAGTGGATTAAAACACCAGGTTGTTTGTAGTGGGGTAGAAGAGGAATATAAGTTGTAATAATAATACAAGAATTATATCTCAGTTTTTTTTTTCTGGAAAAAACCCTGATATGTTTAAGAAGACTGGATACAATATAAAATACAAAACCCAAAACCTGTACTACAGAATATAGGAAAATAGCTTATGTTATTTATAACATATAAAGGGAACATTAAATGAAAATGTGGAATTAAAAATGTTTTTCCACAGTTATCTCTAAGTTATATTTTTAAATATTACAAAAATGGTATTTTTGGAAAGCATTTAACATAAAATTGTCTCTTTTATTATTTTCTTCCCTTCTGTAAAAATAAAATTTAATTTATTTAAGTATCTGTTTTATGTAACATCATAATCTAACTAAGATAGAAGTGGTTCAATTAGAGATACAGGGAGAGAAAAAGTATTCAGCTAATCAGTAATGTGATATCTGACTAGAACAAGTAGCATATCAGTTGCTAGAAAGTAGAAAGCTTTCTCAAATTTCAAAGCAACACAGATATGATAAGGTTCAAGGCAGAAGAGAGCAGGTGGTATGGTAGCAGTCATTAATTATAAAATGTGCAGGCTTAACAAAAGACCCAATTAAAAGACTTAATTAGCAATATTGGCATTCTTAAAATTGATTTTAAGCTATTTCCATTGAATAAAGTTTTCAAGAGAAAAAATAAAATTCACAACTAAAAAGAGTCATCATAAGAGAAAAGCTGCTCAATTTTCTCTGAAAATAGTTTTTGAAAAACATTATGAAACCAAAGATAATGTTAGAGAGTATTGGTCAGTGGAAAAAATATGCTGACAAATATCTACTTTAACCATAATTTCATTAACTCTTTCAAAAAATTATCTAATTAGGATTAAATAAAAATGAATCAAAGAGCTCTGAAGAGTCTTCTGCTTTTACATATATACCTCATTTAATTCTCATAGTATTTGTTATCTAGTCATACATATACTTGAATATATGTATGAATGCTATATATATAAACTGAGTATTTTGTGAATTTTATTTGGTACTAGAAATTGAACCCAGAGGATCTTTACCATGGAGCCATATTCCCAGCCGTGTTTATGTTTTATTTTAAGACAGGGTCTCAGTTATGTTTTAAATATTACAAAAATGGTACTTGTTATAATACCTAAAAGTTGCCTAGGGCCTTGCTAAGTTGCTGAAGTTGGCCTCAAACTTGCCATTCTCCTGCCTCAGGCTCCCCAGCTGCTGGGATTATAGGCATGTGCCCACCAGACCCATCTCGTGTATGTATTTTAGACCATACAAATGTACACTTTCTAATTTTGTGCTTCTACTTCATCTTGGTATTTAAAACTCTGAAGCCAAGACTATACTCATTCTCTTTTTTCCTTCTGAAAGAAAGCTACTTCAATGAAATGAGTTATTATGAACTTAATATAGAAGAAAATGAAATCTTGCTATATTGTTTAGTTTTTACTACTTAAAAGTTAACGTGTCACAGTACAGAACTATCTAGTACTTACTGGTTGTAAAAAACCACTAGGTTGCATTTGTGTGAAGAAAAATGGGTAGAAAAGAAAATCTGAATATAAATGGAAGAGTTAAAAGAAAAAACAGCTAATTTTGAGGGTGAAAGAGTTTCTTAAACTGGGAACAGGTCCTAAGTTTATGAAGTCTAGGGTACTATATGCAGAGCACCCTGGAGATAACCAGACTTTGGAAAGGAGTGACTACATATTTAGCCACAGAGGGAGGCCTGACAGCATAGTGAAGATGCATGGTTAGCTTGGCATTAGGGAGGGCAGTTCCCCATGGGGTTCTTGTCATGTCAGAGACTAGAGATACCACACTGGCCTAAGAGGGAGACAAGGAGCATGTGGGACTCACTTAAAAAGGAATCTGAGGACATTTTCAGATAATCCATAAAGCAACAATCCCAACTGAGCAATTTCTTTTTTTTGGTACCAGGGATTGAGCTCAGGGGCACTCAACCATTGAGCCCTATTTTGTATTTTACTTGGAGACAGGGTCTCACTGAATTGCTTAGTGCCTTGCTTCTACTGAGGCTGGCTTTGAACTCGCTATCCTCCTGCCTCAGCCTCCCAAGCTGCTGGGATTACAGCTGTGCACAACTGTGCCCAGCTGAGCAACTTCTTTTGATTGTCCTTTGGGAAAGGAAGGGTATTGCAAAGAATGACTGATGACAGACCTCTCCTGGTCCTAGATGGAGGAGGGCTTAAGGTTTGGAAAAACTGAGAGACTGGACTTTTTTTTCAGTCTTTTGTTGTCACACAAGTTTTACCTCTAACAGAATTCTACAAAATGCTGGTACTTACTATTTGTAGGAAGTGATTTTAATAGACTTAAAATAGTATTTTTTAAAAATATTTTTTAGTTGTAGATGGATACAATATCTTTATTTTTATTTATTTATTTTTATGTGGTGCTGAGGATTGAACCAAGGCCTCATGCATGCAAGGCAAGCGCTCTACCACTGAGCTACAACCCCAGCCCCATTAAAATAGTATTTTAGTAAAGAACATGCAACACATATCCAGTGAATAAATATCTCAATTTATTGAACTATCAAATCACAGGCCTTTTCTATCTTAATGACCAAAAGAACAGTGAACTATACTTTTAATGGTGTCATGTAATCATTTGTTAGGGTGTCTTCTATTTATTTTATCATAGTTTTATAGAAGGATTGTGAGAGTTTTTTTCTTTTTTTGCAGCTGGGGATTGAAATCAGGGCCTCATATATGCCAGGCAAGGGTCTCCCAGCCCCTTTTCTTTTTTATTCATGCTTTACTAATATGATAAACATCTTTATTACAAAAGGCCAATTCAGCAAAATATATAAGTTGAAATTATTCTAAAAAATTTAACAAAAGGCTAATGCAGATATTCTAGTTCTAAAATTGCCATAGACAAGTTATTCTAAAAAGATAAAAATGTTTTAGGCAGAGAATGTAACAAAAACAATGTTATTAAAGGGCAGATTAATGAATGATGAAAATGTTCAGTGGCAAGCAGGTATTATCAATGACAAATATAAATAGTTGATTACTAGGGTTACAACTTAAGATATATCTCTGAAGACTTCATCTGTTATTAAACTAACTAAATTAAAAAGCTTAAAAAAACTTATTCTTAATAAAACAGATAAACCGAGGCAGTTTTAGGTAGCTGAAGATCTAATAACACTGTTTAACCAATACTCTGGTGTGCTCACGGTAGGTCTCTTTTAGTTCCTTTTATTTATGGGAAAGAAGCTCATTTTGATGAGTATAAAGTCATCTTAGTAAGCAAGTAACAAAAAGGTAAAGGACTAAACGACTATAGAATAATATAAGAAATGACTTAATAATATGGAGAGAATAGTTGGTTAAAAAAAATAGCAGCAAACAGGCTGGTATTTGTACCCTCTAAATATCTCTAGATACCAAGATCAAAACAATTTATATAACTGTTTAAAGTGAAACATTTTGGAGACAGAAAATGGGGAATGGATGAATCAGACCTATAGTGGGAATTTTATGTATTTTCCTGAACATAAACATTGCATAAGATGGAACGCATCACTTAACATACTGATGAGAAAAAAAAAAGATTGTATAAGGGTTTTTTTTTATTTTTTATGAGTGCATTTATAATTATACAAAATAGTGGGATTTGGATTTTCTTAAGGAGCAGTTGTGTGTTGGATCCTATATACCAGCTTGGGAGAGATAAGTATTTTCAGAAACTTTACAAGCCTATTTAATATATCCATTAGTAAGAATTAAATTATATAACTTACATTAAATTGAATTTAAAAAGGTAATACAAACTTGGTGTGCCTTATGTGAAATGCCTAGGACAAAAAGTGTTTCAGGCTTCAGAATTTTTTGGATTTTAGAAAATTTGCATAGACTTCATTGGTTAAGCATCCTACTCTGAAAATCTGAAATGCTCCAAAATCTGAAATATTTTGAGTATCATGTCAGACCTCAAAAAGCTTCAGACTCTGGAGCATTCTGAATTTCAGATTTTAAGATAAGAGATGTAATAACTCTAAGCTAAATTCATCACTTCCTGTTTTACTGCATTTTGTTATTGTGTATGCTTTGAGAGGTTTATATCGATTATAAACACACATGATAGACATATTATAAAATAGTAAACTACTATAATATATCTCTTCCCAGTTGTACTTTCAGAGATATCACATTATAGTTTGGAATCAGTCATGGTGGGAGAAATAACACCACTGATATTGGTGAATACTATAAATCAAGGCTTTTTCCCTCCAAAGAACTGATTTTTAAAAATTGCCAATATACACTCCTATGGGATATTCTAAAAGTTTGATAAGGAGGGCTGGTTTAAAATTGGTAACACTGTAGCTAGGCACAGTGGCACATGCCTACAATCCCAGTAACTCTGGAGGCTGAGGCAAGAGGATCACAAGTTTGAGGCCAGCCTAAGCAATTTAGTGAGACTCTGTCTCAAAATAAAAAATAAAAGGCCTTGCCTGGGGGTATAGTTCAGTGATTAAGTGATCCTGGGATCAATTTCCAGTATTTAAAAAGAAAAAAACCCATAATACAAATAATTGACCATTCTTTTCTCATAAAGTGGTATAAGTCATACATCTTTAAAGATATGACTTTGGGGATTTAATTTTGATTTGGGATCTCTCTAGCAAGAAATGAAGAGTAAGCATAGGATAAAACCATCAAGAATCATTGTTGAATACTTTTCAGGACCATGCTTTTAGTTCTAACATTTAAAAACCAAAATAGAAAACTTTTTCAAAACACTAAATTAAAAAAATTATATATGTATATGTATGTGTGTGTATGTATATATATATTAGTTGTAGGTGGACATAATACCTTCATTTTATTTATTTATATGTAATGCTGAGCATCAAACTCAGGGCCTTACACATGCTAGGTGAGCTCTCTATCACTGAGCCACAACCCCAGCCCCAGAACACTAAATTTTTGTGAATATGGATGAGTATGAAACTGAACAGTGCAGAAATGTTTCTTAAAATTCTATAGTTTTTCCAAAGTGCTTTACCACATGGAGTAAGAAAGAGGCTACACAGATGACCCTAGTCTCTCATGTGTTGGCATTAACCAAATAAACTAAGCTTTTTGTATCATTTTTTAATATGTTGAGGTTTTATGCAAAATGTCATTAGAAAAAAATATTCACTGAAGAAATTAAGGAAAGAAGGGAGGAAGGAAACCAGAACGTTAGATAATGTAGGTGTGTTTGTATATGGGGGTACATGCATATATGTATACCATCAGAACTTATGAAAGGTATGTTTGTGTGGGTGAAATTTATCAGGAACAGTTTTAGAAGGTATACATGTATACACACATACATACACATATATGTATGAAATTGTTGGTATTTGAGACTTTAAACTTAAATGGTAAGATTATAGAGTATGTAGATAACCTTTTAAAGGGAATAAAAAAACAAGTGTAATTTTGAATCTTAACAGTTACGTTATTTGGGCTAAAGCACAATTTTATGTAGTATATTTTATTATTTGTAAAGCAAAGGCAACTTTATCAAACTAATAAAAAAAGAAACTAAACACTTAAAAATGAAAAGTCTCAAAATTTTTAGACAATAAAAACATTGCTAGTTAGAATATTGTCTCAAGAATATAAGCAAATATCTTTCAAGCTAAACAGCCTTTTAAAAGGGAAAACAAATAAATGCATTAATTTAAATGAGCAGAAATGCATCTACTTTTAAGAACTTTTTCCCCCCTAGAGCAAGCAAATCAACCAGAGGAAAGTGCAATAATAACTGTAAGACTAGGTTTCATGGAAGATGAAATACTGGCTGCATGGAGGATGTTGTGGTCCACACTTTGTTTTCTTTGAGGTCTTCTACCCTAATGGTAACCAGGACCATCTAACTTAGCTTATGAAATCTGACAAGGGTACAACCCATGGCAATAAGGATGCAGGACAGTGATTTTATTTCTTATTTTATTCATTGCAGCCCTAGGGAGAGAGATAACGAGAACAGGAATGAAATCCAGGTCTCCTACATAAAACACTGTGGAACGTTACCACCAGGTCACCAGGAGGGAAAATAACATATTTTATTTTAAAAGACTTTGTTATACTATTTATGATGGAAAATCATTTGTTTTGGGTTGTCCAATAACATTAAAATCTTACTTCCATTAATCATAACTTTCAATGATTATTTTCACAAAAAATTATTTGATATTTGTTTATTGGATTTAAAATATTTAGCTACTGTTTCAGAAATGGGAAAAAAAGACTACTACTAACTTATAAAATATGTCAGATAACTATAAAATAATCAGAAATAACTTTAAAATAATGTGTTTGATTCATTTAATATTCCTACTTGGATGTTTATTGTCTTTCTCTTATTACTACACAATGTTGGAGACACTGATGAAAACCCTAGCAAAATCTGGGAGAAATTACCTGGATTTGACCTTCCTAAGAGCTTAAGAAGATTAAGAAATTCCACAGATGAATTAATGCCTAATTTACTTATATTTGTTGAGCCATGTAAAATTTTTGATATTTGAATGTTTTGACCTAAAAAATGATAAGTGAATATAATTCAATTAAATATATATCTAAGGGCTGGGGATGTGGCTCAAGTGGTAGCGTGCTCGCCTGGCATGCGTGCGGCCCGGGTTCGATCCTCAGCACCACATACAAACAAAGATATTGTGTCCGCCAACAACTGAAAAATAAATATTAAAAAATTCTCTCTCTCTGAAAAAAAACCCCTTTAAAAATATATATATATCTAATAGTGACCTTGACATTCAAACATTCTCTATAAAATAGAGAAAATACTATTATATATCATTCTTATGAGGGTTAAGTGAGCACTACATGTACAGCACATAGGATCATTCCTGTACTATATATGTATATGGGATACAACAGTCATGGAGCTATGTGTCTACATGTAGTTTGTATACACAAATCCTATATCATTATAGTACATATATAGTACATGGGATACAACAGTCATGGAGCTATGTGTCTACATGTAGTTTGTATACACAAATTCCATAAGGAAAATACCATTGGAGAAAACTAGTTGTTGGGAGTTACTGATGATAACATGTCAAATAACAAGTAACTGATGATAACATGTCAAATAACAAGTAACTGATGATAACATGTCAAATAACAAGTAACTCCCAACAACTAGTTTTCTCCAATGGTATTTTCCTTATAGGATTTGTGTATACAAACTACATGTAGACACATAGCTCTATGATTGTTATACCCCATTTAAACCCAAGGCATCCTTCCTTAAAAGCTCATCTGTCAATTACATCATTTTACATCAGTACCTTCTAAAAGCATGCAGATAAGTATTTCAAACCTTCCCAAATAAATACTGGACCAAAATAAAACTTAGGCTTTTAGAGAAGTTGTTGAAAATACAAACAGCAACAAGGGTAACTGGAACATATATTTATCTTCAGTTTCTACTAATGAAAAGGAAAAAAGGGAAACTTTTGAAATGAAAACTTTGAAAATCATAGCAGGATCCCAAACATGGCTAGTATAAGAAGAAAAGTTCATATTTTAGGGTTCCTCAGTTTTTAAAATATTTTATTCTCATATCTCTAAGGAAGAAGAAGCAGACAAATTCATACTTTTTGTAAAGTGTTAAATAAGACAACTAAATCCCAATCCTGTAGGTAATAAATGGTGATGCTAAAACTATAAGATTTGGGTCTCCCAACTTTAGAATTCAGTATTTTGTCTCCTACTTGCCTATTATTATGCTCTCTCAGCAGAAATTACCATGATAAATTATTTTGGGCATTGATTAATTTAACAAATATTTACTGTGAGTCTAATGTATACACATTTTTTATGATAAGTTCGAAACCAGGAAAAAGTTCTAATGAGAAAAGGATATAGGCTTTGAAACAAAGTAATCTGGGAAAGCAAATGCTACTTAAATACATAGTTCTACAGACAAAAATTACAGTATGACTTCATTGTATGACATCTGTAATGATCCTATTTACAAATAGGGTTATATTCTGAGGTACTGGGGGTTAGGACTTTGTTTTGGTTTGGATGTTAAATGTCACCCAAAGGCTTATATATTCAAGGGTTGGTCCTAAGCTGGATGGTGCTGTTGGGAGATGGTGGTACCTTTAGGAGATGGGGCCTTGGGAAAGGAAGTTATTTCACCTGGAGTATGTGCTTAAAGGGGATGTTGGGTCACTGCTCCTCCCCCTATTTTTCTAACTGCCATACATTCACCATGATGTATTACTTTGCCACAGGCCCAAAACCAACAGAATCAAGCAACTATGGACTGAAGATTCTGAAACTATGAGGCAAAATACATATTTAAATTAAGTTAGGGCATTTTGTCACAGTGACAGAAAACTAACACAGACCTTAACATGAATTTGGGGGGAATATAACTCAACTCCTAACACAAAAGTCAGAAGGAAGATGGAGGAAGTAAAGGGTTTAAAATTATTGCATTGTCTGGGAAGTGGCTAAGAAATCAATACAAGATTGCAATAAGATGCATTTTACATGTTTTATATTATCCACTAAAAGAAAATGAAAAAGGAATACATATATATATATATATACATATATATATATATATATATATATATACCAAATTCATGGAAGGGTAAAATGAAATATTAAAACTTAATCAACCCAAAAGAAAGCAAAAGAGGAAACAGAAATGAATATAAAATAAGAGGGAGAAGGGGAAATACTGGCAAATGACACTGGTCAAAGTATATTGGTATGTTGTGTGCAAGAATGAATATGTAACAAAAATTCCACTATTATGTATAATTAACATATAAAATATGGAAACAAAACTTTATTTTAAAAAGAGGGACCAGTAGAAAGCAAATATTAAGATGACAGATTCAAATTCCAAAATGTCATCATAATACTAAATGTAAATAGATTACTCATCCAAAATTTCAAAAACTATAACACTTTAGTAATAATAAAAATTGTAAGCAAACAGGAAGCAATATCAGAAAGATATCTGCAAAATATGCATCTATTAGGAAACTAAACATGAATAAAAAATAGGAAAGGAAATTAGAACACATTTTGATCTTTATGAAAACCAGAATATAATAATAAAATTTGTAGGATACAGCTAAAAGACTGAAGTATTCAAACCAGTGACTCAATATTTCATCTACCATAAGACACCAGAAAAAGGGAAAATTAAACAGAATACAGAAAAAATTAATTTAAAAGTAGAAATCAATGCCTTACAAAGCTGAAAAACAATATAGAAAAAATCAATGTAACTAAAAACTGATTTTTAAAGATCAGTAAATTGGATGTACCTCTAGACAGCCTGATCAGGACTAAAACAGTAGATATAAATTGCTATGCTAATACCAGCTGGACGCATGCCTGTAATCTCAGGAGTCAGGAGGCTGATGCAAGAAGATTCTGAGTTTAGAGTCAGTCTCAGCAAAAGCCAGGAGCTAAACAACTCAGTGAGACCCTGTCTCTAAGTAAAATACAGATAGGGCTGGGGATGTGGCTCAGTGGTTGAGTGGCCCAGTTCAGTCCCCAGTACGAGGAAAAAAAAATCTAATAGCATAAATAAAGATGAAATATCAATATAAATTCTATAGATATTAAAATAGTAATAAGGGAATTCTAGGAATAACTCTTGTCAGTACATTAAACAACTTAGATGAAATAGTCATATCCCTTCATAGACACAAACTATCATAGCTCACCAGAGAAGAAACAGATAAAAAATTCCACAAATGTGTCTAGAAAAGAGAAGAGAAACATCTTCCAATGCATTCTATGAGGTCAGCCTCAGATGATATGATAAGCAGACAAAAATGTTAAAACAAAGCACTAAGACCAGTATGAACACAAACTAAAAAGAAAATGAAATTCACATTGTATAAAAAAATGATAATATGTAATGACCAAAACAGAGTTTGTCCCAGGAACTTAAGAGTGGTTTAACATTTTAAAATTAACATAATTCAATGAATTATATATTAACAGATAAAAGAGAAAGACCATGTAACCATCCTTTTTAGATGCAGAAAATAAACAATCTGGAAAAAAAAATTCAACATCCATTCATGATGAAAACTCAGTAACTAGAAATAGAAGGAATTTTCCCCAAGATGATGAAGAATATCTGTTAAAGCCTAGAGCTAGCATCATAATAAGTAATGAAAAGATAATACTTCCTGAGATCCTTATAAGGATGTCTTTTTTCAATACTTCTTTAAAAAAAAAAAAAACAACACTGAATTGGCAGTCCTATCCAATCAAAAGGCCACAAAAAGATACAGAGCTTCCAAACTGGAAACTAAGAAGTAAAACTTTATTCACTTGTAGGCAACATAATTATTTATGTAGAAAATCCTAAGGCAAGGGGTAAAGAAGCAACTAGAACTAATAAGTTAGTTGAGCAAAATTGTTGAATACAAGATCAATATACAAAAATCAGTTCTATTTCTATGTATTAGTAAAAAATCATCAGAAATAAAACAATGTATATATGATCAATTGCTTTCTAATCAAGATACCATGGCAATTCAGTGAAAAATGATAATCTTCAACAAATGGAGCTGGAACATGGCATAGTCATATGTAAAAAGGTTTGAATCTAAAAAAGAAAAAGTTTGAACTTTGACGTCTACTTCACACAATATGGAAAAGTTGACTTGAAATGGATCACAAATCTAAATGGAAGAAAAAAACTATACAATTTCTAAAAGGGAACAGGAGAAAATATTAGTGACTTTATTAGTGACTTTGGGTTTGCAAAGATTTCCTAATTAGGATTTAAAGGATTAAATATAAAAGAAAAAATTTTGTTAATGGGAACATCTGAATTAAAGACTTTTTGCTTTCAAAAGATACTTTTACGAAGAAAAATCAAGTTATCTTCATTTTATTTATTTATTTTTATATGGTGCTGAGGATTGAACCCAGTGCTTCACACATACTAGGCAAGTGCTCTACTACGGAGCTACAACCCCAGGCCCTCAGGGAAAGATTTTTAACACATCTCTTGGCGCAACTGGTTAACAAGCAAGCAAAAACTGAATGATAATAACAAGAGAATTCAAAACATAGTTAATAAACTATCTGGCATATACAGAATACAGAAACCACAGTTACACAATTCTTTCAAGAGTAAATCAAACATTTGAAATAGTTGAACATAGGTATAATTGGATTGGATGCTTGTCGGCATAAGGTTAATGTGTTAGGAGCCTGGTCCCTAGTGTGGCAATGTGGTTGCTGATGGAACCTTTAAGAGATGGGGTCAAGTACGTAGTCCTTAAGTCATTTGGGATATTGCCCTACAAAAGGAATGCTAGTCTCCTGAAAGGAGTTCTTCCAAGAGTAAGTAGTTATAAAAGCCTGAGCCTGACTCCTGAATCTCTCTCTGGCTTCCTGCTTCAAACTGACAACAAGCATAAAGGGAGGTGGAACAGAGTGAATGGGAGCCAAGTTTTTGTATTCTATCGAAATTAAGTTGGCATTAATCCTAACTAGATTGTTATAAGATGTTAATTGTAATCCTTACAGAAACCACAAAAGATGCTCAGACTTGTATGTTAATTTTAATAGCACCTTCATTTATGATAGCCCAAAAGTAGAATTAACTTAAATGTCCATCAGCTGATGAATGGATAAACAGTATATCACATACCCACAAATGGAAATATTATTCAGTCACAAAAAGAATGAAGTACTGTTACATGTTACTCCATGGATGAACCTTGAGAACATTATGCCCAATTTAAAAAGCCAAACATATAAGGCCACATATTATTTGATTCCAATTATACAAACTATCCAGAATAGGCAAATCTATATAGATGGAAAGTAGATGAGTGTTTGCCAGGGGAGAGGAGAGCAGAGAATTGAAATTAACTTCTCACAGGTACCATTAGCACTGTTTAGAGAATGAAAAGGCAAGCCAAAAATAGAAGAGAAGGATACAAAGACTAATTTCTGAACTGTTTACAGACCAGTATCAAAAGATAGGCAATCGAGTAAAAAAATAGACTTGGAAAGGCACTTCATATAAGTAGTTATCAGTGTTCAGTAAACATAAGAAATGGTGTTCAATTTAATCTTCAAAGGATATGAAAATTATACCATAATTAGATATCACCACAAAACTACCATAATGGTTAAAATATAGAAGACATGACCAAGTACTGGCTAGGATGTACAGTAACTGGAACTATCATATTTTGCTTGCCATTGAAGGGTACACTGGTATAAACATTTTAAAAAATGATTCAGAAATATTTACTCAAGATGAGCTATGACCTGAAAGTTAACTCCAAAAATAAAATTTTATATATAGACAAACTGGAAGACATGTAAGAGAATGTTTGCAAGAAAATTAGTTATTATAGCCATGAACTGGAAATACCATATTTCTCTAACAAAATAAAATATACTGTTTACAAATGATTATATAGCAATGAAAATAACCTACTGGTAAACATAATCATGGATAAATCTTACAAATAAAATACTGAACACAGAAAATCTGAAGTAAAGGAGTACAATAAAATGATTCTCTTTGTAAAATTCAAAATGTGGGCAAAATGCCTATGGCATTAGAAGTCTTGATAATTGGAAAAAAGAAGGCAGCAACTAGGAGGAAACATAGGCAATGTTCTAGTAATTGATCTTAGCAATGGTTAACTTGGTGTGCCTTGGATATATCTTGGTGAGCTGTATAGCTATATTTTATGTACTTTTCTATAAGTGTTTTACTCAATTAAAACAACTTTTTAAAAGTTTATTTACCTGTTTTTTCTGTGTCCTGTTCCTGTTTTCCAGCCAATCATCCATTTGCTCCTCAATTTCTTCTATAGAAGTTCCATGATCATAAGACTGAACATATGTATTTTCTAAAGGCATGTATACAGGAAATTCGGGTTTTGGTTTTTTAACTTTAACTTTCTTCTGTTCTAAAAAATGTTTAAAAGAACCAGTTATTGGAATGTCTTAAGAATAAAAAGGATTTAAAAATATTCTAATAGTTTAGTCATAGACCATATCATGAAAGAACACATGGATGATTTTTTTAAATCACAACAGAACTTCTTTGTTTTGAATAATCTGCTGCAGTTTTCTTGTATATTAATCACTGCATTATTTTAAAATAAAACTTAGATGTTAATATGATGATTATGACATTATCACCGTACCTTTAGTTTTCAAAGTACGTTTCACCAAACATTTCATTTTGGCACAATAGAAAGACCTTTAACTTCATGTCTTAATCCTATGTTTAATATGTATTAGTTATATAATATTGGGCAAGTAACTTAATACTTAGGAGAAGTAACCATTTTTTCTGTAAAATAAATTGGCTCTCAATAAATAGTATATATTTATATTTTCAATATTTTACAAAGATAAAAAATTAGCTGGCAACATCAGGAATAGTTATAAATACAATCATGTGTGACATAATGATGTTTTTGTCAATGAACATACAATGGTAGTCCATAAGATTATATTGCCTAGTGACATCAAAGCCATCTTAGTGTGTGTAAGCACCCTATGATGTTCCCACAATGATGAAATTGCCTAATGACACATTTCTCATAATGTATTCCTGCTAAGAAATGCCCAACTGTAAATGGCTATCAACTGGGCTCTCTACCACATCCCATTCTGATCAGCGACTCAACATGAAGAAGTGACTCATTCTTAATTACTATCATCAAAACTTACCAAACCTCGAAACGATATTTTCATCCCCCTGTATTGGCATGCATTTGTTTATGTGTGCTATAATGCCAATGTAATAAAATAAGTAAATACTGAACCCATAAATGTTTAAATTCAATGAGAAAAGGATTTAATAAATGATTCTGCAAAAATGGAATACTCATTTGAAAGAAAACTGGACATAGTCTTATAAGCATTTTCTAAAATAAATTTCAACTGGATAAGAGAGTTTATTTTAAAAGTAATACAAATCTTACAAATTATATTAAAAATGACATTTTTAAAAAGGAAGAGTACATCTTAACTACTGAAAACCCAGATTCTTCAAAAGACAGATGTATCAAGAAGATAGAACATAGAATAAAGGCATCAAAAAGACAAAAGATAGAATAAACCTATCAAGAGACAACAGATTTCAAAAGAATATTTGCAATTCAGAGAAGAAACAGAAGATTAATATAAAGAGTATAATAAAGAGATTAAATAAATTGACAAAGGAATAGGCAACCCAATTAAAAAAAATAGGTAAAGGTCATGAATAGGCAATACACAAATGAACAAATCCATTGGCCAAGAAACAAGAAAAGATGTTCTACTCTCTAAAGGTTAAAGAAATGCAAATTTGAGCAATGTCAAATATGGTTGTGAACCATCAAATAGATAGAAAATTTAAAAGCCAATAATATGTGTTATTGGCAGAGAAAAAGCCATCTCTAAATTGGTGGTAAAAATGACAATTATTATAGCCTTATAGGAGAGCAGTCTATAAACATCTATTAAAATTAAAATTTAACCTTTTCCCTAGCAACAAAAGCATTAGAATGTAATTGTATGTGTGTATGTATATAAGTATATGTGTGTGTGTGTATAACTATTTTTTCTTTTCTTTAGAGAGATATAAAACTAGTAACAATAATTGCTTAGTAGGAGAAATGACTGAATAATTATTGAACATGCATCCACAATGAGAAACATTAGATCACCACTGAAATAGAGCTATAGCAGTTGACTAATAGAGATTCCATGAGTTTCAATAACAAAAGCAAGATGAAGAAAAGCATATAAGTCCATACATTAAGGCAAAATAACACCTCTCCAAATCCCTATGTGTACATATCTGTATATGTTTGTACATATTACATATATTCATGTAAATATATTTGAATATTAGTCTATAATCCATATGGAAAAAAATATGGATTAATATACTAAGGTATGTTGGGAGAAAGATGGAGGAGAGAGGAAACATAGAGACAAACAATAAAGGAAAAGAGAAGAAACACCACAATAAAAAATAAATAACATATGAATATACTTTTATATACTTTAAAAATTATTGACATAAACATAAGATTAAAAAGGTGATACAACATAAATCTATCTGAAAGTGCAGATTTCTAAAACTACATGTCAATAGCTTAGTAAATTTTAAATTCTGTGCCATTTTAATAATGTAGGGCTAAGTTTATATCATCTAACATTTTGCAATTGGCAAGATCTTACATATATTTTTTAAAATAGGTATTTTCAAAACTAAATGTCTTTTAGAAAATATGCCTCTAAATTAAAGGCTTCTATTTACTAAGCAGTCTCATCATCTCTCTAATTCTCTACCTTTAGTAAAACCTATATAATCAGCATGGATCCAAGCATCATGAATTCTGGAAGTAATGAACATATCATTATTTATACTTCATTCAGGAAAAAACAAATCTCAGACTATTTTTAGCAGCATTATGAAGTTTATATGAAAAATTCTGAGTTAAATATTCTCTCTCTCTTTAAAAAAATCAAACCAATTAACTAAAGAAAAAAATCAAATAACAAAATAAAAAATAAATAGCAAAAAAGCAAAAGTAAAACCCTGATTCATTACATGTTTGGTGAAGAGAAATAGTTTCATCATCCCCCCAAAATTAATTCAGTAAGATTATCAAAGGAATGATAAATGAGCCAATTATCATTTTAAGGGGGTCCTTCAGTTTAATGTTCCTTCCAAACAAAGTGGCCCAGGAATAAACAAAACAAAAACAAACTAATTCTGAGACAGTGTAACTCTGCGGTGGAGCACTTCCGATTATTACAAGGCCCTATTCAATCCCTAACACCATAAAACAAACAAATAAACAAAAACATTCCGGCACAAGTAGTCGGTTTATTAAATACTTAAACAACTCAATTTATAAGCCAGCTACTTTGATCAAATATTTTCTGTCTCAAAGTACAAGTGTTTATTGTGGCAGGACCCATTTACCAAACAGTGATTAAGGTTCTTTGGTCAGGAACTTCAGGCTATTTTTCAGGTCTTAAGATTAACACTTGTACCTTGATAGTATTGTAGAAATTAAGCAAGACACAACATCTTAAAGGTATCTTTTTTTAGCACACACAAGTAATTTTTCTTGGGAAAATATTCTGACAATAACAACCACTGTTTCAGGCAAGCAAGTCAGAAAAACTGTAGCCACACCCTCTTCCCCATACCTCTCATCCCTGTAAAGGGTAATGGGAAGACCAGAATTCTGCCCTTACCAGCCTGCAATGAGGCACTCCAACTATCCCACGAGAAGGATGTGAGAGAAGGCTGAGAGGTAATGAAGATTCTCCCCTCCCTCTGTGGAGTCAGTGGAGACCACATGAGTATGCTGGACTTTCAGGTCTACTGAGCAGTAATAAGATATCTGTGTCTTTCCCTGACACAATGGTTTCAGAGGAAGCCTAGTGAAGAATCAGGGCTTTTACAACTGCTTAGTGGCACTTGGAATACCACCTTCTATAATATTGAAAGATAGAGATCGGTAAAGCAGATGAAAATCATGGCTTTTGTATATGCCATCCACAAGAAACTCACTTCAAGTATAAATACAGGTAGGTTGAAAGTAAAAGGATTGAGAAAGATATACCATGCAAACATTAACCAAAAGAAAGCAGAGATACTTCATTCCTATCAAAGTAGACTTCAGAACAAAGAAAATCTGGGATGAAAAGGGATACTGTATAATGACTTAAAAAAAAGGGTCAGTCTACCAAAAAGACATAGCAATCCTAAATGTGTATGCACCCAGCAACAGAGCTATAAAATAAAATGCATAAAACTGATGGATCTGAAAACAAATTCAAAATTATAGTCAAAGACTTCAATACCCCTTTCTTTATATTTAAAAGTACAACTAAATAGAAGGTAAGAAAGGATATAGAACTAAACAATATCATCAATCAACTGGATTTAACTCACATATGTAGAACCTTCCATTTAACAAAAGCAGAATACACATTCTTTTCAAATACATGTGGAATATATGCCAAAGAGAGACAATATCTTGGACCATAAAACATACATCAACAAATTTAAATTAACTGAAATCAGAGTGTGTTTTCTCATTAAAAGTGAATGAAACTTGAAATTTGTAACAAAAGGTAAAAGGAAGATGCCTGAACTCTAGGAAATTAAAGAACATAATTTTAAATAATAAATGTATCACACAGAGAAAATCCAAGAAAGAAAAACAATGAATCTGAATCAAATGAAATTACAATATATCAAAATATGTGGGACACAGCCCAAACAGTGCAGAGAAGGAAATTTATTTATTTATTGATACCTGGCACTGTTTTTTTTTTAAATTAACTTTTCAATCATTATCTGAAAAGAAAACATTTTAGAGTAATATCCTTTAAAATAGCTCTGAGCAGACTGTGGTTGTGGCTCAGTGGTAGAGAGATTGCCTAGCATGTTTGAGGCACTGGGTTCGATTTGCAGCACCACATATGAATAAATAAATAAAAATAAAGGTCCTTAACAATTAAAAAAATAAATTTAAAAACCCCAGCTCTGATAAAGCATGACCACTACTATGTATCATAAAGCAGGTACAAGAAGTTGTACATTCAGAGTATGATATAGTACTGTCCTACATCTATGATAATAGAGGATATAATTAGAAAGGCATTATTTGAGACTTGATTCTACTTTCCAGCAGAGGCCCAAAGGATGGTATGACACAGCTCTGTAAAGAAGTGTACTTCCTTAGGATTTCCTTTCATTGGTGGCACAGTTCCCAATACTCATTTGTAGAGAGGGAGATTTATAGCACTAAATGTTTACATTGAAAGAGAGGGAAGGCTTCAAATCAATATCTAAATGTCTACATAAATAAACTAGGAAACAAAGATGAAAACAAAACTGAAATGCATTCTGCTGTCATGTATAATTAGAACAAATTTTAAAAAAGATGAAAACAAGCCTAAAGCAAGCAGAAGAAAGGCAATAACAAAATCAACAAAATTGAAAACAAAAACAAGAAAAAAATCAGTGAAAAAAAGAATTCTTTGTAAATATTGATAAAATTTAAAAACATCTGACAAAATTGGTAAAGAAAAAAGAGAGAAGACAAAAGTTACCAATATTAACACTGAAAAGGGGGAAATGATAGGACATACAAACATGAAGAGAAAAAGCAAGTATTAGAAAAACTCTAGATATATAATTTTTTTTTAGTTGTCAGTGGATTTTTTACTTTATTTCTTTATTTATATGTGGTGCTAAGGATCGAACCCAGGGCCTCACACATACCAGGCAAATGCTCTACCACTGAGCCACAATCCCAGTCCCTAGATATATAAATTTGATGATTTATATGAAATCAACCAATTTCTCAGAAATACAAATTATACCAACTATGGTCTGGGGATGTGGCTCAAGCGGTAACGCACTCGCCTGGCATGCACGGGGCGCTGGGTTTGATTCTCAGCACCACATAAAAATAAAATTAAATATATTTAAAAAATTATACCAACTCTCCATGAAATAGATATATAAAATTGATATTTGAATAGCCTTAAACTACAAAGGAAAATTCATTCGTAATTTAAAAACTTCACAAAAAGATAAGCTTAGGTGGTGTCACCAGAGAACAATGCCAAACATTTAACACCAATACTACACATTTTTTAGAAAATAAAACACTTCCTAATTTATTATATAAAGCTAGTATTACTCTGATACTAAGGTCATACAAAAAACAATATAAAAGAGAAACCTAATATTGTAGTTGGAATGCTTATGCCCCTCCAAAATTCATGTTGAAACAATCTCCAGCAAGGTAGGCTTTTTAAGAGGTGATATGGTCATAGGGGATCCTCCCTCAGGAATAGGATTAAGGCCTATATAAAAGAGGCTTCATACAGTGGCACCTTTTCCTCTTCTGTCCCTTCTGCCATGTGAGGACACAGTACTTGTCCTCTCCCCATGACACAGCAACACAATACCATCCCAGAAGCAGAAACTAAAAGGCAAAGGAACTAGAATAGCTAAAACATTTTGAGAAACAAGAATAAAATGAGAAGAATCACTTAATCCAATTTTAAAAGTTGTATGGCCACATAATCAAGACTATCATATTGACAGAAGAAAAGAAATATAGACCAATGAAACAGCATAAAGAATCTAGAAGAAAATTCTTATGCACACACAAGTAAGTGCAATTGATTTAAGACAAATATTAAGTGAAATTCAATGGAAGAGAAATATATTTCCAAAAACAATGCTGAAGCAAAAAAAAAAAATGAACTTCAATCTAAACCTCACTAAAACTTTAGGACAAATGAACTCAAAATGGACCACCGAGGCCTAGCTCAGTGGTGCATGCCTGTGACCCCAGTGAGAGGCCGAGGCAGAAGGAATGCAAGTTCAAAGCCAGCCTCAGCAACAGCCAGGCACTAAGTAACCCAGTGAGACCCTGTCTCTAAATAAAATACAAAAAATTGGCTGGGGATGTGGCTCAATGGTTGAGTACTCCTGAGTTCTATCCCCAATACTTCCCCCAAAAAGGAACACAGGATTGTGTAAAATTATAATTTTTCAACAAAATACAGTAGGAAACTGTTAAATCTTTGACCTAAAACAATTCATAGAAAACAATTAGATAATTATTCTAATTATCAAAAATTAGAATTTAAAACTTGCTCTACAATGAAAAGACAAGCTACAACTGGGAGAAAACATTTACAAATAACATATCTGATAAAGGACTCATATCTAAAATATAGAAAGAACACTCAAAACTCAACAATAAAAAAGATTCAATTAGGAAACAGGCAAAAGATATAAGGTTACATTTCACTGAAGAGAATATTTGGTTAGCAAATAAGCACACGCAAAATGTTTCACCATCACTAGAAATCAGGGGAATGTAAATTAATACCATAAAATCTCTATAAACTTATTGGAACAGCTAAAACTAAAAATAGTGACAATGTCATATGCCAGTGAGGATTCAGAGACCAGCATCTGCACACATTGCTGGTGGAATCTAAAATGGTACAGTCATTCTGGAAAATAGCTTTACAGTTTCCTAACACTCTAAACATAAATTTACCATATGATCCAGCAATTGCATTTTTGGCCATTTCCCAGATAAATGAAAACTAAGTTTATACAAAAACTTGTCCATGTATAGCAAGTTTATATACAATAGCCAAAAATATAAACAACCAAAATGTCCTACAATTGATGAATGCTTAAGCAAATTGTGATACATGAATACCATGGAATATTATTCTTCTATGAAAAATGAATTATTGATACATAGAAAAACTTGGCAGTATGCTGTGTGAAAAAAGCCAATCTCAAAAGGTCACATATTTTATGATCCTCAAAAATCAAATTCTTAAAATGACAAAGTTATAGAGATGAAAAATACATTAATAGTTGCAGGATATTAAGGATATCAGGGCATGGTGAAAGAAACAGGAGTAACTGCGGGGAGAATAAGAAAAAAGATAAAACAATGCTAATAATGCCCCAGTATGGATTGGGGTGGTGGTTACATGAATATATAAATATGATAAACTAGTACAGAAGTACCAGTTAACACTTTGTATCAATGTCAATATCCTGGTTTTGGTAGATAAGCTATCAGAAATGAGAGAAACTGAGATGAAGGTACATGGAACTTTTTTTGTGCTATCTTTGTAACTTTCTGTGAGTCTATAATTATTTCCAAGTAAAAACAAACAGAAAAACATTATACAATTTTGTTGTAGCAACAATGAAAACAGGAAAAGATTCTAATATTAGGTGACTAGTACTTGTAGTTTGGGTTTATATTTCCAGAGACATCATTATATATGGATTTAAAGGGACCATATATATAGATTAAGGATGATATAGTCTGGAAAACTGAGCTGATTATTCAAAAAACAGTTTTAGTGATGACAAAGACATTCTTGAAGAAATGTTGTTGAAGAGTTTAAATTATTTTAAGAAGTATGAGGGTGGAAAAGAGTAATAGAGTATTTCTCCCCACTACCTGCAGCGCTGGAAATTGAACCCAGGACCTCATGCATACTCGGCAAGTGCTCTAACACTGAGCTATAATCCAAGTGCTAGTATTTCTAAATTAATTAATTAATTCAAGACATTTACCAAGTATGTAGTATATATATGCCTGGCATTGTTCTAGGCTCTAGGTTTATAGCCACAAAGGATATATATATATATATATATCAGACAGGCTATATACCAGACAGCATGAAGCTTATAAATTCACACATTATTTTAAAAAGCATAATACTAAATTAGGTATTCATTTCCAAATTAATAGGTAAATTTTTGATTAAAATTTGAGTTATCAATCTATAGCCACAAACATTTATATATTCCATTAGATAAAAAAACTTCCTGGAATCATTTTAGAGAGAAGAGTAAAACATAGTGCATATATATATAGCACTATGATTTGAAATATTAAAGGCATTGTTAATTTATATTTGAACTATATTATCTAAAAAATTCACTCTTTTATTATAATTAGGGTAAACTATTCTTTAGGGATTTTGTATCTACATACAAAATCTTGGGAGTAGGGCTTCTATTGGGTTTTAAAATATAATATGGCTCCTAAGTTGAGGTACAGAGTTTCAATTAGTCCTGTTTCCAAATATAATGGAGCTGGGGACTGATCATGCCTTATCATAAATAAAGTTATCTTCAGTTATCTTGTTATTCTCCTATCCATGAACACCCTATACATAAGGCAAAGTCAATGTTTTAAATCTAAATTGGAGCTACACTTCCCCTCCAAGCCTCTTTTTTCCTCTTTCTCATCAACCTGTGAATTAATTTATACATCAGCATCAGCATCTCCTTTCTTCATGAACCCAAGTTTCTAGGAAACGAATATTCTTTATCTTAAGGAAGGTGAATGCACTCTCATCCTGAGACACTAAAAAGGCATATTCTGTCCCCACTGTCACTAAATGTCTCATCCTACTTTGTGTCTCCTTGATAACCAACTTAGGTCCACCACTGGAACACGCAACGGGGTACACAAAACAAGCAGCAAAACATGACTAATGTCAAAAACAGTATTTTTACATATAAAGATGTACTTGGCAGGAGGGTTTGATAACTTTTGTAATTTTAACATCATAAAAGTTATAGAGAAAAGAGCAAAGGAATTACTAAGTTTTACTTCTACCTTTTCTTTTATCTATTCAAACAATGACCTTTACAAACAATATCTCTATAAAATGAGCTAAACATTTATTTTCCATTCATCGATAATGTATTATTTTTAAAAAGCTAGTGAGAAATGTAAGAAAGGATTTAAATGTTTTTGCCACAAAAAAATAAAAAAAATTTGAGAAAACAGATATTTGCCCTGATTTGAACATATATAATACATACATGTATCAAAACATCACATGGTATCCCATAAATATGTGCAATTTTTAAGTGTCAATTTAAAAACTTAAAAAAAAATGAGCCAGACCTGGTGGCACACTCCTGTATTCCAGTTACTTGGGAGGCTGAGGCAGGAGGTTTGCAAGGTCAAAGTCTGGCTTGACAAATTAACCAGACTCTGTCTCAAAAAAAAAAAAAAAAATGGTGGGGATATATCTCAGTGGTAGAGAGCCTCTGGGTTCAATCCCTAGTACCAAAAAGATAAAGAAAAATATATAGATTTACATATAGAAACACACACACACACATATATATGTATGTACATATATGTACATATATATAAATGAATTTTCCATTCATGATGTGAATTGTTTCATTTTCATTTTTAATTCTTAAAAATTGGCTTCTATTGATTTATAATGGGAATGGGAATTATAGTTCCGTGGTAAAGCATTTGCCTGGGTTTGATCCCCAACACAGAAAACTTTCTAAAAAGTGATTTAAGGATGAAATTCACAAAAATAGAGAATGTATAAAAATATCCCAAATACTCAAAAAATATATATTCTTATAAATAAATATTTATTTATTTAAACTTATAAAATTGATTAAAGGTTTATAAAAATAAGTGCCAAACATTTCCCAGAGATTGACAATTTTTTTGCACAAAGATTTCTTAGAAGGATATTTATTTTTAAGAAATTAACTTTTTTACACTCCCCCCCTTCTCTGAAATATCATTTTAATAAGACCACCACACCCTATTCAAGGTAGTTCTGATACAAGCCTCTGAGAATACGGCACCGTAAGCAGTAAAGCAGATACATGTGAGGGAAGATTAGCAGTTAGGTGGTGAAAATTAACTTAATCTGCTTGAGTTGCACTAACTCAATTAAATAGAAATATTATTATGAACTCAGTATTCCAATGATAGTCTTTAAAACTAAGAAGGATGGGGCAAATGAAATGCACACTGGGGGTTTTGGGATGCCTTTATGTATTAATTCTACAGTACATAATGCAGAACACTATAATGAAATTAACAAAATTAATTAAAATATTCTTTTCATGTAACCATTAGAAACTACATTAAAATACACAAGACAGTTTTCCACATTGTTAACAGTGAATGTGTCTGTTCTTTACCATTCTTAATGTTGATACCATCACCTTTTCCAAATCTATCACTAATAGGAAAATAAAGAAAGAGAAAAAAACAGCAGTCTCATTACCTAGAGCCTAGTATGAGTATTGTTTTAAATGTTTTATTACATTTACTTATTCCATTCTGAGTTTCAATAACTGATAAACTAGTAATAGATTTTCAAATGTTTCAGAAGACTATTATATATCTACTGAAGAACAGAGAGGGCTATCAGATACTTATTTAAGATTTTGTGTTCCTTCACATTTTTAAATTAAAGAACAAAATAAAAGTATTATTAAAATCTTAGAATTTTAATCAAATTCTTAGAACAAAATTCTTTGAACATAGCTGGGGATACATTTTAGTGGTAGAACCCCTGCATATCATGCATGAGGTCCAAATACTGTAAACAACAACAACAAAAATCTTTGAACAATTTTAGAAAAAATGACTACAAACTTCAGAAGGAGCTTTTTCATTGTGATAAATACTTAATATTTAACCTGTATTCTTTTACAGGCCATATGTATAAGTAGTTCATTATCATTAGATAATTCTAACATATGCAAAAATTGAAAAGTAGTAACTGGTTTGTTACAAAAATTATATGAAGCTATGAAAGCTATGAAATATAGTGTGTTCACACTCTCTCTACAGGTAAAATCTAGGTTAGTTTAATATTTTCTTCTTTTATTAATGTGATTTTTTTCCTTTTGGTAATCTGAAAGGCTTGAAAATACTTATGTACTATTTTACTTAAAAACAATTATATAAAAATTACATTTGTAATTTCATTTGCCCATTTCTTCCCACCACATGCATCTGCCAACCTTAATATGTAATCTTCTATTATCCTAATTCTTCTCTCAACAGAAGTTTGCTTTAAAGAATTATATAACTTGGGCTGGGGATGTGGCTCAAGCGGTAGCCCGCTTGCCTGGCATGCATGGTGCGCTGGGTTCGATCCTCAGCACCACATAAAAATAAAATAAAGATGTTATGTTCACTGAAAACTAAAAAATAAATATGAAAAATCCCCCCCTCGCTCTTTAAAAAAAAGAATTATATAACTAACATGAATATTATTTTGTAATTGTCTTTTGTAATTGTCTAGAAACTTGTCTAAATGCTTAGGTGACATTTATAAATATACATAGAACTATACTTATTTATAATTCATAATCCATTCATCCATTTACTGAACATTTGCTTTGGGCCAGAACACTATTCAATGCTGCAGACACAATGTAAAAAAGAAACAGTCCCTAAAGCTGCCCAGAAACATGAAGGAACATTGTAGACAAAAAATAGCACCTTTAAAATTACTATGCCCTAACCTCTGAATCTTGGAGTGAACAAATGCAGATAAAGTCTCTACCATCATGGAGCTTATATTATATTCTATTGGGAGAAACCAGATGTAAATAAAACTAATAAATAATGTTAAGTGTGTGCGATGCTATGGATAAAATAAAGCAATGTAAAGAGACACAGCATTTATATGTGGGAAAGATATAGAAAAGCTAAAATTAGATAAAAAGACCAAGGGTTGGAAAACGTCTTCTTTAATAGTATGTTCAACTTTTCCTAAAATCAGGAAGAACTATCTTTAGTATTCAATGGAAGATTTCTTTATAATATGCTGATCATTTATTCAAGGTTGCTCACATCATACAACAATATTGCAAACAGAACAAAGACTTTCACATCAATACTATAGCATTGTACAGTACTGTTAAAATATACGGTAGTTGATTAGATTTGGCACTAAATATCAATTGTGCCTGGCATGGTGACGCATGCCTATAATCCCAGCAACTAAGGCAGCTGAGGCAGGAGGATACAAGTTCAAGCCCAGCCTCTCCAGCTTAGTGAGACTTTGTCTTAACATAAAAAATAAAAAGGGCTGGGAATGTAGCTCAGTAGTAGAGTGCCCCTGGGTTCACTCCCTAGTGCTCATCTCCCAAATCAATTATAATTATAGTACTGAATATAACAGGACTTTACTTGAGGAGTTGTGTGACTCCATATTGATTTTATCCCTCCTTTGGATTTTGGACTTTGAGTTTAGTAATAAAGAATTTTCTATGCACAATACATTAAGTACAAGTGAATCTATTGGAAAGTGGTACAGAAATATTAAAAACTTTAATGACTACTGAATATGAATTTAAAGGCAATCCAAATTTAGTCAGTTTTATATGACACTGTTAACAAAGCAAGAGAATCTTTAAAACTCACTTGGAAGTGTTTCAAGTTCATTTCTAGTCAGTGCATCTTCTTTTTCCTTCAATCTTGTTTCTTTATATTTAGCATAAAACTGCCCAGCATCCTTAAAAAAGAAGTTATAAGTAAATTAACATAAAAATCAGTTTGCTTTAACAGTGTTTTCACTATAATTTCCTTTTAAAGCAGTATATTCATTTTATAAGTAGCCATTCTTTTTTTAATATATATTTTCAAATTTTATGATGAACACAAGAAACCGAATAAATACTTCTCTACAAGTTTTCTCTCCTGAAGAGCTAAAGCCAGAAACTGCATGAGTATAAATTTAAGTAAACTGTTTTCTCTCAAATATGAAAAGGAGCTTTACACTTCCTGTTTTCTTCCATCATATGGCATTTTCTTGAAATCATACTACTAGATGGACAGAGAAAAACTCACTTTCTGAACTGAATTATTTGGCAGCACTCAGTCTATTTTCATATTAGTCCCTTACCTCCAATATATTTTCAAAACTATTATGTGCAGATCTGATGATAAAACAAATATGAACATGGTGATATAAATGAAAAGTCATCACTCCTCCTTCCATCACCTTTAGATGCCAGTAGAGAACTATAATAATGGAGGATTGAGGACTGAGGACACATAATACACACACTTAGGTAAGATATAGTGGCTAAAGTCTCAATGAGTGACACATATATAAGACTTCAGCAAGGTGCCCCCCAAATGACTAGGCCTTAAATAATCACAGACATGAAAATAAACAAATTGATGCTTTAGGTATATGATGATCCTAACAATGAAAAAAAAAAAGTAAAACATATTCCCTACATTCCTTGACTTAAACTTCATATTCTACAGCAACAACACTTGTAGCTACCAGTTCACACTGTGTTTCCATGACTACATTCGCTTGGCCCTCTAGCTGAAGTGATTTTGCTCCCCCACCATTATTCTGGCAAACTACTTTCCATAGTTGAAAACTGTTGAAGCAATATCTTCTGCAGAGTAATTCCCTCCTGTATGCTACTTCTGTACTTAAACACTTTTATGATTATATAATGCTGTATTCTTTCCTAGAAGATAGGACATTTGAGATAGGGATATGTGTATACCCAGTGCAAGTATCTTGCCATAGAGTGGGCAAAAGTGTTAATTGAACTCAACTAGATTGAAATATATGAAAAACCTTATAAAGAAAGAAATGAAAAGGCTTGATGATTAATGTAGAATAAGAAAAGAAAGATATCAAAGATAACTGTAGGGTAATATTCCCAGATTCTTAAGATTTTTAAAGCAGATATATCATAGATCCACCTGAGAAGGTTATTTCTGCAGAAAATAAAAGAATAAAAAATAAAAAAGAATAAAACCAATCGTTGACACCACCCAGATCAGAAGTAAATACATGAGCACTTAAGCCCTAGATTGTAATTATCTTTTTTCATCTATGACTATATCCAAGTCAAAGCTTTCTTCTACATTCTATGTCTCTTAGGATTATTTCAGAACTCTTATTATCAATCTGATAATGAATTAGGGAAATAATAAGGTATTTCTAAAATCATTGCATCAATATAGTAAAGATGTTTCTTTATTCTTTTCATTCTCATTTTTATGTTTCTACCTCATTTCTACTAGAAGAGTTCCCACAAGTCCTGGGCCAGCTAAACAGTGGTGTAACTTGAAAAGTACAGAAGGTCATGCACCCAATTTATTCATCCTCCCATGCCCAAATATACTTTAAATTTCAACAAGGTTTTGGGTTAAAGTTTTATCATCCCTTAATATTCCCCACCCCCCCCTTAAAAATTCAACCCTGGAGGAGTATTATTTTATATTAAGCCATATCAGTTATTTATACCTTGGTGTGAATGAATGAATGAGCTTATTAGCTTCTTTCCACAGAGTAGGTTTTAATAGTAGGGAAGAAGAAAAGGCCAGGAAGGCATTGGCTCCTTGAGGGGAGTAGGAAATGTGGCACCATGCAAAAAAAAGAAGGGCAAAGGTTAGTTATTTATGAGAGGTGAAAGGAGGTAGGTTGAAATCAATCATCATAGTATAGTACAGTGAGATATGATTAAGAGGACAGATTTTGGAGCCAGACTACCCAGATGAAGATCCCAGCTCTGCCATTTTACTAGCTATGTGACATTCAGCAAATCACTTCCCTTCTCTATGGGTCAATTTTCTCATCCATAAAATGGGGATAATAAAATTACCTAACTCAGAGAAATCATTGTGACGATAACTGTCAATGTTTGGGAAACACTGAAGAATGATGTTTTGTGCCTAGTTAGGCTTTATATTTTTATCATTTTGATTAGAATCTTGTTGTCTACCAAAAGGGCAAGTTTTTAATGATTTATACTTCAACAAATGCCTCTGTCCAAATCCTGTGTCTTGCTGCTTATATGATTTCTATCTATATCCTTCTTGCCTCAATGGAAAGACCTGTTGCTGGGTAACAGCAACTTCTTTCTAGTGGTCTTGCCAAATTTGAACATTTCTCTACTAATGTTTCTTCTTTTTGCTATAACACACAATTCCACAAAAAATTCTTCTTTAAAATACCTATTTGATCCCAAACAACATTCATCTGAGGGCTGCAATGCACTGGACACCTTAAACTATTCCAGCTAATCCAAGAGTTTTCATACATTCCTGTCTCATTCACTGTTGGTTGAAGGCAGAGCATCTTCCATTTGTTCCATTTTATTTAAATGTTCCTCATACTTTTTCTTTTCTTCTTATCCTACTTGCATTTTCAAATTATAATTACATATGTGCTTTCCAGAAAGTATTACTTCACTAACAAATCTATAATTTAAAAAATTTCTACTGTACTAAGTAACTATTTGTTTCAACTATCCTTGTATATGGCATGAGATATCACACTATAAGATGCACTGACAAACAGAAGACTCTAAAAGAAAAGTGATCAAATGATGAGGCAGTTTGAAACTCTCTGTATCTTGTAACAGATTGGAGATGAGAAGATTTGGGATAACCTGATAACTACCTCAGAATAGTTTAAGGGTCACTGCAGAAAAGAATGGTGTGAATTCTACATAAGTTTCAGAGATGGAAGTTTTGATTTTGGACAAACAAGGAAACATTTTCTGGTAATTAAATTTGGTAACAATAAAATAGATTGACTCAGGAGGTAGTATTCAAGAAAAGACTAGGTGACTGTTCTTTAAGTTCTAAAGGGGATTCAGTCATTCAAAAAGAGGTTGAACAAGATCAACTGTTTCTAACATTTCTTCTTTCCTTCTTCCTTAGAGGATATTTCTAGAGAACACAATTGTTGTATTTACAAGAGAAAATACCTCTCCCCTCAAAAAAAAAATCATTTTGAGTCCAGGATAAACTCCACTTTACCTAAACAGGAGTTACAGATTTCCTATGAATATAAACATCATATTCATCCCTTCATCTTTAATATATTGCCTGTTTCATCATAGAGGTTTAATAAATATATAACAAATAAATGAATGCTTACTTTAATTCATTAAGGCTCTGAACTGCCTAGATTTAATTCCATAATACTGTATTAAAAATGAAAGAGTTTGATTCTCTAGGAATTTATAATTGTTATAGGTAGAATTATGAGAAAAGCTTTTACTCTAGAAGCAACTTTCTTTATACTTAACAAAACTTCTCGAAGAGTTCAATATTCACCTGTGAAGACAGCAAGTTGAGGGCTTGATTTTACATTTGAAACTAAGGCAAATTTAAATTGATGTCATGAGTATTCATTGTATGTAACTGTAAAGCATAGGCACCTGCACAAAAAGTCATTAAATAGTTATACATATTTATTTATATTTATCTACTGAACCATTGTTATGTATTATTTTGTTAGGATATTTGGGGATTATATGATACAAAAGTTGTCCTTCAAAAAGGCATAAAAATAGGAATGACATGTAGTTCAGTGGTAGAGTGCTTATCTGGCATATGTGAAGCCCTGGGTTCAATCCCAGGTAATGCTAAAATAAATAAATTATAAATATTAAACTAAATTGGAATATAGAATATAAGTTCCTTGAGAACAGAATTTTTCTTTTCTATTTTAATTTCCATGGCCTAGTACAGTTTCCTGGTACATAGTAAGGACACATAAATATTTGCTAAAGAGAAGATGGTACTTGCCCAGCATTTTATCTTTCCCCCGACATTTCCATGCCCTCTGAAGATAAGGTAGGTCAAAGAACTAGTTCTAAATGAACTGAGGGTGAAAGTATAATTTAAAAATAATATCTTTTACGAATCAACAGAAAAGCTTATAAATATCTCTAGCTCTCTACACTTGCCATGATGAGCAAGGAGAATACATCTTTCAGATGGGCACAGCTAGAAGCTGGCAAAGACATTATTGTGTTCAGTTCCTGAATGGCTAGCTAGAACAGAATGCTCCCTTTCCATGATAGACATATGGCATAATCTAGAAAAATATTTACAGCTACTGGAATTTCAGGATATCCCTCATACAAAACACAAAAGTGTTTCAGATTTCTGATTTTTTAAAAATTTTGGATATTTGTCTCATTATATATATAATGAGATATTTTGGGGATGAGACCCAAGTCTAAACACAAAATTATTTTATATTTCATATATACCTTATAGCCTGAAAATAATTTTATACAATATTCTTGAAGGTAACTTCATACAACATTCTTAATATTGTATATGAAATAAATTCTGTGTACACTGAGCCATCAAACTGGTAGCATCAATGTTAATAACTCAAAAAGTTTTGGATTTTGGTGCATTTTGGATTTTGGGATCAAGGGATGTTCAATTTATAATACAAAATGCTAAGTGTTATAAAATTAGTACAAGAGAATGTACCATGGGAATTTTTTGGTTGTCCTTATAAAGACTTCATAATAATGATAATTTAGCCAAACTTTGAAGATGTAATATTTCTGAGGTTAGTGGTGATATGAAGAAAATTCATACATAAATCTTTCTTTTAACATTTTGACATACTTTATTACATGATAAAAATAACACACTGAGCTGGCCTTTTGTTATATTTTGGCTTGCTTTTACCTCTTTTTATAAACTTCAAAATATTAAGCAAACTAAGGAAAGGTTGGAAAAAAGGGCACTGACTTAAAGTGAGCAGAAGCCAGGAAATATGAGAACAAAGAATGTGGAAAAGCTCTGAGAAGAGGTAGTTAGAAAAAAGACTGAGTATACTCCATTTCTTTTTCTTTTTTTTTTTTTTTTGTAGTTGTAGATGGACAGAATGCCTTTATTTTATTTATTTTTATGTGGTGCTAAGGATTGAACCCAATGCCTCACACATGCTAGGCAAGCGCTCTGCCACTGTGGTACAGTCCCAGCACACTCCATTTCTTTTTGATTGCTTGATAGCACAAATCTCCTCTTTTGCTGTAAGCTAACAAATAACCTTAATCACAGGAAGACACCAAAAGTACATTTCTGAAAATCTGCCTACAAAGTGATATGCTCTATATTAAATTTTGTTGTTTTATTGACTATTATTACAATTTCAGGATTAATCATAATGTATAATACATTTATAGTAAAGAATAAAGAATATAGAAAAAATAAGTATACTTTGAATAAGATTCAACATTTCTATACAGAATTATAATAATACTGAATTCACAAAAGGAAATAAAAATACAACAGAACACCAGAAGCTGTGCCCTCTTTCTGCCTGAGACAGTTGTACTCAAAAGATGCAAAGTCTAAAAGCTACTTTTCCACTTGGGCGAAGAGAGAGATAAACTAAGCCCTCTATTGAGCCCCAATCCAATGTTAAGAATCCTTCTACAGCTTTTATCATAATTATAAATCAGCCTGATTATTCTGAAAGAGAGTTTAGAATTAGACAATTTATTATACTAAATAGGAAGCTCTAGTTATCCAGCTATTGAGAAAACTTATTTTTAAGATTTTATATTTCTTATATGTTAATATTTATTTTTATCTGCTTTAAGTTTCACTTCTACCATTAACTAGTTGCACCACTTTGGACAAAATGCTTCACCAATCTGAGTCTTAAATATTTTTCATCTACAAAATATGAATCAATAAGACTAAATATCTCTAACATCCTAGCTAATTAGCATTTTGTGGCTTTTCATCTTTTCTACATTTAGCAATAAAACTAGAAAACTTTGTATTCTGTCTTTGGATTTCTGACTACTTGCACCTAAAGCCCTCCTTTCATAGAGTTGAAGTAAGGAATGTTTGCCTTATGTTGTGAGGTTTTTCCAGTTTTCTGCATCTTTTTGTCCCTTTTTAATAGTAGAGTTCACTCATAAAAATTCAGACCAGCTTCCTATCCCTTCTCATTTGTGTATGTGCTTCCTATGTAAAATATATCTGTCTGAAGCTTTTTTTTTTTTTTTTTTTTTAAGTTTTAGAGAACTAAAGTATGCTGCTTTATCCCTTGGAAAACCTGTACTTAACTCTGAGAAGGACAGGCAACAAATGCCTCTTAGTCTTTTAGAGGCTTTTCTTCCTTGCTAATTAGCTGTGAATGTTTTGTTTGTTTGGTTTCTGACAGAGTCCCAGCAAAGAGAAGCAAAAGGGTCTAGAAAGGAAGGGGCCTGATTGTAAGGGAGGGTGACCTCCAGACTTGTCCACAGTTGTAGTCTCCATGGGAGAAGCTGCTTGGGAGGGAGGATGCTTTCATTTATTGATAATACCATAAAGTACTATATCGTACTCCCTTTACCCTCTTAAGCACCCTTTATTTATTTATTGAAATAAAAGCTAGATCAACACTAGATTCTTCTCTTTACTCAGTTACTGCTCTTACACCATCTTTAATTTCTCATGGGAGTGAGGATATACATACTGGAAACTTCCTACAATAATTTTTATTTTAACTGTGTTTATGTTAGAACAGGTTGGTAGTAAGAAATGGTAGAACTAGAACTTACAAATGTGAAAAAATTACAACTTTAGGCAATGCACAACTAAATGAGTATTATATTTTGTAAGTTATATTACTAAGAAGCATATCAGAAACTTAAATAGTGAATTCTCTGAAAGTAAAACTATCTAGTAAATAAATTATGAGTACTTAAGACCTGTTTCATCTCAGACAATGACTGATTTAAATTGGTAATCACTTGAGATATCTGGCACTTTCTAATCTTATCTGAGAAACAGATAATCTTAATAATCCAAATTGTTTATGGACCCAAATGTATGAGGCTCCAACACAAACAATGACAAAAATAAACTAAAAAGTTGTAAGAGTTAGATTGAAAATAAGCACATAACACTTATTATACTTCATCAACTTTTATTACTTTCATGAGTACAAAACACAAGATCAGTTTAAAAATATTCCAGGGTTGTGAACATAGCTCAGTGGTGGAGTGCATGTTTATCATGTGCAAGACTCTGGGTATAATCCCCAATGCACACATATACACACATCCTAAAAGGACATTATGAAGGTTAGAATAATTTCCTGGAATTAAACACTGAATACCAACAACATTAATGACAGATTGAGTCTTAAAAGAATGTGTACTCCCTTCAAAACTATCATGAAGACAAACAAACTGGTAAGATGTGAAAGTGTCATTGGCGCTACACTTTACATGTTACAAATAACTTCTAGCCTCAATGCATATAAGCCAAGCCTTAATAGAGTCCAAGTTCCTTGATATATTCTAATTCATATTCCGTATCTTATGCTGATCATTCTACATGCTTTCTTAACTATTCCACAAACTTTCTCAAGTTCCCTAAACTTCTCTGCATATAGAAATGCATCTTACTCTTCTCCAATGTTCTTACCTCTCCAAGCACACACTAGCCTTCTCTCTACTTCTCAATTCACAAATACTCTCTATATTATTTTTCCATTAGTTTCTCATTTGACTTCTTTTACATTTCTGCCTGTGTAAGTACATGAATGATATGGGGCATACATTTTGCTAAATAGCAATTTCTATCAATCTTTTCCTTGAATATGAACCCATCTAGGAAATGTTTGATTTATTAAATCAACATTATCAATAATGTTATACAGCAACATGTCAAGTATAATAGCTTTGTTTTTCTAATCTACCAAATTCTTATCATCATCACAAAATCCTTTTTAGAGAAAAAAAAGGAACACAACTTAGTACTAGAGGGAATAAGAACCTTCTCAAAAAGCAAGGGATATGGGGTAGGGATGTAACCCAGTGGTACATTTTATGCCTAGAATGTGCAAGGGCCCTGTGTTTAATTCCTAGCACAGGAAAGAAAGAAACAGAAAAAGAAAAAAGCAAAGGGTACTACAAAAACATACTTTTACCTCTACCTTGCCTGACCACAGAATCACTCAAGAGTATTTTCTACTCACTTAATAACCATTATGTGCTTTGTCTCTACCATTTCTAACATTGTACACATATCTTTGACAGACGAGTAAGATAAAAATACTTTCCTATTCTATCAAGTAACTTTATTCTGTCTAAATGTTTTATTTTAGACTTGTTATATCATATTTATCTACTAGAATATAAATACCCGATCATCTATTAGAATGTAAATTCCTTAATGGATATACTCAGCATCTGGAGGCACAGAATATAATTGTAGATGATACTAATGGGCTATGTGATATCCTCTCTCTTAAAAAAGCCACTGTGCAATGTTTTTCTCAGATCTCTTTCAGATTTAACACAGTATCTTAATAAACTGATAGTATGGGAAGTACTATATCAATGATATTATTTTTGTATCTGACCTATTTCATAAAGTAAGTACTTTACTGTTAAGGGTCTATTCATCTTTCAAGACTTGGTTCAAGTGGCTCCTCCTTTTAGTGTTTCCTGGTCATGCTAAATAGAGACAACTTACATCTTTGAACATCCCCAGAACTCACTGTTTATACTATACACGTGAAACTTATATGCCATATTGAATCCTGGTTATTTCAATTCATGTGTTGTAACTGTTACCTGACTTATGTCCTAGAAGGCATATTCATTTCTGGAGTCCCTTGTAGCTCCTTACTTTTACATGTGTTTATACATTTTTATTCAAATGGCTGCATTATTTTTAAACATATGACCACATGAAGCTTAAATATTATATATATATAATAAATTATATGTGTGTGTATATATCTATATGTATATGAATGAACTATTGTCATTTGTAAGTATTTCTAGGGGGTATAGAAAATAAATTTGGGTAACATAAATAGGCAATAAATAACAGAGTTTTCTTAAGAGGTCCTTAATGTTGAGTAACAAATAGAACCTGGAGCATAAGCTGAGTCAAAACTATCACTTTTCCCAATCCAGTAGATAACTCTATACATATACCAAATGTAGTAAAGAAAAGGATATTTAGAGGATGAATGGAAAGAAAATAAGTTGGGAAGGGATGTTGCTATGACAAGATTTGGATACAGATTCTCCAGAGTGAATGCACTTGCTGGAAAATTCCCACTTTTAAAAACTTACCTAGAATATTTGCAGCTCAGTTTTACTTAACTTTTCATGAAAATTCAAGAGGCTCATACAAGATGTAAAACTCTTGTTAATTAATATCTGCTTATTTATGCTTACAAGAGCTGTTGTATTAGCTTTTAAACCTATGTAATCCTACCAGCTCAGGAGACAGAAGAATCACAAGTTCAAGGCAAGCATGGGCAACATTATGAGACCCTGTTATCTAAATAAAAAATAAAAAGGGCTGGGGGTATAGCTTAAAGGTATAGCAACCTCAGTATTCAATGCCCAGTACCACAAAATAAACCACAAACCCATTTGTGTCAGTTATACTTGTTTTTGTAATTACACAAGTCAATTAAAAACCATGTTAAAAAGATAAAATACGAGTAGGAAATAAGAGTTGTTTCTAAGAGAACCAAGTTTAGTTCTTTGGAAAGCTCCATGTAAGATTGCTAAAGATGCTTTTAACTAGAGATGAAAGACTATATGGGGGAAATCATAAAAATCTATAAGGATTCTGCAATGACATTGTTTCCTAAGAGTCTAATTAGATTCTTCTTTAAAGATATCAAGATTGGGATTGTCTTTAAAGAAACTGAGATTATAGGTATGGTTTATGCAAGAAAAAGGACAGGGAACTTCAACCAATGAGTACTCCTTAAAAAATACAACAATAGCTCTATATTATAAGAGTGGTGAATAAATGTGAAGTACATGTTTAAAATATTTAAGGCTATATGTGTCATTTTTTATGTGCAGGTCTCTATATCTATTTTGGTTTTGTTTTGCTTTTGTTTTGGGGAAGAGGATTCTGGAAATTTAACCCAGAGGCACTTTACCACCGAGTTACATCTTCAGCCTTTTCAGTTTTTCATTTTTCAACACTTTCTCTAGGTTGCTTAGGGCACTGCTAAATTGCTGAGGCTAGCTTTGAACTTGCCATCTTCCTGTTAAAGCCTCCTAAACCACTGAGATTTTAGGTGTGCACTGCCATACCCCGACATTTATGCTTAGGTCTTTAGTAGGGCCCTTTTTTGACTATTGTATCAATCACCAATTCAGATTGCTTTCTGTTAAAATGAATTTTTCTAAATTTCCTAAGAATGCTATTTAAGAGGTTCTCAAAGAAGAATCACATAAAAATGTGTATCATCAAGCATATGTATTCATATTATAGTTTTATGGATGAACCAATATAGAATTTTATTATGAATTAATACAAAGGTTCACAATGAACCAAAAAAAAGTGAACAAAAATCTAATCCTAACAGCAACTATTCAGTATTGTTTGCTAATGTCTTACATAAATTATATGTCTATCAATCTAAAATACTTATTACACTACTACAATTAGTAAAAGCAAACTGTATTACATTATTTTGTCAGTGACCACCAGAAAAACTGATCTTGCCTCTTCCTTCCTCTCTCTTCCTTCCTTTCCCTCTCTCCCTTTCACCTCCCTTTTCCTCAGACCACCCCCTCCCATTTCTTCCTCCCTTCCTCCTATAACCATCCTTCCCTTCTGTGAATTGAACCCAGGGGCACTGTTCCACTGAGCTACATCCTCAGTCCTTACTATTTTTTATTTTCACACAGGGTCTTGCCAAGTTGCTAAAACCGGCTTCAAACTTGTGCTCCCTCTGACTCAGCCTCTGGTGTAGCTGGGATTACAGGTGTGTGCTACCACAACCAGTTCAGAAAAATTAATCTTTTATCTCCAAATCATTAGCTTAAGCAAAAGGAAAAAAATCATCTTGTTTTTCTTCTAGAATGCATTTGTGAGGAAGAAATAATTTAGATTATTAGATTTAAAATTTAAAAGTTAGATTTATAGAGGCTCTGAAAGGCTAATGCATAAGTATCTAAAAGTTGATAGGCAAAAGGTACCAAAAGGTAAGTAGAAACTTTAAAATTCAAACCAATCAGTTTGTTTAATCTGATGGGTCTAGATACCATAGGCAAATAATTTAAAATAAATTGTAAAGCTAAGCCACTGAAATACATTAGTTCTTGTTTGGCAAATTACCCTGCATGCTAAGAAATATGTTAATTTTACCAAATAAATGACTGCAAATTACTTAGAGTAAAATAACAAATAAGTATTTAAGATTGATAGCTCTGATGATAACTAAAAACAAAGTAGGCAGAACTGGTTCTCTAGCTTAAATACACTTATTTACTGAAGCAAAACATTTCTCCTCCAAAATTATAATCTCAAAAACTTCAAAAATCTCTGCAGTAAAAAGTATTTACTTACTTTCAAGTATTACATTTATGTGTTGGGAATTTTCTAAGTAAGCAAAACAATTAGAATTAGCAAAAGCAATAATTTAATAGAACACATTTTATATGTTAATTGCCATATAAATATATATATATATATACCCACATTTTATTGGGTATTATCTTGAAACAGACACTCTGATTATCAGAAAACAAAATGTCCTCACTCTTCTTAAAATTGCAAATAAATGAAAAGCAATATATATATTTTTGCATAATTATACAGATGCTCATGTTAAGGGCTTTAAAAAAAAACATCATGTACTCAAATGCTATTAAAATAATAGGTGATAAGCCACTTGAGTTCTGTTCCTTTTTACCGGTTATGCCTTTCATTATAATAGCAGATTAAACTTTTACTGCTTTTAAATCTGTCCTAACGATAGAATTTTTTTTTTCCTTTTCCTAGTGTCCTGGAATTCTAAGGTGTTCTAAAAGCAAAAATAAGAGATAATTATAGCAATAAGATAACTAAACAATCTTGAAACTACTCTAAATTAGGTTTAACTTATAAAAATATCATTCAATTCAATCAATCTTATGAAGCATATGTGTATAACAGCATTCAGATAGCAGACACTGGCCTAAATTATTTCATGAATAACTAAAAGAGAAAGCATCTAATAGGATATGAAAGAAGTACCTTTTACCTGAATTAGATGAGGCAAGGCTTTTAGTGTAAGGCAAAACCAAATTCCTAGCTTGCATGGAAGCAAATCATGCCACTGTGGTTTTATTAGCAATCTAAAAGGGGAAAAACCCAAACAAATCAGTGAAACAGAAAATGCTAGGAAACAAAACAAAATGTTTTTTAAAAGATCATGAATTCTTTTTTGAACACCTATTTTAACCAAAAAAGTAAAAATATTCAATGAAATACTTATGATGTTATCACTTAATTTTACTCTACTATGAAATGCAATATTTATAAATGCAATAATATATAGCAAGTAAGAGAATCTAGGTTAAGATTTTGGGAAAGGAGACTCATACTCAAATTATAAACAAACAAAAATCCTTTTCTAACCTGGACGAAAATCACTTTTGCATAATGAATTCTTAAACCTTATGATTACTTCAGCTATAAAAGACTAACCATAGTCAGAATGTTCCCAAGTGCTGACAACCAGATCTGAAGACTGTAGCATAAACAACCAATACATAAAAATTAATGTCATTTGCAGTTCACTGAAGCATTACTCACTGATGTCATCAGAATAGAAGACAGGCAGAATGGTCTCTGATCTCCATTCCACATTGATCCAGTTTATGTCATGCTGTGTGAACTATTTAAACCACTTATTTCTTTCTATGAATCAATAGAAGAAATCGTGGTATCTTTTTGAGTGTACCACATATCACTGCCTCTTTATATATTGTCATTCCTGAGCTAAGAGATAGATTCTTTTAGTAATATTTTGTTTCTAAAGTTTAGTACAAAAATTTTATACTACAAGAATTTGAGTTTATATTATTTAAATATATATATATATATATATATATATATAAGCACTTTACTAATTTTCTCAAAGATTAGAATTTGTCTTACAAACTTCAGCTCACTAGTCTTTATAAACCTACTATAGATAAAAATGAAAGCATATCTGAAATGGATATACATATGATGTTGAATCATATTAAAGACATTTAAAAAGTTTCAAGTTATAAAGTATTTTTATATACTCCTACCTTTCATTTTTTTCTGAAGCACCAAGTTTTGATATATCCACACTCTTGTTGCCTGTCTTTTTTTTCTTTTCTCTCTTTTTTCTACTAAGCAGTTCATCCTTAATGTGGAAAGAATTATGGTTACAGGTTATCATTAACATGTATTCTTAAATGTTATCAAGATGCTTCTGTGAAGAGTAAACACTTCAGAGGTACATTTATGCAAATGTATGTAGGGTCCAACATAATTAAGTAAAATCATCAATCTTTCACAATGACTGTTGCCATGGTATCCAGGCCTTAACACACATGAAGTTGGCACTGTCAGTCATGTGCATCTCCATAGCAATCAAAGTTTTCTAAGAAGAAAAAGCATTCAACTTACTTTTTCTCATTCATGCGACTTTAATAATGTCTCTTCAAAAGGAATGAGTAAACAGATGCTAATTTATGAATCCTGATAAATATGTTTGATTACCTTTAGCATATAAATAAAAACCCATGGCAGAATAAAGTGTATAATAGCTTTTCAGACCAAGAAAAATATAATAATTTTCTATTAAACCAATCTCTGAAGTCATAAAATACATTAATCTTGAATCTTATGAATTTAGTTAAAATGTTTTTAAAATAAACATTCATTATGTAAGGGCCTGTGACAAAAAATTTCAAGAATAAATCTTATATTAAAAATAATTCTATTTAAAAGGTGATAATTAAGAAAACATGTACTTTCTTATTTTCAGCTAGATATTCAGATCTTCGAAAAGTTTTAAAATGAGTGCCATATTTTTAAAAATATTTTTTAGTTGTCAATGGATCTTTATTTTATTTATTTATATGTGATGCTGAGAATCGAACCCAGTGCCTTACACAAGCTAGGCAAATGCCCTACCACTGACCCATAACCCCAGCCCCTGAGTGCGACATTTTTAAAAAAGCAATATTATTTTTCTTATTACATTGGTACTTCTTAGGAATAAATAAAACACTAACTATTGAGTGTAAAACAATTAGAATGATGAGTATATGTTGAAAATAGAAATTCTCATCACTTGAAAAATAAATGTCTGAAATTCCACATGAAATGAAGGAAGCCAGATCATTTGATTATCACCAATACTTACCAATTGTTTTTCCAGGTAGATTGACCAAACCACAGCATAATGACCCACTGTGAGAATAATGAACAAGAGTAATGCTAGCTCAGCATTGCTCATTTTTCTCACCCGCCTGTAGTAGAATACAGGCTGCCGCCAATCTGGAAGTCCATTGATCAGAATATCATCATACCTACAGTAGCAAATATAAAGGTTATTCATGGGGTCTTTAAAATAAAAACAAAAAGCTTTATTTGTACCTATATTTAAAAAGAAAAGAATTTTCCCAAATAGATAACATAAATTACGTAGATTACCAGCATTTAGTGTCTAGTGAATTCAAAGCACTGTATGTGGCTCCAAATACTGACAACCTTTAAGAATGTGCACAGTAAGAATACACTGTTTTACAGAACCCCAGGATCTAATCTAAAGGAGGTACAAATGATCTACCTGTCTACCACAGTCTTGAATCACAAAAAATTCACAAGAAAAAGCTAACACCACAAAAGTCCATAAGAAAAGGAAGGCTCTTGTTGGGAGAAAAATCAAAATCAGAAGTTTTGTTACCATGAATTACATATATATTGAATCAAATTCAGGATAAAATTTTTAGTCTGTGTCTTTTGTTGATTCAAGGTTAAAACATTTATATGCCTTATTTTATGCAAAAAACTTAAAGCTATAAAATGAGCACTTTGTATTTTGAATTGCTCACCTTCCTTTAGGGAAAAAAAAGGGATATGGAAACAGTCAACATTTATGTCAGACTTCTTAATAAAACTGCTTATTTGTAACCATTTAAAAAGTGGCAATTTCCTCATTTTTGGCTTTTGCTGGGAAGGAAGAACATTAATAAGTAAAAAACCTTTCCTTGCAATACATTTAAATTATCTTTCCTGGTACTATAGGGATAAAGTATATTTTTTTATTTAAAAAATTTCTTTAAAATAAAATTTCAACTGAATTTAAATTTACCTGTTATTAAAGCAAATATTTTTAAGATTAAAAATAAGAATTGTTTATGACTGTGAAACACAAAATGCTCACAAACACTGTTATGTTCAACACACTAATCTTAATTGAACACAACTCATTAAATATTCTAATCACACTATATCCAGAATTAAATCTTCACTGAAAGGCCTAATTTGGTGCAACACATTGACCAAAATATTTTAATTAAAAATATTCTGAGTTAGTCGCAGGCCTAATTACAGGAATAGAAATAGGGTCTATATTGTCAGGCAGGTCAGCAGAACTCAGTAGTAGGTTTTTCTCAAGTAAATTGACCGATCTAGGAATAATAGCGCAGCTGCTAAACTGCCAGTCTTGACGTGTAAATCAATTTAAATGCTACAACTGCAGTGGCTACTTTGATAGTTATTAAATTGATACCTTGGAGATACGCTAAAAAAATTTAAGCAGAGGGTCTATTACAGGCAACTTCTATTTTCCATAGAAAAAACTGGTTATTAATGCAAAATATATTTTATTAGCAATTCTAGAACATCTGACTATTAAATCAACTTAGATTATTAATAATACTATTAGATAAGAATAACCAAAATTTGAAAACAAAGAAAATTAATTAACATTAAACTCTTAAAATGCAAACTGTGTATTATATGTGAGAGTATAGAAATTAAAATATGGTTGTATAGTAGCAGGGTCAAGAAAAATTTGATGCTAAATATCCTCCTGTTTAATATTTGCAGCAATTCTTGAATATTAACATCAAAATATAATGACAAAAAACCCTACCATTACTGTTCTTAAAAAATTATATTTAAATTTTTTTTTAAAAAACTATCTCATTTAAAACTAGATGTGGAAAAGTAAAAAGGTTTCAATTACTACAGCACACGATTATAACATTCAAATGAAGTCCAATGAATGTTAAGTTCCAAGTTTATTCTAAATCCTTATTTTACTTCATATTCATTAGGGGTGGAGGAGCCTAATATAAAAATTATTATCTCCAGCAAATCTCTCTGAAATGACTTTGTGAAAAAAGTAAGGTTATTAATGAAGACCATCTAAGAAAGTGGAAACAACTTTCTAGAAGCAGTGCTAAATGCCAAATTTGTTTTATATCTAAACTGCACTGGAAAAATACATGGTTGAACTCATAGTTAAGAATTTCCTATCAAATATTTTATTATTAATACTGCTGAAAATGCTAAGCATCTGTTAATAATTACTTTTCTACTCCCCGTATAAACTGTATTTAGTGCACAACCAAATTTAAAAGTAGCAAAACCTCGTGTACTGAACATATTAAACACAACCAGATATTTATTAGGTTATGTCTGCTACTCTAAACAATAGCGTCCAAGGATTAAGCTTAGAATCATGTTCTATTGATTTTTTTATCAATGAACATTATGACCTAGGGGACTGATCATTTTAAGGGAAGATGGCTTCTATTAAAATTCACTTTTTAGAATTTATACTGTTAAAAGATAAATTACTGCTTTCCTGATAAAACACTGAAAAGATAAATACACTTCTTAAACACATAGGCACTGTATTTTTCAATAAGCTATTTAAAGAAAAACATGTTAACACTACAAAATTTAAGACATCCCTTTATCATGTTTTTATATTTAAGCACATAACACTGTTAAAATACTCTAGATCAAGAATGTAGAAATGGGGCTGGGGTTGTGTCAGCAGTAGAGCACTCGCCTAGCATGTGTGAGGCACTGGGTCCAATCCTCAGCACCACATAAAGATAAAATAAAGATATTATGTCCACCTAAAACTAAAAAATAAATATTTTTTAAAAAATTCCTTAAAAATGTATAAATGTGTTATAGAACACACAGAAGCAAATCTCTATGATAAAAACATCATTAATGCAAAAAGTCATATAACTGTAAGGTATTTTCTTCTAAATAAAAACACTGATCATTTCCACAGATCTAACATATAACCTAATGCATGCTTATTTCATTTGATTTTCTTAAAATGTATGTGATAAACATGAAATAATGGTTGTCTAATCTTTAGTAAGTTCCATTCAGAACCCACAGTTCATCAAAAATATTCAGCCTAATATAAATAGTTTCTAGAAAACAAATAAAATCTTAAAATTTTGAATTACCAACAGAAAAAATTATATAAATTTAAAATATCAGCACATTTTGAAACAAAACAGAAATTATGTAACTAAAATAGAAAATTTGTGTATTTTGAAAATGAATAATTCTGGCACTTGACTAAATTGTGATTCCCATCATATAAAGCTTAAATTTTTAGCTTAACAACAACATAAATTTAATTTGGGTCAGATTTCAAAATTTCCAGTAAAAGTTAATTATATAGAGATCATAAACAGAAAACAAGACAAAATTAACTGATCCTATGCTTTCTTTAAATATGTTTATACATATATACATACATGTGTATACATATATATATATTTAACATATAATATACACATATGTTAAAAATTGTGGTACTTAGCACTTTCTACATTGTATATGTGTCATATCTTCAAATTGGGTAGGTTATAAAATGAGATTTTTTATTCTCAGCTTAATGTTTATTTTGATTAAAACAAATCTGTAATCAAACAACAATAACTAGGTAATGGATTTTTAAAATTTTAGCTAACTGAGGCTGATGACTATACCTTCAATTGCACTATAAACAAAACATAATTTCATTTAGTAAACTAAAAAATACATTCAATTTTCATAAATACAGAAACAAAATAGACAAAAAGATTTTAATCTGCATAATTGGATGAGCAAAAAAAATACTGGTTAAAATTTATAACAGATTTAAAACAAAAGTAAATTATGTTAATATAACTAAAGCACAATGTAGTGTATGTGTGTATATATACACATATAAGTAGATTGTACTTTAGTCATATTATATACACACACACACACACACACACACACACATATATATAAGACTGGTACTCAATACTTTTATTTAATATGTATGTATATATACAGTTACATATATATGGTGTGTATGATGACTGGAACCCAACACTTAGCTAAACTCAGGGCACATGTATAGAAATTTATGTTGGACCATTAGCTGGGCTACTGTTCCCCAAAATAAGTAAGTTACCTAAGAAGTTTAAGAAAGGCTGCTATGCTAAGTTTCCTCACACCACTAACCAGTAAAACCTGTTATTTTCATGATACAGCTTATGCCTTTGGGAGAAAAGTTTATTCATAATTGCGTTCCTAGGAATCTACCTAAAAGAAATGAAAACATACATCTACACAAAGATTTATTCATAAATATTCACAGCAGCATTATTTAACATCACAGAAAAGTAGAAACAACTCAAAGGTCCATCAATTGGTGAATGGATGAACAAAAGTAGTGTATCTACACAACGGAATACTATTTAGTAATAAAAAAGAATGAAGTGCTACAATATGGATAAACCTCAAAAATATTTTACTAGAAGGAAGCCAGATGCAAAAGACTATATACTACATGATTCCATTTATATGAAATAAGCAGCACCGACAAATTTACAGGCATGTAAAGTAGATCAGTGATTGCCCAGAAATAGGGATCAGAGACAAAAGTGCCTGAAAATGAGTTTTGAGTGAATTTTTTCAAAAATAATTTTTAATTGTCAATGGACCTTTATTTTATTTATACATGGTGCTGAGAATAGAACCCAGTGCCTCACACATGCTAGGCAAGTGCTCTACCACTGAGCCACAACACCAATCCCTTGAGTGAATTTTTTGAAATAATAGAAATATTAAAAATCTGAATTGCAGTGATGGTTTGTAAAACTCTGTACATTATCAACAGTAAATGAGTTGTAAACTTAAAGCAAAAGATTTTCATGATATATAATTAATACTTTGGCTGTTATGAAATAAAATAATACTTGTGTTTTTCTTAAAAACATTATCCAGCTTGTTGCTTATTTCATTTCTCTTCCCTTTTCTATCAAAATTTAGATAATACATCTGATTATTTCACATGTAAGGAAAAAGAAAAGAAAACATGTCTGACAATTTTCCAAATTGCAAATTCCCAGAAGATCACTTTTAATGTGTGTGCGGGAGATGAACTCCAAACCAGCACCTTGCACATTTTGGGCAGGTGTTCTGCCACTGAACAATATTCTTAGCCCTGGAAGGTTACTTAAAAACACTTATTTAATGAATATTTATTATAAACAATTGTGATATCAAGAATACTTTTAAGGCCAATATGAGACAATCTTCTGTAGAAGATAAAGCAGTGTTCTATTCTTTCTTTCTTTTCTTTTCTTTTTTAAGGAATTATGAACATTAGGTAATTGTCTGCAGAGATGCCTTTCTCACTTAAATACTCACAGGTCACCTGGCCTCAGGCGCAAGCTTTAAAGGAGTGAGTCTCAGCTTGATTAGTTAAGACTTTTGCCTCAAGGAAAACCAGTTACCAAAGAGTTACTTGGGCCTCAAGGGGTATAAATACTACAGCTGTTTGTGTAACTGTCAGATCCATTTTTTCTACCAATACTCTAAATAAGCAGAGGGAACTAATCCTAGAGAGATAATGTTAGATGAGTTTATGTTAATGAGAAGACGGCTTAAGTATAAGAAGTGATTCGTATGAAAAGACAGATAATTTCAGTAACTGAAAGACATTGTTACAAAGTTTATTGACAACAACAAACAAAAAGACAAACTCTGATGCTCAAGATGTTGGAAGACTAAATAAAGCTATCTTTACAGACACATTTTTGATGTGTGAAACAAAAGTAGGGGCTCATTGAAAGAAACTAACTGGAAAATTTGCACAGAATGACCAACACTTCTTTCAACACACTTTTAGGACTCTTTCAACACTATAGATTATCTCAAACCCAAGGAATGTCTGCTATGATACCTGGATCAATGCCAGCCCTTGTTATAAAGCCAAGAATACTTCAAGAGAATACCTTGATTCCTTGCTTTGCAATCTGACAAACTGAGGAGGTATTCAAACTAAACAGTCAAGATGACAGCCAAGAGTGGTAGCTAACATTTTAGGATACAGAATAATTCTGGACAATACATTTGAAGAAAGACTCAAAATGATGTTCATAGCATATTTTCAGGGTTGTTTTTAAAATATATTTTTAGTACCACAGACAGATACAAATACTTAAGTTGGCTTTAAGCTTATAATTCAAATAACTGAGCTTTGAGGTTGGTGGGTTGTTGTTGTTTTAAGTACTTTTTTTTTTTTTTAAACTGGAAGGCAACATTTTAAAATTTTGGATTGTGGACCATGTCTCATGAAATCAATCTTGTGGACCAAAGCAGCTTTGGTGGGGTGGGAGACTAGACAGACCAGAATGGAAAAAATCAAGTCTCTTTCAAATACAATAGGGTTTTGTGAGCCTTTTATTTCAGTTGTGTGTGTGTCCCCTGAGGTATTATTTTGAATGTATATCTTACTGTGAGTCTGACTTATAAAACTTCGAAGCCCCACAATAGTATCCATATTCCACACATTCTAAAGGGAGTAAAGGAAAGGAGCCTCTCTGCAATCTCTTCTTAAATCAATGGTACTAGAAACCACTATGTAAGAGTATTACCCTCTTATGAAAGGGGCACAGAAAAGTCCCAGAGTAAGAGGCTGTCTCCATTTTGAGGTTTAACACTAAACACAATAACTTGAGCAGAATTAAGAAATGGGATGAAGTCAAAAGAAATGAGAAAAGCATGAATATTTTTTCAGTCATAAATTTGGTTAATTATTTTGAGAGTGAGGAAACATGGAAGCGTACTAAGGTCTAGGTTGTGGCTCAGTTATAGAGTGCTTGCCTAGTACATATGAGCCACTGGATTTGATCCACCGCACCACATAAAAACTAAATAAACAAAATAAAGGTATTCTGTCCATCTACAACCAAGAAAGAGAATGTATCAACTTGACTATCGTTAACAGGCTAATTATAAACATTTAAGAAATGAGAGAAGGAAGACCAACAACCACATATCAGATAGGAACTAATACAGATATATCAAATAGAATGGGTATTTGTTTGGAAACAAGTGGTATTTGTATTTCCCAGGGAATAAACATCCATGTTAAAAATCTTATCTATGAAGCAGAACCGCCTAAAGTTATGACTCCTGATCTTAGAGTCTATAAATACTGATTCAAACTAGTAAATATTTCAACAAAAATTACATTTAATTGTAAAATATTTTTTTAAAACTACATTTGTAAAAAATACAGTTGTAAACACTGCATTTCTGGGAAGGAATGAAAATAGAACACCAACTTATAATAAATAAAATGTTCAGTAAGACTAAATTCTTTTTAGAAGATGTTGCATGAAACTACATCTTAATTCAGAAGCACAAATAAACACTCACCTCTGCCTTCGTTCATCATCCTTTAAAACTTCATAAATGGCCACCAACTAAAACAGAAGCATTACTTTAAAACAAAAATACTCTCAACTATAAGAAATAACACACAGGAAAGTGAAGGCTCTATAATGTACATGCAGAAAACCCTATGTGTGCATAAGTGCAATAAACAGATAAAATCTTAACTATAAGTAATGTTTTACGTTTTGGGTAGCACCTTAAGAGGATAAAAAAATGGTTGAGGTCAAAAAGAATCTTTGTGAAAGCAGCAAAAGCTAACAGCTTATCTTAAAATACACCTTTTAAAAATAAAAGCTGTAATTTAGACAAGAAAATTATGACAATTATGACCCTCCAAGCATTTAGAGAGTCTGACACTACAAAATGTTGGTGAAAACTTATTTCATTAAAAAATTGAATAAATTTATATTTTAGACTACTATTTCATTTTTAAAAGGAAATATTCTACATGTAAGTTAATATTCAACCATAAATATAATTATTATTACAATTGTCACAATATATATATAAAAGCATATTTCACTTACTTGTCTAAACTGAGTTTCTGCATTTTCATCTTTATTCTTGTCTGGATGTAAAGTCAGTGAAAGCTTACGATATGCTTTTCTGATGTCTGCAGATGAAGCATCCTGGAGGTGGTAGGGGGAGGGGGAAATACAAAGCAAACTTTGTCAGAAAAAGAAATTCCCAGAACCTTGTTAAGATCTGAGAAGACAGCCATCCAAGTGCAGGACTCCAGGCAATGTAATTTGAGCAATCAGTCTAACAACCAGGCTATGCAGCTAGCCTGACCCACATGACTGAACAATTATTCAATCTAATTTGGCTCTCCTCTTAACTTTTCATTACCATACAGTCATTTAAAGAAGACAGTATTTGGCAAAACTTTTCAAACACTTGCCTTCCTAAAATTAACCAATAAATCTTTTTCAGTAATTAAGAGATCAAAAAGAAGCAAATTAAAAATTAATACATCTGTGTGCCTTCAAAGAAGGTCTTTATTTATTTGAGAATCTTAATGCTAATTTCTGAATCCCAGGATTACCATATGTACTTTATTTATTGTTATTTATATTGAATTTAACATTCAGCAACAATTTATGGAATATCAATTTCACATGTCAAAAAGTATGCGTATTTGAAGGCAGTTAAATTTGCATTTATCTAAAAATTATAATTTAAAATAGTTATGTATATTATACTTAAATATTTTTCAGTACTTTAAAAGATATTTTCAAGTTTCCCCAGTATTTGTAGAAATAAATTTTCCCACTACTTGTATATTACTAATATAGTTTAAATATATTTTAAAGGACACTTGGTTCAGTACTTCAGATTAAGTGAATGTTAAAATTACATTTTATATAATCTTGTATGCACAGGTAAAATCAGAGAATAACATTCTACATGGCTAATACAAAATACACAAATAAAGAACAAAGAATACACTGGGATTTAAAATTTTATCTCTACTAAGTTTAAAAGAAATTTCAATAACATATTCATGAGGCAAAATGATAATAAAGTTTCTTATAAAATTTTACCTTTTATTTTATAGCTATTTGTCCAATTAATTCCTCCAACTAATAAAAAGTTCAAATGACTAACAAATTAAAAAAACAAGGATTTTTACAGTGGGACTAAAAGTTGTTAAAGAAACAGATGGAGAAAGATAAAGTAAGACTATATTTAATCTGTAAAGATTTCCTTTTATAAACTATCATTTTCATTACCAGTTTTCTGGGGCTGGTTGCTTCTGCTCAGTATCCTATCCTAGGTATTAATATCTTTGTGATTAAAAGGCTGAGAACTAGAAAATTAGCAAAGTAAGTTTTGCAGGTAATATGGTTATTTTTCATTCTAATTTGCTCAATGAAATTGATGTCTTCCCTGCATTAGACTACAGGTTATCTGTGGTAGAAAGAAATGATTATCTAATGGAAATGTGTGATGAATCTTTTGGTTGATCAGAAGACAAGTGTCAACTGAATAACCATTCTCTAATTTGGATTTCATATTTTATTAAATCGAGACTGTACCAGAGATAAAATTACTCCCAAAGTAGATTTCTTACAAAATAAGAGCTTACATATCCTTTTTTTTTTTTTTTTTTTGGTGTGTGGGGCGGGCAGGTACTGGGGATTGAACTCTGGGGCAATTGACCACTGAGCCACATCCTCTCCTATCTCAGCCTCTGGAGCTGCTGGGAATACAGGCGTGCTCCACCGTGCCCGACTACATAAAAACTGATAGATGCTAATCATATAACATCTATGACTTATTTTTAAAAATTAGGACTAATAGTCACCCAAGGCATTTCCTTGCTTCCATTCTTGCCATTCTGACCCAAATACTCCATTTTTTTCTGCCACAGTATATACTCAAAAAACAAATTTGGCCAGATGGCTCTCCTATTACAAACATTTCAGAAGTTACCGTTAGTGTCTTCATCAACTGTATTTTTCCATCTTTTTAGCCTTATCTCTATGTTGGCCCATCCTCCCGATCTCCCAGATCATTACATTTTAAGATGCAGTTCACCAACTTCATGTATACAGACAATTTCTGTTAAGGAACTGACCTCTCAGGCTACACAAAAACCCTGCCTGGCTATTTTCCTCTTAAGAACCCACCCAATAGAGTTATTTCACCAATAAACTCTATTTTAAGTGGATAAAGCTGAAAAGCTTAGAGATGTTTCTATCTAAAAAGACATGCTCTAGACATGTTGTACCTAAAATTAGATTATGTATTTATATAATGTAACATGCTTAATGAATCTTAACTTGTTTTTATCCACATAACAAACCTATGATGTAAGTACAGTTATTACCAGGCAGATTTTACTGATGAGGTGAGAGAGAGAGGTTAAGTAATTTTTCAAGTACACACTGCTTGCATATAGATAAAAAGAGAATTCAAATAAGGAAAATACTTGATTCTTTTTCATAATCAGTCCCCTTTGTTAGCTTCAATTTTGGGCTGAATAACTTCACAAAGGGCTACTGCTTTGAGAAGGAGTGAGAAGAACTGTTATATTCCAATTAATCTGATAAAGTATATCAAACATGTTATCATAACTACAGTGTGAAAATATTCAATTGAAATTTTGTTTGTGTATTTTTGTTTTTTGAGACAGAATTTCAATATGTTGCCCAGGCTTTCATCAAACTCCTGGGCTCAAGTGATCTTCCAGCTTCAGCCTCCTGAGTAAATGGGATTATAGGTATACATACAGCACCTGGCTTCCAGTGGAAGCTTTAAAGACTGATATGTATTGGCTTGTCTAACACATTTTACATCACTTTCTGCTAGGCCTGAATCTTAACACATTCAACTTCCAACTTCAGCAGAGAGCTTTTATCTTTTTGGCTCATAGAGAAAAGTTTTTGACAGGGCTATGACTGAGTTGACCATTTTTAACACAGTTGATATTAGAGATCTACTGGATTAATTTGCCAGGATTCTTTTCCTAAGTGTGACATAGTTCTCTGGCAAGCTCACTATGAATGATTTTAACACTTGGATAACCTCTGTAAAGAAAAGACATTGTCATTCTTTAAAAAACAAATGGAAGTAATATATGCTCATCAAAACTGAAACAATGGGTGATGAAAAGTCAGTGAACATGGCAGGATAGAAAACTCTAAGGGTCCGACCCTCCAAAGAAACAGTGAATAACCTGGCAAAATCTGTCAGAATCAACTTTAACTGAACTCTGGAAAACAATCAAAGTTTACGGCAATCAGGCAAGTGCTTAAGAATTAGAACTCAGCTAATTCTTAGGCTATGGAAGATGTGAACCTAAGCTTTTGGTGACATTTCTGGTGCTGGAGGGAGCAGAGGTGTTCTCAAAAAAACTGTGGTTGTTTTGATCTGCCCTTGACATTGTATAAAAGAGCTACCTTTACTTTGCCAAACTCAGAACTCTACTAGAGCAGAGAAGGCAGTGGTGAAAAACATTAAAAGGCAACTTATTAGATGGTGCTAAATTGGGCAAAGGAAAATGTCTGGGCAAACAATGGACACATCACAAAGTCTAGGAAAAAAGACTGGGGAATAAGACACTAGCCAGCTGAATACTGAAGGTATGATACATCATACACACAGAGCCACCAGCAAGGACAAGAAGACACGTGTGTGTGTGTGTGTGTGTGTGTGTGTGTGTGTGTGTTTTGTCTGGTTCTAAATATTTAAGGAATCTATGCCAAATCATCAGCTGACCACTGAGCTAATAGGCAGACATTCCAGAGGCCACACACAACAAAAAATAAAGATTTTACAAAGTAAGTTCAGAAGAATCACTAGACATAGCACCCCACACAACAAGATGTAAAAACAAAACTCTGAGAAGCTAAGAGAATCTAATTGTCACCATTATATATTTAAAATGTCCAGTATTCTTCCAAAACTCATGAAGTATGCAAGGAAACTAGAAGTTTTTGGTGCACATACAGAGAAAATTAATAATAACCATCTCTGACAAAGTCTAGATCTTTGACCACTAGACAAAGACTTTTAACTATTTTAAGTATGCTTAAAGCGTATGTACAAAGAACTAAAGAAAAAGCATGATGATTCACCAAATTGAGAATATTAACAAAAAGGTTGAAAGAACTTCTAGAGTTGAAAAACATAATAATTTAAATGAAAAGCTCTCTAGGTAAGACACTCAACAGCATATCTGAATAGGCAGAAGATATAATCAATAGACATGAAGATAAGCCAATTGAGATTACCTGGTCTAGAAAGCAAAGAGGAAAAAAAGAAAAGAAAAAGAAAAATGAACACAACTAAGAGACCTATACCATTAGGAATACAAATATATAAATAATAAAGTTCAAAATATAGAAATAGAAGGAAAATATTTAAAGAAAAACTAATTTTTAAAAATATTTTTAAAGTTGTAGATGGACACAATACCTTTATTTTATTTTGTTTATTTTTATATCGAACCCAGTGCTTCATGCATGCTAGGCAAGCACTCTACCACTGAGCCACAACCCTGGCCCTTGTCTAATTTTTTTTTAAAGACATGAATCTACACATTGAAGAATTTTAGCAAACTCTAAGGCAAAACAAAAAGACAACCACATCTAGAAACATTATCATCAAACTGCAGAAAGTCAAAGAAGAGAGAATATGAAAAGTAAGAAAAAGGAAGCAATTTATTATGTACAAGGGATTCTCAGTAAGATATTAATAGCTAATTTCTCATCAGAAAGTAAGGTGGTCAAAATTTAGTGTAATGACATATTGAACATGCTAATAATATAAAAATCCATCAAAAAGAAACTTCATATTCAACAAAACTATCCCTTAAAATGAAAAATTAAGAAATACAGTTGAGGGCTGGGGATGTGGCTCAAGCGGTAGCGCCCTTGCCTGGCATGCGTGCAGCCGGGTTCGATCCTCAGCACCACATACAAAGATGTTGTGTCCTCTGAAAACTAAAAAATAAATATTAAAAAATTCTCTCTCTCTCTCTCTCTCTCTCTTAAAAAAAAGAGAAATACAGTTGAATAAACAAACAAAAATTAACATTCAGTGGTAGTAGACATGCTTTACCAGCAATGTTATAGTGAGCTCTTCAGGCCTAAAAGGAAAATAATTAAAAAACAAAAACAAAAGACAAACAAACAAAAATACTAGACAGTAATCAAATTGAAAGAAATGTTTGTGACCCTCCAAAATTCATGTGTTGAAATTGAATCCCCAATGGGATAGTATTAAAATTTGGGGCCATTTATTGATTCTTGATTTTAATTCTTGTGCTATGAGTCTTTTTTTTTTTTTTTTTTACATATATCGAGCACAGTTTTTCATATCTCTGGCTGTATACATAGTATATTCACACCAATTCATGTCTTCATACATGTACTTTGGATAATAATGATCATCACGTCCCACTATCATTAATTACCCCATGCCCCCTCCCTTCCTCTCCAATCTCTCTGCCCTATCTAGAGTTCATCTATTCCTCCCATACTCCCGCTTCCTATCCCCACCATGAATCAGCCTCCTTATATCAAAGAAAACATTCAACATTTGTTTTTTGGGGATTGGCTAACTTCACTTAGCATTATCTTCTCTAACTCCATCCATTTACCTGCAAATGCCATGATTTTATTCTCTTTTATTGCTGAGTAATATTCCATTGTGTATATATTCCACATTTTTTTATTCATTCATCTATTGAAGGGCATCTAGGTTGGTTCCACAGTTTAGCTATTGTGAATGAAACAATCTGTGAGGTGAATAGACAGCCTACATCTTGGGAGCAAATCTTTACCCTTCACAATCAGATAGAGCACTAATCTCTAGGGTACATAAAAAACTCAAAAAGCTAAACACCAAAAAAAACAAATAACCCAATCAATAAATGGGCCAACGACCTGAACACTTCTCAGACGATGATATAAAATTAATCAACAAATATATGAAAAAAATGATCATCATCGCTAGCAATTAGAGAAATGCAAATCCAAACCATTCTAAAATTTCATCTCACTCCAGTCAGAATGACAGCTATTATGCATACAAACAACAATAAGTGTTGGCGAGGATGTAGGGGAAAAAGGCACACTCATACACTGCTGGTGGGACTGCAAATTGGTACAGCCAATATGGAAAGCAGTATGGAGATTCCTTGAAAAATTGGGAATGGAACCACCATTTGACCCAGCTGTCCCTCTCCTGGGTCTATACAAAAGGACTTAAAAACAGCATACTACAGGGACACAGCCACATCAATGTGTATAGCAGCACAATTTACAATAGCTAAACTTTGGAACCAACCTAGATGCCCTTCAATAGATGAATGGATAAAAAAAAAATGTGGCATAGATACACAATGGAATACTACTCAGCAATAAAAGAGAATAAAATCATGGCACCTGCAGGTAAATAGATGAAGTTAGAAAAGATAATGCTAAGTGAAGTTAGACAATTCCAAAAACCCCAAAGCCAAATGTTTTCTTTGATATAAGGAGGCTAATATATAGTGGGATAGGGAGCGGGAGCATGGGAGGATTAGATGAACTCTAGATAGGGCAGAGGGGTTGGAGGGGAAGGAAGGGGACATGGAGTTATTAATTATGGTGGAATATGATGATCATTATTATGCAAGTACAGGTATGAAGACACAAATTGGTGTGAATATACTTTGTATACAACCAGAGATATGAAAAATTGTGCTCTATATGTGTAATAAGAATTACAATGCACTGTGCTGCCACATATAAATAAAAAAATGTGACACAAACTAAAAATGCTGAAAATGAATTTTATATTTCATTATAAGATAATTATTGTTAAGTATTTATTGATTCCACCATGATTGATTATATAATAGTTCTTAATCATAAAGTATGCTTCTTGTGTTTTACAATATCGGTCATAATAAAGGCACATCTGCCATGGGAGAAAAAAAAGTTGGGGCCAATGTGAGATAAACAGATCATAAGGGCTCATGAATGGAATTAATACTCTGATAACAAAGGCCCTAAAGAGCTACCCTTTTTTGTCCTTCTACCATCTGAGGACATAGATGATACCACCTATGAGGAACAGGCTCTCACCAGACACTGAATCTCTGGTGCTTTGATCTTAGATTTTCCAGTCTCCAGAATTGTCAGCAATAAATTTCTATCGTTTATAACTTACCTATTGCAAAGTATCTTATTAAAGTACCCTAAACAGCCTAAGATTAATATCTATGTAAATACAAAAAACAATACTAATATATTTTGGTGACTCTAATTTTTTTCTAGATGATACAAATGTAATTACTATACTATAAAGCAATAATTACAAGTCTGTTTTAAATAAAACAACAGTATAAATCTATGATTATGGCATACACATATAAAGATGTAATCTGTGAAAATAAAATAAGGAAGGAATAGTGATCACTACAGGAGAAAACTGTTTCATATAATTGAAACTAAATTGGTATTAATCTGAATTAAGATGTTAACTGTGGTCCCCAGGGAAAACCAAGAAACTAAGATCCATAGTAAAAGAATTGAAAAGCAAATTCAATGGTCAGAAAAAAGTCTAACATAAAAGAAAGCAGGAATTGAAAAATAAACAAGATATAGAAAATAAAGAGCAAAATAGCAAAAGTCTTTTTTTAAATCAGTAATTATTTTAAAAGTAAATGTATTTAACTCTCCAATCAAAGAGAATGGCAGAATGGATTATGAATAAAACTGATGAGACTATATATGATATCTACAAGAGATTCACCTCAGAACCAAAAACACAAATAGGAAAAAATGAATGGATGGAAACAGATATTCCATGAAAACTGTAATCAAAAGAGAATTGGAATCACTATATAACATTAGACAAAATGGACTTTTAAGACAAAGTTTAACACAAGAGGCATAAAATGATCTTATTTGATGACACAATGGTCAATCCATAAAGAGGATATAACAATTATAAACAAGTATAAACCTGAATATGTGCATATAATAACAGAACCCCAAACTAATATGAGCAAAGATTTAATGGAATTGAAAGAAGAAATAGACAGTTTATAGTAAAACACTCCACTTTACATTACAACTGAAATAATCAGAGGTCTTAGCAAGAAAACAAAATTTGAACAATTGTACAAAACAATTAGACACACATAACAGATATCTATAGAATATTACACTCAACAACACAGAAAACACCTTTTTCTCAAGTACACTTGGAATACCTTATAGTAAGCTACAAAATAAGTCTTAATACATCTTAAGAGACTGAAATTTTAAGTATATTCTCTAATGACAATGGAATAAAATTAGAAATCAATGACAGAGGAAATTTGGAAAATTGACAAATATGTGGAAATTAAACCACACACTCTAAAAAACCAATGAGTCAAAGGAGAAATAAAAAAGAAAATCAGAAAATATCATAATATGAAAAATATCCTCATGTTGTCTCCATAGAACACCACATTCATTATCAAGTCAGAAAAATGTGCTCTAGGAGAATAAAATTGGAAAGCTTAAGAAAAAAATTTTTTCTACTATGTTTAGAAGGTTTGTTATTGATACAGAAAGGCCATAAAATATCAGTATTTGATCACCTATTGGACATTTCCTTTTGGATTGCTGCATTATGGAAGATTTTAATTCATTAACATTAATAGTTAATTGTAGATAGGGAGAATGTCAGGCACCTTGAAAGCCAGAAAATGTTCGTTTAGGATTAAAGATGGTGAATTAGAGGAAAGCTACATTTTCTGTTACTCTGTGGCTTGAAATTCAAGCAGTAAGAATACTGCTTCTCGTGAAAGATAAAATTCACTGAAATTCAGTATTAAACAGTGAGACTCCTAAGAGACCAAAATATTTAGGTGCATGGAACAAATGACAAGGAAAAGTACACTGTAGCAGTTGCAGCAGCACTGGTTCATCACAAATGGGAAAAGCAATATAAACAGAAAATGCAAGAGAACAGACACATTTGGCAGAGAAAAGCCTTACAGAAAAGCAATCTCAACTTAGCTGAACCAGAGATTGCACACAGCAAGATGCTCTGTGTTTCTTAACTGGCAAGCAGAGAACTGAGGCAGGAGCCATCTTGAGGAGGCCATGCTGCAGCTTGCTGCTGTTGGAGCCCAGGAGATCATAGTAAATACTGCCATTCTGTCCTGGTAAGCAGTTACCTGTGGCCTAGAATGTACCTAGAAGAATGAATTGAATCAGGCACAGAGAAGAATGTACCCAGAGGAATTCTGTCAGAAATATGGAGGGAAGTGCTGCTTGCTTTGCCTTGTCTGTCAGTTCACGTGACCAGCTGAAGAAGGTTGGAAAATGAATGGGCAGGTGGGATTACACTCAGGATGGAGCCTGGGAAAGCCATATTCATGACTGTTAGAGTGTGTGAGACCTGTGGAGGGATGATGACTCATCACCCTACAAGAAGAATTTGCAGGAGGCCCCTGTTATCTGGATACCCAGTAGAGATCAGCATTTACCTGGTCCTAGGGTTGTGTTGACCCAATTTCTCCATAGCAAATACCACCTGTCAAACTCCCAAAGGTCTGATTAGAGCTAAGCCCCAGCCAACAGAGCTCCTTACTTAGAATTTTGAAGCAGCCCCACCATAGATCACTACAAACTCAAAACCCAGCATTAATACCCTAGGTGAGCATGGTCTGGTGGTCTGTCCAGACAAAACTCCAACTGACAGTACTTTCCATCTGTCCTACCTTATGCTAATGAGAAGGGAAGCTGAGAGTTATTTCAACCAGCTAGCAGTATGATGAGCAACACAAAAAGGGGAAAGGGTTTAACAAATTTCATCCCAATATTTTAGGGATCCATAACTCAAAAAGAAGCAGGAAGGACAGGTGGGCATAGGCAGTGAACATCCATCTTGTTGACAATTCTGACCATCTCAGTAGAGACAATTCTTTCATTCTATGTTACAAATTTTTTCTGTTTTCTTTTGGTGTTATATCTGTGCTGATGGATTTGTGGATATATGTTTCTTTTTTTCTCATTTTAAAAAATTTTAATTGTGTGCTGTTTTTGTTTTGTCTTTTGAGAGTCCAGCTTTTTGTTTATTTTTGTTTCACATGTTTCTTTTTCTCTCCTTTTCCCCCCAATACCCAAATTTTCTTGTTCTCTCTCTCCATCTTTTATTTTTTTATCCTTCTTTACAGCCATCACTTGCTACAATTTTTCTGCTTTCTATGTTCAAATTTTAAGCATTCTAAATTTTATCTTCCTATCACATTTTCTTTTAATGAACTCTATTTTTAAACACATTTTAGGACTATTTGATTTACATAATTTTTGCTACTATTACTCATGCTGCTGCAATTAGATGGTGTAGTTGACATTGGCTATCAGCATTCATGACAGATCTAGTTCACAGCTATTTAGTATTGTTGCTATTGGCAATTGCTGATCCCTCATTTGTGTTTTTGTAGTGTTGTAGATGTCATAGTAGGCAATGGGCATTTATCTTGATGCTGTATACTGTTTGCTGCTGTTGTTGCTGTTGTTGGTTACCCCTTTTCTGTGAGATGCTGGGAATCTGCTGGGACACTAAAAGTTCATAAAGTAGAGATTCTGCTGCTGAGTTAACAAACTCAAAACCCAGCTAAGAGACATGCTAAAAATTAAACAATACAGGAGAGAAAACCCCCCATCAATAAATAGACCTCAAGCACAAATAGCTATGGGGTGGGGGAGCCCTCAGATCTCACTTCTGGACACCCAGTCCTACAGCAAAAACAGAGACTTAACGCAAAGACTGTGAAAGCAACTATGGGGGGTCCCAATCTAGATCATTCCCATATCCCTTTAGAATATACAGGGTTGTTAAGTGAAGAAGGGCAATCACAGAAGGTGTACCCTAAATACTTTGCTATAATCAATGCAATTACTAGATCTCTTAGAAGAATCTCACTCTTTTGAGACCTACAGAAAAAGTGGAATGCTCAAGCTCTAACACAATACACATTATGTCAAAATACAATAATCACTGAAGAACTAATAGGGAAAATATATTACAAACCCCACTTGGAAATATTTTGAAAAATTTACAACAACCTTTTATTCCAGAAAATTTGGCAAGAGACGATGTGCGCTAAAAAGGCCCATACAAAATTGTGGAAGAGAAATCCATACTGATAGATACATAAAATCCAACATAGGATAACAAGAAATGCGAAAAAAACCACAGTAACATGACATCTCTTAAATTCCAATTTGCCAGCAACTGATTACAAATATACTGAAGTGACTAAAATATCAGATAGAGAATTCAAAACAATGATTATAAGATTGATCAATGAATTCCAAGAGTACACAAAAAGATAAATTAATTTAGGACATCAGTACAGAATATGAATTAAAAAATCAATCAAGGAGATAGAGATAATAAAAATGAACCAAACAGAAATCTTAGAAATGAAGGGCACAATAAATCAAATAAAATGTTCAGTTGAAAGTCTAATAGAGTAGACCATGTAGAAGATAGAATCTCAGAGCTGGAAGACAAAGTGGCTGGCCATGAACATTCCCATAGCATTAAAGAAAAGAAAATAAGTAACTGTGACCAGAATATATAAGAAATCTGGGACATTAAGAGACCAAACTTAAGAACCATCAGAATTGAAGAGACTTGTGAAATGCAGACTAATAGCAAAGATAACCAAAGATTTTTATTATTGTTGACTCTTGGTCAACAATAATAAAAATTTTCCAAATTTTAGAATGAGATAGATATTCAGAAATAGGAGGCATTCAGAACTCCAATAGACAAGATCAAAAAAGAACTTCTCCATGTCACATTATAATTAAAATACCTATCATAAAGAACAAGGAAGAATCTTAGAAGTTCCAAGAGAAAAACATCAGGTCACGGTTAGAGGCAAGCCAATCAGAATAACTTTTGATTTCTCAGCAAAAACTAAAATCAAGGAGGGCTTAGATTGATATGTTCAAATTCCTGAAAGAAAACAACTGTCAACCAGAATTGTAATACATAGCAAAGCTATCCTTCAAAACTGAAGCATTCCAGACAAGCAGAAACTAAAAGAATTCATGATTACTAAACCAGCACTACAGAAATCCTTAAAGAAATTATACACAGAAAAAAAAAATTAAAAGCAAACTCCAGAGCTTGCAAATGGACCTCATTTGAAAAGTAGCTAAACAAATAAGAAATAGAACCAAACTAAAAATTAGAAATAAATCAAAATAACAGAAATTAGTGAAAATCTCTGTAATAACACTGAATGCAAATGGTTTCAACTGTCCAAATGAAGGCCGACTAGTGAAATAGATTAAAAAATAAGACCCAAGTAGCTGGCACAGTGGTATACACCTGTAATCCCAGTGACTCAGGAGGCTGAGGCAGGAGGATTGTGTGTTCAAAGCCAGCCTCAGAAACAGCGAGGTGCTAAGCAATCCAGAGAGACTCTATCTCTAAATAAAATACAAAATAGGGCTGAGGATGTGACTCCATTGTTGAGTGTCCTCGAGTTCAATCCCCGGTACCCCCGACCCCCTGCAAAAAAAAAAAGACCCAACTATATGGTGTTTGCAAGAGACTTACAGGCAAAGACAGTCATGGGCTGAAAGTGAAAATATGGAAATTTATACTTCATGCAAATGAAACCCCAGAACAAGCAGGAGTAGCTACTCTGTTATCCAACAAAGCAAACATCAAGTCAAAATTAACCAAAAGAGATAAAGGTCACTTCACACTGGTAAAGGCAAAAACCCAATAAGAAGAAATAATGATAGTAAATATTTATGACCCAAATGTCAATGCAGCTAATTACATGAAACAGACACTATTCTTTTTTTTTTAATTGGTTGTTCAAAACATTACAAAGCTCATGACATATCATCTTTCATACATTTGATTCAAGTGGGTTATGAACTCCCATTTTTACCCCAAATACAAATTGCAGAATCACATCGGTTTACACATTCACATTTTTACATAATGCCATATTAGCGACTGTTGTATTCTGCTACCTTTCCTATCCCCTACTATCCCCCCTCCCCTCTCCTCCCCTCCCATCTTCCCTCTCTACCTCATCTGCTGTTGTTCAATTCTCTACCTTGTTTTTTCCTGCCCTTTTCCCCTCACAACCTCTTATATATAATTTTGTGTAACATTGAGGGTCTCCTTCCATTTCCATACAATTTCTGTTCTCTCTCCCTTTCCCTCCCACCACCTGTCTCTGTTTAATGTTAATCTTTTCCTCATGCTCTTCCTCCCTGCTCTGTTCTTAGTTGCTCTCCTTATATCAAAGAAGACATTTGGCATTTGTTTTTTAAGGACTGGTTAGCTTCACGTAGCATAATCTGCTCTAATGCCATCCATTTCCCTGCAAATTCCATGATTTTGTCATTTTTTAGTGCTGCATAATACTCCATTGTGTATAAATGCCACATTTTTTTTTATCCATTCATCTATTGAAGGGCATCTAGGTTGGTTCCACAGTCTAGCTATTGTGAATTGTGCTGCTATGAACATTGATGTGGCAGTATCCCTATAGTACGCTCTTTTAAGGTCCTCAGGGAATAATCCGAGAAGGGCGATAGCTGGGTCAAATGGTGGTTCCATTCCCAGCTTTCCCAGGAATCTCCATACTGCTTTCCAAATTGGCTGCACCAATTTGCAGTCCACCAGCAATGTACAAGTGTACCCTTTTCCCCACATCCTCGCCAGCACTTGTTGTTGTTTGACTTCATAATGGCTGCCAATCTCACTGGAGTGAGATGGTATCTTAGGGTGGTTTTGATTTGCGTTTCTCTGACTGCTAGAGATGGTGAACTTTTTTTCATGTACTTGTTGATTGATTGTATGTCCTCCTCTGAGAAGTGTCTGTTCAGGTCCTGGGCCCATTTGTTGATTGGGTTATTTGTTATCTTATTGTTTAATTTTTTGAGTTCTTTGTATATTCTGGATATTAGGGCTCTATCTGAAGTGTGAAGGGTAAAAATTTGTTCCCAGGATGTAGGTTCCCTATTTACCTCTCTTACTGTTTCTTTTGCTGAGAAAAAACTTTTTAGTTTAAGTAAGTCCCATTTGTTTATTCTTGTTATTAACTCTTAGGCTATGGGCATCCTATTTAGAGCCCGACCCCACAATATGTAGATCAGAGCCAACTTTTTCTTGTATCAAGCACAGAGTCTCTGATTTGATATCAAGCTCTTTGATCCATTTTGAATTAACTTTTGTGCATGGCAAGAGAAAGGGGTTCAGCTTCATTTTGTTGCATATGGATTTCCAGTTTTCCCACCATTTGTTGAAGATGCTATCCTTCCTCCATTGCATCCTTTTAGCCCCTTTATCAAATATAAGAAAGTTGTAACTTTGTGGATTGGTCTCTGTGTCCTCTATTCTGTACCATTGGTCCACCTGCCTGTTTTGGTACTAGTACCATGCTGTTTTTGTTACTATTGCTCTGTAATACAGTTTGAAATCTGGTATTGCTATACCTCCAGATTCACACTTCCTGCTTAGAATTGCTTTTGCTATTCTGGGTCTTCTGTTTTTCCATATGAATTCCATGATTGGTTTATCTATTTCAAGAAATGCCGTTGGGATTTTGATTGGCATTGCATTAAACCTGTAGAGAACTTTTGGTAATATCGCCATTTTGATGATGTTAGTTCTGCCTATCCATGAACAGGGCATATTTTTCCATCTTCTAAGATCTTCTTCTATTTCTCTCTTTAGGGTTCTGTAGTTTTCATTGTATAAATCTTTCACCTCTTTTGTTAGGTTGATTCCCAAATATTTTACTTTTTTTGAGGATATTGTGAATGGGGTGGTTTCCTCATTTCCATTTCAGAAGTTTTGTTCCTGATATACAGGAATGCCTTTGATTTATGCGTGTTGATTTTATATCCTGCTACTTTGCTGAATTCATTTATTAGTTCTAGTAGTTTCTTTGTAGACCCTTTTGGATCTTCTAGATACAGAATCATGTCATCAGCAAATAGTGATAATTTAAGTTCTTCTTTTCCTATTTTTATGCCTTTAATTTCTTTTGTCTGTCTAATTGCTCTGGCTAGTATTTCAAGAACTAAATTGAATAGAAGTGGTGAGAGAGGGCAACCCTGTCTTGTTCCAGATTTTAGAGGGAATGCCTTCAGTTTTTCTCCATTTAGAATGATGCTAGCCTGAGGCTTAGCATATATAGCTTTTACAATGTTGAGGTGAGTTCTTGTTATCCCTAGTTGTTCTAGTGTTTTGAACATAAAGGGATGCTGTACTTTGAAACAGACAATATTCTATTCAGATAGACCCTAATACAATAATATTGGGTGTCTCAGCAAACCTTTCTCACCAATAGATAGGTCATTTTTTAATATCTTTTTCATTGCTGTGACCAAAAGATGTAACAAGAAAAATGTAGAGGAAAACAAGTTTATTTTGGCTCATGGTTCAAATATCTCAGTCCATAGATGGCCAACTCCCTAGCTGTAGGCCTGAGGTGGGATAGAACAACAGACAGAAGAGTGAAGTGAAGGGAAGCAGCTCAGGACATGGCAACCAGGAAGGGGGGATGCTTGCAAGGACAAAATATAAACCTAAAGTCATGCCCCCAGTGACCTATATCCTATAGCTTCACCCTAATTGCCTACAATTACTGCCCAGTTAGTCCATATCAGTGAATTAACCCATTGATTAAGCTATACCTCTTATAATCTAATCATTTCACCTCTGAAAAATTTTACATTGTCATATATATGAACTTTTTGTGGGGACAAAAGGCTAAATCATTACAGTCATCCACTTAGTAAAAATTCTTCAAAGATAAAAAATATTATAATTCAAATGGACTTAACAGGTATCAGCAGAATATTTCATCCAACAAAAGAGAAATTCATTTTCTTCTCAGCTGCTCATGGTACCTTCTCCAAAATAGACTGCATTTTAGGCCACAAAGCAACTTTGAACAAATTAAAGAAAAACTGATTTAATTTTTTGCATCTTATACATAATGGAGTGAAATAGTGGAATAATAGAATGAAAACAATACATTTTTGAGGGTTTTTTTTTTTTTTTTTGGTACTGGGTATTGAACTCAGTAGTACTTAACCAGTGAGCCACATCCCCAGCCCTATTTTGTAATTTTTTTAGAGACAAGGTGTCACTGAGTTGCTTAGTGCTTCACTTTTGCTGAGGCTAGCTTTGAACTTGCAATCCCCTGCTGCCTCAGCATCCTGAGCTGCTGGGATTACAGCACCTGGCTGAACAATACATTTTTGAATGATACATCAATGATTGAAGAAATCAGGGGAAAAATTTAAAAATTCTCTGACTTAAATAAGAATAGTGATACAATGTACCAGAACCTGTGGAATAATATGAACCTAGTTCTACAAGGAAAATTTATTGCTATAAGTGCCTACATAGGAAAATCAAAAGATCCCCAAAAACCTATTGCTGCCTCTCAAATCCCTTGTAAAATAATAAGAAATTCCAAACCCAGTAAAAGTGTTTTAGTTAGTTCTTTCATTGCTGTGACCAAAATATTCAACAAGAACAACTTACAGGATGAAAATTTTATTTGGGGTTCATGGGTTTCAGAGGTCTGAGTCCGGAGATGGTTGACTCTATTGCTCTGGGCCCAAGGTGAGGCAGCATATAATGAGGGATGAGCCCACCAGAGGAAAGCTGCTCAGCCATGATTGGGTCAGGAAACAGTGGGATTGGGAGTAGGAAAGGGATGAAGGAAAATAGTTCTTTCAAGGCATACTCCCAGTGATCTACCTCCTCCAGCCATGCCTCACCTCCCCACAGTTATCATCAAGTCATTCAAACTAGGATGGACTGATTAGGTTACAGGTCTCAGAATGTCATCATTTTACTTCCTGCATTAACAGGAGATTTGGAGGGAATACCTCATATTCAAACCATAACAAAAAGGAAGGAATAATTAAGATCAGAGCCAAAATCAATGAAAGAGAGATTTTAAAAATACACAGGATCAATGAAGAGTTGGTTCTTTGAAAAGATAAACAAGATTGACAAAACCTTAGCTGAACTAACCAAAAGAAAAAGATGACCCAAATTCGTAAAATTAAAGATGGAAAAGAAGAAATCACCACAGATATCACAGAAATCCAGATATTCACTAAGGGCTATTTTGAAATCTTATATCTCAATAAATTGGAAAATCGTGACAAAACTGAATACATTTCTAGATACATGTTATTAGAGGACACAGAAAACATAAACAGACCAATAACAAGCAATGAGATAGAACCATTAATAAAAAGCCTTCCAAACAAGAAAAGCCCAGTTCCAGATGAATTCTCAGTTGAATTCTACCAGATCTTTAAAGAGAAATAATGCCAATGCTCCTCAAATTATTCCATGAAGTAGAAATGGGTGGAACGCTACCAAATTCATTCTATGAAACCAGTATCACCTTGATACCAAAACCAGATAAGGATACACCAAAGAGAGAAAACTACAGAACTATATCCCTGATGACCTTAGATGCAAAAATACTCAATAAAATATTAGTAAATAATATTCAACAACATTTTAATACATCACAACCAAATTGGTTTTATTCTAGAATTGCAAGGATGGATTATGCAATCAACAAATGTAATTCACTCCATACATATAATTAAGGACAAAAATCACATAGTCATCTCAGTAGATGCAGAGAAAGCTTTTGACAAAATTCAGCATGATAAAAAATGAAGAAATTGCTTGGCATAGTGGTACACACCTATAATCCCAGCAGTTCAGGAGGCTGAGGCAGGAGGATTTCAAGTTCAAGGCCAGCCTCAGAAACTTACCAAGCTCTCTAACTTAGTGGGATATTGTCTCAAAATAAAAAGTAAAAAGGAGTAGGGATGTAGTCCAGTGGTAAAGCATCCCTGGGTTCAATCCTCAATACCAAAAAATAAATTTTAAAAATGAAGAAACTAGGCTTAGAGGAAATTACCTCAACATCATAAAGTCTGTATATGATAAACCCAAAGCCAACATCATAGAGAATGGAGAAAATCTGAAAGCATTTCCTTTAAAATCTGAAATAACACAAGGACATCCACTCTTACTACTTCCTATTCAATAATATTACTAGAAATTCTAACCAGAACAATTAGGCAAGAAAAGGAAAAACAGAAAAGGAAGAAGTCAAATTATCACTGTTTGCAGATGATATGATCCAATGCTTAGAAGATCCAAAAAGTTCCACCAGAAGACTGCGAGAACTAAGAAACAAATTCAGCAAAGTAGCAGATTACAAAATCAACATACAAAAATCTTAATAGCTTCCCTACACACCAAAAATCAATCACCTGAGACAGAAATCAGAAAAATGACACCATTTACACATACACACACACTCGCGCGCGTGCTAAAAAACAATCAATCATATCAATGTAGGAATAAATCTACCCAAAAAGGTTAAAGAACTCCACCTACAATGAAAATGTAGAAAACTAAAGAAATAAAGTGAAGAAGACACTGGAAGATGGAAAGATCTTCCGTGTTCATAGACAGGCAATATGAATACTGTTAAGATGGCCATATTATCAAGATCAATACATAGATTCAATGCAATACCCATCAAGATACCATGACATTCTTCAAAGAACTAGAAAAAAAAGAGTCCTAAAATTCATTTGACAGAATAAGACTCAGAATAGCCAAAGTAATTCTAAGACAAAAAAAGCAATGCTGAAGACATTTCAATACCTGACTTCAAATTATACTACAGGGCTATAGTAACAAAAACTGCATGGTACTGGCATAAAAAAACACATAGATCTATGGAGCAGAAAGAAGACACAGAGATAAATGCACATAGGCACAGTAATCTAATACTTGACAAAGGTGCCAAAAACACACATTAAATGAAAGATGGCCTTTTAAACAAATGGTGCTAGGTAAACTAGTAATGCACATGTAGAAGAATGAGGCTAGTTCCCTATCCTTCTCCCTGCACAAACATCAATGAAAAATGGATCAAAGATCTTGAGATCAGACAAGACAGTATGCAACTCCTAGAAGAAAACATAGGGCCAACATTCCAAATTATACAGGTGCAGGCAATGACATTTTCAATAGGACTCCTAAAGGTCAGGAAATAATAACAAGAATTAATAAATGAAATGGCATAAAAATAAAAAGCGTCTGCACAGAAGAAGAAAAAAATTAAGAATAGGAAGAGAGAATCTACAGAATGGAAGAAAATCTATTTACCCTCTGACAGAGAGATTACACCCAGAATACACAAAGAAAAAAGAAAACAAAAACCAAATATCCCAATTAATAAATGGGAAAATGAATTACATAAACACTTTTCAAAACTACACTGAGATTCAGCTCATTCCAGTTACAATGGCAGCCATCAGGAATATAAACAATAATACATGCTAGAGAAGATGTGGAGAAAAAGAAATACTTTTACATTGTTGGTGGGACTGTATATTAATACAACCACCATGATATCAGTATGGAGGTTCCTCTAAAGACTAGCAATGGAACCACCATATGATTCAACTCTACTACTCCTCAGTGTTTATCCTAAAAAATCATCATAATATTATAGCAATGCATACCTACCCATGTTTATGGCTGTTCAATTCACAATAGCCAAACTATGGAACGAGCCTAAGTGTCCATGAATGGATAAATGAAATAACAAATGTGGCATATATACATAAAGGAGTTTTATTCAGCCATAATGAAGGATGAAATTATGTCATTAGCAGAAAAATGGATGGAACTTAAGAACACTCTTTTAGAGAGGAAAAAGAAAAAGAAAAGTATGTGAGATATCAGGAAAATCAAAGGGAGACCAATATAGTAGAAAAAGGGACCAGAAGAAGGGAAGAAGAAAGGAAAAGGGGACATACTGGGAAATGATACTAGCTACATTATGTTGTTATACTGTGTGCATGTACAAGTATGCAACAATGAATACTACCATTATGTATAAGAAATATCAAATAAATAATAAATATGAATAAGAAATATGAAAAAACTATTTTTCCAACTTAAGACAATTGAGAATTAAACAAGAATGAAATTATAATTATGATATTAAGATTTTTAAAAGTCAAAAAGAAATCACTAGGAAAATGAAAAAATATTTTAATGTGAGCAAAAATGAAAACATAACTTCCCAAAACTCAGGATGCAATAAACACAGTACTTAGGAGGAAATTTTTTTTTTACAGCTATGAACACTTAAAAAAGAAAAGAAAAATTTCAACCTAACTTTGTATCTTACAGAAATACAAGAAAGGATAGCAAGTTAAATCCAAATCATGAAGTAAAAAGGAAATTATAAAGATTAAAGCTGTGATAAATTAAATTTTAAAAGATAAAAACAATAGAATCAATAAAACCAAAAGTTGGTTCTCTGAAAATGTCAACAAAATTGACATATCTGTAGCTAGGGAAAAAGTAGAGTGGGGAGGATGAAATTAGAGCTTAATGATGGGGATATGTCATGACAAATATATCATGTATGAACATGACAGTATGCACTTTCAAAAATATAGATGGGGCTGGGGATGTGGTTCAAGCAGTAGCGCGCTCACCTGGCATGCGTGCGGCCCGGATTTGATCCTCAGCACCACATACAAAGATGTTGTGTCCACCGAAAACTAAAAAATAAATATTAAAATTCTCTCTCTCTCTCTCTCTTTAAAAAAAATCTAGATGGGATAGCCTACTATTCATCTAGAAAATGGAGATATAAATATGTATACATATACACACATACACACACAAACATACATAAATATATTTAAATAGACCATGTAGCCTATTGCTCCAAGGATCATGAAGAACAAAATAAAACCCAGGGAAAATGATGCAAAAATGATGTAATTAATGTTTGTGGTAAACGTGACTTATGAGATGTATAAGGCTCTTGCTGGAATAATACGGTATTGCTGTGTCTTTTAAATAGAAGAAATATACTTTAAAATAACAATAAAAATATAGTAAATGCCTAAAATAGCATCACAGTAAAGTATTATACACATGACTGTATGTGCTATATTTTTATAAAACTGGCAGTTCAGGTTTGCTTACAGTAGCATCAACACAAACATGAGTAATGTTATTATTATTACAAAGGGTGGGCTAAGAAAGTCACCATTTCTCCTTTATTTTAACATCTGTCAAATCTGATTTGTAGTATACTTGGATTCATGCTTTAGACTGTGTTACTAGGAAACTGAGAAGATTAAAACAGACTTGGAGCTTTTTAAAAAAATATACTTGGCAATTTTGTATGTGTGGGAGGGCAATGGGGACTGAAACCAGAGGCCCTCTACCACTGAACCACAAATCCAGCCCTTTTTATTTTTTGAGACAAAGTCTCCCTACGTTGCTGTGGCTGGCTTCAAACTTGAGGTCCTCCTGTCTCCGTTTCCCAAGTAGCTGCGATTACATGTGTGCCGATTCAGCAATATTTATTGAGTGCTTTCTATGTGCAAATTTGGGATACAATAATGAACCTGATAAACACAGTTCCTATCCTCATAAAGTTTTGCTACATAAGAGCAATGAAATCTCTACTTTAGGTGACTTGGATAGACTCCTTATTTTATATCAGATATTGACAATTTTTTTCTGTGAAGGGCATAACAGTAAATATTTTAGGCTTTGTGAGCCAAACTGACTTGATGGTAACTATTAAACTCTTCCATTATAGTGAAGCACTCACATACAATAAAATCAAATGAGTGTGGTAGTATTCCAATAAAACTTTATTTACAAAACCAACAATTAGTGGCTGGTTTGGTCCACAGACTAAAGGTTGATGACGATTTATATCAATGGATTTCCAATAATCTAAAATTCATTTTACTTATACAGTATTCCCATGAATCTGACACTTACATTTTTAGGTATGCCAGGTGATTGAAAAAAATCCTCAGGAATATTAAATACAAGCAAATATCATCTATTTGGCTATCAGATTCAATAGGGAGGAAGGCATCAAAGTAATATATTTAGGTACATAGTTGAGTAACTTCTAGCTCTCATTGACAACTGAGAATCTGTATAGTGCTGTTAACTAAGATCAACAATTCCACACAGTAATCTTTCTTACTAGGTCTTTGAGTTATTCTCTCATCTGATATTACAGATTATAAACTCTTAATAATGACTTTTCCTTCTTAATTCTGATCTTCTCATGTTAAATTTATTAATCAACATAGCCCACTCTCCCAACCATATGCAACGAAAAAAAAAAAAAAGCAATGTGTCTGGACATAATGGCATTTATCACTACAATAACTAACATACACTTAAAAGGTATAGAGGTGCACACGTATAATCACAGCAACTTGGAAGGCTAAGGCACAAGGATTCCAAGTTTCAATCCAACCTGGGCAACTAGTGAGATCCTGTCTCAAAATAAAATTTTAAAAAGGACTGCGGTAGGTCAGAGGTAGGTGTTCCTGCCTTCAATCTCTAGTACCAAAAAAATAACAACAAAAAACTCAGACATTTAAAGGACGTTGTCTCTGAGAAGGACTAATAGGAGACTAGGGGTAGGGAAGAGAAGGGAAGGCAAGAAAGGGTATTAGAGAGGGCAGATTTGAACAAAGCATAATATGTGCATGTGTTGAAATGTCAAAGAGAAACCCATTCATCTGTACAATTAATAAGAGTTAATAATGATAATAAAAACAATTTTTATTATCTGGTCTCTGGTCTGTGGTTCATGGGGGCAGGGAAGAAAACTTGTATCAAAATACTGTCTTCAGGACTACAGGATTTTATAACAGATGCGTATAAAATTTATAGTACACTGAAAACAGAAAATGTTTAAAAATAAATTTTAAAATAAAGAGGTTGTGGGTATAGGCCAATGGTATAATACATGCTTAGTATGTGGGAGGCCCTAGGTTTAATCCCTCACATACCACCCCAAATAATAATTTTCTGTGGCAAATAAAAATAATAAATAAAATAAAGCAGTTTACTTGATGATAAATTTTATGTCTGGGCTTTTATGGCCAATATGCTACAAAAGAAGTAGGGAAAAGGTTTTGGGTTCTTCCACTATAGATCACTGTTGAAGCCAATTACTTTTGGAAAAATCTACTAAAATTTATTTAGGATTATTGCTTTAATTGACTTTCTCAGCTTTAAACTATATATAGTAACCAATGCTAGGCTGACCTATATAGAACCCTAGTTATTGCTATAAAATACAGAACATTTATTATTCTTTGAGAGTTTAGGTCAGTAAAAATGATTTCCTGACAAATTGGATATTAATCTCCAGTACAGTAAAAGAGGAATGTATTCTGCCCTTTTATTAAACTTGAGCCCAAATGTATTTGGATTAATAACCTGTTTATGTGAGTTGGATACACTTGTGCCTTCCCCATAAGATTTAAAAGGTAAGCATCTTCAAAATGTAGATATACAAGACTGCAGCCTCAGGAGATAGCTGCTTCTGATATCTAATTACTGGGATGCTGAGTTGCCAGGAATATCAGGTAAACTATTCACAAAACAAAATAATCATTTATGTAATCTAGTAACTAGATTAGCTATCTTAGAATATATTTTGCAACTGATTTATCCTGAAAAGGAGATTTCTTTTAAACAAGTCAATGGGAGGGAATAAAGGGGAGAAGGAATAGTTCTGTATTAAAAAGATTTAAGAGACAGAACAACTAAATGTTATGTATGGAACATGTTTGATCCTTGATTCAAACAAAACCAGAGTAAAAGGACATTTTTGAGACAACTGGGAACATCTAAATAATAACTGCCTACTAGATGCTATTAAGGAATTATTTATTATAGTGGGTTCACTAATTACTAATTATCAGAAATTATGACATTTTACTCTGGAGTATATCACTAAGCATCTCTTTAAAGACATTTTCTTAAGTAATCATGATACTATTATCTTACCCAATATAATTTTTTTTACTTTTGATTATTTTTATTATATTTATGAAATACTTGTGATATACAAATATACACTAATTACTAATTATCAGAAATTATGACATTTTACTCTGGAGTATATCACTAAGCATCTCTTTAAAGACATTTTAATATTAGTAATTAGTGAACCCACTATAATAAATAATCTAAGCAATTAGATGATCTGGTAACAATTGGGTGACCAAAGTTAATAATATTGTATTGACCTTTTCCAAATATCTAAAAGAAGGTATTCTGAATATTCTCTTCACAAAATATGATAAAAATATGAAGAGATGGTATGCTAAATAACCCTGCTTTGATTATCATCACATCATATATACATGTATCCAGACATTGTATCCATAAATAAGCAAAATTGTTATCAATTAAAAATAAAAATAAGATAAAATGCCTGTTCTTCAAGACTATACTGACCTTTACTAAATTACATTGAATGAATATATTCATCATGCATAAATATAATATACATAAAATTATTTGAATTAGTAATATTGACATAGTGAGTGGAGTATTGATTACACGGATGTTTATTATTTAGTTATATTTACACATTTGTATATCACAAGTATTTCATAAATATATTAAAAATAATCAAAAGTAAAAAAAATTATATTGGGTAAGATAATAGTATCATGATTACTTAAGAAAATGTCTTTAAAGAGATGCTTAGTGATATACTCCAGAGTAAAATGTCATAATTTCTGATATTTATTTTTAAAGACTTCAGAAAAAAAGGAGAATGCAGCAAATGTCGATGATTGTTAAATCTGAGGGATGAGTATATGAGAATTCATTAAAACATTCTCTCTACTATTGTATGTTTTAAATTTTTCCATAACCAATAAAACGATAGTGAAGTACTAACTCATAAAATATGCAGGATTGGTAATTTGTTATATATGTGTTTTATAAGTGTTCTTTAAACATAAGAGACATGCCATAAGAGACAACCTAATAATCACCTAGAATCTTTTTAAAAAGAAAAGAAAGAATAAAAAGGGTAATTGGTGAAGCAAATGCTATTATTTTATTTACATCCATAAATTGGGAAATATAAGTTTTATTTTCATCTTTAAGGATAAGAAGTGTAAGAGAATAGTTTATGAGAGAGGCAGGCACAGTGGCACACGCCTATAATCCCAGCAGCTCAGAAGGATGAGGCAGCAGAATCTCAAATTCAAAGCCAGTCTCAGCAAAAACAAAGCACTAAGAAACTCAGTGAAACCGTGTCTCTAAATAAAATACAATATAGGGCTGGAGATGTGGCTCAGTGGTTGAGTGCCCCTGAGTTCAATCCCTGGTACCCCTGCCCCCCCAAAAAATTATGAGAACTTAACTGTCAGGAAAAGAAATTTTACTAACTCAATAAAGGCAAGTAAAACAAAACAAAAAAAGTATAATAAATACTAAGGGTAGGAGAGAAAGAGAAAATAAAGCATATTAGTTTCTAAGTAAATATAAATGTATATAGTTTTTTATGTTTTACAATAAATTGGGTTAAAATTTTTTAAAAAACTGAAAATAAATGAACAAAGAAATAAACACAAGAAAAGCAGTAGTGTTGCCATTAATATCAGAACAGTGGAATTCAAAGTCAATTCAAATAATAGGCAACAATAAAGGGTTTAATCCTTTGAAAAGTTTAAAGTCATCAGCTTTCGTGTTCTAAACTACCAAAATTTCATCTATATAACAGCAAAAACTCTTAAATATAAGAACTTGATAAAAACAATCATCATTGAAGACTGTAATATACCTTTCCCAAGATTTAACATATCAAGTAAACCATAAAGAAACATAGCTCTCAAGAATTTCACCAATAATTTTTTAAAAACCAATAATTTTTTAAAGACCAATAACATATACATCAGCATACTGCAGTGATGCAGCCACATCAATGTTTATAGCAGCTCAATTTACAATAGTTACGCTATGGAATCAACCTAGGTGCTCTTCAACTGATGAATGGATAAACAGAATATTACTCAGCATTAAAAACAATGAAATTATGGCATTTGCTAGAATGGATAGAACTGGAGAATATCATGCTAAATGAAATAAGCCAATTCCAAAGATCCAAAGACTGAATGTTTTCTCTGTTAGATGGACGCTAATTCACAATAAGGCGGTGCGGGGTGGGAAGAATAATAAAGGTACTTTGGACTAGACAGAGGGGAATGAAGGGAGGGGAGAGCGTATGGGGATAGGAACGATAGTAGAATGAATTGGACATTATTACCGTATGTGCATGAATGATTATATGATCTGTGCAACTCTACATCATGTACAACCAGAAGAATGAGAAGTTACACTCCATTTATGTCTGATGTGTCAAAATGCATTCTACAGTCATGTGTAACAATTAGAACAAATAAAAAATTGAAGATAAAAAGAAATCCAAGTGTAGCACAGTCAGAGAAGATTGGATAAATTTAATATAATCACAGGGGAGAAAGAATTACAATACTGCAAGAGTGGTAATGATAACCTCCAGGGGAGACAGAATCAAAAATCTTTAAAAGAATCTTAAAAAGAGTCAGATCATCATGTTAAGACTTAAATATATTCAAGTTTTTATCTGTCAATTATACTTCAGTAATGCTGGGCAGTAAAATAAAAACAGGAAACAATGTTATTAGAATTTCTGTTGATAATTATATTGGAGGAAAGGTTGTAAATAATTGTGGGTAACAGAGTTGCACAAGTAAAGATATTGGTATTCACAGATATAGGAAACACTGGAAGAGAATTAGGATGGTAGAGAGAATTTGAAAAATTAAGTGGAACTGTCAATTAAGCATCTGGATGCGTATATCTAAAGCTCAAAGACACAGTTTGTAGTAGACATATAAACTTAAAAGTCAATAGTATATGAAGAAAATTCAAATCATAAGCAAGAATGAGATTGCTTAAGGATGCAAGTACAGAGTGGTAATATGTGCAGGCTTAAATAAGCTTTGAAAAATGTCAATTACTTACTAATAGAGAAAAGTTAAATGGAAGACTGTGAAGACAAAACCAGAAAGGTAGATATAAAATCCAAAGGTGTGGTTTTATTCTGAGAATAAAGAACAGTCAGCAGATAAAGCACTGTTAATGTCAGGTAAAATCAGCACTAAAATGTATGAAGTGGATCTGGTATTATGAAGGTCACTGGCAATCTTGGGGAGAGAGGTTTTAGTAGAGTAATGGGTATAGATGCCAAACTAGGGTGGAATAAGGAATGACAAAGAAGTGAAGTCCAGAAGACAGATTTTCAAGTTATCTGGCTGTCTGGAAGGAATGAGATGTGTGGCTGAGTAAAGTTTTCTTTCCTTTTAAAGAAACATCTATTTAAATGCCAGTGAAAAAGATCCAACTGAGAAAAGAATTTAAATGTAGGTAATACATAGCATCACTTACAGTATATTTCCATGGCAGGTGGAGCAGAATGAGGAATAGAATCCAAATGTAGGAGAAAAGCTGGTCTTCAAAGAGAGGACACCTCCAGCAAAAGAACAGAGAGAATAAATGCAAGCTTAAGTCTATATAGTTTAGTTGTTAGAAGTAAAAATAATAGCATAAATGATAGAAATCTAATGATATGTAAATGTATGGACAATAAAAGTTGAGAGGAATAGTCTATGGAGTAATAGGAATGAAGGTGCAAGTGAAAGGTAACAGATCTTTTACATTCTTCATTGGAGGTGGTAAAAGGTCATGGGGAAAAAAGACATGGAAGGAAAGACAAATGGAAGGGAGTGAAAACCAGTAAAATAGGCTGTACAATTTTGCATACCTGTTCTTTAGAAGATCTGGGGTATATTGTTATTGATTCTACATTTACCTTAATCCTTTATTTTATATTAGTGTTTCTTCATATTTTCAATTTTATACAAAATACCTGATAGTTTAAATAATAATATGAGGGGCTGGGATTGTAGCTCAGCGGTAGAGCAATCATCTGGCATGTGCAAGGCCCTGGGTTCGATCCTCAGCACCACATAAAAATAAATAAACAAAATAATGATATTGTGCCCGACTACTTCTAAAAAAATAAATATTTAAAAAAATAATTTGAGAAATGACAGAAAAAGAATCAAAATCACAATAGATAATTACTGAGGAAGAACAAATAAATTTAAATTTCCTACTTTTCTATATAAGAAAATTACTCCAACATAGATGGTACTTTACAAATTTTATAGCTTAATAGCCAATAAATAAGCAAAAATACTCAATTTCACTTATCATTGAAGAGCAAATTGAAGCCACAGTTAGATATCACTACATAGCTACCAGAATGGACAAAATAGATGATTTTAAAATCTTCTATTAAAGATTTTATAAAATATTTTATCTGGATTTTTTGGGGGGAGTGATCTGGATATTGAACTCAGTGCTTCATCATACATGCTAAACAAACACTCTACCACTTAGCTACACTCCAAGCCCCAAAGATTACATCTTCATAACAAAGACATCACCAAGTGTCAATAAGAATGTAGAGCAACTGCCACAGCAATGCATTGCTGGAGAGAATATAAATTAGTATGGCCATTTGAAAACTGCTCAATATCTACCAAAGCTGAACATACACAAATCCTATATTGGGCAATTTCATTCCTAGGAATATACCCAATAGAAATTCATACAAATGCTGAGCACAGTGGCACACACCTGTCATCTCAGCAACTTGTAAGGCTGAGTTGGGAGGGTCTCAAATTTGAGGCCAGACTTAAGAACTTAGTGAGCCCTGTGTCAGAATAAAAAGGAGCTATGGATGTACCTCAGTGGTAAAGGGCCCCTGGGTTCAATCACAAGTACAATAAAACAAAACAAAACAAACAAAAAGAAAAAAAATCTGAAGATATCAATATATACATGCTCATCAAAAGACATGTACAAGAAAGAATGTTCATAGAAGCATTGTTCAAAATTGTCCCAAATTTGTTTTCTTTTGTTGTTGTTGTTTCTTTGTTGTTGTTCTTCTTGTTTTAATTCTGGAGATTGAACCCTGGGATGCTCTACCACTGAACTACATCCACAGCCCTTTTTATGTTTTACTTTGTGACAGGGTCTTGCTAAATTGACGTGACTAGCCTTAAACTTGCTGTCTGCCTGCCTCAGCCTGCTGAGCAGCTGGGATTACAGGCCTGTACCAATATGCTCATCACTGTACCTGGCAACAGTCTCAAATCTGAAACAATCTAAATGTTCATCAACAATAGGATGAATAAATAAATTAGGGTACATTCATATAATGAAATACATAATAACGAACATGAGTAAACATTTGCTCTATACAACATGGATAGATTTCATGAGGAAGAAAAGAAAGAAAGCCAAGCAACTAGAGTATATACTCTATAAATTCTGTGTATACACATTTTTAAAAAGGTACAATTAAGGCAGGAAAATAGTTACCTTGGAGGAGGATAAGTGGAAGTGGGTATAAGAGGATTTCTGGTAATATTGTATTTCTTCATTTGGGGATTACACAGATGGATTCCCTTGAGGAAAATGATCCAAGTGTATGCTTTGGGTTTCCTTTTTTCGGAATAAATAAATTTGCACATTTCAATAAAATGCTTACATTAGAAAACTCCATATCTTTTAAATGACTTTGGTAGATTTGACTCTTCAAATGAGCTCCTTACAAAAGAGACAACAATTCAATAGTAAATAAAATATATAAACCGGGTGCCATAGCGCATGCCTGTAATCTCAGTGGGTCGGGAGGCTGAGACAGGAGGACGGCAAGTTCAAAGTCAGCCTTTGCAATGGTGAGGCGCTAAGGCAACTAGGGGAGACCCTGTCTCTAATAAAATACAAAATAGAGCTAGGGATGTGACTCAGTGGTTTGAGTGCCCCTGAATTCAATCCTTGGTACAAAATAATAATAATAATAATAATAATAATAATAATAATAATAATAATAATAATAATAAATATATATATATAATGTTTGCATTTAAGCAACCTCTCTTCTAAAAAAAAGCAAAATAAAAATACAAAAAAAGATTACATTCAAATTAAACAAAATATTCCTGCCAACCAGCTTTATTTCACAGGCTTATGTAGTTGATTTTCCTACTCTTCCTTAACTTGCATAAACAAAAAAGGAGAGAAGCCTCATTTCTGATCTTCTAAAAGATAAAATGGATGACATGATACACAAAGGCCTGCTTTATTCTTCCTCTTGATTATGCAGTTTATTTTAAGGGTATAGCTACAAAGAAGATTTGCAATAATTCTTCCCTGTTATAAGACAGGTCTAATGAACACAAATTCAGAAGACAATCAGCAAGCAATATAAAAATTAATAACAGTATGTACTTTAATACTGAATATCTTTTCTATGAATTTTAGAGGAATTTTACTATGTAATAGCTGCTTACAGATTTTTTTCCTGATCATTATGTCTGAGAAAGTTTTTGATTGTTCTTACTCTAAAAGAGAGAGAGAGGGAGAGGTGGGGGGGGAAGGGGAGAGAGAGAGAGAGAGAGAGAGAGAGAGAGAGAGAGAGAGAGAGAGAGAGAGAGAGATTTTGCTTCAGTATACTTGTTCCATTTGACTTGTTGACAAAAATTTTAGTCAAATTATTTGCAATAATTTGCAAGCATATCATTGCAGAAATCACACACAGAAAAAAGAAAAACTACAAATAAACAACAACAATGACACAACATACACACAGAAGCAGCAGTAAATATAGGTCATTAAATTCTAAATTTTGTTCCACCTGTTTTAAAGGATGAGTATATAGCCCGAATGGTTTCAGGAGATTTTGGCAATAATTGAAGCAGAATGGCTATGAAAAACAAGGAGGAAGTTTCTCAGTGATCTGTAGACAGAAATGAGCCTAACTAGAAGTTTGATGTGATCTGGGAAACAAAATTAAAATATTCAGTTGCTGGAGGTTGAAGATTTTAATAATTCTGGTTTCTTAAAAAAAAGGAATACGTTGATTTTAAAAAGGTCATTGCAATCAGGTCTGGGGTTGTAGCTCAGTGGTAGAGTGCTTGCCTAGCAAGTGTGAGGCCCTGGGTTTGATCCTCAGCACCACATAAAAATAAATAAAATAAAGGTATTGTGTCCAACTACAACTAAAAATAAATATTTTTTAAAAAGGCCATTGCAATGAATGATGTCCAAAAAGTCTATATTTCAACCTTACAAAAATGATTTAATGCAATGGTCATTAAATAATTTTGAAGCATGTATTACAAAGATGTACTTAAAATTGGAATTTAGCTGGTTCAAGGAGAAAAGCTAAAGAGGTTATGAAAGTAGTATATAATCAGGTTATCATCCTATGTGATCATAAATAAATATAATAATTAACAAAAAAGTTCAATTAATATCATTTTAATTGTCCTACCCAACTAAATTCTGAAGTACAAATAACTCTGAATAAGGAACATGCAATAGAAATTACCAAATGTCAGTTAAAATCTATTCTTGATGATCAATACATATTTTTGCCTTTGTAGACAACTACAGGATAAAATTATATGATATTTGGACTGAGAACACTTGTAGCATGGAACAATTATTTAAGCAAAAACTAGAGTACGTTTGAATAAAATTAACCCTGTCCTAAAATGGTTCATCATGCAAAACAGCACACAAATATACAACTAAATTAAAAGTAGACTATGTTTCATGAAAGTGCATTTCTCTTAACTCTCCCAATTACCAAGGCAATCATGAAGATTTAGAGAAGTAGTTTATCTAGTTTGGTATTAGAAAGTAATCACTTTACCAAAGCACAGGGAATTCAAAATAGTATAGAACATAACCCTTTAAATCTGGAAATGATTTAAAATCATTTATCAAACCAATTAAAGGCATTGATTTAATGCCTTTAAAAAAAGGCATTAAAAAAAGAAAAAGAGAGACTACATTCAAATACATCCAGAAATTATTTCAACAATCTATTCCTGATTCTAACACAAATGTAACATGAAGGAAAAAAATTTGAACCTTCATTCTTAGGGATATTTCACTTCCCTTTCTGTAATCTTCTTTCTGTTCTGTTAGTTTTGCAGTAGACAGAAAGATTTAGTCAAAATATGCATTCAAATTAAAATCTTTTAAATACTGTAGGTAAGCAAAGAATTAAAAATATATTGCTTCCAATGTAATTGATAAAGTCTGACCTCCTGCTAGGAGAGATACAATTTGTTTGAACTACGCATCGGAAGATATGTTTTATTAAGATCAAAGTCTCCAATTGGAAGGTATGACAATGAAGCTGAGATTAGTAATGTGTATTTTAAAGAATGGGAGCTTTAAATTTGTCTTAGGTTGTTATTAAACTTTGGATTCCTAATGTGCCTAAAGGTCACTGAACACAATCACTGGAATTAGAAATTTTGCAAATTGATTTCCATCAAACTGATTTGAAGATCCATGTGATATTATATCCAAATGCTTTTTAGATTCAATATTTGGTCATTTACTTTATTCTAGAACTATTTTGGGCAATAGTTTCTGCAACCTTAAAAAGTAATAAATATGTAGAATGTCTCACAGATAACTTGAATATTAAAGACTGAAAGCTGACAAGGAAAAAGAACTGGTTAGTACTAAGTAGTATTCTTATTATATCCCATTTCTTTGAATAATGACATTAGAAATCAAACTATTTTTCAAAAGTTAAACACACTTTCACCCTGATCCAGAACAAATCTATTCTTAAACTGGAGCTTAAGATGAAAACAAAACAAATCTTTGGATATCACTGGTTAAAATAACAATTACTTGGAAAACAACTTAATTAATAAGCTAACAAAACTATCAATTACATCTATAGTTCTTTATCTGAATAATTGAGGCTTATTTCACTAATTGTAACATGTACAGTTCTGTAAGGCTACATGATTTTTGCATGGAACTCTATTCAGACAATTTTATGCAAATAGTTAAAATCAAGACAAATTAATTTTTAAAGGTTAAATGAGAAATGACATTAATAACAAAAAGACTTTCCTTTAAAAGTCTCAATATAATCATACGCATACACTGTAATTGTAATATATATAATAATCATCTGTATACAATAAATCAGAGAGAATCACATACATGAATAGTACCCATGATCAAAAAGTTAGAAATTTTGATCAGAAAGTTTCCTTAATTCTTTACTCTGGAAGTCCTTTTACAACATGACTACTTTAAGTGGAGAAGAGCAAGTTTTCTAAAACATTTAGTCATTAAAATAAGAAATCTGGCTCTATTGGTTTATATCAAATGTCAGGATATCTAAATTTAAATGCCCCTCACCACACTTAAAGACTCTGAACAAACCCTAAGGGTCATGACTTATACAAGGTACCCTAATGCTTATATTTATTTACTGATCAATTTTAATTTCATTATGCATTTTAATTCTTATTATTCTAAACCATATAATTTTATGAGTTGTCATGAAGTGTTCAAGAAATCATTACTGAAGTATTGACAATAATTTATAAGCAAGCTCTTACATATTAAAAATTTTTGGTGTAAAAGGGTTTATTTACATTATGGCTCTTCATATCAAAACATCACACTTACAAGGTTAATTATTTTTAAATATAGTATTTATACTAGTCTATAAAAAATAACTTTTAGGGTAATTCATAAAGCATATGTCACTAGATTCTTTACATTCAGGTAATACATTACCTCTTCACTAATTACATATTTAGAAATAAGAAAATACTCTAAATAAACATTACCAGCACATGAAAAGTTTTTTAAAGACACACTTTTTTATCCTAGAATAGATGAGATTCAAAGTGAGCTTACGAATTCATTTTCTATACAAAATTGCATTCTCAAGATACTGAGTGTCAAAACCAAAAGGAAATAAAATGACTACAAAAGACACATAAAAATATTGGTTCAAATATTTAATAAAAATCTAAGGCCAGGCTCGGTGGTACACATCTGTAATCTCAGGGGCTCAGGAGGCTGAGGAAGGAGGATTGTAAATTCAAATCCAGTCTTGGTAAATGTGAGGTGCTAAGCAACTCAGAGAGATCCTGTCTCTAAATAAAATATAAAATAGGGCTGGGATGTGGCTCAGTGACTGAGTGCCCCTGAGTTCAATTCCCAGTACACACACACCCCAAAAAAATCTAAGATAATTTTGTTATAATTATATTCATATATATGTATACTCTATAGACTTTATATGTACTTGTCTCACATGACATTATTTAGTTAACCTTCACTAGCAAACTATTAATAACTTCAGTATGAATTAACTTTTTAAAACTATCAATGAATTTGGAGATGTTCACACAATTACAATTTTTATAGACTACCACATCTACATTTATTTGTATTTATTTATTTTTAATATTTATTTTTTAAGTTAGGTGGACACAATATCTTTATATTACATTTATGTGGTGCTGAGGATCGAACCCAGTGCCTTATGCATGCTAGGCAAGCACTCTACCATTGAGCCACAACCGCAGCCTCTGCATTTATATTTAAATAAATGTTTCATAAATTAGGGTTATTTTACTTAAAAATACTAACATAAAATTTACATTTAGAAGTAAACTAAAGTACCTTTACTATTAAAATTTCATCTACATTTACACTAACATGGCCTTTCATAGAGCATTATTCACATTCATAAAAATTAAAAGGACACCGAAGACCAAATTCAGATTGTTTATTCATTGATATAGTTTGCCTTTTAATTTAAAAAGTCATGGTCCTACTAGAGAAATAGTTACTTTTTTATCTGATTTAATGATGAAAATTTTAGGGACTAGGGATGGATTCAGAGTAAGAAACAATCCCAGGAGATCACTGTCATACAACTTCATAAAAAAAGATGTTTTTCAAAAGAAAATAAGCTTTCTAAAAGTATTTCAATAGCTATCTAAGTAGCTTAATGGTAGAATTATTTTAGTGTAAGATTAACACTGTAATTTTTAAAGTGCTAGAATAAAAATAATAAAAAATAAAATTTTTATTGAAAAACAAAATAACTAGATAGCCAAACTGTTTTCCCAGCTGCTATTCTGATTATATTTCAGATATTAGTAAAAACTATCCAATAGTGTAAAACCAAACTTGAAGACATATTGAAAATTATATCTGAACTAACTAATGGGGTGTAAAGTTATCCAGATATATTTTAAGAACTGACAAATGTAATCTGTACTGTTCATAGTCTGTATTAACAGCAGGAGCTGTTACAATGTACTTTTTTTCTAGTATAATAAAATGTTTTGACAAAACAGATCTTTGTTAAGAACTATAATAACTGTTACAGATTTCCTTGTGTTTATTACACCTTCAACATACAGTTTAATAAAATCTGTTAACTAGATTACATTTCAGGAAAATTTATTTCAAACCTAGTTTACTGAAAGAAATGAGAACTTTGATAGTTCTTCTCTACTTGGTTATTTTGTCTTAATAACACTGATAAAATATACTGCTAATGATGATGTTTATAGTATTAAGATTGAAAGTGAGCATAAATACTTTAAATGTAACTGGAAGTGTTAATCTTTAGAAATGTTTCACTGCAGTTTTGTGACTACTGGCAGCAAGATTTAAACAGTATCCAAACAGCTTTAAATGCTAGTGATAGTACTATATAATGCCTACATATGGGTTAAAAAGGAGAAAATACAATCTAACAATCTAAATGACAGAAAAAGAGTTGTTTTTCTACCACCAAATTAAAGAGAGTATTTATTTATTTATTTTTGTTTGTTTGATTTATTTTGCAGTCCTGAGGATTGAATCCAGGGGCACCACTGAGCTATATTTCTGGCCCTTTTTAGTTTTCAAGACAGGGTGTCACTAAATTGCTTACACAGGCTTTGAATTTGCAATCTTCCCGTCTCAAGGCTCCTGAATAGCTAGAATTACAGTCCTGTGCCACTGCATCTGGCCTAAAGACAATTTTGAGCCTGTACTACTATTGCAAACAATAGTCCTACAGTTCTAATATTTACATCACTTCATCTTTTTCCTTAAAAAATGGCTTAAAAAATAAAACCAAAAAAAATAGTTTAACATGTAAAATTAACCTGGTATATAAACCATTCATAGAACAAATGCTTCAGGGAAATGGGAAAATGTCAAGAGATTCCTCAAGTCAACAATTTTGGTTGAAACTTAACCAGAACCACTTTAAAAGAATTTATTTCATTTGTGACTACTATTATAAAGTTAATATTTATAGATCTTTATAGTAACCTAACAGTCTCTTGATTTGGAGTTTTCCTATTCTGAAAACCAAACTATATCTTTTCAAGTTCATTTCATTACACAATTGAAAACTAATTTGATGCAATTATATTACTTTACAAGATATTAAAAACAAAAGAACACTTGAACATTTATGAGATGTTTCTAAAATGTGTTCCCTTCTTGCTGAATTTCAAATAACTTGTATTAGATAAAAAAACAAATAAAAGAACACATGGTGTTCTGTGAGATTGTTACTACTGAGGTGATTAACAACCAAATTATGCTGCAAATTTAGCTGATTCTATACATATCCTGAAATGAATCTGTACCATATTTGCTTAGCCAAAGAAAGAAAATCAACTGTTTCTAACTCTATCATTACATGTAATTATAAAAAGTTATGGCAACTATTCTATTTCAATGAGCTTTCTGTCTCAAATAGAGTAAGAAAAAGTAAAATCATCATTATTCAAGAAATTGAAGAAAGTAAAACCACTGCAAGCCATTTTTCATATGATTTTCCAGTTATACATTCTTTTTCAACATAAAACAATTATTATCTAATGTCAATTCCAAATCAAATATTATCCGATATTTCCTTCCCATATTTTGAGTCCTATAAATATAAATTATAAAATAGCCACATATTCACTGAAATGGTTTGAGATATTAAAATTAACCTAAATAATAGTATATTAGAAAGTTTACTATTATTGTTTCAAGTTTTCTAGTTATCCATAAAAGAAATACACTAAAATCAACAGTGCACTGAGAACATTAATATTTTCTCCTAATAGAAATAATAACTTTCCTTCAATATACAATAATGGATTGTGACTATAAAAGGAAAACATTTATAATGAGAGTAGGAATATATGCATGTGTGTTCTTTTTTATTTAAAATAAGATTTTTGTAAAAATTCCTAAGGCTTTCAGTTAATATTTTTAAAAATTAGAGAACCAAATTGGAAAAATATTTGTTTTAAGAACTGAAACATTGAATAATAACAGGTATAACAATGACAGTATATTTTCTTATAGTGCAATACTGATTTTACCTGATTTCCTATTTATAAAATATCTTTTACTGATTTGTTAGATATCTAAGCTAACTCTAAACGACTCAAGTAATATCACCATTTTCCAGTCTAAAGGCAACACAAGATAATAGAGTAATGGCTAACTTTATTCAGATGTTTACATAAATCCCCAAATCCTAAAGTCTCTTATTTGTAAAGAAGTATCTACCAACAAATTTATTGAGAAAATCATCATTTAGTTTAATGAAAAACAACTGCATTTAGATTACCAAACTTACACTATAATATCCAGTATAAATGTGAAAAATACTACATTTTTATTTTAACTATAATTATTCAAACTAATAACCTCTTACAGTTAAGACTATCATTTTTAAAAACCGAAATTAAAGTCAAACCTAAATTAAACCTAAAATCAAAGTTCCTGTTAACAAGTTTAACATCAATATGTTCTTTTCTGACAACCACCTTACTAATAAAGAACTAAAGAACTTGACTCTATATACATTTGTCATTATAAAATTCAAATTCAATTCAAAACTAAGTGTATGTATAAATATATAGACATATACCATGTATATACCTGTAGTTTATATATAGAGATATATAGGTATCCATATATATCTATATATATATAATTCACATAAAATGAGCTAATATATGACATTAGTAAAGGACATTTTATTAATACAAAATCAAGTGCTTAAAATTGATATTGCCCCATAATTAAACAAGCCTATTTTTTAATTACTATTGATTATAACAGATGGTTTTAATTATGTGGCAATATCAATCATATATATATATGTAATTCTAATAAACTATCAGAAGTTGAAATACAATGGTCTTATAAGTAAAATGTGAAAAGAAAATTAGAACTTTAATAAAAAATATACTTTTGTTTAATTATAAAGCAATATTAATTTAAGCACCTGATATCTTATTAATAAAATGCCTTTTACTAAGTTTTTAGATATGCAAGCTCATTTTCATACTAGATAAAAACATTTGAATAACACTTTAACATACTTTTTCAACAAATATTAATAGTAATGAAATAGAAATTTAAGACATTAAATAGCCATTTTTTCAAATTATTAGTAGATATGGTGAATTAATTTCCCTAATTACAATTGACATAAATTCATCCTTAAATATTATCTTGTAAGACATCCATTTGGATTCAATATATTATGTAAAATAATATAAAGCATGAATTTAGAAAGAGAGCAAATGTTCTCCCTTAGAAAGTACTGAAGCTCCATCTAGAGGCTTTTCTCCCTATTACTGTCACTTGCAATATAAGTAATATCACCTAGAAATGTGAATAATATTAAAATGTCAGTGATTTCCTTTGTACCTTCCCTTTTGTTATTCATAATGAGTTCTTGCCCTAACCTTCTTGGGGTAGCTCTAGCTCCATCACTGCCATCAAGTGGTAAAAACTAAAACTGAACCTAAAAAAAGAGGAAAGAAAGCAAAGAAAGACAGGAAAAGAAATCCATGTGTTTTTTAAATCACTTATCCACCTTCTTTTTTAAGTTCAAGAAATGGATTTGTATTTTTCTCCTATGCCACTTATTGTCTTAGAAAAATTGTGGAAACAATAAAGTTGTATTTGTTTAGAAAACAGTAGCATTATATGTTGCCTTTTAATCTGAAACTGTTGTTTGGTATTTTTATATTTGGAAGATATATGAAAATACTTTGAATTAAACCTATTAAGTTAATGATGTGTTTTCATGAACTACTGCACTGATAAGGATATTGGTAAGAAACACAGCTAAGATTAACAAATTTTAAAATACAGCAGTTATTAAAAGAGAAAATAAAAACTATGATGTGACTAATAAGCATTTTTTATTCCTTATACAAATAACCTAGAATTTAATAAATTGAACACTCTTATTCTACCCTTAGGATGTAGTTGTAACAATGTTTCCTCAAAACGTCTTCATTGGCCTAGGAAAACATCAGAATAAGGATTTTAACACTGAGGAAAGGACAAAAAACAAAAATTAACAATTAAAAAGCAAGGTGGGATTTCAATTCAAATAAAAATTACTTAATATCTTTCTCTTTTATATGAAAAGTTATTTCCTGAATTATGTTCCCAGAGTTAGGACTTTCAAAAAATAAAACTTCCACTACAGAACTTAGGAGAAAACACCAATGAAATAATGTCTCAGTTCAAGGAATACTGCTATACTATAACTTAAGCTATAATTTTTAAATATTAAATAAAATAATTTACATAAGAAATACATATAGGAATATAGAGTTAACTTGGTAAGTCATATCATTTTTTAAAAATTTCCCCAAATTTCTAACAAACATTTATTAATAGGCCAATTTTATTAATATATTTGTAACAGGAATCTCAGACTGATCTCATTTCATTCTTTTGATTAGATTTTATTTATGAGAAATTTGTTTATCACAGAAAAAAACTGAAAAAAAATTGTAGTTTTGATTACAGGTCTGGATTTCCTGCTAAATTAACAATATTACAATAACAGCCCAAATCCCTACTATGTTTCAAGCATTATTCTAAGTCCTTCATATGTATGGTTTTATTAATATGTCTCTCAACGACCTTATAAAATAGGTGCTACTATTATTAAATAGGTTAGGAAACTGAAGCATAAAGGTTATCTTGGTTATCTCCAGTTGGGATAACCAAAAATGTCTCCAGACAAGTGTCTCCACTGTCAAATATCCCTAGGGGAGAGAGAACTGCCCTCAGCTGAGAATCAATGAGATAAGATATCAATTTTATAACATTGCAGAAGAAAATGATGAACAACTTACCTGAAACTAGTTTTTTTCAATTTAAAATTATTTACTGCAACACAGAAATATATACATATATGGATGGTTCAGAACAGTAATACCATGTCTTATAATTAAGTGAATAATGTATGATGATTCGAAACCACATGGTACGAAGTTGATAATGCAAGTTTATATAGGTTAATTTGAAAATAATAAAGATCCATATATTTCATGAAACTTTAAAAACAGTCACCTCTGGAAATGGGACTGAGGATAAAGTAGGAGAGTATCACCTTTTACTTTAAATATTTTCGTATTATATTTAACATTTTTCTTTTCTTCTTCCTTGTATTTGTTTACAATGCTGGTGATGAAACTCAGTAAATTGACCAAGCATTTTTTCCTTCCCCTAGTACTGGGGATCGAGCCCCAAAATCGTACCTTGTGCATATGAGGCAAGCACTCTACCAACTGAGCTACATACCCAGCCCTATTGAGACAAGGAATCAATAAATTGCTGAGGCTGGCCTTGAACTTGAGATCTGCCTCAGCCTCCTGATTTGCTGGGATTACTGGCATGTACCACCATGTCCAGGTTTACTATGCTTTTTAAAAGCCAAATTTTAGGAAAACTTTTTCTTTTTGACATGAATATGTCAGCTACACTTATGAAGTGAGTTGTTTTTCACATATTTCTCATTATGTTCTGTAGAGATTTACATTTTCTAGACACTTCATATAAGTGGAAGGAATAAATTTTTTCTGAAGTTGTGAAATAGATTTTACTCAATGTAAGATTTAATAGCAAAAAAATCTTTTATTTATTTATTTTTAAAAAATATCTATTTTATTATTTTTTAATACCTTTATTTACTTATTTATTTTTATGTGGTGCTGAGGATCTAACCCAATGCCTCACACGTGTTAGGCGAGTGCTCTATTGCTGAGCCAAAACCCCAGCCCCAAAATCTTTTATTTTTTTGGCAGAAAACTTTTGCTGTTAAAATTCTTTCTAAAATTTATTTATAAGAAAATGAACATATCATATCTTTGAGATGCTTCAATTTTCCTAAATGTGGAATACATTTTTAAAAATATTGATAAGGAGTGCATTTAATACACATGTATCCTAAAGTTGGAATTCCACCTGTAAATGCAAATTCATCTTCCAAAAATCTTTCGCATAACCCTTAACTTGTCTTTCTTTCATAGTCCACACAAAATTCATTAGCAAATCCTGTTCATTTTTCCTTTAAAAGTATACTCTGAATCTGAACACAATTACCAGTAATACCATGTGTCATTATCAGTATTTGTTTTAAGCCACCATAATTTTTTGCCTGGTTCATTATAAAATATATTTCACAACTTCTGCCCCAGCTTGGCATCTACCTTCTGTAGTCTATTTTTAGCATAGCAGCCAGACTAAGAGGAAAAAAAGATCCAGTCAAAAGCCTCCAATAGTTTTCCATTTTACTCAGATCAAAAGCCAAAGTAAAGTCCTTAGTGTGGGTATCTTTGGAATTACAATTAATACCTTCAACTTATAACAACCTAATTTAACTTATTACACTAGGTAACCACTTAGAATATAACTAAAATAGATATTAAACAAGAAAGAAAAAGGAATCATAATGATATACTATAAAACAACAACAACTAAATGGCTAGAAGTGTAGTTCAGTGGTAAAGTACTCATCAAGCAAATACAAAAGTGCGGGCTTCAATCCCCTACACCACCAAAAGCAAACAAACAAAAACCAAAAAAACAGACAGTAATAGAGACAATGAGGAACAAAAACACAAGACACAGAAAACAACATGAAAGGACACTACCAAGAAAACAAGAGCAGAAGGGTGAAAATATCTGTAAACCATATAATAAGGAGTCAATATCCTGAATGTATCAAGAACTCTAACAACAAGGAGACAAATAATCCAATTTTAAAACAGGCAAAGGACTGAATAACACTCTTCAAAGAAGATACACAAATGGCTATTAAGTATGTGAAAAGATACTCAACATTAATCATTAGGAAAATGCAAACCAAAACTACCACTTCATACCTATGATGGTTATATTTTAAAAAGTAGAAAATAACAAATGTTTGTGAGGATGTGGAAAAATTTGAAAAGTTTATGCATTACTGGTGGAAAAATAAAATGATAATACTGATGTGGAAAACAGAAGGACATTTACTCAAAAGGTTAAAACATTTCATTAACACATGATTTAGCAATTCTACTTCTAGGTATACACCCAAAAGAAATGAAAGCAAGGCCAATCAGTGGCACACACTACTTGGGAGGCTGAAGCAAGATGATTACTAGTTCAAAGCCAGCCTAGGCAACTTAGCAAGACCCTATCTCAAAATAAAATTTAGAAAGGGGTAGTGATGTAGCTCAGTGATACAACACTTGTCTAGGAAATGCAAGGACCTCCAGTACTGCAAAAATAAAAATAAGGAAAAAAAAAAGAAGAAGAACATGAAACAAGAACAAGAAGAATTGAAAGGAAGGACTCAAGTGAAACTTGTACATCAATGTTCATAGCTGCAATATTCACAATAGCCAAAGGTGAAAACAACCATAATTGTTATCAATAGATAAATGGATAAATAAAAGTGTTATATACATAAAATAGATTCCAGTCATAAAAAGGATTGAAATACTATATGTTCTACCACATGAATGAACCGCGAAAACATTGAGTAAAATAAGCTAGATACAAAAAAACAAACATTGTACAATTTCACTTATATGAAATATTAAAACAGGCAAATTCATAGATAGAAAGTAGAATAGAAGTTATTAGTTTACCAGGAGAGGGAATGGGAGACAGACTTTCAGTATGGGGTTATGGAAAAGTTTTGGGAAAAAAATCATGGTGATAGTTGTGTAACATTGTGAATGTACTTAATGCCAATGAGTTCTAATCCTAAAGATGTTTAAAAATGACAATTTCTTGTTATATACATTTTAACATAATTTTTTTTAAAAAAATCAAAGTCCTTACAATCACATCCAAACCTCCAAAATCCTCAAAATGTCCTATGATGTCACAGGGACCTGATGTCTCATTATCTCTGAACTCATCCCCAACTACAATTCCTCTGGCTTTCTCCACATTCATGCCTCCTCCTTGATGTTTCTTGAACACACTGGCCATAGGCATGCTCAGAGCCTTTGCATTTGTTGATCCCTCTGCCTGAAATGGTCTTTCCACTTATATTCATGATTCACATCCTCTCCATTGTTTTTGTTCAAATATCAATCACTCTGTGAGGACTTTCCCATCTACCCCCACCTAAAACTGCAGTCTTTCCCCCAAAACATCCCTATTACACTCTTCCACTATGTGTTTCTCTATAGAATTTGAACTATCTGGTTAATATATGTTCCACAGATTTTTAATCTCTTCCAGTAGAATGTAAACACCACAGAGGCAGGAATTTTAAACTGTTTTGTTTAGTGCTGTGTCCCTAAAGTCATGACAGGCACATATTGAGTAATCACTAAATAATTATTAAATTAATGAATAGTAAATGATTCTAAATACTAATATCAGACTATTGATATAAGACTGTCTACTTCTTAAACCTTTAGAATTAGAAAGGGCTTTATTTTTACTCTAAAAGTCTATTCTATCCATCTAATATAATTAAAGCCTGTTACTTTATTACTGACTCCCCCCCTTTGCTATGTTTAATTTATCATTGAAAATCATTATTACTATTTCTGTAAAGTTTAAAGTTTCATTTAAATTCAAGTTTCCTTATTCATTTTAATAGATGACAAAATTATGTACTGAAAAATATTATATAATGATTGATAAAGCAAGACTTCTAATTTCCAATGCAATTTTCTCTCTCTAGTAAATTTTCCTTCAATTAAAAAATTGTTTTAATTAATACATAAAACATGAAAATTGTACATATTAATGAAGGACCTTATTTATTTATTTATTTATTTATTTATGGTACTCAGGAGCACTTAACTACTGAGCCATAACCCCAGCCTTTTTTATATTTTATTTACAGACAGGATTTTACTGAGTTGCGTAGGGCCTCGCTAAATTGCTGAGGTTGGCTTTGAACTCACAATCTTCCCGTCTCATCCTCATGAGCGGCTAGGATTATAGGCAGGCACCATCGCCATACCTGGCTTCTTCCTTTAGTTTCTTGTTTTAAGTAACTATTGTTTAAACTCATACAGGAATTAGAATCAGAGGGTCTTTAATTCTGTATGTCATGAAGTGCAATCCATTGGTAAGATATTTCAGTTTTGTTCAAGTGGCCAAACTATATTCTACTTGCTCCCAAAACCCATTTTTTTCTGGTTCTTCCTGATTATCCTAAGACAACACACAGCATATACACAGGTAAAAGTCAATTTAAACAAATTTTCAAATACACTTACAAGAAGCAAAACACATTAATGTCTCTCACTAACTAGAGCTATTAAAGATAACTACTGTCTAAAAATATGCTTCACATAACTGTAAACTCAACAATGTATAAGAAGTGCTATTGAGCAGGACAGTTTGTGCTTTACTTCCGAGTACTGGGTGGGTCCAGTCTCATGAATTTATTTCCATCCATTAACTTCTATTCTTTTTAAATCTTTATATCTTGGGTGTTTCTCTTAAAAACAGCATATATCTTTGTTTGCCATTTTTTAAAAATTTTGTTAACTTTTGTCTTTAACAAGATGATTTTGTACATTTAAAGTGGTTTATTAATACATCTGATCCTGGCCTTTTATATTTCTTTCTTTTTTCTTCCTTTCTCTCTTTCTTTCTTTCTTTTCTTCCTTTTTGTTTTCTTTATTTCATAAGTGTTCTTTTAACTATTTCTTCATACATTCTTTCCCCTACTTCCCATCATACTTATTTTGAAGTTACAGGTTCTATTCTATTAATGGCTACTCCAGTTAGTTTGAAATACATATTAAATTTGACAAAGTCTAAAATTAATTATCTTCTTCCTCCTCTTTAAACTATAAGAACCTTAAAATAACCTGAACTCTGATCACTTCCTCCAAACTTATATACTGCTGTCACCCAAACTTTTAGTTTTATCCTATTTGCCCTTTTCAAAAAATCAGATATTTCTCTTATACAGTCAAGTTTGCTTAGGATTTACTTATGTAATTATCATTATACTAATTTTTCCATCTTGCATCTCAGTCTTTCCCTATGACAATCACTTTCCTTCTTCTTGAAGTTTAGCCTTGGTATGTGCTTCAAAAAGAAACTGTATCTTATTAACTCTGTTTTTGTTATTTATCTGGAAATGTCTTTGTTTTCTTTCTTGAAAGACAGATTCACTTTGTATAGAATTTCTAGAGTTAAGGTTATTTTCCTTGGTGCCCTTAAGACAATACATCCTTTTCCCCATTGTTGCTCTTCAAATTTTATCATTCTAAAAGTTATTTAATAAATTGATATTCTCATTTTCCTCCTTTACTAAGTTGTTTAAAGGAGGTCAGTAGTAAAAAAAAACAACAAAAATTTCATGTTTCTGAATAAGTATTAAAATATGAGATTTCTTTTTGAAAGCAATAATGTAGAAATAGCACTAAAACTAGAAAGCAGACAGAAACAGGAAATTCTCCCTTATAAGACAGACTAATAAACACTTAATAATAAAGGATCTGAAACTTATCAAGTGAGAAGAAAATACTTGCAACCCTGTCAAATATTGCTCCATGATGAATATTTTTCTTTGTAGATCTTGACAAACTCCCTCCCTTGTCAGCATCTCTATCTAAAGTTGACAGACCAAAGGTTTATTTTCAAACATGGATCACAATGGAATATAAAGTTGCTTTGATTTCTGCTATGTTACTTCCATAAAAATATTACTAAAATTATTTTCTCAGGCACAATTAGTACGTTCACTGATTAAAAAATAAAATTATCAGCCAAAAAATTTAGACTCTTATCCTAAATATTTCTGGAGATGTTTTGCCTAATTTGTCTATATTTATGATCTCTCTTCCACATTTTATGTCTTAAAGTTTGAAAGAATAGCTTCTAGACTTTCCTCCTAACTTTATTGAGTTATAATTGACAGTTTAATAGTATTGTAAACCAGGCATTGTAGAGCACATCTGTAATCCCAATGGCTTGGGAGGCTGAGGCAGGAGGATTGCAAGTTCAAAGCTAGCCTCAGCAAAATCGAGGCACTAAGCAACTCAGTAAGACCCTGTCTCTAAATAAAATATTTTTTAAAAAAGAGTTAAGGATGTGGCTTAGTGGTTGAATGCCCCTGAGTTCAATCTCCAGTACACACACACACACACACACACACACACACACACACACACACACACTATAGCACTGTAATATCTAAGTTGCAAACTTGATACTTTGGCTTGACTTTTTGTTTGTTTTGTTTGTTTGTTTGTTTGTTTGTTTGTTTGAGACAGGGTCTCAATAAATTGCTTAGGGCCTGGCTAAATTGCTGAGGCTGGCCTTGAACTTGTGATCCTCCTGCCTCAGCCTCCTAAGTGACTGGGATTATAGATGTATGACACCATGCCCAACTGATAAGTTGATTCTGATACACGTATATACATTATGAAATATTCACCAAATCAAACTAATTAACATATATTACCTCACATAATTAAATTTGTTAAAAAGTTTCTAAACTTTCATGCCCTATGGAATAGGATAAGTGTTTTAGTATACACTGATACAACTCTGGCCATAGAAATATAAATAATAATCAGTCTAATCATACATGGTGGCATAATGAACTTCTCACATATTTAGAGATATTTAGAAAACCAATGACTACTAGTGAATGTTTTCCTTCAAACATTAGATCTGTCTCATGAACAATTCAAGCATAACTAGAAATTTTTTAAAAAAATATGTCTGGATGTCTTTTATTTACATCAAGCAATGAACTATTTATCTTAACAACAACATAATTCACTTTCAGGAGCTAAAACCATTTCAAAGAGTCATATCTGTCCTTCTCTTTGCTATATATTTATATTGACCAACTTAGAAGTTTTTAAGTCCTATGAGAAGTCAAAAGAAAAGAACATTTGAAAAAAAAATTTGAAGACTCTTTTAACTAAATAGTAGCCTAGAAAAACTGACATGAAAAACAACTCAAGCTTTAAGCTCCTTCTTTTTAGGAACATTAGATATGCTGTGCTTTTTTAAAGTAACTTGTCATAACTGATTTGTGCCCATGTTACAACGCTTCTAAAATTACTTTTAAAAAAGTCTAACATGAGAGTTTTCCTATAGAAGTAACTCAAATTACTTGTACAGAAAGTTTTAACAGGGCCAGGAATGTAGCTCACTGGTACCATGTAGAAGGCCTTAGAGTTTAGCCCCCAACACTGCAAGAAAAGGGAAGAGAGAGAACAGAAATGGAGGGAAGGGACAAAGATAGATAGAAGGAAAGAAAAGGGGAGGCGCCAAGAGGGGAGGGAAAGGAATGAGTCATTAAAACAAAACAACAAGTGGTATAAATATGAATATATAGCATAAAAGTTCTTTAAAAAGTCTACTAAGCTTTAGAATTTTAGTTCCATCAAACTGGATATTATGACTGTATAGAATAACTACTGCATAATAAGCTCCACAGTGGCCTGGCTAAAACCAAATCCAGGGGTGGATGGCATGGAGAGAATGCACAGTGGGCTCAAGTGAGACCAGATTGAGCTTGTGCTGCTTCAGGACACTCAGCATAGAGAAGGGGCAGAGACTCCCCAACAGGCAGGCAGTGTGAGCCCATGAGGCCTGTGGGAGCTGGTGATGATGGCTCCCCCTCAACCCCTCCAGCCAGTCTGCAGTGGTTTGCTCCGTTGCCTGGTGCAGGCCAAACATAGACCAGACCACAGCCTGTGTAGGTGTGGCTGGGCAAGCTGTGGTTGTGGTAGCAATAGCCAAAGAAGTCTTGGTGTGATGGAGGGGCCAAGGGCTGCCCCTCAGCCATATTAGGGGGTGGTCCTGGAAGAAGTATGCAGGGTTGTGACAACATTGTCTGAAGACATGAAACCAGGCCCTAATCCTTATGGCATTCTTTGGGAGTTGGTGATATGTACAGCTATTGGATTTTTTTGCTGTTCTCTCATTTTTGTGGAGACATTTTCAATCTGTTAGAAGCAGGCTTTATGTGGGAAGAGAAAGAAAGCTTGCTCTAAAACTTTCTGGACTAATTGAAGAAAAATGTGAACTACTTGAAAAAGTTAGCCTTGCTCAAAAACAGCATGAAGGCTTAGAGTTATCTTTAAAGGATGGTGGTTTTGAGAAAGGTTCAACAGAAGCACAAAATTTGGAGGTAACATATGAAAAGCTAGATAAGTCCAATTCTAAATGTGGGGATGAATTACTCTTTCTAGAAAAAGCTAAAACAACAGAAAGTTAAACATTCTAAACAGTATGAAATAATGGCAGATATATCAAAAAGGATAAAATCCCTAGAAGATGAATCAAAATCCCTCAAATCACAAATAGATGAAGCTAAAACAAACTTCAGAATATTTCAAATGAATGAAGAAGGACTTATGCTGGCAATAAAAGAGGCTTTGAATGAAAATTCCTAACTTCAGCAAAGTCAGAAAGTACAGAATGAATAGGTATGTGTCCACAATAAATAAAAAACACCATTTGAAGACTTTAAAGTACATGCAGAAAAAGTTCTAAGTGATAAAGAAAATCACATCGAGTCTCTGACTGAATGCTTGCTGAAGATGAAAGATAGGTCTCCTCCAAGCACAGGAGCCCAAACAGATGCTGGTAACTTGGAATTGGAAATGAAGAGTAAATCAGAAATTGGTGCTCACTTAGATAATCAACCAAAAGGAGCTTTGAAGAAACTGGTTTATGGTACTAAACTAAACCTTAGAAGGAGAAAGAAGTCAAATTTTTACTTTATTATCTGAAGTAGAGAAAACAAAGGAAGACCTTATAGAAAGAACATACTAAAAATCTGAAGACTGAACAAGCATCTTTGCAGTCAGAAAATACACAGCTTGAAAGTGAGAATCAGACGCTTTAGCAGAAATATAAAGTCATGATGGAACGATATCAAGAAAGTATAATGAGACTCCACAGGAAATTAAGTGCAGATGAAAATTACCAGGTAGAGCAAGAGGAAAAACTTCCCAAAGTGGAAGAAATGATCAGCCATACAACTGAACAGCTGGAGACCTACAGAAAGCAAGCTAAATATCTTGAAGAAGAATTGGAGAGAACCATTCATTTCTCTCAGGGGCAGACTACTTCCTCTGAGAAAAAAGCACATAATAGTGAGTTGGCAGCTTGGATTGCTGAAAGAAACCTCAATTATTTAAGGAAACAAAATGCTCACAACACACAAAAATTAACTGAAAAGGAGTTTAAATTTAAACTTTTAGAAAAAGATACATTTGCACTTGATGTTTCAAATACAGCATTTGGCAGAAAGCATTCCCCAAATGGTCCCTCACCATTGGGCCCCAACTGTCATCTGAAATGAGACCTCCTCATTTGGAAAAGAAGGGTCCACTCACACTCTCACCTTTGGGAGGAGGAAGAGGCTCAAGGGGCCCAGAGAATCCTCTGGACCATCTGACTAGCAATGAAAGAAGAAACTCACACTATGATAAGCTAACTGATCCTCAGAGAGCACCTTCTGACATTGAGTCCATGGGAACAGGCGCATAGGATGATGATCCCTCCACCAGGCCAACCATATTCTGATCCACGTCTTCCTCTACAAAGGCAAGATGGATATTATTCTAATTATGACAGACCACCTGGACTAGCAGAACTCAGAAGTTCTAATATGCCTTCTTCAGATAAAGTGGATGGGCCTATGTCTTTAGAAACAGAATACAGTAGAAAGGAAGTCGATCTTGGTGATTCCAGTGTGCCTGATTCACCTCTCCCTGCTGAAAACCAAGCAACTGGCTCTGGCTCTGTTTTTGCACCTCTCCCTCCAAATCAGAGGCCCATTGTTCCCAGTGGATCCAAGTAGTCAGTTCATGAGAAGAGAACCTTTTTTCCCTCCACGTCCTCCAGGAACATGTATGCAGCATTTCAAGATTATCTTCCACCGGGCCCACCACTGCCTCCATTCCCAATGGGACCCCAGTATTTTCCTCAGTATCTTCCCCCAAGAGTTGGATTTCCACCCGTCTCCCTCCCCCACATTCTGAAAGTAGAAGTGAGTTCCCTTCAGGGTTAATTTCACCTTCAAATAAGCCTGCTACTGAACATCCAGAAGCACAAAAAGAAACCTGACAATAGCTTTGATCTCTCTTCAAAAGTTATTTGATTTAGCTCTTATTTTTAGTTTAAGTATCTGCTATTACTTCAGTGATTTTACTTTTGTTCCAATTTAAGCTTAATGGAATTATAATTCTTAGGATAGTATTTTGTAAATAAAGATGATTTAAATATGAATCTTATGAGTAAATTACTTCCATTTCATTTTATTCTGGACGGTATAACTTAATTTGATTAATCCACTATTACATAAACAACAACACGGGAGTTTTATATTTGTAATCCTGCAGTTGGGGATTTTTTTTTTTTTAACATTTTTAGGTGTAGATGGACACAACACAATGCCTTTATTTTTATGTGGTACTGAGGATCGAACCCAGGTCCCGCCTGTGCTAGGTGAGCGCTCTACCACTGAGCCACAATCCCAGCCCAGTTGGGGATATTTTAAACTCCAAACAAAGGCTGTGCCTTTATGCCAAGAAATGTGTTTACTATGATTGTTGCAAATGTGAAAGTAACACTATGCTTAATGAAATATTTTAATTGATTTAAAATCTTGTTTGGTATTGATAATAAATTAGCTAGTTTTTCCATAAAAAAATAACCTGAGCTTATTAAGAATAAACAAGAAAACATGACTGAATATGTCATGTAAACAGGAGATTTCAAGTACAAAAAAAAATTCCAGTTCTCAAAAAATTTTTAGGAATGGAAACCACAATTTAAGCTCATTCTATCCCAATTTTCCCTTACATCTTCTTTATTTTATGTCCATTTTCATAAAATAAAGAATTGCATTCGGGCTCTGGTTCACTGATATTGGGAGTGTCCTAGACTTTGTTATGCTTTCAGAGAGACTTTTGTAAAATATAAATGAATTACTAGAACACTGAAATGAAAAAAAGACATAAGTCCATATTTTGTTAGATTCGATAGTCATGACTCTGCCAAACTACTATAAAATTTTAAAAAGTCTTACTCTCAATTTATATATTATTGCAAACAAGTAACAATTTGCAAAGCTGCACCAGTCCAGAGACTATTGGACTATGTTTTGACTATTGGATCAACACTTTGAACTATCTTTTCCCCAAGAAAGAACATTTATTAAAAATACTTTAAGAATTAGTGGTTAAAGCTTTATTCAAGTATTAAATATTCTCTTAAGTTTTTTTGGGAAGAGTATACATTGAAGTCTAAAATAAATGCAGTAATATGACTTTCTTATAAAAATAAGAAGCAGCTTTATCACATTTGAAGGCCAGTGAAGAGTCTGAATGATATTTGAGCATACAATTAATTTAAATGAGAAAAAAGTTGGGCCTTGAAAAAAAAACTAGAAGTTTAAAAAAATCTAATCTTTTGTTTTCCCTCAAGAGTTATACTAGTTGTTAAATAAGTCCTATAAATAATTATTACTTGACAACATAAAACAATACATGCTCTAAATGAGTAGATAGAAGTCTACAGCCATGGTCTGTATAAAATGAGCACTCATTGGTTTTTTAATCCAGAACTACTTTTGCCCTAACTTCTATTGGATAATAGTTGCTGATATAATTCATTTTTTACAACAAGAAACTGGAAATAAGGTAATTTCAGATTGAAAACAGAACTGAAATGCCTAAATACCATGATACAGTCTTGTAAAAAAGTTTTTGCTTCAAAAGAATAAAAAGCTGAAAGCCCTTCTAAATATGATACCATTTATCAAATCAGCTTCCAACTTTGATCATTACTCTATAAACCATAGTTACATAAAATAAAGCAATATTAAAAATTGGGAATTTATAGAATAAGCCTTAAGTCCAAAAATGAAATTAGTATATACAGTACATATTTATGTGCACATTACCTAAATAATAGGGCTGTTATGATAAAAATCAAAATTCCCACAACCAAAGAAGAATATAATTCCAATATTTGAGCCATTATAATTAAAGGAATAGTCTTTCCTACATAACTTATGAGGACAAATAGAGCATCAATTAATGAAATAGGTATCTGATTAAGTTTTAGTAAGCACTATCAATAACTTAAAAAGAAAAAGACTATATCTCCATTATCAAATAAATACAAGCCAAAAATAGATAACCAACAACAATTAGACCTAAATTATTTTCTAATGTTCTTATTCATTACCAGGATTCTTTCATTCTATAGTGGTCTTAAAAAGGCCTGAAATACTTCCTAGCACTTCACTTGCCTAGCATCTGTTCTTCTACAATAGAGAAGATGGGTACAACAGAATTTTGCTGAAATGCATTAAATTCACATATTGAGGGATATCAATATTCTTCCAATATGCTATGAATGTGAAGGCATTGATATTAGGTAAAATAACTGTGTTTAAAAACAAATTTGAGATAAACTGTAAAGTAATAGAATGTGACATCAAAAGTAAAATTATTTTTAGTAATTATTAAGACCACAGTTTTATGTTCATTATTAAAAAAAGAGAAAATGTTAGAAAAAATTGTGGAGATGAAGGTTTCTCTAGCTTTCATACGATTTTTAAGAATAGTAATCTGTCAACTGGACAGATCTTAATACTTTTCCATTATAAAGAAGTTACACTTAACCTCACTAGTTAAAATTAAAATAAGAATTTTTAATCCTCAAGAATATAGAAAAATATATTCTAGTAAAAGTATTAATTAGAATATTAAATAGTGATTAGCATGTGGGGAGCATAAATTAGCACTGCCACTTGGAAAAGTTGGCTGTGTCTAACAAAATATGACGTAGACTATGATCCAGAATAATCCACTTGTAGGCACAAAACCCAGAGCAGGCTAAGATATATAATATAAAATATATTTTTTATTAAACTTTTTGATTGAGTTATACAGTAACAGCTATATTTAATATTTACAACTCAAATCCAAAAATATGTATTTCATGAAAAAATAAATACCATTTACTCTGACACTTTTTACTACATTCTGTTCTCTTTTAAAATGCAGATTCCAAACTACTAAACTGATTTTATTAATGCTGTTTGGAAAACACTGCCAGGAAAAACTACACATGTTCTTTATTAAACTAGTCAAGTTTTTTGACTTAAAGTATTTTTAAAGTGGAATAATCACCTCAAATTTCTTCTAGATAAATTAGGGAAAGATTAGAGAAAGAGAAACACATTTAGATGAGCAAAATCTTCTATTTCTCTTTTTTCCATAACACCACCAGCACAAACATACATAAAAACATCTATACGTCTATTCATTGTGGCATTGCTTAAAATAGAGAAAATAATTGAACATAACTTTAATGGCCATTAATAGGTAAAAAACTAAAATGTGAAATACAATGCAATTATCAGTTTAAATTAGATCTAGGTAACATGAATGTATCTCTGTGGAATATGCATAATTCTTAAAAATACAATATATAGTGAAAAAGCAGAGTGATATTTTCAGAATATCATATATAGATTTCAAGCAATATCATGTTTATAAATATATAAAAATATTAAAATGGTCTAGAAGTATATATTAACTCACAGTAGGGTGGAGGTACTAGCAGATAAAGAGGATTTTAGCTAAATATGCAATGTTTTAATTTTTAAAGAGTTTTTTAAATGTTACTTGAAAAAAAATTCAGAGTTTCAGCAAGTTTTGAGATATAAATTGATAAAATAAGAACAGAGGTGAGGAGGAATTAAGGACATTTCAGTAGAACCAGGTATATATCCACACACATGAATAAATAAATAAGAGAAAAGAAGAAACTTAAAAAACATAAGGACTAAGGAAAGATTAGGATTAGAGAGGTGTGTAGCAACAGCTGGAGAAAAAAGCATGAAGTGGGCAGAAAAGGAGGAAGAAAAGGCCTAACAATTGGTAAAATGATCCATCCCTCACTGGTGGTTCAACTGTATAAATAAAAGAGTGGCAGCTTAGTGGGAAAGTACTTAGCAACTCTGTTTACACAGACAACAGAAAGTGCCACTAGAGTGGCAAATTGAACCCAATAAGGCCAATTAACCCTTTCACCTTAGTGTTTTATACTACCTATCCTTCTTACTGTGCCTCTGTTGATCTACACTGATATGTGTTAGGACCAAATGCAATGATAAATCATTGTTACATGTATTGATGAATTCTGTCAATTCCACAAAACACAGCATTTTATTTAGTGTTCTGAATACCTTCTTTTCTACTCTCATCTGTTTTTAATTAAGAAACACTTTCAAAGGAAGAGAAGTTATCCCTAAACTTAACCTACACAAGTCCTTTATTAAACTATTCAAGCTTTTTGATTTACAGTATTTTTAAAGTGTAATTCTCACCTCAAATTTCTTTAGATAAATTAGGGAAAGATTAGAGAAAGAGTAACACATTTAGATGGGCAAAAATGTAATAAAGAAATACTAAAATTCACTGAAGAGGTCTGTAACAACGTTATAGCTGCTGCATAAGCAATATTTCTATCACTACAATTAACTACTTAAAGTGAAACTTTACATCTTAAAGGGCTATATATTTTTTAAGATAGTGATAGATTTATGGCTGACTCATTTTCCTGCTTCTCAAATACAGTCACGTCTTTTTAAAATCATGTATATTTGAGAGCAAGGATCAAATTCTCAACATATTCTATAAAATCTAGAAAAGTGTCATGTACCAACTAGGTGTACAAATATTTGGTAAAAGTGCATTATTGATATGTGAAAGTCTTGTTTCTATGAAGTAAGATAAATAACAAAAGTACATAATTGTTTAGTTGCAAACTAAGGCAATTCACATAAATGTTTATTCATTAATCCTAACATTGTCTTTTCCTCACTATCCATGCTCCCAAAGGTACCAACATCCCCACCATCAGCTGAAATTCCATTTCAAATTTTCTCCTGGCCATATTATTTATTACTGAATCTTATTAGTAATTATATTTCTAAATGCTAGTCAAATAATGGGAAAATCCCAACAGATTATTTTGAGGAGGGTTGTGAAGGGATAATACACTGTATTTCTTAATCCAACAAAGTCAACAGCACTTTGAAAAGGTTACCCTTGCATTTTAAGAGGAAGAGATGTTTCCCTGATTTGTTTTTTCTCAACTCTTCCTACATAGGAACTAGAGAATTCTGCCTTCCTTATGAGACAGATGCTATGTTGACTTCCATGGCCATGCTAAAATTGGTGGAGAAAAAGACAATTATAACAACTTCAGTCTTTCTCTTAGTCTTTTTGTGAATGCAGGCCACCTACTAGGATCTTCTATTTCTCTTTTTCCCATAACACCACCAGCACAAACACTGCAAAAGCAATCAATCAAAACAATCAGTAAAGAGGCAAAGGGCCAATGGTAAGCAACAGAAGAAAGAAGCAGATATAATCCCACATCTACTCTCTTGAATGAGTTGGAGCATGATGATGCTTTTTTGGAGGTAGATAGAGAACAGAGTGGACCCTCACCACACTACTGGACTCCTACTCCCTTGAAATAGGCTCATGAGCACAAAAGCAGAATCCTAGTACTTAAATACCAGACAAAACTCAAGCCTTTTTCTTAGCAATTTTTTTAAAAAAGAAAACTACCAAACTTAAGAAGTGAAAACAATAGACCATTCCAAGTAAACACTACTTAGCTAAAAGCTACAATCTAATAATCTAATTTACAAAGCTTAATTTGTATAAAGGAACTATTACCAGATTCTTCTCAAGAATTCACTCTCTTGTTTTATAGATATTTATAGAAACTAAAATATGAATTAAGTTAAAAATTCTGAAAGAAAAATAATTTCCCAAAGTAGGAAACCCATGCAAAGACATGTGTGGCTCAAAAAGATACAGATATCTCTATATGTCTTCTGAATTCTCTTAATTGTGAGGGTCAATTTTGGACTTCAATTTAGAACTGGTTCCCAAAGCAAGAGACCAAAGTATATGAAGCCAATAATCAATTACTATGATTTTTTTTCATTAAATAAAAGCATCCTAATATACCCAATAGAATATTTACATTAAGAGTCAGGAGGTTTATATTCTACTATGATCTTACATATGATCATTACATCATTCACAATCTCCACATTCCCATCTGAATAATGAGGGTTTATAATAGGCCATTTCTCGTTTTAGGAAAGATGAAAGAATTGTATAATACAAAAATCCCTTGAAAAATCTAAAGAAAACTAGTATTTTTTTCCCAAAGTGATATGTGGGGGAAAAAAATCCATGCCCAAGATAGATTTTACATTTTATATATCAAAGCAACCATTAGACTGCAAAAGGGTTGTTTGTTTTGGCACTAGGAAGTGAACCCACAGGCATTTTACCATTGAGACATATCCCCAGCATATATGGATGTATGTATGTATTTATGCATGCTAGGGTCTTGGTAAATTGCTTAGGACCTCCATAAGTTGCTGAGGCTAGCCTTGACCTTTTGATTCTCCTGCTTGAACCTCTGAAATCGCTGGAATTACAGGAGTGCACCACTACACCTGTATTTTTAATCTAAATGGGGTTGTCAAGGTTCTATATGGGAGCATTTACTTTATTATATAATGTAGATAAGCTTCAATAATTTTCTCCCTAAAATTATTCTCTTCTAATTTTCTTCCTTCTTTTTAATTTCTTAGCAACTAAATATATATGAAGAAATATATATTTTTTTCTTAATTAACTTTTTAATATGTAATATAATATTCAAGAAGTACTAAAGAGTTCCTAGTACTAAAGATTCTCCCCAGAGAGAAAGGGAGAGGGCAAAAAGATCCGCCAGCTGGAGATCCCCTCACTAGGACAAAATATAAACACCAAGGCATGCATGCCCCAGGGACCAACCTCCTCCAGCCACACCTTGCTTGTTTACAGTTATCACCAAGTTAATCCCTTTCAGGGAATTAATGTACTGATTAGGTTAAATCTCTTATAAATTCAATCAATTTATCTCTAAACTTTCTTGCATTGTCTCAAAATTAACTTTTCCGGGGACACCAAATATCTAAACCATAACACTGACAAAGTAAATTTATAGAATTCAGAAATCCTCTCCTTTCAGCAAAGTGGGGAAAATCAACAAGTGAAATGATCAATTCACAACTTGATAAGACTGGCCAATCAGCAACATCTTAAATTGGAAGTGCTTTTTGAAAAAGTGGGCAAGGCTAGGACACAGCACAAGCAAGCCTAGTGTTTACAACTACATACGGCAGTCTACTAATTGATTATATTTGTCTTATAATGATTCCAAATTATTTTCTATCTGTAAAGAGCAAGAATCACATACTTCTTCAAAAAATTTCATTAGACCTAGCCCAGAGTTTAGGACTAATGAGTGAAGGAATAGAAGGAGGCAAAGGAATAGGAGAGAACAATTTAGAATTATACACAAAATTACTACTGAAAAGAGCCTCTATAAGACTCAGGTATCCAAAGGTTAAAATACTTCATGAAACCATCATTCATTCAAACTCTGCAAATTCAACAAGTGATATGTGAATACAGTGTTATCAGAAACATCTAAGACTATAAAAACACACAACTAGGCAATATTAACTCTGATTAAACATTGTCTTTGATGTGTACACATATTAGCAATCATTCAGCATATTGACAGTTAATTACCGCTAGAACATGGGCTTCTTTAACTTAAATTATCTTATACATAAATAATAGTTAATAGTGGAGTGATGTCCTTATAATATAGAAATTGTGTGAATTCAACTTGATTGTTTTCCCCCATTTTCTTAAAGATTAGAGACAAGTTTGCTTACAATTAAAGAACAAAGTCTTAGCAATATATGAACACCTTTATAAAAAACAGCTAAACGTCTACAGAAGTGCCTTCCATTAATCTAAGTAGCAGCTGGTTTACTAGCTTCAAGAACTTCATGGGATGGGGATGTGGCTCAAGCGGTAGCGCGATCGCCTGGCATTGCATGCGGCCCGGGTTCAATCCTCAGCACCACATACAAAAACACAGATGTTGTGTCGTTGTGTCGGCTGAAAACTAAAAAATATATTTTAAAAATTCTTAAAAAAAAAAAAAAGAATTTCTATGGCTCCCATGATGTAAAGCTATCTGATGAGTCCATGGGGCATGGTGCAAAAGAAGCTCAAAGAAAGCTGGGCGCAGTGGCACATGCCTGTAAGCCCAGCATCTCAGGAGGCTGAGGCAGAAGGACCCTGATTTCAAAGTCAGCCTCAGCAAAAGTGAGGCACTAAATAACTCAGTGAGACCCTGTCTCTAAATAAAATACAAAATAGGGCTGGGGATGTGGCTCAGTGGTCAAGTGTCCCTGAGTTCAATCCCCAGTACTCTCCTTCCCCCCACAAAAAAGAAGCTACAGAGACAATTTCTTAATTTTTAAACTTATGCATTAGTGGAAAACACTGTACTCTGGATCATATTTTGAATTTTTATTTTATATAATATATATAATATATAAGAAGCATGAACACTAGGTTTTAAAGGATAGAAGATGGAAATGCTGAAGACTTAATTAATTTTTTAAAGTACTGCTTTTTTTGTTAGTACTTATAAAGTTCCATAAATTTCGAAGACTCTAACATAATTAATTTTTTCTGTCAGTCCTGTTACTATTAGGCTACTATTTTGCAATATAAAGTGTATAGGTATTATTGTAGAAATACCTGTACTTTGATCTCATCTACATAAAGTAGAAAATAATGAATAGAAAGCAACGTTAGAACACCAGTAAAGGAGATATCCTCATTTGCTTTTCTTCTTTTTTCACCATAGCTTTACTGATAAAGCCTTCTGCAAATCAGGCTAAGTGGATAAAAGGACTTTTAGATCTTCAACTTCCTTCACTGTTTTTGACAATAATAAAACCTTTCTGCTCCCATGACTTTTGCATTTTTCTTATTATGAACATACAGAGAGTAAGTTTGTTTGATATAATTCTCTGGTTTATCTTTCTCAGAATCAGAACGTAACACATTTATGAAATTGGAAACTCTCTAGGTTACCTAGTCTAATTTTATGCCAAGTAAGAAATTCTTTCTATACTATTAGCTATAAATTCTGTTCTAAGCATGTGCTAGTTATTGAATAGTAGTAAACAAAAAGACACAAAAATCTAGATATCAAATTATAATACATATATTTATTTCCTAGTTCTATCCATTAAGAAATATACAAAGGAGACTTACGCAATTTAATGCCTGTATTTTGATATCTAAACTATCTATTCTCCAGTAAAAAGAACTAGATAGCCTCAGAAAAATGACTGACTCCAGAGTGAGGGCAATGGAAATACAAGATGAATCCAGAATGTCTCATGGCAACAGAAAAAAAGAAAATACCCTGAAATATAGCTGGGTGTGGTAGCACATGCCTGTAATCTCAGGGGCTCAGAAGGTTAAGGCAGGAGGATAGAGTTTTCTAAGCCAACCTCAGCAAAAGTGAAGTGCTAAGCAACTCAGTGGTACCCTGTCTCTAAATAAAATACAAAACAGGGCTAGGGATGTGGCTCAGTGGTTAAATGCCCGAGTTCAATCCCTGATACCCCACTCCCCCAAAAAGAAAAGAAAATACCCTGAACTATAATAAGGATAAGAGACAAAAGACACCAGAGTCAAGGTAAAGAGTTCCCAATGGCCAAATGTAGGATGCTATGAGCAACAAAATAATGATAGAAATGGAGTAAAATCCACTAAGTAAAATAAAAATTCATAAGTACATCCTGATCATCAATACATGCTAAAATTACCAGGTAAAAGTATTATGAGAAATAGAATATTTGCATAGTCTGAAAGTATGTTCCATATGGAAAATAAAATAAAACAAAAACACTCCAAATATTAACTTTATGGTAAAGACAGAAAAACTGAAAAAATGGCAGACATTCAATCAAGAGATCAAAATTAATATCATCTGTGATGAGATATATTGTTAAAGGGCACAGCATTTCCATGGTATTTAAGATGAACATGCACAGACTGAAGTTAGTCATTAGAAGTTTTTTTGTTTGTCTGTTTGTTTGTTTGTTTAAGACAAGCCTTGCTATGTTGCCCAGGCTGGCCTCCCACTCCTAGCAATCCTACTTAAGCAATCCTTCTGTGATAGCTGGGATTGTAGGTGTGCCCACCAAGCCCAGCTCATGAAGAAAATTTAGACAAACCCCAAATGAGGGACATTCTAAAATATAGCTATCCAATACTCTTAAAAAGTATCAAAGGCAAGAAAGACAAAAATTAGGTAATGTCCTAGAGTGGAAGATATTTAATGCGATAACAACTAAATGTGTGATTCTGGACCAGGAAAAGGAAGTTAAGGGGATAGTCGACAAAACTTGAATAATATCTATACATAAGTTCATAGTATTGTATCAGTGTTAATTTCCTGGTTTTGATAATTTTACTAAGCGTATGAAAGACATTTGGGAAAGTGAGGTGAAAAATATACAAGCAGCCTAATATTTGTGCTATCTTTAAAGTCTTAAATTATTACAAAATGAAAAATTATAAGTAACAATAGCCTAGAAATGTTTTTTTTTTTAAGTTTAACATTTGAATTCAGAGATCAGATATCTCCTCGGCCTTTCTTTTTCACACTAAATATGTTCCTCTTTGGATAAGATTCCCAGAACCCCTACTATATTTGCAGCTCTACTTTCTAAAACTCAGTTTTCAGTAGCCTTCTTAAAGTATGTTACAAGGAATGTTTATAATATATTGATACAGAATACATTAAATTTCTCATTTTCTGGGATAGAGTAGCTGTATGTTTATTAGTGAAAATTGCAGTTAAATTTTAAAAACAGATTAAACCATATAGTTGGCCTAATTCAATGTGCATTCAAATTAAACTTGAGCATTTATTTTTATTGAGGTTGAACTGGATCTTCCCACTTTATCCTTGTGCAATTGATTTGTTTAAGCCAACTGTAAAATTACATTTTTCCCTTGAATATTACCATCCTTGCAATTTCAACTCATATTTTACACTGGCATGGCAATATTAGACTATTCTGATTCACAATTCTATCATTTATTAACTTGTCATACATTAAATATATATCGTTTGCAGTAAACTACAAATAAGAATCTATTAAAAAATTGCTACTGGGATTGGGGAGTAGCTCAGCATTAGATAATGTGTTTAGCATGTATAAGGACCTGGGTTCAACCCCCAGCACCAAATAAATAAATAAAATTAAAACTTCCATGTAGTTAAGATTAGTCATATCAGATTTGGAAGGGCAGGTGATAGAGAAAATCTTAATAATTAGATTAAATTTGTGGTGGGCCTTTAAAAATAAGTAGCATTTGGATTTTTAATATATTTTTGTTTTCAATTGGCATAAAGCAATAGTACACATTTATGAGGTACAGTGTGACATTTCAATACATGTATACAATGTGAAATTATGAGATCAGGATAACTGGCATATCTGTCACCTTAGACATTTATTTTTGTGTGTGTTGGGAACATTCAAAGTACTTTACTAGTTATTTAAAATATTCAATTAATTGTCAAGCACAAATATGCTACTGTGCTATAAAACGTAAGAAGTTATACTACCTGCACTCTACCTATTAACCATCATCTCTTCATAACCCCTTCCCAGGCTCTGGTAACCAACAGTCTATTCCTTATATCTTGGACATCAAAGTTTTAACTCCCACATAAGTGAGAAGTTGTATTTATTTGTCTTTCTGTGCTTATTTCATTTGTTCTAGTTTCATTCATGTTGTTGCAAATGACAGAATTTCATTCTTTTTTTAATTTGTTTTAATTAGTTACACAACAATAGAATGCATTTAGGCACTTTGATATACATAGATGGGATATAATATTTCATTTTTCTGAGTGTACATGTTGCAGAATCATATTGGTCATGTAGTCACATATATACATACAATAATAATATGTTTTATTCTACTATCTTTCCTATCGCCACATTCCTTCCCTTCCCCTCCAATTACTTTCCTCTACCTAAACTAAGATAACACAATTCTTCCCTAGTGCTCCTCACCTTATTGTGAATTAGCATCTACATATTAGAGAAAACATTCCACCTTTGGTTTTGTGGGATTGGCTTATTTCGCTTAGCATGATATTCTCCAACTCCAGCCATTTACTGGCAAATGCCATAATTTCACTCTTCTTTAAAACTGAGTAATATTCCATTGAGTATATATATACACCACATTTCTTTATCCATTCATCTATTGAGAGACACATAGGTTGGTTCCATAGTCCAGCTATTGTGAACTGAGCTGCTATAAACATTGATATGGCTGTGTCACTATAGTATGCTGATTTTAAGTCCTTTGGGTATAAACCAAGAACTGGGATAGCTGGGTCAAATGGTGGTTCCATTACCAGTTTTCTGAGAAATCTCCATACTACTTTCCATAGTGGTTGCACCAATTTGCAGTCCCACAAGCAATTTATGAGTGTACCTTTTTCCCCACATCCTCGGCAATACTTATTGTTGCCTGTATTCTTGATGATTACCATTCTCACAGGAGTGAGAGTTTTAACTTGCATGTCTCTAATTGCTAAGAGATGGTGAACAGTTTTTCATAAATTTGTTAATTAATTGAATTTCTTCTTCTGTGAAATGTCTGTTCAGTTCCTTAGCCCATTTATTGATTGGGTTATTTATTTGTTTTTTTTATGGTATTTTTTGAGTTTTTTACATATCCTAGAGATTAATGCTCTATTGGAGATGCATGTGGTAAAGATTTTCTCCCAATCTGTAGGCTCTGCCCTTACATTATTTATTGTTTCCTGTGCTGAGAAGAAGCTTTTTAATTTAAATCCATTCCATTTATTGATTCTTGATTTTACTTTTTCTGCTTTAGGAATCTTTTAAGGAAGTCAGATCTTAGGCCAACATGGTGAAGATTTGGGCCTATTTTTTCTTCTATTAGGGTCTATTCAAGTGCCTAAGTCTTTGATCACTTTGGGCGATTTTTCTGCAAGGAGAGAGACAGGGGTTTAATTTCATTTTGCTACATATGGATTTCCAGTTTTGCCAGCACCATTTGTTGAATAAACTATCTTTTCTCCAGTGAATGTTTTTAGCACCATTGTCTAGTATGAGATAACCATATTTATGTGAGTTTGTCTCTGTGTCCTCTATTCTGCACCATTGGTCTACAAGTCTATTTTGGTGCCAATACCATGCTGTTTTTGAAACTATAGCTCTGTGGAATAGTTTAATGTCTGATATTGTGATGCCTCCTGCTTCACTTTTCTTGCTAAGGATTGCTTTAGCTATTCTGGGTCTCTTATTTTTCCAAATAAATTTCATGACTGCTTTCTCAATTTCTATGAAAAATATCATTGGAGTTTTAATAGGAATTGCATTAACTCTGTACAACGCTTTTGGTAGTATGGCCATTTTGACAATATTAATTCTGCCTATCTAGGAGCATTGACAATCTTTCCATCTTCTGAAGCTTTCTTCAATTTCTTTCTTTAGTGATCTGTAGTTCTCATTGTAGAGGTCTTTCACCTCTTTTGTTAGGTTGATTTGCACATATTTTTTTTTTTTGAGACTACTGTGAATAAAGCAGTTTTCCTAATTTCTCTTCCAGTGGATTCATCACTAATGTATAGGAATGCATCTGATTTATGGGTGTTGATTTTATATCCTGGTACTTTGCTGAATTGATGTATTAGTTCTAGAAGTTTTTTGGTGGAATTTTTTGGATCTTCTAGATATAGAATCATGTTATCAGCAAATAGTGATAGTTTAAGTTCTTCTTTAGCTATTTGTATCCCTTTAATTTCTTTCTTTTGACTAATTGCTCTGGCTAGAGACTCAAGGATGATGTTGAATAGAAGTGGTGAAAGAGGACATCCTTGTCTTGTTCCAGTTTTTAGCAGGAATGCTTTCAATTTTTTTCCATTTAGAATGATGCTGGCCTTGGGTTTGGCATAGATAGCTTTTACAATGTTGAGGTATGTTCCTACTATCCCTAGTTTTTCTAGTGTTTTGAACATGAAGGTGTGCTGTATTTTGTCAAATGCTTTTTCTGTATCTATTGAGATGATCATATGATTCTCATTTTTAAGTCTATTAATACAATGAATTACATTTATTGATTTCCGAATGTTTATCCCTGGGATAAATCATGGTGCACTATCTTTTTAACATGTTTTTTATGCAATTTACCAGAATTTTATTGAGAATTTTTACATCCAGGTTCATCAGGCATAGTGGTCTGAAGTTTTCTTTCCTTAATGTGTCTTTACCTGGTTTTGGTATCAGAGTGATATTAGCCTCATAGAATGAGTTTGGAAGGATTCCCTCCTTTTCTATTTCATGGAATACTTTGAAGATTATTGATGTTAATTCTTCTTTGAAAGTCATGTAGAACTTGGCTGAGAATCCATCTGGTCCTGGGCTTTTCTTGGTCGGTAGACTTCTGATGGCGTTTTCTATTTCATTATTTGAAATTGATCTGTTTAACATGTATGATCTCCTCATTCAGTTTGGCTAGGTCATATGTCTCTAGAAATTTGTTGATGTCTTCAATATCTTCTATTTTATTAGAATATAAATTTTCAAAATAGTTTCTAATTATCTTCTGTATTTCAGATGTGTCTGTTGTGCTATTTTCTTCTTCATCTTATATTTTAGTAATTGAGTTTTCTCTCTTTTTCTCTTCATTAGCATGACCAAGGTTTATCTATTTTACTTATTTTTTTCAAAGAACCAAATTTTTGTTTTGTCAATTTTTTCAATTCTTTCTTTTGTTTTGATTTCATTGATTTCAGCTCTGATTGTAATTATTTCCTGACTTCTACTGCTTTGGTAATTGATTTGTTCTTCTTTTTCTAGGGCTTTGAAATGTAGTATTAAGTCACTTATTGTTGACTTTTTATTCTTTTAATAAGTGCACTCAATGCAATAAACTTTCCTCTCAGTATTGCCTTCATAGTGTCCCAGAGATTTTGATATGTTGTATCAGTGTTCTCATTTACCTCTGAATTTTTTTATTTCATCTTGATTTCTTCTTCTATCCATTCATCATTCAATTGTGTATTATTTAATCTCCATTCGTTACAGTAGCTTTTATTTTTAATTTTATTGTTGATTTCTAATTTCATTAAATTGTGGTCTGATAGAATGCAGGGTATTATCTCTGTTTTTTGTTTGTTTATTTGTTTGTTTTGTATTTATTTACTAAGAGTTGCTTTGTGGCATATGATATGGTCTATTTTAGAGAAGGAATCATGTGCTGCTGAGAAGAAGGTATATTTATTTGCTCATTGATGGATGGAATATTCTAATATGTCTGTTAAGTCTAAATTATTGATTGTATTATTTAGTTATATAGGTTTCTTGATTTAGTTTTTGTTTAGAAGATCTGTCCAATAATGAGAGAAATATGTTAAAGTCACCCAGTATTATTGTATTGTTGTCTATTTGACTATTGAAATTGAGAAGGTTTGCTTGATGTACATAGATGCTCCATTGATTGGGGCATAAATATTTATAATTGTTTTGTCCTGCTTATATATATTTCCCTTAAAAAGTATGAAATGTCATCTTTGTCTCTTCTGATTAACTCTGGTTCAAAGTCTACTTTATCTGAAATGAGAATGGAAACCCCTGCTTGTTTATGAAATCCATATGAGTGATAGTTTTTTCCCATCCTTTCACCTTCAGCCTGCGGATGTCTTTGCCCATGAGGTGAGTCTCTGAAGACAACATAATGTTGGGTCTTGCTTTTTAATCCAATCTGCCAGTGTATGTCTTTTGATTGATGAATTTAATCCATTAACATTCAAGTTATTATTGAGATATGATTTGTATTCCCTAACATTTTTATTTATTTGGGTTTTTTAATATTTATTTTTTTAGTTTTAGGTGGACACAACATCTTCATTTTTACATTTACGTGGTGCTGAGGATTGAACCCAGTGCTCATGCACGCTAGGCAAGCATGCTACCACTGAGCCACAACCCCAGCCCCTATTTCTGGTTTTTGATTTATCTTAGTTTCTCATCTGGTTCAATGTCCCTTCAGTGTAGAACCTCCTTTTGCTGGTTTTCACTTTTTTTTTTTCTTTTCACTTCATCTTCATGGAATATTCTGTTGAGAATGGTCAATAGCATAGACTTCCTAGTTGTGAAAATTCTTTTAATTTTTATTTATCATGGAATGTTTTAATTTCATCTTCAAATCTGAAACTTAATTTTGCTGGATATAAAATTCTTGGATGAATCTGTTTTCTTTCAGAGCTTGAAATATATTGTTCTAGGACCTCCTAGCTTTGAGGGTCTGGGTTGAAAAATCAGTTGAGATCTGAACTGGTTTCCCCCTATATGTAATTTGATTTTTTTCTCTCACAGCCTTTAAGATTCTATCTTTATTCTGTGTGTTAGTCATTCTCATTATAATGTGTCTTGGTGTGGGTCTGCTGTCATTTTGAATACTTGGGATCATGTAAGCCTCTTGTATTTGATTTTCCATTCCATTCTTTAGGTTTGGAAAATTTTCTGCTATTATATCATTGAAAAGATTGTGCATTCCTTTGGTTTGTATCTCTGCTCCTTCATCTATTCTGAAAACTCTTAAATTTGGTCTTTTCATGTTATCCCATAATTCTTGGATGTTCTGTTCATGTTTCTTACCATCTTCTCCACATGTTCAACTCTACTTTCAAGATTATATATTTTGTCTTCATTGTCTGAGGTTCTAACTTCCAAGTAGTCTATTCTGTTGGTGATGCTTTCTATTGAATTTATAATGTAGTTTACTGATTCCTTCATTTCAAGGATTTCTGCTTTTTTTTTTTAAAGATCTCTAACTTTTCATCAAAGTGGTCATTCACTTCCTATATTTTTTTATTTCACTCCTTACACTATCCTTTACTTCACATATCAATTTAACTATATACAATCTGAACTCCTTCTTGAACATCTTCTACTGTGCTATCAGTAGCTTCTGTTGTTGAAGCATCTTGGTTTGTTTGGGGCATTTTATTCCCTTATTTTTTCATGTTGTTAGTGTGTTTTCCCATCTAAAAGTATGGATCTAAGGCAGTATAAATTCTACCCTGTAGACCTATAGTGTCCCCGAAGGTTCGCCTTTACTGGTGAGACCAATATCAACAGCACTTAGTGTACACAATATATAGCCTTGACTCTAATAGTTCCCACTAAGGTGTGTACTGCTTTCTCGCATGAAACCAAAATGATGAGTTCAATAATTATCTATAGTAAAAACAGAATATTTGTTAAAACTATTTACAATTTCAAATGGTGGATGAGAAAACAGTGGCAGTGTAATACATAATATTCTCGAGAGAGGAAGAGAGAAGCTAGAAGTAAAAATTCACAGGAACAGTGGAAAAGGAGCTGACAGAGATTAGTTGTTGGTTGGAGAAAAGCTGGAAAGAAAATAGATGAGAGAGAAAGAATACGAACAAAGAGAAAAAATTAAAGACATAAGAGTACAACAAAAATGCAAACACAATTCATATATCATTGTCCTCCAAACACTGATGCATAAAAAAATCCTGTTCCAAATATGAGAGAATGAAAAAATAAAATAAATCTTGCTGGAAACTCAAACTGTCTCTATCAATGTTCAACAGTCTCTCAGCCCTATCTCTGACATCTCTCGGGATCCCCAAACCCAGATCAGCCCTCACAAACCCAGTGTATATGCCACAGATCTGGGCTTCAGATACATCAGTCTTGGACACACTGCAGTCTCAAGATCTCAATGCTGCTCCTACTTGCAGAGAGACTACCAAGAATATATTAGTGTACCAAGAATACACTAATGCAGCCCTGAGATGTAGGGGCAAGGCACGTGCCACTAGCACTCTGAGCAGGAAGACTCCAGGCTCCTCCAAACCTGCAGGCACCCCCCACACTGGACCTGCAGGTCCCAGCTGGAGTCCCCAGACAGAGGCTCTTGTGGTGGTTTATTGGTAGCACCCAGGCCCCTGGCCCTGGCTGGTGTCCCAAAATGGGTGCAGCCATGTACAACCAAACCTGGAGTCTCCTCCAAAGCAATATTCTAGACCAAGGTAGCAGTGACAGTGGTGGTGGTTGTTGGCAGCAAGCAGCGCATCAACAGTAGCTGCTGGTGTGGGGACAGTATCACCAGGCGATCTTTGGGGGTCAGCAGCAGTGTAGTGTCAGCTTCAGCTGCATCCAAGGCAGCGGTTTCTTCCATGGCAGCAGCACCCAGAAAGAAGACCTCCAAGGGACCTCAGGCTGGCAGCAGCAGAATCAGAGGCAGCAGCAAAGGTGGTAGCGGTACAGGCATCAGTTGACTGACAGAAGACTTCTGGTTTAGCGGCAGCAACCAGGGAGGTAACATTGTAATTTGTTTCCCAGGTAACTGAGGCAGCGGCTTCTGGGACAGCCAGAATTTCATTCTTTTTTAGGATTAATACTCTACTGTGCATCACTTTATCTTTTCATACATCAGTGGACCTGGGTTGATTCCACACTTTTTTTTTAATTTTGATTGGGTATTTTAGTAAAATGCATTTAATTCACAATTGCAGCACAACTTTTCATTTCTCTGGCTGTACACGATGTGGTGTCACACCCTATATGCAGTCTTACATTATCTAGGGTAGGGATGTCCATCTCATTCCACCATCTTTCCTGTTTCCATTTACCCTCCCCACCCTTTGCCCAATCAAAGTTCCTCCATTTTTCCCATGCCTCCCACCTCCCCATTTTGGATCAGCATCCACATAAGCATCCACAGAGAGAACATTTGGCCTTTGGTTTTTGGCATTAGCTTACTTCATTTAGCATGATATTCTCCAACTCTATCCGTTTACCTACATAATTTTATTCTCTTTTAATGCTGAGTAATATTCCATGGTGTATATATACCACAGTTTCTTTATCCATTCATATGTTGAAGGGAACCTACGTTGCTTCCACTGTTTAGCTATTGTAAATTGAGCTGCTATGAAAATTGATATGGCTGCACTACTCTAGTACACTGATTTTAAATTCTTTGGGTAGAGACTGAGAAGTGGGATAGCCGAGTCAAATGGTGGTTCCATTCCAAGTTTTCTAAGAAATCTCCATACTGCTTTCCAGATTGGTTGCACAAATTTTCAGTCCCATCAGCAATGTATTGATTTCCATATCTTTGCTATTGTGAATAGTGCTATAATAAACATGCAGATGTTTCTTTGACAAACTGATTTCAATTTGTTTGGATATATACCAGTGGGATTGCTGGATCATAAATAGTTCAAGAACAGGTAGCACTTGAATAGTAAAAAAAATATATACAGAGTAATGATAAAATGATAATGATCTTTAAAATGAATGTGATATTTCAATCTAAAAGGCTCTTTAGTTTTGTGACCCTGGGGAAGACTCTGAATTCAATTTCCTCAATTACAAAATGGCAGTAAGATAACAAACTAGATAGTGCTGTTTTTTTAAATTTATATGACAGAGGAATGCATTATAATTCATATTACACATACAGAGCACAATTTTTAATATCTCTAGTTGTATACAAAGTATATTCACACCAATTTGTGTCTTCATACATGTACTTTGGATAATAATGACCATCACATTCCACCACTGTTTCTAACCCCATGCCCTCTCCCTTCCCCTCCCACACCTCTGCCCTATCTAGAGTTTGTCTGTTCCTCCCATGCGCCCCATCCCTACCCCACTATGAATCAGCCTCCTTATATCTCAGAAAACATTCGACATTTGGTGTTTAGGGATTAGCTAACTTCACTTAGTATTATCTTCTCTAACTCCATCCATTTACCTGCAAATGTCATGATTTTATTCTCTTTTATTGCCGAGTAATATTCTATTGTGTATATATGCCATATTTTTTTATCCATTTATCTATTGAAGGGCATCTAGGTTGGTTCCACAGTTTAGCTATTGTGAATTGTGCTGCTATAAACATTGATGTGGCTGTGTCCCTGCAGTATAATGTTTTTAAGTCCACAGGGTATAAACCAAGGAGAGGGATAGCTGGGTCAAATGGTGATTCTATTCCCAATTTTCCAAGAAATCTCCATACTGCTTTCCATATTGGCTGCACTGATTTGCAATTCCACCAGCAATGTATGAGTGTACCTTTTTCCCCACATCCTCGCCAACATTTATTGTTGTTTGTATTCATAATAGCTACCATTCTGACTGGAGTGAGATGAAATCTTAGAGTAGTTCTGATTTGGATTTCTCTAATAGATAGTGCTGTTTTTAAAACTAAATAATATAATTTAACAATCAATTTGTTTTTTTCAGCAAATAGTGTTAGGAAAACTGGATATGTACATGCAAAAGAATAAAGCTGATTCTCTACCTTTGACAAAGACTCTACCAACAAACTTTAGCTAGGCTACTCTAAATTATATTCCTAATCAGGCCTCAATCTTTGAATTTCATCTCCTTCATTACATTACCCAATTTTAGCAAGAATTCTGCTAAGACAGTTGCACCAGAATTCCTCCCAATGGTTTTCAGTATCTGACCACCATCAATATATCTAATCAAATTCCATACTCCCTTATCATCCCTTCTGATTATCTTCCTGCCTAAAGCAAAAGTCTTATTAAATTGTTTTTGTCTTATTAAATTATTTTGTCTTACCCTTGGTATTTCCTCGTAGTAATTTTCCATCTACTTGCTCAGTTGTTTGAATACAAATCCCTACTTTCCAAGTTGCATTCAGAATTGAGCCTAATTTTATAAAGAGGTCTCTTTTCCCCTATCAAAATAGTTCCTCATTAAAAATCTGTTTTTATTGATTTACTACTGTCAGGCTCTGGTTTTCTTTGAAATCTTATACTGTATACCAAAATAATTTGAACACCTAAACATAAGAGGCAAAAGGGCAAAGCTTATAAGAAAACAAAGGAAAACTTCATGATATCCAATTTGGCAATGTTTCGTATATATGACTCCAGAAATGAAAACAAAAAAGAAGTAAATAAGTAAACTGGACCTCATCAAAATGAAAAACTTGTGTACCAAAGAACATTAATAAGAGCAACTTACAAAATGGGGGAAAATATTTGTAAATCATATCTATTATTCAGCCTTAAAAAGGTTTGAAAAGGGGTTACTATCCAGAATATGTAAAGTATTCCTACTATTCAACCATAAAAAAAGTAAAAATCTAATTAAAAGTGAGCAAAGAGCTTCAATAGAAGAAGTTTCCCCAAAGAAGATCAATTATTACATGATCAATTATTACTAGCCATTAGAGAAGGGCAAATCAAAACCACAGCAGACATCATTTCTTTTCTCTTAGTAGTTACCATTATGGTTTGGATCTCACATGTTGGGCTTTTGTTCTACGGTGGCCAGCCTGGGTGGGGCCTTTAGGAGGTCAGGACACTGCAGACATGCCATTGAGGGCTGTTGTGATCCCAATGCCCCTTCCCCTGGGCTTCCTGGCCTCCATGAGGTGAATAGTTTCCTCCTCCGCACACTCCCTGCCATGATGTTCTGCCATATCACAAGACCAAAGGCAACAGAGCCAAGCACCCATGGACTGTAGCTTAAACCAAAATAAACATTTCCCCTTTTGTTTATTTTAGGTACTTTGTCATAGTAACAAAAAGCTAAGACAGCTATTATTAAATTTAAAAAATAAAATAAAAAACAGAAAATAAATGCTAGTGAGAATGTAGAGAAATTTGAACACTTGAGCTTTGCTGATAGGAATATAAAATGGTACAGCAGCTATGGGAAACAGTTTGGCAGTTCCTCAAAAAGTTAAATGGAGAATTATCAGATGATCCAGCAATTCTAGATATCTACCCAAAGAACCGAAAGCTGGGGCTCAAACAAATACTTGTATACAAACAAATACTTATATGCAAACACTGGTACGCCAGTATTTGTAGCAGCAGTATTCACAATAACCAAAGGTGAAAACCTAAATGTCCATCAACAAATAAATGGATAAACAGTGGCATAAACATATAGTGGATTATTATTCAGCCTTAAAAAGGTTTGAAATTCTAAGAAATTCTACAACATGGGTGAACCATAAAGCACTATGAAGACTAAGTCAAATAAGCCAGATGCAAAAGGACAAATAGTATATAATTGTATATATATATGAGGTACACAGACCAGGCAAATTCAGAGAGAAAGAGAAGTAGATTAGAGGTTACCATCAGTTGGAGGAGAGGAGGAAAGTGTAAGTTATGTCTAATAGATACAGTTTCTATCTGGAATGATGAAAATTTTCTAGAAATTAATAGTGACAATGAAAAAGTTGCACAATGTTGTAAATGTACTTAATGCCATTGAAATTTACACTTAAAAATGGTTAAATTGGTCAGTTTTACATTATGTATATATTATCAAAATGAAAAAAATAAAAGCAGCATACTGTATTCTCATAAAAGGTACTCAGATAGGGTACTGTAGGAGTCAAAAGAAATTTTAGGTACAGTTAATAGTATGAACAATGTTAGTGGGGTTAAAAGAAAAAAAAAGGTATGAAAAGAAAAAAACCTAAAATGGTATAGATAAAAATGTCAAAAGTGGTTTTCTTTGAGTATTTGTATAAAAAATTTTAGTCAGAAAACACATGCTATAGTTTGTATATAAAATGAATCTCAAAGATTCATGCTCTGAAGGCTTCAGGACTAGGCTATGGCCTTACTGGGAGGTGATGGAAACACATGCCTCTAGTGGAAAGAAGTAGGTCACTGGAGGCATGTCCTTGAAGGGTATGTCTTGTCCCTAGCTGACTCCCCTCACCCCTGCACCTTTCCTTCCTAAATGCCATAAAGTAAATAAATCTGCTCCACCATGCTCTCCCCACCATGATGTTCTGCCTCTCCAAAAGCCCAAAACAAGAAACAATAGGACTAAATGAACATGGTTTTCCAAAACCTCTGAAACCATGAACCAAAATAAATCTTTCTGCTCTAGGTTGATTTTCTCAGGTATTTTGTCATAGTAATGAAAACCTGACAAATGCAATATATTCAAAGAACAACTTCTCATACAGGTAAGAATAGTTGTGTCAGGAAAAGCTACATGTAATGGAGGCCTAAAATACTAATGGCTTAAAAAAGTAACAGAAGTCTATTTTTTTCTTTCACAGAAGAATGGAGGTGAACAGTGTAAAGGCAGTTATGGTCACAAAGACCCAGGGTCCTACCACCTCTCTAGGTTTCTCAAGATCACCTCAAATTTCAAGATATCTGCTATAGCTGCTACAGATATCTCATCCAGGGAAAAATGGTGTATCATCCTTTAAGTGCTTTACCAGAAGTCCAACCCTTATTAGCTACTAGTGCCTGCAAAGGAGGCAGGAACACACAATTTTTTAACCTGAGTATCCAACAGTATGAGGTTCTGCTACTGAAAAAGAAGAGAATGGACAATTAGTGGTCTCCCTCAGACACTTTTTTTTTTTTACAATTTTTTTTATTGGTTGTTCACAACATTATAAAGCTCTTGACATATCATATTTCATACATTAGATTGAAGTGGGTTATGAACTCCCAATTTTTACCCCATCCCTCAGACACTTAAATCATATTCCATCTAAGTAAAATTTCAATTTTCATCATTATTATTTGAGCTATTTTCTAAAAGGTATAAAATTAATAAAAATATATATTAACAAGCTTTTAAGACATTTTAAAGAAATCATATGGTAAATTCTAAAGAAATTACATTTTAATGAACATCAAAATTAAAAACATAGTAAGACCAAGTTCTGACAGCAAGATACAGCAGTAGAAATAAACCCATGTGTTTAGTTTACTCTGTATATGGAAGAGGTCAGTGGAAGAAGTGCTCAGACATATTGTAATTTTCACAATTTAAGTTATTTTACAGAGTAATCTGTCAAGACTCTCAATACAGAAAATAAAAATTTTCCCATAAAATGTCTTATTTTTCCTCATATCTTTGTTGAGGCATAATTTATATAACATAAAATTCACCTGTGGTAAGTGTGCAAATCAATTATTTCACTTAATTTATAAGTTGTGCAACCAAAATCCCACGTTAGAATATTTCTGACACTTTAAGATCTCCCGTGCCCATTTGCAGTCTATTCCCATTTCTAGACAACCACTAACCACTTTGCTTTCTGACGCTATGTTTGCTTTTTCTCTCATCCTGCACAAAAATCAACTCTACGTGGATCAAAGACCTAGGAATTAGACCAGAAATTCCACACCTCCAAGAAGAAAAAGTAGGTGTAATACTTCAACATAGTGGCATGAAAACTGACTTCTTGATCAAGACTCCTAAAGCACAAGATATAAAGTAAAAAAAATCAATAAATGAGATGGCATCAAACTAAAAAGCTTCTTTACAAGCAAAAGAAACAAGAGTGTGAGGAGAGAACCTACAGAATGGGAGAAAATCTTTGCCACCTGCACCTCAGATAGGCCATTAATTTCCAGGACATACAAAGAACCCAAAAAGCTTAACATCAATAAAACAAATAACCAATCAATAAATGGGCAAAGGAACTGAGCAGACCTTTCTAAAAAGAAGAAATGTGAATGATCAGCAAATATATAAAGAACTATTCAATATCTCTAGACAAATGCAAATTAAAACTACACTGAGATGCCATCTCACTCCAGTCAGAATGGGAATTACTAAGAACACCAGTAATGGGGCTGGGGCTGGGGCTCAGCAGTAGAGCACTTGTCTAGCACATGCAAGGCCCTGGGTTCGATCCTCAGCACCACATAAAAACAACAACAAAAAAAAGATGTTGTGTCCTTATAACTAAAAAATAAATATTAAAAAATAAGAAAAGAATACCAGTAACAACAAATATTGGTGAGGATGTGGGGAAAAGGGACTGTTGGTGGGACTGCAAATTGGTACGACTACTCTGAAAAGCATTACAAAGATTCCTCAAAATACTAGGAATAGAACTATCATTTGACTTAATTATCCCACTCCCTAGCATATATCTAAAAGATTTAAAATCAGCATACTACAGTGACACAACCACATCAATGTTTATAGCAGCACAATTCACAAGAGCAAAGCTATGGAACCAACCTAGTTGCCCATTGACAGACGAATGGATAAAGAAATTGTGCTATATACACACGAAAGACATCTAACGTAATTTTCCTGTGTACACATATGAAAATACTTAAGTAAATCCTACCATCATGCCCAACCACAAGAATGGGGTCCTAATTAGAATAAGATGTATTCTATGCCTGTATAATTTTATCAAAATAGATTCTAATGTCATGTATAATTAATAAAAACCAATAAAATAAGTAAAAATTTTTAAATCTCTTGTGCTCATTTGCAGTCAATTCCCATTTCTAGACAATCACTATTCTGCTTTGTGTCTCTGTACTTGCTTTTTCTGGATATTTCATAGAAATGAAATCATACAGGGCTCAGTGGTAGAGTGCTTGCCTACCATGAAAAAGGCCCTGGGTTCAATCCCTGGTAGTGCAATCAATCTATTAATAGGTGAAATCACACAACATGTAGTCTAACTTCTTGCATTCACTTAGCATAATGTTCTTGAGATTCATCCATGTTGCAAATTATTCTAGAAGTTCTTTCTTTTTTATACCAAACACTGAACAGTATTCCACTGCATAGATATACTTCATTTGATTTATCCATTCCTGGGTTACTGGGCATTTGAAATTGTTTCCAAGTTTTGGCTAATATGAATGATGCTGCTACAAATACTTGCTGAGAGCCATAGCCAAGTAGGAATGACACATGGCAATTTCTTTGTCAGCCAATGTTGCTTAGAGGGAGGACTCTCCATTGTGGAAATGGGCTTGCCTTGGACCCAGGTCATTTGCAGTGACATTGCATGAATGTTTGAGAAAGGTGACCCTGCTCAAGGACCAGGGCGGATCCGGGTTTAGGGTGGTTCCAGGTTTAGGGTGTGGATTCTGCTGGGAATAGGGCGGTTCCAGGTTTAAGGTGGATCCTGCTGGGAATAGGGTGTATCCTGCTGCCTCAGGTGCCCACTCCTTGAGTTCCCGTGGGATTGAGAGGGTATTTTGGGATGCAGAGCCCGGTGGACAGTGTGGATTTTCCCCAGAACATGCGTGTAAAGTGCCGGTGAGAGTTCGGGAATAAAGAATTGCTGTTTGAATCTAGAAGGCTGTGAGTGGCTCATGATTTTGTGCCCAGCTAGACTGCGGCAAACACTCATGTATATTCTATGTGGAATACGTTTTTATTTCTCTTTTGGGGATACCTAGGAGGAATTGCTGGGATATACATTACATTTATTTTAACTTCAACAAAAACCTGCCACACTCTTCCAAAGTGACTGCACCATTTTATACTACCACTACCAGTGTAAAAGGTTCCTTTCTCTTCACATTCAGTGCTTTTACTGTCCATCATGTTAACTACAACCATTCTATTAGGTATGATATTATTCTTTATGGCTTTAATTTGCATTTTTAATACTGTTAATCACCTTTTTTATATGCTTATTAACCACTTATATCTTTCTGGCCTAAGAGTCTATTAAATTTTTTTCTTAGATTCTCTTTTAGATTAAAGTAATTACCTTCTATTTCTAGTTTGTTGAGAGTATTTATCAGAAATAAGGGTTAAATTCTTCCAAATATTTTTTCGTGTGTCCAGGATGACCCTTTAGATTTTATTCTTTATTCTATTAATACAGTATACTATACTGAATTTTAGATGTTAAACCAACATTGCCTTCCTGGGATAAATCTCATTTGATTACAGTGTTTACTATTTTATATGTTGTTAAATTCAGTTTGCTAGAAAATTTTTAAAATTAGTTATTTTATTGAGATGGGTTTTGTTATGTTACTCAGGCTAGTCTCAAACTTCTGGGCTCAAGTGATCCTCCTGTCTCAACCTCCCAAGTAGCCCGAGTTACAGGCATGTACCATCATTCCCAGCTATTTTGCTAGAAATTTTTACAAGTATACTTGTGAGGATTACTTGTCTATAGTTTTTATCCATCTCTCTTTCTCTCTCTCTCTCTCTCTCTCTCTTTTCACACCTACAGGGCTAGGGATTAATCTCAGTGGGGCTCTACCGCAAGTCAGATTCATACCCCTTTTTATTTCTTATTTTGAGAGATAGTAATGGCTACATTGTTCAACATGGGCTCAAATTTGTGATACCCCTGCCTTAACCTCCTCAGAAGCTGGGATTAACTGGGAATATAGGCATGTACCACAATGCCAGGCTTAGTTTTCTTATGATATCTCTGTCTGGTATCAGGATAAAATTTACTTTATAAAATAAGTTGGGAAGTATTCACTTCTCTTCTATCTTCTGAAAGCTTGTGAAAGATTATAATAATTTCTTCTTTATATTTTTGATAGCATTCTCCAATAAAGACCAGGCACAATGGTGCATGCCTTTACAGGAGGCTGAGGCAAGAGGATTGCAAGTTAAAAATCAGCCTTAGCAATTTAGCAAGTCCCTGTCTCAAAATAAAAAAGTTGGGGATGTCGCTTAGCGATAAAGGCCCCCTGGGTTCAATACCAAGTACCAAAAAGAAAATGAACAAAAAAAGAAAAAAATTCACCAATGAAGCCATCTGGAAATGGGTTTTTCTTTGTGTAAAGATTTTTAATTACTAATTCAATTTAAGTCTGTATAGATTTTCTATTGAGATAGTTTTGGTAAACAGACTTTGTCCATTTAATCTAAGTTGTCTAATTTATTGGCAACATTTTTTTTTGAGGGTTTGGAGATTTTATTATTTCTTTTTAAAATTTGTTCTAATTAATTATACATGACAGCAGAATGTATTTTAATACATCATACATAAATGGAGTATAATTTCTCATTTTTCTGGTCGTGCCAGAATCACAATGATCATGTAGTCATATATGTACATAGGATAGTAATGTCTGATTCATTTTACTGTCCTTTCCGTCCCTATACCCCTCCCTTCCCTACACTCCCCTCTATCTAATCGAACTCTATTCTTCCCTAGCTCCTGCCACTTATTATGAATTAACATCTGCATACCAGAGAAAACATTTGGACTTTGGTTTTTTGGGGACTGGCTTGTTTCGTTTAGCATGATATTCTCTACCTCCATTTATTTACCAGCAAATGTCATAATTTAATTCTTCTTTAAGGCTGAGTAATATTCCATTGTGTATAAATTCCACATTTTCTTTATCCATTCATCTGTTGAAGGACACCTAGGTTGGTTCCATAGTTCAGCTATTGTGAGTTGAGCTGCTATAAACATTGATATGGCTACATCGCTGTAATATGCTGATTTTAAGTCCTTCGGGTATAAACCAAGGAGTGGGATGACTGGGTCAAATGATGGTTCTGTTCCAAGTTTTCTGGGGAATCTCCATACCGCTTTCCATAATGGTAGCACCAATCTGCATTCCCACCAGCAATATATGAGTGTACCTTTTTTCCCACATCCTTTCCAACATTTATTGTTGACAACATTCTTCATAGTATATTTTATTGCCTTTACAAAAATCCTTTTTTTAAAACTTTCTTTTTTAAAAAAAAAATTTAGTTGTAGATGGATACAATACCTTTATTTTATTTATTTATATGGGGTGCTGAGGACCAAACCCAGTGCCTCACACATGCTAGGCAAGTGCTCTACCATTGATCTATAAGCCCAGCCCCTTCAATAATCCTGTTAACTGGTGTAGAGTTATCTGTGATACATTCTCTTTCCTTTCTGAAGTTGGTAATTTATGTTTTGTTTTCTTGATCAATCTAGCTAAGAGTTTATTAATTTTGTTAGCCTTTCAAAGGGCCAAGTTTTGGTTTCATAGTTTTTTCTACCATTTTTGTCTTATTTATTGGGTCCTGCTCTAATCTTTAATATTTCTTTTCTTTTCCTTGCTTTTGTGTTTAATTTGCTCTTTTTCTCTCTAGTGACTGAAGGCAAAAGCCTAGGCTATCCACCCCCACCCCCACCCCAAGTCCTAGGGACTGAACCCAGGAGTGGTCCATCACTGGGCTACATTCTCAGCACTTTTTATGTTTTATTTTGAGACACAGTCTCCCTAAATTGCCTAGGCTGGCCTTGAACTTGAAATACTCCTACCTCAGCCTCCCAAATTGCTGGGATTACAAGACATGTGCCATCATACCCAGCTAAAAGCTTATGTTATTGATGTGAAAACTTTCTTCTCATCTAATTAGGTATTTAAAGCTCATGATGTCTTACAGAGGCTTTCAGTCTCTCTCTCTCTCTCTCTCTCTCTCTCTCTCTCTCTCTCTCTCGTTTTACAAATTGAATAATTCTGCTGGTATAACTTTAAGTCCACTGATTCTTCTTCATATCAAATCCCATCTAGTTAATTTTTCATTTCAGTTCTTATATTTTTTACGTCTAGAATTTCCATTTTGTTGTTATTTTTTAAATGTCTCTCTCTTAACTGATATTCTCAATTTGGTGAGTCACTGTCATACTTTTCTTTATATATAATTCCTCTGTTTCTTTGAATATAATTATAATAACAAATTTGAAGTTTTTGCCTACTAAATACAATACCTGAGCCCATCTAATGGCAGTTTCAATTGACTGCTTCTTTTTCCTATGAGTGACACGTTTGTTCCTGAGTGTGTCATATTTTTTGTTGAAAATCTGATAATTTGATATTGTATTGGAGGTTTTGACTCTCCCTCCTACCTCCTATGCATATTAGGGGTTGTTTTTGCTATTTTCTGTTTGTTAAATTTCTTGCTGAGGACTATCCTCTAGAGTCTGCTGAAATCTAGGCTCAGATGTTTTTGGATTTTTCTCCCTTATTTTTATTTTTAAGGCTGGTTTTCTAGATAATGTTCCTATGTCAGCATCAATTGATGACTAACCAAACATTGGTCAGAGGCTGGGCTCAAACACACTGGGTCAATAAGGTTTCTGCTTTTTTACTGATGGATGGGTCTATGAATTAGGGAATTCATTCAAACTTTAGGCATTTTATAAATCTTCCAAGGCTCACAGTTTCCACTGGACCCTCTTGTCTCTTTTCTGCATATGCTCAGTCAGGAATGTATGAGTAGCTAGAACTCTCTCTGTTCCCTCCTGAGTATACATGCATCCTTGTGTATATGAGAAGACTTTCAGATTGTCAGATTATGTTGAAGCTTATTGAGGCCTACTATGACTGTCTCGTTCTCTGGATCTTTCTGAGAAGTCTGATGGGCTATTGCTTGCCCCCTTTATTTGCCAACCTCACCCAGAGGCTACAGCTATTTTCAATTTCACTTCAAATCTAATCAAGTACTACCCTCCAGCAGTGAAGCTATTGATTCTCACACCTTGCACTATCCTGGCAGACCTACCTCTCAGATAGCGCTGGAAAGAGGGATAGGTGCAGTCCTAGGTTAAAACACCACAAATCTTTTATTTTATTTTTTTTTTAACCTGAGATTCCCTAGTTTTGTCGTTCTTATTTGTTAACACATTTTGTCAATTTGCTGTATGCCTTTGGTCAATTTTCCAAGTCCTGAAATGACTGTTTTTGATAATTTTGTCAAGTTTTATCATTGTTTTGGGGGAGCAGATTTTTTTGAGCTCCTTGTTTCTTCACTCCAAAAGTTCATACTCCCATATATTTCCCCCATACCCCACTACCCCAATATCCTCTAAACTGTGGTCATCAAATATTGTCAATCAAATACTTTATCAGGAAAAAATTATTAATTTTTATATTTACATCTGAATTTTGTCTTCCTACTTACTCGTTAACTTACATAGACTCTATTACTGTACTAATATATGCTATATTAGAAAAGATATATAAAACATAAAAATTTAAAGAATTACTAAACAGAAAGTTTCTTTCTGAACTCACCAGTTATCTTTTGTACCTCTAGACAATATGAATACCTGTTTCCCTACTCAACTCCAGTGTTCTATACCAGGTCTAAGCCAAGGGCATGCCACAGTTTTTCCATCCCTGCAGTAAATAAGTACTATCCAATAGGAAAACAATACAAGTCTTTACATTTTCTAATAACCACATTTTAAAAAGTAAAAGAAAACAGAAAAAAAATAATTTTAAGAATACATTACATGGGGCTGGGGTTGTGGCTAAGTGGTAGAGCGTTCACCTAGCACATGCGAAGCCCTGGGCTTGATCCTCAGCACCACATATAAATAAATAAAATAAAGGTATTGTGTCCAAATACAGCTAAAGAAATAAATAATTTTTTAAAAAATATATTACATTAGCCAGGCACAGTGGCATACACCAGTGACACGGGAAGCTGAGGCGGGAGGATCACAAATTTAAGGCCAACCTCAACAACTTACAGAGGCCTGAAGCAACTTAGCAAGATTTTGTTGCAAAATAAAAAATAACAAAAAGGGCTGGGATATGGCTCAGAGACAATGTTCCTCTGGTTCAAGCATTAGTACCAAAAAAAAAGAAAGAAAGAAAGAAAAGACTATATTACCTTAAACCAATAAATCAAAATATTATCTTTTCAACGTGCAATAAACATTAAAAAAAATCAATAAGATAATGTTACACCGTTTTTTTCATTTTAAGTCTTCAAACTCCAGTGGCTACTTTTTACAGCACATCTTAATTCATAAGTAAAATTTTTGATGGTTCAAGTGAAATGTAGTCCTTACTCAAACAATAAAATCATGCTTAATGGGAAAATATTATTTACTCTTTCGATTTTTCAAATTTAATTTTACATTAATTACAAATTAAATACAGGGTAAAATTCATATTCTCAGTCTAACTAGTCATATTTCAAGTGCTCTATAACCAGATGTGGTTAGTGGCTACAGTACTAGACAGCACAACTCTATCCTGAAAGCACCGTGAGGATTTAAAGGGTATAAATTCTACAGTGTGGTTGGTTGTCCAGTAGTATCTGCAATGTTGAATTAAAGAGATACAGTAGATATAAAAGGATTCAGATGAATAATGCAAAGATTCAAAGCACCAAACTATGGTCTCAACCTCAAGATTTATTAGTTGGCTTTCTTGGCCAGTATGCCATGGTATTTATTAACCAAAATTTATTAACCATAGCTTATTATAAGTGCATTTACAATCACTTTTATTTACTAGAGACCATGACTCTACTTCATTTTACCAGGACTCACATTTGAAATTACAATGAAATAGTTTGTGATTCATTGGAATAATTATTAAAATTTTTGGAATATTTTTAAGCTAACAAAATAAACAAACAGTACTAATCATGAGTTAAACTGTGAAAAGAGCTTTTTCATCTAAGATTATTTGTTTTATTAATTTAACACTTATAATTTTCAGTAAATTATAAGTAAAAAGTAACATAAAAACATATCAGAAACATGAAAACGTGTTAGTTTATCTGATTGTGATTTAATTGCATAACATTCTTGTTTCCAAAGTAATGTAATTTACATGTCAGTAATATTAACAGAACTCTAAATGAAATATTCACTCCTAAAGAAAATTCCACCAACCCCCCAAATGAAACTGTTCTCCTTAGTTCATGTTTCTATTTCCTGTGCATACACATAATTCCTATGAAATTATAATAAAATGTGAACATAACTTAATACCTAGATTTTTTCATTTATAAGTATTTTCCATGTTGCTATGTCATTTTCACATATTTTATTAATAATTATATCACATTCAAGAATGTCATAATTTACTCAAATATTCTACAATAACTTGATTATTCCCAGTTTTCAAAGATGTTATAGGGCTATCCTCTGTGCATCTCCAATAATAAGATCACTCTAAGATAATAGATTTACTTGTTATTATATTTTAAAAACTCTGAGAACTGATTATTTAAAATGTTACTTGTCAGTCTTGGATAGTCTGGTAACAATACTAGAAAGGGACAGGGAAGGAACAATACTTTGTAGTGCCTAAGTAATAGATTCTTATATTGTTATAATAGACTTGACTATACTTCTGAATGATAAGTGGTAAAGGTTTTTAGATAATAGAAAACTCAACATTAAAAATAATAATTATTATAAAAGACTTGTATCTTTCCCAAATATTCCAATATCAAAGCAGCACTGAAAGAATACCAAACCCCACTCCAAATATGCACCAACACTAAAATTTAAAGAGAGAAAAATTATAAAATATACACATGATTTTTTAAAAAATTGTTAAGTATCCCTGTAGACAAAAATAAATGGGCTGGGGTTGTGGCTCAGTGGTGGAATGCTTGCCTGGCACACGTGAGGCACTGGGTTCAATCCTCAGCACCACATAAAAATAAATAAATAAAATAAAGGTATTGTGTTCTTCTATAACTAATATACTAATGTATATATAATTATATATATATATTATACATGTATGCATATATAACATATATGTGTTTTATATGTATATATAAAACAAATGGAAACTTATAGCCATAAATAGGGTTAAGCTATAGGCCTACTTGGCTCCCTCCATACAAACAGGCAGAAGAAACCAGAATTTTGATCCTGGGATCAGAGTTAGATTTGATGTTTGAAACTAGGGATTGCAATGGAACCCTACCACTTGTGGGAGGGGAGAATGTTTAAAGTGAGAAAATCACTAAAGCTACAATTTATAAAAGATTATATATCTGAGATGTTAAAGAGGCAATGGTTTTAGTCCCGCAGCTGAGACCAGGCCAAGAAGCTTGCAGGCTTGGTATCTGGATCTGCAATGGCCTCAATATAACCTCAGGAGGGAGCCCTAAGCTGCCTATATACAACCTAGTTCTTGTCTAGGTGGCTCATCGAAAAAGAAGTAAAAGCAACTATAAACACTAGGAAGAGGTAAACAGGAAAGAGAAACTCCCTCTCAAGATGAATTTGAAAATTAAAATTCTACCTACAGAAATATATTTTAATTATCAAAGAAATTATTTACTGCAAAGTTTAACCTATGTGTAATTCTTCACAACAATCCTGAATTATAAGTATTTTTATACCACGATAACAGGTTTGAAACAAAAACACAAAACACAACCTACACAACTGTATATAGGGTTTCTGATTTAAAAATTTATAACAACTTCTGGGAACATTTCTAATTAAGTTAATTTTGTGGTTCATGTTATCAAAAAATGCATATCCCCAATCATCTTATTTTCCCATCTTCTGGAAATTTCCTATAATTGTTGCTTTTGATGAGCCCCTGGAATTATTTATAGAAACTTCAAACCATTTTCAATGTAGTTTAAAGACAACTCTAAACCATGCTCAATGTAGTTTCAAGACAATTCTAACGATTGTGGCTGAAGTCTTCTCCAGAAGAGACTCAGTACACATCTAAAAATGATGTAAAAAAGTATTACATTAATTAGTATCAGATTACCTGTTTTATCATTTTTTAGCAACCCTACTGTGTGGAGAGAATCAACAATTATTTCCCTTGTGAATCTATTTTAAGGCATTACAGATCAATAATTTGAAGGAATACATATTCAAAAATACCCCCAAAAAAGATGTTGAATGATTACTGAAAATACATAAGAAGTATGATTTTGGCTTTAAATAAGAAAAAAATTTCCAGAGTACTACTATTATACAAAAAGTTAATAAGTCATTTAATAATTTCCTTTGTTAGCCATAATCAAGCTGGCTGGATGACTATCTGATGGGAATGCTACAGAAGAAATTCCTTCGTGAGGAAGCAGATATTGGTGAGATCGTCTCCAACTTCAGGACTCAATTATTGGTTGTTCTTTATTTTTTGTTTTGTTGTTATTTTTCCCTCAACATGGAATTTTTAACATCTTGGACTCCCATGCAATTTGTTTCTTGTGTCAGATCATTTAAAATAACAGTGGTTATGTAGGTTTAAGGATTGTCAACATTAAGATTGACTTCTTTTCTTCAGCTGCTTTTGATATTATAAAAGGCAAAGTCGAAAGATTGGTAATTAATAATTCAGTCCAAAAGAAAATAGTATTCATTAGGAGCTATAAAGAGGTGGCAAAGCCAGATAGTAAAACTGGATGACTTTGGAATTTCTGATTGGTATTACAAAGAAGCAAAAGACTGGCACAAAAATAGAACTGCATCTGGAAATCTCTTTCTAGTCACTTGATTATATATAATGTAAAATAATCAAAACAGATGACAGCAGAGAATACGGTAAATATTTAATAGTTATCAGACTGTATAAGTTTGAGAACAAATAGAGAGAACAGGCAAATCCAAAGTTAAAATGAAAAGTAGGAACACAGATGATTTCTTGGTCAAAGCATAATTAAAGATTTAATATATTAAATTAATACATATAATACAGAATTATAAAATATATCAGGTGAGTCAGCAAAGTCAAATGACCAACTTGAATTAAACTGATTACCCGAAACCACTCATAACTGAGAACCTATGCATGGAAGTTCATTGTTCCTACAAGAACAGCATGACCTTTATACAAATAAAGAGCAAAAAAAAGGAGGCACAAGAGTTGGGGCTATGGCTCAGCAGTACAGCGGTCACCTAGCACATGCGAGGCCCTGGGTTCGATCATCAGAACATATAAAAATAAATAAAGATATTATGTCCAACTACAACTAAAAAAAATAAATATTAAAAAAGCATGGACAAAATATACAGATAACTAACTAGGAAAATGATGTCTAGCACAATTGGAACCACCTCAAAAACAAAATAATAAAAACTACACTGGATTAAAATACAAAAATATATAAAAACTACAAAATATGTCCCTGACAAAACAGAAGCCATAATCAGTGATTTTACCCCAAAATACTTCACTACAGCTACAAAATACAGAAATGTTTATTCTCTAATGTTTTATTATTCAATGAATGCCATCCAATGTCCAATAACCATATCTGAGTACTGAAAATGTGCTAGAACAGAGAAAACAAAATTTTAATTTTAATTAATTTATATATGCATTTTAAAACTGATGTTCAATTCAGTTCAAACTTTTATGTATTTTTGGAATATGGGTATATGAGTCTACTTGTTAACAGAACATCTTATGAAAGCACACTAAAGTATTTTCAATAAAATTTAGCATCTAAAATTAGGTGTGTGAAAATATAAATGTAAAATACACATCAGATTTTTGAGGACTTAGTACAAAAAACTAAAATGTGAAATATCTCATTAGTAATGTGTATTTGTGTGTGGGTGTTGGTATGTGTATGTTGCTAGAGATCAAATCCAGAGCCTCAAGCTTACTAGGCAAGCACCACTGAGCTATATCTCCAGCCCCTCAAGTTTCATAAATGGGAATACATGTTGAAACGATATTTGTAATACTGGGTTACATAAAATACATTCTTAAGATTAATTTTACCTGGTTCTTTCTTATGTCTTTAAATATGATTTCCAGAAAATCTAAAGTTACATCTGTAGCTTGTTATCTACCACAGAGTGCTTCTTTAAGGGATAAGTGATTGGAAAAAGTCTGCAATCTGTCAAAAATCTGAAATAGTTGTTGGTCAAGATTGAGTGAGTGAAATTTTTTTTTATTTATTTAGATATCGGGGATTGAACCCAGGGGTGCTTTACCACTCACCTATAACCACAGTGCTTTTTTTTAAATTATTATTTTGAGACAGGGTCCTGCTAAGCTGCTGAGGCCATCCTTGAACTTTTGATCCTCCTGGCTCAGCCTACCAAGTCTCTGAGATTACAGGTGAGTCCTACCATTGAGTCCTACCATACGGGGCTGGTAAGTGAAATATTTTATATTGCCTAGTATAACAAAATATTACTTTAGGCTACCAAGAACTTGCACATTTACATATTCCAAAAGCCATCTCTTTCTTCTTCTTACAGACAATGGTTACGAACCATTACAGTACAATCCTATTGGTTCCAGGACCCTCACAGACACCCTAACCCGTAAATGCTCTAGTCTCTTTCATAAAATGGAACAGTAGTTGCATATAACAGCATACATCCTCCCATATACCTTAAATCATCTCTAGATTACTTGTGATACCTAGTAAAATGGGAATGCTATGTAAATAGTAGCTACATTGTATTGTTTAGGGAATAATGACGAGAAAAAATGTGCACATACTTAGTACAGATGCCATTTTTCCCCAAAATATTTTTCATTCATAGTTGGTATAGAACTGTGGATGCTGAGGGCTGACTGTATTCCTCTGACTTATTGAAAACTGCAGAAATGTGTAATCATCATCATTCTGCCATGTAAAGCATGTAATCAAGTAACCAACAAATGCTTATTCCTCAAAAACTTTGATTCCTTCTCTAGCTTGATTCTCTAGCTCAAAGGCTAAAAAATGCTTTAGCTTTATAAGAGCCAAATAAGGGTATTCAGTTTATTTAAAATGTTGATAAAGACTAAATTTATACAATTTTATGTTTTTACATATACATATACATATACATATACATATACATATACATATACATTTACATATACATATATATGCTTATAAATTTACACACATATTTTCCCCAGGAATAAAATATCAGAACTTCATGCCTTAGTATTTCCCAACCTCTTTCACACCATGGCATTATACAGAAAAAAAAAATGTATTTGCAAGATACACTGGAGTGAACCATTAAGGATGCCCAAGGGAGAACATCACTATGTCAGCATGCAGTACATTAATTGTGAAGTTCAGTGTTAAAGTTTCCTCCTATACACTACAAGAAATCTTTAACCCATATTTTATTTTCATCTGTCTCATATTTTATTCTTATTTATGCCTACAGTTGTGAAAATACAACCCCTCAACGTTTTTAATGGCAATATCCAAAGAAGGCCACAAGATGGAGATATTACCCTATTACCTTTTATATTTATATTTGTGCATTTTTTTCTGTACTTTTTTCCCAAAGGTCATTTACTCCAATACATATTATTACCCTATAAGGCATTAGAGTTACTTCATGATTATCACTCAAAGTTTCTCTAGGACTATTCTAAGAACAATACTCAAGCTAGCTTATGAATCTTACACAATTTATATGCAAATCTCTTTAACAATATAAAGTACATTTATTTGAGCTTGTTAACCTAATTTAATCACCAGTTTGATGCCAGATAACATTAACTATATTCCCAAATCAAATCCAATGTGCAAACTTACTACAATGAAGATAATATGAAGAATATGCTGCAATATGTTGTTCTGAAGGCAATTCAAAACAACAAATTTTAGTGATGTTTTCAAAGATGGCAACATCGTTGAAAATTGTAAAGCTTTTCACAGTAGCTACTTTCTTTTCCTCTTTTTCTTTCTTTCTTTTTTTTTTTTTTTTTTTTTTAGTTTGGTACTGGGTATTGAACCCAGGGGTGCTTTGCCACTGAGCTACATCCTCAGTCTTTTATTTTGAACCAGGTTCTCACTAAATTGCTGAGGCTGGCCTTGAACTTGTGATCTTCCTGCACAGCCTTATGGAGTGTACCACTGTGCCTGGTTGATGCTGACATTTTTCCAAAATACTCTGCACGTCCTGTGGATACCATCTTTGTTTCCTTGATGCTGTTCTTGTGAGGTGTTCAATTTCCAGTGTTAAGATCTACTTCAGGAGAAGTTGATTTGTCTACACAAGGTGCAGTTTCCAAAGCTGTCTACTGAGAATCTGAGACATGTGAATGGAATTGAGCTTTAAGTAACCAAAGTAGAAGTTCTCAAACAACTTTAAAATGTTTCAGTTATCAAATGATTCTCTTTCCTAGAAGATATGTTTGCCACCCACTGTGTAGGGATTGTATCTGATTTGCATTGAGGTCTTTCTCGAATAGTGTATTAATGACTGCAGCATCATAATAACTACTTTTGAGATCAATCTAAATTAAGTCTTAAATACTTTAAGAGGTACAATGCAAAAATCACATGTCAAGGGGCTGGGGTTGTAGCTCAGTGGTAGTGCACTTGCCTAGCATGCATGAGGCACTGGGTTTGATTCTGAGCACCACATACACTTAAATAAAACAAAGGTCCATCAACAACTAAAAAATATTTTAAAAATCACATATCAATTCTGTATAACTACTATAAAACTGTACAACATGGCAATTATTTTAACTTTATCAGTATCTAAATTAGTATGTTTTCCTTAAACAAAGGAAGTTTATTTCCTACTGCAGACAAAAGATCCATACAAAAATACTGTAAGATATAGTAAACTACAAGTAAAATCAAAATTTCAGTTTTTCTACATTATATATACATTAACTTCCACAAATCAAATTTAATCACCAAACTACTGACTCAAAACACTTAAAAGAACCTAAATATTAATTTTATATGTTACTAAAAATGCAGTAATTGAAAATAACTGCTGGGCTGGGGATGTGGCTCAAGTGGTAGTGCGCTCGCCTGGCATGCCTGCGGCCCGGGTTCGATCCTCAGCACCACATACAAACAAAGATGTTGTGTCCGCCGAAAACTAAAAAATAAATATTAAAATTCTCTCTCTCTCTTAAAAAAAAAAAAGAAAGAAAGAAAGAAAATAACTGCTGATAAGATTTGCTATTTTGAAAAAAATTCCCAAAGTCAAAGGTTTCTTGTTAATATATAAATTCAATTGATCAATGAATACTTCCTCAAAAATGATATATTTTAATGGATGAATAAAGTACTCAAGGATTTGCTAGAAATAAGAAGTTTCTATCTTCCTAAGTAGGCATGCATATACACCTTAAGATTTCTCTAAGGATTTCCCCTGCAAATGACAACACGGTTTGTTTGTTTAGTACTGAGTATGGAACCGGGGGTGCTTAATCAAACTAAGCCACATCCACAGCCCTTTTTTATTTTGAAATAGGGTCTTGCTAAGTTACTTGGGAATTCACAAAATTGCTGAGGCTGTCTTTGAACTTACAATCCTCCTGCTTCAGTCTCCCAAGCCACTGGGATAATAGGCATTCCTTCATTTTTAAATACTGTTCACTATATATGCCACAGCATATACAAGTCTCAGGTAACGTTTCAAAATTCTTGTGCCTTTTACAACTTTAAATTATATGTATTCCAAAATTTGTTTAAGAAAATTACTCCTTTTCAGAATTCTAATTATTGTGCTCAGTGGCATTTTAATACTACTTCTTTCCCACTTTAATTCTGCTGCTTATACTATGACATGTCTTTATTTAATCCGTGATTTTAAACACTTAGCTTTAAAATTAAACAACTCAAATTCTATTAGCTGACTGTGTAGATGCACATAGCTAATGTCTACTACCTTACTAGCAATAAAACTGGCATCCATCTAATGATGAAGCATATTGTTTTATATACATATTTTCTCTATCCCGGAATGTGGAAGGAGATCTGCCCTTGCTTTTGCAATATATCTGATTATGTATGAAAGTACAGATGCTAGATGACGGTAATCAGAAACACTAAGTGAATGAATCCTAGACTTACTGAATTTGTTATTAAATAAGATGGGGAATGAAACAAATTCTACCTTGGATTTCTAAGTAAGTCCTAATTGTACTAAAAAAAAGTAAATATAAATAATATCCCAAAACTCAAATATTTAGCTCTTAAAATACTATGAGATATTTTAAAACATAGTATAAGACCAATATTAATCACAATTAAGTTTTTTGATGAAAATAAAGGTTTTTGAAGATTTATGTGACTATAATTTCATGACAGTATATCCTATGTGCCTAACTATGAAGTAAACAATTATCTGTTGCAAAAATGAGGCAACTAACTTGCCCAAGGTCATAAAGCCAGCAGGTGGCCTGGTCCAAGTTCTAGAAACCATTAGTTATTCAAATTATAGAGCTTTGAGAGTGAATGAGAACACTAAAACCTGGTGGATTAAGGGATTAAAAGAAGACACCGTGGTTATTCACTACTGTCCAATTTTCTACATTAATTATCTCCAATTCTTCCTCTTCATTCTCTCCTGAACCCAATCTAACTAGATTACTGATCTCACTAATTTACTGAAATAGCTCTTTGCTGAGGAAGCCAAAGACCTCCACACAGTTAAATCCAATTAATTGTCAGAATCATCTTAATTTTAACCAGCTAAACAGTTGGTATACTGTCTCCACTTGATTTGAAAGACAGCACCTTCCTTGGTTTGCCTTCTGTCTCACTAGTTGCTCCTTCCCATCTTCTTTGCTGGTCCCTCTGATTGACCTGACAATATTTGCATCCCCAAAGCTTAGTTCCCAGACCTCCTCTCTTTTACATTCATTCTCTTGTGTGAACTCATCCAGTTATATGGTTTCCAATTATCTTCTAAGTAATTAATAGTTCTGGCCCAAACTATTATGGTTTGGATGTAAGATATCTCCCAAAAGCTCATATGTGAGACAACTGCAAGAAGGTTCAGAGGAAAAACTATTGGGTTGTGAGAGTCTTAACTCAATCAATGAATTAATCCCCTGATAGGGATTAACTAAGTGGTAACCAAAGTGGTAGGGTGTGCATGAAGGAGTTGGGAATTAGGGCATGGCTTTGGTGTATATATTTGTAACTGGAGAGTGGAGTCTTTCTCTGCTTCCCTCACCACACTGTCCCACAAGGAAGTTCAGCTTCACCTGAAGCTATGAGTAATAGAGCCTACTGTCTATGGTTTAAGACCTCTGAAACCATGAGCCCTCAAATAAACCTTTTTTCGTCTACAGTTGTTCTGGTTGGGTCCTTTTAGTCACAGGAAAAAAAAAAAAAACTGACTAAAACATAAACTTTCATGCTTGAACTCCAGACCTAAAAAACCAAATAGTCATATGCCATCTCCACTTCAATGCTTAATAAACACTATAAATTTGGTGTGTTCAAACCCCAAATTCCTGATTTTCACTCAACTAGATTCCTATTCCATACTTCCCCAACTCAATAAATAGCAACTATGGCAACTGCATCCTTCAGGTTATTGAAGCCAAAATCTTAGAACTGACTTCAATTGTGTTCGTTCTCTCTCTCTCTCTCTCTCTCTCTCTCTCTCTCTCTCTCTCTCTCTCTCTCTCTCTCTCTCTCACACACACACACACACACACACCACTTTTCAAACCATCAGGAAAATTCTGTCACTTCTATGTTCACATTAAATCCAGAATCTGACCACTTGCATCACCCACGTCTATTCTACATTCTATACCACAATTATTCCTCCAAGTAATTGGCACCTTATAGACTATCTTTAACACAATCAAGTGCTCATTTTGAAATTTAACTCAACTCACACATCTCTTCTTTTCAATGCCACCCCTCTCAACTGGGCCCACAACTTACTTATAAGTAAAAGCCAAAATCTTTATAGTGGCCTATAAGGCCCTACATGATCTTCTTCTACCACTTATGACTCTGATCTCATCTCCTCTTATTGTTCTCCTCCATCACTCTGCTCCAGCCACGATGGCTGCCTTGCTGTTCCTAAAACACTAAGCAAGCTCCTGCCTCAAGGTCTTTGCATTTGTCTCTGCTCTTCCTTGAAGAGCATGCTATGTTCTGAATAGCTGAATCCCTCCAAAATTCCTATGTTGAAACCTAACTTCCAATATATTATGAAGTGGCATTTGAGAGGTGATTAGGCCATAAGGTTGGAGCAGTTATGCATGGGATTAGAGGACTTATAAAAGAAGTCCTAAAGAACTGCCTCACATCTTAGTGATGTAAGGGCACAATAAGAAGGTGCCATCTATAAACCAGAAGGCGTTCATCAGACATAGAACCTTCCAGCACCTTGATTTTCCACTTCCCAGCCTCCAGAACTATGAGAAATGTCTGTTTTTGAAAGCTATCCAATTATGGTACTTTGTTATAAAAGCCCCCCAAAACTAGACTTACCTTCTCTGACCATATACTTATGTTTACCTGTTTTCCTTCTTACTAAGTTTTTTCCTAAGTTTCATGAGGTCAGGAGTATTGCTTTATATAAAGGACTACTCTTAGTGTTTAAAAATTCAGCAGACACCAAATAAATCTCTGTTGAATGAATAATAACAAAACTGGTAAGTGCATAGAATCAAGTCTCCACTTTGAGTATTCTATCTACTTTGTCCTGTTCCCAAATGTCTGTGTAGTTACCAAGAGACCTCTTAGCTAAGGCTTGAAAGTTATACATTAAAGATCTCAAACAGGCTGCATTTGTCTCTACCAAATATTTGGTCTCTGAAAGATTTCCAAGAAAAGTTAAGATTCAAATAAGGAACTTGTTCCAATCCATTTCTCTAATTAAAAGTTTCTTCTCACTTTCTGTCCAATTTCAACATAGTAGGAGAGAGAAACACAAATTAAAATAATTTTCTAAATTATTCTTTTCAATTCTACCTCGACAAAGAATCTTTTCCATTATCAATGCTTCTTTACTTCCCCGTGTTTGCTCATACATTGAAGTGCTCTGGTTGTTCACACTCTGAAGTAACTGAAAATTAAGCTGCATGAAATTATAAATGAAAACTATGAGAGTGCACATGCAATGCTGGATTACACAATTGGAAATTTTAAGCCCCTACTTCTAAAATTTTGTATACCTTAATCTCCAAGAATAACTGTAAAGTATCTTCAAGATTTTTAAAAATTAGGTTATGTATAAGCTACAGAATTTACCAATGAATTCTAAATAATTATTCTCTATATTAAATGACTTCTCAAAAATTAGTCTTCAAACTTAGCTTAACTTGGGCTGGGGGTGTGGCTCAAGCGGTAGCCCACTCGCCTGGCATGTGTGCAGCCCGGGTTCGATCCTCAGCACCACATTCAAAGATCTTGTGTCCACCAAAAACTAAAAAATAAATATTAAAATTCTCTCTCTCTCTCTCAAAAAAAAAAAACTTAGCTTAACTAATTATTATTACACATATTGCATCATCATTTACTATGAAATGACAAATATTTTGGAGCAGGAAATGGCACCAGATGATACTTCATAGTATTACAAAATTATTTGCATATTAGAATTTTAAGAGTAAAATACTTGTTTTTTATAATTCTCAAAAATGAAAATTGTTAAACTCGTGGTGCCATGACAACCTAGCAATTTTAGATTCAACAGTAGGATGAAAATGCAATGCTGGAAAATTAAATGTCCATTTAATTGTTTGATTTAAATGAAAAATTAAATTTCCATTTAAAAGTTCAACAGTTCACCCAAACTTTTAGTAATCTAGGGGGGAATGTGCATTTCATCTAGTTAGTTAAGTTCATCTTGAATGACAACTGTTGGTAAATTTCCTTTTTTTTCCCCTGCTCACATAACTATTTAAAGCATTGTATAAAGGACTAAAATGAGATTGTGTGAAATTCTTTCACTCTCCACAATTCTGAAGTCAGTGAAAAGTCATCTTTTTCTTGGCACAAAGTTTCATGTAGACTGAATAATTACCTTCACTCTTCCATCCTAGATGGTAGAAATAAAGGGCAACAAACGGATTTCACAAGTTAACGTTTCAAGCTAAACGAAAGGAAATCAAAGGAAAGACAAAGTAACAGATTCTGCGATAATAGCTGAGCATCTCTTCCAGCAGCACCCCAAGTAATCTACTGCCTTGAAAGTTTCATGGCTTCTCCTGTGAGTCCCAGGACCAACCTGGTGGAGGCTTCAATTCCTCCAGATTTCTAAACTGTGATATGAACCCCTATCCAACAGGCTGAAAAGATTACAAAGTACAGTGCAAAACAAACACTTCTGCTATACAAACACTGGCCAAAATGCGAGCCTATGTTTCTCAGAAAGGAAGAGGAAAGGAGGCAGATGAAATAAGAATAAAAACCTCTACCCGCACTACTTTTCCTTCTTCCTCCTGTACAGTGGGAATGGGGACCGGGGAGAGGATCCTGTCTAGAATGCCAGAGCAAAGAGGAGGTATCACCGCCATCCAGCCTGTCACTGAGACCGGAACTTGAGAAGTTGCAGCAAGGGTGAAAAACTGGAAAAGTGAACGAAACCCTTGCCACGCTACAGTTCCGAGGAGACGCCGGTGAATTGGGCTGAGGATGGCAGCAGAGCCGGGAGTGAGCACATCCAGTCCCCGGTACCCGGCTCCCTCGGAGGAACAGGATCAGAGTCCGCCTCAGCGCGCCTGTCCGCCCGGACCCGCGCGCTTTCGCTCTTACCTGCTGCACCCCGAGGAACTGGTAGAAGTTGAGCTGCACCTCCTCCACCAAGTCAAACAACTCTAGGTCGCCGCTCTCCCAGCCGCGCGCCGGCACCGCGGCCGCCAGCAGCAGCAGCGGCAGCAGCAGCGGGCACCGCGGCAGCGGGGTCGAGAACCGCACGAGCCTGCGGCGCTGAGGAACCCGCGCCAGCACGGAGCTGGGAGCAGACATCGCTCGGGGCTCGGAAAGGTCACCCGCCACGCAGTGCTGTCGGCCGAGACCCAAGACGTGGCGGGCAGCGCCGGCTGTGGGAGCTGTGCCTGTCAGTCAGAAGAGCGGGCAGCCTCTCGAGAGTCACCAGCCAGGCGGCCGGTGCCAGCTGGAGCACAGGAACGGTGGGAGCGGACGACCGGACCCGCGGGTGCGCGGGCGGGGCCGCAGCCGGCTCTCCCTTCCGGGGACCCTCACCCCTAGGCCTACAAACAGCTGGAGAGCCAGCGCCGGGGCGCTGAGGTTTCAGAGGGGGAGAGGCTTCCCCTCGCCTCAGCCTATCGCAGGCCTCGCTTCCGGTGACATCACGTTTCCTAGCAACTGCGGAGAGGGGCGGGGCCGGAAGTAAGGACGCTAAGCGCCCCAGATCTAGGCCTCCAGGAGAGTTGTCTCTGGTGCTCGCGCTCAGCTAGGAAGTGTAAAGTGTGTTTACACAGGTCTTTTAAAAGATTGGACAGTTAAACATCACGCATCCACCAGGAAGATCCCACCTGTAGGTTTCCGTTTTGCCCTCCGCTATTGAACACTAAAAGCATAAAGAAGCCTGAATATTGATTGTAGCTTTTATTCCATACAGCACAGGTAGGAGGAATTGAACCAATACCTAAAACAGGAGACAAACGTAGTGAGTAGTCTACAGTTTTGTTGTTGTTGTTTCATCTCCAGTCTTGTCTTTTTTTCTTTTTCTTTTTTGAGACAAGTCTCATTGACTTGCTTAGATCCTCACTAAGCTGCTGAGATAGCTTCCAACCTGCCATCCTCCTGCCTCAGCCTTCACAGCTGCTAGGATCACAGATGTGCGCCAAGACACCAGTTTTAGGCTATCTTTTTGAGAGAAGAAAAGGAATCCTAACCAAGACAAAAAGTATAGCTCAAATTATAAATTAAGATTTACCAGCATAACACCATAAAATAGGCAATTGGGAGAATTCACAATGGTGACTCAATCATAGTCTCAGAAGTGTAGTTTATCCACTTTGGAGTTCTTTTCTTGATTGAGAAAAGAAAGACATCTAGGGCTAAAAACCTATTTTTTTCTTTTTTTCCGTAACAATGTCTCACCTTCTGGTCTTGTGTTGTTTCTGTTCAGTGCCTTTTAAATATTTTTCCTCCACCACTGTTGTTCTCTTATGTAAACTTTATTTCATTTTACCTTTCTCACATTTCTCCTCTCTCATTTGCTACTGTTATTGAAAAAGTAAGTGCAAACAAACAAACAAAAAGCTTGCCTAAGTTGAAGTGCTTGAGTTAGATAAATTTGGTCCCTTGCTTTTTCACTTCTTGGATCTGGCCTTTTAAATCGAGCTCAACAGGGTTATTGTTGTTATAGTTGTTGTTGTTATTATTATTATTAGGTATTGCGGATTGAACTCAAGGGCACTTGAGCACTGAGCCACATCCCCAGCCCTATTTTGTATTTTATTTAGAGACATCTCACTGAGTTGCTTAGTGCCTTGCTTTTACTGAGGCCGGCTTTGAACTCATGACCCTCCTGCTTCTGCCTCCTGAGCTGCTGGAATTACAGGCAAGTGCCACTGTGCTATCCTCAACAGGATGATTATAACCCTACTTTTGCTTTCATAGTAAGAATAAATTATGTTTGATAAAAGTTAAAGACTATTAGGTTGCAACTCTTAGGACTTAGCACAGAGTTTGAAAATATTTTTAAATGTTATAAACAAATGCAAGTATATCTTGCTTTAAAATAATACATATTCTTGAATTCACCACATTTTAATCTATCATGAAATTGGCCTTTCAAAGATGCCAGAGCAGGAGTGTCTAAGTCTTCTGTAGCTGCTATAACAAAATATTTCAGACTGGGTGACTTACACAACAGTATTTCACAACAGTTCTGAAATTTGGGAAGTCCCAGGTCATGGTGCCAGCATGCCTAGGTTGTGGTAAAGAGCCCCTGTTTCTCAGTTGGCTGCCTTCTTGTTATATCCCCACATGGCCAGGAACAGTGAGGGGTACAGAGACATCTTATATTTCATATAAAAATCACTAATTCCTCATAAACTCCTATAAACCATCCAAGGACCCCACCGCCAAATTCCATGTCATTGGAGATAAGGGCTTCAGCATATGACTTTCAGGAGGACACCACATTTAATTCATAGTAAGAGATACTACCTTGTCTGTGTATCTCCAGTGCTGAGCATAATGTATAGTATCTGACAGTAACCAATTAGTTGAGATGAATCTTGCAAATACCTGCTACCACATTTTCCTTACTATTATTTTTAGGTTTTTTTTTTTCTTGTGATGTATCAGTTTTCTTAAAGGAAAAGTCATCTTCACCAAGTCCCTAAATAAACATCAAAATAATCTGAAAGCTATGGTGTTAAGCATTACTTTTATGTAACATCCTAGCATCCATATTTTCTTATTTAATCATTAGATGATTAAATAAGAAGTGCAACATAACATTTGAAACTGGTACCATATTGCCACAAATCCAGGAATCTTACCCTGATCTTTTGGGAGCTATTATTTCCCTCTTGATCTGTAACCTTATATTGTCAGAGTTCTGCCAGGGACATATTCTATCTACACGGAGACCATCCCTTTTTAGGGCTAAGCAGACACAAAATGGGCATCTCTTCAGTATAGTGCTTCTCACTGACATAAGGTGTTTCTCTTGAAGATTCCTTTTCCTCAGTTCCAATAACACTAGTCCATTCTGAGATGATGTACTTGCTGGTCCAGGACCCTGCCAAAATCACAGTGACATTCATGTTATAAACTCTTAGTTTGGCATCTTCACATACTTAGTCATTATGCCACAAGGAACTTTGCATTGAATGACTCTTCTTTTGCTAATGCCTGAACTTAATGAACTGATCACCATGAGCTGTCTTCTTCACCTGTCACATTCACCGATTCTGGCCCTGGCCCCATCAAGCTTGTTCTGAGTAGAAAAAAAAAAAACCAGAAAAACATTCATAGTCATGTGAGTTGTGTCATGTGGAAACATAGGAAGCCCCAAACATATAACCAATTTTCCCACAAGACATTTGTTAAGGAAGTTGAGAGGCTGGGCCTAATAACTAGAATAAAATCACCCCACATTCTACCAGCATGGAGAATTAACTCTACCAGAAGGAAGAATCTGTCTCGAATACACAGGTATTCTCTCCACTCTAGACATTTGCAAATATTTCTGAAGTTGTATGAATAGGAGGCTAACAAAGTTTAAAACCTCTCAAAGACAAAACTGAATCTCCAGGACAGAGGAGATAGTCACCTTCCTGGCTCTCAACTGAAATCTCAGAGGAATCACACATGAAGAATAGAGAGAAACCACAAGTAGATCAAGTCTTACTGCAACCCAGTCCCAAACCTCTGCGTCCCTGATTGAACTGAAGTAAACAGACTTTCAACTCATTTGTCTCTTTCCATTTCTACAGAGAAATAATATCTATATTGTCTGTATTTTTTTATTTAAAAATGTGACATGTAAAAAATTATAAGACATAAAAAGGATAGGAAATTTTTGTCCAATAATGAGGAGAAAAAGCAGATAACAGATGACCTACAGATAAGCCAGATCAACTGAAATCTTAAGAACAGTAAAATAACTAACATGGAATAAAGCAATAGATTGTAAAATTGAAGAAAAAGTGGACAAATGGATTAAAAGGGACAGAATTTTATTAGAATCCATAAAAGGAATCAATGGAAAAATTTTAAATTTAAAAATATAGTATCTGAAATCAAGAATTCAATGAATAAAAACAACAGAATACCTAAAGTTGAAATGCAGAAAGAGAGGGAGGGGGGAGAAACACCTAAACTGAAGCACAGAAAAAGAATGGAGAGAACAGAATAGGGTTTTAAAAAATGCACAATAAATAATCCAACATAGGTATAACTGGAGTCCTAGAAAAAGAGGTAAGAGAGAATGAGGAAGAAGCAATAGTTCAAAAGAGAATAGCCAAGAATCATAGAAGGAATGAAAGACACAAAACAATAGGTGAGGGAAGGGGAGGGGGGATAGTAGGGGATAGGAAAGGTAGCAGAATACTACAATTACTAATAGGGCATTATGTAAAATTGTGGATGTGTACCAACGTGATTCTGCAATCTGCATTTGGGGTAAAATTGGGAGTTCATAACCCACTTGAATCTAATGTATGAAACGTGATATGTCAAGAGCTTTGTAATGTTGTGAACAACCAATAAAAAAAAATTAATCATAGACCTCAATGTAAGAGTTAAAACTATAAAGCTCTTATAAGAGAAAACAGGAATAAATCTCAGTGACCTTGGGTTAGCCAACAATTCCTTAGATATGACACCAAGTACATAAATTATACAATTTTTAAAAAAAGATGAACTGAACCACAAAGAAATTTAAAATGTTTGTGTTACAGTCAGTATTATCAAGGAAAGGAAAGAAAATTGAAAAAATGTTTGTAAATTACCTACCTAATCAGGTACTTACACCCAGAATATATAAAGAATCCTTATAACAAAAAGACAAATAACTTCATTTTTTTAAAGAGAGAGAGTGAAGAGAGAGAGAGAATTTTTTTAATATTTATTTTTCAGTTTTCTGTGGACACAACATCTTTATTTTATTTTTTATGAGGATCTAACCCAGCACCCTGCGCATGCCAGGCGGGCGCGTTATCGCTTGAGCCACATCCCCAGCCCAAATAACTTCATTTTTTAAATGAGCATTTGAATAGATATTTCTTCAAAGAAGATATACAAATAGCTGATAATTACAAAACTAGTCAAAACTACAGTGAGATACCAGTTTACATCCATTAGGATGGCTATAAAAAAAAAAGACAATAAAAAGTGTCAGTGAACACGTGGTGAAATTGGAACCTTCCTACATTGTTGGTGGGAACGCAAAATGTGGCAGCACCTTTGGAATATGGTTTGGCAGTGTCTCAAAAAGCTAAGTATATAGCTACTATATAACCTATCAGTTCCATTTTCAAGGAAAGGAAAATATATGACCACACAAAAACCTGTACACAAATGTTTATAACAACATTATTCACAATAACCAAAGGCTGAAAATAACCCAAATAAAAACCCATTAGCTAATGAACAGATAAACAAAATATTATATTCATATAATAGGATTGTTATTATTCCCAATGATTATTATTCAGCAATAAAAAGAAATGAAGAGTGGATACATGCTTTGCCACAGATGAGCCTTGAAAAAATTATACCAAGTGAAAAAAGCCAGTCACAAAAGATCACATATTATATGATTCCATTTAAATGAAATGTCCAGAATAGGTAAACTTTGAAAGTAGACTAGTGGTTACTTAGGGTTGGTGGTAGAGGAAGTTACAGATTGATTACAAATAGGAAAGGGATTCATTTTGAGGGTTATGAAAGTGTTCTAAAATTAGATTGTGGTGATGGTTGCATAACTTTTGTACAGAAACTAAAAGATATTGGTTTATTTAAAAATGGATGAATTGTGTGGTATGTCCAATATTTCTCACTAAGAGCTATTTGAAAAAGAGAAAGAAAAAATCAGCCACACAGAGTAAGCTCAGCAAACCTAAAGTAGGATAAACACAACAAAACAAACTTAAGCATCTATCATAATTAAACTGTAGAAAAAGCTTGTGGAATTTAGTGGAGGCAGTAACTTCAAAGACCATTTATACCCTTTAATGTCTTGAAGAAGGAAGGTAGACAATTAGTGAGCTAAGTCAATTTAAGGAGTTACAGTCAGTTAAATATGAGGAATTACATAAATAACCATAAACCTGCGTTGAGGGTTTCAATGAGGGCATCAAATTGTTTTCCACATGGTGCCTATGCAAGTAAGCTGGGAGCAAATCTACTCTCATATAGAAATGGAATTTTTTATATTTCATATTTTGTAGGTTATGGCATTGAGAAAGTTTAAGGTTCAATCAAGATATTGTGTGGTGAAGATGCATTAGGAGAGTAAGCCATTGGCAGTGAAAAGAAGAGAATCTAAGCTGTTGAATGGGTAACTCACATAAATGTAATGAGGGACATTCTGATCTCATAAAAACTTGAATATTATAATAACCACAAATCTCCATGGGTTAATGCAAAAGAGTATTGGTAATTTAACAGATAAGTAGGACCCAAAGAAGTATCTTTCTTTCTTTCTTTCTTTCTTTTTCTTTTTTTTTTTTTTTGGTGTATGGTGGGGTGGTAACCAGGGATTGAACTCAGGGGCACTCAACCACTAAGCCACATCACCAGCCCAATTTTTTATTTTATTAGAGACAGGGTCTCACTAAGTTACTTAGTGCCTGGCTTTGAACTTGCTGTCCTCCTGCTTCAGCCTCCTAAGCTGAACCATGCACCAATGCGCCTGGCCCCCAAAAGAGGTTTACATAAAACATTTAGTAGTCTAGCCCTCACTTTTCAGTAAGATCAAATTTAACTATATTCAAGTTGAATGTGTAATACCTGATCTAGCTAAAATCCAAATCTCTCTTAAAATAACCATAAGTGGCTTATTCATTCTGTGACTTAGAATATCTGCCTCTCATTAAATCTTGAAATGTTCTCATTAGTCTCTGTATGGCTGTTTCGCAAATATATGGAATTGTGGTTCTAAGATGATTGTTCTTTAATGGAACATTATTTTCAGTCAGTAATTTATTTACTCAAACACCATTCACAAACTTATATTGAGTTGACAAAGGTTAGAAAAACATTGTTTTGGGGAAGCGCCTCCTTGGAAAATAATCCTCTTTGAATTGCAGTATTGAATTTTAATCATTTTGAAGGTCTTCATAAATAAATACAGATGTTCTCTGTTATAAATAATAAATTTATTTCTAACATGTTGACACTATGGTTTTCACTTCTCTGAATAATGTACTACTTACTCAAATAATCTCACAGTGCATAAGAACACAGATTCTAGAGGCAGATTGATTAAATTTGAATCCTGGCTCTCCTAGTTAAGGGATCTCTGTGTTTTGGCTTTCACATTTCTAAAATTAAGATAATACTACCGTGTTTCAAAATCATAAGAGTATTTTGGAAAGTGGGTAAGATAATTACTGCCTAGTACATAGTAACCGCTACTTAAATGTTAATATCATACTACAGGAAATCTCCACCTACATTGCATTAAGGATTCCATAAAGAAAATTTATCAATTTGTAAATGTTTCAATGTTGACTTCAAAGATAACATAGGCTTTGATTGTTTACTACACAAGAGATATATCCATCCACTTTCTTGTCCAGGATGGTGAAAGACAAAACTCTATGAAATAATAACTGATTTAATTTTAAAACTGATTTTTTTTTGTTCTAGTTTCACAAAAACACATTATTTATGATTTTTCCTGCCAGATTCAGATTAAGTTTAAAGAGTAGATACTGAATTAAGAGCATGTAGCCAACAAAGGAAGGGGAAATACTCACATTCAACTATTGAGTCACTGAAGATGAAGTGATTTTTTTAATATGCAGTGATTTTTTTGTTGTTGTTGTGTAAAGTAGCTCTGTATTTTCACATTGCTTGTTTTCTGTTTCTCGTGGACTTTACAATATTTATTGTAACACATAACAATAAAATCCATGTTTAAACTTCTTCTAACATCTTCTACATTTTGAGAGTTATCGTTAGTTTTTCTAAGGTTTGTAGTAACTTACTTGAATCACTTAAAATTTTTCTTCTTTTAGCCAACCTGGATATTTTCTCCTACAGATTATTCCATTCAGTCTGAGCACAGCGATTGTTCACATACAAAGATTCCAATTAGTCTGCAAAAGAAAAATTTAACAGACTCTTCATCATCTATTCTTTTAGGCTGAACAGCTTGGTTTGGGCCTTCTGCCGCTGAGTCCTAATATTGTTTGTAATGCCAAATTGGAACTCAAAAAGAAAACAGTACAGAGTCACTGTTTACCTCAATCAACAGGCCTCAGATAAGGCATTAGGTTATGTATAGAAATTCCAAGACTTGTACATGCTTATTATGAGATTTACTAAAAGGAGGCACCCTTCTTTACAATACTGAATTAACAATGTGATCAATATGGAAACGGACTAAGGAAAGCTTAGTTTCAAATGGTAAGATATGAGAAATTTAAATGGGCTGACCCAAACATGACTTGTATCATGCCCACTTTACCAAGCCACATGGTTCAGCTTCATCCCTCTATACCTCCAATATAAAATGCTCTATTTTTAAATATATATATATTTTTTATTAGTTGTAGATGGACACAATACCTTTATTTTATTTAGTTTATTTTTTAATGTGGTGCTGAGGATCAAACCCAGTGCCTCTCACGTGCTAGGCAAGTACTCCACCACTGAGCCACACCCCCAGCCCTAATGCTCTTTTTTTCTTACCACAGAAAGGATTTTAGGGTCAAGACTCCATAATTAAAGTCTTTTAGAATATAATAATAATAATAATAATAATAATAATAATAATAATAATTTCACCACCAGGGGGCAAACAACATTTTCATAGGCAAAGGATATTTTTAGCATTCTAAAGGAATTATCATGGGTAAACATAGTTCATTGTTGTTAGAACTTTAATAATTTCAAATTAAGAGATATTGATTCTGACCTAAACCTGTACATTTAAGGAAAATCATGTTTATAAGAGAAAACTGTACATGTTACCATGAACCAGATTCCCTTCATTTACAGTAGTTTTTAGATACTTGAATGGAAAATATTCCTCTCCTTTTCCTCTCTCCCTTCATAAATTTGCTCATGAGGAAGAAAAATAGAATTGAACTTTTGAAGTGCTAATCTAGTCTTTGTCTATGGTTGCCTTATGATTTTAGTACAGGATGTCTTTTGACCAATGACTTCCTAAGTATTTTAGCTCATTTTTTTTGTTAATAAGATTAACTTATATATTCAAGTCTTCATCTCCTTTGAAAGCTGAGCTCACTGATTCTTCTTTTGAGTAATGGTTTGCCATTTGTTAATTTTAGAAGTGTAGAATGAAAATTACTGATAAGAATACAAATTATAAATTATCCCTTTTAAGAACTTGATAGCACTGAATTTCTTTGTAAAGTACCAGAGTTGTGAATAACATGGTAAGTGACACTCTCAGTACAATAAATGATTGGTAATGGGCAATAAGAATCACTTTGGTGCAAATTTGGTCCAACATGTGTAAATCTTGACTTGTGAAGTTTCAAGAAATTTGATTATTTATGACTTATAACTTGATGAAAGCCAAACTGAGAGTTTTAAAATCCACCTTTCTGTGGTATAGGAAAATAACCACATTTTATCCCTCTTGGGCTTACTTTCTCTGCCCTCTTCCTGCTCCTAAATACCTGTTTAGACCACATTTCCCTGAATCAATTATAATAATGCCACTATTTCAAATGAGGGCTGGAGGAGAATGAAGATGTCAAAGTGATCTGGCAAGAACTGCTACAGTTCTTTCCCTTGACTGTTCACCCAAACCTGGTCACTATCTCCACTGTCAGTCCCTGATGCCAGGGCTGACAGCACAGATTGCAAAATTGAGCCAGAGACCACTATATGTTCATCAAAAGAGCATTTTTATCCAGATGAAATCATACTGAAATAAATATTGAAAGCAAAAATAAGGTGAAAAAGAAGTTATAAAAAGGCTAGTGTTAAGGATTTAGTGACACACTAAAGAACATTCTAAGACCTACTCTCTACTACATTGTTAATGGAGAGAGATGTAAAGAGAGGATTTTTTTCTGTTGTTGATTTGCTTTTTTAAAAATTTTATTTTAGTGTGAATGGACAGAATCAAGTGTGTCCTTGACCGTTCTCAGCCACCAAGTGTTCTAAATATAAATTTTCACTTTCATACATGATAACCTGTACTAGACACATTGGTACATCTCCTCAAATCTTCATCTTGCATGTAAACTAGACTCAGTCAAGTAACCAGTCCCACACTGGTTTCAACCAGCTCTTCATAAGTGTACTCTGACAGCACCATTCCTTGGGCAAAATTTTCTTGTTTCTTTTTATTTGCAGTGTTTGGGATCAAATCTATAGCTTTGCACACACAAGACAAGTACTCTACTACTAAGCTATGCTTCCAACCCCATAACACAAAACTTTAAGAAAAATAAAACATAAATGTAGAACAAATACTGGAACATAAAGAAACAGTATCCATTATTTTGGACTAAAAAAGAAATCACACAGAGAATTACAAAACTGATTTAAAATATAAGGGGCTTATTTATTAAGCATCCAAAAAAGATAATACAAAGATGTCAGAACAAGAAATATTCCATCAAAGTTGATGTCATCTGCAACTATTTATCAGGCAAGAAGAGTCATATCAAAGAGTCACATCATTCACATTTACACTGTTACTCCTTACTCTTCTGGATACCCATGTAGATGAGTCAATGACAGGCCCATGTTCCAAGCCACAATTTTAACTATTGAATGACAAGCCCATGTTCCAAGCCAAAATTTTAACTATTAACGTGAAAATGTATTTCAAAACTTGGTTCTGATGAGCAAAATAGAAAAATATAATATTCATAAATACTGACACATACTCTTCAGATTAAGCAATACCATGTTCCACCACCTGTTTAACCATATTCCAAATATTGTCTATTGCTGTTACTGAATTTTACCTGACATATAATTTCATTTCAATGCCATGTTTTAATTCCATACTGAAAGAAATGCTTGTAAAATGTGAATTTATTCTTATAAGAAAACACAAAATATGTATGAAACCAGACTGGATTAAAATTGTAAACATTTTAAAGATTTCTAATATTTTTGTCTTTACATCATTGGGGTGCCTTTCTTTGGATTAAATTTTCTGATTTCTATTTTTGATGACAATGATGATGAGTAAAATGCCACATTTTAAAAGAAGAAATTCTAATTTGTTTTTCTTAAAAATTTGAAAACACCATGAAGACTTTTAAAGGTTAAAACCAATATTTTAACAATGAGTGAGAAAGAAGCACAAACCATACAGAGCCACCCGTGGACATGAATATTTGAAAACATTTCAATAATTCCATGATTTTTTTGTTTCTTTGCCAAAAATGATATGTATCCCTAATAAAAACTTTTTTTCTGGGTTTTAAAAGTTTGTTTAAACTCTTCCAAAATCCATTAATTAAAAAGAACCTTTAAAGGCCTCACTTTTCAATTAGTTTGTAAAAATAATTATGCAATGTAAGGAGGGATAGAAAATTACTAAATTAAATATTAGCAAAAACTTTTGTGCCATTGCTGAATGGAACTGAAAATGAGCCTCTGGCTAGGTGGCAGAGCCAACTTCTTCTATTGAGATCTATGTCTTTGTGAAGAAACTTTCTCACATATGATAGACATGAATACAAGTATGTAGCTGCCACAGTCTGGCTGGGCACAAATCACGAGCCACTGAGGTAGGAACAAACTTTATTTCTGAACTCCACCAGCATGCTCCACACGTGCTCCCAGGAACTCCTCCCGAAGGCCACACGGCTCGCCCAGGAACCAGCAGCCAGCTGGAAATATCCTCTGGAAATCCCTCCTCCTGCACTTCCCCAACCAATGGGAACTCTCCGGGAATCCCCGGGAATCCCCAGGAGAACTCCAAAGTAGCAGCCTAGGCGGATAGGAATGCCTCACCTGTCAATCAATACTATTGGCAAAATGCCAGGGGCCATTCTGACTCAGCTGTTGCTCTCAGCATGTAGCTGGGTGCAGTTGTGTGAAACTTAAGTACCAGTTTTTCAAGTGGCTTAGGCAGAAAGGTTGTATGAACCCAGGAGTTCAAGACCAGCCTGGGCAGCATAGCAATACCCCATCTTAAAACAAAACAACAACAACAACAAAACACAAAAAGAAACTCTAAGTATCCAAATAAATAAAAATATGAATCAGATTTTCACTTTATTGTTAAACGTTAAGTCAGATTTCAAAATAAGACATCATTTTTAATTATATCTGTCTCAATGAAAAGTCAGATTCTTTATTTTGGGGGAAATCTTGGCTTAACAAATATTTCCTGTTATAATATTTAAGATGTTAGTTTAAGGTTAGTTTATTTAAAACAAAAGCAAAACAAAAAAAAAATTGTTCCTTGCTTACTTCACGAAACTACTTTCAAAATGTTTACTTTTTCCTCATTGTTAGAATACCAGCTTCACCTTTACCGAATATGTGAAGTATGTTTATTTATGTAACTTTTAATTGAAAAGTCCCATGGCTCTTCCTTACACTTCAAATAAATTCCTTTTAGTCTCTGCCTAACTACAACCTAATCTCATACCAGCCTCCCTTTTGCTGGGCTGGTTTCTTCCTTCAGAATGCACTGAGCTCAGCTCATTCCTATTAGTGCCTCACCACTCCCTCTGCTCCAAAGCTCTCCTTCCAGATCTTTGCCTGGCTGCCTTCTCCTTTCATTCAGGTCTGTACTCAAACTTCACCACCTCAGATAGGCTCATCCTAATGACCTAACCTAAAAGGGCAGTCAGTTGTTCTCTTACACTATCTTGTAAAATTCTCTGCCACAATACTACTTCTGGTTGTTTTAATTGTTTATTCATTATTCAGGTATTGTCCAATCCACTCACTAGAATGCAAGTTCCATAATAATGAGGACTTGGTCTTTTACATTCCCCCAAATAGTGCCTAGCCTATAGTAAGTTTCCAATAAATATTGTTCAATTTAAAAACAAAACCCATTTTTTCCTCTCTGAGGGCAACAACCTAAATTATGGGTCAATCCCCAAGACAAAAACAATCAAATAAACTGGAGAACTGTTCATGTTCCAGTCATGAGAGAGTGTTGAGAAGTAAGAAGTAAGTCACTACTTCCAGGAAGCATTCTGTGCTTCACCATGTGTGATTCCCTCATGGTAAGAGACATGCTATTAATGCAAATCCTTTGTTTTATTTTTTTGTCCGAGATAACAGATTGGTTTGGATCAGTATGTATTAAAACATCCATGATTTTTAAAAACAAGTCAGTTTCTAATGGAGTGCCATGATGAATTCTATATCCAACAGTTCTTCAGTCACATAACAATTCTCATTGATATTTTGAATAAATACAGCCAAGAAATATAATTTGCACATATGTTCTCCTCAGTTATCATAGGACATGTCACAGACAATTCAAATTTTTCTCAAGCTTTGTCCTGCAAGGTTAAAGACAGTTCATCTATATGCAGAATAAGAGCATTTTGAAGAAGACTTAGATGTGCAAAGGGTACAATAATCTTGCACACTCTTTAGAAAATATTTTGAAGCTCAACTACTTTTTCCATTTAATTACAGAATTGCATTTCACAATCTTTGTGTTCATTTATATTCAAAAGCGATGCTTATTGGGTTTCAGTTCATATTATTCTTCATTAGCTTTATCTAATTATCTTTTTCACATAAGATCATAGTTATGGTTAAGGTTTGTTTCATAATGATATCTCAAACTGTATTCTTCTGACATATGAACAATTTGTTCTAAGCACATGGGGATATTCTCATTTCTACAAAGAATAATCCTTGCTCCCATTTTTTAAAATGTAAAGTCTTTGTTGTAGGGTTGTCAGATTTAGCAAATAAAAATACATAACTTCCCAGTATCATGAGATAGTATCCTAATACATATTGCTAACCTGAGAAAAGATTAAAATTCAGAATTCAAAGAAAAGTTTTTACTGAGTGCACATTGCTTTCATGCCATTGAAAGTCAAAAAATAATTGGTGGAACCATTGTAAGTTGGGGACACCCATATTCATTTTGCCCACTTTCTCTCTCCTCTTTTTTTTACAATTCCTATCATGTATATGTTGGTATGTCCAGTGGCATACTACAGGTTTTTGAGCTTCTATTCATTTTCCTTCATTCTTTTTTCTTTCTGTTCCTTGGAGTAGATGCACCACCATGCCCGGCTAGTATTTTATTTATTTATTTATTTTTTTAGACATGATTTCATTTAGTTCTTTGAGTAAGTTTAAAATAGTTAATTAAAAGTTTTTGCCTAGTTCCATCATCTAGTTTCTTTAGAGACAATTTTATTGTGTACTGTTTGTTCTTTGTATGGACCATACTTTCTTGTTTCTTCCTAATTTTTCTTTGAAAATTGCAAGTTTTATAGTGTGGTAAATTTGGAAATCAGATTTCTCTTGATTGCCAGGGATTGCTGTTACTGCTGCTATTTATTTGTTATTGAATTTCCTGAATTAATTATCTAAAATCTGTGTTGGGGGGTGTGCACTGGCACATCTATTTGGTTATCTTAGCATGTAGTTAACAATTATTCAGATATTTCCTTAAATGTTTGGACCAGTAAGTGAACCAAACTTTGCTGAGGGGTTTTGTGCACCTGCTGGGATACGCCTTCAAAGTTCAGGCAGGCAGTTTACAACTTGGCCTTAACCTGCGCTTCCTGCTTACACAGAGTTAGTTAATGGTTAGTCAGAGATGGGCTTTAAGAACCTTCTCAGGTATTTCCTAGGAGGCAAACAGCCCTATATGTGCATGTATGGCCATCATTTTCCCAGAAATTCGTCAACTTTTCAAAGCCTGCTATGAATATCTGATATCCTAGCTTTTCCTTTCAAGTGTTTATGGCTAGCTGTTTATGTCCCAGCTGTTATCACTGCCTCAGGCAGTTGTGATATTAAACAATTGCAACTGACTGTTTTCTACAAATATTTTTGGGGAAAATGCTGTTCACAATGGATGACCTCTGAGTAAAGTCAGAGAAAGACAAGTTTTATGAGTGTGATGTTCTGGGGACCTTAAAGATCACAATATGACCGTTATCTGGGAATAGGATTTAGGAAGAACAACATTCTGTTTCTTCTAGGGGCTGCCAAACTGTTGGTTATTATCTCCATGATTTCAGGAATCTTCATTTTAAAATCTACCCTAGAGTTAGGGAGAGGGGAATGGGGAAAGGTAAGTTAGAATGCCATAATACCCAGCGTTCTTAACGAGGATTTAGCTATTTTTTTTGAAGTCAAATTATTAAGTCTTTGTTAATTTCCAGAGTTATGAAATGCTGATTTTGACAATCTTTGCTAGCATTCTTGTCATTTTTATGGAAGAATGAACTTTCAGAGGTCCTTACTCTGGCATTCCTGAATCACTCCCCAGTTTCTATTGTTATTTTTTATTTTTAAATTTATCTATTAATTATTATTATTATTATTATATTATTATTATTATTAGTAGTAGTAGTAGTAGTATAGTAGTAGTGCTAGGAATTGACCCAGGGATGCTTAAACACTGAGCCACATCACCAATCCCTTTATTTTTAAAAATTTTAAGACAGGATCTCACTAAGTTGCTTAGGATCTCACTAAATTGCTGGTTTTGAACTTGCTATTCTCCTGCCTCGGTCTCCTGAGCCGCTGAGTTTATGGGCATGTGCCACCATGCCCAGCCTATTATTATTTTCAAAATTTTTTATTTTTAGATAATTGTAGATTCACTTGCAGTCATAGAAAATAATATGAAGAGTTCCTATATACGTTTCAACAATTTTTCCCCCAGTGGCAACCGCTTGCATAAGTGAAGTACTATCTCCTAACTAGAAAGTCAATACTGCTAAAGTCTGCTGATCTTACTCAAATTTTACCAGATTTGCAAGTATTTATGTGTATTTGTGTGTTTAGTTCTATGCAATTTTATCATGAGTAGATTTGGGTGATGACTACTACAGTTAAGATCCGTAACAGTTCCACCACAGGATGCTTTGTGCTAACCTTTCATAGCCATAGTCACATTGCACCCACCCACTAAAAACACCACTCCTAACACCTGGCAACCGTTAATCTGTTCTCCATGTCTGTAATTTTTTCAACTCAAGAGTGTCATAGAATATATTCAATGAAATACTACTTAGTAATAAAAAGAAACAAAGGACTAACACATGCATATTGATGAACTTTGAAAACAATCTAAATGAAAGAAGCTACCCACAAAAGATCACACAGTAGACGATTCCATCTACATGAACCGGCCAGAATAGACAAAGCTTTAAAGACAGAAAGTGGGTTAGTTGTTCACTGGGGCTGGTGAGATGTGGGGGAATAGTGAGTGATAGTTGATAGATACAGGGTTTTGGGGGAGGGAATAATGAAAATGTTACAAGATTGACTATGTTGATAGTTGCACAGCTTTATGAGTATTCTAAAAAATATTGTGTACTTTAAATAGGTAAAGTATATGGTAAATATATGGGTAAATTATATTGTAAATTTTTCACGTTATAAAGCTGTTTTTTAAAATAATGCTATATAAATGGAATCATACAGAATGCAATCCTGTGGTCCTATGACTTTAAAGCAAAAGTTTGGTCCCAAAGAAAATACCTGTTACCAGGAGTAGGTGACAGGCAAATGACAGTACTGGAAAATTTACATATATGATAGTTGGGTGTGACAAAAGGCCACTTGGCATGAGCAAACGAAAGGAGAGAATCTCTTCTAGCTCTCTAAGGAGTCTGGTCAGCATTGCTATTCACATGTGAATGCAGTTCAGGTGGGTCCTTTTTCAAATCTACTCTACAGATAAGATGGTTCATCTTTCTGGAACGGCCCCAATGGATGAATGGAAAGGAGCTGTTTCAGCTCAATTCAGATAAGATAAAGTTTTATTGGAAGAGAAAGCCAGCAGCAATGACAGCAACACACACACACACTCACACACACACACACTCACTCACACATATGCACACACAAGTTCAGTCTCAGCTGCTTCTAGATTCACTGATAAAAACTGCAGCTCAACTCAGAGAGCCTTTCTGTACTTGACATAGAGATTGAACACTCTCCCTTCACATTTAGCTCTTATCTTGTTTTCTGTATTCTTATTGTCCTTCACACTATGTTATTACCAAACTTTCTACTTGGAGAGCCATGCTTGTAGACTTTACATAATTCCTTTTGGGTAGAAATAGAGTGACTTGTTCAACTGTGGAAGGCTGTCCCTTGATTAATGTTATCATGATTATCTGCCACTGGCGTTCAGTAGAAGTAAACTTGATTGCAATTAGGGTCTATAGATTAGTGTGTGATACAGTTTCAAAGCTAGAAATCTGAGAACTTAAACTTTTCAAAAAGAGCTCTGAAAGGCAAATCCTTTAATAATTTCAAAAATAAATTCAAAAGAATGTGCAATCTCTTGAATCACACAGCTCGTTTCAGTGGAGAGAGACAGAGAAAGAGTGAGTGAGCAGTTGCACGAGAGAGAGAGAGAGAGAGAGAGAGAGAGAGAGAGAGAGAGAGAGAGAGAGAGAGAGAGAGGGAGAGTTGTCCAAGATTACTTGCCATTATTCTGACTCTGGATTCTTAGCCAAGGTGTATTGTACTTGTGCAGTAGAACAAAGGTACATGAGTGATTAATTCGTAACTGGCAAAACAAATTCTTACAGGGGGTTACCTTCTCTGACTTTAGAGATATTAAGTACAAGAAAAATGTTTCACAGATGTAGCATTTTACAAATGTTAGAATTTGCTCTTTAAACCAGGGTTACCAACCTTTTTCTGTATAGGGCCAGATTCAGGTTTTGTGGGCCTTATGGTCCCTGTTGAAACTAGTGTACTCTGCCATTGTTGCTCAAAAATAGCTGCAAGCAATATATAAAGGAATATATATATAAAGTTTCTTTGGAACACATGACTGTGTTCCAAAGAAACTTTATTTATGGACACAAATTTGAATTTTATATCATTTTCAAGTGCCATGAAACATTTTTTACTTTCAAATTTTTTCCCTAAGTTCCTGAACTATACAAAAACAGGCATAGAGACAGACTTAGCCTGTGTGGCTTAGTTTGTTGAGTCCTGCTCTAAACTGATGGAAGAGTAGAAATATCAAAGATTGTGCAGTGGAAGGGGATGGAGCCCATGCTTTGGAGATATGAGTTGGATACCGGCTCTGCCACTCAGTTGTTGTATGACTTTGAACAAGTTATGCAAACTGTTTGAACCTCAGTGTCTTTGTCTATAAAAGTGAGGATAGTGATAGCTACTCTACAGAACTGTTATGGAAATTTAAAAAATTGTGTTTAGCACACGTGAGGTCATCATGAGTGTAGTTACTACTATAATGAATGATAAGTGCCACAAAGCTTTTATGTTCCTCTAATCTCTGTCTGCATACTAGAATTTACAGCAGGATACTTATCAAGATAGATTCATCAGGCTAAGTCTTGGAATTGTCTCTGAGACCTTATTCTCCCATTCTTCCAATTCATTTTGTCAGCAAATCATGTCTTTTTTAATCTCAGAAATGCCCATCATCTTTTCACTTCTCCACAACTAACATCCTCATTCATTTCACCATCAACTTCACCTGGTATTTCTGGTTCTACTCTTATCCCCTCCAGCCTAATCTCTTCAGAGATACTTTCACAATACAATGTAGATTGCCTCATTCCTCTTCTTAAAGCCCTCAGATCATTCTCTAAGCGGAAAATCCCAAATCCCTACCATTTAGGCCCTCTGATCTACATTCTTCCTTTGTTTTCTCCCTTGGCTCCAGTCTTAGTGGCCTTGCCATTCTTCAATTATGTCCATCTTGTTCCTACTTCCCACTTAATATTTGTTGGACTGTCTTTCTGGAGTATTCTTTTCCCAAATTACAATGTGGTTTCAATTTTACTACTTCCTTCAGATTTCTGCTCAAATATAATATTATTAGAAAAACACTCTCTGGCTCTCCTTAACTCTCTTATCCTTCTTTGTGGTGGCACTACCACCTCCTGCCATATTGTATATTTAGTTATTGAAGAATACCTCCACCTACTGGAACATGTAACTTCATGAGAGCAGACTTTGTATCCTCAATGTCTAGAACAGTGGTTGGTACTGAGTATTGCGTATAGTTGAGTGAATTAATAACTAAATTTTAACTGCTCTCTATGATTCTAAAGTATGAGGGCTTTTCAAACACATTTGGTTGTGTATAAATAACAGCAGCTAAAAGGAAAGAAATTAATTTTCAAGATTTTCAAAAGTCTGAAGTTAGGTGGTTCAGAGAAATGCTCTATGAGGTTACCAGTTAATCAAGTGCCCTCCATTCATTGCTCATGATCCCAAATTGTCTTTCCTTTATCTCAAAAATCCAAGATGGCTCTTATCATATATATGTTCTGACCAACAGGAGGCAGAAAGGTGAAGAAAGGGCACACATAGACTCCATTGAAAGGTGCATTCTGTTAACCATACAAAACTTTCCACACACACCTTATTGTGAAACTTAATCACATAACTACACCTGGCTTCAGGAAGAGGTGGAGTATGTAATCTTCCTTTTAAACAGCCATACATTTAGTGAAAAATCAGTACTATTTCTATACGGAAAAAGGGGCAAATAAATATTGAGGCAGGGAGATTAGTTCTCTATATTTTTTCTTCCCCTCATTCCAAAAATTTAGCCAAACCAGAAAGCCCTCTCCTAGCCCTGCCTCTTGGCCCAAGTGTGAGAGTGACTGCCCAGGAAGTCAATATTTCTTTGCTAAAGAAAGATACAAAGAAACTGGCTTTTGGCCAAATTAGATTTATCATTTGACTCAATCATTCATCTTCCTCATTCTAAGAAAAATTCTGAGGAAAAGTTTTTGTTTTTTTTTTTGTTTTTTTTGATCTTTGAAATTACCCTCTCTGATTTCTATATCTGATATCCTCTGAGAGCCTTCAGGGCCAGCTTCATGGAATCATACAGGGCTTCACACTAGGTCCCTGCTCCTCTGTCTTGACGTTCTTAATAATGTTATCTTTGAAGGTGTGCTTTGTTGGTGAAGTTCAGAGGGACTGTGCAGCATGTAGTGATGTGGCCTCATCTCTCAGCTGTGGCCATTAATTCAAAAAACCAGCAAGAGGTGATGGGGATTGAGAAAAGACAAACAGACACACATAGGGAGCAAGCTGGGACTAGGTAGGACACTGATCTCTGATGGAGGAGAAGTGACTCAGAGCTAGTACAGCACGTTTATAATATAGGTTTTATCATCAAAAGTTTATTTGTGGGAGTTTCAGCAAAGCAGGAAATCTGAAAGACACAAGACTGGTGAGACATTAGGGTTATCTTGTTAGGCTCAGAATTCTTATCTGGGAGTTGGTGCCTGAGTTCAAGGTCCCAAATGATACAGCTCTGCACTTTTGCCTCTTCGGGCTGGGCATCACCATAGCAACTGGGCCATCTTGACCTGCACCTTTGCACAGGAAGTTCCCAGTGCAGTGTAGCCACCAGGCAGTCAGAGAGATTGTGATTCAAGCCACTGCTCTCCACAATGTACCTGAGGAGAGGCAACATTCATGTAATGTGTGGGCAATTCCTTGCTGCCTTATTGCATATAGTTTTGAGAGGACCATGAGCACAGAGTTCCAATGAACATTTAAAAGATGGAAATTCAAAGCAGGTGTCTTCAAGGTAAATGTTATTTTTTGACAGTGAGCTGGGCACTATCAGGACTGGAAAACCAAGTTTTCTATTCAAACTGGAACTTATTTTGAACACAGAAAGAAGTCCATATTGTTCTAAACAACATAAGGGACCAGCTAATCCTCTTACATCCTTTCTTAATCATCCTACTTCCCCAAATTTGTCAACAATTTATGCCTAAAAAGATGCCACAGAAGGAAGAAAAGATAGGCAGAATGGGTGGCATGTGTCAAGAAGTGAAAGAAAACAATTGAGTTAATTTTTTTACTGTGTTTCTACTGTTCTGGTAAGAACAAAATATGTAGGCATATAAGAATGACAAACTATAAGTTGTGTAAGTTCAGAAATTGTGCATACAAATTAAATGCTCTCATATTTTCATTTAAAATTTACTCAATATAAAGATGAATGGTAAAAATTCACACTAATATATTTAAATTATAATTCTTCTTTACTTAAAGAAAGGTCATGTTAAGTGGCATTAAATAGCAAATAAAAAGCACAATGACCAGTTGAGAAAGAGACCACACCAAAATAAGAAAAGCTTTATATTTTAGCATATTTTTTAAAAATATATTTTTTAGATGTAGGTGGACACAATATCTTTATTTTATTTTTATTTTTATGTGATGCTGAGGATTGAACTTTGTTCCCCACTCATGCTAGGCAAGCACTCTATCGCAGGGCCACAACCCAGCGCATATTTTAGCCATTTTCATTTTACATCAGGTCCTGCAAATTACACAGACAGCCCAGGATCCATTTGCATTAAACTCTGCCTAAATTTCAGTCACCTGAATAAAAAAAAAAAAAAGAAAAAGAAAAGAAAAGATGAGTTTTCCTCTACAACTTATTTCAAATATAATCATTGTTTTCTTTGATGTTCCAATTGTTTCATCCTGGCCAATGTTACACTCTTTTAGCTGTGTATTATTTCCTTTTAACTCAACTCATAATACAAAAGTTTTCTTTTTCTGACTCAATAAGGTGTCCCAGACTCACATTGTACTTTCTCTGCCTTAGATACAAAAATCACTCTTCTCCCAAGATTCCAATTCTCTTAATAGAAAATGATACTAATAATAAAATTCCAGATCCTAGAAGGACATACCCAGCTGGCACAGAAGAGGCTACATTGCCCTCAACCTGCTTTAGTAAACAGAAGTTGTGTGTGTGTGTGTGTGTGTGTGTATTGTGTATGTATCTCTGTGTGTGTCTACCTATTTTTAACTTATTGCTTGGTAAAAGTTACACTTGAATCAATTTTCAAAGATCATGCAGTAAACAACTCTATATCCTTTTCCTAAATTCACCAATTGATACCATTTGGCCTCATTTACTTGATTGCTCTTTTTATGTTTATGTACATCTATTATTACTAATATTATCAGTATGATTAACTTAAGCAAGTGAAAGTAAGTTACAGATATCATGAATGTTAATCCCTACATATTCAGTATATATTTTTTAAGAATAATAATATACTTTTACATTACCATCATGTGATTATGCAAGTCAGGAAATTTTACACACATTGATTCAATAATTTCTTCTAGTGTAAGCACCTTTTTAAATTTTCAAATTATCCTAATAATATCTTTCATAGAAGTTTTTGCTTCTAGTCCAAGATCCAAATCAAGATCATGCGTTGTATTTAGTGATTGCATACTTTAGTCTCCTTTATTCTTGAACAATTCCTGAACCTTTCTTTATTTTCATGCCATTGACAGTTTTGAAGAATGCAAGCCAGTTGTTTTGAAGCTTATGTCTCAGTTGAGTCTGCCTGCTTGTTTTCTCATGATTAAATTCAGGAGTATGAATTTTTGGTAGGAATTTTACATTAACGATGTAAGTATATCACAGCAGTTTTGCATTCCTAGCAATGTTAAGTTGAATCAAGTTAGCTAGGGTGGAAAGTGCCAGATTTTTTCACTATAATTACTGTTGTTTTCTCTATGTAATTAATAATCACTAAGGAAAAGGTTTTTGTTGTTGTTGTTGTTTGCAGGGGTGGGAGTAGGGGTGTTGTGCCAGAGGTTGAACCCAGCACAGTGAGCCTCATCCCTATCCCTAAGGCTGGCTTTGAATTTGGGATCCTCCTGCCTTAGCCTTAGGAGCTGCTGGGATTTCAGGTATACACCACTGCACCCAGCTCTAGTTATTTCAAGACTGTGTAAAAATTCTGTACCATTAAACTACCAAGCAGTCATTTGTTTTAACATCCATTAATGAGTTTTTGATTAAATAAACTATTAACATCATGGTGGCAAAGTGGTGAATTTTCTAAGGCTATTATTGCTTTAACATTTTCTAACTGACATTCCAGTGTAAAGAGCTTTTCTTTTCATTCCTTCACCGCCGCCCCCCCCCCACTTTCTTAGTATAGATTCAAGAAAGTGATAAATTCCCCAGCAGGGCTTAGCTCAAGTTAATCTCTCTCAGACCATGAAATAGCTCAGCAGTCACTGAAAGTCCCATGTCTTTTATCTGTCAGAGATTCTTCAGGGTAGGTTTCCTGACTTGTAGTTACATGTATCAAATCTGTGTTCTGTTCTGGGGCATTAAGGGTCAGAGAGAGTGACAACTCAAATAGGATATACACTAATATGACTAACAGGTTAGTAAGAGGGTCATGTAATTTGGAAATGTCTTCTGATTTTATTTTTTTAAACAGATAATTGGCATATTAAACAATTATATTGCTGACTGCAAATTTGTTTCCATTTGAATGAGCAAGGATTTTATTCTATTTTTATTTTTTCCTTCTTGATGAGTTTTAGAAGTACTCTGCCTGAATTAAGTTGTTGCTATTAACTGTTCATGGATGTTAGTTTACAATACCCACCTAAATGTAAGTTTAAGAAAGTCGGTGCCAAGTTATAGTGTTACATTGTATGGATTTACACGTATGTAAAAACAAATCTCACCATTATGAGCAACTATAATGCATCAATAAAAAGTGTGGGGAGGAGCTTGGGTTGTGGCTCATTGGTAGAGCGCTCGCCTTGCACATGCAAGGCCCTAGGTTCGATCCTCAGCACCACATAAAAATAATAATTAAATAAATAATATAGTTATTTAAAAAATCATTATTTAAAAAAGTGTGGGGGAAAAAAGCAATTCTGAATATATTTGATTTAGGCATGTTGTAGATGCTGTGGTCAATGACTCAGGCATCCCAGACATCACTGCCCAGCTCTCTGGAAGTGCCTTCAGCAGAAAAGAGTCACCCCACCTTCCTTCCTGGGACAGCCTGCAGTTGAGGATTGGACAATATGTAGTCACACTGACTAACAAAAGACAGGACAACTCTGTAGGGCCTTGCCATCCCCATTGCTGCCTATGGATGGTCCCACTACTCAGTTTCTCCCCCTGCTTAATCCTATTTTCTTTGTTTTTCTGTACAGGTACTGAGTCCCAGGACCCTCTTCAACACATTATACTGTACACAAATCTTCATCTCAAAGTCCTTTCCCAGGAAAACTGACCTTGGTCAGCTTTTAAAGGACCAGATCAGGAGAACAGTCCTATTAATATTTTAGTATGTTTTTGTATGTCAGTGAATAACTTATTTTATTTATCTGATGACAGGAAGAGATAACTTTTGGTTGAATTTTTTGGTTTATATCACAATAGAAGAGTATTTTTGGAATATGTGAAAATAAATTCAACCCAGAACTCAATTTTAAAATGGATTACCAGCATAATCTTTCTTTTTTTTTTTTTTTTTTTTTTGGTCAGGGGAAGGGAAGCATTCTCTAGTTTTATTATTAGGACTATCTTTTGGTGAACCTGTGCCACTATACTGAGAACTTCAACAGTGTTTTTCAGTAGAGATAGAATGACTAGATGGGGCTAGCGTTGGATATTTTCTTTTCCAGGTAGATTAAGTAGGTATAACTATAGCTGATTTGGTGTTTTTCTTTAAAATAGATTCTTTGGAAGACAGCTCTTGTTAAGAAGAATATGCTTTGATATATTTCAAAATGATTCCTCTTTCCCTCCCAGCTTGAAGCACAAAGAGATTTTCCACCAATGTTCACTGTGAGATCTGGTAGAGTTTCTGGAAGTAATACTCACAAATGTAACCCCTACACCCCTATTATGGAGTACCCCAGGAATTTTCAACTTTAGAGTTGTCTTTAGAAACAAAAAAGATATTCTTTTTCACAAATAATGATTTGTAAAAAAACAATGTTGTGAAAAAGGAGACAAAACTGAAAGTTAGGCAGAATTGATGGCATTAGCTAATCTACTGTTCAGGTTCAATTATGAAAAATATTTTAAACAAAATATACTTTGTTTTTTAAATCCTAAGATTTCACATTGCTCTATGCTTCAGCCACGAGGTAGACAAGTTACTAATGAAATATTGAATACTTATTAAGGACCTCTCACTTTACACAAATATATTTTATTTCAAACTGGATGTGGTGGTGCATGTCTGTAATCCCAGCAGATCAAGAGGCTGAGGCAGGAGGATCGCAGGTTCAAAGCCAGTTTTAGCAATTTAGTGAGGTTGTAAGCAACCTAGTGAGACCCTGTTTCAAAATATTAACAAAGGGCTGGGGACATGGATCAGTGGTTAAGTGCTCCTGGGTTTAGTCCCTAGTACCAAAATATATACATTTATATATATATATATATATATATATATATATATATATATATATATTTAATTTCATAATTACATCCTTCCCTTGCCCATCATGTGGCCAGGGGAAAATCTTGGAATGTGGTGGATGAAGAGTGGGCAGCAGTGAATACTCCTTTGGGGTTAACAGCTTTTGACAGTAGCAAAGGCTTGGCACTACCTGAATAGATGCATAGCCAGATAAGCATTATTATCCCAATTCTATGGACAAGAACACAGAGATTCAGAGAAGTAAAGTAATTCTTTTAGGTCTCCAAAATAGTAAATGGTGGAGCCAGAATTTAACTTATATCTGACTGATTCTAGAATTAATGTTTAGGATCTAACCCCATAGTGTGTGGTTAATGTTTTATCTTTCCATTTTGATTCAGTGATATCTTCTGTGGTTCTAGAATGAGTGAAAAAAAGGCAAGGGGAAGATGTCTAGTCTGTGACTAAGATACTCATGCAGGAGTTGAGCAGAGCAGGTGGTGGTGGTGTGTGGGCAGGTGGCCCAGAAGGAAAGACTCAGCAATTTGCTCCAGAACAGAAATTTCTCTCCTCGCAACAGGGTAGTTGGTGACTCAGTGAAAGCTAGACACATTGCCAGTCACATTGGTTTATTTATTTATTTTTTCTTGCTGAGAGGAAAGTAAGATCCGAATGATGGCATTAGAAGGAGGAACTATCACCATTTAAAAAAATGAATTAAAAACTTCTGGAAACTAGGAAAGTTCCATATGACACCACCTCTACTGTCCACATCAGTAGTGCCTTAGCCTGAACTACAATTTGCTCCTTCCTTTTCCCCTCATTTGGTCCAGGCCAAAGCTTGGGATGTGGTTGTTTAGCAAAGAGTGGGCAGCAACAAATACTCCCTCAGGGATAAACAGTTTCTTTTTTCGTGGTATTTGAGATGGAACCCAGGGGTGCTCTACCACTGAGCCACATCCCCAGCGCTTTTTGTTTTCTGAGACAGTGTCTCACTAACTTTCTGAGGCTGGCCTTTAACTTGTGATCATCCTGCCTCAGTCTCCTGAGCCATTGGGATTATAGGCATGAGCACAGGGTGAGATAACAGCTTTTGACAGTAGCAAAGGCTTGACACCACCTGAATTAAAGGAAAGATCTGGAAATAGAGGTTTTCACCTCCCTCTGTACCCCTATATCAACTATGGGAGCAGAGAGCAGTACATCTGATTGAGAGGAAGCAACTGTAGTATAGTTCTTTAAACAGAACTATACGTGTGAACACAAAAACAGAGTATACCAAAGCCATCAGCGTTACTGTGCCCAGGAAACTCCCAATTCAGGCAACAGGCAAGCAGAACAGAGAGTATTGAAATATTAAAGCCATTAGACCAATTAATATAAATGAGACAATATCATAAAATTATATTATTAAAAAATCTAGTAGTATCATGGGTACTTATTCTTTTTATCATGCAGGTGACAGAAGGAAAAAAATGTTAGCAATCTACTGATTTCACAGAATACTCTTACAAGTATTTATACTATACAGAAATGCAGAAATGTCAAACATGACATTAAAAGAGCATCAGATTATTGAGGAAGACAACTCTTCAGAATTATAGGGCTCTTTGGAGATTACTTTTAAGGATATGGCAATGATTTCCAGAGTCTTTGTTCATATTACCCTTTCAAGGATAAATTTATAAGAATAAAGAACAGGACTAGTTAGTAGAGTTGTAAATATTCCCACAGGTCTCAGTGCCACATCAAATCAGAATATTTGAATATATTTTGTGACATAAAGATGGTCACTCTTATGTAGAGGAGAGAGCACATTTCCTTCATCTGCCTCTTGAATTCCTTTTGTCAATTATGAAACTTGTTTTTTAAGCATTGACTATGGAATTTTATTTGTAACTTAAAGCAAAGGAGGACTGTGGAGCTCAATTTTATTTGGGCTAATTGAGAAAAAGATGGACATGATTTTACTAAATAACTGTAAAATAAACTGAAGTTTATTACAAAGGGAATATACAAAAATGAGGCTTAATAAAGACTCCTTGATAGAAGTTAATGGAAATCCACCTATAGTGTAATTGGAAAACTAAAAGGTCTAGACAGATAGCCAGATTACTTTTTTTTTTTTTTTTTTAGTTGTAGACAGACACAATACCTTTATTTTATTTATTTATTTTTATGTGGTGCTGAGAATCAAACCAGTTCCTCATTCATGTTAGGCAAGTGCTCTACCACAGAGACACAACTCCAGCCTCACCATATTACTTTTATACTAAGTAGTCTTTAAGACAAATTATGTTACTCATAACGAACAGGGATGATTTATGATAAAAGATTCCTTTCAATTAGTAGTTTTTAACAATTTAAAATTTGTATGCACCTAATATATTAGACTTAAAATTTTGATAGATTAAGAGAAATTGATGAATCCACTCTCAAAATGTGTTACGTATGTTAAAACAACCACCTAGTAATTAATACAGAAAATGGGCAAAAACAATATTCTTAAGAATACAAATGGCTCAAATATCATAATAAACTTGATCTAATTAAGCACATAGTGAATATTGCATATAACAAGCACATTCACCAAAATTGGCCATACACTGGATCTCAAAAAAAGCCTTAATAAATATTACAAGATTGAAATAATAACAAGCATATTTTCCTCACATAATATAAGATAGAAATCTGCAACATCAAATGATGTCGAGAAAACCCTCTTATGTTTGAAAACAAACCCAATATATGTTTAAGTAAATGATAAATCAAAGAAGAAATCATAGTGGATATAAAAGTAGTTTGAACTGAATAATAATAGAAATACTATGTATTTAAATGTGAGGCTCAGCTAAAGCTATAATTAAATGAAAGTTATGGTCCTATGTATATATATTAGAAAATGGCTAAAAAGGATATAGTTCATGAAAATAGAAAAAGAATAGCAAACTAAACCCAAAGGAAATAGAAGGAAGGACTGCTAATAAACAAGAACACAGCAGCCAGTAAAATAGAAAACAAACATAAAACATGGAGAATCAATAAAGCCAAAGATTGATTCTTATAAAAACCTAATAAAATTAATAAATTTTTTAGTGAGACAAATTTAAAAATAGAGACAGTATGACTACACAAATAAGCAATATCAGAAAAGAAAACAGAAAGAGGACAATAAACAATATCAGAAAAGAAAAGGAGGATGTTACTATAAAAGCTTGAGCTATTAAACAAATAATAACAAGTCATTATGAATAATTTTATCACTGAATGTGAAAATGTAGATAAAATGAGCACATTCTAGTAAGGTACAATTTATAAAAACTATGTCAAAAAGAAGAAGAAGAAAATGGAATTGTTCTAAAACCTAAATGATCTTTCAATACAGTATGCTGAAGAAATTGAGTCAAGGACAAAGCTTCGCATTGAATTCCAGTACTGAAGGAACTAATCCTGTTTAATTTTCATATTATGTACAGACTCTTTCAGAAAATAGAAAGAAGACAATATTCATTTCCTTTTACGAGGCCAGAATAAACTTGATTAAAAGAAAAAAATTACTGGGTAATTTCACTCAAAAATACATAAACTGTAATAATGTGTCAGTAACTGAATCTAGCAATCTGTAGAAAGTATGAAACTACATGATTGTGGTAGGCAATCTTCAAAATGGTCCCCTGTGATCTTCACCTTGGTACTTCTCTCTTTCATGTATTATCAGTTGCTGTTGGTGACCAATAGAATGTAGTAAACACAGAGGAATCTCACTTCTGAAATTCAGTTATTAAAAATATAGCTGCTTCTAGATTTACTGATTTCTCTCTCAGGTCATTCACTTTGACGAAGTCAAGTGTCTTATCATGAGTAGCTCTGAAGAGAGGACCACATGATGAGGACTTGAACCTCCCGCCAACTGCTATATGATGAATGTGGAAGGGGATCCTCTAGTCCAGTTAACCCAAGTGACGTGGCCTTAGCCAACGTCTTGACAACAACTTCACCTGAGTTAATGAGCTAGAATTACCTACTAAGCCACGACTGGACTCCTCACCCACAAAGACCACATGAGATTAAAGAACAAAACAAAGAATTTGTAACTTAAACTCCTATATTCAAGCTAAATTGGTATGGAGACAATAGACAACTGAAATTGGATCCTAATTAGAATAAGTAATACTCCATGTATGTATAATGTCAAAATATACTCTATTATCATGTATATCTAAAAAGAACAAATTAAAAAAATAGACAACTAACATCTACAGTGACCAACTTGAGTTAATCCAGGAATGGAAAATTGGTCTGCCATTAGAAACATCAATGAATGAATACTACTACATAAAGGATACATATTCATCCTAATTGATGTAGAAAAAGTGTTCAATAAACCTATTCCTTATTTCTAAGGAGTATGAGTCAGCTTTCATGGAGAAATCAAACTGTGAAGTAGATGTTTTCTCAGAGCAGGAACTGAAGTCTTAGGGAAGATTTTCTACTCTTTCAGAATGTTCTTTCAGCTCTTGCTTTTTGTTTTATATTACAAGTGAGAAAGAAGCATGTTTAATTTTGAAAAAAACTAAAATTATACTGTGGGAAAGTTAATGTGTGTGTTTCTTACTCAGGAATATTATTTACATTTCTATGTACTGAAACTAGTGGGTTAATAGAATAATTTAAATGAAGGGTCTTTAATTTCTTTAACAACTCAGAATTTCTTTATCATTTTTATGCAAAAATCCTTTCCCCTATTTTTTATAGCTTACAATTGTTTTGCTAGTTCCTTGATTTATGTTTTCCTGCAAATGCTGCAATAAATTACATTTTACATCCACTATGTTATTTGAATTATATACTCAGGAGAATTATAGTCTGTCTTTAAAAAAGGATGTTCATGGGAAATAAAACTGTTCTGTTCTTTGATTTTTGTTTTCCGAATGTTCTTAAAACTATCTTTTCAATTTTATTCTGCCATTTAAATAGTTTAAACCAACTCAAAACAGCAGCTTTATCAAAAGAACTTTTGAAATCATGAAAATAGTTAACATGCTTTGGAAGATTTTGCTCTAACATTCCTAGAGATCTTTCAAATACCTAACATTAAGTCATTATGTGTCATTCATTCAAATAGATGTAATAATGCTGCAAATGGAAGTACCAAGTGAATCCTTTTTGTTTTTTAACTCGTACTAGCAGTCCATAATTTCCAAATATAGAGAAAATGTCTAAGTGTAATATACTGTATTTGATGCAAAAATTTGAAGAATTAAATGAATGCAAAATGGTCAGTTAAAATAAAAAAGGCAGGTAGTAAATATTCAAAAGTTAAAAATGGCCACTTTTGAGAGCAACAATAACATGTACAAATGTATATTTGAGATCAAAGAAATGGAGACTTTTTTATACTAATGCATTGCACAAAGTTATAGTAGTTTCTGCATTATAAAGTGATACAGACTTTTTGAAAAACACAATAATGTAAAATGTAGCAATAAGTTTTAACTCATACTCTGTTCACAGGGAATTTATTTTCATCAGAAGCAGAAAATTCCATGCTCAGAAATGTTTAGTAGAGCATTATTAATTATTAAAAAGAAAAAAATATATGAAAAATTGAGATAATAATGTTTTTTTAAAATTTCTTTTGTAGTGTAGATGGACAGTATGCCTTTATTTTATGTTTATTTTTATGTAGCGTTAAGGATGAAACCCAGTGTCTCACACATGCTAGGCAAGCACTGTGCACTGAGCTACAGCCCCAGCCCCTAGCTATATAAAGTCAAATAATACATTAGTAGAAAGGACATGATTTATTAAATTAAAATTACTATAAACAGTTAATACAACCATTCAGGAAATGATGTTATAATGTTATATGAAATTATAAAGTTATATTTATATAATGTTATAATTCTATATTTGTGTGTGCAGATGTATAGTTTTGAATCTCATCTTCCCCCTCAAGAGAAGAGGGACAAAATATAATCTACTCTATAATTTCATTTACAGATTAAATGTGATAATGCAGCTGGGCATGGTGGCATATGCTTGCAATCCCAGCAACTTGGGAGGCTAAGGCAGGAGGATTGCAAATTCTAAGCCAGTTTCAGCAATTTAGCAAGGCCCTAAGCAACTTAGTGAGACACTGTCTCAAGTTTTAAAAAAAGTGTGTGTGTGTGTGTGTGTGGGGGGGGGTGTTTCAGTAGTTAAGAGCCCCTGGATTCAATCCCTGGTTCCAAGAAGGAAAAAAAAAGTCTATATCTATTGTTAATTTATTTAGTGATACTGGGTAATCACCCCAGAGACTCACACATACTAAGCGCAGCCTCCACCACTGAGAATCACTCCTGTCCTTGATACTTTTATTTGTTGTAAACTAACATGTAAACTTCACCACCATGTATTATTTCCAGTAGATGAGGCAGATAGTCTCAAAAATGATCTTCAGTGATCACTATCTACTAGCATCTGTGTCTTTGTGTAATCCTCCGTCTTGAAAGTAGTCTGCGCTTAGTGATTCACTGCTAATGAATAAAATACTCCAACAGTGTTGAAATGTTACTTTCGGGAGGAAAAAAAAGAAAGAAAGAAAAAAGATTTGATAAAATTCAATATGTGTTGATAATTTCAAAAGAAATTTAGCAATAAAGAATAGGAGTCTATCTCCTTAAAAGCAATGAAAATGAGCAAACTAAAAGCCTCATGCAAAAATCATGAGTGAAAAAAATCAAATGTAGGCAAAACCAAACTATATTGTTTGTGGATGTGTATACATAGATAGCAAATCATATGGAGGTGTGAGGAGTTGGTCATCACATATCTAGGTAGTGTTGCTTATGGAAGTGACAGATGTGATGGGTGAAAGGCTCATGGGAAGCTTCTAAAATTAAGATTTCTTCTGATTCTAGACTTGGCTGGGGATTGCACAGTTTTTTTTAGTAGTTATTCTTTAAATATTACATATATAGTTCATGTACTTATTTCTAAGGATGATACACAGTAAAGAGAAAGATTGATGAGACAATACACGTGAATGCACCGTATTAACAGATTAAAGAAGAAAAGTGTATTATCTCAATAAATGCAGAAAGAAGCATTTGATAAAGTAAGTGCCATTTATTTTTATATAAAATCAGCAAATTAGTCTAAGGAGCATCCTTAATCTGATAAAAGATATATAGAGGGGCTGGGGTTGCAGCTCAGTGGTAGAGCACCTGCTTGGCACATGTGAGGCACTGGGTTTGGTCCTCAGCACCACATAAAAATAAATTAATAAATGAAGATATTAAACAAAATTTTTAAAAGATATATAGAAAAAGTCTTCAGCAAACATCATACCTAATGGAAAACAAAAAACATTGGAAGAAACACTTTTAAGATCAAGTATGAAATTCAGTGTGGCCTACACCTGTAATCTTAGCTGAGGCACGAGGATTGCAATTTCAAGAACAGCCCAGGCAATTTAGTGAGACCCCGTCTCAAAACAAAAATCAAATTAAAAAATGAATATAGCTCAGCAGTAAAATGTTTGCCCAGCATATACGAGGCCTTGTGTTTGATCCTCAGTACTAGAAAAATAAAAATCAAGTATGAGGTAAGAATGTTTTCTATTGTTGCTTCTTTTTCAACTTGGTTGAGAGGATTAGCCTTTGCAGTAAGATAAGAAAAAGAAAAACAGAAACAAACAAAAACCCCTAACATTAGTTACAGATGTCTATGAAGAAAATACAAAAAATATCGAGAGAAAAACTATTAGATTTGATAAATAAGTTCAGTAAGGTCATTCTACTAAATATCAATTATTTTTAAAAAGTAGCATTTCTATATCCCAGCAACAAATAGAAGCTTAGAAGAACAAACACACAAAAATATTATAAATACATATTTAAAATGTATGCATAAGAACTTCATTTGATTAATTTATTTAGGGCATGAAGTGGCCTAAATTTCCTATATATAGGAAATTTATAATAATATAAATATGTTGATTCTTTCCAAATTAATAAAATACAATGAAATTATAAAAAGAAAACTTTGTAGACTTGATAAAGCGATTATAAAACTTATATGAAAGAAAAGGGAGCCAAATAGCCAGAAGAAAAGGAGAGCAGAAATATCATTCTACCAGATATCAAGACTCATTTTAAAGCTATGTCAATTAAGCCCTTGTGCCTCTGTGTGACGGATTATGACACAGAAGCCATCACAGATAAGTGAATGGAGGGTAGACTGTTCAATGGTCATAGAACATTGAAATTTCCATTTCTACAAATGTAATATTGAATCCTTACCTTTCACATGTACACAAAAGTTATTTCCAGGTGGGTTGTATTAGAGTCCTCCAGAGAGACACAAGAAATATGGTTGTGTGTGTGTGTGTGTGTGTGTGTGTGTGTGTGTGTATGTATGTGTGTTTGTGTGTGTGTTAGTTATAAACCTTGTTACACCTGAAGACTAAAGACTTATCAGCTCTCCCTTCTTCTAAGGAGGTTGGTTATTTTGTTTTATTTAGCTTTCAAGTGATTAGATGGGCCCACCCACATTAAGTAGGCAATCTATTTTACTCAGCTCAGCGATTTTAATGTTACTCTCATTCAAAAACAGAAATACCCAGAATAACTTTTGACCAACTATCCAGGCACTCCATGTTAGAGTCAGGTCTACACATAAAAATTAACCAACTACTGCAGAGATTAAAGGTATAAGTGGGAAGAGCAAAACTTTAAGATGAAGGGAAATGTTTTATAATCTTTAAGAAGAAAGGACTTTGTAAATACAACACAGATAGGACAAACCACAAAGAAAATATTGATAAACTTGATTACCTAAAATGTAAAAAAAAAAAAAAAAATTAAGCTGGGTGCAGTGGTACATGCCTGTAATCTCAGCAGCTCCAGAGGCTGAAGCAGGATGTTCGAAAGTTCAGAGCCAGATTCAGCAAAATCGAGGAGCTAAGCAATTCAGTGAGACCCTGTCTTTAAATAAAATCCAAAATAGGGCTGGGAATGTGCGCTCAGTTGGTTGAGTGCCTCTGAGTTCAGTCCCTGGTACCCCCGACTCCCCAAAATTAAAACTTCTATCTAGGAAATAATTCCAGATTTTAAAAAAGAATGGAAAAAAAAAAGACACAGAAACATTGCAAACTCGATGTCAGCATTTGTTTACCAGCTTGTAACCATATGAAACTGTTTATAAAAAGTTTTAAAGCATGCAAAACAATATAGTATATTGTCTATAGCAAGTGTTTATAGAATGTAATTCAGAATAGTTGGTGTGTGTGTGGGGGAGTGGGCTATAGAAGACACAGTTTAGGAGGAACTTCAAATGTAACTGAATACTTTATTTTTTAAGCCAAGAGTCAAGGTGGGTATGTATTATATCATTCTTTGTACATTTGGTATCTTAAAAAAGTAAATAGAATAAATCAACTGTCAGATTTATGATCTTTCTGAAATCAAAGAAAAAGTGAGAGCCTTTGTTGTTATTATTATTACTTTACCACTCATACTTAGTAACATACCAATACTCATCTCCCCTCTCCTTGTTCATTTTCTCTCCTCAATCTCCTTATAATTTGGTATAGGGTATGTATGTGAGGAAGATGTATTTCAAGAAAGCCTTTTGAAATAAGTTAGAGTAAAACTAAATAAATGATGTAATAAAATAGGTATAAAATAAACTTTTTTGTTTTTTAATAAAAATAAGTTTAATGTGTCTGGGAGAAATATTACAGTGGTTAAAAATCAACAACTGGCTTTAGAATATGACAGAGTTAGATTTGAATCTTGGACTCACTAGTTGCTATTTGCGTTTCATGGACAAGTGAAACTTGCTAAGCTTTTATTTGTAAAGTATATATAGTAAAACTAACCTCATGAGTGAATATCATAAGATTAAGATTAAATGTCCATAAAATACACAAATAATATCTGAAAAATTGCTAAAATGTTAGATGTTGAACTCTTTATGCATGGATGTGCAGGCACTTGCATGTGTATTGATGTCACACTTTCAGTATTGGTATTGTTATTTTCCTTCATTTAGAGGTGTAACATGCCTATTCCGAACAGTTTATTGTACAAACATGTTGATATAATTAAATGCAAGGGTCCAAGGGCTCTTGGACTCCCTAGAAGAAAGAGCCATTGTTTTTTATTTCAGCACATAAGTATTAGATTTATAAATAAACTATCAATGTCTATAAGCTGAATTTAAATGCCTGAATAAGTTGAATATTACAATTCAAAAGTAACAGTGAGCATTCATTCTGGCCTGCAGCCCTATTAGACTTTTTTTTTAACCTGCTGAAAAGAATTTCTCCTTTATACAAATGAAATAGACCTTTATTGCCACTAAAGCACAAGACCTTCAGATGTACTTATTGGACAGCCTTTAAGATTAGCAGAATTAAGAATTAATTTCCCAAAATGAAAGATTTATATTCTGAATATTAATCAAGGTTTTGAAGTTGAACTTGCATATACTTCAGTCAACACACATTAAATGCCTATTTTATGCCAGGCACCATTTTCAGATGATATGAATAAGTTGGGATCGAGAAACACAAAGTGCCCTTAATTCATCAGCGTGATTTGTTTTAAGAGTACTTTTTTACATCACCAAAGTATTTAATTGCTAATGTCTGACTTGGGCAAAATATTTCTATTTAAATAGTCAAGCTATTAGAGGCTGCACCGTGTACTGTGCACAGCAAGTTAAAGAGTTAATCCTGCTTCTGTTCAGGATTGTAATGGAATTTTTTTTTTCTTCCAGACTGTTCATAGATGTCTATTTCCTAAATACACTAAGGATTACAAATTTAGAATCAAATGTTTCTGAACATAAAAGTTAACTATCCAAATCTTTGACCACATTTAAACCTGCATGAGACCTAGGCAAAGGGGAAAAATAGCAATATTTATTGAGGTAGAAATATAAATTATGAGAAACCACCAAGGCACCTTAAAATAGAGCACAGTACTCCCAGTTTTCTTAGATTCTTGTTATTTCTACTACTATAGTTACCATCAGTAACATTTTCCACTTTTAAATTTTGCATTATTTTGCTTATTTTTTAAAGCTATGAAATTCAATTAAAACTAATCACTTTAAACTTACAAAATCGTGAGCCAACAAAACATTTTTTTTTAAATTTGGAGAGTAGAAAGGATGTCATAGGATCTAAGGCTAATATACATAGCTTTATCATTTAATATTCAAGGATAGCATGAAAAACTAAGCATTTTATTAAAACAATCTTTGGGATAGTTTGATTCTATTCCAACCAAACAATAAAATTTTGTAAATTTTTTGGCCTTAATTTTTAAAATAGTTGAATTTATGGCATAACAATTTTGCACATATGTATTTCAATTCATATCCTTAATGTACTGACATTATTGTTCAGCTATTTTCATATGTTATTCATACAACTGGTTGCCAATTATGTGCCAGTTACCCTTGAAGGCCCTGAAGTGAGCAAAAAACAGACTTGATGCCTCTTTATTTTTTAGTCAAGTAGGAGAGAGAGACACTAATCACATAATTACCAAACCAATAAGCAGTGTGAATGTGATAAGCATGAGAAAGAGAGTCACACAGTGCTAGCTTAAGAGGGGCATGTAATACAGTAAGGGAAGGAGACCAGGGTATGCTTCTTGGAGGAAATGACCCTTGGGTTTGGACCTGAGGGTGCTTGAAGTTAATTAGGTAAAGTGAGAAGAGAAGAGATTCTGGGCAAGGGTCCTAAATTCATGGACAGGTCCTGTGACTGGAGGCCAGGGTGAAGTTTTGAAAGACACCAAGAGTGGGAGCTTTAGTAGGATGAGAACAGAGAGGCAGGTGAAGGTCAGGTCAGAAGGACCTTTGGGGGACAGTGGAGTTTGTCTTTCACTTCATCTGTGTACCTTTGAGACCCCTCCTTTCATCTGCAATGTGGCAAACAGATGGGAAAGGGACAGTGGGAAAGCTGGAGACCAATTAGAAGGCTTTATCTGTCATCTGAGCTAGAGATGCTGGGGTGGGGTTCCTAATAAAAATGAAGACAACTTAGGAGTTGGAATTGACAGGACTTTGTGATGAATTGATAATAAGAAATCTGGATTGAATTTGTGGTCAAAGATGTTAATAATGAAATGTAATTAACCATACAATTAAAGCCAACAGTGAAATCATATTAAGTCTATTAGTGCACATCAATCTTCCTAGTAGAAGGCTCAATAACTAGATTAGAAAGCATTATTTCAGGAAAAAGTGACTTTGGCTTTATATATAGTAGAAAGTCACATCCCTTGTATTAAAGAAAATTCACCTTTGCCATACTGACTGTTCTGATCTCTCTTTCTAAATGTTTTTCATTTTAAACTAAAATCAATATCATTACATTCTTTTTTTTTTTTTGGTCAGTGATAGATCTTTTTAAATATTATGATTGACCCCAATTTAAAAAAATATTTTAGTTGTAGATGGACACAATAATCTATATTTAAAATTAACTTATTTTTTATGTGGTGCTGGGGATCAAACCCAATGCCCACACGTGTTAGGCAGGTGCTCTACCACAGAGCTACAACTCCAGCCCAATCATAGATTTTTTAAAATATGGACTTTAAAATTATATTTTTTCTATCTAGTTTTGTGAGATTTTCTCCCCTTTTAAATAAAAACTCCTCGTTTTATAAACTCCTATTATAATCTAAATTTCATTAAATATGAAACCGACCAAAATAAGGCAATGGTTATCACGCTGACTGAAATTTATATCCAATACTATAGCAACTTTGCAATTAGACTCGCTTTTTAAACCCAAAGAAATTCCAAATGCATCGCAATAGTTCCTGTGTCATTCATGGATATACAGCTAACATAATGTGATCTATTCATCCTTTCCTGTTTGGAACTGAGTCAACCTTAATGGAAATTACATGTGCACAGGGGAGAGGCAGCTAATTTAATGTGAAAGGCAGCAATTGCAATGCCAGGGCCACGCAGATCCTATTTTCTGTTTATTTTCATTAAGTTCCTGTGGCCAGGGCTGGAGATGTGGCTCAAGTGGTAGTGCGCTTGCCTGGCATGCGTCCGGCCCAGGTTCGATCCTCAGCACCACATACAAACAAAGATGTTGTATCCGCCAATAACTAAAAAATAAATATTAAAAAATTCTCTCTCTCTCTCTCTCTTAAAAAAAAAAAAAGTTCCTGTGGCCAGGCAGGCGTTTTTACCTCTCCTTCCATTCCCTTTCTCTCCCCTCCCTGCATCCTAGGAGGGGTCTTTTCAAGCGAAGGAGTGGAGCAGAGACACTCACTGCACGTATGTTCTAAACGTGGTCACTTTTATCCACAAGGAAAGAGAGGAAAGTTGGTCTGGTGGGAGCTTTTCCTTCTCTGAAGAACCTATGGTCTTCTCCCCAAGGACAGATGGTGCCCTTGCAGGTTTACTGAGGAGAAACCAAAGCAACCAATTGACTAAGATTGGGGTGAGAGGGAGAGGGAAAGATGAGGTACAAAGGGGAAGGAATCAGGCAGCACACAGAGGCTGAGGCAGGAGGACCCAAGTTCAAGGCCAGCCCAGGAAACTTACCAAGACCTTGTCTTAAAATTAAAAGGGCTGAGAGTGTAGCTGAGTGGTAGAGTGCTTGCCCAGCACACGTGGGGCCCTGCACTGCAACAAACAACAACTAAAATACCACATACCAGTAATTTATAAATAATAGAAACTTACTGCTCACAGTTCTAAGGCTGGAAAGTTCAACATCAAGCAAACTAGCATATTCAGGGCCTGGTGAGTGACTGTTCCTTACAGGGCACCTTCTTCCTGTGTTCTCCTATGGCACCAGGGCAAAAAGGGCCCCCGAGTGTCCTTCAACTTCTTTTATAAAGTCATCCATTCTATCCAAAAGGGCTGAGTTCTTGTGACTTAATCGCTTCCCCCAAATCTCCCACCTCTTAATACCATCACCTTAGGATTTATGTTCCAACATGGGAAACTTGGAGAGACACACTTCAAACCGTGGCACCTATTACCTGAGATAAAACCCACTGCTCTTTTCCTTCAACCTGAAAGCGCCTCACTAACACTGTAAATGTACCAGAGAGCATAAATCCTGGCATCTATAGATTCATAGAATCTTCGAATGTCAGGCTAAAAGGGATCAGAGAGGTCAGACATTTTTAGCCTCAGAAATCTCACTTCAAAAGAAAGTTCAAGTGAAAGCAAAATACATAATACAAGCAGAATGGCTGTGGCAATGAAGGAGGAGTGGGTATATGAGACCCAGCTAGTCAATACTCCCTTATTTTCAGTCAGCGAGCACTCCCTGGAGATTTTGAAACAAAACTTCTAGTCCAACCCCAGTATTTCACAAATAAGAAAACTGACACCCATAATGCCAAACAACTTGTCCAAATCACTGCCACTAGTTAGTGTTGGGTGCTAGGGACCAGAATCCACTTACCTAGTCTCTCCTACACTGTTCTTTTTTTTTTTTATTGACAACTAATATTTGTATGTATTTATGTTATACAACACGATGTTTTGATATATGTACACATTCTGGAATGACTAAATCAAGCTATGTTAAATACATTACTTTTTGATATTATTTAATATTACTTTAATATCAAAGTATGTAAAATTTTCACATTATCTCACATATTTATCATTATGATAAATATATATTTTATATGTTATACATAAAATATAAATATATATAAATGAGAAATCTTATTTATAATTTTTGTGTGATTAGAATTCTTAAGATCTACTCTCTTAGCAATTTTCAACTATGCAATATGTTCCCATTATCCATGGTCATTCTGCTGTATTCTTTGATCAACATCTCACCAATCCCCTGCCTCTATATCCCCAACCACTGGTAACCACTATGCTACTCTCCGCTTCTACGAGTTTGACTTTTTAAAATTCTACAAATAAGTGAGATCTGGCATATTTGTCTTTCCATGCTTGGCTTATTTCATTTAACATAATATTTTCCAGGTTTGACAATGTTGTTATGAATGGAAGAATCTTTCTTTAAGGTTAGTGTTTTCTTGTGTTCTTACCCTGCAATGTTCTTTCCACCAGATCCTATTCATCTGAACCTATGATAGTGGCTCCACCAACCACAGTAGATAGAGGATCTTGAATGGAATTACTGGGTGTTTTCCCCTAGGAACAGAAAATTACTTTTTCAATAATGGTTTACATGGTCTAGTTGGGTTTGCAGTATAACTTGCCTTCTTTCTTAGTACAGTTCAATGTTTATTGGAAATCTTATATGAAGAGAACTTTCTTCTTTTCAGTGGAAGAAAGTTATCTAATAAATATAAATAGTTTCATTAAACTGAGAACAATAGGCAATCAGTGAATACAACCTTATTGTATATTTAAAAATTGCTTAAATGATATCAAGGCTATATACTCTTTTCTTGAGTAAATTAACCAGTAGAGTATAACTTAGTAATTGAACCACTCTCAGCTGTCATCATTTCTGGTAAGAAAACCTCCAGGTGTCTTATAGAAAACACAACCTATACAAGATGAACTCCCAAGTAGTTATTTTAAAGAGTGGGAATAAAGAGGACTAATTTACAAAATTTTGCTCATTAATTTTAAAAATTAAAATTTAGTACTGATTTATATATTTTTTAAAAAAAGATATCAATATTTCAAAATAAATAGGAGTATTAGAAAATCAGTTAATCAAAGAATTCTAAAATATTTCAGTCCTGATTGTGAAAGTGATAAAGTTTCACAACATATTACTTTAATATCACAGCATGTGAAATTTATGGAAAAAGTCCATATAAAACAGATATCAGTATAGTAAATTATATCAATTCATGAACTGTCCTCTCTGTCATGTCCAAAAATATTTACTTCATTTTTTGGAAATCTTTTGTCTTTAAAATATTTAATCTTAAAAACCGGTTAACTTGTGCAAATTAGATCCTTCCTGATCATGTTCAATTAAAAATGTGATGCTTAGAGTGTCACCACTATATCTTGTAAGAAACAAATGTATTGTAATATACAGAGATGAAGCTACTCTTCCTCCAGAACCTTGTTGGTAATTCGAGTTCCCTGAGGTCAGGGATTCTGCCTCATTCATCCTTTTGTGCCTTGTCATTAATTAGCAAATAATTGTGGGTGCTCACAGAGGGGAAGTGTCAGGAACCAAGACAGGGAGAGTATTGGAAAATATGGTTAGGATACTATGCTGTGAGCAAACCGTATTGCTTAATGTAGTGTCTGAAATATAAAAATACAAGTTATTTTAATGGCTAGTCATAGATAATAGTTGAAATCAATGTCACAGTTAATCACAGCATAGTATACCTTGTAGGTACTCAGTATTTCTAAATGAATGAATAAAAGGATAGATAGAACAAAATAATCTGAAGAGTTCCCTGGAATTGTATAGGACATCACTTGGATGGTTTGTGAGTTCTTCTCTTCTGTTCCTTAGTGTGGGATGTGGGTTTTCTAAAGCATATAATCTAGATCTGAATAAAGAAAACAAAGTATTGTAAAGTAGAAGAGAATTTTCTGAGTATTTCAACCTTCTGAGACCACTGCTGGGTAGGGAGCCAGGGCCAGGAAGGGCCAAGATCTCTGTCTCAGCCGTTAATTATTCTAATGGTCAGAACCCATTGTTTAACTCCTCTGTGAAACATCTCTTGACCTGACTCCCCCCACCTTGGTTTCCTTCTTGGTGTCCCCAATTGTTCCTTATATAGAATGTTATCATCATACCCATGATGTTTTCCATGTGAAAATGACATACTGATTGTTTTTTTTAATATTTATTTTGTAGTTGTACACAATAACTTTTATTTATTTATTTATTTGTTTGTTTGTTTATTTATTTATTTATTTATATGTGGTGCTGAGGATAGAACCCAGGACCTTGCATGTGTGAGGCGAGCGCTCTACTGCTGAGTCATAACCTCAGCCCCCAAGTGTTTTTTTTTTTTTGTTGTTGTTGTTTTTTTTGTGGTGCTGAGGATTGCACCCAGGGTCTTGTGCATGCTAGGCAAGCACTCTACCAACTGAGCTATATCCCCAGCCTCTGATTGTTTTATTTTATAAAATTCTCATTTTACAAATGTATACAATCCAAAATGGCACAAAGAAGAAATTACCAAATGTGTGACATCCCTCTGAAGTCATTTGACTGTATTCATGTGTCTTTTCTCACAATAGCATGGAGTTCTTTTGACGGCAGTGAATATTTCTTCTTAATTCTGTATCCATGTTGCTTAGAACATAATAGATGCTCAATCAATGTTTTGGTGATGGGACAAATGAATGATCAACTGTGCTAAACTCTGGATATTCCAAGAATAACTAGACACATTTGCTGCCCCCAGAGAACTTGTAGTCAGTGGAAGAGAAAACATTGAAATAAAACCCTGGCAATAGGAATGGAGTGCTATAGAGGCAGCTAATAGGTAGTGGTCATTTCTGGCAGGCAGGATAAAAAGATTGACATTGATGCTGGCCTGAATTACATTTGCCAAATAAAAAAACAAGGGGCAAAAAGATATTTCTGAGAATGAATATGAAAATATACACAGGTATGTTATGAGCACAGCATACTTTTTGTCTGATGTGTACAGAACAGGGGTCCTGGGAAGGGGAATAAAGTAAGTAAGGAAATGACATTTTTGAGGCACTTACTATGTGCTAGATATTATATATTTTGTAACATTGGCTGTCCAGGGAGAATCTGGTGAGGCAGTAAGGAAGCACCTAATGAGTAAGTAGTTGGTAGGCATAGATGACCTGCTGCTAGAGGAGTGAGCCCAGTTGACAAAAGGCCTTGAAGGTCGGACAGTTATGGTTGCATAAAGATTTTAAGCAGAGGAGTGCCATGATCAGAGGAGTGACATGATCAGAGCAGTGTAACATGGCATACTTTTATCACCAACAGTGACACAGCTCACCATTCTCCTCCCATAGATTAAGCCACCAGTATTTCATTTAGAAACATGGCTTTACATTATTTCATTTTTTTTTCAGATTAAAGATATCCTTGATAATATTGTGTTTATTTGTGTTCTGAACTTTGAGGCATCTTCTACATTAAAATTATTTTTTAATTTTGTTATTAAAGCATCTTATTTTTTTAGCTCTCCTTTTTATTGAGGATCCCATTTTATTTGTCTGGAAGAAAGGAATCTAAATTTTTTTCCTTTTCCACTATTTTCTTTCATCATTATATGAATCTCATTCAAAGCCTTAACTTTCCCTAGTTCTCTTAAAAGTACAGCTCAGATTCTACTTCTCTGTTGTTCCTTTGTCACTATATTCATACAGCACATTGCATTATTCATCACTTAATTTACTCTGATTTTTCATCATCAGCTTCACTTAATTCTAATTGTGCCTGCGAATCACATATTGTTATCTTTTGTAATAGACATTTGCAAAATAAACCTTCTCTGCTTTACTCTTCTTCCCTCCCTTTTCTCTCCTGCCTTATATCCTTCTCTCTTTCTTTCTTCACATGTTGCTACTCCAAGCTGTAGAGTTGCTTATCTGTGTAAGGAATCTGTCTTTATCACTCATTTATTCTGTTTACTTCCTGACTTATTATCCAACTCTCAAGAACAAACTGATTCTAATGGACCACATCATTGCTTGCCTCCTTGTAGGTGGCCACTAAGAGGATGTGAGATCAAATTTTTCATACAATTATCAAATGAATAGTCAAAAGATATAGAACACCTGGACTTTTTGGTAAGCATTTGGTAGCATATGCATTAGAGAAATGAGGATGAATGCTTTTGGTTATTGATACCATGACATGGATCTCAGATAGGACTGTAAACAACAGATAGTCTAAAATGAAGCAGCATGTGGGTGAACGATGTTGGTTTAGATTAGTGGAGCTGGTAGGGTTTAAGGTCAAACCCAGTTTTGTTTAACATCTTCATAAATAATCTAGAAGACAGATTTTTAGAAAGCCTTTTAATTACATATTTAAGTGACTTCAAGCTGGGAGGTGTAAAACATGATATGGGGAAAAAGACTAGAAGGGGTGAGTAGAAAAAATGATAAATGCTCCCCACCCATTCAATCAGAAAAAGTATAAAAGGATAGCTTAGCATGAGAACAATTTCAAGTCAAGTAATTAAAAAGAAAAAAAACCCACACAAGTAAAGGAAGAACAATGTTGAAAGAAGCCATGGAAAGTAATTTGTAACCTGGTATACAGGCTAAAATGGTCATTATAAAGAGTTCTCATAAAACGACTCTATGAGTTCTCTTGGGAGATACATAAATTGCTGACCTAGATGCCAATATGACTCAGAATCATTAATATTTTAATGCTATTTATAAAATCATTTACACAAATTCAGGCATTTTGGTACTTTCTATTCTCAACATTAAATGTAGAAAGATTGATTGGAGGGTAATAATTTCATGGCTCAATTCACATAACCACCACCATGTTCAGGTGACAGAAGAGTCCCATCTGCCCTCTTGCATTCTTACTCTCCCCCTAAACCTCTGGCAGTCATTTATGTTTTTTGTTATTTTAGTTCTGCCTTTTTGAGGATGTTATGTAAACAGAATTATACATTATGTAACTTTCTTTTTTGTTATTCTTTCAAGTGGATTTTACTTGTTTTTGTTGTGGTCAAAAATGCATCACATAAAATTTACTCTTGTAATTAGCTTTTAACTGAACAGTGCAGTAGAGCTAACGATACACACACATATCTCCAGTGCAACCGATCTCTAGAAATTTTTCATCTTGCAAAACTGAAACCCGATATCCATTGAATAATAATTTTACTTTTTCTGATCCCCACAGTTCCTGGCAACCACCATTCAAGTTTTTGTTTTTAAGAGTTTAATTATTTTAGATATTATATATAGAATTGGACAGTATTTATCTTTTGTGAATTGTTTATTTCACTTAACACAATGTTCTCAAGGTTCATCCATGTTGTAGCATATAACAGGATATCTTTCTATGTTTTTAAAAAAGGCTAGACAATATTCTGGGACATGTACATTTCCCCCTTTTATTTATTCCTTCATCTGTTCATGGATATTAAGATTGGTCCCAATTATTGGTTATTATGAATAATATTGTAATGAACATGGATGTGCAAATATCTCTTGGAGATCCTGTTTTAAATTCTTTGGGATATATATTCAGAAGTGGAGTTTCTGGATTATATGGTAATTCTATTTTTCATTTTTTGAGGAACTTCCATTAGGTTTTCCACAGTGGCTAACATCATGTGATATTTCTACCAACAATACCTAAGAGTTCTGAATTCTTCACATCCTCACCAACACTGTTTTCTTTATTTTTTATAAAATAATGAGCATCTTAGTGGGCATAAGGTAGATAAGCCATTTTGATTTTGATTTACATTTCCCTCATGATTAGAATCTTGGTCCATTTTGTGCTGCTATAACATAATACCACAGAGTGAGTAATTTAAAAAAGAATAACACTCTATTTCTCACAGGTCCAGAGCCTGGGAAGTCCATGATCAAAGTGCTGGAAGATTTGTTGTTGGTTGAGAGTCCATTCTCTGCTTCCAAGGTGGTCAATTGAATTCTGAATCCTCTGTCCTCACATGGCAGAAGGCAAAAGGGTGAAAACGGACAACTCTTCATCAAACCCTTTAAGAAGGGCACCTAAATCGCACTCAAAAGGGAGAGGTCCTCATGATACACTCACCTCATAATACTCCCACATGGGCAATGTTTGAATGTTGGTCCACACCAACAAAGGCAGAGGCACACACAAAGAAGCTAGAGGTGCAGCTCCTGGTGTAAAGAGTGTGGGGTTTATGAAATGCAAGAAAAGAAAGTGTTTTAAGAAGGAAGGGGACCATCTACCTCCATAGTCAGGTCACCTGCTGACTGGCTAGGCTGTGGCTAGGTAGAGTAAGAATGGGTGAAAGAAACAACCATTGGCTTTGGTAACAAGGAGGTTATTCATGACTTTCACAAGGGAAAGTTCAGCAGAGGGAGGTAAGGAATGGGAGCAGGGACTACAGAGAAGTTCGCCATGGAATGGAAGTAGTAGAAATGGGTAAATAACCAGGGGGAGCTGAGGGGTCCTAGAAGGGTTTGGGGCAGGAGAGTCTCAAACATACTTATGAAGAGGAAAAGCAATGATGGGGGAAGGAGAGAGGTAGTTGGGTTAGAACATCTGTGGGAAGCACACTTGTCAAATAGTTACACTGTAATTCTCAGGCACATTATCCTCACCCACTTAGATTCAACTAGAGATCTAAAAGGGTTAATAGCCAGTCTTATTCTTTAGACTTGTTGTTTCTTTCCATCTAAGGGTTTTTTGTTGTTGTTGTTGTTTTCCATGTCAATGCTGGGGCTTGAACTCAGAGCCTCACACATTAGGTAACTACTCTACACTACATCCCCATCCCTTCTCATTTTATTTTGAGGCAGAGCCTTGCTAAGTTGCCCAGGCTGGCCTCAAACTTTTGATCCTCCTGTCTCAACTTCCCAAGTAGCTGGGATTATAGGTATGGCCCGCAGTGCTTGGCTTGAGATGTTCTTGGATTTCAATTAGTTGGTTATTCTTCCTCTGGTAGTTTACCAGAAAGAGAACATGGCTACATATTCTTATGAGCTCACTGTATATTGAAAATGACCTTTCTTTTGCCATTGCTTGGCTGTGTAGTGGATTCTGAACTCTCTCGCTGTCCTGTAAGTACCCTCTAAATGTGGTTTCACTATTTTTTCACTTCCAGCAGTGTAGATGAGAAGACTGGTACTTGTTTGATTCTATTTGCCTTGGAAATAACCAATCATATTGTAAAATCTTGAATGTGTACCACATATTTGGTGTACACTTGGGATACAGGAATTTCACCAGAGTGCTGTGTCCTTTTTCATTGTTCTACCTTCTAACTTTGTGATCACTCTCAATCCAGAGACCCAAGTTATTCTTCATTCCTTTTCATCTTGGATTTCTAATATTTCTTACTCATGGCTCACAAATTTGCTCTGCATAGTGGGCTATATTCTCTGGTAAATCTACTAAAACTCCATTGCAGAGTATAGCATAATTAATTTCTCAGTTCATCTACTGAATTTTAAAAACACAACCAAATTCTGTCCTTTTAAAAGACTTCTTTTGTGCTTTAATTGCCTATCCTTCAACACTCATAATAAAATTCTCTTTTATTCCTTTGATTAGGGGTAAAACTTTCTTAGGTGCCAACTGCTTTGGTTATGTGAGAGCATTTAGTTATATTCAAGTTATAGTAGCCTCCTAAATGGTGAGTGGTCTTCTGGCGGATTCATATCCTCGGGTATAAAATCCCTTCACATGTGGAGCACCCGGGTTCATTAGCCTATGCAAGAAGAGAGGAGTCTTCTGATGACAGTTGGTGCCCCTCACCCCAGGCACATTTGGTATCCATGTCTTTACCCTGGGTCACTACAAAGACAAGTCTCTTCCACAGCTTTCAATGCCTAACTTTGCAAACCATGATGTTCTGAACCTGTAGCTTCTGCTGCAGAACTCAAAGCCTCAGAGGTATTTGGATGTTTCTAGGCTTCAACCAGAGGGAACAGTTGTCTGAATGGCCTTGGAATCAAAAGGGTAGAGAGTCAAGAATTGGAGCTCAAAAAAATTGAAACTCTTTAATTTGATTCAATTTTTCAAGTTCTTGTGCCCTGAGAAAAATTATAAAATATCACCCTTATAAACTTTGTATTGTAATATAAAGCTTATAATTATTGGTATAGTTGTTAAATATACATAATTAATTGAAATGTATAATTATTTGAAGAATCACAATGAAAGCAAATTATTATTTTTAATACATTGAATCCTAAATACATTTCTTATTGAACAAGATGTAAGTATTGCATGGCAAAGACACAACTTTATACCATATGTATTTTGAATATCCCATTAGGGATTAAAAAGTATTATAATCCAGGAGAGGGTTTGCAGTTTAAAGTGACCATGTGAGAGAACAAACATGTTGGTTTCTAAATAATTTTTACCTAAATTTTGCTAAGTTCATCAATAAGGTAACCCGGAGTGTGGAGATTCAACAGACCAAATTTGTAAACTCTAAAACGGAAAACTGTGTATGGGAAAACGGCAGAGTTGTTGAGTTACCCATTCTAAACTTGGTTAGTTCTAAAAGGTTTTATCATCGTGGTTCAATTAATGTCTCTAAATAAATTATCAGTTAACAAAATGTTTGTCAGGCCAAACCCTGATCCAGGCTTTTCTCCGTGTGAGGCAAACAGTGGCCACCAGCCAAGGACGCTGCGTGCTCTCCTGCTGAAATAGGACCTGGGCTCCTGGGAGACCAGAGAAGCCTAAACAAACATCTGGGCCCTAGGAGCTGCTTACTATTTTCAGTTTGTATAACAGTCATCTTTGGATTTCTGTATAAAAACAAAATAACGCTGCATGTTTTTACTTAGAAGAGACAAAGTCTTCAGATAGCAGCTCCAATTTGGTTTCCATCAGTAATGATGATTCTCTTTATAAATAAATTATCTTTTGCCCCTACAATCTTTCCAATTCCATTAAGTCACTTCCCTTCTTGTCTTTTTTTTTCTTTCTGCATTTTGATTTTTCATTACATTGTTAAAGGGTATTTAATTCATAGTCATCTGTGAATAGGCAAATCCATCTGTCACAATAGTAGTTGGTGGGCTTGGAGAGCCAACAATTGGAGATGATAAGATGATGTACAGTCTAGAGCTCGACACTCACCCTCTGATAGTGATAGTCAACCCAGAGCAGCAGATGTGCATGGTTTGTTCAACCCAGCGCTCATGAAAAGACTGAATGTGAATGACATGAAGTGGAATGTGTTCTTTCCAGTTGACCCTAGGCCAAGCAGTCTTCAACTCCCTCTCACACTTATCCTACCTGAATGGCTTCTGAGTCTGCTAAGTTTGACCTGGTTAGAATATTATGAAGACTCTCCAGCAGCTCAACACACACTGTTCTAGAAGCATTGCAGGCGACTCTGTAGGGTAGTCTTGGGCCTCTGAAGAACTATCCCCACCTGAAAGGTGTTCCAAATAGTCTATCTGTGCAGGTGTGTGAAAAAAAATCAAATCATATAAAAATCATTTCTACCCTATAATAGTATAACAGAAAGCCAATCAAGCAATTGTGACTACTGAAGCTCCTTAATTCATTGGTCTCTTATAAATACACTAAAGTCTTCATGACAGAAAATAAAAAATAAATATTTTAAAAATGAATTTTCCATGGAAAGCAGCAATTATATATAACGGTTATATAATGTAGGGTGACAATGTTAACAAATTTGAAAACTATTTGGTTTCCCAACTCCCATAGAAATGATATTCACTTTACTTTTTAATTATTTTTCACTTTAATTTTCTAAAAATTTACAAAATGAAAAACATTTAAGTTGTAGAGATTTGTTTTCCTGGGGATTGAACCTGGTGCCTCATGCAGGCTAGGCAAGTACTCTGTTGCTGAGCTATACCTCCAACCTGAGGACAGTCTTTTAATAAAGGCAGATTTTCAACTTTGTAATAAAGGCAGTAGCTACTGAACTAAATCAAATTATGCTCCCCTTAATTCAATTACTTTAAATAAATGATTACTTTCTTAAGCTACAGTGATATGAGCTAATTTACCATTACATCTAAATAAGGCAATACTTTTGCACTGTAAAACATACAATACCTACCACCATTCTTCTGAAAATTCTTGATAGCTTCCTTTCTTTCCTTCTTTTGTGTGTATTTGTGTGTGTGTGTGTGTGTGTGTGTGTGTTATTTCATGGGGTTTGAACCCAGGGTGGGCTTGTTAAGTTGCTCAAGCTGACCTTGAAATTGTGATCCCCTGCCTTGACCTCATGAGTAATTGGGATTACAGACATGTGCCATGGGGCCTGACTCTGGATGATTTTCTTTAAAATTGGTGTAGGTATTTTTTTTCAACTTGAAAAATTAGGCATTTTTTCTCTGGTTTTGCTTTTTTAAAAATTTAAAAGATTTTTTGGTTCTCTTGTTTTTTGCTTTTATATTTGATGTATGTGTGTGTGTGTGTGGTGCTAGGGACAGAAACCAGGGCTTTGCATATGCAAGTTAAGGGCTCCACCACCAAGCTGAACTCCTAGCCCTCCCCTATTTCTATGAAAGTCATACAATATGAAAAGAATAATAAGCAAAACATAATACCCATGTAGAGAGAACTTTTAATAAAATATAAAATAACTGAAAAGATGATAAAATTATAAATATAAAATATAAAAAAATTAAAGATTATTTTATAAAAAAAAGAAATATTTTTGTGCCATAGAATGCTTCTGTGGAACACACAAACATAGGACTATATCACAATTTGTTTACTGTATTGTTGTTGGCATTTCATTTGTTTCCAGTATTGTTTATAAATACACTAAAGTCTTCATGACAGAAAATAAAAAATAAATATTTTAAAAATGAATTTTCCATGGAAAGCAGCAATTATATATAACGGTTACATAATGTAGGGTGATAATGTTAACAAATTTGAAAACAATAAACAATACTGCTATGACTCTTCTTTTTTTTTAACTTGTAGATGGAAACAACATTTTTATTTTTATTAATTTATTTTTATGTGGTGCTGAGGATTGAACCCAGGACCTCATGCATGCAAGGCAAGCACTCTACCACTGAGCTACAACCCCAGCCCATGACTATTCTTTTTTTTTTTTTAAAGATTGATGTGATTATTTTTTTACCTTTATTTTATTTATTTATATGTGGTATTGAGGATCGAACCCAGGGCCTTGCACATGCTAGGTGAGTACTCTACCACTGAGCCACAGCCTCATTCCCTTCTTTTTTAAAAATATTTTTAATACCTTTAATTATTTATGTTTATGTGGTGCTCTGGATCAAACCCAGTGCCTCACCTGTGCTAGGTGAGTGTTTACCACTGGAGTCACAACCCCAGTCCATGCTATGACTATTCTTGAACATGTCATTTTGTTGACATATACATCCATATCTCATGGGTATCTAACAAGGAATTCAATGTATCAATTTATTTTCTTTCTTTGTTCTTTATAAAAATTATAATCTGTTTTCCAAAGTCATGAAAACAGTCTCTGGTGTTTTCTTGTAGAGGCCTGTTGTGTCACTTTTTACATTTGTGTTTAAGATCTACCTTGCATAAATTTTTGTGTCTCATGTGAAATAAAGGTCAAGGTTCCCGTTTTTTTTCCTTCCAAGTGTATATCCACTTGACCCTACAGCATTTACAAAAAGCCCATCCTTTCCCTCCTTGAGTTTGTCATCTGTCATAGATGAGGTAACCACATAAACATATTCCTGATGTATTTCAATTGCATTCCATTTATCTATTTAATTATTTTTATGTAATTACAGCTATCTCATAATTACACAAAATTTATGAGTATTGACATCTGGGAGTTAAAAATCTTCCCACTTAGGTCTTCCTCAAGATTGCATTAGCCATTTAGGTCTTCTGCATTTCCATTTTAGAATCACCTTGGCAATTTTTATAAATAACCTGCTAGAACTGTGCTTAAGATTGAATTGAACTTATAGACCAGTTTGGACAGAATTGACATTTTAATTTGTGACATGATATCACTCTATTTAAAAGATATTATCTTTAATTTCTTTCAGCAGTTTTTTTAAAAAAAATATATTTTTTAGTTGTAGATGGACACAATATTTTTATTTATTTATTTATTTATTTATTTATTTATTTATTTATTTATTTATTTATATGTGGTGTTAAGGATCGAACTGCTGAGGATTGAACCCAGTGCCTCACACGTGCAAGGCAATCTACCACTGAGATATAGCCCCAGCCTTCTTTGAACAATTTTTGAAGTTTCAGCATAAAAGACCATGTAATTCATTTATTAGATGTGTTCCTTGGTTTTAAATTTTTGTGCTATTTTATATAATATTTCTGAAATTTTTACTTCTACTATTTTTCCAGTATATAAATCTAAAATTGATATTTGTATATTAAAATGTATCATGCAACAGTACTAAATTCTCTTACCTATTCTATTTATTTGGTTTAGATTATTTTGAACTTTCTCTGTACATACCAAGTCATAGAACACAGATTAGAGTTAGAAAAACCAGAATCCAAAGTCTTGATTTATAATCAGTGAAAACTCTATATGCTCCAATATCCTTGTATATAAATGGAGGACAGTAGAACCTACTCCATTACTATTGTAGGTTAAATAAGATGATCCAGATAAAACAGGAGGTTCTGACCTCAGTGCCAATAACGGGAACACAGTGGAAATCAGAATACCAGCATGCATGAAAGACAGGACATCCCACCACTCCGCACCACCGAGTGCAGAAGTTAACTGTGGGAAGAGAAGGGTAACCTGTCAATGATTCTTAAACCTCCTTAGCCACATAGAGAGCAAGGCTTAAAGTGTGGAAGGGAATTTTCTGAGATTGTTGAAGAAATTTCTTTGGACCTGGTGGTTGCAAATTTTCTACTTCGTGGGGTGGGGTAAAAGTGTTACTTTCTAACCTCAAGTTTGTGGGTGGTGGGGAATGGAAGCTGACTTCCATGGAACCTTCTGGAAAATGTTGAGCCGTTTCCTGTGGTTCTGAAACACAGAGGACTGGGCTAGATCTTTGTCTCAAGTGAACTGAGCTCTGAACACAGCTGTGAAGACCAAAGGTAGGATGTTTGTGTGGTGGGAGGAGTGCTAACTGATCTGTTGCTTTGATCACAGAGCTAGGACAGAGCTACTGGGTTAGGAATGGCCTAGAGATAACTGGAAACTGCAATGCTGAAATGTTCATGGTGGCTTGGATGATGGTAAGTCCAACTGGAAAGAAACGGACCCTATATTTATGATGTAGAACATGGTACTTTAATTTATATATGCATTTTGGAATAGCTAAATGACGTTAATTAACATACACATTACCTTATATAATTATCATTGTTTTGTGGTGAGAGCCTTTCAAATATATTGTCAATTCACACATATATAGTACGCTGTTATGAACTGTAGTCAACATTATATGATGAATCTCCTGAACTTATGCCTCCTAACTGAAATTTTGAATCATTTGCCCAACATCTCACCAATCCTCAGCTACCCAACCCCTGGTAACCACTATTTTACTTTCTGCTTCTTATGAGTTCAACTTTTGTAGATTCCATACATTCTCTATAAATGATATCATGCAATGTTTCTCTATGCCTGGCTTATTTCACTTAGCTTAATATGTCCCAGATTCATTTATGACATTGCAAATTACAGAAATTCTTTCTTTTTTGTGGCCAAATAGTGTTTCATTATGTATATATGCTATCTATTTTTCATCTGTTTTTCTGCCATATTTTGGCTTTTGTGAATAATTCTACCATGAACATGAAGTGAATCTCTCTCTTGGATGTACTGATCTCATTTTCTTTGGATATATACCCAAAGTGGAATTACTGGGTCGTATGGTAGTTCTCTTAAAATTTTTAAAGGAACTCCAGTGCTTATTTTCTGTAACAGCTATACTCATTTACAGTCCCACCACCAGTGTGTGAGAGTTGTCTTTTCTCTTTATCCTCATCGACACTTGTTATTTCTTGTTGCTTTGATAATAGTTATCAGAACAGATGCTAGGATATCCTGTGGTTTTAATTTGTATTTCTATGATGGTTGGTGATCTCAGGCATTTTTTTTTTCATAGATGTATTAGGCATTTTTTTTCATAGATGTGTTTGTATGTGTTCTTTTCAAAAATGTCTGTTTAGGTTCTTTGCCAATTTTTTAATCAGGTAATTTTTGTTTTGTTGCTATTGAGTCCCTTGTATAGTTTGGATGTTAGCCCTATAATTAGATGTTTGGTTTACAAACATGTTTTCTCATTCCATAGGTTGTCCTCTTCATTCCGATGGTTTCCTTGGCTGTGCTTAAGTTTTTAGTTGGATGAAATCCCACTTCTTTATTTTTCCCTGTGCTTTTGCCTAGACTAATGTCAAGAAGCTTTTGTTGGTTTGAATTGTTTTATAGTATCAGGTTTTATGTTGAAGTCTTTAATCTGTTTTCTTTCTCCTCCTGATACTGGGTATTGCTTCACACAAAAGCTAGTCATGTGCTATACCACTGAGCTACATCCCCAGCCCTTTTTACATTTTATTCTGAGACACAGACTAGCTAAGTTGCCCAGGTTGGCCTCAAACTTGTGATCCTCCTGCCTCAGGCTCCTTAGTAGCTGGGATTACAGGGGTGTGCCCCTGTGCCCAGCTCTTTAATCCATTTTTAATTGATTTTTGTATATGAGGTGAGATAAAAGTCTAATTTCATTCTTTTGCTCGTGAATATCCAGTTTTCTCAACACCAGTTACTGATGAGATTGTCCTTTCTCAATTCTGTATTCTAAACACCTTTGTTGAAGATTAGTTAAATGAAAATGTGTGGATTTATTTCTAGGCTCTGTATCTGGTCCCATAACTGCTTTCTTATCTATCTATCTATCTACCTACCTATCTATCTATTTCTAGGGGCTTTCTAGATGCTAAGGAGTTTCTTCCATTCTCAAGCATATATTTCTTCCATTCTCAAATACATACTTTTAATTGCATCTGTACCAAACATGGACAGTTTATTCCTTTTCATTATTTCCCAAGTAATACAGTATAACAGCTCTTTACATATCATTTACATTGCATTGAGTATTGCAGTTAATCTAGAAATGGTTTAAAGTATACAAGAGGGTGTATGCATGTTATATGCAAATACTATGCCATTTTATATAAGGAACCTGGACATCCGAAGATTTCAGTATCTGCAGCAGTCCTAGAACCAATCTCCTTTGGATCTGGAAGGATGATTATCCCCAACTTAAGACATTTATGAAATAGGACACCCCAAGGTAGTTTTTGGAAATATCATGGTGGCAGCCCCTCAGGTATCAGAGGAGTCCCTTGTTTTGCTTTTGCGGTGGACACAGAGCAGCTCTTTCCAAGTTTCTCTTCAAAGAAGACCTGGCTGCCCAGCTCAAGGAAATATAATCGCAAACAATATCCTGAGGGCAGTTTCTTTAGTTCTGGGTTCCTGCTTCCAGTGACTGAGTGAGTCAGGGTATAAGGGACCAGTGGCTCAGACTGACACAGGACAACTCTGACGGGCATTCTTACTTTAGAGTTCTTCTCCCAAGGTGAGGGTCAATGCCACAGCTAGAACCTACTAGTTAGAGGTTTGCAAGCTACAGAGACCTGACTTGACCTTGAAAAAGGGTTGGGGAGGGGAGCACAAGGCTGCTGCAGCTGAAATGCAAAAATCTTTGTTGTTTTTTCCACACCGGCTCATTAAGATCATTCTGTTTGAAGTTAGAGCTCCTGGCTCCCCTCTAGGAGGCCTGCTCTTATTTCTTGAATCTGTGCCCACATCTTGTAGGCTTCTTGCATGGCCTGTCTGGCTGTCTGACTCTGCACAATGTTTCCAGGAACTGTCAGGCATGTGCAGCAGTCAAAGAGGCAAGTGTATGTGTGCAGAAATGGAACCAAAGCCGCAGTATTTCACAGATCATAGACGACATGATTTTTTTTTCTCTGAAAGCTTTACTTTAAAGCTTCCTCTACGTAACCTGGGGACTTTCTGTGTGGACATGGTTTAGGTGTCACCTGATGGAGTGTGGAGGCTTGATGAGATCATTTCTTAGGGCCCCTGTGTGCCTTTGAGTCTTTCTGGTTTACATGGACTTTAAGGGTAGTTTGGGAATTAAACCACCAGGGCTGGTCTGACACCAACCCTGCTTAAGGCCAAACATTCCACAGGGGTTAGGAATTGGTGCTGTCACATTTGATGAAGATAATTGTTACCACTTGTTGTCCAAAGTTTTTCCAGGCAAAGGTGATCTCTTCTTGCTTAGGGTGCAGAAATCAGGGTTTTCAACCAGATACCAATGAGCATCCAAGCAGATTCAGAATGCTTCCCAAGATGCATGCTGGTGAGAACTCTACCAAGGCCATTTCCCTGAAATAACAAAAATCAACCTTGCCATTTCCCTTCCCCGGTCCTCATAACCAGTGGCTACCTTTCCAGGTAACCACAGGACCTCCCTGAACCCCTTGTACAAATCTGTAAAACAGAGGTAATAATTGTTACAATGACTTCAGAGGGGAGTTGCTGTGAGGCAGAAGAATAAACACACCTTGGTCTGGGGAGTTCACCTGCACAGCTGGGTCCTTACAGTATTTATTATCCTTCTCTCTGTTATTCTGCATTTGCAAATGACTATGGTCTCAAAGTATGTGCTGTTTAATTCTAGCCAGAATCTTGGCTAGAGCTACCAATATTTGGGAGGTATGTGTTAACAGATCATGCCTTGTTTCTCTAATTCTAACCTTTAATTACCAGATTGCTAAAAGACCACACACTTGTACAAATTATTTTGACTTTCCATATTTTATTATTTATACCCACCTATATTCTGCCAATGATTTGAAACACAGATATATAATGAAATAGATGTTTTAAGATTCATATCCAGGGAAAACATAGACTGATATATAGGTATAAAATTTTATTTTACAGTATAAATGTCATTTATGATATAATTTTATAATATAATTATATTTATAAAATAATTAATTTCATTTGTAATATATAATTTAAATTAAGTAATTTATTTAAAATATAAATAAAATTGAGTGTAAAAATGAATAGTACAAAAAAGGGTGGACATAAAGTTGGGATAAAAATTTGCTTCCAAGTTCCTTGGAAAACAAAGGTAAAAAAAAATGGAGTATGATTGGAGTCTATTTATTTATTTATTTATATTTATTTTTTAGTTATACTTGGACACAATATTTTTATTTATTTATTTATTTCTATTTATATATGATAGCAGAATGCATTACAATTCTTATTACCCATTTAGAGCACAATTTTTCATATCTCTGGTTGTATACATAGTATATTCACACCAATTCGTGTCTTCATACCTGTACTTTGGATAATGATGGTCATCACATTCCACTATCATTAATAACCCCATGCCCCCTTCCTTACCCTCCCACACTTCTGCCCTATCTAGAGTTCGTCTATTCCTCCCATGCTCCCCATCCCTACCCCACTATGAATCAGTTACCTTATATCAAAGAAAACATTCAGCATTTGGTTTTTTGGGATTGGTTAACTTCACTTAGCATTATATTCTCTAACTTCATCCATTTACCTGCAAATGCCATGATTTTATTCTCTTTTATTGCTGAGTAATATTCTATTGTGTATGTATGCCACATTTTTTTAAATCAATTCATCTATTGAAGGGCATCTAGGTTGGTTCCACAGTTTAGCTATTGTGAATTGTGCTGCTGTAAACATTGATGTAACTCTGTCCCTGCAGTATGCTGTTTTTAAGTCCTTTTGGTATAGATCCAGGAGAGGGATAGCTGGGTCATATGGTGATTCCATTCCCAATTTTCCAAGAAATCTCCATACTGCTTTCCATATTGACTGCACTGATTTGCAGTTCCACCAACAATGTATGAGTGTATCTTTTTCCCCACATCCTTGCCAACACTTATTGTTGTTTGTATGCATAATGGCTGCCATTCTGACTGGAGTGAGATGGAACCTTAGAGTAGTTTTGATTTGCATTTCTCTAATTGCTAGTGATGATGAACATTTTTTCATGTATTTGTTGATTGATTATACATTATATTCTGAGAAGTGTCTCTTCAAGTCCTTGGCCCATTTATTGATTGGGTGTTTGGTTTTTGTTTGTTTGTTTGTTTTGGTGTTTAGTTTTTTGAGTTCTTTATATAATTTCACTTAGCATTATATATATCAGATAGAGATTAGTGTTCTATCTGATGTGTGAGGGGTAAAAATTTGCTCCCAGGATGTAGACTCTCTATTCACCTCACAGATTCTTTTGCTGAGAAAAAACTTTTTAGTTTGAGTCCATCTCATTGATTGATTCTTGATTTTAATTCTTCACCACAGGAGTCTTATTAAGGAAGTTGGGGCCTAATCCCACATGATGGAGATTAGGGCCTACTTTTTCCTTCTATTAGACACAGCATCTCTGGTTGTGTTCCTAAGCCCTTGATCCATTTTATGTTGAGTTTTGTGTCTATGTTGTCCCAAAGAAAGCTTGCCAGTGGGAAAAATAAAAACAAATACATAAAAAGCTTTACTGACACATGGGTACAAAAAAACCTTTTTCGCCTGGCTCTTCATATGAGATAGAAAGAACGGCCATGGCTGACATCTTCACCACGAACAGATGATGACTGGCAACTGACTGTGTGACATTTTGTAATGTCCTTTCATATGTCCCCAGTGAATCAAGCCAAGCATTTGAAGGTAATCTGGGAAACTGAAGACAAGTGTTCTGATCTGAGACTTCTCTTCTGACCTGGTTTCATTGAGGGGAAAGTACAGCTGTGGAGAGAAAGGGACCTGATGTCACCTAGACTCTCCATCTTATGGAGTGTCAGTTTTGCGGATAGAAACCACTAACAAAAAGAAGAGCAGAAGGCTGGGGCTGTCGCTCAGTGGTAGAGTGCTTGCCTTGCACGTGTGAGGCCCTGGATTCGATCCCCAACACCATATAAAAATAAGCAAATAAAGATATTGGGTTCATCTACAACTAAAAAAAAAATTTAAAAAATAAAGGTAGAGAATTTGAGATTACCTATTTTGGTAATGTGCTAGATTGTACTACAGTTTATTATAGTTTATTATTACTTTGTCTTTTTTGGAGGCTAGGAATTGAATAATATATGATAAAATTGCTGTATCGTAAAAAAACTTCTTTTAAAGACATGATTTTCACTACCCTTTTATTAGATTCACATGATACATTTTTCTTAGAACTACATGCTAGGAAAAAAATTGATAAACTGGTATAAGATAACAAGATTTTGGTTCCAGGAACAATGAAATATTTTAGATTTAAGGGCTAGGGTTGTGGCTCAGTGGTAGAGCATTTGTCTAGCACATGTGAGGTGCTGGGTTCTATCCTCAGCACCACATTAAAAAAATTAATAAAATAAAGTTACAAAAAATTTTAGATTTAACATTAGAAGCTCTCTTTCACCTAGGTTTCCTAGAATAAATACTTCTCTCTTTCCTTTTTTGGCTCTTATTCTGACACCCTGGTTTGAAAGGTCCTGTATTATGTGCATCATTTTTTTCTAAGCTCCTAAAAATCTTGTTTTCCAAAAAATATGAATTGAAAATTAAATGTATGATAGCCTTTTATGATGCAAAGGGAAAACATTTAAGAGTCATTCACCAAATGTATTCATTAATATTGGTTTCAACACAAAACCCCAAATAATTTTGACTCAAAGCATTTATCTTACATAAAAAAGTCCAGAGAAAGGCAGGCCAGGGCTGATGTGCGTGTTTAATAACATCAGAGGCCCCAGAGTCTTTCTCTCTTTCAACTCCCCATCCCTCTATGTGTGTAGATTTCATTCTCTTAGTCAAATGTAGCTGCTCACACATCACCTGCTAAGTATCATGTATGTATACCAGAGAGGAAGAGGCGACAGGCCACAGATAAGTTGGGTCTGTTCCATTCAAAAGCTTTTTCAGAGGTCTCTACCTCTCTCCTTAAATGTCACTGTCCAAAACTGGGTCACCTAGCCACCCCTAGCTGCAAAAGGCTCCAGGAAGTTCAATGTTTTAGTTGAATGTGTTGTTTCCTAAACAAACTCATGGTTTTGTCAATAATTTAAAAGGTAAAAAATGGACATAAAGTAAGCATTTAAGAATGTTAACTACAATATATATTTGTAACATAATATTATTGAAGAAAATAGGAAGCAAATTGTCTCTTATGAGTGACCTCAGCTGTATAAACCAGGATGAGAACTAGGATTAGAAAAATCACCATCAGAACTAGGATGAGAAAAATCACCAACATGTTGAGTAATTGTCTCTGAGTGATAGAATATGCAGTGATATTTATCTTATATGTATTTTCTATGTTTTATTAAAAGAAATACTTGTCCATTTACAATAGAAAAATAAATAATTGCTAAAATAACTTGTATGTTGTGTTTACATTTATCTTATTGCTAGACTTTTCAAATCAGTCATGTATAGCATCATCCTGAATATGATAATATTATCTTTTACCTTTTTTATTGACATCAATAGATTGTATATTCTTTCTTATCTAGTTTTCTTTTCAAAATAATGTCTCTGCTCTAAAGAACTCCACTATGGTAAAACATAGATGAAACTACATGTTATAGTCAGAAAAGTGGCAGAGTGGTAGGGTTTGGTTCTGGCGAAAAAACGTTAGGCCAAGAGGCAGAGATAAAATCCTCAATATTTGTGTCCCTTTGGTGGGATGATTAACTTTTTCTTTTCTTTTTTTAAGTCAGTGGCCTTCTCTCTAAAATGAGGGCTTGAAAGACATGATTTCTAAAAATCCATTTTGCTCTTGGTCTTCTGCTCATTTTAGCCACATGCCACTGTCCCTCAGTGTTCATTCTTATGGCTTATGAAGCATTGTCTTGTTTACTCATCCTCACATCAAAATTTATCCTCCACCAAAATGTGTGATGCTCTTCTGCTCTATTTCTCCTTTACTTATGTTTCTTCTTTTGTGATTTCCTTTCCTTCTTAGACCTGGAAGTGTGGCCTATACTCAATCATTCAGCCCTAGTTCTCATTTAGCTATTCTCTGTGGTCCCCATTAGAATTGTCATCAACTTTGATAATCAGTCTTTTTTTAAAAAAATTTATTTTTTTAGTTATAGGTGGACACAATATTTTTTTTTTACTTTATGTGGTGCTGAGGATTTAACCCAGTGCCTCATGCATGCTAAGCAAGTGCTCTACCACTGAGCCACAACCCCAGCCCAGATAATCAGTCTTTTTATACGATTCCCAAAACTGCATCTCTAGCTCTGTTCTCTAATTTTTTAGCCTCAAATTTCCACTTGCCCAAGAGCTACATGGTATTTGCATATACTGATGTCACTAGAAACTCAACATGTTCAAAACCAAACTCCTCTCTTGCCCTAGATCAATTGCCTGCCCACTCTTTGCTTTTATTTTATTTATTTTTTGTTGCTTCTCTGATTAACACCATTTTTTCTTAGTTTTTCAGGCTTGAACCTTAAAGTATGTCTCTTACTCCTCTCTCTATCTTACCTCCCACACAAAACCAACATGAAATCCTTTTAATTCTTTGCTTGCACTGATTTTTATATCTGCCCTTCCTTTCTACTACTATTGCAAGTATGTGAATACATCATCATCTCCACCTACCTGCATGTAGCAGTTTCCTTGCAAATGTCTCCCTGTGACATTTTGCTCCTTTTCCTCTCTGTATTGCACACCACACCTGTACTGTTTCTTTGAATTTTATTGTCATCTCCAAATCTAGTCAGCTGACTAACCCCACAAATGTATGCTCTCTGCCTCAGGAGACTTCTATTCTGCCCATTAGTAATGGAATTTTTAAAAACCTCAAATGCAACACTGTAGGTGGGGGAAGAAATTGACTATCAACAGATGAGAGATATTAAAAATTCCTATATATATATACATATATATGGAGAATATATATATTTTCTTGATATTGATATATATTCTTTATACTGATATGTATATATATATACACTCATGTAGAAGATATATATATATAGTCTTGATATTGTAGAGACAATTCCAATAAAAGAACAAAAGTAACAAAAAACAAAACCCTCTCTAATATTGTCAGAGAAATCTGGGAAAATATTGGATTTTTAAAATAAGAAAAAAGTTGCTTTAGGAGAAATAGTCTTCGGAGAAGAGAGAACTGTTAGAAACTAAAAATATAATTTCCAAAAATTAATAGCAAGAGAAATATATAAGAAACATAAGGATCTCTTTCAAATGTAGAACAAAGAACAAGGAGGGAAACATGGTAGGAAAAATATTAGAGAGAAATAAATCCAGGACAGCTAATATCTAACTAATAGTAATTCCAGGAAGATAGAGAAGATGAAAGGGAAGACTTAACAAACATAAATTTCCCAGAGATGAAGGTCACACCAAGATTAAAAAGGTCCTAACATAAGGAATGGGAAAAGGAAAAAAGACTCCCACTGAGACATATAATTGAAAGTTTTCGGAGCATCAGTGATAAAAGAAAATACTAAAATTTCCAAAGCAGGGAAAACCCCCACCAGGGCCCATCCTAAATAATACATCAAATGGGCTTTAGACTTCTCATCAATTTAAAATAAAATGGAAAAATGTCTTCAAAGTTCTGAGGAAGAGTGGGTTTCAATGTAGCCTTCTCTACCAATCTAAATGGTCAAAAGAGGATAAAAGCATTTTAAGGCACACAAGAACCCTTCAAATTGACTCTCCCCACTAAAGAGTATTTGACAAATGTTTCAGGTTTGGGAAAGCTTAAAGAAAAAATCTGATCAAACCAAGGAGGCAACACATGATTCTGATACCAGCAAATACAACCCTGGAGAGAAGTGGAAGAAAGTCCTGGGGTGAGAGCTATGCCGCAGGCATAGAGAGGATCCATCCAGAGCAGAAGAAGCAGCTGTAAGTCCTGACCTGGGCATTCTGCACCGTATCATTTTTTGAGTGCTTATAAAGACACAGTGTGATAAATGTAGACACATGAGAGAAAGGAAGACAAAGAGTGCCGCAACTAAACAAAAGCTATATAATAGAGGCCATGGAACCATCATACCCCCTGGCTCCTTTGTGGAAGATACATAGTCAAAATAATGAGTGTGCTTGACTGATTTTCAACTTTTAGAATCACATACAAGACAAAGAACAGAAATCTTAATTATGATCAGAGTGGAAGACATCTGAAAGGAGGCTTACAGATGTCAGAAATTCTGCTTATATATGATGTAAAAATGAATAAAGCTCAAAATATGCAATCTGAAAGCAGCACGAGAACTCCACTAAGCACTGAAGATTCTGATATCACTTTATTTGGGGGTTTGAAATATTGGGTAGTGTAAGTCAGACAAATCTCCAACTAAAATAGTATCTAAAATTGAAAAGATAACAAAATGGGCAATAATATTATTTATAGATTTGAATAACCCTTCAAAAATTAAAACACACATAATTAAAACCAGTTAGAAAGGTTGCTTCTGGGATGTGGAACTACGGCTGGGATTCATTACAAATTCTCCTAGGTTCCATCTTCTAAACCCATAATACTTTGATAAAAGCACTTTTGAAATATTAAAAATAAAATTTAAAAATTCCCATTATCAGCATTTCATTCTGGTACCTATTTAAAAACCATTAGTGGTTCTCATTGCCTATAAAACAAATTGAACTTACTCCTGTCTGCAAAAATATTCAAATAAATCTTTTCTTTTTTAAGTTTAAGGGTTGTTTTTGCCTTTTGCTTATGTCCCTACAATTGACTTTGACTTCCTCATATATAATTTTTGCACACCTATATACATTTTATCACATTCATTTTTAAAAAATTATCATTTTAACCATTTCAATTGACAATTTAGTAGCAAGAAATACATTAACAGTGTTGTACAATCATCACTACTGTCCATTTGCAGAACGTTTTTAGAATCTCAAACCTTTATCTATTATTTAGTAACTCTCTATTACCCGCTACCCACAACACCTGCTAATCTCTCTTCTATTTTCTGTCTCTATGAATTTTCTGACTCCAGGTCCCTGGTATAAGTAGAAACACAGTGTTTATTGCTTTGTGTTTGGTTGACTTCACTTAGCATAATGTTTCAAGTTCCATTCATGTTGTAGCATGTATCAGGATTTCATTGCTTTTTAAGTCTGAATAAATATTTCATAGTGTATATACACCACATTTTGTTTATCCATTCACCTGGCAGTAGATCCTTGGGTTGTTCCTACATTTTGGATATCATAAATAATAATGCCATAAACATTGATAATTGAAGTATCTGTTTCAGTCTTTTGGTCTATCCCTGGAAGAGACTTGCTGCTGGATCATGTGGTAACTGTGTGTTTAACTTTCAAGAACTTGCTATACTGTTTTTCATAGCAAGGCACTATTTTATGCTTCCACCAACAATGAGCAAGAGTTCCAGTTTCTTCACAACCTTGCTAATTCTTGTTATTTTCCATTTTTTATTCTTACCTTGTAAAACAGCCATCCTAATTGATATGGAATGGTATCGAGTGACTTTTTTTTTTTGAAAATTCTAAAATATATTATTTTGTTTCTTTTTATTTTATTACACTTTTGTTTTTCTTTATTACCTTTATACAGTTACATGATTATTAATACTATAAAATCTTAGTATACTATACCCACATGTTAAAATATTTTATTAAAATACATTGAAAGTGGACTTGATTCACAAATTGATTTTCTTATCTTATGGATATCGCTCATTCTCATATAATTCCTGCTTCTGTCCTATGTCACTGTAACTACATTTCCATTTTATTTTTTAATTTTTTTTATTGTTGGTTGTTCAAAACATTACATAGTTCTTGATATATCATATTTCACACTTTGATTCAAGTGGGTTGTGAACTCCCATTTTTACCCCGTTTACAGATTGCAGAATCACATCAGTTACACTTCCATTGATTTACATATTGCCATACTAGTGTCTGTTGTATTCTGCTGCCTTTCCTATCCTCTACTATCCCCCCTCCCCTCCCCTCCCCTCCCCTCTTTTTCTCTCTACCCCCTCTACTGTAATTCATTTCTCCCCCTTGTATTATTTTTCCCTTTTCCCTCACTTCCTCTTGTATGTAATTTTGTATAACCCTGAGGGTCTCCTTCCATTTCCATGCAATTTCCTTCTCTCTCCCTTTCCCTCCCACCTCTCATCCCTGTTTAATGTTAATTTTCTTCTCATGCTCTTCGTCCCTACTCTGTTCTTAGTTACTCTCCTTATATCAAAGAAGACATTTGGCATTTGTTTTTTAGGGATTGGCTGGCTTCACTTAGCATAATCTGCTCTAATGCCATCCATTTCCCTCCAAATTCTATGATTTTGTCATTTTTTAATGCAGAGTAATACTCCATTGTGTATAAATGCCACATTTTTTTTAATCCATTCATCTATTGAAGGGCATCTAGGTTGGTTCCACAGTCTTGCTATTGTGAATTGTGCTGCTATGAACATCGATGTAGCAGTGTCTCTGTAGCATGCTCTTGAACTAACATCATCAAAATGACGATATTACCAAAAGTTCTCTATAGGTTTAATGCAATGCCAATCAAAATCCCAACGGCATTTCTTGTAGAAATAGAGAAAGCAATCATGAAATTCATATGGAAAAATAAAAGACCCAGAATAGCAAAAACAATGCTAAGCAGGAAGTGTGAATCAGGCGGTATAGCGATACCAGACCTCAAACTATACTACAGAGCAATAGTAACAAAAACAGCATGGTACTGGTACCAAAACAGGCAGGTGGAACAATGGTACAGAATAGAGGACACAGAAACCAATCCACAAAACTACAACTATCTTATATTTGATAAAGGGGCTAAAAGCATGCAATGGAGGAAGGATAGCATCTTCAACAAATGGTGCTGGGAAAACTGGAAATCCATATGCAACAAAATGAAACTGAATCCCTTTCTCTCGCCATGCACAAAAGTTAACTTTAAATGGATCAAGGAGCTTGATATCAAATCAGAGACATGGCATCTGATAGAAGAAAAAGTTGGCTCTGATCTACATACTGTGGGTCGGGCTCCAAATTCCTCAATAGGACACCCATAGCACAAGAGTTAATAACTAGAATCAACAAATGGGACTTACTCAAACTAAAAAGTTTTTTCTCAGCAAAAGAAACAATAAGAGAGGTAAATAGAGAGCCTATATCCTGGGAACAAATCTTTACTCCTCACACTTCAGATAGAGCCCTAATACCCAGAGTATAAAAAGAACTCAAAAAATTAGACAATAAGATAACAAATAACCCAATCAACAAATGGGCCAAGGACCTGAACAGACACTTCTCAGAGGAGGACATACAATCAATCAACAAGTACATGAAAAAATGCTCACCATCTCTAGCAGTCAGAGAAATGCAAATCAAAACCACCCTAAGATACCATCTCACTCCAGTAAGAGTGGCTGCCATTATGAAGTCAAACAACAACAAGTGCTGGTGAGGATGTAGGAAAAAGGTACACTTGTTCATTGTTGGTGGGACTGCAAATTGGTGCAGCCAATTTGGAAAGCAGTATGGAGATTTCTTGGAAAGCTGGGAATGGAACCACCATTTGACCCAGTTATTCCCTTCTCAGTCTATTCCCTCGAGTGACTTTTAATGCCCCTACTAATCTAGTCAGTGATTCTATTGTAACCCACAACCAAACCAGTCAGATGCAATGATCCTTTCTGAGAACCCCTCACCCATCCCACCTCTTTGTATAGTATTCCTGTTGCCTCGAGTGCCCTCTCCACATCTAAATCCCATAGGATTTTCTAGACTTAGTTCAAATCTAATCCTCCCAAATGATTATAAAGATAACAAAGTAGGTAGAAGCTTATGGAAACTTCCTCTCCAAAATTAAATAAAATGAAGAAGAAAAATTAGCTGAGGATACATTGGCAGTAATATTCAGAAAGACAGATGATTATAAAACAAGTACATAAAACTCAATTATTCTGTAAAATATCAAGAAAACAAGTTAGAACATATAATGAAAGTGTCTTACTCATAATAGCAACATCAACACAAAAAAAGCAGGTCTAGGAATAAATTTAATAAAAAACAAAGAAACCTTTAAAATTCTACTGAAAAGACTTAAAAATAGGCACATAAATATAATGTAGTGGCTCTCCTTATCTGAGTCTCACATCTGTGGTTTCAACCAACTGCAGATCAAAAAAAATTTGAAAAAGGAAATTGTATCTGAACTGAACATGTACAGACATTTTCCCTGTCATTATTATCTGAACAGTGCAGTATAACAGCTTAACAGTATAACAGTATACAGAGTCTTTGAATTGCCTAGGTATTATAAGTAATCTGGAAGTGATCTGAAGTCTATGAGAGGTTATAAGTAGACTATAGGCAGATAACTATGCCTTTTTATATAAATGACTCAGCTCAGATTCTATGAATTTTGGTGTTCACTAGGGGTCCTAGAACCCATCCCCCATGAATACAAAGGTACAACTCTATACTTCATTTTGAATAGGGCAAGTTAATATTATAAAGATATTACTTTTGGGGATATCTTTTGGGGATATCAGTGATAGAGTGCTTTCCTAGCATGTGTGAGTCACTGGGTTCAATTCTCAGTACCACATATAAATAAATTAATTAAATAAAGGTCCATTGACAATTAAAAAAAAACACCTAAAAATATTACTTTTCCTAAAAATATATCTATACATTCCTTGAAATTCCAATTCCAATCCCACTGTACCTCTTGGGAACCTGAAATAAGTTTATCTAGAGGCATAGACATGGGCTGATGGCCAATAGAGTTGTAGAAATAAAGAGCAATGAGAGTGCATTGCCCCCCATATCAAAAAAGGATTAAAACACATTTTAAAGATAGAGTTGGAATGACAAACAGAAAGGTAGAGACTGAAACAGAATATAAAGTCAGAAATTGATCTATGTGTATTTGGGGGTCTTAGGATATAATAAAGGAAGCATTTAAATCAGTGGGGGGAAAAGGGTATTCTTCAAGAAACGGTGTTGACCAAATTCAGAAAAATATTAAATCTAGGTTTCTGTCTCACTTTTTTTATATCAAAATAAATTCCAGATGGAGTTACATTTTTGAAACGTTTAATTTTTTTCAAATGGAAGCTATGTACATGTGATAATAAAAATCTTTAAGATACAATGGAAAGTCTCCTTACCCCAGCTTCCCAAGTGCCCACTCCAGAGACGGAAGCTTCTGTTGTCTCCACTGTCTCCTGTAGGCCATCTGGTTTGGGTGGGAATGTCTCCAGCTCAAAGAATGGAGGTAACCTTTGACCTCACGCAATCAGCATAATACAGTCTTTCTCTACAGTGTTTGATTCAGCGGTCAGGTCACCTGCATTGGTCCCATAAGAGTGAAGTTGTGGAGAACAGCAGCTCTCTCTTTTTCTGGAAGGTCAGTCTATAGAGGCAACATTGCCATGTTCATCGGGCTACCCTGAAGAGAGCCAGCCTGAACATAAAGGCAAACCCAGAGGAGGGAAAAACAGAGTCAAGTCATACTTGAAGGGTGACCTCCTCAGTGACGTCAGCCCTTGGAAACCACCAATCTGCTCTCACTGTGAATTTGCCTATTCTGGATGGTTCATATAAAAGGAATCATATGAAACATGATGTTTTGTAACAGGTTTCTTTCACTTGGCATGTTTTTGAGGTTCATCCACAATACAGCATGTGGCTCTTCCTTTCTGTGGCTAAAGAATATTTCTTTCCATAGAAATATGGCTAAAGAATATTTCATTCTATGTAAATACCACACCAGATTTTGTTTATCCATTCATGTATTAATAAACATTTGAGTTGTTTCTACCTTTTGGCTACTACAATTGTACTACTGTGTACATTCATGTACAGTATTTGACTGTTTTCTGTTATTTTGAATATATATCTAAGAGTGAATTTACTGGGACATACATTAATTCTATGCCTAACTTTTGAAAAACTGCCAAATACTTTTCCAAAGCAACTGAACCATTTTACCTTTCATTCAGTAATATATCAGGGTTCCAATTTTTTAACATCTTCCCCCCCACCCAGTGCCATCCTAATGGGTATGGAGTGGTATATCCTTATGGTTTTGATTCACATTTCCCTAATGTCTAATGAAGTTGAGCATTTTTACCCATTGCTATTGGTCACTTGCATATCTCCCCTGGATATTTACTCAATTCCTTTGCCCATTTTTAATTGGGCTATATTTTTATTGTTACATTGCAAGATGTTATTTATTATCATAGTCTAGATAATAGTTCCTTATCAGATACATGGTTTACAAATATTTTCTACAATTCTGTAGATTGTCTTTTTACTCTCTTTGATACATGATAGTTTTTCAGTTTGATGAGGCTGAACTTATCTATTTTACTTTTGTTGTTTGTAGTTTATTTTTCATATCTAAGATTTCATTGCCAAATCCATATATATTTATCCCTGCTTTCTTCTAAGAGTTTTATGGTTTTAGATCTTATAGTACATTGATGTTGGCATTTAGACTGATTTATTGCTGATTCTTAATTCTATTCATTTGTCTATGTCTATCCTTTTGAAAGGATCACACTCTTTTGATTATTGTAAGCAATTTTCAAAATAGGGAAGCATGAGACCTTCAACTTTATTCTTATTTTAAAATATTATTTTGGCTATTTGGAACCCCTTGAAATTCCACATAAATTTGATAATCAGCTTGTCCATTTCTCACAGTCTTTTGGGTCACTTATGCTTTTTTTAAAAAATGCCCATTAAAATTTTGATAGGAATTTCACTGAATCTCTATAATGCTTTGGATAGTATTACCATCTTGACAATATTAAGTCTTCCAATCCATGAACATGATAGACTTAAGTTTTTAAAGCTGGCATATATACTTTATGAAAGTTTAAAACTAAGAATGGAAAAATTACATTGGCAATGTTGAAAATAAAAGGATCAAATTGGAAAAATATTTGCAACATATCTGACAAACAAAATAATATTCATATTTCATCAAGAGTTCTTATATACCCATTTTGTCCCACTATCCCAGATGTAGAATGCCTTTAAAATTTTTAATTGAACCCGCACAGTGGCACAGGCCTGTAATCCCAGTGGCTCAGGAGGATCATGAGTTCAAAGCCAGGCTTAGCAGCTTAGTGGGGCCCTAAGGAATTCAGTGAGACCCTGTCTTTAAATAAAATATAAAAAAGGGATGGGGATGTGTTTCAGTGGTTAAGCACCTCTGGGTTCAATCCCTAGTACCAAAAAAAAAAAATTGAGCAAAAAATATACCACTTCTGATAACTGAAATAATTTTTAAATATTTATTATGTTTTTAAAATTGAAAACTTGGAATATATGGGTTAAGACAAAAGTTAAAGAATTTTATAGAAAAATGTATTTGAAAAGACAATACAGAAATAGACAAAGTAAGTAAGGCAAAAAAAAAAAAAGAAAAGATCCTCTAATGAATTCACAAGTGTGATATGACATTTAGAACAATGAATTCTGTATTTGTTTTTATTTGATTTACTTTTTAGTTTTTTAACTAAAAATATATTAATTTTTAAAATTGATAATATAAAGAGCATAATAAATGTACCATTTATAATATAGGCATAGACAAATGGTACATTTATTACGGAGGGCAATTTGGCAGGCTTTACCAAAATTCATGACATGAATAACCTTCAATAATGCCTAGTAGCAGCAAAAGCTAAAGTTCTAAAGAGATTTTTACAAGATTTCAGGCTTTATGTTAATTGTTTTACATCTCATCTGATATTGGCAACAATCTAGAGATTGCATGATGAAATTATTTTCATTTTCCAGAGTAGAAAACTAAGGCTTAAGATTGTCCATTGCAGGATTATATGTAATAGTTAATGATTGGAAACAAAGTAATGCCCAGAATCATGATAGAAAACAATAGAATACAAAACTGTCAGACATTAGGTAGAGTTGGGTGTAGAATGCTTGCCTTGCATGTTAGAGGCCCTAGGTTTGATTTCCAGTACAGCAAAAAAAAAAAAAAAAAGAAAGAAAGAAAGAAAAAGAAATTTAAGTAAATGTTATATGTCCTTAGAATAATATTACATCTACCTGAATACAAAGTTAAACTCTAAAATAAATTTATGCAGAAAATGTGCATAATTTATTGTAAATTTTTAAAAAGCAAGTTGTAGGACTAAACACATAATGTATTTGCAATTGTATAGAAAATCTGGGAGAATACTCATTAAACAATCAATAGTGGCTTCCTAGTGAAATTCTCAAGATGAGTGGAATTATTTATATATTTCACACATGAGGCATTTGTTGGGTATGTTAATATAAACACTTTCTCCCTTTTTGTGTTCTATCTTTTAATTTGATTTTATGTTGAATTTGGGGGCAGGATAGGTGCTAGGGATTGAACCCAGGACTTCTATTTTGTTTAAAATAATTACAATAATTTCTATTATATTTTAGTTTAAAAAGCGACCTTACATTATTCACTCATACAGTGAAATACTATGCAGGGATTTATATTATATGTTAAACAGAAATAAATTCTTGAAATATTTAAAAATTTTAAAACATGGTATGTAGAAGAAGGTCATTCCATTAATCTCTTCTTGCATAACAATTCTTCCCCTAATTTAGTGGCTTAAAATAACAAACATTTGTGATCTCACATGCCTTTGGTCAAAAGTGCAGGACCAGCTTAGGTGCTGGCTGGGGCTCTCTAGTGCCTGTGATCTAGTTTTCTGAAGACTGGTCTGGGACTGAACTTCTCTACCTGCCAGGTGACTCACCTATGTGGCTATCAGCAAGAGGTTTCCGTTCCTCACAATGTGGACCTCACCATAGACCACCTGAGGGTCCTAATGACCTCAGCTCTTGCTCTTTGGAACTGATGCAGTATTTGCTCCAAGGTCAACAGTCCCATAGGTTGCTCTCTGTTAATGAGTGAATGTTTTGAGGATTCTAAGGCAAACCTGTTCCTAGGAAACCTGGGACTCATCTGATGGACTACTTTGGTTTGATGACTCCCCAACAGCCTTGTTGAAATTTTCTTACACCACAAAGCAATCTAAGAGGCTTCCAGCTACTCTTTTCTCCCTCTTCCTCTCACTCATCATCATCTTTTCATTGTGGACTATTGGGTGGGTCCTTCCTTCCTCCCCTGTCCTCCCCTTCCTCCCTTCCTTCCTTCCTTCTACTGGGAATAGAAACCAGGGCCTTGAGCACTCCACCCTTTTACCACTGAGCTACCTCCCCAGCCTAACCATTGGCTCATTCAGCATTATCCAGCAGCCCATCTGTTTCCTTACACCCAGACATTTCTTCTAAAAAAACTCTTGTATGTTAATCACACCTGGATCTTTACTTCTTAGCAGATCCATAATACAAAGTCTTTGGCCCATTTTTTTCTACTAAGTTGTCTGTCTTTTTAATTAATTGACCAACCCATTATGTCCCATCATCCCATTTATGGAACACCTAAAAAACTTAAATTGAACAACAAGTATATCACCAGTGGTAACTTTGAAATAAATATTTTTTAGAGTTCTATGTCTTTGAGGAAATATGTGAATGATTAGTGATAATATAATGATAACTTAATAAATTAAAATTATATAATAAAGTCTAAATTAGGATTTCCAACCCATTTTAATGCACCTGTGTCAATTTCATTGAAATATTCACTGAATTGAAAACTTGGGAATTAGTGGGTTAATGGTAATTATGTATATATTCCAAACATGAGACATTTGTTGGATGTGTTAATATAAACATTTTCTCCCTCTTTGTGCTCTTCTTTTTAGTTGTTTTTATGTTGCCTTTCAGGGTAGGATAGATGCTAGGGATTGAACCCAGGACCTCATACATGCTAAGCATGCATTTTATACCACTGAGCTGTATGTTATCTTTTTTTGGTGCATGTGTTGTAGTACTGGGGATTGAACCAAGGGGTGCTCTACCACTGAGCTATATCCCCCACCCATTTTTATTTATTATTTTGAGGCAGGGTCTTGCTAAATTGCCAAGCCTGGTCTTGAACTGGTGATCCGCCTGCTTCAGCCTCCCCAAATTGCTGGGATTACAGATATGTACCACTGTGTCTGGCTTAATGTTGTCTTTATTATTATTATTTGTTGTAGATGGACATAATACCTTTATTTTATTTATTTATATGGTGCTGAGGATTGAATCCAGTGCCTCACACATGTGAGACAAACACTCTGCCACTGAGTCACAACCCCAGCCCTAATGTTGTCTTTTGATGTTAGTATATAAAGTCACACACTGCATAATGTTTCAGTCAAGAGTGAACCACAGGGCTGGGGATGTGGCTCAAGCGGTAGCGCGCTCGCCTAGCATGCGTGCGGCCCGGGTTCGATCCTCAGCACCACATACCAACAAAGATGTTGTGTCCGCCGAGAACTAAGAAAAAATAAATAAATGTTAAAATTCTCTCTCTCTCTCTCTGTCCCCCTCTCTCACTCTCTCTTTAAAAAAAAAAAAAAAAAAAAAAAAAAAAAAAAAAAAAAGAGTGAACCACATATATGATGATGGTCTTATAAGACTATATTGCCAGGTGACAGCATAGCTGTCTTAGTCTGTGTAAGTACAGTCTGATGTTTGTATAATGACAAAATTTCCGACACATTTATCAGAACATATCTCCATTGCTAAGTGACACATAACTAATTTGAAGGATGTTTAGCAAATTTTTAAAGCATGAGAGAATGAGTACAGCTATTCCTCTATGAGATATTCAGAGGCAGAGAATATAGAGGATTTTTAAGAAAATTTATAAGTGAAAATCCCCCTGCCTTTTATGTCTCTTCCTTATCCAACAAAGAAAAGTGTTTCAGTATTATTAGAGAGGTATTACATAAAGTACTACAGAAAATTGAAATGAAAAAACAAACATGAGTCTTTTGTTAGTATGTAAATAGGTGATAATAGTTTGAGTTTTTGAAATAAATTAAAAAGTACTTTTTGTTTTTTTTTCTCTTCCTCTTTTTTTTCTTTTTCTTTTCTTTCTTTCTTTTTTTTTTTTTTTTTTTTTTGAGGATGGGGTACCAAGGATTGAACTAAGGGGCACTTGATCACTGAGCCACATCCTCAGCCCTACTTTGAATTTTAGAGACAGGGCCTCACTGAATTGCTTAGTGCCTCACTTTTGCTGAGGCTAGCTTTGAACTTGTGATCCTCCTGCCTCAGCCTCCCAAGCTGCTGGGATTGCAGGCATGCACCACTGCACCTGGCCTGACTTTTTTTTTCTTAAGATATAAAGATTATAAATGATCATTACAAGTAATTCTAAAAAAGCAGAAAAGTCTAAAGAAAATATAGATCATGAATAATCCCATCATCCAGATATAATTACTGTTGTATGACTATTGCTATCTATCCTTCTATACCGTCATGCATAATATTTCACTGCGCAAAAAGTGTTTTATTTAATCATTTTTCTATTGGTAGTTTTCTATATGGTATTTTTATATGGTTTTTCCAACTTTTAGTTTTCTATATGGTATTTCCAACTTTGATCTAATTGTCTTTAACATGTTTTGTAGCACAGGTCTACTAGCAATGAGTTACCTTTTGTTTTTCAGAAAAAAATATTTAAGATTGACAAAATAACAGTGTTATTTTTCTGTCCCTATTTTACAAATGTCCATCCACTGTCTTCTGGCTTACAAAATTTCTGACATGAAGTGTGCCTTTGTTATTGTTTATTGCCTTTGTTCCTCTACATGTTTTTATTTTTCTTTTGGTTGTTCTCAGGATTTTTCTTTTTTCACAGGAGTTTGATTATGATATGCATAAATGATTTTGTTTTGTCATAGAATTTGAGGCTCGGAGGTTCTCTGAGCTTTTTGAATTTGTATTTTAATGTCTTTCATTCTTTTGAGAAAAATCTCAAGCACTATCTCCTTAACTCTTTCCTATGTCCTTTTCTTTTTCTTTTGAAACTCCAATACACACATGTGGGATCATTTTTATCATCCATAAGACTTAGATGCTTTGTTCTGTAGTCTCACTTTTTTCCCCCTGTGTTTCACTTTGGATAATTTCTATTGACCTATCTTCAAATTCACAATTGCTTCCTCAGTTCTGTCAAGTCTACTAATGATGCCATCAAATTCTTCAACTTGAGTTTATATTTTTGATTGCTAACATTTCCTTTTGTCTTTTCCATCTCTCTGTTGAAGTTTTCCAACTATTCATGCATGTTGTCCATCCTTTCCACTAAGTCCTTTAATAATTCTTTTCAAATCTCTGATCATTTCCACATCTGGCTTGCCTCTGAATCTTGGATTGTTTTATATTTTGATAATGGACTGATTTTTCTTCCTTTCTTATGTGACTTTTGAATGAATGCTGAGCATCCTGTGTGAAACAGTGGTATAATGAATAGTACGTATGACTGGACATGGGCATATTTCCTCTGTCAGGCCATTGGTGTGAGATGCTTGTATTAATGTAGTGAGAAATTGAAATGAATTGGGTTTTGGTGCTTCTGGGGTTAACTTCAGTGTCCTGGCTCAATTTCCTCTGACATAACCTGAATTTACATCTGGGGCTGGGATATTAGGGAGCTTTCTCAGTGTTATTATTTTAGTTTTAGGTTATTCCTGCATATCTGTGACAAAACAAAAAGGGGGGGGGAAAGGAGGTCACTTTCTATGTTCAATCCTTTCCTGGATAGATTCTTATTGCTTGTTACTCTGTGCCTGGCACATGAGGGGGACAAAGCGATGCTGTCTGTTGGCTGGGTCCAGTCTCACTCTTAATACCTCTTAACCTTGGGTGGGGCTTTTGTAGCAACCTATCACCTCTTTCCTGAGGCAATAAACTACCTTTTATCTGTGGTTGGTCTTGGTGGGGAGTTTCTTGACCCTTCCCGGGTGGTAACAGATCTTTCTCTCAATTTCTCTCTTAACTCACTCTCTGTTTCTGGTACTGGAGATTAATCCTATGGTTTTGAGCACACTAGGCGTGTACTCTACCCCTTAGCTACACCCCGAGCCCAACAGATGTCAAATGGCAATGCTATAGGATCTTAGGCCCAGGATGGTTTCTTGCCCCTTCCCCAGAGATAAAGGGCTTTTCCTTTAACTCTTCCCCCTGTCACAGTGGGTCTTTACATGCACTTTGGTAGCGCTGCTTTCTATCCCTCCCCTAAGAAACTTAAGACTTTTGCTCCACATAAAAGAATTCAGGCAGAAGGCTGTCTCCTATGTCCAGTTCTGAGGCTTAACCTTCTCATATGAAGGTGGATGTCTTAAGGAAAGGATCTATAAGTAACTGTGAATTTCCCCAGTATCTGGGGCCTCTAGCCATTTCAGACTGACCAACTAGCCCCCCACTCACTGCCTCCCTTCTGGTTTATGATGCATCTCAGAGCCGCCTCAGTCAGATCTGATTCCTGTGTCCCCTCTGCAAAGCCACACTTCTGTCCAGAGTTAATAAATGGCACTGCCACTTTCCCAGTTGCTGAAGCCAAAAACCCACCTACTGTTGTTAATGTCTTTGTCTCACCTCCCACATGCAGCCCAGCAAGGCCCAGCAACCCTACTTCCAAAACACACCCCAATCCACCCATTGTTCCCATTGTCACTCCTGACACTAGGGCCAGATTGTCTCTTTGTTATACTTCTGTAGTAGTCTCCTCACTGTGATCATTGCTCCCCTTCCTTCACCTATCCCCCCACCCATCTCCAATTCCCTTTCTCCTTAGCAGTCATAATTTTAAAAAAAAATGTACACCAAAATTACATATACTTCCCTGTTTTAATCTTTTCTGTCAGCGATGAAGTAAAATCTACAGCCCTCATCATAGACCCCAGGTCTCCACAATATCTTGGTCACCAATGCCTCTAAGACCCCATTCCTTCCTTTCCTACGGGGTCCAGTCTTCTCCAATTAGGTATTGTAGTGTCTTCTCATATTCTTCTGGCCTCGAGTCACCTTCTCTCAGATCTTCACATGCTTGACGGCTTCTTTTCCTGAATTGCTTAATGACCACGGCATATTCTGAGAAGTGCATTATTCGCCAATTTTGTTGTTGTGTGAATGTATTCTTGCCCCTTCCCAAGTGGTAACAGATCTCTCTCTCTCTCTCTCTCTCTCTCTCTCTCTCTCTCTCTCTCTCTCTTTCTCTCTCTCTCTCTCTCTTTCTCTCTCTTATTCTCTCTGGTACCGGGGAGTATGCTAGGCATGTACTCTACCCCTTAGCTATACCCCTAGCCCAACAGATGTCAAATGGCAGTGCTATAGGATTTTAGACACAGGATGGCTTCTTGCCCCTTCCCCAAGGATAGAGGGCTTTTTCTTTCACTCTCCTCCCTGTCACAATGGGTTTTTACTTGTACCTAGATGGTGTAGGTCAATCATTCAACGTGACCCCTGGCATAATCAAAAGAGACAGTGACATGATTCTCTGCTGCTTGAGTAACACCACACACTGTACTATGGTAAACATTTTTTATATGAGTAGAAGGACTATATAATAATAAAAAGTATAGTAAACACACCAGTAAGATATGGTCAATATTTACCATTACATACTGCACATAATCATAAGTGCTCTACTTTTGTAAGGCTCGAATCATGTGCTTATACCATCATCACCACGAGCATGTGAGTAAATCAGAGTAATGTCCTACAATGTTGGGAAGTGTACAAAGTCACTAGGTGATGGGAATTTTTCAACTGAATCTTTAAGGACCAGCATCATATAGGTGGCCCACCATTGACCAAAATGTCATTATGAGGAACATGACTGCATATTGTCTTTGCCAACTAAATGAAGAGTCTCCATTCAGTGGGGGACCCCTGTCAGCAGTAAATACAGGCTGGCAGCCAGAGTAGGGTTGACACTTTGAAAGCTCATTCCCTGTAGAAGGTCCTGCAACTGGAGGCAGTTGAGGTGGAAAAAAGTGGGGGACCAGGAAGAGGCCAGTGGTCAGCCTGCAGTTCTCAAGGTCAAGCTTGGTACTTCACAGCCAAGTCAGACGTGGTACTCCCCATCAAGAGCTAATACAGGCTATCAGAAAAGTGCTCAGAAACAGCTAGCTGCTCAGTCCCTTGGAAACATGACAGAAATGAAGAGCAGGGTGGAGCAGACAGGACCCAGCAGGGAGGAAGCCCTGTGTTTCCTCTGCCTTGTTTTTCTTTTAAAGCCTCAAACTTAGAAGGAAAAAAAAATCTAATAAATATATTCTCTTCTGAATTTCCTGCCTGCCCTTAGCCAGCTCTCAGCATGAGCAGCCAAGTTCTCCTAACCTCTGCAAGGAAGGCCAATAGGCTGACAGCTGGATGTCAATATTTACATTCTGTTATCACATCTGCTGAGGAACCCCAGGCCTAAGTGGCTAAAGTGAACTATTCTAGTTTTATCTTCTGACTGCTGGGCTCTGAAAAACAGACTTCTCTTTGAAAGCATGGGTTTCGTGAAGGCATATATATAATATATATAATTCCATCCCCACCCCTCAAAACTGGAAAGCCATCTCATTCCAAGAGTTAACTCTCCTCTAGCTCTGCTGGCACTCAGGATATTTAAAGCACATGTTGACTGAGGTGAGCTGTTAGAGCCAATGCGAAAACGATCTACCATCTGCAAGACCCATCTCCAACAGGCAGGAGTCAGCTGGGAACAACAGCAAAGGGGAGACACATGTTGGGGTGGAAGCCTGTCTGGCACTTGAGTTTTGTCACAAAGGAAGTGCCCAGAGTTGGCTGACCACTCAGGGTAAAGACAATGCCCTAGCTGCATTCCATAAATCATGGGAAAGTTGCCTGATCTGCACCTTTCATTGGGAAGAGAGAGAGAGAGAGAGAGAGAGAGAGAGAGAGAGAGAGAGAGAGAGAGAGAGAGAGAGAGAGAGAGAGAGAGAGATCCTTTATGGGAATACCGTTAGCTAGATATTGCCCACCAAATTCCAGAGAGCTTAAGTGATTTGCTGTACTCTAGAGTTACACTCTTTCCTTTCTTTATCTCTATTTCTTCTCCCATTCTAATCTTCGTAAGATATACACAGATGCAGGTTAGCACAATCCTGTTGTGTATAGATGGTCTTGTTTTCTGCATGGTCTGTGGGTTGGCTCACATGGGCCATGCTTAGCAAGTAGCTCTGCTAAAGGATTTCTCTCTCTTTCACATAAAATGGAAAGAAACACCTTTGGTCACTTAGTATGGCCTTTCAATTTAGTTTCTCCTTCACATTCACAAGACATCATCTCAAACACAATTACCTCACATTGACTCTTCCTTGATCTCGTGTTCAGGCTCACCACGATCACCTGCTCAGATCTGAATGGAACTTGTTCAGAGGCTGATTCACTGGGTGTGTGACTCTGATTTCCTCATGTGTTGGGACAACAGCCAACAAGTGGGCATGTTTGTTCACGTACCTGTACCCACAGACTCACTCACAAAAGGAATTGGCCAAAGAAGCTCTTAAAGTTTCATTTGTCAACATGAAGCTGTGAGAGCAACTTGAATACCAATGCAAAATTAAGGAAAAGGCTACCCATTTCTAGCTTTCGATGAGGAATTTTCTTTACAGGCAGTGGTGGGGTCTGAGTGCAGATTGATGCAAACTTTCATTGCATTTTGAGTTGTAACAGTCATCAATCTGGTATATAGTGGACATTGTTCAGAAGTCATTTGGGGTGGTCTCCTCCTCCTCCTCCTCCTCCTCCTCCTTCTCCTTCCAGCCCAATCTTGTGAGAATTGCAGTGGGAATCGCTTAGAAAAGTCCAGATCTTCATTTTCTCAGCCTCTTTTTCAGGTGGGGCAGAACCAAGCTTCACCAACTGAGCCACCCCAGGCATGAATCAGGCCTAGGAATGTAAGGACAGGGAAGCCCTCAGCACTGGGGACAGTAGCCTGGGCCTGGCTGTGTAGCACTGAGCGGTGCGCAGGGGCACTTTGAGAATGCCATTGACCTTGCTGGCTCCCTGGCAGTACTTGGGCTGATCCCCAGTTCCTGCTCATTCTCTAAAGCTAGATCTCCACCACCTGAACTTTTCAGTATCTTAAGCACATTCCAAAAATCATCAAGAATTTCGGTTGCTCATTATGGGCCAGGAAAGTAAAAGAGCAATTTAGGGGGTAGTGGTCCAAAGCTGGTGGGTTCCAGGAAGCCTGGGTTAGCATAAACGCTAGGTGGATCTCAGGGCCTTTCCCTAACCATTGTCCCTGGCATTGTGCTCCTGTTGTCATCAAAGGCAGCTTGATTATCACCTCAACTTGTTGTGATGACAGGTGAATCTGAAACAAAGTCTTTAATATAAAAAACGATATAAAACTAAACACTGATGTTCATTGTTACTCCTCCTATGGCCTCAAATGGTGACAGATTTGTAGGATTGTTTAATACTTGAATTGTGTGATTCCATTTCCCCTGACTCACTCCAATAAAGTTTTGTAAATATATTCTCTTACATGTGCGTATGTGTGTGTATATATTTACCAGTGATACATAAATCACTGTTATTTTATTGCAACTTTCTGCATGCTGCTACTTCTTTTCTCAATTTTAATTATAACAACTTTCCAAAACTGCATCCAAGCACTTTGTTTTAAAATGTGTTATTCAAAACAAAAAGTTGAGAACAAAGGGGATAAGGAGCAGCAGCGCTTACACATCTCCTAAGCAAAGGAGCCGATGTTCAAAGGGGATTAAGTATGGCTCTCTCTCTCTACCTGCCTGATGATTCATAAAATTATTCTGCACTGGCCAGATCCCATGCCAGGGTGTCAATAAGTTATTAAAGATTCACTAATTATATCATACATCGATGGGATATAATTTCTCATTTTTCTGAGTGTACATGTTGTAGAATCACATTGGTCATGCAATCACATATACATACATAAAGTAATAATATCTGTTTCGTTCTATTACCCTTCCTATCCCCACATCCCCTCCCCTCTTCTCCCTTCACTTCCCTCTACCTAATCTAAGGTAACATTATTCTTCTTTAGTGTCCTCCTTTGTTGTGAATTAACATCTGTATATTAGAGAAAACATTTGGCTTTTGTTTTTTTCATGATTGGCTTACTTCACTTAGCATAATGTTCTCCAACTCCAGCCATTTACCGGCAAATGCCATAATTTCATTCTTCTTTCTTTAAAGCTGAGAAATATGACATTGAATATAAATACCACATTTCCTTTATTCTTTCACCTATTGAAAGACACCTAGGTTGGCTCCATAGTTTAGCTATTGTGAATTGAGCTGCTATAAACAATGACATGGCTGCATTACTAGAGTATGCTGATTTTAAGTCCTTTGACTATAGACTGAGGTGTGGGATAGCTGGGTCAAATGGTGGTTCCATTCCAAGCTTTCTGAGGACTTTCCATACTGCTTTCCATAGTGGTTGCATCAATTTGCCAGGCCTACTTTTAAGCATGAGGAAGGCCTTCTGTGACAGGCCGGCACAGATGAAATCCAAGTGAGTTCTGTGGAGGTGAACATGCACTTGCTTTGTTTGGTGTCCAAGTTTAGGCTTCTTTAAACACCACCTTTGTTTTCAGTGGCATTTTACTCTACCTTTCAAAATAATAATTCTTTGAATGTGAAGTGTATTAAGATAATAATCTCCCTCTCCAGGAAATTCTCCTGAAAAGGTTTCTGAGAGCTCCTCTTTTTTGGTACTGGGGATTGAACTCAGCGGCATTGGACCACTGAGCCACATCTCCAGCCTATTTTGTATTTTATTTAGAGACAGGGTCTCACTGAGTTGCTTAGTGCCTTGCTTTTGCTGAGGCTGGCACGATCCTCCTGCCTCAGCCTCCAGAGCTGCTGGGATTTCAGGTGTGTGCCACCATGCCCGGCTACTACAGGCTTCTTGAGAACTGATAAACACAACCAGCAAAATAACTTGCCACTTTACTGTTTCTTTTTTCTTTTCTTTGTATCCCTTCTCCTGTCTTCTTCCACCAGGAGTGCAATGTCCCCAGTCCTGTTCCATCTGGTAGGTCGTCTTGTCCCTTCCATGGTCACTTCCACTGCTGATGAGATGTGCTGCTGTCAGGTTGGGCCAGGCAACAAGGGCTGGCTTTTCCTTTCAGGTTTGTATATTCTTTACATATAAAATATTCCATTTGGGCTGGAGTTGTGGCTCAGCAGTAGAGCACTTGCCTAGCACAGGCAAGGCCTTGGGTTCCATCCTCAGCACCACATAAAAAATAAGTAAATAAAATAAAGGCATTCTGTCCATCTACAACTAAAAAATAAATATTTTTTAAAAAATCCATTTGGAATGTTTAAAAATAAAACAATAAAAACTAGAAGGAAAAGTCAAAACATATAATCTTGCTTAAAATTGGAATGGGTTTATTTAGCTCTCAGAAATGAGGTGGGCTCCTTTCTGTTACAGAAAATGAATACAAATCCACTTGGAAAAGTTGCTCTTTCATCTAAGGATGTCCCTGAATTTTAAAAAAATCAATGTGCTTATGCAGAACCAGTTTTGAAGTTTGTGAATGAATATCCATCAGTTCACAGAGGCAAGCAGAATATATATATATATAAATGGACACTTACAACCAGGGTGGACTTCACTCCTGCCCAGCAGGGGTAATGTATTTTTTATGTTGCGGGCTATTAATTCTTGGTCGTGAGATAACAAATACTTTTCCAATGTGTTCACTTTTGAGCAATTTAACTTTTCCACTTCCTCTCTCTCTCCCCCTCACACTTTTGCCAGTTTCAATGAATTATTCTTATGAATCATTGTTCAATGTTCGTTTGTTATTATAGTTTCCACATCTACCACTCACCCTTAGCCACAGCCATTTCTCACCTGGACCACATCCACTGCGTCCTCATCTGTGCCCTCTGCCCCCCACTCCCCACAGCATTCCTTCTTTTCACAGGCCCCCAAGAAGAGCCCATTAGAATAAAAATGTGAGTCCCTCAAAAATTGGTAAAGACATCCTTCCTATCTATCACCCTGCCCCATTACGTCCACAACCTCTGCACCACTGAGTCCTTGGCTTCCTCTCTGACCTCAGTTGACCTCCCTGACCTGGCTGCCCTCCCTGCCCTTGGTCACTTTGCTGTTCCCTCTGCTGTTCCCTCTCCTTGCGGTTACCCTAGCTCACCAGACTTGCTCCCACCTAGGAATCTTGGCACTTTCTGTAACCTCTTTTGAGAGATTCCTGTCTTAACCCCCCACTTTCTTTTGGTCTCTGTGGATGTTCTGATGTCTCTTCTGGACTTATTTGTCCATCTTTCAGTTTTTTCTAAGTTCAGGTGGGAGGAGGGGAGAAGGGTATTACTTAATTAGCCCCTTCAAGCCCTAAAGGTATCCAGCTTTTCATAAGTAATCTTTCCTCATTACACAGGAAACTCAGTGGCCTATTACATTTTAATCTTGGGTCCAGGAAAGTAGGTGAGCACTCACATTAATTCTAATAGTTTATCTGTAGATTCCTTGAAATGCTTGTTTTAAATCATCCAACCTGGGAATAATATCAGTTTTGTTTTTTCTTTTTGTTTTCTTTTGGGGGGTGGGTGGGTACCAGAGATTGAACTCAGGGGCTCTCAACCACTGAGCCACATCCCCAGCCCTATTTTATATTTTATTTAGAGACAGGGTCTCACTGAGTTGCTTAGCATCTCACCACTGCTGAGGCTGGCTTTGAACTCGAGATCCTCCTGCCTCAGCCTCCCAAGCTGCTGGGATTACAGGTGTGGCCAGCACACCCTGGCTTGTTTCTTCTTTTGAAGTCTTTATCTTTTATTTTTTTACCTTACTGGGTAGAACCTCTAGATAATATTGCATAAAGTAGTGATGGCTAGCCATTTTGTTTTGTTTGTAACTTTAAAGGGCATGTTCTTAACATTTCACCGTTAAAAACATTTGCTGCTGGTTTTTCCCTAGGTACATTTACAAGAATAAGCAAGTTTCCTTTTCTTGTATTTACCAAGAGATTTTAAAAATCACACACATGTATAAAAAAAAATGAAGTCAGTCTTACCCTGACAGACATTAATACATCACAAAGTTATAATAAAGAATGAGACAGTAGCACCAGGATAGATAACTAACACAATGGCAGATTAATAATCTAAAACCAGATGCAAATACAGATAAGAGTGTGGATGGTTTAGCCTACTTCCCTTTTTCTCCTTTGTTCTATTTTCCACTTGTGTAGCTCAGTGTGGAGCCCGTGCCTAGCCAGGGTGAGGCCCTGCGTTCAATCACCAGCACCATCAAAAAAGAAAACAAAATCCGTCTTGATCACTTTCATGGTTTCTCTTCTCAGTTCCTAGGAGCCATATCTTCTTGCACCCTATCAAACATCTTCAACGGCCTCTTGAAGCAATCATTTTCCAGAATTTTCTTTTGAATTGTGCAACAGATTATTTTTAGATATTTCTCGAGCTCTCCCAACAAATGATGTTCATTTTTCCTTTTTTTTTTCTTATTCTGGTTTTTATATATTTTTGCAGTGCTGGTGTTCAAACCCAGGGCCTTGTTCACAGAGATACATACTCAACCACTGAGCTACAACCCCTCCCCGCTATTTCTTATTCTAGAGGAAATATTTCAAAGCTCAGCTCGGCTACTTTGTAGCTAATGAGATGTGTTGTTATTTTCTTCTAACCTTTAGTGTCCCCATCTGTACAAGACACAATAAGAGCTCCTATGTGACAGAGTTATGTGAAAGAATAAATGTGTGACTGTGTATAACATGGCTGACATAGTGCCTAGCAATGGGCAGCACTCCATAAAGTTTAGTTTTAGTAAATGTATCTGGACTTCCCCCAGCTTTATTGAGGTATGACTGACAGGTAAAAACTGTATACATTCAAGGTATACATACAATGCAATGATTTGATATACATATGTTTTGTAAAATGACTACATAATCAAGCTAATTAACATACCCATCACCTCACATTGTTACCCAGGTTTGTGTGTGTGTTTATGTGGTAATAATACCTAAGAACCATCTTGGAAAATTTCAAGTATACAATACTATTAATCATAGTCTCCAGAATGTACATTAGATTCACAGAATTTATTAATCTGATAACTAAAATTTGAACTCTATGCCCAAAGCTATTTCTTCTAAACTTTAATCCCCTGGCAAGCATAATTCTACTTTTGGTTCTACAAATTAGATAATTTTAGATGCCTCATAAAAATACCTTCTGTGACTAGCTTATTTTATTTAGCGTGAAGTTTACCCATATAGTCACATAACAGGATTTTCTTCTTTCATGACTGAATAATATTCCATTGTGTATATATGCCACATTTTCTTTATCCATTCATCCATTAATGGACATTTAGGTTATGTCCATGTTTTACTGTTGTGAATCATGCTGGAACATGGAAGTACAGATACCTCTTAAGATTCTAATTTCACTTCTTTTGGATATGTATCGAGAAGTAGACTTGCTGGATCATATAGTAATTCTATTTTTTTTTTGGAGGAAATTCCACACTTTTCCATAATGACTGCACTGTTTTGCATTCCTACCAACAGTGTGCAATCTGTTGGAATTATGTTCCAATCTCTACAAATCATTACTAATACTTATCTTTTGCATGTTTGGTGCTTGGGATCGAACCCAGGACTTTGTGCATGCTAAGCACACACTCTACCACTGAGTTCTACCCACAGCCCATATTTTATTTATTTGCTTTTGACATTGCATTCCCTAGATGATTAGAGACAGTGAGCTTTTCATATACTCATTGTCTATTTGTGCATCTTCTTTGGAAAAGGACCTTCTATTCAAGTTCTTTGCTGGGTTTAAAATAGAATTATTTGGGTTTTTTCTGTTGAATTATATGAATTCCTTATGTGTTTTACATATTAATTCCTTAGTGGACATATGGTTTAAAAGTATTTCCTCCCATTCTGTAGGTCCTCCTTTCATTTTGTTCACTGTTCTGTTTTCTGTGCAGAAATTTTAATTTGCTATAGTCTCACTTGGCTATTTTTGCTTTGGTTGCCTGTGCTATTGGTGTCATATCCAAAAATCTTGTAAGATCCTTTCAAAAAATCTTTCAAGGAGCTTCCCTCATCTTTTCTTCTAGAACTTTTTTGGTTTCAAGTCTTACTTTTGAGTCTTTAATCAACTTTAGTTGATTTTTGCTGGTGTAAGATAAGTGTTCAATTTCATCCTTTTGCTTGTGGATACCTGGTTTCCCCAACACTGCAGAGGATACTGTCCCTTCTCCATTGTATATTCTTGGCATCTTTGTCAAAGACTAGTTAACTAAAAATGTATGTTTATTTCTGGACTCTCTCTTCTGATCTGTTGGTTGATTTAAGTTTTTATTTATTCATTTTTTAACTCTTAGTTACATACTGTTTTTAAATATTATTTTAGGTGTTGAAGGATCTTTATTTTATTTGCTTATTTATATGTAGGTGCTGGGAATCAAATGCAGTCCCTTTCACATGTAAGGCAAGTGTTCTACCACTGAGCTACAACTCCAGCCCCAACATACTGTTTTTATTACTATAGTTTTGTAATGTAATTTGAAATCAGAATGTCTGATGTGGTACAGCTTTGTTCTTTTTCAAGATTGCTGATGCTAATTGTAGTCTTTTGTAGTTACATATAAATTTTAGAATTTCTTTTTCTTTCTGTGAAAAATGCCATTGGATTTTTTTTACTTCCTTTAAACATTTTTTATTTCTTAATTATTAATATTATCACTTTGAGACAGATTCTCACTCATTATGTTGCCCTCACTGGCCACCAAGTCCTGGGCTTACGTGATTCTCTTGTCTCAGGCTCTTGTGTAGCTGGAACCATAGGCACTATGCCTGGCACCATTGGAATTTGTATGGGGATTGCCTTGAATCTGTATACCATAATAGGTAGAATAGACATTTTGATAATATTATTTCTGCCAATTTATGAATATTGGATATCTTTCCATTAATTTGTATCTCCTTCAATGTCTTTCATCAGTGTTTTATAGTTTTCAGTTTAGAGATCTTTCACCTCCTGGGTTGTTTATTCCTAAACTATGCCATTGTAAATGGGATTGTTCTCTTAATTTCTTTTTCAGATATTCATTGTTAATGTATAGAAAGAAATGCAGCTGGCACAGTGGTGCACCCAGCAGCTTGGAGGCTGAGGCATAAGGATCACAAATTCAAAGCCAGCCTCAGCAATTTAGTGAGGTCCTAAGCAACTCAGCGAGACCCCATCTCTAAATAAAATATTAAAAAGAGCTGAGGATGCAGCTCAGTGGTTAAGCTCACCTGAGTTCAATCTCTGGTACCAATAACAACAAAAAGAAATGCAACTATTTTTTTGTATGTTAATTTTGTATCCTGAAATCTTACTGAATTTGGTTATGGGTTTCAACATGTTTTCAGTGGACTCTGTAGGATTTTCTTTTCTATACATAAGATCACCTCATCAGCAGAGACAATTTTACTTTCCCTTTCTGATTAGAATGTCTTTTATTTATTTGTCTTGCCTAATTTCTCTGGGTAGAATTTTCAGTATTATGATCAACGATAAGTGGTGAGAGTGACCATCCTTGTCTTGTTCTTGGTCCTAAAGGAAAAGCTTTCAGCTTCCCTCCCCCCTGCCCCCGCCCCCATAGGGTATAATGAAGACTCTTCTCATATGAGGCCTTTATTTTGTTGAGCTATATTCCTTCTACTTCTATTTTGTTGAGAGCTCTTATCATAAAAGGATGTTGAATTTTGTCAAGTGCTTTTTCTGCATCTGTGAAAATGACTGTCTGGCTTTGTCCTTCATTCTGTTAATGTTGTACAACTCATTTATTAATTTGCATATGTTGAACTATCCTTGCATCTCTGACAAATCCCACTTGGTCATGGTATATGATCATTTTAATGTGCTGTTTAATTTGTTTTGCTAGAATTTGGTTGAGGGATTTTGCATAGGTGTTTATCAGGGGGATTGGCCTGTAATTTTCTTTTCAACTTTGTCTTCTCCTAATTCCACAGAGATCAACTGTCTGCAAGACTCATGTTTGCTGTTGGGGGACACATACAGGAATCTGGTCACAGGAGAAGAAGAGCGAAGCACTCAGAGCACTGGAAGTTTCTGTGGGCCAGTTGAGGGGGGGAGGAATCTGCAAGAGAGTAGTCCTAATGCTTATGGATGAGCCTCCAGATGAATTCTGGAAGTTGTTGGTGAGATTTTTGTTGAGGTGGGAGCCTTGATGCTGAAAGTTCCTCCCCCTCTTCCCTGACCCCTGACTCTTCCCAATCAATCAGCTTTGTTCACTTCTTCAGTATTCTGGGTGGGATGTGAAAGAGGTGGGTTTCTTGGGCTGCATCAGGCAAATCTAGGGTGACTATGCCCTCTCTTTCTCCTATGGAAAGAATGGTGGGCCCAGCAGGTCTCTCTTGGCACTGGGCTGGGCCACCTTGGGGGAAGGACAACTTGAGTCAAGGGAAGTAAACCTGTTTTTCTTATCCTCTTTGATTGGTTTATTCTAAAATATTTTGCTTTATGTGCTAGAACTTCTCCAATAGACTCTGGGACTTGCACAAACGTACTTTTGTTTTGTATAAGGATTGAACCCAGTGGTGCTTAACCACTTAGCCACATCCCCAGTCACCTCCCCTTTTGTTTTGAGACAGGGTCTTGCTAAGTTGCTGAGGCTGGCTTTAGAACTTGCAATCCTTTTGCCTCGGTCTCCTGAGTTGTGGGATTAGAGGCGTGCATCGCTGCACCCGACATACTTTTGTTCTTGAGTGTCTGTCAAATTTAGTGCATTGTGGAGAGATGACAGTGGAAAACTCTATTATGCTATCTTGCTGATGTAACCGCTGGTTTTATTTCTTCTTGATTCCTCTTCAAGCAAGCAATTCCTACTTGAAATTCAGACAGGGTATGTCAATTTTCCCTTGCCTTGTGTAATAGTGGAATTCTCTTCCCAGGTCTTCAGTGAGAGACTGAGCTGGGGAGTACAGCATCCTGTCCAATTTCCAGATCCTAGGAGGTTTCCACACAGTGCACCTCTGATATGTTGAATTGACAATTTCTAACATGCTGTGTGGTCCATTCAGCCTCTGGGCCAAAGTTGTACATAAATGAAAGACTTTTTTTTAACCATTACTAGGTTATTCCAATTGACACTGAGTCCTATAGCATTGTATTAACAGAGACCGTATTCCTAAAATACAATATGCACAAAGATACAAGCTTATACCAGAAGAATGTCAGCTACAATGATAATGATGATGGCCATGAATGACAATGGTGATAGAAATTTTGATTAAGCATTAGATGGAAATTACAATAAAAAAAAATCTCTGTGTCTATGAGGAAATTTGAATCAACTTCCACTTGAGGAAAAAAATCATTGCATCTAACTGTAGTGCTCTCGGTAAAGACTTATGTCTCTTGCATATATCAGCTCTTACGTTGGATTTTTCAGTCTTGGTTGAACCTCCTGACGGACTCAAAGTCTTGGTCTATTAAGACCTGCTAAACATTGTGACAGCCAAAGGGACATTGCTTACCAATAACAACAGCAATGATAAAAAGAATTAAATCCCATCAGAAAAAAATTTCAGTAACTATTATGAAAAATTGAAGATGCTTGGGATATAGAAAATGGAAGGTTTTAAAAATCTATCAACTATTGCATCTAGAATAGCTTAAAGTTACTCTATATATTTACTAAAGACAAGTTAAAATAAAACAAGCGAAGCAGAATTCTACTTAATATTTAACCAGCCTATAAAGGACTGCCTGTTTTTCTTTCCATAAAAATATATGTTTTAAAGAAGAAAACTCAGGGTCAGATAGAAAGGGTAATTTAGCTCAAGAACCTTGGGTGAGAACAAGCTCCAAGAGTGCAGGGACTTCAGCAGTGATTTGTTCTGCAATGGGCAGATACAGTCTGTGGAAACTAACCCAGGCATGAAATTGACTCCCACAATGGACATGTTCCAGTGTACATAGGAACCCCAGCACTGTCTGGGCTTGTGTTGGTATCAAAGGTGGTGCAGTTCACTGCCGTAGTGTGGCTGGGCAAAATAACCGAGAGGTGACAAGCAACTTGAAGGTTGAAGCAGGAACTACTTTATTGCGAGTGAACTCACCGGGAACTGAGCGAGAACTCAAAGTATCGGGCACCCAAGGTAGCAGGAGCCCCTTCTCTGCCAGACAGAAGAGGTATATATACCTAACTAATCATACACAGCTTGACTCAATTAACATCATGTAGATACAGCAGTCAGCCAATAAGGAATCCTCATCATCTTAATGGCTCGCTGGTGTTGCTTCACAAACCACTCCTCCTGGCAAACTGCCAGGTGCCATCTTGACATGATTTGCATGCCCAACAGTTTACCAGGCAGAGAATGAAAAGAGAACGGTGGCAGTGTCATGCTTGCTAATTGTACATTTGGTTAGGAACAAAATCTCATCCAGTTCCTGGAGGACGTATCTTCTGGAGAACAATGGAGTCAAGGTTTAGGTAGAGCACTAGAACCTTGGTCAACTGAGTTGAAGTTCAAGAAAGGTTGAAATCCTTGTGCAAATAAAAAGATAAAGCAGGAAGCCCAATGAACAGAGTAAGACTTGGAGAGGCTGATGTGTGCCCAGAGTGACCAAATATGGATTTATTATAGAAGATTAATGCTATATCTCATTTGCAGATGAATAAATCTACTTAATATGGCTGCCATAGAAGGATTCCCTAGAGAATTCTAGAGTGCTTCCTTAGCCTGGCAATGGAGGTCTTCATTGTCTACAGCTAAGTGGGAGGAAAGGATTCTGGCTATAGTGGGATTTATATATTTCTGGCCTGAAAAAATGTTGGGGCACAACAGGAATCTCACCTAATAAGTGAGGAACATATAGATGAAATATTACAGATAGTCCTAAGGAAAAATCTAGAAGCTTGACTGCAGCCCACAACATGATTTATCCAGTTCAATGGAGCACCATAAGGTCTATGTCAGGGCCACACCATTGGAAATGATCCTCAGTGACCTGGAAAACATCACTCCGGCTTCCCAGCTAATGGCCTGAGACCCAGGAAATTCTTTCAAATGCTTGAGGACATTTTTCCACAAATAAATAAATAAAGATTTAGTTTGCTTTCTATCCACACTAATATTTTGCAAATATAAAGAAGATGCACTTATAAAAAGCTGATGCAAACAAAAGAAAGAGATAGGTGATGGAAGATAATGGGAATTTCTTAAATAGTTGCAATTTCACTGTACAATTCAAGACAATCTCTCTAACCCTGTCCTATTTCCCTAACTTCAGAATCATTTCTCCTTTTGGGTGACCTCAGGTATAGCCAAACAAAAACTCATGACTTTCCCTATAAATACCATGCCTTTTCCTATTTCATATTACCCCAACCTCCTCTTCATTCAGGCTTGACTGTTCTTTGTCAAACCTACATTAATGATCACTTCATACAAAATTTTCAGACAAAGCTCAGTTACTTTATGAAGCTGTCCCCACTCATCTTCTTTTATATACTATCACTCTGAGTGTAATTATATGCATTTATGTCCATTTAAAAATAAGCTAGAAGCATGGGAAGGGACATACAATTTTTTTAGACTGGATAAAATTTGAATTAACCTAGAACAAGTAAACACACACACACACACACACACACACACACTGGGGGTTGAGCCCAGGGCCATTTTATCACTAAGCAATATCCCAGGCCCTTTCTGTTTTTTATTTTGAGACAGGGTCTTGCAAAGTTGCTGAGGCTGGCTTTGAACTTATGATCCTCCTCCCTCAGCCTCCAGAGTCTCTGGAATAACAGGTGTGCACCACCACATCCAGTGAACAACTCAAATTTTAATAATTAGACATTGGTGAAAGGCATGCAGTCATCATCACTGTTACCATCATTGTCATAGTCATTGTCAAAATCAGAGGTAATACTGCATGTTCACTGAAGGCCAAATACCATTCAAAGCACTTAATATACATTTTTTTCAGTTAATTCTCATAGAAACACTATGAGATGAGTATTATTAGCTACATTTTTTTGATGAATACACTGAGGTACTGATAGATTAAGAAACCTGTTCAAGAGGACTCAAGTACTAAGCAGTGGAACAAAGTTTGACATTCAGAGATTGTAATTATAATCACCATGCTGCATAAAGAATTGATTGTGGAAACAAGAGCAGATAAGGAAGAAACCATAAATTAATATGACTGAACACTAACAAGAGTGTCTAGTTTCTCAAGAGACACACAGGATAAATCATGGAAAGCTTTGAATTATTTCACCAAATTTACTTTTATAGAAGTTATTCTGTGGATAATAGAGAGCTACAAAAGTTTTTTAGTAAATGAACAGTATAAAATCTGCCTTTAAAAGGAATGAGTGGAATTTGCAGATAACTGAAATTCAGCAGAAATCATTGGTTCTCTTCTTTATAATGTGTTCACCTCCTAAAGAACTAATTTTGATTCAACTGAAGATTTTGAAACAATGTAACCTATGCGCACACACTACATATGAAGAAAAAAGAATTCAGTTCTTTATAGACAATATGTAATAATAGTTGACTCTTGCTAACTTTATGAAATTATTATTATCCAGATCTCCCATTTCTTTGGTGTACACACACACACACACACACACACACACACACACACACACACGTGCGCATGCGCACAAGCGCATACATACCCAGACTTCTATAATTATTGGATGTATTTATCATCTGCATCTTTATTAAGTAAAGAAAAGAGTATGGAATATGTTTTCTCTGCATAAATCTTCCCCTTCCATTCTAGGCAGGCTGCAATTAGCAGCCAAAGCAATATTGACAGGGGCTTAGAAAGAACAATTGGAGATGTGAGAATTATGCGTATGAACTGAGTTTAACGAAATCCCTTTGCTAGTAGAAATGGAAGCACTAACAGATACTCGACTTATTAGTTGCTCATCTCATGCTCCCACTGGAACCTTCTGAAGGAAACCGCACAAAGCAAAAAATCTGCGCTGGGCAAACCTGCTGCAGCTGAAGTCTGAAACAACTCAGGCCGCTTACTGTGTATAGCTTCCAATCCTTGTTTGTGGTATAACCACGTCAGTAAACCTTGATTGTGGTTAATTAGCTTAACCTATTAAATTACTGAGTTGTTTAATAAGACACAGATTGGTTAATCTTTTGGCAGCACATCAAAAAGTATACCTTATATACCAGCTATCTCAATTTCTCATCTTTCTCTTTAAAATTTAATGTATTTTCCCACAAAACCTTCAACTATTCCAAATATGAGTTTCATTTCAGAACTCTAAACTCCCTGTTTGCTTGTATCAGGAAGTCACTGTATTCATTACCTTGGGGGGACATTTTTCAGTGAATGAAACCAAGTGTTCATACCAAGAGCTTATGCTTAGAATCTGGCATTTCCCTGGGAATTATTGACCTTTTGCTACAGCCCTAAAAGCAGACAAAGCCTGGTTTTAGACCCAAATCACATCATTTATATACTGTGGTGTAGAATTATATTATCTCAATCAAGTACTTGCTGGCTTTTTTTTTTTTTTTTTTTGTACCAAGGATTGAACCCAAGGGGTCTTAACTACTGAGCCACATCTCCAGCCCCTTTTCATTTTTTATGTTGAGACAGGATCTTGCTAAATTCCTGAGACTGGCTTTGAACCTCCAATCCTCCTGCCTCAGCCTCTGGAGCTGCTGGGATTACAGGAGGCATGTGCCATCATGGCCAGCTACTTGCCAGGTTCATGGGGAAGACTTTAGTTTTGCCCAAAGGTGCCTCTAGTTCCCAGCTCAGAGTAAGAGAGGCCAGTCTTAAGGTGCATGGGCAATGGCTTAAGCTTCTCAATGCTCATAACAGAAAGGCACAGACGACATCCATACATTAATTGATATTACGAGTATGTCTTTAATTAGCAGCCATTGCTGTAAAGCTATTGTCAGAAAGCAGAGCCCTGAATTATCTACCCAGATAGTACTTTAGCCAATACTTCTTCTCTACTTCCCAGATGTCCTTTCTAGAGAAGTATCATCAGTAACAACCTTCAGGAGCTACTCTGACTTGGGGATTTGGAAGGACAAACTGGTTATGTGTAGGCTAGACTCCTTCTGTCACATGGACCAACAGTTCTTTCCTGCTCTGCCTGATCCCTTTGTGGGATGGACTTCCCAGGTACAGGACTGCCCACAAGGAGTTTCTGAGGTCTAGCCATTGGAGGTCCACTTGCCTACATGTAGAGGCCATGTTTTCCAAACATCAGCTTTGAGAGCAATGAAGATGACATTTGTGTCCTCTGTCTGCTGATGGATATTTTTCAGTCAATTCAGAATGTGGTTGGAAAAAAAAAAAAAGGCGAGGGGAGCATCATTTATTTATTGGGTCCCCTGTAACACCCAATTATTACTAAAGCCTAAAACTGAGAAAAGTTAAATTTTTTTTTAATATTTATTTCAGTTGTAGTTGGACACAATACCTTTGTTTTTATTTATTTATTTATTTTTACGTGGTGCTGAGGATCGAACTCAGGGCCTCACACGAGCTAGGCAAGCACTCTATTGCTGAGCCACAACCCCAGCCATGAGAAAAGTTATATTTAGTCAAGACAACCTCTCAAGTCAGCGTTTCATTTCTTAAGGTTGTAAAAGTTTTAGCCCAGTTTCACATTACATTGACGATATATAGCTAGAGCATATTAATGTCAGAATTGTGTTCAGTGAGACAAGCATTAGGTTGACTTTTTACTGGAAGCCACTATTGAAAAGGGCTGCACAAATAACCTGTCTCTCCTGACAGTTGGTGACAAGATTGTCCATGATATGCATGTTATTCAATATTTTTTTGTTTACTCCATGTGGTAAATTTACGTTAGACAAGAAGAGCAGAAGAATATTGTCTTTTCTCAAAAATTGGTATGTCTACATGGCAAGGTAAAGATACTTATGAAACCTCTCAGATTTCTCTCTTTTGACTTCAGTATCAGGAAATTCTTGGTCTGACATAATGCTCGGGTGTGCACCTATCACAGTTAAAATAAATAGCATTCCTGCTTCAATCTTTTCATAGCTTTAATTTCTAATTTCTCTTTCAATAACATGCATACAATCAGTTTTGTAGGTCATCCCAAATTCTTTAAAATGTGAATTGGCACAGTTGAAAAAAAAAACAGAAAAATAAAAGTGAGGAACTCCTGGTTTATAATCCAGCTTGCAAAGAGCTTAACAACCATGACTTTTGAACTCACAACAATGGAAAAGCTGAACAAATGGAAAATCAACAATTCTTCTCGGATCCACCATGGAAATGAGAATTCAGGATAATACATATAGATGTACAACGTACAGAAAAGGAAACCCAGGAGCAGAATCTGGGGAACCAGAGGCAGGGGAGGAAAACTTAACCTGTAACTGAAGAATTTCTGGAGGTGCCACGTGGACAAGTCTGAGAACTAAAATCCCAAGCAGACCCTGCACACTTCAGTGAGTTTTACCTCCAAGACCCCTGTCAGATTCTCATAGTGAAGACTGAAGAAAAACATCCTTGTGCTGCTGACAGGTGGAGAGGAAAGAGAGTCATTGTGAAGTCAAAAGAGAGAGATATGAGAGGTTTCATAGGTATCTTTACCTTGCCATGTAAACATACCAATTTTTGAGTAAAGACAATATTCTCCTGCTCTTCTCAGCACCACATATAAATAAATAAAATAAAGGTCCATTAACAACTTAAAAAATTAAAAAGGAAATGTTAGAAATAAAATTTAAAAACTCACCATAAAAAATGCCTGAAAAAGAATATGAGCTTAAATAATGTCAATCAAAACTTCCAAATCTGAAATGCAAAGAGGAAAAAGAATGAGAAGTTTTAACAGAATATTCAAGATCTGTAGGATAAATACAAAAGATATAATATGTGACACAGAGAAAAAGGGAAAAGAAGGAAGAAATATTTGAAAAAAATAATGACTGATATTTTTTAAAAAGTAATAATTAACCTTAAACTATATATGCAGGAAGCTCAGAAAACACCAAACAGGATAAATTAAAAAATAAAACACCTATACTACACAGGTATCATCATCCATTTTCTATTGCTATAAATGAATATCACAGACTAGGTAATTTATAAAGAATAAAGTTTTTTTTTCTTCTCACAGTTCTGGAGGCTGGGAGGCCCAAGGTCAAGGGACCTTGGGAGATCCTTCTTGCTGGTGGGGGCTCTCTGCAGAGTTGTAAGATGGTGCAGGGCATCACATGGAAAGACAGGCATATTAATTTGGGTCTCTCTTCCTCTTATCAAGCCACTAATGCAATCATGGTAGTCCCATTCTCATAACCTCATCTAATCCTAATTATATCCCAAGGACCCCACTTTCAAACACCATTAACATATGACTTTTCAACCTGAGTTTTGGAAGTGACAAACACCCAGACCATAGCAGCATGTCACATGCAAAATGCAGACAGTGAAAATAGGGAGGACATCTTGAAAGATACCAAAGGGGGATGAGGGAGAGGAAGAAAGGGAGGGGAAGAGAAATACTGGGAATTGAAATGGAGCAAGCTTTGTTATATGCATTTATGAATATGTCAAAAGGAACCCCACTATTTTGTATTTAATACTAATGAATATTTAAAAAGGAAGAAAAATAAGGAGTATGTTGGAGTTCTCTTCAGAAACCATGCAACTGAGAAGATAATGGAGTGAACAAGTATTGAAGAAAAAACATGCCATCCTCCTGGGATTCTGTCTCCAGCTAAATTATCCTTCAAAAGTAAAGGAGACCTTGTGTCATGCCTCTTCCAGTCAAGGGAATGTGCTGAAGAACCTGGACCATTCAGCTGCAAGTTACTTCCAGTAGGAAACGGTGACCCCCTAACAGGACATGTCCCCCTGGCCTGTCCACTATCACAGGGATATCTCTGACCTGGATTCTAAGAGATTCCAAACTAAGCCAAATGCAGAGCTTTATGGTATGAGGTAACAGCCAGAAGATGTCTTCCCACAAAAGATCCGTGGTGGCCCATGGCAGTGAACTCCTGCCACTAATAGAGAAACAGACAAGTGGAACTGGTTGAACTGGGACCCCTGATAGAAAAGAAGGACAAATGAATAATTACCCACCCAACCAAAACTGAAGAAGAGCAAACAGGCCCAGCATTTCATAAAAAGGAGATAGAACAGGTGTTTTCTCTTTCAAGCAAGAGAAAATGGAGGAGTTTGTGTATAAGTTATTGAGAGGAACATTGGACAATCATCCCAGAGATGTGCTCCTTAACTGGATGAAACATGGTGGCTGCCTGCTACATGATCCCAGACTGCCCATGCCCTCCCTCAGCATCTTCCATACCCACACAGAAACTGGCACAGTCTGGATTTATCTGCTTGGTTTTATGCTCTTTCCTTTTGGAAATCTTTCCCATATTCAGATCAAATGTGTATTTCATGGTCTTTCCACAGGAGCAGGTAGTTTGGGGGATGTTCTTTGTGGGTACAGTGCTCTGCCTCAGTTTCCCCTAGCTCTTTCACATCATCTATTTTCATTTAGAGGAAGTCTTGGACTCATTCCAATGGAACTATACAGAGATCACTTTGCTAGTTATGGGGAGCTTTGTCTCTGGGCTCTGTTATTCCTATTGCTTCTGATAACCATCGTTCCACTACCTGTGTCCTGAGTATTTCTGAATCCCTGTGGCACAGTGGGACAGGTTTGCCCCCCCTAAGCATCAGAAGGCAAGAGAAAGAGTGTTCCTGGACTTGGTTTGTAGTGTTGGACCTGCTATGCACTTTAATCTCCCTGAGGGTTTTATCAACACTACCAGAGAGCCAGACGGGCTATTTCTCCCTTATTGCTATGATGGACACCACCAGAGCTGGTCAAATTCCCAAGCACTTCTGTCCCAGAAAATTTCACATATGGTTCTAACCTCATCAGATTTTCCACGTCCTGGTGATGGTGGCAGCCTTTGTGCACTTCTAGAGAGTTTCTAACCTTGTAGGTATTCCATTGTGGCTAAGAAAGTAGTTGTACTGATGACTTCCTTCTCTGAGCCTCACACCTGAGGAATTTCCCAAGTGCCTGAAGTAAAAGGAAAAGTCATTTCTTTGTAGAAGAAATTTTTAGCATGTTTCTGCAAACTGAGAGACCCACTGGGCAATGAATTATCCACAGCCATTTTCCTAGCTTGGGACAGAGGGGATGATCTAGCTTAGACCTCCTTCTCCTCAGCAAGGCAACTTATTTCCTGAAAAGACAATACCTTAAGCCCATGTTGAGATTCGCTCCTCCTCTTAACACTTAGGAAAAACTGGTGGGCTGGGCATTCTAACTGTGTTTTCTTAGACTGTGTTTTCCTATTTGGTATCATTCATCACATGGCATTTATACTGGTGTTTTCCTGGCTGGCCCTCTGTAGCATGGATGTGCCCTCTTCTTTTGGGACATGTGAGTAATAAATTTTTTTCTTTCAATGGCATTCGATTCTCCATGTAGGCACTTACTCACCTCCATAAATTAAAATCCTGTGGATACAAATAAAATACTGGAACTATTAAAGAATTCTGTTTCTTAAAGAAAATGTTGCTCTCTTTTCCTATCCTTACTTCGTGACCTGGTTTATAATAAGACACTCATTTTTGTAGCATACTTCTCAAAATAAATTATAACTGATCCATCTTCCTAAGACTTAGCTTCCTATTTGCAGGCAAAAGAACAAAGCCTCCAGCTTTTACATAAACCAGCTAATCATAAAAGTGTATCTGTTTCAATAACTTGCATTTTAATTTTTTTCTTGTCAAAATAATATAAAATTAAAATGAGGGAAGATATTTAAATTAATTCTAAGCTTTAAAAAGAATAAAGGAGAAACAAAGAAATTCTCAGGCAAACAAAAATTGAGGGAATTTGTTGCCAGAACTACTTTGCTAGAAATATTTAAACAAATTCTTTAGAAAGAAGGAAAACTAAGTAAGTCAGAAACTCACCTCTAAGCAGAGGAAGAGTATCAGAGAAGGAATAGATGAAAATACAATAAAATTTTTTTATTTTTCTTGTTCTTAATTGATCTGACAGAAACCAGTCCAAAATAACAGAAATAATTTGATGGTTATATCTTACAGATAAGTGAAATGAATTATATCAGTGTTGAAAGAGATGTTGTAAGAGATGGGATGAACGAGTTCAAATTTCTCTGTTTTGAAGTATTTACATTACTCATAAAGTGATGCAGTGTTGATGAATGAAGACTTGAATTATTAGGGCAACTTCTAAACAAAGTAAAAAGAGAAGAGTAATGGATATTCAAAGAGATAAGGGAAAATGCAATTATAAAATGCTGTTAAAACTAGAGAAGGCAGAAAAAGAGTGGAAGTCAAGAAAATAACAACCAAAAAAGAGAGGACAATGACCAGAAAACAGTAATTAAATAGTAGATTTATCCAAATATATTAATAACCACTTTAAGTATCAATGGTCTAAACATAACAATCAAAAGACAGGATAGCCAGGTGCAGTGGCAGATGACTGTAATCCTAGCTACTCAAGAGACTGAGGCAGGAGGATCATAAGTGAGACCCTGACTCAAAATAAAAATAAAAAGGGCTAGAGATGTAGCTCAATGGTAGAGTCCCCCTGGGTTTAATACCCAGTGCCGGCGGGGGGAAGTAGGGGGGGACAGAAGGTTATCAGAGTGGATTTTAAAGAAAAAAAAAAGACACAAATATGTGCTGTTATAAGCATCCAACTTTAAATATAAAATCATTCATTTCAAATGATATCATGATATTGACATTGATGATTTAAAAAAATTCCCAGTAAACTATGAATAGAGGAGAACTTCCTCAATTTGATAAAGAATATCTATTAAAAATACTATTAATATCATATTCAATGTCAAGTAACGACAAGTATTGTCACTAAGATCAAGAAAATGGCAAGTATGTCCCCTTTTGCCACTCTTTTTCAAATCTAACTGGAAGTCCTAGCTAATAAGTCAAGAAAAGGAAATAAAAGATTTATGGATTGTTAAGTGTGTTAGAGTTCTCTAGAGGAACAGAATCAACAAGAAGTGTGATTATAAAAAGGGGATTTATTAGATTGGCTCACATGACTAGAAGCTAGATAGTCCATAGTGGCCATCTGCGGGCTGGAGAGTTGGAAGAACCAGTAGCTGCATAGTTCAAGAGGCTGAAGCCTCAGAACAAGAGGGATCAATGGTTTTACCCCAGTCTGAGAATGAAGGCTTCTGGAAACTCCCCAGAGAATCACTGGTAGAGTCCACTTTGAAAGGGTGAAGGAGCAAGAGTCTGATATCTTGAGGCGACTGCTTGCAGTAGCAATGAACATATTCTAGAAGAATCAAGCTTGCATCTGCTGCTGCTTCTTTGTTCTTCCAATTTCTATTCCATCCAAGCCACCATCCTATTGGACAGCACTGCCCGCACTTACGGAAGTCTCCACTTCAGTTTGCTATCCCACATGCCAATCATTCCTAGACAAACGCTCATTGACAGACCCCAGAAGCCTTTTAATCCTCATTTCTTAATCCAATCAAGTTGAAAATTCAAATTGACCATTATATTAAGGAAAAATATCTGCTTTGATAGTAGATGTCATGATTGTAGAAAATGCCAAAGATTAAAAAACCAAAATAAAACAAAAAACCTCTTAGAATGACTATATCACAGTTGCAAAATATAAGGTATGAGCAATTGGAATTTGAATTAAAAATATAATATCATTTACATCAGCAACAAAAAAGAGAAAAAAAGATATATATCTAACATAATATGTATAAGGTCTATGTGAGGAAACTATAAAACTTTTGTGAAAGAAATAAAAGAAGATCTAAATATATGAAGAGGAAGACCCAAAATTGCCAACGTATTAATATTTCCCAACTTTATCTATGCAGTCTCAATCAAAATCTCAGCAACTTATTTCACAGATGACAAACCTTCTACAGTTTATATGAAGAAGCAAAAGATCCAGGAGAGCCAATACCATGTCGGAAAAAGAAGAAAATTGGAGGACTGACATTACCTGACTTGAAGACTTCACTATAAAACAAAACTGCAGGACAGTATTGGTGAAATAATAGAAAAAGAAATCAACAGAACAGAATGGAGACCTCAAAAATAGAGCTGTACAAATTTTACCAACTAATGTTTGATAAAGGGGCAAATGTAATTCAATATTGAAAGGACAATCTTTTCTTTAATGCTGAAATAATATATAATCTATATAGAAAAACATGAATTTAAACCATACGTCCTCTTCAAAAAATAATTCAAAATTAATCACAGACCTAGATGTAAAGTACAAAACAACAACGACCCTACAAGATAACAGGAGAAGATCTAGATAACCTTGGGTTTAGCTATGACTTTTTAGATACAACATCAAAGGCAAAATCCACAAATGAGAGAATGGATAACCTGAATTTTATTAAAGTTAAAATGTTATGCTTTGTGAAATGAAAATGTCAAGTGACTGAAAAGACAAGCTACAGAATAGAGACAAAATGTTTGCAAGAAATATTCAAATATTTGAAGAAAATCTAGCTTTAAAAAGACTTTGAAATTAACTGTACATCTTTCAGGCATTTCCATTAGTGTAAGAAAAAAATATATAAATATTTACTATGCCTTTTTCTACTTTGCATTGTTGTAGAATGCTAGGTAATATGATACAAAATATAAGAATGGTAAATATCGATAAGGTGGCGTTAAAAATATTATTATTTGTAGATGATATTCTTGATCATCTAGAAAATCCAAAACAATCAATTGAAAATAACTTGAACTAAACATGAAAATATAGGATGAATGCACAAAACCCTAAAATAACCAGTGGTTGTGTAATTAGAAGTTGATTCTACTTAAAATAATAAGTAAAAAGATAAAAACACATAAGAGGTTGGTAGAGCAAGATGATGGCTATGATCCTCCATCAATTGTCTCCCCACAGACACACCAAGCTAAACAGCTATTCATGCACCAGTTATATTCACAAGTGCTAAGGAAATCGGGTGAGAAACCACAGTGCTTATTTTTAGAATAATAAAATGAAAAGATTCATTGAAGAAATCAGGAAGGAAAGAGTTGCCTGTGTCATCCCTCCAACTAACTCCAAGAAGTCCAGTATGGAGAGAGGTGCCTTTCACTTAGGGGAGGAAGAGAAAATAGAGTCCAGATCCTCAGGTTGAAACACAGAACCAGGCCCTCCACTGCTAGGCAAAGCCCAATCACCCCTGTAGCCAGGCAAATACCCGCAGAGTGAGTTGCTGAAACTATGGAAAGGCCAGGTGGCTGACTATGACCATGACCTCTCCTTCAACTATGTGCTGCAGAGTAGGGAGCAAAGTACAAAACCTAGCATAAGATTTCATCTTGGAGCCCAATGCCAGGCCCACTATGGTGAGACTTGGCACTCAGTAGAAACTGAAGGCCCTGTATGCAGGCCAGAGCTCAGAGATAGAGTCTCTAGCCTGGCCTGCTATTGGCCAGAGAGACCTGAGCACTGGTGGGACTCACTTCAGTTTCATATGCATCGTTTCCAGACTTGTAGTGAGTGACCTAGGGCCCAGCCACTGATTTCCTGAGACTATGCAGACTGCTGCAACTATGAGACAGCTTAATTTGTTGGTAGTTAATCTATCATTCTCTTGATTCATTATTTCTGCCTTTGCCTTTATTTTGAAATGGTTTTTCCTTTCTGCCACCCTCTAGGTCATATGAAGAGTACTGAAGTATCTCCCAGAGTCATTTGTGATTTCATTTTTCTCTTGCTTTCAAGTCTTTAATTCAAACTACTCAATTTTTTTGAGCAAGGAGTAGCAAATTGCTTCAATCCCATTTATTGATAATTTTTCCTAATTTAAACTGTTTTCTTAATACTATAATATTTACATATATTGGATCTGTTCCAGAACAAATTATAGGCCACAAAACAGATCTTATCAAATTTTTGAAAATTGAAATAATCACTGAATATCTTTTCTGACCACAATGCAAAGAAACTAAAAATCATTAATGAGAAAAAAAAAATTACAAATACATGGAAACTATACAAATACATGAAAATTAAACAATTTGTTCTTGAACAATCAATGTATCAAGGAAGAAATCAAGAAAGAAAATTTAAAATTTCTTGAAACAAATAAAAATGAGGACAAAACATATTGAAACCTTTAGGATATGGCAAAAACAGTACTAAGAGGAAAAGTTTATAGTGATTAAGGTCGACATAAAAAAAGTAGAAGAATCTCAAATAACTATCACTGCATCTTAAGAAACTAAAAAAAAAAAAACAAGAACAAGCTAAACTCAAAATTAGTAGAAGGACAGAAATAATAAAGATCAGAGTTGAATAAATGAAATGGAAACAAGAAACAAAAGAGAGAGAGAGAGAGAGAGAGAGAGAGAGAGAGAGAGAGAGAGAGAGAGAGAACAATACTGCCAAAGAAAACAAAGAGCTGGTTCTTTGAAAGATAAATAAAATAGATTAACTCTTAGCTAGACTACAAAAAAGTAATAGAATACTCAAATAAATAAAATCAGAGATGAAAAGAGAGACATTACAACTGACACCACAGAAATACAAAAGATCATTATAAATTATTATGGGAAACATAAGGCGACATATTTGATAACCTAGAAGAAATGAACAAATTCCTAGATACACGCACCTTACCAAGACTGAATCGTGAAGAAACAGAAAACTTGAACAAATCAATAACAAACAGCAAGATTAAATTGTAATAGAAAGTATCTCATCAAAGAAAAGCCCTCAACCAGATACCTTCACTGTTGAATTCTACCCAACACTTACAGAACAACTAAGACCAATTCTCCTTAAGTTTTTTCAAAAAATAGAAAAGGAAGAAATTCTTCCTAATACACTCTAAAAGGCCAGAATTACTCTGATATCCAAACCAGTTATAAACTCTCTACCTCAAAAAATCTTCAGGTCAATATCCCTGATGAGCATATGCACAAAATACTAGCAAATAAAGCCCAATGGTACATTTTAAAACATAATGGTCTGGGGATGTAGCTTTGTGGTAGAGTATTTGCCTAGTATGTGCAAGGCCTTAGGTTTGAAGCACAGCACCAAAATAAATAAATATGCACACACACACACAAAACACACACACACACACACTTGCACACATGCATATTCAAGTGGGATTCATTCCAGGGATGCAAGGATTGTTCAATGCATGCAAATCAATAAGTGTGATATGCCATGTCAACAGAATGAAGGAAAAAAGCCATACAGTCATCTTGATAGATGCAGAAGTTTTTTGTTTTTTTTTTTTTTTTTAATAAAGTTCCAAATCCTTCATGATAAAAACTCAACATATAAATATAGAAAGAATGTGCCTCACCATAATAAAGACATTTTTTTTGGTACCAGAGATTGAAACCAGGGGCATTTAACCATGAGCCACATCACCAGCCCTATTATTATTATTATTATTATTATTATTATTATTAATTATTTGAGATAGGGTCCCGCTGAAATGCACTGAATTACTCAAAGTGCAGGAAACATATACAACTATAGACAAATGGGATTTCAAACTAAAGAGCTTCTGCACAGCAAAGGAAAAAATCAACAGAGTGAAGAGACAGCCTCCTGCATGGAAGAAAATGTAGGAATATATAAGGGACTCCAAAAACTCAACAGCGTAAACCAAATAAACTGATTAAAAATGGGCAATAGGTTAACAGACATTTCTCAAATAAGGACAATAAATGGCCAACAGATAACATAACAATGCCCAAGATCACTAATCATTATGGGAATGCAAATCAATACCACAATGAGATATCACCTTGCCACAGCAAGAATGACAATTATCAAAAAGAGTAAAGATAACAAGTGCTGGCAAGAATGTGGAGAAAAAGGGAATTCTTACATACTATGATGGGAACGTAAATTGGCACAGTCATTATGGAAAACAGCATAGAGTTTCCTCAAAAAATTAAAACTCAACCCTGCACAAAACTCAATTCAAAGTGGATCAAGAACCTAGGCATAAAACCAGAGACCCTGCATTTAATCCGTCAGGTGGGCTTAGGCCCCAACTTCCTTAATAAGACTCCTATAGTGTAAGAATTAAAATTAAGAATCAATTAATGGGATGTATTCAAACTAAAAAGCTTCTTCTCCCCAAAAGAAACAATCAGTGAGGTGAATAGAGAGCCTACATCTTGGGAGCAAATTTTTACCACTTGCACATCAGAGCACTAATCTCTAGGGTATATAAAGAACTCAAAAAGCTAAACCCCCAAAAAACAAATAGCCCAATCAATAAATGGGCCAAGGAACTGAGCAGACACCTCTCAGAAGATGATATACAATCAATCAACAAATATATGAAAAAATGTTTAACATCTCTAGCAATTAGAGAAATGCAAATCAAAACTACTCTAAGATTTCATCTCACTCCAGTCAGAATGGCAGCTATTATGAAGACAAACAACAATAAGTTTTGGCGAGGATGAGGGGAAAAGGCACACTCATACACTGCTGGTGGGACTGCAAATTGGTACAGTCAATATGGAAAGCAGTATAGAGAATCCTTGGAAACTGGGAATGGAACCACCATTTGACCCAGCTATCCCATTCCTTGGTCTATACCCAAGGGACTTAAAAACAGCATACTACAGGGACTCAGCCACAACAATGTTTATAGCTGCACAATTCACAATAGCTAAACTGTGGAACCAAACTAGATGCCCTTCAGTAGATGAATGGATAAAGAAAATGTGGTATATATACACAATGGAATATTATTCAGCAAAAAAAAGAGAATAAAATCATGGCATTTGCTGGTAAATGGATGGAGAATATATAATGCTAAGTGAAGTTAGCCAATCCCCCCAAAACAAATGCTGAATGTTTTCTCTGATATAAGGAGGCTGATTCATAATGGGTTTGGGATGGGGAGCATGAGAGGATTAGACGAACTCTAGATAGAGCCAAGGAGTGGGGAGGGTAAGGGAGAAGGAATGGGGGTAAAAAATATGGTGGAATGAAATGGACATCATTACCCTAAGTACATGTATGAAGACACGAATGGTGTGAATATACTTTGTATACAACCAAAGATATGAAAAATTGTGTTCTGTATGTGTAATCTGAATTGTAATGCATTCTGCTCTCATATATAACAAATTGGAATAAAAGATTTTTAAAAATCCATATAAATATCTAAATAAAATAAACTAATGTTCAAATCTTTAAAAATTAGAAGCAGAACTACCATATGATCCAGCCATCCCACTACTGGGCATGTATAGAAAGGAAATGAAATCAATCTGTCATGAAGAGACATCTGCAGTCCCATGTTCATTGCGACCCTTCTCACAAGTGCAAAAAAGGGGAAATAACCTAAGTATCCATCAACTGGTGAATAGATAAAGAAAATGTAGTAACATATACACAAAGAAATACTATGTGACCATAAAAAAGAATGAAATCCTACCACTTGCAGCAACACAGATGGACCATCATATAAAGTGAAATAAGCCAGGCATAGAAAGACAAATACTCCAGGATCTCATAGAAGTTGAGAGTAGAATGGTGATTACCAGAGGCTGTGGATAATAGGGCAGGTGGAAGGACACAGGGAAAAGTTGATCAATGGGTACTAAGTCACAACTAAAGAAGAGCAAGACGTCCTGATGTACTCTTGCACAGAAAGGTAAATATAGACAACAATAACACATTGTACCTTTCAAAAAGATAGGGAAAAGGATTTTCAAAGTTTTCACATAAAGGAACAATAAATGTTTGATGGAATGGATATATTTAACTTGATTAAAAAATTAGGAAATGTATACATGTATTATTATCCGGTACCCCGTTAACCCATTGTATCCAATCATTTTACATGTAGGATAAACTGAGCAACAGATATACCAATTATGGTCACTTTGAAACAAATGTTACATTTTTAGGGCTCTATTCTTTTGAGAAAAGTAACAGGCATGCAATTAGAGTACAATTAGTGTATGATTATTTGAAAAAAAATAACATGTATATGAAATATAATGTGAAATATATATAAAGGATATAAGTTCTAGATTATGATTTCCAACCTATTTTAATGTACCTCTGTTAATTTTGTTGAAATAGTTGCAGAACTGAAAATTTAGAACTTAATAGTTTAATATGTACATGTTTTATGTTTTTCATATCCGTTTAAAAAATTTTTTTAAATTATATATCTGATGAACTTAACAATAAATATGTAATACTTACATGAGGATAACTATAAAGCTTTGTTCTGAGGATAACTGTAAAACTTTTTTGAACAATATAAGAAATACTAGAATACTATATGTGACCAAATAAATCAATATTCTGTATTTGAGAACTTAAAATGTTAAAATGCCAGTGTTCTCAACATTAACATGCAAATTCAATACAATCCCAATCAATTTTCCCCTAGAATTTTTAAACCGTGGGATTGAATCTCAAGTTAACTAGGAGAGAAATAGCTGGGAACAGTAGTATAACTAGTTACCAAAATAAAAACAGTGTGATAGTAGAGAAATTCAAAAAGTAAAAATGTGTTTAAAAAGTGTCTAAAACAGATTCATGTAGTATATAAATATTATAATATAAAAAAATATAATATAAAAAAATTCAAATTCATGAGGAAAAACTATCAATAAATGGGATTGAAACAATTTGCTACTCCTTGCCAAAAAGAAAAAAAAAAAAAGGAATTGTTCGAAGACAAGACTTAAAAGCAAGAGAAAAATGAAATCATAAAAGAATTTGGGAAAGACTTGAATACTCTTCATATGACCTGGAAGGTGCTAGAAAGGAAAAAGGGGAAAAAGCCATTTCAAAAAAGAGACAAAGGCAGAAACAATGAATCAAGAGAGCGACAGAACTGACTACAAACAAATTAAGCTGTGTCTAGACACATAGAAAACACATTAGAGGGACGTTTTTCTCTGATGAGATTAAGAGTTATATTTTTTTCCTTCTTCAATGTTTTTTAGCTTTTCAATTTTTCTTTAAAAAGTATTGTCTTTATAGTCACTAAAATGCTGTTAAACATATTATTAGTATGGTTATTACTTTAAGATAAAGGGTTTAATTGGGAAACTTGACTAAACCTCACCAGAATTGACTGAATATCTCCCTGTGGGCACGATTTCTTTTAACAATTGAAAATTTACTGCTTGGGTTTATCTTTTAATATTTGTCTTTCTGTCTCATATGCAAATTCACTGGTCTATCTTATTGGAGATTCCAAAGGAGAATTATTTCCTAAAGTCTTAAGGATTCTATTGTAAATAATGAAAACCTCTCTCTCAAGCTTTTTGAACAGCACCAGAATGGAAAAAGTTATGTAGTTCAGAGGAGAAAACTGCTTGAAAAACGCATGAGCTCAGACCTCTACTCAGGCATGAGGGCATGTCTTCTTTTGAGTGCAACTTAGCACAGGTGCTGTGATATATATACTAGGTGCTTAATCAATCAATATACGCTTAGTAAAAGAGTCTTTCCATTTGAAAGAAAGTGAAAGCCAGGGAACTCCTATTCTCTCCACCCTTATGTTACAGAGACAAAAAATGAAATTTGAACACACTAAGCATTTAGACGCCACGAGGAGTTGATTCAAGTAACTGGAATCCAAGGGGGAAAGATGTGGATTTGGATCACTAAAGAAAGAAAAAAAAATCCATGCTGAAGTCTTTCAAAACATAGTATCAGCCAAATAAATATTAAATATACCATGTGACCACTTTTTGTCCTATATAGGGTAAACAACACAAAAAAAAGAATGTAAGAGCCATAATTCTGAACATTTTTTTCTTATTTTCTTAGTACTGAATGTGACTGAATCTTTATCAAAAACAATAAAACCTAAAAATAAAAACCCACCTAATCTCAATTGGGAATTAATTAAAGCACCTTGTTAATATGGTTTATTTTGGTAACATTTCTCTTTAGAGGCAGAAAGCCAATTCCATAAATTATTTACATAAATGATGTTTATCCTGCAGCAGTCTCTGTGAAGAGTGAAGGACTTGATCATCTAATATCATGTTGTTAGTGCTTCATACCCTTAGCAGGAATAATGAAGATCTTTTCTTCTCTTTATCATAGTGACAACTTCCTAATTCATCAAAGATATTTGATGTCCTGTTCAAGTTTGTTAATGATCCATCAGTTTTGCAAGTTTCAAGTATCATGTTGTGCATTCTTCTTCATTAAATTCAAAAAGTAAATACTCCTCTGAGGACATAACCCTGTGATGTCTAGTGCATGCACCTTTCAGTTTGTGGATGCTTCTGGGTATCTGGGCACATGATATTTAATGGGATTTTTTTTAAAGGCTGTACTAATTAATCTCTGTCTTTAATTTTGCATTTCTATGTAGTATAGAATTACAGGTGGAAAGTGTGTGTGTGTGCGTGTGTGTGTGTGTGTGTGTGTGTGTGTGTGTTCTCATCTGGAATTTAATATACTAGCAGGATAAAGTAATTGAGTATGCATCTATACACAGTTCTCTAGAAAACATCAGACTGCACACTAGCCACCAACATTTGCAGACCGAAAAGGGGTTCTTTTACGGTATACAAATAAAGACTCTCCACTGAAATTACCATTTTTCAAACTACCACTTGCAACAAGGTGGTCACTTAGAAAAATATTCTCTCCCAAACCAAGGCAATTTAACATTTCTGCCCTTAACTATATCTCCTTTCATTTGGCTTTTGAGGCTTATTTTAATAAACCATTATCCTAGAAAATACATATCGCTTTCAAATGTAATTAGTGTAAATATTCTGAAAAGAACAGCAATGCTAAGCTGAGGATATAGCTCAACTGGTAGAGCACTTACCTAGCATGCCCAAGGCCTGGGTTTTAATCCCCAGCATCACACACACAAAAATAGAATGGCTGTTTAAAGTACTGTTTTAAAAAAGTAGTGCTTGTAAAAAAGAAAGACCTTGTATAGAAACTTCCCTAAAATCTGAAATGTATAAAAAAAACAATAAGGGTTTTTATTGAAATATGCAAAACTGTAATGGATATAGACTGAACTAGATGATCAATCTTTCAACTCCAAAGGCACAAAGAGTTTTGATGAAATTTTAAAATAGTAACTTCAGAGAAGGAAAACACATAGAAAAACTACACAGGGGATGAGAATTGCTTCTTAAGTTTCCCAGCATGAAAAAACCATAGAAACAAATTTATTTAAGTAAAAATAATGTGCTATTTTGAAGAGCAAGGTGACATTTAGCAAATGTTAACAAATACATATTCATCCTGTATTTACTAAGCTCTTGCTGCAAGCAAGCAAATTTCCTTTTTTATTGAACTTATATTCTATGGGGAGAGACAGAACATGTGAGTAAAGAATCAAATAAGTCATTTGATTTCAGATTGTGATAAAAACTGTGAAAACAATAAGCTGGGAAACAAGATAGAAGATGACAGGGGATGTGGTGAGGTGAGGGGAAGCTTTAGACACTGTGGTCCAAAGGGGTTTCTCTGAGGTTATATTTGAACAGAAATCTAAGTAATGAAGAGAAAATAGCCACATGAACATCCTTGGGTGCAGTTTTCCAGGCTAAAGCACAAGAGCTGTATGGAAGTACGTTTAGTGTAAGTCAGCTTTACACTACTGTGCCCAAAACACTAGAGGAGAATTATTTTGGCCTGTTCAGAGATTTGTCCATGGTCAGCCAGCTCCATTGTTTTGGACCTGCGGTGAGGTAGGACATCATGGTAGAAGGGTGTGCTGGAGAAAAACTGCTCAGCTCATGGCAAATGACCTACTTCTTCCCAACGTGGTTTATCTGCCTACAGTATCCACCTTTTCCCAGTAGTACATTCAGCTATCAATGGACTAACCCACTGATGAGGTCAGAACCCTCATAATCTATTCCCTTCCCAAAGCCCTACCTTTGATCATTGCTGCACTGGGGAACACGCCCTCAACACATGAGTCTTTGGGGGAGCAACAGAGAGAAAGACAGATGGATGGATATATGGATGGGAAGTGTTTTAGTTAGCTTTTTCACTGCTGTGTGGTCCAAAGACCTGACAAGAACAATTAGAGGAGGAAAAGTCTATTTGTTGGCTCGAGGTTTCCAAAGTATCAATCCATAGAAGGCCACCTCCATTCCTCAAGGCTCCAGTGTAGCAGAACATTATGGTGGAAGTGTGTGGCAGAGGAAAGCAGTCAGGGACGTGGCACCAGGAAGCAGAGAGAGCACTCTTCTCAATAAGGACAAAATATAAACTCCAAGGCACTCACTTCCTCTAGCCTTAGCCTATCTGCCTACAGTTACTGCCAAGTTTATCCCTATCAGTGGATTAATGTCCTGATTAGGATAAATCTTTTATAACCCAGTCATTTAATCTCTAAACTTTCTTGCATTGTCTCACATATGAGCTTTTGGGGATACCTAATATCTAAACCATAACAGATATGTAGATAAACAGCTAACAGAGACCTATTTAGAATACTCCATCCAACAATAAAAAAAATACACATTTTTTTCTTAAGTTTATATGAAATATTCTCCAGCATAGACTAAATGATAGGCTATAGTCTTAATAAATTAAAAAGACTGAAGTCACACTAAGAATATTTTCCCACCATAATCGAATGAAACTAAAATAAAAAAAAAAAGAAGGAAAACTGGAAAATTGGTAAACATATGGGAACCAAACAACACACTCTTAAACAATCAATGGGTCAAAGAAAAAATTACAAAGGAAATTAGAAAACACATTGAGTTAAATAAAAGCAAGATACAATTTACCAAAACATAGGACATAGCAAAAGCAGTGCTAAGAGAGAAATTATTACTGTAAACATATTTTTTAAAGAAAGAGCTCAAATCAATAATCTAATCTTATACTTTAAGGAACTAGGAAGTGATAAGCAAGTTAAACTCCAAACTAATAGAGAAAAGGAAATAATAAAGATTAAGGTAGAAATAAATAAAACAGAGAATAGCAAAGCAATAGCAAAAAATCAATGAAATCAAAAGTTGATTCTTAAAAAATATTGATGAAGTTGACATATCTTTAGTTATATTGTCTAAAAAAAAAGAGAGAATACCCAAATTACCAAAAACAGAAATGAAAGTGGGGACATTACTACTAGTTTACAGAAAAAAAACCAAAACACACACACACACACATAAGAGAATAAAATGAACAATTATATACCAACTCATTGGGTTACCTAGCTGAAATGGACAAATTACTGGAAACATACAGTCTACCAAAACTGAATCATAATTAAGCAGAAATTTTTAATAGATCTATAACTAACAAAGAGATTGAATCAGTAATCAAAAATCTCCCAAGAGGGGCTGGGATTGTGGCTCAGAGATAAAGCGCTTACCTAGCATGCATGAGGCACTGGGTTCCATCCTTAACACCATATAAAAATAAAATAAAGATATGTGTCTATGTATAACTGAGAAATAAATATTAAAAAAGAAAACCTTCCAAGAGAGAAAAGCCCTAGACCAGAGGGCTTCACTGGCAAATTCTAAAACCAAAATGTTTAAACAAGAATTAACCGAATATTTCAAGAAGAATTTACATCAATCTTTTTCAAAACCATCCAAAAACCTAAAGAAATGGAGCACTTTCTAACTTATTCTATAAAATCAGCATGATCCTGCTACCAAAAATCAGACAACCACACACGGGAAGAAAATTTTTAAAAATCCAAATCTCTAATGAATCTTGATGTGAAAGTCCTCAATAAAATAACAGCAAAGTGGATTTAGTAGCCTATTAAAAGGATTACTCACCATGACCAGGTAGGATTGATTCCTGTAATATAAGAATGGTTTAACATATGAAAACTCAATCAATGCAGTACTCCACTTTAATAGAATGAAGAAAATGAAGAAAACTGCACGTGATCATCTCAATTGATGCAGAAAAAGTATGTGACAAAATATAACACTCTTGATGGAAAAAAAACCACCCAATAATAGAATAACATTTATTATAACATTTATTATGCCTGTTTACAACTATAAACACTGTTTAGAGCCACTTTTACTGTATCCCATAAGTTTTAGTATGTGGCGTCTTGTTTTCATTTAGCCCAAGGTATTCTCTAACTCCCTTTATTATTTCTTCTTTGACTCATTGGTTGTTCAAGAGTATGTTGTTTGGTTTTCACATATTTGTGAATTTTCAGCTTTTCCTTCTGTTATTAATTCTAGTTTCATTTCGTTATTATCAGAAAAGAGAATATTTGTATGACTTCAATCTTCTAAAGTTCAGTAAAGCTTGTTTTATGACCTAACAAACTTATGATCTATTCTGGAGAACATGCTTGTGTACATGAGAAAAATTTGTGTTCTGTTAATATTATCTATTCTTTTTTTTTTTTTTTGGAGGGGATGGGTACCAGTGATTGAACTCAGGGGTACTCAGCCTCTGAGCCACATCCCCAGCCCTATTTTGCGTTTTATTTAGAGACAGGGTCTCACTGAGTTGATTTGTGCCTCACTTTTGTTGAGGGTGGCTCTGAGTTTGAAATCCTTCTGCCTCAGTCTACTGAGCCACTGGAATTACAGGCCGGCACCACATCGCCCGGCAATTTCTATTCTTATTTTTTATTTTTATAAACATATTGAATGCTGAACTTTGTGAAATACCTTTTTTTAAATCTATTAAAGTGATTATACATACTTTTTCCCTTTAGGGTATTGATAAAATACAGTATTTCTTTTTTTTTAATTTTTTATTTATTTATTTTTTTGTGGTGCTGAGGATTGAACCCAGGGCTTCGCACATGCTGGACGTGCACTCTACCGCTGAGCCACAACCCTAGCCCCAAGATATAGTATTTTCTTGGTTTTACTAATGTTGATTCCCCTTGACAGTCCAGGGAGCAAGCTAGTTAGTGATGGCATATTTTAAGAATACTGCTAAATTACAATAACTACTGTTTTATTGGTGTCTTGGCATAGATATTAATAAGTAAGGTGTGGAGAGCAGGTCGTGCCTGGCTCAGAGTTATTTCATGATGTACAGAACAGCAGCTTTCAAGTTGGGCCTAAACCTGAGTTACTGCATTATGTAAAGCAGTAATTTGTCGTGAGCTACACCCTTTTCAGTACAAAGCCAAGGTAGAATGATGCTACACCTTGTCTATACAAGTAAACAACCACTATCTACCTGGCACAACCATAACTCACAAATTGATAAATAACTTGTGTAAGCCGACTTATCAAATTAAATCAAGGAGTACCTGTACATGTGTATATTCCAAATCATATCAGGAACACCAGACATGTGAGTTTATTAACCTCACTAGAAGCAACCCCCTTACCTAAGAACCATAAAATGAAGAACCTCCTGAGACAAGATACAGTGGCACCCTGACCCTGTCACCTGGTCACTCCTCAGGAGACTTGCCTGGGAAAATTATCCCAAACTACAAACTTTCCAATGTGTTATCTGGGTTTGGAGGAGTGCGGTTTCTCCTGCTCATGACAACCACTCATGGCCCACTCCACTTGACATTCATGCTGACCTCCAAGCTGACACTCAGAAATTGCCCTCTGAATCTTGGCGTAGAATAAGTTCTCCTTGTTTGACAGCTCTGTGGCCCTGCACAGGATCTGTGGCTGATTCATAATCTTATCTGACCACCTACAGTGACTCTTTGCATTTGTATCTGCTCTCTGTCTTTGCTCTCAGTTCAGCCTCCTGAACCCCTGTGGCTGCCTTAACCCTATCTTAGCCTTTCTGTATGATTGTGTCAAGTATGAAGCATGACTTGAATGTTACAGATGTCAGAAATTAAGACTGGAAAAAAAGAACTTGTGAGTGCCTGGCTATGACCACCAGGTGACCCACAAGTATTCCGTGAAGTGCCACTGAGGAAAGTGATGTAGCCACTTTATTGTGATTTGATAAATTCTAATATGTGGAAAGACACAAGCATGTTTGGTCTGTGTTAATGATATAGCTTGTCCGCAGCACGAGGTTTGCTCTGTCTTGTTAGGTTTCTGTGTAGTGTTAAACTTTCATAAATACAATATAAAGGATTTTCTCTGTTGGTGTTTTAGAACAGTTTAATTCTATTTCATTTAGTTGGTTCTTAATAATTTTAAAGAATTAACAATAAAACCATCTTTGCTGGGGCTGAGGCTGTAGCTCAGTGGTAAAGTTCTTGCCTTGCGTGTGTGAGGCACTGGGTTCAATTCTCAGCATCCCATAAAAATAAATAAAGATACTGTGTGTTCATCTACAACTAAATAAATATTTTTAAAACACACCATCTTTGCTTAGAGATTTTAATAACACTCTCCTGTAGCTTTTTCAGCCACTCTGTCCATGTTTGTTTTGATTTGCCTTTCTTTTTTTCATTTATATTTTCAAAATCTTTTGATTTCCCCAATACCAAATGTTGTTTGCCCTTTTCATTCATTATTTTGTCTATTTGTTATTTTTTCCCTTGTCTTTTTATTTTATTACTACATTTGTCAGTGATTTATATACTTTTTGTCTGGATTTTTATCCTCCAAAAAACAGCTTCTTCTCTGTAATTCTACTATATTTTCTTTTGTATAAATGTCTGGTTAGACTTTGTGATTTCTTCTCTGTAGTCTATGACTTTTTATAATGAATATAAATAATTTTATAGCTATTTATACCTTTTTCTCATTTATAAATATTAATATAAGACATATGTTTAGCATTTATTCCATTTTATATTAAGATTTTGTTTATCACCACTATTCTCCTATGTATGGTCTCTTCTGTATTAGGTTTTAGAGGAGTGTGTGTGTGTGTGTGTGTGTGTGTGTGTGTGTGTGTGTGTGTGTGTTTATCTGGATAATTTTGGATCTTTGGGTAATTTTGGAGGCATATTATCTGCTTTTTGAATAGTCTACATCTACTACCATCATTTTCTTTTTAGGTACGAGAGATTGAACACAGGAGTGCTTTGCCACACAGCTACATCTCCAGCCCTTTTTATTTTTTATTTTGAATCAGGGTTTCACTAAATTTCTGAGGCTGACCTGGAACTTGCAATCCTCTTGTCTTGTTCCCCCGAGTTGCTAGAACTATAGGCCTGTGCCACAATGCCTGGCTTTCATTTCTTTTTTTTTTTCTTTCTTTCTTTTTTTTTTTAATATTATTTTAGAGATAGGGTCTCACTGAGTTGCTTAGTGCCTCATTAAGTGACTGAGGCTGCCTTTGAATTCACGATACTCCTACTCAGCCTCCTGAGCTGCTAAGTTTACTCGCATGCACCACTGTGCCCAGATCATTTTTTGATTTATCAAATTCAGACTGCATCTGTTGGCTCCCAGTTATAGAGAAATATCAAAGAAACGTTCACAAATGAACTCCTTCTATTTCCTTCCATTGCTTTCTCCATACCTGATGTCTTCTGTTACATCATCATTTTTATAACATCATTGTTTTTAACATTTATGTTCTATGAATATACTTCACAAATTATTTAATCTTAATTCTATATTTAAATTAATGGACTCCTGATTACAAGATGGTTTTTAATTTGTGGCTTCTCTCTCTACTTCTTAGTTTTTGATTCTGTGGGTCCTGAGTTTGTTTATGATTGACACTATTTGTCTGTCTCTTGTTTTTATATTTGAATGTCAGTTTGAGAAAAATATTCTTGTGCTTTATCGTTTTTTTCTTAGCACTTTGCAGACGTTAAAATTTTTTTTTAGAGAAGTCTGAGACTATCTTGATTTTTCCCTATAGTATTTGCCTAGACACCTACATAATTTTGCCCTAATCAACTGTGTGCCATGGTGCATGTCTGTAATCACAGTGACTCAGGAGTCTGAGGCAGAAGGATAGCAAGTTCAAGTCCAGCCTTGCAATTTAGCAAGACCCTCAGCAACTGAGCAAACAAAGCTGAGTCACTCCAAATCAAATAGTCTGTGACATGCAAATTGGACTAGGTTATAGGTTCAAGATAAGTCAGGTTTATCTACTGCATTCATTTTTAATGGGTCAGTTTACTAATTCCATCAGTAAACACTTATCGAGCATCTATTATGCACTGGCACTTGATCAAGTGCTCTTCAAAATTCTGACCAGTAATAGCAGGTCTCTAGTTTTAGTTTCATCTCTGAATGATCTTATTGATGTCTTCCCATAGTGAAGTCCTAGATGTTCTTTAAGGATACTATCTTCTATACCTCTTTCAAATAAAGGACCCACCTGAACACCCTCCTTTCTCCCTATTGTCACTAACACCATACATTTCTTCTCTCTTTTGTAAAACTCCTGGTCCTTTGAGAATCAACCATCTGCTTATACTTTCTTCTCCTCCTCCCCACAGCAACCACCTGTTGTTCCTTATCTACTGCCCCTCACTCATGAAAGACTAAGCACTTGGCTTAGTTTTTTCTCTATCTCAATTCCTGCCATTACTCTGAGTCAATTCAATATATCCTCAGGTGACCCACTAAGCAGCATTTAATCTCTTGACTGTCTTTTTCTTCACCTCAGTAACCATTGTCAGGCCACATCTGGATCAGAAATATCATCTTATCACAGCACTCTTTCATCTGACAACTTCCAACCATTACATTCTATACTTCTAGTTCAAATCTCCTAGACTTGAAATCCCCTAACACTTTTTGTCCATTCCTTCCTTTCCTCTTCTTTTATTCATCCTATTTTTCTTTCTCATCTTTTTATCTTGTTAACCAATATTCCTTCACTTTCTATCACCTTTCTCTTCACATCTCTATTTAGTTTAAAATTATACAGTGTATTTAGACACTACTAAATTTTTATGTGATTTCTAACTTTTCAGTAGGTTCATGGGGGTCTCAGTATATTTCATCTGCAAACAATGACAATTTTGGGGTTTTTTTTACTTCCTGTTCTTTTGCCCTTAATTTATTTTTCTTGTCTTATTGTCTTATCTAAAATATACAGCAAAATAATGAATGGGTGTGACATACTAGTAGTTTCTTTTAAAAAAAAAAATCTAAACTGAATATTGCCCTTCTCTCCTTTTCCAGGGCAAACTCTCTGGTCTGTGCCATCATTGTCTTATCTAATTAAGTAAATTGTCCTTTACATGAACTCCCGAACTCTATTTTAAAAATAGAATTTAGGTTATGACATTGCTCTACCTAAAGCCCTCACTGGTTTCTGTTTTTACCTAGAATAAAATTTGAAAGCATTAACAGAGCATACCTCTTGGATCTCTTCTTTTCACCTTAGAATTTACTTACACTGTCTACTCTCTTTTTTCCTGAAGATGACAAAGCTTTCCTGCCTCAGTTCCCTTCAGTGATGAGTCCTCCTGCCTGGAATGCTCTTGGCCTCATACTTTGCCTGAAAATCTCCTATTCATCCTTCAGGTATCAGAACTGTCGCAGAGAAGCCCTATCACGATTCGGAAATATAGTCAACTCTCTCTTGCCTTAATATTTCATTTAACTTTTCATTTTTCTTTCAAAGCACTTACTACCTTTTGTAATTGTGTGTGTGTGTGTGTGTGTGTCTACTTAATATATGTCCCTCTCATTATACTAAAAGCTCTGTATGTTTACTCCATCATTCTTTGCCTATGGCATTTTGCCTGGAAAATTTTTGTAATTTTGAAAACTTTTTCTTGATAAATATTTATTGAATGAACAAATGGATGAATGAGGATATAAAGATGAATAAGACACAATTCTGGCTCAGAACATGCACTCACAAATCTTTCTTTCCAGTCTCAATGATTGTTTTTTTTAAAAAAATATATGGTTTTATTTGTAGATGGACACAATGCCTTTATCTTATTTGTTTATTTTTATGTGGTGCTGAGGCTCGAACCCAGTGCCTCATGCATGCTAGGCAAGTGCTCTACCACTGAGCTACAACCCTTCCCCAATGATTTTTCTTACTAGAATTTGAAGTGGCAATAAGGAACAAGATGGCATCGATGGTTCTGATTTCATATCCCATTGTCAGAGGACACTGTTAGCTCAGAAATGTAGTAATATAAGCAATTACAGCACCCTGAATATGGGCTGGTGAACATGGCAGGAGAAGCAAGATAAATTGGGGTAACAAATTAAATCCAGGATGAATTCATTACCCAATCAAATCCAGAAACTAAGAAAGTCAAAGTATCCATCTAAATGATTCTATGCTTATATTCCTTTTCATGCATTTATTTCTTCTAACCGCTTATTAAAATAATTTTCAAAACTTGCATTGTGTGTAGGTAACTTAGAGTAAGATCCTTATTTTTGCCCAAAGGAAAAATGAGTGACAGCAACCATTAATTTACAAACCAGAAGCAGAACCAGATGTGGGGCCTCATAAACTCAAGTGTAGTTTGAATGGCAAATGCTGGTTCCTTTCAGAGATTCCATCTTCTTTCCAGTTGTGGATGGCAAGCCATGCCTCCTTGTATTCCGGGATCTGTATACCCAAGCCCTGAATCCCAGCCTCTCCTCCCTCACCTGAGACCTTCACCTTGTGTCTCCTTTCACCCTTGTCTCTGAATTTCTCTCAGTGTTAGAAACATCCTTTGAGCTATAAATATTCTTGTTGCTCTTTTCCGGTGACCTCATATTACCCTAGGGCCATTACATAATTTATATCTTCCTTTGTCATTAAGCTTCTCCGTTTCCTTGCCTCCTACTCACCCCTTAGCTCTCTTCTTATCTGTCTACTTAGAAGTAATTTTAGATTGCCTCTAGAATGGCTTCCTATCTGACAAATTCAAAGAGCATCGTCTAGTGTTTATCCAATAAAGTGTTGAATAATCAGCTTGAGGGATGGACCAGGGGAGCCTGAATTTGTAGCATATTTTGCTGTCGGTACAAATATCCTTGCCATAGCAAATTTCAGCTACCAAACTGGCATAGACTGGCTTGTAAAACTTCTGAAAATTTTAGCATCAACTCTTATGAACCATTATAAGCTGTGCCAGCATACCAATGTAATTTTTTACTAAATGAGAATCTGGATTGCTCCTTATTTCAATTTCCCATTCTCTTATCTTCCATGCCTTTGAGACTCCTACAAACTCTTTGACCATTTCTTGCCTATTACCTTCATGGAATCTTCTTTTTCCTCTAGATTAAGAGTTGAGGTTTCCAGCACTGGGGGATAGATCAGTGGTGGAGTGCTTACTTAGCATATGAAAAGCCTTAGGTTTGATCCTCAGCACCAAAAAGAAAGGGGGGGGGGTTATGGAGAGGGAGATGAGGTTTTCTGGGGTCCAATGTGCAATACTATTCTTTCTTGAAAATTTTTCCTGGTGAAATAAAAACTACTTCTACAATTTCAAATATGCATCTCTTACACCAAAGCTCAACCCAATCGCCTGATCAATATCTTTACCTGAAAGTCAGGAAAGACTTTCATAATCCTTCCCATAATCTAGGCTCAGAATCTTTATTTAAATCAGTAAAGCACTGTTCTTTTATCTCTCAAATAATTTTTAAATCCATCTGTGCTTCTCCATTCCTATCACTACTGCTGTTTCAGAGAGGTGGAACATTTATAAAGCAACCTAAGATTCAAAATGAATGATGTCCCCTGGTGTAAAACTGTTTTGTGGATCACTAGTCACTGGTAGCATTTCCCAAGGTGTGTACTATGTTCTAAAGAAGGTTGAAAGGAGGTTTGGTCATGAAATGAGTCTAGGTGTCACTGAGTTAAGTGAAACAAAGGTTTGGTTTGGTTTTCACTTTTCAGGAACTTTATTATGCTGATGTGCATTGGAGATCGTGGAGAAGAATATGATTTAAAACATCAGTATCTGGAAGTTGAGTTCAGTCTCTCTTGCACTAGTCTTGACCCTTATCAAAATCATCTTGAATAAAATTCTTTCACAACAACAATAACAAAAACCAGTCTTACCACCATGCAGCATATAAGTGGTCTTCAGAACACAATTCATTGTGACCCTGATCTTCAGAATAAGAACCTCAAGTAATACAAAGCCCTCTTTGATTTGGTCTGCACCAACTAGTTTCAATTCTTTCTGCCTTTGTCTCAATTTTTAAATTTGAGCACCACATTTTGTGTTCACCAAACAAACCATGTTGTCTACCTCCAATCTGTTGTTCATCCACCCCTGTAAGCAGTTTTCATCACTGGCTTTCTTGTTTAGATAACACCTACTTCCAGTCTCAGTTCTGGCATCATTTCTTCCAGATGCCTCCTTTTTCCAGGACCTTCCACCTGAGCTTGATGTCTGTTTTTTGGTACTGGTACCCAGGGTACATGTCCAACACTGCACTGGATGTACTGTTCTATCAACACAAGCCTGTGTCTGTCTTCTTTCCAGATTGTGAGTGCTTTGAAGCCAGGTACCATATCTTATTCATTCTCACTATTCAACATGGTACCTGTCTATATTAAGTATGTCTTGTTCTGATGCTTTGACATCTGAGGCTTGACTGATCCTGAAAAGACTATCCTTCCTGGGGTTAGCTAATTCCTAGAGGGTAAAGACACCCTGCAAGTATGACTTTTGTATGCAAACCAACTAACCCAAAATCAATGCCTCAAATCACTTCCTTTATTGGAACTTTTATATCCCAAGCCACTCTTTCCTGTTCCTAATCATACCATGGCCAGGTACCAGAAAGCCAAAGTCCAATGATATTATTCACACTAGCCAATCCTAAGCCTTCTTCCTCTGCCAAACCAGTTCTTTCTGTGGGAACCACAATAAAGGCTCTCACCCATGTTTCCCTGTCACTCCCTTCGCTTCCTGATCCACCCTCAGCGCCTTCGCATAAGGCCCCAAGAGTGGTGTGTCATTTCTCCTTGTTTCAGGAAACTGGAATTATAAACCTATTCCTTGTGACAGTCATTTCTTCATTTAAACAAATCCCAAGTACCCTTTTAAATACCATCACATGTTAGATATTCAATAAATGTTTGTTGAATAAATTAAGTAAGTAACCAATTAGTTCATTATTGGCAGGAATTGAAAAGCTGCCATCCTGAGTTAGTCCACTGATTCATCTAGCTTAGTACTCCAACATCAGCAAATCCATCACAGAACATAGTTCTCTTCTTTGACGTCAATAGCCAAGCTGTATCTTCAAAAACAAAGTTCCTTTAATATTAAAAAAAGAAAGAAATTTCATGATGCTCCCCATCCTCCTTGAATGTGGAAAAGCAAAACAAATAAACAAACAAAGAATAGGAGTGGAGATGAGTTTCAGTTTAAGTAGGAGTTGGATTTCTTCCCTTCCCTCCAACCATACTTAACTTCAACCTTTGAATTTAGGAAGAGTGGGCAAACTCCATAAATTGAGGTAGTGCTAGCATTGAGAAGTCCAGCTGAAAATCCTGTCTAGGAGATGGTAGAATTACTTCCAGTCCTAGGAATCCATCATTACATAAATGTAAGAAGGGATACATAAGGACATTGCTGTCGACCATCTGCAAACACTCTCAGATCAGTTAAATTCATGTGGAAAAAGGCTATCCTTCATTTCAAGCTTGGCCATTGACTCATGAGCTTTATGTTGCAAGTTCCAGAAAAATTTCCTCCAAATCAGCTTCAGCAATAATAACTCACTGAAACATGAAGGATAAGTCAGGAGGTAGACCAAAGCCTTTTTAAGGTTAAAAACAACTAAAACAGAAAACACTTTCAAGAAAACATACAGATGCAATAAATAAAAGAAAGTTTGAATACTGGATTCAGAACAAGGGTCTTTCAGGTTAGGAAAGGCAAGGGGATGAGATGGGAAGATTCCATATGGTTAAGATTTGGGTTGTCAAGGTCCTAACTTTTGTTTTGCATAGTTGGTTTGAGGGAGTTTTATACATTATTAAAAACATAAAAATACATACTAAGCAAGTACAGTTAGTTGGAAACAGAATTAGGACTAGAATGAAAATGTTCTGATCCTAGTTCAGAGTTCTAGTTGGGTCCTGAAAAAAAGAAAAGCTACTGTGGGGTACATGGTCCTGGTCTCATAGCTCCTTGATGGTGGAGGTGTACAATTGTGTAACCTGTGCTCAGCTGGGCACATAGTTAGGGCCCTGTTGCATGCTAAGACAGGAGTCAAGCTGCAGAGTTTTAGGAAAAATAAATATGCATGTTTCCCTATCTTTTAAAAATACAACACACTTAAATAATAGCCATTCCTAAATGCAATAGATTGATAGAATAAAGTTAATAAACAAAAAAATCTATAAATCAGTGAGATGATCCTTTTATTGTTAACTGAGTATTTGTAGATGGCTGAATAATTAACTTTGGCATCAATATTTAACACAAGTGATAGGAAAGCTATCTGATTAAGATGCTAAATCTTAGGTTTTATCTTGTTGTGCTTTTTTTTTTTTTTTTTTTTTGGCAATACTGAAACTCAAACCCAAGACCTGGCACACTTCCTAGGCAAGTGCTCTACCAATGAGGTGTACCTAGTCCTGTAGGTCATATTTGGATAATTAAAATTCATAGCAGGCAATTCATAGCAGCTCTTCTTTTATTAATTTAAATGACTAGAATCTTAAAATAACATATCATGTGATTATGTGAGACTTGTATGCATCAGAAAAAGACAAAGCATTTCAATATTGACAAGACAAATTTAACTCCTCATTTGTCGGTGTTATTGTGGGCTGGTTGGAAATGGAAGCTAAAAACTATGGGTGAACCAAATAGGAACTTTTTTCTTCTTCAGATGATGTTTAAAATTGTCTTAATGATTATGGAGACTCTAAGTGAAGATGTGATTCCTCAGGCAAAGTGGAGCTTGGAAATTTTTTTGTGGGGGATTTTGATCAATAGAGAGAGTCAAGCCAAATCACGACAGGTAAAGGAATTCAAATAGTCATCCCACGCCATCTGCCCTCCCCCCCCCCAGATTATTTTGGTTGAAAATTTTTCCCATTTCCATTGAACTCTTTTTCTCTGTATGTAACATTTGAAACTGTTTGTTAATAGTGTGCTAAATTGACACAGCGTGGAACTTCAGTATTTACCAGTAAATAAAAACGCCAGTCTTTGCTGGTTGGTTGTTTCATTTTGTCTTGAGCACCATCACCCGAGGTAAAAGCCTGTGTAATGGTGGCGTCTGACCTCATCAGCTTTGTCTGGAAAGCTCTAGAAAGAGCTGTAATTATCATGCCGTTTGCTTCCTTCTAGCCACGTGGGCTCAGCTGTATATTGCTAATGTCATACTGATTTCTCCTGGTAGAAGACCTTGAAGTTGAGGCTGGAAGTTTGAACATTAATCAATACAAAAGAACATTTTTTTAGCAAAGATAATGTGATTTGTGGTTTGGAGGGCAGCTAATCTGACAGTGGAGTGGAATGCGATGGCAGAGGGGAGACAGTGAGACAGTTACTCTAACATTCTTTAGAGACAGTCTTGAGTTTGGCAAGTCAAGATAAGCAGGGTTGGAGGGACAGATCAGGGAGTGATGGGCTCAGTATTGAAGATGTTGAATTGAATTGAATTTAGTAACAGGACATCTAATTTCAGCATATGATGGGAAATGCCAAATTGGTACAGGGGAAAGTAACAGAAAGACTCTAAAGTGATAACAAGTCTTCTGAATAGAGGTCAGTGGAACTGAGAAAAGACACTGAAGGTAGATCTGAGGGGTGAGTATCTGATCTCAATTCCTCAGCAAATTATAATTGCAAAGGTATGAGCAGAATCCTCTTCCTTCTATGCTTAGGGGCTTTATTGTCAATACCCCTTCAAACACCCGCCCCTCATCATCATTCCAGGCTTTGAGGGAAAAAAGACAAGCCTTAGTTATAAAATAACTGTGTAAAGGAAGAAAGACTTTTCTCCTACTCTTTTAGATTTACGGCTGTGCCTGGAAAAAAAAAAAAAAGATTACCAGGAGAAAAACGTAGATTTTATCTGATGTTAATATTTTACATGTATTCAGGGGCCTTTGTTGAAAAGAAATAAAGACCTGAAGAAGAACCAGCTAGAACTGAGAGCTTACATTGAATCTTTGTGTATACATAACAAGACAAAAGAAGGAGGGATTTGGGCTAGTGGTGGCAAGTTGTGGGAAAATGACTAGGGAAATATATATGGGGACACTAATAAACAATAGGATTATTTTAATATGATTCTTTTGTACAGATTCAACTGTGCATTGACTTTCTGTCTCCAGTGATAAAATTATTCCCCTTTTCCTGTTAGAGGGAAGGCACCTTTCTTACTGGAAATTTATGCTCTGCTTTTAGGTAGAAAGTGGAGGGCAGAGAGTTCTTTTGCTTCTGCCTTTCTCAATTGCCTTTAGCTCAAAATAATCAATGTGATAGAGTGTGTGTGTGTGTGTGTGTGTGTGTGTGTTAGTTACTAGGGATGAGCCTAGGAGCAAACTATCACTGAACTACATCTCCAGTCCTATCTATCTATCTATCTACCTACCTACCTACTTATATTTTGAGACAAGATCTTGCTAAGTTGCTCAGGCTGGCCTCCAACTTGTGATCCTCCTGCCTCATCTTCCAGTCACTGGGATTACACATATGTACCACTGCACCCGGCTTCAAGTAGCAAATATTGAGGTGGCATGTTCTGATCTCCCTCATTTGTCATTCTGGCTTAGTAAATTTTGCTGAAATAATAACAAAATAAGATTTTAGCACCTATGTACCAAGCACACTACAATATGAACGTATTAATTTATGTCATGTATTTATTTTCTATAAGAACAAAGTTTAAACCTGTATGTCCTTCCAATCCTTAAAGTCTAGATTCCTTACTATTTCTGTGCATATTCATGTAAATAGAAGGGAAATCAATAGAATAAAAGAAAGGTACCTGGGAAGGGAGGATGAGGAGAAAAGAGAGGTACTGGGGAATAATATTGATCAAGTTATATGTTATATGCATGTAAGAATATGTAACAATGAATCCCACTACTGTGTGTAATTATAATGCACCAATAAGAGTATGAAAAATATCAATTTTAATTTCATTATGTTAACTGTAAATTTTTGCTCGATTCATCAAGTTTTATACATTTAATCCATTTGTCTTTCTATCATTTGATAGATTAGGCCAAAAAATTACCAATTCTTCATGTTGCTAAAAATAAATTCCTTTTTACTTCAAACTTGTAAATATTTTATATAAGATGATAAAACATATTTACCCTGGATGATCATCCTAGAAGTGAATATTTATATCTACTTTAGTATTTAATTCATGAGGGTTTTTTTCATTTCTAATATAAATCACAAAGTATTAATTTGCTTTGTTTTTACAAAGAGCACTTTTGAGAAGAAAGAAATCAAATATAGATATTTTGAGACAGAATTTACTGATATCCATAATTCTAAATAAAGCCATATTTCATAATGCAAATGTGAAAGAAACCAAACAGATATATATTGGAACTAATACTGTTTGATAACTATATTTTGGTATTTATTTCACAGTTCATCCTGTAATACTAGAACTATACTAGGCATTTTCAGAGGTAAGAAAATTAAACTCTCTAAGACCATTTTTTCAAATTAAGGGAAACTAGGCATAAATAATCAATATAAATAAACATAAGACGGGGTAAAGGTAGTGTTATATAACCTTGATACAAAATGCTAGCCCAGCTGTGGGGGTGGCTGGATGATCAGAAAGTCTCCATGAAGGATAAGACAACTAGAGAGGTCCTTGCAGGGTATCAGGATTTGGGATATAGAAGTAAGAGGTGGGGCTGTAACACAGGAAGAAAGCAATAACTCATAGGAAGGGAAATGAGCCAAGGGCAAGATTCATTGAAAGTTGACAACTGTAAAACTGGAAATGTTGGTTGAGTCTTAAGGAGTTTAGACTTGATTCTGAAGCTGATCTTCCAAAGGCACAGGGAGTAGAGGTGTGGCATAGCATCATTAGAACTGTATTTTAGGGAGACAAAATATCAGCACTGAAATTAGGGGTGTCACTCAATGGTAGAGCACCAGCTTAGCCTGCACAAGACCCTAAGTCCAAGCCCCACCACCCCTACACTCAAAATGGCAATGCTATATAAGATGGAAGGAGGAGAGCGCTTGGAAGCCGTAGAATCAAGGCTCTGTCAAAGTAGAGTGTAGGGATTATATGTCTTATTAGGATACTGATATCCACTTTTCACCATCCATGGCCATCCCTGAGCATGGCCAGTCACATTGGATATCCACATTTTATAATGCAACCATGCCTTGTGTAAAGTGGAAACATTTTCAAGTTAGGATAAGAAGCAATGTTTGCTGTCTCATTATGGATTGAGTTAGTTATATTTTGTCCAGTTATGACTCTTGAAAATAAAGCATCATTATGAAATAACTCTGCTAAAACAGAGATTCATACAAGGCAGCATCAATTGCTCTCAGAGTATGAAGAACAACTGTTGCCCCTTTAGAATTTCCCTTGATCCAATGTCACATTGAAGGTGACATTCGGATTTATTTTTCAGTTTTACCTTTCTCTTCATATCAGAATGTTCGCTAAAGGAGGAAAGCAATCATAACTGATCTTTTTTTTCCTTCAGTACAATGATCAAAGTAAATGATGTGAATTGGAGAGTATTTGGTTTTATGTAGGCATTTTTTCAGGTCAACATCTGTGGTAATAGTAGGCAGAACACTCTGACTTTTAAGAGGACTTCAGTTTTGGCTGTTGACATTTTCAAGTTCATTTAACCCGACGACTCCAGCTCATCCTTGGTGTATTTATAGCTAAGAGAGAAACTGAGACTTTGGGGTATCTGGTATCCCTCACACTTGCAGCCTTTATTCACGAAATCCTTCCCCTTTGCTCTCTATCCTCACGACATCAGTGATAGAGAAACATTCTCCACATAAAAACATACAATTAAATATATACTTACAAATTGCAGTGGGGGTACTCCACAGGGCTTAAGAACCAGACACCATGAGATAGAATGAAGGCTGGGACCAAGGATGTGGCTGGGTGTTGGAGCAGTTGCTTAGTGTGCGTGAAGGAGGTCTTGGATTCCTTCCCCAGCACCCACCCCTCCCACACACACAGGCAGAGTGAAATGGAGGATAGATGGAGGAGAGCAGAGAAATTGTCTCTAAGGAACAAATTTTAACCTAAAATCAAAGTTAGCCAGGAAAGGAAAATAGACAGGCAGCCATTTACAGTTAGACAAAAATTTCAAGACTAGGTTAACTGTATTAATGTACAATGAAATGACATGACCCTCGTATACATCCTATTGGACCTAGAGACATAACATAAAAAATATTATAGATCATCTAACAATATGTGAAAATGTCCCTCATTAATTTCACATAGCAATTTGCAATACTATGGTTATAAACTATTTGGCTTGGGGCAATATATTTCCATGTCTTCTGAAATTATTCTCATTAAACGCTAATGATCCTTACTGCCAAAATTAGAGCTAATTAACTAATCTTTTCACCTACATTAATTTATTGGTTACTCATGATGAATCCTGTGATGTTTCTGTTAGTTGCCAAAGTAAGTTTTATAGGCCAGATACCAACACCCCTACGTGCTCATGTAAACAAATACTTCAAAAAAACAAACATTACCATCCTTTAAAAATCAAGCTGGAAAACAGAAAACAGGGCCAAACACTATGATACATTAAACAGTCATCTACCTAACAGTAATCCTGTAACCAGACATGTTTTTTCCATTACAGGCGTTAAGTGTAACGGGCCAGTGGTGGTGAGCAGGGAGGGCTACCTCCTCACTCTTTCAAAGTCAAAAGAAGGTAACTGAAAAGGATTAAAGTTATTAGCATGGAATTCCTTGACTTAAATACTAAAAATAGATGGAACTGTTCTTACAGATGTTTTATAGAACCAAGAAAATTGCTGGACACAGTGGCAGCTGCCTATAATCCCAATTATTTGGGTGACTGAGGCTGGAGGATCCCAAATTACAGGCCAGCCTAGGCAACTCAATGAGATCCTGTCTCAGATTAAGTAAAAGGCTGGGGATACAGCTCAGTGTAGGCTGTCCTGTATTTAAAATAATAAAATCAATAAAAAAATGAAAAAAAAAAAGAAAAAGAAAAGAAAAAAACTATGATAAAGCCTCCAACAAAATGAGGTCACCATTGGCATGAGGAGAGGAAAATGTGTTCATCAATTTTACTGAGCAATGGTTCTAAGGGTGTTCCAGATACCAGCTGCATCAACCTCACCTAGGAACTTGTTTGATATTCATGTTACAGGCCCCACCCCCTGCCACATAGGCACCTTGGCAACGGAATCACAAAGTTCCAGGGCAAGGCTCTGGCAGCTGTGCTCTCTCACCAGTGATTCTGATGCATGCTGACACTGGAGACCCAATGCTCAAGAGAAAACCTCACTGATTTAAAAACAAAACCAGGTTCAAAAATCTAACCTCAATGTTCACACGATATTCTAGGAGTTATTTTCTTTCTAATCAGAACAAATTGAAGCCATATAATACATACCATTTGCAACCACTAACCAAAGAATTTTAATTGCCAGAGTTTGAATGGGTTGAACTTGCATCTTGGGATATTTTGTGGTGCAGAGTTAAGATTCTGTGTGTTACATGGGTTTGTACTATCATAAATATGTTTTGATTAGTATAACAAAATTTCATGATAAATAAAAATATGATTGGTTTACTTAAGAACATATTTTCTTTTGAAAAATTTTGTATTTTTAAATATATCTCACCTGGTAGATGGATATAGGACATATACAATTATTTTAAAAATAGAGAAAATTACATAGACATGTTCCCAACTTAGGATGGTCAGCTTGTGACTTTTCCATTTCACAATGGTGCAAAAGCAATACTCATTTACTAGAAACCACAATTTGAATTTTGACTAGCAAAACGCTATATGATACTCTGTTCATGCTGGGCAATGGCAGTGAGCTACAGTTCCCAGTTTCACAGGAGGAAATAATTAACACCCTTCAGGGCCACTGTGTTGATAAACTGCAATGTTCCATAGTTCAGGTATATTAAATGCACTTTTTACTTACAATTTTTCAATTCATCATGGGCTTATCAGGGTGTAACCCTATCATAAGTAGAGAAACATCTATAACTATTCCTCACCCTGCAAAAAAGAACACCTTTGGCATTGAAAATGTATTTTCAGGGGCTGTTGTTGTGGCTCAGTGGTAGAGCATTTGCCTAGTCTGTGTGAGGCACTGGGTTAGATCCTCAGCACCTCATAAAAAATAAACAAATAAAATAAAGGTATTGTGTCTGTCTATACATAATAATATATATTAAAATGTTTTTTCAGAATCATATAAAAAATTCATAAAAATTCTGCATCTCTACAGTTTTATGGTATATCAATTAAATCCATCATACCAGAAATGCACCAATTTTTTTGAGTCTCTCCCCTGAATAAACTGAGTGCCTTCCTCAATGTCCTCATCTGACTTCCTCAAAGAGGAATTTATCTATTCTTTCTTCTACTTCATCCATTGCATTTCTTAGAGGTCCCTTGATGCTGTGAACAACCAATTAGACCAAATATATATATAATTAAAACTAGGTATGAAAAATTAAAAGGGGTATCTTCTTGCAGGCTTTACTCTGGGGCCAAATGTGGTTCTGAGGCAGCATTTTAGGCACAGGTTTTGAATCACTGAAAATAAATATTCCATTTAGCCAACCATGTAACAGTAAGTAAGAACTGTCTCCTCTTGGAGCCGGAGAAGATGGGTTGAGGCAGACTGGAGGGCAGCAAGATAACCATGTTAATTCTAGGAGTTGATGAACTAAATGCCATAGTCAAAGAGTTAGTATTTCTTAGTCTTCCTATTACAAAGTCTCAAGGATTCCCCAGAAAGAATAAAATGCTACAGTTTTTATTGACATGCTTCACATGACTATAATAGGGATTATGCTTTCTTCTTGTTAAAAACCTAAAGATGAAGTAGGAAAAAATTCTCACTAGGTATATATGTAAAAACATTTTTTCCCACTCTTTTAAATTCATTAAGGTGTGCTTACTAGCCCAGAATGTGGTCTGTTTGGGTGAATGTTCTGTGTGACCTTGATTAGAATGTGTATTCTGCTGTTATTGGATGAAGTAGTCTAGAGATGACAATTATATCCAATTGATGGATGGTATTGAGTTCAACTATGTTCTTACTGACTTTCTGACTGCTGGGTCTGTTCATTTCTGACACGGTGTTGAAGCCTCTAACTCTGACGGTGGTTTCATCTATTTCTCCTTGCCGTTTTGTCAGGTTTTGCTTCATGTACTTTGATACTCTGTTGCTAGGTGCATACACATTAAGGATTGTTATGTGTTCATGGATAATTGACCCCTTTATCATCATGTAATGGCACTCTTTATCTCTAATAATTTTCCCTGCTCTGAAGTCTGCTCTTTCTGAAATTTAACATAGCTACTCTTGCTTTCTTTTGATTAGTGTTAGCATGGTATATCTTTCTCTGTTCTTTACTTTTAATTTGTAAAAAGTGGGTTGCTTGTAGACAACATATAATTTGATCTTTTCTTGATCCACGCTGACAATTTCTAATTGTTGTCTTTGATCATTGACATTCAAAGTCATTATTAATCTAATACCTACCATTATTTCACTAATACCTACCATATTTGTTATTGTTTTGTTGCTGCTGTTCTTGCTATAGTGGCCCTAGTTCTTTGGTTCCTATTTTTGTTTTTCACTCTCTTTCTGGCTTTTGTGGTTTTAACTAAGTATTTTATATATTCTGTTTTCTCTTCTTTTTGCATGTCACTTGTATTTCTTTCTTTCTTTCTTTTTTTACTCTTTTAGTGGTTTCACTAGAATTGGCAATACACACTTACAACTAATCTAAGTCCACTTTTACATAACACTATACCATTTCACAGGTAGTGTGCCTGCCTTGTGATATCAAAATGATCCTATCTACTCTCCCATTCCTTCTATCATTGCTGTCATTCACTAACTTAAACATGGCATGTACATAAGTATATATATATATATATATATATATATATATATATATATATATATATATACACACACACACACACACATGCAAGAGAAACACATAAGCATATATACAATATTGTTATTATTTTGAGCAAATTATTATGTTAGATCAATTAAGAATAAGTGAAACAGAAGTTCTTTTGTTAATTTCACTTTTTCATTATTTATTCCTTTCTTTATGTAAATCAAAATTTCTGACCTATACTATTTTTTCTCTCTAAATGACTTCTTTCTTTCCTCCCTCCTCCTCCTCCTCCTCCTCCTCCTCCTCCTCCTCCTCCTCCTCCTCCTCCTCTTCTTCTTCTTCTTCTTCTTTTGTTTTTACTGGGAATTAAAAGGGTCACTTTTACCACTGTGCTATATCCTGAGTCCTGTTTATTTTTCATTTTGAGACAGGCTCTTGCTAAGTTGCAGAGGGTATCAGTTGCTAAGGCTGGCCTTGAACTTGCAATCCTCCTGTTTCAGTCTTCCAAATCACTGGGATTTTAGGTGTGTGTCTGGCTCTAAAGAACAACTACTACTACTACTACTACTTCTCTTCCTCCTCCTTCTTCTTTTCCTTTTAACATTTCTTACAAGGCAGACCCACTGGCAACAAATTTCCTGAATTTTCCCTTGTGTGAGAAAGTTTTTATTTCTTATTCACTTTTGAAAGATAATTTCTCAAGGTACAGAATTCTAGATTTGTGGTTATTTTCTCTTAAATTTTTTAAATAGTTCCCTACACTCTCTTTATTTTAAATATTTCACCCCACTCTTTGTGCTTTCATGGTTTCTGAGGAGATGCCCACCATATTTCTTATCTTCACTCTTTATAGGTAAGGTGGGGTTTCCCCCTCTTTTGACATATTTCAGAATTTTTTCTTTATCTTTGGTTTTTCTGTAGTTTGAAAACAATCTGCCTAGGTGTTGTTTTTGGCATTTAGCCAACTTGTTCTCTTGGATTCCTGGAACTGTGGTTTGGTGCCTGATATTAATTTGGGAGAAATTCTCAGAAATTATTATTTAAATAGTTCTTCTGTGGTTGTATTTTTTTGTCTCCTTCTGGCATTTTCATTGGGTGCACATCACACCTTTTGCAGTTGTGCCACAGTTTTTGATATTCTGTTCTGTTTTTCTTTGTTGTCCTCGCTTTTCACAAGTATTGGAAGTTGCTGTTGAGTTATCTGAAGCTCAGAGTTTCTTTTCTCAGTTGTGGCTGGTCTACTAATCAGCCTGTCATAGGTATTATAATTTCTGTTACAGTGGTTTTTTTTTTGGGGGGGGGTACCAGGGATTGAACTCAGGGGTACTCGACCACTGGGCCACATCCCAGCCCTACTTTGTAATTTATTCAGAGACAGGGTCTCACTGAGTTACTTAGTGCCTCATTTTGCTGAGGCTGGCTTTTAATTCAACATCCTCCTGCCTCAGCCTCCCAAGTAGCTGGGATTACAGTGGTTCCCATGTTCATTCTGATTCTTTGAACTGTGTGGGGTTTTTTTTTCTTTCTTTCTTTATTTATTTTTTTTAGTTTTAGATGGATATGACATCTTTGTTTTGTTTATTTATTTTTATGTGGTGCTGAGAATCAAACCCAGCTCCTCATACCATGCTAGGCAAGTGCTCTACCACCGCCTACTACCCCATCCCTGAACTGTGTGGCTTTTAAAAATACATATTGTAATTTTTTTGATAGTCAGACATAATATACTGCGTGAAAAGACCTGCTGTAAACAGACCTTTAGTAATAAGGTAGAGGTTGTGGAGGGAGAAGGCTTCTTCTATGATTAGGTCTCAGTCTTATCGTGAGCCTGAACCTTAGATAGAACTTCATAAGTATTCCTCTTAGGTGGGACAGGGTGGCTGGGTTGAACTGGAGTTGGATATTTCCTTACCACTGGAGTTGGATATTTCCTTACCCTTAGGTTCTGGTTAGTAGGTTCTGCTGAGGGCTGACCTTGTTTAGAACAGAATTCTCTGGTGTATTTCAAAACGGTTCCTTTTCCTTTTCCCCTGCCAGAGGCAGGAGATTATTTTCTCCAATATTTACTTTGAGAACCTAGATGAGCTCTTGGAGGTAACTCACAAAAGCATGGAGACCCCATGATTGGGTCCCCCCCAGAGTTTTTAACTCTCATACTTATCCATTCCTGGCCTCCATCAATTTGTCAATTATACTTCATGATTTACTACCTTGGCACTGGTTTCTGAGAAGGTTTTTGCTCTATATGCTGTGACTGTTTCTCCAGTTTTGGGGGTATCAGTTTGCCCTATGACCTTGTTTCTCTTTTACATCTAAGAACTGTTAGTTTCTCTGTTTGTTCAGATTTTTACCTGTTGTTTGAACGGCGTGGTAACTTTCAAGTCCTCACATGTAGAACTGGAAACCTTTTCCCTATGTATAGGACTATAACAAAATTAGGGAATATACCTGCTTAAAATGAAGATAATTTAGAATCACACTAAACTCTGAACTGTGTAGTTACTTCATTCGATATATAGGGATACAACTACCTATGCTTTGCAGTGTTGAGAAGATTTAATGATCCCACTATGGGAAGTCCTTAGCATGGTGCCCAGCATACGGTAAGTGTGTTTATATATCATCATGACCAAGATTCTCATGAGATGAACTCCATCATCTATCTCTACCATCGGGCTCTGTTTTATACACAATATTTTACAATGCTAATTTTGCATCAGTCTTCCCAAATCAAAACTCAACATCTGTCATTAACTAAGTTTCATTTTAATCTCCCTTTTACCATAGAGAGTAAAAAACAATTCCTCCTCCTCCATGGCACAGTTTCAAAACTTTCTCCACATATATATTAATTATTTTAAAATTCAAGGTAATCAACAACCTTCCATAATTGCTAAACAACCAGATTTTTCCTAGTAATTTCCAGATATTTTTAGAACTGAAAGTGAAATAATCTACATAAACATTCACAGGATAAGGCCCACAACATTTAAGAGGCATGCCCAAAGCCATTCTGTGAGTCAGACTGGCACAGGTGTTCAAACCACACCAGGCCTGTCAATCTTCATCATCATCTGAGCATCGGGTAAACTGGAACTATACAAAAGAGCTTCCATCTACTGCATTAGATTGTGCACTATCAAGGACTGCCCAGGCCTTTCTCCCTAAAAACATTTTTACACAAAACAATCCTCTGAATTTCTAACAAACTATACTGCTATAGTGATTACTATAAACAGTAAGCTAGGTATTTCAGTTATCTCTTTTCATACAAAATATGAATAAAATGGAGTTGGATATTTCCTTACCCCAGAGAGTTAGGCTCTGGTCAGTAGATTTTGCTGAGGACTGACCTTGTTGAGAACAGAATTCTCTGGTGTATTTCAAAATGATTCATCTCAGAAAAGAGATGAAAACAACTCCATTTATTTTGTATGAAAATACACGCCTACAATCCCAGCTCCTTAGGAGGCTGAAACAGGAGGATCTCAAGTTCCAGACCAGCTTGGGCAACTTAGTGAGACTATGTCTCAAAATAAAATTTAAAAAGGGCTGGGGATGTGGCTCAGTGGTAGAGCACCCTTGGGTTCAATCCACAGTACTAAAAAAAAAAAAAAGTAAATAACAACCAAACCTTTAAACTCTATAGGGAGTGTGTTTTCCCATGCTGGAATCTCATTCTGTGGTGGCCCCACTCCTAATCTTTTCTGGCTGTGTTTCAAAATAACCTCTTTATTCAGCTATTTCCTGATTTCTTTTTCTGTTTTAAATATAGCCTTTTGACTCCCCGCCTCCAACTCCTGTGGTGCTGGAGATGGAACCCAGGGCCTCACAAGGGCTCTGTCACAGAGCCACACCCCCAGCCTGACTTCTTACGCAAGACTGCTATTTCTTACCTTCCCACCCCACCCACATAACAAACATTTCCCCCTCCCAAAATGGTTATAGCATAATGAATCAACATTCTGTGGTTTATTATTGTGGCTATCAACCTACACAACTAAAGCCCATACCTTTCCCCTGGGTATTTCTCCTTGCTTGGTTTTCTCTATCTGTCTCAAAGTCATCCACACACCCTCTGGAACAAACCTTCATTCTTCTGAAGGGCTGGGAGAGGTAGCTGTGCAGCTCTGTCAGGAGGGAGGAGATCCAGAGCCCCAGCTCTAAAGGTTTTCAAACTATTCTTCCAAAGTCAGGGCACTCCCTCCCGTGGAGGCCTCTCCTTCCTACAAAGTTCTGTGGCTTTCTGGGGATCTGCAGAGAAGTGGCTTACTGTGGGCTGGCTCTCCACCCAGAGTCTTGGGTTTCAACCTTATTCATCAGGTATCACTCATTTGCTTATAAATCAGGTATCACTCATTTGCTTTCCCAATTTTGGTTGACGTATTTTGTCTGTTGTCATTTCCTCTGCCACTCTCTTTGTTCTGTGGGTTTGTTCCTTTTTAATCCTTTAATGCTATTTCAGTGTGGTTTATGGAAGGATCACAGCAAATGCATCTGTTCAATCCACCATGATTAACCAGAAGTCTTTGTGCTGATTATTTGTTAAGTATGATTTTCTGTTTTTTTAAAACACAATCACATCCATTTCTCTTTTGTCTACACAAAGTTGTCTGCAGGTGAGTCTGATTACCTAATTGAAATGGATTTTTTTTTAAAACTAGAACAACACTCAGACCTAAGCAAAATTGTCAAGTAGATGGAATTCATACTCAAAGCTTTTAGGTTCTCCATTCTTTTGCCATTTTCCCCACTTGATGGCAGCCTTCTCTGATATACTTATCTCTGTGGTCTCTCCAGGAAATTAGATCTTGGTGGGTCAAACAAACTTGAAAACTTATTCACACTAGAATGTAAATGATTGACATCATTATAAAGTACTTGGGGTATCAATACAATGAAATTTTCTAAACTGAAATTTCCAAAGATGTGTCTTGGAAACTATTCTGAACAAGAATATGTTGAAAGAGGTTGGGGAGAGGGGACATTGCACAGAGTGAGAAGGGACAGAAAAAAATGAAATGCAAAGGCATAGCAGAGAAGATAGATGGGTTATAATGCCCAACTTCAAGAGCCATGCATATAAATCCGATACATGCCAATCACAAAAATGACAAGATAAAGACATTAAGAAAACAAAATTCTACGTATTCAGAGATACAAGAGATATAGCTCTGTGAGGATGCAAACGTCATGAAAATTCTCTTATGTCTTATGAACAAAAGCATAACATAAAAAGCTTCCCAGATTTCATTTATACTCTTACCTAGCTGTTAATAAGTGGCCTGACTTTTCTTGCTGATAACATTAACAGCTAAAACACTGAGGTTTCAGATCAGGGGAATAAATTTGTATGGACTACTTCAATATGAAGGTAAAAATAAAGAAGTCACTGTCTCTTTTCTGAGATGATCAGCAAGGAACTAAAGTGGCTTCTGGAAACGGTTACTGGACCTTTCCGTGTACACAGTCTCTAAGGTGTTTGGGCCAACACAAGCAGAGAACTGAAGTAGGATGCTCTTTAAAAAAAAAAAAATGCGGGAGCCCCACTTTGCAAATATTCACTTTAAAGTGCTTCTTAAAGTATTGAGAATTTTAATTTGCTTATCTGTGCAATTGAGAGATTGGCCTAGATCTGTGGTTCGATTGTTTTAGTCAGCTTTTTCACTTCTGTGGCCAAAAGGCCCAATCAGAACAACTGCAGAGGAGGAAAAGTTTATTTGGGGGCTAATGGTTTCAGAGGTTTCAGTCTGTAGACAGCCAGTTCCATTCCTTGGGGTTCGAGGTAAGGTAGAACATCCTGGTCCATAGGTGTAGCAGAGTAAAGCAGCTGGGGACATGGCCACCAAGAAGCAGAGAGAGGGAGAGAGACAGTGTGATGGTCATGCCTGTGATTCCAGCTGCTCTGGAGGCTGAGGCAGAAGGATCACAAGTTCAAATCTATTCTCAGCAATTTAGGGAGGCACTTAGCAATTCAGAGAGACCCTGTCTCAAAATAGGGCTAGGGATGTGGCTCTGTTGTTGAGTGCCCATGAGTTCAATCCCCAGTACCCACCTCCCACAAAAAAAGGAGAGAGAGAGAGAGAGAGAGAGAGAGAGAGAGAGAGAGAGAGAGAGAGAGAATAAGTTCAGAGAGTTGAGTTTCTGATTGAGTTCCTGATTGAGTTCACCAATTACATACCTCAAATCATGCCCCCAAGAACCTACCTCCTCTCACAATCTTATCAGGGGATTAATTCACTGATTGGGTAAAGGATCTCATAATGCAATCATTTCACCTCTAAACCTTCTTGCATTATCTCACATATGAGCTTTTGGGGGACACCTCATGCCTAAACCATAACACCAACACAGTTGTGTGAATCAATAGCCATCTGTTATTAAATGCCATTGGGCCACAGCATAGCAAGGAGCAAAGGACCAGCACCTTGTTAAGCCAACTTTCAATTTAAACAATTGTCCTTTATTCTGAGATCGCATCTCCTCTCTTCTGAAACATCGATGACAATGGACAGTTTTTCTTTCCTTCTTCCTTCTTCCCTCTATACTCCTACTTGGATTGTTCTGACGTAACAAAATAGAAAATGAAAACCTCCTATAACTCAATGATATATAAAGTCTCTTCCAAAATTAATACACATTCAAAATAGTCCTCTGATTTTTCTTGCACTAGAGAATTTCAATATAATTCTTTTCAACCTGTCTTTTTCTTACATTGTTATATCTCTCTGTGTTGGTCTATATTTAAGTTATTGGGAGGCAGATAAATTATTTAAAATGCAACAAGTACTTATTTGAAAGTCAAGACCCACCTAGGTATACTGGTGACAGCAGAATGATTGAGAGGAGAGCTACAGTACTTGCCCCGAAAATGAGATTACTCAGGAAGCATACTCACCATGCTTAGATTATGCTTAGATTAATGAAAACAGCATTCACAGGTTTCTAAAAATGCTTTTATTCATTCTAAGAGGACATATTTTCCAGGTCCTTCCTCAGATACTAAAGTTCTTGGATGCTCAGGTCCCTTGTATGAAGTGGCATACTATTTGCATATAACTTTTGCACATCCTTTCATATACTCAAAATAATCCCTAGATTACTTATACTATCTAATACAATGTAAATACCATGTAAAAAGTTATTATACTGTATTTTTAGGGAATAATAACAAGAAAAATGTCTGTATTCAATACAGACACAACAGAGTAGGCCTAACTACATTGACTCCTGTGTGTGTATGCATATATGTGTGTGTGTGTGTATGTGTGTGTGTGTGTGTGTGTGTGTATCCATCTTCAGCAAGTTCTCTCTGGCTAACATCAAGCTGCATAAAGGTTGGCAAATTTGGGGATAGGAAAGATGGTGGAATGAGACAGACATCGTTACCCTAGGTACATGTATGACTGCACATATGGTGCAACTCTACACCGTACACTACCAGAGAAATGAAAAGCTGTGTTCCACTTGTGTATGATGAACTGAAATGCATTCTGCTGTCATGTATAACTAATTAGAACAAATTTTTTAAAAAGGTTGGCAAATTCAGTGTCAGTGCTTGACAAGAACAGATATTTTATAATATTTAATCTTAAAAATCACATTTATTCTATAAGTAATCAGAGAGTTGAGTTCCTGATTGAGCTCTGTGATTCTGGGACCTAGCCAAATAATCTCACTTTTTTTGTGCCCTCAGTTTCATGGTCAGTCAATGAGGAGAATAATATAAGATCCTTAAGATACTCTGTGAGGTAGACTACAGTTAGGAAAAGCCGTTAAAAAATACAAAGCACTATAAAAACATTAAAAGTTTTGCTCAGATTTAAATGTCATTTACTGACTCGGGACTTCCAGAATCATCCTTATTTGTGTACACATCCAAATCAAATGCCACAATTACTGCGAATTCCCAGTAATCCATATGATTCCGCTAGCCTTTCCTTTTACTCCAGTTACTTACTCTATCTTAAATCAAGTCACTAGATCTTATACAAAGTTTGTTTTTTCTAAATATTTCTCTATAAAGTATTTTTTATAAGAGTTATTTAAGGGATATTTTGCTTTAACTTTCCTGTCTTTCTTCCTTCCCTCCCTCCCTCCCTCCCTCCCTCCCTCCCTCCCTTCCTTCCTTCCTTCCTTCCTTCCTTCCTTCCTTCCTTCCTTCCTTCTTTCCTTCCTTCTTCCTTTTTCTTTGAGAGAGCAGAGTAATAAGATTTATTAGAATAATAGAAAGGAAGCCTAGCTCCAAAGAGGGAGGGTTCCCCAGGGAGGGATGTCCGCTATGCAATGTATTTTCCTAACTTATTGTTCAGTTTGCAAGAAGAAGCCAAATGATTTTAAGGTCCAGGAAACAAATAGCAGAGAGTGATTCATTTGAAGAAATACTAGCAACAACAAATCCATTAGCAGGGGGAATTAAGGATATATAATGACTATATATATATAAAATGACATTATATATATATATATATATATATATATATATATATATATATATATATATATAAAGGAAAACACACACTCTGAAATGAGCAACACTTTTGAGTGAATCATATTTTCCTAATCATAATAATATCTGTATACATTTGAGAATTAGCACACAGTGAATGATTGGCAATCATAGAGATCAAGGGACTTCACCTGTTTTTGACCCACAGGATGACTTACACCTAACTCTAGCCATGTTTTTGTCCTATAGTAAGAAATAATTGACTTCTCATTTGAACGAAATGGGAGGAAATCAGAAAAATTCAGAATCGAACGTGGCAAGTGGTTGCCTTATTGGTTCTCTTTTTAAATCTAGGAATTGAATAGTTTTTAGTCTGAATTATCTCATTAGGAAATGAAATTCATTTAAAAACCTTGCAACATGTTGAATCTTTGAAGTCCAAATTATAAAGTATTTATTGTTTGCAACAGTGGTTCTCAACAATGTGAATTTAATAATGCTTTGCATAACAAATATATTATAAGTCCCTTTTGATAAATTAATTTATCTATTGCAGTGAAATAAACCATCCCAAAGAGTAATTTATTAACTTCTAATGATTCTGTGAGTTGGCTGGGCAGTTCTTGTGCTTGATGTGGTGTCAACTGAGACTCTGGGACATCTCAGAACCGTCCCTCTTGTAAGTGGCAGTTGGTGATGGGCTGCTGGTTGGGAACTCAGCTGGGGCTGTGGGCCTGTGTCCTCACTTCTGTTTCAGGTCAGCATCTCACAGTAACTATTGGTGTTTCTTCATAGCATAGCAGCTGGGTTCAAAGAAGGCGTGTTGAGCTGGAGGAGTAGTGCAATTGCACGTCATATGCTTAGCATTTGCAAGGCCCTGGGTTTACTCCCCAGCTACAGCAAAGGAATGTCTCAAAAGCAAAGGTGAAAGCTGCAAACCTCTTAAGGCCAAGTCTCCAAAGTCAGACAGCTCCACTTTTGCTGCATTCTGGTGGTCAGAAGAGGTCACAGGACCAGCCCCTACACAAGGAAAGAGAAAACAGACATCACCTCTCTTGAGGTTATACTCTAAGTAAACATTTGGAACAAAGAAGTTGTTGTGTCTTCTTTGAAAACATAATGTCTCACATATCCTGAAGTAAATTTTAAAAATGAAGATAGCCTTTCAATAGTAAGAAATAAAAGGAAAATAATTCATAAAATATGCATTTCAGCATGTAAATGCTCAACATGACATAGTTTAATATCTATATTATGCTCAACATAATATAGATATTAAACTATCTATAAAAATAGCCAGATCCTTGCATTGACTTAATGATTTCATTTTGATTTAAGAAATGATAAGAAGTCATCCCATAAAAGAGATACCCTGAGGTGAATGGAGGTACTAGAACAAGAAAAAATAGTCCTATGGTAAGTAAAAATGTGTCAGAGTTATTTGTATGAAAAGATAATTGAGACAAGTTAGAGAAGAAATACAATAGTCTAAAAAATGACCTGGGCCTTATCTATAAATTATAAAATCAAAATAATTCCCTATGTGACTAAAGAAAGCATATCAATTATTTCAAAACTCTGCATGTCAAAGTACATATTTAACATTCAGTACTTAAAAAAAACATGGGGACCATATCTTTTAAAAGTCGCAGAGAATAGGCATGGACTTTTAGAAATAAATAAATGAAACTGTAGAGAAGGTGTGTGATGGATGTCACAGACATACCAAAGCAAGAGTGAAAAACATTAAGATGTGATTTTTACATTTTTAATTTCTTATTACTACACTACAAAAAATTAAATGTATAGGATGGTGATAATATGAACTATTTTAACTATTTTTTTAATAAAAAGTAGTATGGCTTCTATATTTCATGTCTTTTTTTATGTTCCTCTTAATAATATTTGGTTTCTTAGGTCAGTAAATCATTCATTACAGGACATGATTGATCTTACTTTTACAGCAACTGCACATTGTGCTAAACCTTTTCAACTATGTACATCAGCATGACTGGAGTAAGCTCATTAAATTTAAATTTAGTAATCAATATAAGTTTTACTTTTTTAATATTTATTATATTTTTAGGTGTAGATGTACACAACACAATGCCTTTATTTTTATGTGGTGCTGAGGATCGAACCCGGGTCCCGCCCGTGCTAGGTGAGTGCTCTACCGCTGAGCCACAATCCCAGCCCCCAATATTAAGTTTTAAATTTTAGTGTAGTCTTTTAAAATATCAAATTTATTCAAAAAAAATCTACAAGGAACAAAATAACACAACTTAAAAGACAGGATCAACAGAATGTGTTTTTCACATCTTTAAGTCACTTGAGATTCCCTCTCTACAATTTTTTATCTTGATTTAACAAGACCCTTTTTGAGTAGCTTCTTATTAAAATCAGTATTCCTTTTTACTGAAAAGCTACTGATTCACATTTGTGTTAAAGTTGTCCAAGGCAGATGACAATTCCTCAGCCCCAGCCTCCATACCAGTGGCTACTGCCCCGTAGCTACTTCAAACTCCCTTCATATTAACAATGTCAACAATCCTTGTGGAGTTAAAACACAGGCCTTTTCCCACCTTTGAGTTTGGGAATAGTCCTATATTGTCTGTCTACTAAATTTTTATATGTATTTTTTTAGTTGTGGGTGGACACAATACCTTTATTTTATTTTTATGTGGTGCTGAGGATCGAATCCATATGCCAGGTGTGATCTCTACCACTGAGCCCCAGCCCCAGCCCTAATTTTTATCCATTCTTGCAATACAATTTTTTTTCAAAAAAGGTTCCCATCATTTCCCCTCTTCTTGAAATAACAGTCCCTCCATATGTCCTATTTTTGAAAATGGATTCTTTTCTAAGGAATGTCTTTCTTCATTTATAGAAAATTCAGCTCATTTTAGATTCCTAATCTAGTACCTTCAGTGAGATCTTTTTAGATTCTATCATTTGACGATTTAGATAAACCGACCATGTGAATGTTGTTGCCTTTGAAGACTTATGGCATTTGTACAGTTTGGATAAAAAGAGTCAAACCCAAATCTCTGGGTATCCCATACAAGAGTCAATAGGGTAGAAATGACTCTGAGTAGGCAAAGTTATAAATATGCCATAAGGCTCCTAGAGCCTTCTGGACCTCGTGGGACTATTTACATTTTCTGGCATCTGAGTTCACCAAGTATTTCTATAAACTGGAGTTCATGTGGTTGATAGGCAGGTTAGGTCCCATAATATGGGGTGTCCAGCCATGCGTAGGCAAATGGTTATCAGGGTAAGTTATGCTGTGGCAGGTCACCCAGGCAGCTGCAATAAATAAAACTGTTACATCTGGGAATTTGTCATATTTTATCATTTCTAATATTAATAGCAACAAAATAATTCAATTGGTTGAATCCAGTTAATATTCTTCCTTTTTGCTGGATAAGAAAAAGTCTCTGTTTGAACTTTAGAAGTGTTGGATTACCTAAAAAAAGGTAATCCCCAAAAGGGAATTCCTTTTGGTAAATTTAAAATGGATCCTGTCAGTCTAATACCTGGAATATTTCTTTATCCAGAGTGCACCAAATAATAAAGAAATATTTTTTGAGGAAGTGTAAAATTTGAATCTTTTCCAGTATGAAAACTCGATTCATATAAGGTAGGAGACTTGGATAAGCAAATGATCATAACAAAACATGATTAATGAGAGGACATAATATTGTCATATGTAGTTTCATCAACATCATCAAGATCAATTTATTCACATCATTTAACAAAACATGCCAAAGCAACTTCCCAATAGTTCAGACAACTTACAAAGGCTTTAGGTTCATTTACTTGGGGTTCTTGATTGTTGATGTAGTTGGAGATAAGTATCACCAGTTTTTCTGAAGACCATGTGGGTGTTCCCTCAGAAAGAGTTGGTCCACATTTGGGGTGAGAAATGTGAATCTAAGAATGTACTCCCTGTTTGGGTTTTGACTGGGAATGTCCCCCAAAGGTTTATGAGTTTAAAGGGTTGATCCCGAACGAATCCATGTTCAGAGGTGGGGTTTGGGGGAAATGATTGGATCATGAGGACTCTGATCTTATCAATGGTTAATCCAAGATTTATTCATAATTGAATGGACTATTGGGAGGTGGTGGAAACTGTAGGAGGTGGGACCTAGTCAGAGGAACGAGGTCACTGGGGGCATGCTCTGGAAGGACATCGGTTTTAAGTTTTCAGGTATCATTTCTAAAAGTCCTTTGGTGTGGAATTTTGTTTTGGAATTTTGGAAATTATAAAAGGAGGGACTAGAAGGAGAGGGAAATAGAGAAGGAAAAAGGTTGAATTCCTCCAGTAGAACAGGCAAAAGAGAAGACAGGAGCAAAAGTTGACAAAAGTCAGATTTATCACAATTTGTCTTTAATCCTGAAACAACCTCTAAAATTTTCTTACTAAATTGCCTGCCATTTCAATGTTTTTTTAAATTTCAAAACAGTCTCCAAAATTCTCTTAATTTCTTGTAAATTAGCAATTTATCATTTCTTCTCTAAGATGCTTCTAAATTATGATTAGACACCCCATTTGTCATCTTTTGTTTTCTTGCTCAAGGTTTCTAGTTTAATGTATAAGAAAACCAATTTAGGAGTATCACATGGTCCCCATTGAGGAAAATATAAACCAAATCATCTTTGAATTTCCCCATTTTTCAAAATACTTGCAAGTTGTAGTGTTACAATTACCAAATGTAAAATGAGCAGGAGTACCCAATGGCAATCTTTCTCAAAGTCTTTTTTTTTTTCCCTTGAATTCCTGTTTGCGATTTGAGCAGAGGTGCCCCTTCTCCGGAAACAGCAACCTTCCCTGGGCCTTCCCTATGAGGCCACAGCACCTCCTGGGGGTTCTCTGAACACCTCCCTGATGTTACATTGTAGGGAACCACGTACATCTTTGGCATCTTTTATAATCAGGCACCCAGAGAACTTCTATATTTAAAAAAAAAAAAAAAAACAAGTTTAGGTAATGGATGAGAGGCAGGAGAGGAGGGAAAAAAATTTAAAACCTAAGCTCTGAAACAACTTGCTGACAAATGCCCTGAAATAATTAGCAAATAGAATCAGCTCCAAAACAACAAGAAATATTCAAATCACTTGGCTCAAGATAAACCAAGGTCTGTCAACCAAACTAAGGGCTGTCCAGGTCCCAGGAATGACACTCTAGCAGCCATGGAAAGGATGAACCAGTTAGTGGGCACAAACCGGCCCACGCTGGTACCTAGCACAGATCCAGGCCACTTCTGTGGAAGTGGATCATCTCTGCAAAAGGACTTCATTGGAAAGTAACAGCTCTGAGGAAATAGGATAATGGTTTGTTCTGGGCCAAATACGATGAGAGCCCGAAAACATACATACCTCATGGAAGAAATACAGAAACTTTGATCTTCCCAAAAGAAAGTAGGTGATGTCATCAAATAGGCAGATTACAAAGAGGCAGGAAAATCAGGATTCAAGATTCAGGTGTTGTGTTCAATAAGACAGGAAAATCCTCTGCAGGATCCAGGGGCTCTCATTCCCAGCCATAAGGCTGAGAGATGTCAGAGGTCCTTCATGCTTAGGGTACATTTATCCAATGGTCACAAAAATGCTAAGAGGCTGGCAAATGGCTGTCAAAAGGGACTAAAGAGGGCTGGGGCTGTAGCTCAGTGGCAGAACACTTGCCTGGCATGCATAAAGCATTGAGTTCCATCCTTAGCACTACATAGAAATAAGTAAATAAATAAATAAATGATTTATTAAAAAAGAACACTCCCCTTTGTGGAGAATTTAGCATTATAATGAGATTGTAATTAATAAACTTTAAAAAGGAGGGGTGGGGGTGAGTACTAAAGATAGTCCAATACAACCTTGGCTTCTTGATCTATTCCATCTCTCCACAAGGTCTTGATGTTCCAATCAGTGGAATTCAAGCTCCCAGATACAAACTCCGAGCTCAGTCCTGCTGCTGCGTTGGAAGTAGGATATTGCTCAGTGCTTCTTTTGAAACTCTTAACTGGACAGGAAATGTTTTCATGGTGCAGAACTGAATTGGGCTTTGGGGTGGATCAAGCACATCTAACTCTAAGTGCCAGCAGTATTGCCACACATCAAATTATATCAACAAAGTGCCTACACGGGTTCCCACGCTTGATGGCCAGGTAGGTTCTTCTAGTACCTGAGAACTACTGAAGATTATGTCGGAAATCAAGTACGTCCCAGGAGCATGGGCTGTCCACGTCTTTTGAAAACAGCCTTGGATACACATCTAAGGTTGATTTGAACTTCAATTAAGTCACACTTAAAGACTCTCTAGGGTTTTTTTTTTTAAAAAAATTAAAAAGCTTTTAAGATACCATGCTGCATGTCTTGTTTTAAAATTGGACAATTGTAAAAGCTGAAAGCTGAAGTAACCACAAAACACCATAGAATTTAAATCCCTCCCATGGAAAAGATATAACACTCAACTGTTGCTCATTTCTTTCTTTTGTGTAGCTACTTGATGCAATTAAAGGTTATTATGTTTGATTTAATTGTGTTTTTAGTTGTTTCATCCCAAATTGAGGCTTTTTTCCCCTTTCCTCCCTTTTGTTTTCTTTTTCTTTTCTTTTTTTTTTAGACAAGAGTGGGGTGAAGTGGGGTGAAGAGGGGCTGGGAGATGGGGGTGGGGGTAGGGTGGTTCTCACCAAACTGGACTCAGATGATCCTCCTGTCTTAGCCTCCCAAGTAGTTGGGACTGTAGGCCCAAGTCACTACAGCTGGCTCCAAATCTAGGCCTGTGATTGTGGCAATATGTTGTGTGTTTCAACATATACTTTCCTTTGCATTAATTCACAGTAATGTTTTATTCCCAATATATCCACATGGAGAAGGGAAAGGGTGACACAAAAAGAAATATCCAAAACCTCCAAAACAATACTGAAATCACACATAAATTGTAATTGTTATTTTTTTGTGATATTGAGATAATGGCAAAGTCATATTAATTGAAAACAATTTAAAATGCATCTGTAAGTATTTTTCTCCACCTTAAAGGTGTGCTAATTGATGCCACTTAAGTTTCTGTATTTGACTATGTCACTTCTTAATCCCAAATATTTAGTTGACCTACATTTAATTAGCATCTCTAAACACAATAGCCTGAGCATTCTTTATTATGAATAGATGTCTTAGGTTACAAAAAAATCAAATATCCTTAACTAAATATATCCTTGTAATCTTGATTATTTGGATAATTAAAAATCAGGGCTGAGGCTGAGAGGGTAGCTCAGTGATACAGTGCTTTGATTAGCATGCACAAGCTCTGAGTTTAGCTCCCTCACAGGGAAAAAAAAAAGAATTTTTCCAATATTCCAATATTCCAGGAACCATGACATCAACTACAATGTGTTCATGCCTTGATGGGATCCTTTGAGTACAATGGATTTTGTGAGTTTTCCAAACCTTGTACCAAACAAAAAGAAGACAATTAAGTTAACTAATAAATAATTTGAATTGTATATTCTTCTATTGTTCTAAAATATCTTACAATCAAATCCAAAGACCTTAAAGAGTAATGCAGATATTACAAATGACTTATTTTCTGAAATTTCTAAAACATGCAGTTTTCAAATGGTCTATAAAAATCTGATCTCTTCCTAGAGAGAAAAAAGGAAAAGGGAGATTGGGGTGGATCTCATAAAAATCAAAGTGAGATCATTAGAGGAAATGGACTAAGGGGTGAGAGGCGGGAAGGGAGGGGAAGTGATATTGGCCAAATTTTATTGTTATAGTGTGTGCATGTACAAATATATAATATCAAATCCCATCATTATAGTTATAATGCACCAATAAAAAAATGTGAAAAAATCTGATCTCTTATAAAATTTGGTAGCAATAGAACACATATCCCCGATGACCTTTCTGATGTTTTGTAAATGGAATATTTTTTACCTATTGATTTATGGTCTTAAGACTATTTCATTAGGAAGTTTTCCCACCCATTTTGACAATCTATTTTTGGTTCATGAATCTAGGTCAAATAGAGTTTCTCAAATAATTTCTGGAATGAAATTGAGAATTTCTGTAATTATACTCTGATTTTAGAGCATTAAAATTACAGGTGGCACATGCCTATAATCCCAGCAGCTCAGAAAACTGAGATAGGAGAATCACAAGTTCAAAGCCAGCCTCAGCAACAGCAAGGTTCAATGAGACACTGTCTCTAAATAAAATACAAAATAGGGCTGGGGATGTGGCTCAGTGGTTGAGTGTCACTGAATTCAATCACCAGAACTGGGGAGGGGGAAAAAAAGATCTAGGGCTCTGGGGTATGTATAGTTCAGGGGTAGAGAACACACTTAGCATACACACACACACACACACACACACACACACACACACACACATACATACATACACGCACACATTGAAACAAAACCCAACCTATGATGCAGATGCTCTGATAAAATAGATTTCTCTAATGGAAATGTGTAGGTCTTCAACCTCCACTTTCCTGTATGAGCAAAATTTTGTTCCACTTAAAGCATGAAATGCACTGAGTAACAAATTTGTCTAACACTGGTGGCAATGCCTTGTTTAGTTTATCAGCCATCCCTAACAAACATATTAATTACCTGTAGTATAAACTCTTTTCCTTGAAAAGTTTGAGATGTAGAAAAAAATATTATAGAGGATGGTATAAAATTACTGCTAGTTGCATATACCATGATTTTTTAAAATAAAAATTCCAAAATGAAGAAGTAGGAAAATTTTGTCAAAGTATTTTCTAAGTTCAGTGAATGACTTCTTTCATTTACATATGAATGCCAGATAACTTATTAAAACATAAGGACAAGAGTTATCATCCACAAGAGCCACAAAGACATACGTGGGAGAAGAAACTAACTAACGGCCTGTAAAATGAAGGCAGCTCAGAGCCAGTCACCTGCATGGGCTTCTTCCAAGATCCAGTACTTCATTTTCTATTTGTAACTTTGTATACTTTTTCTGAGAGAGAGAGAGAGAGAGAGAGAGAGAGAGAGAGAGAGAGAGAGAGAGAGAAAAGAAAAAAAAAGCCTTCAAGATTGCATAAGCATTATGTCCCATAAAACATGGATCTAAAGTGGGTATAGTGGTACATGCTTGTAATCCCAGTGGCTTCAGAGGCTGAGGCAGGAGGATCTCAAGTTTAAAGCCAGCCTCAGCAAAAGCAAGGTGCTAAGCAACTCAGTGAGACCTTATCTCTTAATACAAAACAGGGCTGGACATGTGGCTCAGTGGTTAAGTGCCCCTGAGTTCAATCCCTGATATCCACCTTAGCCACCATAAAAAAAAAAAAAAAAAACCTGGATCTACCCCAGCTGTGTGCAAACAATATGTGATTTGCATATCACTTGACCGAACTATTTCAAAATGCTGCAACCCAAGAGATATACCAGGTTCCTAGTGACACAACTCAATACTATTAAAATGTCAGGTTAAATTGCAAGCCCAGTAAATATTCCAGTCATATATAATAAACACAACAAAACTTTGGAAAAAAATCTGAGAGACATCTGGAAAAAATAAGTCACTAAGAAACTTTTGAAAAAGATGATTAATTAAATGTGAAGCACTGGGCTGAGGGGGGAAATGACCATTTTTCCAGGCACAAAGCATATTGTAAACCTCCAATAATTTAAATAATGTGGTACTGGTACAAAAATAGACATGCTGACTAAAACAGATATTAGAACATGAAAAAATTAATAACCAATGATAAAAAATACACAAATTCAGTAAAGGAGAAGAGAAGTATTAATAAAATGGTAATGATGTAACTGGTTGGATAATTGGGAACAAATCCTAATTATACTTCATTTACTTATATAAAGTAAAAATCGATTTGTAGAAAAATTATAAGAAAATAAAAAATATTTAAATTAAATTATACAGTGGAACTTTTAAAGTTTAGAAATGATGAAACAAGTTACAAAATAAAATATTAACAGAATTGACAATATAAAAGTAAAAAACAAAATTTTGAACACACAAAAAAATCTATTGCCCAAATTAAAGACAAGCAATAGATGGAGATGAAAGCTTTCTACAAATACAGAAAATTAATCCTGACTTTAAGATTGGCAGCCATTATGAAGTCAAACAACAGTAAGTGCTGTCGAGGATGTGGGGAAAAGGGTACACTTGTACATTGCTGGTGGGACTGCAAATTGGTGCGGCCAATTTGGAAAGCAGTATGGAGATTTCTTGGAAAGCTGGGAATGGAACCACCATTTGACCCAGCTATTCCCCTTCTCGGTCTATTCCCTAAAGACCTAAAAAGAGCATACTACAGGGACACTAATACATCGATGTTCATAGCAGCACAATTCACAATAGCAAGACTGTGGAACCAACCTAGATGCCCTTCAATAGACGAATGGATAAAAAAATGTGGCATTTATACACAATGGAGTATTACTCTGCATTAAAAAATGACAAAATCATAGAATTTGGAGGGAAATGGATGGCATTAGAGCAGATTATGCTAAGTGAAGCCAGCCAATCCCTAAAAAACAAATGCCAAATGTCTTCTTTGATATAAGGAGAGTAACTAAGAACAGAGTAGGGAGGAAGAGCATGAGAAGAAGATTAATATTAAACAGGGATGAGAGGTGGGAGGGAAAGGGAGAGAGAAGGGAAATTGCATGGAAATGGAAGGTGATCCTCAGGGTTATACAAAATTACATACAAGAGGAAGTGAGGGGAAAGGAAAAAAAACAAAGGGTAGAAATGAATTACAGTAGATGGGGTAGAGAGAGAAGAGAGGAGGGGAGGGGAGGGGAGGGGGGATAGTAGAGGATAGGAAAGGCAGCAGAATACAACAGACGCTAGTATGGCAATATGTAAATCAGTGGATGTGTAACCCATGTGATTCTGCAATCTGTATACGGGGTAAAAATGGGAGTTCATAACCCACTTGAATCAAAATGTGAAATATGATATATCAAGAACTATGTAATGCTTTGAACAACCAACAATAAAAATTAAATAAATAAATAAATAAATAAAATGCTTTTTGAGGACTTTGAAAAAAATTAATATCTTTATTTTATTTGTTTATTTATTTTTTATGTGGTGCTGAGAATTGAACCAGGGCTTTGCATGTGCTAGGCAAGCACTCTACCACTGAGCCACAACCCCAGCCTCTAATCCTGACTTTATGTAAAGAGCTCCTAGAAGTCTATAAGAAAAGTACCAAGACACAAATAGATTAATATACACAAAAGCCCACACAATCTGGTGGTTCTTCAAAATTTTTGACATGAGTTTCCCATATGATCCAGCAACTGCTCTCTGCAGTATACACTGGAGACAAATAAAAATATATATCTACCTCAAAATTATACCTGAATATTCACAGGCGCATTATCCATGCTAAGCATGAATAATAATAATTATTATTATTATTAATCATTATTAATAATAATGATTATTATTATTCATAATAATCAAAAGGTGGAAACAACACAAGTATTGACTGACACCTGGGTAAATGACATGAGCTATCTCCATACAATGCAATATTGTTGGCTCTAAAGAAGAAGGAAATTTTGATATCTGTAACAACATGGTTGACTCTTGAAAATTAATATGCTATGAAAAACAAAGCAGTCCCAAAAGACCATATGTTGTGTGAGTCCATTCATATGAAATATTCAGAATAAGCAGACATATAAAAATGGAAAGTAGATATTAGTGGTCGCTTAGGCCTGAAGAGTGTCAAAGGGGAAATGAAGACCAATTGATAACAGGGCTGTGATTCCTTGCTAGGATGATAAAAAATTAATTGTGGTTGTGATTACACAACTCCAGATAACATTGACCTGTGTGCTTTAAATTGATGAATTGCATGATGTATGTGTGTGTGTGTGTGTATACATATAGTTCCCATTTTCTTTATCCATCTGTTGAAACTCCTCAAATTATTTCCAATTGAGCTTTGCTAAATATATATTTTTAAAATAAAAATAGCATATAACTTAATTTTATTAGGCAATACCTTTAAGGAATGCTATCCACAATTAGAACAGAATACTTTTCATTCTTTCAAGAAAAATCTGGGCAGCAACATTCTATACCTGCTAGGTAATGTGTTTGTAATTGTAAGAGCTGGAGTGTGGCTCAGTGGTAGAGTGCTTGCTTAACATGTGTGAGGCACTGGGTTCGATTCTCAGCATCTCATGAAATAAATGAACAACAAAAAAAGGCCCATTAACATCTAAAAATATCTTTAAAAGTATGTTTGTAATTCTATTTCAAAAAAATTAGAATATTTCTTTAGGGAAAAAGATATGTTCATAAAATTTTTATTATTGGTAAATTGGCATAGAAAACACCTCAAAGAAAAAAGATAATAAAATGGAAAGTAAGGAAGGACAGGATTTTAATGAAAAGTTACAAGTTATACATTATGATAGTAAAGAGTATAGACCTTTAGAAATTTTAATTTGATCTTTAAAACACTGAAAGTTTAATAAGAAATCATCACTGTGGATGAAGTACCCTGCCCCCGCCCTCCTTCCATTCCCAGCTTCCTTCTTCCAAAAATCTGCATAATCAAAATGCTCCACAGTTTTCCTCCAGACTCTTTTATTGAGACCAAAAACTAAGTGCACTTAAGCTTCAAGTCTAAAAATCACAACTCGTGTGCTCCTTCCTTTTACCTTGAGTAAGCCAATCAGAATCCAATGTTGTCTTGGAAACTCTAATGCTTATTACAAAAATAACTTTGTTTGGTTTTTAAAGCAATAAATATCTATTCAAAATTATTCTCAAGACGGATGTGATGATGTGAAGCTGAGGCAGGAGGATCACAAGTTCAAAGCCAGCCTCAGCAATTTATCAAGGATCTAAGCGACTCAGGGACACCTCATCTCAAAATAAAAAATAAAAAAGGGCTGGGCATGTGACCAGTGGGTATGCACCTGGGGGTTCAATCTCTGGTACCAAAAAAAAATAAAATTCAATATCTATTGGTAAGCAGTCAACATTTCAGGAAAAGCATTTTAAAAAATAATTTATTTTCCTGGTTGCTTTTCCCAATCATTATTGAAGATTCTAAGAGGACAGAATAAAGTGGGGTGGGGAACCCTAGGAGATGTGCAGTGGACACCATGGTCCCTCACCAGGACCCCTTCAGGTCAATTGCTGGCTGCAATACTATTATTGACAGTTGATGACTCACAGCTGAATTGTCCTTAGCCAAAGGCAGGGCCTTACGTAAGTTTATGCTCTTTCTTCAAGGACAGCCCACATCAATGACTGATCACTTCACAGCTCCAGAGAGCCAACTCTGGTGACTAGATATGGAACATCTCTGAACATCCTTGATGTTCCCCCATGGGATCAGCTGGGACTGCTATTGCAACAATTGCAGTTCAACTGCTCACCTTGCCCAATTATTTCTCTAACTTCCTCAAAGGAGTTGTTTCTGGGAGCCCTCCTCAGTAAACTCCTACATGCAAATCTCAGAGTCTCAGTTCCTAAGGGCATCTAATCTGTAGCAGCTGGTGGAAGAAATGTTCCTAGGAATGCAGCTTTAAAATGAGAACTTGGGGCTGGATCACCCACTGGCAAACCAATCCACTACTTCAGAATAGGATTTGTTGGAAAGGAGTCAACTCTAAGGCACGGGATGGGGGACATTTGAATTCCCATGTTATCTCCAGACTCTGGGCATATGGAAGTGGCTCTGTTCATCCTGTCAAGGGATCCTGGTGAGGGATCATGCACATCTCTTAAGGTCCCCCACCTCACCTTTTTTTCTGTCCTGTTATATTTATTATTTCTTCCTCTTTTCCTTAAGTCATTGCTGTTTTTGTTCTTTTTACACTTTTTAAGTTACATGTTTGGTTTATATATTTTCATTTTTTAAAAAATAATGAATCATTTAGATCTATACACTCTTTCATTGCTTCATTGCTTGAAGATGACACAGAGTCTTTTACTTTACAAGACCCTAGGCATCTGCTTCAGACCCATCCTACCTATTCTCCTGGACATGAGACAAAATAACATTACACAGTCTGCTGATAGAAAAATTATACACACCTCCAAAAGCCCCAGGATCCAACTGATATGTGCCAGCAGAAACCAAGAGAATGTTCAGATGCTCCTTGACCTAAGATGGGGTCATGTCCCAATAAACCCATTGTGAAATGAAAATATCCTAAGTGGAAATGCAGTTTATATGTCTAACTTATCAAATGTCATAGCTTAGCAACACAATATGATATAGGGAATTGGTTGTTTCCCTCATGATTTTATGACTCAATGGAAGCTGTGTTTCAATGCCACTGCCCAGTAACGTGACAGAGTACGTATCACACATTTGTCTGGAAAAAGATCCAAACTGCATGTATGTTTCTACTTTCCCACCATCATCAAGTCAAAAAATCCTAAGTCAAGTCATGGTTAAGTTGGGACATGTGTATTTAGGACTGATGCTGAGGGTACTGTATCAAGGAGGGTATGATTAGTATGAATGAAGGAGAGTTGATTAGTATGGAGGACTAAGCTATGAAACAGCATCTAACCAGGATAGTACCCTGGGACGCAGAGCCAGCACACTACACGATCTTGGAAAATATGTAGAAAACATGGCTACATTAGGCAGAGGGAAAGACAGAATTTCCATGGCAGACAGGAAAACAAAGGATCAAAGGCTCAGGAAACTAGAGTAAGAGAGTAGAAATACAGTTTTTTCTCCTTATCCTCTGAGGATTCATTCCAGATTGTGGACAATTATTAAGATAGATGTCAAGATTAAATGGGAGGAGCTGGGGTTATAGCTCAGTGGTACAGCACTTGCCTAGCATGTGTGAGGCCCTGGGTTCGAAAATCAGCACCATATAAAGAAAAATAAATAAAATAAAAGTATTGTATCCATCTACAGCTACAAAAAAATATTTTTCTAAAAAATATTAGATTGGATAGGGAAAGGGATCTGAACCACAGAGATGTGGGGATGGTTAATAGAACACTGTGACAATAAAACACAATGACCAATAAGCATAATATTTAAAATACACAATCAAAAGAAATCAACAATGGATCTCAGGAGAGTGAAAGCAGTTATCCCAATTAAAAAAAAATTATTATACTCTGCCTAAATTCTGGAACTAAGCCACAACACAGGCTGGGAACCCACTGACCAAAAGACAAACCTAGTCCCAGGAAGAAGAATCCTGTCTCCCATAACAAGTATATATTACAAAGAGCCCTTGAGCCCTTCTCCTAAAATAATATATAACCATTTACTTGAGAACACTAGGAAAGAGGAATTCCCAGACATTTCAAGGACTGTTGGACATAGAATTTGAATAACTATTGTCTTCATGCCCCACTCCATCATTAGAGCCAGCATGCTTATAAGCCAACTAGTAACCAAGTCCCAGCCTTATGGATCACAGCAATGCTGAGTGCATAAATGTGTAATTGGAATGGACATACTTGGTACTTGGCAGAAATCCCCATGTAGGCTCTTTGTCACATGGAGCCTGAGTTATCCTAGTGTGAAAGACTGAATGAGACTTCAAATGTCCCTTTCCCTGTCCCCAGCTAGCTGGGAAGTAAGAAACAATATCACATTGCAAAAGGAATGGCAGAAATGATGGCCCCCCTTGAAGATCCAAAGAATAGAGTTCAGTGTCCTCACCATATCTATATTTAATCTGACCTTCACAAAAGTCGGATGGATCCTAGAGGGTGACAGTGAACTGCTACCATTCTGTCAAGTAGTGACCCTAACTGAACCTGCAATTGACACAGCCTATGTGGCCATCCTACCAGGAAGGAAGGTCAGGAGCTGTTTGTACTCAGGTAGGATAGACATTTCTAGTTTAGCTCCAGCGCTGTGTTAATTCTCTCACCGCTCTTGATAACCTGGGCTGGAAGGAAACTGGGCCATCTGCATCACATCACAGAGTACTTTGACTTCTAACCTATTGTCTGACAATAGGTTAGAAGTCAAAGTACACTGGAGACCTTGGTAAATAACATATGTTTCCAAGGTAGGAGACAAATCCCTCAGATTCGGAGATTCCCATATCCATGAAGGTATGAAGAATCCTGCTGAATAGAACACCCCTTCTGTTTGTGTTGAACACATCCCACTTCTAAGGAAATAGCAAAACGCCCGCTGAGCATTCTTCAGGTTTCAGGAATACTGCTTCAACCTGTTTAACAGGTGACGCAAACAGTTGCCAATTTTGCATGGGCCCCAGAGCAGGAAAGGGCACTTCAGTGTGTCGGCTGTAAGGCAAGCAGTCCTGCCACTTGCACTGTACAATTTAAGATACTCTGTAGTATTAGGTGAATCTTTGGTAGAGGAAGATGCCTCATAGAGTTAATGGCAATTCCGAAAATGAGATTCACAACACGGACCATCTTTGAACATGTTACTGGTCCTTGTAAGGTTGCCTGACCACAGGTGATCAAGTGCTAATGGGACCAGAACTGCCCATCATGAGCTGGGTTCTATCAGACTACAGAGTTATCCGTTGTAAGATGGAGGTGATATATTCAGGATCAGGCATCGCATGGTCAAAGGTGACCCAAGCCCTCTTTTCCTCAGTTGCCCTAGTACTTCTCCCATACAAACATTCATGGCCATTGGGAAGTGGATGGATATCTCACTAACTAGATTAAAAAAAAAAAAGGAGGAAAAGGGCTGAATATAGTCCTGATGTGTCAGTTAAGTATGTGGACACAAGCCAAAAATGGGTAGCAAGTACATTACTGTCCCACTAGGGAGCAACCCTGTCAGGTAGCAGCAAGGCCAAAGCCTTCCAATGGGTGGGGTTTCAGGTGGTGCACTCTCTATGAGACAGAAACAGCCCAAGGAAAGAGTACATATAGATTCATGGCAGGGATAAATGAATGCTTTGCTAGTTCATCTTTATAGAAAATCCAAATAATTCTGCAACTCCCTTAACCCATTTTATCCAATCATCCCAGAAGTGAAACACTTCTAAAAACTTAAAATATAGTATATAATACACAGTTTAATTATACAATAATAAGAATATAATTATATAATAATCATTAGAATATAATAATATTAATTAATATAATAATATATAAGCTCTAGATTATAATTTCCAACATATCCTAATGCACCTGTGTAAATTTCATTGAAGTAGTCATAGAATCGAAAACTTGGAACTTTATGGGCTCATGACTTAAATGTGTCTCTCTTTTCATCATCAGGTGGGGCTTATGTCCCTTCTGGGGGAGCCCATCCTGCCCATGGGCTGAGCATCCTCTCTCAACCTTGAGTAAGGGGGGTGTTTGGTCTGGCATCCCACACCATGCACTGTGCAAAGCAAGTGGCCTCCACCTTCCCTGGACTTGGGTGTTACCCAATGGGATTGGACAACCCCCTTTTTGAAGCCCTATCCCCTGCCTTATTTGGTGAAGAACATTCCATCCAACATTCCCCCCATAAAATAAACGGACTCCATGTGCAAGCTCTCTTTTCCAGCACTGTTCAGTGTGGACGCTGACCCTTAAGGTCACAGAGCAGTCCCACCCTCGACCTGAGAAACTCATGCCTGTGTGTGGAGTGATTCCTTCGCCGTTTTCTTAGTTTAATGTTGCAGCCAGCATCATCTCGTCAGTGTGAGCAGCTCATCTTGTCAGTATGGGCAGCTGACAAGCCCCTTCTTTAGAATCTGGATACAGTCTATGACTACTTTGACAAATAGAGTGTAGAGGAATAAGATTTAGGGACTTCTGTGCCCACGTATCAAGAAAGTCAAGCATTTTCCCACCTCTTCCTTCTTGAGGCCCCAAGCTGCCATTTAAAGACAAGGCTACCCTGTTAGAGCAAGAGGCCCTGGGGATAGGCCCTGTGGATAGGCCCTGCAGGATGAGATCTTCTACAGATGAAGAAGCCAACTGGAAGGGTATTTGAAGTGCCAGATAGAGCTAAGTCCCAGCCCCAGTCTCAGTGTAATCACATGAGAATCCCTAAGTACTACATCAGTAAAGGCATTATTAACTCAGCCCCACCCAATGCATGGAACCAAGAGACATAATAAAATGGTATTGTTTTAAGCCACAGAGCTTTATAGTGTTTTCTTATGCAACAACAGGTAGCTAAAACAGAACTTGGTATCTGGAAAGAATATCCACCTTAAGAAGCAAAAACCTGTGGCATTAACATTGGGATCAAGTGGTCAGTTGATGATGGAGGTCCTTTAAGAGATCATTCATGAAGTCTTAAAAAAACAGTGATGAAATTTCTATTGAAGGTTGAGGGAGAGGGACCTTGAGTTTTGTTTGCATTAATAGCATGGTGTCAACACACACAGAAGTTGGTGGTGAAACTGTCACCTGTATTAGTGTGGGAAATAGAAAAGGTATATAAGGAACTCATGGGTCTGGCAAGGCTATTTATAGGCAGACTGTTGAAAGTGCCAACTGTTTTTGTTTTGTTTTTAGCTACCTATTAAAAAGTACTTGAGGAGTAAAATAAGAAAAGAAAAAAAACACATAGTTTTTAAGTTGAATTTAAAGAAAATATAACGCAACCAGGATTCAGTGAGAAGCTATTTCTAGCATCCACTCTCTGAATAACAAAAGCCTCTCCAGGTAAGAAATGGGCCTGACAGAAAAAAAAAAAAAATCCAACCATGACACTGAAGACAAAACACTCCTCAGCATAAACATACTTCAGCATAAATTTCAGACCAAGGGCGGGACTATAAGATACTTTGTGGAAGCCTCAGGAAGATTTTAAGTGATGTGTCATAGAGCCTTTCAGCAAAACAAAAGGACTTCTAAGAATCCAAAGGGTGTGCCTCATCCACCCTCTTGATTAAATAATAGGTCTTCTAAGAATCATAAGGACATTGTCCCAGAGCAGTTTCTGTTTAAGAACAGCATGCCTGTTTGAGAAAAAAAAAAGAATGCAAGTATGGCTTTTACTAAATGGAGTTGATTATAGTTGGATACAAAAGAAATGCACATTGTTTTTAAAGGAACTGAATCCACTTGGATTGACTGAAAGATGTAGAAATAATTCACACTGAAAAAGGGCTTCTGGGCCTCAAACTTCTATAGGTCAAGAAAATTAAATAGTTCTAAAGCAGGACCATTTACTATGGAAAAGGGAAGGATGACTTAGGGCAGAGTGCAAAGGCTTGGGAATATTCTCAGAGCTGAGGACTGCACTATAATCAAGGACTGGCAACTTGTGCCCTGCTGACTTTCCAAATTATTACAAATCAGTGACTGCTATATCACTCCTTTAGTCTATTCCAAGATTTCTGTCCCTGTCTCATCATTATATATATATTGGGTGAATGGGGAACACAAATATTTATCTCCTTTGCTCATAGTTCTTTAGGGCAGGAGGAATGTTGATAGCATGGTGACTTATGGTACCTGCTGGGACACTCCTGTCAGATTTTGATGGTTGATAGAAATGCAGAGTTGACAACTGATGATGAGAATGGGTTCAGACTTGTTCATCATACAAGCTACCTAGAAGAGAAGAGATGCTAGTTGAGGAAAGGGGAATCTAAAATACTTAGAAGACAGGACCAGCTGCAATGGCCAGGGTCATAGTTTATCCCACTAACCTTCCTCTTACAAATTTCTCTGAAGAAAAGACCATCTGGAATCATGCAGAATGTTTATACAGGAATGAACTGACAACATGGGAAGTAAGCAAATCTGATCAGAGGACACAGTAAATTCTGGCGCACTTGCTGGTGCTGGTGCTGGGAGGGTTGCTGTTAATAACTCACACCTGCATCCCACTTCAGGAATTGTCTAAAGATGCTATGTCCCATATTATAACACCTGCCCACAGGTAATGGTTAGGGTGGAGTTTCAAAGACCTACCCCTTTGCCTGGATTTGGGATATTTTTGAAAGTCTTTCTCAGCTTCAGAGTTCCCCATGGGATTACTGTAGCAATGGTATTGTTTTTCAACTCCTCCTTCTGCCAAATTTCATTTCCCCTATTCCCTCAGGGGTGCTTTTTTTTTTTTCTTTGAGAACTTTTCCATAAACCCCCTAAACTCAAATCTCAGCATCTTAGGATCTGTTTCCCCAGAAATCCAATGTGTAATAATTTGCTTTAAAAAAATCCAAGTTTGTATGAATGTCGATAGTCATTCTTGATTTTATCCCTAAATTCAGCAATGTTCAAGTGTTCCCATTATTTTATGTTCTCCCCAAACTTAAAAGTGTTAGACTTTTAAATTTTTGCCAATCTAGTACCCATGTAATAGTAACTCATCTCAGATGTAATTTATATTCTCCTTATTACTAAGAAGTTTAACATCTTTTCCTATGTGTGCTGGTCATTTGAATTTCCTATTCTTGCCTATTGTCCACTTTTCTATTAGGTGGACAAATCAACTTTAAATAGTTGATATATGATCCCAGTGTTGGTTCTATGAATTTTAACTCTTGGCTTCTTGCCATTTCATTGCTTTAATAGTGTCTGGATGAACACAACCTCTTTAGCTTTCATGTAATCAGATTTATCTACCTTAACTTTGTGATGAGTGGAATTTTTTCTGCCTTATTTAAGAACATTCTTATTATGCAGTCATGAAACTGTTTATCCATTTTATCTTCTAAAGGCATTATTGTTTCATTTTTGCTATGATCTACCTGGAATTGATTTCTGTGTATGGTGTGAGGTGTGGGTCCAATTTTGCTTGTTCTAAATGGATAACCTATTGTCCCATACTATATTTGAAAAATTCAGTCCTTTCCCCAGGATACTGTCCTTCAGGGGCACTTTTCTTTTTCAAAATGGACTTTATTTTTCAGAATGGTTTTAGATTTACAAAGATTGAGATATCAATGCTGAACCCCCACAGACCCCATATCCAGTTTCTCCTGTTTTAACATCTTACATTGCAGTGGAACAGTTGTTACAATAAATGAGTCAATACTGAAATATTATTATTAACTAAACTACCACATACTTCATTTAGATTTCCTCAGTTTTTATCTAATGTGTCTTTCTTTTCCAGGGTCCCATCCAGAATCTCACAGTACATTTACTTATCATTTTTCCTTAGGTTCCTCTGAACTGTTAACAGTTTCTCACACTCCCTTGTTTTTATTTTTACTTTTATTTATTTATTTTTGGCACAGGGGCTCTGGACTGAGCCACGTCCCCAGCTCTATTTTGTATTTTACCCTCACTTTTTGCTGAGGCTGGCTTTGAACTCACAATCCTCCTGCCTCAGCCTCTCAAGCCGCTGGGATTACAGGTAAACGCCACTGTGCCCTGCCTTCCCTTTCTTTTAAGGAACTTGACGTTTTGGGTACTACTGGTCAAATATTTTATAGAATGACACTGTACTGAAATTTGACTGGGTTTGGGAATGTAGCTGAATGGTAGAACTTTACATAGTACTCAAGGACTTGTGTTTAATTTCTGTGCAGCAAAATTTAAAAAAAAATGTCTGATATTTTATTTATGAATAGACTGGGATTATGGGTTTTAGGGAGAAAGGCCACAGAGGCAAAATGCTACATAATATCAAGGATGTCTACTCCAGATCTACATGACTTCTCACCATTGATGTTGACCTTGATCACCTGACAAATCATTTTTAGGTCTCATGTTTACCAAAATTCAGAGAAGTAAAATTAAAATGTGTTAGCCTTATCTATCATTATATATTATGCTTACAGAAACAGGGCAATTATGTTTCTCCAGGATTTTTACCCTAAACCTTGCATTTTACCTAAACCTTGCATTGTATCAGGCACAGGTGTTAGCAATGAAAATGGAGACATATTAACCATGTGGCTTACTCACAACTTCCATGGTAGTCTAAAGAAATACTTGTGATATAAGAGTATTTAAAATGTACAAGTTCTATAACATTTTTGACAGATCTAGGTATCTATTGACTGCCTATTTGGTTCTTTCCTGAATTACATGAATGTTACATTCTCTATTCAATTTTAAAAACAAAGCAATTGGTTTACCTTTTATTACTTAGTGAGTGTTCTTCTGATTTTGTATAGGCAGCTTAAAAATATAACTGTTTATTAGCAATATTTGAACATATTTGCCTACTTAGATATTCAACATAGGCTTTTAAATGCTATTCAGTCTTAATTAATGCTCTAAATGATCCTAATATGTATCTGGGCCTGGTTAGTATTACAGACTGATAAAATTAAGGATAAAACAAAGTTCCTCAGAAATAGCATTTATTGCAATATCTGTAACTTACCCATATTAAAATTTTACAAAGCTGGCTGGGAGCCATGGTCCATTCCTATAATTCCAGCAGCTGAAAGGCTGAAGCAGGAGGATTGCAAGTTCAAAGCCAGCCTCAGAAACTTAGTGAGCCCCTGAGCAACTTAACAAGACCCTGCCTCTAAATAAAAATATAAAAAAGGGTTGCAGATATGGCTCGGGGGTTTGGTGTTCCTGGGTTCAAAACCTGGTATCCTCTCCTCCAGATTTACAAAGGTAATGTGTCCATAAATATTTAAGCAATGTTTTCACCTTTTTAAACCATATGCAGTGGTTATATAAAAGGAAATGCACTAAGCACTTGCCCACACAATAATATTAACTTATTAGAAGGCTGTTTGCACTCAGTGTCTTGCCTCTGTTCTCATTTAATCTTCCCTGTTTTCTGCCCTCTACATCCTATTAATCCCTCAAATAAGGCAAAACAGAACATACTCAGAAATTTAAGATCAAATTTGAAACTGCCAACTAAGAACCTGTCAAGTGCAAAGTCTTGAACTATTTTATAAAGGCGTCCTGAAACAGAACTTTATAATCACCTCAATTGCCAAAAATCAATCTTGGGGCAAAGAATCTCTAGACTAGGCTATCTAAATCTCTCTTATCTTGTCTTCTCTATCTAAATGCTATCAGATTGCTGCTCAAAGACACAATTCATATTAAGATTGCATGTTCACACACCATTTTCATTTTTTTAAGAGAGAGTGAGAGAGAGAGAGAGAGAATTTTTTTAATATTTATTTTTTAGTTCTCGGCGGACACAACATCTTTGTTGGTATGTGGTGCTGAGGACCGAACCCGGGTCACACGCATGCCAGGCGAGCGCGCTACCGCTTGAGCCACATCCCCAGCCCACCATTTTCATTTGAATAAAATTGAGTGGCACAGTGAACATGTCACTGAGCAAAGCTCTTTGGCATACCATGAATATTCAAGTTTTTTTTTTCCTTTACCTACTTTATGGCAGAGGCTGCAAAATATTAATAACACTTCATAAAAACCAATTAAAATAGCACTTTTGGTTTCAAATTAACTAATTAGTCAAGTAACTATTTAGAAGAGAGTTCTTCCAGATAGGCTGTACAGCAGGGAGAAGCACTGAGCTTTGGGCCTGACTACCTAGATTCAAATCTAACTGGGACTTCAGACAAATTTCTCAGCCACACAGTGCCTCAATTGCCCCATCTGTGCAAAGGACCTTGAAGGACTGTGAGGATTACATACATGAGTCCATGAAGGCACTTGGAACCATGTCAGGTAAACAGGCAGCACCCCATAACTGTGAGTCTTTGTTAGTGATATGATTTGGGTATAGCCTCTGAATTCACATGTTGGAAACATAATCCCCAAAGTCATATGGTATTTAAAGGTGGGGTCCTTGGGAGGTAATTAGAATTACAGCAGGTCTTAAGATAGCATTAGTGACCCTATAAAGACAGTTGAGCTTATCAAGCTTGCTCTGTTTCACCAGCCCTTGCCTTGCACTGCCTTGGGATTCTGCAGAGTGCCCACCACAAGAAGGCTTTCACCAGATTGCAGCTGTCAGGTCTTGAACTCCCCAGCTTTCAGACCTAAATAAACCCGTATTCTTTATAAATTATCCAAATTGTGGTATTCAATTTTAGCCACATAAAAAGTCCTAACATATTTCCCCTGGAGAGAAATATAAAGAAGAGTACAAAACTGTATATTTGTAAGAATAAGATATTTTGTGTTTATTTTAAAGATAAGCTCTCCATATGTGATCCTGCAACTCCTGGGCTCAAGCAATCCTCCTGCTTCAGGCTCTCCAGTAGCTGGAACTACAGGGCATGCCGCTGAACCAGGGCCAATGTCTGCTTTTTATACTTTCCTTTAAAATTGTCTCAAATTCTGTAATCCATACCTAAGACAATGATTGTGAAAGTATGATTACTTCTCAAAGGTAGCATATATTTACAGAAGGAAGTGCAAAATGACTATTTGAAGAGGGTTTTAAAAGGTAATATGATTATAGAATGTTGAAGCAAAGTATGATAGCTGCTTCAATTGTAATCTTTCTCACAATTTCTTTTTAAGTTTAACACATTTGGAAAATAGCTTTTCTCCTTCTGAATTGATGAGAAATTTTGCAGGTTCGTTTCATCTTTTCCAAAATTCAAGCTGTTTAGCAGAAAAAGTAAAACAATATGTAAACGTTCTTACCATAGTGCACACACCAAGGATCTATTGTGACAAAAATTATTTCTGATTTCAGTATGCGAGGAACGACTCGTGTGTAAGTCTAGGCGGATTGATATTTTTATGCTGACGGGGGAGGAAACCAACAAAAAGGAGCCAGCTTCAGTAAAACGCGAGAGTTTATAACCAGTTTGCAGATTGAACTTGACGTTGTTGGAACAAGAGCGTTTTGGGGGCCTAGGGCTTTCCAGGGTCCCGGAAGACTCCCAGACCCGCGGGGAGCCACTCCCTGCGCTGGGCCTTCGAGGGTGCTCGCAGGGAGACGGGCGCGCGCAGCTCCCGGGCCTGGCCGGCCCCTGCGCGCCCTCGGCGCTCGCGCCCAGGACCCGCAGGAACCCGAGTCCCGCCAGCCCAGCCACTGGAGGGAGTGCAGGCAGCGACCACCTGGCCGCCGAGAGCGGAAGGCGGTTAGGAGGGGGCCCAGCACGCCCGGAAGCCCGCGAGCCACCGGCCAGTGGGTCTCGAGGTCGCTTCCAGTCCTTGGAAATCGACCCCAATGTAGCTAGGAGGTCTGAACTCAGATTTGTGCAAAACTACCGGGTTCCAACTCATAAAAGGGTGAGGCGTCCCTGGGTGGGCTCGAACCACCAACCTTTCGGTTAACAGCCGAACGCGCTAACCGATTGCGCCACAGAGACTCCGGTGCTGATAGGGCTTTCAGCCACTAGCTTTATGAAGAATAATAAAGGCAGTGCGAACTGTTTATTACCTCTTGAAGGTACTGGAATTTCTTATTTGATAATTTCAACTCTCAATTCTATTTTCCATCTTTTAAGCACATTGGAAAATTAGGCAAGACCGAGGAAAATTACACAGTGCAATGTGTAATTAAAATATCCTTGCTTTGCCCCGCCCCGCCCCCTTTTGGAATGTTCTCTTTCAGGAAGATAACTATTTCTTATCGATGGCCTTTTATAAGGAAATAAAAATTTCCACCATGTGAGTTGAGAAACTTTCCTTTTGTTTCCAACTCTTCGTCCAGGGCTTTGGTGGCTAGCCTTTGATTTACTTGGAGAGCATTTTCAAGGTCATCTGCACTGTTTGCCTTAGATCCAGGTATTATTGAAAGCATATATCCAAGCCCTGTTTTGTTACTAACTCAAGTGTGATTATTTGTTACAGTAACATTTTGTTACTAAAAAGGGACATCAGGAAAAGCTACAGTAGCTTTCTTTAGTCCCAGTGCATTGCAGTTAATGGCCAGATCCGTCCTGGATGCTCCCTGTGAGCAGCCTGCACGTCGGCTTTGGAGCCAGGCCACTTTCAGCGCGTCACACAGGATATCTACAACCTCATTGGAGAAAAGAGACATTAACAAAGAAAAATCTATCACTTATGATTAACTCATGACAAATTTTACACAGAAACTACCGCCCCCCTCTTCCCCTAATAAATGCTCTCTTTCCCTTTGTGTAACTGTTTCTTTGGTGGCTTCTAAGGGACTCTACAAAACTCCCAAAGTCTTTCCCCACCTCCTCCCTCCTCCAAGAAGGAGGGAAAAAAAAATCCCTTGATATTTAAATTTTGACTTTACTAAATTGTGGTTCCAGAAGCCCTGGAAAAACCATCCCTATCATGATTTATGGAAGTTGTGGGCGACATTCCTTAGCCCAGCCCACATTCTGAGTCCCGTTGCGTGATGACAACTTAAATTGGCTTTGGAACCAATTAGCAGCGGAGTTCCTTGAAAGAGTCGAGCTGTAAAACATCTGGGAATTCACACCACGCTGCACCCCTGGCTTTCAACACACTGTTAGACGTGCACTGGGAGATTCTGGATATGGAAAAAACGATCTGGGAAATGGAAACCGAGCATAAAATGAGCCTGATTTCGTTACATGAAATCTACCTCCGTTCTTCACATTTTTATGTACCTGTTAGTGTAAAATCTAAAACCGTCAGGCGCTGGCTTTTCTTATTCAAATACCCAAAGTAGGGCTCGTCACCCCCGCTATTGTTCGTGTGACTATTCAATTAGAACAGACGGCAACCGGTGGACCTCACAGCCCTTCATTAAATATTTACTCTCCTTCTTAAAATAATACTAGAAAAAGTTCTGCTCATGTCCATATGTTCTCTCTCCTCACTTGAACATCATTCTGACATTTCAACTTCTAAAAAGAGATGATGAGAAGCTGATGAAGAGAAAAAACTAATTCAGAAAGGAAAATGAGCTCATTGTATCCACAGTTTGTTCATGTATTCGTTTGCTTTAGAACTCTGCCTTCAAGCCTGGTTCTGTAGTTTTTAGCATTTTCAATAAAATAAATGTCTATTTCCATAGTTAAATTGGCTTTGCCTTTTTGTGGCTCTCCACTTGAAATTATTTCAAAAGAACGAAAATATTTACAGATATTGAATGGAATCTGAACATTTTACTCCTGTGAAGTCTATTAACATGGCTTTTATGCAAAATGTCCACTTTACAAAAATAAGTGAGCAGCAAATATTGTCCTCTAAATCTTTGTAACTCTCTCCCTGTAGGCCTTACTACTTATACTCAGTTTTAAAAGCCACATTAAATCCACTGGATTAATTTTAGAAATATACATTCTTTCTTAAAACTTCAGGGTAACCAAATAAAAATTTATTCCTGTGGCTTCATTAGTACCTAGGCCTTTATGATTGTTAAAAGTAAAGAGGACTGGGCAATCTGTCCCCTTCTATATATCACACACCACTGAACTGCACATTTACCTTTCTCAAGAATATGCCCTATCAATGGGACTGACCTGTGCAGATTAATGAGCCTATATATTTAATTTACTTCCAAGAGAGGGAAAAAGAGAGAAGGAACATCTGTGCAAATGGGATCCACGTGTCTTAACAGACAAGGCAAGATGGCCCCTGCTGATTTATAGACCCTCCACCTATGGTGAATCCAATGTTTTCAGATACTGTGTCTCCAACTTCCTCCTAACTAACCAGAAACTCCTGGGATTTCCATTAAATGACTGTGCATGACCTTAGTTCTTTTCAATTATTGTATTTAAGAAGGATGGTGATTAAGTTGTTAAAAATGAACAATCCAGTAAGAATTAAAAAACAAACTAACCAGTGAGTGAGAAAATCATCCCAATAAGTAGAAGCTTGTACACCAGGACACAAGTTAAAAGAGAATGCTAAGCCACATGTAGTTAAGAGCAAAAGAAGAACTATGTGACAAATTTAAATCACATTTTGCCAATGATTTACAATAATGTTAGGTTAAATTCTTCCAACTTGAAAGTATATTTCCAACTTACCAAAATTATCCTTCTATCCTCCTCACACAAAACTGCAAATAGTCACTTATATGTTTAACAGACCAATGGCATAGTTGGCCATTAGATTGGGTCTGTTCATACAATATACAAGAAATATGAGAAAGGTATTTTGACATATCATTACTTTCTCTTTTTTTCCCATCATTTTTAAAGTCATGATACTTTTTTGGAAATTTTTATGAAAGTATTCAGATAATTGTCTCCATTTTATTTAATTTTTCCACATCTTTATTGTTGTATTATAGCTGTACATAATGAAGGGATTTACCACTGCATATTTGTTCATGCACACAACATAACAATATAATTTAGCCAAAATCACTCCCCAGCACCTCTCCATTTTATTTTTTTATTTTTATTTTTGGTACTGGGAATTGACCTCAGGGGCACTCTACTTTTGAGCCATATCCCCAGACTTATTTTGTATTTTATTTTGAGACAGGGTCTCAACTGAATTGCTTAGCACCTCACTTTTGTTGAGGCTGGCTTTGAACAAACGATCCTCTTGCCTAAGCCTCCTGAGCCACTGGGATTACAGGTATGCGCCACTGTACCCGCCCTAAATTTTATTTTTAATAAACAGATGATTTGAGGGAAAAGGCAAAGAAAGGCAAAAATAATATTCTATTATTCTGCTTATAGAGCTCCAATAAAAATTATTTATAGTAGGGTTCTTTTCTCCATTAACCTCTCTTCTGTATATACAAATAATCTTAAATCATTTTTATGGTTTTACCAAATAATACAAACAAAACATTTAAGTGCTGTTTATCTCATTAGTTAAAAAAGATAATTCACAAATACTATCAGCAATTTCAATTTTTTCCAAATCATTGAGTCTTGGTTGACTGAAAACGGTAAGAGGTAGAGGCCAGACTTTAACACTGGGGCTCTCCTGGAAAGCTGTATAGCTATCTCAGCAAATTTCACCAGTTTCTCTTCATAGTCCATCTCTTGACCACCATTCTTAGCAAGGGAAAAATGGCCTTTTATGTTGTTCTCAGAGAAGCAGTTTGCTATCTAACCTACACATTAAGAGTGCTGTTAACTTAGCTGTCTTCTTTCTAAACTCACTCATTAAAAATTAAAATATTACAAAGGAGAATGAAGGAAAGGTAGGGACGATGGGAATAGGAAAGACAGTAGAATGAACCAGACATAATTTTCCTATGTTTATATATGAATACCTGACCAGTGTAACTCCTCATCATGTACCACAAGAATGGGAAGTTATACTTCATGTAAGTATAATATGTCAAAATACATTCCACTGTCCTATATATCTAAAAAAACAAATAAAAACTTTTTTTTAAAATTAAAACTTAAAAAAATTCAGAACAGCCAGGAGAGATGGCACAGGTCAGTAATCCCTACTACTTGGGAGGCTGAAGCAGGAGGTTCACAAATTCAAGGTTAGCCTCAACAACTTAGCAAGACTGTCTAGAAATAAAGTTTTTAAAAAGGACTAGGATATAGCTCAGTAGCAGAGCACCCCAAGGCTCAATCCCCAGTATCAGAAAAAGAAAAAGAAGTCAGAGCAGATATCCTTTATTTTTCTTTTTTTTTCTTCAAAAGAATAAAATAAGTAAGCAGATGCCAAAGGAGGACTGTGTTCCTCAGCTGTGGACCTGCTGAGGTGGGAGTTGAGGCAGGTGTCAGTCAGCTGAGGAACTCCTAGACACAGGAGAGAAAAATGAGTGTGGAATGAATTTGGCAAGGTGAGAAGGTAGAGGAGAGAGAGTACTAAATATTGCGCGATATGGAGTAAGTGTTCCTGTTTTCCTTCCATATAAAATTAATAATATTTGCCCTGCCTAGCTGGAAAATAATACATAATAAAAATAAAACTAATATTTTTTTCTGAAATGTTAGACAAATTTGCTACTTTAAAATTTAAAGATCAGTTGTTTAAAAGAAATCACAGAAAAAAAAATTTTTTTTTCTTAATTCAACCACAGGGTACAATTTCAATTAAATCTAAGCCTCTGACCAAGAAGGCTGGGAAAAGCACTAGGCACTGTCACACACTTTCTAGTGGCCTCCAGGTGTTCCTAGGGAGGGCACAGAGGTCATGACATAATGGTGAAACCACTGTCCTTAGTGTCCTCAGTTCCATCAAAGCATCAGGTACATAGAGTATAGACTCATGCCTGAGGGGCAGCTCCTTCCTTACAGTTATTTCTCATAAAATGGATAGAAAGCCTGGAATTAAAGTAACAAAATCATGCAGACAATTTGGCATTGCCAAAAAATGGTACTCAGTAAACTGTTCATGCAATTAATAGTCAGCTGAGGTATCAAAAAAATAAATGAAGACAGATAAACATTATCTTAGGTATTTAGAGTCATTAGTATAATCTAGATTTTTAAGCAACCCTGCTATACAATCTATATTTGAAAAAAATAGATGTTGTGGTACTACAAAATGATTCATTTTAGAATGTTGTAAATACCAAGTGCTTCTGTGTATTTAAGGCACAAGCCTATCAAATGGATGATCATCAAATATGAGATAATAGGTATAGAGCACTTGCCCCGTGTCTGGAGCCTTCCGGATGCGATGAAAGTTAGTTTCTGGGGCTGGGGGTATAACTCCGTGGTAGAGCCCGTGTTTCGCATGCATTAGGGCCTGGGCCAATAGCCAGCACACACAGAGAATTAGTCTATCTTCCCTGTGGCCCTGTAGGGACACCAGCACTCTTCTGGTAGCCCAAGTTGAAACTCTGGCCTCATCTCAGTTCCTTTTCTTTTATTCCTTACATTAGGTTAGTCACACCCTTCACAATAGCTCTTGACTTGGACTTTGTCTCCTTCAACACTCTCATTCCCACCACTCAGAATTAAGCCAATAATTTTCTTGTACCAATTTCCCTACTCTAACCTAATAGGGAATAGATGTGACCCCAAAATAATACAACACAGCAGTATGCGTGGCATGTATAATAAGCATTTACCATCAGATCCTGGGCTAAAGACTACACAAATATTACATTTCTCTCTCATCTACTCCACAAGGCATGTCCTTTTTATAGATAAGATAATTGAGGCTTACAAAGGTTTAAAATTTAAACTTTAAATCTATTTAAACTTCAAATAACTTATCCAAGGTACCTGCTCTTCTTGTCTCTGCACCTTGCTTTTGTTCATTCCTCCTCTTCAAATACCCTTCCTCCTCCATCTCCCCTGTTCAAGTTTTAATCCTCTTTCAACCTCATATATGGCCTGGTATTCTACACAACCTTCCCAGCTCCTTACAGGTGGTTACAGTCTTTCCTTATTCTAGATCAGGCACTGTTGCACTACTTTCCAAAGTGTCACCTTATTTACTTATTTATTTTTTTTACCTACTTACTTACTTAGTGGCAGAGGTGGAGTACTGGGAATTGAACCCAGAGGTGCTTAACCACTGAACCATATCCCCAACCCTTTTTATTTTTTTATTTTGAGACAGGGTCTCCCTAAATTGCTTAGTGCCTTGTAAAGTTGCTGAAGCTACCCTTGAACTTGGGATCCTCCTGTCTCAGCCTACAGAGTCAATGGGATTATAAAGGTACCACCGTGTTTGGCCATCACCATTTTGCAATTAATTCTTCCTTCTAATTTGCATACTCCTTGAGTCTGAAATACATCTTTATACCTCCCATAGCACTTGACTTAGTCACGCCAACCAAATGTATTGGATAATCTAAAATAGAAATATCAAATGTTTGTCATAGAAAACCAAGACACTTTACAAGTTCCTAATATGAAGCAGACCAAAAATGTAGTGCAAGACGTTTTCCAGAGCGATGACAGGAATCCCAAGTTGGTCATAAAGGAGACTAATAAGAATCCAAATTCGTTAATTTTAGAAAAAAATTTAATTTTTAAGTGTTTAATGTGTAAAGCACTGCCATTCCTAGAGGTGATATTGACATCATTTAGACTAAAGTGCTTTTCTACATATATTCATTTAATACTGTAAGAAACACTTTGTGTCAGACACTGTTGAAGTCCTTTGAAAATATTTACTCATTTAGATTTCATAACAATGTTGGGAGGTAGGTTCCATTACTGTCACCCTGATTTACAGATGGGAAATTTAGAAGTGAGGGATCTCTTTCAAGATCACACAGCTAGTGGCAGAGCAAGGCTTCAAACTCAGGCAGCATACTCTAGACTAGTTTTAACCACTAGGTTATGCTGCCTCTATTTTTATTTTTCTTTTTTTTTTTTTCTTTCTTTTTTTTTTTTTATTGTTGGTCGTTCAAAACATTACACAGTTCTTAATACATCATCTTTCACAGTTTGATTCAAGTGGGTTATGAACTCCCAACTTTACCCCGTATACAGATTGCTGTTTCACATCAGTTACCCTTCCATTGTCTATTTTTATTTTTAAAAGCACTGAATAATTCTCATGTGTTATATAGCTGAACATTTTTTAATAGTTGGTAAGCTTTTAAAAATATTCTATTAGCTTAACATTTTATGATGCAATTTCAGACTTAAAAGTTGCAAGAATACTACAAAAAAATCTACCAAACTCTTCAAATGATATCTTGCTACATTGGCTTTATTTCTTCCTCTTTCTCTGTCTCTGAATATGTAGTATTTTTCTTAATTTGAGAGTAAATTGCAGACATGATGTCTCTTAAATACCTCAGTATGTTTCCTAAGAATTTATTTTTACATAACCACAGTATAAATATCATAGGATCTTAACAATGACACGACACTATTAGAATTAGGTACCAATCTATAGACCTTATTCAGATTTCATCAATTGTTCCAGGGAGGTCCTTTATTGCTAAAGAAAACCCAAGATTATTATTTGCATTTAATTTGCTCATGTCTTTTAGTCTTTCTAAATCTGTATCTACTTCTGAATCTTTTTTCCCTGTTTCTCTCATGAATATCATGACTCACATTTCTAATGAGTACACACCAGTACAATATTCCTAATTATTGAGTTGTCTCATATTTCCTTGTGATTAGATTCCCATTAGGCCTCTTCTCTCTCTACTTAACACATTTTACAGACTGGGTATTGCAACATCAACCAAAACAATGGTAAGTGGGAAAGATTGAGACTAGAATAAGTATAAAGAGATATGTGATATTGATCATGAGTTTGGTAGAAAATGGAATTTCTCAGGGTTCCTTAATATCGCACAGCCTGGGGCTGGAGGAAGCTCAGTAGTAGAGCCATTGCCTAGCACACAGGAAGCCCTGGGCTCCACCCTCAGCACCATTAAAAAAGGAGAAGAAAGAAAAAGAAAAAGAAAAGCAGTCATACCATATATGAACAGAGATCTTCAACTGCTTAAACAGAAATATTCTTAAAATAGTAATTAAAATTGTTATTAAAACTCCTCTTTGTTTTTTCTGTTAAATATTCACTAAATAATTGTAATGTATCATTTCATTTTCTGAGAAATACCCTTCAGAAAAGGATCATTTCATAAAATTATCTCCTATAGTTTGATGAGATGGAGTCCTCAATGAATGATTATTGAATTTTGTGGTTTAAAAACCAAATTATTTTATGTTTTATTATGAAGAATAAAGTCTTCCATATCTGTTAACCAGTTGGTGAAGAGAAAAAAAAATGAATTTCTGAAACCGCAAAAGTCACCTTCACATGAGGTTGCTGGGGTATACCAAGGTTTAGCCAGTTGTGCCTCCTCTTGTCCTGAGTCATCTCCCACAAAACATTCCCTATGTCTGACCAAGAAAGTATAGGGATTTTTCCAATACTTGTCGCCATCTAAATAATCACAAAGATCAAAAATCCTTTCAGAGATGTAGAATTCAACAAGTGACCCCAACAGAAACATTGCATCTAGGACTCCCCTTTGTCAAGACTAGAAGACAATTTGTGATCTGTTTGCTTATGGGGGAAAATACTCATTCTTAACTAGCTGAAGAACTAAATATGACTATCTATAGTAATTCCAAAAGAATGGTTCTCCTCCTTTCTGGGAGCTTCACCTTGCTAACATTTCTGTTTTATCTAGGGAATATTTTTAAAATATTTTTCTGTTCAGAGTATCAATGACAGAACTACAAAGTCTACAAATTGAATAAAGTGAGTCTATGGCCCTAAAATCAAGAAAAAAATTTTTGTTTTGATTTCTGAGAATCCTGTTATTTAGAGAGGAGACACGTTAAATTCTTAGTTTAAGTCCACAGAATAAAACAAATATTTTTCTAAAAGTAATCATCTGAAGGGTTTTGCTTGAAATTGAATACTAGCTTCCAAATTAGAACAACATTAAGCATTCTATTAATTGAATGTCTCAATTCATAATTGACTTTTTAAACTGTTTCACAAAATACATAGAGAAAGAGATTGCCAAAGCCCACATCATTAACATAAGTAGAATTGTATGAAAGGGGCCTTCAGGTGAGCAGTTAAATTTAGATTTATGCATGCAATTTATTTCAGATGGAGTTGATGCAGACAGTCCTTTTTCAAAGAGATATAAAAAAATCTATATAACTATAAATCTCTGGAGTCATCAAGTAACATAAGAAGTTCTTTGCAATGCACTTTACCATTCTGAAATTGTAGTTGTGGTACTGGTGTGAATGTGGACATAGAGATGGATGGAATAGATTGAGAGTCCATACATTTTGGCCAATAGATTTTTGATAAGGGTCCTAAGATAATCCAACAGGAAAAGAACAGTCTCGTCAATAAGTGGTACTGAGACAATTACATATCCATATGCAAAAGAATTATGTTTAATCTCTAATTTATGCCACACCCAAAAATTAACTCAAACTAGATCAGAGAACTAAACATAAGAACTAAAACCATAAAACTCTTCAAAAAAATAGGCCTTAATTCTTGTCATTCTAGATTAGGCAACAAAAATAAAATTGAATTTTCAAAATGTTAAACATAGTCACTATACATGATCCAGCATATGGTCACACAGAAACTTAAACCAATAATGTAAATTGAAATATTATTTATAATAGCCAAAAAGTGGAAATCCACTCAAATGTCTACAATTAATGAATAAACAAAGTGTGATCTATCAAATTAATGGAGTATTACTTAGCCATGGAAAGGAATATATTACTCACATGTGTTACAAGATGGATGAACCTTGAAAACTTTATACTAACATTTTTTTTATATACTAAAAGAAAGCAACCAGGTACAAAAGACAACATATTGTATAATTCAACTTAAAATAAACATTTGGGATGGGCAAATTTCTAGAGACAGAAAGCAGAAGCCAGGAGCTGGGGGAAGAGAGGGTGAAGATGGATTGCTATTGGGTTTGGGGTTTCTCTTACGGGAAATGGAAATATTATGGAATTAGATGGTGGTGACACTTGTACAACTTTACAAATATAGTGAATTACTCTCTTTAAAATGGCAAATTTTATGTTATATAAATGATATATTAATAATAATAAATGAATAGCAACGTAACTATACTTTTGAATTGTTTAATAGTGCAGAAATGAAGGCACAGAGAATTATCTGAATTGCCTAAGGTTCACAGCAGAACCTGCATTCTGATTTGCCCATATATGTATTTTAATCTATTATTTTTCACTGTGACTAAGTGCATCTAACCCAAGTCTCATACTGGCTGTCACCTGGTTTCTGGCTACTTATTGAAGTTTTATGACAGATCTGCTAGGAAACATATCCTTACTTCTTTCTGTATAAGCTTCAGTTTACTTGACATCTAAATTTATTCCTATATTAGCAGTTTACTTGGTATTGATATTTAAATTAATTAGTACATTACTAGTACACATATGTGCCCCATATTGTGAACATTGTTAGACATATAAAGCTCAAGTTCAGCAAGTCAAGAAACTAGAAACACAGAATGAGAAATCATTGGTCTACAGGAGCTAGTGAGAGACCTACATTGGATGAACTTGCTTAGGAGTGGGCAGCGGGAGGAGAGGCACTGGGGTGGAACCTTAGAGCCCTGGATATCTCAGAGCAGTCAGAAGCCACCATGCTAGGAATAGTCACTTATACAAAGTAGCTCATGAGTGACAGAGGCAGGAGGAAGTTACCTCATCATATAGTAGTCCTTATGCCTTAGTACACTATGCTATTGGTTTATGACTCCCTTCCTCATTCCGAGTTCCCCAGCTTTCTGTCCCCCTTTACTATGTGAAATGAATATCTGTATGTATGAATTTTTAAATACACTGCATTATAATTACACATACTGGTGGAATTCATTGTTACATACTCGTACATGACATTAAAAGTATTTAGATATGTTGCCAACGCCCTCCAAATTCTATGATTCCACAGAAGTTCTCCACCCCTTTTATTACTGTGTTCCACTTAATACTATAAAACATTAGCTTATTTTTTTTCTTCAAATGTGGGTGTAAAAATGGTGCTCCTTTCCTGGGAGCCGAAAAAGTTATGGGTCCTTAAACACAGCGCTGAGCTGGACTGGCATAGATTCCTCTCTGCCTTGTGCAGTCCCTTCTCCCTACTTCTCTCCCACCCACTCACCTCCCTGTCTGCCTTTAGAAACAAGTCCAACCATCACCCTGTGATGTGGCCCCTCTGTGGCTGTACCCTGTGGCCCCCACCCACACGTGTATATGTCCACACACAGGTAGACCCAGGGTCTCCATGTAACAGAAAATAGGAGGAGAGTCCTGGCTTCTCTCAAACACATTGGTTTACACAAGCTTGTGACATCTCTGCTGATTCTGTGTCCTTTCCAGGATCTTCCTTTGTTGACTCTTTAAGCATGGTGTGTTCATTACAATGTGGACTATCAGGAATTGGCTCATATGACCATGGGAATAGAGAAGCCCCACATCTGCCCTCTGCAAGCTGAAGGTGAGGAAGGCCAAGGGTGTGGTTGGAAGGCCTGAGAGCCAGAGAGCTGGTAGTGTGGATTCCAGTCCAGGTCTGATGACAGAACCAGGAACAGCCAGGTAGGAGAAAAGCACTGTCCCAGCAGTTAGTCAGCAAATGCACCCTCCCTTCCCCTTCTTGTTCTACTCAGGCTGTGAATGGATTGGATGGTGCCCACACCCATTGGGGGGTGGAATCTGCTTTACTCAGGTCACTAATTCAATTTCTTCCAGAGATAGCCTCACAACCCTCACTATCCTCTAACCAGCTATGGGAGCATCTCATGGCCCAGTCAAGTTAACACAAAATTAACCAATCACATTGGGCATGCTTCTTTTCTATTCCACACTCATCCTGAGCAATCTCATCAACTCTCATGTGCTATGTCAACCCCAATCTACGCTGTCATAATTTTTCTTTTCTAGATCTGCTTCTGAGCTTCAATGCCATACAACAATCCTATCCTTATAGACATCTATCCAACATTAAAAAAAATTTAAAAACAAAACAAACAAATAACAGAACTCCTTCCAAAGGTGTGGGGTTTTTTTCCACATTCCTATTTTTAGGTACCCTTTAACTTATGCCGATGATCTAGGAATTAATCTTTTTTTTCTCTCCCAAAACTAATAAGCAAATCCTATGCATTCTATCTCCATAAAGTACTTTTGATCTGAGAACATTCCCAGGAGGTTGCTTCATGTGAGGCCCTCCTCACTTCTCTCCTGAATGTCTACCATTAACTCATGGTCTCCCTACCTCCCACCAAGTCTTACATCAATCCTCCAACCCACTGAGAAGGTAATAGTTCTAAAATACAAAAGCAAATATTTAATTCACCGGATGAAGAAAGTCTTCTATTATTTATATTGTGTTCTCAAACTGTGTACTAAGCCACCCTGGGACACCACAGTGAATACATTCACAAAATTGTCATGGAATATGATGAATTTTCGAAAGAAACACAGCCATTTGTATGGACGGACACCATACAAATTACCACTTCTACATTTTTTGGACCTAGCTGTTCAATTAAAAGAACTAAGTATTTCTTTTGACCTTGGACAGTGTGAAGAAATTATAGAGACAATCTGAGTGCAGTTGTTGAGAGACTTTGGGAACCTATGACCTACTAAATATCATCAGGAGCCTCAGTGTGGCATGAACGAGTCCTTACCCATGTCTGCAGCCTCATTTTGATCCTTATTCTGCCTTTCCTGTTCCCCTAATTCTACTATACCATCAGAGAAGATAGGCTTGAATCTCGCCATATATGTTCTTCCAGACATCTTGACTGGTTAAACTCTGACATCTAAGAGGGTAGATGCATAGGGTGCCCACAGTGTAGGGGTGAGACCTGGTGACCTCAACTAGAAATCAGATGAAATAAATAAACCAGGAGGTTACCCCAGAACCCCCATACCTGGTGAATTCTGTGTGACTTGGATTATCTTAAGTTAAAAAAAACAAAAAACAAAAAACAAAAAACTGGTTGACTATTCTTTGGGATTCCATACATATTTGTCAGGTCAAGAGAAGAAAAGGGGCCAGCATTCTGGTCCCTATCCTGCTTCTCATTTTCCACAGAGATCTCTGTCTTTCCAGGGTGGGAGGCAAAGAGCCAGTCAATCAGAGAATTGAGATCATTTACTTTGTAAATGATTGTGCTACCTATGGCCTTCCAGCTCAGAAAAGAGGCACCACACACCTGAGTTCCAGACAGACCCTCTCTTTGTGCCCCACTTTATCTTGCCCATAACTGGGTCACAACCTTTGTAACATTCATTCACACTTGTTTGTTCACCTGCCTCCCCTACTAGACGGCAAATTTGTGAAGGGCCCAGGCAGGCAGGTCTCATTTCTGCCGACTCTTTACCTGCAGTAACCGACACCTGAGTTGTGAGTGGATATTTGATGACTGAGTCCATTTCAAGAAGGATACAGTTGAGCCTCACAGAAAATTCAAGTAACTTAGAAGATAAACATTGTCCCCTTCCCTCCTTGCTAAACAGAACTCTGGTTTTATTTACACATTGAGCAGATTCCCATTTACGTGAAAGGCCAGGCTCAGCTCCTACATGAAGTTCAGATGTTCTAGTTCCGGCTGAGATGGAAAGGGAAATCTTTTGGTAGGCTATTTATTTGATATTATTATTTATTTATTTGGAAGATATTATACCTTCTTAACAAGAGAAGACTCATGAAGAATAACTTTTGCCTGCCTTCCCATTCTTGGGCCCCAAGGGAAGTGTAATATTTGGAGTTGTACAAGTCATTTTGCAACCATGAGATAAAGGTCAAATGAATTGTAAAAGTCTGACATCACTGAACCCCTGAGGAGAAACACCAGCAAACTCTTTATCTATAGATTTGTTAAACAATCTTCTAGTGCAACTTGGTTTTCTGTTATATTTTAATTGATATAAGAAGAAAAAGAAGTTGAGTAGGTACAGTGGCATGTGCCTATAGTCCCAGCTACTGGGCAGAGAAGGTAGGCGGTTGAGGCAGGAAGATGGCTGGGCCCAGGAATTGAAGGCCAACCTGGGCAACATAGCAAGATGGTGGTGTTGGGGGCGGGGGGCGAGCATGGACAACTCTTCTTAATAAACATTATGAAAAAAAATATTACAAATGGTCAAATAGTAGCAATCATGAACTTAAAGATATAGTTTGTTTGGCAGTATTAGAAATGAGCTTAGCAATATAAATTCAGTGAGGTTACAGGTGTCTCTAATACTCTAATACTTTAATATTGTTGGCAATAGAGAATCAGAGAAGGTTTTTGATTAGTTTTGAAACTTTCTGAAGATTACTTTGGCAGAAATTAGCAGGATTCATATGTACCTTGCTGCAAACTGATGTATCACATTGCTTAACTTTCTGACCTTTATTGGGCATAATTATATTGGCACTGCCTGCCATGCAGATTCATTCAGTATGTAACCCCCCTCTTAACTGTTCACATAGAAGTGAAACAGCAATCATGTTGCACATGATGCTGTTGACCTCAAAATTCAGGTCTCAGAGCCAATAAAATGTTACATCTTTTCAGTGCTACTATGTTAGGAATAATCCCTATGGAAGTTACAAAGTAAATAATACTTCTTTTAATAAAAAGTAGCAATGATAAAAACATTGTATGAACTCCTGCCATATACAATGAGAAAATAAGACCTCATGTTCTTTCACAGTACCAATTTATATTAAACTGCTTGGGCAAATAATAAAACCGTGCATGATAGGCCTAAGATTGTTAGATTTCTTCAACAGTATTTCTAAAATGTTGTGGAAAGGGTTTTTGTGCATGCTTTGTTGCCTTTCTATTAGTGTAAAAAATACCTTAGACAATCAGGTTAAAATGTAAAAGGTTTATTTCAATTCACAATTTTGAAGGTTCATTCCATGGTCACTGGGCCCCACTGCCTTGGGGCCTATGATGAGGTAGCACATCATGGCAGGAAATGGGTGGAAGAACAAAATCACTCACTTCATATTGAATTCTGGCTAGGAAAAAAGAAAGAAAGAGAAAGAAATTAGATATGCCTCCAATGACCTAAAATCTCCTACTAGGCCACCTCTTAAAGGCTCTACCATCTCCCAATATTGCTAAATTGGGGATGGAGGCTTTAATATATGGTGCTTTGGGGAGCATTTTAGATCCAAATCATAGCACTTTAAATTTTTTTTTCATGATTTTATTATGTAAGAATAAATGCTTTTACACGTATTCATAGTTTCAAACATGTTTTCATTCTTTTCATTAAGTCTACACAGAAAACAAATTTACAACAGAAAGACACCAGACTAGAGAAATCTCCACCATCAATACCATCTAGCATTCAAACACTGAGAAGGAAAAAATACTGGGGATATGTGTTTGCTTTGCATCCTACACGTGGACACCATCAGACAAGATTATTGACCAAGGAAAAGAAAAGTGTCTCTTTTTTTTGGACCAGGACTTGATTGTTAGATATTTTAAAATAAATTATAATAAGCTTGTAAAAAAAAGTACAAAGAACAAAAAGTGTTAACATCTTGTCATAGTTGCCTCTAATCTTGCAAAGAGTGGATGCTCCTTTGGGACCCCTTTCTATTCCTCATTCCTTCTTTCCATCTCTCCAAAAGGAAATCATTTTCTTTTGAAGTTGATAGTCATCCTTCTGTTGACAGTACACTTTTACTTCATATGTGTATTTCTTTACCCACATCTTTTACCTTTGGAATTCTTCATGAATTATTAAATTTTTAAACATAAGTTATTTATACATTCTAAATATTAATCCTTTGTTAAGTACATGCCTTGCAAATATCACATCACTATCATTCAGTGTTTTATGAATGCCTTTTGTTTTTAATTTTTAATCTAATGCAATTTATCATTTCCTCTGTGGGTTGTATAATTTAATGTTTTGTTTAAGAAATCCTTCCCTATTCCAAAGTTTTGAAGAAATTCTTCTATATTTGCCTTCAATATTTTTTAAAGTTCTGTTTTTCTTATTTAGGTGTTTAATCTGTAAGAAATTTAATTCATATGTGAAGAAGGGTAGGGATCTAACTTTATGTTTTTCCTTATGAATGTTCGATTTTAAAATCAGAAAATAAAGAAGGATTAATCACTCCTTACACTCTATAAACTCCTTAACAGATACTATAATCTATACCCACCTTATCAATATACTGCCTCAAAGTACTTAATACTACTTGTACTCAACATATATTTGTTGGTGAAGGAGACTTTTTCCAGTCCCCATTAATGAGTATTTATGCCAAATTGTCCATCTAAAATAATCTGAGCTGTGCTTAATTTATTCTCTCTGAGCAGGAAGTAACTTCTTAACAAGATTAACATGCTGTAACTACTGAATTTCTCCAATTAAATCCAGGGTTAGTAATGACTCCTCTAACTTTGCCCATCTTTAGAGAGCTTTTTGGGGGTGGGTGAAGGAGAGAATCTACCTATTAATCAAATTAGACTCATATATTTATTCATCTACCAGGAGAAATGCACAAAAAAGCCATTTTAGCCTACTTCTGTAAATCAACTATTTGAATCAGAGGATTATCTGTACCAAATTCAATTTGGCAAACATTGTGAGAGTACCAACTTATAGATTCAGGCCTAGTTGCATTGGTTTAGTTCTTGTCAAAAACCTACTTATTTTCTCCTTTTCATAAATAGTCTGAAAGTAAATTACACTTAAAACTCAATTTAGATCAAGGGAATGATTGGAAACCAAGATAGATAATTTAAAAAAAAAAGTCTAAGATTCTTTCTCTCATGCTTTTGAAAAGGAGTTTCCCTTACAAAACTTTGATCTTTCCTAATAATCCCCAGGAATTTTACAGTGACAAAAAAGAATAAAAACATTTTGTTTTGGAGGACTGGTTCTAAAAATGAGGATGTAACACTGACCAGAAAAAGTGAGACGACATTGGTAGATGTAAATACAGTACATGAAATAGTTTGGAAGAAAAATCATTTTATTTTTAAACTTTGCTTATAGACTAACCTTTTTTTTTTTTCCTTTTCTTTTCTTTTCTTTTTCTTGCCATGACTAGAAAAGGTACTCAGTTGGCCAATGATGTCATTGCTTCCCTTCATTTGCAATAACTTCTGTGAGCAGGTTCTCTAAAAGAACCCTGGGGAATCCTGCCCAGCTATTGCTCAGATTCAGCAGAGTCAAGAAATATCACCTTCTGTTTCATCTTTAAGGTAGTAATGTATGCCCTATTGTTTTATTGAATGTCACTTAGGGACCCTGAACTTCAAAACCGTGCTGAATCTAAGAAAATTACCACAGAACCACAATTTTGGGACACTCTGTATTCAGAAGTATCAGGTTGGTTTGTTGCTTGCTTGTTTTAAGATTCATTCTTTTTCTTAAAAAAAAATAAAGTTAACCATGGGTGTAAAAGAAAAAGTAACTTTAAAGAAAGCTTATTCTTAAAAAACTTAACCATCTTAGTGCTCGGGAATTTCCTGTGTTCAAAAGAAAACAAGAAAAACAAGAAAAAAATTAACATTGCTATTTTCTTTGCAAGCTTCTTTTAAAATCGTCATTGGAAGTCCCCTGGGAAAATGAAATTCAGATTTCTTACCTATTCAAAAATCATGCAATGCCCATGAACTACTGCCAAAGCCAAAGGGAAACGGAGGGTGGTGGTGGGAGGAAAGCGCGTTAACTTCTTAATAAAATCTGTTCGGGGGACGCTCAGCTGATGGGACCCGGCCGCGCAAGTCGGGGAGCAGCGGGGTGGGTGATGCAGGACACCAGGCAAGGTCCCTGCTGCGGCTGGCAGGCGCACGGCTCCTCGGAGGAGGTTGGTGCGGTCTAAAATAACACTTTTCTTTACCAAATCAACTCTCTACCTAAGCCCACCATCCCTGTCACCCCCTCTTGCTTCCTCCCTCAGACAAAAACCTAAAAGTGAGACGGGAGGCTTGCGGGGGGCGGTGCAAGCCCAGAAAGGGAACTGAGAAGAAAAGCGCCAGTGACAAGACACAAAATGGAGAAAGAGGAACCGAGAGGGCACAGAAACCAGGGAAGAGCCAGGAAAAGGAGGTTATTATTAAGAACGGTAGAGGGGCTGTGGGGTGGAGGACGCCAGAGGGACTGCGCAGGAGGGAGACGTTAGAGGACTGGGAGAGAAAAGCGACCAAGTAAGACACAGAGGCGGAACAGACAAGAAAGACGTTCTAGATGTCGAGGCTCCATTTTCAGCAGCGCCATATTCGCTTTTCCTTTCGCCGCTTTTTGTTTGGTTTTGTTTGCCGGCGGTGGACAGGCGCCAGCGCGTTTCTGCAGCCTCAGCAGCTTCGGTCCGACAGATGGGGAGGGTTGGAGGGCCCGGGCGGGGACGAGCGCCTTCGCCCAGACCCCCGGCGCGGCCCCCTCCCCGGCCTGGCCACTTGTGTGCACCGCCCACCCCGCTGCCCTCGGCTGCGAGTGGGCCTCCACCTCGGCCCTGCGCGGAGAAAGCGCCTCGCCCGGGACCCGCGGGAGCCCCCAGGGAGCCCACGCCCTCTAGTTCCTCCCGGTGCTGGTGGGCGCGCGTGCTCAGGGGGTGGGTAACAGAGGAGCGTCGAAGAAAGAAACCGAAAAAGAGCAACTAAACCTGTTGGGAAGGAGGAGTGGGCGCACGCTGGGGGAGAGCCGGGTGGGACGCCCGAAAATAGAGCCTTTCTGGAGGTGACCCAGGAGCCAAGGCCTGGATCTGGCCGGGGTCGGGCGGCCCATGGGGCCCCTTCCACCTGCGCGGGGGCTAGCTGGAAGCTGGGCTGCCCTGAGCGGAGCCTGGCCCCGGCCACCAGGCCTCTCCCTGCTCCAGGAAGAACGTCCAAGGTCGGCCGTCGGCTGGTCGGGAGCCCCAGGCGGGTCTGAAAGGAGAAACTGACCACTGCAGGCCTTGGGGGCGCCGGTCCAGGGAGTGTCAGGGACTTCGTGGTGCCCTCCGCAGGGATTTTAGGTGAAGTCGGTGCCTCGAAACTCCTTGAGGTTAAGCACTGGGACAATTGGTGACAGTCCACAACTTGGAAAGCCAGGTTCTCTCAGCCCCGACCTCGCTCAGATGGTTTCGTGGAATCGTATCTGGGTCCATAGAAAAGTGCCCAGTAAGCCCCAAGTACATTTTCTTCGTACCCCTCCACTTTTTTTCTTTACTTGCACTTGACATCACCCTTCGCTCAAAGTTCTAAACTCGCCCGCGCTAGGGAAGAGCTTGGGTTCTCGGTGTCCCCATCCCGCCGCTGGGGCTGCCGGGGAGCAGGCGGGCGACAAGATCCTCTGGTCGGGAGGCAGGAGGCTGCAGCCCTCGCCGTCGGGTTTTGCGCAGTGCCACCTGCCAGGACCAGCCGGTGCATTCTATCCCCTGGCCTTCCTTTCTTCACCCTGTAGAATTGAGGGTAGCTTGAGGCTGAAATTGACAGCTTCTTTAGGCGGGTGGAGTGGAGCGTGTCAGTGAAACGACTCGGGATCACCGCATGGTAACCGAGCCCCACAACGTGCCGCGTGCCTCTGTCCGCACTTTGGTGGTTTTGCCCCCAAAGGAAAAGTTTTCATGCTAGTGTTTGCACCCCTCCCCACGTTCGCTGTTCCTGGCCATTTCTAACAATACAATCCTGTGCATGTCACTGGCACCTGAGTGAGTGTTCGGGTCACCTCAGACTCAGGAATCTACCCCTCATACTTGGCACCCTCAGAGGGCTCGTCCCCACCTGCGGCCCGGCTTTGGATGTAGTAACTGTTATTTTATTACTACGTCTTTATTAATCTGCCTTTGAATTATGAAATGGCATTTACGTTATTTTCAACAGCTTAGCCTTCATATATCTGTTTTCCCAACTACAGATTTCCACAAGGAAAATATCTTTCTCAGGCAGCAAAAAATCAGATTCCTTTTATCTTTTATTTAATAATTCAAGTTGCAAATTACTTAAAAATAGAACCGTTTTCCCTAAGAGAAAGTTCAGTGACTAAATTTGAACCTTAATGTTGACACTTTTCTTCTGTGTTTTTGTGAAAGATTAAAATCAAATTTTAAAGATGTAATAGCCATGTGATGGCTTTAGAAGAGACCACAAAATTAAGAACTAAAAACATTGACAATCTTCTAGGCCTACTTTACAAAAACATTATAACTCTGTTTCTGAGAAAGAAAGAAAAGGCCATATGGATTTTGGGAATTAAAGTATTCATGGCGGGCTATTCATGGACTAGACATCATCATTTGACAACAGATAAGATTTAAATTGGGCATTGCCCACAGGTCTCATACTTAAATTGTTTCTTGGATGTTCTTACTAGTCTTTTGTTCTGCCTTCTTATGTAGAAAAGTTTACAGTTAGCTCTCCATGTTTCCTTTAGTTTAATCAGGATTTTAAAACAATTTAAAAACCCTAACGCCATTCAGGAAAACACATTTTATGGCAGCCAAATACAAAAGTACATCATGCCTAAAATAAGTTCTCATCTATCAAGGACTTGATGCTTCTGAGATAAAGGTTGGAAGTTTGTTCTTGGTAGGTGTTCTATTCACTCTTATCTAGTCATTGAATGCAACTGATTAGGGTTTGAAGGCCCACTTTTTTTTCCCCCTAAATCATTGCAAAGTGTCTGTTAAGCTCATTTATTAAACTCTTAAGAGAAACTTAGGATTCTTTTCATGAGGCAATATACTGATCAATGTAAAACAAATATCATGTTAATGTAGGACACATGTTCATGAGTTAAATATTGCTCATATGCAATTCAAGAATAAGTCATCTCTATTTGATAGGTTTACCATATAAAAAAGGCTTATAACTATTGTCAGAGAGACAAAATTTTAAGTGAGCTCTAATACAAAATTTATTTTGAAAAATAGGTAATATAAATTACCTTTAGAGAAAAGTTTTGATAAGATACTTCTCAGAAATGCGAAATACACACACACACACACAAAAATTACAGAAGTCCAGCATATGATAGTCAATTTATAAATCATTCAATTTTATAAATCTATGTTAATTTTTAGCATTATCTATTGGTCTACAAGTCATTCAAAATCTTAAAATTAGTAATGTCTTAAATACTTGTAAAGCATTTTTTATATTTGTAACTGCTTATTTTGTAACATCACAAGCCATAATTGCTTCAATTCATTGAAATATGTTATACTAAGTGTATTTTAAATGATCCTTATTTGTATTATGTATACATCAAATTTCAAATATCTGCTTTTTTACATTTTTCAAGTACATTTTCTTAAATTCCAGAAGGATGATATATTAACACACAGACTACATTCAAGTATTTCATTCTAATAGAACCTAAATGTAATGCCTACTATAAGATATGTACAATCATAGGAATTAGTGAAGAAAATAGCTTCATTTCATTATAATTCTATTAGCATCTTAAGAACATTTCTTTTTATACCTAAATGTTAAAAACAAATAGTTTATATTCTTCAGTAGCCTCTTCCCAATCCATCACTTTATTGAATAATTCAATTATGTCTACTTGCTGCCAAATACTTAAAGAAATGAGGTATCTCCATTTTCCTTTGTAATACTCCATGCTCTTTCTTGATTGTTTATGAGAAGTCAATATAGTTCAGAGATGTTAACAGTTATTAATTTTAAATTAGGACAAACACTTGCATTCATTTATCAAATATATAAAATTCATTGAGGTCCTAGGTCACTGGCAATGAATGTATTGAAAATATATATTGATATATAAAAATTTCAAGGTTACATACTTTATGTTAACTGGGAATTAGAAGTACTTTTCTTTAAAATGTTTTTAAATATCACCTCTTGCTTCAGGAAAGCTAAAAATGACACTAAACATCCTACACAAAGTGTGGGTAGCAGTGCTGGTGATGATTTTGAAGGTGATTGAGGGGAGGTATGAAGATAATTATAAAGCTTTTTTAAATCTATCTGTTTTTTAATAAACTTTTTTTGTGTGTGTGTTTTCAGCTAAATATTTGGCAATATAGTCAATCAATGTCTCAGGCAATTTCTTAGGTACTCAAGACCTAAAAATAAAAGAGTGAAAGAACATTGATTAGCTAAAATATTAGAGTTTTTATGTCACAAAAAGAACTATCTATATGCCATTAATGGTATTAATGAAAAATATACAAAGAATTACAGAACAATTACATGATTGTGTTGCTAAATGAAGAAGGATTGCTACAATAAATGCAATATTTTTTAAAGAGTCAGTAATCTTTTACAGTGGTTTTCACATAATGTTTTTACATGTTGTTTTAAATTGTTTATTATATTGCAAGTGTTCTGAATTGAATTTTTTTAAAACATATAGACTACCCAGCTGACTTTATACACTAGGAATAAAAAGAAATAAGTGGAATTCTTGGTTATTAACAAGGGTTTAAACAATGATAACAGAATTTCATAAATCAATTATATGCTCCATTTGAAGATTACAAAGCATAATTAACTTACTTGACACCAATACAGTGTTTTGTTTCTTCACAGAATGTACTATGAGCTGTTTTCAATTATTGCCACTGAAATGTTGTTCTTTAAAATTAACAAATGAATGAAGCGTTTGCATACTGTACATTGCACAGAGGACAACCTAGAGTTTTCTAATTGTCTTGTAATTAAATTTTGTTTACTTGCAAAATTTCTTCTCCACTGAGAAACAAGTGTTACCTATCTTAAAAAAAAGAAAAACTAAACAACTGTGTGTGTGTGGGGGAACCCTACAGTATCTTTATGAATGATATGAGATAAAATTAATTATTTGAAATGACATCTAGAAATTGGATTTTAATTCTTAATTTAGAATATTGAGCATAAAATATTATAGTTTTATTGTAAATTTTACTGGGCCATTCTTTACAAAAACACAGAAAAACACAAATACCTAGACAATAAAACATTTTTCAGTTACATAAAACATAGGAAAGTCTTAGGGATGGGAAGGGGACCCGAAATGGAAAAGTAGCTATTTGCCAAATATTTCTATCACCCATTTACTGATGCCTTCAACATTTTTATAGTTCAAAAATTTGAAGCTGAATGTGGTGGTTTATGCTATAATTCCAGCTATTCAGGAGGCTGAGGCAGGAAGACCACAAGTTCAAGGCCAGCTGCAGCAACTTAGCAAGGTCCCAAAAACTTAATGAGACCCTGTATCAAAATAAAATATAAAAAGGGCTGGGTATGTGGCTCAGTGGTAAAGTGTCATTGAGTTCCATCTCTTGTACAAAAAAAAAAAAAAAAAAAGTTGAATCAAGTAAAATCTAAATCTAAATGCTACTGGGAAAACTCACATCCTAAGCTGTTCTCTTAACAATTATTTACACCTTTAAATTAGTGCCTTAACAAATGTTGGTGAAAGGAAGAGAAAGTTTCAGAATGCTGAGTAATTAACATGAATCAGAGAATTTGAAGAAGTGGGAGGAGACAGAGAAGAAGAGGACTGTTCAGCAACAGATAAACATTTTAGTTTACACTTTTTCCTGGTCAAAATTAATTACCTAGGGGCTGGGTTTGTGGCTCAGTGGTAGAGTGCTTGCCTAACATATGTGAGGCACTGAATTCGATCCTCAGCACCACATAAAAATAAATAAATAAAGGTATTATGTCCATCTATAACTTAAAAAATTTTTTTAAATTAATTAACGCTCCATTTAACATTTAATGACCTATAATTCACTTCATTTTATACTATTCCTTATATATGAACAATTAAACTATCACTTCAAGTTAATGGGAGAAAATAATTAGAGATTTTAGGTACACAATCTGAATGTAAAATAATCAGATCATTAAAATCATATCTATAAAATAGAAAATGAGCTATTAGTTTTGTTATGATGTACTTGACAACCAGTTAACTTGGCTGTCTATATTAATCATACTAACCAGATATTGCTAAATATCAGCTTCACTGTGAACTGTGTTAATACATATCACAAGTAGATACAATCTCTTAAAACATTTCATAGTAGATTCTAGGGTGCTTTCTCCTATTGGTTATATTATCGACAAATTTTCACAATGTATGGAAATTAGAACACTTATCAATTCAAAATAAACTATTAAAATAGCCAAACAATCATGTAATGGTTCAGTTACTTCAAACTTCAGACTCAGATTCCTCTGCCATAAAGAACTGGTCATTCAAGATTCTATCCTAAAAACAATATTTACACTTTTCAGGCTAACTCCAAACAAAGTAAAACTAATGGATCACCAGCAATTAAGTTAACTCCACAATTTAAGTGAAAAACGAATTGGTAAAAATGCTAATGACATAAGTGTGAAATTTATGTGTGTTCCTAATTCTTAAATATTGAACAAATACTAATCATTAAATTAGGCAAAACCAATATACATATTATATATTTGTGTGTGTGTATATGCATATATAATTTCTAGTTAATTTATCATCCATAACTGATTATTCCTCTTTGCAATTCAGTAGCTTATCAGTGATCAAAGATGTGTTTGAACAGACTAATTCTTTAAACAACTGGAAACCATTTCTCAATGGCACAGCATATCTTAATGTTAATCCAAGAGGCCTGGAGACATTGCTGATTTTGGAAGCTGATTTGTATTGACTTCTGAAGGAATGGTGTAGTTTGTGCTCTAGGCTCAGTGAAGGAGATATACTCTTCAGTAGGTTCAGGCATTTGAGGATTCCAAACCATTTCCTAGCTGGTTATCTGCTCCCTGAGTGCAGTTTTGAGAATCTATAAGCTTCTTCTCTCCTCTCTGACTTGATCCTAGTTTCTTATTTTGTGATTGCAGACTAAATTTTTTCTCCCATATTCCTAACTTTGAATTTACAAATAAACCTATCTCCTGAATTGAGATGTCTGTCTGGTTTTGAAAAGATGTTTATCTGTCTCTACTGATTCTACTGATCCCAGTGAATGTTAACCGATGGCTCAGCAGGAAAAAAAAAAAATCAATGCTATTTCTTCGGTAGCAATGACCATGTGATCATCTTCTGTTAGAACAGGTGCCCTTCACATGTCAACTGTGGTTTCCTCTCAGCTGTGCCTGATACTGAGTTGTCTGGGACTGAGTAGCTATGTGTTCCCATCAGAACAGACAGGAAAAATGCCTCTTTGCAGCACTCACTGTTGTGCTCAAACATCCTCCAAGTTCCTATATTTACTGTACCAGTGAGTAGTATTTTTCAGTTTATTAGTTGCCAAAGATTACCTTACACCAGGAATATCTGAGAATTTGGCCAATTAGTCTATCTGTAGTTGAAATATAGAGTTTTCTTCTACTTACAGTATTATCTCTAAACTGGGCAGCTCCAATAGTGGCTGGATATTTGTCTTAAAGCCAGACTTCTAGGGAGTAGACTATGAAAAACAGGAAAGTTTAAGCAAGACCTCAGCATCCCTGATCTTGTCTTGGCCTTCATGTTTAAAGTCTGTAGGGGACACTGGCTTGGGGTATAGCTTAGTGCTAGACTGGGTGCCTGCTATGCATACTTGCCTACTATGCCAGGGTGTTCAATACCCAGCACCATTGTATCCTCTAATCCAGGGTCTTTGTTTGACCCTGTCGCAACATTTGTATCTTTGAAGCATCTTTGTCAACTCAATTGTGGGGAGCACACGTAAGACTGTGTTTTGTATAGAAAGTGAAATAAACTTGTCCTTTTAATTATCATCATGTTTTCTGGAATGCAGACCTCTCAATTTTTACTGATACCATCTGTTTCTCCAAAAAAAAAAAAAAATCTGATAAAAGTAAATGATGGCAGGACCTAACTATTCTCCTGAGCATTCCACTTTCTCAAGGATTTGATTTGGTCCTTTTATTCCCAGATGCACCCAACTGTCATTAACTCAAATAGAGATATGGTGAAGACCTACCTATTGTTATTTCTAAAGTCTATTTTTCTAAAATGCAATGTTATCTCATTTATTTCTCACAACAAGTTTATAAGGAGGGTATTATCAAACCTATTTTATAGAAATGCAAGCATATGTGCTTAGTCAGTTTAACAATTTGCATTAACCAGGTGCTGTACAATGTGCAAAATGCTTCATAGGGAAAACCCTGGGAAGCAAGTACAACTGTTACACGATATTTTATGGAGGAAGAAAAGCTTAGTAAAGTGACAGATTCTTATTGATGTGGCCAACGGTCTCCATGTTGTCAAATTAAGTCAATTCTTTTCTATCTTAATCCCATTATACCAGCCAACCCTCTAGACTGATATCACAATTGCCTGTTCTTGTCCCATCTCACTGGTTGTCTTCACTACCTCTTCTTTCTTTACCTTAACTCTTAGTGGTGAAGTTCCTGTCCCTCTTCTTTATGCTTTTTCCTCTCCTTTCTTTTATGACCCGAAGTATTGTCATAGCTTCTATTATCATTTGTGAACACACATTGACAGCACTAACACGTCTGTTGCAGATCTCCCCTGAGCACAGTCTACCTGGTACCATCACTTGGGTGTTTCCTGTGTATCTAAAATCACACAACATCTCTAAAGCTTAATCTTTGACCTTTTGCCTGCAAATCAGTGGATGGCATCATCCTTTACCTACTTGCTCAAGTCAAAAGCCTGGAAGTCATTTGCTATGTTTTGAATAAGTGTCTCTCAAAGTTCTTTGTATTGAAGGCTTGGTCCCCAGCCTCAGCGTCTTTTGTAATTAGCAAACAAAAGAAGGAAGCATAAAAATGTGGTGTTTTTTTCTTTGTTTCAGCAGCTGTGCACACATATAACTTATGGGCATATTTGAATTGGTTCAATTCAGTTAACAAGGAAACTGGAAGAATCAGAAAAGAAGTGTCAAACAGAGATGACAGAATATGGAATACCTGTCCTGTATCTTCCAGGAGGCTCCTTTGTTTGCCCCACCTGTCACATGTTTCAGATTCATTGGTGGGGGAGGGGAGACTATAGCCTTTCCTTTTGAAATGTAAATATTAAGTCCATCAATCCATGAATAACTATGGTTATATGGTAGGGGAGATCTGGGTTCCTGGGAGGGTAAGAGAGAAACATATTTCTTGCATATTTGGCCATTTTCCCCAGGACCCAAGTGACAGATTCCTGGCATCAACCATGTTCTGTATAAGTTGAAGCACTCATCACTCTATATTAATTATGTATATCTTAGTTTGTGTGCCTTGAACTTGGATTAGTTGGAATTCCATTTTATCATATAAACTAGAGTTCCCTCCAACTGTGATCAGTTTCACACAAAGGGGTTGCCTGTGTACCCCTGAAACAGACATCTGGGAGGAAGGGAATTATCGAGAAGATAGGCAGGGTAGAGGGTCTCAGGACACTGGTGTAGAGCAACATCCTTGAGGAAACAGGTGCAAAGTAATCCTCAGTGGGTTGCCAACATCATGTGCCTTGTTGAGCAAGCCCCAGGCAGCCCTCCCGCCACACATGACATAGGCTGGGGCCCAGAGAGGGAGGTTGCACCAGTCTTTCCCTAGAAGTCATCCCTCAGTTTCATTGAATGCTCCAGTTTAAATAAGGTTTTCAAATGAAATAAATGCCCCATGTAGGATTTAGATTTCACCCAGAGAAAATAATATCCAGGATTATTCTCATGAAAGTATCCATGAAAAGAAAATATTGGAAAAAAACTGCATCTGCACTGAACATGTACATGTTTGTTTTTCTTGTCATTATTCCCCAGATAATACAAAACAACAAGTATTTACCAGAATTTTTGTTGTATTAAATATTGTAAAAGGAAAAATAAAAGGAAATATGCTTCCCAAATGCTTGCTTTCATATATGGGCTTGGAGAGAACACAAAAGTGCAATTACTTGTTATTTACAGTACAAAAGATAGCAGAATTGGTTACTGTTTGGGCATCCATTTGGCTGTTTTTGTTGCAAAAGGCAGAAACTCACTCAAGTAACCTGGCTATTCCAGGTGTGGGTTGGGGCAAGACAGACTTTGGCTGTGCCCATGTCATCCAGAGATGGAGCTGCTTCCTTCTTGGCCCTCTCTGCGTTGGTTGTTCGGGTTTCTTTTGCCATTGCAGCAGCACAGGCTTCTTCCTCCTGCCTCCAAACAGTGGGCAGGTGAAGCAGGACAGTGGAAGGAATGCCACACCATCAGGGACTGTGGCCTTCTCTCTGCACTCAAGTCAGTAACTTGACTTGTAATTTCCCTCCCAGCACCTACCTGGTCACTCTGTCAGCATCTCTATCTCATGACTTTAAAACTTCACCTTCAGTTCAAGACTGCATCATCCACTTAAACTCTTCATGTCTAATTCCAGAGAGAGAGAGAGAGAGAGAGAGAGAGAGAATCTGAGTGGCCATCCACCCTTCCAAGTCTACTCATGCCAGTCTATGAATTTACTGTCCTTCCACCTGAGCTAGAGACATAAGATGAAGCAGATCATGTAATAAGTGTACCTAAGACTGCACTTGCAGGAGGTTCACGGTGGTGATGGTAAGACATCTTTAGAAGCAACTGTGGTTTTAGCAGACATTGTATTTGACATTCCTACTCTACATTTATCAAATGAATAAAAACATATAATCTGTGTGTATACATATATAAAATACCAATAAATATATGTAATATGGTAATATACATATAACCATTACATACATATAATGTGGTAGATTTAAAAAAAAAAACATGTTCTTTAAAAAAAATGTTCTGGTTTGGAATTTGATCCAGCTGTGGAACATTATTTACTGATTCTGAAGTTAATAAATCCTTTAGATGTATTAATATTATAATACTCTATTCCTGCAAGCAATTAAGACAGTTGATGTAAAGGTTTAGTTTTATACACCTGGACTTTGATGGAAAAGAAGGCTTTGTGGGGGCTCCTGTGTGTTCCAGCTACAATGTTCAAAATAGACCTTAGCTATTTCCAATCCTCTACAGCATATTTAACATGAGTTTAACCCAACTTTTCCATAGGCTCAATGGAAAACAAGTTGTTAAAGTGTTAAGGTCTGTAGACAAGTCAAAATAACACGTGGTATTTTGCCAGGGGAATGTAGAGTTCCTAAACAAGTCTGGATGGTGCCTGGCAAAATGCCAGAGGGAGTGGTTTGAGAAGTAACAAAAGCGAGCCATTAAGTGTGGAGATTCCTTATTGGTTGACTGATGTATCTAGTTTATGCTAATTAAGATAAGCTGTGCAAAATGTATAAATAGCTCTGTTGTCCTACAATAAACGGCTTCCATTCCTGCTGCATCAACGTACACAAGTTATTCGTCACCCCCCGGTTATTCTGCTGCAGCCGGACTTCCCCGGACTTTGGCATTAAAGGAGCAACACAAATATATTTTTATCTTCCTCATGTATTTCTGCAGCAGTGAGAGTAAAGTTTTTCTCACATTCTGAATGGGAACAAGATTACATTTTCATCAGTCATAGCTACCTAAAAACCTACAAGATGTCCTTGATTTCTTCCATCCCTTCCCTACCTTGATTACATCCCTTTCCAGCCAAACCATCATCAAGTCCTAGTGGTTCTACCTCCAAGATATATCCTGAGTCTGATTGCTTCTGTCTGTTGTCATGGCTGCCACCCTACCTTCACCAGGACTACAGTGACAGGCTCTGTATTAGGGAAGCATCCAGCAGCAAACACAGAAAAATCAACTGTGGAAATTTCAACAAAAGGGAGTTCGCTTTTCCTCTAATAAAGATAGTCCAAAGATCAGCAAGCTAGGTCTGGTACCTCAGCTAACCAACATCATAGGAGACCCAGGCTCTATCTTTCTTATCTACCATCCCCAATGTGTTAGCTTTTTTCCTCATGCTTGCTATCTCACAGGATTGGGTCCATACCTATACTTAGATGGCTCAGTATCCAGGGCTGAAATTCCTGGTAATATGGTAGGCTGGCTTACTTGGTATTTCTCCTAACCTTCTACCGTGCTTTCCTGTATAGCTGAAACAGAAAAGCTAAAAACTACATTTCCCAGATTCCCTTGCAATTAGGAAATGGAGAGGAGTGGGGAGAGAGGCTGGGTACAACTGTGGACAGTTGTACTTCCTTGGTGTCATTTAGAGGTAGGATGGTTCTGGAGTGATTAAATGGGCACTTTCTTTATTGCCTCTACTTTGTAAAATGATTTAAATCATTAACTCAGTGTTAAGTTTGCCACTTTTTGTTTTTTCGTCTCCAGCTGTTGCAATAAAGACTGTTGTGAAATTAAGGAACCCACAATAAAGCACTTTACAGCATATTTGGTTGATGAGTGGTGCTTAAAGCAAGATAAATTTCTTTGGTCTGAGAACCACAAATTGCAGGGCTTCTCCAAGGGCACTGGCTGCTGCCAGAGATGTTGTGTGATTTTGCTAAATAATCTGGAAGCTGGACATTTTAGCCAATGGTGTTTTCATTTTCCTACAGACTATGAAAAAGCCTGAAGGCAACTAACTGAGTGACTCTCTTTCTGAAAGGATAGTCTTTGGTGTGACAGCCTCACTCTGATCCCATCTTTTCTATTCTTGTTTTCTTATTTTTATTATTTAATTTTGTTGCATCTTTCCCCCCCCCCCCCCACATGAAAGAAACTCTTTTGGGGAATAGAAAAGATTATAAGATTCATTCTTAGTACTAGGTAAAGACTTTTAATCTCCCAAATTAGAAAACTATCAATATACTCTCAAAGTAAAAATTGACAATTAATATTTTATAGCTAAACAATCATGTTATTAGAATATTTTAGTTTGGCCCCAAATGTGAATCTTTGCTTGATTTCTCAGAAAAATGCAGATGTTCCTCCATATGTTTGCCATAAACTTAATGAATAGAATGAGTGTAAAAGACAGATGCTCCATATTGGCCTTAAATCATCTGACTCTGTAGTGACACGGAATACACATGTGACGAGAGTGGAAGTGGAAGTATTCATCACCAACATTTTAGTTAAGGCCATAAATATGTTTTAAACAGTGATGGACAGTACTGCTAGGTGACAAACCCATATCCAGATGGTGGCGTCATCCGAGATGATTTAGAATGGGATCACAACCTGGGCTGCAAGGTGATGCTTGCTTATCTGACTCCGCACCTTGCCCAGCCCAGACTGGTGGCTCCACAAGCTGCCATTTCCTTAAAGCCAGGGGGATGGAATGTCTTTAGAGCAGTTGGATGATTCGGTTGCTGTCAGATTAGTTAAAACAATAACAAATTCAAAAGTGTATAAATATCTGTTTTATGAAATGCAAGAAGAAACAAAGATATTGCTAGACATGATGGTACATGCCTGTAATCCCAGCTATTCAGGAAGATGAGGCAGGAGAACCACAGTTCAAGGTCAGCCCGCAACTTAGGGAGACTCTGTCCCAAAAAAAGAAAGGACTAGGGGTGTAGCTCAGTGATAAAGTACACCTAGGGGTCAATCCCCAGGGCCCTCCCCAAGAAAGAAAGCAAAGATTGAGGAGGCTGGAGGTGAAGTTTAGTGGTAAAGCACTTGTGTAGCATGTGGCCCTGGATTTGATCCTCAACACACACAAAAAAAAATTAAATTCATGGATTTATAATTAGAGCCAATTTCCCACCGCAAATAAAAATTATCCTGCTTCTAAGTACAATTCCTCTAAATACATATTTTCTGCGTTCCATCTCATTCTCCAACTCAAAATCAAGTCCACCCTTAAACCCCTTCATAAGCACTGACTCTATTCCAAAGAGAGAATGCAATTTAAGAGACACTCTAGACAGTTTTGCATAAAGGAGCATATTGAAGAAGTGAGTCAAGGATGAAGCAGTCCCCTTCCTTTGTTGTGAAATTTTTCTTTATGGGCCCTGGGCTTCAAATGCAGGAACTCAAACACATAAATGTGTTCCTCTACCCACTTAAAATCATTTTCGGCTCATGAATATTCTCAAAATAGGACCCAAAACTCTTGGTATGACATACATGATTCCTTCTCTCACCCCCAAACTGGTGAGTCGAACCCAGGGCACTCTACCACTGTGTTACAACCTAACCCTCTTTTTTAAAAAAATATTTTTTTAGTTGCCAATGGACCTTTATTATTTAGTTTATTTATATGTGGTGCTGAGAATAGAATCCGTGCCTCACTCATGCTAGGCAAGTGCTCTACAACTGAGCCACAACCCCAGCCCCATATCTTTTTGTTTTTAGACAGGGTCTCACTAAATTGCCCAGGCTGAGTTCAAATTTGCAATCTTCCTGTCTCAGTTTCCAGGGTTGCTGGGATCAGAGGCATGCTTCTTAATGCTCTGAAACTGCTTCCCTCTCCAGCTTCATCTCTGGTCACTGTCTTCTTCCTGACAAAATTGGTCATTGTGGATGGCGCATGGCATTTTGCCAGAAGGAGTGGTTAAGAGGTGATGCCAGTGAGCCATTGAGAAGATGATGTTTAAGTTAAGCTGTGTATTCAGTTGTATATAGACCTTTGCTGTCTGGCAATAGGGCGGCTCCTGCTGCTTCTGTCACCCGCTATATTGGAGTTCCAGTTGAGTTCTCCTGGAGTTCCAAGAGAGTGCGTGGAGCCCGGTGGAGGGTGAGAGTGTTCCCGGGGATCCTGTGTGAGGTGTGCTAGTGGAGGTTGGGAATAAAGAGTTGCTGTTTGAACCTACAAGTGCTTTGTGACGGCTTGGTTATTTGTACCCAGCCAGACTGCAGCAGGTCATAGTGCTTCGCCTCATAAATAGACAAGGGATCTTTTGCCTCCAGGCAGTGGGAACAGTAATCTGCCTTCTCCAACACTCATCCTGTCAGCAACCCTGGCTGATAACTTTTAACACCTGCCTCCATCTTCACCTCCACTTTTAGTGGTACCCCATTCAATTCTTTAAGGTGTCCCCAGGTTACCTGTGTACTCTTTTGTCTCCAACAGTAAGTGCCTTGAAGGCAAGGACCATGTCAGTTCCATCATTATATCCCTGAGCCTGGAACACAGGAAGCACCAGATAAATACATAAAAGGAATGAAAGTTATTATTCAGAAGTTATTATTCACACACGTAAATGTGTTATTGTAAGTGGTAAAGCACTTGTGTAGCATGTGTAAAACACATTTATGTGTGTAAATAATAACTTTCATTATATAGATGGTGTGTGTGTGTGTGTGTGTGTGTGTGTGTGTACGTAAAAGAAAACCATATTGGTGCAGTGTTCCACACCTGTTAATCCAAGAGATGGATGATACTGAAGCAAGAGGGTGACAAATTCAAAGCCAGCTTCAGCAAATTAGAGAGGCCTTGAGCAATTTAGTGAGTCCCTGTCTTAAAATAAAAAAATAAAAAGGGCTGGGGATGTGACTGAGTGGCTGAGTGGATGAGTGGTTTTAATGTTCCTGGGTTCAAGCCCCAATACAGAGAGAGAGAGAGAGAGAGAGAGAGAGAGAGAGAGAGAGAGAGAGAGAGAAGAGCCACTCATCTTAAGGGCACAATTCATGTCTTACTGACATCCATGTTCCCCGCTAAGTACTCCTGAAAAGTTTGCCATCTTGTTTGACAATCCTATCACTTGTTTTATTTTCCCATGTTAAACTTATGAAAACTACATTAGAACTGAAATAAGAAATACACAAATTAAAGTAATAATTTAAGGAATGGAAATATTCTTTAGATACAGCTGATTAGTAAACAACTTGGAACAAATACTAGCCATAATTCCTTCTAAAATAGGAACCAAATGGTATTTTTTTTTAAAGAGAGAGAGAAGAGAACGAGAGAGAGATAATTTTTTTTAATATTTATTTTTCAGTTTTCGGTGGACACAACATCTTTATTTTATTTTATGTGGTGCTGAGGATCAAACCCAGCACCCCACGCATGCCAGGCGAGTGCATTACCACTTGAGCCACATCCCCAGTCTATATTTTTATTTTATGAAGAGTTGAATTCCTTTTCAAACTGTGAAGACATATGTCAAGACTAAAAGCTGCCATTTTGTGTGTGTGCTTTCTCTGACCTGACTGATGATGGTGATGATGATAATAATAACAATGGATCTGTTAGATAAGTGAAATAAACTGCTGGCACTGGCACCTATCTGTCTGGTGTTAGGGATCTAACCTGGGCCTCCTGCACGCTGGGGCAAGTGCTCCAATGAATTACATTGTTCAGTTCTCACAACAATACTATGGTTACCTCCATTTAAAGATCAAAAAATGAGTTTGGGGTAAAAGACTTACCAAATTTTTATGCTTAGAACTCATAGAACCAAGATTGAAGCCCAGGAAGTCTGACATACAAGTTTAGGTCTTTACTGACTTCTGGAAGATGAGATTTCACATAAAAAAAAAAAAAAACTGTGCCTTCCAGCACATCCCTGCAGTCTCATCCACTGAGGAGGCTGAGGCAGGAGGATAACAAATTTAAGTCCAGCCTGAGCAACTTAGTGAGACTCTATTATTAATAAAAAAATAAATAAAAAACTGTAGCTCAGTGACAGAAAGCTTGCTTAGCATGCAGGAGGAGGCCCTGGGTTCAATCTCTATTATGGCAAAAAAAAAAAAAAAAAAAGAAGAAGAAGAAGAAGAAAAATATGCTATATTTGCGTTTTGGTGAACTCCTCCTCTATATGTCATATAACAGTACTAATTATTGAGTAGAATAGGGTCTAAAACTGGTCCCTCTGGACCTCCATTCACCTGACTTTTAAATATGAAAATGTTAGAAGTTATGTTCAATATTTTTATGTATTCCTGCATAATATTATCCCCCAAATCCAGAAGCTTTAAACAACCAGTATTTATTATCTCACAGTTTCTGAGGCTCAGGATTCTGGGGACTGGCTGCTAGCGAGGTAGTTCTGACTCAGGGTATTTCATGAGTTTGCAGTGAAGCTGATGGTCAAGGCTACAATCATTTCAAGGGTCTACAGAGAACTCAGTGATCCACTTGCAACTCACTTGGGTGGAGTTTGGCAGCCTTCCATTTTGGGGAGAATGTTGGATTGAGTACCCCAATGTAACTGAAGGTCTCCCTCAATTCTTTGCCATATAGGCATTTTAATGGGGCCACTCATAACATGGAAGTGGGTTTTGCTGAGTGACTGACCTTGAAGCAAGCATTTGACAGGTGACCCAAAGTCTTATCAACTAATCTTGGAAGGGGCACACCATTGCTTCTGCTGTATTCAGTCATTAGAATTGAGTTGCAAAGTCCTGCCCACATTCAGGGGGTTATACAAATGCATGACTATCAGAAAACAGGGGTCACTAGGAGTCATCCTGGAGGCAGCCTGTGCTTTAACAAGCCAAGAAGATATGGGCGTCTAGTTTCCTTCCTGAGCTCCAGGTTTCTATGCATTACTTACTGTTGCTTTTTTTTCTTCACTCAAATGATAAAAAATTAGATTATTAGGTTCCAAAGACATATCCAGTCTATAAAAAACAAAAACTGTTAACTAGAAGACAAGATTGGAAAGATGAAATAAAATGTCAAATATCTTTAATTCACAATTATGTCAAATGCTAGTAAATTTCTTAGCAAATAACACATTCTGTCCCAATGCAATTCAAATATAGATCCAAGCTACATTGATTGGGCCCCAAATGAAAGATCACAGAAACAAGCAAAGAGTACTCATTAAAATAAATAAATAAATAAATAAATAAAACCCTGCTCTGTATCAATTCCTGAAAACAGTTCTCCTCTTTATGGCTAACTTATGAAATCAAGCCAACAAATGTCATGGCAGAGACTCCTTTGGAACAACTCCAGCAACACATACTTAGGATCAGTTTGAGACAGGGAGGGTTATTTTTACAATGCAATTAATCCATGTTAAACTACTTTTAATTAGATGTTTCATTTATTTATTTATTTTTGGTACCAGGTATGGAACCCAAGGGCTCTTAACCACTGAGCTATATCCCTGACCCCTATTTTTTTTTTTTTTAACTTTTTGGGACAGGGTCTCACTAAGTTGCTGAGACTGGTTTTGAATTTGGGATCCTTCTGCCTTAGCCTCCCAAGTCGCTGAGATTATAGGCAGGCACTACTGTGCCTGGTTTAATTAACTGTTTTAAAAAGAATATATTCTTTAGACCAAGTGGTTTAAATGAAATGATGATATTTCCACATTTCAAATTAGTTTTGAATGTTAGATATTTTTGTGCTTGTAAACTTAGTCTACTTCTACATTACTTTACATTTATAGCTTATAATGACATCAAACTAAGTAATCTTTTGTTCTACAAGTTAAATAACGATCATGACCAAAAATCTTAAAATTCTGATAGCATGAGTTTTACAACGAGGTGTGGCTATATGGTCCTATGAGGATCTATAATATGTTTGCTGCCAGGCACAGTGGCACATGCCTGTAACCCCAGCTTACTTGGGAAGCTAAGGCAGGAGAATCACAAATTGGAGGCCAGCTTTGGCAACTTAACAGGACCTGTCTCAAAATAAAAAATAATAAAAGGACTAAGGATGTAGCTAATCCCCTGTATTGAAAAAAAATTTTTAAAAAGATGCTTTTCTTTGACTTATTATAAAGTGGAAATTATACATGCTTCTAAATATTTTCCAATTAATCAGTTATTTATTATTGCCAACTGACATGTAAATTTGACCTGTAAACTGCAAAACCAAAAATCATTCTTTGGGGCTGGGGTTGTGACTCAGCAGTAAAGTACTTGCCTGGCATGCATGAGGCCCTGGGTTCAAATCTCAGCACCACATATAAATAAATAAAATAAAGGTCCAACAACAACTTAAAAAAAATCATTCTTTGTTTTTCCTATTGTTGAAAATTTGTGTAATATATTAGCATAAAAATTTTTACAACTGTGGGATTTTTTCACAACAGTGAGATTCTTAACAAAATTTATAAACATTATATACACTTTTACAACCATAGAAGATAATATAGCACCTATAATACTGTAAGCTGGGTTGATTGCCTTTCAGACTTCATCTATGACCTCCGAAGGTCAAACCCAAACTAAAGCTTTTCCAGGCTGATAATAAAAATCTGCCACTTTTATAACAGTATTTTTCTAGGGCTCTGAGTGTAACTCAGTGGTAAAAGCATTTGTTTAATATACTGCCAGGCTCTCAGTTTGATTCCCCAGTACTGCCAATAATAACAATGATAATGAGGATTTAGATTTAACATTTATCAGGAAAAGAAAATTTTCATTAATAATATATTCATCTCATATGAAAGTATAAAATTTTGAAAATCCGAATTAAAAGGCGGAGGGTGTAGCTCAGCAGTAGAGCAATTGCCTAGCATACATGAGGCCCTGAATTTGATCCCCAGCACTGCAAACAAGCAAACAAAAGAATTATATGGTAAACACTTTTACTATTTTTAATACACAGTGTGTGAAACCTCCTTAATTTGTATTTTGTGAATTCTGATTTTGTCATTACACTTATTATGAGTACATATGCATTTTCATCTTTGTATACTCCATTAAAAAAGCTCATACCTACATCTGAAACAGATTCCATACAAGATACCTAAGATAATACTTAAGATAATAAGCTTTCTAGGACTTTAGAAATATTTTATTCAGTGGCACTAACAAGGCAGTATTGTTGCTTGCATCATTACAGACTCTAATGGTCTCTAAAAGAACTGCTAGTCATTGATACTTGTCAATTTAGCACCGAAAGAAACTTATCTTGGTGAAAATGCATTTCTTTTTTTATTTTCCTTTTTCTTGCCTCCTTCTCCCTCAAGTACTAGGATTTGGACCCAAAGCTGGCCTTGAACTTGCTTACTTCTGCCTCAGCCTCCTGAGTAGCTGGGATTACAGGCATGTGATACCATGTCTACCTGAAAATGTATTTCTTTACATTATGACTTAGTCTAACATAGCCTTTCTCACAATCTGTTCAATTTATCTGGTTTTATTTTTTCAAAACTTTGAAGGTCCATTATTATTCCATATAATAGGCTAACAAAATCTATAATTTGAAAACATCTTCATTTCAGACAAAAGTGGATCCCTAGGCCTTTCTAAGTAGTATAAAACTATTTCTCAGATTGTCTCCAATTTCTTATTCCAAGTTAATTTTGTACATTAAATCATTCTCCAGGTATGTTTTTATTTTCATTACAGAGACATATATGCATAGAAATCACTTTAAAGTAAACTAATCAAGGCAGGTAGTTGCCATTTTTCATGTTCAAATTAATATGAGAAAAAGAAGTGAAGTACACATACAAATACATTTTTAAAAAGAAGTCAGCCATGGGCTGGGCTGGGGCTCAAGGGTAGCGCACTTGCCTGGCATGTGTGAGGTGCTGGGTTCGATTCTCAAAATCACATATTAATAAATAAAATAAAGATCTGTCAACAACTAAAAAGAATTTTTTTTAAAAAAGAAGTCAGCCAGTATTTAACTCGGAATTATAGAATATAATTCTATACCCAACCAATCCATCAATCTACAAGCACTTATTGAATATCCATTATCAGCCAGCCCTGGGTTAGATTGTTATTTAATGAGTATATAACTATAATTAACCATAATTATATATGTGATATATTTGCAATATGTATATAATATATATGTAAGTATGGTTACCTGATATATATGTATATATTATGGTTATACTATTTAATACATATGTATATTCCTGCAAGGAGCTGCTAATATAGGATTAGCAATTTAGTTGAGTACATAAGATTGAAACAGTAGAGATCATTTTAAATGAAATGAAATTAAAAGAGAAAGTATAAATTATACATGCAATAAAAGCAAAGAAAACAATGCGACTAATAAGTGCTTGCGTGTTCAGTGAAAGTTAAAAGTAAAGGGTGAATTTTAAGCCTGAGGTTAAGAGATGATAGGATTTCAGCAGGAGGCCTTGAGCGGAAAATACTGTTGGCTGGAGGAAGAGAGTGAACAGAACAAGAGTAGTGGGAGTTAACAGAGTTCCTGAAGTTAAACCTAATATGATTGAAGGTTCTTTGGAGTAATGGAAATTGCATTTGGATATCCACAGGAAAAATCCACTGGAAAACATGTCAGAGGAATTCAGATTAGATGCAGAAAGGACTAGGGGTCCACTATGGGTTCTTGAGCAAAAGAGCAGCAATGACAGTATATTTTTAGAAAGATTTTTACTCAGTGACTGAAATGGAAATATAATTAACTAAAGAATTATGAGTTCCTTGGCAAAAACGATGTCAAAAAAAAAAGAAAAAAGAAAAAAAGAACCTCAAGTTCTATTTGTTCAAGTTCAATTGTACTGTTTTTATTTCACCCTAAAAATAAAAATATGAAAATAAAACAAAATGTTAGAAATAAAATAAAGTTCAAAATAGGTGGGAAGAGAGGAAGAAAGGAGCTTCTTGTACATTCAATTCAAATACATAACATAAATACGTATGGAGAGAGAGTACCTCCTACTTGCAAATATTTGGTATTTAGCAAACAAATGAAATCCAATTCATGTGTTCCAAGAGTTTACAACATCATGAAAGTGTTAAGAAATACCCATAGCGTTATGTGTGATGGCTTATGCCTCTAATACCAGATACTCAGGAGGCTGAGACAGGAGGATCATGAATTGAGGCCAGCCTGGGCAACTTGGTGAGATTCTGTTTCAAAATAAAAAATAAAAAGGGCCGGGCATGTATCTCAGGGGTATAGCACTCACCTAGCATGTGGGAGGCCTTGGGGTCTATCCCCCAGTACAAGAAAAAGAAAAGGCATTTTAATAAAGGTCACAATAGAAGTGTAGATAAAAATACCATAGGCATTCTCAGAAGTATGAAGTCACCTTTCAGGTATGGGAATCAGAGTGGGTTCCATGGGGGAGCTGATTTTTATTTATTTTATTTTTTTGTAAATCTCAAAATGGGGGTGTGGTCAGAAGGAATGGCAATGATGTCCGGCAAAAGTAATGCTTATTCTGAGTGGTTGGTGTCTGCTATAAATCAGGAGTTCCTGCACAAAAAGGGACAGAAGGGAGCTCAGGGCCAGTGGCAGTGTCTGCTCCCACTGGTGGATAGAGGACGACAGCAAGCAGTCATCTGGGCACCATGCAGAGCACAAGTGTGTCCTGTTGCCCGGACTGGCTTAGAAGGACCCTTAGTTCGAACATTGCTCAGATGGGATAGCATGAAGTGTGAGCTAACCAAGCAGGGGGACAGGAGGAGTGCTATTTATCTAGCAAAGGGATAAGCTGAGAAAGTGAAGATTTTGTGAGATTTCTCCCAACCACCCCCTTGCCCCTTCTAGCAAGTGCTCTGCCACTAGCTACACCCTGGTGTGCCCATTCCTGGCTTTGTATTTGTGCCTATTAAGTCTCTTTTCAGATTGAGTTCCGAATGCTAAAACTCTCATTTCCTCCTTCCCTCATTCCTTTTGCCTTCTTTATATTTTTTTCTCTAGAATTTAAAACTCAAACTTCAAGGTTGGTCATAGATTTGCTCTAAATCTTCTCTTATCCAGCTAGTGTTGATACACTTAATCCCCTCTAATGTGGCAAGTAATGAACTCAATTAGCTGGAAAACCTCAACGCCAAGAGAACAGACAGCTCGTGCTATATAATTCACTGACATTTCCCTTGATTCCCATTATTCCTGCATTAAAGACCTATGATCTCGAATATCAGTTGGTTCCTCACTGCAACTGACCACAGGGCAATTTCTCCTTAAGCGTATTTACTTAATACAACATCAATATCTAATTAACTGGACTGAAAATTTAATTTGCATACTCTCAAGCAAAAATGTTTAATTATTAAAAAAACAAAACACTTGACATTCTAGAATGGGCTACAAAGACTTCCCCAAAGGTCAATTAGTTCTACAACCTAATTATCTAAATATTAAATAGCACCCAAACATGGTACTAAATGGGCTCTGATTTGTTTGTAAAAAGAAACAATACCACTTTACATACTGCTGCCAAGGTTTGTAAACAAGTATTATATGGTCTTGGGAAACTGATCATTCTAGTCCCAAAACAAGACAAGTTCTTGTGATTCTTCCAAGAATGGCAGCAATTTTCCACTATTTTTCCTCCTAATTTTCTTCTTAGTCTCTTCCCCTTGCTTCATCCTTTTCTCCTTGAACTTTTCTGATCCCCCCCATAAATACCATGACCCTCCACTGTCTTCCCCATCTCATTCAGGGCAACCCCATCCTTCCAAATGACTCAGGTCAAAAACTGTGGTGTTATCTGTGGCTCTTCTTCCTTCTCTGCTACTCTACACTGATCTGTGGGGAGGTGCTGTTGGTTCTACCTTCATAATCTTCCAGATTTGGACTCCTCTCCACCTCCATCACAGTGCCTGATGTCTTCGTTCCTCCCCTAGAATTTTGCAAGTCTCCTAACTGGTTTTCCTTCTTCAGCCTTCTGCCTCAACCCCCACACCTGAGGTCTATTTTAAATCTGGCAGCCAAGACGATCCTCTTAAAGTGTCCTTGGCTCAGAACCCTCCAGTTTATTCCCACTGGGACAGAGTCAAATCCTTAACAATCATCTCAAATGCCTTAGGATCAGCCTGAGCTGTAGATTGCTTCTCCTTGGCCCCCTCCTTTCCTGAGCTCTCTAGCTCTTCCTGCATCACTCCAGGCAAACTCTCAAGATCTTTGTCATTGTTGGTTCTCTACCAAGAACACTCTTTCTCCAGATCCCCTCATAGAAATCTGCAGGTTTGGGGTTCCAGGTCACTTTCTCAGTACATCTTTACCTGATTAATTTATTTAAATCTAAAACTCCCACCTTCATCCCAACCCTTTTTAATCTCTCATCTCTATGTGTTTTCCATAGCCCTGCTCACCTTGTGATGTGTATTTTACTTATTGTTTTAAGGCCTGTCTCCCTTCTCTAGCATATGAGTTACAGGAAGACAGGGAGTTTTATCCATTTTGTTCACTTAAAACAATGCCTAGCATACAGTAAGCACTCGATAGATAATGCAGAAGAGCTGAAGTTATAGCTCAGTGGTAGAGCACTTGCCTAGCATGCATGAGGCACTAGATTCAATACTCAGCACCACATAAAAATAAATAAATAAAATAAAGGTATTGTGTCCATTTACAACTAAAAATTTTTAAAAAATTAAAAAATAGATAATGCATAAATAAGTAAATAGTGATAATTTGTGACTTACTGGGGCAAGTTGCTTTCAGGAAGGATAGACTTCCAGTCTTAAAGCTTTGCCTCTCCCCATTTTTTTTTTTTTTTGGTAATACTCAGGATTGAACACCGAGATACTCTTCTACTGAGCTATACCACCAACCTTTCTTTAAAGTTTTGAAACATTTTTTGAGACATGGTCTCACCAAGGTGCTGAAGCTGACCTCAAACTTGGAATCTTCCTATCTCCGACTCCTGAGTTGCTGGGATTTCAGGTGTGTGCCAAAGAGCCCAGCTCCCCCTTGTTTTGACCCCAACGTCTAACACAGTATCTGTCAGTTTGTAGGCATTCAATAAATACTTACTGAACTTAATTAAATATCTCTGGTAGAGCACAGACCGAAGCCTCAGTTCAAATCCCAGCTCCTCCACTTTCTAGGTGCATATGTAACCTACGGAAAAGCACATTCTGTCTCTGTGCCAGGGGTATTGATAAAATAGGAACAATAACTATAATAGCCATGTTATATTGGGGGCATTAGAGCACAGAATGGTGTGTGGTACACAGTAACTGTGAGGTGATGATGATGGCAATATCTGTGAAACACACACTTAATCTTCTGATGAAGCCTAAACCAACTAAGATTTTTTAAGTCTGAAAAAGTTTCCACAAAATGAATCAAATAACCAAGTTATAGCATGTCATCCCCTGACTGGAAAAACTGTGAAAAACTACTCAGTGATAAAAGCCAAATTTCCAATCTAGCACTAAAAGAATCTAGTATTTAACCTAGAGGTTAAGAGGAATGGTGGTGCGGCTCAGTGCTAAAGTATTTACCCAACATATACGAGGCCCTGGGTTTGAACCCCAGCACTGCAAAACAAGTGAAAGCCAAAACTAATATTTTTCCCCAATAACAAGGAATTTCCCAGGAACATATAATTATGATAATGGTGATTTTTCTAGAGATTTAAATAATGTCTCCTATTTTTATAGCATCATACAATTTTACACAGACTTGTGCAACGATGACCACATTAAAAAGGAACCAGGACAGGCATTATCTATTTCGCACATAAAGAAAGGAAGATTCAAAGAGAATGACTGATTTGTTTGAGGTTTCCCAGCTAGCAATCAGTGCTTTGACAACCAGAAAATGGATTCTTTTGATAGTGAACTCAGGGGCACTTTTATCATGAGCTACTTCTATTGATAAAAACTGGATATAATGGTGAGTTTTAAATCCCTCATGGTGTTTAACATGTACTAAGTATGTAATAGGTGCTTAGTACATGTTTACTAGTTGCTTAAGGTAAAAAAAAAAACACACATAGGTTTGTTCTTTTGCTCTTACTTATGAGAATAAGAATGAAGATAATTCATATCATTTGGCAGAAAAAAAACTAACCCCTAAATCTTGCTGTCATACTAATTGTTTGAATACTATTTTAAGTGCAAAAGCTACTATAATGGTCCTATGATTTCTATTGATGTTCTTAGTTAGCATTTGTCCTTCCAATGGAAAGACACTTTATCCATCTCCTAAGAGTTCTCCAAGATGAATGAGTGCCCAGGCTGGTTGACTTGAGGCATTTTCTTCTGAACCAAAGAATAAATCATCAGACCTTATAAGATCTTGTGCCTCCTTCTCTGTGTGTGATTCTAGCCCTTCTCCTGCATTCAAAAAGACGGAGCAACTTAACTTTAAATCATCTCACACGGGGTTAAAACCGTATGCTTAACATTCCATTGCCTGCTCCAAGCATTTTGTAGCTCTAATAAAATACAAGAAGTAGCATGATAATTATATAAAGGACCTTATGTTTGCAAATAATCATGTTTGTGACTTAGCTATACACAAGAAGAATAGAAGAATTTGGCAGATATTATATAATAGATTTTTATCTCTTCTGTTTCTCCCACACTGAGATAAGTACTAACTAGTTTCTCTACAGCCTTGAAAAACCCAGAAAACCTCTCATTTTTTCCAAGCCCCAAATGAAGAGGCACCACAAACAAAACATTTTGAATGGAAAAAGAAAGGGGAAAAAACCATAAGTTTAACCTTCTGGCTCTGGCATAATTTTAAAGGAGCAAGTCGTCTTCTGTGTCTCAGTTGTCAGCTATGATGGATCTTAAGAGGAGGGGAAATGTCTCCACTGCCAGGAACTCCTTACAATGATCTCTGTGGCTTCCCAAGGTGGCTGTCCCTGTGAAGTTAGCCCGCGGGTTTTAAGACATTAAAAAACAGGAAGCTTGCGAGGGAATCTCCTCTCCCCAACCTCCACGGTTGCTTTCTCCGTTTCATCTGTCAAGAACACATGATGGAAAACATGATCCAATACAGGGAGGCACAGGGGACTCCAAGATTAGTGGACCCGTGTCCCGAGTGGGAGTGGAATACCTTGACATCCTTGCCCAGGTGCCGGCCTAAACTGTTGTTCTCTGGCAACTGCATGCTAGGGCAGAAGTCCAGACTTCAAGTGGGCAGCCAGCCATGCCAGCAGATGGGCACAGGGATGACAGCCAGCGGGCTCTGTATGTGCATCGAGTGTAGGTGTTCAGAACAGGAACTCCAACTGAGAAGATCAAAATGACTGCCTCAAGCTCACGGTTAAGAGCTTTTCAATTTATGCCTTGTTTAATATACATGGATTGGAATTCAAGAGAATTGACAGATTTTGACAGAATCTTAAATTTACTCTTTGTAAAAATATAAAGATAACTGAGACGTCTGAAACAAATGGTTTGGTGGCAGTATCCCAGTAGAAAAATGTTTCAACTTTAAATTTTCATGGTTATTAAAGCTTTCCTTAAAGCAATATAGATGCCTGTAATCCCAGCGACTCAGGAGGCTGAGAAAGGAGGATTGAAGTTCAAAGCTAGCCTCAGCAATTTAGTGAGCCCCTAAATGACTGTCATAAAAAATTTAAAAAGGCTCAGAATGTGGCTCAGTGGTAAAGTGCCCCAGGGTTAAATCCCTGGTACCAAAAAAAATAAATAAATAAGTAGAATTGGGACACTTTTTACAGAATTAATTCATAGGTTTCTCATTTGTTATTAAACTCCTTAAATTCATTCACCTCGTTATTTCAATGTCACTAATAATTCTTAATAAATCAATTAAAATGAATTTCCTAATTTAAACAATCTGTTAAATCTCAAAAATGCCGGGATCCACTTTATATCCTTTTTACTGCAGAAAGGATAATCCAGAGAAGTACTTCATTAGTATTTTACATTTTTCTCACTAAAAGCAACTTCAAATCCTAAAATTACATGGTTTGAATAAAAAATGTCAAGAGGGGCAGGCAAGAGGGAGATTCAAAATCCCTTAAGAATGTTAACATGAATAGAGAGAGAAATATATTTATTTTACTAACTTACTCATATTACTTATGTTACTTAATTATATCGCTTATATACTTACATGATATTATGTTAGATTTGCTTATATTACTACTCTGTGTCCAATTAGGAATTGGACTGACTGTATTCCAGCAAAGAATTCCATATTCCATTATTCTATATTCCAAATTCTAAGGTCCTCTCCAAATTTTGTATTTGTAATGTAAACAAATTAACTGGTATTTTCAAAATATGAAGAGGGACTGGGTTTGTGGCTCAATAGAGCACTCGCCTAGCATGTGCAAGGCTCTGGGTTCAAGCCTCAGTACTACATGAAAATAAATAAATAAATTAAATAAAGCTTTTTTTTTTTTTTAATATGAATCGGAATCTTGAGTGGAAGTCCTCCCATGGCTATGGTAAGCCCCAAATAAGGCAAGGAACCATGATTTCTATTGTGCAATCTTAGTTGTTCTAGACTCATAAAATGTTTAGAGGTAAGAAAATCTTGATTTACACGCCCAGACTCTTCAAAAAGAGGTTTCCTCTATCATACAAAACTTCTTCAAAAATATCTTTTTTTCTTGAAGAATAATATAAACAGAAAATGGTACCTAACTGTAAAGCTGTGAACTTTCACAAACTAAAATCACCTGTAAAAAATCATATCTCAGAAGGTTCTGCTTCCTTCCAGTGCCTCCTCAAAAGCAACCACTATCCTGACGTCCAAGAGTTTAGATTAGCCTCAACGACTTCCTGAACTTTATATAAATGGAACCATACAGCATGTACTTCTTTGGGTCTGGCTTTTTTCATTCAACATTATGGTCACAATACTTGTCCATATTTTGTTGCAGGTTGTGTAGAATATTCATTTTCATAGCTGTATAATATTCTATTTCCTAACATAATGTTGGCAGGCATTTGGCTAGTTTACAGATGTGAGCTATTACAAATAGTATGCCTATGAGCATTCTAGTATGTGTCTTTTAATGGATGCATTTCCTTTGGGTATTTGTGAAAGAGTAGATTTGCGGGGTTATAGGGTATGCATATAGTACAGCTCTAGTAAATATTGCCATTTTCCCCAAGTAATTATAACCCATGTATACATCCATCACCAGTTCATGAGTGTTACTATTGCTCTACGTTCCTGCCAACACTTGGTATTGTATTTGTTTTTCATTTTAGGTGAAATTCATATAGCACATAATTAACTTTTCAAAAGTCAGCAATTCAGTAGCATTTAATACATTCACAATTGTGCAACCACCAACTCTAATTAGCTCCAAAACATTCCATCACCCCCAAAGGAAATCTGTGTCCACTAAACAATTACTCCTTATTTCATACCCTCTGACCAGCCCTTGGCAACCATCAATTTTCATAGATCTCTATGCATTTACCTATTCAAGATATTTCATATAAATGGAATTATACAACATGTGACCTTTTGTGTTTGACATCTTTCACTTAACATAATGTTTCCAGGTTCATTCATGTTGAACCTTGTATCAGTATTTCATTTGTTTAAAAGTTGAATAACAGTCCACTGTATTATGCACTGCAATTTGTTTATCCAGGCATCCAGTGATAGACATTTTGGCCATTTCTATCTTTTGGCTATTATGAAAACTGCCTCTATAAATAGGTGGGATGTGTTTGGATGAGTACCTCTTTTCAGTTCTTTTGGGCATATACCTAGAAGTGGAATTCCTGGGTCATTTGGTAATTTTTGTTTAACTTATTGAGAAACTGCTGACCCATTTTCCACAGTGACTGGATCCTTTTATCTTTCTAACAGCAATGTATCTGGATTCTAATTTCTCTACATCTCTGGCAGACAAAAAACAAGTTATGTGTTTTTTCTGTTGTTTTTGTTTGTATTTTTTGGTGTGTGTGTGTGTGTGTATCTGTATGTATACAGTCCTGGAGATTGAACCCACAGGCACTCTACTGCTGAGCTACACTTCTGGCCCTTCTTATTTTTTGTTTTGAGACAGAGTCTTCTTAAGTTGCTGAGGCTGGCCTCAAACTTGTGATCCTCCTGCCTCAGCCCCCTGAGTAGCTGAAACTATAGGTGTGTGCCACTGTGCCCTGTAACATATTGTTTTGTTTGTTTGTAACTGGGCGTGGTGACACACACCTGTAATCCCAGCAGCTGGGGAGGCTGAGTCAGGAGGATCACAAGTTCAAAGCCAGCCTCAGCAATAGTGAAGCACTAAGCAACTCAGTGAGACCCTGTCTCTAAATAAAATCCAAAATAGGGCTGGGAATGTGGCCCAGTGTTTGAGTGCCCCTGAGTTCAATCCCTGGTATACTTCCCCACCCCCAATTTGCTTGCTTGTTCCTAAAAATTAATGATGTTGCATATTTTCTTGTGTTTGCCTTGGTCACTTTCATATCTTCTTTGAAGAACTGTCTTAAGTTCTTTGCCTATATTATAATTGGATTGTTTATTTTTTGTCCTTATATTATAAAAATTCTTTGTATATTCTGCATACCTTATCAGATCCATGATTATTTTAAAATGTTTTCTCCCATTTTTTATGTGGTCTTTGATGCCCTTTGACACTAGTGCAAAAGTTTTTAATTTTGTTTGAGGCCAAATTTATCTGTTTTCTTTTGTTGCTTATGCTTTCAGTGTCATTCTTAGATGTTATCTTTTTTTTTTTTTTTTTTTTGTAGTGCTGGGGATTGAACCCAGGGCCTTGTGCATACTCTACCAACTGAGCTATATCTCCAGCTCCTTCTAAGGGATCTTGATTTTGGCTGTTATATTTAGATTGTTGATCCATTTTTCTCCTTTTCTTTCTTCTTCTCCTCCTTCTTTTTGCATTACTAGAGATTCAATCCAGAGGCCCTTTACCACTGAGCTATATCTCAAGCCCTTTTTATTTTATTTTGAGACAAGGATCTAGCTAAATTGTTGGCCTGGAACTTGTGATTCTTCTATCTCTCTTGGAAGTAGCTGGGATTACAGGAGTGTGCCACTATGCTGTCATTTTTTATTCTTTTGATTGACACATAATATTTGTACAACCTAGCAATTCCACTACTGAGTATACATTTGAAGGAAATGAAATCAGCATGTTGAAGAGATATCTGAGATGCCACATTTATCTTAGCACTATTTACAATAGCAAGGATATGGAATCAACCTAGATATCCATCAAGAGATAAATGTATAAAAGAAATACTATTTGGCCATTAAAAAGTACAAGATGCTGTCATTAGTGACAAAATAGACAGGTCTGGAGGACATTATGTGAAGTGAAATAAGTCAGGCACAGAAAGACCAGTACTGCATGATCTCACTTGCAGAATCTTAAAAAGTTGATATCATAGATACCCATGCACTTTGAGTTAATTTTTGTACATGTTGTGAGGTAGATTTTCAACCTTTATTTTTTGCACATGTATCCCCAATTTTCTCAACACCCTTCATTAAAGACAGAATCTTTTTCCCACTGCATGTTTTGTAACACTTGTTGAAAATTAATCAGCTATAGATTCTGGGTTGATTGCTGGACTCTCAATTCTATTATAATGGTCTATATGTCTGTCTAGTATCAGTCCCACAGAGTTTTAATTATTGTGGCTTCATAGTAAGTATGAAATTTTAGGAAGTGTGAGTCTTCCAACTTTGTCCTTTTTTTGATCTTGGTTTTTCAATTCAGAGTCCCTTGTAATCTATTTGCATTTGAAAATAGGTTTTACCATTTCTGGAAAAAAAAATTCTTTGGAATGTTGACAGGGATTGCACAGAATCTGTGGATCGCTTTGGATAGTATATTGCCACCTTAACATTATGAATTTTTCTATTCTGCAAAAACAGAATGTCTTTTCATTAATTTAGATCTTCTTTAATTTTTTTCAGTAATACATTGCAAGCTTTAGAGTAAAAAATGTTCACTTCCTTAGATAAGTTTATTCTTAAATTTTCATTCTTTTGGATGGTGTCAAAAATGGAATTTTAAAATACTTCCTCATTGGATTTTATTGTTGATATATAGGAAAAAATGGGTTTTTCATTTTTCTTAGTGTTGATCTTAAACTTTGCAACTTTGCTGATTTGTTTATTAACTGTGGTAATGAGGTATGTTTGTTTTTGTAGAATCTTTGAGATTTTTCTTTACATAAGATCATGTTCTGTATTGATCGATATAGCATATAGTTTTACTTCCTACTTTTCCAACTTAGATCCCTTTATTCCTTTTTCTTAGATCCCTTTATTCCTTTTTTTTTTTGCCTAATTTTTCTGGCTAGAACTTAAAGCACACTGTTAAAGAGAGTGGTTCAAGTGTACATGCTTATCTTGTTTCTAATCTTAGAGGAAAAGTGTTCAGCCTCTCACCATTGGATGTCATGTTTTTCACAAATGTTCCTTATCAAATTGAAGAAGTTCCTTCTGTTTCTAGTTTTCTGAGTGTTTTATTCATGAAAGGGTGTTGTGAAATATCTTTTTTTACATCAATTGAAATGAACTTTTTCCCCTTTGTCCTATTAACATGGTATATTTTTTATCATTTTTTGTATATCGAACTACCCTTGCATTCCTGATTTAAATCCTGCTTGATCACAGTGTATAATCCCTTTAATGTGTTATTGGATTTGATTTGATTTGTGTGTGTATATGATGCTGGGGATTGAACCCAGAGCCTTGTGTATGCAAGGCAAGCTCTCTGTCAACTGAGCTATATCCCCAGCCCTGATTTTATTGTATTTTGCAAAGAATATTGGTCTGTAGTTTTCTTGCAGTGTCTTTATCTAGTTTTTGTATTAGAGTGATAGTGATCTTATAGAATAAGCTAGTATTGTATCTTCCTGTCTTTCTTTCTTTCTTTTTTTTTTTTTTTTTAGTTTTTGGAAGAGTTTTTAAAGGGTTGGTTATACTCCTTCTTTAGATGTTTGGTAAAACCAATGTGATTTTAATTTGTTTTTCTCTGGTGTCTAGTGAAGATGAGCATCTTTTTATAGGTTTATTGGACATTTTATACCATCTTTTATGAAAGACTATTAAAGTGGTTTTTTTTTCATTTTGCTACAGGTATTCTTTTTCTCTAAAACCTTGTGAGAGAGTCTGGCAGACAGAACATAATCAATATAATTATAGAAGTTTTTAATACTTTGGATGAGTCCTTTGTCAGATATTATATAGTGTTATACCTTTTCCTATGCTGTAGTTTGCCTTTTTATTCTGTAACAATGTATTTTGATGAACAGAATTCCTAATTTTAATATAGTCCTGTTAAACCTTTTTTTTTCTTTTGTGGTTACCGTATTCATACTTGGGCTAACCATCTTTTCCTATTCCAATGTCATAAAGATTTTTCCTGCTGCATGCCTATAATCCCAGCAGCTTGGGAGGCTGAGACAGGAGGATCATGAGTTCAAAGCCAGTCTCAGCAATGGTGAGGCACTAAGCAACTCAGTGAGATCATGTCTCTAAATAAAACACAAAATAAGGTTGATGATGTGGCTCAGTGGTCAAGTGCCCCTGAGTTCAACCAGACCAAAAAAAAAAAAAAAAGATTTTTCTTACTGTTTTACCTTTTATTCACAATCTTATTTTTGTGGAAGGTGAGAAATAAAAGTTAAGGTACGTTTTTTATATATAGATATCTAACTGACCCAACACCAGTGTTTCCTTCACTGTCCTGCAGTTTCCCTTTATCATGAGTCTGGTGATCATATGTGTATAGGTCTGTTACTCAATTCTTTATTGCACTCCACGTAGTGGCTGTCTGCCCCCCTGCATGAGCAGCACATTGTCTTCATTACTGTGGCTTTGTAATGGATGTCCTAGCATCTGACACTGAAAGTCCTCCCTCCTTTTTCTTCAGGATCATGTTGTGTATCCACATTTTTGCACATACATATCCATTTTAGAATCACCTCAATTTATACAGAGGGGAAAAAAAGAAGCCTGCTGGGATTTTGATTGGGAGTATGTTATTGTGTAGGTTTGGGAACTAGACAAACAAAGGACATCTCTAGAATTTGTAGGCAAGATCCAAAGAAACATTACTATTCAATAAATATTTCTGATTTTTGCCATGCCCTCTATGGGGTGTAGTAGTGTGTAGGGACACAGTGGTAAACAAGATATAGCACTTGCGCACAAGGACTTGAGAAGCTGTCTAGGTATTCTCTGAATTTGACACTGAGAATTTCTGTAGAATTAAGGCAGTTGAGGTGCAAGTTTTTTGTTCTAAGTGTGGGCACTCTACCACTAGGCTACATCCCCAACTCTTCTTTATTTTTAATTTTGAAATAGGATCTTGCTGAGTTGCCAAAGCCGGCCTCAAACTTGCAATCCTTATACCTCAGCCTCCCAAATAGCTGGGATTACAAGCATGCGCCACCAAGACCAAATATGTGTTACTTTTTAATCATGACAATTTTATAGTGGCCCAGGTGTTTTATGGTCATTTGTTAATGTCCTCTTCATGAGATGGAATGCATTCCAAGTTCTCATATTTCACTCAGGAAATAGAAACTCAATAGCAACTGAGTTCTTAATATGTGCCATTGAGCACGTTGCAAAATTAAATTATTGTATTTAATTCTCATGATAACCTCACCTGACAATAGTTTCTTCCCATTTAAAAAAATTTTTTTTAGTTATAGATGGACACAATACCTTTATTTTATTTACTTTTATGTGGTGCTAAGGATTGAACCTGGTGACCCACATGTGCAAGGTGAGTGCTCCACTGCTGAGCCACGACCCCAGCCAGCCCCTCACTTGCCCATTTTTACAGATGAGGAAACTGAGGTTTAAAATGATTGAGTAATTTGCCTAAGATCATATATAAAGCAGATTATGGATCTAGAATTTGAACCAAAAATCTTCCTAACTCCAAGGCCAAGGCTCTTAAGCACTAAAATTCAAAAATAGAAACTACATAAAATGACTCTTCCTATGATGTAATTACTTGCAAAGTCTGCACATCTGTTGTCATAATAGAAGGGCCATGATATGAATGGAGTCTTCAGAAAAGATAGACACATGAATTTGTTGGTGTTTCTTCAGCACTTCAGAGAGTGGAGGTGATAGTAAGACAAAACATGTAGATGGGACTTTAGTATCGCATGGCACTGTTAACTACATTATATGAAGCCACCTAGCATGGAGTGCTTTAAGATAAAGCACTGGGGAACCAAAGGCCCATTCCCAAGAAAGACAAGAGAAATTCAGATTATGAGGTGGGGTAGATGCTTCCATTTGTTGGACAACTTAAAGAAGACAGAGGTTAATCTCAAAGCCTAAATTCTCAGCTTTTGTCAAGGACAAAAAAACAGGAACTTCTTATTATTCTTAAAGAATATCTTATTTATTATGCATCAGGGCTGACAGACCCTAAAATCAGTGCTGAGAATGCTTAAAATCTAACTTAAATTTAAATTCTGGGGTTGTCTAGTACAGTATCAGTTGAAATGCCAGCTTTATCAGATTCCTGTGTTCAAGGTATGACACTGAATGGGAAAGCATAGGGCCATAAGAATTGGAGATGGACATACAGGAGGATTAGAAAAGCTGAGAGTGGATTGAACCTCCAACCCTATAGAGTCTCCTTTGCCACCTGAAGTTGATAGTACTCTTCTTGCCTTGCTTGAATACTCCAAAGTGCTGTCCTGATGAGAATCATTATCTCCATGCTGTACTTTCATGGTTTGACTTACAAATTTTTTACTTTATGATGGTATGAAAGTGATAAAACCATACTTCATATTTTGAATTCTGATCTTTTCCCAGGATAGCAATAGGTGGTGTGATACTCTCTCCCACTGCTAGTATCCTCATCATAAATTGAGGACTATCTGTATATATAGTCATGAGCTACTTGACAATGATGGGCTGCATGTACTGCATCCCATAAGATTACACCTCATAGTGACATTGTAATCATCTTAGTTTAGATACAGTCTATGATGTTCACACAACAATAACATTACCTAATAGTGCAGTTCTCAGAAGGTATAGCTTTGTTTAGTGACCTATCTTTTAACATGCCTCATGGGAGGTAGGCCATAATAACAAAATCAAACAAGAAATATCAACCATCCATCAAAGATTTGTAGAATTATGCTAATTTATACTGATAGATTTTAGAAATGAGTTCTGAGGGTATTTATTCCTTTTTTCCCTCCCATTTTTGGAAATTTAAGTATGGGAAGTACATTGTATATTAATATTAGGCAATTGAAGGAGTGAAATACAGAATTGGGCTAACCCCTGTTTTGTTTTGATTTTGTTTTTGCCTCTCAATCTCTAATCTCTTTTCTATATGTAAAGAAACTCTCTCATTAAGAGGCAGAGCCTGCTACCTACTAAGCTGAAAATGTGGAATACAGTGTTTAAATATAATACCAAAAATTAAATTATATAAGCGATTATATAAATTATACTGTCAAAGGTAATAAATACCCAAACTCATCATTTCCCAATTAACTTACTATCATTTGTGGACAGAAGGTCTTTACATCTACCATATCTTTGTGCTATGCCTCTTCCCCACCCCATGGTCAGGGGCATCATACTGGGAGTGATGGCAGGGCTAACCATACCACAGAAACTGGCAAGCACTACAGTCATGGCTTGACTTAGTATTTTATTGGTTGTCTGATGAAGAAATGGTAACAATACAGATTAAACTTGAAAGTGTGTCATGTCTATAACCCTCATTTGTAAATAGCACAAAAATTAAGACAACACATTTTTTCCTGGAGAGCTAATTTCACTGCCTGAAAGCTTCATTCTATGTCCTCCCAGAGATTCTGAGAGCATCTCATTGTCCCCTTTAGATTCTTTTTCTGGATAAATCAATCAAAAATATGATAAGCACACTACACCATCTGTAACAGAACAAGTATTTTTTCAGTAACATGATAAACCCCTCTTCAACATGCCTTAGTTCAAAGGAGGGCAAGAGTCTGTCTTTTATTCAAAACTTAACCTCAGCTGGTAACAAGAACATTCTAACTTTTTGATTGATAGTCCAATTACTATTTTAAATTATTGATCTTTCTTTATGTCTCAACTACAGCATTTCTTCCACATATTATGAAACATACCTAGTACTTTCAAATGCAAGTTTATATTCTACTGTGGGACTGTTCTACTTATTTTTGAAGAATTAAGCTAACCATAATAAAAGTTACAAACATTTATTGAGCATCTACATAATGCTACAACATCCTTTACAAAATGCTGTAGGAGAAGCTGTTGGATTAAAAAAAATCTGAAAGTTTTGTTTGATCCTTGAAGAACTTTATTATTTGGTGTGGGAGATGACACGTACACAGTGACTGAAATTCAAAATAGTATGTGTTAGCCAGGCATGGTAGCACATGCCTGTAATTTCAGCAACTCAGGAGACTGAGGCAAGAGAATCATGAGTTCAAGGACAGTCTCAGCAACTTAGCAAGACTGTGTCTCAAATTAAAAAATAAAAAGGACTGGGGATGTAGAGTACCCCTGAGTTCAATCCCCAGTACCAAAAAAGCATGTGTTAGGAAACACAAAAGAGGTTCAAACTGCCATGAAACCTGCCAATTGCAGCAAGATAACAACCAAGTAATTATATCACTTATAACAATCAACCAAGTTAGATAGTGAGCAACACCCAAATAGAGCAGTGTAAATCTTAATCGTTTTTCTTTAATATAAAAGAAAGACTCAAATGAACCTTAGAGCCAGACAAGGCTTGAGAAACTACTCCACAAGTTGCCTGTTGTATCAGCTAATAGTTCAAAGAAGCAGAATTACTAGAAGTAATATGGAATAAGGGATCATTACAGGAATTAGGCTTTATACGTTGTGGGAGATGTGGCAGTAGAGATCTATAGAGGAGAGGATATAGTTGGAAGATCAGATAAAATAACTAACCTGGAAACATGGCTGGGAGCCTGGAAAGGGTACCAAGATAACTCTGCTGGTGGGCCTCAAGCCCAGCAGGCAGGATGTTGGTAGGGAAAGCTGGATCCAAGGTGTGGAAGCAAGTATATCTACTCGGAATAACATAGTACAGTGACTACGCTGTCCCTAATTGTACTTAACCTGGCACAGGATAGAGAGAACCTAAAGGAGGAGATGGACAGGAGCGAAGGGAGCCATGACTCCAGCTGCTGCCTTGTCCCAGAAAAATGAGCAAGATCAGTAGGGTCATGTTCCTGAGTGAAATGGCTGCTGCTTCACTTCCTCGTTTCAAATCTCCCACAGATTTCTCTTGTGGCCAACAGGAGCCACACAATCCAGGTAGTTCTGGGATGCACAATTCCAGCTACGTTACCACAACATAAATCCATCACACTATATTACTTCATGTAAGAGACTGAAACCCTCTTAACCTCAGTTTCATCACTTGTGAAAAAGAAATAATAGTATTTACCTTGGAGAATTGTTAGAAGATGCATATCTTAATGCATAGCCCATAATATATAGTATATATTATTTATCCTTCAAAACAAATTAAAACATTTAATTTCAGTTTTATGGTGTTCCCTCTATTTTTAAAACTACTTTCTCTTGTTAAAAGTGCTATGATTTGCTAATTTTTCCCCATGCCTCCCCATTTAAAATACAGACCAGAAACAGGTCCTAGACTGAGTTGTATACAGGGCATGTTTGTCTGTTCCCTTTTAGTCAGTGGTAGAACGCAGCCTATTGTAAGCACTAGGGAGCTGATTCTCTATTTTTAAGAGAAGTTACATCTAATTTTCTTGAAATGTATTTTTTCTCACATTTTTATTGGTGCATTATAGTTGTACATACTGATGGTATCTGGATACAATACAATATAACAATAATTTGACTAATATCACTTCCCAGTACTCCCCAAAACATATTTTGATATCATGTTTAGTAAGTTATTTGCTTTAGTTATAAATTATTATTAATATTATTAAGAACAGTGAGCCAAATAAGCCGCTTTACAAATTTAAAAAAAAAATTAGAGCAAGATTCAAATGTGTTTAACGTTTTTGTATTTATCACCCTAAACTTGGAAATAGGAATATGATTTGGATAATAGAACAAGGCAAGGATGTCCATGTTCACTTTCGTCATTTCTGTTCAACATCATATTGGAAGTCCTAACCTGTGTAATAAGGCATGAAAAGTAAATTAAAAGACATACAGATTTTAAAGGAAGAAATAAAACTATTTCTATTTTTAAAAGACATGATTGGGTACACAGAAAAATCCCAAAGAGTCTAAAAACACTGCTAGAGCTAATAAGTGACTTTTAGGAAGATTTCAAGATATAAGATCAATATACAAAATTCATGAAAAATTCTTTTTATATATTCACAATGAAAAAAATGAATATTTTTATATTAAAATATTTAAAAAATTGTATTCCAAAGAACACCCAAAAGCATTAATTATTTAGGTATAAATCTGACAAACTACAAAATCTATATGCTTAACTATAAAAGTCTGATGAGATAAGTCAAAGAAGATAAAAATAGAGATATGCTATGTTCATGGATTAGAAGACTCAACATTGTTGTCATTTCTTCTCTAAATTGATTAATAGGTTAAATGTGATCCCAATTAAGATTCCAATAGACTAAGTATGCTGATTCTAAAATTTATGTGAAAAAAGAAATTACCAAAACAACTTTGAAAAAAAATGAGAAGATTCATACTATCTGGTTTTAAGACTGTAAATCTAAGTAATCAAGACTGTGTGATATAGCAAAAGAAACAGATCAATGGGACAGAATAGAAGATCCAGAAATAGACCCACTTACATATAACCAATTGAATTTTGACAAAAGTGTGAATATATAGTCAAATGCAGATCAGATGGTCTTTTTTTCTGTGTTCCTTTTAGATATACATGACAGTATATTTTGACATATTATACATTCGTTATTCTAATTAGGATCATATTCTTGCAATTGTGCATGATATGATGGAGTTTCACTGGTCATGTATTCATATGAGAACATAAAAAAGTTATGTCCAGTTCATTCTATTGTTTTTCCTATTCTCATCCCCCCTTCCCTTCATCCCTCTTTGTCTAATCCAATGAACTTCTATTATCCTCCCACCTCATTGTGTGTTATTATTCATATATCTCTTGGATATGTGAATCAGATAGTCTTTTTTAAAAATAAACAAAATAATTATATTCATATGCAAATAAAATCCCACTGCTTAATTTTTATCTCAAACCACTTAAAAATTGTTCTTAAAGTGAATCACAAACATAAATGTAAAATTTAAAATTATAGAATTTTTAGAATAACACCAAGGAGAAAATTTTTGTGACCATGGTTAGAGAAATTTTTTAGATGCAATTTAAAAAAATGGACTTAACCAAAATTAAAATTTCTGCTCTTTGACAGACACTAAAATTGAAAATTCTAAGATACAATCCATGAGGTATTCATAAAACACTTGCAAAAACAGACCAAATAAAAGACATGTATTCAGAATATGTAATCACCAATGCTGGTGAACAGAGAAACAAACTGTGCTATATCCAAACAGTGGAACGTGACTCTTGATTTTTGGTAAACCAACAGGATCAAAACTCAGAAATACTGTGCTAGGTAAAAGAAACCAGACACAAAACTATACATACACCTTATTGCATTTGTATGTTTCGGGAAAGGCAAAATCAAAATCATGATGAGACAAAGTAGATTAGTGGTTTCCTGGGATCAGGCATATGGCAAATATAATAACTACAAATGGAAACAGGGAACTTGTTGGGATGGGTAATACTCTATATCTTGGGAGCAGTGCTCTCATATGACTGCAGACACTTATTAATACTTGTTGAACTGTTCAATACTCTGGAGTCAAAGAGCTTAAACATCTACTTTCTAAATAATGTGTTCTTCATTCCATTGTAAGTGAAGGTTCTTGGTGTTTTTTTTTATCTTTTCATTGCTTTATGGAGCACATGCCTCTTTTTTAATGTTAGAAGTAATAGAACTTTATTTTTTTAATTATTATTATTTTTTTAGTTGTAGTTGGACACACTACGTTTTATTCCATTCATTTATTTTTATGTGGTGCTGAGGATCGAACCCAAGGCCCTGTGGATGCTAGGCAAGTGCTCTACCGCTGAGCCACAATCCCAACCCCGAGCACATGCCTCTTTATAAATGATGTTTCAAATAGATTTAAAAGAATCACAAGTTATAGGTCACTCACCAGTATGTGAAACAGCAACTGTGGAAACCAGACAAGGAAGAGTACAGAAGAGAGTAAACACATCTTGATTTTGTCCCTGATGCTTTCTAAAGAGTTGCCAACAGGAGATAATTTAGGAAAAACTAGAGTAAGAACCAGTGGGAAGAAAGGGAATATAATGGTCTACTATGTCTTCTTAGAGGAAGATCAGGTAGGCTTATCACAGTGGATATTGTTGGACTCAATTCCTGAGGGTGTCAAGAAATGAGGAGGTAAGAAAATTATTGTCATCAAAGACTTTCAGGGAATATGATTGTTGTTATCATAAGAGCTCTTTTAAAAATTTTATTCATCTACATTTTAATTTTAGTTATTCTTAATTGATATATAATATTTGTATGTAACATTTGTACATCCTTATGGAGTGCATTATATCTCATTCATGTATACAATATGTAATGATCAGATCAGGGCAATTAGAATATCCATCACCTCCAAAATTTATCATTCAAAATCCTCTGTGAAGAATTTCACTCAAAATCAAAATATACAGTAAGTTATTGTTAACTCTAGTCACTCTACTGAGCTCTACAACATTAGGATTTATTTCCCCTCTTACTGTGATTTTGTAGCCATTAACTAGCATCCCCCTATTCTCCACCCCTACAACCTTTCCCATTCACTGGTAACCACAGTTCTACTCTTTCCTGCCATAAAATCATTTATTAAAATTTCCACACATGAATGAGAACATGTGGTATTTGGAGAGTTAGGTTTGTTTGTGGAATCTAGGAACAACCATTGATAACTTGGAAGGAGTCAATATCCTGAGAGGAATGAATGAACAGAGAGACAGGGAGCTAAATGGCACTGTAAGCTGTAGCTGAGAAGGGAAAACTCACGTGTAGTCTAGGTATGGTCTCCAAGTTCGTGGAGTTCCTCTTGTACCCACTTTCCTGCTCCCCCTCCCCATTATCTCCTTTCTCTGATTTGTCCCAATATACTAAATCCACCAGAGTTTCACTATAGTTTGTGTGAGTCCCCCAAAAGTTCACCTATTGGTACCTTAATTCCTTGGTACAGCAGTGAGGAACACGGTAGGTGAGTCCTAGGGGAAACATCATGGAAGCAGAGCCCTTGTGAATGGATTAGCCAATTAGCTATTGTAGAAACTGGGCCCTGTTTTCTCTCTTCCTTGGGTACCTGATTCCCCTTTCCACTTCCTTCCTCCATGCTATGAAGCAGCATAAGACCCTCACTGATGTGCCTACCCAATATTGGACTTCTTAGTCTCCCAGAGCCATGAGCCAAAATAGATTTTTTTTACTATATAAATTATCCAGTCTCAACAGGGTATAGTGGTGCATACCCATAATCCCAGGGGCTTGGGAGGCTGAGGCAGGAGGATGGCGAGTTCAAAGTCAGCCTCAGCAAAAGTGAGGTATTAAGCAACTCAATGAGACTCTGTCTCTAAATAAAATACAAAATAGGGCTGGGGATATGGCTCAGTGGTGGAGTGCCCCTGAGTTCAATCCCTGGTACACCCTGTACCTGCAAATAAATAAATAAAGAATAATCCAGACTCAGGCATTCTGTTATTTATGAGAGTTCTTAAAGACTCATTGTAAAGTTCCAATAAGTGAAGAAGTGACATACAACCCAGAAGGTTTTATTTTAATTTTCTAAACAGGGACATATGTATTGGTGGTCTTCAAATGGTTATGTCACATGTACAGCAGCTGTAAATTTAAATGAAAAAATCTATGCCAGTAAAACAAAATGCACAAGTACAGAATTCTATTATTTGGTTATAATTGCATGCATGGAACATGAGCCTTAGCTCTGAGTGCTTTTCAAAAGCCATATGAAAGAGATAGCATTACTAGTTCCACTATACACTTGAAGAAAATAGACTAAGAGAATACAAATCTTTAGTCCGAGACTTAGATCTGGTGGAATAGGGTTTTGACCCGTGTTGCCTCCACTCCATGCTCTATATTACCTTCATTCATTCAACAAATACTTTTAACTACTTATGTACCAGATACTTGTCTAAGAAAAAGACTCTATAAGAACAAAAAAATAAAAAAGTGAAAAAGTAACAATTCATGTTACTTTTGTTATAACCTATACTATAAATTCCATGAATAGCAGTATGCTTTTAAGAAGGCATTGTGACTTATTTATATAACTTAACAGTGATCCTTACAGTTATTAAGATAAAAATAAACTTTGAGAGTAAAGTTATGAAAATCTTCCTATTAAGAAATGAGAAGTAACTCAATGGTAGAGTGCTTGTCTAGCATGAGTGAGGCCTTGGGTTCAATTCCCAGAATCATAAAAATAAATAAATAAATATCTTAAAGAAAGAAAATAGAATATATCTCTGTATAAATGCCACCTAAAATAATTTTCCTTTTCTTTTTCAATAAATCTTGTTACAATCAAGTATGTTTTTAGAAAAATTGATATTTCATTTTAAATGAAAGATAAATTCTAATACTTAACCAAATAATCAGTCATATAATTATTCAACTATCTTTAAGAAAAACAAGAGTAACAACTATTTTCAAAGACTGGAGCAATATTATTACAATATACAAAGTAATATTAGCCATTCTCCTATTATTATGTTTTATTTTATTTAGCTGTAATGATCATTTTAAAATTTGCATAACATTAACCATGTGTGACATTCTGATGACATTTCTATGGAATGGCTTTTTAAATTTTTTTAATTTAAATTTTTATTGCAGTGCTGAGAATTGAACCCTTGCACATGCTAAGCACACACTCTACCACCAAGCTGCATCTTTGGTCCTTCCCTTCCCTGCCTTCCTACCTCCTTTTCTTCTTGCCTTCCCGCCTGCCTTTCTTCCTTCCTTCCATGGTTCCTCATTTTTCCCTTCCTTTCTTCCTCCTTCCTGCCTGCCTTCATTTTGGTGCTGGGGATTGGCTCAAGGCCTTGCTCATGCAAAACATGTGCTTTACCAGTGAACTACATACATTCTCAGTTGCAAGGCTGTTTTTTTAAAAACTCTTAGGAATTATATTAAATACTGTATGTTGAAATATAAACAAGTCTTGGGGATGGGGCTATAGCTCACTTGGTAGACTGCTTGACTTGCATGCACAAAGCCTTGGGTTCAATCCCCAGCACCACACACACAAAAAAAATCTAAACATCGTTATCTTCACACTATTTTCTAAAACTTTAATAAAATACAGGAAAACTGAGACAAAAAGCATAAGTAAACACAATTAGCTTGTTTATATACTATTTATGTCAATGGACAGACACGTAAGTCTTAAAGATCTATTATTTTATGACATATGATTCCCCTGCTCCCACATTACATGACAGGATGTTTGCTTGTAAAAATGACTACTTTCCTATAGTTACTCTTGATTTTAATATGACAGACTATCACTCTGACTCAACTTGAACATTAGTCATCATGGAATGTCATAGTCTCTACGAACAAATATTGATCATTGCAACTTTTAGAAACAGAACAAAAGTAAAATATTTAAAAATATTAGTTTGAAAACACATTTGTCAGTTTCTAAAAACATTTTAGCTGGGTACAAGTACAATGGCACACACACATATAAACCTAGAGATGTAAGAGGCTGAGGTAAGAAGATGGCAAGTTTGAGGGCAGCCTGGATAACAAAGTACGACCCTCTCTCAAAATAAAAATTAAAAAAGGACTGGAGATATAGCTGAGTAGTAAAGTGTCCCTCGGTTCAGTTCTCAGTACCTACATAAATAAATATTCAAGATAGGATTAAATCATTGGTTAAACTAACTTACAAAACTTGTATTTTAAATTTTTATTTATTCCTACCTTATAATTTAAGCCAACTTTCAAAATTATATAAAAAGCATATCTTGTAGAATAGTATTCTCCTTCTATTATAATTGACAAAAGAAAAGTCAATATTTTTCAACATTTCCAAGTTATATTGTTGAAAGAGTTCTTTGTAAAAGAGTGTATTTTATCTATAGGAATTTATAAAACTAAATATACATGTCTTATTTATACCTCTGGTCTTATAAAACTATTCTTCATTTCAATTCACAAACATTTCTATTAGATTTTCACGTTAGCAAAAATAAACATTTTCCTATTTCTCTGTAGACTCTACTCACCTATATATCATACTTGGGCCTTATTTAAAATTTTCTGTTACTTTCAAATTTTAAGAAAAGCATATGAAAATTCAGTTTTCCTAGACTAGACCTTATTTGCCCACATACTTCCTCATATATTTTTTCTTTTTACCAAATTTATCTTCCTTTCTTGATCTATAATTTATGGAGAATAATAAGTCAAATAAAAGTTGCCAATTAACTGATTTTTTCCCCATATTTTTTATTGGGGCATCATAGTTGTACATAATGATGGAGGTTATTGTTACATATTCATAAATGCACACAATATAATAATATAAGTTGGCCAATATTATTCCCCAGCAATTATTTGATTTATTTTGATTTAGAATACTGTTGCTCTAAATTACCCAGGCCTGTTTCCTTTAAAAAAAGAAAACAAAGTTGAGTCATTATCTAAATACTAGTAAATCAGGTTCAAGTTTCTAATTATGTGAACTAAATTGACTATATAAATACAAGTCTCCCTTTCACCCTGTTGCTAGTCATTATTTTCATGGTATTTTATTATATTAAAATAATTTTATAAAACTTTCTTCCCTTAATCCCTTTCCATAAAATACAGATTAAAATGTTTACATAAAGAATTCTAATTTGAGGCTGTAGGTCAGTGATATTTAGCTAGTATATGCAAGTGTGCAAGCCTCTGAAATTGATTCCCAGGATGAAAAAAAAAATCCCAACTTTGAATGTAACATTTGAAAAAGTTACAATAACAATATTTATGTTTTAACCTTAGTGAAAACAATCAAATGAAAGCTTAGGAAGAAAAAAACAAGTCCATGGAAAGAAACACAGTGGAAAAGTTTTACCTATTTTCTAGGCACTTGTTTTCTGAATAGTACAGTAAAATTACTTTCTGAAGATTCAGCACCACAGTGTAAAATTCAGGTATGTAAAATCATTCAAAGTATTTTCTGAATAATTCTATCTTATGCAATAAACTAAGTGAACACAAAATTATTACAAGGTTTTTAAAAAACTATCTTTAGACTGAATTATCTACAAAATTGTTTCAGGTATATATTTTACTTTTGACAGGAAAAATAGAATATGTTTTATTCAATATTATTTTCGATACTATACATACTTCAAAACATTAGTAGATTTTATCTAGGCCTTTCTTTGTCAGACAAACTTTTAAAAAGTATTAATTTTTGTCTAAATTTTTACTCTAAATGAGTCAAAACTACATTTGGAATAGTTTTTCTTAGTTTTTGTAAAATATTTAATTAAGATCATCCCTTATACATATAGCTTTCATCCTGGAATGCTTCATTTGAAATGTGAATATGGTCAAATCTCAGTTTATAAGCAAGTATATATTCCTGTTACCTGAGTTTTAATTTACAAAATACTCCTTTCAATTTCTTTGCAAAATTATGTACCCTTAAGTGAAATAAATGTGGATATTTATACATTACTTAAATTTCCAATTTTAGTATGTAAAAGCATGCTTTCAAAATATAAACTTTAAAAAATTATCACTATAGACACAATATTCCATATTATAGGCCCATTTGTTCAGTGTTTTGCTGGAATTCACAGATCTGGCCAAAACTCTAATTTCTGAGGTATGAGAAAATACAGTGTTAGAATATATTCCAAATCTAGGACCAAAATAGAAAGGAAATCTGTTAGTTATTCTCTGCTATGATAGTCTAAATGTAGAACATACTGAAACTGATTAGATTCTGGACAGGACAGACGATCTTCTACTTGGAGTATTGCTTTCTGTGATTTTTCTCCTCATGAAGGAAAACCCAGCCTACTTTCTTCTTTTCCCTTCCTTCTTTCCTTTCTCTTTCTTTCCTTTTTTCCTCTCTCCATCCTTCTCCCTCTCTTTAAAAACATATACTAGCAATTTAAAGAATGATCTTCACACATATGGAAGAAGTAGATGTATTCATCAAAGTGAACTCGTTTCAACATGTCTATGCTTCTCTTTTACGTTCTTATAGCTAAAGGATGCCTCATTCTGGCTAATACCAAATCCATGATGTAGAAAACTGAAGTGGCAATCTTCATAAAATAGCAGGAAAAAAATCAACTTGCTGTTGAGGGGCTGACTATGATTATTATCTAAATTGTCTATTTGACAGAATTTGTTAGGTAATTGACCAGCTCCAGTTTTCACATTAGTTCACTGGTAATTTGGGTTTAAATTATGTGATTTCAGGAGTAAATTTACTTTTTATAATCCATAGAAATGATAAGTAAATGATAATCAGTTACTGAATTTAAAGGCAGATTAATGTTTCCTATTTGTGTAGAGAAATTCTAAGACACAATTTAATCTATTTTTTCTCATTGATTATTACATGGGATGTTATTGCTTTCTTTTTCATTTCTTCCTAATTTCCTTACCTTTAAACTTTGCAACCATCAAATTGCATTGTTTATTTTCATTTCCTCTTTATAAAGCAATTCTTCATTTCTTCCTAGATGAAGACTTCATAACTTTATATGACTTTGATATTCTCATGAAGGGAAAACCTAGCCTACTTTCTTTAATTGCTTTACTTCAAAATAAGGAATCGAACTTTCTAAGTCTGAAGCCTACAAGGAAGACATTATTTTTCTGATCTGTAGAAAATATTTTAAAAATAGTAGATGGCTTAGATACAAATATTTGATTACAATAAAGTTACAATTCGATGCTTATATATGTTCCTTTAGTTTTTGAATTTTCCTATTCTGACTCAAGTAGCTAAGAAAACCATGGCATGGCACCCAAATTTTACTCCAGTAATCCAAAAGTATTCTCTTTGCCATATCTTGACTATAGAATTTCCTATTTGCAAAGTTTAACAAAATTACATATCCTTTCTTCAGGAAATGTTTGAGATTTAATAGCATGATAACTCAACCTTTTAAAATTTAGATTTAAAATATTTAATTTTTCTTATTGTTCTGTTACATTTTAAGCTTCATATTTTATATTTTCCTGATACAATTGTATAAAAAGCAAAAATTTTTAAGTGGTACTAAATGACAAAAGTATTACTTAAATAGATTGAACTATACATTATTTAATCTAAGTGTCTTTAATAAAAGTTTTGGAAAAATCCAGAAAACTTGTATAAAACCATAAACATGAGTTTTGTGTTTCAGAGAATACAGTCATTGATTTTCATTCCTGTGGTTCCTGTTTCTCTAATGCAACTAGCATTTCACTTTCCCTCACACATTAAGACACTAATTTCATTGAAATAAATTTGGATTTTATTTTAGAATCCATATATACAAATGAGGCTCACACTATGTGAGAAAAAAATGTTATATATTTGTGTATATTAGTTATTATAGCAATGACTATTTAGAAATCATTAGGAATTTGATTGTATATTTAACTGAAAATAAAAGCTATGTTGTCTCCTCTGAATACTCAATTTGGTATTTGTCATTGTAGGTGTCAGAAATGCAATTTGAAACCACTGAACTGTGATTATGAATGTACAACAAACTGACCAAACTCCAAGTCTTAATTTATGTCTTACCAAGTTACTTAATAAAATAAATGTATCTGGATATGTTTTATAAACTTCACAGAAATGCTTTTTGACCTATATTTCCAAAGGTCATGCATAACTCAAATACTTCTTTCAATTGTCCATTTGTGGTTTAAATAGCTTAAAACAACAATTCTATTTTAATTAATAGATACCCCAAAGTTTTAAGATCAAACAATCAGTATTGATGTTTTCTTGTGTATGTGTAGTTTTTAAATATTTTAAATTTTTTCTCTGTAGAAAATGAGCAGGGTTTTTTTGATGGGTAGAAGTAAAATAGATTCTCTGTTACATAGATTGGCATAGTATACTTGCCAGTTAAAACTTCTGCCTGTCACATTGGCTCTTAAGCATATTGTTTTTCCCCGCTCCCAATGGATGTTCAATGAACTCTTCAATTAAAGGAATACCTTCTTTCAGTTTTCTTTGAACAAAAGCAAAAATACTTAAACACTCTAAAAAAGAAAATATTTGAATTCACAAAGTTAACAAATGCAGCAATAAGGCCTTTGGTGAAAGCTGACCACTGAGAGCCTATAAAAAATCCCAGTTCATTTTAATTGCAATTACAGTACAGGGACCAATATTAAGTTGGTTTCTAAAACAAATTTAAGAATAAAAATATTAACCAATTCAAAGTATATGATGTGTTTTGAAACTTTAAGACATTGTTCTTGACATAATTTCCAGATTCTCAAAAAAGAAAAATTTATTAGTATCCTATACTTAATATTAGCAGTTTATATGGCAAGATAATTTATTAACATGAATATGTTTTAATATTGTTATTTTTAGCTGCACATAATTGTTCTTTTTAAAGGCTATTTATAGGACAAATTTAGTCTATTGGCTTTGAGTCTGCAGATTTTTTTTAAGTTTAATGTAAATTCCAATACTTTTTCAGTGATTAAAGCAAAAATTTTAAAGATTTTTTTCCACACTTGTAGAATATGTTTATACATAGTTTTTCTAACAATCTAAAATGCATTGACTTTATGGTAGCCACCAAGTAAGTCTACATCTGAGTAATCATGAGCAAATATGTCTTTTAATGATCATACTTTTCTATTTCAATGACTTGTCAAAGATACACATATTTTACATTCAAACAAATGTTTAATCCTGTGCCTTCTTTGAAGGTAGTTGAAATAAATGTACCTGCAGCAGGAAAATGCAGTTTTTCCAGCATCAGAAAAGTATGTTTAAAATTTTTGTGTGAGCTGGAAATGTACCCAGCACTTGGGCCTAACACATGAATATATTCAGGCAGAAACGTACAAACATCCTCTAAAAGAAAGTACTTACATATGGGCAAGAGAGTAACAGGACAGTTATATGGAAACAATCCTCATGAATTTCCTAAGTTTTATGCCCATAAACTCACAACCACTTGTGTTTACTCTTCTCTTTTAAAATAACATTTAAAAAGCCATGCTCAGGCATTAGTACTTTCTTGTTTGACACTAAATTAAATATGATTAGAGTTCTAGACTCAAATTCTACTAGGGTATTAACAATCAGTACTATACTGGGTCATAAAACATGTGTAATAAACATAATGAGGTTGGGTGTTAATATTGTTTAACATTTGCACAGTTCTTCTCTGCAAAATATTCCCTGTGTAAATCAGATTAGTGGAAACTTTTCAACTGACAGTTTACTACGGATGAGAAGTAAGGAATTTAGAAAGAAAATGAGAGATGGGAAGAAAAGATGAACATGATTAATAGGTGTTTGTTTCATAAAGACCTTAGGGGGACTTTTAAACCTTTCATTGCTGCTATACTCTCTCCAAGTGCACGTGCCTTTCAAAGCTTTCAAAGTAGGACTGAGTTCAAGTTACTCAACCTGTTACTGATGCTAAATTATTCCATTTGCGTCCTATTACTGTGAAATGAATTACTCAGTACATATTGATGCAAGATTAAATTTTGGCTGTATTCATTAAAAATGTTTTCCCAAATAGGTACCAAATTATGCCAAAGAAGAAAAGGTTTCACATTGACTCTAACGTTGCAAATAATCTCCCCTGAAGACTAAAACACATTTCTTGTTCCGTAGCCCTTCCCTCCATCCTTCAAAAACTTGTAGTTTTTACTTTTCCAGTTCTAATAATAATAATAATAATAATAATAATAATAATAATAATAATAACAACCTAATTTACTTTACTTCGCTTTTTTTTCTTTTCTTTTCTTTCTTTCTTTCTTTCTTTTTTTTTTTTTTAAGAATCTCTGCTGCTCTCCAAACCAACTTTGTCGAAATACAGGGGAAGTTAAACTTTATACAGAATTTAAATCTTTAAAGTTATGGATATCTGAGACAGCAACTCACTTCTAATAAAGATCCTGCCATTACAAGCCGTACTTTACTAACAACTGTCTTAATATGTATTTATGAAGACTCGATTGAGTAATTAAACCTGGACCCACAGATGTACTGAATTCAGTAGCACAAAATTTGTCTTGCAGTTTGCCTTCGAAAGGTGTTTATTTGCAGTGGTATGTAATTTTTAAAAATAATACGGTCAAATCTGTTCATGAATAATTTATTAATCTCCCAATTGTTGAAGAACGGTACGCTCACGCGCGCTCTTTATGGATGTAGCTCTGTGTACACACACACCACGCAGGAAAGAGATGACAAGGGAAAGGTGAAAACAAACCAGATGTCTACGGTCTCACTCCTAAAAGGGCAGTGCTTCATAGTCCAACTGGTGAGTTACAACACCCCACAAAAATAAACAAAACCAGCTGCCTTAAATCGCGGTTCCCCGCAGGATTTCGCGCTGGGTTGAGGAGCCGGGAGGGCGCAGTTGGCCGGGAGGTGGGGGCCGGCCCGGACGCGGTCCGCCACCTCCCCAGGGGATTTCGGGGAACCTAGCGGTGACCACCCTGTGTGAGCGCCGAGTGGAGAGAAAGCGCCCAGCGCGTTCACAAAGCGCCCGTGGCCGCCCCTCTGGCGGAGGCTCTGCAGCTCCAGCGGCTGGCTCAGAAGGAAGGGCTGGACGGAAGCGGGGGCTGGGGGCGCGGAGGCCGCTGAGCAGGCGGGGAGGCCCGGGGCGGGGAGGCCCTGCAGCCCGCGCCGCCGCCCCGAGCCGCGTGCGCGCGCGGCCGCATCAGCTGAGCGCGCGGCGCGTGTCACGTGGTGCGCATGTCGAAGGTCACGGCGCGCTCACAATGGAGCTCTCGGAGTCTGTGCAGAAAGGCTTCCAGATGCTGGCTGATCCCGGCTCCTTTGACTCCAACGCCTTCACGCTTCTCCTCCGGGCGGCTTTCCAGAGCCTGCTGGACGCCCAGGCGGACGAGGCCGTGTTAGGTAAGCAGCTCGACTCGGAGCTGGATCGGCCTGGGTGGAGGGGGCGCTCGGAGGAGAAGAGCGAGAGGGGGAAAGCCCCGGGAAGAGGAAGTCTCCGGGCTTTGCCCTTCGCTCCGGACGGAGTGTGGAGACGAGACTCTTCCAGGACCCAGAGCGGACCCTGAGCATTGTTCTGTCCCCTCTTGGCACCTGCACACAGCCGGGTACACGTTCTTGGCCCGATTTCCCTCCCAGTCTCTTTGTTCCTTTCTTCGTAAAGCCCGTGTTCAAGTCTTGTTTGTGGCCTAAACATCTAAGGTTTTCAGACTGGTCTGAGACAGTGGCTCTTTTGACACTTGGACTTCATCAGAGGAGCTCCTTGTAATTCAAGCTTCCTGGACTAGGCTAGCAAAGGTTTAAAAGGTCTGTTCCCTAAGCACTTACTAGTTCAAGTAGTGTTGACATATTCCGACCAGGAGAATACCTTGGGTTCCTATTATCTCTCCAACACTCCTGCTTAGTGTGTTTTACACCGGTTCTTCCCCTAGATCCCTTAAATAGGATGCATAATGTTTTGTTCCGCACCAGTTACCAGAAGGCGAGTCTCTTAAGAGGTCCTATCAGCGGTTGCGGAGTGCAGTGTCAGTATGGACTAGGAGAATATTTTAAGACAGACCGCTTTTAGATAATTTTCTTAAATGTATCAACAATTCAAATTTTTGGGTTTTTTTCCTGTAGTTCATGAACTAGACACTTGTGCAAAAAATATGAAAGTGGAAGTTCTTCAAACGAAAATAGTAACCACCACCTGGGTAAATCTCAAAAGGAAAAAAAAAGATGACTGTCAAAACCTGAAAATACTGTTGGAATTTTGAAATTTCTATTTTATATTCTGAATTCATCCTCTCCTTTCCACCTCTCTTGATGTATTAATGTCCACGGAGCCATTTACCCTAAAATTTCATCATTTTTAGAGTGAAAGTTATCATAAAATTTTCATCATGTAAAATGTTTATCTTGTTTTTCTCTTTGAATTTACTTCAGTGTTAGAATGACCACTGTATAGTTATTTTTTCTTTGGGAGCCATGTTTTTTTAAAATAATAAAATGCTAAGGCAAAAAAAGGTAATTGAAAACAGATTAAAGGCAGGATTATTGATGTGTTCTCTTTATTGTTTTGCAATTGACCTTGCAGCTCATGTCATTTCCATAAAATTGACAGTTCCTAAAGTTGAATTATTTTTGTTATCTTGTTAAAGGGGATTTTTATCTAAATTAAAATATCCTTTTTGGAAATATGACTATAAAGAACTTATTTTCATAGGCATCATTGGCAATTAATTCATTTTAGATCACCCAGACTTGAAACATATTGACCCTGTGGTTTTAAAACATTGTCATGCCGCAGCTGCAACTTACATACTGGAGGCAGGAAAGCACCGAGCTGACAAGTCAACTCTAAGGTACAGGATTTATTTAAATACTCATTTATTTTCAAATAATATCTTTATGATTGCAATTTCAGTTTTTAAAATGCAGACTAAACTCTGGCATTTCCCTCCCTCTAGCACATATCTAGAAGACTGTAAATTTGACAGAGAGCGAATAGAACTGTTTTGCACAGAATATCAGGTTTCTTACTTTGAATTTTTAAATTAACAATTACCACTTTTTCTTTTCCACTATTTACAAAGATGTGTTTTCTTTTTCTTTTTTTCCCCTCTCCCCAGAATAATAAGAATTCTCTAGAAATCCTACTGGGAAGGTAGGTTCTGTATAAGATGTCAAGCTGAGGCACTTTTCACTTGCAGGTATGAATGGAGAATGCTGGTGTGAAACAAAATAGTGCAAAAAAACTGGGATCCTGACCCAAAGAAAAAGGCCAAAGGGCAAATGAAACAATTGAAGTTAAGCTAATGTTTTAAAGATAAAAGATAAAATTGAGATAATTTTATAATGCTTTTACTCTTTAGAATTTGAAATGAAGTTTAACAATGTTTTAAATTCAGAATGGATTAAAAGGAGATGAGGAAGTGGTAGACATTCTTAGCAAAAGATAAATACTGAAAAGTTTTCTGTAGATACCATAAACAATTATCATTGTATCTTTCAGTATAGGTAGATCTCTCCCTCATATAACTGATGTTTCTTGGCGCTTGGAATATCAGATAAAGGTAAAGTTTAGCAAACTGTTCTCCAAAGGGATTTAGGGAACTTTTTAGAAATAATTACTAACATGTACATGTTGTATTGTTTTAGACCAGTCAACTTCATAAAATGTACAAACCTGCATATTTGGTGACGTTAAATGTAGAGGTATGTATAGACAACCCCTGTCTAAAAATGAAATATGTAATGAAAATTTAAATTTTCTTGATTTAAATAAACAGCATTTTTTCTTCCCTAGAACACTGATTCCCAATCCTACCCAGAGATTAGTTTTAGTTGCAGCATGGAACAATTACAGGTACAGTATTAGTATCTTTGAACATGCTCCTTTATAAAGAGAATTATGGTGTGGAAAGGTTAATAGAGAAATAACCACTTGTCAGCAGATAAATGACTCTTGGTTAAGAAGAAGATGAGAAAGGGGCTTGAAAAGCAATATTTTAACATGGACTTAACTTTGGAAATGAAGATGTTACTAGTAGTCTATAGTGCTCTTCCTTCTAATTAAAAAATATTTCTAAAGTGTAATGTTTAGTGTAAATTCCTGCAATTCATGAGGTTGATTCAGTAAGATACAGTAAAATTGAAAGCATGACTTTGAAAATATCTTCTTTCCTCTCAGAAATTGAATTAAACTTTTCAAAATTGGGTTGTTAAGCAGCAGTTTTAAATGACTTTTTATGAAAAGAAAAGTATGATATTAAAATTTTATACTGCCAGTGTAAGATTGGGAAAATTGAAAAGTACATTGATTGATGGGCATAACAACGAATTTATTTCTTAGTACTTAAAAAATGCAGATCAGTCTTAGAAACTTAGATAAAAATGAAACTTTCAAAGACATCTCCTGCAGTCATCTCACTGTAACAAACTTTAAACTTTCTATACACACACACACACACACACACACACACACACACACACACACACGAGCATAACCTTCGTTAGATAACTTGAGACATTTAATTTAGATACACCATGCAGTTAAGAGGATTCCGTAAGAAATCATATTTCAAACTGAGGGCAAATATCCGATTTGAAGATATTTTAGGGAAAATGCTTCTTTTCATGGATACTGGTTTGTCAAAGGTTAAAATTCCAGTGAATTCTAAACTTGTATTGACAGTGTTCTCCCGACTTTTTTCTTGCATCTCTCGAACTTGGATACTTCGTTACATGTCTCATCCTTAAAACATGGCATTATATTACATATTTTAGGACTTGGTGGGGAAACTTAAAGATGCTTCAAAAAGCCTGGAAAGAGCAACTCAGTTGTAACTTGGGGACGCTAAAGATCTCCGAATCTAGAGAAAAACCAGATGCGTCTTGCCTTCAGTGGAAGCATCATTTGTGCGAGCTGGAAGTCCTCATTTTCAGTAGAAAAAAACACTCCTTTTGAATTTATGATACTCATCAATTTTGACACATGTGAAAGGATTAAGAGGGAAATTCTGCCTAAGTATTTTAATTGTCTTTAGTATTAACTGTACATTTCTTCTGTTTTGTCTTTTTCAACTCTTACGAAAGGAAGTAATATTACACCCTGAATAAATAAGCTGATGTTCCCACAAAAGAGTGGTGATGTTGTGTTTGGAGTCGGTGTGTTAATTATTACTTTGTGCGAGGAGCTAGACACGATTAGCGTTAACTTTTAACGACCGCTTTTTATCCGGATTCAATAGTTGGAGAGGATGCGCTCTCCGGGTCGGCGAGGACCCCAGCTGCGGGAAAGGAGCCCAGTGGCGGCCGAAGGCGGTCCGTTACCTGCGCTGCAGGGCTCGCCCGCAGTCCGACCCTCGCCGCCCGCCGGGCGAGGAGCCCTGCCCCTGAGCTAGCCGCTGCCTGCGCGCGCCCCGCCTTGGTCGCCGGCAGGGGGGAAGGGGCGGGCGCGGCCGCGGGAGGACTGGGGCGGGCGCTGTTGTTTCCGTGAGCCCAACTCCGGCGCAGGTTCCGCGCCTCGGCGCCAGAGTCTGGGCCGCGGCGCGTAGAACCGGCAGGACCGCGCCGAGGGCAGCGGATGGGTGCCCCGGTCCGCGAGAGTCCGTGGACGAGTGCGCCACGGGAGGAGGCGGGCGTTCGAGAGAAAGAAATAACGGGGGGTGGGCTGGGCTGGGCGTGCGGGGCCGGAGCGATGCCCGCGCCGAGAGTAGGGTGGCGCGTGTGGCGCTGTGGAGAAATGTCTCTGCGACCGCGCCAGCGCCAGCGCCGCCGCGGCGCAGAGCGAGGAGGAGGGGGCTGGGCGCGCGGCTCGGAGGGGAGGGGGCGGCCACGGGCCCGACTACACCGACACTAATTCCCAGGCCGCCCTTAAGGAATGAGGGGAGCACGTGACCCGGTGGGGGGGCGGCAGGGGGAGGGGGCGGGCGGACTCTGAGCCATTTTGGAGCCGGTGTCAGTTTCCACTCTGCCTTCAGCGGTGCATTTTTTTCCACCCTCCCCTCCCCCTCCTCATCCTTCCTCCCCTCCCCCCGCCTCACCGCCCGCACGCACACACACGGCGCCCCCCACCCGCCTTCCTACCCCCACAGCAACTATGAAATAATAATCGTAGTATTAAAGGCAGAGATCTGGGCGAGACAATGGGGATGTTGGCGAGGGAGCCCCGATCCGGATTAGAAACACCTCCCAGCCCCGCAGAATAATACCGATCGCGCCCCCTCCGCGCGCTCCCTCCCCCGAGTGCGGAGCGGGAGGAGGCGGCGGCGGCCGAGGAGGAGGAGGAGGCCCAGGAGGAGGAGGCGTTGGAGGCCGAGGCGGAGGAGGAGGAGGAGGCCCAGGAGGAGGAGGCCGAGGCGGAGGAGGAGGAGGAGGCCGGGCTCCGGAGGCAGCATGAGCCGAGCGCGGCGGCCGCGGCTCTTCTCGGCTGCGCTCGTTGCCCATTGACAGCGGCGTCTGCAGCTCGCTTCAAGATGGCCGCTTGGCTCACATTCATTTTCTGCTGAACGACTTTTAACTTTCATTGTCTTTTCCGCCCGCTTCGATCGCCTCTCGCCGGCTGCTTTTTCCGGGTACGTAGGAGGCGAGGCGCCTCCGGGACTGGGCCGGGGGGCGGCGGGGGCCGCGCGGGGCTCGGACCGGCCGCGGTGGCCGGGAGGCGGCCCCCCCGCGCCTGGCCCGCGCCGGCCGGGAGGGCGCTGACAGCGTGGGCGCCGAGCCCCGCCGCCCGCCGCCGCCGCCGCCGCCCGCGCGCCGCCTGCCCCGCGCCGGGAGCGCGCGCCCGCCGCCCGCCGCCTCCCGCGGCGCCGGGACCGACCCGCAGCCCGCGCCGCCGCCGCCAGCCGGGCTCGGCGCCGCTCCAGCCGCCGCCGCCCGCTCAGCCCGGACGCGCAGCGCGCGGCCCCACGTTTTAGTTCCTTTCTCCCCCGCGCGCCCCTCTGCACCCTCGCGACGCACATGGTCCCCGAGAAGAACACTTCTATTTCCAGCCTCCGCGGCTCTCCCGGCCACAGCGCCCTTTGTTGAGAGGTAGATTTTGATGAAACGGGGACGGGCTCCTGAAATCGGGAGCTGCTTGGGTCAAGTGGCTTCCCTCCTCTCCCGAAGAAAGGGCTTTTGAGGGGTTTGAACATCGAGGGAACGCCCCCATTTTATAGGGACGGGTTACGTGGGGGGCAGCGATCCCGCCAAGGTGGTTGTTAGACTGGAGAGAGCCCCAACAAAAATGTTATTAACTTAAGTTGGAGGGACACTTGTGTGAAATTGGATGGCTTGTAAGATGGCGGTTCCCAGTTGTTTCCAAGGTCTTCTGCATTTGTGTGGAAAATGGTAAAGTTTTCAAGGTGGTATTTGTTGAGAGTCTTGGACAAGTGCTGTGAACATTGTTGGGACGTGCTCACCGGGAAGTGGGCATTTCAAATTTGGAGCTTTTTTTTGAAGTGAAGATGGTGACTGGACGCTAGTCTTGGTAGAGGTTTCTTTTCTCCACGTCTTTCCCCCCTTTTCCTTTTTCCCCCCAACCCCTTGGTACAGATTGCGACTTCTCTCTCTACCTCTACTTTGGGATGCTCCCAGAATCTTGACTTAAGTCCACTGTGTTTTATGTGTTTTGCTAAATGTCAGCATAGGTCATGTGGTAAAGGGATGCTTTAGAAAATGAGCACTAAAAAGTTGATTGCTTATGTTTACGCAGTCATTTGGGCTTGACAGCGATAGAGCATGATCTTTTCCCCAGAGATTTACAGTTAATAATTGGAAGTAAACAAGTAGAGAGACTTTGATCATTCCCAATTGCAATAAAAGGATTTAGTGGGCTTAGTGGTCACGGTTCAATATTTGAAAGAGAATCATGTATTAACCCCTTCCCTTTAAGTAGGCGAAATTCCCAGCATATTTATCCAAACGCGAGTGTAAGTTAGTGTTATGATGAGTGTTAGGAGTAGCTCAAATAATAGAGGAATTTTAACCCCAAGTTTTGGAAACACATTATAAGGTACACTAAAGACCTGATACTTGAGGATGTAAATGGTTGACAGTACAATTTATTAGACTGTTTAGTCCAAATAATAACATTTGGGTTTTAAGTAGACCAATGAAAATTTTCTCAGAAGTTGATTTTATGAGCAAAATTTTTATATTTGAGTTCATTTCCATACATCTCCTTCGAAGTGTAGAGATGTTTGAAATAACCTACCTGTACAAATTAATTTGCCCCCTAGTAACAATATCTTTGAAGCCATAGAAGACCATTTACATGCAAATACATACACATACATGCAAATACACACACATACAAGCTTTTGTAAGAAAATTACACATTTAATTATATTTTATAAATCCATTGATACTCTACCACTGATTTATTGGATGTATTTAAGTGTCCAAATATGCAAAATTCTCCCAAAGAGTCAAGTTGACCCCAACTTTAGCCATACTTATATAGAGCTGTGAGTACCAACTAGAGTTATGGAGTTAATTTGCATTTCTTAGATTGCAGTAGTCAAGCTGATTGTTAACATAAGATCTTGTTTCTGTTTTCCTTCATTTTGACATTACTAGTGTTAGGCCTCCAATTAAAAACTGACAATCCCAGCTGAGTATCCTATAATGGCAAGTTTTAATTCTTGAACATTACCAGCATGTTCCTTGGTGCATTTTTAGTAGCTTAAGGGCACTTTCTTTGTTGAAACCTAGTAGGTTTTTATTTCTAAGGTGCAAGACGTTTTTCTTAAACCTTATCAAACATGTCAAACATTTTGGAAGTCCTCATTAGATTGTCAGTACTTTCAAATTGGATAAAAAGATTAAGGGTTGATTTTTATATAAGCAACAAAGTAATATTTATTTGCATTGGAAACACTAATAGGACTGTGGCCAAATTCTTCTGAACTGAGGGAGAGTTGTGTGAATTAAGCCTTAGGATGAATTTGAAAGGGTTTTTGGGTCAAGTACATAGGACTTAAATGTTCAAAGCCAACCAGTAGATAACCCTCCATTGAAGTTTGATTATTCTCTAAGTTACTATTGTGTTTGTGTGGTGTTTGGTTTTCTGTAAGTTAGAGAAGAAATAAAGGCAGCTGTTTTTATTGGAGCCCCTTGATGAACTTCATGATCCATGGTGTTAGTGTGATATACTTTCACAGGCAAATAGAAGTTATCACCTTGCTAACTATCTTTCTAGGAAAGATCCTGTGGTTTCACAAGGAGAGTTTTCTTTAAGCACCAAGAAGGCTGGTCTTTAATCATCAAGTACAATTTTAAATATTGCTACTCTTTAGGGCACTGCTCCTTCTAACAGCCCCTCTGCCAGGCCACTTAGATTTATGTTAACATATGTTGTCAGTATTATTCTAAACAAGTAGTCCAAAGATGTTTGAGGAATAACACATGAAGTTTTCTGGGTGAGGTTACTGGTTGTCACTGGGGTCACTTTCATAAAAGGTTTGGTTTGTTTGGGGCCATTTTTTCAGTACTCAATTCAATTTCAGCTATTGAGGTATGTTGATTGGTATTTCCCTCTTCTGCATTAAGATTCCTTAAGAAATAAAGCCTCAGAGGCATCTTACTGCAAGTTTCACAAGTTCCTAGATTTCCATTCAAGGCAGCAGTAGTCCAGTCAGGTCTAGAACCTTAGTCTATTTCAGGTTCTAAAGTGAATGTAGTAGGGTGATAGTAAGAAATGGTACTTTTCAGCACTACTACACGAAGTAATTGACTTCCTTGATTGTCCTGTGGTGTATTGTTGCAGACTGTTCCCCACCGTGACTTTTCTATAATGTATATTATCTTTTGAGAATTTTATTTCATCGTGTGGGGGTTCAGGGGGGTTTATATGGAAGTTAGGCTGAGAAAAATGACATTTGTTTTTCCTCTCCTATCGTTACTGTGGGTTGACGAGGTGTTGATTTAGCGTTGGGAATGGGCTGGTCACATGGTTCTTTACATATTGTCACTATCCTACCGATTAGTTTTTCTAGCTTCCAGCATGGTTTGTTCGAATAAAGCACAGTGCTTTTGCCCCCCACCCCCATCTCCACCCGCTTTGTAAAACAAATTCAGTTTTCAGTCCATCCAAAACTTTGATTTATCTAATCTACAGGAGAACGTCTTATTAGAGAAGGAAGCTTTAAAGAGGTTCGGTTCAGTAAACATCTCTGCAACTTGAGCCTTGACAGTTTGGGGCTAAGTGCACAGTTGGCAATTCTCAAAAGGTCCCTTGGAGAAATTTTTGACCTAGCGATTGCTAATAGGACAGTCTGAAAGAGTCAAGATATGAAACAAGGTCTTTGCACCCAGTCTACGTGGAAAGAGGCCCCCAAGAGTGTCCGAAATGGCCGGGAGTGCAGTTTGCATTTTCTTTAGCAGTTTGCCGCCACAGGCTCTGAGGTCCCCTAAGCTGCTTGACGGGTCGCGGCCGCGGGTGATCCCGGGCTGGAGGACCTCGCGGGCCCGCCCCACCTCCTCGCCGGCAGCGCCCGCACCCACCCCGCCCCCGAGCCGGCCCCGCCCCCGCGTCACGCCGCCCCTCCCCCGCGCAAGCCACTCGGCAGCCCCGCACGCCCGCAGAGGCTCGGGGCTCGGGCCGGGCTCTGCGCGGAGTTGCAGCGGTGGCCGGATGCCAAGTGTAAGTGTAAGTTGCTATGGAAACCCTGACTGAGGCGAGTTCCGAATCCGGAGCGAGACGGAGCCCCGGGCGCCGCCGGATCCGCCCCTCGCATCCCGGCCCCCGGCTGTCCTCCACGCTCAGGCCCCAGCCCAGAGGCTTACTAGAGGTGCTTCTCCTCCGGCCAGCACCCAGCTCCGGAAATTCCAGGGATGCAGATAGAACAGAATTTGTTTTCCTTTTGTAAGCGTAAAAACCTGCCCCTGCCCGGTTCTGGTTGCTTGAACCGTCTAAAACTACCAGAACCCCAGGATTTTCGACTGAAGATCTGTGAGGAAGTTTTATAATAAATTTGGAGACCTGGAACAAGCCCTAGTGATTAGTAAATATCTAGGGGACTGTGGTGTCAGTAGCAGCCTTGGGGCTGCTAGGCTGGAGGACAAATGGAAGAAAGAGGCTCAAATATGATAGGCTCCCAGCCCCCACCCCAGACCTTTTCATCTCTCTCCAGGAATGACCTGAGAGATCAGATGTAACTTTAGTTGGATCTTTTTCACCATTTCAGTAGAATTCACTCAGATCTGATTAGTAAATTCCTTCTGTAGAAAACGTTGGGACTGTCCAGCTGTACAGTGTTAAACGAGTTTTATGAATGCCTCAGCGTTTCAGAGTGTACAATTACTAGGAGTTAGAGATAATCTTGATTCATTTTCTTTGAATTATGGCCAATATCTCTGTCTTACAGGATCTTTCATCAAGCAGAAATGCATCGAACAACCAGAATCAAGATCACTGAGCTAAATCCCCACCTAATGTGTGTGCTTTGTGGAGGGTACTTCATTGATGCCACAACCATAATAGAATGTCTACATTCCTGTAAGTACAAAGCTTTAGCTCCCTTCTTTTGTGTCACCTATATTTTCGTAGTTCATCCTGAAGTTTATAAGAATTATTAACATTTACCATAATCCTTGGGAATATTGGTACAGACTGATAGGAGTCATTTTCTTCTCTTCAATTTATTGATTTTTTATTACTGCCTACTTTATTACCAGTATGCAATGTGTAAGTGTAGTCAGGATATTAATAGTTTGATTCCTTGGAAATACCTTTTGGTATTTACCATCTTGCTTTTAATTCTCAGTTTCTGACACAATTTTAATTAGCTTCTGATTTCTAAATTTACATGTTTCTACTTCTAGTCTGTAAAACGTGTATTGTACGTTACCTGGAGACCAGCAAGTATTGTCCTATCTGTGATGTCCAAGTTCACAAAACCAGACCACTGCTGAATATAAGGTAGGAAAATGATTAAAGTCTTTGTTTGTAATTGTTATTGGAGTTGCATAATTTACAGAGAGAAGATGATTGGTGCTTTGTGGAGAGTAGTCTTTTAATAATTTCTAAAGATAATTTCTTAGAAATTTCTTTTAATGGTGACCAAGCTTAGACAATGTTCAGTACTATTCTAATGATTTTAACTTTTTATTGTCCTTTAAAAACTGAAATAGTTCTTCTTTTTGTATTCCTTTCTTGACTTCATGACAGATGAGAATAAGTCCTTCCTTATTCTCTCTATTCTCTATTCATACTAGAAAATTTAGTAACTTGAAAGGCACAAAGTATGTTTCTGCTGATTTAAAAAAGTACTACTATGTAGAGAACTTTACTGTCATAGTTTTTATTTTAGTGTAGTTATAGATAGCATCACAATCAAGTAAAATGCTATAGCACACACACACACACAAAGAATCTATAAAAACTTAGGAACGTTTTTAGTTTTGCCATATTAGTCGATGGTTCACTTATTCTTTTTCAGGTCCGATAAAACACTTCAAGACATTGTATACAAATTAGTTCCAGGGCTTTTCAAAAGTGAGTAACTTGCTTGCAAGAATTTAAAACGATTATTCATTGGTTTTATCTGCTATACCAAATGTTTGAATCTCGTCTCCCCCCTCCCCATAGATGAAATGAAGAGAAGAAGGGATTTTTATGCAGCTCATCCTTCAGCTGATGGTAAACTTTGTGAGGGGAGTGAGGGGTAGAAATTATTTTATTTGTGGGGAGACTTATATAGTAATTAAAATTTATTAAAATTGAGATTACTTCAGAGTACCCCTTCCATTTTCCTATGTCTAAAATATTTTAAATGTCTAATTATTAAAATATTAAATTTTGTAATGTCTTTATAGCTGCCAATGGCTCTAATGAAGATAGAGGAGAAGTTGCAGATGAAGATAAGAGAATTATAACTGATGATGAGATTATAAGCTTATCTATTGAATTCTTTGACCAGAATAGGTAAATTCTCTAGGAAATCTGTTTTATGCTAATATGTCTATTAGATACATTGTTTCACTAATAAGTTTTTATTTCTTAGATTGGATCGCAAAGTAAACAAAGACAAAGAGAAGTCTAAGGAGGAGGTATGTTCTGTATTATAAAAATGGTGAAGAATTATGGATTCTAGATTTTATGAAGGGTTTTGTTGCTCTTTAGAATATTCTGGGGTCAAGTGCTGCTGATAATTAGAAGAAAATGGTCATGTTCAATGTTTATGAGGGATCTACATAGGATATTTGATAATTAGAATTTACTTTATATATGTTTGCTCTTACAAATTATTTTACATAGTTCATGTTTAATATCTTAATGTACTTCAAGTGTACTAGAAATTAATTCATTTAGTATTCATTATAATAGTAAATTCAAAGTATAGTTGAGTTTAGTTGCATCTGATTTTGGTATTAGTGCCTTATATCACATTTAGGCAATTGAGTTGAAACTTTCTTCTTCTCTGAAAGTTAGGAATTGAAAAAAATTACTTTTGTATATGTACTCTTAGGTGAATGATAAAAGATATTTACGATGCCCAGCAGCAATGACTGTGATGCACTTAAGAAAGTTTCTCAGAAGTAAAATGGACATACCTAATACTTTCCAGGTACCTTCTTTATAGCTTTCATGTATTTTATGTAGATTTTTTTAATTTAAATTTTTTCTTTCTGGATTCTGAAATCTAAAAATCAATATTAAAAAATTTAAATTTAGTGTTAAAGTTTAATATATCTCTTAAAATATTTTGGATATTTTTTATTCCATGAAAACAAATCCCTTAATAATTTCTGTAAATGTTTTCCATTTGAAATGTGAAGAATTCTTTGACCAAGTGTCTGGAAAAAAAAATTAAAGCACTCTCGCACTCTCAAATTATATTTAGATGAGAAAAGCTTGTAGATTTATCTTTGCTCTTTTGTTACTTAATAATTGAAATACCTCTCAATAGATTGATGTTATGTATGAAGAGGAACCTTTGAAAGATTACTATACACTAATGGATATTGCCTACATTTATACCTGGAGAAGGGTAAGTAGTATTATCTACTCTTAGATTAAGGTGATCCAGTGCATGTAAAGTTAAGAGTGATTTTTTTTTTCCTTTTAACTTTGTAGAATGGTCCACTTCCTTTGAAATATAGAGTTCGACCTACTTGTAAAAGAATGAAGATCAGTCACCAGAGGGATGGACTGACAAATGCTGGAGAACTGGAAAGTGACTCTGGGAGTGACAAGGCCAACAGCCCAGCAGGAGGTATTCCCTCCACCTCTTCTTGTTTGCCTAGCCCCAGTACTCCAGTGCAGTCTCCTCATCCACAGTTTCCTCACATTTCCAGTACTATGAATGGAACCAGCAACAGCCCCAGCGGTAACCACCAATCTTCCTTTGCCAATAGACCTCGAAAATCATCTGTAAATGGGTCGTCAGCAACTTCATCTGGTTGATTCCTGAGACTATTAAGGAAAAAATTTTAAACCCCTGATTTATATAGATATCTTCATGCCATTGCAGCTTTATAGATGCTAATACATGTGACTATCGTCCAATTTGCTTTCTTTTGTAGTGACATTAAATTTGACTATAAAAGATGGACTAGCTGTGATATTCATATGGACGTTAATTGAAAAGAAAGATTGTTCCTATAAAGAATTGGATTCTGAGAAGGCAGGCAAGGTTTTTGTTTTTTGTTTTGTTTTGTTTCCTGTGTGTTAGGAAAGATGTGAAATGGTTTCTGTAACCATTGTTTGGGTTTGGAAATACTCTGCAGTGGATAGAAGCATTGGGCCATAGTTTGTTAATCTCAACTAACACCTACATTACATTCTCCTTGATTGTTCTTGTTATTATGCTGTTTTGTGAACCTGTAGAAAACAAGTGCTTTTTATCTTGAAATTCAACAAACAGAAAGAATAAGCATAGAATAATGCATTCTATGTAGCCATGTCACTGTGAATAACAATTTCTTGCATATTTAGCCATTTTGATTCCTGTTTGATTTTTACTTCTCTGTTGCTACGCAAAACCGATCAAAGGAAAGTAAACTTCAGTTTTACAATCTGTATGCCTAAAAGCGGGTACTACCCTTTATTTTACTGACTTGTTTAAATGATTCGCTTTTGTAAGAATCAGATGGCATTATGCTTGTTGTACAATGCCATATTGGTATATAACATAACAGGAAACAGTATTGTATGATATATTTATAAATACTATAAAGAAAATATTGTGTTTCATGAATTCAGAAATGGTTGTTAAAATTCCCCCAGCTGGTTCGACCTTTGCAGATTCCCATGCCCTATGTTGAGCCTTGCTTTTATCAGCATAAATTATTTCCAATATGGTTATCTAATTCTAAATTCTGTTCATTGGAAGCAATTGGCAAGTCATCATGATACTGACTTTCCTCCAATAATACATGTTTGCTTTGAAAATTATTGTTGCAGTAAAGAAAAGCTTTAAAAATATGAAAATAGTGTTTTAACTTTCCATTGGTTATAGTGGAATTAATGTGTTTTTAAAATGCATATTTGTCACTAATTCTAAAACAATTTTTTTTAAAAAACCAGCTAAGTGCTGGAAGAAGGCATTTTATCTAAAGTTATTTTAATATGTGATATAAGAATAATTTCAAACGTAAGTATTGCTTTAACAACAATTAACAATGGAATATGCCTTCTCTGTAATGTCTGGAAATACAAGCAATTTATTATGAACTTCTACAGATATTTTTTAAATAGAGCAAGCATGTTAAATTTAAAACATAAACATCCCCAACACTTTTCAGTTTATGTTTTGCTTTGGTCGAACTTGGTGTTTGTTCATCACCCATCAGTTATTTGTGAGGGTGTTTATTCTATATGAATATTGTTTCATGTTTGTATGGAAAATTGTAGCTAAACATTTCATTGTCCTCAGTCTGCAAAAGAAGCACAATTCTATTGCTTTTTCTTGCTTATAGTCATTAAATCATTACTTTTACATATATTGCTGTTACTTCTACTTTCTTTAAAGACTCAGTAAATGATGTTTTATGAAGCTACAAAATACATATATTTTTATTTTGACCTAAATTTGTACAGTCCCATAGTAAGTGTTGTTTCTAATTATAGATGTAAAATGAAATTTCATTTGTAATTGGGAAAAGTCCAATAAAAAAAAGATATTCATTTAGAAAATAGCTAAGATCTTTAATAAAAATTTGATATGAAAAGCACAATGTGCAGAAGTTTTGGAAACCCTGTAGTGGATTACCAACAGGTAAAAGTTAAAGAGAATACATTGCTGTCTTATAGTGATGTTGGTAAGAAGTACACGCTTTGTTGTATATTGCTTGAGAACCCACTGAAAGATGTATCTGTTTATTTACTATAAAATCTTTGAAGTAAAAGTTACCAATGTTTGCCAATTTTGGTGAATTTAACTCATTTTTCTAGGCTTCTATATTTTTCATGTTATCTATGACAAAGAAAAGTTAGTTGATGCAAGTTTCAAGTACTGTTTTTTACTTTAGATGATCATGTGTATAAAGAATGAAAAGATATTTTTCAAAACTTAAAAATTGTAAATGCTGGTGGACTTGTCATTTGACTTACACAAAACCAAGTTTTGAAATCACAGAACTCAAAGACTTGACATCTATCTCAACCTCTTTATGATGGACTTATTTTTGAAATTATTAAAATATCAGATGCATTTATGGCTTCCTTAGCACTATTTCACCATACTTGTGACTTATTCCCTTTATTTTATTTGGAAGCGGATATTTGTCCCTACTCAATTTGAAAATTGCCTAAATTTAAAAGGATATTTCAGCTGAAATTTCTTTGCCTTTTAATAAAAACTTGATCGTGGTTTGCATTCTTAACTATTGCAGTTTTGACAATTAAGATTTAAAACATTTACTGAACTACTACTTTAAAAATCTTAACCTTGTGAAAATCAGTTTGTCAAAGCAAAGTACACGAAAAGTCAGCTTTAGAGTTTGACTTTTGCTTGTGACAGTATTCTAGAATCCTTAATACAAAGTTAGTTCTAATAAAATAATCCACAGAAAATGCCTAAATTGATTTCAGATTTTTAGTTTAAATGCAGAAAGAAAAATGAGACTGGTTGCTCTTGTATAAATAGTAATCTGTCTTGCTTTACACTTGCATACCACTTCACAAGTACTTTTTCCTTTTTAAATTGCCGGCCGTTAATTGCACTGAGTTGAAAAAAGAAAGTTGCCCTTTAGTTGACTTAACTCATCCAACCACATTGCTTCGTTTCCATATCCATATGTTCAAATGTTAGGATTTGTAGGTAAAATGGAGAAGAAAGAGTAAACTGGTAGAATTTTTCCTTCATCCTTTACTCTTTTCCCAATATTTGGGATTACAATTCATTTGAGAAGTCTTTCAATATCTTTATTGTGTAGGCCTGTCAAGATAAAAGTTTTGTGATGAAAGTTTAGTAAGACCTTAAGTACCCATGTGAAAGGCTACTTGCATTGACCAATATGAAATGAAGACATTTGATCTTTTTAAATAGCTTATGATAATCTTTGGAGGGGATGAGATTTTAGAAACAATCTGCACCTGGAACCTGGTCTCTCTTCAAATCCTGGGGTGAAGGAAGTGTTAAATGTTTTCATTCCTCTCATCTTTTTCTTCCCATTGCACCAGAAATGACAGTCGGAAATTCTGAATTAGTTTAGTACTTACATGAAACAGAGGCTCTATTGTATTTTTGAACCTTATGGATGTTCCCCCATATAGTCTTCCTTGAGTTTTATTACAAAAAAAAGGAAGACTATATTCCCCCATATAGTCTTCCTTGATCAGTTTACATAAAAATGGCTAGAGTTTTATCATGTTAGGTCTGTGCAGTATACTAATTAAACCCTTTACAAAAATCATATATGCCTTTAAGACATTTAAAGTGGTACAGAGCACAGAACCCAGCCCAAATACCAAGGTCTTGGATTAGATATATCATTTCTTGAGTGTTTCTTCACGTTGAAAATGAACACTAGTATAGGTAATTATTTCTAAACTTGCTCTAAAAAATCGTCTGGCTCCTACACACACGCGCACACACACAAACGCTTGAATTGAATTGGGACCATAGAATCAAATAGGTTCTACAGAAGGAAGGTACAAGGTATTATGTATTCCAGCCTCCCAATAAATCAAACTTAGGAAATAGCCCTGGGGGAGATCTTGAGCCGGTCAAGTCTTTCTACAGATTTCAAGATCACCCAGTTTTGATTATGAAAGTCTCAGAAAATGTTTACACAGTCGAGTGTTTCCTGTTTCCGCAGTTAATTTTTTACCGTTTTTTTTTTCATCTTTGGGTTCTTGAAACGGATTTCCTTTATTTGCACTAGTTTCTTTTTCTTAGTGTGCAATTTCTGGAGGTCTCACATGAAGAACTACATTGTCTTCATTAGGTCGACGACATCAAAAGTTATTTATCACGGGAAGTCTGCTTATAGGATCCTTGTGAGTTTCTTGAAGAAGTTCAAGGGTAAAACTCATTCTGAAATCTCATTTAGCCCTCTAAATAAATAATAAACATTCAATAAAAACTTTCAATGAATTAAGTTACTCTCATTCTTCTGATCCTTGCCTTAAAAAAAATTCCTTCCAGAAATTATCATAAGTAACTTATAAAAACACAGGTGTTGCTCCCTCAGAATCATTTACACTTCGGTAGAAATACTCCTTCTTGCTCTGACTGTTGGGTCATCATAGGATCCAAACTTCACAGCGAACGTGATTTCAAGTTCCGTGCCTGTTCGGAGATCTCCAACTCTATGTCCTCCTACATTATCTAGAACCCAAGATGAGAGCACAGACTTAGGTGGAAGTCTGCCGACGTGGGTACTCCTCCCAAATTGGGATGGGAGGGATGAGAACGCTACAGAGGTAAATTAAGAGGTCACTGGAGATAGAGGAGTCTGTCAAGCCCGACTTAGGTCCAAATGACCCTGTAAGTTTAAGATATTCCAACAAAGGGGAAATCGGGAGCACAATGCGCGATGCGGAAGCTAAAGCCCAGGACGAGGGTGTACAGAGCGAGGAAGAGCCATGGCTTTCCACCAAAAGAGGAAAAACCCGCTTCTTCGGTTCTAGCGCTCTGTGGAAAGGACACCCACCTGGGTGAAATGACCTCGCTTCGCTTGCAGCGCTGCCTTCTCGGTCAGGGCGGCCTTTACCAGAGCAGTTAAGGAGAAAACAGCTCTTCTCCCTTTCCTTATTTTTTAACCATTAGCTTTCAGAGGAGTGCAAAGAGCTACAGCTCCAATCCGGTTCCGAACTGCGCAGCAGGCGCTCTTGCTCTCTGCGCGCGAGCCGCAGCCGCGGGTAACCAGGAGGCCATTTTGCGCGTGCGCCACTCGCCGCGCACCGCCCTCCACTCGGCGTACGCGGCTCCCGCCAAATTTGAAAGCTAGATTGTCAGGCCGTACAGGGCTCCGAGAGATCGGGAGACGACGTAGTCCACCCAAATCGGGTCCGGTGGTGAGCAGCGGCGACAGCCTGGGCGCTTGCAACCTCTCAAGGTGGACACTTTCCTTTCGCAGGCTTGCACTTTGTGGGGGCCTCCGGCAGCCGAGGCGCGGAGGTAACCCCAGAGACCCCAAGCTCTGCGAGGGCAGGAAACCGACCCTATCCGGAGTAGCAGGACGCTTTGCAAGCAGAATCCACAGACGCGTTTTAATGAGAACCAAGCACAAGAATCGCGTCTTTGTCTTCCTCCCTTTTCCCGCTTCAAATCCCAAACCCTTTCTCCTTCAACAAAGAGGTGTCATTGTACTTTGTTTATTTTGTTGGGTGGGATTTTAAACAAAATTATTAGCAAATACTAACTGCCAAGTTTCCCCAAGGTGACTTTGTGCGAGGTGACGGGATAGAACAAGTGGAGAGCTTCTTGCTGAGCTTGTTAATCCCCTGAGTAGGAACCTTGGGGTGGTGACAGTGTTGAGGGGAGTGGCTGCGCAGTCAGGAATATCAATATCTGGTCAAAATATGGTACCTTAGGACCCTAAATGGGTTTCCCGGCTGGTCGAATCTGGGAGGTTATCGCCCTCTGGCTACTGGGCACGCACAGAGGCGGAGGCGGGTGTGAGACGGGGACAACGTCTCCAAAAGCTGCCCCGACCAGGCGGCTTCCTGCAGAGCAGGGGTTCGCTGGATTCCAAGGGCATTAACATTTCCTTGACCCGGGGCCCCACTGGGAGAGGAAGAAGAGACCTGGGGAAAGGGTTTGGAGAACCGCGGAGAAGTGAAAGCAGCCTAAAATGGGCGACGCTTGGAGAGTCCTCTTTATCAGTGCAGCAGGCTGCAGGAGCCGCCATTTGGTGGCGGATTTCGGTATTTCAGTAGCACTTTGTGCTGAATGTCACAACTGGCTAGTCTACGTGTCATCCTCTTTTTTTTTTTTTTTTAAACCGCTGTTTTTCCAAATGTAAATTTCCCCCCAGCTTGCCTCCTCTGGGGGCATTGAGCCCTTACTCCCCAACTCCCGGTGGAACGATCTGGAGCTCAGCTCATCCCTCGGGCAGTACAGTAGCTGTGCTCTCTCGATCTCGGGTGGGCCAGGGGACATTTTCTGGAGCTCCACCGGCCGACACCGGTGCCCAAAGGCCAATAAAAAAAAGGGGGGGTGATGGAACTTAGGGTGTCCCTTAAGGGGCGTTTTGTACTCTATTTTTCCGGGACTGGGGCAATTCTTTCCTCTCCCCGGGGCAGAGAAATCTTATCTCCTTTGGGGTCTTGATGGACTTTGTTTTTGGCCCCATGGTGTCTCAGCCCTGGCTTCCCGCCTCACACCTTTAGATAGTGAAGAAGGGAAAGAGCCGAGGCCTGGTGGGAAATAGGCGATCCGACGAGGGGCGGCTCCGTTGAAATGTGGGGTTAGGACCACAGCTCTGCCCAGCTGTGCCCAGAACTCCCGGGGACCAGGAAAGGCAGTCACTACTATGGAGTACCAGAGTCTGGAGTCCCCACTTTGGGTCGCCAAATCTTCGAGGGTTGCAATTTAAATCCCCCAAAGCGTGAGTGGCTAGTGAGTGGAGAACAAAGGGCTAAGGGGTGAAGGCAACGCGAGTCGGGGTGCGCGGCTCCCTTGGCTCTGTGGGACTCTGTCGGGGGCGCAGCAGGGTTGACTCTGGGTCTGGAAACCCGCCTGCGGGCGCTCTGCAGAATCCGCGGGCCTGCCTCCCAGAGGGACCGAATGATCCCAGTCTTCGAGACCGAGCTGCCATGTTGCATTCACGCTGGGCTCCAGTGTTTTGACGCTTTCGAGTCAGCGACGCCCCCAAATCCCGAGTCCTTTGGCCCTTCGCGCCACACAGCCTAAGTCAAAGCCCCAAAGACCTGCAGGGCTTAGGAGGGAGCGAAAGCCCTGTGGGTGGCCGAGGCGACGTCGCCGCTGAGCCGCAGCGGCTTCCCCTTGCCACCTTCGTTCCAGGGGCTGCGGGCTGCGCGCTCGGCAGAGGCTCGGTTGCCAGTAGCAACCACACGACGGCGATTTGCAGCCAGGGCCGCTGCTGCGGCGGCTGGTACCACTGCTTCCTCAAACGCCTTCGGGGTCGAGCATTTGAAACCTTGGGGGTTACACTCGGCGACATCGCTTGTCCCCACCTCCGCTCCTCATCCTCCAGTGCCTTCAGTTCTTCTCAAAAGCCGGCCTTCCTGGCTTGGCCCTGCCCCCACCGCAGACAATAGGGGCTACTGGGAGTACACACCGCGGCACAAGCCTTTCGGAACCGGCACCTGAACCCTGAGACCCCGGCGCTTTGCTTCGTCCCAGCCCCAAATGCCCTCTTTTCCGACCTAAGCGGAAATTATTTTCCAATGACCAGTTAGAAAGCTTTTGTTGAAATCAGAAACAAGGATGGTGCCAAAGAAGTCAAGATGCCTACTCTCTTTCTTGTAACACCAACACAAAGAGCTTATGGTTGTGTCTGCCCTTGGTCAGCGTGGTTTTCCTCACGGTGAGAGTCACAGGCACAAGCACACGCTGATCTTTCTTCCCTCTTCTTTGTCTACCATGAATACTTTGTGTGAAATCCAGAATGTGATCAGTAGCGTTGGCTCAAGCATTACATTCAGATGTTTGGTTCTACTTATTCATTAGTGGATGGCGCACTCCCTCACCCCGCCCCATTTCATTTGATGAACCACATCGCCTTGGCAGTGGGGACTCAGTGGTCTAATACATAAAGGAAGTGATTGACATTAACCCTTAGGGATCTTTCTGCCTTTTCTGTAGTTCTAGGGCATTGCTTTAACTCCTTTTTTTTTTTTTAAGAGTAGAACTCCTGTTAGTGTTTTAAACAGATTTTATTGAAGAAAAATCTGCAAAGTATTCAGCTACGTCTTTTATTTAGCTAATAGGACAAGTGCATTGCCAAATTTCTTCACTCTTACTAATTGTCCTCGTTTTAAATCGCCATTAAGTCAAATGAGGGTTTTTCGTGGATTAAAATTTCATATAAATCACAGGTGTACTAAAATTTCTAAGTTTAAAGCTCATCGAGGGTAAGTACCTGTCTTATGCTCTGTAGTCCTTTTATTTAACTCAACAAATATTTGTCAGAGGATTCCAGAAGTCTCAACAACACTTATTAGAAAAAATGAATCAGTAATAATTATCACAGTGCTTGCATATGCTTAATAAACTCAATGAAAAGCTAGTTTTTCAAGCTAGTGGCATTAATCAGATATTCTCATTCATGCATATTTAAATATAATTATATCTTAAATGTGATAGACTATTTTAAAATATCTGACAGATGTTTTCAGGATTCTGAGAGTTGACAAATTATACATAAGAACTTCTTTCTCAGTAACTGTCTACAAAAATTGGTTTAAAAGCTATTTAATGAGGTAAGTTTTTAAAGTGCCTTTCATATAGCACAGACATGGTATTAAATGTCTTATGATTCAAAAGGAATGCTTAAGGGGCTAGTAATGGAAACTGCTAATCTACTAAACAAACTACTAATTGCTAATCTACCAAAACAATGCACCTTGAAATATCTTATTAAGTTTTAAAACACTAAAAAGTCACCATGTCTTAATCATAAATGACATTAAACTCAAATTAACAATGACTCCTAAAATGACTCTTAGATATCATAAAAGGGATCCACCTTTAAACTTCACAAAATGTCAAGTTCATTAAATAAGACAGTTCACTTCAAAAAAGAAAGTTAGCATTCCCTGGTTCCTAGAAGCAACAGAACAACCTGTAGCTTGCCCAACCACCCCCACCATCACCTTAAAAATAAGAAAGCAAGGCTTTAGTGAAAAGTTCCTTTCTAAGGTCTTTCAAGAAAGAAAAGCTTCAACAACTTGCTTTGGACCAAGTTAAAGAGATTATCTCCCTTTTTCATTACCACTGTGTCTTTCAATGAATTGAAGGATAAGATCAAAGTGCATTCATATTCATGTGAATTATCGCTATTGACTTGAATAATGATGGATTTCATTGTTTTATTTAAACTGAAACCAGGAACGCTGCTGCTTTTGAGGCTACACCCCTAAAGCTGTAGAATTTCTTCTATGAGGACTCAAAAACCAAGCAATTAGGTCTGACAACCACGTCATTTCCATAATGTACTTCCGTACAGAGAACTTTTTATTGGAATTGGTTACATTTCTATAGACTCTTACTACTCAATTTTTGACTCTTTTCCAGCCTTCTTGACCAGAGTCCTAAGTTCAGCAAGTACTCCTCAAACATGCTTATGAATCAATTGTAGTGGGAATATACAGTGATGTTTAGGAAGCTTTTAGCTGTTGACAAATTAGTGTTATCAGTAATTAGCTCATGAGAGTGCTTTTGCTTTGAACATGATTCATTACAGTTTGTTTTCTAGTGTAACTGAAGAACTCAGGGGAAGCTTGGGAAAATGTGTTTACCAGCTGTTTCTTTCTAAATACGCCTCATGACAATTTTCTTAAAATATTTCAGTTGGGTTTTCTTCAGACTCTCCCATTATTTTCTCAAGAGAAGGAGACTACCAGATTCAATGGAACCCACTTACTTTTATCAAATGATCATTCTGCTCAAATAATTCACTTCTTTAAATACCTACCATATTGGAGAACACATCTTAGGAAATTCTTTACAATAAAGTGAACTTACCATTAATACAAACTTAGGGAAATTCATTTTCATGAACTTTTAAAATACACAATGCATATAGCCTCTTTTATGGGGAGACCAGTGCAACACAAGTCTATTATATTACCATGGTCTGCAGTGGTTTGGGGGAATATCCTTTCTCAGAAAGATAATTGGTACCAGTTACTTGGTATCCCTCTTAAACTTTTGCCATAACTTATTTAAAAATTCAATATTTTTCTATCCAGTTGGGATACAAAATATCTCAATTTTTATTTTATCCATTATGTGTTCTTAGTATTGCCAATAATTTATTAAGTTGCTTCTTTTTGTGATATGACCATAACCATAAGCAGACTGAATTTATTTGTACAGTACTACTGTATTTGAAAACTGCCAAGACCTTTGCTCTTGACTTACAAATAACATGGCAAGCAATTGCATATTATTTCACGAAGGTGGTGGAAAAAAACCACTCCTACAACAAAAAGCATTTATTTATACTTAATTTCCTTAAAACTAAACCTTTTTTTACTAATGGAAAAAATATTAGTATTTTCTTCATATTGTTGTTTTATCTTTATATTGTCCATATAATAACCTTCATTCTTCACTCCAAAAATTAAACATGGGGTAACACTGGAGTAGAAGATAAATTAAAATAATTCAGGTATATTAAAAAAAACCACAACACCCCAAACGAGAGTGCAAGTTGCAGTGCCAACATTTCCTCTGAAAAAAAAATGAGATGTAGTACTATAGTGCTACCGTGCCCTCGAATTTAGTGCTGGTTTTAGCGGAGCTCACTCTACGCTCAGACAATGTGTGTAGGGAGAACGGACCTGCAGAGTGGAGACACAAGACGCTATTTCACTTTCAGAAACGTTGAAAAACCTTCTCTGTACTTTTACAGTCCTTTCTAGAAGTCGGAAAATACACTCAATTATTCCCCAGAGTAATCAATTCATAAGACATCTTGGCTTGAGACTTGCTCTTACTAAATGATGGCAAAAGTTAGAGAGAGAGAAAAAAAAAATTTTTTTGAGGCTCGCACATGCGCAGTGAGATGCAGCTTTTTTCCTTCCCCCTCTTCTAAATAAGCTATTGGGTTCTCTTCTTGCCTCTGGGATCCCGCCCGCGCCGCAGGGTCTTAGGGAGCTGGCTGCTGAACACAGTGCAGGTTCTCACACACCACTCCTGGCAAAAGGGACCCTGCAGCCCTCGCCCACCCTTTCCCCTGCTAAGGGGTTCTCTCCCGAACGTCCCGGGCGAAGACTGCGCAAAGCAGGCCGATCCGAGCAGCCGTGGGGAGGATTTTGGCTGCGTCAGTGCTGCGGCCTCGGTGCTCGCGGTTCCGGTGTCCACTGGGTCCCGGGTGGTTCCCCCCGCGGGTCAGCTTGGTCAGGGGCGGCTGGCCGGGACCTTTGCCCCAAACCGCTGACAGCTTTGCGGTTAGAGTGGAAGGCCTGGCCGGGGAACCAAAGCGAAAGGACAGAGGCCTTTATCTCACAATTGCCCCACCGCGCCTTCCCTCCGGATCCCAGGCCGGCGGCCCGCGGAGCTGCGAGCGAGCGGAGAGTGGGCCGCCCGCACCCAGGCAGCTGCCGGAGTCCGCCCTGGGAGGCCCAGCCGGAGAGACGCCCCGGCTGACCTTGCGAGGTTCTTCCGCACTCGCGACCTCGGGCCAGGCGCCCCCGCCCTTTCCTCCCGCGACTCCCGCCGGCCCGGGCCAGCTGTCCTGGAAGGACTCCGCGTGCCTCCTCCGCAGTCCTCCCGCGACGCCCGGCCGGGCCAGCGGGCAGCCCCAGGCGATTCCCAGAGCCCCCTTCCCTGATGGGAACTTCATAGAGACCACGTAGCTGCTGTAGGGAGTTGGAGAAACTTGGAGAAGGAAAAAGCCGAGGAAGCTGGAGTCCTCCCCTCGGCCCGACACCCCTGGCACCACTGGACTCAGATGCCTTCTAGGGGCACCGGGATAGAACTGGGGACCCCGCGCACTGGCTGGGAGGTGGGGTTGCTGGCGCCCAGGTGGGGTGGTCAGGTCAGCGCTGGCTTAGTCCTGGTAGGATGGGCACTTGAGGGACGCGAGAGCTGTGTCCTCCCCGACGCCGGCTTGATGCATTGTAGGGATCTTTCCTATGTGGCACCTTCCAGCTTTGTCTTTTCTGTTTTGTATAAAATAATAATGACAATAAAAGGCAGGAGGGGGGAAATGCCTACACTCTCTAAGAAAAGCCCAACAATGCCAAAATATTAAGGGAGTGGAATGCTGGCGGTATGTTGAGAGAGTGGCTTTCAAACTTTCCTTCTTGATGTTGCTGGCTTTGGTACAATTTTTAATTAAGAAAAGTTACGTAAATCTTTAAAAAGAAGATATTCATTTTCACACATACTAGACAGCAATGATTTTTTATGCGTGCATGTTATTGCCTTATAAAATATGTTGGTTTTGGCTTCTACATCAAAAGCGTCAAGTTTAGTATCAATCACTTCGTGCTACATGGTGCCTTCTTTTTGGAAGTGAAATCATTCATGTGTGGGATTCCCCCTAATCACCGCTTTCTATGTGGGTAGAAAAGATAGTTCAATCTCTGCATCCACGGAATTACTGTAAAGGAAGCTACCCAAGGTGGCTTCAGGACTTTGAGGCTAGCTAGCTGAATCACTGTCATCTTAACATTCTATTGGCCTTATCATTGAAAAGAAACATACAAACCAAAGTTTAAAATGCAGGGAGTTGGATTTAAAAAGTTTGAAAGGCAAAAAATCGGAGAAATAAGACATAAACACAAAGTATGCATAGAAATGTTAATCTTCTCCCCATGATGTAAGTGACCAAATCTCTTCTGCTCTACAAACTGGATGGCACAACTGGATAGTCTGCTTGGACCCAAATGTAAAGAATCTGGTGTAATTTTTCCAGAGAGGGGCAACTGCAACATTTAAGATAGTCATGCTTGTTTTCATCATTATAGATAAAATTTGGGGTCATCTGAGCTATGAAGTATGTAATGCCTTTATTTTTAATTTAAGTATGCAAATATAGAGTTATTTTAGTAATTTTAGATTTAGTACTGGCAACATGATTTATTCTCATAACTTAATAATTGCATGCAATTACCAATTTGCTGCCTGTTAAAATGCTAACATAATATTTTGATTCTTAAGATTTCATATCTAAAGATCAGCTATTTTATTAAAAATAAGAAGGCTTTTATTATTTAAAAGATATTTTAGATACTTTCACCTTTTAATCAACTACTTTACTTCAAGTCTCACATATTTTCTCCTAAAACACTTAGAGCAACTACAGTTCTTGAAACAGTGACAGGTATTTGCTTGTTGAATGAATATGGACTGCAGTATGTGCTTGCACAGTGAATTAATGTCTATGTCTTACTAGACTTCATGCCTTGGAAAACAGACACATTCTCTCATTAGCAAAATGTTTGGCACACATTGATATTTAGTGTGTTTCATTTGATAGAGAATCACACACACACACACACACAAACTCCTTGCAACTCAACAGTTTTTAAAATGTGGATATTAAATCTAATTAGCATATATATACAGCTTTAATTTTTAAAATTCAGCTAGGAGTTGAGAAAATGCATGCATGTTGAAAGAAGCAAGGATACACATAACATATATTCTCATGATAACTCTGCATTATTAAAGGAGATTTGTAAAGAGAAACAGAACATGATTCTTTTTTCAGAACAAGCTTTAAAGATTGGTTTTATACTGCTTTGTTTTTTCAGTCTCATTTTCAGAAAGAAAGAATTAAATGGAATTTTTTTCAAGTTATATAATTAGCAATTTATTCCAAAAGGAGCTGAGGGCTTTCAAAAAAACTTTTCATGGAAATACTTTTGTAAGTTATTCAGATAATATTCCAGTCTCAAATACAAACCAAGTACATTGTATAACTCTAAAGTTAGTTGATACTTTTTTAACAGTTATCTTGGTTTCATACTTAAGAAAAAAAAAACCCTGAAGTATCTCTTTGAGTAGTTTTCATTTCTTTTTCATTGCTGTTAGTTTAAAGGTGTGCATGGGATCTTGGAGCATTCATTAACTTTGTAAAACACAATGCCATCTTGTTTTAAAGCTAGAAAGTTGAAAAATTAGTCAGAAAAAATATATTTTTTTTTGGTCAGTAAAAGTATGTTTGCCATATTTTATACTTAAATCACTAACAATTTCATTTACGTATACATTATTCTCTTACAGTTCTACTTTTAAGACTTTTAAAAATATGTAGAATAAAGAGCAAAACTCCAACTTGAATACATCCAATTTCAGATACAAAGTAGGCATCAATATTATGTTTTGTCAGAAATAATACAATTTAACTCATGGGCATTGTTAATGACAGATACTCAGACTAGAGAGTTTAAAATAATTTGCATGTCATTTGAATTCAAGTTTTCAAACTTTGTAGTGTCCCATAAATTAGACTGTGTTAGTAAGTTTAGTGTTTTTCATTATTTAGCTTTAAAAAATACTTTTAAAGTAGAAAATATGAAGTTGTTACTAAAAATGGCAGGTGTAGTAGTTTAGGAGCCTCTTTGTTTAAAGACAGAAACTAAATATGGAACCTTTTAGTTTTCAGGGGATTTTTATTTTCATAATGCAACAAGGAACTGAAAATAAAATTGTGAAGGTTTAGCCATTTTAATTATTTACTTGGTGTTCCCCCTACATCTCTAAAAAAGAACACACAACAACTTTTACTTGGAGTTTATTTTAAAGGTCTTGTTCTTTTAAGAAAACGTAGAGATCATTGTGAAATTTATAGCTTAGAGCTGGGTGAAGAGATTGTATCACTTGCTTCTGAACTGCAGAAAAGACACACAACTACTCTGGGGATATCAGGAACCCCACTAGACACCCCTTTCCCTTTCTCTGATTGCTGGTCCATTCCACAACTAATTTGGGAGCTCCACAAAATGTCAGGACTTCACCAGGGACTCAGATCAGTGTGAGATCTCAAAGATTATCATAGAGGACTCACTGCTAATGTGAAAACCAGCTAAATTTGCATGCTCCCTTCTATTGAAGAAGAGATATCAAGTATATCCTGTCTTGGCACTACCCAGCAGCTGTCTATCTGCACATTTGACACCTGGTGAAATTGTAGTTTCTGATGCAGCAATATTTAAAGTTGACACCTGTCATTGAAACATTTGGTATATAGTTTTCAAAGACAATCTAGAAACCAGTGGTAGACTAAGTACATGTACTTAAATTTTGTTAAAAAAGAAACTGAATAAAAAGTTTAAGTTGTGTAAACTAGGGAAGTATGGCTTTCCAGGAAGAGATTCTCTCTCCCTTTCTTTTATAAATGTCACTCAGCAATAAAATGAAGCATACATTTAAATGACAAAATATTTAAAATTACATGAAAATAAAGAAACAGCAAAAATTGTTTAATGAGGAGTAAGCGACCAAAGACAGAACTTTTATCATGTCATTCCCACCTCTTCTTTTCCACTGAATCTCTAGGGGAGCTTATCAAATGCTTTCAATATAGTGTAATTAAGCGTGTGGGCATCCTTGTGACTCTCCAGGAATCTTGAAATAAGAAATGCCAGATATGTCAAAGCTGAGTTAAAAAGGAAAACACTGAGTTTAGGGTTGCATTCACAACAATGTATTTATCAGATTATACACTGTCACATGAGATTTCTCTTGACCGTCGAAGCTCAGACAGCTCCACCGCTGCTCACGTGTTTCGCCGCACTTAAACCAAACTCCCCCGGTGCGTGGGGGCTCTCTCCAGTGCCGCACTCAAGACGCCCCGCCGGTCTGGGGCGGGTTTGTCCTCCCGCGGTCCCCCGTACCACCCGCACCCCTGGCAGGTAGTGACACTCGACGGTGCAGGACCCGCGCCGCGGTCTGGCGAGGCTGAATCACGGGGGAACCCCTGCAGGCGGGGTTCCCCCGGGGTTGGCCGTCCAGGAGCCGCAGCCCAGCGCCGGCCTCCCCGACACCGCGGCCGTGACGTCACGCCCGGGACTGGCCGTTGCCGCGAGACGGCCGCGTTCCGGTTCCGGTCGGTTACCCGGGAGACGCGGGTACACAGAAACGGATCCCGTCGGAGGCCGAGTCCTCGCCGGGGTCGCCCACTGCGCGGACTCGCGGGCTGGGCGCTGGCGAGCCGCGTCGTCGCGGAGCTGGTCCCGGGCAGACAGCGGCCGCGGGCGCCATGAGTCAGAGGCAGGTGCTGCAAGGTAGGGCCGGGGCGGGCGGGCCGCCCCGACGGGCTGGCGGCGCGAGCTCTAGCGACGCGGGCCGCTCCAACGAGTCTCTCTCCCCCAGTGTTCGAGCAGTACCAGAAAGCCCGGACCCAGTTCGTGCAGATGGTGGCGGAGCTGGCGACTAGACCCCAAAACATCGAGACTCTGCAAAACGCGGGTGAGCTTGGCCCTTGCCCTTCGCGGGTCACCCCTCGCGCTGGACCCTCGGCCCGGCAGTACCCGACGCCCCCGGCCTCTCCCAGCACAGATCTGCGGTCGCTCATCCCCGCGCGCCCTTGGCTCTGCCTCACCCTTCACAGCCCAGTGCCCTGGCCTTGCCTGGTCCGGGTCTGGGTCCCTCCTTTCCCCCAGCTTCGGGGCATCTCGCTCCCTTATCAGCTGAGGTTTTAGGGGAGGGGTGAGATGGGGACGGGAGGACCACGTTCCTAATTTCCTCCAATCCACTACAAAGACTGTGGAAGAATTCATTCTCCTTAGCTGGTCTTTGCAGGGTGAGTTAGAGAGAGCGAAGCTGCTAAAATGGTGTGAGGAGGGCTGATTTCCTGATTTCCATTTTCAATGCAATCAGGCCAGTTGTTAGATTGCATGGAGACCTTACGAAATGCCTGGAACTTATTTTACGTGGATGAGAATCTACCCTAATCAGATAGATCCGTTTTATCTGGGTGCCATTGCATGTCACCCTGACTTGACCACCTTTGATTTACTCACAGTAAAGAAATTCCAAACTGGCTTACGCAGTATTTTTGTCTTGCATTAGTGAAAGAAAAATGATATGTTTGAATCTTAGAGAAGATCAGACTTTGAGAATCCTTAAGGTGCTCTCATTCCACCCCGCAGTCAGAAGTTAAGGATGGGGGTGGGGGTAGGAGTGGGGGAGGATTTGCTTCTTATCTATCAACATACGTGGATAGAGGAGATAAAGGTGGCTCTCCTCTGTCTTTACATTGTTTTGGATTAAAGATGATTTCACCACCATTTGAACTTTAAGGTAACAATTTATCATTTCTATGTCATCAGAAATCTTGAATTTATAGGATGTGACTCTTTAAACTAATTTAAATTAATACATTATTAAAAATAAATTGAGAACATATTGACAAAGCAAGAAAATAATGTTTGCTCTGTTTTTTTTTTTGAGGGGAATTACTATTACATCTATGTGGTAATTTCTTGTTGTCACTGGGATTTTGATATTTATTCCTTGGGTCTTTTTGGGGAAGGTGTATTTAGAATAGAGAAAGTGTATTTTTAACATTTAAAAAACATTTTAGTTTGAGATAATTATAGATTCACATTCAGTTGTATGGAATTATACATACAGATTAAATTCCCTGGTACCCTTCTTTTAATTTCCCCCAATGTAAACATTTTACAAAACTGTAGTGATATATATCACAACCAGGATGTTGACACTCATAAAAATTCATTGAAGTTATTCAAGTTTCCCCAGTTGTATTTAAAGTATTTGTGTATGTTTCATTCTATACAATTTTATTCCATGTGTGTGAACCACCACCATAGTCAAGATATAGAATACTTTTCATTATTACAAGGATTCCTGTGTTGTCCATTTATAACCACACTCACTTCCTGACATCCCTAACTCTGGGAAACCATAAATCTCCATTTCTAAAAATTTTGACATGTCAAAACTGATAATCTTTTGTTCAGTAGTTGTTTCATGTAGATTAATTTTCTTTATTCTGTGTGTATGTGTGTGTGTGTGTGTGTGTGTGTGTGTGTGTGTGTGTGTATGCACGTGTATGCACCAACATGCCCTCAGACTCCTCAAAGTACCCAGAACAATACTTCAAACATAGTATTTCATATATACAAGCAAGTCTGTTAGGATATTGTACATTTTTAAAATGCAGCTGGTTACTTTTGAAGTTGTTTTTTTTTCCTCTCAGTCCTACTCAGTGTCCTTTGTAAATGGACACTATTTATAAAGTTTTAATTTCTGGACAATATGTATACAGGCATATCAAAACTTTTATTTTTTTTAAATGGGAAAATAATTGATGTTATTTTAGAAATTTAATACAGAACTATATAACACTCAAGTTATATAGTACCATCTTTTAGTATAGTAGTGCAAGTTACCTCTTTCTGTAAGAGTACAATAATAGAGTATGTTATGGGATTTATCTATCCATCCATCCATCCTTTCTTTTTTTGAGACCAGGTTTTGCTATGTTACCTAGTGTGGCCTCAAACCCCTGGGCTCAAGTGACCTTCATGCCTCAGCCTATGAGTAGATGGAACCACCACCACACCTAGCTTATATTATGGAATTTAATTCACACTGGCAGGCCAAGTGATCACCAAAGTATAAGTGGGTTGAAACTGACATTCTACACTATGGTCTGGCTTGTGAAGAAATAGAATAAAAAAGGAATATAACAATGTTTTGAAATTGTCTTCCTTTGACTGCTATCTTGATGGCATACTAAGATTTTTTGTTTTCCTGAGGAACTTATTTTTAAACTGATGTTTTCTAGATTCAATTTCAGCATTCCTTTAGTAATTTTAAATAGAGACCGATCATGAATATACTCACATATTTACTCTTTTAATTAGAAAATAATCTGCAAGTTTATAATGTAAGCTTTTCTTTCTTGTCAAAGGACTTAACCATTCAAATAGTTTATTCTTTTAAAAATTACTATGGATTTAAAAATGCTTTTGAATGAGCCACGATATGTGTGTATCAATTATATATTATAATCAAGCTTTTTTTTTTTCAGGCAAGTGTCTTCATTTTGGTAATGTACCAATGTATTTTACTCCTGACTTTTGACATATTTGTTCCCTCCTTTTCCTCCTAATATACTATTTAAGTAAACATGTATCACAGATCCAATATAACATGGAAAATTCTTTCCATGCAGACATCATGATTAAACAATAATTATCTTAAGAATTTTGAATCATTGTATGTAAAAGAACTATTAAAGCTGAATATTATCAAAGGGGTTCATTGCATTTTTAATTTCCAGTGTTTTTCATTGTGTTTTTCATGTGCTAACGAGAGAATTTGCCTTATTTAATACTTATTTACCAAAGCAAACAAAATGTTGCAGGATCTATTCTTTAGAGAGTTTGGAAAATAAGTTGATTTCTAAGTCAAAATTGTTACTCCAGAGAACTGTGTACAAATGTCTATAACCTTGAATTTTTCTCCCTCATAGAAATTCATTCCTTCTAAATCAAAAGAACACATATAAAAAAAGATTAAGACATTTAATGTTTGTTATAATATCTCTTTATGTACCCTCAAACCCTGTATGTTTGAACCATTACATCTTGTAGCTATTTAAAAATGAATTTTGATACTTCCTTTCTCTGAATAATCAGCAACACATGACTACAACAGTAGAGACAATACATTGTTACTTTAACCAATTATAAAATTTCAGCAATTGGAGGTAGTTGGTTACTTTTAAAATATAAGAAACATGTTTTGTGGCATATTGGAATACCAGGCCCCTCTGAGGTCTGTTTAGGAGGTCTTCTAAAGTAAGCTGTATAAGTTTCAAAAAATTATTTTTAAACTGCATAGCTACATAAACTTTTTTCTGAACCAACTATTTATATAAATGGGGGTAAAGTTCTATAATAATTTACATATAACCTATAGAAACCAGTAAAACATGGCAAATCAGTACTTATACACATTTTTAGAAGACTAGGAATACAGAAGTATGTATAAAATTTTTAAATATGCTGCTGTATGAGGTTGTTGTGCTGACTGAGGCAATTAGTAGGTTCAGGATTTAAGAAAATAACAAATACACATTGTTGATATAAGTGATTTTTAAATTGCAGGTATCTGGAACAGGGCAAAATCTTCAGATTATTTATTACTTCGATATGCTGTGAGAAAGAAAAGCTCCTAGTTAGCATCTATAATGTATTTAAAACATATCTTGTTATGTACTTGTACCATGATTCTTTTATAAAACATGCTGTACTTTAGTATATTAGTATATAGTATATTATATAGTATAGTATTTAGTATATTAGTATATAGTCTATTTAGGATATTGCATCTGAAAATTATCAGTGACTAAAAAACTTAACCAATCTTTTGATGTGTTTTGTCAATATAAAAGGAGTCTTAAAATTGTGAATATAAAAGATAATTAATTCAAAGCACTAACTTTTCTGAAAGATTGGGATAGAGAAATTTGTTACTTATTTTTAAGTGGAAAATATTCCAGGGAGCTGTAAAAAATTATGAATTTGTAGCTAGATGTGGTGGTACATACCTGTAATCCCAGCAGCTTGTGAGGCAGGAGCCCAAGTTCAAAACTAGCCTGAGCACCTTAGGGAGGCCTTAAGCAACTTAGAGAGATCCTGTCTCAAAATGAAAAACTAGGGCTTGGGATATGGGTCAGCAGTTAAATGCCTCTGGTTCAGTTTTTTTAAAAAACTTTTTTTTTTTTTTTAAGAGAGAGAGAGAATTCTAATATTTGTTTTTTAGTTTTTGGTGGACACAACATCTTTGTTTGTATGTGGTACTGAGGATCGAACCTGGGCTGCACGCATGCCGAGCAAGCACGCTACCACTTGAGCCACATCCCCAACCCTCAGTTCTTGATTAACAAAAACCCCTAACAAACAATATGTCTTTAATATCAAAGATTTTTCAGAGTTTTTTGTAGTGTTCCAAACTACTGCTCCTGGATGGATATTTATCTGTTTTATTATTTAAGCATTGGATATAGTAGAAGATAATAGAACATGGGCTAGGATCTCAGTGTATTCTTAACAAAAATTAATCAATTAAAAAATAATCCAAGCTATAAGTGAGTCATAAATAGAAGATGAGGCTTAGAAATTGCAAGTTTTGTGGGTTAAATTTAAATGTTGTGGTGCTGGGGCTATGGTTCCGTGGTAGAGTGCTTGCCTAAAATGTGTGAAGCACTGGGTTTGATCCTTAGCATCACATAAAAATAAACAAAGGCATTCTGTCCATCTACAACTACAAATTTTTTTTTAAATTTAAATGTTGTGAGTTTATTTTTGTCAAAATTGTCTGAATAATTACCTAAGTATTCCATAATTCCACTACATTTGACTGTTCTTTCAGTGCCTTTGCGCTTCTGCCTGGAACTTTTCCTTATACTTCTTTCTCTTAACTAAATTCTAACCATACTTTATGGCTCTATTTAGATGTTGATTACCCAGAGAAGCCTTCCCTGAATTCTCAAGTGTGTTAAGTCTCTGTATGTATGCTTCCCTTTCATCTAGTATTTCTCCTTCATAGTACTTAGCACAATTAAAATTAGTTTCTATATGGCCATCCCACCCCCACCCCCCTCCATGGTACTGGAAATTTAGGCAAGCATTTGATTACTGAGTCACATCCCTAGCCCAAAATTACTTAGTTTATGTTTTCTCCAATAACTATACATTTAATGCATAACATAATTCTTTTTCTTTTTGGCAGAACTAGGGATTAAACCCAGAGCCTTCATGCATGGTAGGCAAGTGTTCTACCACTGAGCTAAAGCCCAGGTCTTTTTAAAATTTTATTTTGAGACAGAGATTTACTGAGTTGCCTAGGCTGGCCTGGAATTTGTGATCTTTCTGCTTCAGCCTCTTGAGGAGCTGGGATTACAGGTAGGGACTACCACATCCAGATCACTCCTAGTATCAAAATTTTTTTATTTTTTTGGCACCAGGAATTGACCCTGGGGGTACTTAATCACTGAGCCACATCTCTGGCCCTTTCTGAGACAGGGTTTCACTAAGTTGCTTGGGACCTCACTAAATTGCTGAGGCTGACTTTGAATTTAGATCTTCCTGGCCTCAGTCTGCTGAATCTGGGATTACAGCCACAAGCACCCTCCCCCGCAACATCTAGCATAATTCTAAGCAGAGAATAGGTGTTCAAAATATTTAAATAGGATAAACGAAAGATTAATTATTTTTGCTTTCATATGTCTTAAAACTTAGATTCTTATAATAGCTCAGGTGAATAAAGTAGTATGGATATTTAAACCCAAAGAACATTTGTCAGGGGCCTTCATCATAAAGTAAGTTAGTTGGAATCATTTTTTTTTCTCCTTCCAAAGAAAACTCTTCATTCTGTATCCAATCCACAAGTATTCAGTGAGGCCTAGCACTGTTCTGGGTATACTAGACTAAGCATAAATACAGAAGTGTATTTATGTACTTATCTATATAAATTGCAATTCCTGCCAATTTCAGGAGTACAATCTAAATGTTTTTCAGGAATTACTCTGTGGTTAAAAATCAAATCTGGACTTAGTACCAGTATTACAATATAATACTTTATCCACATTTACTATAGCATGAATAAAAATAACTTCATTGTTATCAATAAAAAAGGTTTACTTTTTTTTTTTTTTTGGTGTGTGTGTGTGTGTGGTGCTAGGGATTGAATCCAGGGCCTTGTGTATGGGAGGCAGGCACTTTACCAACTTAGCTGAGTCCCTAGCCACCAAGGTTTACTTTTGCTAAAATTCATCTTATATCCCCTTCTCTATAATTTGAATCATATATGTGTGTGTGTGTGTGTATGTATGTATATATATGTATATACATATATATATATTATTTTTTAGTTGTAGTTATACACAATAATTTTATTTTTATTTATTTACATGTGGTGCTGAGGATTGAATCCAACACTTTGCAGGTGTTAAGCAAGCGCGCTCTCTACTGCTGAGCCACAACCCCAGCCCCTCAAGATTTTTTTTAAAAAAGGAATTTTAAAACTTTAGTGGAAGTATTTAGATACAAATGTGACCAATTGTTGTCTGGACAAAAGAGCTTTAGACTGAATGAACTTAGCTAGTCTCATTTTTTATGAATATTCGGAGACAATATAAAGCATACAACCATTTCCAAACAATTCCTAAAATGTTATTATCATCTAGAAAAGGGGTCAGGGCCAGGGAGTATAATCTAGACAAGTGATGTTTTTCATAGAAGATTTAGTACCAAATGGGGGACAATACCAAGGGTGGTCAGGAGGGAACTTCTTCCCCAAGATTAACCTTTTGATGCTCACAAATTCTCACAGCTCACAAGTGTGAGGTCCTGGGAACAGAAACTAGCCAATAGCCTAAGGTGAACTAAGACAGTGTGCATGGTAATCACTCCAAACAGGAGTGACCCTCCTGCTTTGTGTAGAACATTCTGCACAGAGCAGGGAAGTGCGTTCAGCAACCTTGGGGCCTAAAACCTGAGGCAGTTACACCAGAACATGAAAGCAACATCCCCTCACTTCTTCAACCTGACCCTCAGCCTCCCTCCACTGTGGAAAGAGCCTTGGCTACTAAAAGGGTGTCCAGATAATGGAAATGGGCAGATAATGGAAAGAATTAGCCTAAGGGAAGGATGGATAATTTTCTAGTGTTACAGAATCTTGATACTCCTAACAAAGAAATCACTGATTTCTTTAAAGCATGCTAAATCAGGAAGTCTGGGCTAAAGTAGAAGGTAAGGTAAATATCCCAATCTGATCCTCTTTGCACTCTAGTAAGCAGGTGCCTTTTCTTCTTGAGGATCATTTGCTTTAAAGCACTCAGAAGTGAGCTGCTAACTTTGGCAGTAATGGTAAAGAATGACAATTCATTTGTTCCTTCTTACAAAATGAGGGCTCCAGGTATGCAGAGATGGCAGACCTAGGACATTAACTAGACCTGTCTATATTCTTCTCCAACTTCCTCATCTTTCCATCCTGAAGACCACTTCGGCTGTTGTGCATCAGGGAGCTCTAAGGATTCCTGCATTAATTACAAAAATGATCATCAAAATGTTGAAATGGAAGGTAGCATTTAAAACATAACACAGGTTTCCTTAAAATGTAATACTGGTTTTCTTATAGCATGTATAGACACAATATGAGAAAACTGCCCCCACTCCCAGTCACACAGCCACCAAGGCTCCTCACATGTGCACACGTACCCAGAGGAGGCCAGCTGGCTTTGCCAAAAAGCACAGGGGATAGACTGCTTCGGGTGATTCTTGGTTTTTGAGCTGGTTGGAGAGCCAGTCAAGACCTTCATAAAGCCCATCTTCATTAGCAGCACAAGTAGCCTGAACATTCCAGTTTGTTTGTTGGGGGGAGTGTACACTGAGCTTGTCTGGGATCTCTGCTGCATTCATGGCATTGGGAAGATCCTGTTCATTTGCAAACACCAATAAAACTGCATCTTTGAGTTCATCTTCTGTTAATACTCTGGTTAGTTCTTTCTAGGCCTCATTGACCATCTCTGTTATTATTGTCAACCACAAAAATCAGACCTTGAGGGTTGGGGGGGACATGGGACAAACGGAGGAACTTTGATTTGGCAAAGGGGAGGGGAGGGAAGGGAGGGGCCATGGGGGCAGAAATGATGGTGAATGAGATGAACATCTTACCCTAGATACACGTATGACTGCACATATGGTGAGATGCTACATCGTGTACAACCAGAGAAATGAAAAGTTGTGCTGCAATTATGTACAATGAATTAAAATGAATTCTGCATTTAAAATTTAAAAATTAATTAATTAAAAATATCAGACCTTGGATGCTCTAGAAATAATGTCATCACCAAGTTCTGATTTTGTCCTGGCTACCAATATTCCAGACTGTAAGCTGTGATTTTTTTTTTATTCTATTGTCTTCACATTGAAGCCTATTGTAGGGATGGTAGTCACAATCTCTTCCAGCTTCACTTTATACAAGATGGTGGTTTTACCAGCCACATCCAAACCCACCATAAGAATTCATATCTCTTTGTTTCCCAAATAGATTTTTAAACAGCCATTTAAAAATGTTTCCCATTGTAATTTAATTGTATAACCTGTCACTGCTTAGAATTCATTTTTTTTAAGAGAGAGAGAATTTTTAATATTTATTTTTTAGTTTTCGGCGGACACAACATCTTTGTTTGTATGTGGTGCTGAGGATCGAACCCAGGCTGCACGCATGCCAGGCGAGCACGCTACCACTTGAGCCACATCCCCAGCCCTAGAATTCATTTCTTTATTGCTACTGATCTTGTGCTCTTTCTACTTTGTTTTCTAAGTATTGGAAAATCATTTTTATGTGGCTCTAGAAATTTCTAATAAACTTTAATATTAACTGTTAAAACAAATTCTCTCTTTGGGTAACTGGATAACCAGTGGCTATCCAATAATTGTGAAAGTTGGTGGGCTTTGAGGTCTCCTTATGGACCATCACAGGAATTTGAGTGGAGGGCAGATGTGGAAAACATTAATTGCCAAATCTCTGGAGGTGTGAGGGAGTGGAAGTAATATTTAGGGTTTAAACCAGCCTCATAGCCTTAGAGAACTTCAGGCTTCTGCAGCTCCTAAGAAAAGTCTTATCAAACCAGAAGCTCTTGAAAAGAAGATCTTTAATCCCTGGGGAGTTGAGAATCAAGATAGTACTTCAAAGGGTTGTGGGACTGGAAGCCCTCCTGGATCAAGGAGAATTCAGAAAAAACTTATTCTGAGCCCTGGGTGTTTGTTTTGTTCATTCAGCTGCTCTGTGGTTTACTGACTTTCTCTCTCCCTCTCCCTCTTCCTTTTCTTTCCCTCTCCCTCTCCTTTTCCCTCTCTTTCTTTCTTGTTTAATACTTGGGATCAAATCCAGGACCTTGATCATATCCAGCAAGCATTCTACCACTGAGCTACACCCCCATCACTTTTTCAATTTTACTTTGAGACAGGGTCTCACTAAGTTGCCCAGTCTGGCCTTGAACTTACTTAGCCTCCCAAGTAGCTGGAATTATAGGTGTGTATCACTGCACTCAGCTAAAAATAGATTTGTAAATTAATTGCCTCCCAAATATTTCCTCTTTGAATATTATGTATTGAAGCTTCTTGGAATAGGTAATCCTTTTGGTACAGCCTGTTTACCTCTATGCTGCCTCATTCCTAGACAGACATTCCTATTTTCTGTGTTCCTTAAAGCTTTAGGAATTTGTGGTAATAGTGTCATTCATGTATCTGACATCTTATACTCAAAAAGAAAATCACCATGGACACATTATTTTAACTACAATATATATGATTTTCTTTCTTTCTTTTGTTCTTTTGTGTGTGTGTGTGTGTGTATGTGTGTGTGTTTTGGGGATTGAACCCAGGGCTTTGTGCATGCCAGGTAAGCACTCTACCAACTGAGCTATAGCCCCAGCCCAGCTAACTACAATATATCCAAAAGAGAAAATTACACATTAATCTTCACAGTTGGTTCATTCATCATTTAGCGAATATTTATTGTGTGTCCATATACCAGAGGGATTCTTAGATGCTGATCATACCAACCCAAAAGGAACAATCTCTGTCCTTAAGTAGCTTATTTGCTGGTGGATGGATGGACAGATGAAAAGTTGTGCTGCAATTGTGTACAATGAATTAAAATGCATTCTGCTGTCATATATACCTAATTAAAATTTAAAAAATTAATTAAAAAAATCAGACCTTGGATGTTCTGGAAATAATATCAACACAAAGTTCTGATTTTGTCCTGGCTATATGATTTTGTCCACATTTATATGAAGGGTACCTAACTCAGGATTTATGAATGAAGGGTGCTCTTTAAGGGACACATCTAGGAGTAGATGTTATCTTTGATGAATTCCCTAGGAGCTAGTCAGATGAAACAGTATCCAGGTAGAGAGAAGAGTAAACAAAAACAAGAGTAGGAAAGGGTAAGGTTTAGATGTGGCTGGAGATTGGGGTAATAGGGCAAAGGGGAGCATAGTGAGTTGTGGTTGGAGAGGAAAACAGTTCTAATCATCAAGGACCTCCTCTTATGAAGTTTGGATTTCTCTTGAAATATATGGAAAACCCTTGAAGGGTTTAAGTTAGAGAATAATTAAAACACATATTGTGTTTAGAAAAATGATTTTAGGGCTGGGGATGTAGCTCAGAGGTAGTGCTTATCTAGCATATGGGAACTCTGGGTTCCATCCCATTATTCCCCACCCCCACCAAAAAATAAAAAGGGGGGGAAGATGATTTTAGCAACTGTGGAGAATAGTTTGGAGGGTAGTTAAGACAGGATCAGGAAGACTGGATATCCATTTTTTTGCTATAGCAGTCATGTTGGAAAAAAGATGTTAAAGTGGGTAAATTCAGCAGGATTTGGCAACTTGGGAGAAGGGAACAGGGACAGGTATGGAGAGAGATGAGTTCAAGATGATTCCCAGGCTTCTGGTTGCTTGGACATATCAATACTTTTCTTTAATAGACAAAGGGGATACAAAAAGCAAGGGAAATAATGATTCATTCTTTAACATTGTTAAAGTTGCAACGTGTCTGAGATTTCCACACTGCCAGTGACTGGTTAGCTTTGGATTCAAAGGGCCTTTAAAGCTCAGGGAGAGAGTCTAGCTGGAAAGAAAGATTTGGGTTTGTGGAACTTACGTGTTCATTTGAAAACTATACAAAAAGTCCATTAAATATTTTCTTATGTAATTATAAACATGTAAGTTCCAGTCATTTTATCGAGAGAATAATGTGAATTAAAGCTTTTTTTTTTTTTTTTTTTTTTTTTGCAGTGCTAGGAATTGAACCTAGGGTCCCACACACATGCTAGACAGGCATCCTACCACTGAATCACACCCCTAGTCCTGGAGATATGTTCTCTACATTCTCACTAATTTAAAATCTCAGCAATAGATGGTGACAGTTAAGTGTGAGAAAGTTTACCATAAAAATGAATGGAGTTGTTATTTAAAACAGTAATCATGGGAAGAAACTACAACTTTAATATGCATTCTAAATCTGGCACATAAACCAGTTTTCATTGATAAATGACTATGATTGACAGTGAAAGAAGAAACAGGAGAGCACAGACTCTGAAAGTATGAGTAGTTTCTACCCCATAGTATTGACCTGAAACGAGGATTAAGTGGGTTAATATTTGTAAATTTCTTAGTGGAATGCCTGCATATGACATAAGTGTTAAATAAGTAAATTCAAACTGTGCTTTCTTGCCTTTTAAGAAGTGTTGCTGATGCCCAGTGAGAGTCAGGAGTCTCTGTCCCAGTTGTGTTAGTCTTTCACTGATGAACAACTGAATGCTGAATCTTCAAGCAAAATTCAGAAGATTACTATAGCTGATAAGAATAATATAAAATAGATTATTCTTACTCATAGTATTTTTTTGAATTATTTATCATTACTACTGAATTCTATGTAAAAACACTGTATTTTTTTTATTCTGACCCTTTAAATAAATTACAAGACCTTATATATGTTATCAGGGATAGAACATCTTAAATCATAATTGACTTTGTGATCATCCTGTTTTATCAGTTTTGTCAACACATCAAACCCATTTTGCCTTTGAGCTTAGATGATGGTTGGCATACTCTTCAGTCCTTCCCCTTTTCACACCCTCCAATTTTTTCATGGGGTGCGTCTGCTGGAAAGACTGAAGATCTCAACTTTAATGTCATTTCTCCCCCAGGTTGCCTCCTGCTCCCATCTTCCTCACAGCTTGGGTTGGACGCTCTGTGGTATGTTTGCAGGGTGCCTTCTACTTCTACAGTTGAATGCCTCGTATATTTTGGGGATTATTTCTCACAACTCCTTTGTGAGTTCCTTGATGTTAAGGACAATTGTTTACAATACTTTGTATATTCTTTTTTTACAATTTTTTTGTAGTTGTAGATGGACAGAATACCTTTATTTTATCTGTTCATTTTTTATGTGGTGCTAAGAATCAAATCCAGTGCCTCATACATGCTAGATAAGTGCTCTGACACTGAGCCACAAACCCATCCCTATATATTTTTAATATATGTTTCTTGAATGAATTATTCATTCCATAGTAATTCTAAATTAAAAGTTAAAAAAATCTATGTATTTTTTCAAGGAAGATATACAAATGGCAATAAACATATGAAAAGATGCTCAATAGTCGGGGAAATGCAAATCAAAATCATATGAGGTAGTATGTGGGCCTATAGTCCCAGTTGTCCAGAAGGCTGAGGCTGAAGAATTATGAATTAAAGGCCAGTCTTGGCAACACAGGAAGATTCTATTAATTTAAAAGAATAGGAGGCTGGGAGTGTAGCTTAGTGGTAGAGTACTTGACTAGCACCAGGTTTAATACCTGGCACTATAAAAATAAATAAATAAACTTAAATAAAATAAAAAACCACAATGAGATACCAGTGAATGTTCACTGGGATGGAGTTATAGAAAAACCAAACTAAACCAAAAAATAAAAGTTGATGAGGATTTGAAGAAATTGGAATTTTGGTGCCTTGCTTTGCTGGTGAAAACGTAAAAATCACTATAGAAAACAATTTGGCATTCCTCAAAAAGCAAACCTAGAATTATCTTATGATCCCATGAAATAAGCCAGACAAAAAGGGACAAATACTGTATGATTCCATTTAAATGAAGTACTTAGAATAGGAAAATATCAGAGACAGAAAAAAAAAATAGAGGGTACCAGAGGCTGAGGGGAAGGAAAATGGAGAGTTATTGTTTAATGGGGTGTAGAGTTTCTGTTAGGAATGAAAAAATGTTCTGGAAATAGATATTGGTGATGGTTGTACCACATTGTGAAAAGTACTTAATGCCACTAAGTTTACACTTAAAAATGGTTAAATAATAACCTTTGTTATTTGTATGTTTTACAACAATAAAGAAATAAATTGGAAAAGTTTAAACAAAATAAAGCAGGTAAGAGGCAACAATAAATCTTTTTCCCTTTATTTATTTTTTTGGTACCAGAGATTGAACCTCCAAGGGTACTTAAACCTAAACCATATCCCCAGTCTTATTTTTATATTTTATTTTGAGACAGAATCCCACCAACTTACCTAGGGCCTTGCCAAGTTACTGAGGCTGGCTTTGAACTTGCAATCCTCTTGCCCCTGCCTCCTGGATTACAGGCATGAGCCACAGTACCAGGCTCCTTTTATTTTTAAGATGGGCTCTTTGAATATTGCCCAGGCTGGCCTTAGGCTCTCAGGCTCAAGCAATTCTCCTGTTTCAGCCTCATGAGCAGCTGGGACTGAAGGTACACTATCTTCCCCAGCTCAAGAAATCTTTGCTATGACTTAAGTAGACCAAAAGCCCAGTTTGCACATATTTTTAAAAATATTAAAAATGTTTATCACAAAGGTACTTTTCAAGGTTAATATGGTACAATTGGGAAGACTCAAAGAACTATTCAAAGATATTTGTCTTTAAAGGATCAAAGTTGAGATGTTAAATGTTTTTATAAAACAGCAGATTGAGGTAAAATATGTATAAATTATATCCATGTAATGTAAGAATGAATAGGTTATTTTTTGTCATTGAAAATGGTTAACATTTTCTTCCTTATGATTTCTATATGCCATTGGAAGCAAAATCAAGGTTATTTAGACTATATTATATTAAAAGGAATTAAAGAGTTATTATTTCTTTGAGTTATATTGTAATCTCCACTAGATTATTAGTTTCTTGACATTAAGTGCTGCCTATATATTTCTGTTTCTTGTCACTTGGCTAAACCTGACATATTTTTTGAGTGAATAACTATGAAAACAGCAAGGTTATTTGATTTTTGGTGTTTTGTATAACTAAATTGCAATGTAAGTATTAGAAGTAATGTTCCTAATATGGCTTTAAAAGAACAACAACAGGGGCTGGGGCTGTAGCTCAGTGATAGAGTGCCTGCCTCATATATATGAGGAACTGAGTTCAATCCTCAGCACCATATAAAAATAAAGATATTAAAAAATAAAAATAAATAAATAAAAGAACAACAACCACAAAAAAATAGAATAGGAACTCAAAGTGACAATGTGTGTACGCATGCACGTTTGTGTGTGTGTGTGTGTGTGTGTGTGTGTGTGTGTGTGTATGGGGGGATTTAAAGATTATCTTTAGGTTAAATTCCAAAAATTTTTTCACATCAGTTTGTTTTTATAGAGTAGGCAGAATTATCTTATAGATACTTGAATCTTGAATGAATTTTGGTCTTATTTTTATTTTTTGCAGTGCTGAGGATTAAACCTAACTCATAGATGCTAGGCAAGCTCAGTGATATTACACCCAAATTCTTCTTTTTTTTTAGTTGTTGGTGGACCTTTATTTTATTCATTTATTTATATGTGGTGCTGAGAATCAAACCCAGTGCCTCACATATGCTAGGCAAGCGCTCTACCACTGAGCTACAACCCAGCCCCCAAACCTCTGAATTCTTATTTTTAATATTGGATATATTGTTAGTATATATATTGGGATCTTCAGTGGAGATTCTAAAGATGTCATTAGCTTCTCACTAAAGGCCTTATCTGATATTATAGCAACTATTGAGGTTTCTGTTATTTATGGACTTTAAATTTTTATGCATGCACTTATTGAGGACTGGATTCCTAATGGACAGCCAGGTAAGGAAAAATTTCTTTATATGTTGCTGTTTTATTCTTTTTTCATTTAGTCATCATTTTTATGCAGTTCCTTTTGTATTTTTATCTGTATTTTTAGGACAAATCTATAATTAGAATAACAGTTTCCATCCTCAATTTGTGTAAGAGGTAAGAACATGTCCCTTTAGAGAAAGAAAAGCACCTGGGGACTGACAAGTATGAAGCACTACGAGGCCATTGAAACTAGACATTTGGAGTAGTATTTTTGAGAATTTATTTTTTTCTCCAATAAAAATGACCTGATTCAAGGTCATTTATTTATTTATTTTTCTGTGCCGAAGACTGAATCCATACTAGACAACTGTTCTACCACTCAACTATACTCTCAGCCTCAAGGTCAATTATTGAATAATATCATTCAAACAAAAATATTGCAAACCAACACATTAGCTTTTATTTTTTTATAAGTTTAAAGATTCAAAATTTTTTCAGAATTTACATTTTGCTTCCATTTAAACTAAGGAATATAGAGCAGAAGTATTGAAAAGAAGCCTAACTTTGATAACTGGATATAGGATGAGAAGGTAAAGAATTATGATTTGTTTTATTTTATGAGCCAGATGTAGTAGAGAATGGAGAAAATGTGTGAAGAAAGATTCTTTTGGTTATATGGACTGGTGAAATACCATTTTAGGGGACAAAATATTTTCTTCTAAATTGTAAACTGAAAATTTCCAAATTTGGGAGACTTATAATAAATTACCTAAATACTATAATAAACACTGATAATTGACTATTATAACCCCAGATAAATTAATTAATTCTTTATATTCTTAACAGTTCAAAGTTTTTGAGATTTCAGGACACAATACAATATGAATAACCCAGTATAAATTGATTTCAAAATTATATTTCAAAATACAATAAACCACTGCCTTCACATAAATGTATCAAGTGGGAAAACAAAACAAAATACAGAAACATCAGAATCATCTAAGGAAAATAACATGAAACATAATTGTGATTTTTAAAAATCTTTATTTATTTATTTATTTTTATGTGGTGCTGAGGATCAAACCCAGTGCCTTAAACATGCGAGGCAAGCACTCTATCACTGAGCAACAACCCCAGCCCAATTGTGATTCTTTTAATATTTTTTTTGCCTCATTAGTGCATTCATTATGAAACTTTAAATATGTTTATGAATTTAGCTTTTCTCTTTAGAGTGTTGACCTTTTTTAATTGAAAGGGTATATGTTCATTATATAAAAAAAAGGATATGAATGACAACAAAAACAACTCCAAAATGAGCAAAGGTGTTGAATTGTATTTCTCCAACAAAGACATACAAATGGCCAAGAATCACACAAAAGGAAATTCAGCAGCATTTCTGGGGAAATGCAAATCAAAACCACAGTGAGATATCACTTAACACACATTAGGATAAGTATTATTTTTTTAAATCGAAAATAACAGTTGTTGGTGAGGATGCAGAACAATTGAACCCCTGGTATTTTGCTGGTGGAAAAGTAAATGGTGCAGCCACGGTAGAAAAGAGTTTGGTGGTTGTTAGGTGGAGATGGTTATATGAATTACAAATGTATGAATCATACATTTAAAAAGGGTCAATATGGTGATTTTATGTAATTATATTTTACCATGTAAGACTGCAACAAAAAGTAATAAAGCAAATTGTTTTACACTTAACTTTCCAGAAATAACTTGTGTCAACATTTGGTAGTTATTCTGATACATAATTCAGTTTTAAAGTTTTTGTTGTGAGATTGAGATTTTAGAAACTCTATTTAAAAGAAATAGATAATACTATAAGCAATATTCATGAGCATTAGGTTAATTTACTGTGAGCTATGACCCCTGTGTGAACAGGAGCCCTCCTACCCAGAGTTAACCAACCTTCAAGGGATCCAGACTTCAATGGTGGCCTTATAGAAGATGATCTAATGTGGCCAACTTGGATATAAAAATGATGACCAATGAAACTAGAAACTAGTAAAAGCCAGAGATCGCATCTTAAATTTATTGGTGATAAATGTAGTTGTTTTCTGCTTATGTTATTTGGTAGTACTATTTCTTTAATTGTGGTCTGATCTTAGGTGTTATAGTTTTTATAAATGTTTCTTTCTATTCTATTCAGTGTTTCTGGATAGAACACAAAAAAGTATATTGGTGATTTTACTTTTATGTATTAATGGGATATATTTTTAAAGAAAAGATGTAATGACATCAAGTTTAATAAACTGGTATAAATTAAGTAAAGTTTAGAAGATCAAGGGCACTTTGTTTCAGTTAGAATTCTGTCATTACCTTTCTTAGTCTCAAACAGCATCATTAAAGCAGAAAATTGTAATAGACTATTTTTCAGGCTTTATAACAAGGCAAGGTTGATATAAAGAGTTGGAATAGCCAGAAAAATAACCAAAATGCAATTATTATTGATCTCCTTCTCCCCTTAATTTTCAATACACATTATTTATTTAATAATGACTATAAAGAATGTTTAAATTCTAGCCTTGCACTACCATTTACTAGTTGTGTGACAATTTACTGCTCTCAGCTTTAATTTCCTATCCTATCAGTAAAACAGACATAATAATAGGGCCTACTCCATAGGATTGTTATGAGGGTTAAGTGAATTAATATGGAAAAAAGTCCTTAGAACAATGTATGCATATAATAAGTGCTGGATAGCTATAAGCTATTTTCATTATGGTTGTGAAAGCAATGTATTCAATCCTAGGGTGAATGTTATGAAGGCTGATAATATATTATGCTTATCTAAAGGAATTTACTTGGAGGTAGTACTCTTCATGAGTACGAGGTCCAAGCAAAATGGCCCTTCCAGCTGCCCATGTTCTGAGATAGATCCTGATAAAATTTCTGTAATAAAATATAAATTAAGTTGGAATAAGAGAAAAGACTAAATGGAAGGCTTCATTGAGAATAAAGGACTTGGGGACTTCCCCCTCCTATTCCCTGCCTATGAGGTACTAGGCATTATACCATATACAACTTAGTCTGTAGTCCTCATGACAACCCTATCAGGTCTCATAGCTATTTATGAGTTGAATCAGATTTTCATTTTTTAAAAAATGTTTTCATTGGTGCATTATAGTTGTACATAATAGTGAGGTTCATTTTTACATAATCATAAATTCACGGGACAGTTTGCTCTTTCTTAGTCCCCAGTACTTCCCCTTTCCCTTCTCTCCTCCCTCCTCCTGTCCCCTTGCTTTACTCTAGCAGTCTTCTATTTATTTATTATTTTCTTAACTGGTACATTATAGTTGTACATAGAAGTGGAATTCATTATGATGTATTCATACATGCATATAGCATAATTTGCTCAATTTCATTACACAGTTATTCCTCTTACCCACCCCGCTTCACCTCAATCCCCTTCCTCTGCTGTACATATTTTGTTTTGAGATTCAGACTCTCACTCCAAAGCCTTTCTTATTTCCATGCTGTGCTGCTGCTTAATAATTATAGTTTGTATGATTTTGTGTCTTGGCAGGCCAGATAATTCTAAATATCCCATTAACTTTTAGTGGATAATTTTTTTTTGTTTCCACTGATTTTTACCCTTGATTCTCTTGTCTGCATATGTGTTATGTTAGCTTTCTGTCACTATGAAAAACACTTAATAAAAATCAACATAAAGGAAGAAAGATTTATTTTGGCTCACAGTTTAGAGGTTTCAGTGCATGATTACTTGGCTGCAGTTTCTGGGCTGTGGTAGGGCAGAACATCATGGCAGGGAGCAAAACTGCTCAATTCATGGCAGCCAGGAAGGAGAAAGGGAGGGAGGGAGGGAGGGAGACAGGAGCTGAGGAAAGGGACACAAGAGACTCACTTCAAGGACATGCCCTCAGGGATCTGCCCAAATCCTAGTCTCCACCACCTCCCAGCAGTGCTGTGCTAGCTGCAGACCCAACTCTAACCCAGGAGCCTCTGGGGGCCATTCCAGAGCCATATATATATATATATATATATATATATATATATATATATATATATATATATATATGTACTAAATTGTGTTTGCTTTTTAATTTAAATTTTGCTGATTCTGTGTTTCATAATTTAACTCAGGTGTAATGTCTTTGCTGAGGCCTCTTCTTCTGGATGTGGTCCCAACAATTCAACAGACTGCTGCTTTGGCTCTTGGGAGACTGGCCAATTATAATGATGACTTAGCAGAAGCAGTTGTGAAGGGCGACATTCTTCCACAGCTTGTTTATTCACTGGCAGAACAGAATGTAAGATTTAAAAAGAAATAATTTATATGCATTTTGTTTTAGGGTTTAAAAATTTTGGTAGAGTGGGCAGAGTTGTGCATTTATAGGTGTTTGAATTATTTGGGCATTAATACAACCTAAAATTCTCGGAATTGCACATAATAATATCTTTAGCATATTTAGCTCTGGAGCTGATAAACAGCTTTTCTCCATTAAGTTAATATAAGGAGACAATGATTTAGTTCTTTTATTTTAGGGAATCACACATAAAGCAATCACATTATGTCAAGTGAAAGGCCACATATAGTATGATCCCATTTATATGAAATATCCAGAATATGCAAATCCATAGAGACAGACGCATATTGGTGGTTGCTAGGGACTGGGTGAAGAATGGGAATAGGGAGTGGCTGCTTAATTTATAAGGGGTTTCTTGTAGGGGTATTGAAAATATTCTGGAAATAGATAGTGGTGATGGTTGTACGACATACATTATGAATGCATTAAATATCACCACATTTTATATTTCAAAATAATTAAAATGGCAAATTTTACAATACATATATTTTATCAGAATTTGAAAGTCCAAATTGTGCAAAAATTTTGATTTTTTTTTTTTTTTTTGGTGCTAGGGATTGAATCCAGGACCTCATAAATGCTGGGCGAGTGCTCCATTACTAAGCTACATGCTTAGCCCTTGTTTTTTGTTATGGTTGTTAGTTTGCTTTTGTTTTTAATAGATTTGAGAGTCATTTACTAATGCCCTCACAAGAAATCACAGAAACTTAATTTTCTACTGGGTGTAGTGGCACATGCCTGTAATCCCAGTGGCTTGGGAGGCTGAGACAGGAGGATCTCGAGTTCAAAGCCAGCCTTAGCAACTTAGCGAGGTACTAAGCAACGCAATGAGACTCTGTCTCTAAATAAAATACAAAACAAGGCTGGGTATGTGGCTCAGTGGTTGAGTGCCCCTGAGTTCAATTCCCAGTATCAAAAAAAAAAAAGAAAAGGAAAGGGCTGGGGATGTGGCTCAAGCGGTAGCGCGCTCGCCTGGCATGCGTGCGGCCTGGGTTCGATCCTCAGCACCACATACAATCAAAGATGTTGTGTCCACCAAAAACTAAAAAAATATATTAAAAAAAAATTCTCTCTCTCTCTCTCTGTCTCTCTCATTCTCTCTTTAAAAAAAAAAAAAGGAAGAAACTTAATTTTTATTTTGAATGTTTCTTTCTCATCAAATAGAGTTTCTTCCTCCTTGATTCTATTCTTTCCTTTAAGGTTAGGGGTCTGTGTTTCTATATCCCACATAGAAGTTTCTCAGTAGAAATTTTCTAAGAATGAATGAATGTCTTTTAGGTGTAAAGAGACAGAAAATACTAGGCATAAAAGTGAGGAAGCAGTGAGAATCAAAGCATTATTCATTCATATGCTTCTGTCTCTTTCACCTATCAGTCTTGAAGTCATTTCTCAAAGGATATTTAATCTCCATTTTATGAAGCACAAAGTCCTGTGTGTTCTTTCTCTCTCTCTTTCTCTTTTAAAGCCAATTCATTTGGTAAGGAATAGGAAAGAGGAACACTAGGAATTTTCATGAAGTAAAAAGAAGAGAGAATTAGACTAGAACATATGAATTATAGGCACTGCATTAATAATAATTATTGATACCTGTAAATTACCTGTGAATTGATGATTCAGCAGAGTCAAAAGTCAAATTAGTTTAAGTTAACGACAAGAAATATATCATTATTTCCCATGATTATAAGAAAATGATCTATAGAAACCTACTTTAAAATTCTACCCTAATATTTATAATAAAGTAGTAAAAATTGGGTTACTGCCATAACTTAAGAAACTAAATATTGAAATATCGGTACTAACAATATATTTCTTATATTCATAGTATATGTTAATTGCATAGATGTAATCTGTTAATATATACTTAATGTGTTTTCTTTCCTGCCTATAATTTGTATTATATCAGTATTTTAGCCTAAGAGAAGGCTTTCAGAGAAGGTGCTGTAATCACCCAGTCCCTTTTTAGCAGTCATTTAAGGAAACAGAAACTATAGAATATAAAGTAGGAGAATAATTGTGTTTTGTTTTGTTTTGCAGCATTGGGGATTGAACCCAGGGTCTTGTACATGGTAGGCAAGCACTTTACCACTGAGCTACATCCCCAACTACTTAATTGGGTTTTATTAGTAAAAGAATTATGACAACATCATTGTATCATTTTTTAACCATAAAACAAGAGAGTTATAGTCAAATATTTTTATACATTGAATTGTTTTAGTAATATGAAGAGAAACATGTTAGTTTTATATTTTAGTTTCAGTCTCTTATTCTTAATTAGATAAATTTATACAGGAAATATAAACATGAAGCAATATTTAAAAGTCACATAATGACAATTAGCTTTTATCTTTAAGAAAACATTTCTAGAGGGGACAAATAACTAATATTCCATTCTTTAACTTATTATTTGTGAGGAGAAGTTTGAAAATAGATCATGAATTATTTTTCTGTTTGTTGATTGGTAAGTGCATCTTGGAATATGGTTGTTATTTCAGGGTAACTTGGGACACCAGAAGGACTAGCGGAGGTTATGAAAGGCTGGCCTTTCTTAGAGACTGAGGAGAAGTAAAGGAAATGAGTTAGTTGGTTTAGTAACTCATGCTAACAATCTAAAAGCTCCCTTGGGTCACACAGTGCCTTTCAGTGTAATGCAGACACACAAAATCTCATTGTTTTATGAACTTGCAGAGAGCACAATTTTATATTTTATTTTGTACAATTTCCAATTATATGTTTTAGAGTAAAAGATATGAAATATAATGTAAGATTTACCTTGTTTTTAGTTTAGTTACCGAACAGAAACAATGATGGAACATCAAATAATCAAAATGATTTTGCAGCTTTTTCGTCTTTTGTTACTTATATTAATATTTTTTATATCACTTTATGACTACCATAGACTTTGGATATGTAAGTTTTCAATTCTTTGGTTTGGTCTTTTTTGCCCTGGTAGCGATTCTACAAGAAGGCAGCGGCCTTTGTGTTGCGGGCAGTTGGTAAACATTCCCCTCAGCTGGCTCAGGCCATTGTGGACTGCGGAGCACTGGATACACTGGTGATATGCCTGGAAGATTTCGACCCTGGAGTCAAAGAGGCTGCAGCCTGGGCACTTGGATATATTGCAAGACATAATGCAGGTATAGAGCTTAAATAGGATGATTCATTTAGGTTCATTAGGTAAATCTGGTTTTTCTTAGTAAACTATAGATGGGGGCTTTAAGGACATTTCTATATCATCGGTTTTGAAGGATAGCCAAGTTGTTTGGATCACATTCTCACAAAGTACTATATATTTCCATCTTTAGCAGAATTTGAAGTGGGGAGGAGAAAGGTGAGACGGGCGGCAGGGTGTGAGGAGTGGAGTTGATTCTCAAAGGCCTTGGTAAATAGGTTCAGTTACAAAGATTATGGTGGTTTGTCACCCTCAAGGAGTCATTGGTTTTCACCTTCATTCACGACAGAGCATTCCAAATCAGCCAGGAGCTATCTCACTTGAGTGAGTGATGTGAAAAAGATATGGACATAACTTTCTATACTATGTTTGTATTCTGCTCATGTTGGGTAGGAAGGAGGAAGTTGAGAAGGAAGGGCATCTTCTCTTATAAACTGGTATCTCTTGGGAGAAGGTTGTTCTGATACAACTGATTGATACGAAATACATAGGGAACAGATTTGCCCCACTACTTTATAGAAGTTGCTTATGAACAAATAACATAAGAAGAAAATACATTTTCAACAAACATAAATTAAAACCATCAATTTAGCTAATAATAAAAAATGCATCAATAAACTATCTTTTTCCATCTACTATTATTGGGAGGGTCAGGGGAGTAAAGTAGAATGCAGTTAAGGAGTTAAGAGTACTATGGCAATAGATAGGTTTTGAGTTTGAGTCCAACTATTACCACTTAGGTGCTTTGTGACCTTGGACATAGCTTTTAAACTTTCTGAACCTTAACTTCCTCATCTGCAAAAGGGTAACCAATAATAATTGCTCCAGAGATTTGTTGTGAGGATGATGAAATAATACTGTAAAGTGCTTAGACCAGCTCTTGGCAAGTGGCAAATACTCAGTCAATGTAAAATATTCATATTAACATGAAGATTGGAGAGGACATTATAGCATTTATGAAATTTAGCTGGGTGCCACAACCCCAGCTCCTTGGGAGAGGTTGCAAGTTCTAGGCCACTCTGGACATTTTAATGAGAACTTGTCTCAAAGTAAAATAATAAAATAATGTTTATGACATTGGAAGAGGAACTACAAATTGTATAATCTCATGGAAAGCAGTTTGACAGAACAAATCTAAGTCATGAAAAAGCTCATGCTTACCCTGAAAAGCCTGCTTTGGAAATTCGTCCTCAGGATGGAATTCCACAGAATGAAACAGTGTATTCATGAAAACATTATTGTAACATTATTTGTAATATCAAAACACCTCAAACATTTGACAGAAATTTATTGTTAAATTATAGTAATCTACTTAATGGAATCTCATGCAACAAAGTACAAAAGTAATTATGATCCCTATATGGTAACACAGAGAAGTGATTATAATGTTGAAAAGAATAAAATCATATTTTACAATTATAATATAAAAATAAAATTTTGTGTGGATATAAATTACAAAGAAATAAAAGATTGTATTACTAACATGGTGAGATTAAAGATGGTCTTTCTTTCAGATTTTTGAATGTTTGTGTATGTAATAAAATAATAGCCATTATCTATTGAGTAATTACTCTGTGCCTGGCTATAAAATTCAGAAACATAATCTCATTTTGATCACAGCTACCCTTGGGTAGGCATCACTCTCACATCATGTAGAGAGGATGCCTGAACTTACATGAACGGTGGAATCAGAATTTGGGTCTACTTCTGTGTGACTTCCAAGCCATGTTAACTACTATACCCTACAGCTGCACTAAATACTTCCTGAAAGAACATCGAAGAAAAAACTTACAGAAATAGGAAGAGGCTCTCTGAAATTACATTTAATTTGGTTCTTATAATGGTGGGTACTACTAGAGACAAAATAAAAATAAAAAGTAGAAAACTAAGTTGAGAAAGAAAACTATTTTTATGCTAGAATGATTCAGAATTAACATATTAAAATTCTTCCTTTTAATATCTAAAGTTTGTTTTTCCAAGTGGTTTTACCTTAGACTGTTTTTTAGTACATGTTTAATGAGAAAACCAGCTTCTGATTTAAAACACTGCCTTAAGTTATTACAGGAAACTACATAAGTGGATTTAGTAAGTTTTTTGATATGTCAGAGGGACATGTTATAGATTGTGACATAAGTATTTCAGAATGGTTCAAAAGAGCTTTGAGGGACAGCTGTGCAGATACACTGTCAGGCAGGTGCCCAGAGATAACCTTTTCATCCCTCTCTTTTGTTGAGTCTGGGTGAAATGATTATAGTTCATAAATAGGATCTGTCTTAGGGATCCCATTCCAATTTCTTGCTATAATCTGACTCCCACATGGAATTCCCACTGTAATTTCAATATTTCACAGTAGTTAGGGGCCTGGGACTCAGAAACTCCCCAAAGAGATTACTGCATAGATTTCTCAGAAAAAAGGGAATTACTATCTAGTAAGCTATAGAAGAAGTCATCATTCGCATCCAAATCAGTGAAAATAGAGGATTTTCCTCCACTAATGTGATTTATTTCTCAATGATTTCCTGAAACTGGAAAAGATTGAGATTAATGTGAGAACATTAACTCAGTGTTTTCTTCTTAGTATTAGTAGTAAAATATTTGATTAGACAATTTAAGATCATAAATATTTAGATCTTAAATGGAGATGCAAAATAAGTCAAACTATATCTTATTTAAGGGCAAAAGAAGGAAAAAGTATACATATAGGAAACAAAAATATATATGTACAGTAGAAGAAGAAAGAAACACTGGGCATTATTTGCATTATTTGACTTTTGCTTATTTGAAAATTATAATTTTTAAAACTTATTTCTAGGGCTGGGGTTGCAGCTCATTGGTAGAGTGCTTGCCTAGCATGCATGAGTCACTGGGTTCTATCCTCAGCACCACATAAAAATGAAATAAATAAATAAAGGTATTGTGGCCATCTACAACTAAAAAAAATTATTTTAAAGTTAATTTCGTGTATAGATTTATAAAACACTTTACTGACCACCAAAAGAAATGATATTTTGGGGTTTGTTTGTTTTTGTCTCCATATAAATCAAATCTCCAGTTATTGAATACACCTGATTATATTTACCTCTCAATTTGAAGATAAATAAGCTATTCCCTTGTATTTTCCCTGTTCTTAGATTAATTATTTCTCCTCTTCCTTCTTGCTACTCTTTTCCACTCTGCATGATTGTTCTAACTATCTGTTTATCTAACCAGTGTCAAGTCTCTCACTCTTTCTAAGGAAAAGTCTTGCTTTTGGTGATAAAGGGTATCCAAAGAGTCTGTGTTGACAGTGGGATTGTACAGCCACCCTAGCTGCTGCAGCTGCTGAGAGGCAGGCCCAGGGAGGCTCCTGGAGAAGGGGCGGGGGTGGGTGTGGGCTGTTCTTTCCTGCTCCCCCTACCCTGGGGGCAGGGCAGTCTCTCTCAGACGTGGGGTCTATTTAGCTAGCAGCTCTGGGGAGGAGCACTTCCAATGACCTTCATTGCTCAGGATGGTGGCAATTAAGAGTAGGGACTGAGGTGAGAGCATAGCCTTGCTGAAAGTGTGAAGGAGAAACCACCTAGGTGTTTTGGGTGAATGCTTTTCATATTTGGGCTCAAAAACAAGTTTAAGTGTTTATTTTTGGAGCTAACTCTGGCTGTTCTCACACTTGGCAAAGAGGGGTACATTTGGTTAAATATTCTACAACTTTCAAATTATTGATATAAGTGTCACAGATAGGAAGCTGGACTGGAGAGGCTGGAGGATTTATTCTGATCATGGAGCAGTTTACGGCGGAACTATTTTACAACTTCTCAAAACTCCCAAGTTTCTTCCTTTCTAAGTGCACAATAAAATAGACACTAGTATTGCTGTATATATATATGTGGCTGTATAGCCAACGTGATTCTGCAACTTGTACACTTGGAAAAAGGAGAAATTATACCCCATTTGATTTAAATGTATGATATGTTAAGATCATTGTATTGTCATGAGCAGCTAATAAAAAAAAAGAGGGAAAGTGAACAAGAGCTCATCATTCTTTTTAAACTCCTAGTCATATCTGAAAATCACGCCAGATACTTCTGTTTTTAATCCCTGATGGCTGATTTCCATATGTGTGACTGTTCTTTCTCTGTAGACCTGATTTATGTCCCACTCAGTAGCAGTTAGGAGACGAGCTTTTCCACAACCAATGAAGAGTAGTGCTCCCAGAGACTCGCTAATGTGGACTGTACAGAAACACTGGGTAGATTATATCCTGTTTACTAAATAGATAATGTAAGGAAGGAATCAAAACAGCTCGCCAGCCTGGTTGTTTTCTGTCTTACATTGAATAATAAGAAAAGCAGAAGAGAATTTTAAAATTAGAATTCTTGCAAATATTCTTCTTGAACTACTTACATGCAAATGTCATAGCCTAAATAGTGTAGAACAGCTGAGGAAGCAGTGATTAAAAAAAAAAAACAACTTCACATATATTTGTGGTGAAAACACCTAAAAGATATTCTCTTAGCAATTTTCAAAGCAATTAAAGTTTTAAAACCCAAATATTCATGATAAATATATGAAGTAAGAGCTAGGGACTTTGTTCTTTATGTCTTTGTGTGAGAAAGGATGGGGAGAAAGAGCCTAGCACCTAGTAATTAAAATTTCATGGTGATGCAGGACTCTCTCCTTGGTAGGTTGAGGCCACAGGGTTGCTTGAACCCATGAGTTTGAGAGCAGTGTGAGCAACAGAGCAAGGCCCTGACTCAAAAACCAAAAATAATTAAAAAGTTTATTTGGAGACCACCCAGACAACTGTCTTTACTGTGCCAGTAAATATTAACATTGATTTCTAAAACATCTTTTTTATAATTTAAAAAATAATCTTAGAGGGTTGTGGAACACATAAATATAGGGTCAAATGAGGTATATAATATGAAACATATCACATCTATTTGATCCAACACTTGTTTTCACAAGTATATTTTCTATTTAGATGTGAATGAAAAAAAGGATAAAGTGAAAATAAATGTCTCTCATGTATGTTCTTTGGCCCAGAGGCCAAATGTGTTAAACCAAATAACAGTTTAATTATAACCTTGTTTACTCAGTGGTTATCTGATTTGTTGGTCATTTTCAGGGTTCAGTTTCTATGCTAGTAAAAACATATGATTCTTCTGCAATTTTTTGGGGGGGTACCATGGATTGAACTCAGGGGCACTCGACTACTAAGCCACATCCCCAGCCCTATTTTGTATTTTATTTAGAGATAGGGTCTCACTGAGTTGCCTTACTGTTGCTGAGGCTGTCTTTGAACCCAAGATCCTCCTGTCTTAGCCTCCCGAGCCTCTGGGATTACAGGCATGTGCACCTGGCTTCATCTGCAGTTTTAATTTTTGGGATTTTTTTAAGTTAGGAACTCTTGATTAATAAAGTTTTCTGGAAAAAATAGCATTTTTAAGAATGTAGAATATACAATAACAAAGTATAATCATTTAGCCTCTCTATATGAGGCTAGTAGTCAATTTCTTTAACAATATCATCATCCTGGTAATCATCAAAAAGTGTGTGAGGTATTTTCTTACTGTATAAAGTAAATAAGTTTGTTAAGATCTTACCTCTAGGATTTTACAATCTGAGATAGGAAAATTGTCATAGATGAACATAAAGGTAACCAGACAGCTGGGCCAATAGTAGACAGGAGTGTATGGTGCTATATTATAAAATATATACAATACATTGGCCAACTATACATTGGAATAAGTAAAAGATAAATCTATAGCGGAAAAAAAGGGAAGAGATTTTTTTTTTTCTTAAGAACTTTGTTACATTCAGATAACCACTGAATAGACTTTGGGCATAGAAATACAACAGGGAATAACACATAAAGTTGTAAGAAGGAGGCAAGCTCTTTGACTCACAGAATACCTCCTCTAGCTGTTAGCACCTGAAATCCTTTTAGTCTTAGGCTTCATTTTGGTCTTACATAGATACCTGTGGGAGAACTGTTCTAAATGGGTGTGTGCTGAGATCGTGAGAAAGGCAACAGTGGCGCTTTGGAAATATACCAGTTGAAATAGTGCACCATGACACATTTCTTGGAATCTTAGCAAAATTATTGCTTGAACTTGGTTTATTTTTCAGTCACTAGTGTATACATTAACCTAATGACTTTTATATATTGAAGGATAAAACACATTTTTATTTACAGTTGAATTTCTAAAAGTCCATTAAGCATAATATACTTGACTGAAATTTGAAAGTAATAGAGCAGCTTACCACTATATATTAAAGAATTTAACTATTAAAAGCTTAGGAATTTGGGAGTATAAGAATTGGACTTTGAAATAAGACATGCTTATTATCTTGTCTTACCATAGATTTTTAAATCTACAGACTATAGGAAAATAGGAGCTGTATTAGTAGTACTATGTTAGCTGACCAAATTTAAAGTTAATTTGGGGTAGGGGGGAGCCTATTTTGCTCTTATCTGTGGTTTTAAATGAATGAATCAATTTGCTATTTTTAAAAATTATTTATTTTTTTTAGTACTGGGGATTGAACGCAGTGCTTAACCACTGAGTCACATGCCCAACCCTTTTTATTTTTTGAGAAAGGGTCTCTCTAAATTGCTTAGGGCCTAAATTACTGAGGCTGGCCTTAAACTAGCAATCCTCCTGCCTCAGCCTCCCAAATCACTAGGATTACAGATGTATGCCACCATGCCTGGCTATCATCTTGCTTCCAAAGTGTTAATTGAATAAGTTAATTGAATCAAAGTGTTTTACTCAAGATAGGACCTCTGGAAGGTGCAATGATGTGTGACTGTAATCCCAACTACTTGAGAGGCTGCGGTGGGTATAACAAATTTGAGTTCAGTCTGGAAAATTTAGTGGAAAGAAGGGTGGGGGGCACTGGAGATATATGTCACTCAGTAGTAGTTCAGTGGTAAAGCTCTCCTGGGTTCAATCCCCAGTACCTCAAAAACATACAAAAGATAGGACCTCAAAATGAAAGAGTAACTGCAGTTATATAACCATTTGTGTCAATAGGCTATCATCAGCTGTAGAACATTACTCTGTCGCCTGTGATTTCACACTTGTTTTATCAATATGGTGGCCATTAGTGTCATGTGACTACTGCATACTTAAACTATAGAGCTAGTGCATCTGAGGAGTTAAATTTTTTATTTAAAAACTGATACTCTGTTTATTGGAAAAAATTATGTATGGTTGGATTGACATGAGAATGTGAACCTACTTTTTCAATTGTAAACTTTTTGAAATGTAAATATGGATTGAGTGTTTCAGATGAAAATTTAGTAGCATTGAGAGAAACTTCAGGCACAAATAAACCACAATGGATTTCAAGATTTAGTATAAAGAAAAGAATGTTGAAACTACCTTCCAGATATAGTGCCTTAAAGTATATTCAGATTATACTTGGATTTCTGACCCACAGACATGAGGAGACAATAAGTGATGATGTTTTAGCTGCTAAATTTGGGGTCATTTGATACATAATAATTGGTAAATATGTCATCTGAACACAAAAGGTTCATTATAGTATACATTAAAACAACAAACAACCAAACCTAACCTAAAACTAATCAAATGTCCAAAGATGGGACATTGAGTAGGTAAATTGTGGCATATTTGTTCAGTGGGGTATTAGACAATTGTTAAAAATGTTGGGTTAAGGGCTGGGGTTGTGGCTCAGCGGTACAGTGCTCGCCTAGCACATGCGAAGCCCTGGGTTTGATCCTCAGCACCACATAAAAATAAATAAAATAAAGATATTTTGTCCTATTACAACTAAAAAAAAATTTTTTTAAAAGTTGGGTTAACTCCATCTTCAAAAATAAAAAAGACAGTGAAAGTCAATGAGGGGGTTCAAAGAACCACTCAGAGGGAGGCACGGTGAGAATTGCTGACCAGGGACTGCTTTTATAAAAATCCTATGCTAACCTTTATATTTTGATACCAAGAATTGATCCAGAGGTGCTTAACACTGAGCCATATCCCTAGTCCTTTTTATATTTTATTTTGAGACAGAGTCTCCCCAAGTTGCTTAGTGCCTCCCTGTTACTGAGGCTGGCTTTGAACTTGAGATCCTCCTGCCTCAGCCTCCTGAGCCATTGGGATTAAGGTGTGTGCTTCCACTCCCAGCCTCGATGATAACCTTTTAACCTCCCAATGTTTTATTTTTGTTTTCCTTTTCTATTTCTTCTCTTCTTTGCCTGTTCTTGTAGAGAATTCCATCAGAGTACCTATAGTCTTTCACTGTCCAGCCTTCTCTATTGGGCTGTTTCTTAAAGGCAGGCACTGGGTTGGAGCAAAGAATGAATACCAATAAAGTTTGGAGAATAAAATATGCATTTCCCATGTTAAATTTTTAAAAAGTGGAATACAAAATTGTAGGTAGAATGAAACCACAACTATGGTTGTAATTTTATATTTAAAAAGTTGAAAACACCTTTCAGATGCAAAAATTATATTTTGTGAAGCTCTGATTTCAATAAGTTTATTCTGTTGATTTCTTCTTTACAAGGGCATTCCAGATCCTCTCTAGTTTGTCCTTATTCAGCTTAAGTCTCAGCTGTTAAAAAATAAAATGCTAAATTGGTGGTGGTGGTGGTGGGCTAAATGTACTTCAAATTTTCTCCTACCTAATATCTTTCAAGGTCATACCCAAGTCTATCTTTTCCCACTTTCTCTGGTCTCTGTTTCTTGACCTTTCCTTACTATGTTTTGAAGCTACTTTTTATTCTTTAACCCTGTAAATGCTGTCAGTTTATCCAGTAAATTGTAATTTCTAACTAGTCCCATTAATACCAGATCATTGGCCTGTTTGCCTCACTTGAGTTTGTAAAGGAGCCCAAATAATTTTGTCTTTAAAGCAAATGTATATATGCATGTTATAGTTTAAATATGAAGTATCCCTCAAAATTTCATGTGTGAGACAATGCAAGTAAGTTCAGAAGTGAAATAATTGGTTTTGAGAGCCATAACTTAATCATTGCATTAATCTCCTTGAATGGATTAACTGGGTGGTGATTGTAGGCAGGTAGGGTGTGGCTGAGGGAGGTGGGTCCTCTCCCCCTCTCTCTCTGTCTCTGCTTCCTGGTGTGATGTTCTGAGATGCTTTCCTTTGTCATGCCCTTCTGCCTTGATGTTCTGTCTCACCTAGGGATCAGAGCAATGGAGTTGGCCTGTGAACTGAATCCTCCGAACTGTGAGCACCAAATAAACCTCTAGTTCTCTAAAATGGTTCTTGTCAGGTCTTTTGGTCTGTCTGGTAGAAAAAGCTGAATAAAACAATCCTTAAACTCTCCAATACTCAACCTATGTGTGACCAATGGCTGACATTTGGTAGAGGAAAGTAAGTTAGAAATATGAATTTAGGAAAAAATGATGTGTGAAGGGGTTAAAAAATCACATGACATTTTTTCATAACAAGCAAATTCTCTATCCATGCTTTTCTCACTTCCACCTGCAATTGGAGATGTTACTCAGTTTAAAATTTCAGCTAAAGTGAATCATTGCCACTTATGGATGCTGCCTCAGATGTGTTGGTGAAGAACCAAGATTTTTGTGGTAGCCAACCTCTGATGGTCCCCAAGATGCCTCCCTTCTATTATTCACATCTTTGTGTGGTCCCTTCCTCCACCACACCAAAGAAATACAGCAGAACTGAGAGATGCCACTTCCAAGGTGTGGCTTTCATTTTCCATTCTCCCTTTTGGATCACTCACAATGAGGTAAAACTCCTCATGGCAAAGTGAACTCCTCCTAACCCTCCCCTCAGTGTGCTTAGGATCCTCAGATGACACCCTCATTGTAGCCTCCTGAGAAGTCCTGAGTCCAGACCATCCAGCTAAGTCACTTGCAGATTCCTGATCTACATACAGACACCATGAAGTAGTAAATGTTTGTTATTTAAAACTTCTGAGTTTGGTGTGATTTGTTATAAACAACAGATAACTAAACCAGTTGTAAATAGCTAGGTTAGACTGAAAACTGAACAAATTTCTTTGGAAATGCTATTATTATCATCATCATCAATAGAACACTTAACCACTGAGCCACATCCCCAGCCCTTTATTAATATTTTATTTAGAGACAGGGTCTTGCTAAATTACTTAGGGCCTCTCTGTCATGAACAGTTTCTATAGACTCAGTCTAAGGCATAGTTAGATTCAATCAAATCTATTTTATTAATGCTCATTACACTTCAGACACACATCCTAATGTTGTTGTTGTTATTATTATTATTATTATTTAGATGTCGATGGACCTTTATTTTATTCATTTCCTTATATGTGGTGCTGAGGATTGAACCCAGTGCCTCATACATGGCTAGCCAAGTGCTCTACCCCTGAGTCCCAGCCCCAGCTCTGGAAATGCTATTATTAAATTCATACTGGTATGTGACCAGTAAATAACAAGCTTTGACAAATTGCAGCACTAGGGGTTGGGATTGTGGCTCAGTGGCAAAGCGCTTGCCTCGAATATACGAGGCACTGGGTTTGATCCTCAGCACCACATAAAAATAAATAAATAAAGGTATTGTGTCCATCTACAACTAAAAAATATTTTTTTAAAAATTTGCAGCACTGTATTTGTTTTTATTGTCATTTTACTTAATCTTGAAAATTTTGATTAAATGGGAGGTATTTTAGTCAGCTCTTTTGTTGCTTCGACATAAAGACCTGACAAGAACAATTACAGGAGGAAAAGTTTATTTGGGGAATCATGGTTTCAGAAGTCTTAGTCCATAGAAGGCCAGCTTCATTCCTTGGGGGCTGAGGCAGAGCATCATGGTGGAAGAGGAAAGCATCTCAGGATATTACACCAGGAAGCAGAGAGAAAGAGAACTCTCCTCACAATAAAATATATACCCAAAGGCATGCTCCCAGTGACCTACTTCCTCCAGTCCCACCCTACCAGCCTGCAGTTACCACTCAGTTAATCTCTGTCAGGGACTTGATTCACTGATTAGATTAACCTGTTCATGTCACCGCTAAACCTTCTTGTATTGTCTTATCCGTGAGCTTTTGGTGACACCTAATATCTAAACAATAACAGATTACTGATTATTATTAATATAAGATTGAAACCACAAGTGGTAGCCAACTTTTAAATGTATTGTTTTAGCTGCTTTCTTTAAAAAACGTTTTAAAAATGATATTGTGTGGGATATTGTGTGGCATGCGATTGTGGGATATTGTGTGGCATGGTGGTGCACACATGTAATCCAGTGGTTTAGGAGGCTAGGGCAGAAGGATCGAAAGTTCAAAGCCAGCCTCAGCAAATTAATAACCTCCTAAACAACTAGTGAGATTCTGTATCAAATTTAAAACAAAACAAACAAACAGGCAGGGGATGTGACTCAATGGTAAAAGCACCCCTCAATTCAATTTGTGGTACAAAAAGATATTGTTGTATATTTTTATGACCAAATAAAAACCCCCAGCCCATCTTTATTTTTTATATTTTTTTTAAAGAGAGAGAGAGAATTTTCATTTTATTTATTTATTTATTTATTTATTTATTTTATTGGTTGTTCACAACATTACAAAGCTCTTTATTTATTTTTTTAAGCTTTCGGCGGACACAACATCTTTGTTTGTATGAGGTGCTGAGGATCGAACTGGGGCCATAAGCATGGGAGGCAAGCTCGATACTGCTTGAGCCACACCCCCAGCCCCCCAGCCCATCTTTAAATGAAAATAGAGTCTTCTAATTGAAACGACTGACTGTGACTCTCTTATACTTTTTAAATAAGAATATTCAAATACAAATTTTGCAGGGCTTAGAAACAGAATTAAAGGGAGTTTTTGAAAAAATAAATAAATAAAGCAAATACACACACAAAAGTTTAATGAATGTTAGGTTTCCAGAGCCTTTGATTTCTAATTTGATATTCTAGATACATAATTTTAATTCTTTTCTCATTTCTTTTTCCCCCAAAGTCTTGTGTTTTGAGTCCTTTTTATGAATTCTCAGAATCACTTAACTTTGCTCAAATCTGTATTATGAGTGGAAAAATTAATATCCATAGATGTTTAGGTAAATTCTTCCCCCCTACCCCCCGCCCCACTTTGCAGGCTAATTTTTAGGTTTTCATCAATTTCTTGGAATTCTTTCCTGGATTTTATTATGTAACCACTATGGTGATTCTTCCTTTATACCTCAGAGCACAACTTCAAGAATTAAAAGTAGAAAAAAACCCCAGCTTTCTATATCTAGAAAGTTTCCCACGGGTCAGTTAGGAAGGTATAAAATTTAAGACTGAGGTTGTGAAATGGTGAAATGGTGGTCCACAGATGGATGTGTTTCATTTGGTCTGCATTATGTTGCTCACATGGTATTCTTTAAAAAATAAAATTATCAACACATAAAAGCTAGGCAATTTCACATTATAAAAAGGTCAGACAACAGCAGGCCTATATTCCTACCTGGTGTACGTTCCTGTGGGGCCAAAACAAAGGAACTGCTGCTGCTTGTAGATGGTGCCCTGACTTTTCCACTTCACTGCTGCTCCCCCAGTTCCCCTATTGTTCCTGTCTCCTCTGGCTTCACTTTATTTTAGTTATTTGCCTGGGCCCTGTGGGCACCTGAGTTTACTGCTTCCGATCTAAACAGGTAACTAGAAATGACATAATTAAGAAGAGAGGTAAGCTCAGTGGTAGAGCACTTACCTACCATAGGAGGGGCTCTGGGTTTGATTCTCAGTATTGGAGAAAAAGAGAGGGAGTAGGGGCTGAGACCCTTTCAAGCACTGTTTAAACAAAATATCTTTTTCTTGATTTGCCTAGTTTTTTTTTTCTTAATTTTTTTTTATTGGTGCATAATTTTTTACATAATAGTAAGATTCATTAGGTAATGCCCAGGTAGGCTTGAAGCAGGCTCCATTGCCTGGCAAGGGTAAAGGCCACTTGCCCTGAACAGCTTTTGTGTGTGTGCCAGATTGGTACCCCCGTGGCTCCAGGCCGGGGGAGCAAGCTCAGCCCAGGGGCGACGGGTGGCTCCCCACACTTTTCCTTTTTAGTCAGCATAGAAGTTAGTTCTAATGTACCATTCATCTAGCACTGGACACTTCTGATTTTTTGAAAGCTGTTCATCTTAAAAGTTCTCCCTTTTATCTATGTTCTTTTTGTTGTACAGTTGTATTAAGGGTTTTAAAAAAAATTATTCTAAGGTGAATATTTTGATCCACTTAATTTGTAACACTTCACATCTGTTAGTGAGAGATCATTGCAAATCCAGACGTTATGTAGTTAGGAAACAAACAAGCAAACCAGAAAAGCCAGGTCCCAAGAACAGCACAGAATCAAATTATTAAGAAAATGCAAGAAAGAGGAATGAAGGGAAGGGAGAGGGATAGGAATAGGAAAGACAGTGGAATGAAACGGACATAACTTTCCTATGTACATATAAGAATATACCACAGTGAATCTCAACATCATGTACATCCACAAGATTGGAATCCTAATTAGAATAAGATATAGTCCATGCTTTTGTGTGTGTGTATTTGCATATATATATATAACATATATAATATAAATATCAAAATAGATGCTACTATTCTGTAAAACTAAAAAGAACAACAACAACAACAACAACACACACACACACACACACACACACAAAACACCCAATGGGGGGGAGGGGAGAAAATGCAATTGTGTAAGAGCAAGTACTTTTCACCCCAAAGTTCCACATGTTACTGTTACTCAAAAAGTTGCATGCACATAAGCCTGATAGTGTTGCTAGAAAGAATTATGGGAAAACCTGAGAGGGGCAGAGAAGTATGGCGACATCTCCCCTGCTCTCTCTGTTCCTTCACTCAAAATGAGCTATTCATGAAGTCAAATAAAACAAATTACTCCTTTACAAAGACAGCTGATCATCAAATTCTGGGACCTATATACATTCAATTGCCTACATGTGTGCAATAAATGGCTTTGGTATTTGTGAATAAGAAAAGTACTATTGGATTATTCTGGCAATTTGCAGTCTAAAAAATGGTCAAAAATAAATAACCCCAAACGTTTGAAAAATGTAACATTTTAACTTAAATGTAATAAGGGCATGAATAAAGGCAGCAGCTGAAGTGTGAAAAGATAAATGAATGTTTCTTGTGCACAATAGTAACTCTTCAAAGAATAATTACATCTCTTTCCTAATATTTAAAGGAGACACGTATCTCACCATTTTAAAAATACTTTCTGCTTTATTGAGAAATAAGCTAAAAATTTTGTGTCTGTTTATCCTTTATAATAATTATGTTAATAGAGTTAGTCCCAATGTTAGCTGTAAGTATAGATAGAAGATATGTTTATATTTCATCATTATTTTTAGTTCTGGGAGTCAATTCCAGGGCCTTGCACACGCTAGGCAAGTACTCTACTACTGAGCAATATACGCAGCACTTTTTATTTTTTAACAAATAACCAAATAAATGAATTCAGCAAAGTGGCAGGATATAAAATCAACATGCATAAATCAAAGGCATTCCTGTATATCAGCGACAAATCCTCTGAAATGGAAATGAGGACAACTACTCCATTCACAATATCCTCAAAAAAAAAATAAAATACTTGGGAATCAACCTAACAAAAGAGGTGAAAGACTTATACAATGAAAACTACAGAACCCTAAAGAGAGATATAGAAGAAGATCTTAGAAGATGGAAAAATATACCCTGTTCATGGATAGGCAGAACTAACATCATCAAAATGGTGATATTACCAAAAGTTCTCTATAAGTTCAATGCAATGCCAATCAAAATCCCAACGGCATTTCTTGTAGAAATAGATAAAGCAATCATGAAATTCATATGGAAAAATAAAAGACCCAGAATAGCAAAAACAATGCTAAGCAGGAAGTGTGAATCAGGCAGTATAGCGATACCAGACTTCAAACTATACTACAGAGCAATAGTAATAAAAACAGCATGGTACTGGTACCAAAACAGGCAGGTGGACCAATGGTACAGAATAGATCACAGTAACCAATCCACAATATACGCAGCATATACAACTACAACTACAACTATCTTATATTTGATAAAGGGGCTAAAAGCATGAAATGGAGGAAGGATAGCATCTTCAACAAATGGTGCTGGGAAAACTGGAAATCCATTTGCATCAAAATGAAACTGAATCCCTTTCTCTCGCCATGCACAAAAATTAACTCAAAATGGATCAAGGAGCTTGATATCAAATCAGAGACACGGCGTCTGATAGAAGAAAAAGTCAGCTATGATCTACATACTGTTGGGTCGGGCTCCAAATTCCTCAATAGGACACCCATAGCACAAGAGTTAATAACTAGAATCAACAAATGGGACTTACTCAAACTAAAAAGTTTTTTCTCAGCAAAATAAACAATAAGAGAGGTAAACAGGGAGCCTACATCCTGGGAACAGGAGCCTACATCCTACTCCTCACACTTCAGATTGTATATATCCAGAGTATACAAAGAACTCAAAAAATTAGACAATAAGATAACAAATAACCCAATCAACAAATGGGCCAAGGACCTGAACAGACACTTCTCAGAGGAGGACATACAATCAATAAGTACATGAAAAAATGCTCACCATCGCTAGCAGTCAGAGAAATGCAAATCAAAACCACCCTAAGATACCATCTCACTCCAGTAAGATTGGCTGCCATTATGAAGTCAAACAACAACAAGTGCTGGCGAGGATGTGGGGAAAAAGGTACACTTGTTCATTGTTGGTGGGACTGCAAATTGTTGCAGCCAATTTGGAAAGCAGTATGGAGATTTCTTGGAAAGCTGGGAATGGAACCACCATTTGACCCAGCTATTCCCCTTCTCGGTCTATTCCCTAAAGACCTAATAAGAGCATGCTACAGGGACAATGCTACATCGACGTTCATAGCAGCACAATTCACGATAGCAAGATTGTGGAACCAACCTAGATGCCCTTCAATAGATGAATGGATAAAAAAAAATGTGGCATTTATACACAATGGAGTATTACTCTGCATTAAAAAATGACAAAATCATAGAATTTGGAGGGAAATGAATGGCATTAGAGCAGATTATGCTAAGTGAAACCAGCCAATCCCTAAAAAACAAATGCCAAATCTCTTCTTTGATATAAGGGGAGCAACTAAGGACAGAGTAGGGACAAAAAGCATGAGAAGAAGATTAACATTAAACAGGGATGAGAGGTGGGAGGGAAAGGGAGAGAGAAGGGAAATTGCATGGAAATGGAAGGTGATCCTCAGGGTTATACAAAATTACATACAAGAGGAAGTGAGGGGTAAGGGAAGAATAATACAAGTGAAAGAAATGATTTACAGTAGAGGGGGTAGAGAGAGAAGAGGGGAGGGGAGGGGAGGGGAAGGGGGATAGTAGAGGATAGGAAAGGCAGCAGAATACAACAGACACTAGAATGGCAATATGTAAATCAATGGAAGTGTAACTGATGTGATTCTGCAATCTGTATATGGGGTAAAAATGGAAGTTCATAACCCACTTGAATCAAACTGTGAAATATGATATATCAAGAACTATGTAATGTTTTGAATGACCAACAATAAAAAAAGAAAAAAATGAAGTAGATAAGCAAATTATTCCATTTAAATTAGTACTATAAATTTTTCATATAATACTTTTAATTCATTCATATTAATAAAGATAGAGCTAGACCAAAAAAAAAAAAAATACAACCCCACGCAGCACCGCAGCTGGTCGGTGACCCAAGGAAAAAAAAAAACAAAAAACAAAAAACAACAACAACAAAAAAACAAATAACCATATTGAAAATTTGACAAATAGGAAAGAAAAATATGTTACTAATAATACTATTGATCCATTATAAATATTATTGGTATGTTGGTATGATTTGTTATGTAGCTTTTTTCTTTGCAAGTTTAAAGTTATGACCACCTTCTTTTCATCTTGCTTGCCATCTAACAGTATAAGATTGTCATATTATTGCATATTAGAAGATGTATTTTTTTTTTAAATTAATTTTGAAGATTCATTTAAAATTCACAATGAGACTAAGATATTTTCAGATACTGAAGATAAACTTCTTGGCTTTCAGATGGTTTTTGGTCAATCTGTTTTGAGCCTCTTAAGTCTGTACATATCAACCTTTGATTTCATAAGTATGGTATCAAATGAACTTCCAAAAAATTATTTCCAAACTGGAGTTTAAAATAATCTCCCTAAGATTTCTCCTATGGGAAATAACTTTTAGATATTCAGAATTTTTTGCTTTGCTCCCTACTTTTTTCTTTTAAAGTAGAAAAGTATAGGAAAAATGAAAATGAGAGCAGGGGATAAGTTGGGAAACACTTCCTGAAATCATATCCCTGTGTACATTTCTCCTGAACACTCCACAGATTTGACTTCTGGCTCTGCTCCTCATTGGTGAGTTCAGTTGCCCTGAGCAGGGTCTTCTAGAACAGAACAGTGTTTTACTCTGTTCTGTTTTTCCCAAATCTAACCAAGTTTCCAGCATATAGTAAGCACTTAACATTTGATGAGTGAAGGAAAATAGGAAAACATATACATATCAAAGAGGAAAGAATTATATCAGGATGTTTTCAGCTGTAAGTTACTGAACAGCAACTACACGTGGCTTAAACAAAAAGGACATTTTTTATTTCACATGACACAAAGTTCAGATTCAGGGCAGTTGTGAGGTTGGTTAGCAGCTGAACGGTGTTGTGGAGGACCCAGATGTTTTTCATTTTTGTACTAAGCCATTCTCAGCATATTGGTGATTTCTTCTGTTATAGTTGTAAGATGGATGTAGGAGTTCCAGATGTCATTTGCAGACCATGAGCATGTCCAACAAAGAAGAGGAAGTATTTTCTCCTGTGAATCTCAAGTTTATTACAAGGAAAAAAAACTTTTTACAGATGCTTCCAGCTGACTTCCACTCAGGTCCCTTTGGCCAGGATGACTTCACCAGCCCATGCCCTGACTGACAAAGGCTATTTGATAGACACCAATAATGACTAGTACTGAAATGCCAGAGGAAGCAATAATAGGGAAAAGGAGAAAGATGTGCCATAGAGGAAAAGGTGGTGATAGAGGCGAGATGAAATCACCTGTAGTATACCTAACACATAGTGTGATATGACTTAGGCCAATTTCATGCTTATCTATATCAGTGTGTGTGTGTATATATACACACACAAACACACACACATACACACACATACATACATACGATCTCAGAATAACATTATTTTAAAGGAAAAAGTATACCATTCAACAGCAGATCCCAACTTTGGAGATGTACAGAATAGGAAATTGCATATACAAAATTGCTGAAACTAGGCTGGGGATATATAGCTCAGCTGGTAGAGTGCTTGCCTTTCATGCACAAAGCCCTGGGTTCAAATCCCAGCAAAACACACACACATTGCTGAAACCAATCTAGGGTCTTGGAAACTTCATTACCTTCATGGCAAATTTTCATCTAGGGCCATCCCTAGCCTTCCCCACATTGAACATCACTACTCAAGAAAGAACAGAAAATTGCTTAGGATGGAATTGGGTAACAATTTAGGAGAACAATTTGCTTCACTATTAGCATTACAGTATTCAAGAAAAGGGGGAGATGGCAATTTAGCAGTCACTTCAGGGAAAAGATCAAAGGCATGGAAATTATAAAGATAATAGATGTGTTTAAAAAGAACCTTGAGATTTGATTAATAGCACTTTTAAATAGTTGTGGTTTATTGCATATTCTTGTATGAACTATTAGAAACTATGTATAAAAATGAAAATATATGAGTAGATGAATTATTCTTGTACTTTTTTGATGCAAATATTCAGCCCATTATATTCTAGCATAGGTACATATAAAGTTGATATTACCATACAACATCTGTATAATTTGGATTGAATTGAATTCTTAAGGCCCATGTTAAAAATTAACAGCAAATATGAGTATTGTATTTAGATATTACATATACTTTATATTTTCTTCCTTCACTTGTGTGGGAGGGTGATGTGAGGTACTGGAGGGAAACATCGATCATCTGTTTAACCTGCTGTCTTAATTGCAGTGGTTTACCAGAGATTACTTCTGAGGAACCTGTTACATAGCTGTTACACAAGATTGTAACAGTCTTTCTGCTCTTGTCTTCTTTAAAAAATAAAATAAAATAAAACAAGTTAAAACAAAACAAAAAACATTTCCTCTTCTCTCTGGTTCTTGAAATTACATATGAACTTCCCACTGCATACCATATTTCACACTGGATTTTAAAAATGGAAACATATTTGCTAATGAATGTAGTGTTAATTTGCAGAAGTGTATTGTTGGCACCCAGAGTTGAATGAGCTTGGCACCTAATAACCTTTCATTAATACCTGTTTAATGAAAGAATGAATAAGCTGTTTATTCAGTATTGAAATCATTATGATAATTTAAGGAAAACAAGTTTTGGACACTAACCTGTATTTGCTAACATTATTTTCTGTTTGAAAATACGATAGTACCAATCTTTTGAAAAATTAAGCACTACATTCTCTTCAAATGAAAGACTTTAAGTTATATGCCAAGTAGCTATTTTAGCTTGACAAGACATTTATTTATTACAAATCTGAGAAATAAAAGCATAATTTGAAAGGAAGAGTTTATAGAAATGAGTATAGGTGATTCAGTAAGAGACTATGAATGCAATGAGAGTAGAATCTGTAACTATGTATGGTGCTTTATGCTTCTCAAAATACATTCTTTATATACATATTATATGGGTCGGCCTTCCTGTCTCCCATTCTTTATAATTAAAAATGTATTATTTTTATAGCTGTTATCCTTGGACACACAAGTAAATCAGCACGTATATTCAAAAGATATTTACTTGATTTCTGATATGTAACATAGTTAATGTTTGGATAAAGGAATAATTTCATCTTAACATTTATATTTTAAAAAGTATGTGGATCAGTTGTAAATCTCGTTTTTGAAAGTGTTTTTAATGCACAATGAAAACACAGCTTTTTATTTTGTATAAAGTGTTTAAAAAATCTTTTAAAAGTATTACAAGATGAAAGGAATTTAAAAATCGACATTATTGGCACAAGATTCATGTTAATGTTTACTCACGTAAATAGCACAAAATACTGCCTAATTAGTGTGGTTGGTAAATTTTTGGTACTTTAATTTTCTCTGTTATTGTAAACCATGCATAAAATGCTTGCCTATTGAGAAGTGCAGAATTGTCAGAGCTTAAACAGCTGACATCTGCTTACTCTCTTAAAAAAAAAAAAAAAAAAGAATAACAAGCCATTTCAGCCTAATCTACCTCAAATGTGTTCATGTAAATGGAGGTCCATCTATTGACCTGTGTTCTTTTCAGCTCAGGATTGGTCCACATGGTTTATGAAACCAGGAAAGCTGATTTGAAATGCAGATGTCGAGAGAGTGAAGTCCACCCTCCCCTTTTTTCTTTGCTGTATCTGTCAGGGTGAAAAATGGCTTGCACAAGGGTCAGTCACCCATACTCACTTAATTACTTTTCTTGGACCCACAGAACTGTCACAAGCTGTGGTGGATGCAGGAGCTGTTCCTCTTTTAGTACTCTGTATCCAGGAGCCAGAAATTGCTTTGAAAAGGATTGCTGCTTCAACCCTCAGTGATATTTCAAAGCATTCTCCAGAGTTAGCACAGACAGTAGTGGATGCAGGAGCGATTGCTCACTTAGCCCAGATGATCCTCAGCCCTGATGCTAAATTAAAGGTATTTATAAAAAAGCCAAGAGACAAACCAGATTTCTAACAATCTAAGAAAAAAAGGAAATATGCACAGTTAAATATTCTACAGCTAAAAATAATTAGTAAATTATCATTGAAAACAGACATGAATATACTTATTATTCTATGGTCGTTAATATGTGAAAAAATGATATAAAGATTAGAAAATAAACAAGTGATTGGGAAAACTCGCCGCAATATTTAAAATTAGAAGTAGCATTGAGGTTAACATTAACCATTAAAAGAAAGAGTCAAATCTCAGGGTTGAATGGGACCTAAAGGTTTTCTAGCCCACCATCATAATATTAAAGTTTCTTTTGAAAATGGTCATATTTATGTTAATCTTCTTTGCAGCTTTCCAAAATCATATTTTGAGTTAATATTCACCAATTTTTACTTCTGTATTCTCATATTTATACTCTATAAAAATTTTAAAATTATTAATGTTAATAAGCAACAGAAAGTTCTTTGAAATGATATCAAATCACAACAAAAATGTTAGTTCTGCAACCATTTTTGTACTAAATTATTACATGTCATAAATTTACCATTTATACTTAAGAAATGATCTTCATCAAAAAGTCATATTCTTTCATAATCTATAAAAGGTAGAATTTTAAATTAGAGAACAAATTTAGAAATTAGGGAATTAAAAAATGAATATAATACTAGGATGTAAAAGTCTCAAAATTCAGAAACCTTAGGTCATATTATTTAATTTTTTTCTTTTTTATAATGGAATTTGAATATTTAGCTATTTAAATTACATCTGAACTCTGTAGTGGACTAGGGGATTCTATGTAATGTTTTTGTTATTTGTTTTTGTTTAACAGCGTCAGATCCTTTCAGCTCTCAGCCAGATTGCAAAACATTCTGTGGATCTGGCAGAAATGGTTGTTGAAGCAGAGATTTTTCCAGTTGTACTTACCTGTCTGAAGGACAAAGATGACTATGTGAAGAAAAATGCTTCTACTTTAATTAGAGAGATTGCAAAACATACACCAGAGGTGAAAAAAAGTTTGGTTTATTTAAAAAAATAAAACCTTTAAGATACAATAATACGTAATTTTATTTTTCAAATGAAACAGTTTATTTTTGGGCCCGAGGTTTGTGTCATGGGATCTAGTTAGGTCAGGGTTTTTCAGCTCAGCACTATTGACACTTTAGACTAGGTGATTCTTTGTTGTGGTAAGCTTTGCTATACATTGTAGAATGGGCTCTGCCCACTGGATGCCAGCAACACACCTCCCCCGAAGCGATGACAATCAAAAATGTCTCCATAGGTTGCAAAATGTCCTCCAGGGGACAGAATTGCCCCCATCTGAGAACCACTGGATCATAATAATGGAGTTTGAGTTGAAATTTCAGTTTTTTATCATTTCCAGCTTCCCATTTCTTGATTGTGGGGACTGTGGACTACTGTCACCCTTATCATCTTATGTCAGCTGGGAGTAGTCAGAATAGTATACCTCTAGGTTGGGATAGACCACAAAGGTCCACTGATCTAACGTGACCACTCTATCAGCTGCTCTCACATGATCATTTCCTGATCTGAGTTCTTAGATGTGAAAGAATTAGAGACAAAGCAAGCTGTGTTGATTCTGAAGCTGTATCTTCTTTTCTGTATATATTTTGACTAATCAAATTTCACATTAAAGTCTCATTTCTTATTTCATCTAACATCTTTATTTGGTTGATATTTTTTAAAAATGGAAGAGCATGCAGCTCCTAATCATTGTTAGCAAAGGAGGGATAATTAGGTTAGCATATTTCAAGACTGACATTGTCTTTCAGCATTCAGTGATTAATCTGCTTCATACTCACACATTGTGATTGGGGTTTCAGTAGTTAGCTAGTTATGAACTAGCCCTAGGCTTAGTGTCTAGGTGAGGAATTTTGACATCCATTATAATAGGGATAAAAGTTGTGCCATCAATGCATGAAAAATTAAACGGAGGAGTAAAGACTCTCACAGTGAGTATATTTGTGTGTTTGAATTAATAAGGCTATTATATTTGTGTATTTCTTTACTAAATACCATAGTTTCTCTAAATGATATTTCAGTTTTACTAGTTGTTCTAGGTTCTAAATAAAGTGTGGCTACACTAATATTTAAAGATGATCATATGCTTTCCAGCCCCAATTGTCTAGCTCTTGTTCTTTTCTTCCAGCTTGCACAGCTGATAGTTAATGCGGGAGGAGTAGCTGCTGTGATTGATTGTGTTGGGTCCTGCAAGGGAAATATAAGGCTGCCTGGCATCATGATGCTCGGTTATGTGGCAGCTCATTCTGAAAATCTAGCAATGGCAGTGATCATTTCCAAGGTTGGTTCGTTCTTCATTTCTCCTTGTTATTACAGTAAGATATTCTAAGACAGAACTATACAGATTGAGACTCTTCCACAGAATATAAAACATAACTGGTCAGAGCAAAAGAATTATCTGAAAAATTTTTCAGTTGTTTCAATGTGTTTTTCTGTGCTTATGTTTCCTAAAGCAATCCTTGATGAAAGATTTAGGTCATAGGAAATTTCAACTTTTAATCAAGAGTTTCATATCCACTGTTCCGAGTATTACTATTTTCTCTATTTAAATATTACAATAATATCTTACAGAATCGTGCATATTTACAAACATGTAAAGCATAACTTGGTTAAAAACTAATGTGAATTATATGACTAGTAGTCACTTTCACTGCTCTGAGGTCTACACATCCCTTCCTCCCTTTCCTGTCATTTGGAAGGAGATATGGCAATGGCTAGGATATCTTTTTAAATTCATTTTCACTCAACTTTCATAAACTCATTTCTCAAACTAGGCCATCACAGCATAGGTCAGACAGCAGTGCTCCTTGTTTCCTAGGGATTTTGCCTTATCTCGGTTTACAACTTTCTATGGACCCACCATAGGTGCAGACCTGGTACATAGTAGGTGCTCACGAAATATGATGATGAATAAATATTGATCTGAAGAACGCTTCAAAGGCTCTATGTGCTTAAAGTGTGTGTGGCGACCCTCTAGGGTGTGGGTTTCTTATCAGCGTAGAAAACGTGCTGCTGTATGTTAAACAGAAACGTGGATTTTTTTTTTTTTTTTATCCCTTGCTAATCCTCAGAATAAAAAGGAGACTTGGATCTTTATTTTCTACCTATTTCATGATGATTCTTTGCTTCACTCCCTTTCATCCTGTTCTTTTTCTTTTGTTCTTCTATTACCACAGGCTGTGACAGAGACTAGAGTAGTAGTGGTGCTTTCGGAAGAGTCACAGTAAGAATGTTACTGGGTTTTTTTTGATCCTCCGTTCTTTTGTGGAAAGTCAGAAAGCTCCCGCCTAGGAGGAAGGATGAAGGCCGCAGCAGCTGCCTGTGCTGCCTCCCCGCTCTCGCCAGCCGACCAGGAGGCTCTCCCCTTTGGTCTAGGGCTGCCGCTGGCCTCTCCCACCTGGTTTTGTTTTTCAGCTAGTTAAGATCAAGGTGGCGGCAGCAGAGGTGCACCACCCAGTAGTGCAGCTTTCTTTTCCCGTGTAGTTCTTCAGGGACTATTAATAACGCCCTACATTTAAATAACGCTTTATAATTTTTTGAAGCACATCCATGCTCCTTATCTCACTTGTTATTCATAACAATCGAGGCCAGTAAGGCAGAGCTTGGGGGTCAGGTGGAGGCCCGGCTGCTTTTCTCCTGAATCTTCAGTCTCCTATCACAGAAGGACAGGCTTTCTGCAGTCACTTCACTCTGTAGACAGGTCTGACCTTTTGTATTGGCAGACATGCATTTTTAGTTGTAGGAAGGAGCAAATGAAGAAACATGGCAGTTCTCTTTAGGAAATTGGTCTTAATAACGGAGTTAAAAGATGGAAGAGAAAAAGTACATATGATGATTTGGGCCTTCGCTATGGTGATGACCATGTGAATACTGTTTTTTTTTTTTTTTTTTTTTTGGGGGGGGTACTAAATTTGAGGTGATTACTATAGTCTCAAATTAGTTAGAAAATTATCCCTGTGCAGAATCTGGAATTAGAATTTGATTGGGGTTATTTGATTTTTTCTTGGTTATATGGATTGTGATGTGGCTCTTTAGTTAATTGTATCTTTATTATTTAGATGAAATTGAAGCCTAAGATGTAAACTGTAAGCATATGCTATCTGTGTGACAAAAATAATCATTTCTACTCTGACATTCAGTCATGTTAAAATGAGCAAAACTATAATTTAAAAGTTGACCAAAATTAATGGAAAATTATTTATATTCTATTTCAGGAAATATATTAGTGGATATACTTCATTTAAAGTTATTTAGTTAGACTTCTTATACATTTCATTTTGAGTCTGTAGTATTTATTCTGTTCTCAGATGTATTTTACTTGGCAAGAATATACTTTCTTTAAAGATTCTAAATTAACAAAAGAAAATAAAACATTTTAAGATCCTAAACATTTTTAATTTGTCATAGTGGAATCTGGTTTTGCCGAGTCTGTGACATCTGTTGTTTGGTTAAATGTCCCTCTATTTGGGGGGTAAAAGCTAGTAGAGATATTCGTAGTTAAGTTGGATTGTTACAGATAATTAAGGTAATTTAGTTCTAGTGATTTTATTGACTTAAGAAATGACAGCCCCTGTGATGTGCTCATTTATTGAACCATTTAGGAAAAAAAGGATCAAGGCTGAAATGATTTCTTCTAATGTTTGAAAGACACAGAAGACTCTTTAATCCTGCTCTAGATTTATAACACTTGCTCTTTTGATCACCGCTGCAGGGTGTACCCCAGTTGTCAGTCTGCCTGTCAGAAGAACCAGAAGATCATATTAAGGCTGCTGCTGCTTGGGCCTTAGGACAGATTGGGAGACACACTCCCGAACATGCACGGGCTGTCGCCGCCACAAATACTTTGCCAGTTCTGCTTTCTTTGTACATGTCACCCGAGAGTTCTGAGGATCTACAAGTGAAAGTAAGCGCTTTATTCTTAAGGGTTTTATGACTATTTGTTAGACTTTTTAATCATATAAAAAGATCCATAATTTTAATTTTAGTTATGGAAAATATTGCTTTTATGAGTCAAGAAATATAAATTTAGCTGAGCATGGTGGCTGACACGACTCGGGAGGCTGAAGCAGAAGGATAGCAAGTTCAAGGATAGCCTAGGTAACTTAGTGAGACCCTGTCTCATTAAAATAAATAAATAAATAAAAGAAAGATACATGAATTTATCAGAATTGAGGTTCCTCTTTTTTTAGAAACAGGTTACCCTTGTCTCTGTAAATCAGTGATATTTTTAAAGAAATCTGGGCCTAAAGTTATAAAATGAGTGGTTGGTTATTGCCTTCTACTTTCCTGTTCACTTTTTCTATAAAATAGGAATTAAAGAATAATAGGATTTTTGAGTTGGAATTTGCTGGAAAGTTCTTTGGTCCATTTTACATTAAAAAAAAATGAATCCAAAATAATTTAAGGTGCTTTCAAGGGTATAAGGCAACTCATTGGAAAGCATCCCTGAAGTTATATATTTTATCCCTCTTCAAGTCTGCCTGATTTTTAAATTCCATGTCTTTTTATTTGTTCCTTTAAAAAAATCCATAAAATTCACCAAATCATTTTTATTTTTTTCTAATGTTTATTTTGGCACTAGGAATTGAACCCAGGAGTGCTTTTACCACTGAGCTACATTTCCAGCCCTTTTCATTTTTTTATTTTGAAGACAGGTTCTCCCTAAATTGTTTAGAGCCTCACTAAGTTGCTGAGACTGGCCTTGAACTTGCAATCCTCCTGCCTTTGCCTCCCAAGTCACTGGGATTATAGGGGTGTACCACTGCTCACTTAATCATTTTTAAATAGGCAAGTTTAATAAAAAATATTACTAGCTACTAAGTGATATGCAAAACTTGAATATAAAGTAGGATGGGTTGTTTAATAATTTTACACTGTCAAAGAAAAAATATTTTCCAATGTACTTCCTCTTAGGAAAACATGAAACTTGTGTGTGTATATGTTACTAGGGGTTAAATCCAGAACCTTATACATCCAAGGTAAGCACTCTATCACTGAGCTACTTGCCCAGTTAAAATAGGTAACTTTTTGAAAGCAGCTTGTGGAATTGACTTGGATTGAGGGATTTCATAGAAAAGGAAATTTAAAACAAAATTAAGGGGCTAGGGATGAAGCTTAGCAAACATTTAAATTTTAGTTAAAACAGTAGATTAACGCAGGGCGTGGTGGTGCACAACTGTATAACTGTAATCCCAGTAGCTCAGGAGGCTGAGACAGGAGGATCACGAGTTCAAAGCCAGTCTCATCAACTTCAAGGTACTAAACAACTCAGTGAGACCCCATCTCTAAATAAAATATAAAAAATAGGGCTGGGGATGTGGCTCAGTGGTTGAGTGCCTCTGAGATCAATCCCTGATACCAAACAAAAACAAAAACAAACCCCCAAATAAATTAACAAATAGGAAAACATATTTACTAAAACATAACTTTAGATGGTATAATGAGGCAGGAAAATAACTTAAAACTACATAGGTTAGGGACTCAAAGTTACGTATAATGAATCAGTTATTTGACTTACAAGGTTTACAAAAGTGAATTTATGTTCATTTGGTGATGTTTGAATGTTATTTCTCCACAAATACACTGAAGGAAGTTGACTTCCAAGATTAACATTTTTTTTTAATTTGTAAAAGACTTTTTAGATCAAAGCAATGATTTAATAGATGTAGGGCTTCCTCCACATGACCCCAACATTGAAACAATATTGGCAGTGCTTGTAAAGAGAGAAAGATTGTGCTCTCTAAGGTCTATTCTAGTTCAACAGGTCTCTGATTCTTTGAATTTCTGATAAGAAGCCACAACTCCATTTCCAGTTTTGATTTGTCTATGCACACACGCACACACCTTTCTCCAGGAGTTTGTATACATATATAATTTCGATCTATGTATGTCATCCTCTTTTGACCTCATATTTTTTAACCCATTATCATTAATTTTTCTTCTCTTTTTTCTCCTCTCCTCCCCAACTTCTTGTACTTCTTTTCTTTCCTCAGTTCTCATCACTTCTCATTCTCCTTCCCTTATTTCCAGTGACCCAGTGTCTCTTGACCTCTTCTGCAGGCATAAACTAGGCCTAGTAAAAGTAACTGTGTTCAATTTAGAGATTATTAATAGATAAATTATTAATATTTTAAAAATAATCTCTATTCTTTCAGATTCCTGCATTTAACAACTTTTGTTTTAAGTTTTGGAAATAAGATGAAAGAATACATATAGGAGAACATGAATGATTAATGGTGGAGTTAATAGTAATTATAGCTTGAGAAACCCTTGTAAATAGTCACTCTACCTATTAAGTTTATATAGCTTATTTTTAAAGATTATTATGTAAATATCACTGGAATAAAATGAATTTGAAAACTTCACTTTTTAAAGCAAGATAACCTTTATCATGTTTTAGTTTATCAAAGGTGGCTTTAATAGGTTAACCTAATACTACAATTCCTTCTGCTTTTATGTGACACAGAATTTACTTTTAGGAAATCTGGGTACTAAATTAAAAAGTGGATCTTTATAAGGCATTATCCTGTTAGCAATCTTCCCAAGACTTGAAGTTCATCTGAATATTTTCTTATTGTAGGGACTTAATCATTCCTTTTCTTTCCCAAGTTCTCTTGAATTGTACTAGTAGTTGTTTTAGTGGCATAAGAATGAAGTCCATTCAAGCCTGTTTGATTTGACCCTCTCCCACTAGGGAAAAGTGTATCTAAGAACACCAGAAACTGTCTAGTGGCATTTCTCATTTGTTAATCTGTGGCAGCTTTCAAATTACAAGGCCATGTTGAAGTTCATTTTGTCCCAAAGGCATGTCAGCTTCTGTAAGCATTCTCTAATTGGTTCCAGTCCGGCAGAACCAATGAGCAGCCTCATAGAATTTCTCTCATGTTGTCACTTAGCCTTATTATTTGCCTGCTCTTATGTTATTCCAAATACCTTAATCAAAGCAACTTCCAAATACCTTAATTAAAGCAACACAAAACAAAAAAATGTTTGATCTAATAAGCTGATCTGTATTTATTGTGAAAACATTTAGGCATTTGCATTTTCATTTGTTTTAATTTAGAGGCATCATTGAACTGTTCCATTTTTAGCATGTGGCATTTGAATCAGTTTATTCTATTTAGTTATAAAATTATGTCTAATATATTTGATGTAGCTATTGTGTTTTTGTGTTCGTGGTTATTCTATCCTCACTTTTAAATTTTTTGCATGGTGTTGGGGATTTAATCCAGGGCTCCTGCAAGCAAGGCAAGCTACTCCACCACTGAACCCTGTACCCCAGGCCCACTTTACATTTTTTAGCAGCTTTATTGAGATACAATTCACATACCATATAATTTACCTAATTAGAGTATAAAATATAATGATTTATAATATACTTACAAGATTGTGAAACCATCACCATAAACTAATCTTAGAACATTTTTATTCCCCACCAAAGAAATGTTGGGCCCTTAGCAGTCACTCCACATTCCTTCTGCATAGGCCTAGGCAACCATTAAAATTTACTTTCAGTATCTGTGGATTTTTATTGTCTGGACATTTAATTTAAATGGAATTATATAACATATGTAGCCTTTTGTGTCTAAGTTTTTTACTATGTAATGTGAGTTTTAAGATTCCTCTATATTATAGCATATATTAGTATTTTCCTTTTTATTTCCAAGTAATATTACATTGTATTAATGTACCATATTTTGTTTATCCATTTATCCATTGATGGGCGTTGGATTATTTCTACTCTTTAACTATTATGAATTGGCTGCTGTGAATATTATTGTACAAATTTTTGTGTGGATGTATTTTCATTTCTCTTGGGTATATACCTCTTGGGTCATGGGTAATTTCAATATTTTGAGGAACTGCCAAACTCTTCCAATTTAACCATACCATTTAATATTCCCACCACAAATATAAGAGGATTCCAATTTTTCCATATTCCTGCTAGCTCTTATTATCCTTATTTTTGATTATAGCCTTCATAAGTGGGTGTGGTTTGGTGTATTGCATTGCAGTTTGATTTGTATTTGCTTAATGTTTAATGATGCTGAAAATATTTTCATATACTTTTTGGCCATTTGTATGTTTTCTTTGCAGAATTATCTATTTACACCTTTGCCCAGATAACAATAAGTATTGACTGCCATGTGGAGAAACTTGAACCCTCTTACATTGCTAGTAGGAATATAAAATGTTGTGGTTATATTGAAAAAAAGTTTAGTAGTTTCCCAAAATATTAAACATAAACATGCCATCATTACCCAACAAGTTTTGTCTTAGATATCTATCCAAGAGAAATGAAAATATTTGTATATATAAAGACTTGTATATAAATTTTTGTAGCATCATTATCATAATAGCCAAAAGTTGATATAGCCCACATGTCCATCAACTAGTGAATGGATGACCAAAATGTCATAAATCCATATGATAGAATCCTATTTGATGATGAAAAAAACAAAGTACTGATACATGCTACAACATAGATAGAAACTCACAAACATTGTACATGGTAAAATATTCCAAGCACAAAAGTTTACACAATGCATGATTTAATTAATATGAATTGTCCAGACAGCCAAATTTATATAGACAGAAAGTAGATTAGTTAGTAGCTGCCTGAAGGTGGTGGGGCTAAAGGGAGGCAGGAATGAGGAGTGATTATAAATGGGCCTAAGACTCTTTTTTGGGATGATGAAATGTTCTAAAATTAGATTGTAGAGATGGTCACATGATTCTGCAGATTTATAAAGTTCATTGAATTGTGTATTTAAAAACCAGTGAATTTATTATATATAAATTGTATCTTGGTAAAGTTAAAGATCTTAAACTCAGAAATAGACATGTAAACAAAATCTTAATTAACTGATATTTCTTTCATGTTGAATAAATAGCTGATTATAAATCATGACACACATTCCTACCTGTAAGAATATAGCTATAAGTTGAGTTTATTTCTTCCAGATGAAGGGTAGTAATGTTCAGTGAATTTCTAGTGTCCTTAGACTCTTTTCAAGAGTTCTTGATTAATAATTCCACAGTACATCATCAATTTGGAACTATTAGAATTAGAGAAAGGTGAGCTGGGGATATATCTCAGTTGGTAGAGTGCTTGCCTCCCATGCACAAGGCCCTGAGTTCAATCCCCAGCACCACACACACACACACACAAAAAAAAAAAAAAAAAAAAAAAAAAAGAATTAGAGAAAGGCGGAAAGGCTGTCTGTGTAGTTTAATGGATGTGATCTCCGCTCTACAGTTACTAGGCTTTGTCACCAGTAGCAGGTAAGTTAAACTTGTTGGCCTGTGAAGGTCACCATGATCTTAAAATGGTCACAAAGAAACAGTATAACCAGGTATATTGGGAATTGAGAGTTCAATTCCAACTTATACTAGAAGTAAGGAAGGGGCTGCATTTCTTATATTCCTTCTTTTATTTAATCTAATTTATGAAATAATGTTTGAAGACAAATGTGTTAAGAGATGAGAGGTTATACAAGACTACTTTATTTGGGTTTCTGAGAAATCTTAAATTCATGAGATCCTTTACTAGTAGAACAAATAGATTGAATGTTTTTGCTGAATCCATTACCAGTTATAAAGTAATGTGAAGATTAAAATGTTCCTGCATTTCAAGAGTATTGCTAAACATTCAGTAACAAGATCACAATCCCAGAAAACCAGGTTGACTAAGCCTTCAGAGAGAGAATGGTTAAACAGAGCAAATCTTTATGGATGCACTGAAGCACAAAACCATATACAAGCAGATGTGGAATTCCAGTGGAAAACACCTTTAGATACACACAATTGTGAAACTTTCCAAAATGAAAGGGACAGGCTGTAATACAAGGAAACAAACTCACAACCAGCCATGGCTTCAGAGCTGGCTGCAGTGATATGCTATAGTCACATCAGGACTTTCCTTCAGCTATGCCGTAGCAGGGAGCAGCACCATGTGGTGTCACTTTGAATTATGGAAGAGCCAAGTGTGGTGGCACATGCCTGTAACCCCAGCAACTTGGGGGCTGGGGGCAGGAGGATCACAAGTTTAAAGCCAGACTCAGCAATGGTGAGGTGCTAAGCAACTCAGTGAGACCCTGTCTCTAAATAAGATACAAAATAGGGCTGGGGATGTGGCTCAGTGGCAAATGTCCCTGAGTTTAATCCTGGTGGAAAAAAAAAAAAAAGAAAGAAATATAGAAGAGTGCTGGGTGTGTTGGGGGAACAACATGTGGTACCTGATCTTTCGTTTGTAGGTGATCCACTTCCTGTTGTTGAGATGATTTTTTCTTGACAGCTGAATAGATCCTATCTGTTTTGCTTCCATGTAAGGATGAGGAAATCTCTTCCCATAAACTATAGCCACATTTCTGCAGATGTGCATTGAGTAATACACACAGCAGATATTTCTAACTACATATGTATAAACCATGGAATCTTTTGGAGAATACAGAATGTCTGATAATGTCATTCTACAATAAACCACATTGTTTTCTCATATTTATTGATTGGGAGAAATAGGATGTATTAGTTATCATAGTTTTATATGTATAAATGTTACACTAATAATAAAAACATATTAATTTATAGCCTATAACTTTATGCTTCATAATTTTAATTTCCTGATAGATAACTTTAAGAAGTATATGTTTTAAGGTTTAACAGAAATACAGCTGTCAGGGTATTCTATGATAAAACCAATCAAAAATAGGAATTTGTCAGACAGTTATTTTTAAAAATGAAGCAACTGTAGGTTAGACTGGGAACTTAATTTCATTTTCAAATTCCAGGAATTTATGAATGAATTTTTGTGAAACTTTCATTGATTACTCAATTTCACATGCATTTTTTCTTTGTATTTCAATAGAGCAAAAAAGCCATTAAAAGTATCCTACAAAAATGCACCTACCTACCAGCCCTTGAACCATTTCTGTATGATGCTCCTCCCAATATTCTGAAGCATGTGGTTGGACAGTTCAGTAAGGTAAGAATTGCTCTTTTAGCCTGTAAGAAGGGTAAGAAAATAAAAATGATTTGTTGACTTTTTTTTTGTTAACTACTTATTTTCTTCTTTAAGATGGGGTCTGGGGTTTACTACTTAACTCTCTGTATTGACATGGATAATACAGGCTAGTTACGTCCACATGTAAATAAAACACTTCCTTCTTTCCCACCCTTTTCTCAGTTTCTATACTGTCATTTTAAGTATTCTCAGGAAGTAAGTGGTATGTCAACACATAAACACTTTGTAATACAGATAATATATATTGATAAGTAACTTTTAGTAGTTTTCCCAATGTCTTTTAGTTTCCTTCACCTGGGAACATGGCAAAGATCTTACAAAGAAAAAGAAAGATGTCTCTGAGCCATTGAAATATTTTTCACGAAATCCATGCACTTTACTACAGATGCTCTCAGACAGTCATTTGGAACCTACTGACTTTTTTTAATGAACAATTTTAACAAATGTAGCTGTCACATTTCTAAGATCATTGCAGATTAAGCGATAGTAAGTGGTAGTAAGGGAGAAAGGTCAAGCTGCTAGAAGAGGGCACGGCCGGTAGAGTTGACTACTGATAGTGAGGGATGGAAGAGAAGAGCAGTATGACACAGTCATCATCGGTCAGGATGGCGACCTAAGCCATCAAGAATAGGTTCAATTATCTTCATATATTTGACTTAAGAAAATGAGGTCAGCAAGGTGTATACCACAGTGCTTATGCACACAGGCTCAGGTGCTGAAGTATATATGTGTGCTGCTTAATAGCACTAATTCTTTATACTAGAGTCTTGACCTCTCTAAACCTTAATTTGACTACCTGTAAAGTAAGAAGAATAGTGGTTTTTATTTCATATGATCAATGTAAAGATTAAATGAGATTGATTATGGCTAATTAAATCACTTTTTAAATTAGGGAAGAGGGCAAGTTCATTTTAATAGTTTTAATGCTACATAAATGCAGTACTACTGTTTGTATAGCATATTTCTACAAAAAATAAACAAAAAGTGTGTATTCCAACTTTTAAGTACATTCTACATTTTAGATATTCATATAAAAGGTAGACTTTACTAACAGCCCTTAGTTCAAGTCTCTCCCAGGATTCCCAGAACTTGGCTGACCTGCAAGTGCCACAGCGGTTGGAAAGCAGAGATTATCTCTGAAGCTACCTCACAATACATTTCTGTATATCAGACCCTATGCTCTGTTTTTCCTTTCAAGAAAATAATGAAACTTTTTTTTTCCTCTTAGTTATATGGGATGTGGGAGATAAAATGGCATATTCCCTTTGACAACCCACTAACCAACTAATGTAGAGAAAAGACTATAAAGTACTGCATGGGGAAAAATCAATTCATTTCTTCATTTTTGTGTATGTTGGGTGCTAAGTAAGAAATTCACTAGCCGATTTGGTCATCTACCTTATCTTAGGGTAAGGTGCTGAGTGGATCTATCTATAGATAGAATCATAACTCTTGAAAATGGATAGTTGACATTGTGTCTGAAAGTCATTTTGTAGTTTAATTGTTTAGTCTAATGAGCAAGAAGATATTATAGGGGCTGGGATTGTGGCTCAAGCGGTAGCACGCTCGCCTGGCATGCGTGCGGCCCGGGTTCAATCCTCAGCACCACATACCAACAAAGATGTTGTGTCCGCCGAAAACTAAAAAATAAAAATATTAAAAATTCTCTCTCTCTCTCCTCTCTCACTCTCTCTTTTTAAAAAAAGAAGATATTATAGTTTTATTGAACTTGCTATAAAAATGAACACTATGCTAAAAGTTCAAAATCAGTAAATAAAAATCAGTGAGATTCATGGAAGTTACACAATTAAGGCCAAGTATCATATACTCTTGCAGATGTGTACATTTGCTTCAGGCAGAATTTTTAATTTTCCTAAAGGCTTCTTAAAGGAATAACACTCAAGCAAAATCTTAAAACTATGAGTCAGAGTTAATCAGGCAAAATGTGGGAGGCTTGTGGAGTGTGAAAGGCATTCTAGGGGGAGGATGCAGCATGGGCAAAGGCAAGAAATGACACAGCATGCACACTTTGATGCTACTGAAGCAAAATTTAGGGTGGAGATTGGTAGGTAAGGAAGCTAAAGAGGAGTGTAGGAGCTGGGCCCCAGAAGACCTTTCCTGCTTTGTTAAGGAGCTTGCCTTCAATTTCATAGGTAGTGGAGAGACACTGAATGAGTGTAAACTTTATGTTTTATGTTTATGAGTGGAACATCATTATCTTTGCTCATATTCATTGCCTTTCTTCCATCTCCACAACATAAAAAGTTAATGCACTTCTAGGAGTGCATTTCACTTCCAATCATCAGCAGATTTTGGCTTACAATGCTATAAATATATTGGGCATACATTTTCTTCTACATTTTTTGGATACTTTATTGCTTTTTTGGTAGCAATGATCTAACTTGGAAAAGAAGAGCTGACATTTTTATTTGTTTACTTTCAAGGTGCTACCACATGATAGCAAAGCTCGAAGACTTTTTGTAACCAGTGGTGGACTAAAAAAGGTTCAAGAGATAAAAGCAGAACCTGGTTCTCTCCTTCAAGAATATATCAACAGTATTAACAATTGTTACCCAGAGGAAATTGTGAGGTGAGAATATGGACTTCAAAAAGTTCAAATTATGTTGTAGTGTTTTTGGTTTAAAATCTAGATTTTTATATTCACTTTTCAAAATGTGTACTTTGAAATACTACATGAGGCCAGTGAATACCTTGATTTTTTTCTTTATCTCTTTTTAACCTTCTTCAAATTGAATTATGTTCTGATTTATACATTTCCAAATCAACCTGGAATATTATTTAAGGCATTGATACACTAATTTAATATATGCTACTAAGGAATAACCAAATAGAGAGTCTAAATTAAACTGTTTTTAAATTGTAAATACCTGTTTTTGAAGAAGCCTATGGATTGTGATTTTCATAGTTTCCTGTGTATTCTTTTTGTTTTGAGAGAGAGAGAGAGAGAGAGAGAGAGAGAGAGAGAGAGAGAGAGAAATTTTTTGTTAATATTTATTTTTTAGTTTTCGGTGAACACAACATTTTCATTTTATTTGTATGTGGTGCTGAGGATTGAACTCAGCGCCCCGTGCATGCTAGGCAAGTGCAATACCACTTGAGCCACATCCCTAGCCCCCCTGTGTATTCTTAAGCTCACATTACATTAATGGAAGTATTATGGTAGAAAAGAGATGTTGAGTAATAAAAAGAAAGTTACTATGTATATGAGAAAAAATACATAAATAATATGTATGATATGCTGACATGCAGGTATCTCAGAGTAATCTTATAGGAAGCTATGTTCAAGATTATTATTATTATTTTGTGGTGCTGGTGATAGAACCCAAGGCCTCACATATTCTAAGCAAGTGCTCTACTCCCAGCCCAGATAAAACATTTTTAAAATAAAGTTGATCTGCAAGCATTAAACCCAAGTCTCAGTTCTTGTAGGCCTAATGGAAAACTATACCATTAAATCCAAAATAAATACAAGCAATTTTACCAAGAAAATAATAGAATGAATTAAACAAATGAATTTTGAAAAATGCTCACAAAGAATGAAGACTAAAAGGTATATTTATTTATGGTTTTATAATCTTATGCTAAATTCTTTATTCACTAATATTGGAAAATATAAATTGCAGTTTTTAATGTTATAGCATATATATAATTTATAACTTTCATTAGTTTATTCTATTTAATATCAATTTTTAATAATATGGTAACAATAATTTTTAAAGCACACAAAAATGTTATGATAAAAAGTATTTTCTGTTCATGTATATTCAGATAGAAAATTCTTTCATGAGTTGAAAGTTTATATACTTTTGGGAAGCTTATGCAAACTCCTTTTCCAAAAGAATTCTAATAAACCAGCTTTGAAAAATATTAATTAGAAGAACAATATATCATAACATGTATAATTACTATATAGAGAATACACAAATATTTTTGTGTAGCATAAAATATGTATGAAACTACTAAATTTGGGATTATAAAAATCTTTTTTCAGCTGAGTGTGGTGGTACAACCTGTATCCAGTGACTTGGAAGACAGAGGCAGGATAAACCTGAGTTCAAGGCCAGCCTCAGAAACGTTGTGAGACCCTGCCTCAGAATAAAAAAATAAAAAGGCTGGGAGTGTAGCTCAGTGATAAAATGCTGCTGGGTTCAGTCTCCAGTATCCACCTCAAAAAAATCTTTTATTAATATTGTTACATTAATTTTTATCGTTGGGATATATGTCCCTGCAGGAAGAATGCTGTTTTTATATGTCTAAAATATAACTCCCAGTTCAATTTTCTAAAAAACAAAATTAAAGAAAAATTGGGGGGAAAAGACAAATTAAAAGATTCCAAAATGGAATTATGTGTTAGAATTAATCAATGGTAAGTTACTTTCTTGAATAGAAGTTTTCTTTTTACTCCTTTTAAGCCATATTTTTAAATTGAGCACTGAGGGAAATTAAAAACTGTCCCATTAGAATTTAATCTTCCTGGGCATGGTGACCTGTAATTCAAGTGGCTTGGGAGGCTGAGACAGGAGGATCACAAGTTCAAAACCAGCCTCAGCAACTTAGTGAGACCCTGTCTCAATAAAAATAAAAAAGGGCTGGGGATGTGGCTCAGTGGCCCTGAGTTCAATCCCTGGTACAAAAAATTTAAAAAAAAAGAAAAAGAATCTGGTGCATTGTAAAAATATCATTGTAAAAGTTAACTTGCATTCTGTCATCTGGGGTGTCCTTTTAAAAATTTGTAATTATCTTGAGGAATTTTAGTTGGCTGACTTAAAAATTTTCTAGTGTTTTTTAAAGCATTAGCTTCTATAATGTTTTATAGAATCTTTGAAACATTGTTTTTCTGTAAAAATAGACAAATATATTTTTAAATGTTTTTATTTTTGCAATTATATATTTCCCAAGAATCACTTATCCTTTTAGAACTTTTACAGCTAATTTTTAGAACTAATGTAAGACAGATGATCAGTAGGTAAATATTTAGGCTAATAACAGATGACAATGTATTTCATATTGCCAATTTTAGTGATCTTTAAGGTAGGCCTTAGAAGACCTAAGGTCTAGGCTGGGCCCATTTAAGCCAGGTGTTTTTTTAAAACTCCTTTGTGTTCTGTATCTCTGCCTACACTGGAGAGGGGAAGTGGATTTTTGGCAACCATCTCATTTGGGGAAGGATTCCTGAGCACAGTCTTCCATTCTGTGTACGTCTGTATCAAAACAATATAATAATGTTGCTATGATACAATTTTATATAGGTCTCAGATAAAGTTAATTCACTTCCATTCTTAAAGAGTGTTTATAGAGGTAAGTCAGAATAGCAGTGGTTGACAAGTGAGGGGAAGGAATTTCTTGCTCTTTTGGGTGTGTTCATTTTGCTTCTTTGATGAGAACTATGGCTGCAATCTCAGATTTAAGTGTCAAAACAAACCTAGGTGTCTGTCTTGGTTTCATCTGCTTACTGTGTGACCTTGGACATAATATTTAAACCTTTTAGCCTTAGTTTCTGCATCTGTAAAATGTAGATAATTACCTGTTTGAGATAATGCTTAACTAAAGAGTTTACACATAAAAATTAATCCAGTAAGTATTTCTTATCATCCTCTTTTTGTAACCCTATTCTATTTTTCATTCTCTTGAAGATAAACATTATTATCAGCTAAATTGAATATAATATTATAATAATATTAGAGAAACTATGTAGCAGTTCTTGCCATTTATTATTTTTCACTGTTTTGATGAAAAAATATATCAAGCAAATTTTTGTTTCTTTTGGCATTAATATAAAAGACATAAGATTATTCTGGTTTGATTTAGATTGCATTTGGTTGTTAAGATAGAGTTCCACTTTTCCTGATAAAAATGTCTGTTTGAATTCCTTAACATCAGATAGACTATAGTTGAAACAGGATTTTCTGACAGCTAATGAACAACTTGATATATTTATATGGACCTATATTCTGAGACATATGTCTGTATGCACTTATGGGAAGGTAGCACAGTGTCTACTCTGGTAAGGGTGAGGGGAGAAAGTGACCAGCACATTTTCTTCTCTAGGGGATCATAAGGTTTCTGAGGTCTCTGGGGAAAGAGGTACATCAATGGCAGTTTGGAGCCAAGGAAAAACCTCAAGAATTATTGGCAGATCCTAATTGATTCATTATATTATAAACATTATGTTCAATAGAAATATAATGTGAGCTAAATATATAATTTCAAAATGTCTGGCAGCTACATTAAAAAATACAAAACAAAACAAGGTAAATAAATTCTAATGATATATTTTTGTTAATCCACTATATCCAAATGTTTTCATTTCAACTTGTAATCAAATATAAAAGATTATAAATAAGTTACTTTATAGTTTAGAAATATTTTATTGCTTCCAGCACATATAAATTCAGGTGCTAAATTTCACTGGAAATACTTGAGCTATATTTAGATTATGTAAAATTTGCACTTAAAAAAGTAGACTCAGGGAGTGGGGATAGTAGAGGATAGGAAAGGCAGCAGAATACAACAGACACTAGTATGGCAGTATGTAAAAACGTGGATGTATAACCGATGTGATTCTGCAATCTGTATACGGGGTAAAAATGGGAGTTCATAACCCACTTGAATCAAATGTATGAAATACGATATATGTCAAGAGCTATGTAATGTTTTGAACAACTAATAAAAATGTAGACTCATAGATATTCTAAATATACCTAATTGTTTTTCAATAATTTAATTGCCAATTTTGAATTTGAAATTAAATTTAAAAATTCAGTTCCTCAAACACAGTAGCCATATTTCTAGTACTCAACAGCCACATGTCGGGTGGTTGCTATCTTATTCAGCAGTACAATTTTAAAGATTTTATTAAAAGTTTTGTTTTCTAGCCTTCAGTTTTTTGCAGTACTGATGATTGAACCCAGGACCTCACACATGCTAAGCAAATGTTCTGCTATTGAACTACATCCCCAGCTCTTTTTATTTTATTTTGATACAGGGTCTGGCTAAGTTGTCCAGCTGGCTTCAAACTTGGTGATTCTCCTTCATCCACTCCCAAATAGCTGGGATTATTAATGTATGCCTCCACGCCCAGAAAACCTCTTGCATTTATACAAAATGTACTTTTCTTGTGTCTGACACATTTATAAGGCCTAGGAAAGTGAGGCCTGCTTTAAAATTTGTGACTAACTCAGACCAGGAGAGAAATATTTGTGAATTCCTTAGTATAAGAATACTTCAAAGAAACCCATTGGTGAAATGATTTTTTCAAGCTTAGCAGGCCTTTTGAGGAGACACATTTTTTAAGGTAGCTTTTTATGTATGTGTGTGTGTGTATGTATATCATTATATATATATATATATATATATAATGATATATATATATAATGATCTGTTTAATTATGACTGTGTGTAAGCGTACTACTGAGAAAACACATCCCTGTTTTGTTCAGCTTAACTTGACATTTGTGGAAGAAATAAGTATATACAAATTATGAGTTTTTAAATCAAGCATCTAGGCATAAAGATAAATAATAAAGGGCAAAGCAAATCCCTAACAATAGATTTTATCTAGAGAAAACATTTCAGAAGCTTAATTATTTTGAGTGTTTTGGAAATTTTTAAATTATACTTCTTTAGATTTTTAAATCTATCATATTCTAGAATACCTGACAAATTTTATTTGACATGTTTTTACATATATGCAAATTTTTTCCAGGCATACCAAACATCCAACAATGCATTAATCAATATATTTAATACTTTTTTATACTAAAAATTTTATAAAATGTTCAGTGTATAGATATAAATTCATAGTACTAAATATGCCCAAGAACTAATGAAAATGGTTAATTCTAAATATATATGATATAAATATTTGCAAACCATTTATTAAATACTTCTTCAATATGAATTAGTTTGTTTTTATTGGCAGACACTTAGAGGGTTGGCAGCGTTAGGGATGTGGCTCAGAGGCAGAACACTTTGCTTCGCACATGCAAGGCCCTGAGTTCATTCTCCAGTACTACACACACACACACACACACACACATACACTAAGAAATGAATTCTAAGGCAATCAGAATGTGGAATTTGATTATTGATAAGTTATATAGTCTAATTTATGAAAAAATCTAGCTATATGGTATAATTTATGAAAAAATTCTATCAGCTATGACTCTTAAAGCAACATTACTCACTTGATATAATAAAGTCTCTTTAATAAGATACTGTCACTGGATCAAAGGTTTGTACTTGGAAGACATCCCTTTTGCCATTATATTTATATTCCTTAAGTGTTTTGCTATTTGTGAACTGATACTCTTCTTTGAGTCTCTCTAAACTTATGCATAAAGCATTACTAGAACACAATTATTCAGGGTTTATGTGAGACTTTACTCACAGAATTATTTCAGATAAACTCCTTAAATAAATTTTATATGTCTACTGTGCTGACTTTAATAAATATCTAATAGCAAATTTTCTTTCCCAGGTACTATTCCCCTGGATATTCAGAGACACTTCTGCAGAGAGTGGACAGCTATCAACCACTAATCAACTAAACAAAGTTATATATTAATACTCAAATTCACAGCAGAGAATTTGTGATTGCTGTTATAATTGTTAAAGTTCTTTAAAAATATTCAAGCTAAGTACATTCTAGATTTATTCAATGTTACATACCTTTAGATAATATTTTCTAAATTTATGCAATACTTTAAAAATTAGTAGCTTGAATACATGAGGAAATATTCATATTCATTTGTAAGCATAGGATTTGTATTTGCTCTAAAGGTAGATTTAAAAAGACATAAAAGGGTTTTAAGGTATCTATTATTTTTCTGCTAAACAGCACTCATACATACCCACCCCCTCCAACTACACAGAGGTAAGAGATAACGTTTAATGGTTTTTTTTGGTCAATTTCCTTTGGCAAGGAAAAACTGATCTTGCAGATTACACATTAGGGTCTAGAAGAAAAATAGTTAAAAGAGAAACTGATGATGGGAATACAGGACTCCAGTGCTGGTTGCATAAATGCATTAAACTCACAGAATCTAGGGATAACTTGTCAGGTTCTCCAAAGAATTTAAGAAGGCCCTTCTCTTTATCACAACATTTGAAAATTCTTTTTACCTAAAATGTTCCTTATCCTACATGGAGCTGGCTTTGTTCATGAATAAACAAGGAAGTAGGCATGAAAAATGGGCTGTCAGTATTCCCTTGTTCTAGGTTGTTCACTTTCCTAAATTTCAAAGCTACATTTTTTTTTTTTTAGGGATTTAAGGGACTAATTTGTAAAGAATACCTATAGGCTCAAATTTACATACATTTTCACTTAGGAAGCTGTAAAGGTATTAAAGAGTATTTTAATAAAATTTTAAATAAAAGAATATTAGAATTGTTTTTTTTTTTCCTTACCTAGTATTTTTCTGACTTTGGGGAATCTTTGGATTTGGGAGTCTTGTTTTGAATGTGCCTTTAAATCTAAAAGGAATGTTGTTTATGGTGATCTTTCTGGAGACTTTCAGAGAAAGTGACTACCTGGAGAGCCCCCAGGACACTATGGGTCCAATCTGGTTTTCTTTTCAGGTTTCCTTTTTGGATTCTTCACCCCCAACCTCCCACAAAAAGAACCTAATCATTTAATTTTGGCATTTTCCTGGCTCATCTTTGTCGTCATTATTTCCAAATAGTGCATAGTTTGTTGTGTCTTTTAAAATTCATCAAACCCAAGGAATGTCCCATTTTCCCCCCTTATGACAGGCTAGGATTGCTAGTGATTTCATTTTTTTTGTTTTAGTCTGGGGATTGAACCCATGGCCTTGCACATGTTAAATAGGTGCTCTGCCATTGAGCTACACCTCCAGTCCTTGGATTCATTGTTCAATACTTTCTGGGGCCTGTTTTGTTTTCTTGTAGCAATATCTTTCACTCCTTGTGTCAGAAATTGTAACATTATTATTACCAATTTTATAACTTACTTTCTTTCCTCCTATCTTATTTGTCTTATAAGCCTTTAATAACTTGAGAAAGTAAAAGTAGTTTTTATCTTTTTTCTTTAAGACTGTTTTTCTTAAGATGACTGTGTTGGTAATGATGGAAACTAGTTCAACTAGGTTAAAACATCCTCAGATATGATTGGAATGGTGACTGTCCTATTATTGACATTGTGCTTTGTACTTGATATGAAAAAACATTATGCATCATTTCATACATATAAAATAGAACTAAACTAGAAAGTAATAAATATTTAATACTATTCAGGTATGTTTATAATTTGATCATACACAATTTGGAAGTTTTATGCTTTGAAGTGTTTCTTGACATAAAACACTTTAAACAACATGAAGCTTTCTTTACTTTTTAAAAATTCTGAGTTTTTTAATAAAAAATCTTTTTCATTTGTATTAGAGCAAAAATAGTGTCTCTCATTGATGATATCCTCTGATATTTTCATTCCTGGTTTGAGTTGTACCAATCCCAATTCTCTATGTAGACTAACTAACCACTGTCCCACTGTTCCCAGCCCCTTGCAGTTTATTTAAAATTCAGTTATTACCAGGACCTTTCACTGATACAAACTGTTTTTATGACTTCAGTTCAGGAATAGAATTGGTTGAACCTATTATTATAGATGCAACCAGTTTACCTCTTGTGGGCATAGATGAAATGAGTTGGTACCTGAAAGAGATGTTGAAACATCTCTTTAAGAAACTAATTTAGAAACTAGTCTGTTAAGTAGTAAGCCTGATAATAACTTGTTCAGCTTACTTTAAGGATGCTTATGAAAATAACCTTCAATGGTTCATGTAACCATTTTGCAACTGTTCATTTACATAAACATGATGTGTGATTTATAGGAAATCTTATAGTCAATGACAGTCTACACATTTTGATGGGCAACTGTGCAGTATCCCTTCATGCACCACACTCTTGGATAAGTAGTAGAGTTTCAGCCAGATGATTTACGATAAAGAAAAACTACATTTCCTGCCCTCATGGAGTTTTCTAATATAAACACATTTCCCCAGACATGGAAGTGGAACAGCCACAAGACACTGAACACAAAACAGGCATATTTAATTTAGCATGTAAAAACAAATGACAACCTCATATTTACAGGACATTGACCTGTTTTTCTAACCCTTTTCTCTCAAAGAAAACCCTTTCCCTTAAATAAAAAAATGAAAGGTTTGCCTATTTCTAAACTTGATTTGAGATCCTGCTTAACATAAACCCTGACCTTAAATTCTTGGGTGAGGCCATCTCCAAGATTTTTCTGATGTGTTTTCAAATAGCCAGCCCTTTGATTAAGATAGGTTCTAGCAAATGTTGGGACTGATTTTGCCATAAAACCACTGTTTAGGAAATACTGGTTTGAAAGGATCAAGTGACAGTCTTTGTAATTATTGCAGATACCAGTTGGTTAAAAGACTTTTGACTTCTAAAAGTAGATTTGTCCATACACTTACTTTTGTGGAAATAAAAATACTTATATTATTTTGTTTTAAAGATGCCTCATAGGCTAAGCCAAAAAATTAGACCAATATTCAGTGATCCTGCTTTAAAGAACAATGGTGGGTTTTATTGTTTTTGTATATATCAATAAGTAATCTTCTGAAAAGTTTAGATAATATAATTAAAGAAAAAAGCAAAAATATCACCCTAGATCTCATAATCTGGAAAATAATTGTCATTATCAACACAATTTCAAATAGCTCTTAAGCCTTTCTAGGTTAAAAAAGAAAATTGGCAAAATGTATTCAGTGTATACATGAGGTTTTAAGATAAAAAGCAAGAGTTAACAACATTTGCTTGTTTTGCAGAGGATGGAGTTTTCAGTTTTTCTTTTGTTTATGTCAGGGTTTAGGGAAAAGTATTTTCCTGGTGACTAATTTAGGAATCAATATAAAATATTTATAACTCGGGCTGGGGATGTGGCTCAAGTGGTAGCGCACTTGCTTGGCATGCGTGCGGCCCAGGTTTGATCCTCAGCACCACATACAAACAAAGATGTTATGTCCACCGAAAACTGAAAAATAAATATTAAAAAAATATTCTCTCTCTCTTTCCCTCTCCCCCGCCCTCTCTCTCTTTAAAAAGAATATTTATAACTGGCTTTCTTTTGTTTATGATTGATATGTTGTCTATAGTAGATTTTTAAAACTGCTGAAATAAGAATATTAATGCATCTATTGCAAAGTGATTGGTATATTTACACAGTAAATAAAACCTCAGTTTTTCCAGGAATATAGAATTTTTGATAATGCCCTCTCAAATTTATACTAAAATGTATTTTTGGATATAGAGTCCAACTCTTTGAGAACTATTGTAAGCTATATTGAGTTTTCTGTTTTCCTTATTTCTGTGGCATGTACAGTGTTCAAATCATACAAATGTCATTAAAAGGCCAAAAAGAATATCATCATTTTCCCATTTTTAACTTTGATAACTCAAGCATTATCTTTTTCTTAGATGAGTGAAATTTGCTCCTTTCTTGTCAGTCCCCAGTGTCACCCAGCACTGTGGCAAGCATGAAGTAGTGGCAGGTTGGACTGAGAGGTAAGGCTTCTGGGTATCTGCATGAGTTAGGCCAGGCAGCCCTCTGCCTGTGGTCAAGTCTCTTCATGTTCCCAGGCATTAGTTTTCTGAAATATCATTGTGTAGGGTGGAAGAGAACAGACTAGACTCAAAGAGACCTGCTTTAGAATCTCAAAACGACTCTACCCAGAGTCAGTAGCCGTGGGCAAGTTAGTAACAACACCCACTTCATAGGATCCTGCAATTAGAGGGTGACTGAGCACAGGGATTGGTGTGCAGTAAGCAGTGCTGGCATTAGGTTATATGATATCTTTGTGTAAATAGAAAAGGATGTTCAGTCCTCAGGACACTTTATTTCTATCTGGCAGAAATTATTGTAATAGCCTTATTTTGTTAAAGCAAGACACTTTACTGCCATCTGCTGGAAAATTCTCTTTATAAATACACAAATCCATGATGTCTAATATGTAAACCACACCACCCAAGAAGTGCTGGTGCCCTTGGATAGTACACAACCTGAACAGCTGTGCACATAAGTGCTCAATAAATTGTATTTGCTACTCTCCTTTTTATTTTTGTAAATAGGATTTGGAACAGAATTCTAGATAGCTATTATAAAAAGATTCATTTAGAAAAATTAAAAAGCTAAAGTCAATTTTAAAAATTAGCATTTTGCTACGAAACATGGAAATATTTGTGCTCTCAGCTTCCTTCACTTCCCATTTCCCCCAATGAAAAGTATGTTCTATGATAAAACCTGTGATTTAAATTAGTAAAAATACTAATTAAACCATTACTCTTGTGTTTAATAAAACAAATAAGGGGACATATTTTATGCACCAAAAGCAAAGCACATTTTGGGAAAACCCATATAAGCCTTTTCATTTTGATTTTAAAATTGGATGAAAAAATATATCATATATATAATTATATATATGTGTATATATGTATATGTACACATATATATATAATTATATATATGTATATATACGTGTGTATATATACATATATACACATATATAATTATATATATGTCATTATTGCAAGACTGCAGATCTCTGGAAAGCACCTCTGCCCGGCTCTACTCACCTTTATCTCAGAACCTGGGATGGGGTATAACTTCTAGCCAGGTTAGTCTTTAATAAAGGGATGTGTGGTATGTGCACTCTTTTGTGTCCTAAAGAAAAAAATGGCTTATTTTCAGACCTAGCAGTACAATCATGGAAAAGACTAACAGTGGGTAAAGGACAGTGTATTGAGAATGGGAGTAATCTCCCAGAGTATAGAATACACCACAATGACAAGGACTGCAGGTGCCAGGGTGACTCTTGGAAGTTGGGAGGAATCAACAGCCCATGGTAAAATGAGGTGGAAATGCCACAACTGCCACAGCAGACTGGGGAAAAGTATCAAGTGGCTCACAGAGGAGGGGGCATCCTGAAGTGTACCTGTGTGGGGATGGAAAGCCACCAGCAGGCTGTGATCTAAGGAAGCTCCTGAGAAGGCACACACCATTTACCAAAGTGATGAGGAATGCTTTGTTAAAGAGGGCAACAGTCACTGAGGACCTCAGTGGAGGCTCTCTCCTATGTGCAGGGGTTGACTGGAGGAGACATTGTCACAGGACTGTGTTCCTTCTCAGAAATAAGGATGGTAGGGTCCTGAAGTAATAGAGGCTGGTAGCAGTACTTAACTGTCAGAAGGATGGTGTGCAGTTATTGTAATTAGGGGCAAGGTTAGTGTTGCAGCCAGTGACCTAATCCATAGGGAGTTCTGAAGACAAGTTAATAGAACTCAATTTTCTAGAAGCAAGATAAATGAGTAATCAACAAAGGTTATCTATTTGTGAAGTAAAAATAAATCAAGAATGCATAATTTAGAGTCCTCAGGACAGCTGTAGTATTAAAAAAGTCACAGTCAATAGCCAAGTTTCCAGACCTAAGTCCATTTTCAGGCTTAGAAGCCATTGTCTGAAGAAGAGGTTGGCATGGCTCTATGAGAACAGAGCTGAAACACCTCAACAAATATATTCAGCAGTTACTTCCTAGCACTTAAGAATATTGTTCCAACTATGTTACTAGGTAACAGAGCTCTGCAGCAGATATTGATACTAGCACAATAAGCCCTGCCATATCCCACAGCAGACCCTGCCTGTGGTATTGGTATTAGAGGGATTTGGTGGGGGAAAGTATGCCAGGGAGAGTTATTGGGAATCCAAATAGAAGAATGAATGTCAGCATAGACTCCTAGGACTATAATACAAAAATGGATGCTGCTATATAGCAACCTGATTTAGGGTGACCTTGAAAAAGATGAGAGGAAATATCCTCCAAATGGGCAAAGTTCCTGCTGATGCATTTGGTCATATACTTCATATGGAAAGAAGAGCAGCTCAAATATGCAGGCTCAAGGACAGTAGTAAATGGGGCAGAAGTTTAGTTAGGGCTTAGAAGGAGAAATGTTAATATAAGTGTGAAGAACTTTCTGTCTCATATTAAATCTCTCACAAATTACTCCATACTAAAAAGGGGAAGAGAAACATTCATGACTCAGCCATGTACACTAGTCAGCAACCATGAATGGTTACTGTAGTGCTGGCACAATGGGAATATGAATATGAATGGAGCAGCCATAGTGGCAGGGATGATGGCTATGTATATGCCCAAGAGCACAGACTTCCATTCACTGAGCTACTGCTGCTACCAAATGTCTGACTCATCATAATAAAAAACTAATGGTGATTCCCCAGTACAGCATCCTCTCTCCAGTTGTCCAGCCAACCATCTGGAGGTGAGTCAACTTCAGTGGACTTCTACCCTGAGAGAGGCAGGAATTCATCTTGACTGGGATTGTTACATATTTTTTGCCGTTCCTATCCAAAGGATCTCGGCCAGCACCACTAAACATAAGATCACATATTCACTGCCTTGGACCATTCTGTACCATCCTTTTGAGACTCCAGTTTAGAAATAATACCCCACAGGTTGAGATGCCACCCTAAATCAGTGCCAGATATATGATGCAATGTCCCCACTAGACAGAATACATGAGTCTTAGAACCATTGGGAGTGGGTTAGAGAATAGGCATGGTTCTTCTATCATTCCCAGTGGTACAATGGAGGACTTATGCTTCTTATCCCCCAAACTTTAGAGTCTATGAGTTAAAAGGTGTTGGTTCCCAGAGAGGTAATACTTCATGAATGGACAGTTTCGGTGCAGTACAGTTACCACTCAGTTACTTTGTCTCCTTATGCCAAGAGCCAGCCAGAAAGGAGTCGTTATACTAACAGAAATCATTGATCTTGATCAGCAGGAGGAGGGAGGTCTTCAGTCTTCATTACAGAATGTAGAAAGGGAAGAATTTTAGGTACAATGAGGGTCTGCTGTTTTATGTCTTGTTGTTCCATGCCTAGTTTTAACTAAAAACAAGAACAGAAGCCCATGTCTGGGGTAGGCATGGCAGCCAGGTATATGAAAGTCTAGTCACCTCACCAGGAAATCTGGCTAGACCAGCATGGCTGCTAGCTCAGGATGAAGCACTTAAAGGATGTGGGTGGGGAACCTGGAGGAGAGAGATGATGAATCAGTTACTTCTGGTTTGAGATCTATTAAAGTTGCAGTGACTATAGTTTTCCCACTAACCTAAGTTTCCTCAGTAATAAAGGCCAACAAGAATTCTGGAATATGCTGGGCACTGAGTGAACTTTTTATTAGTTGCACATGACAATACAATGATCTTGACATACCATACATTTGAATCAAATGGGGTATAATTTCTCATTTTGCTGAGTGTACAGGTTGCAGCATCACATTGGTTATACAGTCATGAATATACATGAACTTAATATTAAGAAGCAAGTAGAGCTAAGCAGTGCAAGGGGTGAGCTATAATAAATACTCCAGCTGGGTGCACTGTCTCATGACTGGAATTCCAGTAGCTCGGAAGGCCAAGGCAGAAGGATTACAAAATTCGAGGCAAGCATCAGCAACTTAATGAGACCCTGGTCTTAAAAAATAAAAAAAGACTGGGTATGTGCCTCAGTGGTAGAACACTCCTGGGTTCAATCCCCAGTATTAAAACACACAAAAGTAAATAAATTCTTTAGAGCTCCTCTCATATCCTCTCTTCAGGGCCAAGAGCAACTCAGACTCCAGGTGTTGCAATTTTTGAGTCATACTTTTATATCCTTATCACAAATATGAACCGAATTAAATCCTCAACTCTCAATCAGAATGAATCTTAATAATGTGATAAATCTTAAAGTATGAATTTTTAAAAATTAAGAACACATTTAGTTCAACTAGTTCAAACTGGAATACAACCAAACCAGAACATTAAATATTCTCAGATCTAAGACCAAATCAAAGTTCTAAACTTTGCACATCTGGCCCAGGGTAGACTCCATAGCCTTAGCAGTCCCTTGCCAATTAGAAGATCCTGTCTTTCTTGCATCAGGTTAGCTGATAAGTGTCTTTCAAAGTATGTTTTTACCTAACGTTAGGGAAAATGGCTAGAATTTTAAAAAATGAACTTACATTTAGTTATCAAATTGGTTCAGAGGGGAAAGAACACATCAGTTATTTTTCAAAAAGTAATTTCACACCCTCCAAGTCACCTGGCTTTGGTTAACCTAGAAGCTATCTCAATTCTAATCTGACATAGCCTACCTAATGAAAGCTGTAAGTAGAGAGAATTCTTAAGCTCCTTAACAGTGGTGTTGCCTCACAGTTCGTCAGAATCTAGGTTTCTCATCCAAAGGTGGGGAGTTTTAAAAACCCAGTATTCATATGAAAAGTTATTCTCAGAAGCCCTTTGTTGTTGGTATAAGAGATTGCATGTCCTAATATGTCTAGATTTACGCACATTTAGGAGTGCAACCAACTTGATTCATTTTTCTGTTCAGCATAACACTTAGCATATTTGGCTGGTGCTTGGTAGATGATCAAAAACTAATTATTAGTTTTTGAGGTTACAGAGTTCCATGAGCCTTCCCAGTTGCTGGCAACTCTTGAGGGAACTTTTAGCCAAGACACTTTTATTTGTGGTGTTAGGGATGGAACCCAGAGTCTTGTGCTTGCTAGGTAGGCAAGAACTCTGATTGAGCCACAACTCCAACCTTGGGCAAAGGCACTTTTAAAGTGTAGCTTACCCAAAAAGAATGGGCTCTTTCTAAGCTCTGCTCTATCAGGGCTGCTGCCACTTTGTTTACACTGGGCATTGGAATCTGGTTGTCCTGTCAGCCACATTTACTCAGCTAAGGTTAGCAGTGCCTGAAGCCACTCTTCTTAGGAACTTTAAAGTGGTAGTAAAAGGACCAGTTTGGAAAAAATGAACGTATACTGTAGGATGATTTTAAGAGTTTACCCAAGCTTGAGCTTGAATACATACTCTGCGTGCATAATTGCCAATCAGATTCTCCTGGGAATTTTAGATTTACACATCTAGGCAGCAATGGCTGAGTCTTTGGAGTTGGTAGCTGAGTTATAAATGGCAGCCCTTTGGAGGGATTAATGAATTTCAGCCTCTGAGATATCGAGGACTTCCAGTGCCTATCCTGTCCACCTTGGGGAAGACTGATTTATTCAACTTTCCCTTGAATTACATGAGATGCTAGAGTAGAATATCCTTTCAGTAAATTTATACTTTTACTCAGGTTTTCCCCAGCTGGTCTCTGTTATTTGCAAACAGAAGAAAGGCATTTTAGAGGAAACCAGGTAGACTTGAGTTGGGCTCTGGAAGAACTGGGTTGCCTCGCAAAGCAGTGGGAAAGGGGAAGGAAAGCTGAGTACTGAGTTGGGGTGAAAGCTCTAAAACAAGTTTTGCCTTTCTGCCCTGTCAACTGTGGGCAAGAAACGGCCAAGCAGACAATTGACTGGAGCTCAGCCAGGACTGCAAAAGACCATACTGAGTGAGGCTGAGTTTAAATTTCCATTCCAAAGGCAACAGAAAAATGCTCTTTCTCACTCTTTCTTGCTTAGGGAAGTTTCCTACAGTTCTTACTCCAACTGACTGAACTCTTGTTTTCTGTTTCCTGCCTTACCTATCCAAGGTGCCAACTAACCGCCAGTGAGAGGGACAGAGTCTTTTCTGATTCCAAGCTAGTTCTGTGTATTCTTAGCCTTTTCATTGAGCCCCAGGAAGAAACTCAAATGGAGATATGATCCTTAACTCTTCTCCCTCTCTCCTCCATTTTACCAAGTATCCCATTATGAGAATATAGGAGATAAATCCTGACAGGTTCAAGTCATCTATTTAAATAAGTTTATTCGATGCCGGTGAAAAAGAAAGGCTAAATTAGGAAAAGAAAGAAAGTTGTGAATTTAAGAAAAACTACAGCAAATTATGAGAGGAGAGAAAGAAAAAAGGGGAAATTTGGATTCCTTATTTGTGACATGTCTTACTGACAGTTAAATACAGTGGTTTGTTCTGTTTTCTGCCACTCGAGGGTTATTTAATTAAATTCATGACCTAGGATGCTAACCAGTCCCACATCTAAAATAATTGCTTCTCTGTTGGTGAGATGTAAAGCCAGGATTGATTTTCCCCTGGCCGATCGCTCTCCTTTCTGACTCATGAATGTCATCTCCACTCCCCTCCCCACGTAATTTGATCTCTGTATTTGATCCCTATTTAGTAGTACACTTCACTAAACAGATGTCTGAGTAATTAAAATCCCACATGGGTACACTCATCAGTGAGTTACATCTATTTAATAGTCAGCTTAGAAACTTTTCACCCTGGCTTCTTCCCCATCCTGGTGTCATATGTCATTGGCCTTTAGCAGGCTTTAAGTATTAGAGTTCAAACCTGCTATGTTTGTTTTCCTGCATTCATCGAACCTCTCCTCATTTTTGGACAGCATTTTTGTCACAAGTTCCTGATCTCTTTCTCCTTCAACTCACCTGGATTTTCTACCAGCATTCAAATTCTCATTGGATGAATCATCCTAAATATCATTCATGCCAGCACAAGCAATAAAAAATTTCTAAAAATCGGAACAATGTTGTTATAAGCATGGATTAAGAGTGCCTTTTATTTTTCCCCCCTGAGGCATAGTCAAAATATTTCCGTTTGAACAATCCTCCATTTTTTTAAAGAACTCTTTGAGATCGAATACTAAAAACCTGTTTGGCTGCTATAGGTCAAACAAAGGATTTTTATGGCAAAGATTTAGAAAGGGAAAGAATGTGTGTTTGGAACAGGCAGGGGAAGTTTGGAAGGACTTATTACATGGAATCTGGTCACCTGTGAGAGGATTTAGATGGAAATCTATGAAAGTGCTTATACTAAAAAAACAATTTTCTTATGATAAATCTTATGATATTCTATGTAACATTGCATGAAACTTGAGAATAATGTTATAATTTATAGTAGATAAATGAATTTCCCTTGCAGCTGATGATGTGTATTCATTTTAAATTAAAAAAATTTTGAAATATGTATAGTATACCTTTGTTCTGATACTTAACAAATTAGACAAAATCAGAAAATGAGTAGGTGACATTATAGCAAAATGATTATTTTCCTACTTTTAAAGGGATATATTATATTTAATATGAATCATTTTACAAAAGTTAAGTTTCTCAACTTGCATATTATTCTTGAAATGTTTTGATATTCATAGTATTTGGAGTAAAATTTTTAAATGTGATTTTTAAAAATCAAGAACAAGTTCAGAGTTTGATGGTACTGTTTTAGTACTAGGTAAGCAAATTCTAAAAGTATTTAACTTTATTACCATGAAGTATTTAAAAACCAGGTGAAAATCCTTTTGCTCAATGGAAACCTCATTTAGATGGTTTAAGCACAACTTCTAGTCTTCTTATCTAAACTAACTAGGCCAAGTAAACAAACAGACATAAATTAACAAGATTGTTAGAAAAACATTGACATCAAATAGGAGCTAGTTTTTCAGGAAGGAAGAGAGATTCCAAAATAATGGGAATGCTGTGAATGCAATTTCTTTCACTATTTATTATCTAACATAATTCTGGACTTTGAAGAGTCAAGAACTGGTATGATTTCCTTTCTTTGCTGTGTTCAGGATACCCACTTCTTGCCTGTTCTCCAACACCTTTATTCTTTAAATAAATTAAACACAAACCTCAATGTTCACAGGTCTTCTTTCTCTGATCCAAGTTTTTCAAGCCTTATTTTCCCTCCAGTCATTTCTTATTGCACATCTACCCATGTTCTACTGTCAGTTTCTTTCTGATCATTTTTTTTTAAAAAAGATTATAATTCCAATAACCCACTTCTGGCTTCTCACTGCCTTAGTATCAATTGGGGAAATATTCTGACCTCCTCACAAAGTTGTGAGGGTCATGTGAGCTCCTGTGCATGAAGGAACTTTGTACATGATTACTGGCCTCATGAGGGCAAGGAGCTCCCGCCTAGGTCCAAATGACCTGCCTGTCTGCCTCAAATACATCTTCTACCATTTTCTGGTTGCGTGAACTTCAGCAAGCTAATTAACTCTTCTGTACTTCAGGAGAGTGAAAAATATATATTATAAGAATACACAAATCCTGGGTGATGCTTACATGAGACAATTCATGCAGATTATGAGGTCAGAACATGCAGAGAAGAACAGTCCCAGTCCCTTGTTAAGTGCTAACACAAGGGCAGGCACCAGATGGTGTTTCCCTGGAGGTCTGGGTACTTCCTTAGGGACTTCCATCTCCCAGTCTGAGGCCCCTAGGGCCTATTCCCATTGGGGCCCTGCTGAAAACTAAGCTATAATTCTTGAATGTCATCTGTTTCAGCTAAGAACAGGGACAGGATGTGAGGATCCTGGTTCAGCACATCTCTTTTGAGGATTAGCAGATAGATTTGTCTTTCTCCATATGATGATCACTTGGCTTGACTTCTCTAATGCTTTTATTTTAAATGATTTATGTTGATTTTCCAGTTTGTCACCTATTTGTCACAAAAAATTATATCTTCTTTAGTCTGAAAAATGAGGACAGTTAAGGGTATCTACCCCTGAGATTGTAATGAGATCAAATGAGCCTCTTCCAAATATATAAGAAAGCAAAAGTTTTGGGGGTACTTTTGAAAAATAAACTGAGAGAAAAAAACATTTGCAATCTAAATGTTACCTCATACAAAGAAAATGAAGCGGAAACAAGCAAAACGAAATGCACAAATAAAATCTGGCATTCTAAGAATGGGATAAGAAAGTGATTCTTCCAAATGAATTATCTTCTTCAAAATGATTCCCTTCTAGTTGATACCCATAATACAATGATGCTGTTGTTGCCCAAAAAGTTTTCCAATTTATTCTTTAAAAGGGTTGTTAAGAACCTTTGTTGAGGTAAAATACCATCTATTCCATTTATGGTATCCATGACAAATTTCTACTTTATAACTGTTCATAATTTTAACACAGATGTTCTGAATGATTATGAATATACATAAATGTATATGATTTCTTTCAATGTTTTGTGGCTCTTTCTCATAAAAAATCATTTAAATATTACATTTTCCTTTACAGTTTCATTTTCACATTTACCTTTTCCACCTGGGATGTATTTCAGCGTGCAATTTTAAATATTTAATTTCCCTCATATTTTCTTCCCAAATGATTGGCCAGTGTTATTAGTACTGGTTATTGATAATCCATATCCTTCTGATTAGTAATGTTTCATTTACTGGTATATTGAATTTTCTTTCAGATATCTTTTCTCAGTAGTTCAATATCCTTGTAATTATTATGGCTTTATAAAATGTATTAACATATGGTAGAGTTAATCATCTGTTACTACTTTTCCTTTTCAAAAGTAAAGTGATTACTCTCTTGCTTTTTCAATCCCAATGAAATTTTTCAACTTCAAAAACATTCCAATGAGGGCTAGGGTTGTGGCTCAGAGACAGAGAGCTCGTCTACCATGTTCTTTAACGTTTGTAGGAATTTTCCCATTGCTTAAAAAATTTTTAATTTTTTCCCCTGGCCTTGATCTACTTCATATTTCTACTTTTTCTTTGATGATTTTTTTTAAGAAAAAGATTTTTAGCACATAGCTAACTTCCCATCATAATCATAGTCTCACGTTATTATAAAAAATGCCCAACTGTTATTCTTTCTCCTTTATGACTATTTATATTTTTCCTATTATATTATCAAAGAGTTTTCTCCATTTTCTTGATTTTTTCCCCAACAAATTAACAATTTTCTAATTCATTTATTTTTACTGTAGTTAATCCCCCTTTCTTGGAGATTTTTTTTAAAAATATGACTCAGTTTACTTAGTAAACTTTATTCTAGTTCAATTTTCCCCTGCTGACTAACCTCACCAGCTTGGTGTGGTTTCAGATGACTTTTGGGTATTTCTAAAAATCTGCTCTCAGAGAAGGAAGATTTGCTACCACTGATGTCATTTAAAAGACTGACTCAGACTCTTGTGGAAAATTTCTAAATAATTCTAAAAATGTTTGAATAACAGCAGTACAATTGCAGCAAGCTTATGACCTATTCTGAAAATAATACCTTTTGTAAACATAAAATTTCAGCTTTGCCAAACATCATCTGCTCTCACATATTTGAAAAAAATCAACAGGTAGTATTTAAAGGGGAATTCTCATGTTTGCTTATTGGAATATCCTCTGGTACTACATGTGTAACCTCAGATATTCTTAAATGTCTAAAAGTGTGTGTAAAAATGTATTTAAACAACCATGTGTACAGCCTAGTGTGTTTTTGCTTGCAATCAAAATTAATCTCAGATGAAACATTTTTCAAATGTAAAGATTAAATATTATAAGCAAGGCAGGAGGACAAAGTTTTCTCTCAGAAAATCAATTCAGTATGATGTTTTGAATAAAGGCAGAATTTTTTTTTCTTCTTAAGAACATATTTTTAAAGGTAATTTTTGAGTGCCTGACAGGCTAGAATTGTATGCAATAAAAATAAGTCTCTAACAAAAAAACACTGCCAATGGAAAGGTAGATTTGCAGGTGTGACCTTTGCCAAGGTATGTAGCAGAAATCATTAGATCCATGTGTTTGTAGATTATGTAACAGTTTTTAAGTGGCCAGGAAAGGGAGGATTTTGTGGTCAGAAAAGTGGAAATGTCCTATTTAACATATGACCCTGGCTGGTCCCATCTCAAATTACTGTTGATCAAGTTACAGCTGGTTGGCAAACCAGGTGGGAGGGAAGCCCAGAGTAAGGCCTGACAAATCTACAATAAACAGTAAGCCTCAGAGTCAGTGGCTGTTATTAAAAACATGAACTTACTGAAATATTAGATATATGCTAAAAAGAAAAAAATGTTTTGCAAAGCATTGTGAATCAGAAACTGATTAAAAAGTCTATTATATCCTTCCCTGATGATTTTAGGAAAGACAGAAGATGGTTTGTGAGTAAATAAAAAGCATAACTAGATCCTCTAAAAGCTTTATGATTATAATTGAAAGAGTTTTGTTTTGCACCCACAAGCGTCTCAAGTTTTTCAAGCTTTTAAATGTTTATAACGAATAAGTGCCTAGGACCTAGGGACTGACTTGAAACACTATGAGAAACCAGTAAATGGAAGCCCAGACTTTTATCTCTACCAACTTCAGATAGGGCCTATTAAAATGTATGTATTCAGCATTGGTCTCAACGGACTGCCTTTTAAAATAACACTTTAATGGGACAGTAGAGTCAAAGCTACACCAGGAAAAAAAAAGTCCTAATTTTGCTTGTGACTGAAATTTTTAGGAAAGCACCGACCTAGAGCCCAAAGGCAGCTAAAGGATTCCCTAGAAAGCTGAGCCTGAGGCCCAGTTTACATGCTAAGATTTGAGCAGAAGGTACATCTGGAGGGTGAGGGGAAATACAAATAGAGGACCCATGCTTTACTCAGCTGAGAGCAACTTTTGCAATAAAGTATAGCCAATTGCTAATTCCAAAAGGCAGCTTCCATGCAGGTCATCATGCCTTGGGATTTTCCATAAAAAGGGAGAAGAGTTTATATGCTACTACTAGTTTTCTGTCTCCTTTTTCATGAAAGCCCTCATGGGGGCTTAAACTTTCTCACTCCTTTATTCGTAATGCCTGACTCTTCCATGCAACTGCCAGGGAAGCCACAGAATTTCATACATTAAAGTTTATCACGTGGGGAAAGTGGAAAGGGTCAGAACATTCCACCATTTGAGCCTCTACGTCAAGAAGGCAGTGTTGAAATCAGACCCTCTCCAGGGGCATGGTGTCTAGAAAGCAAGCCACAACTGGGGAGGCCAGGCCTGCGCAAGAATATGGTGGTGGGAGATAAGACTGAGCAAATCCAGGGAGGTGCATCAACCGGTCTGGTGTGGTTTTTTTCCTTCTTGGATCTAACCTATTCCTAATATTGGTGTCCACCAATCCTTAGAGGGCTGGAAGCAATCACTAATTCAGAGACTACATTGATTTACCTCTCAGATTGTACAAAGTAACTTTTACCCACCATTTTGTCCTTTATCCCCAACTATCCCTAGCAATGACTACCTTTAACTCATTTTCCCCAAACATTTTTGGAGAAAATTATTTTGCCTATAAATATAATAAAGCTTACCCATTTAGAGACTACAGTTTGACAAATTTTGGCAACTGTATAAGTAACATAACTGTTACTCCAATCAAGCATTGTTCCTTCATTACCGCCCCCCCACCCCCGCAAAAAAAAAAAAAAAAAAAACGAAAAACAAAAAGTGCCTTCCTGCTCCTTTGGATTTCATTTGGTTCCCTCTTCACCTACCCCCACCCCCAAGCGAATGGTTTCTATTACTACAGTTCACCTGTTCTAAAATTTCAATATAAATGGAATTAGGCCTTTTGTGCCCCCACACCCCAAGCATAACGCTTTTCAGATCCATCCCTTTTTCCTGTATTAATAATGAGTTGATGGTGGTTCCACCTTGGAGAACTTGCTACATGCTGTTTGGCAACTTTATCTGCATTATCTCCCTTTGAATGTTCAGAACATCCTATTTCATAGGAGAGGAAACAGACTGGGTGTCCCCAGCGTTCTGACTCTGCGGGGAGCTCTGGGCGGCCATCCGTCAGTTTGGCCGGGCGCGCACGCTCCACAGTCCACGTGTGGGCACCTGCCATGAAGCTTGAGGGGACTGATACAGCTTGGCGACGTGGAGAAGCATAAATGCTGACACGACGCCCAGGAAATGCGAGTGTCACACACTCCACTCCCAGGCCTAGGTCTGGGCGGGCGCGAGACTGAGGAGCCCGCGAGGCCCAAGCTGCAGTTCGGACCGACGTCCCTGCCCAGGCGACCGCGTGCTGGACCAGCTGAATGGCCAGCGCAATTACTCTGACCGTGGACGACCCGCAGGAAGTAGCGCCACGACGTTTCTGGAGCCCATTACTGCGAGGATATAAAGACGCGCCGGGCCGCACCACGCAGGGCGTTTCCCTCCGCGCCGCCGCAGGCGTTCCCCTCCGCGCGCGGACGGCGCTACTTCCTGTCCTGACCGCGGGCCTGGGAGGATATCAGACGCTTTCTGCTCGTGGCTGCATCCTTTTCTTGCTCGAGAGAGCCCCGCGGGGCGCGGAGTCAGCACGCGGTGTGCGCGGCCCGGCTAGACCGGGACGAGGGGCTGAGCGGCGCCGAGTCGCTTTCTCTCCTGAGCCTCCCTTTTTACAATAGCGTCGGGAGGCGTCGTTTTAGGGCGCGAGGAGAACAAAGACGCTGGCGTTTTGCCGTCTCCCGCCGCCGCGGTCTGGCGGCCTGGTGGGCTGCGGCAGCGTTAGTTTCCTTCCGAACGGAACGTGGTTATCGGGCTCAGCCGAGGGACTCGGAACGTAGCTTTGTCTGTGGAAAACGCGCTGTCGCGAGGCGACCTCCCGAATGGCTGCCTGTCGCGCGAGGCATACTGGGGACCGCATCCCCCACATCAAAGAAGGGGGAAATGTTTTTTTTTTTTTTAAATATATTTTTTTGATTTTGCTTTTGCTTTTGCCACAGCGTTCTTATTGACATCTGAGCCCGAGAGTCGGCAGGAGTCGAGAGTCACTTGCCTTCCTCCTTCATCCTTAGTATTGCATTCCTTCGGTTTTATTGGATTTCATGCCAGTCTAAAAAATGGAATGGAACTATCTTCACGTCCCTAAAAACAAACAAACAAACACACACACACACACAAATCTTTTTTTTCCCCTTCAGAAATAATTAAATGAGAAACCCCTCACACAGACGGAGAGCCCGTGCTGTGGAATCCTCCCTGTGCCTGGGACACAGACCCTCACAGCAACAGCCACTCTGAGGGACATGTGGAGCCAGGCCAGGAGGGAGGGAGGACATGGCTGTCGAGGGTTACCCTACAGTATGGTTTTTACGAATGGCGAATGAAAGTGCTTGGTCAGACTAGGTGGGAAAAAGGGGGCTGCAGTCAACCTCAAGGGCAAAACAAAAAGTGCTTTTTGAGAGCACTGAAGGAAAGTTGGGGTTTAGAAGAAAGAAGAAGAAAGCTTCACCTTACTGATTACCTCCCACAGTTCTCTTTTCTTTCTCACCATGGCGTTTAAAATCACCTAATAAATGAACATATTTTATATAATTTCTGTGGTTTCCCGCACTTAATCTCTGGGGGGGGGGGAGCAGGGTGTTCTCTGTTCCTTGTTCCCTGGAGCCCGGCCCTGGCAGCATACCTGGGCTTTGTGGAGAGAGGCTGAGTCAGTGAGTAGGAAAAGACACGTTATTTAAAGGTGTTGGGAGATTAAGCACAAAATCAAATGCCACAAGAGACAAGAAGAATCGAGCTCTCCAAATTCCAAAGGAGAGTAATGAAGTGAGCGCTCGCTTCCTTGTTGCTTTCCACTTCTTTCTAGAAATTGATTCTCTGGGGTGAACTCATCCAAAATCTATGAGAAGAATTAAAGTTCTTTCTTAATCTTCAGTGTAATCCCTAGGTACATGCTCGCCTCAGATATCTGGGAATTGGGGTGGCATGCCTGATGAGCAAGACTTGAGGCTCTGGGATTCAGAACCCCTATAAGAGTGACTTGGAAACACTTCTGGGGAGTATGTGTGTTAAATAAAAACTGCTGATCACACCCTCCTAAACCTCCGTTCAAAAATGGCACCCAGGATGATGGTTCATAATGATGGCTTAAATTTTGAGGAAAGTAAAATGGAGTACTTTATTGGGATAAAGAGGATCAAAATGGCCTGCTCCTCTGAAGAATTACTCCTGTTTCAATTTCTTTTTCTTTGTAAATTTGTTTAGGAAAATGCCATACTTTGACTAGGACTATAGTTGGGAAGCTCTTCATAAAAAACAATTAAGATTTCACATAAATGCCTCAGTCATCCACCAATTAAGCATTCTGATATGTAAATCTGGATGTATCCTTGGAGGCCATTTATTCGTTTAATAAATACATTCTACTCAATATTACAATATACTCAATAGGTATTTATTGAGCATTCATTAATATGTCTCACACTGTTCCAGATGCCATATCAGTGAACAGACAGGAATCCTTCAACTCTTTTATATTGTTCCACTCAAGACCTTTCTATCCTTTAGTTACATCTTTTTTCCCCTCTTTTTACCATTTATTTGTCTCACATCTGGGTTCATTCCTTCACTAATTTTTTCAAAACTTGTTTTTATTTTCTGACCTCAACTCATCCAAAATATGAACATATCAAATATGATGAAAGAAATTTTAAAATAAAATTCTTTTCAAAAGCTAATTTTTTAGCTGAAATGTCAGTTTCTTAAATTTTTGTTTTATACTTATATTTTTAAAATAAAGCCTAAAAATGATCTTTTGGTTTTCGTCAGTTGGCTATTATATAATTACTATCCATCAGCTTCTAACCTTCTATGAGAATGTTTCCTTCACCCAGACTTTGCAAGTCCATAACCCATCTTACAGTAGCATACCATAAAATATAGAGAATAGCAAATTAAACATTTTTAAAAATAGAAATGTCCCTCTTCAGGATTTTTTAAAATTTATAAATTATATTAAGCTTATGGGTTGTATAGATGTACAACAGAATTCTAGTGTACAATATAACATAGACTCTTTCAAAACTTATTTCAGTTGCACCATCTCTGACTTTCTTCCACTAGCTCTGTAAATTTTCTCCCTTTTCTTCAGTCTAAAAGAAATCTTTTTCACTGCCTCAAATACTTCCTGAAGGGATGTGGCTTAACTATTATTCTCCCTATTCCCCATTTCACATTTAAATGTATTTTATTTCAAACTTGCTTAAACATTCTTTTGAATTATCCCCACTTCCTTGCTCATCATCACACTGAGGAAAGATGGTTCCTCTTGACCTTTCCCTCACAATTGCACAAGCCTAGAAATCAGGGTTGGATTACCCAACATGCTACTGAGTCTCAATGCTGATTGGCATTCTAGAATCACTTGGGAAGCTTTTTAAAAATGTTGGCCCATCCCTGACCAATTAAATTAGAATCTATAGAGTTAGAGTCCCAATGCTTCCCTCCCCTCCTTAAATTTAAAGATGTAATTGGCTTTTTGCTTTGCATATGTGTGTGTGTGTGTGTGTTGGTGTCTTGCCCACGTCCTGTGTGGGCTATGAATCTTGGATTTTTTGCATGAAGAAGAGTACTGGCTCAGATATACAGTGAAAAAATAACACAACACAGAAAATAATTTTCAAAAGGGTGGGGGAACACAGCTCTACAACCTTAGGGGTCCTGCTTCCACATTGGAAAAAGAGAGAGAAAAGAGGCCTCTCCCTTTTTAAAAAATTTATACAAGAGGGATTCAAAGAATTTCAGTGGAATGTTCTTTTGCCAAATAAGGTAGGAGAGGGCTGTCCAAGCCCAATGGGTAATGTCCAAGTCTGGAGATACAGAGCAGCCTCTCTAGCTGATTAGACTGAGGTCATCACGTGCTTTTGTAATAAGCCACAAAATGACTTGTAATACCAGACCAAAATCTCCTTGGCTCTAAGGCTGAGTAGAGGCTATTCAAATAGCCCAGGCGTGGCCTCCCACATGTGTGTGTGTGCACACATGAGATTCTAGAATTTGGCAACACCTCATTCTAAAAATAGGATGAGTGTTCCATTGAACTGAGCAGAGGAACTTGACTTTACTGACAGAAAAGGATGGCAAGAAATGAAACAGGACAAAAATCAGATCCAGCTGAGCATGGTGGTGCATGACTATAATCCCAGTGACTTGGAGGCTGAGGCAGGAGGCTTGCAATTTTGGGGCCAGCCTCAGCAACTTAGTGAAGCCCTAAGCATCTTAGCAAGGCTGTCTCAAAACATAAAAAGGACTGAGGATGTGGTTCAATGGTTAAGCGCCATTGGGTTCAATCCCCAATACAAAAACAGACAAGCAAAAACCCAACCTGTTCAAATGGGTAGCCCAATCATCTACTTAAGGCAGTGGTTCTCAAACTTCAGTGTTTCAGATTACTCCAGGGGTTTGTTAGAACACAGATTGCTATGGCCTACCCACTGAATTTCTTAGTCAATAGATTTGGGGCAGGGCCCAAGAATTAGCATTTCTTCCAAGTTTATAAGTGATGTTGATACTCCTGGTTTAAGAATCATATTTTGAGAATCACTGTTCCAGGACACCAATAAAAAACAGGGACATCAAAGGGAAAAATGAGAAAAAATTTGAAAGATTTGATATTTCAAAGCTTTGAAGTAATTATGGTACAAATCAGAAAATTGTTGGGCCTCTTTATTTGTGGGTTATGATTTTTAAATTTTATTTGAGATAATATATGTACATATTTATCCGTTATTTTATGATAATTTGATGCTTGTATACAATGTGTAGTGATACATCAGAATAATTAACATTTCTATCTACTCAGACATGGTTTCTACAAAGTGTTGAGAAACTTCATACTTCTATAGTTATCTTGAAAGATATCATAGCTTCTTGTAGCCTAATTTTATGAGGCTACAGAAAACCAGAACTGTTTTCTCCTATCTAACTGTGTTTTGGTCCTCTTTATATAACCTCTCTCCATCCTTCCTCTACCTTTCCCTTCCCAATCTCTCATGATCACTATTCTGTCTTCTGTAAGATTGATTTTTAAGTTTCCAGAAATGAATTAGAACATGCAGTATTTGCTTTCTGTGTCTGGCTTATTTCCTTTGAAGTGTACGTGTGTATGTCTAAATTTTGAATTGTATTTGGTGAAAGAAATGGGGCTACCATCTTTCTTTCATCGTTAGAGTCTAAAGTCAAAATTTCTATAGTTAATCCCCTGTATATTAATGCATTTCTTCATATAAACCCTCAGTTCTCATCCTTCCATGAGAATGGTACTTTCACCCAGATTTTCTCTGACCATAATGAGTCTTGTAGTAACCCATAACAAAAAATTACGTGAAGAATAGCAAAATCTTTCTCTTTCTCTCTCTCTCTGTCATACATGCAGAAGGTTGTATATGTCCCTCCGCTAATTGTTGTTTGACCAGGTCATGGGCTGCTTGTATCTTTTCTTTAGTCAGGGACCACTGAGGAACTCATACTGGTCTTTCTGATTTCCAAGTAATTTTTATTATCTCAGTGACTCCTTCTGAAAACCCAATCCATGTCTATTTATTTCTTGATCTATTTGTATTGGTGCTGCTATGCCTTGTTCTTGTTCTCCTAATCTTTTTTCTTTCCTAAAACCTTGTCTAGCCCTAATAGTGGGTGCATTTGGATTGATGTTATTTGTTAATGTCAAACCTAATTGATCTAGGACATCTTGTCCCCATAAATTTATAGGAAGATGATTCAATACATATGGCTGTATAGTTCCTTCACATCCTTCAGGATCCTTCCAATCTAATACCATTGCACTTCTATGGGGATTAGTTGATACTCCTAGGCCTTGAAGCGTTTGAGTGGCCTGTTGTAATGGCCAATGTTTCGGCCATTCTTGACGAGATATGATGCTAAGGTCTGCACCTGTGTCCAGTAGCCCATTAAATTCATATCCTTGAATATTTAGTTTTAGTGGGGCAAGAATCTAAATTTAAAGACAGCATAGCCCAATCTACACCTGTGGATCCTAATCCCCTGGAACCTCTTTCTATAGTACTACTGGAAAATTTATCATGCAGGCTGAGTATTATTAATAACTGTGCTATTCTATCTCCTGGTGAAATTACTGACATACCTCTTGGAGAACTAACTATAATTTTTATTTCACCTTCATAATCGGGATCAATTGCCCCAGGACTTATCATAAGTCCTTTTAGTGTAGAAGAACTGCATCCCAATAATAAGCCTACTGTTCTTGGGGAAGAGGACCTTTTACTCCTGTGGGAATGATTTGAACCCCCATCTCTGGAGTTAGTACTGCTCTGGCGGAGGCATAGATGGTTGGACAGATGTCCAACCCTGAGCTCCCTCTGGTTTGTCTGATGAGAGATCTAATGGACAATGTGTCCTGGGCACTACCCTAATGGTGTCACTGGATTCCTCCAGTGCCCCGTATATTTGTGGTTGTGGGCCCCAGAGCATTGGGCCCCCCTGTCCATTTTTTGGCAATGGAGCCCAATGCTTTTCTCCATGATATCATGGATAAACACCTGGTCCTTGTCCGTTTTTTGATAACGGAGTACCCTCTATGGTGGTTTGAGAACAGAATTCATTAGCCCAATGTCTCCCTCTACAGTATCATGGGCAATTACCTGGTATTCTACTCCTTTGATACCTAGCTTTGTTAAACCCTCCTCTTATGAAGCAACTCTTTTTAAAATGTCCTGTTTGTTCACAATTGTAGCATGTTTTCAGCCTGGCATCTAAAAGCCTGTTGTACTGCAGCTACCAAGACTTGCCCTTGTTCATTAATGTCTCTACATAATTTAATATATGTGTTTAAATCTCCATGTTTCCATGGTCTAATGGCCTCCTTGCATCATCTGTTTGCTTGCTCAAAGGCTAGCTGTTTAATTAATGGCATTGCTTGTTCTGTGTCCCCCAAAACTCTGGTAGCTGTTTGAATAAGCCTATCTACAAATTCAGCATAAGGTTCATTAGCTCCTTGTATTATCTTAGATAACCGACCTTGTAAGTCCCCATGTCCTTGTAAAGTCTTCCATGCCCTAACTGCATCTGCAGCAATTTGTGAATATATAGCAGGATCATATTCAATTTGTTGCCGTTGACCCTCATAAGGTCCTTTTCCTAACAACATATCTAGATTTCTTTGAGGGTAACCAGCTGCTGCATTTCGCCTAGCTGTCTCTGTGCAAAATTCCTCATTGGCAACCTTCCATAAAAAATATTGTCCTCCATTTAGCACAGTTTTACACATACTAGCTCAGTCTGCTGGCATCATGTCCAAGTTGGTAATGGATTCAACCATGCTTACAGTGAAGGGTGCTTGTTGTTACAGCCTCCTTTAACTGCTTCACTGTTTTGAAATCTAAAGCACAGTGAATTTGCTGCCCTCCTGCCTGCTCAAGTACAGGGCATGCTAATCTTTGAGGTCCTGTCTCAGGATCCCATCTATCAACTATGCGGGTTGGGAGCCCCATAGGATATGTTTTCTCTATAGGCAGAGCTTTTGGTTGGACACTTACACCCTCTGGTGATAGAAAGGTGTTAGTAGCAGCCTCCTATTGTAACTATTTCCCTGATAGTTCTTCCTCCTTTAAATTTTCTTCCTCTGTCTGACTAGCTCAAGAGGCCTTCTCTTTTACTTGATCTAAAATGTCTTTCTCCATGGTCTGAACCTCTAACAATTTACTTAACACTCTTTCGGTTTGTTTTTTACTAATTTCTAATCTACTATAAAGATAACGCAAACCAACAAGATAACACAAAACAAAACCGAAACAGAATGAAACAAAAACAGAACAAAAAATCGTTGTATCAATTTTCCTATTTTCTTGACATGTGCATTTGTGGTCTATTTCTATTTCTTCCTCGGGGCGAACAACTTCAAACCTTGAGCCAACCTTTTTCCCAGTTTGCCTGAGAAAGTTCTAGAGATAGGCAGCTTGAAACAAAAACAAAACAAATCAAAACAAGAACACTTTGTTTTTTGAAATGGTCACCCATTCTGCCTTCCCTCAGGGGCGAGCAATTTACCTTATCACTTACCCTCAGGCATCCCCCCCTCCCCCCCCCAAGGGCCACCAAATGCCGCAGTCTGGCTAGGCACAAAATAACCTAGCCGCCACACAGCTTAACATAACCATTATCATCTCAATGGCTTGCTGGTGTCACTTCTCAACCACTCCGTTCTGGCAAAAATGCCATGCGTCATTCGGACTCCCTTATGGCTCTCAGCACATACACACACACACACTCACACACATACCGCTCTCATTTCTCCCAATGAAACGCCATAAGTCATAAAGAATCTCTTTTTTTTTTTCTAGACAACAGGTAAAAGGTGTCTTGCATATTCAAGCTAATAGCATAGAACCTGATGTACTTGGAGGGCATGCAAATATCATTGCAGAGGACCTGTTAGGACTATAAAAATGAAAAGTACTTTTTCTTTTATATAACTTTCCCATCTGTTTTTCAGTTTATGCTCTCTCTACCATCCCAGGAAATATTTCTATTTCATATGGAGAAAATTGGGGGCAGGAAGCTTTCAAACTTGCCCAGAACCATACAGCTCATTAGGTATGAAGTGAGTGCTCTTGGCTTCCAGACTCTGCATTCTTTTCTTTAGAACATACTGTAATTCAATTGCCAGAACACAGATCTAAAGGGAGGAGGAAAGAATTTGATATTTTTTAACCCTGTAGAGTAGAATGTAAAAAAGACACTCCACAATTTTCAAGTCAATGAAGCAGAGTTATCATAAGGTTAAAAAGAATTTAGATGCAATTTATGATACCTGAGGGAAGTACAACATGAAAAAGGAATAAAGAGAAGTAGAAAAGCTTTTAGGTAAAACATCTGGATAGTTAGCTAATAGTCCTGGGGTCAGAAAGAAATTCTGTTGACCCTCAAAGGAAGATGAGGCAGAAGACTCATGATTTTAGTTAACTCCTGCTGTGTTACAAGCCATCCCCAAATTTAGTTGCTTAAGCAAAAAGTATTTTATTTGCTCACTATTCTTTGGCTTAGGAATTCAGGAAGGAGTCAGTGAGGATGCCTCTTCTCTTCTCCATATGGTTTGACTAGCTAGGGTGCCTCAGCTGGGACTGGAGAATCCAAGATGGCTTCACCCACAGGTCTGGGTCTTGGTGCTATTGGGTGGGGCATCTTGGTTCTCCATGTGGTCTCTCTCTATACACAGTCTTGAGTAATTTGGTAGTTCAGCATGAGCATTTTTATAAGGCAGCTGTCTTCCAAGGGTGTGATCTTACTTTCATTGTATGCTGCCATTCAAAACAAGTCAGAGCCAAGCTGGAGTTGGGAAATGGATTTCTTTTTTTCTTTTTTCTTTTTGGTAAGGGGAAGGCAGGACTACTGGGAATTGACCTAGGGTCTTTATTTTATTTTATTGAGACAGGATCTCATTAAGTTAACGAAGGTTGACCTTGAACTTTCAGATTCTTCTGCCTCAGCCTCCCGAGTAGTGGGGATTACAGACGTGCACCACTGCACCCACCTGGATTCTACTCTGGAGGGGAGAATGGCATAGTCACATTGCAGAAGTGATGTAGTTAGGTTAAGTGAAAGAAGGTAGACCCAAAAGAGTATATTATATATTATTCTATTTATATGAAATTCTATACAAGGCAAGCTATAGTGACAGAAAGCAGATCACTGGCTACTTGAAGCTGGAGGGTGGGAATTGCCAGAAAAAGGGCATGAGGGAACTTTTTGGGGTTGATAGAAATGTTGTGTACCCTGATTGTGGTGATGTACATATATAAATGTACACTTTTGTCAAAATATGTGCATTTTGCAGTAATTATAAGGTAGTTTGCCTTAAAAAAAGGTAGGAAATAGTAGGTATGGAGAATTGTGCAGACCATCTTCAGGAATAACCTACCATACATGAAAACTCAGATCTGACAGAACCTTAAAAATTTGCAGTTTCTTAATTTTATAGATAAGGCAAACGAGGCCTAGAAAGAGGAACTGGTAGTCAGTGACCAAGTCAAGAGTGGAACCCAGTCTTCCTGTTACTCCTCTCATACCCCCATTAGGGTCAAGGAAGATAATACACTAGGCCTGTGTCAGCTGAGACTAACTTAGATGTGAATGTGTCTGGGAATAAAGACTGAAACACATAAACCATCAGTTAATTCCCTTTGTACCCTGGATATTTCCAGGGGTCTCTAGTCCTCTAGTGGTCAGTATGAAAAGTTTAGAGATTCTGTGCTCTGTTCCTCACTCTGAGGAACTATGGACAAGCTCCTGTACTCCCCAAGAACTGATGTCTACAGTAAAGGTAAATGGAGAGATGTTTATTATTATGTTTTTGTCATTTCTTTTTTGGAACTGAGGATCAAACCTTCAGCATTCAAGGCAAGCATTACCATTGAGCTACATCTCAGCCTGGAATCAATGTTTTTTGTGTTTTTTTTTTTAAATAGCAGCTACGTCATGGCCTCCTGTTCTGTACAGTGACATCTTTGAGTTTCTTGGGAGGGAATCTGTGGGAGAGGACAAGAGGCTATGGAACTATTGAAGCATTATTATTTGCTTAGGTTTTACTACACAAACTTGTAAGCTGAGAATTATTGCTAGCTTTTGTAAGGTGATCCACCGAATAGCTAGAGTTGAAATACTAAGAAATAGTAATACAACTCATAGTAATATGAAAATGTTAGTATGGGAGAATTTAAAAATGTGAACAAGGGCTGGGGATGTGGCTCGGGCGGTAGCGCGCTTACCTGGCATGCGTGCGGCCCAGGTTCGATCCTCAGCACCACATACAAACAAAGACGTTGTGTCTGCCGAAAGCTAAAAAATAAATATTAAAAAAACTCTCTCTCTCTCTTTAAAAAAAATAAAAATGTGAACAAACCCACTCTTTTTATATACTTTTTTTCACTCAGGAAAAAAAAATGACTTTGAACCTGTCCAAACTGTCTTAGACATTTATCAGATATATTGAACTACTTTGGATGCCAAAGAACCTTTTAAAAAGTATCTACAAGAGAAATGGCAGAATGCTGTCAGATGAAATGATTTGTGGCTGGTACATCAGAGAGCAGTATCCCGCTGACTTGGGGCAATTACCCAGAGAACAATGGACTTGAACTGAGAATGGAATCTGAACTTTTTGCTACACAAAGTCACATTTGGAAAATGAATGATTCAGCAGAGAATTTTTCCCTTCTCAAAAAAAAAAAAAAAAAAGAGAAAAAGAAAAAAGGAGAAAGAAACAAAAAATCTTTACCTTTTTAAAAAATATTTCTGAAGCTTGGATTTTTCTTCATTTTAGTTTTTAGTTGTTACTTCCCCATTTTTCTGATACCTATGTCTTAAAAATTATATAGTAAGCATTGTATTAAATGAGAAAGAAGACAGTGATTTGCATCTTGGAGTCCTGGTTTCTACCTCATAGCTGTTGGCAGTAAGGAACCTATTCTTTCATAAATATGAAATGCAGTTGCAGAATAACTACTGGCCTAACACTAAAGCCAGGTGGAAAGTGGTGCATTTATGGAAATAACCCAAGACAAAAAATCTGCTCTTGTTTGAATTACCTCAGTTGGTTATAGCTTTGGTACTGAATGCTTTGAGTTGGGTTAAGAAGGGAAAAACAGCATGGGACATAAAGGAATCATCCCAGGGCTCTCTTAGAGGTTAACAGTCCCACAAAAGTTAGCTTAGGTTAGGCCAGAAGTCTCAAAGACTTTTTAAAAAGTTGTATTTCAGAGGGCAGCAGAATACAACAGACACTAGTATTGCTGTATGTGTATACATGGGTGTATAACCAATGTGATCATGAAATCTGTACATGTGGAAAAATGAGAATTCATACCCCATTTGAATCAAATGTATGATATGTCAAGATCATTGTATTGTCTTGAGCAACTAATAAAATAAAAGTTGTATTTCTACTCATGAGGATGTCATATTTTGAAATATCTGGACTATCTAACGTGTATCATTTATTCACAACCCATGCAGCTTTTATTTAGTAAATGCACACTTTGGTGAGGCTTTTTTCAATGCCACTGAGGACCATGTATTACCTAAGGTTCATATGCAGGAGCCAAACATGACATGAAACTCACGAGGGGATGAACCAAGACTTCTAGGTCTTCTACAGCTCTGCCTCTCTGGCTCCTACTTCCCACAGTCACTGCTATTCCTCTGGGATCAATGGTTGCTTGAATCACTTCCTATTTACCACATTGGTGAGGGAGGATTCCCTCTTGGGATTATAGAGTTGGCTAGTTACACAACACCTGACACTTGACAAATGAAATTGACAGCAGTTTATTAGTCATGTATACTCATTGCCAAGGGGAGAAGGATACAGAACATGAGACCAAATGGTGGTTGGACTCAAATAGAATAAGCAGGCTGGGACCATGTGAGGCAGGCTTTATAGTATCAAGAGGATAAAGATGTCCCTGGTACCTATGGGAGGATGTGATGGACTTGTTTGAATTCACAGGCTGTGGGAGAATTAAAACCCACTACTCAGGCATCAGCACAAACAGTACCAAGTCCATTTGATGAGGAGGGTTGTTTGGTTAGCAGATCTTATCCATTGGAGCAGAGTGGGAAGAGCTCTCTGTTAGAGCATTTGAGGCCTTTCTGGTTTTTCCCAGGTGTCAAGGCATACATAATATTGGACCTTAACTTTAGGTTCATTTCACAATAGCAAAGCCAAGAAATTGTTTCTAGGCTACTACTTAAATGCCATTTTCTAATTGGGAGGAAAAAAAGTTAAAGTGACAAAGGATTCAATCCAAACCTTTTACTTAATATTTTCAATTAGTCACAAAGCAAAAGTCTACTGAATATCTTCAGGGGCCAATGCTAAGCTAGGCACAGAAATGTGAAGAAGAATGAACCACATCTTAATTGGGAAGGAGCCAAATTGAAGAGATATGGAAGGTAAGAGTAGATGATTATAATACAGAGCAAGGAATTCAGGAACAGAGGGCTGCATATGTGCTATGAGATACAGTAACAGGAACACTTTGTTCTAGCTTCACAGGGATGAGGGACAGTGGGCCCTGAGTTGTAGTTTGTCAGCCAGAGAAGAATGAGCAAGAGTTTGTCAGGTGGAGAAGGAGAGGGCATCATATCAGGGAGGACAGCCTGGGACAGTTGGGGTGTTGTTCCAGAAGGGCTGCCCAGAAGCTTTCGTTTTGTCCACCCACCCACTCCCATATCCCTCTGGTTCTTCTTTCTCCCCTAGACATCTTCTCATATTTGCAGAATCTGATTCTGCCCTTATTTTGATCAGGGTCATTGTTGTTGGGAGTGGGAGTGAGGGAGGAGGAACAGGGAGAGATGAGGAAAACATGCTCAGGGAGCTGGGGAAATAGAATAAACTTCCCTTGTAGGACCATTTACCAAAGGCTGTCCAAATATATGTGTGAGATATGCCAGACATTGAATAGGCTAAAGGTCCCAGTAACAGAACAGGCCAACTGGCCACTGACCAAACTTTTGTTGTAGAATACTCAGATCCCCTGGCCACTCAGCTAGCATTTCATTTTCTGATGCTCTTGGAATCCCCTCCCCCCAACATGCTGTGTTTCCTACCCTTAACCAAAATGACTAATTCCTTCTAAAATACATAAACCCTATAAGCCAAGAAGGCAGGAACTAAACACATAATTTTCCTGGAGTAGAAATAGGGAAGAATGAGGTGAAGGGAAGAGTGAGATGACAGTTTGGGGCACTGTCATCAATGTTCCTACCTTAGATAGGCAAATCCTTCAACTGTGTTTATTTTCTTGTATGATTTTCTGCCTTAAGATGTGCTGGTCCCTTTGATTGGTAATTGCTCTCTTTCTCTCTCCCAGTCCTTCTCATCCTTTAAAGTTTAGTTTAAAAGTCATCTCCTCAGTGAAGTCTCCCCTGCTTCCTCAGGCCAGTTAATTACCACACTCTCAGGGCTGCTTTAGCAGCTATTTTAAACTTTAACACCAAACACATTGATTATGATTCTGTTTGCTTGTATTTCCTTCACTCTTATCTAAGTTCCTGAAGCATTTTTGTTTCCATAGCAACTTGCAGTACTGGGACTTGAAGTAGATAATAGGCAGAAGTTGAATGAATGAAAGGACATGGAAGCCAAACATTCAAGAATCTTGCATGTGGTTCATGCTTTTAACTACCGATTTACGAAAAATAGAGTCCAGAAATAGATGTTAAATGTCACCTCAATACATGATCAGCAAAACCCTGAGTGAGGAAACTCCAGGACAAACAACCCAATTTCTTGAGAAAATTAATTGTAAGGGGGAAAAAAGAGAGTTGGAGAACAGTCTATAATTTAAAGAAGACTTAAAAGACATATCAGTCAACTGCAAAGTGAGCACTTTATCTGGATCTTAATATTTCTTTAAAATTTTATGAGGCAATTGGAAATTTGAATATTGGATATTGATGACATGAAGGACTCATTGTTAGTTGTTTCACTCATGTAATAGCTTTATGCTTATTTTGACAAGACAGTAGTTGTTATACTTTAGAGCTAAGTTCAGAAATGTTTACAAGTAAAATTATATAAGGTCTGAAATTTTCTTCAAAATAATATGGGAGGGAGGAAGGTGGGAAAAGGGTGTGAATGGGGTGGAGTTGGTTCTAAGGCTGGTGTTGTTGTAGTGATGGATTCATAAAGAATCTCTATATACATATTGTATATGTATTTAGAATTTTATTGTACTGTTTAAAAACAAAAAACAAAGATCCTTTTCAGATATAATAATTTTAATAACAAAATTAAAATGATTAATCTTCACCTCAATGTGGAAAAAATTTTAGTTTTTATGTATGCACATGTGTAATTTTATTGTGTATTTATGCTAAAGTATTTCCCAAAAGGACTTTTTTCTTTTTCAAACTTTTTTTTTTAGTTGTAGATGGACACAACTAAATTTATTTATATGTGGCACTAAGGATCAAACCCAGTGCTTCATACATGCAAGGCAAGAGCTCTACTACTGAGCCACAACCCTAACCTCAGGACATTTTATTTTTAAAGAAATTAGTAAAACTAATTAGGAACACATGTTTTTCAGAGTGGCATACAATCTATCATTTAGGAAGTTATAACATCTTAATAATATCAGTTGCAGGCAGGCCTTAGGTGAAAAACAAATTTGGAAAAATGGTTTCTAACCACAATCACTAACAACATTACCAATAAGAAGATGTGGAAGTTTGTTAATTTCCACAAAGTCCAAAGTTCTGTTAAAACATTGGTTTTCCAAGGGTGCTTATCAGTATGGTTAAACAAGGTGTGGTGATATCAACATGTACTGAAATTTAGAAAAAAAAACAACTGTGTTCGATGTTTGCAAAATGTTAATTACTCAGAGCATTTTATTATCTGCATGTTCAACTTAACATTCATTGCCTTTGAATTTTTTAGTGATAAATAAATATTCTTCAAAACCTAAAGATTGTATGTAAAAACTTAACATTTTCTTTGGTCAGACCTGCCCAGTGGACTCTGAGGATGAGATCTCATTACTCTGCCTTTCTTCCCCGACCCCTGACTCTCTGAATCGACCAGTCTTCAGAACTGACAACTGCCATTAAATGTGTGCATTAAATTAACAAAGCAATGTTATATGTAAAAGTTTAGCTTTGGAATTAATTAAAAATATTTCTCACTTTTAAATGTATCTGAAATTTGTACCTGTATGTCTATGTGTTGCTATATAACAGGGTAGAGTAGGGTTAGAGGGTAAGAACCACTCTTTATTGAATTATTATATTTCCAGTTAATATGCTAAGTGCTTTTCAGATATCCTGCATTTACTCTTCCCAATATAGTTAGTCAGGAAAGTTTTACTAATTCCATTTTGCATATGAGGAAAGTAAGAGAAGAAACTTGCCCAAGTTCACACAATTTGTACATGGTAGAGCAGGAAGTTAATGTTGGTTACTTTGTTTTATATTTTTTTCTCCTTGTGCCCCATCTTATTCATTTTCTCTTCAAAATTAAGAGACCCTCCCTTTTCTTTTTTTCAGTGCTGGGGATTGAACCTGGGGCTTTGCACAAACTGAGCTATGTCCTCAGCCCAAGATTGTGTCTTGAGAGGAGTCTTTCGTTAGTCTTTGGGACCTTCACAGCTCTTTAACCCAAGTTGGTGTATAATAAACAGTGTTAGATAATCTCAGGGAATCACATATCAATGTCCCATAATTTTAACCTCCTTAGACTAAGATTGAAGGCTATTTTTAAAAAAAGAAAAAGAAACTCACTTCCAACAAGTGCAAATTGAGTAGGTAAAACTATTGGGAACCTGCACCTGCTTCTATATGTCTGGATTTGTAGCATTTCCTGGCCTCAGATCCTCCTTTGTTCCAGTTTAGATTCTACTTTTTGGATGCCAGAGTCAGCAAGGTCTATAAGGGAAGGGGCTGGATTCCTGAGAAGATTCCAGTATAGGAGCTTCTAAGTAAATACTTGTGGACTCTTCCAGGAATTCAATAAGCCCCTGTTGTCAAAGGGAGCACCCTGAGTGAGAACTGGAGCCATCTTTCTTTCTTGTTCTTCTTTTCCCCATTGCCTAAGGAGCTCAGCTTGTACCATTTCCCAGGGAACAAGGGAAAGTGATGAGGGGAGAGTGACTCTGCAGTTATGCCATGCAGATCACTTTCTTACCTCCACTGCAGATTGAGACACCTGGCCTGAGATCAACTTTTTCGAATGTCATGATTTGTAAGGTCCTTCATGTTTCTCTAAAGTGTTCGGTGGGAGAATAACGGAAATGAAAAAGGTATATAATATCAAATGTTGGTGAGAGTGTGTTGTAAGCACTTTGGAAAACTGGACATGTCCACCGAAGCTGAACATACACAAAACCTAAGGTCGACAATACAGCTCCTAGACACATCACCAACAGAAAGATGAGCACACACACTAGAATGTTCACAGCAGCAGTGTTCATAGTAACCTCAAACTAGAAATTGTCAAACTATCTACAGGAAAATGGCTAAATAGTGGCATATTTATGAATTACAATACTGCACAGCAATAACATGAAGAAACCACAGCCACAGGCGGTGGTACTAATGAATCTCACAATGTTGAGCACAAGGAAGCCAGACATAAGAAAGTCCATACTGGATAATTACATAAAGTTGTTTATATTGAAATGTGAAAACAAACTTTAGAGGTAAACTAGTCTATGGTGTTAGAAATCACAGTTATGTGGGGGTTGTGACTGGGCCTGAGGGATTCTGGGGTACCCAGTAATGCTTTAAATTCAGACTATCCAGAGCTGCTGAGTGATTATAATCAGTGGTAACTGCTGAGTGCACAATGACCAAATATTATGGCAATTTTAAAACCCAGAGATATCACTCAAGTTCAACCCATTAAAATGTTCTGTTTTCTCCTCCACCAAGTTGAGTGGTGAACCCCTACATAAGGACTGATTTATTTGTTCCTGGCTCCTACACACTCCTTGGATATTTTGTTGAGTTAAAGAGGTTAACTTATATCCCAAGTTCCCAAGCCAATTTTTTGAAAGGAGGTCCCCATTTAGCCCAATGTATCTGGACAGACTTTATTATGTTCCTTAGGCATACACACACACACACACACACACACACACACACACACACACACACACACGTAATAGTAGTAGAGTAATAATAACAGTAATGGCTAACATTTATACAATGCTTTATATATGTTATATGTTATGTGTATCTTATATGTATATGTTACACTATATATATGCTTTAGTAATATGTTTTAGTTTTATATATATATATATATATATATATATATATGTTTTAGGTGTTGTGTATATATTAAATCATTTACTGAATCCTCCCAATAATCCAGCAAGGCAAGTATTAAGCTATCATCCTCATTTTTCATTTTATAGAAAAAACAGAAGCATGCAGAGGTAAGGGGATTTATCTGAGGCTATTTAGCTAGTAAAAGAAGGAATTAGGATTCTGGGTGGTGATTCTTGACATTGATTGCACTTTGAATTCACCTGGAGAACTCCTTAAATTCTACTGCCCAGGTCTCACCTATAGTGTTTGCTGACCCCATTCCTGATTCTAATTTAATTGGCTGGGAATGTTTTCAATGCTTCTTGGGCAATGAGCTGCCAGGGTTGGGTCCTGGCATCTTAGCTTCACATCATACAGCCCACAAGAAGCATTTGAGCTGATGGTACATCGAGGTCCCTGTGACTTCTTCCACATTGGGAATAAATGGGTTAGGGGGACAGACAATGGAAGGAGAATTCTTGGGAATGAAAAAATGACAACTGGATGGACATCTAGCTATCGAGGGTTTTAAGAAATTGACCCAGTTTCTTCATCTGCAAAGGACAGAGTTTGAAATAAATGATCTCTTGGTTCCAGTGTTACATGTCTATGAAATCAGATATATCAAATCCTTTATCATCCACGAGTGGGTGATCCACAGAAAACGTTCACTCTGAGGATGTTTCCTTCAGCCAACCTCTTATCAACTGGCATATGCTCAAGGAATGCACATCAGTTTTATTTTTAGCCTAAGTGGAACATAATGAGGGAGGAAGAAATCATGTGTATACATGTGAAAATCATTCAAAAGATAAATTAAATGATTTGGAGGGATTATCTGCTGTTTTGGATTACTCACATCACTGCCCCTTCCAATAGCGTTGATAATTGAAAGCTGCCTGTCTTCTGATTGCTGACAGCTGAAGGATCCATGTTGCCAAGGAACCTCTGGCCATGTGCCAAGTAACGACCTGATTAATTATCCCTCCCTTTGTGCTGTCCCAGCTCTCTATAATCTGCTGTCACCGGAGTAGTGCCCAATTTAGGAGCACAGGAGAGAACAGTAAGTCCCCAAATGAACAGTCCTCAAGTCCTGAGCAGAAAATACCTTGGAAAGACCTTTTTATCTCTCCACAGGTCCTCTGCTTGCTGTTCTACTTGTCTATACCTGAGTCAATCATGAAATCACGAAGGATCTGTCTAGCCACACTGGCTTTCTGTGTGGAGGATTTCAGGAGAATGCTCTCTTTGTCAATTTTATGAAGTTCACACAAAATATTGCCAGAGACTCCAAGATAAAAAGAACAAGCTACCATGACCCAGAGGCTAAGCCTTATCCCTATGGCTTAATGCCAACTTGAATTAAACTAGTAATTGTGCTCAGTATGTGCTTTAGTATGGAGTGTCATGGATTTCTGACAGCCTTTTATAAGACTAGTTTTGAAATGATTAGCTTTACAAGGGTATTAAATAGTCATTGGACTGTTGTGGCTAGATAACTCTTGGCTTTAAGGGAAGAGGTATGGATGGTCCAGAGGTGTGCTCATTTGGATCATGCTACCTGAAAGAATGGTCCCTAGCAATAGAGAAGAGCTGATACAGACCCAACAGGTACTTCTTGTCTTGGCAATTTGTCAACCCTCCTGGCTTTTCCTGTCAATAACTCAGTGGGTGGTCTCAGCAGAGCCTCCAAGTCCTTGAGAGTCTGGGTCCTGGGTTTTACTGAGTACACCTGCCTAGGGCCAGCTTTGCATTTGCCTGTGGGGGCCTCCCAATGATGGCTCTCCACAGATTGCCTCTGGAAACAACCCCTAAGAAGGTGACTGGTTTGCTTCACCACCAGAACCTCTCACTGCCCATGAAGCCTGTTTTTCCATCTGGTAGGGTCAGACACATTAGGTGTCTGCTCCATCTGAGGCCTGACTTTGACTCAGTGGTAGCCATTGAGAATCAGTTAGATTTTATGTAAATTTCAAACAAATCCTTTAAGAGTAGGGTCCTATCCTGGAGGCAGCTGGAGGGAGAGAAATCCCCTCTTGGAACTTGGCCTTTGAAGTGGATTTTGACAGCAATCTTGCTCAGAGCTTTTCATGAATACAGTTGTAAATTGATTTGAGGTTTGTCCTAATGGGCTTGAAAACACAGTTTTCCTGTCTGGAGTGGCTCAGTGAAGTTACTATTTTAAAACCACTGGAGCTCCTCACTGAGCCACCCTCCAGTGAGATCGATACAGATGCTTCCTGAGGTCAATAAAAAGAATTTGAGCATGTGTTTCTTGTAGTAGAATAGGTGAGTTCTGAGATCCTTGGATGCTGCTTTAGGCAGAGGTGTGTGACTAAGCCATACAAACAGATTACTCTGGTATCTAAATCACATAGGCATTTGATTTCATTATCTATACATGTCTACAGATAAGGTTTATGCACCTGTCTTAATGCTTTTCTTCCAAAGGACAATTTACTTAGCCTCTAGAAAACACATTGATTTTTAAATAACAATATAGCTTTTATAAAAGCTCAGTCTATAATTGTTTCACTGGTTTGCACAGGCCACAGATTTACTAGGGTATAAAATACCAAATTGACATTCTCTTTATCTGTTCACTAAATTACTTTATAACTTTATTTGATGCCCTAAGAATGCTTGTTGAAAAACACAGAGACCTATTAAATCTTAGTAGCCATTGAAAGGATATAAACTGAAACTAAAAGATAATGATTTTTTTGCCCATGAAACAGTCAAGGAAATTAATATTGTCCCATATGGCTAGTACAATATTCAGGCACATATCCTGACACAGAATTACTTTTAAATAGGAGGAAGGTTTTTGTTTCCATTCTTTTTAAAAGTTCTTATTCTTGTCACCTATCAATTGTACACACTAATGGGCCTCACTGTATTATTTTCATGCATGTATATGTCATTCATTGATCATGTCTTTATGCCCTTCTTCTAACCTTGTCATTCCCATCCTTCCATCATCCTTCCCAGTCCCTAAAACTCTAAATAGAAGGAAAAGTGTTATGTATGAAGTTACACTACTCTAATTTATAAAAATGAGAAATGTTGAAAAAAGTCAAATATCTAATTAGATGGGAATGGTTGAATAGCTCACCATTTAGCGACTGAAACAGCTCTCGTGAAGAACTGTGAAGAGATAAGTAGGATACAACACAGGATATGGACAACAGCAACTATAGGTCTTTGTTTTTACTTTTTAAAATCTATGTGTAAAACGTATTTCTAGATATGACCCTGCACCTCTTTCAGTAGTTTTTCTGAGCATAAGACACAGCCCTGAAATTGGAGGCAATCCCAGCTGGGCTGGGCTGAGCCTCTCCGGTACCCTTGCACTGCTGTGATCTTGTAAGAGCAGCTGGTTCTCCAGTGCATCCTAATTCTTGGCCTTTGCACGTGCTGTTTCTCTTACCCACACAATGCTTCTCTCCTCCTCAACTCTGGGCACCCCCCAGTCCTCCTTGACAAGTGTTTCCTATGCCATAGTAGTTGATAATTTAAGGTATTGCATTCTTTAATTTTTCCAGTACTTTCATGCTCTTCACATTCATCTGGGGAAGATTTCTGGTACTTAACAAAATGCAAGCTCCTAGGAGGCATGCTATTATTTTATCATGTTTACAAAATGTATTTCATGAACAAACCAAAGAGTTGCAGCTACCCAGATTCCTTGGTGCAATCCCCAGGGAGTCTTGCAATCAGTGCTTCCTGATCCTACCAGAAGAAGAATGAAGTTGTTTGACAAATGTTAATTCATGTTGCATGACAAACTTATATTTGTGGCTTAGATGAGAGTTGGCTGGCCCTGTAGAAGCAGAGCCAGAGATCTTGTGAGAGAACTTTGAAGTGATGGAGCTACCTCCTGAGCCTTCAAGGGTTCATTGCCCCACACTCCTCAAGCTATACCCATCCAGCCTTGATGCTCAGTGTTTGGCCCCAGACTGGACTCTGGATCCTATTAAACAGATGAGTCCAAGATTAGTGGAAAGTATAGCAGTGTCTATTAGGCAGCCAAGAGAGCACATAATGAAAATTAAAATGCTATACAAAGCTTCCATGATTAGAAACATATGAGACAGGAACCAGGGAAGGTTTATGACAGAACTACAGAATGTCTCTCAATATTATTTCTGACAATACAAAATCAATTTACATTTAATACATTTAAAAATAGCAACCCCCGTATTATTTGATATTACTAAGGAGAGCTAAAATTGAATCTTAATGTGGTTCATGAGCATATTCAACAGAGGTTTATTATTTCTAAAAGTGCTCTGTGTAATCACAGTACTTTATTGTTGAAATTGCCAGGTTTTGTGATACAAATATATTAGATTCATAATTAAAATGCTATTGTCTACTAATTCTACCACAGCATTTCCCCCAAGGCAGACATGTTAAAAAGAATCCTATACACTTTCAAGGATGAGCGAGCTCCTCTTTCAGGAGAGATTCCTCCCTCACATGCTTTATTTATCAATATGGTCAAGCGGGAGTGTGGTGGTGGTGGGGATAAAGCATTATCAGGATGAACACTAATGAAGCCTAAGAGCATGAAATTACAAATAGCCATAACCTTGGCCAAATGGTGAAATAGTCTCTCCAGAATACCTACTCTTTTGTGGTTTCAAAGGCTTAGGCTCATCAAATAATATGGTCAGAGAAACCATACAAATTTTAAGATATAATAAAGTTTTAAAAAATCAAATAGTTCTAGAACTTGGGAATGTGGCTTAATAGTGGCTTCTCTCCTTGCCCTGAGTTTGGTCCCCAGCACCACACATACACATAAAGTTCCAGTATGGCCAGAATAATTGATCTGTGTTCTGCCATATGGTTCAGGGATAGATGAGAAATTGATAAGTTAGGAGACAATTCCCACTCATTTGCCATAATTGGCCAAACACAAGAAAGCTGGGCGTATAGACAACAGTGAGGCAGCATTGGACACAGTTAGGAAGGCAGTGGAAAAGAGGCAAGAAATATTCCTCCTGGTGTGTCTGTCCCCCACCAACCAGGTGGTAAAAAATCCAAAAACAGTTTTGGGGTATGTTGTTCTTGGAAAGCACAATTTATTTCGTCCAAGAAATTAAGCACTCCCCTAGGTGTCTCCAGCCTATGGAAAACCAGATCTCAGGGCTTCACGGAAACTAGACATTGGACTTCAAAGTCTCATAATATTCTTACATTCTTGTGTATCTGTGTTGCACCCTTTGGTTTGATTTTTATGAAAAATCATATTGGTAATATGAAATTGACTAGAGCAGAGTCAGTTTTTGCCATCAAGAATCCTTTTATTATTTCTAATTCTCATTACGGAAAAGGGAGTCATTATGAATGGGTTTTCCACTTTTGCTTTTGTGGCACAGGGAACTAAACCTGGGGATAGTGTACCACTGAACAACATCTCCCATGCTTTTGATTTTGAGACAGGGTTTTGCTTCATGGCCAAGGCTGGCCTCTAACTTGCCATTCTCTTGCCTCAGCCTCCCTAGTAGCTGGGATTAACAGGCCTATGCCACTGTGCCTGGCTGTTTTTCCACTTTGATTAGATGCACAGAGATTATTATGATCAGCAGGAGCGACAAGCAAAAAGCAGATGTACTGCTAGCCAGATGTGAAGACTCAGGGCATTTCATGCACACAGCAACCCTTCGAGAAGGCCCATCTGTGACTGTGTAGTTAGACTTCTTGAAATACTTCAGTCTGAGGACTCCTTTTTCTGTAAGGAACACACTTGACAAGCTGGGACCTGTTCTCCTGGCAGAACAGAGTCTAGGGAGTAAGGGAGCTTGGAGCAGCCCATGGAGATGCTATGGGAAAATGGCATTCTTGGGCCCAGGATTTTGCACAATTTAAAGAGAAGTGGTGGAGCTGGATGATCTGTTTCCTGGGGCACTTGAGGAGTTGATCTGTTTCCTGGGGCAGAAAAAGTTCTTGAAGAGATGAATGGGAACCAGTTAATCAAGCTACACACAAAAGTCAAAATAAAACAAAAAAAGAGAGAAAGGCAAAACCATAAAGATATATTTTAAAATTTTTTTCTAAAAGGCTTAAGATAGTAAAAATTTTTAAAAAAATAACACACACACACAAAAAGGAGAAAAATGTGTTCTCCAGACCACAGGGTATAGACATATGTTTAAAGAAGTGGAAAAAAAAAAAAAAAACATGTGAAAGGGGAAATCTGCATTACTAAGAGGTGCTACAAGCCATGCATTGTGTTAGGTACTTCTTAGGGTTGGGTTTTTAATAAGAGCAGGGTGTGGATCACTCACATTGTTCTCTTGCTTTGTCCCCATGGATTCAATCCCAGCATGACAGAGACAGCCGAAGGAACACCACCAGCAGTCACAGCAACTGCAACAGCATCCACAATAACAGCTAATGTTTACTGAGCAGCAAAAGTAGGCATTGTTGTAAGTCTCTTGTATGGATCAATAAAATCAATAAAATAAAATAAAAGGTACTATTCTGATCATCCCCATCTTCAGCTGGACACACGGAGGCTCAGTGACTGGCCCTGGGTAACAGCTAGAGAAAAGAATATCTGGTACCCAATTCCTAAGTCTGTCGGACTTCAGAGCCCTTGCTTATAATAACTAGAGTGAGCACTCTTCTGTTAAATAGAAAAGCATAAAAACTAAGAGCTGTAGTTTTTTTCCAATTTCTACAGAATGTGGAGACCAGCTTAAGCAATCTAAGTGGTCACAGGGGTAAAGATATCCTTAAATTTGGAGGCTTGATGAACTGAGGCAGGCTCTCGAGGATCCTGCTTCCTCCAGTTTGTAGCCAAATAAATATAACAACTTGCTATGATTTGAGGTGGAAGAGAAGAAAAATTCTATAATGGCCTGGGAACCAAGGGAAACCAGATTTCCATTCACACCAGCCACATCTCCTCCTCAGAGGTTTGGGAAGTATTTGGGAGGAATCTGGGACTCATAGGGAGGGAGTTCCAGCTCACCCTGAGTAAGTGATATTTTGTCTCTAGAAATATGAAATTCTGACCATTGTTTGAACACCAATTTTACTTTCAAACCTGTGGGGCTGGGGAGTATGGCTTACATTTTAGCGTGATAATAGGTGTCTGGCTGATGTATCTCACATCTTGACATAGGTATTCTCAAACTTGGAGTTCAAGCTTTTTTAAAAAAAAATTTTAATGCAAAGACTTTACCTGCTTTGTATAGGATTTTTCAAAGTGTTGAATGAATTTCAGCTTTTTTCCTTTTTAAAATTATGATCATGAATATTGTTGAAAGAGCTTCTTAAGTATCCAATCCTTCCGTAACGAATTCTTGATATACTTTTCCAAGAAAGGAGGAGGATGTTCCATTGCTTCCATCCCTCCCTCACCCACTGCCAGGTACAGGTGCTACCAAGAACGCTACCTCTGAGCCCGAGCCCCAGCGCAAACTCTGTCCTTTAAAAAGCTCATTGGGTTGAGCTTATTCTTAGCTTGTTTATTCCTTTGTCTAATACTGACACAGCTTTAGTGCTAAGCCATTTGTCTGCTCAGTCACCAAGGATACTGCTTCACAATATGACCCGATAGTTAAGACCACCAAAGTAACTTGGAGACCACCAGATGTATGGGTCTGAGAGGCTTTCATTATGTCATTCTGCTAGGACGAACCGTGGCTCCCTGTTGACCTTTGGATTCACCTGAGAGTCCACCCTACTCTCATATTATTCTTGTTCCCATAGGCTCCTATGTGCTACTTCCTATGCCTCAGTCCTTACCTGCTCAGGGGCCTTGGGGTGCTCTGGAGGAGAAAGGTGACTCAAGTCCCAGTACCAGCACACTGGAGACTAGAAGTCTTGCTCTGTCAATCAACATGCTGATGCTGCTCAATGGCCTGACAAACATCAAGCATTCAGAAAACAGAGATAGGATTTTGCATTACTATTTTTAAACATGCAAAAAAGTTCTTGAATAAGGACTGTTCACATGTGTCAGCATTTCTACCTGAAATAAAAGCCAGAGAACAGAAATAGCCTCATGAAAAGCAGTGTGTTTAAAACCACGAGGATATATTAAAATACATGCCAGCACAGACTTTCTGTCACTTTAAAAATATTTTGAATTCCTGATGTCAAGCCAGATGCTGGGGGCTTTTAGTAACCAGCATCAAGTGTCAGGGAAATATAAAAACAAACAAACAATCCTACATGTTGACTTAGTCAAAATAAACATTTCCTAACACATTAAAGAGAACTTCTTGGCTGAGTAGGTGCAATTCCAGGGAACAGCATTCTGGACTGTGTCGTGTGGACATTTTTCTGTATCACTCAATAATAGTTTGTAAGATAAAGCATTGAATTCAATTGGCTGGAGGGAGATTGAAGGAGAAAATATTGTGAATTAGTGTAGTACAGTACTCTTAGGGGATTTGATGAATGATGAGCCCGCCCAATAGTACACAGTGTGCAGTGCTTAATGAGAGTGCCCAGTACTTAAAAATGAACTAATTGTTGAAAATGTGAAGAGACAGTTTCCATGGGACATGTCAAAACACAAGCCTCAGATTTGTTTGTGTAATTTTAGTTTTTTGGTGCCAGGGATTGAACCCAGGGGCACTTTACCACTGAGCCACATCCCCAGGCCTTTTTATTTTTTGATTTGAAGCAGTGTCTTGATAAGTTGCCCAGGCTGGCCTCAAAATTGTGATCCTCCTGCCTCAGACCCCACAGTCCATGGGTTTATAAGCAAGTGCCACAGTATCATGGTTTGTGGAATTTTTAACAAAGAAGAAAGGAAGGAAGGAAGGATGGATGGAAGGAAGGATGGACAGAGAGAAGGAAGGAAGGAAGGAAGGAAGGGGTGGGGGTGGAGGGGAAGGAAAGAAGGAAAAGAGGGAGGGAGATGGAGACAGAGAAGGTAAGAAGGGGAAAAAAGCAATAATTTAGGTGGCCTCCTAATCCAAGTCTCCCATGAGTAGCAATCACCCCTCCATTCTTCCAAAACATGTCCTCACATTTTATCTTGTTTCATTTTCCTCGCATCCCAGAGGGAACGAACACACAGAAGTTAAATGACTTTCCCAGAATGCTATAGCAAACAGACTGTGGGGACCACAGTCAGCCCTGCTACTGAGTGAATTCTATATTGTGGATTTAACCCCTCTAACTCTTTTTGTTCAGGGTCTCCTGCCTTTATGTTGCCATTAAAGTCACCATATGGAATAATTTAGAGAAAGTCTCTCTGAAGGCAGAGGGAAGGACTTAATGATGCCCGGAGATCCCCTGCCACATGAGAGTTTTCTCTTGTTGCTAAAAATGCATAGTGGGCCTTCTAAGGAAAGAGTCCCACGTGCAGGAAGTGGGGCTCGGGCCCCATTCTTTGTCATTGATCAGTTGCACATGTTGGAAAAGGGAATAAAAGGAAAGAAACAGATGTTCATTGATGTTTGTTTTCCTGATAAGAGGATCCTGTTGCTTGTCCACCAGCTGCCCTACCTGGGCAATGAGATCCAGTCAATAGAGTGAGAACTCTGAATTGAGGTGGCTTCTTCTAGGAGGCTGTCCCCAAGGTTCTTCAACCCCTAATATTTGAAACTCTGGGGGAGTCTACACCTCCATGTCTCCTAGTAGGCAGGGGATGGAGGCTCTTTCAGGGCATGGGAGTGGCGGCAGGGGTCTTGAGTTGGGTTTCCTTTTCTGATATGCTGATTACCTCCTGGAAAATAAACCCAAACACCACAAATAAAAAAACCTGTTGCCATTTGACTCTACAACCGTTTAAAGTGATGAAGAGTTGCCGTAGCAACGTGCTTTTGCATCAGGTTGACACAAATTCATGCTTGCCTGATTTGAAAAGAAAATTGGACATTAAATTCCTACCAGGGTATGTATACGTAGGAACAAATAATAGCTACAGATTCTGACTTAATTATCTAATCCTTCAACTGTTTAGTATGAGTTGGAACATATACAAAAGTAGAGAAAATAATATACTGAAACTTAATGTACCTCTAGCCCACCTTCAAGAATAATCAGCATTTAGTCAATCTTGTTTAATTTATATACTTCCTCATTCTCCAGGCCCCACCCACTGTATTTTTATTATTATTGTCATCATTGGGGCACTGGAGATTGAACACAGGGCCTTGTGTATGCTAAACACACAGTCTACCACTGAATATACCCCACTGCATCATTTTAAACAAATCCTGGATACCATATCATTTCATCTACAGATACTTCAATATGAATCTCTGAAAGATAAGCACTATATTTTTAATAAATGATTCATATGAATAATAAAAGAAGATTTCAGAATACAAATTCTGCTTTTATCTTTGCAAAAATTCTTTAAAAGGCCTCTATTCATTTCTATTGAGAATCCTCACTTCAGACATGATTTTTATTTTAGCTTGAAATATAATAGTATGGGGCTGTGGTTGTGTGTAGCTAAGTGGTACAGCCCTTGTCTCACATGTCTGAAGCACTGGGTTCGATCCTCAGCACCACATAAAAATAAATAAATAAAGGTATTGTGTCCATCGACAACTAAAAATTATTTTTTTTAAATTTAAAAAACATGAGTACTATATAGAAGGCAAAGTTCTAAATTTGCATGGATTATTCATTTAATCCTTACAACAACCCTAACATAATTTCCTTTCTCAGATGAGGATGACGAGGCCCAGGGAGGTTAGCTGACCAACATCCAGCACTTGCATATGTAAATGGGGATGCTGAGAATACAGCTCAGTTGTAGAGAGTGAGGCCCTGCAAGGCCCTGCCTGGGATGTCGATCTCCAGCACCCCAAACAAAAAGTAAATGGGAAAACACATTGTTTTTAGTCCTGTATCAGGCTTAATCTGACCATTGAAACAGCTGCATATTTGTATTACAATTTGCAGCTTGTCAAGTAGTGCATGCTTTCCTAACCTTTCATTCTTGTACATTCTTAAGACTTGAAAGTAATGTTTCATTTGACAAAACAGATCCCTATAAGAAGCATATGGAATGATAAATGCTTATTCTCAAGATAACCATCAAAACTTTATTCCCCCAAAGTTTTCAACTCCTCCATGTAGTCTATTAAACTTGTGAAGGAGATGGCTGTATGACAAAGACAAGCAGCTGGCTGTCCACATCCCAGCTTACTTCATTGTGCTGCAATTGTCTGCTTCCTGTTCTGGTTTCATAGAGGCTCCATGAGGCCAGGAGTCAATTTGCCATTTGTTGGTTTGGCTGTTAGTCCTTTTTCTGAATCTGAGCACTAAAACTGGCACATAGTAAGTTCTCAGTAAGTAAGTAGGTTTTTCCAGATTTGATTCTCTGAGTTCTTTTCATTTCTCTTTCAAATATGACAAATAGTGATATAGCTGGCTGTGACTAACATACAGAATAGATCAAAACAGTTACATAATATAGGAAAAATAGGAATTTTTAAATTGAGGGGAAGATGACTCCCCACTATGTCTGCCTGTACTGACATTTTGCAATGTGCAGTTTTCCAGTGACTTTATAGGCATCACATTCAAAGTTTAGCTTGGAAAATATTAGAGCTTTGGTATCTGAAGTTTAATATTTTAAGACTTATAAGTTGAATTGTCATTACTTGTAGTAAATTTAGATAGGTAAGAGATAAGACAAATATACACAACATGAACATAAAAGGTATAAGGTCAATATTAATAGAGTAGTGCTCGAGTGTTCCAAGTTATCCCAAAATACTTTCCTTGCACTTAAAGTACAGTGAGATCATCCAAATTTTCCAAAACTGTTCTGATTTTAAGTATTTTCTCAAAATATGTACAATTATCATGTGTAAATAAAAAAATAAAATAGCACAAATATTTGCCCTGTTTTTCCAACATGTATTTACAAGGTCACATGCCAGGTTTGGGTTTAGGAAATGTAATCACTATATGTAATAGGCTAATAACAACGAAACCTGGATGTTTGCTTGGTACTTGTTCTTATATGAGCTTGTGCCTCTTTCCATATTTCATCCCACATGATAAATACTGAAAATGCCTCACAATATGCTAGGGTTATACTGAAAATGATCTTAAAAACATAACTATACAGTCTGCATCGTTCAGATTATGTTTCCTAAGATATAAAATGATTCTAGACATGTACTGAATAAAAACAGAACTCTAGTGATTTGCTTTGCCCTTTGGGCTTAATATAAAGGTGCAGGAGCCAATTTTACATTATAAATTACCTATCACCAATTTTCTGCCTTTTTGACAAGATTCTAAAATCTAAAAGATTTTATTAGAGCTTTATACTTATTCATAGTATTGGGTTCATCCTGACAAACTCATACATGCATGGAATTTGATTTCAGTTCATGATCCCCTTTTTCTTTCCCGCCCTCCCTCCCCCTTCTCCTTGCTCTACTAGACTTCCTTTCACTTGTCTATTTATTTACATTTGATTGACTTTTTTGTTTATGCATAAAGGTGAAAGTTCCTATGGTATACTTACATATGCGCATAACATGATTTTTAAATAATTCTGCATTGCCTCCCCTTTCCCATCCCTTCACTCTGCCTCTCAATCTTCTTCTATGCTACGGAACTTTTCTTCCTCTTTATATTACTCTATCCTTCCCTTCTCCTTTTCTTTTCTTTACTCTAGCTTTCACATATGAGAGAAAGCATTCAACATTTGAGTTTCTGAGTTTGGTTTATTTCACTTAGTATGATATTCTCCATTTCCATCCGTTCATCTGCAAATGTCAAAATTTCATTCTAAAAGATTCATAATTTTTGATATTGAAAAATACATGTATTGGTACAACTCATAAATAAGGCATCTGAAATTCTTTCTTAGATGACTTCTTTGCTGTGATTAATTCCTTAATTTATTGTGGTTGCTCACTTTAACCAGCCCCAAATGGAGTCCTTCTCAGAGTTGTTATAAAAGATACAACATTGCTAAATTTAATGCTTAGGGACTCAGACACTTGTATATAGTGATTGAGCATTCAGCAATATCTATTGGTAAATCTTTACTCTTGTGCCAAAAAATAGTCATTGGCATTATTCTAGGTACTTGGACTCTCCACTCCCTAATCCCACAGCCAATGTGAATTAGTGAGGCCATTCACTCAGATATTTTTTTCTCCACTCAAGGAAAATAAGTCTTAAAACTCCTTGAGAAGTTTTATAGTAGTTAAATATTGAAAGCTAGATAGAGGAACTAATTATAATTCTTTGCATACCTTATTTTAGTATTGTAATATATGTTAAATCTGGATCTCAAGTACCTTCTATGGAATGGATGCTATTTTCCATTTGAGCTTTCTCACTGAAGAAAACCAAGAGTCTAATTCATAGGAAATTATACTGACCTAAAAGGGTTAAGATGACAGAAATGATGGTGTAAGTTCACCCTAGAAAAACTTGTAGCAGGCTTTAACTGTGTTTCCAGGTCAATTTGCATACTATTGTGTCTTCTTTCTTCCTAGGCTGTAGGAATTTTTCTCAGGGGATCAGCTGGCTTCACACAAAATTCTTGGTGCTCTCCTTTGGACTGAGTATATATCAGACTTTGTAGAGCTGATAACTGTTCGAAACCACCGTGGACACTCATGAGCACGTCTACTCTATCCTTCTTTGGGTACACTGCCCACCTTTCAGATGGCCATAGGGGTGGTCTCCTAGTAACTCCACATGTCAATATTATAGTTGCTGCCATGCAGCCACATTTAGAACCTTGCATCCATCTATCAACTAGATATCTCCACTAGCATGTCCTCTGGATCCCTCAAACCCTGTGTCAGAGATCACACAAAACATCTTCCTCCCCAAACCTGCTCTTTCTTTAGGATTCCCCCATGGGCAAGAGCTCCACCATCCATCCAGGCCCCCAAACAGAAACCCTTCCTGAACCCTTTCCTCTTCCTTATTCCCCACATTCAGCTGGTCCCTAGGATTTGCATCTTCTCCCTCTAGAACTGAATCCCTTCTATCCATTCAGACGCCTTCTCAGCTCAGACTCTCATCTCTCACCTTGGTTCTTCCTTACTCATGTTAGATGTCTTCTCTGGGAGGTTTTTCTTACCTCACCTGCACTCTTTAGTCTGGGATAGATGCACTATATGTTTGCACCATATCTTGTTTTATATACACTACTAATTCTACATTTTCTTTTACATCTTCCCACAATGTACTGTAAACTTCTTCAGGAACTTTTTTTTTTTTTAATTGAATGGCCAGCCCTGAACAGCGCTTGTTACCTGATGATTGGTCCTCATTAATGTCTACTGAGGAAATGAAAGATAATTTGCATTCGTCCCGTGTTCTGTGTACCTGGGGACTCTTCATCAGGGCCTGAGTGTGATTACACAGTTTCTATACCTGGATTTTGGGTAGGATTGTCAGGAACTACATTCCCTTTTGGTATATATCCATTTTGTAGTAATGAATGAGAACAGCAGCAAAAGCAACAGCATTTAGCACAATGTTATACATGTTATAGGCCAGAAATAAGAGCTTGTTAAATAAAAATGGACAGGTTAAACAGTACTCAAACCTAGGGATTCAGTTTTTACAGTTTGTGCAGTAAAAGGTCTGTTTTTGAATATTACTAAAAACCTAGTATAAAATATAGTAGGTATTTAAAAACAATGAACAATAATAAGTTATCACTGAGTACTTATATTTTATGTTCTTCATATAAATATCTCATTTAATCCTCAAAACTTTATAGAGTTTATACAGTTATCCTGAGTTTATACAGTTATGCTGTTATCCCTGTTTCATAATTGAGGACATTTTGGGGCCCAGAGATGTTAAATGGCATGCTGAAGGTCACCCACAAGTTAGTGGTGGCACCAGATTTGGACCTAATTTCAGAGCCTGCATTTGTTTATCATGACTGCTTGACTCAATACACATGGGACTAAATCTATGTCATGCCCACCTGAGTAGACTCAGTGGAATTCATAGCCAGTGAATTACAACTACTGGAATATAATTTTTGTTTTCTGACATTTTTTCTATTAAAGTTATTTATTTGCCCAAATTCAGGCAAATGAATTAAAATATCACACACATTAAGGTGTTTAACATTGCTTTTTCTTTCTACAATTAAAGGTAGACTTCATTAAAAATGCAAAAAATTTCTTCAAAATTTTTTCTCTTTCCCCAAATTATCATTCTGTAAGATATTTGCTCACATTACTTGATTTGTATAGGAATTAAGGTTTTTATCTTGAACGGATGGAAAATATATTTACTCTTATGCTAAATTACAGATTTTTGATCTTTTTTTTCATGGCAAAAGAATGAAGAATCACTCACAGAAATGTCCCCTGACTTGACTAGCTTCAACGGAGCATAACCAGAGAATCACCACCACACTAGGAAGTTTCATGAGTGTCTTAAAAACAGTTGTGCATGAATGAAAAATACACCTTTAATTTTATCTTTTTTCTTTGATGGCCACTACTCTTATTACCAACCAGAAAAATGGGATCCACCAAGCCTGCTAGCGTAAAACACCACAGAAATAAAAAGGGAATTAGATTCTATTAATGTAGCCCTTTATTTACCTGATTAAATGTGTCTGCTTCAGGTTCTGATGATAGTATCAATATTCACAATGGGGAAAGACCCCTGTTTGCTTTTTTTCTCAGTTCTAAGTTTGTTAACATCATTTAAAAATACATCTTTGGGGGTTACTATGTGACAAATTCTCAAGGGCTTAAGGAAATGTGGAAAACATTTTTACAATTAGTAGAACCGATGGTCTATAACCAAATTACCAATATGGTACTTAAAACTATTCCCCTAAGAGTTGTGCATGAATGAATGCATTAATTACTGCTTCAATACTAAAAACTAAAAGCCAAAGGAGTTTTTGTTAAAATTGCCCAATCACCAAAGGAAGCTTTCCAAACAAACTCATCCCCTGATTTGTCTGGTCTATGCTCTTTACAGAAGAGAAAATGTTCTAGAAGACAGAATAGTTGGTACCTAAATTGTGTCCAAAAGATTATTTGATGTAAATGATCAACAAACAGCTCATTAAACATCAGGTTAATAGCTCTTTAACATCCTTCAAAATGGAGCAATTTTAAACATTAGGTTGGAATTGGATAGTGGTAAGAGAATGTTTAGTAGAATTGATATATGTGGGAGAAACTACAATTTGCAACTTATACATCTACAAAATTGGTGTGACAATATTTTAAATACAGGTGTGATTTTGCTAATCAAAAATAAATTATTTCAGGTGTATGCAAAGTTTAAAACTCATACAACTGTTAACTTCAATCTTTGCATTGCACTATAGGCAAACTATAACTCAATTAAAAACAAAACAATCCTAACTTTCAAGGTCATAAAAAGCAAAGAAAGTCTGAGAAGCTGTCAGCCTTTTTAAAGAGATGTGAAGACTAAATGTAATGTGATACCTTGGAATGGATCCAAGAACAGAAAAAAAGAAAGTTAAAAATGAATGAAACAAAAATTAAGTATGAAGTTTAGTTAATAATCTTAGTTCACGAGTTGTAACAAATGTACCATAGTAATGTAAGACAGTTAATCATAACTAATGTCTAATATGTTGAGAATAGGAAAAATTGGGGTGGGACATAAGAGACTCTTTGTAACTTTTCTATATCTAAAACTATTTTTTTTTCCTGAGGTGTTGAGTATTGAGCACAGGATCTCATGTATTCTAGGCAAGTACTTTACCACTGAACTACATTCTGTACCCCCTAGTCTAAATTAAAAAAAAAACAAAACAAAAAAACAAAACCCAAACTCTTATTTTTGACAGTGGGAACACACAGAACAAGAGGGGAAATGATAATGACAGTTACCCCAAGACACTGCACAAGGGTCAAGAACATCGACTGGAACATGAAATCGTCAGTGTATATTATCTACTTTAAGCAGTAAGTATAGTCATTAAGTGTGTGGTTTTTCTTTAATCTACTGGACACTGGCACTGAATATTCTTTGATCAGATTTACTTTCTTGATAAAACAATTTAAGATTGTATTATTACATTTTCTAAGCTGGGCTAATGTTAAAAAGTTGTACACATGAAAATGGCAATGAGCTAAATGAACAATATGGTTTTATTGTCAATGTAAGTATTATTCTCATTGTAAATAACTGAATGCCACCATTTCCTCCTGCCTAATTCCTCCACCCATGAGGTACACACATTATTTATATACGAAATTTTGTGCCTGTCTAATTTTTTTTTGCAGGTGGTGTGTGTTTATACATGTGTAAAGAAAACGCGATTACAATACCAACTATGTTTCTTTGTTAAATATGTCTTTATGCTATAAGCCATGATCATAATTAAGCCCCATCAATCCCCCTTTTGATATACAGGGAGTCTTCATCATTCGTTGGTGTTAGTGCTAGCCAGCCTTCAGAGCCGCTCAGTCGAGTTGAGCGCAACCTTAAAGCTATGTCTTGTGTCTCCATATCTGGGCTTGGGTGCTGGAGGCGGGGGCTGTTGTGGTACACACAGGATGAAGCAGGATCCTTCCTTTGTGGCGCGCTGCTCCATCAGGAACAACCTATACGATAAGGATAAATTTCTCTTTTTTCAGTTAACAGTTCTGGGACAGAGGCTGATGGAGAGGTCCAGAGCCAACGTAGACCGAGATGAAGATGAGGAAGACCAGGAGTAGGAAGAGGCTGGCTGCCGCGGCGGCCACAGCGAAGAGCTCCATCCACAGCGCAGCCTCTAGAAATCCGGACTCCAGGGCTGCTGTGAAGCGCCGCGTTGCCATGGGAACCGCGGCGGCGCTCCAGCTGAACCCTCCGTTTATTACGCGAGCATCGATCCGCGCAGGGCGCCGGGGTCTCTGAGGCGCAGGAGCTAGCAACGGCTCAGCGGCGCGGGCTCCCCGCCCCCATCGAGGTGCGGAAAAAGCAGAACTCGCAAAACCGCTTAGAGGACAGGTTCCATACAGGTTCCCGGTGACCGATCGTCTAGACGCGGGTCGGGAGTCGCAAGCTTAGAAACCCAGGGTACGCGCGTGACGCCCCGGCTGCGAGGCCCCTCCTTCCCTTTCACCCGCTGCCAGGACCAGCTGCGGACACCAAGAACCTCCTCTTGCCAATCCTCGGTCTTCACTGACGCTCTGGGACCTGCCTAGAGGAGGATCTGCACCCCGCGCCTAGAGCACCTGGAACGGAGAAAGTTTGAGGCCGCAGGGCATTTTCAAAGAATTTTTCCCCAAAGCCTGGGCCTCTTGTTATCACCCTTTCCTTTGCCCTGCATGCTCTTAAAGCGGAGAGGAAAAAAACAAGACATCCACAGGAATGCTGTTGGATCAATTCTTTAACGCGCTGTCTTGTCCCTGAAACTAGATACATTTCAGAATGGCAATGTTGGGGTAACTATTAATGAGACAGTATCAGGGTTTTCGAAACGCTTGCTGGTCCGTGTTGGTGGCCCTGCGAGAGTGCTTGGCACCTCTCAAGGCCTTTGGGACTCAAGGACAGCAGTTCCTGCCAAAGGCCCCCACTCCCGGGCCGGACTTCTACCGCTCTTGAAACGCTGAAGGCGGACGTTCCCCCATTTTACCCATCAAGGTTTCTCCTCCCAAGTCATTGCGAAACCCCCGGCTCCAGAGACCCCGGGCTCTGGGCCTGGGCCTCAAATCCACCTCCAGCAAGCGAAGGCCCTGTCGCTCCGGGCTATAAATATTAATAAGCTGCACGGCTCCGGGCTTAATTATCTCCCTTTAATTGCAGCTCAACCAAAAATCCAGCCTCCTGCCACTCAAGCCTCCTTATGTCGAGATCGTTTGGTTTCGTGGTCGGAAGTCTCCCTCAGCTCAAAGTCATTCTTTGTATTCCGATGCCCAACCTGGAAACCATATGCTGGGCCTCTCAGCGGGTTAAAATCACCCTCCCAGAGATTCGAGCTGATGACGCCTCTTCGCTTTGCATTGGGGCGTCTGTGTCCCAGTGGTCTCGCCGCACTCCACCTCCCCGTTCCCTTCTGCCGCCAGAGGACCCTGCCTTCGTCCCTCTTCCCCAAGTCCCCACGCTACTAAAGCTAGAGAGGTTTGGCAAATAGGGGCAGCCACTGGTGAGCTTCGCCCTTGGCTTGATCTGTAGGACACCTGCGGGCCACAGGACCGGCCTCAGCTTGGCTGCTCCAAGGAACGTAGACCTACTGGCTCCATCACAGCCAAGGTCAGTCCCGCCCACAGGCTCGGTCTGCCCGGTACCTCACTGCATGGGCGACCCCTCTGACCCACCACCCCTGCCAGTCTGCTTCGTCCTCGAGGGCTGTTCGTTTAAGGCTGCTCTCAGTTGAGAAAGGACACCTGGTCGCAACAGCTTCGATGCTCAAGGGCTTGGAGCATTCTCTTGGGGTACTGGAGGTTGGGGTGGATAGCTGCATCCACCGCTGTCTCCTGGACGCTACACTAAAGCTCCTAGTAGGGGTTTCGCGTGGGTCAGGGGAAGCGCAGCCCCAAGCTGGCCTCGCCCATTGCCCAGGCCTCCCCGCTCCCTGTCCCCTGCCCTGCGGCGCTCTGGGGCATTGGAGGAACCAGCAAAATCCAGGCACTTGCTTCTCTGCAGGCCCACGGGCTTCTGGGGCTCTGGCCACCTTCTCACTGGTGTATTCTATTCGCTCAGGGTCCTGGGACCCTTGCAGAGCCCCCAGAGGCTCCGTGTCACAGGAACCAGTAGAGGTTGAAGGCCTTGCAGAACCCAGAGCCAACCTTGCTGCTCCTGGGAAAGTGGTGCAAGCCAGGCGCCCTTCCCGAGGATCTAACTCCTGTCAGCACCTCAGTAGGCCCCATTTTCTGACTTTCTGCACAAACCCGGACTTTCAGACTTCTAAGGTACCACCATAGGTCAATAGGAACTACTGAATTATTTGTCTACTTATTTCAGTCCGAAGCCTTGTGTACCACAAACAGCTACCCCAAACAGAAAAGGTACTGTCCACCTCCTAAGGATTATTATGATTAAAAAACACCAGCCATTTATTTCATACATTCCCATTTGAATTGCATCAAGAAAAAAGTTCAAAATACAAAATGAATATTTCAACATTCACAGTAGTTAAATTAACACCCAGTATATTTCAACTTAAAATGCAGATCTTTAGCAGTGGCCCACCTAAGAGAAACTATGTGTTAAACAAACTTAAAGGTCAGGGATCTGACTGTAGTTGTCAGAGTTTCATGAATGCTAACTGTCCACTGAGATGACAAAGAAGATTCACCTCAGATACTTCAAGATTGCAGGTATTGAAGATAGTTTCTGGTGGAGGTTTCAGAGGCAAAAAATCAGTTTTTTCCCCTGACCAACTCAGTTTCCTGTGTAATTAACATAGGTTCAAGGCAAATAGTTAACTGAGGCCTGGACTTGGGGTGGGGCACATTTTGGTCAGACAGGAGGTCAGTACAACCACCATGGAACCTGTGGTCTTGCATCTTCCCCTGTGTTCTAACCTTGCAGCCCCTAAATCACCTTAGGGAATAGGCTACAAGAGCAGTGGTACCTGGGAAGGAGGTATAGTAGGTGAGGACATGGGCAGCAGGACAAATGGGGGATTGGCAGCAGTGGACAGGCCTGTGTTTGATTTTTTTACTATCCCAGCACTAAGAAGTGTTCAACTAATGTTAAAGGGCCCAGAGCTACAATGAGACAGTGTGGACTTGGTGTTCTCTAGGAGGGTATTAGCTTGAGCTGCCTGTTGGCAGGCCTCAAGCCTGTATGGAGTAATTCTAGTTCTATCCTACTTTTCTTTCTACTACAGTGGGTGGAGGCAGGCAGTGGTGGGAGAGAGGAGCCACAAAAGCCTCTTGTCCTTTAAAAGCACAGAATGGCATTTGCAAATCTTCTAATGAGAGTATTCTCAGTTTGTCTTGGAAATTCATATCAACCAAGAAGGGTTGCACAAGGCTGAGACAGGCATTTATTTTTAGATATTTTTTTCCCTTTTCAAACTGAATCTTTATCCTCCTGCTCCCATAAACATATTGATACCTGTGATTGAACCCAGAGTTGCTTTACCTCTTAGCTACATCTCTACTCCTTTTTAAAATTTTTTTCCAGACAAGGTCTAAATTGCTGAGGCTGGCCCCAAACTTATAATCCTTCTGCTTCAGCCCCCTTAGTTGTTGGAATTACAGGTGTGCACCACTGTGCCTGGTTCTCTTATATTTTCTGATTGTTCTTTGTATAGATGGAGGCAATTGACTTTGTTATTGTTTTTAAGATGAGGATCTCACTATATTGCCCAGGCTGCACTTAAGCCCACCATCTCCCAAGTAGCTGTGATTATAGGCGTTTGCCACCATGCCCAGTTTAGAGACAGGCATTTAAAAATGATTCTTTTCTGGATGACAGTCTTGGGATCTCTCCTTTTTTTTCTTGGTTCTCTCTTTTACACTCATGAATCTGCCTGGTTTGTATTTGTAATAAAATTTTTAGCTTGATAAAGATCAAAGTCACTCACCAACTCATCTCTGAAACCTCTTCATTTTCCCTGGCAGTAAAAGTCGGAAAGCTGTTTTTGAATTCTGCTCATTCAGCCACACCCGGGCACTTCCAGGATAATGCAATACTAGAATAGGGCCCAGAAAACCTCTATGTCTGTCACCAGCCGGCTGAGACTGGCCTAGAGGTGCCATGGAGAACTGGACCAAACAAGCTCTGCTGAATGATCTTCTGTCAGTCACTGGAGAGTCACCACAAAAATTAAAACATAACACTCTCCATTATTACAGACTTCAGATTTGACCAGCTCTTACTAGCTCCTTACAACCACTCCTTAATGCCTGCACTAATGACAAAAAAGCCATAGCCCAGGGAGATGAAGTGCTCAGATGTAGGCCAAGGATGGGAGTCTCCTGAGTGTCTCTTGGACTCTTGCCCCACACCAGTCGCTGTAAAGAGAGCAGGAGTCTGTATTTGTAGTCTGTATTTGGAATGATGGTTTTGCCCTGGAATTCAGGCTGTATCTCTGGAGGTGTACACAACACAACTCTCAGCAGCAGAGCAACTACTGGGTGCCTATGGAGAACCTGTGCGTAGTCCAGGCAACAGAGCTAGACACAAGAGGGAGCCAGGTCTTTCCACAGGACAAAGGCTTCCAGCTGGAGGGTATTATATGCATTAGCAGAAAGCTTCTTTTCAAAATTTTACTTAATTTTATTATTTTTGGGGATTGAACTCAGGGCCTGTCACATGCTAAGCACATGCTCTACCGCTGAGCAATACCCCCAACTTCCTTTTCTGGAAGCCTCTTAACAAAGATAGTAGCAAGCTGGGGAATCACTTCCATTTCTGTAGTGGTGATGGGTGCCATGTTTTTCCTCCCCTCTCTCTCTGTTCCATCTCACCTGGCTCACTGGACATAAGCCCTAGTAACTGATTAGCAATGCCAGCCATAGACTTGGACAGTTTTGTTTTTCTTTAGAAACTGCAGGGTGTGATATTCATTAGCCTAGACATTCAACCATCTTGGATGTGTAGTACCTACTAGATTTTATGAAGGACAGACACCCAAACAAACCTGTCATTCATGCTTATGAAGACCAACCCTAATCTATACCTCATGCCCAATTAGAGCCTGAGACAATGAGACTGGGATCTAGAAGAACTATAATCTTTCTCTTGTTTGCTTGGGTTTAAAAATTTACTACTCAGAGTAGTTCATGTCTTCAACCTGCTAGCATGGAAAATAATGAAAAGAAGGAGTTAGGTGAGGTGGCATTCTTTGTTGAGTAGGGCTAGGCCTAATGAGAATTTGGGGATTTGCAAACTACTTACAGATGTTATAATAGTGCTTGATTGCCCTTTACCATTACTAATTGGTAATGATGGCTGACATTTATGGGCCCTTACCAAGTGTGTGGCAATGTGCTAAGCATTTGATGAGTATTGATTCATTTCATCTTCATAGCAACCCTGTAGGGTAGTTTCTGTAACTCTACCCATTTTAAAAGTGAAGAAACTGAGGCAGAGAGACTTTCTGTAACAGTGCTGATAAGTAGCAGAGTCAGGGTTTGGCTCAATTTTGCTTACTTGTGAATTAACACAGGCCATCAATCAAACAGGTGAAGTCAGTTTCAGCAAAGTTGTGGTCACTAATGCCAGGTGGTTTCATTTGGAAAATAAATCTGTACTCTCTTAGCAAGAACTCACAGTACAGGCTATTTTCTCCTTCTCTCCTTCCCCAGAATATTAGAACTGAGATTCCAGGGGTGGTGCCTAGAAGAAAGTGACAAGTAACTTGTTTGTTCCACGTAGCTCTAGGTAGCAGGGCCCAGGCAGAATCTGAATAGGCTGATGTCAGTCATTTGGCACTGGATGTGCCTTCTTAGGTCAATAACATTGTATCATAGGAAATGAGCAGGGATAAAGATAAATGAAATCCCCCTAAAAAACAGGAGGAAGTAGATGTGAGCAAACTGAAACCAAAAGTAAGAGTGACTAGATTAATATGTAAATAGTTTTTATTAATGGCAGTTAAAGATTTTCATAGGGAACTGTTTGACTCTCAAACTATCATTTTCAGCAATTATTAAACACCTTGCAATAGTTTGAAGCATTTTAAAGGTACTATGTATTTCTCTCAATTCTTTGAATCAATTTTTTAGTAGCAGTATTCTGTATTTTTAGAGTGCTTCTTTATTTTTAAAAGTACTTTTGGGGCTTTTATTATCAGGAGTAGAGTATATTACATTTTCTCAGCAAATGAGCAAGGGGGTTGCTGACAAGGTGTTAGGGTCTGTAAACAAGTCAAGATGGCGCCTGGCATTTTGCCAGAGGGAGTGGTTTGAGAAGTAATGCCAGCGAGCCATTAAGTGTGGAGATTCCTTATTGGTTGACTGCTGTATTGCTGAGAGCCACAGCCGAGTCTGTATGGCTCCTGGGCATTTTGCCAACAGTATTGATTGACAGGGGAGGCATTATCTGCCTCTGCTGCTACTTTTGCATCTTGTGCTATTTTGGACTTCTTGCGCTATTTTGAGTTCTCACGGGGATTCCCTTGGCGTTCCCATTGGTTGGAGAAGTGCAGGAGGAGGGATTTCCCGGGGAGCTATTTCCGGCTGGGGGTTCCTGCAGGAGCCCCGTGGCTTTGGGGGAGGATTCCTGCAGGAGCCTGTGTGAGGTTTTTTCCTGCAGTTAAAAAATAAAGTTTGTTCCTGCTTCAGTGGCTCGTCATTTGTGCCCAGCCAGACTGCGGCACTGTATCTATTTTATGTTAATTAAGATAAGCTGTGTGGAATGTATATATACCACTCCTGTTCTACAATAAATGGCTCCCACTTCTGCTGTATCAATGTACACAAATTGTTCGTCACCCCCTGGTTAATTTGCTGCAGCCCGACTGTGGCAACAAGAAAAAATCATTCTTTGAGTATGCACCAGGAGCAGTTTTTCACTTGTTTTTCACCAAATCCTGAGTTATAGATATGATCAACTCCTTTTTATGGATCAAGAAATGAAATCCAGGGGCATTGTTTGTTAAGTAGCTAGTAATATTCTTAGAATATTTCCTAAAAAGTGTATTTGTATCCTTTAGTACTTTTGTTAGAAAAACTTAAAAATGACCATTTAGACTTGGAAGCTTTATTCTGTTTTTTTTGTTTGTTTGTTTGTTTGGTTGGTTGGTTGGTTGGTTTCGGTTTGGGGTTTTAGTACTGGGGATTTAAACCAAGGTCACTTAACCGCTGAACTATATCCCCAGCCCTATTTATTTATTTATTTAGATTCAGGATCTAGGTAAGTTGCTGAGGCTGGCTCTCAATTTGGGATCTACTGCCTCAGCCTCGGAAGCTGCTGAGATTACAGGTGTAACCCAACCAAAAAACTGTTTTATGTCTCCATATCTAATCAACATAACCCCAAGATTTTTTTCTTTGCTTGCCTGTACCATAATAAGCAACCTGTAAAGTATTCGTTTGATATTTCTCTTAAGGCAGAAATATTTTGGATTAAGTAGATATGAACAATTCAGAAAGTGATTCTTTTTTTTCATTCTTTACAAAATTGCATTTAATTTATTTAATATGCTGAAGTGTGGAATAATTCTTACCTGGTCTGATTTTAGTATAGTACTTAAATTTATAAATGGAAATGTAACAGCATCAAAATAATATTTAATCAACCACAATATTCCCACCCTTATATAACTATTTTTATTTTTGAATAATGCATTCATGTGAACTATTTCAATAATCATACTATTTACTATTTTATTGATATTATTGTATACACATCTCATTATTTCTAAGACTATTAAGAAAATGACTACACAAACTATTTTAATGATTTGCCGTGATATATTAAACCATGTCTCTGAAAATAAAAAAGCTATTTAAATTCTAATTTTTGGTCTTTAATGGATAATGATAATGTGTATGTATTATGTAGTCTGTAAATATTAAACATTCACTCTATACCTGGAACTGTGTATTTAAAAAAATATATATTTTTAGTTGTTGATGGACCTTTATTTTACTTATTTTTATGTGGTGCTGAGGATCAAATCCAGAGCCTTACACATGCTAGCCAAGTGCTCTACCACCGAGCTACAACCCCAGCCCGGGAAGTGCGTATTTTATAGCACTTAAGGCTTGCAAAAGCCCTAGGGGTAGATTTATTCACCAGTTTTACAGATTTGGAAACTGAGGTATGGGGCAATGATGGCAGACACAAGAAAGGGTTCAGCTGGGATTTAGCCATCTCAGGCTGAACATCCTCTTCATGTGCTCTGTCACCACATCCCATAACCCTCCAAGCTGTCACATCCATACCTCTGGTCCTCTATTGATCAATTCCTAGGGGGAAAAAAAAACCAAAAACACCATGTCTTTCGGGTTCTTTCTCTGTCCTACCATATCACTAGAAATTGCAATAATGTATACATTTTCTAGCAACGAAGAAGCAAACCAGACTTGTGTTCATCTTGCTAGTATTGAATGTTATTACTTTAAAAAGATGCTATGTGACAAATAGCATCCCGAGGTTGTTATAAATGTGTATTTCTTTTATTGCTAATGAGGACCAATATTTTGTTTTTTTCACCCCTGAGATGGGGTCTCACTATGCTGCCCAGTCTGATCTCCGACTCCAGGGCTCAAGTGATCCTCATTTTAGCCTCCTGACTAGCTGGAACTAGAGGCAGGTGCACCACACCTGCCTTAGGACTAATGTATTTTTCAGGTGTTTGCTAATTTGTCTGTGTGAATTGTGGTTAATAGACTTTGTCTACTTATCTATTGGTGTCAATTTTTTTCAAATATTTGAAATGATCCCTTTATATTAACACAGAATAATCTTTGTTGTTTTTTTTATACCTGATTAAAACACTGTCCTAGTTTGTCGTTGGCCTTGTAACATTTTTGTAGATGATATTTTAAAACATAGTTTCATGTTTTTTTTTTTAAAGAGAGGGGGGAGAGAGAGAGAGAGAGAGAGAGAATTTTTAATATTCATTTTCTAGTTCTCGGCGGACACAACATCTTTGTTGGTATGTGGTGCTGAGGATCGAACCCGGCCGTACGCGTGCCAGGCAAGCGCACTACTGCTTGAGCCACATCCCCAGCCCAGTTTCATGTTTTTAAATGATCAGTTTTGCAGCATTGCCAGATAACTAAGTGGTAATTTAAGTATACCATATTATTTATCAAAGTTAATTGAAGTTGATGATTATGACCTTAGTTAGGGAGTAAGTTATCTTTATTCTAAGTAGCCAAGCACAAGCTTGGTTGGAGCAGGGCATACACGCGTGCATGTGCGTACACACACACACCCACACACACCCACACACACATTTTGTCATTTTCTATCATTGAAATTAAGGTACTTAAACAGAACAATGTAAAACTTATGTGGCCTTTATATTTTTCTTTAAAAATAATAATTTAAATTTATTTTACCAGATGCCAGCATGGAGATCTTTGTTTTATATGTTTTAATTGTAAAACATTTTTAACTTTTTTTATGGACAAAATATCTTTATTTATTTTTATGTGGTGCTGAAGATGGAACCCAGTGCCTCATATGTGCCTCAGCCCCTAGTTGTAAAACATTTTAAAGCAGAGAATAGAATTATATCATCCAGATCAATATGAATAATCCGGAAGGGCAGATTTTGTTGTCAACTCAGATTTAGTTTTCACTTCTGTACTTTCCCAAAATGGAAAAGAAAAAACTTTCTGTAATCTTTTAGGTGGTTTGCCAGATAACCTCTGGGGGCTCCACATTACTGCCCTAATTATAAAGGTTTTCTAGGCTGGAAATTTTCCCCAAATTTAAGGTGTAATCTAGGATCATAGGTTTTAAGGTTGAATATTTTAGCACATTCACACACATTCACATTCACTGAATCTTTTTAAACCTATTCACAGAAGGGGTTGAAAATATTTTTAATCTATTTAATCTACCCATGGGTAGTTAACAAGGCCCAGGAATACACACACCCATTAGTAGAGGGAAGCAGCATGTTTGGGAGAGGTTTCTTTCACCTGCCAAGTTCCCGCTTCTTCCCTACTGCACACTCGCATACTTGTTTTGATTTTGTTTTTGTTTTTGCTGTGCTGGGACTGACCCAGGTCCCCTTACACATAAGGCAAGTGCTCTGTCTCAGAGTTGCATCCCCTTTTGTAAAAAGTTGAGCCTGAATCATCCTCAGTTTCTGAGAACCCCGAAGAATGACATCATCACCTTGGCTGCCAGTTGGTACCAGAATTCAGTGTTTTGTGCAGAGACAGAGAATGGCTCACTTTTCCCTTTATTATGCAGGAGAATGTGTGTCTTTGGCCATCTTGAAAGTTTCTTTGCTGCAAACAAAGGAGAAACTAAGTATACAAAGAAGTTGTCAAAATAAAATGGTGAGGGGTCCCGCACTTATGGCCTTGCTGTCTTAATGGCCACCATTAGTTCTTGCCTTTCCACTCATCCTTCCCAGGAAAGAGATGGAAAGCAGAAGCCCCTCATTTCTCTTGGTGAATATCAACTTTTACCAAAGCTCTGCTGTCAAAAATGGATTATATACTTTTAAAACATCTGAGGAGCTTCCTGGAGAGTTTGGAGGCAAAGTTCCAAAAATGTGAGTTGGTACAGGTTATATTTTACTTCCAATGGATACTACAAAGCTGTTCAAAGCACAGTAGCTTCAGAAAACAGGATATCCTTGAACCATGAAGTTAATTTAATTCATGTGGTGTACAGAATGTTGAGAAATCAGTCCTGAGGCAGGGCAAGTTTACTACAACGTGTTCTCTCCCATTCTCCTGGATATTCTGATGTGCTAAACTGTATACTTTATCCTTTTGCTTTCCTTCTGCAGTGTTGACATCTTTCCAGATGCTATTCTTCCTAAAATGTGCCAACACACTGACTATATGCCCAGGGCTTCAAATATCTCTTTAAAATCTCAGCATTCACATATAAAAACAGTTTCCAAACTTCTTGTTTGGGAAAGAGGAGTTAGGAAAATTCATCACCATGCAAACAGCTTTCTTTCTAATAAAGCAAGTTTATTTTAAACAAATGTATTGTTTTCACTTTTAAAGCTTCACCTGTTTCAATGTGAAGTTGTCACTTGTTGAAAAGGCACAGAAAAATGCTCATTGGAAGGAAAAGGGAGATAATTTGTGATTCTTTCAGTTTGAATCCAGCACCACTATTTATTGCACCTAAATGGTTCTCATATTCTCTTAGACACTTGGCTACTCACATTTGCAGAAGACATCACATCAGTTCTTTGCAGGTTTTTTTTTTTTTCGTAAAAGAACAGAACCATTCACTCATCTTCTCTGAGGTCAAGTAGATGAGAAAACATTTTCTGTCACAGCTTCTCTTCAAAATAATAAAGCTCAAGTGTCACTGTACTACAAAATGAATAACACATTGAATTAATAGATGGTAGCTTTTAAATGAAGTGAAGGACCTTTGTTTAATTAATTCAGTCATTCATTCAGTAAACATTTATCATGTGCCTGTCGCATGTCCCACTGGAAGAAACATCTGCTTGTCACTCTGCTTGCTAAACCAGAGAATCCGACCGTGCAATAATGGCTGCCATTTACTCGAGCGCATCCCACATGCTGGACTTTACCCACATCATTTTACTTAATCTTCTGAACTCTCTGTCCAGGTATGGGTTATTATCTTCATTTTAAACTTCAGGATGCTGAACCTTACATGGTTTATTCTCTCCCAGACTGATAACAAGGGAGCTGGGGCTGGCCCCTGTTGGCTTAGCTCCAACTTTGGGCCTTGAATCACTTCAGGTTTCTGACAAGTGCTCCTTTGAAGAGAGAATTTTTTAATATTTATTTTTTAGTTTTCGGCGGACACAACATCTTTGTTGGTATGTGGTGCTGAGGATCGAACCAGGGCCGCACGCATGCCAGGCGAGCGCGCTACCGTTTCAGCCACATCCCCAGCCCACAAGTGCTCCTTTGAAATTATTCTAGGAATGGAATAAAGATAAGAGGGTTGAACTGGAAATATCATGAAAGATGTGAACTAAAGTTGCTGCGTGTCATCTATTGTCAGTTTGTGGCTGCTGGTTTACTGAACAGATTTTATTATTGACACCTTATTCATCATCCTTAATCTAAAATTTTAGTAAATTTATTTTTAGGCCTCTGATCATCAATCCTTATTGGTTTATATTACCTTGCATCTGACTCCTTCTCCAAGCTGCACTCCCTGACCACTCAGGTCACACTGCCTATTTCTCAGTGGACATACCACAACCACTGTCCCATGTCACTGCATGTTGTTCCACATTCCTTTTGTATTGGCAATGAGGACAGGTCTCTCTGGTACATTTCTCTTGTATCCTGGCTAGTTCCTTTCATGTGTTATGTTTCTAATAAATATTTGCTCCTGTAGGAGCACTGCTTACTGCTTCCGAAAACCCACACCACAGAGGTGAAAAGGGCCAGTAGCTTGGGATGTGCTAAGTTCTATTAGAATAGCAAGACCATGGCAGGTGGAAAGAGTTGACTGAAAAATCACTGTCAGTTTGTTAACCTCCCAAAGAGGCCAACATGAAAGAAATGAGGTCCATGGTTCATAAAAGCCAGATAAATGTTTTATATGGAAAATAAAATACCAAACTCACTGTCAAGTTTCAAATGCCAAGGAAGCATGGAAAGTCACAGTTTAACTTCTTTAACAAACCTGTCACAGACAGCTAGATGACAGAACCTGTCGCAGAAATCATGAGTCACTTTGGAAACAGATGGCTCTCTGACACGTGGAATTCAATCCTAGGCCCATCTCTTAAGGCTGGAGGAGAGGTGGCTCTGTGGAATCTCAAAACCCATGTGTTCATTTGACTGTACAAATTTTCCCTTCAATTCTGAGGGCATTTTGAGATTATGTGGATTCCCATCTGTGAAAAGGATTGCTTGTCAAGGGAGTCTTTTATGCAAAGTAAAATAGATTTGCAAATCTATTTCACTTACAACAAACACTTCATGTAATATAGGGTTTTGCTCATGAGAGCCATATGAGTCATCAGATAAGGCAGACCTAACTTCTTTCTTTGTCATAAAGATTTTCTGAATCTGGCCCTGGCCTCTAAGTGCACTGCTGTTTGATCAATGTGATGGGGAAGTAACAATCATAATCCTAAAAATACACTGAAGCACACCAAAATATCCCCCAGGGCTGGTAGAGCAATGAGGAAGTAAGGAAAACAGTGTGCTTGTGGGAAGAAAAGATTAGTAGAATAAACCAACTCATTCTTGACCTGTCTGTCCAACAACAAACCTATGTTGGGCACCTGTTATTTGCCAAGTGTTGTGTTAGGTGCTGGAGAAGCAATAAGAAGTAGACACAGCCGTTATCTCCAGGGGCTGCAGTGGAGCAGGCAGATGCTTGGTTGGTGTTGTGAGTGGAGAGTTCCTCCTGTTCACTTCCAGAGCATCAGCTTCATTCTTCCTCTATCCATCTTAGACTTAAAACTCACATGCCAAATGCAGTTTGATCCGTTTGTTGCTGATGAAATGACACCTGTTATTGCTGAGCAGAGCTATTAACTAAACACAGCCTTGAATTTTGTTTAATTTTTCCTCAAATTAAAGTTGGATTACCACAGCTCAGGGATGAAGCAAGTGGGACAAAATTTCAACTTAAAAATAAATGAAATCAACAAGCTAGGTTATGGTGGCATGCTCCTGTAATTCCAGCTATTTAGAAGGCTAAGGCAGGAGAACTGAGAGTTCAAGGCCAGTCTGTGCAATTGAGACCCTATGTTAAAATAAAAAATAAAAAGGGCAGAGGAGTATAGCTCAACAGTAGTGCCGCAGTCTGGCTGGGCACAAATCACCGAGCCACCACAAAGCACTTGTTTGTTCAAACAGGAAACTTTATTGCCTGAACTCCAACAGCACTCCACGCACACTCCCCAAGAACTCTCCCGAACTCCACCCAAGCGGCCCCTCTACGGCACACCACCCCAACGGGAACTCCCTCCACCGGAACTTCACCAACCAATCGAACTCCCCAGGAAATCCCCAGGAGAACTCCAAAGTAGCAGGAGCCCAAGGCGGACAGCAGGGGTCTATATACAATTGAATCAATCCAGCATCATCTTAATGGCTCGCTTCTCAACCATTACTTCTGGCAAAATGCCAGGAGCCATTCCGACTCAGCTGTGGCTCTCAACAGGTAGAAATACTTGCCTGGCCTATTTGTGAGGCCTTGGGCTTAATCCCCAGTAATGTGTATATATATATATACACATACATATATAAATTAATAAGTAAATAAAACAACAAATAAAAATATTGATACAAAAGAAAGCATGACAATAGAAAGAATATAGATATTAGAGGTAGAAAGATCTGTGTTCAAATCTTTGCCTCTGATGTTTGATAAAGGGTAAGTTTCTCAGCCTTTCTGAATTTCAGATTTCTCTTTCTTACAGTGATTATAATGCACACTTTCAGGAATGAAGTTCCAAAGTAACACAAATTCCAGTATTCTCTTGTAAAGTAGAATCTAGTTTTATTATTTTGGTAATAATTTTGCTTCAAAAAAGAGAACTTTTCTCTAATTATAAAAGTAAATCATGTTTGTTATAGATGATGTGGGTAGTGTAAGGTACTATAAAGAAGGCACGTGATCCATGACTTATTATCTAGAAATAGCCCTGCTGGCACTTAGACCTGTTTGCTGCCATGAGGTTGGGTTACATAAAGACGAGAACTTGTCTGTCTGGCTCTGTATCTATAGCACCTGGTGTAGTCCCCATCAGACGATAGGTGCTCATTAAACATTTGTTGACTGAACCAATTCATCTAAATGATTGGTTGGATGTCAGGATCTGCCTCCTATGCCAGGTTGCTACACTATAGCAAACATTTCATCTTCCCCAAGCAGCAGGAGGAGCATAAAAGTTTACATGAATTGTATTTGTCTGAATTCAGGTCTCTGCTATCTCAGGTTTTCCATTATCTGGCTGCAAACCTGGCCTTGAAACTCAGTCCTGTCTTGACCTTTGGGATCTCTGTGCTTAGGTGAGGGCAGTTATCCAGTACCAACTTACCGCTCAGTCACCACTTAGACCCTGTATGTTCCTAGATCCACTTTGTCTATTTGATTTGCCCTTATTGTTGGATATGTGGCTTTCTGTTTCTTAGAGCTTTGTTCTCTCTGATCTCACACCTACTGCCTATTACCATGATGGCCACTGTCACCCATCCTCCAACATGCAAGGGTAGCTTGCTAGCAGAGGGCTGGCAGGCAGAGATATGCACAGGTTCCAAGGCAGCCACCAGCATGGTAGGTGCTGCTGTGTGGCGCCCATGTGGAAACCCAGGGCATGGTTGTCAAGAGCTGTGTTGTCTGGCTGCAGAATTATAGGCTAGCCATAGTTCTTAAAATTTGTAAATTGGAGGCTAGTTTTATTTTTTGGTAATAATTTGGCTTAGAAAGATAATTCTTCTGATTATTAAAGTAAAATATGTTCATTATAAATCATTTGAAAAGTATAAGGTATTCTAAAGAAAGCATCTGATCCATGACTTAACTATCTTAACAGTTAACACTGCTGACACTTAGACCTTGTCTACTGCCATGAGGTTGGAGCATAGCCATACAACCCCAGCTGGGCACGATTATTCCATTATAGTCATGTTCTTTGGTGGCCAACACAGTGCCAGGGTCTCATTTAGGCTCCTGTAATCCATTTTGGAATAGAGCTTTGAATCAATTACTGAAGCAGTTAGCCCTGTGGCTGAGATGGTTAGCTACCCACTAAAACCTGCTTCTCCACTTTCATAAGACATACCTGTAGTGAGGAGCAGCTGCCCATACACAAGCTGCATTTCCTGGCTCCTTTTGCAGCCAGGTGCAAAGTGCACATGTGACTAGTCCTCAGCAAGATGATATGTAGCATCTTCGGGCCCAGGATTTCGGGGAGTGGATGTGCCTTCGCCATACTTTCTTTCCCCTCCCTCAGTTTGAAGCAGACAATTAGGAGTCCCCAGAAGATGGTGGGAAAAACGGAACCTGGGCCCCTAACCGTCTCATGGGGAATGCCGCCTTATGGCTGGGACTGCTACTTGAGTAAAGACTAAGTTCTCAGTGTTTGAGTCATCACTGGTTTTGGGTCTCTGTTATTGGAATCTAGGTTATCTTAATTCATATAGTCTCCCCAAATGTCTAGTGAGTGAATAAAGCTACTCAGATCAAAGCAGGTGGTGATGGTATTCTGCCACAATGCTGCAGTTTCTCTTTCTTCCTTTCATGCTGGGGATGGAACCCAGGATCTCATGCATGCTAGGCCAGTGCTCTACTCATTGAGCTCTACCCCCAGCCCCTGGTGTTTCTTTATAGAAAGTGAACAGGGAAGATGAACCAAAAAGTAATTTGTGAGATGAGCTATAAGAAATGTCCATGCCTTAGTGCTTTCAAAATATTGAGTTTGCCGCTAGAAAATCATCTCATTTTGATTCTGTGTTGTGGAATGATATTTCATACCTTAAAAATATATTAATCTGTCCTATGCTGCAGTAACAAAATACCTGACATTGAGTAATTTATAAAAAATAGAGATTTATTTAGCTCCTGGTCTGGAGGCTGGGAATTCCAAGATTATGGCTCAAGCATTTGCTTGGTTTCTCATCAATGTCTTCTTGCTGCATCATCACATGGTAGGGGCATCTTATGGTAAGACAAAGTGTGTGCCAGCTAGGGTCTCTCTGTCTTTTCTTATGTGGCTCAGTGATTAAGCACCCCTGGTACCAGAAACAAACAAACAAACCCAAGACACTATATGATACCAGCATGGGAGGCCCCACCTTCATGATCTTATCTAATCCTAACTACCCCCAAAGGCCTAACCTCCTAGTACCTCTAAGATATGAATTTGGGGATTTAGTTTCCAATACAAGATATTTTGGGGGACATATTCAAAACACATTCATATTCATATTCATAAAATATATTACGCAAATTGCTTCCTGAATAAAGAAGTAGAAATACATGAACCACATCTGGCATTAAGAATGCCAGGGTTGGGGCTGGAGATGTAGCTCAGTTGGTAGAGTGCTTGCCTTACATGCACAAGGCCCTGGGTTCAATACCCAGCACCACAAACACTCAAAAAAAAAAAAAAAAGAGTGCCAGGGTTTGGCTGGGGGTATAGCTTAGTGGTGGAATGCATGCGGTCCTAGGTTCAATTCCCAACACTGAAAAGCAAAAATAATCCCAAAGAAACAGCAGGGTTGTTCAGATACTTAAAAGTCACTGATACAACAGAGACCATTCACGAGCCCATGAAGAACAGGTAGATTCCCCAAGGAGTGAAAGTTAAGTCAATCTTCTCAAATAAGAAATATGCCAGAGATGGGGACTTTAAATATTTTCTTTAGTACAATAGCATCAGAGCAAAGTCCCTGATTATAATTAAGCTGTAGCTATAAATTCTACAAAGCTTCATAGGTTTGGCTACAAAATTCTGAAAAGCCCACTGGGCTTGGTGGCAAATTTTGGGAAGTCCCTTTATTTATATAAAAAAAACTGTTATGACTAATGAATGCAAAAATCTTAGTGCATTCTTGCTGAAGTTTAAAAGCATAAATGAGCAATGCCTCTCAGTGCCTGACTATAAGGATTATGGGAAAGAAGTGATCTGAAAACTTACTCAACTAGGTGTGGAAGATTTATTGTGCAACTGCTCCACCCACAATGCTGCACCCCACAAGTACTGGGGCCCACTGGCGCCACGTCTGCCATCAAAGCTGGAGAAAGCATGTGCCCTGCCTATTCTCTGCCTGGGCTCTTACCAGCAGACAGAGGAGCGTACATTGTCATCACTCCATGATATTCGTCAAATAACTCGATCATAATCATGAAAAGTAAATCTAGCTGACATTTACACTGAGTGTTAATGAGTAGGAATCATCCAGGAAAACATGGGCAGGAGGCATGCTGGTTTTCTCCTTCCCCAGGTGAGGGCAAACTCGTGTGGTGCAGTTGTATCTGGGCCTCAAGTAAAGAGAGTTTCTGAAACATAGTAGTCCCATTGCCAAAGATAAGGGTCTGTGCAGCTGGCCCCTTGACCCTTCTAGAGACTTGGAGGAGGTGATGGAGGAGGAGACTCCAGCCCCAAAGCCTTTCACATCATGTCCCCTTACCTGCCCTGGCATTCAGAACTTCTTTCCAAACAGATCATGCCCTCACGCATTTCTGCTTGTGACTGGCTGGAAATGCCTTTTCCTGGCATCTAGAGGGCATAAATGTGTTCCTAGGACAAGTTATTTGCTAGATGCTCAGAGGCTGGAATATAGCTTGGGCATTGAATCAAGGTGTGTTTCCTGGAAGGTGAGGGGATGGAGGGTCTTTTGGAGAGCACCTTTTGGTTTGGAGAGGCCACACACATGCAAACTCTCCCTCTGTGCTCCTGAAGGTGAGGTGCCTCCCATGGAAACCGCCTCTAGCGCAGCTCTGACTAAGCCCACCTCGCTACTGCTGTCAGATCCTCTTCCTAAAGCACAAATCTCATCTTGTCTCGCTTCTGCTTACCTTGATTTCCACTGTGCGTCTCCTGGGTAAAGTGCATCTCTTTCATAGACACACAAGTCTTTCTCTTTGTAATCAGTTTAATGAAGTATAATTTACATAGAACATATGCCCTGGTGTTCCATGGATAGTTCAATGAGCTTTGACAAATGTATTCGTCCATGCAACCTCTACCCCCACAATCAGGATAGAGGGTGATCTGATCATATGCCTTTAATTTCTAGCCCCTCCCCTGTCTCCAGTCCCTTGGAAACTATTGATCTCCTTTCTGTCACTGTAGTTTTGCTGTATTTTTAAAAAATTATATATAAATGGAAACGTAGAGTATGTGGTCTTCTGTGTCTAGCTTGCGGCTTCTTTTCACTTATCACAAAGTTTTTGATAATTTTTCATAACATGTGTATCAATTTTTGTTTTTTTTTTTTTTGCTTGAGTCCTATTCCTTTGTGTGAATATATTACAATTAGTTTCTGTTTACCCTGATGATGGACGTTTGGGTTATTTTCTGTTTTTTTTTTTTTTTTTTGCTATTCTGAGTAAGGCTGCTAGGAACATTTTTGTACCTGCCTCTGTGAGCATGTGCTTAAAATTCGCTGTTAATACCCAGGGCTATTACTGTATTTTATAAAGTTTACGTAAGAATTGTGCAAATTGTTTTCTACTATTTTCTCTACTCCTGTGACCAAAAGACCTGACAGGAAAAATTTTAGAGGAGGAAAAGGTTATTTGGTGCTTAGGGTTTCAAAAGTCTTGGTCCATAGATGGTCACTCATTGCTCTGGGCCTGAGTGAGGCAGAGCACCACAGCAGAAGGGCATGGATGAGAAAAGCAGTTCAGGACACAGCACCCAGGAAGAAGAGAGTATTCTGCTCAGCAAGGACAAAATGTGAGACCCAAAGACACACCCCCATTACCCTCCTCTTCTAGCCACAACCTACCTGCCTATAGTTAAGACCCAGTTAATCCCTATCAGGGTATTAATGCACTGATTAGGTTAAGGCTCTCATAGCCCAATCATTCCACCTCTGAACTTTCTTGCATTGTCTCACATGTGAGCTTTGGGAGACATCTAATAAACCATAACATTGCTCTTGTCAAGTCTGAGCAGGCTTCCTTGCACAGGCACTCACTCTTCCCATATGTACATAGGTATCTGTCCTTACTCTGTGGTTGTTGACTTTTTCCCCCTGTCTTTTCCTTTCTACCCCAAGTTCAATGACAGGAGTTGGGAGAGGAAGTGTTCACATCTTTGAATCCCAACCTAGCACAGAGAAAGAATGGTTTCCTGAAAGAATGACAAATGAATCATGACTTTACTGTTTTCTAATTGATTGAACTCACCCTGCATCAAAATATGCACTTAGTCATGCTTCACAGAGTGGATTGGTGCAGCTCATCTCTCTCTAGGTTTTTGGCCTGCATTTGGAAGAAAGGCAATGATCCATCCAGCTGCAGGCTATGAAACAGCAAAACCGAGCAGGTCTTAGACGACTGAAGCTCTGACTTGTGCCCACCAGAGTCCTTACTCATTCAGAAGAACCTCTCAAATCCTTGCCATGTGCATGTACTTTGGCTAAGTTCTGAGAGTATGTGGCAGATAGGCTCTGGGGAGAGGTCACATGAATGGAATAATCTGGCAATGCCCTAGAGAGTAGGAGTAACTTGAGATAAGGCTGAAGCAATGTCAGCATTTGGATGGATGGAGAGACAGCAGAAAGATGTTCCTGGAAAGAGAGCTCATGCTGCCCAAACTGGATGGTAGACATAAATCTGGCCTATTCGGGTAGGTCCTAGTTATAGCACAGCAAACCCAGGGTTCCCATTGGTAAAATGGAGCACATTGATCAGAGGCACCCATTACCAACTGGGGCTAGGAGTATGAGTGGGGTTCTAGAATGCATCATGGTTGTTTTAGTTTATTTTCTCTTGCTATCACTGATTGCCCGAGACTGGTTAATTTATAAAGAAAAGACAATTATTTCTTATAGTTCTGGAGGCTGAAAAGTCTAAGAGCATGGCACCAGCATCTTGTGAGGGCCTTCTTGATGTTCTTAAGTGTAAAATTTAAAAAAAAAATGTGGGGAGTGAAGAAATGAAATTTAGAGGGGGTAATATCACAGAAAAAATAATTTCTATGGTTCTAGTACATACTAGGTTGACTATAGCTGTTAAGAATGGGCTGTGTTCCAAGATAACTAGAATAAAGGATTCTGTATGTTTTCACCATAGCAATAAAAAAGTAAGGTGAAAGATATGCTAATTATTGGCTTGTTTATGTAACATATACACGTGTTGAAACTTCACTCTGAATCTCATAAATTTCATACCATGGCAGAGGGGCATCCGATGGAAAAAGTGCAAGAGTAAGGGGACAGGAAGAGCTCGATTTTATAATGAAGCCACTATCGTGATATTGAATTCATTCTGTGAGAATGACCTTAATCTATTCATGAGGGCAGAGGAATCAAGTTTCCAACACATGAACTTTTTGAAGTATACATTCAAACCATAGCAGTGGAGGAGACTGAATTTTGCTTCACAGGCAGGAGGTTGAGGTTAAGGAGGGAAGACAGTTTATTTATTTACATATATGTTTAACAAGGTAGTAAGAGAGAGGAGGTCAATATTTTAAGATCCTGATAACCAATGGGGGAGAGGACCAGAAGCCAGAGCCCTTGCATTAACCACGGTCACCTTTCTGTATCTATAGACCTCTCAGAAAGGTTTCCTACCTCTAGCAGCTGACTGGGTTCCACTCCACAAAATATTTCCTCAGGATGTTTACAGATACCCTCAGTGTATTTCTGATGATGTGTGGTTTCCTAGATTGGATGGCTTTCTCTCTCTCTGACCTTGTCCCATCACCAATGGAGCAAAACTATTGTATATCAAGTTGAATTTAATTTGATAATGATACTCGTTATCTACTGATAAGAAAAAGGAACATTGGCACAGTGATTTAGAGTTCACCAGACTCCTGGGAGTTCCTAGACACGTGGGAGCCATGACTTTCAGTGGGCATCTTGTAAAATTATGACAATGACCTCCTGAAAACAGCTCTGTATGTGAAGTTCTGAGTTTCTCACAGATTCTTTGGAAGAAGGGGTGCAAGTCTCCTGAGGTTAGACACAGGGTGAAGGGAGTGAAGACTGGATCATTCCAACTATGACAAGTGGTACCTTTTGCACCATTGCATTTTTGACCTGTCCTCAAAAGACACAAGCTTCCTCTCAAAATCTGATATATTCCCAGGGAATAATCATCTTCACATCTCACAGTGTGCAGAGCATTCTCAAAGACAAAGAATGGTTGGTCACAGTGCCCAGCTGTGGGGGAAGCAAGGCTGCCAGCCAGGCCAGCAGACAGTTTCTCTTTCCTGATGGTCATCACCCTTTGCCAACAAACTATTGCAACAAAAATAAAATATTGAAAATTCAAATAAACTTAATAGTCCATGCAGAAATCTTGAGACCCTGTACAGATTTCTGCTGGGCCTCAGCCAGTTCTTCTGATGGGCACTGGCTGGTTGGTCCCCCGTGAGGCTCCCTAGAAAGGGAGTGCAGCCTCAGACCTGGAGCAGTGGAGACTACAAAGTCTTGCTTCTCTGGACCTCACTACCTCAGCATCTTTCTTTCTCTCCTGTCTTCGCTCAGAATGGAAGGCAGTGATTGAGTTCTGCTCTTTTTCATTTTCCGTACATGTAGCCCTCCATAACTGTGGATCTGAGGCACCATGTTAACATGAATACTTTTGACTGCATACCCTGTTCCGCAGGCTCAGCACCTTCTTGGCAGCAGATGGCCTGTAGGCTCTAGGTGCTAGATACATTTAAGAGGGATAGGGTAGGAAAGGAAGGAAGAAAGAAGGAAAAGTGAAAGACTGGCTTTTCTGTTGTTGGTAAATAGTTGATTGATTATCACCATTTAATAAATCAATATGAATCAATATTTAACAGAAATATAAAAATAATATCTGGGGTGGAGGTAAAACATAAAAATATGGGATCCATAAAACTAAATTAACCTAAACTTTGGTTATCTAAGAAACAAGGCAAAATGGCTCACAAGGGTAACAAAAATGTCGATAAGCAGTAAATACCAAAAATAATGACTTAAATAAATGACAGCAAGTGTTGGCAAGCATGAGAAGTAAGAGGACTTATTTTTTATTGTGCTAAAAAGAAAAAAAATCCCACACAATGTGAAATCTATCTTGTATTAACAAATTTCAAGTGTATAGATCAGGATTGCTAACAATATTCACACTGTTGTATAGCAGATCCCTGGAACTTTTTCACATTGCATAACTGAAACTCTCTACCCATTTCACAGAAAGTTCAACATCCTCTTTACCCATCCTGTGTTCCCATTCTATTTTCTGCTTTTATGAATTTGACTACTTTAGATACCTTTTGTAAGTGGAATCAGCTTTGAAAGAGCGGTTCTTATCAGATACACATCCTCATTCTGGTCATGTATATTCTAAGGCACATGAAGGAGCATCATGAGTGGAAGTAATTCTTCTTCAGCAGTTTTGTCAATTTCTCTGAGAGGAAGTCATGGTGTAAGTTGCCAGGAAAATTAACCAGCTGGATCAGGGAGGTCTAATCATCACTTATGCACGTTAAAGGCCTTGACTCAAGTCCCAGATGCTGGGACTTGGCTCTGTGGGGTCAGCAATGAAAGAGCTGCAACTGAAGGGACCACTCCAGGGTCAGACCCGACCTGCCTGGGGAGCTGACCGGGGTGGGGTATGTGTGGAACGGTGACGACTGTTAACTTGGATGGTTAGTGGTGCATGAGTGATCAATGACAGCTTTTGGAACCAGCAGAGAAGTCTGGAAAAATTTTGGGGTGAAGAAAGAGCACTGCCAACTCTGGTCTCCAAATCTGAAAATTAATTTTCATTGACTGTGGATTAATTAGCATCACTTCCTTTGGATCCCTACCAAGTTTCAGACAGAAAGAATATAGAATAAGAGTGAAAGAAAAAGAGAAGAGAGGTGAGAAGAGAGGAGGAGAAAGAGAGATTCAAAGCCTCTGACATCAATAGAATAAAATAAAAATTATGGGGTAAAATTAGACCAGGACTGAAAGATCTTTGAAAGTTGGAAAATGCCAGTTTGTACCAGGTCATTTAAGTTGTTAAAATTCACTGTCATTGGATAGTAAAGAAAGAGCTGTTCAAGTTTTGGCAGCTTGCTAGATTTTTTTTTAAAAAAACCTCTTTTGCAAGGTTGATTTTAACATAAATCTTGAGCAAGCATAACATGTAAAACACCACTCAGGGCCATTACAGTTATGTTAAGGTTTTATTTTCCTTCACCAGTGGGATTTCTCTCTCTGCTGGTATTATCTGTGCCTGCCAAAGCCATATAAAAAGTATTCATGGAGAAAAGTTTCCAGGGCTAGCAGCCAATCCAGTTCTTTCTCAAATCAGAAGTTTAACACGGGGCCTGGAGACTGGTAGGAAATAGATATCAGGAAAGACGCTGAGTGAGGAAAGCTTGGAGTGCATTCCGAGCCCAGAGTCCTGACCCAAGCTTCGGGCTTCGTGGGAAGTCTGTCACGCTTCAGTTCACTAGAGTCACGCTGAAAAGAGACTGAAGTTGGTGGCATGTTTCAATGATGTTTATCTTCTCATCTGTCAGGAGTTGCTTTCTGCCAGCAGGGATAAGCTGCTAAAAAAAAATCCCCAACCCAACCCAACCACATAGTTCACAATCATCAGTGTGTACCAATGAGCTTTCCACACACAGGTACACCAACACCAATCACCTGTCTCCCCTCCCCTTTTAAAATGAGGAATTACTCGGAAAGCCATAGGAGGGAAAATGATTGTCATTGTCTATAATAAATAATAGCTTTGGACACACACATACATACTCTTCCCACGGCATTTGGAGCAATACAAACCTGTGTTGCACTTTTTATATAATGACACGGACCATACATTCAGGACCAACGAGATAGATAAAAATTCTGAAGTCCCCTGCGATCACCCTGGATGAGGAAGGCCTTGTTTAGCTTGGGGCACTGTTCACGGGACAATGGGCTACCTGTGATATATGTAAATGTGTCCTTTTCCCATTAATGGAAGTGATCTTTATGATTAGACTGGAATAGCAACATCAATCCTGGGGTTAATACGACTTCTTGGCCTAAATGGATAGAGCAGGTTTGAGCAAGAGGCAAAAACTGGGAATCAGACACATGAAGTTCTAACCTTCATCATAGGCAAAGGGTTCTCATGCAATGCTGGAGAATCTCTTTATGTTTTTGTGCCTCATTTGCTGTGTTTGGAACTCACAAAACCCACCTCCCTCAGGAGTATTATGAACCTTTATCAAGAGTTTCACATGAAAGTCAGAAGAGATTGCTAAAGTATTATTATGACATGTCATATTCCCATACAAGACACTTTTCAGATCAGTTTAAGCCCCTGTGTTAATAATGTTTTTTATTGATATGCATGTCTCTCAGGTGGCACACTGAGAGACATGCATATCAATAAAAAACATTATTAATCAGAGTTAACAGTTATTATTTATTGGCATAACAATTATTTTTTTTACTGGCATAACTGTTGCAGCTTATAAAGAAAACATAAGAAATGATTTATTTTTTTCTGGAGGAAAAGTTGCCTTACTAAGCAAACTGCTCACACTCTTGGACACCCCCAACCTAACACCAGGAGGTCAAGGAAAAACGGTCTAACTTCGATTTAATTGATCTTTCCATACTCATCAAGGTTACTGATTTAACCTGTGATACAAGTTTTTATTTCCAGAATGCCTGAAAATAACTTATTCAGTTTCTCCAAGTCAATATGCAATAAAAGACAGGAGGAAAGAGACTAGCTTAAAAGACTTGAAGGAAAGTTAGTAAGTACTAACAAGTATCCTGGAGTCACTAGCAAAGCAAGCAGAGATGAACATGGGCACATTTTTCAGTGAGGTTGGGATTTCAAAGAGAAAAAAAAACTAAAGATGTCATATAAAGGGAGAAAGCACTTCCTTTTAACTGCTGTAAAAGGAAGAGTTCAGATTCTTTTAATTAAAAAGCAAAACAAAGAGTAAAGATAGGCTTGCAACTGTGTGAACATCTACATAGACTGTGTTTAACGTTTGCAAATAAAGAGTTGTTTTGAAGCTCACTTAAAGAGTATCCATCCAAAGAAGTTAAGACATCGCCTTTAAAAAACTGTTCTCTGTGAAAGAGGCATTTGGCTGGGTTTCCCATCCAAGGGCTAAAATGGTTAAGTATTTAATTGCTTAGGAAGTAAAGCTATCATTTCAGATTTCATGCATCATGAATCCTTTTTCCTAATTTGAGGAATTATGAAAGGAAAAAGAGATTCTCTGGAAAGTATATTTCTGAAAGAGCTCTCCATAGATGTTTCAACATTAAGTAGCCCTGATTAGGAAGGGGTTCTTAGCAGCCAAATGAGGATCATGTATCAGAAGGTGAATATGTGAAACTCATGTCAATGAGGTTGATGTCTACCTTTGGATCTGAGCATGAAATCACTGTATAAATACGACTTTTTGGAAGCAGGGCATAAGAAAAAGAAAACCATTTTAGTAAAGCCTCTGATACTTCTCACAGAAAGTTGTGCATTGAACAAAACATCCCAGTCTTGAAAATTTAGTAGTAAATTTGTACACCTATGGGAAGAGATTAGAAAGGGTAGACAAGGAGAGATGGATGGGGAGGGGTGTTGGATGAACAGAGGAATTACATGTAAGGCAGAGGCCCAGTACCTATGGCAGGCGTCAATGACGGTCTGTGGTTTGGATAGATGACTGGACAGAGGGAGGGAAAGATTTTGTGGTCACAAAGAAAGGTCATTTTCTACTTTTTCTTGTGGAACCCCCCAATGATTGGGAAATTGGGACTTCTGATTAAGTTGATTAATATGCCCTAAAAGAGCCACTTAATTTCAAAAAAGCATTTGAAGACCTTAATAACATTCACACCACACAGATCAAGCCAACCATGATTGATGTGATTCTTTGGTGAGTCACAAAGCCCTTTAGGACACTGCACAGCCTGAGCATCATTTATCACTTCACCGTGCGGCAGAAGCATTCTGCAAACTCTTGTTTTCAAATAACTTGGATTCTTGATGAATAGGCATTTCTTTTATTTGAATTTTAATTTTAGATTATGAAACATGTGCTTATCTAATCTACCCTTAAAATTTTGACAAGGGAATTTTGCAATAGGGGGCCATCAGTACTGACCTTTGTTGATGGGTTTGACCTTGGCTAAGAGGGATTCCCCACCCTGGGCAGCTGGGGCTCTGTGAAAGAGCACTCTCTGCAAGTGAGAAGAATTGGCTGATCTAAGCCACAAGCAAAAAGCTGAGGTTCTGGAATTTCTGTCATTGAGTTTTCTCTTTGTGACCTTGACTCTATTTATAATTCAATGGGATAGACACTTTCAATTCTTCCTTAGGTTATTTAAACTTCATTGCTCTTCAAAAATATTTTCAGGAAGTTTTCATTATTTAACTCTGTTAATTTAGTAAAATATCTAAGGATCACTTATTCATTGCAGCCAAGAAGCTGGGAATCCATCCAAAAACTGTCCCTGCCCCCCAATCCTTCCATTTCCCTCAGACACAACCTATACATCAATATGCTTTCCCAGGATTCCTATTCAAATATAGTTTATTTTAAAATTAGTTAGATTGTAGATTCTCCAAAGAATATGCCGGCAGAGGTCTGTGCACATCCTACCTTTATAGAAAAAGCAGGGTGGAAACCATTAACCAGAAAAGGTTTCAGGAAGATGTCTAGTGACTAGCTAGGTGTGACTGATGAGGCAACCTGAGGATGACGAGAATCTCTCTAATGTGTCATTAAGACACCTCCAGATAAAACTCTTAGCCCAACAGAAAACCCACCAGAGCTGCTTAATATACACCAGACACCTCAAAGCCACCTTGCTGCCAGTGGAAGTTTCTGTGTCACCTGCTTGGGAGAAACTTCTCAGTGGAAGGCTGGTGTGTAGGGCATCATCAGCAAGAACTCCTTAGTGGCCCCTCCTCCTCCTCTCTCCCCCCAGAGTCCTGGCTTCCTGGGCTGTTTCATGTGCCCGATAAATGTCTGAGTTTCTCATCAGCCTGTTGTTTGTTCTAACTGCCCCAAAAGACATCCTTCCACCTAGGGCTCAGTCTGAGTCTGATCAATGAATGACCCACCTTGGTTCCCACCTTGTCTTGCTATGAACCAAATTATAACCTCCAGGTATTGACCTTGTGCTGATGTATCAAAATAGTTAACATGGACCTGGTTGACCTTGCTCTGAAACATCCTGTGAAGATATAAAGTTTGGTGGGGCTGGGGTTGTGGCTCAGTGGTAGAGGGCTTGCCTAGCATGTGTGAGGCACTGGGTTCAATTCTCAGCACTGCATATAAATAAATGAACAAAATAAAGGCCCATCAATGTCTTAAAAAAAGATATGAAATTTGAAAGAAAAAATGAATGAGAAAGAAGGACAATTTTCTGATAATATGGCTCATCAACGGGAAGAAAAGGAAGCTAAGCAAGAAGACAGAACTTTGAGATGCCTATTAACTATTCAGCATCGTTGCTACTGTGCTTATCTACCATGTAAGGTGATGTTATCAACGTGGATTCAACTATCCCTTCCAACTAGTGAATGAGGAGTATTGATGAATATCCGCAATCCTGAATGAGCTGGGAGACACTAATACCTTCCATGTGCCAAGTCCTAAAGCTAGTGTGTGACACATATGACCTCATTTAGTACAAAACAACACCGCCAGCTGCACAACACTGCCCTTTCTGTATACGTGGAAACTGAAGCTTGAAAGCCCGCTCACAGTCACAAAACAGAGATGGGATCCAACTTCAGAATAAAGTATGTTTAAGTCTGTCCAAAGCCTTAGGGCTTTCTGCTGAGAATGTGGAGTGTGTGTGTATGTGTGTGTGTGTGTGTGTGTGTGTGTGTGCGCGCGCGCGCGCGTGCTGCTTGCGACACACATCTACCTCCAGGCAGCAGGCAGAGGCAGGACCCCGTTGGCTAGAGGGTGCCCCCTGTGCTGTGGTTCTGGCATGCTGGTGAGTTATCTGGCACGCCAGCCCATAAGCTTCTTTACTTCATTGACTTTCACATTGTCAGTGGCTCACACAGCTTAACACATAATAGAAACCCAATAAAAGTTTGTTAAATGAGAAATTGTGATGTAAATTCTGTATAATCAAGTCCTGGAGGGCTGCCTTTTCCATTTATCTAGAGATCTTGTATCTTGGCTGCATTTACTGTGCTAACTCTAGTTTTATAGGCGTCTGGGACACCTACCTGACAGCCCAGACACAGCCGCCCACACTGCCCTCTCCTTCCTCTGCTGATTGTTATGGCTGCTGCCTGCATAGACATCGGGCTGCTGTTGACATCTGATTCACACATCTCATTTGTTTTTGCCCCTGTGGGAATTATGGTTGGGATAAATAAAAAAAAAATTTAAAAAGTGAGAAATAAAAATGAGAAAGCAGAGCAGGGGGGTGGGAAGCTTTGACATCGTATTTTTACAAGTTATAAGTGGCAAATGGACACACACTCCAAGAATAATGAGGAGGTGAATTGACATCTGGTACCATCTCCAACTCGGTGTGATTCAATTCAGCCCAACCCATCAACCAATCATCGCCTAGGTGTTACAAGATTTACGAAATCGGCTTGGGGTGCTGAGAATGTGGAAGTGAGAATTTAACTCCTGGTGAACCTATGACATTCTCCAGAAAGGGCTTGTAAAGCTGCCCTGCATTGTCTCCCCTACCTCACGTGCCTGCAGGGATGTCCAGACACACGCTGCCAGGAGAGGAGAATTAACCGCGCACGTGGCCCCTGCTGCAGACATCTCCGTGCTCTCTGTGTCCTTCCCGCGCCCTGTTAAGAGTCAGTACTGGATCACTCCCCCACTGCAGAGCAGGCTCCGAGAGGTGGAATGGTTGCCCAGTCTGAGAACAACTTTGTCCATTACCCCCTTGGAAGGGGTTGTAGTTTATGTAGGTAGAAGTGGGCAGTTGAGGTATCATCCCTGCTGCCCAGACTTTCAGTCCTCACTCTGGCTTTTTAAAATTTAATGGAAATAAATTCGAATAAGAAGAAATTTTGAGTACGCCAAGTCACAACGAAGAGCACTTCCCCTCAATTTCAATAGCATCTCTCTTTTAAAGGGTTATGATTTAAGTTTTGTTTGGAAAGGTAAATGAATGGGAAGCTTACAAATGGGTATGTATTACAGAGGAAGTCTCCTTCCCATCTCTTTCTCCCAGCACACACTTCCCCTCCCGAGGGGCAATCACTGCAACTGGTTTCTTCTGTTTGCTCCAGTTACATCATGCATCATAGATACAGTAGGCATTCATTTAAAACACAAGTGGATGCTGGGCTCAAGTGGTGCACGCCTATAATCCCAGCAACTCAAGAGGCTGAGGCAGGGGGATTGCAAGTTCAAGGCCAGCCTCAGCAATTTGGAGAGGACTTAAGCAACTAAGCAACTGGGTGAGACCCTTTCTCAAAAAAAATCTAGGGGTGTAGCTCAATGGTAAAGAACTCTTAAGTTAAATCCTTAGTACCAAACCAAACCAACCAAACAAAATCCCACACACAAATGGAATTATCCTCTATTTACTGTTTGACAACATGTTTTTATTGTTGTTTGTTCATTTGTCAGTATATGAAAATTCAACCTCCGCACATGGAGGTGTTCTTTTATTCTTGTTATGAGTGGTGTTATGGTTTAGATGTGAGGTGTTCCCCAAAAGTTCATGTGTGAGACAATGCAAGAAGGTTCAGAGGAGAAATGATTGGGGTTGTGAGAGTCTTAACCCAATCAGTGAATTAATCCCCTGATAGGGATTAACTGAGTGGTAGGGTGTGCTGGAGGAGGTGGGAATTTGGGTGTGGCTTTGGTATATATGTTTGCATCTGGCAAGTAGAGAACACTCTCTGCTTCTTGATCACCATGATGTGAGCTGCTTCTCTCGGCCACATTCTTCTGCCATGATGTTCTGCCTCACCTGGAGCACAGAGGAATGGAGCTGGCCTTCTGTGGATTAGGACCTCTGAAACTGTGAGCCCTCAAAGGAACCTTGCCTCCTCTACAATAATGCTGGTCAGGGTTTTAAGTCACAGCAGTAAAAAAGCTGACTAAAACAAGTGGCATGGTCCTCCCTTTTCAGGATTAAACCCTCATGTATTTAACAGTACCCTTCACCAGGTAGTGAAGTTATTTCCCACTTATGCAATACAAATAGTGCTTCCACAAATGTGCAGAGATTGCTTTACCCCCTTGAGTTTATGTGTAGGATAAATTCCCATCAGAGGAACTGCCATGTCAAAGGAATAAGTTCTAAATACAATCATCTACAGATATAGGACACAATGTGCTACCCCATCTTGTTCAACTTCCTGATATTCTTGGCTTCCCACTAACATGCCAGTCACAGGAAACCACTTGAAAGTGCTGTGTTGTCTTGGATCTCTCTATAGTTTTTTTTTTTCTGACCAAACTGTCTTTTCTTACTAGCCACCTCAACTCCACCCCCTCTTCAACTCAAGATCCTTTGGATCTCAAGTTAGATTGATTAGGTGGATTACTTTCTTTTGGCAGCTGTTTCCTCCCTGGAGGGCACAAAGGTCTTTCCTGGGTCCCCCCCACCCCCAACACCTGTGCGTCTACATTGTCACAAGGAACATACAGAAAATTAACAGTAAATAAGCAAACCAACACACGTGGAAAAAAAATGACTGCTGAGATAATGGAAACAAATAGTGTTATGATATCGAATAGAAGAACGTCCTCTTCACAGGATGTTCAGCATAAGGAGGAGCAAGTCCCATGAAGAGCCAGGGAAGGACATTCCAGGATGTGTGAAGGGCACAGGCAAAGACCCTATGTGGGGAGATTCTGGTTGTTTGAGAAACAGAAATAAATCAGGTGTAGCTGGAGCACAGAGGGAGCTGCTGGAAGAGGAGTGGATGAATCTAAGAAGTAGGCAGGGAACAAGATGAGTTAAGCCCGGTGGGCTATGTGGGGAGGATGGATTTTATTCTAAGTACAATGGGGAGCCATTGAAAGGTTTTAAATATATGAGTGACATGTACTTGATTGACTTTTTAGCAAGAGGGCAGACCTAATAATAGGTGACAGTGACCTGCACCAGCCTCCTGGCAATGGAAACAAGCAGATATTAAAGGAATGAGATATTTTGAAAAGAGCCAGTTAGGACTGGCAGACACAGTGAATGTGGAAGGGAGGGATGGAAAAGGATATCATGAATGGACGTTCTCAGGTTTCTGGCTTGAGTAACTAAATGGATTCTGGGTACTTAGATAAGATGGTGACATCTTGTTTGGGGAGAAGTAGACGGATTTGGGAACTATTTAGGAGGGAAAACTAAGGGGATGTTACATTATTGGATGTGGAAAGGGTTGATGGAATTGAGGTTAGGGAGGAATTATTCCCAAGAGTTTTGTTTTACTTAACTAAATACATGAGGGTAAGTGGAAAAACAGAAGGCAGCCTAGGCTTGGGGTAGATAATAGCATGAAGTTAGGATGGTATTGCAGGGTTTGGGGATTAAGGACCTTTGAAACATCCAAGTGAAGTGGAACAGACAACTTAGGAAAGTTTTGGATCTTGAAGGAGAGATAAGGGCAGGAGATATATCCATAGGCATTAACAACATCATTGAAAACAGAAGTTGAAAGTGGTTGCAATCAACTGGAAGCAATTTTAAACAGAAAGTAGAACACCCAGGTCCAAACCAGAGGCACATTTAAAGCTCAATTGGAACTTCCATATGAAGGACAATAGGGACCACCTAATTCTGAATCTTTCTATTTACGATCCTACAATGCCCATAAATCCAGCAAGGAAAGGCTATAAAATCACTCATGACCCTCACCTTCTGCAGTATGAGTAGACAAGAGAATACCATGGGACTCAAATTACCTTTAAGTAGAAAAACAAACCAAATTAAATGCCAACAGAACTTGTGCTGCCCACACCCTGCTGCCAGCCTGTGGGTGTGGAGAGCAGCGGAGAGGAGCTTAAAAGAGGAACCAGGGCTGAGGTATAGCTCAGGGGTAGAACACTGCCTAGAATGTGGCAGGCTCTGTGCTGGATGCCCACTATGGTAGAAAACAAAAAAGGTCTGCGCAGAGATATTAAAGTTGCTTCTGAAGAAAATAAAATGTCACATATTAACGAGCTCAGTCATCTGTTTTTATGGGATTCTAACAAATGGACAGAATCATCTAAGCTTATGACCCTTTCTCAGTGGGTTTCTTGGATCCACAATGCCACTGGTCACTGTGCTATTGATTTAAGGTAACCAGAGCAATTTACTAAAATGCAAATGCAAAAGGAGGTATAATTTCAACAAAAACTGTGGAGTTGTGACCATCTCAACTCCAGATAAGGTGGAGTTCTCTATGGAGGACACAGGTCTCCAGGAACATTTGGATGGGAAACAGGGACTCAGCTCTTCTATGTGATCGGAAAAATCTGGAATTGGACACACATAGGACAATCACCCGATACAGAGTTCAATTATTTCTATACTGAAGATAATAAGGGCAGGGAACTTAATTAGAATGACAAGGGGCAGGAATAGTCACAGATAGGAGTTAGAGCGCCACAGTGAAGACAGGGGGTCTGACCTCCAGGCTTTCTCAACTTCAGGGGTTGTTTTCTTAAACAATCAACCCCCCAATCTATCATCCTGATTTGAAAACCAAGGGACCCTAGAACTAAGCACTCATCAAAGGCAATCACGGTGGATGTATTTATGACGGGGTTTTAAGAGGCACAGACAATTCAATTGTAAAACAGGCCAAAATTTTAACATTCAATTTTGCTGCCAAGTTTTGAAGTGCTTTTCAAATTTCGCTTTATATCATATCACAGATGAGGAAATATGTGAAGAAAGTGTAGCTGAAGCTCACAGTTCTGTAAATGACTGTGATACTACAATAAGGCTCTACTTCGGGGGTCAGCAAAATTGTCCTGTAACGGGCTAGATGGTAACATTTTAGGCTTTGTGGGCCATAAAATCTCTGTCACAACTGCTAACTCTTGCCATTATAGCCTGAAAGTAATCCTAGAAAATACTAAATAAATGGGTGTGGCTATGTTCCAAGAAACCTTTACTTGTAATAAAAACCACACAGAGGATGGAATTGGCCCTCAGGCAAGGCTATCTTGTTCACATACCAGCAGAAAGTATGGGAAAAGGGGGTGGGGAATGGAGGCAGGAGAGAGGAGGAGATAAAGATATTAGGAAAAATATTTAAAATTAGTGATTAGTGAACTATTTCAGCCAGTGGTTTCCAATCCTGGCTGTTCATGAGAAGCACCTCCGAAGCATATTTTAATGGCAGATTTCCAAGTTCTGCCTCTAGAAGTTGTCATTCAGCAGATCTAGGAATATTTTCATATTTCCAGGGAGACTCCTTGATTTTCAAACACTGAGTGCTCATCACCATCCTTAACAGTGAACTGCTGGACCAAGCAGGAGGAGAGGAAAAGGACTGCTGTGTACCAACCCTCACGGGGCAATGGGGAGTCCACTGTTCAGGAGTGCCTAGGCCCACTGGTCACACATTAACTTCTACTTCTGAGTTGGAGGAAGAGCTGAGCTTAAACTCAGGTATTGCCATTAACCACTGTGGTCTCTCCCAGCAAAGGTTTAGTGAAAGATGCCAATACCAAAATGGAGTCACGCATACCAGACCTAACACAATGGAGCAGGGAGGCCAGGAGGGTGGGGCTCTCATGCACAAGCCACTATGATAAAAACCACTGCAAAGACTCCCTGCACAAAGGCCACTGTAACCTTACACAGTGACTATTTCTACAGGGATGTCTGCCCAGCAATTGCCTTTTTAGTCTTGGGCCAGTAGCACCTGGGTTAGGAATCCTTGTAGTCAAGGGTAACTGCTTCAGAACAACTTATGTAATCTCTCTCATTTACCTTTAAAAACTTGTCTTTGTCTCCCTGAATTATTTATAGCACACACATTCTAGTTTGCACTTTTCTGAACATTCCTGGGTAAAGTCTTTTTTAGATCTCAAGAGAGCCATTCTCTGTTGTTATATAGGTTGACAATTTCCTCATCTGTAACACCTCTTACAACACCAGAGTGTGGGATTTTAGAAAACATAGATCTATTGCAGCTCATTCTGGGAAACTGTAATCTTTTATCCTCTCTCTTATGAAATTAAACTGAACACAGTGTTTAAGAGTGAAAGAATATTACAGATGGTGGCATTTAACTAACCTTTGACAGGATTTTCACAGAATCACAAAAAAACAGAACTAAAACAAAGTTCTGAAGGGCGTTTAGTTTTGAAAAAAGGTACTCAACTCTTTAGGGTTTTCTTTTATGAAAGAACTTTCAACAATCACTTTAAGTTTTCAACTCTAATTTCCCTGCTTCTGTGGTCTCCAGAGTCACTTCACCATGAGCGCCTCTTTGATATACCGACAGTTTAAAGATACCAGTTCAGAATAACAGAAAGGGGAGCAAAGGAAGGTTGGCCAGAGGCTGAACAAGGTTGTGTAGGTGTGCTAGTTACTTTTTCTGTCATTGTGACCAAATGCCTGAGATAAGCAACTTAAAAAGAGAGAAGGTTTATTTTGGCTCATAGTTTCAGAGGTTTCCATCCCTGGTTGCTTGGCCCTGTCACGGGAAAGAGCGAGTGAGCAAGAGAGAGTAAGAGAGAGAAACATGGTAGGCAGGGGAATTGGACCAGGATCCACATCTCCTTTGTGAGCACACCCTCAGTGACTTGACTTTGTTTCACTAGATCCACCTCTTCTAGTTTCCACCACCTCCCAAAAGTGCCACATACCGGAGACCAAGCCTTCAACACATGGCCTTTGAGGGACAGTCAAGATCCAAGATCCCTGTAGTATCAGGGCACTCCTATCATAGACATTTAAAAGGTATAGCAGAATTTCTGTCTTTTATGAAGTCTAATTCTTATGTTGTTAATGTAGCAATCTCTACATCATGTGATTGAAGTTTAATAAAATGCTATTTAAGAAGATGGGAATAAAGGAAGAGATGGAGCCATTTATTTTGAGAGATCAAAGGATACACATGCATAATAGTGACTATGATCGCTGATTTGTGCCAACTCATGTGGGGTGGTGTGACAGGCCTCACAGACCTCTGATGGCAAGAGTTCCGGGAGTGTAATTCTTTGCTCGACCTCTGGGCCCATTATATACATGCACATCCTATGGCCATTATTGCTCATGACACAGAGCTCCTCATAGCTTGCACTTAACTCCTAACCACTGTTTCTAAAGTGTTGTGTCAAGGGTTAATGCTTCATAACAACTTTTGTGCTTTTTAAGTTAGAAAGAACTAATTTTCTGGGACCAGGAAAATTTTCATTTCAGGAAATTAAATAACAAAAATGAAGGAAAAACACTCAAATCATCCACAGGAAAAAACAAAACAAAACAAAAATCGAATTAAGCTCCCTGCTGATCAATCAGTTCTGTAATAATGTGACAGAAGTGTCCCTAGAAATTAGTTTTAGGCAAAAGCATACAGTAAAAATCAAATAACTTCTCAGGAAAATGAAACTAGGGGCCCAACACCTCAAAACTACACTACTCATGGTCCCCCCCAACTCAATAAAAAGAGCAGGAGTTTCCAACATGCTAAATGGCTAGAAAATATAAATACCAAAGTAAATACAAAAAACTCTGAAAAATTGAGTAGAGCCTATAATCAGGGCTGTCAGAGGATCGCAGCTCTTGGTGATTATAAAGTGGAGAAAGAAGGGTGATCTGAGGCCAGGCAGAAAGTCCTGGCTCCAGAGGCAGGTGTGCATGATGCATCACACCTTAGTGAACCGAGGCACTGGTGATGGTTTGAGGTGTGTCTTGTGTGTTCTTGTGTGGCTCAGTGCAGTTGGTGCAGTTTCCCGTGTTGGTCTCCTGTTCCTTGGGGACCAAATTGCACACAAACAATGTGAAACATGCACCATGTTTAAACCATCCCCTAGTATCAACTGAAGTAGAGTGTGCATTTCCGGAACAAGTGCTACCACAGCACCATGTTTGCTTACCAGGCACCAACAATAGTGGGATGACATAAGATGGACTTCTCTCCATCAAAGTAGCCCAATGAAGGTTTCAAAAAATGCTGACCCACAGAACTAAGATGGGTCAAAACTTAAGATAACCATGTGGCTTCTGGGGTATTCTCCAAAGAGATTTTTTTTCCTCTACCTGTCCATCTTGAAGAAAGTTTTATTAGAAAAGTAATTTTTATTTAATGAGAAAATAGTTCACACATTGAAGGCAATGCTCTCGAAACTGAAAAAAATCAAGTTGACTTTTACCTTTTCATGGATTAGGTAGATACTCTAAGTACTGAGCATTTAAAATTCGTTGGCAGCACAGAGAAACACAGCTGAGACAAAAGAACAAAGGATCCACCTTGTGAGTCATCAAAGTGCTTTATTTTGTAAAGCCTGGCTCATGACTGGAGTGTATTGTTAGCACTGGGAGATACAAGGCAAACTTCCTCACTCTGTCCAAACAGTTTATCAACAGAATGATTGACAGAGGCTGCTACAGACAAAAATAAAGCATTTTGTAAACTTCTAAAAGCATACACAGATTGGTGACAAAGAAAATGGTTACTCAAATCATGAATATGTACCTTGTCTTTACTTCAGGGTCTCACGTCTGTAAGTCTTGGGTCAAAGGAACCACGGTACAACTTTGGGACACTGAAGTGGGTGGGGTTGATGCCATAATTAATGGTGATAGTGGAGAACCAAATCATAGCATTGATTAATTTAAACACATAAAATACAGACTTGTGCAACTATGTTACAGTGGAGTTAACATCACTGAAGAACAGATCATGTAAAGTCAGGAGATGGTAATGGGATGACACTGCTGCTGGCTTCCAGAGACGCTGTGAAGGCAGCCCACATACCCTGGGCACAGCTGCAGCCTCCAGTAAAGTGCCGAGAAGAGGCAGCTTGGGGGGTGGGGGTGGGTGGGTTGTAGGTCATTATCAAAGGATAGATTTATTTTTCCTTTTCTGAAACTGCCTACAAAAACCATCTCATGTTTTGAACAAAGAGTTTTAAAGGCACAGCTTTTAGCACAGCATATAAGTTGATAACCTACTCTAAGCAAGTCTAATATTTTATAACTTGATGCCATTTAGAAAATGCAGAGAAGTTGGTAGGTCTATGGTTTATGTTGGAACTTTTTAACCTGATTAAACACAATCAGCACAGTTTAGGGCAATGAACTTATATAACCAGATTTGGATTAATTTTTTTTTAAATCATTAGGTTGATAAATGTACATCTGGAGGAGACAAAACAATCCTTTTCTTTTTATTGTAAGACTGTCTACCACATACTTTGAACAAAACATTCACTCAAAAACACAACTGCAGGACACATCTCAAAATACAACAAACATCATTTCACCTACACTGTAAAATGACTTTACATGTAAACTTCAAAAATCACATGCTGTATATTAAATTTTTAGATTCAAAAATATCCCTGTTTTCCTAATAATGTAAACAGTAAAACTGAGGGTTTCAGTTAAAGGAATAATTTGTAACAAAACACCACTGTTGTTTAAATGGTGGTCAAACACAAAACTCTTATAATTCAGATCTGCATTCGATCCAGGGAGAATTCAGTTTTATTACTTTGCTCATCTTCCTGCAGCGGGAGATGTAGCTACCATTGCCCCAAACTATGCGCCTCTCAGGTAAGCTTGGTTTTTATGTTGTAGCATTAATTCCTAGACTGCAACATAGGGTGTAACAGTGAGTCTCCAGGCAAGAGAAGGGAAGCAAGCAGTTTTCCTGCACATATTTACGGAGGTGAAAATGTAGACAGAGTCCCGGCATCAGCTTCTTGGAGGAGGAGGAGGGGTGTTACTCCAGGACACTAGGGATCCCCACACTGTGGGGATGGAACCCCAAACCAGTGCACATGGAGATGCCAGCATTCTCCCATCCAGTGCCCAGGGGCTCAGGTGACAACTATTAAGGAGTGTCTGCGTGCGGGGTGGAAGTGTAACATTCGCAGTAAGGTTTTCTTTTTTTCCTTTTAATCATCATCATTATTATTATCATCATTATTATTATCTTCATTATTATTATGAATACTGTCTCACATCTTTCAACTCAAAAACAATAAACTGATCCACAGTTTATCGTGTGATGCCTACCCGGCTGCTCTGACGTGCGTTTCCTTCTACCCTCCCCCCATGTGCTCATTCATTCCTTCACTCATTCCTTAGGCCACAGCCCAAATCAGAGGGTTTCCTGTGGTAACACATTCTGATTCAAGCCGATGGGTTTTAATTAATTAATTAATTGATTATTTTAAAATGTGCACGCGAGTGTGTGTGCGCACACGCACACACAGAAAGTCAGAAATAGCTAGAACGATACTGGGAAATATCAGGTAGCTGTTAAAGCGAATAGCCCCCAAATCAGTCATCTTGGCCTGAAGATGTAAACAAGGAGGTTTGCTTCCTGCAAGATGAGTGCTTCATTGAGTTTGGTTTTCATTTTTCCTACACCGAAGCCACCTCTGTCCTTCCCACGCTCATGTCTGTCCAAGGCTGTGTGGGAGGTTACGTCAAGATGTGACCAATAAAGTCCAAAAAGCGCTTTGAATATTGTTCTGGATTCACTGTTGAGATCTCGGCTCCAGCCTAGGCAGTTTTAGAGGAAAAGAATATTGATATAATGTTTATGGTTTCCCTAAATTACTACTCGATATTTATAGTTATTTCCCATTGCAGATGAATATAATGCATATAATAATATAATGCATATAATAATAATATAATAAATACAATTTTTTTTGGTAGTAATAGGGATCCAATGAAAGTCCTCAAGCATGATGGGCAAGTGAGCTACACCCCTAGCCCTCCAGCTAACAATGTTCACATCTCTGCAGTCTCTAACGTTGAACTGTAACCCAAATTACCTAGGCTGTTTGGCCCAGTAATCAAGATGCCTATGAATCTATGTCTGAAAATGAAACAAAGGCTCACAGCAGCACTAGAGACTATTATCACACACACATATATATATATGTGATAAATATATATATATATTTTTAGATTGTAAATTTTCTTTATATATATATATATAAAGAAAATTTACAATCTAAAAAAAATAAAATAAAATTGGCCATGTTTGGTACATTAACATCAAATTGATATGGTTGACATTTAGAGATAAAGGGACAATGCATTTACTTTGCAAGAAGGCAGACTGGAGAATGACAAAAAGGAACAACTGGCAAAAGTGAAACCTTGATAACAACAAGGATTGTGTTAATTTTTCAGGACCTCCTCATTTTACAAGAGGTAAGTGATAGCAGTGATAGATCCTGGGACACTGCCCCAGGCTCTTTCCTAGTACCATAGCCAGGTGACACTCCTGGCACCCCCAAGGGAGAGGGGCTGGTGTCTTGGCAGCAGGACAGGGGTGCCACTGTTCTCCTTTCACAGAGACCTGAATAGGGTCAGGAAGCATGACCCCTTGCAGAAGCCCAGGGGGGATTTTCTATTCTGAGATGAACAGTGCTGACCAGCACACTCAAGGCAGCTACTGGCCAGCTTCCTGAACTACAAAGGGTAAGGCCAGAGTTTAAGTCCCTAGGTTCTATGGTTAGACACTCAAGTTCATGGGCAAACTGGTAATTTCCAGGCCTGGCCTGCTGGGGTTTCCACTGAAGAGCAGGCCATGATGGCAGGCTGACCCCTAACACCAACTTAGCATAGCACCTCTTTGCTAATAAGAGTAATGTTTTGTTCTTACAAACTGCCCATGATTTTAGGCCATGTTACAGAGCTAAACTAGTAACTTACTTGGGAGACTAAGACAGAGCCATGTTGGCCATGGAACACTTCAGTTTCATAGTGTGCTCATACATCCCCCTGTAACCCCCTACCAAGCAAGGCATTAGAACCCCTTTATCAGTCTAGGGAACTAAAGCTCCCAAAATATTTCCTCAAGGTCATACAAGTGGGAAAATGACACAGGGATTCTGCTTCAATCCTGTCTTTGAAATTACTGATGGTTTTCATCTGAGCAGAACATGAGAACCAACATGGAGCCTCCTGAAGACCTTTCCCTCAACTTATGAGCTGGAATAACCAGGGGAAAAAGGACAGTGTGCCTGTCATGTGCATAATGAAAACGGTGCTCAGAAGGTTCTGATGGTGACCTACTGCACACCTCTCTTACTGATGTGCTCACTGGGCCTTGGTCTATGGTCTGTGGCCTGCATATGGCAGAGCCACCATAGCTATTGTTGATAAGACTGAAATATTTCTTTGGCCAGTGGAATATGGTTTTAGGCTGGTTCCATCTCTGGGATGACAAAGAGCCTTTAATTGAGTTTGCTGGTCCTGGTGTATCTTGGTTAGCTCCACACAATCTGTGGGAAGCACCTCTCCTCCAGTGTCAACAAATAGGACCCAAGTTCATCTGCAAGGGATGGGGCTTCATGACTTTTTAGTACCTGGAAGGCTGTAATGGATCTCTGCAATGCAACTTCATATGCCTAGGATAATGATAATTCTGAGCAAAAAAGGATAAATGTGAGGGGTTGCTGTTATGAAACTTAGATATTATACTCAAGAGATTTCTGTAATAGGAACAAAATACAATTTACTGAGAAAAGAAATAGAATCCTGCATATTCAGGAGAATCCTACTTCAGCTTGGAACATTTCATATGAAAACACAAAACTATCTTTCCTAAACTTTTATTTCTTGGGTGTTTTTCAAATACAGAAGAATCTTTATAATATTCTAGTGATGCATGTGGCTATTCATATCCCCAGTGCAGAAACTCCAAGAGACTCTCTGGAGGCACAGAAGTCAGGGTAAGTGCAGGGGTCACAGCTGGACCTTGCTGGCTCCGAGCCTTGTATTCAGACTCAGGGAACAAGCATCACCTAGAGGACTTGGAACAGATGGGTGTGGAGAGGGCAGAGAGAAGGAAGAAGCTGAGACACTTACGCCATGTTTAACAGTTTTTGCGGCATGGGCAGCCTTCTTTTTTGCGTCGTAATGAGTAAGAATGTCAATGATGGCCATGAAGTACACCTCCTTCCTAGGTGAGTCTGGAAAGGGAGAAGAGCAGAGGAGTGAGCTGGGTGAGGGGGGAGTCAGCAGGAGGGGCAGTGAAACCAGCTCACCGTCTCTCCTGTATCTCTGCTGTGTTCCCTGGACTCAATCCTCTTTCAATCCAAAAAGTAACAACAATAAAAACTCTAAACAAACAAACAAACAAAAGTCAACATCACAGCCCCAGAATATGAACAGCAGAGGTACGAGGGTGAGATCAAGTGTTTATATTTTTGTTAATCTTTATTTTGTTTCATAATAGTGTACTAATTTGGTATAAAGAAAAATGCTATTTTTAAAATGCTCTAACTAGTAGAACTAATTATGTTCATTAAGGCTTTTCTACTCTTAGATACACTGTTCATAATTCTCATTGGACACAGTATCAGAATTGATGAAGGCTTTCCTTCCATTATCTACTTCCTATATATTTTCAAAATTATGATGTTTCAAATGATAAATGGTAAGAAACGTGAATTTGATAGTAATTTTCTATGTTAAAGAAACAAATTTGGTGAGAAAAAATAAAAAGATTAAAATAACTCAGACCCACTTGGTTAATATGCAGTTAGAGATTTTACAAAATTTTGTGAGGGGGTAGCTCCATGGTAGAACTTTCCTAGCATATTCAATCCCTAGTACAAAACAAAACAAAACAGAACAAAAAAAAAGGTGCATGTTTTATTGTTCAAACAACAAAAACAATATAACTAAGACTTTTGAATAAATGGCTAAGGAAGAATATAATATTCCTCCAAATATTCAATTACATAGATATTAAGGATTAAGATGAATCTGACTTATAGAAGAGGGTCCTATTCCCACAAAAAGGCCACCTGAAGGTCATCGTGAACTCTTCACTCAGGATAGACTTGTGATACTTTTGACTTACTTAAAAGATAAGACAGGGGACGCGGGTATTTCTCTGAGTACTTGCCTAGTATGTGTAAGGCCATGGGCTCAATCCTCAGCACCACATGGATATAAATAAATAAGAAAGACAGCTAAGAAAAAATATTTGACAATATTTAAAAATATTTCTTGTATATCTTACCTATAAATGTGTATATGTATGTATATAGATATTTATATCTGTAAATGTATAAATTATAAAGCTAAAATAGTTGGTGGTTTTTCCCTATTCCCTCAACATCACAAAATTCAAGGATCTGATTTCATTTAATTCTAACATCAGAAAGATTCCATTTCCCTTTAACATACTTTTGATCTCAAACAAATTTACTTGCACTTTGGAGAGAAGTCTTACAGGACAGCACACTTGTAACTGGGGTCATGATTACTGATGCATCACGGTGCAAAAAATCAAACCACTTCACTGGTAAAAAGAATTGATGGTAACTAAGCTTACTTTCGTGGCATTTAATTCCATAAACATCGATGTTTGGATCGAACTCCCCGGGTGCCAAGGGTGGTGAGCTGTTGAGTGTATTTCCAGGACTGTCTGGTGGGGTCCCAACTGGATGGGTGCTGTCGCTTTCCCCCTCCTCTTCCCCATCATTCTCTTCGCACTCCACCTCCTCTTGCTCGGCTCTCTCCACGTCATGAATTCCCACCAGAAGGCTGTAGTCCATGAGCTTTAACTGGGCAAGGAACTGGAGGGAGGAGTCGACACAGTCAGCTATATCTTAAGCAAGATTTAAAGACCAACTCACATATAGGGAAGGCTGTGAGGGAGGGGGAGGCAGAGGTGCCAAAGGGGTCCTCCAATCCCCCTGCATGAGGGTCTCACACTCCAAGACAGTTTTTCAGGCTAAAACACAGCCTTGTACTTGGGGCCAGTTCAGAGTTAGGGTTATTTTCCCTGAAATGCAAAGTTGCATGCTGAGGCATGCATTTCTCACATGAGGCTGGGTTTACACCAGAGAGCAGAGAGCATGACTGGCCAGAGAGAGGGAAGGGAAAGTTTCTCTCAACAATGAGACTGGCTAACAGGAAAAAAAAAAGGACCTCCCAAGTGGCTTCCAGCAGTGTCTCGGAGTGGTTTGGGAAAGCATTCTGAAATTCAGCACACCCTGCAGAGGAAATTATTATGTGGTCCATCATGAATAAGTAAAAGCTCAAGTGTCCCAGTCAACCAGCAAATTAATTTTGTTAGTGCTATCACGAGTAGTGGGGTCCCTCTGTCCTGACCCTTGTCAGGCCTGGGGGTGGAAGGAGGGGGATGGAAGAAGCTGAAAGTGCTTTGCCTGGTGGTTCCTTTCACCTGCTTTTCTCTGGTGCAGCCCTGGCTGGAATACACTGTCAGGCAAGACCTAGCTCTGTGGGTTTGGCTACTCCTGTATGCCAAGTTCTTTGACTTTCCATGCCATGATTTTTTTTCCTTCCTTTTTTATTGGGTGGATGCACCCAGGTATGTGCTTTTAAGTGCAGTGTTTCAACTGATTCACTCGGTGTGGACGGGTTACTGGGTGCGCATGGCAGCAGTCCATCTGCTGGCTGGGACTAAATGGCTGGCTTCCTAATCCCCCAGCTGGTGGCTCTGCTTTGATTCTAGTTCTGATTGATTCTGAGCTTATGCAGTCCAAGAAGGTGTGCACCCCTGACTCTTGAAGAACTCAGAACCGTTCCTGATCACTGAGTGGAGTGGCTGACAGGCCTCTGGGCCATTCTGACAGAATTGAGGAGACAAACTTCATACACAAAGGGCAAGCATAAGAAATGACAGGCCTTGAAGTTCTGGCTAAAAATGAAATAAATCTGTGGAGACCTGCAGGCCATTTCTTTATCCTGAGACATCTCAGAGAGGAGTGAGGAGGCACGTTCCCTCACTGGCAAGGATGGAGGACTTCTGGGTGCACCTGCTCCAGGGGGCTGCTGACCAGCCGCCTCTCATGACTTTTCCTCTCCATAGGCCCAGGCAGCCTGCTCTGCCACCAGTCCTTTCCCAGCTCCCATGTGGGCCCCTTCCCACATGGATCCCTTGGGCCAGCTAAAACTTCCCCATGTGTTTTGAACTCAGACAAAAGGAACTTATATAAATATTATACTCAGATATGGAGAAATAGAATTATTTAAAAGTAGAGAGAAGCACCGGGCCCTGTGGTATACGCCTATAATCCTGGTGGCTCGGGAGGCTGAGGCAGAAGAATGGCAAGTTAAAAGCTAGCCTTAGCAACTTAGTGAAGCCCTAAGCAACTCTGTGAGATCTTGTCTCAAAATAAAACATAAAAAAGGGCTGAGGATGTGGTTCAGTGGTTAAGTGCCCCTGGGTTCAATCCCTGGTTAAAAAAAAAAAAAGTATCAATCTTTTAAGTATCGATTTTCTTCTTCTTGGAGATGGAACCCTGGGCTTTGCATTTACTGGCAAATGATCTATCACTAAGCCAGCCACAGGACCAGCCTCAGATGACCTTAAAAAGAAGAGTCTAGGGGCTGGGATGTGGCTCAAGCGGTAACACGTTTGCCTGGCATGTGTGGGGTAATGGGTTCGATCCTCAGCACCACATAAAAAAAAAAAAAGATGTTATGTCCACCTAAAACTAAAAAATAAATATTAAAATTTTTTTTCTCTCTCTCCCTCTTAAAAAAAAAAGCAAGTCTAGGTTTTGAAGTAGGAAAGGAGAGTCTTATTTATATCTCATTAGCTCTGTGCCTTAAGTAGTTTACCTCTCTGAGCCTCAGTTACTATAACATAAAATGGGATAATAGCACTTACCTCCCAGGGGTATGGAAAGGATAAAACAGATAATGTAGCCAAGACTATGGTGTCTTGTGCACAATAGTGGGAAACGGTACTACAACTGCCAGTCTGATTTCTACTATGGTAGAAGGCCTTTCTTTGATCATCAAATATGCAAGGGACACTGGCTTAAGCTGATGGGCTGGGAAGAGAATTGTGGAAAAGCCTGTATCACTAGCTCTTGTCTTTCACAAACTTCATTTCAAATATCTTCCGAGGCAGAGTGAAATTAAGTGGGCTGTTGAAACCGAGATTCCTGTTAGAGATCTGCAACATGAAATCACGAAACCACTGTGGGCTGGGAGCCCAGGGGCAGGGAAGGCAGACAGGATGGCTCAGCCGTGGGACTGGCCTCCAGCTAATGACAGGAACTCTAGACACAGCTGCTCTGTTTTCCCTGTTCCTTCCTTCAAGCCTCTAACTCATGTGTTTGCTTTTCAAGTACAAAAGATTTCAATGTGTGAAGATTTTTAAGTCTTTATGTTCCCTGCTTTTCCTTCTTTCTAAGGTCTTCACAATTACTCGCCAGATCTCTGATCTACCTCTTTTTCTTTCATAATATCCCACTGAGTCTGATTCCTTAATAATTAATTCCTCATCACACACACACACACACACACACACACACACAGATATAGATAGATATAGACAGAATGGAACCTAGGGCTTGAGCTTGCTAAGCACACACTGTACCACTGAACTGTGCTCTCAGCCTATAACAAATCTGGGTGCTGGCACCTTCCTCACACTCTTTAAGCCCCATCCCAAACTCTTCTACCAAACCACATGTCAGAGGAGCAGTGAATGTACTATCCTTCACAACAGATTTAAATGAACCTTATTTTCTAACTTTAGTCACACATTTGCTTTAATAAATTACCATCTCCCAACACACCTGAGATGTAAATTAAAATTCTAGTCAACCCTATTCAACATTTGATCACTTGTTAAAAATTTTAATTCTCCTCTTTCAGAAAAGAAAATTTCAGCTCTGCTTTCAGAACCATTTTGAATGTACATTTGACATCTGTGTATTTAGGAGTGAGGTCTCTGATGGTCTCAAATTTCTGTCTCAATTTAGTAGCTCTGTGTCTTTGAGAAAATTACACAGATCTCTGAACTCAGTTTTTGCATTCATTAAACTGGGATAGTAATAGTACCCACCTTTCACGAGCTGTTTTAAGCATAAAAAGAGATAATGACTGCACAGAAAGGACTTAGGCTCTGTGTGCTTCACACTAACCATGCCATTACCCCCCTACCTCATCCACCTCTTGCTCACTGCCATAGTTATGGGTCCATAAACTTGAGACAGCTGAGATGTGCTGTACTCCATGTGGAGAGCACAGTTTGTACTGTGTAATATCAGCTCAGTGTGAGCCAACAGAGGAGAGATCCAGGTGATTCTCCAGGGTCATGACCAGAGTGGACAAGAAGCAGGGCAGAAAGTGACTTTCATTTTCTACATAGTATCCTCCTGAATGTTTAGTTATGTGTAAAACTATCTAGACTAAAATCCCCAGCCTGACAAGTGACTAGTAAGATAGGATTTCAATTGTAGGATAAAAAGCAACAGATTCTCAAATACAATTCCATTTTTAGGGGGAAAAATAGATCATTTACTGAGTCATAATAGGTTCAGACATTTTACTTTTAAGCAGAATGAAAAGAAAACAAAAATGAAAAAAAAAAAAAGACTAAACAAAACAAACTCTACTCAAACTTCAGTGGCTAGGCCAGTCAGCTAAATTAGAAAATGTGGAACTGATGAGAAAAAGAAAACTAGATTAAATTCTGGTCTCATTATCAAGATCAGATGTCAAGCTACTTCACCATAATTACCTGCTTAAAAATTTAATGATGCTTCTGCATGAATTTCACAACTAAAGACACTGTTATCAGCCATTGAGAAATTTTTAAATGAAAGAACGCTTTATGCTCTGCCTTCGTTTCAACAAAACCGCTGAGTGTGAGAGCCACGAACGGGATTAAACTATCCAATCCTTTAATCAACGACATTATTAGAGACAACAAAAGGCTAAGAGGATCCTCGTGTAATTCAACTGTAAGTTTCAACTGCCCGAGTTACGTTATTTCTGGAGGCTAAATATCATAGAGATGTACAGCCAACAGAAAAAAATAAAAAAAATTTTTTTTGGGGGGCAGGCCACAGATAACCCGAGGGCTATTTACCATCATTGCTAAAAGAATATTATTCTCAGATCAAAGATCTGCTGATTAATCAGTAGAAATCCAAAAGAGAATATTTTCCCTGTGGTACTGTATTTCATTACCAGTTAAATCAAGTTGACCCCCAAACAAAGAGGAAATGCTTAATAATAATCACTGACAACTGAGGAAAAAAACATGTTTATTAATAAAAGACCAGAGAAAAATGTTACATGATAAAAGCAAACACTATTTTTCTTTTAACTAGACACTTGTATACTTCACAAGTAACCAATACTAATGTTCTAATCCAAATATGCATACCATAGAGGTTAAAATAATGTGAAAAAATTTTGTTAAATGATCTAAGAATAATTAGGAACAAACTTGGTCAGCCTGAGTGTTTTGCAATGAAAAGAACTGTTAGAAGATTAAAAAGAAAATTAAAATACTGCTTCTGCCTTCATGGGGAATCAAATGCATGACATTCATTCTTTGGCTCTAGCCAGTTTAATTGTTTTTGTTTAATGACATGAAAAAGAAAATCTTTCCACAAAGCCTCCCTCTAAGTAGCAGATCTTAGTATGTGGGGAACAGTACGTCAGTAAAAAGAAAAAAGAGCACACACGAAAGAGAGGAACAGCCTAGAGAAACTTAGTTTAGTAATTGCCTAAATTAGAATTCTCTTTTATCTGTCTTGTAACTCAACAAATTCTAAGAAAATAAGGTTTTCTCTGAGCTTATTTCTCAAATAATGAAATAAGGAAGCCCAATGGGACAGCTGCAATGTCTTTATACTATGCAAGACGATAGGAAGAGGTATATTTTTAATTCTTAACACAGTATTTACAAAGAGCTCTCCTCCATGACAACCTGAAAGCCCCCTGGAAAGCTGGGTCTTATTTCTCCCCGCCCTCCCCCAGGGCAAGCCTGGCTCTCTAGCCCCATGAGAATATGCCTGGTGGCTGGTGGAAATTTGAAAAGCAACCAGCGACTGTGGCTGCGTTTACCAACACTGAGATGTGGTTTAGAGGGAAGAGTGCCAAGATTCTAACAGTTACTAAACATTTTTTTTTTTTTTTGCCATGCTCTGTTGTCTGACAAAACCCAGCGCTCCCCCACCCTTCCAGTACTGGTGTCTGTGGGCAGGAAGACTGCCATGGGCGGTAACTACTCCTAAGGCCAGCCCCCCAACCACCACAGGGGAACCTGAGGGTGGGGATACCCAGCAGATGATAGCAGGCCTTTCTGGGGTTTGTCATCCTGAACTGGCACACTTCATCTCAGAACCAGATCCCATAACAAGAGGCATATCAGTTTGTAATCTAGGTTGGAGAAGGCAGAATATATATATTTTTACCTTGGTTGCACATTTAAATAGAAGGGATAAAAGCTCCTAAAAAACCAACAGTGTTGACACAGACATGTGCAGCTGTCCTTCCCAGGTACTTTTCTTACCTCCACATCCTTTCTCAGCTTTTCCAGGAACACCTTTTTGTTGTTGTCATCAATATAGATTTTTTGGCCCTCATTAATGAAATCATTATCCTTTAAAGTTGGCAGTTCTTTGGCCTAAAACAAATGAGAAATAGAATGATAAAGAAGCTTGAATAAAATATAAAAACTTGCACACCCGTAGGCCCTGAAAATTACTTTGCCCTGCTCACCGCAGGGGTCACATTTAAGGCAATGAAATGTGGGGTGGCTCAAGGGCCGCCAGGGGGCACCAGTGAGCTGTGGTCACTGGACACATCCCCCTAGGAATGGGGGTCCAGCATGCTCCCTATTATAAGCTTTTTGCAAAAGCTTTCATGTTCTTCATAGGAATGAACCCCATTGCTTTCTTGGCTTCACTTTCTTAGGAGAGGTCCTCTTTAGAACTGGTATTCTTGGAATACTTGGTCAGGAACCCTCAATTTTCTTACTGGTACAACCCAACTCCACCCCTCCTCAGACTCTTGAGTAGCCTTCGCTGGGTTCTGATTACAAATAACATGCTATTTTGCCCATGAAGTTCCATCTGTAATCATATCTACTCTTTGAGTCAGCTTCCTCTGCCCCTTGAAACCCTCCTGATCACACTCAACTAGAAAGGAAATTCTGTTGTTTGGATGTCAAAGAAAACATCTCTTTAAGCATGTTACACATATTAAAATGAAGACTCTATGTTTGACAAATTAACAAGAGGGTAAGCCAGCAAGTAAACAGCACTCTGCCAACCAATGAAGCATAATGGGTGACTCAAAATGTGGGTCATGGCAGAGAAAGTTTTAGCTTGTGCTGTGCCATACAGGATAATATAGACACCTAGTTTAAAAATAGTGTGAAATAGAGTAGTTTGAAACAGAATTATCCATTCTGGGAAAGTTCAAGAAACCAAAACAACAACAACAACAACAACAACCACCCCAAAACAAAACAAAACACAACACTTGGTACCCAACTCTTTCCAGCTAAATGTAACTTATCTCTTTGAATTGAAAGGAACTTACTTCTGATATTGCCTTTCTTTGTAATAATAATGAGCCCTGAATGGTCCCTTTCTCCTTAAGTGTGAACCAAATGAAAAAAAAAAAAATCCAAGGAAACAACATATTCTCCTTCCTAGTCCCACCCAGTTTGTTCTCTGCTAAAGAAAACTCACAGAGTATATCTACTGAATCATGTTTCAATTGCTTGAACTGCATAATTTCCCCTCTCACTTGTAAAGTTTATACATGTATGTCAACATATTCACATCTGCCTATATAAATATATGTGTGTATACCATACATTTCTGAATTAACAGCATAGAGTATTAATTTTGTTTAACTTTGAAAAAATTTGAACATTTTGTAACTTTAAATTATGTAGGACTACTGTCAAAACATTATCTTTACAAAGTACAGAAAAGCTCAGAAAACCAAAGATTTGATTTAACAAGCAGTTACTGCACTAATGTCATATAAAAGGATAGGAACAGGTAAAAATCTCTATTATAAAGGTATTTGTAGAACTGCATAAGAGAAGGACATGAGAGCCAGTAAACAGAGCAGTGTAAGCATGTAAGAGGCACAGATAAGTAAGATTCTAGGGGAGACTGAATGATTTTGTCACTTTTATGATGAGTCATGAGAGTCTTGAGGAAATAATGCAATGCCCTTCGTCAAGAAATTCAGAACAGGCCTTGAAGAATAACTCCCTAAATTGGTCATTAATAATTAACAAATAATGTAATCAATGTAAAAAAGTAAAACCCCTGAATGTCTTTAAGATCAATGTTAAAGGTTCACCTCAAGCATGCTAGAAAGGGTTACAGCCAGATCTACACACAAAAAAAGAGGAACTGGAGAAGGATCCTGATTCTCCAAGCAGACAACTTGGGTGTTTCTGTGTAACTATGTTAGGAGATGGGGCTGTGTGGGACTGTAGGTGTTAAGGATTAAGGATATTCATCTCAATTCCACAACTCACTTTATATGTATAAGAAAAGATGGGAGGGGGGTGTGACAGTGTGTGTGTGGTGTGTGTATTTGAGAAATGTGAGGGCTTACATGACAGACCACAGCCATGACAGTAAATTACACATTAGAATGTGTTTGTAACACAAGTCACATTAATGAAGATGAATGCCATTTCAGGTTCACCCCAGCAGAATTACCTCATGTGACAGGGAATGTCTAATCCTGCCTCATAAAACTGTGGACAGTGTACTGTATTACTAAGCTTACTTGTGAATTTCACAGGCACTAGGGACATATTTAGATTGGATCAAGTTCAAAAAAGGGCACACAAGATTGGTTAAAAGACTTAAGGGCTTATTGAAAGGATCAAGAGGCAAGGAAGGGTCCTTAGCAGGGCAGCTGAGCAAGAGGAATCCAACACTAGTTAACAAATACCCTCCTCCCAAATGTCTGCCCTAAGGCAGTGCTTAGAAACATCAGGGTTTTGAAGTCATGAATCCTGAGGTTCCAATTCTAGTGCTACCATTTACTTGTTAGAATTGGAGGTTAGTTTCTGGGCTTCTCCAGGATGTTTCTTAATGTGAGGAACGGGAAAACACCACTATCCCTGCAGGACCCATAAGTGCTGTGCTAAGTACTCCACATGAAACATTTTATTGATATGCATCACATCAATTACTCTTTCCAACAACTTTAACCATCATTCTTACCCATATTTTACAGACAAGGAAACTAAAAGTATGCAATATAACCAATGTCTCACAGCTTGGTAACTGATGAGTTGAGCTAGGAATTCAGGTAGCCTGACTCAATCATTCTACTAAGGAGAGTTATGCTGAGAATTCAACCGGAAACAGTGTGACACATTTAAATGGTGAATGTACTTATTACCACGACTGGCGCTCACAAGCACCAACACCACCTACTATCATCTCTGTGACCATCACCACCAGTACCACTACCATCATCATCATAACCATCAGTATCACCATGACCATCACCACCACCACCATTATTATTGATGTTAACATTCAACAAATTGTATGGATTTAAAACTGGTGTTGAGAGAATGCATACAAAATATTTTCTTAAAAATATTTAAAAGGTTAAAAATATTAAAAACGTTTCTAAAAACCTTTCTCTTTTTTACTAAGAATTAAATGATCAAGATCAAGTCACATAAAAAGTGGGTTGTGGGATTGAGATGGTCATTTAATCCTTAATACCTCCAAACCTCCAATCCCACACAATTCCATCCCCGAGGGATTTGCACTCAAGGAAAGTTTATGGCTTGGCTTTAAAAAAAAAATTTAAAAAAATCTTCAATAATAATAGCAGTTAGAAATGCACCATTTTTTAAAAGTGAGGAGGAACACTACCATGAACTAATGGTCTTAATAAACTCTTGGTGTAAAGCTGTCCACAAAGGTGATGTCTGCAGAGTAGCACAGAATTTTGGGCAGTGATATCTTAATGCAGCAATGGATTCTACCCGTTTTTTTGGAAGGCTGATGGTTTGTACTGTTTTCCAAGGCTGCAGTCTTTGAGGTCTGGATCTTTAAAACCTGAAACAAAGGGCAGAGGAAGCCAAGAGGGCTGACTGAAGACACACAGAAGAGCTTCCTCACCGGGAATTCCCCACCTGCCTCCAGCTTGCACTCAGCAGTCTTTCTGGCCAACTCTATTTCTTTGCTCTGAAGTCAGTTCTCCTGGATGGTTTCATGGTGATCGGGAGACTCCAAGGGTGGCAGGGCCATATGTATACTGACTACTGTCCTCTCTGGGCCCTCCCCTGTTCCCCATACCATTCCCAGAGTGCCCGGTCTTTGGTCTGGACTCCTGAGCTGCTCCAAGGCCCCAGCCAGCAGAGGCTCCTCAAATCCAACCCCCACTATGACCCGGGTTCACATTCTAGTCCCAATAGAAAAACTCACAAAAAATATCTTAAATTTTTTTTTTCTGAAAACCAATGAAATGAAAATAAAATGTGGCTATATGATTATAAAAATGGGATAAGTTAGCTTTTTGAATTAATAAATTATCTATAGTTTATAATATTTATTAAGTGCATGGAATAACATTTAGTGATTTTATATATGGTCAAAGACAGAAATTTGCTGACTTTTGTCTAACCTTAATTTTCCATGGGTTAGTTTTTCTAGTGAGCACATTATAATAGTGGGTAATTTAGTGAATGATATTTTGCTGACTTAAAATAAAAAAATCCATGAACTGAAAGCTTAGAAGCCAGAAAATACAACCCAAATATGAGGGAGTAGTGAACTCATTCTTAAGGAGTAAGTAGCGAATTCATTGCCAACATTAACTCTGTATGAGCTGTAACACCTGACATTTTTGTGAAGTTTTTCTTTTAAAGCACAGGATTATAATCTGTCTCAGAGCAAGTCTATATTCTTCAATAGTAAGAAGTACACTTTATAACAATATTGGTCATGGTCAAAATGGTTTATGTGTAACTAAGAGACAAATGAATATGGACATGAAGTCCAGATGTCCACTCCACTGTGCCGGAGCCTGAAGTACACAGCAAGCGGATACTTTTAAAATGTACAAAAGCCTCTGAATATAAATAATCATAAATGATCTCTAAGGACAGATTTGGCCAGGGGTTTGAGATTTTAAAATATTCAGAATGGCTACAAAGTTCAGTGCTTTTATTTTTAGAAATGAACATATGCCTCTGTGGACAGCTAGACAGACAAAGACCCAAGAACTGAGAGAGCACAGGATCCCGCAGGCAAAGGAGACACTGGATTCTGCTTGCTTCCCATTGGAACTGGGTAGAAAGGAAATGAAATTTGTTTAATATAAAAATACTTAGCACTTTTATATTTAAAAATTTCAAATTACTATGAATTTTTGCAGAATCTCTGAAAACCAACACAACAGAGTGTTACTGAAAGGATTTAAATATATTTATTTCAAATGGGACCTACCCCATTTGTGTGTGTGTGTGTGTGTGTGTGTGTGCGCGCGCAGGCACTTATTTTATTTGGTTCTGTGATTTGATATTTAACTGTTGTCATTTACATGGAAGATAGCATCATAGGATATCTTACAGTTCAATAAACCAGAAGTTAAAGGGGAATTTTGTTTTAGTGAGAGTTTAAAAAAAAATCAATTGACTTTTAGGTGTCAAAAAACATTTTTAAAATATCACAACACATTGAACATCTGTGTCTATGGTTAGAAACATGACTTTAAAATACAGAATTCAAACTAAATTAATACAGGATTTTATTATCATTCTACACTTTGTAAGAAAAGAGCCAACTGTATTGTACATGACCATTAACAACAGAACAGGAAAGTAAAAAATACAAGTTCTTAAAGTGCACGAAGCCCACATCTCTGTAATACAGAGCCAAGTTTTTGTTTTAGTCTGGATATAAACCTTACTGGGAAGATGAAATGCACCCGGTCACACTTGAGTGTTTAATGCAAACAGGATTTTGGCACCAGAAGGTTTCAATGCAAAGGATAATATATATCAAAATACTCTGTGATTAAAGGACTTATATTTTAGAATGAAATGAACTTTTGTTCAATGTACTCATTTAGTAAACCATTAAAAAAAATCTAATTGTAAACCTTGATGTCAAAGATTGCTGCGTGGTGTCCCTGATGGGCTGATACTGTGACCCTCTCAGCTGCACGCACGACTTAAAATATATACATACTAATTATTGTCTTATGTTAGGGACAGCTTATGTTCCCGATTTACTTGTTATTCCAAGTGTACCTAAATGAAAATAAACTTAGGAAACAGAATAAAACTTCTTTTACCATGCTTGCCAAAAAACTTCACAAAAATCAGAGCCTATGAAGTTGAAAATGCACTCCCGAAGCATTTCTGTCACAGGGAAAATTTCAGATAATCCTTACATTGGAGCCAGGATAAAAATAATTTGATGGAATAACATCATATATGTGGTATCGATTTTGGGGTAACAAGAGATGCTAGAGATTTATAATAAAATCAGTTCTGCTTCTCAAAAGAGCTAAGCCACAAATTTGATACATGCAAAGGCAAATTAGTGAATGTGGATAAAGTTCTTTCAGAAGCAGCAAAGATAACAGGTGTTTTCTCACAAAAGCACATATCGCAGCCTCCCTTAACAATATAAACAGAAGGTCTACATAAGTTCCTGGTTTGCAAAATGATCCAATAGCTCATTACTAACTTCTAATTTCCATAAAGAAAAGAGTGAGAATGTACACATCTGTGACCATCATCCATGTGTGAAAGTTCTGTGATTCTAATTCTGAATCTGTGTGCCTGTATATATGTAAAATATGGAAAGAAGATGCACCTCGACATTTTTGTGAAACAGTGCTATAATTAAGAGGCACAAAACTGGATAAACTTCGCTGTAATTCTGCTGTTTTGAATTGTTAAGACTGGTGAGGCCTAGCTGTTGGTTATTTTCTCAAAAACTCTTTGTGTGTGTGTGTGTGTGAGCACACACACAGGCTGCTGGGGATTGAACCCAGTGGCACTTCACCACTGAGCTACATCCTCAGCCCTTTTTAAGACAGGGTCTCACTAAGTTGCTGAGACTGGACTTAAATTTTTGATCCTCCCGTGTCAGCCTCCCTAGTCACTGGGACTACAGGTGTGTACCACCATACATGGCTTAATCTTCAAAAAATTTAAGCTGATATGTAAAATGTGAAATTGACTCCTTTTCAGATATTTTCATACTCTTATTTATGTAAGTATAGGTAGCAATGCCAAAGTGACAGTTTGGTCTTCCTCAACAAGCAGTGATGTGACCACTGATCTGTATGTAGGACCTACAAAAAGAGAACCTTTGAAACAGCTTTGTTCCCATCTGATCAGAAGACTATGTTGCATAGATGTCTACAGTGGCAATCCAAATATCAAAGGGTGAACACTTAAGGAGTCTACTAGTCCTATTGTTTCTGGCTTAATACTAATTATTTTATTATTATAAGGATTACACATCTGTAGCAGTTTGGATTAAATTCAGGCGACATTAAATTTCATGTCTTCTTTCTACTTCCAAGATTTTCTAGAACCAACTGAAAATGCTGTTATCTTAAAATAATTCCATTAACTAACGGCACTGTTCCATATGTGCTTGTGAGTGTCTTGAGTTCATCTAGTAAAATAAAAATTAAGGCAATTTAGAGTTTATATATCACTCTAAGCCAGTAAGTCCAAAAGGCTTGAGGACTTTAATGCTGTAATCTGAGAGAAAAATCTGGAAGATGAGACTCTCTCTCTTTGTTCACATGACACACTTACTAGTCAGAAAAATTCCAAATGCACTGAAGTTGAAAACCCCTACTTCCTGGCTGGGGGTGCGGGTAGCCCCAGCCATACTTAGCGTGCTTAGCATGTATGGTCCCTGGATCCCATCCCCAGCACAAAACCAAACCCTCCAGAAAACGTACTTCCTAGAACACCCTCATGGTTTGCAGGTAGGGCTCTTATGGCCTGCTTAGACATCTGCTGTTATAATGTTACAGGACACTTTTGCATTTGTAATAGCTATCACTTGAACCTATATGTAGAACAGAGGAGATTTTAGCAACTGTTAAATCCAGGACTTCCCTAAGTGAAGTCTACTGCTGAGTGGAATTTCTAAAGGAGGGTCCAGAGAAGCTTCATATGAAACAAGAGATTCTCATAAACACGAAAGCATGAGAACCAATGATACACTCAAATCCTTTAATTTTATAACGAGGACAAAGTTAAATGACCTTTCTCCAAATCCCAAACTTCCATTAATGGCAAATATCTCCTTCCTTCAGGGATGGGACTCAGATTCCCTGACCCTCTGTTTGGTACCTTTGCCTACAAACTCCCTTTTATAAAACATCTCTGGTCCAGGAGGCAAAAGTTACTAGGGTTGCCTTTAAGGTCTGAGAAACAAGTCCTGCCTCTGCCCAGGAGGGGGACTTTGTCCTGTGCTTTGGGTGGTGGGATAGGTGTTCCTAACACTGCTGGCAGAGGGAGATGCTCCCTTCTGTCTTGGGAGAAAATAAATTTTACGGAACAAGGTTAAAGCATTAGTTGAATTGAGGGTTGAAAACCGTGGCAATCTCTTTTTAACTGATTACTTGCCTACAGTGGAAAAGCAGGTCCTTTTAATGGAGAGGAAAAGGAAGACTTCCAGAAGGAAGCACTGCTGTGCTTTTGTACCTTCTATAGGGGCCTGCCACCCTTGTTACCTTGCCTTTGACTGCAGTCTGAAGGACCAGATAGAGATAATTAATTATAATTTGTTACAATTTAAAGATCACAAAAGAAATGCTGAAAACTGGTTTAGGAAAGCATTTTTAGATGTAAGGGTATTAATGCTTAATTCTCCCGAACCTTCAGTCAGTAATAGGTAAAGTGTCAGAGATGGTGACAGTCTCTTAATTGCTAGTGCAATTCACAATGCATAAGAATCGACAAGGCGGCTTTTTGTAGCCCATTATCAAAGTGTCAACAATGATTATTGCCAATATAGTTACACAAATGCCAATTGCAGGGCAGCTGTTTTCTTTCAAATGGGTTCCAGGGAGAAGGCTGTGTGTTAAAAGGAATCTTCTTATTGTGACCCTATGACTCCATTACATAGGCTTTACTTTACCTAATAAAATCAGACATGAGTTTTGAGAAGAACTGTGCAGAACGATGAACAAAATGCATATTTGTATAAATCCCCAGGACTCTCTCTCTCAAGAACATGGGCTTTTTAAAGAGTCAGGTCAAATCCCCCAGAGATCAAGTGAGTCCAGTTATGTTTTCTTTTACTTCCCCGGATTCCCTGCTGAGTAGCTTGCTAGCTGGCAGCATGCTAAGACTGTCATTTGTAAAAAGCAGTCCGCTCAGCTATAATTACTAATTTGATGTCACACTGGAATTGCAGCGCAGCTGTGAAAAGATCGACCACCAGGGAGATTCGCATTTCTCTGTCTCATTTAGAGGAGGCGAAACTGCTGGAGCCATGAATGGAAGATGCCCTTCCATTAAAAAGGAAAGAATTAAGGAATAAAACAAGTCATAGCAGCTGTCAGAATTTGACAGTGGTTAAAAAAAAAAAAAAGTAGTGTTCTGCTCTTTTTTAAAAAAAATTCCAGACATCAGTACATGCATGTTCTGATACTTGTTGCCATGAAAGTGATCCCATTATTGTTAGAATATAACTTCTTTATTTCCTTCTGTTCCATCTTCATTATTATGCTAATGCAAATCACACTAATTATGTGTCAAGCTGAAATCCAACGGATGGGACTTGTCTGCACCTATATCACTAAATATTTGAAATGACAGTTTCAAAACTTGTCATCAACAAGTGAAAAGTATGGGAAATTAAAACAGTTATAATGATTCCAATGAAAGAAAACCTAAGAAGAATTGAGATTACTAATTAAGCCATGTCAATGGAGATTCTCTATGAAAAATCGTTCTTTGCACTGTAACCATCATTTGAAGAGAACATCATTGCACAACGATAGCAATGAGAATAATTTTCTTGCAAATCACTTGCTTTCATTTCTAAAAAAGATGCAGAAAATAAATATTTTTAGCCTTCCAAATATTTCAAACCAAAGATAGCAGTGATTGTTTCGATAGCATTATGATTTTATTTGTGAAGACAAAAGAATTTTATGGTTTTTTTTGGAAAGAGTAAAAAATATTAGCTGATTATAAAAGAAAACATGAAAGTTGGCAGAAAAGGTGAGCAAAAAATTTTTTTCAGAGCTTAAAAATCCAAAGGTTTTTTTTTTTTTTTTAAGAGATCAGCTCCACTAATGAATTTTATGTAATCTATTATAGTTTAACAAAATGTTTCTGCTGTAAGCGAGGAGATGCTCTGCTGCCAGGGCCCACTCCTACCGTGGATTATTAATTGCATTACTTTTACTTTCCATACTTATATTGCTCCTCTACCCTTCTAGTGAGCATCTGTAATGTACAATGACAGATGAGGTGGCCTTGTGGAGCCTCTGCCTTTTGGGGAAGAAGAGTTATCAAAAACCTAAGCTCCCAAAGAGGTACGGAGCACTGGATTCTTTCTCAGGTCAACAGTGTGGACAATTCAAATGTTTACATAGTGTAAGATACAGGGAGAAAGCTCTGTGTCCAAAAATGCACATTTGAAAATATGTACAAAAACATTCAAACTTCTCAAAAGAGTTGTTTTGCCAACATAGTATGATACTAAATGACTTATTTTACTACTTTAAAAAAAAGACCCAGGATGATCTCTTGTAGCATGTATATAACTCTCTCAAAATGTTTCTGTCAATGTAGTGAAGTTTTCCTCATTCATTTTCAAGGCTAATGGAATTAACATGAGTTTTTGATATATCCTTAAAAGAAAGAAGACACAGAGAGAGGAGGTGGGAAAGAAACACTCCTAAATATTTAGAAGACAGAATGGTACAGTGGTTAGAAATATGGGCTCTGGTGCTAGAGCACTGGGGATCCTACCTGTGGGACCTGGGACAAGTTACTGAAACTATCTGTGAAGTCACTCTGGCACTCAAAGGAATTAATAATTGCAAGCCTTCTCATCTGGTGGTCGGACATGACCAAATTCATGTATGATTCAAAATAGTCTGGGGCATATAGCTTTTATCAAAAAATATCTGTTGATATTGCTCACATCTACAATTCTCAATACACTGAAACTAACATTAAAAAAAAAAAATCCCAGATCAAGGCAGGGTTTCTGCATTTGCCATGAGCTGTGTGAGGCTGCCTGGGGACCACCCTAGGTAAGGTGAAAGCTGGACCCTGATCTGAAACCCTCTTGGGTTTGCCCTTTCTCTAAGGCTACCTCCAAAGAAGATATTGAGAGGAAAGACGATCACACATTCATAAAGCAGCCTAGCAGAGTCCTTAGAAAATATTTCTGCTCAAACAAATTCTATATTCTTATTTCTTTCCACAGAAATCTGCACTAGGCAAGGGGCTGAACTTTTTTTGGTTCAGGGTAGTGGAACTGTGGTTAATAACACAGAGTTCTAAAAAGCAGAGAGACCTGTGGGCAGAACACTGGAGAGGGACATAGGGAACTGCACCTTCTTCTTCTGGGGAAATCTCACAGCTATAAGGTATCACATAGTTGTGGCTTTCCCTCCTACGAGCTCATGTGTTGTGATTTAGCCTTTAGCAGCCATCATACCATTAGCTGCAACTGTCTTTTCTTGGCACTGGTTATCATTGGAGCAGATCCGGCCCTGTGGATTGAACCTGAAGAAATCAAAACCAACAGAGGAAACTGATGCTGCTCATAGTAGTCTTAAGGGACTTGGGGATAAAGAAAAAAACAGAGCAACTGATGTGGAATAGGATCATCAGTGTGTCCACAGTTCTCACTTAGGTTGGCATGGGATTAGGATGTCAAAGATATGTGTGGCTCTTACAATCAGAGATTTTCTCTAAGAGAAAATCCCAATGATATTAAACTGCTGAGTTTCTCAGAGGTTGCTTAAGTGTTTGGCACTTGACACACTTAGAGCAGCTTGGAAGTTGGCAGGCATCATTGCTGCTTCTTAGGGCTAAAGCCATTGTCTTCAAGGTGACTTGCACTGGGGTTGAAATGTAAAAATACACACCCCACTAAAGCACATTAAGAACACAAATGGTTAAAGGAGAACCCATTTCCTTTTCTCTTCCTCACCTCTTCATGCACTGGAATCTGGCTTCTGCTCCCACCCATCTCCCGCAACCAGATCCCCAGAAATTTCCCTCTTCATAAATGCAGGGGATAACTCTCAGTGCTTATCTTACCTGGCCTTACAAAAGCATCCAATATCCAATTCTAGAAAGTTCTCTTCCTCTAGTTTCTTGGACATTACTAGAGTGCAAGTTTCATAAGGGTGGGGACTGTCCCATCTTTCTTGTTCCTGAAGCATTTCCTATAATATTTGTCAAAATGCTTGCACATCAGATACTCAAGAATTATTTGTGCAAATGATCCAGAATGCTCATTTCCTGTCTCTGGCTGTCCTTTTGCAGGACTCTTCTTGGACTTCCCCTTATATGGTGATGTTCTTCTGGGCTGGACTATATATGCTTCTCTTCTACTCTACACATTCTTGATGGGTGACTTCACGTATTCCTCTCTTTGCTGACCATCCTTTCTGCTATGCCGGATTTCAGTGAGTGCAAAGAATCGCTACTCACTGTCCAACCCAGAAACGCAGGGGTCATCCTGAATTCCCCTCCCTCTTGGAATTTCCAGGTCCTAGTCACCACCTGTATTCCATCTCTGAGTTCTGTTGATCCTTCTCCCAAATTTCTCTGTATTATACACATGTACACCATACCAGCTCAGGCCCCATCTTCTTGGGGGCACCCCATCAGTCTCTCCAACTGGCCCTCTTTTCCGGGTGGGCTTATCTCTTTCTCCAGCTAATATGAAGTACCCACTGGGCCTCAGCACCTGCTGCTCTTCCTCACCTCGTCCTCTGGCTCACTCTTCCTTATTTATCAGGTTCCTAAACATCACCACATTTGGGAAGTCCCTGCCCAGCCTGAGTCAGATGGTCTTGCTACCCACTAAGCTCTCTATCATAGTTCACGGGATACCACTATTTCCTACTTACTGGCAATGCCCCCTGATGGATATATCTGGGTGGCCAAATATTTAAGCCTCTGAAGCTGGGACACTAATCATGAAGATATTCACAAACACTTCTGAGTGAATAAGTGAAAGCAAATGAGCAAATTTATAAAATTTAAATCAAAATGGAATGATATGCTAAAAATTTAATTTAAAATGAAAGTTTAAACAAAAATCTTGAATCTATCTTTCAAATGGAATAGTTAAGAAAAGGCACTTCTGAAGCTGGAGGGTAGGAAACGGTAATACCTTTCATATAAGCATGTGTTGATTTGGGTTAGTTTAGATTTACATATAGGAATCGATTTCTCAATTCAAATTCAAATTCTTATTCAAACTGACCCTTCAAGTTGCCTATGCCTCTAATCTTGTCTAATCAACTAAATGTGATTCAAATATTACCTATTGTACCACAAGTCAGAAAAATATTTTAAAAAATATGTTCTCTTTATTTCTAATTTTTAAGCAATCATATATGTATATATATATAAAATTTCCTCCTGCCCCCACCCCCAGACAGGGTTTTGCTAAGTTTCCCAGGCTAGCCTTGAACTTGTGATCTTCCTGCCTCAGGTTTCTGAGTAGCTGGGATTACAGGTGTACACCATGCCTTATTTCCTATCTTAATTGGAAAGGATTTTGGAAGCTCCTCCAAGCGAACACTTTACAGGTGAGAAAATAAAGACTTAGAAAGGTCAAGAAACTTATTCAAAGTCACATCTAGGTAGTAAGTGGTAAAGTGGCCTTGGGGACCTGGTTCCTGGACCTGCAGGAGAGCATCCTGAGCCATAGATACCATCCTTTTTAAGCTCACTATTCAGTTAACTAGGTTTTCAGCACTTGTAGCACATGAAATGCTTTTTTCAATCACACTTACAACTAATAACTATTTCATTATTCAATAATCTGAGGAAAGGAAATGAAGGAGAATAGTCCTCAGTTCAAAAATGTGAAGGAAATGGGAAGAAACAGTGATGGAAGATGCAAAAAAAGAATTAACACTAGAGGGATGGAGCCAGCAAAGGCCAGGCACACACTGAGAACGGCACAAGGCTTACCTTTTCTTTGTCGCTAGCTTCTCTAGCCACTGTAGAGCCCTGAAACACAAAGAAATAATAAAAATGTGCATACACCAGGCATCAAGTCTCAAACATATGAAATATGAAAATGGTCATGGGCAGAGCTGAGAATTCATTGAGTGCTGTTCTGCTCCAAGGCTCCTTCCAAGTGAGCTCCTCTTCCTTCCCCAACAAAGCTCTCAGCCTCATCTGGGGCCTCCCTGTAGGTGTTCTTATCTACTGAACACTCTTCTTCAATCCCACCCCTGTTGTCCTTACCTGGTCCATCTTTCTCTGGTTCATATCCATCTGGTGGAAGTCAGAAAACCTGACAATCACTTGAGCAATAACTTAAGTACTCGATTAAAACTACATTCATTGTCAGACATCAGTTAGTCTTAGTATTTTCAAAGGGGAAGGCAGTCATCAGTTGGCTGTGGTGACTGCCAGGGCATTAAGTGCCTTTTCCCTGCATCACATCTTCCGGATGAGGGCACATCCTAACCCTTGGACTGCCTTCTCTACAACACCCACTGTTTCCTCTCATGTGTTAAGAGTTACTGAGGGGCAGTTTCTCCTTGCTCACACCTAAGCAAGTCCCCTGTGAGCACTTACTGATCCCTTTACTTTGGAGATTCCTTCAAAGACACACATTTACTTGTACCTCTTTTGTTCCAGGCCCTATGCTGAGCAGAAAGGTACAAAGTGGAAGAAAACACAGTCCTTGATCGCAGCAGTGTCTAGTCTACTGCAGACGTTTTCAAAACTGTTCCTCAGAGCTCTAGGTGTCCAAGACGACCAGATTCACCCCAGATGCCAACAGGGAGGCTTTGGGGGGGGGTACAGTTCAAGCAGAGAAACTTCCCTTTTCTTGTCTTTCTTTTTTTGTGGAAGATTTTAAATCAAAAGAGAAGCCGGGACACAAATGGTCCAGTATATTCCTAAATATGTTAACATAACAATCATTACTTATTCTTTGTGCTCTATTGGGATGTTTTACCCACAGCAGGCATTTGCTGAATAAGTGGGAGAAGAATCACAGATCAATGATGGTCCCCCTTAACCCTGCACTAGACACCTGAGCTACAACAGGCCAGTCAAACTATTTGTTAACTAGACTGCAGCTATTGCCTCGGAATACTAAGGTGAGCCAACCACTGAGGGACCTTATATTTGATTTGGGCAAAATGAAAGTAGCTCCCAGCTCTGTCACTCAGAGCAGCTCAGGTGTTGATAGGGATGCAAGTGGCCTAAAATTCACGTATGAAGACATTTGGGCTGAAGGGGCGGGAGGGAAGCCAAGACCAAGCTGCAGTCCCCCAGAATCAGTGTCCATCCCCTAATGCCCAGTGTCCCCAGCACTGTGGATGTGAGAGACCTTACCAATGCAGCACAGAAAATGCTACTGGTGCTTGGGGACAGTCAGAGGAGCACACAATCTATTTAGCTAATTTTGCAGTACTGGGAATTGAACCCAAGGCTGTGCATGCTAGACAAGTATTCTACAATTAAGCTAATCTCCAGCCCTTTCTATATTTTGTTTTGACACAGAGTCTCACTAAGTTGCTCAGGCTGGCCTTGAACTTGTAACTTTCTACTGTGCAGAATTTATTTAGGGAGATGAAATTATGAAATGTAAGGCAAAATTTAAAAAATAATATCCAATCTACAATTATAACTTATACCAAGACATGTTTACTAGATGCCTACTTGTAGGAGGCCCCAAATTAGGCATTTTGGGGGCCCAAAATTAAATAGAATTGGCTGGAAATGCAGCTCAGTGGTAGAGTGCTTGCATAGCAAGTATGAAGCCCAGGGTTTCATCCCCAGCACTGCAACAACAAAAAAACCACAACAACAACAGCCTACCTTGAAGGTGCTCACATGCTAGCAAAATGGATGGGATAACAGCTGTGCCTTACTCTGGATGGCACACATATGTACCTCATTTAATCCTCCCAACAATCTCATAAACACAGGTAAACTCATCCCTGTTTTAACAGATGAAGAAACTAAGACTCATAAAGGTTCAGTAACTTATATACAGCTACCAACTCATAAAACCCACACATGTGTGGGGCAGGGAGTATAACTTAGTGGCTAGCACTTGCCCAGCATGGGAAAAGCCCTGAGTTCAATTCCTTGCATCACACAAAAAGAAAGCCCTAGCATAAGTGCTTTTAGAGGTCACTCTGGCTTTCTGACATGGGACAGTCAAATTAGCACACAGACTGAATATGCTGAGCAGCTCTGCAAAGACTTCAAGAAACAGCCAGTGGGGCAGGAGCCCTGGAGGGTGGCTGGGATTTCCCAAGGGACAATTCCAGGGAAACAAAATGGTTTGAGCTAAGACTTGGAAGCAAGACAGGGCAAGGCTGTATGTGATAGGCTGATCCAGTGGGTCTGGGAGATAAGCCTAGATTTCCTTCACTAGGACTAGCATTTCTCAGTGTGGCTGAGAACCTGGGTCTCTTATAGGAGTCTGTAGAGTTGAAACTGATTTTAGTAATTCTGAGTACTTTTATAATACTGAGACATTACTTGTCTTTTTGTTGTCTTGATATTTATACGAATATGCAAAAACATCAGTGGACAAAACTGCCAGCAGCTTAGCCCAAATCAAGCACAGAGCGGCACTAGATATATTGCTCATTTAAAAACAACAAAACAAACCTCATCCCTTAAGAATGTCCTTCATGAAGCACTAAAATTAATTGCATTAGATCTTGACCATGGAGTATATCCCTTCACTATTCTGTGCGGAAGAATGCATGAAGCACTTTAGTTTATAAAGAAATAATGTTTCTCAAGAACCATTTCTGTGATGGTTTCAGTTATGAGCTGAACTAGCTACCTTTTTCATGAAACAATATTTTTACTTGAAAGAAAAACTGACAATCTGTATTTGTTTAGCTCTGAGACTGGCAAATGTTTGCTCAAATGTGAACAAAGCTGCTAGAATTCTGTGTGTGCTGGGGAGCTATGTGCTCTCATTTCACAATTTGTTGATAATGATAAAAGGGCTTTCAAGAGAAAACCAGAATTTTGAAGAACTGATATCTACCTCGAGTTTGCCAGCTTCCCAGTACATGAGACTTTCCCAGTGAGATTGGTGATGATATTGATATGACTTTTTTTGATACAAAATAATGAAATGTGCCAATATTTGGAAGAACCACATAACTTAGGGAGTAAATATGTTCCTGATGACATAGGGCAGAAAATTACCTATGTGTATAAACAGACCAATGGATTTTAATATAAAGAGCAGAAAATATTCAATGATATGATATCAGATTCTACAATGAAACTACACTTTGAGAATTTACCAACAGTCAAGTTTTGATGTAGTATAAAAGAAGATATCTACAATTATGTGATAAAGTCATTAAAACACACCCTTTTCCTTCTCAACTACATTATTGTGCAATGTCAGATTTTCATCCTTTACTGAAATCAAATAACATCATATTAAACTAATAGCACAATCAGATATGATATTCCATATTAATTCAGACATTATAGAGATTTACAAAAATTGTAAAGTAATGCTACTTATTAAGTTTTTCCTTTTGTTTTCATAAAAATATTTAATGTGTAATGGTCTTATTATTTAAAATAAAATAAAACAAATATTTCTCATATTAACTTCTAATACTATAAATCTCTATAGACACAATCTACATAAAGGAAAGGCTTTTTGGGGGGCTTCTTTTATGAGCATGAAAGGATTCTAAGACTAAAAATCTTGAGTACCAACTGCTATAGAACAGAGATAGGCAAACTTTTCCAGGGGTCAGAGGATAATCAAGTCTTTGTGGTCTATAATGGTCCTTATAATTACTGCTCAACTCCACCATCTCAGTGCAAAAATATCCACAGATAATACAGAAACAACGGGCAGGTCAACATTCCAATAAAACTTTATTTATAAAAATGACTCCCAAGCTGGATTGGCAGATCATAAAGTGACAGTCTTTAACTTGGGCATTCTCCCACTGAGTCAGTGTTTCTGGAAGTCAGAACACATCACTGTACTCTCTGAATTTCCTGCGGCCCTCCTCACTCTAAATCTTGGGGGAAAAGTCTTCAAAGATTATGGCCAAGAATGTTCTTCCTTTAGCTCATCCCTTCATCTTCAAGTCTCTTTAATGTCATCCTGTCAGCTAAATCTTCCTTGATGCCCTATTTAAACCTACATCCCTTCCCCTCTTTGTTTCTATCTAAACACTTGCCACTTTCCTAATAGACTATGTAGCTTACTGATTATTCTTACTGTCTGCCTTTACCTGCCAGAATGCCACCTCCTTGAGGGCTGATTTGGTTTGTTTTGTTCATCATGCTATTCCCAGCACCTACGACAGTGCCCAGTAGGCGGCTGATGTTGAGTAAAGAGATACAACATCTCTAATATGTACAGTGTCTTTTGGTAAGTCAGTAAGCACTGATTGTTTTACCCAAAGGAGTGCACTGCTAATTTCCTGGTAGTTTTAAGCTCTGAGTGCTTCCTAAACACTCGTTATAATAAAATACAACATTTATTACATGAATGAATAAGCTTGAGTCATTTAATGAAAATACAGTCAATCTTACCTTTAAGTCATATTTCCTATATACAGATAAACGGTGGCTGAACACATTTCTTGTAACAATCACATATATTTCAACTCCATCAACATTAAGCCGGTACATGCCCAAGAACTGGGGAAGAAGGGTGATCCCGTGACATTCCACTATGTACTGCGCAGGAGAGAAAGAAAAAGGAAATCTCCAATCAAAAGATGCTCATTTAGATGTTAAACACAAATTTTCTGCCTCAGGTGCTTATACAAGGCAAAAACCTGCAACTATTAAATATCTATTTACAGAAAATGATCTCATTTGTACTACTCATCCATTAGATACAGACACAGGTTAGAAAACTCAATTTTATCTGCAAAGATTTTTTTCACAACATTCTAAACTAGTTTGTCAAGTCAAAAACTTTGATATGATGGTGCAAGGTATAAGCACAAGCAATTGGTCCTTTCTGAAATTCCCTTCTACCTGGGGCCTCTGTTTCCACTTCAGAAGTCCTGACTTTATGTGGTGGAGGGAAAGTGAGTTGGTCACTAAGATCAGTTTCTTTAATGGTGCTGACGTCAAGATTAGAGGAAATTGTAGAAAGCCTTGTGTTAGAAGCATAAGAAATTGTAGAAAGCCTTGTGTTAGAAGCATAGGCTTTCTGTTGCTCACCAAGACATTAAGGCTTAGAGTTAAATTGCTCACAAGAGCAGGGGTGTAAAGGGGCCCTGGCTACCATGGTGCTTACACTGGCTCCATAGACAGTGATGGAGTCTCTGGTCCTGTGTGGTTTCCATCCTGTCTACTGGACAAGCTCCAGGGCTGACACTGTTGCCAAAACATGGGATGGGTGTGCAGCACCACACACACACACACTAAAAAAAAACGAGTTGCAAAAACACAACATGACTGGAGGTCTTTAATGATAATACCCCAAAGGGCCACAAGATGGAGCTACTTCTCCTGGAAAGTAGCTCTTTATTAACTGGTTTTCAAAGGAATGCTACATTTTTCTTTCTTTAAAATGGGGAAAAAAGAAGATTCCCATAAAGCCCTTTTATATCCATGACATGTGTGTCAAATCTACAGGATAAAAAACAGCATGAATACCATGATTCCTATATTGTGCACATCATAAGCACTGTGCATATTTATACAGAAATGCCTAGAAGAATGCTTGTCTAATGGTAATGGATGTATTTTGGGTAATTTTGATCCTTTATAAAAATTATATGGCTTGAAATTTTCTTTTTTTTCCCTTTACAATCAACGTTTAATAAAAATAATTAGGATGTTCTACCAAACTTCTTAGTGGTAAATACTGTTACATTTAACTATCTTATGAATTAAAGAGCCTTAGTTTTTATCTTTGAAGATGAACAACATCAGCATCTGGGTTTAATTTTGGCCACCCAGAGTTTTGACAAATTTTAAACATGCTATGCACCACACTTTTTCTTACTGACAATAATTGAGCTATATATTTAATTCGATGTATTTTCTGAGTCGAGTTTCATCTTAGCTTGTTATTTGAAATCAGATGAATAGAACATTTTCTATTTCTTTCCTTTCAAAACATAATAAATCCACTTTCATTTTACTAATGCACAACAGGTGGGAGATAGTGCTTGGCTGAGAAGAAAATGTCTCACATGTGATCTAGAAAATAAAAAGGGTTGTTGTTTCCCACCTGGAGAAAGGTGGTCGAATGGGCCTTAACAGATTGCTGGCATCTCTACTGTGTAAGTGAGGTAAAAAGATGGAAGGTTTGCAAACTTGAGAGACATGCACGCATGTCTTCAGGTTGCCATCTTGGGTAAGGAACTAAATCACTCTGCACTGTAGTTTCATTTTTTTTCCTCCCCAGAAAACAAGTACCATAATCCTACCTTGAAGGTGGCTGTGGGAATGACAAATAACGGTATGTTAAAATACCTCATGCAAAGCTGTGTACTGAAATAAAGTCTTCCTCCAGCTGCAGATAATGGTAATAATTTTCCTTCATAACACTGTTAAGAAATTTTATCTGGGCTCAGGGTGTATTCCTGTAATCCCAGCAGCTTGGGAGGCTGAGACAGAAGGATCACAAGTTCAAAGTCAGTCTCAGCAACTTAGATAGACCCTGTCTTAAAATGCAAAATAAAAACAGGCTGTGGATGTGACTCGGTAAATAAGCACCCCTGGGATCAATCCTCATACAAAAAAAAAAAAAAAGAAGAGGAAGAAGAGGAGGAAGAGGAGGAAGAGGAAGAGGGAGGAGGAGGAGGAGGAGGAGAAGAAGAAAGAAATTTTAATGTTATTCCTATTTTGGAGTTTTGGCTCCAAACCCAGCCCTGTCTTGGAGGTATGCTCTGAGAGGGATTCTGTGGTAAGTATTTTTCTTTGTGTGTGTGGTAGTTATTTCAGGCCCATAAGATATGCCACTGCCCTGGGCACTGGCTGCTCGACTCCTCTTTATGCTGTTCTGCTCATAGAATTCTCATCCTGGACAACCAGTAAGAAGTCCTGCCAGTGGAGAATGTCTCTTTGATTAAAACTTCTGCAGAGTCTCAGAATGCCTGGCTCACAGTGGATGCTAACCATGATCATGCTGAATACATTAAAGCAGTCCTTCCAGTGTTATACAGGACATCATGGACAATTTTTTTTTTAAGGGAAAAACACCCCATACAGATTACATTCTATAACTTTTCTACCTTTACAATTAGATACATTTCTACAATGAAAAATCAGATCAGATTTCATCTACTCCATCAACGTGTCAACGTGTACTTGTTCTCAAAGATGTGGCTTACCTGTGGGGCTCTTTGGTGAACATCTTGAAAAATATAGATTAAATGAACTTCAAACTCCTGAGTGTATACACATGTACAAAGCCATAGATCATATCAAAGCCTCCTATTAGAATTCAACGCTGCCAAGATGTAGTAGGTGTTAAAAGTTTAGAGAGCACTGAAAGGTCAAAATTTTGTGGAACAGAAAATTCTACCCATTCACTGTATTTGTGTGTGGGGATGATAGGAAAAGGATTCACTGCTGCCTTTTAGTAAAGGAAGAGTGAGCTGGGGCTGTGAAGCCAGGGTTGGGGTCCACTGTACTTCATCATGACATGCTGCTATGTGCAGGAGTTAATGAAAAAAGTCTGTTAAATTTGCACCTGCTGACTATGGAGATGCCACACACAAACTCCTAACACAAGTGGGCATATCTACAAGGATTCCTGCACGTAGAGAGTGCTAGAGGTGATCCCCAAACCAGGGAGATTGTAAATTCATGCTCATGGCTTTAGCTGGGCCCTCAATACCAATCACTAGCTTTGTGAACTTGGGTAAGAGTTATTCAACCTCTCTCCATCTGGAAAATAGGGGTAAGAATAGTACTTAATGCATAGTGTCTCTGTGATAACTAAATTGATTACAAAATTCTTAGAACAGAGCCTGAAGCATTAAAAGTAGTATGGAAATATTATTTGTAATTCAAACTTTTAATGTTTTCCTCAAACCTTAACCCCCCAGCTCTTAATATCCATTCATAAATTCATATTAAAAATGCTTATTAAACATCCATTAAATGCCTAGCACTGAGTGGTGCCAACCATACAGCGGGGAACAGACTTGGTTCTCATCCCTATGTACCTTATCCTTTAGTGGTGGGAATAAAATTTACACCCAGAAGTTTACATTCTTGGTTTCCTGTTGCCAAATCTCCCAGCAGCTGTAGGGTGGCTCCACAGCCCACCTCATGCTCTAGTGGGAGGGGTGATGGTGGAGCTCCTTCCCAACGACCAGTCTCTGTGCTCATCCTGGACCAGTCTCTGTGCTCATCCTGGGATCTACCTCATTGGGTTTTCAGACACCATCCACTCCCAGCCCAGGAGCCTCAACCTGTGTCCCTCCACTGGTAGCTTCTCAGCATAAAACAAGTACAAAAATCAAAACACTCCCCAACTAGAGATTCAGTGACACGAAGAACTGTCTGGCAGTGACTGGACAGGCCTTGTGAGAATAGCTGGGGACATGTGAAAACTCTACTCGCTGGGTATCTGGTGATATCAGGAATTAACTGTCTATGTTGTTAGTGTGATAAGATATATTTCAGAGAAGCATATTAAAGTATTCATAGAGGGAATAGTGTTTGCCATTTACTTTGAAATAATTCAGCATAAAACCAAAATAATGTGAACATGGTAAAATGTCAGTTGTTAAATCCTTGATGATGGGTATAAGCTACCAATTTTCTGAATGTTTGAAAATTTTTATAATAAAAATAAAAGTAAACAAAATCTTTTCTTTAACCTCACATCTCTTCATCTATGGTGTCACTTTCTCTCTCTCACAACTTGTTGTAAGATCTGTCTACACTTTGGTTCTTCCTTATCTCCCATCCATTCTGGAACACACTGCTTCCTGAATTGTGCCCTCCTCCTCTTCAGTGTGACTACTCTCACTAAGATCATCAGCGACGCTCAAATGGTCAAATATCGGTATAGATGCTTCTCAGTGTTTCTCTGAGCAAGTGACCCTGTTGTTTAGGATCTTTCCTGACTGACGTTCTTCCTTGGCTTCTGAGATACCATGTTGTTCTCCTGGTTTTCTTCCTTTCATTCTTTCAACCCCTTTCTGACCTGTGGGTCAATTCTGCCTCCTCTATGTGCCCATGAAATGTGGGATTTCCTCAGGGCCTCAACCTCGGCAGGCTCTCTCATCCCATTCTATACTGTTACAGGCATTTCTATTAGTACCTCCCAAGCTTATCATATCCAGTCAACAATCTTTCTATTGAATTTCACACTCACAGAATTAAATTAGTTTAATGAGGTTTCCATGCCAATTATAAGTTTCATAAAGGTAACACTGTGTCAATTTTATTCAATGTAAGATGTCCTATGCTTAGTGGGTGGGACGTAGCATGTAAGGGTACTTAATAAATGACTTAGACAAAGAAATGAATGGAACTAATATAAAAAGTAACCTAAGACTTTTCTTACAGATGCCTACATTCTCCACTATGTTCATAATTAATACCATGACTTTCACCTCTGTTGTAAATGTGAAGATTCTGGAATTTGAAAACAGAAGAAAATCCAACGTGATTTGTGATGAAAGACAAGCTCAGGAGTTTTTATCATGATGCTTGATGGCTATGATAAATGAAGAATATGATATGAGAAAAATGTGGGGGATGGGGGTAGTTAAAGGCATATGGCAATCATAAAAGGAGAAAAGGAAGGTATCACAAAATAATTCTTTAAGGATGTTAATCTTATAAAAACCACTGTTGCATGGTTAACCTAGGGGTAAACTTGGAAAGGAATGCGGATGTTCTAGAGCTTTTACTGTCTGGAGAAACTGCACTGCTGGGTGTTTCAGCACTCTCTGCACCATAAAGCCACACATGAGGAATACAAATTTAAGGGAAGGAGGGAGAGATGAATCATAGAATTCCTGATACAATTTATTGCTAAATAAGACCAAAGAATGATGCTCAATGGTTTCTATAGAATCCACACTTAAAATTGTCCCAACTTCCCAAAGAATGTGTGAACTTATAAAACTGATAAATAATGACCTCTTTAGACTGCAGGATCACAGCAATCCAAGACTGTCTGCTCCCTGCCCTTGATTCCTTCCTATTTTCACCCCTGCAGAGGAGAAGGGGTCTTCTGTTTTAATACTGCTTAGATGTGGTACTTAGGGGGTCCTCCATTTGAACAGGGGAGAAACATGCTGTTTTTAAGATGCCCCTCTCTAAGAACAGGAAGAGAAGGACACAGGGACTGCGGATGGCTTAAGCAGGAAAAAGAAGAATAACGTGAGCAAGACCTGGGGGTCTAGGGGGTAATGGAGTTGGGAAGAAAGAAGGAAGGCAGGCAGGAAGGGAGGGAGGGAGACTTCCAAGAGCACCAAATGGGATCCTAAAATGATCTCTGAGAAATGGTTTTATTTTAAATGCATGATGCAAACTCTAAGTTTTAAGGAATCTCCATAAAATACCTTCCAAAAATGAATAATGTTGCATATGTTGATGTATCTGTGTATCAAGTAAGGTAATATTTTGTACATAGACAAGAAACATAAAAACATTATTTCCACCTTCTGATACTTTTAGGCTCACAACTGAGACTGTTCCCTTTAAGAACTTAAACATCACAAACAAATTAACAAAATAACTTGACAATAAGTGCTTCAAAAATAATAAGGCTGCACTGGGGGCACCATAATGTTACGCTTTTAATAATCTATTATTTAGCATGAACATTTTTTCATAAGTTAAAAATATTCTCAGCATCTATCCACTTCCTTTTAACATTACTGATTCAATTACAAGACAATCTAAGGATGGCTGCTTTCTCCCTTCTGCAAGATTAATTTGTATATTGTAAGAATGGAAAAGTAACTATTTAATCCTCAAGATTACTTTTTAAGAAAAGTACAAATATTTCTTCCATGTTCAACCACTGTCTTCTTGTAGCTACCAGGTACTCCTTCTCCACTGGCAAAAAGGCATAATCAAAATGGGGTTTGATACCTGTTGTACCAACGTTTCAATTTATAGGCTCAACAGGTACCATCAAAGGAGATTAGGCTCCTGTTGGACCAACATTTAGCAACACTGGCCATTGTATCACATGTGTGGCCTGAAATTAGGAGCACACATTAGACTAGAGATTATTCTCCAGGGAAAGGACAGGCACATCTGTGTAATATTCAAGAGCGCTCCTGTCAGTGGCTCCTCAGATCCGGCTTTCCTCCACCCCACACATTGCTTTCTGTGGTACAATGCTCCCTAGGTCTCTTATAGCAAAGTTCTTTTCCAACATCAAAGAAGCCCCTTTCTGGAATCTGTAGTGATAACTTTCAAACTTTTTTTTTTTTTTTTTTTGGTACCAGGGATTGAACCCAGGTACTTAACCACTGAGCCACATCCCCAGCCCCTTTTACTTTTTTATTTTGAGGCAGGGTCTCACTAAATTGCTTAGAGCTTCACTAAGTTGTTGAGGCTGACTTGGAACTTGCGATCCTCCTTGCCTAAACCTCTCAAACTGTTGGGATTACAGGCGTGAGCCACCGCATCTGGCCTGTAGCAGTGACTTTCAGATGCTTATAATGCAACAATAACACTAAGCTTTCCTCTGAATAGATGCTGAATATTTAGTTCCAAATTTTAAAAAGTGAACTTGATTATCGTCTATTCTTATTATACTGTTTATATGCAGTCAAATCAATCAATCAATCAATCACAATTGTTTTTGGGGTCAGCTTCCATATTTTCCACATTAAATTCATTGCATTAGCTATGTTTGTGTTTTAAAAATTGTTTTTATTATGCATTGTTCACCCTTTTATTTTCATAGCAGGGCACATCATGTCACCTCTTTCAGTTATTTATCATGCAGGGGCTTCTGTTTTTTTCTAAGAGTGTTCTTAGAAACTTACATTTGCTGGTTATGTTTGGTCTGTAAATGCTGGTTTCAACATTAACAGCTATTACTGTTTTCTGTCTTCTTTTAAAAAATGCATTTATAAGTGATGTTATGGTATCATCAATAGAGGCAAAATTTCTTTCTTCCTTGGTTTCCTTAGAACTTTTTCTGGTATAACTGTGGGCTTGTTACAACTGTGATGCACTGATAAATTGACATCATGGAAGCAGACTTTCAAAAACATAAAATGTTAACAGCCACAAGATCTCAGTTCTCTTTGCTCTTAGGCAGTCACTGAGAATAACAAGTATTATGAATCCCTGATTTGTTGCTCTTCTCATGCAAAATGAAATGCCATTAAAAGATTCACAGCTGACTGAAGGCTTCAGCAGAGAGGGTTCTAAGTGATGTGCTCCAACAGATAAATATTTATATCTCCGCGTGATAGTGTGAACCTGGGCTCTGGCTTTCGGAAATTGCTGTTATTATCACGTTTCACTCATTTTTTTTTTAGAGGCTTGAAGTGACAATTTAATATAGCTTCAAATTAATACTTCAATGTAAAGTCTTGTTTCACTTAATGTTTTTGAAAGGTTAAATTATCTGTAATCCTTATTGTGCCTCTGGCTATGTTTACAGGCCACCCCAACAACAGAGAGAAAGAGTGAGGTGAAGATAGGAGAAAGAAAGGAAGGCAGGGGGAGGGAGGAGGCGGGTGGTGGGGGGGCGGCGGAGGAGGAAGGACTCAAGCCAATCTGATTGCTTTGTTTTAGAATGACCAAAGAAATAAATAATCCAAACTCCCTGAATTCCTGCTTTGGTATGTTTTGAGACATGGTCTATAAGTATCAGTTAATAAAATACTGATAAGAATACTGGCTTTGAATAGTTCTGAATTCAAAGAAGAACATAAAGATGACTTCATTTAAGCAAATGTAAATACAAAACTCTACTGCTTTTCTTAAGCTTCAGAAAAACCAGGCTTAAAAGGAACAAACATTCTTCTGTGGTGCTTACAGTGATTCTTAGCACTAAGATAGAAAGAATATGTGCAAATGCAAGTGCTGCTCTTAATTCCATTTGTTCCATGCTACAATAAAGATCTATAAATAGCATCAAGAATGAAATAACTTCGTAAAACATATCACAAAGTACTTTATCATGAGCACAGATGGAATTTACTATAATTGAGAAGCAGAATGGCTGCTTGAGCATCACAACTAATGGGGAATGCCTAACAGGAAGTTTAGCTGCTATCAAAGCCGGGAGGGTTCCAGATCTGTCCCCTCAGCCCTCAAATATTCCAGAGCTGTGTCCTGAGTAACATAGCCTGGGACCAAGGTGGGGAGGAGGTGGACATTGGAGCAGGTGTGCCCAAGAGCAGGTGGAGAGTTCAGGGTCCCAGATAGTGTGCAATGCAGAGTTGGCAGCAGCCAGGAAGTGCTGGATAGAACCCATCACAGAAATCCTCAGTGAGGAGGTGAAGGGGGCTGGTTGGGTCCTGAATGGGGAGCACCTTTCTCTGCAGAGACAAAACTCTCTGGGGAAACAGCTCCCCTTAATCAGGCTCTGAGACCTTCCAAGGCCTTCCAGAGATAAGGATAAGCAATGAGCTCAGCAAAGCAAGCGTGGTCCAGGGAGAAGTGATAATTAGATCTCTATAGAGATGCCTTGCCACCTAGCTGTAGATGGCCCACAGGTGCAGCTCCTTCTGGATCTCACACTCCACAGTGCCCACCAGCATGGCTGAGGCTCCATCAGGACATTATGGCACTGTGACTTTTCCCTTTCCCCAATCTTACTTCTTTCCTCTGCCTTGCATAGGCATTGATCCATGATCAAATGCTGCCCCTAAAGTTTGGTTGTGCATATGGTTTGGCAGGTCACTGTATGAGCGTCAGCAGACAAGAGATCCAGCAAATTTCAGAAACCAGGAGTTGCAGAGGTTAAGACCACCAGAAACAGATTTTGAGCAGTTTTGCACAAAAATGTTTTAAAGGATGAAATATCTTGGCTGGAGATGGAGCCAAGATATTTCATCCGTGATAGAATTCTTGCTTAGCTCATTTGGGCCCTGGGTTTAATCCCCAGCACTTTTTTTTTTTTTTTTAAGATGCAGTTTCAGAGACAAGCATATTAAAACAAAACAAACAAACAAAAATCCCCAGTAATGAACTGGCAGATTTGGAAAAATTTTCTAGGAATACTTCTGGGATTAGAAAGATACTTGTTGAAATAAAAAAAAAATCATCGGGCAGGTGAGATAATAGATTAAAACAATGTAAATACAAAACTCTGCTGCTTAGGAAATGGATGATACAGCAGAGAAACTTGCCTAGAAGTGAGCAGGATGGAAAATGGTAAAAAGAACAATTAAAATTAAAGACTGCAAGGCCACAGTGAGAATATTAAATATATAGCTCCCAGAGAGATTGGAAAAGAAAATACAGGACAGAGATAATGTTTAAAGAGAAAAGAACTATGAAATTTCTAGAAACTGGAGAAAAACTGCTATAGGAAAGCTTGCTGGGGAGTGTCCTGGGCAGCCCTCTAGATGCTGGGGGACCAAACGGCTGAGAATGCTGAGACCAGAGGACTACACATGTTCTGAGAGCAGAAGAAACTCCATGATGACAAACACCTTCCTGAGATTTCCAGGAGAAAGCAAGAAAAGTGTCACAGCTTTTTCTGGCAGCAGAAGGTCTGGTGGGAGCTCAGGTCTCATAGTGCTTTGGTACTTATAGGATGCAGAATCTTAAAGTACTTTTCAAATTCCAACTGGCCATTCCTCCAGAGAGTGAATGAAAAGACAAAGACCAGGGCAGTGGTGGTGCACATCTATAATCCCAGTTATTTGGGAGACTGAAGTGGGAGGATTGCTTGCGTATAGGAGTTTGAGGCCAGCCTGGACAACGTAGCAAGTTATCTGTCTCTAAAACAAAACACAAAAACAAAAACAAACAAGAAAGTCCAAGGGCAGACTCAGGAGAGAGCTCAGAAGGTTCTGTTTCAAATCGCAGGTACTGACCTGTCCTGGGGCATTGAGTCAGAACTTGAGTTTCCACAGGATTCTCAGGTCTGTCACAGTCAAAGCCTGAGAAGCACTAATGTAACCCATTACCTTTTCTCTTTCGGAACCACCCACCTTATTCTTTTGCTTTTAGTGTCTCAGTTTTATTCTACTTATACTTCATCCTTCAAATAATAATACCAATGCCACTGTCCCTCAGGGGAGGATAAACAAAGGTGCTCTAAGGAAGTTATGTTCACACTAAAATCTTCTTCTGAAAGTTAAGGCACTAACTTAAGGACAGATTTGAACTTGTTTTATTAATTTCATCAATTTATTGATTCAGTCACTTTGAAATAAAAAACAAATTTAAACCCTATATTTGTTTTTTGTAGTTTTTTAAATTTGTTCTTTTTAGCATTACATGACAGTAGAATGTATTTTGACATATTATACATACGTGGATCATAACTTCCCATTCTTGTTTAAACTCTACATTTCAGAAGCTTAAAATAATTATTTTTAATGCTATTTTTGTAAGTTCTTCCTTGATCACACTACCTTGTAACTTTCCAAAAGTTATACTGTAAGTCCTGTAAAAGTTCTAAAATTTTATTGACAGTGTCTCTGAATTTTATACTAGATTTTAGCTAAAAGGCCAGAACATCATTACCTTTTAATTTAATTTAAGCTGAAGCTATATAATAGCCAATAGTTCAGGTGTGTGTGTGGTGGGGGTGGGGGGAAATCAGTCAACTTAGGAGAAATAAGATTCCTGACTATTTTTTTTAATGTTCTTCTGATGTGTTTAGCTAATTAGTTGTTAATCATCATGTCTAAGATCTGAGTTTGTTGTAGTCAAGCAGAAATTTGAAAAAAAAGGATATTTAAACCAAAACATTATATTCCTAATTCAAGAAAGAATTAAATGAAAGAGATTTATGAAGTGTGCAATACATAATATGAATTTACTAGTGGTCTGAGAGATGATGCTGTCCATTCTTAGCACAGAGTGGAATCAGGGTAGAATTTGGGCATCAAATAAAGAATAGGGCAAGAGCCTGAAACCTTCGAGAAAATCCTAACTCCTTATAGTTCAAATTTTCATAAACCTACATCAGTGCTGGGCTCTGCCAGAAACAGGCCCTCTAGTGGATTGAAAGAGTTAATGACTGACATTGGGATCATTTCAGCATTGGGATATAAGAAGTGGAACACAAGAACGGCATTTAATTATCTTATTCAATCAATTCTATAGCACTTCTTATATAAATAAGAAGTTCTAAGCATAAGTACAAATCCATAAGCCTGAATTCACCTAAGAAGCACAATACCCAAACAAAGGAGTACTAAGATCCAAATTTTTAGACTAAGAAGCTGAAGCCAAAAGGTTGCCCAAGGTTGCATCATCGGTCAGGGCAAAACTGGGATGTGATGTTTCCCAGTCTCTGTTCCATACTACCTGCCACACTACACTGTGGTAAGGGTTATTTGTCAGAAAATTAATCCCAAAAGAATTTAGTTGAATAACAAGCAACCTCTCCAGATGTTGGTTTTGTGGTAGTTTTAACCCTCCAGAATATAGCTGCAACTGTAAATGTTATTTCACTAAAACAAAAAACATCAAAGGAAAAGAAAAGGCGAGGAAATGGCTATGGAGCAACCAAAGCTGCCAGAAAGTCCATCTAATATGCTCCACAGGAGAGGCCCTCTCCAGAGCCCATCTCCTCTATTGCTATACAATTTGAAAAGACTTAATTGCTTGCTGGGGCATGTCCTGGGGCAGCCCTCTAGACTCTGTGGGGAACACATGGCTGAGGATGCTGAGACCTGAGAAGCACAGCTAATTATAAAGCAAAAGTAACAAAAAGCAAAAATTTTGAAATAGAAGAATTGACAGTCACCACTGAAGCACAGGACAGAAGCAGTTTAGACCTACTTTAAGTAAGAATAAAGGTCTAATAGTTACACCTCAAATGTCTCTGAGCATCTCAGAACAGAATGAGAGAATGACAAAGCTTGAAAGGACCTCCGAGGACTCCAGATGGGAGGTCTGTGTTTGGGCACACGGAATCACATAAGGGCATGGAGACTGAGCTTCCCACCATGCACTATTTATCAAAACCTTGCCTGGAAGTGGTTTTGAGAAGGGCAATTGAAGAATATTCCATGGAAGCCAGTCTGATGGAGGGTCAGGTGGCCAGTGAGCATTGTTTCCCCACCTCTCTGCAGAGCTGTGTTCACTAAATAGAAATGACATGTCACTGTGGTTTTAGCAGCCCAGACTGATGATTATTTTTTAAAAAGATCTATAACATTTTTGTGTTTCGCAGCTTGTGGAAAGGATGTTGTTCATAGGATCGGATATCCTGTGTTTTCTCTGGGGAACTCCCTGGAGACAATCCTATTGGATTTTATATCAAAAATAGTTGTATTTCTCCTTAGCAACAGAGTGCAGCTAACTCAGGTTGCTCTTTCTACTTTGGCTGCTAGGAAGCTTGGCTCAAATTAGTGGCCCTCAGAGTAGCAGACATGCTACTAAGACTCTTCCAGGCTCCAACTTGTTCCTTCCTGCATTCTATTTTCCCTTTTCTCCCTCATTTATTCTATCTTGTGTTTCAAACTTTCTTGAAGGCTACTTCACATCTTTTCTGAAGTAAATACCTGAATAAAACAGGTAAAGGAATGAAATGTAGACAGGAAAACTCAGTTCAGAGATTGCTGACACAACAGGTTCATAACAAGGTAGAATCTATGTCTCCTGATTTCAACTTATTGTCCTTTAAGTAAATTGTATAACAATAATCATTCTCAATCATCATGGCCCTTCCAATAATATTTAAAATATTCTATTTTTAAGAAGGCAAAAAATAGATATGGGCTAAATGAACTTTTCTGAGTTAAAAAAAAATACCCAAAACAACAATTTTGTAGAAGTGGTACAAAAAGAAGTCTTTAGCACTTTATAGCTCCTGCAGTGTGCCAACAGACTGGTCCCAATGTGTTTTGTGACACTGGGGGTATGTCTAATCTGTAGTGTTAGGTCATAGTAAGTACCCCAGAGAAAACATTTCAAACTGTGATTTCTGTAACATCAAAAGACTGTGAACTCAAAAGTTGTCATCAAGAAGTGGCTACCTGAATTGTGTGTCACATTTTATTAGAATGGTGTCACAGCCACTTGTCAGAATAATATGTTCTCATGAGTCATGAGATATTTCTTTGCTTTGAATGTTGGGAGCCAACTGAAAGGAAGTATAAAAAGAATGTGTGAGTATGCATCAAATTCAAGAGCGGGGAACCTGAATATGAAAAATGAACAGTGAAGAGTTAAAAGCAGCAACCTGCAATTTAATTCATTCAGAAGCCAGTGCCTTGGTGTCTTCCCTCTGGTAGGTACTCTCTGAGCACTTTAAATTCCCTTTGTCATAGGCAATAGCCTGAGCCTGGCAGAACAAATTTCAAAGGCAATAGATGCTATAAAAGACATGTGAGATGTTAAATGAATTTAGAGACTGACTAATGCTTTTAAGAAAATAAATCAGAGGCGGTACCAAGTTTACAGAAACAGAACGTCGTTCAAAGATTGTTATAGACTTCAGCGCAAGCAAAATGCCACTGATCACATTTGCAAAGACTGGAAGAATAGCACTGCCAAGAAATAATGTGTAGTATTTGAACATGAAGCATGACCCAAAGTAATACTTTTAAACAGACACAAATACAAATAAATGCTGCCTTCAAAGTAGATATTCTGAGAAGCTGATACTTAATAATTGTGATGGTTTAAAGTCTTTGAGCATTATCCTAATGCAGGCAGGGCTTGAAGCACTTTATTTTGAATATTCTCTGTGAAAGACAATCTTTACCTCTGAGGAGAATTTGGACTCTGCTATAGACTGAATATTTGTATCCTCCCAAATTCATTATGTTGAAACCCAAATCACCATTGAGAGGTAATTAGGTTATGAAGGTAGAGTCCTTGTGATGGAATTAGTGCCCTCATTGGAGGAGGTAGCAGAGAGCTTTTGCTTTCTGTTCTTCCTCCCATGTGAGGATACCAAAAGAAGGCAGTCATCTACATGCCAGGAAGAGGGCCTTGCCAGAACCCGACTATGCAGGAACCCTTATCTCAAGTTTCCAGCCTCCAGAACTGAGAAATAAATTTTTACTGCTTAGTCCACCCAGTTTATGGTGTTTTGTTATTTCAGACAAAGGAGACAACTAGGTCAGACGGTGTGTGTGTATGTGTGTGTGTGTGTGTGTGTGTGTGTGTGTGTTCTGTGTGTTTCAAATACCAGTTCTAACCATCTAAGAATGATTCCTATAATGTTGCAGCAATGGTCATATTCATGCCATAAGACTACAATTTCTCAAGATGAATTATTGTTATACAATAGACATTATCTTGATAACAGTGCGGCTGCCACCACATCCACCATATGCTCAGCTCCTACTGTGTCACAGATACTGTGCTAAGTACTTGGTATATACTTCCCATTTACTTTTCAGGACTCTGCAGTTAGGTGTTAATATCCTTATTGTATAAATAAAGAAACTCAGTCTCAAAGTCCAGAAATCAGTCAGTAAGTGATAGGGCTAAGATCTGAACCCAAAATGGTCTGGTAGTTTCAATCTGAAGGGCAATTACAAAGGGATAATGCTTAGGAATGAAAAGGGACAAGACGTAAACCAATACACCTACAATTGGAGAATTTCCTCCACAGCAGAATGGGGCTATTCGGTGCATTTTCTAGAACTCTGACAGGAAGGAAAAGTGGGAGCAAGATGAGACTTGGAGATGTAGGTGGATTAAAAACTCTGAAGTCAACATTTAACTTCTGTCACAGGTAAAATCTTCTGGAAAGTTTCCAAATCTTAAGCAGAATGATTTCAAGACCAGTGGTGATCACTGAAGTGATCATACAGAAGGTATTTAGGAAAAGTATTATATACATAATGACCTCTATAACATACGCAGTCTTAAACGTAAACTGTCAGGAATCTGGCCACATTCCCTTTACAACAATGGGTGACAGGAGATTTTTAAGTCAAACATGTCTCATCATTTCCTAACTACATATTGAGACCTTTGGCCTTGATGACACATGGTCATGGATGTTAACCTTCTCAGAGATTCAAATACAGATAAAGAGGGCTGGGGATGTGGCTCAAGAGGTAGCGCGCTTGCCTGGCATGCGTGCGGCCTGGGTCCGATCCTCAGCACCACATACAAACAAAGATGATGTGTCCGCCAAAAACTAAAAAATAAATATTAAAAAAATTCTCTCTCTCTTTAAAAAAAAGAGAAAGAAAAAAAGAAAACAAAACAACAACAAAAAATACAGATAAAGAAAAATTACCTGGTGGTATTTCTTCAGGATGTTGTGCATCTCGGCCACATCTTCACTGGTAATGGTCTTGATGACATATCTTTTGTCGTAGGAAGTGTGAAAACGAGCCCCGCTGCGTGCCTGGGAGTCATTAGGAAGGGGTGCACTTCTGGTCAAGGAATTCTTCCCGGTTAGGGTAAGGGGGAAGAGGGAAGAAAATTGGTTAGAGGTGGGGATTTCTGATACCCAAGAAATTTGTTGTGATAGCAACATTTGTGCTTGGAAAAAGTTGACAAGCAGGCTGACACTATTTTATATTCATGGTAACTCAAACTGCAAGTCTTTCAAATGAAATGGAAACAGCTTGGGCAAGTACTACGATTCCAATATTCTCAGAGCAGGCTGATATCTAGAATTAAGGTCACAGTTATTTTATTCACTTTGCTGTTCTTTTCAGAATTAGACATGAGCTCAAATTTTTCTTCTGGATAAGATTAGGTTCCAGTTATGAAAGAAAATTTCACAGACACCAAGCATTCCCTTACATGACGAGTGTGTACCAGCATTTTGCACCGGGCACTTCTCCTCATTCTGATAAGATTCATTTGCAGCAGTATCATTATCACCATCCTTTGGTAAGTAAGGAAGTGGGACAAGACAGGTTTAATAACAGGGCAAAGGTCACACAGCTAATAAGGGAAGAGCTAGAATTCCAGTTCTCATGTGGCTGGCTCAGAGATCAAGTTCTCAACTAGTAAACTATGCTGCCTATAAAGGAGGAAGGAACCTCTTATTCTATAAGAGCTTCTCAGAAGATTCCAGATGGGTCCATCCTCTACCCACCCCTCTCCTGATGTTTCTGAGCACTACTGATCCCCTGGAGGGTAAACAGGGAAGGCCTCTGAGTAGGACTCTCCTGGCATTATTTCATTATGGTGTCTCATTTGTGCTGTTGACACTAGCTAGGGACATCTACCTCTTCTCCTATAAGCAATTCCATTCATGTCTCCTCTTTTGCAGAGCTTCTCCACCTTTCCCCATCTTTCTGACATTGGTCATTAGATTAGTGGAAGTAGCAAACTCTGGCACTTGAGGAAGTCCATCCTTCATTGCTGCTAACTGTGTTCTTGTGCTGGGCCTCATTGAACTACGTGTGGGATTCAAAGGCAACTTCTTCTCTAAAAGTGGGCATTCAAAGGCCAGTGAACCAACGTTGTCTAATTCAGGGAACACGACACCCTTGAAAGGAAGGAAGCATCTCTGCCCTATAGATTTCAATGAAAGTGTTCCTTGCTATCTTGTATATTCAAGACTCCTTATCCTTTCTAAATGAAATCCAGCAGTGTCCAGCTACCTAAGGGAGAACCAAATTACAGTGGCCCAGAAGCTCATGGAGGCCCTAGGATTGAAGGGGGCACTCTCAATTCTCATGAGCTCATTCTCAATCCTTGGGATGTGTCCTGGCACTGCCACAGCGGTCTGTTACATTCTAAGACAGCCCACCTCAGATCCAAGTGCAGGCAGATACACCTGCCAAAGTACAGAACGGAGAATGTCAACTAACCAAATCTGCTTTCCTTAGCTCATTAGAAAACTTAAGATGAAAAAAAAAAAATCAGTGTAACTCCCAATGACTTTAACCAGCAGGATTTGAGAGTGTTAAATCATTCTTAAGACTACTGAAATTCATTGAGAATGAGGAAAAGGGTTTTCAGGATGAAAATGACTATACTCACAGGAACATTATTTTTGGTCTTAAAAATTTTCCCTTTGTATTTCCTACTTACAATAACAAGGAAGAAAATCAAAGTGAATATCCTCTTTTGGAGATTTAAGTGTGAGTTTCCCCAAACCTCTCCAATGGTTGCTCTTTTTTAATTGTTTTACTTTCTCATCCAAAACACCAATTTGCAAAGGGGCATCTATTGCAAATAAAACAAGAACTTCAGGAATTGTAAGACTTTAAATTATCTTCAGGCATAAAATAAAAGCTGGAATGATCAACTTTCATGAAAGCCAGGTGGAACAGACCATAAACTTTGTAAAACTGACAATTCATGTAAAATAATTTTTTATGGGGGTGGGGAATAGTAAGGGATAACTGTATTTAGCCAAGATGGAATTACTGCAGCACCTGTCTTATAGCTCATCTTTTTGTACATCTTAGATAAGAAAGTAAAATGTTCTCTCATGGGCCAAGCGGGGAGAATAAAATGGAAATCAGTATCACTAGTGCTTTTCAATAAAGTTCAATGAGCAACTGAATCATCTGGGACCACACTAAAATGCAGATTCTGATCCGAGAGGTTAGGGTGGGGCATTTTAAGAAGTTGACAATGCTGATTGTGGTGGTCTATGGACCACATGTGAGATACAAGGGTCTACTGAATTGTGATAGTGTCTCATCTAGCACATAAGGAGCAGAGTGTAGTGTATTCCAGGTGTTATAATGACACTTGTCTGCATTAATGCCTTTCCCATTATATTCTCTCCAACTCTGGTTTGGTTAAAATGAGGAACTTTGTAAATTCATGATATTCACTGTATTCATTAAGTAAACGTTTAATAATGTTGATTCCTCCCAACTGTATTCATTAAGTAAACGTTTAATAATGTTGATTCCTCCCAACTGTATTCATTAAGTAAACGTTTAATAATGTTGACTCCTCCCAAATTCTTTGCTTTCAATTTCAAAGACAAAGTTATAATCAATTATTTCAGACTTTGCATTAGGATACTGGCTATGTCTTAATCCTTTTTAAAAATTTTATTTATTCTAATTTGTTATATGTGACAGCAGAATGCAATTTAAGTCATAGTACACATATGAACACATTTTTTCATGTCTCTGGTTGTACACAAAGAAGAGTCACACCACTCGTGTTTTCATACATGTACTTAGGGAAATAATGTCCATCTCATTGTATCATCTTTCCTACCCCCATTCCCCCTCCCTCCTACTACCCTCTTTGCCTAAAGTTCATCTATTCCTCCCATGCTTCCCCTACATCTCCAATATGAATCAGCATCCTTATATCAGAGAAAACATTCAGCATTTTTTTTTTGAGTTTGGCTTACTTTACTTAGCATTATGTTTACCAGCTCCATCCATTTACCTGAAAATACTATGATTTTATTGTCTTTTAATGCTGAGTAATATCTATTGTGGTATATACATTCTCTATATACCACATTTTCTTTATCCACTCATCTACAGGAAGGGTATCTAGGTTGGTTCCACAATTTAGATATGTGAATTGTGCTGCTATAAACATTGATGTGGCTGTGTCCCTGTAGTATGCTGTTCTTAAGCCCTTTGGGTATAAGCTGTACCTGATTCTGTGTCAACTTTTGTTCTTTTTAGTAATCTCTTCAGAAGTCTCAACCCACAATATGTACTTTAAGAATGTGGGAAAAAATTTTAAGGCGCCTGGTTATCAAGTAATCAGTGAAATTTTGTCAAAATTTAGAATGTACCTTTCATATCACTATTAACATAAAAATATATCAAATTTAGTAAAAACATCATCTAATAGACAAGCAGAATATCAGATGAGATAATGCAATTTTACATAAAATGCCTAATCCTTGGAATGACTCTACAGCCTGGAAAAATCATTATTATTTCATATTTATTCACAACATTACTATGAGGCAGGAGAAGCCAGGTGCAGTTTTCTACTTGATGATAAAAATCTGGCTTACAGTGGAATCAAGTACAATGTCTGAGATACCTGCCTAAGGCTTCCTCTGAGGTAACAAAACAGGCAATTGGCAAAGATAAGACCAAACTTTTGCTATTATGAAACACCATAACCATCGAATTTTTGCAGCCTTTGGAATAAGGTAAAGTTATGTTTTAAAGGTAGTGCAGTAAGTAATAATGGTCAGGAACAAAGAACATTCTCTGCCATTCATTCTATCTGCCATTCATCAGCACTTGCTTATGTCCTTTAGCCTCATTGATCCCCATAGAAAATAATAAGCCTAGGGAGAGAGCAGGCTAAATTGGAACTCATATCAGATCTTTAATAACTCTAAAAATGTATTTACTCTAAGCTCATTGCTCTCTTGGAGGGCATGGACCTTGAAGGTGATTCAGTACACGTTTCCCTGGAAGAATTCAGTGAGAAGACAGGACACCATCACCTTAGGCCATTCAGGCCAAGGTTACAGAAAAGACAACACTAGTTCTTAGAGCTGCATGAAAATAATACTTCCTTGGGTCCAGATGCATTCAGGACAACTTCGGCAAGGAGGAGCAAGTGAGCAAAGGGAGGAAGGAGGTCTGTGTGTTAAAAGTGGTCCTTGCGCTGCCTCCCAATAGCCTGCTACCTAGCAGAAACTGCATATGAAACTCCTCAGGGTGCTCTGTTCTGTCCCAAGGAAGAATGGGTCACAGCATTGTACAGGATGCTTGGACAAGGTGGGACAGCAAGAAGGGGAGGCTTGAGGGAAGCAGCCTAGAGTGATCTTCCGGCACCCCCAAAGAGTCTTTGCATGTGTAATTAAATATCCTAACCAAAGAGTATTAGAATTGGAAGCAATCTTAGAAATAATTCCAAACCACTTAACTTAGATAGTAAAACAGAGACCCATAAAATATGAATGACTCAATCATTTTAGCTTTTCGCTGTATCAATTGGGATGATACACGTGGAGGATCCAGGTCCCACAGTCTGCCGGGCAGCATGATGGGAGAGTTGATGCCAGTTTTTCCATGGTGACAAACACCTTCTAATACCAATATGGGGTGTGAGTCAGCTGGCAAAAAACCAAACCTATCCTTATGTTTTCAATTTTGCCAAGTAAAGTATGCAGAAAATATTATTAACAACAGCTAACGTAATCCAGAGTCCTTTACTTACATTTTTATGAACCTGTGTACCAAGCTATCATGATTCTAGGGATGTTTACTGCTTGACTGTAACTGAAGGGGACAGGAGTAGGAGCTGTCTTCTCTCGAGGCAAGAGCTGAGACAGATGTGTGTTTGTGGAACAAGGCTTCAGGACAGAAAAACTGCTGCTGAGCCCAGGGCTTGGAGTCAGAGGATTCATACAGCGTGAAGACAGGCTGAAGGGTGCCTAGTGCTCAGTACTTCATAAAAGTCTTGTCGATTGTAGAGACAACATCTGCCCTAAGAATTCTTCATATTTCTAACCATGTGGCACATTTCATCATGTCTATTTTAATTAGTTCACATGGTCTAAGAATTGGTGGAGGTTTTCATTCCCCTTCTACCACTGGCTTCTATCTTTAGAACAGTATCCCATCCTCTGCCTTTCTTTGCTCAGAACTGCATGGGTTACACTGGCAAATAATGGCAATAACCTAAGTAATCTTTTTACAGTAGGAATGCTGAATTCCAGGTTACTTTCCACAATCCTAAGCTGGGAAACAAACACAAACAAAAAAGAACCAGGAAAAGCAGTTAAAATGAAATCAACAAGCTAGGATGAGATCTACGTGAAGAAAGAAGGTCAAGCAGAAGGCAACATGAAAAAAATTCTTTCTCATCTTAATCTCTGGATTTAAAAGACCAAGCCTCAGATTCAAATCTGATCCAATCAAGGCATAAACCTACCATTTGGTTATCTTCAAGATAATCTCCCATTTTTAAAGTAAAATATTCACATTCAGAAGTCTTTACCCTCATTTGCCTGTCTTTATGAGACAGCTGCCAGATGAAATCACCCTAAGAAATCTACCCAGAATCTGGAAAGATCTACTCTCATTAAAAATTAAATTCCTTGTCATGGACACAGCTTAGAGAAGTATGTTCTGTAACAGAGTGACATTACTTGAACTCAAAATCTGGGATTCTGGACCTATCAGTTCAAAAGTGATAGCAGGATAAAAGAAAATAATGTACTTATGAAAAAAAAAGTGATAGTAGTAAGTTATTTTCTAAGGCTCTCAATAATAATAACCTACATTTAAAAAAGGGAATTTAAAACATTCTACAAAGAAGTTTCAAGCTGAAAATTACCAGTTTATCCGATCTTCCTTCTATCCTTGGCCTCACTGCCCAGCACCCTTTCAAACCACAGGGAAAGAGTGGAAACAGTGAGGTGGGGCTGGGGGAGGGGGTGAGCAGAAGGTGAGGGATAAAGATCACAGTCCCACAGCAGCAAGTCAGGGGCTCCAGGCCCCTCACCAACCCCCTCCCCTACACCCCTTATTCTCATCTGATTATCTTCGAAGTAAGACAGCTGGAGTGAATGGTTTCTAAGTTTCCTATTTGCTCTTCTAATTATTCAGCATTAGTTACCTCTGTCATTTCCCAGACATTTAGAAATGGATAATGATTTACTATTTGTTTATGGGACCAAAATGCTGATGATAAGTGTAAATAAACAAACTGCAAAAAAAAAAGCTCTATTCATCAGTGACTCCTTTCCTTCTATACATTTGATAGTTTCATATTACAAACTATATGACTACTCAGTCCATTCCTTAAATTCACTTGCTCAGAGTGTAAATGGTGCAATCATAATCTGCCTTAATCAAAAGGTATCCAGGGCTGGAGCTATAACTCAGTGGTAGAGCACATGCCTTGCATGCATGAGATACTGGGTTCGATCCTCAGCACCACATAAAAATAAATAAAAAATAAAATAAAGATATATTTAAAAAAGTATCCAGAATCAGTATGGGGGGGAGTCTCTTACTGAATATAAACTAATTTCAAACTCAAGCACTCTTCTTCATTAATAGCTTTACTGAGAAAGAGTTCACATAATATACCATTCACCTATTTACAGTACATGATTCAATCATTCTCAATACATTCACAAACTTATATAAATACTGCCACAATCATTTTTAGAACACTTAATCTCTCCCAAAAGAAACCCCATGTTCATTTGTAGTTACTCCCATTCTCTCTCCCATTCTCCCAACCTAGAAGCCACTAGTTAATTTACTTTCTGCATATGTGAGGCCCTGGGTTCAATCCCCTGTCTGGATATTTCATACCAAAGTAGTCATCAGTATACAGGTGTATGTGATTGGCCCAGACATTCTTCTTATAAGGCCCCTAAACATTCATCCCCGACCAGGTGACCTACTGTGCAGCTACAGTCCTCCACTGTCTCTGGGTAAGCAAGGTGACCCTGTGGGTGCTCTTACTTCAGCCCCTAGATGTGACCGTAGTAGACAGTAAATGCCACTTTGAAGGACTCTCCAAGGCTTGCTGGGGAGCAGGTGGGGGAGATGAGGACAAAGCGAATGGTTGGACATAAGTTCAAGTTCTAGGGCAGAATTTTACTAGGTTCAGGGCAGGTGAGAATATGACCGCTCAATCCATCTTGGCCTGACTATCCTGCAACTTGGCATGTAAACATCTGGCCTTATGACATCCTACTTCAAACCTCAACAGCTGTGTTTGAAGCTCTGGTGCCATGCTGGCCCTCAACAGGAAATAAAGGAAGATAATGAGATACGAAGCTTCCTCTTTGATGGCCTTCTTACATTTATAATTGGAAATTTATTGTCCCTAAGAAAAGGATAAATGGTGCTGTCCACTCCCTCTCCTCTAGCAGTCTGCGTGGAAAATGTTTATTTCCGCAGTGGGAGGTCCAGGATTAGTGAGTGAGTCTCCAGAAGGGTGGAGGAAATATAAAGGTCAATTTAATTAGCTCATTCCTATGGCCAATCTTTTATACCCCTCATAAAACTGTAACATAGTAACTGTTACGTTCTCCTGTACTTTTTTTTAGTACCAAGCATTCTGCACATTTAATTTTCTTGAACTAATCATAGTCTTGTATATATAGATTTTCCCCCCATTTTGATAGTTTGTACATTTAACTAAAAATCACATGTGAAAAGTTCTTACTGTTATTCAAAAGAAAGGCCACTTAAAATCAATTCTGTCATGCTCAAGTATGTAAAGCCACATTGTAGCAAGAGCATATGTCAACAATGTATACAAGAACCTAAGTGACAGTCATGTATCACTTGACTTAATAATAGATTCAGCGATCTGACAGCTTAGCTGGGAGGGACTCGGCATTGTGTTTTTCTCCCTCATTTTGCAGATGAGGAAACCTAGACCCCTGAGGGCTAGGTCAATGGTTTACGGTCACTGAAGACCTGAGACTCTACTGGGCCTCTAACTCCTAGGAAATGTTCTTCTCCCCAACCATGTTACCTGTTTCATGGACTTGAAACCTGGAAACCAATCACTGTCCTGCTGACAACTCAGGATTATGATTACATGCTTCAAATCACACAGCCCGGGAGATGGGAGTGACCGCCCAGAGAAGCCTGCTTTCTGGTTTTACATTTGACATCTCTGAATGAGCACAGATGGTCTTCTGACCTCGTCAGAGAGTTAAAGACCAACATGCTAACTTGAACATCGTCATCAAGGATTTATTCTTTGCACACTGTGTTCAAAGCCCTGTGTTAAGCTCTTGGGGGAATTTCAAAGAAAGCCTGAGTGTGATCCCAGGTGTAGAATGGCTTTCATTATAGAGGGGAGCAAGACACAGAGCAATCTAGTGCTTATCAATAATGAAACAACTTATCAGAAAAGAAAAAAACATAAAAATGAAAGGTAATGCTCAACAGAGAAAGCAGCAGAGTTGCAAGAACTTCATGGAGTGCCATGAGATCACCTTTTAAAATTTCAGACTGCTACTTAACTATGGAGATTAAAACACCAGAGACAGGTCCCCAAGGCTCATGAAAAACAAGTATGCATTTAACTTGATAGGAGCACCTAGTGAGAAGGATGGCTGACTGTCAGGTCTTGGGTCCACAGCATGAGGTGCAATCCCAAGCAGGTTCAGGGCAGGAAATACAGGCAGATAGGAAGTGTATGCTCATAGGTGGGGGCAATCTGTAGTGGGGTTAGTAATTTGTTCAGCTTGCAAAGAGGAGGAGAAAAAGCACCAGAAAAGTCTAATGACGTTGACAGGCAGTGAGGGTAATCCTGTGGGGTTTAGTCCAGAAGCATCTTTGCTCAGGGCAGAGCTGCCTTCCAGGGCTCAATGGGAGGCACAGAGTAGCTAATCCAAGAGGACAAATGTGAACAACGAGCAAACCCAGTGACAAAGGAATAAAAGAGCATAGACAGTTCAAGGAGCAAGCACATACAGGGTAGTGAGCATGCTGGTATGATTTTAAAGAGACAGGACCACTGGGGACTTCGATGACCATGTCAGTGCCCATCCTTCCCATAGCAGGGCTTCTGCTCCTCACCCTGTCCTGACCACTAGCCTCAAGGGGAAATCTCACAGTCATTTCCAGAGCCAAGGGGTCAAAAACTCAACTTCCTCTTCCTCTCTATCTCACCCTCAATCTTCCTTCCCTCTGTGACCTGCATTAATGCTCCTTCAGCTGCTCGCGAGGTCCCCAACTCAATGGCTCCTGTCCTAAGCCCCTGAGAGCCATCAGTCTCCTCCCCAACCTGGCAGTTTACATGTCTTAGTTCTTGGGAAGCCATTCTCTGCTTTAGGGTGTCGGTGACAAGTGCCCTGGCCCTGTCAGGTGTGCCTCCTCTTACTCAGTGCAATACGCCACAGTCTCCTAACATCTGTATCTCTACACATAACCAATCAATCATCTCTAGAAAGTACAGACCTCATGTCATGGCTCCTCCCCTGCGCAAAATCCACAGGGCTGTTAGCTGGCTGCAAAACAGGGTTGAGGTCTTCAGCCCTGTTCCCATGTGAGTCTGGCTTTCCCCCAGCTTTGTCTTCAATTCCACCAACATCCAACTGCTTCACATGTATGAGCTCTGTTACCCCTATTATGGCCCCTTGGCCTCTTCTCCCTTTCTTCCATAAATCTCTTGAGGGTCTGTCTCTGTGCTAACTACTGGGAAGGCAGCCAGGAAATAACAGCCATAGTCCCTGTCTTCAGGCAGTTTAAAGTCAATTTGAAAAATCTACATTTGAAGAACATTTTTTATTTGATAAGACTTAATATTCCAGATATAGCAGCAGATATCCCCCCTCCAAAGGTTAGTTTTCACTGAAGAGCCTAATGCTTTAGAATTTGAAACTTGAAACAAGGACCTCAAAAGTTTAAACTGTTAACTTTTAAAATTAATCATTTTAAAATTAGAATTCTTGGTTACAAAAACAAAGAAAAGGCATCAAATGAGAATAATGAGGGATTCTAATTCAGGAGGCGCAGTAGGGGAAAAGTAAACCTGATATTATCCAACACAATGAACAAGAGGGCTCAGTTTCAATTATGTGGTGTATTTAGGTTTAATAGCTGGCTCCGACCTGCAGAACTTTTTGGTTTATGGTGGGCAAACCCTCTCTGCATCTCAGAAATGAACTGAAGCCTCCATCTGATTTCCCAAGAGGAAATGTTACAAGAGGCTCTGAAACCCTGCATGGCTAAAAAGAGTGGCATAGATTTTCTTGAAGAACATAAAAAATTTTAATGCCTGGTTTTCTGCAAGTCTCTTTAGCAGCTAATATAGAATTCATCAAAGTGGCTGTTTCACTCTTCTGTATTCCCTGGAACGTCTAGCACAGAGCCTGGCATGCACCAGGTACAAATAAACACCCACTGAGCTGATAATTGCGCGTGAAATTATGACGGAAGGGACCAGGTCTCAAGGTGGCAGTGGCATGGTAGAAATAAAACTGCAGCAATGGTAACAGTGGAGGCAGCCAGGGCAGCATTCATTTTGAAAAAAGGGCCATGTGGAGTCACAGTGGCCAAATGACGAGACGAACATAATTCAACTCTGAGCATATTACAAACCAATCATGTTACTTTTAAAAAGTACTAATTGTTTTGGAGAAAGTTCTGAATTTGGAAGCACTAGGTACACACATTCAGAGGTTTACACATCTACGTTAGATGGACTGTTATTAATGATGAATATTCTAGAATTATTGTTTGAATTTGTCTTCAATAGCAAGGAAAAGAAGTTTTTGTTTTAAAAGATAATCAAGAAATAAAAACAGGAAAGACACAAATGTTTACTGAGCTAGCAGAAAAGTTTTTTCAGTTCCTTTTAAGAAGTTTAAGATGACAGATAGAGGTCAATTAGGTAGGCAGATTACTATGGTCTACTTTTATCAGAGCGACTTCTATTAATCAATACTGACATTTTTCAGGTGCAACAAAAAGGCATTCACACAAACAAGTCCAGCCATTTATCCTTTTGATTTAATGGAAAAGTCTGAAAACAAATTGAATCAGATGATGAAGCTCTTTAATGCTACATTGATTTTAAGTTGCTTGTCCAAAAATGCAAGTGCTTCAGAAAATGAACACAGGGTTGTGCGTCCAGAACTCAGGAGCAGTACCAGTGGGCAGTGGGAGGCTCTGTTTAGCTCTGGGGCGGGAGGGGGGGGGAAGGAAACTGCTTCTATTCAGTGCTCATGTGCCAACCCACATCTGCTGCTTGAACTGGCCCTGATGAGTGGACCCTCAGGCAACGGATGTGATGGGCCCCTTTGGTCCACGCCTTCCTTCAGCCTTTGCCCCTGCAATGCACAGGGCCTATAAGGTGTGATTTCACGCCAATGTCATCAGACCTGCCTTCTTTTCTTTTTCCAAACCAGTAGCCAACAAACCGGGTTAATCTCCACATTTACAATCTTGTCTACAGTTGAAACTCAGGGACTGCTGTCTTGGGAAGTACAGACACTGAGAAAGGGAGGCAGGATGGGGGAGAGAAGAAAAGTGTATGGGAGGTTTACTAAAGCTACTCTGAACACCCACTCTTCCTTCCTCCCCCCCCCACCCCCTCTATCTCTCTCTCCTTCTCTCTCTCTCTCTCTCATAGAAACACAGTTGCCAAAGAAAAAGCCACAATTTAAATGCCAAAAGCAGTGAGCAGAACTGAGGCAGGGAGGGGTGCTGGGATGGTCAATCACACTCACACCCACTCTCCTCAGTACTGATCTCCTAAGCTAAGAGTTTAACAGACTTGCCAATTAGTTACTTGTGAATCATCCTCCACTTGCCTCATTTCCCTTCAAAGTTTGTACTCAGCAATTTGCACTTATTTAAATACCAACTTATACCATTTTGTTTTTAGGGGGAAATAGTAGCATCTTAGTATTTCAGCAACCAAATTGGTCATTTTCAGAGTTTCAAAACTAACTTTTTATCTGCTTCAGGGCAGAATTCAGAAAGCAGTGTAATCAGTTTAGGCCTCTTTGAAGGGCTTGGGCTCTTAAAACTCAGTTTCTGTTAAACGCCAATGCAGCCATTTCATTTTTTTAAAAGAGATGGGGACAGAGGAGGGACACGCTCATGTTGGGAGTCAGGCAGAGGAGATTTCCTAAAGATGTCAATGTAATCTGCCATTAATTCCTTTTAAAGTGACTAGTTCATTTTCATATGGCCCATTTAAATATAGTAACAGTTCTTAAATCATATGGAATTATCCCTTCTTATGTCATATGAAACCCTTTTACTATTCCAACAATTATTCTTTAAAAATTACTTGTTTTTTTCAGCAATAAATGTCAAGTTCGTAAGTGCCATCTAAGTCTTACTGACAAAGCCCCCGTGAGTGTTGGCTTCAGTGCAGTTTTAAGAGCAGAGCACCCACATCCTGCGTGCTCCCCTCACTTGCCCTCAGCCCAGAGCCTGGGCTTCTGTGGAGACCACAACCCCGATCCACAATAAGGGGATGTCTGGGGATGTCACCGGCAACCTGGCCAGCACAACTTTCTCAAAGTATGGCAACATCTCATTTTGAGTAAGCATGGGAGAAATTCTTGAAGGCTCTCAACAAGAGCCTGGGTGGGAAGTGGGAGAATAGATCTTTAGGAAAGAGTACTAAGTGTGACTTGCCTAAAGGATCCTATTTTTTAATAAAAAATTCAGGGAAAGCCATGCTAATATTCAACTTGTAAAGCCACTGAGAGTATCAATATAAATTAAGATTTTTTAAATTAGGGCAAATAGTAGAAAGTGGGTTTTTGTTGTTGTTGTTGGGGGGGTATACTGGGGATTGAACACAGGGACACTCAACCACTGAGCATCACATCCCAAGCCCTATTTGGTTTTTTTAAATTTAGAGAGAGGGTCACATTGAGTTGCTTAGGGCCTCACTTTTGCTGAAGCTGGCTTTGAACTTGAGATCCTCCTGTCTCAGCCTCCCGAGCTACTGGGATTACAAGCGTGTGCTACTGTGCCCCACTTGAAAGTGTTTATTGTAACTGAAAAGATTTAAAATAAGTCAGTACTTAGAATTCTGTTCGTAAGGAAATCCTTATGGATCTGGTTGACTATATTAAACTTTAACCAATGTCAGGTCCTTTCTTAGGAAAATGATCATGCAACAAGAAATATTTAAAAAGTTAAGCTGTATTTCAAAGTTAAAATCAAGACCAGGCAAAGACAGGGAGTGAAGCAACAGTGCCTATTTACATGTGGGAGGAGCCGAGAGCAAGAGGAAGATGTTCCACAGCACTGTGCCAAGAACTGGTGGGTTCCTGGTGGTGACAACAGTGCCATGGCCACTCTACAATCTAGCATTGTAGTGTGCAAAGTGTGGCCTTTGATGAAAACACTGTGGCAAGCGTCAGAGTTTGTCAATTCAACAAGCAGCAAATCAGCAAGAAAACAATTTCTGAGATTCCTGTGAATTCAGCACGAACACACACACACACACACACACACACACACACACACACACACTGGCACAGCTGTGGACACACCTGACCGCAGAAATCAGGAGGCAGCTCCTCAGGTAGAAACTTCCACCTGGAAATGAGAGTGTTCACCAAATGCTCACAGCTTGGTCTCTTTCCAAAGAAGAGTCATTTCTTATAAGAAATTGCATACGGGGCCCTAACTTTGAGAACTCTTTACTTCAGAAAGAACATTGAAAACTGCTTATACAAAATGCAGACTGGTACTATATACACACTTATAATGATAAAAATATACAAATCCAGTTTTACAGAGCAAAAGATACGATGGAACCCACTTTCCAGCCGAGGCAACTGTTACAAAAGCAACTCACCTGGAAATCCTGGTCATCGATTCCAAACCTCTCTCGCAAGTTACGGAAAACCATCGGGCAGTATTCCTTGAACTTGAAGTGGCTTGGCATGTTTTCTCTGAAATGATCACATTGTGGAATAAAGCTCAGTCAGAAGAGTTAGCCACATTGAATCTGCTCCCATTTAGCTCTTTGTGTACCAAGGAAGTGTCTGGAGTTCACTGTCCTGGATGATTTCACAGAACCAGATACAACCCAGTAAGATCTAGGAGACAGGGCTGGATTGTGACTCAGTGGTAGAGCACTTGCCTAACATGTGTGAGGTACTGGGTTTGATCCTCAGCACTGCATACAAATAAATAAAATAAAGGTCCATCAACAACTAAAATAAAAAATTAAAAAATATCTAGGAGGCAGAAGGGAACAGATACCACCTTCTGTCTCAAATATATTTGGACTGTGTGACCCCTTAACCCTGGCCATGCGTAATAGCCATTCTCCATAGAAGAGGTGGAGGTGGAGAGGCCAGGTGGAGGGAAACAGTGAAGAACAAGAAGCAGGAGTGCGAGAAAGGGGCAGCCCAGCAAGCCCCACAGTGGTCCCCATGTTGTTCTGTTACTAAGGCCCCAAATAACCTGTTGTATATAGATACCACATTCTACATTTCCACGGAGAAAATTCCTAGAAAACCTAACCTTTACATAACATTATGGGAAGTATGAACACGTCAGTTTCATATGAGAACAATGACCCCATTAAGAAATTTCATGAAGGTCTGGGATGTGGTTCAGTAATGGAGTGTTTGTCTAGTATGTGTAAGGCCCTAGGTTTCATCCCCTAGCACCACAGAAAATAAAAAGGAAAAGAAAATGAAAAAGAAATTTCATAATTGATCCACATGTGGGAGGGATTTTTTAGAGAAATTTCTACTCCTTCATGTAGAATTGCTTCCCCCTTTGTGTTCCCATGGATCCAAATACATAAATTACATACACACATACCCCCCCCCCCCCGGCCTTTTTTTTGGTTCCGTGGATTGAATCCAGAGGCACTTAACCACTGAGCCACATCCCAGCCCTTTTTAATATTTTATTTAGAGACAGGGTCTTGCTGAGTTGTTTAGGGCCTCTCTAAACTGCTGACTGGCTTTGATCTCTTGATCTTCCTGCCTCAGCCTCCCAAATGACTGGGATTACAGGTATGCACCACCATGCCTGGTGATACACCCTTATTACTGTACTTTGCACACTATGTTACAGTGATTTTGTTCATGTGTCAGTGTTCAACTACTGGTCTGATGGTGATCCCTTGTGGGCAGGGCAATATCTTATTATCACTGCATTTCTCACTCTCAATGGATTACCTAAGATCTAATAGGTGCTCCCTGATGATGCTTAAAATAACATTCCATGAAGAAGAATATTCTTAATATCCAATATGGCACTCAATTATGTGTTATAGGAATATACCTTAATTCTTTATTGTTCTATGATGCAGTCATTGCTGTTCATAAAATTATCATTTTCAAAGTGTTGTGCAAGAGAGCAGAGGTTCATCATTGCTCAAAAATTCAAGCAATTTACAGCTTCAAAATTTTAAATTGTAATGAAAGTATCACTTTTAACATATAAGATATTCATAGAGAACAATATGCCATATGGCAAAAGGATATTATCCCAGAGGGCCTGCTGTTGCTTCTCTGAAAATGACAGATGGTTATGTTTATCACAGGATTAACTTCATCAGCAAAACTTTACTCCTACCCATTGAAAAAATTATGTGATTACAGAAATTCACAAAAATCATACTCTTACAGCAGCCCCAGCAGGCCTATGAGAGGTCGCACTTGTACTTACTTGTTAAAAAGGTGATTGTCCACCTTTATCTTTGAATAGGCTTTGAAGTCATCTGGCATCAACATGACAGGGATTTGAACATGGCTCAGTTCATTGATCTAGAAAAATAGAAAATAAATAGCACCAGTTATTACCATCCTGGTGGGAAAGGCTTGACTTAAATGCATACTGGTGAAGAAAACCTGGTTGCCTGCTCTCCCTCCTCCCTACTCCTACTCCAAACTTTCTTCCTCACTCTCTGGTCAGATTTTATCCACTATCTCCCGGCTCCCATCCAGCTCTAGCTGCTGCTTTTTATCTCTCTGTCTGATGCTGGACCTTAGTGGCCACTGGTAGTGACCAAGGGGAATACTGGGGGTGGGGGTAGCCTTCAAGGCCACCTGTCCCTACTTGTCCCCATTCTACTCTCCTCCGTTCCCTCTAGACCCTTGGCCCAGAGCTCCTTTGATCATATTTCCAAGACAACTCCTCTCTGTTCTCTGAGACAGATTTTTAATTTTGAGGTAAATATTCATTGATTAATAGACATGATTTAAACTTTGGAGAGCTCAAATAATAATAATGACATTCAGGAGGTCTTTACCATTCTTAAGGGAACTAAGGTTAAAAAAAATATATTGGGGTAGGGCATAAGTTACCAAGAGAGGAACCTTCTCAGAGGGAACAAGGAAGACAGCCGGCCTGGGACTACATGAGAGGAAGACGGACTGGACAGGAGTTTGGAACAAAAGCAAAGCTGTGGTTCCAGAGTACGCAGGGTAGAATCCAGTTCTGTTTAAATTCCAGTGAGTGACAGGGGCAGCTTCTCACATAGGACTGTGAAAAACTTGACCTTTCTTCTTGATTAATCATTTTTGTATCATGGTTTTCAAAGTACACACCTCCCTTGTTGCTAGCAATATAAGCCACTTTAAAGATCTAGACCTCCAGTAGAATGGAAGGTACTCTAAGGAGTCTCAGTTCCCCAAAGTAAAGACGAGCAAACAAATAAACAAACAAGAGTTCCTTGATACATCAGTTTTTAACACATTGCTGGGTTCACAGAAAGCAAGTCTCCAAGGCACTCTCCTTCCCACAGTGAGTGTCATCCAAAGGGACTGTGATCATGTTTGTCAAGCAAGCCTGAAGACTAATGCCAATTTCAACCCTTTCTTGAGCCAAGGTTAAAGGGTTCAGAGGCTTAAAGACAACACAGGAACTTAAAAGAGTGATAACAAAATGTGAAAGAAATGGGGTTGGTCTTCTGGGCAGAGCTGAGAGTCGACTTGCAGTGCATGGTAGCTGATTTTTAGAGAAGCAAGTGACCTTGAGAAGTGGCAGGCCAGCAGAATCTGACTTCAGGAGTCCTTCAGGTTTAAGGATTTTTGCTGGTTAAGTGTGATATAAAGATAAAGGAGCAAGGGAGTTCCAGGACAATCACTTGGAAATGGAAAATTGGTATAAAATACAATCTCTGACTATACTGAGTTTCCATTATAGCTAATGGGGCAGGACATCACAACACAAGAGTCAAATACAAGGCAGCTACAAGAAATAGCAAAGTCTTGTCAATAAATGCCACAGGAACTCAGAGCACAGAGTACACTGTCACAGGTGAGGGTGAAGGGCTTCTCGGACGGAGCAAAGTCTGATGTGGTGCTAGAGGAACGGTGAGCTATGACTAAGGTGCCATTGAAGTCTGGCGTCTAGGGATGTAGGTAGCTCAATGAGGGTGCCCTTGCCTAGCATGCACAAGGGCCTGGCTTCACTGTCTAGGACTGGGGTCAAAAACAAAAATAAAAAATGCCAGGGAAGCAGTATGTGGTGGTGCATGCCTGTAATCCCAGCTACCCTGGGGGCTGAGGCAGGAGGATGCCAAATTTGAGTCCATCTTCAGCAATTTAGCAGGACTTTTTTCCAGAATAAATTTAAAAAGGGCTGGGAATACAGCCTCTGGTAGAGCCTGAGGCCCTGGATTTGATCATTAGTGCCCCTTTCCACCCCCCCCACACACACTCACACACCTACCTCCAGGGAATATGTACTTTTAGTTATTTCTAGAAGTCTCATTTCTTATAAATCAGGCTCCCTCCAGAGTTAGGGAATACTTGGTCCTCATCAGTAGGAAGACAGGAAATGAGAAGACAAATCAAAGATGATTACACTTACAGCTTGGTTTACGTACAGAAGATCTGAAACTAACAAAGAACTTCAGATTATACAGTCTAATCTCTCATTGTGCAGATTATAATATGTCCTGGGATAGCTGTAGCTATAGCTTTGTAATTGAGGAGCAGGTTGAGATGAGTTATGCTCTTTATTTCATGGCTACTTTCTCTTTCTTCCAGACTGCCTTTCATTCACAGTAGGTTCAAATTTCCTTTGCCCTCCCGCCCCCCGCCCCAAACACACAAATCTACTTCCAAACTTCTAGATGTAATGATCTGTGAACAAATAATTCATGAACCAGAAAATCTACCACTTAAACTATCTACACATATATTTTAGTAGTATACCTATATGAGCCCTTATATTATTTTTTTCTATAGGCACATTTCATTTTGTTGTATATGAGGACTGGCAGTCATTCATCAGGTTTATTGAACTGTAGTAACTCCCACAGCCTGGTCTTTGAAAGGTCATTTAACTTCTTGGGAACACTCTCCTTTAGCTTATTATTGTGCTATTCATTACATACACTAAACTGTGTGGCTTGTTTCTAGTTTAAATTGATGAGCTGGTGCAGGTAATAACAATGACCTACCATCTTTAATAAGGTGGGGTTAATCCTATTAATTTCTGTATTTCAACTGTGGCTCTTGCTTGGGTGTGAACTTGACGTTTTCAGGACAAAATTCTTAGATTTAGAAGTCTTCAGTTTGGGAAAATTATAATTTATTGGTTTGAAATTCTACCTAGCTCAACCATTCTATATGGCCCATTCCAGAATTGATAACAAAATGAATAATAACTGATCATTAGTTTATATTTATTATCAGTATTTTTTAAGCAAAGAATTCATATGTTGTCTGTCTTTATAGACACTTAAATTGAGGAACACATATTTATGAAGGTTATATAATATTCATGAAAGGAAACAAAAAGATTTGTATTAACTGTTACTGTTTTGAAGGAAAGAATAATACCCCCCTTAGGAATAAGCATACATTATGAAATCCAAAATTTATGGAGATAAAAGTGGTCTTGGAGTTTATTAAAATTTTATTAAGTTAGCTTAAAAATGGAAAGCGGTAGTTATATTACTCAGGCACATTGACAGTTCTTTCAGGTTGCAAATATTTAATGAACTCTTATAACAAAAGGGCAATACTACTTTATACTTGTGAAGTACTTAACAGTTGTCAAACCACTCTGGCAAATACACTCTGGTTTTCTATTTCTGCTGATAGTCATATTCACAGTTCTATAATGCTCATTATTTTGTGAGTGTATTAGAAATACTTCCACATGGAGAGGCTGCAGGCTGGGTATTTTTGCATTCTGGGAATGATGTGTTCTTGTTTATGCTGGGATAGTCATCCCCAAAAGACAGGTGTGGATCAGCACTGCCTCTCTGCCTAGCCATCAGGCATGGGTGCTGACAATGCTGGGGCCCAACATATGAAATAAAGCAGCTTTGTTGTCAATATCAGTGGAAACAAGGCCAAAAGTGGGCAGGGAGGTTGTGTGCAAAGGTTTAGTACAAAGTGTCAACATGTCCCTGATTGTATTATAATTCAACAGTGAAGGAAGCAGGAGGGCAGAGAGGAGTTGGCATGGTAGGAGGAAGGAGTTTTGCTTAGCTGTGCCTCCGCTCACTTTATTACTCGTTGCTCGTGCTTACTGGATATGTGCCAAACATCATGTTAAACACTCTGGACGCAGTATCTTATCTGATCTTCACAACCCAATGTAGTAAGAACTGTCATTATCGCCCATTTTACAGCTAAGGAAATTGAGGCACAGTGAGATCAGGTAAGATACTAGCTTCTAAATGGTTGAGCTGTACCTGGAATCCAGCCTAAGCTGAAATCTTCCTAGTCAAGGCAGCTCACTTGAGTTACCTCAGGTACATAATTCAGGGAGTAGGACTGACGGAACCCAAGACACTTTCAAACATCTGTTTTCTGTGAGGTTGGGAGTCATGGTGCATCCATAAGGCATCTACCTTAAGTTTATGTCTTTACTGTGTTAAAAATTGTTAGGATTTCTTGTTTTCTTAAAGTATAAATGCAATGGTAACTTCATGTTTAATTTATTGAATTAACTGAATATGCACCATGATCTATAATTAAACCAGCAGAGGTTTCTACAGCACCATTTAAATTTGGAAAAGGCCTGAGTCACTGAACAGTTATCATCCCCCTGACATTGCCTATCACTTCCAAAAAGGAAAAATAAATATTCCCCAAAGCTCTACTTAAATCTTAATGATTCGTAAACAGTATCCTTGAAGGATGTAAAATAAATTTCCAAAGAAATTATTTATTAGAAATAATTATCTTAGTTTTACTTTAAGAAAAAACATGTTTAACGCAAAGTGCAGTAAAATTAATGTGTATTTCCTCTTAAAATGCCATATAGCCCAACTCAGAAAAGGTGTCTCAATTCCTCTCCTCAGCAAGACATTCCAATTTACATCAAATGCAAGTTCCCTCCAACACTGTAAAACACAGGTTTGTTATTTTGTGAGTTAGCTCTGCTGACTGCAGTGAACATCACTCCTGCAGATGTGAGACCGAATTCACACTGGTAAGGAAACAGAGGTTGCAATTAAGCTTCAAAAAAATAGAAATAATAATAGCTACTGGACAAGAAATAAATAAGCAAGACCCAGCTGGCAACAGTTCTGAAATTAAGGCATGCAGAGGTATCCCCACAAAGCCCATGCTGCAACACTTTAAAAGTAAACCTCACTAATTTATAAGATTTTTAAGTCAAGCAAAGAATGTGTTCATAAATGGTGAAGCAATATTACTGACAATTGATTCATATACATTCACTCTAAACACTATGTTCTCAGACTAATGCATAATTAGCAACTGATTTTCATTCAGCTAAGAATACACAAAAAGGAAAAACAAAAACAAAAACAAAACCCTTACATGTAGAGGAGACACTGAGATAATCTGATTATAGTAAAGAAGATTCCCTACAAATAATGCCTTATTGAGATGAAACAGGAAGTTTCCAATGTGGGAACTGCTGGCTACACTGCTGTTATCAACTCTTAACAGAGGGACCTACATGGTGGCAGTGCAGCTTTGGGCTAAGAGGGGAGATGACAGTGGAGTGGGATGATCTTGAAAGACCCACTTATCCCTCCTCCAAATATCAAGATGCAGGTTGAAAAGGGCTTATTTATCTCCCAAGCAACATTCTTACCACTTAAGTATGAGTGCATATTTATAATTTAATAATAAAGTGAGAAATTTCAAGGTGATAAACCAGAGCAGAATAAGCACCAAGGATTCGTGATCAGCAAGGACCCAATGGAAAAAGCTCAGTAATACATAACCAAAGGATGATAGTTTTGGATACTAGTTTAACTTTCATTCATTTCTTAGGTGAATTAACAACTAACAAATATGCCATACAGAATCCACAGACTTTACCAGATTTTCAACTGCTTCCAGCTTCTACAAAAGGATCCTGACTTCATGATAAAATATGTAATATGACGTCACCACTAGTATTAATTTCTCCCCCATCTTCCATAACTTCTTCTTATCAGTATCTGAAAGTTCTTTCCACTTACTTGACTTAGCCTAAAAAAATTAGGCCCCAACTTCCTTAATAAGACTCCTGCGGTGCAAGAATTAAAATCAAGAATCAATAAATGGGATGGACTTAAACTAAAAAATTTCTTCTCAGCAAAAGAAACAATCTGTGAGGTGAATAGAGAGCCTACATCTTGAGAGCAAATCTTTACCTCTCACACATCAGATAGAGCACTAATCTCCAGGGTATATAAAGAACTCAAAAAGCTAAGTACCAAAAAAAACAAATAACCCAATCAATAAATGGGCCAAGGACCTGAACAGACACTTCTCAAAAGAGGATATACAATCAATCAACAAATATATGAAAAAATGTTCATCATTAGAAATTAGAGAAATGCAAATTAAAACCACTCCAAGATTTCATCTCACTCTAGTCAGAATGGCAGCTATTATGCATACAAACAACAGTAAGAGTTGTGAGGATGTGGGGGAAAAAGGTACACTCATACACTGTTGATGGAACTGCAAATTGGTGCAGCCAATATGGAAAGCAATATGGAGATTTCTTGGAAAATTGGGAATGGAACCACCATTTGACCCAGCTATCCCTCTCCTTGGTCTATACCTAAAGGACTTAAAAACAGCATACTACAGGGACACAGCCACATCAATGTTTATAGCAGCACAATTCACAATAGTCTGCAAGTGCCCTGAACCCCTATCTTCTAGTAGTCATGATTTTAGTTTTCTGCTTATCTACTTCCTAAAATGAATGAACCCCTAGGTTCATTCAATAGATGAATGGATAAAAGATGTGGCATATATATACAATGGAATATTACTCAGCAATAAAAGAGAATAAAATCATGGCATTTGCAGGTAAATGGATGGAGTTAGAGCAGATAATGCTAAGTGAAGTTAGCCAATCCCAAAAAACCAAATGCTGAATGTTTTCTTTGATATAAGGAGGCTGATTCATAGAGGAATAGGGAGAGGGAGCTTGGGAGGAATAGACAAACTCTAGATAGGGCAGAGAGGTTGAAGGGAAAGGGAGGGGGCATGGGGTAATTAATGATGGTGGAATGTGTTGATTATTATTATCCAAGTACAGGTATGAAAACACAAATTGGTGTGAACATACTTTGTATACAACCAGAAGGAAAAAAAAATCCCCAAATTCTTTTGTGGCTCCAGTTGATAAACCATACAATTCCTCCCCCTACTAATCACTAACTTTAAAGATTTTTCTGCTTTGGGGTTCATTCACTTTAGGAAGTAGATAATCAGAAAACTAAAATCATGACTACTAGAAGATAGGGGTTCAGGGCACTTGCAGGATGCAGGAATGCATCATAGCTGGAGGTTTTAGAACTGAAGTCACTGAGTTGTCCCTCAGTTATACAAAACCACTTCAGTCCCATTTCTAAGAAAATATTTTCCACAGTGTGACCTAGAAAAGCTGTCAGGATTGTACACTCTCTTGCCATACTCTTCTTCAGAGGCCTCGGCACTCACTATTCCTGCAGGGAGGGAAGTTTGATGAGGACAGAGAAGAATGTAACAGCTTATAATTGTAAATAGCAATTAGGCAGGCTGCCTGGTTGACACAGAATTAGTCTCCTTGGGTGTGACAACTATGACCACTCCTCCCAAAACCTGGGAGTAGACGGAAGAAAATCTTTGTCTGTCTGTCTCTCTCTCTCTCTTTGGTAAAATGTGGATATCACCACTAGGTGTGTGCCGAAGTTCATGTTTCTGATGTGAAGTGGTAACAATGACAATATCCTTAGAACAAAGACCATCCTTTTTGCCAGCTTGAGCCAGGGAGTTGGAGAGTAACCTTCAGGAGATCCCATCTCCTGAAGAAAGTATGAAGGAGAGAGAAGAAAAGAAAGAGCATAATATTCCTTTACATTTTTCTTCTAATTTTCTTAGTAAGTTTGGTGATAGAGGAAACTACCTAAAATTTTTTTATCAGAGTTTATTTCTTTTTATTTGAAAACTATTAGTAACTTCAAATTCTATATTAGGGAAAAAGAACTCCACTGACTTGAGCATCATTTGGAAATAATTTTTATAATGTTGTAATGAATATGGGTTCAAATAATTAAGAACTTTAAAGATGAATTCCCAGTATGACTCAAGTGTGTAGCCCATACTTGGAATGGAGTGGCTCCTATTATAACTTACACTGCAAACTGAGTAGCAATTTGAAAGTTCTGAGGTTTCAGAGAGACAGAGCAAATTAGAGTCAATTATAGAGGCAGGAAAAAAACAGGCGGCTGAAAATGTTTGTGAAATGTACTTTTATTTGTCTTAGGGCAAGAGGTCAACTTTCTACAGCTGCTTCATCAATATTCATTTTCTAGGATCTTTTTGGAAAAGTTAATGTCTTTATGTTTACAGATAAGACTGAATAAAGATTGAGTACATTTTAATTAAAACCTTCTTCTGAAATGTGAGCTACCTTCCAATATGCAGAAAATAAATGCTTTATTTTGATAAGCCAAATAAAATTGTCCTGATAGCAAAGCTAAGCTGAGATGTGAATGCAACCATAGGTCTGTCCTTCCAGTACCTGTAAACTCCAAAGTCTAAATTAATACACGTAAGGAATTTTTTTGTTTGTTTTTCTGTTGAACAAGAATCATTAAGTCAGTTTTTTTTTGTTGTTGTTGCTTTTGTGTGTGTGTGTGTGTGTGTGTGTGTGTGTGTGTGTGTGTGTGTGTAGCTAGGGACTGAACTCAGGCCTTGCACATGCAAGGCAGGTCACTCTACCAACTGAGCTACATCCCCAACCCTAAGTCAGTTTTTTGATTAGTGGCTACTTAACTAAAATTAAAATGTCTTCAGAAATATTTAAACTCTGGCTTGAAATCTTACTTTAATTTATAATAGAGATACAAACTCCATCATCCGCCAACATGGTATCTTTAAACTTGATCAGACACTTCCGATGGATGTGCCTGGTTGGCTGGCACACTGCCGACTTCATCCAAAGAATGGAGTCATATTAAAATTTCACCTCACATAAACCATAGAACCTGACATGAAACTAATTGAACTAAAGCCAAAAATGTATGAGCTATTATGGAGGTAATATTAGCTTTTAAAAATATCCAGAAAAGACTTTGCCAATGAAAACAAGCACTTACAATATGATCTATTCTAAAGGATCCTAGGCTGAGAGTCAGGAGACTGTGACTGGGTGCTGGTCCTACCACTTGTTCACTACCTGACCTCGAGCAAAGGGCCCTGGCTCTCCTGCTCTCACTTTATATTTTTAAAAGTGGGTTTGAGAAGAAATCTCAAGTGATGTGCTGTTTGGCCCAGACAGTGATTTAGAAAATGCATGAATTAATTGCCAAAATTCAGACTTGAGAAAATTTACATACAAATTTGGATTTCTGGCTTCTTTTAAAAATGGACAGGGATGAGCTGGCATGGAGCCTGGCATTACTCATCTGTTGCTGAGCGGCTGCAGCGTGCACCCTCTACTTGGGCACAGTTCCTGCCACTCCCTATAGCCTCTGCCTGGATGACTTTACTCATTCTAGGGTTTCAGCCACCACCGGACGCCAGCTCCTGGCCCTTGGCGGAAGTTTCTCAAATATAAATGGAAGATGCAGGGCCCCCAGCAATTCTGATGGGGGCCGCCAACTCTCAGAGCCCTCTGGGAGTGGTGTCTGGCTGGTCGTGCTGAAGATGAGGTAGAGTTTAGCATGTCACACAGTTGTCCCCTTCCACCCTGGTGCCCCAGAGAGCTGCATCTGCTCAAAAAAAATAAGTGATGGAAGATAGCCATGCCTTTAGAAACCAATCACTTTCATACATCATTAATAAGACCTGCAAGACAGTGGAGAAGGGACAGAGGTGCACAGTTCTTCATTTCTAAAACAAGGATTTCTTCAGCAGACTTCATAGTCGGAAGCTATATTAAGGTTCCAGAAGGGAAACACTGAATTCCTGATTCACAGCTGACATTGTCCCCCCCACACACACACAACACACACAACACACACACACAACACACACAACACACACACACACACACACACACACACACACACACACACACACACTAAGCACAGAACAGAAGAGCAGCCAGTTTCACTGCCTAAGATCTGTTCTAAGAGAACAATGTAAGGAAGGTTACCATTATGTCATTTATGCAGCCTTCCTGGATTCCTGTTCTAAGTGATAAATTGACCATGCATTTTTATCTCTTTCCCTTCCAGAAACCATGCTAAAATGACAAGAGGAAGTTAGAGATGGAAAACAAGACAAAACAAAATAAAGGGAAAAAAAAGACACAATCATGGCGAGAACAACTACAGAGCAGACAGTAGAAGAGGAGAAATTTCAATGATTTTTTAAAAGGCAGAAAATAAGTAGAGGATTTCTAACTGACAGGAGAGGAGAGGAAGCTGCCAGCTCCATGCATGGCCACTTGATGCCTGGGTCTCACAGAGGCCAGCAGGCTCCCCAGCTGGAGTGCAGGTAGGGCACAGACCATGTAATGCCTGTGGTCAACCACGTCAGCCCTTCCCACTGAAGACAGGGTGTTGATTTCTTGAGACCCAGACCCAAGAGACTTCAGGTTTGGAGAGGTCAAGATCAGAGCAGGCTGGGCGGAGCACCAGCTGAGCAAAGGAATATATGAAATCTACGCTCTAACCCCTGGGACCTGAGCCTCCAGCACTGCTCTCTGCTGCAATCACTGCACCTGCAGCCTGGGCACATGCACATCACTTTGAGATACAACAGTAAACACCAGGGCAAATAATTATGTGTGTCTGTGTGAACTAGAGTGCAGGTAGAAAATGAAAAGTGCTCAAAGAAAGAGTGTAAAGTGAAAAAACAAGATATAGATGTGTTTAATTTGTTTTTCATCTTTTCTTTTTTTTTTCTTTTGGCACTGCAGATTGAAGCATGTGCTAAGTATGTGTCCTATCACTGAGTTACACTCCCAGACCCCCTACCTATCTATCTACTTACTTACAGAGGTTATACATTCATATATTTGTCCATGCAACTTACAGAAAGCACAGACAGAGCTGGAGAAGTGAGTTTGGGAATCTGAGGGAGGTTGAAGCTCACCTTCAGTTGGGTACTTCTGTACTTTTAAATCCTATATTGATTGTTATTTTCATAATAGTGAGGACAGAAAAACCAAAACACCCGAAGAGTATGTGAGGCAAAGGCACAAGCTACATCTAAGGCAAAGCTCCTGTTAGGATTTATGCTCTCTGGGAGGAGACAGTAGAATTTCCATTTATATTTATTTTGGATCTAAAATAATAATCTTTGGGGGCTGGGGCCAGGGCTCTGTTTGTTGCCTTATACATGTGAGGCACTGGGTTTGATCCTCAGCACTGCACAAAAATAAATAAAATAAAGGTATCGTATCTATCTATGATTAAAAAAAAAAAAAGAATAACCTTTAGATCTTCCTGGCTCATAAGCATGATGATTGGGTGTTTGCAATGTTGTGTGAGATATGCCTTCTCTAAACCTTGTTTCCAAGTTTTGGCACATATCTGTCTGATGTTAAAAAAAAAATAAGGATAATCTTTATAAAACTGATTAGACAGTTTGACATATGCCCTCAGTAGTCCCTATGTGAAACAATCAAAGGAGGCATCTTGAGGAAATGGTAGGAATCCCATAACTTAGAGGGGTTGGCAGGGAACATGCTGGGTCTTTCCCATGACCTGTGTACTGTTCTTGTACAGCATACTGCAAATGACTGGGGTTTAAATGTGCCCAGTTAAGTGTATTCACAGATCAGACCATCTGGTTTGAACTAAGTTAAATTAACCCTCACAAAACAAACAAGTGCTTAAAAGGATGCCTACAAAGAAACCACAGTCTGAAGTTACTACTACAAATAAGCAGCAGTTAACAAAGACCTGCCAGAGCCAAGGCAGTTCTCTCCATCAGTTTAACTAAGAGGGGAAGGTGTCATAAGATAGGACAAGAATTGTTCAAAACCAGTTGAAACAAATAGGGAGACTTATTTTAAAACATGGGCTTCCATCCATTTTTATTACTGATAACTGTCCCCAAGTGATGCCTTGAGGTATTAGTTGAGGAAGGCTAGGAATTGTTGAAATGGGAAAGTCATCCAAAATCTCATCACTCAAGGCCTAAAGACAAACATAATGACCAACCTCATGTATTACTAAACTATCAAATTTAGTGCTTCACAAAATTGTATTAATTTTATGATTAGTGTACAGGACAGGAACTTCTTGTTAGATTTCTTTAATAGCAAAATGCCCTCCACCAAAAAACAAATAAACAAACAAAAAACCATATGCCATTGGAGAAAAGCTTGATATTCCTACTGAGGTCAAGATGGCTGAAAGTGCACAAAAAACATGAAATCATATTCACATGAATTCCTTTGTCAGCAAATATTCATTGGCAGATGCACAGAAAACACTGGTCAATATTTCAAGACTCAAGAAGAAAATGAGTTACACAGCACAGGAAGTTTACTTTATAGCTGCATCAGAATAAAGATGATTCTAACTTTGCTTTGGCATTTGCTAAATTACTTGCTATCTTTTAAGAATGACTGTGTGGTTGAGAGGAAAGCAGAGCACAAGTCCTTTAAAAAGTGGTATAATTTAAAAGATGAGTCATGCGCTTTTCCTTTACAAATTGGTGAACCTTGGCAGGGGTCAGAGGTGCCACTTGGCACTATGCTACCTAGCAGCAAAAAAATAAACACCTTACGCTTCCTTTTAGAGTCAAAGGTGAGACTTAAACGAAGTAAGAAAGTAACTGCTTTTTAACAGAATCCAAAGCTTTGAAAACAGTGGTCAAAAAACAGACATTTGGAAATGTTTCCACTTGTGTGATCTGGTTGCCAAAACAATATGACTGGGTCACTTATGAGAACTCACATCAGCGCACTCAAAAACAAATGTTCAACCCAGTTAGAAACATGGCCAGAGAGTTTCAATTCATTTGTTAATGGATTTTGAATACTTTGTTAAAAGTTTAAAAATGCAAACATCTCCCAGAATCCTTTGAAGTTTTCAGGAAAAATAAAATTTTGTCATCTGAAAGTGAACTAAAACTTTCATAAAGCCAGGGGGATGGGTTGAGAATAATATGATGATTTTCTACATGTGGCCAGTGATACTATTCTTCCTTTCATATTTACAAATCTTTGTGAGGTATATTTTTCAACAATGAGAGCCTTAAAACCGAGAATAAAAAATGTGCAAAACTTGGGCTGGGGTGGTGGCTCATTGGCAGAGCACTTACCTTGCACATGTGAGGAACTGGGTTCAATCCTCAGCAATGTATAAAAATAAATAAACAAAATAAAGATATTGTGTCCATGTATAACTAAAAATTTTTTTTAAATGTGCAAAACTTAGAGCGAGGCTTTAAAAAATGACTATTAAAACAAAATTTTCTAAAATATCAAAAATAAATTACATTGTTCTCACTAAAAATTAAACTTAAGAGCGAGAGAATTTTTATAGTGTTGAAAATATTTTAAAAATGTCACCTGGCTTTTTTAGATTTTATATGCTGTAAAATGAATATAATATTTATCCAGGAATAAAATATATAACTCACATGCATGTCACTATGTTCAGCTTTCACATATACACAGCTATGTAGGTGATTAAAAACAAAAACCAAAAACCAACATCTTGGAGTCTATTGTTCTAGGGAGATTCTCCACAATACAATTATTTTTACTCATCTATACCCCTGGGCTGGGAATAGGGTATTTGGCTGTGGGGCTTGGGGAATTTGAAAATTCCCTAGGTATTCCTGATACAATGCTTTCCTCCTCTGAGTGCTGAGGAAGCACCACGGAGAAAGAAAGTGGTCCCATCATGCTCCTGCTGACTGTCCACACTTAGTCATCACAGCAGCACCATTTAAAAGATGGCTCAGAAACTTTCACATAGACATGGTTTCCCCCCCTTATAACACTGAAGTCATACTACTCTCACTAAACAGAGAGACAAAGTGAAGTTATTCTCTCTCAGCAGAGAGAGAATAAATGGCTTTCTCAGGTCATGAGAAGAAAATATACAAATGGACTCCCTTCGGATGAGCCCCATGCTTCCACCCACCTCACATCCACACAGAAATCTGGAGTCCGACACTGGACCCTAGGGCCCTTTCTACATGGACCTTAGAGTCCTCAAGCAAGTGCCATATAGAGTTTCCTCTGTGGTCTAGCAATTCCCATGATATTTTTCAAGGAAGCGAAGGAACAGCTAAGTCTCCTTCAGTGGGCTTGTGGAAGAATGCATTTGATGAGTTTGTAAAACTTCGACAGTTTGGGATATAAATTGATACCAAGCCAGATACAGTGGCACATGCCAGTATTACCAGTGATTCCAGAGGTTGAGGCAGGAGAATCCCAAGTTTGAGGCCAGTTTCTGTAATTTTGTGAGTCCATTAGCAACTTAAACTAAAAAAATAAAAAATAAAAAGGGCAGGAGAAAAAACTCAGTTGTAAAGTACCTGTGGGTTCAATACCTAGCACCAAAAAACAAACAAAACCAAAAAACCCCAAAAACCCATTATCAAGGAGTTGGGAATGGAAGTGTGTAGCTCAGTGGTGGAGTACAAAACTTAGCATACATGAGGGACTGTGTTGAATCCTCAGCACCAAAACAAAACAACACCTAAAAAAGATATTAAATAATTGCAAGGATTAATACTTTCAGTATTTAAATTTCAATTTTCCATGTTAATTTCTCCTTCCTCAATTTCTAAAACACACTCTGTTCAGAAACTTCTGAATCTAAAAAGTCAATGACCAAATGCAGGGTCATCCATATTTTTTCCTGTTATTTTCTAAGAGTTTTATAGCTCTGTGTTTTACATTTAGATATGTGATCCATTCTGAGCTAATTTTTGTTAGGGTTGTAAGATCTTTGTCTCTATTCATTTTCTTGATTATGAATGTCCAGTTCTTCAGTGGACATTGAGGCCTAAATTCTAACAAAAAGTGGTAGTCATTTACTTATTTAACAAGGAGTCCACTGGTCCTGAACGGAATAGGTGATCCGTAAAACTAAATGAAGTATAAATTAGCCATTCCCAAAGGAAACTAATACTGTTCACTTGAAAATAAAAAAATCACCAGTTGCTTCTTGGGGAAAAACAAAACAAAACAAAAACTTCTAAGCTTAGAGCTTTCCTATCCGATATGCTGCATTAGTCATATTTCCCTGGTGAGTTACATTCTTTAGCCCCAAAGACTATTTCAAGCATGTGTAAATGCATTGAAAGAAAGCAAGCCAAGAGGCAACCCAAGCTTTGTCTAAAAAAGAAATAATTGTTTAGCAAACAATATTCCAAAGCTATTGTATTCAGAATAAAAGGATATTGTTTATAAGGCACGCCAGACTACATTTCTTATATAATTTTCTTTTGTCACTGAAAATGTTTCCGAAAATTGAGGATAAACTACCCTGTTCAGCAAATTGTTATAAGACTTTTCAGCTTAGGTTTTAGCATACCTACCCCTTATCTCATCACACTGAACTGAGGAACACCACTTATTCAAAGAGATACAAATTTATTTCATGTTTTGATACAAAGTACAGGGATATGGTTTAAAAAAAATCATTAGCTTCATCAATTTCTTTTTCATGATTGGAAATCGTTCTTTGTTTGTTTATTTTTTGTTGGTACTGGGGATTGAACACAGGATTGCTTTATACTGAGCTACATTCCTAGAACTTTTTATTATTTATTTTGAGACAAGATCTTGCCAAGTTGCCCAAGCTGGCCTTAACTTGTGATCCTCCTGACTCAGCCTCCCTAGTCACTGGGATTATAGGCGAATGCCACCAGACCCAGCTGGAAAAAGGATATTGGTAACTGTTTGTTTATTTTGTACTAGAAATTGAACCCAGGAGTGCTTATTCACTAAGCCATATCCTCAGCCCCCTTTTTTTGTTTGTTTTCAAAACAAAAATGGCTCGATAAATTACTAAAGCTGGCCTTGAACTGTAATTCTCTGGAGTTGCTGGGATTACAGGTGAACACCACCATACCTGGCTGAACCCTTTATTTAGATGCATGTATATTCACTAATAATGTATTTAAGTGCTTTACAAATAACATTTTTTTAATCTGGTAAAAAAATAACTGTCACTGTTTCATGATTAATTAATTTTCAAAAACATGTCGTGGCAATTAACATACAGCTCTTATCCACAAATACTCCTGTTCTCAAACTGTCAAAAGAACAAAAATGCTTCTGTTTGTATTCATTATTTTAGGAAAAAGAGCACTTGCCATCTCATGAGGTTGTATAAATAATTCTCTCTTCTCCCCACCTCCTCCCACACCATTCTATGTATTCTATCAACTATAAAAATAGATGAGCAAAATAAACCAGAGACCTGGATAACAGAGAATCCTAATTCTTAATTAGATCAACGGACATAATTTTTCATTCTCCATATACTATGAACACATACAGGCAGTTCTCATTAGATTTTAAATTCAGGAACCTCTAAAAGTTTGAACAGGGAACTGTACTCTTAGTTATTACAAAATACCCTAATTTTCCTTTTGTCATGATATTTCAACTACCTTTTGGAACTTTTTCTGAATCACAGGAGGCTGCTCATTTTCATCAATTACCCAATTCCAACATTTGCAATCCAACATTACAGATAAATTCCTAGAAACAACATATAACTGCCCTAAGTGGTCTTTCCAAGGTTCTGAGGTAAATGTGCAGATCTTAATAGTGCCTTTGTTTCCTTAAAGGTTTTCCATGAATGCCTGTCTCTTTTACAGGCAACCAAAGGTGACTTTCCTTGCTTATCAAGGATGTGAAATCTAATGCTTGAAATAAATTTGCACTTGTTAAACCAGAAATCTAATATGTAAAGAAAGATAAGGAAAGCCACTCACTGTGGCTTTGTAAAACCTGCCCTGACACACGACAAATGACACTTTTCTTTGTTGCCATCTAACTATTCGATGGTTTTGCCTGTGTGAATTTAAGAATTCCCATGATATTTAGTGACAGCAATTATTTGAGGATTGTAATGATTCCTCATGTAAAGACAGTCTAAGGAAAATGCAAGAATAGAAGCATCATTAGCTGTAACAGCAGGATAAAGCAAAATTTTTCATAATGAGAGAAAAGTGGGCCTACAGATGTCTTTTTTCTCTGAAGGTGGGGACAGATCTATTCATCTTTCTATGTTCCTGCTCATCCCCAGGGACAAACTACAAAAAAGAGTTGCTGAGCAAAATTTTAACTACTTCTTTCACTTATAAACTACAAAAGTGATTTACTATTACATCTAGCAAAGATCAATCTGGATACTCATATTGATCTCTCAGAAAACCAAACACGACAATGTCAATGATTAAATTCCTATTTCCCCAGTATGCAGAGTTTGTTCGGCTTAAATGCAAGATGACTTATAAAAATTATTTTAGTTGCATAAAATAAATGAAGTAAAGTATTTATTAAACACTAATTCCACCAGCATAGTAATTCTTGGGGAAGATTTATTATTATACATTTATGTAGTATTTTTAATTTAAAAAGATATTCACATCCATTACTGGGATGATCTTTTTAATATTATAAACCTTTGTCATCATCTGCAGGTCTGGAAATTCATAGAAAAATGATAAATGCTTTAAAAAGTTACTGTATACTAAGGAAATAGTAGTTCTCCATATTAAATTATTAATCAAACATTAATGAAAACAACAGACAACTTCCTCTCTTACTGCCATACAGTCTGCTGACAGCTGATCAAACAAAGCAGAACACTTACCAAAACTTGGGTTAATAATGCTGAAGGATGTGTTCAGCCTTGATATACAAGTACCTTTAAATTTAGCAAACTCTAAACATAGACTATTGAAACCTTGAAAAAGACAACAGCAATTAACAGTATGTTTTATTTACTATTTCACTTACATCTGGTTAAATTAACTACTTGCATTCTTCAAAAATGTGGATGCATAAACAGGTCCCTGGACCTCCAGTTATTCTAAAACAACTGCAGTTATACCTCGACTGGTGCAGGATGCTAGAAGACGATAACATTTTTTATTTTGAGGAAAGCAATCTCTCCACTGAGTCAATTATAAAACCAGGTTATCCGTTTATAAAAATACAAATTCTATATTATATTTCAAAAACCGAGTGACTTTTAAATAAATTTAAAAACCAAAACTAACCTACCCAAAATTAAGTTTCAAGCGGTTTACTACTTTGACTGAGCTAGGTATAACCTTATCAGAACTTTAGGAAATGTCATTTCCAAATTTGATGATACAGTTAACTTTAGTCTCCCTAGTGTTCTTCTTTTTGAATACTCTAGGAGGAATATACTTCCTAATTAGAATTAGTCAAATACAACAGAGTCCATAGTTATTTATGACAATAAAAATGTTCAATTCTAAAGGAGGCAGAGGGTAGGGGGTAGGGAGCCTTCCTTTCTAAAAGTTTCTTTTTCCCTTCAAAATAGGTTAACAAATGATATGTAAACTTCACTAAATAATGGAAAAAACAAAGAGATGTTATATTAGTTGTTCTTCAAAAATGTCTGACCCCTTGGCTGACCAGATCATTTGCATTACTTACATGATACTCTGTGTGTGTGGTCAGCAGGCTCCACCTGGCTACAAACCTGTGCCTACAAGGACAGATTTCTAACTGTCATCTTGTTTGATATGAAGTTGTCAGTGTTACTATGCTACTTCCTCTACCCAATTTCTAATTCCAGCAATGACTTACACTGCCTCTAATGATCACAGTAAGTTTCTTCCTGTGGTTTACACTCTTTGCTCTGACCTTAGGGCACAGAACACTGAGATGGAGAGTCTGGATTGTGTTTATTATATACTATAGATGTTATAATGATTGTTTAAAATGCCCTACTTTGTAGATATTTAGAATGTGTTTAAATAGATATTAAGATACAGAATTACTGAATGGCTGTTAAAAATATGACTGGACAGAAATGATCCTTATAACATATGCAATGGAGATTTGGCAACAAAAACTGCTTTCCCTTGTCGATGTGAATCCACCAAGTCAGCAGCTTCTAGAACTGTTGTGTTTGTTCGCTTTACAGCAATGACCCTACTGTTCTGTTTTGGGACAGTAGCAAATATATGATTATCAGCAAAACACTAGAATGAGCCACAGAGAATAAGAAAAAAACAAAAACAAAAACAAAAGACCCTCATGTTCTGTAAATCTTGGTTTCAGAAACCCCACATCCACCTAAAGCTCAGAAAGAATATGCAAATTTGGGGTACAACTGCAAAGTAGCTGGGGTCTTTTCATTGCCCTCTATCCCAATTAAGCCAGCAAACTCAGGCGCCTAAGTTTGGATACATCAACTCTCTTTTTCTTCCTACAAGAGTAAATGCTAATGGATAGTAATGTGGAAATGGGGGGTGAGGAAGGTGGGAAAGAACTGCAACAACAGCCTCACACATTGGGATCAAGTCGTGCACACTGCCCAGAAAGCAGCACAGTATGGCCACAGTACACTAACGAAACATAAGTCAATAAACAGGCTCTATGCTTTACAAGGATTCCTTCTTCTAAATAATTTCTAAAAGGAAATAATAATAATGGGTTGCGACTGTTCTGGCCTTAATGTTCATGTCCCCTCAAATTCATATTGTAGAAGCCCTAACTGCCAATGTGCCTTTATTTGGTGATGGAACTTTTAGGAGGTTTGAGGTTAAATGAGGACATCAGGGTTGGGGCCAGCATCCTTAAGCGGAAGAGACACCAGAGAGCTCACTGTCTCCTTTACCTCCACCCCTGCAAACCTATGTAAGGACACAGCCACATGAAAGGTCATGTGAGCATACAGCCAGAGGGGGCCATCTGCAAGCCAGGGAGAGAGCCCTCACTAGAATCTTGGGCTTTCCAGACCCCAGGACCACAAGACAATAAATACCTGTGGTTTGAGTCACCTAGTTTATGGCATTTTGTTATGACAGCCCGAGAAGACTAATACAGTAGCCTGCAGAAATGAGTCTGTCACCAGAGGAGTTCACAGAGAGGAGAAACCCGACAAGAGGGGTCATTGGCATATGTGACAGAAAAGAATTTCAGCTCACAGCAGTTAGAGAGACACACTTATTTAAGAAAGCAGACAGACATTCAAGGGAGAATGTGGGCCATCTCCAGAGGGAGAGATGGCAACCTCTTTGGGTAAGGTGTTCATACTTACAGAGGGACAGTTGCTAGGGGCTGAACTAGAGTCAGGTAGAGTTACAGTTCTGTGCCAGTTTTCCCTGGGCTTGTGTATTGCCCTCTGGTTACTTTTTGCAGGCAAGGGTGTGGGCGAAGGCTTGCGGGGTGCGGGTGCTTGTTTTGCATTTCAAAGGCTCATGGGCATTTCCTGTATTCCAATGGCTCTGGGGAGCTTATCTTTTGAGATTCAGTCTATCTAACTTTTTCTGTATCCCCAAATTCTGATCTGAAGTTCATGCTGATTTTTAAAACTATAGGTGATTAAATGGGGAAGAAAGGCAAGCTCTTCCTTATAGAATTCCAACTAACAAATGCAGACAAATTGATGAAAATAAAAAACCATTGATATGTAAATACTACAGTAATAACTGTTGCTGGTAAACAACAGTTAACAATGCACACTAAAATTAGTGACCCACAGCATGAGAAATAGGACATTCACATAATCTCCAACTAACTCCTCACAACACTTCAGAATAGTGGGAAAGATAATTAACTTCGGAGTGCAGGAAGTGGATACCTCCATAACGAAGTACTGCTGGTTACATATGATGTGAGCATCTGGATGGCGGGGATGTGGGTGTTCTTCATATTATTTTTTGCAACATTTTTGTATGTTTGAAATTATTTCAAAATGAAAAGTAAAAACACTGAAGTGGTACTTTTATTATAGTACACATACCACCGTTTCTCTCCCAAGTAAACTGCACTATGCTTACACAAGTTAACAGCTTGGTCTTAGCTCAATTTGCACTTTTCACCCACACAGTTCTTCTTACATATTGGAATATTTCTCCCATGCTCTTCCATGGGATGAGCAATATCATTTGCTCTATTCCATCAGCAGAAAACATGTAACTCAGGGGTAAAACACACACATTCCAGGCACCTAGATCAGTGCCTGGCTCACCTTTGAATGAATAAATAAATGAATTCCTAACATTTATTTTAAAATAAAAATTATGGAAACAAAGGCAGGGGAACAGGACATAAAACATTCTGGATTCTGACACATCGTCAAGTTTAATACGTGATTTCCCATCAAGGAGGAGAAAAACATAAACTTGACTTTTAGAAAGTAGTTCAGTCTTATACTTTGTTTTATATTCTTTGGTTTTCTATTTGTGCAGCACTTTTTCATCTGAAAATTGATCATTTCTAAAAACTGACAATAACAACACAACACCAGAGCTAACATTTATTCAGGGCTTAATACATATTTGCTAACTGCTTTATAGTGTCCCATAAAATCATCTTAGCAGCCCTGTGAACTGGGCACAGCGATTACACACTCCTCCCCTTTACAGATAAGGAAAGTGGGCTACAAGTGGCTAAGTGGCCAGCTCAGGGTCATGAAGCCCTCTGGGTGATATACTGGGTTCTAGATCTGCAGCTCCAGAACCTGGGCTCTCAGCCATGGCTTTCAACAGCCTTCTGATTTATATACATATAAACAAATGAAAAAAACAAAACAAAACAAATCAAAAAAACGCTGCTCAACTACTCAAAGAAGTAAGGCTGGGGGACGACTACTTAGGGAGTAGACAGACAGCAACTAGATAAAACAAACACAAGTGTCCATATAAGACACACTCACCCACTTCATGTTTGTACAACTTCCTGCTCTTCTCATTTTATCCACTCACAGTAGAAATTGCCTCATGCAAAAAAAAAAAAAAAATCCCAACTTTGCCCTATCTGATAGTAGGGGGGTGGGGGAGATAGAGAAAAACTAACCCTATCCTTGTCATTCAGGACAGGTAGGTGCTTTGGGATGCTCCTCAGAGTAGGGAGCAAAAGGTGCAGAATTCATCCTCCAGCAGGAAGAAACTGCCAGGTGATGCTCAGGGGGAAAGGGACACAGGGAGCAAAACCCAGCATGCAGGGAGGTGTCAGAGACTTGGTGCCAAGTCCTTCTCAACAGGACTGTCATTGTTTAATGCCATCCTTGAAAGCTGTTCATAACATACTCTAAACACACTTCCTACCAATGGGCAGTACTACTTTGCCCCAGTATGGCAGTAACTGGGTTCAAACAAGTGAAAGACCAGGCAGCAAGAGTCCACATGTAGAAAAGCTGGTATGAGTAAGCCTCTCACATGGAGCCTCAGGAGCTTGATATCTCTGGCTCACATGCCTGGCACATGCTGAGCAATTCTTACCATCACTGTCATCAATGTTCCCAGGATGCTGCTCTGGAGTAGACACTTAAAATATTTTTGCTGATGTTTGCTGAAAACAAAATGGAATTAAAACAAAATGGGATTAGTTGACTTAGTTGTTATGAGTGTGACTAAACTGAGAAAGTTGCAGCTGATGATCCACAGAAGAGAGACCCTGCAGATGAGCGGGGGCTGCCCAGGGCACCTGTAGTGTGTCCACGGACGACAGCACAGACCAAAAGCTTAGCCAAAGGGGTTAGGAAGAAGTAGGATCCACTAAAATGTTCCAGAATTGCATTAGCTGTTGCCTTTCCTTACCATTAACAAATCTAAACTACCATGCAGCATACCTTTGGTTCTAAGAAACTATGCTTGTCTCTGGTGCGTCTCCTTCCTTTCCTATACTGCGTCTTGTTTACTTTTCAAGTTCATTTCCTGTAATGGTTGCAGTTTGAAGGGAACATTTTGATACTTGCTGACAATGTTGTTCAAACAACTTTAAAACTCCATATCCTTTCTTGTTTAGCTTTGTGTAGCAATATTATACCACGCTCTGCATACATTCCTGTTAACCTGTTTGACATTTGCTTGCTTATTTATTTTAATTAAATAGCATCTTTTAGAAGTCCAAATTTAGAAAGTCAATTAAGGGTTGATTATTCACATTATCAAAGGAGGCTGCTTTAAAGGAGGGTTTGCTGGAGTATTCCTTTCCAAGATCCAATCTCTCTCTAGCAGAGGTAAAAAGTGTTTTAGGAAGCTGTGCTTTTTAAATCATGGAGAAACCACTCAGAAGGGAACACATACAAACATTACACAAAGTAAAAATCACTTATAATTTCACCAGATACTTATTCACCTGCACCAAGCTGAACATCATCTCCCTTAACCTTCACATTTCATCTTTCTAAAAGCAGACTCAAAACTTGGTGGTTGGTGTCCCCTTCCAAAATTCCATATCTGTGTAAAATCCAGGCCTTCCTTAGGAGATAATTACTGCTTTTTAATTGGGATTTTAAAGATGTAATGCATATTTTCATATCTTTAGAGATATATGGAGTAAGGGGGAATTAAGACAGGGGTCAGGGGGTGGCTCATAACTTAGTGAGAGAAACTAATACAAACGTGAGCAGGGTTAGCTGCTTCTGGGTGAAGGAGGCACCATCAGGCAGAGCACAGGGGATTTTTAGGGCAGAGAAACTACTGTGATCTGCAATGGTGGGTACGTGTCATAGCACATTAGTCAAAATCAACAGAGTGTACCACACAGAGAGAGCCCTGATGTGAACTAGGCACTCTGATAACAAGATGTGACTCTAGTTTGATGAATGAAATGTCCTTATCTGGTGTGGGGTGGGATGTCGAAGGTGGAAGAGGCTGAGTGTGCGTTCAGAAGGGTATGTGAAAACCCTATGCATGTTTCATTCAATTCGTCTGTGAACCCCAAACTTCTTTTAAAGAAAAAAAAAAGTCTACTAATAAAAAATGTGAACATCATGAAATGCTAATAGTATTGAGAAAGAAGAGACTGTTATTTATTGAGTTGGACTAAGAAGATGTTGGAAGGGGATACTGAAGTAGGGAAAGGACTTGGGTTTGGATAGGAGAACACATCATTAAACAAGGGAAATGACAGTAAAGGGTTTCAATGGACCAAACTGACCAGACTCTGACAGGCTGAGGAACCTGGTTTCTGTTCTTTGACATTCGGGAGTCATGGAAGGTTTTGAACTGGGGGATCATAGGAGATTGTGGAATGAGCATCTCTGAGGTGTTTAGCTCAGTGTGTGGAACTGAATTTGGAAGAAGATGAAGGCTGGAGGCCAGGAATCACAGTGCAGGCTTGAGCACCTGCCAGGCATAGGATAGAGGTGAGTATAAAGGGGGAAGAGGCAAGGGATGGCAGGGCCTTAGAATGCGTGAGAGGTTTCAAGCCTTTGAAACTAGAACAGTGAAACTATTGCCTGAAATAGGAAATGCAAGAAGAGAAGTTGGTTTAGGGCATACAGAGGATGCATTATTTTGGAGTGTGCACAGATCCATGCAGAGATGTCTACCATGAAGTTACAAATGTAATTCTGAGGCTAAAAATACAGAGAAGTAATCTGCAAACCTAAACTTGGAAGAGCTGTGGCTGTAAGAAATGATAATGTCAGAGAGGGATTTAGAGTGGAAAAAGAAACTGGCCAGAAGCAGGACATGGTGGCACACACCCATAACACCAGTGACCAGGGAGGCTGAGGCAGGAGGACCACAAGTTCCAGGCCAGCCACAACAACTTAGAAAGACCCTGTTTCAAAATAAAAATTAAAAAAAACTGGGGGTATTCTCAGAAGTAAGGTGCCCCTTTGTTCAATCCCTTGTACAAAAAAAAAAAGCCAGAATCTCTAGAAGACAATGCCCTACAGGAGAATGAAAAGAAATTTTATTGAAAGAAGAACCAGGAGGGAACAGGCTCTCTCTAGCAGACTCTGGGAAGTACACCATCTCCTTCTATCACCACAGATCATTTATTATGCTCTCCTCTTTCATTACAGGGGCACAGATACTGTTAAGTGGAAGCCACCCTGTTCATTTCTGGAAGTTTACAAACTACAACAGGGCACATAGACCTATACTTTAAGTTGAAAGGACAGACATCCAGCATACAAATTGAGGATATAAATATGTGGCAGACTGCATATTAATCCCAACAAGTCAAGCCTCCTGGTGTCCACACCCTCCCACACTGACCTTGATCTTCCCCATGAGCCTGGCTTTGGCCAGTGGGACATCAGATCAATCTCAATGCCTGAGATCTGGACTTCTCTTTCTAAAATGTTGCTTCTGCAATAGCCCCAGATGACCACCGGACATGTGAGTGGGGCCATCCTGGATCATTCATCCTGTGGATTCCCCAGGTGATCATAGCCATGTGAATGAGATCAAGAACTGCCCCACCAAGCTGAGGTCAAATTGCCTCGAATCATCAACCAAGAGAAGGGTAACTTTAAGACACTAAGTTTTGGGGTGATTTATTTAAAGTTAGGGGTAAAATATATATATATATATATATATATATATATATATAGAGAGAGAGAGAGAGAGAGAGAGAGAGAGAGAGAGAGGGGCAAAGATGAGTAAAAGTAAAACAAGTTTTAGATTTGGAGTTCAAAAACCCACAGAGATCGAAAATGGCCCCATGATTGGAAACCTAAGTTGGTCCCCTTGGCACAGAGCAACATTTCCAGCTGGATCTTATAAAATTGTCATAGCCTCATCTATTGATTCATCCACAATGATTTATAGATATGGAGTCAAGATTTTAAGAGTAGAAAGAATGCAGAGATGACCAAGAAATGATGAAATAAAATTTAAAAAGTGACTCATTTCTAAAGTAACATAACAAATTACTTATGGTGTCAAAAACAGATTCTGGACCTGCTACCACTGAATCCAGTGCACTCTGGACTGTGGAAATGCCCAGTCATAACTACACACCCTGCATGATTTAGGCTGCTACACACTCTATTTATAGATCTGTTATCTTCAAGAAAACTTGTCTTTCTCCTGCCCTAATGCACACAGGGCATTTGGTCTTTTATTTCTTGCACTGTGAATGAGGCTCAATGGCTGGATGGAATCATCCAGGGGGCGAACACACAGTGTCAAGTATACCTGCTAACAGGTCATGATAATCACACTGCTAAGACAAAATCAGAATTTAAACCCATCCCCACCAACTCAGCTCAGGCACAAAGAGCACACCTGCCTTACACTCCCATAGAACCTATTTATTTGGCATTAAATCCTGATGTACAAGAAGTTGCAAGATGTACAGTACTTGTATACCAAAAGGGTCTCATGAGTGTACTTTGAAACAGATATTTCTAATTTGCAGAAAAAAATTTGAATGGATAATTTGAAAATAAGTGTGAAGATAGTTCTGTAATGGATCTGGAAATGAGTTCCATCTCTGGAAAATCTGCCCTTTAGAAATCCTTCGTTTTGCAGTTTGATCAGCTTATTTCCATCACCCCTCTTCCTGAGCAGTCCCCCAGGATCTTGGCCTACAGTGGAATTTAAACTAATGATCCCCAGTGGGGCTCTAGGAGGGCTGGATTTTGGATAATAATTTGCACTTTGAAGCAGGTTTCATCTTCCTGGTGGACTATACTTGCATAGAATGAACAAAATTAAAATAGAAAGTATTCTGTTTTGATTTAAAAACATCCTATATAAAACTAGAGTTGGGGACATTAAAAGCACATCATATTAAATGAACTCCACTCGTCTCTGCCATGCTGTCTCCTTTCTTTGAAAGATCTCTCCTTTATGTTTCCTTATTAAGTTCCTACATGCACACAGTCATATTCTTTGGTTAATTTGATGTAAACTTGCAGCTTTTCTCAATAACTCTTTACCTGCCTTCTATACAGAATCATTCTTCCTGATTTTCTGTCTTCATTTATTCTTTAAAATATCTTTTAAATTATTTCTACGTAAGTATAAAGCCAAAGGAAGAGGGCAGGAAGAATCTAGCATAACTACTTAGGTTCCCCCTTTCTTCTTTTTCCCTACTTTCTCTTGATTCTTATCTTTCATTTTTTATTTCATTTATTAACATTTTAAATGAAAACTTTTTACTGTTCCTCTATTAAACTGGGATCAATTTTTAAGAGGGAGGAAACAAAACACTTTTCTATTATTGTTCTATGTTCAATTGAAAGACACACTTTATTAGCTTTTGTTTTATGAGAAATATGTTGTCCTTGAAATTTAATGAAGCAGGAGGTTTAAAATTTAGGATGCCATGAAATATTTATTATAGATTTTCTAAAAGACTAAAAATATTAACCCATGTTAGAATCTTTCTAGTAATTATTCATTTTTAATCCTCACATATTTCAAAAATTTTAAAAACATTTACTTTGTTAACACCATCCTGAGGATGTGCTTAACTAATAAGGCCATGGGAGTTTAGCTGGAAGATGTCTTCTGAAGATCACAGACAGTAGCACTGGCACACATCTTCAATGGTGGCAGCAAAATAAAATTAGTTAGATTATATTGATAGGAAACACAATTACTCATGATCAAATCTTGTGGCCAGGAGGTGGGAGAAGAACAGAATCTTCAAGACAAGAGCATCCATCAAATAAAGATAACACAGAGGGGACTGGGGTTGTGGCTCAGCGGTAGAGCACTTGCCGCCCATGTGTGAGGCTCTGGGTTCAATCCTCAGCACTACATAAAATAAACAAATAAAATAAAGGTATTGTGTCTATCTATGACTAAAAAATGTTTTTAAAAAGAGATAACAGAGAGAAAGTTCAAGGCCTATCAATTAGTCCAAAAAAGGACAAATACAGAACTTTTACTAGGCACATGATAAAACCAAAAAGTGTGCAGAGAAGACACCAGAGGAGTTTGCCAAGAGCATTTATTTATACTTAATAGAAATTAAAGGAAAATTTTAAAAGATGAACATTTTAATTAAGATAGAGACATAAAAATGTATTTTTCCTCATGTTTTCATTCAAGAGGTAGGATTAATAGGTGTAGGGGTGTGTGTGTGTGTGTGTGTGTGTGTGTGTGTGTGTGTGTGTGTGTGTGATTTTAAAGTATGCACATTCCCAACTTTTTAAAAGTCCTAATTGATTTGCAGATGAGCAGGAGAAAAAGTGGATAATACATGCAAGAACACAGAGCATGCACAATTCACAGAATACCCAACTATAAAATTTTCTTAATATTAGAGCACAATTTCTTACAATATAAAATGTCTCTAATTGTCTTAATTAAAATCCCCAAAGGGGAACTCTGATCAATGAATATAAAATTCTATTTAGCTATGAAGAATAAATTCTTACATTCTATTGCATAGCAAGATGAATGTCATGAATTCTAATGTATATTCAAAATACCTGAAAGAGCTATAGTAACAAAAACAGCGTGATAATGGCACCAAAACAAACATGAAGACCAATGGAATAGAAGACAAGAGACAAACTCACATAGATATAATCATGCAATACTTGACAAAGGTGCCAAGAGCATACACTGGAAAAAAGATAGCCTTTTAAACAAATGGTGTTGGGAAGACTGGACAATCACATGTAGCAGAAGAAAACCCCTATCTCTTACCTGACACATAAGTCAACACAAAGTGTATCAAAGACTTAGGAAGGCTGCAGTGGTAGCTCAGTAGTAGAGAGCTTGCCTAGGATGTGTGAAGCACAAGGTTCAATTCTCAGCACCTCATATAAATAAAAAAGATCCAATGACAACTTAAAAAACACTTTAAAAAAAGACTTAGGAATTGGACTAGAAACTCGGCAGCTGCTAGAAGAAAATATAGGCCCAATATGACAACATATTGGTGCAAGCATTGACTTCCTTAACAAGACTCCTAAAATGCAAGAAATAAAACCAAGAATCAATTAGTGGTATGGCATCAAATTAAAAGCTCTGCATGGCACAAAAAAACAATTAAGAGCTTGAACAGAGAGCCTATAGAATGGAAGATCTTTTCCACTTACTCCTCATGGGATTAATATCCAGAATACATAAAAAACTCAGAAAACACCCCCTGCAAAAAACACCCAAGTCACCATATTAATAAATGGGCAAAACCAAACAAACAAACAGATACTTCTCAAAAGAAGAATTACAAACGAACAATTTTTAAAAAAATGTTAAACATCTCAAGACATCAGGGAAATGCACATGAAAACTACATTGAGATTTCATCTCACTTCAGTCAGAATGGTAATTATCAAGAATACAAAAAATAAATAAACGTTGGTGAAGATGTGGGGAATAAGCGCACTCATACATTGCTGGTGGGACTGCATGTTAGAGCAACCACTTTGGATAGCAGTATGAAGATTCCTAAAAAACTAGGAATAAAACCACCTTATGACTCAGTATCTATACTTCTCAGCAATTATTCAAAAGTTCTAAAAAAAAAAAAGGCATACTACAGGGATGCGGGCACATCACTGTTGGTAGCACAATTCATTATAATCAAGCTGTGGAACCAATGTAGGTGTCCATCCGTAGGATAAAGAAAATGTAGTGGAGTTTTACTCAGACATATAGAAGAAGGAAATTATGGCATTTGCTGGTAAATGGATGGAACTGGAGCTCATTATGCTACATGAAAGAAGTCAGACCCAGGAAGTCAAAGGTTGAATATTTTCTATGATAAGTGGAGTGGAGGAAGGGGATTGAGGGCAAAGGAGGAAGGACCTCCCAAGGGAAGAATGGTGGGATGGAGCTGACTTAATTTTCCTATGAACTTATACAAATGTACCACAGTGAATCTCACCTTATGCACATCCACAAGGCACTAATTAAAAAAACTATAAATAAATAACAGAAAGATCAGTAGAGGGAAGAGAATAGCTGGAGGGAGGAAAAGAGGGAAAGTGAAAGTACTGGGGACTGAATTAGAGCAAATTATATTCTATGCTTTTGTAATCATGGCAGAATGAACCCTAATATCATGTATTACTAAAATTAACTAATAAAAAATAGTTGAAAGAAAAAATTTGAAGTGTTTTCACATTGAAGAAATGACAAAATCTTTGAGGTGATGGTATGCTAATTTGCCTGATTTGGTCATTCCACAAAGTATACATGTAACAAAGCATAAGTATGCATAAGTACTACATAAGTATGTAATTATTATTTGTTGATTAAAAATAAAATTAAAATTAAACATTCAAGTGGACAGTTAATAGAAAGTATCCAAAGCTTAGAAATGAATTATTGCTGGCATAGTGGCACAAACTTGTCATTCCATTGACTCTGGAGGGCGAGGCAGGAAGATCACAAGTTTGAAGCCAACCTGTGCAACTTAGCAGAGCCCTGTTTCAAAACAAAAGGGCTGGGTATGTAGCTCAGTGGTAAAGTGCCACAAAAAATCTGAGGGGTTGGGGTTATAGTTCAGGGGTAGAGCACTTGCCTAGCAATGTGAGGAACTGAGTTAGATCCTCAGCACCACATTAAAAATAAATAAATAAAATAATGTACTGTGTCCATCTAAAACTAAAAAAAATTTTTTAAAATCTGAATTATCTATTTTAGTGATTGATTCCCTTCAATATGCATAAAAGAATTTTTGTGAGCAGCAACAAAAATAAAAAGTTGTATTTAATTCATAGAAACAGGCACAATTAAAGTCATGTAAAGTCTTTATCCACACAAACTCACAGTTCCTGCTTTAGAACACGGAGAACATGTGAAGGAAATTACTAAGCTGATTTTCATCCAATATCCTGCCGTATTTCAATTTTCAAACTTAATTAAAACTGGCAGTTTTACTAAGAAGAATCAAATTTCAATCAAATCGGTATACCATCTTTTTTTTCTCCTTTTTTTAAAGAAAAGGCAAAAGAAAAATCAGGTTTTCCCAAGCAAAAGATTAACAGAGCTTTGATTAGAATTGAAAGTCATGAGTTAAATAAGTGTTTTGAATTATGACTTTTATTAAAACACAATCCTTTACATGAAGCTCACTAGATTTTTAAAATTAATTCTAGAATATTGAAAGAAAATGTATGTTTGACTTAGCCTAATAGGAACTCATAAATCAGGAGGAATGGTGATAGAATTGCATCCTGGGAAAATCCCTCCTTCAATGGCTCCTTTGGTGGCATCAGGTATTTTAGCACCCAAGAAAGAGCACCTCTTAACCAAGTCCTGTTCATGGGAATGAAGCATGAAAGGGCCTAAGGAGCAGCAGAATTGGCTGGCAGGGCAGCAGCTGGGGCAGGAAAACAGGCTGGCCAAGACCCACTGCCCCACAAAGGACTTGGGGAGTGGATTATGCTGATGTTGTGTAATAAGGCCACACGCCCAGTGACCCGTGCAGAGCCTCGGGGATTGCCTGCCCTCTTCATGGAGTTCTGCTGAAAGAGACAATGATGGGCACATCCTAATATTCAGGCTTCTTACTAGATCCAATTTATTTACCCTCTCCTTGGCCTGGGAAAATGGATTCTGGACTCAGTGATTGACACTAAGTTGCTTAAACATGGCTTGGTTTTGTATTCCCTAATGTGAAGTGGAAATGAAGTGCAGCTGCAACAGAGCAGAAGCAGTTGCAGTGGATGAAAGGGAATGAGGTTTAATATTCTCTAGAAACACAGAGCAAGGATGTGGAGCCTAATAAGATCTATGGGAAAGCCAAAAAGTAATCAATGGTTCTAAAAGCTGTGAGAAAGATTTGGAGACAAAATATAATTTTATTCATGTTCCACCTTCAAAAAATATTTTAATGCCTGTATCTTTTATGATCATGTCTTATCAATCAGATAAATGACAATATATGCTTGTGTGATAGCAGTGATTTTTTAATCATCATAAATCTTATTGTAAATTCTATTATATTTTATGACACATGGTGCTGCAGACAGACACAGCAGTTTTCCACCTCGAGGGGACTCTGGAGACCACCTCATCTATCCCCTTGCTTTATAAATGAAGAGACTGAGACCTGAGGTCACTCATGGAAAAGCTGGGTAAAACTCCAGGGACTGCCTAGCCAGAGGCCTCTATTTTACCCATAGTCCGAGTGACATAATCCTGAACTGACCTAAGCCACTCTGCCACTAAGAGTCTATCTTGGAAAACGTGTCTTTCATTGATGACACTAAAACAGAATTTAACATGAGGAGTGAATTATGTTTCTCCTAAAGAGACTTCATATTTGCTTATTTAATGTATACTCCACCCACTCTCTGGAATGCCCAATTTACCACCCATATCCTACTCTCCCTGGACTCCAAATATACCTGGTTCCCATGGGAGTAATAATTCTGTATGACTATAACCCTGCTCCCTGGCCATAACTGCTCAGTCCAGGGTTGACCAGACCCAAGCAGGGACAATGAGTCTTTTTTTTCAGGGCCTCATCAGGGGACCTTCATGTCAGCCTCTCCCCACTCAATGCTGAGACAGATGTACAGAGGTGGTCAGTGTCCAACACAGTTTGGCCTGCAGGAGGCAGAGAGGCAGAGGAAAAGAACAGTCCTGGCAGTGTCTGCACCCCTGGTTCCAGCTTGCTGCAGGCTCGGCCACATCCCTAACTGCGGGCTCCAGAACCATTCCAGGAACCTGGAGGCAAACTCCTCTTTCTGCTTAGCTTGAATTGGGTTTCTGTCAATCACCTCAGTCAGACAGCACCTTCAAATTTCACTGAACTTTGCTTTGAAGATACTTAACATCTAATGTATGTTTTCAGGCAAAATAGCATTATTTAGGCGAATAAAAGTAAACTAATAAAAAAGAATATGAGGATGGGCTGGCAAAATCAAGTTTGTCACTCAAAATCTTACTATATATTCAATTTACTAAGGCAAACAATAAAGATAACTTTAACACATAACTTGAGACATTTTAAAATATATGGTATTACATACTCAAAATTATGAGTATTTATGACAGTGCTTGAAAGACCTGCTTCTTACTGATTTAGAAAACAGCACGTTCACATGAAAACATCTAGAGCTAGGAAAAGACCAGCAAAGATTGTGCGGTTTAAGTTAGAGAAGAAAATTGGTCTTGTTCATTAAACTCCTAACAACCTTCAAATCTTCAGAGATGGTTAATTGTATATTTTACCATTTTCACTGCCAAGAATTTTCCTTTATACGTAATGTGTCTCCTGTGAATCTTTAGTCCATTTTCTTAAGGTATTGAGGAAGGTCAACAAATCCTATTAGGCCCGAGATTACCTGCCTCTTTCATTAAGCCATTTCCCAAAGGCTGCTGCCACAGGGAGGAGGGGTGGAAATGACAACTACTTCCAGAGGGAGTGAGCCCCTCATCAGGATGCAGCCAGGGCAAGGACTTGGATTCTGAAGCTCTGGTTTTCCTAACTCCAGGTCTCAAGCCACTTCTTCCCGCCCACTTCCTTTCACACAGCAACAAACTGCCCTAGTTTAGGGTTGGAAAACTATAACTTTCGAGCAATTTGGCTACCTCCTGCTAGTGTAAATAAAAAGTTTTTATTGGAACAGAGTCATGATCGTCTATTCCTGTGTGATCTGTGGCTGTGTTCACGGTATAAGGACAGAGTTGAGAAAGGATGGATGGGCTGTAGGGCCTAAAATATTTATTATGTTTTGACAGAAAAAGTTTACTTATGAATCTGGCTTAGGAAGAAGGGCAAACCAGACCTTCCGCCCCTGGTTGATTCAGTTGTTACAAGAATCACAACCCCATTGAGTTAGTGCCAAAGATCTCCTAACCTGATCCAGCTGAACCCTACATCACAGATCTCCAAATCCTTCCCTGGACCTCTCAAAAGTCATGATTTGTCGTTGGCAAAAATTAACCTCTCCACTGAGGCTTTCTTTGATCTTGCAGCCAAATTCTGACTGTTCCCAAGGCCCATGCTTCCTTGCAGCCCTCTCAAGTGTTACCTTCATGGCCAGGAATCACTGGGCCAAGAGGTGGGGCAGGGGCTCTGTGTCCCTCTTTGCCCATTCCCGACCCCCCCCTTCCCCCTCCTCCCTCACTCACCATCTCCTTTGAAGTATCATTGTCAGATTATACAATACCCCCTCTGCCTCCTGCAAAGCTCCTGGCCACCGTCCCCTGCCCTGGAAGTGCTCATCGTTCTAGAAAAGCCAGCAAGCCCATCTATGATGCACTGGCTCTCCTGTTGTTACCCTCGCTCCCATCTCTCCTCTGAATTCTAGACTCAAATATTCTGCCTAATCAGCATTGCCAGCTGTGTATCTAACACTCATCTCAAAAAACAAACAACTCACACAAATCTGGGTCTTGCTTTCCCCTCCAAGCTCTCCTGCTGTTTCTTCATCTTTGAGTAGCACTTCCACATACAAGAGGGCTCCAGTCCCAAGCCCTGAAGTCCAGCTTGGCTCCTCTCTCACCTGCATTCAAATCACCAGCAAATCTTGGGGCTCCTTATTCAGAACATGCCCCAAGCCAACTGTTTCTCATTACCACTGCTTCTCCTCTAAGTCACCAACATGTCTCCTCAGAATTCTGCAAAGCTCCCTGGGCGGTCCTGGCTCTCTATCAGTCAGCGTTCCACTTTGAACTCTTTTTTGTTTTTGTTTTTGTTTTGTACTGGGAATTTAACCAGGGGTGGGGTAGGGAACAGTTCACCACTGAGCTACATTTCCAGCCCTTTTTATTGTTCATTTTGAGTCTGGGTCTCACTAAGTTGCTGAGACTATCCTCAAACTTAAGATTCTCCCGCCTCGCATCCTGAGTTTCAGGGATTAGAGGCATGTGCCACCATGACCAGCAAACCCAACTCATCTTTTATGAATTTAATATCAGGTTATTTTTCATATTTGCCTCAACTCCCCTAAAAGTCCTTACCTTGGCCAAGTCCCTGCCTGGTCCCCCTGCCCCCACAACCTTGCTAGTTAGTCCCTTAGACTTTCAGTCTTCCCTCCATTCTCTGAAGTCTCTCAAACATGTTCCTCCCCCACTGCTTTGCACTGGACAGTCCCTTTGTTGGAGCAATCCCCAACCTCCTACCTCGAGTCTCTGCTCAGATGTCTTCTTCATCGAGGCTCCCCTGACCCCATAACCCGTCACTCCAACCTCATTTCTCAGTGTTACTTTCCTCCTGAGCACTTGCTATACCTGACATCATTCTTCATTGGTTTAATTTTTTAAAATTTATTTTATATTTTTAATTGTTAATAGACCTTTATTTTATTTATTTATATGTGTGCTGAGAATAGAACCAGCACCTCACACATGCCAGCCAAGTGTGCTACTGCTAAGCCCTAGGCCCAGCCCCATTAGTTTATTTTTTATGTTTTATCTCCTATCTTAGAATGTAAGTCTTCCCTAGTGTATATTATCTGTCCCCTGATCCTATACTAGCGCCAGATAGGTAGTAGGCAGCCCATAAGTATTTGATAAATGAAGGAATTTAATGAAATAACCAGCTAAGTCCCCATGATATATTTAGCAGCAGCTTCCCCTAATTGCAGAAGGAACAAAATTTCAGATCTATAATCAGTAAATTTCTGGCTCTGGTTCTCAGGGTTTACTGTCTGTTCTTCCTCTGCTGGGCACTTAGTAAAAGGGCAAAGAAATATCAAAATATCAGATGTAATCAAAGTCATTACAATTGGTCAGAATTTACTTTTAGATGATCAAATTCCCTAAAGAGAGCTAATTATTCAATTTCTTTATATTGCATAGTCTTCATACTAGGCTAAAGAAACTCATTTTTGAAAACACAGTATTTTTATTATTCCAGGAAAATGGGTGAGGATTACAAAAAGCAGTAACCTATGATACTGCAAATGCATTTTGCGAGTTATTAAAAATAAATTAGTTTTGCAGGAATACAAACAAGAAGAAGATACTGCTGCAAACTTTGCTACAGGTAAGAAGTGGAAAATATTTTGAAACAATTAGCCCATATGGTATAGTTTTAATAATGTAATCAACCCAGGTGAACCATTTCTAATTTCATGAACAAAGTCCCTGTGAAAACCAATAAGACTGGCAGTATGTGTAACCAGTCAACAAAGAAACTACATCTGAGGGCCAGCTTTCCTACAGACACATTCCGGAAGGAAACAGAGTCCTGCTTTGGTGCTTTGGTCCTGAAAGGGCCACTCTGCATGTGATGTGCCTCTCACTGAAGACACTGCTTGTCCCCAAATGTGGCCTGAGAATGAGCCAAGAGAAAGCAGGAAAGGAAGGTTAAGATTTCCACAGGCTTTTCTTGCATTCTTACTTAAATAATTTGGATAGCCTTTCATGGAGTTTTTCTTCCTCTTTTGTCTCACATAAAATAACTTGTCACTGCTCCAGCACTTCATTTTGTAGTTCCTGATTACCTAGCACTCATCTGTTAGGTGGCAGCGGGGGCGGTAGTTTTCAGTACATATATTTTTTCTAACAAACATCCTGGAGCTCTGAGAGACAGGAAGCCCACTGGTTTAAATGGCAAAGAATCAAGACCACCCTTAAGTTCTGCTGAGAATAATTGTCTGAAATGTTGATCAGTTTATCAGAGAGTAAAAGCTACAGTACTTAAACTGCATTTCTAACTGTGAAGGGCACTTTTCCTTCCCTCCTTGGCCCAGGCAGGATAGGAAGCCAAGGTGGGTCCACCTAGGAACATTTGTGGGGGCAGGGCCTGTTCTCAGCACCTTGCAGTGCAAGATGGTGAGGACCTACCCAGGGATCTAAGCAGGCTTATGAGAAGAGACAAAGGAATCTAGTTCAGTCATTCCTTAAGTCGGCTAGCCAATACATACTTTTCTGTAATTGCTGTTTTCAATTCTATGTAAATTAAGTGGAACTTGGACTCTTCACACAGAATCAGCAGGAAAAATAAAACCCAGAATGCAAACTGACAAGAGCATCAGCCTGTCTGACACATGGGTGTTTTCTCTCATTATGATAAACAAAATGTATTGTTTATTCACACTATAAAGCTTTTTCAAACAAGGAGCAAAAACTGCTTTATCTTGCTTTACAAAAGTAGCTTTATTGCTCTCTGGTAAAAACAGGATAAGAAACACAAGGCCTCATGAGTACTATTATTAATAATAATTACTCTCATTATTTCATGGGCTCTTAGAAGCCTCTTGAGAGAAAGGGTGTGTGTATCCACACACCACTTTCAGTAGTGCTACCCAGGACAGGAGAATAAAATTCTAAGTCTTTCCAGATAATTCAGAATCTAAATAGTACTGTGTGTGTCTGGGTTTTCCTGCTTTGTCTTAAAGTAAACACAGTGCTCTTGCATGCAAGGCTTTTGGGACAGAGGTGCAGGCAGGGATACAGATAAGAAAATGAAAGGCACAGGGGAGGCAGATGGGAGAGATAAACATGCTCCTGGGATTTGAAGGCTGAGGTCCCCCATTACACCTCATCTGAGAGTTGTATGATCTACACAGTGTAGAAGACAGAACAGCGAAAAAACGATGACAATACCGAAGTCTGCATTCAACAACATGGAGAAGACAAAGTGACTGGTATGATGGTCGGCACAGAACACTTCTTTCCATCATCAGCCTGTCTCATCTTTGTCACAAGTAGCAAAGGAAATGCCCCACAGATGACAGCAGCCAGGCAGCACGGTCCACTGAGGAAGCTTCCAGATCAATCCATAGTAAATGACCCAATGAAAATATGCTACTGACAACAAGTATGGGCAAGTGACCCTTTGGGATTTTGAAAACAAAATCTCCAGCGAGTTGCAGGAGAACTCAGCATTATAGGCCCTGAAAGCAGAGAGCTGAGAAAAACAAAACAAAAACAATGTGTGAAAAGAAATAAGAACCATGTTCTGAGAAAAGAATCTAGAAGATTAAAACAAAATATCAACGAGAACATCTCAGCCATATCACTTATGACGGGCCACCCTTATCTAAAAGTCCTCCTGAATCCTTTCCTAAATCTACTCACCCATAAAGGCCATTCAAGTTTGATTTCCTTCCTCCTCAAAGGCTTCCTGGAACATTCTACCCCTGACTGATCTTCCTGCCAGTCTCTTTCCCTCCAGAGTTACTTGCCACACAATTCAGTGTGTTTATCTGCATAGTTTTCTTTCTTCTTTTCTGCAAAGGTTATATCTCACAATATACTGAGTAAAAAGAGGGGAAAAGTGCCATTATGTATAGAAACTACTCAGAGAGCTAAAAAAACTAACAGTTAAAAAAGTGGGGGAAGCAATTAATTCCTCAAGTCTTCATGGTACAGTGGCTCTGTTAATACTCTGTTGGCTGACATTAAATGGCCCTCAGGTCATTACTGTACCAAAGAAGAAAAATCACGTGAAGAAGGTTTCTTCCATGGGACAACTTCTTATTCTTTATTCCTTTCATTGAAATTTTTATGAACATCTTTGAAAGTATTTAACCACTTGTTCCAGGACAATGAGCAGTTAGTCTTTTCCAAGTATTTTCACTCAGACTGAGAAACCCTCATTAATATTTGACTTTTTCCTGTTATTTCATACATCTCTCTGATATTATGGGAGGGACCCTGATACACGTGACCTTTTCTGTATGCAGTTTCTCTCCAGGAAGAACAGAAAACAGATTAACCACAATCAAACATAAAAAACTTCCCTTGCTCTTGTGGTCTGAAACAGGCACATTTTCTTTGCATGCTTCAAGGCAACAAATATAATTGAATGTAACTATTTAAAACCTACTCCAAGCCTAATGAGCAAGAAGCAGCTGTGCCAGACCACAATGTCTTTGAGAGATCAATTTGGCCAATAAAGGCTGGAGACTACACACATTCCTCAAACAAAAAGAAAGCAATTCCACAAAGAGGTATTTGTGATCACCAGAATATAGCTCAAAGAGGTACCTCTACACACCAATATCTTACTTTCAAGAATTAATCCTCTGATTTCCCTCAAAATGTCATTTTTATAAGTCCAAACGCCCGAATAAAAATAATTCACTAATTAGGGCTTTGTAATATTTTCATTCATAGCTCTAATTTGAATTGGGTGATCTTTCATCCAATTTATCTGAATAAAGATTTCTCCAAAAACTTTTAGGGCTGCATGACGCATTTGTTTAATGGCTTCTCTAAAAGGCCTTGCCAAATTCTAAATGTTCCATCATGCATTTATTTACCAGTTATCAGGCAACTTATGAATAATTTAATGTTTTCCGGTATTCCACTATCAGATGGATCTATAATGTGTCTCAGATTCTTTTTCCTTCAACTGTATTTTTTCCACTCAAAAAGAAGTTCCTTTATTAAAGTTCTCATTTTGAAACTATTAACTTGGCTGCCAAATGCATTGTCTTTCACATAAATGGGCAGTGATTGGAGCCACTGTTGAATTTCAGACACCAGCCTGGGCCAAAATACAGGTCAACTGGCATTTCTTGTCTAGGGATATACCGTGTTGCACCCAGCACAGAGCTGGTGGCCAGAAAGCATAAGGAAACATGCTCCCTGTCCTCCAGGAGTTAGTTAATAAAGTGACTAGAGAGGTGACCTCTACACACAAGGAAGGAAAAGGCTTGCAAGCACCTGTCTGTGGGCTGATGGTTAACATGAATACACCAATCTAGCTCGCCTCTGCGGTGTGAGCGTGCTACATGAGTGGAGACACAGGAACAGGGTGGGCAGCCAGATAGTACAAACTCCCCAGGTAGAATAGACCATAACCACAGCAGTCCCCTTGGTGACCTCATATGGATGGACTGACCCTGAGAGAAACGTTAAATAGAATCATTGGTCAGTAAACTACCACAAGCTTTGCTTATTTTGTTTGTTTCCCCTAAGGCCATTCATTCCATCCTCCCCTGCTGTCCCATCTGGTCACAAAATGTCCCTTGTACACCCTGCAGGAGAACTTCAGGAACACCCATCTCAGTGTTTAAACCTCATCTGTACCTGTTTTATCTTCTCCCATCAACCCATAAACTCCCTAGACAGAGATTAAGTTTCGGCCCAGAACCAATCCCTGGGTTTGGCTCAACAAACATTTGTACTTAACTAACATGCTTCCAGACTGGCCCAAGACCCTGCTAGGCTGTTGCTCCATCATAAGTGGTATGCCCTGTGTCCCACTCCCTTAGGGACGTCTCAGGTGACAGATGACCTGACAATCCATCAGAGGAATTTACAAGTGGGTACAAACGCCTTGCTGTCTTGTCACTCTTTTTTAACCTCAGTTTTCTGAACTATAAAATGAAAACAAGAATATTTGTCCTACATATCTTGCCATGAACTATCAGAGTACAATAAAAGAGCACTATATAGAGACTAGATTTCAGCTCAATTTTATTGCTAATAAACTAGACTTCTGGCCTCATATAGTCTCACATTTAGGTGTCATTTGTGGTATATCAAGAGAGTTAATAATCTTTACAGAAATTCATTCTTTATTTTAAATTAGCTTTTCCAGGTATGGCCCAGATGCCAGAAGTACTGGAAACATGAATCAACCTCTACACTCTCTAGAAATGGTCTGTTTTCAAAAATAAAAATATTACCTGCTAAATTAGATAGTTTCCTTTTGGGGAATAAACCAATTTTACCTGAATGTCTTTCTACTTTGTGCAGGCTGTCCTTGCTCTGGCTCGGCCTCTCATGCCACCCTCCTTTTCCCCACTACATGACTCTTAGCCTCATCTCTCTATGCTCTTGCTTCTGCTTGCTGATGCCCTCTGAGCTCCAGACCTCCATATCCAATGACTGTCTTGGTGTCTCCTTTCAGAGGGCTCAAAAGCACTCTCATCACCCAGGGAATTATGCCAGAAACAAGGGCTTTCTTTTTCCTGCAAGTCTTTTGCTCTAGTGTCCACTGCCTATCACTCAGAGTCCAGCTCCTCTGCCACCACCCTAGATAAAAGCCACCATCATCCATCAAGATTTTCCCATCTGCCACAGCAGTCTTAACTGATCTCCTCCCATCCCTCATCCAAGCTATTCTTCAAGTGCAGCCACTGATAGTTTAAAACACTCATTTGCTCTCATTCCTGAATTTAAAAGTTAACTTACAAGTGTTATTAGAAAACATCCTTATGGTGTCCTCAAGTTTTCATCAGAACCACCCATGCCGAGCTCTGGGCCCTGCTGCCTCTCACATGAGTCACACTGAGCTTGATTCTGCCCTCCCAACAAACTCAAGCCTCCCATTTGGTCTCCCTGGCATTCCCCTGCCTGCCCCATATCTGCTTCACTTGCCAAACTCAATGCAACCATCGCATCTCCACTCCCAAGGCCTTCCTAGCATCCCACCCTGCCTCCAATTTGGATTAGACCCCCTTAATACCTATTTCTAAACACCACAGAACTGTCCTGTGCAGCCTCATACCATAGGAATCTTTGTTACTTGCCTGAGGTGTCTGAAGTCTGTCTCCTCTAGACAGCCAGAGAGCATGACTGTGGGCTCAGTGGCTGCTGCAGTGGTGCCAACAGCAGATGTGCTCTTCCTCGAGTGCCTTCCTGTACTACTCAGCTGAGGAGCTAAAAGTTATAGCTCTCATACAAGTGGCGAGCAAGGACCTGAGTGATCTGGATACAGCATCACAATTCCCTACCCACCAGCTCAGCCCACAGCCAATGTTCATATCAACTAATACAAGTAATTCCTCACCATCAAAATCAGCTACAATGTATCCTCAATACATGTTGGATAATCACTAATATTCATGAATTTATAAACCACATACTAAATTCTCAACCTACTTTAGTAACTGTCCCACAGTGAACCTCTGAGCTGTGACATTTGGGGGGATGACTCCCTCCACAAAGCGATGTCTTCACCATAATCAAAACTGTGGTTGTAGTGAATCCAAGAAATAACTGAAAAAGTTTAAACATCTCTGTTAAAAATAAGCATTTCATGAGCTGAAGGTAACATTTGCTTTTAAAATAGTCAAATGTGTATGAAAACTAAAAACTGAAAAAGTCTGCACTTTGGGATAAATTCAGTCTTATAACTCAGGTTACGGTTAATGTATGCAACACAGGGAAGTGGGAAATGATATTTATTCAACAAACACTATATAAATAATTCCCCACTGAAAAATGCTGCTTCTTGCTCTACTTCAATACTGCTTTTAAATGCTTTAAAGAAAGGGCCATCCCTGGGGTATGAATCATAGTGTAAGTTCAGGGACATTCCAAGGACAACTATAAGGAGGAAAATCATTTTCAAGAACAGATAAGGAGAAACATATAGAAAAGAAGGAAAAGTCCTCCCTCTGGTCTCCCATGTGGAGGGTGTGGGAGATGAGAAAATGAAGGAGGCTGAGTATGTTCCACTGCAAACTGAAGCCATTTCCTTCTCTTTCTCCCAGCCCTTATTCTACCTAGTCACACTGAGGGCCACCTAAATCCCTGGACCATGGTAATTAAAAAAAAAAAAATTCTCTAAAACTTCTAAATCTCTTCTTCTCTATTTGAGGCAGTTTCAGTGAGTTTGGAAGTGAGTTCTTGGCAAGAACAGTCACTCCATCCACCATATTAATCTTTCTCTAGAGGTCTCCATTCAACAGATGCACACTGGGAACACTTGAGTGTGAAACAGAAAACAGTAAAATAGTCCCTGCCTTTCAGTAGCTATAGTTTGGCCTATTAAGGTACAGCCTGAGGTGTAGCTCAGTGGTAGAGTGCTTGCCCAGCATGTGGAAGGTTCTGGGGTCTAGCACCAGAAAAAAAAAATTGCTGGGGTAATCCCATTGCTAGATGGTACTTCAGGATTTTCATTGGTACCCTTTTTATCCCTTTTGAGGGGAGGGGTCTTGCTGTGTTTCCCAAGTAGTCTCAGAGTTCTGGGCTCAAGTGATTCTCCTGTCTCAGCCTTCCAAGTAGCTGGGACTACAGCCATGAGCCACCATGCCTGGGGAAATTAAAGTCCGTGAAGACTTTGGTAAAGGTTTGTGTTCTGAATATCAGACAAACTGAGGTCAGTATTAATACCAAGAGGAAAACAGCTGTTGCCTCCAAAGTGACCCCGCATTTTATAAACAGTGGCTTGTTGGTGAGTGCTGCACTGGCCTTGCTTGCTATTGGCACAGATTTAATGCAAAAGAGGAAAGGAAACCCTGCAGTTAGGGGTTCTGGACTGATAAGTAATTTTGCTCAGTACAGATGCCCAGGGCCATTAATATTTCCAATTTAAATCTGAGAAACAGATGTCTCAGTAATTTTTTTCAGGAAAATTTAATCTCATTATTATTTCCAAAAATGCTATGAAAAATTTCCTTGAGGATGAATTATTTTCTTTCCTCAGGGTTGGTCAGTCAGTCACTCAGCACTTACTGAATGTTCCCCTAGGAGAAAAATCAACGTCAAGGAAATGGAAAACACAGCTCTCACTTTCCAAGAATTTACTGTGCAAAAAGAGAGAGAGAGAAAAAAAGTACAAACTAGACACTTGAGAGCAGACAAATGATCCAAATTATAAGATATAAAAAGCTAAGCATTCAAGAGCCCGATTAACCATGACACCTGTGACAGGCATTCTTAACATGGGCTAAGACCTTAAAATAAAAAAGGTGGCAGTTAAAAGGCAGTGGTTAACTAGACCAAATGGTGCTAGTTTAGTTGTGTCTGAAAACCAAAGTCTTCAAAGACAAGAAAGTTTTAAAGCCACATAAAGAGGGGGAGGTGATGTGCAATTCCTAACCAAGGATCTGGCCTTCCAGCTGGTTCTGGCCAAGCATTCCCACAGGTATGAAGCAACACAGGACCACAGTAAGCAGCAGCTCTGGAGGCGGAGACCCAGGTTGTGAAATTCTGGGTGTGTTTTCAGACCTCTGCACCAGGTGCAATGTTGTAAGCCCGTAATCCAATGGCTCAGGAGGCAGAGGCAGGAGGATCAAGAGTTCAAAGCCAGCCTCAGCAACTTAGCAAGATCCTAAGCAACTTTGTGAGACCCTGTCTCTAAAAAAAAAAAAAAAAAAAGAACCAATGTTGTAAGCCCGTAATCCAATGGCTCAGGAGGCAGAGGCAGGAGGATCAAGAGTTCAAAGCCAGCCTCAGCAACTTAGCAAGATCCTAAGCAACTTTGTGAGACCCTGTCTCTAAAAAAAAAAAAAAAAAAAAAAAAAAAAGAACCAGGCATGTGGCATTGTGTCTCCAGACTCAATTCCTGGTACCAAAACAAACAAAATCTCTGGATCCTCTTCTCCCATTTTAAACAGGGACTACAGCATCATTTACCTGTCACTAGACATTAAGTGACATAACGAAGAATGTTTTTGACAATTATGAAGGTTATGCCTGTGAAATTTCAAATGAAAAGTCAATGATGAAGTCTGTGACTAAAGAGGACATGGGGCCTGACAGATAAAAATGCCTGGGACAAAAGATCCAGTGCCTCAAGAGAAGGAGGAAAGCAGACTGTGTTGTACAGAGAGAAGGATGTACCCAAGGAAGCTGAAGGAGGTCCTGTAGCACCTCCAGGTGGAAAGTAATGACTGGACCCAAGGCTGGAAGACACACTTCTAAGGACTCCAGGACAGATATGTTCTTAAACCAATGTACCAGCTGCCTGTGCATGCAGACATGGATGGGGTCTTCTGGGGCCCAACCCTTGGAAGGAGCTGAACGCCCTGTGACGCTTTCAGAACTGTGGCAATTCATGTTCTCTCTTTGCAGAAACCTGATGCCCCATATTTCAACTGCTGTCTCTTGATTCCACTAGTTCACAGCTGTGTGATCTTTTCTTTTCAAAGTATAAAGAACAGAGGCAACTGTGGTATTTTTTTTTTGATGCACTTTCTTCTAGGCCTTTGTGTTCTAAGGAGTCTACAGATGGCTGAGCTGGTACTGCAAACAATCCTATAGACTAGCTTATCTCATTAAAAAATTCCTCAAAATATTTTAATGAGTAGGTGCTCAATAACTTCTTCCTAAAATGTAAACATAACTAGATGGCTAGAAAACATTCCAACATGCATCTGTACCATAACTCATTTATGTATGTCCTGGGCCACTCCCCAGAGTTTCACACTGTGCATTATTTTTTCAAGTCTAGAATTTAGTTTCTTGATTCCTTTGCTGGCCTTCAGGGCTGGGTCTATTATGTAGTGCTGCACTGTTCCACTGGAGGGTCACAAGGGGTTGGAGTGGACATCTTCAATTCTGACACCAGGCATTCCCTTATTAGCACCTTTGAAGCATAGAACCAAGAATTTTACCCATTCATAAGGGCCAAGTTCATATCCCTCTTCTCCAATGTCTCTTTTATGTCTCAATGTCTCCAGCCCTATACCACATACAATGAAATCATATATACCTGTATATTTAATGTCATAATTTTTTTCTTTTGGATTAGTCTGTCTCCCACTGATGGTCCCTGGTGGTTCTTGCTGCTGGGCATCTACTCATCTCCTTCTGCTAACAGTTTCCCATATTCTCACCTGTATACCAGCCCCCTTCTGACCCCTCATCCAGCTCCAGAAGTAGAAGATGAATTGTTCCCAGGAAATAAGCACTTTCTGGTTGCTGGGACATGGCAGCTCCTTCCTGGCAGATATAAACCCCAACGTGGGCCAGTGACAGCCAGGCTTGAGACTTTAATCACACTGTTAGACTTTAAGAGACACTATGTTGCTGCACTCAGTGATGAGAAAAGTCAGGCTGGGCCTGTTAAGGCTGTCTTGCCACCACAAGGGTAAAGATAATGCAAACACAAGAAATAAAACAAGAGACAGGCAGTGGCAAACTGTGTGAGCCCTCTTTCCAATTAAGCTAGTTGCAAAACTGATCTTGGGTCCATGGTTTATTTTGCTCTGTAACTGTCCCGACACCTAATACCATGATTGACTATCAAACATCTGTTTATTACTCTATAGAATTCAGGTCTCCAATTGGAACAAAATACCCTCATAAACATCAGCCACACTGCAGCCTGCTGGTGGAGACAACTCTGTTGGCAACTCAGTGCTTCCTGCCCTCTGCAACAGGATGTGTCCACCTCCAGACACCCCCAGAGAATAGCTGGGAATCATACCAAATCACTCAGGCAGTGAATGATTTTTAGGAACAAAGCACCAATCTTCCATCAGCACTTCCATATTTCAAGGGACTAATATTTGTCTTTTCAAGGAACTTCATAAATTTTACTTTTTACCATTGTGCATTTGGAACAATTTCTCCAAGAGCAATTTCAGATTTTGCTCGTCACCTGAAGGATCTCCAAAAGAATGCCTTTAGTCTTCCCAATCCAAAAGAAAGAAAAAGATAGACTGCTTTGTCAATAAAAATATAGGCTAAAATCAAATTTTGATTATACACTGGTAAACACCACATTCAATACTCTTGAAAAGGTAGACAGTATAGCCAGCTTGTTCAGTTGGAAAGCTAATGTCCAACTTTCTACATATGGGATCAGAGATACTAGATGGGAAGATTGTTATTTACACTACCAATATTTAAAATGGATATGCTCATGAATTTCAGATTCAGTATTTGCAGGGGGAATGGACATAAGTTGGTGCAATTGGAAGTCATTTTTCAGTTAGACTTATAAAATGGGACCTTCCTGTTTCGGGGGATTACAACCTCCACTGAGGTCACTACTACAAAAATACGTGGCGCCAGAAGTACAGACAGGAAAAGAAACGGGTAATTTTTTTCTAAGCAATCAGCTATGAATAAAATGCACAAGTACTTTACTTACCCTACCGGAAAAATGTTTTCTAAAAACTTCCTTTGTTGATTTTCTCAGAATTACATGTTTTAAGGTTGACTTTGACTATAGGGCAGCAAAATGTTATGCCATAATACACAGCATTTCAGAAAAATATTGCTAATTAGAAAACATAATAGTTACAGAAAGTGAATGAAAAGTGTTGAGTGTGACATAAACCAAGATGGAAGAGATTTGGGGACAGCTATGTTATTCCTGGAAAGAAGTGAAACACTATGCAAAATAATGCCATCTCTGATATAGAAGCCAACCATAGTATATTAATGTTTTAGGTACACATAGGAATCTGAAGACTTCTAAAAAATGCACGTTAAAGTGATACAAATAAATTAAAAAGAAAAACAGGAAGGGTAACAAGATTTAAATTAGCAAGCAGCCAAAATACAGAGAGAGTTAAAGAAATGGAATTAGAAAAAAGTGCACATTTAATTAAAAAAACCTTAAAATAAATTAGCCTCTGTAACCAGATTTTCTCCAAAATTCCTCCATTTCATAAATCCACTGGGATTATGTAGTTGCTTATGTAGGAAAGATCTCAGGAATGACATTGAGGGCATCCCTCCTTTTTAACTAACTAAGTAGTTATCTTAAGTCCAGTAATAACACAGGCATTTTACATAAATTATCCCATAAAGTCTGCAGAGTGATTCCATTAGTTATGGATTTTCATTCCATTTTAAAGATGACAAAATTGAATTCAGAGAAGTTAAATAACTCACCCAAGGTCACAAGGTCATCTTTAATCCCACAGATATTGGACAAGAAAGCCTAGAGCTTGTCACATCCTCTTGAAAAAAACTCTTAAATGTCCCTAAGCAAGTCTATAGGCTCCTTCAACCTTCTTGGGACAGCTTAACACTAGGGAATATACACAAACCACAATCCAAGAAATCTGGAGACTGGCCTCAGCTTCCCTACAATTCAGACAGGGTAGTATGGATGGGTCCTGGCTCCTTGGAGCTTTAACAATTAGATTCCATATGAAAAATCAAGCTTCCCCCATCCCAGTCTCCAATGGTTTTCTTTTTCTTTGCCTAAGCACATACCACACCATATACTCATAATGCATGTCCTTTTAGCCACAAGATGATGCAAGCACCAAGAAGACTAACTAGAGACTCTTATTTAATAGCCATAAAATACAGATCTACTGGGGCTGTCTCTCTAGAGGTTGTTTTTGTGGACACGATGACTGTGGCAGAGTTGGTTATCTTTAATTTAAATGTCATGTCTTATGAAGCTATCCCTGCTAGACCTCACCCCTCTTATTGACAGCAGAACTCAGACCCACCTAACTGTGAGGCACAGACACTATGTCTGTCCTTAAGCCCCACAAACAACTGGATTATTTCCAGGACTTCCTGTCTTGCTAGACTGAGTCGCAGGGCATGAATACATCTCACATGTCTCTAACTCCAGAACCTCTTTGCTACAATGCCTGACTTACAAAGGTTTTCAAAAAATGCTTACTGAATCCTAATTTTCTTTTTTTGAAAGGCAGGTAGGAAATTAGATGAAAGAAAAGATCTTGGTGATCTATGTGCTTTATGACTCTGTATCCCATTCAAAAAAAATACAAAGTATGGGCCCATCTCATTTTATACAAAAGATGTATTCCTGAAAGGTAAGGAGATTCAAAAGTTGATTCATCTTGCTAACAACTTCTAAGATTCTTATGTTAATTTCAAATGTAGTACCTCCTTAGATTTTCTTGAATAATCTGTATAGTCTCCCTACTTCCTGATACCAATAAATATTTCAATACACTGAAACTTTGTAATTGAAGAAAATTTATGAGACTTTTTAAAGCAAAAAGTTGTGTAAGGCGGATATCTGTTATTAAATATTTGCCCAAACCCATAGGATATACAACGTTAAGAGTGAACCCTAATGTAAACTATGGACTCTGGGTGAAAATGAATGTAGGTTCATCAATTATAACATATATACCACTATGGTGTGGGATGTCAACAGTAAGAGAGATTACTATGCATATGAAGGTTTAGCAGGTATATGGAACTCGAAATTCTTCTGATAAGTTTTGCTATAAACCTAAATGGCTCTGAAAAAAAAGGCTGATTTAAAATGATCAAGGAACCTGAACCACATCAGTTAATCTAAATTGTTAGAGTTCAGTATTTTAACTCAGACCACTTATTCATCCTGACAGCTGCAAAACACATTAAGGCAAAACCATTATTACCTGCAAGCATCTAAAAATTAATTGCATTGAATTTCCCCATGAAACACAACAATTTATCCTCCAAATTCATCTTGTTTTAATTCAGACTGTGTATATTATGCTACACTTATCTATACAAGTGCAAATTTTTCTATAGGAGAACCAAGACAGGAAGTGACACTGTCACTTGTTCTGAAATGAAGCCTCAGAGCCAGATGATAACAATCAAGAAGGCTTCAACAGAGGGACCTCACGTTAAATGGATTTTGAAAGAGAAGAGTGAACACAGACTAAAGAAGGGATGTTTCCTAATAATGAAATATACAGGAGAAAAGAAAGAATGTGGAAGGACAGTGTGTGAGGGACAGCAAAGGGGAGAAATCCAGATACAGGCAATCCTCCCTCCAGGGTAACTAGAAGATGGCTAGACAGCAGCCACAAGCTCACGGACCACCCTCTTGCTGCCAGGCCCTCCCAACCCTTCCATCTATCATGTGCACCCGTGCTCCCCTGCAAGCCACAATCACATTACAGCCCATGATCCCTCTATATTCTGCAGCACTTTCTTCATACCACATGCTAATAATGTGGTCTAAGAAAGTATATGCTTTTAAAAATTAAAATATCAGCTCTTTGAAAACAGAGGACTTGATTTTTATTGCTTTATATTCCCCTGATATGTAGTATATGCACCCAATGAATGATGTTTGAATGAATGAACCAATAAACAAATATACTATTTTCATTGTTTCAGAACAGGGAGTTACAGAAACTAGATGGAGATCCTAGGGTGGAGGTTCAGAGAGAGGAGGTTGAAAATTAGAGAACCAGTCTCACTAAGGAAAGAAAATATAGAAAATGTGAAAAACGAAGAAAGTTGATATGGAAAGAATCCAGTAAAATTTAGCCAGAAACCAAAGTGGACCTCATGATTTGTGAGAAGTGAAATTCCTTACCTAGGAGAAATAACAGTCTTGACAGTTTATTATAAATCCAATTATGAAAAGCTGTGGCAAAGAATGATAAGAAAACATAAATAATACCCATTACCTATGTTGCAGGAAGTAGAGGCAAAAGCCTTACTACCTCTAATACTAGATTCTGCACCACCTTTCTTACTACATGCTACTTTCCTATCCCAAAATATTTTGATGTCCCCAAATCTCAATTGCTTAATAAACAGAAGAATCTACAACCCTTTATCAGACTATATTCCTTCATAAGTTAAATCTATCTCCCCATACTCCAAATCCTCTTCTCTTCCTAAATATGATTCAAAGCCTTCTGTAAGATCAGAAGAGTGAACACAGACTAAAGAAGAGACGTTTGGGTTTCATATTTCAGGGAGGTTTGCTGGATGCTGAAGATAGTTTCTGGAATGTTGTGCTGTGAAGTTTCGAAAGGGCAACCACAATTTGACATTTGTGTGCACACCAACAGATTCAACTGAAAGCATTTTACACGTAATTAGAGGTCCTTGCTTTCAGTATTCAGCTCTGCCCCTTTAATATACAGGGTACATTAATTTTCAATATAGAGAGATATATAATACCCATGTTAGCTAAAAGCTCATTTGACAAGATATGAAGTCTAATAATATAAAATGAACCTTTAGCTGGATGACCACTTGCATGGCTTAAAAACTCACAGGCACCCATTAGGAAACAGAGAAAATACCTGACCAAGCTAGGAGAAACTAGGAAACTCTGTGGGCTGGGGATGAGCAATGTAGCCCCCATGCAGTTCAGCATCATCAACTGGCCTAGGATGAACAGAGAGAAGTTGATAAACTCCAAATTTCTGGAATTAGGGTGCATATTCTCTTAGGTTCTGCTCTTCCTACTGACAGTGAGGTGACCTGAGGTGACTACGAGTAGATCAACCATTTGACCTTCAAGTCAGAAGTAAATTGAGAGGATCCTGACAATTCTGGCTGGATTTAAATCCTTGGCTTTCCTCTGAACTAGCTGTGTGTTTCCAAAGGACCTATCCTAAGACTATTTCCTTGTCTAAAAAGAGCTGTTTGTTATGACTGTAACACAGTAATAGATGTCCAATATATATTTGATAAATTAGTAAATAAATGAATATTTAGTTGAAATAATATATATGAAGAACTGGCATACAATTAATACCAAATATTCACTATCATTACCTCTTCTTCCCCTCTAACTTCAAAGAAATTTTTCATATATAATTTCCATGTGATTGGGTGGGGGAGGTTGGCTTTCTTTTAATGTATCACATGGCTAAAGAAAATTTTTTTCTTATTATAAACTAATACATGTTCATTATAAAAGTGAAAAAATTGCATATTATATTTGTAAGCTGAGAAATGTACTGTGTGTTGGTAGCATATCAAAATGTTAAAGCAATACTAAAAGGAGAAAATAAAACTCACTCCATCATCCAGGGACTGAAACTGTATGTTTTGATACACAGGACTCTCAACTTTTTTTTTTTTTTTTGTGCAGTGTACATAAGAATTTTGTACAGAAATTGAAATCATACTATACATATTATTTTGTTCACTCATTTTCCATATAAATAGTCACATCATGATTTGTAACATGACTAAAACTACATAGCTATACCATAATTTAATATTATTATTATTTTTCTCATGTGGCCATTATGACCAGAGTTGCATAATAAAATTCACTGTGCATACATCTTTAAAAGAAGGTCCTAATTAGACAAATCATGATAAATTCCTAGAAAAGGAATTTTTAACTAAGATCAAGGATGTGTGTGTGTGTGTGTGTGTGTGTGTGTGTGTGTGTGTGTGTGTGTAAGTGTGAGTATATTTCTTACCTGCTGTTCAGATATAATAAGCCATGCATAACTATTGTTTTAATTTATACTGATTATTACTATGGCTCATTGGTTATTTATATTTCTTTAAAAAGAATTGTTTTGTCTTGTTGATCACACACATGATAGTATGTCTTCATGTTGCCAATTTTTCTCCTTGTTTTTCTTTTCAGTTCACTTATGTTAAGAATTGAAGTTAAATCTATCATTTTTCCCTCTGCATTTTCAGTTCAGTGTCTATGTGCTCACAAACAAAAATTCAACAATCCTGAACTTTAACTTTTTGACACCTATAAATAATGTTTTAGGGATTTAATACAAAAGAAATGTTTAGCTTTGTGACTTCAATACAAATTACTATCAAAGAGCCACAAATATTTTCTAGGTATGAAGACATGACGGCACATTTCATTAGAAGTTTGAGGTTCATATCAGAAGGCTAATAAGACAAAGTTGAAAATTAGACATAATTTTCCTTTCATGTGCTGCTCCATCAAGTTTTATTTTTCTTTCACATTATATAAATACAGAGTTCTTCTTCTGAACATAGAGTTCTTGAAAATGAATTCAAATAAAGAAAACAGGAAAAACATGAAATACTCCTGTAACCACAATACCGAAAGGTATCGATCATTTTTGTATGTATATATTTATGCAATATTTAATACTCATATACAAATAAGCATTAATTTTTACATAAACAAATAATTGGTTTTATAATATCTGTCTTTATTACTTTACTTTTCTCCCCAAAACTCATCTCACTCTCAAACCTCACAGCCCATGTAGGTACTTGGTTGCTTTATATGATGATTTAAAAACAAAAGAGAGAGAGGGAGGGAGAGAGAGAGACACACACACACACAAATGCTTTGTGTTTTAAAAATTCTAAATTTGGGGCTAGGGTTGTGGCTCGGTGGCAGAGCGCTTGTCTAGCATGTGAGGCTCTAGGTTTGATCTTCAGGACCACATAAAAATAAATAAATAAAGACATTGTGTCCATCTACAATGAAAAATATTTCTTTTTAAAAATTCTAAATCTTAAGATACACTGTCTAAACCTTGCATTTCATGGGTTATATCATATAGATCCCTTCAACTTAACTGGTCTAACTCACTTTTAAGTATTCCAGAATATGAATGCACTATAATTTATTTGGCAATTTCACTACTGAAGGTCATTCACTGTTTTCAAATATACATAAGGATGAAATAAACGTGTGTCTGTGTGAACTTATTAAGCAGTGTTTCCTTTCAGGAGGGCTGTGTGATCAAAAACTATATAGTTTTAAAATTCTGATAGCAATTTTCAGATAGCTTTCCTGAAAGACAAACATCCTCCAAAACATCTGAGATAGCATTCTCTCTCTCTCTCTCTCTCTCTCTCTCTCTCTCTCTCTCTCTCCTCTCTCATTCTCTCTCTCTCTTAATGTGGTGCTGAGGATTGAACCCAGTGCCACATGCATGATAGGCAAGTTCTCTACCACTGAGCCACAACCCTAGCCTCTAAGATATGTTTTTAATAAATTTGACCAAGTAAAGGTTGGTCAAAAATCTTCAGGAAAAAGAAATTAAATACCCATGGAACACATTTTAATTATTCTCCCCAAATTCCAATGATCTGGTTCTGTGCCACTTTCATTACTCCCACTGTTTCCCAATAACTCTTTCTTATCTAATTATTAGTATTACATAGTGAAGCACAGAAAAGATTATATATTTTTTTACACCATAAATTTTAAAATAAACAACCAAAAAACACTGAGACATCTTTAAATTGGTCATCTAAATATGGGGGTAGGAAACTTATGTATAAATGTCAAAAGTGAAACCAGAATATTTTAATGCCTTTTTCCGTAATTTACCAAAAAAGAGCGGCCTCTTAGGCAGAATGAGGATATTAATTTCGGAAGCCGCTTTGGAACACTATCAATCCAAAAGGCTATAATCAAATACTTAAAGAAAACTGGAGCAGCTCTGAAATCCTACTCAGAAGACAATGCCAAACACCTAGCACAGCCATTCTGTCAACATCTTGCAGCTGGTACGGTATGTGGCCCGCACAAAACCCAACTGCAGGTGTTCTCAAGTCGTCCCGCACTGCTTCCGTTGTTCTCACGGACTTTGCACACTGTTTTCAGGGACCTACTTTTTTCTTTATAGGCTCTTTGGAAACAGCTCTTCAAGTAGTCACTTCTTTTTGGTAAGTTCTCTGACCCCTTTGATCCCCTAACATAGAATTTTCTATTACATTGCAGGGAAAAAAAGAAAGAAAGAAAGAGAGAGAGAGAGAGAGAGAGAGAGAGAGAGAGAGAGAGAGAGAGAGAGAGAGAGAGAAAGAGAGAGAGAGAAAGAGAGAGAGAGAAAGAGAGAGAGAGAGAGAGAGAAAGAGAGAGAGAAAGAGAGAGAGAGAGAGAGAAAGAAAGAAAGAAAGAAAGAAAGAAAGAAAGAAAGAAAGAAAGAAAGAAAGAAAGAAAATCCTATGTAAAGAATAATATGCCAGCACAGCATAATAGCCAACATTTGTGTTTCTGGTAGAAACTTAAATCACTAGCTGATGCATGTCAATCTATGGTGCATACCTAAAAAGGGCAGGTGAGGGGCTGGGCATGTAGTTCAAGGTAGAATGCTTGCAAAGGCCCTGGATTTTACCCCCAGCACTGCAAATAATAACTAGAAAATATATCTTCCAGAGAGTTTTGCCCAGAGACTGATACCTGCAAAAAGGGTATCTGAGAAAAACTTTGAACAGCAGTTTAAAACTCTTTTGTATTTGCTCAGAAGTAGGTTATACTTTCAGAATTGATAATGACTCTGAGCCATGGAAAAGTCTTAAAAGTTTTCTGTGGACTTCTATGTAGTATTTTTAAAATCAATCTTTTAAAATCCCTGCACTAAAATTTTAAGATTCTGGAACAGCTTTTTGTTTGTTTGTTTGTTTTTTGTAGTTGTAGTTGTAGATGGACAGAACACCTTTATTTGTATATGGTGCTAAGGATCGAACCCAGTGCCTCACACAAGTAGGCAAGCACTCTGCCATGGAGCTATAGCCCCAGCCCTGGGACAGATTCTTGGTAGGCTTTTTCATCCCAGACTATCACTAAAAAGACAAGAAGTTGATTTCAAAGCAAAATTAAGACCTTTCTGGGGTAATTAGCAAAAAGCAATGCTGGATGAACTAGAAATTACTGGTCTATATTTCAAAAAGTTACCAAGTAAAAGCCCTTTGTTAGTTCCCAAGGTATATAGCTCCCCATAATAAACTGGACTGTTGTTGCAAAAGGGAATGTCTAAGCTCATTACTTGAAACTCAATGCATTTTCCTGAAAATTCGATGTTAAAAACAGAAGTTGTTTTTCTAAACCTGTCCACAAAATTCGTTATAGTCCATAAAATAAAAGAAATGCTATGTGGATCAACGTAGAAAATATATATAATTTCCTTTGTAACATTAGACATTAAACAATACATAAAAGAAATGATCTGTGAAACATTTACTTCTCTTGATGGCTAGTGCTTGAAGAAAATCTGTTTGATTGTTTTAAAAAAACACAAAATAATTTAGTAGCAAACATCGGGGATGTATCTTTATGTCTCACTTCTGCTATCCAATTGTTTGTCTTAATGTGTTTCATTTTTAATAGAGTAGGCCTAGCTTTGATACCCCTCCTGTTACTGTTGATAACAATACACCATAATTACACAAGGATTAGTTTAAAATTGTTGAGGACAAAACAACTATGAAGTTTCAAGAGCACCAGAGCCCCCAAAACAGTGTGTTTAAGTCCCATTTTACTTCAAATTAGATGGCTCTGAAATTTTTTAATGAGTAAGTGTCAAAGGAACAAACCATGTATTTTTCAACTTTAATCAGAGGAGACCTTGGGGACACAAAGAGAATGAGTGTAAAGGAAAATAAGAGAAGCTGAAGATCAAAACACAAGGGAGGAAAGGCATGGGTGTGTATATAAAAGGAAACAAACAAAAACCCTAGACAACCAACAAACCCAGCTTCATAAAATATATTTCATGCTAGTATAAATACATCAAAATAGATTCTGTCATGTATAACTAAGAAGAACCAATAAAAAAATAAGTATAAACAACAATAAACTAAGTTATGAAAGGAAGAGTGAAAAGGAGCACCATTCCCTCAAAACTCCTTTACATGGCAAAAAGAGCAAGACTCGTGGTGCAAAGAAGCCACATGTAGACATAGAAGCTCACACCTAGTGTGCTCCCGGCAGAGGCAGCTCATGCTCAGACAGGTGGTTTTCCACTTGGCAAGTTCTGGAAACAGGTGCTAGGGCAGTGTAAGCTTGGAAGACCCAGTACATTCACTTTTTAAATGTTTACCAAATAATCTTTACTTGCAAATACATTTGGCTTTCTGGTTTGTAATCTGCACATTCCATTGTTTCCAGAAGTGCAGTGAGAATGAATGAACACAGTGCCATCCTTACTGCCACTAGCAAAAGGGAGGCTGTGGTAGTCACTAGAAGCAGACCAGCTTGATCGAAATGCTATTGAATGGGATCTCAGGAAGTATCCAATTACAAATTACTGTCTAACATAACAATGTCTTGTGGTCTTTCTTAGTGCTTCCATTAATTAAAGACTTTTAAGACAGTAATCAAAATAGCACACATAATTTGAAACTCATTTGACAATTTAAAAAACTGCAATTGAAACCCACTCTTCTAAATTCTATTTGACTGGTGAATTTCTCTGGCATGTCAGTAGCTGTGCCCTTACTTCTGCAGGGTGTCCACTAGAAAGCCCATGGGTCCATTTGTTCAACATTTCCTCTTATTCAACAATTATTATTGCATATACACTGTGTACCAGATCTATTCTAAGGGGTAAGTAGTATAACTAGCAATGGTTATAATTAAATTATTTTTCTCATCCATATATTCTTCATCTTCTATGAGACTATATTGTTTATATAATTTGAAAACAAATTAGTAAAAACTTACTTTTATACTTCTTCAGAGTATCTAAGAAGTTAGTTCACTGTACATCAAAGAAATCTGAAAAATACTGCTTCTTATCTGACATTGCCAAAAACTGATGTTTATCATTAACCTTCAAACTCTTGTTGGGTGTGCTGGCGCATGCCTCTAATCCCTGCAACTTGGGAGGCTTGAGGCAGGAGGACAACAAGGTTGAGGCCAGTCTTGGCAACTTAGTAAGAACCTACCTCAAAATAAAAAATAATAAAACAAAGACTGGGAATGTAGCTCAGTGGTAAAGTACCCCTGGGTTCAATCTCCAGTACCAAAACAAAATAAATTTTCCCCTAAAAATTCTTGCTAAGGATAGTGATATAATTCAAGTTTTACATTTTAAAAAATGGCAATGTAAGTATGTGACACTGGAAGCTATTATTTGAGTGCAATTATAGTCATAGCTGTAGTGAATACAAAGTTTCTGAAACAAATTGGCTCAAAGTGAGATGGTGTAAGGAAGCCATGATACTCACATCTTACACAGGACACCCAGTAACTGCAGGCTGACATGTGATGCCCCTCCCTCTACGAGCACCCAGCAGACACTGTGGTGAATACTAGTATATGCAAGTCATTTCTTAGTGAAGACCTGGGGGAAACATACACTCATGCACACATGTGCGCACGCATGCTTATTTATACATGTATATGTACAAATATATATAAAGTAAACGTTAGTCTAAAATATCACAATGGCTAATTTTATAAACTACTGAATGCCTTTGGCTACAGACAATTAGAGAAAGAACTATGAATAAATAAAGAGAAAGAAGGAAGAAAGACCCAATGAAACTTATCTATCTACTGGTCTCTTCTGAATGGAGACAGCACACCTGATTAATTTTTAATATGAGCTGGTATTGAAAGATTACTCAATCTGGTCAGTCTCCATTCCGAGAGGCTTACCTAAACCATTTCACTGAATCCTCCCACCAGACTATGGATGCTGTGGGTGATGGAGGCCTCAGCATGACCCTGCTGGGGAAACAGCAACAAACACAGAGTTGTATGGGTACTGACAGGCATGCTGGGTGCTACAGCAGAAGGGTGTGTATGTAGGGGACAGATCAAGAAGGCTTGATGAAGGCCCTCTTAACAAAAGTTCTTAATTTTAATTGCCTGATTTTCTGAATTTAGTTGGAAGATACACACACACACACACACACACACACACACACACACACACACACATTTATGCACATGCACATACATACATTGGTGATCCAGGACTCGCCTCCAAGAATATTGTCTAGCTAAATGTAGAGAAGCTGTTGTTCTTTCATAAAGTAGGCAGGCCCATTACCATTAAAAAATGTTTTGGATTAGCACTTGCTGGAAGTAGTAAATTGTCAAATAACTAATAACATTTGTTAATGTGCAATAAATTCTTCTGACAGTTTATATTTCCATGTATATCAAAACTATTATAATAATATGCAGCTTTACCCACCATCAATCCCTGACAAAACCCATGTAAAGTATGTCTCAACCTAAAGCAAATATTCTTCCTCCAAAAAGACTTCTTTTGATTTTTATTTCAGTAGAAAACAGTCAACAGCATGCAGTTATTATTTAAAGCAGAAAGCATAGCCACTTAGCACACTTAATGCCACTATGTCCTGAGTCATCTACCAGCACTAGCCCTCTGGAATCAGCTCTTCTGGCTGCCCAGCAGCCCTTACAGGAGGGATGGGACTAACAGTTGGAATTCAACACAGTGAACCTTCATGGCTAGCTCCAGAGAATTATAAAACGGATAGATTCCTTATCCAAGTGATTTAACCTTAAAAGCATGCTTATTTTGGTATCTTTTAGATGCATATTTCTTACCAATGCCAACTTTTGAAAATACATGTCTGCCAAAGGGGCACATGAGAATGTGTGTGAGATAGAAACCAATACAGCCAAATCCACGGGATATCTACACATAAGGGGTAGGAATGAGGAAGGGCTAGAGAAAATCAAGATGAACGTTTTAAATCTGGAGGAGATGGATGCAGAGATAAATCCCATCAGGGCAGATTAAAAAGGGACAGAAAGACACCAAAGCCTAGATAAGAAGGAACAGAGATAAGGACCAACAGACAACACGGGGAGAAACTTAAGAGTCTTGTAACAAACCTGAGTCATGCCAACCTTGATTTAGGACATCCTTGTTTAAAATGTTGCCAAGTCAATACTCAGCCCTGGACATCCAATACCCAGCAAGTTAATAGGTCATCACCAGAAGCCACAGAATGAAACTTTTTTGAGAGAAAGTAGTGAGTTCCTTGAAAGTCTTCTAGTACTGACACAGCTGCATTTTTCAAGTGAGGAAACCAGGACCCAGAGATCTCATTCCTGCAGCCTCCTCTCCTACATCCCCGCCAGGGTACCATGTTACTTGCTATGAGATTGCTTCTGCTCTGAATGACCTGCAGAGCTCTTGACCCCACTCCCACCCGCAGAGGGGCTACTTCAGGTCTCACATCCTCCAGGGAGTCTTCCTCCCTGTTCCCCACCAAGGATGGTCTGGGTTCCTTATATTAGGTCATAGAACTGTCCATATTCATGTCTATCTTGGCTGCTGATCTCTGTGATCCTCCAACTAAACTGATTACTATGGGTAGGAACTGGATTTTATACATTTCTATAGGCCCAAAACTTAATGCAGGAGAATAAAATAAATGTTTATGAATCAATTCATTGAGCAGTGAAAGGAAAACCTGGGGTTAAAACCAGTTGCACCAGCTCTGGTCCCCAGGTCTTGTTCTAAATTCCAAGTAGGATGAGATATTCAGAAAGAAATCTTAAAGGGTATAAAATCTTAGAGGGCATAAAAGTTATTCTAACACAACTTAAACATATACCACATTGTAATCCCAAAATAACTCCTTCCTTCTCTGTTCCTGTAGCTCCTCACACTAGACCCTTCTGTGAAGAGGTGAAAATGCAAAAAATAATCCCACTCTCCTGTAACTGTGCCCCATTATGTAACAGGGACATAGAAAGCACTGTTCCCAACCTAGCCAATGATAAACTAGACCCTAACACTAGATGACTGACAGTCCTTATAATTTTATCCTACGAAGAACAATAACAGAGACTATTTTTATTCATACCAGTATTTAATCCTTTTCCTCAGTAATATACTAGATGGCACTAATTTCTATGGGTTAATTATATATTCCTGCAAACAGAACAGGTTTTTCTTTAGCCTTGTTTTACTGAATTCACAGAGCCATCCCAGAGGAATATTACAGTCAAATGAAAAGTTATTTTACCAATTGAAATACTGACTTATTTTCTTCAGAAATTTGCTATGTAAAAATGCTTCTAGGCACAGCATAAACCACCCTCTTGGTTTTATACACAACCTTTGTCTTTCTGTTGCTTTTTTCCTTTATAGCATTTTTAAAAAGTATATGGATTACCAAACAGTTTTGTTTTATTAAGAAATTTCCAAATATACTTTTCACAGGCAGCCAGAAGGTAGCTAATGTAGCCATTAGTCAGAGAACTTACTTAACTGCCTTAAAAGAACAGCTCAGAATGGTTATTATCGGTATGTAACATCTTCCTGAAACTTCATTCTTATTATTGATACTGTTTTACAAACTTGAGTGGTACATTGAGTGTTGGGAACATCTGTATTAATACAAATAATAGAAGTGCAGAGACAGTGGTGAGCAAATGAAATTCTTCCATCATAGGCATCACCATGAAGAATTACCTGACACCTTTGATTTAACTTTTAGAACACCACTGAGAAGAAAATAGTAAATAAGAAATGTCAACAAACAAGTTTTTGGGTTTTTTTTTGTTGTTGTTGTTCTGTTAAATGAAACAGTCTCCTGAACATGCAAGATGGCTCTCTTCAGTGCACTTCTTAGAACATAAGAACTGGGTTGCACAAAGAGAACATCATGTCCCCTTTATACAATGTTCAGAGGAGTCACAAGCAATGCCACAAATTTCAAAGCCTCACTAATGCTTGGTCTTCATCCTTGAACACTATTTATTTGATATTTCCTGAATTGGAAAAAAGAAAATGAACTATATTTTGGGAAAATAACAATTTATTGTATGTTATCTCTTCCTGAAATGCTTTTGGGATGTCAGCTAGATTTCTCTTCACAAGAAAGTGGGCCTGCTCCAAGTCCATGCTCTGTGATGGCAGTGAGCAGTTTGGCTCCTTTTCTTCATCTCTTTCTAAGGTACAATGCAGAGCATTTTTCAAATGTACTATTGTTCTGACATCACAAGCTCAAAAACTCCTGCTCTGGCCTAGTGCTCTGGCATGCACCTGCAGGCCCAGTTACTCTGGAGGCTGAAGCAGGAGGATCGATTAAGCCCAGGAGTTCAAACCAGCCTGAGAAACATATAGGGACCCTGTTAGATAAACAAACTGTTTTCTTTTGCTTGTCAAGATGCTTTACATCAAGTAGCAGGAAGAGCAAAGCTTGGATTTGATTTGATTTCATTAAAATTAACCCACATGTATTCTCCTTAAGAATTAACATCAACAGAACTTCACAGTGAAGATGTATCTCCCAACTTCAAATAGGTCAGCTCTCCATCAGAACCTTTTATTCACCCTTTAAACCAATCATTTCTCAGTTTTCTGCCTAAAGAAAATAGCATTTAATATTTAATGTATGGTGGCCAGATGAAGAGATGACCAAGTCATGGGGTGTGTTTCTTCCTCTACTAGACCATCGTTCTTTAATATAAATTTCCCAACACAGAGGAACAGGGCAACAGTCTAACCAGGGGGATGTTTGAACTTCGTGATGGGCTGATATGGCAAACATTTCTTTGACAGTTGTTCCCAGTCCAGCTTTTCATAGGCCCTTCTTGCTGAAGAATCAAAGTGAGAGAGCAAGAAGTAAAGCAATCACTCATGAATAAGCACCTTCTACAGATTCTGAGCACTGTTGTAAGTGCCCAACAGAAGAGAAAAAAACATTTCTTGCCCTTATGGAAATACTCAATGGGGGAGACAGAGGATAAAAACCAGTGGCTAGTGATAGGAAGTGCTGTGAGGCAAAGGCTTAGTTGGTGGTGGGTGGGAGGTGAGCACTGGATATTAACAGATTGTTGTTTTGTCTAAGGAAAGGCCTCCTTGGTATCTCTATCGGACACCCGAAGAAACCAAGGAAGCAAGCCATTCAAGACTATTCCTTTTTAAATGTCTGTATTCCTGTGTGTGTGTGTGTGTGTGTGTGTGTGTGTGTGTGTGTGTTATAAAGACATTAGCCAGTGTTTAGAACTATTATTTACTGGTGGGTTAGTCTGACACAATCTATACTCCCAGTACTAAAAGGAGAAAAGGGAAAAAAAGCATATTATCTTATTGCAAATCACTTTCCCTATGTCTCTTTTATGTTACAGTTAGGGTATTATATTCATTTAAAGAAATAATCAGCCTGGTGAGGTGGTGCCTGCCTATAATCCCAGTGGCTTGGGACACAACGATGAGGCAGAGGGATCTTGAGTTGAAAGTGAACCTCAGAAAGGCACTAAGCAACTCAGTGAGACCCTGTCTCTAAATAAAATACAAAATGGGACTGGGGATGTGGCCCAGTGGTTAAATGTCCCTGAATTCAATATCCGATATCCCCCCAGAAATAATCTATAACCTGAAATGTAGCCCAATGGCCCTGGGTTCAATCCCCAATACTATGAAAGAGAAAGAGAGAGAGAGAGACAGCATGCACAAACAATATTACAATATATAGGTTTTGTGCAAAAGAGGTACTAGGTCTACCAGAGTTGAGAATTCACTCCTGCTGGGGTGTGTTTGTTTACTGGTCATCACTGGGCACCTATCTCATGCCAGGGCCTTCTGTGTGTGGACTCAGGGAGTCAGACTGAAACTTAATAGGCACATCAAACAACTATAATTTGTCAAAATAATATAAAGGAAGAAAACAAGGGACTCCCACAGAGGTAGGATGGGGGTAGGTTGTTTAGCTATGAGGGCCAGGGAAGAGCTCCCTGAGAAGCCCCAGAAGATAAAGAGCACTGCTAGAGTAGCCCTGAGGCAGCATTTGACATTTGCAACCTACCTAAATAGGGACTAGCTACCAAGCAAGTGCTCGCAGCCACATGTAGCTAGTGTCCACCTTGTGGACCACACGGAATGATGAAATGAAGACGGCTCTGAGAAGCTGGGTCACAGGTCCGTGGGTGGTGGTGGGGTGTGACTATTTTCTGTACTTTGAAATGCTTTAAGGTTTCCATTAATAAAAAGGGGAAAGGGGGACAATACCCTCAAAGCCACTTCTCTTAACAATTTTCCTACAAATTATTTGCCTTAGTTTAGCTTATGTCAAGCAATAACAGATCCCAAAAACTCAGAAAATGTTTTTAAAAGAGCTAAAATATAGGTTAGCATCTCAATCAGTTGCTGCGGCCCTAAAGCAGTCCTCTCACTGAAGTCTAACTAATGGCAACAATTTGAAGGTTTATTAAAAGGAGGCTAAGTGTACTCTAACGAAGAGTCAATATGATAGGCCTCTGTGGGCTCTTAAAAGAATCTAAAAATACTAAAACCCTCATCTGCTACTCTGGTCCTTCTAAATGAGAAGCTGACCATTAATTATGTTAACACTGATTTCACAGGGCCAGGGCATCACTTGAAGCTCCAGTAAGGTTTTCACTTCTTTTAAACCATTATGAATAAGTGATCTAAAAATCAGACTCAAATTTTAGTTGTTGGACTTTTCCTTTTTAAATGTCTGTATTTTGTCATAATTGTTTGAAAAACGTTGCTCCAGTTTCAGCCCTGCCAATCTCCCTTTCAACAACTCACAAGAAACTGAATGCCAAAGACCAGAGCGAAGAGGCGCACAGGCCCCAATTTCCCCATGGGCCCATCGGCTTGCATATCTCTACCCGTGAATCCATGCATGCGCCTATCTTTATACAGTCTCCACCTTTTTTTAGTAGGGCCTGATAAAACACACACACACACACACACACACACACACACACACACACACATATACACACACTCTCCAGGAGGACAGGGGCACTGGCACAGTTTTCTGTCTCACTCTTGCTCGATGGGAAACAGTCTAATTCTCCCACCATAAAGGAAGTTAAGAGAATCAGCTGCTTGAAGCCCAGCAGACAGTGAAGGCAGCCCAGCCCTACCAAACGAATTTACAGCATGGAAAACTCTTAGACAGCGGGTTCTTATTCTTTCTTCCTAACCAGCTGATCAGTGTTCATATTCTCCTGGGAGGCAAAGCTTAGCAACTTGGATTTTAAGGCAACCTTCCCATTCCACCCTAGGTAAATATCCTGCAAGACTTGTGGTACCAGAATGAAATTATTGTCCAAGTTTTGCAGTTTTGTTTGTGGCAAAAACTGGAATAGAAAGACTTTATGCCCATAAATAGGTAATGATGGGATAAAGTATACTAAAACTATAGAATAGTCACCAGCTATTAAAAGAAGGTGCTTCACATGTATTGTTCTTGAAGGATTTCTATTAAACACACACACACACACACACACACACACACACACACACACAGTACTAGCAATAAGGAATCTAAGGTAAGAATAAGTGAATAAAATGACATGTTTGAAATTCTCTAAAATCTTTCTGGCCTTGGGTTAGGCCAATGGTTTCTTAGATATGGCACTGAAGGAAGAAGCAACCACAATAAGAAAACAGAAACACTGGAGCACATCAAAACTCAGAATTTTGATGCTACAAACAATAGAAAGAAAGTAAAAAAAAAAAAAAAAATCAACAAAATGAGAGAATATTTGGAAATTACATTTCTGATATAGGATCTGTATCCAAAATATATGAAGAACTCTTACAACTCAATAAAAAAGACGACCCAATTAAAATTGAAAAAAAAATTTTTTGATATTTCTCCAAAGAGAAACAAACATGGCCAATAAGCATATGAAAAGAAGCTCAACACCATCAGTTATTTGGAAAATGTGAATCAAAACCACAATGAGACACCACTTTCAAACCCACTAAATGGCTATAATCAAAAAGACAACATCAAGTGTTGGCAAGGATGTAGTGAAATTAGAAACTTCATACACTGCTAGGGAGAACGCAAAAATACAAGTGCTATCATGACTATTCAACTCTGCTAGTTCAGGGCAAAAACTACTATAAATAGGCAAATAAATGAGTGTGGCCAAGTTCCAATAAAACTAATTTATGGACTCTGTCATTTGAATTTCACGTAATTTTCATGTGTCATAAAACATACATACAAACCATTCTTACCTCATGAGCCACACAAAAAAAGAGCCAGATCTGGGCCACATGCCATGGGTTGCTAATTCCTGTGCTATAGTTAATCTAAAAGGTGAAATGCAAATACCTAAACAGGAAATTCTCTGATGAGTATCTTATACACACATCCACACACATTTCCTATGTAGAGTACACCACTCTGAACCAAAAAAGAAAATCGAATCCAGGTCCTCAGTAAGCACGTTCTACCTACCCCTGCCCTGACCATCTTTGCTAAAATTTTCAGTGTTCTTCAACCGTTTGCCAAAGAGGCAATTTTACCTTTCATTAAACTTGTATTGTGCTTCAACTACTATTTTTTTCAATCCATTTGATCATTTCTTACTGTTCATCTTCTTGGCTAGGAAGCGATAAAGTTCTAAATTCAAATACAGATACCTTGCCTTTACTATTAGAAAATGTCAACAACCTAAGCACAAGGAGAGCACCCTGATCTGATCATTCTATTCCTAATGAATTATTAGGACTATGCCATTAACAGTCTTCAACAAACTTTAAAAAATAAAAAGTGCTGACAATTTGACACTTTCTGGTTTTGCTAATACACAAAAGGAACAAGTAGCACTATTAGCACTAGAGGTGGCGGAAGCAGAAACAAGTTGATAAAGCATATAAACAATGAAAGGGCTTCTAAAATAATGAAAGTATCTGTTCTTCAACTAAACCTGCCTTAACTGTGAATTCCTTCTGATCTCAATTTGGTACCTTACGCCTTTATTCAAGAAGGAATAATACAGGGTTAGTGAGGGGGAACAAGCCACATTAACTCTTGTTGGAACACTTGGTATTCTCACCAGGCATCTGAAGAGGCACAGATGGTCCAATAGCCCTTAAATATGCACCGTGTGTGTCTGATAATCCTGGCACCCCCAGCAACTGAGGAAGTGAGCAATGTGCAATCATCTACCACATTACCTATGGTCCTTTTTTCACACGAGACTGATCTTTTGGATCCTTCTGCTTTTTGCTCAGCAGAAGCCATCTCTGATACAATGAGGAAACAAGGAGCTTATTTTACATCTCAGAACAGGGCAGATAAACATGAAGGGACTTTATGCTGGACTAAGTCAATCAACTTATGCCTGTCAACCACTGTCAGTCTCTAACAAGGAAAGCTATGACATGACACATTGCTCTCCTGGATTCAACCCCAAGTCAAAGCTTTTCTTTAGGGTCTTAATAATGACCACATTTTACATTTTTTACTTTATTCTGTAGAATAAAGACACCAGAGACTTGACAGGTGGTTTATACAGTTTCTGAGTCTTCCACCCTGGGGTGTAGACAATATGGAGTATGTAATGTGGAGTGTTTAACACAGTGGGACAAGTGTGAGGGCTCAGGGTCAGCTGGGTATGATCCCAATCCACTGCTTATTGTGTTAACCTAGCCAACTCACTAATTCATGTGTCCCCCACCCCCAGTATGGGATACCTCAGATGACAAAGGTGGAACTGCCTTGCAAACCATGAAGCAGACGAAGATATCTTCTTCTTCCATGAACTCTCCTCCTCCAGCAACAGCAGCCGTCTTCTGTCCAGTTCTGCAGGGCTTGATAAAGAAGCCTGTGGAGCCCGTTGGTTTTGTTTCTTAATCACAGCTTCATCTTTCAAGAAGGAAGGACTATTTGACTGTAATTTCTTCTTGTGGTTTGGTACCTCTATTAGCTGCCTCCTCTTAAAATTTCCCAGCTCTCCTACCTAACAGTAAATTAGCACACACATACACATACACACACACACAATTAAAAATATAAGCTCCTAAAGTAGTTTCTTTGTACCTGTTCTGGAACTGCCTAGCACTTCCTCACTGTTATTGGCTGCAATAAGCAGCGGATTGGCCCAACAGACATTAGAAACCTGTCTGAATGATCCCTGTCTACCAAGTAGTCAGAGCTTAATATATGATAAATATAATGTTGAACCCAAATGCATTTTTTCACATCTTCCTGTACACAGTATGATAGTTTCTCTACTTTCACAGTTTTGGGTCTGTGGCAAACCATCTTTTAGTTTATTTTCCATGTTCATTTGCTGCTTTACTACCTAATATCAAAATGCACAATTATTAGGCAACCTCAAAGATATAAGTGATTTTTTTAAATTAAAAGCTAGCACTGTTGAGCAACAGTAAGTGCCCTCTGTCTTGCTCCATTGTTTTGTTCTCTTACAGCCCATTCCTCTACTCCTGTGGCCAAGGGAAATCACTTAAAAAAATGTTGAAGCCTATCTGCCCATCCCCACGACTGCTCCCACCTAAAGTATTTTATCATATTCTTTGCCCTGTGCCACATTTCATTATATTCTCTCTTATACATACATTTTCATATTTTAAAAACTTATTTCAACTGGTTCACCTTGTCCTCTTGAGAATATTTCCAAGCACAAACAAAAAATTTTATCACTGAAACCTGATTTGTTTTTTCAGAGAACCTAAAGCTCCCTCAGTACTGGCTAGAGCTGCCCGTTATCAAAAGGATCCCTCTTCTGTAGAATGCCAGAGTCACCATGGGAGTCCTCCATGTAAGCAGAGTCACCTGCAAAAAATCTGTTCAAATGTAAAGGAGGTGACCACCAGCATAAGGTACCTTTGATTCGCTGAAAACTTCTGGCAAGATGCACAGTCCTCCATGGTTGCTCCTAGGCAGCTCGCTGCCCTGCCATGTCCTCTGAAGCTGTGCTTTAGCAGGTCCTCAGGGTGCTGGTCCTGCCCAACTTGCCTGTGCGCCCCACCCCATACAGCTGCTTAGCCTTCGCATTCTTGGCTATTTCAGTAAGTGTCTGGCCTATTGAGGTGAGGATTATAGTTATACTTGTGGAACAGATGCAATGAAAAGAGACCTCATTATTGGTGACAATATTATTTATCTTCAACTATGGCACAGCTGCCACAAATATATATTTTTCTCAAGAATTTTGATGTTTATATTTTCAATAGAACTTTGATTTAGAAAATGGTTCTGCTTTAATTTGAGAGTGTTTAAAGCTAAGGGTGGGAAACTATACTGTGACTTCTAATTACATAGCATAAGAGATTATATGTGTATAATTTTTAAAAGGGGTTTAACAAAGTACAGCTGTATGCTCTTCAACTGCTCTTTTGTTTTTTGAACCAAGGTTTTTGATATTTAGTATCAGGTCAAGTACCTGCTACAAAATAAAGAGAGGGGGACTAGTACATAAGAATCAAAGTCTCCATTTCTCAATATGCCACAATATCAATAATAATAAATTTCAGAAGAAAATGAATCGTTAAAATGTTCCTTATAAAATTTTGGTCATGGCAAAATCAAAGTCTCAGGGTTTAAAAGAAAAAAAATTAAAAGCTACCAAATCCTTCCACCCACCTGGTACTGATGTCCTTCAACAATGGCAGAGTATAAAGTCAACAAACATCAACTCCAGTCACACATATTGGTGACTGTACAATACTCAATTCCCTATTTTGTTATTGTAAAGATTAAGCATTTCTAAGCTGGAAATCCAAAAATTTAAAATGTTTCAAAATCTGAAATTTTGAGCACCAACATGATACCACAAGTAAAAAATTCCAAGGTTGACCTCATGCAGTGATCATAGCAAAAATGCAGGTGCACTTAAAATACTGCATGAAGGTTCCTTCAGGCGATGTGTACAAGATGTAAATGAAACATAAGTGAATTCCATGCACTGACTTGGATCCCCTTCCCCAAATACCTCCCATATAAGAAACTATTTCCAACTCTGAAAGGAGTCAAAAGCCTAACACTTCTGGTCCCAAGCATTTCGGCTAAGAGATACTCAACCTGTAATTTGGTACTAATAACAGACTTTTCTAATCGCTTGCTGTTTATACATGAACCAAGTAGATTCTATGCCATCATATCTCTTTCTTGAGTGAAAGGGGCAGGGATGGAACCACAGCTGGCGTCAAGAATGGTGCACAAACCTGACTCTGTCCATGAGTCCTCTCTGCTTGTGAATGTTTATCCAATTTTTCTGTCACTGTGGAAAACAACTATGAAACGTGCTGAGCCGGCACGTACTCAGAAAATTTCAGGAACAGGAAATTCATTATCCCCAAAGAGTTGACTGTGTCCTTGGACAAACTGAACTTGTAGAAATTTGTTCTTATCTACTAATCTCCCAAGAATTTCCACAAATTACATCTTAATTAAACTCCACAAATGAATTGAGGGAGAGGACGTTCAATCTCTGGATTGTTTTCAGAGGGCTGACAATTGTTCCTAGGTTTCCAGTGGATATCAAAAAGACTATCTTCTTCCTCTTAGTTATTCTCAGTTGAGAAGCAGCTCAACTATTGAAGAAAGCAAACCCTACTTTCTGCTTTAATCTCTATGAATAAAATGGGATTAGTTCAATATTTTTAAATTTCTCATGTTGACACAGATAAATTAGCCCATTTTGATTTTTATATGTCTTAAAATCCTGGAATCACATTCAGGGCCTGTGTTTGCGAGGCATCCCACAATGGAACAGGGCACATGTCCGCCTCCCATCCGGCAGGTACTGAGAACAGCACATCGAGGCTCACTCCAGGATGGATGAAGTTGTGTTTGTTTTTTGCGATTAAGAGCAATGAAGGAACATGATGGGAAAACTACATGTGTCTAAGCGCTTGAAATATTTACTGAAGTGTAACATTGGCAACCATGTTAGAAGGTACTCAATTCATCCTTAACACTAGTCAGATGGTTAGTATTTTGAATCTGGTACAATCTAGTCATTTGTTTATTATTAGACTGGATAAAGAGGCACTCCTATACCTAGTGAGTTCCTTACATACATGCATACCCAGGGCCTTTATAATTTATCACACATCTCAAAATAATGGATTCTCATGAATTAGATTCACAGCTGTGTGCAGTAATCCCAGTGACTCAGAAGGCCGAGACAGGAGGATACCAAGTCCCAGGCTAGCCTCAGCAGTTTAGTGAGATCCTAAACAAATTAGCAAGACCAAAATAATAACAACTAGATCCCTGAAAGCAGTCATTTAAATATTCATTTGTCTGTAACTTTAGAAAACACTGAGCCATCTTTTTCTTCCTCCTGGGCAGGTGTGAGGTGGTTTTGGAGGAGTGGCTTCCTCTACAGCAGGCCCTGTGCTGCCTGCCCTTCCTCTGCCCCTGGCACTGTCCAGGCAGCCCTGGAACCAGTCCCTTTCTTTCCCCTACAGAAAGCTCTCTTTAACATGCTTATAACACATCCTGAGCTAACTCCTGAGTGTTCAGTTAACAAAATTCCCTATATCTAAAGGTATTTTTAAAAGGTTAAAAGAGTTATATATCTATGTTGATGGGTAAAAAAAATACATAAAAATGTAATTTGTAACATCAATAATAAAAAATGAAGGAGGCAGTAAAAAAAAAAAAGTTAAAAGAAAAAGCAATGCTTTGTGCTTTGCAACAGCACACTAATCCCCTAGATGAAATGCATACATGCATTTCAAGGGGCATAACAGGAAAGGAATACATCCCTTCAATTTGGAAACAAACAATGCATAAAGGTATTACCTTGATAAAAGTAGAAGCATGTGAAAGCCACCTAACAAAGCACAGCCACTGCAAACTGACAACTGTGGCTACCACGCCCTGCAGTATCTCCACTGACCACTCCAGCTTTTCTTTAGCAACTTTTTCATGTCAAAAAAGACTGAGGCACAAAAGTAGGATCACTGTAAATATATCACTGAATAAGGCCAGAATTTGCTTACTCTTTTCAAAGCTTGAGTCCTGCAGAAAGGGGAAAAAAAATTGTAACTGCTTATCCCAAGAAGGCATTTTATTCTAATTATTTCTTTAAACTTACATTAATCTTGATCTCACTAGTATTACAGCAGCAACCGCAGCATAACAATAAATGGCAGTTAACTGTTCATGGATTCTAAGGGTTTCTTGTACATTAACTTATCTAAACCTCAAAACTACTTCATTTGGGAGTAGATGGTGAGGGTGAGAAAAACAGTATGCCTCTGAGGCACAGAGAGGTTAATTAGCTTGCCCAATGTCACACAGCTCATAAATGCTGGGGCCAAGATTTGAGCCCAGTCAGCTAAGTTTAAATTGTCAGGTACTATGCTGAACTGCCTCCCAAAGTCAAAACAGCATCAGGTCACATTTAAATCATTAGGGTTCCCCCTCAGAAATCATTAACTCCACTAATATCATTAATATTGTTTACTCTCTTAATGTGTTTTTCACAAGTTGGAACATTTTAAATAATGTTTTGAAAGATTTTCATCTCTGCCCAGAGGAAGACAGTGATACAAAACTAAAGTGTTTCCTTTTTTAAGAGAATTTTTCAAGGAGCACAAATACCACAGAAGTGGGTGCGAGGGTCACTAGTGCTCACGGGGTATCCTGTGACTACATTAACACCACCAGGCACTCATTTTGTCCTCACAGCCACATGGCAAAAAATACCATCCATTTCACAGAGGAGAAAACTGAGCTTGGGAAGACAAGTAACTTAGTCAAAGGCAAAATAGACTAGAATTTTAAATAGTCAGGCTCCAATGTCATCCCCACGCCTCCCATGCAATGCTGCCTCGATGGTGAAATTAGTGAAATGTACTTCCTCTAAACAAGGAAAAAGACTAACAAAGGGATCCAACACAAGAGCAGTGGCATACAGTTAGCTGTGGGGGCCCCTGAGCAAATGCTTCACTCCCCTCCCCATCCTGGCACCTGCTGGGCTGGGTGGCAGGGCCCTTTGGGCTCAGGTGTTTGTGGTCCCCCACAGAAATGCAGAAGCTGTAGGATCCCTGCTTCACAAATGAGAAAGCAAAGCTATAAGAAATGCTGGACTCAACCTCTGCTGTCACCTGTGCGCTGTGGGGGGTGGGTGGGGGAGCACCCCATTCGGCTCCCAGGACCCATGTTGTGCTGAGCTGTTTCCCCCTGGCTGATTTCCTATCAGTCTGGCTAGAATGGGCTGAAATCCTCCCCTGTCCTTATCATCCCACCTCCAAGGTACCCAATTGTCTCCCAAGACCTTAATAAGGTGAAAAGCCTCCACTGGGTGCTGTGGCTCCTGCAGAGGTCCCAGCTACTCAGGAAGCTGAGGTAGGAAGATGCTTGAGCCCAGGAGTTTGGGACTAGTCTGTATGCAGTATGGCAGATCCTATCTCAAAACATAAACAAACAAATGGATGTCAATAAACAAAGCAAGCCAGCCTGAGATACTTTCCATATCCATCAATTTTCTTTCTCCTCCATGTGCAATAGAGAGATTCCTTCCCCCTCCTTCATTCCTTCACCTCTCAGGATGATCTGCTTCCAGCCTGTGGGTTTCTTTGTACAGGCATCTTTGCACAAGAGATTTCTGTTGTTGTCCTCCAGAAGTTCTAGTAAAAGTCTCTCCTTCCTGAAGAGTTTTTGTTTTTTTCTTGTTTTGTTTCAAATTTCACTCCTTCCTTTTGTTTATAAAACAAAAGTCCCAGGCTGGGGCTCCCTAAAGCATGAGCTTCAGCATGCACAAGGCCCTGGGTTCAATCCCCAGCACCAACAAAAAGAGGTCCCTACACCATCATTTGTGTAAAACAGAAACACTTTTAACACTTAAAATCATTCATTCTCTACATCTGGCCTACCTGATTCCACAAATGATGAGACGGCACTTCCATTATCGCTTCTTTGGAGCACAACTCCAACTTCTCAAAAACCAGTGCTCTTAAGAACACATTTCCAAAAATTACTAAGTAAGAGCTCCTGAAAGCATCTTTGAACTCTAGTTGCCACTGGTGGTCTGTCATGTCTCTGATGATAAAAAAGAGTCTAAAGTCCACACTAGATCCTGTGAGGAAGAGGGCAGGTGACTCTGACAGAGGAGCCAGAGGCTACTTGTCTAACTAAGGGAGCTACTTGTCTAACTAAGGCCAAGCATTTGGTATCCTTCCTACCACTTGTCTTCTGTGCTGTGACGCTTAGAATCTGAGGGCTTCCACTGAGGTCTGTGTGGAATGCTTTCTCAGAAATACCCAGGTCCTACCCGTAGCCTTCCCTAGAGATAGACCAGCCCCTCATTTGAGGCCAAGGATTGGGTTCTCGACCTAAAAAGATACAGCCTTTATTACCTACATAGTGTAGGGACAATTCAGTTAACAATGAACATGAAAACATGTCCTTTCAGCACTCACTGGTGACCTCAATTTATCACCAAGCCAGGCTGGAAAACTTGATTCTTGCAGGAATCATTTACTGATCTCTGTAGAAAGTCAGACTGGGTTAAAGCCACACACCTGGGCTGTGTCACCCTGATACATGGTGTCACATTTTGCCTTGGCTTTCACTGAACTTGATATTAAATAGTCCTGCCTACCCAACTACCTCAGCCCTCTCTTAGTCTGCTGAGGTCATTTGTTTTGTTGTTTAATCCCCTTCATAATAAATTTCCCTCAGAACCCAGGAATGAAAAGAAAACAGTATTTGTCCTCACATAAGACAAGAATAGTTACATCACAGTTTTGTCAAGGAAGCTAAGAAACCGAGACCTAAGTTTCATGGTCAAATGTCAGTTTTCTTCACCAGGACTGCGAAAAGTGAAATGGAAAACATTTTTTCCTCCCTCTCTTTACAACTCGATATTTAACTAAATGCTTTTTCCTTTTCTTTTGTTTTTGTTTGCTTGCAATCAATATTTCTTTTAATCAAGGGATTTCGGGGGGGCGGGGATGCAGTTTTTTCTAACCTATGCTTTCATTTGTGAACTCTTGAAGGATTCTGAGAATAGACACATGATAAGGATTTCACCTTCATCACTGAAAGTCAAAGAGCCATTCATTGATGCTGCATTGCATCTTGATCCACTTAGAAGGCTACTTCTCAGGAAATGAGAATCTATTTATGAGCCTGCTTCACATTTCAGTCATAGCTAGACGGAGCATGTGTCTATAAGAAGGAAGCAGAAAGAGAAAACACTATTGATGATTTCAAGGCCATATGTTCTGGGAGGCAAAGGAAAAGAGCAGAGAGATCTGAAAAGGAAATTAGTCTTCAGGAAGTCAGACGTCAACAGATCCCCCGTGGCTTGCATCTGGGAGCTGGTGGTCATCTACATGTTGTTCACAGATGAACTTAATAGACACAAGCCTTGTGCCCGGTAGGGACAGAATTCTAGTGCTGGCTCTACCACTCAGTGCTATTCCTCTATTTCTCTGTCTCAGTTTTCTCATCTATAAAATGAAGGGACTGGGGGTAGGGGATCACAAGAACCATCTGGTTCTAACATTTTATGATTCTGGAAATGGGATCCAAGAAACAGAAGAGAACTTGATGGAAGAAGTGTGACTCTGGAGTCACGCAAGCTCTCCTTCATTTACATGATGTGCTTGGGAATCTCCAAAGGCCTGTGTACAGGGGAGGAGCGCCAGGAAAGTCTAGACCATCTACCTGCAGTCTGTCTGACCTCAAAAGGCAGAAATGCAGCTTTTATCAACAAGGGCCACACATACTTGGATTCATATGTTAGATGGCTGTACCTCACTCCTAACTCAAAAATAGATCATAATTCTTTGGTTCATTTATAGGAGGATGCTAGGGACATGGTATTAAAAAAAAAAAAAAACTTTACACAATGAGGTAGGGTGAGACACAAAAATAATATTTTGTACTATACAGAAGTGTTCCAGCTTATTTCTCTTGGGGCAGAATAAAATAGAATTATTTTAAGTATGATTAGCATTGCTGGGTGCGTTGGCACACACCTGTGATCCCAATGGCTCTGGAGGTTGAGGCAGGAGGATCACAAGTTCAAAGCTGGCCTCAGTAATTTAGCAAGGCCTTAAGCAACTCAGTGAGACCCTGTTGTATTTTTTATAAAAAAAAAAAAAAAGAGAGAGAGAGAGAGAGAGAGAAAGCTTGGGATGTAAAGATGTAAAGTACCCCTGGTTTCAATCACTGGTACTAAAAAGTAAACAAAACAAAATGAATGATTAACACATTTTTCTTTACATGAGTACAGTTTGTTCCAAATTTATACACTAAACAAACATTAAAACAAATAATACACTATCCATCAGGTACTTTTTTTTTCTTTTTAATGAGCTCACTTCATCAAGTGCAAGAAAATAATGTTTTTTCTGGGAAATTCATTCTATGGAGAAAGCTCTTTGAAAAGAAATGTGCTTTTGTATTTAGAGAGAACTTGGAAGCACTTTTCTAAACTATCTTACTTAAACTTTTCAATGAATGTAAAAAGGTTTTTCACTTTTAACCACCTACATCCTTATTAATATAAACTGAAACACATTTTGTGAGAATTTAATGATCTTAGGGAAAAGATGCCAGATAAATTTTAACCAAAATTTATGCATAGCTGGAGGGTAGTTTGAAAATGAAAATCAATAATTAATAAAAATAGTCAACAATATACTTCATCCATGTGAGTACAGCTTTGTGAGGTAACTTTTTGTTAGCTATTATACCTTTATTTATTTATTTATTTAGTTAGTTAGTTAGTTTGGTTACTGGGGATTGAACTACCCAGGGGTGCTTTACCACAGAGCCTCACTCCCAGGCCTTTTTTATTTTTTTTATTTTGAGACAGGGCCTTGCTAAGTTGTTGAGGCTGGCCTTGAACTTGTGATCCTCCTGCCTCAGCCTCCTGAACTGCGGGGATTACAGGTGTCTGCCACCATGCCTGGCCCATATATTTTAATGATAATTTTTAATGACCTCAATAATGGTTTTTAATGAGAGCAAGTACTTAGTTAATATTTGTCTTTAGTGAATCCTTTCAAAATGTGTATATTGTGAACCAAATAAAATAATCCATTATTAATAAACATTCATATATTGAAAGGACATGCTCAAATTTCTCTCTGATGAGATGTGCAATAAAAATGGACACCTGTAGGTAAATTAGTGGTAATCAGAGTATGTCTTTGTTTTTTCCAAACTCACAAAAAATGACACTCTCAGAAAAACTTATTACTTAATTATTTCTCCAAATACAAACAATATTTCTTTTAATCAAGGGATTTCCTGGGAGCGGGTACTTTATATCAAGCAGATATACCCATTTTATAAACCAAAATGAGTTATTTCTGCCTCAGTAAATTCAACATACAAAACATTTCTTCCAACCACCTGATTTACCTTATAACCCTTTTTGCTAGTTATGAAAGGACTACACACTCAACATTTTTTAAAAAATCAACCTATAAAAAGATAAGTAGGAAGTGAAAAATCTTCTGCAATCCCTTCTCCCTCCTGAGACATATGACATTTTGAATCTACACCAGGTTCTCACTTAACATATGAGTTAGTCACTTCATTTCTTCACACCAACCCCTGTCAACGTGTAATAACTAGTGTGTCAATGTACAGATACATCATATTAGCCCAAATATCCTACTGATGGATATTCTATATCATTTTCAACTTGTTTATCATTATGTAAGAACTGAGATCAGGTTTTTGTTTGGATTTGTGAAAGGAAGCGAGTTATGTGGGTCCCATTCAATTGTACCCAACAGTTACGAGTAAATGTTTTTAGCTTAGCTTATAAATTAAGACAATTTCATGAGCCATCAGAAAGCCCTTTCTTCTTATAAATACCCAAACTAAAATGAGTTCTTAAACAGACCTTTGTTTTATAGGTTCAAAACTCTAAATCAATTTATTTTAAAATAGTGTTTATTCATACTGTTTAACAGGAAAGCAATTCCATCCAAAATATCACTCTATACTGAAGATTCTTGCAACTCTTGCAGAAATTTTTAAACACAAGGAAACAACGTACTTTTTCAAAAGTAGAAGGGACATGAAAGATTTATATCCATAATTTTGTTTTAAATTTTAAATTAGTGAAAGATTACATACAGTTCATTCATACTAAAAAGTCATCTACTTCCCAACACCTATTCAGAATGATCTGGTTTTGGCAAACCCTTAATATTTTTTAAGTAGTAAGAAAATAAGAAATAATTCTCTATTAGGTAATCATACAAATTAAGTATATATTATCATCTTTTACAAAGGGTCCTTAAATTTCCTACTTAATTTGAGCTTGAAAAAATGATAATCAATTAGGATTCATTTTAAAAGAAATTATTATCCAAGGGCTAATTTTAAAGCCTGCATCCTCTAAATAGTAATTTAGGCCCTCTGAAATTGGCAGCTATAGTTACTACTGTCACAATAACATACATCCACATACAGCAAGTGACGGTTGCTGCGGTAGCTTTGGTTTATATGCATAACCTTTCCTTTCTTTCTAAGAGAGCTCTGCTTTTGTTCTTTTGGGTGGTTTTTTTTTTTTTTTTTTCAGTGTTCTCGGGAGGTTCATTTTCTTCAGCAAAAAAAAGAAAAAGAAATTGTACTTCCCCTATAGTATGTTAGAATTAAAATCCACAAGCACTTTCTCCCTTCAGAAGATCTCTTACCTACACAGACCTAAGCCTGGGCATGAGTGACCTGGGAAAGCATTTCCATCTCCTACCTGGCCATGCTGGCTCTGAGGTCAGCGGAGGTGACTGACATATTTATATCAGATAATGCTGAACAACACAGTGGACACACATGGAATCAAGCTCCAAGCCAAACTGCAGGACCACAAAAGGGTGATAACCTCTAGAAAGAAACACGGACCTGGGTGGATGGCAGGGCACAGTACATTTTCTGAATGGTTTCAGCTGAATCATCCGTAGGTTAAACCTAATGTTAAGCAGTCAGACTGGATAGCCAGCTACAGACCTACCTACTTATACTTGAGGAATTCTGCTTGCCATCAAACACTTTGGGTACAGTAGAAGCAGTTCAGGTGAAAACTGCTCCCCTTCAAGGGCAGCCTCCCTGGCCAGGACACCTACCTGGGAGCCAGGCCAGCCTTCAGCTCACACCCCTCACCACTCATATGTGCACCTCTTTTTGTTGAACTGGTAACACCCTCTAAACAGGGATTAAGGGTCTGTTCCTCAGCTCTCCCTCACTGTGACGAAATACCTAAGATACTCAAAGGAGGAAAGGCTTGTTTTGGCTTGTGGTTTCAGAGGTTTCAGTTCACAGGTGCTTGGCCCTGTTGATTTGGGCCTGTGGCAGCACAGTATATCACGGCAGGAGCACGAGGAGGAAGAGGCTGTTCACCTCCTGGTGGAAGGGAATAAAATGGGTATAGGGGGAGACAAGGTCTTAAACCTCTGTTAAGGGCACACCCCCAATGACTTAACTTCCTTCCACTAGCCCCCTCCATAGATGTTCCCCCATCTTGCAGGAGTCACACAAGATGGTGATCAAGTTGAACACAGGGCCTTGGAAGACAAGACATTCAAGTTACAAAATACAGTAAAGAACATATGTTTGAAAATGATACCTATTTATTTTGATTTTTCTTATTCAACTTAGAAATACTCAAAACAGTTAGACGCTGTGGGTCACGCCTGTAATCACAGAGGCTCGAGAATTGAGGTAGGAGGATCATGAGTTCGAAGCCAACCTCAGCAATGGCAATGCACCAAGCAACTCACCGAGATCCTGTCTCAAAATAAAATGCAAAATAGGGCAGGGGTTGTGGCTTAGTGGCCGAGTGCCCCCGAGTTCAATCCTAGTAACCACCCACTCTTGGTTAAAAAAAAAAAAGAAATATTCAAAGCAGGAGATTGGGTGAAGTGATCACCACATTACTGGGATTGTAAATTGTTATAACACTGTTTGAAAGGAACTTGGCAGCATGTACCAAGAGCCTTAAAATATTCATACACTTTGACCAAGTAATTCCCCAAAAGGAGAATATGTTCTAGGGAAATCATCCAAAATGAGAAAAAGTTCATACAGAGAGATGTTAGAGTAGCATTATTAATGACAGCAAAAAATCAGTACCAATGTATAGACCATTAAAACTTCTTTAGATTATCAAGGCAGCCATTAAGAGTTTAAAATTATCATTGTGAAGAATACCTAAAAATATGAGAAAATATGTAGACAATGTAATCTCGATAGAATGAAAAAAAAAGGTATTGAAAAGAAACATAGTCATGGTAATTTTCTCTATACTTGTGTTTATTTTTCACATTTTCCAGATAATGTGCTACATATTTGTACTTATTAGAGTTTAAATTCCACTGAAGTCATGAGAGCTTAGAGTTCACTTAAATACACAGAAAAAGAAGTTTTATAAAACATAAAATATTCATTATTTGCTATTTACGAGATCAAATATTCATTGGAATGTTTCAAAGCTGTGAATTTATGATACCAAACTGCAAGAGAAAAGTAAGAAAAGGAATATAGTAGCTTCCCAATCTTTTTTTTAAATGTCAATTAAATTTGCTCTTGTCCTCCTATTTGGCTCAATGCACACACACACAAAAAAAAGTGCCTATGGCTTTATCATAATCATCACTGAACAGATCTTTCTATGCCAAAGCATTTGAACTTCTCACCTGGATGCAGGCAGTACCTAATTTATAAATGGGTTGTATTCCAAATATGCACTGGTAAATTGGCTATTTATTTCTGTGGGAAATGTATTCCAAGTTCTAATGCTATGGCAAAAGCCTGAGGTCTTGCCTCTGAGAGAGAAGGGCCAGTTGAAAAGAGACTTTCTTCTAACATTCTTGGGCACAGAGGCAAAGTTTGGAAAAAGGTAGTTGCTTAGGGTCAAGGCACATCTGTGATAGATCTGAACATACCTGGAGTGAGAAAATTGGAAGAGTAATGAGGTCCAGCAGGAAAAAATCAAGGAAATTTAAAGGGTCTATCAAGAAATCCACTTTCAGGGTACAGGCCAGTGGTAGAGTACCTCCCTAGCATACTGAAGCCCTGGGTTTGTTCTCTAGCACTGAAAAACTAAATAAAATTAAAATAAATTTTCTGCTGTTTACAGTAACATCTTTTTACTCTTTTAGGCTATAGACCACTTGGTCAGCAAAACTTTCCCCACCTCTATACCTCCCTATCCCTGAAACAAATAACCAACAATGATTACAGTTTCTCTGGGAGGGTTCCAGCCTGAGCACACAGTTGTTCAAAATAAACTGTAAATGCAAAAAGTTCCTGCTGTGATGCAATGTATGTATTCCCGAACACTTTAAGTTCTCAGGTGAACTAAAAGCCAGATTTCAAGCAGACCATGAAAATAAAATTTTAAATACCTAAAAATATTGAAAGCCTAAAAATACACATACCAGTTCTCAAAATTGTTTGATTTCTAATAAAGGTAGATGGGCTTTAAAAACACAAAGGTGAGGTGAATGAAGATCACCTTGAAGGAAGGAATGTAAGGAATAACTAAATTTCTAAGTTATACACATTAGAACAAAATGACCCAATATTGAAGAGAACACTGAAATCAGGACTTCCAAGAAAGCACCTGACACTGAAGTCAAGTGGAAGACCGGCAATGCTGAACAAGGTGCACAGTCGGGTTTCTGACCTGGTTTACCAACAGTGATGTACTCAAGGAAGACTGCATATGGTCCAATTCCTGCATCATATAAAGCTAGAGTACTCACCTACTCACCAGAATAGTTAGTGTGACAAAGAAAACACTCCCACAAACTCCATTTTTGACTTCTACTGACAGTGTATGAGAGCACACAAGTAGAAGAGCTAGCTGAGAATTACATGTGGATCATCACAAACTAGTCACACTACTGGAAAATACCTTAGGTTATTGGTAGACTTTAAATATTAAAAATCACACCTTATAAAATGAGGTATTAGGGGTTGGGGATGTAGCTCAGTGGTAGAGCACTTGCTTAGCATATGTGAGGCACTGGGTTTGATCCTCAGCACCACATAAAAAATAAATAAATAAAGCAAAGGCACTGTGGCCATCTAGAACTAAAAACAAAATTAAAATGCAGTACTAGATAAATCTGGATCATCAAACCACATCTCAGGGATCTATTAAGATTGGTGACCTTAAATCCTGAATTATCCATCAAATGCTGTTTATAATCTAATATTTGTGAAAATTTCAAAAATAGAAAGTATAATCATTTCTGCATTTTAGTGTAGAGTATGAATGGTAGAAACCTACTTAGGGACTCAAACTTGAAAACTTGGGTCACCTAAACTCCTCTGCTACAATTTGGATGCTGAATGTCCCCCAAAGGCCTGTGTGTTAGAGGCTTGGTCTCCAGGGTGGGGCTACTGAGAGGTGGTAGGACCTTTCAGAGGTGCGGCCTTGTAGGAGGTTTGCAGGTCACCAGTGGTGTATCCTCAAAGGAGTCTGGGGACTTCAGTCACTTCTTTCCTGTCTTTGGCCAATGCGGTAGGCAGTGGGCTCTGCTGCACACCCTGCCCTACCATGCTGCCTTGCCATAGGCTGAAGGCAGCAGGGCCAATTGATCAAGGACTGAAACCTCCAAGATTGTGATCCAAAAGAAACCTTTTCTATTTAAGTTTATTATCCCAGGTATTTTATTATGTAACAGAAATCTGACAGACACACCTTCCTACCTATTCTTTCAAGTAGTCACCAAATGCAGTTGATTCTATTTCTTAAACACCCCTGGGAACACCTTTCTTTCTGTTTGCCACACAGCCCACGCTCAGGTTCTCCTATCTCTGCTCAATTGATGGCATGGATTCCTTCCTTCCTTCAGTCCTTCCATCTGCCCCATGGACTTCCCTCACTAACCCATCCTAGGGAAAGCCCCAGAACTGTTCCAGAGCTCTGACATGTCATCCCTTAATTACTGGGTGCCATCCCTTTTCCCAAGAAACTTCGGTGCTTTGTAGGGTGTAACGCAGTGATAGAACACTTGTTTAGTATATATGAAGCTCTGGGTTCAATCCTCAGCACCACAAAATAATAATAATAATTTTTAATAATAAAATTAAAAAGAAGAAACTTTGGTGTAAATTTCCAATGCTGCTAATAGCATTTCCAATGCTGCTAATTTTCCAATGCTGCTAATAATAATTCAGATCAACACGACCACTGAAAACAAGTAAACATTTGGTTTTTGTCAGCTTTGATTTGGGTTTTAGTTAGCTTTTTGTCACTGTGACCAATATACCTGAAAAGAACAACTTAGAGAAGTTTATTGGGGGCCCACAGTTTCAGAGCTCTTTGTCCACAGACCACTGCCTCCATTGCTCTGGGCCCACCCTAAGGCAACATATCATGGGGAAGGGCCCAGAGGATGAAAGCCTTTCAGCTCATGGCTGGGGACGGAAGAGAAGAGAGAGGGAAGGGGCCACAGGGAAGATGCACCCTTCTAGGGCTTGTCCCCTTGACCACCTCCTCCAGGCAATCTGCTTAGACTAACCACCCAGCCCACTGAAACTAGGGTGGACTGACCAGGTTAGAGCTCTCACAATTTAATTGTTTCACTTCTGAAACACATTAACAGGAGCGTTAGGAGGATACCTCATAATCAAACCATAATACATCCTGAATTTTATATATGTGTGTGTGTGTGTGTGTGTGTGTGTGTGTGTGTGTTTAACATCTTACAGGCATCAAAGAGGGGCTTGGGCTGGTGTTCAGTGGTAGAACACTCACCTAGCACTGGGTTCGATCCTCAGCATCACATAAACATAAATAAAGGTATTGTGTCTACCTATGATCAAAAAAAATATATGTTAAAAAAAAAGGCATCAAAGAGCTGAAACGGCAGGAGAGGGTCACCCTGTCAAAACTGACGTGAAAGCTCAATGAGAGAGCTGAAAGTTAGTGAGGGACGTCACTTTGGCTCTGAGAGACCTGATGGTCCTGTGGGTTGAAAAAAATAGAAGTCAGAACTTAGGGCCCACCCAAGATGTGGGGTCCAACAGGAAACCCTTTCTCCATAAGACTATATTGGAAAGGGTGACACCCTAGAGTAAGGGTGAACCAAAAATAAACCCAAACTACCCATCAGGGACCTGAAGCCCAAATTCATATCCCTATGTGGTCCAGAAACCTCCAAGCGGTGACTTCAGTTTAAAACAGTCGAGGTCTATAGTGCCCTTAGACACCTGACATAAATAAGCAGACCTCTTAGGAGGTTCACACTGTTACCCTAAGACTTGAGGACTCCTCTGCAAATAATTGTCCAAGGGCAGTGAACAGCTCGTAGCCAAAATGAGCCAAATATACATAGCAATGAGGCACCATGAGAAAGAACCAGCAGAAATAATACACAAAGACCCACAAGGATTTGAGACACTAGAATTATCACTGTTCTTTCAATGCTTACGAATTTTAATTTTAGCTTATGGCACACTTCTGCATACTGGAATTTTTAGAGCACACCGAAGCCATTGAAAGACCCCCAGCTACTGGGAGCAAGTCACAAGCAACAGCCACAGTGCACTTCTGTACATAATAATAGACTGTTTAGAAATCATTCAGTCTTCACACAGTTTGGCTGATGGCCCTTGGGCATTCTGACACCATCTGAGAGAAGCTGCTTATTCTCTGAACCTTCCCTGTTCTGTTCACAAGGCAAAGGTCCTGCATGGTCTGTAAACATAAGCTCTTTCTTTGGCAGGGGCCTGAGGTTATCCCACATCTCTTATCATCAACGTGCAGCAAGTTTTTCCCACTCTCCAATGCACTGCACAACTTGCTTATCAAAACGCTCTAAATACTGTGCTCAATCATAATAAACTTCATGTGTTGGTGAAAATTTAAGGTGGAAGGGTGTTATGGTTTGGATGTGAGGTATCCCCCAAAAGCTCATGTGTGGGACAATGTGAGACAGTTTAGAGGGGAAATGATTGGATTCTAAGAGCCTTAACCCAATCGGTGAACTAATTCCCTGATGGGATTAACTGGGTGTTGGGCTGGCAGAGGTGGGGCATTGGGGATGTGGCTTTAGGATATATTTACATTTGGCAAGTGGAGTCTCTCTGCTTTCTGATCATCATGTGAACTTCCCTCTGCCTATGGTGATGTTCAACCTCACCTGGAGCCCCAAGGCATGGTGCCAGACTTCTATGGACTGAGACCTCTGAAACTGTAAGCCCTCAAATGAACTTTTTCTCCTACAGTTGTGCTGGTTGGGTCTTTTAGTCAGAGCAGTGAAAAATGTTGACTAAAACAAAGGGCTCATCACCAGCTGCGCACTAATGGCCTACTGTACGCAGTCCAGCTCATTTGTTAACATTTACTGAGCGCCAACCATGGAGAAGCACTGTTCTAGGTGTGGGGATACGGTTAGTTGTGTGGAACTTACCATTCTAGTTTGGGAGAGAAAAATAATAAACATGGAAACAGCTGAGTTTCAGATGACATTAAGTGTCATGGGAAAATAAAGGGGGACTGTGAGAATGGAGGAACTACCTTAGATGAGCAGGTCAGAGAAGGGAGCCATTTAGCTGAGATTAAAATACCAGAGAGGGGGCCATCCATTCAAAAATCTGAAGGAAGAGCATTCTAGACCAAGAGTAAGGTAAATGCAGAAGCTCTGCGGCTGTTCTGAGTTTGTTTATTTAAAGACCAGAAAAGACCAATGTGGCTGGAAAGTAGGAATAATGAAGAGAGAGTGTTAATGAGGGAAAAGAGGGAAACTGGGCCAGGCCAGTAAAATCTTGTGAGCCACAGAAAAGAGTTTGGGTCTTATTTTAAGCGCAATGGGAAGCCTTCGGAAAGTCTAACTGGGGAAGTGACCTGGTATATATACATTTCAGAAAAGTCATTCTGTCACTGCTGTACAGAATCTGGATAGGAGTAGAGCAAGGGTAGATACAGTAGACCAATCGATACTGAGTGACAGTGTTAAGGACAGGGTTTAAGTGGGAAGAGAGAAGTATGCAGATTCAAGACACAGTGGTAAGGAAAAGAGGAACCCAGGCTAGTACCCAAGTTTCTATCTGGAGCACCTGGGGAGATGGTGGTCCATTTACTGAGAGGAGGAAGACACTGGTTTAGGGTATATGGTGGGGGGGAGTAGAGGAGGCGGAAGAAACCAAGAGCTCTGTTTGCGACATCTGTGATGTCCACTAGAGATTCATTCACATGTGATAAGAATCTAAATTCAGAGTCAGAGAAGTAAGAGCGTGCTATCAAAAGCTGAGATTAAGATCATGCAGGTAAAACACATGGAGTCATGGATGGCCCGCCCCAGCCACAGTCCTGGGGCATTTCAACATGTGGGGATTGAATAAAGGAAGAAGAGTTCAATAAAGCACCTAAGAAGGGATGGCCAGCAAGGCAGACGGCAAACAAGAAAAGACAAAAACAAAGGAACCGCCTGGATTAGAACACCTGGTGTCACTATTGATGTTGAGAAGAACAGCCTCCTGGGAATGAGGGGGTTGGAAGCGAGATTGGGACAGGTTAAGGAGAACAGGGCAGATGAGTGGGGTAAAAGGTAAGAGGAGACAGCAGAGAGACCAAGAGACTGCATGGAAGCGATAGTGAGAAGGGGTACATTTTACTTTGTTTCAAGATAGGAGGTCTTAGAGCAGGGAGCACCAGTAGAAGGTACTGTAACAATGGAAATTGACTATGGTGGCACTGTCCAAATTCAGTCGTCACTAACCTCACGTGTATGGGTCACTTGATACGAGAAAATGAACTTAAGTTCCACTAAGTGAAATCAAAGTAGCCAGCCATGTGTGGTTAGTTCCTACCTAACTAGATGTCTGTGGACTATGAATTCAGCAGCCCAAAAGTTGCAGACTGCGGGGTGGGAATTGCAAAAGTTGAAAGCTTGCACTTGTCCAGTACTTTGTAAGGGAGGAATCAGCCAAAGGAGGACTACGGGACAAGACAGTAAAACAGAAGTTTAAGGAGAGGGGGAAAAGTAAATGATTTCAGAGAGTACAGAACAGAGGCAGCAGTAAAGTATTGGGGTAAATTATAAAGCAACACTTGTCAGAACTGCTAATAGCTCTTCCCTACAAACAGCTACTTAGCCCTTCCAATCTGGCCTCAAACTATTTTTTCAACTATCTCCTTGACATTCCCCACAATTTACCTCTGTGGCTCTCAATCTTCGTGTCTGTAGAACCTTCATTTCCTGGTACATATTATGTTCAGTGCTCTAGTTAAAGAAACAAACAAACAACAACAACAACAACAAAAACCCCAAAGACAACAAGGACAAAAACAAGCTGCTCTGGATAAAGCTGAGTTTGCAGCTACCCTCCCCCAGCAGCTCAGCCTCCCTCCCACCTGCCTCTGGGGCACATCCAAAGAACCCTGGGGCTTGAAACCAAAGACTGCCCTAACCAGTGCCTGTCCAAACTGCAGGTACTTACAAATTGCCCATCTAGTTAAACTGCATTCTGTTCTAGTAATCTGCAGGAAGGCCCAAGACCCTGCATTCCTAACAGCTTCCTGGGTGACCCATGATGTCACTGTTCTCTGAACTACAGAGATGGCCACAGCCACCATAGAGGACTCACTCTACTCCACAAGCTTTTGCCAGTGGTCAACCTCTTTACCTCATAATACCTATCTTTCCCTGTCTTCTGCACCTGGGAGATTCTACTTAATCTTCAATGTTCTCCTCAGTGTCACCTCCCCTCAAGTCTTCTCCAAGTCTCCCAAGTGGAAGTAAGCAGTATCCAGCCACTGTTACCACTTGGTCCTCATTCCTACCTTTAGCCCTCTCTCACTCTGCTCCAGCTGCACAGCCTTCCTTATATTTCCCTGGACATGCCAAGCAAGAGATAGTCTCAGGACCTTTGCACAGGCTGATCCCTCCTGATCCCTCTGCCTGAGGGGATCATTTGGGGGTGGGGGGGTAACCAGGGATTGAACCTAGAGTGCTAAGCCACATTGCGAGCTCTTTTTAATATTTTATTCAGAGACAAGGTATCGCTGAGTTGCTTAGGGCCTCACTAAATTGATGATGCTGTCCTTTAACTTGCAATCTGCCTGCCTCAGTCTCCCGAGCCACTGGGATTACAGGATGTGCCACCACGCCCAGCCACTCAATGTCCTCTTAATCAAGGCCTATACACTCTCTACCCTATTTCATACCACTTACCCCCAGCAGTCTTGATTCTCTAGTTAACTGTGCATGTATCTACTAGAACTTTCCTTGTTCCAGCAACTATTTAGGCATCTGAGAAACAAAATCAGTCCCCAACATACAGTTTTTCACTTTCAGTACACTATCAATAAGTTACATGAGCTGTTCAACTTTATTGTGTGAGATGATTCTACCCAGGTGTAGGCTACTGTAAGTGCTCTGAGCAGGTCTAAGGTAGGCGAGGCTAGGCCATGATGTCTGATAGGTTAGGTGCATTAAATGCACGAACAATATTTTCAACTCATGGTGGGTTATCAGGATGTAACCCCACTTTGAGCAGTGGAGCCTCTGTGCTCATTTAATCCACCTAACAACCCTCTGGAGTAGGTACTCTTTTGCATCGTTTCATAAGCAACGAACCAAGAGGCTATATAAATAACTTGCTGCAGGTCACACAGCCAACCAAGCACTGACTTCAGAGCTCAGATCTTAACCACTTCCAGTAGAAAAGTATAACACAGCATTTAAAAGCCTGTCTGTAGGTAAGTTACTGTTTTAAAACTCCTAAAAAACATTTTTCATGAATAGATTGCATATTGATTCTCTATCCACCTGCTTTTCACACAGCTATAATTTTCTTTCTGTAAAAGAAAAAAAAAGTGTTTTCAAACAGCCCCTCTCCCCATATTAATTGCTAATAATGTGTCCATCCAAGAACAGCTTTTAAGACTAAGAATAGGGACAACAAGATCCGAAAGATGTGACTGACACAGGTAGCCCAGTAGTGGCTAAGGGCATGGGCCTGACCCCCCCCATGAACTAGGCACTGTGAGTCCAGCAGGGATGAATTCAACCTGAGCATGTTCTGTCTGCATAGTATTCTTCCTAGCTGTGGCATGCTCTCCCCCATTTCCTACTCCATACCGCCCCCATCTTATTCTTTCAACAGTTCTTAACTGCCCGCCAAGTTCTTAGAGCCCCCAAATAGTCACTGGATAGAACTTGAGGGATCTGTGAACTTGACAGGCTGAAACCTGTTTCCTTTGTTTTAAAGCATTACTCTGAGAATAGAATCCTGACCTTCACACAACCATGAGACTCCATAACACCAAAAAGGAAAGGAAAGGTAGATAAAGGTAGCTGTAGGAGCCTTAGCTTGGAGGATCTGATGGCAGTCTAGGGAAAAAAAATAAATCTGGCTAGGAAAAGTAGAGGTGATAACGACAGACAAGAGACGGAGTCAAAGAGAACCCTGGGAATTCCTAAATTAAATGACACCTTTCACTCTCTACTTCTAACCTTCTAAAAGAGGAGCCACCTCTATTTCACTTATTCACTCTTTAAGATTTTACACACACATACACACCCTCTGAATCAACCACTCTCAAGAGTACATCCACAAACAGCAAGCTCTCGGAACACCTAATTCTCCAGTCTCCTTGCTGGGTTTTCTCTTTGATTCTTCTTCCTTCTTCTCTGATCTTCCCTCAGACTTGGCCCCAACCTGTCCCATCAGAGTTCTAATTAACCCCCTTAGCTTTAACTACCAATTCTGTATGAATAATTCTCAATTCTTTATCCAAGCCCTCATCTTGCTCCTGAGTTTGAAGTCCATCTTTCCAACATCCCATGGGATATTATAATTGGACTTTCCACCCACCATCACCTACAAGTCAATATTTCTTTAAAAAAAAAAAGTTAATATCTTTCCAATACACAATACCTTCTCCTAACTTTCCTAATTCCATCATGTGGTCCCTGTTCTTCTAAAGACTCGTCACATACCAGTCAGGGGACAAATTCTGAACATTTCTCCTTACTTTTAAAGCTATTCCTTCTACTACTTGGCTACTCAAAGTACAGCCCATGGACCAACAGCATCAGCATCACCTAAGAACATATTAAAACACCCCCATCAGACTGATGGTAATTTTAAAAGGCCCCATGATTTGTGTGATTCACGTGCATATTAAATTTGGAGAAGCACTAGTCTAGTGCTATTAATATGCTACCATCTTACCTGCATCCAAATTCTATCATTTTAGGCATTATCTACTGAATCCTTATTATGGATCAATTATAGGACTAGGCCTTAAATACATTATCTCATTTAATCCTCAAAATCATCATTGTCTCCATTTTAAGAATATGTAAGTCAAGGCTCAAGCAGCTAAAAACCTTTTTCAAAGAGCCCATAAATGATGGAGCCAGGATTTGAACCTAATCTGACCACAAACCATCCTACCAAAGTACATTAAAAATTCCTTTGAATTCCAAAATTTGTATTTCAAAGTGTATGCTAGTTGAATTAATTACTCTGGTTGAGTGCATTTTCTATCAACTGAAAGTACATTTTGTTGGTTTAATCACAATTCTTGCTGAAAATCTTTCTAAAAGCACAGCAGATCCTTCAGCTTTGGGGAACATTCTAAATACTAAAGTTCATGCTAAGGTATCTGATAAGAGAGAAGAAACTGTATTCTGTTCTCCAGATATAACCCCATGTTTTAGAGCATTAAGCAACTTCTCCCAATAATACTGCATGCATGTCTACTTAGCGTGCTTCTTTCCTCTGAAAAGAAAGAAAAAAAATAGTGTGAGGAGACAAGTTCTTGAATGATGGTTGATTCAATTCCCTTCAATGAGTTTCATCAAGCTATTTTTTATTTTAATTGCCTTATTAATTTATATCAGTCGATATAATTTTATAGTCATTTACATCATTTTAAAACCTAGTTTTCTTCTTTCATCTTTTTTCAGAGCCCAGATACGAATCTATGAACCTAAAAGAAATCACTATTTCTCAAATACCCTATTGGAATCCCCATCTTTTCTGGGAATACAACACAAGCTACGGATACTATACTTGGAAAACTGTATATTCTCAATTCACACAAAACTAGGCACGATGTTGGAAGGCTGGCCCTTATAGATCTCCAAAGGCAGGACCCAGAGACATCAGATTAAAAACTGCCTGTTGGCTCTTTCCCAACTCCACCAGGCAGATGCTGCCAGGTTTTCATATCTGCTTTTCCAGAAGGAGGCTATAACTAACCCAAATCAGACCATGCAAAATATTTCTATGGGGTAGAAATGACAAAATGGGAAATTCAGAAACTATTAGTTCCTTGGCCTATGAAGAATGAAGCCAAAATGGACAGAAAGTCCCAACAGCACCCAAGTACCTGTTTCTTTTCATGGTTTGATTACCGATCTGCCCTTCTACTGTGATAGAACCACAAATAACTTGTTTGATTTAAATAAGTATAGAAGAATATGTATGTATTACTTGAATATACTTATATTACTTAAATATACAGTATACTTAAATAAGATTAGAAGTAGTATGTGACAAATAACATCCTTCACAATTTCTCTATAGAGACGATGAACATCTTTCTTCGGCTATTTAAATAGAGTTTTAAATACTAATTTCTAAAAGCTTCATATTTCAGTGTATAAAAATCTTTTGCAATATCTATTTAAAACAAGTCTTGGCTCAGATCATTCAACATGTTCCACACACTATTAAAATATCATTTTAAGAAGCTAACCGCCTGATCATTTTTAGTTTAATTCCAAAAGTAACAAGATAAAACTGCCTTCTTAAGTCATCTTTTCCTTTATGTATTCAATTATATTCTCAGCTTAAAATACTTAAAATAAAAATTGGCACTTGTCCATTCACTGATGGGTATTTTTAAGTTAGAAAGCAGTAACATATCAAATTAACCACACAATGGCAGGCTTATTGTCAGACACTGAGCATGGCCCAAATCAAGATTTTCATTACCACTACAATGGACTTGAACATTTTCACCTTAATTGCAAGTTTTTACATTTCAATCGAATAGACTTTGACTTAATAGACTGTAACACAGTCCAACTACAATCAATCTAGCAAACTCTTACTTCACAATCTCTTGAAATCACCATAGATTTCTTTCACCTCTAGTCAAGGCTTGGAAACTCCCTGAATGCTGTTGCATTTGCCACTTCATAACAGTAATGCAACTTCTACTATATTCTATTACTACTTCTGTGGGTTCAAATATAATGTCAAGCATCTACTGGACTATAAAAATGTTTGAATCTGAAATTAGAAAAAAAAAAGCTTGGAAATTATTCAGTCCAACAACCTCATTTAACAGATACAAACACTGATGCAAAAACAGGTTAGCACACCAAGGTCAACAGTTAGAATTAAAGAAAGAATTAAAACACAGATCCAGTGAGATTTTCACCATAGCAATGGAAAGATGCCCATCATAAGATGCCTATATGATAAAATAAACATGCAGTTTATAGTCCAAAGAAATTTTAAAATTTATCATGCTATATTCATGATAAGTCATTTTTCATTCTGATCATATTAGAAATATAGGTCAAGACATGGTGACCCAGGCCTATAATCCCAGCGATTTACTAGGAAGGCTCACAAGTTCAAAGTCATCCTCAGTAACTTAGTGAGACCCTGTCTCAAAATAAAAAGGGATGGGGATGTTGCTCTGTGGTTAAGCAATCCCTGGTACGGGGGGGGGGGGGGGGGGGGGGGGGGGGGGGGGGGGGGGGGGGGGGGGGGGGGGGGGGGGGGGGGGGGGAAATACACACACACACACACACACACACACACGGAAAATATTCTGTCTGATACGATTATCTATTCCTTCTCTACTATGCTTTCTCAAATGTTCCCATTAACTACACTCAGCTCGCTGATTCTTTGTTGTTGTTGTTTGAGATTTTCAATTAGTCTTTTTTTTATTTGTTCTTTTTAGATATACATGACAGTAGACTGTATTTTGACATATTATACATACATGAAATATAACTTATCCTAATTAGGATCCCATTCTTGTGGCTGAACATGATGTGGTGTTATGCTGGTCGTGTATTCATATATGAACATAGGAAAGTTATATTCAATTCATTCTACTGTCTTTCCTATTCCTTCCCCCCTTCCCTTCCCTTCATTCCCCTTTGAGCTTGCAGATTCTTAAAATGTTGGACATATTTTCTCCACATTATTCTGTAAACTTTGGTGCATAGAAGGTCATGATAAAACATTTATCTGGTATCACACTTTGCCACCTAAAACGAAATCAACCAGATTTCATCAATCTGGATTTCATCTCTATATACACCTGCATTCTTTAAAATATATATATATATATATATACACACACACACACACACACACACACACACACACATATACACATATATACGTATATATATGAAAATAGACATCTGAAAATAGTCTATGAAACAGACCTTTCTTATATCAACTCAGAACCTTCAAAATAAAGATATCTGGACAAAAATATGATATGCATTTTTAGCAACTTTTCCTACAGTGGGTGGCACTATATGTGCTCAATACATATTTATTGAATGAATAACATGCTTACATTGTACACTATGGAATCTCCAGTACTCTGGCTATGTATACTTAAGAATGCTAACTTAAGCAAAAGAAAATAACAATAAATGTACTATCTGGTAATCATACATTATTTTTATAAGGTTTAAGTAGTTTCAAAATGTTTCCAATAGAAAGAAACTAAAAAAAACAAATGTAGCAATTCATAAATATAAGGTGACAACGTAAATGATTACAGCAAATTATGCTCAGTTATAGGCTTTCCTAAAGTAACATGGAAGTCCAGACTAATTCCCAGAGAATGCAGACACATTTTTTTCAGCAGCATATTGTTTTTTTTTAAAAATATTTTTTAGTTGTAGTTGGACACAATACTTTTATTTAATTTATTTATTTTTATGTGGTGCTGAGGATCAAACCAGGTGCTAGGCAAGTGCTTTACTGCTGAGCCACAATCCCCAGCCCTCAGAAGCATATTGTTGACAATTCTAGATTCAATCCAGAGACACAAATACTCTCTGGACTAAAACACCAGAACTCCAAAGAAGATAAAAAGGACCCATAAATATGAGTAAGCACTACAGTACACATCCTATTTTCATTATTAGGTCCTATTCTAGTGAAGAGAACTTCAACTAACAAAAACAAAACAAAAAAAAAAACTTACCAAAAGTAAACATAACAAAATTGTAAACATTATGTAGGAAAATTTTCATTTCGTTTTCTATTTAAAACTTGGGGGAGTTCCTGGTGCAGTAATCTATAGACTGTCCTAAGGGCTTAGTTTACATTCCTAATAGTTAAATTGTCAGGACCTTAAAATGAACTTCAGTGGAAGAGGAATTAATCTGTCAGAAAATAATAATCTATCAACTAAAAAAAAGTCACTCCATAAAACACTATCAATTCTAATATTGTTTCTCCTTTCCCCCAACTCAGTTTAGGGAAGGAAAATATTTTTAAAAATGTTTATGAGCTATTTTAAGCAACTTTGTTAATTTGGGAGTGAAAACAACAACAACAACAACAGGGTTTTCTGACATTTCCTTTATGCTGAAAAGGACACATGGGCACCCAGAGAAATCAAAAGCACAGAAAGCAGGCTTACACTTTTTCCTCAGATGCTAACTGCAGTGGATAAGGTCACGGTCAAAATTCACAAGCTCATTTAAACTTTCATGGCTCTCTCAAAAGCTGCCTATCACGTTTCCTGATCCTATATCTAAGTAGATTAAAACTGCAGGAGTTTCTTGCTGTAAGATCAGCAGGAGGCTATTTCAGACCCTCAAACCGCAGTCCGCATAGCCCGCAGCGGTGCATCTTCCTCCACTCCCGGCTGTGGTGTTAAGCTAGCCTTTCCAAAGCGTTCTCCTCCGGCCTTTTAAACAAACCCCAAAACCGGATGTAATCAACTCAAGACCACCTTTCATCCGCGTCCACCGGGACCCCTCCAGCTGTCACCGCCCCAGCCGCCCTTCCGCAGTCGGTGACTTCTGCCTGGTTCCCCAAGGAGAGGGAGGAGGTGTGGGGAAGAAGACACCCCGCCAAGAGCTCTTCAGCCTGCACAGCGGCAGCGCGATTCAGGAGAGGAGCAGAGAAGATGCTCAACACTAGTGCCATATTCACATTGGCTTTTTCTTTGCCAAAAAGACTCCTCGTGTCCACTAATATTGCCTTTAAAGGAAAAAAGATCCTAAGCACTAAAGCTGTTGCCCCAAATCTCCTAGCACTCCAGTAGTCTCACCTCTGTCCTCTCGCAGGAGGTTCTGAACCGGACCAGCCGGGAATACCTACACCTGCCCTCCCGTGGAGGGCACCGGCGGCCACACCGCACCGTCCCCCTCCCCCAGCAAGGGAGCGATCACCCAGACCCGGACCCGGACCCCAAGCAGCCCCCGCTGGGGCTGACAGACGAGGCGGAGCTGTGCCCCACACAAACTTCCCACTTCCCCAGCTGCTAGGACCGACCCGCGGGTGGACGGACGGGGGTCGGCGCAGGGCTCAGATGCAGAGAAGCCCTCTCATCCAGCATCCGGCCCTATGTCCAAAGAGGGCGCCAAGTGGCTCGGGGCTGCCCGGAGGAGCGGGCGCAAATTGTGGGGCTAGGGACACCGAGGCGGACGGGCAGCTCCGAAAGAGAGCAGCCAAAGGGCTGGGGACCCGCTGACCCCGCCGGCTCGGGCTCTCCGCCCCGCCAACAGCTGCAGCGGGAGACGGAGGGGGGCGCGAAGGAAGAGGAGAAGGAAGGGGACTGCGCGCTGCAGCCAAGCCCTTACCGAGTGGTTTACCCCCCACATCAGGACGCTGAGTAGAGGGTCGCTGGCCCGAAACAGCTTCACTTTCTGCGCTACGAAGTGCTTCTTCTTGGTCTTGGTCTTGCTCGCCAGGACGGAGGACCCCAGGTTGCCAGGGGTCGCCATGGCCGCCTCCTCCGTCCCCTCCACCGCCGCGCTCCCGAGACCGGGGACCCGCCCTCTCTACACACCGGCCAGGGGAGGCAGCCGCATCCCCTCGGCGGCGGCCCCGGCGCGCAGTGTCCCGCTCCGCCCGCCGCCGCTGCCGCTGCCCGCGTGCTCAGCCCGGTGCGGCTCGTGTGCCCGCTCCGCCCGCTCGGCCCGGCTGGGGCAGGAGGCTGCGCTCAGCTCGCGCCCGGCCCGGCTCCCGCGCCCGCCGCGGCTCCGCGCTCTGCCCGCGGCTGGACCAGGCGCGCCGCGAGGGCTTCCGCGTTGGGCGCCAGCGTCATGACGCAGGGGGCGGGCGGGCAGCAGCTGCGGCGCCGCCGGGCGGGGCGCGGCGCGGCGGCGGCGGGACCGTTAGGCTGCGCCCTCCACCTCCGGGTCGGGCTCCCGCTCGGTAGCTTCCAGGCGGTCTCCTGTACTCAGGCGAGCTTGGCCAGCAGCTCCTGGCCCGCTTGGGAAGCCGCGCGGTGGGTAGTTCGGTGCCACGAAGACTCCGGCGGAACACTGCCTTCCGCTCCCCGGGAAGAAAGGAGAAAAGGATGGGTTTGTGGGGGTGGGAGGTCTAAGGAGGGGAGTCCCTAGAGGCGTGGGTCAGCGGAAGGAAGCTGGCCCTGGGAACCGCGACTTACCAGTGCCAAGGGCCAGGAGAGGTAGTGAGACCTGAAATGCTGCACCGAGACAGGAGCTTCCCTAGCACCTAGGGAAAGGATCGTGGCACGTGGTCAGCCGCCTCCCAGAGCGCCCCTGAAATTGACTTCTTAATCCCTTTGAGACTTTTAACTGTCAGGCATTCCCGCACTGCGCGTTTTGCAGAAGGGAGACTCCCACCTAATACACTGAACTACTATTCCCATCCCACCCCTGGGTTCCTCATGGAAAGTCCTTGGTTTGGCCGAGAGAATCATGCCCCAAGCTGTACCTTATGCTTCGAATGCATCACGGTGCTTCTTGCCAACCCTTCTCTCTTCCCTGTATATTCACCTTTTATGGAAATCTCTTTGCTCTCTTCATCCTCATTATAGGAATACCTGTTCACCCCCAGGAAGCTGCCATTCCAAGCATTTCAAGCTGCCATTCCAAGCTGAGGCCATACATTTCCTCTGCCTCAGCCTACCCATACACCCAAAGGTGTGTTATTTCTTATTATTACTGCACTCAAATATAGTGAATACCTTCTGTGCCTCTGGTGTTTTGCTTGGTTCTATCAGGGATACAAAGGAAGACAGAACATGGGGGCCATGGTTGAGGGGAGAGGCAGCAGATCCTGTGGTCACCTTCGGTTGTGTCCCTTCTTCCTTAGTTCTTTAAACACAGATGTTGCCAGAAGGCCTCTGGTTCTTTCTGGCTTCCTTCATACTATTGTCTAAAATAATATCTACTTCCTTGGAATTATTCATCAGCCCCCTTCATGGCTTAAAGAAAAAAAATTCTAAATTTCTAGTAAGACCACTATGCTTCACGTGTAGCCCTTTTATTTGGTTGATCAAATTAACGTCTCTGAGCCTCAGGTTCTTTGTATTAATGGACATAATTAGACATAAATATCATGTTAGGGAGTACTTTATAGGATGTTTGTTAGAATAAAAATCAACATTAGCTAATGGCCATGAAAGCCCTTTGTAAACCACCCAACACAAGGTAAAATGTAGAGTACTCCAAATGACCCAAAAACTCTCCCTTGAGCTCAGAGAAATGCCTGGTTGAACATGTCTGCATCATTTGTCCTCAGGCACCTTTACAAAGGTGTCTAAAACCAAGTTTATCATCTTCTGCTTCAAGCACATTGCTTCATCTCTTGTATTATATTGGAAATGGTATTCATACCATTCAGTCAACCCATTACAAGTTCATTTATTTAACAAATTTTCATTGACCCAGGCTTGAGAGTGTCGCATCATTATCAATTATTGCTTTTCATCACCACTCCATATAACCCCCTTACCAGATCCTGCCCTTGAAAACAATTATGTTCAAATCTTTTCTTCTCTGGTGCTTTCCTTATCCTCTTAGTTGAAATTAATCCTTCCACTTCAGTGCTTCTATAGCACTTTATTTGTTTCATAATAGCTATTATACTTAATTGTATATTAATAATGCAAGACAATGGGCTTTTTGCAAATGCTGAAAAACTGAATTTAATGATGACAAAGTGCCGATAGAGCCTACAGGAAGAGGAAATGGATACCTGTGGCATTGTCAGGCAAGGTTTCATACAGGAGAGTAGCAATCTATGGAGTGGGAGCAGAGACTAATGTCATTCCTATGAGAGGCAAAGGGCAAAGCCTCGGGAAATGAAAATCCAGGTGGTGTTTTTAGATAGGAAGAGACTGGTAGGGCATAATTCTGGGTGATTTAACTTACTTTGATGACATTTAACACGATGCCATTCACAAATACATCATTAAATGATTTTGCCAATAATCTTTCGTGTTATCTTTGTGTTCTATGGAGGACATACAATGCAGGAGTTCTAGAATCACAGAAATGACTTCAAAAAGTACCTAATCCAATTCTCAAATTGTATACATTATATAGACAACTGAACTCTAGAGAAATGTGACTTGTTGGGAGGCAAGAAACTGGCACTTTGCTTCCTACTCCCAGAATCCCTCTACCACTAAGTTACACTCCTAGTCCTTTTTAATTTTGAGAGGATCTCATTAAATTGCCAAGACTGGTCTCCAGCTTGTTACCTTCCTGCCTCAGTCTTCTGAGCAAACTGGATCATAGGCTGTGCTGCTGAACCTAACTTTTTTGGTGATGCAGGAGATTTCAATCTCACAAGGGACATGCTGTAACACTGAACTACAACCCCAGCCCAAGAAACTTTTTTCGGTAAGTCCAGGGTGTACCCGCTTCTAAAGCCTCCTCATGAACCTGGTATGTCCCCTTCCCCATAGCACCTAAAGCAAAGTTTTGATTAATAAATTGAAAGGAAAATTTCATAGGTGAAGTTTCCACAGGAAATGTTTGTGCAAGATTTACTTATAAATACTTAATTGGGAAATACCATAGGCTAGGCATAATGTTTCAGATCCACAGCTAAATACTATATGGGTTTAACGATCTAACAATTTGATCACTGTTTTCCTTTGATGTTTGCATGATATTGAAACAATTGGTGTGTCCTGCTTGTACTGGACTAGGCATCTGGTTCAGTTTGCTTACATTGTCAAGGATTAGAGAACCCAGACCACCAGCATTTACCAAAGGTCTTGAAAAGAGGTGTGATTAGAGACAAGAGCAAGTGGGGCCTCAAGAAAGGCATGTGGTTGTGTCAGTCAAGAACCTGCTCTCTGTGTCCCTTACTCCCCAGGCCACACCCTTTTGTATTTGAACTGTTGGTTGTTCACCCAGTCACCAAAGTCATTGAAGTTTCAAGAAATGCCCCAGCAGCAAAGTTCATTAAGAAGAAAAAAGAAAGTGGGAAGATCCAAAGGCTACCAGTACTGGATTCATTATACTTCTTGTTGCTGTTGTTTTGATTTTGCTTTTTTTTTTTTTTTAACTATAGTCAACTTACTATATCATAAAACAGTATGAGTCCACATCATCAAAATAACAATAATAAATAAGCAGAATGCTCAAAGTCTTAGGATGACTAAGTCTAAAGCCAGAAATGGAACTTGAAATAGTATAGATACCATGATATTTATATTATTATTACCTTTTTATAAAAAAATACTTCCTCAGTTGAAGAATTCCACCTAGAAATTATCAAGAAAGGAAATCACTAGTTCCCTTGATTTAGTGTTATTTGGATACATTTCTGCTTTTCATTGCTTTATGTAGAAAACAGTAAGATGTGGGATAATTCTTCAGTCTTCTGTGGTGTCATCCAGAACCTTCATATTTGAAATTGTTATTATTTTGGAAGACCGTTTTTAAAGTATATATATATATATTGTCAGACTTATCCAAAAAGCTATAAGTGGGATCCAAATGCAGTAAGTGGACTTCAAAAATTCAATTATGATATGTGAATTACTCTTTGGAGAGAGATATTAACAGGTGCGACAGAGCTTACTATCTGGGAGTTCCCAGGAAATGCTATGCTTTTCAAATACCTTCTGGACTGACTGGGGTATGGCACCAGCTGGTTGGGGTTTTCCACTTCAATTAAAATATTAATGGTGACTCTTCTGGCTTGGGTAGCTGGCTGGGACATGTGGCAGCAATTGTGGTAGCAATTCCAGGAATCTACCAGTTAGTTGGCACCTATTTGGTTAGTCTGATATTGAGAGGCTGGACTTGGAAAAGATCAGGTATGAGGGGCTTACAAATGCACCAATCATTTCCCAGCTGTCTACTCTTCTCCATTCTTTAAGCAGAGTCCAAGAACTAAAGCTAGCCCCTTGAAAGTAAGGAAGCTATATGGAAGAAATGAGTCAATTTCCAGAGCATTATATTTTTATTACATGCACTTTCATAATAAAAACAGAAATTTCCAATGTTAGAAAAGCAATTAAGTGCAGGATTCCAGTAGATCCATTTGGTAGATTGTGGCACCCAATAAAAATGGTATTCTAAGGCTAGGGGTGTAGAGTGTGTTTATCATGTGCGAGGACCTGAGTTCAATCCAGAGCATCAAAACCAAATTTATCTTTCACAGAAAATATGATGGCATAATCATTAATCATTATTGATTGCTAATTATTAAAAGTCATAATAGTAATGTAAGTGAAAATAGAATACAATTGCATATATGATATTGTTTTGATATGTGTGTAATATAAAACACTAAAAAATACTAAAAATACATCGTAGTGTTGACTATATATGTTGGCTATATCAGGGGTAAAGTTGGATTATAGAGGATTTTAAAAATATATTTGCCTTCATTTTCCATTTTTTTATAAGGTGAATATATATTACTTTTATAATAATGAATTTTAAAAATGCAACCATGTTCCATCATTAAATAAGAAACATGGTAATGGCATTCAACATACTAACCCAATTTCTGTACAAGACAGACTTTTTGGTGCTCCTTGCTTTTATTATTGCGATTAGGTAAAGGTGAAGAAAGCCTGTAGCAGAACAGACCATTGTCCTCTCTGTGGGAGGGAAGAGAACTCCTCTGAGTTTGCAAAGAATTCTTAAAAAAAAAAAAAAAAAGAAGAAGAAGAAGAAGAAGAAGAAGGCTGCAAACAGGAAAAAGAAAAAGTATCATTTTACTATTGGATATCATTTGCCCAATGCAGAGGGTCTGAGTTTTTCAGGGAACTGGAAAAAGTTCAAAATGTGAAAAACAAAAATATTGACTTCAAAAGAGGACAGCAAGGTCAATACCAATAATAATCACTTGAGTTAATGTCTGCAAAACATAATACTGTTTATTAAATCCAAATTTAGAATACAAAAGTGACAATACTTATAAGCAATTTGCAAGATAGTTTTTCTTCTTTGATAAGTACACATAGCGATTGATAAAAATAATAGCCAATTGTAGTTAATCATAGCTAAAAATTCCATGAGAAAAATTATAAAAATCTTTTCTAATGTATTTTATAGCAAAAGTTTTATATTAAATGTAGGTTATGAATGTATTTTAATATGTTTGATACAACAAATGTATGAAACCTGTGGAAATAAGAATGCCCATCACTTGAGGTAGTTTTTAAATGCCCTGGGAAAAGGGGGTTGCTATGGTTGGAATGTATCTGTTAAATTTCATGTATTAAAAATCGAATCCCCTAAGTTATAGGTTAATATTTGAGAGGTGAGACATTTGGGAGGTGATTGGTTATAAGGGTTCATCCCTCATGGATGGATCAATCCACTTGTGGATTAATGGCTCATCAAGGAGTGGTTTTGTTATAGAATTTTCCTTTCTCCAGCACACTTGCTCTGTCTCACCAGATGATATCCTCTGCCATGTTCATGATACAGAGGAAAGGCACTCACCAGATGCTGAGCAGATGTAGGCACCATGTTCTTAGACTTCCCAGCCTAAAACAGTGAGCCAATTTATTCTTTATACATCTTTATAAATCACCTGTTTTCAGGCATTTTATTATAGTACCAGAAAATTGACTATGACAGAAGAATTTATTCTTTGTTGATCAACAATGTCCATACAAATTGGTATGACCTTCAGGCCAGAAGCCAATGGTGCATAAAAGCAGAGGAATTTGATCTTAGCCTGAGTTGTTTGTCCTGGTCTAGGGAAGAGACCATGATGTCTAGAAGCCAGAAGCAAGGGCCCTCACCTTTTGAAAGCTGGTAAGGATTATACTAGGAACTGAGGAAGCCCTGAAAAACTCCTGTGAGTTTGCCCAAACTCCTGACTGTAGCAAAAGTTAAGTGTGACAACTGTGAAGGAGGGTATTTTTACTTTTTTGCTCTCAGAGCTATTTTTCATTTACATTTAAAATAAAAATGAATTTGTGCAGTTAATATTTATTATTCCTACTATGTGCCAGATAATTTTCTAGGTGCTGCATATGATTTCTTCCTTTATATAGTTAACAGTCTGAGAAGATAAAGACTACCAGCTGGCAAACAACCATATATTTGCAAATAGGAATAAAGTTTCTAAAGGTAGTAGGAGAAAATAGGTAAAATGAACAGGAAGAGCCCCTCCAAGGAAGACCTCTAGAAGTCTGAAAGAAAAGGAGTTGCTTGTATATGGAATGAAGTGAGAGATGCCTGGAAAGAGGTATCACCAATCATGAGAGCTTGTACCAGGACCCAAAGGAGGCCTATGCTGGCTAAGCAGGCAGGCATCAGGTCACTGAAACCCTGGCAAGGAATTTGGATTTTATTATCAGTACAACAGGAAACTGAAGATTTTATATACATATAAAATCTTCATATAAAATATTTTCCCCCCCAAAAAAGTCAGTGGCTCTTTCCTATGTGGAAAACAGATCAAAGAGATTTAAATGTCAAAATAGGGAAATAAGAAAACAATTACAGAAATCCAGATAAGAGATGACGGAAGAATGGACTTAAGTCTTGGCAATAAAGATAATGGGGGGAAATAGGCGAATTTGGCTACCAGGGGCAGCAGTGGCTGCAGGTAGAGAAAGTACAAACTAGGCTTCATTGCCTAAGGTGGCTCGTAGGGAAAAGATTGCAGTCACTCCTTTGTGCTTTTAACATGCCTGCTACCAAGGGTATCCTGCTCTTTATGAGGGTGAAATCCCCCCTAAAGACTGCTTTAATGGAGGTATTTTTATTTTAAAATATACCACACTGATGCTTCACTAAAGAAAATCTAGAGAAATGATTCTAGAATATATTTGAAATACATCCAAAGAAATGTATCTTGAGATTACCATAAGGAAAAGTATCACAGCCGTCTTTGTGCTGTCGTGTCTAATAATTAGAGAGGGGGTGATCTGTAGTCTCCACTGCCATTTGTGAGCTGAATAGAAGTTACAAAGCAGTAGCCTTGAACATCGTGAAGGAAAAACGTCTGCCTGTCCCACTAGTACTACAAAGTGCCTGTGTTGATTAGCCCCTGCAGTTCCTGTCCATCACCCCAGGGGTAAGAAGTGAAGAGTTGAAGAGGAACCAGGAGTCCCAGAGAGATTCTCACTGCTACCCAAGCTGTTTCCACTTCCTCCTTGCTGCTCTCAGTTCCTGAAATTAGTCACTGCCACCTCCTGCAGAAGCAGAAGCAAAAGCAGCCCCAGAACCATCAGTCAGGAGGCATGCTTTAATGGGACCCCAAACCCATCTAAACCCTCAAGCCTTTGCTCCCAAACCTGGAGAACCTATAAGACTTACCCCAGCTGATTGTGCTGGAGTCTACAAATCCACTGCAACTTCTGTTTCATGTCTAGTCAGATCTCAGAATTCTGTCCCTGAGCTTTCTCACTATTTCAGATTTGGGTGCTTGATGCAAAGTGCTATCTACTTTCATGTATCTAATCTCATGTTCCTCCTGTCACCTCAGACTTCTCCCACCAACCACTTTCTCAAGACTTGTAAAATCTCAAGAGAGATGAAAAAATTGGGCTCTATGGGCTTTAAGACTCAAAAAACAAAAAATAAACAAACAAAAACCTACCTTGTAATTCCCTTACATAGTTTTAGTGCTAGCTAGCATTCCAGTGTCGAACTAAAAGGAAGCTACAGATGAAATCATTGTTACATAAAGATCCAGGCCTGAATTTTAAAGACATGGGACTGTGGATCATTTATCATATTCATGTAATTTATTTGTGCTTTCATCTTAAATATGGCATGATTCTTCCTTGGAGAGTTGGTAGATGTTATAAAATTTACTTTCCATGAAGGATGCTGTTTTTGCCTTTGTTAATTGAGGCTTTTCTATCTTGGCTTTCAAAATCAAAATTTAAGTAGGTCATAGTACTGGTATTTTAAAACTTGATAAAATATAACTCAGGGACTGAAGTCAGAAATAGGCTTATTATAATTTTTCCTCATTGATTTATCCCAAATAGCTTGAAATCCTAGAAGAATCTCAGCTCAAAGATAAAGAAGACACATCTCTGGTTCTTGAGAGGGTCACAGTGTGGTGGAGAAGCTGAACCCATAAGCCAACCATTTTCAGCACATGCTATAGCAAGGCCCTAGGGTTGGTTCTCTGGATGCCCCAAGGAAGGAAGAACCACTTGATCAACTGTGGGGGCAGGAGAAGGAGGGAAAGTAGAGTGGGCACATCCAAAGAAGGAGATCCCGAGGTGATGGTACTTGAGTTAAAAAAAATTTATTCAGCATAATAATATCTTCTTATTTACACAAAATTAATTATATTTCTTTAAAAAGCACAAACAGTACAGAAGTGCATGGACTAAAAAGGGAAAGTCCCTCCTTCTACACCTCCACCCCTGCTTCCCACTTTCCCCTATCCCCTGTGCTCCCCTGCTGTCTTAATAGGTCCTCCAAGGTCCTTTCTGTGCACATATATGTACATGCACTAGTATATGTTTGCTTTTATAAAAATGACAATGTACTGTACATATTATTAATAAAAAGAAAGAAATCATATTTATTCCTTTCTATTTAACATTATATCTTGACGATCTTTCCATATTAGAATAACAAGAATGACTTTCTTTATCACAAATGTCATGTATACAAAATTTTTGTAATTTCCTTTTTCTATCCTGTACTTAATTTGGCATTTAGCTCAGTTGCTAGCTAAATTACAGAAACCTTGATTGAGTCTCTTCTAGTTTAAACTCAGACAAATTCTGAGTTTCTCTCAGTCTCCAGTAGAGAATACTTGGTGAAAGTTAATCCTTCTCTCTCTCTCTCTCTCTCTGGTGACATAAGATGCAGGTAGAAGGATTGTACGCTCTGGCTTTGGAATAGAGATCACTGTTGGATTGTTGGTCTGCTTGTCTCCACAAAGGTGTCTCCATCACAATGCGGCCTTTTCTGCTCAGGCCTGGGCTCCTGGAACTTCTCAGCCAGGCAGAGCTGCTCTTTCCTCTTAGCCACCATTGCCACTCTGAGAGAGTCACGTGGTTTGGGCTTCCCTGGGGCTTCTCCCCTGGACCCTCAAGTGATCAGCACTATTAACTGCTCTGGTCCTGCCTGCTTCTTTTCTGTCAAGCTTTCAGCCTCCTTGGACACCCCTAATAAGAGAGGCCGAGATCTTCTCTGCTTTGAGATGCCTTCTGGCCCACACCAGAGCCCATTCCACTGTACTCCCATGCTGAGAAATCTGCTACACCAGCAGTTTTGTAGAGACTGGACGATTGCTTCAAGTAGCAATGTTTCCAGCTCTTGATCAGGTTTTTCTCTCTCTCTCTCTCTCTCTCTCTCTCTCTCTCTCTCTCTCTCTCTCTCTCTCTGTATGTGTGTGTGTGTGTGTGTGTGTGTTTTCATTTCACAGTCATTAAAACGGGTATCCAGTTGGCCATTGTTACTTCACAAGTCAGGGAAGGTGGCCACCAAGAAGCCCTGCCTTACCAAAACTTCTGCACAGAGCTTGCTTATTCCAGCATCCCTTTATCAGTTCTATGGCAGGTCTGAGATTGGGCCTCTTGGGACTATGTCCACAATCAGCCCAACGCTCTAACTGACCACGACTTGGTCCTGTGCTCACCATCATACCAAGATAGAGGAAGGAGCTGTTGTGATCGACAGCTCTACCATCTCGTTTCTAAGTGATATAGAAAGGATTGGTTTTCCAGAGGAAGAATTCTGAGCAGATTACAAAGAAGCATATATAGTATTGTTTGCAGTTTTGTTTTTTGTTTTTTTACAACTAAGAACAAAATTTCAATGTACTGCTTTATAGATATCTTTTTATACAGATATACTAGATTTATCTAAGTACCTTGAGGTGAAATTGATGGATTATGGAAATTTACTTTATGATGGTATGTGAAAATGCAGTTTTTTTTTCTCACTCTCACCAACTCTTAGAATTGCCAGTCTTTGAAAATGTTGCCAATCTAATGAGCAAAATAGGACCTTTGGTTTTTAAAAAATTTACATTTCCCTAATTAAAGGATGGAGATAAGCCACCTTTTCATACTTGCAGACTCTTGTAGTTCAAGTTCTGGGAAGCAGAGGCTGAAATGAAGAATTAAGCAATAAAAATTAAGAAATAAATGAATTAAGGTGCAGGAAGCTATTAGGGAGTACTCTATTCATTAACATCTGAGAGGATGGGAATAAGCAAGATGGGCAGAGGGAGAAGTTCTGCTTCCACTTGTCACAACTAAGGTCTCAACTGACCCCTGGTGATCTCTGAAGCTAAGATGGCTTTTTGAATTGCCCAGGATAAAGCATGGTGGTCAGAGCCCCAGATCCTCCAGTTGTTGGATGAAGGGTACCTGGGAAGTGCATGCTCTTGGATGAGGCGAGTCTTTTCCACTGACAGCAATTCCCAAAGAGGGCTGGTTAGAGCTGTCAGCCAGCAACACTTTCAGCACTGGAGAAATAAACCCTTCATTCAGTACCAGAGCACAGCACAGTACAGCAGACAGTATGCTCAGTATATTCAGAATTTGTGAATTGTTTGTTTAAAGGCTTCCTGTTTCCTTATTGCTTTGTACTGAGGCTTTACCTTGGATACAAATCCTTTGTATATTATATGTGTTACAATATTTTATTTGAGTCGATCATTGGCCTTTTTGTTAAAGGGTTATTTATTTATTTTTATTTTTTTTAAGAGAGAGTGGGAGAGAGAGAAAGAGAAAGAGAGAGAGAGAATTTTTAATATTTATTTTTTAGTTCTCGGCGGACACAACATCTTTGTTGGTATGTGGTGCTGAGGATCGAACCCGGGCTGCACGCATGCCAGGCGAGCTCGCTACCACTTGAGCCACATCCCCAGCCCCTGGTTATTTATTTTTAAAAACTAGTTGTTTCTATGTACTCAAATTTGCTCATCTCCCTTCTCCAAGATTATAAAAATATCTCATATTTTTTTAATATTTATTTTTTAGTTGTAGTTAGACACAATATCCTTATTTATTTTTAGGTGGTGCTGAGGATTGAATCCAGGGCCTCACACATGCAAGATGAGCATTCTACCACTGAGCCACAACCCCAGGCTCCTCATATTTTCTTTGAATACTTTTATGCTTTTATTTATTTTTTAATGTCTAGCTCTTTAATTCCTCAGAAGTTAATTTTTTATTCATGATATGAAGTAATAGACCATACATTTAATTGGTTTTTCTTTACAGACTAATGTAAGAGAGCATACTAACCAGAATTAAATTTTTAATTTAGATGGGAAAGTTTTTTTACTTCTGATTTCTAGCAGTTTTTGTCTATTTTTTTCTCTTAATATCTCACTTTAAAATCACTGAATTTATATATTTTGGTATTCAGTTGACCATTGTTACTTAATTTAGAAAAAATAGATAATACTTAGGTAGTTTTTCATTGTCTTTTTGGCACCAGGAATAGAACTCAGGGATGCTTAACCACTAAGCTACATCCCCAGCCCTTTATTTGTTCTTATTTTGAGACAAGATCTTGCTAAGTTGCTGAGACTGGCTTTAAACTTGCAGTCCTCCTACCTCAGTCTCCAGAGCTGCCGGGATTATAGGTGTACCACTACACCCCATGACATTTTCTCTTTCTTGTGAATTTGAAGATGACATTGAGATTGCTTTAAATTCACAGACTAAATTTTTAGATATTACAATATGACAACATTGGGACTTCTTATCTAATGATAGAGTTGTCCAGTTTTGAAGTTTTTCTCTATGATCTTCAATAGATATTTATCATTTCATTCACATAGACCTTACACATTTCTTGTTAGGTTTGGTTCCATGTACTGTGTTCCCTGACCCTTTTTATCAATGGAATTTTTCTTTTATTCCAATGATGTATCTAGGTTTGATGGCTAGCGTTTTGTTGTGAGTTTGGTTAGTAATAATGTCTTTATCAATACATATTATATGGTTTTAGTAAAGATAAATTAGGAAACTTTACATATTTTTTTATGTCGAAGGAACTATTTAAATAAGATGTGAGTCATCTGTTCTTTAAAGGTAGAGTAGAACCCACTCATAAAATCCTCTTTACATAATGTCAATTTCTGAGTTTGAGGGTAGTTATTTAACCTGTTTATATCTAGTCAATTATTATAACATATGTTTCTAGAAAATTAGCCATTTAGATTTCATGTTTTATGGTTATAAATTACTACATGGCATTTTCTTGAAAATTAATATTGTTTGCACCAACAATTATAAACAATTTTCTATTAATAATGCTTTGAATTATATTTTATGTTTTTTTCTTGATCTTTTTCACCAAAATTCCAGTTTTTTCTTTATTCTTATTCTTCTTTTTCAAAAGGAAGTTTTATTGATTAATTTTAATTTCTTTGGCTCATTTTCTTATATCTTTAATTTTAGGTTTTACATCTCTTAACTAATTTCTTTTCTAGATTATTGAGCTGAATGATTAGATATTTTGTTTATTTTTAATCTCTTGTAATATCCACCTTTGTGTCCTTAAATGCTTCTCTAAGTACCACTCTGCCTGCACTCATTTTATATTTTATTTTTGCCCTTTTCTAAGTAGTTTGTAGTTTCCTTTTCAATTTTTTGAACGTAGCAATTATTTGGAAATGAAGGTCAAAACATAACAAAAATGTTCTCAATAAATAGCTCAGCTAAAATGGAAAAGAAGTCTCTAGAAGCTAGAAGTAGAGTGAGATATTTTAAATTAGTGGTAAGGGTGCCATGTCTGTCCATGTGACAGCTGATCTCTCAAAGGGCCTGAGAGACAAGCCTGTAAAGGTTTTAAAATCCAGGAGTAATGGCCTTGGTTAGCACAGTTTGAAAGTTGGAACTGAGCTGTGTTTTCAGGATGGCTCAAAAATCTGTCCTGCCTGTACTCTGCCCCTTACCTGACCAAGGAGCAAAGAAACCGTGCCATTCACCTAGGGGAGTGGCAGGAGACTGCCTTCTGCAAGTAGGCTAAGTCCACAGTGTAGCAGTTTTGCCAGTTTCCTATCAGTTTCCTATTGTGGTAGTTACAAAGTATGGTAAAATTAGAACACTGTAGCATGTCAGAGCTGTTCAAATTAGACCAAGCAAAGGGTCCCTCCTAGAAGGAGGCTGGCATGGGATTTGGGAGAATGTAACAAATTAGTAACTTTAAATAACAAGCTTATTATTTTATCCTTCTGGAGGTGCAAATCTAAAATGGGCTTCAGTGGGCTGAATAAAGTCAAGGTGTAGATAAAGCTGTGTTCCTTCTGTGGGCTCTAGTGGAGAACCCATTCCCTCGGTTTCCAGATTCTACAGGCTGTCTGCTTGCCTTGGCCCACAGCCCCTTCCTCCACTTCAAAACCCAGCAGCTTAACATCTTAACATCTCCAACTCTGAGCACTGCATTCATCCTCAGGTCTCCTTATCTTTCTGTGTCTATTACTCATTGCTTTCTCTGACATTGACTTCTGTTTCCCTCTTACAAAGACTTTAGTGATTATTCTGCTCATCTGGATAATCTAAGATAATCTTCCCTCCAAAATACTTAACTTGAAAGAAAAAACAAAAATCAAAAATGTTTATTTAATCACATCTGGGAAGTCCTCTTTCAAATCTTTTGACCATTTTAAAATTGGAATGTTTGTTTTCTTATGGTTGAGTTTGAAGAGTTCTTTGTATATTTTGGATACAAGTCATTTATCAGAAATAGATTTTGCAAATATTTTCTCCTAGACTGTGATTTATCTTTTCATTCTCTTATCAGTCTGTTTTAAATGTAAATCTGACTTATTGAGTTTTATTTCATAATCAAACATTTTACACTGAAACCTCATCACCAAGTCCAGAATCATGTAGATTTTCTCTCATGTTTCCTTCTAGATGTTTATAGTATCATATTATACATTTAAGTCTGTGATCATTTTGAGATAAATTTTGTTAAAGGGGTAAAGTCTATATATCTAGAACCTTTTTTTCTAGATTATTCCAGCATCATTTGTTGACAAGCCTAGCCTTCCTCTGTTGACTTATCTTTGCTCCTTTGTCAAAGACCAGTTCACTATATTTGTGTGGATATATTTCTGGATTCTTGATTCTGTCCTGTTGATCTATGTCTGTTCTTTTGTGATAATACACTGCCTTGACTACTATTGTTTTACAGTAATTTTGAAGTTTGCCTTTCTGTGTAAACTTTAGGATTAGTATTCAACATACATAAACTGGCTTGCCTAAATTTTGATTGGGATTGGATTGAACGTATAGATCAAATAAGGAAGAAATGGCATCTTAACAATGCTTCCTGTGTTATGTTGACTAAAGTAATAATAATAGGAGGTGATCCTTGAATTAAGCTTGATGTTAGCTGTAGGTTTCTTGGAAAATGTTCCATAGCAAATTGAGGAAATTCTTCTCTATTACTAGAGTTTTTCTCATGAGAAGGGGTTGGATTTTTGTCAAACACTTTTTGTGCATCAACTGATGTGATCATATGGTTTTCTTTTCTAGTCTGTTCACATGTGGATTGTGTTAATTGATTTTTGATTGTTGAACCATCCTGGTATAATGCTCACTTGGCTGTGTTGGATGATGCTTCTTACACATTGTTGGATTTGGTTTTCTAACTTCCTTTGACAATTGCAATTATGTTAATGAAAGATATCATTCTGTTAATTTTCTTTCTTGCAGTGTTTTCATATTGGAGGAATTCTGGCTTCATAGAATAAGTTACATAGTATTCCCCATGCTTCTCTTATTTGGAACAACGTGGGGAAAAATGTAGCACCATTTCTTCCTTCAATGTTGAGTTTAATTCTGCAGTGAAACCATAGATACCTGGGCTTTCCTTTATGAAAGGTTGTTTATTATTGATTCAAGTATTTTAGTAGAGTTGGGTCTACCTAGATATTTATCTGATATTTTTCCTTGTTCTAAATTCTATTTTATCTGAATTAATATAGCTACTACAACTTTCTTTTGCTGAATGCCGGGATGGCATATCTTTATTGCTTTACTTTTAATCTATTGATGTCTTTCAACTGTACCCAGCATATAGCTGGTATCTTATTGTATTTTTTATTCACTTTGATAATTTTGTCTTTTTTAGTTTTTATTTTTATTTTTAATTTTTCCATATTTATTAAGGTAGAATTGACAAATAAAAATTATATATATAGTGATGTGTTTGTGTGTGTATATATATAATATATATATATATATATATATATATATATATATATCTCAAAGTGCTTACTGCATTCAAGCTAATTATTATGTTCATCATCACACATACACACCTATTTTGTGTGTTTGTGTGGTGAAAACATTTAAGATCTACTCTCTTAAAAGATCTACTCTCTTAGAGAATTTCAGGTATACAATATAATATTATTTTTGTTGTGGTGGTGGTGGTGCTGGGGGTTGTATAAAACAGTATTATCAACTGTGGTTATCATGCTGTACATTAGACTCCAGAATTTATTTATCCTACATAGCTGAAACTTTGTACTCTGTGGCCAACACTACCCCATTTCCTGCTGTCTCTCCTTCAACTCCCAGAAACTAACATTCTACTCTTTTTTTTTGTGAGTTTGATTTTTAAAACTGAAATATAAGTGAGATCATACAGTAGGTGTCTCTTTGTGTATTTATCACTTAGTATAGTGTCCTCTGGGTTCACCCATGTTGTTACTAATGACAGAATTATCTTCTTTTCTTGGAGCTGAATGATATTTCTTTCTCTCTCTCTCTCTCTCTCTCTCTCTCTCTCTCTCTCTCTCTCTCTCTGTGTGTGTGTGTGTGTGTGTGCATGCACATCACTTTTTATTTTTCCATTTGTCCATTAATGAATGCTCAGGTTGTTTCCATATCATGGCTACTGTGAATAATGATGCAATAAACATAAGAATTCAGCTGTCTCTTCAAGATGCTGATTTGCTTGCTTTGGACATATATACCCAAGAATATAATTACTGGATCATATGCTTTTATTATTTATTTATTTATTTTTATTCTAATTTGTTATATATGATAGCAGAATGCATTACAATTTATATTACACATATAGAGCAGAATATTTCATATCTCTGGTTGTTACAAAGTAGAGTCAAACAATTTGTGTCTTCATACATGTATTTAGGATAATGATGTCCATCTCATTTCATCCTTATTTCTCCTTCCATGCCCCCTCTCTCCCCCTCCCACCCTTTTGCCCTATTAGAGTTTGTCTAATCCTCCCATGATCCCCCTCCCAACTCCACTATGAATCAGCTTCCTAATATCAGAGAAAACATTCAGCATTTGGTTTTAGGAATTAGCTTACTACACTTAGCATTATCTTCTCCAATACCATCCATTTACCTGCAAATGCAATGATATTATTCTCTCTTATTGCTGAGTAATATTCCATTGTGTAAGTACACCACATTTTCTTTATCCATTCATCTACTGATAGGCATCTAATTTGGTTTCATAGGTTAGCTATTGTGAATAGTGCTGCTATAAACATTGATGTTGCTGTGTCCCTTTCTTTAAGTCCTTTGGGTATAGACTGAGGAGTAGGCTAGCTGAGTCAAATAGTGGTTCCATTCCCATTTTTCCAAGGAATCTGCATACTGCTTTCCATATTGGTTGCACCAATTTGCAGTCCCACCAGCAATGTACGAGTGTACTTTTTCCCCACATCCTCACCAACACTTATTCTTGTTTGTATTTTTAATAGCTGCCATTCTGACTAGAGTGAGATGAAATTTTAGAGTAGTTTTGATTTGCATTTCTCTAATTGCTAGAGAGGTTGAACATTTTCTCATATATTTGTTGATTGATTGTATATCATCTTCTGAGAAGTGTCTGTTCAGTTTATTGATTGGATTATTTGTTTTTTTTTATATTTAGCTTTTTGAGTTCTTTATATATCCTAGAGATAAGTGCTCTATCTGATGTGTGAGATGTAAAAATTTGCTTCCAAGATGTAGGCTCTCTGTTCACCTCACAGATTGCTTCTTTTGCTGAGAAGAAACTTTTCAGTTTGAATCCATCCCATTTATTGATTCTTCACATGCTGTTTTTAATGTTTAACTTTTTGGAGGGAACTCCATTTTGTTTTTCATAATAGCTGTACTAATTTCCAATCTCAATAATAGTGTATACAATTCTTTGTTTCTCCCCATCCTCTCCAACACTTGCTATCTTTCATTTTTTTTGACAGCAGTCATTCTAACAAGTGTGAAGTGGAACGAGGCCTTAAATGAAAGGCCACAATGTGTGAGGTGAGGGCTCAATATGGTTTTAATTTACATTTTTCTGATGATTAGTAATGTGAACATTTTTTATATACCTATTGGCCAATGTATGTGTTCTCTGAGAAATGTCTAATCAAATTATTTAGTTTCTTATGATTGAGTTGTTTGAGTTTGTTATTTATTTTGGATATTGATCCTTGATTAGATGTATAAAAAAATTTCTAGTATCTTCTCCCACTTCAGAAGTTGTCCCTTCAAGTGGCTGATTGCTTTTTTTGTTGTTCATAAATGGTTTAGTTTGTGCAATCCCATTTGCCTACTTTTGCAATTGTTGCCTGTGCTTCTGCGGTCTTATATATATAATTTTGTGTGTGTGTGTGTCCAGATCAATGTCAAGAAGCTTTTCCCCTAATTTTCTTCTACTAGTTTTATTGCTTCAGGTCTTTCATTTACAGCTTCACTCCATTTCAGTTGGCTTTCATGTATGGTGTGGGATAAGGTCTAATGTCATTCTTCAGATAGATGTCCAGTCTTCTCAGCTCCACTTATGGAAGAGATTATCCTTTCTCCATTGTGTGTTCTTGGGAATCCTGTTGAAGATCATTTAAACCATAAGTACATAGATTTATGTGGGGATTCTATCCTGTTCCATTGGTCCATATGTTTGTATGCTAGTATCTAACAGTTTTGATTACCATAGTTTGTGGTAGAATTGTGAAAACAGGTAGTGTGATACCTCTAGCTTTGTTATATTTGTTCAAGATTATTTTGTCTATTCAGGTTCTTAATTTCTGTATGAATTTTAGGATTGTTTTTCTATCTTTGTGAAAAAAAATGCCATTTGAATTTTGATTGGGTTTGAACTTAATCTGTAGATTTCTTTGGATAGTATGAATATTTTAACAATATTAATTCTCCCAATCTGTAAACATGGAATATTCTATCCATTTGTGTCTTCTTCAACTTCTTTCATGTAATTTTCAGTCTGCAGATCTTTGCTCTCCTTAGTTGTTTTTCTAAATATTTTACTTTTTTATGCTATAATAAATAGAATTGGTTTCTTAATTTCTTTTTTTAGGTAGTTTGTTATTAGTGTATAGAAAAAACAAATTTTTTATACTTTGATTTTTTATCCTTCAACTTTGATTAATGCATTTCTTAGTTTTAACAGATTTTTGATGAGTCTTTAGGGTTTTCTATATACATGGAATAAAATCTACCAAAGTATGCTATGTATGTGTAGGAATGTACCACAATGAATTCCATCTTTACATATTTCCATAAAATGCCAATATTAAAACAGTAAATAAACAGAAAGAAGGGAGGCCAGTGGAGTACAGGAAGAGAAAGAGGAGTGAAGACAGAGGGGAGGGAAAGTGGAAGTACTGGAGACTGAAATGGAGCAAATTAAATTTCACACATGTATGACTATATCATAATGAACTCTACCATTATGTATAACTAAAATACACTAATAAAAACATTGTCTCACATGTGGGCTTTGGGGGACACCTCATAGGGAGAAGGGGCATGGGAGAAATAGATGAACTCTAGATAGGACAGAGGGGTTGGAGGGGAAGGGAGGGGGCATGGGGTTAGAAATAATGGTGGAACATTATGATCATTATTATCTAAAATACATGTATGAAGACATGTATTTTATTGGTGTGAATATACTTTTTATACAACCATATATGAAAAATTGTGCTCTATATGTGTAATAAGAATTGTAGTGCATCCTGCTGTCTTAGAAAACAAATAACAACAATAAAAAACATAACTTCTAGACATCATAAACTCCTGTTAGTTCTATCTTCAGGAAGGTCCATTTCTAGTTTCACCGTTTAATATACTTCTCATGATTCATCATCAATCCCACTTGAATTTACTACAATAACCTATCTGGTTTATCTGCTTTTATGTTTGTCCCCAACCCCCACAGTTTATTTGCAAAGTGGAATCCAGAAAGATCTTTTTTAAAATGTAGGTCATTTTGAACACCTTTCTACTCAAAACCCACCAACACTTTCCATTTTTCTTAGATTAAAGTCAAAGTTCTTTCAATAGTATACCCATTCCTATATGATCTAGCAGCCCCAATTGTCTCTCTCAAACTTCTCTGTTCTGACTACTTTGCTCTTCTTGCTGTGTTTGAAGTATCACCTGCCCCAGACCTTTGAACTTTGATTCTGCAACTGAGGTTGTCCCTTCCCAGAGAACTTTCTCCTTCACCTTTTTCAAGTCTTTGCTCAATAAATAAAAGTTTTAAAGGGTTTCTTGTATATTTAATCTCTATATTCCTTGAAGATTTGAGCCCATATTTTTTTTTAATTTTTATTTATTTTATTTTATTTTTTTTTTAATTTTTTATTTTTTTATTGGTTGTTCAAAACATTACAAAGCTCTTGACATATCATATTTCATACATTAGATTGAAGTGGGTTATGAACTCCCAATTTTACCCCAAATGCAGATTGCAGAATCACGTCGGTTACACATCCACAATTTTACATAATGCCCATTGAGCCCATATTTTATCTTTTCTTGTAACTCTAATTCATTATTGTTTATCTTCTCATGTGTCCAGGGGTTTTCGATTGCGAGAGTTTGAAATTCTTTGAGGTCAGTGAAGAATGTTCCTCTAGAGAGGATTTTTAGCGTGGGCCTCTTCATAAATAATGTGAACTTGGCTCCCCAAGCTGTGTGAGTGCATACTTGTGGCTACAAATGCTCAGGAGACTTTTTGCCCCTCTCGGCTTGCCCAGAGCAAAGGTTAAAACAGGCTCGCTATCTTTTTCACTGTGTATCTTTTCTGGTTCGACCGCTTATCATGCCATCATTAGTGGAAGTTCCTGGCTTTTGTGGGTAGCCTCTGTCTGATCTGCTTGGCTGTCAGATCAGATGCTGGCTAAGGAGCATCCCTCAGTTGCTCCTTAAATGCTGGCTTGAGTGCTTCATGCTTTCTAGTGCTTCATAGCCTCTGATTGTTTTCCTTTGCTTTCTGGAGAGCTGAGAAACATCTTTTTGAAATATGTATGTAAAAATTGTTCTGTACTTGGGTGGGTACACGCAATCCACCAAATTGCTAAAAATAGAAGTCAGGAGATAGCATTTTAAAAGGTAATGATTGAGAAGTTTTCAGAAAAATTTTAAAGGCTCTTATATAAGAAGGATGTCTAGTCTTGAACAGATTAAATTAAAAAATCAGAACCTAATCACATTATGGTAAACTGTATAATGTCAAAGACAAAAATATTAAAGCAGAGCAATTAGTCACCACACAAGAATGACAGTTAAACTGACAGCATTGGACACCAGATGACAATGGGGACGTAATTGTCAATTTAGGATAATATTCTGAGCTAAACTTTCCCACATCACTCCCAGGAGGCATAGTTTTTAAAAGTCTAACAATACAAAGTGGGGAGATCAGAACTTTCAGCCACAGCTAGAGGAATATAAATGGGTGCAACTTTCCAGCACAGCTTAGCAATGCATAGTAAAGGTGCAGAAGTGCCCTACCTATTCCCACCAATCCCACTTCCCCAAGAAATGCCTTTGCATACATCAATCAACGTAGATACAAAGGCACACACTGCAGAATTATCATAATGGCAAAAAATGAGAAGCAACTTAGTCAGTCAGTGAGGAGAATGAATCATTGAATCTAATACTTCACAGTTACACTTTAGTTCATTTATTTTAGAATAAACTTGATCTTAAGTATTTAAATGGATTCAGCTTGGTTATTTCATTTGGAATTTTAAAATATTGTGGGCAGATAGCTACTTACTTACATCATTTAAAATTTTTTTATGTTGTAGGGGATCAGAATACACCAACCCAGAACATGGTACTTTGGCGTAAGGATTACTTTGAGTTGAAGGCAATTAAGAAATTTCCCTCCCCCATCTGGCTAAAAGCAGCCCATAAATTTCCATTTGTTCAAGTGTCTCTCTTTCTCTCATAACAGAAGGAGGTAAACAACTCTTAATCACCAGAATTTTCAATTATCAAAGATGACTCTGACTTGTTTCAACCTGGGAAAAATCTGCACGCCTAACCTTCTGAAAAAACCCTTATCATCCATTAGTTTACCTTCCCATAGTTTGCCATCTCTAAAAATCTAACCCCCCTCTTCATTTGTTTTTTCACTTCTCTACAAATTTATTCCTTGTAAAGTGTTAAGTATGCTCAAATTCTGACCAATCCTGTTACTCCTATATGTATGAGCTACACATGTTAATAATTCAACTTTTCTTGGTTAATCTGTCCTCTGTTAGTTTAATTTCCTGAGCCCCAGATACAAAACCTAGAAGGGTAAAGGAAAAGCTGTGTTTTATTTCCCTATAATGCAAATCTTAAAATGTATGAAACAATAATTTTTATTGCTTATGGAAACATATATATAATTTATGGAATATATATATATATATATATATATATATATATTTCCATGTATTATTTATGGAAACATATATATAATTCAAGTGTAAAACCAGGTTGGGAAATTCACCATTTTAATAAGAATAGCTGTGCTTTCCAGAGAGGGGCAGAAGTAAATGGGATAGGATAGTATTATTGTATCTGTAGCATTTAATTCTTAAAAACAAAACAAAAAGACCTAAACAAATATGCAAAAGAATTAAGCTTTAAAAATATCCCCATGGCAGGTACATGTTTTTATGTTATCCTCTGTCCTTAGGTTGGAAATAGTACATAAAATATAAGTAAGAATATTTGATGCATTTTCCCATATGTTGAATATAGATTTTCTTAAAATATATCTCTTCAATTAAGTTTATTAATTATGAAACAATTCTCTATTTTCACTTATCTTTACAATTATTTTTAAGATTTTTAAAAATCAAATTCCCTTTTATATTAAAAGTTTTTACTTTATATATTTTGAAGTTACACTATTAGGTATTTAAAAATTCATGACTTTTGTATATTTCTGGTAAAAAATGTACATTTTGTCAATTTAAAATATCCTTCTTTATTCAAAAATATTTTTACCTTTTCTTGTTTTTTTTTTTTTTGAGGGGTGTGGTGGTGGGTACTGGGGATTGACCTCAGGGGCACTTGACCACTGAGCCACATCCCCAGCTCAATTTTGTATTTTATTTAGAGACAGCATCTCATCGAGTTGCTTAGCACTTCATGTGGCTGAGGCTGGCTTTGAACTCCTAATCCTCCTGCCTCAGCCTCCTAAACTGCTGGGATTACAGATGTGTGCCTCCATGCCTGGATTTTCTATTCTTAATATTGCTTTTTAGTTATGTTATTTCTGTGTTCCCTTATTTTCAAAATATTGGTGTCATTTTCCTTTTGTAACTCTTGCAAGTAGCAATGGATTTTCTTTCTGTTTGCTGTGCAAATGTACTTTAGTTTGATTTGTTAATAAAGTCCTGCTGCATAAAAAAAAACATTCCACAATTCAGTGGCTTATAACAACCTCCATTTTATTGCTTAATATTTCAGTGGGTCAGCATTTCTGGCTGAGCTCAGTTGAGGTTTCTTCCACCTGGGGCCACTGATGTAGGTGCTGTCCCTTGGCCGCTCAAAGGGGACCTCAATCCTATTTCTGCCTGTTGGTGCTAGCTCTCAGCTGGGCCTCTCTCTCCAAATGGTCTCTTATGCTCAAGGTAACTATAGCAGCATTCCAAGAGGATAATAGCAGAAGGTGTGAGGCATCTTGGGGCCCAAGCTTGGAAGGCCCATAACGTCACTTCTGCATCATTTTGCTGGTCTAAGCAAGCCAGCCTGGAGTTGGAGGGTGGAGAACAGGAAACATCACTATTTAATGGGAAGAATGGCACAGAATCATTGTAAAGCGGGGTGTGGTAGATAAACTTTTAGGAATTATAATCTACCAGAACATGGATCTATTAAGCATGTCCTTTGCTCTGTTTGTTGCTGTTGTTGTTCCAATGGTTTAAAAATTATTCTTATCCTTATAATATTGTATTTAACATTTTACCCTATATATTTGATCCAGACAGTTTCCATTTACTCTATCCACACCTTCTCTTTACCCTTATCCACCCTACCCTTCCCTGGGAGGCTAATCTGCATGGGTTGCATTGTTGGGCTGCATGGTGCTCTGATTTTTTTATTGGATTTAGCAAGTGAGGAAACTTTGCAGTAGATCAGAGGAAGGGAAGAGATGAAATTGGAGTACTGGTTTCCCCTGCTCACTTCCTCTGTAATGGGTAATTCAAGATTACCTATAGATGCTGCTTCTGATTGCAGGAGCTTATCTTTGGTGATTATGGGGAGGGACAATATGATGCCATTGGAAGAATGCCAGTAGCTTGCCATATGGTGCTGGGTTTCCCTGCTCCTCATAATTTCAACTATTTGTCTTGGGTACTTCTTCTCTCAGGCCAAATGCATGCATTCTTTCCTCTATTCTGAGTCTAAAGACAAAATTTGAGTCTGGACATATGGTGCACACCTGTAATCGAAGTGACTTGGGAGGTTGAGGCAGGAGGATCGCAAGTTCAAGACTAACCTGGCAACTTAGCAAGGCCCTAAGCAACTTGGTGAAACCTTGTATCAAAAAGTAAAAAGGGATGGGGATGTGGCTCAGTGGTCAAGTTACCATGGGTTCAATCCCTGGAACCTAAACAAACAAATAAATACAGTGTTCCCTATTGGTATCCCTAATGCAATTCTCCAATTAGTCTTCCTCCTGCACCCACTGTGTTCAACTCAGAACTCTATCCATTTGCTGTTTGTGTTCCTTTCCTTTGAGCTTGGAGCACTTCTAAAGCTCCTTCTATCTAATGCAACATGACCACTTACCTTGAATGGTCTCACTTCTCATCCAACCTGACAGTGTATTGTACCTTGTTTGTATAATATAGAAGTCTAAAGGAAAAAAAAATAACCTATCTTCAGAACTTACATTTACCCAGTGCTATTTTATAGCTATGTGAATATTTTAGGAAACTGTGTAGAGTACCTCACCTTACACATTTATTACAAATATGGCTATTTTCCTCACCTTAAAGAATGCAATACCATGAGAACTGCTTGTCTAGTCCAACAAACTCATTGCAGACTGAAAATATTGAAGTAAAAAAATACATTTAATGTATCATAGTTGAGCGACACAGTGTACTATACAGTATTGGTTATTCAAATTCAAAACTGGAACTTTAGTTTTTACTGAATGTGTATGATTTTAATACTACTATACAATAAAAAATCATAAATCTAACCATTGTAAGTACATAGATTCTAGAATACTCAAAGTATGAGTAAGGAAAATCCTCCGTATTTCTATTTTAATTTTAGAGCAATAAAAACCAGAATTTACTCACTAAATGTAATAACATGTTCTCTCTCAACTAAGGAAGCATTCCTTTTGCTTCAGAATCCAACTAGTTGTAACCTAGATTATCTAAAATTTTCATTACTATAGTAATCAGCACACCAAAATCCAAATCAGCTTTTAATAATCTGATAGAACTACAGTATTTCAGGTCATCTAGAGCAGTTACAGAATAGTAATTAGAGCACAGCTGGTATTTTAGCAATTTAGAGTTTTGGTCTGAAATCTTTAGTATATTAAAAATATGATCCTTGAGAAAGTTTGGGGACTTCACCTGCTACAGTTCCATATATTAGATAAGAAAGATAATGTTCTTTTATTTCCAATTTCATCTTGTTTACCAAACATTAATAATACATCTCTGAAGGCTTTTTGGTTTTTCTCCCTATGTTAGTTGATTTTTGCTGTGTAATCAACCCCATAACTTAGTGGCTTCAAAAAGCAATCATCTCTTAGCTTGTGAGTCTGTGGATCAGCAATCTGGACTGAGCACAGCCAAGCAGTTCTGTTAGTCTTGGTTGGGCTTGTTCAGGCTCTGTAGCTGGCTTCCAGTTACATGAGAGCTGGTTGGTGCTGAGAGTTCTGCTGGAATAGCTCATCCCTCACTGGGACCACATCATCTCACCTTGTCTCTCATTTTCCAGTAGATAATCACAGCTTTTCCCACATGGTGGAAAAGCTGCAAGAGAGCAGATCTGAATGTACAAATGACTTTCAAGTCTGTACATGTGTCATGTTTGCTAATGTCCTGTTGACCAAAGCAAGTCACATAGCTAAACCCAGATTAGGAGTAGAGAAACAGACTCCACCTTCCAATAGGAATAACTTCACAGGGCTGTGGATAAATATATAGGGATTTTTAAACAAACTATCGGTTCCTTAAGGGACAAAATTACATTGGTATGGAGTTGTACTTGCCATAATATAACACTAAGCCCTCATTAGCATTTTTGTTAAAATATTATTCTCTGGCCAAGTACAAATGTTGAGTTGTCTTTCAGGAAGTCCCTCTGAAATGCAAACATGATATAATATTTTTCTAACATGCTTTATTTAAACAAATAAACAATGCAACAATTTCAAAATGATATACAGAAATTATTAATATTCTGAAATTTTTATTTGATTAAAAAAGATTCTTCTTAGATAACAAGAATCATCCTAGTAGATTAAAATAACATTCAATTTATTAACTTTCACTTATCTTTTACTGTAAATACATATGTGGTAGGGTGGGGAAAGCATGGAATGGGAAACTTGGGGTCTAAGTCTAATTTTTGGCACATCATATAATCTTCTGAAGGCTCAGTCACTTTGCTGGTGCAGTGAAATTATAGATGCTGTTTCAAGAATACTTTTTAGCAAAAAATTACTAAATTTTAGCTAGAGTCTCAACTATTGGAAATAACTGATAAGCTCCATAATCAAATTTACTTATTAAACAAATGAATGAATTTGTGTTGGTGTGGCAGGACCATATTCTCGTGTGGTGGTAGGGATCTAACTTGTCTTATTTGCTTTATTCACTCTACCACTGAGCTACATCCTCATCCTTATTTTGTATTTTATTTAGAGACAGGGTCTCACTGAGTTGCTTAGCTCCTTACTTTTGCTGAGGCTGTCTTTGAACTCTCCACCCTCTTGCCTCAGCCTCCCAAGCTGCTGGGCTTATAGGTATGCATCACTGTGCCCAGTTTATTATATGTTCTTGCTTTTTAAAACATATATTTCTTCTTAGAGGTATTCTGACATAGTGACATTTAATTAAAGTTAAGTGGTACATGGAAATAAGTTATATGTAAGCTCAAGTGGTATTTGTTACTGATATGAGTGGCAGTAAGAATTACTAAAAACTAATTTTGAATGTGCATATAAATGAGAGAGCAAGAACAGCGGGAAGGGACAGGAACTTGACCAGGGCTTACCTACATATTTAAAGCAGTTCATCTACAAAATGCACAATATGTGGGTGCACTGCTCATAAATCACCTTGCAATTTATGCAAACTATTGCATAAACAACCGTTAGTAAAATGTACAAATTTTTGAATATGTACATCATTGGAAATAATCCTTGGAGAAAAATAATTCAGAACCTGAATCGCTTCAGTTGTTTTGAATTGAGTCTTTTTGTGCCTTATCTTGCTGACCTCTCAGCTGCCTCTGGTGGTAACTTGCCACTTCCTTCTTCTTGAAACTCTTCCTCCTTTAACCCCTGCGATGAGCCCTTTCTTCTGCTTTCGTTTCCCTGAGCATTCCTCACTGTTCCTCACCTTGATTGCTTTCCTGCCTCAGATATTATTATCCTTCTAATTCCACCTTCAGCCTTCTCTTCTTATCCTGTCCACTTAAATCTCTGTCTATGGTTGAAATTACTACCGCTGTATCCACCATTGATTCCCCAACAGGGGTCTCTAATCTCCAGCCCTCTCCCACGTGCTAGATACATGCAAATTCTCTGGTACCTTCAACTCAACAAATCATCAGTGAAACTCATATCTTTCTCATAAACTGCTGTGCCCTCTCCCAACGCCCCCCAACATATGTGTCTTGGTCTCAATTCATGAGAAAACCTTGAAACAGTCTCTATATTTTATGTGAATCACTTTCCAGTTCTTGGTGTTCCTTATGGTGTCCTTCTCTCCAGATCCCCCAAAGCTGGTAATACTCACTTTATTTGTTGGGGATGGGGAGGGTGGTTCTGCTGTGGATAGGACTCAATATTCTCTGGTTGTTTCCAGAAATAACCAAAAGTTCACTTTATTTAAAAAGCCTTTTATTAGGAGTCAAGGCATATCTTCTGAAAAGAGAACAATGGGGAAGTGAAATCATTCATTAAACAAATATTTATGCCGTGCCAGGAGCTGGGAATACCATGGTGAGTACAAAGGGGTTTATGATTTTTCTCGACTTCTAGGTCTAGGGGCAAGAGGTATATGGAGGGAACAAAATAGACCAAAAGCAAATAATCACACAAATACATGTGCAATTCCAACTGTGACAAGTGCTATGAAGAAGAGGTTCGCAGAGTGAGCCCATAATAGTGTGATTTTATCTAGGCAGGAAGCTTGTGAAAGGCTTCCCTGAGGAGTCTTATCTTAAGCCAATATCTAAAAGATAATATAGTAGATTGATTGCAAAAATTGTTCTAATTATTTCTGTCCCTTTACAAGGTCACTTGGCAACTTCTCCCATCTGGAGAATGTATTTCGTGACTCTATCTGGATTGGCTTTATGGCTTATTTTAGCTAATAGAATGGAGAAGTGATATTAAGTCAAAGCTGAACTTAGCTTGAAGAGGCTTTGGACATGACCATTCATTCCTTGAAAATCTTGGCCCTGCTGTATTAATAAGCTGGGCTAGACTGATGGATGAGACACATAGTCTGGTTCTCCTGACACTTTAGCTAACAGCCATGTGACTGCCAGACATGAGTGAGGGCATCTAACTCCAGCCAGGCTGCAGCTGCCCTGTTAAGTGAGCAAACCCAGCTGAAATAGGCTAACCCTGGCTCAGAGCAGTGGGACCATCCAGTTGATCTCACAGGTCTGTGAGAGATCATCAACGTCTATTGTTTAAACAGACTGTGTTTTGAAGTATTGACTAACTAACAAATAGCTAACTGGTACTGATAGGAAAAGATGAACTTGGCATGTGCAAATCCTTGGATGGGGAGGGATCAGGAAAGTTTCCTGGGACTGAAAAGCTTGGAGGAAATGATGAGAGTGGGGTCTGAGTAGGTACAGACAAGATCAAGCAGAATATGAGAAAACATGTTAAAAGACCTGAGTCATTAAGAACAATGAGAAACCACACAACGGTCTCAGAAACAAAGGATACAGAGTTAGATTTAGGCTTCCAAGTTTGTCTGAAGCATGAAGCAGAGTTTAAATAGGGCCAGAAAAAAAGAATATTAAAGAGTGTTAAGAGAGCTGGCATGCTGTCATACACCTGTAATTCCAGCTACTCAGGATGGGAGGCAGGGGGATTGCAAGTTTGAGGCCAGCCTCAGCAACTTGGTGAGCCCTGTTTTAAAATAAAAACCAAAAAGGACTGCAGCTATAGCTCAGTGGTAGAGTACCCCTGGGTTCAACCCCTAGTACTGCCAAAAAAAAAAAAAAAAAAAAAACCAAAAAGCAGCAGCAGCAGCAGCAACAGCAGCAGCATTGGAGGCCTTTGCCATAATCAGACACCAGCCAAATATGTCACTAGTATAGTGATAGTGACAAGATCACAGCCTTGTCCATCTCCAAAGGGGTCCTCTATTCACTGTGGTTGCTAATGTGAAAGTTGAGTCCCCAGAATCATCCTAAGTGTAGACCTGCGGTGCTGGGAGTGGAGAGATTTCGATAGATTCAAGAGACAGTGAGGAAGAAAGATCGCAGGTATTAGTGATTAATAGGATGTTGGGAATGACAGGTGTCAGGGGTGATTGCTGGCTTGCTTTCTGGTGAATGGTACCTATCACTGAGCTAGACAATAATGGAAAATGATCAAGTTTGGGAAGCATGATTAAGTTTAGTTTTAGACATGTTGACTTTGAGAGGCCTTTGAGATTCCCCAGAAGATATCCATGTAGGCAGCTGGATGGATGGGGCTGTAACTTAGAGAAGAGGTCTGGTTGGAAACAATTTTTGAGCCACCTGTGTATATGGGGTTCAAATTCTTGAAAGCAATTTCTTCAAAGGAGCATCTTACCAAGTTTTAGGGTATTGGTTCAAAGTTCCCAGTGCCTTCAGAGATGATCACTGAGCTCTTGGGACTTTTGTTCCTGGCAATTAATTCTAAATGTGAGGTTCACATACCATCTCTTCTTCCTGATCAATGTTGAGCTGCTCTCTTTTGCAAATCATTTCATCTAAAATAAATAAATAAATAAATAAAATGAGGGTTTCCAGACACCTCTCAGAAGGTGATACACAATCAATCAACAAGTATATGAAAAAATGTTCAATATCTCTAGCAATTAGAGAAATGAAAATCAAAACTATTCTAATATTTCATCTCACTCCAGTCAGAATGGCAACTATTAAGAATACAAACAACAATAAGTGTTGGCAAGGATGAGGGGAAAAAGGCACACTCATATATTGCTGGTGGGACTGCAAATTGGTGCAGTCAATATAGAAAGCAGTATGGAGATTCCTTGGAAAACTGGGAATGGAACCACCATCTGACCCAGCTATCCCTCTCCTCAGTCTACACCCAAAGCACTTAAAAACAGCATACTACAGGGACACAGCCACATCAATATTTATAGCAGCACAATTCACAATAGCTAAATTATGGAACCAACCTAGATGCCCTTCAGTAGAGGAATGAATAAAGAAAATATGATAGATATATGTATATATACATACATACACACACACACAATGGAATACTACTCAGCAATAAAAGAGAATAAAATCATAGCATTTGCAGGCAAAATGATGGAGTTAGAGAAAATAATGCTAAGTGAAGTTAGCCAATCCCCAAAAACCAAATGCTGAATGTTTTCTCTGATATTAGGAAGCTGATTCATAGTGGGGTTGAGAGGGGATCATGGGAGAATTAGATGAACTCTAGATAGGGCAAAGGAGTGGGAGGGGGAGGGAGGAGGCATGGGGTTAGAAATGATGGTGGAATGAGATGGACATCATTACCCTAAGTACATGTATGAAGTCATGAATTGGTGTGAATATACTTTGTGTACAACCAGAGATATGAAAAATTGTGCTCTATATGTGTAATATGAATTGTAATGCATTCTGCTTTCATATATAAAAAAGAAGAATAAAAAATAAATTTTAAAAAATGAGTGTTTCTTGACACTTGACTGAATGACCTTCATCAAAGTAGAATTCTGGGTACTTCAAAACAATTATTTTTGTGTTTTTCCTTAAAATAATACATATGAAAATTCAAATCCAGGTAACAGTGATGAAGAAACTGACTAAAATCATAAGGAATGTCGATGTTTCACACACACACACACACACACACACGTTTTAAAGACGATGTGAACAACCAAATTGATGATGTTTCACTGCTCTTGACTTCCATATCTGAGGATGGAAGGCTACAGAGTTTAAGGATCAAATGTGTTTTTATTTGGGATATAGAGGACATGCCATCACAGATTTTGTTTTTGTTGTCATCTACAGGTTTTAATTTCTATTCTATTTTCTTGTTATTGAACAGACCTATTCCAGACATCTGTGTTTTTAAAGTGTGTAATTAAAAGAGATATATGGCAAATGTTATAGACATTAAGTTGATATTTTATGGTAGTTCTTTTTGAAGAGAAAAAACAGCTTACAGATTTTAAAAACAGTATTACATTTAAATATCTATTCTTAAAGAACTCAAAATATGTAATGACACATCAACAGATGATTGTTGATGTCCAGGGTCACCACCTGTCCCTCATTCTTGTGCTCCTTTTTTATGGTTTTCTGTTTTTTTCCCACAAAAGTGGATGCACATATGCTTATACCCTCTATTCTTCTTTTTAGTCACAATTTTACTGTAAAGACAGTATCTAAAAGTAAATTATTTGGCCTTTGAATTAATTAAAGTTCTCTTTTTATAGATGATAAATCAGGGCCAATTGATTAAGAAAGTGGATGGTAGTCATACGAAGATTAAGGATAAAGAGAATAACTTTAATAAATTAAAAGTTTTTCTTTGCTTCTTTGCATATTAAGGCCATTAATTTTTTTTTGTTTGTTTTATGCACACACAAAAGCAATACAAGTTCTGGATATGAAAATTCTGTCTGCTAACTGACATATTTAAAAAAAATCAGAAACTTTCTCTTCTTTAGTTGTATCTCTAATCCAATGTGTAATAGACCCCAACAGTCGGACCTCTCTTAAACACACCCTGTTTCATCCTTATATCTTAGTCTATTTCTGAAGTCCCTTCATTTGTCTCTTTGCCTCCCGTTTTACTTTCCTGTAACACATTCTGTAGACAGCTGCCAGGGTATGTTTTCAAAAATGCCAATCTGACCCTATCAGTGCCCCACAGTAGTCTCAGGATAAAATGGAACTCCTGGGCACAGCTTTCAAACTCTGTCTGGCCTGTATAGACTTTTTCAGCCTATGTCTTGTCTCTGGATATATTACCAAAATACACATGGTGTGTTAAATTCTCCCCTGCCATCTCTATCTACTTCCAGGGTCTATTTCTATGAATGGCGTTCTGCTCCTTGAGTTTCCCATGATGATTCTAAGTAGAATTTTAGCAGAAAAGCCTAAAAAACAACCTGTATTTGCTCTAATGATTGGCCAAATCAAAGCCATAAGTAGCTCTGGGTAGGCACAAAAGCACAAATAGAATGACCATATTCAATGATAGTCAGTATTAGTAAGGCTGTTAAGATTGTAGATGAAATTGAACTTTAGGTAGCTGCACAAAACCTGAGGTCCTAGGATCACATTTACCTTGTGCTTATAAACCAACATACATGTTTGGTTATTGTTGTATGGAATAGCTCATCCCATTTAAATAGTATACCTAGAATTTGTTTCATGATGCTATAATTGCTGTGTAAAAATATTTAAGTTCCATATTATGGTACTTGGTTCTTAGTTATGATTATTAATTTTATTCCATTTTTTATGACGTAAGGAAAATATTTTGCATAAATACCATTATCAATTTTTCTTAGATTTTTTTTCTTTTCCTTTGAGAGGAAGGATTTTTTTTTTAAACTTTGAAACTTTTCAAGATGATTTTGGCATTATTCACCTGTTCTATTCCAAATGGTTTAAAAATAATCATTTCTCTCAGATGGTAAACAAAATACTGTTTTAGGTTTAGAAGACAAATAAAAATGTCTTTAGTTTCAATTTGCAGTTCTTTAGAAAGAATTTCTCTAGCATTTATCACATAATAAAACTTTGGAGACAGAAGAAATCCAAACCTGAAAAGCAATTATCAGCAAAGTGTTGGATTTGCAGTGCACCTGTGTGAAGAACCACTTGACACAGTTCCCAGCGCTTTAATAATTCCCAAACACTTTTCAATCATAGCTAAGAAAACAGTTGTCTAGTGTCCAGTATGGTTTTACTGATCTAGGTGGTATTTTATGCCTATATTCCACATATATTTATCTGAAAAACTTTGTAATTTCTTTGCAGATGGGTGAGTATTATTTTATATAGAATTAGTAACACGGAAACTATTTTCAGGTTTTAAAATACCTCCCAATTCCTTGTCACTATTAGATCCAAAGTATGTGCTTAACAATGTTCATTTAGAATTCTTGGCTCATCTTCCCAACTCTTTAGTTCCCTCCTGTTGGCATTGCCTTCACGGGGCCAGCCATCTGTTGTAATTCGAATCCTGTCCGATTTGCCACAGGAGAGTTAAAGCCCTGAGCCAGTCACGTGGTGATGTACCTAATGGCAGCACTTGACTGAATATGGCCTGGAATATTTTCTGGGTGTGTGTTGCCGGGTCAGCAGCTGTTCTTCCATTCCTCCAGCCTAGCCTCATGACATTTCTTTGAAAATGCATGGAAATGCTGAATTCATCCCCAATGCCTCGCCTCCTTTTAATCTTTATCCTTCAAACTCTTTTGTTTATTTAAAGCTTTGTAAATTTCAGTGTGTGCATACAGATAGTCCTCCACTTACGGTGGTGTGTCCTGTGATTTTTTTTTTCAACTTTAAGATGGCATGAAAGTGATTCATATTCAATAGCAATTGTACTGTGAATATTGAATTTTGGTCTTTGGGGCTTGTGATAGGCATATGATATTCTCTTGGGAGGCAGGACTGGGGTGCAAGCACAGCTCCCCATCAGCCACCTGATCATGTGGAGAAACCCATTCAGCTACAGTGTTCTGCATTGTCAGAAAATATGGTTTTTTTGTGTGTATAGATTTCAATCAATTTCACAAGATGGTCAGCACTTTATTTTAAAGTAGGTTTTGTGCTACATGATTTTGCCCAAGTGCAGGCTAACATAGGTGTGCTGAGCATGTTTAAGGTAGGCTTGGTGAAGCTAAGCTGCCAGGTAGTTTAGGTATCTCATGTGAATCTTCAGCTTATGATATTTCCAATTTATGATGGGTTATGAGAAGCATCTGGTTTTTTTCCCCCACTGTCTTGATTATTTTCCAATCTCATCCTATGAGTTATATCACAATGCTATGATGTGACTGTATCCTCTGAAAAATTCCAGCATTGAAACTTAATGGCCAAGGTCAAGGTGTTCAGCAGTGGAGCCTCCAGGAGGTGATTAGTTTGTGAGGGCTCCTCACCTTGACACCTTGAAAGCATTAAGGCCCTTAGGAAAGAAGCTCCCTGCAGCATTTGGCTTGTTTGCCCTCTGCCTTTATACCAGGTGGGACCTGGCATTCCTCCCTTCCTGTCCCCTCCTGTGAGTGCTGCAGCAAGGTACCTGCTATAGTCTGGGTCTGGAATGTCCCCAAAAGGCCCATGTGCTAAAAGCTTGGTCCCAGCCTTGTGCTATCAGGAGGTGGTGAAACCTTTAAGAGGTGGGGTCCAATGGAAGGTCTTTAGGCTATTGGGGTTGTGCTGTCAAAGGGGACTGTGGGAACCCAACCCCTTCCTTTATCTCTTTCTTCCTGGTTTTGCTCTGCAACATGCTTCTGCCCTGGTAGGCCCAAAAGTAATGCGGCCAACGGATCATGGACTGAAGTCTCCCAAATGTAATCCAGAGCAAGCCATTTTTCTTTGTAAATTGATTTATCTCCATTATTTTTATGGTGGTGGAAAGTTGACCAACACAGCACTGTCCTGGAAGCAGGAAACAGCCCTTACCAGTCAACGGAAGCTGCCTCCAGAACCGTGAGAAGATACATTTCTGTTCTTTATAAATTACCCAAACCTCAACTATTTTATTATAGCAGCACAAAAGCAAGACACATAGTCCAATACTGTTGTAAAGTATAAAATGTTTTCAACTCTGAGCTTCAGGTAGGCTAATTTCCAAACTTATTAGTCACATTTCATCACTAATTGATCTTCAGGCTAACATGCATTACTTATTTGTAATTATTTAAAAGGACTTCTCTTAAGATTAATTGATTTATGGTCTCTGAAATGTCTGCATCTTGAGGGCAGCAGTGTACAGTACAGTGGCTAAGTGCATGGATGGTAATCCAAGGCCGAGATCTGAACTTCAGTTCTCTGTTTACTAGCGGTGTGCCATTGGGCAGAGTCATTTAACCTCTCTGTGCTTCAATTTTCTAATTTGTAAAGTGGGAGATAACAATAGTACATAAATCCTAGAGGAATTCATCTTGAAGATCAAATAAGAAAAACCCTTAGAACAGCTCTTGGCTTGTGGTAAGTGCTACTAAAGTGCTGGTTTTATGTATAGTACTGTTTCAAACATAAAAATCTAAATACCAAATCTTTGTAAATTTTTTGAGTTGCCGAAGTTCGGGCTTTAGTATAGTATTTATTTATTTATTTTTGTATTGGGGATCTAACACAAAAACACTTGACCACTGAGCTGTATCACTCCCTTTTCATTTCATTTTTTAAAAATTTGAGACAAGGTACTAAGGGTCTTCCTGAGGGACTCTGGTGCTGAGGCTGGCCTCAAATTTGCAATCCTCTTGTCTCAGCCTCCTGAGTTGCTGGGATTACGGGCATGTATTACAACCTCTGGCAGCCCTTCTGTATTTTGAGGGTAATTTTTGTTTGATTTTATCTACCACTTATTTTAATGAATTTCGAACCATGCATAAGAGCTATGCATAAATTGCATAATTTAAATTACATAATTCTCTAACATATATTGATAGTAGATGTACAATGATTAGTCAGTGAAGGAAAGGAAATGCTAGATTATTTTAGGTTACTAGTATTCTTTGAGATTCTATTTGTTGTGCAGTGGTTGGGGTAAAGAAAAAATCTGGAATTTTAAAAAATAGAAAATGGTTAGAATGATTTGTTTTAACATAATTTTCAAAAACTAAAATTACCAGAAATCATAAAAATGACTGAAGGGAGTCAGAAGCCTGTGAGCCAAGCCCTGTGTGTGCCCATGTGCATCAGCAGGTGTGTGTCCTTGGGTGGACAGCTGGACAGAGCCGATGCTATTGAAATGTCACACGCAGCTCAGGCACAGCATTGGGACCGGCGCTTCCCCTCACTGTTGTTTTGTATCTTGATGAGTGTGGGAATAGGATAAACAGAAAGAAAACAGTAAAACTGCACGGAAGTCCAAGGACTGTAAGACTTCCCATCAAGTGTGAAAGGACAATTAAAAAGAAAAATCAATGTGTCGTGAAAATTGGTAGGTTATGTGAGAAAAAAAGGATGATCAGATTCATACTAGATGCTAAATTGATTCCAGGTGGATTAATGAGCTAAATGTAAAAAGAATACAGCAGGAAGCAGGGTAGGAACCCTTTTCAAGAATGATGCAAAAGGTAAAAGTTTCAAAAGAATAGATTTAAGTCATGAATATAAAAACATAATGAACGTAAGACCCTATGCATGTTCAAGGCCCTAGGTTCAATTCTAACACGCACACACAGGGACATACACTCCCCCCAAAATAAAAAAGAAACAAATAAATAACAGTAAAATTTTGCAACATTGTATTTCATGAAAAGACTTTTCAAATTAATAAAGTAGATATAACAAAAAACTAAGAATATACATGCAGACTAAAATGCAGTATATGTTTTTATAAATACTATAAAGATATACAAGAAAGTCTTATAATCATGTAGTGAGAATATGGGAAATTTTGCTTTTATGTCTTTGATTGCATTTTCTAAGCAATCTTCAATGAATATGTAATAAGAAGAATGCATAAAAATAGAAAAAATAATAGGAGGAAATGAGTACTTTAATAAACATCAATTGGCATATTGTCTGAAGGGGCATTTACCAAACCATATTCATATACTCCTTTCATATACTCTTTGAATAATGTCAATTTATTCTAAGGAAATAATTAGGAATATGTAGTTAGATGTAGCTGTAAGAATGTTGTTGACATTGTTAAAAACAGGAAGAAATGGAGACAGACATAACATCTCCCAGAAAAGGCTGGATTGAATTAGTAGTGGGACATGTCCTCAGTGGACTATCACAAGGCCATTAAAATGTGATTGTGATGACATGGAAATATTTGGAATGCTTACTGAACAAAAAAGGCATGTTATGAAACATAGTTCAAAAAACATTTTTATAAACTTTACAATGGATATCTCCATCTCTGTTTTTCTCTGTACATGGGTCCATTTTTTTAAAGACAGGAAAGTTATCCACATGAAAAATGATTACCTCTGAGTGGTGAGAGTCACACAGAAGAATGCTTTTTAAAGCAAGAAAAAAGCATTTTTAGAAAGGCAGTCATTTTAACTAATGATCATATTCAGTGAGTTTATTATTGAGCTTGTATTAATTTTTTTAAAGTATAAATATGAAAAAGACTTCTGTCACACAGCATGGTAAACATGAAAGATGAGAGCCTCCCTATATAATGGTCCTAATCCATATTCCACATTCCCTTAAAATCAGGTCAATGAGATTTCATTATGTAAATTATCATTGATGAGCTTGAGGAAGTTCTGCCTTATATTAAATTCAGTGATAAGGGAGTAATTTTCTGGCAAGGTTTGAGCATCATTGCTGAATGACTTTAATTTTTCTAGCAAATATTATCATATTTGTCTAGAAATGTACAGTTTACACAGCTTGTGTATACATTACCTTATTTTAAAGCTCCAACAGTTATGAAAGATGAGGAATTTATTTTTACATATGAGAAAACTGAAGTTTCAAGATGTAAATGATGAACTTGTTCTTAAACTTAGTCCATTTTATGTTTCTATAGTAGAATCCCACAGACTGGAGAGTTTATTTTTTAAAAAAATCAATTTATTTCTCACAGTTTAAGAGGCTGGGAAGGCCACTATCAAGGCATGGGCATATGGCTAGGGGGCCTTCTTGCTTCGTCAGAACATGGCAGATGGCATCAGAGGATGAGCAAGAAGGAGAAAAAGCACCTTTGTATGATAACAAACCTGCTCCTACAATAATGACATGAATCTATTCACGGGGTCCTTGTGGCCTAATTACCTCTGAAAGGTCCTACATCCCTCCTCCTCTCCCTCCTCCTCTCCCTCCCCTCCCCCTCCTTCCTCTTCCTCTTCCTCTTCCTCTCCTTCCCCTTCCCCTTCCCCTTCTCCTTCCCCTTCTTCTTCTCTGGAGATTGAACCTGCGGTGGTGGTGGTGATTACTGCTAATCTACATTCCCAGTCCATTTTTTGTAATTTTTAATTTTGAGGCATGATCTCACTAAGTTGCTAAGCCTGGCCTCAAACTTGTGATCTTCCTATCTCAGCCTCCCCAGCTGCTGGGATTTCAGGAGTGTTCCACCATGATCCTGCAGGGTTCCACCTCTCCATATGGTGGTAATTAAATATCAATGAGTTTTGGAGGGGATAGTCAAACCCCAGCAGTCACTCACTAGTAAACGGAGGAACTATCTTGGACCTTGATCTTTGAATGAGAGACAATCAAGAGAAAACAAATGCCACGCACCTTACCAAATAATTTTGCTAACATTTAAAAATGTTAATTTATTAGGTGAAAATTCAAACTCCAAATTACATTGCCGCCTTCCTGTGTAGAATCCTACTTGTCTGAAGAGCCAATAAAGGACACCTCAGTGATTCCATCTTATTGTTCATTACCCAGAAGAACATCATTGAACTCAGAAGCTGTGAAGTCCTCACCGATTATAGAGTAGAGCAGGGTAGATTGGGGTTCTTGGTAGGTTGGGGTTCTTAGTTCATCATATCCTGGCTGTCCTCATTAGGTCCACAGCACCCTTAGAAAGAATATACCAAACCTATGAACTACCCTTGATTATACCCAGTGTACAGTTGAGAAAACCAAGGCTCAGGATTGTGTCACTCAGCTGGTGGTAGAGAAAAATGACACTGGAATTCAGCTCTCTCTAACTCCAAATCCTTTCCACTACTGGACTCTTCTTCCCTTAATTCAATCTGTAGTTGGATTTCACAGAGCAAACATGACTTCCTGTTGCCCACTACAAGTTTCAGAGAATGAGACTTTGTTCGAGAGGAGACTGTGTGTTCACTAACTGGAGATCTTGCCTGACCCCAGGGGAACACTAATGTCACTAGAGAAGTATAGCCTTTCCCAGGCAAAAGGAAGCATTGGAATGTTTTCTACTTCTTTTTCCCTTTTACATGTTTTGCCTACTATTAATAATTTTCTAATTCTCCTTAATGAAGCTTCTATTATTGAGAAAGAAGCCCTAAACCTCCCACCACTGCAAACCCTGCCCCACCAAAGCCAATAAACTACCAGGAAAAATCTATATAGACTTTTCAAGTGTTTGATGACGTCTCCATCATCTACAGTTTCCCGTGTAAGTTGACTTTTTGCCCATCCAACCAAGAAAAACTCTTTTATAGATCAGATTAGAATGATTCTAGATATTTGGGAGAATATGTGTTAGCCATTTTGGTTATTGTTGCTATGGCCTATAGTAGAAATAACCTTCATTAAGTCATAGATTGTATTAGATCTGGAATCAAGCCAGGAGAAGTAGTGCAACATTTTTTACCTCTTTTGATAATTAAATACTTTAAAGGTCTTGGTATTTGTATGATATATGATGAAAGTTGTAACTTTCAGTTTCAGCTTAGAGTTAACCATATTTGCTGGTTTGATTGTCTGTGACCAATAGTAAAGTGTCAGTAATCACAAGATTTCAAAGTGAACTTTTCAAAATATGAGTGGGTAAGTTGAATGAGAAAGCATATAGATTTAGAACGAAATCCAACCATCTATGTGTGTGAATGTGTGTATGTGTATTCACATATGCACATACACATTTCATATCTGTGTATGTATCTACATGTAAATATATATATTATATAATTATAATATAAAGTTCATATTATATATAGTATATATATAACATATATTCAATACTGGGAAAGTTTATATATAATATATACTATATAATATAAACTTATATTATACTTATATAATATAAACTTATATAAACTTTCATATTATATATATATAATATAAACTTTCCCAATATTGAATAATTTTCAAAAAATTAAAGATTTTTTTTATTACTTCAAATCACATTTATAAAGTTCAAAGGGATATAGAAACATTGCAATATGGGTAGTCTTCCAAACCACATGCTTATAAATCTTTAAGCAGGTGTTAAGAATCTGTTTCACTTATAACACATATTCTCCCATCCTTCTTGGTTGGATGGGCAAAAAGTCAACTTACACAGGAAACTGTAGATGATGGAGACGTCATCAAACACTTGAAAAGACTACATAGATTTTTCCTGGTAGTCTATTGGCTTTGGTGGGGCAGGGTTTGTGGTGGTAGGAGGTTTAGGGCTTCTTTCTTCTTTCTGTGCTTCCTCCTTCTCTTCCCCAGCTTGACTTTTTCAGAAGAGCAGAAACAGTGAAAGAGCAAAATGGTTCAAAGAAGGATATGTTTTGTTTCTTGATTTAGTTTTTAGACATCAACTTATTATTTGAGAAAGGAATTATTTGTCACAATTTTAGTGGTGGAATTTTCAAAATCTTACCAACATAAGCTGTTCCTGACTTATAAATAGCAGACAATTACAAATATTTATCCCTTACCTCAACTGCTGGAGTTTCCACTATTTCCAGGAAAACTGTCTTGGCAGGGAGAGCATCAGAAGGGACATTTAGAGTTTCTTCAGATTCACAAAAGAAGGAAGGAAGAAACTGTGAAAGACAGGTGCAGGAATCTGACTTCAGCAGATTTCATCTGCCCATGTGCTCAGATATCTTTCAAACCTAAGGCTCTTTTCTCCCCCTTTTAAATTGCATTTTATTGCATCCATTTTCTCACTAGTTCAAAGGACTGGCACTCACATGCTCTCTCCTGCTCTCTCTGCAGGATGTCATTAAAAATGTAAATGACTTTAGGATATGCAAGGATTATTAGCCATTCATATCTTACTGTAAATTGACTTAATAAGGTGGTTTTTCTTAAAGCACCTACAAGAAATAAAAGATAACAAATTTTGCTGTTGGTATAGTAGTTTTTATTTATTTATTTGTTTTTGGTGCTGGGAAATAGAACCCAATGACTCCCTCACCTACTGTGTTTTGCCACTGAGCTACACCCCCAGCCTGGGTCATGGAAGCATTTTGAGATGTGATACAATTCAAAGGAGTAGGCATGCAGAGCCTGCAAATGCAGCCATACTTTTGTGGGGGACACAGAAGAGAGAAAAGGATTCAACACATGAGGCCCCAGAGTGGGGACTAAAAAGCAGAAAGAGAATGAGGGTGGTATTGGGAATACACTACTCACTTTGATGATTTGTATGTATCTGGTCATGCCTTAAGTCTTTAATTTTTAATTTAGAAAGGGAAAACAAGTATCCATTTGAACCCCCAATTCCTTTCCCCCAGGTAGACTAACTTCTACTTATCCCCTGATTGTAGACTGGGTGGGGCAGAAAATAATCCTCATCTGAGTTGGTGCAGAAGTTTCCTATTTCCTGTTTTTGTTGTATCGCTGGACAATTTTCCATATATATATATCTGCTGTGCATTATGGTTCCTTAAACTATCAGCAAAACTGGAAGAGTCCCATTAGGTCCCTTTTTGTGTGAGCCATGTCCCAGAGAGAAGTTCTTGAATTTTCAGAGCAAATTGATGGTAGATCCAAGGATAGAACCTCCCTTGCCGGTTCTGTAACATGAACTAATAAACACTTTGTATAAAAATATGGAAAGCAAGTTAAAACAATGGGCAAAAATAAATGGATTTGTCAGTAGTTTGGCTTTCCCAGAGTGTTGTGTTTTTAGGCCAAACTTTTGCAGAGATTTTTTAATCTAAGCATGAACATGATGCCGACTAAGTGGGTTAACACTTATTCATGGTGCTTCACTTATTCATGGCTACCCAGCCTTTTTTTCTTCTTGTGGTGGTTGTGTGATTGTCTCAACCACTGTCTTAATTTTCCCCTGTGTTCTTCTTGAAGTGGATTGATTTTTTGGCAAAGAGAGTGTGGTGGGTGATTGAGTTTCTCTTCCTCTAACAACTTCCTTTCCTTTTAGAAAGAGGCTGACTGGGGCATGAAGAGCCCAGATTGGAACTGGTGTGGAACCCAGGGCCTGACTTGTCTTTTCCTGCATCAATTTACATGAAATAATTAGGATGTAATTTCATCTGATGGGTGTAAATGAAATAAAAACCTACATTTACATTCATACTAGGTTCTAGTCCTCCAGAACATTGAGGGGTGGGATAATGTCACTGGTTTTACACACCAACAACATCCTTCTTTTATGGCTACCTTCTAATGCGCTTTTCTTGAGATGGTGGATTTATGATCCAAGGTACTTGGTGAACCCTTAGCATGAGTAGTTCTTTCAAAAATTATGTGAGTTACCATAATAAAGCTTCAAATAAATGATGTTCACAGAATGCATAAGGTATCTGAAAACTCCTTCATTTAGGTGCATAAACATTTTCATATTTAAATGAATTTTACACTGCATAATATAGAGTTTAAGAATCCCTTCATTCCTCTGGAGGGTGTGTGAATTTTCAGCTTCAGGTCTCAGAGGATCCTGTGATCCAAATCAAGGTCCACAGCCATGAGTCCAGATGATCAATGCCTCATTTAAACCATCTCATCAGTTTCTGATTTTTGTCTCTGTCCCATTTGAATGCATTTCACTATTGATTTTCTTTAATTTATGGCTTAAAAGACTTCAATTGACAGGATCTTTTTATACCAGCTTCCTTTGATCGATTTGGCTCCCTAATTGGGTAAAAGCTGGCCACAGAGAGAATAGACCTTTTATCTTAGAGCAAGGTGATTTCTTTGGTGAGAAGAACTGTGAGCTTCAGAAGGTACAGATTGGAGTTGAGCTTGGTCAGAAAAGGTCACTTGAGATTTATTTTACAATTTCTTTGTGTCTCAGTTTCCTGATCTGTATATTGGGAAAAGGGCATCTACTTCACAACACTGAAATGTAGAAGTCATAAGATTAAACACATATAAGGCCATCTGCCACCGCTCCTGGCACCTACGAGGTACTCAACAAATATGACTTCTCTTCCTTTGTGCAACCGACGGGAGGACTTGGTTAGATTTGCTCAAGTTGCACTAGACACGAGGACCACACTCCTTCCAATACATGTAATATTTACCTGTGGGTTGATTTCCAGACGGCAGCTCTCAAAAAAGCAAAACTCCTATTCTGAGACTCTACCTTCCTCTTTCCCCATTCTGTCTTCTGCCTTGTTCTCCTGCCACGTTCTTGTTTTCTGCAAATCCTTCCACTTTTCCTTTATCCACAGGAAAAGTCAGTTGTAGTGACCTTACTGTTTCCAAGGACCTAAGAGGAAAAAAGCTATCAAAGGGAAGAATACATATAATACGTTTAAAGCATGACAATAAATTACACAACTTCATCTCAAATTTTGCTTTAGGGAAAGGTCGACATGAAACGTTTGAAGAAACATGAAACAGATCCTAAAGACAGACGATTTTTCACAGTGAAATGTATTTTTTTTTTCCAAGCTTCAAAGCAAGGGTTCCTTTTGTCATCTGCATGATAGGTTATTTTTGACAGGACTTAACTTATTAAATCATTCCACTGCCCTTTAGAAGGGTCTGGGCACATTATTGTGCTAGTGAAAATGATTAATGTTAGATCTTAATTGAAATTTTGAAATAGTCATGGCACAGCATGGTAAACACACTTGCTCTTTTTAAAAGTTTCAAAAATATAAGTACCTTCCATAGTGCTGCATTTATACTCAATAAGCAATAATAGGGTGATCTGAGAGATAAGCTAGGAAAGATATGCCTTTGGGGTCAGTATTATTAATGTGTCACTTGTTTCTGGGATTTATTGAATCCTTTAAAGATTCTTTTCTAATTCTTTTCTAATTCTTTTCTAACTATAAAAATTATTAACAATTATTTATACTCACAGAGAAACCTAATTTTTTTGGCTATCAAAAAAGTTTCTGAATTTTTAGCATCCTGTATACTTTGAAAATATTTCCATAAAATTATATTAAATTAAGAAGAAATTTAAGTAACTTAATTGTGATAGAGACTGAAGGATTTTAATAGCGTTATATAAGCAGTAGTAGTATTATAGTTGCAGGAACATATTAATTAATGAAGTATACTTATTATCAAATTTTAATCTAAAAGATCCTTTGAAGGATGCATAATTTATTAAAAAATTAATTGCTGAGCAACACTTTTATAACCACTCTATCAAATGACTATCATTTCCTATTTCAGCGACATCTCACTTCATAGAAATGATATTTCTGAAAAGATGTCTTTATGTTTTATTGCCACAAATTAAATCATATAGCTGCATTACCAAAATTTGTTCCTTTTAGGACTTCATAAAAAATCATTTGGTAAAATGTGAATAGGTGCTACCTATTATTTTAAAATTTTAAATGTGTATATAAGATATGAGAAGGGGAGAAAAGTTGGAGGCAAGTGTACCAACATTGATTGAATATCTGTTCTCAGGGTTTGGCATCTCTTTTTATCCCAAATATGCAAATTATATATTCTTGCCTCATTTTACAGAAGAAGAAACTACTTAAATTCACACAGTTAGTAAGGAGGGAAATGTATCAGCCCTCAGTGATCGGATTTGAACATCATATGTACTTATACGTATGTACACATTCTATGAAAATTTCAAGTAACTTAAACATAGTAGACCATGTCTTTCCAACATTTAGATAAAAAAAAAAATGAAGACTGACATATTTGCTCCATCTCTCTTTTTCTTTTACTTTTTAAAATTCACGGAAGCATGTTAAAGCAAATGTCAGATGTGCCATTTACCCATGTCAGACCCCATCTCTATAAAGTAAAGACTTTCTTTTAAAAATAACAATGACATTATCACCCCTAACAAATTAACAAGAGTTTCATGGTATCATGTGAGTGTTGTACCGTAATTAATTCCCCTAATTTCCTTAGAAATATCTTTTCCATTTCAAATCAAATTATGATTTAACAAGATGGCCAACCAAGCTCATGTGATCCCATGAAATGGAGCAATGATAGAGTCAAGGTCCTCAGTCTCAATGTCTAGTGGGGACTATGCCAAGTATGATGCAATGTCCTTAGGTGTTTGAATCCCATAGTCCATCAATGAAAAGAAAAAAAAACTGGCAGATCTATGAAAGAATTTTTTGTTTTGCTCTCTAGAAAGAAGGAAAATGTACCATTTACCAGTACCATTATTTTATATTTCAGAAGGGCATTTTTATCCCCTGAAACAGGAAAAATGTTATCTCACAATGGCAGGTTTTTTTAGGAAAGAGTATTTAGCAAATCTGGAAGTATTTCTTAAAATGTGGATCTGACAACTGAAAGAAACTTCCAAATTAGACATATCCAATGTAACAGGTATTGGGTGAAAAGTACCATCATTCATGTACTAGGATCAAAATAGGCAACACAATACAATGGTTTAGCCAATAGGGTCTGGGATCAGACAGCTCTGACCTCTTCCTCAACCTTTCCATATCTCAGTCTTCTCCTTTGTGAAATGGGATAATATCATTCTTATTTCTATGGTTACAGCCAAGAGGCATATAAACTACCTATACATTATTTGGCACAGGATATGTATTTAACAAATTCTAGCTAATGATTATCTTCAAATTTTCAGACAGTATGACCTAATGAACTGAGTTCCTCCTCTGGACTTGGTTTTCATGGGAACTTGGAAGGTTGGTGGGAAAAATCCATTTTTATCTTCTTAAGTCAGATGGTTGTTTTCTCTTAGCCTGCTGATGTGTAGAGAAGTCAGAACTAATGACACTTCTAGGGAGATTTTTTGAAAAGAAGTGAGTGTGAACAAGGACAAGGTCATGTCTTTATTACTTGTTAGATACTTTCTGAATGTGTCTCCCAAGATGACAACCTGAAATAATTTTTAAAACCTCTCCAAAATATTCTCCTAATTTTTCTAAGTCCTATAAAGTTAGTAAAAACAAAGTTTTATATAATGATAAACCAAGGCATGAAATGACTAAGTAATATAACATAATAATAACTAACAGTTTTTGAGAATTCTGAGTGCTTTTTATTTGTAACTCATTGAACCCTTGTTACAGAGCTGGGCCTTCAGAGAAACTGAGGCTGTACAAAGACCAGCCCTTCAAATCTTGATTCTTACAATTAAGTCAGACAGATTTTAGACATGTTCCTCAGAGTAACAGGAACGAGGAATAGGAAAGGGGAAGGGGACACTCTCAAGGGAAAGAGTGGGTCCTCTCAGAGAGGAGAAGGTCAGTGTGCCTCCCCTGCATTCTAGCTTTATTGGGAATCCCAGTGAAGCTCCCAGAGAATCCCACCCAGGTTCACCTCTTGACTTTTGACTGACAGCAAGATGACATCAGACTTTTAAGTACCTACTGCCAGTGATGATTCTAAATCCCCTTGGCCCACGCTAACTAGTTCTAATTGGTTTCCTAATCCTTTTTAAAGATTTTATGGTTAGGAGGACTTATCCTTATCTTCCCTAATCTGGCCTGTGAAAAGGGTTATAACTATCTGTCCCTTCAAAGTAACTTGGGTTCCTCTAACAACATTTATTCCTTGTCTCCTTTTCCTTGCAGATAACAGGTAATTTGCTGAGAAACTTGATGCATTCTGTCCACTTAGGCAAAGGCAGGGCTACGGGTAAATTGCTTTTTGGCTACAAGCATGTGGAGGTCAGCACAGTGAGCCCATTTTATAGAATTGTTCTGTTAACCTCATGTCCCCACCATCCTCATCTGTCTGTCTCCCAACATCTTCAAAGCAACTTTGAGAAGTGGATGTGATTTGACTCTCATTTTAACTCACATTATCTCATCATCCCAGATGTGAAATATATATAAAAGTTTAAATGTTATAGAATTACATAATAATAAAAATTGTATTATAATATTAATTAATATAATAATAATGCATAAGCTTTCAATTATTTCTAACCAGTTTTCATGCCTCTGCACCAATTTCACTGAAATATTGGCAGAATTGAAAACATGGGATTTAATGGGTTAGAGATGAGGAAACTGAGGCACAGGGAGAAACTTGTTTAGGATCACAGAGTTGGAGCAGGGATGGTGTCAGGATCAACACTGAGCAGCCTGGATCTAGAGTGTGTCTTTATTCAGTCTTTTTTTTTTTTTTAATTGTTTTAGATGTAGATGGACACAGTTCCTTCATTTTATTTGTTTATTTTTATGTTGCGCCAGGGATTGAACTCAGTGTCTCATGCATGCTAGGCAAGTGCTCTACCACTGAGCCACAACTCTGGCCCCTCATCAGTCTTACTGTGTCTACCCAGAGGACAAGGTTTAGCATGGACTGTTCAGATATGGCTGGGCTCTAGTCTCTCATTTAGTGAAGTATTTTTTCCATGGTTATGGGGGAACTTTTTCATTTGCAACTCTCACCCCTAATTTTTTTTTTCTTTTAGATGGGATCCTAGTCTGTTGCCTAGACTGGTCTTGAACTCCTGGGCTTAAGGGATCTTCTTGCCTCAGATTTCCCAGTAGTGGGGACTACAGGCACACCCCACTATGCCTGGCTTACCCTGCATTTTTAAAAGAAAAACATTGAACTAGATCTTGTTCATGTTACCCATCTCCCTAGCCTTCCTTCCCAAAGTGTCACAACAATAATAATATTAATTGATATAATAATGTATAAACTTAATCAATATAATGTAATATAAGCTTAATTAATATAATAATGCATGCTTATTTATTTATTTTCCAGTACTGGTGCCTGGCAGCAGGCTAGGCGAGTGCTCTACAATTGAGCTATACCCACCTAGTTCTGTTTTACTAAAGAGCAGCTCATCATCTCAGGCTGGAATTAGGAGACCTCAAGGGGGAGGTAGGCAGCCCTCTTCCACCATCTGTGAGCTGCCTCCCTGGGCCTCTCCTCTCCATCACAGCCTGAGCCAGGAATGCAAGCTAGAGGCTGTCTCCACCCTGTTCTCCCACCCCCAGACTCCACTGTACCTCTTTGTTGTACCACAAAGCTCTATTTGTTTGATCCTTTCATCTCCTCATTGTTTCAGTCTAGATTGAGAGGCAGAGATGAGGGCAGAGGAGGCATTGTACTCAAATCCTTGGTAGAGGGTGAGGGGATAAAAATGCGGGGGGGGGGGGATCCAAGTACTTTTTTCCTCAAAATGCTTCCTAAAGTCACACCTTTTCTTCTTTTGACCTTTGATCTGATTGATTGTGTGGAAGTCATTGCTTATATATCTGAGGGAAAGATCTGTCCTGTCCATTCAGAATTTAATTTAGCCACATGAAGCTGTGATTGTGGCCTGGCCCAGGTTTTGATAGAAGATCAGGTAAAATAAAACAAAACAAAAACATCTCTCACATTCTGATCTCATGGTCCTCAGGAGCTAGGAGAGTTGCTTGAGGTAGGGTGTGGAGGGATGGGGTAGGCGAGGGAAAGAGACACTTTGGCTTTCCAATGTTTTGTTCCACACTGTTCCACACTATGGGAGTCATTCATTTGAGGAAAAATGTATTTTTGAGACTAGAATTTCAGTCAAAAATTTCTATGCTTTGAAACCCTTATTTTTGTTCTTGACCTTAGACATCATTTCTTTGATGCTGGTATGATTATTTTCCTCAGAATTTCTAACAATTCCACCAGCAAGGCACACGCCCAAAGTTTTACCAGTTTTCAGTTGTCCTGTGTGGCCTGGCTTGGGGGTGTGTGTCTGCTTGGAGAGGCCTTGCAGTCCCCTTGATCCTGAGGACATAAGCTGACTGGGAGAAAGGGATGAGTGTCCCAAGGCACTGGGAGCACCATGTTGAAAACGAATGAATAGGAACAAGTGTCTCCAAGATAGCGGTGAGTTCAGAGATGCAGGCCATTGGCTGACAAGCCACATGCTCCCTATGGAATGGTGTGGCCTGTGGCAGTTCAGCATGTTCAAGGGGCAGGTCTGGGGTACTGGAAAGAGGCCCACTTGGGAAAGGCCTTTTGTGTACATCAAAAACTTCATTGATGGTGGGGAACCAAAGGAGGGTTCCATCTCTGAAAATTGTGACTGAAATTAGTTTTTACAGTATTCCCCTTGACCTGCTGGGGAGGAGGGTTTGAAGAGGAGCATACCTGGAGAAGGCCAGATAAGACCCTATAGCAGTTTTCCAGGTGAAGGGTCACTAGGTCCTAAGGTGGGGGTGGGGGGTGGAGGGGTGAGCATGTGGGGGGTGTGCAATGGTGAGGATGGAGCCCATAGGGCAGGTTCTACATGTACTTAGGGAGTAGAATGGCGAGGCCATGGTGGTAAACTGAATGTGACAGGGAGGCAAAGGAGAGGGTCTAGGGTCATTTATATAATGAAGCTTGGACTCATCCTGTTGTTCCCAATTAGAAAATCAAAATAAAAATACAAACAAATAAGCTTGAAGAAATACCAGGAAATGGGTTCAATGATCCAGGGATGTAGTTCTGAGGATCAGAAATTAAGCAAAATGACAAGAGCATCAGGAACAGGAGCTCGGGCTTCCAAGATTCAAGGAAGTGAGCCATTCTGCCAAAGGTGATCCAACTCACCCAGACATACCTTGTGGCTGTGGAAAACCTCAGGTCTCCAGGGCACTTCTGACACCTGCTCTCAGGCAAGGGCCTCTGAAAAATGACAGGGAACTGGCGGCAGTGAAATGGAGAAGGAAACTAGCTTTAATCATTCCTGCTAAATAGCAAGCTGTATATGTATAATACTCCCCTCCCCGCCCCCACACACACTGAAAAGATGTGTGCATTTGAAATTAACTAGCAGAAAACAAAATGTGTGTACATCACTTTGTATGAGATGTTGTGCTCTCATCTCCAGGGGATTTTGGATGTGCAGGGATCTTTCTCCCTCTGACATGTCAGTTCTAACATGCTCCCTGTTTCACATGTAAGGGGAAGCCCAAGATTTCTTACACAAGCAAAAGAATTCAGGGTATGTTTATTCTGAGGTCCTCTTTTCCTCCTGGTCCAGTTTAGCAGAGAGATAGTAAATGTCTACTTAGGCTTTTCCAGAAACTGTTTCACTCCTACTTCAAAGCAAAAATTCTCAATTATCTTAATCAAATAAAGACATGATATATTTCCATATTTCCTCCACTCAAGCCTTTAAAAGAGCTAACTAGAATTGCTACCAATAGATAAGTGTATAAACAATCTCAGGGGAAAAAAGAATAACTGATGCCAGTTGCGTGATGTATCTTAAATGCAAATATCTTCCAGACCAGAATTACCAGCGTCTCTAGGGCAATGATATAAATAACCTGTGCTTACTTTCCAACTTATAAAAGGGATGGCAAGAGTAATGAGTTTTTTAATAGTTTCATAAATACGGTGTCTGAAAATAGTTCATGAATATTTGGGGCTCATTTATGAAATGCTTACATGTTGTTTCAGTAAAGTACACATTTTGTCACAGTTTAGTGGCTTGTAAAGAGTATAATCAATGCTGAGATGAAAGAGAAGTGTGCAATTTGCATGGGCATGAATTTAGTTATGAGCGAATTCTTCGCACTTGTACATGTCTGCTATTCTGACATCTTAGTATATTTGCATGAAGATAAGTGAGGACCAAAGGTGGGGGGACAACCAAACAAACAAACAAAAAACAAAAACAAAAAACCCACAAAGGATGCTATGCTATGCTGTGTCCATACAAGATCCTATCAAATTCCCATTTTGGGTGCGCCCATTTGGTTGCTACATTTGAAGGTGACATTGTTCTCTTACTTCCTTTTCTTTTGTTCCAAATTGGTCCTCCAAAGACAGGCTAAATGTGCACCCAAAGAGGAAGCTCACATTTGCAGCCAGGCCCTTGCACTCACTGGGTTGAGTAGTAAAACCCTTCCTTAATATTGGCCAAGAGTGCTGATGTCAAGTTCTACATTCTATGTGGGAGGCTAAGGGAGAGGTAATAACAAATTTTAATATTTTTACTCTCCTTTGAGGGTCAATGTTACTGTGTAATGATTGAAATAGACCTATGACATAGGACATTTTAATTTTAGATCCTGTGAAATCCCTCCTTTTCTCCCTTTCTCCCTCTAATTTATTTATTGTTCTCAGTTCTGATTCTAGGCAGCTGCTGTCTTGCTAAAATAAGTAAAATCAATGTTTAAATAGTTTTATGTTTGTATTCATAGTTTGCTGGATATTTTAATTTAGCCCAGAATGTTACTGGGACTTCTGGATTTTTAGTTTAACTTAATATTTCCTGAAGGGTCTGCCAAAAACTACAGAAGAGGCAAGACAATTTCGAAGGGCGTGGGGGTGGAATAGAGGAAGACTTTTCCTTCTTGTTCAAGATTAGGGCACATGAACTGTCAGCTTTATCCTGGGGTCTCTTTCACTAGAAACTGATGGCCCAGGCAGCCGGTGGCCTTGGGGGAAGATGGCTTGAATTGAAGAAACTGCCCTTCCAAAGGAGAAGAAGTTTGCAAGCAGCAGAAAAGGGCCCCTCGACACACATCCTCAGAGATCACATGCTTGCTCATACAGCTGGCTTCAAAGGAGATAACAGCTTAAAGTGTTTGTGAAAAATGACTTCCTTTCTGCTCTGCGAGCAGCCCGTCTCCCTGGCCCTGCCTGCTCCTCTCTGGCTCAGCTGTGTTGCAAGCACCCTTTCCTTGGGCTCCATGTTAAGTTCATTACATTTAGTTGGTATACAACATAATCTCACTTATGGTTATATGTGCATGTTCCTGTTCTCTCTCCATAACTAACTTGTAAGTTTAGAGCAAAGTGCTCAGGAGAGTTAGCTCCAGCCCCCTGACCTGGGTTTAAGACTGATCACTGTGTAACCACAGTCCTCAACTTCTCTAAGCCTCAGCGTCTTCACAGCACTTCCTGGCAGGGTTGTTGTGAAGATGAAATAAGATTGCATGCAAAGAGCTTAGCAAGTGTGACAGGCAGATTGGAAGCTCACTTTTTGGTAATGCTGGGGATCAAACCCAGAGCCTCGTGTATGGTAAGCAAATGCTCTATTATTGAGCTACACCCCCTGCCCAAGGTTAGCCATTATTACTTAATGGTCCTTTTGATAAAGAAGGTGTTTTAATAGCTAGACTGTGGAACCAACCCAGATGCCCTTCAATGGATGAATGGATTAAAAAATGTGGCATCTATACACCATGGAGTATTACGTAGCACTAAAAAAATGACAAAATCATGGAATTCGCAGGGAAATGGATGGCACTAAAGCAGATTATGCTTAGTGAAGCTAGCCAATCCCTAAAAAACAAATACCAAATGTCTTCTTTGATATAATGAGAGCAACTAAGGATAGAGCAGGGAGGAAGAGCAGGAAGAAAAGATTAATATTAAACAGAGACATGAGGTGGGAGGGAAAGGGAGAGAAAAGGGGAATTGCATGGAAATGGAGAGAGACCCTCATTGTTATACAAAATTACATATAAGAGGTTGTGAGGGGAATAGGAAAATAAACAAGGAGAGAAATGAATTACAGTAGATGGGGTAGAGAGAGAAGATGGGAGGGGAGGGGAGGGGGGATAGTAGAGGATAGAAAAGGTAGCAGAATACAACAGTTACTAGTATGGCATTATGTAAAAATGTGGATGTGTAACCGATGTGATTCTGCAATCTGTATTTGGGGTAAAAATAGGAGTTCATAACTCACTTGAAGCTAATGTATGAAATATGATATGTCAAGAGCTTTGTAAGGTTTTGAACAACCAATTAAAAAAAAGGTGTTTTTACTATGTCAAGGGCAGGATTTCTAGATCTGATTAAAACATACCTTGACCATCTTCCTTTTGGTGACTTCAGTTGCCAGAGCATTTAAGAGGTGGTAGCAGTGTGGGTCCAAAGCTGTGTTCCTCCCCTTATCTATTAAGGGAGCAGAGAAAAAGCAGTGTGGTCCTGTGGTGAAGAAAACCAGGCCCAGCTTCGTTTCCCATCTGGACATTCTGTGTATACATGTGTATCATGATTCCCAGAATTCCTTCCTGACAGCTCCCTTAGTTAAGGGGCAAGGAGGATTTTCTCAGGCCGGCCTCACCCAGATCTGCCTCAGAGGAGAAAACCAAATAATTCCTATTTTTGGTCTTGTGCTTAGAAATAGGGAACAAATTGCTAGTTTTAAGAAACTTTCAGGACATGAAACAACTCTCTCTTTTTTTTTTTAAGGCAAGGATATTATTTTAAAAGGAAACAGACTAGAAGATCCTCCAATTTCACTCTATTGGGAAGGAAACATTTTCCTCTCACGTTCTTATTCTTAGACATGCTTCCCTTGATTCTTCTATCTTACCCCCCAGGATATAGAAGAAATACAAACAGGAGAGTGCTGCACTGTCCCATTTGGCTTCTCTGCCATCCTGTGGAGACACACTCAGCAGCTTGCGGCTGAGGTTCCCCTCAGCAGTTCATCAGGGTGTGTATGGGGGTGTGTGTCCATGTTGGGTGAGGTTGGGGCTGGGCCGGCCCTGGATGGACTGAGGTGGAAGCCAGGCCACTGGTCGATGGAGGATGGAGCCACAGTGTGCCGTGGGCTCTTCTTAGGTCAGGCTTGCTGTCACACCTCTTCCTCTGACAGCTTCTCACGCTCCTAACCATTGAACCAATGTGCCTTTGTGGGATTGCTGAGAAGGTTGCTTCAGAGAACCTGCCTCTGGCCTTGCTCTCAGCCACCTCCAGCTGTACTTCCGTCTGTCATCTGTAGGGCGTCCCTCCTTCTCTTCCCTACCCTCAACCTTTTCCCTTTTGTGTTGAGGTCTCATATTTTCCATCTTTACATACTGAAAAAATTTTTCCTTATGTCTGATTTTTTTTTCCCACTTTCGGTGAAGTTCTTCATTTTCTACCAAAGCTTTTCCTCTTCAGTGGCAGAAACCCCCTTAAAACTTTCCCTACTCTGAGGGCTCCTGATTTAGGACTTGTAGAGTCTCACCAAGAAAGGAAGTAGCAGTTTTGATCAAAACAAAGAAGCATACACAGCAACAGCCGCAGCAAGTCACACAGACACAAGATCATGAAGAATCAACTCCATCTATGTATTTTGAAAATATCGAATAGCATTCCGAGAATTCTACCAAGTGCTGAAAGAACGAGGACATAAAAGCATTCCATTTTTTAAATGGTCACATGTAAGAATTCATAAAGGGAAAAAAATCATTCAATCAAACACATGAAAATATATCCCCCAATGGAGATATTTTTGTGTTCTCTCATTCTAGCCTCTGAATTATCTAATATAAATTTATATTCTGGGAAAATTTTACCACATGTGAGAAATCTATGTAGCATCTTATTAAAGGGTGGCCTCTAGTATCAGACTAATCTAGGTTTAACTTTTGCCTTAGCTACTTTGTTTGCTGCATAAATTTGAACAAGCACTTAACCTTTCCAACTGTTAGCATCCTCACCCCTAAAATAAGCACACACCTGCCCTCATTGTGGGTGAGAATCAAAGGAGAAAATATACACAAAGCACATTGTACGGTTGCTGGCACACAGAAGGCACTCTGTTTATTCCATATTTGGTTTGTGCCTCTATACTAGTTACTGGGCCAAGATACAGCCAACAGGGCCTCAGTTCTCATAGTACTTATAGGCTGGATGAATTAGCATATGGCTCCATAACATCTGCATCTTTTGGTTCTGTTTTGCATGGAAGAGTGTCTCTATGCAACATTAAACAAAATAAAAAGAAATATTGGCAATTTCCTGGAAAACTGATCAAAGGCATAGGCCATTCCTCTCTGTATTATACTTATGGTATGACGAATGCCTCTTGGTTTTCTAGTTCACAGGGTCATCTGTTTGTCTTATTTATCAAAACACTCTGCTCTCATTTACCCTAATTCTCTTACTTCTGTAAGCACTAATTGAGCTCCTGGTCTATACTAGGTGCTCAAAAAGAGAAAAATGAATGAGAAATGCTGTGTATGATGGAAGCCTATTTAAGAAAACACAAGGGAACACCTGATGATGTGGCTGTTGTGACAAGAGAAAGCTCTTGGCTGGAAAGAAAGAGGGGAAAATGGTCAAGTCTTCCTAGGGAAAGCTCACAGAAGGACAAGAGAGGAATGCTGGGAACTGAACTGGGGTGGAGGAGTGGGTGGGATGAAAATATAAAAGTAGGCAGAAAAAAAAAACCCAAGAAGACAGAGAAAGAGCAGCCCCACACTACAGAAAGAAAAAAGAAAGGAAATAAAACAGAGGGGTTAGGGGGAACCTGGGAAGGGATCGTTTCCTGAGGAAGAGAGGAGTCAGGTAACCTAGAGGTCACGGTGGCTACTGTGAACACAGTTTCAGTGGTGTGGTGGGTACAGAAGCCACGTCATAAGAAATGCAGGCCCGAGTGGGAGATGAAGAGTAGAGGTGGCTAGGCTGGGCCACTCCACCTCTAGAAGAAGGAAAAGAGAAAAGAATATAAACAACTAAACATTAGCACCAAGTGATAACCAGTGGTGTATATTCCAGGCAGACAGAGCTCGGGCTAACTGCTCCCTGGCTTTGAAAACTGACTGTCATTTCCTCTCTGCGTGATTGTGAGGTAGTTATTTTACCTCTAGCATCCCAATTCCTTCATCTATACAGTGGGGTTAGTACTAGTTTCTTCTTCACTGAGTCATTGTAAAGATTAAAGATAAAGTGCCTGGTGTAGAGTAAATGTTTATTACTCTATTTCAAAGTACTGTGGAAACACAGTATATGACTTCACCCATTCTGTTAGGTAAGCAGAGGTAGAGAATAATTTATAGAGGGGTCATGGAAGCCAGACCATAATGCATAAGATTTTATTTTTCAAGTAGGGAAAAAAATTTAAAAAGCATATTTGAAAGGTGAGCACAAATGATACAAAGACAAGTGCATGTGAAATCAGAGGGTGACTTGGGTCAATACTCACACCAGGACTTTGGAAAGATCCACTACTAAGATATGAACTCTTGAGGTACCAGTCTATTTTTTATTACTTTTACTTCTTGAAAAATATCAAACATAGATCATGACGACGGACAAAAGCCAGTTATTATTTTTATTGAAGGAAAACTGTATAGTGAAATTCATTATTTGTTTCTGGCTAAGTTTCTGTTTCCAAAATAATTTTCTGGGCTTCATTAATGGCTTCAGGCTTGCATATGGTCCTTGTATATCTAGAGGTGGGATGGTGGCCTTCTGGAGAATTGCTTTAACTGAATTGTGCTTCTGGGTGACTTTGATGGGATTATATTGTTTGCCTGTGTCAGCAGATTGGTTGGAAACAGTCCAGGGCAATTCATCATCACATTTAATGCACAGGTATTGTTTAAAATGGATTTCATTATACTACATAGTGTCTGTTTATGAGGATCCTTAGGAGACAGGCTTCATGGTCTTAATATACATAAAGAACATTTGTGCTTCACTTGACAAAATGGATTGATCTTGTAACATAGATACCAGAGTCTACTGGGTCCTTGCAAAGACTGCTAAAAGCTAAGAGTAAATTTGTAGCTCAAGGTAATCAAGGACTACATATTTCACAAACTGGGCTAATTCCGGCCCTGTTTCTATTCCTGTTCCCTATCCTAATGCAAGTTCTTTTGATATATAATGTGTAACTTTCAAAACTACCTTAAATTCTTTTTGAAGCAGAATAGTAGTACAGGAACGTGAGATCTAGAGTCAGAATGTTTCCTTTCAAATTGCTGTTTCACCACGTACTGACTGTACCTTTGGTAAATGCTAGAGATTGGATCTGGAACATGTTGCATGCTTGGTCACTAACCTGTGGCAATACTGGGAAGTGGTGCAACCTTTCAGAGGTGGGGCCTAGTGGAAAGAAATGAGGTTTTTTGAATAGGACATAGGGACCCAAACCTTTCCCCTCTCTCTTTCCTGGGTGCCACAAGAACAGTTTCCTTAAAAGCTACAGGGCCAAGTGACCATAAATTGAAACCTTCAAAACCATGAGCCAAAATAAACCTTCCCTCCTTATATTTATCTCAGATGTTTGTTACAGTAACACAAAGTTGACTAGCATAGGAAATTACTTAATGACATGAAACCTCAGTTTTCTCATCTGCAAAATGTGTGTAACAGTTTTTACTTCACAGAGTTTTATAGGAGGTAAATCATGTCAAGTACTAAGTACAAGGCCTGGCCCATCGAGGGTATTCAACAAATGCATGCCATTGTAACAAATGTTATTTGATGTTCATATTAATAAAAAATAATTCTTAAGAAATTAAAACAGTTCTGCTTCCTCCTGGTTTAATTGAAATTTACAGACCTTGATATTCATGACAAGGAGCCATTTTCAGGAAATAGATTTTCAAGTGTTAACAACTCAAATCAGGCAAAAGATTATACTTGATAATTAGCATCAGCCATAGATAGTTAAACAGAAATACAGTGCCTTTTCTATTTGTGTCTCTTTTCCTGCACATATAAGCTAGTCTTCTGTCTTTAGTCTGATGGGTCTATTTACATAGTAATTCTAGAAATGTTGGTGAAATGCAGAAGAATTTTCTCTCTTGTGATTTAAATGAAATATTGCACAGATAATTTCAGAAAGGAATTTTCCAGACAGCAAGAAATAGTTCTCAGCAACATGAAACATCAGGAACAATGCTAGATCTAATTCTGCAAGAGCATAGCCATATGCTGAGTGCACTATTTCATTTCTAAGGACATAGATTTAATTTAATTTGACAACCTGGCATCAGAGTTTTCCTCTGGTCTTTCCCCCCCCCCCCCCCGAATAGTCAAGTAATATGAAAATGAAGCATAATAGTAAAAGATTAAATTTGGGAGACTTGACTTGCAGGGCACCAAGGTTATTATGATGCAGTAAATGAACAAAATAAATTAAGGAAAATGCCAATGATACTTGTACAATATAAACACATCTAACACATAGCTAATGAGAATCCTATGTGCACAATGAAATGTCACCATTTTTCTAGCTTTTTTTTTCCCCTAAACCATTTCCATCTATCATATTTGTAAAATCCATGCAGGAATTCTTAATGGTGTTATAGTAAATTATGTAACATTTTTATCGTTACCAAGACAAAAGAGGAATCTTTTGTATTAGCAATGGTGTTTCATTTTCTTCAATGCTAACGAGCCCATTGGAATGTCCCTTTATTTAAAATGGTTAAAGCTAGCAAATTTATTTTAGAGGAATCTGGCTATAAAAGTAGCCCTTCCTAACTTATATCTAAATATTTGAAGATTTTTTTTGTTATTGTATAAGAAAATAATGATGGATTACAATTTAGTGCACAAAAATTAATTTGAAGGTTTATCTTATTCCTATTCCTAATAAATCCATTTATTTGTGTTACATAGCTTATTTTAGCTCTGGTTATGCTGTTTTAAAGATATAATAAATATTTATCTACTTTAATAGCATATGATCATTGATTCTCCATTTAAATTTTATTTGTTGATTCTACATTGTGATAAAAATGTAGGATTCTACATTGTGATAAAAAAAAGTAAGTTATAAATTTGAGGCTCAATGATAATTTCTCTTTTTCTTTGTTTAGTCTTCCTGTATAATTAAAAAACAAAACAAAACACCAATCAACCAAACAACAACAACAACAACAACAACAACAAAAAACAGCCCCAAGGGAGTCTTTGATCATATGTTTCAAATTGTCAGTCTAATGTTGGTCTAGCTTGGTAACTTTATAGACATCAGCTGTCAGGCAATGGGTGTGTATGTCAGGGACATTGATATTCTTATGGCCAGCTAAGTGGTTACCACGTTGCCTTGGGAACACAAGCTCATCCTTGTCCATCATATTTCTCATCTGTTTCTAGGAGACAAGGAATTCCCATTCTTTCAGAATGTTGCTCATTAAACTTCTCAAATGACTTAGGAAACCATGGTCCAGGATGACACACGGAGCAGTCATTAATGTATGTTTAAAATGTCTTTTTTTTTTTTAAAAAAATCTTATTTACTTTTGTACAAGTCAGTGTTATTATTGCAACTTCTGGACAGTAAGACTACATTGTAGAAGGAATCAAAGATTTTCTAAAGTCAGCTGGAGAGTTCAAAATAAAAGTTTAAGTCTAGAACTCTGACCACTTATTTTAGACTTCAAATGTTTTGGCTTTTAGATAATGGCATGAAAAATTCTGTTTTGATTAGAGGACTGACTGTTTCTTTGTCAATTGTCTCAATTGCACTGAAATGAATGCACCTGGGGGGGGGAACCCAATTTTCGTGGGGCATGTATTATTGCCTGATACTTCATATGCATCAATTCAATTTATTCCTTATAGCATCCCTATGAGACAAATATTGCTGTCACCAATTTATAGATTAAGAAAATAAAGCAAAAAGACAGATCCAAAGAGATCTAGGATGAATCCCAAGTTTTTGGTTTAGGTTTGGGATCACTATGCCAAAGGCGGGGAAGGATTGTTAAGGGATTGTGGAATATTTTCAGATTTTACTATGAGTTTCACGTACGTGGTAGCAATGTGTAATGATAAAGAGTGAAAAAAGTTTTCTCGCCCTGGGGGGGATGGCAGCTTGCTCTTTTTCCCAGAGGATTAGTGACTCCATGATTCGAAGGCAATGCACTGTTTTCATCTTAATATAATCTATGATATATTATATAATTAACATTTAACACTTCAAAATAAATGAAGACCCTTCAAAGAAAAAATCCCAAAGTTTCTTCAGGCAGGGTTTTGCTCCTGTTCACTTCTGTCCTTGGGGTACTTGATGACAAGTTGGACAGCTCTGAGGTGCTCCCTTTCACTATGGCGGGATTTCCCTGGCTCACCAGCTCACTTCATGGCACGCTTTCCAAGTATGAGAATTTACTTCGTAGAAAAAGCAACTTTGGAAAATGAATTACTCTCCCTGAGAGGATAGCAGTTCCCATATATATTAAAAAAAAAAAACTCTTTTAGCAATGGTTGGATATAAAAAAGTTTCTGTAGAGCAAAGCCAATTAGCAATGTGGTGGACACTCTCAATGAGAATTTAAAAAATGTTTTGGCACTATGTGCCTGTCAGCAGAAATACCAGAATCTTGAAACTCTCCAGTGTCTTTCTCTGGAAGTGTCCAAGAGAGCTCAAATTGTTTTTTTGATGGTCATTAAAAAATGTCCTGGAATGGTTAGAATTGACACCCTCTGTAGCACCCTGTGGTACCTCTTCTCATAGTTGTGACTGACCCCAGTGTTTGCTTCTGTACCTCTTCATGGCTCCCTATCCTGATGGTAGTCCTCTCTGACGGATGGTGTCCTCCTAGTGTGCAATGCTCCTGTGACATCCAGTACTTCCCCAGCATTGCCCTAGGGGTTGTTTACTATAATTGCTCATTTAACTGTTTGTCTTTTCTACCAGACTATAAGCTCTCTGAAGGCAGGGCCTGTTGCTGTCTTAACCACCTTAAAAAGAAGTTGTTTAAATACATTGGATGAACTCATGATGGAATGGCCCTGACCAGTGCTTTTTCAGAACTGGCAGAGGGCTCTCTTCTCAGCAGAGTTATAGTTCTTCACAAACTTTTAGAAAAATCATTACTGCCCTTCCCACCTTCCAGGAACCCTGGTCAAGTTCCTGTGGGTCTAGGTTACAGAATGTTTGAGAAAGACCAAGCAGTTGCCTCTGCAAAAAGTTAACCAGTACTTAGGTCAGAGTCCAGATGCTTCTGACCCTTACTTTAGGGAAGAATGTGGTTCATCCAAAGCCAGGAATATGACATAGGAGGTGGCTATTGTCCTCCCACCTTATCTGACCGTCTTAGCCCCAGGACTAAACCATCAAATTAAAAAATGGAGATGAAAAACAAGCTCTGGACTCAGATTGCTGAGGTTGAATGCCAGCCCCGTCACTCCTAGAGGGATGACTTTAGGCCAGTTGCTCTGCCTTGAGAAACTTGAGCTGCCTCTGTGAGGTGGAGCTAATTAATACCAGCCTACCTCACATGGCTGTCATAAGAAGTAAAGGAGACAAAAGTATTTAACACCGTGTCTGGTATGTAGCGCATACTATAGATGTGAAATATGCTAGTGTTCTTATAAAAAATTCTAGAACATTCTAATATTATAATTTTATATATGCTGGAACTCCCTGAAAGTGTGCCACATATAGATCCCTCAGTTCATGTATACACACATGCACACACACACACACACACACACACACACAGGGAGAGAGAGAGAGAGAGAGAGAGAGAGAGAGAGAGAGAGAGAGAGAGAGAAAGAGAGAGAGAGGGAGAGTTAATATAATCAAACAAGAAACTAGCTTGCTTATTCTGGAAAATGGGTTAATTGAATCAAGAAAAACAAAGGCATGTGTATATTATGAGTCTCTGACCTAACCGGGGAGGGGTGTGGGGAAACAACAAGAAACACAGCAGAAATAGTAATCTATTCCAAGAAAAAGCAATCTCCCTGGCTGCTGGCCCATTGAACTGTAGCAACCTCTGTCACTGAGGACATTACTCTCTGCCCTCATGTTCTGTCTTAACTGCTGTGGGATACTGAACCTGGGAACTTGTTATTAACTGAAGGAAAACCACAACAGAGTACTCAAGAGGACGAAATTTCATCAGTGTCTTCCAGGGTGACATGGGCTTCTGGGTACTCACCCCTCGAGGTCAAAGTGCCCCAGCTCAAGCTGGGGGAGCCATCTGGAAGAACTAAGGAATTCCTCAAGGAACCCAAGGAATTCTTCAGAAGCATCTGGGCTTTTCTCGGGGGGACAGCAGTCTAGCCAATGCATGGTGAAACCAAGCAAAAGGTTCTGCTGCCCAGTAGTGAAAAGAGCCTCCTTTTTTGCAGGCTTATGAATATCAATGAATCTAAAGGAAAGAGCCAGAATGTGTTGCAAAAGTTCAATTGCAACTTGGCTTCTAAAGCTTGGCCAAAGGAACATGTGAACTCTCGGGTGCTGGGACTGTGCCTGAAGGAGGGATGGGAGAAATCTCTGATCTTTGTTTTTCTGTTTTTCTTACCATTCTTATAAACTAGGCCAACCAGTCTCCCAAAAGTCAAAATGAAGCATGTGCTTCACCTGAACAGAGAAAGAATCCAATGCAAAGAATATACAAGCTGATTCTGCACAAATAAGAACTTAATGAATATTGAAAAGCAACACCATTCTTTTATTCAACAAATATTAACCAGGCACTCACTCTACGTCAGGCTCTGTGCCAGGCCCTGGGAATATGATAGAAAAGAGGAAAGAATTCCTTGGTCACAAGGTGTTGAGAGTGGTAGAGGTGTGGCAGGGAAAAGGTAAGAGGAGAAAGAACAAGAAGGAGCAAAATCTTCCCCTATTGATTTCTTGGCACCTTATGGAAAATTCAATTGACCATTTATGTGTGGGCCTCTTTCTGGACTCTGAATTCAGTTTCATAGATCTGTGTGTCTGTATGGCTTTACGGTATGTCTTAAAAGCAAGTAGTGATTGTTCTCTTTTCCAAAATTGTTTTGGCTATTTTAGGATTCTGTGTTTCTGCATAAATTTCTATAAAACTATCCTTCTTGGATTTTGATTGAGTTTGTGTCGAATCAATAGATCAATTTAGGAGCATTTGTCAAGTGTTTTAGCAATATTCAATATTTGTATTACTAGTTTAAAAAATGTAACCATTGTAGGGTGCATGGTGATGATAGCTCATTGTAGTTTTATTTGCATTTCCCTAATGGTGAATGATATTGAATGTATTTTTATGTGTTGTTTTTGTTTTTGCCATTAGTATAATCTTATTTGGTGAAGTTTCTTTTCAGATCTTTTGCCCATTAACAAAAAAAATAATCATACTGTGTGTATATATGTGACTGCATGACCAATGTGATTCTGCAACCTGTACACTCAGAAAAATGAGAAATTATATCCCATCTGATTCAAATGTATGATATGTCAAGGTCATTGTACTGTCATGTGTAACTAATTAAAACAAATAAAAAAATTAAAAAAAGAAAAAAATCAGGTGATTTGTTCTATTATCAATTTTTAAGAATTTTTTACAAGTTCTTCTTTTACCCATATATTTTTTTGTGCATTATAGTTGCACATAATGGTGGGATTTATTGTCACATATTTATACATGCACACAATATAAAAATACAATTTGGCCAGTTTTACTCCCAGTGTTTATTATTTTTCTTATGGCTCAATAAAACTCCATTCTGTGTATATACCATATTTTCTTTATTCATTTATCTATTGATGGACACTTAATTAGGTTCCATAGTTTGGTTATTGTGGATTGTGCTGCTATAAACATGGGTATGCATGTATCACTATAGCATTGTGCCTTTAATTCTCTAGGACAAACACCGACGAGTGCTATAACTGAGCCATATGGTGGTTTCATGCCTTGCCTTTTGAGGAAGCTCCATACTGATTTCCATGGTGGTTGTACTAATTTACAATCCTACAAACAGTGTAAAAGTTTTCATTTTTTTCATATCCTCTCCAATATTTATTACTGTTTATATTCTTTTTTTTAGAGAAAGAATTTTAATATTTATTTTTAGTTCTCGGTGGACACAACATCTTTGTTGGTATGTGGTGCTGAGGATCGAACCTGGGCTGCACGCATGCCAGGCGAGCTCGCTACCGCTTGAGCCACATCCCAGCCCGACAGTTTATATTCTTGATGGCTGCCATTCAGACTGAAATGGGAAGAAATCTTAGCATAGCTTTGGGTTTTTTTAATATTTATTTTTTAGTTGTAGTTGGACACAGTATCTTTATTTTATTTATTTATTTTTATGTGGTGCTGAGGATCGAACCCAGGGCCTCACATGTGCTAGGAGAACGTTCTACCACTGAGCCACAATCACAGCCCCTTAGTATAGTTTTGATTTGCATTACCATAATTGTTAATAATATTAACATACATTTGGTAGCCATTTGTATTTCTTCTTTTGAGAAGTGTTTGTTGAGTTCCTTTGCTCATTTATTAGTTAGGATATTGGTTCTGTTGGTGTTTTTGAGTTCTTCATATATTCTGGATATTAATACTCTGTCAGAATAGTAGCTAGCAAAGATTTTCTCCCATTCTGTAGGTTCTCTCTTCACATTCCTAATTGTTTCCTTTGTTGTGCAGAAGCTTTTTAATTTGATGCTGTCCCATTTATTAACTCTTGGTCTATTTCCTGAGCTTTAAGGGTCCTATCAAGGAAGTCATTGCTCAAGTCCTTTACCAGATTTATCTTTGCAATTTTTTCCCCCAGCCTGTTTCTTGTCTTTTCCCTTCTCAACTGTATTTTGAGAAACAGAAGTTTTAAATTTTGATATCTGCAAGTTTTTACTTATGGTTTGTGTACTTTGGGTTTTAGGAAATCTTTGCCTAGTCCCAGATCACAAAGATTTTTCCTCTTGTTCTTTTTGTGGAAGTTTTATGGTTTAAGGTTTTCCATTTAGGTTTAGCATACATATTGAGTCAATTTTCTTTGGTAGTGTAAGATAAGAGTTAAGAGTGGCATTCTTTTCTCTTACAAAAATTCAATTTTTTCAGGCCCATTTGCGGGAAAAAGTATCCTTTTGAAATTGTTTTTCTTAAAAACTTCACCACTGAGTCACATCCTCAGCCCTTTTTAGTTTTCATTTTGAGACAGGGTCTCTCTTAGTTGCTTAGGGTCTCTCTAAATTGCCAAGGCTGGCTTTGAACTTGAGATCTTCCTGGCTCAGTCTCCTGAGCTGCTGGGATTACAGGCAAGCATCACTACCCCTGGCTGGAAGGATTTTTAAAAAACCCTTTCCCCTGTTGATTTCTTGGCATCTTATGGAAAATTCAATTGGCCATTTATGTGTGGGCCTGTTTCTGGACTCTGAATTCAGTTTCATAGATCTGTGTCTCTGTATGGCAACACCATATTGTCCTGATTATTTTAGCTTTACAGTATGTTTTAAAAGCAAGTAGTGATTGTTTTTTTTTCCCAAAATTGTTTTGGCTCCTTTAGGATTCTGTATTTCTGTGTAAACTTCTGCAAAAATAGCCTTCTTGGATTTTGATTGAGTTTGTGTTGAATCAATAGATCAATTTACGAGCACTTATCAAGTGTCTTAACAATACTGAGTCAATTGAATTATGAACAATGTATGCCTCACTATTTATTTAGATCTTTAATTTATCTTTGCAAAGTTTTAATGTCTCTTCATTTACATACCATCATGATTTTGTTAAATTTATTTCCAAAGAATGTATACTTTGTGATACCAATGTATATAATACATTTAAAATTTTAATTTCCATTTGTTTGCTACTAGTATAAAGAAATACAATTGATTTTACTATGTTGACTTTATATCCTGTGATCTTGTTAAATTTACTTTTTAGTTATTGTTGCTCTTTTGGTAGACCCCTTAGGATTTTCTATGCAAATAGCCTCATTTCTAGTGTATAATTAGAATTTTATATATTACTTTCCAAACAACTTAAACTTTATTTTTGTTTCTGGCCTTATAACACTAACTAGAAACTACCTTTGAAAAGCATGGTCAAGAGGAGACGTTCTTCTTTTCTTTCCAAGCTTAGGAGGAGATACTTCAGTTTTACATTATGGGATTACCTAGGTTTTTGGTGGATTTCCTTTATGGGGTTGAGAAAGTTTTCTTCTATTTCTAGTTTGCTAAGGGTTTATTTTTAAAATCATAGATGGCTGCTTGAAATTTGTTAAAAACATCTGCACCTTTTCAGACAATTATCTATTTTCTTTTTTGTTTGTTAATTTGGGAGACTACATTTATTAATTCTTACATAGTGAATCAATCTTAGGTTTCTAGGATAAGCCCCACTTGATCATGATGTATTATTTTTACATGAGCTGGATTTGATTTACTAAAGCTGTTAAGGATTCTTGTGTCTGTATTCTTTAGGAATATTGGTCTGTAGCTTTCTAGTCTTTCATATTTATTTTAAAGTTTTTTTATTTGTTCTTTTTACATATACATGAAAGTAGAATATATTTTGACATATTATACATACATGAAGTATAACTTATTCTAATTAGGATCAAATTCTTGCATTCTTGTGGTTGAACATGATGTGAAGTTACTTAAATTTCTTTACTAGTATTAGTTTTGGGGTAAAATCAGCCTCATAAAATAAATTGGAAAACATTTCCTTCTACTGTTTTATAGGATTGGTCTTATTCTTTCCTTAAATATTTGGTAGAATGCATCAGTAAAATCCTCTGGACCTACAGATTTTCTTTGCAGGAAGGTTTACAATCATAATTTTGTTAGATAGGGATATTTAAATTATTTTGTTATGAATGAAAAAGAATGGCTGGTCATTTGTTCTGATCTTTCAAGGAACTTATTAATTCTATATAATTTGATGAACTTATTGGCATACTTTTGTAACATTGCTTTGTTACACCTTTAGTGTGTGTAAAATTGTTCATTCCTGATGCTGGCCACTGTGTCCTCAGCTTTTCTTGTCCAGTTTGGCTAAGAACTTACCAGATCTACTTTTCAAAGAATCAGCTTTTGTTTTTATCCATCTTCTCTCTTTGTTGTGCTTTTATTATTTTATTAATTTCTGGTTAATTCTTTTCTTCCATGTAGTTTGGTTTCTGTTGCTCTTATTTTTCCTAATTTCTTATGGTGGGATCTTAGATAATTGATTTCAAACTTTTCTTTTTTCCAATGTAAGAACGTAAGTTATAAATTTTCCTTTCAGTGCTGTTTTAGATGATCTCCCACTTTTGATAGATGCTGCTTTCATTTTCACTCTGTTCAAAATATTTTCCAATTTTATTTGTGATTTCTTTTTTTGACCAGTGTCATTTATAAGTATGCTGTTTAATTTACAAATTTTGGAGGATTTCTAGATGTCTTCCTATTTTGGGTTTCTAATGAATTTCATTGTCATCAAAGAATATACTTTGTATATTAATCCTTTAAAATTTATCAAGCCTTGTTTTAGAGTCCATTGTGGTTTTATCCTGATAAATGTTCTATGTGTACTTGTGCCTTTTTTAGGTGGAGTTTTTTTTTTCCTGAGTACATTTGTTTAATCTGACACATTACATCAAAACATCACACTGTACACCATTAATAGGTTATTATTTCTACATATTTATGTATCCATTAAAAATAAATTTGATTTAGATTTCAAAAATAAATGTCAAAATTTTATTCTTTGATTTTTAAAAGCCATTTAAGGATTTAAAAAAATGTTTTCAGCTCCCAGATTTAGATCTTTTCCTATAACAAAATGCCTGAGATAATCAACCAAAAAACAGGGAAGGTTTGTTTTGGCTCAGAATTTTGAATGCCTCAGTTCATGGTTGATTAGTCTCATTGCTTTTGGGCTAATGGTGAGGCAGTATATCCTGTCAGGAATGCATAGTAGATTTTAGTCTTAGAGCTGTATTGAAGTCCACAAGTGGACTTGGATTTTAGCTCAGTGGTACAGCACTTGTCTAGCACATGTGAGGCCTTGGGTTCAATCCTCAGCACCTCTTAAAAATAAGTAATTAAAATAAAGGTGTTATGTCCATCTACAACTAAAAATGTATATAAAAAAGTCGACAACTATAATTTTGTCTACTTCTTTTACATTGACTGGTTTTGCTTCATGTATTTTGAAGCTCTGTTGGCATTTTTATGTTTTCTGATGAACTGATCCCTTTATTACTATGAGTATCTGATCTGAAATTTATTTTGTCTAATATTGATATAATCAATTTCCTTCTTTTGGCTTAGAGCTTACATAGCATATATTTATCTATCATTCGTCTGATCTTGGGGGTAATTTTTTGGGAAATTCCTTTTATTGCTCTTTCATTTTTAACCTGTCTATGTCTGTAAAGTCTGTTTCTTGTAGACAGCATATAGTAGGATCTTATTTTGTACCTAATCTGATAATCTGTGTCTTTTAATGTGAGTATTTAGACCACTGACTTTCAATACTATTGTTAACATGGATGACTTTAAATTTACCTTTTTGATAATTATTTTCCTTCTGTACCATCTATTTTTTTGCTTTAGTTTTTTCTTTGTTCCTTTATCCATTTGCATCAATCAAATATTTTTTATGATTCAAGTTTATCTCCACTATTGGTTTACTAGCTTAACCTCTTCTTTTATGATTTTTAAAAATTGTTTACTCTAGATTTTATAATATTTAACTAGTCACAGTCTCTTTTTAACAATATCATATCACTTCACATGACAAGTGAGAACCTTACAGCAATATACTTCCATTTTCTTCCTCTTGTTCTTTGTGCAATTATTGTTACACATATTACTTTTACATATATTATTAACCCTCACACTTTGTTTCCTTTAAATTGTCAAATATCTTTAAAGAGATTAAATAGGAGAAAGAATATTTTTATATATACACACATGTTTACCATTTCTAGGATTCTTTATTCCTTTGTGTGGATTAAAATTTCCATCTGTTATCATTTTCTTTCTGCTTGAAGAGCTTCCTTGAACATTTCTGCAGTTGTGTTAGTGAGGAATATATGTTGTTTTACTCGTAATGTCTCTTTTTCACCTTTTCTTTTGTACAGAATGATTATATTTATAGTGTAGGAGAATGTATGTTTAAAAATGCATCGAGTACTTGCTTTGGCAGCACATATAACAAAACTGGAACGACACAGAGAAGATTGGCACAGGCCCTGTGCAAGGATGACACACGCCTTCAAGAAGAGTTCCACATCTTTGTACTCAAAGCCCTGAAGTGTGCACTTAAAATGCTTAAATATTAAATCTTATGCTATGTATATTTTACCACAATAAAAAATGCACAGAAATTGATTTTAAAACACACATATAAAACTGTTAATATTAGTTTACTCCTAGAAGAAAGAGTTGGAGGTAAAAGGCAACTTTTAGGATTCTTTAATTTTTAAACTTTTAATATGGAAATACACACACACACACACACACACACACACACACACACACACACCATTTAGGGCAAAATTCTCATGAACATTTCCTAAAATTAGGGACATTCTCTATAACCATAGTATATTTACAAATACAATAAACATAATTTAAATTTTGTTAATTAGTTAAAATTGTATGTAAGTTATACAATATGATGTTTTTATGTACATATTCCTTGTGGAATGGCTAAATCAAGCTTTTTAACATAGGTATTACCTTATATACTTATCATTTTTGTGAGATGGGAACACTTAAAATTCACTCTCTTGGAATTTTCAAGTATAAAATGTGTTGTTATTAACTGTAATCAACATAATATACAATAGATCTCTTGAACTTTATGCCTCCTTAACTAAAATTTCAGGTCCTTTGACCAAAATCTCTACTCCATCTAACCTCATAGTTTCTGGTAACCACCATTTTACTCTCTGCTTCTATGAGTTAGACTTTTTTTTTTTAAACACTCCACATGTGACTAAGATTGTGCAGTATTTTTCTTTCTTTCTTTTTTTGTAGACAGCATATAGTAGGATCCTTGTTGTCATTAATGATAGGAATTCCTTCTTTTTTTAAGGACTGAAAATATTCCTTTATGTATTTGAACTATATTTTCTCTATTCTTCCACCTGTCAATAGATGACTTAGGTTGATCCCATGACTTGCTGACTGAATACTGCTGTGGTGAACATAGTCATGCAGGTGTCTCTTCAATACTCTGATTTCATATTCTTTGGGTGGACACCCAGTTTGCTGGCTCATGTGGTACTTGTATGTTTAATTTTTTGAGGAAACTCCATACTGTTTTCCATAATTGCTATAATCCCAGTAATAGTACATGAATCTTTCTTTTTCTCCACATCCTCTTCAACACTTGTGATCTTTCATCTTTTTGATGATGGCTATTCTAACAGATGTGAAGTCATATCTCATTATGGTTTAAATTGCATTTTCTTGATGATTCATGAGGTTGAACTTTTTTTTTTCATATACCTGTTGGTCATCTATATTTCTTTTTTTCTTTTTTTTTTAAATGTCTACTCAAGTTCTTTTTTCACTTTTTAATTGGGTTGTTTTCTTACTATTCAGTTAATTTGAGTTCCTTATGTGTTTTGGACATTAACACCTTTTTGTCTGTATAGTTTATAAATATCTTCCCCCATTCCATAGGTTATTTTTTTTAATCAGTTAATTGCTTACTTTGCTGTGCTTCAAATTACATTTGTTTCCTGCATTTTTGGTCATACCTCACCCTAAAAAATAATTGTCCAGAACAATGTCATGGGCTTTTCTTCCTGTTTTCTTCTAATAAATTTATAGTTTCAGTCCTTACAGTTAGGTTTTTAATCCACTCTGAATTTATTTTTATTTGTATGGGGTGAACTAAAAGACTAATTTCATTCTTCTTACATGTGGATATCTAGTTTTCCCAGCACAAATTATTGAGAAAGCCAACTTTTCCCCATTGTCTGTTCTGGTATCTTTGTGGAAAACCAGTTGACCATAAATGTACTAATTTATTACGGGCTCTCTCTCTTCTATTCTATTGGTTTATGTGTTTGTTTTAATTCTAGTACCATGCTATTTAGATTACTACATATTTGCAGTAGATTTTGAAATCAGGAAGTGTGACATCTCTGTGTTCTTTTTGCTCAAGATCACTTGTGTGTCATTTGTGATTCCATATGAATTTTTGGATGTTTTCTTATCTCTATGAAAAAAAATCATTGGAATTTTGACAGAGATTGCATTGGCTTTGGATAGTATGAACATTTTAACAGTATTGATGCCTTCAGTCCATGAACACAAAATATTTTCCATTTATTTGTGTCTTCAACTTCTTTCATCAATGTTTTACAGTTTTCAGTGCACAGATCTTTCTCCTCCAGGGTTTACTTTATTAGAAAGTATTTTGAGGGTAGATATTGTGAATGGGGTTGTTTTCTTGATTTCTCTTTTGGATTGTTCATTGATAGTGTATAGAAACAATACTGATTTTTGTACAATGATTTTGTATCCTAACTATTGAATTCTTTCATTCTAACATTTTTTTGGTGGAATCTTTAGGATTTTCTACATATAAGATCATATCATCTGCAAATAGAGATCATTTGGATACCTTTAAAAATGGCTTTCACTTGCCTAATTGCTCCAAGACTTTCAGAACAATGTTAAATAGAAGTGGAAAGAGTAGGCATCCTTATCTTAATTCTGATCTTAGAGAAAAAGTTTTAATTTTCCCCTATTGACTATAATAGTATCTATGGGGTTTTCACAAATGGTTTTTAATGTGTAAAGTAAGGCATATGTATATGTACCTTTTATATGTAATTTTTATGAACATGCAAAGATGTTAAATTTTGTCAATTTTTTTTCCACATCTACTGAGATAATCATATGGTTTTCATGCTTCATTCTGTTAATGTGGTAGTTTACATTTATTTATTTGTGTATTTTTAACTATCCTTATATCCCAGGAATAAATCCCACTTGATTGTGGTGAATGATCATTTTAATGTGCTGCTGAATTCAGCTTGTTAATGTTTTGTTGAGAATTTTTTTTCTATGTTCATCAGAGATATAGGTCTTTAATTATAGTTTCTCATAGTGTACTTGTCTGACTTTGGTGTCTGGATAATGCTGGCCTTGTAAAATGAGCTTGGAAGTTTTCTCTCTAAGCTTTTTTGAAAGAGTTCCAGAATTCAGCTTTGAAGACAGCAGGTCCTGGACTTCTCTTTGACAAGAGATGTTTATTGCTGATTCAATTTCCTTGCTCATTATGGATTTGTTTAGATTTTCTATTTCTTCATGATTTCATCTTGGAAGGTTGTACATGTCTAGAAATATATCCACTCCTGGTTTACCCAATTAGTAAATTTATCATTGACAAAATACTTTAATCTACCATTTGTATTTCTATTTTATTGATTGACCTAATGAGAGCCTTTAGTATTTTCCTCTCTTTTGTGCAAAACATAGGTTCTGATTAGAAATTGAATTTAATTTTCATGCTTCTTTAGTCTCATTCATTCTTGAACTTTTCCTTTTTAAAAAATGATTTTGACATGTTTGAAAAATGCATATCCCTCCACCACAACTGTTAAATAGCACTGTAAACTTATTTTGACAGTTTCGTGTCTGTACATGGAACCACACACTATGGATATCCTTGAGTGTGGTCTGGCTTTAGGCTTGAGATGTTTCATTTTTTTGGTGAGCTGTGGTTTGTATATTTTTACCACTGCATAATATTGTAGTGGGTAAAGATAACAGAGTATTCGTTCATTTTCTTGTTGATGAGCCGTTGGGTAGTTTCCTGCACTGGGTTATTAAGACTTTGGTGCTAAGAATGTTCAAGAATATGTCTAGATGTGTGTATATGGAGGGAGATAAGGTAGTTTTATCTACAGCTTTAGTAGATTCTGACAGTTTTCTGATGTGGTTATACCAATTTAAACTCCATCACATGTATATGAATGATCTGAATGCTTCAAAGACCAAAATAATTAAGTACCAGTAGAGCCAGAGCAGAGACTTATAAATCATTGAGAAAACCTTTTTATGGGTCCATATCTGTGATAAATACATCAATAACTATGGAAAATAGGGAGGCTTCTTCTTAAAATAGAATATCAAGTGCAAGTAGTAAATGAGGAAAGAGCACTAGAGTTGGAAAATGGCTATTTGTTAGATGAAAGTAATAAATAAATTCAAGAGATCTATTGTACTTCAGGATGACTATAGTTAATAACAATGTATTGCATAATTGTTGCAAAAGGAGATTTTAAGTGTTTTCATCACAAAAAATTATGTGAGGTAATGCACTTGTTGATTAGCTTGATTTAGTCCTTGCACAATGTAAATATTTCAACACATAGTGTCATACATTTTATTTTTATCATTTAAAAAAGAACAGGAATTGAATAAAATAACAGTTATAAAAAAATTGAGCCTTTTGTTTTGTTGATTTTTCCCTTTGGATAAAGTAGTTCTAGATGTCAGTTATGTCTGGTTGGTTGATGGTGCTGAGTTCTGATACAGAAATCTTGAAATATCCAACTAGAATAGTGGATTTATCTACTTTTCTATTTCCATCAGTTTTGTCTCATGCATTTTGATACTCTGTTGTTAGTTGCATAAATACTAAGAATTGTTAACTCTTCTTGGGGGGTTGACCCATTTATCATTATATAATGCACCTTTTTTTTTTAATAGGAGGTGTCTACTTTTTAAAAATATTTTTAAATTGTATTACAATTTAAAATGTAGATGGAAAATACCTTTATTTTATTTATTTACTTTTATGTGGTGCTGAGGTTCCAGCCTAGTGCCTCACATGTGCTAGGCAAGTGCTCTACCACTAAGCTACCACCTCAGCCCTATAGCGTCCCTCTTCATCCCTGGTGACTTTTCTTACTCTGATAACAGTTCTGTCTGAAATCAACATAGCTATTCTTACTTTCTTTTGATTAATGTTAGCATGAATATCTTCCTTCATCTATTTATTTATTTTAACCTACATGTGTCTTTATATTTACAATAGGGTTCTTGTAGATAAGATATATACAGATTTTTTTTTATCCACTGTGACAACATCTACTAATTGATCCATTTAGACCATTGATTTTCAAAGGATTATTGATATTGTTGATTATTATTTACCATATTTATTACGTTTTTTTAAATTTGTTGAACTTGTTGTTTACTCCTATTACTGTCTACTCCATTTCTGCCTATTTTTGGTTTTAATTGAGTATATGATATGACTGTATGTTCTCTCCTTTCTTAACCATATCAATTATGTTTTTATTATTTCGTGGTCATCCTAGTGTTTGTAATACATAATTATAATTAACTCGAATCCTGTTCACATAACATTAAGCTGCTTTTCTAGTCATGCAAGTAATTACTCCCTGCAGTCTGTTGCATCATTGCTGTGACTCCCTGTGTGCACGCACACACAACTGCATGCACACACACAACTAAACATATTGTTGCCTTCATTGTCTGAAGAAAACTTTAATTTTTTTGCATCAACAAAGAATAAGAAACGTTTTTCTTTTCCTCTCACTTAGTCAATTTCTCTGAGGTTTTTAAAACTTTTCTTCACGTCGATCTGAATTTCTGACATGTTGTTTTCCTTCTCTGTGAAAAACTTCTTTCAACATTCCTAACAAGGCAGGTATATTGGTAACATATTCCCTCAAATTTTGGTTGTGTGAGAAAGTCTTTTATTTCTTCTTTACTTTCGAAGAACAATTTTGCAGGAACAGAATTCTAGGATAGTGAGTTCATTCCTCCCAATACTTTGAATGTATCATTCCACTTTCTGCTTGTATTGTTTCTAAAGTGAAGTCACATGTAATTCTTATTTTCGCTCCTCTATGGGTAAGTTCTTAAATTTTTTTTTTCCTTGGGTTCTATAATTAGCCCTGGGACGAAAAAAAAACAAAAAACGAAGCTTAAAAAAAAACAAAAAAAAGAAAGAAAAACCTGGTAAAGCTCCAGGAGGTGAAGCTCACAAATGTGTGAGACCCCTTTAAAACTTGATTTTACTTGGAGATTTTACTCCAAGTCTTGTTCACACTCAGCATCTAGTGATTCATCAAATACAGGTTAGGATTTCCTGCCTTGGCAATGGTTCTTGGGTAGGTTTCTAATCCTGTGTTTCTGCTCTATTAAGTCATGATTCTTACTATTTGCTAATTTGAGGAGCATCAGTATTCCCTGTGGCCATGCATTGGTTGTGATCTCACTTCTCTCATGGATCTAAGAAGAGTGAATCTTTCAGATTTTTACCTCTTGTTAGGAAGGAACGGCGATTATTATGTATTTATCATAGGGGTGGACTCATAGTTTATAATTTACTACTGTGCTTAATTATTTTGGTGCTCAGTTGCCCTAGGTTTGGCTAGTGAAGCCCTTACTAGTGGGCTCCTTTGTTCTTATGATATGAGATAACCCTAGTCATTTGAGGCACTTAATATCTGGCAGAAAAAGATTACCCAGGCTTTTCTTGTGGGTACATGCTTTAGTCTCAAATTCAATCATTTTTATGAAGTGTCTTGGTTCAGGGAAGTTAATAGGGATCAAGATCTGGTGCAAGATATGCTCATTGCTTCTGGAAAATCTTTTTTTCTTGTACCTTTATGTTGAGAGAACAAGAATTTTTCTACCTATATACATACATACAAATACACGTGGACCTGCATGAATATATACAGATAAATACATATACATGTAAACATATATACTTTAGTGAGTTTATAGAAATTTCTTTTTCAATGTATCTCTGCATTCTTTTTTCTTGTCTTTTTATAATTTATATTTGTGGGTTTTTTTTTTTTCAATTAGAGCTCTGGGTCTCTACAACAACACTTTTACTTATCTTCTCAGTACATCTAAAATAGTTTCAGAGTTGCTTCATCCTTCCCTCTACATAAAACAAGTCTGGGAGGGGGAATTAGAAATTGTTTGTAATTTTGCTCCCTGGCCAATCACCCACCATGAACTGAGGGTACGTAGTCAAATATTCATTGCTAGGATTAGTTCTTTCTTTTCCTGTTTTCCGTATGTGTGATTGTACAATTCATTTGTAACCTAATTGGAATGATTGTTTCCATGTTCTCCCTTTTGTTTCTCTGGTCCCATTCTTATTGCCTTAATTAATCTTTGAGTATAGGAAGGGTCATATTCCTAGAAGAAACACTATACAGAAAGGCATCTTGAAGAGGTGCTATTTTTTCTCCCTCTCTACTGCCACATTCCTCTTACAGGTAACCAACTTCTTGCTTTGCTTATTTCTCACCTTTCCTATGGTTCTTTTTGTAAAGGTAAAAAGATAGTTATGTTTTTCTTTCTGTATGTACTAATGGTAGAGCACCACATGCGCAGTTTTTAAAAACAGCTTTATTCAGGGATAATCTACATAGCATGAAATTTACCCACTTTAAGTGTGTCTTTACACATCTTTTAGTCCCAATATATAGTTGTGAAAGTGTTATGATTTGAATATGGCTTACACTCCCAAAAACTCATGTCGAAATTTGGTTGTCATGGTGGCAGTGTTGGAAGGTGGTGGAACCTTTAAGAGGTGATTCCATCATGAAGAGGGATTCATGTAGTTTTTGCAGGATTGGATTAGTTTTGCAAGAGCAATTGTTGTGCAGTGAGGTTGCTCCTAGTATTTTATCTCTTCTGCAGGCACCCACTTGCCTTCTGCTTCTCTGCTGTGTTATGACGCACCTGAGGCCCTCACCAGATGTGACTGCTCAATCCTGACTTCCAGCCTCCAGAAGTATGAGGTAAACAACTTCATTCCTTTATGAGCTTACCCAACCTCAGGTCTCCTGTTTTAGCAATTAGAAAATGGACTAAGACAGCAACCATTGCAATAATTCAATTTTAGACCACTGCTATAATTCAATAGCTTCTCTCACAAACTATTGGCAGATGGTCCCCAATCTCTAGTCCCAAGGCAGCTGCTGATCTTCATTTTGTCTCATTTTCCCCTTTCTAGACTTTTCATATAAGTGAAATTATACAATAGGCAGTATTTTGTACCCAGCTTTTTACTTAACATAATGTTTTGAGGTGCATTTATATTGTTGTTTGTCTCCATTTTATTGGATAAAACAAAATATTTTCCCATCGTATATTTATACCACCAGTTGTCTATCCTTTCAGCAGCTGATAGATTTTAGATTGTTTCCAGTTTTTTTGTTATCATGAATATTGCTGTATGAACATTTGTTCGAGTGTGTGAGTCTTTGGACAGACCACGTGTATTCTTTGCTTTGGGGTAGATATCTATGAGTAGAATTGCAGGGGCATATGGTAAGTGTATGTTTACTTACACATACAGAAGCTGTCAAACTGTTTTACAAAGTGGCTGTATAGTTTTACACTCCCATGAGCAATGCATTTGTATTATTATATTAAATGTAAGCAAGTTGCTGAAAATTAAGTAAGCCAGATATTGTACTTGATATCTTGATTGTTTTTCACTTAAGTGGTCCTTTTCTTCGTGGGTAGTTGAAAGATAAAATAAGAATATAGAACAAAGGTGACCAAATTAAAAAACCACAGAGACCCAGAAAACTGTTTCCTCTCCCTTAATAGTGAATGGAGACACATAGGGTGACATTATGAAGGGAAGAACTTCTTAGCCTCTTAAAAATAAAGTTTAGCTGCATTATAAATCTGAATTACTACTCTCCAGTGAGATAGTTTATGGAAGGAAGCATCTCTTTTTGATGATAGATATGTGGAAAATTGACAAAGTTAGGATGAGATCATTAATGCCACATTTTGAGAAATTGAGAGAGAATTCAATAATCTAAAGGTTTTTAAGAGGAGAAAATTTAATACAGTTCCTAAGCTGTGCTTTTTGCTTTGAACAAGGTGCTTTGGTGGTTGTAAAAAATCAGCCATAGAAGCAAGAATCAGCTGCTCATTGAGTACTTCCACCCAGAGTGGGACAAACACCAGATCTTTGCACAATCCTCCCAAGTGCAACAAGACAAAGCCTGCCCCTTAAACAGAATTGGACACAACTGTAACTTCTTAAGAACCAACACAGGTTTATGCTGGCCATTTTTTAGGGGATCACCCATATGGTACATTGGGAATCCTGTAGAATTCAAGGTAACCCCAGGATCCATATCAGTAAACAGACTTTCAGTTTATTTGTAAGTTTTTTTTTTTCCCCAATACTGGGGATTGAACCCAGGGCCTCCCACATGCTAAGCAAGGGTTCTACCATTGAACTTCATCCCTGAAGCTCTTTGAAATCAACTTCAGTTACATTTAAAAATAATCAAAGTTTGTCTTAAAAAAAGACCTATTTACATTCCTCTTCAATGTTTACTTCTCTTTGTTTCTGATATTCCTCTAGAATAAATTCTCTGTCCCACATACCCAGCTTATGTATCATTTTGGGAGGCCTGAATGCAGTCAAGATAAATACGAAGCAGTAAAACTCTCTTTGATGAAAGATTCATTTAAAAATATTAAGCTTGTATTATGTGCTTCAGCAAAATGAAGGAATAGTAGGATAGTAAAAGATTTTTCTGATATCCATCCAACTACGTCATGTAGGCGGGTAGATGCTTTCTCATAGGTTCAGCTCTCTTCAGGTTCATGAATTGCTGGGCCCAAAGTTTTTAAAGAATTTTATTTTTTAAGAAAGAGGAAAATTATGCCTGAGAGCTTAGGTTATATTGGGATAAACCAAATAAAATATTTTCTATGTCAGGTATTTATCTCTGTATCTGGTTAACTCTAGCTTTATAGAGATATAAGTAAGTACTGAGTAATTATGAAAGGAGAAAAATTGAAGGATAAGATAATACGTGTCCAGAAGGAATGGTGGATTAGCTGACAAGATGTGCCTAATTATCATGTAGTGCCCATTGTAATTCCCATTCTGTGTGGTTTCCTTATTTCTAGAAATCATTTTCCACTTATATAGGCACTCAGGTGTGCACATGTGCACATGCCACATTGATTTTTATCATGGGTTTCTCTTTTTAAGTTCACAGCTGTGCCATTCCACTGATGGGAGGATATTTGAGAAATGTTAGAACTTCCAGCATGCTTGAGCAGTGTGTGGATTCAGGATCAACGCCAAGCTGTTCACAACACCCTGTGTGCACTCTGGGCTGGCCATATGATGAGTTTTGGCCAAAAGTCCAGTAACACACGCAATATAACAGATGGTGAGAAAACCATGAATGTACACCTGGGATGCTGCTAACTCCCAGTGAATATTTATACTTAAAATACTTTTGACCATTCTATCTCATTCCTGTGGTTACAGAATTTTATTTTGGGGGCAGAAATCTGGCAGTTTGGTTGCCTTTCTCTCTATTTAGTGATGTGTTGGTAAATATTTTAACAACTAGTTCTCTGGGAAATTAAAAAGCATTAATTTACTGGCTTTAAAGCGTTTCCTGATTTCTTTTTTAAAAAATGTTTTTATTAAGTGGGGTGCAGTGGTATATGCCTGTAGTCCCAGTGGCTACGGAGGCTGAGGCAGGAAGATCCCAAGTACAAAGCCAGCCTCAGCAAAAAATGAGGCGTTAAGCAACTCAGTGAGACCCTGTCTCTAAATAAAATACAAAATAGGGCTGGGGATGTGGCTCAGTGGTTGAGTGCCCCTGGATTCAATCCCCAGTACACCCACTAAGGTTTTTTTATTAGTTCATTAGAACTCTACGTACCATAATATCATTTTTAAATTTTTTATTTGTTCTTTTTAGATATACATGGTAGGGGTTCATTTTGACATAATCACCCATGCGGGGAATATAATTTGCTGATTTGTGTGGTGCGAACACTCTCACTGTGGCTGATTTCAAGCCGCCAGTCTGACGTCACTCATTATGGAGTTAGGAAGTTAACATTGTGCAGTATTTCCACTGAATAGATGCAATAAATATAAATAAACTGTAAGCATAAACAATAGACAAAGATGAGAAATAATTCTGGCATGATGAGTTTTCAGTTTTGACTACCTTTGATAGTAACATAATTTAATTTTATATGCATGTAATTTTAGTTTGTAATCATGGTTGTGTTTACCAGTAAGTGTGCCAAATGCCTATAACTTTAATTGTTGAGTCTCACAGTATGAATTGGCTGTGGCCCCTTCTGTGCTTTTTATCCTTTCAGAGCTATATTGATCTCCACAAGAAGGAGGCTCCTGGAGGTATCTCATCTGGGAACTGGAATGAAGTGGAGAAGCAGGCTAGAGGGATGGGAGGTGGGGTCGACTCAGCCAGAATCGCTGTTGGGTTTTTATTGCAGGATTTCCTGCCCTTTTCTATTGTGGATCTCCAGGTTTATAGGCAATGCTGACGACATTGTGTACGGAAACCAGCTCACAGCAATACCCTTGTCTCTTACGACTTACTCTTTCCCCTTCTATCACCTTCTTGATACTCCTGGCTACATAAGCTCAATCTCTAAATACTGCACATTTCAACTGTTCTATTTTCTAGTATTTCTTTCTTTAAATCAGGGGTAGAACAGTGGCCTCAAGTTCTGCCTCCACTATCTACTCTGAGAGTGCATAATTTCTTCATTGATGCTCCATTTGTAAAAATGTTTCATTATTTAATGGTAACATATTCAAAAGCCATAGTTCAGGGCTGTTACTCTAAAGTTTATGCACTTGGCTTATCTGAGCTTCCCCCTGCCCCTGCATGTGTGTGGATTTCTCCATATCTCAGTCTTCACCTGATCTTCCCCCTTGTTTTTTTCCTCTCTTTCTCTGTCTATGGCTCCTTTAATTAGTCCATACACAGAATTAATTAATGCACTTTATTATTTGTCATTTTCATGAAATGGAATATTATATTCTCTTTTCTTTATTTTAATTCTATGTTAATAGTATGTCTACTCTTTTGAACAACAACAACAAAATAACATGAATTTTATGTAGGAGTTCCTGATTAGTTTTTGGAGGAACTGTTAGTTGTCTTTGAGAGAGTAGTTTTCCCACGCCCATCCTAAACACTATTTTTTCAGCTGAACCAAGATATGATCACAACATGCTATCAACAGAACTGCCAGCCATTTTTTTATAAAAATCAAAAGAAAAAAATAATCCAGAGATATACTAATACCCCAAATTCTATATAACACTAAAATCTGAACCAGCCAATGACATTGAATCTGAACTTTCACAGTAGCTTGGCCTCCTGACCAGGGTGCTGTTCTTTAAATAGCAAGAAAAGATGGTCCAAGTGGTAAAATGTATGCCACATATGCGCTTGAACCAGGGAGAGGAGTGCCCAGCTGGATCACACTAGATGTGTGAGAATGGCAGCAAGCATGGATGCACTCACAGATGCTACAGGGACAGCCAAAGCGGTGCCTGTTGTTTAGACAAAGAAGCTATTTTTAAAGTTTAACACAAATGAAAAGCTTTTGGCTCCACGAGATGGGAAAGTAGCATTTCAATTGGATGAGACCCTAGTAGAACCCTCAGCGTATTCTCAGAAACACATTTTATGAGCTAGAAGTATCCCAAAGCAAAACTGTATAATTAATACTTCATAAAATAAGATCCAAAGGGAAATCATTATAAGGTCACTGGAGTTATTCAAGGGCTGACAACCTCAGACAGCTTTATTTTGCAGGTGGAACAAAAGTTATCTCTTAGGTGTTGGGACCAAAGACCTCCATCTCCTTCAACCTCTGACAGTTGCACTCAGTTAACAACTATCTTATGGGCACTGCTGATAGGCACACTTTTCAAAATGGCCACATCAATGATCCATCTCCTCCACTTCCCTCCCCACCATACAGGAAAACCGCGTTAGAGGGTGTATTTCTAACCTGAGGCCAAAGAGAGGTCTTGGCTCCTTTCTTTGAAGATTTCCCAGACTCTGGAGTTCTGGAGAGAGGGTTACTGCATGGGTGTTAGTGCACATCATGACTTTCAGGGGACAGGAAGCAGCAAAGAGCACTGTTCCTTCTCATCTATCAAGGAATAGAGGATTTGTGCAAGATGGAGCTCAGTGACCCTTTGTACGTGTGAAACATGGCTGACGGTGATCAAGCTCTGGAATATTTCTCCCTAACATTCCTCGTTGGGGGTATAAGTAGATGCCCTTTCCTTCATGGGCCAATTTGGAATTACGAGTAGGAGGAATAAATATTTCTCCTCACAGTAAAACAAGTGGGCATGGTTTTAATTTAGATCAAGGAGATTCAAGGGAGATCCATGAGTGTTTTTTTCAGTAAGACTTCTTCACAATGAAAACAGTTCTCACTGAAACATGACGTGTGAGCCAGTGCCTAATTAAAGTCAGGTTTCCATATTGTTCATGCATGTGCTATAGGGAACAAAAGGAGGGGGATGGAATGAAAATAAAATTAGGAGATTCTAGGCACAGAAAGCATATAAAATCAATACATTTATCCATTAAGATTGACAATAAATATTCTATGATCAACCATAAATGATTTGTCTTCACGCCACATTAACAAGGAGAGATTGAGTTGAAATGTATATTCACATGAGCATCCAGAAATGTGTGGGAAAACTAAAGTCCTTCCTGTTCCATTGGACGAGTGTTTTATTTGGTTTCAGGACTTTCCTGAAGAATTAAGTTTCATTCTTTGTCAGAATGCTCAGGTGTGGAACCAAAATCTATCTGCAGAGTTGCTCAACTTGAAACTCGGGTTATCCTCTCCCATTATCACCCTGTGTGCCTGAAGTCCCCATTCTTGAGCTGTCCCTTGCTCCTTCTCAGATGAAAACTTTTTCAAATCTCACCTGTTAGAGGAAGTTGCTTTTTTTTCTTTTGCCAAATGATCCAAATAATTTGTGGATTGAGCTGATTGTTCCTCCAATCCCCCAGGTGCCTAATCTTATAGGGCACAAAACCTTATTCCCCAGGGCTTTATTCAGAGGAAGATTCTTTTGTGAATCACAATACAGCTGGCATCACTTGAGAAAGTGTGACGAGACTAATTGGATGAGCTGGAAACCAATTACTATTGAGTGAAGGAGGAAGTAACAACTGAGGATGGAATACATTGAGCTCAGGGATATACATCTGCTGTGCTTGATGCTTTGGGACCCTCAGACTGCTACTTGACTTCCATTCAAAAGATACCATAAATATTTCAAAGAGAGGTCTACTTCAATGAATTTTAATATTAGCTTACCAGCTATCAAATAGAATAAGAAGGATACAGAGTGAAACTGGGTGTAAATAAAATTTTAGAAAAGGTACAGTTAATGGCATGGTGCGAGGGAAACTTTATCTGTGTAGGTCCATCGCTAAATCTTGAAATCGTTATGCCTCATTTGGCTCCCTATTGATTGGGAAGATAGAGTGTGTTTCCAAGGTAATTTATAAACAAAGGCGAGTCTTGATTTGGATTCTCAGTAAGTACCGGAGGGTTCATACAACCTTTATCACTTAGAATCATGCACCAGAGACATGGATTCTTAAACCACAGGAAATAATGGACATGGAAAATTGCGTTTTCTTAAAAAAGAACATCTTCAATAGCAGGAGCAACACATATTTTGCGGTCACCTTCTGCCTGTGTGTGTCACGGGAGTTTTCCTTGCAGAATCACTCTCTGATTCTCCTTGTGAGGCTGTATCACATGGGCCCAGGTGGAGGTTCTGCCTAGGAGTTCTATTAGCATTTACTGGAACCAGTGTGGAGAAAACACAAATGACTAAAGTCATTGCTTTTAAAACCCTTTTCACAATTGAATTTCCCGTGGAGAAGCAATATCCCAGGAGCATAATAGATCCTCCTCCCCCTTTCTTCCATTTACACAGATACTTTCATGGCGGACTAATCAGTTGCAATTCTAATCTATATTTCTGATTTGTTTACATGCATCATGCAGGCTGGCAATCTTTTGAATTTAAATGTGACTTAAAGTAAAATAAAATAAACCACAAGCAAATGACACAGAATTGCTAACAGTAGGGACCTTGTTTACATTCCACATTCTGAAAATATTTTGTTCAGCTGGCTAGGAAAACCACATGGTTGAGACAGACTGGGTGATGATTTGGTTTATTGCCTGGCTGGGACCAGGATAGAAAAAGGGATGGCATGTGATATGGCTGTCTGTCACCTCAAATCCAGAGAAAGAACACATTTCCAGTACACATGTGATCTATGCTTTAACAGAAGAGCTCTATAATCCCAGCCAGATCATCATGTGCACCTGGCACTGGGCCAGAACAATGCACCAGTCTTTTGGAGTCCTCAGATAATAACCGTCTCTTCCTGTAGTCATCAGCGGATGCCGCTTGTTTTTACAGGACTCTCTCTCTCTCAGATACCGTTGGTTCTTCAGGTCCTTTGTTCCTTCCTACTTTCTTCCTACGTTATTCTCTTAGACATTCATATTTCTCTCAACCCATATTGAAAGGTCTATCAAGAGGCTTCTGAATGCTTTTATCATCCCCATGAGTTGTCCCAAATGTTTATTCCAGCTTAGTTCCATGAAACTTAGCAATAGCTCAGGAGCAGTCACTAGGGGGACACGGCACTCCCAGAGGGCACTGAATATGCAAAGATGCTCCTTTACGTGGTTCCTGTCTTCCAGAGACCAAACATCTTCAAGGACAAACTTGTGCCCCGATGCAATGTAAAGTTGCTTGGTGTAAGAAATAAGAAAAGAGGGCAGAGGGTGTAGATGAGGATGGAATTTAAAAGAATTGGGTTTTAACTAGGCTTTTCTAATATCAGGTAGGTCCTCTTGAGGTACAACTCAGAAAACTAGTTACAGGTTGAATCTCTTCTTGCCTGAAATGCTTGTGACCACAGTATTTCAGACATTTGGAACATTTTCAAGTTTTGGAATATTTGCATATATATAATGATATCTCTTGGGGATGCATTCCAAATATAAACACAAAATTTGTTTCATATACACTTTACACACGTGTCTGAAGGTAATTTTATACAATATTTTAAATAATTTTGTACATGAAACAAAGTTTTATGGTGTGAAATTATCTGTTTGAGGCATCATGATTGTGTTCAAAAAGCTTCAGATTTTTGGAGCATTTTGGATTTTGGATGTTTGGATTAGGGATACTCCATTTGTATTTTATTATCTGTTTGTTAGGGATATATTATCCACCTGAAATAAACCAAGGGAAAATTTTCTTTAGAGACCTATGTTTGCTTTCACATTGCTTTTTTTTTTTCTTTTATCTTTGAGAAAAAACCATCTCCTTATGCACACGTGACCTAAGAGCTTACCAAGGAGTACATCCTGCGTAGGGCTTTCAAGAGCAGGGAGTGGTTGGAGTAGGTTGTAGAGGCAATGGAAGCAGGGACCTCCTTTCCTAGCCAAGTCCATCTGGAAAGGAGAAAATGTTTAGGAGCCAGTGTGAGCATCTGATTAGCTGAAACTGTTTCCAATCAATCACACAGGTATTTCTGCACTTCTCCACCCTCTCTTCATTCTCCTCCCTCAGGCTTAAATTCTCCTCAGCTGACCTCCAGTCTCTGCCCTCTGCATCTGATGAGTGGGCTTGGGGCAGCACTGCCATGCTTTGCTATTCTTGGGTCACACTTGGAGAAGTAGGGGTGTCCATGTTCAGAGAATGGTCCACAGAACCTTTAGCCTGTCCCTGATTTCTGCTTGATGACTTTTCATCTCAAGCTTCACGGATTGTGTCCTCCATGTCTCTCAGCCTCCCCTTCCAGCCTCCCAGGCTGTGGAAAGCACCTCTCAAGAGTCATCAGAGGGTGGCAAATCAAACCCCAGGACAAGAAAGGAGACAACAAATGGAACCCTGAAGAAATTCACCAACAAATTTATAAATACCTAGAGAAAAATGCTTCCCCCATGAAATAGATTCATTCATAACACAGAAGAGTAAGGTACTTAATATCTCCTTAGTTCTCAATAAAAGAGGATATTTGGAATAAACACACACACACACACACACACACACACACACTCAGGAGCTCATATGAACTGAAATAAAACTTTAATGGAAAGCAACAAAAAAAGACAGACCTAAGACTATGGAAAACTGAACCAGGTTTAGATGACTAGCTTAAGGAAATGATTTAGAAATCACAGGATTTTTCTTTTTTTCTTTTTTACAGCTTCATTGAGGTTGAATTCACTTGCCATCGTCCAGGTTAGGCACATAGTTTGATAAGTTTTCGTCAATGTGTATGGTGGTGTCATCACAACCACAGCAAACTTTAAGAACACTTTTGTCACCCCAGGACTTTCCCTTGTGCTCCTTTGCAGTGAACCCCTACCCCCACCCAACCCTCAGCCCCAGGAAACCAGTGACCTGCATTCTGTCACTATACTTCAGCTTTTATAGAAATGTCTATCAATAGAGTCCGACAGGATGTCCACTTCTGTGTCTGGCTTCCTTCACTTAGCATTGTGTTTTTAAGATGCATATATGTTGTTTTGCATGTCAGTGGTTCATTTCTTGTTGTTGCTGGGTTCATTCTAGGGATAGAACACATTTTGTTCATCCATGGATAAACATTTGGACTGTCTCCATTTGGGGGATTATTACAAATGGTGCAACTGTGGATATTCACATATAAGTCTTTGTGGGGGCACATTTTTATTTATTTTGGGTAGGTACCAAGGGATGAAAATATAGGTAAGCTGGTATGTTGGTATACACATATGACAAATAGATGTTTTTTCCCTTTTTTCTTTTCTTTTCTTTTTTTTCTTTTTTTTTTTTTTTTTGCAATTTTGGGAATTAAACCCAAGGTCTTGTGAATGCTGGGCAAGTGCTCTGTCACTGAACTTCACCCCCAGCCCTGGATGTTTGATTTTTAAAGCAAAGGGGTTACAGCATTTAATACTCTCACAAGACAAAGATGAGGGTTCGAGTTGTTCCACATTCTTACCTATATTTACTATTATCACTCATTTTAATTTTAGCCATTTTAGTGGATATGTAGTGGTGTCTCTATTAATTTTTTATTTCTCTATTAACCAATGATATTCAGCATCTTTCGATGGGTTTGTTGCCATTCATTCTTCTTCTTTTGTAAATGTCAAAACGTTTTTGCCCATTTTCCAATTGGATTTTTTTGTCTAATTATTGAGTTTTAGGAGTTTATTTTTATATTCTGGATACAAGTGCTTTTTTAGATATATGACATATAACACACACATACATATGTCTCTATGTGTATTCTGTTCTGTGGCTTACATTTTAATTTTTTAAATGGACTTTTTCAAGGAACAAACGTTATTAATTTTAGTGGAGTTCAGCTTATCAGTTTTTTTTTTCTTTTGTGGTCTGTACTTTTTATCCCCTACATAAGAATTCTTTGCTTACGTCAAAGCCACCACGATATTCTCCTGTGTCTTCTTCTGAAGCCAATATTTTGACTAAAGTAGAAAATATGGAAAATGGATCATGGAGAGCTGCCAACCTATAAACTACTGTTATACAAAATAAATGGAGCAAAGCATTCAGAAATAACAAATGAAAGGGAAGAGAGGAAAAAAAATCTTTTATAAATCTGAAGACATTTAAATTTTAAATCTAAAACAAATCTAAAAACAAAAGCATATGATGAGTAATCAGAGGCAGAGAATAAAAAGAGAGAAAATATACCACGCATGTTCCAAAGACAATAAAAAACCAAAGTATATACTAGAGCTAGACACTTCAATTTAGAAAGGATCTTATATTTGAAGCCCTAACACTTGAATCTAGGCTGACTTATCCACTCTGAGATCTCACACCTGCTGGTTCCTGAAATGAGAGACCATGATGTTTTCCTGACTTTGACCTGTATCTGCTCTGCTTTTCTAATTGTTCTATTCTGGACCCTGTGATATATGCCCACTGGAATCCAGCCTTTGCCTCTGCTTTTACCCTTCAGGTGCTCATCTCATGTTTTCTTAGATATGAATGATCCATCAAGCCTCAGAGAAATAGCCAGAAATCCAGGCTCCAGCCTGGCCAACCAGCTGACAGTTCATCCTTCCATGAGGTGGGCGAAAGGAAGACTTTGGAAGATATTTCTTTCACAAGAACTAAGGCCAGCTTAGCTTAACAGCTTCTCTCCAACAGTGGAAAAAATGAAATAAATGAAGCAACATCTAGAGAACTTAGCATAAAAAAAAGAGAATTTAATAATACAGTGGAAGCAATTGGGGGAAAACCCCTCAAATATGCATATATTCAGCGTATACATGATCCCAGTATGATTTCTGCAAAGTTGCTTTAAAATAGGCTTCAAATACTAAGAGAAGAATTGAATTCATGGAGAGTGTGTGGGTAAAAAGGACTGAGAGTAGACTTCAAAGTGATCTGAAGATGGGGATTCGGTGAAAGATATTAAACACTGATTAGGACAAGGTCTGTTCTTGGAAAGTTAAAAATAGTGTTAGCAGATAAAAGCACAAAACTGAGTGACTCAAAGGAGAGTATCAGGACATAAGTGATTCCACAAAGATGAGTTAAGAGCTTAACACATGCAAAATGCTGAGTTGGGCACAATCAGGAAGACAAGGACATAGAAAAGCACAGGGCTGTCCCTGAGGAGTTTATGATATTGTTGGAAAAACAAGGCTTACTGTCTCAGGCTGTGACTCGGGAGCAGCTGGCCAAAAGGCTGGGTGTTGTCCAGGAGCTTGTATCAGGGAGTACACTAGAGCATAGGTAGTTGAATAAAGTGGGCCAAGTTCTAAGGAAGATACTTCTAGAACACTCTGGAAAATCTGTATTTATCTCTGGCCAGAATGAAAAAAAGGGTTTGTCTGGAAGGCAGGTGAAAACAGTTACATCCCAGGGGTTGGTCAGGCAGGAATATGGAGCCCAGAGTGATTTTCCAGTTCATCAAAGTAAAGACACAGTTACCATGTCTTGGTGGACATTCCTTTTTCTGAGGCAAGCCTTCTGTCTGCATGTCTTTGGCATGTTCTGGGCAGTGGTAGCAGCTTGCTGCGGACTGGGAAAACCTATCATTGAAGGTGCTTATAGGTGAGTAGCTCCACTCAGATCAGCTGTTGAAATGTGTATGAGTACCTGCCGTGTCTGAATAAGACGCCTCACAGTGCCCATGTGGAAATAGCTTCCGGTTTGGAGTGAAATATAGACATGCCAACAGATGACTTCTGTACCGTGGATTATGGTAAATGCAGAGAAGAAGTCTGCATATTGCCTTGAGTGCAGAAGGAGAGACACTCAGCCTCGTGTCAGGGCCATGGCTGCTGAAGAAATCATACTCAAAAGAGAAGAGAAATTTTCCACATGTAGGTAAGGCTGAGAAGAGAGAGGAGGGAAAGAGGAAAAAGATCAGGACATAAAGTGTACAGTTTGTGATGCTGAAAATTAACGGTGTGAAGCAAGGGATAATGGAGGCCATCCCCAAAGACTGGGGTATATAAAGATGCTTATCCCACACGGAGTCTGCATCAAATCCTTTGGGGGATATGGAGCCACACAGGAATTTAAACAAGAGAATAATATTGCCAGACCTGCACATTAGATAGCTCATCCTGGTGGCAGATGGAGCAGAGAACCTACCTGATCAAGAAGAGATCGGATGGGAATCAATTACATCTCAGTGAGCGATAACAAAGACTGGATTGAGATCAGAAGAGAAGGGGAGAAGTGAGCAGACTGGAGGAATGTTGAGGAGGTAAAACCTGTGGTAGGTGAGGGAACTGGGTTTTCTCCCAGGTGCCTGACAGGGCTGCTGGATGGATCCTGATGAAATGAATATATGATACAAAAGACCAGCAGATAAGAAGCAGGGATAGGAGAGATGGGGATGCAGGGAGATTTCTTGCTCTTAAAAAAATAGCACTTTATTATTACAAGTGCAGTATGAGACTATCACAGTAAACTAGAAAATGCAGAGAAGCCAAAAGTAGAATAAAAAGATCCCCTTCAATCATCCATTATCACTATTACATTCTTAGCCTACACCTTTCTAAATCTCCTCCCCACCCAGGAGATCATACTTTCTGCACTGGCCTCTGAGTTACTCTTTTTTTTTTTTAAGTTAACAATCTCTTTCTTTTCCTGTCCATAAATTTTCTTCTTATCTTTGTCCTCAAAATGTCCTTTATGCTTGGTTTGTCTAAATCCAGTTCTAACCTAGAACCGTGAAATGCACCTGATTGCTACATATCAGACATTATTTCACACCTCATGGTATTTTCCCCCCTCAATAATACTACCTTGTTAAAGAAACACTGGCTATAGAACACCTGCTGAGGTCAGTTAACTTCAGAACATCCCACCTTTTGGATCTATCTGGGATTTAGCCTAGAGGAGGTATCATTTAGTTTATTTCTCTATCCTACAGGGAGATTCTTTCACAGTCACCAATGAAAGGAAAACAAGTAATAAGCAAAGAAAATGACAAGTTTAAATGAGGCAGAAAGACAGGAAGTGCAAAATCTTCAGCAAAGAGGAGTGGTGTTTGAGAAGGTTCTTAAATATGGGTAGAGCATGAATAGTTAATCAAGAAGAATCCCAGAGAGATGGAATTATGAATAAAGGTTCAGATGAGAGAACACATAAAGCTCTGACCTATACCTTAGGTTAATTCTGCCATTTGGAGAATGCTGGCAGTGCTAACCAAACTACTCAATGGTAGTAGATGCTCCTCCTGATTTTCTTGATACATACTGGAAACATTATTGCTAGAAGTGTTTAAAAAGTCTATCTTTCAGATTACCTCACCAAAGAATACTGGTGATTCTATCAATTTTACCACCAGAAAGTGTTCAATCAAATGAAATTCATTTAGAATGTGTATTTGATACTCTTTTACCTTCCGATCATGTTTTATTTGGATGTACTCAAGGATGATCTGAATCTTCAGTTTGCATTGTACCTGAGACAATGCTACTGACTACTGTTTTCTTTGATATTCCCTGGAAACTTCTCAGATATTGGAGTAGATAGTTCCCATTAGAAGCTAATTGAATAAAAAATAATATAGAGCCATGCTTCTGAAAATAAATAATATCAAATGTCTGTTTAAATTTATGTTGGTAATCTATATATTCTTGTAAGATTGAATGATTGAAATAAACAGAGCCTTCCTTCCTATTAGTTTTTTTTTTTAAAGAGAGAGTGAGAGAGGAGAGAGAGAGAGACAGAGAGAGAGAATTTTTAATATTTATTTTTTAGTTCTCGGCGGACACAACATCTTTGTATGTGGTGCTGAGGATCGAACCCGGGCCGCACGCATGCCAGGCGAGCACGCTACCGCTTGAGCCACATCCCCAGCCCCCTATTAGTTTGTTAATTTAAGATTGCCATTATAATCCTAACAAGAAGATGTTTAGATGCAGTCTTAGAATGTTGAGAGGTCTGTTTTCTCCCAGTGTCCTTACTAACTTAATGAAGGAGCTTACTAACTTACATTCCAAACCTCAAAGTCATCTTTACCTCCTTCCTTTCCTTAGTTACACAGAGCAAACCAGTCCTGAAATCCGGTGATGCTTCATCTGAAATGTTTCTTGTTATCATGCTATTCTGCAGTTCTTATTTTGAACTCATTCCAGACACTCATCATGTAGACTATTGTAGTAATAAGTTGTCTCCTTTTTCTGCTATTCTACATCTTCACCTACACACCTTCTACCAGATAAGTTATTCTGAAACTCAAACTCCAGTATACTACAAACTACTACTACTACTACTACCACCACCTTCACACTTAAACCCTTCAAAGTTTGTAAGACAAATATCATATTCCATTAGTCCCACAGAGAAAACTTCTGACACAGCCTGACTTGTCTCCCTCTTACCCCTTAGACTTGCTCCACAGTCATTCCCAACTCTAATTTTTTGCTCCTGCCACATTCCTGTCTGGATGCTCTTCCTTCTCTGACTGTATCCAAGTCCCACCTGTAATTTAAGGTTCATCTTAAGTTTATGGAGCTTTTCTAAATGTACAGTAACCTTCATCTTTTATGACATGGCATAATTCAATTGATTCATGTCATTCATTTTGGTTTGCTATTATTTCTCACTTGGCCTTTTTTTTTTTTTTTATAACTTAACTATTTTCATGTTTAAAACTACACAATCACCTCCACTGAATTTTACTGGTACAGAGGTCACATACTTTGTGCTATCCTTTGGTTTAATGGGAATTCATTTTCTATTAAATATTTCTTTTAAAACAACCACAAAAAAATGTTCATTTTTAGGCTGCCCAATTATTTTATCTTTCTGTCACCTGAGTTAAAGTCTGTTGGAACATTAAAAAAAAAAGAAAGAAAGAAATTAAAAATTTTCCAAGACTAAATTAAAAAATAAAAACAACTTTGCGGATCAAGCATATGGCAAATTTAAGACATCTTTAAAAGTATGCCAAGAAAAAAAAGTTACCTTTAAATGTGACAAACAGTTCCCACATACAGAACTATAATGGCCTGTTTCTATCTTCAAAAAAGTGGTTTACTTCTGTAATAAAAATCCACTTCCATTAGCAAAGTAAAAATTGTATAACCTTAAACTCTGGGCTGGACTTAAACCTGATTGAATGAACAACTCATACATCATTGCTTTATTCTCTTGTAAATTTTCAAGTGTAATAAAATACAATTAAAGTTAAAATAAAGCATAGATTTTGTGTGTTTATTTGCTAGAGACTCCCATTTCTTTTGTATGCTTTATGACTCTGCCATCGATACTAATGTCTCTAATTAGTTTCCTTAAATTCTAGCAGAGAAAACATTTTCTTATACAATTAAGTATTATGCTTTTTTGGGTGAGTTACAGAATATTTTCTAAGACAAATTAAAAATTTTTTGCTATGATATATAGAAAATGCCAGACTTTTCTGCTAAATATTAATTAATAATTTATTCATCTAGAACTCAAAGAGAATCATGTTTCCAAGGTGAATTTTCCAGAGAGCTCAAACTTACCATTAAGCATATAACTATGGGGGAAAAAATCAGGGGCTTGGATATATCCCAGTGGTAGAGCACTTGCCTGGCATGTGTGAGGCCCGGGATTCCACCCCTAGCACTGAAAAAGATGTAAAAAGAGAGAGAAAAAGGAAGAAAGGAAAGAAGAAAGGAAGGAAAATGTCAATCAAAACAAAAACTTTAAAAAATGAATATATCTTGAACTTTACCTTCTCTCAGTATCTTAGGGTTCTCATCATAGACATCAGGTAAGATGTAATATTGAAATCAAATGACGTCTTCAGAGATCATGGAGCTTGTGTATACCTATTTGTATGTTAAATGGGTACATACTATTCTGTCTTGATACCTGAGTTTCTTTTTATTTCTCCATAAACTTGTACTTCAAATCAGTTACCCCAGCCCTTCCTTTGCCAAGGCTTCAAGAGTTTTATCTTCACCTTTGCCTACTTCTGGGCTCTTGGTTGTTCTCCACGTCCTCCAGGGTTACATTTTGTGAGAAATGTGATGTACAGGAAGAGGAGATCTAATGGTTCCTTCTTCTATCCCAAACCTCTTCTGTTAGGAGAAATAAGTCTACTATGATAAGTTTATAGAAACAGAAGCTTAAATGATTTCACTGATGTTTGAAGGAAGCGGGAGGATCCATGGAGTGGGGGAGGTGAATGTATCTTGTGAAATCCATACTGTATTCTATCTTCCAAAAGTAGTTTACTTCTGTAATAAAAATCCACTTTCATTAGCAAAATAAAATTCATATAACCTTAAATTCTGGGCTGGACTTAAACCTAATTGAATGAAAAAACTCATATATCATAACTTTATTCTCTTGTAGATTTCCAAGTGCAAAAAAATACAATCAAATTTAAAACAAAACATAGATTTGATGTGTGTACTTGCAGATTTACATTAGTGTCTGAGCAAGCTCAGGAAGAACTGAGCCGGTGAATAGACTTTCCAATGCGGAAATACTCTTGAGAGTTAAGGCACATCTACATGTTTTTCTCCCATCGGGCTCCAGTACCTTACATAAAAATCTACTCTGAACTAGACAGTCAAGACAGGACAGGGACTCTGGAAGCAGAGAGATGAAGACAATGTATGAAATGTCACTATCTTTCCAAAGAAAATACCCCCGTCATTCCAAGATCCTTGGGGAATGCTGAAGAGCAGCCATTGACCCAAAATTCTAGATCTAGATCCCCAAGTTTCCCTTCCCAGGACCCCTATATGCTGATCTTGGGGAGACTCTCCCTTACTCTGGCCTGAGCATCAGTAAAACCGGGGGATAGATTTCCACAGCACAGCTGAGACATTCAGGGGCATGCAAAATATTTGCCTAATAGATGTGTCACATTTCTATCTACTTGCCTCACCTGACTTGGATCTTCATGAGGGGAGAGGCTATTTGTAACTCTACCAGAGAGCAATTGATGCCCCCATCAAATGTGGGATCAAATGAGTTAAACCACAGGAGACACTTTTAGAAACTTTTTGCTGCTGTTGTTGTTGTTCTATTATCTCTGAATCTTAGACACTGACATTAAGTGAGGCTACCCAGAGTTATTGTTAACCAGATATATTTAGCTCTGGTGTGTCAGTTTTCTTCTATAATCTTTGATGTTTGTGAGATGGAAGGTGATAATGGTCAGAACGAATGTCATATATTTACCTCAAATTAACTTTAAAGTGGAGAAGAATGTGAAATTTGAAAGCTTATTGTGGAATCAAGCTTTGTGATTTCAGAGTAGATTAATAAACCATACTGCACTATTTTGTATATGATTTATATTATTTCAACCAATAAATCAAAATGGGGAACAACTTACAACTTGAGGCATCCTTGCTTCATTCATTTTTTTTTTTTTTTGATACTGGAGATTGAACCCAAGGGCTCTCTACCACTAAGTTACATCCCCAGCCCTTTTTTAACTTCTTAAAAATTTGAGACAGGATCTCACTAAGTTGCTGAGGCTGGCCTTGAACTTGTGTATCTTGTGTCTCAGTCTCTGCTTCATTTAATTCCAATGACTATTTTATATTAATAACTTTCACATTGTACCACCAGAGACTTAAATCTCCTTGGGTTTGGGGGCCATCTACATGCCATTGTTAGATTTTTGCATTTAGATAGGTTACTACTTAATTAAACCTTTTAGCTGAATTAATTCTAATGCTTTTTACTTTATTTAGGCTAAACTGTCTTCAATATACAACATGATTTTAGTTCAGTGCTCAAAAGGGAGGCTTAAATTCCTGGCTTATCTGAATACCCAGGAAGTACTTAGATAAATTTGTTAGGTGGCAGGGGGAAGAAGAGAGGTCTGTTAGTTGTTTGCTACAAATTATAAGATGTTTAAACAGATGGTGGTCACAGTCACATGTCTTAGTGAAATGATGTTTCCTTTTTCAAAAGTTCCTTGTGACTTCCTCCTGATTATCATAAGCTTGTGATTTAGATTATCAGATTTTTATCATTTTACATCTGCAAAGATACAAAGGCTACCCCAGCATTTATTGTCTCATAGAGGGTATTTATTATTTTATCAACATGTTTTAATTGTACCTATTTGTGGGATTCAGTGTGATATTTCCACACATGTATATAGCATGCACTGTTCAAATCCAACTTCCCTTTATCTACCCACACCCCAATCTCTAGTAATCACTATTTCATATTTGACATTTTTTAGCTTCCCCATATGAGAACATGTAGTACTTGGTTTTGTTGTTGTTGTTGTTTGTTTGTGTGTGTGTGTGTGTGTGTGTGCCTAGTTTATTTCACTTAATATAAGGTCTTCCAGTTTCATCAAAGAGATTTAATTGGGAAATTCTTTCAAGGCCAGTTAACACTGCCCACAATCATCCTTATCCCTCCAAAACATTTTAATCTAGAATAGGTTCTCCTGTTTCTGTTGGCATTTCTGGGGAGGTTTTGTTACTTACAGAATTGGCACACTGGTAGTAAAAATTTAATTAGACAAAAATAAATCTTGCTATTTCTCAATTATTTACTCTTTTTACCAAAAAGGAAGATTTTTTTTCTTTTTTTTTTTTTTTTGGTTTCATCTTTAAAATATTTCTTTGATGCCCTTCTGATCTCACCAGTACTTTATCTAACCCTTTGGCAGAGCTTTGGAGAAACAGTACTGTTGAGTATTACATTTGTCAGAGAAGAAGAGAGTCTGAGAGTCAATATAGATCATTCCAGCTTTCTCCGTACTTACATTTAAATGAGTGAAAAACAGATCTTATAAATATGTAAGTTGATAGACAGGGTTAACTACCTCTTTAGCAGTTTTAAATAACAGCTTACTTGTACAAATGCAAGGTTGTTGGATTTGTATACTCAGACCATTTGTAAGAGATTCCTTTAGTGTGGGTGGAGGAGAATGTGAAATTTGAAAGCTTATTGTGGAATCAGTCTTTTGTGATTTCAGAGTAGACGGATAAACTATTATATAACAGCTTCCATTTCATGGTGACTTTACAAGCGAGGCACTGTCCCAAGCACTTTCCATGCATTATTTTATTTATTTTTTCATAACAATTCTATGAAGAAGATACTATCAGTACCTACATTACATGGGTTAAAAAAGCAGAACCAGAAGTAGGTTAAATAACTTGCCTGCCCAAAGTCATGTACCTGGGGTCTCACGAAGTGACGCTAAATGACTGACCCAGCTTGTCAAGGGAAATTGATCATGGCTTTGGCTTGTGGCAAATTTCCAGTCTGTTTTAAGTTGGGATTCATGGTCTCTATCTGTTCTCTTTGGGGGCAGGGTTTCAATTATATTAGAGGGTCTTTCCCTACACAATTTGTAGACTTGAAGATTTTGCATGCTATTTAAAAATAGTCTTTTCAGGTGTTCCTATTAATAATTTTGATAGAAGGAAGAAATGCCAAATAAATATGGAAACTGAAATGAACTAAATGAACCTGAACACTTGGTTTCCTTACCAGGTATTGGAGACAGTGACCCCAGCTCATGGCATTCACAATCGCATCCCAAGCTACATCTCTGCCTTTTGCCTTATCTCTCCTCCTCTTGCAGCAGGCCCTGTACCTCTGGCCACAGGTTTAGTTAAGTGACCAAAGGTGGGTGACTCATGGCACCTCACCCTGCCTGGCTCCAGATATGGTAAGATTGTGTTTATTTAAGAACCATAACAAGCAGGTTATATTATTTGGGTTAATTTATGCTCTCTCATTTTAACTAAAGAAAAAAAATTCATTGTTGTTTTTAATTCAAGGAATCTGGCCAATAAACTGAGCATTTCTGAGAGGTACTATTAACTGGTCTGACCACTTTAGGCATTAAAGTCCTGCTGAAACATTCAGTCATAGTACACCTAGGCCAAACTGGTCTTAATAACAATGCCAGAAAGACTTTCGTTTTACCTGTAACATTAGAAGGCAACACAGGAATGAATTGAAATCGACAGAACCCAAACAGCTTGATAGCACTGAACATTTGATTTGTACCACAAACTCCTCTTGTTCTGATTCTAGGCTAACCAAAGTTCTTACAAATTGGTTTTTCACAGTTCACTTATGGATATGTGTGTTCGGGAATGGTACTGGGGGTACAGATACACCTGTATCTTTCCTTAAAAATGAACCAGTTGGCATGTTGGTTTATTAACTTCATCTCCAATGGCCTTGGTTAAGGCGATTCAACCTTCCTGAGCCCATTCAACCTAAAAGAGAGGCCAGCATGAGCTTGTGAATATGCAAGTTGGTGGGCCATGCCTTGGACAATGGTGGATTGGAACTAGTGTCACTCGGGTGATCATTCTGCAGCCTTTCCCCCAGATGTGGCTGTTCACTCTGTTTAAAACTTTTATACCATTCTTAGCTATCAGAATGAGACTTGTGTCTTCCCCAATTTACACCAGCAGGAGTATGTGACTCAATCCGATATTTGGGTAAGAAGACAATTGTCTTATGCAAATTCTCTCTAAAGATATATTAAAATAAAAGAGAAAAATGTCTTAACCCAAATTATCCTGCGTGATTGGCATAATTATCTCAAGTAGACACAACCTTAATCACTGAGTCTGAATATTATTCCATTTATAAAAAAGGAGAATCATGATTATCTAAACTACTCATTATATCTAAAATTATTTTATGCCATGTTGTGAATAATCCCAGAAAGAAAAGTGACACCTAAAAACAAGGTAAGAGAGAAGGATGGCTTGGATTTAGTGAACACATATTTTGAACACCTTCAATGTATTCAGGTGTCCTGCCAGATGCTTTGACCTGTTACCTCACTTAATTTTAAGAACAACTCAGCTGAGTGAATAATGTCCAAATTTCACCATTGAAGAAATGTAGGATGGCTTCTTAATTTTGATGGTTTAGAAACTCGATTAAGATCAGGAGTAAAAAAAAAAAATGGAAGAACCAAATTTTAAACTGCACATCTCTATCTGCATTCTATAAACTACATTATTCATTTGGTCAGATATTAGGATGACTTTTGGTATTTTTTTAGAGCTCCAAACAAAGTTTAAAAATAAGTTATCTGCATTTAACAATAGGAAATATTCTAATTAGAAATATTTAAATAAGGATTATTCTGTGTTTTTTTTTCTCTCTCTGGACATATGAATTGTTAGAATCATCTGACATAGAAAATTCTATCACTCATTTAATCACTATGGCAGATGTTTCACTTTAAAAGAAAAAATATTCATCAGAAGATTAAAAACTCGACTTGTTCTTGGCTGCCACTGTGGACCCAAACTCAGCATTTGATTCTAGTTTCTAATTCTGCCTACAAGTCCACAGCTGACTGATTAGATTGATTTAATATACTCCAACTCAAGAAATGTTCATTGCAACTACTATGTGATAGATACCCCCTTAAGAAACCCCCAGAAAATGCATAATGTACAAGTAAATAAACAGCTATAATATAGTGTAATAAATACCATTAAGTCTCTAGGCTATCACGGAGAAACCAAAGCATGGCTTTGTGAAGATTTATTGGCTGTTCTCATTGTTGGTAAACTCTTGATCCAGGAAAAAAAAAATCATTCTACTGGATAAAACAGGTGTTTGTCTTCAGGTGTGCCATTGTTTATTTCTTTGTAATTATATGTACTTTTGGATTTTTAAAAATGAGCATATATTACTCTGAGAATCCAAACAAATAAAGAAGTAACTAGAAGAAAATGTGAATACAATTACCCCTTGCTGCATGATCACTACCTGAGTCAGACTTTGCTCTGTCCCTTTTCATTGGGTGACACTGTGATAACTGAGTTCTTTGGGTTCATGGGAAAAAAACAAGTGCAATGACAGCTTAAAACCTGGTAGATTAAGAATGACGTGCCCAAATTCAACCTGTGATTATAATTTTTTTTTTGCTTTTGTTTTTCAATTGGGTATAGGAATTAGAAACTGAGGTCTAATTATGGTTAGGCCTACAGAATGGTGATTATCTCAACAATTGAATTTGTTTCTGTACCTTAATCAAGATTCCAGAGGTCAATCCGTTCAGAGTTGGTTGACTGAGTAGTGAGGGCTGAACACATGAACTCTGTGTGGGATCAGTTCTATTTTTCCTAGGACATCTCTTTTTCCCATATTGGTCTGATACAAGCACAGAACTGAAAAGAAAAAATACACCAAATCACACTATCATCCTCTAGATGAAGAAGTAGGAGTTAGGACAAAGCCAGGATGAAGTGAAGTCGTGTTTGAACTGCCATCGAGCTACAGAAGGTTTTGGAACAGGTTCCCCTAGGGAGCAGAGGCACGGTGGTGTTCCTGGATGTGTTGATAGGCAACCTATAGACAAGCAGTTTAGAGCCAGAGAGAATAAGCACATGCTTCAGTGGCATAGATATTAGGCTCTTGAGGGAAAGGACCTGTTTTATTTGATTCAAATTTTCTGAAAACTGCCACCTATATGTCAAGTGTGGTCCAAATAGCCTGTAATAATCTGTTGTACTGTGCTTATGCTATCTGATTTTACATTTCTCCATGAGAAGCCATAAAAGATGCCTTTATATTGGTGGTGCTCCCTGATTTGCCTGTGGCTAGGACTATTGGATAAGCCCCTTGGACTACAAAGAAACAATTGGAAAGTGTTAGAATGTATTATCTCTGAAAGGGCAATCATAATGATGGTTTCCAAAAGGTCCCTACCTTTGGGATGCAGATGAATTGTGACAGTCAGGGATGGAAAAAGCCCTTTATTTTTGTGTTTGCTTCCCTGGAAAAATGACATGCTGAAAATAGAATAAATACATTCTAATAGTTTTCATGTTCCATATAAAAACAGAAGCTTTGTTGACTTTTTCTTAAAAAAAATGAAAAACACAAATTTATTTCACAGTGTATTAGGTAGTGTTTTATTAATTTTTTTTTTTTGTTGTTGTTTATTGCTTTTGACATACACATATAAACCACTTTGTCTACACCCATAGAAAATAGTTCAGGACAAGAAATAAGGCCATTTAAAAAACAAAAAGTTGGGCAAATGTTTGTGCATGTGTCACAAATATGTATGAATTTTTTTCTCTATTTTCTTTAACTGATTCAGTGAATATTAGAAAGAAAATTGTTTCTCCCCCCTCCTCCTCCTTTTCCTCCTTCTTCTTTTTGATCTTACTTGAAGAATTTATTGTATAAAAAGACAAAGGGACAAAATGGGTAGTATATGGATTGTCCTGGTGAAGCAAAATGAAAGTTTCCAGACCTTGAGATCATTAAACACATGTGGTTAAAAGAAAAATCTTGAGAAGGCACCCTGGCAGTTAAGGTTCTAGATAACACACTCACATATCAGATTAATCCTCTAAGCTTCGGTAGTTAATAAAGGAGGATTTATTGCAATGCAATCCTGGTTTCTTTTCTATGAAATTTATGACCTTCCTATGTGGTGCCAAGAGCACCTGAAGGCTATGTCATGAACAAATCCCAGCCACTGGGCCAAGAGAAGGCACAGGTGTGAAGGGCAGGGCTGACAGCAGGAGATTAGAATAATCAGATACCTGTTACAAGCAGACCCTATCTGCTGTCATCACCAAGTTATATGTTCTGGGAGGAAATGTAATACACATGTGCTTATGTCACTCTTCCTCAATATCAAAACCTCCTGGTGGACTGAATCTGCAGGCAGATCTGTGGTTTCCTGAGCCTAGAATAAGAAATAAAATGGAAGGATTGATACATTTGACACTGAATCAAAACCTTCCTCATTGTCATTCAAAACCAGGACGAGGCCTTAGTCGAACTTAGACTTAGGGTTTTAAAAAAGCATAGAGGGTCTCTTTTCACATGTGGCTTGCTTAAAGTCCATGGTGATGGTAGATCAATTGAATTAAGGAACAAAAACGAGGATATGCCAGTGGTTCAGATGTGAATTGGGGCTTTTCATGTTGCATTCTCCACATAGGTTACCAATGTTTGTCGTCCATTTGTGGGTTGAAAGGGAATAAAATTTAAATGCCCTCATTGATTAAAATGTGTTATAATATTGAAGAAATGTTTAGGACATTCCAAAAACATATTGAAAAAGATCTAAAGAGTAAACTCTTTCATAGTCCAAATAGGTTGGTCTCTAATATTTGACCTCTAATATTTTTGAAAATACCTTAGGATCTTTAACTCTCTAATGCAATTAAGAAGAAAAATAAAATATCTACATATAAAAATCTAATATTTGTCTTAATGTAATTTTGGGCTTTCTTTTTAGTTAAAGCCTTGGTGTTTTCTCACTTTCGCAGAAAATGACACCTTTCTTTACCTCAGGACCTTCATCTATCCAATATAAAGCTTTTATGGAAGTTACCAAATCATAATACCTTTAAAATGCAATTAAATCAACATTTACCAAACACCTAATGTAGATCAGGCACTCACTAGATACTGGGGACCGAAAGATAAGGGTACACAGTTTCATGCTCAAGCAATTTAGACAGGTGTTTCTTTGACAAATACAATTTGATAAATGCAATGACAACTGAATGTTAGGGGAAAAAAATAGAAACATATGGAAACAATGGGAACAAAGTGGAGGAGTAAATCATTTTAGGGCAATTCCTAAAATATGCTTGCCAAAACCCCTCACCTGAATATTTGCTGGCAGGAAGTTCCCCCTTATGTTTATGTAAATCCCTTAGTAACTGGGGAGAATAAGGAAGTCTTTCAACTGCAATCACAGCAGACCATCCTCTAATGGGGGAGTCAGGTGTACACAGAGACACAGCAAGAAAGTATTGGGCCACCATTTTTACTTTCCACAAAATTGTTGTTTGCCTAAATTCTAATATCTATATTAGCCATCTATCTATTGGGTCACTATTCCATCTATCTATTGGGTCTGTCTATTGGGTCACTATTCCTGACAGAAGGGCTCAAACTAGAGTTGCTAACTGTAATAAACAGGCACAGGAATCATCTGCAAACATTAAAGGGCTTCTTTCCTCAACAGCTAGGTGGGCCTAGGTAACTTCTTTCTTAATGTGAAAATCCTTTTTTGGCTGGTATTTTTACATTTTTGTGGATATAAACGTTTCCAGGTGTCTCACACAGACTTGCACATCTAAGAAACTTTGCTGGTTTAACCATCTTTTCCCACTTATTAAATTTAAATGGAACCACAAAGAACCCTGAGGAGCCAAAAAAAAATTCTGAGCAAAAAGAACAAAGCAGGAGGAATTGCACCACATGATTAGTAGGCTATGTTAATCAAAATAGCATGGTACAGAAACAGACAAATAGACAATGGAATAGGTTGGAGCTTGGAAGTAAACCCACGCATCTACAGCCAACTTATCTTCAACAAAGATGATAAGAACAGGCCTTGGAGAATGTCTTCGCTAACAAATGAAAAATTGCACATCCACATGAATGAGAATTAGATTAGGTCCCTACCTGTCCCCATATACAGAAACTATTCAAAGTGGATTAAAGACCTAAATGTAAAACCCACACTATGAAACTACTAGAAGAAAACTTCGTAGGAAATGCTGCTGGGCATTGGAATGGGCAATATTTTTGGATAAAACTCCCAAAGGTCAGGCATCAAAAGCAAAAATAGACAAATGGTATTTCATCTTACTAAAAAGCTTCTGCACAGCAAAAGAAACAATAAAGTGAAGAGTCAATCTATAGAATGGGAGAAAATATTTGCAAATTATATATCTGACAAGGGGTTAATAACCAGAATATGTAAGAACTCCAACAGCTCAATAGCAAAAAAAAAAAAAAGAGTAAAATAACCCAATTAAAAAACTGAAAATAGATCTAAATAGACAGTTTTCAAAAGAAAACAAACATACAAATGGCTTACAGGTACATGAAAAATATGCTCAAAATAATCATCAGGAAAATGTGAATCAAAACCACACGAGATATGGTCTCTCCAGGTAGAATGGCTATTGTCTATATATTATATATATTATAGGTATATCTAGCATATGTGTATATAACTAAAATAGAAATATTTGTATGAATATAAGTTAATAATAGCAATTGCAAAAAATAAAATGGAAGCTGCTCAAGATACTACAAGTAGAAATACCATAGACCAGTAACCCCATTAAGTGGGTATACATGCAAAGGAAATGAAATCAGACTGTCCAAGAGACATCTGCACTCCCATGTTTATTACAGCACTATTCACAATAGCCAATAAATTAAGTGTCCATCAATTGATAATGAATTTGAAAATGTACTACCTGTACGTGATGAAATACTATTCATCCATTAAAAGGATAAAATACTGTTATTGGTGTTAACATGGATGGAACTGAAGGTTGTTATATTAAGTGAAATAAGGCAGGCATAGAAAGACAAATACTGCTCGATCTCATTCATATGTAGAATCTAAAAAAGCTAATCTCGGAAGTTGAGGATAGCATGATGGTTACCAGAGGCTACAAGAGTGGGGGAGAGGGTGTGATAGGGAAAGGTGGATTGGTAGGCATTAATAGTTCTAGTTAGATGAGATGTAGAGGTTCTGTTATTCTATTATCAGACTCAAGGTGACAACAGTGCACCTTGTAGGTATATTTTATGCTTAAAGGATTTTGGATGTTTTCACCATGGTCCTGGATTCAAATATCAGTACTACAAAATAATAGTAATAATACTAATGATTATAAACTTTTTAAAAACTGAATTTATAATATAAAGATGATGTTACAAATTAACCAACTCATTGACTCATTAAGAAAGTATCAGGGGCTGGGGTTTGGCTCAGTGATAGAGCGCTTGCCTAGCATGTGTGAGGCACCCGGTTCGATTCTCAGCATCACATAAAAAAATAAATAAAGATATATTGTATCCTTTTACCACTAAAAATATTTTTTTTAAAGTATCAGGTAGAGTATGAAACATAAATTCAACCTGAAACCCAATTTCAAATCATTAGGTTATCTAATGCGATCATGTCATTAGTCATCATCATCCCATCCCCTCTGCTTTAGACTGAAGTTCTTTAAAGATAGTCATCTGCTGAGTCTGGCACAGTGCCTGGAAATGTAAGAAGGCAGTCTATAAACTTGGACATGATGAATGAAATGAACGAGTGAGTCATTTATAGAGTCTCTAAGTATCCATCCACCTATCGTTTAGTCCCATGTTGCTTGAGGATGGGATACTTTCTAAGCAATGCTTCATTGGATGATTTTTATTGCTGTGGGACCATCATAAGTTCTTCAGGATTGTAGTAGCAATGATGGGCTGGGATAAGCCTGACTGCTAAGCAATAATTGTCACTGATTTTTCCACTCTCACAGTTCTTAGTCACTTTCAATTTGGCTTCTATGTTAATCACTCAATGTGGCCTTTTACCTGCAACATTAGCCGTGGGGTTGGCACACTTAGGAGCCCTGAAAATCAACATTCATCCCTAGAAAAGCAACATTCATATTTATTTAAAAACAAATACAGTAGGGCTGGAGGTGCAGCTCAGTGTGGAACATTTGCCTCACATGCACAAGGCCCTGGTTTTGATCCCCAGCACCACCAAACCAAACCAAACCACACATTACTTTTATGACATCAATATTTGATAGTCAATTAAAAAAATAAATCAGACAACTACATTGGTGATAATAAAAATGTTATTTGTATTTAATATAAAATTATACTTAGTACTTTGTATTTAATATAAAATTCTGCTATTTGTGAACATCAAAGCATAAATCAATTCATGTTTATTACTCTCCTGATAAAAAAATCTCTCTCTCTCAACAAATATTCAAAGCAACAGAAAATATTGTCATATTTTACAGAAGACTTATTTCCCATCCTGATAAAAAGTTGATAGGTTTGAAGATAGAAAAATTTTTCTCTTCCCAATAATTAGATATTTCAAATTCCCCATAGTAAGTGCAATTTCAAAATAACACTGTTGATTTGTTCTGATTCTAATAACAGTATATATTCATTTTTCTAAAAGTGAAAAAACTCCAGAGTATAACAAATAAAATCAATACTATTATTAATCTCATTACTTAGAAATCACCATGAATAATTTAGTGCATTTCGAATCTATTTTTTTTTATTAATGTACATGAAATTATGTACTTTTAGATCACAAAATAGATGACTATGTATATATATAATTATATGTGTATGTACATATAATTATTTTTACATGTTGTTTTCACTTATAATATGAAGAGCATTTTGTCAAGCCATTAAACATTCCTTGTAAACAAAATTTCAAAATGGCGCTCCAGTTTCCCACCACATGGAACTACTTTAGTAACTCTCCCACTAGAGTTGGACTTTCTGGAAGTGTCCTGTTTTGTTTTCTAGTAAAAAAATAGGATGAAAATATTTTATCAGCTAGTCTCAGAGTTCTGTTTAGAAAAGAAATCATCTTTGTTCAAGAAACTTTGATGCTCTGCCTTTAGTGGTCAAAGAACTTGAAGAAAATGAAGAGCATATCCAATTTTACATACATTTTATTTTATTCATTTATTTATATGCAGTGCTGAGAATCAAACCCAGTGCCACACACATGCTAGGCAAGTGCTGTACCACTGAGCCACAACCCCAGCCTGAACAAGTCCAATTTTAAGTCGTGTGTATGGCTGTGACTTAAAACATTCTCCCACACCAAAATCAACAAGAAACTGCTCACTTCAGCTTTGCGTGAGAGGCTTGTGGGGGAATCAAGGAAAAGTCCTCAGTCGGGGCAGAGGTAAAGAGCAGAAAACAGTTGCTGTGAGTCATGAGTGAGGTCAAGTGTCCAGACGTGAACCGAAGTGACAGCCAGAATGCAAGTGCCCAAGAATGTGCAGAAATATCAGAGGAGGGCACTGTGCTTCCCTAAGGACAGAGAACTCAAGGCTCAGTCCAATTTTATTTTAATTTTAAAAGGTCAAGATGACCTCAGCTGACATCTATGAAATAAATAACAGAGACAAAACAGCACAAAGTTAGATTTTGATTTCTGATCCACTGGGGAGCCTGTGTCTTCTAATAGCAGGATTTTAACGTATACATATGTTTTCTTGTTTCATACTTTCAGTTTAGAAAAATATCCTTCTACTCTTTAAAATTGTTATTGGTTTTATTTTATTTTATTTTTGCTTTGCTTTACTTATAAGTAAAGCACATTCTTCTTTATACCCTAGAGTGATGTGGAAGCCACGTATTGTCATAGGTCAAACTCCCTGCAGAGTGTGCCTAAGAAAGTGTACTAAAACCCCGTCTATAGTCTGCCATGGTGGCACACGCCTGTGATCCCAGCTACCTGGGAGCTGAGGCAGGATTGCAAGTTGAAAGTCAGCCTGGGCAACTTAGGGAGACCTTGTCCCAAGGTAGAAAAAAAAAAAAAAAGACAACAGCATCTATAAGAAGGTGAGGGATGTAGAGGGCAGAGAAAGAAGCTGAATCATGATGTAGTTGCAACAGAGACCTCTGCCCAACCTACATGGGGCTCTGAGATTGGGATGGTCCTTCAAGAATGTTCCAGATTGAAGTCTGAGAGGGAGGAGGCGGAAGAATTGGGGGATGGCTAGGTATTTCTACTCCTGTTTTGGCCAGTGATGGATGAGGCTGTTCTGTTCTTGGAGAGGGGTCATGTCCTAGGAGTGAAGAAGTTCCGCCAGTTGAGGGTAGTGCCTGGGGAGAGGCCCAGGGTGACCTTTGAGCAGGCAGCCCGCCCAGCAGCCAAGAGACCGAATACCTCTGCTGAGAAGATGGGATCTGAGTGGAGTCCACGCTACGCCCTGCACACAGCTTGTTATGTTTCTACTAGAACTTAACCTTGTAACTAAAAATGCTTGGACTGCCTTTCTTTCTTTTTAACATCAGTAATTACATTATAGTTTACCGGAAAGAACTTTTCGCTAGTTTTGGGGGTCAAATGAAAAAATTTAGCAGGATTTTATTTCTTCATTTCCCAGTTTGGGTTGACACAAACTGGAGTTTTAGACTGACACAATTAACAGCACCATGTCATTATGTTTCTACATTCTTTATCTTGTCTTTAAGAATTATTTTTGTCGTTAGCATTACATTTTGCAACCATTCCAGCATTTATAGTGAATTAACCATGTTTAAACTCATAAAGACTAAATATTAATTTCCTCAGCTGCCTCCACGTGAACAAATTTATGAATGGATGAAAGTCCCCGAGCCCATGAGAAAGACACATCCTTTGCTGTTTAACACAAAAGACAGCATCTCCAAACCAGCATTCATACCGCAAGTCCAATCTTTTAAAAATCTGATTATGGAAGTTACATTCTGACCTGATCCCCCGACCATGATCACTTTGGTTTCATGAGAAAGTGACTTGGTGTTGAAGTCGGTAGTTAAAAACTACAGAAGGTTCCAATTCTTCCAGTCTCTAAGGGAGATAGCAGCCAAAAAGAAAGAGATTAGAATCTCTCTCTTTGATCCACCCATGCATCACATTCTCTGTGGTTCCTTCTTCTACAACTTGCATGAACTTGGGGGAAAGCACCAGAAATTTGCCACAGCACAGTTATGAGCCCAGGAAATGCAAGATGGTGACATCAACCATGATTGCTATTGGACCAACTCCAGAAACCAGGGTCTGCACCTTTGCCTCACCTCTTGTAGGCATCAGCTTTTTGACAAATTGCTGAATCTGTTGGTACAGCCATTCCACTGTTCATTCAAGTGGGAGGTGCTGGGAGGAGATGTCATCAAGAGTGTCATTCATGGGCTAGGGGTGTAGCTTGGTGTTAGAGCTCTTGCCTAGCAGGCACCAGGGCCTGGGTTCAATCCTCAGCACTGAAAAAACGAAATAAAACAGCAAAAACAAAGGCTTGATTTAGAGATTCAGGGTCTTGAATGGCAAACCAGGGAGTCTGCATGTCAACCCTCTGACAATGAGGTGTGTTTCACAAAACCCGTATTATCAGAGACGTTCAAGGAATGGATCCTCAGAAAGTTATCCCAGCAGGATTTCAGACAGGGGAATAGGTTCCTATGCCTATCTGTTATAACTTGTTTTTATATGTTTTTTTTTTAAATTTAGCTTTTAAATTAAATTTATTTTTAACTGGTATATAAAAACATGAAAGTTATACATATTAATGGGTTATCATGCGATGTTTTGATACATGTAAACATTGTGTAATCAGATTTAATGTATCTGCTTTCTGAAACACTTATCCTTTCCTTATAGTGGAAACATTTCTTCTAGCTTTTTGAATTATACAACCCAGAATTGCTATCTATAGTCACCCTACTGTGCAATAGCATACCAGTATTTCTTACTCCTATCTAATTATAATTAGATCAATCTCTCTCTATCCCTCCTTTTCCCCTGCTCTCCCTAACTCTGTTGACCACCTTTCTGCACTCAATTTCTTTGATATTAACCTTTTAATATTCTACATATAAGTGAAATCATGTGGTACTTGTTTTTTTGTGCCCGGCTCATTTCACTTAACATAGTGATCTCCAATTCCGTCTATGTTGTGGCATAAATTAGGATTTTATTCTTTTGTATGGTTGAATAGTATTCCATTGTGTATATGTACTATATCTTCTTTATCCATTTATCAGTTGATGGACACTTAGGTTTATTTTAAGGAGAACGTTCTAGCTGCTTGAGTATGAATTGAATTTGGATGGAGATGCTGTGAACCTATTTCATGCAATGTGGTGATATCATTTGTAAAGTTTTAAAATGCTGACATGACTTTTTAAGTCTGAGATATATCATGGCAGACTGTTCATGCATTCAAATCATGGGTGACACCTTGTATTCAGTAAAATGATACATTAGGCCAGCATTGGGGTCTTTTTGAACCCTTCCAACTTAAGAAGATCTAAATCTGTTTTGTCTGATAAATATATAAATATTTTTTTCAGAGAAACTGTCTTTAATTTGGATCTGTTTCCCCCCCCTCCAGTTGTTACATGTGGGCATTGTTTATAGCTGTGTATGTTCATTTTACATTAAATGTTTTAAAGTTCTCATATTATTTACTCTCTAATGATAAGAAATCATCAGCATTTCCATATGTACACTTTTTTTTTTCCTGGAGCTCATCTGACTTATTAGTCAAGCAGTCAGTCCTTTCACTGACTAAATTCCCACAAATAACATCACTGGAACTGATAACAAGGAATATGGTGCCTATGCCGGTATTTTCTGTTTGTCTCTTGTCCTTAGAATGCCCTTCTCATTTCCTTCTGACAGGCTAGCCACCTTCCTTTAGCAAAATATACGATGAGCAATCTGGGGGACACATATTAAATTCACTAATTAAGTTAAATGCAAAACCAGTGAATTCTGGGAGTCATGTTTCTCTTGTAAAGCAAATGGACGTTTGATAATTAATAATTAGATTGTAGTAATTCTTTCAATTTACAAACAGTGCCTGACTTTTAAGTTCATAAAAACAACATTAAATGTCAAATGTACTCGAATGCTAGTGCCCAAACAACATTTCTATTATTAGATTATCAGATGGCAATTTCCTTGTGGATGTTATCAATAAGATTTTTTTTTCCTGGAGTTATTTTCCTGTATCTTTCAAAATCTCAGAAGAAAGAACATACAGATTAAAGCAACATGCATACTAATATCCTGCCATGCTGTGGTGTGACAAGAATGTCATTTGTCACTTTCAAAGGATATCATCACATGGAAGGATCGCCCTTTCTGCAGAGGACACATACCTGGGTTTGATAATACAGTCAAATAGGTTCTATGTGATGGGACTTGAAGGCCACCGAAAGGCTTCCTGCCCTATAAGCATCTTTCCTACAGCTCCTAGTCTGCCTGCCAAACCCATTGTTCATTGAAAACACTGGTGAATGATTAACTTTGCAAGTGGAATATACTGGATGTTAAACTTAGGATGGGGTAATGTCCCAATTAACCCACTGTAAGTTGAAAATCTCTTAGGTCAAAAATGCATTGAATGTGCCCAACCTACCAAACATCATTGCTTAGCCTCTCCTACCTTAAACATGTTCAGGACACTCACATCTGCAACAACTGAGCAAATCAGATAACACAAAGCCCATAACGTGTTGAATATTTCATATAACTTACTAATACTAATGAGAAACAGAATGTTTGGATAGACACACTTTTGCAATGTCTTATAGCTGAAAAATCTAAAGTTGAATGGATATAAGCTGGACACTGTGTGTATATGGATCCAAACATCAGGGTGGAGGTTTGAGTTGGTGATACGTATTTTGGAGAGAAGATTCCCCAAGGAGATTAGGTAAAGGGCAAAGACACAATGTTAACACGGTGGCCTGAGGAAAACAGTATTTAAGTGGCAGGAGTGGGTGAAGGAAGTACCTGTGACTGGACAGAGCAGGGGAGCTCTGAGCAGGAGAGTCATCCTAGAAACCACTGGAGGAGAAGCTGGTGCTTCAGGGTTATGGTCCCCGAGAGGAGAGTGGCTTAGAGGGAAGGAGAAGAAGGAAGAAGAAGCGGGAAAATGCAGTGACCAGGGATCCCAAGACCAATCGGCTCTGCAAATGTGCTTAGGTCTGGGTCTGAACCCCTCCTACCCCCACCCCCACCAAGGGGCACCTCTTTCCCATCCCAGAGGACAGAACCCGGAGGGTCTGGCTCACATGCATGGACCAAGGGATATTTCAGCTAGCAACATCAAAGAAAACCCTCTCAAGAGATACAGACAGACATGAACTTAAAGTCTGAAAGAACCCAAACTGCAAAGGCAAGTTAAGAATCAAAGAACTAATCAGAGGAACAACCGTGAGCACGCTCTGTACCAGAGCTTGGGCAGAGAATTGCTGGGCTCTGACAGGAACAGGCGCCACCCCAGACAATGCAGCCACTATGACTGCCCGGAACCAACATGGCAAAGCTCCAGTCACCAGTGAGGCCCTTCATCCTGGGAAAACTCTGTGAAGAAGCAAGGTCGGGTAGGAGGGAGAAGGAGAAGTTGAAATGCAAATCAGTGAGTGAAAAAATAAAGAGGAACCAAAGGGTCCAAACTGAAAACCCAAACATTTCCCCATTTTCGACTTCTGCAGTAAGTGGAATAATATATAATATTAGGGAGATCGAAATTGCTACGTAAATAGAGTGCAGTCATACGTCACCTAAGGATGGGGATGTGTTCTAAGATGTGTGACCTTTGGTGATTTGATGTTGCGATGACATTGTGATTTTGACATAGTAATGACATTATCATTACTATGATAAACACACAGTCGACTTACACTAAAAAAGGTTTGCTTTGGCTTACAGTTTTGGAGGTTTCCATCCATGATAGGTTGGTCCCATTGCTTGGGACCAACCTATCATGGACGATGCACTCCATGATGGGAGTTGGGGATGGAGCACATGGCCCACGTCATGGCCAGGGAGTAAAGGAGAGAAAGAGGAAGGGACTGAAGTTCCACAGTCCTTTCAAAGGCACACTGCCAAAGACCTAAAGACCTCCTGCTAGGCCTTACCTCCTGAAGTGTCTACCACCTTCCAGTAGCACCATGCTGGGGACCAAGCCTTTACCCTATAGACCTTGGGGGGACACTTGAGATGCACATGAGAGCAGACATTGTGTGCACCTCCTAGATCTAAGCTCATGGGACCACCATGGTATACGTAGCCCTTTTTGACTAAACTGTCATACAGCACATAACTGTATTTAGTTACTTTTCTTTTAATCTAAGAGGAAGATGTGGGGTAACAAAGGGATTCTTGCACGTTACTTTTACAATCTAACCTAGTTCCTGTGCTCACAGAGCAAGACCCAGTCTGGGGAGACAAACGTTAGTCAAATAGCCATATCGCTAATGGTAAAACTAAAACCAAAGATGTTTCATAGAAGGGAAACATGTCTTTGAAAGAGTCACGAGACAATTTTGCTAAGAAATTGACAATTCCAAGTCAAGGGGGCATGAGCAAAGGCCCTGTGGCCTGAAGACCATGACCTACAAGGCTATCCTGGGCATCTGTCTGAAGGGATGGGATAAAGAGTTTTATCCATGGACACTGCTGAAGAGTTTTAAGTTTTCTAAAACTTACTCTGGCTTCCGAGTAAAAGAGTGCTAATCTGAGGTAGTGCAGGGGAAGACACTTCAGGAAGAAGCTGCTGAAGTCATGCACACAGGAAGTGATGGTGGTGTGGTTTAGGTAGAAAATGGATTTGTGAGATATGCAGGAGATGCAGTCAACAGGACCAGCTGATAGAATCAATATGTGAATGAGAGAAAGGGAGGTTCTGGGAGATTCCTTGACCTCTGGCTTATGCATAAGACACCAGGGAACAGGGTGGTGTCTTTTGCTAAAACAAGGGAGTAGAAGAAAACCCTGGGTTGGTGGGTGGGAAGATGCAGAATTTAATCTGGGAACTGTTGGTGTGCCACCAAGACATCGCCTGGAGAGGACAAGTTGGCAGGTGACTGGATGGGACGGAAGTGCTGATGGAAGGCCTGGTCTGGGGTTGCGCGTTTGTGAGTTATTGTGTGAGTTCCTGTTTACTAAGGGTGCCTCACCGGAGCCGGGAGAGTGAAACCAAGAGAGGGCTGCCACCGAGTGGTGAACATTTCACAGCCACAGCCGGGTTCGTGCCAAGGAGAAGAGGCATCCAGAGCGGGAGGGGCAGGTCAGAAGAATCCTGTCTCACTGAGACCCAGGGAAGAAAGCCTTCCAGGTAAGGGAGGTTTGGTGACAGTGCTGAGTACCGCTTTTCAGTCCTGTGACATGAGGACTGTGGAATGTCCAAAGACTCCAGGGACTCGCAGATCATGAGGACCTTATCAAGACTTGTTTCAATGAACAACGAAGTAGAGGCCAGAAGGAGGACTCGGGAGTATGGGGGTAGCCAGGGAGAGAGAGGGTGGGGATAGAAAACTCAGGCACCATGTAATGAGAAAGAGCTGAAGAGGTTGGATGGGCACAAGAAGGATGTGGGAGGCCCTGAGGGAGGCCGGAGGGAGGCCAGAGGGAGAAATTGTACCTGAAAGGGAAGGGACACTGAAGAGAGGGAGGTTCCCTGGAGATGGACAGGGCGGGGTGCAATGGGGGGTGGATAGGAAAGTTAGGTACCCAGACTTCAGTCTTCAGGCAAGGTTTCTGCTGAGGTAGGGAGGTGGGAGGTGTGTGTGTGTGTGTGTGTGTGTGTGTGTGTGTGTGTGTGTGTGTGTGTGGTGTGACAGCAACTGTTATTGGAGGGAAGAACTTCACTATATATATATATTGTGTGTGTGTGTGTAAAGAAGGAAAGTGAGTTAAATGCAGAAAGAGGTTCCAGCTGAGATTGGTTTGATTTGTTCGCAGCCACAGCTGGGTTTGAAACCAATCTACTCTGCTGTGTGCCCCTTCCTTCCTTCCTTCCTCCCTCCCTCCCTCCCTCCCTCCCTCCTTCCTTCCTTCCTTCCTTCCTTCCTTCCTTCCTTCCTTCCTTCCTTCCTTCCTTCCTTCCTTCCTTCCTTCCTTTCCTTCTTTCTTTCTCCTTTTCTCTTTGTGGTACTGGGGATGGACCCAGAGCCTCACACGTACTAGGCAAGCACACTACCACTGAGCTACACCCCTACTCCTTTCGATTTTTATTTTGAGACCAGTCTTGAACTTGGGATCCTCCTCTCTCAGCCTCCTGAGTTGCTGGGATGATAGGATGCGCCACGGTGCTGGCTGCAATGTGGCCTTTCTTTTAAAGACATCATTGGCTACCTGGTGTGGTGGCACACACCTATAATCCCAGCAGCTTGGGGGGCTGAGGCAGGAGGATTGCGAGTTCAAAGCCAGTCTCAGCAAAGGTGAGGTGCTAAGCAGCACAGTGAGACCCTGTCTCTAAATAAAATACAAAATAGGGTTGGGGGTGTGGCTGAGGAGTTGAGTGCCCCTGAGTTCAATTCCCAATACCCCCAAAATCAAGACATCATTGCTGGGGTCTGAGATAGAGATGGTTGGGTTCATCAGGGTCAAAATTTGGGCAGAAGAGGTCAACCAAAAAACCTTGCCGGGCAAGGAAATGCAAGATATTGGCAAAGGAGTTATAAATTGTTGCCTCCGAGCTCCACTAGATGAGGAAGGACACGAAGGCAGCCGGAGGTCAATTCACTGTGAGACTGAGGATGGACACACGAGCCTGGAGTCCTGATGAGGCTGAGGTCTGATTAGTGACTGTGAGGCAGGTGGCCAGAGTGGCAGACCGGATGCACGGGCTCTGGAGTGGATGACTCGAGGGGAGTGGGGGAGCTAGGGAGCATGGGAACAAATGGATTGGTGTGTACAGTAAGCTCTGGGCATCATGGCTGGCCCTGGAGGCCAAATGCTAAGTAAGACTTTCATAAATGACAGGGTAGATAAGTGACCATGAATCAGAACTAGATAGACAGCAACAAGACAGAAGAATAGATCTGGAAAAAAAAAAGTGGGGTTTTTGCAAGAGGAAATAACAGCAGTGGATGGAAGCAGAAACAGAGCTAGGGGACAATGGCTCTGCCTCCTTCTCTTACTTAGGTACATGTGTGGTGTGGGGTCTAGGGGACAAATTGTGAGGAATAAGTGAGGAATAAGAGCTGGGCGTAGTGGTGCATACCTGTAATCCCAGCAGCTAGGTAAGAGGATCACAAATTCAAATTCAGCCTCAGCAAAAGCAAGGCTCTAAGCAACTCAGTGAGTCCCTGTCTCTAAATAAAATACAAAATAGTGCCCCCAAGTTCAATCCCTGGTACCAAATAAAATAAAATAAAATAAACTGAAAGTATCCTGAGGTAGAGTCAGATTTTATTTGAAGGAAAATGAAGGAAGGAAGCTCTGGAGAACTGAGGAATTGAGGTGAGTTTCTTGGATGGTAATGGAAAAACCACAAGACAACAAATCCTGACCCAGGCCCAGAGCATCTTTGTGAACACAGGCAGGAAAGAGGATACTAGAGACCGTAGGTCAGGAAGAGGGGAAAGGCCTTAAAAGAACAATGGAATGAAGAGAAAGAAACTGTTGACCACAGACCTCTACCAATGTTAAGCCAAATCAAACCAAGAAGAGCAGAGCCCCTCAGGAGATCTCTGACCCTCCAGGCCAAGGGAACTTTCAATTTAGAGATGAATCTGTCAAAACTGGGGTTTGAAACAAAGATTAAACAATTCTTTTAACACTTAACCCTAAGTATTCAGATTGAGCTAAAGAAGTTTTTTGTACTGTACTGAAAAAAGAAAAGTCATATTAATAAGGAAAAAATATACACATGCTTGACAATTAGAGATGCCAATTTAATCCCCTCTTGGATTTTTTTTTTCTTCAGAATGAATAGCTTCAGTCTTTTTGCTCTTTTGCATAAGTCCTATTTTTTGATCCTGGTTGAACTTAGGGATAGAATGTTCTCCCAAGTTCTCAATCCATCCAGCTGTGGACTCAAATGAACACAGTGCTTCAGGAAAAGTTTGACGAAGTCTAAGCATCATGGGAGGATGACCTCACCATTTCTCTGGGGACTTGTTTTTGTATCCTAACTGTGCAATTTAAAACAACAACAACAACAACAACAAAAACTGGTGTTAGAACTGACTCCAGTTTATCTGTTTTCATTATGGGCTCCTTTTCTGACATGCTGCAGCCCGTCACTTCTCATTTTCTATTTGTATAATTTGTTTCCCTTTCTGAAAGGTGCTACTTATGCTGCATTTATCTCCAGTGAACTTGAAAAAACATGCTGACCACTTTTCTATTTTTCCCTTTACCAGAAGACTGGGTCTGGCCTTCCCACTCTTCCTCCGAGGTAATGACTAATGTGCTCAGTTTCCTTCATGCCCATAAACTTTGAAGACATTTGTTTGATAAGCCTGAATGGTTATCTTTTGGTCCTGGGCTAATGCTTTGCAATTGGGCCCTTTCAGTTGAGCTGGAGTCTTGATCGTCTTCTTTTGGACCTTTATCAGCAGAGAACAAATTCCCTAATGTTTCAAACTTCACGTCAAACTTGTAGATGTTACTGTCAAAGAGGGATATTTCTAGCTGGGTATGGTGGTGTGGTGCACACCTGTAATCCCAGTAACTTTAGAGGCTGAGGCTGGAGGATCAAAACTTTGAGGCCAGCCTCAGCAATTTAGTGAGAATCAGTCTCAAAATAAAAAATAAAAAGGACTGGGGATGTGGGTCAGTGATTAAGCATCCTTGGGTTTAATCCTCAGTACAAAAACAAAAACAAAAAGGCTATTTCCAAGTTAATTGTGCAGACAACAAGAACTTATTCTTTTAAACCCATTATCAGTATTTGATTATTATATTTTTAGGTTTTTGTACATATTGCATATTTCAGGGTTCCTTATGTCATCCAGGAGACATGCTGGATGTTGGGTTATAAGATGCTTATGCTACCCTATAAGATGTTGGGTTAATTTTTAACTTTACCATTGCATACAGCAAGAGTATCCTTAAGCAGTCAGAGTGAATGTAGAGTCAGAGAATGCTGGAAAAGAGACATCTCAATAGATACAAATCCTCCCTCCAGCCAGGGCTGATTTCTTCCTGTCCAAGTTCTAATGGGTGTTACTTTATCTCTCTTGCTTTCCTCTCTTTCTTATGTTCCTTTTAAATATCATTACAAACATTTACATATAACTCTTGTTTTCCCTGGGAGACTACAGCTCAACTGTGGAAAGGTATGATGAATAATTTGTCTCTCTTTCACTCACAGTATTTTATATAATGACTTATAAACGTCAGTACGCAATACATATTTGTTGACTGAACAATAAAAGGACACATTTGATGTAGGAAAGTTCAGTCTTTTGATTTGTCAAATTAATTTAATTTTTATCAAAGTCTTTCTTTTTTCTTGTTAGGATTGAAATGATTAACAAATGGAAAATACTTGATTGGAAATCCATAAATGAAGATGTAGGGGAGGGGAAACCTCTGTGAATTTTCTTTAAAAAGCAGTTAAGTAAATGCAAGGGAAGTCACAGGTCCACTTGCCTCTCTCTAATCTGGACAAAATATTTGGAAATGTATGATAGGCAGCTTCAATAATTACTTATAATAGCAAGTCAGTGAGAACCATATGCCTGAATCCTGTTAAATAGTTTTAAACAATCTGATTATGAGCAGAAAAATCATGCACTAGGTATTTCTGGATAAAGCACACATTTAAAAAGCAAAAATTAGATTTCATTAAACATGCAAATCTGATATTTTGTATACCATCTCTACACATGCAGAATTACCTAGACCAGATAAAGAAATCTATTGTTTTATCATGATTATTATAGGTACCATTAATTCATATTAATAACTTTTTTATGTGTCAGTCTGATACACTGTGCCCCAAAGGATCACAGGATCCTTCATATTTACAGCATGGCATTTTCTTTACTGAATTTATAAAAAATTCCCAGTTAATACAAAATGAATGCTCGACATTATTATTAGGGAAAAAAATGTCACTATATAAAAAATAATCATCTGCTCAACCACCTCATCGAATGTAGTTTTACTCAATTAATGAAAGGCCAGCCTCTTGTTAATGTTGTCCATGAAACATGAAATACAGAATAAATACAGAATAAATAAGGGGAAATAAAGACATTGTGATCCAGTATCTCCTGCAGTACCTCTTGGTTGTGTCTTTCTTAATGCAAACTCAACAGGGCTGGGTCCACTAGGATGCTGAACTCCTCCACCTGAACCTCTGGAAGGAAAAGGAGAGCCTGAGCCCATTGTCTGGTTGGGTCTGGAATGATTTCTTCAACTACAGACCCCATAAGTCTAGAGAGAAATTTGGAAACTGGGTGTCTGTTGGGTTGTTCAACCTTCCTACTTCTTGAAGAGTGGGACCAGCCTAAAGAACATCACTAACACATGAAATATAACCCCTTTCAAAGTACTAAATATTTGTGCTTTCTGGCATTTCCCTCAGTGTGAGGCACTATGCTAAATGCTGTGTGCATGTATCTCACGGAACTCCTTGCCACCAGCTAATGGGAGGACATGGTTATCCCCATTTCAATGTTGAAGAAATGCTGAATTTCAAAGGATTAAAAGACTTGCTAAAAATCAACCAGACAGAGAATGGAGGTTCTAGCATTCCAAACCAGACCTCCCTGATCTCCGCGCCCTGACCCATGGTCATCCTGTGGAAGAGAGGGCCTGCACCTGGGTCATTTGGCATCGGAGTCCAGGCTTCAATCCAGTGCTTGCCAGAAAACTTGGGAACCTGTCCATTTTTAACCAGCCCTCCTCAATCTTTCCCTGAGGTACCTTGATAGAAGAATTGTACTACACGATGTTCTGCAGAGAAAAGAATTAAAATACCAACACAAAAAGGAAAGATGCTGCGATGTGAATTCACCTCTTAGAGATCCGGATTACTTACAGAATCTTAAAGGCTTGGGGAAGCCTTCCAAGAAAGAAAAACTAGGTAGCTTGGTGTTCCCTATACTTATTTTCATATAGAACCTGTTTCGTTCCGTAGAAATCTGTTAATAACCCTTGAAATTTGTACTCTTCACAGTACATATTGGAAAATGGTGATGCAGAACATTTCCTGTGCTCTTTTTGGAATCCTGCTGTCCCATTCCATTGGTGCTTGTTCTTAAAGCTTTTTGGCATCACACTACCTAAATCAAGCTGGATTTTACTGTATCCCTTTGAAGACACCGTCTGCACTCTCTAAATGGGTCAATTTCCAGCTCCAAATCCATCCAGTTCTATATCCTTCTCTGTCTTAAGATCTCATATTGCTGAGGTCCCACTCACCACAAGAATCTAAATTCCAACAAACATAAACGTCAAGATAAAAGAGAAAAAGAAAGATGATCGGAACAAAGGAAAATAGAATGAAAGAGAAAACAACCACCTCCTTAGTGACATTTGACAACACAGAGAATGCATTCACAACTCTTCTTTTATGAACCATTCCAAAAGACAACCGACTATGTTATTATGTGCATAGAACTGCAAACTCAAAGTAAGAAAAATTCTGTCTTCTGAGGGAGGGATGCTATTCAATAAAACAAATACTATCATTCGGTTATAAGAACCACTGACTTTCTGTATAGACAAAAACACATTAATTCATGTATTCTTTCATCAGTATGTACTAAACATCTATTAAATGTCAGTCTTTTTTGTATGTACTTAAGTGGGTTAAAAATATTGTGTATTGTGATGGAAAAATTAATCAAGGATGGTCTCGGTGGGGGAGAGATTGCAAAACACATTTTAAAATAGGGAGGTCAAGGAAAATGAAAAGTAAGTAAACATTTGAAACTGGAGGAAATAAATAGCCAATGTATTTTTATAGCCACAACTTTCTTCTGTGCCTTCTCTGCCACACTGTTTCCTATTCATTCCCCCCCCCACCCCCATGCTGTTTCTTTGATCTTTAAGTCAATATTTTTAAGTGCTTTGTTTTTCAAAACATGGATATTTAAATGATTCAGGAAAACATAAATAAGAAAGCAAAAGTGACCTGAAATGTTGCCATGCATTACAATTTGGTGAAAATCCCACTGTGCACATGGATGCACACCCTTGCAATTGCAATTTTCCAAGAATGGCACCATGCTGAATATGCTACCTCACAACTGCTTTTTTGGCTAGTGTGCTTTTGTGTCATTTCCAGGGCTTTCTGAAAACGATTTTTATAGGCACTCCATCATGTTTGGAGAAATCAAAATAATATAATATATATACATTAAAAAATCTATTTTTGTTCCTCTCTTCTGTGATAAAATGAATATATCCTTCTAATATTATTTTATGTAAATACAGCAAATGTAGATTTATACTATTCCTCCCCCTCTGGTGACACAGATGGTTATGTGCCATACACTGTTCTACACTTCACTTCCCATTTAACAATAGAGAGATCTTTCCCATATTAGCATGTGGGAATCCTCAGTTGTAGGCATTTGTTCTGTGAGGTACCATAGTTAACTGCTGCGCTATTGATAGTTATTTTCGCTCAGTCTTAAATGTAAGGTGACATGAACCTTAAATAGAATATGTCTGAGCTATTGATAGTTATTTTCGCTCAGTCTTAAATGTAAGGTGACACGAACCTTAAATAGAATATGTCTGAAAGTAAATTGAAGAGAGGATACTAATTATATTCCTGGAAATTATAATTGACGTCAATGGGAAATGATGTTACACAGAAATATCAATGGAGTCATCTCTTGCTGCTTTAAATACTGAGGCAAACATTGAGAAGTCTTGTTTTTTCATGTTTTTCCCCTCCAATGATATGAGCAGCAAAAATTTGTAGTTAATTTTACTTAAAATAGTATCTCATGGGCTTATTCTGATAATGAATGTTTTATAAGAATGCATCTGGTCAATATATTTTACCTCTCTCAATAAGAATGGTAAAATTGATTTAAAATTCTATATCAAGGGGCTGCAGTTGTTGTGGCTCAGGGATAGAGGGTTTGCCTAGCATGTGTGAGGCACTGGGTTCAATCCTCAGCACCACATAAAAATAAATAGATAAAATAAACATACCGTGTCCATTTATACCTAAAAAGAAATTTTAAAAAGATTCTATAACAAATTGGTTTAAGATTCTATATCAAAATATGAAAATTTTTGCTAGGTTTTCATCAACCTAGCAAAACCATTCATTTTTCCAAAGGATAAAAATTAATCACTGTAAGCATTAGTATAAGATTAATCTTCAAAAGATGTTTTGGGAGTGGTAAGTTATGAAATGTAACACTGAATAGAAGAATGAATGAGAGAATGTCATGTGCTGGGTATATGCAAATCTTATTCCACTGGATCCTTATAAACCCATGTGTTAGATATTAACATCTCTTACAGATGAGGAAACAGAACCAGAGAGATAAAGGTTGTACCTAAAGTTACACATCTATTAAGTTTAAGGGCTACAATCCAATACTAAGAGTTTTCTTACTTTTGACTCAGGGTGCTTTAACAGTGCATGACTCTGACTCTCAGTCAAGTTGATTACACATGGCCTGTGATCATTTATTTGTTGACAATTCTTCTCAGATAAATCACCTCCCTTTAAATTAAAAAAAGAAAAATCATTTCTGCCTTCCTTTAAATTAAGAAAAGAAAAATCATTTAAGGGTTTGAGAGCTGACCAGGGGCTTAGACCAGCTATTTATTTATTTATTTGCCTTCAGGATAAAAACAAGCACTAAAAATAAGTGATGTATATTAGATAGGAGGTCTCGTTTTCTAAAATTTAATAGAGGGGCAGCAAATTTTTGTAGACAAATCATTGCCCCTTACAAAGATAAAGGTAGAAAGGCACATATAGCAAATCATCCTAGTGAACAATCTCGGTTGCTTCCACAGAGAAACCAGATCTGGAGAGATAAGGATGTCACTAAAGAAAAAAGTAGAAGAAAAATGGAGTAATTAAGACTCACATCTCCAGTTTCGTAGGGCCCAAGTATACAATAACAGTTCCTTTTTGAAAGAAATACACTATCATTTACTCCTAGAGATTATCACTTGACACAAAAGACTCCATAGAATTATGTTGGAAAACAAGGTTTTAAAAAAGGAAGGGTCCTGTGATTCACATTTTCCCTTCTGATTTCATTTCTCCCATTTTTGAGAATTGCAGAAATACTAGGATTTGAGGTTGTTCAATGTGAAATAACTCTGATCAGGGAGGATATTAATGTTCTCTGTATGTACAAAATAAAACCAGGGCATTAATTTTCAAGAAATAAAATTAAAAATGATATTAATGGAAAAAAACATAAAATTTTATATCTATTCCAGAACATCTCTACTTTGTAAGCATTTAGACCCTTTCGGTCAAGGGCTGCTTAAATATTCATGGATTCCTGTATGTATTAGATTCAGACAGGTGCCCTAAAGTGGGACAGTTGGGGAACACTGTACATTTCATCCACTTTAGGCAATGATGGGCAGAAGAAATAATCTCCTTCCAGCAAAACACATCTACCTAAGAGAAATGGCATAGCTGGAGAACTGAAGATGTCTTTTCTACAAATTTCTTCTTCTCAGAACAAAGTTAGAACTACACACAAGGAGACCAAAAGATGGCATCCAGCACAGGGTTTAAACACATGTAAATATAGGATGCATATAGAAGCAGATTTATTATAAGGAATTGGCTCACATAATTATGAATGCTGAGAAGTCCCATGATCTGCACTTGGCAAGCTGAAGACCCAGGAGAGTCCATGGTGTAGTTCCAGTTCAAATCCAGAAGAAACAAGAGAGCTCTTAATATAAATTCTAGTCTGAAAGCTGCCAGGCTTGAAACCCAAAAAAAGAGGAGGTTTTAGGTCATGTCTGTGGGCAAGAAAAAGACTATTATCCCAGCTCAAATAGTGAATTAGGAAGAATCCCTTCTTACTCAGCCTTTCTGTTCTGTTCAGATCTCCAACTGTGGGGTCCACCCACATTAGGGAGAGTAACTGGCTGTACTCAGTCTACAAATTCAAAAGTTAATCTCATCCAGAAACACCCTCGCAGACACACCCAGAATCATGTCTGACCAAATTTCTGGGCACCCCATGGTCTAATAAAGTTTACACATAAAATCAATCTTAAATGTTTGCTGGGGCACCAGCTAACAAACATCAGTAAGAGATGGCTTTAGGGTTGACAGAAGCACAGTATATCTTAAATTCTTAAGCTTAGAGGCTCTCAAGATTAATTAGTTAGCATTAATTAATTATCATTATTTGATTAGTTTAACTGCTGTTTTCTTTAATTGGAGAAATTTCCAAGGAATTTGGATCAGCTCAACACCCATACCATTTAGATCAAATATTAAATCCATTCAAATTGATGGTTTTCGTGACTTCTGAAGGGGACACCATGCATTTTTCTCTCACCCTCTCTGACTTGACACTTTTCTTTCTCCTCTCTTTTCCCCATACCTTTTGTTCTGAGTAACATGAAAGGACAATCTTTGAATGAAGTGTAAGAGCAAAGGACATTTGCTAGATAGTGTGATACTTTCAAAGAAGTTTGCTGAATCTTTGATTTTTTCCAAAGATGGCTAAGTATAAAAATGATGTTACATATAAAAAGAAATAAAATGCTCTTACTACAATCCCTTTGCAATGGAATAATCTTAAGACTGGGGATCTGAACCTCAGCAAACAGAAGGATGAAAACTGCTGGATTTCTTCTCTCATTCTTGCTTACTATACCCAATTATCTCGAATTTCCATTGGTAGGTGTTTCCCTAAATACTATAATGGAAGAAAATTGTAGTTCTCCTAAGTCTATTTAAGCATTTTTAACTTTCACTGGTCTAACACTTTTGGGACAACTTTTGATTTTTCCAGGAATAACATGTAAAGAGTTTCAGGATTTGCCAATAACTGGAACATACATCAAATAGTGCTTTTCTGTAATTAAGTTTTGGTTAGTGTGATGTTGTATAATTACCATAATATTCAAAGAGCATATATTTTGATAATGTGCTCATTACATGGCCCAGAGATTATTGAAATTTTTAAGGACATGCTTGCCGCTGAGGGTTTTCAGAATGTGTATGGTGGAAAGTTGGCTCATCTAGTCCTCAGCTGCAAACCAAGTACCAAATCCAGAGTGAATTTCAGAAATTCCAGCCTGCTATCTAAAGGGCCTGCTATAATGCCTGATTCTGCTGATAGAAGAATGATTTTCACATCCTATCAATCCTCAAAAAATAAATAAAGATTCAACAGAAAGCAAAAATATTAGACAAAGGGAGAACTACAAACCAAGAAAGAATGTGTTATTTCCCTCTATTATCCCAGTGCTGAATGAATGATGTCTGAATCAAAGCATTCAGATTTGTCCATTAATTTGACTATTTTTAACTTGAATACATTTTACATAACTCAATATAATTCACAATTTAGTGATGTGTTCATCATAAAGAGGTCATGTATAATATATATGTATAATACATATATAATATGTATGCATACTATATATGCCAAGTTTACAGATAAAGGTCAATAATTATCTTTTTACTCCAGAATATAAAATATTCTTTTATATCAATGGAAACTGCAAATATGCATTGATGTGAGCACATGAGGCAAGATTTATAATAACTGACCTCACGCCCAGCCTGGAGACTCTAGTGCCATGCTGGCTGAGAGATCATGGCAGGGCCACAGATGTGATTTCTAATTTCCTAGTAGCCACATCGACAAAAGGAAACCAACCAACCAACCAACCAACCACTTGCAATTAATATTAGTAATATGTTGTATAATCCAACATATCTAAAAGTTACGATTTCAACATGTAACCAGTATAAATACATTTTATATTCTTTTGTTCATTCTATGTCTTTAAAATCAGCATGTATAGTATGCTTCCAATGTATTTTAATTAAAACTAGGCACATTTGAAACATTCAGTGGCCCTGGTGGCTAGTAGATACCAAATTTGGACAGTACAGCTCTAGATATACCTCCCAAGGATTAGACCATTTGCTTTTTAGACTTTTGGAAGACAAAGTAAATTGATTTTTTAAAAAAATGTTTTATTGATGCATAAAAACACACAAAATAATGGACAGATCATCAGGGTATTTTGATGAGTTTTCATCAAATATAGAATATAGATGCTTTAACTAGAACCCAGATCATGAGATCAAATGTTAACAGAACTCCCGTGGTTCCCTTGAGTTCCCCTTGGATTTTCTTATGAAATCACAAATAGTAAGATATTGCTTTCTTTGTAAGCAAGCACTTCCTGAAGTAGACCTGTTTATATAACCAGGAAGAGGACTTTGCTGATGTGCTGAAAGCCAATCCTTTGGTGTTCAGGGAAATTGCACCCCTGGCTATGAAACTGGATCATGGATCTTTGCAAATACGAAGCCCTCATGGAATCATGCCAGGAAAGGAGGGTTGAGAAAGAAGGATATCCCTGACTACTTCAAAATTGGGGTGTATTTATATTAGTCCTAGTTTTAAATGTAGGGTGATTTAGAATCCATTTTTTTTTCCTCAACATGCTTTGTTTCTTCACAATCATTAATGTGAGTGTAGAGTAAGGATGAGAAAATAATTCTCAGGTTTAGCAATGTTTAGTCAGCTTTTTCATTACTATGACAAGAACAAAATAGAGAAGGAAAAGATTATCATTTCAGAGATTTAGTTCATGCTGCGCAGACTCCATAGCTCTGTGCCTGAGGCGAGGCAGAACATCATGGCAGAAGGGTGTGGTGGAAGAAAGCAGATCAGAATATGGCAAACAGGAAGCAAAGAAAGCTCCACTCACCAGGGACAAAATATAAACCCCCAAATCATGCCCCCAGTGACCTATCTCCTTCAGCCACACCCTACCTGCCTATAGTTATACCCAGTTAATCCAGTGGATTAATTCACTAATTAGGTTATAGCTCTCATAATCTAATAATCTTTCACCTCTGAGCATTCTTGCATTGTCGCACACATGAGCTTTTGGGGGACACTTCATATCTAAACCTTCATATTCAACTTCCATGGGGTATTATGAAGACTGTAAAATGTTTCTAATCAGGGAGTTTTCTCTTGACATAAGACCTGGGCATACAGTATATGCTCTGTAAATATTTTGCATGCCTAGGAAGATAAGAGGCAAAGAAAGCATTAATGTATTTTTCTGAAAAAAATTTTTTTTTTGAAAACTTGATTCTGAGGTCCATAGATACACTGTCTTTTTAGAGCCTATAGATGCAGGAGATCTCTCTAGAGAAGGGCACAGAAAGGGTCAGAGTGAGGTCAGCATAAATCAGGGGACAGTGCTGGCTAAGCTAGAGATCAAATCACATACATTGCTGATATTTCCTTCAAGAGCCTTCTGCTGGGGGAAGAGCTATAGGCCTTTAGGACTCTTCAGTCCATCACAGCACAAACAGAACTCCTATTCCTGCTATGAGTGGCAAAGCTCCCCTCCCGCCCTCTTTTTCTGGCTCATCCTTTCCACTAGGGCATCATTCTTTGGGACTAAAAGTGTCTCGGCTATTTTCAAACACCTGAGCAATGAGGGACATAATGAGGGTTGGGCCGCTACATAGTTATTTAAGTGGTTAAAGATAGAACATGATATTGGCTAAAACCCAGTCTTTCCATAGCTTTGTGACTAGCGTGTCACACCCTATTCTGAAAAGAGTGGAATCATTTTATGATATTGGGGTGGATGGAATGAGGCAGAGTTGTTTTAACATTTGTTCTGTATCATAGAATATGATTAAACCCCTTACATATCTGAATGTGATAAAGAGCCATATTATCAGGGAGGCTGGTAACACTAGATGAGCCAGCAGATTAAACCTTGCCAATGACCCACAAAACCTTTTTTGGGGGAAAGGAGTTTGTTTCTTGATTGAAGACCTCTGGGAAACTCTGCTCGGTTGAATAATAGCATCAGAACACTCAGGAATAAATCAATATAATCTTAATATTTATGTTCAAAGGATATTTTAAAACAAAACAATAAGCCAAACATAAAGCAGAAAATCCTATTGCTTTATGTTAAAGTGATGCTAAATCAAATTTTAAGAAACAGTTATATCTGCATTGAGCTCTGGAAGATGTTATTAATTGTCTTAACAATTTAGCAAAATCAAATGCTTTTTATGTAAGCAAGACAAATAAATTTGTAAGTAAGAAAAATAAATTTGTCTTATGCTGTTTCTTTAAAAAAGAAGAGGAAAAAAAAGCTAATGAGAGTTCTGAGTTTACTTTAAATACCGACTACAAAACAATTTGTTAAATAATAGTATGACCATATTATGCTGGATTTCACAAATCCAGAGTTTGTGAGATAGAGTAGGGAGTGGACAGAAAGACTAGAACCCTCTTCACAGTTGCTTGTGTTTAACAAGAGAGGAGATCCAGCTCTGCCAAGGTGGTCAACAGCAGCAGGAATTCTATCTTGGATAAACCCCCAGCCAAGTCCTAAAACCCACCCATTCCGATTCCAAACCGTCCTACCTCTTTCAGCATGAGGAAGAAGCAGGAAAAGATGGTGATTTCATGTAAAAACAAACAAACAAAACACAAGCAAACAAAAAAAACCCACACACACACATCATGATATTCTCCTTTCTCTGGCTCTTCCACCCCAAATCTGGCCTTCACCTCCTGATAAAGCTCTAGAAGGCTGAGGTATGTGATCAAAGAAAGAGCTAAAGCTATACCAGAGCTTCCCCTTGAATGAGCTTATCACTCCCATAAGTCTGACACCTTCCACGTATCCAGAACTCCTAGACAACATGTACAGCACAGGCCTGTTCTCTGAGCACCAGACCCACAAATACAGCTGTATGCTGAGCATCCAACCATTTGGCTTATAGGCACCTCAAATTCAGCAAGTGCAACTGGGCTTCAGATGTTTCCCTGACAAATCTGTCCTCCTCTGGTTACCTGCACCTCAGTGAATAGCAACAGCACATTTCTAGTTGCCCAAACCTGATGCCTGGGAGTCGTGCATGCTGTAGGCCATGTCAATGCTCGGTTTCCGTGGTCCCCCAAGTCTTATTTATTTAAGCTCTTGCAGATCCTAAGTCCACACATTTCTCTCCACCACTAACCATTCACTACTCATCTCAAAAGAGGATACTCTTGCACCAGTCATGTCCCTGGAGTGCATAGAGGTCTCCTAAGTACATACACTAAGTAACAATTAAAAACACAAGTCTTAGTATTGCTGCTTAAAACCCTTTGAAGGCTTCTTGTTTTTCTAAAATCATCTTCAAAATCCTCGGTGGCGTGCAGCAGGTTCTGTATAAGCATATGACACTTTCTGCCCTGTCCACTTCTGCTGACCCACCTCCCACCATCCAGCCCTTGTAGCCCCAGTCCTTCTCGTGTGATGAGCTTCTTCCTGCTCAAGCCTTCGTGTGTACTTGTCCCTCTTCCTGGAACCCTTTTCTACTTCTAGGGAGACTTCCTTGATCCCAGGACTGTGTTAGGGTTGTTGGGAAAAGTATAAATGGCAGCCGCACCCCAGAGAAAAACCCCAACATGGAGCCTAAGGACCTCTTCTTTCTACCTTCCTCTTTTCTGCAGTGGCGCGAAAAGTTCCCGACTGACTGTGTGAACTCTCCCGCTGGCGCCAATTTCAAATCTCGCTGGCGGGGGAACTTAGGCCCAATAAGAACTAATTCCTGGGCTCCGGAGCTGATATCTGGAAGAACTTGCCAATAAATGGGTGGCCTGCCATTTATCTAAGCCCTACCATCTCCCCCTTAGTTCTATATAAGCACACAGCCTTTTGCAATAAAATTGGAATTCTCCCGGCCAAGTGTCTTTGCGTGGGGAATTCTTTCAAGGGTCCACCATTTTATATCTCATTGTTTATGTGGATTATATTTTATCTATTTAGCTTTTTCTGTGGTCTATAAGGCTCAAAGAACAGGGACTGCCCAGTGTTAGTAGAGTCAGGGCTTAGAATGCAAATACTCCAAAGTATGCTGCTAGGACATGCTAAGTATTTTTAAGTGAAGGACATGGAAGGGCCACAGAAACAAGGACTCTCTGATCCCCTTCTGCCCTCCTATATCCTGCCCCTCTTTCTCCCCAAAAATGATTCAGAGGAATCAGAATTCCTCTTCCCCAAGGTGGGTCAGAGAAACTAGAACTCTTCTTGCCCTAAGCAAGACAAATAATCTAGAAAGTTCAGTCTTCCCTCCTCCCTTAAAAGTTCTCATTCCAGGGGGGACCTGCCCCACACAAGAGAGGATACAGGGGACAGGAAGTGATGCTACAAAAAGAAGCCAAGGAGAATCTGAACAGATAGGCCCTGCTGTGTTTCCCCTCCTCAGTCTATTAGAGCGGATCACACCTGTTCAGTGAGATTTTTCATCACTGTAACAAAAAGACCTGACAAGAACCTTTAGAGAAGGAAAAGTTTATTTGGCTCACGTTTTCAGAGGTCTCAGTCTACATGGCTGACTCTGTTGCTCTGGGCTTGAAGCGAGGCAGAATATCATGGCAGAAAGCAGCTCAGGACATAGTGATCAGGAAGCAGACAGAGCTCTGCTCACTAGGGACAAAATATATATCCCAAGGGCACGCCTCCAGTGACCTACCTCCTCTGACCACACCCTACCTGCCTATAGTTAAACACCCAGTTAATTCATTCAAGTGTATTAGATTAAGGCTCTCATAACCCAATCATTTTACCTCTAAACGTTCTTGCATTGTCTCATACGTGAGCTTTTGGGGGACACCTCATATCTAAACCATAACAATACCCTTCCATAAATCCCATTTCTACATGACCGTCCCTTATCAAAACTGAACATAAAAACAGTAAGGTTTCCCTGGGCCCTTTAGTCTTTATTTCTGAAGGTTCCTATATGAAATAAAATTTTAATTCAATAGATTTGTTACGTTTTTCTCTTGCTAATCTGTCTTTTGTTATAAGAGTGTCTACTGTGAGTCTTATGGTAGAGTAGGAAAGGAAACAAACATGTGTGTCCCTATGGTACATTGCTGGGTGCATGATAGACACCCAATAAATGAATATTTGCTGAATGAATGAAAAAGTCACTGATTGGAAGAAAATCACTGAGCAGAGAGGAATAAAGAGCAGGGAAATAGGCATCTATCAGGGTTAGTCAAACTCTAGACAAAAGGGACAGTCCTCCAAAAAAAAAAAAAAACAAAAAAAAAACCACATGTGCCTAAGATTTCTAACAAAAGTTCCAAGGTCCCAAGAGCTAAACTCATTTTAGACAAGGCTTCAAATTTGAGGGCTTGTTACAGATGCTGTCAGATTTGATAATTTGCTACACTGACTCAGAGAACTCTGAATAGTGTTATATTTAGATTACAGCAAAGGACACAAATCAAAACTAGACACGCAATACAACCCCCAAACTCACAGGTTTTATCCAGAACAGGGAGGGTCAAAAACAAAGTTTCCCTGCCTTCAGGGAATACCGGGTATTGATATGTGGCAATATACACATGGATCATTGCCAATCTAACAAGCTTGCTAGAGCTTCAGGGGATAGAGAGGGAAGACCCCTTTGCTTCTATACCTCCCTAACACACACACACACACACACTCATTCACTCACTCATTCTCTATTAGGTATGTATATGTTTATATGTATGTATATATCCATATATGTATATAAAATAAATGTATATGTAAATATATACTTAATGTATAAAATGTTACACACACACACACACACATAGACACATAGACAAGGGCCAAGAAAAAAGCAGATTGGAGCACAGGGAAATTTTAGTCTTTATTTTGTCTATGGTTACTTTAAACTTCATGGTATAATTTCCTACTTAGGATGTAAAAGTCAGAGATTCAGGAAAGATGTAATATACACAAATGAAAGATGATGCCTCTAAAAACCATGTCCCCAATAGCAGAACTTAATTAAATTAAAGATTACTGTAATTTTACCTTACCCTTTTCTAATGATGTCTAGTTTACAAAGGCTTCATATACCCCACCCCTTGAATTGTTAGTGTCATAGTGTAAAAAGAGTCTAAATAATTCAAAAATCAAGTGACAATTCAGAGAGAGAAAAAAAAGATTATTTCACTTATTTTATTTAAGAATTAAATTGTTCTAGAATTCATTTTTCTAGCCCAGCAGAAGAATCATTTACATAATAATTGACATGCTAATTAAGATTCATCTTTGAAATCTGCTGCGTGACAATGCTTTGTTAATATAATTCAAGATATTTCATGAATTCGAAAGTTCAAATTTGACAGACAGTTGGTTTCTCAGAGGTTTTTTTTTTCCTTTAAAATCAAACAGTGTGACATGAAAAATTCAGGTAAAACACACAAAAGTGTCTTGTCAAAAGGGAGCTCTTGTGTATTTGTTTTAATTCGTTTCTTTTTTTTTTTTTTTTGACGCTGTGACCAAAACACCCTACAAGAAACTTCAGAGAAAGAAAAGTTTATTTGGGGCCCCCAGTTTCAGAGGCTCAGTCCACAGATGACCAACTGCATCGCTCAAGACCCGTCCCATCTACCTACAGTCACCACCCACTCTAACTAGGATGGACTGATTAGGTTACAGCTCTCACAATCCCTTTGCTGCTGAACGTTCCTGCACTAATACAGGAGCTTTTGGGGGACACCTTACAGCCAAATTGTAGCACTATTTAATCAGAATATTTACACTTTTCTATTATTTGGATGTGGCTTGGGTGTCCCCAAGAGACTATGTGTTGGGAGGTGGGTCCCCGAGGCGGGAGGCGCTGTGGAACCTGTAGGGGGTGGGGCTCAGTGAGAGGGTCCTTGGGTCATTAAGGACCCCGCCTTCTAGATGGATTAAGGCATTTTGAGGGGCCATTTTCAATTGAGAAAGTTTCTATAAAAAGAGCAACACTGTGACCTTGCTCTCTCTGTGCTTCCTGGTTTGAGATGTGATCACTGTCCCTCATGTGTTCCTACCACCCAGTGCTGGGCCACCCCCAGAGGCTTGCTATGCTGTTTGAACTTTCAACCTTCCAAACTGTGATCTAAATGTACCACTTTACTTCACAAGTAAATTGCCTCACGTATTTCATTTTAGCAATGAAACGCTAATGTACCCATCTCCCTACTTAATCAGTAGAAGTTACCATCAAGTCTTTTCTGAAAAGTGCAAAAATTCTATGTATCTGTATGATTTATATTTGTACCTTTGTACATAATGTGCTCTTTACCCTCTAGGTTCTTTAAAAACTTTCTCTTTATCATAGAGTTTTGGAAAATTGATCGAGACGTATCTTGGTGACTTTTTAATTGTTTTTATCCTCATAGTGATTTGTTAACATTCTTAGTACTGTGGATTTATACTTGTCATCAAATTTTAAAAATTGGTAGTTATTATCTGTATTCTCCTTGTTCTTTTGGACCTCCAGCTACACACATATAAGTTTCTCATAGATAAATAAGAATCATTGATTATTTTTCCAGCCATTTTTCTCTGCATGTTTTATATAAGAGGGTTTTTAATTTGCTGTATCTCCGGGTTCATTGATCTTTTCTTTTGTAGAGTTCAACCAGCTGTAAACTCTGTCTGGTGAATTCATATCCAATTTCATATTTTTTTAGCACTGGAAGTTTCTTGTATGTATTTTCATTTTATTCTTCATTATGTTAATGTATTCTTTTCATTCCTTGACATATTTTAAAGTGATTTTGTAGTCCTTTTCAACCAACGTTATCATCATTATCATTCTGGATCTATTTTTATTAGTCTCAATTTTATTTTCCTCCTGGACACAGGTCACAGTATTATGCTGTTTTTTGCATTCCTAGTAATTTTTTTTTTATTGAATGTTGCATGTTATGAATGTTATGTTGCTGAGTGGGTAGGGATGAAGGGAACTTCTCTTCCATCCTCTGAAGGTTTGGTAATTGAATCAGCTGAAATAAACAGACAATGGGCAGATGAACAAGAGAAAAGGTGAGTACGTTTATTACAAGCATGATAGCATCCTGGGAAAGTGAGTGCCTAATAACCCGATGACGTTTAGAAGCTTATATGTCCCCTTCACAAGGGAGTGGGAAGTGGGGGATACAGGCAATTTCAGAGGGTTAGTAAATGATTTTTAGGGGAGATGAAGGGGCCTGAAGAACAGGCAAGAGCCTGGGACAGAGCTGTCTGGGCCTGGGTGTGTGTCAATCTAGTCTTCTTCACTGGGAGTTAGTCTTCCCTGTTTGATGAGATGGGGAAGCCCCTCAAGACAGCTGCCTTGCTTCTGGAGGAACTCCTGAGTCAGATCTGGGAACTTGGGAGAAACTGCCCGCCCCCACCACCACCACCTTTGCTGATCCTCAGGTGTCCTCAGTTTGCCCAAAGTTGCACAATTTGGGGTACCATTTCTAAAACCCAACCCCTGTGTGAATTTTTTAAAAGACTTCCTTTAAAGAGTGTTGGGCTTTGTTATGACTGGCAGGCCAGTTGTTTGTGGATCCACTTGATCCTTCTGATCCTATTTGGAAGTGGAGTAAGGGAGGTCTGCAGCCACCTTTCCTCCAGGCTTCCTTAGCCCTATTACTAAATGGCAGGCCTTCTGGGGTCTCTATGGAATGTTCTAGGTTTTTAAAATGGCCTCTCCACTTTAGCTAGTTAAAAAAAAAAATCAAAATCTCTCCCAGCCCACGGGAGCTCTGGTAATTTCGGGTTCACAGCTCCTTTGCGAAGCCTCCTGGATTTTGCACCGCACACCTTCTGCTTAGTATTTGGTCAGAAGCTCAAGAGGCCTGGAAAGATTGAAAATCCCCTCCAAATCTCATGTGGAAACTTAATCTCCAAATTTATATGATGATAACATTTGGAGGTGGGAATTTGGGGAAGTAATTAGTATTAGATCAAGTCATCAGAGGAGGGTCCCCATAGTGGGACTGGTGGCTTTATAAGAAGAGGAAGAGAGACCTGAACTGACATGTGCTTGCTTTGTCTCTCCAGGTGATGCCCTCTGCCATATAATAACTCAGTATGAAAGCCTTCACCAGGTGTAAGCAGATGCAGGCACTGTGCTCTTGAACTTTCCAACTTCCAGAAATGTGAGTCAAATAAATTTCTACTCTTTATAAATGACCTTGTCTCAGGTATTTTGTTATAGTAAGAGAAAACAAACTAAACTAAGACCTTTGTGTGGTTTTCAAGTTTCTGGAGTTCCCTCTACTTGAGTATTCTGACTTGCAAACTTCCATTCACTGTGGTCTTCCCAAACTCTAGTCCCCGTCTCCTCAGCTCAATGAGACCACTGGGGTCTGTTTGGTTCCCCCTTCTGCACTTCAGTCGGGAAAATGCCTCTAGGCAGAAACTGGGGATCATCAGTTTTCTCTCAGGCACTGGAGTACTGAATATTTTCCAATGTCTTAAAAACTATAGTTTCAGATATTCTGTCCAAAAATTTCTACTTATTTATGGCTAGTTTGGCACTAGGTATTCTATCACGATGGAAAGGAGAAATTGATTTTTTTCTTTCGGTTGCCTCAATGAACCATTAAATCACATGAAAAATGACTTATCTCTAGACCTTTAGGGTGCATGAGATAAATTTCTTTTTTATTTTAAGACAGTCTATGAATTGGATTTTTGTACTGCTGCCAACAAAATGTGTATGCTAAGTGATACACTATACCAAGACTTGGATTCACACCCTAAAATGGAATATTTATTTAGTGTACTACTATTTCTGCAAATGGATCTTTAGCAATGCCAGCATTGTTCTAATACAGTTCAGTTGGCTTCTATGCATATGTATGGAGTACCTAAATGTAAGACAGATGCTATGTTGCACATGAGAGTATAGGGGTAAAATTCTTGCTCTCAAGAAACTAAGAGCCATACTTCACATTAAGGGTGAATCCCATCCTCTCAAAACCTATATTGAAGTCCTGACTTCTGGTAACCGTGAAGGTGATTTATTTTGGAAATAAATTGCAGAGGTAATCAAATTAAGATGAAGTCATGCTAAATTATGCTGTATCCTAATCAAATGACTGATGTCCTCATAAAGAGGGAGAAATTTAGACACAGACACCCAGAGAGGAGAATACCAAGTGAAGACAGAAACATGGGGACACGTAGGGAAGAAGGTCCCATGAAGATGTAGGCTGTATGCCAAGGAATAGCAGGGATTTCCAGCAGCCACCAGAAACTAGGAAGAGACAAAGAAGGAACCTTCCTCTAGAACATTTGAGAGAACATGGCCTTGCCAACACTTTGATTCTGTACTTCTAGGATTCAGAACTATGAAAGAATAAATCACTCTTGGCTCTAGCCACCTGTTTGTGGCACTTTGTCACAGTAGGCCCAGAAAGCTAATATGAAGTCTTAGACGTACCGTGGTGGAAATGCTTAGGAAATAGGGGGCACAGTGGAGACTGGGAAGCTTCTCCCAAACTCAGGGGTACTGTGGCTCATCTACTAGGAGTGAGTGTAAAGACCTAGTACCTGGCACTGGTATAGGTACCTTGTAACCCTGCAGGAGAAGCCAGAGAGGGAGAGGGATCAGCAAAATATTTGAAGAAGCCAGAGAGGGAGAGGGATCAGCAAAATATTTGAAGAAATATGGTCAAAATGTTTTTCAAAGTTGATGAAAACCACAAACCCAGGTACCTGAGATTCTCAAGTCACAGTGGCTGAAATCAACAAGGACTCATTTCTCATCTGCACTAAGTATGCTTATAGCTCTGGCAAATTCTCAAGGACCCCTGTCGTCCAAATGATGGCTCAGCAGGATCTGCCTGAGCTTCCAAGCCAGTTCTCAGGATGGCCCCGAGTTCGAGTTCAGGACTTTTCTAACGGGCAGTCTTATCTCTAGACTTAGTCTTGTCCACAGGTGGTCTGATGGCTGCCCTGCACAGTCCTGTTTTCCCCCCTTTTCCTTTTGTAATCTACTCCACGATCACAGTTTGATTCTAACTCTGTCACTGCAGCTGCTTCCTGGAGAATCCAACCCCATGACATTCCCCTTCCCCTCCCATCCCACGAGGAATTTAAAAACCAGAGTAAAACAAGTTGAGAAAGGTGTCATGAAATTCGAGTGCCTGTTTTAATGAAAACAGGTCCAGCTAAGAGGCAAATGTTCTTGTAGCACAGTACGAGGTATTATTTTTACAAAACAGATGACATACGTCACAGTCATAGGAGGAAAACATTGTCTCATGGTCTTCAGGAGAATATGAATTTTTAGTGGCGTACAGGGAAGCCGGAAGCGGTCTATCACGGTGGGGAGAGAGAGAGAATCCAAACAGTCTTGCTCAACACCCAAGGAATCAGAGTCTCTTTATATTCTTTTTGAGCCAGGCCACATCTGGGCAGAGAAAAACCCATCAACACCCAAGTGAGGTCTGGTTTGGCAGATTTTGCAAGACCTAAAAAGGACCTGGGGAAGAGTTTCTTTAAATGTTGTGGCATAACCAACATTCCCCCAGATTGGTCTCTAAAGAGATTCAGCCAGCAAAATCCCAAGCAACCGTTTTCTGGTGTTGTGCTGCTTTAGGATGCTTCCTAGAACACTGGGGTAGTAACAATTTCATCTTTGATTTCTGTAAAGGTTGCTTTCACCTCCATCCCATGGTTTAATATGGTTTAAGTTAGGGGAGGGGGCAGTGGAATGGATGGCAACATTTAGAGTCAGGCTGCTTCTTTTCCTGATCTCCAGGGAGGTCACCTCAGCACACAGGACATCTCCCTCACCTTGGCTTCTCTGAACGTTCCTTCCCCCAGCAGGATCGCAAGATTCCTGGTGGAACGAGAAATGGTCCCTGCTGTGCTGATGGTACCTCCATCTGTCTCTGTGTGGAAATTCTCCAGTGAAAACTGGTGTGTTTTAATTCTGTGGACCTCGGTCGTTCGCTGATTTTACAAAGTGATTTTCCAAAGTTTACAGGATAGAACTCAGAATGCTTTCCACAAGCCATTGGGCATGAAGGCTCTTAATTCTCCCAGCTTCCCATCCTGCCCCTTCTCCTAGGCTTGTCCCTTCATGTCATGATAATATTTTTGCAGTCTGAAAAAATGTATTTAATTAACGTTATTTCCCTTCTCTGAAATGAGATCCCCCTGTGGTCTCTGTTTAAAATGGGATTGTGTCTTAAAATTCAGCTTTTACCACTTCTTCCTTGGACCTGTCCCAGCTGAACCTGGGAGTACGATGCTTTTGTTCTCTTATTTCCTTGGTCTCATCATCTAGACTGAGAACAGGTGACTTATTGATTTAGCTTATATAAAAGACTGAGATTTTTCTTATAAATATGGTAGATCTATCTCTAATCCTGCATGAGGTGAGTGCTAGGAGTGTTTCAGCTGGTGTCAGTCCCTGCCATTGGGAGAGCAGTAGGGATAGTTTGTTTCTACAATTCATGGGTTTCTTCCTCAACCGGGCAGGAGAACTTTTGTACCAGTAGCCTCAATCCACAGAAGAATGGGCTGGCTCTGTGTCCTGTCACCTCAGACTGTCCCTAGAGGGGAGGACCTTGACCGCTGGCTGATGGAGCCAACTGGATACACTCTGGATGCATCTAGTCTACAGGCAAGCTGAGTGCACAGGTCATCACACACAAGTTACCCGTTAGTCTTTTGTTCATTTGTTTTGCTTTGGTTTTCCATTTAAAATTTATTTCATTTACCTTTAAATAGGTAATATAATTGCATGCACCAAATGTTATATCTTTTTTTTGGTGGGGGTGGGGGTACCAGGAATTGAACTCCGGGGCACTTGACCACTGAGCCACATCCCCAGCCTTATTTTGTATTTTATTTAGAGACAGGGTCTCACTGAGTTGTTTAGCACCTTGCTTTTGCTGAGGCAGGCTTTGAACTCATAATCATCTTGCCTTAGGCCCCCAAGCCTCTGGGATGAAAACCACAAACTCAGGTATCTGAGATTCTCAAGTCACAGTGGCTGAAATCATACATCGAACCAACTTTGTATCCTTGGGATGAACCCCACTTGATCATGGTGCACTATCTTTTAAATATGTTTTTTATGCAATTTGACAGAACTTTATTAAGAATTTTTACATCTATGTTTATCAGGGATACTGGTCTGAAGTTTTCTTTCCTTGATGTATCTGTCTGGTTCTGGTATCAGGGTGATACTAGCTTCATAGTATGAGTTTGGAAGTGCTCCCTCCTTTTCTATTTCATGAAATAATTTGGGAGTATTGGTGTTAATTCTTTGAAGGTCTTATAGAACTCAACTGAGAATCCATCTGGTCTTGGGCTTTTCTTAGTTGGTAAGCTTTTGATAGTACTTTCTATTTCATTGCTTGAAATTGATTGGTTTAAATTGTATATGTCCTCCTGATTCAATTTGGGTAGGTCACATGTCTCTAGAAATTTGTTGATGTCTTCAATATTTTCTATTTTATTAGAGTATAAATTTTCAAAATAATTTCTGATTATCATTTGTATTTCTGTAGTGTCCATTATGATATTTCCTTTTTCATCATGAATTGTAGTAATTTAAGTTTTCTCCCTCTTTCTCTTCATTAGCATGGCTAAGGGTTTATCAATTTTATTTATTTTTTTCAAAGAACCAACTTTTTGTTTTGCCAATTTTTTGAATTGTTTCTTTTATTTCAATTTCATTAATATCAGCTCTGATTTTAATTATTTTATGTCTTCTCCTGTTTTTGATATTGATTTTTCTTTTTCTAGGGCTTTGAGGTGTAATGTTACTTTATTTATTTGGCTATTTTCTATTCTTTTAATAAATGAGCTCAATGCAATAAACTTTCTTCCTAGAACTGCCTTCATAGTGTCCCAGAGATTTTGATATGTTGTGTCACTATTCTCATTTACTTCTAAGTATCTTTTTATTTAATCTCTGATTTTTCTGCTAGCCATTAGTCATTTAGTAGTGTGTTATTTAGTCTCTAGGTGTTAGAGTAGTTTCTATATTTTATTTTATTGTTGACTTCTAATTTCATTTGTTATGATCTGATAGAATGCAAGGTGGTATCTGTATATTTTTATGTATGCTAAGAGTTTGTGGCATAAGATATGGTCTCTTTCAGAGAAGGATTCATGTGCTGTTGAGAAGAAAGTGTATTTGATCATTGATGGATGAAATATTCTATATATGTCTGCTAAGTCTAAATTATCACCTGCATTATTGAATTCTGTAGTTTCTTTGTTTAGTGTCTGTTTGGAGGATCTATCCAGTGGTAAGAGAGGTGTGTTAGAGTCACCCAGTATTATTGTGTTGTGGTACATTTTAATCTTGAAATTTAGAAAGGTTTGTTTGATATACATAGATGTTCCATTGTTTGGGGCATAAATATTTATGATTGTTATGTCTTCTTGATATATAATCCCCTTAAGCTGTGTGAAATGTCCTTCTTTGTCCATCTCTTATTAATTTCAGCTTGAAATCTACTTTATCTAGTATGAGGATATAAATATTGCTTGTTTATGCATCTCATGCGAGTGATGTTTTTTTCTCTCCTTTCACCTTCAGTCTGTCGATGTCTTTGCCTATAAGGTGTGTCTCTTGGAAACAGTATGTTCTTTTTAATCCGATCTGCTAGACTATGTCTTCTTTTTTGATTGACTATTCCTTTGGTGTAGTTCCTCCCTTTGCTGGTTTTCACTTTTTTTTTTCATTTCATCTTCATAGAATATTTTGCTGAGAATGTTCTGTAGTTCAGGCTTTCTAGCTGTAAATTCTTTTAATTTTTGTTTATCATGAAAGGTTTTTATTTCATCTTGAAATATAAAGCTTAATTTTTCTTGATATACAAATCTTGGTTGGCATCCATTTTCTTTCAGAGGTTGGTATATATTGGAAGACCTCCTAGCTTTGAAGATCTGGATTGACAAATCGCTGAGATCCAAATTGGTTTCCTCCTAAATGTAATCTGACATTGTTCTCTAGTAGCATTTAAAATTCTATTCTTATTCTGCATGTTAGACATTTTCCTAATAATGTGGCTTTGTGTGGGTCTGTTGTAATTTTGTACATTCAGGGTCCTGAGAGCCTCCAGTATTTGATTTTACATTTTATTCTTTAGGTTTGGGAAATGTTCTGATATTATTTTATTGAAAAGATTATGCATTCCTTTGGTTTGTATCTCCATGCCTTCTCTATCCTGATAAATCTAAATTTGGTCTTTTCATGTTTATCCCAAATTTCTTGGAAGTTCTGCTTGCGTTCTCTTAACATCTTCTCTCCACTGTCAACTTTATTTTCAAGATTATATATGTTTTCTTCATTCTCTAAAGTTCTGTCTTCCAAGTGGTCTAGTCTGTTGGTGATGTTTTCCATTGAATTTTTAGTTTGATTTATTAATTCCTTCATTTTGAAGATTCCTGCTTGATTTCTTTTCATAATCTCTATCTCTTTATTGGCATGAACTTTCACCTCCTGTATTTTCTCTCTGATTTTACTCCTTACATCATCCTTTACCTGCAGATCAGTTTAATTATGTACATTCTAAACTTCCTCTCTGACATTTCTTCTATTGTGGTGTCAATGGATTCTATTATTGGAGCATCTTAGTTTGGGGTGATTTGTTCCCTTGTTTTTTATGCTGTTTGTGTGTCTGCCCATCTAGCAGTGTGGATCTGAGACAGTACAGTTTCTGCCCTATAGACTTTTGGTGTCCATGAAGGTTTTCTGTACTTTACCTTTAAGGGGAAGACAGATAATAACAGCACCCAATGCAAACAATAGACAGCCTTATAGCAAATAGCTCCTCCTATGACATCTATAGTTTTCTTGCAATAAATAGAAATGATATGTTCATTATTGCCTATGATAAAAACAGTAAGTTTGCACAAGGGTTTAAAATTTCAAATGATGGACAGAGAGAGAACAAAAGTGGTGTAGGATCTGAGGTGTATGAGAAAGGAGGAGAGAAGATAGAAGTAAAAAATTATATGAAGAGTAAAAGAAGGCTGTTTGAGGAGAAAAGAGAAAGAGAATTAAGTGAAACAGATAAGAGAAAAATATAAATAAAAAATGTAAAATAAAATTTAAAAAATAAAAATAGAAAAAAGTAAAAATAAAACAATACAAAACAAAATTGAAATATACTATTCAAATATCTCAGTCCTCAATAAACTGATGCACAAACAATAATTGGTTTCTAAAATGACAGAAATGTGGGAGAAAAAGAAAAGGAAAAGAGAAAAAGTGTCTCTATGAAAAATTGAACAATTGTTTCCATTGGAGTTCAGAAGTTTCTCAGTTTCTCTTCTCAGTAGTTAGGTGGGGTTCTCTGGAGTTTGATACTTGCTCCACCCTTAGGTGAATGGACTGGGCAAGAGGGTTAATCCTAGAGGCAGTACTCCAGGAGGCAGGGTGTATGCTCAGGTATGTTCCTGTTTAATTACTGAATGCCAATTTCTGAAGATTTTAAATCAGCAACCTCCAAGGCCCAGCAATTACTGGTCCACACAGGAAGACTGCACCCCAGGAATCCCCTTTTTGTTTTACTTGTGTGATGCAGGAGCCTGTTCTTATCCCACTAGGTCACCTGCAGATTCCATGATTTCTGGACTCTGATTCAATCCTCAAACTCCATCTCTCCCACCCCTACCCTTTTGGATTCCTGGTCAGGCACTTCTCTTCCAGTCGATTCTGCAAACAGCCAAATTAGAAGTGAAGGAGGAAGCCGGGTGGATTTCTGTGACCAGTATTCTCCCGTGCAAACCTCTTTCCATGTTTGATTTTCTCCTAATCTCACTTAGGCCCACTCTCTGTCATGCTGTGTGGGTTTGCCCAGCTTTTTTTTTTTTTTTTTTTTTGAGCCAGACTAGGGTCTGGCAGAAATCATCTCTCTTAGTGCTGGCCCCCACACTGTGGCTGCAAAATTGTTCTTTCTGCTGTCTTCTACACATCTAGAAGAGAGAGATGGTGGCTTCTGTCTGTACAAAGGTATCATGCCTCACAGCTTATTATTTATTTGGGCAGTGACTCTGATCTCTAAACTCTCCATTTCCCTACATGTCTCAATCCCCCTAGAATAGGGGTTTCTTCCGTTCTCTTATTATTTACTGAATTCATGGAGGGACCATTGTGGCCTAAGCCTTCAGCAGCTGCTGCAGCTGTGGTGCTGAGGGTTTTTTCTTATTTTATTAATTCAATATATTGGGTCCCCAATATGTTTTGAGTGTCCATTATTAAGTTCTAGTAAAGTCCCCCATAATTCTTATTTATTCACCCACTTTGTTGAAAATCTGCCTGTCTGCTTTTCTTACTTTCATGTCATGGAGCCACCATGGGAAGTGACCTTTCTATTCTGCCATATTCCACCTCCTTTCATTCTTTTTTTAAACAGCTGGACATTATTCCTTCAGTGAATAAACCATCATTTATTTAATCAGTCCCCTCTTAAGGAGCATTTATGTTGATTTCATTCTCTTACAATTACAAATAATGCTGGGGTGAGTATTCTGGAACATATATATGCAATATGCATTTAGTATTTGATATTAGCAACTTATTCTACAGAGGTTATACTTATTAAAATCTCATCAGCTTAAGAATGTCTGTTTTCCTATACTCTTGCATACAGAGGGTATTATCAAACTTCGATTTTTAACATTCTGATGAAAAAATAGTTCAAATCATGGTGACAAATATAGTTATCTTATTTGCAGGACACTTAGGTGTCTGTACAGGCTGTTCTATGAGTAAATCCAGGAGGAGCATTTCACAACTTCCTTAATTAAGGCTAGTGCTTCCTTGAATCCTGTGGTGCCCAATTTGTACAACTATGGAAGTTGACTCTATTGTCTATGAGGTTGATGTGGAGTCAACTTCACATGATTAAAATCCAGATCCCTTATTTATTTTTTATAAGTTTCTAGCTTTTTTATTTGTAGGAGTTTTAATGTATTGTATAATACATACCACATAGATGTTAGTATGAATTTGAATTTTTTTTTCTGATTCATTTTTTTGTATTTGAATTTTTCTTATAGTGACTTTATAGCATTTGATTTTGTAGATAAACTTAATCTTTTTATTTATGGTTATTTTATGTTGTGTATTATTTAAAAAGCTCTCCCTGATTCCAAAATTTTTAACAAATGACATATAATATTTTTTGTAAATCAGAAAAAAGGGAAAGTCTTTTTTTTACAATAGAATTCTAACTAATATGTGTAGGGAGAATGATGGAAACAAAATTATTGCTAGGTAAGCAAGACATTAATAATTGTTATAGATAAAAATCATTGTTGGGAGCTAAAAGTAAGAGTGAACTTATGATAAGAAATAGGATATTGTACAGATTTAGAACATCTCATTAATTACACAAGGTGCTTGCTAATTACAAAGGGAAAAAAGAGTCTGTAGTATAATTTAAGGTCTCATAAATCACATACAAAAACATATTTAAAAGATAATGCACCATGACCTAGTGGGGTTCATTCAGGGATGCAAGGTTGGTTCAACATACAAAAAATCAATGAATATAATTCATCATATCAATAGATTTAAAGACAATAATTACAATCATCTCAATGGATGCAGAAAAAGCATTTGACAAAATACAGCACCGATTCAGATTCAAAACACTAGAAAAACTAGGAATAATAGGCATATACCTCAACATTGTTAAAGCTATATATGGTAAACCTAAAGCCAACATCATTTTAGATGGAGAAAAATTGAAAGCATTTTGTCTAAAAACTGGAACAAAACAGAGATGCCTTCTTTCACCACTTCTATTCAACATCGTCCATGAGACTCTAGCCAGAGCAATTAGACAGAAAAAAGAATTTAAAGATATCCTTTAAATAGGAAAGGAATAATGTTAGAATAGAATAGGGAAAGAAGAACTCAAACAATCCCTATTTGCTGACAACATGACTCTATACTTAGAGGACCCAAAAAACTCCACAACAAAACTTCTAGAACTAATAAATGAATTCAGCAAAGTAGCAGAATATAAATCAAATGTGTTCCTATACATTAAGGATGAATCAACTGAAAAAGAAATTAGGAAAACTATCCTATTCGCAATAGCCTCAAGGAAATAAAATATTTGGGAATCAATCTAACAAAAGAGATGAAAGACCTCTACAATGAAAACTACAGAACACTAAACAAAGAAATTGAAGAAGACCTTAGAAGATAGAAAGATCTCCTATGTTCTTAGATAGGCAGAATTAATATTGTCAAAATGGCCTTACTACCAAAAGCACTACACAGATTTAGTGCAATTCCTATTAAAATTCCAATGATATTCTTCATATAAATAGAAAAAGCAGTAATAAAATTCATTTAATATGTTTTTTATTTACCAAAACAATTCATGATTAGTTGCTTTTTTTAAAAAAAGATTGAACTCGATCTATTAAATGAATAAATCTAATTCTTGAAAAAAAAGAGCTGCAAATGCAGTCTTATTTAAAATAATAATGGAGTAACAATTGACAGCATCATTCAAAATATAAATAACACAAATAAGTTGATAGAACTAAGTGAAAGATACAGGTGCCTGACCAAAAGAACTACTGAATCTGATTTATAGAGCAAAGATGTTTATGGGTAAAAAGAGAAAAGAATTTTGGAAATGAATAGGATGCTTTTTACTCCTGTTATCTTAAGTTATTTCCTTAGGTTGTTTTTGAGGCTCCAGTAGTATCACTCTCCTATTAGGTAAAGGTGCCAGTAACCCATATCTCTTGAATTACATCCCAAAACATGGGGAAATTAAAAAGAACACATAAAATTGTTACTCAGATAATTTTAACTTATTATTATTTTTTCTGATAATTTGAAATGTCTATTCTGGTTCCATAGTAATTCATTTTTTAAATCTTAAAGTTCTTTACACATCTTCTTGTTGTGATCCTTTACTTTGATAAGGTCAATAAATTTATTTTCAGCACTAACACCTATAAGCATTCTAATAATCCAAGTGTCAGTTGGTGGAATCTATTTTTACATGGTCATTCAAACTTTGATTTTATAATTTCTTGGTAAGAAAGAAAGAGTTATACTTACTGTTTTAATATGTACAAACAACATCCTCAAAATTTAGTTATTTATTTGTCTTTAGGCATGGAAATCTATAAATTTAGAATATAAATGATATTTTGAAGTATTTTAGATAAAGCATTTTGGATCCTCAACTAATATTTCTGATCCTGCATAACAGTGCTCTATAAAGTAGCTTGGACCTTCAAGTAACTTTCCCAATAGGTATAATAGTGGCAAATCCATATTCATGCTTAATTATGTATGTAAATATTTGTATCAGTTATACATCTCCAAAATCCTGGGAGCATTACTTAGGTCATGGGGCAAATGGTCATAAAAATGGGATCTAGAGGCTCTGCTCTTGAGGACATAACAAGTGACAGTTGATATTTTAGCAGATATAGATCATGTCCTTGACTTCATCCCTTAATATGAATTTTTTCTTGATAGAAGATACTTGGAGGGCCATCTTGAAACTGCTAAATCATAGTACTCAGGACTGCAGGGTGATAAGACTTCTTGTGTACACAGTATTTTCCACTCTGGTGAATCAATTTTTTTGAGAGAGAGAGAGAGAGAAGAGAGAGAGAGAGAGAGAGAGAGAGAGAGAGAGAGAGAGAGAGATTTAAATATTTATTTATTTATTTTATTTTTCGGTGGACACAACATCTTTATTTGTATGTGGTGCTGAGGATGAAACCCAGGCCGATGGCATGCAAGACAAGCACGCTACCACTTGAGCCACATCCCCAGCCCTGGTGAATCAATTAAATGACAACATTTTTTTAGTTAAAGAATAGACATGAAAAACATTTTTCATCACAAAAATTCTAATATTCTTCACCAATGTTCTTTTAAATAAGTATAACATATATGAACTTTTTATTTGAATTAATTGATTTCCAATCACTGCAATTTGTAAGGCCAAACTTAAAACAATGATATTTTACTTAGATTATGTCATTAAAATGCTTCATAAAAATTGTAGTGAACATGGGCAGGGGTTGTGGCTCAGTGGCAGGGCACTTGCCTAGCATGTGTGAGGTACTGGGTTTGATCCTTAGCACTACACACAAAAATAAATAAAATAAAGGCATGATATCCATCTACAACTACAATTTTTTTAAATGTAGTGAACATAATACAATTTAAGTTCTTGTTTTCCTATAGTTATTCCTTTAATTTCTTTCGTCTGTCTAATTGCTCTGGCCAGTGTTTCAAGAACTATGTTGAATAGAAGTGGTGAGAGAGGGCATCCCTGTCTTGTTCCAGATTTTAGAGGGAATGCCTTCAGTTTTTCTCTGTTTAGAATGATGCTGGCCTGAGGCTTAGCATAGATAGTATTTACAATGTTGAGGTAAGTTCCTGTTATCTCTAGTTTTTCTAGTGTTTTGAACATATAAGGATGCTGTATTTTTCAAATGCTTTTTCGGCGTCTATCGAGATGATCATATGGTTCTTATCTTTAAGTCTATTGAGGAATTAAAGGAATAACTATAGGGAAAGAAGAACTTAAACTAGCAGTATTTGCTGATGATATGATTCTATACCTAGAAGACCCAAAAAACTCTACCAAGAAACTTCTAGAACTAGTAAATGAATTCAGCAAAGTGGCAGGATATAAAATCAACATCCATAAGTCAAAGACATTTCTGTATATCAGTGACAACTCCTCTGAAAAAGAAATGAGGAAAACTACCCATTCACAATATCCTCAAAAACAAACAAACAAACAAAACTTGGGAATCAGCTTAACAAAAGAGGTAAAAGATCTATATAATGAAAACTATAGAACCCTAAAGAGAGAAATAGAAGAAGACCTTAGAAGATGGAAAGATCTACCTTGCTCATGGATAGGCAGAATTAATATTATTAAAATGGCCATACTACCAAAAGCACTATACAGGTTCAATGCAATTCTGATCAAAATCCCAATGGCATTCTTCATAGAATAGAAAAAGCAATCATGAATTTCATCTGGAAAAATAAGAAACCCAGAATAGCTAAAGCAATTCTAAGCAGGAAGAGTGAAACTGATGGTATCACTATACCTGACCTTAAACTATACTACAGAGCATAGTAACAAAAACAGCATGGTACTGGCACCAAAACAGGCTGGTAGACCAATTGTACAGAATAGAGAACACAGAGACTAACTCACAAAATTACAACTACCTTATATTAGACAAAGGGGCCAAGAGCATGCACTGGAGAAAGGATAGCATCTTCAACAAATGTGCTGGGAAAACTGGAAATCTGTATGCAACAAAATGAAATTGAATCACTATCTCTCACCATGCACAAAAGTTAACTCAAAATGAATCAAAGATCTAGGGATTAAACCAGAGACTCTGCATCTAATAGGAGAAAAAGTAGGCCCTAATCTCCATCACATGGGGCTAGGCCCCAACTTCCTTAATAAGATGACTAAAGCACAAGAATTAAAACCAAGAATCAACAAATGGGATGGATTCAAACTAAAAAGTTTTTTTCTCAGCAAAAATAATAATAATAATATTAATAATATGTGAGGTGAATAGGGAGCCTACATTCTGGGAACAAATTTTTACCCCTCACGCATCAGATAGAGCTCTAAGCTCTAGGGTATATAAAGAGCTCAACAAGATAAGCACCAATAATAATAATAATAATAATCCAATCAATAAATGGGCCACAGACCTGAACACACACTTCTCAGAAGAGGATCTACAATCAATCAACACATATACAAAAAAAAATGCTCATCATCTCTAGCAATCAGAGAAATGCAAATTAAAACTATGCTAAAATACCATCTCACTCCAATAAGAGTGGCAGCCATTATGAAGACAAACAACAACAAGTGCTGGCGAGGATGCAGGGAAAAAGGTACACTTGTACATTGCTGGTGGGACTGCAAATTGGTGCAGCCAAGCCAATTTGGAAAGCAGTATGTAGATTCCTTGGAAAGCTGGGAATGTAACCACCATTTGACCCAGCTATTCTTCTTCTCGGATTATACCCAAAGGACCTAAAAACAGCATACTACAGGGACACAGCTACATCAATGTTTATAGCAGCCCAATTCACAATAGCCAAACTGTGGAACCAACCTAGATGTCCTTCAGTGGATAAATGGATAAAAAAAATGTGGCATTTATACACAATGGAATATTACTCAGATCATGGCATTTGCAGGCAAATGGATGGCATTAGAGAAGATTATGCTAAGTGAAGTTAGACAATCTCAAAAAACAAATGTCGAATGTCTTCTCTGATATAAGAGTGGTGACTCAAAATGGGGTTGAGAGGGAGAGCAAGAGAGGAAGATTACCCCCAGATAGGAAATAGGGGTGGGAGGGAATAGGAGGGAGAAGGGGAATAGCATGGATGGTGGAAGGAGACCCTCATCATTATACAAAATACATGTATGAAGATGTGTTGTTCAATAACGTGTGTTGTTCAGTAACAGTTAGAATTTGCATGCTAGTTAGTAAGACCAGTAGTGCAGCATTTATTATGCTTACTTTCTTATGTATAAGGACCACATAGTCATGCTGAGTCTTCAATAAAAAGAAAATATTTAATAAATGGAATATATGTTGACCCACATTTTCTTTTCTGCAACAGTAGAAATATGTTTACAAAAGATAGAGCCTAAGATTGAAGTGAAGAATTTACCCTCTTCTGAATAGAAGAAAATTAAATCTCTCTTTTCTTTTTGACCTTTTTTTTTTCTTTTTTGAACTTTTCCCCCTGACTTCAATGTATAAATTTTTCCATGGTGAAAAATTAAATTAGATTGAAGTGACTTAATTTTTCAATTCTTATGAAGGAGTTATATTTAAAATAACCCCACTATCCCTGCAACCAATTACTCAAGGAATTATTAACTCCTTCCAGGTAACCTAAAGTTTAAGATGTAGACAATGTTAAAGATTTTTTAACTCTTTAACCTAGATGAATTATCTCTTGTGAGTTATAATTTTCATCAGTTTAAGTAATTTCACTTATTGTAGATTAAACTCTACTTGAATTTAAAAATCTTTATATCTTTAATAATTAAGATTTTTCAATGTTAGATAGATCTGTCTGCTACACTGTAACACAAAACAAAACCCAAACCAGGGAAACTCTTGCCTCTCTCCTTACTTCGAATTACCTTACAGTTGACTGTTATGCATCTTCCTCCGCCTATTTTTCTGATTGTAGAAATATTTGTATCAAACTTTAGTTAATTATAAGTTTCAAACACTTGCCTTTGGTTTTAAAACATGTTTTACTTGTTATTTCCTGAAATAGAAATAACAGAAAGTGGAATTTTGAAAATAAGAAAACTAACAATTCTGTCCACAATGGACCCCAGAATTCAATAATCTATGGAAATTAAAGTTAATATATCCCAAATGAAGCTGGATTGGGACTAGATCCATGCAGGGTGGCCTGTCCCTTTAAATATGGAGGGTCCTCTAAATTCAGGCCGAAGGACCGCTCCATAGATTAGAATCATGGTCATTCTATGCCATTGGGAATGGTGAGCTCAGACTTCCTTTTCTACCAGTAATCAAATATTAATGATTCAGCCAAAATCTCTAGCCCAATTAGATAAAGAAAATCCATGAACGACCAGCCTCAGACCCAACCTCAATATTTTAATGTGCTTTTAAATCACTAACTACTTAGCACAGCAAGTGAAGAGAAGAACTCGTAGAACCATCTACTATCTAAGCACTGGTTTTCTTGAGGACATCCCTCAACGGCATTACAGTCAACACAGTTTATCCTGGTAATTCTGATCTGGGTTGTATTTAGATCAATCTAGCTATTCTCAGTTTAAGGGATCCTGCCCTAAACATTTGTCACCTTTTTTCAAAGACAAATTAAGTGTCAAAAGTCAAACCAGGGGGATCACTTCATGTCAAGGGGGTGCTGTGACAGCAGTTTCTACTGTTACCCACCAGCGTGGATTACACATGGGGGCAGAAGTCCTTCCAGGGCATCCTTCACAGGATGAGATGTTATCTTACAGGGATACATTGTCTCAGACATCTGTTATGGCTCTTTTTTTTTTTTTTTTTTTTTTTAGTGGGATGTACCCTCTTTTCTTGTAAACCTCACGACATCCAGCAAGCAAGCTGATATCTCCATAGTATAAATCATAGAAAACAAGTTCAAAGTCAAAAGAAAGTAAAAACTAGACTAAGGACTAAATGACTGGTCCTTATGGACCTAGTTCACTAAGTTAAGCTGATTTTAAAGGCTTGAAGTCCAGTACACAATGAGCATTATTTACTTTGAAACTCTAGCATTCAAGCTTTTAAATGATCTTCTTTATGGTGTGTCTGCCTCCCATGAGAGGGGAGCTTATTTTACTCGGTGGGTGCTTAGTAGCATTACCCTTTTGAATAGCCTACAGGGCTCCCCACTGTTCCATCACCATTTTCAGCACAGTGTCAATCTCTGGAGCCCTGAATTTTTTTTCTCCCCTGGTACAAGAAGACAAATGCACTGAAACTGTGCCAAGATTTCGCTTCAACCATAGCATGAGATAAAGAGGATTTACAAGCAAAGAACTCCCTTGAATGGCTGCCAAAAAAGCAGATAACTTTTAAATAACCCAGTGTGGTGGAAGAAACTGCCTTGTGGTAATCTACTGTTGAAAGAAATAGCAACCATTTGCATATTGGCAAACCGTATGCTTAAGCTTTAGAGAAGGTGAAAGGTTCCCATGTAGCTTATGGCTCCCCTATATTGAATTCATCACTACAGAAAACAGAAGTCTCACATTTTTATTGCTGATCTTTGACCAGGTTCAACTGATTTACGGTAATCCACCATGTGACTAATACGATTTGAATGGAAATAAATTTTAAAAATACTTTAAAAAGGAATGAGTTGTGATAAATTACCTAATGTTATCCAAATGTATCTTTTCATTTGAAGAAAATTTAGAGCTATAAAGTAGATAAATAATAGATGATTGCTTTCTTTACTGAAGAATTGCCTAAGTTCGGGTTGCTATAACAAACCGCACAGACAGAATGGTGTAAACAACACACATTTACTTTTCACACTTCCAAGATTAAGGCACTGACTGATCTGGTGTCCAGTAAGAATACAATTCCTGGGTTCACAAAAAGGTGTTATCTCACTTAATCCTCATGTAAAGAAGAGAGAGAGATCTCTTGATACTTCCTTTAATAAGGGGATTAATCAAATCACAGGGGCCCATTTTCATGAACTAATATAAACATACTCACTTCTCAGAGGCCTCACCTCTAAATACCATCACATTGGGAATTAAGTATTCTACATGTGAATTTGAGGGTGGGGACAAAAACATTCTATTCACAGCAAGAGTTATTTTCTATGAAAAATGATTCATCCTCAGATTTCTCTAAACAGTGAACCATATTAATGTTCTCAAGGTGTAATTAGATTTCAAAAATTCCTTTCAAAAACCTATTTTCCAGAACCTATCTACTGAACTGAATAGTGTTTGTTATGCTAAGACTTTCAAGATGTTAACATGGGAGAGAATGATACTATTATGAGCCTATAATTAGTTTTCAATACTAATAGCACCAAAGTGTTGGTGGGTGGTGGATAAGGATGACAGTACCTAAGGACATGGATTTTAAAACACAGAGAACATATGAAGATAAAATGACTCATCCAGGGATATATCTATGGTCACTGTGACACAGTCCTAGGAGAAAGGGGTTGAATCTGAAGTTTGGTAATAATCTAGATGAAAAGAAGCATTACCTGTGGTGACATAGGAAAATTCATCCAAATTTCTCCCCTCCCATAGTCCTAGTTCATATTCATCCTCAATTTTAACATTAAAGACAACATAGTTATCTTATTTCTGAACTATCTCAAGCCACGTTTACTGGCTGATCTAGGGGAGGTGGGAATAGCTTTAATTATAAATTGTATAGAGACACACTTAATGATCTCTTCTTATATGGATACTGGCAAGTTACTGGACCAGGACTATTGGGAGCAAAATTCTATAAATCCAACAAGTCCTTAGATCAGTGGTTCTCAAATATCAATATATAGAAAATGATAATAATCATTCAGATGATCTAAAATGGATAGTCAATATGTAGCTAGGTGAAAATTATTAAATATTATTTACATGATATATTCATGATAAGGAAGATACGATTAGGAATTAGTATGTCCCATAAGAGGATATTCAGGTAGAAACCTCGTAAGCCAAAGGATGATATGTTCAAAATCCTGAAACAAAAAAAACATGCCAACCAAAAATACTGTAGCCAGGACTCCAACTTTTCAAAAACAAAGAAGCCATAAAGACTTTCTCAGACAAACAAAAGCTGACCTAGAGTTTATCCATCAAACTTGCCTTATAAGAAATGCAGAAGGGGCCCCAGCCAGACCCTCACCATACCACATGAAAACCCACCACCCACTGTGCCTACGTATTGGCTCCCCATCAACCAATGCTGGGCTCCTCGGGGTACCTCCATCTTGGGACACTGCTATTACTGTCATAGTCACCTCCACGTGGTAGCCTGCACCTCGGGGCACTAGAAAGGGTCTGGAGATAATCGCCGACTAGATGCCACAGTGCTGCATCTCTGAACACACCACACAATGCCACCACACTGTCCACCCTTGTTGCCCCATCTTTGAAAGTGGTTGCCTCCATCTTGAGACATCTTCATCGCCATCTTGGGTTAACTCTGCTGCCGCCATCACCATCTTTAGTTGGCGCAACTCTCATCTTGTAACATTGGCTGGAACCTAGAAACAATATCAATGTGTCTATAATCCCCTAACCTCCACCCCAAGCCACTAACCCAGAATGTCGCCTACAGCTATGTAGTTGGTCCATAGCTCTCAAAGCCTGGTCTCAAGCTGCCAGATACAGAACAGCTGTCTGCAACAGGTGCACAGGCCACAGAGCTCAGCCCACAGGACCTCTAGAGAGAGAGAGGCTCCTGATGGGGAGGTAGAAAGGGAGGGAGGCACGAGACATACAGTTTAGGGACTATGTTAAACACCAGGAATTATGGGGTCTACAGGCAATCTAAGAGGCTAAGGCCAGGTACTCACATCACATGATTGGGCCCCAAAGGAGATCCTTGGGGTGTAGTCTTCCAATGAGGACCTGAAAGTGCTATACCCTACCTCTAGGAGTTCTGCCTCCAGGACCAACCGTCCCGCATGAATAACCTTCACCACCCCATGGGTGGAGTAATAGACAATCCCACCCACTGGATGAGAAGCAGAGAAGATACTGAACACTAACTGAAATAATCATTCAATTTTTCTTCAAGATTTTTTTTCATTTTTTAAAAATTTCTTCTTCTCTCTTTACCTGCCCTCATCACCCCAACATTTGTGAAACCAAGTACTTTCCATGAAATTGGCTACTGAGGACTGGGATATCTGAATAGTATATTACAGTTTTGTTGTATATTCCTTTTACCTTTTATTTATTTACATTATTTCTTTTTCTTGTTAATTTTTTGTTTGTATGTTTTTGTACTCTCTCTATTCTCGTCCCACTTTTCTGCCACCCAAGAATCTCTTTCTCTCTTTTCTCCTGCTACCAGCCAGAAGAATCTGATCCCTAAGATCAATACCTCTATAACCTCACCTCCTAAATCCTTAACATCTCATCCTTGGTTCTCTCTTTATCCACCATTAAAAACTGTAGACCCTTTAACAAACTTATTGTTTATATTGTAGATAATAATAAAATACATCAATTCTGTCTATTGCAACAACATTATAAATGTTTTCATAGGAGCTCTTTGGTTTAAGGCTGCATATTGTTTGCATTGAGACCTGTTAAAATTGATCTTCCCCTTAAAGGAGATTTACTGGAAACCTGCAGGGACACTATAAGTCTATAGGTTAGAAACTCTAATACCTCGGGTCCTCACTGCTAGAAGGAAAAACACACAAACAACATGAAAAAACAAAGGAGGAAAGTACCCCCCAAAAGCCAAGATAATACATTATTAGGATCCATGGCCAGTGCAGTAGAAGAAATGTCAGAGAAGGAGTTCAGGATGTACAGGATTAAAATGTTCTACAAACTAAACGATGATATAAGAAAGCAAACACAGGAAACAAAAGATCACTTTGATAAAGAGCTACATGATCTAGAGGATAGGAAAGGTAGCAGAATACAACAGTTACTAATAGGGCATTATGTAAAAATGTGGATGTGTAACCTATGTGATTCTGCAATCTGTATTTGGGGTAAAATTGGGAGTTCATAACCCACTTGAATCTAATGTATGAAATATGATATGTCAAGAGCTTTGTAATGTTTTGAACAACCAATAAAAAAAGAAAAAAAAGAGCTACATGATCAAATATAGGAAGCAAAAGATTACTTCAATAAAGAGATAGATATTTTTTAAAAACCCTGAAATCCTTGAAATGAAAAAAACAATAAACTAAATTAAAAACTCAATAGATAGCATCACCAACAGACTAGATCACTTGCAAGACAGAACCTCAGACAATGAAGATAAAATATATAATTTTGAAAATAAAGTTGACCAATCAGTTAAGATGGTAAGAAACCATGAACAGAATATCCAAGAATTATGAGATAACAACAAAAGACCAAATTTGAGAGTTATTGGGATAGAGGAAGGCATAGAGATATAAACCAAAGGAATGAATGATTTATTCAATGAAATAATAACAGAAAATTTCCTGAACCTGGAAAACCAAGAGGCTTACAGGATATCAAGTGTACAAAATTACAACAGAACTACACCAAGACACATTATAATAAAAAGACCTAGCATATAGAATAAGGAGAGAATTTTAAAGGCTGTAAGAGAAAGGAATTGGATTATATATAGGGGGAGACCAATTAGGAACCCAGTAGATTTTTCAACACAGACACTCAAAGCTAAAATGTCCTGGAATAACATAGACCAAGCTCTGAAAGAAATATGCTGCCTTCAAGAAACTCATCTCATAGGAAAAGATGTCCAGAGACTGAAGGTGAAAGGTTAGGAAAAAAAACAAAAACATACCACTCACATGGACTGTATAAACAAGCAGGAGTTTTCATCCTCATATCAGATAAAAGTAGACTTTAAGCCAAAGTTAGTCAGAACAGATAAAGAAGGACATTTCATACTGCTTAAGGGAACCATACATCAGCAATACATAACAATTGTAAATATATATGCCTCAAACGATAGAGTGTCTATGTATATCAAACAAACTCTTCTCAATTTCAAGAATCAAACAGACCACAACATAATAATACTGGGTGACTTTAACACACCTCTTTCACCACTGGATACATCTTCCAAACAGAAACTAAACAAAGAAACTATAGAACTCAATAATACAAGTAACAGACATATTTAGGATATTTCATCCATTAATAAGTGAATATACTTTCTTCTCAGCAGCACATGGATCCTTCTCTAAAACAGACCATATCTTATGCCACAAAGCTGCTCTTAGCAAATACAAAAAAAATAAAGATATTACCCTGCATTCTATCAGATCATAATGGCATATCTTATGCCACAAAGCTACTCTTAGCAAATACAAAAAAATAAAGATATTACCCTGCATTCTATCAGATCATAATGGATTGAAATTAGAAATCAATAATAAAATAAATAATAGAAGCTACTTCAACTCCTGGAGACTAAATAACATATTATCAAATGAAGAGTGGATAGCAGAAAACATCAGAGTGAAGATTAAAAAATTCTTAGAGGTAAATGAGAACACTCATACAATGTATCAAAATCTCTAGGACACCAGAAAGGCAGTGCTAAGAGTAAAGTTCATTGCATTGAGTTCATTCATTAAGTGAAAAAAAAAGTCAACAAATAAATGACACCTCAGAGCCCTAGAAAAAGAACAAATCAATACCAGAAGTAGTAGAAGACAGGAAATAATTAAAATCAGAGCTGAAATCGATGACATTGAAACAAAAGAAACAATTTTAAAAATCGAAAAAACATAAAGTTGGTTCTTTGAAAAAGTAAATAAAATAGATAAGCCCCTCTTGGCCATGCTAATGAAGAGAAAGAGAGAGAAAACTCAAATTACTAAAATTTGTGATGAAAAAGGGACACTATCAAAATACAGAAGATAATTAGAAACTATTTTGAAAATTTATACTCAAATAAAATAGAAAATCTAGAAGACATAGACAAATTTCTAGAGTCATATGATCTACCCAAACTGAATCAGGAGGATGTGCACAATTTAAATAGCAATTTCAAGCAATAAAATAGAAGATGCCATCAAAAGCCTACCAACAAAGAAAAGCCCAGGATGAGATGGACTCACAGCCAAGTTCTGTGTGACCTTTAAATAAGAACTTATACCAATACTCCTCAAATTATTCCATTAAATAGAAAAGGAGGAAATCCTTCCAAACTCATTCTATGAGGCCAATATTATTCTGATACCAAAACCAGACAAAGACACATCAAGGAAAGAAAACTTCAGACCAATATCTCTAATGAACATAGATGCTAAAATTCTAGCAAATTGAATACAAAAACATATTAAGATAGTGCACTGCAATCAAGCAGGATTCATCTCAGGGATGCAAGGTTGGTTCAACATACATAAATCAATAAATGTCATTCATTAAAGATAAGAATCACATGATCATCTCAATAGATGCAGAAAAAGCATTTGACAAAGTACAGCACGCCTTTTTGTTCAAAACACTAGAAAAATTAGGAACAAGAACATATCTCCACATTGTAAAAGCTATCTATGCTAAACGCATTTCCAACATCATTTTAAATGGAGAAAAATTGAAAGTATTCCTTCTAAAAATTGGAACAAGTCAGAGATGTGAAGCAAGACAATCCTCAAAATCCAAAGACCAAATGGTTTCTCTGATAAGTGGATGCTGATCCATAATGGCGGGGGGGGGGGGTCAAGGGAAGAATGGAAGAACTTTGGATTAGTAGAGGGAAGGAAGGAAAGGGGGGAGGGGTGTGTGTTGGGGGGAGATGGTGGAATGAAATGGACATTATTACCCCTATGTATGGGTATGATTGCACAAATGGTGTGACTATGTCATGTACAACCAGAGAAATAAAAAGTTGTGCTCCATTTGTGTAAACAAATTAAATTTAATTAATTAAAAAAAAAGAAGTATAGAAGGGAGTTCTTCAAGCTGAAGAAAGAAAATGCTAATTAATAATATGAAAACATATGGGCTGGGCACAGTAGTTCATATGTAGCCCACCTGCTCAGGGGACTGAGGCAAGAGGATGACAAGTTCAAGGCTAGCCTGGGCAACTTAGTGAGGTGCTAAGCAACTTAGTGAAAGCCTCAGCAACTCACTGAGACCCTGTGTCAAAATAAAAAATATAAAAGGCAGGAGTTTTAACTCAATGGTAAAGCACTCCTGTGTTCAATCTCTAGTACCAAACAAACAAAAACCCATGAAAATATAGAACTCCCTGGTAAAAGTGAGTACCCTGTCAATCCAAATCACTTCAATAGTGTAATGCTGGTGGGAAAATAATTTCTATCTCAAGTATAAAGATTAAAAGACAAAACTATTAAAAATAACTAATGTTATAATAATTTGATAAGGTATACAAATTATAAGAATATGTGAACTGTTAAACCAAGAGCATAACGCATGGGTGGGGAGCATATATGGGTATGTTGGGCTGGGGCTGTAGCTCAGTGCTTGCCTAGCATGTGTGAAGCACTCAGTTTGATCCTCAGCAGCACATAAAAGTAAAATAAATAAAATAAAGACATTCTGTCCATCTACAACTACAAAAAATTATATATATATATATATATAAAATATAAATGGGGAAATTTATATATATATATATATATATGTAATCAAAATTATTTGTTGTTAGCTTAAAATAGACTGTTAAGAGTATCAGATGCTTATGTAAGCCTCAGGGTAAACACAAAGCAAAAACTTATAATACAGACATGAAAGATAAGAAAAAAATCCAAAGATGCAATTACAGAAAGCTATCAAACCACAGAGGAAGAAAGCAAGAGATGGAGAAAGAAACAAAAGATCTACAAAACAATCAAAATACAATTAGCAAAATGGCAGTAATAAGTCCTCACCTGTCAAAAAATTACTTTGAGGGCTGGGGTTGTGGCTCAGAGGTAGAGCACTCGTCTAGCATGTATGAGGCACTGGGTTTGATCCTCAGCACCACATAAAATAAAATGAAGATATTGTGTCCACCTATAACTAAAAAATAAATATTAAAAAATACTTTGAATGTTTGTGGATTAATAATAAAAAAGGCATGTATCTCAAATAAACAACCTAATATAATGCATCAAGGAACTAGAAAAATAAGAATAAACTAAGCCCAAGGTTAGCAGAAGGAAGGAAACAATAAAGATCAGAGCGGAAACAAGTAAAATAGAGATTAGAAAAACAAAAGATCAACAAAACTAAGAACTGGTTTTTTGAGAAGCTAAAAAATGTTGACAAACCCTTTGATAGACAAAGAAAAAGAAAACTAAAATAAATAAATCAGAAGGAGTAAACATTATAATTCCAAAATAGAATCGTAAGAGACCATTGTGAACAATTATATGCCAACATATTGGTAACCCAGAAGAAATAGATAAATTCCTAGAAACAAATAACCTACCAATCATGAGCTGTGTAATGTTTTGAACAACCAATAAAAAAAAATAACCTACCAAGACTGAATCATGAAGAAACTAGAGATCCTAACAAATAACAAAGAGATTGAGTCAGTAATTAAAAGTTTCTCATCAAAGGACCAGATGGTGTCGTAGTTAAATTCCACCAAACATCTAATTAAAAAAAAAGAATACCAATTCTTCTCAGACTCTTACAAAATATTAAAGAAGTGAAACTTCCAAATTCATTTAAGAAGCCAGCATTGCCCTAATACCAAGGCCAGAAAAAGACATAGAAATGAAAACTATAGGCCAGAATCACTGATGGATGTGGAAACAAAAATCCTCAACAAAATGCAAATGTTTCCTAACTCATCATGTTTCAACATATGACTTTACAAATTTACAGTGGTGTGAAAAAAGTAACACCCATTCAATAGACACCATACTTCAAATTTTGAATTTTGATCTTCTTAAGCTAGTGATATGAGGTACAATACTCTGTATGATACTAGGCAGTAGCAGGGAGACATAGTTTCCTGTCAGCTGTGTAATCATATGAATAAACAACTGAGACTCTACAGACCATTTTTAATGGAATTAAGGACCAAAACCATGTGATCATCTCAATAGATGCAGAAAAAGTGTTTGACAAAATTCAAAATCTTTTCATGGTAAAACTCTCAACAAATCAGATACAAAGAAAATGTTTCTTGATACAATAATGATACAGCAAGCCTACAGCTAAAATCACACTCAATAGTGAAAAAACAAGAGATATTTCTTTAAGATCAGAAATAAGACAAGGATGATAACTCCCATCACTAGTGTCCAACATAGTACTGGAAGTCCTCGCCAGAGCATTTAGGCAAGAAAAAGAAATAAAAAGCATCCAAATAGAAAAAGAAGAAGTGAAATGGTCTCCATTGATGACATCATCTTATATATGGAAAACTAAAGATTCCACCAAAAACTGTTGGAACTGATCAATAATTTAGTCAGTTACAAGATACAAAATCAACATTAAAAATTTAATAGCATTTGTATATATTAATAATGACTATCAAAAAAAGAAACTAAGAAAATACCATTTAAAATAGCACACACACACACAAAAAAACAATAAATACTTAGGAGTAAATTTAACCAGGAAGGTGAAAGTTCTATACACTATAAACTATAAAACATCGATGAAAGAAATTGAAGGTGTCACAAACAAATGGAATGATATCTCATGTTCAAGGATTGAAAGAATTAATATTGTCCAAAGGTACATTCTATCCAAAGCAATCTAAAGATCCAATACAATTAAAATGTCACATAAATAAAGAAAATAATTCTAAAATACCTGTAACTGACTAAATATTTTAAATATTCTTATTCTTATGAAGGAACGTGAATGAACAAAGAAATCTTGACCAAAAAAGAGGAAAGCTGGAGGCATCACACTCCCAGATTTTAAAATATATTAGAAAGCTATTGTAATCAAAACAGCTTGGTATTGGCATAAAAAGATGTACCAACCAATGGAATTGAATGAAAGGACCAGAAATAATTTTACACCTTTTTAATGGATCTTTGACAAAAGATCTACAATGGGGAAAGGGATCTCTTCAATAAATGGTGTCAGAAAAAAAAATGAATATTTCCCTAGAGAAGAATGAAAATGGACACTTGTCTTACCTCTTATATAAGAATAAATTTCATATAGATTAAAGACTTAAATTTAAGACCTTAAATTGTAAAACTACTAGAAGAAAACATTAAAAAAAAAAGTCTCCTTGACATTGGTGTGGGCAGTGATTTCTTGACTGTGATCTTAAAAGAAAGACAGCAATAGCAAAAGAGACCAATGGGTTGGTATCATATTAGAAAGTTTTTTTTCCATAGAAAAGGAAACAACAGAGTAAAAGATAACCCAAATAGTGAAAGAAGGTATTTGCAATAATTACATCATTTAAAAAACAAACATCCAAAATATGTAAGGAACACAAACTACTCAAATAACAACCAAACTACTCAAAAATAACCCTATTAAAAAATAAGCAAAAGGACTTGGGCTGTGACTCAGCCATAGCGCACTTGCCTGGCATCTGTGAGGCACTGGGTTCGAGTCTCAGCACCACATATAAATAAGTAAAATAAATGTCTATCAACAACTAAAAAAATATTTTAAAAAAATAAGCAAAAAGACCTCAATGAAAATTTCTTTTAAAAAAAACATACAAATGGCTGACTTATTTTAAAAAATCACATTTCTAATCAGAGAAATGCCAATTGAAACCACAATGAGATATCACCTCCCACCTATTAGATTGGCTATGATCAAAATGATAAAAGATAACAAGTAGTGGCAAGGCAATTGAAAAAACAAGAAAAGGAACTCCTATACAGTGTTAGTGGTATTGTGATTAGCATAGCCATTTAGGAACATAGTATGAAATTTCCTCAAAAAGCTAGAAATGTAATTTCCATATCATAGAGCAATTTCACTTCTGGGTATATACCCAAAGAAATTGAAATTAGTCTGTTGAGGAGACATCTGTAGTCACATGTTCATTGCATTATTCACCATAGCCACAATATGGAATCCACCTTTGTGCTCATCAGTGGAGAAGATAAAGAAAATGTTGGACAAGATGGAATAGTATTAAGCCTTAAAAATTAGAAAATTGTCATTTGTGACAACATAGATGAAATTGAAGGACATTATGAAAGTAAAAATAAGCCAGGTCTTGGAGAAAGACAAATAAGATCTCACGTGTGGAATCTAAAAGAGTATAATTCAGAGAAGTAGAGAGTAGAATGGTGGTTACCAGGGGCTGGGGTTGTGGATATAGGTCCAAGGGTACAAAGTTGTTTAAGAATCAGTCCTGATATCAGGTTGCACAGTAGAGTGACTATGGTTAATACTAATGTATTGCATATTTCAAAAAAAAACTAACAGTGTGGATTTTAAATATTCTTACCACAAAGAAATGATAAGTACTTGAGGCAATAGGCTAATTAGCCTGACTCGATTATTCCAAGATGTATATACATGTATCCAAACATTAACATTTAAGATGTTCATTAAAATGCTCTTCCCATTTTACCCCATAAATATTTAGTCAACTGAAAATAAAATAACATTTTAAACAAAAATACAGAAGTAATAAATATTGAGTCTATAAAACATTTATAAATAAAATAGCCTCAAATGTTAAATGTCAAATGTCAAAGTTGAGTTTGACCTTGCAAATATTTTTTTTTCTCTCTCTCTCCTGATTTGTAGCTCAAATTTTCTACATGTAATTCCATATCAAAACCTTTCATATTCTTGATAGTCACCTTGGTAATAAAGTATGTTTACAGTAGTGGTAGCAAGTATCAGATTATGTTTTTCTTTGATGCATTAAAATTGCATTCTTGCCATTTATAGGTACTTTGAATTTTGATTTTTTAAAATTATACATTATAGTTTTATCATTTTAAAAATATAATTACTCTTTTCTTTCTTTGACCTATGCAACATTGAATTTTTTTGTGGTAATGACTAGGTTTTAAATCCCTTAAAATAATTTTATATTATTTCAAAATCTTAACAAAATTTTCTTTTGGCATAAGTAGATAATGCTCTACTGATCTTCCTAACTCATTGGACTACACATTGGAACATTTAACTAAATATCATTAACAATTTTTTTTGTTTTAATCTATTAGTATTGATCATGCATAATATTACCTTTCCTGTGATCCTTGCATTCTTGGATTATGTTCATTAAGATGCTTAAAATGCTATTTAACACATTTTTAAAACCAACAACTAAACTTCAGTTCTGCAAAGTAAGAATCACTTATACCCACACATATTTTAATTTAAATGCCTAACAAAACATTTCATTGGCCATTCTCTTTGGTATGAACCAACAAATAGTATTTTTCTGATCTTAATATTTGCATGAAACTGTAAACCGGTAGGACTACAGTGGCTTAGAGTTATCATTTTGAGACTATCATTTAATGTTGACTATAGATCTAGGAAAATCTTTTACATCACAATTTGTAGTTAAAACAATGAGTTCTTTCACTGATGGGGTTTTTGGACAAAGCGGTTGATATAAAGGCTCTAATCTACAACCCAAGCATTATCCCATATGATTAAACAGTGTTTTGAATAGATCTTGCTTGTTTCAATATATGCATGTGGCACTTTAAATATCTTATCTCAAGAACTTTGTTTTGGTAACTTTTTGCCAAATAGTGTCCCCCCCCCCCAAGCATTTCTCTTTAGGCATTCTCAGTTAGATGTATTAACTAAGCATGTTTAGTAATGCCCATAGATTCATCACTCTTTTTCATTTAACTCTCTTCTAGATTTGTGCTATCTCTGTCAACTCAACATGTCTTGAGAGCAGTCACTAATAGTACTTTTCAAAGGTGATACTTTTTCTATGTCTTTAACTTGTTAATATAAAACAGACAATATTCACTTGGAGTTTTTGCAATTGTGTATGTAACTTGACTTTAGCTCTGAAATTGAGCTTAACCTAGTATTAGGTGTAACTGATTTCATAAAATAATTTTGTTTTGTATTTTAAGCTTGGTTTAAAAATTTCTAATCTTTTTCTTTTTAAGGTATACATTTTGAGAGGTGGAGCTGTTCTGATTTGCTCGGCACATTGTTTCACTTGGTAGCCTGTCAGAGAAAGGGGGGCTGAGGGTGGTACTGAGTAGACTGATAGAAGAATTAATGGAGAAGATAAATGTCAAATTGAGACAATCTTCATATTTCTGCACTAAAATGACTTAATCTTCTCGATTCCTTGATTTCCTTGGCTATCTATTTCTGCAGAATTGTTTTAAAAGTCATCTCTGAAAGTTGAACCTAGAACCTACTCCTTTAGCCTGTAATAACACTGTAAGTCTCTACTTTCCTGTTAGAATTTTGTTTTCTGCAAGGGAACTTCAAGTGATCCAACACATAGAACCAGAAGCAGCGTTTTGATGTTAGAAGCTCAAGGAGGTAAACCTGGGGCTAGTTGTTTGACCTGCTTGAATTTGAAAACAGTCAGGGTCCATTTATTTTGAAAGGATGACTTATTGGAATTCATCGGTTGTCTCAGGAAAAAAAAATCTGTTGGAGATACTTTTTTTCTATTTTGCTTCTTTTTAAAAATTTATTTTTTAAATTTATTTATTTTAATTAGGTATATATGATAGCAGAATGCATTTTGATTCATTGTACACAATTGCAGCACAACTTTTCATTTCTCTCGTTGTACACAAAGTAGCATCGCACCCTATGCAGTCATACATGTACCTAGGGTAATGATGTCCATCTCATTCCACCATCTTTCCTGCCCCCCTTCCCCCTCCCCAATTTCCCTCCCCTTTGCCCATGTTGGAGATATTTTTGACAGGCCAAGCGGTCACTGTCTTAGCACAATATGGTAAACAAGAGGATTACAAAGGACACAGGGTGGGCAGGTTATTTCTAATTACACTGGGTGGTTCTGAGACAGAAAACGACAGGTTTAGAGTTTTACATTCCTAGTAGAAGTCATTACTAGAGAACAAGAGTCCCTGTGACTGCCTCACAATGATACCTTACCTCTTGTAAGGTCTCCACACAGTCTGGCTCTGCTCTGCCAGTCTCTGATTTACATTATGCAACAATGCATAGCTTCATCAGGCTTCCACAAAAGCTTAGGAGCAGTAACTGGGCCAGAAGCAATGTGCAGCCCAGTGTCTAGGTTATGGTTTCTAAATTCATTAATTATCTCTGGAGGTGCCAAGATAATGATTCATTCTGGAAAACTTTTCTACATGAGGTATATTTCATAGTAATCAGACAGCTGATGAGGAAAAGACCTTATTAGAATTCTAGGCAACAAATTCAGAATGAAAAAAAAAAAGCTAAAGTAAAAGAAAGAAACTAAGGAAAGAAGGAAGGAAGGAAGAAATCCAGATTGGAACAGAAGAAATAAAAACATCTTTAATTTGTAGGGGATATGACTGCATCAAAAAATCCTAATGAATCTACAAAAATCTTACTAGAAGTAATAGTGAGCTTAACAAGGTCACAGTGTGCAAGTTTAATATAAAAGAGTTTAATATAATAATATACCGGGTCATTCCCTCCCTCCCTCAGGTCTCCAACAAATGTCCCCTTACCTGAAAGATCATCTCTGAACATTTAATTAAAACTTTCACAGCATTCCCATCTTCATCCTCACTATTCTGTATTTCCAGTGGCACTTATCATGATCCTACATCAGATTTCTGTTTGCTTTGTAAATTAAGAGTTAATAGTTGAGTGAGAACATTTATAATTTTAAGCAACCCTTGAACTGAATATATCTGTAGGCTTGGGAATAGGGGGAAAGAGAGATTAAAGGTGCTAATTTCTGTCTCCTTGCAAATCTGTGTACTAGTTGCACACAGATACTCCTTAAAATACACTTAAAATAAATACACTTAAAATACACTTCATATACTGTCAAGGTTGACTCCCATATTTCATTTCAGTCTCTTCTCAAGGGTCACATTACTGGGTATCCCTAATGGCTAGTCTAAAACAGCAACATGCCCATGGCTCTATATCCTTAACCCTGCTTTGTTCTTCATAGTACTATCTTAAATATTAAAGTATTGAAATGTATTTTAATACTATAAATCACCATTTCAAAGTTGAAATTTAAAAACTACTCTTTACAGTAGCATAAAAGATCCACAAAATATTCAGATGCAAGCTTTAAAAAAAAAAAAAAACATGAGTGCAGGGGTAAGGGATGTAGCTCAGTGGTCAAGTATTTGCAGAGCATGCATGAGGCCCTGGGTTCAATTCCCAGCATCACCAAACAAATGAACAAATAAATGAACAAAAACCATGAGTGTCAGTTCTATACATGCAGAGGAGAAATTTTTAAATAATCAAACAGATGGACAGATACATTGTTCTCGTGAATTAAACAATTCAATATTGTTGTCAGTTCTCTCTAAATTTATCTATAGATTTGATGAAATCTCAATCAAAATCCCCAGCAGACTTCTTGTAGAAATTGACAAATTAGTGTCAAACCACGTTGGAAACACAACAGACTTAGGATGGCCAAAACAACTTTAAAAGAAACAAATCCACAAGACTTACTGTAAAGCTACAACAATCAAAGAGATTGAGGTATTCGTGTAATGCTAGATATCCTGATCAAAGAGACAGAATAAAGCCCAGAAATAGACCAACTTACAAAGGATGAAGGTGCCAAAGTATTCAATATGTAAAGAATAATGTTTTCTTCAAGTGGTACTAGAACATTTGGACATCCATATGCAAAACTGATCCTCAAACCATCACATAACATATACAAAAATTAACATGACACAGACTATAGATCTAAATGGAAGAGTCAGAACTATAAGACTTCTAAAACAAGATGCAAGAGAGAGACTCTTATTTTTTCCCTTTTGGGTTAGGGAAAGATTTCTTAAGTAGGACAAAAGCGAAACTAAACATAAACAACAAAATCTAACCTTCAAAAAAATGTGTGACTGGGAATTTATCAACGCATAATATTCTGAAGTTTGAAAGATGTTTTTAAGAAATTATAAACCCTACAATGGTAGGAAATATGTATCTGGTAAATGGCCTGTATCCAGAATTTATAGAGAACATTTCCAAGTCAATAAGACAGACAATCCAATTAGAAGTAGGAAAAATATTTGAACAGATACTTCATAAAACAAGGTACAAAAAATGGCTAACAAGCACATAGAATGAGATCATCATTAGTCACGAAGGAAGTGCAAATTACAACCAGAAGGTGACACTGTTATATGCCCACTGGAATGGCTAAAATTAAAAGGACCGACAATATCAAGTGCTGTAGAGCATATGATGCAATTGGATTTCTCCTTCATTGCTGGTGGGAATACAAGTACAGAATAGTTCCTTTGGAAAGCAGTTTGGCAGTTCTCATAACATTAAACATATACATGGCATAAAACCCAGAAATTCCACTCCTGGGTATTTTCCCAAGGAAGGAGAAACATATGTTCTCACAAAAACCTGTATATAAATGTCCAGAGCAGGATTTATTTATAGCAGTCCCAAACTGGAAAGGACCCAAATATCCATCAACCAGTGAATGTCTGGATGTTGAATCTCCATGCTGTGCAATACTACTCAGCAATAAAGAGAGACAATCTACTGATGCACACAACATCACGGTCAAATCTCAAAAGCCCTGTGCTAAATTAGAAGAGTCAGACGCAAAAGTCTGAATATAATGTGACTCCACTTATAAGACCTTCTAGAAAAGGCAAAATTATAGGGAAAGAAACAAACCAGTTGTTCCCAAGGAAGTGGGGTGGAGGGAGAGGTTTGACTTCAAAGGGGCATGAGGAAAACTTGGGATGGTGGAAATATTCTGTCTTCATTGTGGGTAGTGGCACAGCTGTAAGCCCTTCTCAGAACTCATCCAACCATATATATTAAAATAAACATGACAAAAATAGGCATACCCAGTGAAGACTAAGTCTATGAGAAAAAAATCAAAACAACAGTTTTAATTATTTCATTGACACTCTTTATGTCTTGCTATAATACTGTATTTTCAGAGTGAGCTGGTATGACGCATTGGTTTAGAACATGTCTATAAATGTCAAGCCAACCTCAATTCAAGTCTTGCTCCTGCCATTTATTAGTAAAGGGACTTCATGCCAATGACTTCATTCATGCCTCCTAGGATTATGGTGGGGAGCTAATGATTCATTTTAACCACTTCATGACTGGCTCATAATAAATATTCACCAAATGCCAGTTATTCAAAGAACCTTTAGAAATGGCTTCAGTGAGGAGACATGCATACGAACAAATAAAAGATAACATCATGTAAAAATAACAAATATATCAAGTATAGAGTATAGTAATTGCACAAAATGAGAAATGTTTCACTGTGGTGAGGACAGTGAATTGCTGCAGGAAATCATGACCTTGATAAATCTGAAAAACAAATAAGTGTTTTTCAGGCTCATTGGGGAGTGAAGGGCACAAAATGTCATGGTGTGCTTGGAGAATGATGATCAATTGGCTATTTTTTTTTTTTGAGTGATGAGAGGAATGAGTATAGAAGGGAGGAGTCAGAACAAGAAGAGTCTTGAATTCCAATTTAAGAAGATACTTGCACCCCATCATGCAGCTGAGGAACTGGGAACCTGCAAAGAGAGATAAATTAGACTTGCATCTTACAAAGATTACTTTGATAACCCTAGAAACAAGAGATCAAAGCTAGGATGAGGCTAGGAGACAAGAGAGCTGTCAGAAGGCTTGCTAGAGGAATCCAGGTAGAGGATGGTGAGATTTTGTACTTGGGCTGTGAGAATGAAAAGGTGAGAATAAACTCAAAAGATGTTTAGAATCTAATAATTGTGCACAAAGGAGAATGAGAGGCAGATTTCATGTTTTGGTAGGTTTGTGGGTGCTTGTCACCTTGGTAAGCAAAAAAAAAAAAATATGTTTTTTTTCTGGTAAAAAGACGCATTTAGGTGGGTAGTGTTGATGGTTGAGGTGTCTGTGGACTTGTAGTTGGAGCTGCCCAGCAAGTGGAAAGATATATGAGCCTAGAGCTAGTGTCAGAATTTGGTGGGGAGTTGTGTATGTGGCAATTGAAGTCACAGATATAAATAAGATTGTCCCAGAAAAGCATATGGTGTGAGAACAAATCTCTGGGGAACAGCAACACTTGAGGAATAATAGGCATGGAAATAAGAGGATGATCAAGAGCAAGTGGCATCACAGAAATCAAAGGCGGAGTCTCAAGTACAAATTATCACCAAGAATGTTATATGCAGGAGCAATGTCAAGGAACACAAAGACTGAGAAGTATCTGAAGGATTTGAGTAGTTTGAGGGCTGGGAAAAAAACAGATCATTATAGTCTGAAGTGCGAATGGGAAGTTAAAGATGCAGAAGTACCTAGCAAACTATTTTTTTTTTTTTTGGTAAAGTAATGATCAGAAGGAGAAAAAGAACAATAGACTGGTAGCTAGAAGGAATCTAAGATTGCTATGGTTTGAATAAGTGTCCCCCAAAGGTCTGTGTGTTAAAGCCTTGGTGCCACTATTGGGAGGTGATGTGGAAGTGGGGTCTAAAGGGAGGCCTTATGTAATTGGGAGTTTGCCCTCAAAAAGGATTGTAGAACCTCAGCCCCTTCCCATCTGGTTTCTTCTACTTTCTAGCTCATGAGATGTGCATTTTGCTCTGCCATGTGCTCCTTCCATGATGTGCCACTCTGGTCAGAGGTCCTAAAACAAAGCCACTCAATCTTAGACTGGAACATCCAGAACTAGGAGTCAAAATAAGTCTTCTTTTTATAAGTCAATTGCCTCCGGTTTTTAATTATAGTAATTGAAAATTGATCACCATCAGGATCAAAGGGAGTTTTTTTTTTTTGTAAGGCACTGGAGAGATTTAACTATATTTATAAATTGATGAGGAATGAGGAAATAAGCTGGAAAAGAAAAATAAAAGACTGAGCATACAAAAGGGTATTACTCAAAGTCCAATCAGAAGGCAGAAGTCACACCAGATATTTCACAATAAAAAATTTAATATGAAGAACTGTTAGATATAGATGACACTGTCAGGTAATTTAAAAGGTGGGAAGGGAACATAAAAACATATCAACATAGCAATGCTGAGGGACTAATGGGGGCAGGAGTTGCAAAGTGTAAAGAAGAAAGAAAGATTTTTTTTTGTTAAAGGCAACCTAAGAGTGGGGCTGGAGTTGTGGTTCAGCAGTAGAGCGCTTGCCTAGCACGTGTGAGGCCCTGGGTTTGATTCTCAGCACCGCATAAAAGTAAGTAAATAAAAATAAAAATCCATCAACAACTAAAAAAAAGTATTTTAAAGAAAGTAAATGCAATGTAAGAGTATTTTATAAAGATGGTTTAATTAAATAAAAATGAAAGAATATTCTGAGAGTTGCACATACCTGGAAAATAATGGATGCTTATAATTAAATAATTGTTGAAAATGAAATGATGAGGGAATAGAATGATCAAAATAATCTATAGGAGAAAAGTATGGAAAAACAGGAGGGAAGAGAAGTTTGGCTGGGACTGGAGTGGTAGAGTCTGCTTGGAATCTACAAGGGTAGAACGGGAATGAAGCAGGCAACCTTATGGGGGGAAAGCTTTACCTGGACGATTGGGAAGAACGACAGTAAGGGGAGAAAGGTGGGTAGGAGGAGGTTTTTAAGAGCTCTGGTTCGTTCCGTGGGGGAGGATTGGATAGCTTCGTGCACAGAAAGTTGACAATGAAGGTCCGCAGCCTAGTGAAGCCCCCTCAGAAGGTGGTGATTTGGTGTCTTTTGCACAGATTCTGGCTGAGGCTTGAAGATGAGAGAATGCAATAGTATCTGCTTGCAAGTCTAAGCTGCTTGCTCCCCATTTACAGTTTTTACCTGGCTCAACACAAGAGAGGAGAATTCCCGTGGATTTTTTTTTCCTTAACATTTTGAAAAGGTCTTTTAATTTTTTAAAAATTTGTTCTAATTAGTGCATTCCCGATATTTACTCTGGCCCAAAACATGGACTCACGGAACTGAGGACGCGCTCGGCTCCTTGGCGACAGAAAGCTGCCCCGGGCTGGGCAAGGGGTGGGGAGGGGCGACTGGGAAGCACAGAGCTAGCTCCCTGGCGAAAGCGCGCAGGCGCAGCGCGGCGTCACCTAGCAACCCAGGGACAACTGTGGACCCGGAGGTGCGCCTGTATCCGCAGGTGCGGTTTACTGGTTGTGAGCAAAGGCTGTTCGTCGGAACCTCCCTGCAGGTACTCCTGCCTCTGGGGATTGGAGAGGCGCAGAGCAGAGCCCACTGCAAAACTTGGGAAGGTGAAAGTGCCATTCCGATAGGGACTGCTGGGACAACTGAGAGATCACCTTAGAAGTGGTCCCTTCCCAGTGCTTGCAGTGTTAGAAGGGCTAAGGATGGGTTTCCTAGGCGTCAAGCCCACCTCATCTTTAAAAGGCGACAAAATCGAGGTCCCCAGAGGGGATCTGAAGGTCTAAGATGACCAGAGAAGCGGGGCCCATTTGCTTTAGAGCCCCTCTCCTCTTTAAGTCTGGGCAAAACAAATCTCAGCCTTAGAAAAGATGTGAGATAGTAGGAGAAATACAAATGACCAATAAACTCGTGAAAAGCAACGTGGCTCTAGAAGAGGCAGATTTAAAGCAGATTTGCTTTCCTATCCAATATCCAGAATTTGGTACCTTTTCACACAGTTATTTTGCTGCCGGGGATTTGTCTTCAAGGAACAGTTGGAGATGTGGGTGGAAATTTTAAGCGATGCGCATTGCAGCTTTGTATATAATTTTAGAGGATTGAAAATAAGAGACTGACTAGATAAATAATGAACTTTGAAATATTATTTAATGGCATGCTACAGGAATCTATTGTAGATGATCTTAGCAATAAATGAAGACCAAAATTTCATGAACTTACCTGAAATTTAAGAATTTAATAGGAAAATGGTCCCAGGAATGACAAGTGAATAGGGACTAGAAATCCAGTTAGAATTGCAAGTTCACTGTAGAAGACACAGAAAAAGAAACTATGTTGAAATAATACTAATCTCCCTGACTGTAACTTAGGGTGGTTTTTATTTTATTCATTGTCTCATTCTATGTTTTCCAAATTCTCTACAATGAAATGTATTAGAAATATCTCTTGTATAGTCCCATACCAGCTGTTTATTTCCCCACAAACTACCATACCCAATGTGGTGATAAAATATAGATGCTTCTAACTTCACATTATTGTCTAAAACTGACTCTATCAAATGTAGTTATGTATGTTTAGGTTATTTTTAGCCTCTGCTCTTTGTTATGCAATTGTTACAAATACTATTAGTATTAAATGTTTCTGAGTGAAAATCATATGATTTAAAACAACATTATGCAGGTATAATTTAATTGCTTCTTGAATGTTATTCATAGGAATAATATTCTTTTATAAGCCAGAGGCTGCTATATTTTGGAATTATAAAGAGCTATCAATTCACTTTTTGTTCCTAGAGATTGACAGCTCCTCATTTGTCCATAATGGGAATAGTTCATGTGTCCACCTGAAATATTATAGGCACAAGGTCTAGGGCCAACATACTTTTCAAGCACCTAGGAAAGATATTGAGATTTGAAAAAAAAATAATATTGGCTCTAATTTATGAAAAAAATAAGAAACTAAATTTTTATTAGTATTAATTTTTCATTACATCTAAAACCAATTTTCTCATTTTACAAGAATTTCCACATATATATACTAATTGCTGAGTAATTTCAACAGCAAAATTTTTGATGAAAATTGCATTTAATGGAGGATGTGAGTTCATTTTAGTATTTTAATACTGGATATAGTGTAAGGTAGCAAATTACAAAATAAATCTTCCAGTCCCTCAAAGATCTTACACTTTATGTGACCTAAAGTCAGTGATCAGGAAAAACATCTTTCAGAGGTCTCTATGATAGTTTCCATGAATGTGTGGCTTTTTAATGTGTTTGATAAATTCTCCTCAGTGTTTCCAACACTAGAAGTTGCTATTGACCTTTTATAGGCACTTTGAACTAACCCTGACACTGTAAATTGAATCCAGGGAATTTCCCGTTTCCCAAGGTTTCTTTTGGAAACTATGGAAATTTCTGTATAGCTAGTACACACCATGTGAGACTGCCAATATGACCCCAAATTTTCATTGAAGAAAAGTAGGGAGATTGGGTCATTCTAATAGGCACCAACATCTTGGGAGACTCTATACCCAACTGAGTTACTCCTCTGTGGTGTATTAACTATATATGTATATTATTCTTTTGACTTTTTTCCACATAGCCTTGGGCATATAAGGGCAGAAAGAAAAGGGTCTTGGGAGGAGTAGCCCTAACAACAGATTCTCAATTGTTTTTTAATTGAGCCACAGATTATATCAAACTTTTTATTATCTAGGAAACTAACACAAATGTTGATTCAGATGCAGTAGACCTTGTATACCATTCATGAAATTATTATTCCCAAGAAAAGTAGAGCTGATCATTTTTAAAGATATTTAATGCCTAATATGTACTAGACATTGTTGTAGGTGCTTAGGAGAGATGAGTGCCAGAAAATAGACAAACATTGCTGCTTTGTGACAGTTTTTCAGATCCCAAAAGTAACTTGGGTTTAGTCTTTCAAGCAGGTAAGCTATAAACATAGGAAAGCCTTTCCTGTTATGTGAGCAGAAGTTATGTCACTAATATATTCACCTCCTATCTAACCTGGAAACCACAACTTATGCTCAACAATCTTAGCAATAAGTTCGTTTAAAATTGTAGTGTTTAGAATAGAGATATTGGTGACATGTTCATATGTGTGCAATAATTTCCTACAGGTATTGCGATTTCTTTTATTAGGTAAAAATGTAAAGTAGAAAGAAAACCCCCTCCAAGAACACGAGTTACTGAGAGATTTGTACACATTCATAAAGCAGAAGTGTCACTTTATAAAGCATTTTTTTTTACATCTTTTTCCAGGATGGGTAAAAAGATAAAAAAGGAAGTAGAACCTCCTCCTAAGGATGTGGTAAGTTTCTGATTTGAATACTAGTAGCTTTAACCACCAGTTTTAAAAATAAATTGTTCGGTTTGGCATGTACCAGTACATACATGAATACATGGTGGCAGAAGTCCAAAGTCTGACTAATGATAAGATTAGTCAGAGAAATCTAACATTAGATAAACAAACATTTACAACATTGTCATTATATAATTAGCACAATTAAGGAGTAATTGTTAGTTTTTCCAGTATGTGGATGGCATGTTTATAGCCTTGTTAATGAATAAATAGTTTTAGTTCATTCTTTTAAATACTTCAGGGTTACATTTGCCAGTCTTTCATTAATGTGAATTATCCAAGTGAATTTTCGAAAATTCACTTTAGAAGTCATGCTATAGCTCTAAGACATGTGTAAAGGATTGTTGATAACCTTGAACATGAGAAGTCCTGTATTTTCTAGTTCTAACAAAAGAGTCTCCTGGAATAACTCCCCACCACAGTAGGCCCTTCTTTCTCTTAGTAGCACAATTTTATTTGCTCCCTTCAATCAATTGCTAAAAAATTGTGTTAAAAACAGAAGGTGACCTTTGACAACTTTTGGTTTAGAAACATTTCAAAACAGATGTTTGTTGTGATTTTCTTCAGATGGGATCTGAATATAAAAGAAATGAAGATAGTGCCCAGACTTTTAAACTTTACAAGAACCTTTGAGCTTCCTGCAGAAACTTCCCCTCCAGAATGGAGCATTGTGGTTAAGACCGAAAGCTTTGTCCCAGCTTGGCTTCTCATGAACTGTATTATTTTGGCCACTTTGCCAAAATTGGCCAAGTTATTTCAGTGTTTTCTTATCTCTTGCATGGGAATTGTACTGTCAAACTCATTTGGATCGTTGTATAAATTAAACCAAAATACATTACATAAAATTCTGGGTGCCTAGGAGCTAGCATTCAGTAAATAAGATCTAATATGGGAATCCTCTGGACTGTGCTTTATACACACACACACACACACACACACACAAACACACACACACACCCTATCAACCACATAGGTGTGATACTTCAACAGAGGAACAAAACCCAAAGAAGCACCTGTCTGCTTCAGTCCAGGAAGCCTTTGAAGATACAATCACTGTGGTCGTGTGATGTCATTTCATTCTGGCTGCTTTCCTTTGGACACACTCCTAAAACGTGGCAGATCCTATTTACTCTGTGCGTCCTAGGTTTGCATTACCTCCGCTTTTCACTGCCAAATAGCATTATTGGCATCTTAGCAGAAAGTCGACTCACGAACATAGTTCTTGGCAAGAAACACATTCTGATTTAGAATAAACAGTAGATATATTTGTCTAATACCCTTTCTATAATTTCATAATGTCATGCTGGGATTGTTCTTTCTACTCCAGTCTTTGGGGATACTATGGAGGACTCAAGAAATGCAATCTTTCTTCCTGGGTTCCCAACATTCTTGGGGGTAGCCAAAGACACCTGTGACAATTACCAGTGATCCCTATTTATTGCCTTTTCCAAGGGCCTTCCGTCCTTCTCCTACTCTGACTTTATGTTAACAAAGCTGAGCGAGTCGCATGAAAATATCTAATCCCTTTTCTTCCTTATAAATTCTAATACTTCAAAATAGGTTTCCTAACCCAGAACTTGTTTCAAAGTCTGCCTCTTCACAGTCTATGAAAGTTCTGTTCTACAAACTGTAAGTGAAAACCAGATTTAAAAGAGAGATATACAGATGCTTCATAAAATAAACTAATAAGCTAATGGCAATCTGTTTACCCTATATTTCCTGAGCATTGTTTCCAATGACTTTAACTTTTAATTAGCATTTTGTCTACTGCTTAAAATGGGTAATAGAGACAGCAAGGGTATTTGGTGATATGATTAGAACAAGACAGTTCCTTTGTTTTCATAATATTCTCATTAGTCATAACATTCGTTAAAATATACATATGTGGTTTCCAGATCTACACTTCCTTCTCCTGAAAGGGACACCAGCTAAAAAGTTGCCTAGATGTGGAGAAGATATGGCTTGAATGACCAACACGGGACATTCTGCCTTCCCAGATCATTTTCATGTCTGGCTGAAAGGTTGTTTGTGATGCTTTAATAAAGGAAAAGTTCCTGTGGAATGATTGCACAAAAGAATTCCTAATATAAAGGATTCTACAAAGCATTCTTTAGTATAAAGCAAGATATTCAGTGACTAAGCGCATAGATTCTGGAGTTACAGTGCTTAAGTTTAATCCTCATTCTATCCCCTTCTTCTCACCTGGGGCAAGTTTCCTACCCTCTGTGTTCCACACCTACTTCATTGGACTACCCAATGAAGATCAGATAAGAATAAGGTACTTAGAACAGTGCCTAACACGAGGTAAGAATTTAGCAAATGTTGTTGATAGTAAAGATGTAGTTGAGGGTGCTGTTCATCATTCTGCAGAACAGACAAGTTTGTATCAACTGTCCAAGCAGGCAGGAATATCAGGTGTGTGAAGCCAATTGGCCATGAATGCTCCCAAGAGCCTGGTGTTCGGCCACCATGATTTGAGTTTGCAAGTGGGGGTATAAAATTGTGTTCTCTTAATATTTCAGAGGTGACTTAGCATCAGTAGATAAGCCCACAGTATCTAAGTTCTCATTAGACTGACACCTGGCCCTAAAATCTTAAGGATTAAGGATCAAGTTACCTGAACCTTTGTGTTAATGGATCAGCACTTTCTAGCATGGTGATTATCAAGTCAAAGCAACAGAAAATAATAAAACATGTTCCCTCACTTGGGCTCTAAATCTATTTCCTGGAAAGAGTGGGTTGTCTCCTGGGGAATTGCTTTTCCCAGATCTTCATCATCAGTCTCAGAACTTAACCTTTAATCATTTGTCATAGGCTGATAGCACTCCACTTTTTGTTTTTTAACAAAGAACCAAAGGGAGTTATTTTCTGATCTTTCTCCCTCATCACAGATAAACAAAAACACCATGAATTAATTTAAAAGAATCAACTCATAAATAACATACACATAAATAATAATACACATAAATGAAATACACGTGTGGTTCATTATCAGTTTGCTTTCTTTTCTCTAAAAGTTTGACACTTTTATTAAGTTGTAAAGTAAACTAAAAGCAAATTCAGCTATATTTATTTTAACCATTGGATATTTCAGCAGATTTTTACTGAAGTCTAGATTTCTCTACTAAAAGTTCATATTAGATGAGTGCAACTTACTTCCCACTGTCTGTCTGGCTCTTTCCTAGGCAATTGGATCCTCATGATCTGAGGCCACTGATGTGGTAAACACATTCCATTAAAAATCAAAAGAGCCTTTTATTTGCACATATTGCCACCATAAAAGTCACTCGACTCTCATCATCTATCTGTTTCCACTGAGCTCAACTTAATAGCTTTGTTTTTTTTAGCCTTGGCTGTATGATACAGTAATCATTAGCTATATAGTAGTTATTTTAATTTAAGTCTATAACAATTAAAATTAACAACCAAAAAGTGATTAAGAATTCAGTCCTCAGTCGCATTGGCCACATTTTACATTGCTCAAGAGCCACACAAGACCTGTGAATGGCATATTGAACAACACAAAATCGAAACATTTCCATCAGTGAAGTTTTGTGGATGTCACCATTCTTGACAAGTCTTATTTCTTTTACAGAGGTATAAAATGTCTTTATGAGTCTCTGGCCTCTCCAACTGATGGGTCTTAAAACGCATAGCTTAGCCAAAAAATGCTTCCCCTTTCTTCGATTCTTTTTGTAAATAATTTTGGTTCGTCATTTATTTTGTACAGAGCGCGAAATTATAATTTCACAACAAGCTTGTTGGTGACTGCAGCTTCCTCATGGGAAAGCAGATGGGACGTGTAATTACAGCACAGTATTATTTATTTAGTCATGTGGCATTCTGTTATAGCTATCATTTTATTCTCAGTGCCTTTTTAAATAAAAAATTACTATAATGCTGTAGGCACCGTAGGAGAAACAAATGCCATGCCAAGTATCTCCATTCTCTGCCAAACACTGGTATTTCTTCTGCTTTGACAGCTCTTTGATTGTAATTCTCATGGTCTCTATCTTCCCTTTAAGCTTCTCATACCCTAAATTGCCTTCTTAATGATGTCCGGAAGATATGGCAAAATACTGGAGTGTTTTCTAAACCATTCAGACAGATTAAATGATATTTACTACAGTTTTTGTTTAAATGTATTTTCATGTATTCTACTCCTTTAAGAACTGTAGTCACTCTATGCAGATCACAGCATGGCCATGTTTAATCATAGACCTAGTCACATGTTTATTTTAAAATATTAAAGTATTTTTAAATAGGCCCTAGGTCAAGGCAGACAACAGGCAGGCCTGTAGTGCCAAGTACTCAGGGAGCTAAGTCAGGAGGATTGCCTGAGTCAGAAAATTCAACACTATCCTAGGAGACATAGTGAAACCCCACCTCAAAAAGAATTTTTTTTTTTTTTAACAACTACTTGGGAGACTGAAGCAGGAGGATCACAAGTTTCAGGCCAGCCCTGGCAATTTAGTAAGATCCTATCTCAAAATGAAAAATTCTTTAAAACTAGGGGATGTGATTGAGTGGTACAGTGCCCCTGGGTTCCATCTCTGGTACCACACAATAAGCCAACAAACAGACTTAGAAAGTGGAAGTTCTCAAATCGAAGGGGAATCTGTTCTGAATGCAGGGTCCAGTGACCAGCTGGAACATTGCGGAAGCTGCTTTAAGTAGGAAAGGCTGTCTAAGGAATTGGTGGACCATCAGGGAAATTTATGAATAGGATGAAAATGAGGACCCTTTCCCCACAAAAACGCACTGCAAACCTCTTTTTGTACACATGCAGTACAAAAAGGAAGCCCATCAATGGCTCCATGAACTCATATTTAGGTTTCCTGACAACCAATGGCAGTACCCAGTTAAAGCACTTTAAGACCACACGAATAAAAAGTTTCCAGGGGTCCTTTAATACATTCCTTCACAATCATGTGGTAAGTACTTCCATATTCCAGTACTGTTCTTTGGTAATGCAGATAGATAAATACTAACAGGGTCCTTTGCCTGAAGAAATTCCTTCACTAATTGGGCAAATATTGAGAGCATACCATTGCAAATGTTTTATATCTTGAGCATAAAGATGGAAACAAAGTTCGGCTCCAAGGCAACTGTATTATAGTGAGAGAAGCAGTCATTAACCATATAACTTAGGAAGTGATGATATCGATGAAGAAAAATAAAGTGGGATGTGAGATAGAGAGTGATGGGACTACTATGAACAGGATCTAGGTCAGGCAGAGTTCCTAGTGGGGTCACATTTGAAAAAGACTTAAATGAAATGAGGGAGTATGCTGTGCACATATCTGAGGGGAGAACCATAGCCAGAAAACAATAACCAAAGCTTTACATAGTGTGCTTAAGGAGTGCCAAGGAAGTTGGGGTGGCTGGAGATTAGTAGTCAAGGAGTAGGAGCTGGGCCACAAAGATGGTGGGATCCAGGTAATCACAAAGGGCCTTTTAGCCTACCTTAAGGAAGTTGGATTTTTTTTTCTAATGTGCAAAAAGTAGAATTTGCTGAAAAGTTATAAGGAGAAGAGTAGTGATATCTGGTTTATTTTTAAAACAAAAAAGAATATGAATCTAGCTACATTGTGGAAGAAGGATGAAAACCAGAAGACCTATCTGGAGCCCATTTCCAAAGCACCATTAAGATATCTTGGCAGTCAGGACCAAGAGATGACAGTGAAGGAGGAGAGAAGTGGGGATATATACTAAAAGTAATGCTGAGGGTATTTACTGATAGATTATACCCATAGTGTGGGAAGGAGAGGAGTTGAACGATTTTTCAAGATTTGGGGCCTTGGCAATTGAGTGGATGATGATACAACATACTAAATAGACAAGGAGTCCAAGAAGCAATGCAGTTGGTGTTATGTGCTGTTACAGAGAAAGTTCAGAAGAATGCAGCTGTGATAAAATAAAAAGAAAGTTCAAGGATTTTCACACCCAAACCATAATGAAGAAAAACAATCAACATTTGTCCATAAAACTGCAAGCCTGACAAAGAAATAAACCATAATCTTCGGTAGTCTTAAATATTCTTTTAATCCTTTAGAAATGAAATTATCAAGAAGTGGTAGGTGACACAGTGATCCCTAATGGTGTCCTCAGAGAGAGCTATATAGGTGATTCAATAAGGGGGAAAGTCAGATTGGATTTGGCAGCCAGGTGTGAGAGTGAAAAAAATGGAGAAAAGTACATAGTTTGTAAGATTTTTGGCTGTGAAAGGGAAGGAAAAGTAGGATGGTATATGGAGGATGATTCATATCTAAGGAAAGTTTGTTTTTGTTGTAATAAGAGTTTTGAGAAATTAAGAGTTCTGAAAGACTAAGGTGGCTGTAGTTTGCAGGACAGGGTACCATAAAGGAGGGAAGAACATAGAGATATAGCTCCTGAAATCTGGTTAATGGTCCTTGTGGGTCTTTGAATTTTAAGCTTTACAAGGGGGAACTACACATGGCAAGGAACATGCACGAACAACTATCAGGAAGCTGTCAACTGAATAATTTTTAAAGTTCAGACAGGTCCAGGGAACAATGCAATTTTGACCAGAAAGAGTAAAGAGCCTTATTGAACACTTGAGGCATCATCAGAGTCTTGAAGAGGATCATGCCTTAGTAGTAGCATGACTAAACTGATTCTGTAGTAAAGGCTCCATAAGGCTTCCATAATAAAGCTAAAAACAGGCCTTAAATAGATCTGGCTGATCCATAGAACAAAATTCAATATATTTTAAGAGATGATTCCTCTCTCCTTGCTACCATAAAAAAATCTATACACTCAACAACATAATTTTCACAATGTAAGTTTCCAACAGAAAATGATTAGATATGCAAAAAAGGAAAATATGACCTATAACCAGTAAAACAGTCAATCAATAAGCCACTAGTGGAGATAAAATAGGACACTTAAAAAATATATATTATTCAAGAGAAGACAGGAACAGAGGAACAGGAAACAAATGGGGCAAAGTGAAAACAAATAGCAAGATGATCAATTAAAGTTCAACTATATCAATAATTATACTAAATATAAATGACTTAATATTCCAATAAAAAGTGAGAGATTGTCAAATGAGTAAAAAAGCAAGACACGGGAAATGCCTTTAAACATAAAGATGCATATAGATTAAAATTTAAAGTATAGAAAAAGAAACATACATGGTTCCCTATATTCCCTAATTATAAGGAATCTAGGGTGACTGTGTTACCATCAGACAAAGTATCTTACAATTGCAGGACAAAGAATATTACCAAAGAAAAAGATGGAAATATTATAATGATAAAATTTTTATTTAATTAACAGATTAACTTGTTATTTATTTATTTTTTGGTACTGGGGATTGAACCCAGGGGTGCTTAACCACTGAGCCACATTTCCAGCCCTTTTTACTTTTTCTTTTGAGACAAGGACTCGCTAAGTTGTGTAGGTCCTTGCTAAATTGCTGAGGCTGGCTTTGAATTTATAATCCTCCTGTCTCAGCCTCCTAAGCCCCTGGATTACAAGTATACACCAGCAGCCCTGCTTATGTGATTTTTAAAGCTCATATGTGAACCTGATATTTTTCTCTTTACATTGCAGTTTGATCCATTAACAATCGAAAGCAAAAAAGCAGCAACCGTGGTGTTAATGCTTAATTCTCCTGAAGAAGAAATTTTGGCTAAAGCATGTGAAGCCATTTATAAATTTGCTTTAAAAGGTTTGGATTTTTTCAGTTTATCTTTCTACTTCATTAGTTTCTTAAAATATTTACTACACAATGGGCACTTTTCTCCTTAATCTTTCACTTACCTTCTTGTTAGATGAATTCTTCCTGACAGCTGGAATCTCATTTAATGTACCCCTGAAAGCAGTGTTTCTCCCTAAGTGCCTACTGTAATTCTAAGGGGTAAGTTAGTCACTGGATAGAATAATCATTTGGAAGGTTTTATTGTAGTTTTAAAACTTATAAAGTCTGGAGAATTAAGAGAATTGAAAAAAAAGTTGTAAAAATGCCACAGTACTCAGAGGAGCGGGAGGAGGAGAGGTCGCTGCTGTCTCCAGGAGCCCTTAGAGACCGACTCCCCAGCAACAGCAGCGGTGGTGGTGGCGGCGGGGCCAGCGCTCAGGAAGATTCGTCCCACCATTAAAAACCTGAAAACGTTGGACCACACAAGTTCTTACTGTGACTTCTTCCCTTCCCTTCTAATACCTTTCCTCCCAAGCATCAAATCAATTTACAGGAGTAAACAGTAACTCAGCAGTCAAACAGAACAAGAAGCAACATGAGCAGCATGAAAAAGCAAGGAAGAAAAGGAGTACAAACAATGCAGGACAGCCTAAATATTCAGGAGGACCTAGAGGCATCAGAAAAATGGTCAAATAAAGAACTCAAGGAATACCTTAGACAGATGGAATGGAACCTTAAAGAGGATATGAGACAGCAAATTCAAGCAGCGAAAGAACACATTGAGAATGAATTACATAAACAGATAAAAGAAGAAGTTAAGCATCTTTATCAGGAGATAGAGATTATAAAAAAGAATCAAACAATAATCTTAGAAATGAAGGAAATTATAAACCAAATTAAAAACTCAAATGAGAGTATCACTAATACAGTGGAGCCAGAACATCAGATAATGAAGACAAAATAGATCATCTTGAAAAGAGTCTAGCCAACTCAGATAGGCTGGTTAAAAATCACGAGAGAAACATCCAAGAGATATGTGATAACATAAAAAAAAACAAATTTAAGAGTCATCGGGATAGAGGAAGGTATAGAGATTCAAACCAAGGGAATGAGTAACCTGCTGAATGAAATAATTACAGAAAACTTTCCAGAAATAAAAAATGAATCAGATATACAAATTGTAGATGCATACAGGACACCGAGCATACAAAATCACAGTAGACCAACGCCAAGACACATTGTTATGAAGATATCCAATATACAGAACAAAGAGAAAATATTAAAAGCTACAAGAGAAAGGAGGCAGATTACATTCAGGGGTAAACCAATAAGGTTAACAACGGATTTTTCATCATAGACCCTGAAAACGAGAAGATCCTGGAACAACGTATTTCAAACACTGAAAGACAATGGATGCCAACCAAGAATTCTGTATCCAGCAAAATTAAGCTTCAAGTACAACAACGAAATAAAAATCTTTCATGATAAACAAAAGCTAAAAGAATTTGCAGCCAGAAAACCAGCATTGCAAAGCATCTTGAGCAAAACACTTCACGAGGAAGAAATGAAAAACAATAACCAAAGCCAACAGTGGGAAGTACCTCAGTAAAGACAGACGTTGGGGGGAAAACTAATCATGGAGAAACAAACCAAATTTAAAAAAAAAAGAGAGATAAATAATCAAACATGGCTGGAAGTACAAACCATATATCAATAGTAACTCTAAACGTTAATGGTTTAAACTCTCCAATAAAGCGACATAGGCTGGTAACATGGATTAAAAAAACAAATCCAACAATATGCTGCCTCCAGGAGACACATCTGACTGGAAAAGACATACACAGGCTGAAGGTGAAAGGTTGGGAAAAAATATACCACGCACACGGTCCTCGCAAGAAAGCAGGGGTGGCCATCCTCATATCGAATAAAATCAACTTCAAGACTAAGTTAATCCAAAGGGATAAGGAAGAACATTATATACTGTTAAAAGGAACCATTCACCAACAAGATATAACAATTATCAATATTTATGCACCAAATAATGGGGCTGCGACGTTCATAAAACAAATTCTCCTCAATTCAAGAATCAAATGGACCACAACACAATAATTATGGATGACTTCAACACACCTCTCTCACCATTGGATAGATCCTCCAAACAAAAGTTGAATAAAGAAACTATAGAACTCAATATCACAATCAATAACCTAGACTTAACTGACATATATAGAATATATCAACCATCATCAAGTGGATATACTTTTTTTCTCAGCAGCACATGGATCCTTCTCAAAAATAGACCATATATTATGTCATAGGGCAACCCTCAGTAAATATAAAGGGGTGGAGATAATACCATGCATTTTATCTGATCATAATGGAATGAAACTGGAAATCAATGATAAAAGAAGGAAGGGAAAATCCTATATCACATGGAAAATGAACAATATGTTACTGAATGATCAAGGGGTTACAGAAGACATAAAGGAGGAAATCAAAAAATTCTTAGATATAAATGAAAATACAGACACAACATATCGGAACCTATGGGACACAATGAAAGCAGTTTTAAGAGGGAAATTCATTGCCTGGAGGTCATTCCTCAAAAAAAGGAAAAATCAACAAATAAATGAGCTCACACTTCATCTCAAAGCCCTAGAAAAGGAAGAGCAAAACAACAGCAAATGCAGCAGAAGGCAAGAAATAATTAAAATCAGAGTGGAAATCAACGAAATTGAAACAAAAGAAACTATGGAAAAAATTAACAAAACTAAAAGTTGGTTCTTCGAAAAAATAAATAAGATTGACAGACCCTTAGCCATGCTAATGAAGAGAAGAAGAGAGAGAACTCAAATTACTAACATACGGGATGAAAAAGGCAATATCACAACAGATGCTACAGAAATACAGAAGACAATTAGAAATTATTTTGAAAACCTATATTCCAATAAAATAGAAGATAGTGAAGACATTGATAAATTTCTTAAGACATATGATTTGCCCAGACTGAGTCAGGAAGATACACACAATTTGAACAGACCAATATCAATGGATGAAATAGAAGAAGCAATCAAAAGACTACCAACCAAGAAAAGCCCAGGACTGGATGGGTATACAGCGGAGTTTTACAAAACCTTTAAAGAAGAATTAATACCAATACTTTTCAAGTTATTTCAGGAAATAGAAAAAGAGGGAGCTCTTCCAAATTCATTCTATGAGGCCAACATCACCCTGATTCCAAAATCAGACAAAGTCATCTCAAAGAAAGAAAACTACAGACCAATATCTCTGATGAACCTAGATGCAAAAATCCTCAATAAAATTCTGGTGATTCGGATACAAAAACATATCAAAAAAAATTGTGCACCATGATCAAGTAGGATTCATCCCTGGGATGCAAGGATGGTTCAATATACGGAAATCAATAAATGTTATTCACCACATCAATAGACTTAAATATAAGAACCATATGATCATCTCGATAGACGCAGAAAAAGCATTCAACAAAGTATAGCATCCCTTTATGTTCAAAACATTAGAAAAACTAGGAATAACAGGAACTTACCTTGACATTGTAAAAGCTATCTATGCTAAGCCTCAGGCTAGCATCATTCTGAATGGAGAAAAATTGAAAGCATTCCCTCTAAAGTCTGGAACAAGACAGGGATGCCCTCTATCACCTCTTCTGTTCAACATAGTTCTAGAAACACTGGCCAGAGCAATTAGACAAACGAAAGAAATTAGAGGCATAAAAATTGGAAAAGAAGAACTTAAATTATCACTATTTGCGGAAGACATGATTCTATACCTAGAAGACCCAAAAGGGTCTACAAAAAAACTACTAGAACTAATAAATGAATTCAGCAAAGTGGCAGGATATAAAATCAACACGCATAAATCAAAGGCAATTCTGTATATCAGCGACAAAACTTCTGAAACGGAAATGAGGAAAAACACTCCACAATATCGTCAAAAAAAATAAAATACTTGGGAATCAACATAACAAAAGAGGTGAAAGATTTATACAATGAAAACTACAGAACCCTAAAGAGAGAAGTAGAAGAAGATCTTAGAAGATGAAAAAAATATACTCTGTTCATGGATAGGCAGAACTAACATCATCAAAATGGAGATATTACCAAAAGTTCTCTATAGGTTTAATGCAATGCCAATCAAAATCCCAATGGCATTGCTTGTAGAAATAGATAAAGCAATCATGAAATTCATATGGAAAAATAAAAGACCCAGAATAGCAAAAGCAATTCTAAGCAGGAAGTGTGAATCAGGCAGTATAGTGATACCAGATTTCAAACTATACTACAGAGCAATAGTAACAAAAACAGCATGGTACTGGTACCAAAACAGGCAGGTGGACCAATGGTATAGAATAGAGGACACAGAGACTAATCCACAAAGTTACAACTATCTTATATTTGATAAAGGGGCTAAAAGCATGCAATGGAGGAGGGATAGCATCTTCAACAAATGGTGTTAGGAAAACTGGAAATCCATATGCAACAAAATGAAACTGAATCCCCTCCTCTCACCATGCACAAAAGTTAACTCAAAATGGATCAAGGACCTTGATATCAAATCAGAGACTCTGCGTCTGATAGAAAAGAAAGTTGGCTCCAATCTACATATTGTGGGGTCGGGCTCCAAATTCCTTAATAAGACACCCATAGCACAAGACTTAATACCAAGAATCAACAAATGAGACTTACTTAAACTAAAAAGTTTTTTCACAGCAAGAGAAACAATAAGAGAGGTAAATAGGGAGCCTACATTATGGGAACAAATTTTTACTCCTCACACTTCAGATAGAGCCCTAATATCCAGAGTATACAAAGAAGTCAAAAAATTAGACAATAAGATAACAAATAACCCAATCAACAAATGGGCCAAGGACCTGAACAGACACTTCTCAGAGGAGGACATACAATCAATCAACAAATACATGAAAAAATGCTCACCATCTCTAGCAGTCAGAGAAATGCAAATCAAAACCACCCTAAGATACCATCTCACCCCAGTAAGATTGACAGCCATTATGAAGTCAAACAACAAGTGGTGGAGAGGATGTGGGGAAGAGGGTACACTTGTACATTGCTGGTGGGACTGCAAATTGGTTTGGCCAATTTGGAAAGCAGTTTGGAGATTCCTGGGAAAGCTGGGAATGGAACCACCATTTGACCCAGCTAGTGCCCTTCTCGGACTATTCCCTGAAGACCTTAAAAGAGCGTACTGCAGGGATACTGCCACATCCATGTTCACAGCAGCACAATTCACAATAGTTAGACTGTGGAACCAACCCAGATGCCCTTCAACGGATGAATGGATTAAAAAAATGTGGCATTTATACACAATGGAGTATTACGCAGCACTAAAAAATGACAAAATCATGGAATTCACAGGGAAATGGATGGCACTAGAGCAGATTATGCTTAGTGAAGCTAGACAATCCCTAAAAAACAAATACCAAATGTCTTCTTTGATATAATGAGAGCAACTAAGAATAGAGCAGGGAGGAAGAGCAGGAAGAAAAGATTAACATTAGACAGAGACATGAGGTGGCAGGGAAAGGGAGAGAAAGGGGAATTGCATGGAAATGGAGGGAGACCCTCATTGTTATACAAAATTACATATAAGAGGTTGTGAGGGGAATGGGAAAATAAACAAGGAGAGAAATGAATTACAGTAGATGAGGTAGAGAGAGAAGATGGGAGGGGAGGGGAGGGGGGATAGTAGAGGATAGGAAAGGTAGCAGAATACAACAGTTACTAATAGGGCATTATGTAAAATTGTGGATGTGTAACCGATGTGATTCTGCAATCTGTATTTGGGGTAAAAATGGGAGTTCATAACCCACTTGAAGCTAATGTATGAAATATGATATGTCAAGAGCTTTGTAATGTTGTGAATAACCAATAAAAAAAAAGAGAAAAAAATGCCACAGTACTGGGGCTGGGGATGTGGCTCAAGCGGTAGCACGCTCGTCTGGCATGCATACGGCCCGGGTTCAATCCTCAGCACCACATACCAACAAAGATGTTGTGTCCGCCGAAAACTAAAAAAAAAAAAAAAAAAAAAAAAGCCACAGTACTTAACAGAATCCTAGTGGTTAGAGCTGGAAAATAAAATAGTGTTGGATTATAACCCAAAATAAAATAAAATGAACATCCCTGAGTCCATACCATACTGATATACTAAGTGATTGAATGGATGGATAAATAAATAAAGGAAGGAAGAAAAAGACAAATCTCCCATGAAAAAGAATTCCAAGAGCTTACATGGATACTCTGCCCTCAAATAAGTGAAATATAATTTTCCACTTTTTATGGTTTGGTCACACATAGTGACTTCTTCCCAAAGAGTGTCCTGTAGAAACAGAGAAAAAAAGAACAAATTTACAACAAAGAAACCTGACAAACACTATCCCAGCTAAGTGATCAAAATCTATATCAATAGTGATGTCAGGTTGACGGTGTGCATGGCTGGTATCGTGATGAAAGTGGCCTCTTCTCTTGATGGTATTTCTCCCTAAAACCCATAAACTCAGTCTAATCATGATTTTTAAAAATCAGACAAGGGCTGGGTCTGGGGATGTGTGAAGCACTGGGTTCCATTCTCAGCACCACATATAAATATATAAATAATATAGGTCTATCAACAACTAAAAAAAATATATATATGTAAAAAAAAATCAGACCAATCCCAATTCAGGGATATTCTACAAAATACTAACCAGTACTTCTCAAAATGGTCATGACCATTGAAAACAGGAAAGTCTGAGAACCTCTCACAGCCAAGAGGAGCCAAGGAGACCTGGTCACTAACTGTCATGCAGAAATTCACTAGAATTCTGAAACAGAAGAAAGATATTAGGTTGAAACCAAGGAAACCAAAGTCAGGCATGGTGGCACACTCCTGCAATCCCAGCAATTCGAGAGGCTGAGGCTGATGGATTGCAAATTTGAGGCCAATCTGAGACATTTGGTGACACCCTGTCTCAAAAAATATGAAGGGCTGGGGATATAATTCAGTGTTAGAGTACTCATGGGTTTAAGCCCCAGTGCTGCAAAATAATAATATATATATTTTTAAGTTAGAAGGGGTTGGGGATGTAACTCAGTGGTAGAGCACTTGTCTAGCATGTGTGAGGTCCAGGGTTCAATCCCCAGTAGTTTTAAAAAACAAAACAAAACAAAAAAACGCCACCACCACCACCAAAAAAAAAAAAAAAAAAGGAAACCCCCAAAGCCTGTGAGGATATTAGTAATAGTGTAGAAATATTGGTTCATTAATTGTAAGAAGCATACCATGATACTAATGTCAAACGTTAATAATAGAGGAAGTTGGGTCTATGATATGTGGAAGCTCTCTGTACCATCTTTGCAATTTTTCTGTAAAGCTAAATTATTGTAAAAAAATTAAGTTCATTTTAAAATTGTAAAGATTACAAATCAGATTCTATCAAAGGGTCTATTCATAGAAGATTTACAAATATACAAAATAGTTACATTTTAGTTAATTCCAAATGGTGATAAAAATCGGACTTTTATTAAATTATAAGACATTTCAATTGAGACTATTTGAAGCATAGCTTGGTATTTTTAACAAACCATTTCAAATCAAGATGGGAACAATTTGATTTTAAAGAAATGATGCGTTAAACACTGAGGACCTGGATCAAAGAACAACAAATTCCTCAATTAGCAAGTTGCATAGTACTCACCTTGCTTTGTGATGACGGGGAATCAAGTCAAAACCCAGGGTGGTTGTGGAAGGTATGGTTTGTGAGTAGGTTGTAGAGAATTGAGTTCAAACTTCAAGGAGTTATTGGACTATGTGTCTATGGCAGTGTGGCAGTGTGCATCCCACCCAGTCTTAGAGTCATCTTAGGTCATCTGGCTAATTAGGTCACATGTACCTAATTATATCACTTTTTGTGTCATATGTGGTTAAAAAAATAAGTATGTATTTCGTGTAAAATCAATACAAAAATATTTTGTCTGGTACTTAATTCCGGCAGTATTTTCTGAAAAAAAAAATTAAGAAAAATGATGGGACTTTTCCTTCTGGCCAAGATGGAGTAAAAGACCAGATTTATCTATCCTACTGCATGTAGAGCAACCAAGAAAACAGACAAAATGCATGAAATGTCAGTTGGCAAGACATTGACCTTCAGACAAGGGCAGTAACCACCAAGGGATGGGGAAACACAGGAAATACGTCCTGTGATTGCCCCAACTTGTTGACTTCAGAGAGTTTCCTGGCCACAGAACAGAAAAGGGTAAACCTGGTGGACAGAGTTGAGAAGTCACCTAAGAGTCCAGGGAGACAAAGGCACCCAGAATTTTCTGAACCAAGTAGCAGAGAAGGGAGTTGCACGGAGAGAGAACACAGGAGGCCTGTTATCTACTATTCAAGTACTCATGGAGTACTGACTGAGCAATGTGTGTGCTTGTGAGGGAACTACTTACTTAGAGACACCCAAAACGATGGGAGCAACAGGGGCCTGGTGTTCACACAGGCTAGAGTACCTCTTTCCATTAGCCAGACTGAAAAACCTCAATATTCATGGAGCATTATGTAGAATATACAGAGTCACACCTTAGTAGGTGAAACAACTAGTCCTACATTGAGAACTGTTCTGTTAACCACCTAACAAATGTTAAAGCAAGATCTGAAAGGATTAAACCGCTTATGAGAAACTTAATTGTGCTCCCAAATTTCAAGAACACAGAAATATCCATTGCTTAACAAAGTAGAATTCAATTCCCTAATTAAAAAAAAAAAACAACACCAGGCATGAAAAGAAGCAGAAAAAATTTATAATAAGGATATAAATCAAGCAGTAAATAAAAACTGACTCATATTAGAATTAGCAGAGAAAACATTAAAAGATTAATTACATCTCTCTATTCCATATGTTGAGAGTAAGTAGAAACATGGAACACATAAAAAAGATCCAAATATAACTTGAAGAGATGAAAACTTCTGTTTCCAAAATAAAAATACATGGCTTAGATTAACTTCAGATTAGACATTGCAGAAGAAAATTTTTTTAATCTAAAGACAGAGAACCTATGCAAAATAAGTCACAATGAGAAAAGATATTTTTAGAAGATAAACAGAGATCCATAGAGCTATGAGAAAAATTCAGGAGCCCAATATGTGTCTAACTGGAGTGTGAGAAAAAGAGAGATGAGGACAGAAAGAATAATCTAAAAAAATAATGGCCAACATGTCCCCAAATATGATGAAAACTCGAGGTCTAAAGATTGAAGATGCTCGTCAAACCACAAGTACAAAGAATATGAAATAAACCAAACCAAGGTTCATCACAAAACTAATCACTTAAAAATATCATGTACATCCAGGAGATTGAGATCCTAATTAGAATAAGATATATTTTGTGCTTATATAGAGTCTACTGTCATGTATAACTCAAAAGAACAAACGAAAATAAGAACAAAAAGACAGGATGAAGACAAAATTCTTAAAATCAGCCAGTGGGAATATAGGGGTGTGCTATATTCAGAAGGACAAAGACAAAGATGACAACATTTAACAAATAATCAGTAAGAATGATTTATTATCAGCAACAACACAAGCAAGAAGTCAGTGGACTGACAAAGTAACTGAAAGAAAAATAAAAACTTTCCACCTAGAATTTTATACTCACAAAAATATTCCTTACAAACAAAGGTGAAATAAAATCTTTTCTCCTAAAACATACAAAATCTGAAATAATTGATTACCAGCAGACCCACACTACTAATTATGTAAAAGAGGACCTTTGACAGAGGGAAGTGACAGTAGATGGAAATATGGATCCACCCAAAAGAACACAGAGCACCAGAAGTGGTGACAACCAAATACTGTTTCTGATCATTTTTACCCCCTTTAAATGCAAATTTTCACTTTAAACAAAAATAATAATCGTACATTGTGTAGTCCGGAACATATATGGAAGTAAAATAACGTGGCAACAGCAGCACTCAGGTAAAAAGGAAAAACAATGGAAGTACACTCAGACAGAGTTCTAGTACTGCATGTGAAATGCGATCCAACTTGAGACTGGATGTCAATATACTGCACCCTGCCAATGAAATTACAACAACAACAACAACAACAACAACAAAAACAACAACAAAATTATATATATATATATATATATATCAAATAAGTCAACAAAGGAAGTAAAATAAAAGAATAAATAACACTCAAATTTGTATAAAAAGAAGGCAGAAATGAAGAAAAATAAAATAAGGATTAATGGGGCATTTGAAAAATAAATAACAAGATGGTAGGCTGAACTGATAATCAGATAAAATGTAAATGGTCTCTGCTTTCCAATTCACATGGAGATATTGTTGTATTGGATAAAAAAAGACCAAACTACATGCTGCCTTCCAAAAAAAAAAATGTACCTAGAATATAAAGACATAAATAAAAGGATGAGGAAAGATATCACATGCAAGTACTAGCCAAAACAAACCTAGAGTGGGTATGTTAACATCAGGAAAACAGAGAAAAGAGGCAGCGATAGGTAAGTCTTTTTATAATGATAGTTAGTTAATCAAAAGACTGAAAAATTCAAAACTGTTAAGTAGAACATACAGTTAGAGGATAGATTAATGGGAATGGGTGTGTGTGATTATGGAAGCCAAAGTCCAGGTCCTGTGGCCATATGTAAGCTGGAGAACTAAAAGAGCCATTGCTGCCAGTCAGTGGAAATCAAAGGCCTGAGAACCAAGCCGGCTAGGATAAGGTCCTGGAGCCTGAAGGCCCAAGAACTGGGAGCTCTGATCTCCAAGGGTAGGAGCAGATGGATGTTCCAACTCAAGAAGAGGGAGAGAATTTTGCCTTCCTCCACTTTTCTGTTCTGTTTGGATCTTCAATAATTTGGATGTTGCCTGACCATATTGGTGAGGGTCTTTCTTATCCAGATCTTTCTTATTCAGTCTACTAATTCAAATGCTGTCTCTTCCAGAAGCGTCTTCACAGACATACCCAGAAATAATGTTTCATCACTTTTCTGAGCATCCTTTAACCTAGTCAAGCTGACACATAAAATTACTACATATGTAGTGCTTTCTATTGGATCTGTGGAAAGCTGTAAGAATTTGTAAGTGAGCAAGGTTGTAGTAGGCAAAATTAATATACTCAATTGCACTTCTACAAACAAGCAATAAACAATCAGAAATCAGTGTTACAAAATGCTGTTTACCACAGCACCAAAAATTATAAAATACCTAGGAATACATTGACCAAAAGATAGGAAAGACCTGTATGAAATACTGCTATGAAATATTGCTGGAAGAAATTAAAGAAGATTCAAATGAATTGAAAAGATGTCCTGGGTTCATGGAGTGAAAGATCTCAATTGTTAAGATGTTGTTTTTCTACAAGGTGGTCATTGATCTATAGATCCATGCAATTTTACCAAAATCTCACCAGTCTTTATTTCTTAACAGAAACAGAATTTTAGATTTCTAAAATTCATATGTACATGAAAAGGACCTAAAAAGTCAAAAACAACTTTAAGAACAAAGTTGGAGAGCTCGCACTATCTGATTTAAGACTATTGTAAAGCTGCAGTGATTAAGACAGTGTTATCATCATAAAGATAAACAGATCAATGGAACATAATAGAAGGTACAGAAATAGACTTGCATGTATATATGGACAAATTTGCCAACAAAGATGCAAAGACAATTCAGTGAAGACAGTCTTTTCCATAAGTGGTTGTGAAACAATGAAAACTTCTAGTCTAAAACATGATCTTTAAGAATAATTGATAAATCATACTCCATTAAATTTATTCTGAACACACACTTGACCAAAAGTGAGATATGGCAAATAAGCATAGAACAATTTCCACATCACAAACATTAGGGAATATTAAATTAAAACAAATGAAATACCACCACTGTTTTAGCCCTTTTTTTGTCACTGTGACCAAAAGACCTGACAAGAATAATGTAGAGGAGTAAAAGTTTTTTGGGGGGCTCCCAGTTTCAGAAGGCTCAGTCCATAAATGACTGAGTCCATAGCTGTGGACCCAGAATGAAGCAGAACATTATGGTGGAAAAGTGTGGTGGAGGAAAGAACTTCAAAAACATGGCAATAAGGAAGCAGAGAGAGTTCTACTTTCCAGGGACAAAATATATAAACCAAAGACATTCCCCCAGTGACTTTAACTCCCCCAGCCACATCCTAAATGCCTACAGTTACCACCTGGCTAATCCATTTCAGTGGATTAACCAACCATTTGGTTTCAACTCTCCTAATTTTTTCACCTCTGTACATTCTTGCATCATTTCACACATGAACTTTTGGAAGATACTTCATATCTGAACATAATAACTACATATCTATTCGATGGCTAAAATTCTTAACAACGACACCATCAAATGCTGTCAAAGATGTGGAGCAAAGGAAACTCTCATTAGTTGGTGAAAATGCAAAATGATATGGCCATTTTGGAAGACAATTTGGCAGTCTTGAGAGAAGCAGACAATCTTTCCATCTGATACAGCAAATTCACTGTAAGTTAAAGTGACTATTACACTCTGAAGTTCATATTGGAAATGAAAGATATATTTTCAAAGTTCAGTGAAATTGAAAAGCTGAAATTAATCAAGACCTAAACATTTTTCCAAACTTTGCGGCATGATATCCCACTTACAGATGTATGGATAAACTACTTCTGAAGTTAGGCTAGACTCTGGCTTTACTGGACTTCTGCTTTGGGGGCTTCTTGCCACAGCTAGATTCCACAGCTAGATCCTGGGCTGAGCTATAGTCCCAGTGGACCTGGCGGCTCATCTCTACATGCACGTTGGCTGCAGGCTCATCTTCCATGATATAAAAGGAGCTATGCTTCCATTTAGTGATGCATTAGTTCCCTCTGATCATCACACATACTTTAAGTAGGGACTACCTATACTAATGAACTGCTTTATAATGAACTATTCATGTGTTTATGGAATACTATTGTGCGACCAACACTGTGCTGCACACCAAGGATATAGCAAGGGTGCTTGTCCTAGAAATTTAAGTTATAGTGGAGTGGGCAAGCAAAACATAGAGGTTGTTAAGTGGTTTGATGAAAATAAAACAGGATAAAGAAACATAAGAAAGACTTGGGCATGGTGACATTAGATAGATGAGGTCTCTCTGTGTTGGTGCAGTGTAGCCTCTGAACTCAAGAGGAGATGAAGACAGCTCTGTAAACATCAGGGAGAGTAGAGAGTAGCAACATCCAAGGTAAGTGAGCTATGAGTTTATTCTGAGAGAAATATGAGCAGAAGCAAAAAGGTATGAGAAAAGCAACATGGCAAAAAAGAAATTGCAATGATGATCTCAATATGTGATTTCATTTTACCTGTGACGTCAGGAGAGGAAAATAAAGCAACCCTCCTTGAACTCGGAGCTGTGGAACCTTTAACCAAGCTTCTCACTCATGAAGACAAAATTGTAAGAAGAAATGCTACTATGATATTTGGAATCCTGGCTTCTAACAGTAAGTACCAACTTTTAAAAAACAATAGTGAATATACACTTTTAAAAAATAAACAATCTCATGTAGTGTATTGTTCTTCTTTTAAATTTAAGAGATTTGCTTTGCTTGTGTTTAAGCTGACTTCAGTGTTAACAAAATAGCTACATCAGTACAATGCAACAAATGGATGATTCATATTTTAAGGGATATTTTTAAAATATAAAAATAGTTGCAGATATACACATACTAAAGCTCCTCTGAAAACTGATGATACAGTGTATCCCAGTCTTATAAGTAGGAGGAGTAATCATTACCTCTTAAAACAAAAATGGATTTTTCTTAAGTTAGTGTAATGTCATTTGCTGCCTACATGTAAGTTATACTTCATCTATATTTCATGGTAGATAAAGCCTAGAGTATAGAGTTTTGATGAATTGATTTTTGAAACTGCAAACTATTATCTCAGGGATGGGCTGTATCACAATTCTGTATCATATTGTTGCCCAAAATTCAGATGTGGACATTTATTCTTCAGTCAAATCTAGTACTTGCTTGAAATATTTTTATGTATTTGATAGTGTGGTATAATAGCATTAGTTAAAATATGCTGTTATGTCTATTAGAATATTGATTTGGGCCAAAACCAAGCCAATAAAGAAAGTCATGGTTGACTTATGAACAGTGCAAGTCATTTTCCTATGTTATCAGGGTAGTTTTTGAGCCAGCCCACAAAAACTTTGTAACTGACAAAAAAAAAAAAACTTAAAGGACACCCTTAATGGAGACTGAATTCAGCCATGAAGTTCAGGCTGCTGGGAATAAACTCTGACAATGGTACATAGTTCAAGTCACAATAGTTTCCCAGTCTCACCATGTCTCAGCAGAACTGGAGCACAGATTCCTTCCCCTCCTTCCTGTATTCCTATCTTGCATTTTCTCTGGATGCTGTGCAATGAATGGGGGTTGGGGGGTCTCCTGGTCCTGTGTGCCCAGCAGGGGCTGTGGCATCAGTGTTCCCAGAGACAGTTATGAGTGAGGGATGGAAAGAGGAGAGGAAGGGGGTGTTCTGTGTGTCGTTACAACCTCAGGTACAGAGACTGCCTGGAGAGCTCCTGCCATGCTGGAAACAGGCAGGATTCTGCCGAGGTCCCCAGGGTAGGCAGCACCATCAGGAGCCATGACAGGGGTAATGCTGTAAGGCAGGGGCTCTGAGAGCATTTCCACAGATGGCAGCAGGATGGAGAGGTTTGTGGGGGATGGACGCCCTACCAAGTAGATCGTGAGAATAACACTAGTTAACTCTTACTTGGCACTGGGGATGTGCCAGGAACTGTTCTAAGTGCTATTTGGACATCGAGTCATTTATTTCTAAGGAGCAGATCTGCAAGGTAGGTACGACACTTATGACAATTACATGAATAACTGAGGTGATGAGAAATTAATAACAGAGTAATCATTTGTGTGGAGTCTTCATAAATGGATCTCATGGATGAGCTGTGTCATAATTGTGCACAGTGCCATGTTGAATGTATAACTGTATAACTGAGAACACATGATCAAAAAAGGGAGAGGGGCATCGCCGCATCTCTCTTGCAGCATCAGGTGACACACACCTTGGTTTGCCAAATAAAGTCTTTACACACCTCAGAATTTGAGGAACAAGGTATTTGTTATACACCTATTGTATACACCTATTGTATAACAACCCTCAGCTTGGGTGACAGGGTTCGCTCCATTCAGTGTACCTGAGGGTCTGAGTATTATGCCAAGGCACAATGAGGTCCTCCATCTTGGCACAGCACACTTCCTAGAAGAGCAATTATTCTTTGGTAGTTCAAGTCTATTTACCTCCATATGTCTAGCTGTGATTTTGCCTGACCTCCTTTAACTACTTCCAACAGAAACAGAGAAAGCAGAAGTTTTGAATAAAAGTCATAGTCCTGAATTCCTCAGGAAATGATGTCCAGTAAAAGCCAAGTGTATTCAGCAGGTAATAAGAAAGAATTCATGCAGACACCATCTACTTTGGCTGCTGCAAAGTGAACTTTCCCAAAATTCTCATGATGCTGATTTTAGCTTACAGATAACAATAACTGAGCAAGAAGAACAATTGTAAAACTAAAGGATAAGAGATACCTTATTCCTCATAAAAGTGAACTTTAAAACAGCCAATATACTTATCTTTAAGCATTTTTGGCATTTTCATTAAATGGAATGTAAGCAATCAAGATATATTAACTGAAATAGGTTATTATAAGAATTATCCTATTCTTTGCATTCTATGTAAGTTTTATTAAAATCAAAAATTTAAAATACCCTTCTAGCAAAAGAAAAAGAAAAAAGAATTACTACTATTGTATAATAAAAGGGTAGGGCACAATAACCCAACTCTACTGATATGTGCTCTAGGCATGTTTGGCATTTTTACAGTTATCACTTGTGGTGTTTGGAAGATAGGTAGCCCAGTGGTCAAGGGATATAGGTGAGAATCCCTGTAGGTCAGCCCAACCTGGACTTGCAACCTAGCCCTGCCACTTACTTGTGTAATTTTTGGACCTCAATTCTCTTGTCTGTGAACTTAGATAATAATCATATCTATCTCTTAAAGGACTGTTCAATAGACATTGCCATTATTATTTTAATAAATATGGATGTTCTGTTTCTTCCTTTGTAGATGATGTTAAAAAATTGTTAAGGGAGTTAGATGTCATGAGTTCTGTTATTGCTCAGCTCTCTCCAGAAGGTAACTTTGGTTTTTTTTTAATTTTATGAAACTGCCTATTGTAAATAGTTCACATTGAACAATCGCGTATGAGTTGTCATTAAAATCTTGAAAACCATAGCTAAATTTTGAGTTTTATGGAAAAGGTGGGCTCCAAGTAGGATTTGTGGAGCTCTTGTTTTCAAAGCATATGTTAAAATATGGGTTGAATAAGCATTTAACATACTTTTCTTATTTATTTTTGATATACAGAAGAAGTAGTTATCCATGAGTTTGCTAGTCTTTGTCTGGCAAACATGTCTGTCGAGTATACAGGTAAAGTACAAATTTTTGAACATGGTGGGTTGGAGCCACTCATCAGACTACTGAGCAGCCCAGACCCTGATGTGAAGAAGAATTCTATTGAATGCATTTTCAATTTGGTTCAGGTAAGATTAACTTCTAAAAAGTGTTTTGATAGTTAGGGTTCTAGCCCAGTAGTAGAGAGATTTTGTACCATGTATGAGGCTCTGGGTTTACATCCCAGCACTGAGAAAAGAAAAAAACATTTTGACAAAAACTATTATTCTTGTTTTCCAATTTTTAAAAGTTTTTTTTATTTTATAAAAAAAAAATCACCAGGTTTGCATTATCAGTTCTTCTGGAAAAATAACAGAAATTTAGTGTAGATATATTTTCACATTTTATAAGTAATTGCCTCCTGTGAAAGCATATTTTAGAAATATATTTCTGTTTTTAAAGAATAGCATGGCATGCAGATTAGGGTGGGATTAATCTAGATAAAATGTGCTTCTTCTAAAACAGGAAATCTAAGATTCCTATTGAACCAAGGAAGTGACCTATTGATCTAACCCTAGCAATTTAAGCACACTGAATATAATCTCTCCCCTGTTCAGTGTACCAAGACTTTGGATTAGATTTATTTATCAAGGAAAAAAAAAGAGTTAGTGATTTGAGTATGATCTGCATTCATTGTTCACAATAGCAAGAGGCAACCTCATTGGCTGTTTTCCTCTCTGATGTCTTATTTATTTTTGATACACAGAAGTATTTATCTGAGTTTCTGAGTCGACATTTGTCTAGCAAACATGTCTGTAGATTATATGGGTAGAGTGCAAATATTTGAACACAATGGATTACAGCCATTCACCAGACTACGGAGCAGGCCAGACCCTGGTGTGAATACACTGCCACCTTCCCCTCCCTGCCATCCTGTCCCTCAACCCCAACCCCCTCTAAACACCCACACCCTCACACCCACAGGAGGTCAGTTTCCCAGAAGTTTAACAGCCTTCTCTGCTGCTTTTTCTGCTCATTTCCTTAATAATCAACACACACATTTGCTAAGATTGAGATGAGGCAAAACTACAAAAGCCCCATTTTAAATGGCTATCAATAGAGTATGAAAGAAAGATTTTGAAACAAGAGTGAGGAAGAGGATTCATAGCAAAGCAAAGTATCTGGGCAAAGAGAGAGGAATGGATTCAAAATCTTCTGGCCTTAGTGTGTCTGCACAACTTGACCAGGCGCCCACTCCTAAGAGAGGTCCTATAGAGAAAGCTCGGCTCCTTTTTGCCTTCTCTGGTTACTTAGGCTTTCCTTCACCCAACAGGCTTAAGTATTCCTATACATGTACTTGTGTTTTTAATCTCCAGACTCCTTTTACCTGTATTTCCCTATTTTTTTTTTAATCAAGCAGGGATGAAAAGCATTGCCTCCACAATTTTTTGGCAGGGAGGTGGGTATAGGGTTTCAACTCAGGGGCACTTGGTCACTGAGCCACATCCCCAGCCCTATTTTGTATTTTATTTAGAGATAGGGTCTCACTGAGCTGTTTAGTGCCTCGCTTTTGCTGAGGCTGGCTTTGAACTCACAATCCTCCTGCCTCAGCCTCCCCAGCCTTTGAGATTACAGGCCTGTATCACCATGCCTGGCACGTCCACAGTTCTTATTAGCTAACAGCAGGATCTCAGGAATGCTGTAGCAAAGTTCCACAGTCTGGCTGGTTTAAAACAACAATTCTGAGGTTAGAAGTTCAAAATCAAGGTAGGGCTGCACCGGAGGCTGGGTGGACTCCTTCCTCGCCTCTTCCTGGCTTCTGGTGGGGACAGCTAGTGATGGCCTTCCTTGGCTTGCATCTGTGTCACTCTGGTCTCTCCCTTTGTCATCTTTCCCCTAAGGACACCCATCTTATAAGGACACTCTTAAGCACCCAGCCTCCTCCAGGATGACCTTATCTTACCTAATTACCCTTGCAATGACTGTTTCCAAATAAGGTCACATTCTGAGGGACTGTGGGGACACAATTTAACCCATAATAAAGAGCAACCTATACTTTCTATGTCTAAAGAAAGCTGAATATTAGAGGTCAGTTGAAGGATGTCCAGGAGGAGGAGGCTTCGTTGTAAGTGGAGGCTTTTCCACCTTTAGTGCTATTCTCTACTTGTCACGTTTTGGGTGAAAATATCATTTAACGATCAGAGTTTGGGGGCTTTTAGTGGCTTCTTGCTATGCTTTTTCTTCTGTTCACCACCACCAGTCCCCTACTCCCTGCTCCCACTCACACAGAATTACTGATACACTTGCAGAACAATTTGTCTAAAATATAGTGATCTCTTGATATCATAAATGTCTTAAGGAAAGGTCATGCATCTGCTCTGAACCTGTGTAAATTTGCATGCAGACAGCCTGTCAATAGCCTGCATGCACATAGGTATTCATAACAATCCATTTGAAGATAATAAGGAATGGGTGCCATCATTTCATCTTATCAAATCCTATTTGAACATTATATCAGAGTATGAAAAGAATTTTATCATGCATAGGTTTTACCGTAATGCTATTTATGATAGTAGGAATTTGCTGCTTCATAAAGAAATACTGGATACTATAAAAGTCATTGGTCATGTTTATTTCTGGTTGTTGACAATGTCTGCATATACCAATGGATATTTTGGTGTTGTCCACTGAGAGTTTTATTATTTTTGTGAATTATTTTGGAAGTAATCTGGAATAAAAAATGGAGAAGTTGTAATTCACAATGTTCTTTGCTAGAAAATAGAATTTCTCCATTCTAAGGACTTTATTTTGCTTCAGAAGTTACTGATGTGATCATTTGTATTTCGTGGCAGGATTTTCAGTGTCGAACTACACTTCAAGAACTAAATGCAATCCCTCCTATGTTGGAGCTCTTGAAGTCAGAGTATCCAATTATTCAGTTGTTGGCTCTTAAAACCTTAAATATCATTACAAATGATAAGGAATCCCGTACAATGCTAAGAGAAAATCAAGGATTGGACCAACTTATTAAGATCATAGATACTAAGGTATTTTCAAAGAATTTTCTAAATGTTTTATAAAATATTAATTGTATAATATTTAAATTAAATTTTATTATATTGAAGCATGGTACAAAGTATAGTGCAATAATTAATTAATTGCTACATAAAGGTTATTAACCTGATTAAATCAGACTTTTTAGATTTTGAGACAGGGTCTTACTAAGTTGCTTTCGACCTCACTAAATTGCTGAGGCTGGCCTTGAACTTGTGATCTTTCTGTCTCAGCTTCCCAAGTAGTTGGGATTACAGGGGTGTGCACCATCATGCCTGGCTTCAGACCAATTATTGAGGCCATTTGAAGCTAATTAAAAAAAAATCTATTGGTATAGAAGATTTAAAATTTGTAAACTCTTGTTCTATTATCTTCCTTCTAATTCCCTAAAACACCTAGAATTAGTCTTTTAACCTTTATCTGCCATGATTTCCTCTGGAATAAGAAAAGAAGAGTAATTTATCTTCTAAACACATTTTGAGAAATATTGGAGCTGAATTTCTGTAGTTCCCACTAAGCTCCTTAGGAATGAATTGTACACTTTCAGACTCTGTAGGTCTTCCTTATAATTTCCCAGTTACAAAAACCAATCTAACAATTTATCGAATTCTTTACTTGTCTTAAAGTGAGTCAGGTAACTTCTGCAAGGGTCCACTGTCTAAACTTCAGAGTGAAATGGTAATATGTAGATTTCAGATCCACTTTCATAGGTTATTACGTGAATAAATTTAATGAATTCTAATGACAAAATCTATTCTTAGTACCTCTTAGAAATTTGGGCACTAGGGACAGAGTAAAGGTTTCCTGAATAATAACTTAATATTAAGTTTCACTTTATCTAAGCATTAAAAATAAATAAATATCAGAGCTTAATTATACCAAACTGGTAAAATACAGAAGGGCAATACTCAAATACGTGTGTTTCTCTGCTGTGTAAATCTAGCCATCTTTGGTTTGTTGATCCCCTATTTACCAGTTTCTGGGCTAAACATTTTGAATTTGTGAATTTGAATGCATGATAAATTCAGTATTTTTTTTACCAATTTAAAAATGGAAACTGAAAATCAGAGTGGGTATTTTATTTGCCCTATGTTGCATAAGTAGGAAGAGATTAACTGCAGGGATGAACCTAGACTTGTCTGATATATCATGGTATTTTCACCTGTTTGATATTTTACCTGTTGTCTTTTAAATAAAAAATGGGATAGAAACATCTACTATGTGGTGGGCATTGTTTAGATGTTTTACATGCAATTTTATTAATTTTATAATTCTTTTGAGAATGTGATAATATTTTTCTATAAGATAAGAATAAATGATAATAATTGTATCATTATACATGTCACATGTAATTATTGAATCATTGACCTCATTTTATAGGTAAGAAGAATGAAACTGACAGATAAATAACTTGCTCACAATCACAGAGCTAGGACATTTGCAAGAAGGATATGTTTTCAGAATTAATGCATGTGTTTTAGTTGGAAAAATTCACATGATATCAAAATATCTAAAGTAATAAATGGAAGCCCCCCACCTCCTCACATATGATGCAGTACGGGCCCCAGATGTTTGCTCTCATTGCTTTTGTTCACCATCATTCTTACCACGGTGACAAGGCCAAGAGAAAGATAGGTATTAAAGACTGAAAGACTAGGAAGGAAGAATAAAACTGTATTTATTCACGGATTACGTGACTGTATGGAGAAAATCCAGAGAGACTACAAGAGCCTAATAGAACTAATAAGTAGATCTATCAAAGTCAAGGGATAAAAGCTCAGTACATACTAATTAATGGAGTTTCTACATACTACAAATTAACAACTGAAAAGAAAAATTAATACAATTCCATTTACAGTGCATTACTAATGCATGAACTATAAGGAGTTAAATTTAACAAAATTTGGGCAAAATTTATTCACCAAAAAAATACAAAACAGTTTTAAAGAAGGCTTAAATAAATGAAGAGCTATAACATGCCTGTGGATTGGAACACATGAAATTAATGTCATTTTCTACCAGATTGCTTTTGAAATTAAAATTTCAATCAATTTTTACATAACTATTTATTGATTTGGTTGTATTTAGGTGTACCATTTATTGTTTTTCTCTTTGTCTGATCTGTTGGCTCATTTCACTCTTCTGCCTTCTATCATGTTAATTTAACTTTTAATGTTGCATTTTAATTTCTCTATCGGCTTTCGAGCTATATCTCTTTGCACTTGGTAATTGCTCTGGTGATGACAATAGACAACTTAAAATGATCATATTCTACTTAGAATTGATATGGAACTACTTCAAATAAAATATTGGAAACTTATAACAATATATGTCTGGTTTTCCCATTCTAAATATTATTGTTAAATATTTTACATCTATGTTCATTAGAAACCCAATGATACAACATAAAATTTTTGTTTTGAACAGTCCTGTATCATATGAGTTTTAAAGAAATAAGGAAAAATCACATATCCACATTTGTGGTCTTGTCTACTCTTTAATATTTAGTTCTTTATTATCTACCCACATATTTACCATTTTGGGTATTGTTTATTCTTTCCTATAGATTTAGTTTACAACTAGGTCATTTCCCCTCAGACAGAGGAGCTTCATTTAGCATTTCTTATAGTGCAGATAAGCTGGCATAAATTAGCTTTTTAAAAATATATTTGAAAGTGTCTTTCTTTTGCCTTCAGTTTTGAGAAGCTGTTTTTGCTTAATGAAAAACTCCTGATTTGTACATTTTTTTTTCTGTTTAGCCCTCCGCTATTTCTTCTGAAAGTCACTATTTATGATATGAATTTGGCTACTAATTATAATATTTCCCTGAGTATGATTTGCCTTCTTTGGCTGCTTTTGAGATTATCCCTTTATCTTTGGCTTCCTGCATTTGTCCTCTGCATAGAAGTTATATATAATTTGTGTATCCTGCTTGGGATATATAAATCCTTAGATCTGTAAATTAATGTTTTTCACACGTATGGGAATTGCAGTCATTATTTATTCAAAAAAAATTTTAAAAATATTTTTTAGATGTTAATGAACCCTTTATTTTGTTTTTTATTTATATGCAAAGCTGAGAATCAAACCCAGTGTCTCATACATGCTACCACTGAGCCACAACCCCAACCCTCAAAATTTTTTTCTGTTACTTTTCTCCTCTCTAGGACTCAATTAACAACTTTGCTGTCCTTCTTGATATTGCTTTATAAGACTTTATATTGATATTGCTTTAGAAGACTTTATATTGATATTGCTTTAGAAGACTTGATATTGCTTTAGAAGACTCTGTCCTTCAATTCTTTCTTTCTTTCTTCCTTTCTTTTTACTTTTTTGGATTAAATAATTTCATTGATTTGTATTCAAGTTCTCTTTTGCCATCTTCAATCTTCAGTCTGATGAATTCTTCTTTTTAACGTTATGCTTTTCAAACTGAAATTTTCATTAACAAGTTGCATGTCTCTGTTCAGCTTTCCTCTTTGTACATATTTATAACAGCTCCTTTAAAGTCTGACTGCTTAATCGGACATCTGCCCCTATTTAGGGTGGGATGTAATTGACCACCTTTTTCTTTTCTTTTCTTTTCTTTTCTGTGTTTCACATTCTCCTGTTTCTTTCATGTCTAGTAATTTTTGGTTGAAAATGAACATAGTAGAAAATCCCTCCCAGTGTTTCCAGATTCTGTTGTGTTTTCCTGAGGATTGCTGGTACTTTGTTCTAGTAGACAGGTAGCTATAAAGACTCTGTCCCTCTGTGGTGTCCAACAGCTGGTATCTCTTCTCAGTTCTTACAGTTTCTCAGTGCTGCTGTTTTTAGCCTGACCCCTGGAGATCTCCCCCCATGCTTCAGTGGTTTGGAGTTCAACCATGAATGTGGGAAGTGTCTTAACTTAGTTTGGTGGGGGGTGTTCATCGTTTCTCTGTGGCTCCCTTGCTTCGGGGCATTTCCTCCTTTAAGTCTGTAGCTCCTCTATGAGCCCCAGGCTCTGACCTCTGATACCCTAAGCCAGTGAGGCTTCACCTTTCTACCTGCTGCGTTGCATGTAGATTGAGAAATCACTATATCTGAAAAGCAGTAAATTTACAAATTTCACCAGCATGGTTCCCCCTTTTAAGGATAAGATATATTGCTTTCTAGTCCCTCCCTTTTTATATTCACTGGGATTCTTGGCACCTCCTCCATGCACATATAACTCAGTGGTCATCCAAAGGCCTGGGCATTGTTTATACTCAGAATTTGGATGACATCCTATGCTAAAGTTCTCTAGAGACACAGAATAAAACAGATAATTAAGAAATTGGCTCACTCAATTGTGGAAGTTTGGCAAGTCCAAAGTCAGCAGGGTAAGGCAGCAGACTGGCGACCCAAGGAAGCATTACAATGAATCCAAAGGCAGCCAATTGGCAGAATTTCCTCTATTTCCATGGAGGTCAGTGTTTTTCTTTTAAAGTCTTTGACTGATTGGATGAGGCCCACCCACATTATGGAAAGTAATCTGCTTTACCCCAAATCTACTAATTTAAATATTGCACCTAAAAAAAAGTCCTTATACAAACATCTAGAATGATGTTTAAACAAACATATGGGTACCATGGACTAACCAAGTTAGTACATAAAAATTAACCATTATAAGTTTGTTCCATTATACCCTTTGTTCAATTTGCCATTTCTCTCTCTCCACATATGTCCTTAAATCATAATCTTCAAATAAAGACAAGGCCAAGGTCATATATTGACCTAACATGATTCAGCTATCCTGTGTCCAACCAAAAAGCCATTAACCCTTTCCTGAAATCCTTGGGTAATATTTACTTTTCTCTTTAACATTTGGTAACTTAAATGCTGCAATTTAAAGTTAACAAAAATTAAATACTATAGTATAAAGTTAATACATCTCATGTAACATAATGGGATAAGAGGGAAAAAACAAAGGTATATATTAATACATATGTATACATGAACATACATAAACACACATGAACATACATATACACATGTGTACACACAAGCACCTCCGTAGTAAAGTAAGGAATACTCATGATAAAGTCTTCACTTTTATTACTGATCTCATGACCATAGTTGATATTCACAACTGCCTTCTTCTGCTTTCTATTCCCTATTCCCTTTGCCTTCAGCAAGTACCTCAACTGATCATAGTTTTGTACTTTGGGACTACACAATCCTTCATCCTGAGACATTAGTATCCTGCATGTACTGGGTTCTTGTGGAGTTCCATCAACTTTAATCACAGGGCACAAGAGACACCATATGAGAATCTTATTTTTCAGACAAATTCTCCCTTACTTCCACTGTGCAGCAGCAGTCCAATTTCCCCTGCACCGTAACTCTGTTGTTTTGCTTATTGATTCAGGGACATGAAGAACCCAAAGTGGGAGGGGCCACAGTCTTACCTTCCAATTCAATAGAATCATCATTGTTTGCCCTGGTGAAAATATTGCTCCCCTTAGCATTAAGATCTTCAGATCAGCAGAGCATACAGGTTGCAGGGACAGGAAGCAGAAATTTTGCTAGTGAGTCATTAGGGGTAACAATGGTGGCGCCACTCCCATTTCCACTCCTTGGTTCATGGGCCAGCTATGGGAGAATTAGCACTGTATGTCAGACACTGACTCACAGCCTGTGAAGCCTGGTAGACCGAGCCCTGCAAGGTACTAACACCTGGCTAGTGTTGTAACTTGAGTCTTTAAAAGAACATTCCAGCATTCTATCAAGCCACTGCTTTGGGATGTTGGGGACATGGTAAGAACAGTGAACTCCATGAGCGTGGGCCCATCACTGTGCTCCTTTGCGGTGAAGTGAGTTCTTGGTCAGAAGCAATGCTGAGTGGAACATCACCACAGTGGCTCATCCTTCCTGCGCCTCTCTCCCTTTTAGGATTTCTTCCTGAAATTTCTAGCTGCAGTAAGGCTGCAGGTTTCCACTGCTTGGGGAGATTCCAATAACTTGGAAAGCAAGCCACAAAATTCACAATCATTTCCTTCTAACAGTTGCAGATTTTAAGGAACTTTTCTTCCTGCAGTCTGTCTGCTGTTTCAAAAGTTATTTCTTGGCATGTGTGAGGTCCTGGGTTTAATCCCCAATTCTGGAGAAACCATTTTTTTTCCCTCTAGATTTTAAAATTAATTTTGGTGAAAGATTAAATGAGCAACTTCACTTGGCTACATTAATGGAAGTTTCCTCTCTAGCCTTATTTTTAATTCATAAGACATTTGGAATATGTCAGTTGGAAATGAAAAAAAATGGGGCAAATGGTTGGGAGAGGGTTGTTATTTTGGTAAAAACAATTGTCATTTCCTCAGGCCTTTGTCACAACAAAATTTCTTACATTATGTTCAAAGTGATCTCAGCTCCTCTTGTAGTAAAATTTGGGAAGAGTAAATTTCTCTTAATACAACTTTCTAAAGTTGTGTTTGCTTTTATTTTTAGGAATTGAATGACCTTCACATAGAAGCACTTGCAGTGATAGCCAATTGCCTCGAAGATATGGAAACTATGACGCTAATTCAGCAAACAGGGGGTCTTAAAAAACTTCTAGCATTTGCAGAAAACTCCACAATTCCTGATATTCAGAAGAATGCAGCCAAAGCAATTACTAAAGCAGCTTATGATGGTATGTCTTGTTTTCAACAAACTAATCATACATTTTTTTCCTCTTATATTCAGAAATTTGATTAGTACTAACAAACACTAGAGTACCTGCTTTTATATAACTATTCAACCATTGGAGAATAACACTGCACTTATTCCCTAAGGGCAAAACTCATTAACTACCACTGAGTTAAACTAAAGATTGCTTTATTAGGGATGTAATAAACTCTATGATTTAATTATAATCCTAATTTTTAAGCAATTGATTCCTAAATTAAGTTCTAAGGCCTTTATTTGTCTTGAATTTGGAGTGATGTAGAATGTGTACATTGTTTGTGATCCTGAAAACACTGTTTTGAGAAATTCACATTCAGAATGACATCCATAAGGTAATTTCAAGTTTCAGCTGGAGTCTAGTAGTGCCATGAAAAATAATATGCTCCTACTATATACATAATACAATTTTCATTTCAGTGACAAGCTATGTTGACATAAATCTGTAAAATATGAGAGATTAATTACATCCCAAGCACTGAAGATGAAATTACAGTTTTAATTTATGTATATTTGGAGTATTTTGTTTAATAAAAGATGTGATTTTATTTTTCCCCTTCTGCATCACTATTCTTATAAATGATGACAGCTTTGACTATTTTAAGTGACTTATATTCTAAATATATACACTTGCATCTGTATGTATGTCTGTGTATATTGTATAAAATATTTTTTCCAGCCCATACTGGATTTCTTCAAGGCCAAGCTTTAATGCAGTAAGCAGAATTTCATTTTCTAGTGTGTAGTCAACAGAGAAGCACCTCATGGAGTAACATTATCAATGCCAAATCTGAATTCAGGCTTTGAAATTAAGCTTTTTAATACTGGCAAAGTTGGCTTATTCTGTGTCCATCAAATGCAACTTGGATATTATCAGAGCTGGCCAGTTCTGTTTTTATTCTGTACCAGGATTCTTAGCCAACTGAGACCCAAAGAAAGGTATACTGGGAAGACAGGGACAGTGCCAAACCTAGAATTTTGGCCTATCTCGACTTCTCGGTGGCCTAGTGTGGCTGAGTCATTCTGTGTCAGTTCCAACCCAGGTGGGGGTGGTGAATTTCATATCTCCTGCCTTGGGCAGCACTGGACAGGGAGTTTTGGTGTTTCAGTCTAGCACTGGTTCTACCATTGGCCCTGCAGTGACCTAGTTATATGTCTCTGGGTGAACTACAGCCACTCCAGACCTGTATATTAATTCATCCACTAATGATTTATTAAGCCCCCACTTTCTGTCAGTAACTCCAGAGCAGCCAAGTAAAGAAGCAATCACAATGCGGTGTTTAAAATGCTTGACCATGGAAACACAGAGGCCCCCAGGAAGGTCACCTGATGCAGATGGAAGTCAGAGACGTCTTCTTGGAATATGTGACTCCCAAGATAGGACCTGGGGCAAATGACAGAAATTGGCCAAGCAAAAAGTTTGAGTAGCACAGAGGAGGAGGACTAAGAGTTGTCTAAAGAGGAATAGTGTATGGAAAGGCCAGAGGAGGGCAGGGTGGGGGAAGTTCTGGACCCGGCAGTGTGGTAAGTTCAGAATGGCGGTGAATAAAACAAAAGAAAAACTGAGAGTTCCGGCTACCGAAGTAGAGAGAAGCCAAATGCTAAGGGACATTTATAAGCCATTATTTAACAGTGAGGAAGAGCTATTGAAAGACTTGGGGTGCAGGGGGGAGGGGAACATTGCAGCTTTTTGCTTCCAAAGAAAGAGGACTCTTGCTGCAAAATGGAGATTGGAAGCATGTGGGACCAGACATAGGAGACCACAAGGGGGGTTTCTGTGGTAACCTAGATGGGACAGCAATGAGCCCCAGCAAAAAGGAAAATGCATGTCCTCACTAACATGTGAAAGATAAAAAGTTGGTCTCAGAAGCAGAGAATAGAATAGTAGCTACCAGAGCCTAGGAAGGGTGGGGTAAGGGGCTGGAGATAGGAGAGTTAAGGGGTACCGGGGTGTACCTGGGTCGAGGAATCACTTCTAATGGTCTATATAGCACAGTGGGGTGGACATGGTTGAGAAAAATCAGTTGAATATTTCACAATGCCTTTCATAAAAGGTTTTGAATGTTCCCAACACACACACAAAAAAAGAATGATAAAGATGTGAGGTGATAGATATGCTAATTATCCTGATCTGATCATTGTACATTGTATACATGTATTGAAACATCACACTCAGTACAATCACTATATGTCAGTTGGAAATAAAATTGTATGTTAAAAATATCTTACCTCCTTGGGCTGGGGATGTGGCTCAAGCGGTAGCGCGCTCACCTGGCATGCATGCGGCCCGGGTTCGATCCTCAGCACCACATACAAACAAAGATGTTGTGTCCGCCGAAAACTAAAAAATAAATATTAAAAAAAATTCTCTCTCTCTCCCCCACTCTCTCTTTAAAAAAAAATCTTACCTTCTAACAAATGTATATGCATGGAAACAAAAATAAAAACACATATACATAGAGTTTCCACAATTAGGAGTTGGCAAAATACACATAGATACATAAAAAATGGCCTGAAACAGAGATGTGGGGTTCTGATGGATTCAAGGTATCCGGCAAGGAACCACCAAACACAGCTCTTGGTGCATTGTGAGATCTTTAAGTGCTTGTGAAATGGTCACCTGTGCTGAGGAAGGGACAAGGTGCTATCAAGGTTAGGGATGAGTATCTGACTTGAACAGCTGGGAATTAAAAGGCGCAGCTCAGAAATGGGGAACTCAAGAGGAGGAGCACATTTTGTTTGAAGGAGAAGAAATGAGTTCCATTCTTTTTTTTTTAACGTGGGATGAAATAGTCTTAATATAAAGTTTGCCATTTGCTTTTGAAATGTATAGTTCAGTAGTATTAAATATGTTCATATTTTTTGTGCTACCATCTATTTTGTGCTATAATGTTTTAATTCAGCAAAACTAAAATTCTATACCCATCAAACAGCAAGTTCCCACTTGGCCTCCTCATTCCCACCATTCTACTTTCTGTCTCTATGACTGTGTCTACTCTAGGTATTTCACGTATGTGGAATCATACGAATTAGTCCTTTTGTGGCTCTTTAGCACTTAGCATGTCCTCAAGGGTCATTCAAATTGCAGCATGTGTCAGAATTTCTATGCTTTCTAAGGCTGAATAAAATTCCATTGTATGTATAAGCCACATTTTGGTTTTCCAGTTAACCACTGATAGACAATTGGGTTGCTTTGGACTTTTTGGTTATTGTGAAGAATGCTGCTCTCAACATGGATGAACAATGTTTCTTTGAATCCTTGCTCTCAGTTCTTTGGGGTACATACCTAAGAGTAGATTGCTAAGTCATATGGTAATTCTATCTTTAACTTTTTGAGGGAATGCCATATCATCTTCCTTAACAGCTGAACCATTTTTAATTCCCACTAACAATATACAAAGGTTCCAATTTCTCCACATCCTGGTCAATACTTGTTACTTTGTTTTGTGATAGTAGCCATCCCTGGTTACGGGTATGAAATGGTGATATTTCATCATAGTTTTGATTTGCATTTTCCCGATAATTAGTGATGTCAAGAAGTTTTTTGATCTACTTATCTCCACTTTGGAGAAATGTCTACTCAAATCCTTTATCTAATTTTTAATTGGCTTATTTTCTTTTTGATGTTGAGTTGAACTTTATCCATTGTGGACATTAATCTTTTGTCTAATACGTAATGGGCAAAAATTTTCTCACATTCTGTGGGTTATTTTTCACTCCATTGATTGTTTCCTTTGAAGCCTTTGAGTTTTTCATTTTGCTCTATTCCAACTTATTTATTTCCTTTGCTTTTGGCATCATATTCAAGAGCTCATTGCCAAATCCAAAGTCACGAAAGCTTTTCCCTTTTCTAAAAATTAATTTTATAGTTTCAGCTCTTATATTTAGGTCTTTGATCTACATTGAGTTAATTTTGTATATAGCATAGGAAGGTGTCTAACTTGTAGATATCCAGTTTTTCTAACATCATGTTGACATTCATTTTTTATTTATAACACAAAGCAATTCAAACAGATGGTCTCTTAAGTCCTTTCTGGCTTTAGTGTTTTCTGATTTGTTTCCTTGAATTAGTTTAAAATAACTACATTCCAGTTTCAAATTGTGTCTCCTGTTTTATTTTAGAATACAATGACTAACTCTATATTTACTTCATCTATGACATTTGTAATTACATCATGTTCCTATCAACCATGATTTTTCCAGAGTGAAGGATCCTTGTCTTAGTCTTTCCCTGTAGATCTGTTTTCAGACTATCCTGTGATCATTCTCTTTCCTCTTTGGAATTTTCTCCAATTTTATAATACCCTCTTTGAACTGTGTTGATAAGTATTATGAGCAGTATTTTTAAAACAGGTACTGTGGTTTTTATATAATATAAAGATGGTTTGTTTTACGATTATTTTCTATTTCAATCCCACCAACCCTTTGAGGGAAAGACCTACGGTGAACTCCAGGGCCCCTTTCTTGGTCAGGATCCAGAGCCCAAAGATGTTCATTTTAAATTCCAATATTTTAAGTTCATGGTTTTAAAAATGTGAATTTTGCTTTGAGACTAGTATGCATTTTCTTTGAGTCTGGAGCATGATCCATATGCACAAGTGATCTATAAATCTTAAAAAGGGTTATTTGGATTGTGATTGAACCAATGATTATGTGTGCTATGTGCAAGACACTGTTCCAGAAATAAGGACAGAAAATGAAAGTGATAGATGTGTAAGTATTTGTTGAATAAACAAACATATGTATTTCCTACAGAATGGAGGGTTTGATATTTATCTTTTAGTCCACCTTTATAAATTATAGTGGAGGGGCTGGGGATGTGGCTCAAGCGGTAGCGCGCTCGCCTGGCATGCGTGCGGCCCGGGTTCGATCCTCAGCACCACATACCAACAAAAATGTTGTGTCCGCCGAGAACTGAAAAATAAATGTTAAAAAATTCTCTCTCTCTCTCTCTCTCTCTCTCTCTCTCTCTCTCTCTCTCTCTCTCCTCTCTCACTCTCTCTTTAAAAAATAAATAAATAAATAAATAAATTATAGTGGACAGGATTTTTTGTCCTTATTTATTATTTTATCTACTTAATCTATCACAGATGAAGAATGGTATCCTGGAAGTTTCTCATTGCATTATTTCTGTCAAATTTCTCTAGTAACTTGAATCCACTTTGCTTTATTTATATTGCTTTACATCCTATACTGATTGTGTTTTTTTTTTAATCACAATTACTGCTGTTTAGCTTCAGATTCTAACTTGATATTAAGATTGCTGTATATTATCAAAAGTGGTTTTAGCAGAAGAAAAGTTCTGTGAACTCCAGATGGTTTATATAGAGACCCATGAAGGGACTACTTTCAGAAGTATGGTTAAGATTCTGAGAACCCACCAGAACTGGGAGTGAGGGACATATTATCAGTATTGGGGAAACTTCACTGCCAGTAGATTCAAAAGGTCAAGGTGGAGAAGGTGTCAGATTTATTTTCACAACTACTACATTTGGCCTTATTACTGACCTCATGGTTTATGTTTTCTGACCTTTGTTTTTCTACACTGTTTTCTTTCTTTCTACAGTTTTTTTTTCAAACTTTTAAGAATAGTTATTGTGAAGATAAAATTACTATACTTAGTAAGATATTTAGCCATTTTGCTTGTGCAAGTTATCCCCTTCCTTGTGTTTGCAAATTTAATAGGGGGTTATATATTCCTCTCCCCGCAAACTCTATAAGCCTCTCTTATAGAGCTTTGTCATTGCAATCGATTTTACCCACATTTGCCATTGGATTCATATACACATTGAATCCAGTTCAGTGCCCACTTCAGGTTCTCGTGACAAAGCTTCCCCATTCTTTTTTTTTTTTTTTTACTCTTTTTTTAGCTTCCCCATTCTTAAGATTTTATTTTTGATTTGTTTTTCAAATTAACCACACTCTAGTTTTTCTATTAAAAAAATTTTTTTTTTTGCAGGAAGATCCAAGATTGGCATGCTTTTGAAACCTTGCCCTAGCTGTGAATATGCTGTTGCGCTCAAACACATGTGACAATTCAGCCGCATTTGATATTTCTCGAATTGTAATATTTTCTGTTTGAATCTTGCTTTTGAAGAGTCCTAGTCTGAGAATAATCCAATTTTTATTATTTTGTATTTATGATGTTTTCTTCCTACGCTTGAGTAGAACCGTTGATCCTGAGTTCAAAAATTTTGCAAAAAAATGTGCCTGAGTCCCTCTTCCCACTCTCTCTACTACACAGCAAAGCCTCTTGATCTCTTTGACACTAGCCAATTCTAAATAACTCTACCTCCTCATCTCATCTCCATCGCTTAGCCTGCTTGTGGTTTCTCTTTCGAAAACTAAGTCCTTGTAGAATTTGACATTGACTTCTTAATTCCTTAACTCTGAGTTCTAAAGAAATATCTTCATTTTTTTTAGCTTGATTTCTGTGTGGCATCAACTGCTGATTATCCTTCCTTTTAAAAACTCTTTTTGTCCCTCAGTTTCTACACCACTTCTCTCTTCTGACTGTTCTCCTAATGAACTCTCAGACCAACCCCTTCACCCTTACCAGCTCATTCTCCTCTACTGACCATTTCAGAATTATACCTGTCTTCCTGTCCTCTATCTTATTCTTTTTAAATCTCCCTGTGAAATCTCACTTATGACTCATGTTTCAACTGCTTCCTTATTTGCTTACAAATCTCAAACTGTTTCTAATTCTGTCATGTCTTCTGAATTCCTGCCTATATTTCTGACAGCTCCCAAGCACATCCCACGACATTGCCCAAACACAACTTCTGAGGAGTCTTGAAGTCCTCGGAGAATTTGGTCAAAAGAGTAACCTTCTTAAATTTACATGTGCACAATACTCTGCATGTAATTTCAGGGAGTTCTTGGACTGCCTGAAGTTCATCTGACTTCAGAATTCATGGTCCCCAAATTAACAACTCTTAGAGTAGAATAAACAGGATCAGAACCAGATAACATCATTTGGCAGTAGAGATTTTTCCTATGTTCTACAATCACACAGGCATTGGTTATCAACTTGTTCTAGATAAGACACTCTGTTGTGTTCTGAAACATATAACTTGGGATAGACTATAATTTTATACTCAACTTTCTCTGATTTTGATTCTAATTTTGGAAATATTGTTTTGGCCTATTGGTATCTTCGTTCTTCAAATGGATAGATTTAGAGAGAAATCAAATTTTCTAATGTCCTTTCATTTCAAGGTATCAGAAAAAAATAACTAGTTTCTCTTTAAAATATATACTTCCATATGATTGAATCTAGTAGAGCTCAGCCTGCTTTAAATGTCTGTTTCCCCACATCAGACCTTTGTCATCTGTTTTCTGACATCATGCCTTTGTCCATCCCTACAGTGATGAATTAAAGCAAATACCTGTGCATGAACCACAGTAAGCTGATGCTAGTGTTATGGAATACCAAGCAAGCACAGCATAAAAGTGAACTTCCATCGTTTAGCAGAACTTTCATTTCCAGATAGGAGAGATTTACATCTACCCTAACATCAGTAAGCCAACTACCTCTCTGTTTGACAGTACTCCTCCTTTGCCATTTTCTCACAGGTTTCATTTATTACTGTAAAAACTGTCCCACTCCCTTGGTGCTGGGGATGGAACCCAGGGCCTTGAACATGCTAGGCAAGCACTCTGTCACTGAGCTATGTCCCCAGCCCCAAAGTTCATATTTTTATAATTCAATTTATTCATCTGGTAACCTTCCTCCATCCTTTCTGGCATAGTTTCCTTCCTTCCTAAATTGATTCCATCTTTGGTGACTATACCAACACTGGAAAAGCATGTCAAATGCATCTTCAAATTCAGTGTCTAAGTAGTTTAATCTTCTCATAGCCTAGGAGATCTGAAAGCTTGATTCTTGATATTTCTATGATTCCACAACATTTCAAGCTTTCTCTCTGTCTACATATCCCAAGAAATTCTTAAGAGTAAACCCTTTTCTGATTGGAAAAACAGGGGATTGAGAAAATCTCTCCATTTCAAGCCGCTTGCCTTCACCATAGCATCTGTGGGCAGAACTGCCTGTTTCTCATCAGAATTCAATATGGTACCTGGCCAGAGTCAACATCCCTAAGGACAGTGCAATTGGTTAGGTTGGCATCTTCCTCATTTTCCTGACTATTCTCCTTTATGTTTATCAATTTATTTCTTAACTCTGTTAACCCGGCCAGATCCTCTTCCTCTGTGCCTAATTCTAGACTCTGTCTTCTTTTCAGGTCCTACTTGTATTTCTCATCCATTAAAAAATAATACACACACACACACACACACATACATGAAATATATACATATATACGTGTGTGTGTGTCTGTGTGTGTGTAAATTCTTGGCTTGCTTTGGCTTCTATCTGCCAGACCCAGTCAATTAACTAGACATGTTTTATTTTATATTAGTTACAACACAAAATCTAAAACTTAAGGATTCACAAAGTTATTTCCTAATATTTCTTTATTGAAAATCAGTATTCATGAAAAGGTATTAAACTTTTTCCCATTAGAAAACTCCATTTCTATGTAGGTCTGGACAAATCTTACTCCTTATACTGATAGACAAATGTAACTATCAATATTTATTTCTAGTTTTCTTTTACTTTCTATCATCACACATTTTTTTTTTAAAGATGTGGTCATGCATCGTCACTGTGTGTCAAGAACGCAGTTGGAACACACACGTGTCACACGCATTCTTTAAGTTTTGTTTGTGGAGGAAAGTTTTAACATGCATTCCCTGCTGGGGGAAGCCGAAGTCAGTGTGCATTTGACCTGGTACCAGTAGGAAGAAGGTGTTAATTACCATGTTGCCACGAGGTTTATGAACTGGCATTAACATCTCAGCAGGAGCAAAGGTGACACAATAGCCACTTCTGAGCAGAGGCAAGAAAAGCATCATTACATGCACACTTATTTTTAGCAGCAAAACCTCATGCTTTTTATTTTAGCGATACTGCACAAGTGTTATTTGTAAAGGCCATTACTCTATTAGTAGCATAACTGTCTTGCCATCTTTATTATCTGTGTAATTAAAACACAAATACTTTACTTCTTGGTGTAGCAATTCAATGAAAGTACTTGGTTAATATGTTAATTCATCTTTTAAATCTATTATAGGCACGCTGCAGTCAGCACTTTGGAGGTTTGGTGAACACAGCTGGATTTTAAGAACACTCCCAGCAGGGTTGAGAAACTAATTGCTCACAGTATTTATTTAAATTATTTAAAAAAATCTTTCCAATAATTGCATATATACTGTTTTTTGAATGCAATAATTACATACTCCAAAGTCAGTCTATTCAAATAAATTACTACTGTATTTTGGCCAATTTTCCTGATAGAATCTGTGCTAAGAGTGTTCTGTTTGGGGAATTTGATTTAGAACCATCAGGGAAGTCTTAATGATAAATCTAAGCATTTTAGGTCAGAGGCTCTGGAAAAGTTTCAGATAATATTATTTTTCAGTGAAAGCCAGTAAGGACTCCATAAATTGTAAAACATTTTAGGAGTCACATACTTGAGATTTAAGTATTAACCGCAGTTTTTTTTTTTTTTTTTTTTTTTAATGAAACACAGTTCTGACCTGCCTGAATTCTAATGTTAAATGAAAGAAGCAAGGGATTAAAATGATAGGATTACAGGACATGGTTCATGATTGGTTTAAAATGAATGAGCAGCAGTGTTAGTAACTTAGCCTGTGTCAGTTTGGGCCAGATTGCCTGGTATACATCTGTGCATCAGATGAACAAAGGCAAAATTGATTTGCAAATAGGAGTCCATCAGACTGCGATACTTCTGTGAAAAGGGGTGATCATTTGTGGTATCACTATTGAAGGAAAGGAAAAATCACAACTTTAAAATGGAAACCTAGTTGCTGTTAATGTCTGAAAATCTTTCTGGAAAAAAATAAGCTAATTAAAATATGTATAAGCAATGAATTAGTTCCATATGTAGAGACTGTAATATAAATTATTATCAGGACAGTTTTGGCAGAGTTGCACATTCTAACAGAATATTCTCCTATATTATAACATCTTCAGAGCACATATTCACATAAAGTTCTATTTTACTTATGAAAATTGAATGTATAAAAGGTTAATTTCACAAACTTTACAAAGGTAAGTAGTGGAGAATCAAGTATATCACAAAAGCTTTTTGAATAAACTGGAGGTAATTTAGCAAGGAATTATTTGTAGATTTTTTTTTCCACACTAATCTCCAGTACCTCTTTATGGCTTTAGGGCTTTGTGTCCCTAAAAAGATAATAACTGATTTAGAAATAAGTAGGATAAAAGGTGTTTTAAAGACATAATTAATGGAACACAAAATGAAAAATAAGTTCTAACTTAGTTTGACGCAATATTTAGTATAGTAATGAGACTGTCAGTTATTATTTACAATATCAAACTAAGTCAAAAGAAAAAAATGTTTAGGGAACTAAAGAACCTTAAAAATTCTTTCTCTTCAGGCTGGGGATGTATCCCAGTGGTACAGTGCTTGCCTACCACACATGAGGGTCTGAGTTTGATCCAGGACTCAAAAAATAAATATATCTAGTGTCTAATAATGTGAGGAATATCACGATATGAATATAGAATCATAAATTTCTTTTCAAATAAAGAAATATTTTAATATATTTTAATTGTGCTAATTTACCAATGAAATAGTTGTTTCAATTTTTGCTAGTTAAGCATGTATTGTAATTTGAGAAAAAGATGATTATGAGTTTTTGGTATAAGATTGTAACGTGCTTAAGACTCAGGAACATATTCCAACTCTCATTGCTACTCCCCTGCCCTTGACTGTGCTTCTCCTGAAGTCTTGGGCATCCAGCCCACCAGTTTCTACATTATATGCATTCTTCAGATATTGGGTTTTGTATTTAAAATAACCATCAAATAAACAGGCTCTTGTTGTTAGTGAGAAAACACAGTATGTGAACAATGTTAGCATGTGCTTGGTATTAAATAAGTGCCTGCTATATCTAATAACTCGCCTCTTCCTTATTACAGAATTTTCTTTGCCATGGTATTGGTACACATCATTTAAGGGAACAAGAGGGAAAGGTAGCATCCGTGACTCATTTTGTATGATCACTTTGTTCTAAAGGTTAAGTAGGTTTATATTTTGTTTAATTTAGAGTCTGGCACTATAGTTAGCAAACAGTTGGTATTGCTTGGAATTAGTAGTAATACTTGCATATTTTTTTGCAGTCAAATTCTGATTTTTTTTTTCCTTTTGGTTTCTGAAAGCTGAAAATAGGAAACTTTTTCATGAACTTGAGGTTGAAAAGTGCCTGGTAACCCTTTTGGGTTCTGAAAGTGATGGAACTAAAATTGCTGCTTCCCAAGCTATTTCAGCAATGTCTGAGAATTCAAGCAGCAAAGATTTTTTCAATACTCAGGGTAAGCAAACTGGAAACGAGCATTTTGAACTTTTTTAGATTACCATAGTCTAGAGTAGATAAACATTTTTAAAGTCTCTTTTTGCCTTTCTTTATCCATAGGGATTCCACAGTTAGTTCAGCTGCTCAGAAGTGACAATGAAGAGGTGAGGGAGGCCTCGGCCCTGGCCCTGGCAAACCTGACCACTTGCAATCCTGTCAATGCCAAGTAAGTGCAAAACTGCTGCGGGACCCCGACTTGTCAAGGATATTCCATGATCTAAGTTGTCTTAGTTTTAATATTTTAAGATAGTTACATGTTTTTTTCAGAGAGATCATCTTACATTATTTTTCCTGATCCCTTATGAAAATAGAATCATCAGATTGGCCTGTTTTTCCAAAGATATTATCAAATCTCAGCTATTTCCAAGTTTGTTGGGGAAACATGCTGGGCATTCATTTCAGGCACCAGGCTAACTCTTGTAGATGATTCTGGTGCAAGAAAACGTGGACAGTGCTGGAACTATCAGCACAGACAATGTCCTGGAAACATTTGATAAATCCATAAAAATGTAAAAGATCCATTTTGAAAGAAAAATGTAAGCATTAGAAAAGTATAGAAGCATTTTTAAAAGTCAATTAAGAGGAACATATTATAGACAAATGCCATGAAGAATGTTTGGGGGGCAGGAATGTCCTCTGTATTATGAGCACTGAGGTTTGTGATTTATATTCAACTTAAAAATTAATGATCAGGGCTGGGGATGTAGCTCAGTTGGTAGAATGCTTGCCTCGAATGCACAGGGCCCTGGGTTCAATTCAATCCCCAGCACCACACACACAAAAAATAATAATCATTATCAAAGTAACCCATCAACAAATGAGGAAACTGAGATTCTGCATGCTTACCTAGTTTTCCTGAATGCACATGTTCACCAAATAGCTGAGCTGGAAATTCAACCCAAATGTGTCAAATTGTAAAGTCTCATCTTTCCTCTATAGAATATAAGATTGCCTTAGAAAACAGGAAGAATTTTTTGAAGGCAACTTTCATAAATAAAATAATTATTTGCCCTCCTTACATCTCATTTGCTGTGTGACTTAACTTTCATTTATTATTGTTTTGTGACACGGTGACTAAGATTACCTTCTCCTAACCTGAAATGCATCCTTCTCTTCCCCCATTCAACCTATTTCTCAACCTTTCTTTCCCTTTCTCTACTCCCACACAAATATTTTATAAGGCCTTAATGGAATGACTGAAATTCTAACAAAGCCTGATTTTTTAAAAACAGCAGAAATGTATAGCATCAAAATGAAACTGTGCTCTTTTGTCAGCTACAATCTTTGACATAATAATTTCCTAAATTAAGGGTCCCGATTAGCTCTGTGAAAGCACATAAATTTCTAGAATATTGAGTAGTAGGAAGTAGTAATTTGAAGATAGCATATTCTGTAATTTTTCCAGAATAGTCATGCCACTACCAAAAATCTTACAGTGACACTAAAACACTTCTATCTCTAGTCCACTTAGATTTATATATTATCTAAAATACTTAATAGGCCCCTCGAGTGTATAGGTGCCTTGATTTGATGTGAGTTTGTCTGGCTTATATCACTTCACAGTTTTGTATAAAATCACAGACAATTAGGTTGGTAGGTAGTTCTAAAAGGGCTGGCTTCAGACTTTCTCTTTCAATTTAATTATCTATGTCACAGATTTTTGTCCTCTGACTTTATGTTCCATTTCTTCAACATAGAAAGGTCAATTAGGACTGAACAGTGACTAACCTCTCTCTCTCTACTATAGTCAACTTTAGTTTTGTAATTTGCTGTTATTCTTGTTAAGTTTTTTTCTCTCGTTAAATTTTAATTGCAGCTTTTTAAACCTATTATATACTGTCCATTCCTTTTTTATTTATTTATTTTCTAGTTTGTAATTGGTAAGGGGTTCCCTGGATGTTAGTTGAGGTCTATAAGAGTTTTTACTTTGAACTTTTTGAGCTAAAAACTACTGAAAATAAATGTTTTTGAGGAGTCAGATTTGACATGTTCTGCCAAAAGCTAAAGACTGGAGTAAAAAGATCCCAGAGGAATGAGCACAGATAAGCCATATTGTCAATCCTTCCAGCAAACCTCCCCAAGTATTAATTACTAAAGCCAGACACAACCTCGGTGACAATACAGATGACTGGTTTGTTTTAATAGAAAATGTTTCTACTCAAATTAAAAAAAAACAAAAAACAACCTGTTAAGCTCAGCATGGTTGGGTGTTTCCATCCTCCCCTTTAAGAACAGGCTACTGAATCCTCTTCCCCAGCAAGCACCGCAGCTTTGCTGCTAGGGTGCTTGGAACCAGGGTTTCCCAATTGCTTTTCTGTGATATATATAGTAAAGGAAGAAGGTAAAAGCTCAGAGCTAAGTCCTCTGTGTGCATTTGGTAGCTATTTGGGTATCTGATATTCTGTAGCCTAATTTTTAAAAATGTACTTAAGCACTGTATATAGCAGTTGGGGGTATGTTATAGCTTAACTTGTCTCCTAAACGCCCATCTTGAAATGAATTTCTAACTCTTGAACTCAGGGCTGCTTCTAGAATTGGATGTTCATTTCATGAATTGAGCAATCACTGGTGTGTTATAATACATGATATTGGTGTAATCTCCTTTATGTAATGGGTTTGGGCCAAGAAAGTGGTAGGAAAAACTAAACTTTCTAAATTAAAAAAAAACCAGCCAGAGGAAGGAGAAACATACTTTGTGATGTTTCTTTGTGAAATAGACAAATGCTTTTTTTCTTTTAATTAAAATGCTCTTATAATTTAAAAATAGTATTTTATAGTTTGGGAAAATTAATTTGTCATTTAATACATTTGGTCTCACATTTTCAGGCATCTTGATTCTTATGTCAAGAGTGGCATGACAGTGAGCAACGATGAATAAATAGCAGACCGTCCCCACCCCTTTGAGGAAGGTTTTTGACTCTAAAACCTTAACTGGTGCCCAAAGTCTTACCTATTGATGGTATTCTCTGTGAATAAGCCTTCTTATGTCCAGCTTTCTGGACATTTCAAATTTTACTTGTTCCACGACTAAAGCTTTAAAATTTTTGCAATGAATTTGAATTAGCATCTTCTAAAATCCTTCCTCCCACCCTTGTGACTGACCATACAGCTTTGGAGAGGAGGTTCAGGAACATCATTATAAGTGGTCCTCACAATGTTCTCAGGGCCCTTTAAGGACCATGGGACCATGGGCCTCATTCACTAGGTGCAGCTTGTGGGTGGCGTCCCTTGGGGATGCAGGTTGACCCTCTATTGGCAGGCTGTCAGTTGTTAGTTTTCACTGCTGCATGTGTATCTGGTTGGCAGAGCCTCTACTGTCCTCCCAGCCAAGATCCCCTTCAGATCCCTTCCTTTCTGTAAGTTAAAGGCTTGGCCTCCAGGTAACCAGCGGTATCTAATTTTATATAAAAGTCATTAGGGAGAACCTGAACATACTTTGGCTTCTCAGAGGTCCTCTCTGCCCAACCTCCACTAGAGTTCTCATATATGTCATGGATATAGGAAGCTCCCAGGTAGTTGGGTTATGCATAAATAAGATTGTAGTTTAAAAAATTATTATCAGGGGCTGAGATTGTGGCTCAGCAGTGGAGCGCTCACCTAGCACCCGGTGTGACCTGGGTTGGATCCTCAGCACCACGTAAAAAATAGGGGCATTATGTTGTGTTCATCTACACCTAAAAAAAATATTTAAAAATTATTAACAAACACAAATCCCTTTACTTACAAATAAGCTAATATTGTGGAGTAAACATTAAGATATATTCTGGAAGTGCATTCAAATTCCAAGAGTGTTTTTCTGCCCTCTTGCCTGTGATGCTCTTTTCCAGACAGCCTACAGCTCTTTCTCTCACCCCTCCAAGTCACTGTTCCAAGAGTCACCTTGGCAAAGAGGACTACTGTGAACACAGTGTTTAAAATTGCACCACAAACACACATACCAGGGATTGAACCCAGGGACATTTAACCATTGAACCATATCCCCAGGCCTTTTTTTTTATATTTGGAGACAAGATCTTGCTAAGTTGCTAAGGCCTTGCTAAGAGTCTGAGACTGTCTTTGAACTTGAGATCCTTGGGACTGGGATGCAGGGAGCCACTGCACCCTGCTTACATTTATATTCTTAATCCTCCTTTCCTGCTACCTTTTCCTCAGACTTATTATTTCTAACATACTATTTAACTCACCTACTTTGTTATTACTTATTTTCTGTAGCACCATCAGCATCCATATCTTTTTCTATTTAATTCACCACTACATCCCAAACATGTAAAGTAGTGCTCATCCCACAGCAAGTATTTTGGGGAAAATAGGTTTACATAAAAAAATGCAACCAAATGCAAAGAAATAGAGGAAAAAACAGGGAGTCTATTTCAAAGTCTAAGACATCCAGCAATGCCCATGACTTCAAATAATCAGTGTTGTTTTACTGTAATTTGGATCACAAAAAGAACAGTGGGGAAATAGTGGTTTACCTCTAAGAGACTTCTATCAATAGTTTTCATTCTTTATCATCTGCAGAATAAAGGTTTGTGGGGAAAAATATGACAAGACAATGAACAAGAATGAAAAACCTTAATTGAAAGCATTGTAGAGAATGATAACAGTTACGTTCATTTAATAGAAGTGAAAGGAGAAAGTAAAATTATTTTTAAATGAGTAAATTAAGAGTGAGAAGATAAAAACAGTCCCCATCTAAAGGAACAGATGAAAATGGAAACCAAGAAGCAATAATGAGTTTTATATAAACATGTGATCCATTTAGTTAACTTGGACACAGATGTCCTTTCTTGGTACAACATTAATATATTTGACAATGCTCACTGTGTAATACTTTTTGGAATAAAAGCTATTAATTTTTGAAATAGGAAGTATTATTTGGGGCTGAATTTCACGTTGGGTTACCCTGTACACTTCTATCCAATTAATCATATCAAAATTTCATATTATTTATGCAAGTACTGAGAGAATTACTCGTGGTTTACATCCTTCTGAGAAGCCAATCCTTCATATAAGGTATTTTAAACTATTAATTTATAACATCGCTGCCATCTGTTGGAGCTTATCAGAATTAGTTTTTAAAAGTCATTTCAAGAATGAATAGTTTAGTGTTTTTAATTTTCCTTTGCCAGTGTTACTAAATTTGGCCATTAGTAAACTATGACAAGTTAGAAAATGAGTGTAAATATAGGCAGGATATTTTTCAAAAGATGCAACTATTTTAGAAAATAAGATGCAATGAATAAAATAAAAATATAAAAAGTAACAGTGACAATCCTTTTGAAACTTACAGATATGTAAGTGAAAACTGGTTTTGCTATAAGTAAATGTAAAACTAAGACTCCACTGATTATACATAATAAATGTGTTAGATCATATTAACCCTAATTCTTCATACTTATTCTATGTTATCTCACAGAAGAACTGGGTGATTTCCCTAAATCTTAGAGACCATTTTATCTCCATTTCCTTGTTTATTATTTTTGGTACTCTTTCTTACTTTCCACAATAGCAGTGACCCAAGAAAGTTCTAAATGGTAGCATATAATTGCTACTTTAAAAAAATGATTGATTGATTCCTGGGCCACTGCCAAGCCTCCATAATATGGGAGACAAAGAGCTCTTCTCTAGGGACTGTCCTGCCATTGTGTGACCTATGGCCAGAACCACACAAAGGAAATGATGACATGAGTAGGGAGTATACCCCAAAGGAACTCATGAAATCCACAGAATGCCCCCAAATTATATGGATGTGTGTTTGAGTGCTTTGGAACTTTCTGAATGTCTTCATTATAAATAAATGTCCTTATCATATATGGAGGATCTGTTATTTCATATCATCAGTATTAAAAATTCTCTTTACTGACTTAAAAATAAAGACTAAAGAGTTTTCATGCCCACTAGAATTATTCATGGAGTATCATGCCTATGAAAGCCATATAGCTTATAGGAAACATGTAAAGAGTATCCCACATTCAGAATTTTATATGGTATTTCAGAAGTCAGAACCTCATATCAGGAAAAGCCAGTGCTGCACTTACAGTGACCAAACTCTTGAATGGTCACCAGTTCTGTTGGGGAAGACGGGGTCTTAAGGGATCACTACCCATTGTGTGTACAGAGAGCATTCGCCAATCCCCCACCCATTCTTGCCCCTTTAAATAAAGGAAGGAAATGTATTTTTGTATTTGTTTTTTGTCATTTCTTTTATTTCTTTTAACTTGTAGATTTTAGACCAATGCTCATTCCTTGCCCACATTTTACTGTGGAATGAGAACTGTGAGGCAGAACCAATGAAGGTCACTTTGAAAGGAAGGGGGGGGAAAAGCTCTCTCGAAGTTGGCAAAACACTAAGCTTCTCTTCTCCCTCTCCATCCGTTTGCAGGAAAGGGTGATACAAATCCCTTTGAAATGGCTAAATATGTGTACTACTGCCCTTTGAAAAATAAATTTTAACTCCCGGTGCCTAGATCATTCCTCTGGGCCAACACTCAGGTTCACTGAGAGCAAGTAACCTTGTTAGTTGGAGTACTTTCTTTTAAGGCAACATTGACCACAGAAAAAATACGCGAAAAGTGCAAACTCACATTATAGACCTGATGCATAGGTTGGACCTAATGCCAAAGATGTGCAGTTATTGTCTTTGTCGCCCAGGATATTTCCTAAGAAAGACGCTTTCTGCAGAGCTCAGGTTTTCCCGGCTTGCGCAGCAAGAGGAACCGCGTCTTCATAGTGACCCCTAGTGGCCGTTCTGGGGGAAGTTGGGGGAGGGGCGAGAAGCAATGGCAGAGTCGCTGTATCTCAATGAAACTCACACCAATTTAAGACACTAGGATGGTAATATTTTAAAACATGATCTGGGAAACATTTTATTGTGATGATTTTGAAGAGGAGAGATGCAACTGAGTAGAGTCATTTCAAAATGTTTTGACACCTTCCTTGTATGGGCAGATGAATATCTGCTGTGCTATATGACCACATAAGACAAATATAATACATTCAAACCACATTAATAAATTTAATTGCTATCACAGTTTCCCTAGAGTTGATATTTGCTATTGATTCTATATAATAGAAAAGATAATTTGGTTAAAATTCTTATTAACGTAACTTTGTTATAAAATTCTAAATCCTTTGAATTAGTGTGTTCACAATGTGTCTTGTCACATAAAGAGAGCTAGTTTTAGGAAGTTCCATTTGTACAAAGAATGATTTAACTTTTTATTATTAAGAATGAGACTTCAAATAATTTAAAGTGTTATTTAATACTTTAAAAGTCCTTTGGTATTTTAGAGATAAAATAGATGAAAACCATCTTCATACTAATCTTGTGTTATTCCATCATTATTTCCATCCAACTTTACTGCTGATGCTTTTCATTTCTACTCCTTAAAAACTAGATTCCTCTCTGATAGTCTTGTTATTACATTGATTATATTTGATTGAAAACAAACACTGATTTCAAAAACATGCGAAATGAAAATATGAACTTTGCAATAAACTCCATATCCCCGTTTGGGGTCAGCTGATTCCTCCTAAACCTTAACAAATAGTTTGCATTTGATTAACTTCCAGCTTTGTGAGGCTCGGAAAATCTCATAAAATGTTCAATTAGAAAATCATCTGTGTGATTTTTGTAATCTACAGAACAAAGACTGATATCTGCATACCATCATTTTAAAGTTCCTGGTACTTTTGGGTTTAATTTCTAGCATTACTGATTTTCAGAGGAAATGATCAGTTTGGATATCTTATATTGTGTGATCCTCTCGCTTTTAGTTGGAAGCATACTTGAGCATATATGTACATTTATTTTTATTCACCCTGAATGTGTGTGTGTTGGGGGTGGAGTCAGAAGGAAGGGAACCTAGGGCCTCATGCATACTAGGCAAGTATTCTATTACTGAGTATACTAATTATGGTAGTATTCAAACTACCATAGGCCAGCAGTCCTGTTTCTGTTTTTTTATTTTCTTGAAAACACTGTGCTTGTTAATAACTAAGCAATTGATAAATATAAAATGATAATGGATTGAAAGTCAAAAGACCCTGCTTTTAATCCTGTGTCAGTTTATTAACTTGCTTCATGAACAAGTTTTAATCTGTCTGAATTTTATCTTTCTTGTTATTAAATAAAAACCTCCAAAGGAACCTAGATTATTACCCCACTATTTTATGCATCTAAATGATTTTCCTCGATGTAGCATTGGATTCTAGAACTCAGCTTCCAGTAGGGGGTGGAGGGAATCCCTGTCTGTGGCTTTTTCACTGTGTCTCAGATTCACCTACTAACCTAGATGTCTTTTGTAATCAGTTCACCATTCTCTGGGGGTCCTTCGCGTGCTAGGTTGCTCTAGCTGTAGGAGCACAGTAGGGAAGGGGACAAATGTTCCATGAAGCTGATTTCATCAAGCTTACATTTTAGTCAGGGAGACACATACACAGGTCACTCTTAATGGTAATTTCAGAAGTGATAGCAGTATAAATAAAATAGAGCAGCACAGTGTCATAAAAAGGGACATGAAAGGGTCTTCAAAGAGGTCTTAGGGAATGACATGGAGCTGGTCAAGGAAGTGCTCTCTGAAGAAAGATATTTGAGCTGATGAGAATAAGCCAGTCCTGGGCCAGGGATATAGCTCAGTGCTAGAGATTTTTTTATTTTCTGTCAAACTAGCATATTCACCGTCCTTATTATTTTAGTTAAGAAAATCAACAACATGGTATATCTCATTTCTTTGGGATTGTGTCTTTTGCCATCTATAGATAATGGGTAAATAAGCTGCAGAGGTCACTGAATATGAATATCCTAAACCCTAACCACAATTCTTGTTTTATTAGGAGACAAGTCATCCATGTGAAGTGAAGAGAGTTGTTTTTCCTGATGGCAGGTAGTTAATTGCTGGCAGGGCAATCTAGCTTTTGAAACCAAGGGGAGCATGTAGGGAAATGAAGAATTGTGATTGAACAGATAGGTCAATAAAGACTCCGTGTTACTCCGTGTAAGGAAATTACATTTGATTTCCCCAGACTTTGATTGACTGCCTCAGAATCAGTAACAAAAACACCTGTGCTATTTTTGGAAGGATCAGGTTAACAAGACTAGTCTCTTTGTGGTTCTTTTGGAGAAGCCACAATGCCAGAGGAGGTGAAACATAAAAGAACATTCTGGAGGTCTCAAATCATATCTGCTAAGGCCCATCAATACACGTAAAATAGCACTTTTTTTTTTTTTTTTTTTTTTTGTACTTGGGAGCCCAGGGGTACTTCATCATTGAGCTATACCCCCAGCCATTTTACATTCTTTTTTCTTTTTTGAGACAGGATCTCCCTAAAATGCCTAGGCTGCCTTGAGCCTGTGATACTTCTGACTAACCTTCCTAAATATCTGAGATTACAGACAAGCACCAGTATGTCGGGGGTGGGGGGAGTTCAGATATTTCTTAGAGGTTTTGTTTGTTTGTTTGTTTTGCATTTTTCTTATTTTGCTATAGAAGTCAAAACAGTTTTGACTGGGGTTATATTTTACCTTAATTATGTGTTATTTTAAAACCCTTCATTTAAAGCATTTACCTGCAGTTAATTGTGATTCTCTCCTTTAATAGTAAAAAGAAAAAACAACAAAAACAAAAACCAAAAAAAAAAATTCTTTAAATCATATTTCTTTAAAAAGGGACAGATTCTCTTGGCCAGTTTTGTCAGTCCTGGAGTTGAGCCAGAGTTTGAGGGCACACATCACCTGACTGTAGCTATGGGGCTACAGTCAGGTGATGGCTGCTTTGGGCCCTGAAAGTGACCAATTTAGCAAACACACCCCACTTCTGGGATCTTTGCTTTTGTTGAAAAGCTGGCTGAAACAAGAGTCAGGAATCCTGTTCTCCACATTCCAAATCTAGAGGGGCCAACCAAGAGACCTGCTTATCATATTGGACAGGGTTCAACCAATGCTGATTTACTGTTAGCCAGCAAGGGTTAAAAATGCCACCTCTGAATTGCCACTACACATGCACCTTTCCTGACCACTTGCAGCACGTCTTGCCACCAATATGTCTTCCTCAGTGTGACAAAACTCTCAGAGACATATGAAAAAGTCATGCTGGTGGGAATGGTTGTAATCACTGTTAACAAACAAGGTTCTTATTGCCAATATTACCATCTGTTCCATCGGGTTCCACATATTACCCTGTATGTGGGCTCTGTTAAACAGATTTCCGTACTACTCAAGGTCACCCTTGATTCATGTAACCAGCTTTTACAGATGGGTCGCATGTGAATCTCAAAACTGCAGTAAAAATCCAATTCCAAGAGATACCAAATGGTGTCACCTGATGACACCCTCAGAGTCAACAATGTTTGCAAAGACAAAAAAGAGGCATCTCTCCATATATGAATTAAATATATTCCTAAGATCCATAGTGCAAACTTTCGTTTATGAAACTTTGCTTAAAAATTACCCAAAATTACTGGAGAAGCATTAAGGATGGGGAAGAAATGAACCAATTTCAAAGATAGCTGTAAGTGATAAAAGTGGAGATCCTGATTTTGTTGGATCATATTCTTTCTTTGGAACTTAAAGCTGAGCAAAGCACCTTTCCCCCTCACTCCTCTTTAACGCATGCAGAGGTTTTTCTTCACTCACCTTGAGTTAATTTAGGTCAATTAAAGTATTTTGATCTTCTCAGAACTAGAGATTTAAATAAATCTCAAATATTGTCTTTAAGAAGTACTACCAGATGTAGGCAAATCACAGAGGAAGGACTAATTGATGAAAAGGGTCAGTGATGGTTATGGGCATCTGCAGAGAAAGGAGAGTTACACAGGAACTGAAGAGGGAACTAAAGGCAGAAGTACAGGAGGGATAGGGAAGGGTATTTCAGACAAAGTGAACAAAGACAGCCACGAAATAGCACAGTATATTTCAGTGACCTATTGACTCACTGACTCATTTGTGGAATTGAATTTCTCCTCAGGAGCCATTCTGTGAATTGTTTTTATTTTTTGTATCAGGGATTGAACTCAGGGATGCCTAACTACTGAGCCACATCCCAGCCCTTATTTTTTATTTTGAAACAGGGTCTCATTAAGTTGCTAGGTTCTCAATAAGTTGCTGAGGCTGACTTTGAACTTGTGATCCTCCTGCCTCAGCCTCCCAAGCTGCTGGGATTACAGGCATGCACCACCACACCCAGCTGCAAATGTTTTTTCATTGTGGGGCTTTGGGATGTGAAAGATTGCTTAATTGCTCAATTCTAACCCATAAAAAATGCAGTAAAATAATATTTTTAAATTGTTACTTTTCTCTGATTATGCCAAAACAATTTTTTTTTTTTTGGTAAGGTACTAGAGATTCAACCCATTAGCACTTTATCACTGAGTAGATTCCCAGCCCTTTTTATTTTTCATTTTGAAACAGGGTCTCACTAAGTTGTTGAGGGTGTCACTAAATTGCTGAGGCTGGCTTTGAATTTGCAATCTTCTTGCCTCAGCTTCCCAAATTGCTGGGATCACAGGTGTGCACCCCATTGTGCCCCCCATTAAAATATGATTTTTTAAACAAAAAGAAAAGTTCACATTTAGTAAACAAAGCCACTGAGCTCACCTTTAAAAAGAGACCAGTTTGGGGATCAAGTAATGTTTCCTTGGCCAGGCACCATGATACATACCCACAATCACAGCTGAGGTAGGAAGACCGAAAGTTCAAGGCCAGTCTCAGTAACTAAATGAGAACCTCAGCAATTTAGTGAGAATGTATCTCAAAATAAAAAAATGAAAAGGGTGAGGATGCAGCTCAGTGGTAAAACACCTCTACAACCAAGAAAAGAAAAAAAAAAGAAAAAGAGAAGAAAAAACAATCTCTTGAAAAAGACATTTGTATTGGACTATGAAAGTTGAATGGGAATTATCCAGTGGGAAGAGGATATCAGGAAGTGGGAAAAGCACATGGGAGTACTCTGAAGTGAGAAAGAGCCCAGCACATTGAAAGTCTCTGTGGAGGCCATATAATATATTTGGGGTTTATCTTGAGCGATGGGAAACCTTAAGTGTTTTAAGTAGAGAAGCAATATAATTGCATTTGTGATTTTAAAAGATAGCTTTAGTTGTAAGATAGAGAAAGGACCAGGGTGGGGATGAGATTAAAGGTGCTCCTCAACTTACAATGAGTATTCCTATAAATCCATTGTAAGCTGAAAGCATCTAAGTCCAAAATGTATTTAATACAGTAACTTTCTGTGCACTGTAGCTTAGCAACACAGCATCCTGTAGGTACCAGTTGTTTACTCTGATGATCATTTTGGCTGACTGGAAGCTATGGCTCATGAGTGATACTCAACATGGTGAGAGAGTACCTTACATTACTGACCTGGTAAAACATGCAAATGTGTGGTTTCTATTGAATGTACATTGCTTTCACAACATTGTGAAGTTGAAAAATCATAAATTGTAAGTTAGGGACAGTCTGTATTTAAAGAGGCTGTTGGATTAAATTTGGTAGAATGATGGACTGAGGAGTGAGATTTGAGAAAAAATGGAAGAGGAAAATAGTCAGGACCCGGTAATAGATTGGATATACATGACATGTCAAACTTCATCTTTGTTTACATATGTCACATGATGTAAACAGATATTTTTATACATTTCTAGGTTTGCTTTTTAGGTTTGTTTTCAATTTACATTTTAAACTCTTACTTGATTAAACTTCAACTGGATGGAGACTCATGATAGCAAATATCAGAAAATATTTTTAAATTATTTGTGGTGACATATGGCCCTATAATTCTGGATTTTATAACAAAGCTGTTTGACTTCTGTCCCATTCATTTGGATAATACTATACTACTTAGGAAACTGGAATGTTTTTAAATTGTGACAGTCTTCAGCCTGTTTCCCTATTAGAGGCAGAGAAAAATAAAATGTCTTTAGCTTGAGAGAAACAAAAATAAGGCAATTATTTTTGGTAAAAAGTGCAAGTTCTTCACTTTTTCTATGAATGAAATTAGTTTTCTTAGGTAAGAACAATAGTTTAATTTTCTATGATTAAGTTAATTTCAGGTGTTCTTTTTTCAGACTTAGAGCTGGACATAGCAAATGAGGGACAGATAATGTGCAGATAATGCCGGTGGTTCTTCCCAGATGTGAAGGCAGGATTTGTCTTCCTGTGCTGGCTTTTATGTCAATGTAATAAAAGCTATCTTCCCTGTGTACTAGAATCTTTGGGTTTTTAAACAGCTAGATTTTTATGTACTTCCCTTTACTGCCTCCATAAAGAGCAAAGAAAAGAGCAGAATGCAGAGATATGGAGCAATGCAAAATGTGTCTTCATGCAGGAGAAGGAAGGCAAAATCAATGCAGCAGGCTGAGAAATCTGTCAAACCTGATAGAAATTCCTGTATTTGACCCAGTAATTCTTAGTTTCTTGGTTTCAAGAGAAACTAGAATGATGGGGTGTGATCCTACATACTCATTGAATTTTCCAAAATCTCTTGGATGCACATAAAAGACAAAGCCTTTGAGGACTTATTTGGTATGCATGTTCTTAAAATACTTCTGGCTTCTATCACAGAAGCCGTTGAAATACCTCCATTGTGTGCTGTTTCTGAACTTGCGAAGATGTTTTAAAAAGTGAACATTGTCAAAGAGAAAAATAAAAAAAAAAAACCCTGTCACTTGATAAAGGAATCATGCATTTTGACCAAGGCATGTTTATGATGATTAAAAAATATAAAGTATATAATTTAAGGGACTGATTGCATTAGGTGCCTGAAAAGTTACTCAAAAGGGAAAATGATCTCTGAAAATATTTAAATATATATTAGTTAGAAAATATACAGAATTTAAAATTCCAGGGACTGGGAGTGTATCTCAGTAGTAAAGCACATACTAAGCATGTTCGAGGCCCTAGATTCTATTTCCAGCAACAACAATGGTCTTGCTATAAGTATCTAAAATTCAATGTTTTAACTGTAAAATATGTATAACTTGAAAAAATATGAGAAGTTTCTGGTAAACTAAAAAATTAGAAACTAAAAATTTTTCCTTATTCAATTAATAATAGGAGAGAGAATTAAAAGTGAAACTATCTTAACGAGTGTTTATTTTATCAGAGAATTAAAAATGAAATTGACTTTTTAAAAATACTTATTTCTTTAGTTTTTAGGTGGATACAGTATCTTTATTTCACATTTATGTGGTGCTGAGAACCAAACCCAGCGCCTCACGCACGCTAGGTGAGCGTGCTACCACTTGAGCCACATTCCCAGGCCAAAAGTGAGATTATCTTAACGAGTGTTTATTTTATCCCCTGGGAAAGGAAACTGAATGCTAGCCCTTGGGCTATCATAGTGAGATGCAGGGCCTTCCAACATTTTATACAAAACAAGTAAACATTGGTTATATAACAGTCAGACAAAGTTTAATTTTAAGAAACATCTTCCCAGAGAAAGAAAAGAAGATATCACAAGAATGGTCGGTAACTATACACTAAGGCCTGGAGAAATGGAATTATGCTTTGCTTAACCTTGGGATCAGTACGGTGTGTTTGATGGAATCGGACTGATGGACTGGTATACATAAGCCAGAGTGGGAAGTGGCCCTTCAGAGCCAACACCAATGGAGTCCGTCATTCTCCAGAGCTGCCTTCCCAGCCCATGGCATTCCTGTCCAACCCTGTTGTCCAGCTTCCTTCCACACCAGTTTGTGCCAGAATCACAGCCTCCCTTCACCATGGGCTACCAGTCTCTTTACCAGGATCTTAATTGCCATTGGCTCTCTTAGGGACAATTGTCATAACTTCCGTTCTTGAGGTCTCCAATCCTCACAATCAGCCAATTTAAGTGACGGTGCCAAATTAAATGCCTCAGAATGCAGAGTGGTGGCTTAAATCATGTAGTCTCACCTTTTTTTTTTTTTTTCAGTTTTGGTTATTATGTGATCTTAAATGAAAAAAAATGTGTAAAATGTAAACTTAAAAGAGTTGTTCATATTATTGGAATTTTTATGATCTTGATTATCTCTATTAACATGATAATTAAAGTGGATTTTTTAACACATGATTCTGGGTCTTCATTTAAAACCAGGATGCTCTGTATATCTTATTGTTTGAACAGCTTGATCTCATTGCTTGAACATCATCTATTTAAAGCAATTCCAAATATTAAAGAATCTAATTAAGTGGTCTCCCACTCATTAAATACTCTAATTTTCATTTTTACTCTTTTGTGAGATTTTTAAATGATTAAAATGCAGAGACCATAGAAAATACTATGTTCTTAAAAGACAGTTATTAAAGAAGTTTTCTAATTGTGAAAAGAATGTTAAGATATTAATAGCTAACTGTAGCCCTCGGAATAGGAAATTTAAAAATTAAATGTACCTGCATTCCTAATATTATCTATAGCAACACCATGATCTTGATCTTTGACATTTACTTTGTAAAATCAAAATTCATATGTAAAAAATGTGCTGGTTTTAATCATTTTAGCCTCTGCCTACAAATAACACACTCATTTCAAGAAAGGGAAGATGATCTAAAGAATTTTAATTTATATCAGGAGTTTCTATGCTCCCTTATTTTCCCTATTTAAAGTTTTGTTTCCCCTAACAGAGTCTAATAGATTTTCTTCGAACAGAATTTCCCAGTCTTATAAGTATCACTGAGGAAAAAAATTAAAAAGTCTATTTAATAGAGTTCCTTACAAAGTAATATGCATATTTTTTTCCTATAACCAAAACCTGTGGAAATTGAAAAAAAAAAAGGATTATTTTAATTCATTCACACCTGAAATTTTCCCAGACTCTGCTTACCACCGCACCTAATTCTCGGTTCATTGTATGACAAATTAATTTCTAAAATCGTCATTTCTGTGTGCATTTGCTGTATAAGCTTTGTTGAATGCTCCAAAGATCATTTTTTGAACTCAGATGAATCGCAATCGTTTCTCCCTCATTTACTCAGTGCTGCTGCTGAAGCCGACGGTATCGATCCACTGATAAACATCCTGTCTAGCAAACGAGACGGAGCCATTGCCAACGCCGCCACCGTGTTAACCAACATGGCCATGCAGGAGCCCCTGCGCGCCAGCATCCAGGGCCACGACATCATGCACGCCCTCCTGGGCCCGCTGCGCTCTGACAACCCGGTGGTGCAGAGCAAAGCCGCGCTCACGGTGGCTGCCACCGCGTGCGACGTGGAGGCTCGGACAGAGGTGAGACATTCATTCTGGTTTTCCTGCTCAGTACCTATTAGTGGATGCATTTGAAACATTTTCAAGTACGTGAGCCTTTCTGTGATTTAAGTCCTTTCATAACTGGAACACCACATTGAAAAAACAAGTTGGCATTTTGTGCAGTTTGGGGGTTGGTTGGTTTGTTTTTCTAAGCAGTGCTGAGCAATGAACGGAGGGCCTTGCACACTCTAGGCAGGCGCTCACAAGTTGGCATTTTTAAATAAAGAAGGTGAGTAAATCCTAGCAACCCAGCAATTCTGTTTCTATGTGAGATTCTCTCACCTCTGCATACCAGGAAGCATTGTTTATAATATCTAAACAACTGGAAACAAATCATTTGTCCCAGTGTTAAGAGAACGGATGAATAAATTATGGTGTATTCACAAAATTGACTCTCATGTAGGTCAAAATGAAATGAACCACAGCTTGACATCAGCAGGAATGAATTCCATCAACCTGATGCTGAGTAAAGACAAGTGGTAGAAAACAATACTTACGATTCCGATGCAGCATTCAGAAATTTGCAAAGCTAAGCTCTATGTTGTTTAGGCATCCAAATATATAAGTTAAAATGATAAAGATAAGCGAGGTAATAATTAATCCCAAATTCCAGAAAATGGTTGCTCTGGGGAGATTTAGGGAGTGGATGTGATTGGGAGACACACACAAGGGTTCAAGGTCATTGAAATGCACCATGGTAGACAAACAAGACTGCCTTTTATTAGGATTATTTAAATTACACATGTAGATTATATTCTGGTGTTTCTTTTGTACATCATAAACTTTAAACATAGAAGTTTTTTTTTAAGAATGATCATATAAAAATCTTGGTGCTTATGGTGATATTAGTATATCTTTACTAAAATTTGATATAAACTTACAAAGATCCTTTTTCTCTCAATTTTTGCCTTTTGAAATGTGTTACCATTGAACTCATTCAAACACTCAAGGACTTTGTTCCTTTTACCCAATAAAAATAAGGAAAGTTAACATTTACCGAGCACCTACTCTGTGCTAAGCATTCAAGCCTTAGTGAAATAGGCGTGTTTGCAATCCAATTTACAGATGAGGAAGAGAAGGCTTAGAGAAATAAGATATGCAAAGCAGAGTTAGAAAGTGACATGAGAGCACACCCAAGTCCAGAGCCCAAGTTTGATACTCATGCTATCCTACTCATTTTCCTTTTGTTTCTTAGATATGTATTCTCTCTCCTTCCCTTATTCCTGTTACTCATCCATTCAGGTATCCACCAGATATTTATTTGTCAAGTACTATGTGCCAGGCACTCTGCTAGGCACTGGGAACACAGTGATAAACTCAAGTGTTATGACCACATTTTCCTGCATGAGTTTGCAGAGCAGTCCGTCTAGTTCCTGGAAGATTGCAGAAGGCTCTTTATTGCTTTTGCTCCTCATACCTCCTCCAGACCAATCTTTCAAATATGTGATCTTCATCACACCATTGCAAGTCTCCCATGGCTTTCCACTGCCACATAGTAAGGGTTAAAGAGCTTAGTGTTACATTCGAGAGCCCTGGATGATCCTCACCTGCCTACCTATTCAGCCCAAATTCCAGCTCTTCCCAGGTAGAACTCTACACCCCAGAAATACCACACTATTTGTTGTTCTATCAGAATGTGCCATTCTCTCACTCACACCTCCTTGATTTCTCTGCATGGAAAGCTAGTCTCTCTGTCATCCATCTGATAGATTCCTCTTTCTCTTTTGAAAGGCAGCTCAGGGGCTGGGGATGTAATTATGTGGGAGAGTGATTGCCTAGCATGCATGAGGCCCTGGGTTGGATTCCCAGAACCACAAAAATAAATAAATAAATAAATAAACAAATACAGATCAACTATCTTGTCCTACATGAATCTTTTTTTTTTTTTTGTCTTCAAAGTTGAGTTCATCATCCTCTGTGCTTCCATTACACTCCACACGTCACTTCCTTTTTGTCCCTTTTGCACTTTATGGTTCTTGTGTGAAGGACTATAGGCTCTTTGAGGTTTTGAAGAAGGGAACTGAGGTTTTTCTTCCGTGTGTCTGGGTCATTGACATATACCTAGTACATACTGTAGACTAGTGAATGAGAGCATGCGTGAATGGAGGAATTAATAAATGAATTAGGTATTTACCAAGGGAACACATGGAGTTTGATAACTATCTTGTGTTTTTCCCAGAAACAAAGATATTCAGAAATTTGACTTGCTAAGCATAGGGAGCTAAAAGAACTTTTCTGAGCTGCCCAAGTTACGTTTGCTAATGTGAAAGTCTTGCCAGAGTCTGAGTTTGAGACAAGAATGACTGAAAGTGGAACATTGTCCACGAGGGCTCTCAACTTTGGATATTGTCTTTGGTACTAATATTTCATAGAATATTATTTTGGTCCTCCCGGCTCCAATAATACAGTATTGCATTTTATTTATTTTATTTATTTTATTTATTTATTTTTTTGTGTGTGTGTGATACTGGATTGAACCCAGGGCCTTGTGCATGCAAGGCAAGTACTCTACCAACTGAGCTATATCCCCAGTCCCAGTATTACTTTTCAGACCTGAGACAAGAGCTCTGTCAGATCTTTTTTTTTTATTATTCCTGATTAGAACAATTTTACACATTAGTAATTTATTTAAAGTAATTAATGTAGCTGCTTCAAATTCTTTTCTTGTTCTTTTTCTTCTCTACTTCTTAAAGAAATAAAAGGACACTGTGCAGATAGCAATGGTGGGTCTTTTTCTAGAGAATTGCTTCAATATTGCTCTGGCCACACTGCTAGCTTGGTGACTGTGTCCAGTGATGTGGGTGCTGCTTGCCCACACTGATTGCTTCTAATCCAGCCTTGGGATTGTATTAGTTTCCTGTTGCTGCTATAACAAATTATCAACACTTAGTAGCTTAAAGCAATAAAAAGCTATTATCTTACACTTTGGGAGGTCGCAAATCCAAAAATGGGTCTTATAAGCCCAAGTCAAATTGTTAACAGGACTGTTTTCCTTCCGGAGACTTTAGGGGAAAGTCCATTTCCTTACCCTTTCCAGCTCCTCGAGTCACTTGCATTGTTTGGCTCATCTATTCCCCTCATCTATCTGCACAGCATATCACTGCAATCTCAGCTTCTATCACAGTTTTTACTGCTTTGGCACTCCTGTCTCCTCCTTGGAAGGATCCTGGTATTCATATTGGGCCCACTGGATAATCCAGGATAATCTCCATCTCAAATTCCTTAGTTTTATTCCATGTACCAAGGAATAAGCACACCATTGTGTGTGGGGGAGGGGGCGTTACTCAGACTACCATAGGACCGAGTGAAGATTCAGTGTTCAGGAGCAGAGTATCTCAGCACAGAGCATCTCTTGTGTAGGCAGTGAGAAGATAGACTCCTTCCTCACCCACCCTTACCACATGCCATCATGCTGAGTTCCCTCTGTGGGGGTCTCATAAAAAATGGGCTCCTGTCTATAAAGGTTTATAATTGATTTTCCCCTAAATTTAAGAACTCTAAATAGAGACACATTTTTAGATCATAAAAACCTTTAACAGCTGAGCACGGTGGCCTATGCCTATAATCCCAGCAGTTCAGGAGGCTGAGGCAAGAGGATTGTGAGTTCAAAGCCAGCCTCAGCCACAGTGAGGCACTAAGCAACTCTGTGAGACCCTGTCTCTAAATATAATACAAAATAGAGCTGGGCATGTGGCTCAGTGGTAGAGGGCCCAACAACAACAACAAAAAAAAAACTTTAACAATCAAACAATGAGGTTTTTTTTTTGTTGTTTTTAAGCATGTTTATATTCTTAATGTGTTAAATTTTGGTTTCTGCTTTTAGTTAAGAAATTGTGGTGGACTGGAACCCCTGGTGGAGCTCCTGTATTCCAAGAATGACGAGGTGAGAAGGCATGCCAGTTGGGCTGTGATGGTCTGTGCCGGCGAGGAGCCAATGGCGGTGGAGTTATGCCGCCTTGGGTGAGTGGATGCCATCTCAAGTCTCCAGCTCAGACGAGGAGCTGAAGATGGGAAGCACTGCCTAGAGGCAGGCGTCCTTCCCCATCCCTCCCCATCAGCTGCCCCACTGCCCTTTACCCAGCCAGCTTCATTATTTCCTTTCTCACTTCTCCATCTTGATACATGTTGATTTCCTCTGCTGTTGCCAAACCCAATCTTATTTGTCTCTCAATTTTAAGACTAAAATAAAATAGGCAAGTGATGATATCCTTTCAGTTTTTCTTCCCCAGCCATCCAAACCTTTTTTGTTATTATTTTTTTTTAACCAGAATTATCTGATTAACCTACCTGGCCTAATCTGTTCTTCTTACAAACAGCAGATGAATTTAGTTGCCCTTAGCATAGCAGCAAACAGGGTTTTACAATTACTCTACTAATTCCTAACCATTTTTATTTTTTTGTATATACTGTCTGGTTACTTGAAAAGGTTGGGGTCCAATACTACTTTTGTTTTAAATAGACAATGATTCTTTTTTTCCCCTAAAAGTGTTTGTGATAGCTAGCTTTCTACTACCGCAACAAATATCTGAGATGAATCAACTTACAAAGAGGAAAGGTTTGTTTGGGCTCACTGTGTTGGAGGTTTCAGTCCATGATCAGTTGGCCTTGTTGCTTTGGGGCTAGTGGCATCCTAGCAGGAAGTAAGTGGCAGAGGATGGGACTAGGGTTCCAATATCCCCTGCAAAGGCATGCCCCCATGATCTAACTTCCTCCTACTAGGTCCAGTCTGAAAGGTTCTACCACCTTCCAAGAGCACCAAAGACTGGAAACCACGCCTTCAACACATGAGCTTCTGGAAGACACTTAACCCAAACCACAATAGTTTTTTGTTTTGTTTTGTTTTGTTTTCACGACCGTTTGAATATGAGTCACTATCTGGCATATATGTTCTCCAAAAGGGTTGATTTGTCTTCATAATTTTGTCAGTTTTACCTTATCTAGATGGATCGGGAGGCATTCAGCTTTGCATCTCAATTCCTTCAGAACCTTAAGCATATAAGTGAGAGAGCTCAAGGTTGGATTTCTCCTAGAAAGCAAATAATGTCTTTTGCTTTTATTGACAGGGCTATAGATATCCTTGAAGAAATTAATCTATCAGTGAGACGAAAAAATAAATTCAGTGAAGCAGCTTATAATAAATTGCTCAACAATAATCTCTCTCTGAAATATAGCCAGACTGGCTGTTTGTTGTCAAATAACATAATTAGTGATGGATTCTATGATTATGGTCGGGTAAGTGACAGCACTTATTGTGTTTTAGTATGTAAAGTAATAATTTTTCCTTTAATCATGATGCCATTACATGGCCATTTTATGAGCACTATATATAATTTATATTTTTAGAAGCAGAAATTTGAAAATCAGCACATTATCCTTAACTTTGGTTATAAGATTTCACATTTTTATACAGTTTTAACCAGAATTTAATTATTTGTAGTTTAATCATCTTGCTAATAAATCCAGTCTCAAGTGTCAGATAAGCTATAAAAGGGTCATTTAAAATTTTGGTTCTATTACTTCTTGTGCTTAGTGAATAAAAATATGTTTTTCATTTCATTAATTAGACTCTGATTGAAACTAACCAAATTCTAGTACTAGGCTTTAAAATGTAGAAGAATATTATTTTACCTAATTGTATTTATGATGGAATTTCAAAACAATGTATAGTATAATTCAGCATTATATTGAGAAAAACAGAAAGAAGAATTAATATCTTGAGGACTTTTTGATGTGGCTGCTTAAGTTGGAATTTCTTTTTTTGTTTTAACTAATTTTAAAAACCAAAGGCAATAAGAGGTGTGGAGAAAACTTTAGAACTTCGCAAAACTGAGAAAACAATATGATTTAAAGACTTCAAAAAAATTTGAGCATTACCTAAAGTCCCTGAGGTCAGGTAGAGCCTCTGCAAGAGGAAAAATGACAAAGGGAGGAAAACCACAGAGGAGTGAGAGAGCTAGTGGTGGCAGATCTCAGAAAGTTCCATCACGTATATATTTCCTGAGGCCCTAGGAGAACTCGAAAGAGCAAAAGCCATATGCTTTGCTGGGCAGGTGCAGGAATTCAAAACTGGACTGAGCAAGGCTGGAAGCAGAAACCTTCTTGGACCAATTGGGTTCAAAGAAGCAGAGAAGACAGGACCATAAAAGATAACTGAGCTGTATTTGCAAGGGAGGTCTCAACCATGGCTGTAGAGAATGTGAGAAAAATTGAATAATGAAAAACAACTAGTCTAAAACTTTACTCTGGCTCCTCCTCCAGCACTTCCACCATACCCTTTAACACCCTGTGACACACATAACCAGTGCAAAAGCCGCAAGGGGTAAACATCCTTGACAGGACAAGGTGAGAGAAGAGTAGCAACTCAATCAGAGTCATAAAGGGCTGCCAAAGACCTTCAGAAGAACTTGGGTTTTAATCTGAATGAAATGGGAAACTGGCGAGGATCTGGGACAGAAGAAGGATGGGATCTGTCTTACTTTTAAAAGACCACTTTGCCTTATTCTAAAAGGATCATGAAAAGTATCTTGGATGAGAACAGGATCTAACCATCAGTTAACTGGAAAGAGATCTCAGAGCTCAGAGGTTGATTCTAGACCATCCTCTTCTACCTGGCTGATAAAAATTGCCTGTCTAAGGCTTAAATGTCCTTGTGGCACTTTAAAAGTCAGTTTCAGCACTTACTTTTACAACAGTAAATTCTCGCTGAGGCATATGGATGGACTGTGAACTTGGATACTTTCAGGAGCTAAGAAATAGCTGAGACAGTAAAAGTTGTGAGGAACTGGAGAGATGTACCCCACCCAAAGGCAAGAATGCCCACATCATCAGTTCCCAGTTCTCTCTCTATTTCTCTCTCTCTCTCTCTCAACACCATGTTATCCTCAAGGTCTTATAAAACATGAAATGCCTTGCAAATATAACATATTGTTAATATATGAAAGAGGGGGGGAGGGAGACACACACACACATAGATATGACGTGTATGTAAATGAATTTAACAAGCTGTCAAGAATATAGTGCATCAAAATTTATTTTAAAAAATCCTGACTCATACAGAGAATACTTTTCAGTTCTTGAACTATCTTACAGATAAAACCTGGCACCAAACTTTTGCCATTGAAGGAGCTCTGCTTTCAAGAACCAAGTGATCAACGAGCTGTACTCTTGATCAACAGTAAAGCTTCTGATAAGTGAGTCTTTAGGTGGGGGCAGGGGGTGCAGAAAAACACATTTTTTTTTGTCAGCATGTGACTATGTGAAGATTACCAGCATAGATCTTTCTCTTCTCCTATATCTAACACTACCATAAAAACAAACAGTGGTCCATAAACTCCCGGCCAGACACAGAATAACCAGCCTCCATTACCAGTGCAAACTGTTCTCTGCTCTTTTCCTTTGACACCATGTTATCCTCAATTTCCAGTGGATTTCTGAAGTCAGGATTCTCACTCCTAGAGTAACTGCAGAAAGGGTAGATAGGAGTCAACCAAGTTGAGTTCTGTTTATGAGTCTCTAGAACTGTGTACTTGAGTGTAACAACCCAGCATTTTTCTTTGAAATAAGAAGTAAATGATAGAACTAAAAAAATCAAAGCTCAACATTTTTTAAAATGATCACATATATCTATATAGCTAATATAGTACTAAGGTCATACATTTTATATAAATATTTCCTGTTCCAGTGTGTAAATGCTTTGTGATATTCTTTGTGTCTTAATCTCTCCTTTATGCTTTTAAAATAGTATGTTCCTATTAAAAGTTTGCTCCAAATGTGGCTTTTAGAAAGAAATCTGTTCTTTTTACAATATTGACAAATTATTTTAATTCATAAATAATTTTAAATGTGGGCTTGGATTGTGGCTCAGTGGTAGAGTGCTTGCCTGGCATATGTGAGGCACTGGGTTTGAGTCTCAGCGCCACATACAAATAAAATACATAAAATAAAAATTTAAAAAAATAATTTCAAATGTGTCAAATTTTAGTTCTCCACCTCCATCTATGGACGATAAATCATCAGATGTTGGCTATGGAAGAAGTATTTCTTCTTCATCTTCTTTAAGAAGAGGAAGTAGAGAGAAGACCAAGTAAGAAAATGATGTTTTATTTATACTCAAATAACTCTCCCCTTAATCTGGAAGTGAAATTTTTTTTTAGATTTTGGCAACATGATTCTGCTTCTTCTTACGGTAATATAATTGCATAATTGCTTTTTAAATTGCTGTAGCAAAGATCTCTGAAATAGGAGCTGGGAGATTTGGGCTTCCCCTTTTGTCTGCTGTTGACCCTGCAGTATGTGGAATGACAAGAGTCAGTTCTCTGGGCAGTTCCTTAGCTGTGGAGGGAATGATGTGTAGCCCCTGCTTCCTAATGGCAAAAAGAATCAAATCAAAAGGGGAAAGGCCTTATAAACCGTGAAATGCCTTGAAAATATAACATATTGTTATTTTCTGAATGATTTTAATTGTTTGTGATATTTTCCAAATGACTCAAAAAAAAAAAAAAACATCATTAGTTTTCGTATTAGCACTGGATTTGGATCTCCCACAGAAGAGAGAACAGAGCCTGCTTCTGGAAGAAACACTGTTGCTAGCAAAAGTGCTGGGAAAGAAAAAGGACCCAGGTAGGAAATGTGTCATTCTATCTTCTCATTATAAACACTCTTAAATTTCAGATGCTCAGATAATTTGGAGACCAGGAGAGGTGGCTTTTCTTTTCTTTTCTTTTTTTCTCAGTGCTGGGGAACAAACCCAAGGCCCTGGGCATGCTAGGCAACTGCTTGAACACTGAGCTCACCCCCACCCCAGGCCCAGAAGTGGCTTTTCACAGGAGGTTTTAGGGTCTGGCGGCATGCTCAGTGGTAGAGCGCTTGTCTAGCATGTGAGCACAAGACCCTGGATTCCATCCCCAACACCATGGAAAACCAAAACAGGAAGATTTATTTCTGAAATGAGTATGTTGAAGGAGACAAGACTCCTGAAATGTAATTAAAAAGTACCTTTATTTTGCCCCTCACTGTTTCTTTAAATTTTACCCAGAGGGCTGGGATTGTGGCTCAGCAGTAGAGCGCTCGCCTAGCACAGGTGGGACCTAGGTTAGATCCTCAGAACCACATAAAAATAAAGGCATTGTGTTGTGTCCATCTACAACTAATAATAAATATTTTTTTAAAAATTATAAAAAAATAAAATTTACCCAGAGAGAATTTCCTCTAACTTTGGCTGAGAGTTTAGGGCACTGTGATCACTGAAAAGAAATATAAGGTCCCACAGTCACTTGAACTCAAAAATGACAACAGGATCTGCAGGTTCTAGCCCTGAGTATTGGTTGACCTGCGCAGCTCATTCCTGCCTCCCCAGGCCCCCTTTGGCCTCCAGCTTGCCCTGCCTTTCACTCCCCTTGTGGTCAGGAGTCTTGACCCTTTAAGGCAGAAGCATCCAGAAGAGGGAAATAGGATAACACTCTTACTTGACTCAACCAATTAATGTGACTTTGGGCCTTTTTTTTCTTTTAGTACTAGGGATTGAACTCAGAAGCGCTAAACCACTGAGCCACATCCCCAGCCCTTTTCATTTTTTATTTTGAGACAGGGTCTCACTAACTTGCTAGGGCCTCTCTAAAGTGCTCAGGCTGACCTCAAACTTGCCATCCTCCTGCTTCAGCCTCCCAAGTCCTCAGAATTACAGGTGTGGGCCATTTTTGTAGTGACATTTCTGAATGTCATTTTTCCCCATTTTACATTTTTAAAATTTTAATTTGGTATATATAACAGCAGAATGCATTACAATTCATATTACACATATAGAGCACAATTTTTCATATCTCTGTTTGTACCCAAAGTAGAGTCATATCATTCCTGTCTTCTTACATGTACTTAGGATAATGATGTCCACCTCATTCCACCATCTTTCCTACACCCATGTCCCCTTCTTTCCCCTCCCTCCTCTTTTCCCCTTTGCCCTACCTAGAGTTTATCTAATCCTCCCATGACCCTCACCACCACCACATTATGAATCAGCAGCCTTAAATCAGAGAAAACATTCTGCATTGTTTTTTGGGGGATTGGCTAATTTCACTTAGCATTATATTCTCTAACTCCATCCATTTACCTGCAAATGCCATGATTTTATTCTCTTTTAATGCCGAATAATATTCCATTGTGTATCCATACCACATTTTCTTTATCCATTCATCTACCAAAGGGCATCCAGGTTGGTTCCAGAGTTTAGCTATTGTGAATTGTGCTGCTATAAACTTTGACGTGGCTATGTCCCTGTAGTATGCTGTTTTTAAGTCCTTTAGGTAGAGACCAAGGAGTGGGATAACTGGGTCAAATAGTGGTTCCACTCCCAGTTTTCCAAGGATTCTCCATACTGCTTTCCATAATGGCTGCACCAATTTGTAGTCCCACCAGCAGTGTATGAGTGTACCTTTTTTCCCCCACATCCTCGCCAACATTTATAGTTGTTTGTATTTCTTAATAGCTGCTATTCTGACTGGAGTGAGATGAAATATTAGAGCAGTTTTGATTTGCATTTCTCTAATTGTTAGCAATGATGGACATTTTTCATATGTTTTTTGATTGATTATATATATTCTTCTGTTAGTGTCTGTTCAGTTTCTTAGCCCATTTATCGATTGGGTTATTTGTTTATTTGTTTGCTTGCTTGCTTTTGGTGTTAAAGGTTTTTGAATGCTTTATATATCCTAGAGATTAGTGCACTAGCTGACATGTGTGTGGTAAAAATTTTTTCCTAAATTGTAGGCTCTCTATTCACCTCACTGATTGTTTCTTTTGCTGAGAAGAAGCTTTTTAGTTTCAATCCATCTGATTTAATTGATTCTTGATATTAATTCTTGTGTTATAGGAGTCTTATTAAGGAAGTTGGGGCCTAATCCAACATGATGGAGATTTTGGCCTAATTTTTCTTTTAATAGATGCAGTGTATCTGGTTTAATTCCTAGGTCCTTGATCCATTTTGTGTTAAGTTTTGTGCATAGTGGGTGATAGAGGTTTAATTTCATTTTGTTGAATATGGATTTCCAGTTTTCCCAGCACCATTTGTTGAAGAGGCTATCTTTTCTCCAGTGCATGTTCTTGGCACCTTTGTCTAATAAAAGATAATTGTAATTTTGTGGGTTAGCCTCTGCGTCCTTTATTCTGTATCATTGGTCTGCCAGTCTGTTTTGGTGCCAATACCTTGCTGTTTTTAATACTGTTGCTCTGTAGTATAGCTTAAGATCTGGTATAGTGATGCCACCTGCTTCACTCTTCCTGCTAAGGATTGCTTTAGCTATTCTGGGTCTCTTATTTTTCCAGATGAATTTCATGACTTCTTTTTCTATTTCTATGAGGAATATCATTGGGATTTTGATTGGAATTGCATTAAATCTGTATAGTGCTTTTGGTAGTATGGTCTTTTTTACAATATTAATTCTGCCTATCCAAGAACATGGGAGATCTTTCCATCTTATAAGGTCTTCTTTAATTTCTTTCTTTAGTGTTCTGTAGTTTTCATTGTAGAGGTCCTTCACCTCTTTCATTGATTCCAAGTTTGTTGTTGTTGTAGTTTTGTCTGTCTTCCTTCCTTCCTTCCTTCCTTCCTTCCTTCCTTCCTTCCTTCCTTCCTTCCTTTCTTTCTTTCTTTCTTTCTTTCTTTCTTTCTTTCTTTCGGCTATTGTGAATGGGTTAGTTTTCCTTTCAGAGAATTTGTCACTGATGATCAGAAATGCCTTTGATTTATGGATGTTGATTTTGAATTCTGCTACTTTGCTGAATACATTTACTAGTTGTAGAAGTTTTCTGGTAGAATATTTTTGGGTCTTCTAGGTATAGAATCATATTGTCAGCAAATAATGTTAATCTGAATTCTTCTTTACCTATCCGTATCCCTTTAATTTCTTTCATTTGTCTAATTGCTCTGGCCAGTGTTTCAAAAACTGTTAAATTGAGTGATGAAAGAGGGCATCCTTGTCTTATTCCAGTTTTTCTCCATTTAGAATGACGTTGGCCTGTGGCTTAGCACAGAGAGATTTTACAATGTTGAGATATGTTCCTGTTATCCCTAGTTTTTTTAGTGTTTTGAACATAAAGTGGTGTTGTATTTTGTCAAATGCTTTTTCTGCATCTAGAGAGATGATCATATGGTTCTTATCTTTGAGTCTATTGATGTAATGAATTACACTATTGATTTCCATATGTTGCATCCCTGGGGTGACCTTGCAAGTGATCTAGTCTGTTGGTGATGCTTTCTATTGAGTTTTTTTTATTTGATTTATTATTTCCTTCATTTCAGAATCTCTATATCTTTCTTGAAGTAATCTTTTGCTACCTTATCTCTTTGTTGGTATGATCAATGGATGCCTGTATTTGCTCATATAGGTCATTCTTTAATTCACAGATCATTTTAATTATGAACCTTCTGAACTCCTTCTCTGACATTTCATCAACTGTGCTGTCCATAGGTTCTGTTATTGTAGTATCTTACTTGGTTTGGAGAATTTTCCTCCCTTTTTCTTTCCTTGTTTTTCCTCCCATGTTGTCTATGTAATTTCCTTTCTTACAGTGTGGATCTGAGGTATTACAGTTTTTATCCTATAATCTTGTAGTATCTGTGCAGATTATCTCTACCTCATCTTGGTATTGAGTTTCCAGACCCTGCCAGTGTCCCAGGATGGATGCTACTGCAAGTATAGGTGGTGGCAGCAGTAGCAGGAGATAACTCGAGATAGCAGTAGAGGTGCCCCAAGATGGATGCAGTGTCTTAGATGGGGCTAAAAGAATGGGCCTTATACTGGCTTTGGGATGCCTGATCCCTGATGCAGCTGCTTCTAGGCTCTGTCTGTTTTCTCAAAGTAGAGGCTACTGCATGGGGAAGGTTATGGGGATGGCTACAGTGTCTCAAAATGGAAGTGGGTTAGACTTGGGCTCCTAGGTGGTGGTGGTGATGCGGACCCAAACTTACTCTATGCCCTGGCTCCCGTGCAAGTCAGCAAGGTGGGTCTGGGTCAGGCCTGAGCTCCAGTGTGTGTCTGCCAGTGGCAGAATGGACTGGTGCCTACCCTGGACCCAAGCTCCCACACGGGTCAAGTGAAGCAGGTCTGGGCTGAGCCTGACTACTGTGGGTGTCTGCCAGTGGGCAGAGGCAGTCCTGGGCCAAGTCTGAGCTCTGGTGGTCAGCCAGTAATGGGATGGACTGAGGCTTACCCTGGGCCCAAGCTCCCGTGCAGGTCAGTGAGGCGGATCTCCATTTCTGTAAGATTTTGAAGCATTTGGCTCGTAATCTCACTTGCTCCAGGTCACTCTGGTCCATCAGTAAATGCCTTCTTTTATTGGTCCCTTGCCACCTCCCCATTCTTTGTGATACCTCCAAAATTGATACTCACCAGCCTTCTTCATCATCTTGTTTTCTTCTCTCCCAAGTTTTAGCCACCATTCAAATTTGTATGCCATATTGCCATACTAGTGACTGTTGTATTCTGCTGCCTTTCCTATCCTCTACTATCCCCCCTCCCCTCCCCTCCCCTCCCATCTTCTCTCTCTATCCCATCTACTGTAATTCATTTCTCCCTCTTGTTTTTATTTTTTTCCCTTTCCCCTCACTTCCTCTTGTATGTAATTTTGTATAACCATGAGGGTCTCCTTCCATTTCCATGCCATTTCCCTTCTCTCTCCCTTCATAACCCACTTGAATCAAAGTGTGAAATATGATATGTCAAGAACTATGTAATGTTTTGAACAACCAACAATAAAAATTTAAAAAAACACAAAAAAACACACAAATTTGTATGCCAGCTAACAGTCCTCTTCTCAGTCCTGACCTGTATATCCTGTGGCCTGTTGGAGTTCTCTGCACTGCCACCTTGCCAGCACCTCACATCCGAATTGAATTCATTGTTTCCCCCGAATGCCAAGCCGTGGCCTCCTCGTCTCTCCTCTCTGTTGGTTAATGTTACTCCTATTCCCACACAACTGCCAACCCTGCCATCATCTTAAAGTTCTTTTCTTTTACCACTGGTATCTAGTGAATCTCTCCATCCAATCCATTCTGTTCTTAAACACTATCTCTTAAATGGATTTCCTTCCTCTGTTTGCACTGTTACTTCTCCAATTCAGGCCTCGATATTGGATCTCAAACTTGTCACTTTCCTATGATAAGACCCTCCTGGCTTTTGCCAGCCTCTGCATAAACCTATCCTTCCTGCTCCCAGAAGAGTGCCTATTTTGAAAGTTTGATCATATTGTTACCCAACCAGACCTTTTTGCCCACCACACAGTATGCTAATCACTGAAACAAGTTTTTCAGAACAGTCTTTTTTTTTTTTTTTCATGAAGTGACCAAGCATGGACACTAGAAAGCAAATCTCATCTTGAATCCACTTCTCCGAGGATAGGGTTGCGGGGATTTCTGGGTGGAGGCTAGGGGAAAGGTGGGTGGAGGTTAGTCCATAATCGGTGTCTGTGCACGTGCAATCAAACATCATGGTTGGGGCAGAGGAGTTATCACCAAATTTGTTGATTTTTAAGGTCAACTTAAAGCTAAGTAACTAAGGGCAAGTGAAATGGGTTAAGTCTAGAGAGATTATTCTGTTTTTAACTCTGCTTCTTCCTGAAACAGTGACCCCCTGTCATCTCCCAGATGGAGGCCAGCGCCCCACCCAATACCCTGGACTAGCTTTCTCAGCCTTGAGTGCAAGCAAATTCCTGTTCTTCATTTTCTTTATGTTTTTTGTGTTTGTGAAGGTTTCTTTTTGATCACCCCAGGTTAAACATATACTTTATGCCTACTCCTTTGTGAATTGGAGTTTTTGAATCTTTATTCATTTTTTTTCTAGTTCATTGAGGTATCATTGCCAAATAAAAATGATATGTATTTACAGTGTACAGCATGATGTTCAAATATACATTGTGAAATGTTTACCACAATTAAGCTAATTAACATATCCACCACCACAGGATTACCTTTGTGTGTGTGTGTGTGTGTGTGTGTGTGTGTGTGTGTGTGGTGAGAACTCTTAAGACCTACTTTTGTAAAAAATTTCAAGAATACAGCACAGTATTATGTTACCATATCATCTGTCACCTCTCCAGAACACACTCATCTTGCATAACTGAAACTCCTTTATGAATTATGTCTCTTACCTATAACCTGCACTGATTGGTGTTGAATAATTTATTGGTCTTTCTTACAAAGCAGCTACTTACATGTTTTGGAACCAGCTAACTGTTCTATTTACCTCCCCTCCTATTCATCCACCTATGAGTGTAGAAATATCCTTAGTTTTTTTATCTCACAGTAAATCCATGTTTTCTGGGGGTACATTTGCTAAAGCTTGTACAAGAAAGCTAAAAGTGCTGCTGTCTTTATCATAAAATAATGTTCTTCCTGGAGATTAATTTGTACAAGAGCTAACTTTGCAATTTCCAAGTGTTTGTTTCCACATTGATTTAGAAATAAAATTTATTAAGTATTAAAGACCTTATTATAATACAACTTGGTGTCTTCAAAGTTAAAAAAAAAAAAAAGTGCTTCTATTTATAGCAGGAAACTACAGTTCTGGAGTTCCAGAAAATTATCTCTTGCATCACTCAATAAGATGGTCCCCCCCTGAAGGTATACCAGATGCTATTACCTGCAAGCCAAATGGCTCTTACTTCTTACTTCCTGCAACAAGTTTAGTAGGAAATGCTCTTGCTTCTGCTTCGTGGGTGGCACTGAGTAATGATAGGAACTGAGATATCCACTCTTAGAAAGCCTTTTGCAAACCACTTGTGGTGTAGCTTACCTGTAATCACAGCTACTCAGAAGGCAAAGGCAGGAGGATCACAAGTACAAGGATAGCCTAGGCAACTTAGCAAGGTCCTGTCTCAAAATAAGGAAAAGCAAAAAGGTGTGAGTCACTGGTAGAGCACTTGCCTAGCATACACAAGACCCTGAGTTAGATCCCCAGTACTACTGCTAATAATTATTATTGTTATTATAAAATAAAGAAAAAGCTCTCTTGAAATTTTAGGATATAGGTGAAACTATGCTTTCTGTAATTCTGACTTTCCTCATGTTGGTCTCTAATTTACTTAACATCTTAGCTCTTTATGAGAAGATATCTAATTTATTTTTTAAAAAAAGTGTTAATATATCTGAGAAATAATAACTTTTGTTTAGAGATTTTATCATAATATACAATGGATGAATTTAATGGCATGTGATTATACTTTCTACTCAGCTACAGCAAATATAATATTTAACTAGAAAATATGAAACTTTTAGTACTTATAATTAATAGCTTTATAATTCTTGAATAGCAATTGATAGGAGTATCTTTCTACATTTTAAAAAAAAATTTTTAGTTGTAGATGGACACAATATCTTTATTTATTTTTGTGTGGTTCTGAGAATTGTACCCACTGCCTCACACATGCAAGGCAGGCTCTCTACCACTGAGCTATAGCTCCAGCCCTTCTACATTTTTCTTGAAAGAAATTAATAAGAAAATTCACATGGACTTCAGTTGATCCCTCCCTCCCCTTTATGTTTTAAGTAATATTTAAGGGTAAATATGAATAATTTTCCATTCCCCTTTTACTGCTAGTGGAATAGAGAACATAAGTGACTGAATATATATATATATATATATATATATATATATATATAGAGAGAGAGAGAGAGAGAGAGAGAGAGAGAGAGAGAGACAGAGACAGAGACAGAGAGACAGAGAGAGAGACAGAGAGAGAGAGAGATATCTTAGGTGATTCTCCAATCTTTCCTGTTTAGCTCCATATTCTTGACCTTCTTGATCCTGGGACAAATTTGAGTTCCTTGTTCTCAATAAGGCAACAAAATAAAAGCTTAGAGAAAAGCTACCATGTAATCTTAATATTGCCAGACCTATTATTATAAACAAATTGTGTTAAGAAGATTTGCCCGCAAAAAAGGAGACAAATTTCATGAAGAACATCATTTATAAGGAAGAGTATGAAAATATTTAGGTAAAGCAACAATTCCTTTTAATCATAAGCAGAAATGTTTCTTTATATATTGCTAGTTACTAAAGGATGAAATTCTGCTGGAAAAAAATTAAAATATAGAACTGAGAACAGGCTGGAGTATTGCCTGTGAGTCAGGATCTAGAAGCAGAAATGTCCCTCTGCGAACTCCACCCGCCTATTCTGGAGAGCTGGGGAGCTAGGCCCTGGGCAGGGGAGCAGGTCTGTGGTTGTGCCCAGGGTCACAGGGCTACCTCCCACCCCACACTCGAGTCCAAAACTGCCTGGGAAATTATTCTCCTTTCATTCATTCTTAGATCCAATATCCAAGGTTGTCTGGGGCCATAGAAGACTGCTTCTTGATCTGCTTCTTCATGACTGTGGGTGCAACAACAGTACTTCAAAAGGGGGAAAGCATCTTTAAGCACATCATTCATTAGCACCTTGGTAATGAATAAGGGGGGGGGGAAAGCACAAGCTAAAAACCCTGAAAAGTGACAGTTTTGAGTCCTACTCAGCTATGAAGTGAGAAGGCTCTGACTCTCCTAACCGGCATCTTTCCCTTTGTGAGTTTCTGTAAATTCTTTGCTAAAGTGGCTCTAGCACAGGGCTGAGGAAGTCCTCCCTGAGGGTCATCTGGCATCACCTTCTGTTCTCCCAATGCTGGCTCTCAATGCTGGCTCTCAACTAGTGGGGATCCCTCAAGAAAAGTCTGATAAGGTGAACCTTGTGGAGAGGTACAAATGACAGATAAGACATTATGCATTAGCCCACAGGTATTTTAACTAAATGATGATTGCACAGAGAAAGTGGTCAGCCAGTTGGAAGAGGGGTGCATAGCAGGAAGTGGGCTGCAGCTCATCAAAGCACATCACATCACGTCAGCAAGGTGCCTGGGGTTAACCACAGGAAAGAGCAAGCTTTTCCATCTCTGTGTCAAAATATAATTCATGTAAGAGTAAAATCATAACTTTTGTGCAAATGTAAAACTAATACCCAGAAAATTTTATATTTTTAAATTGATAGGGCAAAATATCAAACTTTTCTTTATAATTCTATGAATTTTAAAAGGAAAGGAGATGCATGTAGCTATCGGCTCAGTCAGGATACAAAACCACTCCAAACCCTAATCCCTGGTATTCTCTGATCTGTTCCATGTTTCTATAGTTTAGTCTCTGAGAATGCCATCGAATGGGGTGATTCACTGTGGAACTTCACCCAGGATAATACCTTAGAGATTCTTCCAAGTTGTTTTACATATCAATAGCTTACTCCTTTTTATTCCTGGGTAGCATTTCATTGTATGGCTATACCATAGTATATCCATTGACCTATTATGGAAGGACGTGTGAATTATTTGTAGTTTTTGATAATTAAGAATACAGGTACTGCAAACATGTAGTTTTTTATGAATGTAAAATTTTTAATTTCTATAGGACAAATACCTGGGTGTGGGATTTATGAATTATATAAGAAATATATGTTTAACTATATAAAACACTGCCCAAATTTTCCAGGGTAGTGATAGCATTTTGCATTCTCGGCATCGAATATCCTTGCCAACACTTGATATTATCAGTATGTTTTGTAGTCATTTAATATGCAAATACTGATATCTCCTCATGGTTTCAGTTTGCATCTCCATAATAGCTAATGATGTTGAACATTTTTTCATGCCCTTACTTTCCATCCTAATATCCTCTGTTCAAATATGGGTCTGTTCAAGTCTTTTACTCACTTTCTAAATTGGGCTATTTGTTTCCTTACTGTTCACTTTTAAGAACTCTATATATTTTGGTTGGAGTCTTTTGTTGACTATGCATTTTGTAAATATATTCTCCCAGTCTTTACCTTGTCTTTTCATTCTTTAAGTTGTATCTTTCTTAGAGCAAAAGTTTTCAATTTTGATGAAGTCCAGTTTATCAAATATTTCTCTTATGGCTTTTGTTTTAGGGGTCCTATCTAAAACTTGGCCTAATCCCAAATCAAGAGTCCTCCTTCATTTTCTTCTAAAAAATGGATGTTTTTATATTTTATATTTAGATTTAGCATCAACTTTGAGTTAATTTTTGCAGAGGATGGGAGGTTTAGGTTGAAGTCCAATTTCCATATGGAAATACTCCACACTGGCAGTTCAGTTATTCCAGGAATATTTGCTGAAAATTAACCTTTTTTCCCCTCTCAAATTTTCTTTGCATCTTTATCAAAAATTACTTGGTGAATTTCTACAGGTCAAGATAGGTTTTGGGCCATGTTCCCCAAAGGTAATCCTCAGAGCTACAAACTTGAATGTTGAAATCCCCAACGATCAAAATCCTTAATGTCTAAAATCCTGAAAGATCAAAATCTCAAACATAATTCTAGTAAAAAGTAATTTTAGTATCTTTAAAAGACATTTATTTAGTTTTTTAAAGGGAGATTTATTTGAGAAACATATAAAAGCACACAGAACACTTCATAGGTCAAGTATGCAATAAAACAGGCGATAATAACATATTTTTATAAGCATAAACACTCTGGTATACTAAAAAATATTTACATATTTTTGCAAGTATAAACACTCTGGTATACTAATGACAGTTACACAAGAGTAACATTTAAGAGCAAGCAAATGGCATTCATAAAGAAATAAGGCAAAAAACGGAATGTATAAACATACCACTGTGGTTGGTAATTTTACGCACCCAGCTTTATAACTACCATCTTCTAAAAACCCAGGATGGACTGCCTAAGCCTTGATCAAATCAGTCAAATAACACAGTGATTCACCACCATATATAGAGTCAACCAAAGAGCCAAGATCTCAAGGGATTTTATCTTTCAAAAGGCATGTGTACAAACAGGACATCTCTTTATTAACTGAGGAAGTTTCAGCATTTTTACATGTGCACACAATTTTTACACATAAATTCAATGTTGTGATAATGCACTTTTAAGGAGTCACATTTGCAAAAATAAAACTGCATAAAATAAACTAAACTTTCTTAAAAATCTATGCCCCTGCTACTGGAAATGGCACAAAAATGAAATACATACCGCGCAGCAAATTGTTAAAAAAAAAAAGAAAAAAAGGCATGTCAATAATTTGAAACTAAGAAAAAATTTAAATAGGAAACATGAGATATGAAAAAGTGTCTTATAAGGACAGATTATAGGCAGTTGTGTGGTGGTTGTCCATAAGAGTTGACTGGTAGACTTTCAGTATCATCGACTATATTTAAAATTCTTACATATCAATCAATAGATGCTTGTTTCTTGTAGGGAATGGCTCTCCTAAAAGAATACATTCATGATAATTTTCTACATGGCACTGCTCCTTTTGAAATTCTACCACAATTGGATACACACCTACATGAGCATTTGCCACTCAATTCCCATCTCCTGTGCTTTTACTCTGTTGTGGGTACATAGAAGTCCCTTCCCTGTGCACTCAAATAAGATCACAGGCTTGGCAAAAACAACACTGGTGAGGGAACAGCAGACTGTTGTGTGTCTTTTTATCCCCCCAGTGCACAAAATTATTTTCAAACCACTAGGAACTTTGTTGACATCTTCAAGAAAATGCGGCTTCAATTCATTTAATACTCCTATAATTTTATCAGCTGGAAAGAAGGCCAAAGCAGAAAAATTATGCATTTTTAAACTGAAATCGTTGTTGCTGTATTATATGGGCAATCCTGACTCCTCAGAATTCAGCTTTTTAATGATTTTGTGTCTTTTTTTTTTTTTTTTTTTTTTTTTTTGCCCCTCGAGAGTTGTTGTTTTCAGGTTTTTTGGCTTTCAGGATTTCAACATGAGGGATTGCAGCATTTGGGATCATGTTTAGGGGCATTGTAATTGACACTAGTGAAGATGGCACAGATTAGTTTTTCTCTGCTCTTCCCTGCTACATACAACTATTAACCCCTGAAATAATGCAAGAAATGATGCAACCAAAGGAGAACTCCAAAGGTGGTAAGAAATCCAACTGGCTTGGGACCTGAGGACTTGGGGAGCAGCTCAGCAGCAAGGCATCTCATGCCTGCCTCCCAGCCACAGAAGACCCCCAACCTAGCAACAGAAAATATCTAGAAGTCTCTCTGTTGATACCAAGCAAGTCCAGTGCCACGGCAAGTACATGTGGAACATTCTCAAATATGCTGGGCCACATGACAAACTTCAATACAAATAATTCAAATTATACAGAATATGTTCTCTGACCGTAATAGAATTAACCTAGGAATTAAAACAGAAATGCATCAACAACAACAAAACTCTAAATATGTGGAAACCAAATGACATGCTTCTAAATAATCTGTGGAACAAAGTGGACATCTCAAAGGAAATTAAAAGGGACATAGAAGTGAATTTTAAAAGCGAAAAAACAATAACTCAAAATTTGTGGGGCACATCTAAAGCAGTACTGAGAGAGAAATTGTGTTGGTCAGTTTTCCATTGCTGTGACAAAATAACTGAGATAACCAAAAGAAGGAAAGAGGAGCTGAGGTTGTGGCTCAGCAGTAGATCACTCGCCTGGCATGTGTGAAGTTTGATCCTCAGCACCACATAAAAATAAACAAATAAAAATAAAGGTATTGTGTCCAACTACAACTAAAAAATAAATACTAAAAAAAAAAAAAAGAAGAAGAAGGAAAGGTTTATTTAGCTCACAGGTTCAAAGTATTTAGTCCATAGTCACTTGACTCTTTTGCTTTGGGCCTGTGGCAGCACAGTATATAATGGTAAGATTGTGTGATACAATGGAGTATTACTCTGCATTAAAAAATGACAAAATCATAGAATTTGGAGGGAAATGGATGGCATTAGAGCAGATTATGCTAAGTGAAGCTAGTCAATCTTTAAAAAACAAATACCAAATGACCCCTTTGATATAAGGGGAGTAAACAAGGACAGGGTAGGGACGAAGAGCTTGAGAAGAAGATTTACATTAAACAGGGATGAAAGGTGGGAGGGAAAGGGAGTGAGAAGGGAAATCGCATGGAAATGGAAGGCGATCCTCAGGGTTATACAAAATGATATATAAGAGGAAAGGAGGGGTAAGACAAGATAATATAAATGGAAGAAATGATTTACAGTAGAAGGGGTAGAGAGAGAAAAGGGGAGGGGAGGGGAGGGGAGGGGAGGGGGGATAGTAGAGAATAGGATAGACAGCAGAATACATCAGACACTAGAAAGGCAATATGTCAATCAATGGAAGGGTAACTGATGGGATACAGCAATCTGTATACGGGGTAAAGTTGGGAGTTCATAACCCGCTTGAATCAAACTGTGAAATATGATGTATTAAGAACTATGTAATGTTTTGAACGACCAACAATAAAAAAAAATAAAAAATAAAAAAAAATTAAAAAAAAAAAAAGATTGTGTGATAGAGGAGGCCTATTCACCTCATGGTGGCTGGAAGCAGAGAAAGGAAGGAGTTCAAGCCTTCACATCCCCTTCTAGGGCTCACCCCCCCATGACCTAGCTTCCTCCAGATCAGCCTCACCTCTCCTACCACCTCCCAGTAGTGCCACAAACTACTAACCAAGACTTTAACATATGGTCCTCTGAAGGACATTCAAGATACTAACTATAGCAGAAATCTATTAAACTAAATACTTACATCAGAAATAAAAAGAGTTTTCAAGTCAATAACCTATTATCTCAAGAAACTGGAAAAAGAATAAATGCAATACAAAGCAGGAGGAAAGATACAGTAAAGATCAGAAATCAATGAAATTGAAAACAGAAAAAAATAACAAAGAAAATGAATGAAATAAAAAGCTGATTCTTTGAAACGATCAGAAATATCAATAAACATCCAGCAAGGCTGACAAGAAAAAAAAAGAAGACATAAATCTCAAAATCAGGAAGGAAAGAAGGAATTGTCACTACTCATTAAAGGACAATAAAATAATGCACATTAGTTTAGAAACTTAGATATAAGTCTACCATCACAGTCAAAATAATGAACAGGTTTATCCCTCTTGTCAAAAACTACAAACTACCAAAACTCAGGAAAGATGAAATAAATAACCTGCATCGTCTTCTAACTAGTAAGCTGAATTCATTAGAAATTTCCACAAAACATATTCAACTTTCAATTTTCACCAAATGTTTACTAAACATTTAAAGAATTAACACCAATTATATACAAACATGTTAAGAAAAAAAAAAAAAAGAAAGAACATTTATCCACTCATGTTATGAGACCAGCATTACTCCAGTGTCAATACAGGACCAAGGGCATTACATGAAAATTACAAATCAAAATCCATCATGAATACAGATGCAAAAATCCTTTATGAAACATTAGAAAATCAAATCCAGCAGTATTCAAAAGAAATGTAAGCCTGGTTCATATTTGAAATATCAATCTGTAATCTTCCATATTAGCTGTATAAAGAAGAAAAACCACTTGATCATATTAATTGATGCATCTATTCGTGATTTTTTTTTTAAGTTGAAAGAAAGGAATAGGAGGAAACTTCCTATTATACCAAAGAATGCTCAGTTCAAGACAGGATATCATCTGTCCTTGATTTTCAACATTATATTGGAAGTCCTAAGTAGTGAAATGGGCATTTTTTAAAAGTTAAATGCATTGGAAACTGTGGGGAAGGAAATAATTCTTATTTTCAGACAACATAACATAATTTGGCTAAGTAGAAAATCCTTAAGTAATCTAATTTTAAAACAGTTTTAAAAAACTCCTAAAAGTAATAGGGGAGTTTAACAATGTATTAGGCTGTAAGACCAAAGACAAAAAATCAATCATATTTCTATATACTAGTAATGAACAAATAAAACAAAAACCTTTTTAAATATTTTCAATAGCTCTAAGAAATGAAAAGTGAAGTTAAAAATGAAGCAAAACATCTAAAATATTTGTCATTGAAAATACAAAATGTTTATGAAACAAATTTTTAAAATTAAGTGAAGAGACATACTTTCAAATATTAGAAAGTACAGCATATTAAAAATGACCTCCTAATGATCTATTGATTCCATACAATTCCATCAAAATCTCAGTAGGATGTTTCATAGATGTAGACAAGCTGATTTTAAAAGTTTTATGGTAAATTAAATAATCTATAATAGCCAAAAGGATTTTTAAAAAGAAGAATAATGTTGAATCACTCCACCTAATATTAAGACTTTCTGTAAAACTATAGTAACCACCTGGCATGGTGGCACACACCTGAATCCCAGCAGCTTGGGTGGCTGAGGCAAGAGGATCACGAGTTCAAAGCCACTCAGTGAGACCCTGTTTCTAAATAAAATACAAAATAGGGTTAGCAATGTGGCTCAGTGGCCAAGTGCCCCTGAGTTCAATCCCCAGTGCCCATCCACCCCCACAGAAAACTACAGTAGCCAAGACTGTGTGGTGTTGGTGAAAGGACAGAGAAATGAATGAACAGAATAGAGTTCAGAAATACACAAACATAACAAAAGGATATTTTTAATTGAAATTCTAATGAGATAATTATGAATTTTCATGTTGCCATACAAAAAATATGAAGAGATCCCATGTACCTCAATTATAAAATTTTTAAACTTTACCACAATAGATAACTAGGATATTAACAGTGATACATCTAATGGCTCTATTCCATTCTATACAATTTTATCACATATGTAGGTTTACATGTCTACCACCAGAGTTAAAATAACGAACAGGTTTATCACCACATGGATCCCTCTTTTCTAATTGCTCCAGCACCACTTTTTAAAAAGCTTCCATTGAATTGCTTTTGCACTTTTGTCAGAAATCAGTTGAGCATGTTTGTGTGACTCCGTTTCAAGATTCTCTGTTCCAACAATTTGTATGTCTGTCCCCCCACTAGTATCACTCTGTATGAATCACTGTGACTATATAGTAAGCCTTATCATAGTGGGTCTTCTTGTTTTATTTTTCTTCATCATGGTTGATTTAGCTACTCTACAGTCTGTGATTTTTCCATATAAGTTTTAGAATAAGATTTTCTATCTAGAAAATCCCTTTGCTGGGATTTTGACAGGTATTTCATTAAAATTAGATGTCAGCTGGAGGTGGTGGTGCAAACCTATAATCCCAAGCTTCTCAGGAGGCTGAGACAGGAGGATCCCAGCAACTCAGATTCTGTCTCAAAATAAAAATAGCTGGGGATGTACATCAGTAGTAGAGAACCTGCCTATGGAGTATGAGGCCCTATATTCAGTCCCCAGTACTGCCAAGAGAAAAGGAAAACAGCTAGAGATCACTTTTTGTTTGTGTGTGGAGAACTGACATTATTAACATGTTGTATCTTCAAATCCACAAACACAGAATGTCATGCATTCATGTCTTCTTTGATTGTTTTCATTGGCATTTTTTATTATCGAGCACACAGATCAGGCAGGAATTCAAACTTTTGATTTCCTTGTGTTGTTTCTATCTAGCAACAATTGATTTCTATGCATTAATCTTCCATACTGAGACTTTGATGAACTTAACTGTTAGTTCTAAAAGTTTTTTCTTACATTTCTTGGGATTTCTTACATGGTCACATCATCTGCTTTGTCCTTAATTTTTAAGTTTGATTTTGATGTGTTAAGGAATGGATTTCTTTGGGTTACCTCATTCTAATGAGGTATTCACTGAAATTCTTGACTATGTAGATTGACATCTTTAACTAAATTAAAAAAATAATTTCAGGGCCTATTCAATTTTTTTTTCCTTTCTGCACCCTTTTTTTTTTCTTCTTCTGGGACTTGGTTGACACCAGTCTTTGTCTATTTTTTTCTTTGATACCACAGGTCCCTGAGAGTCTCTCGATTGATTTTTCAGTCTTTTCTTTCTGTGTTATTTAGACTGGATAATTTTTATTGTTCTTGCTTCAAATTTATATGTCTCCATTCTGCTGTTAAACCCATTCAGGGAGTTGCGTGTTTTGTTAGTGGTGGTGCTGTTGCTGTTAGTTGCTGTTGCTGTTTGTTTTTTGGTTACATAGTTTTCAAATCCAAAATTCTATTTTTAGATCTTCTATTTCTGCAACTTTATAACTCACTATTCAAGATTGTTTGATCTTTCCACTTTTAAAGTCTTTGTAGGGTAAACATCTGTTTCATCTAGGCATTGGTATCTATCATCATTTGCCATGAATAGAGATTCTCTAGTTCTTCATGCATAGTAATTTTAGTTACAATATTATAAGTCCCATGAGTCTTATATATATTCTAAGAATATTCTATGTATGTGTGCATGCATGCACACGCGTATATTTTTTAGTAGTTAAATAACCCATTTGATTTCAAGCTTTCAATTCCAGCCACTGTTGTGGCTTGTCATTCCAGTGTCAGTCCAGTTTTCAAAGTCCTTGCAGTGCCATTTGGATCAGTCTTGGTTGCATACCAACCAGTGTTCAGTTAGAAGTTTGGGTGATGGGTGTATACTGTATTTCAGTTCTCAAAGTCAATATATGTACTGTTTAGCACTAGCTGTGCATGCACAGCTCATGAGCCTAAGAATTCATAAACAATTCTAGAAGGTCACTTTCTTCAACTTCTTCCTTTCCATGATATCTCTATCTCTCTCTCCCTCTCTCCTTCCCCAACCCCTCTCTCTTTCCTCGTCTCTTTGAGCTTCCCTTTGGGTCCTCCAGCCATAAACCTTCATTTACTCGTCCCTGCTGCTTCTCTTGCATGACTGCCCAGATGTCTACAATCAAACAGAGGAATGAGTGCATATGAAACAGTATTATCTCTTATGGGACCCTGGTGCCTCCCCTGTCATGTCATTCGTTTGGGGTTGGGGTGCACAAAACTGGAGAATAAGAAGAAAACCAAACAGAGACTTAGCTCTACTATCTTACCTGTTTCTCAAGAGCATTTCTCCTTGATTTCTTTCTGTCTGTGCTAATGCTCACTTCTGTTACTAGGGTAGGTTTAGTTCAGCGTGGGGAATTGTGAAGAAAATAAAAGGATAAACTCATTGTCAATTTAGTAGTAATTCATTTTGGTCTTTTTTGATCTTCCTGTTGATATTTACTTTTGGGGTCCTCAAATAGCTGTTACCTGCATACTGTCCAGGTTGTATGACTATGTTCAGTGGGAAAGACAGAGTGGAATGTGCTTACTCCATGTTACCTGGAATGAGACCACATATCATTGTTTGTTGTTCAACTCATTAATTGATGAGGGAACCAGTAAGATATTAATACTGGTTCAAAAGATACTTGAGTTATGAGGTATTTATATCCAATTTGATGAAGAAACATTACAAAAAGATTACTGAGTTCTGTGAAAAACTGGTTAACATCCTACAATGCAATAAACTAATTTTGGGGAGTACCTTTTCCATTGCACAGAAATTATATTAATCTTTACTAAACAAAAGCTACATGTTAAGTAGTAATTCTTCAAGTCTGGAACTTTTAAAAAATAGTAAATACTTTATTTGATGCTAAGCAATTCCATTTTTACTAAGTATGTTCTCTCAATAAATCTTGAATGAGTCTTTGCTCCCATATGACTTGGAAATTATATGCCATTCTTATTTTCTTTTATGCTTTATTTCTATGTTTTGGATAATTTTTCTTATATTTAGCTATCAAGATTCTTCCAGAAGGTTTAACTGAAGCAATATATAAGTCCAACTTAGGTAAATCAATTTTTTTCCAACTCAATAAATATTTGTTTTATGCCTACACTGTGCCAGAAACCTTGCTAGGCAATTGTGCAGAAACCCAATGCATGACTTTTATAATATACACCAATCATATAGGTTCTTTTCAAAAATAGTTTTTCCAGCATAATATAGACTATACATGAAAATTTCTAAACTACATATGGTATGGTTGTTGAGGAATAAAATACTTTATTCCTATAATGCTCTTCAAATTAACTCAGCATAGTTAGTTTTGTTCATTTGTTTAGCAAAAGATGTGATTTTGATGGCTGTTTACTCTCAAAGGAAAGGCAGAGGGAAAAAAGAAGAGGAAAAACTGAAAGAGGAGGAAGAAGTTCTGGCAGCACCAAAACTGACTGGAGAAAGTTCTGATAAAGAGTGGTTCTCTCCTCCTGATCCTGAGTTCTGTATTTATGTGTATGAAGTGACCAAATCAATACTGCCCATAACCAATGTTAAGGAACAGATTGAGGTTCTGGCCAAGTAAGTTCTCTAGGTATAAATATACATTTTTAATTTCTGAATGTTTTTCATTTTAGTGGTTTGCTTTTTTTTAAAAGCCATTTTTGACAAATCCATTACAATAAAATTGAACTTCATAGTATCCTTTCTCTGACTCTGAAGCAGAAGCAGAATGAACTTCAAAATTTTTCAGTTTCTCTTTTAGGTCCCTTTTCTTTAAAGAATCAGAGCTAGGAGCTAGAAATTGCTTAGAGAAACATTTTTGTTATTTTCTCCAGCTAAACCATTAAAAGCATCCTTCAGTGTGGTCTTGGAGATGTTATGAATGAATCAAAAGTTTGAGAAATAAATCATTCCTTAGGTGTACAAAATCCTCATAATTTAAATATGCCCCATTGGTGAATTATTTGTAACTTAAAAATGATTTTTCATACAAATAATCATCCTCTATTTTTCTATTTGTGTTTCACATTGCTCTAAAGTTGCTTGTGAGTATTCTTAGAGCCTGTGGAATACTGGTCCTCATGAGAGTGTTAGATCAGATGCCACTAAGGAAAGGCTGAGAATGAGACTTGGTGGCTGTAAGGGATCAGGAATCACTAGAAGTGGAGGATAGGCTTCGTGATTGACACCGCCCAGGAGGTGAGCTGCAGGCTTGTGCAACAGCTGCAGTCTCCACGGGAGCCTGTGTCTACTCCAAGTAGAAGTGAGCAGCAGTCATTAAACCTGGATGTGACAACTGCAAGGATCGCAGCTGCCAGATCACTGACTTCTTGTCAGCCAGGACTGAAAGACAGCATTTTTTGGCGACAGAAGTTTTTCCTGATGTCCTTGAGAAGTGATGACTTAAGCAAAACCTTTGATTCAGCTCCTATAAACATTTGTCAATTTCTCCATGCTTTGTTTCTCTCTGAGGTTCTTTCCATCACTCCCAAATCATTGTCCTTTTAAACCTGAGTCCATAACAAGCTGAAGAGAGATGCAGAGATCTATCCCCAGACCTTTGGTTCCTTGGCATTCAATAAAGCACTCCTGGCTAGATAGAGCCGTGGTCAGATTTCTAGCTTTCTCAACATGTTCCCTTTGGGGTTTTGTTTGTTTGTTTTTTGTTTTGTTTGTGATGCTAAGGACGAAACTCAGGGCCTCATACATGCTAGGCAAGCAACCACTGAGCTATACCCCCAGTCCTTTTATTAAAAAAAATTATTTTGAGAAAGGGTTTCATGACATTTATCATGCTGGCCTCAAACTATCTATCCTCCTGCCTCAGCCTCCAGAGTAGTTGGGATTACAGATGTGAGCCACTGAGCCTGACTTTTCTTTCTTTATTTTTTTTAAAACTATTGTTCTTCATAGTACAGCAAGAGGAGATTCTTTTAAACTTGTAATTCTACAGAGAGTGGTGGCTTTAATTGTCAGAGGATCTTTGCAGCAGTGATTGCTAAGTTCTTCAATGAGCACTAGGAGAAAACCTTAAAGGAAGTATCCACTCCCATCATTGCTCACTGCTCTTTTTCTAATTCCTCCTCTTCTTTGTCTAACTTCAATACTATGTGATGTCATGCCTTTCTCTCTCTCTCTCTCTCTCTCTCTCTCTCTCTCTCTATATATATATATATATATATATATATATAAAAGTAAAATTATATATATATATAAAAAGTAAAATTAAAGGACTTGAAAATGTCAGTGAATCTAATGGGAAATTTTTCTATTTGTCTTGTCTCTAAATTTAAGTTCATTCAGAGAAAACTCTTATGTTAGTGCAACACCTTGGACTTGAGATTAAAACATTATAATTCAGAATACTTTTTTTCAGAATGAGGTAAATTTTAAGACTGCATTTATATTTGGTGTAATGTTGATTTGTATTTTGTTATAAATATTGGGAAATTAGCAATGAATTTCTTCTTCACAATACATTAAATTGCTAGAGTTTGTGTATATATATATATATATATAATATATGTAAATAATTACATACATACAGTAAGCATAATGTTAACCTCATTGTGAGTAAATTTTTACATTTTTAAAAGTAAATCAAACAGCAAAAAATCAAAGGGAATTCAGTTTGGAGGGGGGTTTGTTTTGACATCGGAGATTGAACTCAGGGGCACTCAACCACTGGGCCACATCCCCAGCTCTATTTTGTATTTTATTAAGAGACAGGTCTCACTGAGTTGTTTAGATCCTCACTGTTGCTGAGGCTGGCTTTGAACTCAAAATCCTCCTGCCCCAGCCTCCCAAACTGCTGGTATTACGTGCATGCGCCACTGCGCCCAGCTAGAAGGAATACAGTTTTTATATGGATAATGATACACATAATAGTAATCAAAGTACCCAAAATGAGATATTAAACTTGATTGATTTTATTTCACAGGTATGTGGCAGAAAAAATGGGTGGTAAGATTGCAAAAGACAAACTGCCTGATTTCAGCTGGGAACTTCATATAAGTGAACTAAAAGTTCAACTTAAATCCAACGTTATACCAATTGGATATATCAAAAAAGGAATCTTCTACCACCGAGCTTTGCTTTTCAAGGTATTTTGTCCATTGGCCATTATGTTAAGATTAGAATTACTACCCTTGCTTTAAAGACAAGAAAACTAAGAGTTGGAAAAATAATTTACCCAGTTTCAGTCAGAGGGAAGACTAGAATTTGAACCACATGCTTATCTGAATAAAAATAAATAGACACCCCCAAAAACAACCAAACAAAAAGCCTACCACACTGCTTACACCCAGAGGGAATTCTCATTCTGGTAAAAAATCTGATATCAACTCCTTGTCATTCCTTGGCTCACCTCTTACTTGTCCCCAACCCACTGTCATCTGGCCTTTGCACCAACCCTCTCAATAAGTACCATGGTGACCTCTGCAATGTCTCTCTTACTTAATATGTCAAAGAATTTGACTGTCCTATTTTTCTGACACTGCTCTCTTTAGTTGCTTTTGTCCTCTCGGGTCATTTCATTCAGTCTGCTTTGGAGATCTCTTTTTCTCCACCCCTCTCTTAAATACTGGGGTTTCTCTACGTTCTGACCCAGGCTTTCTTCTGTTCTCTATTAATGAATTTCAAAGGGTAAAGTCTTTCTTCATACAACCTGAAATAGTACCTAAATCCCTAAGGTTTACAATTGTGTCCCACTTCACAAAGAAGATGTAAGCTCATTTGCATGTTGGCTGGCTCACTCAGATTTTTCCCCAAGGTCACAAAGGCAGACTCTGGAGACTGGCTTTCACTTTGGACCACCATTTACAGTAACCTTGATACAGTATATACAATATACAATATAACCTTGATACAGTAATCACATACTTTCTGATTTTAGATTTGTTCTCTACATCTATTCCATAGGACTTTTTTTTCTGAGGATTTAAAGTGCTTTGACTTGATGTTAAGAATCAGTCAATACTATTTTGGAAAACATCCTGTAATTATATATATGTGTGTATATGTGCACAGACACACACACACACACACATATATATGACACACACACACATGCATGTATGTGTGTATGTGTGTGTGTGTGTGTGGTCTGTACACCCCACTTGACCATGAGGACCATACATTTAGATATTATTTGTGTTGCGATGGACTGTTTCCTAGGCTGTGTCAGGCTAGATGGAATATAAAGTCCTGAAAATGACAACCATATCTTAATCATTTTGGCTTGCCCAAAACTACTTTGCACAGTCATTACGTAGTAAGCAAACAATTAGTTAAATTAATATATAAATATAAAGAATGTTAAAACAAGGAAAGTCTTGCCTTATGAATCTCTGTAGCATTTATAGAATACTTAACTTTTAATCCTCAATGCATATTAATTCACTTCATCTTTATAACCACTCTCTTTGTAACCAAATGAGGAAGCGACTGTTGTTCTCCCCTCACAGATGAAGAAATGGAAGCCTAGATATGCTGGGTCGCTGGCTTGTGACTAGTATACCTCAGGGCTGAGGGGAAATTAGATAGTTATTCCCAGCTTTTTTATTCACTGTGAACAGTCTGAGAAGTTTCCAGATTATTTTAAAGACACTTTTTAAAAAAATAACCTCAAAATCAGGAAAAATTGGGGCAATTTGAGGAGGTAATGTCTAAGGAACATAAGTATCCTCTAGTGAGGTGGCAGCAAGTGGCCTGAGAAGGGCCCACCACGCACAACTCTGCTTTCCCTTTAGTCCAGTCCCTGTCTACCTCACACAGAATAAATTGGCTAGAAATAGGTCCCCACGAACTTGATGCCCCCATTCGATCGCACTGCGTATCACAGCCAAAGAGCAGCCCGGGGGTGTGGGAAGATTGATAGATGGGCCGGGGCTAAGAGCCACGCAATAGCTTTTCCCCAACACCTTATCCATCTTAGCCTGATTCAATACAGCAACTGCCTGAAAAATGTCACTTCCCCCAGGACCCTCTGAGGTCACAGCATCCCGAGGAACCAGGGAACTTCTTACATTCGATCGGCTCCTATCACAGGTCGTCCACATTTTTCAGCCTTCGAACTCAGCCTTCCTTTGCAAGGTCGATCTGACCTTCCACCTCGGTGGGTTTTACAACTAAGGGCTTTTCTCCATCTCCCCCCCCCCGCCCCCTCGTCTTGTTTTCCCTCCCCCAGGCTCTAGCTGATAAAATCGGTCTCGGCTGCAGTCTGGTGCGAGGGGAGTACGGCCGCGCGTGGAACGAAGTGAAGCTGGTCAACGAGTCTCGGAAGGGCTTGACCGGGGGCCTGCCGCTGCCCGAAATCTACATCGTGGACCTCATGTTCCACCCGGGGGCGCTGCTGAAGCTGCAGAGCAGGGAGGCCGACTTCTACCGATTTCTCTGAGCCATCGAGGGAAATGCAAGAGAGGTTTAGCTGAGAAAGTCACTACACACACTTTCTGAGAAGTTTGTCCACTGATCTTATTTAAATAAAATTATTAGCAATGTTCTGTGTAGAAATGAGGAACTCTCTTGAACTGTATGGTGCTGCTGGCTTGTGGCCAGAGTTGTTAGGTCCTGTCCTGCTCACGATCAGTCTCTCACATAAAGGTCTCTGTGGTCCCAACCATTCAGGACCACTGTGCCTCTCTGTCCCAGAGGAATCACCAGTAGGAGCTCTCAGCTGCTGCTCCCAGGAGGTCCCTGTGGCCCTCGACTGTCCTTCATGCCCAAAGTGCTTCAGGAGCAAGTGCTGACGCTACCTCTGAGGATTTTTCATGTCCTCAATCTCCCTTTCTCACTTTCATTGAGATTTGGGTATATTGACTGGCTTATAGGTAGACCTTAGTATTACAAATTCCTTTTTTAACTCCTTTTGTTCATGTTTTTTAAAACTTACCATTAACCACACTATTTAGATCCACTTCACTGAATTGAAATTAATTTTTAGGGACTGGGGATGTAGCTCAGTGGTAGAGCACTTGCCTAACAGGTGTGAGGTCCTGGGTTCAATCCCCAGCACCACAAACCAACCAAAAGTTTCAAAAAAGTATTTCCTAAAAATGTCTTTGTCTTGTGTATACTAACTTGGAAATAGACCTTCAATGGAGGTAGGGGAAAGGATGATATGAAAATAGGAGACAACTAGAGGAAGGGACTGTAGCTTAACAAGGAGGATGGATAGGACCAAACTACTATATAAATTGTCACAATGAAACCCATTATTTTGTACAATTAACATGTGCTGATTAAAAGGAAAGAAAAATGTAGACTTTCAGTTAAAAACAATCCCGATTTATTCTTACACATTATTAGGCTGAATCATCAAAACACAGCTTTAAATTAATACAACAACAACAACAAAATCCTTGCTGAGCAATTGTTTTTTTCAGAATTGAGCACAAGACAGGAATAAGCATATTTCAATCAAGAAAACAAAAATTAGCAGTATGATGACTCTCATGATGTGTGAATTTCCTAGCCAGCCTTCAAGTATAAAGTTTATCCATGTAATCATTTTCTTTCTTGTTTTTCTTTTGGTTGTTTTGTTTTTTTGTTTGTTTGGTACTGGGGATTTATCCCAGAGGGCCAATAAGATACATCCCCATGGGCTGGAGATGTGGCTCAAGTGGTAACATGCTCACCTGGCATGCGCGGGGCACTAGGTTCGATCCCCAGCACCACAAAAAAAAAAAGATGTTGTGTCACCCGAAAACTAAAAAATAAAATATTAAAAAATTCTCTCTCTCTCTCTCTCTCTCTCTCTCCCTCTCTCTCTCTCTCTCTCTCTCTCTCTCTCTCTCTCTCTCTCTCTCTCTCTCTCTCTCCCTCTAAAAAAAAAAACAAAAAAAAACAAAAAAAAAAAAACATCCACAGCCCTTTTTAGTCTTGAGACAGTATCTCTCTTAAGTTGTGAGGCTGGCCTTGGACTTAATTTATTTTCCGATAGTCAGTATATAGTTAATGCTATAGTATCCCTTGAAGATGCTGGTAGGATTTCCCCTTCCTCTACTGTTTTCTCTTTGCTTTCCACTATACAAAGTCTAATCTGGGACAGAAAAGATCCATTCTTTATAGGACATATCAGGGCACATACAGGATTGCCTGGAGTCCTTAGTTTGGGCAATGATTTAGCAGATAAAACTACACATGACATACATATTTTCTCTACACTAGAAGAAGCTACAAATTTTCATAAAAAGTTCCATGTCAATGCTAATACTTTACAAAAGCATTTTAAAATAACTAAGGAAGCTTCCTGCTTCAGCCTCCCTAGTTGCTGGGATTACAGCAGTGAACCATGACCATGCCTGGCTATATAATCATTTTCTTTCTTTTTTTTTTTAATTTTTTTTTTTAGTTGTAGATGGACACAATACCTTTATTTTATTTATTTATTTTTAAGTGGTGCTGAGGATTGAACCCAGGGCCTCACACATGCTAGGTAAATGCTCTACCACTGAGCTCTAACCCCAGCCCTATAATCATTTTCTTAAAAGGTATTTTAAAGTGAATTTGACTTAAGAAATTAGGGTTAAGATTATTTTTTTATAAACCAATCTGTAATTTCAAAGAATATGATTCTTTATTTCAGAATAAATGTCTTTATTTCAAATGGTGTGGTAATTCTATTTATCTTATAATTTCATGAAATTAGAGCATGGATTATAGGACACAAGCCCATCTCAGCATTTTCAAGTCTGTTTTGGTCAAGAAAACATTTAAAGTGGATTACAAAGAAACATAAGGTGTAACAAAATGGAAATAAATGAAAAACAGGCATTACATATAAGAAAGTTCAAGGCTAGTAATAAGTTTAGAATTCAAAATGCATTCATGAAAATCAAGATGAATGAAAATTCAACCTTAAACTCTCTAGCAGCCAATGCAGAGTGAAATGCTAATGGTGGATGATTTACCCCAGGGTCCACAAGACAAAAGTTCAGAGCAGTTTCTCAGAAGAACCAAAACCAGGGCAAGCGCTTCTCTTTGGGAGCTTCAGAGAGATGGCTAAATGTGGATGTAAGAAAAACCTTCTAGAAAGTTTTGAAAAGAACTTTCATAGGCCAATGATTAACATCAAGGTGAAATTAGGTGAGTGTTCTGAGCAGTGCCGCTGTGACAGGGCCCAGGAAAATTAACCACTTTTTAAAATCTGATGCATGCCAAAGACATTTTGGTTTGTCGCATCTTTGAGACAGCCATTTACAGTATGTCTCTCAATGAGGTTCTAGATAATTATTGAACAGGGATAGTTAAAATTGCTTTCTCAGGCCTTTGAAGTCTATATATTCTGTTTTACTCATTAAACAGCTGTAAAATTTAATAATCAGCCAATTACAAAAAGAAAATACGTTTACAACAGCAACAAAGGTCAGGAAATGCCTAGGAATAAATTTAGCAAGACAAATTACAAAATTTTAATGAGATCTGAATAGAAAGACATAGCATATTCTTGGATGGGAAACTCAGCAGTACAAAGATATCATTACTCCCCATATTTGTGAGAGGGGTGGACTGGGGTCCTGGGAATTGAACCTCAGGCATGCTAGGCAAGTGATTGACCACTGAGCTACACTCCCAGCCCTTTTTATGTTATTTTGAGACAGAGACTCACTGAGTTGTTCAGGCCAGCCCCCAATTTGTAATTCCCCTGCTTCTACCTCTCAAGTAGTAGATAGTCAGGTATCACCATGATAGTTACCATACTAATATACATAATTAGTAAAATTTCCCCTACAATCCCAATACATTTTTTTCTGAACTTAATAGCAAAAATTAATCTAGAATAAATGTGTATGAATACCAAGAGAATTAATAAAATAATGTAGAGGAATAAGCTATACCACATATCAGAATATATATTAAAAAGAATTACAAAAATTAGTATGATACAGACATCAAAATAGAAAAATTACGATTCCAGACATAGATCTATATATGCATAGCTCAAATTTAGTATTAATAAAAGTAGTTTTGTCCCAGTGGGAAAATGATATCTATTCAGTAAATTGTAATGGGAAAATTATAATCTTAGCAAGGGGATATACCCTTTCTGTAAAGACAGAAAAACTTTAAAAGACTTTATATGACAAGTTTTGCTCTATAAAAGTTCTCGACAGCAAAATGCATTGCAAATAAAATTACAGCATATGTAACAGACAAAATGTTAATATTCTAAATAGGCAAAAGATCTTCTATAAATCACTAAGAAAAAGACAACCCACTTGAAAATAGAAAAAGATGATCCTATACTTCTACAGTTGTAATAAGCAATCCCTGGACCTCACTGGCTTAAGTTAAAAATTGTTGATCACACTACACATCAAACAAATCAACAGAAAGGGCTCTAATTAGTAGGAGCCTGCTATAGTCTGGATATGACTGTCTCCCAGAGATTCATGTGCAGGAGGCCTGGTTCCGGTTGTGATGGTAATGGTAGAACCTTAAAGGTAGAACCTTTCAGAGATGAGGCCCTGGTGGGAGTTGATGGTCATAACCATCCTTGTGAAGGGAATAAGGCTAGTCTAGTGCACTGGTTTCTGTCTCACAGGAATGAATTAGCTCCTGGAGAGCAAGAGCAGTTTGTTATAAAAGAGCAAGCCTGGCCTCTCTCCACTCTCTTGCTTCTTCTCTCACCACATGGCTGCTCTGTCACTGTCATCAGTCTCTCTCTGGCTTTCATGCCATGTGATACCATTGTCATGTTGTGACACTACTAGGTGACCCATTCCAGATGCAGACACCATGCTGTTTAGACTTTTCAGCTACCAGAATCATGAACCAAATAAATTTCTTTTCTTTAAGTATTACTCAGCATCAGTCCATTTTATAGCCGCATTATCTGGAATATACAATCTTCTCAGTCACTATAGTAGGAGGGGAAAGTTCTAAGGATCTCCTTCAGGAATTATGTACTTCGGCCAGGAATGACATAACTTTGATCAAAACTAGATGAGACAATATGGGGATAATAGCTGGAACCACAGAGATCTGAATCAGAATAGACGGGCTTACAAAACCCCAAACCCTGGCAAGTGCTGTGGTTGTGAGGTTTTTGAAATACTTTCTATTCAATAGTTTGTAGTTGTTATTCTGTCAGAATCAAACTAGAGTTTCACTTCTGGGGATCAAAACATTTCATTAAAATTCATATCTAGTTTTAGAAATACCTATTAATTAAGTGGAGAAATCGGCAGTTAAATAGAATCTTTCCCACAAGCTTCGGTTCTCCGGGTAGGTACTGTGTGTAATGAGGGTTCAAGGCTGTGCTTACAGCAAATGCACGTCAAGGAATAAGAAAAAACACTGCCATCCATGAAAAAAAAAAAAAAAAGCTCTTCTAGAAGCTCAAAATAATATGTGAAATCCAATGGACAGTGTCCTTTTCTTTTAATTGAGATGGAATTCTTACAAATATTCATGTGTTTCTGAAGAAGGTAGCACCACAAAATTCCTCTGTCAAAACAGCTATCTGGAGATGAGAGGTAGAAGACATCAGGAAACTGCATTTCAGAACCTTTCAGAGAAAGGATCTAATCCACATAATGCTTGTTTTTAAACTCGAAATTTGAACTCTGACGGAAGGCTATATGGAAACTATCACTGTCCTTGATATATTCTTTGAGCATATAATAGTGTCAAATCACTTGTTTCAGGGCTTAGTATTTACAAGTACTATTCTTTATTTAAAATCACTTGAGAATTTTACAGCTCACTAGCAAACGTTTTGTTTAGACGTTTAATTTTAAAGCCATGGATATAATTAGTTTAGTAATACACATGGAACTTCACACCCGAGGACGACAATCAAAGTGTCAGGTGTGACTATATTAATAAAGCAAATTCAAATAGACCTCTTTGGAACTCACACATTACGAGAGAAACCTGACAACAAATAAACCATGAATCATAATTTTAGAAACAAAAGCATTGTTAGAGAGGGCAAATAAATTTTTATGTACTGTTTTATTTATAAATTTAATAAGATATAATATAATAACAGTATTTCTATCTTCCAAGGCTGATCACTAATAACTGAAAAGAAAGTCTTAAACAAAGAACAGTCGGAAAGGTAAGCAGAAAGATGACCATGGAGAATTGTCTCCCAACAGTGTCATCAATTCTTACAGTGTATGAGGCTTTACAGAATTTCTCATCTGTAAAATAGAAATGAAGCTGGGCACAGTGGCACACATCTGTAATCTCAACTATTGGGAGGCTGAGTCAGGAGGAGCATAAGTTCAAGGCAGCCTCAGCAATTTGGTGAGACCTGCCTCAAAAATTTTTTTTTTAAATGGCTAAGGTTGTGATTCAGGGATAGAGCATTTACCTCCCATGTGTGAGACCCTGAGTTCAGTCCCCAGGATTTACAAAAATAAGATAGAAATGATTGAAACATAGCTATGTGAACTTATCATAGCCAGTCTGCCTTAAATATGAATATTTACATATATTTTGTACAAATATATAAAAGTTCATTATATATATTTGTAATTATTCAAGAAAGATCAGAACATATCAACTCAATAACTCAAGGGACCAATTTTCTTTCTCTGACAACACCAAAGGACCATTTGTGAGAGAGCATAGTGGGTATCCTCAGCACCATCCTGCTCAATATCATCTGCTCATCTTCTTTCTGAGTTCACATCCAAATTCAGACCAAGTCTCTTTGCTAAGCTCCCTCAGATGCTTCTGCTCTACTGGTGACCTATAAAAGTGCCATTTGGGCATTTTCCATATGCTTACTGACTGGCACTACTATTTTATTAATGTACACTTATTTCGTTTCTCTTTACATCAGGAAAAACTGCAGGACAGAAGGGCACATGAAACTGTGTGGTCCTTAGAGTCAGAGAGTCTTGGACTTGATTCTTGCTTCTGAGTCCTTAGCTGTGAGATCCTTAGCAAATGTCTTGGTTTTCTCACTTCTAAAAGGGAGAATGTAATAATAGCCATTTCATGAAGTTGGTCATGGGAGTAAATAAGAGAGTGCATGTCTAGTGCTAAACATGGAGCCCCAAATAAAAAAAAAAAAAAAGAGCTAGTTAGAATTCTAGGAGTTTATGGTGCATAAAAAAGAACAGTTCACAAACTTGGAGGCCTCACTGTCTGTTTTATAGCAATCACAGCACGGTTTATGGAGCATGAATGAGGAAGTATTTTTATCTTTTTAACAATTGACTGTCATATATTCCTTTTTAAGGCAAACAGCTGTTTTAAGCTGATTAACCTGTAGCCAACTGGTTTAATTTCATTGAATCATGATGACATAGTTTCTTTGCTTGGCCAAATTTTACTTCTAAAACTTCCTCTCAGGCCATCTGTGCATTTCCTTATAAAATCCAGTTTTAACAATGAACTCTTCTATGTCACTTTGATAAGAACCACCATCCTCAATACCTGATCATTCTCAATATCTGATCAGGTTCCTCACTACCACCCCAACCCCAGGTAATGTCTGATCACCTCCATCCATCTTAAGCAAAACATCTGTTAGTTCATTTGAGCCAGAATACCCCTGGCCCCTGATGTTTCTTCTTAGTTACTTTCCATCCACTGGCTCTCACCTGCTCCTTGTGTGAGAAGCCCACTTGCCCATGCTGTAGTCAGAGTTGGGACCAATCTCTCTTCTCCATTGCAAGACCCTATGGCAGTCACCTCTATATTTATCTCCAGGGTTCTGAATAGAGTCTTCATTACTGCACTATAACAAGGGTCATTAAATAATCTTTCTTTAACAATAATGATAAGAACAAAACATTTATTTCATATATTTATCATTATTATTATTAATTGTTTTTTGTGTGTGATGCTGAGCATTGTGTCCAGGGGTTTTACACATTCTAAGCAAGCATTCTCCCACTAAGCTGCATCCCCAGTCCAAAACATTTATGTTTGTGTTTGTTTACGTTTAGGGTTAGTGTTTGGGGGAAATCAGGATGACATCATTTTATTACCTGGCTATGTTTGGACAACTAATTGGCCTTTGTGTTACTTAAACTGGGGCCTCTGTTTTTATTTTTTTTAATAACAATAGTAAACATTTGACAATTATTGACTATTATTATGCTTTAGTCTCCCCCAGTGAGATGGGACAGTTCTGGTCTGGCATATAACTTATGGTCAATTACTACTACAGGGATACTCGAGCAATATTTGTTGACTGTCTTTATGCCCTAAACTAACTGATCTTAAAGACTAAAATTTATTTAACTTAATTTTTTCCATATTTTTATTGCATTATGGTTGTGCATAATGGTGAGGTTTGCTGAAGCGTATTCATATATGTACACAATATAAAAATATAATTTGGCCAATATCATTTCCTAGTATTTCCTTTTACTTTTCCCTCCTGACTCCCCCTGTTTGCTTTCCTCTTCTCCACCAATTTCCCTTCGATTTTCATGAGACCCACCCTCCCCATACACCTTTCTTCTTTTTTTTCTTCTCTAGCTTCCACATATAAGAGCAAACATATGGCTCTTGATCTTTTGACTTTGGCTCATTTTTCTTAACATAGTGTTCTCAAGTTCCATCCATTTTCACAAAAATGACAATTTCATTTTTCTTTGTGGATGAATAAAACTGCATTCTGTACATTTAGCCACTTTTTCTTTATTCATTTCTCCATTGATGGACATCTAAGCTGGTTCCATAGTTTGGATATTGGAAATTATTCTGCTATAAATGGGGCTTGCATGTATCATTGTAGTATAATGACTTTAATTCTTCAGGATAAATACCAAGGAGTGGTATAGCTGGGTCATATGTTTGTTACATGCTTAGTCTTTTGAGGAAGCTACATGCTCATTTCCATAGTGGTTACACTAATTTATAATACCACCCACAGGATAAAAATGTTCCTTTTTGTCCATATCCTCTCCAGCATTTATTATTACTTGTATGCTTGATGACTACCATTCTGACTGGCATGAGATAAAATCTCTATGCAGTTTTGATTTCCATTTTCCTAATTGCTAATGACATGGATTATTTTTTAACCATTTGTATTTCTTGTTTTGAGAAGTATCTGTTTAGTTCATTTGCCCATGTATTCATTGGGGTTCATCATTTTATGGGTGTGGGGGGTTTTTTTGAGTTTTTAAATATATTCTGGATGTTAATCCTGTCAGAAGAATAGCTAGCAAGGATTTTCTCTCATTCTATAGGTTCTTTCCTCATTCTTGTTTCCTTTGTTGTGTCTAAGATTTTTAATTTGATGCCATGTTATTTGGTAAGTCTTGGCATGATTTCCTGAGCTTTAAGGAATCTTATTGAGAAAGTCATTTTGCCTATATGTTGGAGTGTGTTTTCTTCTAGGAGTTGCATATTTTCTGATATAATTCCTAGATCGTTGGTCCATTTTGAGTTGATGCAGTGTGAGAGATAAGTGTCTATTATCATTCTTCTACATATGCATAAGTAGTTTCCCCAGCACCATTTGTTTTAAAAGGCTGGTATGTTTGTTTTTTTTTTTTGGGGGGGGGGGTGGCGTGCTTTTTGCCAATGTATGTTTTTGACATATTTGTCGATAATCAGATTACTGTGTCTGTGTGGATTTGTCTCTGTGTCTTCAATTCTGTACCATCTTTCTATGTATCTGTTTTGATACAGTACCATTTAGTTTTTGTTACTATAGCTCTATAGTATATCATGATGCTTCTAGCATTGATTTCTTTTCTTTTTTTTTTTTTTTTCTTTTTGTCCTAGTGCTATTTTGGCTACTATGTATCTTCAGTCTTCCAAATGAAATTTAGGACTGTTTTTTTCCAGTTCTATGAAGAATGTCTAAAATGGGATTTTAACTAGTTTCATTTTCATTGGATACTTCCGGAAGTGGTTGGGTGGTAAAGCAAATCACTTCTGTCTCTAATTAGGTACCAACTTCATTTTGCCAATCAGTGTAGAGGGTATGTATGATGATTGCATGGCTATTTTTGAACTTCTATAAATAGGATGTGAAAATACAGAAATTCCTGCTGTCTTGGGAGCTTATGTCTGAAATTATCCCTCATTGTGCATATCTTCATTTCTCCAACACCTTGCCTTCCCCAGATAATCTCCAAAAGCTATGTGTGACTGTTTCATTAAGAAGAAGACTAAGGGCTGAGGGTGTAGTTCAGTGATGAAGTACATGCTTAGCATCCATGAGGCCTTAGGTTTAACATGTTAGATTTAATGACTTAGTATTGCTGCTCTGTGGATGGATTTGAATGACTCTCCTTGTATATGTACCCTGTAAGTACTACTATTTTAAAGTTAAGGTGACTTAGGTCCTTGTTAACTTGCCAAAAAGGCAAAAGACTTTGTATATTTTTTCCAGTTTTAAAAATCAATTTATTTTTTGTTGCATTAAAATTATAGTGGGATATAGAGGTAAAATAATATCAGAATTTATTGTTACATGTTCATATACACAAAAAATATAACTCAAAATTGTATTAATATAACTTAAGATCTTTCTGCCAACCAGAACCTATAAAGGAGCAGGCCCCTGTTTTTCCACATCCCTAGGAAGCAGCATCCTCTCAGGGATAGTTCAGTCATGAGGGTCTGAGTTTGACCTCAGAGCAATGAGCTAAGGGTCGCTGATTTCTTTTCCGGCTTCAGTTAGCCTTCTGTCACTGTGACAAAATACCTGAGATAATTTACTTTTAAAAAGGAAAAGTTTATTTTGGCTCAAGGGTTCAGCCTGTGGTCCACTGGCTCTGATCCTTTAGGTCCTGTGGGGAGGTAGAACATCATAGGGTAGAGCAAAACTATTCAGCTTGTTACATCAGGGAAGTGAGAAAGGAGGAGGAGGGGCTGGGGTCTAAATATTCCTTTCAAGGGTACATCCAGTGACCCGGCCTCCTTGCACTAGGCCTGATCTCCTAAAGGTGCCACCACCTCCCAATAGTACCCCAGGCTGTCGACCAAACCTTGAACACAACAGGACTTGGGCAATACGCAAGAGCCAAACCATAGCAGGCCCCAAGCAATTTATCAAGACCCTGTCTCAAAATTTTAAAAAAAGGGCTGGAGACACAGCACAGTGCTTAAGTGCCACTGGGTTCAATCCCTGGTTTAAAAACCAACCAACCAATCAAACAAACAAACAAAAAAACCCAAACAAACAAACAAAAACCCAAACTATAACACAGCTCATGGGTAGCAGCTCCCAAGCCCTGAAGACAGCCAGATTCTGATTATCTTGAGAAAGTCCAGGTTGTTTTACACTTGAACAGCTGGCACACAAATGGAATCAAGCTCTTTTAAGTAGTCGTTAATCATACTGATGAGAACAGCTGAAACACAGAGTGCTCTCACTACTTACATATCTGACATACAAATCAAGTAATAGTCCAATTAATTTATTTACAGGCTCCTTTCTTTGAAAAAAAAAAGAGTTAATGTCTGTCTTTCCTTTTGATTCCATAGTCTTTACTTTTAAGATAACTCTGAAGAACCCAGGTGAGTGCATTTCATCTGTATTATCAAATTGTTTATCTGTGAACTCATTAATAGTCATTATGTGCATACACAATTTTCTAGTTGTATGATTTCATTTATTTGGCTTTCCAGAAGACTGTTTTTTTTTAGCCCCATTTTATTAACACAAAGAGAGAGAGAGAGAGAGAGAGAGTTAACTAGGTTCATTCCTTAGACTCTTACAAAATAGAAAGCTTAGCTCATATTTCTCATAAGCAATTATTTACTTCCGTAAGACTTAGGATGAGAGGAAAACTACTAATTGAGATGAGGAGATTTTCCTTATGTAGTTATTATTTTCCCTAGCCAAATAAGACAATAATAAAGGTATTTCCTTATAATGACTTAAAGACAACTTCCAAACACAGAGCAAGCAAAAGCGGAAATGACCGGAAATGACCCTTCACAAGCACCATGGTGTAGGTGAGAGGTGCACTGGTTCTCTGCTCACAGCCCAGAGTGTCCAGTGAGACCAGGGCAAAAGGACAGTCAGTGTAGATGGAGTGATTCGGTCAGGAAGATGGTGGCTGATTCAGAAGGAAATAAAATGCTAATACTTCCAGAAGTGGCCTTGGTCAAGTTACTTCTTGGCCCTCTGTTTCTTTGCCTGAAAAATTGGCAATGACAAGGGCTCCTTCTTGTAGGTTCTTGTGCAAATTGAATGAATGAATGAAGGCAGGTCCAGGGAAAGTACCATGGAATGCCACGTCTCCTGGGCCTATTCATCTGTGCCCCCAGAAGCCAGATTTGGAAAGGGAACTACAAAGGAACTGGGTAGAAATGCTTCATCAGGATCAGGGTGACCAGGCCTCAGGGCTTCCCTCAGTTCACTGCCTAACCTCAGCCACCTTTGTCCTGTCACATTCTGGTCAAGGACTTTCACTCTTATTCAACAAGTTTAAAAATGCTCAAGTTCAATGTTCCTTTGGGTCTTCATTTCCATATGGAGACTTCTGTGACATGTAAAACTTACATCAGTGTGTTTTCCTCTTATTCATCTGTCTTTAACCATCTAATTTGCAGGGCACCTGCCAATGAGCCTAAGATAGGTAGTTAGAAGAAAATGTCGGTTGGTTGTTGTTATTTTATTTTATTTTATTTATTTATTTTTTTGGCCCTCCTCTAACATTTCCCAGTTTGCATTTAAGAACAAGAGTAGGAAAATCTGCCTAAACAGTTTCTGACAGACCTAAAAGTAGGATAAAAGGATTCTGTTTCTTAAAAGGAAAATCACTTTTAATTGCTCAACGTTAGGAGCCAAGGCTTCCTGTTGTGAATCAACTGGAGACTCTACCTTCCTTTTCTCCTTGGAGAGCCAGAGCAAGGCAGCGGCAGCGTGGGGGTGGAGCTCAAGACCAGAGCCTTGAAGCTCTAGGGCACCAGAGGGTTGGGAAGATGCAGTGTTTCTGGATCTCCAGGGTTTCAGATTGGAACTGGGTTTTCCAGGAATGCAAGTACTTGTTAGGGAGGAGGGGCAGTGGAGGGGAGCCCTTCTCCCGGAAAACTCTGTGGTGGGTAAAACTGGTCTTTTAACTCAACTTCCACCCTCTTCTCCTGGCCCTGCCCCCAACACTCTGCAGGAACCTCAGAACCTGTTCTTCCAGCCCATGAATTCCAATGCCATCCTTCTAGAAGTAGGAACTCCACCGCCTGACTCTAAGACCTTAGAGATTCTGCATTTTGAAAGCATGAAAAACTTGCCCAGTGACTGACCCTTTAATTGTGCAATAGTTCTGATGAACATGAATGAAATGGATTGCTCTGTTTTGAAGAGATACATGCTCCTTAAATATGAAAAAATAAAAGAAAGAAGACATTTTCTGATAACCACTGAGTATTTGTGGGGTTGTTGTTGTTGTTGTTGTAATGCTGGAGATCAAACTCAGGGCTTCAGGTGAGCTAGGTAAGTGTTCAACCTCTGAGCTACTCCCTCAGCCCCAAGTGTTTGGGTCACTCCCCTCCTTCAAATAAAAGCTGAACCATAAAAAGCAAACCCAGAAGAAAAAATCTTAGACATGTTAAATCTTGGATGGTCCTTCTCCTGGCCTTAGCATCATGGGTCCTTTCTCAAAGACATTGGACTTTCTGGGATAGCAGCCATAACCCCTGACAAGCCAGGTGATAAATAGGATATTGATGGGCAATTATCTGACACAAAATAGCTCCATATGTCAACCTGCCTGAAGTGGGTAGCACAGTCCAGGGCAGCTGTAAGGGGTTGCAGGCCCATAGCCCTGCAAGGGCAAGATGGGGAGCAGGGGCAACTCTCCTGAGTACCTGGCAGAGAAGGAAGCCTTCCTTCCTGAGGTGCAGGCTCCCTGGATCCCATCTTGCTGTGGCCAGTGCACTTCCACAGAAAGCAAGGCACCCCACAGAAGGCAGGTCGCGCCAGGGCAGTCTTGGTGAGGGTCATGTCCAGCCAAACTGCCTGCTGACAGTCAGCCCCATGGTACTGAAGGAGAGCCCAATCCCTGACTTAACCAACTCCACCTTGGCCCTCTCTGACTCCATTTGCCTTTTTAACTTTATTTCCATATATGCCACTTTCTTAAGCAGTCACTGTCGATTTCAGAAACAAGAGGCCTAGGTGATAAACATCATTGAAACAGAGGATCAAAACTATCCCTAAGCAATGGTGACCTCCCAGAACAGATCACCCCACGATGAGATTGACCCCCCAAACAGGCACTATTGTCTCGCAGTGGGAAACCTCAAGCAGTGGTGACCCTCCCAGAGCTTCACAGAACCAGTCCTGAGATAATGATCAGTCAGACTCTGGCCTGACCAGAGTGACCTGCTCTGCCAGATGTGCAGACCCTCAGCCATGCAAGCTCTCAACCCTCCCCTTGGTTCTCCCTTTCTATAAGACCTCAAAGTTTCTATCAACTCTTTGAGAACAGATTGAGATAAAAATTGGGGAATAAAAGGAGAGATACTGAATCTCAAAGGAAGCACCCATGAGCCACTGAAATGAAGGAACGACCCCTGGACCACTGAAATGCAGAAGGCACCCATGAACAGTTGTACCTCTTGAGTGACAGCCCAGTCCCTTGTCTGTAACACAAGGACAGTGTGCAAGTGCGGGGAAAACTGTGGGAAATGTGCAGCTCTGCCCTGCCTCCGCCTCTCGTCCAGCACCCACCAACCGTCCCACCATAAATATGAACACCCCACACAATGGTTCTTGTTTTTTCCTCTGGAGATAGCCCACATTCTTCCTCCAATGGATATTCCTTACTGTAGTTCAAAGTCATCTAGAGATCACCCCTCTTCTCCCTTGAATATGTAACTATTTTCCTAAATAAACTTCTATCTAGGTTTTGACTGGCACATGCTGAAATTCTTTTCCATCATACATGCCAAGAGCTCCGCTTGTCCTGAGTTGGACTCCCCCTTCTGTGCATGAACTCCTCAGATCCATATTCAAAGACAGCTCTTCTGGAACAAGATCTTTGGCCACCATTCTCCTATATCTGTTCTTCCTGGCATGGCCATGTTGATTAAAGTTCCTTTCCCACCCTTCACCATTGCTAGTCTCTTTCACTATCATATTGGGACAGATGCTAAGCCTGGTCGGTCGGGATGACTGGGACTGGGCCCTTTGCCCAGGGATTTCAGTAATAGTACCTCCTCAGTGAAGGATATGGAAAATGACAACCCCCCCCACCCCCCCCACACACATGCACACACAGGGGAATGAAGATTCCCCAAAACTAACTGACCCAGAGGAAGAGGGAAGAGAAAGGCAACCATTAATCCTCTCCCAGTAAATCCTTTCCCAGTAACAATGGGCCCCCAGGGAAAAAAGGAAACCTTCATCCCTTCCCAGCCACAGTGAGTCCTGAAGGGAGGAGTGGATACTGAAAGCTGGGCCTTGGACTTTCACCCTTTCCCATTGCCAGTGAATCCTGGGAGGACAAAGGCAAATAGTGAAGCTCTGGGTCCCAGAGGAAGAAGATAAACAGTGAACTCCAGCCATTCTGAGCCTTCATCCCTTCCCAGTAACAATAAGTTTCCGACTTTCTACAACTTTTTTCCTGACATTCTGCCTCAATCTCCAATGGTTAATTCACCCTCGTTGTATCCTATAAAACTCAGAGCGCCTCTGTAACCTGCAGGCATTTTCAATTACCCTGAAATTAAGCCCTAGAACAAGATCTTTGGCCACCATTCAGTGCCTGACTGATTGACTCTACTGTGGAATAGAGGAAAGCTTGCTGACCCCTGTGAGGTCTGCTTCCATCCTGGTTGTTTGTGTTTTCATAATGGTGCTGAAACCGTGTTGGTTATCTTGGCTTACACTGACCTCCTCCAGAATGGGAAGCTTCAAAAATAATGGAAGCTTCAGAATTCTAATAGTGGTACTGTCCCATTGTGTAAAATTTGTTTTGTTTTTGTTTTGTCACTGGTGATCAAACCCAGTGCCTGATACATTCTAGGCAAGCACTCAACTGCTAAACCCTATAGAGAATTTTCAAACTGTAGATGAATATATATAAAGAAACAACTTATAATCATCTGCAGCCCCACGGCCAGGGGCAATTAACTACTATTAACATGTGGTCCCTTTATAGACTGGATGCTTAGAAAAGGCGTACTTTCAGCCTCAGCCTCTATCACCACCCTCTCAAGGACAAAGCTTCACTCTCTATCCACCTATCTCCTGAGCAGGTTCAGCTCTCTCTTGTCCAAAAGGCAGAGAGCTCAAATTTCAGGCACCCAATTTTCTTCCCAAAGCTTGCAATTCCCCTGGTGACTTAAGAGATGTAAAATCCTCCCTGTTCAGATAACAGACAGTAAGAGATGGGCCATCCCAGTCACAAAACACCCACCCAAAATGAAACATATTTCACCCCTTGTTATGGTTTAGATATGAGGTGTCCCTCAAAAGCTCATGTGTGAGACAATGCAAGAAATTTAGAGGGGAAATGATTGGATTGTGAGAACCTTAAACTAACCAGTGCATTAATCCACTGATAGGGAATAACTGGGTGGTAACCACAGGCAGGTGTGGCTAGAGGAGGCGGGTCATTGGAGGTGTACCTTTGGGGTTTCTATTTGTCATGGGGAGTAGAGCTTGCGCTTGCTCTCTACACCTTTTTCCAGCTCAGGTCCTAGGGAATAGAGCTGGCCATCTGTGGACTGGGACCTCTGAAACTGTGAGCACCAAATAAATGTTTCCTCCTCTAATTGTTCTTGTCAGATCTTTCAGTCACGGCAGTGCAAAAGCTGACTACAACACCACTGTGAAAGCAACCAACAAACCAAAAGCCCTCTAAAAGTAGGATGGTTCACAACAGAGCGTGGTACACCATCCTTCCAAATGCTGCTAGAATAAATCATTACCGACCTCTTTTAGTACAAATGGAAGGAAAAGGGCCCTATTCACTCTTTCTTAAGACGGTTCTACTTAGAAATAATAAATGAAGTTGAGTTTGTATGACTTAATACATCCTACCACTGCTATTTTGCAGGTAACTACTGAGACTTTTTTTTTAAAGTCCCTTTATAATATTTTAAGTACATGAAAAGTAGAATTGCTGAAAATTAATATTCCTTAAGATGCCCTCACTTTCCTGCCAGCCTCTATTGACCAACCTGAGGCCCAGATATTTTTTACTTGCTATGGTGACATATCTCATTTCACGTGTGGTTCCTTATCAATTGCTGCCCAGATAGAATTTACTCTTTGTGTTCATAGTCACACAAGCATGTCTAAATGAAAAACACACCTTCCCAGGCCTTCTAACAAAATCAATTCCTCAGCAGGAGAGTTGAAAGCTTGTCTATGATCATGCATTGAAATGCGCATTTGCATGCTAATTTCCCAGAAAGCTCCTCAGTTCACTGAGGTGTTATGGAAATGCTGGGTCAGAATTCCAAGGGCTTTTGCCTGCCTGAGTAGAGGGATGGGAAATGCAGATGGTTTCCACAGAAGCAATTGAAATACAGTCTATTTTTAAAGTCATTTTAAAAAAATCCATTTTAGCTGAATTAGTCATGTCAGATTAACCAGAGAATGTGATTTTGGGTTGTTCTGATGGTGGATTTCTGTATCAAAAACAAACAATTTTAATTTTTTTTTTTCTGTGTCATTTACCGCTTAGGGAGATCTCTTCACTGAGTCCCTGAAGTCTATGTGCCTGAACATAAGAAAAAACTGTAGGGGACATGAAAATATCTTTTTTACCCATTGCTAGTTTCATGACTGAGACCCCAACAGCAAAGGATACATGAATGAAAGAAAAGCACACAAATGGATTGAATATAAGTTTTCCATGATGTGAGGTACTTCATAAAAAATCAAGATCCAAAGACACAGAGAAGCCAAGTGTATCTTTCTGCTAAGATTTGGGGTGGGGGCGGGGCAAGGAGGCTGGTACTAGGGATTGAATTTAGGGGCACTCAAGAACTGAGCCACATCCCCAGTCCTGTTTTGTATTTTATTTAGAAACAGGATCTCACTGAGTTGCTAACTGCCTTGCTTTGGCTGAGGCTGGCTTCAAATTCACAATCCTCCTATCTTAGCCTCCCAAGGATTAAAGGTGTGCACCACCGTGCCCAGGTCTTTCTGCTCTTTGATTGGGTGGGGGCGGGGAGTTATGTTGGTGGTGGTCCTGGGAATCTTGGGGTTGCATTGTATTTCTTGGCTTTTGGGTTCTTACTTGAAAAACTTTTAGGCGAGACACAAATGTAGAAAAAAGTATAGCAAAATTTATTAGGAAAGAATGCACTCTCAAGAGGGAGGGAAAGAGTGGATCATCTCTGAGAGAAATTACATGCCCCTTTCTTCCCCAGTTTTTTGGGGGGAAGTTTTAGAGAGTCCCACCCAGGTATCACCTCTTACCTCTTGCTTCAGATTTCTAAGTCCCTACTGCGAATGGGCCATACCCATAAGTAACCAAGTGAAATCCATGGGGATGGAGGCAGGATTTTACTATTATAATGAGACTAAATCACATACTAAAGATATAAAGGCAACTCTTGGTCACCTACCCATTCTAATTGGAACTTTTTTTTTTAATAGGTTTTATGGTCATTGGGCTTTGCTTTTATTTTGTTTTCCAGGGTCTTAGAGTGAAGAAGCTGACTAAAACACCATGGTAAAATCAACAAACAATGATAATGGTCTTATCAGCAGGGATGGGTCTTAAATTCCTTATCTCTGAAAGAATAACCCTAAGGATCACAGATTCTCATGTAACATCCTATTGACTTAAGCCCAATCAGGGTCAGAGTGGCCTTAAGTAAATTGCTTTTTTTTTTCTAATTCATTTATTTATTCTAATTAGGTATATATGACAGCAGAATGCATTTTGATTCATTGTACACAATTGCAACACAACTTTTCATTTCTCTGGTTGTACACGATGTAGCATCACACCATATGTGCAGTCATACATGTACCTAGAATAATAATGTCCATCTCATTCCTCCATCTTTCCTGTCCCCATACCCCCTCCCCTTTTCCCCCTCCTCTTTTCCCAATCAAATCCTTCCATCTTTTCCATGCCCACAACCACTCTGGAAAGCAGTATGGAGACTCCTTAGAAAACTTGAAATGGAACTACCATTTGACTCCTTGGTCTATACCCAAAGGACTGAAAACCAGCATACTACATCAACACAGCCACATCAATGTTGATAGCAGCTCAGCTTACAATAGCTAAGCTGTGGTAAATTGTTTCTTAAGAGAAAACTTGTAGAATTCTAGCACAGAGGCCCTATTTATAGAATTGTCCCCTTAACTTCATGTGGCTACTGTTCATGTCCGTGTGCTACCTACCGGTTATGAAGAGGTATGATAGGGAGAGGGGAGATGAGGGAAGGGAAGAAATGGGAAACTCAGCAAGACCTGGGGTCAAATTCTTCTCTGGGTCCATGTGTCTTCAGAGGTAAGAACAGATGTAGATATAGCATGGACACCTCTCAGATGAAGGTCTTATGACCCACTTCAGGGGAGAAAGGCAAGGGGAAGGAGTGACCTTCTTTTTTTTTTTTATTGGTTGTTCAAAACATTACAAAGCTCATGACATAACATCTTTCATACATTTGATTCAAGTGAGTTATGAACTCCCATTTATTTTTTACCCCAAATACAAATTGCAGAATCACATCAGTTACACATTCACATTTTTACATAATGCCATATTAGTGACTGTTGTATTCTGCTGCCTTTCCTATCCCCTACTATCCCCCCTCCCCTCCCCTCCCATCTTCCCTCTCTACCTAATCTGTTGTTGTTCAGTTCTCTCCCCCTTTCCCCTCACAACCTCTTACATGTGATTTCGTATAACGTTGAGGGTTTCCTTCCGTTTCCATGCAATTTCCTTTCTCTCTCCCTTTCCCTCCCACCACTCGCCTCTGTTAATCTTTTCCTCATGCTCTTCAGGAGTGACCTTCTTAATTTTGCTGTTTTCTCAAATGTCAAGGTTCCGTAATTTGGGGTAGCGTGTCCTGCACCCCATCAACACAATTCAGGAACTGCTCCAAAGAACCAGTTGCTCATAGCTCCAAATCTATGTTCCATAGCTAAAAACGTATTGTTTTCAAATAGTGTTCTAATAGAAAAGAATTCTCTCCTGCTGGAATCAAATGAAGCTACATCTATTCAGCAAAGTCAATCTGTGAATACAATTTGAAAACTGCTTTCTTTTATTGAAAACAACAAGGTAAAATGAGAGACCTACTTTTACTCATACATATAAATGAGAAGTAAAAAAAGCCTTTTGATTTTCTTAATTTTCTCTACTGTCTATATTGTAAGGGTGAATGCAATGAAAAAATATATATATTTTTTCCCTTTTCCATTTTGAGGAAGATGCCATTTCTTTTGTTTTGCCATTTTTTATTCCTGTTTTGCTTCTGAAAGCTTTTGAAATTCTAAGAATGCTAAATGGAAGTGAAAATTTTCCTTCCTATTTCTTAAATTGACTAGTGGTGTTTTAGGCTTTGATTTATTTTTCCATTTGTGCCAAACTTTCTTCTATTTTGAATTTTCCTAACACACTGGTAGCCCTAGTGATTCGTGCACCTTAAAACAGTATGTCCAAACCTGCCCACTTAAGCCCTAGGGAGCAGAGGCCCAAATGGAGGGATCAGTGCAATGAATTGGCAACAGACTAGTAAGAGAAAAGGCTTTCACATCTATTTAACATGCACAGGGGCATCACAGAAAGGTAAGCACCCAATAATCCATCGAGATTCAGATTCATACATACTTTTCCTCATAGAGAAGGGAATTGGGAGATATAGGCAATTTTTGAAAGGTAGGAGGTTGTTATCAAGAGAATGAATGAAGCAAGAGGAGAGACACTAGTTTGCAAATAATTCTTTTTAGGAGACTGAATGGGCCTAGAGTAAAAAAATAACTTGTGAAAAAACCTGTCCAAGTATGGTGACATTCCTCAGTCATCCTTCCTGTGACAGGTATTTTGTTAGTGAAACTTCAAGGAATGAGGCTGTATCTGTCAACTTTCTGTTGATATAAGAAATAGCTGGGATTATCAATTTATAAAGATGAAAGGTGTAATTTGGCTTACTGTTTCAGAGGTTTCAGTCCATGGTTGCTTGGCCCCATTGCCTTTGGGCCTGATTTGAGGCAGTACATAGTGGGGAGCACATGGTGGAGCAAAGCTGTTGAGCTCATGCTTCTAGAAAGCAAAGAGAGACAAGAAGGAGATGGCATCCAATATCCCCTTCAATGGCATGCCTCCCAATGACCTAACTTTCTCCCACTAGGCCCCACCTCTTAAAGATTTCACCACTCCCCCCATAGCGCCTCAGGAAGGGGACCAAGTCTTTTACACATATAATACATAAATACATTAAATGTGTTTAAACTGTTCTATAAACTGTCTCATTGAACTTCAGAACTAAACATCTTCAGTGTGAATGGAGTTGGAGCAGGAAGGGAGAAGATAGGTCATGCAGGCTTGTGTTGGAGACAAGTGAGATAGGTGAGATTTACTGAGTGTGTATTGAACACAACTAAGTAATACACAGGTTTTTAACTTTCTTTGTGCAAATAATGAAACTGTAAGCAATGGAAGAAACATTCTAGTGCTTTTTAAGCACTATGTTAAGTCACTTGTTAAGCATTATGAAGGGACAGCCATTCTTTATAAAACTCAGCCTAGTCTAAGTGCTCCACTCAGATGTGGTTTTACCCTGTATTGTATAATCCAGGATTTCTGAACAAATTCCCTGCAGATGTCAAGTGCTCACCAAACTGGAGATCTGAACTCAGATTGTGTATCATTAACCAAAGCGAGACTCTGGATGTCTTCCCACTGCACCCCCCCCCCCCCCCCCCGCACCCCCCACCCACCCCACCTCTTTCCCTGTTTAATTTACTTGCAAAACAGCTATGAATAACTAATCATCTGATAATTGCATTAAAAGTTCACCTAAAAGGATTATACTGTCCTAGATAATAGATTATGCTCCCACCTGCAAATAATCTACTTAAGGCTTATTTTGAGCTCATCTATATGAACTGTCCATTGATTTTTTTTTTTTTACTTTTTCAGAAACAACTTTTATACGGTCTCTTCCATATTGCACATATACCATCATATGGATCCCTCGGGCATTTTTCAAATCTAAAGCTAATAAAACAAAGGCTGTTGTCCCTTTCGACTCAATAATATTATAACAATAGAGTTTCATTTATTTTTTTATATTTTGCAGTGCTGGAAATTGATCCCACTGCCTCGCATGTGCTAGGCAAGTGCTGTATTACTGAGCCAGATCTAAAACAACAGTTTTAGAGCTCAAAATCATCTTGTTCAACCTTCTTATTGCCCAGGAGAAAACCTGAGACCCAGAAAAACAAAATGATTTGCCCAAGGTATTTGTTATTTTGTGGCAATGTAGATTCAGAACCCTGCCCTGGCAGTCTCAGGGAAGCTGTCTTCCCATACCTTAGAGCCGGGAAGCAGGACCGACTAGCTGTTCAAGAGCAAAGACAGTGTCTTCTTTTTTTGTGGCCTCCACCTGAGCCTGTCCCCTCCCCCCCCCCCCCCCCCCGCCCCAGAACCAGCACAGTGTTAGATGCCAAGAGCATGTCTTTCACCACCTGGATGTGGAGGTGATGGTGGTCAGGTTCTTGTCTTGGCATTGCAGGGGCCTGGACCTTTTTTTCCTGAGATGCAAAATAAAAGGTTGGAGCTGAAAACAAACCAGTCCTGCAAGTGCTTCCAGGTTTATGGAGCACTGTCACATCAGGACCCACGTGATGATTATAAGGACCAGGGAGGCAAAGTAGGTGCCACTCAATCCCACTCACACCTAAGAGAAGTGGAGCTCAGGGAGGGTCTTTCCTGCACTGCTTTCACACAACCGCTGAGCAGCAGAGGGCAGCAGGACCCTTAGGGCAACAGGATTCTTCAATTTGCCCTGACTCCAACCCCTTTGATCCCTGCTCTATCCCATGTTGCTGCTGGTCATTTCTAAGGTCTCTATGGTTAGCAGTAGGAAGACAGATGGTCCAGGAGATGGGGGGGTGAAGGGAGAAGAGGAAGAAAAGGAAGTTCAAAACTATGGCTCTGTGGGTACATGTACCTTTGTACATCTCCTTTCTAAGAAAATTCATCATAAACCCTTTTAGGAGAAGAAAAATTCCTATTTTCTCTTCCCATCCCAGGTTCATGGCTGAGGACCTTATAACAACAGGCAGATCAACAAGAGAAAAGGAAACAAATTTATTTGATAAGTTTTATATGACAGGAGACACTTCATGAGAAAATGACATGAAGCCACGATATGGCTCATCCTGTGTATTCTTAAGCTAGGTTTGATTAAGAAGTGGATAATTGTGAAGAAGTATGAGTGGACAAAAGGGTCTGATCTAAAGGTAATAAATGGGGGCAGGAGGTACTTAGCAAGCCTGTTTAGTGGTACTCTTCTTATGTCCATGTAACTCCAGAGATAAGGATGTTTCCTTCCTCCAGTAACAGGAGGGACCCCTCTCACATGGAGTTATTAGGATCAGCTTCAGCAGATGGTCAGAAAATCCTTCCTAGGTTTTGAAGCCAGATTTAAAGTTAGGTGGTCAGTGTAGTTAGGTAAATCGGGTCTAATACCGAGTGAAATCTAAAATGGAGGCCATGCTGAGAATGATTCCGGGAACGCAGGACAACTCATGGAATGTTAATGAAGTCCAAAAAGGCCCTAGGCCAAAGTCCACCTCAAAGAAGTGTTAATGAAGAGCCCCAGCAAACTTAAAGATAGCCCATCACAAAGAAGTGTCCCACCCCTTGGGCCTTCCAACCTACATTCCATCACCAAAACTATAAAAAGGGGAAACAGGGTTGGGGATGTGGCTCAGGCAGTAGCGCGCTCGCCTGGCATGCGTGCGGCCAGGGTTCGGTCCTCAGCACCACATACAAAGATGTTGTGTCTGCCAAAAACTAAAAAATAAATATTAAAATTTTTTTAAAAAAGGGGGAAACAACCGCACTTCCATGGATTCCACCTCTTGGGTCCCCTTCTTCCTCCGGGAGGAGTCTTTTCTGCTGTCTTTAATAAACTTCTAATTTCTACTGTCCTTTAATAAACTTCTAATTTCTATCTTGCCTCGGCGTGCTTCTTCCACTGGTTAATAGCGGTAACAGTTTCATGATCTATTTTAGAGAAGAACAGCAGGAGAAATTCAGAGAGAACTTCCTGTTTCTGCCATTTTCTCAGATTCCTTCAGCTTAAAATATTCAATATGCCAAGACACCCATATTTTGGGATAGCACATCCTCTACCCACTACCTTATCATTTCATCATTGGTACCACTATAAAGAAAACGGGGGAGGAAGGAACAGGTAAAAATTGATTGATGGATACTAATCCTGGTATGCTGTTGTACAATATGGTAACTGTAGATAGAAAATGGACTGTATATTTCAGAAAGGATTTTGAAAATTTTTGCCATAAAGAAATTATAAATGTTTAAGGATATGGATATTTTTAACCCAATTTAAACATTACATAATATATGCATTATTAAAACACCCACAAATATGTATAATTTTATTTTTTTGTACAAGTTGAAAATATAAAATTAATTTAAAAATGTTCTCAAAATGAAAATAATTCGTGGTCATAGTCAGACGCTCATGCTGTGGGTACATTACATTGTTTCCCAAGGAGCTCAAAAAATCTAGATACCGTGGCAGGTAATTGAGTTTGATCAATTAACACTCAAGTGGCCTGCCTCTTCCTCAGGGAGCAAGATAGGAGGGTCCCATCCTCAGAACCAGCTCCTCATCCTTTGCAACTTGGTAGGCATTCTCCCTAGGTCAGGTCAAGTCAGAAACTGGCTGATGAGAGGGAATGTTTCTGGCTGGAGTATGTAAAACATGACCAATGTTACTCAGAGCGGTCTTAAATCACATCTACTTCCCTTTTATGCAATGCCATTGCAAATTAGCTATTTTTTTTTTTTGCATTTGTAATTAGAAGCTAGAACAGATGGGGAGGCCATGGTTCTAGGAGATAAATCTGCAGCAGTCACCTGGGCTGTGTGTGGGCAGCGGCTGCACTTGTCCCTCTGTTGTGATTCATGCAGATGCCTCCCAGAAGCCACAGTACCAGGAATCACCTTGGCCTCTCCCTCCTGTCTAACTGCTTCTTTCACATTTGTGGAGGCTCCTACTTACCTATCAGAATTCCTTCCCCATCATGGAAAGAGAACATCAAAAGTAGAAGTTGCATTTCTTACAAATTCCCTCAGCTCTCTTCTCTATTTGGAATAAATCAAACTTTGCCCATCATAAATAAACTCCAGACATTGGTTTTAAAGTCTCAAAAGGGAGCATTTTCCAAGAGCTGAGCGAAAGTCAAGAAATACTTTGGAGAAAGGTATTTCTCCACATCTCCTTTTGTTATGCTCGAATTCGAGACCCCCAAAGACCACTAGAGACCCAAGATCGATGCAAGCAGCAAAGAGGTGTTTATTGTGAGCTAGCTGGGTCCTCTGCACACGCACACAGCAACTGGTGACGCTGAGAGGCCCCGAGCCCAGGATTTGCAGCAGTTTTATACATTTTTTGGAGAGGACAGGGACTTCACATACATCATAGAATCCCTTAGCAAATCATCATGAAAGACCCTAGCCCAGTTAGCCCAGTTACCTAAGGCCAAGATATGAAACCAAGATACCAGGCACGCCATAAACAGGTTCAGGCGCCAGGCATGCTTTCCAGACAACCGGTTGAAGAACAGAGCACCCACATCCTGGGGCATGAATGAATAAACAGGAACAGATAAGCAGGAACAGAAAGAATAGAATGCAGACCTGTAGTTTTTGGAATGCAGACCTGTACCCCCTAGGTGGCCTATATGCTAGATTTAAACAAACCAATAAGAAACCTGTTGCTTCCCGCGTGTGCGAAACCTGTCCTAAACCCTATAAAAATCTCTGTATCCCCAAGCCCGGTGTGCCAGTTCACCAAAGCTCCGGCTGAGGTTGCTGGGCACCCGAAGGTGCCTGTGTCCCAATAAACAAACCTCTTGCTTTTGCAGCCAGTGTTTCGTGTGATTTTCCTTCGACAGGGATACGGGGGTCTTTCATTGTACGGGGGTCTTTAACAATCACACACCATGGGAAAAATCAACTCTAAAACATGATTAGCACATTCACTGGCAGGAACAAGTTGGGTAGGGGTGATTGGTCAGTACAAAAGGGGTATTCATTTGAACTGATTGGTTTAAGCCAAGAGGGGTGTACGTGCTGAACTACATGGTTTCCCAACTTGTTATCAACCACCATAAAATACTGGGAGGGTCATCTGGCATCCCAGGTATTTCCCTGTCTCATGCTGATTGGTGGCTGCTAGGGGGCTGCTATGGATCCCCACCTAGCCTGACTGAGTCAGGGACACCTGGCTCAGCAGATCTCTCCTGTTATTTGTAGATAAACAACTTAGCAGGGTGGGAATGTGCCTAGGAGTGCTCTGTGGGTTTTTCCAAGGACAAAGGCCATGTCCCTTCCTTGGACAGCTTTGCTCTGAGATAGAGGCTGGTTTTTCACTTTTAACAGGGAAATGAATTTCAAGGGAACAATTGGCAAATGTGTCCTAGGCACTGAACGTAGTGTCTATCACATGGTAGGTGCTTAATAAATACTTATGAAAGGATGTTTAGTAGAATAATAATATGTTTAGGAACTGCACAGTAATTTTGTAGAATGAGGCTATTTCTGGAGAATTCAATCAGCCTAGGGATCCACCATCTTTGGCTGTGCCCAGACCCAGCACTGGAGCCCAGCAGGTGGCAGTACTGTCCCAGGAAGACTCCAGCTTGCACTGCCCCCTGCTAGGCTGGATGACAGAGAATCTCTTTGCTTTCCCAGGGCATCTTGTTCTCTCTGAGAGCACCTTCCAGCTGCCATCAAGAAATTGGAAGTCCTCTGGAAATGAAACAGAAACTTTCCAATAGGCTTGGCTCCTTTGTCAACCCTGCAGGAAGAGGTTTACGTTTTGGATATTGGATAGCAGTTTGGACCCAGTTAACAGGTCTCTCCCACCACAAATCACCCTGTGGCATTCTTAGATGACATTGGCCAAATAAACTCTGGGATAGCAAGGCGCTGGTTTTCATTGAAATGTAAAACAAATGAAGAAATCAGGTCTAAGGTCTGAGCATGAGAATGAGGAACTGGTCTGAGATCCACTTGGAACCCTGCGTCTGTTCTCCCTGCATGAAAACACAATGGTGATTCCATGGCCTTCCTTAACAGCCATTCCTACCCAACTGAATCCAGTCTGCAGAAACTTGCTGACAGCCAACAGCTGAATGAAGATGTTGGCCCTGGTAGCAGAGAGCAGGTGTTTGTAGTTGGAAGTCTTGGGAGGGTTACGACCGACCGACACTTGATTCCCTTTGTAACCTGAAACCTTACATTTGTTACCATTCAGAGAAAATAATATGAGAAGAAATGAGTTTCTAAGAAAGAATAAACCATTCTCAGGAACTGGTTTGAACTCCTTAAGTGCACACACCATGATGTCCAGAGCATCCAGGGGGGAAAATTTTTTGTTTATTTCTGGTATGCTGGGAATTGAACCCAGGGCTTTGCACATGCTAGGCATCTACATTCCAAAGGCTTAGATTGGTCATCTTCATTCATATTTCTCTTTGGATGACCCAATCTCTTTCAGGTATATGCTCCATGCTATAGACTTCTTCCCCACATGGCCTTCTGCCTAATTTCTCCCCAAGATGGCCTCTGGGTGAGCGCTGTGAGTACAGGCTTCACATGGTGTCCTGAGAGTTGTCCTGTTGCCCGGACACAGAATAAGAAATGGATGGGCAGGAATTTCAACTAGGCAGCTGGTTGGTGCATGGCTGGCTCTCCTCATCTTCCTTGGTTCCCACCCACTCATGCCCAGCTCTCTTTAACCCAAAATTCATGAGTAAATAGCCATACCCTCCCACATTGTGAAACAGGCAGGCATGGACTGACTATTTGTGTCAGAAAAACATAAGGAACCTGCCTCTCTCTCCCAGCAATTTAGTATATATTTAGCCTAAAACAACAAAGAGCCTACTTTTGACTCCTAGCAAAAGAAACATTTATGGGGGATAGATCATTTCACCTTGGTGTGAGCTTTATACTATTAATAAAGCAGTATATACTCCAAGTTCTGTGCTCTATCCAGTAAAGTGTGGAAATATGTAGTCAAGGTCACCCACTTTCTCCTCTAAGTCATGGTGAAGCCTTGTGATGTCCTATTCTCATTTTATAGGCACTTTTAAATTGCTACAATTTCAGGTTTCTATTTTCATGTCTAGAAGGCACAATATCTGGAACTTATAGTAAAAATGGTTTTCTGCTGTTTCAACAGCAGCAGGCAGGGTCTATTTGTTATATCTCTTTTTGCAGCAGGCAACATCTGCTGGTGTTCCTGTTCAGCCACAGACTGCCAGCGATTCCTCTCCAGGTTCTCGGCTCACAAACTCCAAAAATGAAATCCATACACAGGGGAAGGTGAGGAGGAAAGAATAAGATTTACTCAAATGAGAAGAAAAGAAACAGCTCTCACCAAGCGAGAGGGGTCCTGATAGAGGGCTGCTGAGGAAGGATTGGGGTTAGGACTTTTCCTACATGGCTAGGGGCCCTGCCTAATTTTTGTGATAATTAGGTATCAGGAAGGTGACTTGTTCATTGGTTGGGTCCATGACACCCTGGTTGGTTGGTTGTACCCTTTTAGCTGTTGAGTTTGAAATTCGCTGTAGCTCCCACTCAGATTTATCCAGTTTTCCCCTTTTCCGCTTCTCTGGGTCAAAGGGTCTTGGTGTTTGGAATGTTTCTACAGAGAAATTCATGAGGCTTGTCACCCTACCCCCTACCTCTTCTTTACTATATCTGACTTTCCTACCTGTTCAATAGTCTCTCCAGGTGGCTGGAACAATATTATATATATATATTTTTTTTCATGGTGGTTTTCTCCTTGAGTAGTGGGATTATTAGTGATTCTTTCTTCCTTCCTTCCTTCCTTCCTTCCTTCCTTCCTTCCTTCCTTCCTTCCTTCCTTCCTTCTTTCCTTCTTTCCTTCTTTCTTTCTTTCTTTCTTTCTTTCTTTCTTTCTTTCTTTCTTTCTTTCTTTCTTTCTTGTACCAGGGGTTGAACTCTGGCACTTAACCACTGAGCCACATATCAGCCCTTTTTATTTTTTATTTTAGGACAGGGTTGCTTAGGGCCTTGCTAACTTTGAACTCAGGATCCTCTTGCCTCAGCCTTCCGAGCTGCTGGATTACAGGCATGTACTACTGTGCCCAGTATGTTTTTTATCTATTCTTTATGCATTTCTGTATTAAGGATTTTTTAAATATTAAATAATACTACATTTACATTTAGTGGAAAATTGCTATTTTTCTCAGTAATTTTGTTATTCTCTTGGAAATAGTTATTTTTCATAAAGATGCCATTTGTGTCTATATGGAATGGACTTATTTCTGTCATTTTCAAATACATTCATAAATAAATTTTCCCGTTTTAATTTTATAATACTGTAAAAGGAGATAGATAAAACCTGCAGAAGGGTCGAGATTGTGTCTCAGTGGTTGAGTGCTTGCCTAGCATGTGTGAGGCACTGGATTTGATCCCTGGCAGCACATAAAAATAAACAAATAAAATAAAGGTATTGTGTCCCTCTACAACTTAAAAAATATTTTTTAAAAAAAATCTTCAGAAACAATATTTCATGGAGTCTTCAATAAGTATGAAGGGGTCATGATGCTAAAAAATTTGAGAACCATGTCCATGGGAGAGATGTTACAGTAAGATTCAGAGATGAAGAATCTAAACTCAGGTTCCATTTCTATCACTTAACTGACATTAATTTTAATGAAATTGCTTCGGTTCAGGTTCTCAAGTCGGACTGTCCTAGTTCATAATTTTGGCTCCACTGCTTACTGGTGGTTTTACCAGGGTCTTAGGCCAGAGGCCTGACTCTGGGGATCCAACTAAGCAGGTCTGATCACTGGCTCCAGGAGCCTAACAGAAAAAGTAATGTTGAAAGCCGTAAAAGGAACTTTAATCAACGTAGCTTCACCATGAAGACAAAGGGACCCATAACCTTAGTTCTGTCTTCTAGGGGCTGACAATGACTTTTAGATTTTATTAAAAAAAAATGATGGCAAGGGTTAGGGGTTTGCACAGCTGCCAAAACAGTGATCTTGATGGCCTGTCCATCATTATCTCAGGATTGGTCAGGTAGGGCCTTTTCCCTGACAAGAAACTTGCTGTTACCCTAGGAAGTTACCCCGGGAGGGTAGCTTCTACTCATCACAAGAGGTTTATTAGTTCAGACCTTGTCGCTGGATCCCAAGGTGTCTTGGAGCAAAGCAGATGGATGCAAAACGGAGCAGAGATGTCAAATCTTAAATGCTGCTTTTAGCCACCCTCAGACATTTGCAGGAAAAAGTGAACAATCTAAGTCCCTGTTGCAGCATGACCTTGAGTGAGTCATTTGATCTCTTTCTGTAGGAGGGACCATAAGACCTGCTTTATCAGGTTGTGGTGAGCCTTTAATGGTATTAGACTTTTTAAGTGCTTACAACTCTACTCAAAACACAGGAAGAGTTTAGTAAATCCTGACAAATATGAAAATGCTTTCAAATATGAAAACATCCCTTTCTTTTTCATCATCTCATGGTTCAAAGTTGTCAGTAATAATGAAGCAGGAGATAGATTTCCTATAGGTAGAAATGACGACCTCGGAGAATGGGATCCCACCACCCCAGATTAAAACTCTCGGTTAAAGCTTGCTGTCCTGTTTGTTTTTGACTGTCTGACTGTAAAGTTCCACTCATGCTTGGGTACCCATACATTCTGCTACTGCCCCAGGAAGACAAGGCCACAAGATATTGACTTTTCCTTGACTACCCTAACATGAGTCAACCTCAGGAAGCTGTTTGGAACCCACTCAATTCTTTTGTTTTAAAGAACACGTACAGGACAAACTCAGGTTAAAAAACACATCAGATTGTCCCATGACAGATGAGTCAGAGAAAGAGAACAATCAAAGGGGACTCTCCAATGAAAGATTAGTTATTTATCAAAACAGTATAAAAACCCCTAGCAGAGAGGCACTGATGGTTCCCTCTTGGGACCCTTCCCATGCTGTGGGAACTCCCCTTGCTTGCCTCCAAAGGAGGTGCCAGGGAACAAAATGGAACAAATTCTATTCCACTCATGTGATTACGTAAAATACAAACCACTGAACTCTCCCCTCCATTGTCTGGGTACTTCCTTCTTCTATGCATGAGACAAAAGCCCTCCAAGTACTCACCTGACCTGTGTTACAATAACATGTGATTCTAGAGGGGCTGGAAACTATTCCCAAACCCACCTCCTCCATCCTCACCTCCTGCTTGCACTAGGGAGGTGCCAACATCACAATGGATCCTTGTTTTCCAGGAGGAGGACAAATTATCAAGGCAAGTTATGACTCAAAAGCAACAAAAATATTCTAAGATTGTTGTGGGCTTGGAAAATCCAGACAGCCAGGCACAAAGGATGCCTAAGACCCCCACCCCCAACCTGGGACCTATCCAGCATCCCCTAATGAAGCCCAATCTGGCTTCTTCCCTGTCCCCTGCCACACCATATGGTCCTAGAAACGCCACACTGCAATGCCTCTGGAGCTCCCCAGTTTTACTAAAAGCAGCATCCCGTCTCTCCCTCCCTCCCTTCACCTCTCCTTCCTTCTCCATTCCTTTTCTCCTCCCTTCCTTCCTTGGCTCTCCTCTTCTACAGTTTTCTCTTGTTCCTGTCCTTTCTTCCAAACACCCCTCCTCCACCTCTCCTCTGGGGTCTGACAGTGCTCTTCTCTATTCAATCTTTCATGGACAGACTAAGGCCATCCAGGAACAACCCCGGAGCCCTGAGGAGTTAGAGCCCTCCAGCCCTGGGGCCAGAGTTCCACTGGCCTCATCTTTCAGCAAAGGTAAACCATTCCAAGGTGTTGAGCACCCCCTAGTGGTCACTTCATTTCGCCAACTCCTACAGTCTCAAAGAACCTGTTTTTTAAGAGGCGAAGGATGACTTGGGCTTTGGGAGTAAATTCCACCTTTATGTATACCCACAAAGTACCAATTTATTAAAAAAAATGGATAAGGGGAAGGCCAGTGGAGTAGAGGTAGGTGAATAGGGGATAGGGGTAGGGAAGGGGAAGGAGGAGGAGGTACCAGGGACCAAAATGGAACAAATTATATTCTACTTGTGTAATCATGTCAAAATGAAACCCACTATTATGTAATGCTAAAATACACTAATAAAAACACGAACAATAATGACCTTGTTCTAATAATGTATCAGTGAACATTTCTCTGGTCCCTCACTCTTTAAAACATTTTTTTTATGAGAAGGTAGACAGAGTAAAAAGAAAATTGTTAAACATCCAGCTGCTGCATTTTACAATGAAGTTGAACCTGTCCAGAGCTCCCTGAAAAATTCTGAAACCCCAAAGCAGGATGCAACAGACTAGGCAGTAAATAATGATGCAGACGGGGGAGTAGAAAAGGCAAAGGGCAGAAGAGATGTTGATCTAGCCATGGTTAAACCTTGACTAGTGCTGGCCCTTTCATTTGCTGATTTATACTAAGATGCACTTAAGAATGCTCATGAGCAACTTCTGTATTCTGAGCATAATATTTCTTCCTCTGAAGAGCCAAATTGGGCTAGGCTGTGCAGCTTCTTCAGGAGACCCTAGAGTGAGAACAAGTCCTAACCACAGATTCCAACTCCCTGTATTACTAGAGAACTTATTCTCTTTAAATGGCAGATTGCTCCACCAGAAAATCTCCTCTGTACAGATTGCTTTAACTTGTAACCTCAAAAGTCAGGTTGTCTGTGGTTGTGTAACCAATGTGATTCTGCAGTGTGTATACAGGGAAAAAATGGGAGTTCATAATCCACTTGAATCAAATGTATGAAAAATGATATGTCAAGAGCTATGTAATGTTTTGAACAACTAATAATAATAAAAATTCATGTCATGAATGCAAAAAAAGAATTGTAATGCAAAAAAAAAGAGAGCTCATGTATAATGGCATAATTTGGTGGGAACATTCTTTATATACAGAGTTACGAAAAATTGTGCTGTGAATGGATAATTATGAATGTAATGCATTCCACTATTGTCATGTATGTAAGAAATAAATTTTTTAAAAAGTCAGGTTGTCATAACCTAGAACTCTGGGAAGCATCATCATGAAATCATAAGATCTTGATCTTGGCTAAAGCAACATGTTTTTGTATCAATAATTCATGTGGTTGCATACAAGTACAATTTTGACAGATGTTAGTACATACACAAGCTGGTAGAACATCCCCATTAGTAACTATCTACTTGTTCTAAGAAGCTAAGCAGACGGATCCTCAGAAGCAGGCTCAAGTTCAGGGTAGGTTGGGGATAGTATTTCCACTTAGACATTTTTAAGGTAATGGTAATAGAGTCTTGAATGTTTCTGACAAATAGCAGGTCATAAATATGCAACCAGCGTGATTGCTTTTTAATAGGTTCATGCAAGCAGTAATTACTCCTTTGTCTTATTTGATCCATGCTAATTCCTGCCTTGCTCAATTGATTTGATTCGTGGCCCCTGGATTTCACAGACAGGGAAACTAAGAGGAATAGTGATGTTTCCTGAGAAAGAACAGTTCCCATGGCTGTCCCAGAGGAAGAACCAGCCATCGTGGGCCAGGGTGGTGATGGCTGCTTCAGGCATGGGGAGAAACCAGGGAAGGTGACCAGGGGCTTTGATATCCTGGCACCAATTTTTTCCTTGGCAATTATGCATCTTATTCATTGGAAACACACACACACACACACACACACACACACACACACACACACACAGTAAGGGGAAAAGCTCTTTCCTGAGTGGGCTAAGTATACATACTCTTTTAGCTGTTCCTGAAGGTTAAGACTCAGAAAGATCGATCTATCATGAGTGCTGATGCCAGCACGTACCCTTTTTAAAATTTATTTGTTTTTTTTATAGTTGTAGATGGACAGAATGCCTTTATTTTACTTGTTTTGTTTTTTTGTTTTGTGCAGTGCTAAGAATTGAACCCAGTGCCTCACACATACTAGGTAAGTGTTCTGCCACTGAGCTCCAGCCCCAGCCCTAGTGCTTACCTTTGAATTGCATATTCTGCTGTAAGAGTATTATTACAATTTCATAGGGACCATTGAAAAATGCAGAGACTGACTGCACTGAAAATGAGGGCCCTGGAGACTCCCTACCACACATGGAAGGATAGGGAAGAGGCTGAGGTTTTGTGTCTTGAGCATTAAAATATTTTGTATGGCATATCAAGCTTGTATTTTAGGAAGTAATGTGGATTACAGTATTTAATTGCTTGTCTTTGATATGCTCTTTTGTCATGGACTTGGCCCAAGTTCCAAGAGATTGGTTACCAACCACCCAACTTATTGGTGCCATTATCTAATTTTCAATGGTCAAGTAGTAACTGATACCATTAACTAAGGCCAAAGAGTTGTACCAAAGCAAAATAGGAGCGATACAAAATCCTTATTGTCTGTGAAGAGAAAACATACCATTTCATCAGAAGAAAAGTTTTTCTCCAACATCAATTTTATGCATGTACATTCCTATGGGAGATCCCCTGACCTTGCTGGCTTAGCCCCATCCTTCTGGTTGAGCCCATTAGGAAGAGAACACGAGTTGGCGTCAGAAGACCTGGGGTTTGAGTGTTGGCTCCTTAGGTGTTGTTGGGTCAGTCACTTAATATAAAGAAGGAAAATATACTGAACAATTAGCATGAGAAATAAGATAAAGATTGCAATGTGCTATTTAAGGTAAGGCTTTTTAAAACTGTGCTTCTTTTTATGATAGTTTTCCTCATCCTAGATGTAAGGGTCAGACCTTCCCACACACTCTTGAGTCTCAATGGTTCATCAGTACAATCTAAATATATGGTTTCAAAAGTCGGGCTACATCCTGGAATGCTGACTTACTCTGGGGTCCTTGCTCTTGGCTCTCCGTTCTTGCTCAGTAACTGAAGAGTCTCTGATTTCTTCCAGCTCTTCCCAGATTCAATCGCTTGATCAGTAAGCCAGAGATTAATATGAATAATCCACTCTTGCACTCATTTGTCACAATTTCTACTTTTGGCCCCGCCCACTCCATCCATCCTTTCTCTCCATCCTTTCTTACAAACAGAGCCTAACACATCATTTCATGAACGCAGTAAGGTCTGAAGCAGAATGCCAGCAATGAAGAGATCTTACAGTCATTTATCAGTTTTTAAGAAGTCACTTTTTGTTCCTAAAGCTACCTTATTTAATTGTCTATTTTAAAAGGTTTCGTATGATGAAAGGTTGTTTTTGATCCCCAGTCCCCAAATACTAAAGATAAAATGCAAATGATGGAAAAAGCGTTCCAAGTTGAGGTGAAAATTTTACCAAATGAACATCAAAAACAAGGACAGCAACTTGTAAATAATTTGCTGGCCTCACTGGAATTTGTCTAGCTGTACTTTGATCTTGGTGATTGGTAACTGAGCTGTGTAAGGTGATTAGAAACCTTCTCACTAAAACAAAGGGGCTCAGTCAGGACAAAAGGGGAATGGGTTATCTATTTGGGGGTCTGTTATTTTTCATCCGCTCAGTTTCCTTGTCTTATGACACCTGGGGAGAGATCTTCAGGTGAGAGGGACTCCATGGTTGGAGTTTGTAAGACACTCCAGTGCATATTATGCATGAGGTCTCCATTGGAAAACTGCTGTCTCAGGCACTAACCAAGATGAATAAGAGTGATGCATTCTTTATACTTAAAGGCAGAAGATACCTCCTGGGTAGGCACTTTTTCTATTTATGAAAATTTCCGTCACAGTTTCTAAGAATTTTTCATTTCTTTGAGAACAAAGTATTAAATCAAAAGCATTCTAATACTTGATGTATCTGAAAAATTGTGATATCTCACAAATTAATTTTGCTTTATTTTTTTCAGTGCTAAGGATCAAACCCAAGGCCTCAGACATGCTAGGTAAGTGCTTTGCTACAGAATGATATCCCCGGCCTTAACTTTCCTTCTTAAAATCCCAAACTTAGACGAAAAATCAGACTCCTTGGGATGACAATCTTTCTAAAATGAATTGTATGTGTGACTGATTTATCAAGGAATTTATGAAGGTATTATTCTTCCCTTAACCCTGGCTTCCAGTGGTACAATCCCAAATAAGACCTTTTCTCTCTGCTAATGACATCTCAGTCAGAATCCATAATTTCTGGTTATTTTCAGCTACTGAAAGATAATCTGCTAAATTCATAGGTCTTTCAATTCTTGATATAGGCAAGGCTCGGGGGACCAAGACCTTGAGGTATGATATGGGATCAGATTTGTCTTTTTATTCTTCTTCTCACCCCAGCAAGTTGCATCTGGTTAGCAGGCGGAAGGGATCCTGCCCTACTCCAGGGTCCAGCAGCTCTACAGGGAGGAGGTAGAAAAAGGATGGGGAAGTACCACAGCCACAGCAGCATGTTCATGGGCACATGGAGGTCGCAGTGGATATGGTAATAGGTGGTGTGCAATAACACTGTTGCGATGGTTTGGATGTGGCTTATCCCCCGAAGGTCCGTGTAGTTCAGCATGGTGATGTTAAGAAATGGTGAGACCTTTCAGAAATGGGGCCAAGTCATGGAGATCATTAGGTCATTAAAAACACCATCTTTGGAAGGAATTAAGATAGTTCTCATGGGATCCTAAATAGTTCTCTTGAGAGGGCTGTTACAGAAAAGCAAGACTGGCCCCTCCCCACTCTCTGGCTTTCTGTCTCACTACTATAATCTCTCCTCCTACATGCTTCCTCCATGATGCCATCCACCATGATGTGACAGCCAGGAAGCCCTCACCAGAGCCAGTACCATACTACCCAGACTTTCAACTTTTAGCTCCACGAATTGAATGAATCACTTTTCTCTCTAACGTATCCAACCTCAGCTATTTTGCTACAGCTATGGAAAATGAACTAATACAACTACAGATAGCTGGATATTCATCCAAGTGCAAGTGAACGGATGAACTTCACATGTTGTTTTGTAGAAATACAGAATGATTGCTGTCTGGCCTGCCTTGTATTTCCTCAAATTTGGTGATCTAATCTAATGTAGTAGACTTGACATAGAGAGTTCATCCTCTTTCCTTGGGTGGTGTTTTTAGTTTCAACTCAGTCTCTTCCGTCACTAAAGACCTCAGAGACCAGCAGTCTGATCTCCCTTTAGCCTCATCAGTAGCCCACACTGCCAACAATTCCTCAAAATGGCACACTCTATTGTTTGCTTTGGTGGCTTTTGAGACACTCTTCAGCTCTTACCTTTCTCCAAGTTCCATCCTTTTTCCTGTGAAACCATGGGAATGACGAGGACATTTTCCCATTCTCTCCAAGGAACATAGAGAAGTTGGTTGGGGCAGAGCTGTACTGCTCTTTTTCCAGGGTACTACCATGGTCTAAGACTTGCTGATGCAGAAGTCTTCACCGGACCTTCCTCCCTCTGAACACGCTGGACCAAAAAGCAGCAACAGTCCCTGTGTACTTGTGTGCCCCAGCTCCGAGAATTCATGTCATGTCAATTTTGATAAAGAATTCTCTCCTTTAGTTTGGCTTATTAAGTTTTCAGGCAGGAGATCAGAAACAAGCCTCTTCTTATTGCAGGCACTCCAATTTCCATATGTGATTGTCCTGAAGAAAAGGAGACGTTGCAGTTCAACTTGAGATAAGAAAAGCAGGGTTTGCTTACATTGGGTAAGATTACATATCTTACCCAATCAGGAAGTGGAATCAAATAAAAATCTGCAATTCATGAAATAGAGGATTGCTTCACCGCTCAAAGATGTTTTTGTGCCTCAAAATTCTTAGAATATTGACTTAAACTATGATCAGATTCTGATTTTCTCAGTAGAAAGCTTAGATCCTTCTTTACATAAAGAAGAAACAGAAACCCCCATAGGCACGACCTTCCAGATTCCCACTGTTCACCATTCCACGAGCACAGTGACTTTTCTGTATTGCTGTCCAGGAAAAACCATACCTCTCAGCCTTACAAGAGGAAGCTCCTTAAGCTCCTTCCACACGGGAAGATATCACCTCCTGGACCAAAGAGAACCTTTAGCTGTCTTGACTTGTCAGGCATTGATTGATGTGTAGGATTCATGTAGCATTCCTCCAGAGAAGTTAATGAATATGCATGAATAAAGCATTTCATTGGTGGCCCGGGGGAGGGGGAAGTGCATGAAATTATTTTTAACTTATTTAATTTGGCCCATGATACAGTCTTGTTAGAAAACTAAATAACAGAACTTCCCCCCTTGAAGAGATGGCCTAACAAATTACAGTCAGTAAAGGCATAATATATTTTGTATCAACTAGCAAATATAAACACACCAACTATAAACACCTGTCTCGGCACTGTGCAGCACTCAGTAAATGTGGCTAACTAATTATTAATTCACACTGATGCTCTCGTACAGATAAGGGCTTCTTGTTTTTCAATACAATAAGTGCTGAAGAAATTGAAGGATGAAAGTGTTAACCGATCTATTGCTTTTTAGAAAGTATTTAGATGCTGGTTATTGCAATTTTTTTTTTTTGGTTGGTTGGAAATTTTATTATCCACAGATATCTTATCTGAATGTTCAATGTTTTTCATTAATACTTAATGTGATACATCTGTAAAAAAAAAGATAGAAATTCAGGTATGACCACATGTTTCAGGAAGCCATCCGTGAAATACATGAGGATCTTCTCTGGGCATGGGAGTCAGGGAGAGTTAGGCCTGGCATTGAGAACTTCCCATGGCAGTCCATGGCAACAGATTATCCAGTGCACGTGACCTTTCCCTCCACTCTGGTAGGAAGGTTCCTCATAGTAGCTCCAGAGATGGGCATAACCCATTAGGAACTGAACAGCCCAGCTTTAACCTTTTTTGGAGAAGAACATTCTGTAGAATCTCTTTGATGTTTCCTGATATAAATAAAGCTGGTGCGGGCTCCATCTTGGTCCAGAAGCTTGATTGGTCTGATTAGCTTGCCCGACCTGCTTTTGAAACTACTTTCTTTAATTTTTTGTTTGTTCATTTGCTGGGGCTCGAACCCATGGCCTCACACATGCTATGCACACGTGCTATACAAGTACTCTACCACTGAGCTACATCCCCAGCCCTGGTTTTATTCTTTAATCGGAAAAGAATAAAACAGAATACTAGAGTTCTGCTAAAGCCAAGTTGAACTTTGGCTGCAAGAAGTTTCTAATCAATAGAAAAAAAAAATGCTCACTTTCACTCAGATATCAACTTGTCCAATAAACTTGAAACAGTTAACAATGGAATGTGAACTCAGCAAAATCATTTTTCATGATCCTGGGATTTGGTGAAGTTCTCCCTCGTATATCTTCTATACCTTCAACTTGATGTTTTCAAGACTTCATGTCTCACCTCTCATTTCAAACAGAAGTTAAAAATTCAGTACTAGAAGCTATCATAGTCATAGTTATGGCAAAAAAATTATCCATAGCTAAATATTAAACTCTGAATAATATGAGGCTGAGGTTAGGACCTGCAGTGAGCTAGATTTAAGCAACTGCACTGAGTAAGAACTAGGATATATTATTAAATCGGGGGTAATTCTTCAACCATCCAGTTTGCAAGGCAAGCAGGAACATAGAAGATGGGTACTATCTGCAAAATCCTGAATCAGAGGCAGTTCCAGACTGCCACACAGTTGATCAGAAAATACATAAACATTTGATTCCTACCATCTCTGACCTCCCTATAAAAGGAGATTTAGAGCACAATGATGAAGAACATGGGAAGTGGAGCCAATTGGACCATCGAATCCTGAACCCTCAAATTTTGGCTGTGGAACAAAAGACAGGTCTTTTGTCTCTCTGAATTTCATCTTCTCCATCAGTGAATCCAGGACAGCATGTTAGCTTTCTGTCACTATAACAAACACCTGAGATAACCAACTTATAAAGCAAAAAGGTTTATTGTGGCTTATTGTTTCAGAAGTTCTAGTCCATGCTCTATGAGCCAGCCCCATTGTTTTTGGCCTGTGGTGAGGCAGCACATCTTGATGAAAATGCCTGGCATAGCAAAACCATTGATCTCAGGGTCAGACTGCAAAAGAGTAAAAGAGAAAGAGACCAGGATTTCATAATCCCTTTCAAGGGCATGTGCCCAGTGACAGGAAATCCTCTCAGTAGGCCCTACCTCTTCATGTTTTCACCACCTCCCAATGCCACCAAGTTGGGACCAAGCCTTTAACACATGCACCTTTGCACTCCAGATCCCAATTATAGCAGATAGTAATAGTGCCTATTTTCTATTAGAGCTGGGTGACAACTTCTGAATCACTGTTGGAAGGTTAAATAAAATCCAGGACGTGCAGAATCAAACGAGTTCCTAGAAGTTGAGCAATGTTGGACTGTGGTTCTTCTGTATCATCTAGTGTAACTCCTACAAATAATCTGCTCCTCATCGTCTATCTGCTTGTTTGGCTACTGTTGCTTTGAATACTTTCTTTCCAGTCTCACAAATTCCCTAGCTCTTCCTGTTCTTCCCTTAAACTCACTTCTTCTATGAAATTTACCCACATTTGTGTTTCCATTATGTGAATCTCCATCTTGACTACCAAATTTGGACATATCACGAGGATAAACAATACCATGGCTTTATTTTAATGACCTTTCACAAGCAGTTCATGAATATTTGTGGTCTTAAGTCCTTAAATGAGGTAGCATTTACGTAGTCTTAAGACTTTACAGAGGAGGCCTCTTTGATTCATAATTCAGAAGTATAAAGTTCAACAAAATTATAAATAATAAGGAATCAAGGAGCAAATGATTTTTATTCAAGTGAAGATTATTTATTTGCAAAGGCATGAAAATAGATGATGCCCTGTGGAGATAATTGCTAGATCCATGTGAACTTGACTTTCAGAGAAATGGTGTGTGATGTTCTGCTTTTCAGTTTGTAAGTCAATCATCCAAAGCCCAGGAGCATCTAGATAAGTAAAGAGAAGAGGTAAAATGTAATCAAAGCAGGTTACCGTAGCCTGCTTATTCAGCTGTGAAGACATGCAGTAAAATGGATAGTTTTAAATAAAAAGTATGCATTCATTATAACATAAAATGAATATTTTAATTAAAACATGGGTCTTTAGAGCAATAAACTGAGCATTAAGAAATAGAATGCAGTGATATAATTAAGACAAAATGAATATGATCCTTTTAGTCATCTCTAGTTCACTGTAGCCCTCCTACAGATTTCTGTGGTTCACAGAATCTATCGATAAAACAGACCTGCCTCTAATGAAACAAGGAAACAAGAAGGAATGAATCCTTCCTTAGCAAAGAGAAGCATAAAGAATCTGCACTAGGAGACAGAGGTGTAATTCAGTGGGAGAGCATTCACCTATTATGTGCAAGGTCTTAGATCTGACCCCAGCACCCCCAAAATATCTGCAGTCAAGGTCAGAAAATAGAAGCCGTAAATCTGCTTCTGGCCCGGCATGGTGGCGCTCCTATCTAATCCCAGTAGTTTAGGAGGCTGAGGCAGGAGGATTGTGAGTTCAAGGCCAGCCTCATCAATAGTGAGGCACTAAGCAACTGAGACACTGTCTCTAAATAAATTACAAAAGAGGGCTGGGGGTGTGGCTCAGGGGTTGAGTGTCCCTGAGTTCAATCCCTGAATCCACATAACAAAAATTTTTTAAAAATCTACTTCTGATCCTGTAGGGGAGTTTGGGAAAGTACAGTCTTCATGAACTTCATTTCACTAAAATGCAAATGAAGGGGTTGAATTTGATGTCCAATAAGTTCCCTTCTTCCTTCTTAAACATTTAACACAATACTAGCATAGCCTTGGAAGGGTAAAGTCCTATTATACTATATGTTCAGTACTAAATTATGAATATGAAGATTACTGCATCCTCAAAACATTCTCATTTCACGCATCTATAATGGTTTGACTGATCTCTAGCTTGCTGTTGGTGGGGTTTCACTTTAATCATGACTAAAATTACACTATAGACTATAAAAGTTCTGCAATTCACTTGGAAACAGGCTCTTTGCTAGACTAGAAAATGAACAGAAGCTTCAGAGAAATTAGGGAGTTTGAATAGAAGTTCATTGACCTTGTCTGGGAGACAGGATTCTGAGACTCCACTTGAATAGTGAGAAAGAAGACTGTATTCCTCAGGACATAAGCACGGAACTGGGAGGAAATTAAGGCAAGCAAGTTGTATGAAGGTATATTTACCTGGGTTTTTCAAACTTAGCTGGTCATATGCTTCATATACACAAATCCCTTTTCTTCATCACAAGTAAAATTTTACTTTAGGCAGACTTACTGTTGTCTGACACTTTTCTGTAATTGTCAGAATTCCAGTTTGCATATAAGCAACCCTTGAGTCATTCCTATTAAGAACAATTAGAAAAAGAAAGATCTAGATCTAGAGAAGAGGAACAGGAAAAATTTTTAAAGAGAACTAGAATTTTTTTCTGTGTTATCTAGGGAAAAAATATGAATGAACAAATGAAAATGAAATAGTCTTTCTCCAAAACATAAATGTTTATATTTTTAAAAACACCTGACTTAATTTTTAGTTCTGGTCATGATGAAGTTTCAAGCATCAGACTCACCCACCAAAACACAGAAACAACAAAACAGGATAAAATACCCAAAGCAACTCTTTTCAGGCAGTAGACCACAGACAGCATGTGATCTTTGAGGGAAAGGGAACAGTCCATTCACTGTGACATCTTACCTAGCAGCAGCTTCCAAAATGTGGCCCAGGAAAATAAAGCCTACACAGATAGCAGTGGTCTTACTGAGCTGAGGAAATAGATTGGTTAAAGACTATTAAGGCAGTTAAATTTGGGGGTGAGGGGGATTAAGACACTGTAAAACAAAGGAGTTTCTCAGAGAAGGACCACCAAAATCTTGGATTCCTAGAATGCCTTAAATCCTTGAGTCTTTGGTTGAAGACTAAGCTCTGCATGTGCAAGGTGAGATCCTCTGAGACAGTGAACAGCTCCTGGAGGTGTCTGAGCAGAATGGAGTTCTCAGAGGTCATGCGGGGCTGGGAGATGTTGGAGTTTCCAACCTGCCAGAGTGGACGGAACTTGCTGAACAACTCAGGCACTTGCTGAACAATGCAGGCATTCCGTTATGAACCAAGAAAGGGCATACCTAGAACAAAGCCTACTTAAGTCCTATCCTAACAAAACCTAAAATAATTCTCAGGAAATTCAAATTGATCAATCAGTAAATTTACCAAACAGCAGAAGTAAATGTAATGTTCTTTAAAGAAAAAACATCAAAATTCAGCACTAAGTAGCGTTCTCGAAGACCAGCATAGAATAAAAAATTGTTAGATGTGACAAGAAGCAGGAAAACAGTGCCCAGAACCAGGAAGAAAGCAAGTTCATAGAAATGGACTCAGTGATGACACAGGCTAAATGATTAGGCAGAACTTTAAGACAGTATTATAAATTTATTCAAGGATATTAAAGAAAGAATGAACATAAGGAGTTAACATCTCAATCAAGAAATGAAACATAAAATATGAAACCAAATGGAAATTATATATATCTTGAAAATTAAAATGTATAAAATTAAAAATTTCAGCTGGATACAGTGGTGCATGTCTGTAATTCCAGCAGCTGGGAGGCTGAGGCAGGAGGATCACGAGTTCAAAGCCAGCCTCAGTAACAGTGAGGTGCTAAGCAACTCAGTGAGACCCTGTCTCTAAATAAAATACAAACTAGGGCTGTGGATGTGGCTCAGTGGTAGAGTGCTCTTGAGTTCAATCCCTGGTACCAAAAAAAAAAAAAAATCACTGTATTGGTTTAGCAGCAGATTAGACACTGCACCAAAAATAGGCCAGTGAACTTGAAAATAGAATAATAAAAATTATCAAAACTAGAGCACAGAGAAAAAAAAAGAACTTTGAAACAGACGGAGCCTCAATACCCTGTGGAATAGCTTCAAGTAATGTAATGAACATGTAATTAGAGTCACAGAAGAGAAAGAGAGAGAAAGATAGAAGCAGAAAAAAGTACTTAAAGAAAATAATGGCTGAAAATTTCCAAACTTGTGAAAAAATTTCAATCCACAGATCCAGGAATCTCAGCAAATCTCAAGTAGAATAAACTTCCTGATAACGACATCAAGGATGTCATGTCAAAGGGCTAAAAACCAAACATTAAAATCAGCCAATGGGAAGGGGAGAGGATCTCATTATGACATGTAGTTGAACAAGATAATTATTGACTTCTCAGAAGACACAATGCCGGCCAGAAGTCAGTGGAGTGACCAGCTTAAAGGTGCTGGAAGGGGCAAAGGGTGGAGCAGGGGACTTGTCCACCTATAATTCAATAACAACTAGAAGCATCTATCAAAAATGAAAGTGGAGAGAAACATTTGAAAAAAAGAATACAAAAACAAAAGTAGAGAGAGAGAGACATTCTGTTTCCAGAAGTCCTGCAACAATAAATGTTACAGAATGTTATTCAGACTAAAAGGAAACAATACCAGTTGAAAATACAAGTCTACACAATGAAATGAACATCAGAAACAGTAAATATATGGGCAAATATAAAGACATTTTTTTTTCTTATGCTGGGCATTGAAGCCAGGGCCTCATGCATGGTAGCATGCCCTCTGCCACTGAGTGACACACCTAGTCCCTAAAAGACATTTTTGTTGTTGTTAAAAAAATTTTTTTTACAGGTAAGTTAACTGTTTAAAGCAAAAATAAAGCACTGTATTGTAGGGTTTATAGTACATATTGAAGATGTGTAACAAAAAAACACTAAGATGAGAGGGTAGTCAATGGGAGATAGGGTCTAAGATTTTATTGGGAAGTGGTAGAACAGGATGACAAGTTAAGGATTTGTAATGGTAATCTTTAGAGCAGCCATTAAAAACGAAAACAAACAGGAATTACTCAAAAATCTTATAGAGTAGGAAAATTGAATATTAAAAAACAAAAAATGTAATAAAAAAATTAAAGAAGGAGATAAAACTAAAAATACCCAGGTGAAACAAATGGAACACCAATAGCAAATAAACTCCTGAGCCAAATGTAACAACTCCTGAGGGAATTCAGTTCATGTGGGAAAATCCCTTACAAGAACTGTTATATTCACCAAATATCACAATCATGGCAATGCACAAACTCTGCAGTAATATATATGATAATTCATACCTATTAAGTTAGTCTGAGTTATTAATAATTTCTATTTACTATCTTGTACTCAAGAGAAAATTTTAGAAATTCTACACTCACCAGTTTCAACAAGAGGCTTGGAAAGTCTGCATTGTCACATATAAAATCCATTTTGAGGCTAAGAATTATTTCCCCAGTGATTGAGGTATTTCCAACTCTATGACTGAGAGTTTTACTGTGGCTGCTTGATACAAAAAAGTTTGGGTGTTGCCTTTTATGCATGTCACCTCACTAGGAAATCTGAGGATCTGATACCCAAGGCTCTAAAGGGGACAGCGGAAGAGCTTAGACTTTGGAGTCAAAAAGACAAAGACTTTCAGTTAGAGTGTTGAGCAATCCCCCCCCCCCCCTTGCAAGAACTGTGAGGTGCTTGGAGAGAGAGGCGATGAATGAGCCAGGTGCAAATGTCATCAATGAATGTGGGAGTGACCAGAAGATTAATGGATGGCAGGACTGAGAAGTGGGTCATGAATACCATACACATCGGTAACCTGATCCTCAAAGCTGCAGTCTGTGGTCCAACAGGAGTTCCAGCAGGCATTCTGGAAAAGGTGATGTGGAAGAGCAGCCATGGGAGGAAGGGTGAATCTGGGGTAAAAAGAATTCACATTATAAAACAGGACAGATGAATGGAGAAGTCTTGATCCTCTGTTTATTTCTTTTACCATTTTCTTTTTGCCTTTATTTGAGTATTTTAGGAATTGTTAATCTTTCTGGTCAGTAAATTCGGTGGTTGCCATTGACAACACAGTAGGGCACTGGCCACCAGTTTCTCTAAGGGAAAAGGCAAACCCCCAGGGGACAAAATTAAACAGGCACATGTGGGCTCCCTCACCCTCTCCAGTTTTGGGTGAAGTGGCACCCCCTTTCTACACTGAAAAGTCTTAATTGGGCCTCTCCAGAAATCTTCACCCAGACTGATTTTAGGACTGTCAGCAAAAGAGTCTCTGCAAAAGAGTTCAATGTAGATAAACTTCCTATTTTAGTGTTGCCCTGTTTTACTTGGCTACTAACAGAAAAGATACCAGCTCTCCAGGTGCTGGGCACCCCCCTTACTAGTTTTTTTTTTACAAATGTATCCAGTAGAGTTCTTTGAAGAAATGTGCAAACAAGGCCTCTGGCCTTGAGCTGGGCTTCACAGAGATGTCTACATTTTTAAGATAAGAGAATTTACCAATTGGGTTTTATGGTACAGCTGGCAGGGGGAGAATAGAAAGAGGAGAAGAAGCTCTCCCCTTCTCATGTTAACTTGAAGGGTTAACATGCCCAGAACAATGAAAGAAAAAGCTGCTTTTATGTGAATTTCGAAGACTGTGAACTTCTGAGCCCCTCCCCTTACATGCTGGGTATAAAATTCTGAAACTCCCTGAACTCAGGGTTCAGGAGATTAATTGATTACAGCGAAAGCTGTGCCCTCTGAACCTGGCTGCAGCCAAATAAAACTGTTTCCTGCTGTCTTTGGTGCCTTGCCTCATTTGTCCCTACAACATGGGGATATCCTTTCCAGAGCTTCTGTCTGCAAAACACACTTGGAAGGCTCTGGGTGGAGGCAGCTTCTTCTTTTAAAAATAATGTCTCCAATTTAATTCCATTGCTGTTGCTATAATGTGAACAGCCACATGGTTCGTTTTCTCCATCTCTAAACATGGAAGAGGGTATTTACAATATACCCAGCTGATGGGGAGTCTCATAAAACAAAGTAATTACAAAGACTTTCATGTTGCATGTGATAAAATAGAATTGACTCCATTTCTCCAGCCTTTAAAACAATGTGTAATGAAGTCAATGTGCCATTTTACAATGACTAATGAAATCAGATTTAAATACAAACTTTAGTCACTTGTAAAATTGAAAAAAAAATGCAAAGGATTTACTAAATTCTTTACTTTAGTCAAACAAAATGAATACTATTTTTTGTCCTTGAATGACTTCTTGAAAGTCATAAAAGCCAAGATATTATCTACATTGATCCTTTAGAAATATTTGCTTCATTATCACTGGAACTAGAAGTCAATCAAATAGGCAAAGGCAAGTCCAGTTGTGAGATTGTTTCCTAAACCCCATGCTTCAATGCTTTGTTCTACTTTTAAAAGTGACCAATTCCAAACACCTCTGAGCTCACGAGTAACATTAAAACAAATATGCACACTGAGGGAGAGTCGCAGTAACCCTTCACTAAGAAACAGAACAACTCAAACAACTCAGCTGTTCACATGGCAAAGGTCCTGAAAGAGAGACTGCAAAAAGCTTTTGAGGTCAAGGAACCCAAGGCTATGTAGAAAAATTCATTCTTACTCCCCCATCCATGGTTCTGATTTTTAAGTGTAAGGGATTGCCTGTAGCTCATTAATCAGCATAACTTTTGATTGCGGAAAGTGCAGCCCAAAAGATAGTACTCTGAGGACTTGGCAGGGAGATTCCATGCCCGTCCCTTAAATGTGCCAGAACACCCCGAACTCTGCCAACTATGATTGCACTTGGCATTAATTGAAGATGCTGAGAGATATAAGCCTTCCTGAGTTTAGCCACCTGGAGCAGATTAAAATCTGGGTCCTGCCGGTAAGGAGGTCTGAGAGATTGGGAATACAAGGCTGTTTTAATCTTTTCCAAGTCAGGCTGTTTAGAAATATCCATACATCAAATGTTCATGGATCTCATACAATTTCCTTCTCAGGGGAGAATTCAATTACCAGCAACATGAAGTGGGATTAACTTGTTGTGGAGAGCCATCTGGAGAGAAAGACTCACCATTCCCTGTAAATATGTTCAGAGATTTGCCACCATGATTTTGAAGAAGTTGTGGAAAGTTGGTGCTCCAAGCCACAAATAATGTTTCCTCCAAAATTCTGTTCGGTTGACCTGGTAAAATTAAAATGAAACTAGGGGAAAAATCTAGACCTCCTCTGTGCTGAAATATTCCTGCTAAGAGAGGGTAATGTTCGAGTTTCAAGGAGGAGACATAACCAAATGGCCATTGGAAAGGGTCCTGAAACTGTTGTGATAAGTGAGCAGAAAGGTTCATGGAAAGGCAAATAGGTTGGAGTGGAGATTACAAGGGAAATGACTGAATCAGGATTCGGCTTTCTAGATATATTCTAGAGTGCTAGATAAGGGCTAGCTCTCTTGAGGAATAAAGAAACAAATGTAAATGAACCTCGGAAAGCAGAGGACACAGAGAAGCACTAGAGCTAGAGAAAGCCTTCATATTTTAATGGAAGAAACCCAATTGGCAAAATCTGCAGATAAACACAAGAGAGCCCAGACATGAGCCTAGTTGATGAACAGTCAAAGTCAGGTCAAAGCCAGAGTTTCAGGTCATTCTGAAATGAAGCCAAACTTTAGAGTAATAAAGATGCCAATCTAGAGGGGAACTAACTGCTACCAAAAAGCCTGTACCAATCATAACCATTTGGCCAGGAACCTCTGTGATGTGGGGGGCAGAAACAGATCAGAAAAATGATTATTTAAAAATTGGTTACGTTAAATATCTACAATCTTTAAAATTACTCACAAACTGTGCACCAAGTATCTTCTTTTACTTGAGAATAAATGATGGTACATCCAAGCAAGGCTTCTAGGACATTTGGTGAGGTTAGTATATACTTGATATTAAAACCAGGCAATGGCACTATGAACAAGGAGAGTTACAAACTAAACTAAGTTTTGAACATAAATACAAAAATCCTAATTAAGATATTGACAAACCCAATCTAAAAATTTGTAAAAATAACCCACACACCATGACCAACCAGGGTTGATCTCAAGATTCAATGGTGGTTTAACATTAGTAGAAAATCTATTAATAAAATACGCAATATTGATGTAACAAAAGAAAAAATCATACAATCATTGCATGGGATGCAGAAAAGGTGACAAATAAAATCCAATATTCAAAAACTCTTGATAAACTAGGAATAGAAGGGAGCTTCTTTAGTATGTTAAAGTTAGCTTCCAGAAATCTTCATCAAAACATTATATGTATTGGGGAACTGTTTAAAGCATTACTCTGTCAGGAACAAAACTGGTATCACTACTTCTATTCAATGTTTATTAGATGTCCAAGTTAGCACAGTAAGAAATTAAAGGAATACCACAAAAAGGAAGAAACTTAATGTGATGATAAGATTGTTTCTATAAAAAATTTCCATAAACTCTTCAAGACAAACTATTGAATGTCAGAAGAGAGTTTGGTATGATTATTAGATGAAAATATGTTGCATTCAAATACACACACAACACAGAATTAGAAATCAAATTGTGTGTTATGCTTTAGATATGAGCTTCCCCCCCCCTCATTTTTCATGAGTGAGACAATATAAGAAAGTTTAGAGGTGAAATGATTGGGTTATGTGAGCCTTAATCTAATCAGTACATTAATCTGCTGATAGGGATTAACTGGGTGGTAACTATTGCTACAGTTAAAGCTTCGTCCCAGGGTTTCATAAACTGACTTCCAGACCACTCATGTATAATCGAATCAAGCCTTTATTGAAGCACACTGGTGGCGGCTGACCAGAACATAAAGCTGTTCCCCTAATCAGCCCCAAACAATTGCAAGGGCACTCCTTATAACTTGAAAACCGCAAAAGGGATGTTCGGGGGGTCTAGCCAATGCAAGCAAGCCAGGTTACAGAAGTGGGACAGTGCAGTCAAGCAGAAGGAAGCCTAACCAATCAGTTAGCCCAGTCACCCCAGTTACAGAAACAGAGCCCCGTTACCCTAGTTGCAGAAACAATACCCCATTAGGTAGTTTTGTGTTCCTAAAGGTTTCTATAGCAAAAGGAAAAGAACATCTTGCTCCAGTCATGACCCTTCTACTTGGCATGGTTGTTTTACAGGATGAAGTCATAAAACAAAATGGAGTCACATTTGCTCCTACTATCACACTATAGGCAGGTAGGGTGTGTCTGAAGGAGGTGAGTCATTGGAGGTGAGCCTTTAGAATATATATTTTGTCCCTGGTGAATCAAGCTTAGTTAGTCTCTGTCTGCTTTCTGATTGTCCTGTCCTGAGCTGCTTCCCTCCACCACACCCTTCGCCATGATGTTCTGCCTCCCCTTGGCCCATAGTAATGGAATCAGCTGCCTATGGACTGAGACCTCTGAAATCTTGAGCCTCAGAGTAACTTTTCCTCATCCACATTGTTATTGTCAGGTCTTTTGGACACAGAGGCAAAAAAAAAAAAAAAGTTGACTAAAACATTGCGTAATTAAACGTGCACACTACACACACACACACACACCACACAAAACTTACAAGCAACAAAACTCTATCAATACATCTAACAAAAGATGTGCAAGTCATTTATGGATAATAGCATAAAACTATAGAAAAACATAAATGAAAACACACATAAATGGAAGTATTGCTTATTAACTTATTATTTTTATAATAAAAATATAAGAAATAGCAACTGTCTACCTGTTAATACATAAATTCAGTGCAAGTTCAATCAACATTTCAATAGTTGTTTTATGGTAGTAAATTTTATTGAAAGGTGATTCTATGCTTAATTTGATGAGTAAAGAGCCAAGAATATTCAGTAAATTTTTGAAGAAAAGAGACTTACGTTACTTACTTACTTACATTATATTGGTAAGTACCAAGGCTTTCAACAATGAAACAATGTAGTTTGGGACAGATACAAATTAGGGCAATGGAACAGAATATACACTTTAAAAATGGATTAATAAATGGACATATAAAAAGTGATTCTGAAAACTGCATCTCAAGGTAGAAAAAGGCAAAATTAGATTCTTACCTCCCACTGCACATAAAAATCAGTTTCAAGTAAACTAAAAATTAAAATGTGAAAAGCAGAATTGTAAAACTTCAGAAGACAATGTAAGAAAAAAATATTATAACATTAAGATCTATTAAAATTAATAAAATAGATCTAAAACCCATAGATATAAAATTTTAAAACAAAATATTAAATTAGAAAAGGAAGTAGAAAAAAGATACATGCAGAATGGTGATAATAGCATGTACTGTTTGTGGAAAAATTATACATAAACATGGGGATAAACACAATAAATGGGCATAAATTAAAGGTAATTATAGATAAAATTGACTCCTTAAAAATTAAAAATTTAAAGCTGTGGCTCAATGGTAGACATTTACCTCGTGTGCTCTGGGCCCTGAGTTCAACCCTCAGCATGAAAAAAAAATATAAAATATTTATACAAAAGATATCAAGATCAAGATAAAAATCCAATGCACATAATGGGTGAGAATAATTAAAACCCATATAATCAACAACTAATTGGATACATAACAATTACGAATTCCAGCAAGACTACAATAAAAGAAAAAAAAAAAAAAACGAAAGAAAAGACACGATGCCCATAATTCACAGAAAAACTTTAGTGGCAAGTAAATGAAAAGATCCTCAATTACATTAATGATCAGAGAAATGAAAATTAAAAATCAAGGAGACACTATTTAGTACCTATCATATTGGCCAAAAGTAGTAATAAATTGCATAACATTGCATACTGGTAAAACCGTGGAGTTGGTGAGCTCACCAGTGAGGAAAGCATTGGGGGAACCCTAGGAAAACTGAAGAGCATTATTCTTTGATCCTCTTCTAGGTGTTTCTAGAAAAATCTTGCAGGCATAAGAAGATCTGTACAAAATTCTTCACTGTAGCATTGCAGCATGGTTTATCATAGCTAAAGAACAAAAACACCCTCTGGCTCTGAGTAGAATAAGAGATTCTCTGGTTTATTGACACAGTAGATTATAGTCAGCAATTAACGTGAATGAACCAGGAACTGAGGGTGCAGCTCACTGGTGGAGCAATTGCCTAACAAGCAGAAGATTTGGGTTCCCTCACCACAACCCACCTCTAAAAAAAGAATCAACAAACTAAATTATTTTTCTGTCTCTCATGAAACTTTAAAAACCACGATACTGATTGATAAGATCAAGTTGCACAAGTATACTGACAGTATGAAACCTCAAATGTGAGGTTTTTAAGGTACACTAAACAGCAACGTAAACTGTTTCAGAATATAATTATTTGCTTTAAAAATACAAGAACACATATGGAAATGGAAGAGAAGATGGAGAATGCAAATGTGCATGTATCCCATGTTTAGTTTCTTTATAGGGGAGGGTCACTGGAGGGAGACAAAAATCTGAAAGCAAATATCAAATTTTTTAACATTTGTATATAAACATACTCTTCTGGCTACACTGATGTCTGTTACATTGTAATCCTTGTTTTCTAGATATTTTAAGTATCTCATAATTACATTTTTGTATAAATTACATTAAAATTATATTTTGTATAAATACTTATACAAAGATATTCCTGATACATTAAATGAAAAATATGTGTGTAATATTTTGGTTAGACTTATAGGTTTTTAAAGATAAAAGATTCACTTCAAAGTAGCCTTTTTAAAAAGGGGATGAGGAATTTATAAAATTAAGTAAAAATCAAGATTTCACCTTTAGGGGCTGGGGATGTGGCTCAAGCGGTAGCACACATACCTGGCATGCATGCGGCCCAGGTTTGATCCTCAGCACCACATACCAACAAAGATGTTGTGTCCGCTGAAAACTAAAAAAATAAATATTAAAAAAAAATTCTCTCTCTCTCTTTAAAAAAAAAATTAAAAAAAAAAAGATGTCACCTTTAGATGGGTTCCAACAGCTCAAACAATTTCCATGGCTCAGATTCTTCACACTCTATATTTTCCAAGTTATTGGCTTCATCGTGAATTCTACTTGTGCCCCCAATTCAGCCTCCAAGATGACACACTGTCTTTCCTGGGGCCTCCAGATCTCAATTCTGTGCCTCAAGCTGCACTGTCAGGATAAGAAAGACAAAGCTCGCCCTTCCAGATGGGCTCAGCCAACCATTCCTTGCTCCTTGGTGGCTCTGTCTGGCTGAGTGCTCATCTCTGGTCAAATCCTAGGGTTGACAGTATAGAGGCAGCTCAGTGGCTTATGTCCTTCAAAGTCTATGTCTAGATCAGTGGTTCTCAACCAAGGGTCTTTCACTTCCCACAGAACCGTTGGCATTGTATGGAGACATTTTTGGTTGTAATTTTGAAGTAGGAGGCTACTGGTATCCAGTGGGTAGAGGCCAGGAATGCCATTGAACATTCTACAATGCACAGAATAACTATAGCCGGAATCCCCCTGTTCCCACCCAAGTCCACACCAGTGAATTACGTGGCCCCCAATGTCCACAGGGCTGAGGCTGAGAAACTCTGCTATGCTCTATGTCCATATTGTCACATTTCTTATGGAAAAAACTGTGTCACAATTTCCACAGGCAACGTAGAAATCTCAATCACCAAACCTCTGTTAACTTTGGTTCCTTAAAAATCCATTATTAATGATGTAATAAGTGTGAGGTAATATATTAAGGTATATTCTACCTTATTTACTTTTGGTAGTGGGGATAGAATCCAGAGGTGCTTTACCTCTGAGCCATCTTCGTTTTTAAATTCTGAGGCACAATCTTGCTAATGGTCTCTCTGAATTACTGAAGCTAGCTCTGAACTTGCGGTCCTCCTGTCTCAGCCTCCGGAGTTGCTGGGATCACAGATGTGTGCCAACACACTCAGCTATTGAGCTATTTTCATTTGCGATTCTTTCATTATTATGGAAGCTGAACATTTTCCCAAGTGTTTGTTCACTATTTGTATTTTCCCCATGCAAGCCATCTGCTCATATCCTTTACACCATCTGTCCAGGCAGAGATGACTACTGCCCATGGTAGATAACATTAATTTTCCTTGTATGCATAACATTAAGTGTTTATCTGTTGTGTTTATTACAATGCTTCCTTGTGATTCTTTTGATTTCTCCAATTTGACACTAATCGCCTTTGTTACTTATTTTGTGCTACGTATATATTTGTTTGTACTTAAATTAATCATTCCCTTGAACTTGTTTGTCAACCTTACCATTTGTTTATTAGTGTATTTTTGGTCTCTCTGAATTGCAGGATTTTCTGGAGGAACAGAACAACCAGGAGATATAGATTTATAGTTATGAAAGGGGATTTAGGAGATTGGCTTATTAACCATCACATTTCGTAACTCCTCTTGTTGCTACCATTGTCAGAAAATCATTTTTGTTCCAAAGTAGATATGTATAGTGCTGTTTTAGTGTGTGTGTGTGTGTCTGTGTGTGTGTGTGTGTGTGTGTGTACATACTACATTAAATCAAAATTTCTTTTGGTCGAAGTGACTCATCAGTCTAAGCCTTAGACACTAAGGTTAGTTTCCCCATATTGATAAATTGATAATCATTATCCTTTTAGGGATTTCATTTATTATAAATAATATTATATATGTGTGTGTGTGTATTTGATTACTTATTTTTAATTTTTTGTCGTCTGGGGATTGAATAGAGGCAAGCACTCTATTACTGAGCTGTACCTCCAGACCCCAAATACACTTCTTATCTTCAGTGATTTTGTTTTGTTTTGGTTTGGTTTTTTGGCAAGGCAATGCCAGAGTCCTGGCTCCAGAGTGTCATAAAAAAATCCAGGAGCATATCTCTTCTACTTCCTTAACATCAGGCTGTGAAACTATCTGTATGTATACCAGATGATCACTAGAGCTCCCCCCATCACGACTGATTTCCAGGGAGAAAGAAAAGGAAAGGCAAAATTTTGGTGGTGAGTCAGAGAGGAGTCACTCACTACTAGTGAACGTTATTTTAATCTTCACTATTTTCACTCTCTGGTTACCAGAAGGGTGTCTATTTCTATTGTTCACCAAAAGTTGTATAATAACAAACTTAAGAGTTTAGATATTTGAGTTTCAGTTATAGGCCACCTCCCGGACACTCATACCATTTCCCAGATGACCAACCCGAGAGCAAGGATTGATTTATGCAAATACCTATATCCTGTAGGAGAATAGATAAAGATAGAATCCAGAGCCTATCTCCTTCTTTTTCTTTTTTTTCCTTCTTCTTCTTCCTTCTCCTCCTCTTTTCTCTTTTCTTTTCCTTCTTCTTCTTTTTATTTAGATACTATGGCTCTGTTTGTTTGTTTATTGGTACCAGGGATTGAACCCAGGTGCACTTAACCACTGAGCCACATCCCCAGCCCTTTTAATATTTTATTTAGAGAAAGGGTCTCACTAAACTGCTTTAGGGCCTTACTAAATTGCTGAGACTGACTTTGAACTTGCCATCCTCCTGCCTCAGCTGCCAGAGCTGCCGAGATTACAGGCACACACCATGATACCCAAATATGCTATACTTTTTCTATTAAACCATTTATTCAAGTCTTCATTCAATCTGTCTTTAAAGCTTTACAATTGTCTTTTACAATATTAATTAGATATATCCTATTGGTTTCTAGGAATTGTCCAGATTATGATAGAAAAATGAGCGCTGATGTTTAACTCTGGGTAGACAACAGCAGATTACAGTTCTTCACTGAGGAGAAATTGTGCAAGGTTTATCCGTTCCATACTTTCCCAAATGGTTTTAGGTGGAGAGAAATAGTTCCACTTTTGAGCTGATCTCCTGTTTTGGAGGTCACCATATCTTATCTTTTTAGGGATTTTACTTCCCTAAAATTTTTTTATTATGCTCAATAATTTTTTCTCATGCTTATAGTTTTCAGAGAAGTATGAGCCAAAGTTACAGAACTTTGTCTTTCTTGAAGATTCTCACAATCAAATGCAGTACATCAGGTCACGATATATCAGCTTCACAAAACAGAAAATCCCAATAAGAGTTGTTTAAACAAAATAAGGATGTGTTTTTCTCTTGCATACTGTGAAATCTGAAGGTTGGGCAATTCAGGTGAGTTTATTGTCTTAAAAAAACCCAGGCTCCCTTATGTCTTTTATTATGTTAATATCAAGCTGTGAGCCGCATCTTCATGTATACCCTAAGATTGCTAGTGCTCCAGCCATCATGAGTAATTTCCAGGCAGAAAGAAAAGGAAGAGCAAAATGCTGGCATTCCTCTCTAACTACTTCCTTAGCAGCATTCCAGTGATGTTCTGGAGTCCATTATTGCCCAGAACTTAATCTTATGAGAACTACCGACCACCAAGGAGCTGGTGGGTGTAAATTTCCAGTTAGGCCCATTGTTGCTCTCAATAAAATAAAAGATCTATCTATAAATAAGGAGTGAAGAATGGTGATTATACAGGCAACTAGTAGTTTGTACAGTTGAGTAAATGAAGTTAAAGGTCATTTTAAAATAACATTTTGTTTAGGCTAAGAACCTGTGGCCAAGAACATGATATTAGTGCATCGTCTTTCTTACTACGTAAACTGAATTTAGACAAATGTTGGTGGGCAGAGGGGGCATTTCAAGACCAGAAAGGTGAGGCAAGGGTTCTCATATCAAGTTTAAGAGAGAATAGTGGTAGGGAAGAAGGACTTCCTCTGTGTTTGGAATGTCTCCCTGGGAGTATGGGAATACACAAAAATACAGGATGAATTTGTCCTCAACTGTTCACCCAATCACTATTTGCCTCATTAAATCACCATAGCAATAACTTTTATTTAACCCAACTGTGTGTGCCAGAAGGACTGCTAAAGTCTTAATATATGTCATTTCTAATCCTTACAATAACCCCTTTTCAGGAATAAGGAATTTGAAGCTGAGAAAGATGGGATAATCCACCATGGTCATGCATCTTTCAGACTGAAGGTGATTTGTACTTGGGTTTGTGTTAGACCAGGCTCCATGCTTATTTTACACTGTCACAGTGTTAAATTCATGTCCCATTTTGGGATTGGGAGTGAAGCTGAGGGGTTAGAATTCTGCTTTTTCTTAAAATTTTTTTTTTATCCTAAACTTAGAGGGATTTTTACAAACTCTTATTGAATAAGAGTTGAAGAGTTTGAAAAATCATCTTCAGCTGCATGATCTTGGACAAGAACAAAGTACTCTTCCTCCTGGATTTGGATTTTTTTTTCTTTTTTTTGTACTGGGGATTGAGCCCAGGGAAATTAACCACTGACATCATTCCGAGTCCTTTTTAATATTTTATTTAGAGACGTGGTCTCGTTAACTTTCTTCAGGCCTTGTTAAATTGCCAAGGCTGGCTTTTAACCCAGATCCTCCATCCTTCCTCATCCTTGGGAACTGCTGGGATTACAGGCGTGTGCCACCACACCCAGCTTGCATCGATATCCTTTCAACTGGGACCTAAAACCAGACAAATATTACAAGAAAAAAAAAAAAAACTATAGGCCAGTGTCCATCCTGAACAAAGATGCAAAAATTCTAAAAATTTTATTTCATAAAATCCAGCAATACATAAAAAAAATAATTTCTAACAATGTATAAAGAAATAAAATTGCCTGCTTTACTGCAGGATTACTAAGTTTAACATTTAAAAATCAATCAAAAAAACTACAAAAGAAAACTGAAAAAACAGATAGGTTTACACCAGTAGCTACAGTAAAGCAAAAATCCAACATCTCTTCCTGATAAACTCTCAGAGGATTACAAGTAGATGGGAATTTCCTCAATCTGATGAAGAGTACCTATGAAAACGTATAGCTATTATCATACTTATTTGTGAAATACTGAATGCTTTTCCTCTAAGTTCAGGTCCATCATGAGAATGTTCATTCTCACCACTTTTATTCAACATTGGTGCAATAAAACAAACAAAAAAAGAAATAGAAGTAAAGCACTTCACAGTTGACATAATTGTTTAGGTAGAAAATCTCATAAAATACATTAAAATGTTACTAAAACTAATACACAAGTTTGGCAAGATTTCAGAATATTAGATCAGTATACAAAATCTACAATGAAAAAAATAAACCAATCTAACAGTATCAAACATATAAAACACTTCGGTATAATTTTGCCCAAAAATGTGCAAGCCCTGTACACTGGAAACTCCCAAACATGCTGACAGATGTTAGACCCAAATGAATCAAGAGACATATCTTATTCAGGGGTCAGAAGATTCAATCCTGTTATGGTGTCAATTCTCTTCAAATTTATGAAAGAGTCAATGCAATTCCAGTTAAAATTCAAGAAAGTTTGTTTGCAAATATTGAGAAGCTGAATCTAAAATTTACGCTGAAATGCAAAAAAAACCTAAAATAGCCAAAATAAATTTGAAAAAGAACAGAATTACAAAACAAATTTAGCTGATTCCAAGTCTAGTGATCAGGACATTGTGTTAATTAATTTAAAAACAGACAAGTGGATTAATGGGACTGACCAGGAAGTCCAGAAATAGAACCTTACATTGACTAAAAAAACTGATTGACAAAGATTCAAAGGCAGTTCAGTGGAGAAGGCAAGACTCTTTTCAACATATGCTGCTGAAAAAATTAGGCATTGGTATACTAAAAACAGAAAAGAAAAAGGAAACAAAAAACATTGCCATACACAAAAATTAACTCAAAATGGAATTAATCTAGTAGACCTAGATGTAAAACCTAACCCCATAAAATTTTCAAAATAAAACACAGAAAATCTCTGTGATCTTGGAATAGACAAAGATTTCCTAAATATGATACCAAAGGATGCTATCCATAAAAAAAATTGATGTTGAGCTTCATAAAAATTAAAAACTGCTCTAAGATACTATTAGGCCATCCAAAAGACAAGTGGGGCGGGGCTTTGTAAAGCATACATTTGAGAAGGGATTTGTATCCAGAATATAAAAACAACATTCAAAACTCAATAATGAATAATCTAAGAATAAATGGGTAAAAAACTTGGACGTTCACTAAAGAAAATATACTCACTGAAGAAAAAAAATGTTTTAACATTAACGATTAGAGACCATGAAATAAAACCACAATAAGAGGCCACCGTCTAATTATACAATGGCTGCAGAAGGGAAGTCTGAACGAACACTCCAGAGGTAGCCAGGACAGAGAGAACTGAAGCTCTCACCTACTGCATGCAGGCATACCCATAAATGGAATACATTTATTTGCCTTTGATCTTGTCATTCCATTTCCAGGTATTCACCCAAGAGAAAAGAACTCACATTTCCACACAAAGATCCCATCCGTACAGGGATGTTCCTGTCAGCTTTGGTTTTAATAAGGAAAAACTAGAAGCAGCCAGAATCAACTGGTGTCTGGATAAATACAGTTTGGCATACCCATAAATGGAATACTAGTCAGCACTAAGGTCGAATGAACAATTTGTTGCGTGCAAAAACTCGAAGGCACGTCAAAATAATTGTGCCGACTGAAAGAAGCCAGGCAAAAATCAAGTACAAAATGTAATAATTCCATTTATATATAACTCTGGAAAATGCAAACTAAACCAGATCCTGTTTGCCCTAGGGACTAGGAGAATGGAGGTGGAGTGGGGTTCAGGCGCGGGGACAGCGGGAGGAAGAGGAGCAGCTGGTTATAAAGCCAAGCGGTGGAAGGGGCCAGGTCAGAAACAAGCAGGCTAGGGGCGGGGCTAGTGCGCGGGGCGGGGCGGTTCTGGGGCGGGGCTAGTGCGGGGGCTGGGCTTGGGCGAGGCTAGTGCGGGGAGGGGCGGGGCTAGTGCGGGGGCGGGGCCGACGCGGAAAGCCGGGCCTAGGCTTCTACCCCGCTAGCGTCATGGCGCGTTTTCTCCGAGCGCTCTGGGGTCGGTCCTCCCAAGAGGCGCCTGGGCTGGCAGTGCGGGGCCAAGCGGGCGGCCCGGGGGCAGGACGCGGGGACGCAGGTAGGACGCAGGCCCCGCCGCCGTCTCCGGCTTGCGGTTTCCTCTCGCGGGCTGTGGCTCGCCGCCTTGTTCTCATCGCCCCGTTTCTCCTAAACCTTCCTCCGTGCGCCGCTGACGGTCCCCGCCGGTCCCCGCAGTCCCCACGCGATCCTTGCGGTCTAGGACGGTGGTTTGTAAACTTGGGTTAGCGGGAGGTGCCCGGCGTTTTGAGAACCCAAGGAAAGGTCAGACTGTCTCACCAAATGTGCACACAATTCTTTTATTTCTTAAAGTTCATTTATTGCATAACATGTGCGTTCCGAGAGCCGCGGACTTTTGGACTCCAGGTAAAGAACGCGGTGGTTGCTCAGGGGGACCTTGCGCGCCCTCTCCTGCGCTGGCAGTTGGTCTGTTCCACTTCAGAGAACAGCTCTTTTCGCCTGTGAGAAGCAAGCTGCGCAGACTTTGGATTCTGTGCTCCAGAGTTCGTACCTAAGACTCAGGGAGATGTGCAGGCTAATCATTTGGTCTGGCAGGTTTTTTGTTGTTGTTGTTGTTTGTTTGTTTGGTATTAGGCATAGAGCCCAGGAACGTTTTACCACTGAGTCACATCTCCAGCCCTTATTTGACACACAGTTTTTTATTTTTTATTTTTTGGTTTTTTTGGTACCAGGGATTGAACTCAGGGGCACTCAACCACTGAGTTATGTCCCCAGCCCTATTTTGTATTTTGTATTTTATTTAGAGACAGGGTCTCACCGAATTGCTTAGTACCTCGTGGTTGCTGAGGCTGGCTTTAAACTTGTGATCCTCTTCTCTCAGCCTCCTGAGCCTCTGGGAGTGTGCACCACCACCAGACTGACAATCATAATGACTTGGAGACCAGAACAGGGAGAATGGGGGATAGAGTGTCTGTGTTTGTATGTATGTGCTTGCTAAATACCTTTAGCCCTTTTTCAGATGGGGGACATTTCACCAGTTAGGACCCAGTCACTGTGGAGAACTGTTTCAGCTAGCACTGTATTTCACATATATTTCATAGATTTCAGGGAAATTTATTGCTCATGTGGGTTGACCACCTGGGAAATTGCGCAAGAAGCCCAACTGTGCTTCCCCCCCCCCTTTTTTTTTTTGCTGTGCTGCGCATTGAACCCATGATCTAGAGCACCTTGTACCCTCAGCCCTGAGTCCAATTTTATGTGTCTATTGAATACATTAAGGGATACCTAACCACTAAATATGTACCAACTTACTTGGAACTCTTTTTAATTACATGAAGTTTTTTTCAAAATTTAGTGTTAAATAAATAAATAAAAGCACTGACAATGTAGAGTGGTAGCTGATCCAACAGGACTTCCAGTTATGGATTTTCCGACCCCTCAATGTCTCAGCCAGACTGAGGATATTTGCTGCAAGCCTACTATATTGTAAGCATTACTTTGCTGAGAACCACTGGCAATAGAAACATAATTGTGGGTTTGGAGTTCTCCTTGTCCTCTTGATAGGGTAGTGGTTTCTGTGGAAACTTCTTAATGCTTGTTCTTGATATGGTCAGAAGCAGCCTAATGAATTACCCTGGGATTGGAAGTTCTTCAGCCACATTAAAAATTGGCCAGACACCAACACATAACAGAAGCTATGTAACTTCTCAGATACCCCCTCCTGGGAATTTATCCTAAGGAAGTAATTCAAAAGAAGAACAAAGCTATATGTGCAAAGACAGTTTTAACAGCATTACCCTTAAGAACCGGAAATGGCTTCAATCCAAATCAGTTAAGGAAGGCTTAAGTAAATCATAAAAGTTCAATTCAACAAACTGTTAGACATCCATTAAAAATGATAAGCAGGTAATCAATCGTTCTGTGGTTAAAGGCTTGATTGTTGATGGACCCATATTTGTGTCTTGGCTCCCTGTCACTTGATGACTCTGTGACTGCTTGAATTGCCATGACAAAAATGCCATAGATGGGGTGGCTTAGACAACAGACATTTATTTCTCATAGTTCTGGGGGCTTAGAAATCAAAGATAAAGGTGGCAGTGGATTCCCTGTGTCCATCTTCTTGCTTTGTGCACATATGGTCTTACCATGATGTGTGTGCATGGAGAGAGCAGACTCTTGGTTCCCATCCCGATGGCCCCATTCTCATGGCCTAACCTACTTTATTTGCGGCACTAGGGATTGAACCCAAGGGTGCTCTACCACTGAGCTACATCCCCTAGCCCTTTTTATTTTTTATTTAAAGACAGAGTCTCCCTAAGTTGCTGAGGCTGGCCTTGAACTTTGGATCCTTTTGCCTCACTCTGCCTCTTGAAAAACTGGGAATATGGCATTACGCACTTTAAAAAGAAGTTCACATATTAAAAATAAAGGAGGTCTGGGGATATAGCTTAGTTGGTAGTGTGCCTGCCTCCCATGTACATGGCCCAGGGTTCAATCCCCATAATGGGATGGAGAAAGATACACTAATACTAATAAAAGGAAAGAAGGAGTAGCCATGTTAGTGTCAGCGCTGACTTCAAAGCAAGTTATCAGTAATAAAGGGGCATTATGTAATGATAAAGGGATCTTTTCTTCAAGAAGATACCACAGTTTTTTAATGTGTATGCACCTAACAGCAGAGCATCAAACTTTGTGAAGCCAAAGATGATAGAACTGCAAAGAGAATTCTAGTATCCACTGACATAGTTGGAGACTTCAACACCCTCTCAGGAAGACAGGCCCAACAGGCAGAAAATCAGTAATGGCATGGTTGAACTCAATGACACCGTGGATGAGCTGTTGACATCTATAGACTACTTCATCCAGAAAGACAAGTTGGAATTAGGAAAAAAGAAGGAAAGAGGAGTTGTTGAAGCAGAGGGAAGAAAACATGGAAGAGACCACAGAAACAATGTGTGGGCGCAGGGTGTGTGTGTGTGTGTGAAAAGACTGTGGCCCAGGATAACGAGTGTAGCACAAGAGAGGATTGGAAAGTAGAACCATGTTAGAGACAAGGAGACCTTGGTGGTCACATTAAGAAGTTTGGTTTTGACCTTGAGAGTATCATATCACATTTGAACTATTTAAGGCAGTGAGAAAAAAAAATCAGAAATGGTCAAGATAGAAGGAGGATTAGGAAACTTGGTGGCATGGTCCAAGGTCATGGCTGAGGAGAAGTGACAATGAGCAGATTCTGGAGTTCTTTTGGAAAGTTAAGCCAACAGGACTTGGTGTAGGAAAAGGCAACAGTCATGGATGATGGCCCAGGCTTCTGGCTTGAAACATGGTGGATGAGCCTCAGCAAATGTAAAAAGCAGATTCAGGTTGGAGCAAGGAGATACATGAGGTCCTTTTGAGATGGGACATCCCAGTGGAGACATCCCAGTGGCGATTATGTATAGGACCGAAATAGCAGAGAGATCTAGAATGTAGAGAAAAGTAGATTTGGGAGTCCTCATCATGTGCTGTGCTTTCAGCTACTAAATGGATAAAATCACCCATGGGACAGACCTGGAATAAGGACAGAAGAAAGCCTAGGACAAAAGCCCCTTTTGAAGAACATAGGTATTCAAGGATAGCTAGAGGAAGGAGAGTTGGAAAAGGACACTTAGAGTAAGGAAGCACCTGGAGAGGTGAGAGAAGTTGGTGTTGTGGAAATGAGTGTCAGTAGTGTCAGATAGTGTTGAGAAGTCAGTGAGGACAGGATGAAGTGTTAATGGGTTTACCAGAAAAGTCCATGGCTCTTTGAGAACACATTCAGTGCAGTCATAGGAGTAGAAGCTAATGTTTTAAGGCATGACTGAGAGAGGTAAGGAAATAAAAACAGCTTTTTCAGGAGTGGCTGGAGTGGCCATGTGAGGAAAATGAGTTTTGTGTGAATTTCTTCTCCCCGGAGTTTCAGTGTGTCTAGGTGCAGATGGCAGCCATCCAGAGGAGGGCAAGTTGATGGTTATGAAAGGGAGACAGTGGCTTTTGTCCTTAGGCAGAAGGAGGTGCACACCAGATAAACAGCAGCAGCATATGGACAGTAGGTGGAGATCTCTTGTTTCATTGCAACAAGACAAGAGAGGAATGGAGGGGATAGGTGCAAGTAAATGTGGTAGTTGAGCAGCACATTGGAGGGCTTTCCTTTGTGGTTTTTGATCCCTGTGAAGTGGAGTCATCTGTTGAGAGTAAGGTGGGAGGTAGTGGAGACCATGCTTGAAGGAGAACATTAAAGGCTTTAAAAACCAATTATGGAGAAACATAAAGTGAGCTGGTAAGGAAATACAAAAATCACCATGGTTCATTGAGATTCCAGTGAGCTTAATAACTGAATATAGAGAAACTGTCTTTCACCCAGTGGTTTTAGAATCCCCTGGTGATTCCTACTCAAATCAGATATTATTTTGGTGGTTGTAAAACCAATGATTTTTAAATTCCTATCATTCCTTCCCCATGATAATTCTCCTGGATGGTAAGAGTTGTCACACAAATATATTTTGCTTTGCTCCCCAAAAGATTTTGAGTTCCTGAAAATTTGGATTAACTGAGGTATATTTTTATAAGAAAAATTTCTGAAATCTATTTCCATGCTAAGAAGGAAATCCCCATAGCCTTATAAAAGGAATATTTAAGAAAACATGACTTTTAATACTTAGCAATTTAAAAAAACTTTTCAGAATGTAAACATCATAAGCAATCTACAGTAAACAACACTGAAAATTCATTATGGTATAGTCTTACAAGCTAGTGATAAAAATAAGTCTTTTCTTGCTACAGGATTATTTAGGACAATTTTTTGTGATCAGAAATGAATTTCAAAAATAATTTTATGGCTTATTTGATTTATGGGTGCAGATGTGACAGGTGCTGTTTCTTGTTTGTGCTGGGGATCGAGCTTAGGGCCTCATGCATGCTAAGCTCACACTCTCTACTGCTGATCTATCACCAGCCCCTTCACAGGTATTTGATTTTTCATCTTCAGTGTCACTGGCTGGTTATTAATCCTTAGAGCCTCTGTTTCCTCATTTGTGAGTTGAGAGGTTGGACAGATTATAAAATCCTTCCACATTTTTCATATTGGATGATTAAAATATTTTTATCAGAATTGGGTTTTCTACCTGCTTTAGTGAAAGAGTATTGTCCTAGTTATTTTGCTTGTAGTCACCCAAATAAAAGTAATAAGACAGAAACTAAAGGGAATAGAAAAACAAAACATGGACAAAACCCACGAAGCATTATAATATAGACTATGGTAGGTCTCAGTTTCCCCTGGGTACATACAACAGGAGTCTCTTCTCCATGCAAGAGGATTTTTTAATAAAGACCTCCCTTGACCACCAAAGTCAGAGATATTGTTATAAACCAGGAAGGAAGAGGAGTTTAATAACCTACTATCTGAAGGTTCTTTCCCGTCCCATCTCTCCACTGCTCCTAGCTGTGTCCCGACAGTAAGTGCTTCTCTGAAAGTCGGAATGGAAGAGAGGATCAATTTCCATCCCTAGGGACCTGGAGAGAATTTATTCCACATTATTTCCTTTTTCTGCTACCTCTTTGGCTTAGGTGCCCCGGTTCTCTGTTTATGACTAATTTCTTATTAAATTAAATAATCAAGGCATTTTGTACCTGAGCTTTCTGGTCCCTATGAAGAATGAAGTGACAGAGAGAGGAAGGGACAGGATTATTCCTCTGGGCAATAGTGTGCTTTGGAAGAAAGTTCGAGGAAAAAAATTAATCATGCCTTTTCATTTTAATTAAAAAAAAAACAACCCTCTATTTGATAATACAGAGTCTGTGACGAAATGTGAGCCATGTGGGCCATCTCTCACCAAGGCTGAGTGGCAAGAGAAACTGACTCCAGAGCAGTTCCATGTCACAAGAGAAAAAGGAACTGAACCGGTAAGCAGATTGGATCAGTGTTCTGGTTAGAGGTGCTGGTGAAGTCAGGAGAGATCCAGCTTCCACCTCTAGTTCATCACTGGCTGCTGCACAGATCCTGTCTTCCTCCCTTGCTCAGGGTATCACTATCCATCCAGGAACCAACTGCTTCCTCAGACACATGGCCCTCCACTGTCCAGAAGGCCCAGTTTTTGTCCTAAGTAACCTTCCAGTCACTTGAGTGCCCTCTGATGTCCTTGGCTTCCAGCTGTGCCTGGTTACCCCATCTCTCTCTCTGCTTAGCCTCCAGCTGTTGTGAGCACAGCCATTCTTGCTCCTTGCTGAGCCACCTCTGCCTTTCAGCTAAAGAGTCTTTTGAAAACACAGAGCTGGCCATACCACTTCCCAGTTCAGAATCCTGCAGTGACTTCCCACTGCTTTCCAGGAAAAAGGAAAGTATTGAAGGGCTAGTTGGGTACTAAAGTCCCCTGCATCCCATCCCATTCTTAAATCCAGCCATTTTCCCTCTGAGGCCTTCTGTAGCTCTCAAACAACCTGGGCTCCCTTCCCTTTTAAGGCCCTTGCATCTGGGTTCCTTTCTCTTGCCCATCACCCCTCCTACTCATTAATTCAAACCTGCCTTTTAACCTTAGTCCACAACTCACTTTATCAAACCCTCACAAAGTCTGCTTTTACCATGCTTTTTCTTCATAGCATTTGCCATTATTGTTCTATCCTCTAGCATCTAACGTGGTGCCTGACTGTCGTAGGCACTCAAAAAATCAATTTCTGTGAGTGTTGAATGACTGTGGGCTTACAGGTGGAAACTTCACTTAAGCTGCATTCAACAATCTCAACTTTCATTTATTTCCTGAGACAACAGCCCCTAGTGATTCCTCATTATAACACCATTTGTGGTTCTTAACCAGGAATCGTGTTCAGATCCAAATCCAGCTGCTGTCAATTACCTATTGAAACTTATTATTAGATATTTTCATTTGTTAAGCAGATTCACAAATCTGTTGAATCTGGACCACAACACTGTGGTTTTACAAGTGTCTATAGAGTACTTACATTTTTACTTCATCAGTACCTACTGCATTCAATCAAATGAAGTACATGTGGCATCATAATCATGGTTGTACCTCAGTTTCTCGGATGCTAAAGACATCAGACAGGCTGGCAGATCCCAATGAATTCTTGAGGAACAGTATTTTCACAACTTCCTGTGGGTGAAGTTTTACTAAAGCCTTCTTTGAGAAAGAGACCACATTTGCCACTTTTGTAGGTGGCACAATGTAGATGGCACACATGATACTCCGTGAACAGTCATAAGAATCCCCAGAATGCTCGAAGCAAGCCCTGATTTCTCAGGTACAGAGCCAGGCAGGGTTTGGTGTATACATAGAGCCTGGAGATGCACTGCCAGATGTTTAGGAAAATAAAACTGAGGGCTTCTGAAACAGATGGTACGATATACGCTGTGCATTTGGCCTTTTTACAAAATGAGCATCATCCATTATTTTAACTAATGTTATAAATCCCTTTCAGTTGCTGTGTTTCCACATGGAAATTTTTAGAATATTGCAGAACTGGAAGTCTTAGCACCGTTATGTTAAGGGAAGCTCTAAGATAGCGACTCCTATTCTGTGACTTCAAATGAAAATTCAGTTACATGTGTTTTTTTATTGGGCTGCAGTAATACGCTAGTGCTCTGCTAGCAACCAACAAAAGAATTTTCGGCCTAATTGAGCAATAACTAAGAATCAAGCATCAACAGAGGGAGGTTTCGTGCAGGTCCTTCTCTGTCTTTTCCTGATCCAGTCTCCATTGGCTTCTCCCTGTTCCAAGCTCTAGGAGGGGGGACCGCTTTCTTGACCTCTGGCTACTGATTTAGTTTGGGCAGCAGGAGATGCCTGGGCAGATCAGAGGAGGATAGAGAAACCCATTTGGATCCAGGGTCTTCTGTGTGAATCAGCGGGTCAGCAGTGGCTGTGTTCCTCCGCTGCAGGTGGCAGCTCCTGCAGGCACCCTCCCTACACACAGGTTCCAGCGACCATCCCCTTCCTTTGTCCCACAGGCTTAGTGGGTTGTGTCTTCTCACAGTACTCGGGGGTATGTCATCCCCCTGTGTTGGTATCCCTTGACCCTGTTCCCACCCCTGTAAACAGTCCCATGTGAAATTATCTGTGGTCATTCCTTTTGAGTGTGTCTTCTTGCCAGTAGGTGTGTTGTACTGACAAAAATCAAAGAAGGGAGAATTGTCATTGGTTCAGACAGACCTTGAAATCCCAGAGGTAGCTTGAACTTCATTCTGTCTCTGACCCTGTCCCCCTCTCCTGTGCAGGCAGTCATTTCAATTCCCTCTTCTAAATAATTCTTGACACTCTCCTCTTTTTTCAGTTTCCAGTCCTTTTTTTTTTTTTTTTGCAATGTCAGAAATTAAACCCAGTGACTTGCATATGCTAAATAAGCATTCTGGGCTATATCTCTAGTCCCTTCAATCTATTCTTGACCTGGATGTCAAGTGATTTTTCTAAAAGCTGAGTCTGATCATGTGTACACCCAGTGTTCAAGTTTCCAGAGGCTCTACTCCCTGTGTTTAGCAGGACAGAGTGTCTTCTCTGTTTACTTACAGCCCTTTGTGACCTGGCCTCTCCAGACTTCCCAGTATCATCTTCTCCATTCTCTACCAGTGTGAGCTGTTCTGTGTCTGAAACACTCTTCCACCTCTTCATCTGATTAACTCTTACTCATCCTTCAAAATTGAGCTTAGCACTTTAGCATTTTTCTATAACAAACACCATTTAGCTGTGCAAAGTCATACTAAAAAGTTAAAAAAAAAACAAAGCAAAAACCTTCCATCTCAGACACTATATTGCAAAAATCCTTAATGGAAACTCCCCTCATATTAAAGGGTCACATGCCACCAAACTCCATGCTAGTGTCTTGCCATGCAGTCATTACATGGTATAACTGTCAACTCCCATCTCTTCTAGCCTGGACAGCAAACTTTTTGAGAAAGGGAAAATGTGAGCTTTTTCTAATCTTTGCAGCTTTGACATCCAGCCCGGCACTGAGTACATACAGGGTCATCAACAATAGCTAAACCGAACAAATAAGATAGAAGATGAATTTAGTCCTAATTAAGTGAGAGGACTTGTATATAATTGGGATGTGGGGAGGAATACATCAAGAGTCAGGCAAGAATCAGCAGGTATATGTCATTTTATAAAATATGCTGGCTAAGAATTCTTCATTTGAATTATTTATATTTATTTCACTTATTGTGATAGCAGTGACCCTCTTCTGCCAAACCTTTCCCTGTGATGATGAGATTACATTTTGAATCTTACCAAGCTGTCTGGTTCCTACAGATAGGCTTTTCTAGATTAGCCTTGGGGCTGGTAGCTCTTTGGCATGTGTGTACTATTAGCACAGGTGGGAGGGATGTAAAACTTCTTCTTGGTTACAGATGCCCATCAGTGCTATTGTTAAGAGCAAGCATTCATGAGGTTTGGCCATAAAAGACCAGATCACTACTGTTAGGATTTCTGCAGCTAAATGCAGGACTTTTTTTTGTTGTTGTTGTTCCAAGAATTGAACTTGGGGGGTACTCAATTCCTTGCCCTATTTTGTATTTTATTTAGAGACAGGGTCTAAGTTGCTTAGTGCCTCACTTTTGCTGAGGCTGTCTTTGAACTCACAATCCTCCTAAATACAGGATTTTTAAAGAGGGAAAATGTCCAAGTGTATCCATGTGGGAGGCTCAGTAGGTTAATTTGAAAATGTCTGCTGGGAATCTCATTGAAAATGGACCATTAGTACCACCCCTGGGAATTTGAAGGTTTGACCTGGAGTTTTTTGAGTTAGGGAAACTGGAGTGGGCAGAAGAGTCCAGCTTATTTCTTGAGTCAACCCTCTTACTTGATAAGCTGTTCTGACCTTGGCCTCTCCATCCTGTGGAATTGGGTAATGCTTGCCACTGGGTGCTATGATGTGATCATCACAGTTTCCCTTTTATAGTTTTCTTTGACAAAGAAGATGAAAAAAGGAATTGGACAAAATGGCTCTTTTTTTTTTTTTTAACTGAGATTCGGTTTGCAAAATAACATTAAAAAAAATACTGACTCAGCTCATGCATTGCCATAAGTCTCCCTGTATTTCTCTTGGCATAGCTTTACAAACCTGAAAGCTCTTAAAGCCATAATGAATGTAGTAATTTCATCTAAGCAGTGGCCCTGGCACCCCAGGAACCCGATAAATATGTAGTGTCCTCAGCACCATGTGAAGCATGTGAAAGGCAAAAACCCCTGATCTCACCCAGCTATGCTTCTGATGTATTTTCTCCCTTCCTTCCTACCTACTTTCCTTCCTTTCTTTATTTCCTTTTATTTTTTTTTTCTTTTCCAATGCTGGGGGTGGAACCCAAGGCCTTATGCATGCTAAGCAAGCTCTCTACCACTGAGCTATGCTCCCAACCCCAATCTTGTTTTAAAATGTGCTATATCACTTCCATGTAGGAAACCTGCACATGATGTATCTCATTTCCTTTCAGCCTTTCAGTGGGATCTACCTGGACAACAAGGAGTCAGGAATGTATCACTGTGTGTGCTGTGATAGTCCACTCTTCAGGTAAGATGAAGGATTCAGAGGCAATGAGGGAGAGCAAACCTACCTATTCCACAATCCTCATTTGAGGTTTTGGATAAATACATTGCTATTTATTTATTTATTTATTTATTTATTCGTTTATTGGTATTTATTTACTAGGAATCAAACTCAGAGTCTAAGTGTGTGCTCTACCACTGAGCTATACCTCCAGCCCCCCTATCTTGTTTTTATGCTCTGTTTTTGCGTGGGGTTTTTGTTGTTTGTTTTTGTTTTGAGATTAGCTCTCTCTGGGTTTCCCAGGCTGCCCTTGGACTTGGCAGTCCTCCTGCCTTGGCCTTCCTGAGTAGTTGGGGTTACAGGCCTGTACCTCCTGGGCAGGTTGTCTTTTGATTGTCCTTATCTTTTGGCATTGTTGCATAAAGAGAGCTATTTCTAGAAGATACCTGTCTGTCTTGATTTTTTTTTCTCACAGGTAAAACAGTTAACAAGACTTCTTGGCTTATATTTTTCCTTTATGTATCCCTGAGAAATACCAATTAAGCTATTTCTTACGATAAAGCTATTAGAATTTTTTTAGAGGGAAAGTATTTTAAAGAAATCTAAACCCTAATAGTATTTGCTCTGGCATGTGATTAAAACTATACCTCTCCCCGGGAAAATGGGTTTATAATTTAATTTAGGAAATGTAGAATTTTATGAGAATAGATTCCCCACAGTGCTTGACAGTAGTAAATACCATGCCCTCTTCTATGTAGCTAAAAGTAAATTTAATTGTCCCTTGATTTCAAAGCCTCTTTTAAGTCAATCAGGATCTAAAATCTCTCAACAAAGGCTTTTTTGTTTAGATATGCAGGAAACAGTCTAAAAAAAAAAAAAAGGAGATTCAATGAAGAAGAAAGGAAACATCTTTGAAGTCCTGTTTTTCAGAACTTCAAAGATGTTTTCCTTTCTTTTGCATCAACCCTAAATTGGTTTAGAATAAAATATAAATCAAGCCAGCTCTGCAAATCTTCCATTAGGCAGCGCTTCCTTCTGTCCTCTGGGCTTTGAGCAGACGGGGTTTCCTGGCTGGCTGGCTGGCTGCTAATGCGGGCAGCATTAGGAAGCCAGACCCTGCCTGCAAGGACGAGGGGCATTAGGATCGATTTCCCTTCATGCTTAGGGAAGGGGACCAGCCCTGGTCCAGACGCCTAAACATTGTCCGTGGCTGATGAGGAGATATAAGGAAGGCAGTCAGCCCAGGATAGCTTGTGGGGAGCTAGAAGGAATTTAATTTTTACATAGTCGTGTTGAAAAAACAAACCTTCCTCCCTCATACCATAGCAATCAACACAGGAGATTTTTGTGACCTCCAAAGTCATGATGTTTTCTACCCTGAAGCTAGTCAGTTCCATGGTGAGTACCAACTAAATGTCCTCTAATCCAGTTCTCTTCTGACATGACCTACCTAGAGATGGCATCAGGCCCCACAGATTGAGGGGTTGGTCCCCAAGGACCTCCTCTGCTTCAGATGCCACTTGTAACCCCAGATTGTGACCTGTGCTTCTGATCAGCCAGCTATAAATAAGATTTCCTGCAATCCCCTCCCTGGGTTCCACTAATTTGCTTGAAGAGCTCACAGAACTCAGGAAAACACTTATACTGATGACGACACAGAATGAAGTTCAGGGAAAGGGGTGCATCCTTCAGGAACCTCCACATGTTTAGTTATCAGGAAACTCGCCAGCCCTATCCACTTGGGGTTTTATGGAGGCTTTATGACGTAGGCATGATTGACTAAATCATTGATTTTGGATGATCAACTTCAGCCCTTCTACTTCCCCAGAAGTTGGGGGTGGAGCTGAAAGTCTCAATCCTCTGACCATGCCTTGCTCTTTCTTCAGGGTGACTAGTCCCACCCTGAAGCTCTGTATGGCTGTTTGCCATGAGTCAACTCATTAACATATAAAAAGACTCTAATTTTTAAGATTCTAAAACTTTAGAAGTTGTATATGCCAGGAAATAGGAGAAAAGCCAAATATGTATTTCACAGTATCACAGCAGTAAAATATAAGATTCATATTTTGGAGATATTTGTTATTCCTTATCTTTGGTTCTGTGAAAGAGGAGAAGTATGAAGAAAGAGGTTCTATAAAGAGGAGTGTTCAGTTGGCTGGCTTGCTTTCAGCCAGAGGACCATATTGTGAAAGTATACTTTGTTACTACCTAGTCACCAGAAGATGTCCTGTTTCTATATTTGGACTGTTAACCACTGTGACCACAAAAAATGAAAGGTCATCCTTGTAAGAGTACTCTACTCAGTATTAGTCTTCCTTCTTCGATTTGCTGTTCCACATCTGCAAAGAGGAGGCCATCTCATCCCTCAATGTCCTGTCCCCTCACCACACAGGCTGTCACAGAGTCACAGAAGGTTGGAGCTGGGAGTGACCAGAGCAGAAGGCTCTCCAGGAAGACTCACCAGAATGGGGCACATGTTTTGAACCTGCTCTGACTCACTTGGGACTATTAAGCATTGGAAATGTGGCTGAATTATATGCATGTGTGTTATATTAGCACAAAGATAGTTCAAATTTAGATTAAGTCATCAACTTCAGGTTGAGGATCTGAAACAGCCAAAACGAATAAGAAAATCAGCCAAGGGGGTGGGGAAAAATTGTTAACCATGAGGCCAGTTAACTGAACTGTCAACTCATGAACTTTAATTATTTGTTTGTAAGCATTTAATTTTAGTTAAAAATTTTCCATTTTCTTTTCAATAACTTTTGAATTTCTGTTCTGTCTTCCTGCTGCCCCTGTAGCTGTAGCTAAGACTGAAGGAAATAAGAGTATATCCGTGTGTTGGTCAGTTTTCCATAACTATAACAAATTCTGAGATAATCAACTTATAAAGAGAAAAGGCTTATTTTGGCTTAGAATTTTAGAGGTTTCAGTCTATGATTGATTGGCCACATTGCTTTTGGCCTGCAGTGGCTCATCTTAGTGTATGGTAGAGCAAAACCACTCCCCTCATGGCCAGGAAGCAAAAGAGAGGAAGGGGCTAGAAACACACCATTCTCTTCAAGGGCATGTCACCATCCGCCTAAAGACCTTCCAGTAATCCCTGCCTCTTAAAGGTTCTACTAACTCCCAGAGCACCAAGCTGGGACCCAAGCCTTTATTTACTTGCTTATTTTTATTTTTTTGACAGTACTGGGGATTGAACCTGGGGCCTTACACATGCTAGGCAAGTGTCCTACCACTAAGCTATTTTGCCAACCTGGCACCATTTTTTCCTCTTTCTATTCTTAAGCTTTTATTATAGGAAGTAGGGGAACAGGAAAAATAATTTCTTAAAGAATTCATATAGAGTCAAAACAAAGTGAAAAGTTGGTCAGCCAGAACTGAATCCTAGTTAAAAAGAAAAGGTACATGCAGGGATCAACCACCTCCTTGCTTTCTACCCCAGCCAGGCTGCTTCTTACTTGCAGAATCGGGCTGGGCCTGCCTTCCTGGCTCTGCTTGCCCCTACTGTGTGTGATTTAGGCTTCATTTATCTTGGAGCCCAGATTGCTTGTTGAGGCCTTCTCTGATAGCACACGTCTATTTTTGGATTTATTTTTTCTGCTACAGATTCCTGTTACTTTGTCAGTAGCACACAATCTAGGACTGTGTGCTGTTCTACTGGCTCAAATATTTTCTTTAGTTGAGGAAATAAAACTGACAAGCTCCTCAAGTTCCTTAGCCATTATACTTCTTGTACATACCTCAGGGAGGTTGTTAGGGGTAGAATTGTGTCTCAAGAAAGATACATTGAAATCCTCATCCCTGGAACCTGTAAATGGAAACAGGGCCATTAGTCATACTGGTGTTGGGCAGGCCCTTAATTTGATATAACTGATGTCTTTATAAGAAGAGGAAAAAAAGTCACAGACACATAGAAGAGAATACCATGTGAATGTGAAGGCAGCAACTGGAGTTTATCCACTTTACAGGATGCCAGCCACTTTCAGAAGCTAGGAAGAGGCACAGGGGGATTCCCCAGGGTCTTCGAGGGAACATGGCTCTGCTGGCATCTTGATTTTGTCCCAGTTACTCTCTGGTAATGTTCTGCAGCCGTGCTAGGAAACTGGCATGGTGCTCACCAAGTACCTCTTGACTGGTTGATTAATGATATCTGCTTTAGTGCTTAGCAGCAGTAGCAATATCGAGACTATCTAAGGGTGTTGCAGTGATGATGGAAAGCACCATGGAAATGTGAGAGAAGAAGCTGCAACTTCATGAGCATGGGTTTTTTGTTTGGTTTTCAGTCCTGGAGATTGAACCCAGAGGCACTTAACCACTGAGCCACATCCATATCCACAGCCCTTTTACTTTTTATTGTGGGACAGGGTCTCAGTAAGTTTCTGAGGCTGGACTCAAATTGACAATTCTCCTACTTCAGCCTCCCGAGTTGCTGGGATTACAGGTGTGGGCCAGCATACCTGGCACTTCTTGAGCAGTTAAAGAATTGGGCTCAGTACTTTGTAAATAGTTCTTGCTCTCTAGGATCTGTTAGTACCCTATTTAACAGATGTGAAAACTGACATTTTATCTCTTTAAGTAACTTGCTCATGTTTTCATTCCTTTTTCTATTCCTGTAACAGAAGACCTGAGACTGAGTGATTTATAACAAATATAAGTTTATTTTAGCTCATGGTTCAGGAGGCTGGGAAGTTCATGAGCATGGGGCTGGCATCTGTTTGGCTTCTGTGAGGGTCTTCTGCTGCATTGTAACATGGTGGAAAAGCTAAAGGTCCAATAGAGCATTGGAAAGAAGCAAAATGCAAAGGGTGGCCTCATTTTGCAGCAACTGGCTCTTGTAACTAATCTAGTCCCATAAGAACTCCCATAGTCCCTCTTAATGACCTAGTTACCTCTTCAAGGCCACAACTCCCAGTGCCACCACAATGGCAGTCAAATTTCAACTTGAGTTTCAGAGGGGCAAACCACAGCAGTCACATCTCTAGTAAGTGATAGCACTGAACTCATGTTCCACAGGAACCTCTGAGCATGCCCTTCCTCAGAAACAGGGTCCAGCAACAAACCCACCCACACGCCAGGCTCTTCACACCCAGCATTACATCAGACCTCCCGGCAGCTCTCTGTGTTGTCCTTACCTTCGTTTCATGCCAGGAAACAGTCTTAGGAGAGTTGACTTTTCCAGAGTGGTACAGCATCCAGACAAAAACCCCAGGCCATGGCACTTGGGCTCTGAAGCCCATGCTGTCACCTGGGTTTCCATCAGCCTTTTGTGCAGTGCTATAGAATCAGACACCACCACTTTCTGGTGCCAGCCATCCAAATTACATCCATAGGTCCCTGGGAAGACATAACTAGCCTCCAACAGATATGCCCAGCCAGGGTAAGCCACAGACTCACTGCCCAGAGCCTCTTTCCCAGACACATCTGTCACACTTAATGTAGTTCCCCTCCTGACTCCATTGTCTTAAGAATGATCACAGTGCACATTTGTGGAGAGCACTGCCTCTTCTAATGAGAGACCACGGGTTGAGGGTTTTAAGGTCATGAATGCTTTCCAGGATGTTACCACTCCTGAGGGACTCCATACTGTGGATAACCTTGGAATTAAGTGACATTGGCCCCTGTCTGCTCCCTCTTCCAGGCTGCTTCTGGTAGGGTTTATTAAAAAGTTTTGTGAGACTCACATATATTTCTGGTCATAAATCTTAAAATAGGAGAAAACTGAGGGCTAATTCACTTTTTATGTGACATTCTAATGTCCTGAATAACTAAGTAACATTGGAAATCTCTGATGTGCCCTCTTTCTTCAATTGAATGCAGATTCTTCTAGGACTTTGGGATTAGGGATGTCATTTATCTCTGGTGCCTTTATTGTTACTTTGGGGGCTGTGGAATATCCAGAAAAGGAAGAAAACCAAACTAGATAAACAAGAGAATACCTTCTCGAGTACATGATACAGAATAGTTTTAGTTTTCCAAGGATGAGCCTTATGATCATTTAAATATGTATAATTTCTAATTAGCATTAATATTTAGGTTCTTGGGCTGGGGTTGTAGCTCAGTGGTAGAGTGCTTGTCTCGAATGTGTGAGGCACTGGGTTCCATCCTCAGCACCACATAAATATAAATTAACAAAATAAAGGTATTATGTCCATCTACAACTAAAAAAAATATTTAAAAAAACATTTAGGTTCTCAGTCTTAAGTGATATATGTTGACCCTATCATATTACTTGGTAAAATCTCCAGAATCTGCTAATTGCATCAATAAAGGTTTATTGTTTCCCATAAAATGTTTAATGACTTTTTATTAGTCTAAAATTCATTCATTTAAAAAATTTATTATATTCGTAATTCTCTATGAAAATTCCTTTCATGATCAGTAGTTTATATAATGTTGAGGATGGAAAGATGCTGATTAAAAGAGGCTTATGATGTTTTTTCCCGAGACATAGTGGCAAGGCAGATATTTTTGTTTCTTTATTGCAGTACTAGGGATTGAACCCAGATCCTTGAACATGCATGCCAGCAAGTGCTCAATCACTGAGCTACACCCTCAGTGCCATGTGAATATTTCTGAACTCTCAGAAAAGAGTTGCAAAGAACCTAACCTGAGTGTGCAGAGACTTCTAGTTGGACCCATGGCTGCTCAAATTTAGAATGTCTGTTATTAGTAATGATGTTAAAAAGAATAGCTACAAACTTACATACTATGTGTCAGGCGCTGCTCTAAAAACACCATTTATAGAAATATCTCAGTGAATTCTATCAACAAGCATGTGATTTAATAATGCTGTTGCTATTCTGGAGTTTAGGACACCAATTCTCTTCTTTAAAAGATTAAGTAACTATTAAATAACTTGCCAAGAGCACACAGATATAACAGTGTGGCTTCACACCAACATCTTTTGGAAGTCAAGCCCTTACCACTAAGGGGCATACCTGTGGTTCTCAGAGAGGATTCCTGAGGATCCCTGGGACCTATCTAAGGGATCTACCAGGTGACCCTTTTCCCAAGATGTATCCATCCACGTGAGAACAAAGTCCTTTTGTTTTTGTGCTTGGAATCCAACCTAGGACCATACACACACTTTACCACTGAGTTGTGCTGTCCCCTTCCTGTATCAAAACTGTATCTTGCAACAGAATAAGTGCAGCGGCACGTAGGAAGTTTCAGTTGTCCTTTTCCAAGCCAGACAGTAAAGAGATCTGTAAAATTGTAAAACAATGCAATCCTTCTCATTCAGTGTCTGTTTCATTTTGGAAAACAGTATTGTCATGAAATGTTAATATGTAATGATTTATTATTTTAAAAAGTAATATAACGCATATGTATTATAAAATTCTCAGTTATCATTTCTAATTGGTTATGTATCTGTCACTCATGGAAACAGAAACTCTAGGGAATTCTTAGACATTTGGGGCATGGAGGGATCCCGGGACCAAAATGTCTAAAGCTCACTGTGTCATGATGTCCTCTTCCTAGTGGGTTTTATGTTCTCTGCTCACTTCCTTTGTGTTTAGAGTCAAGAATTCCATTATTCACTACTCCTTTCTTGTTTGTTCAATTTTTGGCAAGGTTTAACTTTCAATTATTTCTTTCGCAGGTGGAGAGCAAGTCATCTCCCTACCATCTAAAATTTCTTAAAAATCTATTTTCCTAAAGCCATTTGCAAGAGCTTATCTGTCCAAGCTCTTAGAGAATGGGCTCTTTGTTAATTTTTTTTAATGTGGTGCTGGAGATGGAACCTAGGGCCTGGTGCATGCTAAGCAGCCTCTCAGCTGCACCCCCAGCCTTGAGAATGGGGTCTCTGGTGAGCAGATTTGCAAGTTGCTCCTTTCGACAGTTTTCCTGGCCCATTCTGCCTTTAGCATCGTTAGTTCCTTAGAGACTCCCCTGGAAGCTCAGGCTTCACTGGAGTGATTGGCACAGAGTACCTGGGCTTATATATTAATAAAAATAATCATAGTGAGTATATGTGCCTAGCACTACACTCAGTTTATACCATGTTCTTCAGAGCATCCCCTTTGGGATAGGCATGATTGTCCCATTTCACAGATGACCAGGCCTTGGAAGGTTGAGCAGCTTGTCTGATTTCATACTACTAGTCCCCCCAGGCAGGCAGCTCGTGTGTTTAGATAACTGGAAGTTCCCTGTGCTAAAAGTGGTTGCTTCTGGTGCTTCTCTGATGTGCTAAGATCCCTTGACCCCCTTTGACCACTGTTATTTCTATTTGATTTCTCCTTTTTCTGCATTCAGGACACATGGATTTGATTTGCACTTTCTAATATGCAACAGAGTTCACAAAGCTCCAAGTGTTTTTCAGTCCTTTAGATCAGACATAGAAAGAAGCCATTAGCATCAAAGGCACAAGACATCCTTTCACTGTGGCCAGACAATGTTCTTAATAGCGAAGGGGTGCAGTGGGAACAAGTCTGTGGAACTGATGGTCGACCTGGCCAAGCTTGCGATCTGACAGAGCAAAGTGGGAATCAGGTCTGGCTTCTTGGAAAAACGAATTAGCGAAAAAAAAATGCTCCTGGTATGTTAATAACAGCGTCTTTACTGGTCACGGTGTTGGTACTGCCTTCCACAGCTCTGAGAAGAAGTTCTGCTCTGGCACCGGATGGCCTTCATTTTCTGAGGCTCATGGCACCTTGGACTCTGATGAAAGTAACAGTGGAATCCTGAGACGTCTAGACACCTCCTCAGGGAAAACTCGCACAGAGGTGGTCTGCAAGCAGGTGGTGTATTGTGCTTTATATTATTTTCTCTAATGTGGCTAAAAGTGCCACAAGGAACTCTCCTGTGCTTGGCATCTGCTTTCTTGTTCCATGGAAGCACTTTGTCATCAAAAGGCATTGAGAAGCGGGCACTATGGCACCTGCCTAGCTACTTGGGAGGCCAAGGCAGGAGGGTCGAAAATTCAAAGCCAGCCTTAGCAACTTAATGAGACCCAGTCTCAAAATAAAAAATAAAAAGGACTGGGGATACAGCTCAGTGATAGACCCTGAGCTTGGTCTCCAGCATCACAAAAACTTAATAAATAAATGTAGTATAAGAATATATTAGCAGAAACTCATGCCCTTAATGACCCCTCTCTCCCATCATTCTCAAATGGGCTTTCCTGGTTCTCACCTTCCACAGAGATAGGACCAGGGTTAGGATCTAAAAAACTGGTAGGTCACATTGTTTTGAGCAGGGACAGGCTACAGGCAAGCCCATGTGGTTGGCATCTCTCTGTCTCCTTCTCCACTCTGAAGTATGTCACTGATAGGCAAAGGGATACTCCAGGTGACAACAGCACATTACTCCTCCTGGGAACCTTGTAGGAGGGAGTGACTTAAATCCAGACAGAAAAATCATTTTGCCAGTTTTGGGTGCTCTCATCTTTTGAGGCCCAGGTTTTGTAAAATGCCAGAAGCAAGTAGATTCAGACAGCATAGTTTTGAGATATATAATGATATCCTGTCCATAGCAACATTATTCAGTACTCACCGGGAATTGTGCTGCTGCTTTCTGTACATTGTCTCAATTAATCTTGATAACACTCTATGAAGTAGGTATAATTATCATTCCTACTTTATAGGTGAGTAAATCAAGGCATAAATTTGATAGTTGGTGTACATTCTCACTGGTAAAGTAGGACTATTTACCACTATTGTGTCCTGAGTTATTCCATACCTTAATCAAATTCTGATGTGACAGTTTCCCATATACACATACAAAGATGTCAGACTTTGGAGTTAGGTGGCACACGAGGCCCATTTGTCTGGTTCTATGTAAAGGGCTCTGTTTCCACTGGGAGTGATGAAGGCTTCTCTGTGCTTGCAGTGTGAAGCTCATCTTGGCCATGTGTTTCCTGATGGACCTGCACCCACAGGACAGAGATTTTGCATCAACAGTGTGGCCCTGAAGTTCAAGCCAAGCGATCACTGACATCTCTAAGAGTCCTCTGCTTGGCTACTCTTCCATGTATATCCTTGATTTTCATAATTCAGGTGGATAGCTTATTTTATTTACTATAAATTAGACTAAGTTTGCTGGTTGCCCAAAGGGAGTCACAGCTTCTCTTACTCACCTGGCATCAACTCAAACCTGACTCAAGCTTGGACTTTGGAATTTAACAAAATGACAGAGGGGCAGCCATTTCCACCAGTTGACTTCCATAGGCTTTGGATGGGACCTCAGAGCAGGACTCTTGGGGGATGTCAGGAGGCTTATGGATTTGGAGCCAAAAAGTTCTTTCATGATGACCCTGAACTTGCCATTGCAGTGAAGTCCTTCATGAGACATGTATAGGTGAAGGATCAAGTGAAAAGAGGAAGGAAAATATGGGATCAGAGGAATGGAAATGCCAGCACTGAAGAAAGAACTGGGTTGAGGAGGAGCTGTGCTTTGATGGTACATGTTGATGAATGAGCTGTTTAATTTTCTTTCAGAATTTTGAGTATCTCAAACTTCTCCCAATCTCACTACCCTCAAATCAGTTCCAATGTGAGTTTCTTAGATTTCGGTGATTATGAAGAATGTTCACCTTTATACCTTCTGGCTACAAAGTTCAACCTTAAATGTTCAAATAAAATATTTACTGATACTGATGTTTGTTTTTTGTCTAAGTCTGTGAATTTTTCTCTTTCATATACATGGCTCTAAATTAATATGACAAAAAAGAACCAGAACACACGTTAGTAGGCATTTGGTATATCCAGAGGAACAGCAACTCAAGTATCTCACAAATTGAAAGTCTCAGATAAGGTATTAGTAAAAGTATTTATGAGATTATATTTTATATGATTTTATGGGCAAAAAGGAAACAATTGTTCCATTTTCTTCTCATTACCTTATTATATAGCCTTTGACATTTCTTTAGTGGCTGCTCTGTAAATGAGAACATGCATCCTTACCTTGTTACTATTAAATGCAAATCATGGCTTTTCTCGGGTTCTCCGAGAATGCTAACCTTAGAACTTGAATTCCATGAACACTCTTCTGCATTTTGTGTTACTATTTCCATGTATTTGATTTTACACACATTTTAAACTCAGTGACTAGTAATAATCATTACTTAAGTGTAGAGTTGATACTTTCCTACTTACCTGTTTTCCCATTTGTTGTTGTTTATTTTTTCCCAAATTCTATTTTCTTATGGGATTATTTTTTTCTTCTGCCTGAAGAACTATTTTTATTTTTCCTTTAGTTTGTGTTGCCTGGTGATGAATCTTCAGTTTTTGTTGGAGAGAAAATGTCTCTGCTCTCCTTTTCATGGATATAAAATTCTAATTTGGAAAATTAAAAAAAAAAATCCCTATAGATAATCAGTTGCCCAGCCCCATTTCTTGAAATCTTTCATTTCTTTGGCATTTTTATCAAAACTCAATTTCCATATAAATGTGACTCTAATTCTGAACTCTGTTCTGTTCCATCAGTATCTGCCTGATGTCGCTATACCATGCTGTGTCTACACTGTCTTGAAATTAGGGAGTAGTTTTCCATCTTTGTTCTTTCTTAGAATTGTTTGGGCGAAGCTAGTTCCTTTGCATTTTCATATAAATTTTTGAATAGGTTTTTTTTGTGTGTGTGGTGCTGGGAATCGAACCCAGGGCCTTGGGCATGCGAAGCAAGCACTCTACCAACTGAGCTATATCCCCAGCCTTAAACTTTTGAATTAGTTTGTAAATGTCTACAAAACATTTGGCTGGAATTTTGATTGGGATGGTATTGAAAATCTTCATTGATCTGGGGGGAATTGACATCTTAAAATGTTGTATCCCCAATCCATGAGCCTTATATAGTTCTTCATTTCTCCTTCAGTTTTTCTACTTGAGAGAAAAATATTTTATAGTTGTCAGCATCTGGGTCTCACATACATTTTATTCAATTTATCTCAAAGTATTTTAATTTTCTTAATGCTGTTTTAAATTGATTTACCTAAATTTCATTTTCTATTTTTTGTGTGTTGCCATTATATAGAAATACAATTAATTTTTGTTTTGAACTTGTGTCCTACAACCTTGCTAAATTGATTTATTAGTCCTAGTCCTGCTCCCTGGACCCAGGTGCCTTAGAGTGTTCTGCACACACTTTATCTGCAGATAGTACACTTTTACCGTTCCCTTTCTAATCTGCTTTTTCTTTCTCCTCCCTTAGTTACTACCTGGGCTTTGTAGTACAAAGTTAAATCAACACAAAGTGAATATCTTTGCTTCATTTGTGATTTTAGAAAACATTAAACCTCTCACTCTTAAGTGTAGTGTTAGCTATAGGGTTTTTTTCATAGATGAACAATCAGATGCAGAGGACTTCTATTTCTAGATGTTGAAAGATTTTTATCATGAAGGAATATTGATTTCTATGAAATGTTTTTCCTGCATATGTTGAAATAATGATATGATTTAACGTCTGTATTCTATCTTGGTAAATTACATTGATTGATTTTCTGATTTTAAACTAGTCTTATACTCTGAGATACAGTTCACTTGGATATGGCATGCAGCATCCTTTTTACATAATATTGATTTTTATTTGCCAGTATTTTTAAGAACATTTGCGTCTGTATTCATGGGTGATATTGCTCTGAATTCTTTTTTTCATGTGATGTCTCTGATTTTGTAATCAAATTAATGATAAGTTTGGAAATGCTTCCTCTTATTTTCTGAAAAAAGTTTGTGCAAGATGGGTATTTATCTTCCTTCATTGTTTGATGGAATTCATCAGGGAAGCCATCTGAATCTGTAATTTTCTTTCTTATTTTTTAAAGATAGAAAAGAGAGAGAGAGAGAGGAGAGAGAGAGAGAGAGAGAGAGAAAGAGAGAGAATTTTTTAATATTTATTTTTTAGTTTTCAGAGGACACAACATCTTTGTTTGTATGTGGTGCTGAGGATCGAACCCGGGCCGCACGCATGCCAGGCGAGCACGCTACCACTTGAGCCACATCCCCAGCCCAAGAATCGTAATTTTCTATGTGGAAAGTTTTTAATTATGAATTAAATCTCTAACTTATATAGGGCTTTCAAGTTTTCTTGAGTCAATTTTGTTAACTTTTGTTAAATATTCCATCTAGATTTTCAGACTTATTCCCATCTTATCCTTTTACTCTCTGAAGGGAGGTTCAGTAAGACCACTTCATTCATTCCTAATATTGGGAATTCATGTCTTCTCTTTTCTTGATTCATCTAGCTAAAAGTTTATTAATTTTTAAAATATTTTTAGTTGTTGGTAGAGCTTTATTTTATTCATTTATTTATAAGTTTAAGGTCAGCCTGGACAACTTAGCAAAACCCTGTCTCGAAGTGAAAAATATAAAGGGCTATAGATGTAACTCAGTGGTAGAGCACTTGCCCAGCATATTAAAGGACCTGAGTTCCATCCCTAGCACTGAAAATACAGAAAGAAAAAGCTAGGTGTGGTGTCATATGCTGTAATCCCAGCTATTTAAGAGACTGAGGCAGGAAGATTGTAAGTTTTAAGTCAGTCTGGGCAACTTAGCCAGACCTTGGGTCAAAAAAAAAAAAGGTGGGGGATGGGGATAGGGATGTAACTCAGTGGTAGAACACCCCTGAGTTCAATCCCTAGTGTCTCTCTCTCTCTCTCTCTCTCTCTCTCTCTCTCTCTCTCTCTCTCTCTCTCTCTCTCTCATACACACACACACACACACACACACACACACACACACAAAACAAAGCACCCTATATGCTATTTGTTTTTATTTACAAAAGAAAATAGATGAAGTAAAAGATTCAATTAAATAAAATTTTAAAGACTAATGTATTCTTAAGGAAAATAGGATAAAGACATGGCAAAAAGAGACATTAATAAGATAGATAAATAAAATAAAACATTAAAGGACTAGATCTCTGAGAAGCAGTAGTAAAGTAGACTTCTGATAATTTTAATCAAGAAGAAAAGAATATATGAATTAAAACTAGAAATGAAATATGGGGTATAATAATAAATATGGAAAATTGTACTGTTTAAATAGAGCTCCATGGAAAAGTATGGATAAAATATATGATTTTTGCAGAAAATATCAATTTATCAAAATTGCTATGAGAAGGGCTGAGGATGTAACTTTGTAGTAGGAAGAAAGCAATTTTAATATTTGGTGTTAAGGGCTAGACTATGTGGGCAATGACCAAACAGACTCCATTTACCCTGAGACTCCATGTTGTATAAGAAATACTTCTCCAATTGGAACATCCTACCTCTGTACCCATCAACAGTTGCTTAGCATAGCATGTTTGGCAACATGAAATGGAAATTCTTGTACAATACAATATAAGATTGTTCTCTTTTTTATTCCCATTTATCTTGGACAATGTACCCTGTCAGAGAATGATTGTCTAGAGGTTAGTAACAGTTCTTTAACTTTTACTCAACTAGTACACTTCTCCTTCTGTTTATGACTTTAGATCTCATGTTTGTTTATGGTCTTGAATCATAGCAATACTCACTTATGACTAATGTACTGACAAACCTTACTTATGGTATAAAAGGTGTACTCAAACCCCTGAAGGAGGTCAAAGGGTATAGACTTGCAGCCTGCCCCTTGGCTCACCAGCTGGTGTATAAAGATGGTTCCATCTCCTGCTTTAAGATGAAGTTGATAATTTATTACAATCTCACCCTAACATTGGGAAAATAGTTTAACAAATGACATCAAATCCTGTCATGGTAGAAGATAACACAAAAGAAGGGGATTTGAAAGCCAGTTTTGTCTAAGGCCTTAGATGTGAAAACATTAAGCAAATTATTAGTAAAATGAATTCAACACTATGTTTAAAGAATAATTCAGCTTTTACTTTATGTGTGAGTGTGTGTGTATTACTGGGGATTGAACCAGGAGTGCTTTACCACTGAGCTACATCCCCAGTCCTTTTTATTTTATTTTTTATTGATTGATTTTATTGATTTTTAAAAAAATAAACGACAGCAGAATGCATTACAATTCTTATTACACATATACAGCACAATTTTTTATATCTCTGGTTGTATATAAAGTATGTTCTTTTTATTTTTATTAATTAATTCATTTATTTTTGACTCATGGTCTTGCTAAGTTGTTGCTAAGGCTGGCCTCCAACTTATCAAACTTGAGATCTTCTTGCCTCAGCCTCCGAGTCACCAGGATTACAGTTATAAGTCACTGCACCTGGCTCAGCCTTCACTTTGATCCGGACAATGAATTAGATTCTCCAAAGGACACTCCAGTTTGAAACAGAATAAAAAATAAAACCTGCCTAAAGCAAATTGTCTTTTCTAATTGCATTGCTGGACCTACAGGAAATAAGGGAGCTCTTTCAGGTAGATTGAGGCTGGCAGTGGGAACCTAAAGCATCCTGAGATGCTGGAGTCACTTATTCAACAAATATTTATGAAGCATCTGCCGTACAGGAGGCTCTGTTTGAGGTGCTGAAAATGTAGTGAGCAACACAAGAAAATCTTTTTTGAGATCCTGATATTATGGGGAGCTTACATTCTAGTAGGGGAGAGAGGCAATAAATAAGTTGGGAAATATAATAAAATTTGAGATAGTGCTAAATACTATGGAGAAAAATTAAGCATGGAAATGTAGGGTATGTTGAATGGATTTCAGTTTTAGATAAGTTTGTCAGGGGAAGAACTCCTTGAGAAAGTTTCCATGAAAAGGCTTGGAGATGCTGGAGCGAGCCAAGCAAATAGACAAGGGAAGGACATACCAGTAGAGGGAGCCACAAGCAAAGTTTCGTGGACAGTGTGCATGCAATGCTTTAGGAACAATGAGGGGATCAGTATGGCTGAAGAGGAGCTACTGAGGGAACAGTATTAGAGCAGAACAAGTATAGTGACCTATCTGCTCTTTCCAATATGGTGAGCTAAAGGAGATAATTGGGGACATTCCCTCATATCCTTTAAGTATTTGAGGGTGATACCAATTCCTTCAATTGTTTCTCCAAAGGGAGCTTATTCGTTTACTAGAGTAACTACACTGAAGAGAGGAGAAAAGTCTAGAAGTTTTTAGTTCTGTTGGATCAGATCGTCACTGATTCCAAGGAATCTATAAGACATCGTGCTTCCAGTCTTCCAGCAGGGACATACTACACAGAGGCAAATGGCCTGGTCCAAATTCATCTCACAGGGGAGCCATTGAGTCCATGGACCATCCTGTGGTCATCTTGCTGGTCCCTGAGGCCATAGTCAAGGTAGGTGTATTTCCCCACTGGTGAGACCTTACAGGATTTCCCTGACTTGTGGAGTAAGGACAATTGTGACAAGACGTTTCACCAGGAAGCCGCCCAAACGGGTTTCTCCTCAGCCAAGGGAGTTAACAAGAAGCAGTGCAGCATCCCAGAGGGAATGGCAGATATGAGTTAATTTGGAAACAGTGAATTCGGATTTTAAAAATAAAATCATGGAGCTCGGGATGCACAGCTGCTAATGTCCTGAGTCACTGAGGTTAAAACAGGTTTAACAGGCACTGGTGTCCTTAAGAAGGTGTAGACCTCAGTCTGTAGACCGGTCAATGGCCCCCAAAGGTGTTCTTCCTGTAGGTATTTCGGAACTCACCACTGTTCTGAGGGATTTTTAAGGAAGTCAATTTTTAAAATGTCCTATGGATGGGCCTCACAGCTCATCATGTCTCGACTCTACCCCAGAACAGAACCTAAACGTCATCGTCCATGCCCCATGATGTAAGAATGGTTGAAACCCATTACACAACAGTGACCTCGAGATTCTTCCATCTATCCCAAGGTGACATGGCAGGGTGTCTCTTGAGACACCCCTCGGGCTTTAGGACTGAAGGGAAAGGCATGTGAATGCAGAGTGCATAAAGAATGAGTGGTCCACAGGCTTGCTTTCCACATCTGTCCCATTTCCTGTCCTCACAGTCTCTGGACTTTCACCCACATTAAAACACACTCCCTGAGGCCCCCAGCCTAGTTCTGAGGAGCAGAGATGGAAACTGGCCTGTGTGGGACCCTTCGGAGGAGGTCCGTCCCTGCAGCCTCTGCTCTGTTCACCTTGGAAGCATCCTCATGGCTGCTGGCCTGTCACTGTGTGGTGACTTGCCTCTGTGAAGTTATCTAATGTGGTCCTGGAGTCTCAGAGTACAGAATGCCCTTAAGTCTGACCCTTCATCCCCTTCCCTTGAGTTAGGAACAAAAGAATAATTCATGTTGCATTTAGATGCTGATTATGGGGCATGGGGGTTGGTAGGAGGGTGGAGGTAATATTCCTTGTAATCGGAGTATTTGCTGATTGGAAACTGTTTACAGACGTGTTTCTCTCTAGCATGTACCCCTTGAAATCATTTTCTTTGTAAATGTTAAAAGCCATATGAAAAAAAAAACAACAACCTTGATTACTCCTCTTTGTACTTCAATCAGCAGCGTGGCAGCCTCTGAATAAACTATAATTCCTTCACTGTGCCTGCCGAGGAGAACATGTAGGCCACATTAAAAAAAAAAAATCTTGGTAGGGGTCTCAAGAACAATTAGCAATTAAAATAATCTATTTTCCACATTTTGCTATAAACATGGCTGCTTGATTGATTTCACAGTCTAAGGTGCTGCTTTGCTCTTGAGCACCCGGATTCACTAATTCGCAGCCCTTAGACTCTTTGCGGCATCTTAAGTGTTAGGCAAGGCAGCTCTCAGCCTTCATTAGTGCATCATTAACTTTAGAATAGAACTCTGGAAAGCTGCTTCTCCTAAGAAAGCGCTACTGAGGACCCCCAGTACAGCCGTCCCATCTCCAATGCTCAAGACTGGTATCTTCATAAGAACTTGGTCAGGGCAAATGTCAGGTGTGACTGCTTTCTCTCTGACCCCAGCCACAACCCACGATGCACATTGCCTAACGGTATGGTCCCATTGCAGACTCAGATCTATGAAGCAACCCAGGTAGAAAGGGATGAAAAGTCACAGAGCCCAACCTTTGTGGAGTTTGCAGATCGGAGCTAAATCCCAGAGAGCTTTCACTGGCTGATGTCTGTCTGCACCCCAGGTTCCTAAGTCCTCACACCAGCTTCTCCCCAGTATTGTTTTATGGGTAGAAGTAGAGTTAGGTGGTTTCTCTTTTGGAAAAGCAAGCTGTTTATATCTGCAAAACAGTTCGAGTATGATCCTGATTTGAGGCAGAGGAATGGTCTTGATGACTTCTGACAGCCAAGATTCTCTGAGAGCTTTAGAAAACAAGATGATGTTCCCCTTGAGTGGGTGACTGTCCTGCATCACCTCATTCCCCACCTACCTTCCAGGAGCTGGGACACTGGCCATCAGGACTGGGTCCCTGCAGCAGAGCCACCACTAGGATGGGCAGGAGAAACACTCACTCTCAGACCTGAGAGTATCTTAAATTTGGTATCCTTCGCACCTCTTGCCTCACTCTTGTCCCCACAGGTGCATTCAAAGGGCATAGGCACGAAACAGTGAGGGTCAAGGTGGGGATTGGTACTGAGGAACCACCAAGATGAAGTACAATGGAGAAAAAAAAACATCCCCAGAAGACACTGAGCCCACTGCTACCGGCCCCCAGGTCTGTGTTAGGAATATGAGGGAGGATCACCTTTTACAAGTTCTACAATGACAATTTCCACCTGTACCTGAAGACATTTGCCAACCCTGGATCTTATACTAAATGATCATTCCAGGATGAGGACAATGGATGGATGTCATTCAGATGGACTCCCTGACATCTTTCCCCTGGGATCAGGCTGGGTACCTTGGGCAACAAGGTGGATAGAGAACACCCTGAGGATCCCTTATTACCAAGTCACTTTGGGGATCTGGTTAACATACAACCCTCTGCACCCTTCTCACCAAAATGTCTTCAGTGGGCTGATAAAATTCAGACTGAAATTAAGCTTAACCACACAGAATGCTGAGGTACATGTCACATGATTTTGCCATGGACAATAAGCTACCAGGAGGCAGTTAGTACTTACCAAAAGTGGCTCTGGCTCATTAATAAGCAAATAGGTTGATAGGTTGTAACATAGAATAACCAAGTGATGGAGAAGATAGTAAAAAAAAAAAAAAGTTTCTAGCAACCTTTATGTGTCTTAGAGCATTTTAAAACCTTACCATTGATTTATTTAAATATGGGGAGAAATGGTAACATTTGAGTTGTAGGGCTAATTTCTAAATTTTGTATATTTCTTTAAAATATGTTTTCCAGATTAAGGCATGTTTCAAATTTGCTTAAATCACTGTTACTTTTCTTGCTTAAAGTATTTTTCCTGAGTTCTTAATTTTCCTTTTGTTTCTGAGTAAATTTCTGAAAGTTTATGCATCAAAAACTCATCTTTCAAATCCCTACTGGTTTTTTTTTTGTGAACATTTGCACTCAAAGATGATTTTACATTTAAGTGTAGTTTCAAGTAATTTTACCTACTCTCTGCTGTTTTTTCCTCTGCAACTGGCTTAAGTTTAGTTCTTGTTAGTTCCTGTTCTACCATTATCACTTAATTGCAGGCCTGTGTGCTAATGAGAGGATCAGGAAGGCCAGAGTGACACTTTGGCTAACCTGACACGGGCTGGTGTAGCCCAGACCCTCTCTCACGACTCATTGTGGTCCTGGGTCTGTTTGCCCCATGAATACCCAGGGGGACTTGTGCTAAATGAAGTTCAGGATGGTCTCAGTTCTCCTCTGGCCCCTTGGATGGGATTTGAGCCAAGGAAATTTTCCATGAAAATCTCTGTGAAATACTGGGTAAGAATCAGAAACCAGAAGCAGACAGTCTGAGCTCTTCAGGAGATACTTTAGGGGAATGGGGTAAGGGACAGCAGAGCATTGAGGGCAACCATTCCCAGACTTTTCAGGTGGCCTCACACTATCCCATTATCCCATTATTTCCAAGGATGTTGGCTAGGGTGATAAGCACTGGTGGTCTCTCAGAAGCCACCATCCTGTGGCAGAAGTAAGCCCCACTGAGGCATCCTTAGAGCTAGAGACTCTGTACCAGGGGGTGCTATATAGTAGGGAAGAGGAAGTAGGCAGGCAAGTGGTGACGGCTATTCATTGGCTGGTGGTGGCTGCTTTGGGGATCCCCTCTGGAAATCCTACAAACACCTGGGAGTCATACGATGATTGTGTTCCTTTCAAGGTGTGTCTATTGTAATTTAATTATACATATGTCTAGGAACTTTATTTTATTTAAGTATATGCCATGCTGAGAATTGAACCCAGTGCCTTGCACATGCTAGGCAAGAGCTCTACCACTGAGCTACAACCACAGCCCTGTCTATTGTAATTTGGGCATTAACAGTGGGTAGCTGGCAAAGTTGCTCAATAGTAGAGCACTTGCCTAGTATGTGTGGTTCTGGCTTCAATCCTTGTGACCTCTGCCCCTCACCACCACATGCACACACACACACACAAAGAGTAAATGGACTTTCATGTTGTAGCCACAGGCTAGAGAAACCCGGATGTAGCCTGTGTATCTGTGAAGGTTATTTTTGCTTAACTCAAGAGAAAATAAGCCAGACAGAACATTTCTTTTTCTTTTTTTAAAAAAATATTTTTATATCTTTATTTTGTTTACTTTTTTTAATGTAGTGCTGGAGATCAAACCCAGTACCTCACGTGTGCTAGGCAAGCGTTCTGCCACTGAGCCTCAACCCCTGCCCCCCAGATAGAATATTTCTTATTTATTCTAATTTCAATGGTAAAAATTACATTAGGCAAATTGAAATGTCACTGAGATACTTCCCACCTAGGAGGTTGGCACAGGTCTAAAAGTCTGCTAACATACTACATTAGTAACACCAGGGAAAAAAACAGATAACTCCTGTGAATCTCCATTCAGAATACAAAATGGCACAACCCTTATAGAGGGCAATTTCACATCTAGGAATAGATGCTGAAGGTATTTTGGCAAATTTTTTTAAAAAGAATGTACACAGGGATATTCATTGCAATACTGTTTATAAATTTGAAAGACAAGGAACCATTCAAGTGTTCATCAGTAGATTAGCCCCAGATGGAGTATTTCCTAATGATATAAGAAGAAATGAAGGATGACACTATGGAGAGAACTCTGACATACATTGTTAATTAGGGGAAAAAAGGAAAATGGAGATAAGTGTGTGTAATATGCTACTATTCATCTAATAAGGAAGATTTGTTCAAATAAACCTTCTTTTGTAGATTTTGTCTTTGAAACTATGGCAGTAGTTCACATAATTATATAACTAAATTAAATTTTAAAAAGCAATCCTCAAGCAATAAAGGACAAATACAGTGGACCTAATTCTATATTATTCAGTGGCATAGCCACCCAGAAAGAAGTAATTTAAAACATGATTATTTGTACATATATCCATAAGGGGTTATTTACCTAGGACAAAAGAAGTACCAAAGGAAAAAAATAAACTGTCTTCAATATCATGCTTTTGATGTAAAAGTGATATTTTGGTGTCTTTGTGAACTAGAATCATCAAAATAAAAGAAGATAGATAAAGGTAAATAAAAACACTGTAGTTTTTATGTGAGTAAGAAATAGCAGTTTGTAATGATACAGAACTTCATAAATGCTTTTCTTTAAAAATTTTTCCCCCAACGCTGTCCTTAAAAATAAGGGACAATTCTTTGGGAGCTGTTTGTGGTCCCTAAATATTTCCCACTGAAATGAATCAGGGCTCCTTAAATGGAATGATGAGTGACTCCAGATCTGGGATAGGAAATTCACAAGATGAACCAGGAGTATCTTGTCATTGCCAGGAAGTGAGGGAGAATCACATCTAAAGGATCTGAGAGGAAAAGGCTCACAGTGACTGGAGATGGGACAATTTGAGAATCACTGCAAGTAGTAGTTACAATAGTGTGAAAAATTGAAATATGTTTAAGTCCATGAATTACTAATGATGAAAATTAAATGTTCATTCTCCCATGTTGTGAAGGTTGGTAAATTAAGAGAAAAAAAAAACTGAAGCATCATTCTTACCTTTCCTATGGGGATAAATTTGAGGATATTGAATCATTGAGTTTAGATGTTTCTTTTTATTGAATTAACTAGATAATCAATGGAATGATACAGTGTTGTATTGCTATTTTGTGATCCCTAATGAAATAATGGCTTTAGGTAAGGAGCATCACAAAAGGACAAGCAGGCATCTGAAGGAGTCTTATTAAAAAACTCCAGATAGAACTAATTTCTACACATGACACAAAAGAGACCCAGATCCCAAGCAGAACATGGTGATTTTGCAGAGCTGAGGAGGCAGAGATCATAATTCAAGACTTGAGTGATCTGAAATGTTTGGAATCTGCAAACAGAAGGGAGGGAAATGTACAAAATGGTGTCACTGAGAGGATGTGCAAAGCACTGCTATCCCATTGTGGAAGCTGGCTTGCTAACCAGAGAGCTGCTCTGTAGCATTGAGGGGGAAGCAGACGGAGAAGGATGTGGGGAGAGACTGGAGTTCCAGACCTATCAGAGAGGAGAGAGAGACTTCCTTACCTGTTGTTAATACCTGTGACATCCAGCTGAGATTCCAGAGAGACCTTGCCTTAGGAATAAGGATGCTTCCTGTCAAAACCCAAATCAACAGGATCCCTTGCAAACTTCAACTGTGAAGGATAAGGAAATGGGATTTAGTAAAAAAGAAGAAAAAAGAGAGATAGGGCCGGGTGCAGTGGTGCACGCCTATAATCCCAGTGGCTCAGGAGGCTGAGGCAGGAGGATCTCAAGTTCAAAGCCAGCCTCAGCAACTTAGCAAAACCCTAAACAACTCAGTGAGATCCTGTCCCTAAATAAAATACAGAATAGGGTTGGGGATGTGCCTCAGTGGTTAAGTGCCCCTGAGTTCAATCCCTGCTACCAAAAAAAAAAAAGATGGGTACAGCCTAATATTTAATTTTTGCTGGTGACAGGAAAGAGAGAGTGTTTGTGTTATAAGAGGTGAAGTGAGCCTGAAGAAGGAGGAGGAGGAAATAGTACATGGAAAAGCTCAGGTAGGATTGAGCTAATGGAAGGACAGTGTTTCATCAATATCAAGCCCATATTTCCCCCCCATTTCATTATCTTTAAAATTTTATATGCCTTATAATTTTTTCTTAATATCACATAAAATAATTTTGTATCTTATAGTTGATAATGTTTCAGGTTTAATGAAATAACAATGATCTTGCTCGATTTGAGGGAAAAGCACCAAGTAAGAAGCAAGAAGAGTAAAGGCTGAAGAGTTCAGCAGGTGAGCAGATCAGGAAGACTGTGTAGGAATTTGGATTTTGTCCTGAGTGTAATCGGAAACCATTAAAGGATTTTAACAGGGCACTTGCTTGATCATGTTGCATATTTTAGAAAATAACTCTGTAATAATGAGGATGAGTTGGAAGAGAGCATGGGAAGATGATATAGGAGAGTGATGGCATAATCCAGAGGGAGATGAGCATTATCTGGACTGGGGTTGCAAGTGTGGGGTGGAGAGTATGGTACTGGAGAAGTTTAGGAGGCTGAATTTTGATCTCATTGATTGTCTCAATGTGTGAAAGTTGTCACAGGAGGAGTCAAGAATGGAACTCAGGATTATGAACTGGGCAACTAGATGACTGGTGGGACCATTTAAGAATATAAGGAAGAGAGAAAAAAGAGAATTATGAGAAAGAGGAAGATGGTGATTTCTCTCCTGTTTGTAGTTTGAGGAGATACCCAGGGAAAGGTGTCCAACAGACACTTGGACATATGGGTCTGAAGCTCAGGACAGAGATCTAAGGTGATGCCATAGACATGGGAGTCATCAGCACATAGTGGTAACTGGATAACTGAAGTCTGGGAGGACAGGCATCCCCTGGGGGGAGAGCAGATGAGATGAGCCATGGGCAAAAGCTGGGGGTCCTGAGCAGTTAAGTGAGGGGCAGAGGGAGGCATCCCACAAGAGAGCACAAAGAACTGGCAAAAGAAGGAGGAGGAAAATCAGGGTAATGTGAGGTCATGACAGCCATGGGCAGAGGAGAAGCTAGAGAGGCCATAAGTGGTCCCTCTCGGAGATACTGCTTGGAGGTCAAGGTGGGAGGCAAGAAATGCCTCTTGGATTTGGCAAAATGTTTTTATTCAACAGCATTAAAAGGAAAAAGACAAAATGGGGAAAATGTTTATAATATATGTAATTAGTTCTTGTAATTTAATAACAAAAAGGAGAAAATTCAGTAGATAAATAAATAATACACATTAACAAACCCTTCTCCAAAGCCCACCCCTGTAACCCGCCCTGGTGCTAGGTGGGAACGATGACAGTAGAGCTGGTCCTCGTACCCAGCAATGGCACCGAGAGTGTGGGTGTCAGTATGTGGACCCCAGGATGCAGGTGCCAGCTTCTGGAGTTCTGCTCATCACTCTGCTGGACCCTCTGTCCCCATTCAGTTAAGTGTCATGAATCAAACATGGAAGGTCAACTTTACCAGATCATGGTACACACAGTCAAGGCCAAACCCAGAGGGAAACTAGTACCCAGGAGAAAATGGCAAAGTCAGCCACGCAGAGGTAAGACGCCTGTTTTTATCAGCACTTGCTGTCCCCTTGTCTGGCTGTCCCTGTGGACTGGGCCCCATTGCCCTGCTGTCCCCTTACACAGGATTTTTAGGTCACTTGAAATACAAAACCCTAACCCAGGAAACAGCAAGAGGGAGTCTGGGATATCAAAAGCAGTATGCTCATAAAAATGTGCAGAGGGCCCAGACGGAACACAGCTGCCATCCAGGGACTGAACAGCTGAACCCAGCAGCAGCATGGCTCCCCCAGGAGGGCTGGGTCTCACAGGCAGCTTCTCTCCTCTCACCAGCACTAGGAAGGGCTTCTGTTAAGAAGTGGTGGCCTGGACACCACTTCCTGTGCACCTCCCAGGAATCAAAGTGTGCCTGTTGATCACCTTACCCCGACCTTCAGAAAGGCTTTAGTGCTGTGGACTTATAGAGTGATCTTCAAGAACAGGATGTGAAAAAAGAAATGAGAAGCCAGCCAAGCACTGCATGTCTTATTCTCTAGCCACAGTGGTCTCCTTACTTTTGCCCATGCAGGGCCCCTGCCGGGCACCTCTTCCCTCTCTCTTTTAGGCTAAATCCTCTTACTCCTCAGATCTGAGCTCAACTCATTTCCTTGGGAAAAACCTGTATCTCCTGAACCAGGTCAGATCCTCCTGCTATCTACCCTGACTCACCAATCACTTACTATACTTGCAATTCATAAACTGTAGTCACTTATTTAACACCAGTCCTCCCCCTTGATTGGCTGTGAGCATCCCAGTATGGTTTTTCAGCTCCTCCTTGGCCAAATCCTCCCCCTCCCCGCTTACCAGCCAGGGAGGAGTCAGATGCAGGCATGAATAGCACCACCTCTCACTGGTGGCTGGAGGAGCCAGAGTTTGATGTGACCTTTCTCAAAGCAGCCCTGGAGTCTCCACAAACAGCGTTGATCCTTTTGGTGGAGGTGATGGGCTCAGTGGGGACCACCTAAGTATATCATGGTTACTGCTATTTTCCAGGACATGCACTGTGCCTGGTTCTCAGTAGGCACTCCTAAATACTCATTGGATGATTGACCATTGGACAGATGGAAACCTGGGTTATGTACTGGTAAAATGCTTCCAGTGGTCATAGTTAGGATGACTTCATGTCCCTTGCCTGGGATAATCCTGATCCACAGCAACTGTCTTTTCTCTCTCAAGAATAGCCTAGTTTAGATAATAGTTTATTTAGATGCTGTATTAATCTGCTTTTCATCACTGAAAAATACCTTAAAAAAGGAGGTGTTATGGTTTGGATGTGAGGTGTCCCCCCGAAGCTCACATTTGAGACAAAGCAAGAAGATTCAGAGGAGAAATTATTGGGTTCTGAGAGTCTTAACCCAATCAGTGAATTAATCCCCTAATGGATTTAACTGAGTGGTATCTGAAGTGGTGGGTGGAGGAGGTGGGTGTGGGGCGTGACTCTGGGGTATCTGTTTGTGTCTGGAAAGTGGAAACTCTCTCTCTGCTTCCTGATCATGGTGTGACCTGCCTTCCCTCTGCCACACTCTTCCACCATGATGTTCAGTCTCACCTTGAGCCCTGAGGAGTGAAGCCAGCTCTCTATGAACTAAGACCTCTGGAAATCGTGAGCCCTTAAGTAAACTTTTCCTCCTCTGCAGTTGTGCTGGTTGGGTCCTTTGGTCACAGCAGCAAAAGAGCTGACTAAAACAGAAGGAAAGATTTACTGTGGCTCTTGGTTTCCAGTGTTTAAGTCCATGATCAACTGCTCCATTGCTTTGGGCCTGAGGTGAGGCAGGTCATCATGGTGGAGGGCATGTGGCTGATGGCAGCCAGGAAGTGGGCAGGGCAGGGATGAGGGAAGAAAGAGAAAGAGAAAGAAAGGAGGGGCTGAAACATAGAACACACCCTTCCAGGGTGTGCCCCCAGTGACCTACTTCCTCCAACTACATCCCACCTCCTACAGTGTCCATCACCTCCCAATAGACCATTCACATCATTAGTCCAGCGGGGTGTGATGATGCAAGTCCTATAATGGGAGGTAGGGAAGGAGTATCACAAGCTCAAGGCTAGCTTCAGCAACTTAGTGAGGCTCTGACTCAAAACTTAAAAAAAAAAAAAAATAGTCCTGGGGATGTGGCTCAGTGGTAAAGCACCCCTGGATTCAATCCCCAGTACCAGAAGAAAAAAATAACTATTAACCTACCAAATGGATTAATCCCCTGGTGGGGTTAAAACCCTCATGATCTAATCTAAAAGTTCCACCTCTGGGTCTGGGCTTGTGGGTCAGTAGTGCGAGGCACTGGGTTCGAGTCTCAGCACCACATATAAATAAATTATACATCAACAAAATTTATCCATCAACAAAATTTTTTTTTAAAAAAAGAGTTCCACCTCTGAAACTGCTGCATTGGGGACCAAGCATCTAATACAGGAGTCTTTGGAGAACATTTCATATTCGAACCATGACAGATGCTCTAGTGGAAGTACCTAGCAATCTTCCTATTGAATAAAAACATCTTGATGAAGAAATAAAAATAATTTCCAGATATTCATATTTTGAATCAATTTTTATATGGTCCAGCCAGTAGGGGTTTGGACCTACAGTCTGAGCTAGAAGAAAAGATAAGGATTTTATTCTCTAGTTTGCAGAAAGTGATTTGCCACCAGGCTGCCCTTGTCCCATAAGGCCTATTTCTTCCTTTGTTTGAATGAACCCAGGGGCGCTCTAACACTGAGCCACATCCGCTGCCCTTTTTACTTTTAATTTTGAGACAGGGTCTTGCTAAGTTGTTTAGGGCCTCAATAAATTGCTGAGGCTGGCCTCAAACTTGTGATCCTCCTACCTCAGCCTCCTGAGTCACTGGGATTCCAGGTGTGTGCCACAGTACCTGGTGCCCCAAAGTCAGCACTGACCCCCAAAGTTATCTTTTTGCAGAAAGGTAGAGTCAGTCATAATTCTCTTTTTCCTCCCAACAGCTAACACTGACTTTTTAAATAGAAAAATCGACTACTATGAAGGGCAGTGGTGAAAATATCTCACTTGGAACTCTAATCTCCTCCCTTACATTGATCCTACAGTCAACAAGAATTTGCATATAAATCACCTTGTTTTTCTTATCAAAGTAAGAGATGTTCAATTTGAACATTTTAGAAATTCCAAGAAAAGTAGATCTAAATTTTTGTAATCCCAACCCCCAATGTTAGCCACTGTGAATATTGGGAGACCATTTTCCCCACAAAAGTACATACTTTTGATTTTGTAAAAACAAAAGGACACTTGGGAGGAGATGTTGAAAAAGTTTAATACAGAAAGTGCAGAGAATTTAACCCACTAGTGGAATGAGTAAATGGGAATGCAGTAGAATGTGTGTGTGTGTGTGTGTGTGTGTGTGTGTGTGTGTGTGTGTGTGTGTGTAGGTGGTTGGGTGTGTATTGTCTACATAAACGGTAATCATTGTGCATATTGATCTGTAAACTATTACTTCCACTCTACATTTTTCAGATCTCTCTGTGTAATTACATATGGCATTGACTGATTTGTTTAAACAGCTGTGTGGTGTTTTGTTGTATCAATATATTACATTTTAATTAATTGTCAAAATTTAAGTTTTTCCCCGTGTTTCACTATGACCACCAATGCTGCAAAAAAATTCCCCAAACAAGTTTCCTTCTGTATCTTTTTTTTTTTTTTAAGCCTTTTTGGTGCAGGGTTTGAACCCGGGCCTCAGGCATGCTGAGTATGCTCTACTGCTGAGCAGCACCCTCAGCCCCATCTTAAACACTTCTTAAATAAAGATGGGAACTGAGAAGTGAAATTGCTGGGTTGGAGGGCACATACATTTTAAGATCACCAAGTGAATTTCCAAGGTAATTTTGCCAACACACACTCCCTCCCTCAGGGAGAAAGTCCTCATTTCCACACATCTCCATCAGCCTCGGCATGGTCAGAACATTTCCAAGGCTACTGATCTAATAGAATTGTATTTCACTTTTCCCTCTTGTGGCCTTTTCTGCATAAAAATATGCTGCACACTGTTTTGTAACTGCTTTTTATACTCGTGTCTTGAACACATTCCCATATAAACATCTTTCCATATCACTTTAAGGCATATTATTTTGTATGATTATACTACTGCTTATTCAACAAATGTCCCATCATTGTATATTTCCATTTACGCTTCCAAGAGTTTGCTATTATAGACAGCACATGGGCCATATTACAGCAGAGCAGTGAGGGAGGTGGATTTTATTTTCAGACAAACCCTGGTTTTCAATCAGGGACCCACCTCTTTCCAGCTGTGCAGCCCTGGGTTGCTCTTTCAGAGAGAAACAGGATTAACACCTGTCTCATGGTGGTTGAAAGTTCAGCCTCTAAAACCAGCTGCTGTGTAATTTATGATTCTGATACTGACTAGCTGGGTGACCTTAGGAATATTCTTTAGCTTCTCTGTGCCCCAGTTCCTTGTATGTAAAATCAAGGATGATGGTAACATGATGGACTATCTCAGATGATTACTGGAAAGAGTATGCAATATAATGGGTGGCTTTAGCACAGTGCCTGAAGTATAATGGCACCTAGGACTCATTATATGCATACTATTCATATCTGGTTGAAACAAAATACAGTACTGAACAGGATCTTTATGATTAATTTCAATTTTCTCAGATGGAGAAAATAAAGCCCAGAGGAATTAGGGATTGACTGAGGTCCCACAGCTATTTGTTGCAGTTGAAGGAGTGGAAATAATATGAGAGTGGCCAACAGGTATTTGAGCCCTTGGGGGATGGATGGAAGATGCAATAACAAGGAGGTACACACACAAGTCCTACCCCTTCAGCACGCCCGGTTCTGGACTCCCACTGGACTTCAAGTGCCTACTATAGTAGCATTTTCTGGCTTGCCAGTCTCTGTGCTGAATGCAGATTTGTTCCAGGGCAGGACTCTGCTGCCACACCTGAATGCCAGGCCTTGAGGTGTGCAGGCCTGTGTATTCTGCTCTCTGCCAGAAATCTGGAGCCTGCTACCAGGACAGCCTGTCTTCATTTCCTTGTAGGGACCTGATCATGACTGTGGCTACTAAAATCAACGTCTCTAATTGTCTGTCAGAGAATCTTCAGAGGGTGATGGAGGGTGGGTATGGTTAAGATATGCACGTTGCCTGGCAGCCCCTCTGACTCTAAGGCTTGTTGCTGTTCCAATGATTTATCATCTTACCTACAGCAAGTGGGGGCACACCTGCCCTCCGTGGTCCAGGCCTTGGCCAGACCCAACATCGGGTACAGCCAGCTGGGTGGGGTCCCCACAGCAGGGCCCTGCCTGCAGCCCTAGTGGTGAGCACCCCAGCTGGAGGTCTTCATATCCTTGGAGAACCCCCTCCAACCCCATTGACTCAGTCTTTTCTATTTTGGAATAATTCCTGGACTTTTAGCACTGAGATGGGCAACGGGTCACTTCTGAAAAAGCAAAAAATAGAGTTTTGAGAGTAAATCACCCCGTATTCCCAGAACAATATCCAAATATAGGAATATGGCCAATATGATTGAGATTTCTGGAGAGTCTTCTCAATCCTATATCCTTATGCAGGGATATCTAGAAGTGTTCTAGAATCACTAAACTGTGAATCACTAAACTGTTAATCACTGCCAGTATTCTTTATGGTATAATAGGTGCTAGAACTCATATTGTGATAAATCAAAAAATTCCTCTCCCTTTCAACCTTTTTGGTTGAAATATATGTATTAATATATGTATGTGTGCATAAAATATATAGAGAGTGTGTTTACTTTAAAATCTTTCTCTCTGTTGGATTTGAGATCAATTTACAACTCAGAGCGGATCACTAAAAATATATTAAAAAGGCAAAATGCTTGATATATCTGCTTTTAGTTTTTAGTGATTTTTAAAAAGAGTCCAATTAAGAGTTATACCTTAGCTTTCAGCTTGGAGGAGGTCGAGATGCAACTCTCTTTGGTCATCCAGAATCCGGGTTCATCGACACCAGCCACCTCCACCATGCCGCCCAACTTCAACCCCAGTGAAATCAAAGTCATGTACCTGAGGTACATCTGCTGCTGAGAGGACAGTGCTACGTCTGCCCTGGCCCCTGAGATCGGATCCCTGGGTCTGTCTCCCAAAAAGTTTGGTGATGACATTGCCAAAGCAACTGGTGATTGGAAGGGTCTGAGGATTACAGTGAAACTGACTATTCTGGACAGACAGGCCCAGATTGAAGTGGTACCTTCTGCCTTTGCCCTGATCATAAAAACCCTCAAGGAGCCACCAAGAGACAGAAAGAAACAGAAAAACATTAAACACAGTGAAAATATCACTTTAGATGAAATTGTCAACACTGCCTGACAAATGCATCATCGATCTTTAGCTAGAGAACTTTCTGGAACCATTAAGGAGACTCTGGGGACTGCCCAGTCTGTGGGTTGTAATGTTGATGGCTGCCACCCTCATGACATCATAGATGACTTCAATAGTGGTACAGTGGAGTGCCCAGCTAGTTAAGAAGTACATGGGAGAATATATTTTAAAAGGATCATCTGACAACCAGTGGGCTGCATCCTTGAATGAGCTGACTCCTTGCTTGGGTGGTCAGTGTGGGCCCCAGTGGCAGAACCTGTAAAGTACTCTGGTAGCAAATTCTGCCCTATATGGGATGAGCTCAGAAAAGACACTTGGAAAGCTTGAACAATCTTAGCCAGAAAAAAATTAATTCCACATGGACGTGCGTGGAAAGTAACTCTCTAACCCCTTTCAATCTTTGAGAGGGTGAGCATCCCAGCTGGAGGTGGGGCATGGCCCATAAAGTCTTTTTTAGGAATCCTGACCATTAATCAGTTCTCAACTGCTCTTGTGAAAATGAAAAGTCATATTTTGCATTTAAATTTAAAAAAAGTTGTACCTTAAAGAAAAGAAGCCTTAGAGTTGGGAAACTGAGATTGAGTAAAGAGGGGGCGTGCTGTTGGGGCAAGTCTGGGTGGGCGAGGCCGGAGCAGCAGAAGGCAGAGGCAGGAGCCTGCCGGCTGCAGGGAGGAACGGAAAGGAGGGCGTGGTCTCGTGTGCGAGCCTGGGAGCCAGAGCTGCAGCTCCGAGCCTCAGGTTTCACCCTGGGAAGATTGAGACGGATTCCTGAGCAGCAGCGAAAGCAGGTCTGCCCTGTACTTGGTGCAGAGGAAGGGATGGAAGACTCCAGAAACATGCTAAGACTCTTTTTTGTTCGTTATAACAAAATTTGTTGTAATAAAAGAAAGAAGGAAAAGAAACAACTAAATAGAGACTCCCAGAGAGTTGGGTTAATGATGTCACTGGTGAAATGACCTTGAGTTGCTGTAAACCACCCATCCGTGCACAGACAGGCACCTTGGGGCCGAAGAGACAGAAATCAGCCTCCGATGCCCCTCAGAGCACGGCCGACTGAACCGAAGGTCTGTGGGCAGCCAGATGCATCCAAAAACCTAATGTTTCTTCCTCAACGTCCCGTGACTCTGTCATCACAATGAGCAGTGAGCTCGAGGCAAATGAGGGTCACACGAATGAATGTAGCGTCATTAAAAGGCACGAGGGAAACGACCTTTGGTCAAGGGGGCACGCCGAGGAATAGAGCTGTTCCACCAGGAAACCGAAAGCCCGAGACTTGCGGAATCCTGCCGCTCCTGCTTTGTCCTCCAGGGGGCGGGCTCTCTGGACCCCCGAGAATCCTGGCATCACGGTTAAGGACAGAGCGGAACTGAGCCACCAAGCCACGCGTCTCCTTCCACACCCAGAGCGGGGAAACCTCGGTGAGCCAAACCCCACTGACCAGCTGTAGTTTAGGAATTGTACACGCAGGTGCGCACACACGGTTAACAGAACGCGAAAGTATGCATTAACTCAAGTGTGTTTTTTGTTAATAACCACATTGTATTAACCAAGTGTAAACGTACAGCTAATAGCACGTGATGAGGGAAGACCCTCGAATTCCAAAAGGCTGAGAACCATAGCTCTAGCTCGGGTTTCTATTTCCTTTGACTTCCAAGGCGGGGGAAGGGGCTGGGTAGGTACAAAACCTTCCATGTGGGACTTATCCAATCCAACAGAGGGCGTCCTTCACCTTTACAAGTCTTTTGAGCGCTTCGTTGGGGGGCGAGGGATGAGGGAGAGTGCTACGCTTGAGTTGAATGGGCTTTTTGTTTTATACCAAGGCACTGGATTGATGGTAGCTACCAAAATTAACATACCAATATTGCGGAAATGCCTCATCTTTTTGCAAAGAGTCGAATTCATTTTATCCCTTAAGTTAGATCCGCCTAGACTGACTTAAAGTCCTTAGTCAATTTCCCACCCTTGGCATAGAACCAAGTTTGGGGGCTGATTGACTGTGTGGTTGCATTCCTCTTATTTTCCAAACTAGTGAGTTTACGTGAGACGGGGTAGTCTGGGGGAATGAGTAATTCTGCAAAAGCCCACCAGAGGGAGCCAAATGACTGCCTTAGCGCCTTCGCCGTCGGTTTGATTTTTCCTCTGGTCTCTGCCTGAGCAACCCTCCTCTTTTCTCCCTCCTCCAGCGGCCCAAGACATTTTTTAAAATCAGAAGTAATCATAGCATTAGAAATGTACATTCTGTATTTTCTTACTTTACAGACATTGAACAGACATATTGTTGAGATAAAATATGATTGTCAAAATAAAAGGGAATAGAATAATTAGAGATGGAAACTTAGGGGGAAAGGGAAATCGTGGTACACCATGAGGAATAAACCCAGCCAAGTCTATTGGTCAGGCGGGGGTTTATGGTTATAAACCACCTGACCAGACTGAGCTGACTGCTTTTTATATACTTTTGACTTACCTTTTAAGCATCTGGTTTTTTTGTTTTGTTCTGGGGCTTCAACCCACAGGGGCTTTGCCACTGAGCCGCGACCCAGCCCTTTTTATTTTTTATTTTGAGACAGGGTCTGGTTGGGTTGCCCAAGTGCCTTGAACTTACTATCCTTCTGCCTCAGTCTCCAGAGTCTCTGGATCATAAGCAAGTGACACTACAGCTGGTTTAAACATCTGTTTTAAAAGGGAAAGTTGACAGTGAATTTTTCTTTTTACACTGGGATGCCAGATAGCTCTGTCTTGGGAACTGTATAGGCAAATGTGTCTTCCCCACTCTGTCCTACTTCAAACAGATGAGAAAATTTGTTCAGTGTCCTTTGGTGTTTACTCTGCGTGGGCAGCCCATGGTCCAGGAACTGCCAGAAAAATGACATCTGAATTTCAGCCAAATTCTCAAAATATTCTCCCTCTTTCCTGATACCTACCCTGGACATTCCATCCACAGCTGCTGGCAGTGGTCCTTCTCTAACACCCCACACACTATGTAACATGTTGCTGCTCCAATTCTGTGGTACAGCTATTTTAATTCTGACTTCCTTGTCAACTGTCAACCCCTTGAGGACAGAATTTTGTCTTAGTCACTGAACCTACGAGGGTGCAGGGCAAATGGCACAACCAAACAATGCTTATGAAATTAATATCACCAACAAGGTATATAATAATTAGAATTAAGAGCTAGCAAGTATTTTCTGTGCATTAGCTCGCTCTGAGTACTAGCTATGTGTCGATTCATTCATCCGCAGAAATGCCCTTTGAACCAGATAATAGGTACTCCTATTACCTGCATAAAACTAAGAAGACCCAGAAGATGGGTAAGGAAGATTAAGTAACTCACCTACAGTCTTGTATTGTAAGCTGAGACTGGAGTTTGAGCCCAGAGGCTGATGGCAGAGCCTTATGTTCAACCTGATTAGCTCACAATTGATGAAACCTTGATCAGAGTAACATGCCACTTATATCAATGTCTAGGACCAAAGACTAAGCCTCTGGAACAAGAGATTTACCCTCGGGCTGGGATTGTGGCTCAGCAGTAGAGTGTTCCTCTAGCACAGGTGGGACCGGGGTTCGATCCTCAGCACCACATAAAAATAAAGGCATTGTGTTGTGTCCATCACCTAAAAAATAAAAATAAAAAAATATTTATATAAAAGAGAGAGAGACAGAGAGAGATTTACCCTCCTGCAAATACAGTGACTTTCGGTTCAAAAATACTTACTGTGACTCATGTAATAGTTCAGGGTGAATCTGGGTCACACAGTGGCTCTCATGTGGTCATCTGGCTCTCCTCCATGTGGTCATCCAGAGACACCAACTCCTCCATCCAGGAGTCCTGCCATCCCCAGGAGCCTTGTGCTCTGTGTGTCTGAGGCTGGATCACACTGGGTCCAGGTTGCACCTGATGGGAAGGTGGAAGAGGGTGCAGAGATGCGCACTCACCACCTTAAATGCCCCAACTCTGAGGAGAACTTGGTGACATAGCCACATTTAACTGCTGGAAAATGAGGTCTAGCTGGGCAGCCACGCCCACAGCTACAAGTCACTTTTATGGAGGGGAAGAAGCAAATAGGGATGTTATGGGAAATGAGGTGTTTCTGCCACACTTGGTACTTGAGCCTGTGCTAGCCAACATTTTATTCAGCACTCTCAGAGGACAGATGTCATCTGCTCATTGAATTAAAGGATGACAATAGTGTGAAGGAGAGGAGAACCTCTTGAATGGTGGTATGAAAGTTTATAACTTTGGAAATTATATCCCATCTGATTCAAATGTACGATATGTCAAGATCATTGTGCTGTCATATGTAACTAATTAAAACAAATAAAAACAAAAAAGCACTTTAAAAGAAAATTTATAACTTTGGGCAATGGTTTCTTAGCTATGACAACAAAAGCACAATCAACAAAGGAAAAAGTAGAGTTGGGGATATAGCTCAGTTGGTAGAGTGCTTGCCTCGCATGCACAAGGCCCTGAGTTCAATCCCCAGCACCATTTAAAAAAAAGAAAGAAAGAGAAAGTAAACTGGTCATCATCCAAATTAAAAACTTCTGTTTCAAAGGTGTCGAGGAAACTGAAAAGTCAACCCACAGAATGTCAAAAACCCTCCTTTCTAAAGTATATAAAAAAACATTGTGACTCTATTTAAAAAAGACAAATAACCCAATTTTCTCCCTCCCTTCTTTCCTTCCTTCCTTCCTTCCTTCCTTCCTTCCTTCCTTCCTTCCTTCCTTCCTTCCTTCCTTCCTTCCTTCCTTCCTTCCTTCGTAAGGATTGAACCACTGAACCACATCCCCAGCCCTTTATATTTTTATTTAGAGACAGGGTCTCACTACATTGCTTAGGACCTCACTAAATTGCTGGGGCTGCTTTGAGCTTGAAATCTTCCTGCTTCAGCCTCCTTAGACACTGGGATTATAGGGGTGCACGACTGCACCCAGAAAATAACCCAATTAAAATGAGCAAACTGAATAGATATTTTCCTAAAGATGACACCCAAATGGCCAATAAGCACATGATCATTGATCATTAGGAAACTGCAAACCAAAACCATTATGAGATAGCACTCCACACTCATGTGGATGACTACAAGTGTCAGCAAGGGTGTATAGAAATTGGAACCCACATACCTGCTATTGGGGGTGCAAAATGGTGCAGAGCTTTGGAGAACAAGTCTGGTAGACAGCTCTTCAAATGGTTAAACAGAGTTACTATATTCTACCCCTTGATATATGCTCCCCTCCAAAATAAAAACACATTCACATGAAAACTTGTACACGTACACTCACAACAGTATAATTTTTAATTGCCAAAATGTAGAAACAACCCAAATGTCCGTCAGCTAAAGTGGCATATCTGTATAATGGAATATTATCTGGAAAAGAAAAAAAAAGGAATAACACTGACACATCCATGTATGGATGAATTAAGCTAAAAGATGAAAGAAGCCAGTCACTTAGGACCACATATTATTTCATAATTCCAATGATATGAAATGACCAGAATAGACAAATATAGAGAAACAGAAAGTAGATTAGTGGTTTCCTACAGCTAGTGAGAGCAGATACTGGGAGTAACAGCTAAGGATTGTGGGGTTTCTTTGGGAGGGTAATAAAAATGTTCTAAAATTGTGATTATAGTTATAGTATATAATAAATATATTAAATATACTCAAATAATATATTAAATATATTATTCAGATGGATAAGTCATTAATTATATTTCAACATAGCTACTTAAAAATGATAATCAGATGATATAGCTAGGTCATACGGTGTTCCATGCCTAGTCTTTTGGGGAATCTCCGTACTGATTTTCATTGTAGGTAGACTAATTTACAATCCATCCAACCATGTAAAAGTGTCCCTTTATCTCCAAACCTCCTTTCCAGTATTTATTATTTGTATTCTTGGTGACTGCCACTCTTACTAGTATGAGATGAAATCTCAATGTAGTTTTGCTTGGATTTCTGTAATTGTTAATGATGTTGAACATTTTTTCATATATTTGTTGGCCATTTGTATTTCTTCTTTTGAGAAGTGTCTGTTTAATGCATTTGCCCATTTATTAATTGGGTTATTTGAAAAAAATGATAATCAGCAGAGACAAAGGGCTCAAGCCAACATGATGAATGCTTACAGCTCCACATAGGACTCAGCTCCAGTACCTACAAGCCCATCTCGTGAGTGCAGATTGGGAGAGTCACGGCTCCCCAACATCCAGAGGGCTGACAGGAGGACTCAGCTTCCCATAAGCTCATAATGACAGTGCTGGGACATTGCTGCCAGGAAAGTCCAGATGCTGAATTGAAGGTTGTCCTTTTCTAATTTTACTTTTGGTAGCTCATAGGAGCTTTTGAGTCCTGGGAACTCTGGAAAACAGACAACAAAATAGGAAATACACTTTAAGAAAAATATATGTGAAACATTGACATCTTAAGGGCAGACCCATCAGGAGATGGCCTCTGGTCATCTGATCAGGCCTCAGGGTCAGGCCTGTGGTGACTCCTCTCCCTGGTGGAAGCCCACGACAGTCACTGGAGCTAAATAGGGAAGTCCCTTCAGTTTGGAGCCACTGGTTGGAAAGGGATATTGCCAGGCTTCCTGTGAGCACACCAGCCAAGGAGGAAGTGAGGCTGGGCGAGCCAGGAATCAATGGATTTGAAAGAAGAAAGTCAACATAGTGACAGGTGTGCTATTTCTTAAAACCTTCCAATTATGCTTCCGTATCATAAAACAGTCTCTGACTCCTTTTAGCCCCTAAAATATCAAGTTTCCCTTTCCTCATTTGCATTCCTCCCTTACCAAAAATAACCTGAGGACAGAATGGAAAATGTGAACCACAGGAAGAACTATTATTACTGTAACTCAATTTTGATTTTCCTTTATGCTTTCTGGCAGAAAGAAAATGGAATTATGTAAGCAATTATTAAATAATTATTTACTTAATTTAAATGAAACTATTTAAATAGTTCCTATTTAGGGAGAAAGCATATCAAATTCTCTCAAGGCATGAAAGATTTACCAACAAAATAGCTAAAGAATATGCTACTGCAAATTTTTGTTCCAGAAGACAAAAATCAAGACATGGGAAATTATTTTTCAACAACGCCAATAAAACTTTTAGTTTTATATTTATATGTGTTGCTCAGAAGTTTTTGACTTTTTGGCTATTTCTACCAAAGTTGTTAGAAATCAACTTAAACTGATTTTGGGCTATAATTCAGCCCCCAAAGAATAATAAATCACCAATTCCTTATGTTCCTTGTAGGACTCAGCACTGGGGTGAGGAGTGTCTCCATTAGGGTAGGAGAGAATGAGGATGCCATTTGCTTTTCAAAAACTTAGCAGGTAACACATGAAATAACCTGAAACATGAAGCAAACTCAGATGTCGATGTGGGCAGCAGCCAGACACAGCACCTTCATTGCATAGAAATTCCAGAAGGAAAGATCCTGAGAAGAACCACAAGTGGGAATCAAGAAGGGTCAGACATATGGTCTGGAGACACGACCTTGAGGATTCTGACCACCCTGCTCCACCAAGGGGCATGAGACTTGTGCCATCCAGGCCAGGCTGGTCCTGTGCCAACAAGACCAGGAGGCAGAAGCGGCCACCACACTGGCCTCATTGCAGGACAGCCGGCCCCCACAACAGATGCAGCACTACCCAAACAAGAGAGGTTGGGGACAAAGGAGAGCTAAATCCCTTGGCCATCCCCGACTTCCCACCCCTCTCTGCATGGCTGGGGCCTCAGAGGGACCAGGTGGCACGGAGGGCACTGCTGCCATCGGCTCCTGGGAACTGGCATTTTTAATCTGCTCAATTAGGAATCTAACGACTGCTTGCTTCCTTTGGCCAGGCTGGCAGGGGAAGTGCTCACAGCCACATGTGCTCAGGGCAGCTTAGCAAAAGCTGAGGAAGCACAACTGAAAAGCAACCTCCAAAGACATGCAATGGCTAAGAAAAAGCACATATGTGCCCAGGTCTTCTTCCTGGTTCTGCTCATTGGGTTGTGACAGCAGGATTGTGGTGATCCGTGTAGAAGCCATGTGTCTCTTTTCCTCACTTCCAAATTGGCATTATAATAGTATCTACTTATGCAGAGATTGAGACAATGAGTGTCAGGGGCTGAAGCCTGATATCTGGCATATAGAAGCACCAACATAAACTGTTACAACTCTGTCAAGTTCCAGTACTTCAGTTTTTCCACCCGTTGGTGGAACATTCAGACAACATTTCTTGATATAGTTTGGATCTTGAATGTCCCCGAAAGGCCTACATATCAATGATATGTGGGAAGCAAGCAGTTGTTACATTTCTAATAGAGCAGATTAAAAATACCAGTCCCCAGTCTCCAAGGTAGGGCTATCACGAGGTGGTGAAACTATTAAGAGGCAGGACCTAGTGGGAGGAAGTTAGGTTATTGGGGACATTCCCTTGAAGGAATATTGATACCTCAGCCCCCTCTCCTCTCTCTCTTTAATTCCCAGCCACCAAGAGGTGAAGAGGCCTCCTTCACCATGTGCTCCTGCTGTGTTGTACTGCGCTGCCACAGGCTCAAAGGAACAGGGCCGGGCCCAAAACCTCTGAAATCATGAACTGGAATAAACCTTTCTATCTTCTAAGTTATTTATCTGAGTTATTTTGTCAAATTGACACAAAGTTGACTAATATCTTTCCTGAGATGCAAGAGGAGAAGGGTTCAAATATAATACCATGAAGCCATGAAGAAGTACTCAGTAAACCAGTGTCTCAACAACAAGCCAAGCTGTTTTCTGGAACTCTTTGGAAGTTCACAGAGCTCAGAAAACCCAAGGATGTTGCTTCCAGAATTGAAATCATTTACTCTCTGTCTCAATAGGAGGTAATGGAGGTGGGGACAGAAAACTGTTCTTTTACCCCAGAAATTTGGCCTCCTGTATTTCCCCAGGTGCACCAAGGGTCTCCTCCACAACCTCATGGTTCAAGAATCAACCATTCTGTAACTAAGGGCTTATAGTAGGGAGATAATAGTCCATGCCCTAATCCCTGGAGCATGTGGATATGACAGGTTACATGGCAAAAAGAAATTAAGGATGAAGGTGGAATTAAGGTTACTAATCACCTTATAGTAAGATAGGGAGATTCTCTGGGATGAACCTGGCAGCCCGAAGCAATCACAGAGTTCTTAAAAGTACAGGAGGGAGGTAGAAGGAGATGTAACTAGGGGAAAAAATTCTTAGGGAGTTGTGCTGTCAGTAACTTTGCAGATGGAGGAAGAAGGTCTGTCTTGATCTGTTCCTGCTGCTATGACAGAATACCTCAAACTAAGTAACTTGTAAGTAAAATAAATTTACTTCTCACAGTTCTGGAGAATGGAAAAGTCCAAGCACAAGGCACCAGCAGACTTGGTGAGGTTCACTATTTCCAAGTGGTGTCTTCTTGCTGCATCCTTGCATGATAAAAAAGAAAAGGGTCAGACGTATGGTCACATGGTGGAATGGGGCAAATGCACTCCTTTCCATCTCTATTATAAGGGCCCTCATCACTTAATCACTTCCCCAAGTGTGGGAGGCCAATCTCGCACGTGATTTGAGTTACCTCCCTGGCTGGGTGAGGGGCACTTAGACACAGCTGTATTAAAAGCCTTCCCCACCCTTTCCCAGGTCCAAGGGCTTGTCCATGCAGAGGCATGTCTGGCCACTGACCTGAAGATCCAATCGTCGCCCTTGACCTTGGGATGCTGCCCCCCCTTAACCTTTATTGGATGGGATTTTTCCCTGGAATTTTTTGTTCCCCAATAAAAGCTCACTCCCTGGCATGCTCTCCCTCTCTTGCTAGTCTCTTCTGTAAACCTGGATACTGCATTAGGTGGCTGGAGGCGGGAGCTAGGAGAAGCTTTCTTGAAGCTGGTGTTAAAGGTAATGAGAGTCTGTCTCTTCAATTTAAAACTCACTAGCAATTTCGTATGAATCGGACCTTTTTTCATGAAGCCCGCGCTGGTCGAGTGGCAGAAGTGGTGCCCAGAAGGGGGGCATAAAAAAATTGACTAGGTAGGTAGCAGAATACAACAATTACTAATTGGGCATTATGTAAAATTGTGGATGTATAACCGACGTGATTCTGCAATCTGCATTTGGGGTAAAATTGGGAGTTCATAACCCACTTCAATCTAATGTATGAAATATGATATGTCAAGAGCTTTGTAATGTTGTGCACAACCAATAAAAAAAATAAAAAAATAAAAAAAAAGAAAAAAAAATTGACTAGGTTGAGTTAGGGAGCACACTATAGAAATATGGAATTGGTGACATTTTTAGGGTCACGGAAGTACCAGGCAGTTTTTGGAGCAAAGAGATGTTAAAAATATTAATAATGGGAAATTCAACTTCTACTGATAAAGACATGCATTTGGCTATTTTAGAGACAATAATTAATCTGAAGGGAAAATCCCCATCCAATGAAGGTTAAGGGGGGCAGCATCCCAAGGTCAAGGACGGCAATTGCGTCTTCAGGTCAGTGGCTAGGCACGCCTCTGCATGGACTACCCCTCGGACCTGGGAAAGGGTGGGGAAGGCTTTTAACAGCTGTATCTAAGCGCCTCTCACCCAGCCAGGGAGGTAACTCAAATCATGTTCAAGGATGGCCTCCCACACCCAAGACTCCCAATACCATCTTGGTGGGGATTGTTTCCACATATAAATTTTGGAAAGTACCAACATTCAGACCGCAGCAGAGCCACAAGCCAAAGAGTGAGAGCAGTCTCCTGAAACTGGAAAAGGAAAGAAAACTGATTATCCCCCATTGCTTCCAGAGAGGAATGCAGCCCTGTGTCATCAGTTTTATCCCCATCAAGACCTAGGTCAGACATCAGATCTATAGAACTGAATGATAATAGATTGTGTGGCATTAAGTCACCAGCTTGTGATAACTTGCTTTGGCAGCCACAGAAAACTCATAGAGTCTTCCTCTGCTCATCTGGTGATATCCACTCTACCTCCCAAAATATATTTCTTAAAGAAGTGGCATTTGCTACCACTATAATCTTTCTTTCATACTGGTGTAACAGACTGGTTAGATGCTGCTAAGGCATCTGTGCCCTGAAAATACAGGGGTGAAATCTCACATGGGACCATCAGTGAAAGCCTGTCCTACGAAGCACAGAATGGCTTAGAAGGAGGTCTTGGAGCAGGTGATTGTGGGCATGTTTATAGGTTGCCAAGAGCTTTCATATTCTCCCTGATAGACCTTCCTGCTTCCTTCCTAGCCAGGAACCCTACAGACCCCAAGGTTTAAGAGAGTATTCATATATTAATTTTCTAAATTTTATTAATCAGGATATGTTGGACTTTCCACCAAAACCTGTGACTGGCATGAAACTGCCAGGACTCTCATTTATGAGTCCTTAGAACTGCAGGCCAAAACAAAGCCAGGAACTTTCAGAAATCCTGCTCAGTCTTATCCTCAGTAAATGTTTGATTTCTCTAAGTTTTAGTATTAAAAATACATTTAGAGATCCTCTAAAAAAATTGAATAGTTTTGGTTAAACAGTGAGTTTCCAAATGCCTCCCACAATTTCAACCAAGTTTTAGAGTCTTCATTGTAAAACGGGAACATTAATGCCTATTTCAAAGAAATATATTTGAACACGCATGAGATAATATATGAAAAGAATTCAGTATAGATCTGCCATATTTCAGATAAGCAAACCTTATCTGAAGTGCTTTGGAATGCAGATTTTTCTGGATTTTTGAATATTTGCATAAACATAATGTGATCCCATTGGACAGAACCCAAGCATAAACAAAAAACTCATTTGTGTTTCATATGTACTTTATACACATAGCCTGAAGGTAATCTTATACAATATTTTTAATGTACCTGCATTTTGGCTTGATCCATCACATGAGGTCAGGTGTGGAATTTTCCACTTGTGGTATCAGGTCGGCATTCAAAACTTTTCAGATTTGGGAGCTTTATGGATTTTGAGTTTTCAGCTCACCTGTAGTCCCATTACCATGTCTGTAGTTTCTACAGGCTCCAGATTGTGAACTTTGGAAAGATATTTCAAGAATGGTACCCCTTCAGTATGTAACCTTATCCAAGGGTTGTTTCTGGCCTTCCAGCTCTGTGGGTGGTAAGGGTTTTCCTCCTATTGTTTTGGGAGATTCACTTTAAGATCAGCTTAGATTCTGGCCTGGCAAATGCCCAGCAATATCAGCATCCACTGTGAGCCTTGGAGAATCCCATGATCTGATACAGAGGCTTTCCCTAGTCTGTACCTGGAAAAGAAAAGGCTAAAAGCAAATTTCCTTTTATAGACCAAATGGAGTTAAAGCACATGCTTCCTGATCATGGGAGCATAACTGTTAGAACCACTTTGGAAAAGAATTTGGCATTAAATTTACTGAAGTTAAGGGTATGCACATTCTATGACCCAAAACATCCATTCCTAGGTTCATACTCAAAATCTCTATATTTGGACTAAGATGTACAAGAATGTTTGTAGCGACATTATTCATAACAGTCCATATTGGAAACATCTATGGAACAATGAAAAATAGTGGTCCATTCATACAATGCAATACTACTTAACATTTAGTATTGTATAATTATTTAATCTTTTTCTATTTATAAGTAATGTTGTGTCAAAGCTTTTTGTGTACAGTATTTTTCATATTTCCAGGTATTACCTTAGAAAATATAGCACTTAAAGGCTCTTTAAGTAAGGTGTGTCCTTCATTCAGGACCAGAGTTCAGGAGTGTTCAAACAGGTCAATCCTTGGTCTGTGTAGAAGAGCTTCTTAGAGAGGTGGGCCAGTTGGTCTGTTGTATGGAGCACAACTCTTCCAGAACTGTTGATTGGTCTACTGATACCAATAAAAATGAGCTTACATCCCTTTGTGTATCTTTCCACTGAGATGCATAACTTGGGTGTTGTAACTTTAGGTCAACTTGATAAATTAAAGAGTACATAGAAACTTGATATAGTATTATTTGGGGATATTTCCATGAGAGTGTTTCTGAAAAAAAAATTAGTATGTGAGTTAGTAAACTGAGTAGGGAAGATTTGCCCTCAGGTTAGTGGGCACCTATTAGTCAGGGGCCAAAGAGATCAGAGAAAAGGCAAATGTGTCTGTCTCCTGGTGCTCTTGGGTACACTCTTCTTCCACTTGCCCTTGAACACCAGAATGCCAGGCTCCCTAGCCTTTGAACTACAAGGTTTACACCTAAAGGTCCTCAGGTCTTCATCCTTGGACTGATAGTTATGTCATCAGCTTTCCTTGTTCTGAGACCTTCAAACTAGGAAGTAAGCCATGCTTCTGACATGACAGGGTCTTACTTGGGAGGTGGAGGCAGGAGGATCACAAGTTCAAAGCCAGCCTGGGCAACTTAGTAAGACCCTGTCTCAAAATAAGAAGAATTGAGGAGATATCTCAGTGGTTGAGCACTTGCCTTGATGTGCAAGGTCCTTGATGTGCAATCCCCAGCACAAGAAGGAAGGAAGAAAGGAAAGAAGGAAGGGAGGGAGGGGAAAAGAAAAGTAAGGAAGGAGAAAGAAATTAGAAAGCATAACTTCCCACTATATATTATGAGAAGGCAGCATTTATATTGGGATGTGATTAAAGAGATACTTACCATGAGTTTTGCCTTCACTTGGATTACCGCCTTACTTGGATTTCTTACCATTTGAGTCATTCCTAGAAGCATAAGCATTGTTACCAAAAGACTGAATCATGTACCTCTTGACAGTTTTGTCAAGTATTTTCCCAAAGGTTCTTATTGGATCATTTTTAAATCATCTAATATAATAGATTAGGTAAAGCTAGATGCTATAACAAACAGTCTCCAAATCTCAGTAGCTTAATGACATAAATATTTAGTTATTGCCGATTGCAGTTGAATGTGCATTGGCAGATTGTACAGGTGGGGTGAATGACACAATCAGTCAAGAGCCCAGGTTCCCTCCATCACCCATGAAGGGAATATTTATCCCATTACTCAAGATCTCAGAGTCCTTAATGGGATCCTCTGTACCTTCCAGCAAATGACAAGAAGAGAAAAAGACTACATAAAGTATTTTAAGGTTTTAAAGAGTTAATGTATATCACTTTTGCCTGTATTTATTGGCCAAGGCTCAATTACAGTCCCACATAGCTGAAGGGGAGGCTGGAAACCTTAGTTTAGCTCTATTCAAAAAGAAAAGGAAAAAATTTTAGTGACCTTATTACAGGGTAAAAGCATATGAAAATGATATATATCTTCCAAAATCATATATATGTAATATGTGTGTGTATGTGTGTGTGTGTGTGTGTGTGTGTGTGTTTTCCCCCTGATGCTTCTTAGACTGAATCAGAAGCTCTGGGACCAAGAAACAACAAGTGGAAACATTTGATTTTCATGAGTCCTAAAGCTGGGCACTGGCCTCAAGATGGGTTTTATGGTTCCAGCACTAAGGATAACTAACACTTCTTCTTTCCCAAGGATTTTCATTATCATTAACCTTACTTTAGATATCAGATTCAGTCTTCAGAGTAATTTTGAAAATCTTTCAGAAGCTGTAATAATTATAGAGAAAGGACTCCCAAGATGCCCCCCACTCAGATTCCAACATCCCGCAAGGGCATGGCTGAGCCTGGTATTTTCCAGGTCTTTTTCTCACCAACTTTACTCTTATTCAGAGAAAGAGGATTTTGTAGGGCTATATTGAGTGACAGAAAGAGGAGCTAGACCATAAACTCAAATCTATTTGTTTTAGGAACACTGTTGATGTCACTATAGAAGACATCATTTTCTGGGGACAAATGGAGGAATTTCTATCAAGTGACAGTCCCACCCATAGTTGTTGTGTGAGAAACCAGATTACTTTTATCTTAGATACCATCAATCAGGACATTTATTGTGTTTCCCCTGTGTATTGGCTGATGGGGAGTTAGGAGCCAAACACTGGATAGTCTCTGGCAAGTACAGAGAACTAAATTCCACTTACATCTCATTTTTCCTATATGTAAGCCAAACATTCTCATTTACTTATCTTCTTATTCTAGTGAAGTATAATTGCATATACTACTTACTATCTATTTTGAATGAGCAGTTTATAGATTATAATTATTAAATATTATATTATGACAGAAAATGTCATGACATGCATGAAAGGCTTCATCATTGGGTTTAACCTACAACTGAGTTTTCTCACACATTTTAGAATAAATTCAGTAATTAAAATCATATGTTGCTAGATGCACTAGCATGCACTTATAATCTCAACTACTTGGGGGACTGGGAGAGGAGGATCACAAGTTCAAGACCTGCCTCTGTGACTTAGTAAAACCCTGTCTCAAGTTAAAAAATAAAAATAAAAAGGGTCAGGTATGTAGCTCAGTGGTAGAACACCTCCCTGTTCACTCCTCAGTACTGGGGGAAAGAAGAAGAAAGAAGAAGGAGAAGGAGAAACAGAAGGAGGAGAGGGGAGGAAGAGGAGGAGGAGGAAGAGGAGGAGGAGGAGGAGATGATGATGATGACCCAGGTGTATCTTTCCAAGATTACCCTGTCCCAGTCACCTCTTTTACTGAGCTGCAAAGGCCTCATTTCTGGGCCCAAAGGCAGTGGAAAAACTGAAATACCACCAGGGAGTAGTGTTCATTGAAGAGCTTTTGGCTTTGATAAATTGTTGTCCAAACTTTTCTATAATAATGTTTAAATAAAACGGTGAAAAGAAAATTAGAAAGAATTCAGGCATTCTTAAGACTTTGTAAGAACACTGTTTAGTAAATTTTTCAAACAATGAATTTAATAAATTATGAAGATGATTAAAAGGAAAATGTCTAAATATCCATTCAATTAACTAAATTATGTTGAGGACGTGTTTTTATTCCATGCCCTGTGCTTTAGTATGCTGCTTCCATTTTACTTACACGCACCAACACACGCAGGTAACAAGCACACACAGGGCAAGATGTGCTAAGAAGGTGGGGCCCAGTTTCTTTCAGCCAATTGCTAACAGTTTGGAGGAGGTTGCCTCCACAGGCACCGCCTTACCTTCAGCACCAAGGCCAGCGCACCTGGCTTGCCTGGGCTCCCACAACCTTCCTCCTTCGGAAACTCTCCCATGTCCAGAATTATAATAAATATTCTTTCTTAAAGAAATTCGCTTTTCCCACTCACGATTTGCACTTCATTTATTGCTCTTCACAAAGTGGCCATTGCTACCAGCAAGAAAAGTGTTTCACAAGGAGAGATGAAAATGTTCAATTTATTGGAGATGCTCCCTTACACAGGAGCAGGCATGCACACAAATGCACATTACTCAATGGGCTGTCTGCTGATTGAGTTTTGCTCTCATCACTCCTCAGGAACCCAGCCACTCTTGCCCCGGGAGGCAGGAAGAGCATTTCTTGCCACTGGTCCTCTTGCAGAGAGATTGCCATGCAAGGACCGAGAAACTGGAAAGGAGGAGCACAATGCTCAGGACTCTGGTTTTCTGCGATTGGCTCTTCCAAACAGCTTTTTATCCCAGTAACAATCTACCAAAAAGATTGTCTTTCTCATCTAAAGTAATAAAAAATCTTGTGAGAAAAATGATTCCCATGCCATGGATGAAGAAACTGAGCCCAAGAGTTTCACACTTGTCCCAAATAACACAATGACTCACTGACAAAGATAAACCAATAAGTAAATAAGTAAGTAAGTAAGTAAGTAAGTAAGTAAGTAAGTAAGTAAATCCAGGTTTCCAGTCTTTTCGGTTTGTTGTTCCTCGGCTAGACACGACTATTTGCTGACTATCTCCAGGGTACGCAAGTCTACACCTCTCTCTCCAGCTCAATTATCTGAAAACCGAAAGAGTAGAAAAATCGAATGAGATGGAGGTCAGCGGGGATGGGGCCATGGATGGCTGCCATTCCTTGCTTTCTTTTTCAGAAGCCAAAATTGACACTGCCCTTTGCTCAGTGACAGCCCCTAGCCCGCAGCGCAACTCCTGGCGTCTGCAGGGGTCCGCACATTTCAGGAGCTTCCAGCTGCCACTTCTCTTCCGAGGGGTCTCCAGAAGCAGAACTCGGCCAAGTTGGAGCCGAGCAAGGGTGGCCCTGGATGGAGTTGGTGCCAAAGTCTCCCTGGGTGCACCGCATAGAAAGCTGCTTCCTCTATCTCTGCGAGCGCGGCTGCTCCTCCCAGACCTCGGCAGACTTCAGGGAGATTTGTGGGCAGCCAAGGAACCGCAGGGACGCTCCGGAGTCCCAGAGAATTGACTACGCGGAGCCAAGGCTTCCCCAGTTCCCTCGCGGGTTAACAGTCAGTGCCAGGGAGAAGAGCAGGGCTCTCCCTACCCCCTCCCCAAGTGTGCCCGGGCGCGCTTCCATCTGATTAGAATGTTTCTTCCATCTGATTAGAATGACAGTAGCTTTCAAGTCATTCATTTTGAGAAGAATTTTAGTCTTAAAAGAAAAAAAAGAGTCTCACTGTAATTGTGAGTTGTAATAAATGCAAACTTCTGGTGCCTTCCTCTGCAGTATGTAAGACAGTAAAAAATGTGTCTCGTCCAAACTCACCCCCTTCCCAAGCCCATTGTGAAGTCAATCGCTAACAAAGGGGACGTGTGAATATTCAACACCGAGTCTTTCAGTTGTTATTTTCCGGAATCCCTGAGTTGGCCTTTTTTTTTTTTAATTTAATGGGCGAATACCTGTTTAAGTTTTTAAAGCACATGGAAATCGCCCGCGAGCGACCATATAATTTGATTTGCCAGGCAATCTGCAGAGCGATCGCACATCATTTATAATGTTCATTGAGCATTTTGCCTAATTGTGTCTGTCTCTGAAAGGGCAGCGCACCCCCTCCCGACCGCGAGCAGCACAAGTGGCGACATTCCCATGGAGCGGCCGCGCCGCAGCTTGCCACATTCAGCGCGGGCGGCAGGGCCGCGCGCTTCCCTGCCCGGGAGACCGGGCGTGCCTGACGCTAATAGCTCGCGGCTCAGGTACGAGCGGGCGCCGCATTTGACTCCATTCAATTCACAACCGGCCGCGCTTGCAGGTGTCGCCTTTTGAAACCTCCATTCAGGCGGCCGCTGTTCACTTCTCGCTGCGCCGCGGGTTTTGTAGAAGCGCAAGAATGGGGCTGATTATTCCTGTGCCCACATGCCGCCCCCACACGGCCCCACCCCCGTCCGACTCGAGGCTTCCCCAGCCAAAAGAGGCGTTTAATTAGTTCTGGGGCCAACGGAGAGCCAGCGTGACCGACAAAGCCCGGCTCCCCAGGTAACCCCCTTACCCTGTGGCCCCAGGAGGGGGCGCGCGGCGCTGCAGCACCCGCTTTGGGTGTGCGCTCCCTCCGTCGCCGCCGCCATCCCCCTGCCCTCGAGCCAACTCTATCAGTGACCCAAGGCTCGCCCGCCAGGCCTGGATGGCCTCTGCCAGCCTCTTGTCTGTCCCTGGCACAATCAGTTCTCGAAGCTGCGCCTCTTCCCGCTTGTCTCCAGAGCCAAGGCAGCCCAAGAGTTGGATACTCGGTGTTCTCTAAGATACTTAGCACCCCTTGTCCCAATTTGGGGAAATGTTGGAACACCTTTGCCTTAACCCGCCTGGCATTATCAGCACCTCGTGCGCTAAAGCCAGGACACACACACTACTGCTGGGTCTGTGAGATGGGTAATGGCCGCTTGGCCACCGCCTCCAGCCAGCGATGCTCCCTTTGCAACAGCGACTCCGGCGCCAACGCGGGTCCAGAACATGCATATATGCTGACAGCCCCAGGCGTGGTCAAAGTCACAAGCGCTAAAGGTACAACCTGGGATGACTGTGCTCCAAGCACGGGCCGGCCCAAGGCCAGGATCACGACCCAGGGAGTCGTGACTTTAGCTGCGTGAGGGCCCAAACGGAATAAAGCCGCTTTGTTGAAGGAACCAAAGAGGGAGAGGAAGGCTGGGGCCCAGTGATGGCAGTCCAGGAGCTCACGTTGTATCTTGGGGGCGGAGTGGGCGTTGGCCGCGGGATCGGGGAGGAAGGGGTCGGGTCCAGCCTTATCATTTGATTTCCGAGAGCGTCTGCGGACCACGTCACCCCATTCGTTCCACTCGCTGAGCTCTATGAACCAGCGGCGGGGCGGGCAGGAGGCCCGGCCGGGGGAGGGCCGGGTGGTCCCAGTCCCCCGCCCCCGCCCCGCCGGCCTAGCCCGAGCACAAGTGTTGGGATTCCCACGGATCGGCGTGCTCTGCGGCTGGAGGCCGGGGCGCCGGGCCCCGGGAGACGTGGAGGACACAGAGGGGTTTGTAGACACGGTGACCTCCGCGCTGCAGTTGTGAAAGGGCCTGAAAGGAGACGTTTATGGTGCATTACCAGTCAAGGGCTCAGGTACCAGCGCCTTGTGTCGGGAAGCCCCAGCGGCCGCCCGTGCTGCAGGTGTCTGCTTTACAATCGCCCCGGGAGGGGACGGGAGGGTGGGCAGGGAGGGGGCTCCAGGCTCGCCCGCCACTCCTGCGGTGGCCTCTGGCTCCTCTGCGGCCATAGCAGCCAAGCCTGGCCAGAAGGAGGTCCTGGGGACTGATACCGAAAGCAGCGAGCTGGGGGCGGGGGGAGGGGGCTCCCGGACGTTATTTGCGAGGTGTCTTTTGATGGAGAAGGAGTCTGGAGAGGTTTGGGACTTCTCCCCACCCCGACACAGTTTTAAAGCAAAGACCCTGGCCAGGGGTGTCAGGGAAGGGGCTTTTTTGCCCACATGTTGGGTTGTTTGGTATTCCAGCGGCCTGCCTTGACTTGACTTGAACTTCCCAGATAGATGCACCATCTCCTTGTCTGTCTCTCTGCGCAAGGCCATCATTACTTTTCTTTGTTACCTTCTGGCTGAGTAAAGCTGAGTGCTTTTCTTAAAGAGAGAAGTTGGACCAGGGATGGTGAAAAGACTATGATTGTGAGTCGGAAATGGATTGTTTGAGAAGAGAATAAAGAGGTAAAGCCGTGTCCCCCTCTCCAATGCAAGTCACCCTCTGCCCAGAAGAAACCAAGGAAACTGCAGCAACTATGCCCTCAGTGGGTCACTTCTATGCTTCTCTTTGCCCAGAAAGGCCGAGCAAGCCAAGAACTCAAGCCCCCCAAGTTGCCTTCTAACTCACAACCTCAAAATGCTTTTCCTATTAGGGAGGAGATTGTGAATGAAGTCTGCTTTCCAGGTCGGTTTCCAAAAGCTTTCCTGATTCAAATACTGAGAAAGAAAAATAGTACACAAAATACTGCTCTGATGTGAAGAGGTGTTTGATGATTTTCATTGCTAATGTCAGAGAGGATGAAGAAGACAAAGTCTGTGTGTGTCTGAAAGGAACTTCCAAAGGTTCTAGAGGTTTCCTTGTGATGTCTAATTTTAGCTGGTGATTTTCTTTTCTCTGTCATCATCATCAATACTTTTCTTTTGTTCTGGTATTGGGAATTGAACCCAGGAGTGCTCTACCACTGAGTTACACACCCAGCCCTTTATATTTTTTATTTTGAGGCAGGGTCTCACTAAATTACCCATGCTGCCTCCCATCATGATCCTCCTGCCTCAGCCTTCTGTGTAGTTGGGATTACAGACATGCCCCACTTTTTTTTCCTTCCTTCCTCTTTCCTTCCTTCCTTCCTTTCTTTCTTCCTTCCTTTCTTTCTTTTCTTTTCTTTTTCTTTTTTTGAGACAGGGTCTTGCTCAGTTGCTGAGGTTGGCCTTGAGCCTGCAATTCTCTTGCCTCAGCCTCCCAAGTCACTGAGATTATAGGTGTGCTCCTCCATGCCTGACTCCATCATTACTTTATTTGTGCCGTCAATCATTAGCTTTTGACTGAGTAAAACTGAGCCATTTTCATAAAGAGAAAGGTTAGGCCAGGGATGGCAAAAAAAAAAAAAAGATTGTATGTCTGAAAAAGATTGAGAGGAGAAGAAGGGGGAGTTGAGTTGTTTTGGTTTCCTCACCTGGATTCAGTACTCAACACTCTGCATTCAGCTCACACTCACACTGAAATTTTTTAGTCATTCTTGCCAATAACTTCCATCTCCCTCAATTTAAGGACAACTTACAAACCGTTTCTTGCCTAAAATTGTAGAAACAGTTCAAACATTTGTCTTCATGCCAAAAGCAGAATCCCAGGTCTAATTTTTCTTCTTGTATAAAAAATTATTATTTCCTTTACTGCCCCTCAGTCAGTAGTCACAGGTCTCTCTCTAAAATCTTGCTCCAGTCTGCCCAGCCAGCTGGCCACTGCACTCTCAGCTCCCCTCCTGATGGATCTTCCTCACTGCAGTCTTGAGGAGAATGGATGGGTACAGAGCAAGACTGCAGTGAGGAAGACCCATCAGCCTAAATAGCCTTTCTAAATGGCAAACTTTAGCATGCTACTCCCCCATTTAAAGTTCTTTCATGGTTTTTCATTCCCTGATTATTTATAAATTATAAACATATGCTACTGTACTACTCAATCCTGTGCATTATAAAGAATACATGAGCTACAAATTTAAGAAAATGAGATAGAAATATAAATGATAGTTCCAATATTTTCTTCCCATATCTCAGCAGAGGCTATCCACTCTGGAAATGATTTGCCTATATAATGCCAACCTCCATAACACAGCATATAGGGGTTTTTCTTGTTCTAAACTGAGGATATTCATTTGCATCCTTATACTATCTCTTTATTTTATCCTTAATAATTCCCTTTATTTCTTCATAATAATAAAAATAATCATTCGTAATAACAATCATAATCAACATCATCATAAAAATCATTGATAATAATCCTTGTTTCAAGTTTACCTCTATTTTTGCTCTGTATTCCCACTAGTCTGGAAGCTCCATTAAAAAATGATCTGTTTCATGAGCAAGGTGTTAGTGGCTCTCCCCTGTAACCCCAGCAGCTCAGGAGGCTGAGGCAGGAGGATCATGTGTTCAGATCCAACCTCAGCCAAAGCAAGGGGCTAAGCAACTCAGTGAGACCCTGTCTCTAAATATAATACAGAGTAGGTCTAGGGATGTGGCTCAGTGGTCAAGTGCCCCTGAGTTCAATTCCTGGCACCCCTCCCCCAAATGATGTGTTTCATTCATTGATATTCCACTAGTGGGTATCATAGTTCCCAGCACAAAATAGACACTCAATAAATGTGTGTGGCACAAATGAACATAGTACTTCTATTTTCTATAAAAATACTGGAAAGCATAGAAAGCTTTTCCACAGAAAATAAAAAGAATGAAGATGTACAAGGCAATAAAAAGAAGCACAGGATAGATGAAGAGAACATCTGGACATCTTTCCAGGTCATGGTATTAACTGGGATACAATTTTGACTTCTGCATAATAAAAGCAATATATAGGTAGATAGATATTGATATTGATATAGATGATAGGATTTTACATAAAACTGAATAGAAATTTGAGGCTTGGCATAGGGTCTAAATGATGTCGGACACTCAGTTTCCTTCTATGTAATTATTCATCTGTCCTCAACGTGTAGCTTTTCAACTCATAGCTCAAAATGGCTGTTCCTACTCCTCCCATTGCCTCAGCATTCCCACAAGGGAAAAGAAGGAAAGTGACAACATAGGACATGTATTTCTCTTTCAAAAACAGAGTCTCAAAGATGAGCCTTACTTCAGTTTATAACCCATTAGTTGGAAATTAGTTTCATAGCCACATAGAGATGGAAGGTAAGTTAGGAAAATTTTTTTTCTCTCTCTTTTTTTTTAATTTTGTGTGGCCCTGTGCTAAGCTAAAATTCTTGGCTTCTGTTACTAAATGAAGAAGAGCATGGATATCATCAGAGAATTACCAGTTCCTGTAGCACGTGGTACTGCTGCCTTCCCAAAGCCTTACTACATTTCTGCCCTTGGATTCTGGGAGGTCTGTGTACCCCATGCCTCAGGCCCCATTTGATGTTTGAATTAGTTCAAGTTGTTAAACCAGTGCACATAGGTACCGAGGGGTGTGCAGCGACCAAGGTGCCACTGCACCGGTGTATCAGATAGGCCAGGTGGTGCCATGGCAGCAACCCCCAAAGCCTGGTGGCTTCACACAACCAGTCTGTCTCTAGCCTTTGCCTGTTTTATGATGGTTTGCAGAGGGACCCTGATCATCATAGTCCCTTGAGGTCCCTACTGACAGGCACTGTGTCAAGCTGTTTGGACAGCCATTGTAGGAGAAGCAAGAGCAGGCTATGTACTGGCTTCCAGAAGCCACATGGGGCTAGTCACATGGCCCCCTCTCCCCTCCAAGAGTGTAGGGAAGAACAAGCTCTCATCCATCTAGAAGGAGGACTGGAGTGTCAGTGCCCACTGCTCCCCCACCCAGCTCTCCAGAAGCTTTTCCCGTTAACTGCTAGTCACTTCCAGTAACTTTGTGAAGCAGGCAGAGGGTGCACTGTGAGCCCCTGCCCCTTCTCTTCTCAGCTCAAACCTGTCAGGCTGAAGAGGCAAAGTGCCCCCGATGCACTGGGGACCCCTAAAGTCAACAACCACATAAACTATCCCTCGTACCTTTCTAAATCAAGGCAGGGAGATCTCAAAACCATGCAGATTTGGCTCTAGTGGAGAAACCCTGTTTGGCTGCATAGATCCCTAAGCTCCATCATGGATTTTTACAATGGGTTTGTGTTCCAGTCTGGCAAGCACCAAGCTTCTAAAAAAAAGACACCAAGGATCGAGGGCATGTGAGAATATAGATATTTTGCCATGAGAGCGACAGGTTTCCAAGTCTGGCAAAGGCTAAATAAAAGTGAGATTCAAGGGACAGGAGAAAATCCCTGGCTGCCCCCCACCCACCGACAAATGCTCTCAAATGAATGCCGGAGGGCCACAATGGCTCCCTTAAACAAAGTCATTCCCGTGATTTATGGCATTACCTTTCAAGGGTACTAACCAAGTGCCAGAGAGAGAGAGAGTTTGGTTGCTGCGTTTTGCTCCGTACCTTAGTGGAGCAGATGTGTCCTTTTATGGCCTCTGGCTGGGATCAATGGCCCTGAAATAATCAGCTTTTAAAGAGGGCAAAAAGGATAATTTGGAGCACGGGGTATTCTTTGAAGACATGGGTCTTGGTGGGGCATCCATGTGGTCATCATGAGGCCACTCCTTGCCCGGGATGGGGATGGAGGTGCAGAAAGACTTCTGGAAAGGCACTGATCCTGGGTGTCACTTGAATTGGAGAGCGGTAATGTCCAAGGGCTGCTGCACACCTCTGGGCTTTGGAAAAGATGCTTATTTTCACATTTTTCTCTCTCCTCTGAGGTCATGTTCCCCCAGCACTAACTCAGCTCGATGTCATCCCCCTCCTCCTTTTCTGGTGCTGGGCATTGAACCCAGGGCCTCACACGTGCTAAGCATATGACAGACCACTAAGCCACACCATCAGCTCCACATCACTCCTTTACAGGCAGAGTCTCAACTATACCCCTTACTCCACAGGAGTAGAATCAATTGCTCCTCTCACCTCCTACCCCAGGGATGTGTTCAGGGATGGCAACTGTATCACATTCATCTCTGAATCCTTCATCTTTAACATAGTGCCTTGGATGTAGTTGATACTTAAAAACATTTCTTAAAGGGATCAGTCAATGAATTAAGGCTTCAATCTGGATGTGTGGAACTGGTCCTCAGTATTTCTACATTGCTTATAACTTCGTAATCAAGAATGCAAATCAGCAAGACTTAAATATAGATTTAAGCAATTGCTTGGCATTATATAGAACTAGTAAGCTTCAAGGTATTCTATTGGGATACAGGAAAAGTGTTAGAACATTGCTTATATTTTTACTCATCTTCTTAAAATTTCTTTTTGCACATGTGTAAAAATGTACCAAATTTATTAGCAGAGTCTTATTTGTATGCTATTTTAAATGCATAAATGTATATAGGAATCACAAGAGCACATGCTCAAAATTGGTAATTAGCTATGTCAGGCTCAGCTAATCTCCATCCCACTCCCACAACACATAATTTTTCCCCTCCTTTTTTTTTTTTTTTGATAATGCTCCAAGTTTTAATTAGAAACATGGTCTCCTAGCTCAAGACTATGTTGGTCTGTTTCCCTTGCAGCTAGCTGTGGTCATACAATGGTGCAGAACAATGAAATATGACTAGCCATGATGTGTGCTACCTTTAGGTCATATTCCAAAAGGGAAAAGAGGATGCCCTTTTCTTCCTCTGGGATGCAGACACAATGGTAGGAGCAGTAGCAGCCATATTGGACTGAGGGATGAGAAGCCATATTTCAGAAAAGCAGAGCAACAAGTTACAGAGAAGCTGGTTCTCCAACCCCACCATATAAACTTTGTATTTGTTATGCACAGACTATTATATGAGAGACATATAATGTTATACAGATGCTCCTCAATTTACAGTGGGGTTTCATTCTGATAAATTCATCATGAGTTGAATATATAGTTAAGTCAGAGAAGCAGTTAATGCAGTTTAATCTTCCAAACACGGTAGCTCAGTCTGGCCTGCTGTAAACATGTTCAGGATACTTGCATTAGACAATAGTTGGGCAAAATCGTCACAAAGCCTATTGTCTAACAAAATGATGCGTACACGGACATTCTGTAGACATGATAGGGTGCAAAACCCCCAAACATAACATCCAGAAAGCTGTCCACACAGGACTATCTATCACTGTAAGTTCCAGCCATTCACCCTCATAATCACGGTGGGTTGAATGCCCCTGGCTGCCACTGCCCCACACTGAGAGTATCACAGCACATTTTCCTATCCTGGAAAAATATCAAAATCCAAAGTGCAGTTTTCTACTGAATGTGACTTGCTTTCATAGTAGCCTAAGGTTAGGAATTTGTGAGTCAGACCACCATTAGGTTGAAGACCCTCTGTGTTTGCATCACTCCTCTCTTTAGATATTTGTCACAGAAGCCAGAACTTTTATCCAAAATAGTACAAGTTGTGCAGCCAAAAAGTTTGGAGACAACTCATTTTTAAGGTGATTCTTTAACATAGACACTGAGGCTCATGGAGAAAAATGCCTTGAGCTCTTCACAGGCCTGTGATACCACTGCCCATGGAAGCCTTTTTCTTCTGCACTTTGTAGACATTTAAAAACCCAGAGATTAACCACCACAAGCAGGGAAACAGGAAGGCAGGTGGCATGGAGTCTCTGCTGCGTGGATGCAGAATGCCCATGTGCATAACTTCATTAACTTTCCACAGCCGTCCTTCAGATGGACATGATTACTTCTTTCCATCACCACAGCCAATGAAACATGAGCTCAACAAGATTAAATAATGTATCCAGGAGCAAGCTGCCATCAGGGGTGGAGCGGATGCTGAATGTGACTTCAGATTCATGGGAGTCCAAGGTCCACGCGGCTCCAACCTCCACTCTTCCATGTGCAAGTTTCTTATCCTTGAGACCCTTCCTCTGGTATCTTCTCTCCTCTCTTATCTCACTTCCTTTCTGTTTTCCTGCCCTCCAACTCCTGAAGCCAGACACCTGCCTTAGATGATCATTGGGAACAGTGTTTCTTAAACTGTGCCTTTACCATATGTAGCTATGTATTTACGTGTGTGTATTGACACATACAGGTGCATGTGCTTATCTTGAAAATCTCCACCTTTGTCATAGAAAAACAAAACATGGACCAGTAAAACCATTCATGAGACTGGAGATGTAGCTCACCTGTAGAGTGCTTGTCTAGCACTAAAAAGGCCCTAGATACAATACCTTGCACCTCAAAAACAGGCAAAAACTTCTATGGGTGTCATAGTAAGTTATTGTTAATATGAAATCACTTAAATATTTGCACATATAAAATATATATGCATTGCTTTTATGCAACTACCAAACCCCAAAAATACGTAAAATAAAATATCTAATCAATAAAATTCAAATTATCCTCAAGGTGACAGATGATAATGACGTTGTCATAATGGCACATGAGTTGACACGGTGTTGGTCCCTGTCTTTGGTGCATGTGATGATTCTGTCTTTGCTCCTGGTTTAATTCAACCACCAAGACTGCTTTGTCATCTCACCTGTGTGGTCCTCTGGTTTTCTTGGCACCAGCATGATATCAGTGTATTTCTTTAGCTTGTACCAATTCCAGGAGCCCCGTGGGTTCCACTGCTGTCTGAAGCATAAGTGTGAACTCAGAGTCAGGCCCCACGTCCAATGGCAGGACCAGGTTAGAAGGTGTCGTGAAGATGGTCCAGAATATGCTCATGCTTTATCCTCATCGTTTTTAAAGATCATCATCTAAGTGATGTTGCAAGAGTGAGAAATTGTTGTCATGCCATTGTGCAGCCTTAATTTAAGAAACGGAGTTCTAGAAAATGAGAAGTCCATGGGAATGACAGTCTGGGATAGGTCTCCACAAGGAAAACCCATCCTGTTATGGAAACAGTCCCCTTGTGAAGAGGAAACTACCGAGATGTGAGCCAACGGGGGTGCGATTGTGTGCTACAACCAGCCTGGCTTATTTTTCCTTCCAGATGAGAAACACTCTTGGCTTCTCTGCAGGGCTGGTGAGAATGGGGACACTCGAAACCCTGGTATGTGTCTAGCAGTGGCTCCAAGAGGGACACTGCAGAGAAGTAGAAAGATTGGTTTGCCTGAATGCTCCTGCCAAGGCTGAGGTTTTGCTCAGTCCCTACACTGCTTTTCTGAGGGGGCTGGATGGTGTACGTGGACTACTTTTCCAGGCTGCACTTTTGAGCCTTGAGAATTAGAAAAAAAAGCCAGAAGTGACCTAATCTTGATGGCTCCCAAGACAGGAGAGGCGCTGGACAGTGCTCTGCATTCAATGTTCATGGCAAATCAAGCTCAGCATTTGTTGATATATTTGTTGCTATTTGTCCACTGAAAATCTAGGGTGTTGGCTAGAGGTGGGCAATCACAAGAACAACTGTCCAATTAAGGAGGTTCCTATTTCTCACCAATTATATACCCTCTTCCATTCTACCACTTACTAAGTACCTACCATCACTCAACAGCTAACTGAGCAGCTACTACTGGGTGCCTGGTGCTGCTTATATGTTTTATATTTGTTCAATTTATTCTCAAAATAATCAAATGAAATATTATAATTTTTTTTTTGCATAGGTAAGAGTAGAGGCACACTAGGGTGACAAAACTGAGCCACAGGAAGGGACTCACAGGGTCCATATGTCTTAGAAAGCTCACATATGGAAACTGGTGCCTAGGGTCTTAAGTAACTCCCCCCCCCCTAAAAAAATCTGTTATTCTTAAATAATACTGGGTGCTTTCCCTGCTTGAAGCAGCATAATTCAATGTATCCCTTTTAAGCACAAATTCACCCAGGTGAGCAAACATTTTTGTTCTAGCCGGGGTTTTAAAGGAGCCACAATGATACTGTCACTGCAATACCCTAACATCTTCAGGACCACAGATATGAGTGGAAGGTATTATGGACAAGAAGTGGAACATTCTGAGGGAAAACAAAATCATGGTCAAAGAGGCAAGGAATAAGATCAGACCACAGATAGAATACAGAGGTTTTCTGGGTGAGCTCAACAAACTGTGAGTCCCCAGATAGAGTGAGTGGTGCTAAGTGAAAACAAAATCATCCAACAGCAAAGACACATGATGAACCATCCTGCCACCATGAAAACCTGTCAGTACAGATATGGGGGAAATTTGGGGGAAATGCTATTAAGTAAAAAGTGCAAGAAACAGAACTAGAAATGAATGGAAGAAAACAGACAAAAATGATAGTAGTAGTCACCTGGAGGTTGTGGAACCACAAACAATGTAGAACATGTGGTCATTTTCATGAGTATTTAGTAATTTTAAATTTCCTTTATATTGTTGAATCCCTCTGAATTTTGTTCACTATTGATTTCATGCAGGGAATAACATTTCACCCCATGTCATCCTATTTTAACTGCACATCGTGCAGAAGTTAATTACCCAAGGAACCTACCCTGTGCCTGGCTGTCCCTGCCAGCCCTTGCTGATTCTGCCTCCCAAAGGATACTTGTTGGAAATGTCACAATCCAATATCCAGTCTTTCTGGAAGGTTCCTCCAGGACCTATATGAAGACACCATAAACTCACTTTTTTTTTTTTTAAATTAAGTTCATTGCGCTGGGGTTGTGGCTCAGCTGTAGCGCTCTGGCCTAGCATGTGCAAAGGCCCTAGGTTCAATTCTCAGCACCACGTAAAAATAAATAAACAAAATAAAGGTATTGTGTCCAACTACAACTAAAAAATAAATATTTTTTAAAATAATAAGTTCATTAAAATTTTTAAAAACTTCCCGAGTATATGTTCACATCTTTCAAAAATCAAAAGATGTAAAAGTATACAATGAAAAATGCATTAACTACCCATTTCCTTTTTTGATACAATTAATGCCACCAGGATCTTGTGTGTTCCTCTAGGGATATTGATCTTGTGTGACTTGCTCAGTGACACAGAAACACTGACAGATATTCACTGTCCTTTTCATAAAATGCAGGTGGGACCATGTTAGTTTGGCAAAGCAACTTGTTTGTTTCACCTTATGACTGATGAATATTCCATTATATGAATTTAACACAACCCACTAAAGGTGGATGTGAAGCGAGAAAACACACCTTTGAAAAGAAAGAGAAGGGGATAAATTCCTGTTTTTGTTGAATTCCTTCTTTTTCTTTCCACTGCTCACTCTGGAGGCCAAGATGCAGAAGTCTGATAATAATGAGGGGCAGTGTTTACATTACGAAAGTTCAAGCACCTTCCAGAATAACAAGGCTGAAGGACAAAGCTCAGAGCTTTGTAAACTTTGACATGATGGAAAACACTAATTTGGATCATTACATCAGCATTCAGGTGTTTCTCCTTTTAATGATTAATGTTTAACACTGAGAAACCCAAGGCAAGAAGGAAGGAAGCGGGCGCTTAGCCTTGGACTTGCTCTATCTCAAGGCAGCCATGTGCCACCTGTCCTCACCCCCCAATAGGACATGGCCTATCTTTATCTATGATTTTTAGCTTGATCAGTCCCAGAATGGAGAGGATGTCAGAGGAAACCCTCCCATATGGTGTGGAGACACCCCACCTCACACTCCCTGGTGTTAGAAGTCCACTCATTTGCACCCGTGGCCCCTGGTGCTAGCTGTGTCACTGAGCAAGGCAGGCCTTCTCAATCTGTTTCCACTTGGAAATGATGAAAGCCCTTGCCTCATTTCTCTCAAAGGGCTGACGTAGGAGCTGAGAAATGTGAAAACCACACGAAACAAAATACATTAAGTCTAGAGACAAAGGGCAGAGGGAGGACATGTAACACATATTGTTATGGAGTCAGCCAAACCCAGCATTGAGTTTGACCTGCTCAGGACCTTGGATGGAAGGCCGAGCCCCAATCAGCCACTTGTTGATTCAGAAAGAACACCTTTCAGCTGGCAGAATTGTGAGAATGGATGTAAACATATCTGAAAGTCCATCATGTTTATTTTTTCATCTTTTCTAGCATATTTCCTTCTGAGGTAGATCTTAGGATAAAATGAGATCAGGACATAAATCAGTGGTATAGTGTGTGCTTAGCATGCATGAGGCCCTGGTTTGATCCTCAGCACCAACCAAGAGCTCAACATCATCTATACCAGTCATTTCTGGAATGGGAGAAAATGCCACATGATCACATGATCAGAGTAGTTCTTCCAAGTGGAAAAGTCATTCATATATAGTAGATAGAGATTGTCCCTGATCCCAAATTAAATTTAGCATACTTTGTCTTATTCTGGGAATGACACATTTAGCAAATTCTCACTTAATTGTTATCATTCCTTGATCTCAATTAGTGCTGTGGCCCTTGCAGTGAAGTCAGGAGTAGGAGCCAGGTCCTTTTTTTTTTTTTTTTGAGGTAAGATCTCACTAACTTGATGAGGCTGACCTTGAACTTGCAATCCTCCTGCCTCAGATGAGAGTAGCTGAGGTTATAGGCATGCACCACCACACCCTGCATTGTGGACCCATTTTTCAAGCTGGAAATAGACTGTGAGTCATGACCACAAGTACCTGCTTCACTAGTGGTCTCTTCCTGGATCCATCTGAGGAAGGGGCCAGGGCCCTGGGTTCTAACCCTACCATCACTGCTCCTAGAAGCTGGGAAATGTCTGATGGAAAACAAATGAACACATGTTCGGGTCCTTGAGACTCCTGGGAAGGAGAGAGAACTGGGACTGGTCACGGGTTGGGGGAAGTGGAGAGAGAAAGAGATCAAGGCTCAACCTCAGTGGTCCTTGCTAGGGCATTTCCTGGAACTAAGAACCCAAGAGAGGGTTGAGGCAGCCCAAAGGAGGTATGGGAGTCCACAGGCCCAGAATAACAGGTTGGCAATGAACCTCTGTGGAAAGGCTTGGAAAAGTCTTAAAGGTCTCACCAGGGTTTGGTACTAGGGGAACCAAGTGTCCCCTCCATTGCACATCTCAGCAGATGGGATATCATCTTTGAATGAGGCAGGGGTCCTTTACAAGAATAGGGGACATCTCTCATGAGGGCAGAATGGAGAGGAAAGGAAGTGTGAGCTTAGCAGATAATGGAGCAGTGTACAGCTCTGAGACCAGCTTTTCCTGTGCGCAAGCTAACCGGACAACAGAAGTCTTCCGCATGATCCCCCACTGCCTAGAGGATCCTGGGGTGTGGAGGGAGGGCTGGAATGAGAGTGGGGCCACTAGTAGGGAAAGATAACATTCAGTTCCAGTGTTTTCCTCACTCAACCTGTTGCTTTGAGTGGCAGAGGGCAGCCGTCCACACTATTTTGACCTCCACTGACCCAGAGAAAATTTCCTTTATTAGCAGAGAAGTCTTTCTTCTTTTTATTAGAGAAAAGAACGATCATGTCTTACTTAAGAACTGTGTGTGTGTGTGTGTGTGTGTGTGTGTGTGTCTACAGGCCTTGTCAAGCGTCCCAAGGAGACAAGTCTGCAGACAGCCAGCGGTTCTCCAGGAGAAAACACTGGAGCCAGGAGTAGGGAGGAGAAAAAAGAGGAGGGAATGTTATGGGGGCAACTTTCTTCCTCCTACTCTGTTCATCCATGTGGGCCAGGAGATGCCCAGAGTTTCCAACATGAGCTCTGCCCAACCTCACAAGACAGCAACATTTCCCACCAACAGTTGGTTTCCCATTAGCTCACCTGGGTGGCCAAGATAAATTTCTGGAACTCTCTCATAAACTCATCAAACATATGTAAGACAATTTTGTAATCACATTGAATAAAAAGATACTCACATGCACTTGCTCCCAAGCTTCCCAGTACCATCCCTCCATTTTCACGACCCAAACATACTTTCTTGAGAACCACCTAGGCCACCATAGAAGATCTTTCAGTCAATGAAAGAGGGCCATTGTAGGCTCAAAGTTAGTCTTTTCTTTGGTGAATGCTTATCAATATTTTAGATAGGTGCTGAATTCAGGCTAGCTATTACTCTTTTTTTTTAAAGAGAGAGAGAATTTTTTAATATTTATCTTTTAGTTTTTTGGCAGGCACAACATCTTTGTTTGTATGTGATGCTGAGGATCAAACCCAGGCCACACACATGCCAGGGGAGCACGCTACTGCTTGAGCCACATCCCCAGCCCCTAGGTATTACTCTTGCAAGTCGTCAATGGATCCATTTTGGTTGTATTCTAACCAAGTAAGGACAGGAGAGGACCTTTCCAATGTACAGGGAATTGGGTACACAACCGAAGGTGTCTAGATCCCTGGTCTTTAAACACATCCTAAATATTCCCATAGCTTCCCTCCCTTTGAGGCCACAAAGAGGAATCCAAATTAAGAAAATTGTAGTTCAGCTTCTGTCACAGGAAACTTGGACCACATCTGCATTCACTTATGGACAATGACAAACTGTAAAGGAGACATGACCACATGAAAAAAAGCTGCTATAAAATAGTGGACCTTTGGGGTTTTTGACAGTTCAAGGTAGGGTAACCTCTCCTTATATCTTTTGGCCTTAACCCTAGAGTTAAAGAAAGTAAATTGTCTGAAACCAAGAAGTGTGTGTAAGTCACAGTTCTTCAGAGGCATGGGCTTGGATTTTGGAGGGATTCTGAATAACCTACAGAAACCTCAGCTACAACAATTGTCTAAAAAAGGAAGTGTCTGACCCTGGAAGACAACTCCTCCACTGCTCTATTGAGGCTGCGCTTCTGAACTCTCCCGGATGGCACTGGAGCCGGGCTTTTAATAGGAATTACCCGACCTTGAAAGTGTTTCTTTGTTGCTCTTAAAGTGAGGAATTCAAGTTGACTGCAGTCTGCGATAAAGTGTCTTAGGGCAGATTGCACGCGGGGTGTGTGTGTGTGTGTGTGTGTGTGTGTGTGTGTGTGTGTGTGTGTGTAGAAAAATCGAGGAAAAAAAAATAACTGAGGAATGGTCCCGGTGGCCAGTCAGAAAGGTGAGAGACTGAGGCTTTTAAAATGGTTTACACTCTGCCCTTTAACTTCAATGTCCTCGCTTCGGACTGCTCCGGAGCAGGAGCTTCTATTGACTCCTTTTGTACCGAGTTTATTGCTCAGAACCCCTAGGGTCTTGATTTGCTCTCTGAAGAAATGCGCCCCACTGAGCTGCTCTCCGAGGCAGCCGGGTCCCCTTTCCCCTCTCCCCTTCCCCTTCCCTCACCCCGCCCCCCCCCCGCCCCAGGCGAGGGCAAGGGAGGCTAGTCCGGCTCAGAGCGGCGTCCCCTAGGCGCTCCTAGACAGTGCGGTGAGTCTGCGCTCTTTAGGAATGGGACCAGGTTGCCTTCCAACCCCACTAGAACATCCTGAAAACTTCACTAGAGTCCTAGAAAGGCCTGGTGATGGGACTGAAGCCCCTAGTAGACCATGTCCGAGCTCTGAGCGCGCCCGGGTATGGGAAGACGAAATGCACCCAACCGGCCCCTGACTGCAGCCGCTCTAATTGCTCAGGCTGCTGGTGGCTTCTGCTCGGACTCCCCAACACCGATGGGAGTCAACTCTTGCACTTTTAGGATCTTTTATGACTGCGCGCCACAGTCCTAACCCGGGAGTGGAAGAACTGGGCATTTGCGGTGAGAAGTGCGCGGGAACAGGTGGAGGGCGCCGCGGGTCACACACAGGTGCCCCTGGAGCTGCGCGCTGGGAAGGTAAGTACAAATAAACCGACGAGGAGCGGGAAGAACCCCGCCTCCTTTCGCCCCAGGAGCTACCAAAGAGAGGAAAGCGCACCCGCCGCCACCGCCCGGGGCCTCTCGGCCCCCTCCCCACCGCGCCCCGCGCTCTGATTGGCTGGCGCAGCGGGTCCCTGGCACGCGCCTGTGGATGTAGTTATAAGAATCCTCGCGTGCCGGCCCTCAGCTTCAGCAAGTCGGTCCCAGCCCTCCCTAGTGCTGCGCGGGCGCCAGCCAGAGCGCCGCGGCGGCGGGCACTCCAGGGAGGCCCGGGGGCGGGCAGTCGGGCTGCTGCCGCGCGCCCCCAGCGCAGGGCCCAGAAGGAGGGGCAGCCGGACCAGAGAGCACGGCAACCCAGCACTTACAAAGCCTCACTCTAGGCAATCCTGCCGGCCCCCTGGCCCGCGGCCACGAACAGCATGGACGCAGTGCTGTTGGAGCATTTCCCCGGGGCCCTGGACGCCTTCCCGTCCGCTTACTTTGACGAGGAAGATTTCTTTACCGACCAGTCCTCCCGGGACCCTCTGGAGGACGGCGATGAGCTGCTGGCAGACGAGCAGGCCGAGGTGGAGTTCCTCAGCCACCAGCTGCACGAGTATTGCTACCGCGACGGGGCATGCCTGCTACTGCAGCCCGCGCCCTCGGTCGCCCCGCACGCGCTCGCCCCTCCGCCCCCTGGGTGTCCCGGCGAGCCTGAGGACAGCAGCGGTTATTGCTGCGAGACAGGGGCGCCCCCCGGCGGTTTCCCCTACTCGCCAGGCTCGCCGCCCTCCTGCCTGGCCTATCCTTGCGCCGAGGCTGCCGTACTGTCCCCTGGGGCGCGGCTGCGTGGCCTGAGTGGCGCGGCGGCGGCCGCAGCGCGGCGGAGGAGGCGTGTGCGCTCCGAGGCAGAGCTGCAGCAGTTGAGGCAGGCGGCCAACGTCCGCGAGCGAAGGCGCATGCAGTCCATCAACGACGCCTTTGAGGGGCTGCGCTCGCACATCCCCACGCTGCCCTACGAAAAGCGCCTCTCCAAGGTGGACACTCTGCGTTTGGCCATCGGCTATATCAACTTCCTTAGCGAGCTCGTGCAGGCGGATCTGCCGCTGCGGGGTGGCGGCGCAGGCGGATGCGGGGGACCCGGCGGCGGCGGGCGTCTGGGCGGGGACAGCCCGGGCAGCCAGGCCCAGAAAGTCATCATTTGCCATCGCGGCACCAGTAAGTGCGTCCGCATCTCAGGTCAGAGAGAGGGGCACTGATACCGGCCTGCTAAGGCCCAGGAAAGGCAGGGCGAACCGACTGACAATCAGACTGAAGGACCGATGGGCGGGCGGATGGTCGGTGGGCACTGGCAACCTGAAACTCAAGCTTCTTTCTCGCGTACCTCCCCCCCCCACACACACACACCTGACGCTTTGACTGCTGCTGGGAAGACAAGCGTCCCTGCCACACTAGCAGCTCCTAAGATCCCGGGGAGCGGGTGCTGGGGCCTTGAGGGGTGGGCTAAGAGGGTGGTTCTAGTGTGACTGTGAGACTCCTGTTCAGTCGAGGTGCATATGAGGGCATCCTGAAAGTCGGAAGGGACCTCTGGGAATATAATTGGACATTCACAGTCTGTTTTCTCTTTTCACCTCCCTAGGGCCTCCCTCACCTAGTGACCCGGATTATGGCCTCCCTCCCCTTGCAGGACACTCACTCTCGTGGACTGATGAAAAACAACTCAAAGAGCAAAATATTATCCGAACAGCCAAAGTGTGGACCCCAGAGGACCCCAGAAAACTCAACAGCAAATCTTCATTTAACAACATAGAAAACGAACCGCCCTTTGAATTTGTGTCCTGAGAAAATTCATATTTGGTTGAGAATCTGATAATGTCTCTGTGCATATTGTACATGTAAATACCTATAATGTAAATGTAATTTAAGAATCAAATTTTTCTAATGGCAATCAACTGTTATTTATCTATTTATTATCCTGTTGAGTTAATGAAATAGATGATCTCTTTATATATATAATTTATATAATTTATCCTGATTTTCTAAAGATATGCAATAGCGGATGATTTCCCCAGCACCTTTAGCAGAACTCTGCATTGTTGGAAGAATTCTGATCAGAAAACTTCATGCTTATTTATTGCCAAATACAGTTTATTTCTAAGCGTTGTTAATAAATGCTATTGACACCTTTTTCTACAAGTTATTTGCTTAGTACATGATGGGGGCAACTGTATCATTAAAAAATTAACTTGGTAAAAACTAAATCAGAAACTCAAAGACAGCTATCAAGTAGGAAACTGCATTTTATTTAGATGACCTCCATTTCGCCATTACAGCCCTTCTTCTGTATCATCTGACCCAAATAGTAACATTTATCCTACCTTTCAGATACCCTTGGGGCAAATAGGTGATAGTATTTGTTATTCCCATTTTTCAGAGAGGAAGGCTGAGGCTCAGGTCATGTTTGGTTTACCCAAAGTAACCCTCATTCTGCCTAATCATAATGAATAAAAGTGAAAGCGTTGTGTCTGGTGGAAATTGGGAACTAATTCCTGGGTTGGGAAAGAGAAGGGGTCTTTCTGCTTCCATGGCTGGAGGATGGGTTGCTCTTGAGCTGCCCTGCCTCATCCTTTGGCAGTTGCAGCATCAGATATTTGAAACTCAGGCGTACTCCTCTCAGAGAGTATGGGTCAGGCGGTTGTATTGAGACCCCGGAGAATACCTGGGGTGGGGGCCTTCCAACAAAATTCAGGGTTTTCGAGGTAAGGGAGGAAGGAGCCTACTCAGCCTGACACCTCTACAACTTTTTTTTTTTTTTCCGGTGTTGCGGATAGAATACAATCCCACACATGCTAGGCCATCTTCGTTCTACCACTGAGCGACACCCTCAGCCCTAACTAGGTTATTTCTAAAACTGGCTTCGTTTTGCCTACACCAGAACCTAATCTTCCTCCGCCAGAGATCTGGAGAGAAGACAAGCCTGGGGTGGAGGGCACAGGATCGCCCCCTAGCGAAGGGGAGAAGCGGAGGCGAGGCCAGGGGTCGCTCAGCTGGAAGACCCAGGAAACCTGGGGTCCAGCTACCATCCACCTCGGCGACCGCCCCCAGCGCTCTCACCCGTGGGCAGAGCCCGGTGGTGCCGCTGCGGATGGTGAGGACCCGAGCGCACAGGCGCAGAGTAGGACGCGCGCACCTCTGCGTGAAACTTCGGTCCTGGAGCTGCCCAGGCCCAGCCCAGGCCCGGCAAAGGCTAGGTGCGCCTGTGTAGCCTAGCGTCCCCCTGGTCAGTCAAGGTACAATCGCGAACCGCCCCCAGTACCCATGGCCTTGCCGAAGGACAATATGCCGGCAGCATGCTAATTGCTTTAACCTAGTTTCAGACCCACCGAGGGGTTCCCCGCGCGCCGCGGGTGCCATGGCCCTCGTCCAAGAGCAATTAAAGCGAGGCCGCGAGCCCGACCCCGCAGCTCGGCCTGGCCAGACACGCGGAGATTCTGGGTCGCGAGGCTCCCAGGAGAGCCTTGGCCATGGACCCTCACACCCCTTCCAGCCTTCGCGTCCTCTCCGCCCCCTCCCCCCAAAAGATGATTTCACACAGGAGACAGAATTTGAGAACGAGAGAAAATAATTCAATTTTGTCCTGTATTAGGGCCTCATTAAACACGAAAGTTGCTTTTGCACAAATGCTTCCATCAGGCATGTAATCTCATTACACTCATTAGAAAGTCAAATGTTAGGCAGACTTCAACTTAATTATAAGTTATGGAAGTGTTGTATCATTTTCTTTGCCTGTGTAGACCTGCATTTCCTTGGATTGGGTGATGTGGCAATTCGTAGTTAAAACACTACAATCATTGTGATGTGGCACCTTTTATTTTGCGTGCCACTTTTTTTGTGATTCAATGCATCAACACATCCTTTAGTGCGGTGCAGATGAAGCGGAAGAGCCGAGCTGAGCATGCAAAACACCAGGGTCTCTATCTTGTCACTCTTGTGCCCTGACTTGGCAAGTCCCTTTAAGCACAACCTTCAAAGAGACTGACAGTTTCTTTTTATTTACTCATAATCCATTCATTCTAGTGTAGCAATTCTTTTTTTTTTAAAAAAAAATGCAGCAGTAAAAGCAGAACAAACGTATCATTTCAGAGTCTACTTTGGCGTCAGGGAGGCCTGAGCTGCACTGGGTGCAGGAGCCGCTGTCCTTGTAGCAGCGCCAGGCTGGAGAGCCTCTGGCCTGAGGCATCTCTGGCCAGCAAATACAGTCTGGCACTGGAAAGACCTTGTGGGGGCAGTTTGACTGACAGGTATTCAGCAGTCCTTCTAAGTCAACACTTTTCTTCCAAGTTTAAAAAAAAATTGCCTATCAAAATAAAATTGAGTAAGTCAAACTGCTGGACAGCTATGGAGAGCCTTTAACCAGCATTGCTCTTCTGAACACCCATCAGCCCTTGCGCTGAAATCCAGTCTGGGACCACCAGGGGAAAGAGTTTAAAGTCTGCCCTGGCTGCCCTTGTCCATTTAGCATAATAAAGAAACTGCAAACCCAGTACAGGGTACATTTTATGATCTCTACTGGAGAGCTGGCTAAATCACTCCCCAGTGGTCCAGACTCCATCGCTAGTGGTTGTTGGGGGAGGGAGTGCTGGAGAGGATTTGATAAAGTCTTCCCAGCATGGAGATTGCAGAGGAGTGCCCTCCTTACCCAACACCTTCCCTTTTCTGCTCCACACCAATTTTCAAATTCCGACCCATCCTGCTGCTCTCCATTCCCAGGTTGCAGTGTCGCTCTGCCTTGGTGTCAGAGTGCCAATGATTCTACCCAATAAAAGCCCCTTCTATCTCTCTTCTCACTCCCTTACATTTCACATGGACATTAGGGTCAAGGTCCTCTTGTTGCCTTAAAAGATAATATGTGTCACCCAAAAGGTGACTTTCTATTTCATTGGCTGGGAAGCCCAGGCACCATTTCTCTGCCTTTGGTTTCTCCTGAGGGGGCTGTCAGTTCTGAGGTGAAATTGGGTGGGGTGTCTTGGGGGGGAGAGGGGAAGGTGGTAAAAAAGAGGAAAGGGTTGCCACTTCTGCACCCTCAGCTGGGTAGCCTCCGGAATGGAGCTCCTTGGTGGAGCCTCTTCTTTCCCATGGAAGCCAAGCACCATGGATTAACTTAAAAATTCTCCTAACATATTGAATCCTGGAGACTATGGGTCCTATAAGGCAGAAAAGTAGGTGGGAAACAGAGTGAGTCTGTTACCCCAGGCTGGGAGCAGGGCGCATAAAAGGCCTTGTTGGAACTCCTGTGAAATCGGCTGCCAGTGATTCCCAGGACTGCTCATCTGCCAGTACCAGGATTAACGCCCCTCGGTGGAGAGGGTGTGGAGTCTCTTAAATCCATAAACTCATCCCATTTCCATTAATGGGCCTTTGCAGTGGCACCGAGTACCAGCTGCGAGGTTGAACAAACACCAGTTGAGTACTCCCTGGCGAATCTCTCTGGGAAGAGCCCTTACCCTCCCTTTCTCCCTCACCCTCCCCTCCCACTGCCTTTCCAAAGCCTTCTGCAGCCTGTGGGAATGGTCCTAAATAATTCCACAACCAATGCATTTTTGAGATCTGGAACCACTGGTAGGAAACGATTCCCACGACGGGATGTGAGGTCTGGCCAACAGGTGTTCGGATTTGGCCCAGGGAGATGGGGAAACCCAGGGAGAGAGACAGGCCTGCCAGAAAGCAGGCTGCTCAGGGCCTCCCGGCTTTACAGGCCGTGGAAGCCGCAGACAATCGAAATGATATCTTTATTGCTAGGTTCATGTCCTGGGCTATAACATATCAATCCCTGTCGTGGTCCTCTAGGATGCACCTGGTATTTCAAACTTGTTCTTTTTGTGCTTCTGGGTCCTGGGCTGCAGCTGCCTAAAACAAGCAAAGAGAGAGGCCCTTACAATGTCTCCAAGACGTGTTGGCATGGTTTGCCTGTCTTTAATGTACCATTAACTATTGTCTTTACACAATATGGGAACTGTAAAGCATGACATGTGTTATAATAAAACACATTTTCAATGATACACTTGGACTTGAGGCTGGGGTGCAGCAAACAAACAGGCCCAAATCTTGTTTTGTCTCCCTTGCTAAGCCTACTGGCAATTAAACTTAAGACCACTGTTTCCCCCCCTCCTGATCAGCCAATTAAATTTTATGTCTCCTAATTTTTCACATAGAAAAAAGTCTCAGTGCTGGCCCCTAAAGACATTGATTTTCTTGCTATCACCTGGCGCTCAGACCTTAGTTCCATTTATCAAGAAGGGAAACGTCAGGCGTTACATAAAGTGACTCTGTTACCATAAGGCTCTCACCATCCTGGCCTATTGTTTTCCCTTGTTAATAACTCATTACCAGGATTTAACAAATCAACCATTACATATGTTTTGTGTCTCCATATTTTGATCCGTACGATTAAGCAGATGTTACGATTGAAAATTGAAAAGTCCAAGGCTACTCTAGTCTGAAAGAAAGAGGGCAGGCTCAAACAACGAGCTAACAATGAGATTCAGAAGATCTTCAGAAAAACATTTACCACCAATAAACAGACTCCAACCTGCTCCATTTCAACCATTGTGTGCTTTGGGGGAATAATTAAGTTTAATAGGAATAGGTCTGGAGGGTTTTCAATGCCAAGACCACAGGTGCGGGGTGGCATGATGAATGATTTGCCTGATTTTTGCCAAGCTCAAGGGCTCTTCTCTTGGACTTTCAAGCAGATAGAAAATATTGTCATTTCTTTTAATTCACAGCATTACTTTCAAGCCGAACAAAGGCCGGGGCCGGGGGGAGGCGGGGGAAGGGCTCGGCTGTAATGAAGCGCCTCAGAGGCGGAGGTGCAGCGGAGGAGGCTGAGGCGGCGGCGGAGCGCGCTGCTGCGTTTGTGCGCAAGTGACTCTCCTGTGCCACACACAAAAGGCCTCCCTCTCCCCACCTTCTGCTGTCTTTCAGCTCTTGGGACCCTGCCGAGCCGGCTCCTGGGACTTCGGGGGGCTCCTGGCCTCATACCCAGGGCAGCTCAGTTTTTAGGACGTCCGCCGCCGGCAAGGCAAACCTAGCCAAACTTTCCCCAAACTCTGCAGGCCGGGGAGGGACCCTGGCTGGAGGCGCGCATGCGCCCCGCCTACTGCACGACGTTCCCAGGGTTCCGGAGAGCCGGGGTGGAGTCAGATGAGTATCCCCCGAGGCCCGCCTGGCCCCTGCTCCCCAGGCATTCGGGGTTCGGGCGCTGTCTGTTTTTCTCGAGGCTAAAAATAGCTGCCCGGTGTCCCGCTCTCCGTAGTTCTGCTATCTTTGCGCATGAAAGTCTCCAAGAGGGGCTCCAGGAAGCGGCGAGCAGGAAGCGGGGTGAACGGCCCGAATGAAGTCAGGAGTTGGGACCCCAGGCTTCCTCTAAGAGTGCCCAGGGCAACTACACCCCTTGGCCAGCCGGGAAGCCCTCAGGAGGCCGCCTGCAGAGGGCCCCTTGCCCTGGGGCGCAGGTTGTGGCGAACTCGTTTTGCCTCCCGGCCGAGGCGCCAGCATTATCAGCTACAGTGGCCGGGGCGCAGGGTTCCAGCCGGTCCCACTTTCGGGCTCCTGAGGATGTACCCTTGCTTCTCGGGGACTCTTAGCCCTTGGTGGATCGCCGCAGCATAATGCTAGCCCCTTCCATGGAGGGTACGCACCTGTTCCAAACAACCTGTTGCGCTGGCATTGCTTTGGAGAGATGCCGCGCGTTGCCTGATGGAAGCGGGCTGTGTGGAGGCCCCCAGCTTCCAGGAAAGAGTTTAGGGTTCCCTGTTAGTGAGAGGCACCCCCTTCTTGCCTCCTATGACAAGCAATGTGTTTCAACCCTGCCTGTGTCCCGGGAACCCAAGGCGTCCCGGACCACCCCTGTAACTCGCCCAAGCTAAGAACTTCTCATGTAGCTCTTTGCAGTTTGGGTGGCAGGATTAGACGAAGATCCGGATTAGAGCCACACCACAGACTAATTAAACCCTCTCAATTCTACAGCTCGCTACCTCCCACCCCCCTCTCCGCCCCCCGCAGCCAGATAGAAATCTTTGGTTCCCCACCCCCACCCCACTCTGAGAAAGCTAGTTATGCTCGCGCTTTCCAGAGGAAGTGGCACTGGGGGCATTCTCATTCTCAAGAGAATTTTTCTGAATTGCTTACAATTTTACAATTTCTCTTCAGCGATAGCACAGGCTCTCTTTTGTCTCCTTCCTTGTTTGGGTCACTGATACTCTCCTAAATAGCTAGTTAACCACCTACCTCTGAAGTGCAAACCTTTGGAATTGGATCCTGGTGATAAGTCAGCCAGGGGATGTTTCTAGGAGTTTTATTAGACAACCCAGTGGGGCAAGAATTGGCATTCGGATTTTTAAAAATAGGCGTGCACTGGCATGGGAGAATTCAAGAAATTCTGACGCTGATCAGTGTCATTCCAAATACGAATAGAATTTTTAAAATGATCTACATTTAAATGAAGGAGGCTAGGCTGCAACCCCACAACTAACACCGGTGCATATAATTTACATGTTAGGGCTCAACAATTTGCATTTGTGGCATTAGCAAATGTGTGGAAGTTTTTCCATACTTTTTGAAAACATACTTGACGCCTCATTTCTTTGATGGCTGCTCAATAGACACCATGAGACAGTAGCCGAGAGTGCCCCTTCCCCAGCGTTCCTCTTGCGTGCAGTGCTTTCATCCAGGGCTTGAATTGTGTTGTCAAAGTTTAGTAGAAGAAAGAGGAGGGGGCATGAGAACGGGAGGGTGTTTTGAAAAGTCTTGGAAATCGGTATATTTTGCAGGTGTAGAATGTGCCTAATAACCATGGCTAGTGTGCGCTCCCCAATGGTGAGGGTATGACAGGGACAGCTGGCTCAGTTTTCACTGTGAAAACACCCCCTCGGTGGACCAAACACAACGACACTGACCTTTCTGCGGGGGGAACCAGAGATGTGCCTTTGACTGAATTAGCCATAAAGACGTCTTGCTATGACTTTTGTTCCCCACGAAAGCAAAGAAATATTGCGTTTAATATGAGAAGTACTGTTCACAGCTTTTCCGTGCCCCTTAAGAAATATTACAGTGCTGATTTACTGGCCTTCTTCTATAGAGTTGGCCCCAAGGCTGGCTGGGGGTGGAGGGGTGGGGATGGGGCAGTGAGGACAGAGAAGGAGGAGGCGGAGTTGGTGAGCTAAATTGCCTGTTGCCTGTTTCCAAAGTTCTCTCTTTGCAGCAGCAAATTTATCAATCTTTTCATCTGACAATACTTTGAAATATATCATTGTCATCCAGAGTTGTTTGATAGATTATCTGTAGGCACACAGCCTTTTCCAAGGTCAAGTTGAAGATTCTTGTTTGCTGTTTAACTGAGTTGTTTAAAAACCGGAACAATGCCTGCCTGTTAAATTTTCACTTGTTCTCATGGGGCACTTGAAAGCAAGTTTTCCTATTGACCGGATCTCTGGACATTTCATCCTTTGGAGCTAAATTCAGCAAATAGGGCTTGGCAATGAAATCAACAGGAGCAGAAATGAGATTTAGCCTTACCATTTGCAGATTCCAAGGAGATTAAGCCATCGTTCATATCTCTTCAAAGTATGTTCTAATTTTCTCTGCTAGTCACAGGCTGATTATAGTGACATGCATCTCATTCAACCTTGTGACTTTATTCCAGTGGGAAGCTGCAAATACACTTCCTAAGGCAAAGAAATTGTGGCCACTCTTCTTCTTTTCCTCTTTTTCTATCTTCTCTCTCTCTCTCTCTCTCTCTCTCTCTCTCTCTCTCTCTCTCTCTCTCTCTCTCTTTGTAAGAGCATAACCTGTTGCTCTAAGGACACTTTAAAAATTAAGCCAGCTTCTAAATCGTCATATTTTATGGACATATTTATTTCTGGTTTTAATGGCAAGACTGGTTTCACAGTTTCTCTATATCTGAGATGATTGATTTTTTTAATTCAACTAACTTTTATTTACCTTGCAATAATGTTCTGGACCAATGTGATAAATTACAGATATGCAAATTTCTTTGAATGGTGTTGTAAGTGTGTCTAGCTGGAGCTGAATAACTCCTTGCAAGTCAGTCTGTGCGCGCTCAGGACCCCAGGGAGCTGATCAAAGCACCCATTCTCTTTCATCCCCGGTATTCTCCTCCAAACTATTTCGATACAATATGTTTCCATGATGCACTTAATGTGCTAGGGACATAGAACTCATTACAACCTAGCTAGTTCTGCCGACCTCTTTGTTCTGCGGCAGAAAGTCAAAGAAAAAAGGAAAAGCGCTGCCAGTTGCCAGCTTTCTGAAATGCTAAAGCATGCGTCATTTTTCACCAGGTCTCGTCTTGATATCCTCAAAAGACAAACTATGAAACCGGCCTCAGCCCTTTCTGGCATTAATTACACTGCTGTCCAGCCGATCTGTTTTTCCTATTATATGCATTTCTCAGCAGGGATTTTTTTTTTTTGCAAGACTAATGCAGCTGCAAGTTAGACTATGAATGCATTTTTTTATCACTATGGAAAAAATAAGTGAAAAGGCTGCAAATCATACAGCAAAACTTTTGAAAGGCTTCTGGTGTGTAACAGATTTAGGGCGGGACTTGGGAGGGGGGTTGTAAGTTCTCTAAACCTGAAATTGACTGAGAACCTTAGCTGTTTCCAATGCGCCCAGTGTTCTGTGGAGACACTTATTGTGCCACTGGAAATTCTACGTTGGTACTCAGATAAATCATGAAGCTTAAAATTTCTGTTAAAATTCTGAAATAAAAGTCTCTACTGCACCCAACCAGGAGGCTGCTTCCAAGAAAATTTTGGTCCAGGAGAATGACACAGAGAATATAAATTTTATTTGATTTCCTTCGATAATTGTAAGGTTGATTGGTGGAAATGGCTGGCAGCCAGTTCTGGGAAAGATTCCAGACCTGACTCCGATTAACCCTCTCTGGTGAAACTCTGCTGGAAACCAACTCACCAGCAATTGCCATTAATCTACTTACTAATTAAGCCAATTCATTTCTAAAGGAGAAAAATTCCTTTCTTTAGCCAAACTGATGGGAGGAAATTTGAAAGAAGCGCCAAACTGTGTAACTGTAATTCAGCCAAGGACTGCTAAAACAAGGTGTTGATATATAGCAGCAGATTTAAAACAAGTTTCTAGGGCAACACTCCTTTGGAGACGGTGGCATATAGTGCATAGTAGATGAAGCTCGAATAATGCTCCACAGCGCTATGCCACCCCATGTACTTGCGTTCAAAATAACACGTCTCTCTCCAATTAAATCTTGTTCTTTTTACGCACAAATAAATCGCCTCTCTGGCTTTCTTTTGGACCAGAGTAGGTCAGCTTTATGTGACAACTACCACAAATACATTTCTTGAGACTTAATAGCCTTAGAAATCTGTAATCTGGAGCCTACAATTTAGAGACAGAATGACAGGCCCGAACTTGAACTTGTATTTAGGAGAAGAGAAAAGACCAAGTTGAACATTACGCACAGAGAAAAGCAACCAGGCCTTTCAGTAAATGGCACCTGACATTCCAGACTGAACACTTAAACTCAGCACTGGATCTTCATACTTACCAAAAAGCAAAACTTCAAAAAGTTTCCCCACGTATTAAAGACTTGTTTACGGAGTCCTTATGATACGGAGCCACGTGTAGCCAATGAAGAGAATAGGGGATTTTCCCAAAGGAAATACAAACTCCCCTCCATGTGTATGCTTCACTCTCAAAGGACTTAGTTCACTGGTCAGAAGGCAGCAAGTAGTTCTCATTTTGTGTTAAAGACTGGAAGAATTAGAGAATGTCAAAACAAGTTTAATGCCTCAAATATTTTAATTGAAGTCCACTCTTTCCCACCCCTAGGCTCTGGGCACACCTCTGATCCCAGGCGACTAGAATGGATTTGGTGACCCCTCAGGGTCTGTGCGTCCAGCCCACCCTGCAGGAGCGCAGGAGAGGTTTCATTGGGGCTCAGAAAAGATGCGAGAAAAAGGCGTGTTCCAATTCTAAATTGCGGTGCTTGAGTTAGTGTTCCTAATCTGGAGAAATCCAATGGTTCAGAAACGCCTTGGAGACAGTATTTCTGGCTAAAGAGGCAGGCATTATATGCCATCCAGGATGAGGAGGGTCCTCTATTCTGTGGTCTCTCTAAGAAGCCCAGTTGGGTCCACATCATTCATTGGGGGTGGGGGAGTAGGATGATGTACCCATATCTTCTCCCAAGGTTCTTTGGAGGATCCTCGATTCACTAAAAATGAGAACAAGGAACAGCTATAAACTTTTACTTATTAGACCTCATCCACTCTCCACCCTTTCTCCTTTCCCAGATAATACTTTGAATGTTTTTAGGGGCTCCTCCCAGATCTAGCCTAGCTGGGGATCTCTTTAGTAACCAGGAAGAGAGGTTGGGGATAAAGGGAGGGGTAGATAAATCAGGTGGTTCGACTCTCCTGGGTCTTCAAAATAGACTCCCACCCCTTTTTCCTCAAAGAGTGCTTTTTCTATTGACCTCATTGAGTATAGAACTGGTCTTACCTGCCTGTGACCAAGGCCAGTCACTGACCCTCTGGGAAGAAACACGACCCACTGTAAAACAATTTTTTTTTTAAAAAAAGATTGTCTTGTGTTTAGATCCAGGGATTTTAACTCTGAAATTTAAATTTCCATTTGTTTCCATTGTCCCTCCCTATGAAATAGGAATTTAGAAACGTGAAGGAAAGAAAACCAAACTGGCAGGGGCTCTGAAATTGGGGACTAGGAAAGCACTGGCTGGTCCCAGGCTAGTTTCTTTGCCCCTGTAGGGAGGCACTTTTACCTGGTGTGTAAATTGTGAGGAAAGCGTTGGGGGTCTGGGACAGGAAAGCCACAACATGGGATGTGATGTTCCAGCTTTGAAGGGGAACAAAGGCTTTGAGCTAATCCCAGTGAAAGCCAGGAGCGTGGAGAAGGCAACAAAGAATTGCAGCCTGTGGTCACCGGTAGGTGTCAATGTGGACACTTGGAGCCGGGGCAGTGGGAGAGGGGAACACAGAGCCAGGCTGTCATTCCAAGTCTTAACATGAACAAAGATAAAAACGTGACAACCTCGGCTTTCAATAGTTGGGAGGTTCAAAGTGGAATGCTGGAGAGTCTATCTGGGTCAAGTCTTTTCTGAAAAAGGGCCTTTCTTCTTCTTCTTTTTTTTTTTTTTTTTTAGTCAACTATCAACCAGGGAAGCCCTGAGGGCCTTTTCCCAAGGTAACTTTTCTTAATCAAAGATTTCTTCAATGTAATGTCCAATTGCACTTGATGCCAAAAATGAAGAGAAGGAGCTTTCAATACTTCTGGAAAAAGTATAAAGGGGTTTGCATTCTGCATCCCATAGAACCCAGGTGGATGAATTAAATGTCTGTGAACTTGAACAGCCTGCCTAAACTTTTTGTTCCTGTATCTTTTACATACTTAAAGGAAAACAATTTGTGAAACTATACATATACGTAGATGATGCATCTACATGTCTATGGTCTAGAGGCATCAGAGTTTCCAAAGCACTCATCTCACAAGGAGTTACTAGCATGTTGAAGAAATAATGGAAACCTGGTGGAGTAAGTATGCTAGAGATTTCGGTGTCTATTAGAAATCAAAAGATAAGCCACTCACCAACAAGTGAGTCTCCTCCATATTCTGGGAAATAAAATGGGAGATCTTCTACCAATGCAACTCATTACCAAAGATAATCTTAGGGAATTAGTCAATGGGCCTGATAAGAAATCATGCTCATCCTAAGAACTCAGACTCATTGTTTTCCATAAGTTTTATGACAAAACCCAAAATATAAGTTAAAAAACCATAAGGTGACATAATTCTGATTTTCTTTAGTTGATGTAAGTCTCCCAAATTATAAAAAAAGGATGTAAATATCCTTAAAAGACTAATGACATTTCACAGGTAATGCAATTTAGAAAGAAACACTTCCATGTTTTCTTTTCCAACAATGTGCATTTTTGTAAACTGCTATAAATTGCAATTCAAAAGCACTGATCTCACCATCCCCAATCATTTTTTATACTGATCAAATGAATGCAGATACTCCCATTTGGGAGGGGCGACATGACATTTCACTTGGCAGTTCTAAACAGGTCACAGACCTTTCACAGACCCTAAGGCAGTGGGAGGGAGCTCTTTACTAAACCGTGTAACCAAATCAAACCAATGGTTACCCCTTTTCAAAACCATTGGAATGGTTTGCACAATGCTATTCACATAGCAGCACAGAAACTGAAAGGATGGTCATCCAATGGAAATTTCTTTCCTTTTGTTTAAACTTGCAGAGCTCAAAAAGTAATACTTGAAGGAAAACAATAACATTTGCTATGATAAAAATCATACACAGTGCACATGCATTTTGTTGGCACTGCAGGGCATAGCTGTAACTGCCCATTTATATGTATATATATGCACATGTATGTATGTATATGTATGTATATTTATTGGAGATGTTGCTTTGTTTGAAACCATCAGCACAAAGACACAACATGGCTGCCCTGGAGATGACCTGTTGCTTTCAAGTTGCTTGAACACATCAGAATTTCCATTGTTAGGGGTGATTAATTGAAACTGATAAGTTACCATGAATAAAGATTGTTTTTCTGTTTAATGTGGTGGGCTTGATTTGGTAAATGCCTCATTCATGTAGCTTTGCAGTGCAGCATATGGGCAAGAGTCATTCAGTATCACAAACATATACAATTTATTATGCTTGTATGGGCACAACCAAAAGGCCTTTCTGTTTTAATGACAAAGTTTCAATGACAAATTCCATTTAAAGAGTCACTAGTAGCGTGAAGTGTGATTTTTATAATTTATTCTTAGAGGTTCTGTGAATAATTTAAAATATATAGTATTTAAATACAGTAAAAAGATGTATACACAATATGTGTACATATTATATATACAAAATATACCTTAGCATTGGTCATTGGGAATAAAGGAGAATTTATCTTAGATATGAGCAGACCCATGAAGAGAAAGCAGTGTCATCTAATGCCACCTTGTATGCCATACTATTGTTAAAGTTATCATACATGTTTCATGGAGATGTCACCAATGAGAGAATTCACACTGCCCAGTTTACCAGGATATGCAAAGGAGTTCATTTGGTGAATTAAGATGTGAATTTCATGATGCCTTTTTTTCTTACTTGGCAAAATCAGAAGATAACATTTTAAAAATGATTTAGGGACTATCTTATGAAAAAACAGTGCATTTATTATTTTTTTCACAACTTAATTAGCATTCACTTTCTTTACTTGAAAATGAATATTTCCTTTTAAAGAGTTAACTATATAAAACTATCATGAATATTTGCCAATAATGGTAAATATTTTTTGTAAAGATATTGTACAGAATTTATTTGTTTTGCCCTTTTTTCCATTAGGTTGCTCATGTAATTACTAGAAAAAGAGTAATAACAAAAAATAGGAAAAACTTGCTAATGACCTAAAGGAATGACTATACCAAACCATCAAAGACAGAGTTACCATATTCAGCCTTTCCTGTCTCATCAAATAAATTCTCGGGTCATTCATGTCCAAGAAACAGTTCAAGTTCACCCAACATTTCTCAATTACATTAGATGGGTAATCTCAGTTCAACTCTTCTGGAGATAATAAACCACATTGGTCACAGTTGACCACGGCTAGTATGTGTTTTATAAAGGACTGGATGTCCATTGGAAAGCTAATCAGTACACCGTCACTTGTAAAATCCCTCCCTGCATTTTGAAGTGATAATCTGTATCTAATTTTTAAAGAAAAATTTACTCTCCTTTCACTCTTCTGAGGCCAATTTCTTTTCTAGACCTGAATAGAGATCATTGGTGAAACAGTACCAAATAGCTCTGGTATGTGTATAACAAAAACCCACCTCTTTGTAGAACATAACAAATTATACAATGTTCACAGATGTGCTTCACATTGTGCCTTTTGTGAGAAAACGAAGGCCCAACTCTATTCCCCACCCCCTTCTTTATGAAAGACTGGGCTCCCAATGCAATCTGTCCTAATCCTAGAGAAAAATAAATACACTTAATATGAAACTTTAGATAGCGCTTTCGAAAAAGATTTTCATTTGCACTTTTGGTCTACTTGATTTTTGCTAGTATGAATTTGAAGTTACATGCAGCTCTTTATTCCTGTGAACAAGTGAGCAACTGATGATTAAGATGTTAACTGCTCCTACAACATGTCTTTGACATTTAGATATTCAGCAGAAATGCTGTTATCACACAACTTCATGTTTGGACTTAGATCACCAAAGAAAAATGATAATTTTCAATTATAATTTAAACATACACTCACTAAAATATTTTGAATTTTGTTTTTGCATTTTAGCTTTTGGTCATTCTTATAGGAGAAGAAGCTATTAATAGGTAATTGTAAATAATCAGGTAATAATTTCTGCAGAAGTGGAGAATGCAGAGGTTCAGGCTATCTTGTAGGATATCTGAATGTCTTGGTCTGACTTATTGAGTGTGTCAGTCTTTGAGTGACTGTCCAAGAATATAAATTCCAAGCCCTGGAAAATTCTCTGCATCCTCAGGGCCTACCCTAGGACTTTGCGTATAGTAGGTCTTCCTAAAGTCTGTGGAATGAATGAGTGAATACAAGTGAGCCCAGCATAACAGATGACTTGCTGATCCCTAATGTTTCATGCTGTTCCAGGTTTTTTTACCTTGATACCTGCCTTCACCTAGGTGGTTGTCCATCTTCCATCCACCAGAAAAAAATACACTGAAACCCTAAGCCCCCTTTCTTATGAATGTGATCTTATATAGAAGTAGGGTCTCTTTCCAGACATAATGTAGTCAGGAGGAGGTCCTTAGATTTCTGGCTTCCAGGGTAAAATCCAGCTCAGTTTAGGGTAGAGGACCAGTCACAACCCTTCCCTGTCCCTCCATGAGCTCTCTGGTCCTCCAACCTAGGCAGTTAACCTTCTGACTGGTCCTGCTGGGCTCCCTCATATTCTGTGGTCAGTTAGCCATCAATGGTCTCATGCTGGCTGTCGGTTGGGATAACAAGGGCAAGCCAACCTCATGACTCTCAGCATCAAGTAGGCTGCCCCAGACTTGCTTTCAAGGTGGCCTTGGAGTTCTCAAGAACAAGCCCAAGGCACAAGGATTGTCAAAGACTTTTGGTCAACATGGCCAAGACCAGAGTCAATGTGGGAGGGGACAGCAAGGCTATGGATTCCAAGGGGGTCACACTACTTAACCTTCTAGGATTCACTTCCTCCTTGCCATTCATTCACTCATTCATTATTATACCGAACACCTGAGATAATCTGCTTATAAAAAAGGCTCATTTCGGCCCATGGTTTCAGACATTTCAGCCCATGCTCAGTTGACTGTGTTCCTCTGGGGCCTGTGACAAGGCAGCACATCATGGCAGTTTAACACAGTTAGTTTAACACAGTAGAGTGGGAAGAATCTGGGCTTTAGAATTAGATCTGACCTTGTCATTTCTTAGCTGGGTGAATTTGAGCAAGCACTGTACCTGCACATGGCTTAAATAAACACTTACTAAAGGAATGAATGAATGCATAAATGAATGAATGAAAATAATGAACTACTCTTAGCCTCAATTACTTCCATCAAAAGAGGATAAGAATTTCTACCTGAAGAGTTATGGCTTTGAGAATTTGAGAATTCTATTATCTGAAAAACATGGGTGATGAATAAATGTTCACTATTACAAGAAAAAAAAAAGTGTGTGTGTGGAGCCCAGCTGCTCATCAGAAGTGAATAAGAGAGTGCAAGAGACACTTCCAGGCACATCCTAGTCACCTAAAACCTCATACTAGGTGCCACTTCTTAAAGGCTTCACCACCTCCCCAAAGCACCTTGAGCTGATGAGGAACAAGGCCTTAACATATGGGCCTTCGGGGAAACATTCTCAATCCAAACATTTGGTACTTAGTACCTGTCAGTGTGACCTTATTTAGAAAGAGGATCATTGCAGATTATTAAAAAGAGGGAAAGGGAGAGAGAAGGGAAATTTCATGGTAAAGGAAGGAGACCCTCATTGTTATACAAAATTACATATAAGAGGAAGTGAGGGAAAGGGGAAAAAAAACAAGAGAGAAAAATGAATTATAGTAGATGGGGTAGAGAGAGAAGATGGAAGGAGGGGGGGAGGGGAGGGGGGGATAGTAGAGGATAGGAAGGGCAGCAGAATACAACAGACACTAGTATGGCAATATGTAAATCAGTGGATGTGTAACCGAAGTGATTCTGCAATCTGTATACGGGGTAAAAATGGGAGTTCATAACTCACTTGAATCAAATGTATGAAATATGATATGTCAAGAGCTATGTAATGTTTTCAACAACCAATAATAAATAAAAAAGAAGAGATCACGGGTAGATTCCAATCCAATATGTCTGTATTCTCATCAACAGGAGAAATTTGAGCACAGATACAGATACAGGTAGAGGAAAGATAATGTGAAGACACAGAGAGGTCACAGTCTACAAGCAAAGGGGCACTCAGGTCTGCCAAAGCTATGAGAGTCATGGAATGTATTATCCCAGTCCTCACAATAATTCAACCCCACTGGCACCCGGATTTCATACTTCTGATCTCTAGAACTGTGAAAATAAATAATTTCTGTGGTTCGTCACCCGGTTTATGGTACTTTGTGATAGCAACTTTAGCAAATGAGTTACACAGCCCAAACCAAAGGCCTCTTGGTTTTTAGCTGCAGAAACTCATAATGACAGCCAGGAATACAGTTCCTCTTTGGCAACAGAGGCTAAGTATGCTCCATACTGGATGAAAGAATGAATTGGCTAATTGCTGTCAGAAGCTTTAATCAAAGTTAATCAACGTTGAGAAAAACAATAACAACAACCTAACCAAGATAGTGTCTAACCTAGAGTTATTGTTTTATAGAAAGTTATAAGCCTGGAGGACAAAACTCACATCCTACAGAGGAGCTGAGGCAAATCATTTGGTTTGGACACTTTAGGAACCTTCCTGTTACAGTGGAGCAGGTATCCTCACACTGACAGGGCCTGGGTGTGGACTAGGGAGTAACAGAGGCACAAGAAGATGTGGTCACCACACTCTGTGTGTGGTGTGTCGGGGAGGGGGAGTGGGGGACAGAGAGAGAAAGGGGGAGAGAGAGAGAGGAGACAGGCTGTGCCCGCAAACCAAAGTTCTAAAACTGATAAAGGAACAGAATGCTAGAAAAGCCAACAGCAAGACAGGCTATCAGAACATGAATTCATTTCACATAAACTTAACTTAATGAAACAATCTGACAAAGATTTTAAAACTTGTGTTTAGTATATTTCAAAGAGATAAAGGATAGTCATTAAAAAGAAAAAAAATTAATGTAACAAAACAGGTCAGAATAAAATAAGAACAAGTCAGTATGAAAACAATGAAATTAAATATCTTGGAAATAAAAAAAAGTCACTACAACAAAACACTAAAATATGGGATAAACTGGTATAGCTGAAGCAAGAATTAGAAAATTGAGAGTCAGCTAAGCATGGTGGTATACACCTACAATCCCAGCAACACATGAGGCACAGGCAGGAGTATTGCAAGATCAAGACTAGCCTCGGCAACTTAGCAAAACCCTGTCTCAAAATAAAAAATAAAAAGTAATGGGAATGTATCTCAGTGGTTAAGCACCCCTGGGTTCAATCCCTAGCACCCATACTAACATACAAACAAAACAACAAAACCACAAAGAAAAAAAAAGGTAGTATTGAACAACTCACCCATATACACAATAGATAAATAGACACAAAAATTGGAAAATGTAGAATTAGAAGCATAGAAAATTGATTGAGAGGTACTTTAAAAGAAAATAATGTATTTAGGGACAAATTTGTTGTACAAATGATATTTGAAAAGTTAATAGCTTTGACATTTCTAGAAGTAAAGAAAAATGTGAATCATCAAATCCAAATTGTACTCTGAATACTGGTAAAGATTAACATACCACTAAATATATTGTAGTAAGACTTCACATCAGCAGAAATAAAGAGTAGACCTTAAATACTAACATAAAGAAAATATGAAGTATCTGAAAATGATTAACAAATTGCTACCAGATTTATATCATAGCCCTAAGTAGAGGCGCAAAAGTGATGATACAATAACAAAATATGAAGGAAAAATTAACTGTCAACCTAGAGTTTCATACCTTGCTAAACTTACCATATTAAGAGCAGTGTAAAAAATTAAGACCAACAAAACTTATTATTAGGCCCTCACCAAACAGATTATTGAAGTAATGACACTGTAAATATACATATGCATATATATGTATCATATATGTGTCATCTATATGTGTGTATATATACACACACACACATACTCTACACTAAAAAAAAGAAATACAATTTGTATCTTTCAAATCAGTGGTAGAGGAAGAGAAGAAAATGTTATCAATTTAAAGCAAAGCATTGTAGAATATAATAGGAAGTAAAGCAAAATATCAGAATACAAAGGTAAAATGATAGAAATAAATACAAATATATCAATAATCACAATTATTATAAACAATAAATTTATGCAAAAAGTAGATATCAGAGGGAACTGAAAGGAAAAATATTCAAATGGAAGCTGATAAAAATAGAAACTGTAATGTGAAGGATCATAAAGATATTGAAAAAAGAGGCAAAATGCAAATATTAATAAGAAAGCTATTATATATTGTCATTTATTTATATAAGACAATACAATTTAATAAATCAAAGAATTATTAGAGTTAAAAGAAACCCTGCATACAACAATCCACAAAAAAGAAAACATAATAAATTATGATACATTTAAGAGACTCTTAAAAATATATGTATAAAATAAAATTGATATAATTAGAGAAGCTGATGAAATCCTCAGTCATACTGAGATATTTTTGTATTCCTCCTTCAGAAAAATAAGAGATTAGTACACAATAGATTAGAAGTATAAAAACTATTTGAACTATTAAATTGACAAGATGACCTAAATCAAGGGAACAGAATTCTGTATTTAAATAATAGAAAACAAATTATTTTCAAGTTCATATGGAATACTAACAACACAGTGCTTTACAAAGGAAGTCTGTAGAAATTTCCAAGGATCAGCGTCTTACAGACCACATTTCTAACTTAAAGACAACAAAATTGGAAGTTATCCTTTAAAGGTAAAGCGATCCCAAAAAACAACTTTAAAAAAATCTCACATGTTAAAAAGGTAATCAAGATGGAATAAAATATTTAGAGCCAAGAAACAAAGTAATGTATGTTAAAATTTGTGGGATATAATTTAACATTTGTAGAGCCATAAATGCACTTATTAAAAATGTAGTAAAAATGAAATGAGTAAGCTAGAGAAAATGTACGGAAGAAATTTTAAAAATTAAAGGAACTAATAGTAGAGATAACACACAAATTAAATCAGATGATCCCCCCAAATAGTGGAGTGAACCAACATAAAATTAGTACTCTAAAGACTAAGAGTTATCTTTAGCAGGATTTAGAGCAAAAACATATAAAATATATAAAACAACATCAGGGAGAGAAAAGGGGACATAATTATAGAGATTGTAAAATACTGAACAAGTTCAGTTCAATGTATTTGAAAACTTAGATAAAATGGATTATCTAGAAAAAAAAATGGTGCTGTCATTGACTTTAATGAAAAACAGAGAACCAACAGCTATTAAAGTAACTAAATTGTGGTTCAAAAATTTCTTTCACCTCCACGAGGGATACCAGGCCCAGTTTACTGACAAAATTTTCATACCATCAAAAGAAAGATGAGAGTTATTTTTTTAAAACTTTAATAGTTTTAAAGAAGAGATAGAACAGCCAATTATTTCTCTGTGCCTAATATAACTTTTATATCCAGGTTAGATAAAGTTAAATTAGGGAAAAATATAGACCCATTTCAGAAAAATCCCAGATAAAATACTAGAGAATCAAAGTTGTTACCCATATATACAAAAAACCCCCAAAAAACCAAAAAACAAACAAACCAAAAAACGAGAAAGTATAACTGTGATTCAACATGAGAAAATTTTAATATACTTCAACATTAACAGGTGAAAGGGGAGAGATCAAAATGATCAGCTCAATAGGTAGACAAACTAAATCACCAGATAAAAATTGGCTATCAATTCATTATAAAAATTCTTAGTCCCTGCATATAGGAGATAATGTTATTGACTTGATAAAGAATAACTATGACAAATCTACAATGAACATCAAAATTGATGGTGACAGTTTAGAAACTATCTTACCAGAAAATATATAATATATATATATATATTTGTGTACTATATGAATGATAGTGGAAGATATGTATCCTTAGTTTTTTCCTGTTAATGCTGTTTTTGAAATTCAATTACAGTACTTTGCTGTATGTAGTTTGAGTTCATTTATTTACCTGTTGTACAGTAAAATCTGATGTCTGAATGTGCTATAGGTTGAGAATCCCTAATCCCAAAATTTGAAATCTGAAATGTTCCAAAATCCAAAACTTTTTGAGTGCCAACATGATACCACTAATGAAAATTCCATGCCATAAAATATCAGAGGTAGTTTTAAAAATGGGAGAGGAAGAAGAAATAGCAATGGATAATCAGCTATTACATTGGAACAGAAAATTAAAATCCAAACTCACACCATACACATAAATTAATTCTGGTGCTTTAAAAAGCTTATGTGTAAAAATCAGATTGGTAATTTTTTAGCAGGTGGCATGAGATTACCTTTATAAACTCAGAGTAGGAAAGCTTTTCTTTAAAAAGGTTAATAAACAAACAATTTTATAAATTAAAAGATTCGGAAAATATTACTACATAAAGACTTTGGTTTTAAAAACTTTGGTTCAACAAAGGACATTAAAAGCTCAGGTAAAAGTCACATCACAAACAGGAAGAAGATATTTGTGCAATATACAGCTGATGAAGGGTTAGTATTAAGAATTCATAAAGTCTTCTGCAAATTCATAAGTAAATGAACTACCCCATAATGGAAAATAATGTGTTATAACATATTCATACAGGTGTTGCACATCTTTTATTAGATTTATTCCTAAGTAGTTTATACATATAAGAATCAATTCATAGAAAAGGAAACAAAAATCGTCAATAAACACCCATAATTCTTCTCATTATTATCAAGAAAATTGAAATAAAAAAGATTAAATACAATTTCATACCTATCATATATTGGCAAAAATTAACTCCAAGTGTTAATAGGAATATTGAACAATACAAATTCATAAACCACTGAGATATGTAAGTTTGTGCAACTGTTTATTAGCACAATTTAACAGTATCTAATAAAGTTATTGGAACTCAGCAATTCCATATTCAGGGACTGACTTTAACGAATCACTGATAAGTTTCAATGAGAAATGCTCAAGGATGTCTATGGAAACTGTATTTATGACTCAACAATTTGAAAATATTCTGAATACCCATCAACAGAAGAATCAATACCATGTTGGACATATTGAATAGCCCTCATCTGAAATGCTTGGAGCCATAGGTATTTGGATTTCAGATTCTTTTGGATTTTGGAATATTTGCATATACATAAATGAGATATCTTGGGGATATTACTCAAGTCTAAACACACAATTCATTTAGACTTCGGACTGGTTGTAGTTCAGGGGTAGAACTCTTGCCTAGCATGTGCAAGGCCCTGTTTTCAGTCCCCAGCAGCTCAAAGTACAAAAGAAAATTATAATAATCATTTATGCTTATACATATCTTGTACATATAGCCTGGAGATTATTTTATATAAGATTTTAAACAATATTATGCATAAATACAATTTATAGCATGGAATTTTCACTGGTAGTATCAGGCTGGCACTCAAAAAGTTTTGAATTTTGAAACATTTCAGATTTTAGATTTTTGGATTAAGAATTCTCAGCCTGTAGCACATTTAGACATCAGAATTTACTATATGGCAGATAAAATAAATGAACTCAAGCTACACACAGGAAAATACTGTAACTGAATTTGAAAACCAGCATTTATAAGAAAAATTCAAGAACACATGCATTTCACTATCATTCATATAACACAAGAAAACATGACAAAGGATTTTATATGCTGTCTGTGAGTGTGCGGGTATGTATGTATAACAAAGTAAAACATGTGACATTGACATTCTCAAATCAAAGAAGTAGTTAGCACTGGGTAGGATAATAAATTCTAATAGAACAAGGTGGTATTTTCTGAATATTTGAACTATTTCATAATAAAAACAAAAAGTTTATACTTCATCTGCTTATGAAAAATAAAGCTTTTCTTCAGTTGTATCCTTACTGTTCTGAAAACATAAACAATATAATGTCTTCATCTTTTTCTTGGTCCCTTCTAGTTTACATTTACATAGAATTTAATTGTGAAAATGCTTCTTCTGATGACATACTTTCCACATGTGATCATTTCTTTTTTTTTTATATTTATTTTTGAGGTGTAGATGGACACAACACAATGCCTTTATTTTTTATGTGGTGCTGAGGATCGAACCCGGGTCCCACCGGTGCTAGGTGAGCACTCTACTGCTGAGCCACAATCCCAGCCCTGATTGTTTCTTTAATTTTGTTTTGATAGAGGGTCTCACTAAATTGCAGAGGCTGACCTAGAACTTGCAATCCTCTTGCGTCAGTCTCCCCAGCTGCCAGGATTACAGATTTGCACCACAGCACCTGGCACAATACCCACTTTTCTGATCTCAGTCTACTCCTGCAAAATTCAAACTTAGGGTTCCTGCAGTTGAAGGAAACATGGCATATTTCATATACAAACTCAGTTAAGGTTGAGAAGTTTTGGATTCACATAAATCCATATACAATAAAATCCGGTAACATTTTACCATTTCTATAACTGAACCATTCTTAAACAATTAACACCTACTTGTCTCTGCCCTAATTAAACCTGTCATCAATATTTTGTTACACCATAAAGGCTTATTCAGTTTATAATGCTTCTTACATAACCACAATAATAGGTTGCAACCAGGCAGCTGAGATTTGGGATGAAGTCATTGGTCACAGGATCCAGAGAGGCTGCTAGTATCCAACTCATGATCCCAGAATTGAACTAACCAGAAATCAGGTGTTGGAATAATAACTGTGTTTAGTGGTATTTATTAAATGAAACACTGTCTATATATACTTAAAAGTATCACTAGACTGAATTAATACAAAAAGTTCATCAGATTAATAAGTTTTTAATATATATTTTTTTCTACTAAATGTTTACAAGCTTGCAAATTCAAAATCATTACTGACCTATTTATTTCAAAGATTAGCACAGTATTTTCAAAGCCTGGGTTATCTTTTCTTTGCATTTGTCACATTTTTCAAGCTCCTATCTGACCTATGGACAGAGCTTTAGTTAGAGAGTTTCTTACTTTTATCATTATTTCTTTAATCCAATTGGCTATCCTGACCCTTTCTATGTCATTGAATTCCCTGCATTTGGAGTGACAAATTCAAGAGACAAGCTATGGATCTTCTAGGCTTTATTATCTAATATATGAACTGAATGCCTCAAGTAGAAAGTATCTCATAATAAATGTACAAAAAGCAAAAAAAAAATTCCCAAGGAAAGGTAGAGAACCAGCTCAAATCTCCAAGACAAGTTGGCACATATAAGCTAGAAATATGACATCTGAATAAAAGCTACTTGGTGACAACAAAGGAAGTAATAGGAAAGTTGGTGGCAGAGACATCATTAATATTTACAGGCTTCTATGAATATACTGTATGTGATAAATCAGGTTAATTTTGGAACTTAACCCATAATTCATTGTTTAATACCTTCTATCAATTATATGCTAAAATATGTGTTATGTGTTATTTATACATATGGTAATATAAGGTATGCATTTTTATATAAATTTGAAAACTCTCCAAATTATATTCATCATAGCTGATGATCTAGAAACAATATATAAAATAATGCTAACTTTTTGGATTTTATTTTTATTTATGCCTGAGATTTCTTTTTATTGTTTATGTAAATCCCAATTCCTTGTATGCTTTTTAAGGTTATTTTTGTTATTCAAAGATATTTCACTACCTTCAAAACAGCAACAGGGACCACTGAACTCTGAACTCCACTTTGAATAAACATTTATCTTTATAAATTGGTAAAAATTAGATTTAGATAAAATACATTTCAGGTTTAAAGTTCCAAAGGGTGAAAAGAAAGTTCCTTCAATTATAGCAAATGCACTGTGATCATTCCATTATTCACAAGCCTTTCAAATCACTCCTGGATATTTCTTTCCTAGAAGTTGCAGAGAATGAACTACACAATGTAATCTAGGTTTAAATTTGGGCTTCTCCTGTGTTTCAGATACTGATGTTTGAGCCTTTTATTCCTGACAAGCCACTTAAAGAGCCACTGTTACTTTGAGGTTTTATCTATGAGATTCATGTCTTTTGAGCTCATTAAGAACATTTCCAAAGATTACAATGTCAATAGCACCTAATTACTGGACTGTGAGAAAAGTCTTCTTGAGTACACAGAATCTTCGGCAATGCCCAGTGCACAATGGGCAGCTCAGATCCCAAATTTTATCACAGGTAAGCAGCAAACAAATTAATTATCTTACTTGCACTCTCTTGGGATAATTACTACTGCATAAAAAAAACTGCTTTGAAATTTTGCAGATAGTATTGTGCCTTATTTTTATTCCCTTGTATGAACCAGAATTTATTCATTTCTTAAAGCTACCTATGTGGCACAAGGACTCTCTGTTGCTCCCTTTAGAATTTCTAGGACTTGCAACATAACCAAAAATCGTTTTCAACCTGCTTGGGCAGGACACACCCAATACAACATTGTTTCAAATAGTATTTTATATTTTAAGTCACTTCTCTCAAATACTGTATGTTTTTATACTAATGCTAGATTTTAGTTATACTTAATGCCTGGTAGAAAATTTGTTATTAAAGAAGCAAAGGAAAGATAAGTTATTTTAATTCACTAGCCTGCCAGGGCATTATTGCTCTGACAAGGTTGGTTAAAATGTAGGTTTGGTATTATATTATGAACAACTCAGGAGGAAAAATAGCATGATTAGATAGGTACATCACACATTATCTCATTTAGTACTTTTTTTTTTCTCTTTTTCACAGTGCTGGGGCTCTAACCCAGGGCTTTATGCATGCAAGGCAAGTGCTCTACCACTGAGCTAACTACCAGCCCTTATTAATTCTTTTACTAAACCTCCAGGGTGGGGTTGCCATCTCCATCTTATACAGAAGAGGGAACTGGGATGACGTCCCCAGTGAGTGAGCGATGAACTGAGATTGGAACCAATGCCCGTCAGCTTCCCAAGCCCACATTCTTTCTCTGGTCTCATGTGTCTCCCCATTGTCGGTGAAATGGGAACATACGTGGCCATGCATAAGTCTTGGGGCAAGTCAGTATAATCAAGTGGTGACTGGCCCAGTGGCCCTTTAGCCAGTTTGTTGAGTTTGAATCCTCCTGCTCCCTACTGGTGGTATATATACCCCTGGCAGTTTATTAAACCCTGCTAAAATCGATCCTCTCATTTGTAAAATTGGGGAAAACAAGAGACCTGAGAGCATATCTTGTTGAGAATCAAGTTAAAACCAGAAAGCCATTTAGAAGATTATGTCTGCTAAACAATAGCTATATTTGTTTTATTAGTTGTTTTGGGGTTTTGAGATTGGGGGGGGGTCTTACTATGTTGCCCAGGATGGTCTTGAACTCAAAAGCTCAAGTAATCCTCGTCTCAAACTCCCAAAAGTAGCTGGGACCATAGACACGTGCCACCACACCTGGTAGCTATATATACATTTAAAAGTATTCTGTGGTGTGAAAGTACAACCTAAGAACTTAAATCTTTGATGTGATGCTGAGGATCCTGTCAGAGAGAATAATTTTCAGTAAGAGACTGTAAATATTAATATTCTTTCTGCATATTTTTTAAAAATGGAACAAAAACCAACAGTGATTTGAAAGAGCTTGGTTTGGGATCTATTACCAGCTACATCACAATATCCCTCCCTTCATGTTATGGAAGATAATAAACACTTATTTATCAGACACATATTAACCATGTAGCTAACACCTCTTTAATATGCCTGAAAACACTGATAGTGTATTAGATTATTTACTAGGGGCCTGAAAGGGATTCTCAACATTCCCAAGTAGCTAGGGGTAGGAAACGACGTGTTTGGTGGTCAATCTGACCCTTTGAAAGTCAATCATGAAAACCCTCTACAAGCCATTAAAGATCGTTTTCTTTTGAGAAAATTCATTTACTCCTCAGATTAGTAAATTAGTAATTAATCTTTTGTCCTGCTTTTTCATTTGTTTATGTTCAACAAACATAGAAAGTTCATTCCTAATAAATTATGGAGTAACTGGAACCAGTTCACCAGAAACTTTGTTAACTAGATTATTTTCCTATCTAAGATACTTCACTATCTTCAGAGGGAAGAACATGATACGTTGAAGTTGTATCAGATATTTATTTGTTTTTCTTTTTAAGGTTCCCTTTTCATTTTGTATCAGAGATTTAATGGGAAGAAACTTCAGGGTTCTGTCCAGAGGCATTTGGTATAAAAATTTTCACACATCTCCTCTACAATACATAACTAATATTCCAAATCATGAGCTTTGTGATACAGTACTGAAGTTTTGGGTCATAAGAGGGCATTTATATTTAATTTTATCAGCAAAGCAAAGAAAAGAACTAATGAATCTTAGGAGGATTTTCAGCAAAGAGAGTGGAGGTAACTGCATCTTGCATCTTCAGGGATGAGGAAAGGGAGTGGGAGTGTTTATTTCAGCAAGTGATCTTTTGCGTAACAGGTATCCATTATTTGTGTTACCTGAGATGGACTTTTGGACCTTTTTTTGTGGTATTGAAGATTAAACCTAGGTATGCTCTTCACTGAGCTATATCCCAGCCCTTTTAATTTGGATTTGGGGGTAGTTTCTCAATAAATGGCCTGTGCTGGGTGTGAACTTGGGATACTCCTGCCTCAGCCTCCTGAATAGCTGGGATTACTGGCACGTGTCACTGCATCTGGCTCCTCTACAAAATGGTTTTTTTTTTTTTTTTTTTTTTTGGCTGGGGAAAGTCAATTTTTGGATGAAAAATCCTCAGATGAATATTTGGGGGAATGGAATTCTGTAGTTAACTAAACTTCCTATTAAAATTTCAGGTCAACTACAGGTTACCAATCCACATTTTTATGATAAATCATCAGTATATTAAAATGCTTTAGAAATAACTTACCACATGGGTTAGAATGTCCAACAAACTCAACAGATATTTAATTAGATACTTAAATGACAATACCTTTAAAGCTCGCTGCTTCTTAAGCTAGCAGATGCATGCTATGGAATCTAAACTCAGCATTAATGGTAATGTAAGTATCAGCTCAAGAGGTAGCCATCACTGATTGTTGAAAGAGTCCTTTTTTAAGGTGCCTGTGGAACTGATATCACTCATACATATAAGCACCATGGAAAACTTTCTCCATTGGATAGAGGCCCAGGAAAAGGAAAGATTCTTCATATCTCTGCTGAAGTTTTCAAAAAGTAGAGGATTTGACCCTCAGGGGTCTAGGACTTAAACTCTTATCACATACTTCCTCTTTGCATAAAGACTCATTAACAAACTCTACTTTTAAATCTTTCTGGATATGAAAAACAAATTACTGACACTCTTAGGTCATGATCAATAATCTAAACTAACAGTGTTATACTTTGTGATTTCAACTTGCTTATTACAGCCTACTAATGAATATACTTTCAGCAATGAATTCCTTTAAATTCACTTACTTGCCTTGCCCCTGAATGCCTTCAGCTGGAGTCCTTAGAAAACAGATGATTGAAAGAAGATGTACTTAAGTATGTTTCCTATTTGGTTTTTAAATTTAGAGAAAAGTCTTACAGATACATGTAGACAAAAAAAAAAAAAAAAAAAACAACTTCCAGTTTTTAAAAAGTCCAATGAAGCCCTGGAAAAACAGGACATTAAGAAGAGCTTCATGTTTGTTGGCAGTTTAATAAACAACAAACAGGACTCCAGCTGAGACAGTTTCTGATTTTGAAACAGACTAAATTTATTTTCAATTAGCAGTGGCTAGAATTCAGGAATACATGTTAATATATCTTTATTCATCTTATCTATGCATTACTTTTATAAATTGGCTGAAAAGAGTCGCCCAGAATACCAAATATCTTAGGGTAAAAAAAAGTAAAAAGTTAATCAAGACTAACTACTCATATTGTGTGTAAACCTCTTTCTAACAATAAAGATTTTTATCTCCTTCTTATTCTTTTTGGAAGTTGCTGGAGATTGAACCCAGGGTCTCAAGCATGCCAGACAAGCACTTTACCACTAAGCCACCACCAGACCCCAAGATTCTTACCTCTGGGTGATTGATGCAAGGAGAGCTGATCACTAACTGTTTCTGGGTACTTTTTTTCTATCTGTAAGTAGACCAAAAATTTCATTACTGATATTCAATAATATTAACTGATTAGATATTTAATAGGGAAAAACAATCTTCCTACCAAAGTCAAATGATAATCACTTGAAGAAGATGCGGTTTCTTCCAAGTTTAATTTAGACTGCACAAATAAAGGTTTCACTCTCTGAAAGACACAAAAGGTATGTTTGTTGGAATCAAGGGGGATCAACCCTCAATTAACTTAGATATGAAAACTATGCTCATAACTCCAATTTTCTCAAAGATGGATGGAGAAATCCTTTTCTTTAAATCAATGCTGGGAAGGACTCCCCCCCTTCTTTATTCAGGCTATTTTGAGGAAAAAAACCCAAGAAACATGTTTTCCTCAGACTCTTCTGATTCTATTTTCTCTTGCTTGTCCCTTCAACTTGGGATGTATTATAGGTCTGCTCTCTTTATCCACAAGTTCTTTGTTTTCAGATTCTGTAGATCAAGCAATCACAAGTAGAAAACACTAAAAACAACAACAGCAACAATGAAAAGAAAACAACCCCCCCTCAAAAAATCAACACAGCAACAATTTCCTGAACACATACAGACTTTCTTCTTGTTATTATTTCCTAAACAATACAGTATAATAGCCATTTACTTACATAGTACTTACATTGGATTAGATATTATAAATAGTCTAGAGGTGATCTAAAGTATTCAAGAGGATGTATACTGGTTATAAGCAAATAGCATGCCATTTTAAATAAGGGACTTGAGCATCCAAGGATCTTGTTGTCTGTTGGGGTCCTGGAACTAATTACCTGTAGATATGGAACAGCAACTATATTTGTAATTGGTGAGGAACCACTGGATCCTTTCCAGTACCACCTAGCTACTGGAAGTGACAGCAATGGTGGCCCGACTGCCAAGAACTGAATAGGCAAAAAAATTTCGTTTTTTTCTAGGAGGTCAGAAGCAGCAGCATGCAGGCAGAATTGTCACCAATATCACGTAGTGCAAAGTAAATGACATTTAATTTGTGCAGGTCAAAAGAATCTTAGAACATAAAATATACTTATGGAAAATAAGTCTAAGGTTCATACATATAGCTCAGGGTTTTTTTTAAACCATCAATTCCTATTTTATTGAGGTCATTTATAATCATTATCAAGTAGTAGGTACTGTACATAATTGTATTGCTATACTTTTATACAAATGGAAGAGTTGCATATATTACTCATATAATGTGTTTTGCATAGCTCAGGGTTCCCAATTTTTCTTGGATTACAAAAATCAGAGTTTGTGACCCTTCTGACCACAATTTACTACATTACTTTCTTACTTTCAGCTCCAGCAAAGCTGGGTGCCAGGCACACCTTCATCTTAGAACCTTCCCATGGTTCTATCCCATCTAGAATGTCCTCATGACTCCTTACCCAATTACCTTCCTGTCTTTCATGAAAATAGTAAAGAAAGCCAGTGTTAACTCATACATTGCTGGTAAGACTAGAAATTGGTGCAATCACTCTGGGAAACAGTATGGAGATTCCTCAGAAAACTTGCGATGGACTCACCATTTGACTCAGTTATCCCACTTCTCAGCATATACCCAAAGGACTTAAAATCAGCATACTACAGTGATGTGGCCATGTCAATGTTTATAGCAACTCAATTCACAATAGCTAAACTATGGAACCAACTGAGGTGCCCTTCAACAGATGAGTGAATAAAAACAATGTGATACATACACAATGGAATATTACTCAGCCATAAAGAAAAATGAAATTATGCCATTTACTGGTAAATGGATGGAACTGGAGATTATCATGTTAAGTGAAATAAGCCAATCCCCACTAAACCAAAGGCTGAATGTTCCCTCTGATATGCAGATACTAACTCACAAAAAGCAGGAGGGGGGTGGGGAAGGGAGAATAGAAGTTCATTGGATTAGAAAAGGGGACTGATGAGAAGGGAGGGGCAATGAGAATAGAAAGAGAGTAGAATGGACATAATTTCCAATGTTCATATTGAATATATGACCAGTGTAACTCCACATCATGTACAGCCACAAGAATGGGAAGTTATATTCCATGTATATTTGATATGTCAAAATACATTTTACTGTCATGTTTAACTAAACAGAACAACAACAACAATAAAAAGCCACTGTTAAATGTATGATTGCTGGGAATTTAAGTTCTTTTTCTGTTGTTACATACTCTTAGTGGAAGATACAGCCTTTTAATGTCAGGGTTGAAAATGTAAAACTCTGCAAATTAGGGATAGGAATAGGTGCTGAGCACATGGACCTGCCTTCCAGCTATAAATGTGAAAGGGAGATTTGAGCAAGGACAACCCTGGATTTCCATTTATCTTATCCTGACAAGGAGGAGAACAGAATCAATAGAACAGGTAATATGAAAGAAAGAAAACAATATTCAGAAATCATAGGAAGCGTATACATTTTTAAAAAATGGTCTATTATTTAACCTAGAAGAAAAAAACTCATTAAGATTTTTGACCTAGACAATAAAGTACAAGATTATACCACCTCCAGGAAACAAAGATAGAAGATCTGATAACAAATAGGCTGAGATCAAATGCAAGAGAATTATGGATGTGACAAGGAAGAATTATAAGTAAATAAAATACAGGAGTAGAACTGAAATGCAAATAAAACTCAATTGAAATGCAAATAAGACTCCATTTCTTATATTCTTCATGGTAGCCATAAGCTGATGAAAAGCATCAAGAGCACTCAAGTCTTCTGGGTATGGAGGTGCACGCCTGTAACCCCAGAGAGTTGGGAGGCTGAGGCAGGAGAATCACAAGTTCAAGGCCAGCCTCAGCAACTTAGGGAGACCTGGTCTCAAAAGATAAAAAGGGCTGGGAATGTAACTCAGTGGTAGAGCACCCCCTGGGTTCAATCCTTAGTGAAAAAAAAAAAAAAGCTCAGGTATAAGGCTAAGAGAAGGTAGAAACCTCTGACTTCCATTCTGTAGCTCCCATTCACTTTGAGGGCATTTGACAAATTTAGTGAATATGTGAAAGGATTGTCAAAGGTTCCTAGGACTCAACAGGAGGTCAAAACCCAGGGCCCACCACAGGCATACAGTTTAGCAGCAGATCCCCATTCCACTATAAATTTGGGGCCTTAGTTGGAATTATATAGCAAGAACTCAGCTGAGTGAAAGAACATCATAATATATAACATATACTATACATGAAGCATATTATATATGAAATACTGATGCTTTGCCAGACAACTATGTCTACTAGTTTGCCATGGGGCAAAGCCTCAAGAGTTGAAAAGAAATTGTTGTCATAGATTTACTTAGACTAGATGTGATAAAGCACTGGCTAGTGAGATTAAGAAACAGAAATCCAACAAAATCCCAATAAAAATCATAGCAATTTTTTTTAAGGACTAGAGTTGCTGATTCAAAAAGAACTGACAAGACAATTCTGAACAAAGGAATAAAATAGGTTTTACAGTACCTGAGTTTAAGATTTACAAAATGCTATAAATTTGGGCTGTAAGTTTTTGGCCAAAGGATTGCCAAATAAACCAGCAGAATGAAGCAGAGTGTTTAGAAATAGATTCAGATGTACACAGTGGTTTAGTCTAGAATGAAGGAACCAGGAAAGTCAATGAGAAAAAGAAAAAACACAACTATATTAAAAAAAGAACCCATGGTATGTGTGGTACAGCCATGGTCACAGAAAATACAATCTGACACAGGGAAAAAAAGGTAAGTTTTGTCTTCAAAAACTTCTAATTTTTGAAGACAAAGGACTTGTACCCAGAAAAAAAACAACAACAAAACAAATAAAAAAACCCCAGAAACACCACAAACCCCCCTGCATTCAATAACAATTAAAAATAGACAATAGTACATAGATGGGAGATGGGGAGTTGAGTTGTTGTTTAATGAGTTTCAGTTTTGCAAGGTGAACAAACAAAAATAGCCCAATCAATAAATGGGCTAAGGAACTGAACAGACACTTCATAGAAGAAATACAACTGAATAACAAATATATGAAAAAAATGTTCAACATCTCTAGCAATTAGAGAAATACAAATAAAAACTACTGTAAGATTTCATCTCACCCCAGTCAGAATGGCAGTTATCGAGAACAAACAACAATAAATGTTGGCAAGGATGTGGGGAAAAAGGTCCACTCGCACATTTCTGGTGGGACTGCAAACTGGTGCAACCATTATAGAAAGCAGTATGGAGATTCTTCAGAAAACTTGGAATGGAACTACCATTGGACTCAGCTATCCCACTCTTCAGTTTATACCTAAAGGACTTAAAATCAACATATCACAGTGATGCAACCACATCAGTGTTTATAGCAGCTTAACTCACAATAGATAAACCATGGAACCAATTGAGTTGCCCTTCAAAAGATGAATGGATAAAGAAAATGTGGTATATATACACAATGGAATATTAATTAGCCTTAAAAAAAGAATGAAATATGGCATTTACTGGTAAATGGATGGAGCTGGGGAATATCATGCTAAGTGAAATAAACCAATCCCCAAAACCAAAGGCCGAATGTTCTCTCTAATATGCAGATGCTAACTCACAATAAGGGGAAGGAGCTAAGGAAGAATAGAGTTAACTTTAGGGGAGGGGAGGGAGTATGGGGGTAGGAAGAACAGTAGAATGGATCAGACATTATTACCCTTTGTACATATATTCTACATCATGAACAACCAGAAGAATGAGAAGTTATATTCCATTTATGTATGATGTACTATAGTGAATTCTGCTTTCATGTATAACTAATTAAAACTAATAAAAAATTTAAAAAGAGTTCCAGGGTTTGGTTGTACAACAATGTGAATGTGCTTAAAACACATGAGCTGTCTACTTAAAAATGGTCAAGATGCAATGTTTCTGTTATATGTATTGTCCCACAACTTTTTTTTTCAAAAAGTCTTGAATAGACCCTTCACAAATACCTAAGAATGCTCTGTAGGTACATGAAAAGATGTTCAACACCATCAACATCAGGAAAACGGGAATTAGAACTACAATGAAACACCATTTAAAATGGCTAAAAATTGGGGCTGCAGTTGTGGCTCAGCGGTAGAGCGCTCACCCGCAGGGCGCTAGGTTCAATCCTCAGCACCACATAAAAATAAAATAAAGGTCTTGTGCCCAACTACAACTAGAACAAAATATTAAAAAAGTAAAAATAAAATTGCTAAAAATTAAAAACTGATAATATCAAGTTGGGGAGTATGTAGAGCAACTGGAACTCTTAAGGCTTCGTGGAGGGCGAGTAAAATTACATAGCTACTTTGGAATATTTGCAATTTCTAATAAAGTTCAACGTACGTGCTTCCTGTGTCTCAGCCATTCTGCTCTTATCTGGGAATGATGAAAACAGACTTTCACAAATGACTCACGCGATAATTTCTTTTTTTTCCTTCTCCTTACTGGGGATTGGACTCAAGAGTGCTCTACTACTAAACTACATCCCCAGCCCTTTTTTATTTTTTGTTTTTGAGACAAAGTCTAAGTTGCCAATGTTCGCTTCCAACTTGCAATCCTCCTGTCTCAGACGCCCGAGTAGCTGAGATATCAGGCATGTATCATCATGCTTGGCTTGTACAAGAATGTTTATTGTGGTTTTTTTCCACAATAGTTCCTAAATGAAATAGCTAAGCTGTTATAACAAGGAAATAAGGATAATACAACAGTTTTATTTGCAGAGCTTAGAATAGAATCTGACCTGTAGACTAGAATAGGTTAACTTTAATAGAGGAACATCAAACTTTAAATTTCAAATTTGAATAAATTCTATAAAAAGGAATGACTTACTGTTAAGGTCTCTTACATATGATAAAATTCACAAATATTACATGCGTAACTATTGTTGTGGTAATACAATAGTATACTAATCAACAATAAGAAGAATACCTGTGACAGATACACACAAAGACATGAATGGATCTTAAAATGCTGTGTTGTGTAAAATAAGCCAGAGGATGGAGAATATGTACTATGGCCTGACAATGTAGCTCAGTGGTATAGCAGTTGCCTAGCATGTTTGAGGCCCCAGGTTCAATTATCACCCAAAACAGCAACAAAAGCCTCAAAGGTGTGAGGATGTGGACCATGTATTGTGTGGAAAGGAACGTGAGGGAACTTTTGATGATGGTTACATAGTTCAGAACCCTTCAAATGACGCGTGTAATATTTGTGAATTTCATCATATGTAAGAGAGACCTCAACAGTAAGTCATTCCTTTTTATAGAATTTATTCAAATTTGAAATTTAAAGTTTGATGTTCCTCTATTAAAGTTAACCTATTCTAGTCTATAGGTCAGGTTCTATTCTAAGCTCTGCAAATAAAACAGTTTATAAGATAAACCCATCTGTGATCCCATGGGATTTACAGTCTATCACCCAGTAAGTACTATGGTGCTTGGTTCGTTTTGCATTTAGTAAATATCCGTGGAGTGGATAAGTGACATGGTGTAGGGTACTGAGGGACAATGCTATTTTATCCCAAACTCACTCATACACCTGCTCAATCCCTCTTTATCTGTTTTACGTAAACACATGCTATTTGCTCTGCTGAGTGGGTCAAGTGTCAATACTCTGGGTGGATATACAGATAAAGACTCATGAACCTTCCCCCGGTGAGTAGTGACACACGGGTGCTTTCCAGACTAGACAGAGCACCATTCCTCCTCCATGAATTTCCTGGTTATTTGAGGGCAACATCTCAAGAAAAAAAGACTGAATCTACTAATGGACATGAACTGGTATAACTTTAAGATTTAGAAGTCTGTTTCGTGAAGGCTGGATAATTCAGATCTGAACCAGAAAATCTTGCCAATAATAATCATGGAAAAATCTGATTTTGAGTGGCACAGCCTTTTCATGGGCCCTCCCATATTATATTTAATTAATACCTAAAATAAAATATTGCTCCCATTAAAATTGTAACCTTTCAGTGAGAGGAAAAACCAACAGGGAGGAAAGGTACTATGTATATTCCTATTTATGTAGTCTAGTTCGGGAACATTTCAGGGAAGTCAATTATTAAAATCCTCAGTAAAGTACAGACTACTGTAAAAAGCTGGTTAAAAAACAATGAATTCAACATTATCTTGCCAGTGTACTCAAGTTATTTGATCTCCTGCAGCAACTTTAATTTAGAAAATAATCTTAAATGAAAAAATATTTTCAATTGTTTACCTCTTGAAACAAAAAAAATACCTGCAAAAAACCATATTTTGTTTCTTGTGTTCCTTCCTACAAACCTTACTTGTCTATCTTCAGAAAACTTAGCATTATAGCAGAAGCTCCAGAGAGTTTATATCATGCTGATTTACTTATTAGTGATTTTTTTTTGGTGGTGCTGGGGATTGAACCCAGGGCCTTACACATGACAGGCAGGCACTCTACCAACTGAGCTATATTCTCAGCCCTTATTAGTGGAATTTTATTGGATATGTTTCTATACTGGGCATCAGTTACATTTAAAAATGAAAGCAATAAGTAAATAATACTCTAATTCAGAATTGGGCTTTTATAGATGACCTGGATATGGTTTGGATATGGCTTACTTGTGTCTTTCCAAAGGTTTATGTATTGGAGGCTTGGTCCCAAGGGTGGTGCTGGAAGGTGGTGGGACCTTAAGGGGGGTGTTAGCGAGGTGGATTCTAAGATCATTGGGGTGTGCTATTATAAGGTAGTTCTTGTGCAACCCCTTGAGTTCTCCTGAGAGGGTTACCTAAAAGGAGTAAGCCTGGTTCTTCCTATTTTCTCTGCTTCCTGGTTCAAAATACGACCACTTGTTCCAACATATGCTCTGACATTGTATAAGCCACTAGATGACATGGCCAAAGGGCAGCACTTGCCACAGAGCTTGTACTCTGTCCAAAGCTTGGACTTTGAAATTCCAGAACTTTGTAAGCTAAATAAAACTCTTTCTACATGGGTAATTTGTCTCAGGTACTTTGTTATAGTGATTGAAAGCTAATACAACCTCTAATGTAAAAATGAATGACTCGGTACTTACCTCCTTTTCCCCGTCGTAAGTGACTGAATACTTGAACCTTGAGTTTTAGTATTTGCCAACACTGTGTTCATGACCATGAATGGGCAGACTAATAAACTCTCCAGCTAGAATGAGTCACCCCATCTCTGAAATTTGCATTTGCTTCTCTTATAGCTCAGTCCCACTGCACTGTAACAATCTGTTTACACCTCTACATCTCACACTAGACTGAGCTCTTGGGGTCTATGAACTTTGTCTTATGCCCTCAGCATGTAGTAGAGTGACTGGCATGCACTACATCCAGAGCCTATAATAACAGGAGTTCAATACACGATAAAAACAGAAAGACAGATATATATATATCCAAAGACACAATAGCATAAAAGATGATGTATACTTACCACATAATTGAAGGATGTATCAGCGAGCACTGCAAACTGACGAAACAGTGTGTGCCTAGTAAACATCTCATCCTTTAGGACATGAAAGCTGAAATAAATAAAACTAAGGAATTAAAATGTATATAATTCATAGGGCAAAGAAAATAAGTATTGTGTTAATGTGGTTAAGAATCGCAATAAAAGTTAAAAATATTACCAAGTAAAAATTTCAAAAAATTAGTATGAACTTATTACTTGAAAAAAATCATGTATTTTTATTCTTTGAAAAGACATAGAATTAATGAAAATGGGCCACCCCCCATGGCTCAGACTGTGGCTTAAAAAAAATTTCTCACTAAAATAAATCAGGTCATCTTTCAAAAATGACTATTTCTAGATCTAAGCCAGTGAATGTACAAGATAAACCTGGGAGATTTTGTTCTACCAGAAATCAAGGAAAATCATGAAAGATTATGTCAAAACAATGCAGTGGCCAACTTCTCACTGATTTTAAATTGAAGAAATTATGCATTGCATTGGCGAGAAAATAGTGTGTTTTCAGTCCACAGATGGAGAGGAATTTTGTCCCAGAATGGATTTTAACCAGAGCCTCACCAATACCTAATTTAGATCATGAGAACGGGGACCTTTGAGATGACTCACAGATGAGATTTTAGATCTGAGTAGAAGCTGTAATGGGCCAAGACTTTGGAATACACTCAGATGGGGTGAATGCATGCTGCATGTGAGATAAGCATAAATATTTGGTGGCTAAAAGATTAATTTTGGTAGGCTGAATGTTGTCCTCCACCAAAACATCCACTTCCTGTTCCATGGAACCTGAGTGTATTCCTTCACACGGTAAAAGGGACTTTGTGGATATGAATAAGTTAAAGATTTTGAGATGAAGTGATTATGTTGGATTATCTTGTGGCTTCAACGTAGCCACAGGGACTTAAGAAGAAGGAAGCAGGAAGATCAGAGAGGATAAGGAGTAGGCGATGTGATGAGGAAAGTAGAGATTGGAGTGAGACAAGAAGAATCTAAAAATTGGAAAAGGCAAAGAACTTGTTATTCCTGGAGTCTTCAGAAGAAACTAGCCCTACCAACAACTCAGATTAAACCCTGTAAGAATCATTTTGGATCTCTGACCTCCAGACTATAAAATAACAAATTGCTGTTGTTCTAAACCAATAAACTTTGTGGTCACTTGTTACAGCAGCAATAGGAAACTTATACCTACATTTAAGAATTACTTTTTAACAAGAATTTGGAAGAATTACGCAAGTTGCCCAATTTCATGGAAAAAATATAACTATGAATAAATTTAAAAAGAAATTAGAAAAAAATTAATAGTCTTCAAGGCCTTTAAACAATGAAATAGAACAAGAATCAGGAGCTGGGGCTGTAGCTCAGTGGTGGAGCACTTGCCTAGCATGGGTGAGGCCCTTTGATTCTTACCACTACAAACAAAACAAAACAGTAGCAAAAACAAAAACACAGTCAGTCATTTAAACTTTGCTCATAAAGAAAACATTCAGTCTGGTCAATTAAAGAGAAATTTTTACTAAACCATCTAGCAACAAATAATTCTCATTTTATCCCCCAAATCTCTCCTAGAATTTAAAAAGGCTCTCCACAATCATGTTATGAAGCCAGTGTGATTGTGACACCAACAGCTGTCGAGGACAACAGGAGAAAGCACAGTAGGTGTTCAACTCTTTTATGAACACAGAAAATTCTTAAGATATCAGCAAATGGATTTCCAATTTCTGGAAGCACAGGGCCTTAGGTCTTCTGAACACTCTTGAGTTTCATAATCCAGGCCCATCCCATTTTCTCAACTACCTGGACTTAGCTTCTGAGAAGAATTCAGACAGCTGGAATGAGAGGCAGGGATAAGACTTATAAAAGCCACTGGCTACCCAAGAGTTCAGAGTTATTTTGGTTTGGCTTGTGCATTTCTTAAGAAATCTGGATTTCACTTAAGACGAAATGAATGTGTTGTGAGTATACTCAAGTGAAAACAAGATATATAGAACTCAAATGCCTGGTTCTTTTTTTTTCTATATTATTATCCTTCTGTGGGCTGAGAACAAAGACACAAGACTTGAGGTTTGTCAGGTGTGAAACTTCTGAGGCTGGGAAGACACGTGTAACAGGAAAATTGATCATAGTCCTCTGACATAGGAGGCAAGCTAGAGAAGACAGAAAATTGGGGAAAGAAGAGGAAGTAAGGAACAGTGTGAAATTTCTGTTTACCTAAATGTACCCTCTCCCAAATCTAATGATGAGGGGCTTCACAATGAGTTCCAAGGAGAGGGAGGAGGAAGAGAATAAATGAGCAGAGTGGGCCTGTACCTTTCATGTTTGTAAGTTCTCATAGATAGTCAGCTACCTGAAGGGATGGTGGTCCAGTGCTCCTGAGGATGAGGAGAAGAGGACAGGAGGGGGTCTCCATCTGGGAAACCCCCATGGGGGGAATCATGTACCAGTTTTCTATGAATTTGGGAAGTGTGATGGGCAGAAGTGAGACCAGCCAGCCTCACAGCGCAGCAGGCAGAACCAGGGCATGGCTCAGGCGGAGGCACGTGGATTGTCTCCTGTCATGGAGGTGGGAGAGGCTGCTCCATCACTCTAACGTCAGCCAGGTAGGGATCTATATGGTCCTGGGCCTACGTGTCACACCCATCTGTGCTAAGAGAAATGACAATGATGATAAATGTCAGGCAGGTCACACTAAGAGAAAGGACCAGCCCCCATCCTTGTCAACAGCACTTCTTTATGTTCAGCCTTCCTGGAAATTGAACCAACTCAACAGACATGGAAAGGGAGCTTCACCATGAGGTAAATATAAATCATGGACTGGAACTAAATATAAATCATGAATCGACTGAGAGATCATTGGATTGGACTGTTACCTTGACTGGCTAAGCAGAAGGTTTTCCTCTACCAAACAAAAAAGAGTGCCCCTGATCTAGAATCAGTTACAGTGAAAGGAAATTGCCATTCTAGCACACACAAGTCCATGGCTGTCCTTACCATACTGCGGTGCCAAACCCTGTATAAAGACACCCTCAATGTTGTCATGTAGATCACATGGCATTAATCCAGTGATAACAACCAACTAGAGAGACATATACCATTGTGTCCCAAGTTAGTTGATTAAATAAAAAAATATAGAAAGTAGGATTAATATTTGCTACCATCCTAAATGTTTATATAATAACATAAAGTCTGCAGAGACCAAAACTATAACTATGATTGTCACTGTCTTGGTTAATAACAAATCAATTTGAACTGAAACAGAACATTTTTTTGTAAACAATTATTGAAAATTAGGATGAATCCCATAGACATGAACTAAATCTTAAGGATCAAAGAGAATCCCACAAAACTATTTAGGGAAAGATGTTCTATTCAGCGTCAGAGTTCAAATCCTTGTCCAGAAGAATGAAATTAAATGCATATTTAAGTTTTCTTTTGCTTTGCCTGTATCTACATTCTGCCTTGTAAGACGTAGATCAGACAGATATTAACAGACATATTTTGTAGAGTGCAAAACAGTTATCAACACAACTAGGAGCACAAGGCACACCATTTTTCTACAAGGAGAGGAGCTTCTGCTCCCCATCCAGTGTTGTTTCTGATTTGTGGGTTCTGGTGTGCCACCCTGGATTAAATATTTTGGTGTAATGTGCACAGGAATTGCTATGAACACAGCATGAGCTTATGAAACACAGCCCACACGTAGGGCATCGTGGTTCCATGAAGTCATGTGTGAGCCACAAGACTGACTGGATTGACTCCGTCGCATCAGTATTGATTCTGTCATGATCTGGATGATGGTTGACTATTGAAAATCTTGCAAAGGAAATTCCAACATGTGATAAAGAAAGGGATCTGGGGGAAATTATGTTAAGAAACAGGTAAACAGAACATGGATTTTTTAACGTTAATATGTGAGGAAAAGGGAAAAAATATGCATTTTCTCTATTTGGCATTTCTATTTGCCTTATCAGATTCTTAACAGGTTCATTTTATTTTTTTCCCATTTTTATTGCTATATTATTGTTGTACATATTGATGGGATTTGCTGTTACATATTTGTACATGCACACATAATAACAAAATAATTTGACTAATATCACTCCCCAGAACTTTCTCCCTTCCTCCCTCCCTTGTTCCTTTCCTCTACTCTAATGATCTCCCTTTAATTTAGAATTTCATTTTCACCATTAAAAAAAAAGATGACAATGATACAAGGAAGAACCATTAAATGATTATGTTAGTGAAAAATGCATCCAAGGATGAAGAAGTTGCTGCTAAAAGGAAAATAACAGAATAAAGGATCTAGTATATATAAAAAAATCTCATGATACAGACCAGTCACATTTCGTGTGCAAATGTCTTATTGGCTCTGTAGAGAAAGATGACTAGATGGATCTGATTAGACAAGGTATCAAGGGAGTCTGCCTGTCCTATTGAGCTTTTAAACTTGAAACACTGGAATAGAGAATGCAATAATCTTAAATTACAATTTTCTTTTAAGTGACTCTGACTATTCAAAGTATATGAGGGCACTTAACATTAATTAAATATGTAAAGAAAAATGTAAGGCTCCTAATTTCCTCAAACTACGAATACTGCCATTTTTATAAATAGAATTTGCATACCATACCTGTTCCTGAGAATATGGAATTTCCTCTCCCAGTTTTTGTTTATCTGCTCTGATTCCTTTTTACATCTGTAATAAATTTACAGATAGTTAAATGCTGGATTAGCTACAAAGGAATAGTAATGAATTGCCCTTTCCAGTACCTTTCTAATTTCTTCTTCTGATTCTCCAAATTAGCCTTTAACGTTTCCACGTGCATCTCCAAAATTCTTCTCCCTTCATCCTTTCAATAGAATGTAAACCACAAAGTCAATTACATATACAATATGCCCTGTTTCTCCCTAGATCTGAAATGGCCATTTCTATTAAATAGCATGCATATTCTAACTGCCTTTGAATGTAACTTGAGAAAACCATGAGTTAGAGTTACTTGCAAATTTCTATAAACCAGAAGAATTTAAGACCCCCATGCCTCCATTTCCTAGAAATGATTAACTTAAAGGAAATCAGTTCTAAATCATATGACAAAGCAATCAAACTTCATCATCATGCCCCCCCATCCCCCACCAGTCATTTCTTTTGCCCCCCTCTTTGACTGTGGCCTTTCCATCTCTCTTCATAGGCAGGAACATCCCCCTCACACTCTTACTTTCCATTTCTATCAAAACACTTTTTAGGAAAGGATCTGACTGAATCAATGACACTAAGGTTTTAAGTCATTTTTCAGTACTCTTTATATTTTTGCAAGGGGACAAAGATTTTAGCCAAAGGAATGAATCTCTAACAAAGGACTTGTAGACGTGTCATAAGTGATAGTTTGGGGAGGTGGCAGTAATGCGCTACCGAATCATACTAAAGAGGAAATTGACTTTTTCTGTCTCTTCACAGACAGGATAGCTTCCAAAGTCATTGTTACTTTGTAAGAAGAGCCAGAATCAATATGAACAACTAGGTTAATAATAATGCTTATCATACCCTCGTCGCTGAGGCTTTCGCTTTCCTTTCTTCTTGCGTCTTCGTGGGTGGTAGATGTTTAACCTGACCCTAAAAAATAAATAAATAAACCAAGGTAAATACAACATTTCAAATGAATGCACCAAGATGTGATTTTAGGGAAAGGAGATTGAGACTTTAAAATATGCTAGTCATATCCCCCAGTTCTTTGCTACTGTTAAAACAATTTTTTCTGTTTTTTTAAAAAAAATGTGTTTCACTGCAGTGATAGGTCAAATTTTACCGTTTCATCTTTTTTTCTTTTGGAGGGTTCACGTTGGGTATCCACCGAATCCTCAGGAAACTTAGGTGAGATTTTAGTTTGCTAAAAGAAAAAAACATCTTGGTTAATGATCCCCTTATTTCTTACAATACAGAGAAAAGTTGCTACTTACTATCCCCACACCACTCTCTGAATAGGTTCTGTGACCCACAAGGAAGGCCCTTTGGTATGTTGCCACTCTGGGTGGTTTTGGCTCTGTCAAGGAGGGTCTGAAAGAGGGGTTCAAGGATTCTGCAGCATAAAGGAAAAGGAACCTAGAGCTCCCCTGAGCAATCAGAGTGAGGGCTGGGGTGAAGGTAGGAAATGTGCCCTGCAAAACCACAGGGCGGGTGGTGTATGCCGGACTGCTGGTCATCAGTGCCCAGGGAGATGTTCAATGCTCCATGTAAAATGAAGCTACCTCTCCCTATCACTTACCTTCTTCAACCTTCACAAACTTACACATATAAAGGTGTATATGTGTGGGAGGTTTTAATAGAAATTGCAGAATCAGATGGAATTCAGTATCTGATTAAATGAAATACAAATGGAAAATGATGAGATTCAGAGACTGACTTAATTCAGTGGAAGAAGGAGGCCAGATCCAGAAAAAAAACACCAGAAGAAAGTAATTGCAATAGGTCTGCCGAAACTCTGAGACATGTGTTAGGCTACTACAAGGCAACAAGTGAAGCTTTGAGCCAACTCTCCATATGTCTGATGAAATATAAAAGGGGCAGGCAGAGATGAATCCAGTTGTCATCTACTGCCACACAGACAAATAACAAAATTTGTAATAACAGCCATAAAAGCTACAATTTATGGAGTGCCTATTCTGTACTGAGTATTTCATATATACTACCATTTATCTCTATGGACCAACCTATTTATTCCTTTATTTAGATTACTTTATGTTTAATGATTGAAAATGCATATGAATATTTTAAAAATAAAATTCCAATAGCATACACCAACATAAAACTCTCAACTCTCAGAAGCTAAGAATTTTGTTTTTTTTTTTTCTTTCTTTCTTGCTCTTATTTTTGGTGCTAGAGATTGAGCTCAGGGCCTTGTGCATGCTAACCACATTCTCTACCACTGAGTTTTGCCCTTAGCCCCTTCCTTCAGTGTTGCTCATGATTATTATTATAAATAAATAATAACATTTATTTGGACTCCCTTACAACAGAGATTAGGAATTTGGAGTGTCTACATTATCTTCTATCTCCTCTCTCTATTCCATATGCCCATTTTTTGTTTGTGTGTGTTTAGCCCTTAATATGGTTACTTTTATCATGACTAATATTCATAAATTTCTATATTTTGACTTTTTAAAATTTCTTACATACATGACAATAGTGGAGTGCATTACATTCATAATATTTTGACTTATGAATTCCATGTTGGGAAATTTATTTGTTCTCTTTTCTTTTTCAATACTCTTTTCTCCCTCTGCCTCTCAATTTTCAAAGGAATGCTATTCTTTTACATTGTGTGTGTGTGTGTGTGTGTGTGTATAAAACCTCCATGCCTTATTAATCTCTTTGATTATAAAAATGGAAGTCTAATAAATAGCATTTACAATATGTTCATATTCCCATAAAACCAAGTAGTGTAACTGGATCCCAGAGAAAGGGAGTGCACACCTGTTATCAAAGCCAGACTCTTCCAAGTGAGCATGTGTCAACATTTATTTTTTTCTACCTTCCCTTGCTTTTGAGTCATTCTCCGTTTCCCTTGTTTCTTGTGCCCATTATCACCTTGCATGTTTCATTCATTTTATATTTGGCTACAGTATTTTTTTTTTAATTTTCATGCAGGTTTCATGAATGGTAAACTCTTTGTTTTGGGGAGCAGGAGGTACCGGGATTGAACTTGGGGGCCCTCCACATCTCAGCCTTATTTTGTATTTTATTTAGAAACAGGGTCTCACTGAGTTACTTAGAAACTCACTGTCACTGATGCTGGCTTTGAACTCAAGATCCTTCTACTATAGCCTCACCAGCTGCTGGGATTATACAGGTGTGCATTATTGCACCTGCTCAACCCCCACCTCCACTCCCATGGTGCATGCCTATAATCCCAGAAGCTTGGGAGGTTGAGCAGGAGGATCACAAGTTCAAAGCCAGCCTCAGCGATGGAGAGGCACTAAGCAACTCAGTGAGAGCCTGTCTCTAAATAAAAAAATACGAAATAGGGCAGGGGATGTGGCTCAGTGGTCAAGGGCCCCCAAGTTCAATCCCCAGTACAAAACAAAATAAAACACAACACAAACCTAAACTTTATTTATTTTTCTTATCTGATCAATTGATAGTTTAGCTGGGTATAAGAACTTAAGACCTAGGGTTCTAAGACCTTAGAACCTAGGGTTCAAAGACTTTAAGACCTAGGGCTCAAACTATTTTTTCTTCCCTTTGGAAACTGTTCAATTTTTTATAACAACTAGTATTGCTGATGAGAACATGAATGTAAATCTCCTTTTTTTCCCCATTGCATTTAAACTATTTTTTCCTTTCTCTTTTAAATTCTTGGAGAACTAAAATTTCACCAGTGAGTATTTATTTCCTTAATTTAACAAAAACATATTCTCTCCCCAACTTAGTTTCTCTGATACTGAGATGTCTTACAATTATTATCAATGTCATAGCTTGACTGGCAACAGTTTTTCCTTGCAAGGACTACATAAAATAATGGAGCATTTTATAATCAATGTCTTCTGAGATTTGATAAAATATGGCAATCTGCTTCTTGTTTTTGAATTTCGATTAGCACTTAGTGGTCTTTTCCATCTGGATATTAATGTTTGGATTATTTTCCTCCTGGACTCATGGAAATGTTCTTTTATTCTTTCTATTATTGCTTTGATCCTATTGTATTTATTTTGCTTTTAGAAAATCCTATTTGAGGTATTAGACCTCTTGTCTCTATTCTTTAAGTGTTTCTTAAAATTTTTGTCTGCTATTTTGCCTTATGTAGAGGCAAAATACATAATACATAAGGAATCTTATGTATTATGTATAATATAATAATATTATATAATAATCTGGAAAATAAAGTAAGGAATCTTCCCAAGATTCCTTACTTTATTTTCCAGATTATTAACTAGGCTTTAAGCTATGTCAATTTTATTACTTTGTTTGTTTTGTTGTCTTTTCTTTAAAAAAACTTTGTTATTTCCAAGAAACTATTCTTTTGCTCAGACTATTCCTTTTTCATAGCTGTCTGTCCTTGCTTTATGGATGAAAGATTCTCTTGAATGTCTTCCAAAATATTTTTGATAAAAATCCTCTTAAATTCCTGTCTATTTCCTTAATTATCTGCTTCCTACAGTCCCAAGTGCTTTTTCTCTTCTCTTTGTTATTCCATTTACAAATTATTTACTGAATGTCTACAATGTACAGAAATTATTCTAAGCACTGTAGTTACAATAGGGAACAAAACAGGATGGAAGTAGAGGAGAAAGATTTGAGAGAAATAAAAGAGGTAGAATTTATAAGTGTTTTTGTTTATTTTTGGTTTTTGCCTGAAGAGAGATATCTGGAATTTCTCATTTGGGTAAAATTAGATGGAGAATGATACCATTCATTAAAATAAGGAAAACAATAGGAAGAGGGCCAACTTTGAGTGCTTTTTTTTTAATGGAAAAGAATTGGTAAATTTAGATTCAAACACTGAGTTTCAGGTACCTGTGACCCATTCAGAGGAAGACATATAGGCAACTGTGATAAGGGCCTAGAATTTTGGAGAGGAGATAATCTCAGAGATATAATTTGGAAATCATCAATTTATTTGTTGAAGCACCCTGGATAAGGCAGTTCATAAAATTTATAGATAGAGAAAAGTAGAAAGTCAGGAATGGAAATATGTCCCCAGTCATGGCAGACCTATAGTTTTGATTTATCCCAGGCAGATAGGAGACTCCTTTGGATTGGTGTAATCCTAAACCTGGGCCCTGAGCATTGCTCTAAACCCTACTTCTCTTACTCTAACTCCTACTCTGCCAGTACCCACAATTCTGGAGATGACTTTGATGGTCCTAGAACTACCCAAATAAATATTGCCTTATTTGTATACAGAGTATCTCAAACTTCCTAGAACACACTATCTCTCTCATCACCACCAGCATAGTGACTCTATTTTCCCAAGTGCCTTAGGCACTCACAACCAATTTACCCACAAAGTGACACAAAGCCTTTGTTATCATTGGCTGTTTTAGCCCTGAGAAAGGTGAGGTCCTCAATGAGACATGAGGCAGGCATTCTTTGGGATCCTTCTGCCTTATTTTTTCTCAAAGTACACAGCTCACTTGAACTGCCTGTCTGCCTAGGGCACAAGGAACACAGAGCAAGTTCATTGCCATTTGGTTAATAGTTTCCTATGGAAATAATTGGGACAGACCAAGTTCATTGCCATTTGGTTAACAGTTTTCTATGGAAATAATTGGGGTAGGAGCCAGCCCCAACCTTTGGGGGGGCGGCATTTACTAGTATGCCAAAAGAAAAAACTTACCATGAATTTAAAGCATTAATTCCTAGAAAATTAGGAAGACAAATTGGCAAACAAACTGTTTTCATGTAGAAAGGCAATTTTATCTTATACCATTCACTTTGGGTTTAAAATTTAAAAATTTAAAATTTAAAAAATTAGTTTGAGTTTTAAAGCTTCCTTTTTTTTCTGACTCCCAAGTAATGATCAACTATGTAATAATTACAGATAAGACTGCTCAAAGCCTGTCTTCTGTAAAGCAAACGGTTATTCGGTCTCTCCAAAAGACAATACAATTACAATGATGAAGATAGCATCTCTTTTCTTTGAAAAGATACAGGAATAAAGAAAAAAGCACAGGAGGTCGAGGAGAGTGTTTACTCTGTGGTTTGAGTTGAACTTTCCCCTTTGCTACAGCGCGTTGTATTAAATCCTGGTTCTGTCCATATGAAACTGTCATTTTGTTTTGTCAGCTGCTGACATTCCACTTTCTCTGGACTACACATGCTGGTCTTTATGTGGTCCCTCATTGACAGGTGCAAACACTGGACTGCTGAACAATAGATGGAGGTGGATATGAATAGCAATGTTAATATGAAAGTAGGAAAATGTAAATTAAATAATCATAAAGGCAATATCAAATTTGTGATTATGAATAACTGATAAGTATTTCTCATTGTATTTTGAATTTACATAGATTTATAACTAAAAGCTCATAAGATTCATTAATAATGGAGTCTGTGCTTCTTACATTTGTTAACACTTCGGATACTTTTTTAAAAAAATTAATAATCTAAAATTAGGAGTCAATAGTCTGGGTTTGTAATAACAGATGAAGCACAATTATGTTTATTAACTACTGTAAGAGATACCATATTCCTTACCATATTCTCACGTCTCTGTTCTCTTTTTTTCTTATCAAGAGTCATTCTATTCTTCTATTTCTCTTATTTTATATGACCATCCCTCTTCTGAAATTGTGGCCATTCTTTTTTTTTAATTGTTTCTTTTTAATTAATCTATTATGTCTAAATGGATTCTAACTGACAGTAGAATCCATTTAGACATAACTTGGCCATTCTTTCTGGACTAAGTGAAAAGTAATTTTGCTTCTTTGTTTCTTTCCCTTTAAAGTATTAAATATATTACTATCAAAACAATCTTCCTGATTTATCATAAAAAAGATGATTTTTCCCTCCCAAAAGAGTCACTAATTTTGATTTTCATATTAACTTCTTTTTTAGCCTTCCAACAAACAGCTACTTTTGAACACCAATAATGTCCCCATGCTTGGAGGTTAGTGAGTTAAGAAGGAAGAGTTAGAAACACAGGGAAAGAGGAGACCCAGCCTTGCATTCTTAAAATTTGGGCAGAAGAGACTTGAGAATTAGGAACATTGAGGATAAGAGATGAGGCTGTGTGCCATTAAACACTTCTCACAGAGGCTGAAAGTCAGAAAAAAAGTTATGACTTTTGAGTTTTCCAACAAAATCACTAACCTAGGGAAATCTTTCAAAAACAGGACAAGACTTTCCTCATTCGATGTGCTCCATGGATTCTACTGCAGATCTGCCAAGGAGCTCTGAATCATTTTGGTAGAATGATCAAAATGTGAAGCCATGTAGGATCCATGCTTGTCTGGGCTTTGTGCAAATCTCAAATGTGTCTTCCTGAAGATCCAATAGACTACAAAAGTCCAAGTGGGCTTTTCTCCTCATCCAATCCCAGAGCCTCCTGAACGTTCTTTTCACTGACGATAATCAGATACATAGCAGTAGCATACACATCTTCTATTAAATTATCCAATCTAAAAACTATAATAAGTATACTTCCACGGTGAAATTAAAGATAATGAAGCCATTGTATAATATAGCAAAGGAACAGAAATTGTGTCTCAGCAGGGTACTTGTAAATTGACAGGGATTGGTTAAGCAAATAGTGCTAATTCTGTGATTGAAATATTGGACACAATTGCTTATAGATATTAAGTGGCATGGAACAATGTTCCCCAGATTGTGTTGAAAGTGCAAAGTCACAACACTCGTATAAAAGAAAGGCCACAAGAGGCTTATAATGGCTATCTTTGGGAGGCAGGATTTCTTTTTTGAGCCAATTTTGTACAGTGAATATGGATATGTTCATATGTTTTATATGTAAAAATTTCAGGTGTCTGGCTTCTACTTAGAAAGCAAAAAATGGCACTTCAACACAAACAGTAAGAAAAGTCCAAATGACAGCTGAACTCATCAGAGAGCTGACCTCACACCCAAGTAACCTGAATTTTATCAGAGAGGCAGGAAATGTTAAAAAGAGTAAAATGGAAAAACTAGAAATAAAAAAGACAACAATGAAGAATTTTGAGGGCTTATCATAGGTTCTATACAGCTGAGGAAAACAATTCCTGAATTTGAAGATAGAGTTTTTAAAAATTTCACAAACTGAAATAGAGAAAAACAAGTAACTCAAAGTGAATGAGCAGATCATAAAAGAGTTCTGTAAAAATATCAAATAATCTAACATAGACACAGTCATGTGTCATGGGTTTCACTGATACTTTGGTTCATGGTGGGGGTGCTGCCCATATCATAGTATATACCGTATGAACTAGGTATAGAGTAGCCTATATCATCTAAGTTTGTGTAAGCATACTTCATAATGTTTGCACAGCAACAAAATCATCTAACAATGCATTTCTCAAAACATATTCCCATGATTAAGTGATACATGATTGTATTTGAAGGCAAAGGTGTAATTAAAGATTATAGTCAGAAGTTAATGAAAGACAGCAAGCTACAAATTCAAGAAACTGAATCAGGATAAAGAGAAAGCAAAGATAAACTCTTGAAGTTATTCCAAAATAAAAGATACATTATAGACACAGAAACTAAATTTACAGCAGGCTTCTTTGTCAGAGACTATGTAAGCCAAAAGACAATGTAGTCATGTCATCAAACTATTATAAGAAAACAAAACTCCCAACCAAAACTTCTATGCTCATAAACATCGGTTTCAAAAATGGAGGTGAAATAAAGGTTATTTTTCAGACACAAGCAACAACCAAGAATTTATTGCCCTCAGACCAAAAGAGAATATGATACCAGACAGAAACTTAGACCTACAGAAAGCAATTAAACCTTCAGAAATGGTCTAATTGGCATCAAATACCAATCTTGCCAAGACAAATTCTATCAATTTGTTACCTCAAAAAATATCTATATTATAAACTTTAAATGTTTTTGAAGGATAAAACTGTACCTTTGATGGAAACATTAGAAAAGATTATCCAAAGGCATTTGGAGCAAGATGCATGGACAGATATGAATTTTATAGTAGCATTTTGGAGGGCTCTTAAAAAAGACTATTGCTGAAGACTAAGATATTTAGTGGGAGAGTTCCAGAGGTTCCTAACAAATTGAAGTAGATTTTTTTATTTTAAAAAATTTTAAAAAATTTGTTCTAGGCGTGGAGCCACTGCATATGCCACCAGCACAACCTCGCGGCACCGTGAGGATCTGGCTGCCCACCTTGTCCTCTCTGCTGTATCCTCGGACTTGTTCCAACAATCTGTTAAAACAAGGCGGATTACTATGAAGTTCTAGGCTGCAGAGACATACCTCACCCAAGGAGATGAAAAAGGAATATCCGAAACTGGCACTAAAGTGGCATCCAGCTTAGAAAAATCCTGAGAATAAAGAAGAAGTAGAGAGAAAATTCCAACAAGTAGCTGAGACATAGAAGGTGTTATCAGATGCCAAAAAAGGGGGCATCTATGATAAGTATGGCAAAGAAGGCTTAAATGGTGGAGGTGGGGGTGGAAGTCATTGTGACAGTCCATTTGAGTTTGACTTCACATCTGGAACCCAGTGAGGTCTTCAGGAAATTTTTTGGTGAAAGGGACCTATTTTTGTGCCACTTCTTTGAAAACCCATTTGAAGATTTTTTGGGGGAACTAAAGGGGTCCCTGAAGAAGCAGAAACCAAGGCACGGGCTTGTGTTTCATTGCTTTCAGCGGATTTCCATCATTTGGAAGTGGATTTTCTTCACTTGGGTCACTAGATCACGGTGGCCTTACTTCATTCTCTTCTACATCATATGGCGGCATTGGGTTGGGTAACTTCAAATCTATATCAACTTCTACCAACATAGTAATTGGGAGAAAAATCACTACAACAAGAATTGTCGAGAATGATGAAGAAAGAGTACAAGTTGAAGAAGAAGGCCAGTTAAAGTCCTTAATGATAAATGGTAAGGGGCAGCTGCTACTCCAGGATAACAAGTAATTCAACGCACTCATTTAACAGAAATGTTAAACTATTAAAAAAGCACCATTTGAGGACTAACAGGAACATTTTTTTAAAGATTTCAGATGAATTTAACTTTTAATATAATTGTACCTAATCTAGAGTATTTACAAACAGCTCGTCGGAACCCCTATGTGTCATAGACTTTTGAATTTATTATTGGGACCACACAATAGGACCGTATATATATTTTTTGTCTTTAAAATTGTTGTAATCCCTGTACGCACTTTGTTTTTTTATTAAATGTGATCCAAGGTAAGCCTTGACTTTGAGTAGTGCTACTACAAGATTGTATCCTAACATCAGCATGGATCTGCTTTCCATTGTGTTTGACATGTAAGCCAACTTCAGCCTGCTGGGAGCTAACATTGCCAGGATGAGTCACCTATAGAAATATTTCTTCCCCAAGTATTTAGTAATGAAAGATATTAATGCATTCATGGTAATACATTTCTGGTTTAATATAAATTTTAAGGATGTTTTCTAGTTGTGCATGAATGCTGGCAACTTAGTAAAGTTTTGACAATTGTTTAAATATGTAATGTTAAGCCTTAGGTTTAAAAAAAGCTGGTAAACTGGGTCTTTGTCATTTGTTTTAAAAGAAAAGAAATGTGAAAAAAAATTGTTCTGATTAGTTATACATGCAACAGCTTTTTTAAATTTAATTTTTAGTTTTAGGTAGACATAGTATCTTTATTTTACATTTATGTGGTGCTGAGGATCGAACCCAGAGCCTCATGCATATAAGGCAAGCGCTCTACTACTGACTCTACCACTAAGGCACAACCCTAGCCCGGTGCATCAGATTTTTATTGACTACTTCTCAACCAGCTGTTGAGAAGTACTTCAGTCTAAAATATTTTCTGTTGTTTTTTTAAGATTCTGTTCTCCTAACTCTTCCAATGGTTATATAAAAAATCTCAATCCTTATATTGATGTCTTTCTAATCTTTTTTTAAGATCTTTTTTTTAAGATCATCTTGAAAGTATGCTTATGATTTACTTAATGTGAACCAGATAGAAATGTTATATATTTTGATTGGAATCCACTTGCATATTCTCAAATTTATACTTGAGGTTGTTTAAGCTCATGTCCAGGTCTGGTAACACGAATTTAAATGCATACTGTATATATGCAATCACTGAGTCAAGTGGAGTCCATAACATTCATGGCATTGGGTATAGATGATTCTTTTTTTCTATTTTGCAATTTTAAATTCATTTTCCATTCCAGTTCAGGAAGAGAAAAAGGAATTATTTGCAACTAATGTGATGAGAATCATGGACTTCAGTTAATCTGGTGACTGAGGTGTGTGTGTGTGTGTGTGTGTGTGTGTGTGTATGTATACATTCAATAGAGAAATGATTCCCACGCTGAGATTGGTGAAGTATATCCTCAAGCTATTTTAACGAGTTTTGAAGCTTAAATAAGTGTGTGCCTTTGTTCCTTAATTAAGCTGCACAGGCTAATAAAATTTAACTCTTTGTATTTACCTAGAATTAAATCAGTTCAGTGAGATATTAATAATTATCTGAGGTTGTTCAGATATACAAATTGGAAGTAATATGTGATAAGTAAGTAAAGCAAAACAAATAACCTTAATAAGTTCAGTTTTCTGTTTTGTTTTGGTTTGGTTTTGATACCAGGAATCGAACTCTGATGCGCTTAACCACTGAACTACATCCCCAGCCCATTTTTTATTTTTGTATTTTGAGACAGGGCCTCACTAAATTGCTGAGGCTGTCTTTGAACTTTCCTCCTGCATTAACCTCCCAAGCTGCTGGGAATACAGGTGTGTGCCACAGCGCCCAGCTCAAGTTCAGTTGCCTTGACAGAGATTGCATTAAAGGAAAAGAACACAAACAGGGTATTAAATGAAGAAAAGTTTAACAACCATCATCACTCCTAAAGAAAAAATATGGGTTGTATTTTAAAGTCTATTGATGAGTTTCCAGGTTGGAAAGGTGGGACCTGAAGAATCTAGGGCTGAAGACACCAGGATTGGAGAAACTGACAAGTTGGTAGAACTGGATTTAAAATGACTGGCCAATAGTCCAATGCCAGCGTCAGAAGGGTACAGCCATCTTTGGCCTGGCTCTGGCAAACATTGATACCGAAAGAGTTCACAGCATACAGCACCAAGCAGCAGCATTGGCATGTGCAATAATGGCAATCAGGATGAGTGACAGCATGTCAAATGCTCAGTCTTCTGGGGAGAAAGACCCAAGACTAGGCAAATGACCTAGTGTTCAGGGCTAGCCTTAGCTCCCAGTGGGAACTGGAGCAAAACCCACAGCTGAACCCCAGATAAGTGGAACAAAGCAGCACCATGTCACAAGAGGTAAAATGGGTCCCTGTGTGTCCAGCATGACGCTTATGTTACCACCCAGTCAATGTCACATGCAGTCAGAACCTAGCATCTGCCCACTGCTGAGAGTATGTGGGGAAAAATGGGAAATTATCCAAATCTCAGATTTATCTATTCCTGACTTACAGAGCAAAATCTTTAGTCCTTAATTTAAATTATGCTAAAATAATATGAACTTCACAAATAAAATGTTATGATTGTTTTTCAGCAAAATAAAGAAGAGAAAAAGCACAAAATCCCTCAAGTGATGTTTAACAAATAATATTTTTTCATTTGTGCAACAAATATTAAATATTATTTTCACCAAGATATTTTCAGCTCCAAATATATTTAGAAAGTATAAACTTAATTCATCATTATTTTAATTACTTTAGTTCATTTATATACTTATATAAATGTGTGTATGTGTATGTATATATATATATACACACATACATTGATCCCAGAATAAAACAATGTAGAATATAAGATTTACCTTTCAGTTGAATCTTAAATGAGCAATAGGATATTGCTCAGGTTTTCAATTTTGGCCTCTGAGATCAGACTCTAAAGATGAATTCACTTTAAATGTGGCAAATGAAAATTTTGATTTTAAAATAAAACAAGTAATTGTGGTGTGTTATTTCAGTTATCTCCACATTTTCAAGTTATTTATGCTAATGAAACAAAAATCCAGTATGATAAGTGAAATTTTTGTGTCAACACAGTCCACCAAAATACAGAAGGCACCTTTGACAACCTCTGAGGACCACGCATGCGTGCAGATCATTCTCTCTCTCTCTGTATTACTCAGTTGCTCAAAGTTGCCAGATCAAGAATGAGCAAAGGGCTGCCTTTCTCACATTGCTCTGAAAAACCATTAACAGCTTGATTTATCAGGCCAGGCCAAAAGAATGAAATAATCAAACAATGAACAGTTTCTATTATTTTCTTTTCTGTTACAGTTCATTTTAAATTTCATGTGCAATTTAACCAAACAAAAGTGTGGCATGGAGAGGAATTGTAAATTTCAGAAGGCAATAGTTTTCCTTTACCTGCCTAGTCTACAATAATAATTCTATCTCCTATAATTAATAATTTTCTAAAAAATTACTAGCTTGAAGGCTGACCATGGTCAGAATCACAAAATGATGGCAAAAAATATTTTACTGAACATTTCTTGAATGTTAAAAACAATATTCTAGAGCTTTTATTCAAGTCTTTTGTCTGGACAAATTGCTTTATTGCGAGAACTCTAAGAATGGGAACACAATTGACTTTGTCCCTTGTCCCATTTCCCACACAGAAGGGCCCTGATGCTTTCTGCAGATCTAAGCACACACCATATGTTCCATCCATATAGACCAGGTTAACTCATGGAAGCTCAGAAGTCTTCCAGGGAAGCATTTACTGGGTGCAACCTTAATTAACTAATTACTTAGGGTAGGGTTAGGAGGGGGAGGAAAACCTGGGAATCAAATTTAACCTTGATACGTGAAACCTCAGTATTTGAAACGTTTTACAGATATCAAAAAATAAACGTTACCCAAGGGCACTGTACAAACACAAATTTTATGTTGTGAAATCTTGCATACATAGAAATCAGACGGCAATGTTCATATCATGTTTTTCAGACTGGCTAAACACTCAGTTTATCACTGAGTGCTCCGCTGTGTGCACCATGTGCCCTGTTCCCACCAAATGACACAGATTTCAAAAAATAAGTATGATTAATGAGATAAGTTAAATGACTGATGTAAAAAGTTCCTGCAGCAAGCTCTCCATTTGGTCATTTACACATAGTAAATATTGTAAAACCCTTTAAAGATAATTTTTAAGAGGCCCAGCTACCTCTACAGAATTAGAAGCAGAAAAATTGTAACTGGAGTATGTATGTATAGTGTTAATATACACTGAAGAATTAGCCACATGTATAGGAGAGCTTATAAGAACAGAAATAGTATCAATATTATTGTTAACAATAATAATGTATAATGTATGCAGATTATATAATGATAGGATTAATAGTAGTGAAGACCTAGAAAAATATATTTCACTTTACATCGAGTCAATTAATATAAAGATGAAAATAACAGCTTAGGCCACCTTCCCCTCCCCCAGTCCAATTTTTACTTATTGTTACACATTAACTTCAGAGTCTCTCCAGCAGACAAAATGTCCTGTTAAGCTCTGGAAAAATCCAGATAACAATCATTACAGTCAGAAGAAAAGAGTGTGGCACTAGAGAAAAGCCTATCGAAATGACACCTCCTCAGACAGAGATCCTAAGTCATCTTTGTCTTTTCTTTTTTGGTGCATTTTTAGTGGGGGGAACACAGCAGGTATCTCCACTCCTCATGCCTCTGACTTCAGATGCTCAGGATCTATCTGTAAATTGAGGACACTGGAGCTTCTGAGCTGGAATTCTAGGGCTCCTGTTGTGGAGACTTGGGCGCCTTCTGCTATGGCTGCCCCCTGCTGCTGGGATTTTGAGATGGGAGGCTCAGCTGCTTTGCCCCAATTGCTGGCCCCACTGTGCAGTCCTTCCAGGCCCTTCTAGAGCCTCCGACCACAGACCCCTGCCACATAACCGATTTCATGGCCACCAACTTAGCCTTCTGAGATGATGTGCTGCCTAGCCACAGGCTCAACAAGTCCAAAGCTTGAGACTGGAGCCCCTTGAAACAGGCTAAGTCCTGGACACATCCCGACAAAAAAATTTCTTAAATAACTAAGTGCTTAAGTTGTTTTTCAGAAGAACCTCCAGAATTTACTCAAGGACATTTGAAGCTGGCTTTTCGAGAATGGACATGCGCAGGCAGAGCCAGCTCATCTGGTCCCAACGAACTTTTCACCACACAAGCTCAAAATCCCTGCTGCAGAACACAACTCCCCAATGGAAAAAGAAACGAGCAACCTGTCAAGAGAGATGATGACCCTTTGCTCCTATGCAAAAAAGCTTAAAACTTCCCCTTCTCTCCACCCAATCAACAAGCAGCTTTTTCTCCCTCACTTCCTAGGAACACTGACATCCTCTTGGGAAAGACTAAAAAGGGCATGCTGGGTAACAGCCAGATCTAGGTGAGATTCAGGTGTGTTGAGATGGTCATCCTGGTTGATGCTGGGCTCTGGGATGTGAGGCAGTAGTTGTATTAGAGCTCACAGGACAGGTGCACACCTAGATGTCATGAAAGGTGGTTGAGAGGGGCAATGTAAGCAGTTCTTACCTCTTGAGGAGGCTCTTCCTTTGTAGTTTTCTTTGAAAGCTTCACTTTTTTAGTCCTAACAGGTGATGTACTACGAGCGGCAGCAGAGCGTGGCCTCAAAGGTGTCGTACTCCTGGATAAAGTCCCAGAATGGGAGGGCCATGGGGACAAAGAGCCTTCTCTTCCCCAGCCTGTTTTCAGGTTCTGACACACAAAAAGAACCAACTTAGTCATTCTCATGTCATTCCTCAGATCTATGCCCTCTTCCCTCCCCTGAGTGGGGAACTCTGAGTTGAAGTTTTTAGTCCCAAAGGGCCTGACTCTGTTCTTCCTCCCAAGGTCTGCCCTGGCCTGGCTCAATTTGCAGGCTGGGTGCAAGTCTCTACCCCCCACCCCGCAACCATGAATCCTAACATTCCCAGACACACATGCCAACAGACTGATGTGCTTTGGAAGCACCTGGGAAGGCAGGGTCCCTGTGGAGTGGGATGAGGTGATAGCTTGAGATTGTATCAGGGTGGGCTGGAGTAAGGGGAATAGGAGGAAGGAAGGAAAGGCAGGGTGTGGAGCCAGAGGAGCAGCCTACAGACAACACCTTGACCTGGCTGGTTTGCTCCTCGGCTCACTTTCTCTCTCCTCCACCTGTGCTCAGCAGTCAGTTCCTTGTTACCTATTCATACCTCTTGCTCTACTTTCAAGCATTTTTCTGTTTTAAACCCCAACATCAAACAGTGGAAAGCCTCAGTACAGTATGTATAGATTCTCTAACCCAGATGCCAAGAGAAGGGAGGCACAGAACAGATGGAGAGAGAGATTGGTTGATTAAATAAAACCCTGACACTTACACTATCGTACTTTTTTCTAAGCTCCATGTCTTCTTTCTGTTTATTAATCTGTGAAATGAAAGACCATATTATTTTTTATCATTTGTGAAAATTACAAAGGAGAATTTTTTAAAATCTTAAGCAATAAAAGAGTAGCACTTAAAAGTATTTCACTGTAGAAACTATTATAGAAATATGAGCTATATTTTTTTTTAAAGAGAGAGTGAGAGAGGAGAGAGAGAGAGAATTTTTTTAATATTTATTTTTTTAGTTCTCGGCGGACACAACATCTTTGTTGGTATGTGGTGCTGAGGATCGAACCCGGGCCACACGCATGCCAGGTGAGCGCGCTACCGCTTGAGCCACATCCCCAGCCCCAATATGAGCTATATTATTGAATGTGAATTAGAAGAAAAACAAATTTGCATCTGGAATAAAAAGCACCTAAAAATAAGTGAATTATATATATTTAAAGTTGTTAGCATTTATTTATTGCTTTAAGAATAACAGATTATAGGGACACATATTAATTATTTATGAGGTGATAATTTGATACATTATCATAATAGCTATAAATCCAAGGCCTTATTTTAATATTTTGAAAAATTAAGAATTTAATAGTGAATCTTCATAAAATAATAAAATTTTACTTTAAAATTAATTAATGTTAATTTCCAGGCACAAAAGCATTGTATCAGAAAAGTACTACCAATCAATGCTTCAATAATTTAAAGATTTTTTTCATAGCATGGATTTATGAATAATTATTTGAATTATGACTAACCTTATTTGAAATTAAATGATAGAACTAAAAGATGAGAAATACATTTAATGATTAATTTCATTGGTATCTGATTAACAATTATAATGGATATCCAAAAATCTTTCTCATCTTGAACATTGAGCAGAACACAACGAAAAGATATAACAACTTTCAGTCTGGGAGGTTAGTTACTAATGCCTATGAAGAACTGTATTATATGGTCTCAGTGGGTTTGAACTCAAGCCTAATACAGTTAAATTCCATTATGATGGTTTAAAAATAACTTTCTCCAAAATCTTCAAAAAACTATTTGCAAATTGAATCTAGCACTATATAAAAAGTATAAGAGATCATAACAAAGCAGAATTTTGCTTAGGAATACAAAAATGATTTAACATATAAAAACCACAGTATTTTTTCATATTATGGAATAAAGAAAAAAAGCAATCATTTCCATAACTTAAGAAACGGTCACTTATGATAAAAACTCAAAAAATTAGGGGACTCATAAAACTTGGCAAATGCTTTCCATGAAAAATTTATAGCTAAATCATACTTGATGATGAACTGATAAATTATACTCCCCTAAGATTGAGAACAAGACAAAACACTCGTTTTCACCATTGCTATTCAACATTATATTGGAAGTCGTAGTTATTGTAACAAGACACTAAAAAGAAATAAAACATAAAGATCAGAATGAATAAGTAAAATTGTCACTGTTTACAAAAGATCTGATTACTTATATAGAAACTCACAAAGAACCTATGAAATTATTATAACTAATAAATTAATCCAGTAAGCCTGTAGGATACAAAGTTAACATAAAAACAATTGTATTTTTGTATATCTAAGAACCAAACAATTAGAAATAAATTATAAAAACAATTTCAATTACAACAGCATCAAAAATATAAAACACTTAGGAATTTAACAAAAGATATGCAAGCCCTCTACCCTGAAAATGACAGTCCATGACTAACAAAAATTAAAAGAGAACTAAATAAATATAAAAAATTAAAAGAGAACTAAATGAATATATATATATAATTTATATATTTATATATAATATATAATTTTATATTTATATATATCATGCTTATGGATTGAATGACTCAGTCTATAATATATATGTCAATCCCTTCAAATTGAACTATAGATCTATGTATTTATTTTAAAATTATTTTTAGTTATAAGTGAACACAATATCTTTATTTTATTTTTTTATGGTGCTGAGGACTGAATCCAGTGCCTCACACTTGCAAGGTAAGTGGTCTACCACTGAACCACAATGGCAGCCAGAACTATAGATTTATTATAATCATAATCGTGCCAATTCTTTTTTGGTAAAAATAGACAAGCTATTTCTAAAATCTACATAAGAATACAGAGGATCTAGAATTTTTAAGATGATTTTGAAAAAGAACAAAGTTGGAGGAGCTACTGCTCCTGACTTCAATACTCATTATAAAACTCTGTGGTACTAGCATACAGATTGAAAATCATTAGAATTGAATAGAGAACTTAAAAATACACTGTTTAATTTTTAACAAAGATGCCAAAGCCATCAATACAATGGAAGAAAAAGCTTTTCAACAAATAATGTTGGAACAAATGGATAACTTTTCTTGGGGAAAAAATAGAAATTTGACCCTCATATCATACACAAAAATTAATATGAACCATATTGTTAAACAAAAGACTAAAATCATAATAGCTTAAAAATCATAAAGGAATGTCCTCTTGACCTTAGGTTAGACAAAGTTTCTAAATATTTATAAAGGAATATTCATCAAAGAGAATAACAGGTAAATTAGACTTTAAAACAAAAACATTTTGTCATCAAAACCATTGTTAAGAAAATTATCAGAAAAAGCACAGCTGGGAAGAAAATATCTACAAAGCATGTATCTGAGAACAGACTGGATCCAAGAAACAACTTCTGGATTGTATTGTAGTCCCATGCTTAGTTTTTAATAATTGCCAAATGTTTCCCTAGTTATCTACTTTCTCTGTATCCTTGCCAACATTATTACCACTATTTTTTCTCTTTCAACTCAACAATTTCATAGGTGTGTAGTAATATCTTATTGGTTTGCATTTCCCTCATTGTTAATATGGTTGAACATCTTTCATATGTCTCTCCATTAAAACATCTGTTTGTGTCTTTGCCAAGTTTTTAATTGGAATGGTTTGTTTTGATTTTATTTTTCCCTGTTGAGTTTTTGGAGGTTTTTCATAATGTGATATTAGCCCTTTGTTAGAATATGTCTACAAAAATTTTCTCTTCCAAGTCTGCAGCTTATCTTTTCATGTTTCACATGTGTTCTTTTTTTTTTTTTTTTCCTTTTGTGGGGATTGAACCAATGGGCACTTCACTAGTAAGCCACTGTCCTTTTTTTTTTTTTTTTTTAAATTTTTAGACAGGGTCTCTTTAAGTTGATGCAGCTGGCCAGGAACTTGTGCTCCTCCTGCCTGAGCCTCTGAGTGGCTGAGATTACAAATGTGTGCCACTGAACCTGGTTCACATATGCTTTTATGTTGCAAAAGTTTGTAATTTTGATGACGTCTGTTTGGGTCACTTCAAAATTTGTATGTTGATTTAATACCAATACCAATGCAATGATTAGGAAAAGAAGTTTTAGAACTAAAATGGTCTAGATAGGTCATGAAGGTAGGAGCCTCATCATGGGATTAGTGCCTGTTTAAGAGGAGGACAGGTGTCTCTGTCTCTTTCTTCCTTCATAAGCATGCTCCAGAAAAAGGTTAGGTAAGCATGCAGACAGGAAGAGTGGCCTCTAACTTATGAAACAGGCCTTCACCAGATACCAATGATGGCACTTTGGTCTGAAACTTCTGAGCCTCAGCACTGTGAGAAATAAATGTTTGTTGTTGAAGATACTTACTCTGCCTAGTATTTTGTTACAGTAGCTTAAGTAGGCTAAGACAAGGTCCAATTTATCAATCTTTCCTTTTATGGATTGTGCTTTTGGTATTAGGCCTAAGAACTCTTGGCTCAGAGCTCTACATTCCAAAGATTTTCTTCTCTATTTTTCTAAATCTTTGTAATTTTGTATTTTACACATTGTTATAGTTTTGACATGAGGTGTTTCCCTAAAGCTCATGTGTCAGACAATGCAAGAATGTTCACAGGTGAAGTTATTAGATTATGAGATGTGTAACTTAACCAGTAGATTAATATGGATTAACTGGGTGGTAACTGTAGGCAGGTAGGGTGTGGCTGGAGAAAGCAGGTCACTGGGGACATAGGTTGCAGTTTATATTTTGTCTCTGGTGAGCAGAGGTCTCTCTGCTTCCTGGTTGTCATGTCTGGAGCTATTTTCCTGCACCATACCCTTCTGCCATGATGTTCTGCCTCATCTTGGGCCTAGAGCTAGGACTAGTCAGCCAAGGATGGACTGAATCTCTCCCCTACAACTTCTACTCTATTGGCCTCCCTTCTTTTATTGAGACACCTTGTTTATATTTGCTCTCTAGCTTCCATATAAGATAAAAAAACATCCAGCCCTTGACTTTCTGAGTCTGGCTTATCTGGCATGATGCTCTCCAGTTCCATCCATTTACCAGCAAATGACAATTTCTTCCTTCTTTTAAAAATATGAAACACCGTATTTACTACTATTATATTCTAGAGATTTGTTATATTTATCTTTATATAATATTTTACTTTGTGATTATTTTATATAATTATTATCATTTTTACAATTTTAAATGTAATATATCTTTCATCCCTTTTTTTAGTCTACTTGTGACCATAGATCTAAAGAGAATCTTCCATTTTTTTAGATCTGACATAGTTAACCTATTATTATGTTTAATCTTCTTGGTCATGTTTGTGTTCTGATTAGTGGACATTTTTTCCAACAATTTTTTTTTCTGCACAGATTGACAGGATCATACAATTCTCCTTCTTTAACACTTTGATGTGATGAATTTTATTGATGAATCACAATGTGTGATTCTTTTCATATGGTAGCAGGTTTGATTTACTAATATTTGCTACTATCTTTGGTTTTGATATCATGGTAATACTGGCTTCACAAGATGTATTGGAAAGAAATCTCTCCTTCTTTATTTTCTGAATATAGTGTATAAAATTGATGCTAGCTTTTTAAATGTTTGGTAGAAATTTCTAGTGAATTCGTCCAGACCTAAGTTTCCTTTCAAAAGCTTCTAAATTATGAATTCAATTTCTTTATGGTTGTAGGACAATTCAGACTATTTAATCTTGACCAAATTTTGATAGTTAGTGGCTTTTAAGGAATTGCTCCATTTTTTCTAAGTTATGAAATTTATGAGCTTAAAGTTGTCTGTAGTTTCCTGGGTCATCCTGTTAAAGGTTGCACTTTCTGTGTTGTAATCCCTTTCATCATTGGCTCTGAAGGTTTTTGCTCATTTCTTCCCATATTTATTAGACTTGCTAGAGTTACATCCATTTTATTGATTTCTTTTCAAAGAATCAGCTCTTTGTTCATTTATTTTTTCCTTGTTGTTTTCCTATTTCCAATTTGATTGATTTCTACTATTGTCTGGATCGTTTCTTTCTTCCTTGTTTGGGCTTGTTTTGCTCTCCTCTTTCTAATTTCTTGAGGTAAACACTTAGATTGTTTTTTCTCTACTGTAAACAGTTGGTGCTGTATGGTTTTCTCTTAGCACTGCTTTAGCGATCTCTTAAATATTTGATATTTCTTAATTTTCATTCAGTTCTCTTTTTAAAAATTTTACATTGAGACTTCCCTTAACCCATGGATTTTGGGGAAATGTGTGGTTTCATGTCCAAGTGTTTAGAGATTTCCTTCTTGTCTTTTGGTTACAGATTTCATTTGATTCCATTTTAATTAGAAACATATTATATAAAATTTACTTATTTACTTTTTGTGGTACTGAGGATTGAACACTGGGTGTTCTACATCCTCAGTTTTTTTACTTTTTATTTTGACACAGGATCCCGATAGATTGTTGAGGCTGGCCTTGAACCTGCAATCCTACTGCCTCAGCCTCCTGCGTTGCTGGGATTGCAGGTGGGTGTCACTGCATCTGGCTAAAAGTTAAAAAGTTTAAAATGGGCTCAGAATATGGTTTAGGACATAGTGTACAGTGGTGAATGTACATAGGTATTTGAGAAAATACGCATTCTACTGTTATTGCCTGGATATTCCTTGTGACAATCAGATCCTATTCATTGCTGAGCTTTCCGGTTTTCAGTTGTTCTAGGACTTCACTGATTTGTTGTCTAGTAGTTTGATCCATTATTGAGAGGATATTTTAAATTTCCCAATGATAAATTGTAGATTTGTTTTTTTCTTTTTTTCAGCTCTATCAGTAGTTGTGTATTTTCAGACTATTATGTGTACCTATACACATTTAGGATCCTGATGTCTTCTTGGGCCATTGATATTTTTATCATTAGACAATGTTCCTCTTTGTATATGATAATTCTATTTGTTCTAGTCCACTTTATCTGAAATTGACAGGCTCAGTTCTGTGTTTTATTCTGAAATTAATGTCTAAAAACTGTCTTTCCCATTGTTTATTTTCAATTTACCTAGGTCATTGGTTTTTAAGTACATTTTCTATACATGAAATATTATTGGACAATTTTTTTTGGATGGTTCTGGAGATTTGACCCAAAGGTCTCATGTAGGCAAGGCAAGTGCTCTATTCTGAGCTACATCCCCAGTCCTTCTCAAATGTTGAGATAGGATCCCACTAAGTAGCCTAAGTTGGCCTTGAACTTGTGATCCTCCTACTTCAGCCTCCAGAGTAGCTGAGATTACATGCATGTGCCACTGTACCTGACTGGATCATGTTTTTAATCCACTTGATCAATATCTATCTTTTAATTGGTATACTTAGACTATTCACATTTATGGTAATTGTGGATACATTAGGGCTCAGTCTGCCATTTTATTATTTGTTTTCTGTGTATTTTCTTTGTTTTTAAGCCTTTCCTTTTGTCTTACCTTTTGTGGGTTACTTGCATATTTTTTTTGAATCCATGCTCTTTATTTTTATACTATGGATTGAACCCAGGTGCATTTTACCACTGAGCCCCATCCCCACTCCTTTTTATATTTTATTTACAGACAAGGTCTCACTGAGTTGCTTAGGGACTCAATAAGTTGCTGAGGCTGGCCTCCAGCTTGCAATCCTCCTACCTCAGCCTTCCAAGTCACTGAGATGATAGGCATATGCCACTGTACCTGGCTTCAATTAAGTTTTTTTTTTATTGTTGGTCGTTCAAAACATTACATAGTTCTTGATATATCATATTTCACAGTTTGATTCAAGTGGGTTATGAACTCCCATTTTTACCCCGTATACAGATTGCTGTATCACATCAGTTACACTTCCATTGATTTACATATTGCCATTCTAGTGTCTGATGTATTCTGCTGTCTATCCTATTCTCTACTATCCCCCCTCCCCTCCCCTCCCCCCTCCCCTCCCCTCTTCTCTCTCTACCCCTCTACTGTAAATCATTTCTTCCACTTATATTATTCTTCCCTTACCCCTCATTTCCTCTTGTATGTAATTTTGTATAACCCTGAGGATCACCTTCCATTTCCATGCAATTTCCCTTCTCTCTCCCTTTCCCTCCCACCTCTCATCCCTGTTTAATGTTAATCTTCTTCTCAAGCTCTTCGTTCCTACTCTGTCCTTAGTTACTCCACTTATATCAAAGAAGTCATTTGGCATTTGTTTTTTAAGGATTGGCTAGCTTCACTTAGCATAATCTGCTCTAATGCCATCCATTTCCCTCCAAATTCCTGGGAACAAATCTTTACTCCTCACATTTCAGATAGAGCCCTAATATCCAGAGTATACAAAGAACTCAAAAAATTAGACAATAAGATAACAAATAACCCAATCAACAAATGGGCCAAGGACCTGAACAGACACTTCTCAGAGGAGGACATACAATCAATCAATAAGTACATGAAAAAATGCTCACCATCGCTAGCAGTCAGAGAAATGCAAATCAAAACCACCCTAAGATACCATCTCACTCCAGTAAGATTGGCAGCCACTATGAAGTCAAACAACAACAAGTGCTGGCGAGGATGTGGGGAAAAGGGTACACTTGTTCATTGTTGGTGGGACTGCAAATTGGTGCAGCCAATTTGGAAAGCAGCATGGAGATTTCTTGGAAAGCTGGGAATGGAATCACCATTTGACCCAGCTATTCCCCTTCTGAGTCTATTCCCTAAAGACCTAAAAAGAGCATGCTACAGGGACACTGCTACATTGATGTTCATAGCAGCACAATTCACGATAGCAAGATTGTGGAACCAACCTAGATGCTCTTCAATAGATGAATGGATTAAAAAAATGTGGCATTTATACACAATGGAGTATTACTTGCATATTTTTAAAGATTTCATCATGGTTTATTGTTTCTGAATGTTGTGTTTTGTATAGTTTTTCTTAGTATATATATGTATTGTAAATAGGTATTTACAATACATATATATAATTTATCACAGTCTCCTAACATCCAGTGACGTGTAGAAATGTTATTCCAATTAGGTCTCTTTACCCTTCTACTTTTAAAATATAATTGCCTTAAGCATTTCCTCTACAATGAAGTTAACACCTTAGATGGTATTATAATTTTTGCATCAATTATGAAATTTGATTTCAGAAACCCAAGAGAGTCTATGATATTTACCCTCACTTCTGCCCACTCATGTGCTTTTCTTCCCCCCTAAACTCTGGATCAAATCATTCTCTGTCAACATTTCTTTTTTTGTGTAAATAACTTCCTTTAGTATTCTATCAGAGCAATTTTACTGGCAACAGAGTCTCTTAGTCTTCCTCCATCTGAGAATGTCTTTATTTCTCCTTTATTGTTAAAGGATAGTTATGGCTGATATATAATTCATAGTTGACAGTTCTTTTCTTTCAATATTTGAAAAATGTTCTATCACTTCTTATTTGGCCTCCAGGGTTTCAGACAAGAAATATCATTCAAATCTGCATTTCATTACAATACAATTCATTTAAATTTTTCTTGTTTCTCTCTGGCTGCTCTAAAGATATATATGTATAGATAGATATTTGGTCTTTAGTTTTCAATTATCATGTGTCTAGGTTTGGTTTTTCTAAGATTTCTCCTACTTTGAATTTTCTCAATTTCTCAAATCTATTGGTTTATGTCTTTCACCAAATTTAGGAAGTTATCAGCCATTTCTTAAATGAACTTCTGTGAGTTCTTTACTTTATTCAATTTTAGGATATGCATACATTGTCAATTCTGTGACTTATATTTTTATTTTTATATAGTTTTTTGATGAAAAGTTCTCCATTTGAACAATGTAGAATTTATAATATTTTCTTTACTTTTTAGACTCCAGTGGTTTTATTGAAGAAATCCTCTGGGCTCCATCATATGAAAATACTATCTTCCATCACTCTCTAAATCTTGGTACTTTAAAATTCTAGTCTGGGTTTTTTTCAATTTTGTCTTTGGTGTAAAGTGAGACAAAATTTCATTTTTCCTTATAAACACTGATGTTACAGTGTCATTCATTGAAAAGTTCATCTTTTGCCCACTGATTAAAGGTTCATATACACATTGATGTCTGCTTCTGGAATCTTTGTCTGTCACCTTGGCCTGTTTATCTTGCTTTATGGAAATCACACATTTTGTTTATTAATTAGCAATTTGTTTCTGAAGTTCTGAGAAGGCATCTTAGCTATTCTTGACCCTGTTTTATTATGCATATTACATGGATTATCAAATTTTAAACATACCTTCTGCAATTTTATGGGAAATAGACAAGGTGTATACATCAGAGAGAAATGATTATTATTTTTTTTTTAAATTTGAGTTTTCTAACCCAATTCTTTCCATTTTTCTAAATGCTCCCTTATGTTTCTCATTGAGTCAACATATTTTGTTAGATTTATTTCTTGTTATTTTACATTTTTTGCTACTTCTATAAATGTATATCATTTAAAAATGTCATTTTTCATTGGTGAGATTGGTGAGTGACATAGGCATAACTATGGTTTTTGGGTATTAAGCTTACAAAAGTGGATATTGACAATTTCATACATTTTATTTCCTTTCTTTGCTTTACTGAAAGGAAGCAGTTAATATCTCCAATACAATTGCAGTAAAAATGAGAGAACCAGCATTTTAATCTAGCTATCAATATTTTACCATTAATTGTGATTTTTGATAAGTTTTTCATAGATAGCCTTTACCAGATTAAAAAAGTTTTCTATTTCTAATTAACTAAGAAGTGGCTTTTGTTTTTAACCATAAGTGGATGCTGCATTTTATCAACTACTTTTTTCCCTACCACTATTTAAATAATCAGATGAATTTTCTCCACTATTTTGCACTGAATTGGAATGTCAGATTTTTGAAGGTTAAGTCTTAAATTTTCAGAATAATTTCAACTCATGTATACATTGTTTTTGGATTAATTGTGACTGTTTATTCATCCAATATTTTTGTCCGTTAAGTAATTTGGAAGTTACACTATTAGGCTTCAATTCTTCCATTTTTTAGTCTATAAATTGTAACTTGCATGTTTAACTTATCAAAACATAAATGCAATAGTTTTACTCATCTTCAAAATAAATATTGAAATACTTTAATTTTATTGTTTTTCTGTATTTTTTACACCAATATTGAGTTACAATAAACTATACTTTTACAATATTCCATCTGACGAGTTTTGAAATATGTTTACACTCTTGAAACCACCGCTATGATCAAGATAATAAATATACCAATCACTCCCAAAAGTTTCCTTTTGTGCCTTTGTAAATGATATCCTTTCCTGCTCCATCACTAGGCAACTACTGATTTGCTTTCTATCACTATGTACTAGTACTTATTTTCTAGAATTTTAAATAAATTGAACCATACAAATGTATTATTTGCTTTCTCTGGCTTTTTTCCCTCAGTATAATTTGAGATTCATCTTTGATATGGTATATAAGAGTAATCAATTCCTTCACATTGCTGAGTAGTAATAGTTGCTGAGAACATTTTTATATGAACCTTTATGTAAACATACGCCTTTATTTATCTTGGAGAAATACCTAGGAGTAGAATGGCCAGATCATATGCAAGCATAGATTTTTTAGAAGTTTTTTTAACTGCCAAAATATTTTCCAAAGTAGCTGTATATTTTACATTCCTCTCAACAGTGAATGAGAATTATAGTTGTTCCACATCCTTGACAAAAATTGACATAGTTAGGTTTTTAAAATTTAGCCTTTCTATTGAGCATATAGTGGCATCTCATTGAGATTTTAATTTGCATTTGCCTAAAGACTAATGATGTTAAGTGTCTTTTCATATCATTGTTTGCCATCTGTTTATTGAAGTGTCTGTTCCAATAGTCCACTCTTTTTTAAAAATTGAGTTATTTATCATATTATTAAATTTTGAGGTCTTTGTATATTCTACAACACAAATCTTTGGTTGGATATATTTTATAAATATTTTCTCATACGCCAAGGCTTGCCTATTCTTTTTTTAAACATTATGAACAGTGGAATTAAAAAAAACTTGATGAAGACAATTAATGCTATTTAAGGAAACTACCAAATCTGTAGTCGCTAAGATCCTCTTTTATGCCTTACTTTAGAAGTTTAGTAGTGTTAGCTATTATATCTAAGTTTTGGATCCAATTCAGGTTTTTAAGTTTTTTTGTAGTTGTATATGGACAGAATGCCTTTGTTTATTTTTATGTGGTGCTGAGGATCATACCCATGCCTCACACATGCTAGGCAAGTGCTCTGCCACTGAGCTACAGCCCCAGTCCCCAATTTCAGGTTTTTATGAGGAGTTGAGGTTCATTTATTTTGCTAAGAGCTGCCCAATTGTTCCAGCAGCATTTATTGAAAAGATTGTCCTTTACTGCATGGATTGTCTTGACACCTTGTCAGAAATCCATTCACCATATGTGACCCACAGGGTCTATTTCTGGGCTTTCTCTTCTATTTCATCAATCTATATGTTTATCCTTATGCCAATACTGCTTTACCTTCACTACTATAACTTTAAATTAAGTTTTTATAGGCTTTTAAAATTAATTTTTTATTTATATATGACAATGGAATGCATTCATATTACACATATAGAGCACATTTTTAATATCTCTGGTTGTACACAAATTATATTCACACCAATTCGTGTCTTCATACATGTACTTTGGATAATGATGTCCATCACATTCCACCATCATTTATAACCCCATGCCTCCTTCTTTCTCCTCCCACCCCTCTGCCCTATCTAGAGTTCGTCTGTTCCTCCCTTGCTCCCCGCCTCCCTACCCCACTATAAATCAGCCTCCTTATATCAGAAAAAATATTGGGCATTTGGTTTTTGGGGATTGGCTGGCTTCATTTAACATTATCTCCCCCAACTCCATCCATTTACCTGAAAATGCCCTGATTTTATTCTCTTTTATTGCTGAGTAATATCCCATTGTGTATCTATGCCACATTTTTTTTTATCCATTCATCTACCAAAGGGCATCTAGGTTGGTTCCACAATTCAGCTATTGTGAATTGTGCTGCTATAAACATTGATGTGGCTGTGTCTCTGTAGTATGCTGTTTTTAAGTCCTTTGGGTATCGACTGAGGAGAGAGATAGCTGGGTCAAATGGTGGTTCCATTCCCAACTTTCCAAGAAATCTCCATACTGCTTTCCATATTGGCTACACCAATTTGCAGTCCCACCAACAATATATGATTGTACCTTTTCCCCCACATCCTTGCCAACACTTATTGTTGTTTGTATGCAAAATAGCTGCCATTCTGACTGGAGTGAGATGAAATCTTAGAGTGGTTTTGATTTGAGTTTCTCTAATTTCTAGCGATGATGAACATTTTTTGTGTGTGTGTATTTGTTGATTGATTGTATATCATCTTCTGAGAAGTGTCTGTTCATGTCCTTGGCTCATTTATTGATTGGGTTATTTGTGATTTTGGTGTTTAGCTTTTTGAGTTCTTTATATACCCCAGAGATTAGTGCTCTATCTGATGTGTGAGTGGTAAATATTTGCTCCCAAGATGTAGGCTTTCTATTCACCTCACAGATTGTTTCTTTTTATGAGAAGAAATTTTCAGCTTGAATCCCTCCCATTTATTGATTCTTGATTTTAATTCTTGCGCTATTGGAGTCTTATTAAGGAAGTTGGGGCCTAATCCCACATGATGGAGACTAGGGCCTACTTTTTCTTGTATTAGATGCAGGGTCTCTGGTTTTATTCCTAGGTCCTTGATCCATTTTGAGTTGAGTTTTGTGCATGCACAAAAAGAGATAGGGGTTTAATTTTGTTGCATATGGATTTCCAGTTTTCCCAGCACCATTTGTTAAGGAGGCTATCTTTTCTGCAATGAATGCATGTTTTTGGCACCTTTGTCTAATATAATTGTAATTTTGTGGATTAGTCTCTGTGTTCTCTATTCTGTAACATGGTCTGCCAGTCTGTTTTGGTGCCAATACCATGCTGTTTTTGTTACTATTGCTCTGTAGTATAGTTTAAGGTCTAGTATAGTGATGCCCCTGCTTCACTCTTCCTGCTAAGGATTGCTTTAGCTATTCTGGGTCTCTTATTTTTCCAGATGAATTTCATGACTACTTTTTCTAATGAGGAATGCCATTGGGATTTTTATCAGAATTGTATTAAATATATATACAGTGCTTTTGGTAGTATGGTCATTCCAAGAGCAAAGTAGATCTTTCCATCTTCTAAGGTCTTCTTCGATTTCTTTCTTTAGGGTTCTGTTGTTTTCATTGTATAGATCTTTCATCTCTTTCTCTAAGTTGATTCCCAAGTGTTTTATTTTTTTTAAGTGTATTGTAAATGGGGTATTTTCCTCATTTCTCTTTCTGAGGATTTGTCATTGATATACAGAAATGCCTTTGATTTATGGGTGTTGTTGATTTTATATCCTTCTACTTTGCTGAACTCATTTACTTGTTCTAGAAGATTGCTGGTGGAATTTTTTGGTTCTTTTAGGTATAGAATCATATCATCAGCAAATAGTGCCAATTTGAGTTCTTCTTTTCCTATGTATATCCCTTTAATTTCTTTTGTCTAATTGCTCTGGCCAGTGTTTTAAGAACTGTGTTAAATAGAAGTGGTGAAAGAGGGCATCCCTGTCTTGAACCAGTTTTTAGAGAACTGCCTTCAATTTTTCTCCATTTAAAATGATGTTGGCCTGGGGCTTAGTATAGATAGCCTTTATGATGTTGAGATATGTTCCTGTTATACCTAGTTTTTCTAGTGTTTTGAACATGAAGGGGTGCTGTATTTTGTCAAATGCTTTTTCTGTGACTATTAAGATGATCATATGATTTTTATCTTTAGATAAGCCTATTGATGGGATGAATTACATTTGTTGATTTCTGTATGTTGAACCACCCTTGCATCCCTGGGATGAATCCCATTTGTTTGTGGTGCATGATCTTTTTGATATGTTTTTGTATTCAATTTGCCAGAATTTTATTGAGAGTTTTTGCATCTATGTTCATTAGAGATATTGGTCTGAAGTTTTCTTTTTTTGATGTGTCTATGCCTGGTTTTGGAATCGGGGTGATATTAGCCTCATAGAATGAATTTGGAAGTGCTCCCTCTTTTTCTATTTCCTGAAATAAATTGAAGAGTGTTGGTATTAGTTCTTCTTTAAAGGTCTTGTAGAACCCGGCTGTGTATCCATCCAGTCCTGGGCTTTTCTTTGTTGGTAGGCTTCTGATGGCTTCTTCTATTTTGTCACTTCAAATTTTTCTGTTTAAATTATGTATATCATCCTGATTAAATTTGGGCAAATAATATGACTCTAGAAATTTGTCGATGCTTTTGATGTTTTCTATTTTATTGGAATACAGGTTTTCAAAATAATTTCTAATTATCTTCTGTATTTCTGTAGTGTCTGTGGTGATCTTTCCTTTTTCATCACATATGTTAGTAATTTGAGTTTTCTCTCTCCTAATCTTTGTTAGCATGGCTAAGGGTCTGCCAATTTTATTTATTTTTTCAAAGAGCCAACTTTTTGTTTTGTCAATTTTTTCAATTGTTTCTTTTGTTTCAATTTCATTGATTTCAGCTCTGATTTTAATTATTTATGTCTTCTACTGCTTTTGTTCTTCTTTTTCCAGGGCTTTGAGATGTAATATTAAGTCATTTATTTATTGACTTTTTCTTTTTTTAAGGATGAACTCCATGCAATGAACTTTCCTCTTAGAACTGTCTTCACAGTGTCCCAGAGATTTCTATATATCTGTGTTCTCACTCACCTCCAAATTTTTTTTAATCTCCTCCTTGATGTCTTCTGCAATCCATTGTTTATTCAGTAGCATATTATTTAGTCCAAGTGTTGGAGGAGCTTTTATTTCTTATTTTATATCATTGATTTCTAATTTCATTTCACTATGATCTGATAGAATTCAGAGTAGTATCTCTACTTTTTTATATTTGTTAAGAGTTGCTTTGTGGCATAATATATGGTCTATTTTAGAGAAGGCCCCATGTTCTTCTGAGAAGAAAGTGTACTCACATGTTGAAGGATGAAATATTCTATTTATGTCTGTTAAGTCTAAGTTATTGGTTGTTTTATTAAATTCTATAGTTTCTTTGTTCAGCTTTTGTTTGGAAGATCTATCCAGTGGTAAAAGAGGTTGTGTTAAAGTCACTCAAAATTATTGTGTTGTGGTCTATTTGACTCTTGAACTTGAGAAGAGTTTGTTTGATGAATGTAGATGCTCCATTGTTTGGGGCATATATATTTATAATTGTCAAGTCTTGTTGGTGTATGGTTCTCCTGAGAAGTATGTAGGGTCCTTCTTTATCCCCTTTGATTAACTTTAGCTTGAAGTCTACTTTATTTGATATGAGGATAGAAACCCCTGCTTGCTTCTGCAGTACATGTGAGTGGTATGATTCTTCCCAACCCTCCACCTCCAATCTGTGGATGTCTTTTCCTATGAGATGAAACTCTTGGAGGCAGCATATTGTTGTGTCTTTTTTTTTTCCTGATCCAATCTGCTATTCTATATCTTTTGATTGGTAAGTTTAGGGCATTAACATTCAGGGTTATTATTGAGACATGATTTGTATTCTCAGCCATTTTTGGAATTTAACATGACTCAGTTTCTCCTCTGATCAGGTTTTCCTTTAGTGTAATACCTCCCACTGCTGATTTTCATTCTTGTTTTTTATTTTCTCTTCATGGAATATTTTGCCAAGGATGTTCTGTAGTGCAGGCTTTCTAGTTATAAATTCTTTTGTTTATCATGGAAGGTTTTTATTTCATCATCAAATCTAAAGCTTAGTTTTGCTGGATATAACTGGATATTCGATTCTTGGTTACATTAATCTCATTTTCTTTCAGAGCTTGATATATGTTATTCCATGATCTCCTGGCTTTGAGGGTCCAGGTTGAAAAAAATCTGCTGAGACACAAATTGGTCTCCCCCTATATGTGATTTGATTACTCTCTCTTGCGGCTTTTAAGATTCTATCCTTATTCTGTATGCTAGGCATTTTCATTATAATGTTCCTTGGTGTAGATCTATTGTAATTTTGTACATTTGGTGTCCTGTAAGCCTCTTTATTTCATTTTTCAATTCATTCTTCATGCTTGGGAAACTTTCTGATATTATCTCATTGAAAAGATTGTTCATTCTTTTGGTTTGAAACTCTGTGCCTTCCTCTATCCCAATAACTCTTAGATTTGTCTTTTGATGCTGTCCCATAATTCTTGGATGTTTCTTACTACCTTCACTGTGTGGTCAACTTTATTTTTTCCAGATTGTATACTTTGTCTTCATTATCTGACATTATTTCTTCTAAGTGACCTAGTCTGTTGGTTATACTTTATATTGAGATTTTTTTTTGGTTTATTTTATCCTTCATTTCAAGGATTTCTAACTGCATTTTTTTCATAGTCTCTATCTCCTTCTTTTGCTACCTGTATTTGCTCTCTTATCTCCTTATTGGAATGATCAATTTTTGCCTGTATTTGCTCATTTAGGTCATTCTTTGATTCACAGATCTTTTTAATTATGAACCTTCTTACTCCTTCTCTGACATTTCATCAACTTTACTGTCCATGGGTTCTGTTATTGTACTATCCTGGTTTGTTTGGGGCACTTTCCTCCCTTGTTTCCTCATGTTGCCTATGTGTCTTCCTTTCTTGAGTGGATCCTGGACCTAGGTCCTGTGCAAGTTGGTGAGGGCAGATCTAGCTCAGGCCTGAGCTCCAGGGGTAGTCTGATGGTCAAAAGAAGCGGTCCCTAGCCAGAGGCTGGACTCTGGCGGGTGTCTGCAGGTGGCAGGATGGACAAGGGCCTACTGTGAGCCTGGATCCTGTGCAGGCCAGTGTGGACCTGCTCTCTTGTAGTCTGCTGGTCAGAAGGGGCAGTCCCATGCTGCAGGCTGTGCTCTGGTGGGTGTCTCACTTTGAGTTTTGGTACTAGGTTGTATATGTCTTACAACTGTATTCTTTTAAAAAAATTATTTTAGCTACCCAAGATTCTGTGTATTTCCACATAAATTTTAGGGTGGGCTTGCTGATTTCAACAGAAATGTCTGCTGAGATTTTGATTGGGATGGTACTGAAGCTACAAATTAATTTGGAGAAACTGACAAGTTTAGTAATATGCATCCTCTAAAACTTAAACATGGTATCTCTCTCCAGCAACTCCTTCAGCATTATTCTGTTATATCCACTGTACCAGTTTTGTACATATTTTGTTAAATTTATCCAAAAGTTTTTCATGTTTTTGATACTATTGAAAGGGGTGCTTTTCAAAATGTCAATTTTTGATTATTCATTGCCTATATATAGAAATATATGATTTTTATATCTTGATCTTTGCAACCTTGCTAAATTCACTTATTACTTCTAGTAGTTGGTTTTGTTGTTGTTGTTGTTGTTTTGTGTGTGTTTGTTTGTTTTTTTTGATAAATTTCTTAGGATTTCCTATATAAATGATCATGTCCTCGGGGGCTAGGGCTGTGGCTCAGTGGTAGAGCGCTTGCCTAGCATTGTGAGGCACTGGGTTTGATCATCAGCACCACATATAATACATACATAAATAAATTAAATAAAGGTCCATTGACAAATAAAAAATATTTAAAAAACAATGATCATGTCCTCTAGGAACAAAAGTCTACTTTTTCCTTTCTACACTGGATTGCTGAGAGCCACAGCAAAGTGGGAATGGCCCCTGGCATTTTGCCAATAGTACTGGTTGAGAGGCGAGCCATTAAGATGATGCTGGATTGATTCAATTGTATATTAGACCTTTACTGTCCGCCTTGGGTACCCGCTACTTTGGAGTTCTCCAGAGGATTCCCTGGGGAGTTCCCGTTGGTTGGTGAAGTTGGTAGGACTTCTGGTTGGTGTGTGGTGTGGTCCCGGAGAAGGCCGTGTGGGTGGCGTTCTCGGGAGTTCGGAAATAAAGTTTGTTCCTGCTTGAGTGGCTCGTGATTTGTGCCCAGCCAGACTGCGGCACTGGATGGCAGTTATTTCCTTTCGTTGTATCACTGCGCTGGTTAGGACCTAAACTACAATGTCAAATGCAAGTGATAAGAACAGAAATCTTTGTCTCATTTCTGACTTTAGGCTTACAACATTTAGTCATCACCATGAAACATAAAATAGCTAATTTTTTTTGTCATCTTGAGGAAGTTCATTTCTACTTCCAGTTTTCATCACAAATAGATACTGGACATTCACAAGATGTTTTCCTGCACTGTTCTGCCCTCTGGCTCTAATGTTTTACATCCTCCCCATAAGTGAGATCCACTAATTTTCATCCTATGCCCCCAGAAACCTCGTCCTCCTATAGGATAGCTGCTATCCTGGGATCTCTTTATCTAGATCAGGTGAAGGTGCAAATGAGATTCTTTGAGTACAGTTGCTCTTTATCCAAAGACCCAGGAACTAAAAAGACAAGTTATTTGTCTTCCACACAACCATCGTACCAAGATGGGACATAGGGTCAGCACTAGAGACTCCACCTGCTTTCTACAGGAAAAGAATGGGCAGCATATAGCAATCACTGATGCATAATAATTTGGAAATCCAACTAGGGATATATGGCCATATACTTGATTAGGACTGAGCCCTATTCCCACTGGAAAAACAATTACCACAAACAATAAATAATGTAAGAAAACTCCAATTTTTTGAAGTCTATAAAATTGTTTCTACTCCATATTGTCCATATTGTTTATCACACGTGATCACACGTGCTTCCTTTTTTTTTTTTTTTTTTTTTTATTTAGAGACAAGGTCTCACTGAGTTGCTTAGTGCCTCACTTTTGCTGGGGCTGGCTTTGAATATGTGATTCTCCTGCCTCAACCTCCCAAGTCCCTGGGATTACAGGTGTGTGCCACTGCCCATGGCTGCTTCCGTATCTTTGACATTTTCAGGCCAGGAAGCTCATTGTAATGCAGTGAACTAGATGGTCCCAGTTCTCTTTGCAATTTCCCTATAAATTACAAAGAGTTACTGGAAGTGGAGTAGTCCCTCTCCTGCAGTATTTTCTGTGATTCATTCTGCCCAAGCTTACGTTTTGGTTGGTTAATAAAAGATTAAAGGAGTATTTTCTCCCTGTGTACTCTCTTCTTGTAAGTTTTTAATCAGTATGGTTTAGATCTACATCCTATCTTACTAGTATGTTTGCCTGTGCCCCTTGCCAACCAGCTAGGAATATAACAGCACAACACTACATAGTACCCACAGAAACAGCCTAACATGGTTGACAGATCCATGAGAATTTCCTCAAATGGGAATCTGGAATTTTCTGCCTGAGCTCAGCATTAATGGCTTATGTACATCAAAAGGTATTAGTATAACATTGTAAAGGTGATGTGTCAAGGAAAACAATGAGTGAATAAATGAGAAGGAAGAGGATCAGAATCATGAAAGGACAAAGATATTTAACTTAACCACATCTGGCTAAGGATATTTCCTTATTAAACAAGAGAGGAAGATGATCTCAATGCGTAGTCCAAGGACATCTGGGGCTTCCAAAACTTTTAGGGGTTCTGTGACATCTAAATTATTTTCATAGTAATATTAAGAAATTAATTGCCTTTTCTTCATTTTCATGGCTTATTAAGTGTACAGTGGAATTTTCCAGAGGCTGTGTTATATTTAATCATAACACAGAATGCAGATCTAGATATGAGGATGCAACTTTCTTCAAGGAAGTCAGATATTTTTTTAAAAAATTGCAAAAATGTAAGAAGATATAAACATTTCTGTTTTGGAAAATATTTTTATAAATACTATGTTACTTATGTTTGTATGTAAAGGGCTTATTATTATTTTTAAATGATTTAAAAAATCACTTGATTCTGACTTAATTTTACGGATAGCAAATTTCAACAAAGAAAACACATCTAGGGCTGGGGTTGTGGCTCAGCGGTAGAGAGCTCATCTAGCATATGCAAGGCCCTGAGTTCAAGCCTCAGCACCACATAAAAATAAAGGTATTGTATTCAAATGAAAGAAAGAAAGAAAGGAAGGAAGGAAGGAAGGAAGGAAGGAAGGAAGGAAGGAAGGCAGGAAGGCAGGCAGGCAAAGAGTGTAAAGGGATCCGGAGACTAAAAAGTTTAATATCTACTGAAGTAAGGACCAGAAACTTAATAGTGAAAACCACATGATAGTTATTCTGCACATTGTGAGCTATGCCACATGTGTATATCATCAGCTTACTGAACTATGTATAGTTCATGCTGTCGTGGGTTACCGTTTCAACTAATCATTTTAGATATTCATTGCTTTATTACTCATAGCAAATATTAACTGAGCATCTGGCTCCATGGCAGCTCCCACATTAGGCTTTAGGAGTACAACAAAGAACAAGATGAAGTTGTTGCCTTCAAGAAGCTCACTTCAAGTAGCAAAAGACATGTGAACAGGCCATCTCTATAGAATGTGATGAGAGCTGTCAGAGGAGAACTGGGATCTATGTGATGTGAGAGTGGGCACTTCATCTGGGCTAGGAAAGCTGTGGAGGGAAGTTTTCCCAAAGGAAGTGGTGTCTGACCTCTGACCTGGAAGATGATTGGGAGCTACCAACTAGGAGAGGGCAAGTACTTCAGCACTGTAGAAACAGTACCTGAGGCACCTTGGTATGAACCTCTTGATTCTTAGTAGACGTATCTGCTGACTTCCGGTAAGGTGTATTGTTTGGGGGCCTCATTCTAATGAGCTTTGAACCTCTGTTCAAGGAAACTCTTCCTTTCACAATATTTTCCCTTCTGCCTCTCTGACTTTATAAGCAGATTATAAAGGTTAAGCAGGGCTACCAGATGTGTGGGACTATGTGGAGCACATTTGACTGACGGGTGGGCAGGGACTCACTGAGAGTCAAACAGGGTCAGTAGAACGTGCTGCTCTGCTTGCTGTGGCATATAGAGATACAGTCCCACTCAACCATTATTCCTGTTAGGTTGGTCTTAGGGGCCACTATTCCAGGAACTTCAATGTCAGTGCAGGTTTGCACAGACCCCAGGAAGCATCCCAGCTAGATGGGCAAATGCTGACACATCGCATGCAATAGGATTGGGCATCCTTGAAGCATGCCTGGAAGGGAACTCAGACCTCAGGAACTCAGTTACAGGAGCAGGTGAAAGCAGTAGTCACTTGGTGCTGGGCCCCCAGAACGGGACCAGAGCAACTCTGTACCTCCTTCCTATCTTGACTTGTTCTGAGAAATCACATGAAATGGGATGAAGGAAATTAGGCCAGGGAAAGAGAAATTGTGGTACTTTTCTGATGAGCACCTTCTCCTTCTTTTGTTAACTTCAAGATAAATAAAACACATTTGGCCTAGAAATTATAGGAAGAAATGATATTATTTAATATGTTTCTCCAAAACTAATCTAAACATACAATCACTCAAAATCCCATTGCTTACTTATACTTATTGATCATGCCTCTTCACTACCAGCTCTTCGACTTTTACACTCTACTGGAAACAGTAACAGACAAGCCTGGAACAAAAACCTCTTACGAGAACATTTTTAAGATTTTTACAAATGACTGCGGTTTGCTCCACCTTCTCCCACTTCTCCTAAATCCTGGTTTATGAACAAAAAGGAGCCCAGCACTTTGGAACAAAGGAGCCCAAAGAGCAACAAAGCCAGTCTCCCTCCAACTGCCCCGTAGAATGCCTTGGGGGTGTGAGGGGGGAAACAGTGGCCTCCCCAGGCCCCAAACCTATGTGCCATAGAAACCCTGGCCACAAGGAGAACCAATCCCTCTATTGAAAACATGAATCCTCAAACTAGTTCTAAGCATCCTGAAGGCACTGGTGCTGTTGTGGGGTTTGGGATGTGGGCTTTGGCTGCTTGGCAACCAGCTTAGGGCTCAGCAAACGTCTAACCAAGAAAAAAAACCACGTGATTGGTTCCTCTGTGGGGAGTACAATAGCACCCGTAAAATGATTATAGTTAAACAAACAAACAAACAAAAAAGGCAAAGTAATTCAAAGGGTATATCAGGTCTGCTTCTAATAAAGGCAAAAATCCATCAACTGAGTGGTTTAATTTCTTCTCTGTTGCCCTAACAAACTAGCCATGTAACATTTGCTTCCCACCCTATAAAAAACGCTTCCTCTTTTAATGACAACATTGCATACATTTGATTTTTGAAAGCAGAGCCTGGACTTCACAGAAACGGCAGAGCAGGGTGAAGGATAACGATAGAAGAAATTGGCCCAGTAGACTCAGATTATGGGGACTATTTTCATGTGCCAGGTATTTAAAAGTAAAGGGTTCAAAATAACATATTTTGTCAGCACATGGTTTTTGTGACTAGCTGCTGACCATAATTTTTCCCCATCGCCTGCTTTCCCAAGTTGGTTTCATAGAAGGCTTTATTGTAATCCAGGAGCATTGTTTCCATTAATTTCTATGACAAGGAACCCAAAACACAGGGTGCTGAGAGCAACAAAAACAGAGTTGGGGAAACAGTCATGACTTGGCACAAAGTGTGACAAGCTGTAAAAAAGCGAATGTTTCAATATCTGCAGTGGTGTGGATTTCCTATGAACAACCTTTTCTCTTCTAAACAGTATCATATTCTTTTCAAGCACATTTAGAACGCAAGTCAAGCTGTGTTTTATTTTTTATTATAATAAACACAGTCAGTTTACTGTAACAAAGACATACTAGTGGTGATCAGTTGAAAGCCCAAGTACAACACCATAAGCTGGGCGGGGGCTGGGGTGGGGGCCAGGGGGTGGGGAGTCAACTGATAAAATAAAAGACCAGCCGTCTGGAAAGTTCTCTTAAAAGAGCATAAAAAGGCAGTGTTTTCTTATGAGACCAACACAGAATGCCAAAATATCTACTGGCTTCTTTTTTTGTTGTTATTGTCACTTGTGGCAATTTGTAACTAAAAATGGAAAATCCTTCAAAATATTGGGCTCTCTCATTTGTTTTTGTTTTTAGATCTCCATCATAAAATGAAAAAAAAAAAATTGAACAGTCCTTTAAGTGGTGATCCTTATTCTTGCGCAAAATTCTACCACCTAGAAAATATATTGATTATACTGCTACTCAAGCTGTTTTCTCAAAAATCCTTGTTTAAAATGTTTGCCATGCATGCACTTACATTTTTTGATAAAGGCCAAATGAATAATTCGTTGTAAACAGTTACAAATTGGGTATATGGAAGTTTCATGATTTAAATTACATTTTTGGATTCAAATTTATTAGGGAAAAAATATAATAAATCATCTTACCATATCTTGAACTACTGATTTTTCACACTCAAGTTCATATCTTAATCTTTCTCTGCTATCCATTAACTGAAATAGAGAAGAATATTACATTTTAATTCAAGATAAGAACAGAACATCTGAAATTTCACCTCAGTAGAATTTGGCAAAACATTTTTTGATATGAGAAAAATTCATTCCTGTGTGGTCAAAGGAAAAACTAAATTTGTACAGATCATTATGTTAATGATAATATATTATTATAGGATTATTATATAAGCAAACAAATGTACACAGAAAATGCCAATATTATTTATAACCTTCCTCACCCCACCCTTCTCACAAATGTGAGACCAATACATAATAAAGCAAGTCCTAGTATGTCACAAGAGCAAGTTTGCTTTACTCTTTATATAACCCATTCTCTTAGTTTTTTGTGTTATATTTATGTGATATCAGGCCTATTCATATTGATTGAAAATAGCCACCAAAAGCCCACATACTTCACACTATTGTACCCATGTGACTTGCCTGGTACTTTAAATAATAATTCATTTGTGTGTTTTAAACACTTGTAAAATTAAACCCTTGACCTTGACATCCACTCAATTAATTCATGTACTAATTAGTTTAACAGATACTCCAAGGTCACCATCTTTGTTGTTTCAAGGTTTTTTAGTTTTCCTGGTTTATCCAAGTATCCTCTTAATGGGTCTCTCTGGCTCTACATTTTCCTACCTTCCATTCATTTTCTTCCTGCAACACAAATCTGATCCAATCACAATGTTCAAGGCTCCTCAATGTACTCTGAAGGTAATTTAAACTCTTGGCATGAATAATAATTCTTTCAAATTATGCCTTGACCTTTGTCACCCCTTACTTTTATGGACTCTTCAGCTCTAGCAAACTACACACCCTTCCCTGCTAGAGGCTTCCTCCTTGTGCTTAGGATGAACTTCCCACTCTCCCTCTCTGCTGGCTAACTCTAGCCCCTCTTCTGGGAGTCAGCCCAGTATCTTTCCTCTAGGCTTCCTGGATCTCTGACATGCCTCATTAAGTGCACCCTAGCATGCTCAGAACCCCAACTCCTGGACTGTCTCCTTACTAGAATGAAATTCATGAGACTGGATTGTATTGTGGCCACAGCTGAAGGACAGATACGTCTATCCCTGTTATTAGATTATCGGAATTAAAACACAAACGCTACTGAACTCCACATTGGATAGTGCTTAGCACACGTCAGTGGCAAGAGGTCAGCCTACCCAAATTCAGTTCCACTTTCAATTTTTTTTTTTTCAATTTGTTTTTAACTTCATTGGGAGGGAGCATGTGGCTTATCCAAAAATTTGAGTTGTCCTTTTTATTTTTCTGTTTCTTACTTATCCCTTCCCTACTCCCTAGTCTTCACCCTCTTTCGTACCCACCACAAATTCTCACCATGTGGTCTCATTTAACTCTTATTTCATTCTCTGGTTATATCAGATTGCAAACAGTTCCATGAACATATCTCACACTATAGGTATTCATACTCTGTAGTCTGGTTTATCTAAGCTCTTCTGACTTCTTACCTTGGAGTGGATCTCCCTCAGAGCAGGAAGTGGGACTACTGTTTGTAAAGCCTTACCTTCCAAATGAAGCCAGGTATCTTTTTTTTCTAGGTACACATTTCTAATATGATCATATCCCACTTCTTTATGTTTTTATCTATCCCCTAGACTGGGCATCCTTCCCAGCTGAGATCATATGTGTCTATACATGCACTTTAATTATTATTTTTTTTTCGCAGTAGCACAGTGTTTAGCACTTAAAAGTACCTAAGAAGCACTGCTGACTTGGTGAAGTATCATGGAAACAAACCAACAAATATCAGTTCTCATGCGTTCAGCAATTCTGATCTGCTTTCTAATGGACAAATCCCTTTCATTACATTATCATATTCTACACACACTAAGCCTGGGAGAAACAGGAAGGAGGGGAGAAGGGACTTGGCTGGCCCAATGGCACATAGTGGCAGAAATGGAACAGTAACCTAGGGTTCTAGAATTTTTCTGCTCAATATCAAAATGTGCCTATATTTCATGTTTGTGTGGAGTTCCAGGACAAAGAAAGAAATAAAGAGGAAAGGATTTATTTAAATGATCAAGCAGGTTAGAAGTGCTATATTTGTCTAAAGTAGAAATGTGAAATAGAAATATAATGTGTCATATACATAATTTTGAATTTTACAGTAGCTTTGTTATAAAGGTTAAAAAAGTAACTTTAACAATGTTCATTTTCCCTGCATATGTAAAATATTATCATTTTAATGTGCAATCAAATTCAAAATTATTTGTCAGCTATTTTTCATTCTTATGTCAAATCCTTGAAACCCATTGTGTATTTTTCATCACTTATCTCAAATTGAGAGTTAAGTTTTTAGATTTTTTTAAATTTTAAAAACTGTGTATATGAAAAAGTAGATTCACATACCCAAGCAATTAAAAATATACCTAAAGAATTTCCCCAATAACTGAAACAAGTATCAGTTATTCAATTTAAATTTAAAATAAACAAAATTTAGATTAAAAATTCAGTTCTTCATGAAAGACCTCTGCAATAAAAATTATAGAGCATTGAAGAAAGAAACTGAAGAAGACACTGGAAGATGAAAAGGCCTCCCATGGTTCATAAATAGGCAGAATTCATATTGTTAAAATGACTATATTACCAAAAAGTGACATAGAGATTCAATGCAATCTCCATCGAATTACCAATGACATTATTCAAAAGACTCGGGGCAAAAGGTTCTAAAATTCATTTGGAAGAATCATAAATCCAGAATAGTCAAAGCAATTCTAAGCAAGAGAAGCAATGTTGGAGATACAATGCCTGACTTAAATTATGCTACAGAGCTATTGTAACAAAAATAGTATGGTACTGATATAAAAACGTAGACCAATGGTACAGAATAGAAGACACAAACACCAGCACACAGATACAGTCATTTAATCCTTGACAAGGGCACCAAAAACATACTTTGGAGACTAGATAGACAAATGATGAGGGGAAAACTGGTTATCCGAATGTAGAAGAATGAGAGTAGATTTAAAACTCTTAGTCTGTAAATCAAAAGTCAATTTAAAATGGAACAAAGACTTAGGAATTAGACCAGAAACTTTGCAACTCCTAAGAGAAAACAGGGTTGGCACTTCAACATATAGGTGCAGACAAAAACTTCTTCAGTAGGGAGCCCTAATTACAATAATATGTATTCCATGCATGAATAATTATATCAAGATGTACTCTACTGTTATGTATAATTGAAAACAACCAGTAAAAAAAAAAACTTCCTCAGTAGGACTCTTGAAACCCAGAAAATAATGCCAAAAATTTAAATGAGAAGGCATCAAATTTAAAAGTTTATGTATAGCAAAGGAAAAAGTAAGAGTATGAAGAGGGAACCTACAGAATGGGAAACATTGTTGAGGTTACTTTTCTGACAGAGGCTTAATATCCAGAATATATAAAGAACTCAGAAAGCTTAATACCAAAAACAATAACAAAAAAAAAATAACTATCAATAAATGGGCAAATGACAAAACAGACATTTCTCAGAAGAAGAAATACAAATAGCTAACAAAAATACTAAAAAGTACTCAATGTATCAGCAATTAGGGAAATGTAAATCAAAATTACAGTAAGATTTCATCTCACTCCAGTGAGAATGGCAATCATTAAGAATACAAATAATAATAAACACTTGAGGATGAGGAGAAACACTTTTACATGGTGGGATTGTAAATTAGTACAAGCACTATGAAAATCAGCATGGACTTTCCTCAAAAAATTAGGAATACAGTCATCATTTGATCCAACTGTACCACTCCTAGGTATTTATACTACAGAATTATGGTCCGCCTACTATAGTGATACACGCATACCCATGTTTATGGCAGCATGATCCACGACAGTCTAGATATATGTCAAAATGGATGAATGGATGAAGAAAATGTGTTATATGTCCACAATGGCATTTTATTCAGTCATAAAGAAGACTGCAGGAGAATAGATGGAACATGAAAGTATTATATTAAGTGAAAGAAGCCCAAATCAGTCAAGGGTCACGAGCTTTCTCTCATATGTAGAAGATAGAAAACAAAAAGGGAAAAGTGGGGAGGAGGGGTGGTGGATCAATTCACATTATTAGAATGAAGACCAGTAGAGGAAGGGGACCCAGGTGAGAGAGTATGGGAGGGAAAGGGGAGGTTTGGGGGAATGAAATTGATCAAATTATACACATATAAATATGTAGCGATGAGGGGCTGGGGTTGTGGCTTCGTGGTAGAGTACTTGCCTAGCTTGTGTGAGTACTGTTCGATTCTTATACATAAACAAATAAATAAAATAGGGCTGGGGATATAGCTCAGTTGGTAGGGTGTTTGCCTCATATTCACAAAAGCCTGGGTTCAAACCCCAGCACCATACAAAAAAATAAATTAATAAAATAAAATAAATAAATAAAATAAAGGTCCATCAACAACTAAAAATTATACATAAAAATGTCATAATGAACCCCACTATTATGTATTATAATGCACCAATAAAAATATAAAAAAGAAAAAAATTCAGTTCTTCAGTTGCACTGGCCATATTTCAAGTGTTCAGTAGCCACATGTGGCCAGTGGCTACCCATGACCACTATAGGTCTCAAAAGCTGAGGCAGCACTTATGATGTATTGAAACTCACACAGGGTGCAACTAGTCACTCAGGGCATGTTTCTTCCTAATTGATGACTTGCCATTGACATTTTTTTGTTTGTTTGTTTTAATTCTTTATTGTACCTCTCAGAGAGTAGGAAGCTTATGGAATTTCTTTTCGATGGTAGTAGTATAGATGAGTTTTAGAAACATTTATAATAAATTGGTGTTCCCTTGTAGGTTAAGTAAAACTAGAAGCAGAGATTTCATTTTTAACCCTAGAAGTCAATGCCAAGAAGGCTGAAGTTGTCTGTTTACAAATTTACAAATTTACCCAGTAAAAAAAAGGAATCTACATCATCACCAGTGCAATGGGGTGAAGCACAAGGAAATAAAATCGTTTTGTAGAATTCAGTAATCAGAGCAATCATTTCCCAACTCTGATCTATCAGGGTAACCATTTCTTTAAAAATTAATTCTCAGATGGGCATCATTACCCTAGGTATAGGATGATTGCACGAACAGTGCATCTCTACACCGAGTACAATCAGAAAATTGAAATGTTGTGCTCTATTTGTGTATGATAAATTAAAATGCATTCTGCTGTCATGTACAACGAAGTAGAACAAATAAAAAAATAAATTAATTTAAAAAAATAGTTCTCAGAAGTGACTTTATATAAAATTAAAGAACATCCCAAATAGCAACATAAGACCTAATTGAAACATGAACCTAAACTTAGGCATATGTGGCCACTGTAATTTTGAAAATGTGGTTGGTGTAATAGAGAAACTGGATTTTTAGTACAATTCACAATACCTAAATTGTGGAGCCAGTTTAGATATTGTGAATTGTAGATGCCCTTCAGTGGATGAGTGGATAAAAAAATGTGACATATATACACAATGAAATTTTACTCAGCAATAAAAGAGAATAAAATCATGGCATTTGCAGATAAATGAATGGCATTGGAGAAGATAATGCTAAGTGAAGTTAGCCAGTCCCCCCAAAACAAATGCTGAATGTTTTCTCTGATATAAGGAGGCTGACTCATAGTAGGGTAGGGAGGGGGAGCATGGAAGGATTAGATGAATTCTAGATAGGGAAGAGGGGTGGGAGGGAAAGGGAGGGGGCAGGGGATTAGCAAGGACGGTGGGATGTGATGGACATCATTATCCAAAGTACATGTATGAAGACACAAATTGGATGTCAGCATACTTTATATAAAACAGAGATATGAAAAACTATATATATATATATATATATATATATATATGTGTGTAATTAAAAATTGTATTGCATTCTGCTGTCATTTTTCTTAAATTAATAAAAAAGGAGAGAAACTGGATTTTTAATTTTATCTAATTTTAACTTTAAAATTGATAATTTGGTTCAGTTACTGGAAAATAAATTTATTTGGAATAATCTAGGCATGAGAATCCGCTTTCTCTCCTATATGTTTTTTAGTTGGTTTGTTTGCTTGTTTGTTTAGGGTACTAGGAATTGAACCAGGGGGCTTTACCACAAAGCACTATCCCTACCCCTTTTTGATTTCTATTTTGAGACAGGATCTCTCTAAGTTGGTTAAGGCCTTGCTGAATTGCTGAGGCTGGACTTGAACTTTTGATCCTCCTGTCTCAGCCTGCCAAATTTCTGGGATTACAGACATGTGTTACTATGCTTAGCACCTGTATGGTTTTTTGAACTCTAAATACATCTTCTTCCTGTTAATTCCTCAAAAAGCAGTTTTCAGGGTGCCCTGCACTTGTGCTCAGTCCTAGGAACACAACCAGAGACTGAGCGCAGTCTTTGTCCTCCTGGAGTATGGTGGGGAAGTCTGACCATAACTACAAAGTGTTTTGAGAGCCACATAGGGGAGGTAAAAGACCCAGAGAGCTCAAAGCAGGGGCCCCTGGGTTGTGCATCAAGGACAGGAACTGCTATGGTCCTGCTGCATTAAATGTACTGGGAAATCTTGATTTTCGTGACACCAAAAAGAATTCCCTGCTTTAAATAAAGGTTAACCAGATAACATAAGCCCCATTCATTCATATACTGAAAGTGAACCAATATTGGAATGAAAAATAAGAGTGCTTATTCTTATTTTTTTAGAGAGAATTCTTTTTAATATTTATTTTTTAGTTTTTCGGCGGTCACAACATCTTTGTATGTGGTGCTGAGGATTGAACCCGGGTTGCATGCATGCACGCTACTGCTTGAGCCACATTCCCAGCCCAAGAGTGCTTATTCTTAGTAATGTAATTTCCTTACAACCATGAGCACATCTTTGGACATTCCTGTGTCCTGAAACTTCAGTTCCTTATAATCAACAAAGTTGCTGCCCATTTTACCCCCAATAAAGGGAGCATCCATACACTTGTGCATTTCCAAGACAGAACTCTAATTCACTACTACTCAAAAGAACAAGGAAATACCTAATCAAACGTATACAATGGGAAACATAAGACAACTTTTCTCTGTATCTTAAGATACTCTGAACACATTGTCATTTTGCCAATGGTACTGATATTTCAATTTAAAAGAGTCATTTATCAATGTGAAAATATTACATACCTTTTGAATAGTTCTCTGATCCTGCTCTGAAATCTCTTTGAGATTTATAATTTCATCTTCTGTAAACAAAAGGAGAGAGAGGCCAACCATGAAATTACATGCGTATGCCCTGTATTCAAGCTGCCTGCTTCAGGGCAGGCTGGGAAACCACTGGTGGGCATGGTGGACGCAAGTCCTAGCAGGACTGTGACCTTCACAACTGCCCTTGACATTCACCGCTTTCTTCCTGCTGTTCAGACGGCTGGTCAGATAGGGATTAAGAGGTAAGTTCAAGATCCAAGTGTGGCTGAGAGCTGAAAGCTATTCATCAACACTAGCAGTGGACATTTTGTTGTTAGTCACAGCCAATACAGAATGCTTTAGCAGGTGTCACTTTATAACTCAATAAGAACTACCAAAACCTGAGAAAGTACTACAGAGGAGAAATGGAGTAATGCTGGTATGGCATAACTTTATACTAAAGGAACCCCATACCATATCTCATTTGATCAATATTTTGCTATAAATTTTGTATCCTTGCTCATTACCTCCTTCTTTTCATATCAAAGATTAAGGGCGGCATCATAATCATTAACTTAAGTACAAAGACAATAGTTAAATGAAAAAAGTACTTTGAAGCAATCTAACTTTGATCATGTAAATGCAACTTTTACCAATATTTACAGTAGTAAAAGAAGGGTATAAAGTGTACCCATGAGCATCTGATTTGAATTTGTACAGAAAATTGAAGATAATTGAGTAGTAGCACTTTTTAAAAAGAGCTATTTCTCTACAAAGCATATCTCAATAGGTATACTTAAGTATTCAAACGCTATAGTTCAGATAATCATTTAAGCATGTGAGATAAATCAGTAAAAGTTTCTGTTTATCATATTCCTAAGTGAGGAATATATCAACAAAGTTATAATCAACAAAGTTGCTGCCCATTTTACCCCCAATAAAGGGAGCATCCTTTACATGCTCACCAGAACACTGGTGAGCATGTTATTTGCAAAAGCCAATATGTGGCTTGAAAATAACACCCTGAGGTAATAAGATGGGGCTCAGGATTACAAGAAAGCTTTTCCCCCAAGCCTGGAGTCCTATCTTAAAGCAAAAGCAAAGATGACTATCATGTTGATCTTTTAAATGAAAATAACCAAATGAACGTATGTGTGGGAAGGACAAAAGTGCCCAATTTTTCTCACAAATGATTCCAAAATGTTACCTAGTACTGAATTTTCTTTGATATTGAGTCGAATTTCTTCTTCCAGACCTGCAATCACTTGAAGCAGTCTCTCATTCTCCTGTTTGTACTCTGAGTTTTCCTTTTCAAAGGTTTGTCTTGGAGAGCTGGTCTCTTTGGCAAAGAGGTCCTGAAAGATAGGGAATTCCATATTTCTAAGCAGGGAGCCGAGGATTTAAATATGCAACACGGGGACAATACTGATACAGAAAGAGCTATCATATAATTTTCTGAATTCTATTACACACTTATAATATGAATAGTAAAAAGGAAGGAGACTAAATAGAGCTTGCTGGAAGAAAGGCTGCAGTACATTCTGTACAAAGCCCACAACACATGGGGACATTTTATTGACAGGAATAATGCATATCATACTGTTTGTATGCCCTCATCATTCAGGTCAATTCACTATGGAGGCTGTGTCCGGGGAGGCAGCTGGGGCCCCTCCACCCACACTTCCCTCTGTGTGTCTGAAGTGCTGTCCGCCTGTAACTAGGCAGGCTGGGGAGACCGCGGACGGGCAGCGCCAGGGGGTGGCAAAGTGCAAGGCTAAGGAGGGGGGCTTGTTGCCTTTGTGGCATTTCCCAGTGTCAGCGCTGCCAGTGTCTTGAGGAGCACATCACATGTCAAAGTGGTGACGTTTTCAGGCTGGGAGCCGCATGGAGCCCATCAGGCGCACGGATATCCACGCAGTTGGTTTTCTGCTTGGTGGAGGAGCCACCCAGAGGCAATTCATATTCTGAACATTAACATGGCTTTGCATGCCTGTCACCCGGGGACTGTGCAGGCGTTTAATGCTATTGAAGACTTCGGTTTAAATCTCTATGCAAACAGTGATTACCTTGTAAGAAGGTTTCAGGATAACTTACAACAAAAGACTTTAAAGTTATAGTTTTAGTAAAGCAAACTCATTTACATTTTTATTATGTGCGTCTTTTGTTTAAATCTTGCCATGTCCATTATGGGAGAGGCTTTTTCTTACGCAACAGAAGCTTATTGGGACAGCCACTCTTTTTTTCCCCTCTTCTTCTTGTCTGGTTCAAAGCTATTGAAAACATCTGAATATACTCCCTTATGGTTGTCTAGATTTTACCACCACACATTTAAAAAAAAAATTAAGATGTAATGGATTGGGGAGGCTGATGCAGAATTTAATACTTCATCGGGGCAAAATATTAAATCAGTTACATAATTTCAAAATATTAAACTCATGTTATTATGCTAAAAGAGAAAGAAAAGTCTGCAGACTTTGCTTCAAAATTACTACAGTCTTAAAATAATTTTGAATTTTAAAGTAATCTACAGGTGAATTTCAACCCTTTTACAAAATTAATTCCTTTTAAAAAATTAATAGTAATAAAACATCAGCTCAAAACCAAAATATTCCTTCTAATATACCGGTTTTCTTTTGGAACTCGACTCTTATTTAACTTTAGAGATATCAGGAAGTAAATTACTTAAATGTTTTCCCCTGTATCATAATGGTTCAAAAGAACAATAATGCTTGAAATGTTTTGTAACACATTAATAAACCTTTTAAAAAACCCAGCTTACTAAGTTATGTACTTATATATCAGAGTTAGTGGGATTTAAAATATGCTGAGTTTTGCACTAAAGCTCAATTACAAATATTCAAAGTTTTGATTTACCATTTAATTTAACTTATTTGAGCCCAATTCATGCTTTACAAGTAAATATTACCAAGTCTTGTAGGTAGTTAATAAACAACATGGTGTTCTTAGTGAAGGAAGAGCCCTCCCCAAATAATAAAAGCCACAGCAAGAATCCCAGTCATTAACTTCTTGTCTCACACTGCTCAACTTGAGACCATCACAGAATGTAGTATAGACTAAAAGGATTTTTTAAAAACAAACAGTACTGGCCTTAATAGAGTTAAACATACATTTCCTGATAGTGGTGGATTATGAAGCTCTCCAGTGGACAAGTATCCATTATAATAAACTAAAGGAAAACTATTTGAAGAAATCAAGATGAATTGTAAAATGTACAACTAGTGCAACTAACCCCTAAATGTGTTATCTAGGAATCTCTCTGTATTGAAAGCAAGACCCAAGGAAAACACATTAAATTCAAGGGGTTTTCCTCCACCTATCAGTGTACAACCACCCTCTTTTTTGATGAGGGTAACCTTTAGCTCTGTCCCCACCATCTGTCAGCTGTAGGAACTGCAAGTCATTAACTATTCAGCCGCCCACAGCAATGAGGACACTCATTAGCAAAATGAACAAAGGGACAGTTCTGGGCTGCTATGGTTCTCTGTTGCACTCTTGAGTGGCAGGTTTTGTGGTGATGTTTCTTCCGCCATCTGCCCACATCACCAATTTTGGTTTACTTAAACCACAATGAAATTTTTTTTAAAGTAAATTTCATTAATAAAACAAGGTTAAGATGGATTGTCATCCTTAAAATGTGGTTGATTGGTTGTAGCTATTTTTAAGTCACATTGTACTCTAAGAGAAACTGTGGGTAATCTAGGATCCTTCAGGAGTTTTAAATGTATTAAGAAACTTGCCATTCTCAAGTTTTTACTATCATACTATGGAAACTAGGACTTCAGGTAGTAGTGCATACACTATTTCTCTTGTGAATATTCACAAAATAGACGGAATTCTGGTTTCCAGGTTTCAGAATCCCAAAATGAATCTTGAAAGAATCATTTCTAAAAATAGTTGAAAAAAAATTGAGAACCTTCCTAGCTAGGGAGTGGTCTGCTGAACAGTAGCCCCAGTAGCACCTGAGAACTTTCTGGAAATACAGACTCTCAGGCTCCAGCCCGGCTCTGCTATGTCAGAGTCCGTATCTTAACAACATCTTCAGTGTTTCATATGAACAGTAGAGTCTGGGAAGTCCTGGTTCAGAGCACTTTATGTGACTTCTCAGCAGTTTCCCTTCTGTGATATTGGCATCTCAATTCTTCAGGCTCCATGTACAATACTTGGACATCTCAATTTGATGCTGGGGGAGGAGTAGGGTTCTAATGTATGCCTATGTCTCATTACAGTCACAGAGATGAGCAGGTGCTTCCTCAATGAGTGACAACCAGGAAAGTGGCACACTGGGGCTGCGCAGCCCTGCAGAGCTGCTGGTCTTGATTGACAGCTCTGTTTCAAAGTTGTCAGCAACGAGCAGACATGTTCACCAAGGAAGGGAGGGTGTGTGATGGATCATTGGTATTTGGGTAAGGAAGAAAAATGACAGGTCTGTTCAATGCAGCAACTCTGATTGAAATTAAAATACACATGCAGACACACGCATGCACACACATACTCTGACAGTCTAACTTCCTCTATAATTTCTCTAGGGGATTGATTATTCAAGAGACGGCATGGTCACCTACAGCAGTATGTAGCAAGGTCACACGGGTTTTCCATAGATTAAAAACTGTAAAGTGCTTTCTCCGAATGAAGTTGCTCTCAGAAAAAAATTCTATGTCAAGAATTTTCTCACCTGGAAATGAGGGTTCTATAACTTGAAGAGCTTCCTTTTCTTATTTCCATTTTATTTACAATAGAATTTAAACTGTTTTAAATTTTTTTTTTGTATCAGGTATTGAACCCAAAGGGCTTAAATACTGAGCCACATCTTTTTTCATTTGTTTGTTTTTTTGGTTTTGTTTGTTTGTTTTTGTTTTTGAGACAGGGTCTTGCTAAGTTTCGTAGGGCCTCACAAAGTTGTTGAGGTAACTAGCTGTTTATGGAACTTATCCTTTCCTATTACAGTTTTATCAGATTTCTCTCAGAAACAATCCAGGAGAGAGATTATGACTACAAATTAACTATAAATTACCTATTAACTGTACAACTACTTATGTAATTTATTAGTAAGAACAAACTAGGTAATTCTAGATAATAAAATAAAGCTTGCTTATTTCAGGTCTTTTCAAGTTATTTCCAGTGCTGCTTTGAAAACTTTAATTGTTCCTCCAGATTCTGTGTTCCAAATTGAATTGCACATTAGATTTAGGTGGAGTCTCAAGGGGACTTTTATACCACTAGAGGGGGCAGTTGTATAAGATGAAATTTCAAAGATGGACGATACATCATGTAGAACTTCAGTGGCAAGGAATTTGAGGAAAGTTTGCTCTTAGATTTTAAAAGGTATTGTTCGTATATTCATTTGCTAAAAATTTTGATCTACTTTTGTGGCCTTCAGGTCTAGGTTTTTGAAATGCACACTGGTGTGCTTTGAATTGCCCAGGGTCAGGAGACAGGGCCACACATTTTGTTGAAAGTGATCTATAACCTGACTAATTAGAATTACCCCAACCTCACAAATCTTAGAATGTTTACAAAAATTCTGGTGTGAACTCTTTGGGGGAAAATTATTGTGGAATACCAAGGTTTTCTGGATGCCATTGTGATCCACAGGACAGACTGACTGCACCTGAGGGAGTGCAGGATCCCACATGCTGTTCCTTTGGAGCCACTGTCCAGCCTCATTCTTACCCCAGAACATCTAGACAGACCAGGTAACCTGTTGAAGACAGCATTTAAAGTTGTAAAGATTTCAAGAGTGTAAGGGACTCTTACAGAATTGAGAGATTCTCAATGTCCAGAGGCCTATTGTTCAATACATTTTATAGAACAAAAGCCAGATGCTTATAAGGGTGTAGGTATCTCCCCACACCAACTAGAACTTAGTTTTTAATCTTTCTTTAAAGTGTTAAAATTGTATTAAAATATAAATAGTATTGCAGGTACCCTACCCTAACTCTACCTTAGCTAGGTAGGTATCACCTTGTGTTTCACACATGGGAAATAAATAAACCAGATTTTTTTTTTTTGCCACAGCTAAACTTGATATCTTTGCTCAAGGCAGAATTAAAAGTTATTATAGTTTTTAGTCTTTTTCGTTAAATTATTTTCTCCAAAAAATAAGAATAGATGTAGGCTGATGCAAACGTCAAAGAAAAATAAATGCAGAAATTGGTTTTCTGCTTACTCCAAGGCAAGCAGGAAAAATGCTTCCTCATCTGCAAACTGACCTGTGAGAATGAGATACCATTGATAAAATATCTGGGACCTGCTATAGGTTGAGCTTCCTTGATCTGAAAACCTGAAATGCTACAACTCTGAAAATTTTGAGCACCAACATGATGCCAAAGTGGAAAATTATATACTATGGAGCTTTGTTTCATGCACAAAATTATTTTAAAATATTGTAGAAAATTACCTTCAGGCTATGTGTATGAGGTATACATGAAACATATAGTTTTATCCTTAAGATGTATATACAAATATTTCAAAATCCAAAAAGTCTGAAATCAGAAACACCTCTGGGCTGGTCTCAAGTATTTTGGATAAGGGAGACTCAGTCTGTAGTTTGGTATTCAGTATATTTTTATTTCCCCAGGGTTCTGAAATTTCTGCTGGACTCTCCCAATCAAACAATCGTTAGCTTCTTGCTCTTAGAACCTAATAATAAATCCTTCTCTGACTCTGGGTTATGGCTGGACCTGAGATAACTGATACCTCAGGGCTAACAGGTAATGGAGAACTTATTCTCAGGGTCACACTTTCCAAAGCCCTTAACAATTCTCCTTTTGGACAGGAGTTCAGGATCTCCTTTCTGCTTTCTTACTGTTTCCATTTTTGTTCCTGATCAGTACTTTGTCTAAACAATAAAGCAGCTCCAAACTCCCATTGAGTTAGGGAAAACTGGAGGAGAGGTAATCCTATGAACTCTTCCTTATTAATATTTTTTTTTATTTAAAGGTCATTCTGTTCCAACTTGGCTTCCTGGAAGCCTCTGACTTTGGAAACTTAGCATTGTGTCTTTCCAACTATCTTGACTGCAAAAAAGGGTGGAAGTTTCCAAATTTCCACAGAAATCCACTCATATGCTCTTCTAAAGTGAAAATATTTTTGCAATCAGAGGATCTATGTTATTATTTATATTTTCATTGTAAATAAAAAATTGAGAACAAGTATATTGCTCTTGTTTATAATTTTGTATTTTCTAGGATACGCCATTAAGCAATAAAGTGCTGAACTAGCTTATATTATAGAGAGATGTCCAAGATACATCCATTCAATTTCATTCATCCTTAACCTAAGCTTTTAGTAATCTATGACTTCATTTCTATATATTAAAATTAATCTTTATCTTGAAACTTACAAGTTTTAGAAATCCAGCTTCTTCACAACGTTCTAGTTCTTCTTTCAATTCCCTAATAATTCGTTCTTTCTCTTTCAGCTTTTTTTCCAAAATATTCAGCTTGATATTTGTTGCATCTTGCAAAGCAGCCTTCTCTTCTTCAACATCAAAATATTTCTGGGAAGAAAAAAAGGCACACTATAAATCAGAAACTCAGCTAACACCACTGGAAACCATTTCTTATTTTATTTTAGCTGTTGACTTGTGAAGTGATGTTATTTTAAAAATTTGAACACAATTTGTAGTAACTCTTTTTTTACATTACAGCATATGCTAAAGAATCAGGCGATATAGCATAGCATTTTTCTATAAAACCCAAAGCGTGATGTATTACTCTAACTTTATCAGCCATGCAAATAATGATAGTAAAGAGAAAATGGCAGAATTGGAGCCCCTCCCCACACACAGTGATATCCCCCTCAAAACAACAAGAATTTGGTAGCTATTCATCAACAAAAGCGCTTTGTGGGAGCTTTGTGACCTGGGTAGGATGTTGCACAGCCCTAATGAAGGCCACGATGGAGAAGGCTGTTCTGATAAGACAGGCCTATTTCCAGATGGCAGGTTCACCAACCATGATTCTAGCAACTGACCCAGAAATGGCTTCATCCCTCTGTGGACTTGGCTACAACCTGTTTGGCTTTGGTCCTACCACCAGATCCATATGTCAAGGGATTTCAAGGTTGTCGTGCCTGTCAGTACCTCTGACAGGTCTACTGGACTCAGTTATGGTTATGAACCCTCATTCATCATGAACTTCGAGGAATGGCCCTGTAACTCAGCTAAAGCCTCTCTCACTGTGGCTTGAGAGAAGACTCCCTTTTCCAGGGACCAGCAGTCATGTGATCCATGCCCTTGGAGTTAGGCCACTGACTTCAGTTCCATATCAAATTCTGCAGTGCCCAGTAATTTAGCCCCTTTTAGCTGCCATCTGACAGCAACGGTCTCTCCTACCCAGGGAGGAAAGGCTCATATGTCTCAATCCCATTGACTCTGCAACCCAGCTCCTTCTCAGTCCAGAACCAGATCTGTCCATCCTGAGGTTTAGATCTCCTATTCAAATAGGAGACATACCATACATGCTGCCTGAGGCAGGTTCACTGATCTCAGTGCACTTGCATATTCTTATTTTTTAAAAGTTTTTATTTATTTATTTTTAAATTTTAAGTTGTTATCTATGACTGCAGAATGCACTACAATTCATATTACACATATAGAGGAGCACAATTTTTCTGAATCAACCCTGTGACCTAGCTCCAAACCTACTCAGCCATGGTCTGGGGGCAGTTCTGCCTCCATAAGAACCTGGCAGAAGGCAAGTTCACCTCTGTCCATGGTGTAGGTCTTCAGCCCTCAGTCTAAATTATGGACCATGAAACATCCTTATAATTCAGCTGTAGCTCCTTTCAACTGTAATCCAGGGCTGGTACTACCCAACCAGGAATCCACCCAGCAGGACCCCTTCCAGGGACTTGAAGAGAGACACTCTCATCTCTATACCTGGTAACAAACCTGTCACCCGTGGGACCAACCACAGAACCTAAAGCAAACCCTTCACCCAGCACTACCCAACTAACTGATCAAGGTCCTAGAGGCAGTCAAGTATTCTGAGGGACGAGGAAGAGTCCAAGTCTTCCTGGTAATAAGCCAGCCAACAATGAACCTTACTGAGGACCCAACAGCAGCCACAAGACCTAACTGCAATTCCAGAGGTAATTCCATCACCTTAGGGACTCAAAAGAAAAAGTATTTACCTGCCAAAACCAGTCTATAAAGATTGAAAACACCCATACCAACATAAGGATACATAGATAATGAAGAATCAGATAAACACGACACTACCAACTAATAAAACTCCCTTCACTAAACCTAAAGAAATGGAGATCTACAAATTGCCTAGCAAAGGATCCAAAGTTATCATTTTGAAGAAGATAAATTACACAGAAGTCAATACAGACAAATAAAACTAGGAAAATAAATGCATGAGCCAAATCAGAAGTCTAATATAGAAGGAATCAAAAGAATGAAATAGAAATTCTGAAAACTACAATAACTGAACTTAAAATTACAACCAGAGATCTGGGCTGACTGATCCACGCAGCCCGCCGCCGGCTAAAGACGGTGGGGAGCCGCTGAGAAGCGACCAGCAAGCAGGGCAAAACGTTGCTGCAGATTCTGTGGAATCTTGCCGCCTGAGCACTCACGGAGCCCTAGGCTGAGTTCGGGATGTCAGACGGGGAAGGAAGCGGTACAGTTCTATCCCCCACAACGGAAACTCCACCAAGGAAACCAGCGGCCACCATCTTGGAGAGCTGAAGTAACCACCGCCACTCTCCGACAGATTGCAACAATAAAACAGGTGCATGTTACTCAGCTCATCTCCCATACAGCAGGGAATTCGCATAAAATCTCTCCTAGGCTCTCCGGGGGAGGGATTATCAGAGCAAGCCTGCATAAAGACGTGGAGAAAACTAGAGACACGGGACCTTCAACTCCCCCTCCCATCAGCAGGGAAAACAAAACCTGTATTGCCAGCGTGGGGGGAGGGGCAAGCGGAAAAAATCAAAACAATAGAGTGCTGGGGTTCTCAATAGCCACCCTCCACACCCAACAAACGGCAGGCCCAGAGTACAGTTTGAACTGCACAGAGGCATCACTCAGGGGAAATCTGGTCTAGAAGGAGAAACCAGGACTAGCAGGAGAAACCAGGGGACTAGAGGCCAGGCCCTCGCGACTGGGCGGCTAGAGATTGCCCGCCCACCAGTGACAGCCGGCCCATTGCCCCTGCAACTGGGCAGCTAGAAACCGCAAGCCCGCCGGCGACAGCCAGCCCATTGCCCCTGCGACTGAGCGGCTGGAGACTGCCCGCCCGCTGGTGACAGCCCACCTGCTGTCTGTGCGACTGGGTGGCTGGAGACCGCCAGCCTGCCGGCATCCGGGAGCTGAAACCAACCAGAGACAGTCCAGTCCCAACCCCCCATTCGGACACCCCAGTAAGGAGCCTGGGGCCCGCCATAGCAGAGAGGTGACGTCACTGGAGCTCGGCTGTTGGAATTCCTTCCCAGAGAAATCCACTTTAGCAGGCATAGTCTACCAACACAAAGGAGAGACAACAGAGATATAAAAAACCAAAACAAATTTATAGAAGAGAGCAGAAACACAGCAATCAAATAGAGCTAGAAAGTAGCATGAACATCATGAAAAAGCAAGGGAAAAAAGGATTACAAACAATGCAGGACAACTTAAATCTACAGGAGGACCTAGAAGCATCAGAAACATGGATAGGGAAAGAACTCAAGGCATACCTAACTCAGATGGAAAGGAATATTAGATTAGACATGAGACAGCAAGTCCAAGCAATAAAAGTATATTTTGAAAATGAATTAAACAAACAAATTCAAATGGCAAAGAATGAGCTTTACCAGGAGATAGAGATCTTAAAAAAATCAAACAGTAATCCTAGAAATGCAGGAAACTATAAACCAAATTAAAAACTCAAACGAGAATATTACAAATAGACTAGATCAAGTAGAAGTCAGAACATCAGATAATGAAGACAGAGTTTATCAACTTGAAAAGAATATAGTCAACACAGAAAAGATGCTTAAATCCCACGAGCAATCTATTCAAGAGATATGGAATGTCTTAAAAAAACCAAATTTGAGAGTCATCTGGATAGAAGAAGGCATAGAGAATCAAACCAAAGGAATGGATAACCTATTAAATGAAATAATTCTAGAAAACTTCCCAGAGATGAAAGATGGAATGGATTGCCAAATCGTGGAAGCCTACAGGACCCCAAACATTCAAAACCGTAATAGACCAACTCCAAGACATATAATTATGAAGATATCCAACATACAGAACAAGGAGAGAATATTAAAAGCTACGAGAGAAAGGAGGCAGATTACATTCAGGGGTAAACCAATTAGGTTAACGACTGATTTTTCATCACAGACTTTGAAAGCGAGAAGATCCTGGAACAATGTATTTCAAATGCTGAAAAATAATGAATTCCAACCAAGAATACTGTATCCAGCAAAATTAAGCTTCAGATTTGACAATGAAATTAAAATCTTTCACGATAAACAAAAGCTAAAAGAATTCGCAGCCAGAAAACCAGCACTGCAAAGCATTTTGAGCAAAATACTACAAGAAGAAGAATTGAAAAATAGTGCCCCGAACTAATAGCAGGAGGTATCTCAGTAAAGGGGGAGGAAAATAACCAAAAAGTAAAAACTAGCCAAACAAAAATAAATAAATAAATAAACATTACTGGAAGTACAAATCATATTTCAATTGTAACCTTAAATGTTAATGGCCTAAACTCACCAATCAAGAGACATAGGCTTGTAACCTGGATCAAAAAAACAAATCCATCAATATGCTGCCTTCAGGAGACTCATATGATAGGAAAAGACATACACAGGCTGAAGGTAAAAGGTTGGGAAAAATCATACCACTCACATGGCCCTCGGAAGCAAGCAGGAGTGGCCATACTCATATCGAATAAAATCAACTTCAAACCTAAGTAAATCAAAAGGAATAAAGAAGGATACTATATACTGTTAAAAGGAACTATCCACAAACAATTATCAATTTGTATGCACCAAACAATGGAGCTGCAACATTCATAAAACAAACTCTCCTCAAGTTCAAGAGTCAAATAGACTACAACAAATAATTATGGGTGACTTCAACACACCGCTCTCACCATTAGACAGATCCTCTAGACAAAAGCTGAATAAAGAAACTATAGAACTCAATAGCACAATCAATAACCTAGAGTTAACCAACACATATAGAATATATCAACCATCATCAAGTGGATACACGTTCTTCTCAGCAGCACATGGATCCTACTCAAAGATAGACCATATATTATGCCATAGGGCAACTCTTAGTAAATATAAAGGCGTGGAGATAATACCATGCACCATATCTGATCATAATGGAATGAAACTGGAAATCAATGATAAAAGAAGGAAGGAAAAATCCTACATTATATGGAAAATGAACAATATGTTACTCAATGATCAATGGGTTACAGAAGACATAAAGGAGGAGATTAAAAAATTCTTAGAGACAAATGATAATACAGACACAACATACTGGAATCTATGGGACACAATGAAAGCAGTTTTAAGAGGAAAATTCATTTCTTGGAGTTCTTTCCTCAAAAACAACAAATAAATGAACCCACACTACACCTCAAAAACCTAGAAACCTAGAAAAGGAAGAGCAAAACAACAGCAAATGTAGTAGAAGACAAGAAATAATTAAAATTAGAGCAGAAATCAACGAAATTGAAACAAAAAAAAACATTGAAAAATTGAAAAAACTAAAAGTTTGTTCTGTGAAAAAATAAATAAGATCGACAGGCCCTTAGCCATGCTAACGAAGAGAAGAAGAGAGAGAACTCAAATTACTAACATATGGGATGAAAAAGGCAATATCACAACAGACACTACAGAAATACAGAAGATAATTAGAAAGTATTTTGAAACCCTATGTTCCAATAAAATAGAAGATAGTGAAGATATTGATAAATTTCTTAAGTCATACGATCTGCCCAGATTGAGTCAGGAAGACACACACAATTTAAACAGACCAATAACAAAGGAAGAAATTGAAGAAGCCATCAAAAGACTACCAACCAAAAAAAGCCCTGGACCGGATGGGTATACAGCGGAGTTTTATAAAACCTTCAAAGAAGAATTAATACCAATACTTTTCAAGCTATTTCAAGAAATAGAAAAAGAAGGAGCTCTTCCAAATTCATTCTATGAGGCCAACATCACCCTGATCCCGAAACCAGACAAAGACATTTCAAAGAAAGAAAACTACAGACCAATATCTCTAATGAACTTGGATGCAAAAATTCTCAATAAAATCCTGGCAAATCGAATACAAAAGCATATCAAAAAAATTGTGCACCACTATCAAGTAGGATTCATCCCTGGGATGCAAGGCTGGTTCAATATACGGAAATCTATAAATACTATTCACCACATCAATAGACTTAAAGACAAGAACCACATGGTCATCTCAATAGATGCAGAAAAAGCATTCGACAAAGTACAGCATCCCTTTATGTTCAAAACACTAGAAATACTAGGGATAACAGGAACTTACCTCAACATTGTAAAAGCTATATATGCTAAACCTCAGGCTAGCATCATCCTAAATGGAGAAAAACTGAAGGCATTCCCTCTAAAATCTGGAACAAGACAGGGATGCCTTCTATCACCACTTCTATTCAATTTAGTTCTTGAAATACTAGCCAGAGCAATTAGACAGACAAAAGAAATGAAAGGCATAAAAATTGGAAAAGAAGAAGTTAAATTATCGATATTTGCAGATGACATGATAATATATTTAACAGACCCAAAAGGGTCTACAAAGAAACTGCTAGAGTTAATAAATGAATTCAGCAAAGTGGCAGGATATAAAATTAACATGCATAAATCAAAGACATTCCTGTATATCAGCAACAAAACTTCTGAAATGGAAATGAGGAAAACCACTCCATTCACAATATCCTCAAAGAAAATAAAATACTTGGGAATCAACCTAACAAAAGAGGTGAAAGATTTATACAATGAAAACTACAGAACCCTAAAGAGAGAGATAGAAGAAGATCTTAGAAGATGGAAAAATGTACCCTGTTCATGGATAGGCAGAACTAACATCATCAAAATGGCGATATTACCCAAAGTTCTCTACAGGTTTAATTCGATGCCAATTAAAATCCCAATGGCATTTATTGTAGAAATAGATAAAGCAATCATGAAATTCATATGGAAAAACAAAAGACCCAGAATAGCAAAAGCAATTCTAAGCAGGAAGTATGAATCTGGAGGTATAACAATACGAGAGTTCAAACTGTACTACAGAGCAATAGTAACAAAAACAGCATGGTACTGGTACCAAAATAGGCAGGTGGACCAATGGTACAGAATAGAGGACACAGAAACCAATCCACAAAATTACAACTTTCTTATATTTGATAAAGGGGCTAAAAGCATGCAATGGAGGAAGGATAGCATCTTCAACAAATGGAGCTGGGAAAATTGGAAATCCATATGCAACAAAATGAAACTGAATCCGTTTCTCTCACCATGCACAAAAGTTAACTCAAAATGGATCAAGGAGCTTGATATCAAATCAGAGACACTGTGTCTGATGGAAGAAAAAGTTGGCTATGATCTACATACTGTGGGGTCAGGCTTCAAATTCCTTAGTAGGACGCCCATAGCCCAAGAGTTAATAACAAGAATAAATAAATGGGACTTACTTAAACTAAAAAGTTTTTTCTCAGCAAGAGAAACAATAAGAGAGGTAAATAGAGATACTACATCCTGGGAACAAATTTTTACCCCTCACACTTCAGATAGAGCCCTAATATCCAGAATATACAAAGAACTCAAAAAATTAAACAATAAGATAACAAATAACCCAATCAACAAATGGGCCAAGGACCTGAACAGACACTTCACAGAGGAGGTCATACAATCAATCAACAAGCACATGAAAAAATACTCACCATCTCTAGCAGTCAGAGAAATGCAAATCAAAACCACCCTAAGATACCATCTCACTCCAGTAAGATTGGCAGCCATTATGAAGTCAAACAACAATAAGTGTTGGCGAGGATGTGGGGAAAAGGGTACACTTGTACACTGCTGGTGGGACTTCAAATTGGTGCAGCCAATTTGGAAAGCAGTATGGAGATACCTGGGAAAGCTGGGAATGGATCCACCATTTGATCCAGCTATCACCCTCCTCGGACTATTCCCTGAGGATCTTAAAAGAGCGTACTATAGGGATACTGCCACATCAATGATCATAGTGGCACAATTCACAATAGCTAGACTGTGGAACCAACCTAGATGCCCTTCAATAGATGAATGGATAAAAAAAATGTGGCATCTATACACAATGGAGTACTATGCAGCACTAAAAAATGACAAAATCATAGAATTTGCAGGGAAATGGATGGCATTAGAGCAGATTATGCTAAGCAAAGCTAGCCAATCCTTAAAAAAACAAATGCCAAATGTCTTCTTTGATATAAAGAGAGCAACTAAGAACAGAACAGGGAGGAAGAGCATGAGGAAAAGATTAACATTAAACAAAGACAAGTAGGGGGAGAGAAAGGGAGAGAGAAGGGAAAGCATATGGAAATGGTTGGAGACCCTCAATGTTACACAAAATTACAAAGAAGAGGTTTGTGAGGGGAAAGGGGGGGAAACAAGGGAGAGAATTGAACAACAGCAGATGAGGTAGAGAGGGAAGATGGGAGGGGAGGGGAGGGGGGATAGTAGGGGATAGGAAAGGCAGCAGAATACAACAGTCACTAATATGCCATTATGTAAAAATGTGAGTGTGTAACTGATGTGATTCTGCAATTTGTATTTGGGGTAAAAATGGAAGTTTATAACCTAATTGAGTCAAATGTATGAAAGATGATATATCATGAGCTTTGTAATGTTTTGAAAAACCAATAAAATATATATATATATATATATATATATATATATATATATATATATATATATATATATATAAATTCTAAAAGCAGCTACGGAAAACAGACATGTCACATAGAAGAGAGCTTTTATAAGGTTATTAGCATATTTCTTAGCAGAAACTTTGCAGGTCATGAGGGAGGAATCAGACAATATATTTGAAGAGCTGGAAAAAAATCAAAAGCCAACCAAGAATACTATATCCAGCAGTGATGCTGTCATTCAAAATAAAAAAGAGATAAAAAATATTACCAGACAAGCAAAAGTTGAAGGAATTTATCACAACAAGACCTGCCTTAAAAGAATGTAAAGGAAGTCCTATGAGTGGAAACTAAAGGGTGTTAAGTAACATGAACACTTATAAAAGTATAAAATCCACTAGTAAAGATAAATAGATGGTCAAATTCAGAATATCCCAATATTGCAATGGTAGTATATAAATCACTTTTAACTCTAGACAACAGTATTAAAAGTAACTAAAAAAAATGACTAAGGCCACAAGTTGTTAATAAATACTTAAGAAGATGGGCCAAAAGTAAAAGTGTGAAACTTATGTGATTGAAATTAAATTTTTAGGAGTTTAGAAGAGAATCTTATAACTGTAAGATGTTTTATATATGATCCATGGTAACCATGAAGAAAACACCTCTGGTAGATACACAAAACACAAACACACAAAAAATCAAAGCATACCACTGCCCCTCCCACCCCCCCAAAAAAACAGAAGGGAAGACAGTGAGAAAAAAAGAAACAAAGGAACCACAAAAGAGAATAATTAATAAAATGGCAATACTGAGTCCTTACCTCCCAACAATTAGTTTCAATGTAAATGCATAGTAAATTCTCCAGTCAAAGAGAGGGACTAAACAGATTAAACAAAACAACAGAATACAATGAGTCACTTTAGTTTTAAGGACACACACAGGCTGAAAGCAAAAGAATGAAAAAGATACTCCATGAAAATGGTAACCAGTAGAGAACAAGAGTAGCTAAACTCAGACAAACTAGCCTTTCAGCCAAGATTTATCCCAAGAGACAAAGAGTGCTGAGGGCCATTACCAAGTAGGAATGACGCATCGAAATTTCCTTGCCAAGCGTACCCCATGCTGCTTAGAGGACATTTGATGGAACATTGCATGCATGCTTTAATAAGGTGACCTTGCTCAAGGACCAAGGCGGATCTGGGTTTAGAGCTGATCAGGTTTGAGGAAGTAACCGGCTCCTTGAGTTTAAGGCGTTGCCAGTTTAAGATAATGGGTTTTAGGGAAGTTGGCGGTTGAAGATTATTGCTGGGATTAGGGTGTTCCTGCTGCTTGTTCCCGTTGAGTTCTCGTGAGATTAAAATGGGATTTGGAGATAGCCTCGTGGAGTAGGTTGTTGGTGCGGGAGACGGCAGAACGTGTTTGCCCCTGGACCTGTGTGGAGGCGGTGTGAGAGCTGGAATAAAGAATTGCTGTTTGAACCTACAAAGCTGTGAGTGCCTCGTGATTCTGGTGCCAAGCCGAGACATTGGCCTTGGCATTTTGGTGGCCCGTACGCGGAACGTCTGAAATTTGGAGGTGAGTAAAATCGCTCCCCCCTGAGGGAAGGCGAGAGAATGGGTGACCATTTCAAAAAACAATGTGTTCTTGTTTTGATTTATTTCGTTTTTGTTTCAAGCTGCCTATCCCTAGAAATTTCTCAGGCAAACTGGGAAAAATGGTTGGCTCAAGGTTTGAAGTTTGTTAGCCCCGAGAAAGAGAAAATTGATACAGTGAATTTTTATTCAGTTTTTGTTTCATTCAGTTGTGGTTTTGTTTTGTGTTATCTTATTGGGTTGCGTTATCTTTATAGAAGATTAGAAATTATTAAAAAAGAAGCCGAAAAAGTGTTAAGTAAATTGTTAGAGATTCAGACCATGGAGGAAGACATTTTAGGTCAAGCAAAAGAGAAGGTCTCTCGAGCTAGTCAGAGAAAGGGAGAAAATTTAAAGGAAAAGGGGTTATTAGAAAAAAGGCCACAACAAGAGGCTGTCACTAACTCCGTTTTACCAGAGGGTGTAATTCAACCAACAGCCCCACCGATGGAGACAGCTGAGTGGCCCTCAAACCCCGTAGTTGATAGATGGGATCCTGAGACAGGACCTCAAAGATTAGCATGCCCTGTATTTGAACAGGCAGGAGGGCGGCGAATTCACCGTATTTTAGAATTTAACACAGTGAAGCAGTTAAAGGAGGCTGTAACAACCTATGGTCCTCAAGCCCCCTTCACGGTAAGCATGGTGGAGTCCATTACTAACTTGGACATGACGCCAGCAGATTGGGCTAGCATGTGTAAATCTGTGCTAAATGGAGGACAATATTTGTTATGGAAGGTTGCCAATGAGGAATTTTGCATGGAGACAGCTAGGCGAAATGCAGCAGCCGGTTACCCTCAAAGAAGTCTTGAAATGTTATTAGGAAAGGGACCTTATGAGGGTCAGCGGCAACAAATGGAATATGATCCTGCTGTATATGTACAGATTGCTGCAGACGCAGTTAGGGCATGGAAGACTTTACAAGGACATGGAGATTTACAAGGTCAGCTATCTAAGGTAATACAGAGACCTAATGAACCTTACGCTGACTTTGTAGATAGGCTTATTCAAACGGCTGCCAAAATTTTTGGTGACACAGAACAAGCAATGCCATTAATAAAACAACTGGCTTATGACCAAGCAAATCGTTGCTGCAGAGAGGTTATTAGACCATGGAGACATGAAGATTTAAACACATATATTAAATTATGTAGAGATGTTAATGAACAAGGGCAAGTCTTGGCAGCTGCAGTACAACAGGCTTTAGATGCCAGGCTAGAAACATGCTATAATTGTGAACAAACAGGACATTTTAAAAGGAGTTGCCCCATAAGAGGAGGGTTTAACAAAACTAGAAATCAAAGGAATAGAATACCGGGTATTTGCCCACGATGCCGTAGAGGGAGACATTGGGCTAATGAATGCCGTTCTCAAACCACCATAGAAGGTACTCCCTTATCAAAAAACGGACAAGGATCAGGTATTTACCCACGATATCGTGGAGAAAGGCATCAGGCTTCATTGCCAAAAAACGGACCGGGGGGCCCAATGCTCCGGGGCCCACAACCACAAATATACGGGGCAGTGGAGGAACCCAGAAACCCCATCAGGGTGGTGCCCAGGACACATTGTCCATTAAATCCCTCATCAGACAAACCCGAGGGAGCGCAGGGTTGGACATCTGCGCCTCTGCCAGAGCAGTATTAACTCCAGAGATGGGAGTTCAAATCATTCCTACAGGAGTAAAAGGACCTCTTCCCCAAGGAACAGTAGGCTTATTGTTGGGACGTAGTTCATCTACATTAAAAGGACTTATGATAAGTCCTGGGGTAATTGATCCCGATTATGTAGGTGAAATAAAAATTATAGCTAGTTCTCCAGGAGGTATATCAGTAATTTCACCTGGAGATAGAATAGCACAGTTGTTAATACTACCCAGCCTACATAATAAGTTCTCTAGTCTTAATGTAGAAAGAGGTTCCAAGGGATTAGGCTCCACAGGTGTAGATTGGGCTATGTTGTCTTTAAATTTAGATTCTCGCCCAATGTTAAAACTAAATATTCAGGGTCGTGACTTTAATGGACTGCTGGACACAGGTGCTGACCTTAGCATCATATCTCTTCAAGAATGGCCAAAACATTGGCCATTACAACAAGCCACTCAAACGCTTCGAGGCCTAGGAGTGGCGACTAATCCCCATAGAAGTGCTATGATATTAGATTGGAAGGATCCTGAAGGATGTGAAGGAACTATACAGCCATATGTTTTGGATCACCTTCCTATTAATTTATGGGGACGAGATGTCCTAGATCAACTAGGTTTGATGTTAACAAATAACATCAATCCTAATGTGCCCACTACTAGGGCTAGACAAGGTATCAGGAAAGAAAAAAGATTAGGAAAACAAGAACAAGGTATAGCAGCGCCAATTCAAATAGATCAAGGAACAGACAGACATGGGTTGGATTTTCAGAAAGGGCCACTGAGACAATCAAAATTACTTGGAAATCAGAAATACCAGTGTGGGTTCCTCAGTGGCCCCTGACTAAAGAAAAGATACAAGTAGCCCATGATCTGGTCAAACAACAATTAGCGGAAGGACATTTACAACCTTCCGTATCTCCCCATAATACTCCCATTTTTGTTATCAAAAAGAAATCGGGTAAATGGAGATTATTACAAGATTTAAGAGCAATTAATAATGAAATGGTCATTATGGGACCTGCTCAATCAGGGATTCCTCAATTGTCTGCTTTACCAAAAACGTGGCATGTTTTAGCTATAGACATTAAAGATTGCTTTTTTTCGATTCCAATTCATGCCGAGGATAGTCCACGTTTTGCATTTACTATCCCTGCATTAAATCATGAAGGTCCTGATGAAAGATATGAATGGAAAGTACTCCCTCAAGGAATGGCTAACAGTCCAACTATGTGTCAAATATATGTTAATAAAGCAATCCAGCCACTTAGAAATCAAAATCCTGAACTAAAAATATTTCACTATATGGATGATGTATTATTGGCACATAAAGATAAAAACACATTGCTGGAATGTTATGCCACACTTACAAACTTGTTAAAAAATTATAATCTAGAGATAGGAATAGACAAAGTACAATTAAATTTTCCAATTAATTATTTAGGAGTTCTATTATCCTCAACCATGGTCCGTCCACCTAAAATTCAAATACGAGTAGATCAACTCAAATCACTTAATGACTTTCAAAAGTTGTTGGGAGATATAAATTGGATAAGGCCTTATCTAGGCATACCAACAGGAGAGTTGGGACCTTTATTTGATATTCTAAAAGGTCCATCAGATCCAAATTCACCCCGAATGTTAACTCCTAAAGCTAGAAAGGCATTAAAAATTATTGAGACATATATGGAAAATATGCATTTAGATAGAATTGATATAAGTTTGCCTTTATTATTTATTGTACTACCAACAAGAAATATTCCTACAGGAGTATTTTGGCAGGAAGGTCCATTATTGTGGATACATTTATCTTATTCTCCTAACACTATTCTTACTAGGTATCCTGAGGCTGTAGGACAATTAATACTCAAAGGTATAAGAGCAGCAAAGACAGTGTTTGGAATTTCTCCCAATAAAATTATTACTCCATATACTATGGAGCAAATTGATGAGTTAGCTAATGAATTAAATACTTGGGCAATAATCATGTGTAAATCGAATGTTTCATTTGATAATCATTTACCATCTAATCCTTTGTTGTCTTTTTGGTCTAAGCATCCTGTAGTTTTTCCTAAAATGACAAGAAAAACACCTATCATGAATGCTCCAAATATATTCACTGATGGGTCTAATAATGGTACAGCTGCAGTAGTTACCCCTGATCAAACTTTTACATTTTTAGTTCCCAAACAGTCAGCTCAAAAGGTAGAGCTTAATGCAGTTCTACAAGCTTTTGTGATGTTCAAAGATTCTGTATTTAATTTATTCTCTGATAGCCAGTATGTAGTTAATGCTATAACATCCCTTGAAGATGCTGGTAGGATTTCCCCTTCCTCTACTGTTTTCTCTTTGTTTTCCACTATACAAAGTCTAATCTGGGATAGAAAAGATCCATTCTTCATAGGACATATCAGGGCACATACAGGATTGCCTGGAGCCCTTAGTTTGGGCAATGATTTAGCAGATAAAACTACACATGATATACATATTTTTTCTACTGTAGAAGAAGCTACAAATTTTCATAAAAGGTTTCATGTTAACGCTAATACTTTACAAAAGCGTTTTAAAATAACTAAGGAACAAGCCAGGCATATAATAAAACAATGTCAAAATTGTGTGACCTTTTTACCACAAGTTAATCTTGGAGTCAATCCTAGAGGATTGATACCTAACCATATTTGGCAGATGGATGTCACACACTTGCCAGAATTTGGAAAATTAAAATATTTACATGTTACAGTTGATACTTCTTCCGGATTTTTGATGGGCTCCCTTCATGCCGGAGAAAAAACTAAAGATGTTATAGCTCATTGCTTACAAAATTTTGCCACTGTGGGTGTTCCTAAACAGTTAAAAACTGATAACGGTCCTGGTTATACGTCTAAATCTTTTAAACAATTTTGCTCATCATTTGGTATTACTCATATAACAGGAATCCCATACAATCCACAGGGACAAGGCATAGTTGAAAGAGCTCATCAAACTATTAAAACGTACCTATTAAAGCAAAAAGAGGGAATTGGAAAGGGGTATATATCCCCCAAAGATAAACTTAAAATAACCCTTTTTACTCTAAACTTTCTAAATTTGGATTCATCAGGACTTAGTGCTGCGGAAAGACATATGTATCCGAAAAATGTACATAAGCCTAAGGTACTTTGGAAAGATATTCTAACAGGACAATGGAAAGGTCCCGACCCAGTTATTGTCTGGAGTCGGGGTTCCGTTTGTGTGTTCCCACAGGGAGAACAGCAGCCGATTTGGATTCCAGAGAGGTTAACCAAAACAATTTCTACAGAAAAAGAAGATGATTTGACTGAAATCCATAACAGCTGAAATCCAGAGCTCCAGCTTGGCTATTCTTACATCTGCGACAGTGATTAACCACGGTGCCTTTTTTCAATACCTATTTTATTATTGCATTTTTCCCACATCATAAAGTTCTATTTTATTTTTTGAGCTCATACAAACCTAGGTTAATGTTTTTCTGATCAGTTTTGTTTTTTGACTGTTTTTTATTTTTTGACTGTGGAGTTTTTAAACATTGCAATGGAGATTTTACCTAGGTAAAGCTACAAGGCCGTTATTATTGTCTTATATGTTGTATGTTATGTGTGCCCTGTTTTGTGTTGCATGTCAGTATGTGTATATGTCCATATTTTTATATGAGGAGCGCTCATGAAAAAATGGATCCGAATTTTTTTTTTTATTCACGTGATTTAAGTGGTTTAATCTAATTAGGTAAACAGCTGTTAATGATTGTTTTCAAGGGTGGTTAATAGATCTGTTTGCTTACTATTGTTTTTAAAGGTGATTAACAGATCTGTTTGTTTACTTTCACTTTTCCTTTTCATCATATTTAATAATTCTGTTCAGGATAATGTCTCTTTAACATCATTGCCAGAATTCCCATCTCCATCCCAGTGCCGGTGAAGACAAAGAAAACCAAACTACAGCTTCTATGATAGCTACCACAGTAAACTGTATAAACTGATGCATCAATGAATATAACTCAACAAGTAATGCTCAATCAAGGACTTGATTTACTTTGGGAGGAAATGGACATATTGATAGACTCCTCCGATTTGAACCGCCTGCAGAACTTGCCTGGACTATATATCAGTTGCATGCATTGTGAACTATCGTCTGGTGCAGCAAATTGTGGTACTGCTGGCATATTTTTGCTGATGGTGTCACCAGTGATGCAATTTCCTTGCCAGCGCACCCCATGTTAATTGTGGTAATGCTGACATCTTTGCTGATGGTGTCACCAGTGATGCAATTTTTCCAAAGGAGCCGTCAATTGGCTTGGTGTCGTGGCATTTCTGTATCTTCCTCCCTTCTACTAGTGATGGTCTAAAATTTGGGGGCCAACAGAGGTGAGGCAAGAACCTCACCCCCCCACTGGCACCAAGGTTAAATTTGGGGGCCAACAGAGGTGAGGCAAGAACCTCACCCCCCCACTGGTGCTTAGGCCTATCCACAAGCATGGCTGAATGCTGGACCGGTAGTCAGCGACGGGTTGATCTGATTGCAGTGGATTCAACCTAAGACAGGGGACTGACGCCTAGAGGTCAGTTCATCCGATGACGGGTAAGAACCATATGTTGAATTGGACAACCTACCAGGCACGGTCCTAAGCCGCATTGCTTGTTGTTTAATTAATCAGAAGGGGGGAGATGCTGAGGGCCATTACCAAGTAGGAATGACGCATCGAAATTTCCTTGCCAAGCGTACCCCATGCTGCTTAGAGGACATTTGATGGAACATTGCATGCATGCTTTAATAAGGTGACCTTGCTCAAGGACCAAGGCGGATCTGGGTTTAGAGCTGATCAGGTTTGAGGAAGTAACCGGCTCCTTGAGTTTAAGGCGTTGCCAGTGTAAGATAATGGGTTTTAGGGAAGTTGGCGGTTGAAGATTATTGCTGGGATTAGGGTGTTCCTGCTGCTTGTTCCCGTTGAGTTCTCGTGAGATTAAAATGGGATTTGGAGATAGCCTCGTGGAGTAGGTTGTTGGTGCGGGAGACGGCAGAACGTGTTTGCCCCTGGACCTGTGTGGAGGCGGTGTGAGAGCTGGAATAAAGAATTGCTGTTTGAACCTACAAAGCTGTGAGTGCCTCGTGATTCTGGTGCCAAGCCGAGACATTGGCCTTGGCAAAAGAGGATCACTCTATGACGATAAAGAAATCAATTCATTGGTAGGATATATCAACTGTAAATATATATGCATTCAGTATTGGAGCACCTAAATATATCAAACAAATATTAGCTTTGAACATAATAGATCTTAAGAAGAAAGAGCAATATCATAACAGTAGGGAACTTCACTACTCCACTGCCAACAACTGATTGCTCAATCAAACATAAATTCAAGAAGGAAACAGCAGACTTGAATGGCAGGAGCAACAGCAATAAGGAATATTTAAAAAAATATATATATATTTATTTATTTATTTTAGTTTTCGGTGGACACAACATCTTTGTATGTGGTGCTGAGGATCGAACCCGGGCCACACGCATGCCAGGCGAGCGCGCTACCGCTTGAGCCACATCCCCAGCCCAGCAATAAGGAATATTAGGTGAAAATTCCAGGGAGGTGACTAATAACTTGAGGTGTGTAGACTAAGGTGATTGCGAGTAGCTTGGTATTGCTGGTGGGCAAATTTTTAGCAAAGCAGCAGAAGGAGATAAAAGCTGGGAGGCGCAGGGGCTTTTTGTGTGTTGCCAAGGGGTTTGGGGTTCGTTCTACAGCTATGCAGGTTCTTAAATAGTGGCAGAATGTGATCAGACTTGTGTGTGGAAAAATGACTCAGATGACTGGATAAGTGGCTGAGTGTATGAAGACCTGAAAGAATAAGAAAGCAAAAGCCACAGGCCAGGCAGGCAGTGCTGACTACTGGGACATCAGAGATAAGATAATGGAAAATGGATTTAGGTAAAACTGAATGGCTTACTGAATATGAAGAGTGAATTTGTGTTCTATTTTTTCTATTGTTGCAAAGCAACTTTGCCACAAACATAGTGACTTAAAATACACACACACACACATGCACACACACACACACACACACGCACACACACGCACACTTATTGTCTTCTTACTTTTTATAGGTCTGTAACTCATGCCCACCTAAACTAGATCCTCTGCAAAGGTCTTGCAAGGCTTCAGTGAAGATGTAGTTCCGGGCTGTGGTCTCATCTGAGGTTCAATTGGTAAAGGAACTTCTTCCAAATTCACTTAGGTTGTTGGAAGAATCCACTTCATTTTAGCTGTAAGACCAAGAATTTCAGGTTCTTGCTCCTCAGCCAGAGGCTGCCTTTAGTTCTACACCCCACCATGGCTTCTTGCTTTCTCCAAGCCCACAAAGGAGAGAGAGACTCAAGCCAGACAGGAACTACACATAAACTCAGGCAGCCCATCACTTTTGCAATATTCTATTGCTTGGAAGTAGGTTTTCGTCCTGTTCACATTCAAGGAGACAGGAGAGATGATCTTACGGGGGTGTGCACGCCAGGATGGGGGATGGTGGCAGCCCTTTGAAGAGTCTGTTTGGCACAAGGAACAGACTCTTCAAAAGAAGAGACTGTGCAGGTTTCCAGCTGGGGAGGATAGGGTGTGGGAGGGGTTATAATGCTTCTAAGTGAGATTAGGAGACTTGAGAGAAAGGGCAGAGTTAAGGGAGAAGAGTCTTTGTATGAGTCACAATGAGTTTGGGCCAATGATGAATTTGACATATTTTGTCATCTTATTTCAGAGACTTTAACTTTTTGCAGTAGCATCTGTTTTCTTTCTCACTCTTTTCAACCTGAAGCCTCATTTGGGCCATTAAGATTGATCCAAGGAAATGAATTCTTCACTATCTGGGGCCATGCATGCTGCCCTTGGAAGATGCCCATCCATTTCATAAGAAGAGTCCAGAAAATTTAATCCCTGCTAAACACCGGGATGTTCCATTGCATATTTGGACTTTTTTTTTTTTTAAACCTAAATAGCAATGATTTAGCACCAAGACAACATTTATTGTTAAAACTTTGAATGGATGACTGAAACGTTTGTGTTCTCATTAGGAAAGGTTTTTCATCAGTGAATCCTCAAGAGGCAGAAGAAAATAAGCAACAAATTGAGATTGCAAGAATAATTATTTTCGCACTTCAAAGACTTTTAAAAACAATTTCAAAACACATTTTTAACAGGACAATCTTGAAACTGATTCAGGTAACGCTGCATTGAATATTCATCTATATTTAAGAATGTAGGGCTGGGGGATGTGGCTCAAGCGGTAGCACACTCGCCTGGCATGTGTGTGGCCCGGGTTCGATCCTCAGCACCACATACAAACAAAGATGTTGTGTCCACCAAAAACTAAAAAATAAACATTAAAAATTCTCTCTCTCTCTCTCTCTCTCAAAAAAAAAAAAGAATGTAAAGAAAAGGACAAATAAGAAATACTTTCCTTGAAATAAATACGAGTAATAAAGAAGTTATAGTCCCTACAAAAAAATAAATAAATAAACAAAACAAAAAAACTGGAATGGCTCATAACAAAATTACCAAAGAAGAGGTGTGGTAATTTGATGATGTAAATGTCATATGAAAGTATTTGAAGTTAACTTGCAACTATTTCCTCTTCTTCCAAAAACTGAAAGAAAGTCTTTATAGCAGGTAGAAAATTTTGTACAAAGACATTCTCTGATTTAATGATACAAATTGACATCTGTTGTTTTTCAACATCACACATTTTTGAAAGATCAAATATAGTGATCAAACGTTTGTGACTACATTTTCTTCTGTTTTATGTAGCATAGTTCTTTGTAGCAATATTTTCTTTCTCTGCTAACAATTTATGTTAGGACAATGAATTCTACATTTGCATTTATACACATTTATGTTTTTATCTTGTTTAATTTGTGTTCATAAAATCTGTGATTATTGAAATAGAGTATCTAAGTTCTATTTTTTTAAAAAAATCTATGAATCTCGAATACTTGAAAAATAAATGTTGTTGTTCATATTGTCTTATGAGAAACAAAGACTGGGAGTGCATGCTTATAGTCCCAGCTACATGGGAGGCTGAGGTAGGAGGATAGTTTGAGCCCAGGGGTTCTAGGCCAGCGTAGGCAACATGTCAAGACTTGCCTCAGAAGACAAGCACAGCTAGAGGTTCAGATAGCCTTCTCTTGCTTCCTCATGGTCTGAAACTAGAAAAAGGAGAGCTAAGTTGATTTTGCTACCAGAGTTTGAGTTTCCTTAAAGTCATTAGGAAATGACTGTCACTGATACAAATAAGTTTGGTTACATACTTATCCCATATAAGAGGACAGTGACTAGCCAGATGATGTTTTAAGAAGGCCAGAAAGATGCTGAGAAGTCTGGAATTCTCTTCATATAAGGAACAATTAAGGAATTGGTGGCTTATCTAGAAAAGGAGAAGACACAGGAGCAGCAGAGTTTTCTGCAAATAACTGCATGACAACATGTGAAAAAGAGGTGTCAGTCACCATTTTTACCAAATACCAGTTGTAGTTGCACCAAAAAAGAAAAGATATGGAGATTGAAACTTAGATTGAAAAATTGCATTCTTTTGGTAATCTGTCCGAATATAGCTCTTATCTTTTGTGTTTTTCTGCAAAAAATAGTAAATATAATGATGTATGGGGAACACTCTACACTCTACCTGGGTCATAGTAAATAATTCAATATATGATGACTGCATTTATTGTCACTTATTATCTGCTAAGAGAAGAGGAGCAAGTTTACCGAAGTGTCACCAGCATCACCTAATGTAAAAGAACAACTGAAGTCACAAGCTTTTGTTAGGTTCCAATACTGCACGTCCATACAAAACAGAGGACAGTGTTTCTCTCAGATCCTCCCTACATCTCTGAATTCTTTTTTTTTCAATTTCGTATCCATCCAGCTCCTTCTCTTCCAAACTTACCCCAACAGAGTTCTATGAAGGTCCTTTGGCTCTTCTGGATTTTTCTCACAGAAAAAAGAAAAACAAGGTAAAGCAATACACAATAAGAAGGCAATGACTTCATTCATGAGCCCTCTAAGGAGCGTTTGGTAAAGGTAAGGGTGGTTCTTTGATTCTTTCATTTAAGGGGATAAAATTCTGATGGTTCAGACCCTTCAGTTTTCTTTCTTTTTTTTAAATTATTTTATTTTTTAAATACATGACAGCAGAATGCATTACAATTCTTATTACAGCACAATTTTTCATATCTCTGTTTGTATATAAAGTATGTTCCCACCAATTCATGTCTTCATACATGTACTTGGATAATGACGTCCATCACATTCAACCATCATTGCTAACCCCCTACCCCCTCCTCTTCCTTCCCACCCCCAGACCCTTCAGTTTTCTAAAGCCACAGATCTCTCCTCTTGTCTAGAAGCTATATTCATCACACAGAGTGTGAGGCTACTCATTGGCTTTCCTGATGCACCAGTGGCAAAGGAATCAGCAAGCAAGGGTGCACACCCACCTCATTCCTGCTCCCTCCTTAGGAGGGTGCATTAGTGTCTTCCACTGAAAAGCAAGAAAATACCTACAAGTGGACCTAGTAGGTGAAAGTTTCCTTTTGCAGTGATGAAAATGTTCTAAAATTAGATTATGGTGATGGTTGCACAATTCTGTAAACATACTATAAACCATTAAGTTGTACACTTTTAGTGGGTGGATTTTATTCTATATAAAATATATTTCAATGAAGCACTAAGAATTCAATGGTTTCAATATACATTAATGATAGACTTTAAAAATATGGCAGAAAATATTACATTTTCTAAAGCTATAAAATATAATGCTTAGAAATAACTTAGTTGTGTGAAAAATGCAGATAACCTACATAAATAAAACTCTAAAACTTTATTAAAATACATAAAGCAACACATAAATAAATTGAGAAGAATTCAAGATAATATTCTTGGTTAGGGAAATTGAACATTATACATGATATTATTTCTTCCTAAATTCATGAATAAATTTCTAAACAAGTGAATTTCAATAAAAGTACAAAAAAGCTTTTTTTTGAAGTGGAAATAAACTAAATTACCTGAAAGATAAACATCTGAAAGAATAAAAAAGTAAAGACAGCTAATAAAGATATCTAATAAAAGAAGACCTAAATTCACTAGATATTAAACATTTGGGGCTGAATGTGTACCTCAGATCAAGTATAAGATCCCAAGTTCAATTGAAAAAAAGTAAAAGTTTTAATGCTAAAAATATTTAATACAAAAATCAATATACAGTCACAATACAGCATAAATAGTCTTAATATATAGCCACAAAATAGCTAGATAGCCATAAAATGAATCTTAGGCTTATATGATGAGGTAAACATCACAAGTCAATAGAAAAGGAAGATCTTCAGTGAATGATAACCCAACAATTGTTTATAAGGTTAAAAGTTAATGATGGTATTCCTGACTGTCACTCTTCTATTCTTTTTCTGGGGTTGGGGTGGAGTGGAGGTGGGAATTATGTTTCATTTCTTTTCTTTTTCTTTCTTTTCTTCCTTCCTTCCTTCCTTCCTTCCTTCCTTCCTTCCTTCCTTCCTTCCTTCCTTCCTTCCTTCCTTCCTTCCTTTCTTTTAACTGGGGATTGAACCCAGGACTTCATACATGTGAGGTGAGTGCTTTACCACTGAGCTATATCCCAGCTCACTCCACTAGTCTTTGTGTTAAGTGCCTAAATTAAACCCTATCTGTTTGAAATACCTAGAATAGTTTGTCTCATCTGAGTATTAGCTGATACATTTCCAAAATGAAAGATATTTCTAAAAAAAAAATCTAAGATATATTTTTGAAAAAGTAGGCTTGCCTCTATCACACAAAATTGCCTCTAATATCACATGAAAGTGTTTAAAAAGTTGAATAGATTTAGAAACTTTCTCCAAGCCTGAAAAAAAACCAACTGTATCTTTATTGGTCTCCAGAGGGCAGCATGGAGTCACTTACCTTATCTCTGCCAAAAATGTACACCTCCCATTTTCAACTCTTTTGTTCTTTCTTATGACTAAGCCTGAACAAACCGGGTGGCCAGGATTAGGAAGGCTTTGTGAGGTCATGCAAGGATTAGGAAAGCTTTGTGAGGTCATGCATCAAAGCAATGCCAAAAAGACCAAAGTACAGATTCAAATAATGACTTTTTAATTTAATTTTTAGATTTTTTTGTACTAGGTATAGAACCCAGGAGTCCTCTACCACTAAGCTGCACCCCCACAGCCCCCTTTTTTTTTAAATTGGGGAATGAACCCAGGGGAGTCTTACCACTGAGCTACATTCCCAGCTCTTCTATTTTTTATTTTGAGACAAGGTCTCACTAAATTGCTTAGGACCTCACTAAGTTGCTGAAGCTCTCCAGGAGCTTGGAATCCTCCTGCCTCATCCTCCCAGATTGCTCAAATTACAGGCATGTGCCACCATGCCCAGCCTCATTACCAGTCCTTTTCATTTTTAATTTTGAGGCAGGGACTCAATAAGTTGCCCAGGCTGGCCTCAAACTTGTGATCCTCCTGCTTGAGTCTCCTGAGCGGCTGGAATCACAGATGTGCACCACCAAGCTGGCTCAAATAATGACTTTTCTTTAATTTAAGGTGAACAAACTTTTAATCAGATGAGGCAACTAACCACAATTAATCCACTTCCAGTTAGGAGTATTTAACTAGCCATTTATAAAAAACTGATGAATATAAAGAATTTAATTATTTCAGAGCCTTCCTTTCCTAGAAAGTAGAAATACTATATATATATATATATATATATATATATATATATATATATATGTATATGTATATATAGTGATACTGATTATTCAGACATATTTTTGAACATTTGAAAAACATTAGAAATATGGCAGTGTTCCAGAAGTCATTAAAGACACCAAGGACTATGAAATCAATAATAAAAAAAATCCTTAAAAAAAGCATGTTTTGTGTTGTTGTTGTTGTTGTTTTAGATTTTATAATTATACATAGAACATTCAGACCAAAATTAAGTGAATTCAGAATCCCAGAGAAGTACACAGAATACTCAAGCTGGCCTTTACTTCTAAGGCATTGTTAAACCAGGTAAATCTGAGCTTTGATTTCCAACTCTTTTCAAGACACACAGGAAAGACAACTAGGTCCTCTTCAGAGTGCCAATTCTAAATAATAGAAGACTAGCCCTTTAAAGGGGCAGGGCCAGTCTTTCAGGGTAACAATGAACCAGAGGTGACCATCTTGAACCTTGTACCCATGCCCAATACTCCACTCTGGAGTTGGTTCCTGCCTAGAAACTGGCTCTAGTTATAATAGGAGGACGGAAACCAAACAAAATTCTCCTGAGAATTTACAACCACAACGTGGCCCACACAGCTTCATGCCCAAATTCATACATCTGAGTGGTCTGAAAAATATCTCAAGCTGAGAATTAAGTTATAGTCGTCATAGATCCAGGAGTCTCACAGAGGCAAGCACAAATGTTTCCTGAAGAAACTTACCTGTATTCAGGACCCAGAAAGAATTCTCACAGAAATTTGAGTTCATGGTCAAAATATCACGAAACTCAAAGTAAATGACACATGGTGAAAGTCAGCCCTTAGGAGACCCCCGAAAATGGAAGATATGGGAATTATGAAACACACCATATAAATCAACTATATTTAAATGTGGTAATACAAAGAAGGGGTATTAAAAAGTTAATTTGTATTTTCAAACATGTCTATTTTTTTATGGTGCAATTTTTTTCAAGACAGGTCTCACAAGGCTGATCTCAAACTCCTGGGTTCAAGAGATCCTCCTGCCTTTGCCTCTCAAATAGCTGGGATTATAGTAATGTCCCTCCATGCCAAGCTTCTGATGGAAAATTCTAAACATAAAACAAAATAGAGCAAAATGGAGATAATAATAATAGTTTGCCATACACTTATCTACTCATTTGTGCTTAAGTATTTTTGATAGAATCTTAGACATCGTGTCATTGAAACATATCAAGGTACATCTCTAAGACCTGGGGACTTTTTTACGTAATTCCAATGCCAGCATCATACCTAACAAATTTAACAAATAGTTTCTTAATATAATTTAATATACAACCCATAATAAAATTCCTCCAATTGTCTCAACCTCCTTCCCCCTTTTCTTTAACGTTGGTTTGTTCAAATCGGAAGCCTAACATGCTGCATCTGGTGAGCCATCTCTACTTAATCTAGAACAGAACTTCTTTCCTATGCTCATCTTTCTCCTTGCCTCTTTTCCTTTCTTCTTTCTGTCTTCCTCCACTAAATATTAAAAACCTGTCTCAAGCACTGTACTAGCTACTGCAGGGACTTTGATGAACAAAACCTGTATGGTACTTGTATTTGTAGACTGCAATTTTGTCTCCGTTTTTCCAACATGTATTTAACACTTTATAGGACTCATCATTCTAAAGGACATTAAAGCTCCTCTCTTTCTCCCACTTAGAATTCAAGCACCTCCCCCCCCACCATTATCTACAGAATAACTTTAGAGACATAGTAGAGCACTCCGCTCCCAATTCTACCACTAGCTGGCCCTGTGACCTTGAACATCCTGCCTCCTGCTTAACATTGCCCTGACTTATTTTTCTCACCTACAAAGTGAAGATCTTGGAGCCAACTTTGAAGGTTTACTCCACAGGATAAAACCAGGCAAAAGAGACTTATACTTCATTTCTGGGCTCCACATCTGGACAAGCCAGCTCACTCAGGTACTGCTCTAGATGCACAGACACAACTGGGCTCAACTTCAAATTATCAAAAACACTAACTTAGAATATAAGGGAGATATAATATAATATAATATAATATGAGATGGTTCCTGTTATTCATAATACCATATCAGGAATTGAAGAGTTGTAACCAAGGATCTGAATTGTTAATGGCTCATGGCTACCATATGGGTAATGCCATATCTAGCAACAATAACCATGTACAGTTCTCGGACAAGGTTCGACTTTCCCTCTTACATGCTATTGCAAGTGGAAAGCTATTTTACATAACCAGTTATGCCTAACCAGCATCCTTCCTTCAGATAACAACCTCTCATTTTAATTTGGGTATCCCTTCTCCTTGATATTATCTCCTGGGATGGGATTATGACTCTGAATCCCTTGGGGAGGGGAACACAATGTCCAGGGCAGGTCATTCAAAGTCAGTTTTGTGACTCTTGTAGGACCTAGGTGGAAAGACATGCTCTAAGTTTGCAGAATCTTTCTGGAAACTAAGTCATTAGAGTATAAGGCAGAAGCAAGGATGGACAATTCCTTGAAGGACATTATTTAAACCTCTAGACACAGATTTTCCTGAAGTCATTATGATCTCTACACCTTTCAGTGACATGAGCCAAGTAAAATCCCCTTTTTAAAATTTATTTTTTAGTTGTAGTTGGACACAATATCTTTATTTTATCTTTATGTGGTGCTGAGGATCAAACCCAGAGCCTCGCACGTGCTAGGTGAGCGTTCTACCTACTGCTGAGCCACAACCCCAGCCCCTAAAATCCCCTTTTAACTAATGCCAGTGTGAGCTAGATTTCTATCACTTGCCACCCAAAATATTCTAATGTACACTAAATGGCCTGCCCAGAATTCCCTTTGATTATATGATCACCTACCGAGTACTTAACATTAAACCCAGCACAAGTATTATCATCTATGAAGTCTTTCCAACACACACCAGCAGAAATAACTGTCCTTTGGGGTGTTCCCTAAGTCCTGGTATCTCTCTTTACCTCTTCACTTGCCAACCTATGATTTGTTAACAGTCCTGTTCCCCTCCACTCAGTCTCACCTCATCTCCCCAGTGCCAAGGTCCAGCCTATCTCAGCTCACAGCATTCTTTCAGCAAGTGTTGGTCAAGCTGAAAATGAATTTGTCTTCCTTAAACATACTAGAGCCTAATATTTTGTGCAGACTGTACTGCCCTTTATTTGTAATAATAACTATGTTTTTTGAAAACTATGTGTCTGAGGTCGAAACATATGAAATTGTTAACATTTGACCTTCTTTGGGCTCCAAAAATGGCTTTTCATTAGTTTCAATATAATAAATATTGATATAATAAATATTATATAAATTATATAACATATATATTTTAATAGTATATTATATACTATAATGAATATCAACATAATAAATATTGATAATATATTAATAATATATTAATGCGTCAGTGGACAAAAGCGATAAGCCTGAATACTAAGGTAAGATAATAAAGGAGCAGAAAAAGAAACTAACATGAAGGAACATCATGACTATGTGCAGGTGTTTTTTTTTTAACAAACAGATTTTACTAATAACAAATAAGGAACTATTCTAGTTCTTCATAAAGACCAATCCTTTTTACTTTTAGGTTTTATGAGGTGAGTACTATTGTGAGTCCCATTTAACAGCTGAGAAAACCAAGGCAGAGCGATTCAGTACTTTCATCTAAGGTCACACGAAAATAAAGTAGAAGAGCCAGGATTCAAACCCAGGGAGTTACTCCAGTATTCCTGCTCTAAATCATATCTGTGCTAACCCTTAACCATGATGTTGCTCTGCACTAACCAAAATAAATAAATAAATTAAAAACAAAACAAATTTTTAAAAAATTATTGTTCTCTCTTGAAAAAAAAAGAAATTATTGTTGATGTGAATGTAAAGATCCTGTTCCAGCTATTTCATGTAGCAATACAAAACACAAACTGTGTATTAAATGACAACTCTGAATCAGGGATGCAGGACAGAAACAGCAAGGGATAGCTTAATCTCTGTTCCATAAAGTCATTTCAGGTAGAAAGATTCTAACTGGCCAATGGCTGGAGCCATCTGAGGGTTTTACCGCTCATGGTTTTTGATACCTAAACAGAGATGACTTAGAGCCTGAAGATCCAGCAGTTACAAGTCATCCCCTCCTGGGGCTTGGGCTTCTCTCAGCATGGCAGCTGGATTCAGAGAGGGAGAATCCAGAGAGCAAATATTTTGAGAATATCAGGATAAAACTGCAAGGCATCTCTGGACCCAGTCTTAGAAGTCATGCAACTTTATTTCCTCACATTCTTGCTTATAAGCAAGTCTCTAAGGCCAGCCTCAACTAAAGGGAAGGGAATTAGACCCCACTTGTTGATGGGAGGGAAGCAAGGTGATGTTACAGAAGAGCAGGAGAGTGGGACCTAGTGTTGCAGCCACCTCTGGAGACAATGTGGCTCAGAGTCACAAAGATTGGTGAAGGAGATCTCCCATGGGTTCTTTTTAATTAGGAAGAACCACATCTCTCTAGAGCCCCACAGCCTACTTATCTTCAGGTCCCTTGGGTAAAGGACCTTGCCCATGCTCTTGCCATAACTAAAAAGGAAGCCAGGAAGGAAAGTACATAGTATGTTGACTTATGTAAGATTTGAAGTGCTTCTGTTAGTAAAAAAAAAACAGGAGTGGAGAGAAAGTGCAACTGGGGAGAATGACTGATGAGCAGACTCTACGAATGTTGGCCACAGGTACAGCTATCAGTCATTCATTCACTTAGCAATTATTACCTGATGGTCAATTATGTACAAAGAAAAGTGCTAAAAGGCAGGGCCACATCAGTAATACAGACAATATTCCTGCCCTCATAAAGCTTACAGTTTGGCACAGAACAGAGACATTTAACAAGTAATTACATAATTAAGTGCAAATATGTTAATTGTTCTGAAAAGATGTTTTTATACAATCAGTGGGCAATTACCTACAAATATAAAATATTTATTTATGAAAGCATATTGAAATGAAAGATGATATTATAGTTATAAATACTAATAGAACCCCAAGGTCTTTAGTAAGTCTAAAAAATATGAAAGTTTGAATTTTCCCATTGTATAATAGAGTAAAGCATCATGTCAGGTAGATATAAGTGTCTCTGTCATTAGACAAGTTAATCCATAGAGGATCAGAGACCATTTGCTGCCATTTACTACAGGTCCCATGAGCTATTGCTTAGGCCTACCTGATGTTCATCCAAGTGCATTTTTTTGGGGGGAGGGTACTAGGGATTGAAGCCAGGGGAACTAAACCACTGAGCTACATCCTCAGCCCCTTTTTTATTTTTTATTTTTATTTTGGATAGAGTCTTGTTAAGTTGCTTAGGACTTGCTAAACTGGTGAGGCTGGCTTTGAACTCACAATCCTCCTGCCTCAGGCTCCCAATTGCTGAGATTACAGGTGGTCACTACCATGCTCTCCAACGGCACTATCCACCTGCATCTTTACCAGACACATTTCGGGTTACTCTAGCAACTTCCCCAGATATCCTAGATACCAGTTTGGAATTTTCCAGTTTCTGGAAGTGTATGTCTGTTATAATAAAGCGTAGTTTGGTAAATTTAATGACAGTATGAACAATCTTGGGCCCAAACCCTCTGAGGTGATCTGAAAATCGGAGAAATAGGCCTTCAAAAGTAACAACACAGAATGGAAACTCAAGATGAGTCCACTCCTTACAGGAATAGGAATTAAGTCAGTTTTGCCCTTGACAACACCAAAAACCCACCTTATACATTCCTCTGATATCAGCAATGGCATCAGCTAACTGCTGGTTAAAGCATTTTCTCATGGTATCCTCATTCTGTAAATAAAAGAATACAGTTAGCACTATAATGTATTTCCAAATATAACTCATATCTACTAAGGGGAACTCATCATTAAAAGCCACCATCCAAATCATCACAATCTCTTGAGATCTTCAATTTATACTTATTTCTCCCATTATAGCTATTATAACAAATTTAATTTTTACTTATATAAAACCCAGAGCAATAGAGAGATCTTATGAATAAAATACACAGATAATTTGAACACTTCATTTAATTTTACACATCAACTAAAGTATTTTAGTGCTTTCCTTGTAAAAATAGTAAAATCTACTTATGATTTGTATCTTCTTCTGACCGTATACTTTTTGGTGGGTTTTGTTCACGAAGACTGATTGGCTAACCCCGAACAAATCAGAGTCATTTTCTGATTGAGCAAATAATTTGATAAAAATCAGACAGTAATCCCCCAAAAGCAAAGGCCAAATGTTCTCTCTGATAAGTGGATGCTGATCTCTAATGGGCCGGGTGGTGGTGGGGCATCAGGAATGGAGAAACTTTGATTGGGCAAAGGGGAGGGAAAGATAGGGAGGGGACATGGGGGACAGGAAAGATGGTGGAACGAGATAGACATCATTATCCTGGGTACATGTATGACTGCACATATGGTGTGACACTACATTGTGTACAACTAGAGAAATGAAAAGTTGTGCTCCATTTGTGTACAATGAATTGAAATGCATTCTGCTGTTATGTATAGCTAATAAGGATAAATTAAAAAATGGTACAGTAAATTTTGTAAAAATGCTCTTGATTTTAACATCAGTTCTGATTCCAGAATGGAGTATAAACAACAAATAGGATTTAGAGTCAGAAAGGACAGAATTTAAATATTGGGCCCCTTACCATCTGTCGGGCCTTATACAAGTTATCTAACCTTGGCAAGCTCAGTCTTAATGAGTAACTGAAGTATAACAGGACTTCCACTTTAGGATTTTGAGAGACTTAAAGAATAAATACAATTAAAAGGCTTAGCATAGTATTTAATATGGTATGGTCAACAAAATATGAGTTTTCTTGTTAGCACAGAAATATTAGTGCTGTCTGTTCTTAATGACAGCTAAGTATGTTACCCTGTCCAAAACTTTTATGAAATTCCTTGAAGCAGTCATTTTTATATCTTTGGCCAACAGCAGGGCCATTAAAACACAAATAAGGTCACATAAAATTGTAACTCTAAACAAAAACTCTAAGCTTCAAACTACCCGGCCTGAAACCTGAAGCTCTGCTGTTTAATGGGTGACCTTGAACAAGTTAATTGACCTTTCTGTACCAAAGTGTTTTTATCTGTAAGGGAGGAAAAGTAATTATACCTACTTTATAAGGTAAATGGGTTAGTGAGCTCATATACAACTTACTAAGGAAAGTTCCTAAAACACAGTGAAGCTCTTTGTACAATCTACTCTATGAGTTACAATCTATACGAATTAAGCTGTCCTCATAAATCACTAAATTCAAAACTGCAGAACACAGACATCTAAGAGCAAGATCAATCCCCATATAAAACAGAGAAAACGAGAGAACATTTACCTGATGATAACGTCTTTCTATTTCAAGGATCCTGTCATGTAGATCATTGAAGATATTGGAAGATTCCTCTTGAAGCCGGTCCTCAAATTTCATTTGAAGAAATTGCTTGACAAACCTATAATCCTGCTCAAGGGATGAAACAATCTTAAAAAAAAAAAAAAGTTAAAGCATTATTGTAGAGAATAAGGCTCTCCGTGTAAATATTCCCGCACATTCCCTGTTTCTAGGCTTATAATCGGGTACCTGGTCAGGGCCTGTGTTGCCTTTTAAGATTATTTCTCACAGATGGTGAATTACAATAATTCCATCTCATGGTGGCTAGGGTTCCAAAATGACTATCTGCCAAATGAAGATAGTTAATTCATGTTGGCATTTAATCCCCATTGTGAGAAATTAAGGTGGGACAAGAAAGGGGGAGGTAGAGAGGTGGAGAGAGGAGATGTAAGGAAGGATATGGGAAAAGGAGATTAGAGGGAAGGGAGCAAGACGTGGCAGTGAGATCATGTGACCTGGGTCTTAAAGGAGGTACCCAAAAGATGCCAGACGCCATTTTCATTTAAATCCTACTAGGTAGGATTAAATCCTACTAGGTAGAATTTAAATGTAAACTAGGTGTGTCCTAGTTTACATTTAGTCATTTGGACACAGTTGACTAAATTTAGTCCTTTGGACACATCTAGTTTACAAAGAGAAAAAGGAATCTTTCTTGAAAATTGTCTTTATAAAAGAAGACAATAAAATTGCAAGTATAGGGCTGGGGATGTGGCTCAAGCGGTAGCGCGATTGCCTGGCATGCGTGCAGCCCGGGTTCGATCCTATGCACCACATACCAACAAAGATGTTGTGTCCACCAAAAACTAACTAACTAAATAAATATTTTTTTAAAAATTGCAAGTATATAGGGAAGAGACATCCTCAAAAGCTACTAGCGGGAGTATAAATTGGTATAATCTTTATGCAGGGCAATTTGGCAATATCCTTCAAAATGACTAATGCATACACCCTCTGACTCAGAAATTCCACTTTTAAGAATTTACACCACAGATTTACTGACACACAAGTATGCACAGGATTATTCATCACAGTAAAAGATTAGAAACTACCAGAATGTCTATCAATAGAGGAATAGCTAAATAGATGATGTACACTTTGTGACATGATGTACTTGTAAAGCAAATAAGGAAACTATATGCCAATATGGAATGATTTCCAATTATATTAAATGAAAAATAAAAATGAGGTTCATGAGAGTATTTACAGAATTATGCTACCTCACATGATAGTTTTATTGATTGGGATCTTTAATAACAACTCTTAAAATCTGCTGTGTGTGAAATTCTCCCTCCTTTTTCAATCAAAAAAGATTCAAAAATATGATTTTATAATTTTTGAAGGACCATCAACAGAAAATGATCACAGGTGTCAAAAAATAGAGAATAATAAGCATTTCAATAAATAAGCATGATGTAAATATAAATCATAGCTTGCATTAATAATTTTTTTTGAACTGGGGAATGAACCCAGGGGCACTTAAACACTGAATCACATCCCCTGACCTTTTTTAAATTTTTTTTTTTTTTTTGAGACAGAGTCTTGCTAAGTTGCTGAGGTTGGCTCTGAACTTGCAATCCTCCTACCTTACCCTCCCAAGCCACTGGGATTACAGGCGTGAGCCATTGTACTTGGCTTGCATTAATAATTTTTAAAAATACAATGGTCATTCAGCTCAGTTTGCCAAAATGCTAATGACTTATTTGCGAAGTACTGTGGAAAATTAATCAGATTATATTGCTATATTCTGTGCATGTACAAAACTTAACAATAAATTCTACTATTACATATAATTATAGCAATAAAAAGGATGCATGCTAGCAAAAATAGATTATAATATCTAAGACATTTTAATCATTTTGATTCTCTCAATGAAAGATACATGAAGTCAAATGCCTAAAATTATCTTTGAAGTTTCAAAATAAATCCAGATTTACCTTCACTAACTTTTTTGTACAGGAACTCAACTCCTTTAATGGCAAAATTTCACTAGAATCTGTTTGAGTAGCGTGGTCTGTGGTGAAAAAGCCGACCTTCAAATCATCTGAAATGTTAAATCTGAAAAAAAAAATTAAACGTGCTTTATGTCATGGATATTTCCTTTGAAATGTTACTGCATTTATTTTGGGAGTAAATCATATTATATATCCTATGTGCTATTATTGCCTGTGCTACTCCTGGGAACAATTATAAATATATACACAGACATATTCCACAGAAAACCTTAAGATAATAGTTCTTAAAATGTGGTCTGTGGAACCTCTAGGATTATGGGGCACTGTATGAGGGAATCCATGAGATCAGAACTATTTTCATAATAATATTAAGACTGATTCTCTCATAAATGTTCAGTGGAGTTTTCCAGTGGCTACAAGTTACATAACAGCCTGACAGACAGAATACAAAAACAGCCATGATAATTCAGCCATTTTCTATTAAGCCAGGCAGGAGAAAGATTTACAAAAATGTAAAATGGTGACACTTTTTTCTCATTGCAGTTTTTGTTTTGAAAAAATGGTTACTTTTTCTTTAAAATGTATTATTGATATTAGCACATGGTTTATCATTATCTTAAGTGAACTAATATAAATATATATTTAATATCTTTAAATTTTGTCTAATTTATTTTATTTTATTTATTCTAATTAGTTACATATGACAGCAGAATGCAATTCAATTCATATTACACAAATAGAGCACAATTTTTCATATCTCTGGTTGTATACAAAGTATATTCACACCAATTTGTGTCTTTATACATGTACTTAGGGTAATGATGTCCATCTCATTCCACTGCCTTTCCTACCCCTATAATCCCCCTTCTTCCCCCTCCCCTTTGCCCTGTCTAAGGTTCATCTATTCTTCCCATGCTCCCACCCCATCCCCTTTATGAATCAGCATCCTTATATTAGAGAAGACATTCAGCATTTGGTTTTTTAGGATTGACTTACTTCACTTAGTATTATATTCTCTAATCCCATCCATTTACTTGCAAATACCATGATTTTATTCTCTTTTAATGCTGAGTAATATTCCATTGTGTATATATACCATAGTTTTGTTATCCATTCATCTACTGAAGGGTATCTAGATTGGATCCACAGTTTAGTTTTGTGAATTGTGCTGCTATAACATTGATGTGGCTGTGTCCCTGTAGTATGCTATTTTTAAGTCTTTTGGGTATAAACCGAGGAGTGAGATAGCTGGGTCATCACATTCACATCAGATAAAGCACTAATCTCTAGGATATATAAAGAACTCAAAAATCTTAACACAAAAAACAAATAACCCAGTTAATAAATGGGCCAAGAAACTGATCAGACACTTCTCAGAAAATATACAATCGATAAAGTATGAAAAAATGTTCAACATCTCTAGCAATTAGAGAAATGAAAATCAAAACTACTCTAAGATTTCATCTCACTCCAGTCAGAATGGCAGATATTAAGAAAACAGACAACAATAAGTGTTGGCGAGGATGTGGGGAAAGGGCACACTCTTATATTGCTGATGGGATTGCAAATTGGTGCAACCAATCTGGAAAGCAGTATGGAGATTTCTTCTTCTAAAATTTGAAGATGGCAATTACCAGTAGATATGACCAACATAAACTAAATCTTTCAGTTTGACAGTAATTTTTAAGAATATTGAGAATCCCAAGCCAAAAAGTTTGAGACCTACTTCTTTAAGATAATCCCCACACCATCATGTATTTGATTGTCAGACTCCATTCCTGAAAAATTGGAATAGCCTAAGAACAAGTCCTTACAGCCCTCTAATGACAGTCATCTCAAACAGTAATACGAGGGCCAATTTCCTGGATGCATTCTCCCTGACAATTTGATTAAATTTACTATTAACATCATTTGTGTCTTCATACATGTACTAATGATGTCCATCTCATTCCACCATCTTTTTTACCCAGAGATATAAAAATTGTGCTCTGTATGTGTAATATGAATTGTAATGCATTCTGCTGTCATATATAATAAATTAGAATAAAACATTTAAAAACAAAATTTAGTACAACACTCCCTTTCTAAAATGTCAGCTACAAAAATAAATAAATAAATAAAACACGAAAGTCCAAATAGAATCATCAGCTCTAAAGACAGAGTATCTGTGCTTCTTTCCTCCCTCATCTGATGACCAACTGGAGCAGCCCCTGATAAGGTCCCCCTCTCTTTTTACTTGCTGATAGAACCTCAAATGTGACGACCCCCCCCCCCCGATAGAACTCAGGGGAGATCTGCCATATTCCCAGTGCCAAGAGTAACTCCTGTGGGGACTACGCCCACCATGGTAATCCCATTCTTTTTGACAGTGAATGGCCAGAACTGCGTGTAGAACATTAGAAATGGACTGCTGGGGAATTGTAAAGGTTTTTTAGATTCCTTTAGAGAAAGTCACCAGTGGAGAGCTTTCTTCTGTGACTCTAGACATGGTCAAGTGTAAAAGTAATACCAAGCAGTATGGAGATTCCTCAGAAAACTTGGAAAGGCACCACCATTTGACTCAGCTATCCCACTCCTTGGTTTATACCCAAAGGACTTAAAATCAGTATACTACAGTGATGCAGCCACATCAATGTTTATAGCAGCTCAATTACAACAGCTAAATTATGGAACCAACCTAGATGTCCTTCAACAAATGAATGAATAAAGAAAATGTGCTACATATACACAATGGAATATTACTCAGCATTAAAGAAAAATGAATTTATGGTATTTGCAGGTAAATGGATAGAACTTAGAGAATATCATGCTAAGTGAAATAAGCCAATCCTAAAGAAACCAAAAGTCAAATGTTTTCTCTGATAAAAGGATGCCGATCCATGGGGTAGGGGGTAGGGAAGAATGAAGGAACTTTGCATTGTGCAGAGGGGAGTGAAGAGAGGGAAGGGGCTGTGGGGATGCGAAGGATGATGGAATGACATTATTACCCTATATACATGCATGATTACACTACTGGTACAAGAGGAATGAGAAGTTGTCCTCCATTCATGTACAATGAGTCAAAATGCATTCTACTTTCATGTATAACTAATTAGAATGAATTTTAAAAATTAATTAATTGGGGCTGGGTTTGTGGCTCAGCAGGAGAGCACTCGCCTAGCACATGCAAGGTGCTGAGTTTGATCATCAGCACCACATAAAAATAAATAACTAAAAGGTATTGTGTCAAACTTACAACTAAAAATAATAATGAATTAATTTTAAAAAGTAATGCCAAGAACTGTCAGAGCCATCCTGTGACCACAAAAGAGACAAGCCAGAGGACAAATTCAATACCTAGATGATAAGCTTTCAAAAAAGATGAGAGATAAATTTGACTGATTACTTTTACTATTGACTCAACTAGTTCTGAAACCTGTCATGCCTCTGGCCTTCCCATAATGTCATGTAATAAGTACATTGGCTGTAAGCTGTCTCTGTCAACTGTAGCTGAAAGCATCCTAACTGATTCTCTAGCTATGTGACATTAGGAAAATTACTTCATCTTTCTGTGCCTTGGTTAAACAAGGAAACAATAGTGCCTATTTCACAGGGTTATGTGAGGATCAAGCATGTTAACACTTAGAATACCTTGGTGTTGATATGTAGTAAGCACTCAATAAATATTACCCACTATTGGTGTCATGGTAGTGGTTACTACCCTGATGCTTTAAAACATAATTTTTTCAGAATAAAGAAAACTATGAAAGCATAGCTATATTCAACTAAAGCTAAGTTGAAATAAACACTTCTTAATATTAAAAATAGTGATTTCCAATTAATCCCACTAAATTCTTGACTAACCTTTCATACATTCTTCAATATTTCAATAACAGACCTTGTCCATGGCCTTAATCTTGGTGGGGAGGGAGCATCTGAATTTCAATTAAAATTTCTAGTGTTTTTCCCATAGAAAATTATATTTTAGAGGTAGTCCAATTTGTTTTAGGAATCTATATATAATTTTCTCATGGACACAGTTAGGGGGACACAGTCTTCATGGGCCCTGAGTATCCCTGTACATTCTTTTTGGATATCACATGAATACAAAGCCATGACCAGTCTTTCTATAGGCCATTCCCAGAGTTGTTTATACTGAGCAACTTTGGGGAGTGAGGTAATGTCTTTCCCCTGCCAAGAAGGAGACTTGCTATAAAAATGGAACATGCCCCAGCTCAGAGCTCCTCTCCCTTGATTATATAGACATCTATAAGGGGTCTTTTGTGTCACCCCCATGGGAATTGGGGGTCCTAGGGTATCAACACAAATCAACATGAAGCTTTGGCTACTGTTTTCCTGATACAGTCCTTTCTCTTTGACCCAGGAATCTTGTATCTTCTGTCAAGGTCTGTGAAATAGTAATAGAAAAACTCATTAGCCTCTATATAGGGTAAGATCTTAAACACCACACAGTCCTTGACAAGCATCTGACCCCAAATCCTCTCAAAAATGTTTTGCATATTGAATATCTTTTTTTTAAGATCAAGATTCAGTGATTAGCTGAAAAGATCATCAATACTTGAGGCTCTGCGAGCCTAAAATTTATAATCACCTTTGAAAATCAATTATGAAAACCACCACTAAATTATAATGATTGTGTTAAAATTAACTATGATATTATAATGCACTATTGTAATGAATGACTCATATGATCAAGATTAAACAAATTTTTCAAAGTAGTTTATAGCAAATTAGAAGAAAAGCAGTTTTTAAGTGATGATAATATTAAATTTCAGGAAAATGTTCTGGCATTTTTCCCAGAAAATGTGTTTTGAAAAATTTTACTTCTCTTTTATGTTATATTTGAGAATCTTTTAGGACACAAAACAAAAATAAGATCATCATACTTTCTAACACGTGTCCCACAGAATTTAGAATATAATATAGAGGTTCCCTAAAGTTATTGTGAATCTCTAAACTGTTTTTTGTTTGTTGGTTTGTGTTTTATTCTATAACTCCCATTGTTTCTTACAGTATCTCACTAAAATATTGTTTGTGTTTCTACCCTGTTATAAGGATTTTGATAGCCTTCTTTTCCTAAAAAGAACTAAATTCAATCTTCTTTCTTTCCTTCAAATCTAAGTCTAAGCTAATTGTCTGAGATTCATGCATTTAACACATAATAACTGAGCACCTACTGTTTAGCAAGTACTCTTCTTGGCACCTAAGATAATAAACGTGGACAAGGAAAAGTCTTTGTTCTTGTGAAACTTACATTCTAATGGGCTAGACACCCAGGAAACATGAACAAAATGCTATCTACTCAGAGGTAATTTGAACCCTCATCTCTCATTACATACACCCCAAGTACCATATTCATCTATCACACATTTGCCAATTAAACATTCCCCAAATACATCCCTACCGCAACATCATCCTCAGCCTAAGATTAAATCTCCCTACATTTCTACCTGTCAAAAGCATTTGTAATTAATTTCTCTTTACTCTTATTGTCACGTGGGGACATGTGAAAAAGGTGAAGAAACTATATTAAAGAGACTCCCTCTGACCATATGTAAGACAATTTGCCCTTCAAATAAAAGATGAAACTATCATATTATAACACAAGGAATCCAGCAATTCCTACTGATATGAATGAATTTAAAATGATTATATTATAATGGGGGGCTCTAATAAGTGTATAAAATGATGAAATTCAGAGAATAGCCATTTATCAACTACCATGAAGGTGACTGATTAAGACAGAAGTCACCAACGATGGCTAAGACTGGCCAGTATAAATTTGTTTAGGAAAAGGAAATTTTGTGATATTTTCCAACAAAATAGTAACTTATTATAAAAGAAATAGTAGTAAATTTAAGATAGAGAAACTTGGAAGATCCAAAAAGTTCAAGGTTAGTGGGGAGAAAAACTAAACCACAGTGCACGCTAACACAGAAGCCCTGAGAAGAGTACAGATCGTCCCTGTGGCATTCTTGCTATGAATGCATGACCTGGTTATGAAGAAACATCACATGAACCCAGCTACAGCCGATCTTTCTGCAGAATGTAAAGTCTGTTTTGTTTTTCTTTTTAAGTGTCAAGAACATAAAAGACAGGGAAAGGTTGAGAAACTCTCCCAGACTGAATGTGTTCTATACCCTCATGGAAAGTTACGATCAGTTGACTGAAGATGAAAAACTCAAGCCTGACTAACAGATGAATCCACCATCAGATGGTAAATATCTATAGGGTCATATCCTCATTCAGAGGTGATCCTGGAGGACAGCTATAGAGGAAAATTCTCCCACTGAACAGAACTTGAAGTATTACATTTGGGTATCTACTTTTTGGCGGGGATGAGAAGTGACCAGAAATACACATCTATGTTAATTTATGGGCAGTTACTAAAACATTAGCTGGATGGCCAGGAAGTTGGAAGGAACAAGTTGGAAACATTGGTGATAAGAAAACCTGGGGAAGAGTTATGTGTATGAACCATTTTGAATAGGTACAGAAAATGCTCCCAATATGAATGTTCACCAAAGAGCATCCACTGCAGAGAATGTGGTCAATCTTCAGGTAAGCAGAATGAGGCTTCTCTCTGCTTTCTTTCTGCAACCAGTGCTTGCTCAGTGGCTCTTGAACAAAATGCTCATGGTGGCAGGAGTGGAGTTCAACAGCACAGACTTTCCTTACTGAGGTGGGTGTGGCTAACCACCAAAAGTGCCGAGTGCCTCATCTGTCAACAGAAGAGATCAATACTGAGTACCCAACATAGCACTATTAACCAGCGATGATTGCCAGTCACTTAGTAGCAGGCTGATAACATGGAACCTTTTCCATCTTCCTCACTGGGATAAACATACATGAACTATATGAGATGTTGTGGGGCAGGTCGATCAGAAAATACACAAAGTCTCAGTTTTGTCCAAATTGAAGAGTCTTTATTTAGCCAGCAGGCCAGGACTGCTCCCCGCAGGACCCATTTAACTGTTTGTGCAAGGAACAGCCTCAGCCTGAGCATTTTAGGTTTTTTAAAGGCAAAAACTACATTTGGGTTGACATAACTTCAAGCAAGCAGGTACAGAAGCTGAATTGGGCAGTTAGCGAGACAATGCAATGGGTACATTGGTATTTCTCATGGGACTTTCCAAGTTAACATAACATCAAGCAAGCAGAGGGGAAAGGGGGTCAAAATGACCCTAGTTCAATACATGCTAGAGATTGGTTAGACGTAACCAATCAATCTCTGACAGGTACATTGTCCAAGAAAAATGGAAACCAAAGATAACAATTTTACATTATATAAGAATTGCCATTTTGAGTTGCCAAGTATGTTATGCCAGGTAACTATTAATGGGTACAGAGGTGGAGCTTTCCCACAGGAGAAGCAATTCTTACATAATGTGGAGTCTCAGGGTAAAATGGAGTCCGTTTGGTCATTGCCTAGATAGCCTGGCTCATAACAAGTTGGCATTCCCTGACCATAAAGCATCTGCCAGAACCATCACATGTGAACTTACAGAACATCTTATTTACACACTCTGGTATTCTACACAGCATCAGTTCTGACCAAGAAACTTATTTCATAGCAAAATAAGTGCATCAATGGTTTCATGCCCATGAGAATTAACTGATATCCTCACATAACTCACCACCCATAAGTGGTGGCCTAAAGGAAAAATGGAATCGTTTCTTGAAGGTTTGGTTATGACAGCTGAGAGACAAATCCATGAAGGAAGTAATTATGCCTTATAAAATGAAGTATATGCTGATCATTAGGTTCCTCTCACTATTACATCTAAACACACACTCCCATAACTATTGCTTCCTGTCTCAGTAGCTTTATGAATTGCTGGTTTAGAGGCCTTGGCGCTCAAGGTTAGATTGCTTCCATAGGAAAACAACAATGATTGCAATGAAACACATGAGACTGATGGTTGGCCACTTTGGAACCCTTATGCCATTGAAGCAGAGAAAAAGGGCTCATTCTTCTGGCTGATAAGATTGATTCTGATTGCCAAGGGACAACTGGATTATTGGTGCACACTGGAGTCAAGGAAGACTGTGTCTGGAACACGGAAGATTCTCCAAAGGGCCTGTTAGTGTTCCCATGCCCAATTGTAAAGATTAATGGGAAACACACACACACACACACACACACACACACACGTAGAACTTTTGAGAACTTGGGACTTTCAGGAATAAAGTTTTGGATCTCCCAGCTGGGTAAAGAACTTTGGCATGTCTACACTTTTCAGTAAGTTTCTTAGCCAGTGGGCAAGCCGTCCCAGCAGATCAGCTCTGGTTGCACCTTCTGGCAAGTTTCTTTGCCACCAGCAAGCAGTTGAGTTTCAGTGGCAGCCGTGTCCTCTCTAAAGGTCTCAATCTCAGCCTTTGGGTGGGGGTGCAGGCATTCTAAATTCTTAGTTCCTTCCTTGTTTACTCTTCTTGCCACCTGAAGAATAGCTACATCTGCTTTGGCTATAGCTCTGCTCTTAAAGTCTTTATTTACTACCATGCCACGCCGCCTTTTACTAATCCATCTTAATATTTAATGAGCAACAGGAAATATTACCTACTCAGATTACTGATGAGGTTTCTGCCTCCTGTCTGGACTCTGAGTGCTTCATCAATATAATAAACACAAAGCCCTCTGAACTTCGCTCGGCTCTTTATATCCTACACTGCTGTACATTTAACAGACCTCGGTGGTTCCCCCTTCCAGTCTAGAAATGCAATCCTTTACTTTCCCCAGTACTAAGCAGGCTCCTTTTTACTAATTGATTTTATTCTTCATGAAGCTTGAACATGGATGTTCTTTCATTCCATCCTATTTAAGCAAAAGACCTTTGTAGGTGGTAGGTGAAGGAATATGGATAGTTTTTGATTAAATATTTATTTTTAGGATCTGACTTGGAAACCTGGAATAATATTTTTAGTTATTTCTTCTGTTGCCATAATATATAATATGATAATAATACACTCTGATATTTTAAAATGAAGTCTGATAATTTTATAACTTTTATATTATTTTTTAAAAATAATATTAATACCTATTGATTGAGTGCTTATCTTGTTCCAAGTGCTTTGTTAAAGATGCCCATTTTCTCCACAAATTCCTCCAGTGATCCTTCTAACAATCTGATAAAAGATACAAAAACTTTCTTATTTTGAAAATGTGGAAACTGATGTTCAAAGAGAGAAAATAACTCATTGAATATCAAGAGCCTAGATTCTCATGGGATTCCTCTTGAGTCCCTGGGTGAACAGACCCAGACTCTAAGGTCTCCCCAGTCCTAACTTCCTGTGTGACTGATTCAGAAAGATCTGGTTCATTCAGAACTAAGTAAAATAGCAGGTTCACTGCTTCCCCTCAACAAATTTCAAATGTCTCTAATTTTAGATGACAACCCCACTGCCTGGAATGGAAACCCACATCACAACAAATCAGCTAAGTGGTTCCTACACAGTCCTTATTTATAGTCTCAACAATTCTATCTTTGAATAATATGTTGGCTGTTTTGCATAAAAACAGGAAGATAACAATCATGTTTTTAATAAAGTAGATACAAAATTAACATGTTAGCTTATTATAGAAAATGGATCCATGGATATTTATTAACACCACTTCCCACTGAATCCTAGAATACTCCACCTCACAAATGCTCATCCATCAATCAGTCAATAAAAATGGCATTAGATGTGCTCAGCCTCCACTCTGATGTACTGCCTAGTGTTAAATAAGGAAAATACCATTTCCTTTTTTCCTCCTTGTATCACCAAATTGATGCATATCCCCCCCCTACCTTATAGACTTCTGTATGCATGCTCACTTCCTGGCTGATCTCACCAAATCTCACAGCTAATCGTGCCATCTCTGTGCTAATTATTCCCAGACTGATAGCAAATAGGACCACTCTTTGAACCTCAGACTCATAACCGACTTTCTACTTAACAGCTCAACTGGATATCTGATGTCACTGCTGATCATGTCATGTCCCAAAGTAAGCTTATGACATTTTCCCCCAAACCTGTTCCTCCTATTATGTTCTTCTGCCTAGTTAATGACAGCTCCATTTTTCCAATTAATGGGGTCAGAAGCCTTGGAGCCTTTCCTCTGCCATGGTGGCTCCTGTACCTAGAATCAGACCACACGATCATCCTTCTGGTGGGATAGAAACAGATTCTTCTGTTTCTGTCCTTGTCCTCATAGTCTATTATCAAAAGTTGCTGGAGTCATTCTTTTGAAAGATAATCAGATAACATCATGCCTCTGGCTTCCTACTTCATTCCAAGTAAAAGCTGAAGTTCTCCTTACAGTAATCTAAGGCCCGGTACTATGTCTCTGAGCCCCATCTCCAGCCTTACCTCACTTTCACTATTCCCTGTCCCCTTTTCCTGCCACACAGGCCTCCTGCTTTTCCTAGAGTACGGAGGCACTGCCATCCACTTCCTGCTCTCTACACGGATGGATTTGTCTCCTGACACATCCCCCTTGAGCCTGCAGGTCTTCATCCCAGTGTCATTTCAGAGATGCCTTCTAAAATCACAACCCCCTCTCTCCACTTGCCACACACACTTTACTCTCTCCCCTGCTTCTGTCTCGTCTTTAGCACTTAATCGCTATATAATTTATTGTATAGTTTACTTATTTATCTAGTTTGTCATTAGTTCCTGACTCAAATGAGGACTTCATCAAGGCCAGACTTTTGTCTGGGGTATAGGCTGCCATCTCTCCAATGCCTAACCCTGCTACCCTAAGCCTCAGACCCCCGGATTTCAGTCAGAACTTGAGCCTCTCCCACTCATATTGGGGTACCAGTCTGCTCTTCCAAGCCCTTTGAATAAAGAGAAGTCAATCTGGGCATCAACAGCTCCTTGGCTCAGTTAAGAGGAAGTTCATTGGGCACCTAGCAGGTCTATCTGCCCCTGGAGTCTGGTTGGTGTGTTTTGTAGGGGAACTACGGTGCCATGGATTGCCAAGGATCCAGGGCAGGAAGTAAGCCACTGGAGCAGGTTAGACCCCAGTGCCTCTGGTGTTTGTCCTGAGCTACCTCTAATATGTGCTTTTCTCAGCCACCCCTAAATCAGGCCAGTGAATACACTGATCCGTTTTAACAAACAGACCCATTTAATATAGATGACCCAGGGAGCCCCAGCTCAGCAGGACTGGGTCAGTCCTGCTTCTTGGGTCAGTCCAGCTCTGGTCCTTCCTTCTCACTCTGGAGCTGTCTCAATGTGCTCAGTGTGAGGGGCTTGCCTCTAAGACCTGGCCCCATGAGGCCTCTGCCTAGATGAGTTCTGAGTACTCTTTCTTACAGCAGCTAACCTAATGCCATGGTGGCTTCATGATTTGAAAAGGTTTTTGTGAAGAAAAATACATTTTCTCAGAAATATTAGTTCTACATTATCCAAATGAACAACAGAACGAGAGCAGAGGGAGCCAAGAAAGATAATGAAAGGGAGGAACTATAAACAAGGATCATGGGATAACAAGTAATTTTACTGTCAAATGCATTTGGTGCTGCTTTGTTCTGATTGAGTATTTCCCTGGAAAAATCATGTTGAACTCCTGACTTCCATAGTAATGCCATTAGGAGTTGAGGTCTGTGGAGGTGATTAGGTCACAAGGGTGGAGAACTTATGAATGGGATTGTGCCTGTATAAAAGTCAGGTGGGGGGAGGCATGGGTGGAGAGTAGGGAGTTGGGGGACAGCTTCCCTGCCCTTTCTACCATGACAGGACATAGCAGGAAGGTGCTTTTATGAGGAGGGTAGGGCCCTTACCAGGCACCAAATCTGCCAGTGTCTCAATCTAAAACAATGAGGAAGACATTTCTGTGATTCAGAAATTATCTAGTCCATAATATTTTATTAGGGCAGCCTAAAAAATCTACTGACCTGCATACCTTCTATGTATGTCCCTTTTCTAAAGGTTTCCAGGATTAGCTCATTAAACCTTCCCTAAGATCTGATACCACCGGTTATCCGTGACAGTTCTGCTTCCTCACATATTGAAGTTTGAACATCAGAGAAGCATGCTGAGGCAGCATTAAAGCAGGGTTCATTAAAAAGGGGTAACATAGACTTCTCGCAGGAGGGAAAAGGGGGGCACAGCTGGTATCCCGATAACCCAGGAGGGAGGTGTTCTGCCCTTTTTAATATGTCCTAGGTGTCCCTTGTTCTCCTGCCCTCTTCCCCTTATCTTTCTCCTTCCTGCTTCTGTGAAGAGGCCCAGGAAATGCTGAGTGGGCTGGCCAAAAGGAGGTACATAGGCGGGCTGAAGGGGGAAGGGCACGATGGAGCAGCCCAGGACACATTAATTAACAACCTTATCCATCCCTGTGAGGAGGGGCAATTCCTGGGACCCGTTACCTTATCAAAAGGTTGGAGCAGGGGCAGGTTCTTGATAAGGACTCTGAAGAAATTTCAATCCCTCAGGGGACGGTTTCCAACTCAAAATTGGCCTCCTGGATCCGACCTGACTGTTGTTAACTATCTACACTGACTGCCTGTCTAATTCTGGCTTCAGATCTATGGAGTAGACACTATTTATCATCCTAATCGCTGTTTTTCAGCCGAGATAACTGAGCAAAGTACCCAGAAGTTAAGTAGCTCTCCTAACCCACAGGTCCTATGAGAACAATGTGGGCAGGATTCGAGCCTCAGCAGTCGGGCTCCGGAGTCATGCGCTTAGTAGTGGTACAGAAAGAAAGCCAAGCCCAGGAGGTTGTGCAGCGCTGCTGAGAGTCCCCAAGGCAGGGATGCCCCGGCCGCGGGTCACCTGGGGTTGAACTGAAATTGTTGAATCGCGAAGTCAAGGTTCTGGATGAGCTTCCAGCAGCCGCGCGCCCGGTGCCACTCCTCCCGGGTATCTGTCGGAGCCTCGGCCATAGCCGCTGGCCATGCGCCTCCCGCTGAGTCTCTAACTCGCGCGTCAGTTGCCATAGCGACTCCCCGGGAAACGGCAAAGCGCGGGAATCGTGGGCGGGGGCGGGGGCTGGCAGGGAGCGCAGCGCAACGGCAGTGGGGCGCTGGGCTGGCGCTCCAGTCCTCCTCTGCCGCTTCCAGTGCCCCACCTGAATCAGGGCTTGGCGACGAGCGGGGGATGAAACGTCTCCAAGCAAAGCTGCACCCCTGTAAATAACACTGTTGCGCCCCATCCCGCCCCCGGCCCTTCTCTGCTTCCTCCCTTCCCTGGACTCTGAGCTCAGCCTCGCTCCTGGACCCCCACAGGAGAGGGAGGTTTGGGTTTCTGAGCTCCTCTTCCTTCGTCAACACCCCTCTCAACCCGATTGTGAGACCCTGGCCTGGTGGCTGTCCTCTATAGAGACTCCCACGTTGTGCTAATGGGAGGGTGAAAAATAGTGAATCCCTGTAATGAGGACGTTCGTGGCATGAGCCAGGGACTCATCGCCTTGAGAGGCGAGCAGGTGGCCTCATAAATTGCCTACACCTGCTACTTGACCGCCCGTGTAGGCAGGCCTGGATTTAAAAATTTTCTTGGCAGAGATTAAGCAGGCCTGTATTTCTATTTAATATGAAAGTCAGAATATAAGGCGTTAAGTATATTGTGTAGCGTGGGATTCAATTTTATTGTTTCTACCAATAAGAGAAGTTTATTATGGTGGGGAAAGGGCAGGCACCAGGGATTGAATTCAGGGGCACTCAACCACTGAGCCACATCCCCAGCCCCATTTTTGTATTTTATTTACAGACAGGGTCTTATTGAGTTGCTTAGCGCCTAGCTTTTGCTGAGGCTGGCTTTGAACTCAGGATCCTCCTGCCTCAGCCTCCCAAGTAGGTGGGATTACAGCACGTGCCACCACATCCCATAGAGGTTTATTTTTAATGGTGAAATTTTTGTTTATTCTTTGGTTTCAATCTCTCTTACACATTGACAACAGATAGGGTGCCAAGGTCTCAGCTTGGCACCAGAATCACGAGCCACCACACAGCTTTGTAGGTTCAAACAGCAATTCTTTATTCCCGATCTCACACTGCCTCCACACAGGTCCAGGGGCAATCGCGTTCTGCCGTCTCCCGCACAATTCACCTACTCCACGAGGCTATCTCCAAATCCCATTTTAATCTCACGACAACTCAAGGGGAACAAGCAGCAGGAACACCCTAATCCCAGCAATAATCTTCAACCTCCAACTTCCCTAAAACCCATTGTCTTAAACTGGCAACGCCTTAAACTCAAGGAGCCGGTTACTTCCTCAAACCTGATCAGCTCTAAACCCGGATCCACCTTGGTCCTTGAGCAAGGTCACCTTATTAAAGCATGCATGCAATGTCCCATCGAATGTCCTCTAAGCAGCATGGGGTACGCTTGGCAAGGAAATTTCGATGCGTCATTCCTACTTGACAATGGCCCTCAGCAATAGGGGACACCTATTCTAATATTAACATGTCGTTTCCTGGTTTTAGAAGGTATTCTAAAAGGCAGCAGAATACAAAAGTCACTAATATGGCATTATGTAAAAATGTGAATGTGTAACTGATGTGATTCTGAAATTTGTATTTGGGGTAAAAATGGGAGTTCATAACTCACTTGAATCAAATGTATGAAAGATGATATGTTATGAGCTTTGTAATGTTTTGAACAACCAATAAAAAAAAATAGAACTATTCTACACCTTCATGTCAATAGATTGTTTATAGGAAAATAAAAGTTTTTCTTTTCTCTCTTGTTGTAACTACATAAGAAGGGGTTAGTTTGATATTAGAAGCTCAAAATAGAAAAAGAAAGTAAAAATCACTATAGCATTATCACTACTCTCATGTTTAAAGGCAAAGATTAAAAACCAAAAGTGCCAGGGGATGGCGGTAGAGCACTCACCTAGCACATGTGAGGCCCTGGGTTCAATTCTCAGCACCACATAAAAATAATAAAGGTGTGTGTGTGTGTGTGTGTGTGTGTGTGTGTGTGTGTATTTTAAAGCATATATATATATATATATATATATATATATATATATATGCCTAAAGTGTCAAACAGAAATCTTAACCAATGCTAAAATCATCTCCTGTGAACACTTATTTTCTTTGATGGAGATGAAGAAAGAGGGGGCTAGGGAAGAGTTACTTTTACTCTATAAAGTTTTCTAATTTCTAAATCTATCTTCAAGTTTTATTTAGAAAAAATTTATTCCAGAGTCAAAAAATGTTATGAAAGAAAGAAACAACTATATCTACAACAAATTGTCTTTGTTTTTTTGCCATATTGCATACAAATTTTTAAAAGTAAAGATTAAAATTCCAAGTTAAAATTAAAAACCTGATCTGTTTAGAACAGAGCCGAGATGGTGAAAAGAATGTGATAAGTCATTAGCTATTTTGCTCATGTAATTATAAATGAATATTTTGGAGAAGAAAGAGATCTCACATTCAAGTTTGTGAGTCATTGGTGAACTCTGTAGAGCGTTTGTTGACTAATACCTACTGCCTAGTTAGACCATCCCACTAGAACACATACTGAACAAAAACATCTTTATCTGAAACCTTGTTATAGCATATCAAGGAGCTTCAGATTTCAGTGTCTAGGAGGCCTTGTTACATGATGTGATTGTGGTGAAACTATGAACTACATAACACTTCTTGTCAGTTACCTGTGTGTTATCTCTCAGGTGCTCTGGCTTATAAAATTGTTGATTTCAGATCATATCAAACTACACTAACTAGGGTTGGCTTTATGGAACCATTTGCTATATTAAATTCAGGCTTCCTTTATCATCTGCTGAATTTATTGACAGCTTTTAGTGGAAAACTCACAATCTCTAGGTATACAAAAAAATACACATGGGTTATAAAACTTACTTTAGAATGGTGGGCAAGTTATTTAACATTTCTGAGCCTCTGTTTGCTCACAAGTAATGGACCTTCCTCAAAGGATAATTGGAAGTAATGTCTAAGGTAGGACAAGTCTGCAGCCCATGTAGCACATGACAGAATAAATACCAGCACATTTCCAAAGGAGTGTGCTTATTCTTCCTATCTATCAAGAAATACAATTTTATGTTTCAAGTTTTCAATTTTTTTTAAACTTGATAATTTCACAAGCTCAAACAATTTTTTGCGTTTTCAGCAAAACTTAAAAAATTAAAATGCTTCTCTGAAACACACACATGTATAAGTATAATGTGTATTTATATAAAAATATTACCTACCAATTATTAAAAGTGATAACATCTCAGATTAAGTAGCATGAGGATTTGATTAAGAGTCAAGTGCTGACTTGAAACATAGTAATTTATATATTCCAGTTGGATATTATCAGTTCTATAGTCTAGTAAAAGCCAAGAGGTTTCAGTTTAGGTTTGTAATTTAAATTCTTTCTAGAGAGTCATCATATGTAGAGTGCTTATTTTTCTTTTATCGCTAGCTATAATGTATGATTATGTGGTAAGGGCTCTGTTATGTAAACTTGTTTTATGTCATGCTTCATCCATAACCAAAGTTCTTAAGTAAAGGGTTGGTAAAGGAAATAGCAAGGCCCTCAGCCAGGACATTATGCTACTATGGAAAAATCCTTAGACTAGATCATTTTAAGGTTTTAAATTTTGTTGCAGTGAAACAACTTATCCACTGTTAAAGTCCATTAACGTGATTGTGCATCATCTGACTAAAAGATCAATGCATGGCGGTTTAAAAGGGAAATGAGTAGAAATGTGAAGAAAATGGTGAAAATGGCAGAGTTAGCTATCTGCAGAAGAGGATTTGTAAAGCTTCTACTAAGGGAAACTTAGGGGAATCTCTGGAATTGCTCAAACAACTAGAGTGGAGCCCCATTCCTGGCATATAACCTCAGGAAACTGTTATGTGCCTATGTTGAGAAAAGAGCAAGGCACTTCAGGACAAGTAGAAATCTGAATGGAAACTAATAAAAGAGCAATTATCATATTCCAGCTCATCTCCTCTGTAAGATGCATCTTTATTTTATGTGACATCAAGAAAGAAAAAAACGCAAGTAATGGGCCTTCCTCAAAGGATATTTGGAAGTAATGTCTAAGATAGGACAACTACAATTACATTTTGACACAGGTCAATGAAATAAAGTAAGTTTAGGAATGTTTTAGGCAGAGACCCCTCTGTTTCATCAGACCCTAGCCAGAGGGAGCTGCTCCCTGCAGGAACAAACAAGGCTTTTCCCTAACTTGGACAAAGTGTCTCATAGGTTCATCTCATTATTTTTGTTCTTTTCCAGGTTTCATAAGGCAGCCTGCCAATAACTAAATTCATATTCTCAGGGACATAAAATCTAAGACAGTCTCGATCTTGACAGCAATCATGTGATTTTGGCTACTGTGAGTACAGCAATCCCTCCTAGTTTCACTTTCTGTAGTTTCAGAATCTGTGACCTATACTGGGATAGTACCAGACCCCACATACATAGTACAAAAGGTATTTGAAGGCAAGAGAGAGAGACCACATTCACATAACTTTTATTACAATATATTGTTACAATTGTCCTATTTTATCATGTTATTGTTATTAATCTCTTCCTATGCCAGTTTATGAATTAAACATTTTCATAGTTATGTATGTAGAGGGAAAAATACTATATAGTATAGTATAGTTTTTGGTATTATCTTTGGTTTCAGGTATCCTCTTGGGGTTTTGGAACGTATCCCCCATGGATAATGCAGGATACTATATTCCCTGGTAGCCTGATCTAAATAAACTGATAAGGAACAGCACTTAGACCTCCCATATGAGGATTAGGCAGAGTCCAGGGGGACTCACAAAGTACTACCAAGACTTATCTGGCAGGTGGCAGAGCTCTCTCATTAATACTTCTGCAATTGAAATATGGGGTACCCTTCATTATCCTTCAGCTTTGAACTCTGATTTCAGAAATATAGGGCTAAAAATTTGATTGTAGTAATTTTAAGGACTAGAGGAAAATGTTACACATAGGAGAATTCGGTAGTGTAAAACCCTGGTGTGTTATTGTTATGCTGTCAGTTTATTTACTTGAACACCCTTCAGTCTACACTAAGATATTCTGTGGATATTATGTAAGTGACCAAGGTGTTGATTGGGAGCGCACAGTCCGGGGTTGGATCAGTCTCTGTTGCTCAAATCAAGAAACTCACACTATAGAAAAAAACTGTTCCAAGCTCAGCTGTTAAGTATATCTTGATTAACAACCCCCCACTGTGCTAATTAATATATGTGTTAATTATTATCAAAAATGGATTTGTTGGGGCTGGGGTTGTGGATCAGTGATAGAGTGCTTGCCTAGCATGCTTGAGGCACTGAGTTCAATCCTCAGCACCACATAAATGTAAAATAAAGACATTGTGTCCACTTAAGACTAAAAAGGAAATATTTAAAAAAAAAACAGATTTGTTGTTGTTGCAATTTTTGTTTTTGCAGTGCTGGGGGTTAAAGCCAGGGCTTCATGCATGCTAGGCAAACATTGTACTCCTGAGCTATACCCCAGACATAAATGGATTTCTGTTGATGAATGCAGTGGTCTACTGACTATTACAATGAATGTTTGATGTGAGCTTGCATGGGCCATGGGGGGCCTGTAATCCTAACAACAGGGAGGCTGAAATAGGAGGATCTCAAGTTTGAGATCATTTTCAATACTTTAATGAGGTCCTAAACAACTTAGTGACGACTTGTCTCAAAATACAAAATACAAAGGGTTGGGAATGTGGCTCAATGGTAAAGTATCCCTGGGCTCAATCTCCAGTACAAGAAGAAGAGGAGGAAGAGGAGGAGGGGAGGGGGGACTTTCATTGGTGAATTTAAAGATGTTTGGGAAATGCAGGTTAGCTAAAATGGTTCAGAAATCAGCCCTCTCTCACAAGAACAGGATGCAATAATCTAATGAGGCCTGTAACTGTAACCCTGAGGGAGAGGACTTGGAGCTTGATTCCCCCAACAGTCATCTGTCCAGCTTTTGGTTTCTAGATAGCTGCTGTTTACTAAAGAACTGAGGGTCTTGCTTCTGGAATGGTATGTCGATTTCAAACGAACCCTTCAGATGACAGAGGACAGAAAAATGAGATTTCTTGGATTCCTGGAACAGGTCACCTAAACTAATTGTTGGGTTCTGCTTGCTAATGACCTTTTAAAAAAATAAATGTCTGCCACTTGCTTTCATTATAACCTGAGATCAAGGTTGTGTGGGAATGGCTAATCTTTATCAAGCTTTTCCAGAGGATGCAAAAACATCTATCCAAAGAAACCTGAGTTGTATAATGAAATTAGGTGAATTTTCTGGGAAGCCACAAGAAATAATAAAAGCTTCTTTAATAGAACTAATTTTGATATATTGGGGAGAGACTGCATCTGTCTTGTGCTTCTATATCTTTCCAGGACTCTGTTCATTGCCCTCCATACACTAGGTGTTCAACAAGTATTTATCAAATGAATGAGTAACTCTGAGTAAGTTCTTTCAAAGAGCTCTTCCCAAAGAGGCGTGTGCCTCAGTAGCTGGCACTAAAGAAACAGGCAAGAAAACTAATTCGTGAATTGAGCAGATAAACTACTACATTGTCAGTGGTAACAGGTTCTTCTAAAAGAAAGTGCTAATTTGGGTTGTTAAAACTCCAAATGATGTAGGAACTGTGAAGAAAATTACATTTTAAGGAGAGAAAGAGGAGATCTCTGCAGGCAGAATAGTTAAGGAATATTTCATGGAAAAGCTGATATGGAGCCACAGCAAAGCCTGGATATGGCCTCGCAGGTGGGGAGGAAGAGAGGGTCCCACTACAGGAATAGAGGCCGGGGATAAGTTGTGTTGGTGGGAGCTCCACCCACCTGTTGGTTACAAGAGTACATTAAGAAATGGGAGTCCAGGGTGTGTTTCTCTGAGTTATGTATTTGCAGATCTAATTTGTGCTGAAAATGCACTTTGCTACAGGCAGGTGGGAAAATGGGTGAGAAACAGGAGAAGTTCTCCTCCCCCTTCATTCATGCTGAGAACTTCTTCTTAAAATCATAAGAAAACACCTCAGTGTTTAATCACACCATTGGATTATGATCACCTGGGGAAAGGCCTTACTTTTCTTTGTGTAAGTGAAACCGGCATTGCATGGGGCCCTAAAAGTGTACTCAAAACTGTTTTCATGAATGTGCTTTACCATTTTTGCTTAAAATAATAGAAAGAGGAATTTACGTGGATTCCTCACACTTTTTCTTGACCAGGTTTATTATTTATTAATTTGCAAATGGAAAATTATATTCCCAGTGTTCTTTTTCCTAAAGGACTGTTTAAAATTCACACTAGAAAAGGAGAACTGACGTCAACCTGGATGGTACCACATGAGCACTCAAGGAATAAATGAACACGCTTCTTTGTTACTTTTTGTTATACTCTTATCTTGGGGAGAAAGTTTGAACTACTGAATTGCTGCCAAGCCAGCAGAGGATTCCCTCATTCAGCTCGTTCCTCCTTGAATAATTCATTGGCCAAGTCCCTCTTGCCGGGAACAAGCCTAGACTAGAGTTTCCTGTTGTACTTTAATGAATTTTAATTGTAACCCTCCCTATCTTGGGTGTCAACATTATCTCATTCACTGCTATATTTTAATCCCTTTTAATAATTCTTCAGACTCCAGAGCTGGATATAATTCATAGTTTTTGTTTGGTTTGCATTGTCTTCTCACACTGCTTAATTGAGTTAATAAGTTATGAGACTACTGTGTCCAAGGTCACAGCTGGTGACACTTTCTTCCTTTCTTAGCCACAGACTGCCTCTCCAACCCACTCTCATCTCTCAATTGTATTCATATAACCGTGAGGCCAAATTGTCAGATTATTTGAGGCAATGAAGTGCAACCTCTGAATATTCTACTCCAAGGACTTGCCTTTCAGACAAAGGGCCAGTTGCTTAAGTTTGAGAAGAGGACCACAATCTGCAAGTTCTATGGCTCAATTTCTTGGCCTTATAAAAAAAATGTATGATGAATTACCTAAAATTGTGGATGACCTCATAAATGCAAGACCCAAAATGACTCGTCCCCTATGGATAAAACCATGCAAAAATGGTTTTTAAAAACCATGGTGGCGCATGCCTGTAATCCTAGCGTCTCGGGAGGCTGAGGCAGGAGGATCCTGAGTTCAGCCTCAGCAAATTATCAAGGCACAAAGAAACTCAGTGAGACTCTGTGTAAAATACAAAACAAGGACTGGGGATGTGACTCAGTGGTTAAGCACCCTTGTGTTCAATCTCTGGTAAAAAAAAAAAAAAAAAAAAAAAAGCCTCCTATTGAAGCAGTTAAAGAATGCAAGAGAAAACCAAACATAAAAACAAAGATGAATGATTACATTGAGGAAGTAGAATGATGAATGAATTTGTTCTTTCTCTAAATTTTCTCCTAAGAGACCAGGTGCTCAAATACCTTTTAGACTTCTGGTCTTTCTTTCCTTTTATATCCAAATAAAATAGCTTAATTATCCATCCCAGTATTACACTGTGGTTAATAATGTTCTTATAGGTCTGGGGGCACAGCCCAGTAATACAGTGCTTGCCTAACATGGGCTAGGCCCTAGGTTCAATCCCCAGCATGGCAAAATCATGACTAGTTACTTTGTAGCATTCTCAGCATGCAGAGACTTTATTCCCCTGCCCTTTGTCCGTCTGTGGCTGCAGTTGGCTCCATACAGCTTCTCCTGAGATAAAAAATCAGGTCTCCTCTCTTTCCATGTGAAGTGCCCATGAGCTCTGCATTCCTCATTCCCTCAAATCTTGCTGACCCTTTGGAGGAAAAGAGGAGGCATCCGGAGCAACACAAAAGAATGTGAAGTTAGACATCATTGTTCTTTCGGCCCACAGTTAGGCCCTCTCCAGAGAATTTCTCATTGGTGTTTCTTTCTTTATTTTCCTGTAGGTCTCAGAGCCAAGGCCTCTCGTGAAAGTGACTGTATAAATAGGCCAGTTACGTCGGCTCCATTGTGCAACCTCCAACTCAAGCCATGGGAGAGGGTGTGCAAAAGACACAGACGTGCCGGGAGCCGGGAGGAGTCCACAGCAATCAGAAGCCCTGGAAGCAGCAGCTGGATGGTAATCAATGCCACAGACACGAGGAGGCCAAGTCCCAAACTAGGTGTGAGGAAAAACCCAAGAAGTAAAAATATTTGCACTGCAGAGCCTTCTCGAGGCCCAGGAATTGGCCAAAAGAGGTGCTTCTGCAGGTGCGAGTGGGAAGGTAAAAGGGGACAATATGGAAAGTTCATTTCAGAAGCAGTTGGACCTCAGGTTCCCTCCTTTGGTCCATTCACATGGGATGTTGGCACTCCCACACTTTGTTAGAAACTAGAGATTTAGCCAGGCGCAGTGGCACATGCCTATAATCCCATCGGTTTGGGAGGCTAAGGCTGGAGGATTACGAGTTCAAAGCCAGCCTCAGCAAAAGCGAGGCGCTAAGCAACTCAGTGAGACCCTGTCTCTAAATAAAATACAAAGTAAGTCTGGAGATGTGGCTTAGTGGTTGAGTGCCCCTGAGTTCAATCCCTTGTACAGAAAGAAAGGAAGGAAGGAAGGAAGGAAGGAAGGAAGGAAGGAAGGAAGGAAGGAAGGAAGAAAAGAAAAGAAACGAAACTAGAGATTTGTTCTTGGTGAGGGTGAAAAAAGAGGGTATCTGGACAAGGGACTTCAGCATTGTCTAGGGTGGCATCTGTACTGGAAACAGAGAGAAAGTGAAAGTCTCCATCATGGATGTTGGAATCTCCAGTTCTGCTCCCTGCTGGGCTCTGAGAATTTTGGCAGCCAGACTTGTATCATGCAGGCAAATGGAAAAGAGTGCCCATGTGGCAGGTTTTTCAGTGAAATGGCCCAGCAGGTCAGCAGGTCACTGCACGGGGAGACTCCAGGTGGCTCTCCTCATCTCTAGCCCAGAGCGCACAACACCTTTACGTATGAGATGACTGCCAAGAACCGCCAAATATTTGAGGAAAGCCTCAAACATGAAAGAGAAGTCACCCAGAAGAAAAAAGATGGAAAGAGACAGAGGATATGCACAAAATGAAAACCTGAAAAAAAAAATCATGAATCATCATAGATACTCTCAGCCCTTTAAGAGAAGACGAATCACTGGCTGTGCTTTGGGAATCAGATATGACACTTAGCACCCTGCTTTACCCACCCTTCTGCCCCCAGCACAGACGGCCAGTGGCACAGGTATAGTGTGAGATCACTACTTTACCTATGGAGAGCTACTCCATGCCTGCTCCTGTGGTGCCCACCAGGGATCCGGCTGTGAAATGGCAGACAGGGAACTCTCCATCCAGACCAACTGTCACGGTCCCTCTTCCCACAGTACAGAGCATATTCCTCATACCCTCCAGAACCCCACAGTTCTATTCTCCCTCTTACAAATTCATTTTTTATGTTCCATATTAAAGGACCTGAGAAATCCTGCAGTTGAAAAAGCATCATTATGTATATATGTATTTTCCAGTGCTTCATTTTTTAAAAAAAGCAAGCAAAACCTTTTCCCTTCGCTACAGGATGCCCAGAGTATCCATAGAACACAGCTCGGAATGTTCTACTTCAGTGAAAAAATAAAAGTTGGGGACAGCAGCAGAGCACTGTGGAAAGTCACAAGGATAGATGTTCCTGTACCTCTGTCAGTGGCATCGCAATGACTCAACACCACTGGAGCCTGCAGGCTTGTAGATGGACGATCAGAAGAGACCAAGGAGCAAGCTGAAATGACAGAGCTATGGCAGAATAGATGAACTCCTCTGGGAATCACAAAGCTTTAGCTGATGTGAGAAGTGAGCATTCCAGAGACCCACCAAAGAGTCTTGCATAAAAGTAGCAGAATTGATATTTTCAAATAAGGACCCTTCTCTGGAAATAAGTTCTTCTGGAAGCCCCCTTCACTTCTGCTATAACCTCCAGCTCAGATCTGACCCTGGCACTTCTAAGCTCTGGGAGCTGGCCAGCAGCCTACATGTTCTTAGAATGTGCCCTCAAGCTCTAAGTAAGTACCAAGGGGCCAGGGGATAAGAGTTACTTATCAGTGCAACCAGGTGGCCTGAAGTCCCGTCCTTCTCTCCAATGTTGTTCACATGGAATGACACAGGAGGGCATTCTGCAGTGGACAATCCCCAGGGCCAAGTGTCTGGTACTTGGGAACCCTGGGAAACTTGCAATTCCAAGTTTCCGCCTCCATGGTTTCTGCTGGGTAACCTCCTTCTCCTCTAGGCTCAGCATCTCTCTGAGCTTTCCTTCTCCTGGGAAACTGCTAAGCATGAACAACACTCCCTTCTAGCCTTAGCTGATGACTTATGTCTCTGGAATCTTCCCTCCAGGAATTCTTACTTCAGCATCTGGCATATTACTTCAAATGGATCTTTCTTTCCATGTGTCCTTCTGGAATACCATTGTCTTTTGTCTTTTAAGGGAATGAAGTCCAGTCCCCTTGAGTTCATGTCTAAAGCAGGACAACCCCCTACTAACTCCTTGTGTAGATAAGGTTTAACCCAGCGGGTCTGCGATTGCTATCCTGGAGAGGCCTGCTTGAAAGCTGGGCCCTTGGCTGGCATAAAAGAAGTTGGATTCAAAATAAGCCTCCACCATTCCCTAACTGAGGAGTTGCTCGACGTTCTTGAAGTATTTGTGCAAACAGTGTTTTCTGCCGGACACCTGCTTTCTTCCTGAAGTCTGGAATTTCCATACTTACTAGGGAGAGGGCACTGAGTCTATAATGGGACTCTGGCTCTACCAAGCAACATTTGACCTGGTTGTCATAGTTTGGAGGTGGAGGACTCCCGGAAGCTCAGACATCTCCCCATGCTGACTTTGTTCTGCACCCTTTTGTGCCAGTAAATCACAGCTGTGACTTTGACCCTTTGCTGAGTCTTGTGAGTCATCCTCCTAGATCCTAGAGATGGCCTTGGGAACCTCGGACACACCTCTCCATTTTTCTTCTTCTGTTCCTCTCTGGTGAATCCACTCCACTCCAAACGCTCCTAGGGCACGTCTGATCCTGTCTCCTGGATCAGCCTTCCTGTCGGAAGGACCAAACTCCAACTCTCTTATGCTTTCAGGCTCCCTTTCCCACAGCCTTTATGGTACTCTTCCCCTCCACCAAATCCTTCAGGATGGGCCTGCCTTGGGGGTGGGGGTGCCTCCTCCCCTGAACATCTTTTTAAGGTTTGTCCCATTATTTTGGCACTTTGTAGGTTCTTGATCATTGTTTAAGTTTGGAGATGTATGATCTTCTTCTCAGTTCAACTGGTAAGTCCTCCACATGTCTTGCCTCTTTGACTTTCCCAGGCACAGTCTCCTATCCATTGTCCTGGGGACATTTAAAAGCTCTAAGTGGCCTCAGGTGCTGTCTGACCTGCTAAGAGTTCACCATTCAGGTATGTCACCCCCCTCAGCCTCCAGCCTGCAGGTTCGTCTCCTCCTACCCACTTCATGACCTCTGCCCTTTGACCCATCAGAGTAGTAAAGCAACTATCTGCCATGTCCCTGTCCCTCAGCCATATCCTTTCTTTACTTCTTCCATCTCCATTCTACATCCCTTGAGCCACTATTTTGATATTTGTTGCCCATTTGGTAGCTGATGTGACTTTTCATGGTGAATACAGCTGGCAGAACTCTGACTTATTTTCTTGATAGAGCTGGGGAGAGTCATCCTTGGAGGCCCATTGATTTCACCAGAGTGAGATCACCAATCTCAGAAGGGTTTGTAGCTGTCAGGGGCTGTCCCCCTAGAATGACAAAGGCGGACCAGGTCCTGGACACCTGTCTACAATTTTAACCTCAAGGGTTATAATTCCTGCAAGAGAGGCAGGCTCTGTATTCTCCCATCAAATGACATGCCAAGCAAAACATAGTTCCTGAATCAATCAGTTGATGACAATGTGTGCAGAAGCAGAATGAGCAAAAGCAAACAAAGGAGATAAATGAAAATATAGGCAAAAAAAAATCAGTAAAAGAAAATCATTCAAGTGAACAATAATGATAATGAACAAAACACCTGTGTCTATGGGGGAAAATTTTGTCTAAATGGTCCAGGAGACCAATCTCTCCAAAGTGTCACTCCAACAGGTCTGAAGGCCATAAAGTCATCAGCAGTGAAGCAAAGAACTGTGCACCCAGACAGAGCCCCTGGGGGCCGATGCCATTTCAGACTGAATACTCTCAATGGGTGGAGTCCCACTGACATGGGTTTCAAATGGCAGTCGGAAGGCACCGGTATTCAGAAGAAGGTGTATTATCTCAGCTTCCACATGTGGACCTTGGAGGGAAAAGTCCCAGGCAGCAGCTATCTTATTTGCATCCTGGCATGTGGCCCTCAAGGTGGCTATCAGTCAGCCCCTGAGCTCAGCCTTAGCTGGAGTTACCAGGAAAAGCTCCACACGGGAGTTAGTGCAGTTAAAGCATAGCCACATCAATCAAAATGCCAATGCCAGGGTCCTTAGATTCCCAAGAGTCACAACACTGCAAAATGCATTTCAGTGGGGGCCCAGCAGGAAACGGGTGACTCAACAGAAGGGGCAACTAAGGAGGGCTCTGCGGAGGGAAGATTGGCCCAGGTGTGGTCAGGGTTAAGGAAATCAAACAAGAGCCCACCTGAGACCCACAGGGGCAAAGCTATGTGTGTTTCTAGAATGTAGCCGGTGGCCGGGGCCGTCGTCTTCCGTGGAGAAGTGGATTCACTGAAAAGTGGGAACCTGCCTAGCTCTCACCCTCCAGCTGGGGCTCCAGCCAACCAAGCCTAAGAGCCCTCAAGATAAGGGAGCCTGGGAGGCTATGCACAGAATCAGCTGTTGGACCCAGAGCAGCATAGCATGGAGACTCAGTCTGGAGACCAGAGATTCCACAGCACAGCCCTCACGACCAGCCCACTTGCTGTTGAATCTGTATGCATAGCTGTTTCTCTTTTTTTTTTAATTTTTTTTAATTGTAGATAAAGACAATACCTTTATTTATTTTTATGTGGTGCTGAGGATCAAACCCAGGGCCTCACACGTGCTAGGCAAGCGCTCTGCCACTGAGCTACAGCCCCAACCCCTAATGCATAGCTGTTTCCAAATCTCTTCTACTTATACCTCTGACCTCCCTCTCTAACCTTTCACTATCATCCTACAATCTCACCTCCTACTTCACAAAGCAAATAAAACCATCACAGAGAAACTTCCTCAACTTCCCACCACCAAAACCTCAGACTCACTATATGAACTAGAATTAAGTTTGGCTGTGAATAGCAGCCAAATATCCAAATAACGTGGTCTAAACAGAATGGGAGTTTCTTTCTTTTGGATGTAGAAGTTGGCAGTGCAGGGCTAGTGGGTTGGCCCCGCTCCACCAAGATGCAAGGCTCAGCTTGCTTCTGTGTTGCCCGCTCCTTGTGTGTGGTCACCTTGATTGCTTAAATAGTCATTGCAGCTCCAGCCTTCACATCTGCATTCCAGTCAGAGGCAAGAGGAAGAAATGAAGAAGTGGCAGAGACAGAAATGCTCTTTCAGAGATGTACTAGAAGATGGTACAAATCACCATTGCTTCAACTTCCTTAGAACTTAGTCTAATAGCTACGCCTACCTACTAGAGAGTAACCGTGGTATATTCTGGTTGACTATGTGTCTAGTTAAAGGTCAGGAGGCCCTAACACTATAGAAATGGAGGAGATTGGACAGGGGAAGGAGGAAACTAGCAGTCCTCGACACACCTATATGTGCACCATACCTCTCCCTCTTAGCTTTATCCTATCTTTAAGCATGTGCAAATCTTTTTCTTGTAAAAAAAAAAAACAAAAACTGAGTCCACAAACTTTTCAGTTATCATCTCACTTGATTTTTATAGAAGTCCTTTTGACAACTCTCTTCTTTTGGAAACTTCTGGGTTCCCTGTGGCTGTTCCTCCATCCTTCTGTCTTATTTGCTTCCCTTCTTCCTACCCATTAACGCTTCATTCTGTGTGCTTGAGCCCAAGTCCTCTCTCTCTCTTCCCCTGCAACCTCCGTGCATCAGTGGTCCCCAGGTTGTGGTCCCCGTCCTGGGGATCCTCCAGCCTGTGTCCAGGGGACCATGAGGCTCCCTCGTCTCTGGGCCCACAACTGCATGAGGTCAGATTTTCTTCATGTTTCAGCTCGAGAGCATCTCACGATGGATTGAACAGGCAGTAGAGAAGGGAATCCAGATCTCTTCCATTAATGGATATGAAACGGATTTACAAAAGTGTCAGATGATACTCTCTACTCCTGTTGCAAAACATACTGCGTTTAGAAAACTTCTGTTATTGTTTCATTAAATTATTTTTTCACATTAGCATGCAATGGGTTTGTTGTAATTTTAAGTTGATATATATGAAATATACATTATGAATCTATAATATAAATCTTTAAAAAAAATTTTAATTTCTTCTTTTTTCTTTTGACACTGGGGATTGAATCCAGGGACACTGAACCACTGAGCAGTATCCCCAGTCTTCTTTTTTTTAAATTATTTTTATTTTGAGACAGGGTCTTGCTAAATTGTTGAGGCTGGCCTTGAACTTGAGACCCTCTGCCTTAGCTTCCAGAGGAGCTGGGAGTTATTAAAACCGCTGTACCTGGCTGATTTTAATTTCTAATATCGTAAACATAGATGTATAACTCACATAAGCAAAAGTTCTTTGGGATCCTCAGTAATTTTTAAGAGTGTAGGAGCCCCAAAGTGGGGAGTCTGGGTGCTGCCGTGCTGGGTTCCTCTCCCATCTTGTCGGGGTGGTGATGGTGACTCAGGCCTTGTGTGTCTGGACTTGTCAATAGATCCGTCCACCAGTGTCTCTGTGTAAATGAATCAGAAGCAGCCCAAGCTCAGCATGTGCAAATCATGGTGCCCTTTTTATTGCATGGCCCTCTCCGAGTCATGAGTTGATACCACCTCCTTCAGCTCCACAGCCGAAGGACACCTAGAGGTCACCTCGATGCCTGCTTCTCCCACACCTGCCGTTTCCAAACTATCACCAAGGTTCTCTCTGCCTTCCTGAATGTGCCTTGCCACAGTCCATTACTTTTAGCTCTGCTTAGCCCAGTCCCAGCTACCGAACTGGGTCACTCCAGTTGCCTCCTACGTGGTCTCTCATCCATCTCCCAAATTAGTGTGTACCTGGCTCCCAGGCTAACAGTGAAAACCCCAACCTACCCAGCCCTGAGAAGTCAGGCCTCTACCTGTCTCAGGTTCACCAACATCATCCCCTCTTCACTCTCTAATCATACAGCCCCTGCTGGTTCCAACAAACCGTGCTCCTTTCTACCACAAGGTCCTTGCACATGCTGTTGTCCCTGTCTAAGCCCACTCACCATTCCATCTTTACCCTACTGCTTACACCCCATTCATTTCTTCCAGAAGTCCTTCCCTCTTATCTCTGACTGGATCACATGGCCCTTATAGATGTACTCTATCTCTTCTTCTTAACCTTTAAGGCATTTTTAGTTTTACCTTTGTGTGGTTAGTCTGCTCAGGCTGTCATAATAAAATGCCGCAGATGAGGTGCTGTAAACAACAGAAATTTATTTTCCCATAGTTCTGGAGATTAGCAATCCAAGATCAAGGTGCTATAGCATGGTGTCTAGCGGAGGCCTCTCTTCCTGGTTTGGAGATGTCTGCCCTTCTCAATGTGTCTTCACATGGTCTTTCCTCTGTGCATGCAACGCATGCACACACACACACACACACACACACACACACACACACACACACACGCACACACACATCTCGGGATATCTTCCTCTTATAAGAGTCCTGTTCTCCACCTCATCTCATTAAACCTTAATTACCTCCCTAAAAACCCTTTCTTCAAATACGGCCACATTGGGAGATAAGGCTTCCACCTAACAATCAACCATTTGGACTGGGAACTCTCTCTCCCACTATGTTACAAGCCCTGTTAGAACAGGATCTCTTTCGTTTTCTATTCACCTTGTATTCCCAGCATTTAGCATAGCACCTGGCCAAAAGTAAACAATAAATATTTGTTGAATGAATGAGTGATAACTCTTCACATTTATTGAATACATGAGATTTTATAGGCCCTGCACTTATGTGCTACACATGTTCCAGGTTTTTGTTTCCAGTGCTTTATGTAGAATATTTTAGTCAATATTCTTAGTAACATTAAGAGATTAAAAAAATTTTTTTCTTATTACACTAATCACAGAGAAGTTATAAGGCTTCCCCAGGGGACACAGCTTGAAGAACTGGGATCCAACCAATCTGTAGTCAGAACCCATACTCTTTTTTTTTTTTCATAGCAGTCCATTTTATTTATTTATTTATTTATTTAATTTATTTATTTTTAATTTAATTTTTTTTATTAGCTACACATGACATTACAATGATCTTGGCAATTCATACATTTGAATCATTGGGGTATAATTTCTCATTTTTCTGATTGTACAGATTGCAGAATCACACTGGTTATAGTCACCTGTATACATACAACAATCATAATGTCTATTCTATTCTGCTGCCCTTCCTATTCCCCCTACTCCTCCCCTCCCCTCCCTCATTTCTCTCTATCCAATCTAATGTGACACACTTTTTTTTTCTTTTTCTCATCACAACATCATACATGTATTCTGTATAACGATGAGAGAATTCATACTCTTAACCTGTATGCACACTATTTTAAATGGGCAAATCCAGGAATAAAAGTGCAGATTTGTGGAATTATTAATTTTATAAAAAATTTATTGCTCATGTACTATTTGCAAGGTATTTTCTGGACATTTAGAATAAGGAATGGGTGAAATAATCCCCTTCATTCTTGAAACATATATTTGTGGGTGTGTATGTCTACACCTGAGATAAACCAGAAATAAATATAAACTGGGCCTGGTGGCATATGCCTATAAACCTAGCTCCTCGGAAGGATGGAGGCAGGAGGATCACAAGTTCAAGGGCAACCTCAACAACTTAACAAGACCCTGTTACAAGATAAAAAATTAAAAGGGCTGAAGATGTAGCTCAGTGGCAGATCACCCCTGGGTTTATCCCCCAGTATTGCAAACCACAAAACAACAAAAAATATATATATAATATGTCGGGTGGTGACAAGTGGCATAAGAAGAAGAAAGCAGGAAGGGAGACGGAGAATGCCGGCCAGTTGTGGCTGTTTCTGCCAGTGTGGTCAGGGAGAACTCTCTGGAAAAGGCATTTCTAATAGCTGAGTATGAAGTCTAACAGAAGGTATGTAAATGATATAATAAATGGTTTCCTATTGATTCATGGTTTCATTAAAAGGATCTGAGCAGATAAAATTCCACAGCCAGCGCTTATTAAACTTCTTACAAGCCCTGGCCTCGAGAGAGAGGCAGCCCAAAGCCCTGGGAGGTCACGCCCCAGGACAGAATGATGGTCACTCCAAACTCATGGCAATCAAGGTCAGTTGGTGCTGAAGCCATGGTCCTGCCTCTGCTCCATCTTTGGCTGGTTTGCCGGGGTCTCCCTGTCGTGCGGTCCTCAGGAAGCTCCTGGTCTCAGATGTGTTGTTAACTCAGCAAAATGGCTGGGAGCAGCACTGCCCAGAGCACCCACCATCACCATCTGAATGACGCCTCGGATTCATTCATAAATAAGTCAACCAGGAAATGAATACTTCCACGCTTCCCAGATCTAGGCTTGCTACCCAGGCCTTTGCAGAGGGAATGGACTTGGGTCGTGTGTGTGTGTGTGTGTGTGTGTGTGTGTGTGTGTGTGTCTAGGTCACATCCACCAAGCAACACCATCTGTGAAGGATCCACACACTTCCCTGGGATTTTCCACTGACGCCCAGGTGTAGCTAAGCCCTTAGACAATGTGGCTCAATATCATCTAAAAGGAAAGTCTTGAGAATGTGATATGTAGCCTTTGTTATTAAATCCTTGTGAGAAAAACGGGTTGGGAGAGAGAGCCACTGTTGGTGAGAAGGATGAGGTATCTTGATTCCTGAAGCAAAAGAGTTCTCTTTTAAGGAAAAAAAAAAAATGAAGTAGGTGTTGAGTGGCCTCTACTATCACTAGCATTTCTAAAGGAGAATGAAATTCACCCATGGGTGCTTGGGATCTCTTTATAACAATCACTTCTGTCCACGTCGTTCATTCTTTCATAATTCATTCAGTAATGTCACACAAACCAGCCAAGCCACATTCAGGACACCTGGGTAACTGATACACCTGAAGGTTTCTAAAAACAAAACAGCTAAATATCTCCTTTGTGTCAAAGAAGAGGAAGTGGAGTTTTTTCAGGATGCCATGTTTGATTAAGAAACCTATTTAGTCAGAATGATTTCCTGACTGGGGTGGTCACTATCTATTCAGTCTTTGCCCTATTGATCTGCCCAAAGATCATGCACATAGAGATTCTGTCACAGAAAAAAAGATGGATGCAGAAATAATACTTGGTGAAACTAACATTTAATTAGAAGTACAGGGGCTGGGGATGTGGCTCAAGCGGTAGCGCGCTTGCCTGGCATGCGTGCAGCCCGGGTTCGATCCTCAGCACCACATACCAACAAAGATGTTGTGTCTGCTGAGAACTAAAAAATAAATATTAAAAAAATTCTCTCTCTCTCTCTCTCTCTCTCTCTCTCTCTCTCTCTCTCTCTCTCCTCTCTCACTCTCTTTTTAAAATAAGTAAATAAATAAATAAATAATTAGCAGTACAGCTGTAACTTCTATGAACAACCACCTCTGACAGGTCATCTTCTATCTGCCTCCCCATTGCTGAGTTGATACAAATCGTGATTCTCATAATGTAGGATCAAGTCCAAAGTATTGCTGTTGTTGAAGACTAGTTCTAGAACTGTATGGTTGGGTTTGGAGAGAAGGAAAGGGTCAAGACTTCCACTTCTCAGGCTTCATTTGGTACTTTTATTATTCAGGATACCTCCAGCAAGAGGAAAATGAACATCATAATTGAACAGTAAATAAATAGGAACCTGGCCCATGAACCTGGGGATCCATGAGATGAAAAGTTCTCCCCAAGACTGGCTCAACCCAGTGGTACCAATTCCATGTCTCTGCAACCCTCCTGGGTCATTCCTAAGCCTCAGTTATGTCAGCATCCAGAGAGAAAGGGGAGTCATTTCCAAAAGTGCTCTCCAAGGCTGAGGCAGGAAGATTGAGAGTTCAAAGCCACCCTCAGCCACAGCTAAACAACTCAGACCTTGTCTCTAAATAAAATACATAACAAGGAAGAGGATGTGGCTCAGTGCTCAAGTGCCCCTGAGTTCAAACCCAGACACCAAAAAAATAAAAAATAAAATTAAAAAAAAAAAGAATGTAGAGGAGAAAATGATTAAAATGCCCTTTCCTCACCTATCACAACGGTCATGGCTAGCGGCCTAGAACAAAAAAGATTAACAAGAGAAAAAGTTTCACAAAATTGTTCAACTAAGTCTTATGTGACATGGAGCTTACAGAAATGAAGACCCAGACTCAAAGAAAAGTGTATTTTTATGTCAGTCTAGTGGGTAGAGATGGAGAAACATGATTGGACAAGAAGGGGTATGATGTAATGGTAACAGGCTGACCAGGGGGCAGGGACTCCGCAAGGCCTGTTTGTTCAGATTCCTTTCTGTGTCCCTGTAAGACATTCCTTTCCCTAGGGTATGGAGCAGGATACCTGTCACACAGGACTTTGAAGGAGGTGGAAGGCAGAAGTCAACAGTGACTTTCCTAGGTTTTTATGGCTTGCTTTAGGGAGAATTCTAATCTGTATGACCAGCCTTGGGTTGAAAAGGAGGGCAGGAGAAGGTCAGAGAGACATTGCTTCTGAGGACCTTCTACGGTCCTTCAGTTCAAAGCAGTCAACCAGTCGAGGCTGAGTTGACTTTGGGGTATTTTGTTCTGAGTGCAGCAAGAAAGACCATAGACCTGAAACTGCAGAGTAGGGGCGGGGGACAATATTTGCAAATCACATAGCTGATCAAAGTCTGGTATCCAGAATATATGAGGGAACTATTACCATTCAAGAATTGAAAGACAAGTAGCCCAATTTAAAAATGAAAAAGTAAAGGGGATTGGAATAGACATTTCTCCAAAGAAGATTACACACAGGCTATAAGCACCTAAAGAGATGTTCATCATCATAAACCATTTGGGAAATGTCAACTAACACCATATGAGATGCCACTTCTCAAACAGGAAGGTAGCCATACTCAAAAGACAGGCAGTGACAAGAGCTGGTTGTGGATCTGGGGAAATTATTCAACCTGCATATTGCTGGTGGGGATGAAAAACTGGTACAGTCACTTTAGGAAACCAGGCTGCACTTCTTCAAATAGTTAAATACAGATTTGTCAAATAACCCAGCAATTCTCATAAGTTTATACTTGAGAGAATTGAAAAGATATGTACCCACAAAAGTTTATACATAAATGTTCATAGCAGCATCATTCATTATAGCCCCAAAATGAAAACAACCCAAATATCCATTGACTAATGACTGGATAAACAGCATGTGGTCTTTCTATAGAATGGAGTTTTATTCCACCAAATCAAGGAACGACATATTGAAATATCCTGCAATTACACTGCTGGTGGGACTGCAAATTGTTACAGCCAATATGGAAAGCATTTTAAGATTTCTTGGAAAATTGGGAATGGAACCACTATTTGACCCAGCTATCCCTCTCCTTGGTCTATACCCAAAGGACTTAAAAACAGCATACTACAGGGACATAGCCACATCAATGTTTATAGCAGCACAATTCACAATAGCTAAGCTGTGGAGCCAACCTAGATGCCCTTCAGTAGATGAATAGATTAAAAAAAATGTGGCATATATACACAATGGAATATTACTCAGCAATAAAAGAGAATAAAATCAATTTGCAGGTAAATAGATGGAGTTAGAGAAGATAATGCTACGTGAAGTTAGTCAATCCCCAAAACCCAAATGCCAAACGTTTTCTCTGATATAAGGAGGCTGATTCACAGTGGGGTAGGGAGGGGGAGCATGGGAGGAATAGACAAACTCTAGATAGGGCAGAAGGATGGGAGGGTAAGGAGGGGAGGTTGGTTAGAAATGATAGTGGAATGGACATCATTACCCTAAGTACATGTATGAAGATATGAATGGTGTGAATATACTTTGTATACAACCAGAGATATGAAAAATTGTGCTCAATATGTATAATATGAATTGTAATGCATTCTACTGTCATATAAAAATTAAAAATTAATAAAAACAAAAAAGAAATATCCTGCAAAAAGGAGAAGCTTAGACGTGTTATGCCAACCAGAAGAAGCCAGCCATGGGAAAACCCTGTACCCTGTATATACCACATACATGAAATGTCCAGTAGAGGCTAAGTGTATATACAACACATATGTGCAGACACAAACACATATGTATACACACGTGTGTGTGTGCAGTGTGTAGTTTGTGTGCTGAAGATGGAGCACAGGACCTTACAATCCTGCTGCTGAGCTACTTTTCCAGCTCTGAATTATATTTCACTTAAAGAAAAATGGATGCATAACTTTATGCTTTGAGTATAGCCCTTGCTGTTCTGCCACTGGAACTTATTTTTAAAATGAACATACTTCTTTCTCTTCCTCTCTCCCTGCTCCTCCCTAATCTCTCCCTCTCCCTAATCCCAAGGGAAATAGGATTACCTTTCTTCCCCATCCTAGACAGAGCTATCAGTTCCTGAGTACACACCCATCGTAGGAATGAAGTCACCCGAACTTTGGGGATGGCATCAGAAATGACTGTCTCCCAAATTAACAAGTAAATGACAATCCCACAAAGAACACATGGAATATAGCCTTTGAGTCACTTCTTTAAAAGCCTCCTGTTCCTGAGGAATGGGCAGAATCACAGCCTTTGGGACAGGAGTCCCCTGTGTGTGTCCTCTGCTAGTAAAACAATAAACCTTCTTTTTCCTTTTTTTTAAAACCATGTCCTTTGTTGAGGGCCACAGTCGAGTCGGGATGACGCATGGCATTTTTTGCCAGAAGTAGTGGTTGAGAGGTGGCGCCAGCGAGCCATTAAGATGATGACTTTTGAGTTCTCGCGGAGTTCCCGTTGAGTTCCGGTTGAGCTCTGGCGGGGATTCCTGCAGAATTCGCATTGGTTGGGGAAGTGCCGGAGGAGGGATTTCCGGTTGGTGGTTCCTGGAGGAGCCCTGTGTGGCGTTCAGGAGAATTCCTGGGGAGCGTGTGTGGAGTGTGCTGGTGGAGTTCAGAAATAAAGTTTGTTCCTGCTTGAGTGGTTCGTGATTTGTGCCCAGCCAGACTGCGGCAGTCCTTGTTACACGATTGGCATCAGGGACAAGGACTGAGCTTTTGGCAACAGAGGGAAGAACATTTCATTTCCCTAAATTCTCAGAAATTCTCTTCTTCTCTGTCAAAGAACCAAGACCAGTGGCCTGGGGGCTGCTCTGTGTCCTGAGTCAAGTTAGGCTTCCTGGGAGCCCACCCTGCACCTAGGATCAGGCCAATCACCTTCAGCCCACAGCACAAGAGGAAATGGTGTAAACTGTGGACAAACAACTGCAGTTTCTATTAGCATCAGATCAATATTGGCATCAGATTCACCATTTTAGGTTGGGAGCCATTTTATCTAGAGGTTCCAAAGTTTGGATTCTGAGGCAAAACTTCCCAAAGAATTTGAGCCTGCTGAAAAAAAGTGACCAACCCCACCCCAGCCTAAACTCCCAGGCAGGCTCTAAAGCTGCTCTGTGAGTGCCGACAGGATGCTGCTGTCCTCGGAGCGACACCCTTGCCCCTATGCCCCCCGTTACCGACAATGAATCTCTTGGGTGACGTTCCAGCGTGTGGCATGGTGGTCCTTGGACTTCACGTGGACTCTGCAAGTGTCCTTCCTATTTCCATTCTTGTGCTCCTCCTCTCTGGACATCCCATATCGTGGGACCTGTTACCTGCTCTTATTCTATCAGAATGTTTGATGGTTACCTGGTTTTGGGTTACTAAATCATAAACTCCTTGAAAGCGAGGGCTTCTGGGTATGCCTAACAGCCAGCACTGTGTCCAGTCATGCAGGATAATCAATAAATGCTTATTAAAGAGATGACTAATGTGAAACATATAAATATCTCATTCTGGCAGATGGTCAAAATCCCAATATCAGCAATTCATTGTCTGTGTGAAGTCATGCCTCCCAAAGCATCCTCCTAACAGGGACAATATTGACTCACTCAGAGCTTTGTGAGTTAGTTTATCAGCAACTTCAGACCCAGGGGACAGGGCTAGCCTGGGCTCCCCAGAAGTACAAACACCCAAGAGGAACTTGTCTACCTGATTAGTCTGGGGCCAGTGACCAGTGCATATGACAAGCTCCCTCTCTCCCTCTTTTTTTGGGGAGGGGTGGGAAATGGGTACCGAGGATTGAACTCAGGGACCCTCGGCCACTGAGCCACATCCCCAGCCCTATTTTGTATTTTATTTAGAGACAGGGTCTCACTAAGTTGCTCAGTGCCTCGATGATGCTGAGGCTGGCTTTGAACTTGCAATCCTCCTGTCTCAGCCTCCTGAGCCGCAGGGATTACATGCCAGCGCCCTTCCTCTTATTTATTTATTTAATTGGGGGTGGTGGTGCTGGGGATTGAACTCAGGGGCACTTGACCACTGAGCTACATCCCCAGCCCTATTTTGTATTTTATTAGAGGCAGCATCTTCCGAGTTGTTTAGAGCTTCGCTAAATTGCTGAAGCTGGCTTTCCTTCCTCTTATTTTTTAATAAGAGGAATTTTAAAGTAGGGATTTATAATTATTTAAGCAATACAAATGTTTTGCCCAACTTGTTAGATCAAATATACACACATACACATCCCCCTCCCATCACAGACCACTTACACACAAGCACCGACACAGAGATTCCTCTCAGATTTCTGAAAGGGAAAAGAGGCATTTGACCTCTTGAAGGGAAGATAAGTGGAAATCAGCTTTTACTAATTTAAAGCAGGGCTTTGAGATGGTAAAATTAAATGTGAACAAAAGATAGAGATAATTTATCTGTTGTTTGAAGCCCTGGGGCCTCTGGTATGTAGCTTTTGATAAGATCTTACAGATCCCTACAGCTTTAATGACTTATTGTTGAAGGATTCACTAGAGCCGAGTTTGTTCTGGAGAGCATTTAAGGAGGGCCATAGAAAATAATATAGAGCTTCTTTTGTTAAAAAACTTTAATAGTTTGGTAATTGATTTGGAAGAGCAAGTACACCATATAAGGTCCTTGCTTAGCATATAGATGGCCATCTTAAGTGACAGCCACCATTTAAAGGGAAAAGTTTTGTTTTCCAGCCCAAGGGCCTTTCTGAGAAAGGCTCACCACTCCCTCAAACCAATCCAACCCTTCACGCCTGCATTAGGACCTGCTCGGCTCTGAGCCTCCCCAATAAAAGTCCCAGAACTCAAGACTGTTTTGCCTCTCTCTCTCCTATACAGAGATGGCCTTTATTTGTCAGCTCTGCCAAATAAACTCTCATGTGTGTCCCTTCCTGATCTCCATCTTCCATTGCTCACTTAATCGTCTCTCATTTGTTGCTTTCCCTTCATAACATGAGCTATGAAATTTGTGCATATAGTAAGTTCACTACATAGAGAGGTAACAAAATCAATAAAGGGAGCAAATGTTCAAGGACAAATCATGGGCAGATAAGTGATATAGGTTTATTAAGGGCAAATGTCAACTAAAGCAGTTAGGGAAAAATAATCCAGCCTAACTCTATAACTTGACATATTTTGTGCTCTCAAATATATCTAAGAGATAGAAAGATTAAACATCCTAAAATACACACATGCACACACACACACACACCCGCATATACATGAAACATTCTGTAGGTATTCGTACCAAATTGAATGTTTATATCAGTATTGTCTACAGTATTAAAAAAAAACCCATGTTTTCAAAATGAAATTTCTTTAATAAATTATTGTACATCTATGCCAGGAAATAAAATACAGATGTTAAAATGATTTTGTAACAATGCAAAAATATTCATATAGTAAGCATATAGTTAAATTAAGTGAGACTTCAAAGATTTATGTATATTTAATCCCAATTTGGGAAAAAAGAAAAAGAACATATGCATGCATAAGAAAGAAAAAAATAATGAAAAGATTTATATCAAAAGTTAGCAATTATCATCTCTGGAATTATGAGTAATTTTTCTTCTTGGCAATGTTTTCAAGTGAAAATCTTTTACTTAGCACGTGTTTGATTTTTGCTATAATAGAAATAAAGATCTTTATATTTGAGGGTAAAGTAAAAATAACAAATGTCTATAGCAGTAATATTATCACGCGAGATTGGAAGCTCTCTCTATATAATGACTTGTTAAATCCTCACACAACCCTAGGTGGGAAAGATTATTAGTGTTCCCATTTTACAGATGAGAAAATGAGGCCCGTCAATGTGTAAGCAAATAGTGGAAGTGGGAGTCAAAACGACAGTTGGCAATAGAGCTCCAGTGCTTAGATTTTATAATTCTTGAAAGTAGGATGTAAAATGTGCAGACACCTTCCAAAAGAGGAGTAAATGGAATAGTACAGAGAACATCCATTTTTGTCTCTGCACTTAAACTAGATGCCCCTGGCCTACTGTAGATTGTGCTCCTACGTTCACAGCCCCTGGTGGAGAAGACAGTGGAGACAGGGACCGCAAGAAGGCATCAGAAGCGTCTTCCTGCTTTCCACTCTTGCAGACAGTATTCAGACTCTTCAAAGCAGGAACACCAAGGCCACCATGAGTGAGCATTAACTTCATTAAGACACTTGAGTGAACGTGAGAAACCCAGATAACTCAGCCTTGAGCCTAACCTTGACTGATGGGAAAAAATGTGTGTGCCAGCCTCCAGGCAAGGCCTTGGCACCAGGGTTCAGTAGCTATCATATCTCTTTCCCTGACCCCTCCCTGTTCCTGGAATTATGTTTTGGAAGTGAAATGTGATAGGCCTGAGAAAAGGAATTGAGATGGAGAGAGAGGGAGATAGGGAGGGAGGGAGGAAAGAGACCTACTCAAAGGAAATGCCCTTGAGCCATTAAAATGCAGAAAGCACCCTGGAACAATTGCAACTACTAAGCACAGGCCCCTAGGCTCCACCTGTGCTTGAAGGCAATGCACAGGCACAAGAAAACTGCTGTGGAAATTCCTAAGTAACCGACTCTGCCTTTGACAGGCGCATCCTGAAATTCTTTTCTGTCATGTATACCAAGAGTCCTGCTGGTCCTGAATCAAGTTCCTCCTTCATTCTGAGAACCCCCTGAACTCTTCTTTGGAGGTGTCTTTTCTCCCATGACAGGATTCCAGGACACGTGTGTGAAGTAGGGGGTATATACTTCATGCATGTCCACTGTGGGTTTCTGTCCACACCCCATTCTCATGTGCTGTTTATGGTACCCCAGAAAGGCAAGATTTTCCCAAATCTCCATGGGAGCTGAAAGCATAAATAAGACCCCCCTTCAAGATCCAGTTGTATTTGTAATTTGTATGCGTTTCTCCTGTTAATCTGCCTCCTGTCACTTTAGTTGTTAGGCCCAGCCAGTTGCCAGAAAGGGGAAGAGAAGTTTTACTTCCTCTACTGCATTCTAAGAACCACGAATGACCAAAAAAACTTCCAGCACACATTTTTATATTCACAGCGCTGGCCCATATTAGCCAACTATTTGCACAGAAAATGAGAGCCAAAAAAGAAAGGGAAAGATAGGGCAGCCGACAGCTCCTTCTCCTTTCAGTCCTTCCTTACTAATCAGTGAGCTGAAGGCAGAGCATTGACAGAAGGTACATAAATCACAAACTTAAATGAAAATGTTTGGGTTCGTTTTATGCATCAGGATTAACACTGTTCTGGTAGGAACAAAACATGTAATCATGTATGAGCTACAAATTATGAACTGTGTCATCTCAACGATTCTACATACAAGATAATGTTTATGTGGTTTCATTCAACATTGGCATTGTGTTCTGGTATATGAATTATCTTAATTTTTAAAAAGGAAGAGAAAAACAGGCAGTTTAGATAACTACAAAGCAAGAGTCCTGAGGAAGGGCTTTTCTGCTATTGTTTTCTCAATGAAAAAAACAAATAAAATATTGTTTCTATTTTTTTAAAAATCAAATCAAATGCATAATGATCACTTATTGTAAAATATCTAGAAAACACAGAGCAGTATTAAATGAGAAACTTTAAAAGCAATATCTTACCTGATAATTATTACTTTATGACTTTTTTTTAGAGCTAAAAACAAGAAAGAAATGATAACGGGTTATAAAATGCAAAGGAAGATACCTTTAATTCACTATGAATCAATAAAGCAATTTAAGCCTTCTTTCCCCAAAAGAAAGAAGTCTGACATTGCAAAAAAAAAATAATAAACTGTAAAGTTCATGCTAATAATTTAAATTTTTAATTTTTAAAAAATTTAGAATGGCATTAAATAGCAAATAAAACACAAGTTGCTAGAAAGAGGTGTTTTATAGTTCAGTTCCTCATAGGTAATTTTTTCCTATTCTCTCAAACTGGGAGCCTTGCCTTTTCTTTTTCTTTCTTTCTTTTTGTACCCAAGGCAGCTTATCCACTGAGCCACATCCCTAGCCCCCATTTAAATTTTTTTTTTTTTAATTTTACTTACAGACAGGATATTGCTGAGTTGATTAGGACCTTGATAAGTTGCTGAGGCTGGCTTTGAACTCTCGATTCTCCTGCCTCAGCCTCCTGAGCCATTGAGATTACAGGCCTGAGCCACTGCCCAGGCCCTGCCTTTCATTTTTCACTGAGCCTAACAAATTATGTCACTGGCTCGCCACTCTTCTTTGCTTCTTTCTGAACGTCTGCTTCATTCTTGTCATCCTGGGCATTTTATGTCACTCCTCAAGTCTACGCAAAAGAATGGGCCCCTGCACATTTGCGGGCTATCAGGTAAAGACTAACATTCTCAAATTCTCTTCCAAATTCCCAGGAGAAAAAATATCTGATTGGTCCACTTTGTATCATGTGATTGGTCTGGTCGGGTAACAAGCCTGGCTTCAGGAACACTTCCTGTGGATAGAAGGGCTGGCAGGCCCCAGACAAATGGGGGTACTAAGACCTGGGAAAGCTCTCCAAACATGGGATGGCCCTTCAGAGTAGTCCTGAATTGGGTTGAGGCTGGATGAAGTTTTTTAAGTGGAATCTTTTTATAGGATCTGAATGGTCCTAGTAATTGGGTAAAGAAACACAGTTATAATACTTATTTGGAGGCACTGTGGGAACTTGATGCATTTTTTTTAGCTGAAATGTTGGCCGGTGACTCCATGAAATTAGTCCAAGTGGGAGGTATTATTAAAAAAATCATAAAGACTTTAAAACATGTTCAGTTATACTAGAAGGTGTTAATGAATTGTCTAATTACTTGTCAGTCATCGTCCCCATATAATGGTGCTCAGGGATTCTTTGGGGACTCAGAAATGCAAATTCACATGGAGATGTAGAGGAATAGGTGTGAAGAGAAGGAAGAAGCTTTCTGGTAATTTACATCTTCTTTCAAGAAACGTCCTTACCTCTCCAAGGAAACAAGGCAGAGAGGTCAAACCTGACACCAGGGAAAACCCCTCAGGACCAGGGGACACAGACTTGGGGCAATGTGTTTTGCAGGTTGTTGTTCTCTTCGAAATGTAGCCCAGAATTTCCCAAAGCACAATTTAGAAGTCATGATTAAACAGAAAATGACCCATTTAAAAAATATGAAGATAAAAACCATACCTTCCACAGCTTCTGGCCCACTTGGATTACAGTCCAGTCTCTTGGGAGCATTTCCTGCATTCATGGAAATTCAGTAGCCAGTAGCTGCCACAGAGTGCAAAGTTCAAAGGTGAAGGAAACAAGAAAGGGAAGGGTTCAAGGGCATCGAAGGGTCATTTTCACTTGCTCCTAAGCAATCCAAATGAAATTAAAGCTGCTCTAGATGGCACTAACATGCACTCTTCTGCTCCATCTTTCTCCAGCTGTCAAGGAAATCAATGATCAAAATCATTGATTACTTTTTCATATCTTCCTTCATCCAATCAGCTAATAATCCAATCAATATTTATTGAGCCATTTCCATCTACAACGTAGTGTACAAAAGCCTCTAATGAAGACAATATTAAATAAAACACTATACCCTATTTCAATGAACATTTGATCCTATTAGGGGAGTGACAGGTACATAATATTTATTTATTTATTTATTTATTTATTTATTTATTTATTTATTTATTTGGCACCAGTGATTGAACCCAGGGGCGATCGACTACGGAGCCACATCCCCAGCCTCTTTTCTTTCTTTTTTGAAATTTTTAATTTTGAGACAGGGTCTTGCTGAGTTACTAGGGCCTTGATAAATTGCTGAGGCTGGCTTTGCACTTATGATCCTCCTACCTTAGCCTCTCGAGCAGTGGGGAATATAGGCACGCACCACTGGGCGGTGGGGAATACAGGCATGCGCCACTGCACCGGGCTCACATATATAGCTTTTAACAAAACCTGCACAGTTCCATAATAATAGAGGACAAAGAACCATGGAAGCAGAGACAAGGGAGTGAAAATTCCATTTGGAAGAGTGTGTTTACTGATTCATTTTGAGTTGTTCTTGATCCATTAAAGTCAAACGATCCATGGGGAAAAGTGATGTTCGACTAATGAGCCAATTCCCAGAACCCTTTCAGCAGGACACCAAAGCTTATGCGCCCCACAGTGGAAATTTCTGAACATAGTACCATGTAAAATTTTTATGCCCCAATCTGATCTATATCATATTACATAACAAATAATTGGCTTCAGATGTATCCATGGCTCAAGACTTGTAGCTTTTATTCCCAGAAGAAAGCTCACCATAATTACCAGGTATCTCTCCTGTGATTATTCAGAGCCCTTCACAAATCAGAGGGCCACTCCTATGCCATTGTAGATGTTTTGTTTTATATTGCAAGTTTGCATTGCATGCTCCCTGAAATATTTTAACAGTCCCAACTCTCCCAATTCATCAAATTCCTATAGGACAGGGCACAAAAATTTGAATATCGTTTTAATGATGAATGTTTCCAAAGAAATCTTGTAACACAAGGAAAAAAAGCCACAAAACATGTACTTGACTCTATTTGAAAAGAACGTGCCAGACACAGTTGCTCTGACACCTCAAGCCTGTTCTACTCAAGCAGGTTCTCAAGACCTGACAAGTCATCTGGTGACTCATGTAACTCCCAGCAGAAACAAAATGCTCCTTCAACTTGTGTCTGAAGCATTTACTGGGTGTATCCCTTTGAGATCCAGCTGAATTCTTTTTGCAAAACATCCAACAAAGAATTTAATCAGCAAAGCAAAACAAGTTTGCAGCATTCCAGAAGGATTCTCTAATCTGAATATAAAATATACAAGTTGCAACCAATCCGGCAAATCAAAAATGAATATGGGAAGGATTGTGATGGATTGATTTTTTAAAAAAATGAATGTTGGCAAAGTAGAATTAAAATTGGTACAGTTTCATTACTTATTTACACTTGATAAAAATCAGAACATTAAAAGTATTTTAAAATCATGACAGGTTGTATTATTAGGATCTACTCAAAAAGCAATTTGCTTAAATAAGTTTTATGCACTATTAAAATAAGTAAGGAAATTGTAGCTTGTAGCTTATGGTCTGAGACCTTAAAGAAGAGGAACCCAAAGCATTTTTATAATGATGCCTCTAACTTTTACTCACTTTTTACAATTATATGTGATTATATAGGCAAGTGGGATTTCTGAAAACTCAGGATTAAAGAGGATTGGGAATTATGACAGGTGGCTACAAATTTTAATTTCTGTAGTACAGGCCGAGTATTCCTTATCTGAAATTCTTGAGACAAAAAGCTTTCCAGATTTCATCCCCCACTTTCTGAATTTTGGAAAATTTGCATTACACATAATGAGATAGCTTAGAGACGGGACCCAAGTCTAAACACGAAATTCATTTTTCGTTTCACCTACATCTTCTATGCACATCGCCTAAAGGTAAATTTATACAATATTTTTAGTGTGCCTGTGTTTTGACTGCGACCCATCACATGAAGTTAGATGTGGAATTTTCCACTTGTGACAACATGTTAGTGCTCAAAAAGTTTCAGATTTTGAAGCATTTACAATTTTAGATTTTAGGCTTAAGTATTCTCAGTTTGTGATTATTTCTTTGTATTCGATTTCTGTAACACTTAATTTCCTAACTTTTGGAATATTTAAAATAGACACTTCTTGAGTGGTAATTATTAAATCGAAAATAAGAAAGGCTACAAGAAAATATGGCTACAAAATAAATTTATTTTTATTGTTAATTCAAATACTGTATAGATACTCAATTATTTATTGGAGTTTTGTTAACCGGTACTGTTTTGAAACAATTTTATGGGCCCCCCCATTTTTATTTTGAAAGTTTGAAGAACTGTGAAAAAGTTAAAGAATAGTACAATGAACACACATTTTTTTACTCAAATTCACCACTTTTAAATATTTTACATTTTCTTTATCTACCATGTACACAGTCATAGATACATGCATACACACATGTTTATAATGTATATGCACATATCTGGAATATTCCTCACTTGTTTTGTTGATTAAATTCTTTATTCTGTGTTTTGCCTAAAAGAATTCAGCTGGCCAGTCATTCGTATACACACCGAAGGAAAGGATACAGGGAGAAAGAATTTTCAAAGACTGAGGCTAAACTTTATATAACCAATTGCAATACAATTATCCTGCTTAAGAAAATTAATATTAGTTGTATAATATCATCTGATACATAATTTATATTGAGTTTCTTCAATTGTTTGAAAAAAAAAAAGTCTTATGGCTGGATTTTATTTTCCTAAGCCAGGTTCCAATCAAGATTTGTACCTTGCATTTGGTTATTATTTATCTTAAGTTCTTAATTTTGAACAATTTCCCTGCCTTAAAAATATATATATAGGTGTTGTGGCTCAGTGGTAGAGCATTTGCCTAGCATGTGTGAGGTCCTAGGTTTGATTCTCAGCACCACATATAAATAAATAAAATAAAGGTCAATTGACAACTAAAAAAAATGCAATTTTTCCCAAAGAGTTTTGAACATTGTTCCATATTTTGGATTTCTCTACTTGTATCTTCATTATTAGGCTTGGGTTTAATCAAGTTTGGCAAATATACTTGTGCTACTGTCAGAGTAGTATTTAAAATGAAATCTTGAATTTTCTTTAGTTGCTGTTATTGCTTCCCTAGAATCCTTAGTGTATAAAAAGTTTGGTTAAAATTTACTCAATAAATTGTATAATTCTACTAGCAAGTAAAATTTTCGTTTCTTTAGTATATTTTTTGGTTTTGTGAGGACAGGGAATACTATTTACAGACTCTCATTTGAAACCTTCCCAATACCAAGCAAAGGCTCAGAATATATAGTTCTTTTCTTTTGCTCACACAGTGCATGGACACCTGTGGGCATGTTTACACAGCTTATCATCTGTACCCTGGTGAGTCTACAAAGTCATTGAGAGCACACATGCTCAAAATAAATATCAAGAAAAGGACTCTAAAGTAACATATTAGCTATAACACTCTAATTGTAATTACTTTTTCTTCATTAGCAAAATTGCCATAATAGTGTTTTGGACTTGCTATTCTTCATAATTGCTTTAGTCCATTTGGGCTATTTTAACAAAATTCTGCACAGTGGGTGGCTTATCAACAATAGAAGTGTATTTATTTTTTTTTAGAGAGAGAGAAATTTTTAATATTTATTTTTTAGTTTCCAGTGGACACAACATCGTTGCTGGTATGTGGTGCTGAGGATCGAACCTGGGCCGCACGCATGCTAGGCGAGCGCGCTACTGCTCGAGCCACATCCCCAGCCCAGAAATTTATTTCTTAAAGTTTTTTAGAAGCTGCTAAGTCTATGATCAAGGCACCAACAGATTTGATGTCTGGCAAGGACCAACTTCTTGGTTCATAGATGGTATCTCTTTACTGTGTCCTCACATGGTCAAATGGGCAAGGGAGGATAGCTTTTTAAAGACAAAGGGCGATAAAAATCTCATATTTTTCTCTCTAATCTCATATTCAAGATGGCACACTTCTGGGCTAAGTAATTCTCCAGTGGATACCAACTGGGTATCCTACAATTCAATCAAATTCTGACACTATCTATCAGATACACAGGTTAAGAGTTCAGTCACAAGACTGGGCCCACTTAAAAGACAACCATAAGTTCAGGCCTCTGGTACTTTCTATGGGCAGGCTCTAAATTGGAATATCCCATGACTCTGCCTCAGGTTGGATTAGTTTGCTAGGATGGCTTAGAATTCATTGTAATATTTTGCTTTTGTTTCCTAGTTTATTACAGAGGGTATTTAAAGGATAGAGATGAAGAGTCAGATGAAGAAATGCACAGTGGAGGTATAGAAGGAGGGAGGCTGAGCTTCCATGCATACTCTCTCTGGGTGCACCACCGCCCCAGCACCTTCACATCATCTGCAACCTGGAAGCTCATCAGATCTCATTGTCTGAGGATATTTATAAAAGTAAACCTCCCCTGGTCTTCCACCCACTCTCTTCCTGGAAGTTGCCTTGAAGTTGAAAATTCTGGCCCTTTTATCCTTCTTTTTTTAAATTTTTTTTATTATTAGTTGTTCAAAACATTACAAAGCTCTTGACATATCATATTTCATTCATTTGATTCAAGCAGATTATGAACTCCCATTTTTACCCTGTATACATAATTCACATCGGTTACACATCCACTTTTTTACATACTTCCATACTAGTGTCTGTGTCTGCCCTTTTATCCTTTAACTAATTAATCTTTCTGAGAGCAGTTCCACCCTGAGGCTATTTAGGATCTAAGCTTGAGTGGGGAAAGATACTCCTATCAACTCAGGGAATTCTTAGGGTTTTAGGTTCTGCAGCAGGAACCAGAGAGAAGTACCAAACAAATCTCCTATTATCCCACAGTCACTAAATCCAATTGGTGACTCTGCCCTGATTACCCTATCACTTCCCAAGGGCACATCTCCCAGTACCAATCACTCTACAGTTAAAATTTCAACATATAAATTTGGGGAAGAGGGCTGGGGGTGTGGCTCAAGCGGTAGCGCGCTCGCCTGGCGTGTGTGCGGCCCGGGTTCGATCCTCAGCACCACATACAAAGATGTTGTGTCCGCTGAAAACTAAAAAATAAATAAAAGTTTAAAAAAAAAAAAACAAATTTGGGGAAGAGGGACATAAATATTGTCTCTAGCAATAATTAAAAATTAAAAAAAATTTTAGTTGTAGATGGACATAATATATTTATTTATTTTTATGTGGTGCTGAGGATCGAACCCAGTGCCTCACACGTGCTAGGCAAGCACTCTACCACTGAGCCACAACCCTGGCCCTTAATTAAAATTTTTAATAAGCATAATTCCCTATGATTTTCCCCAAGTCTTTATTTTATTTTATTTTATTTTTGGCACCAGGGATTGAACTCAGGGGCACTTAACCCACTAAGCCACATCCCCAACCCTTTAAAAAAGTATTTTACCTAGAGACAAGGTCTCACTGAGTTGCTTAGGGCCTAACTAAGTTGTGGAGTCTAGTTTTGAACTTGCAACCCTCCTGCCTTACCTGTTGTACTCTGCCCCAAGTCTTATAGAAATATCAATGAAGCCAAGCTGCAACTAGGGACATGATATTTTCTAATAATAAATAAATTGGTCTAAACATGAACAGAACTGGATGGACATTTTCTTACCTTCATCACTTTTATCATTATCATTATTAATCACTTTTACTAGATCACTATCATAATTATTACTCATCTGTCCCCAAAGCTTAACTGAGGTCTTAAATAGTACTTTGAGGTTGAAATTTGTAGCACAGAATTAACCAGTCACTTATACAAATGGAAATTATTTTAAGATCATGAGAAAAAAGAAATTTCAAGAAGACATTGACTATATTTTCTAACTGTCAGGTAAATCAAACCTCTTGTCTACCTGACAATTGAAAATCAACCCTATGTTTTTCTGGCTTGCTTTTCCAACTTGTATTAATAGTATTAATAGTACCTATTAATGGGTTTGGCATGATATTTCCATATATGTGTGTGGCATGCACTGATCAAATGCAGCCCCCCTTAATGCACCCTCCTTCCTGCCCCTACCTTTTCTAATTTCTAGTAATAACTCTTCTCTTCAGGTCATCTTTTCATGAACTCTCACATAGGAGAGTGGACATACATGGTTTATTTCACCATGTAACATAAAGTCCTCCAGTTGCATCTATTTGGATGAAGTGACAAGATTCATTATTCTTTATGGCTGAATTATTCTCCATTGTTCACATGTACAACACATTCTTCATCCATTCATCTGTTGATGGGCATCTAGGCTGACTGCATATCTTAACTATTGTGAATAAACATGGGCATATAGGTATTTCTTCAGTATACTGATTTTGATTCAAATATATACTCAGGAGTGGGAGAGTTGGATCTTATGGTAGATCTGTTTTTTAAATCTACCCTATTTTTTTCTTTCTTTCCTTTTATTTATTTATTTATTTATTTTTTGTACCAGGGATTGAAAACAGGGATGCTTAACTACTGAGCCACATCCCTGGCCCTTTTTTATATTTTATTTAGAAAAAGAGTCTCATTGAGTTGCTTAGGGCCTTGCGAAATTGCTGAACTTGCAATTCTCTGGCCTCAGTCTCACAAGCTGCTGGGATTATAGGCATGCACCACCACACCTGGCAAAATCTACCCTATATCTAATGGTTTTTTATAAAAGTTTTGTTTATAGGGCTTTTGGGTAAATCATTGCATTGTCAGGGAATTTCATATTTAACTTCATTTCTCTCTATAATGTAGCAAAGACAGTAGCTGCCCTTCAGTTGAAAACTTTCATCAAATTTAAGCTCGTCTCTACCACAGCAGGAATAAGAAAAACCTCTTTAAGCTTTCCTCATGAGACTTGTTGCCCAAACCTTTAATCATTTTTATGGCTTTCCTTTAAACTCTCTCCAAGTTTTCCGTCTTCTTTTAGATGCAAAGCCTAGAATTAAATATAGTATTTGAAAAGATATGATTAGTACCAAATTTAGGGGACAATTACTGCACAGCTCTAAGCGTTGTGGATACCTCTTGGAATTTATAAGACTTCCCAAACAACAATGCAGATGCCAAGTCTTGAATATTATAGGGTCATGTTTTAAACCTTTTTTGGACCACGTTTCATGTAGTGGGACAAAAGGTCTCAAAACTGACTACCCACTGAGTGTCATTTTTGGCAGAGGAACTGTTCAAAACTGCAGAAACTTATCTTAGAAAGAAGTATAAGGATGATTCATATGTGACCCACTGCGCATTCACGTCTTAAGGTCTAGTTATTGCAAAATTGCAGTCCCAAAATAGCTGATGCAAATATATATTACCGCTGACTCTAGAATTAACCAAACAACCCACAATAGCAACACTATCCTGATAAAGTCGAAGTACTTTGTACTTAAAAGTACTGAAAAACGTTGCCTTTTCTTCATTTTTCAGAAACCTGATATCCTCTTTCTAGCAGTTTCCTAAGAAACCTACAACAGATAAACAAGCTTTCCCTCACAATGCAGGTTAAAGACTTTAAAACATGGCAGAGGTTCCTTATTTATTGGATTTAAAATATTCTTAAAATTTTATCCACCAATCATGTGCATATTGATCAATCCTTATTTTCTTAATATCATTCAAAATCAAATTCCAGAATTGTTTCCTGGAAGAAAAAAATATATCAGTAGAAGAGCAAGCTCATTTATTAAAACACCAACCTCTGATAGCACATATCTTAAGAACAATGCTATTATTATTTAAAATATTAACTTATGTAAAGTAACAATGCAATCAAAATCTGGTATTTTTATATTTGGGAAAATTTTCAAAATTCAAAAGAAAAACCACCTAATCACTTGAACTTAAGACACATAGACGTTTCTCTCAATGTTGTATAGCTAGTAATATTACTTTGGATTCCCCAGCTATGTGTTCTGCAGTGTTAAAGGTATATCTGCCTTTAAGAATGATTTTTTTTGTTCTCATTTAAAAAAAAATAAAACATTCAAAAGCATACAGTGGGTGAGAAATCCAACAGAGCAGTAAAAATACATACTTTTCCTGCAAGTCAACATATACATTTAAAATGATTTCCCTGAGTTTTAATTCTACAAGTTAAGTTTTCAGTGTACCCTTTGCCCACCCCCCCCCCAAAAAAGAAAAGAAAATATATTTATTTTGAACCTACCCAAGGCTTACTTTGGGATTTCTTTTAGGTTCCTGAAAAAAAAAAAAAGTTGCTCTTTCTTTCCTTATCAACTTTCTACGCCCCAACCTCCCACAACATCCTACACCAGAGAATGTGCCTTTTGTCCCCTGGCCTTGTCTTCATGTCCCTCTACTCCAAAGTAGCCCTCTTTTCCTTGGTTAGAAGTAGCTGTAATGTGGAGTCTGAAGGTGAGTACAGCCTGAACTGGAAGAAGAGGGGATTTTTCTTAAGGGAGGCTAAGTGGGTCCCGCAATAAAAAGCTAGGAAGAAAAAGAGAAGTGAGAGGGAAGAAAAGAAGAAAGAAGGAGGGGAGTGGGGTAGGAAAGCAAGGAATGAAGCCAAGGTTTGGGGGAGAATTGTCTTCCATTATTGGGAGGAGGGTGGTAAGAGACTTTGGAGCAGTGTGCAGTGAAAGATAATTGTGGAGAGAGAGAGACAAAAAAAAAAGGATTAAAGAATCATTGCTAGGATTTAAACACTGGGTAAATTTAAATGTTTTGGAAACTAGGCAAAGTTAAAACATTGGAGTTTATTTTAAAAAGGAACATTATTCAAAGCCAGCTTCAGCAACTTAGTGAGACCCTAAGCCACTCAGCGAGACCCTATCTGAAAATAAAAAAATAAAAAGAGCTGAGGATGTGGCTCAGTGATTAAACATCCCTGGGTTCAATCCCTGGAAGCAAATAAAATAAAATAACATTGGCTGTCCAAAGAATACTTTGAATTCAGCTTTGAGATCACAAGTGGTAGTACCTTCTGTCCATAGGTCTCAGCAGGAAAGGCCCTATACATGGGTGGATGTTGCTCTGATTGTCCTCCAACTGTAGCTTCTGGTAAGAAAATGGGACAACAAGATGTGCCCACCCAGCATCCTTATTCCACCTTTCTAGATCATGATTTAGTCTTCTCTTCTGCTCCCCAATTTCCTGACCAAATGCCTCAATATGGTTTACAAAGTTTGCTCCAACTTCTTGGGGTCCCTCTTCTCAGGAGCAGGGCCCTGGTGGGTGATGCTTAACAGAGCGCTCTGGTAGACTGAGATCCTTCATGCCATGGGAAGAGGAGGGCCAGTGTGGGCCTGTGCTGTCAGGCCCTGCGGCTTGTAATGCCAAGAAGTTGGAGAATTAGATATCAGAACCTGACCTTCCAGATCATCATAAAGATATTTCACGGAGGTAGGAAGACAGAACATCACCTGTGTAACCAGGTGTTCGCTTGGTTTATATTTAAATATTTAGTCATATGGCATGTATGCCTCTATTTCTACTCATGCCTTGATCCCACAAGTAATAGGGGCTGCTGCATTCTGCAGAAAAGAACTTTGTGATTCCAAGGTCCCCAAGGATTGTACTTACAACACGGGCACAAAATCTAGTGCTATAATTTGAATATTCGCACCAAAACTCTATCCCCCAAATCATGTGCTAATGCTATTTTGAGGTGGAGCCTTTGGAAGTTAATTAGGATTAGATAAGGTCACAAGGACTGAGTCTTCATGGTGGTATTAATGGCTTTATAAGAAAAGAGAGAACCAAGTTAGCATACCTGTTCTGTCTTGCCTCATGATGTCCTGTCCTCTTCTCTCTTTGCAGAGTCCCTGTCAGCAGAAAGGACCTCACCAAATATAGACTTTCAACTTTTAACCCTCAATCTCTACAACTTATGCTGAAGAAGATTTTATTCTTTATAAATTACCTAGTCGTGCATTTAGTTATAGCAACAGAAAACATATTCAAACAGCAGGAGTGTCACTGTTCTGATGTACTTCATCTGTATAAAAATCTACTTGAGAAAGTCAGATTGACTGATCTGTGTTCAAACCCCACCTCTCTACCTCTTACATTTGACCTCTGGTACACTTCTGGGAAACTGGTTGCTGCAGGATTCAATGAGGACATCTATGAGGCACATTTGGCAGTATGCCTGAACCTAACAGGTACTACCAACTTTTGACTTTGACCTGTTTTCACATTACCATTCACATTTTTAGCCAAAGGTTGTAGGATAATTGAGCTGAAAGAATATGTAGTTATTTTGCAGAACATGCTATTTAAGAGAACAACCTTTGGAGTCAAATAGACTTGAATTCTGAGTTCTTTTATCTCCCACCAGATGTGTGCCTGAGATTGATAAACTTAACTCAATGTCCTTGGTTATTAAATCATAACAGTAACTAATGTACTCCATTATCATAAGCATAAAATAAGAAAAAATATGAAAAAAATGTCACTCAAGAAGTTGATTTTTTATTTTCTTTAAGTATTGTTATGTTTCAGGTTTATGCTGAACTTCACTCTATCTTAGCCTATTTCTCTCACTCACTGGCACTTTGAATGTTGCCAAAGTCTGACAAAAGAAAGCCAAATTTGTAATTATTTGGTACATTTAGAACTATTGCTTTTTAAAATGCTTTTTGTTTGAGTTAAGGGAAAAACAAACTGTTATTTTCCTTTCTACTTACATGCTCAATGCAACACAGAAGGCTTCTAAGACCAGGTGTGTGGGAGTTTCCCACACACATCAAGCAATTACCCAGCAGACAACAAGTGGGTGTCCTGGCATTCAATTCTGATGCTCTCTATCTGGAGATCCACAGGTGGCAGGCTCAGTCCCACAAGACTGTGCCCACTTCGGATACCAATTGCCAAGTCTGGACCACCAGCATTCCTGAGTGACTGGCTGTAACCTGGGGTTCCTGTAACCTCTTCCTTGGGTTTGATTAATTTGCTAAGATGGCTCACAGAACTCATTATATATTATAAAAGATTCAGATGAATAGTCAGATGAAGAGATGGGTAGGGTTAGGTATGAAGGAGGCATGAAGCTTCCCTGCTTTCTCTGTGCATGTTCATCAAATCTGATTGTCCAAGAGTTTGTGTAGAGTTTAATCTCCAGTGTGGCCCTCTTTCCTGGAAGCTGGTGTATGATACTAAAGCTTCTGAGCCTCTAATGCTCTAGCCACTTGGACTTTCTGGTGACTGACCCATCCCGAGTCTAACAAGGGCACCATGTTAAGTCAGCTTTACCTATAAACTTCAATATGATCCAAAGGACTTGAAACAAAGACACTGCTATCACTCAGGAATTTCTGAGGGATTTAGCAACTTTGTATGAGAATCACATATTATGGCAAAAAAAAAAATGCTTCTATCACCCTGATCACTCAGGGGACTTAGGAGCTATGTGTTGGGAAATGGAGCAAAGACTGATCATATTTCAAATTGTACCACAGTAGATTTGTTATGTGTGTGTGTGTGTGTGTGTGTGTGTGTGTGTGTGTATATATATATAAATATATATATATATTTTTTTTGTTTCCCTGGAGAGTTGCGTTAGCGTCTGCCTTTGATTCCATTTATAATGCTGACAGATGCTTGTCTTTCAGACTTAGGTCTTCAAATGTGAGATATTAATTATCATCCAAACAAAATCTTGAAAGTGCTGTGTCATTTCTGACACTTTTTAAAAAATCTAATAATACAGCAATTGCATTTGAAGTCAAAGTAAAATGTGACAAAATATATGAGAAAAACAGGGCCGTGTGCTTACCGAAGTCTCTGGAACTTTCCTGGGAGTTACATGCATGTCTCCTTTCTTCCTCATGGAGCACTTTGTGAAGAGGAGTGAATTGGGTTCACTCCTAGACACACAGCCACTGGCAGCTTGACTGCCCAGGAGCCAACAGTAGAGTCCAAAACCCAGAGCAACTTGAACATGGACTGACACTCGATTTGGACTCTGACTAGTACAGTTTGGAGAGATGAAGTGCCAGCCACTCATATTCACTTTTCCTATTCTCCTTCAGTGTCCAAGGGGATTATTTAATAGTCTGTTTACACATCTAGCACATGCTCATCCTAATAATAGCCCATGGCCCGGGATCATCTTCGTCATTCACTGTTACACAGAGTCCTCAGCTGTTTCGGTGACTTGCGTGGTTGGCCTTTGTCACCATCTAAAAACCTCAGAGAATGTGCAGGGTAATCAGTGATTTTAATTTTAGCTATCCATGACATGAGGAATCTTCTATTTATCTCTATCAATCTGTCTTAAAATACATAATGGTGAAGGAAATTTAAGAGGAAACTGCAGTAAGGATCCCTATACAATAATGCATGTAGGTACACACAAATGTGGCTTAAATATATTCATATAAGATGTACATTATGACGAGAGGTGCAGCTCAGGGCTAGTAGAGTATGTTCATAGCATGTTCATAGGAACTATGCTAACACCACACACAAAAAATCACTATTATCACCAAAGATCCATCTGCTGATACAACTGAGATAAATAATTGTATAAATGAAAATTTAGGCTTGTCATTGGGCTTCAAGGTTCTGTTAGGCTGATAGTGTATAGTTTCTGGATCTGAGACTAGTTATGTAAGTGTAGTGAGTCATGGACATTCCTTGAACCAAAGACTTGCAGTATGTGCTTTTTTTCTTTATGTGCCCTTTATTACTTTATACTTTCAAAAACAGTTTAAAACATTTATTGTTTAATTTTAGGTGTGTGTGTGTGTGTGTAGTGTGCCAGCACGCGCATGTGCTAGGGCAGAACCTAACACCTCACACCATACTAAGCATGCACTCTATCTACCACTGAGCTATGCTCCTATACCCAATCTTGTTTTTTGTTTTGTGTTGTTTTGTTTTTGAGACCAAAAAAAAAAAAAAAGAGCAATTGAAACAATACACCATGCATACAAAACCATACATCAGTGAACTATGTTGAAGATCAAATAATTGAAAATGTACGAAGTAAAGTCCAGTAGGCCTGAATCTCTCATTTAAAGGGAGTTTAGTTTACATTTTCAACTTTCTCCCCAAAATAAAAACTTTTTTTTTTTTTTTTTTTTTTTGCAATTCTGGAGATTGAACTCAGGGCCTCACACATGGTAAGCAAATACTCTACCACTGAACTATATCCCAACTCCTAACATTTATTATTTCTTCATAGAGATGTATTAAAGTGAGTTTTTAAATAACTGCTCTTTTTGATCTTAGGTATTTTTGTTGAAAAACAAATCTACACTTTTTTTAAAAAAAATATGGAAAACAGGTCCTTTCATTCACTATTTAGAGAAATGCATATTGATACAAACTTTGCAGGTCAATTTGGCAACATATATACAAATAAAAAATTCTCGTGAACTTGTCCAGGCAATTCTAATTTAAGAACAGAAATACACTGAGAAGCCTAAGATGTTTTTGATCTTTAGTGATCAACGTCACACAGACTAATTTACAGAGTACTACTACTACATAGTATGTGCAACACTGGGCTCTGGGGACATATTGGTGAACAAGATTAGGTACAGACCTAACTTTGATGGAGGAGTCTCACCAAGTCCATATCACATTAGGAAACAAATTACACAACTCATTATTTTATTGCATATCTAATCTAAAATTAAAAATGAAATCAATAAGCTAGGCATGGTGGTATAAACCTGTAATCCCAGCTACTTTGGGGGCTGAGATAGGAGGACAGCTTGAGCCCAGGAGTTCAAGACAAGCCTGGGCAACATAGCAAGAACCTGTTTAAAAAACAAAACAAACAAACACACACACACACACAGACACAGAATGAATGACGAATTATTCCAATTATTCCCGGGTACAGTGGCACATGCCTGTAATACCAGTGGCTCAGGAGGCTGAGGCAAGAGGATTGCAAGTTCAAAGCCAGTCTCAGAAACATCAAGGCACTAGGCAACACAGTAAGACTCTGTCTCTAAATAAAATACAAAATAGGGCTGGGGATTGGCTCAGTGGTTAAATGCCCCTGAGTTCAATCCCCAATACCACCCCCCCAAAAAAGAATTATTCCAATTATGTAATTAAATATTATTTATTGTCAATGAAGAAGTACAGGCCACTCTGAAAGCATACAATTAAAGGATATGGACCAGTCTGGAGATGTTGAATAGATAAGTATGAAGCAACATGAAAATTTATGATCAGGGATAGGTTAATACATTGTGGCAAATCTGCAAATAGAGTCACCTATAGCTACATAAATAATTAACTAACTGTATGTCATACAAATACGCACAAAATAAGTTGTCAATTTGAAAAAAATATTTTGTGAAATAGTAGGCCCTTATTTTTGTAATTGAAATTATAATGTATAGTTATATATATATATATGTGTGTGTGTGTGTGTGTGTGTGTGTGTGTGTGTGTGTGTGTATACACATATATACACAAACACATATAGAATATGTAAGAAAGTATATTTCATATGAATGTGCGTATATGTGTGTGTGGTTAATCAGTCACCATAACCTATTCTTGCCTTCTTCGTGGGCATCTGTGTAGACATTTCACAACCTTCCTTGCAGTTAGTTCAAGTGACTGAATTCTCAAACTAGAATATTGCTGGGAGTCGTCAGTAGGGTTAGATCCAGGGGGACTGTGGGTTTACATCCTTCACTTTTTCCTCTTCCTTCCCTCCATCTGGAACCAGAACTTCATGGTGACCCTTCTCTAACAATGTGCACAATGATCATACCTGGAGATGGCAGGTCAGTGACTTGGAAGGGACCTGGATCCTTGAATTACTGCAAGGAACAGAATTTTCCTACAACCTACACTTCTCACCTTAGCAGTTTTAGTTTAACTGAAAAGTTAAATATAAAATAAAGTTTCCTTAAACTTTCTATCCCCTTCCTAGTTCCCTATCTTTCATTAGTGTGGTACACTGTTGTAATTGTGAGTCAATATTGATATTGTACATTTTTATTAACTGAAGTTCACTATTTACATTAGGTGTATTCTTTGCGTGGTACGTTCTATGGGTTTTGATAAGTATATCATTACACATACCAATCATTACAATATCTTACAGAATGGTTTCACTGCCCTAAAAAAATCAATGCTTTACCAGTTTTTCCCTACCTCCCTTTCCTTCCCCAAACCCCAGGCAACCATTGATCTCTTACTTTTTATAGTTTTGCCTTTTCAGACACTTTGAATCATACAGTGTGCAAACTTTTCTCACCTTTGCACTTATTATTTAAAGCCACTTAGTCTCTTTGTCCTGATCAAATTTGTATATGCACAGAAAAAACTTAAAGGATATATACTATATTAATAGAGATTTTAACTTCCAATGGGGATCTGAGGGACCATCCCATAGGACACTTATTTCTATAATGTTTGAATTTTTAATTGTTACTTTTTATTTCATGGCTGAATAAATAATATGTTCATAGTACATTTTAAAATGGACTTCTTAAACTATATTCAGAGGAATCAGAAGTAATCATGACATTTTTTTTTTCTCTCGTTTTTCCCCTTTTGAACCCAGGGGTTTTTATCTTTTACTTTGAGGCAGGGTCTTGCTAAGTTGCCCAGGCTGGCATCAAATTTGCCATCCTCCTATCTTAAGCCTTCTGACTATCTGGGATTATAGGCATGCCCCACTGTTCCTGGTGATATGGGTTTAATATATAGTGTTTTGTAACTGATTGACAGGCAGTATGAAACTGGACAAAACATACAAATACGACCCTACCTGTGTGTAGAGGTAACTTTGGACAGGAAAGTGACAATAAGAAAAGGCTGCTTATAGGGAAACTAAACAATAGTATGATAGAATGTGAAAAGCTGGAGATCTATGCAGGTGAATCTTCACTAACCAGATATAAATTGCCTCTAAAGGCATAGACCTGGGACCCGATCATTTAGCGGGATTTTTTTTTTTAAGGTGGTGCTAGTTGGAATCTTGAATGTCTCCCAAAGTCTCATGTGTTAAAGGTTTGGTGACTGTTGTGCTATTGGGAGGTGGTAGAATGTTTCAGAAGTGGGGCCCAGTGGAAGGAAGTTAGGGGATGTGCTGTTGAAGGAGATATTGGAAGCCCCACTATTTTTCTTCCTTTGCTTCTAGCTGCCAAGGGGTGAGCAACTTCTCCACCTTGTGCTCCTGCAATTATGTCCCGTGCTACCACAGGCCCCAAGGCAGCAGACCAAGCAATTATGAACTGAAACCACTGAGACCCTGCACACACACACACACAAAAAAAACATTTTCTTCTTTAAAAGTATATTATTTCAGGCATTTTGTCATAGTAACATAAAACTAACGCAAGTGACTATGTAAAAAGCCATTATGACTTGGACCTCTGACCTGAATAATGAGGGTTAACGGTGTGAATAAGTTAACTTTGGGCAACAGAGGTTAAATTGAGGTCAAGAAATGTGCACTGGGGTTGTGGCTCAGTGGTAGAGTGCTTGCCTAGCATGCATGAGGCACCAGGTTCAATACTCATAAAAATAAAATAAAGATGTTATGTCCATCTAAAACTAAAAAATAAGTATTAGAAAAAGGAATGTACATTATTATTTTGAAAATGTTATCTCAGATTTCTCTTATTTTGCATAAGGCTATTGTCATTTTGGTTTGTTTTTGATTCTATAAATTTGGCTAGCTGTGTGACACATTTAAAAGTATTCTAATGGGAAAAAATGCCTTTTAAGGTCATCATTGATATTTGTTGATACTTATGGATTGCTTTTGATGAGCCAAGCACAGCACTAGACAAGTTTTATTTTCCTTGTCTCATATAATCAACATAACCTATGAGGTAGATACTAATATTAGACTCGTGTCCATCCTTCCAACAGTCCTATGAGGTGGTTACTATTATAAGATCCATTTCACAAACGAAGAACCTTTCCAAGGACACATAGTAAGTAAGTGGTCAGAACAAGGGTTTGAAGCCAGGTCTGCTTCCGTTCCAAGCTTCAAGTTCAAGCTGCTCTATCTATAAGAACATAGGATGGAAAGACTCCTAGAACATGGTTGCATGGAGGAGAAGTGCTGAACCCAGAAACAGCAGGATGGACATCTGAGACCTCTAAACCAACTTCTTCATGTCCAGACAGGATCCCACTGAGTCCCATGGCTCTTTTTTTCTTTTATTCCCTTAATTTTTTTTTTTTTAGTTGTAGATGGACACAATACCTTTATTTCATTTACTTATTTTTATGTGGTACTGAGGATCAAAACCAGTGCCTCACATGTGCGAGGCAAGCTCTCTACCACTGAGCCACAACCCCAGCCCCTAAGTCTCAAAGCTCTTGGCTGCATGCTTTGTAACAGAGTCAGGATATCAGAGCAGGCTTCTAACTCAGCTCGGTTGTTTTCCCGATGACCTCTAGAGTTGGATGGTGGCAGTGGACACTGTACCTGCCAACTAGAGAACGTCTGTAAGCCTCTCATTTTTGGTGAAACAAAAAGCTTTTTTTTCTCATGAGCATAGTCAATTCCTGACCCCACATCCTGCTGTCACTTAAGTTTAACTTTGTGGGTCTCTGAGCAAGAATTCCAGGCCTCAAGTGTTAAGTGAAATTTACCCATCTCTTTAAGCATCATGTAAAGAATTTCTAAATGTATAATCATGACACAAAACGCTTGATGAAGAGCAAGTGGTTGCCATGGCACTCCAGACCGTATCCACGGCACACAAACATCTTCCTAATATAGTTTCTTTCTGGTAAAAATAGCAGGCTGAGGGAGCCGTGCATTTAGGTAGGGTGAGGGGATTGAAGAAATGAGACCTGTTTCATGATGTTGCTGACTTTTTCAAAACCATTATCTAAACTCCTGCCAAGACCATGGCAGGCATCACCTAGACTCACACCACTGGCGTTTACCTCTTTATTTGGAGTGTGAAGCTCGTGTTACTGTTTGCTATAAACAGTGATGGTTAGAACTGCTTTTTGATCAGGTACATGGGTGAATGCTTAGTCACTGAACCTGCCTGTGTTGTCTTGTTAGGGTCATGGGCTTGAAGAATGAGGAGGACTTTATTAAAATCACCTAGTCCATGTCCCTCGGTACCAACACACACACACACACACACACACACACACACACACACACACACACACCTCTTGCTACATAGATTGACCAGATACCCAGTTCATCATTGACTAGTATGTCTTTTCAGAGGCCCTTCTATAGATTCCTCAGGATCAAATTCTGGGAAAGATAGTAGCAATCCCTGAACACTCCCAGTGAATATGGGGGGTGTTTGGTGTCAAGGTTCTTGTATTTATTTCCCTTGAGTAAAGGGGGTAGGGGAATAGGAGCTACTGACTTTTAATAACTGGCCTGACATTTTACAGCTAGGCCACATTTTTCTATTCTTTGACATAAATCATCTCACCAAATATCAAACTCAGACAAGGTTATTCTGAGACCATGACAAAATGAGGCAAAGCAAATGCACTTCATAGTTCGATTCAAGCACAGACAAAAACAAGGATACCATGTGACCCACTCAATACCAAACTCTCCCCTTTCTGGCTGACAGAGTGGGGTGCTTCTTCATCCACGGGTAGGATGGCCTCAACTTTCCAACAGCATTCAATTTAGAGCATACCCTTCCTACTGTCCCCCAAATCACCCAACCAGCTTCTTCCAACACCCTCTTTCTTTCTTTCTTTTAATATTTATTTTTTAGTTTTCAGTGGACACAACGTCTGTTTTTTTTAATTTTTATGTGGTGCTGAAGACCGAACCCAGCGTCCTGCGCATGCCAGGCAAGTGCGCTACCTCTTGAGCCACATCCCCAGCCCCTAACACCCTCTTTCCTAATACACTCCTCAATTACACATGGCGTGTCTTCTCCTGGATGCAATGAGCAATGACCTCTTACTCAGCTATAGTTGTGGTCCTGGTGGTTTTTGGAGGGAACTGACCCCTTCCTACCATGTACTCAATGTTTCAATTATTGGGGTTTTTTTAATTATTATTTACTTTTCTTCCCATCTTTTCTATTAGAGCTAGATAAACTTCCAGAAAACAGAGAACATGCCCATACTATTATTCTCTATTATATTCAAAGTACCTCGCCTTTATCTGGAGTATGGTAGATGTTCAATATTTGCTCAATGACTGAATGTGTATGGGAAATTCACAGATACACTGATTTCCTCTTATATAGAATCTAGGTAGGAATTTAACTACACATCTCTCATAGCTACTAAAGCACTTTGTAAACTGTACTTAGTCTATCATAATGCTATTCTTAGTAGTAAGGACAACCGTGACCTTCTAAGTTTGAGTTTCATCTGTTCCTCAGAACTGCTGTGAAGATGTTTGCTTATTTACCCCTCCTGTATTCTGTTATTTAAAAAAAAAATACATTCTTGTTAGGTTGGGGTTGTGGCTCAGTGGTAGAGCATGAGCCCAGCATGAGTGAGGCACTAGGTTCAGTTCTCAGCATCACATATAAATAAATAAATTAAAGTCCATCAACAACTAAAAGAAAAAAATCATTAAAAAAAGAGAATCTTCTTTTTTTATCTCTAATTATAAAAGGAATATTTACATATTTCAGTACTTGGAAACTTGGTAAACTACAAATATAAAAAAGGAAATAAACCCACATTTATGAGTACCTCCTGGTTTGGAAGCTAAGGCTCAATATTTCAGTATTTAAGGACTTAAAGAGAAGTACAAAATATATTATGTGGTTAAGAAAGGAATTTTGAAGATATTTAGTGAAAGCAAGTAGGAATGCTTTGCTGATTGCCAATCACCATTTTCTGGGTCTTAGGACCCTTCACCTCACCTTAAACAATCACCAGGAAACAAAGTTTCTCTTGATTAGTTGTGCCGGAGTCTAGGAGACCTGGGCAAAGCTGGATTCAAGTTTGCACCTTGAGGAATATGATGGGTGGGGTGGGGGGAAGGATGTGATGTATTATATATTGTATATATGGATTTTATGTCTGTACTACACCAAGATTATTTTTTTAATCATCTTTCATCTTGAAAAGCTTCTTTTCCACATCAGGTGGAAATTTCTTTTAATGTCTCTCTTAGCAGATTGTAGTCTGGCCAAAATGGGTACATAGAGATCACACTTGTTTCAATTGAGTTATCTTTTTTATATTTGCAGAATCAAGCCATACATTTCTCAGGTAAAAATAATTACCAAAATTTTAACAATATAAAAATTGCACATATCAGTTCTGTGGTTGTAATGCTAATAAGCAAAAATGTTAGTTGCTTCCAACACATCTGAGATGTAAGTAATATACAGATACTTTAACACTGCTCCTTGTCATTAATGCTTACTGAAATTTAAGTCACTCTGTACTTACGAATAATGCTAATTATGTGTTAGGTTGCTAAAATTTTGGTCGTTAAAACTCTAGCATGTCATAACACTCTGGTAACCATCTGTTCCATTTAATAAATCCCAGGAATCTCTATGACGTCGTTGGCAGCCAATCAGAGGGGTTTTTTTGACACGTAGTCACTACAGTAAGTAACTGTTTGCTTCCTACCATGTGCCAGGCATGTCCTGAGCACTCTTCCAAAAAAGATGGATGAAATAGTTCCTTTCTAGAATTACCAGTGTGATAACCACACTCTTGATAGAGCCCAATAAACGCATATAAACTGAAATTTAACTAGTTTGGGTGAACTTAAGAAATGATGACTTTATTCATCTTTTTAAAACATTAAAAAGAGCTCTAAATTCCCACTGGAGTCCTCGTAAGAACCAGTGTTAAAATGTCACGAATTCCAGCACTACAGAAAGTGTGACACCAATGTCTTGTAAGTCAGAATCTCTAGTCACAGAGCTATTATGGATTGCCCATAGTTTTTAAATATCTTAAATATATAAAGCTCTTAGTTAGCAGTTAAAAATGAGGAGAAACAGTAAACAATTTTGAAGTCGTGAAACACATCTGAATGAAGTGGTATTGCTCCTACACCTGGAGTGAAGTAATCCTAAGTTTCCAAAGGCTTAAATCCTTATGATATTCCTTAGGATGGTTCTGGATGCAAAACTCCAATTATCACCAACATGAACATAAACTCATTCTTTTTGTTTTTTTTTTTAAAGTCTAATTTTATTTTATTTATTTTTTTAAAAGAGAGAGTGAGAGAGAAGAGGGAGAGAGAAAGAGAGAGAGAATTTTTAATATTTATTTTTTTTAGTTCTCGGCGGACACAACATCTTTGTTGGTATGTGGTGCTGAGGATCAAACCCGGGCCGCACGCATGCCAGGCGAGCGCGCTACCGCTTGAGCCACATCCCCAGCCCCATAAACTCATTCTTGAAGACACTCAGAACTTTATGTATTAAGAACCTATTTTTCTATTTTTCACAAATGTCATCACTCTAGCCTCTTAGATACCCAAATAATTAGTGGTTGATCCATCTCAGCTAGATAAATAAAACCTTAATGGATAATACACTCTCCTTTCAGAACTATAAGGTTTTCAGATGGCCCCTAGAAATGTCACTCTGAAAAAGCAGAAAGGTGCTTTGGGAGTCAATGCAAATTAGACCTGTCTTCATTGCAAAGATCTATCAATGGGAATGGGTAGAATTTACTTTCTTCCTGGAAAAGACTGGGCACCTAGAAAAGGCAATCGGGAAGAGCAAAAAAAGAGAATGTCCTACTGAATAGGACTTCCTTAGATATAATAAGTTCCCACTCCGCCATTTACTCTGTACTGTGCCTCCGTTTCCTCATCTGTAAAATGATGATAGTATTAGTCATAAATAAAATAATTTTATTTTGCCTTATAAAATGATCTTGAGGTTGACCTGAGCAAATATATGTAAAGTTCCTAGAACAGTGCATCTTTACGTTATATGTTACCTATTATATATAATAAATAATAGATATTATATACTACATTACATTATATCATACATTATTATATTATGTATTATATATTAAATTATATATTCTATATTATGTTCTATATAATATAGTATATGCATTATATTCTATACATTATATAACATGTATTATATGTACATAATATAGATTATATTAGTCATTATTATACAGTTTTATCCAAAAGTGTTTTGTTAAAAATGATGTATCCTGCTCGGTGCAGTGGCACACACCTGTAATCCCATTAGTCTGGGAGGCTGAGTTCAAAGGATGGTGAGTTCAGCAATTGTGAGGTGCCAAGCAACTCAGTGAAACTTTGTCTCTAAATAAAAAATACAAAATAGTACTGAGGATGTGGCTCAGTGGTCAAATGCCCCTGATTTCAATCCCCGGTATCCTCCCAAAAAAAGATGTATCCTGAGCTAAAGGTAATTAGATAATTTCCCAAGTAGTGGCATTCAAAAAGATGGGCTTCTCTTCTCAATATTTATTTATTTACTTTTTTTTTTTTGCAGTGCTGGGGATGGAACCCAGGGGGGCACTCTACCACTGAGCTACATCCCCAGCCATTTTTAATTTTTATGTTAAGTCAGGGTTCCAAATAAATTGCTGAAGCTGACCTTAAACTTTCGATCCTCCTACCTCAGCCTCCCAAATTGCTGAGACTATAGGCATCCAGCACCAGTTTTTTAAATAAAAGTCATTTTTGTCTTGGTTTATTACTGAGTAAACAGATCCAAAACTGAGAGTCCCTTTCTTTGTAAAGGGTCTTCAGTAATGGTTTTAACATGGTTAAAACCTTGCTTTCTCAATCTAATATTTTTTTCAAAGTATGAAATAATGCTTGATAGAATTTGATATACTAAGAACATTCTGCCTTTGTCTTCATTATTGTACTCAGCAAGAATCCATTAAACTAATCAATATATGCTCATGGTTGCCAAGATGCAAAGAATCCAATATCCCGAAGGTTGATATGAACTTAAACACAGTTTTAGCAACACATATTGACTCATCGTTTATCTCTGAGTCATTTGTAACCGCCCCAGCTCTTCCCCAAGTCAATCCCCTTCTGAGAAGATGTCCAAGTAAATGACACAGCGTGGTATTTTTGAGTCTCTGACCTTACTTAGCCAGAGACAGAGAGAAGTCTCTTTCGAAAAAAAAAAAAAAAAAGGAAAAGGAAGAGAAAAAGCACGTCAAACACAGCCCTACAGAAAAAGAGAAGTTGCTATTTTCCTCCCACTATTTTAAGATTCTTCATTTCCCTATCCTTATGATCTTTTGTTTTCTAAGCTAAGCTCTGGAGGAGTGTTGAGTGCCTACAATGGGAAGGAGAGATCGAATTCAGAGTTTAAAAAGTAATAAAGAGCACATACACAACACACACACACACACACACACACACACACACACACACACCACACAATGTCTAAGCAGAAGCTATTTTTTCTGAGTGATAAACCCTCACCATAGGGAGATTTATAGGGTTACAACAGAAGTTTAGCAGTATGAGCGAATTTAGTGCAAGGCAGGTTGGGAAGTCTTATGAAATGATATTAAGAATAACTTGACTCTTCCAGGAGGATTACTGCAGATCTCTCTGGAGATTATTTCAGCTAGACTCCAAATTTTGGAGCAGTAATTCCTGATACTTGGAAAGAGGAAGAAGCAACATACAAATTTAATTATTTGCTTTTTAGGTGAAAAATAGAAAGGTTCAACTTAATTCACTCATCTACAAGCAACATACACTTGATTTAGGGAATATGGCCCATTAAAGGAATTAGCCATATGTTGAGGGAGATATTAAAGGAATAAAAAAATGGGGGAAAAAAAGAGAGGAAAAATATTTCATGTCACAGAGGCAGAAGCTGACAGAGAGAAAAGAAAAACAGAGAGTAATGGAGGTCGGAGAACAGAGACCTGTCCAAATAATCACCTCAACTATGTGCTGGTAATATGCCTACTAATTCATTCTTTTTAAATAGTTTTATTGATATACAACTCACGTGCCATTATACTCACCAATTTGAGGCATTCATTCAGTGTTGCTTAATGTATTTAATAAGTTGTGTAACACCACCCTAATGTAATTTTAGAGCATTTCCATCATCCTCAAAAGAAACCTTCTATCCATTAGTGATCACTTCCTCCTCATTCTGCCTCCAGACTTGGGCTATCCCTTGTCTACTTTGTACCTCTGTAGATTTGCCTGTTCCAAACATTTTATATAAATAGGTTCCTACACATGTAGTTATTTGTTCTGATTTCTTTCGCTTACGTTAATAGTTAATGGTTTTGAGGGTCATGTAACATGTAGCACATGAAGCATGTTAATAATATTCTACCAGGTCCATATCTCACATTTTATTTAACCACTCATCTGTTGATGGTTATTGACTCATCATTCATTTCTGTATATGACTAATGTTGCTGTGAACATTGGTGTCTTACGTTTTTGTGTAAAGGTATATGTTTTTAATTATCCTGTGTATATATGCCTAGTAGTGCAAATTCTGGGTCATATAATAACTCTGTATTGATCCCTTTGAGGAATGACCAAATTCTTTTCCATAGTGGCTGTATCACTTGATATTCTTGCCTGCGATGGATAGGGCTTCTAACTTCTCCATATAATGGCCAGCTCTTGTTATTATTGTTTTAAAACAAAAGAAAACAAAACAAAAACTTTATTGAGACATAATTCACATCAACCCAACCCATCCATTTAAAACGTACACTTCAATGATTTTTAGTTTATTTCACGGAATCATCAACCATCACCAATGCTAATTTTAGAACATGTTCCTGGCTCTCCCAAAAGAAATCTATACTCATTAGCAGTCATGTTTTATATTCCCCAACATTTTCCTTTCCAGACAATAGGCAGCCACTAACTTATGTTTTATCTCTTTCTATTTGTGGGGTTTAAATTATAGACAGTTCAGTGGGTAAGAAATTGAATCTAGTTGTGAGGTTTTTGTTTTGTTTTGATTTTTTTTTTTTTTTTTTTTGGTACCAGGGGTTGAACTCAGGTACCCTAACCACTGAGCCACATACCAAGCCCCTTTTCAAACTTTCATTTTTTTTTTAAGAAATGTTTTTGTAGTTGTAAATGGACAGAATGCCTTTATTTTGTTTATTTTTTTGTGGTGCTGAGGATCGAACCCAGTGCCTCACGCATTTTTTTTTTTTTTTTGGTGCTGGGGATTGAACCCAGGGCCTTGTGCATGCGAGGCAAGCACTCTACCAACTAAGCTATATCCCCAGCCCTCAAACTTTCATTTTGAGACAGAGTCTTGCTAAGTAGCTTAGTAAGCCTTGCTAAATGGCTGAGTTTGACTTTGAACTTGCGATTCTCCTGGAGAGAAGTTGTCTTGAAAGAGATGAGTGTTTCCTGGAAGTTATCACTTCTACATTGGATGAGACACTTTTTCCCCGCCTGAGGCCAGCGTCTGGAAAAAATTTATCTTGGGAGAGAAAAAAAGTCACCATTGTATGGCTTTTCTTTCTATTTCTTTCTCCTAGGCCTCACTATTTTTTTTTTTTTTTTTTTTTACTTTTCATAATCAATAGATCCGGTAAATTCGTCTGCTATAAAGCCTTGGGTTTCATTAGAAAATATGAATTCAGACTATAATGAAGAGGCCTGTAGTCTAAAGTCTCCTTTAGTTGTAACATATAATTTTTCCAAATTTCTGCTTGGAAGAGTTTCAGACATTTGGTCCAAAAATACTTTCAGAAGGCTGAGGTCCCTCTCTCCTTTACAGGTTTTAATTTTAATCTAAATCATTATTGGAAGCTTGTAACATTTTTTGTTCATCAAGAAGATTGAGGGACTGGGACTGTGGCTCAGCAATCGAGCACTTGGCTAGCATATGTGAGGCCCTGGGTTCGATCCTCAGCACTACATAAAAATAAATAAATAAAGATATTGTGTCCAGGGGGCTGGGATGTGGCTCAAGCGGTAGCGCGCTCGCCTAGCATGCGTGCGGCCCGGGTTCGATCCTCAGCAGCACCACATACCAACAAAGATGTGTCCGCCGAGAACTAAGAAAAAATAAATAAATGTTAAAATTCTCTCTCTCTGTCCTCCTCTCCCACTTTCTCTTATTTAAAAAAAAAAAAAAAAGATATTGTGTCCAACTAAAAAAAAAAGAAGATTGAATTTTATACAAACCTAGGAGTGGAATTCCTAGATCATATATTAATTCTCTACCCATCTTTCTTTGTTGTTGTTGTTGTTGTTATTATTTTGTTTTTTCCAGTTTTTACCACCAAAGATTAGAAATATAATCTGGAATATAGGATATATATAAATTAGTTCAAAAAATTTCTAAATTAAATATGACATGGTAGATCATACTAGGTATTAGTATTTATTTGAAGGTTTAAGCATCATCTGCCCTTCTTAGTCCAAAGGATACATACAAATATTTTTCTTCTTTAACAATACACATTGGATTAAAGGTTGCCTTCATTTTTTAAAAAAATGTACACAAAAACTACTTTGGCATTCTCAAAGTACAATGTTTAGAAAAGAGGTAAATTAACTATAAGTTATCTTTTTAAAAAGTAATGTAATACATATTTTGCACATTTTTACATCTCAAATACACTTGTTGAAAGTATGCACACTAGAGAAAGGATATCAAATGTATATAGCTAGATGTCTATTAACTTACTACTAAAATCAATTATAATAGTGTATCATATTTACAATCACTTCTTTATCCCACAGTCTTCAAAGTTTAATGCAATTTAATATTAATAAACATCTTTATCCCCATTTTATAGGTCATGAGATGAAAACATGTGCTTTATTCTAAGATGTAAATCTAAGCTTCAGTGTAAGATGCATTAATTTATCCATGCATAGCAGTTAAATAGAAATACAGATTTCTGTTTTGGCTTTAGTCTTATTAGATCTATGTGAATTTCTCAAACTGAATTTATAGTTCTTATAAGAAAGCAGAAATTTCTTATCAAAAATTGAAGAATTTACTCATTGTAGTATTCATAAGAAACCTAGATGGAGATTTAAAAGGGAAAAAGAGTCTGATCATTTCCTGAGCTTGTCATCCAGGAAATGGGCAAGTGACTGCAGGGTACATTGGTGTGATGAAGCCCAGACTACTATTGATGCATGGACAAGCAGCAGCTAACTTAGACATGCATGGAAGAAGCATTGTGCAAATTGAGACCTTATGGGTGAAAAAGAATGACCTGAATGAAGAGTTCAAGCATAGGAAGCAGTATGTGCAATGGCCCAAAGACTAGAGAGACAAGTCTATGTAGATGTTATAATATTGTTTCCTATGACTGAAAGATGAAGGGGGGACATGGTGAACCCTGAGAAGAGGCCTAGAAAGAAGGCTGAACTTGATCTCCAAGGACACTGGAAATTGTCAGGAAAAGTTATGGAGAGCCATACAAAATCTTGAGCAGGAAGAGAACAGGTTGGAAATTTATGCTTTATAAATATAATAATAGCAATCACAACAGCAACAATAGTGAGTGCTAACCTTTACTGTGTTGATAAGTGCCAGGCCATATGTGTAATGTTCTTAAACGTTCACACTTTTTAATGTATTTTCAAGATCATTGCAGCTCATAATAAAAGACACATAAATCATATTATGGAAGTGAAAAAGACATTTTAGTTTTCTTAAATAGGACTTTGTTTCATAATCACCAGTGCAACTGTGGTTTTATGTGAAGTACAGATCCCAGCAATAGAGATCATGATTTAACAATGTAAACAAACAAGGTGGTTTTCTTTCTGAGAACATAGAATTATTTGGGAAAAGTGGTTAAAACTATAGAGTGTAGATATGAATTATGTTTAATTTAATTTACTTCTCCATAGTGGAGAGAAAGAGAGAAAGAGAGAGAGAATGTGTGTGTGTGTGTGTGTGTGTGTGTGTGTGCGCGCGCGCGCGCACGCGCGCACGTGCACACACACACTAAGGGTAAGTGGAATTTGGTGAGAAGACCTTAGAAAATTATTACAAATGTAAGTCTTGAATCATAAAAATGCACATAAATTTTTTGTAAAGTTAAAGAACTATCAGGAGGATAGCATCTTTATTCTGATAGGTTTCTCAAAAGTATTATTAGCTATAAAAATTGAATAGCTATAGAAAAATTTTTTTTCTTTTCTTTTGGTATTGAGGATTGAACCCAGGGGTGCTTAAGCTATATCCCCTAGCCCCTTTTTATTTTTTATTTTGAGACAAGGTCTCTAAGTTGCTTAGGGCTTTGCTAAGTTGTTGAGGCTGGTCTCGATTTTGCTATCCTCCTACCTCAGCTTCCCAAGTTGCTGGGATTACAGGGTGGGCCTCTGCACTTGCTAGAAATTTTCATAAAGTTAAATTTATTAGCATCAGCAGGATATACTCCCAGAAATGACATTAAAAGTATTTAGTAAGTGTTGGATGCAATGGTGTATGCTTGTAGTCCCAGTTACTCTGGAGACTGATCAGGAGGATTGCAAATTCAAGGCCAGTCTTGACAACTTATTGAGAACCTAACAAAAAGAACTGGGGATATAGCTCAGGGCTTAGTTTCCAGTACTGGAAAAAGAAAATAGTAACCCAAAGGATAAGAGCACCAATTAATCAGAAAGGATCCAGGTCACAGAGTTGGAGGCTCTGAGATGATTTCTGGGGACTGCAGATACTCAGGGATGGTAAGAGAGAGATCATAGAGGGCTAGAGAAGTTGGAAGGCTTTGAAGGCCATGAGATATTGATTGTTTACCAGGGAATATGGAACTATTTCAATATTTTATTCCCAACCAGTGTGACTATACCAGTAAGTATTAGTTGAATATCAGCTGTGCATGTTTCTGTTTTTAGTATGAACAGGAAGAGCTATATAAAGATGACAAAATGGTAGGCATGTGTATAAAGATACAGGAAAAAATATGCTTGGAGAAACTGCATTTGAAAACAATCAGTAAATTTAACATTTCTCAAATAGACTTCTGTTCCATTAAAAAAATGAGTCAGAACCCCAAAACAGTACATAAGTTTAACAGCCTCATAGAGAAACATTGCACTCAACTTTAGAGGAATCATCATTTTATTAAATAGGATATACAATTTTCAGGATAAATTCCCATTTTTAGATATTTATTGAGCTCTTAGAATACATAAGTGCATTGAGAGCAAAAATTACATTCTCTTTTGGCAAGGACTTCTTCCTCGTTGAAATGTAAAGCAGGAGGTTAGAAAGCAAGGACGTCATTCTGCCTCCTGTTGCTAAATGATCTTTGACAAATTAAAGTATTTGGTTTAGACACTTAGTTTAACTACTGTAAACAGGATCAAAATAGCAATGGCTTAAATAAAACACACTACTTTATTTCCTTTTCATAAAAATCCAAGCTGGGGGCTGGGGATGTGGCTCAAGTGGTAGCGTGCTCATCTGGCATGCGTGCGGCCCGGGTTCGATCCTCAGCACCACATACAAACAAAGATGTTGTGTCCGCCAAAAAAACTAAAAAATAAATATTAAAATTCTGTCTGTCTGTCTCTCTCTCTCTCTCTCTCTCTCTCTCTCTCTCTCTCCCTCCCTCCCTTTCACTCTATCTTAAAAATAAATAAATAAATAAATAAAAATAAAAATCCAAGCTAGCATTTTCATGTGGTTATCTGTGGACTTGGGTTTTTCCATGACATAAAGTGTGGTTTTGTTTGCATTATTGAAGCTGCTTCCACATCACACTTCAATGTTCCTATCTGGTTGGGAGAAATACAGACAGGTAAAAGATCCTCTTCTAAAGTATATGATGCATGTTTTTACTCAGCTTTTTTCATTGCTGCAACTAAAAGACACAGCCAGAACAACTGTAGAGGAAGAAAAGTTTATTTGGAGGCTCACAGTTTCAGAGGTGTCAATCCATACATAGTAGGCTCCATTCTTCAAGGCTTTAGAAGAGGCAGAACATCATGGTGCAGAGTGTGGCAAAGAGAAGCCTAGAGAGAGACTCTACTTGCCAGATACAAAATATACATCCCAAAGCCACGCCCCCAATGCCCACTTCCTCAAATAACACCCTGTATGCCTTCAGTTACCACTCAGTTAATCTTCATAAGAGGATTAATTCACTGATGGGGTTAAGGCTTTCACAACCTAATCATTTCTCCTCTAAACCTCCCATCGTCTCACACATAAGCTTTTGGAGAACAATTCACATCCAAACCATAACTTCTGATAACATTCTCTTGACCATTATTCAATCACATGCCACACCTAGCTGTAAGGGATGCTGGGAATTAGAGTCTCTTAATGCTTAGCCATGTTCCCAGCTAAAATTACAGAGATTCTAATATTAAAAAGAAGGGTTAAAAGAGGATATTGGGGAACAATTATCAGACTCTACCACCTTTCACTCATCTTAGTCTTGGTTTTCACCTTTTTGAAATATGAAGAATTGCATTAAGTGATCAGTTGTATGGTGCAGTCTGGCTGGGCACAAATAACCGGGAGGTCACGAGCCACTTGTAGGTTCAAACAGGAACTACTTTATTGCCAGAACCCAATGGGAACTCCTCGAGAACCAACGGGAACTCAACGGGAACTCCATGAGAACTCAACGGGAGCTCCGCGAGAACTCAAAAGTAGCGGGCACCTGAGGAAGCAGGAGCTGCCTTATTGCCAGACAGCAGAGGTTTATATACACAACTGACTACACAGCTTGTTTCAATTTGGTATCATCCAGTTACAGCAATCAGTCATTATCTTAATAATTATACACAGCTTTAACTTAATTATCATCATCTTAATGGCTCGCTGGCGTTACTTCTCAACCACTCCTTCTGGCAAGATGCCAGGCGCCATCTTGACTTGGTTGTGGCTCTCAACAGTTGTAGGAAACAACACACCCTGACTGGCACATATTAAGTGCTCCCTAGCAGTTAATTCCTTCCTTCCCTGTCTTCATGAAATGGTAACCCTGGTACTTGCCACAGGTTTCTTATTTATTGAGGTAAAAATGCAGACTTAGAATAAGAACAGTCTAGTGACATCAGTCCAGTTGCTATTCTTAATTCTATGTCACATTCATGGAGGCATGTTCACAAGTTTACTAACCCACAAATTTTACTTATTTACTACTTTTCTTAGATCACATTTTTCTGTTAAAAAAATGTCTTCCTCAATCCTCTGGAATCCTTTTATTTTGATGAAATAAGTTTGATGACCTATTAAAGCATATCTAGTACACTTAAGGGATACTTTCAGGGTTTAAGCTCTGTGAAAGAGTCTGGCACAGATCTTACTTGGCCTTCTCTTCAGCTATTTCTCCTCCATGTTCCCACCTTCCCAGAATATATCCCAAAGAATTAGCCTCCACTGGGGACCTTCTCTCATCTTACCCATCTAGGTCTTAGGTTCCTTTCTTCCTTTAACTCAAAAGTCTCAATATACCAGATTTAAGATATCTTCAATCTCTTATTACCTAAAGGAAAAGCACTGTTCACTTTCTAATCACACTTCCCTTATGTTTTAAGAAGTTAGTTTCCAAGATGGCCCCATTAATCTTTGCTTCATGGAATATATTTACTAGATTGCCTCCTCTCTCATTCAATCAGAGCTAATCTTTATGCCCAACCTGGGAGGTGAGGTGGTGTTGTGTGACATCCAAAGCTAGGTCATAAAAGGTATGGATGGAATCTTTTGCATGGCTCCTTTTGGGATCCTGTTCCCTGAGGGAAGTGAGTTGCCATTCCATGAAAACATTCATGCAGGCTTTTGGAGAAAGCTCATGTATCAACAACCAGAAAACAATTTGCCACTCACGAGAGTAAGCCCTCACAAAAGCATATCCTCCAGCCTGATCAAGCCTTTATATGATCCCAACTCCCAAGGACATCTGATGCTTACCTCCTGAACTACTAAACCAAGTTTTTCTGAATATCAAATCTCCATAAAATGTTAGACATAGTAAATACATATTGTTGTTCTAAGCCATTACGTTTTGGGGTAATTTGTTACGCGGCATTAAAGAATTGACATGCTATTGATCTTAATTTTGTATTTTGGTGGTCCTCTCATGCATGTCTTCTCTCATATTTTCTCCCTCTGTATTTTTCAAGTATTTTCTAGTTGGGGAAGAAGGGTTCCTAATGCGGGAAAAGGCTGTTTTAAAATATATGAGGCAGTGACAAATATGAAAAATGTCTCTGTTATCAATAATTCTTAAAACTGTGTGCTGTGCTTCATTCACTTTGAGTATCATTATGACTATTAATTTATTTAGCATGATTTTATTAGGGTCCACTCAACACAGTTGAGAAGCAGGCAGGTGTTGACATTAATATCTCATTTAGCCTCTTAGCTATTTTCTCTTCAAACCAAAGTTCACTATTTCTCTCCTGATGTTTTTCTGTTTTATCTGAGAAACTTATGCACCATAGGGGGCAGCTTATCTTCTTCTGAAATTGTAGCTGGTAGACAAAGGAAGGAAGCACTCTTGAGGCCTCCAGTGCTCTTATCTGCTTGATTGCTTATGCTCACAATCCAGGTGTTCTTGTTTATTTCTTTGTTTGTTTGGTGATTTCTTGCTATCTTTCTTTTAAATTTGTTCTAATTAGTTATGTATGACATTTCAGACATTTGTATAGAAAAGTTCTAAGAAACTGTATTTTGGAACAGGCTAGAATATCATAGGTAACCCCATTTCCATTGTAAGATTTTAAAGGCTATTTCCACGTCATTTCCTATGGCATAAAATCATATAATTTTAGGATTGAAAGAAATCATAAAGATCTTTTTATAGGTGGAATACTTAAGGGCCAAGGAGATGTAATGATTTGTTCAAAAGCCTTACAATTAGTTTTGAAGTTAGAAGGGAGATTACAGAAGTCCTGAATCTAGTTTAAATAAGCAAATTATTGGGTCCATTTAGACCCATGTTGTAAAAATATCAGGGGTTTGTGGATATGATAGAGGAATGCTGTAGAATAAATGAGTGGTGATAGTGGGGATTCGTTATTTTCTTTTTGATGTCACTTTTTGATAGATTGACCATATGGTCTATTTTGTTTGGGGCACTCTCAATTTACACCTGTATCTGGATTAACATTAAGAGAATCACCTTTTACTCTAAAGAATGTACTGGCTTAGAACATAAATTAATGTCATTTGATTTACTGAAAAAATTGAATTGTTCTTTCTGAGTCTGCTGATACTGTAAATACAATGATTAATCAGAGTGAAACTTGAGCTGTACTGCAGTGGTTTTCAAATTCCAAGTCACACCCATTGTGGACCATGAAATGAATTGAAATTATAAGCAACATTTAAAAAGGAAAAAGAAAAAGACAGGGAAATGAATCTGACATAACTTTCTGTGTCCATATATGAATAAACCATAGTGAATCTCCACATCATGTACAACCACAAGACTGGAATCCTAATTAAAACAAGATGGTTGTATAAGTATGTCAAAATGTATTCTACTGTTACATATATAAAAAAAAGTCCCTTGTACTTTGGATAATGATATCTAACACACACAAAAAAAAAAAAAAAAAGAAAGAAAGAAGGAAATCTTGACTGTAAAAGAGTCTCAAAAGAAGATTCAAGCTATGGAAGTAGCTCATACTACTTTGTGGGAAGCTTCAAGATGAGGTGCCTATCTCCATAAGGTAACTCAAGTGGATGAACTTTGAGGCACACTAAAGAATAAACACTAACATTTCCATTATAGTGTTGGAAGAAGCATTATCACTTTAAAGTGCATATTCTGAGGCATTATTAAGCAGATAACACAATGCTGCAAATACCATTTGGCACTTTCATTTTGCCTTTATGTAATGATTTTCCAAAGAGACTCAAGAATAACTGACTCATTAAAATGCTACCAAATGTTGTGCAAATATATTTTAATATGAAAAGATATTTTGACATATGAAGTAAAAAGGTAGATGACAGAATAGTATATCTAATGTGATCTCATTTTTACTAAAAAGAAATGTGTGTGTGTGTGTGTGTGTGTGTGTGTGTGTGTGTGTGAAGTTATTCCAATTTTTGTACTATGGACATTTTAGGCCAGATGATCATTTGTTACTGGGGTGGCTACATCATTGGTCTCTACTTGTTATGTTTTGGATCTGGAATGTCTCCCCTAAACTTATGATTTGAAAACATAGTCTCCAGTACAGCAAGGCTCAGAATTGGGACTTTTAGGCACATTAGATTGTGGGACTATAACCTCATCAGTGGATTAACCCACCTGATGGATGAATAATTTGTATAAACTGTTGGATGGTAACTGAATGCAGGTGGGCATGGCTAGAGAAAGTATGTCACTGGGTGCATGCCTTTGGGGACTGTATCTTTTTCTTTTAATTGATTAAAAAAACAAATGACAGTGGAATGCATTACAATTATTTTTTTCCCTCTAATATTAGCTCTTTACTGCTTTTTAAGAAAAAAAATTAAACTTTATTTATACAGAAAGTTTGGTTATTTGAGTGGGAGGGTTGCTGTAGGTAACCTTCTTTCAGGATCTTTGCTAAATCCACTCATTTGCCCAATTCTTATTACACATATATACCACAATTTTTCATATCTCTGTATATAAAGTATTTTGACACCCAATTAGTGTCTTCATACATCTACTTTGGATAATGATGTCTATCAAATTCCACCATACTTGCTAATCCCCTGTCCTATCTCTTTCCATCCTACCCCTCTTCCCTATCTAGAATCCATCTATTTCTCCCATGCTCCCCCTCCCTACCCCTCTAGGATTCAACCTCCTTATATCAGAGAAAACATTTGGCATGTCTTTGGAGGATTGGTAACTTCACTTAGCATTATCTTCTCCAACGCCATTCATTACCTGCAAATGCCAATATTTTATTCTCTTTTAATGCTGAGTAAAATTCTATTGTGTATATATGCCACATATTTTTTATCCATTCATCCACTGAAGGTTGGCTCCACAGTGCAGCTATAAATAAACATTGATGTGGCTATATCCCTGTAGTATGCTGTTTTTAAGTCCTTTGGGTATAGACTGAGGAGAGGGATAGCTGGGTCAAATGGTGGTTCTATTCCCAGATTTCCAAGGAATCTCCATACTGCTTTCCATATTGGCTACACCAATTTGCAGCAATGTATGAGTGTACCTTTTTCCCAACATCCTCTCCGACATTTATTGTTGTTGTCTTCATAATAGCTACCACTCTGATTGGAGTGAGATGATATCTTGGAGTAGTTTTGATAGCATTTCTCTAGTTGCTAGAGATGATAAACATTTTTTATTTATTTGTTGATTGATTGTATATCATCTTCTGAAAAGTGTCTGTTCAGGTCCTTGGCCCATTTGTTGATTGGATTATTTGTGGGATTTTTGGTGCTTAGCTTTTTGAGTTCTTTGTATATCTTGGAGATTAGTGCTCTATCTGATGTGTGAGGGATAAAAATTTGTTCCCAGGATGTAGGCTCTCTATTCACCTCACAGATTGTTTCTTTTGCTGAGAAGAAACTTTTTAGTTTGATTCCATCCCATTTTTTGATTCTTGGTTTTAATTCTTGGGGGCCTAATACCACATGATGAAGATTAGGGTCTATTTTTTCTTCTATTAAACGCAGAGTCTCTGGTTTAATTCCTAGGTTCTTGATCCATTTTGAGTTAAGTTTTGTGCATGGTGAGAGATAGGGGTTTAATCTCATTTTGTGCCAGTTTTCCCAGCAGCATTTGTTGAAGACACTATCTTCATGTTTTTGGCACCTTTGTCTAATATAAGATAATAGTAATTTTGTGGGTAGGAGACTGTGTCTTAATCCTGGCTCTTCCCTCTCTGATTTCTGGCTGCCATGAGCTGAGCAAATTTCCTCTGCCACACCCCTCTCCCATGTTTTTTTCCTTGGAGCCTGATGACCATGGACTGAACCTTTGAAATCATGAGCCAAAATAAACATTTCCTTCTCTAAGTTGTCCTTGTCAGGTATTTAATCACAGCAATGAAAAGCTGACTAACACACTAACCACCAGATACCAGTGCCAGCTCCCCTTCCAACAATAACAACCAAAAAAGTATCCAGATGTTGCCATAGCACCGGGAGTGAGAACTTTTGATATCATTGATCAAGCAGTCATCACTTTAATGAATGGACTTTTAAAATCATTATTATATTATTAGTTGTTTCTCTCTTTTTCTTGTTTTTAGGTTCTAATTTTTCCATAATAAGCATCAGGATGGGGCTGCTCATCAGAAAAGAAACCTGTATGATTTTCATAATAAGAAATTCCATATAACTATATTAAAATCTTAAAAATGTTATTGGCATCTCAGTTGTTTCCATGGTCAAGATTCTTAACCAGAAAGATATTCCTGGGAAGGGAAAACAAAGTTGCTTTTTCTCTGTAAGAACACAGAACACTTCTGAGAGCAGATGAATGGGAAGGTTCCTCCACCCACCAAGCAATTCTCCAGCAGACACCAGCTGGGTGTCCTATATTTCAATTTAATTCTGAGATTATCTACATGGAGAAAATGAAAACCCCACAGATTGAGGGTTCAGTTCCACAAGATCATCACCACTTCAGATGCCAATCACAAGCAGGTTGTCCCCTGTGACAACCTATAACTGACATGCTACAATGTGGGGTTCCTATGACTATTCCCACGACACCTTAATTTGTTAAGATGGCTCACAAAACTCAGGGGAACACTTCACTTATGTTCTTTATTATAAAAGATGTTTAAAGGATTCAGATGAATTGTTAGATAATGAGGTGCAGAAGGTGAACCGTGGTGGAGGAGGAGAAGCAGAGATTTCATGCGCTGCTGGCACCTCCACAGTTCAGCCCCTGCAAAGCTCACCACATCCGTCTGTGGTGCTCCTGCCAACCCCTTTCCTGGAGGTTGGTGTGAGGGGCTGAAAGTTTCTTTTCTTTTCTTTTTGGTGCTAGGGATTGAACCCAGGGCCTTGTGCATGCAAGACAAGCATTCTACAAACTGGGCTGTATCCCCAACCCTGAAAGTTTCTTTTCTGATGAGCAGCCCCATCCTGATGCTATCTAGGGGACCTCTCCTAAATCATCTCATTGTTCTAAACTCAGGTGTGTTTGAAAGAGCTTGTTATGAATAACAAAAATATCTCCTATCACTTGGGAAATTTCAAGGACTTTAAGAAACTCCGTACTAGAACCAACTGAATGGATATTTATTTTATTTATATGTGGTGCTGAGAATCGAACCCAGTGCCTCACACATGCTAGGCAAGCGCTCTACCACTGAACCACAACCCCAGCCCCAAGAACCAACTGAGATAAAAAAGAAAGAAGAAGAATGTTGAGTCTATCACTCTTTTTTTTTTTCCTTTCTCTTTGAGGTCGCTGTGACAGCTTCTCTGACTTTAAGGGTCTGTAGAAAGAGAGAGCGAGAGCATGTGCTGACCCTTTTTATTGAGGAGAAGCTATTCAAATGAGGCAAGGATTCAGGTTTCAGGGGGCTGAGTCTATCTTCATGATGTCCACTGTCAGCAGGTTTACTGACACCTGGGTAGGCCACACCCAAGGGCACAGTAAGAGAAGGGGACACACACATGAGCCTATCACTTTTGTCACTTGGGAAATTATAAAATACCTAGGAGCTCTGTGTCAGGAACTAGGGATGGAAACCATATATATATATATATATATATATATATATATATATATATATTCTAATTACACATCCTGAAAAATCAAGATTTATAATTGTAATGACTAAGTGTGATTCCTTTCACTTCTTCATTAATTCACTCAACAAATATTACTAATTAGCACTGTGTAAGTTTACATACAAATATACACACACAGTTTACATACAGAGGAGGGGAGGGAAAGGGGAAATACTGGAGAATTATAGTGCCCACATTATATGGTTATATTCTGTGTATGTACAAATACAAAACAATGAATCCCACCATTATATTCAACCATAGTACATCAGTAAAAATATGAAAAAAAAATAAATATATTTTGTAAACACAATAATTTCTAAAACAAATGAGATCCACTGGTATTTAATACCTCAAAACTGGCAAGATTCTCATGAATTAGCTTCTAAAATGTTTATAAGCAACTAAAGGAACCCCTATATAAAGTTTTTGGTTCATGTGCCAAGACACTCTCTGCAACATTACTTGACCTGTGAAGAAGTTAAAACAATCTAGATATCATGAAAAATGCATTATTACACATTTGTACTTCGGAAGTTTTTTTTGTAGACATTAAAAGAATAAGGTAGAGCTATATGTTGTGACATGAAAAATGTCCATTAAATACTAGGGAAGTAAAAATAAGAATATTGCAGAGAAAATATGCACAGCATAATCCTGTGATGAAAAATTCTTACAGGCATATGAGTATATGATCTATATAAGCTATATAGGTATGTGAAAAGAAACTGGGCATGGTGGTGCCTCCTTGTGATTCTATCTATTACTTGAGAGGCTGAAGCAAGAAGATGGCAAGTTCGAGCCCAGCCTGGGCAACTCAGCAAGACGCTGTCTCAAAATAGAAAATAGATAAGGAAGGGGATGGGGATGTAGCACAGTGCTAGAGAGCCACTGGGGTTCAATCCCCAGCACTGCAAAAATAAAACCAAGTTTAGAAATATATAACAAATGTTAAAAGTGGGAGTGGAAGCGAAGGAGATGGGAGGTGGGGGAGATAAGGCACAGGGAAGTACACTTTTTGGGTGGAGTGGAGATTGAAATCAGAGCCTTGTGCAGGCTAAATTAGCATGCACTACTACCATTAGCATGCACTAAATTAGCAAGCAATACTACCAGATTCTTCACTTTTATTTTTATATCTGCCTTGTTTGGATTTTTTTCAAAACAAAAATGTTTTCTTTTCTCTTTTTTTAATTTGTTATTGTGTTGTCAATGGACCTTAATTTTATTCATTGATACATGGTGCTTAGAATCGAACCCAGTGCCTCACATGTGCTAGGCAAGTGCTCTGCCACTGAGCCACAACCTCAGCACCCCCCCTTTTTTTTAATTAAAAAGCAATTTTGAAGTAACAATGTCAAGTCTCTTTTATTTTTTTTCTTAAGTCTTTGCAAAAAAGTTAAACAATGTGTAGGCATTTTTACAATTGGCCTTTGAGTCATTATGGGTGCATTCTTCTGCCTGGCCTTCAGCCCATTCAGAGGGAAGGTGGAGTGTGGCTCTGCCCCTTGTTCCCCAGGAAGTGTCCCTTATGGGTCTCCAGGAAGGATAAGCCGTACCATTCTCATGTTCACTTATTTACAAGTATTTAACTGCCAGGTAAACATTACAAAGATTGTGAAGTTTGTTTTTTAATGTTGGCAGAGAACTGAGTTATGTTAGGATCACCCTTGGCAACAGATTATTGCATTTTCTGCATTGTTATTCTGTGTGTGTGTGTGTGTGTGTGTGTGTGTGTGTGTGTGTGTTGCTTCTCAAATTTGATGTTAAGCCCTTTATAAACAAGGCCATGGGCTGTATTTGTATTTCTCCCTCTGCAACTAGCAGGCTTAGTTATTGTTACTAGATAGGATCATCATATTGGTGAAGTCAACCAGATGCAGACAACAAGGCAGAGAACAAAATGTTTTTAGTCTAACTACTCTAACATAAATGAATAGATTCAGGGAACACTTGAGGTTTTTGAGTTCCTCCTCTTCATGCTGCAATGATTCAAGGCTGTACATGGGAAATGAATATTCTTTTCAAAGTGTGTCATTTAAATCTCCCTGTGAATAACAGCTCTGACTTCTCTCAATAGTCAACTGAATTCACAAGATGAAAAATGCCACTGTATGCATGGGTATTTGAACTCGGTAATCAGTAGACAAGTCTTGGTCTGTTTATCAGCAGGATCTGCACATTTTCAAAGTGTAAACTCAAGTCAATGATTTCACACACTTCTCAGCCTTTCTTCATATTTTGTTCTATTTTTTTTTCTACAAAAATAAATATCAGGTGCAGCTGTATTGGAGGAATAACTTCTAATATCCTTTAGTACAGTGGGATAACTGCAAATATCAACAGTTCATTGTATATTTCAAATAGCTGGTAGAGAGAAGGTTTTTTTGTTTTTATTTATTTATTTATTGGTGCTGGGGATGGGACAGAGGGCCTTGTGAATACACGGCAAGCACTCTACCAACTGAGCTATTTCCCCAGCCCATGAGAGAAAGAATTTTGTATGTTCCCTGTATAAAGAAATGATAAATATTTGAGGTGGCAGATGTGTCAGTTATGCTGATCTGATTCTTACACATTATATACATTCATTGAACTATCATACTATACCCCACAAATATATACAATTATTATGTCAATCAAAAAATTTTAAATTAAGAAACAAAACATATTGAAGGTATGAGGACTTTAGTAGGATATTCAGTAGTTCTCTTCTTTAACATCATATTTAAATTATGCAAGTATTAAATAAAAACTATTTCAGAAGAACCACAAACTTTAAATAAATTAAGAGTAGCTTGCACTCCTGCCTGAAAATTTCACTTCTAGCCAGTGACATGCCATGGATGGTAGATGAGCTGGAGAAAAAGTACTGAGGTTTTTGCATGAGATGATGCTCTTTATTTATTTATTTGTTCACTCTCAATTGTCAATTCAACTGAATTCTAAAAATAAATATATATATAAAACCTACACGTCATATCCCAAGATGCTTACCTGTATTGTTTATGTTTCATTTTTATTTGACAACATTCAGGAGATGTTTATTGAAAGGCTGATATTTTGTGGGCACTTTTTAAAATATTTATTTTTTAGCTTTGGTTGGACACAATATCTTTATCTTATATTTATGTGGTGCTGAGGATCGAACCCAGTGCCTCATGCATGCTAGGTGAGCGCTCTGCCACTGAGCCACAACCCTAGCCCCTTCTGGGCACTTTTTTTTAAAAAAAATATTTTTTTTTTAGTTAGAGATGGACACACAATATCTTCATTTATTTGTATGTTGTGCTGAGGATCGAACCCAGTGCCCAATACATGCCAGGCAAGTGCACTACCACTGAGCTACAACCCCAGCCCCTGAGCACTTTTAAGAATTTTTTTTTTTCCAGAGGATCGTGAGGGTAGCCATGAATTCTGTTCCATAGCAGCTCTGGTCCCAGAGAGTAGTCACCATGAGCAAAGCTTATCCTCCTGAGTTGAAAAAAATTTATGGAGAAGAAGTTTTCACTAAAATTGCATGGTATGAATTACATCCAAAGGCAGTTGATCCTTTTATGAATAAATGTGTGAAGATCACAACTAGTGAGCAACAGAACAGTATTGGAATGGTGACAACATGAGAAAATAGTATTAGCATGTTACAAATTTTAGAACAGGTATAATGACTGTTAGCAGAGAAATCCATGTATCCTCTCCAAACGGCCTGTTACCATGATGCAAAAATTGGATATGTACATTTTTATATTAAACATTTTGCAAAATATATTTTGTGATAGTAAAAAATATCAGAAAAAAAGAATATATATGTATATATATTTTTTTCTATTTTCAGTTTAATTTGTCTTGTGTATGATTACACTAAGGCATGTTTTCATATGTGTTTTAAAGTGCTCAACAAATGTTTGTTGAACAAAAATTTTTTATATCATGAATATTACACAAAATGTTTAAGAAAAAACAAAATTATAAATTCAACTGCATTTCACTAACTCAGCTCCTTCAACTCTTTCATATTATTTTTTCACTTTTTTTAGCATATAATTTCTTTTTTTAAAAAAAGTATTCATTTATTTATTCTAATTAAGTATACATGTCAACAGAATGCATTTTGATTCTTTGTATACAATTGCATCACAACTTTTCATTTCCTTGGTTGTACACGATGTAGCATCGCTCCCTATGTGAAGTCATACATGTATCTATCTCTCCTATTATTTTAACAATTACATTTAAGCTGCCTAAAAGGTATCATGAATTTGTCAGAAAAATCATTAAGATGCATGAAAGGTTATCCATGATTTATGCAACGTCATAAGATAAGGGTTGCTACTGCTGATAATATATGATATATAATCATCTTTTTATCTCAGGCACTTAGCATGATATCTATTTCATGACAGGTTTTATTTAAACAGTTTTACTTAGATATAATTTACAAACTATAGACTTTCCCCTTTAAAATGTATATTTCAGTGATTTTTAATATATCCACAGAGTTTATATAATCATCATCATAATCTAATTTCAAAATATTTTTCTTATCCCAAAAAGAACTCCTTACACATTTAGTTGTCACTCTGCATTATCTCTTCACCTCTGACCCTGACCCCTGATAACCTCTATTTTCTTTTTTGGCACTTCTGTGGTTCCAACCCAGGACCTCCAACATGCTAGGCAAACATCTACCCCTGAGCTATACCCTCAGCCCAGCCACTATTTTCTATCTCTATAGATTTTTCTATTCTGGTAATTTCATATAAATGTTATTTCATATAGTATGTGGCTATTTCCATCTGATTTCTTTCACTTAGCATATTTTCAAAGTTCACTCGTATTGGAGCATGTATCAGTTCTTTCTTTTGTTTATGGCTCGATAATATTTCATTGTATGAACATACATTTGGTTTACCTTTTCAGCAGTTAGTGAATATTTAGATTGTTTCCACTTCACGGTAGTATGAATATTGCTATTGTGAACATTGATACACAAGTTTTTACATGGATTTTGAACAACTAATAAAAATAAAATAAAATAAAAATAGTATTGTTAAAAAAAGTTTTTACGTGGACATATGTTTTTATCTCTTCTGATTATATGGCTAAGAGTGGAACTGCTGGATTATATAGTAACTCTAGATAAAACTGCTATGGTTTGGACATGGTTTGAATGTGTTTCCCAAGGCTTCATGGGCAGGGAGCTTGGACAGCAATATGATGATGTGGAGAGGTGGTGGGACCTTTAAGAGGTGGAGCCTAGTGGAAGGTCATTACTGGCTTCTCCCTTTCTCACTGTAGCTTCCTGTCTTGCCATGTGATGACTTCCTCCCAGTGCACTCCTGCCATTGTGATGTCATCCACCGTGAATGAAGCCTTCAGCAGAGCTGCACAGATGCTGGTGTCATTCCTTTGAACCTCTAGAACTGTGAGCTCAATAAACCTCTTACAGAGTAATTGGCCCATTTTTGTCTGTTTTTTTCACTACTGCTACAATCAAAAAGACCTGACAAGAACAATTAGTGGAGGAGAAGTTTATGTGGGGGTCATTTCAGAGATCTTAGTTCACAGATGGTCAACTCCATTGCTCTGGCCCTGGAGTGAGGCAGAACATCACGATGGAAAAGTGTGGAGGAGGAGAGCAGGTCAGGACATGGTGATTAGGAAGTGGGTGGGAGTGGGGAGAGAATATGGCTTACCAAGGACAACACATATACCTCAAAAGCACACCCACAACAACCTAACTCCTCCAGCCACACCCTATCTGCCTATTGTTATTTACCCCCCTCCCTGCAATATATTCAAGTAGATTAACCCATTGATTAGGTTAAGGCTCTTATAGGATGATCATTTCACCTCTAAACTTTCTTGCATTGTCTCACACATAAGCTTTGGGGGGGACACCTCATAGCTAAACCATAACATGGCCTTAGGTGTTTTAATATAGCAATAGAAAATGGCCTAATATAGCAACCTCTGATGAACTGACAAAGTGTTTCCCAAAGTGTATACAGCATTTCACAAACCCATTCTGGTGGGTATGAAGTATATCTTATTGTGGTTTTGATTTGCATTTCCATAATTACTAATGATGTTGAGCATTTGTTTTTTGCTTGCTTATTGGCTCTGTATGTATATTCTCCTGAAAAATGACTATCAAATTATTTTTTTGAAAAAACTGGCTTACTTTTTTTTTTTTTTTTGCAGTTGGAAGTTGAACTCAGGGCATTCTATCACTGAGCTACACACTAGGCCTTTTTATTTTTTGTATTTTGAAGCAGAGTCTTGCTAAATTGCCCAGGCTATCCTCAAACTTATGATCCTTCTGCCTCAGCCTCCCTAATAGCTGGGATCACATGTATGCACCATTGTACCCAATTATTTTTCTATATAGTGTTGGGTTATAAAACTTTACTGAGTGTATTCTGGATAGAAGTCCCTTATCATATAAACAATTTGCAAATATATTCTCCTATGCTTCAAGTTGTATTTTTGCTTCCTTTGTGATGCCTATGAAAGCAAAAAAGATTTTAATTTTTTTTTCCATTACTGGAGATTGAACCCAAAGTCTAACACATGCTAGTCAAGTAGTCTACCACTGAGCTACATTCTTGGGATTGAAAGTTTGAGGCCAACCTATGTAGCATAGTGAAGACCAAAAGACTGTTCAAGATAGGAAAGGCAGCAGAATACAACAGACACGAGTATGGCAATATGTAAATCAATGGACGTTTAACTGATGTGATTCTGCAATCTGTATACGGGGTAAAAATGGGAGTTCATAACCCACTTGAATCAAAGTGTGAAATATGATATATCAAGAACTATGTAATGTTTTGAACAACCAACAATAAAAAAAAAAAAAAAAAAATCCAGGGGCTGGGGATGTGGCTCAAGCGGTAGCACACTCACCTGGCATGCGTGCGGCCTGGGTTCGATCCTCAGCACCACATACAAACAAAGATGTTGTGTCCGCCAAAAACTGAAAAATAAATATTAAAAATTCTCTCTCTTTCTCCCTCTCTCTGTCTCTCACTCTCTCTTTAAAAAAAAAAAAAAATCCAGGTCATGAAAGGCAAGGAAGGCCTGGGGAATCAACACAGACTGGAGGAGACTAAGAATTATGACAATTAGTACAATGTGGAATTCCGGATTTGATGTTATAGGAGAACATAGTGAGAAATGAGTGAACTTGAATAAGATCTGCAGTTAACAATATTTTATGAATATTAGTCCTGCCTTTGATTGTGTTGTTGTGGTTCTATCAGATGTTAATTTGAGGTGAAGGTGAGTGAGAGATATTCAGGAACTCTACCATTTGAGCAACTTTTCTATAAATTTAAATTATTTCAAAATGATTAAATGAATTAAAAGAAATCAAGAGATTGCAATAAAAGAAGATCTCTGAGCTATTTCTCCTCTTCAATTTATTCCTGGCAAGATAAAAAACCGGATTCATGTTTCACACTTTCATTTCTGTACAAGGCAAAAATAAATAGGTAAATTATTTCCTAAAAAAAAAACAAAACAAAACAAAAAAAAGACTGTTCAAAATAAAATAATAAAAGGACCAGGGAATGTAGCTCAGTGATAAAGTGCTTCATGCATTGAACCCCAGGTTCAATCCCCAGTACTGTAAAAAATGTTTCTCTTTTTAAACTTTGGATTCTCCTTAGGTATCACACCTGGCTTGAGTTAAATTTTGTTCATGTTATGAAACAGAAGGTGGTGGTGGCGGTTCTTCCTCCTTTTTCTTCTCCTCCTCCTCCTCCTCCTTCTCCTTCTTCTTCTTCCAGTGGTCCTAGCACAATCTGTTAAAAAAGACTATTCTTGGGCTGGGGATATAGCTTAGTTGGTAGAGTGCCTGCCTCAGCTGCATAAGGCCCTGGGTTTGATCCTCAATACCACCAAAAAAAAAAATCTTTCCCCACTGAATTGTCTTGGCACACTGTCAAAAGTCAGTTAACTATAAGTGTATGAACTTATTTTTGGACTGTCAATTCTATTCCACTGATTTATATGTTTATCTTCAAGCCAGTAGCATATAGACATGACTGTAGGTTTGTAGCTAGGTTTTGAAATTGAGAAGCGTGCGTCCTCCAACTTTGTCCTTTTTCAAGATTGCTTTTCATAGTATGCTTATAAAGAAATAATTAATGGATGAACATTTAAGATTTTTAGAAGTTTTGTTTCGAGGAGGAAGATAGGACCATGGGAATTGGTGGTATTTAAAGTATGTACCTTATAAAACAATACCAGAATTGGGTCTATTTTATAAAATTCCTTGGTGGCTAGGTTTTTGCTACCTGGGCTACATAAAAAAATCTGTTTTTGAATTCTCTATAATTGGTCCCATACTAGCAGCATAGCTGATGTTCCATAAACACTCAGTGATTAATACCTTATTCTTTTTATTTTAACCTACTGGTTCTCTTGTTTCCATCCTTTAATTAAGAATTGCAAAATTTCCTTGTTTTTTTTATATCTAGCCTACTCAATAACTAAATAAATTTAGTTATTTTCCTAAACTTCTGCCAATTTTGTACCCAGAACAAAAATATGCTGGTTAGAGGATTTTCCAGAATGGAATAATTAGGAATTTCTTCAGCTTAATTGGATATACTTACTGTTTATAATCAAGATAGAGGACTCAGCTTTCTGGCACAGTGCTCTATCACTGAGTTACATCCTCAACCCCAATTTTTCTTTTCTATTTTTGCAGGGGAAGGGGGTACTGGGGATTGAACTCAGAGGCATTCAACCACTAAGTCACATCCCCATCCCTATTTTGTATTTTGTTTAGAGACGGGGTCTCACCTAGTTGCTTAGCGCCTCACTTTTGCTGAGGCTGGCTTTGAACTCACAATGCTCCTGCCTCAGCCTCCCGAGACACTAGGATTGCAGGCATGTGCCACCTTACCAGCTCCCTCAACCCCTGTTTTTAATGTATAGTTTATCATAAGAACTTAAACAGTTATTCTATGCTAAGTTTTGTGACCTTTCTCCTGAAGAGCTTATAGTTGAGGAGCCATCTCTAAGCTCTATGAACCATCCAAAATAACCCCTCCTCCCCAATACTCATAACTCTTCAATTTTTCCAATTGTGTAGCAATTTTTCCATGTATATTAATTTTAATCACATAATTATAGAGGATTATGTGAATTCACTCATCCCCACAAAATTGCTCTTGGTATTATCTTGTTGTAAGAGAAGTGACTGGAACTTTAGTTTAGTTCTCTATCATTGCTTTGCTGCTTGCATGACATTTTCACCATGATTTACCTAGGTAGTCATGCTTTACCTAGGTGATCATGCTTTGCAAAAGCCCAAAGCATTATGAAAGAAATTCCATCTTGCAAGATTCCTAATGCCCTTGTACAAGTTTTGTGAAGCAGTTACAACGATTAGATACAAATAAGATATGAGAATACATTTGCTTTGAGAATCTATATTTCAATGGTGTTTACTTCTAGAAACTTAATCATTATCTGGAATCTTCATGAGGGCAGGGACCATGGGGGTCTTGTTTACTCCAATGTCATACTTTTGCTGACCTATAATAGATGCTTCTTATGTGTGGATCTAAACTTTTCACATTGGAAAAAAGAGTCTTTTCAAGTGAGTATGAAGGAGATTGCTTAAGGAATCAGATTTGCTTGGAAGGACTGGCCTTGCCTTATCCTCCAGGCACAGAAAACAAACCTTCTGTTTCCAAAGCCCATCATCATTCCTGCTTTGAAGGTTTTCTGGAGTGTCATTTCCTCCAGGAACACCTTTCAGACTGAGATATGGAGTGGACACTGATTCCCATAGTGAATTCAAAGTTTTGCATAGTCTACCACTCTTATGCAAACCATAAGGGGGAGGAGTCCTTGTTTATTATAAATTTGATATTTTCACATCTTTGTTTGTATTTATCTGTTCCTAACTTGGGACATCACACACATGGCTTGGCTTTTGTATACTTAGTTTTTTCTTCTATTTACCTTTGCTTAACTCTTGCCTATTAAAACACATTTCTGCCTTAGCATTTAAATTTTAATATTTCCTTTATTTCTATCCAGGCTCTTGTTATGCTAGTGCAGATAGGCACAGTGGGTTCTCAGTAAACATTAGTTGAGGGTGATTTTATTATTAATAGTATTTTCTTGTTCAAAACCTCAGCTATTGAAAGGACAGAGTTTGTGTGATGCTTAATGCGCAAAGCAATGGATACTGAACAAATTTGGGACAGCATCTAAGTAATTTCCCTTTTCTAGTTAGTCCTAGGCCCCAAATGAGGTAATCAGCAGAATTTGAAAAGATGGTTAGACATTGTTTACCTTCTCCTGAGTAATTTACCCACTAGGTTGAATGAACCTAGTGGGTAAACAGCTGCTGCTGGGACCTTGCCAGTCTTCTTCCCCATGGCAAACTGAAAGCCTGGTGAGGGTCAAGAGACCTGGATAGGAATTCTGGCTTCACTTTCTGAGAAACCTTGGGAACGCATTCTTTGTTTATTCATTCATTCAGTAAATATTAATTAGCTCTATTGTGTGGCAGGGGATAAAAATTCAGTTGAGAACAAGACAGTAGGACAGTCTTTCCATCTATGGAATCCTTGGTCCAGCTGAAAGGCAATGTTCTCCATAACCTACAGGATGCTTCCCCATGTCTAAAATGATGGGATAGCCTCCTGAATTCAATTTGAGTGCTGAGAGCTGATAAACTTAGCATCTGATCAAAGCTCAGACTAGAGCAAAAGCCTATTGGTACCATAGGCAGCAAATGGCTGATCCCATGAATTGTCAATGGAAAAAAAAAAGAAACAAAAAACAAACAAACAAACAAAAAAAACACCTTTGCTTTGAGGACACAAGAAAACAATTACTTCCTAGACAACAAGAATGACTATGCCCCAAGAACACAAATTAACAACATGAGCTCCTGAAAGACATGGTTCCCCAGGTGCATCCTTCTCCAAGTTCACTAGGTTGAGTGAACACACACACCTTTTATAGTTCTGCAAAAATTAGGTGGGCATAATTGGCCAGGCAAACTACAAAATGATGGGAAAGTATTTTCCATAAGTTTCAGATGTTCTTTTCAATAAAGCAGGAAAAAATTTCTGCAGGATTCAGGTAACTTCTCATATCCAGGCTTAAATTATAGAAGCCTGAGATCTGTCCAGCTGAAGACTTTTAGATTTTATCCATTGATGTCTGTCTGCCCCCGAGACAGACACACACACACACACACACACACACACACACACACACACACACACTCTCTCTCTCTCTCTCTCTCTCTCACACATAAAGTCAGATAGAGGCTGATAATAGAGGAATGGTTGTAAAAGGGCCTAAAGTAGCTCAGTACAATTTAGGCTTCTTAATTTCTAACACTAGTACAAGTTTACAAGTCTACAGCAGTGAAATTTTAATAATAAAGAGCTCTTAAATAAAAATACATCCTTTTGTTATTAAAAGCTCTTAGTGCTTGTCTCCAATGCCAATCCAATCCAATCCTTTTGAGAAAAAGATGATTTACTCCTTGGCTAGCAGAGGAGAAACAGAGGACTCCTGTCCCAAAAGCTGTGATTCTGCCCATCCGCAGGAACGGGGGCTTTTATAGAGGTGATTTAGAGAAAATGAAATTAGGGAGGAGAGATCAGGAAGGAGAAGATCAGGGGAAAGAAGATCAGGAAGAAGGTTAGGGAAAAGATCAGGGAGAAGTTTAGGGAAAAGAAGACTGGGAAAAAGAACAAAACCTGAAACTTACACCACCACAAGTAATATAGTCAAAACATCAAGTGAACCCCTGTTACACTTTCAGGGAGAAACTTCAGTTCACAGAATATTCTGGTTTTCCTTTACAAAACAGGTTACTAATAACATGGTCGGGCATTAGTGTTTATTCTTCTCTGCTGGCCAATGCAGTCCACTACCCTCTCAAGTGCCTCTGACCTATGCTCCAGCCCCACTGGATTTCAAAAGACCCTAAGCAGCAAGACATTTGGTATTCTGAGAAAGGCTGTATGGGCTTCCTTCCTTTCACCCATGTATTTCCCAGTTAACATGAGTTAGAGGGACAGAAAAGTTCGTCTCCTCTGAGCAGGGCAGCAAAATTCCTGTAAATCCGGCAGAGAACACGACCTAGATTAGTGAATCCCAGGCAGTGGTGAATGCAGGCAGGAATGATGGCCCTCGACCAGAAAAAGCCCATACAGATTTTAAGGCAGTGCCTTGCTCGGATGCTTGCTTCGAAGTGCAATTTTTGCAAACGTTGGAGCTGGCCAAGCAGCTCCCATCCCACCACAGCCCCAAACAGCAGTACAAAGTGGCACAGTCCAGAAATGAATGGCTCAGGTAACCGAAGCAGTGCTTAGCGGTCACGTGGACAGCAGTCAGGAATACCACGACTGCGCATGCCCCAGAGCCTCAGGGCTCCCCCGCCCAGCTCAGCCCGCGCCCCTGCCGGCGGCCACGCCCTTGACGTCCGCAGAGCAGGGCGGGGCGGGGCAAGGGCCAGAGAGGGCGGGGCGCGGACCGAAGTGGGCGGGGCGAGCTCGCGCAGTTGAATGGGGCGCCTAGACGAGCCGCACATTCCAGCAGGCCCACGTGACGCGGCCCCACGGCCTGAGGTAAACAACCGCGGCCCCGCCTCCCGGCCCTCCGCGCGCCCTGCACTCCTGCTCGCCGGCGGGACGCGCTCCAGCAGCGCGGGTGGCTTTCTCCGACAGTCCCCAGCGGCTGCCTAGGGCCGGAACAGCGGCAGCGGGCGCGGCGCCCCGGGCCTGCGGGCCGAGCGCGCCGGCAGGGGTCGAGCGCGCGTCCCCTCCCCGCCCCCACCGCGCGCTGTGGCGCAGCAGGAATTTGGCCCGGACCCGGTCTCTATTTGCGGCTCTTGACGCGCGGCGGCCGACAGTCCTTGGGTCATTTCTATTCTAGGGGCACTGGGTCATCGCGCTCAGCCGGCCCCCTCCTCCAGGCCCTGAGGGTGTGTCCCCTGCACCGGGGCTCGCCGCGCCTATAAGGGGCCGAGCGGCGGGCAGGGACATGCAGCTCTACAGCAGCGTCTGCACTCACTACCCAGCTGGGGGACCGGGTCCCACGGCCGCAGCTCCCGCGCCGCCTGCCGCCGCCGCCCCATTCAAGGTCTCCCTTCAACCTCCGGGACCTGCCAGCGCCGCGCCAGATTCCGAGACCGGTGAGTGCCAGCCCGCTGCGGCCGCTGAGCCCCGGGAAGCTGCCGCCGCCCCCGCCGCCAAGATGCCCGCCTTCTCCTCCTGCTTTGAGATGGTGTCCGGGGCCGCCGCCCCCGCCTCAGCGGCCACCGCCGGCCCGGTGGGAGCGTCCTGCAAGCCGCCGCTACCGCCGCACTACACGTCCACGGCGCAGATCACCGTGCGGGCCCTGGGCGCCGACAGGCTCCTGCTGCACGGGCCCGAACCGGGTTCCGGCGCCGCGGCCAGCGCCAACCCGCGCGGTCGCTGCCTCTTGCTGGCCCAGGCTCCCGGGGCCCCGGTGCCGCCGCGGCGGGGCTCCTCGGCCTGGCTCCTGGAGGAGCTGCTGAGGCCCGACTGTCCCGAACCCGCGGGGCTGGACGCAGCCCGGGAGGGACCTGATAGAAACTTCCGACTGAGCGAGCACCGTCAGGCCCTGGCCGCCGCTAAACACCGAGGTTCTGCGCCGCCCTCGGGGAGCCCGGAGCCCAGTCCCAGCCCGTGGGGCGAGGAACACCGAGCGGAGAGGATTCCCCGGGGGTGGGAGAGAGGTGGCGACCGCAGCGACTCTCCCGGGGCCGACGCGGCGCGACGGCTGGACCTGGAGACCGAAGCTCCCCCTGCACGGAGCAGCGAGGTGACCCAGAGTAGCGGAGCCGAGACGGTGGTGGTCTCCAGGTCGGATCCCAGAGATGAGAAGCTAGCCCTATATCTGGCCGAGGTAGAGAAGCAGGACAAGTACCTGCGACAGAGGAACAAGTACCGATTCCATATCATTCCCGACGGGAACTGCCTCTACCGAGCTGTTAGCAAGACCGTGTACGGGGATCAGAGCCTACACCGGGAGCTGAGGGAGCAGACGGTGCACTACATTGCCGATCATCTCGAGCACTTTAGCCCTCTGATTGAGGGCGACGTCGGGGAGTTTATCATCGCTGCTGCTCAGGATGGGGCATGGGCCGGGTACCCCGAATTGCTGGCTATGGGGCAGATGCTAAATGTGAATATCCACTTAACTACTGGAGGGAGGTTGGAGAGCCCCACAGTGTCAACCATGATTCACTATTTGGGCCCAGAGGATTCCCTAAGGCCTAGTATTTGGCTCAGCTGGCTCAGCAATGGACACTATGATGCAGTTTTTGATCACTCCTATCCTAACCCAGAGTATGACAATTGGTGCAAACAAACTCAAGTGCAAAGAAAACGCGATGAAGAACTTGCCAAATCCATGGCCATATCCCTATCCAAGATGTATATTGAACAAAATGCATGCTCTTGAAATGTCTGAAAACCTTACACCCTGGGGAAATTGCGTATATATAACTTGTGTTTGGAAAATCACATGAACTCTAAATCAGGGTAACAGCACTTTTAAACTTCCTAGTAGATTTACTGTAGGTGTAAAGCCTTAATCATATTTTGAATGTTTTCTCAGAGCTGAAGGTTGCTGGGCACCTAAATGATTTGTTTCATGATAGCTTTGGGTGAACTGCTATTTATAATTTGCTGTATAAAGTGAGCACTACTTAATTTGCAAGTTAATTTCTCACAGTGTAAATTTGTTCATTCCTGGTAGTCTATTTTCTATAAAAACGTATTTTTGCACAACATTTTTAAAAATGGTGTTACCTTCATCTATGATGTGTTCCATTTTGTCAAACAGCTTTCAAGCATAAATCCAGAGAAATGCTTTATATAAAATGTATTACTTTGAAGTGAGTTTGTGATTTAGTAGTTATTTTATGTTGTTGAAATTTGAATTTCACAATTCTTAGATAATTATTTCAAATTGATATTGATGCATTCATGTTACCACATGATTGGCCCATTCCATTTTGATGAAATAGATTTTTTTTAATTGTTATTTTTTTAGAAATGATCCGTCTTTATAAAGAAAAATGCTTAAGGGATGGCTGTGGGGAGATTTTTTTTTTTTTTCCTTTAAGGGATAGTACCAGGTCTTACTTGAATGAAAGTCTGATATTTGCTGATGGCAGAAGGATGATTTTGTACTCTTGTTGATGTTTAGAGTAGATTGTCTGGTGCTCTCCATTGTTTTTATTTACATGTGTCATTTTGTTACAAAAGAATTTAACATGGTATAAAATTTTGGGACAACTTAGGCCTCCTGCTTTATATACTTTCTTTTATATCTACTTGGATTCTTCTAAGAAAAAAACTAATAGCAAAATGTCTGGACCCAACCTTGGCAGTTATTTTATAGCAGGAGAATACTCTTAATACTGTGTTCCTTTTATGTTCTTCCAAAAGCCTAAGTAGGATTGCTGTGTATTATGTAAAAATGTTTGTAAACAGAGCTTATAAGGTTTGCTGGGTCAAACAGTGTTTCCAACTTAAAATCTATCTCATTGCAACTTTAACTACTTTTAGTCATATTTATTAAGTAATGCAGTTTGTACTTTTTTATTTTGTAACATTTTGTGATTTTTTTGTACAATACTGTATTTGTACATTAGAGCAATTCTCAGCTGATGGAATGAATGAATAAAATGCATACTTTTACAGTGTCTTTTTGGGTAGAGTGGTTTTTGAATTGATTTCTGTGGGAATCTTTCTTAAATGCATAATTTTTTTCATGTGTAAAAATGCCACAGAAGTATGAGAGATTTCCTAAATTCTCACATGAACAGGATAGGTTAATCATTAGTAATTTCAAAGGGTAAGTCTCAATGAAATATAATTTAAAGGTGGAGTAACTCAAGAAATTGCTCTCATTATTTCTAATTATAATTTTTATCTAAAATTATAGCTGGGCCTATTGGCTAATGAACAGGGAAGTGCAAGTTCTGTGTTCACCAGTAGAATGTCTAGTTTGTTATTTAGTCAAATTTTGTGTTTCACTCACTTTCAGCATAGATTTTAACTTTGTTTGTTTGTTTTTAAAGAGTAACCACTGCATTGCCCTAATTTTTTTCTAGTCTGGCCTCTTTGAGATAATGGGGATCTATGTTAAGATGTGTTCCCAGATTTAGTTGAAAAGTGCAAGTTACAGTTTGTGTTCCCTCCACATTCATGTGTTGAAACTTAATTTTACCCTCACGAATAAATTAGTATCTTTAAAAGGGCTTAGATGCTTTTGGCTTTTTGCTCTCTGGCATATGAGGATCCTTAGATGTCCTTCACCAGATGGGGAACTAACAAATATCTTTTGTTTATAAATTGTACAGTCTCAGGTATTTTGTTAGGATGTGTCTTGCAAAATAAAAGAAGTTTGAATTTTTTTTTTTTTTTTTTTTTTGCTTCCAGTTGATCAACAACATGGTTATAGGTACAACTGAGTTTGAATTCATTGTTTAACCACATGTTTGGAAGGATGTAGATGGCTATCAAGAAAAGAAAATTAAAAAAAAAAAGTCAAAAGCTTAAATGTTAACTAATGTCTTTCCCAGTCATTTTCTATAGATTGTCATTGTTTTGTTTTTTGAAGAGGAAATGTATTCTTTATGTTAACAGTAGTAGGCTTGAATCACCAAAGACTTAAAACAATTCAAGAAGTAGAAATGTGGTTAACTCTTTTTTACTTTAAGCAAACAGAATTATTAAATGGATCCATTCCTTCAGTTACTCTTAAAGAACAGCCACAAGACTCAAAACTCTATAAAGGAGGTGGGTGATGTTGTGATTAAGATAAAATTTTAAGTTTACTTCCCCATAAAATATGATATAGGATGGGCTGAGGTTGTGTTCAGTGGTAGAGTGCTTTCCTAGCATTTGTGAGGCACTGGGTTAGATTCTCAGCACCATATATAGTCTATTGACAACTAAGAAAATATTTTTAAAAAATGTACAGGAGAATAAAACCTATTAAGTAAACCCTACTGGTGTTTTTAGGTATTAGTAAGAAAAATCATACTATTAATTTCAGAATTTCATTGAAGAGGTACTTATATTTAAAACTATGATGCAAATAATAGTATAATTATTTGATTACTATTTAATTTAAAAATTAAAAGCCATAGTACTTCAATATTTTGGCAAAAATCTAATATCCAAATTGTTTTCCATTCAAATGTTTAAGCTAAGGTAAGACTCATTTTAGTATATTTAATTGAATATTAAACCACTATTGATAAGTGTCACAAAGACATGGGCATGTGAAACTTAAGTCACGTTTTTCTAAACTTACAGTTTACATACTTTAATATAGCAGAATTTCCATTAGGTACAAAGCTTTTTACAGAAGCCACATTTTATAGAGGAGAAAAAAATGCCTTTAATGCTTTAGGGTCCCCATGAATATCAGAATTGGTTAGCCTCAGTTTGGGTAAATAGTCTTAATGTTGAAATGTTTGTTTCATAGTATTTGTATTATAAAACAAAACCAGGATCTTCAGATAGTCTCACTGTTTTGCTTTATGTGTTTTGTTCTTTTTCCCTAAAGGAATAGAGAGCTAAACTCAAAATTTTATTGTGATACTCAGGGAGCTCATAGGAAAGAAAGGTAATAGAGAAGAAAAATAAACCTTGGGTCTTTGAACAGCTGATAATTTGGTTTGTAGGTGGTGTGGTTTGGATGTCCCCCAGAATTTGTGTGTTGGAAACTTAATCCCCAAAGTTTCACCCTAATGGTATTTGGAGGTGGAAACTTTGGGTCATAATTGGGTCTTCATGGATTAACGAATTATCCAAGGAATGGCTTTATCATAAAAGCAAGCTCTTTGGGGCTAACCATGTGATGCCCTCCACCATGTTATGCTGACACCAGCTACTGGACTTCCCAGTGAGCTGAATCTTTGTTCATTGTAAATTAGCCAGCCTGTGGAATTATGAATCATAACAGAAAAATAAGAAACTAGGTAAATATACTGGATTAATTGAAGTGTATTTGTCAAATATGTAGCATATTCACATGTAACAGTCATTTGTCACCTGAAATCATAATTCTAGACTCATTTTTTTATATTCCTTGTCTATAACTCTCTCAAAGAAACACTTGAGAAACTAGATGACATTTAATTCAGCTTTATTGCCTAGATTTACTTAGTTTATTAGGTATAGGCTATATTATTGTATTCCCTGTTGGATCCCTGAGTTACAACTCAATACTAAGGAGACGTAGGTAGAGGTAGGTGCTTAGAAATTATTGAATGAAGAAGTGAATTTAAGGGAAAATAAAGACACTGAAGTAGTGAGTTGCTAGAAACCTCAGGTACTTGTGTATGGTAAAGCATATACCATACCACTTAGTCATATCCCTGCCCTGAGTTCTATAATTGATGAAATAGTTTTTTAAACCAAAAGTTAAGAATGTATTGATTTGGGGCTGGGGATGTGGCTGAAGTGGTAACGCGCTCGCCTGGCATGCGTGCGGCCCGGGTTCGATCCTCAGCACCACATACCAACAAAGATGTTGTGTCTGCCAACTAAAAATTAAATATTAAAAATTGTCTCTCTCTCTCTCTCTCCTTTCTCTCCTCTCTCACTCTCTCTTAAAAAAAAAAAAAAGAATGTATTGATTTTACCTTTTGTATCATCTTTCAAACATTTGATAAATTGAACCAAGGTAAGTTTTTTAAAATATAGAACTTTGATTAATCTGAAGTAATTTTGTTGTCTTATTCCAAGATATTTGTTCTGGCTTGGTTTAAAGGGATGCACTCATCCCAAGACCAGTCTATAAACAGTTCTGATTTTGTTCTACTTTCTCATTGGCTTGGTTAGGAAGGAAATGTTGGATGGATTTCAAGCATGCTTTTCTGGCTGTTGTGTTTAGTAATAATGATTGCATGCTTGTACCGTTGGTCAATGGAGCCATGGCAAGTAGTATGAATCAGATCAAAACAAATGTGTTAGGGAAAACGTCATATTTCCTCCTGGTGTAAATTAGGTCAGCGACAATTGTGTATGAATAAAGGTCAGAGAGATAATTCACTGTTATCAGATTAGTCATAGTAAAACCTTATCTAGCCTCCCTTGTTTCTAACAATTGAGTTTTCTAAATAATTGAGCAGTCAATTTATGTGTAAAATATAAAATAAAACACGGTAACTACTTTGGATGAAATTCTTTAAGACTTCACCTATTTGCCTTTACAAAGTAGCTGAATATAGTTCATTCTGCCCTTGCTGTCTTATGGCTCTCCTGCAGACGTGGGCCTATTGGTGTAAAGCTTGGCAGACTGCTAAAGTGTGACTATGCTTCACAGGATCTCAGCTTGCTGGGACTTTAATCTTCATGTTTTATGCTTTCCTGTATCCTCCTTCATATTCTGATTTCTTTTCTCACAATTGTTACTTTTTGGCCCTAATTCCCCATATGATGCCTGTGTTCAATTAGACATACTAACAAACACACTTGTTAGAATCGATGTTGAATTAATAAGAACTTGGATCCTGAGTCAGAACTGGGATGGTTTGCTATGAGTAATGTGTTTAAGGTTTAGATTTTGCTGCCTTCTGTCTGGTGTTCTTTGGTGGAATCCTAGGTTTGTCAGCTTAAGAGGCCTCTGAATATGTGCAGTGGCATATGTACAAAGTGAACATACTTGGATTGGCTATACTAATCTTCAAAATGGAGTTGATTTGTCACTGTCTGGTTAAATTTTGCTGCTTCTCCACCATATGTAATCTTTTAGTACTTGTTAGGTAGCTAGTCAACCATTCGTGGGAGAGGGCAAACAAGGGTGACTGAAAACCACAGGGAGGCTAGCAGACTATCAGTCCTTGAACTGGGGGGGGGGGGGGCTTGGTATGTTAATAGCCACAATGACCTCACCTAAAGATAAGCTATTGTTACCAGATCAGGTCACACCCTACCAGGTGACCTGGACCTCCCTATGTCACAACCCCCAATCACTGTGGCAACCAAAACATCAAGACCCTCACAAAGAAAGTTTGCTGAAAGCTATTCAAAGAGTAATACATCAATTAAGGAGGTAGGAAATTGTGACAAAAACAGGAGATACAATTTCCTTAATTTCAACTCCAAGTGCCTCACCCTTCTCTTTTCCATTGGGTTCTGCAGTTCCTGGGTGGTCAAGAGGTGGACCTGGGTGGGACTCTAGAAACCTTCCTGGGGATCTCAATAAAACTGGAAGGCAGGTGCTGGGATGTAGCTCAGTGGCAAAGCATTTGCTTCTCATTCACAAAGTCCTGGGTTCGATCCCCAGTTTAAAAAACCAGAACAAAACTGGAAGGCAGTAGATATGCATTGTCCTAGTCCTCTCTAAAAGGACCCCCTTTCCTGTCCTAATAAACTCATGCCTGCTACTCCAAGCAACACGTCTGGAATCTTTCTAGTGTGATTGCAAGGACTGGTGAGAAAGGATTGCTGTGACTCCCTCAGCTTCCCAGCAGGCCCTTTGCCCTGTAGTATTGCATACCTGCCATTGCCTTGTTTATGCATTTTTTAAAATTAGTTTTCTAGTCCACTAAGCTGTGAGAATTATGAGGTAATTTCAATATCAGGTGCTCATTGAATGCTCCAAATCACAGTCTGCAAAGACACATCCAACACAAATATGACAGCTCTCTTTTGAATTTCTTGTCCTTAGTATTTCCTTAATGTGTGTGTTTTATGTCTATATGGGTAAACAGGCTTATTTTTCATATTCTGTCCTCCCCTTTTCATGAGAGTAAACTTTTTTCTCACACTGATCAAAATGGCTGAATAGGTTAAATAGGCACTCTGCTGTTAAAATGCTGACAAGTAGGACTTAGACAATAACAATTTGAAAAAGAGAAGGTTGAATTTAATTCCATGGGGTTCGTGCGATTTATATTTTAAAGCAGTTGCTGTAGAAAAAAAGACATTGCCTGTGCATGTGTATACACACACATAGACACGGCATTTTATTCTTTGAACTAGAATGATTTTTGAACTGTAAGTAAGGATGCTAAATAGATTGGCACTATATGATGTGTACTTAAGGTAATGATTAAGCAAAATGTTTCACGATAATGTGGTTGTATTTCTTAGCTTATCAAGGTACAGAAAGGAAGTGTGCAAAATAGGTAATTGTGAAGGGAATTTATACCAATGTGTCATGTAACACCTGTGCAGCCAATTTGTAAAATAAACTCCAATAAGGCTTTCAGTCCTGGTGAAAAACAGGAAACATTCACACTCTTTGTCTTGCAGTGAAACATGAGCTCTACTGGTGATGTAATAAGAATAAGAGAAGAAGGAAATGCCATGGTTGAGTGGAAGAATACAGTTAGGGAATTCTGACTTGCTGTCACTTCACTGTCTTGACCATCTTGCTGCAAAGCACTAGAGCTCTAGGGGGAGTAGTTGTTTAATTACATTTTAACTCTATATTTAAACAATGCTCTTGTCTCAGTAGTAACAGTAGATGCCTGAAACAGAAACTTCAGTAATTGCTTACACAGAATCCCAGGCCACAGAACAGAACGATTTAAGATGAATTTTGAATGGGTCAATACCAAGCTGTTGTCTGACAGATTTCTTTTTTTATTACCTGTTTCTTTTATTAATAGTGGCTGTTGGTGGAAACCAGTACTACTCAGAATTGCAGCAATTCATCAAGAGAGGGCTCTGTTGATTTAGAAGGCAACTTGACCCTACAAGAATAGTCGTATTAGTTAGGCCAAGCTATTGTAAGAAAAAGGAGTTTCTTTCTTTCTCACTTAAATGTTCCAAAGGCAGCAGTCTGGGTTGGCTCCCTAGAGGCTATCACCATCTGATCTGAGCTGTGCCACCACCCTGTCTAGATTCTAGCAGCTGAGAGGGAGAAGAGCTCACACCTAGGGGCCTTCCTTCAAGTCTGCTTTTCCCCATTGTCCAGAAAGCATCATGAAGCCACATGAAATTGGGAAATATTATTCAGACCATTTCCCAAGAAGAAGGGTAAATGGATTTTTGGTAGAAAAACTGCATTCTTTTTCAAATCTTTTCCAGAAATGGTTTTGAGTTAACATATCTATGTGAAGAAAAAATATAATATTGAAGTATCTTGGACTAGAGTGGATAAATATACATTAACTTATTTCACAGGACAAAGATAATAGAAGTAGAATTAGCTGTTGCCATAATTTAGGGTTTCTTATCAGCTCCTCAACAATGGATTTGTCACAGATGAAATGTATACATGTGCCAAGCCTTCCATGTTTTGAGAAGGCTGCTATTTTTCTATTTCCTTTCTATTCTTTATTGTTCTTTAATATATCGGCAATATCTTGAAAATCTGGTGTTCAACACAAGTCCTGTTTTTCTTTAGAAAGAACAATATAAAACTTTTTCCTTTTTAGTTTTTTTTTCTTTTTACAGATTTTTGCTTCTTTAGAATATTGCTGGTTTGACTTCTCCCACTATTTAGTGATTTCCTTTTGCCTAACCCTGCTTGGTTTCCTTTTGAAACATTTGTATGTGTTCTGCTCTGCTGAAAATTAGGTGGTCTTCTTTATTATTTATGTGTTCAATAACTTTGCTAATTTTCTAACTTATTACGTTTTTTTAAAGAAAATCACTAAATCTCGCCCCCCCCCAAAAAAAGAAAAGGAAAGCAAAAAGGTATCACCCCACCTCATCTCCCCACAAAAGGAAAGGAAAATAAAAAGGCACAAATGGGTCCTTAGAGGACAAGAAACTCCAAATAAGGGATATATTTAGGATTTAACAATGCAACTAATCCTCTGAAATTAGTTAATAGGAATGATCATAAATGGGCAGAGCAGGCAAAGGTAAAGATCATGCACCTTAAGAACTGGTCACTAAAGTTCTGGTGAAGAAAGGGACCTCCCAGTAACACCAGCTGTACAGCAAGTCCTTTCTTAGCAAGAACCAATCAAAAGTACTTGACATAAAGGCTGGGGGTGTAGCACAGTGGGAGGGAACTTGCACAGCATGTGTGGCCCCCTGGGTTCTATTTATGTCTCTACCAGGACCACCACAACAAGGAACATAATTAATACAAAGTAAGTTGTAACTGGCCTAAATATATATAATATTCTACAGCAATGTGTTATCATGAGAAGGGTGGTGGTCGGTATAAAGCCTAGAGAAAAGGCAGTCAAACAGTGCATTGGCAGTGTGTCCCATTTTATCTAGTGTTATGGCTTGGCTCTTCAGTGTACCCTAAAGGCCCCTGTGTGGAAGGCTTGGTCCTCAACTTGGAGCTACTGGAAGGAGGGAGAACTTTTGGGAGGTGGGATTTAGTGGAAGGAAGCGAGGTCATCAGGCATACCAGTGAAGTCCCCTTTCTCTCTATTTGCTTCCCAGCTGCCATAAGGTGAGCAGCTTTGGTCCATCACACATTCCATGCCATAATATTCTGTCTTTCCAGAGGGCCCCCAAACAACATGGCCAATCCATCCTGGAATGAAACATCAGAGACTGTGAGCCAAAATCAAACTTTCCTCTTCCAGTTGATTTTCTCCAGTGTTTTGTCACAGTGACTAAAAGCTGACTAACACACTGGTTAGCTAGCCACACTAATATGATGAACAATTTCAGAAAGTAATTTTGGGAAATTGGAGGAAAATATTTATCCAGCAAATATTACCTGGAGGATAGCAGGTACTGTGCTAAATATTATGGAAACTCAAAGGTGTTTAAGGAGGAGCTATAATAATCACATCTTGCTCACATATTATTTTGTTCACGAGAGAATTCTTTGGAGTCAAGTTGGCTGGGGTTCAAATTGTGACTTAACTAATTAGGTCAAGCATGACCTCAGGACAGTTAGTTAACCTCTTTAACCCTGATTCATCATTTGTGTAATGGAAATAGTTATATTCATTTCAGAGGGTGTCATAAGGATTAAATTCTAAATAACATAATTTATCTTAAGGATAGAGCATAAAATTAGCACTCAGTAAATGTTATAACTACTTTTATAATTATCATGTTGAGGATCATGAGACTAACTAGTATACATGAATTTATAGGGGAGTAAAAATGGAGCTTCCCTCCACCCTTCTAGAATCCTTAGCTGGGCTATGAACTAAATTGACATAAGTCAGATTAACAGTAAAAAAAAAAAAAAACGCATATAATTATGTATGTATGAATGGGTGTCTCACAAAACATGACTGGGAGAAGGGTCAGCTGAACTTACAAAGCATTTGAGTTATGAGAAGGAATAGGGATTTGGGGCTGCTGGGAGGGGATGGAAATACAGCTATGGGAAAGTGAGAAAAACAGGTGAATAGCTTTTAATTTTATGCTTACTTTAAGATTATTCTTTAATATTGAATGAGAGATTAATACTGCATATCATTACTTAGTAATAGATTTTTGCCTTTATTTATGCAAATATTATCTTAATACTTTTGCACTTGAGTATTTAATGTCAAATTTTTATTTTAAAGCTTGAAAATTACAAGTCCTTTTGGAAAAGGTGACATTGACTATTTCTATTTTGATGTTTATGTATTTAGTCAGTAGCAATCGATAGCTTCAGTCTGCCTAAAAATATCAAAACTATGTTTAGAATGAGCATTTTTTTTTTTTAAATGGGGCTGGGGCTGTAGCTTAGTGGTAAAGTATGTGTTTGGCATGCATGAGGCTGTGAGTTCAATCCTCAGCACTTCAGAACAACAAACAAAAACCCAAAACAAAACAAAGAAAGAATGGACACTTAAAAAATTTTTTTTTAATTGGGGAATTTTAAGTGGAATTTTGATGTCTTTGGTAAGAAATATGGGATTCTTTGATACATATTCTGCTTTAGATGCTTCATTTTTTAGTATAATGTTTCATGTGTCAAGTTTGATTTTACTTGACAAGGAAAAAAAAAATACAGGAGCTGTCTCTGTTTTAACCAGGATGAAATTGAAACAGGACAAGTTTTTATACCTAGTTTTAGTATAGGGACCCAGTAAGTTTTACATTCAGGAGATGTGTTTTCCCCAATGGATTGGTGATGGCTTCCAGGAACCCCAGGTTGAGAAGGTGTCAGGTGCAGGATTTTCAGAGGGTCCATAATCCATGGGAACAGAAGAAGGACATATCGATTAATGAAAACCAAAGTGTTTTTCCTCAAAATATATAAAGGATTGTTCAATTGAACTCTTATCAAAATGTAAGGGAATTCTCTGTCTTTCCTATATTTGCCTAAATTCAAGACAGAAATTCACTAAGACAATGGTCTTTCTACCCTCATCTACCCCCTTTCTGCCTAAGGATAAGAATCTAAATTCTCATTTGATTATGTCAACGTAAAAAAAAACAAAAACAAAAACAAACTCAGTTTTTAAGAAAATAGTTTGAGCCAAATATGAGTGATGATGGCCTGGGAACAGAGATTTAAGTTACCCTGAAGAACATGTTCCACTTTCAAAGAGGTTACATGAACTTTCATAGTCACAGAACCAAAGAGAGTCATAAATCAATACATTTACCAATTACATTGATGGGGACATCAGGTAGGCAGGCTATAGCAAGGGTGGGGGAGATCATTTCTGTAGGTCTCAGATGTCACAGCATTTTTTGCTTTAGGATTGGTAGAGCTTAGGAATACTCTGAGAAGTTGACGTAACAGGAAAATGTTAGGTTTCATACAAAAGTTAAAGGTAAATGGCTATTAAAAGGCTTAAGATAGCCCAAGATAATTTTGGCTCTGAACCTAAAAACATTCCCTCTTTCTACAATCATGATGTTCTACTCAGTCATGGTCAAGCAGTCTGCTGGATCTTTAATAAGAGAGCTTCAGTTCAGATACCAGCTCAGAGACTTAGGCACCTGCCAAACTCTGAGCAGACTTTCTCCCCAGAAATGTACCTTCCCACAGTTTTCCTGCCTCTGAAGCCCGAGACTCTTTTTCCTCCTTGAGGTCACTTCTCTAAAATGTATTTTTCTTGGTTGAATTCCTGTGTAAGGTGGCATGCTAAGTTGCTTTCTCTTGCATGCTGAGCACTGCATGCATAATTAACTTTTTTTTCCCTCTTATTAATGTCTTTTGTTGCAGAGACCCATCTCAATGTTGAACTAATGAGGATTGAAGATAAATTATATTTTTTTCATCCCTTCATAACTCACATGTCAAGTAGTTACCTTTTATAAGTCTGTGGGTGCTTTGCTGAGTTAAGGTGGACTCCATTTATAATTATTTTCCATGAAAGCTCAGCTTTAATTTTATTACTGAAGTAGAGGAAAAAATTCTTTTCCTCTTACTCTAACCTTTTTTTTTTTTTTTTGTGGCTGAATCTCTTTAACAAAAGACACATTAGCAAGAGAGAAAAACATACTGAAGTTTATCAACATGTGGCTCACACATGTTAACACATGGGAGTACCCAGAGATGAGTAACTCAAAGGGTGTTTAGAATTCAGGCTTATGTAACAACAATGAAGAAAGGGTTTGGGGCTACTGGGCAGGGAGACAAGTTATGGGAAGGTGACCAGGAAAGAGTATAGTCAGGAAAGGTAAGATCTGTATGAGATTTGCCTGCGTCTTCTTCATTGGTAAAAATTTCTTATTACTGAGTCATATTCTTTTTCTGGTACAAAAAGGGAAACACCCTTACAAATGGAGATTCCCTTTTTAAAGTTAATTTACCTCATTAAAGGGAAACAAATGTTTTGTCCTCAGAGCTTCTCCTGTGTCTAGTATCTCTCAAATTAACAACTCAAAATAATTCTTAGGTGAAAGATGATTTGAAGTGACTTGTTCTGGCTTCCTATATTACTCTTAGGAAAAATATGTTTCAGATTTCACTGTTCGCAGCACATGATGAAAATTTTGTTGTTAAGAAAACATATGTCTCTGGACAATAAAAAGCCACATAGAATGGGGTTGTCAGTTTCACTTTGTGTGTGTGTGTGTGTGTGTGTCTATGTGTGTGTGTGTCCACGTGTTTATGTGCACATGCCTTGAGAGATCTGGAGTGGGGCATGGACATTGTTATAGTTTGTATAACAAACATTGTTATAGATACTGCAAGAATGTTCAGAGGTGAAATTATTAGATAAGAACTATAATCAATGGATTGATCCACTTGAATGGATCAACTAGGTGGTGATTATAGGTAGGTAGGGGTGACTGGAGGAAGCAGATCACTGGGGGTGTGCCTTCGGGTTTATAGTTTGCCTATAAGCATTCTCTGTGCTTCCAAACTGTCATGAATGAGCAGCTCTCCTCTACCCTGCCCTGGTGTTCTGCCTCATCTTGGGCCTGAAGCTATGAAATTTGGCTGACCATGAATTGAACCTGTTAAACCTTGATCCAACATAAATTTTTCCTCCTCTAAGTTATTCTCATCTGAACTTTTGGTTACAGTGACACAAAGCTCACTGAAACAGACATCCTATTTTCTCCCCAGGTAAGTTTGATGATCAGCTGGTTTTAGGAACCCTTGAACTATAGGAAGTGTTTGTGTGAATCTCAGTGAGTGACCAAATGGCCTGTGAAATTTAGATTAAGAGAGAGAAGGTGAAGAATGAGATGAAAATCCATAAAAGCACATCTCTTCATTTGTGCTTTCAAATACTCAATGGGTAATTAAAACAGGGTGAAAACTTGGCATCACTACTTTCATTTTGCATCTGTTTCCTCTGCTCTGTATCATTCTCTCTTGTAGTTACCCTGGATTCCAGGGACAACAGATCTGGTTGATAAACATGTTGTGATGAGTGAAAATTCACCTCCTGGGTAACAGCAACTTTTTTTTTTTTTTTTTTTTTATCTTTCTCTAAAAAGGCCCTTCCTGACTAGTCCTGAGATATGATAACTAGACCACAGTTTGACCAAGACTCTGCATAATTCTGGTCCCCATTTCTTATATGACCTGGGAGCTCATGTCAGTACTCCCAAAGACGGGGCTGAGGAATTTGATTCCCTTCCTGGTTTTACTGTTCAAAATTCCTTTCTTGCCTTCACACTGTGGTCTCTTTGATTGGCATTTTGGGATGGGTGGCATGACCTAGTCTATTGGAATTCCTGAAGGTTGGGCCTTGGCCCTAAATGAACTCAGATAACAAAATCATTAGGAAAAGGATGAACATGGATATACTCACCAAATCTGAAATATCAAGATGAAGCAAATTAATTTGACTCGACATGTATGAACATGTCCATATTTGTGGACATGTATGAACATGTCCATATTTGTGCATATTTTGTAAGGAAAAAAAACACTGAATTCTGGGAAACTTTCAGGAGAAGAGCCATCTTCTAGTTTGTTCTCTGTTGCGGTAATTAGAATATCCGAGATTGGTAATTTATGAAGAAGTTTATTTTAGATTATGGTTCTGGAGGCTGACGAGTCCAGAATTAGTGGCTGCATAAAAATTAGTGGCTCCAACTTGTTATGCTGCTCCATAACAAGTTGGAAGGGCAAATGAGCATGTGCCTAAGAGGCATAGAAAAGAGGCAGCCTTACTTTATAACAACTTGCTCTGCCAGTAACTAATCTCAAGAGAATTAATCCAGTCCTTTGAGAAAGGCATTAATCCCTCTTATGACTTAATCACCTCTTAAAGGGCCCACCTCCCACTGCTGCCATATGGCAATGAAAACTCAATGTGAGTTTTGGAGGGGTCAAAAAGTTCCCCCATCAGCATAATTTTTCTTTTCTTTTTCTTTCTTTCTTTTTTCTTTTTTCTTTCTTTTTTTTTTTTTTGGTGCCAGGAATTGAACTCAGGGGCACTCAGCCACTGAGCCACACCCCCAGCCCTGTTTTGTATTTCATTTAGAGACAGGGTCTCACTGAGTTGCTTAGCATCTTGCTTTTGCTGAGGCTGGCTCTGAACTGTACTCCAGCCTCGGCCTCCCATTAGCTGGGATTACAGGCATGTGCCACCGTGCCTTGCAACTTTTCTTTTTCTTATCAGCAAGGAGTCCTTGGGTCCACATAGTAGCCAGGCCCTACTAGCTATCCTTTGTCACCACTATAGATGGTCAAAAGGGGAAGAATATCAGTTTCATTCTGCTTCTTAAGGAGGAAAAGGGCAATTATTCAGGATTCTTTGGATTGCATAAATGCCAGAAACTTGATTCAACTCTGGCTTCAGAAAAATAAAAATAAGGAATGGGGATCTTTTGAGAGATGAGGCTGACTGGGATCCTGGTGCAGCTCACAGAGGCAAAGAAAAAACTGCAGGAACCACATCCTTGGGCTGTGGAATCAGGTCTTCTGTGGAACAAATCTGTCTTTCTATGGCTTTCATCTCTTTAGGTTCTGCTTTTATTTAAATGTTGGCCTCATTCTTCCTCCCACAGGACTGAGGGTGGGTCCCTACTGAGCAATCTCGAATAGGAAAGAGTTCTTTTCCTGTCTCTGTATCAGTGGTTCATAAACATTTGTGGACATCATGATCACCTGAATTGCTTGTTAAAGAACACATCTGTAGAGTTTCTGTCAGGAGGTCTTGGGAGAGACTCTAGAATTTGTAGTTTCTAATAAGTTTCCAGGTGGTGTAGATGCTTCTGGTCCTAGGACTACACTTTGAAAACTATTGCTATACTTTAATCCCAGAAAAAAACTTTTTCCTTCCTTTGCTTTGCACTTGATGGTTTGCTTTGTATTGTAGAATGTGTTGGGGTTGGGAGATGCTTCTACTCTGGGTTTTTAACTGATCTATGTATTAACTTGATATGACAGATTAATAGGAGAAAAACAATTTTAACTATGTATGTCCCACAAAAACCAGAAGACTCATGGAAGCAGCCAGGTGATTTCTCCCAGGGGGTTGGAGAGGCTTCAGTACCTTCCCTCCTCTTATAAAGGTCTGGCGAATCGTCGGAGGGAGAGACCACACAGGAGACTTACTCCATGCAATTGGCAAACGGGGATTTATTGGGGATCCATTCCAGAGCGCTGGGACTCTGTGCTCACTCAAGAAGGGAGAGCAGCCCAGAGCCCAGAGCAAAGGTCCAGCAGAGCTTAAGTACACTTTTTGGAGAGGGCGGTGGGCTTTGCATACATCAGAACAAATCATCATGAGCGCGGGGAAATTGAACAACAACTCTGAGACGTGATTGGCAAATTCATTGGCAGGAACAGCTCGGGCAGGGGTGATTGGTCATTCCTAAGCGGGTTACACATTCAAACTGATTGGCTCGGGCCCTGTGACAAACTGCACAGGGCCCTAGGCTAAATGGCTAGTAGGGTGTTGTCTTAACTATCTCAGGAATCTGGGTGTAACAGAGGAACTCAATAATACCTAATCTTTTACATTTTAATTCAAGCCTTCCAGCTTAGAAACTTTACCCTTTCATTCTTAGATACTTTTATATAGATTTCTTTGGGGAAAGGGGAAATTTATGCTTTATTTTTCCTATATTGTCTAGTTCTGTTTCTTTTTGTTCAAAATAATTAATATGCAAAAGTTTCGGATTTTTGAGTGATGTGTTCTGAATCCTTTCATTTCCCACTGTCTTCACAATCGTAAGCAAAAATAACCGAATGGGGATAGATGATGGATCAAGGATGCTTTTACTAAGCAATGGAGCAGGAACATTTCAAGGGGAGAAAATGAAGACAGGTTACAACAAGGCTCTGAGTTTTATAGGGTTCAGCAGCAAGTCATGAGATGAATTGGTTTGGTGGGCTCATTGAGGGCAGGACAAGTTTTAGATTGTGGTAGAACTTGAGGGACCTTGGCTTCGAGGACTTTGGGTGCAGAACCAAGCATGGACCACGGAGACAGTGTTGCCACTGTCAGGTAGTCAGCCAAAGGACAGGTAGTCAGTGAAGTTAGTGGATGATCAGGTCAGAAAGAAATTCCAAGGAAATGGAATGCTAATACCTCTGGAGCACTTCACCTGCAGAAGGTTACCACACCTCCCAACACAGGGAGTTGCTAAGGAGTACCCGCTGGCTGGCTCTTTTCCTGCTTTTTGGTCACAAAGGCAAGATGAGGGGGGTGGGGAAGGAAAGGAAACTTGAGATCTATGAAGGAGCAAGACACCCTCCTATCCAGAGATACCAGCTCTGGGTCCCCTTGTTTTCTATTTCCCAATCTTCTTTTGTCTAAACCTCCCTGATCCTTTTTTTCCCTAAACTTCTCCTCTCTGATCTTCTTTCCCTAAACTTTTCCTTCCTGATCCCTCCTCAATCTCATTTTCTCTGAATCACCTCTGTAAAAGCCCCCTGTTCCGACAGATGGGCAGAATCACAGCCTTTGGGACAGGAGTCCCCTGTGTTTCTCCTTTGCTAGCAAAGCAATAAACCTTTTTCCTTTTTCTCAAAACCATGTCCTCGTTATTGTACTGGCACCGGGGATAAGGACTGAGCTTTCTGAAATATGGAGCTTAAACACTGGAGAAATGCCGAAGAGAAAGACCCAGGCAAGCAAGTTTTATTTAAATAATAGTAACACAGGCTTCTCCAGGGAGGAAGAAAGGGGCCTTAGCTGGTTCCTGGTATCCAGGAAAGTGCTGTGTTCTTCCCCCTTTTCTACATTTTAGAATTTCGTTGTTCTCAGGGCCTCTCCCTCGGGTGGGAACGTAGCCTCCCCAGGAGACCAGGCAGGAAGGGAGTGGCCCTGGAGACATTCATTAACAGCCCCTTGTTGGGAAGAACAATTCCCTGGAAGCAGATCACCTTGACAACTGGTTGCAGCAGAGGAAAAGACTCTGGAGTATTAGCATTTTAATATCCCCGGAGGCAGGTGACTTGGGACTTTAGGGGTTGTGTCCTGAAGATATTAACATTCCAATCCCTTTGAAGCAGCTTCCATCTTCTCCACCCAACTCAGCTGCCGCCTTCTCAACTGACCCTCATCATCTGTCTACACTAACTCCCTGACCTTTGTTCTTATTTCATCAAGGGTGAGCTGTCTTTGGAGGTGAAGCAAAGAATACGCATTCAAGGGAGAATGCCTGACATCTGCAGAGGGAAAGACTCCATCCCTTGGTCTGGGATGTTAATATTCGCAGAGGAACAGTAAGTAGCTAGGGTCTGAGCAATATGCAGAGTCAGGGCGGCGGAACACATTATCATACCAATATTCCTTGTTTGTGCATTGCCCCATCCCAGCGGTGAGGACTTGGGCTGGGCTGCCCAGAGTTGCTTGTTTTGCATTTCAAGGTTCCTGGGCATCGCCTGCATTCCAATGGTTTGTGGGTGCTTCTCTTTTTGCCACTCCAGGATATCTTTTTCTGTATCTCCAAATTCCTATCTCAAAAGCCACAAAGTGAGAAGCATCACCTCTGCCCACAGATTCCTGTTAGCCTCTCAGTGCCTCCCTCTCACAGACCCATGGCATGGATCATGAGGCATTGACATCATCTCTGAATTAAAAGAGAAACCAAAACAACTAAAAAAAGAAATATCAAGTCCAAGGGGAAAGAAAAAGGAAATAGAAAAGAATGTAGCAAATGGAAGAAAACCTAAAAAAAGAAAAAAAGTAAATAAACCTATAAACTGACATCTGCAGAGAGAGATAAGAGAATATCTTGGATCCTGGAGAACAGAATGCTATTTTTAAAACAATTCTGTAAGATAAAAATAGTGTAGCCAAAGTAAAATATTCAGTAGAAATGTGGAAGATAAAGTAGAGAAAATCTTTCAGAGAGTAGACCAAGGAGGCATGGAATGGAAAAAAGAAGACAAAATAAGAAAATGAGACAATTAATCATGGAAATTCAATGTTTGACTATTGTGTTCTTGAGATAGACAAAGACACTGGTTGAGAGAAAAGATTATGAAGATATCCCAGTACTTTCCAGATTGCAAGTTCCTACAGTGTCCACAAGGCCATCTTGGGCAGCCATATTGGCTGCACCAGTGAATTAAGATGGGAATGGTTGGTATCCCCTAGAGTGATGCAATGAACAACCTGCTACCTGGGATGTGGCAGCCCAGTCAGTGCAAAAAAAACCTATGTCATGGCCTTCTGACTAGAAATTTCAAAGTACTAAATGGAATGTTCTGGAACCTTTCATATACATACCCAGTCTTTAGAAAAAAGAATGGCATCAGACTTGCTGTAGTAAGGCCCATTTGTTAAGTCTTAGTCTCCAACTTGACACTTTTGGGGGCTGGTGGAAACTTTAAAAGGTAGGACCTAATGGGAGGTTTTCTGGTTATTGAGGACTTGCCCTTGAAAGGGATTGTGGGACCCTGGTATCTTTGACTTTTCTTCTTGGCCATGAGGTACTGCTTTGCCACAGGTCTGAAAGTACTGGGGCCAACTGACCATGGACTGAAACCTCCAAAACTCTGAGCCAGTACAAATCTTTCCTTTTTAAAAGTTGCTTATCTCTGATATTTTGCAATCAGAAACTGACTAATAGGAGACTTCTCAACGTCATAACCAGAAGACCCTGAAACAATGCTTTGCAGACACTGAGACGTGTTTCCAACTTATGATTCTATATTTGGCTATCTTGTTTAGCATTCTTAAATGTAAACAGAAGAACCTGTTTGAAATGTTAGTTATGAAAGATTAAGCAGGTAAGAAATGTATTGATCACAGATCGTTAGAGTATTTGTGAACTTTTCTGGTGAGCCAGAGAATCTGGGTTTGTATGCCACAACCTGAGGATCTATACCCAAAGACCACTGTGGGGCGGCACTGGTGCAAAAAAAACCTGCCATACCCGGCAGCAGTGATGAGGTTCCATTCCTGCAACTACCCCTCCTTTCCAGAGTACAAGTTGCTATATCCATCACTGACCCAAAAGGTGGGTCCTGGAACAGTTGCTTCTTCGTGTCGCTGACTTCTAAAGTTACCTACAGGTATGTGTCATTGAAAGATTTTAGATTATCTAGCTTCTCTCCCCCCACCCTGGATGCAGGAGAGCACATTCTCAATTCTATCTTGGAAGACTTAAGGTGTGGAAAATATATCAAAGGAAAGATGATCAAAAGATTTGGGATGGCACCAAAATTGTAAAAATATTTACTACCCATCAAATAACAAAGTGAAGGTAGAATAAACACATTTCCACACATTTGAATCTCAAAAAACTTAACCAGCCCTTCAACCTTTCTAAGAAATCCACTTACGCAAGGGAAAATTAAGACATAAGATGGAGGAAATGGAATCATCTCGTGCAACAGACAAAGTAAATCCCCTTACTGCTGATGCAAGGAAGCGCAGCAGAAGGTTGGGAAAGAGTTTTTGAGAACAACCATCTCAGCCTGGCAAGGAGAAGCAAATTCTGGCAGCAGGGAGGCAGGTTGCCCAGAGAGTACAAGTGACAATTAGACACTTGTGACAGATCAGGAATAGCAACAGAGGAAACTAAGGTAATGGGAGGTAATTTTAGGGAGAACAAAAAAGTTGCACAATAAAAAGGAAATATTACCAAAATATATTAAATGTGTACAATCATCTGTGACAGATAATCACATAATCATAAAATATGTACACTATTGATTTACCAAAAAATGGAATGTAAAATTATATTAAGATGGCGAGGGAGCAGAAGTACATAGAGTTGTGCACCACAGGGAAAGGCCACAGGTACAACAGTAGTCCCATAAGAATAAAAGAGAGCTGGAAGGTCCCTGTCACCTAGTGATGTTGTCACATGCAGAGTTCTCACAGCATGTGTTGGGGATTCAAATCAAGTCAAGATGGCGCCTGGCAGTTTGCCTGGAGGAGTGGCTTGTGAAGCAACGCCAGCAAACCATTAAGATGATGAGGATTCCTTATTGGCTGACTGCTGTATCTACATGATGTTAATTGAGTCAAGCTGTGTGTGATTAGTTAGGTATATATACCTCTGCAGTCTGGCAGAGAAGCGGCTCCCGCTACCTTGGGTACCCCATACTCTTGAGTTCTCCCTCAGTTCCCGCTGAGTTCACTTGCAATAAAGTAGTTCCCGCTTCAACCTTCAAGTTGCTTGTCACCTCCCGGTTATTTGGCCCAGCCAGACTGTGGCACCATGCATTATTCCCAAATTTTCAATGTTGCTGGTGTAAACCTGCACTGCCGGCTGTATGAAAGTACAGCCCAAAGAGCTATAAAAGTACATAGCACTTGACTGTACTGGTTTACGTATTTACTATATTTTTTACCATTATTTTAGAGTGTATTCTTACTTATTAAAAAAGTTTATGCCCAGAATAGTGGTGCATGCCTTCAATCCCAGCTACTTGGGAAGCTGATGTGGGGAGATCCCAAATTGAGGCCAGCCTATGCAACTTACTGAGACATGAAAATAAAATAAGATAAAATAGGGGTGGGGATGTAACTCAGTGGTAGAGGGCTTGCCTAGAGTGCATGAGGCACTGAGTTTAATCCCCAAACCTAAAAAAAAAAAAAGAAAGAAAAAGAAAAAAAACTATAAAATAATATGTCATGGCATAGTGGTAGTAGCCTCATATACCTAGAGTTTAATATGTCTCTTAATTGTGTCAGGAGGTCAAAGGTAGTGACTGACCTATACAATCTACATTTGTGTAAATACACTGTATGGTTTTTTCTTAAAGTATATTCTTGTCCTTGTATGATGCATGACTGTATACATTTTATGCTTGAATTCGGGACCAAAAGACCACCAGAGACCAAGATCAATGTAATAAGCAAAGAGGTGTTTATTGCGATCTAGCTCTGCCCTCTGTGTGCACACTGCAACTGGTGACACTGAGAGGCCCCGAGCCCAGGGTTTGCAGCAGTTTTATACACTCTTTGGGGAAGGCAGGGACTTCACATACATCATAGTATCTCTTAGCAAATCATCACACACCAAGGGAAAATCATAAAACAACTCTAAAACATGATTAGCACAGTCATTGGAGGGAACAAGTTGGGTAAGGGTGATTGGCTAGTAAAAGAAGGGGATTCAATCGAACTGATTGGTTTAGGCCACGAGGGGTGTATGTGCTGAACTACATGGTTTCCCAACATGTTGTCAACAACTATAAACTACTGGGAGGGTTATCTGGCATCCCAGGTATTTCCCTGTCTCATGCTGATTGGTGGCTGCTAGGGGGTTGCTATGGGTCCCCACCTAGCCTGACTGAGTCAGAAATAGAGAAATAACTTTTCCTTTGGGTCCTGTGATGGCTCCTCTGAACTTAGAGGTCTGTAGAAAGGGAAAGGGAAAGGGAAAGGGAAAGAGAGAGAGAGAGAGAGAGAGAGAGAGAGAGAAAGAGATATGCTGAAACCTTTTATTGGGAAGAAGCCATTCAAATGAGGCAAGGGGTCAGGTTTCAGAGAGTTGAGTCTATCTTGTGATGTCTGCTGTCAGCAGATTGATTGACATCTAGAAAGGCCACCTCCAAAGGCAGAGCAAGAGAAGGAGACACACAAAGGGAGTTTCCATGGAACTTTCAATCCCAAACAGGGCAAAGGGGTAGGATTATAAAGGAATAAATGAGTGTAGCTCAACCTCAGGGGTATCCCTACTCCTAGGGCCGCGTCTTGTTAGCCCTGTTATCCCATCGAGGGAAAAGACCAAGTCACGAGTCATGGCACTACCGCGCCAGACTACAGTGATCTTTCAGATCCCCGTGGTGTTTCAGGACTTAAAGGTGCATGCATTTGGAGTGGCTCCCCACAGTTTAAAATACAACTTTGTGGGGTTTATTTTCTTGTTGTAGGATTAAATATATGAATGATAGAAGATACATCTATCTCAGTATTTTTTGTTAAGGTCTCATAAGATGGTTCTGTTTGAAGTGAAAGAGCCTGCAACATGGACGAAGACCTTGACCTTGCTAAGACTCTGTGTGACCTTGCTGCTAAGAGTGTGTGCAACTTCTGTGTTCCTTGTTCCCCCTGAACCTTTGTTGGTTTCTTTATCATTTAAGTTGGGTACATGGGGTAGACACTCTTTGGTTTCTCAATTCTCTCACCCCCTTTCTCTGGAAACTTATTGCTTTCATCCTTGGGGATCAATCAATGGGATGCCATTAACCCCCATTTCTGGTGACTGAGTGCATGTGGGACACACATCTATCTGATGTTAGACTAATTACATTTTGGAAAGTTGACACACTTGTGGCCCAGGAATGGTAACATCTGGATTTAGGAGACCATAGGTGTAATCAATTCCACAGAGTCCCAGAGATGCAGAAGAAGTGGGTGTTTCTTAGAGAGAAAGTTGAAGTAAATGTTGGGAGAGTACAAGGTGAAAGATGGGGAGAAAACCCTGAGAGATTTTCATTTCCTCACACTGGCCCCTTTCTGTCACAATTTTTTTTTATTTAGTTTCCTAAACTTGTCCCACTGCCTTCCTGTCTTAAGTTTCCATTACTTACAAGTTAAAAGTCTTAATTTAGGCCAGATAGTCATAGCGATCTATACAGTTCACTCACTTCATCATATTGCTTGGTCCTACTCTGCCTGGCCCCAAACTTGTACTTTGGTCCTTGCTTGATGGAAATCTCAGTTCTCACTCCATCTCCTCATCGTTTCCTCTGCAGAGTGGCATCAGGGTGACCCCATCACACCCATGGTGGAAACTGCAGTAGCTCCAGTGGCAATGTTTTGGAATCCCAGAAGCTATGATTCTACCGGTCACTTTTGGACTCCAGTTAAGTCAATTCTAATTAATGCAAGATAGACCTTAATATTCAGGGGTGACCTGGATCCCTAAATATGGTAAGGAATGGTAACAAATAAACACTAGGATGCCTAGAAGCTTTCTGGCCAGCTCTCTGGGCACCTCTGAGATATCCAGAACCTAGAAATGAGGAAAAGTCCATTGCTGTATAAATTCTGATTTTGAAATACACTTAAATTGTCTTTTTTTTTCAACCAAGAATAAAATGAACAGGTTTGGTCTTAGTGAAAAATATAATAAATTGCAAAACTGCATGCATCCTTTTTTAACCTGGGTGGGTTATTTTCTTTTCAATTGAAATGTAATTATCTTTCCATATTGGCAGGTTTCACATCAGCAGATTTAACTGTGGATGAAAAATATTTGGAAAGAAAATTTCATCTTTCTTGAACATGTAAAGACAATTTTTCTTGCCTTAATTCCCTAAAAAATATAGTACAACTATTTATATAGCATTTACATTGTATTTGGTATAAGTAACCTAGAGATGATTTAAAGTGTAGGGCAAAATGTGTGTAAGTTACATGTAAATACTTTACCATTTTACATAAGAAATTTTAGCATCTGTTGATTTTGGTGTACATTGGGATACTGGAATCAATCTCCTGGGGAAACTAAGGGTGAATTGTAATTCTTATATAAAAGCTGTTTTGTAGTTTGCTGGGCACAGTGGTGCATGCTTATAATCCCAACTACCTGGGAGGCTGAGGCAGAAGGATCATGTTTGAAACCAACTTGGGAAGTTTGGCAATACCTTAAACTAAAAAAAATGAAAAGGTCTGGGGATAGAGCTCAGTGGGACAGCCATCCTGGATCCAATCCTCAGTAATCTCTGCCTCTTAGTTCTTTATAGCTACTTGTATTAAAGGCATTTTAAACTATGAGCTTTTTTTTTTGAAAAATGAATTAATGCTAATTAAACATAAAGAATTAAGTTAAATTTATTAGCCTGAGTAAAAAAAGAGTTTGAATCCCACTTAATTCCACTAAAGACTCATTGTTTATTCCTGTTTGCTTTTTTAAATTCATTGAATTGAATTTAGAAAGAAGGAATATGCTGTTTTAATTCACTTTGTACACGGTCAAGTTTTCTTTAAATTTTATTATACAACATTTATATAATGTTAAACATAACATAGGGCTTTGGAGAAAGAGACATCTGTAGCACCATAAAACTTACCTGACACAGTTTTCTCCTGTGACCCAAACCTTGTTGTACCCTTTGAAGTAAAGAAAATATATTAGAGCATTTTCTGACTGTGTGAAGAGATAATTATATTTGAGTAGTCTATGCCTCAGTTTTTAAGAAGTGCTTAGGGGCTGGGGATGTGGTTCAGTGGGGCATGCTTATTATGATGAAGGTAACCCTTGGTTTTATCTGCAGTATCACAAAACAAACAAACAAATAAACAAACAACAACAAAGTGACACACACCTGTAATCCCAGTGGCTCAGGAGACTGGGGCAGGAGGATTGAGAGTTCAAAGCCAGCCTCAGTAAAAGTATGGTGCTATGTAACTTAGTGAGACCCTGTCTCTAAATAAAATACAAAATAGAGCTGGGGATGTAGCTCAGTGGCTGAGTGCTCCTCAGTTCAATGCCTGGTAGGCCCCCCCAACCAAAAAACAAAAAAATACAACTTTGGCCTATGAAATATATTCCTTCCATTTATTTCTCTTTGTCTTTTCTCTCCCTGCCCCTCACTCCTGTTTTTTTTTTTTTTTTTTTTTTCAGAATTAGGATTAGACTTAGATTTTTTTTAACAAGCTCCTTTAAGTTTTTATTATTTTTTTCTCTTTCCACATTTTTTATTGGTGCATTATAGTTGTACATAATGATGCCAAGCCCTTTTCTTATATTGGTAATTATTTTTTAAAATTCTCCTTAAATAATGAAAAAGATTTATTTTCAAGTCAGATTTTCAACTTGAAAATAGCCATTTCTAGAGACATCAGTGTGCAATATCTGAACTTTCCTTTTAATTTATTTTTGTCGTTGTCATCTCTTATGCATTTCCTGGGCTGATTAAAGCACATGAGAAGCCCTTGTGACTGTCAGTTGATATAATAAGATGCGCTAATGTAAATTCATTCTATTATTTTGCATGTATTTGCTGAGAGTCATTCAAGTCTAGATTTAAAAGATTACATTTTGAAGATAAGAAATTAAATGATTCTTTCTAACTATATTAATATATTTAAGCTTTTAAAAGATTTGGGTTTCCTTTCAACCCTAATTAACTGTAAAACGACTACATTTGTTTCCTACTTGTCTTTGAGAGAGAATGGAACTGACTGATAATATGCAATGAAGGTGGGGTTTGTGGATGAATGGGGGCTACTCTTTATAAACAAATGGGAATGGAGGTTGTGGATCAGACCTTTTACTGGATCAAAAAAATATATCATTGTTCTGATTAAGTAATAATTCAGTTTGAGACTTTAAGCATGATTTGAAGAGTCTGCTTCTTAGAATCCAGAAAATTCAGTGCCTAATCCGTCTAGTAAATTGATAGTTAAGAAAAATCATTATGTAGGAAAAAATCTTTTTCAAATTGATTATATATATTTTACTTGAAGTCTTTTACCTTTCTAAATGTTAAGTTTAACTAACAATCTGTGTTCTTTTGTTCTTGGATTTGCCCAAGAAGAATTGAAGTCTTTATCAGTAGTCTATTTTTGTATCATGATAATTTATCTATTGGAAGCAAGTTTTGACAATGTGAGGATGAAGCAGTAGCTTCTAATGAGAATTCCCAGAATAGAATCAGCATATTAATAAACCCCCATCATCCACCTGAAATCCATTAACTGTTTAATGTCTGTCAATTATTCATAGAGTACGACTGTATTGACTCCTACTTTCTTAGTCTTTTGGTTTGATTAACTGCTGGTTATCAACTCATTAGGTGGCCAAATCGAAGTGATAGTGAGTTTAGTCAAATAATAAGCAATGTTTATTTACTGCAGATTCTTTCAAAAATTCCTTTTGTATGGGTTTTAAAGAATCCCTAATTGAGAATATCAGTCAACAATAAAATCCATAGCAGCCACTACTACTTCATTAATTTTAACTAATAGATATCCACCAACTTATGATTCCTATATAAATATGATACTCTCATGTACAACTTGGCTGATATAGATTCTGTGGAATTTTGCCTTATTAGTTGTCAGTTAACTAAAAAGGAAAAAGTAAGTCCTTTTCACAAAATGCCAATAGGGTGGGGAGGAGAGGAGTTGAGTTTTGTTTTCTTGAACACATCAGAGATAAAGATGGATAATAGACGTGTTTACCAACTACTAACCAGATGAATACCTGCAATACATGTATGTTCTAGTGCAGCTAAATAATACATGTTATATTTTTGTGTAGCTGATATAAATTTGAAAATTTATGTAATTCATTCACTTAACATCCAAATATTATTCATTCAAATGTTTGTTCATTCAAACATTTATGCAATAAGGCGTTAGATAAGGTTGATGATATAGGCAGTGATCATATGGGTTTTGTAGATCATATGGGGTTTTGTAGATCACATGGGGTCTGGCCTTTATAATAAGCAAAATTGGGAAATAGTAGAAGTGTTTTAAATAGGAAAGTAAACAAATAAAGCATTTGACTTATTGTCTCAAAATATCACCGTGGGTTGGGAATATAGCTCAGTGGTGAGCACTTGCCTGGGATATGCAAATCCCTAGATTCAACCTCTTATCACTGAAAAAAAAATCACTGTGCTTTGTAGAGAATAAATTGCAGTAAGGCAAGAGTTAAAAAAGGTGTGAATCAGGTCAGGACAATGTCAATGGAGAAGAATAAGCAGAATCAGGTTGTATAGATCTATAAAACACTAGTTGAGTGAAGAGAATTTAAATTTCATCTAATACTTTTTTTTTCTTAGATGAAAGGTGATCTTTCAAAGATTGTTAAATTAGAAGAGGTACACCTATATATTCTCTTTTTTATTTTTCACCTGAAAATGTTAATGAAGTTTTGGAAAAGATCTACAGCTCAATGCCATGTCATCCATTCTCTAATGACTGAACAGAACTTACATTAGTTATGTAAGACAGACATCAGAAGTAGAGACTCATTAAATATTAAACAATGGTGTCCTAGCATAACTTTTGAAAGTTCCAAGTGGGTAATTTTCAATGGCTAGAACAAGAAAAAGTTTTCCCTGGTATAATCACTTTCCCAAGATATTCGATGGTAAGAATGCAATTTCTATATTCCTAAATGGAGATGAGGAAGGAGGTTGTACGTGGTTGGAAATCTGAAAGAAATGAGTTCAAAATTGCCAAACAAGCAATCTGTACTTGAGAGACAACACCAAGTGATTGGTGATTCTAGTATAAGAATTCTGAAGTCAATTTGCTTAAAGAGAGTTTTGGAGGGCTCAGGAGGTGATTGAGTGAGGTTGGTTTGACTAGGGAGAGATGCCACAGATTATTTTTATGTCAGTTCCACAAAACATTTAACATGTTGCCAGTACGAAGAAGGGTTTGCTTGTCTTCCGTGGACATGTTTTTCATTTACTTGTGGATTTAATGATGAAAAATTAAACAGGTTGGACATTGAGTATTACAAGTTGGTGGAAAGAACATAGACTTTGGAAGTCAGACACAGCTTCAAATCCTGCTTCTTTTTCCTATCAAATGAGTGATTCTAGAGAAACTGCTGAGCTCAAGTCTCTTTGTTCTAGTTTTAAGTGGGGGGGGGGAGGTGCAGGAGGGAGGGAGAGAGGGAGAGAAAGGGGAAAAAAGAAAGTATTGGTACTCCCCCCCCCCAGCTTGTTAGGATTAAGGAGAATAGTCTATAGGTACTACATGGGTGTTTTAAGTTTCAAGAGAGTAATTTTGAATTACAGAGCAAGGAAAACCTTCTCCATGTTGAAGGAGTTAGAATAACTGTTGATAAGAACATAATGAACAACTCATTTGTTCTGATTGTCCCCAGAGTAGAGATGGATGGCACGAAGCTTGGAAGTTAGCTTTTGTGTTACTGAATAATGAGAGATGAGAAAAGTATAAAATGCACAAATTGTAAAGTCCAGGCAAGTGTAAAAGGAATTAGAAAAGGAAAGATGAGCCTGGGTTTTTAGTAAACTGGAAACTATTAGTCTCAGAAGGCTGATAAGAATGTGGATAAGCCTGTGCAAGCAGGGGTGTGACAGGAAACTGGAAATATCCATTACCTTTCTCTCAGGAGCTGGAATTCTCTTCCCGGGCCAAGATCGGGATAGAAGAGCTAGCCCAAACAGATGATCTTTCTGTTTTCCTTTTCCTGGTTTGATTTCTGTGGGACTCTGACTCTCAGCCAAGGTAACTCAAAAGGTCTCTCTGCTTTTAGTAGCAGGTTCTACTGCCAATTTTTGTCTCACATCTTCAAAATCTGGGTAGAATTTTACACTGCCAAATGCACGGGACAAAGAACAGAACGATTTTGATTTCTTAGAAGCAACAGTATGTATGGAGCTTCTATTTGATGCACTGAAGCTTGTGGTGTGTTTTGTAAAAGGCAAAGAACTGGGAGTCAGGGCTTAATCTCAAGGTAAAAGAGATTTTAGAATCTAATTTAGGACTGTGCTGAGATTCAAATAGTAAAATCTGCCTTTAATGGATTAGCAAAGAAAAGGGTCCTTCCCCGTGACCTAAGTATGTGACAGTGCTTCATGGGATGGTTGTTAGAAGTAAATGAACAAATACACATAAAAGCACTTACAGTGCTCCCCAGGACAGTGTGTGTTAATGAACATGAGCTGTTATTGACTTGAAGCAGTGTTTCCTAATTTGCCTAGTGATAAAAATCACCTGGGAGGGCTTATTAAATTTAAAGATTCCTAGGCCCCTCCCTGAAGTTTATACTTTGATTGGCTGAGGAGGTTGGGGAAAACAGAATGTGCATGTTTAACAAGTGTTCAACAATTCTTTAGATTTCTCTAGTTTTAAAAACATCAGCTGAAAGCAATGGTTCTCAAGTTTTAGGAACTTAGAGTCCCCTGGGTGCCTTAGGAATCTAGGATAGTAGGGAAAATCTGCATACTGGCAAGGATTCCAGGGAATGTTGATGCTGATGCAAATGGACTTGATCACACTTTTTTTAAAAAAAATACAGGCTTCTTGGGTTGGGGATATAGCTAAGTTGGTAGGGTGCTTGCCTTGCATGAACAAGGCCCTGGGTTCAATCCCCAGCACCAAAACAACAAACAAAAAACCCAGGCCTCTTAAAGAGATTTACTAAGGTCTTGTAAACTATTCCCAAACTGGTTCTTGGTTCACATATTAACATTATGGGAGGAAAGGAAGGTAGGCAAGTGTCTTTAAGTTAAGATTCCCAGATTTGTCCTGCTGAGACTTTTAATCAGTAGATTTGGGATTGGCCCTGAGCATTGGCATATTTTAAATTTCCCAGACAATTCTATTCTATACCCTGGACTGGGAACCATTAGACTCCACCCCAGTGCAAGGAAGCTTGGTTGGTATTAATACACCTTAGGAAAGACTATGTCAGTTCAGAACGGGATTGGTCCCTGGAGAAAAAGAGAGGCCCAAAGCAAGCCCAGAGCCCCAGAGTTCCTGGTGGTCACTCTGATTTCCTGGTTTCCCTACCTGGCCCCTCCTAGGCCAGCACCAGCCAGCTCAGTCCCAGGGGCTCCTGTCTGACACTGTAGCTCAGTAAACCATCATCCCTGTCCCTTCCCTTCCTGCATCCTTACTGCTTCCCCGTCCCCAGCTGTGTCCTGTGTGCCTCTGACCTTTCCTGTGCCCTTCACAGCTCCTGTTCTGTGATCAACACATTCCTCCAGGCCCCAAACTACCCTGTACTGTCTCCCTCATTTCCTTGGTTCAATTGAAGCTTTCTCCAAAGAGACTATTTATTCCGTCTTTCCCCAGATACCTCAATGTCAGGACAAAGAGGACAGTGTCTTTTGTGGCTGTGTTCAAAGCCTTTTCAAGGCTATGTGTTCACAGAGGGAAAGGGGAAAAAAAAATCCATCTTTCTCCTGGTGCTTACTTACTGTTATGGTTTGGATCTTAAGTGTCCCCAAAGACCATGTGTTGAAGACTTGGTCTCTGGTTGATGGCACTGTTGGGAAATAATGGAACCTTTAAGAGATAGGGACTATTTGAAAGAGAATTAGGTCATGAGGGGCCTTCCCCTGAAGGGGACGCTGGGACACTGGGACTCTGGCCCCTCCCTCTCCCTCTAATTCCTGTGCTATGGGCAGCTTTGAACTGCCATGGCAAGTCCTCCTCTGTCCAAGATGTTCAGCCTCACATAGGTCTAGAGTGACAGGGCCAAGTGACCATGGATTAACACCTGTGAAACCATGAGCCAAAATAAATATTTCTTCCATTCAAGCTGATTTTCCTTGGTATTTTGTCACCATGATGGAAAGGTGACTAATATACTTATCACCTCAACTCCTGATTGTTTTGGGAGATTACAGGGATCACATGACATCCACCTTTGGAGCCTCTTGGCTCTTTGGTAGGGTGAACAATATCGCATGTGTAGGAGCACATTTAGTGTACCTAATATATCCAAAGGGGAAATAAAGATAACCAGAGACAGAGATGATTGTTCCTTGGGGTTGGATGAGCTTTATGAAAGGGAGGTGTGCCTGAAACAGTTGTTAGGGGCTACATACTTGTAGTAAAATGCAAGCAAGCATTAGTACCTTGAATAAAGCTTCTGAATTGCCAAAAAGTGTAAATATTATGTTGTGAAAGAAGTTACATTTTTATATATAGAGCATAAGCAAAGTGGTCAGTAGGAATGGCAGCCTAGGTTACAGGCAATAATAAGGTGCATTGATAGGATTAATAATAATGATAATAATAATAATAATAATAATAACGACCAAAAATCTGTGTGCTGCTTTTAAAATTCACAGTGTGCTGGCTCTTCTAAACAATATTAATGATGAAATATGCTTCCCTTAAGAAACCCAATTGTTAACAATAGCTGTGGTTGCTGTTCAAATGGGCACATCTAATTACTCATCTTTTTGTTGTTGTCGTGTTTTTTTTTTGTGGTACTGTGGATTGAACCACAATTAGCCTCATCCCCAGACATTTTTTTATTTTTTATTCTCAGATAGGGTTCTCTCTAAATTTCTCAGGTTGGCCTTGAACTTGTGACCTTTCTGTCTCAGCTACCTGAGTCACTGGGATTGCAGGTGTGCACCACTGCAGCTGACAAATGACTTATCTTTTAATCAACATCGTATCCTGACTGAAGAACTTCCAGTTATGCAGTGGACAGACCCATGTGTGCTCATTAACAGGTTAGATTTGTGGAGATTAAGCATTTTTGGAGCTTTGGAGGCTCTTTAGAGGGTACCACATATTTCTGCATTAAACAGTAGACTTGAAACAAATAATGATAGTGTGGGGATTGTGAAGACAAGAAATGATCAGATCTGTCATTCTCTGTGACCACTGGGAGTTTGTGTTTAAAATCTAACAGCATGATGAAAAGAAGGTGAGTTGCAAGGCAGCATATTTTTTTTTGGTAAGTGCAAATTTTTTAGTTCATAGGTGAAGTTTTTTATCAAATTTGAATAATAGTTTTGAAATTAATATTTATTTTATTGTGATAATTATTTTTAAACAAAAAGAACAAATAAAATGACTATTACTAATTATTGCATTATTATTACTATTTGGCATATATAGAGAGGATGGAGTGTTAAAAATGATTCAATATGATTGTGGCTAGATACTAGGTAGCAAGGATGGCATTGATTCCTCAAAATCTCAATGTTGATTTCAACTAAGACCACAATGATCAGCATAGAGAGAAAATAGGCTTTGTAACTGCTATAGTGTGGCTATGGAATGTTCCCTAAAGACTCATGTGTCAAAAGCTTGGTCCTCAGGTTGGTGTTTTGGGAGGTGCTAGAATCTCTAAGATATGAGACCTCCTGAGAGTTTGGGGAACTTTAAGGGATTGAAGAATCTATCCTCTTCCCATCTTTCTTTTTGCTTCCTGGCTGCCATGAGGTGAACCGATGCCCTCTGCCATGTGCTCCTGCCATCATGTATTGTGCTTCCACAGGCCCAAAGCAACACGTTCAAGTGACCATGGACTGAAAGCTCTAAAACTGTGGGTCAGAATGAAACTTTTGTCCTTATAAATTATCTTAGGTATTTGTAACAGTAATGGAGAGCTGACTAGCACAGTATCCAACTTTTCATTTCTCTTTCCTACCATATATTTCAGGAGAAAACAAGAAATTGATTAAGATCTGTGAGTATACTTTGATTTATCCACCTATGAGTGTACTCCATAGGACAGGAGAGTTTGTATTTTGACTATTTGGAATTTCTAAATTTGTTTATGTCTGTTTGGTAATTTGGGGAGGACTTGTCTTTTAAATATGGAAAAAAAACCCACTGATGGACATTTCAAATTTTTTGATTATCATCTTGTGATTATCATTGTGTGGCAAAAATAATTTTAAAATAAGGAAAAATTGTTTTCATTAAAAGATAACAATTTAAGAAGTAGCATAAGATAGAGTCACCAAGTTTGATTTAAAATTGCGATGTGTTTGGGGGACTTCGTTCTAATAGCAGCATTAGTAAAATGTGGCAGATAGTGAAAGTTACTCTTGGAGATTTCTTCAATAAGTTAACTGTGAATTTCTGAACTTTTAAGTGACCAGAAGTATTGATTCAGATCTGTCAAATTCTCACTTTTAGATGTCGCTTGACCTTTCGGGAACATAATGACAGAGATTTCCCTCACTATTTAAGTAGTTTCTGTTTCTTTTCTCTCTTCTGCTCCTCTTCTCTTCCTCATCTTTTCTTTTTGCCCACTTCTTCTGCTTTTACTTTATGCCAAAGGCTCATGCTTAAATTTCCTCAAGTTACATTCTCAAAATGAATTTGTGTATGATGCAATTCCATGGTATTTAGCAAGTCATGGTATTTTGGCTTCTGTCTTCATTTCACTTGCATTAAAATAGATGAAAACAATCCAAGAAACACAGAATGTAGGATTAAGATAAATGCATATTACAGGGTTGGCGGTTGGTCATGAGCATGTTTTTGCCAAAAGTAATCGGACCTTAAAAGGTAATTGCTTTAGGACCTTGACAAATCTAGGATGAACTGCTCTTAAAAAGCATACTTTTGATTCTCTAGGGTTAGCAAAGAATGAAGCTTTCAGGACACTGAAACTCAATTATTAGTTCAAGGATTTCTTTTACTGTCTCCTTTGTTTTCTACTTGAAACCATGTTAAGCAATATCTAGATATTACTCTAATTTGTCTCTGGGCATCTAAAAATGAGAGAGTTCTTTATAAAATCGCTTAAAAAAATCCTCCTATTTACCTGGGCAGATGTATATATGAAATAATTGTCCACAACATACAGCTGGGCTCTGAGGTCTTGAGTGGGTGTCAACTTCAAAGCGTGATGATGTTCTGCCCCTCAACACCCTGCCAGAAATAGAAGAAATCAGTGAGAAGACATTCAGGGTTTCATTTTCTCTCCATTGAAATCATATTTTCACTGGGTATATTTTCTTTAACTGTTCCATCTGGCAAGGGTACACACATTTGGAGTTAAAACAAAATTCTTAAAGGCCTTTTGCAAACATAACGTGTTCTTCCTTTGTTCTTCTGGGAAAGAAGTTGCAAAGCCTTGTGGGAAGTTGCTCAGTAGTTATCATGGCTGTTAATTCAATTTTTTTCCCCCATAAGAAAGAAGGGGGGAAAAGAACTATCTAGTGAATATCAGGGTCCTTATGTTTATTCAGGGGAATTGGACCAAAGGTAGTACAGAACAGGAATGTTTTATTTTAATATAATAATTATAATATAATTATATATTATTATAAATTGGTTTTGCATAGTAGTGATTTTTTTTAAAACTAAAAAATTCTGTTTTTGACTTACTGTATTAACTGCACATATTAATGAAATTCTATGTGATATTTCAACATCTGTATCCAGCATGCAGGAATTAAGTCCAGGCTCCTTTTATCCACTCCCCTCCATCTCTAGTAATCACTATTATACATTCAGGTTGGACATTTTTTAGAGAATGTGTGGTACTTAGCTTTCTATGCCTGGCTTATTTCACTTAACATAATGACCTTTATTTCCGTCTATTTTACTACAAATGATAGGATGTCATTCTTCTTTATGTTTGAATTATATATTCTGCTGTGTGCATGTGTGTGTGTGTGTGTGTGTGTGTGTATTTATGCATATATGTATATAGTGTATATCACATTTTCTTTATTGGTTTATGTTGGTAGGTACCTAGGTTGATTCCATAGCTTAGCTACTGTGAGTACTGTTCCAATAAACATAGGCATGCATGTATCTCTTTGGCATACTGATTTTGTTTCTTTTAGATATATGCCAGAAATGGGATAGGTGGATCCTATGGCAGATCTATTTTTAGTTTTGAGGAAATTAAAAAAAACTATTCTCCATAATAGCTGTACTAATTTATATTCCTACCAATGGTGTCTAAGAGTTCCCTTTTCTCCACATCCTTGCCCATATTTGTTATTTATTTATTTATAGTAGCCATTCTAACTGCAGTGAGATGATAGCTCACTGTTGTCAATTTGATTAATGATATTGAGTGTTTCTTCACATATTTGTTGGCCATTTGTATTTCTTCTTTTGAGAAGTGTCCATTTTTAAATAAGATTGTTTGTTTTATCCTTTGTCAGAAGAGGAGTGATTTAAGCTGAAGTCCCTGATCTCCCTTAGGGGAGAATTTAGCTAGACTGCAGGATGCTGGCTATTTTTCTTAAAAAAAAAAAAGGCACTTTTTTTTTTAGTTAGTTTTCCAGTTTGTTAGTTTTCCAGAGATGTCTCTGAGTTGCTAAAATAATCTTCTTTTGTATCATCCTAGAAACTAAAGCTTTCTCTCAAATGATGTTAAAATTAATTCTTATATAAAACTGATATGCCATTATCTAGTACTATTTTTCTAAATATTTGGTAAAACTGATAAATACTATGAAAACAAGAGTAATACTAGACAATAACTGAAGTTTGTTTTGTTTTTTTTTGTTTTTAATTTGAGTAGAACTTTATTGATCTCAAGAAATTTGTACTTAAACATATTGAAATGCCCCTAATTGAAAGAGAAAGATATCTGCTTTAAGTAAAAGAGATCTGGCTTAAGCAAAAGCTGGCGAAGGCTTTTGCTTTGTCAAATTAAATAAAAATTACTTATATTCATGATATGAAAGAGATACTTTTAAAAGCTTGGATTTTTTTATGATTCTCCATAATGCTAAATGACCTTTTATTGCCTCCTTCTTTTTTTATTATAACTAACAGTTCCATTTGGAACAAAGCCTACTGGAAAACATTCTGAATAAATTTATATATAGATAATGATTGGACTTTTACATGTAAGAAATTTTATTTCTGGGAAGGGTGATTGGGATTATATTTTATTGTCTTTAACTGAGATTTTTCATAGTACTTAATTTAATAAAGATCATATTAGGTTTGGGGCTGTAGTTCAGTGGTAGAGCACTTGCCTAGCATGCGTGAGGCACTGGATTTGATCCTCAGTACCATGTCAAAATAGCAAATAAAATTCTGGTATAAAAAATACAATAAATATTTAAAAAATCACATTATTGTTCATGTAAGAGAAACCCTGGTTTGACCGGGTTAAACCTGTTGAGAAATTGTAACATCATTATGTAAAAATTTGATCAAAAAATGGTTCTTAGAAAAATTCTGAAACCTAACTGAATATGGTGGCACACACCTGTAACCCCAGTGGTTCAGAAGGCTGAGGCAGGAGGATCGTGAGTTCAAAGCCAGCCTCAGCAAAACTGAGGAGCTAAGCAACTCAGTGAGACCCTGTCTTTAAATAAAATACAAAATAGGGCTGGGGATGTGCCGCAGTCTGACTGGGCACAAGTCACAAGCCACTCAAGCAGGAACAAACTTTATTTCTGAACTCCACCAGCACACTCCACACATGCTCCCCAGGAATTCTCCCGCACGCCACGCATCTCCTCCAGGAAGCACCAACAGGAAATCCCTCCTCTGGCATTTCCCCAACCAATGCGAATTCTCCAGGAATCCCCTGGAGAACTCCAAAGTAGCAGCCGGGCTGAGGCGGACAGTAAAGGTCTAATATACAATTGAATCAATCCAGCATCATCTTAATGGCTCGCCTCTCAACCAATACTATTGGCAAAATGCCAGGGGCCATTCGACTCTTGTGGTTCTCATCAGCAGGGATGTAGCTCAGTGATCGAGTGCCCCTGAGTTCAATCCCCTGCTACCCACCTCCCCCGTCCTACCCCCCCAAAAAAAGAAGGATTCTGAAATCCTGGTAATGGTGGACATTTACTTGAATTATCATTTTATAAAACTAAGAGAATTTGTGCTAACTATGTCTGTTTAATGAAGGTTGATAGCTATTCTGTTTTTGTAAGTTTATATATATATATCACTTGAATACTTTTATTCAGGTTTTAACTTGGTGTCATCTCATTTTAGTCAAAAGAATTTAGTTACTCAAAGATCTTAATGTAAATAATTCCTATGATTAAATACATTTGTTTATTTTATGTGGTTCCCTAATAATGCAAAAGATTGAGCATTTATTAGACTCTAGTATTAACACATTTACTTTTGTCTTTTAAACTTGCTATATTTTATGTGCATACACAAGCAGATTTTGGCCTCAAGAACCTTTCAATTGAATGTTAGGGATAAATTACATACATAAATATTCCTATCACAAATAATGTGATACCTAACAAGGTCATATATAAAAAATTAGATAATACAAATATTCACGTTTATGAATGATTTTTTAAACATTTATTTTTTTAGTTATAGATGGACACAATATCTTTATTTTATTTTTATATGCTGCTGAGGATCAAACGCAGTGCCTCACACATGCTAGGTGAGTGCTCTACCTTTGAACCCAACCCCAGTTCATCACATTTATGAATGATTTCTTAGGCAACATTTTGAGTGCATAAGTGTGCTTATTTTAATGATTCAATAAACATCTTGAAAGGCAAATATTATTTTCCCCATCTCTAGATGATGAAGTGGTTAGCCTTGAGGGATGGGTGGGATTTGCACTGATTACAAGTAGGCATCCCTGGTGAAAAGAACAGCAATAGACATGCACTGTCACTTCCAGGGAAGCATAGAAACATCTCACACTGCAGGGAAGAGTGTGTGGAAAAGTCAAAAGCCTGTTCAAGGTCTCTAATTTGTAGTAATAAGGGAAGACACAAGTGGCTGCATTGTCCTGTGTATGCTGAACTAGGAAAACACTTTGGAGGCAAATACAAGGGCTTATGAGAGCTGTCTGAAGTACTGCGACACTCCAGTGGATGCTCTGAGTGATGTCAGTGTTTTATAGAGGTCACTACCTTACAATGGACAGAACTCACTAATTTCTTCTTTTCCTTTTCACCTGTGATTCTTTTTTTTTTTTTTTTTCATTTGATGTAGTCTGTGGTCAGGTCTTTATTATAAGCAATTTGCTTGCAACAGAGCTGTAGTTAAGGCCTTGTGAACAAACTATATAATTACATTATCTGCAAAGAATTTGATAGTGAGTTAAGCCAACAAAGACAATTTTTGGGGGGGTACTGGGGATTGAGCTCAGGGCATTTGATCACTAAGTCACATCCCCAGCCCTATTTTGTATTTTATTTAGAGACAGGGTCTCACTGAGTTGCTTAGGGCCTTGCTAAATTGCTGAGGCTGGCTTTGAACTTACTATTCTCCTGCCTCAGCCTCCCGAGCCACTGGGATTACAGGTGTGTGCCACCACACCTGGTCAAAGACAGTTTTTAATTCATATTGTTTAACCATCTTGGTTCCATTTGGTAGTGGCCTAAGCAAATTCTTTTTTTTTTTTTTTTGGTGATTATTCAGGTTTATCTTTTTAATTAAATTTGAACCCTGAAATGAGCAACATGTAGAGTGAACCCTAATATCAGTTATGGATTTTGGATGCTAATGACTGTCAATGTAAGTTCATTGATTGCAGAAAATGTGCCATGTTGTTATGGTTTATATATTTGGTGTTCCCCAAAAGCTCATGTGTGAGACCGTGCAGTGATCGGATTGTGAGAAGTGAAATGATTGGGTTTTGATAGCCAAAACCCAATTCACCCAATCAGTGAATTAACTCCTGATAAGGATTAACCAAATGGTAACTGTAGATAGGTAGGGTGTGGCTAGAGGAGGTGGGTTCCTGGAGCGTGCCTTTGGGGTTTTTATTTTGTGCTTGTTGAGCAGAGCTCTCTCTCTGTGTCCTGGTGTGTGGAGTCTTTAGTTGCTTTCCTCCGTCACACTCTTTGCCATGATAGTCAGCCTCACCTCAAGCCCCAAGGAATGGAGCCAGCTGTCTATGGACTGAGAACTTCTGAAACTGTGAGCCCCCAAATAAACATTTCTTACCTTAAAATTGTTCTTGTCAGGTCTTTTAGTCACAACGATGAAAAAACGGATTGAAATCCATGTTGATGATAGACGTAGATTGTGGGGGACAAGGTGTGGGGGGTGGGGGGCAGAGGGCATATGGGAACAGTATACTTTTTGTTCATTTTGGTGTGAACCTAAAACTGCTCTAAAAATATCAAGTCCAGGGGCTGGGGTTGTGGCTCAAGTGGTAGAGTGCTTGCCTGCAAATGTGAGGCACTGAGTTCGATCCTCAATACCACATAAAAATAAAATAAAGATATTTGTATCCACCTAAAAAAACCCTAAAAAATCAATATTAAAAAAATCAAGTCCAATTTTTAAAAAAATTAATAGAAGTAGAGAACTGCAAAAGCCTGAGGGCTCTGTCTAGGTAACTTCACGAGAGAATTCCTAAGTAGGTGGTGAATGTGGGATATCTCTTCACTGTGCAGTCTGGGGCAATGGGGAATCCTGGTTCTTCTAGCTGCATGAGGAGAAGAGAGAGGTTCCTTGGACATAACAGACTCTGTTGGGGTGTGAGAAGAGGCAAACAATGAGAGCACAACAGTGGAAGGACCTTAGAGTTAGAAAAAAGCATTACAGAGTTCTAGAAATGCAGAGCTCATTGTCCTGTACATCAGCCCTGTGTATCCACTGACACATCCACAGATTCAAGCAACCATGGATTGAAAATATTTTTTAAAAGCTGCATTTGCACTGAACATGTGCAGACTATTTTCTTGTCATCATTTCCTAAACAATACAGTATAACAACTATTTAATAGCATTTACATTGTTTTAGTTATTACAAAGTAATCTAGAGATGATTTAAAGTATATAGGAAATGTTCGTGGCTGGGCAGAATTAATATGGTCAAAATGGCCATCCTACCAAAAGCAACATACAGATTCAAAGAAATCTCCGAAAAAATACCAATGGCATTCTTCACAGAGCTAGAAAAAAAAAAAGGCCTTAAATTCATTTGGAAGAATAATAAGAGACCCAGAACAGCCAGAGCAATTCTGAGCAAGAAGAGCAATGATGGCAGCATCACAGTGTATGATCTTAAAATCATCCTAGAGAGTTATAGTAACAAAAAGCTAATGGTATCGGCATCAAAAGAGACATGAAGACTAATGGAATAGAAAAGAAGACACAGACATAAACCTTCATACTTACAGCTATCTTATATTTGATAAAGATGCCAAAAATATATTTTTTAGAGAAAAGACAGACTTTTAAACAAACGATGCTGGGAAAACTGGATATCCATATGTACAAAGAATGAACTTAAATTCTGATCTCTCACCCAGCACAAAAGTTATATCGAAATGGAGCAGAGGCTTAGGAATTAGACCAGAAAACTGTTGGAAGAAAACATAGGTCAACACTCCATCACATAGTTCCAGCTGCTTACTTCCTCAACAAGACCCCTAAAGTGTGAGAAATAAAACCAAGAATCATAAGTGGAATGCCATCAAATTAGAAAGGTTCTGCACAGCAAAGGAAATGACTAAGAGCATGAAGAGAGAGAGCTACAGAATGAGAAAAAAAAATCTTGGCCAACTATTCCCTTGACAGGAGATTAATATCCAGAATATATAAAGAACTCAAAAAACTCAATGCCAAAAACCCAAATAACCCAGTCAATAAATGGGCAAAAGAACTCGACGGACATTTCTTAAAAGAATAAACACAAATGGCCAACAAATATGTGAAAAAATGCTTATCTTCTCTACCAATCAGGGAAATACAAGTTGAAACTACACTAAGATTTCATCTCAGCAACTTAGCAAGACCCTGTCTCAAAATAAAAAATAAAAAAGACTGGGAATATATCTTACTGTAGATGCCATTCTCCAATCAGAATGGCAATTATCAAAAACACAAATAATAGTAAATGAGCATGTGGGGGAAAAGGCACACTGATACTTTGCTGGTGGCACTGCAAGTTAATACAAGCACTTTGGAAAGCAGAGTGGAGATTCCTCAAAACAGTAGGAATGGGTCCACTACATGACCTAGCTATCCCACTTCTCAGTATTTATCCAAAAGAGCTAAAATCAGTGTACTATAGCACTACAGCCACTCCAGTGTTCATAGCAGAAAAATTCACAATAGACAAATTGTGGAATCAACTCAGATGCCATCAATACATGGGTGGATCAAGAAAATGTGGTATATGTACACAATGGATTGGTTTTTACTCAGTCATAAAAAAAGAATGAAATAATAGCATTTGCCCATAAGTGGATAGAAATGGAGAAAATCATGCTAAGTGAAATAAACCAAGCCCAGAAAATCAAGAGTCCATTTTTTTTCTCATATGTGGAAATTAGAGCAAAATAAGGAAAGAAGGCAGTGAGGGAGGCTATCGAATACCATAAAGATATAGGGAAGATCAGTGGAGTAGAAGTAGGAGAATGAGAGGGAGATAGGAAGGAAGAGATAGGGAAAGAAATACAGAATAATTTAACAAAATAATGTTACATGCATATATTAATGTATCAGATGGAATTTCTTTATGTATACATAGAAAGTTCCAATAAAAGGTAAATAAGTGAACCAACGAAAGGAAAATCAGTAAAGGAAGGAGAATGGAGGAGGAAGAGAAGAGGGAAAGGGTAGGCAATTTGGAATCAAATTCTTTGCATGTATGATTTGGTCAAAATGTACCCAACTATTATATATAACTCAAATGTGCTAGTAAAAAAATAGTATATGGGAGAATGTGCATAGGCTATGTGCAAACACTATGCCAGTGAATGTAAGGGACTTTAGCATCTGTGGATTTTGGTGTCATCATGGGGTTCTGGAACTCATCCACCATGGATACTGTACTGATGAGGGTTGAACCCCTCTTTCTATGCCTTGCTTTCCAAAAACCCCATTAATGGATATCTTCCCTTAAGAATGCATCTTGAGGCCATGGTGGTGCATGCCTGTAACCCCAACAACTCAGGAGGTTGAGGCAGGAGGATCACAAGTTCAAGGTCAGCTTTCAGCAGTTTAAGAGATATTGTCAGCAACTTAGCAAGACTCTGTCTCAAAATAAATAAATAAATAAATAAAAAGGACTGGGAATGTCGCTCAGTGATGAAGCACCACTAGGTTCAATTTCTAGTGCCCCCCTCGAAAAAAAGAATGCATCTTGATTTTGTAATAGAAGTTGATTATTAAGACATTTTTCTTTCTTATTTTGAGGTTTAAGACACAAAGAAAAAAATATGCATATTAATCAAAGAAAAAATATGCATATTAATCTGTTAAATGCAAGGGGATAGTACTGTACATTGTTGTTCAGACTCTCTCTATTTTTTTTTAAAGAGAGAGAGAGAGAGAGAGAATTTTTTAATATTTATTTTCCATTTCCCGGGGGACACATCATCATTGTTTGTATGTGGTGCTGAGGATCGAAACGGCTACCGCTTGAGCCACATCCCCAGCCCCAAGACTCTCTCTATTTTTGTTTTTTATTTTTGTTGATAAATGTACCAGTGAAGCATGTACTCTGGAATACACATGCCCTTTTGCTCTTGTAGGCCTCATAGACTTATATACGCTCTGCTGTTCCTTATGCCTTTATCTCTAAACTCATTTGGCGGTTCCTTTTTCGTTTTTACTAATCTTGCTGAGTATTTGCCTTTGAGACTTAATATTAAAAGCTGTCATGAGCCGGGTGCCTGTAATCCCAGAGGCTTGGGAGGGTGAGACAGGAGGAATGAGAGTTCAAAGCCAGCAAAAGTGAGACATTTTTTTAAGCAACTCAGTGAGATCCTGCCTCTAAATAAAATACAAAATAGGGCTGGGAATGTGCCTCAGTGGTTGAGTGCCCCTGAGTTCAATCCCCAGTACCAAAACAAAAAAACAAACAAACAAAACCCAAAAATCTATATTATGAAAAAAGTCCTGAAAAACAATGAAAACAATATTATACTGAGACTTGGGATCAAGTTTCTTTGATATTTCTCTATGATTGATTTCTTCAGGCCTTACTGCCCCTGATCTTGTATATTTTGTTGGTCTCAGACTTATTTACATTAGTTTAGGAGTCTGGGGCCAATAATGTAATTTCTTTGGAGAACTAGATGACTTGTCTAGATGACATGTGATTAGAAGGAACTAAATGAGCCAGGGAATGAGAATCCCTGATCAGTCTTTTGGTTGCTTTCTTGTAGTTTATAGTGAAATCAATTAAGTCCTCTTTGCATAATTTTTCTTATAAATCTGGAATCACCTATACCAATCATATTGCTGAGTATAAAATAAAATTTATATGCATTTGTTTGCAGTAGAACAAAATAAATATTGTGGATTCAGCTGTCATACTTTTAGAAGAAAAAACAATATTCACTTTTTTGGAATGCATTATTCAAAAAACCCTTGGAATTTCTTTTTTATATAACCTCTTCATTTAGAAATTTGTCTCTCTTTTTTTTTAAAGAGAGAGTGAGAGAGAGAGAGAGAATTATATAATATTTATTTTTTAGTTCTCGGCGGGCACAACATCTTTGTTTGTATATGGTGCTGGGGATCAAACCTGGGTCGCACGCATGCCAGGTGAGCGCGCTACCACTTGAGTCACATCCCCAGCCCCTAGAAATTTGTCTCTTAACAGAAGATATAGCTTCAAAATTTTTTCTTGCATCCTAAACTATCAGTCACAGAGAAATTCAATGAATGCTTAAGAAACTAGTTATTACCTCCTATATCCTTGGATTCTTTTTACTTTATAGTTCTTTCTACTTATCATAATATTTTATTATTTTCTCCATGCTCAATAGAATATCTATGATGTCTATGTCTGATATCTTACCCTTTCTGTGTTGTGGCATTGTGTGATCTATTGCTGACACTGTCTTGCTAATCTATCTGAAAATATTTGTCTCTATACTACTCAGACTGAACTTCTGGAATTCTTGATACATCAAAATTCTACATATACCTTTTTTAAGTGATAAATATTGATTTCAAATGGTAGTTCATTATTTAATTTTTTCATTTGTTTTAGTTTTTAAATAAAAAACTAACACTTCTTCTTCAAAAGAATTATGGGACCATGGGCTGTGGGTAGAGCTCAATGGTACAGTGCTTGTCTAGCTTGCATGACGCCCTGGGTTCAATCCCCAGCAGCACCACATCATCTTCATCATCATCATCATTATCAAACAGTGGACCAAATTTTAGGAAATCAGAGTGTTTCCTGTGTGAGTACTTACAATATATACTATCAGTTAATTTTTAGCTGGCTCATGCAGGAGCAATACACTATTTTATACAATTCTATATTTAACAATTTATAGGGCACAAGCCATAAAGTAGAACTGGGCATCAGACTTAGTGTTAGAGAAAACTGCTTCATCATGAGGAGGGGTCCCGAGAGAGGGGCTTGGGTAGCCAAGTAGTTGGAGAGGCACCAAAGTAGAGGGGGGTAGATGGTGGTAGTGAGATGTTCTGAGAGTTATGCTATGTGTGTGTCACACACATATATGCAGGTGCTAGGGATGGAACTCAAGGACTTACATATGCTAGTCAAGCACTGTACATTCCCAGGCCATTTTTATTCTATTTTGAGATACGGTCTTGCTAAGTCACCCAGACTGGCCTTTAACTTGTGATTCTCCAGTTTCCATCTCCAGAGTTGTGAGGACTACAGGTGTGCCACCAAGGCTGACTTATTTTAATATCTTTACAGCAGCATGACTACACTAAAAATGACCCATCTGGCCACCAGAATGGATTCGTTCTGATGTTTGAAGCCAAGGTTCTAGGTTTCACTTTGATGCAGGTCAGTTGACAGATACAGAACTGACAATGAGGCACAGCACTGAGGCTTGACCACGAGAAAAGAGCTCAGAGTTTGGACTGAGAAAGATCTCGTTGGGATCCCTTCTTTATTGCGTAACAGCTTTGAAATCCTGGAAAGATTTCTTATGCCCCGTGAATATCTGTTTCATTTTCTGTGGAGGGGGACAGTGATGCCCTCCTTGTGGGGTTGCTGGATAGTTACAGGTAGCATGGGAAAAGCACCTGGCACGGTATTTTGCCTTTATAGGAGGGGCACAGTCACTGAGAGTGGTTGCCATCATTTCCTTCCTGTGGTCCCATTCTCTTGGGCTGCTCTTTTCTTCTTGGAAAACCTTTTCTTAGGCTCTTCTGCTCATGCCCCAAACACTGGTGCTCCTTGGGATTCTTTCCCAGTGTCTTGTTCTCTCTTTTCTCCTACAGTCTCATCTACAGCCACAACTTATGTCATACCTTTTGCAATAACTTTCTATTCTGAATCATGTTCCAGTATTTCTCCTGAGCAACAAATCCAATGTGTGTGTGTGTGTGTGTGTGTGTGTGTGTGTGTGTGTGTGAGAGAGAGAGAGAGAGAGAGAGAGAGAGAGAGAGAGAGAGAGAGAGAGATGGAGGATTGAACACAGGGCATCTTTTTTTGGGGGGGTGGGTACTGGGGATTGAACTCAGGGGCACTCAACCACTGAGCCATATCCTCAGCCCTATTTTGTATCTTATTTAGAGACAGGGTCTCATTGAGTTGCTTAGTGCCTCAATTTTGCTGAGGTTGGCTTTGAACTAGCGATCCTCCTGCCTCAGCCTCCCAAGCTGCTAGTCAATTCCAAATTCTTACTAGAGTTCACTGCTTGGTTATCCTACAGGCATCTCAGACTTCATATATCCACAGCTGAAATCGCCATCTTCCCCATAGCCAGACTCTTTTCCTGCCTTTCCTACTTTGGCTAAAGGTGGCACCATTCACTTATGTTCTTAAGCCGGGAGCCTGGGAATAGCCTTTGAACATTCACTATCACTTTTATACCAAGCATGTCACCCATTTCTGTCAATTTTACCTCTTGGTGTGTGTGTGTGTGTGTGTGTGTGTGTGTGTGTGTGTGTGTGTGTGTGTTTTATTGGAGGTTGAGCTACATGCCTGGCCCTGTTATTTTTTTATATTTAGTCAGGGTCTTGCTAAGTTGCTCTGGCTGGCCTTAGAACTTGTGATCCTCTTGTCTCAGCCTCCCAGATTGCTAGGATTACAGGTATAATATAATCAGTCTCCCAAATTGCTGGGATTACAGGTTTGCACCACTACATTTTGGCCTCAGTTTTACCATGTAAGTATCTTTTATCTATTCTCTCTTACTTCAGGTCCCCATTCTCTCTCTGCTATTAACTAGCTTTCCCTTGTTTTCAGTATCAACCTCCTCCAGATTATCCATTAGAAAGACAAGAGAATACTTTTTTTTAAATATCATCATCTTTAAAAATTTTCATTATCCCCAAATGAGTATTCATCATAAAAAGATCAGGAAATACAGATAAATTAATTTATAAGAAATAAAAACTCCAGATAAATTAATATAAGAAATAAAAACTCCCAGTAATCCACAAACCAGATAAAGCAGCTGCTCAAAATTCTGTGTATGTTCTTTCACACTATTTTAAGTACATAAATCACATAGTGGCATGTAAATTTGAAACCTTGTAGTTTTTGAATCCTCTATGATGTGAAATTGAACATAAACTGAACTAAGGTTTGCAGTCTGACCTGCACTGGACAATCAATGATGCATATGCTGTGCTCCTAAATTAAAGCCAGGCCATTGGGTGGTGACTGATTATTGGTTGAATTTATTATAGGGACCATCTGGCCACATGCTTTTATTAATGTTATGCTTTTTCATGAAAAAAGAAAAAAGAGAGAGAGATGTACCTGCTGTCAGTCATCCTAGGATGTGAAACTTGGAAAGTAGGCTTGGGTGAGGTAAAAGGCTTTAATTTTTTTTTCTTTTTCTTTTTTTTTTTTTTTTGATACCAGGGATGAAACCCAGGGGGGCTTAACCACTGAGTCACATTCCTATCCCTTTTTTATATTTACCTAGAGACAATATCTCGCTAAATTGCTTAGGGCCTTGCTAAGTTGCTGAGGCTGGCTTTGAACTTGCAATCCTCCTGCCTCAGCCTCTCGAGCTGCTGGGATCACAGGCGTGCATTACTGTGTCTGGCAGGCTTTTCTTTTTCTAACACAAGATGTATCTTTGGTCCAAACTCTAAGCAGTGAGATGCTAAGAGTATTTCCAGTGAATTAACAGATGTGGCTACCTGAAGGAGGTTGAGAGCAATCAGCCTTTTTACCAAGAATATTCCTGGCCATGAACAGTAGGATTCCCCAAACGACAGTGATACTGAATGAAAGTTACAATGTGGGGAATTAAGGAAGGAGTCTGCTAGATACTTGAGACAAAATCAAAGACTGAGAAATGCAACTAGAAAGGCTAGCTAGACCAAGATAACCAATAAATAATGTAGTCAAAATAGACTTGGTGTCTGGCCACTTAAATTCAGTGGTAGTAGAGATTGAATAAGAGAAGCAGACAATGGACTCCTCTTCAGTACCAATCGAACTTAATTTACTTGCATTTTATAACCCTGTGTGTGGCAATAAATTATCCAAATGACCTTTAAGAGGTAAAATCTTCTTGAAGTGTTTTTTTTTTTTTTTTAAATCTGGGTAATAGAAAAAAAGCCTTCCTACACAATAGGTGGCCATGTACATCTATTTTATTTCTTTGCTTGGTCATTCACAAGTTTTTAGAGTGGTGAAGTTTTTTTTTTTATAATTACTGGACTCCCCACACAATATTTCCCTGTTGCCTTCAGGGATGATGGTGCTTTGGGTCTTTTCTTATGACCTATCATCCTGTGGAGGAATTTTCATCTCTCCAGATGAAATCTGTCTTGATGATACTTCCCTGTTTTACTAGTCGAAAGTAGATCTGAGATTTCCTGTCTCAAAAGGCATCTTATATACCTATTATCTTAGCCTAATATTCTTGGAGATGGCAGTTAACATAGTATATTTAAATAGTTAAGTTTTTGCTTTGCATGTGTTGGTCTCTGAAAAGACATTGATCATTTATATTATGTAGATCAGGGAAAAGATGTTTTACATTATTGTAAAAATAAGTACAGACATCCTATTCTTTTTTTTTTTAACCAGGTTAAATTCTTTTTTTTTGAAATTCTTTTTTTTTATTGGTTGTTCACAACATTACAAAGCTCTTGACATATAATATTTCATACATTAGATTGAAGTGAGTTATGAACTCCCAATTTTACCCCAAATGCAGATTGCAGAATCACGTCAGTTATCTTAAAGCGGTTTTTTTTCACTGTTGTATAAAAGATTCCTACTTGAATTGTTTCTTTTTTTTTTTTAAAGAGAGAGAGAAAATTTTTTTAATATTTATTTTTTAGTTTTCAGCGGACACAACATCTTTGTTAGTATGTGGTGCTGAGGATGGAGCCCGGGCCGCATGCATGCCAGGCGATCGCGCTACCGCTTGAGCCACATCCCCAGCCCCCTTGAATTGTTTCTTAAAAATATTCTTTTCACAGATAAGACAGGTTCTTTTTTGGTCTTTTTATAAGTATTTTGTATTTATAAATATGGAGCGGGGATATTTTTAGTTTCTATAGTACCAAGATTATGTCTGAACTTTTTATGATGGAATACTATACACCAAGATAATTTCTGTTTTATAAATTGTTTTGTGTTGAATAAGTTGGATTAGATATATTCATGTATACTAGAATTTAAGTATTTTTCTTCTAAAGCCCATGGTAGCAGATTATTTATACCAGTGGTTCTCCAATTTAACATCCATTTAAATTGCCTGGAAGGTGCCAGATCCACCCTGAATTTCTGATTCACTAGATCTTGGAGGAGCCAAAATTTTTTCTTTCTAGCAAGTTCTTAGCTGATATGGATGCTCTGGCCTGGAGACGCCACTGGGTTTCAACATCAGAGGCATGATCTTCAGAAGACCTGCCTGGATACTGGAAAGTTTCTGTGGCTAACAGGTACAGACGGGGATCCCTCATGAATGTCCAGTTCTAAATCCTCAGGTGTTGTATCCCCATTTAATTTCATGATCTTTGGAATTCTGTTCCAGGTGATGGGGAGAGGGCAGATGAATTATCCCCAGGTAGGCTACTGAAGAGGAGAAGCGGATGCCAAAGGGTTTGTTAGTTTAGTTTTTTCCAAGTTGAATTAGAAGACCAGGTGGAGATGTGTTGAAGGCAAGCCCATACATGGACCATACCTAGGAGTCTGAACAAGGGCTCAGAGAGAAGGGAAAAGAACAACTTATTGACCACTTAGGGACAGGTACCTTCATTGACTCATTCCATCAATCCACACCAGTTTCTTGAGGGTAGACAGTAAAGTTCTCATTTTTATAGATGAAGAAGGAAACTGAGATTCAGAAGACTAAGTGACTGGTTACAAGCAGCATGGCAGCAACTTGTAGTTGTCTGGGATCCCAAATGGAACCCTAACATCTGTTTCTAAACTCTGTATTGCATCTGTGGATGAGAGTTTGAGAAAGGAAGGTCACATACTGCAAAAGGGCCAGGTAGGTTAAAGACTCAGAAAAGGCCAATTATAATTGCTGTTTGAAAAAACCTTTAGGGGCTGGGGTTGTGGCTCAGTGGTATTGTGCTTGCCTTGCATGTGTGGGGCACTGGGTTTGATCCCCAGCACCACATAAATAAATAAAATAATAAAATAAAAGTATTATGTCCATCTACAACTAAAAAAATTTAAAAAAAGAAAACCTTTAGTATTTTGGTTGAGAACTTAAGTTCCCCATCTACAGAAGGGAAGGAAGGACAGGCAACAGTGAAGACTCTATTAATTTAATTTGTGGTATTGAGGATCAAGCCCAGGGCCTTGCACATGCTAAGGAATCACTGTACCACTGAGCTATATTCCAAGTCCTAAGACTCACTTTTTTTTTCTTTAATATTTTTTAGTTCTACACAGGCACAATATCTTTATTTTGCTTTTATTTTAATGTGGTGCTGAGGATCGAACCCAGTGCTTCAGATGTGCGAGGCAAGTGCTCTGCCACTGAGCCACAACCCCAGCCCTAAGACACACTTTTGAAAAGATTTTCCTTTTTAAAAAGAAAAAAGTCAGAGATTGACATCTTGAGGATTAAGCTCTTTCCCCAATGTAGGTAGTCATGCAAATTGGTAGATTGTTTATTCAGACATGGTCCATTAAAAGACTGTTGCAAGGTTTTTGAGTACATGGGGTTGGTGTTATTTTTCCCATCTCTGCTTCTGTTGGAACACTTACAAACAAGCAGGGTATTCCAGTCTTGTCAGGCTTCTCCTGCCAAGCATGCTTAATTATGTAACTGGGTGAGGTATGCATTGCCTCTTACATAAGAACCGGTTTTGCTGTCATTTATCAAGCTGATTGGGCTACTTCTCTTCTGCTTGTGTGTACGTGCTACAGGGGGTGGTGAGAGTACTGGTAAAAGCATTACTTAAATGGCTTTCAGTTTTAGTTTGGGATTTAGAGTGATGAGCTAAAGTTCATTCTTAACACATTTAACTCCAAGGAAATCAACTCCATTATATTTAAGGATTGGAAGTATTTAGAGAGTTACCCAAAACATGAACTATCAAGCCATTGATTCATGTACGTTGATCCATTTATATAAAAGTGAATATGAAGTATCAATTCATTTGTGCTCAGAACTCATTATTTTATCATTTGATTTTGGAGTTATAGAGGAGATGACTTATAAATGACTATAGTTTTTCCTGCATCATGACAGTTAAAAGATTCTTAGTTGATTCCTTACTCAACTCCTAAATATTTAACAGATATAGCCAAGATAGTGAATAGCATATTAAAGATGAATCTCCTGTGGCTCCAATTCTTTCTAGAACCAGGTAGATTATAAAGTAATTAATGCCCTCATCTCTCAGTATCTGTAGGGGATTGGTTTCAGAAATCCCTAAGGAAACCAAAATCTGATGATGTTTCAGGCTGTTATGTAAAATGATATAGTATTTGTATATAACTTATACACATCTTCCTGTATTCTTTAAATTATCTCTAGGCTATTTATAATAACTAATACAATGTAAATGTTATGTAAGTAGTTGTTCTACTGTATTGTTTAGGAAATAATGACAAGAAAAAAAAATCTGCACATTCAGAATTTTCCCCCCATATTTTTGATCCCTTGGTGGTTGAATCTACTAATATGGGACCCATAGATACAGAGGGCTTACTGTATATTATAGAGGTACCAAACTGTATCTAAAGGAAAATGATATTGTTGACATCACTTGCTTTATATAAATTTGAAATAGATCTTGGAAAATATTTATGGATTTTTTTTCTTTTGTGTGAAGCATATTCTAGCTAACTTTTCAAAACTACTAAGAATTCTCCCTGAGGATTAGTTTGGAGTGTGCTTGTGAACATCTGTTCTTTATATTCTTCACCACCCTGAGGACTCAAAAGTATGCAGACACTCAAACTTAACCTAAAGTCTGTCCTGTGTAGGGGAAATTTAGCAGCTCTCCATGCAAGATGTTTTGGGGGCTGGGGGTTGGCAATACGAGGGGAATGAACTGAGGGACACACTACCATTGAGCCATATCTCTAACCCTTTTAGTATTTTTATTTTGAGACAGGATCTCTCTAAGTTGCTCAGGCTGGCCTCAAATTTTTTAATCCTTATGTCTCAGCCTCCTGAGTTGCTGGGATTACAGTGTGTGCCATGAAGTCCAGCTCTACATAAGATTTTTTTATTATTATTGTTTTTTTATGGACTAATGGCAGTAGTGGCCCTATCCTATGCCACCTGAAAGAAATATCAAATATTAGAGCACTGCTTTGGGTTATGCATACCAAACAGATAAAATACCCCTGGAACCTGCTTGAATCTACTACATATATATGATACCATAATATCTCTTTGTTTTAGTTTCCTTATCTATAAAATGAGTATAATGATAGCACCCACCTTGTACAGTTGTTATGAGGAGTTAAGTATTGATGAATATAAATGCCTGCTATAGAGTAGGCCCACAATTAAATGGAATAAGCCATTTTCCATGAAGCTATCAGCAAAGAGTGACAGAAAAGTGGGATTCAAATTGGGATTAAGTTTTGCAGCACAGTCAGAGAAGATGGCATTGGGCCAGAGGAAGCTGCCTGGAGGGGCACAGCATGACTAAGAGTGACTCCATTGGCTCAGGTGGGCACCTCTCATGGAGAGGTGTGTGGCCAGGGTAAGGCAGGATGGTACCATGCATTCCCTTCAACTATGCTTTGCCTTTGGACTCTTGTGATCTCTGAGCATGAGCCCCAGCTTTGACAGCCTTTGAAGGATGTCACCTAGAGGTACAAGGGACTCTAGTTGTTTTCCACGCTCTCAATTCTTCTCTTTTATCTTGTATGGGAACCAAATCACTTTATTTACCTATTTAAACACATGTAGACAGATACTTTTTTAAACCAACCATTCTAATCAAAGAATCACAATGCCTCCTCCGGATGTATATTTAGAAATGTTGCCATGGTCACTGTTTCCAGTTGAGTGTCTGTCATTTGGCCATTGCAGCATGACAGTATATAATGAGAATATTCCAATAGTCATATCACATCATGTTTGGCCAATATGGTGGGAGGGGGATGAGGAGCCCAGAAGGGTCTGTTACTGATGGTAGCAACTTTGCTGATTGCTTTATGATTTTAATTTAATTGGGCAAGTCACTGGCCTCTTGGGAATTTTTTTTTTTTTTTTTTTTTTTTTTGTAAAAGGAGCTTGCAGAGTGAGTTTCTAGAGCCACTTTAGGCTCCCGTGTTCTATTTGGTTGATATGACCCCAGTCATGAAGATATTCCCTGACTTTAGGGCTGCTAATGCATTTTTCCATATCCATTACACACACACACACACACACACACACACACACACACACACAATTCTACTCAAAAACAATTTCCAATAGATTTGATCTAGTGACCCTGAAGCTGCTGTTACAGTTGTGCATGCTCTGGGCTCCATACCTTTGCCCTCCCACTTGAGGGCAGGCTTTGCAGTTATTTCCTTCCTGAGTGCTCCCAAAATGCAAACCAGTTCATCAGAAAAATTCTTAGGCCTATAAAACTTTATGATTAGCCTATGCAGGAAATGTCTGACCAGGGAGAGATTGCATTACATAAATACTATCTAGCACTCTTCTGTCATGTACCACTGACAATTGCTGATACAATAAGAGCTCAGTAATAATTTGGACAGGGTCATTTTCCAGACCTGATCATGAAAACATTTTCTAGGCATCTGGCAACATTGCTTCATGAAGTTTATTAGCACATTGCCTAGCAACTGTGGAGAGAAGACATGCAAAGAAAATTACTCATATGGGATTATGGGGTTGCTGTGAAATTGCAAAATTGGTTGTTTTGAGTGTATTTTGGGAATCACAAAATGATCAGCAAGGAAGGTTAAGGCTGATTCTGTTAGTGACTAGAGAAATTCTAGGGCAAATATAAAGGAACTCATGGACAGTATATCAGACACTGATGGGATTTGCTATCTGTATATTTCTAGCAGTTCACTGTGTAAACTTCTTGATATTCTACATCTGGAGAAAATGAGCTTGTAATGGCTGCATCAAAGACTTTGTGAATTATTTTGTAGACTTGTAGATAGAGATTGTCCAGTACTCTGTCTTTCTCCACTTCAACTTCATCACATTGAGTTGCTTCAAATGCTTTTTAAGATAGAGAGTAGATACCTATATACATTAATAACTCCCATACTCTAATAAATGTCATCAACAAATGTTTTAAGTGGAAATGTGTTCCCCTTGTCTGTGAGAAAAGCCTACATAGATCTTCTTGAGAAAATTAGTTTAAAATATTCCATTTTCATTTTGTCACTGTGGTTTGCAGACCTGGAAGACTTAAATCATCAAAATACATAAAACAAGAAATTTTCCTCATACAAGTAACATATTTTCTTTAGCTCATTAGGACTGAATGCTGTCAAAGAACTTTAATGGAAATACTAAATTCTAAAATATTTTATAAATATGTTTTTCAATATCAGATGATTGAAAGTCAGGAATAGTTCATTTACTAATAATCCAAGCAGTGTATCAATGTACATTCTCTCTTTCTGAGATCTTTATAAGGCCCAGGAATACATAACAAATCAACCTGATTTATAAATTATTTTAAGGTTTCATCTTAAAGGGTGTATTTAAATATATTTGCATGTTTTGAGTTATTTTAAAATTATAAAATAAAATAGGATAGACAAAGAAAGAGTATGGATGATAGTATAATAAGTATCTAACATACTGATGATCTGTTTAAGAAGATCACAAACACAATCTGGGCCCCTGTGAAACTAACCACTTTTACTTTCCCTCCATCTCGTGCTGTCCAGTGTTCATACTTATACATACACAGTTCATGCATATACAGCCTTAAAAAATTCATGGGATTTGAGAATGTTTTAATTTTTATTTGTTGTTCCAAACTGTATACATCCCTATTTTAAACCACGTTTTAATACATTATAATTGTACATAAATGATGGATTTGTTGTTAAATATTCTTACACATATAGGAATATAACAATAAAATTTCACCAATATAACTTCCCACCATTTTCCTGCTCCTTCCTCCCCGCCAACCTCTCAGTCCCTTTCCTCTACTGATCTCCCACTGATTTTCAAGAGGCTATAACTTCCCATTCTTGCAGTTGTACATGATGTGGAGTTATGCTGGTAGTATATTCATATATGAACATAGGACATTTATGTCTGATTCATTCTACTGTCTTTCTTATTCCCCTCCCCAACTCCTTTTCCTTCATTCCCCTTTGTCTAATCTTCTGAACTTCTATTCTCCCTCTGCCTTGTTCTGTGTTAGCATCTGCTAACCTTCTACCTTTGGTTTTGGGGATTGGCTTATTTCTCTTAGCATGATAGTGTTCTGTTCATCCATTTATTGGCAAGTGCCATAATTTTATTTTTTTTAATGGATGAGTAATATTCCCTTGTATATATATATACCAAATATTTTTATCCATTAATCTGTTGAAAGACATCTAGGTTAGTTCCATAGCTTAGCTATTGTAGTTGAGCTGCTATAAACATTGATGTGGCCACATCATTGTAGTATGCTATATTTTTTTGTAGTATGTTATTTTAACTCCTTTATATACCAAGGAGAGGTTTAACCAGGTCAAATGGTGGTTCAATTCCTAGTTTTTTTGAAGAATCTCCATCCTACTTTCCAGAGTGGTTGTAACAATTTGCAGTTCCATTAGCAATGTATGAATATACCTTTCCCCCACATCCTCACCAACATTTATTTGTTGTCTTGATTGTTGCCATTCTGATTAGAATGAGATAAATCTTTGTGTAGTTTAAATTTCCATTCTCTAATTGCTAGAGATGCTAAACATTTTTTCATATATTTGTTGAACATTTGTATTTCTTCTTCTGTGAAGTGCCTATTCAGTTCCTTTGCCCATTTATTGATTGTTAAGTTTTTTGAGTTTTTTATATATCCCGAGTTAATATTCTTAATGATTTGCAAGAATTCTTTATAATATTTTATCATTAATTCTTTTCTCCAAATCTATCATTTGTTTTAATTTTTTTAGTTGTAGACGGACACTATATTTTTATTTATTTATTTATTTTTATATGGTGCTGAGATTCAAACCCAGTGCTTCACTCATGCAAGGCAAGTGATCTACCACTGAGCTACAACCCCAGTCCCATTTGTTTTAATTTTTAAACATTTTTTAAATTTACAAACCATTTATTATTTGAAAAAATTTGTTTTTCATACTTTGCAATCAAGTTTTACATTAAAGTTCTCCCCTTTTATTTAACTTTTAATCTATCTGCAACTAAATTTTGTAAATTATGTGAGGTACAGGTAGAGATTTAAATTTGCTTTATTTTCCTATGTGAATACTTTTCTAGTATAACTTATTGAATAAAACTTTCCTGTAATGGAAATGGGCAAGTTTATTAAGCTCATTCAGGTTTGTTTTTCTTTTTAAACCTATGAGTCAGGTTATTACCAATTCTGAGAAAACTGAAGACAATGTTTTTGAGTGTTTTATTTCCTATTCTGATTTAATTTTCTTTTTCTGGAATTTGCATTAGAATTATATTTTACCTTCTCATTCTATCATCCATATTTTAAGATCTTTTTCATATTTCTTATATTTTTGATTCTCTCTCTTGCCTTCTGTGCAAGACAATTTGAGTTTTCTCTTACTAATTCTTTAACTGTGTCTTTTAACATTTCACCAACTTGTTTCAACGATAGCTTTCATTTATGTAGGTTCTGTTGTTTCTTTTTCAAATCGATTTTGTCTTTTTTGTAATGTTATTTTTTAGATGTTCAATTTTTCTTTAGTCAGTTACATATACTTATTTCTTGTGCTCACTTCAATAGCATGCATACTAAAATTGGAATGGTACAGAGAAGAATAGGTGACACACAAATCCATGAAGCATTTCACATTTATTCAATGGATCAATGGATAAAGAAGACAGACTGCATTTCCAGAGGATGAAAAAATGGACCCTACTATGGAATACTATTCATCTATAAAAATAATGATGTGCTGTCAATTTCAACATGGATGAACCTGGAAGACATTGTGTTAAAAGAAATAAGCCAGGAACAGAAAGACAAATGCAGCATGAACTCATGTGAAATAAAAACATTCATCTCATAGAAATTGAGAATAGAATATTGGTTATTAAAGGCTGGGGAGGGTATAGCAGTAGGATGGGAAGACATTGGTCAATGGATACAATGTTACAGAAAGGTAGGAGGAACAAGTTCTGATGTCTTATTGCATAATAGGGTGATTATAGTTAATGATAATAAATCATCTATTTCAAAATAGCTAGAAGAGAGAATTTTAATTTTAATTTCTCTCATCACAAAGAAATGATTAAATGTTTAAAGTGATGGATATGCCAATTACCCTAATTTGATCATTACACAGTTGTATATATGTATCAAAATATCACATGGTATCCCATAAATATCTACAACAATTGTGTCATCAAAAATAAAATAAAACTTTAAAATAGTCATTTCTTATTTCTGATAATTCTATTATCTTATTTCTTCCCATTATGTGTTCAGTAGATTGATTTTCTTGTTTATTTATAAATTTTGTACTGTGAACTTGTTTTGTATGGGATTTCTTGCTGAGAATCAAGTACAACCTCTAGAGCAGATTTTAAGGTCTTCTACCAAGGATGTTACAAGATAGCACTTTTTGTTGTTGCTGCTGTCATTAGTTTTTTTGGCTTAGATATCTTCAGTCAATTAATAGTGTATGCTAAATAAAATGTATTGAAAGATTAATTTTTAGCCCAACCAGAACTTAGACCAAGATAAAAACCTTTCTTTTTTCTCTCCTTTTAAGGATGACTTTATCATTTCACTACACCCTTTGCAGAGGGGTAAAACCTTAGGGTGCCTTTTTAATTTAGGAGCTTCAGCTACACCTCCTCTTGGCCAAAAAGACTCTAGTCCTTATCTGTTATTCCTGTGGTCATTAAGACCTTAGCCCTTTGCATATGGTTACAAAACCTTGTGGAGCTATTCATCAGCATATTATTACCTTTTGTGTGTAAGTTTGTCAGTTTTGGCCACTGTAGATTTCTCTTACTTTATTGCACTTTGCTTTATAGCAGGAATGTTTTCATGCTGACTCCCTCACTGCCTAAAAGGAAAGTCCATTTGCCTGCATCTGGAAGCTTGGTTATCCAGATAAGAGTCTTGGGTGTGAATGGGAATCATTCAAACATGAATAGAGTTAAAAAAATCATCAAGTATAATATAAATACATTCACTTTGTAAACACATAATTTATTTACATTAAAGTTGCTAAACAAGGAGAGAAATGAATTATAGTAGATGGGGTAGAGAGAGAAGATGTGAGGGAAGGGGAGGGGGGATAGTAGGGGATAGGAAAGGTAGCAGAATACAACAATTACTAATTGGGTATTATGTAAAATTGTGGATGTGTAACCGACGTGATTCTGCAATCTGCATTTGGGGTAAAATTGGGAGTTCATAACCCATTTCAATCTAATGTATGAAATATGATATGTCAAGAGCTTTGTAATGTTGTGAACAACCAATAAAAAAAAAGTTGCTATTGTGCTTTTGCCTGCATTGAACTGTATTTTGGGAAAATAACTTGCTTTTGACTGAAAAGGTTTATTGTTTCAACAGGAAGTTACTCAATGTCTATCATCGGCAGGACAGAGTATCATGCACTTTCCTTTTGGTGGATTGATTACTGATCTGTTTCTTTCAGTTAACAGATAAACAAACTCATGTTTTTATTAGAAAAAATGACAATCGGTAAAGAAAATGTGTCCTTAAAGAGACAGACAGAGAGAGAGAGAGATAAACTGATGCTGAAGTTTTGACAAAGTTGTCATGAACTTCTACCCATTGAACACAATTAGCCCCACAGTTCTCTTAACTCAGCATGCAGGTTAATGGAGCACAAAGGGCTTACAGCCCAAATCTGGTTTTATCTCTTTTTATGGGTAATTATAACTCCAGGGAAGACTGAGTAGATAGACCTGCCTGTATTTGTGTGTGTAGGTCCATTTTGCTCCCATAGAAACAGCATCCTGTCATTTGAACCAATCTAGAAAATTAATTTTACCAGTTCTGCAAGTTGAGTTAACTTCTCAAGAGAATGCATAAGGATAGCAGTGCACAGCTATGGATTTGGCACAGAGATAAAGCAAGAACACTGTGAGAATTGCCCTTCATCCAAGCTCACTTCTCCCGAAAGGTTGCCCCAAATGGTTTTTGAAGCCTCACATTCTCTTGGGGAAATAATCTGAATTGAAAAAAATCATTCAAAACTATTGCTGTGTCAGAAAGACTCTGTCTTTAAATGGCTAAGGGAGCTCTAAGTGTAAGGAAAAAAGGGCAATAAGGGCCCTGGCTCCTGGGGCCAGGCTCTCAGAGGTCACAAGAAGTTTGTTTTAAGGTCATGTAACCTAGCAAGCTGCGGCACAAGCAACTTCTACATTGCTTTTCGACAGTTGTAAGGTGGATCAGGAGGACCCACTCAGGAGTGTGAAGATTGTTAGGGTAAGAATCCCCCGTCCCAAACTCATGTTGGAACTTAATCCCCAATGCAGCAGTGTTAAAAAGTGAGGCCTAGTGGGAGGTTCTGTGGCATCAATGTGGTTTGTCCCCACCAAAACTCATGTTAAGACTTACTTCCTGAAGGCAGCATTCTTGGGAGGCTGGACTAGTAAGACATGTTTGGGTCAGGGAAGCTGAGTCTCATAAATGGATTAATTCCTTTCTTGAATAAATGAGTTCTCACACTCAGAGAAATGGATTAGTTGTTATGATAATGGATTGTTATAAAGTAAGTCAGCTTTCCTGTTTTCTCTCTGCCACATGTACCCACTTGCCTTTTCGCTTTCCACCATGGGTTGAAGCTCTATGAAGGCCTCACCAGATGTGGAGCTGATGTGGGTGCCTTCCTGGTTTCCAGAACTGTGAATGAAGATAAACCTCTTTCTTTATAAATTATCCAGTCCCAGGTATTCTGTTATAGTAATGAAAAAATAAACAAAGACAGGAGTTATTTATGTCATGAGGGTGGATTAATATTGTCATCATAGGCATGAGTGAACTGTCAGGAAAACAGGTTGTTCTAGAGTGAGCCCAGCCCCTGTGCTTTCTCTTTTGCCTGTATTCACTTGCCCTTCCACTCTTCCTAGTGATGCATCACAAAGGCCCTCACCATGCTCTTGAACTTCCCAGCCTCTAGAACTATAAGAAATATTTTTTTTTCTCTATAAGTTACCCAGTCCATGCTATTCTGTTCTAGCAACAGAAAGCAGACTAAGGCAAAATCAGAAAGGCAAACACCATTCCTGTCCATTGAGGCACCTCTGAATTGCCCTTATAGCTTGGGATGTCCATGGAGCCCACAGCAGAGTACAAAGAGAAATCTGTGGGACTATTTGCTTCTCCCACGGTTGAGTTGACTAACAGGACTGAAATATTGCCATATTTCTCAGGATTGAATTTGTGATTTCCTTGCCTCCATAAACCATTAATGAATGAGTGATTCATTTAAAAAACTTAATGAGAGTCGACAAGGTGCTTAGGTTGAAGTGATAAGACAATTAAGAAATGGTTCCTGCCTAAAGGAATCCACAAGCTGGTGCAGGAGGCAGAAGAATCAATAAATCAGTTCAGTACAATAGGATGAAGGCAGTGTGGACAGAGGAGGGGCACATATCCACCCTTGGGAGCATGGTGGAAAGGGGCAGCCAGGAATTCCTGGAAGAGGTGACTTCCAATCTTCCAATTTTGGTAAGAAGGGATTTGTAGGTGTGTTTGCAAATGAAATCTCCTCTATTGTATGAGGAAAGCAGAACTTTGGTTAGGAATACAGCAGGCCTGGCTATTTCTGGAAGTCAACTATTTCACTGGATTCTCTCTCTCTCTCTCTCTCTCTCTCTCTCTCTCTCTCTCTTTCTCTCTCTCTCTCTCTCTCTCTCTCTCTTAACCTTGGTAACTTAGCCTTTATTATTATGTACAATGTTTTTTCAGAAGTAAAAGCATTTCATCTTCTAAATTGCTTAAATTATATATATATAAAATAATTGATACCTGGAGAGTAGATGTTCCATCACCCATTCCTGGACGCAGGTCATCTTGCAGGGAGTAGAGGCTAGCAACAGACATTTCCTATGCAGTCCATCTCCTCCTAGATTATACATCAACTGTGAGACACATAGAGTGACTGCATTCTGAATCCCAGCCCAGGATCCATGTGAAACTGAATGCACCTTATAAATGTAGTTACCAGAGCAAAGCTTTGACTATGTCTTTGAATTCTGTTGATGACAAGAAGAACTCAAACAGTGGACAACAGGGTAGCTTTTGGTGGAAACATGAGCAGCTACCCTGGAAGTGTCCAGGCACAAAGGGTTCTTGCTCCCCATTCCAGTGAATTGACAATTTTCACATTTTGAAAATTCAGCTTTTTATTCTTGAAAGGAAACAATAAAATTTAACATGAATTCACTGAGTGCTGACTCTTGGAAAGCTTCTTCAATGAGTGTTAGGTTTACAATGATGTAAAGGCCTTATGTCTGGGCCCAGTTGCTCTTGTTGGAGTCTTTTAAATAGGTAACTGCAAGACAGTGAATCTGGCTAATAGGTGAAAAGATTATATCCTTGCCACCTTCCTATCACTGAGACCTCACCAGCCTCAATGAAATGCAGGGGTTGCAGTCAGTCCCTGCTTCTCTCTTCCAGACCTACCAAGCTGTTGCCATTCTGAAATTTTGCTTCTTGTATTCCATTCCTTCAGATCTCAGTTATCATTAAGAACGTCTGTCAATTTGCTTCATGGATTTCGTGAAATTGTCCAGCCAAATGTGAGCTGAGCTTACAACTCAGAATTGGGTTCTGTGTCTACGGCCATACCACCCTGAACGCGCCCAATCTTGTCTGATCTCGGAAGAATTGGGTTCTGTGTCCAAACTACCTCTGGTCCTGGAGCCCCTGCCTCTGCTTGGTGTCTCCCTTGCTCCCAACATGAACCTTGCCCTGCTGTATCCTCAGTCTTTGATCTGTCATCTTTCCCCATTCAGTGTAATTTACTCAAGCCCTGCCAGTCTCAAACTTCCATGCATGCCAGGGAGATGTAAGTGGAGACCCTAATCACAGGAGCTGCAACCTGGGCCCATGAAACTCTGCAAATTGCAAAAATAGAACAAGGATTCTGAAAGAACTGAAGGTGGCAGTAGAGGACAAGGTTGCTTTCTGGGTGCTGAAGACAAGGATTATTTGCGTCACTCAATTTCTCTCACATATGTATGATTTCTCTTCACATTTTCATTTCTCTTTTTATCCCTTTCTGACTCAGCCTTTTATCTCTCCTTTCTGATTTTCTTTCCCTATGTCTTCCCAATTGCTTTTGAAGGCTTTGTGTAAACAGAGATGACATTTCTAGTTGGTTTCTTCTCTCCTTTACCCATGAAGAAGTATTAAATCTGTCATCCTGTACCTTTTCATCCACTTAAGCCTTACTCAAATAAATGGGCTCTAAGAACAAATACAACAAAGTTCATTCTCTGTCATCTTTAATAGGAAACTGACAAAAATAATATTGGGTAGGTAAAATTAGCCAAGATGTCATCTTAGGCAATTGCCTATAAAAGTTTTAGCAAGTGGCTAAACTCCTTATCTTCAATAAGCTTTGAAAATATGACTTCACAGGGTTTGGAAATAGGACTGCTGCTTGTTTTAGCAAATAGAATTTTATTGGAACATAGCCCATGTCATTCCTTTATATATCATCTATGAAGGTTTTTGAACTTCAATGGCAGCAATAGGTAGTTGTGACAGAGACTGTATGGCCTGCAAAGCCTAAAATATTTACTCTCTGGCCTTTTATAGAATTGACTGACCCCTACTCTAGGTGCTGTTGTAAGTGTGCTGAGGCTAAATTCTACTGCAGTAGCAAATAATTGCAAAGCCTCAATGGCTTATGACCAAGGGTTATTTCTCACTTGTAAGACATGATCTTTGTGAGTCAGTTTTGACAATTCACTCCAGGATGCAGGCTCAAGGAGCAGCCTCTGGGATATTGTTGATTTAGTAAAGAGTTAAAAGAGAGCTGTGGTGATTCCCCAGCTCTCAAAACTCCTTTTTCGTGGTACATGGCACTTCCATTGATGTTTTCATTGGCCAACCAAGTTGCAAGGCCAAACCCGAGCAAGGAACATCTAGGAGGGAGGAGCCTTGTTAAGAAGATTCAGAAAATGTAACAAGAATATAGTCTATGACAGTACTGATTCAGCTTTCGTTTACGTGTTCACTATGAAAATGAAAGCCTCTTTAGGTCTCAGGGCAGAAAGACTAACCTCTGTCTTCTCGTTTCTTGGAGCATATTCCACAATCTGAGTTCTACATTGAGTACAGCCTTAGAATTCTATGTGTTCTGAGGGTGAAAAGGGAAACACAGAACTTTGGATTCCTGGCAAGATCCACCCCCTTTCGTGTCATCCTTCTCTATCCCGCCACTCAAAATTGCTCATTCTTTGCTTTGAGAGTCTCAGGATTGATCTAGTTCTTTGTCTTATCTCTGGTATCACAGGTGAGATTCCCTGAGAAGGATGCTGAGAGCATTGGGCAATGCTCTCAGCATCACCTGGGACAGGGTAGGGGAAGCGAGGCTGAGGGAAGCATTTGCAGCCAGGGCCTCAACAGATCTTTTCTTTTTCTTTAATTAATTTTTTTATTTATATATGACAGCGGAATGCATTACAATTCTTATTACACATATACAGCACAATTTTCATATCTCTGGTTGTATATAAAGGATGTTGACACCGTTCGTGTCTTCATACCTGAACTTTGGATAATGATGTCTATCACATTCCACCATCCTTGCTAACCCCCTGCCCCTCCCTTCCCCTCCCACCCCTCTGCCCTATATAGAGTTCCTCTATTCCTCCCATGCCCCCCCTCCCTATCCCACTATGAATCAGCCTCCTTATATCAGAGAAAACATTCGACATTTGGTTTTGGGGATTGACTAACTTCACTTAGCATTATCTTCTCCAACGCCATCTATTTACCTGCAAATGCCATGATTTTATTCTCTTTTATGCTGAGTAAAATTCCATTGTGTATATATGCCACATTTCTTTTATCCACTCATCTACTGAAGGGCCATCTAGGTTGGCTCCACAGTTTAGCTATTGTGAATTGTGCTGTCATAAACATTGATGTGGCTGTGTCCCTGTAGTATGCTGTTTTTAAGTCCTTTGGGAATAGACCAAGGAGTCAAATGGTGGGTTCCATTCCCAGATTTCCAAGGATTCTCCATACCACTTTCTATATTGGCTGCACCAATTTAAAGTCCCACCAGCAATGTATGAGTGTGCCTTTTTCCCCACATCCTCACCAACACTTATTATTGTTTGTCTTCATAATAGCGCCATTCTGACTGGAGTGAGTCCTCAACAGATCTTGAAATGCTTTTTTTTTTTTTTTTTTTTTAATGTTCTTTCTAGTAGCTGCCAGCAAAGTGGGCCAAGGGCCAAGGTGTTGGTCAGTTCGTGGTGGGATTGGGGCTAAGAAGGGATGTGTCATTATAACAAGGCTCCCCATCCACCAAGCTGTGCAGCCAGCCCACTGGTCCCTGCTGAGAAACAGCAGGGGAGCAGTGAAGCAGCAGAATGGCCACCTGGGTAGGCTAAATAAAGCACAGGCTATAAGTTCAAGCTGCCATGTAACTTGTCAGAGTGACACAGGCCTGAGGCATGGCGAGCCAGCACCAAGCTGGAGCAAGCTATCCTGTCACACCACCGTAGCCTCCCTGCACACATTGGGGACGCCTGCTGCAGAAGTACAATCCAGGTGTTGCTGCAGCTCCACACACCTCACTAAGCATGCACAATTCAATGACTTCAACCTCTGCTTCCTGAACTGGGGCGAAAACGGAAGTAAGGTAAACCTGAATAGGATTCAGGGTTAACCAATAGCGTAATTACTTTTCCAAACTCTAATTAGCATAATTTTGAATCAATAGCATTAGTACTTTTCTTTTTTTTTTTATTGGTTGTTCAAAACATTACAGAGCTCAAGACATATCATCTTTCATACATTCGACTCAATTGGGTTTTGAACTCCCCAAATACATAATACAGACTCACTTCTGTTACATACTCACATTTTTACATAATGGCATATTAGTGACTGTTGTATTCTGCTACCTTTCCTATCCCCTACTATCCCCCCTCCCCTCCCCTCCCCTCCCAACATCCCTCTCTACCTCCTCTGCTGTTGTTCAATTCTCTCCCCTTTTTTAGCATTAGTACTTTTCCAAACCCCAATTAGCATAAAATTGGACCAATAGGAGTGACCCAAGTGCTTCGTAACTCCCTAGACGAGCACACTCAGATGGAGAAAACCTGCTATTAGATCACGTCTGGCATAGCAGGGGTTCTGTTCCTGTTTCTATTCTTCAAAAAGAGTTTCTGCTCTGACACTTGCTCTTCCTGGTCTGTGGATTTCATCCTTCAAATTCACAAGACAAGACTCAGAAAGAAGAAGACATTGGGGGTAAGATGCAGGGGTGGGCTCCAACACTGAAGGACATGGCCCACCATGAAAAGCTGCTACACTTCTCAGCTACAAAGGCCTGCAACCTTAAGCAGACCCCACCTGTCAGCAGAAGTGGGGAATCAAGTTTCATGTCAAAATTCCAGTTTCAGTTAGGCAGCATGACCCTCTTCAGCCATAGGCAGTCCCTGGAGAGGGACTCAGCTCAAAGCTTTTAGCACCAATACTTCCAGCAGCTGGGACACAAGTGCTTCTGCAGGTCTGGAAAAAGGGTGGGAACTAAGCCAAGCATCACAGCATCGATCACCCGCTACCAGAGGGTCCTCCCAGAAGAGCAGGGCTCTGGGCACCCAGGTCACCCCCATCCTCTGGATTCCCATCTCCAATCAGCTGTGAACCTGCCCTTTTCTCCTTTTCTCTTCCAATCTCCGACTCTTCTCTGTCCATCATATTCTGTTCTATTCATCTTTCTATTATTTCCTCTAGGATCCTAACTCTAACAATTTTTTGACCCCATTACGACCTCAAATACCATCTTCTCTCTGTCCGTTTCTATGCAGCCAAGAGTCCATCATACACATCACACATTGTCAATTGCATCATACCCTCTCAGCCAGCCAAATGCACTTAGGTAAAAATTTCAATTCCTCATCCCCTGTAGCTGGACATGGCTGGAGAAAACCATGCTTTTTGAATTGCTGGACTCTAAGTGAGGTCTTAGGGCTATGGTCAGAACTGCTATAGTTACCTATTCTTTTTCCTTCCCAATGCTCACAGAACATTCTTGCATACTTTTCCCTTTCTCTTTGAACTTCTAACATTTTCTCATTCTCAGCTGACAATTTTACTTTGCATGTTACTGAGGAAATGGAAGCAAACAGAAGACACTTTCCACGTGCTCCTACAACATGCATCTGTATCCACAGTCTGCCTTTCCGACCTGTCCTTCTCCCTCTTCACCTACTGAAGGACATGGTTCCATGTGTCAGTGAACCCAGGGCCTTATCCTTGCCTGCACTCTGAGCTGCACCCCCACTCTCACATTACCAGGATAACAGTCAACTGTCCTCTTTAGACTCAACTTCTCAGCAGAGTTTGACAGAGTTGATCACTGTCCATTTGAAAAACAGCCTTCTCTGGGTTTTCCAGGGCTCATAGGCTTCTGGTTTTCTTTTCAATATTTATTTCTTAGTTATGGGTGGACACAATGCCTTTATCTTATTTTATGTGGCGCTAAGCATCGAACCCAGTGCCTCACGCATGCTCTATCTCTAAGCCACAGCCCAGCGTTGGTTTTCTTTCTATCCTGATGGTTGGTCCTTCTTGGTCTCCTTTGCTTGGCCTTCCTCATCCTTGAGGTTGCTTGATGTGGCAGTGCCTCAGTCAGTCTCTATCAGATATTTTTTCTTCTCTAACTAGTCTCCCTCCTGGGGAAGCTTGTTCAGATAGTTTTAATTACCATATTCTCACAAATCCCAAACTTATTTTCATACCCTGGACCTCTGCCCTGATCTCCAGACGCATATATCTAGATTTCTGCTACACATTTCCACTTGGATAACTTCTGGTCAGCTAAAACTTTATATGTCCAACAATGGGCCTCTGATGCTAGCTGTCCTGTGACTGCTATGAGAAGCAAGCAAAGCAATGTGTACATGGTGTCTTACACACCCTCTCATGGCAAGCACTCAAGAAAAAACTATTTTCGTAACTGTATTGAGGTACTCAATAAATATTTGTTGAGGTACTAAATAAATATTTGTTGAATAAATGAATATTATGGTAAATCACTTGGGTAATATCATGTTGGCTGAAGTAGTCAGCAATAATAAGTATATGTTGGTGGTAAAGAGAATGAGTAGTATACCCTATTCATTTATTCATTAAATATTAGCTTAGTGTCTACTATGTAACAGGCACAGCTATAGGCACTGAGAATATAATAGTGAAAAAAACTGGCAGATTCTCTTTTCTCTTTAAGGTTACAATTCTAGGGTGAGGGGGGAGAAACATAAATAAAATATAGACTATGCAAAGATGGTGGTAAATTTAATGTAGAGAAACAGGGTCAAGAGATTAAAAGTGCTATGGGGCATCTATTTTATTTTTATTTTTGGGGGGGATACCAGGGATTGAACTCAGGGACACTCAACCACTGAGCCACATCCCCAGCCCTATTTTGTATTTCATTTAGAGACAGGGTCTCATGGAGTTGCTTAGCACCTCACTGTTGCTGAGGCTGGCTTTGAACTTGTGATCCTCCTGCCTCAGCCTCCTGAGCCACTGGGATTATAGGCATGTGCCACCATGCTCAGCCAGGGACATGTATTAGATAGTATGATTTAATAATAAATTATTACTGCATACAATAAGGCTTTGTAAACTTGAAACAATAACAGATAGTTATTATCTATCATGTTTTCCATGATTTAAAAATTATAGGGCACCTTGGCTTAGTGGTTTGGGCTCAGGGCCTCCTGTAAGTTTTAGTCAAGATGGTGGCTGAGGCTCCCACCATCTCAAAATTTAACTGGGTCTAGATTTGGTTCACTCACCTGGGTGTCAAGTCGGTGCTGGTTGTTGGCAGGAGTAAGAATTTGTTGTCCAGAAATCAAGAGAAGAAATCTTTTAAGAAAGAAGGATGGTCATATCCTGATGATACATAGGCGAGGGTAAGAAAACAGATCATTGGATTTGGCAATGGGGAGGTCATAAGTGATTTAGATGAGAGCAGAGATATGATGGTATGGTGGCACTTACAGGGACCGTGGGATCAATGGTGATGCTTTACCATGGAAGCATGTGTAAATGCTGATAGAAATGGTTCATCAGAGAGAGAAAATTTGATGGTGCTGGGAGGGAGAGGGGCTATTTCTTGAGTAGGAAAGGGAGAGTGGGATCTAACGTACAAGGACCACGTTCATAGTCATAAAAGGGAAGAGAAGGCACGACTACAGGTGCAAAATGTTAGCAAATTTATTGGTAGAGCTTTTATTTTCTTTTCACTGAAATAAAAAAGCCATGGGAGGGGCCTAGGTTGTGGCTCAGTAGTAGAGCACTTGCCTAGCGTGTGTGAGGCACTGGATTCAATCCTCAGCACCACATAAAAATAAATAAAATAGGGCTGGGGATACAGCTCAAATGGTAGAGTGCTTGCTTGAAGGCACAAGGCCCTGGGTTTGATCCCCAACACACACACACACACACACACACACACACACACGCACACGCACACGCACACACAATAAATAAATAAATAAATAAATAAAATAAAGGTCCATCAACAACTAAAACGTAATGGGCTGATCTTGAAAGAGGAAAGGGGTTTGGGAGAGTTGAAAAGACAGAGGAGGATGTGAAATGGTTGTGGGGAAGAGAAGAGTTGATAAACATTCTCAAGGACTGGCAGCTAGCGAGAAGGGTCAGCCTGTTGTCTATCGTCATGATTTTTAAAGAGAATAGGGAGCATGACCTGTTGTTTTTCTCAGCTGTATTAAAGATGCACATGAGGAGAGGCAAAGAAAGTCAGATTTTTGTTGAGGTTAGAATTTTGTCAGGCAATTATGATTAAAGGAGATGCGAAATTGGAACTGGAGACCTCTACAAAGGTGTTTATATTGTTGCCTGGGGAATTTGAGCTGAGTTGGAGAGAAGTGAAGATGTGATCTGGGGAAGTGAACAATGAGAAGAAGGATCCCATAGAGTCAAACACTGCTGGATTTGAGGTACAAGAGGGAGTGAGCTGGTGGTGGGAGAATACAGTACTTGAAACTGGGAACTTGGAGGTGATGATTTTGTTGGTAATGACGGGAACAGGATGTGAGCATGGAGGTGGGTGGCTGAGATGAGATGGAGGACAAGATTCTTATTGGTAAAGAATCAATGATTGGGGCTGGGGATGTGGCTCAAGTGGTAGCGCGCTCGCCTGGCATGCATACGGCCTGGGTTCGATCCTCAGCACCACATACAAATAAAGATGTTGTGTCCACCGGAAACTAAAAAATAAATATTAAAAAAAAAAGAATCAATGATTGACAGGCTAACAAGTTGAATGTATTGAAATCCCCAAGAATGATGACAAAAAGTGTGAAAGTTGGTCTAAGCCACTTCCAAATTTCCCTTCAGTTTTAAAATTGTCCAACTTTTGAATAGAAGTTCATGTTACCATCTTTAAAAACACCTTTATTAACTGGAGAAAAACTGAATTCTATGAGTTTCAGGGTTCCTGACCATTTGAGGAAATCCATTTATTTCAGACTGCAAATTACAATCTTGCAGTTTGCAAGGGCATTTTCTTCTAGCTAACAAGATAAACTAAGGATCTTGCTGGGTGAAAGGGGATAGAAGACGATGGGGGAGGGTCAAGATTCAGTTCTACAAATGTCTTGAGGACCAACCAGGGAAATTTGGAGTTAATGGTGTTGGAGCTTTATTCATTAAATTGAAAAAATTGTACGACTGTTATTTGATCAAATGAGCCACTGGGGCACCTTTGGAATTCTAACCGAATGATCCTCCCCACACATCAGAACAGATTCCCTCACCCGCGTCTCTCTTCTCTCTCTTGACTCTGCAATCATCATTCTACTAGGAATTTTTCTCATTGCATCATAGAAATTTGTTTTCTTCTTTATTACCCTGCCTGGAATTGGAGCTCCATGAGGGAAGGCTTGTTTCTTTACTCATCTTAGTGCACATCTTCTAACCCACTACATGACATGAACTACCTGATAAATATTGAATCCATGGGGGACCGAACAGTTGATTGATTACATAAATGGATGTAATAGCCACTTGTCTCATGACTCAGCAGTTTGGTAGGTTTCCTGATTCCTGCTGGATATCATTCCTTCTTCGCTCTGGGAGTCTGCTATACCTTATATTTGCATGGCACCTCTTCTCTCCTTGTACAAACTGCTTTGGACTTGGATTTGTGTTACATTCCAAAGTGTTTCTGATCATCTAAGTCCTTTGGAATCTCTGGGGCCAAGAATCCTCTAAAGATCTAAAGGAAGAGATTTGAGGAGGTGGGTCCCCCATGGGCTGTCCTTTCAGGGGATCTGGACTGTGGTGTGGGTTTCCATGTTGGATTTCAGTGTGTCAGGACAAAATGGAAGTAGAAGGAGCCTCGCCACTTCCTTATCTCTAGGTGATGGTGCCTACCGAACCCACTGCCTCAGCCCTGGAATTAATCCAGTGAGTCTTTGACACAGACTCTGGAGAGGTGCTTAAATTTTCTAGATACTCTCTCTTCTGATAATTCAGGTCTGTTCTGTATTCATGGATGAGTGAGGTGGTCACCACTACGTGGAGCAGACAAGACCCACCTGGGGGCTGAAGTCATTGGCTGAGAGAATGTAGGCAAGTGAATTCCCACAGTGGACCTCTCTTTTCAACTGTGTTATCAAGAGGGCCTGAATGGTCCTTCTCAGCTCCATCATTCTTGAAATGCTGTGGATTTTTTCTTTCAGGGCTGGAAATGGATTCCAGAACAAGTTGTTCTTCCAGCTCTAAGGGAGCCCAGCCTAGCCACTCCCTTCTCTTGAAATAATATTTTAATAATATTTATTTCTCAGTCTCCACCTCTGTCCTGTGGTTTTTATCTTGCACATCATTGTTTTCTTATTCATATCAAATCTAGGTTGGTTTGCAAACCTGGAAAAATTGAAATCAACTCATCTTGTGTTTATTTAGATATAACCTGAAGCTGATACTGGGGACAGGGGAAAAAAAGGCAGGGCTCTGTCCCCCCAGGGTTATACAGCTTGGCACAAATTTCAGTTTGCTGTGTAGCTGCAATTCCATTTTAAAGGCTGTAGGTACTCCTGACTGCTGGCTTTCTCTCCCACTCTGAGAAATTTATTTATGCTACCAGGGGGGGGAGGATATCTTTTCTTCACTTATCCTAGGTCCAAGGCTGATGCCTCTATATCAAAAAACAGATTAATAAGGGGAAAGCATGCATGTTTATTTGATATAAGTTTGATGTGACATAGGAGCCTTCTTAAGGAATGAAAACCAAAAGAAATAGTGAAACCTGAGTGTTTTGTGTAGCAGGTTTGATGAAGAGTAGAGAGGGGTGGAGAAATGTGAATGGGAAAAGAGGGGATGATCTGATGCTAATAAACTGGTTACGGAAAGACCTTTATGTTCATATTCTTCTCTGTGTTCCTGTGTTTTCAGAGATAAGGATATTCTGTTCTTCTGGGTATAGGGAGGACACTGCCATATGAGGGTCTTATGACATGTTCCGGGGAGAAAGTCAGGGGAAGGTCAGAGCGATCTTTCTGCCCATGCTGTCTCTCAAATTCCTTTGGTTTGAAATAATCAGTGTGCCAAGTTGCCATACTTTGGAGTAGCATGTCATGAACCCTGTCAGTGCATTTCTCAAGGGAGAGGAGGATCTTATCAGCAGCTATAAATACCAACAATGATGACCACCTTTCTATTCTTTGCAGCAAAGACAACCTATATTTTCTCTGGAATATTAATTTGGTTGGACTCTTTTGGTTTTGCAGAATTGTTATCTTGCTGTGACTGTATTATCTTAACAATGGGGGAAACTTGAAGTGAAAAATCAGGGTTTTTTAAAATTCTGGGGACTCAGAGTTGGAAAGCAAGCAGGCCCAGCAGGTTTACAGCAGAGGTACTGTAATAAGGGAGCTTGGCTTGGGAGACACGGAAGCTCCATGGCTCCCTCTACAGGTGATAACTATTAAATTACTTGATGATGCACTGTTCACCATTAAATAAGGTCTTTGAGAAAGAAAAAAAAAATCATTATACTGTACTCCAAGAGAATAGTTTTTATTTAGAACAAGTAAAAAAAACTTTCCAGTCCCCTCCAAGGAAAGAGTTGAACCCCAGGATGTGGGATGGGAAGTGACAACTTCCTAGGTATCCATAGTGAGGTTAGTTTTGTGACCTGACAGGAGTCACAGAAAATCAAGTTCTCATATACATCACTGTAAGAATAAAAAGGCTTCCAAGGAAAATTTCAGTGACTTTTGGGGAGACCTCATCCCTGCTTCTATTATCTTAAATATTAGAGAGTTGATTTCCTATCTATCTATCCATCTATCTTCCTCTATATCCTTATATTCCACATGCATAGCTCTACTGCTATAAACATCTCACACCAGAATGACACATTGTTGCAATAGATGCACCTCCTTTGATATATCATTATTACCCCAAGTCCATGGTTGACATTAGATTTTACTCTTGATGTTATACATTCTGTGGGTTTGGACAAATGCATAATGACATGTGCCCACTGGTGTATCATACAGAGTAATTCCACTGTCCTAAAAGTTTTCTGTGTTCTACCTATTCATCTTTGTCTTCCTGTGAACATTAGAAACCACAGTGCTCCATAGATTTGTGCTCCATAGATTTCCTTTTCCAGAATGTCAAGGAGATGGAAAAGTATGTGACCTTTACATGTTGGCTTCTTCCATTTAGTAAAATGTCTTTGTGTGTCTTACACATTTCTCACTGGGCCCGATACTTCATTTCTTTTTAGTACTGAATGATATCCCACTCCCTGGCTAGACCACAGTTCACCCATTTGCCTACCTTTGGACATCTTGGTTGCTTCTGAGTTTTTAACAATTATGAATAAAGCTGCTATAAAATCAGTGTGTGTATAGAGATGAGTTTTCTATTTTTTGGGGTAAATTCCAAAGAGCGTGCTTGTTTCTGGATCACATGTTAAGAGTATGTTTAGTTTTGTAGGAAACCATGCAACTACTTTCCAACTTGTTGGTACCACTTTACATTCCATTTCCATTTAAACGGAAGTTCCTATTAATTCATATCCTTGCCAGCATCGGGTGTTGTCAGTGTCTTGAATTTTGGCCATTCTAACAAATGTGCAGTAGATAACATATTTTATATGCTTTTTAGTTAAAATGTGGGGTAATTCTGTTCTGATTATTACTTTTTATTATCACTTATCATTAAATTAATGTATATCCAGAAAAATTATATCGACTTCCTTTGGATGTGAAAATACTACAAAATGTTTTTGCTATTAAATAACTTTTAATTGGGAAAAATGTCATTTTAGGAAACACATCTTTTTATGTAACTTATTCCAGCTGTCCTTTTACTACCATCACAGAACTCTAATTTCCTCTCCTGAGTTGCTGCTTCTTCAAAAGTGGAGTATCATTTTTCTCACTTTTGCATTCTCTCCAGTTCTTTCCACATGCTTCATGCAAGGGATGAGTATAATACATAACTCAATGCCATGGATTTTTAGAAAAGCTCTGTAATATGGGCAATTAAGTAAATCATTGGCTCACTTTTTACTTGCCCATGGTCATATAGCCAATAAGTGGTAAATATGGATTCAAAAGCAGCCAGTTTGGCTCTGGAGTCCCCCCCAACACATAGTCAGATAGATATATCTGGTAGCTTCTACCTTTCCCTTTAGGTATCCAGACCCTTGTCCATAGCCCCTTTGCTGCAAGGAGCTGATTCCATTACTTTTGCTGAGATGGAGAATGTGTGAAGTTGGGACCCAGGTAAGTGATGGTTTTCCATTCCCTGGTCGGAGTTGTTGCATTAGGCATGGTCAGTGAGCCTGTCGACCATGTTTACTGAGCAATTTTTTTTTAATACCAGGTATTGAACTCAGGGACCCTCAACCACTGAACCACATTCCCAGCCCTATTTTGTATTTTATTTAGAGACAGGGTCTCACTGAGTTTCTTAGCTCCTCACTGTTGTTGAGGATGGCTTTGAACCTGGCTATCCTCCTGACTCAGTCTCCTGAGCTGCTGGGATTATAGGCGTTCCACACGGTGCCCAGCTTTACTGAGTAATTTTTGAGAGAGATGTATCTACTTTCTTTTTGAAAAATTTGGGAAACCAGTTTCTTTCCCTATCTTGAGATATAAATAGAAAGAAACAGATCCCAGGCAATTGTGGACAGTCAACACAGGACAAGTGGGATTAAGGTTGACATGGATAAGGGCAGACAGATGCAGAAGTAAACCCAGTCATAGAGGACATTAATGAGCAGTCGAATCAAACCAACCTATCTCTAGCATTCAGTTGTACAAGCTACTGATTGCTTAAATTATTTTGAGATTTGTTGTTGTTGTTGTTATCCAGTGGAAACTACTCACAGCCAGAGTTTGAGAAGATAGAACTATATTCCTTTCTTAAAGGCTAATTGGTTAGATTTTGACCAAGTGTAGTTGCTATGCTTAGAGAGAATTAACTAGATCTCTGTATTTAAGAGCTATGTGATAACCGGTTCTTGTTATATTTATAACTCTATAGTCAAATAAAACCTAAATGTCAGGTGCCTGAATACAAATATAAAAAAAAAAAAATCAAGACCTGCTGTTCCTACAGCCAAAACTGAATTAGAACTCCCTTAGGAAGAATCAATACTTTTCTTTTAAGCCAAACGCAGATTCCTAAATGTACTTCCAAATGACAAATAATAAATGGCCAAGGAAAATATTTAAAATGATCTCTACAGAGGATAAAAATTAGGGGGAAATGCTATCAATATGCTATAAATGTCTATTATAAGGGTTGGGGAAAAAAAATCCCTTAAGCTCCTCCTCTATAGTATCATGCTGCTTCTTTAGGTTATAGCCAATTAAATAATTGCTAAAGGGGAAAATTCAATTGTTGTTGATTATAAAGACATGTAATCAAGGATAAAATCATCATCATGAAAGAGATTTTCTTTAGGATTTCAATGGTTCTGAACTTTAGAAGGGCAGAGCTTCTGTTGGTCCTAAGAAAGTATAGGGACCCCAAATTCTTCAGAATAATGGAAGGGTGTCTTGATTGTTCTTGATTAGGAAATGTGCAAAACCCTCTTACTTCAAGGTCACTATTGTGCTTTCCCCTTTTTTGACAGAATCTAAAGGTGTAATACTTTCCTTTGCTTCTTTTACCTCCTGACACTCTATTTTGCACAAATAGAATTATAAGGTACTTGTTAAGTCAGGAAGAAAACAATCATTTTCTGCTTTTGTTTTATGTGCATCATTCAAAGTAGAAGGCCCCCAGCCTTCTAATGTGATTGACAGTATCTGGAGAGCTCTGCATTTCAATAAGTTACTCTAGGGAAGAGCGCTTTGATTCTCAAGGTCCCCGGACGACAGAGTGTTCAAGCTCTGGCAGTGAGTCTGTTGCCTCTGAGAGACATAAATAACTACAACTGACAGAAAATAAAGCAGGTAATATCTAGCAATGCCTAGATACATTAAAATGAAATACAGTTCAAGACTCTGCTTCTTTAGACCCCGTTGAATACTGTTCTCAGTCATCTGGTGAAATTTTAATTTATTTTATTATTGCATTTTTATGACAAAATGTAACATAACTCATTCATTTTATCCATTAATTCTGTCTCCTTCATAAAGTTGGCATATTCGATGATGACCTACATTAAAGTAATTGTCTACCATGTGTAGTATTAGAGTGATAATCTATAAATATTATGAACATTTGTTGAAAATTAAGGTGTGAAATACTGAAAGAGATATAAATCTTTCAATATTTTAAGTTTTTTCTTTATATTGAACCAATGTCTTAGCTGTTTGAGCCACCTAGTGGTAATATACATGAAATATGATTTCTGGTACTAAAAATAATGTAAAAGTTTAAGTTTCTAATTTAAAAAGAATGAACTAAATTGAGTGAATCATAGCCATTGTATATATTCAACTTTTGAATGAATATTTATTGTTTATAGGTAGAAAGTTGTTATGGTTTGGATGTGAGGTGTCCCCCAAAAGCTCATGTGTGAGACAATGCAAGAAGGTTCAGAGGAGAAATAATTGGGTTGGAAAGTCTAAACTCATCAGTGAATTATTCCCCCTGATGGGATTAACTGAGTGGTACCTAAAGGCGGGTAAGGTGTGGTTGGAGGAAATGGGGCACTGGGGGCTTGGCTTTGGGGGTGTATATTTGTATCTAGCAAGTGGAGATCTCTCTTCTTCTTCTTCTTCATCTTTTTTTTTTTTTTTTTTGTGCTGGGGATCAAACCTAGGGCCTTTTGCATGCAAGGCAAGCACTCGACCAACTGAGCTATAGCCTCAGCGCCCACCCTTTCCCTTCCTCCCTCCCCCATCTCTCTCTCTCTCTCTCTCTCTCTCTCTCTCTCTCTCTCTCTCTCTCTCTCTCTCCTTCTTGATCATCATGTGAGCTGCTTCCCTCTGCCACACTCTTCCACCTTGATATCCTGCCTCACTCTGAACCCCGAGGAATGGAGCCTGCTATCTATGGACTGAGACCTCTGAAACTATGAACCACCAAATAAACTTTTCCTCCTCTGCAGCTGTCCCGGTCGAGTCCTTAAGTCACGGCAGCCAAAAATCTGGCTAAAACAAAAGTTGACTTTTAGAAAATGAATTACAAAAACATAGCTATTTGTTATTTTCTTTCTTCTATTAGAGGCTACATAGTCAAGGAAATCAAAATGTTACGAAATTATAATAGAAAGTGATACTTTCAATACGTATAATAAAAAACAACTATTCAATATTTAATGGACTAAAATAATTAATCCACTTTACAACTTAATTGTATTCAAATGTGACCTTTGACAAGAGGTCTTGGGTGTGGTCATATTTTCTAACTTGTCTTCCAGCAAACCATCAGTCTCATGTCTTGTTTTACTCAAAGAACAAAAATGAATCACCCACCAATCTGCCCAGTGATCCATTAGAAATATTCTGTAACCAGATTACATTATGGTTAATTTTAGATTTCTTCAACTGGGAACTGTAGATCAAACTAAGTTTCCATTTTGACTCTGTTCTGGTATAATTACTTCCAGCAGAGCCAAATCACGAAATATTGCTAACTTCACGTGTTAGAATTTACATCCATCTTTGCCTTGTTAACTTTTAAGGAGCTTTTATTTGTTGTTCCAAGAATATCAAGTTCTTTAGTTTCCTGCTTTCTTAAATTGCCATATGTCTCTAAATAGGATTTTTTTTTTTAAATCAGAATTAGCACAAAGAAATGATAGATTTGTCTTCTTTGAAATCATCACCCTTCCTACTTGGTCAGCTAGTGAAACAGCAGTGAAAGTCTCCCATTTTGATGATCACGCTTGTCTGACCCTGGCTTTCCCATCTTTGTGGTTTCATTAGGTGAGCAGAGGAGAGGCAGCCTTTACAAGTGATTCCTGACAGCCACAGCATCTAAAGAAGTTGAGAGAACTGACAATTTTGACTTTGAGCAGACAAAACATGCAGGGGGTGATTGGGCAGAATAAAAACGCAATAGGACCTCAGAGAGAAGGGTCCCCATTTTCTAAGACCTCCAGCAGATTTGTGGGGGAACCGAGTAACAGAGAAAACTCTGCTATGAGCATAAGAGGAGTGGCTATTATTTTACCCACCCTCTCCTTTTTTTTCTTCTTTTCTGGGAAATTCCATCCTTTGGGACAGACATGTGGTTGTGGGTAGATATGTTACCTAGGCTGAGCCAATCAGAGAATTTCCTTAGGCATTTTGAACTTGGGAGTAATGAAAACAAATCCGAGCAATTTGGGGTGAATTGTGATGCTGTTTCCTGCTTCGTGGATAAAATCAGTCTAAAAGATGAGAGATGGGAAGATGACAACAGACAGCATCAGAGGAGAGGGAGAGGGAGAGTGTCTGAGCCAGGATTCCTGGGACCAACATATTGCCCAGTTGGCCTCAGCTGGTTTGAGCCAGGCTTCCATTGTTTGCAACCCAGAGTCTTGATTAATGGGAAGCAGATACATTCTTTTCAAATGTATCAGTAAATGGAACACTCTGGAAGATGAGGGAAAGGGGCAGGTCCAGAGTTCTTTTGAGAATCAAAAGATAGTGATCAAGAGCAGCTACCAGGACATGATAAATAGGCTAAGCAATCTCATGGGCTATCCAAAAGATACCAAGAGAAGGTGTGGCCACGCAGGCATTTGAAGAATTCCAGAATAATATAGACTTTTACCCTAAAATGCTCATTATATGCTCTACGTGTTTTCTTCACTTCTTTTCTCACCATTGAAATTTCTGTGAATGGGTATTGTACCAAGTTTCCTAATTGTAGTTTCTGAGTTGGAGAGAAAGCTAGCTGTATCATTATTGGCATCTGTTATGCCATAGCCCAACTGGAGGAAGATTTCCCAAAATACTCTTTTCCAAAACCTTCCATTCCATGCAGCCATGTTGATATCAGGTGACCTGCCTGTTCCTATCTGCATTCTTACCCTATTCATGGTTCATTAGACCAAATCAATTTTTTTTTTTAAAAAATTGGATTTTTTAATTAAATGGAGTCAGCAATTACTGTATTCTATAGAAACATTGATAGGATTAAAATTTTAATCTACCTTTACTCTCAAACCAAATGAATATTAAAAATATAACCAAAGTTTGAGTTTAGCTTTAAAAATGAAAAAAAAAATTACAAAAGGAATAAAAATCTAAGAAATTTTTCCTATAAAATTCATATCAAAATTTTTAAAAAATGGATTTTTCATGAAATCACACAAATTCCAAACTAAACTCCAAAAATCTATAAAAGATTGCAGAACAGTAAGTAAAAATCACTCAGAGAATATAGGAGGGTAGGGCTCTCCTTTCTTCAGGTGCATTTTTAATGTTAAATGGTAGACATCAGTGAGAGTGGTTTTGATTTCCTATCCTATTTCATCATTCACAGGCTCTTTGAATGAAGTAACCCCTGTGGCCTTAGCTTCCACCACTGTACTAAGGATCCTGTGCTGAGGGCCATTACCAAGTAGGAATGACGCATCGAAATTTCCTTGCCAAGCGTACCCCATGCTGCTTAGAGGACATTTGATGGAACATTGCATGCATGCTTTAATAAGGTGACCTTGCTCAAGGACCAAGGCGGATTCGGGTTTAGAGCTGATCAGGTTTGAGGAAGTAACCGGCTCCTTGAGTTTAAGGCGTTGCCAGTTTAAGATAATGGGTTTTAGGGAAGTTGGAAGTTGAAGATTATTGCTGGGATTAGGGTGTTCCTGCTGCTTGTTCCCGTTGAGTTCTCGTGAGATTAAAATGGGATTTGGAGATAGCCTCGTGGAGTAGGTGGTTTGTGCGGGAGACGAGAGAACGCCATTGCCCCTGGACCTGTGTGGAGGTGGTGTGAGAGCTGGAATAAAGAATTGCTGTTTGAATCTACAAAGCTGTGTGGTGGCTCGTGATTCTGGTGCCAAGCATTGACTTTGGCATTGCCATTTTGGTGGTCCGTACGAGGGATGTCTGAAGCTTGGGGGTAAGTGAATTTTCTCGCTCCTGAAGGAGAGCAAAAAAATGGGTGACCATTTCAAAAAACAACGTGTTCTTGTTTTGATTTATTTTGTTTTTATTTCAAGTTGCCTGTTCCTAGAACTTTCTCAGGCAAACTGGGGAATATGGTTGACTCACGGTTTGAAGTTGTTCGCCTCCAAGGAAGAGAAATTGTTAGAGGAAGGAGGCACCCCAGTAAGACCAAGAACAATTAGGGCATATGTTGATACAGTACAAAAATGTAGCCCATGGCTTTATAAAGATGAGTTATTAAGTATATCAATGGGACCATCATGGTATCCTGTAGAAGGATTTTTCTTCAACAAGAAAGAGATGGCTAGTTCTGTTTACTATACTTGTCTAAGATCTTGGTTTTTAGAGACATCTGATTAATTTGAAAAGCTACAGTGTTAAAATATCAACCACTAAATATAAAATCAAGTACTCTTTACTTATTAAGTTCCATAAGGTAATATATTTAAACCTTATGTGTGTTTTCATAAATTGGTAAATTGGAAAAAGGTTTAATATTGCTTTGGTCTGTGTCTTTGCTGAAACAAGGTTACTAAGAGTTAAGATTCTATCATGTGTAATTTATATACAGAGAGTATAAGAAGTTTCAGTTGGGTTTCAATTACAGTATAATAGTACCTTAGAAAACATAAAAGTATTTCATCTTATTAAAGTGGAGTAATTTTATAAGGGTTGTTTCAGAATGTGAATTTATAAAAAGTGTTAATGGTTAAAAAAGGGATATAAAAAGGTTTAAGATGTGGAAATATATTTTAATATAAAAGGTTAAAGGTTAAATAAATGTTTCTAGATGAGGTAATCTCTGTATGGTAAAGTAAAAAGTTGTAAATGCCATTTAAAAAGATTTTGAGGAAACTAGATTTACTTTAAAAGCTTGAGAAAGGATGAAAGAAGAAAAAGGTATTTGTACATGGCAGATTGAGACAAAGCTTCTTAATGGAGTTAAAAAAAAAAAGCCTTTGGTTGAAGGGCAGCCATGTAAACTAATATTAAGCGATTTAAACAGAATCTAAGCCTCGTTTAAAAGAGTGAAGCTGTAGGTGGTGAAAAAATACATTTAAAAGTACAGTATAGATGATAATTGAAAGGCTTTAAAAGGTTAAATTGAAGGGGGTTGAGATACCTTCATGGCGGAAAAAAGATTGCTTTACTCATCAAACTATTAAAATGTACTTATTAAACCAAAAAGAGGGAGATGAGATAATCTTTGTGTGGTAAAGTAAAAAGTTGTAAAATGTCTAAGTAAGTTGCAAAAGGCTTTAAAAGGTTAAATTGAAGGTGGTTAAGATGCCTTCATGACGGAAAAAAAAAATATAACCCATGAAAATGGGAAGATAATAAGATAAAAGATTTAGATAAAGAAGATTAAAAATTTGAAGTGGAAAACTTCCAAAACAGAAGTACGGGAAGGTAAAAAAAGAGAGAGAGAAGATGCAGAAAGATAAAAAAGATATAGGAAGATAAAAAAGATGTAGAAAGACAAGAATTTTAAGCCCACAAAATAGGAAACAAAAGAAAACTAGGAGAGAAGAAAGCAACTAAGGGTAAATATAAAAACCTTAGAAGAAAAGTAGAAGATAGAAATAAGATAAAAAATGGTTGAAAATGTCAAGTAAAGGTATTTCAGATAGAAAATGCAAAAGGCTAAGACAACTATGGTTTAAAACCACATCTAAAAATTATAAGGACTAAAGTAATTCTAAAAACTAAGGCAGAATGCTTTTGAAAGACTTAAATTTAAAAGGATCTTAAAGGGGTATATATCCCCCAAAGATAAACTTAAAATAACCCTTTTTTACTCAAAACTTTTAAAATTTGGGTTCATCAGGAAAGACATATGTATCCGAAAAATGTACATAAGCCTAAGGTACTTTGGAAAGATATTCTAACAGGACAATGGAAAGGTCCCGACCCAGTTATTGTCTGGAGTCGGGGTTCCGTTTGTGTGTTCCCACAGGGAGAACAGCAGCCAATTTGGATTCCAGAGAGGTTAACCAAAACAATTTCTACAGAAAAAGAAGATGATTTGACTGAAATCCATAACAGCTGAAATCCAGAGCTCCAGCTTGGCTATTCTTACATCTGCGACAGTGATTTACCACGGTGCTTTTTTCAATATCTATTTTATTATTGCATTTTTCCCACATCATAAAGTTCTATTTTATTTTTGAGCTCATACAAACCTAGGTTAATGTTTTTCTGATCAGTTTTGTTTTTTGACTGTTTTTAATTTTTTGACTGTGGAGTTTTTAAACATTGCAATGGAGATTTTACCTAGGTAAAGCTACAAGGCCGTTATTATTGTCTTATGTGTTGTATGTTATGTATGCACTGTTTTGTGTTGCATATCAGTATGTGTGTATGTCCATATTTTTATATGAGGAGCGCTCATGAAAAAATGGATCCGAATTTTTTTTTTCACGTGATTTAAGTGGTTTAATCTAATTAGGTAAACAGCTGTTAATGATTGTTTTCAAAGGTGGTTAACAGATCTGTTTGTTTACTTTCACTTTTCCTTTTCATTATATTTGATAATTCTGTTCAGGATAATGTCTCTTTAACATCATTGCCAGAATTCCCATCTCCATCCCAGTGCCGGTGAAGACAAAGAAAACCAAACTACAGCTTCTATGATAGCTACCACAGTAAACTGTATAAACTGATGCATCAATGATTATAACTCAACAAGTAATGCTCAATCAAGGACTTGATTTACTTTGGGAGGAAATGGACATATTGATAGACTCCTCCGATTTGAACTGCCTGCAGAACTTGCCTGGACTATATATCAGTTGCATGCATTGTGAACTATCGTCTGGTGCAGCGAATTGTGGTACTGCTGGCATATTTTTGCTGATGGTGTCACCAGTGATGCAATTTCCTTGCCAGCGCACCCCATGTTAATTGTGGTAATGCTGACATCTTTGCTGATGGTGTCACCAGTGATGCAATTTTTCCAAAGGAGCCGTCAATTGGCTTGGTGTCGTGGCATTTCTGTATCTTCCTCCCTTCTACTAGTGATGGTCTAAAATTTGGGGGCCAACAGAGGTGAGGCAAGAACCTCACCCCCCCACTGGCACCAGGGTTAAATTTGGGGGCCAACAGAGGTGAGGCAAGAACCTCACCCCCCCACTGGTGCTTAGGCCTATCCACAAGCATGGCTGAATGCTGGACCGGTAGTCAGCGACGGGTTGATCTGATTGCAGTGGATTCAACCTAAGACAGGGGACTGACGCCTAGAGGTCAGTTCATCCGATGACGGGTAAGAACCATATGTTGAATTGGACAACCTACCAGGCACGGTCCTAAGCCACATTGCTTGTTGTTTAATTAATCAGAAGGGGGGAGATGCTGAGGGCCATTACCAAGTAGGAATGACGCATCGAAATTTCCTTGCCAAGCGTACCCCATGCTGCTTAGAGGACATTTGATGGAACATTGCATGCATGCTTTAATAAGGTGACCTTGCTCAAGGACCAAGGCGGATTCGGGTTTAGAGCTGATCAGGTTTGAGGAAGTAACCGGCTCCTTGAGTTTAAGGCGTTGCCAGTTTAAGATAATGGGTTTTAGGGAAGTTGGAAGTTGAAGATTATTGCTGGGATTAGGGTGTTCCTGCTGCTTGTTCCCGTTGAGTTCTCGTGAGATTAAAATGGGATTTGGAGATAGCCTCGTGGAGTAGGTGGTTTGTGCGGGAGACGAGAGAACGCCATTGCCCCTGGACCTGTGTGGAGGTGGTGTGAGAGCTGGAATAAAGAATTGCTGTTTGAATCTACAAAGCTGTGTGGTGGCTCGTGATTCTGGTGCCAAGCATTGACTTTGGCATTGCCAATCCTGAGTTTACATCTCTAACATCAAACTCTTTCTTGAACTCAAAACCTGTATGTGTAATTGTGCATTGTGTATTTCTTAGAAAGTCACGTGAACCTCAAAGTCAGTGCCACTAACATCTTTCTGAATTCTTCATACTTCCATTGTCAGAGAATGATATCACCATCTCCTTGGTTACTTAAATGAGAAACCTGTGAACCATTGCCCACCCCATTTTTGCCCCCTACCAGTCACTATGCTCTTTCCGTGCCATTGCCATTATTTCTCCAATGCACCTATTTCTTTCCATCCCCACCACTACATCCTTAGTCATGTTGCTTATTTTCTTGTGGAGCTTACTGGAACAGCCTTTTAACTTTTCTCGCAGCCTTGAGTAATTCATCTTTCAATATCATTTTCCCTTCCAGAGTGAACTTTTGAAATTGTGCCAAAGAATCTTTCATGACTTCCCTTGCAACGGAACTGTGAGATTTTTTAAAAACCTTTTTTCTTCCATGCTCTCTAACATGACCCTCAGTCTGGCCTTCTTACCTCTCGAGCCATGTGAGTTGCTCCTGGAAGAAGCTGTTCTCCCTTATGCCTCAGCGTGTAGGCTTCTTCGGCCATGGACATTGTGTTCTAGTCACTTCTACCTACATGACTTCAGGATTCAGCCCAGGAGCTCCCTCTTTCATAAAGCCTCTCTTGACTTTCTTAACTCTGGAAACTTCTATCATAGTACTTCACACACTGCCTTGCCAAGGTACCCTTAGTTCTTTCTATTTCTTCCCAAGCACACTGTAAACCCCTTGAAGCTGACACTGGCACCTGTATATCCACTCAAAAAAAATCAAATAGTCTTTGATTCAACCAGTAAGTTAAAAGATGAATAAAACCACAAACTCTTCACTAATTACCCCATTTGGAGTTTACATTCTAGGTAACATCGATTCTGAAATGAGAAAAATGATGTGCCATTAATACAGTATAATAGATACTGACAAAGGAGAAATCTCCTGCCATCATCAACACACTTCTAGGGGAAGAGATTGGTAGGTGAGAGAAATGAAATATAGTAACCTAACCTATGTAAGCTGGGGTGGGAGGAAGGCAGTCATTTCCTTCTGATGGAGTAAAACCTGGGTAGAGAGACTGTTCCATTGTTAGCTCTGAAGTGCTCTAACAAACATTGGCAGGTGTCTGAACAAACAGCCTTGGAAGCCTTTGATTGTCCAAAAAAGATTGCAAGAAGCCTATCTAGGAGAAAGAGAGACGAAGAGTTATATGGAATCCTATGAAGATTCAGACAGAGGAGAGTACACAGATTTTTATGCTCTCAACTTAAAAGAGGTGGCCCAGGTGTCTGTTTTCAGATGGTTTCCTGTTATTTCGTATATTTTGGATATTTATCTCTCAACATACATAGTTAGTTAACAAAATAGTATTTGACTTTTTGTAGGTCAGCTAAATCGGTCTTCAGGATCTCTGCCCTTTGGCCCAGGGTCTGAATTACCCATTGGAACTATCCTGCCCTTTATCCTCCACAAGAGAGGAGATACACTCCGGGGACATAAAACCAAACATCTGTCACACTGGTCAAATCAGAAATTTTCAGCAACATTTTTTTAGTACCTACTCAAAGATTGCTCCTGAATTTCTACTAAAAGGGGCAGCAAGGGCATACTTGTTTGAAATGAGGAGCAGGGAGGAGCTAATGGAGATTTTGTGGTAGTAGGTGAGGCTAAATCCCTTCCAAGCTGCATGAACCTTCTTCTTGTGTTGCCACTGCACCTATTTTCTTATTATATTGTGCTAGCCAGTGTGGGAGAGTTTCCAAGAAAGAACTGAGTCCTACACTCAGGGAAATTAGAGTCCAGCCAGGGGAGACAAAAAAAAAAAAAATCCCAGAGCTTCTTAAACTGTTATTGTAGAACAACTTTCTAAAGATAGTTGAAGTCCAGGAATAGCCTGTTCTAACTTGATAAATGAGGGCCTACAGTTTTCAACAGCATACATGCAGAATCAATATTATTGTAAGAAGTAAAAGAAAGAGTGAGCCTATGCATCTGGTTGACCAGGAGATCTGGGTCTGACCACAGCGTTTTAGTCCTTCCCGGTCCCAGATGCCATTTGGTACCTGATATTGTTTGGATCTTGAATGGTTCCCCAAGAGCCCACGTGTTCTCAAGGTGGTGTTGTTGGAAAGGGGTGAAACCATTAAGCAGTAGGACCTGGTGGGAGGTCTTTAAGTCCTTGTTGGATATATTCTCAAAGGGGGAAAAGTGGGACCCCGGTTGCTTCCTCTTCTTCTCTTTTAATACCTTGCTACCAGGTGAGTGGGTTTTCTTGCTACGTATTCCCATCATTATATGCTGTTTTGCCACAGGTCCAAATGCAATGGACCAAGAAACCATTGACTGGAACCTCCAAAACTGTGAGCAAAAATAAACCTTTTAAAAAATAAGTTAATTATCTCAGGTTTTTTTCTTTTTTCTTTTGTTGGTGCTGGGGATTGAACCCAGGGTCTCATTCATGCTAGACAAGCAGTCTACTGCTAAGCCACATCCCAGCCCTTATCTCAGGTGTTTGGTTACAGTGATAGAACGCTAAAATTAGTTCAAATTCACCAGCTTTCCTTGGTGGCCATGTGTCTCCTGGTTAAATATCAATGGGGTTGATTGTAGATGTTGGGTCTGGACAAATTTTCAGGGCAATAGCTGGAATTCTCAAAAGTCTCTGGATTACCTGCTGAATAGTTTTTAGATGAGTGCAGAGGAGTTGGGCTGAGAGATCACTCGTGACTGATGTTTCCTTTGCTTTTCTTTTTCTGAAGACAGGGTTGCCAGCATTTTCTCCCCCTAGTCTTACCTCCTCATCCCACATGTCTCCTGCAGAAAATGAAAAGGTTGCAGGCCCCGGCCCCTTTGAAAAGTGAAGCTATGCATAGGAGAAGACAGTGCCAATTTCCAATTGCATTAAAGCTGAATTTACATTATCACAGGGCATTGTTACCTAGGGATTTTCCTTATAATAACATTCTCTTTGAGTTGAAAGAAATTAAAGTACTGCCCTGAGGAGAAATAATTAAGATATAATTGTTGTATGAGGCAGGTATGTGTGAATTAGAATAACTAAGGTTTATAGAATCCTTATGATATGACAGACACTATTCCAAGCAATTTATTTTTGTATCTTATTTATTTCTCACAGTGGCCCAATGAGTTTTGTACTATTAATATCTCCATTTTAGAGATGTGAAACTTTAGATATAGAAAGATAATTTGCTTGAGAGTCCTGATAAATGGCAAAGTTAGGGGCATGGACTCAACCAGTCTTACTCCATAGGCTGTGACTTTAACCACAATGTTATTTTGAAGCGAATGAGTAGAAGTTACCATTTTTTTGTTTTGTTTTTAAATTAGCTCAAATTCACAGCTGGACTATAATAATTAAAATTTTAATAGCTAGCTTTGTTATGAATGAAAAGAACACAATTAGAGTAGGAAAACCCTGCAAACACTTGGAATTTTGATTTCTTATTTACAAGGAAATTCTGATTTGATTTCTAATCCTAGCTGTTTCTCTTTTCCTGAGGCATCTTTCTATCTTACTTGTCTTTTCTTTCTAGAGGATCTTCAGTTTTTCTTTCTCTTTTAATTTCATCCTCATGCCCATGTCTACTCCATCTTGGGGAAAATACTCTTGGCTATACCTGCTTCCTCTAATTTTTTTTTTTTTTAAAGATCCATTTTTTCTATTTCACTCCTACTACTTCTTCAAGGTTCTTCTCTTGAAGGCCCAAGTAACCTCTTTGTGAAATTCAAAGGCATTTGCTATTTCTGTTGCTTCTTGCTCCTTTATCTTCTGTAATAACACAAAATCTAGCTCTTCTGCATGTCTTTTCTAATTTTTTTTTACTTCTGTCTGCCTCCTACCCACTCACTGTGGGTTTTTCTCCAGTGCTTATTTCTTAGAACTCTTCTATTCTTTTGATGACATCTTTTCTTTGAAAAGCTCATCCATTATCAAAGTTTCACCTCTCCCTTTCATGCAGGTGACTTTATATCTATCTGTACCTTAGTAATTTCCTCTTATCCAAATGTCAGTATTTATTTTCCAAGTGCTTCCTTGAAATTTCCATTTAAGTATTTTACTGCCACCATTAAGCTCAAAGTGCACAACCCTTTGTTCATAGTCAGTGCTTCCCACATGGATTCTCATGCTGATGATGACGATGACATTGTTGATAATGATGACAATAACAAACATTTATGCAGCGTGGCATCATTCTGAGTACTTTGTATAGATTCACTGCTTTAATCCTTAAAACAATTATTATCCTTATTCTACAGCTAAGATATGTTAAGTATTATGCCTCCAAACGATGCCACCTGGCTAGTGGAGAAGGTGAGATTCACCCAGTCGGCCTCCCTCGATAGTCTTGATGCCGCGTCTGTACTCCATATTTCCTGGTGGTGCTTTCTAATTCCTCACACTCAAAACTGTGCACCTCCTTTCCCTTATTCTACCAGTGTAATTCATAACTTCTCCATTCTTTTAAAATGTTTTTGGTGTCTCTTATCAGCCAGAGTCTGCTTGGCAGACATAGAAGCACGGTTAAGGAAATGGGAGGAGACAGGAAGCTCTTAGATATTAACATCGTTGAGATGCTGTCACCAAACCCAGTCTTGGAAGAACACAAATGGTAAACAGCGTCATGGGGTTCCTTTCTAGAGAAAGCTGGATCTCTGGAATTGGGACTACCACCAGTTCCTAGAGGAGTGCAGCCACTGATGAACGTGATGATCACATACCCCTTGAAGGGGCTGAAGAAGTAAGTGGGGAGATAGGTGCCCTCTATCTTTCTCCTCAGAGTCTCCAATTTCTCATGCCTGCTTCATTAAGTCCTGCTTGTAATCTTGCCTCCTTAGTTGCTACCCTGTCACCAGCCCAGTTTCTCTGAGATGCCACATTCCTTGTGACATTTTTTTTCCTTCTCATAAGCTGTCACTAATTCTTGGTTTGCTCTTGGCACTCCTCCAAGCCCGAAATCCCATCTCTATTTTAAATGTTGTAACTGCTACTTTCCTGGCTCTGATTGGTCTCTTCATTGCCACTCCCTTTCTACAAAAATGCCACTTTCACACCTGCATCAAGTGCTGTTTCTCATTTCCCTCGATATGCCTCACCTATTTTGGTCTTCTTTCCAAATACTATATATCCTTTAAGACCCCTCTTTTCTGTAAAAACTATTCTACATACATAGGTTCCTCTGTCTTCCCAGTTTCTGCTAAATTGTGAGGAACTTCTTATGAATTTGATTTTAATTATGTTTGTTTTTTTTATGACTGTATGTCTTGTCTCTCTAATGCAAGATCAGAAATCAAGGGTGTGGTTGATGGCTCATTGATGTGACTCTCATTTTCTAAGCTGTAACAGTCTGAAGGGGTACAATCGCAGCAGCCTGGGTGACAAAAAAAAAAAAAAAAAAAAAGATGTGTGCTCTATGCTCCTCACTGTACAATCAGGAGAACCCTAGTCTTCAAGTCACTCCCTCTTCTGGCAGGGTCCTGATCCTCTCCTTTGCTGCTAGAAGCATGTCAGATCACATATCCCAAGATCATCTCTGATGGGCTGTCCTTGCTTCTGTAAGTTGCAGGACTTACCACAATATGTCTTTGGGATTGATTAGTGTTCAGCTTCCTTATTGGGATTGTTCATTTCCATATGATTGACATTCTTTTCACTCTTTGTGGTGCAAACCCTTCTCTTTGCCAAGAGTTACCTGTTAGGATGGGATTATATGGAGTACAATGCAGGTTCATGGTCCCAGAGAATTCCAGTCTCCTGGCTCTAAGCTAATGTCTCGGGCTCCAGTTGGTTCATATTAGCAACACAGCCCATGTTTACATATTGAGGTTTGTCTTTTTCTTTCTCCCAATTTCATACTTTAAGATCCTAGAGTCTTAAATCCAACCTTTAATTTAAAGGTTGGGAAACCTTGAAATTCAACCTTTTGACAGTTAAGTGGAGGAAGAATGAGTTAATAAAAATGAATGGACTTATCACCTTGGCCATTTGGATGGTTTCTCTGGTCTTTTGTCCAGAAAACTTTCTCATTAATCTTCTTGTATTTTTATACCCTTTCTCACTGATAGGTTGATAAGTTGAATCATAATGATGATACTAATAGGTTAAAGTAATAGCTTAGTTAGAACTAGATGAATTAAAAAAAAACTAAGAAGGGCCAATGTCTTTCAGCAGGAGAGTGAATTTGCATGGTGAAATCTATTAATAACAAATATCTTGGGGTCTTCTGAAGAGCATATATATGGTTAAAAAATAATTCTTGGTACTCATTAATCTTGGATCAAGGAAACACAATTTCCCCCCCTTTTAAAAATCTACTATCATTTGTAATTAGCCAAGGAAATGCACTGTTTTCCAAATTCAGCAGTTTTCTACATAGATGTTTCTTTCTATCCAATAAAAGCTATATTGCTTTTCTAGAAATGATCACAAAAATGAAAAACATCACCAGACTAGCTAAATCAAGACACAGGACATGGAGGGAAAAAGGAATCATTTGGAAAAGTAATTGAGTTCATACAAGAACTTTCTTCTTGAAGATTTTGACATCTTGAAGGAACTTATTTATCTGTCTATCTCAACCATTGCCAAATTGTATGATGTGAAAGAGGAAGGTAGAGCTTAACGGAGGGGGATCCGGCTGGGTGCAACTTCCTTTTGCAAACACAGAGACCTTTCCTTGGGGGAAAAAAAAGGCAGAAGCTGAACTTCGTGGGTTTGAGGGCTTGCAAATGCAGCCAGCTGAAACTTTGTAAACATTTAGCATAAAACTCATTTTTAATCTCATAAACTTAATTTTTCCCCCTAGCATATGGGATGCATAAAAAGGAAATAAAACTTTAGTAAATTGAGCCTTACTTGTGCTTTATAAAAAAGAAATTGAATTGCTCTAATGGCAGCTGCAGCTGGCTTTCAGCTTCGAACAACCAGTGTAAATCTAGTTTTTAGTGCTTGATTTAGTAAACACTCAGCTGCAAACAGGCTTCGAAACAGCTCTGAATGCCGGGTTTTCCGTAGAGGCAGTTATGTAACCTTTGTGTGATATGCCTTTAAAATATGTGAAGAATAGCAGAAACCCTGATTGGGATATCTTACAATTATCCTTTACTCTATATTTAAATCTGCAGAGAGTTTGCTTCTCATTATACATGGAGCTAGCACAAATGGGTTCTAATAGGCCATGAATTTAAATGCATGTGTAATATTCATTAGAAATTAAAAAAAGTCGAGTACTAACACAGAGTTAGGAAGCTCTAGTAGAGTTAGACACATTATTTGGTTACCTCAAAGTGATCATCACAGCTTGTTTTTGATCTTGTCCTTCCCAAGCCTTATGTCACACTCCCACACACCCAAGAGCCTCCTATTCTGTTTAGCAAAGGCTGCATTGCACCCAGCTTGCAGTTTTTACCAAAAATAGGGAGAAAATCTTGTTCTTGATGAACAACATGGAATGTCCAACTGCTTTTAAGTGGATGCACAAGTAACTGTTAAGACAATCATGCTAGTTTATCCAAAGTATTCCCTAGTGACCTGGACTCCTTGCGGGTGTTTTGCTGTTTTGGTGAAGGTCATTTTTCCAATCACTGGTAGACAAGATGAGTATTGGCATCTTATGGCTTTCCTGCTAAAGGAATCTTTTTAAAAATATTTATTTATTTTTTTAGTTGTAGTTTGACACTATACCTTTATTTTATTTATTTTTATGTGGTGCTGAGGGCCTCACATGTGCTAGGTGAGCACTCTACCGCTGAGCCACAACCTCAGCCCCTAAAGGAATCTTTTAAAAGAATTTTGGCTCCGCTGGCCGGGGTTAATCCTGGGAACAGTTTTGCATTAGGATAAATCAGTGCCTGTTCTTCCTCCCTTAAACATCTTCCAATATTTCAGGTTTATTTTTAGCTGACTGTCAACCAAACCTGCCTAAGGCATTAATTGATAAGTGTTAAGAGTCTCTATTTCTCATGGGTATTTCTGATTTTAAAAGAGACTCTTGAATGTGAAAAAGTCCCAAGACCCCAAATTTGGGTTGTTTTTGTGATAGGCTCTGGGACTGATGTGGTGCAGAGAGCAACTTGCTTCAAGGCTGGCTCTGGGCACAATGGCTGGGCTTTAGAGAAGTTAATTCACACACATCCTTTTTCTTTTTTCCCCACCATCTGGTTGTTTGGCTGCCAGCAACTGGAACTCTTAAACAAATGGAGACTGTGACATTGGAGAATAAGCCTATTACACAGCAAGGTAGGGAGAGAGTCTGAATGTCTCTATCTGTAGCTCTGCTGCTGCCAGCTGAGTGACTTTAGGGAAGTCATGCGAACTGAGCTTCTGCCTGGCCTCTCTTGCAGGACCCTTGCAGGACCCTGGGAGAGGATAATTACCACCCAGATCCCTGAGATTCAGGGAAATAAATGTGAGCAAGTAACAGATCTTGTTATGCCTGTGGATGAAATGCTTGAACTTAGAGATGATTAAATCACCAACTATTCAAACAATTAAAGAAAATGAAAGCACCTTGGAAAATAAAATGAACATGATAGTGAAAAGAACTGAGCAATTTCAGGTGTAATCTTCACTACACCTTTCCCCAGCCAGGGGTTCAAGTCATACCAGGTCTGAGGGTCCATCTGTTTGTAGCAAAAGTCCAGCATTTAACATTTTTTTTCAATATTACATTTTAAACAAAAACTCCATATGCATGTAATATACAAAGTCAAAATACACATCTTGATATAGTTTGGATCTCTGTTGAAGGTGTGCCCCCTCCCATCCAGCAGTATTCATAAGTTAGAGATGATTGCAACACGAGGGCTCTCACGACATCAGTGGGTTCATCCATTGACAGAGTCAGAGCTTAATAGGTTATTGGGAGGTAGTGGGACCTACTTGTAGGAAACAGGTCATTGGGGATGTGCCTTTAAAGGTTTTACTCTGTCCCTGCAACCTTTCTCATGCACCTTCCTCTCTTTCTTTTTCTCTCTGCTTTCTGGCCACCTGAGGTGAGCAGCTTTGCCTGATGGTCTGTCTCACCATACACCCAGAAACAATGGAGCCAAGTGGCCATAGACTGAAACCTCTGAAACCATGAGCCAAAGTAATTTCTTCTCCTTTTACATGGCTTCTCTCAGGTATTTTTGTCACAGTAACAGAAAGCTGATTAACACAGATCTATTAGAAAATTCTGCAGTCTCCTGACTCCCTTCTCATGTCTCCCCATCCCCCTCTCCAAAGGTATCACTTTCAACTATTAAATTTCTTCTGGCATTTAATATCTCCAGTGTTCTAAAAATGATGTGTACATTGCTTTCTCTTGATTTTCCCATTTCAGAAAGTGTCTATCAGATTCTTACCATGGAAGATACAGCTAGCTTTCTACACAGATTTCATTGAGCTTCTCCTTCACATCTTCCCAGTATTGTTTTATTATAATTTTGGTTAAATCAGTATTATGGTCATTCCAACATTCTTTATAACTGAGTATTATAGTGTACTAGTTTTCTTCTATTATATTTTTCTTAAAGTTAATAATACTTTTTTTCACTTACTTATTTTTCTTTGTAACTATTTAAAAATTATTTCTATCTCTTCTTTTTTAAAAAAATATTTTTAGTTGTAGATGGACACAATACCTTTGTTTTGTTTATTTAGTTTTTTTTTATATGGTCCTAGGCATCAAATCCAGTGTCCTTGCGCATGCACTAGGCAATCAGCTCCACCACTGAGCCACATCCCTAGCCCTATTTTATATTTTATTTAGAGACAGGGTCTCACTGAGTTGCTTAGCCCCTTGCTTTTTGCTGAAGCTGGTTTTGAATTCACAATCCTCTTGTCTCAGCCTCCTGAGATGCTGGGATTACAGGTATGCACTACTGCACTCATGCCAATTTCTTGAATCATATTATTTCATTCAGTTTATTTCGTTCCTAATTATAATTAGGAAACTCTTTTCACCATCATTTCCAAACTTCCCCTTTTGTTCTTGTGTTCTGAATCTCCTCTTCCTTCTACCCTATATATTCTTGTTGGTTTTTTTTTTTTTTTTTTTTTTTTTTTAGAGAGAGAGAGAGAGAGAGAGAATTTTTAATCTTTATTTTTTAGTTCTCAGCGGACACAACATCTTTGTTGGTATGTGGTGCTGAGGATCGAACCCGGGCCGCACGCATGCCAGGCGAGCGCGCTACCGCTTGAGCCACATCCCCAGCCCCTCTTGTTGGGTTTATTCACTTATTTATTGAGGATATCTTCAATAGCTTTTTGAGAAAATGTGCGTGAAAAGCAGATTTTTAAGATTTATATTTCTAGTAGCGTTTTACCTCATCTGCAATGTATAGCTAAACTTAAATTCTTTTATTATTTTTATCTGTTCCCATTCTTGTGGTTGTCCATGATGTGGAATTAACCTGAACATGTATTCATATATGAACATAGGAAAGTTTTGTCTAATTCATTCTGCCTTTCCCATTCCCATCCCCTCACTTCCCCCGTGCAATTTGGGGTGAACCTTCACACCTTCTCACCCCCCTGCCCTCCCTTTCCCCCCTTCCCCCCCTTGCCTATTGTGAGTCAGCATCTGCATATTAGAGAGAGCATTCAGACTTTGGTTTTTTGGGATTGACTTATTTCACTGAATATTACAGTCTCTAGTTCCACCATTTACTGGCAAATGCCATAATTTCATTCTTCTTTATGGCTGAGTAATATACCGTTGTGTACATGTACCACACTTCCTTTACCCATTCATCTGTGGAAGGGAACCTAGGTTGGTTTCATAACTTAGCTGTTGTGAACTGAGCTGCTATAAATATTGATGTGGTCTCATCACTGTAGTATGCTGATTTTAAGTCCTTTGGGTATAAGCCGATGAGTGGGATAACTGGGTCAAGTGGTGGATTCATTCCAGGTTTTCTGAGGAACCTCCATACTGCTTCCCAGAGTGATTGCACCGATTTGCAGTCCTACTCAATGTATGAGTTTACATTTCCCCCCACATCCTCGCCAACATTTATTGTTACTTGTATTCTTGATAATTGCCATTCTGACTGTAGTGAGATAAAATCTCAGTGGAGTTTTAATTTGCATATTTGCATTTCTCAAATTGTTGGGGATGTTGAACATTTTTTTAAATATATTTGTTGGCCGGTCATATTTCTTCTTCTATGAAGTGCCTGCCTATTTAATTCCTTGCCCATATATTGATTGGGGCTATTTTTTTTGGTGGGGGGAGTTAAGGCTAAACTTGAACTCTAAGTTGGAAGTGTTTTCTTTCACAATTTGGGTGCTAGTACTCCATTGTATTTTGGATTCCAGTGCTGGTGTTGAGAAGTATAAAGGCATTCTGAATCCTTCTGCTTTCAAGTGGATATTCTTTCTTTCTAACTTGCAAGAACTTTTCTTTGTCTATAGTATTGCAAACTGGTGTGCTTTTTGATGAGTTTATTTTCTTCCATTGTACTGAGTAATTACTGGGCCTTTCACTGTGTAAATTGATGTCTTTTAGTTCTAAGAACTTTTGCTTATGATTGCCTCTCCTGTTTTCTGGCATCTTTCTGATACTTGTATAACACTGATGTTGGATTTCCTAGTCTTGCGTTCGAATTTCCTTATTTCTCCAGTTGTCCTTCTCTTTAGTTTTTCCCCTAAAATTCACGATTTTGGAACTTTCATAGTTTTCATTACTGTCCTCATGTTTTTAATTTTCAAAAACACCCTGTTCTCTGAATGCTCCCTATTGAGAGATTCTGTTCTTGCTTCATGACTGGATTAACTTTTTCTTGGGCCTCCGAGGACATTAGTTGTAGTTTTTGCTTTTAAAGTAGTATTCTTGGATTGTTGCAATGTCCTTCAAGATGCTTTTTTCAATTTGTTTCATATAGAGGGGATCCTCGTGCTTTTGGTAGTCTTTGGCTATCTGCTCATGATCAAGATCAGGGGACTAAAACCCTGACTAGAGTTTTTGTGAGAGTGGTTGTACTCATCAACTTTGATCTTTACCATGCCCTTGGGTCATTTGTTCAGAGAGTGCAGAGTGTCAAAAATCATGAAGGCTTTCCTCTCTTTTTTTTTTTCCTTTGTATTTTGCCAGACTTAATGAATTTTGTTTTGTGTTTTGCTTTTTGCTGAAGTGTCAGGATCCACATAGTAGTAGATAGTGCAATATTTTATTATAATGCTCTATCATTGAATAACTTTTGTTGTTGAGTAAGACATTTGTGAATCTGTCTCCTTTATCCTTTTTGGACCTTATAAACTACTTCACTCTAATACTGGGCTTATTACATAGTGCCTGTTGGTATTATATATTTTTCTGAAAAAGAGATTTTCCATTGCAAATAAGACAAACAATGATGTCTTTAAAACAAAAGAAGTATTTCCCAGTTGCCTTACTCCGAAACACATGATTTTCATCAGTTGCTTTTCTTTTCTTGTCAGTAGCCATTTAGAAAATGACAGACTCCACTTAGACCATCACCATCCATTCTCCCTCACCATCTGCCTGCACTTTAAGCCAACAGACACATCTCTACCTGCAAGGCAAAGCCAATCCATGATTTTCCTACAACTGCCAGACCCTGCTAGGGCACATTCCATGAGCACACGAATTACAGATGTCTTAAGGTGTAACAAAGCTGGGGTAGGCAACTCATCTCCCCTTTTGTTCAATGAGAGGATTTACAATATTACATCTTGGGCCATCTTGCCTTTCTGGACTTCCCTTTCCTAATTCTTACTAGAGGAATAGCAATACTAATTTGCATAGTGGGTGTGGCATTAAAACATGATGAGGCTGGAGGTTTTTCATCAGTGTGTTTGGGCAATATGAGCACCAGAGATTGTCAGGGAGGCTTTTGAGAGCCCTGAAGCAAACACACTTTGCAGGAAGTTGCAGGCACCCACTGTGCCCTAAGGTATAGACCTTTCGGTTTATGCTGTCCCAGCCATTATTCACCTCAGATATTTCTGATGCTAATGAACTAACATCTTATTTTCTTCCCTTTTTTTTTTCAACCAAAAATTCTATCAGAGGGACTCCAGTGAACGGCTTTAATTTTACTGTGGCATGTACTATGTGTACACTAATTATACCGTGAAAAAAATCTATTCAGAAAGAAAAACTGATCAGTCTGGGAGATGGTGCCATGGATTGGCAACAACCATGAAAAAAGGCCATGAACTGTAGTACCAGATTGGCCTGGCTTGGAGTTGGATATATGTCTTTTATCTCTTTGTCCTTGTATGAGTCACCTAGCTTATCTGGACTTGTCTTTGTCTCTGAGATAAGGTTGATGGCCCTTTATCACATAGATGTGAATATCTAATGAAATATGATCAATACTTGAGTTGGTACTCAATAAATATTAGTTCCTTTTGTTATAAAACAGGTCCTTTTTCTTATACTTATCTTTTTTTATATTAAATACATTTAAATATGTTTATTACAAAATCATATCAAACAATTTTTTTTATATATTCTGTATTTCATTGGGAACTTTCTGCATATTGGCCTGAGTTAACTTTTCAGGCATGAGAAAAATTACAGGGTCCACATTGCAATTGAAATAGTTGTTCACCAGCTATGAAATGGGGACTGTGTGGGGACAGACACCCTTGGGCCATTTCTCAATGACTGAAAAATCACCACTACAGCCACAGGGAATCTTTCCCTTAAATCTCCTTTCCTACCCTTCAGAAAGATGGACACAGAGGGAAGAAATACTATGACCATATTAGTTACAAATGCATTCTGAGAACCAGAAAAATGATAATTAGTGACATTCAAGATTTTTTAATATTTATTTTTTAGTTATAGTTGGACACAATATTTTATTTATTTACTTTTTAATGTGGTGCTGAGGATAGAACCCAGGGCCTTGCACGTGCTGGCAAGTGCTCTACCACTAAGCCACAAGGATTTTTTTTAAAAGGTAGAAAGAGCAAGGTCACCAAAAAACCATAAAGGGTGTGTGCGCATGTGTGTGTGTGTGTGTGTGTGTGTGTGTGTTTCATAAGACCTGTCAGCATTGATATTTTAATATTCCTTCCTAGATATTATTTGTGTACTTGCATTAGCCAAAATGAATCTAATGGTGCTTCTAGAAGCACACATTTTATTATTCATCTCTCTTTGTATTTGTCTTATCTACTATTCCAAATTTCAATGTGTTTATTCCTAGGTTCAGACATGTATTACTATTCTTTTTGGGAAGAGTAGAGGAGGCTTTTTCACTCAGTGTTGAGCTTGTGAGAAACTAGTTTATATGAATTATAATTATTTGATCTTTTAAGTAGGATGTTTTATTAAAATGAAGATATACTGATCCCATAGGATCCATCCTGGTTGACAGGAATGCCAGTGAACTTGCCATGCATTTATCCAATAGTACTGGGGTGGATGGACAATATGCTTTTTAGGATTATGTTAAATTACAATTCAAAATATTAAATGGACCCCCAGATGCGATAGTATATTTATAAAGATTCTGTTTAATTACAATTTGAATTTTTAAGTAGACCTCCAAAATATTCCTCTTAATGTCCATTAAAGCCACATTCAAAAAAATATTTTAAATAATCTTAGGACATTTGGAAGAGAGTATATAGTTCCATTTGTTTCTTGAATAAGTTTATGAATTCTTTCTCCCTCTTTATCTTTATTGAGGTATAATTAAAAAATAAAAATTATCAATATTTAACTGTACAACTCATTGTTGTGATATATGTGTACATATTTAGCAACGCTATATTGTATACTTGAAATTAGCTAAAAAGGTAAAGGTTCTGTGCTCTCACCACATATATACACATACAGAGAGTAAGAAAACCACAAAATGGTAATTATGTGAAGTTCATGGATTTTTTTTTAAAGGGTAGAAAGAAAGAAAAAGGTCATCAAAAGACCATAAAAGTGTGTGTGAAGTGTGTGTGTGTGTGTGTGTGTGTGTGTGTGTGTAAGACCTGTCTGCTCAGGCCTTGGTGGGAGCAGGGTAGGGAAAAGACTAGTGCTCAACTTTTAGTCGGTTTCTTTCTAAAAAGATCTCAAGCTTTAGAAAGATAAAGGTCTTCATGACCATCCTCTGTGTGCAGTTTTTTGTAACTCCCTAGTACTCAGCATTAGTTAGGGTTAGAAACACAACAACTAACAATCAATGAAGCATCTAGAAGAAATGGGTGTAGTTTGGAAGTAGGACAGCCAGTAGTTAAAGATTGCAGAAGGAGAAAGACAGATTTCAACCCCATCACTTAACTAGCTGTGGCCTTGAGTAGATTTTTTTTATCCTAATTTTTTTTATCTAAAAAAGGAAAGAACAAGAGCACTTGATTTAAGACAATGAAGATCAAATTAAATAATGATTGTGTATTACTTAATATTGTTTCAATATGTTTTTGATAAAAATTTAAATAAATGCTTTTCATTAATTTTTGACCATATCAACATTTAATCAAAAATCTCTTGAAGATGACTCTTTATGTAGGTAAATTCTTGAAGATATGTAAACCATTTTTTTTTAAAGTAAATGGGATCACAGTATACATGATATTCTATTACCTGACTTGCTAATTTATGTTGTAAAGTGTTTTCTAATTCAAAAATTAAAAACTGTCTCATCTTTTTTACATGATTATAAAGAATTTTACTGAACAAATTTGTTATATTTTTAAAATAATCTCTGCATATTTTTGTGGCCATTTTTAAAAATAGAAAGTTCTGGAATAGATATTCTGTGGCCACATTGTTTTGTACATGTGCACTTTTTTCCCTACAAAATAAAGAAGTATATAATCACAGGATCCTTAATATATTCTAATTCTTAACTTAATTGGTCTTCTCTTAAGATTATAAGCAAGTTATGGAACCAGTTTAGATGCCTATCAACAGATGACTGGATCAAAAAAATGTCGTGTTTGTGTGTGTGGGTGTGTATATATATATATATATATATATATATATAGAGAGAGAGAGAGAGAGAGAGAGAGAGAGTGTGTGTGTGTGTTTTACTCAACCATGAAGAAGAATAAAATTATGGCATTTGCTGGTAAATGGATGGAACTGGAGAACATCATGCTAAGTGAAATAAGCCAGACTCAAAAGGTCAAGAGTCAAATGTTTTTTCTTGTATGTTAAATATAGGCCAAAATTAAAGGGGGGAAAAGATAGGAGGAATCCCATAAAAATAGAAGAGAGATCAATGGAGTAGAGGAAGAGAATCCAGGGAGAGGGGCAAGGGATGGGTAAAAGGAGGAATGGTGGAATGAAACTGAATGAACTATCCCAGGTACATATGTGAATATACAATAGTGCATTTCACCTTTGTGTCTATCTATAATACAAAAATAAACTATTAATACATAGAAGAAAGACCAGTAGAGTAACAGTAAAGAGATGTGAAGGGATGGGAAGAAAAAAAGGGAAGGTATTGGAGACTGAATTGCAGCAAATTATATTTCATATTTATATAACTAGGTCAAGATGAATCCCAATATTAAGTATAAATATAATGCACTAATAAAAAATTAAAATAATATATATATTTTTTGTATCAGGGTTGAACCCAGGGATGCTTAACCACTGAGCCACATCCCCAGCCCTTTTTCAATATTTTATTTAGTGACAGGGTCTCACTGAGTTGCTTAGGTCACTAAGATAAGGCTGGCTTTGAAATTGCAATCCTCCTGCCTCTGCCTCCCTAACTTCTGGGATTACAGATATGTGCCACTGTGCCTAGATAAAATAAATATTTTTAAAAAATAATTGATTATCTCTGTTTGAGACCAATGCAAAGTATGGTTTGAATGACTTTCTTGAAATGTTGCTCTTATTCTTGTTCTCACTTTCTAAATTACAAGTTAGATATAACTTTATAATTTATGTGCATAAATTCATACATAATTTTATATACTATATGCTATGTGTATATGTTTTGATACAAAATCTATGGATACATAGTAAAATTCTTGACAACATCAATTCTTCAATAACAAATAGACAAACAGGCAATCCTATTATTTTCTATGTCAGTAAATAAAGATGTACTATATCCTTTATGGCTACTATATATAGATATAACATGAGTTAACCATATTCCAAATTATAAGTATTTAAAATGTTTCCTATTGTTCACTTTTGCAATGAATGCTTCAGTTAAAATTCATATACTTGTATCTTATGTCTATGCATAAACACGTCTCTGGAACAGATAACTGGAGTAGAATTGCTGGTCCAGGTGTTATGCATTGATAGCTTTTAACAGACACTGCATTACTCTATAATGAGTTTTATGGAATTCATACTCCTAAAACAATCTGTGACAATATTCATTTCCCCATACTCTTGCCAATAGAATAGTATCAGTCAAAAATAAGTTTTGCCTATTTGATGAGTAAATAAAATGCTATTTTAGATTATATTCTATTTATTTATTTTGTGATGTGTGCTGGGGATTGAATGCGGTGCTTCCCATATGTTAAAAAGTGCTCTAACACCAAGCTACCTCTCCAGCCCCATAAAGTATATTTTAAATCAATATAGAGATTAAATGATATTTATTGTATTTAAAACATTTAAAAAATATGTCCCACCAGGTGCAGCGGCGCAGGCCTGTAATCCCAGGAGGCTGAGGCAGGAGGATCATGAGTTCAAAACCAGCCTCAGCAAAAAGCAAGGTGCTAAGCAACTCAGTGAGACCCTGTCTCTAAAAACAAAACAAAACAAAACAAAAATGGGCTTGGGTTGTGGCTCAGAGGTCAAGTGCCCCTGAGTTCAATCCCTGGTACCAAAAGAAAAAAAAAATGAAAAAGAAAATGAAATGTCTCAAATTGTACGAAATTCTTTTAGGTTGTGTCTTTCTTATTGATTTATAGTTTTGTTTTTTTTCTAACTATAAATGTTTGTATGTATGTAAACATGCCTATCAATTCTTTTAAAAATATATGTTGCAGATGTTTATTTTAGTTTATTGCTTGATTTTAAACTTTTGTTTATAAAATCTTTTCTTGTATAGTTTTCAAAGTTTTTTATTTAATATTTATTTTTTAGTTGTAGTTGAGCACAATACCTTTATTTTATCTATTTATTTTTATGTGATGCAAAGGATCAAACCCAGTACCTCGCACATGCTAGGCAAGCATTCTACTGCTGAGCCACAACCCCAGCCCCAAGTTTTCAAAGTTTTGTGCAGAACAATTTATTAATTTTTTTTGCTTTATTAATGCATTTTCTAGATTCAATCCCATCCTTTTCTATCATCCTATGTATGGATCTGTTTCTAGACTATTTCTTTATCTTGCCTTTGCACACTGATTGTGAATCCTAGCTTTTTAGTACAGTTTCACTATCTAACTATCTAGCAGGACAACACTTGATCCATTTTTATTTTTCTCTCCTCCCCACTTTTTTTTTGGTGAAGCTGGGGATCAAACTGAGGACCTTGTACATTCTGGGCAAGTGTTCTCTACCACTGAGCTACATCTGCAGGTACCCCATTTTTCTTTTCCTAAATTTTTCTGGGTTCTTCTTTCATATATTCTCTTCCCTTTTAATTTTAAAATTGCCTTGTCAGGTTTCATCAAATATTGTTTAAATTTTGATTGGAACTTCATTGAAATGAGAGATTCAATTTCCAAGCAGTGCTGTCTTTATAATTTTGGTTTTTGCAGTATTTGTATTGAAATTATAGCTGTACTTTTTATTCTTTAGAAGGAGGGTAGATATTGCATCTGGAATTGACTTTTTTATTGTTACTGTAATTTGAGGTCATTTACTGAGGTGGGAATTACACAGGGAGGAGGAGAGTTTAATAAAAGGAGTTTAATAATGAGATCTACTTAGACACATTCTGCTCGAGATATTTATGAGAAACGAAGATGGAGGTATGCACAACAAATATTGCTCTATTAATTTTGGTGACTTTTTGGAATGATAATATTGAAAACAGCAGAGCTTAGAAACTGTAGTGGTAAATTACTAACAAAGAAGGGAAAACCCACAATTTGCTGTTTCATTGTAATCACTTTACATTGAAAGATTCCTGGGACAAATAATTCTTGAATCATAGCTGGTCCTGCACCCTACTGCCTTCCCTTTCTCCAGGGACTTGTTGGAGCTGGATCTTTCCATCTTGGGTTTTAGCACAGCATGTTGGAACCTGGGTTTCCTAGGCAATCTAAGTGGTTAAACTCAAAGTGGTAACAGTAGCCAGTGATATTTCTCTCCTTTTGTACACAACAACTCTTATAGGATCCTCAATTTCTCTGTTTGCCATCCTCCTCAAATATCTCAGGAAACCCTGGGAGAAATTGTGGTGGGTTTTAAGCACAGACATCTTGGGTTTCTAATAGCTCTCCTTCTGCTAAACCTGCTTCACTCTTCTCTGGTGCCAATCAAGGCACTTGATTGACTTAAGGCCAATTCCCACTTTAGTCCCAGCACAGAGTCAAGCCAGCCTTCAGCCATGTTGACTCTCTATATACTATGTGAAAAATGCTGTAGCAGATGCACAAAAGCCCTGCTATATCCTCTACCAAAATGAGGAGCATCTTTCTCTTTTCCCCAATCATCATATTTCATTCTTACCTGGCCAGAGCAGTGATGCCTTGGGTTCTCAACAAACACCTGTGTACCTGGGATGTACTGAGTGATGCGCTCAGTATCTCCCTCCTTCTTCAATAATCCAGCAGTGCATGAGGTCTTGACCTTGAACCAAGCTTGTGAACCTGATTGTGGACCAGTCTCTTCAGTCTTGATCCCCTGCGTGAATAGACCTCTGGAGTCCCATCATTGGGACCTTCTAGAGTAGACCAGAATGTCTGAATCCTAAACTGACTCTAGTGTAGGTTCAAGCTGGAGCCCCTTCTGCTCATCTGAGGAAATGACTCAGAATCATGCATGAAATCTGAATCATACTAGTAGGCCCATGGCCATCTGCTCCTCCTTGGTAATGAAAGAGACAAATTGTGGTTTCAGGCATATGGCTTTTGCTATCAAGCCTCATTGTCTTCTCCTAATGGTGAAAACATACATTGTTTAAAACTATCGAGTTATGATAGCATGTGACTGAACATACAAGATAAGTTATAATTACCATTATATGCTCCAACTAATGGAGTAAGTATGAGATCAGGAATGGATGGTATGTGCAGAAAATTATGGCCATGGACAAAAGCTAAACTATTTCTTGCTCCCTTCTCTCTCTCTCTCTCTCTCTCTCTCTCTCTCTCTCTCTCTCTCTCTCTCTCTCTCTCTCTCTCTCTGTCTCTCTCCTTGTTTGCATTGGGAGCAGCAGGAGGTTATCAGGGAGATTGGAAAATGGCAGCTTGGGCACTCTGCTTTCACTCAATACCCGAATGCCCTAACAACTCCCACGTACTTGTCTTTTCAGCTTTTTCAAAGGGATGAAGGGGATTGATATCCTTAATCTGCCCAAATCTTCAGGACTTGTTCCTCCTGATGCTCCTTGTAATTTCTTGAATTTGAACTGGCTCAAGCCATTGGGATCAAGTTGAATTAATTTTATTAAGTACAACCTTGATGATTTCCAAGGGCCTTTTAATAGGAGGCAGGGATAATAAGTTGAACATCAGGTGTGAACTTTGGAAGCTGGTTTCTCTAATCCAGCCTCTGCTCTTGGGAAGGACTTCCATACAGTTGACTAAACTATTCTGATACGTATTTCAAATATAGCTATGTAACCCTATGCCTGAAGGCATTATCACTTAGGGAAAGATTTTCAACTTGTAAAACTGATGCCAGTTATTCATGTTTCGTCTTTAATGAAAGTGATGAATCTTATATCAACCTTCTAGCTTAAAATTGCATGTGTAATGTAAAAGAAGGGAAGGTACATAAGCTGTGATGTCAGGCAGACCTGAATTGAAATCCTGGCTTCACTTCTTACTGACTGTGTAACCTTGGACAAGTCACATAACCTCTCTGAATCCCTCTTTCTTCAACTCCAAAGTGGAGATGCAATGCCCATGTCAGCAGGTATTATAAGAATTGAATGAAATGGTAGACATGAACATGGCTGGCATACCTTATGTGTTTAATAATTGGTGTTATTGCCTTATGGGTTATTTTTGGAGATGCCCTGAATACAAGTCATTATTTGTATCGATCCTGCTGCTCACATAGCAGGTGACGTCAGCAAGGGGAGTTCATTACAGTCAAGGAAGTCTATAGAAACCTAGTTACAGCCTGAAGATTGGACTGAGATCCAGGAGATGGAATTGTTTTTGCAACCTAAGATTACTTCAGTGAAAAAGATTAATGAGTCACATTATACAAATGGCTCAAGCTAATGACAAATGAAAATGTTCTGGTTTTAAAGCTAGAGTTGATTTAATAATATTTGTGCAATAGCAATATTAAATTCAAAGTCCCTTCTAGCAACTTGGGCTTTACCCAGAACTTTCCTCTCAGAGTTAAGGTCATTCCACATGAAGTCACCATCTACCTGAATGCTCTGATATAGATATTGAGGTGACTGAAGATTTCATCCTTCTCTTTCTATGCATTCAATTATCTGGGAGAATCATGGATTAAACCAGAATCAGACATTAAATTAATTTAATTGACCTGAGTTTATCTGATTATCCCTAGCAGAGAGTAAAGTCTTGAGGTAAATGGTTTTAGGGAAGAAGTCAGGGTTGGAGACCATGAGCTAGGGCCTTCAGAAGGGAGGGTCAGGCAGCTACTGATGAGCTAGAGCTGCCAGGACACTCTGCTATGTTCCATTGGCCTGAGATTAATTATGCCTTATGACATTTACTGTTTTTATATTTATGTCATTTGCATTACCTTATATTATCCTGAAAGGAAAGGAGTTCTCCTTTCATCTCTCCAATTTCCCTCAGACTGCCTGTTTTACATCTCACAAGTATCTAATAGACATCTTCTTTGTACCTCTACATAGTGAATAAATGCCTATTGAAGGAAAAGGCATTGAAGAAAATCTTGACTTTTTTTTTTTTAACCCCAGGGCTGAACTTCATAATTCTATTTCCACTTGTTGCTTCATAAAACTACACTTTTGTGAAATCCTTTCTTTTTTCTTCCCAGGGTTGAGTATATCTTCTGTTTTCTTTTGCTCTTCAGGGACATCACCTCTGAGACACCTGAACAGCTTCAGCTCTCTATGAAATACGTGGTTGTCTTCACTTCATCCATCTCCCCGACTTCCTGGCAACCCACTGACTATGCTCAGAGCAACCGGAAGAAATGCATCATTTCACACAAACACCATATGGCAGGAAGCAGCCAGAGATCACGGTGATAAGTTCAAATGGCAATGTAAGAATTAATCTATTCACTAATAAAGGCAAACAAATGTTATTGAACACACCAAATCTATATGAATACTGGAAATAGGGGGTTAATAAACTTAAATACCCCAGGGGACTACTTTGATGGCTAAAATTTTGTCATCACAATTTTTTTCCAATTTACTCTGACACATTGGAATAATTTTACATGATGGAAAAGTTCATTCAATGTTTCTTTTATTGGATTAGAAAGTTTCATTCTCTGTTTTCCCCAAGGACAGAACAATGTACTCAGATTATTTTATGATTTATATTTTTATTTTGAGATGGCTATAGATTTATATGCAGTTGTAAGAAATAATAGAGAGGTCCCATGTTCCTTTTAGCAAGTTTCACCAATAATAAGTTTCAAAAAAACTGTAATGCAGTATAACAACAGAGTATTGACATGGACATGGTCAAGATACATTTCCATCACCACTAGTATCTCCCATGTTGCCCTTTAATCTCTGCCAGCTTCTCTCCTGTCCATTACCTTTAACCTTCTTAATTCCTGAAAACCCATCTCTCCTCCATTCCTATAACTTTGTCATTTCAAGAATAGGATCACATAGTCTGTCACCTTTTTAGAGTTAGCATAATTTTATGCACATGTTTCCAGGCTGTTGAATGAATTAATAGTTCATTTTTTATTATTACTACGATGTGGATATAGTATAGTTTATTTAACTATTCACCCATTTCTACTTTTTGCCTATTATAAATAAAACTCCTATAAATATTGGTGTATAGTTTTAGGGTAAACATAAATCTTCATTTCTCTGGGATACTCAGGAATGTGCTTGTTCTGCTGCATGATATTTGCATGTTATGTTTAGTTTTTTTTTTTAAATTGCTAAACTATCTTTAAGAATGGCTGTGCCATATCACTTTTCCACAATCAACGTATGAATGATCAGTTTCCTAACTTTCTTGGCAGCATTTGGTTTCATTATTTTTTATTTTAGTCATTCAGCTATATATGCAGGAGCTATAGTTTGGATCTGAAATGTCCTATAAAGGCTCATGTGTTTGAGGATTTGTTCCCCATGTGGCACTATTGGGAGATACTGGAATTTGAAGACATGGGGCCTAGTGGGAAGTCTTCCAGTCATTGAGGGTATGCCATTCAAGTGGGTAACCAAATCCTGACTCTTCCTTTTTTTTTTTTGTGCCAACCATGAAGTGATCAGTCTTCCTCCATGATGTGCTGCCTCATCACAGGCCCCAAAGCAACAGGACTAACTGGTCATGGACTGAAATCTCCAAACCTGCGAGCCAAGCTAAACCTTTTTTGCTCTACAAGTCAAATTATCTCATGTATTTGTTACAGTAACAGAAAGCTGGCTAACCTAATAGCAGGGATTGCTTTGTGGTTTTATTTTATATTTCTCTAATGGTTAATGATGTCAAACAACTTTTCATGTGTTTATTTGCCATTTCTCTATCTTCTTTGGGTGAAATGGAAATGTCTATGCCCATGTTCTAATTAGATTGTTTGCTGAGTTTTGAGAGTTCTTTATGCTACATATTAACCCTTTATCAAACATGTGGTTTGCAAATATTTGTTACCCATCTGTAGTTTATGTTTTCATCTTCTTAGTAGGGTCTTCTGCAGATCCAAAGTTTCTAATTTTTATTGAGGTCCAATTTATCAACCTTTACATTATGGATGATGTTTTAGATGTTAAATTTAAAAATTATTTACCTAGATCCTAAGAAATTTCATTCATTTTTTTAAAATTAGAGTTTTCCATTATACTTTTACATTTTAATAATTTTTTTTGTGTAAAGTGTGAGATACCTTAAGTTTTATTATTATTATAATTTGTCTGTAGATTCCCAATTGCCCCAACACCATTTATTAAAAAGACCATCTTTTTCCTTTTTTGGGGGGATGGGGTGGGGAGGTACCAGGGATTGAACTCAGGGGCACTCAACCACTGAGCCACATCCCCAGCCCTACTTTATATTTTATTTAGAGACAGGGTCTCACTGGGTTGCCTAGTGCCTTGCTTTTGTTGAGGCTGGCTTTGAACTTGTGATCCTCCTGCCTCAGCCTCCTGAGCTGCTGGAATTATAAGCGTGTGCTACCATGCCTAGCTCATCTTTTTCCATTGAATCACTTTTATACCTTTATCAGAAAATAGTTGGACCTATTTGTGTGGTTCTCTTTTGAGTTCTCTATTCTGTTCCATTGATCCACGTGTCTGATCCTTTACCACTACTTCACAGTTTTGACTCCTATAGCACTATAGTGTGTTTTGTCATTCTTCATTATTCTTTTTCAAACTTGTTTTAGCTATTACAGTTTATTTGCCTTTTCACTTAAATTTTGGCATATACTTTTCTATGTTTGTGCCAATGTCTCGGCTTGGCACTGAATCACGAGCCACCACACACCTTGTAGATTCAAACAGCAATTCTTTATTCCCGAACTCACACCGGCCTCTACACAAACACGTTCTGGTGAAAATCCAAAATCTGCCCCCAATTCACATCCCAAAAACTTTCTCCCCACTAGAACTCAGCAGGAACTCAAGGATCGGGCGTGCCTAAGGCAGCAGGATACGCCCTAACCCCCCCCCCACCCCCCCCCCACCCCCGCAGGGTACACCTTAAACCTGGAACTTCCCTAAACCCAAGGACGGGATACTCCCTAAAACCTGATCAGCTCTAAACCCGGATTTGCCCTGGTCTTTGAGCAAGGTCACCTTACTAAAGCATACATGCAATGTCCCATTGAATGTCCTCTAAGCAAGATGGGGTACGCTGGCAAGGAAATCTCGATGCGTCATTCCTACTTGGCAATGGCCCTCAGCATGTTTGCAAAAATATTTCACTGGATTTTTTTAAAGGAATAGAAATAAACCTGTACATCAATTTTGGGAGAAGTTGACATCTTTATTTTATTGAGTACTCCAATTCAAGAACAATAATCTTTCCATTTATTTAGATCTTCTTTGATTTCTTTCATCAATGGTCTATAGTTTTTATCATGTAAGACTCTAACATATTAGATTTATAACTAAGTATATAGTTTTTTGAGTAATTGTGAATAACATTGTATTTTTAATTCAGGTATTCATAAGTTCATTGATAATAAGTCAAAATGCAGTAGATTTGAGTATGTTTATCTTATATTCTTATGACTTTGTTAAGCTCACCTGTTGATTCTTAGAGTCTTTTTTGTAGATTTTGTTAGATTTTCTATGTAGAAATAATGTCATTTGCAATTTTATTTTTTCCATTCATCTGACCTGTATGTTTTTCATTTACTTAGTTTTTCCTTCCCCAATTGCACTGACCAGAACTTCAAGCACTATATTGAATAAGATTGGTGAGAAAGAATACATTTACCTCCTCCTCAATTTAAAAAATAATTTAACCTTTTAAATATAAAGCTAACATTCTGGTTTTTAGATGTTCTTTATCAGGATGAAGACACTCTCTTTTATTCTAAGGTTCTAACAACTTTTAACATGAATGTGTGTTAAATTTGGTCAAATGCCTTTTTTTTCATTAATTGATGTGAAATTTTGTTTCTTTAGTCTGTTAATATGGTAGAATATTTAGTTCAATCTTGAAGTATTGAACCAGCTTTGCATTTTTAGAATAAATCCTATTTGTTCCTGGCATTCAATTATTATTTTTTTTTTACAATTTTTTTATTGGTTGTTCACAATATTACAAAGCTCTTGACATATCATATTTCATACATTAGATTGAAGTGGGTTATGAACTCCCAATTTTACCCCAAATGCAGATTGCAGAATCACGTTGGTTACACATCCACAATTTTACATAATGCCCAATTAGTAATTGTTGTATTCTGCTACCTTTCCTATCTCCTCCCCTCCCATCTTCTCTCTCTACCCCATCTACTGTAATTCATTACTCTCCTTGTTTATTTTCCCATTCCCCTCACAACCTCTTATATGTAATTTTGTATAGCAATGAGGGTCTCCCTTCATTTCCATGCAATTTCCCTTTTCTCTCCCTTTCCCTCCCATCTCATGACTCTGTTTAATGTTAGTCTTTTCTTCCTGCTCTTCCTCCCTGCTCTGTTCATAGTTGCTCTCATTATATCAAAGAAGACATTTGGTATTTGTTTTTTAGGGATTGACTAGCTTCACTAAGCATAATCTGCTCTAGTGCCATCCATTTCCCTGCAAATTCTATGATTTTGTCATTTTTTATTGCTGCATAGTACTCCATTGTGTATAGATGCCACATTTTTTTTATCCATTCATTTATTGAAGGGCATCTGGGTTGGTTCCACAGTCTAGCTATTGTGAATTGTGCTGCTATGAACATCGATATGGCAGCATCCCTGTAACATGCTCTTTTAAGGTCTTCAGGGAATAGTCCGAGAAGGGCAATAGCAGGATCAAATGGTGGTTCCATTCCCAGCTTTCCCAGGAATCTCCAAACTGCTTTCCAAATTGGCTGCACCAATTTGCAGTCCCACCAGCAATGTACATGAGTACCCTTTTCTCCACATCCTCGCCAGCACTTGTTGTTGTTTGACTTCATAGTGGCTGCCAATCTTACTGGAGTGAGATGGTATCTTAGGGTGGTTTTGATTTGCATTTCTCTGACTGCTAGAGAAGGTGAGCATTTTTTCATGTACTTGTTGATTGATTGTATGTCCTCCTCTGAGAAGTGTCTGTTCAGGTCCTTGGCCCATTTGTTGATTGGGTTATTTGTTATCTTATTGTCTAATTTTTTGAGTTCTTTGTATACTCTGGATATTAGGGCTCTATCTGAAGTGTGAGGAGTAAAAATTTGTTCCCAGGATGTAGGCTCCCTATTTACCTCTCTTATTGTTTCTCTTGCTGAGAAAAAACTTTTTAGTTTAAGTAAGTCCCATTTGTTGATCCTTGTTATTAACTCTTGTGCTATGGGTGTCCTATTAAGGAATTTGGAGCCCGACCCCACAATATGTAGATTGGAGCCATCTTTTTCTTCTATCAGACGCAGAGTCTCTGATTTGATATCAAGCTCCTTGATCCATTTAGAGTTAACTTTTGTGCATGGCGAGAAGAAGGGATTCAGTTTCATTTTGTTGCATATGGATTTCCAGTTTTCCCAAAACCATTTATTGAAGATGCTATCCTTCCTCCATTGCATGCTTTTAGCCCCTTTATCATATATAAGATAGTTGTAACTTTGTGGATTAGTCTCTGTGTCCTCTATTCTATACCATTGGTCCACCCGCCTGTTTTGGTACCAGTACCATGCTGTTTTTGTCACTATTGCTCTGTAATATAGTTTGAAATCTGGGATTGCTATACCGCCTGATTCACACTTCCTGCTTAGAATTGTTTTTGCTATTCTGGGTCTTTTATTTTTCCATATGAATTTCATGATTGCTTTATCTATTTCTACAAGAAATGCCGTTGGGATTTTGATTTGCATTGCATTAAACCTATAGAGAACTTTTGGTAATATCGCCATTTTGATGATGTTAGTTCTGCCTATCCATGAACAGGGTATATTTTTCCATCTTCTAAGATCTTCTTCTACTTCTCTCTTTAGGGTTCTGTAGTTTTCATTGTATAAATCTTTCACCTCTTTTGTTAGGTTGATTCCCAAGTATTTTATTTTTTTGGAGGATATTGTGAATGGAGTGTTTTTCCTCATTTCCGATTCAGAAGTTTTGTCGCTGATATACAGAAATGCCTTTGATTTATGCGTGTTGATTTTATATCCTGCCACTTTGCTGAATTCATTTATTAGTTCTAGTAGTTTCTTTGTAGACCCTTTTGGGACTTCTAAGTATAGAATCATGTCATCTGCAAATAGTGATAATTTAAGTTCTTCTTTTCCTATTTTTATGCCTTTAATTTCTTTCGTCTGTCTAATTGCTCTGGCCAGTGTTTCGAGAACTATATTGAATAGAAGTGGTGATAGAGGGCATCCCTGTCTTGTTCCAGATTTTAGAGGGAATGCCTTCAACTTTTGTCCATTCAGAATGATGCTAGCCTGAGGCTTAGCATAGATAGCTTTTACAATGTCAAGGTACGTTCCTGTTATCCCTAGTTTTTCAAGTGTTTTGAACATAAAGGGATGCTGTACTTTGTCGAATGCTTTCTCTGCGTCTATTGAGATGATCATATGGTTCTTATCCTTAAGTCTATTGATGTGGTGAATAACATTTATTGATTTCCGTATATTGAACCATCCTTGCATCCCAGGGATGAATCCTACTTGATCATGGTGCACAATTTTTTTGATGTGTTTTTGTATTCTGTTCGCCAGAATTTTATTGAGGATTTTTGCATCTAGGTTCATTAGAGATTCTGTAGTTTTCTTTCTTTGAGGTGTCTTTGTCTGGTTTCGGAATCAGGGTGATGTTGGCCTCATAGAATGAATTTGGAAGAGCTCCCTGTTTTTCTATTTCCTGAAATAACTTGAAAAGTATTGGTATTAATTCTTCTTTAAAGGTTTTGTAAAACTCCGCTGTATACCCATCCGGTCCTGGGCTTTTCTTGGTTGGTAGTCTTTTGATGGCTTCTTCAATTTCATCCATTGATATTGGTCTGTTCAAATTGTGTGTATCCTCCTGACTCAGTCTGGGCAAATCATATGACTTAAGAAATTTATCGATGTCTTCACTATCTTCTATTTTATTGGAATATAGGTTTTCAAAATAATTTCTAATTGTCTTCTGTATTTCTGTAGCATCTGTTGTGATATTGCCTTTTTCATCCCGTATGTTAGTAATTTGAGTTCTCTCTCTTCTTCTCTTCATTAGCATGGCTAAAGGTCTGTCGATCTTATTTATTTTTTCAAAGAACCAACTTTTAGTTTTGTTAATTTTTTCAATAGTTTCTTTTGTTTCAATTTCATTGATTTCCGCTCTGATTTTAATTATTTCTTGCCTTCTGCTACATTTGCTGTTGTTTTGCTCTTCCTTTTCTAGGGCTTTGAGATGAAGTGTGAGCTCATTTATTTGTTGGTTTTTTCTTCTTTTGAGGAATGACCACCAGGCAATGAATTTTCCTCTTAAAACTGCTTTCATTGTGTCCCATAGATTCCGATATGTTGTGTCTGTATTTTCATTTATCTCTAAAAATTTTTTGATTTCCTCCTTTATGTCTTCTGTAACCCACTGATCATTCAGTAACATATTGTTCATTTTCCATGTGATGTAGGATTTTTCCTTCCTTCTTTTATCATTGATTTCCAGTTTTATTCCATTATGATCAGATAAAATGCATGGTATTATCTCCACCCCTTTATATTTACTGAGGGTTGCCCTATGGCATAATATATGGTCTATTTTTGAGAAGGATCCATATGCTGCTGAGAAAAAAGTATATCCATTTGATGATGGCTGGTATATTCTATATATGTCAGTTAAGTCTAGGTTATTGATTGTGGTATTGAGTTCTATTGTTTCTTTATTCAACTTTTGTTTGGAGGATCTGTCTAATGGTGAGAGAGGTGTGTTGAAGTCACCCATAATTATTGTGTTGTGGTCTATTTGATTCTTGAACTTGAGGAGAGTTTGTTTTATGAATGTTGCAGCGCCATTATTTGGTGCATAAATATTGATAATTGTTATGTCTTGTTGGTGAATGGTTCCTTTTAACAGTATATAATGTCCTTCTTTATCCTTTTTGATTAACTTAGTCTTGAAGTCAATTTTATTCGATATGAGGATGGCCACCCCTGCTTGCTTACAAGGACCGTGTTCGTGGTATATTTTTCCCCATCCTTTCACCTTCAGCCTGTGTATGTCTTTTCCAATCAGATGTGTCTCCTGGAGGCAGCATATTGTTGTATTTGTTTTTTTTTAATCCATGATACCAGCCTATGTTGCTTTATTGGAGAGTTTAAGCCATTAACATTCAGAGTTACTATTGATATATGGTTTGTACTTCCATCCATGTTTGATTATTTATCCTTTTTTAAAAAAATTTAGTTTGTTTCTCCATGATTATCTTTCCCCTCGCCCTCTGTCTTTACCGAGGCACTTCCCTCTGATGGTTTTGGTTATTGTTTTTCATTTCTTCCTCGTGTAGTGTTTTGCTCAAAATGCTTTGCAATGCTGGTTTTCTGGCTGCAAATTCTTTTAACTTTTGTTTATCATGAAAGATTTTTATTTCGTTGTCATACCTGAAGCTTAATTTTGCTGGATACAGAATTCTTGGTTGGAATCCATTGTCTTTCAGTGTTTGAAATACATTGTTCCATGACCTTCTTGCTTTCAGTGTCTGTGATGAAAAATCCGTTGTTAACCTTATTGGTTTACCCCTGAATGTAATCTGTCTCCTTTCTCTTGTAGCTTTTAATATTTTCTCTTTGTTCTGTATATTGAATATCTTCATAACAATGTGTCTTGGCGTTGGTCTACTGTGATTTTGTGTGCTCGGTGTCCTGTATGCATCTTCAATTTGTATATCTGTTTCCTTTTTTATTTCTGGAAAGTTTTCTGTAATTATTTCATTCAGCAGGTTACTCATTCCCTTGGTTTGAATCTCTGTACCTTCTTCTATCCCGAAGACTCGTAAGTTTGGTTTTTTTATGTTATCCCATAACTCTTGGATGTTTTTCTCGTGATTTTTTACCAGCTTTTCTGAGTTGGTTAGACTCTTTTCAAGATGATATATTTTGTCTTCATTATCTGACATTCTGGCTTCTACTTGCTCCACTCTGTTAGTGATACTCTCAATTGAGTTTTTAATTTGGTTTATCGTTTCCTTTATTTATAGAATTATTGTTTGATTATTTTTTATAATCTCTATCTCCTGATAAAGATGCTTAACTTCTTCTTTTATCTGTTTATGTAATTCATTCTCAATATGTTCTTTCGCTGCTTGAATTTGCTGGCTCGTATCCTCTTTAAGGTTCCTTTCCATCTGTCTAAGGTGTTCCTTGAGTTCTTTATATGACCCTTTTTCTGATGACTCTAGGTCCTCCTGAATATTTAGGCTGTCCTGCATTGTTTGTACTCCTTTTCTTCCTTGCTTTTTGAAGCTGCTCATGTTACTTCTTGTTCTGTTTGACTGCTGAGTTACTGTTTACTCCTGTAGCTGCAGATTTCAATGAAGTTATCTCCTCTGCCGCAGTCTGATGACGTCAGTTCTCTGCCATGGTGGTATGTCTTGCAAATGGCGACAGTTCGTTTCCCTTTGCCGGGTGACCAATGCAATGGGTGGGTCCTTACTGTCTCTCCCAAGCCCCGTTTCAAACCTGTGGCCACTACCTATGAAGGCTCGGTTGGCATTTACCTCTGTAGGATCAGAAGGGCTGACCGGTTGTTTCAGCTGGATGGATTAGTGCTGAGTCACAGCTGTTTGTCTGCGGGAAGCAGGCGAACGGGAGCTTGAGTTCAGCCGATCCGGGTTCAGTGTGTGTTCTGAGAAGCGCAGACTCGCATTCAATTATTTTTATGTTGCTGAATTTTCCTTACTAATATTTTTTCTTAAGTGTTATTGCATCTATACCAGTGAAGGATATTGTTCTGTAGTTTTCTCTATTTATACTGCCTTTGTTTATGGTATTAGGGTGAAATTCATAAATTAATTAGGAGATCTTCTTATCTCTTCTAATTTGTGAAAGAGATTGTGTAGAATTGGTATTAATTCCTCTCTAAGAGTTTGATAGATTTACTTAGTGTGTGCTTCTTAGCTTGGAGATTTCTCTTTTTTTGGAGTGTTGAAATTATGAATTTAATTTCTGTAGTGGTCATAAAACTATTCAAATTAATCTATATTTTATTGAGTGAATTCTTATAGTATGTTTTGCAAAGGAGTGTTTCATTTCATTTGAATTGTAAAATTTATGTGTTCAGAGTTATCTTCTTCTTTTTTTTACTATCTATAGGATTTGTAGTGATATCTCATGTTCCATTCCAATAAATATTGGTAATTTGTGTCTTTCCTTTTTCAGTCTTTCTAAATGCTTGCCAATTTTATTAATCTTTTCAAACAACCAGCTCTTTTCTTTTCATTGAGTTTATCAGTCTTTTATTCTTTTTCATGTATATATTTATTACTATAAATTTCTTCCTCAAAATAACTTTAGCTGTGTTTTCAAAATTTGATATATTGCATTCTCATTTTTATTAAGTGCAAAGTACTTTTTGAAGATAAATTCCCCATGAGACTATCTCTGACTCATGAATTCTTTAGAAGAGTGTTGTTTTGTTTCTCTGATGTTTAATCTCGATTCTCAACTGGGTTGGATTGAGAGATGCCTAGAAAAGTAACAAAGCACACTTCTGGATGTGTGTGTGTGTGTGTGTGTGTGTGTGTGTGTGTGTGTGAGGGAGTTTGCAGAGACTGTTGGCACATGGGTCTGTGAGCAGAGAGTGGGGAGACCTGCCCTGAATATATGTGTCACTGTTCAATAGGCTGGAAGCTCAGATGGAACAAAAAGTGGAAGAAGGGGGAAGCTCAGGTGTATGCAAGCTTCATTCTTCTTGAGCAGGTGGACTTTTTCTGCTGCTATTACCACGCACATCAAACTCCAGTTTCTTCACCCTTCAGTGTGAACTCACTACAGATGCTATCCAGAGAGCTTTGAGGCCTTCAGCATTGTGCATCATTGGTCTTTTTGTTCCAGCTTAGACTTAGCAGCTACTGGTTTCTCTAGCTCTTCAGCTTGGAGACAGCCATTGTGAGATTATGCAGTCTGTGAATATGTAAGTTAATCTAATAAAATACCCCTTATAATCATATATATATATACACACATATATATTCTATTGATTCTCTTCTAGATAACCTAGTACACTTTCTAATAGTACAAATTTTCCTATTATTTTTTTGTTATTGATTTCTAGTTAGATTTTATTGTGATCAGAGAGAGAGCACTGTGTGAAACTTCAAGTCTTTTAAGTATTTTGAGATTTGAGCAGGTGTACGTAGATGCTCCATTGTTTGGGGCATAAATATTTATGGTTGTTACATCTTGTTGATATATAATTTCCTTATGCAGTATGAAATGTCTTTCTTTGTCCCTCCTGATTAACTTTGGCTTGAAGTCCACTTTATCTGATATGAGGATAGAAGCCCTGTTTGTTTACAGGATCCGTGAGAGTGATGTTTTTTTCCATCCTTTCACCTTCAGTCTATGGATGTCTTTGCCTATGAGTTGAGTCTCTTGGAGACAATATATTGTGGGGTCTTGTTTCTTAATCTGATCTTCCAGTTTGTGTCTTTTGATTGATGAGTTTAGGCCATTAATGTTCAAAGTTATTATTGAGATATAATTTGTGTTTCAGGTCACTTCTTAAAAATATTTTTTTCTAGTTGTAGATGGACACAATATCTTTATTTTATTTATTTATTTTTATGTGATGCTGAGGAACAAACCCAGTGCCTCATGTATGCAAGGCAAGTGCTCTACCACTGAGCTGTAACTCCAGCTCCATTGGTTTATTTTTATTTATTTATTTATTTTTGATATCAGCGATTGAACTCAGGGGCACTCAACCACTAAGCCATGTCCCCAGCCTTATTTAGAGACAGGGTCTCATTGAGTTGCTTAGCGCCTCACTTTTGCTGAGGCCGGCTTTGAACTCGAAGTCCTCCTGCCTCAGCTTTCTGAGCTGCTGGGATTACTGGAGTGCTCCATCATGGCCGGCTATATCTAGTTGTTAATTTGAATTAGTTTCTATTTTGATTGGCTATTCCTTTAGTGTATTTCCTCCCTTCACTGGTTTTCACTTTTTTTTCATTTAATTTTAATGGAATATTTTGTTGGGAATATTCTCAGGCTTTCTGGTTGCAAATTCTTTTAACTTTTGTTTGTCATGGAAAGTTTTTATTTCATCTTCAAACCTGAAGCTTAATTTTGCTGGATATAGGACTCTTGGTTGGTGTCCATTTTCTTTCAGAGCTTGGTATATGTTGTTCTAGGATTTCCTAGCTTTGAGGGTTTGGGTTGATAAATCAGCAGAGATCTCTATCGGTTTCCCTTTATATGTAATCTGATATTTTTTCCTCTCATAGCCTTTAAAATTCTATTCTTGTTCTGTATGCCAGGTATTTTCATTATAATGTGACTTTATGTGGAACTGTTGTGATTTTGCACGTGTGGGGTCCTGTAAGCCTCTTTTATTCAATTTTCCATTTCATTCTTTAGATTTGGGAAATTTTCTGATATTATTTCATTGAAAAGATGGTACATTCCTTTCGTTTGTATCTCTAGGCCTTCATCTATCCTGATAAATCTTAAATCTGGTCTTTTCATGTTATCCCATAATTCTTGGAAGTTCTGTTCATAGTTTCTTGACATCTTCTCTCCATGGTCAACTCTGTTTTCAAGGTTATATATTTTGTCTTCATTGCCTGAGGTTCTGTCTTCCAAGTGGTTTAGTCTGTTGGTGATGCTTTCTTTTGAATTTTTAATTTGGTTTATTATTTCCTTCATTTCAAGGATTCCTTTTTTCAGAATCTCTGTCTCTTTATTGAAGTGATCTTTTGCGATCTGTATTTGATCTCTTATATCATCCTTGACTTTACAGATCAGTTTAACTATGTACATTCTAAACTCCTTCTTTGACATTTCTTCTACTATTGTGTTGATGAATTTTATTATTGGAGTATCTTGGCTTGCTTGGGGCAATTTGTTTCTTGCTTTTTCATGTTGTTTGTGTGTCTATCTATCTAACAGTATGGATCTGAGGCAGAAGTGTTTCTACCCTGGGGATTAATAGTGTCCCTGAAGGTACCTCACTGTTTAGGGGGAAACAAATAACAACAACCAATGCAAACAATTACAGCATTAAACCAATGGTTTTCACTTGACATCTACAATGTTTATTATCACAATAAACATAAATAATATGATCAGTTATTGACTATAATAAGAATAGCAAGTTTTCAAAGGATTTATGATTTCAAATGGTAGACAAGAAGAGGACAGAATTGATATAGGATGTGGTGGTTATGAGGGAGGAGGAGAGAAGAAGTAAAAGATTAAAGGAAGAGTGAGAGAACAATAGAGATTGGCTCTTAGCAGAAGAAAAGAGAGAATCAAGGGAAATAGGTAGGTGAAAAAATATATATTATCTATCAAAAATTTAAAAAAAGAATGAAAAACAAAGCTCTAATATGTTCATAAAACATCCTAGTTTTTTTAAAAAAACCTAATCTATCTAAGATAACTGGCTTCAAAATGACTTTATATGGTATAAAACGTCCACGTACCATTAAGGTCACAATTAAACTATGAAAAATAATTTAAAAAGAAAAGAAAAATCTTGATGAAAAGTCAAAGAATTCTTTCCATTGGAGTTGAAAATATTCTCAGATTCTCTTCTGAGCAGTTTTAGGTGGGGTCTTCTGGAGTGTGATGCTCCACCCTCTGGATTGTTGGAGTGAGAGATATAATTCCACAGGTGGAGTTCTAGGAGGCAGGGCTCTGGCTTAGGTGGACTCCAGGTTCTTCACTTAATGCTAATTGGTCTGGAGATTTTAAATCTGCCCACCTCCAGTGCCCAGTATTTTCTGGTCCACACTGGAAGACTTTACCCCAGGGATCTCCCCTGAGTTCCCCTCGTGTGATGAGGGAGCCAATTCTTAGTCTCCTACATCACCTGCAGACCCCATGTTTTCTGGTTTTGGGTTCACTTTCCAAACAATTTCCTTGCCCTGCCCTTCCAAGTTCCTGGCCAGATTCATCTCCCCAGCCAGTCCTGCAAGCAGTTGGATTGGAAGGTGACGGTAAAGCCAGGGTTTCCATGACCAGCTATCCCCTGTGTAAACTGTTAGGTCGGTGGCAGCGACTTGGTGGCGACTTAGTGGCAACTTAGAACAAAGTAGCCCGAGCTGCTTTGAACATCAATCAGATGCCATCGGAAATGCCTGTCAATCAGCCAAATCTCCTGACTAACGCCTGTCAATCAGCAGGACCCCCTGGCCAATCCTGGAGTTCAGCAACTCCCCTGAAGGGACCCTAGAGACACCTTTTCCTGTCCCAAGCCCTTCCCTTCCCGCTGTAAGCCTCATAAAAGTCCAGTCTGGTCGAGCTTCCATGGGTTTCTCCTCAGACTCTTCCCCTGTCTCCTCTGTGGGTCTGATTGAGTTCCACCAGGGAGTAATATCTCAATAAAGCCTGTTCAGCGGCCCTTTTAAATCTGCCTCCTTTGGTTGCTGCCTGCCCAGCCTGATCTGACATAAACCTCTGTCCCAAGTTTGATTTTCTCCTGGTCACTTAAGCACGCTGTATGTCATACAATGTGATTACTGGGCCTGTGTTTTGGGCTCAAACTTGGGCTTTCCAAGCAATTAGCTTCCTCCGTTGCTGGACCACACGCTGCAACTGCAAAATGGTTCTTTCCTTTGTCCTCTGCAGGCTGCATGGAGAGCTGGTATCATGCAGCATGTCTTTCAGGTCTGCCAGGCAACATCCTTGATCTCTAAACACTCCGTACCCAGACACACCTTGGGCTTCCCAAATATGCAGGTTCCTTTAATTCCCTTATCCCTCTACTATGCTCCTAGAGGGCAGCTCTGGCTTGAGCTTCTGGCTTAGTTCTGGCTGTGGCTGATCCACTGGGGATTTTTTATTTATTATATTCAACTTCCTGTGTCCCTGGATTGCTTTAAATGTCCAGTTTTAGCTTCCAGCAAAGTATCCCACCCTGCCCTTTTTTTGTTCACCTACCTTATGGAGAAGCTGCCTGTCTACTTTCTTGATTTCATGCCACGGACCAGCCAGGAACCCTACCTCCTCTGTTCTGCCATCTTGTATGTCCCTTGCCTATGTTATAGTTGAAGCAAGTTTCTTATAGACAGCAAATAGTTTGGTCAGGTTTACTAATTCATTCTGTCAATCTCTGTCTTTTAATGGGTATATTTATACCACTTAATGCTGAGAGCCACAGCAAGTCGGAATGGCCCCTGGCATTTTGCCAGAAGTAATGGTTGAGAGGCGAGCCATTAAGATGATAATATTAAGTTAAGCTGTCTATAATTGCTGTGACTGGATGATTCTGGATTGAAACAGGCTGTGTATTCAATTGTATATTAGACCTTTACTGTCCGGTAATAGGGCGACCGCTACTTTGGAGTTCCCGTCAAATTCTCTCGGGGTTCCGAGAGTGAGTGTGCAGGCAGACCCCAGTGAAGGGAGAGAGTGTTCCCGGGGAGCGTGTGGGGAGTGCTGGTGGAGTTCAGCAATAAAGAGTTGCTGTTTTGAACCTACAAGTGCTTCCTGGCGGCTCGGTTATTTGTGCCCAGCCAGACTTTGGCAACTTAATATTTAATATAATTATCAATATGTTAGGGATTAAGATTGAGATTTTTGTTTTCATTAGTCCTCTTTTTAAAATTTCTATTTGCTTTTTCCCATGAGTTACTTGAACATTTTAAAAAAATCCATTTGTATTTTTCCTATAGTGCTTTTTAGTGTATCTCTTTGTATGTCTTATTGAGTTGTTGTTCTGGATATTTCATAATATGTACATAATTTATCATAGTCTACTAGTGTCATTGTCTTACCAGTTTGAGTGAAGTATAGAAATCTTACCTTTCTTTACATTTCTTTACCATTGCTTTGGGAACATGCTTGTAATATTCAGCTGATTCTTATTATTTCACAGTAGTTACGTTTTATAAAATCTCTGTGAATGCTGAATTAGCAAACACTGAACTACCAAACACTCTGAATGATGAATTAGCAAACATTAAATTAGAAAAAATTGATTCTAGGGAAATTTCAGGGTTAAAGAAATCTTACTGTTGGTAATAGCATTGAATTTATTGCTGGCAACACTGTACCTGAGGAATGAAGCTTATCTCATACATAGTTTTTCCACATGGTAAGTTATAGTGTTCTCACTCTTAGGAGAACTAGACAGAACATCAGTACTATGTTTGAATTCACCAACAAAAGCACAGAAATGCAAACAAATGCACTGAATACACCATAAAAGGACACTATTTATTGTATAAGAGTTAAAACAAAAGGTGACACCCTTATTCAACCTTTGCTTGGCATGTGTCAGAAGACTCATTTTTTTTTACAACTCTACACATGTTCATAAATGAATAAGAAAGTGCTGTATCTATCTTAAGGTTACAAATAAATTTTAGTAAGTAGGCTAATTCACAAATGTAGAGTCTATGACTAATAACATAAGGGTTAATTATAATTATCTTTGATATTTTTCTACATACAATTAGAACCATAGAAATAATGTTATGATTTTTGATAAAACTATTAAATTTGAGTATCTAAAAGAAAGGAGAAACCCCTATTATATTTACCTGCATTTTTGCTTTCTATGTTCTTTTTTCCTTACCAATGTTCCAAGTTTCCTTTTAAAATTATTTCTTTCCTACTTAGAGAATTTACTCTTTCTATCCTTTTAGGGTACTTACAGCTGAAAAATTCTTTTTTTTTTTTTTAAATCTGAGAATGTCTTGCTCTCCTATTTATTCCTAAGATACATTTGCAATAAATATAAGATCGTGGGTTGCCATTTCTTTTTTATAGCACTTAAAAAATGTTGTGTACTACTTTCTTTACACATCTGTGATGTCTGACGAGAAATCTGCTATTATCAGAATTATTTTTCTAATATAGATAGGTAAAGTATCATTTTCTTGAATATTTTCAAGATTTTTCTTTGTCTTTACACTTCAGAAATTTAATAATGATGTGTTTGGGCATGGATTTCTTTGAGTTTACCCTGTATGAGCTGCTTCTGCCTCTGAAAATTATATGTTTATGTCTCAAACCATATTTGGATAATTTTCAGTTATTATTTCTTTAATTACTTTTTAAACTTTCTCTTCTCTCTTCTTCTGAGGGACTGATGACATCAATATTTGATATTTTCTTATACTTCTGCCAGTCCCTGAGCCTGTTCATTATTTCCCCGTCTGTTGTTCAGAATTGAGCAATTACTATTGATCTTTCTATGTCTTCTTCTTTCTGCTATTAAGTCCATCCACAGAGATTTTTACCTTACTTATTATATTTTTCAGTTTGAATTTTTTCATTCAATTCTTCTTTTTATCTTCTAGTTCTTTGCAGAGGATTTCTATCTTTCTTGCCAAGACTTTCTTTATTTTTTATTTGTTTCAAGTATTAATAATTGTTCTTTAAAGAATTTTTATCATGGCTGCTTTAAAGTATTTGCTAAATAAATCCAACATCTCTGTCACTGGTGTGGATATCTAGTGATTGTCTTTTTGCATTCAGTTTGAGATCTTCCTGGTTCTTGGTATGATGGATGACTTTTGATTGACATTCGGACATCTTCATATTGTGTTAATGGACTCTGGGTCTTTTCAAAATTTTTTACTTTAGCTGGCAGTTTTTAATACTGCACTCACTGAATGAAAGGGAGCATTGTCTTGTTACCACGCCCCCCCAACCCCAGGAGGTCACAATCTCAAATTCCTCATTCAGCTTCTGTTGATCCCTGAGGGAGGTGGCTCTTTATTACAATAGGTACCCAGGTGGTCTTCATGGGCACTGCAAGAAGGCTGGCCTCATTACTACTGAGGATAGGTCTGACTGTCCACTAGGCTTCTGACATAACTTCAGTGTGGGGTATGCTTATTTTATTTAAAAACATAACTTCAGTGTGGGGGGGCATCCTTATTTTAAAACATTTTCCTTATATCTAGGAAATGGATATAATTAAGTTTCTTGATGAACTTCTTACTTTTCCACCTCTAGAATCTCTCTGCTGATTAATTCTTTATTTATAGTAAGTTGCTTCACCTGTCTTACGTCTGGAGACTGTCCCCATCTGTGATGAATATTTACATATGCAGGTATCATTTCCCCCCCCATCTCTAGTTCAGTTTTTTTTCCATCCCTTATGCTGTTGTCACATCTCATCTGCTGTGTCCCTTGCTTCTCACTGTTTGCTCCTCTTGAAGTTTTGCTTGTATTTAATGCACTTTCTTCATAGAATTCTACTTTAAAAATAAACAACCCCAAATAGGGTTCCGTTAAAGTGCTGAACATGCAAAGTCCACCCATCTTAAGCTGACTCTTCTCCCTCCCATTGGAGGGAGCAGCTCAAGTTGACTGGGGAGGGGTCAATAAGAAAGATTAGCTGAGGAGCTGATTTTGAAAACTAAAATCCATTTCCTCTGAGGAAAAGAAATAGTGCTTAACTATCTTAGATCATATTTCTCTGTCTCAGCCACTTGGTTGTTGCGGTGGCAATCAGAAGCTATAAATAGATAAACTTTGTTAGAAGCATCTTAAAAAACCATCAGGAAACAACCAGCCTTGTTCATGATATTTTAGAAACTAGCATGTTAGCAACAAATACCATCATCTCTAATTTCTCTTTTGCAAATCTTCTTTGGAGGAAGTGTCACCCCTCTGATCTCTGTGAGTCTCAGAGGTTCTATTTAATGAATGCCCTCCTCCCCTGCTCTGTACACTCTTAGACTTTTGGATGGCCAAACAGGATTTATGTGATTGATTAACAAGTTCTGCTAATGATTTTGATTAGCTCTATTTGTTTTGCACATAATCATCTTTTCTTGGTAATTAAGAATTTAGTTACAGTATGCATACTTGATATAATTTGGGGTGAAGATTTCCCTAATTAAACTCAGATATAGTTATAATTTCCAAACGATTACAGAACCATTTATCAAAACCTATAGTAATTCTCTCTTCAGAAGGAAAAAAAATGATTTATTCTGCTTTAAAATCTGAGGCGCTTTATGCTTACAGAAGATAACTGATAATATAAATTATGTTTTTAACAATCATGTTTCCTGGTCAATTATTTGCTGGATAAAATTGATATTAATCTAGGACATAATAACCTTTTCTTTGGAGTGACATTTGAATGGGTTGACCTTTTAGATGCATAAATTAGATTAATTTGTTTTTAGAATCCCAATTATGACATCTCTGGAAAAGAAAGAACATGGGTATCCTTGTGCACTTGTGTTCATGGTCCTCAACGAAACATTATACTGCATTCAGGTGGTGTCAGAGTAGGGCTCCCTTAGGGAATAGAAGCGGTTATCTGGATTTATTCAGGTCAGCTGCAGAGCCCGGCTGAGCAGGGCTTTAGCAGCTTCATCTTTGACTCCCCAGCGGCTGTGTGGCTCCCAGAGCCCTTGTTGACAGAAGCAGAAGCACCAGGTGTACAAACCCTGATGCTATGTGGGAAGCCACAGTTCCACCCCTGCTCGGCCAGCGAGGCCAATGGGATGAGCACACCTTGGGCACTTTGGACAGCCTGCATCCTGTCAGCGACATTCTCTTCGAAGTGCTCCTTTGGAGGCACTAATGATGAATGAGTATAAGCTGCTTTCTATGACTTCTTGAAGATTGTCCTAATTGGCTATTTTTTCTTAAAAATAAAACCTTTCAAAGAGACTAACCACATATTCTATTACTCACCACTGCATATTAATAATATGTCCTTTGGAATTTGATTAAAGCAGCTTCAAATCCAATTTTTGTATGATTTGAAACTCGTTTCAGTATGATCTAAACTAAAGCCCCAGCATGACACAGTTCCATCAGCAACCCGGGGGGGACTCTGACACCGAGTCACACTCGTGCATGCTTTTTATAGGCCACGGGTTCTTGTGAGTGGCAGTTTATGCAGGTGAAGGAGCTGTCACCCAGGGGACGCGTCACCATCAGCACTAATGCTGCTGTCTAAACAGTTTAACTCCTGGCTTGGCTTTCCCACAGTCGCTGCTGTGACTGCTGATAAGTGGAAAGAGGCTGGAGGTCAACAATCCCGAGAAGGAGAACGCTGGTCATCATTAAAGGATCAACGCATCTTAATGTGCACATCCTCTGAACTGGGGGTCAAACAACAGGGTCTCTGGGAGAGAAATGTTCCCTTTCTCTTTAACCCCAAACAAAACCACAAAGTAGGTGTTGAGGAGGGGGTGGCTTAAAGGATTTCCCCTTCATTCTCATTCTAAGCTTAGAATTTAAAACACTGAATAAGGAGTCGGCTCTTAATTACTGTCCAGACTCAAGCTGCTACTTACTGGAGCTCTCTGTGCTGATGGGAAGCATACTTGGTCAATTGAACCTTGAATCAGCTGGGTTCCATGGAGCATCATGGACCAATGGCACCGAGGCTTGTCGATCCTTGTGTGTCTGCCATGAGTTTGTGGCTTCTCTTGATCTACATCAAGCATTACAGCATATAATTATCCATCCTGCAAACTGAACCTGTCTCTGAGGTCAGTGTTTCTGGGGCTAAAGGCTGGGTCATGGTGCAAAAGTAAGTCCCCTTTGCTCTGCCTTCTTTGGTCCTCTCACCATCAGGTAGCAGGGGAACCTTCTCTCAGTGCTCTGTCCTGAGCCCCGATGCTGGAATTTTTTTTTTTCTTTTCTGGTACTGAGGATTGAACCCAGGGGCACTTAACTATTGACCATATCCCCAACCCTTTTTACATTTTATTTAGAGACAGATTTTTACTAAGTTGTTTACGGCCTTGCTAAGTTGCTGAGGCTGGCTATGAACCTGTGATCCTCCTGGTTCAGGCTCCTAAACCACTGGAATTACAGGTGTTCAGCACCAGGCCTGGCTGGTACTGGAACATTTTTTTAGCTTTAGTGATGATATAAAGATAAAGGTCAGCCTGATAAAGTGTTTTTGTTCCCTTTCTCTCCTTTTCTTCTTCTTTTTGCTTTCTTTCTACAATTGGAGGATTTGTTAAGAGCCAAAAAGTTGGATTTAATAAAAATTTAAATAATAATAATAATAATAGAAAACCATGAGTGATAGTTTAAAGTAGTTTACAATATTACTGAAGGAAAAATGCTTCATGAACTTAGCACCTGGGTGGATTATCCAATGTGTGTTCCATGTGAGATAATGGGATTTGAAAATTTGGTTGGAATGAGTAATAAGTATGGTGTGGTGTTGGTTTCGAATTTTAGCAAGACTTGGGCCAAACATTGGCTTTCGGGATTCTTTGTAGGCATCACGAACACATGGCAGTTTTCATATTAAGTGATTGAGCTCTTCCACACCAATGCTAGAAAGGATAAAGAACAGGTTAGTTTACTGAGAAAAAGGAATACATAGTGAACATCACTGATCCAAAAATCGGAAATATGAGATGCTCCAAAATCTGAGATTTTAAAGTACTAATATGACACAAAAAGTGGAAAATTCCACACCTGATCTCATGTGATGAGTCACAATCCAAGCACAGAGGCACTGTGAATATTGTGTAAAATGATCTTTAAGCTCTGTATATAAAAGTGTGTCTGAAATATACAAGAATTTAGTGTATAGACTTGGGTCCCATCCCTATGATGTCTCATTATGTAGATGGAAATGTTCCCAAATCCCAAAGAACTTAAAATCCTAAACACTTCTGATTCCAAGCATTTCAGATAAGGATACTTAGCTTGAAAAACAAAATGGCCAACAAACATAAGAAAATGGGTTTACACTAGTTAATAATAAACCAGAAGATGCAAATTAGGAAATCTGTTTTTGCTTATCAAGTTAGCAAAAACATAAGACACAATAATACCAGCATCAGAGAAAGATACTGAAGATTCTGGGGTCAAATAGACTAGTTTGGTCTTAGTACTTCTTTCTAGCTAAGGAAACTTGGACATTGCATTTAATTTTTCTAATATTTAGCTGAAGAATGCAGATTATATTAGTAGCTACCTCAGGATTTTTGAGGGGATTAAGTGAAATAATGCTTTTAAAATGTTAATCATCATTCTGCACATAGCAAATGCTCAGTTAATATTAGAATTGTGATTGTTATTATTGGAATATAGACTCCTAATACACTGATGGGGAAGTATAAACTGCTAAAACTGTTCAGAATAAAAATTTGATAGTTAATGTCTTACTGATGTGCATGCATTTGGCTTAATCATTCTACTTCTAGAAATCTGTCCTGAGGAAATGAGACACAGTGATAAACTTTGAAGAATATAGTTCATTAAAAAATTTATTTTGTTTTCCAAAAATGGGAGCCATTTGAATATCTCACAGTAAGGAAATGTTAAAAAATGACGGGGGCTGGGGCTGTGGCTCAGTGGTAGAGCGCTTGCCTGGCTTATGTGAGGCCCCTGGTTCCATCTTCAGCACCACATATGAATAAACAAATAAAGTTAAAAATCCATTGGCAACTAAAAAAATATTGTTTTAAAAAATTATGCTTTGTCAATCCTCTAGAGTTACATTCAGATATTACAAAGGGTGTTTTTGAAGAAAATTTAATGGCTGAGAAAAATGATTCCATGGAAAATAGTGGTGGTCAAGGGTTCAGTAGGATTACCTGTGATTTGTTATTGTTTTTTAAAATTGCATTAGCTTTTTAATCACCATGACCCAAATATCTGACATGAATTACTTAGAGGAGGAAAGATTTATTTTTGGCTTCTGGTTTCAGTCTCCATGTTTAGCCAGCCCCATTGATTTGGACTTGAGGTAAGGCCACTCTGACGACCTTATCTTCTTCGTCAGGCAAAAAGATTAATCCACTGATAAGGTCAGAGCCCTCATGGTCTAATCACTTCCTAAAAGCCCACCTATGAGCACATGAGACTTTGGGGGACATTCCAGATCCAGACCATAACATTAACAGCTATTTATAATTTAAAATTTTTCTATAGTCAGTCAATACATACTTTTTGGGCATCTGCTGCACTTTAGGCAAGATGCTAGGGACCACGGATGTGGTAGTATGAAACAGATGGTGCTGTCCCCATGCAGCTTCTGGACCGTCCATCGGAAAATGTGCTGCTTTATAATAAGGAAGATCATTACTAAGACACAAAGAGGAACTATAATCATTTTCTAAGGCTGCCATAACTGTATCACTCACCGAATGTCTTACATAACAGAAAAGGATTTTCTCACAGTTCTGGTGACTGGAAGTCTGAGATAAAATTGTCAGCAGAGACGGTTTCTTTCTCATACTTCTCCCTGGGATTTCATTGTTCAAATCTCTAGAACTATCTGTATCCAACTTTCTTCTTCTCACAAAGACACTAGTCATGTTGGATTAGGTTCCACCTAAAGACCTCATCTTAATATCCTCTTTAAAGACCTTATCTGTAAATATTCCAAGTACTGAAGGTTAAGACTTTAGTATATGAATCTTTGAGGTGGATTATTCAAGCCCATAAGAGAAACCATCTCATAATATTTCTTTTTCTGATACTCTCTCTTGAGCCATATAAAAAAAACTATGTGTGTCTTCCTTTCCCCTTTAAGGGGTATATATAGACCCTTCAGAAGACCAAGAATGTGGATCCCTCTTTGAAAGCCTGCTCACTGGCCAGAGCAGTGGCAGCTGAGATGGTAAATGTGGCCTTACATGGGAAGTCCTAAATCATCTCCGGAAAACAGCAGCATTCAAGGTTTCTCTGTCAGGTCAAGTGTGGTCCAGAGTAAACCTAATTCTCCTCTCCAGTCCCTGCTTCTCATCTCCACCCAGAACCAGGCATCCTGGGAGGGTCTTCCAGGGAATATTCCCGAGGAAGTGGTGTCCCAGGGTCCAATTAGATTCAGATGCAGAGTCTGAAGTTGCAATCTGCCTCTGGTTGTGGCAGGGGCCACCCAAGGAGCATGAGTCACTGATGGACAGCAACAGTAAAAATGATTCCCCAACTCTGTCAACCAGAAGCTTTCTTTATTATACAAATTCAATTTGAGTTTCATTAAAAGATAAAGGAAGGAGGAAATAGATGCTTGTTCTCAGCGGATGGATAACCATCATTTCAGATTAATTTAGAAGTGGACGTAAACCCAGAGAACATCAAGATGAATTCCTTGTTTTAAAGGTTGGAAAATTAACTTGTCCAAGCCATCTGGATTTGCTTCAAATCATAGATCTAACGAGAAAGAAAGGTCAATCATAAGTCCAGGAATGGAGTCCAGTGAGATTTCCATTATACTTATGAGGGATGGTGAAAGCCCAAGCATTGGAGAAAGCATTGGACCTAGAAATTGGAAACCTTCTATCTTGGTTGCTAAGCAGCTACATAACAATGAGTATGTTATGTACACTGAGTATGAGTACCCTGAGTCTTCTCTTTGGTCTCTTGTCTTTAAACCTTCAAAATGAAAGTTTGACAATACTAGTTATTATATTTCTGACATCCCCCAAGTCTTTCATGGGTGCCACTAATTCTATGTTCAAACAGGTGGAGTTGACAGGTGAATGCAGATGTATTTGGCAGAGAATGTTCTTGTAATGGTGTCTAGCTTCCTCAAGAAAACATTAATGGCCTCAAGTTTTATCTAAAGACTTAAGGAAGATTGAGAATCAGAAAGGCCATGATTGGATGCTCATGTTCCCTCCAAAATTCATATGTTGAAACTTTCTTGCCAATGTGATAGTACTGGGTAGAGCTTTTAGGAGGTGATTAAATCATGAAGGTACTAGAGCCCTTATGAGGGGAATTAGCATTATTATAAAAGGGTGCAGAGAGCTAGGCCCTTTAGTCATTGTGTCCCTTCCATCCTGTGAGGATCCAGCTTTTCTCTCCCAAAGATACAGCGTTCAAGACGCCATCTTGGAAGCAGAAACTAGGCTCCTACCATGTATTGAACCTCTTGTTACCTTGATCTTGAACTTCCTGGCTTCCAGAATTGTGTGACTAAATTTCTATTATTGATAAGTAATTCAGTCTAAGGGTTTTTGTTTTAGCAGCACAAATGAACTAAGACAGGAGGGACAAATAAAGATTACAAAAGATGGAAAATGGATGAGTTCCAATGTTGTGTTCTTCTTCCTTAAAGGTGAGCCTCCACCTCACTACTCACAATTGATTAAATGCTGAATTGTTTTGCTTGCTTTCTCAGATTCTTGTAGTATCATCTGTATTTCTGCTTTTACTAGCAGGTAACATCTCCATTCCATTGTATTCTCCTCTTGAAAAGCTAAGCTACTATTTTCTGGGTGCTAAATGTCAAGAAATTGATGAAAGACACTTTAACTTTCTGCTTAGGTCTTTTTTATTTTCATCCTTCTTTCCTCCTTCTCCCTCTCCTGTTTCCTTCAGTGTGGGATTAAGTTTATTTTCAAAAGGTGCTATAACCTTTGCAAACTGTCATTAGCATTCCCCATGCATATTTTAATTAAAGAAAACTCATGTTTTGCTTGAGTCACTGGAGAAATGAAAGGTATAATCTAATGGTAAACGTGCTTGTACTTTGCATTAATTTTAACCAGACCCCCTTCTCTGATAGAAGGACAGAAATGAGGCCATAGACTAACACCCACTCTTAGAAAAAAAAATCATAAGTAGCCTGGTTCCAAGACAGTTTCCAATTATCTCATGTCCTTTCTTGTTTTAAAGGACAAAGATCTAAATTAGGAGATGTACCTTCCTGTATGAAACAGCATTAATTGCTGCCATTTCCTCATGCTGCTGCAGAGCCTCTGTGAGGCATGATACATATATTTCTACAAGGTACCTGCATCAATTGTACAATTTTTACTTGAGTTACTTGAATTAGTATTTTTATTAAATGGATATTGGTAATCTCATTCTTCTTTTTTTTTTTACAAAAACTGAAATTATGAAACTTCAGGCTTTTTTTTCTCAAATATATGAAAACCTATTAAGATGCATTTTTACTTGTCAAGCCATCTTTTATCAGACATCATGATCATGGGACCAAGAGGGCCCTTTGAGTTTTCTGCTTCTTTTTAAAATTCTAGCAATAGGGGGAGGTCATCTAGTTTTATTCCAGAAATAAGGGAAGAACAAACTCCTGTTGCTGGGATTTTATTTTATTTTTGTGGTACTGGGGATTGAACCTGTGACATTTTACCACTGAGCTACATTTCAACTCTTTTCATTCTTTATTTTGAGACAGGGTCTCACTGAATTGCCCAGGCTGGCCTGAAACTTGCAATTCTCCTGCTCAGCTTCCCAAATTGATAGGATTACAGATATGAGCCACTATGCCTAACCTGCTGCCGGGATTTTAAATGTCCCTAAAGCTTCACTCTACAGAGTCAGATCCAAAAGCCTATGTTTCTAGTGATCTTTACGTGGTCACTTATTAAAAAAACTACTTTAAGGAAACTTTTCATTTCTGTGTTCTTTTGATCAGTGTGACTTAGAAATTGCCCAAATTGGTGAGTAAAGTTATAAGAACTCTTTTTATGTGCCAAAGAGCAAAATATTATAAAAAATGTTCTGCTTATGTGCAATGGTTCCTTGGCAATAAATCCTGAACTAGCCAGGGACCCACTAATGGCTGAAAAACACTCTTTCTACCCTCTTTTATGGGACTACAAGGACTTGTTTCCACAGCCCTGGGCCAAGAAACCTAAGAAGCAAATTAAGAATGGATAAACAGATTAAGAGAATGTGGTATGTATAGGAAAGGAATACTATACAGTTTTACAAAGAAGGCCATTTCATCATTTGCAACATTGATGGGGCTGGAGGTCATCATGCTAAGTGACATAAGTCAGGCATAGAAAGATAAATATCACATGAACTCACCTGCATGTGGGATCTAAAAAGTCAATCTCATAAAAAGAGAGTAGAAAAGTGGTTTATTGGAGCAGGGCAGGAAGGGAAAGATAGAGAAAAGATAGTTGTTGTCCAGAAGGTGCAAAGTTTCAGTTGGACTGGAGGAGTAATACTCTATGTGAACACATTAATAACAATATATTATATATTTCAAGATTGCTTAAATAGTTATTTAATGTTCTTCATACAGGAATAAATTGATGAGGTGAAGGATACATGAATTATCTTGATTGAATCTTTCTATAATGTATACATAGAACAAAATATCACATGATATCCCACAAATATACACAATTTTGATTATTATTATTATTATTAAAGAGTGGTTTAAGTATCCAAAGAGCAAACAGTAGACAAGAGACCATTCAGATCAGTTCGCAATTAGTAATCACCACGAGATGATTCACTAATTCACCAGGAATTAGAACTGCTGTCATAAAAACCTGAAGTATGGAGTCTGCATGTGATTATCCCTAGAGACAGACTTACATAGGGAGCTAAAGAATAATTATAAAATTGGTATATGAGTACGGAATTACAAAATGGGGAGTTAATGACATCCAGCTAAAAGAACTGAATATATCCATTTCATAAAAGGAATGTTCTTGTTAATGGGACTACAATATTTGAAGTCCATTAGCTAATATTCCTCCAGTCCTAGATGTGCTTGGATAGGCACTACAGCATTTACTTCGGTGACTCACCTTATTCTATGTTTCCCAACTGACCATCTCCTTTAATGATTGATACATTCTTTATTTAGATATGTCAATACATTTAATCATATCATGGTAATATTATCCCAGCCTGGGAGCCATTCTGTCTCTTTAAAATGATGGTCATTCATTCATCAAATATTGATGGAGTGTCTCTTATCTTCCGGATCCCCGTATCTTACATTGTGCATTCAGCAGTAAGTGAGACAAACAAGTTATACAGTTGATTGGGGAAAATAACGATTAAACAAGCAATTACAGCAATGGGTGGTCAGTGTTACAGGATGAGAAGAATGAAGATGGTCTTGGAGACTCCAGAGATCTTCTGTGGGAAAGTGATTCAAGTTTGAGATCTGGAGGATAGAACTGGAAAGGCAGAGATGTGAGGGGGAAAGGAAAGTTCCTGTTTGAAGGCCCAGAGGAGAGAGAGGGCAGCTGCCTATGAGCACTGAAAGATTTCATTAGGGCTGTACTAAGAGGCAAGAGTGATGGCTGGTGAGCTTAGTAGGAACCAGAGCATGAAGAATCTCATTAGACCTGCTCAGAGACTCAGTTCTATACTACAAGGAACAGGGGAGATTCTGGTGGGTTTAAACCTTATGATGATTAGCCTCATGATGATGGATCTATCTTTCCTTCCTTCCTTCTCTCTCTCTCTCTCTCTCCCCCACCTCCCTCCCTCCTTCCCTCCCCCCCAGGGCTTCTCTCCTGCTAAGCATGCAGTCTACCACTGAACTACCACCTTAGCCCTGATAATTAGGTTTGCAGTTCAGAATGATTATGTGGGCTGATATGGGATGAAAGAGGAGAATGGTTAGAAAAACAAAGATAATTAAGGGATGATGGCATTATTTCAGGCAAGAATGGATGGATGGCGGTTGAAAGAGTTAACAAGGGTAGCTGCAGTAAGGACAGAGAAGGATGAAATTTTGAGATATATTTACAAGGAAGAATAGGAAGCTCTTGACACCCAGATGAATGTGAAAGGTGGAGAACATGAGGAATCAAGAACAACTCCAGGTTTTGCAGAGAGACAGGAATACAGGGGCAAGACTGGTTGTGAGGCGATGATGAATCCAGGCCAGAATACTTTGAGTTTGAAGCATTCCCTGCCACTGGCTACATAAATCTGTAGCCTGGGAGAAATGTCTGGACTGGAGATAAGATATTAGAATCATCATCACAAGGATAATCTTTGAAGCCATGAAACTAGATGGATTCACTTGTGAAAAATATGGCGAATATACAAAGTGACCAGCATTAAATCTCAGTTGGGGGGCAGGGGAAGCAGCCTTAGATAATACTGCTTCCAAATCCTGTCCTTCAGTTTTGCTTTTTAGAACTATTTTCCTGTTCCGATTGTCTTAGCATAGTTTTTCCTGGAGACTATTTCTGTGGCAAGAATTAAAGATCCATGCTTTATATGATATATATGTGAGTGTGTGTATATATGCATATATATAGACATATGCAGCAAGATGAGGCAAAGTGATGATGAAAATCAAGGCAAAATGCCACATTGTGGTGAGCAAGAAGAGGACCTGGAGGTCCCTCCCAGGTGGGTCCACAGGACCTCCCTTGCACAGGCTGCCTTGAAGCACCACACCTCAGAGTAATCATGGGAAAGGGGGATTCCTTCGCCTCCCTCTTCCCCCATCTCTTGTTTCTCATCAATAAAGGTTGCCTTCAGGGACCAGTTGTGGTTTAATTGATAGGCAATTAACCAATAAGGGATTATACACATGGATCTGCTACAGGGAAGTAGTTTATGCAGTTGTGGGGTGTGTTAAACAGTCTTTCTAAAGCTGTCTCTGTAGTGTGACGTAGGAGCTTGAAGTCCAAGATAATAAACAGGCTGGAAGTCTATGAGGAAGGGCTGAAGCTGGGCTCTCTGACATGGAGATAAATACAGACATCTGACCCCAGAGTCACAGGATCGCAACGTGTGTCAACTATAGGATGGCTGCCTCTTTCTTCCTAATCTTCCAGATCTCACAAACTTCTTCCTATAGCTCTTTCTGAAACACAGCTTTTAAAATCCAGATGGTCACCTACTTCTCCAGATTTCTTTCTGAGGCCAATTCTTGAAAGCAGGGAGCGGGTGGGAAGTCCACTCACCACGTTTCTGGGTTACTCATGTGGCCTCTGTGGCATAGTGCGTCAATGCCACAGTCTGGCTGGGCACAAATCACGAGCCACTGAAGCAGGAACAAACTTTATTTCTGAACTCCACCAGCACACTGCACACACGCTCCCCGGGAACTCTCCCGAATGCCACCAACCGGAAATCCCTCCTCTGGCACTTCCCCAACCAATGCGAACTCTTCAGGAATCCCCGCAAGAGCTCAACCGGAACTCAAAGGGAACTCTAGGAGAACCTGAAAGTCATTATCTTAATGGTTCGCTGGCGTCATCTTTCAACCACTACTTCTGGCAAAAATGCCATGTGTCATCCCGACTCGGCTGTGGCCCTCAACATGTCAGCCAAGTCTAGAGTGACGGGAGACATCAGAAACTTTGGGAAGGGTACGACACGTCCAGAACATGTGTTTGGATGACTCTTAACAGCAGCAGGAAGGAGGCAGGGATATCCAAGAGAATCTGAGCAGACTAATAAAACATAGCTATCTTGGAGAATTTCAATACATAATGGGACCTTTAAGTTCAAGAGGAAAATGTTTCAAAACTGGGCCAGAAGACATCAAAAGGTTTATTTTTGTTGAGCAAAGACATTTAATATTTCAGAGGCTTGCCACCTGAAACTTACATTTCTTCTGTGTTCAGATCAGAACCCTTAGGATAGTGTTTGTGCCAAGTTAAGGCAGCTTTCATGTAGATGCTCTGCTGCTTCTTTAAGAATCACTGAATGTTAAACAACTAAATAGACTTATTAGATTTTATTGTGTTTTTTTTTTAAAGGAAAAAAGAATCTCAGATAGGAAGATTTAGTTGTAGAGCAACTTCAAATGTGGGCTGATAGTTAATGAAAAGCGTGGGAATCACCTGATTATTGAAAAACAATTATAAACACTTTCTGCTTCCAGGCTGCATGCACATGTCCCCAACATTGCCTTTGCAAGAACACAATAGAAATCATAGAAGAGATGGTCTTTGCTATTATGGTATTTCTGAAAAGAGGATTTTATGCCAAGCTTATAGATATATACAGTTCCCTGTGATTCTCATTCTGAGTTCTCACCTGTGACAGATTATGTTTATAAAGATAAAACACCTTGTGTGCTGAGGCATTGGTAAGCTTGGGTCCAATCCTAGCTACCTGCCTCTGATACCATATACCTCTCTCTTATTTAAGAAATGTTAATGGGATGCATGTGGACCAGGGTGACTTGTTATATGGATACATGACAAGATGGCAATTCACTTCGGAATCATCACTCAAGTTGTTATGCACGTGTATACCATTATCTATCACATATGTTTATAATGTGTGGGGTGCTACACTATCATTTCTACTTGGCTTCTTATATGTTCCTATGAATAAAGCTTAGTGATAGGGTGACTCTTACTGATTCCAGTGAGTGGTTGAGGGTTGAGTTAAGGATTAAAATGTTCTATTATTCTCTCATGGTTTGAAACAATACTTTACATTATTCTAAAAGTATCCAGGGATCACTCAATTGTCATAATGTTCCTGTGAGGTGTAGGTCAATTTCAATTCCTGGATTATGTTATGGTGGAAATAAGTAATATAATATTTTCAGAAAATCTGACAGTAAGAATACCACGGGCAACTTGAAGAAGGAGATGGAGGTTGTCAGTATCCCTCCTTCATGTCCATTTCTGCATCCACAAAAGTCCTTCAGGTATTAGACAAGACTCTTTGATTGCAAGTGACACAAACATGACTTGACCTAGATTAAGCCCAAAAAGGAATCTATCTGGTCTTATAACTAAAAGTCTAGGAGATTTGCTACATGGCTAAATTCAGAGACTCAAGTGAACATTATCAGATCTCTCTCTCTCTCTCTCTCTCTCTCTCTCTCTCTCTCTCACACACACACACACACACACACACACACACACACACACACACACACACCATTTCCACCAAATTAAGCACCATCCTATAAAAGTTCTTCAAGATGAGACTCAGGAAACCTGATGGCTCGGCAGGGGTGTGCCCACCCTGAAACCCATCACTCAGTGTTGTCAGAGGATAGGGAGTTCCTTGTGACAAAGTTGAATCAACCAATTGGCAACTATGTCAGTTTACTGTCACTGTGAAAAAATTACCGGAGATAATGAACTTACAAAGAGGAAAGGTTATTTTGACTCATGGTTTTGGAGGTTCTAGTCCACAGTAGGTTGGTGCTGTTGTTTGGGGGCCTGTGGTGAGACAGTACATCATGAGTGGGGCACTTGGTAGAGTGAAGATGTTCCCTTTATGGCAGCTGGGAAGCCAAAGAGAGGAGGAGAAGGAGCCAGGGTTCCCATATCCCTTTCAAGGGCATGACCCCTATGACCTAACTTCTTCCCACTAGGTCTCACTTCTTTTTTTTTTTTAGTACTGGGGCCTGAACTCAGAGGCACTCCACCACTGAGCCACATCCCCAGCCCTATTTTGTATTCTATTTAGAGACAGGGTCTCACTGAGTTGCTCAGAACCTCACCATTGCCAAGGCTGGCTTTGCACTCAAGATCCTCCTGACTCAGCCTCCCAAGCCGCCTGGGATTACAGGTGTACACCACTGGGTCTCACTTCTTAAAAGTTCTACCACCTCTAATGCCGAGCCAAAGACTGGAAACTTTAACACATGAGCCTTTGCAGGTCATTTCAGACCCAAATTATATCAGCAACCTATTTTTGTAGCAAAGATTTAACTTTACCTGAAGAGGTCTGGCCTTTGTCTCAGCTCTTGGGGTTTGGAGGGTAACATCTGTAGAATTTCCAGAAGGATGAGTGGCTTTGATATTCATGGTGGGCACCTCAGATTCAAATGTGATAATTTGTATTAATGAGATGACTCAGCGTGGTGAGATGGCCATTTTCAGAAAGACCAACCATGTGATTAGAAAGTCAGGGGCTTTTATTCACAGGATATCAGCTCGGCCTCCAGGGAGGGAGCAGAGAGAGGGTGTTGGAGATTGAATTCAACCATATGGGAAATGATTCAGTCAACCATGCCTATGTAAGAAAGCCCAATAAAAACTGCATGCCAAAGCTTGAGAACTTTTCTGGCTGGTAATACTCTATCATCCCTTTTTTTAAAAAAAAATTTTATTTTTTAGTTGTAGTTGGACACAATACATTTATTTTACTTCTTTATTTTTTATGTGGTGCTGAGGATGGAACCCAGGGCCTCACGTGTGTGAGGCGAGTGCTCCACCATCGAGCCACTAACCCAGCCCTCTATTGTCACATTTTGATGCTGGGAGGATAAGATTCATATTTGAATCCTCCCAGACTTTATTCTGGGCACCTCTGGTCCTGATTTGTTTCCTTTTGCTATAATAAAACTGAAATTATAAGGACAATGTTCTAGCAAACTTTTAAACTTGAGGGTGATCATAGGAACCCCTGGATTTGTAGCCAGCTAGTTTGAAATGAGGATGATCCTGGGGACCCTTAAACTCGTACCTGATGTCTGGATGGTGGCCAGCCCTGTGGGAACTATTCCATCAGACTCTAAACTTTGGTGTCCCCAATTCAACTAGTGTCAGATGTTTTGGGTAAACTGAAAGTCTGGAGGACTGCGACCCCAAACCTTTGAGTCTGCCTGACTCTGGTACCTACTTTTCTCTGGGGGAAGGTGGTTTCTGAAGAAAATAAAGATGCTCAGTAGACAAAAACTAGAATATTGAACCAAAATAAAACTGTTGCCTACATCTGTCTACAGTCAACTCGACTCAACACTCCAGATATGTGGGGCCTGTAGTAATGTCTCAGGGCTGTGGATCCCTTTTAGGAAATGCTTCTGCAAACTTGTGGCTTTGGTCGTATATTGTATTTTGTTCTCTCCCTAAACACCAGTCCCTGAGAAAATTTTGAAGTATGTTGCTAGTTATTGAAAGTCAATTCATGTACCGCTGCTTTTCTTTTAACATTTGCTTTTAAACAACCTTCAATTTTTGATGGAAATCCTAGAGAATCTAGAATGTAAGTGTCTTAAGGGAAGGATCTGTCAGAATGCTGCCAAGTGACAAGGTGGTTATTTAGGACAATGAGCCAAACACTTGAGCCTTTGTTCATTTACTTCCATAGTGTAAGCAAGAGGCCACTAAGAGAAAGAAGAGGTTGGCTTCTCATTGTTCCATTTTTTTTCCCCCCGCCCAGGAATGGCTGAGGTCAGAGGGATCAGCACAGACAAAGGAATTGTCTCACTGTTGAAGGAAAACTGAACAAAAAGCTGCTGCACTTTATAGAAAAGGGAAAGGCTACAAGTGGGAAAATATTGAATCAGAAAATGAAAGTATTTTCAAGATTCTGCCCTTCTGCAATCCCTCCCCATCAACATAAACAAGGTGGTGTTGAACAAGGTACTGAACAATGTCTCCCAACCCTTCTCCCTGTAAAGAAGCCTCTGGTCAGGATCACCTAAGCTATGAATATAGGTGCATCTGAAAACATGTGCAGCCAGGGACAGGGATTGAGCCCCTGAGTGTGGCTTCCTTTGGAGAATGTAGTGCACAGGTGTGCACCTGCTCTGGTGAGGGGAGGACAACTTTCCCTCCCTTTCATGAGTCCCACCACATCAAACCTTTGTGAATGGCCATGGTCAGACCTAAAAGATCACTCATGGGATTTTGGCTCAGATCAGACTCCTCAAGATCTTTCTCTGTCTCCTAACACATCATAAGTGCCTAAAACAGTGTTGGCACATATTGGGTGCTCAGTGCATTGTTTTTATAGATGGTAACATTGGTAAGGGAGTAGACCATTTCATTGGTCTTAATGTCACCAAATATTGGAGAGGCTGGCTCCAAAACTCCAAAATGGATGAGTTCTAGCAACATATCAGATGCTCGGTCCAGCCAGGTCTCCAGCAGAGAGAACACAGTGAATAACAGAACGTTGGTATGTCACTGGAAAGTTGTTGAAAAAGAAAAGAAGAGAATCAATGGTTACAAGAGGTTTGGGAAGAGCCCTTTTTGGGAAGAGCTAACTGGATGAAAATGTAGCTTTATGATTCTATACTTTGATTTGAAGAAAGCAGATTCAGTTATAAAATTTACAACCACTCTCTATGTACCTTCTGCCATTTGACCTTTGGGCTCATTCATAATATCATGGTCACAGTACTTCTTGTTCCCCATGGTCACCAGAAGAAATAGCCTCCTGTCTCTGAGTATGGCACATTCTCACTTAAGGAGAGGACTGCTGGTCTTTCCATGCTGCTCCCCCATCTGTCCTAGCAGTTTGTGCATTTGCCCAAATTCAGAGCTATAACTCACAGTTTTACTCAACCTCACGGGAGCTTCATGTTCAGTGTTAACTTACCGAATTAAAAGGATTAAAGAGACAACATTTCTAAACAAGAAAAGCCTCTTACATTGAATGCTTCCTGAAAATTTGCATATTTTCACTTCATTGCTTTATAAATTATTACCAGGAAGTTAAATCTTTGTAGTCAGATAAACCATATGATAAAGTACATTTTTTTCATGAACAAATTTGTTTTTAAAGAAACAAAGCTTGTATTCAAATATTTCAAAGATGTTTTTCATGATCTTGTGTTATTTAAAATTCATTCATTAAACCTCTGATGAATAGGTCTATTACATTTTTTAAAAAGCTGATTAAATGCTCATCTTGGAAGGATGGAAAGAATTGTCACCCAGTGATTTCATTGCAATACATCTTCGTAAGTGTCCAGTGTTATCAGGAATTGCATTGCAATTTGCTCTCCAAATCGACAGGCTAGCAATCATTTACTTTTCATGTTTGAGCTTGAGTCTATGTTTGATCTTATCATATTTTCAGTAGGAGAAGGGATGGAAGTGGTGAAGCATTATTATTTTTTTCCAGCATAGAAAATTATGCCAGAAAATAAATCATGTGCAGGGCGTCATAATGGCCCCAACAGTTATGACAGGAAAAAAGAATAGTTACAGCTACCCTTCAGTGCACAATGAAATAGCGAACAATTTGTTAAATATCCCTGGAGTCAATTAAACTGGCATATGATCAGTTTGGTGGCTGCCGAGCCTCAGTGGGAGCCAATTAGAATTCACCAAAAATGAAAATGGATGAATCTGGGAAAAAAATGTTTTAGATTTATGGGGAAAAACAAACACACCATTGAGCCAAGAATAATCTTGGTGGGCATTTTTTAAAGGACATTGGTAAATAAAGGGCTGTATAGTTGTGCCATGCTCACAGTGATTTGAATGCTTCTTCTGAAATATTTTAAGTCATTACTGTGAAGGAATTAAATTAGTCAGATTTAGTCTACGCAACATGGGAGAACAATTCTGAAAATTGCAGCCATTATTAATTTTGTTCCAGAAGCAGCCTTGCATTGAACATTAGAGTGATTTTTCTTTTCTTTTTGCATTTAAACTACAGATAAACACTGCAGATTGCTACAGATGAATGCTAGCGAAGAGCTGTACAGCAATTCCTTTTAAAGTCAGATATTCAATTGTGAAAGATGTTCGAACCATCTAATGATGGATGTTCATTAGTTCAGTGCTGTCAAGATGAGTTACCCCTCCACATCTCTGATACTGATCCTGTTTTTGCAGTCCTGATTGAGTTGTTAGGGGAAAAAAGCAGTCCACAGAGCTCTACCCGGCTGTGTCCAAACCGGCTCCAACTTGAAATACCATTGGCTTATTCAGCAGCAACCCAGCCTCAAGCAAATAGGATAGATCCATTTCAGAGACTTCCCTGCAGCAGTAAATGGATTTGCCCTCTTTAGAGCAGGGAGTAGTGTTCCAACACAATTATTCTTATTGGAACAGACTAAGGAATTTACTTCAAATGAGGTTGTTGGTTGTTCCATGGAAGCTGTGTCAGAATAAATATTCAACTACTCTTCAGAGGCATAATTTGTTCATTCTCCCATGAAACCTTGGTGACCCCCTGAACTGTAGATAGAGGGGCTTGTTTAGACAGAGGGAAAAATTCTTTTCACTTGAGCCAAACTTCTATTTAGCTCAGGTAGGGTAAAAACACCTTTAAAGTCCAGTTCTTTTTAAAGGGGCCATTTGCATATGCCAGATGTCCTGAAGCAATAGCCTTTATTACTTGTTTGCAATAAATTTTATTAAGGGAAAAATTCCAAGTGACAGATGTCACCAGTGAACATCCACATCAGTTTAATGAAGATACGGCTCTGAAATATATCATTATAGAGTAACCATTTAGATGAAAGACCAATATCATTACAATTTGATAAGACACGATACCTTCCAGATTTGTGGGGGAAAGGCACTACAAATTCCTCATATGGAAGAATATATACCTCATCCCTCTTCATATCTAGACCTCCCTGACTCTAAGATAGTGCTTGACCATAATAGATACTTGGGAGATGCTTGATAATTAAAGAGATTATGACCGTGGCTCCTGCTTTTTATGAGGGCATCTGGCTCACTGAAGGCAAAAATTAAGGTGACTGATATATGCCATGGAAAGTAGGAATAAGACCTGGATGTGCTGTCAAGAACAAATAAAACTTCTTGTGGAAATTAATTCTTCCTAAAAATAATTATTGTGTCCCAAGTAAGTACAAAACATTAGGCTAGACATTCTAACTGATGCAAAATCACTCTTGATAACTTTTGAATTTCCTGATATGGCTTATGCTGGGAAAGGTGGCATCTCCTCTCTCTGTATTAAAATTTAGGCTCATGAATTATGGGCTTTCAGTTTAATAGAAGATACTAATATTGGCTAATAATGATCTGGAAGTGAGATCACCAACCTGGATGCAGAGCATTATAGCATGGTTTACTCCCTGGGACTGAATTAATCAATAGAGACCCTAAGGATAGTAAAGATGACCTTGTAAAACTTTATGTTCATCTCCACATCAACACCACCCTGTGTCCTTAAAGCAGCTATGGGGACATTTGTGGCTTATGTCTGGTTCCTGTGTCCTTTGCTTTCGTTTGGAAATGTGAACCCATTATTTTAGCTTAGTCCCAGGTAGCCTCCAGTCTGGACTCCCCTTCTCCTGTTGGCCTCATACAGTATGCTTCTAGCCAAAGGCATATTTCCCAGTGTTCTAGTTTGGATGTGGTTAGAGTTTGTCCCTCAAGAATTCATGTACTGGAAGCTTAGTTCTTAGTGTGAGCATGTTAAGAAGTGGTGGGACTTTTAAGAGGAGGAGCCTAATGAATCCAAGGGAAGGTTCTTGGATCATTAGTGGAACTGCCCTGGGGATTAATATAGTTACAAAAGACTGATCAAGGACTCTCTCTTCTCAGGGGCTTCTTGTATCACCGTATGTTCTATCTCTCTCACACACATGCTTTCCCCATGATACTATCTCCCATGAAGTGACACAGCCAAAGAGGCCCTTGCCAGAGCCTGCAACACATCATTTAGTTCTTCAACATCCAGAACTATCAACTAAATAAGGCAGTTTTCTTTATAAGTTACCCAGCTTTAGGTATTTTGTTAGAGTAATAGAAATTGAACTAACATACCTGTATCCAGGATTTGACCAATTACATGTCCTCACTATAAAGTAGTCATTTAGAAACATGTACAACCCTTTTTCCTTTTATGTGCCCTGGTAGATGGCACAGGTATTATCTTTTGGTGGAGATCACTTTTTCTTAGTGTTTCAAATGCTTTTTAGCATTTAACATATCCGAGTGCTGGAGCTGAGCCTGATCTTTCACTTGTATTCAGGGATAATGCAGGTACAAGTAATATTGAAAATATCTTCTTTTCAAAGATATATTATTTCACCTGGTATCTGATTAAATCAATGCTTCCAATTTATCACAGTATGTTGGTAACAAAACCAGTCAATTTTTTCCCCAGAGCCTCTCCATCTTCTGATGAAGTCTCCAGGACACAATGAGTACATTTATCACCAGGAGATTATAAAGGTTCACTTTGACATTTCAAGGGAGAATGTATTCTTTCTGTGAGGTGCTGAGAATCTATGAATGTATCAGTTATATCCAAGGAGCTACTAGATCTGGGAATCATTCCTATCTTCAGAGTTAGACTCTTGAATCCTATAAGTAGAGAAAATTTCTAGTTTTTAACTTAAATTTTCTTCCTCATATGGTATAAACAGGATTTTTAAAGCTTTGGGCTCATTTATAATATGTAAATAATGTGGGAAGTAAATTTTTAAAGTAGTTTTCACCATGGAAATTTTCAAATAATCAGAAGTAAAGAACATGGTATAGAAAAATCTGTATTTTCCTGACTTGTTAAATTATTGTTGTTTAGCTAATTATACTCCATTTCCCCAACCTTTCTGTCTTCTGCTACAGTATTTTAAAGCAAATTCCAGATGTTATGTTATTTCATACCTAATACTTCAATATGTATTTCTAACTAATAAGATCCCCCCATATTTTTAAAGAAACATAACTATCATGCCATTATCATAAGCAATAAAACTAGAAATACTTCCTTTAAGTTTATTTAAACCCCAACAACTTCCAAAGTTCCCAAATTGCCTCAAAAATATCTTTTTTATAGTTGGTTTGCTTTTTGTCAGCTTCAAATAAAATCCATTTGCTGATTTAATTAATTTGTTAGTTCTTTTAGTTCTTTAAATACACTCCCCCCACACACTATCCATGCCATTAATTTGTTAGAGAAACAAGGCCATTTTTCTTAGAATGTCTTAGTCTGGACATGGTCAGTTGATTCCTTGTGCCGTCAATTGCCTTGTTCCTTCCTCCATATTTTCTGTAGGTGAAGTTTAGTTCTGGGAAAACAAGTAGATTTAGGTTGAATTGTGTTAGGCAAGTTCACTTAGCAGGTGAGGTATCTGATCCCAGGTGTATAGTCACTGGTTGGAGTTATTTGGTAGCAACTGTGTGTTCAGGTATTATCAAGTCAACGTTTCCAGTATGAAATTTGCCATCAACCTTCCTTCAAATGAGCACCTTTCAGTCATGCTCACTGTCAAGAGCGTTATTGTCCCTGACTAATGGGCATAAGCCTTTTTGGCTCATGCTCACTACAGATGCATCCTTGGTTCCTATGCCACTTCTTATCACTGGTTCGACACCAACTTCATGCTTTAGAATTCTTTACCCTCTGTTTGCCCCAATATTCTCACATAATGCTCTTTCTTATCAACTGACACTTACCTTCATCCCCTTCTTTATCAAACACAGATTTACCAGTGTAGCAATAGACTTTTTAGTAAGGTCCAGGATTTACTTAGATTTGCTCTCTGCTGCAACATTCCACTATTGTAATGTGGTAGCATCATATGCCGGGGTTGGGTGTGCCTTCATCTGTGAGGTCCCATGGATCCAAGTAGGTTGCTTAGAGGAACCAAAGTGATTTGTCACAAAACCACATAGAACCTTTCAGGTAATGAATGCTACAGAATTAATAATTCCTAATTATTTTACTTTAACTTTTATAGTACAATTATTTATGTGACAAATGAACAGCAATAGTAATTATTCTTATGTAACCCATCGAATCCCATTCTTGGGAACAAATTATTCTTTTACCTGGGAAGATATTTAGGCTGGAGATGGAAAAATATTCAGAAAAAGGATTTGAGATGATAGGAAATATTCTTTAGGCAGAAATTCAACTGGACAATATTTATTTTCCAACTAAGCCTATGCATTTCCATTAACTTCTTTCTACCTTTCCATAAGAGGACATTCTGAGGAACTACTAGTAAGAGTTACCATTCCTTACATGGTTATTGGGTGACAATCACAGTAATGAACTTCACAAGGTCTCCAGGTTCTGAATGATTATGTAATTGGCACAACATCAATAGGTAGTAATTGTCAGAACTTTCCTGAAGTAGAAGTCTCTTAAACATGATATTATGTTCTTCTTTTCCCAGAGACCTAAGGAAAAACAACTAAGAAATGCAAATTTCTTCATTGCAAACATTTGTGCAATAGCTATTAGTAATAGTAAGAACTGTCAAGCCAAAAGTTTTTATTTTAAGCATTAAACTTTGAGTACTTGCAGATAATGAGGCAGAATTCTTTATGATGACACATTAATAGCAGTGCCTTAATGCCACCAGAGTAGCTCTCACCAAAGAGGACCACACAATTAAAGAATGCAAATTGAAAATGTAGAAACAGGAATAGAGAACAAAGTAGGTCCAGAGGGACATGACTCTACACTGTTTCTGGATAAGATCTTTACCAAGAGGGAATAAATGGGAACCTAGACTGGACCTTTGCTGTGTATTAATTATACTTTGCTGCCTACATTTGAGCAAAATAATTAAGTATAAGTAGTCAGCCAAGTTTATTTGTATACTTTTTCAAATTTGAAGATCCTCTTCACTCATTACTAAGAAGGGCAGATTTGGAACCAGGTGGACTTGGTCATTTTGTGTAGTCACCTCCTGGTGTTGTAATAAGGTAGATAAGTTGAGAGAGACTTTTGTAAACCAGCTTCCCAGTAGAGATAACATTTGCAAGAAACAATTGTTCCACCTGCAGTAAAACAACATGCACAAAACTTAGTGGACTCCATATTCTTAGCATTAACATGCAATAGAGTCATGGCAAAACGTGGGTCATGAAGACTTCCTCACTTGCATACGGCACAGATGATCCTAACTGTGCAGCTCCATCCACTTAAGAACCAATAATTAAAAACACCTGTTTTACAAGATTATAGTCTCCCTCCAAGAAACCAACAGATTTCCAGGGGAAATATACAGCAAATTATCCAAATGAGCTTTTTTTTTTTTTTTAATAGCCATTAAAAGAGAGGGGAATTTGGACTAAGAAAGTATTGAAGATGAGTTCCTTGAAATTGGCTCAATTTTTTGAGCATTTCTGTAAGGGGAGTTAGTTAACAACTTGTGTCCGAGGGCCACTAAAAGGAATTTCAGGGATTGTGAAGTTTATGGTCTGTTTGGAAGCAAGACCAGTAAGAATGGACATTTCTCAGGGGATAATGACATTTGCTTAAAAATAGATGAAGGAGATTTTTTGGTTTTGTTTTTTTCTACAATTATTTCCCTTTCTGCATATTGTATAACAATCCTTTAGGGATCCATTCCCTTATGTTTAAAAAAAGCCCTAATTTTCTCAAAAATATTTATTTTTTCTTTTCTTTTCTTTTTTTGTATTTTTCTGTGGTGCTTCTATTAATACGTGCCTATGAGACTAATAAAAATTAAAAGCTCTTGTAAGAAATAAGATTTTTTTTAGTTAGAGAAAAATTGAGAATTTAAGTTTATTTTCAATATTGCTTTTCAGAAATCATGAATAGCTTTTCTTTAACTTATTTTTTCTTTTTATTTTTGATTAGGTCAGTCATTTTGTAAAATAATATAAAATAATCTCCAGTTTGGGGGGGGGAAGGCCATGTTAAACTTCTTAATGGCTGAGAAACCTGGGTAATGTTTTAGAGTGGGTTTCCCTGGAGAATTAGAGGAGTAGGGTTAGTTCTGCATCAGACATGACAGGGTGGGGCTGGGGTTGTAGCTTAGTGGTGGAGTGCTTGCTTTTCAGCCTGTTTTTCTTCTGATTCAAGTGTTCATTTGTGGATGGGGCCTGTTTGAGTCCAACCTATTTGAGGCACTAGGTTTGCTCCTCAGCACCATATCAAAATACATAAATAAATAAATACATGTATTAGAATTAACAGGGTATTCTTTTCTTTTTTGTTCTGAACTATTTGCCTGGTAAGGGTAAGGCAGATTTTGAGGACACTAAAAGTATTATGTAGATAGGGCAGTGATCCCTTTTTATGGAAAACAGTTTATGCTGCATTTCGCCAGAATCATTGAGAGATTCTATGATGCCTATTTGTCCAGAATCTTCCCTTTTTTCCCTTCTTTCTGTTTTCTGTTTTTGGAGGGAGTGGGAGATTATGTTGAGCATCTCAATTCAACTGCTCTCCTCTGAAAAACCTGAAAAAAATGCTCGGTACTTTTCTCACCTTACCTTCTCTAGCAATGGTGTGAGAATAATTTGGCTTGACCAATCCCATGTCCTCAGTGGAACTTGGAGTATGGGGTGAGTGACAGGGAGCAGCAGGACCGTGGTGCTAGTAGCTTTGCTCCTGGTGTGGAGCTGGGTGGGGCAGTAGCAGCCATGCAGGCCTCATGCACAATTCTGGGGAGCTAGCTGAGGGGCTTTCAGGATGCTCTTTCTCTGCTTCAAGTGGCCGTTTGTGGAGGGGGCCTCTTTGAGTCTAACGATCCTTCCACCTGACTTCTCCAGGACTTTCCCTGTCCAAATCCATTCCAGGGAAGACTGATGTGACCATCAGCAGTTCGCAGAGAACAGAGCCAAAGAAGCATGATTTATAGAAAGATATGCCTGTCACTTCCCTCTTTCCCATCCTTTCCATGTTGGTTGAATTCTGTTCTTTAATGAACATAGCTCTGCCGTGGACATAAGGTATCTTAGCACAGTGTCAGGATTCTGGTAGAAGACAAGTCTGTCAGTTGCTGATAGTTACTCTCTCCCGATCCTTCCCACCAGTCCATTGGGTCCATTTATAGATGGCAAAAAAGTAGCAACCCAGAGCTAAGGAGGGCTGTAACCTGTTAAGACATTCCGAGACAGAGCCTCTGAAAATGAGAATATAATTTATCAAGCAGTGTGCTCAATGATTCAGAAAGATCCATATGTGCTTTTGTTCCAGCCACTCTAATGAGAATGTGTCAACTTCAGTTATATTCTCCTATTATCAGGTTCATTCCTGACGAAAGCAGAGTGGCTGCTTTCCAGAGAGGTGTGGGTCTTCATGCAGGGACATGCTAGCTTGGCAGAGAGGCATTTCCTCATCATAAAGGATTTTTGGGGGTTAGGATCGAGCCCTTTTCAATGGTCAAAAACCAATATATTATTTCTAGAAGGAATTTGTCAACATTCCAGCATCATGATTCACCACTGATTTCAGAAATAAAAGGAAAGAGTCCAAGGTGAGACCTTCAAGAGTGGGTGATTTAAAGGCACATGGGATGGACTGGAGCCAGGGGCCTTTGAAGGACAAGATGTCACATTGTTTAACAGACCAAGACAAAATGGCATTCCTTCTAGTTCCCTGCTGAAATGAAGGTCAAGGTTTCCAGTTTGGAGATAACTGGTGTCTCAAGGGGACAGAATATTTTATTGTCACAGGAATGTGTTGTCCAACAAGTTAGATGGTGAAATCCACCAATGGCTAAGGATTAGTGTCAGTATTCCATGGAAGGAAAACGATGCTCGTCCGAAACCAGTAAAACCCTCCCGCTTCTCTATAGAAAGAGAAACCTTGAGGATACAAATTGAAATTTAGTGTAAAGCAGATATTTTTTTTTAACTCTATCCCCTGTCTGCCTTGAGGATAAAAAGTATATGAGAAACTCCAAGGCAGCAGGAACTAAGCAGAGTTTTCTCCTCGAGTAGCCAGATGTGCTCTGTGTCGGGGACAGAGTCTAATGCCTCAGTTGTGGTGACAGTAGACTGGGGAGGCAGACACAGAAAACAGAGAAAGAGTAAGCAAGCACGCCTTAGAATTTAATTCTATGCCATCTCTTTTTGGATATCTGAAACCAAAATCCTTTATCTGATGCCCGGGGCTGAGATTTGGTATATATATTGCTATACCACATCATTAGTGTCTTTGGAAACTTTAGCTACAATCGTCAGCCTTGATGAAGACAGCACAATTGATAGCAAAAATTCTGAGTCTCCCTTGGAATTAAAATTCCATCCTTAATTTACCTCCCCTGTTCTACTTGGAACTATGTCTGTGATTTGGATGACTGGTTTCTAGAAAGGAGTTGTTGTTTAATAACATCCTGAGGAAATCTTGAGATTGTTGAGAGTTTTAACAAGTTAGTGGAATTTCCACCGTATGTCTGCCACATAGTTTTTATGTTTTAATAATAAAATCCTGCTTATTGAGTGCCAACTATATACCAAGCACTGGACTAGGTACTTTACATATGTTAGTCTTAATTTTTGGAACAAACCCTCTGTGTGTTGTTGCTATCACCCTCATTTTAATGATTGTGAAGTTATTAGCTAAGAAATTTCTGGACTCTGGCTATTTTCTTGTTTCGAATTATATTTCTATTTTATCTTGTGAGTTCAGGGAGAGTCCTGCTGGCTTTGTGGGTCGATTAACTCACATTCCTGATATTTCCCTTCTTCATGCACATCTTCCTGCCATGTCAGTAGCACCTCATTCAATTTTGTAATTGTTTCTGATCCTTTTCGAGCTAAAGCTGCTTAGCGCTCCCTTCGGCAGGGCATCAAAGTTGCCTGCTGGAGTTTGATAGGCATTATCAGAAGCTGCACATCACAAGACGCTTCATCAAATAGTGTGTGCTGAGGCTTCAAGAGAGCAAGTGACTTGGGCATTTCTTTCCATCACAATGATGGAATGTTAGTAAGAATTAACTAATTTGCTGTCTTAAGGAGTGTTTGACTCAAAGCTTTAAAACTAGGCTAATACTTCCCATTATCTATTTGAAACCTTGTATTGAAACTTCTAGAAACTCTGAAAGTGTGTTACCTTTGAGGACATAAAATCATACTTTTCTAAATGCTAAATCAATCTAGAGGCAGAATGTACTTTCTATTGGCTGAATTTTTTAAAATATTTAGCACAATGCTGTCAAGTGAAAGAACATATATATGCATATATGTATATTAAATGTATGAACTAAGGATTTTAAGAAATGGGTCCAACATGAGAAATTCAGGAAGCAATTATAATTTCTAAAAATCATTATAAGATTTCTCAAAGTGTATTTATTAGGACACTAATCCTACAGGTTGTTCCCTGGGTGGGTGGGGGGAGTTAAAAAGTCAAAAACACATAAGACATAAAAACTATATGTGACAGTGTATATAGTAGTTCTTGGAGAGTCACAATGCATATAAGTATTTTATAGAATCTGAGATCTTCTGCCATAATAAATCTGTCTGAAGGGGTTTTCTATAAGCCCATTGATTCTCATATGTACTTGGACATGGAAAATGTTATTGGGTAATATCTTTTAACATCCCACAGACCATCCTTTGGGAAATACTGGACAATTAAAATAGCAAAAAAGAAATAAGCTTACACTTTTCAAGTGTAGAGTCTTCTGTTAGAGATTTTGAGAATTCCAATCCTTTTGCTCTGGATTTTGCAGGTTAAAACATGAAATAAAAAGTTTTAGTCTTTGAGCACAGGCAGGTCTGCACTAACTTACACACGGTCACCTTCCCAGAGCTGAGCATGTACAGTACTCCCCACTTTTCTGCAGTTTCACTTTTCACAGCTTTAGTTACCTTCAGTCAACTATGATCTCCAAATATGAAATGAAAAAGTGGCAGAAATAAGTAATTCATAAATTTTAAATCACGTGGAATTCTGAGCATTTTGATAAAATCTTGCACCAATGTGTTCTGCCTCACCTGAGACAAATCATCCTATTCCCCCTTCTAAGGACAGCTTGAAAAACATACAATCTCCTTTAAAATTCCAAAGGTATTTTACACACTACCCACCTATAAGTCGCTTACTAGTATCTTGATTATTTGAGGATCATAGTGTTCAAGTCACCATTATTTTACTTAATAATGGCCCTAAAGTGCAAGAGTAGTGATGTGGAAAATTTGGATTAAAAAAAAAAAAGGCTGCAAAGTGCTTCCTTTAAGTGAAAAGGTGATGATAGTTCTTGACTTAAGGGGGGTAAAAAAAAGTCACATGATGAAGTTGCTAAGATCGATGGTAGAAATGAAAAATGAATCCTCTATCCATGAAACTGTGAAGAATGAAAATAAATTCGTGCCACTTTTGCTGTCACACCTCAACCCGTGGAGGTTTCAGTGTCAGTGCAGCTTAGATAATATGGCAAGGTACTGATCTGCCATTTAAATCATCCACTGGGGAACTTGGACTGCATCCCCTGTGGATAAGGGGGAACTCCTGTAATTTGGACAAGTCCCTTTAACACCACTCTCAGCCATTGGAAAGGGGATCCTGTGTCAACAATCCCTTCCTTACCAAAAACAAGAGCTCTGTTCAAACTGAATTATCACCTTCTATTTATTTTTGTGAGAAATTTGGCACATGAGAAGTCTGTTCCCCCCCAAATAAGTTAAATATCTTATATTCAATCTTAAGGTCAGTTTCGATGCACCGATTTTAGTGGATCTATTGGACATGAAAAGGATTTATATATGTCACAACCTATTGCATTAATTTTTTCATGTGAATATTTTACTTCCTGTCCTTATAGATTTCCCTTACCCTGTTGTTATTCATAGGCACTATTCCAGTTAGACCATGGACTTTTAATACCAGCCAAGTCTGTTGCAAGGAAGGTGCCAGTGTCAGTTCTTATTAAAGGCTTTTACTTATAAAATAAGCCTCCAAATGGAAAAGGTGACAGGACCAAGTATACCAAGGCTCTACTTGTCAATAGATCAGCGCATTGAATTTTAAAGAAGACTTCATGTTTTTCAAGCTGTCCTTAGAAAGGGGAAACGGATCGGGATTTTATAAGCCTAAATTCTTGGTCCCTGGCTTCTTGCCAACTTCCTTAGAGGACCTTGCCCCAGCTGTCAGCAGTACCTGCAGCCTTGTGCCATGCTACCTCTGAAGAGAGCTCTCTAATCTGAAAGATTACACTGTCCTCTTAGTGAGATGGAGTCTGCAAGATGTAATCCATGGGTTTCTTGGAATCGTATTCAGCCTAATGTACTTGGAAATGATTTGGCTTGTCAGAGAACAATTGACAAAAGAAAGAAAAATCTCCATAAAATTTTGAGTCTAAAAATAGCTGCTTTTAATCACTTCTTAAAATAGCAACACTCTATTTTATCACTGAACCTACAAAAATGTACAAGCCTGAAGTTTGGTCAGTCTTCTTTCAGATATGTAAAGTCTGTGTGGCACTTGGCTATCTAAAACAAAACAAATCCAGCAAGAAATTCCAAGTTAACTATAATAAAAATGCATTTCTTCGTAAGTCCATTTCTACAATTCCTAGTATTATTCTTAAATAATACTAGTTTTCTTTCCAGCAAAAAATATTTTATTGAAAATATTTTAGCTTTCAGGGAAATCCCCAGCCCAAAGACAGTTTTTGATTAAAGGTATCTTATTTGTGACTTTTGAGTGAAAAGACTTAGCGGACAGCCATTAAATACCTTTATCAGTGAGGACTGCAAGGTGTGACCCAGACCTGCACCTGCTTCTGCTGTCAATTCTACATGGCCAAGTTCATCTGTCACCTCAAGGGCAGTCTGTGTAGATGCCAGAGACTGGAAATATGCCAAAGTCAAGATTATTGGGACTTTGAATTATCAGGCAAATCAATTTATCTACATAAAAGTACATGACAAAAATGTGTTGCCTATTGGGTTTTCTGGAGATAGATCAGACTCTGAGATGGAGATGCTTTTGCAGGACTCTTATTAATGCTTCTGGAAACAACGGCTTTGTAAAGAAAAGAGAGGCAACCAGTTGGGCAGATAGAGAAGCTAGGCTGAGACGCAATCCCAAAGAAGTCCTCAGCCGGTCCCTGGGAAGCTATGGTGCTAGGATGGTTCTTCAGCATTGTCCCAGCTGCAGCCAGAGAACTATCTTTAGATTTCTTTGTGGACCAATCACTGGATTGTTCTGGGAAAGGGCCATGACCTTGAGTGCTGTGCCCTTCTGCTGAAGCAGTTCTTACAGGGATCAGACGGCTGAGTACTTTCTGTCCACAGAACATCCAGCGGCTAGAGGAGAGTCCTTCATTCAGGAGGAGGACGTGGATACAAATGTCCACTGCAAAACTATTCTACTTATGTTCAAACACAGCGGTAGGCCAATTAATTGACCTATGGAGACAAAGCTTATTAAGGCAGAAGATTATATTATCAAAGGCATCTTAACGACTCAGGAGAAGCAGCAATTGCTTGTACCCGGTGCCAACAGTGTTTTCTACAAGTTTGGGGTCAAGCATGGCTATAATCACAGCTTCTACTTAACCTCGAAATTTGGAAAGCACAGTTTTGGCTTTGAAGAGTTTGATAAATGATGTCCCAACTTGACACTGTCTCCTCTTATCCCTCTCTCAATTTCACACATTCATGACCAGGATGGCCTCTCCTCTTGTCCCCAGATTTCAGCTTCTCCCTTTGTCCCATTGATGCTTTAAGCACAGTATTTTCTGGCATATTTAAAATTTTTATATATGGACTGCCCTCCAATATTTGCTATATTTCATCCTAGGTAATGAAATTCTGATAACAGAGAAGGCTGTTGAATTTTTTCCTTTGTTACTATGAAAGACAGCAGGCATAGGATTTATGTACAAACCAGATGCCTAAAGTTGGAATGTGGCCCACCACCATCTTGCTGTGTCTTTGGGTGACTGGTTAATTTTCTGTGCCTAAGTTTCTTCATCTGTCAAAGAGAAATAATAATAGTATGTCCCACAAGTTGTTATGGGAATTAAATGAGTTAATATTATAATTAGAGCAGTAATTAAGAAATAGTAAACATCATATAAATACCTTTTTTATTAAAATAGACATGCAATCTATACTATGTGCATGGAAAAGAAGGAAGATTGGAAGCGGAGGAAAGAATACACTCTATTAAGTACTTGTTAAGGGCCAGAAACTGTGCAATCTAATCCTCATAATAGACTTACAAAGCAGATATTATCATCCTTTTCCAGATGAAGAAATTAAGGTTTTCAGAGTTTTATTTGCCCACCCTCATGGAGCTGATCATGGACCAGATGGAAATTGAGCCAAACTAGTCTGGTGTTGGTGTCTTTGTTCCATATTTATGCCCTCTCATGTTTGTTTCCTCTCACTCCATTCCCATTCCCTGCTTGTAATACCCTCTTGAAGTGGTCTGGTGGTTTTCCATTTTCCAGTGAACAAAAACTGATACACTCAGAAATGATACAAACCAGAATCCTTAACTCCCATGAGAATTTCCCTCCGAAATTGTTAGTTTCATTTTGTTCCTGCTATTACATAAAACAAAGAGTAATAACATGAGAAATACAACTTGACAACATCATTTATATTATAATTTTCCCCCTATTATGAACTCTCTCCTTAAAACAATACTTTCATGGCAAAAAAAAAAATTAGCCTACTTTTGTTGCATTGTTAACTACAAAAATTATTCTTTAGTTTATAGGGCTTCTTTGTGTTCAGATAACTCATGAGCAAATATTTCTACGCAGAAGCAAATCCCAAAATGAGAAAATTAATTCATAATAAGTCAAATTTTGATGCTAAAATAGTTTGATCTGAGATTACCATTGACTACAAATTGCCATCTGTGCATACTTGTTAACGATGTCAAGTGTAATTAATTCTGCGGGCCCACTCTTTGACAACCTCTGTTAACGGGATAAGCAGAATACACACTGGTATGTTAATTTTCAAATTAAACCTGCCACATAATTGTTGGCTTTGTGAAAGTAGCTGCTTCCCTTGTTTGACCAAACTTTGAAAGACTCATAAGGGACAAAGAAATCATTTAACCCATATTAGCTTAGTTCATCTTCATACATTTCTATAATAGTCATTAACTCCTTCAGCAGGAAGTTTTTGTTTCAGCCCCCATGAGATTGAGAACTCTTACTTTAGCCTTTTGTGTATAAGACTCTTGGTTAATAAATATGTGTACATGTGATCTTCCTTTGTGTATTCTGAGGAGATGGGGAGCAGAGGACAAATAGAAGGGAAGACATGATTGTGCCACCATATGCTTCCCAGTCAACACCAGGGGTCAAAACTCTTGCTGGTCCTGAAGGTTTTGGACCCTTACTTGAGGGATAAAAGGAAGAAACAGGTAAGGCTGGTCTTGTTCACACTTGGTCAAGGAGGAATGCCATTTTGGGTAGAGGAAACAGGTGGTAGCAGGAAGAGACTGGTAGGTTAATACCTATGAACAATAGCAGAAACAAAACATTGAGGAACAAGTTAAAATCTGATCTAAGTCATGATATTGAAAGGAAGCCTTGACTCAGAAGCCCGACCATGAAACTCTGTACATCTTCCTCCAACTTCTGCCCAAAACACTGCCTCATTTCCCACCATGAGCTGCTCCTGCTGGAACCCCAACACTAATCCTACACTATCAGTGTCCAACGTTGGAGAAGTTGTCACCACCAGTGCTCAGAAGGTAGAAGTGGTAGATGAAGGGGGGAGGGTCCAAGTGCCAATGCAGTATAGGAAGAATATGCAATTCTGGTATCTCAGCTTGAACCTCCAATATTTCCCCTTGATATAATTTTAAGAAATGATATATTGACCCTCAAGTAGGACTTCACTCCAGAAAGAATGAATTTGTGAGAAATAGTGTGTGTGCGTGTGTGTGTGTGTGTGTGTGTGTGTGTGTGTAAGTAACCTAAGGATATAATAACCATAGAAAACAAAATTTCTATAAGACAATGTCTTCCCAGTTTCTCAGCAGTTGTTTTTATGCAGGTGCTGGGGATAGAACCCAGCATCTTGTGCATGCTAGGAAAGTGCTATACCACTGAGACACACCCCTAGCCCAACAACTAATGGCAAAAAATATTTCTAAAGCATATCATAAGATAGGACTAACTAAAAATATGTGGAATAAAATATAGGAAAAAATCTAAAAAATTTTCCAAAATAAAAATATAATAATTGACAAGTGAGATTCAAAATGTTAAAAAAGGGCATACAGAAATTGACCAAAATTGGAACAGAAACTTGCTTTACTTTGAAACAATCAATTAACTTTCAAAATATGTTAAAGTTCAGATTTACTAGATTCTCAGTCTTGAATCTCAGATAAAAGGCATTTACAGTAAGATAAAATGCACATGAAATACACCCATTTATTGGCTAATTTATTTTTATTTAAAATTTTTGTATTTGTACTAAACTTATGCATATAAACATCTATTATACTTTTCTGAAAAAGAGAATTGAGAAAATTTCTGAAGCAGAAATTTTTTTGATGATAAAGGTTGTGTCAAAGTTCTTAAAATAATTAAATGAAGCCCTCTCCTTTTTTTTTATATTCTTACTTATATTATCTTATTGTATTTCAACTTTTTTGTTTTTAGTATGCTGTGAGCCTGAGCTAAATGATGGTTTTCATCTGTATTTTTAGTTCTGGGTTTCTGTATTTTATTGAACTTTTAATTTATGTATAGTGAGAAATTAAAAAAAAAATCCCTTGCTTACTTTCTAGGCAAGGTAAGGTTGCTGAGGAAGTGCTTGCTGTTTCTTTAATATTTTTCAACATAATTGGATCTATTTTAGCAGTTTGAGCTGTTGCAGCTATTATGAACTGAACAATGGAGGAAGCCCAATTATTCCAAAGCTGCATTTAATGGCTGCTCACCTTGCACAGATATCTTTTTTCAAAATCAACTACAATGCAGAATGCATTTTCTGAGCAATTCAAGAGGTAGGTAGATTGAAGCTATTAAACAGCATCGTTGTGAAGTCTGGTGTCAGACATTAAGAATCTTGGACCATCTGTTCTGTCATCTTGCTACAGAGAGTTCTTGGTCAGTTGGATTCTTAATTGTATATTTTAAAATGCTGAATGAAGACTAGGTACTATATAGGAGTGTTTTTGTTCATAAAATCTGATATACAAGAGGCATGTTCTCATACGTCCTATGTATTCAATACAGAGGAGTCCTCTCAAAATTAGTCTCAAAACTGGTTTCAGCAAATAGCCATAAGCATTAAGGGAGAAATGCTAAGATGAAAATCTGAATGAAAGGATTTAGTTGAAGGGGACTGTAAAACCAAGTAATTGAACTCAGTTTAAAAATAGCAAGTGAATAACAAATCCTGGTGTGGGGCTTCTGTGTCCAGGAGTGAGGCCATCGAAGAAAACTTAATCTCTAAGATCTCCCAAACTATTTGCCTATCTTTTCCTTGCCTTAAGAAAATTGGTGGCTTGAGAGATGCTTGGCCTCAGCACCTCTCTGCTTTATTAGATTCCTTGCTCCTTGCTCACCTTGACATCTTAATTCAGTTTCTGGAGTGCTTGGTATTCCTCTCCTCCTGATATGCTACCTGCCAGTGTCCCACCCCTGAGTGACTTGGAAATGCATTCATTTCCTTTGGGACATGTTTCCCACTTAGGTAGCACAACATGGAAGGCCTGAGTTGGAATTCTGGCTTGTCTACTTACCAACTATGAAATCTTGGGTCAAGTATTTAATTCTTTTTGAGTGCAGGTTCATAGGTAAAATGTAAGAGTACATAATATGGTTGTCAAAAGAATTAAAGTGTATAGTATGTTTCAAGTGGCCAATATGATGTCTGAAAAATAACAGGGGCCCAATAAATGGAAGGTATTAGAACTGATTTGATAACCACCCCAAAAAAGACTTTTATAGTAGCAAAAAATATTGCAAGTAATGTATGAGGAAAATTATACAATTTTTTTGAAAATTATAAAATTTTATTGGGAGAAATTAATGTAGAAGCAAATAAATGAAGTAATATGTATGTGAAGAGTTGATACACTAAATATTTGAATTTTTCCTGAATCAGTCTATCTACATATTCAATTGAGTCTCCATAGGCTTATTATCAAATTGACCAGCTGATATTAAAATATATAAAGAAATCCAAAAATCCCAAGGATATTCAAGACACTCATATAAAGAGAAGGGAAAGAGTCTTGTTCTGTTATGCAGTTCTACTTCTTGTAAAATTCTTATCATTCATGACTGTGTGGTATTGCAGCAGACAAATAGCCCCAGGGAAAGAGAGATTCCCACGACAGACTCATGCATATATTGCCATAATTTATGATAAAGAAGATATTCCAGAACAATCAGGGAAACAATAATCTTTTCATTAATAATGCTGGGAAGAGTAGGTACCTAAGTGTGAAAAGAATGAAACTTTGGACACCTTCCTCATGCCATAAATGAAACGAAAATCAACATCAAGTCAGCTATAAACAATAATATGAAAAAAAATGTTTAGGTGTTAATACTGTTATAAATATCCTCATGACCTCGGACAAGGCTTTAAAATATGATATAAAAAAGAAACTATTGTAAATACAATTAACTTAGATAAAGTCATGAAAAGACCATAAAGTGTGACAATACAAGGTTCAGAATGAGATAGTCACAACACATAACCAGCAAAGAACTTGCACCCACATAACAATTAGGAAAATACAACCCAACTTGAATAGACATTTCACAAAAAGGAAATCCAAACAAGCAATAAGAATATGAAATGATACTCAGTGCCATTAATCATCAAGAAATGCACATTAAAATCATACTGAGATTCCAGTACATAGACCAAGTTAGCAAAACAAAAAAATCTAAGAATAGCAGTTGGCTAGAATGTGGAGTAATGAGATCTCTTACACTGTTGATGGGAGTAGAAAATAGTCCATTTTGGAAAACAGTTCACATTATCTAATAAAATTGGAGCTACACATGCCTAATGATACAACAACCCGACTCTTGGATACATCTCTAGAGAAATGAAGCATTTGCATTTCAGGAGAAATATATAAGAATGTTCTCAACAGAATTTTGATAATAGTTTTAAATTGGAAATGAATAATAAACATTAAATAGATGAATAATTTGTGGTACATTAGGATTCTTACAAGGAAAAAGGATGAAACACAGTTTTGTGGGTTTTTTTAAAGAAACTTATAAATGCAATATGGATTAAAAGAAATGAGACACCAATCAATAAGACATCAAAAATATTGTGGTATTTGTAGTCAGCATAAAAATGAGTTAAACAATGATGATTTGGAGAAAAGTATTTATTAGCTTTTTGTGTTATAGTTTACATAAAAGTTCAAGTGTAAAGAAATCATAGAGTAATACTGATTAATATTAAAATTCTGGCTTGGAAATGCCTTGCTGGACAAAGCTAAAGGAAAAGAAAATATTATTTCTCAATTAAAATATCCTGTATAGTAACAAAACAAAGAAGGTGCCAGTCCATTGCTGAACTTTTTGTCGTATATGAAATGAGGATTTTGAAAAGACGATGAGGATCTTTTCAAGTTCTAAAAATAGTGATTTTCCATAAGTACAGATGAATGTACTTAAATTGTGCCCATATCTGTATTGCACCATTCATATTATGTAATCAAGATTTGAAAGCAAGATTTCTGTTTCACTTTCACGTGTCTTTTATGTGGTTCTGCAAGCTGTAATCATGGTTGTGGGTTGAGCTATATCCCTTCAAAGGACATGTTGAAGTCCTAACCCAAGGTACTATGTATGTGTGTGGTCTTATTTGAAAATGAACTATTTGCAGATGTAATCATTAGTAGGAGTAGGAGTTAGTAGGAATTTATACTGAACCAGGGAGAGCTATAAATCCAATGATTGCCCTCCTTATGAGAGAAAGCTCTGAAGACACGGAGACAGTCACAGGGAGGAGGCCATGAAAAGATGGAGACAGACCGGTATGGTGACGCCACAAGTCAGAGACTGCTAGGAGCTATCAAAAGCTAAGAGTCTTAGAGGGAACATAGCCCCGTTGACACCTTGTCTTCTAGCCTCCAGAACTATGAAAGAATAAATTCCCTTTGTATTAAGGCACACTATTACTGGTACTTTGTTATAGCACTCCTAGAAGACTACTGCAGTCAAATAATGTGATTTTCTTTCTATAGGTAGTTACACAGGGCCAATGAATCAGAACATTTACATTCGTCCATTAAACGTCTCAAGTGATGAAACTCAACAGTTTGCTATTCTCAAGTGCATCTTCTGCAGTACTCAAATCGGAAAGGTACTGGCTCTCTTCCTTTTAATTCAGAATAATATTCATCAGACTTGTAGTCTCACTATTTTCCAAGTGTTTGCTTCATTGTTTAGGAAATGTCTTCCTCAGCACCTACAACTTTTGTGCAAACTCAAGCTCAGTAAAAGTCAATCCCATCCTAGTACTAGAGTCAAGCTTTCCCCAGCTCCAACTGTTATCCTGGAAATGTGACCCTGAAGGATGTTTCTCACTTCACCAGGTGGCAAATGCTACCTGTGTGATACATTCTAAGTGCCACAGTTAGCATATTTGCACATACTTCTGGAAACCACAGCATGCTTTAAAGGAAGCTATTATATTTTAGATGCAATCAGTAAAACAAAAAACAAATTGGTATTTGATTTGTGTTCAAGAGCCTAAATATTCAGATGCTCTTTACAAGTCTGAGATTGTCATTAGGTCTATATATTCTCTAACTCTACATGTTATTATTTTAAATGCATTCCTAACTTATTATTCCTTCTTATTCCTTATCCCACTTTCCAATAATGTTTCCAAGGGTATATCATATTTTACTATAATTTTTCACAAAAGGAAGAATATACTGCCCAATGGACTAATTCCCAAATAGATTGCCTGATAATTTAATGTCATCTTTACTGAACTAAAACATTTATTGATTATGTTTCATGGCAAAGTAGCTATTAACAAAGATATTTTAGGTGAACAATTAAATCCAGAGGTCTGTTACAATTACTTAAGCCCAGAAAAGAGAATAAGAAAAGTATTACAAAAAATAATTAATTAAAGGAAGAAGAGTATCATGCAATCTTCAAAATAGCAGTCCATGAGCTGAATTGAACATGACAATATGCTTTGTTAGGGATGCAGAGTGGCTTTGAAACAGAATATGAAATAATTTCAACATTTAGAAAACCAGAAGGTATTACCAAAACAATTCTTATTTGTGCCTTTTGTGGAAAATGAGAAAAGGTGACCTGCTGTTCTAGACATGCATTCCTACATGGTGACAACTGGCTAAAGCTGGGTAAGGGCAGGAACAGGGACATGTGCTCTGTATTCACCATGTAGAGCAGGACATGTGCTCTGCATTCCCATGTCCCTGTCACTCCCTAGAGTCTGATGGAACACACTTTATTCATCTGACTCATTCCTATAGGCATTGGGGTTTGAGACTCTTAATACAGTGGAATCACTTCATTCTCCTCTCTGTGACACAAACATCTTCACATATCTATGCTTAGTCCATTAAAATATTTCTAAATTATTGATAGAAGGAAGAAAGGGATGGAAAGAAAAAATAGAAATGGAAAGAAATGGAGAGAGCAGGAGAGAGTGCAGATTGCAGACTGTTTTTAGAAACCATCTTAATGCCTTGTGTGGCAGCATCAGAGACTTGGAAGAGATGGATGGAACAAACAAGAATTCTCCAGATTCCTCCCAAATGAGAGGTTAAGAAATTTGCCTCAGGTAACACAGCCAGCTTCATGGCACTGCTCATGATTGAATTGATGGGCTTTTATTTTCTGTAGTGTGATGAACTAGAGAGGTTGAATCACCCTCCTGCTGAAAACAACCAAAATTGTTCAATAAAGAAATTACTGTAAGAGTAGTAGCAACTAGTATTCATGTAGCATTTACAGGTGCTAGGTACACAATCCTCACATGCTCTGGGAGTCATACAGGTGAAGAAATTGAAGCAGTGAGTGTTCTAGTGATGCGGCACTACAGAGGCAGTTATGGGTATGAGCTGGCCATTAGACTGACCTGGCCCATAATGCCTTTAATTGAATACTGTGTTTTCTTAGCATTATAGAAGGTTAGGGAGCAGCTGACACAGCATCTGCCACATCTACATCTCACTGAGTGACCCAACATGTCCCCAAATACTCCGCTTCTTCTTCCTTGTTACCCACATGGAACTGTCATAGACCAAACAGCCAAGGCATGTGGGTCACTTTGAAACCTAGAAGCAGCAGCATTCATATTTTACTAATCTTTGAAACTCTTCTGGTCATGAGGCTCCACCTGTGTGCCAACTCGCACCTCCCGTGACACAGGTGTTGATTTCCTAATAACAAATAGACACTGTTGTTCCTGTTTATTGGGACTCTGCTACTTTTTGCAGACCTGCATTGATCCAAGCCTGATTGATGTTAACCTATACACAAGGAACTTGTCCAAGCTCCAAAGGGTCAAACCCTGCTTACCGTAGCTTCCATTTGGAAGACCATGCAGAGTTATGGAGTAAGAGATCAAACCTGGAACCTACTTAAGATAGATTAATAGGTGCCCTTAGAGGAAGACAGGTCTCCAGGGAGCTACCTATTCAGGGCAAAGGTGTAATAAAAACAAACTTTCCGTGCAAAAGGGAAGAGAAAATAAACCTGGTTGTTTCAATCTTTGTCCTGGGTGGAAGAGGAAAACAGTATCTCTCTACAATTTCTGACTATAAGTATGGTGGCTGTCAATCATACAGCAACATTACCAGTGGCAGGAAGTCCATGGTCAGAGGTTCCATCCCAACCTCATTGTATTACTCAGGAGGAGAGTAGAGGTAAAGATTTACTTAGACTTTATGAAGTATCTTACGTTTCCACAATTACCCCATAAATGAATCAACTAAATTCCAAAGTAATATCCAGAGGAAGGCAAGAAGGGAAAAAGGGAAAAGAAAAAAAAATGAAAACAAAAAGTTATCCAAATTAAAACACAAAACAAGATGGCAGGTAAAAACCATATACTGGGGCTGGGTATGTGGCTTAAGTGGTAGCGCGATTGCCTAGCATGCGTGAGGCACTGGGTTCGATTCTCAGCACCACGTAAATAAAATAAAGATATTGTGCCCACCTCAAACTAAAGATAAATATTAAAAAAACCAAATACTGAATATCAAAATGTCTTAATAAAAGGAGGCTATACTCTAAACTTAGAGACAAAGATTGTTATGTTAGATTAATAAAACTCCAGTTGCCTTTAATTGAATACTGTGTTTCAAGCTTAAATGTGTTTCAAATTGGTGTTGTATGTCTAAGAGCACACCAGGCTTAGCAGGGTGGGCTATGGTGGCACATGCCCGTTGTCCTAGCTGCTTGGGAGGCTGAGACAGAAGGATGACTTCAGCCCAGAGTTAGAGGCCGGCCTGGGAAAGCTAGTGAGACCCCATTTCCAAGAGATCCCATTTCAATCAGTCAAAATGAAAGTACACTAGAACACAACTAGTAAAAATTGTAAAAGAGAAATTATATACCATGCAAATAATAAAAAAACTGCTATCCATCCTTTTCTTTCTCTCCTTTTCTCCTTCCCTCCATCACTCCTTTCCCTTCTTTAAGGAAGTTACCTCACAGAAATGGAGAGAGAAAGGCTAGGGGAATAAATATAAGAAAATCCTCACAATTGAGGATTCTGGGTGAGGGGGTACATGAGAGCATTTTATTTTTCCATAAGGTTGAAATTATCTCCACCACACAATGAAAGGGGGAAAAGAGAAAGTGAATGTAATAATTATCATATTGGTGTGAGAAAGAAAAAGAATGTTTTAATGTCTAAAACATTACTAGAGGCAAAGACCATTGCTTAGGAAGAAAATATAAAATGGTTAAATTCAGTATAACAGAACCACACGCACAAAAAGAAAAAAAATGGTTAGAACCATGAGTATAAATTGATAAATCCGCCGCTGTAGTGTTAGCTTCTGAATATCTTTCAATCATCTGTAGATCTGGCAAATTAGAAACCATAAGAGATAAAATATTAAAGAATATATTTAATAAGCTTAATCTAATGGACATAGGGTATTGCCTACATGAACTGGATAGATAAGTTCATTTTAAGCACAGAAAAAAACCCACATTAATTAAAAAAAGTATGGATCACAATAGGACATAAAAAAACCTCTTAACACATTTCAGAGAATAGATATTACACAGTCCACACTTACTGAATGAAATGCAGTTAAGTAAAAGTTAACAACAAAAAGGTAGCTAGGAAAGCTAGAAAATAGAAAAATCATGAATCAACATTACATATGACTCAAATAACTATAATGAAGATGTCTAAATATTTGGAGTTGAATGACAATGATCTAATTTAATGATTCTCACTAGGTTTAAGAGGTCAAGGTGAAAACCCAGGCCACCTGCTCCATAGAGCTGCCCTATAACCACCACCAAAAGAAATTCCCATTCTTTCTGCCAATATTTTTCACATTCTAATACTTTATTGCAGAGATATACATAAAGTGCATTGATCTTAAATGGACATCTCTAAGAATTTTTAAATACGTGCATATTCTATTGCTATTGTAGTAGTCCATTGTATGAATAGACTGCCATGAGCTTATATATTCTATTGTTGGGAAGAGGTTTTTGTTATTAATAAGTCTATGATGAATATTTTTGTACATGTCTTTGGGTATATGCTCCTACTCATTTTCATTGGATAGACTCTTTGAAGTGGAATTACTGAATCTTTAAGTCAACATATTTAATTTTAGGATATACTGCTAACTTTTTTTTTTCCCCTAAGAGTCTGTACCAATTTACACTCCTACCAGCCATGTACATTTGAGAGTTCCAGTTGGTTCATGTTGTTACCAAACTGGGCAATGTCAATCTTTTTAATTTTAGCCATTGTGGTGGGTGTGGAGTGGCTTTAATTTTCTTTTTCTCCATGACTAATGATGTTCAGCATATTCTCATCTGCTTATTGCCATTTGGACATGCTCTTTTATAAAGTGCCTGTGAAAGCCTTTTGCCCATTTCTTTTTTAAAATAACTACTTTATTGAGATATAATTCATATGCTAGAAATTTTACCATATTGAACTGTCAATTCATTTTTTTTTAGTATAGAATAGAGTTACGCACCATCACTATCATCTAAGTTCAGAACATTTTTAACCACCAAAAAGAAATCTTATTAAACAGTCACTGTCTATCCTGTCACCCTCACCCCACACACTGGAAACCACTAATCTATTTTCAGTATATATGGACTTGTCTGTTCTAGACTTTTCTTACAAATTAAGTCATACAATGCATGGGTTTCTGTGACTAGCTTTTTCACTTAACATGTTTTCATGTTCAACCATGTTGCAACGTATTTCAGTATTTCAGTCCTTTTTGTTATGAATAATATTTCATCATGTAACTGTACCACATTCTTTTTTATCTAATTGTTATTAAAGGGAATTTGGATTGTTTCCTCTGTTTTGCACATTTTTTTGTATATTTGTATATGTTTTTTATGAACTAGTCAGTTTTTGGTTGCTATGACAAAATACCTGAGAAAAACCAAAGGAAGAAAGACTTGTTTTGGTGCATGGTTTCAGAGGCTTCAAGCCACAGAAAGGTTTATTTTGGCTCACTGTGGTCAGAGGTTTTAGGCCATATCACTCAGTCCCATTGCTGTGGTCTTGCGGTGAGATAGAACATCAAGACGGGGAGGACAAGGTGGAGCACAGCTGCTCACTTCATGATGGCCAGGAAGCAGAGAGAAGGGAAGGGAGAGGGTACAAGACAGGGTACCCAAGGGCACACCCACAAGGACATGCTCCCTCCAACTAGGCTTCACCTCCTATAGTTTTCACTACCTTCCAATAGTTCATGCAGCTATAAATTCCTCAATGAATTAACCCATTGATGAGGTCAGAGCTTCCCAAGATACCACACCTCTGAACATTGCTGCACTGAAGATCAGGCCTTCAACACATGAGTTTTTGTGGTACACCTCATATCCGTACCATAATAGGACATGCACTTTGAATTATTTCAAATATATACCTAGCAGAAAAATTGCTATTATATGATAACTCTACGCTTTATATCTTTTGCTACATATCGTTGATTATTTTCTGAGGGGCTGATCTAGAAATTACAATAGACACCTTAACATAAACTAGTTCTTATCCAAAAGAAAAAATTTGTCCTAATATAATTCCATTTTCTTGCCCTCTTTGTGCTACAGTTGTCAAACAATTGGGTGTTTATACATTGTAAGTCCTTCAATGGTTTTATAATTATTGCTTCTTATGGTTGTCTTTTAAATCATGTAGGAGGAGAAAAGAGGTACACAGGAAACTCTATTTATGTTGCTCTTTTGAGTTTTCTATGTACTTTTCTTGGTGCTCTTTATTTCTTTGTGTGAATCTGAGTTTGTTTAGGGTTCTTTCATTTCAGCCTGAGTTAGTGTTTTCTGAAGAAAATGTATAGTAGTGACACATTCTCAAAATTTTGGTTTATCTGGGAAAAAACCTCAATTTCTACTTGATTTTTGAATAATAATTTTGCTTTATGTAGAATTTTTTGGTAGAGAATCTTTTTTTATTTTAGCACTTTAAATATTTCATCCATTGTCATCTGATCTCCATGTTTCATGATAAGAAATCAACTGTTAGTAATATTGGAATCCATTATATGTGTTCTGTTACTGTTCTGTTGCTTCTTTCAAGATTTCATCTTTGAATTTCAACTATAAAATATTGAGATTTATGGGCTGGGGTTGTGGCTCAGCAGTAGAGCACTACCTAGCACTTATGAGGCCCTGGATTTGATCCTTACCACCACATAAAAATAAATAAATAAAATAAAGATATTGGGTCCACCTACAACTAAAAAAAATATTGAGAGTTATACAAATGAGTTCGTCCTACACAGAGTTAAGTTTCTTATATGTACAGATTAATACTTTTCATTAACAGATTAAAAATTTTCATTAAATCTGGAAAGTTTCCAGCCATTATTTCTTCAAGTAGTCTTTCTTTTTTCGTGCTTTTTCCACTTTCCTTCTGGAACATTCTTTATGCATATATATTGGTATGTTGATAGTTCCAATAGAAAGACCCCTGATGTTTTGTTCATTTGTCTTAATCCTTATTTTTTTTCTATTCCTCAGACTGAATAATTTTAATTGATCTTATTTCAAGTTCACTATTTTTTTTCCTTTGGACAATTGAGGTTTCTGCTGAACCACCTTAGTGAATATTTTCTTATTTTTCAATTCCAGAATTTCTATTTTGTTCTTAATTATAATTTCTATCTTTTTATTGATATTTTCTATTTGATGAAACATCATTCTCATTCTTTCCTTGAATTCTTTTGACATGATTTAATTTAACCCTTCAAACAGATCTATAATAGCTGATGTAAAATCTTTGTATGTAATGTTTAACATCTGTGCTTCCTCAGTGCCCCTTACTATCTTTCCTCCTCCTCCTCCTCCTCCTCCTCCTCCTCCTCCTCCTCCTTCTCTTCCTCCTCCTCCTCCTCTTCTTCTTCTTCTTCTTCTTCTCCTTCTCCTCCTCCTCCTCCTCCTCCTTCTCCTCCTTCTTCTTGTTTTTAACTTGTGGTTAGGCCATACTTTCTTGGTTTTTGCTTTTTTTTACAAAAAATTTTGCTGAGCACTGGATATTTTATATAATATCATGTAGCAATCAGGAAATCAGATCACCCTACAACCCGTACCGGTTTATCATTGTTTTTACTGGTGGTAGTCGTCTTTGCTTTTGGTATTTGTTTGCTTGGCCAAATTCTGCCAAGCCTATATTGTTTGTTGTGTAGCCACTGAAGTCATTGCTGAGTTCGCAAATAATTAGGTAGATATTTCTTTAAATATCTTGAACCAATAAATCTCCCAGCCAAGCTTGGCCAAGGGGCTCTGGATACGTGCTACAACCTGTGCTCTAGTAGCTTGCAAATGTGGCTTAGACTTCACTTTATACTTGCACAGAACCTTTGAGTAAGGCAGAGCTGAGAGATTAGGGTCTTTTCTAGTCTTTCCTGATCGTGTAACCAACCATGCAATATGCACATGGCCTTCTAGATTCCCCAAAATATGAATGCTTTTCAAAGTGCCCTGTGGACATCTCACTCCCACGTTTTTCCTTTTAAGTCTTTTAATCAGTCTCCTCTGCGCCCAACTTGTACCCCTACCTCAGGCAGTTGCGATGTTAAACAATTTCCACAGATTGTTTTTGACAAACACCCTGGGGATGGAATGTTCCCCTACAGAGCAGGCTCTGAGTCAGGTCAAACAGAGACAAACCCTGAGAAAGGAGCTTTCCCAGGGGGCAGCCAGTCAGGCCAAACACTCTCAGTTCTCTGGGGACAGAGCTTTTGGAGCAGCTCCAGACTCCTTCTTCCCTCTCTGGTAGCTGCTAGGCTGCTGGTTCTCCCTGTTACCATAGTTACAAGACTGTTAGTTTTCAAGGCTACTGTGGGGAGCTAGGGAGAAGGGGATGGGGCAAATTAAAATGTTACAAAGCTCACTGTTCTTTCCAAGATGCAGCTGTTTTTCTTGAATAGATGTGCCTTGGATTTTTGTAAACCTTTGGTTAATTTGCAGAGTTTTGAGAAAGTTAATTTCTGACAACTTTTGAAGGATTCTTACTGCTTTTATGGAGGAGTGGATTTCGAGAGGTGCTTACCCTGTCATTCCAGATGTGCTTCTGCTGTTTATTTTTAATTTAATTTTCTGCTTTGCCGATTTATAAGTTTTCTATTTATCTTTTTTGATAGATTCTGGATACAAGTCTTTAGACAAATACACGCTTTGTGAACATCTTCTACCAGGTTGTTTCTTGCCTTTTCACTCTGTGGATCCAATCTTGCACTGCAGTACTCAACCAAATAATTTTGTCATGTAAAGGAGGATTTAACAGTTGGTTTCACCTACCAGGTAGGCAAGAATATCTACTGACTAAAATAGAAATGGTTGAGTGGTGGAAATTCGTGGTCATTTTGGGTTATGAGGTATGACTAAAATTCTTCACATCTGATTTTATATTTTTTAATACTAAAATAATATGTAAATATATAATCATTGTAAAAATGAAATAAAATAGAGGTAATTAGAGACAACAGTAAATGTCCCCTCTTCCCTCTCTTCTACTCATGACAGTCTCTGATGTTTATGCTTGGTGGAAAAGAAAGTCTCCTTTTCAATTCTTTTCTATGAATTTACACTTGTACACATACACCTAGGTACACATATATGTTTAGGTAGGGAAAGATTTACAAGTAGGATTATTCTAGCTAAAGATTTTGTAACTTGGTGATTTTCTATTGCTGTTATTTTTTAAGACTACATTGTATTCCATTTTAAAGCTATATTGTAGAAATGCTAAGTTTTACAAAAAAAAAAATTGGACTACTTCCAACCTTTCACATCAAGAAACAATGCTGGCCAGTCTTCATAAGTGTTTCTAGATTTATGTATGAATATTTGTGAAGACTTGGATCCTGGAAATAGAATTCATGAACAAAATGCTGGAACATTTCTGTTACTTCTACCAAAAGGCACATTGCCTCTTAGCTTTACTTTCACCTACAGTTTATCAATACATGTTTTCCTACCTCTTCAACAAAAGTTAGGTCTAGTCAGGTATGGTGGTACACACCTGTATTCCCAGTGACTTGGGAGGCTGAGGCAGGAGGATCATAAGTTCAAAGTCAGCCTCAACCAATTAGCAAGGCCCTAAGCAACTTACAATACCCTGTCTCAAATTAAAAAAAAAAAAAATCGTAAAAAGATCTGGAGATGTGGCTCTGTGGTTTAGCAGCCCTATCTTCAATCCCTGGTACTAGAAAAAAAAAGTTAAGATTAGCATTCTTTCTAAATTTGATGTTTGGATGCTTAAAATATATTTTAGGACTTTAGTATTTTCCTGATTACTTCTGAGATTGAGACTGTTTTTCATCTATTCGTGTTTTAAAATCTCTTCTTCCGTGAATTGTTTATAATATCCTTCAGCTACTTTAAGTTTTGTCTTATTGATTTATATTTTTTCTTTACATGTCTACCCATTAAGTATTTTACTGAATTTTTATGCTCATATTTGAATTCTGTGCATGCTGTCTTTTTATATTAATTTTTAAAAACAGAGATTGTCTATCTAATTTTGTATCTCTATAATTTCTGTCTTGCTTAAGAAAGCATACCTCAATTTGATATTATAAAATACTTCCTTAGATTTCCTTTTAATAATTTTATAATTTTGCTTTGTAACGTCTTTTCATTTTTATAGAGGGACACATTGCTTTCTAAAATGGTTTTATTTTGTCTTAAATCTACCTACCTCTTGTAAATGTATCAGTTTTAGGACAACTTAGTGTATGTGTTTTCAAATGCATGGGAAATTGTCCTCAACATATTTATCAAGTTTCCACCCTTCATCTCAGATTTGAAAGGCTGCCTGTAACAAAGCTAAACCCCACGTTTACAGGAGTCTGCCTTAGGACTCCTCAGTTCCACTGATTGCTGAGGCTATTTCCGTGCAATGTCTCCACTGTTCTATTTACTACAGCTTTACAGCAGGCTATTCTGCCTGACAGGGAAGCCCCACCCCTTGCTCTTTTCTTTTCCTTTTTTTAGGTTTATCTTTCTTTTTTATTATTATTTTATTTTTCTTCTTCTTTTTTTAAAAAAATTATTTATTTTTTTTAGACATATATGACAGTAGAATGCATTTTGATATATAATACATACATGGAATGTACATACATCAATCATATTGTCTATTCTATTCTGCTCCCCTTCCTATCCTCCCTACTCCTCCCCTCCTCTCCCATCCTTTCTCACTCCTTGCTCTTTTTTTTCATAAATGTTTTTGCTACTCTTATACATTTTTTATTTTTCATGTGGTTTTTAAAATAAACTTAGGGCTCTAATAAAAATTCTGATGAAGATTTATATAGTAAATTTTGACTAAAGCAATATTTAATTTATAAATGAAATTGAAGTTATTTATTATCTTCATTATATTGCTTATTCCTTTCCAGAATATATACATACACACATGCATATGCATAGATATATACATAGAGGGTTGTCCCTCAATATCCACAAATGATTGCTTTTAGAATCAGAATCTGCAGAATTTCAAGTCCCTTATGTAAAATGGAATAGCATTTGCATATAACCTATACACATCCCCACCATATACCTTAAATCATCTCTAGATTACTTATAATGCCTAATATAATGTAAACACTATTTAAATAGTTGTTATATTATATTGTTTAGGGAATAACATAAAGGAAAATAACTCCATATGTGTTCAGTATAAATGCAGTATTTTCTGACTACTTTCAATCTATGGTTGGCTGAATCTGTGATATAGAACCTGAAGGTATAGAGGGTCACCTGTGTTACACACACACACACACACACACACACACACACACACACCTTGACTAATTTTTTGTATTTTTAGTTTTATTGATATAATTCTAACATCTCTTATTATATATTTAAGAAATGATTTGCTAATTGTAAATGCCATCATTTTATCTGTTATACTTTTCTAACTGGCAATTGTGCATACCATCTATTTTTCATGTTCGTATTTCCCACCACAGTTTTAATTATTTTATAAAAGACCTCATAGTTTTTCTGATCATCTATTTGATTTTTTTTTCATTTCATTTTTCATTTCCCAATAATTTGAACCTTCGTGGGACATGGAATAATGACAGTGATAGTAGTTATTCTTGCCTTTTTACCATTTGTAGTGGAAATGGTTTCTACTACTTAACCTTCAAGTTTAGTAGGATTAAGGAAGTTTCCTTCTATTGGTTTACAGGAGACAATTTATAGTGGACATGGATCCTACTACTTCACCCTCAGGTGTATTATAAGATTTAAGGAACCTCTTTTCTGCCCTTAGTTTACAAAGAGTGTTAATAATTGTGATTGAAGATTGAATTTGGTATCTTTTTGACTTGTTAATTTGATGAATCAGATTAATAGGAATCACAATATTGAAACATCTTTCAGTTCATGAGATGAAACCTTTTGTTACTCATGTCTTTTTTTATATCACTAGAATTGATTGATCCATATTTTATTTATGGACTTGCATCTGTGTTTTCAAATTGGATTATAATTCCCCTTTAAGTGCCACATCTATCTTCAAGGTTATGCTGGCTATGTAAATAAGAAGTATCCCTTTCATTTTTAATTCTCTTCAACAGTTTATAATAGTAATCATGATGGCTTTTCAGAACTCACTCACAAACTGGAAAAGATAACCAGAGGGAACTGGTTGAGTTTGTAGTTGTTCCCACAATGGCCTCTGTCCTGTCTGTCCACCCTCTCCCTCCTGAATGGTAAGTCCTAACGAAGCCAACCTAACTAGCCAATCCTATCTGCTTTGCTGCTGAAATTGGTTCTGGTGACCCAGCCTAAGCAAGTAATCCCATGGCATTTTTCTGCAATCTTTGGTGGCAGATTTATACGAATAACACTTAAAATAAAAATCACAGGATGTAAGGATTCTCATCAAGATTGATCATTTCCTGCCTTTAGTTGTGCATCCCCAAACAGATAAGATCATGGATCTTCAAAATAAAAACTCCAAGAGCTCAGTGATAGAGCTCTTGTCTAGCATGTGCCAGGTCAAAAAATAAAAATAAATAAGTAAACAAACAAACTTGCTTCCAGACAAGTAAATAAACTCAGATAATGTATACTGGTAAAGAAAATTACTCTAGGGAATAATTACTTGTGATGCAATTAAACTTCAGCATTTACTCAAGGTCTTACTTGCTCAGGACGGAAGCAATAACATTAGAAGCAGACTTGATAATATTCTTGGATGGTACTTGGAAAGCACTGGAATGCTTGCTGCTAAACGAATGTCCTCTTAATCATGTTGCAACTTAATCAATATTTTAAATACTCAGGACTTTTGCCTCTTTCCTAAGAAGACAAGTTCAGGTGAAAAGTTTAAAACTTGACTTTTCTTGACACTCTTCCCAAACTTTCCACTACTTTGTTTCATCCCATGATTCCTAGTCATGACTTTTTATATCATAACTCTCTCAACAAAGTATTCATATAAGCAGCAGGCAATTTTAGAGGGAATTTATTTAGGACAAAGCATGTTTTTCTAAGGTTGCCTTTCTCTTTGCAGCTTATGAAAACTTATCATCATAATTAGCAGTCACTATTTAATTTTAATTGGTAGTCTACTAGGCAAATTGTTGAAATATGAAATATCCAAATCAGGATGTAACCTGGAAATAAGTCATGTTAACAATATACTATGGTAAAATATTTAAAACAGGTTTATTATCCAGCTATTTTTAGCATTTATCTTAATTATTTAAAGCTTTATTTTTAAGCATTAAGTAATGCTTCCTGCCAACTCCCCTTTGGTTTAAAGGTAATAGGCATTAACTCCTCTTGCAGATGATAACAAAACCTCAAACTTAACTGTCCCCATTCCATATTCACCAGTTTTCCAGTAGCTTCTTAATGTATGTCTTTGAGTCTCCAAGACTTCTTCTAAAATTCACCAACTAGATTCTGCTTTCTGAAAAGCAAGCAAAATCAAATTAAGACAAGGCTACAGTGAAACTTTTATCAAGCATTTGACTTTAGTGCAGTAATTTGTCTGCCTCTAACTTCAAATCAGATAAATGTCAGTTTCTCACAGACAAGTTTAGGAACTGAATAACAGCAGGTGATTTATGTGTGTCGTCTAGAATGCCTGAGGGTTTCCAGTTCCCAGTGACTCTTCACTCTCAAGGTCCTGGATGCTTGAGGTGCCACAGCAGCCCTACCTCTGAGATGTCCTCACCACCATGAATATGTATCCCAGAAGTGGCAGTCTTTGGGACCACAGAGCCTTGTGCAAACTCCCCTCTGCCATCTAATGCCCTATGACCTCTGTTAGCTCACGACTACTGGGAAGCTGTTTCCCTTCTGCAAAATGTGACTGCTAATACCTACCTCTGAGAATTTTATAGAAGATTAAGTAAAATAGTGCATGTGAGATATCCAGCCTGTCGGAGACATGCAATAAACAGTAATGATCATTCCAGCACATTCCCAGATTCTGTGTCACTGAATTTCTTTATATAATTATATTTCCTAATATGTTCTAATGAACTTATGAATGGTGTGATAGTACTAGGGATGGGACCAGGTACTGAGGACAGAGCAGTAAACATAACAGATGCATTTCTGCTCTTTCTGAATTTCACAGGTAATGAGACTCGTTGGTATAAGTTGTTCATCTTCAGTTATTTCAGAAAGAAATATAGTAATCCCTGTGAGTCCCCCAAATCACAAGGTATATTGATTCTCTTAGAGAATCAAAGTCTGGATTTACTAAATGCTAAATGAAGTAAGGCATTAATCGATTAACTAAACTAATCCTCACTATTATCCTCTGATGTATGCACTATTATGATTGCCTTTTTACCCATGAGGAAACCAAGGTACAAAGGGTTAAGCAATTTGCTTACATTACAACAAATAAGTATCAGAGCTTGAATTTCGGCTCTTAGCCTCCACTCCACAGCACTTCATGTGAGCAGAGTGAAACTCAGAGGCTGCTTCCTCTTCTTGGCCTCCAGAACATGGAGCGCAGGGAAGGCATGTCATGCCAGATGTTGTGGATGCACTTTGAACAAAATATCCATAGGCTCCTGAAGGAAGAGGACTGGGGAAAATAATCACTCTCGATGGATTCTAGATCTGAACTTTTTCAAGACAGTAGAGATGAGCAACGAATCACCATTATACCTCCTGGGAAGGGTTCAATATGCAAAGAGGAATCACTCAGGGATGCCAGTTTGTCCCCTAACCTTGTATTTCCTTCCTTGAGAGAGGGATTTTTATTAACAAAGAGTGACTCAAAACAGTGCTTAAACAACAAGCCATATCTCCAGCCTTTTTAATATTTTATTAGAGACAGGATCTCTCTGAGTTGCTTAGGGCCTCACTAAGTTGCTGAGGCTGGGTTTGAACCTGCAATCTTCCTGCCTTTGCATCCCGAGTCACTGGGATTATAGGCATGTGCTACCGTGCCAGACTGAGTACTTCTTTATAGATAACATTATAAAAAAGAGGGAGTAGGTCTTTCCTTGCTGTAGGCTCAATACATAAATTATTGCCCTGCTGCTGAGGAGGTGGAGGTGGTTTAGAGTAGAGGACCATACAAAAATGGTACATAGGATCTTTAACCAAGAATTCTAGCAACAGCCCAAAGAAAAATGACTATTTGGAGACTTCCACAGCTCACACCTTGGGCTATGCAATGTCCCTGACTGTGACTGCCATACTTATGGACACTTCCACACCAAGGGCATGCATTCTAAATGCATTCTAAATCACAAATGACTACATTAGGGTTAAACACCAAGCTCCACAAAGCTTTTTAGGATGATCACCTATTCTTCTGGGACTCTGGTGAGAAGATTCTATCAAGAAGACAGCCCCCCACAGAGCAGTTATTGACAGGCCCCCACTGAGTCCCCTTCCTTAGGGAGTTTGTGTATGACACCTATGTAAGGAATCAGCACCAGAGTAAGCAAAGCAAAAGTGGAGACACACACAGAGAAACCACACATAGAATTTAGCTATTAGCTAAAGAGACAGATGATGGCTGAGTCACCCTTACCGTGGAGCACCCAAGTAACTCCAAAATGGGGTTTGCAAGGTGATCCATTGTGGGATTAGAAGAAAACAGCAGAACGTCTATCTAAATTTTTTTCTTTATCTTTTGCTTTTTCATTGTTATTATTTGTGTATAATTTATTATCATTTATGTATATTTAAAAATTCATATATATGTGGGAGCATGCTCAAGAATTTTCACCATTGGAACATTTGGAGATGACTGCAAAAGAGTACACAAAGTAGTAGATCCCCACTTTGCAGGGAAAGCCACTAGAGCGAGGTTGCCTTTTTTAAATCTTCCAATCAAAGTCAACTGGCCAGCAGAGGGGAGCGGGGGATTCTGTTTGTTTTGGTGTTACTGGGGGATTGAACTCAGGAGCACTCACCCACTGAGTCACATCCCCAGCCCTAGTTTGTATTTTATTTAGAAACAGGTTCTCACTGAGTTGCTTAGCACCTTGCTTTTGCTAAAGCTGTTTTTGAATTCACCATGCTCCTGCCTCATCCTCCCAAGCTGCTGAGATTACAGATGTGCCCCTCCCTCTGTTTTTTAATGTTAAAGACCCACTAGCGGGTCACCTTATTCTGTCTCCACAAATAAGCAAGCCATTTTGGTCTTTTCTTTCACAAGGGTGGCAGTCCTTGGAGTCAGGGGGCTGAGGAAAGATCAGAGACCCAAACCTCAGAGGAAAAACTCCTAAGGCCACAGGGAGAATACGTGAGCTGTCCCTGGACACTGTAGGGAAGGAAGAAATTTGGAATTGAGTCTAGCATTTCATTGACCTGCATTAAGAACTGGGCCTTTTTTGTGCTTCACTCTCTTTTGGTTATAGACCTTGGAGGTGGTTAACTTGAAATTTTAAATTGAACTTCTTGGTAGTTATACAGTGAAGCTCCCTAGGGATCAGTTATCATTAAACATTTAAGAAACGTAAAGAAATTTCAAGGAAAGGTTTCTAAAAGTAATCCAACTTTCATAGATTTTCATTAAATTTCCTACCTACTATAGGAGCTGGAATTTTTTTTTTTCCAGCAGAGAAAAAACTGTAATAAAGAAATGACAAGAAATCCAGGGAGAAACAAAAATAGAGGAAATTGCCAAATGCAAATACTGAGAAGATTTTAATGATTTTATTCACTATCATTAAGTAAAATAAAACAATGGCAAATATAAAGCAGCAAATATATTTTTATCTATTACATTACATACTCCATAATAATCATTGATAATAGGATGAATGAGCATGATAGAATAATTCAATGAATGAATAGCCATCCTTTCCATATGAAAGTGTTCCATGTGAAAAATTAGCTGTTTCTACATAAATTATTTTTCTTGCAAAAGGAGAAAATACTGTTTGGTGTTTGGGGGTTGTTATTGTTACTGATTTTATTTTTTTTTATTTTTTTATTTTTATTTTTTTTGATACCAGAGATTGAACCCAGGGGCACTTAACCATTGAGCCACATCCCTAGCTCTTTTTATTTTATTTTATTTATTTATTTTTGTTTTGAGATAGGATCGTGCTAAGTTGTTCAGGGCCTCACTAAGTTGCTAAGGTTGGCTTTGAACTTGAGATCCTTCAGACTCAGTCTCCCAAGTCACTGGGATTACAGGCATGCTGCACCAAGCCCAGCTAGAAAATATTTTCATAAATATTTTCTGCACAATTCTTTGGCCTCTCCATAGCATCTTTTTGTAAATTCCCTTTGACCCAATTATAATAACACCTTGAAATGTTAAAAAGGACTGGGAACTCTGTTATTTTTATTAGTATTAGTATTTTTATTAGTATCAGTATTTTTATTAGCAAAGGTATTTTTCATGAAACCTTTGCTCCAAAAGACCCATCTGATCTCAAAAGATTTGTCTCAGGTTGCTGCTGAAAACCTCTGAGCTCCGTTTATGTGTCCAACTGCATTCAGTAAGGCTATGTGTTTTAAGCACTGTTCTTGGCCTTTTTGAGAAATGAAAAGTCAAATTAATCATGGTCTCTGGACTGAAGGAGCTTGCTCTCTAGCAGGGAAGATAAAATGTGCACATAAATAATCATAATACAAAACCAAGTACGCTATCGGCTGCAAAAGTGGTATAAATAAAATGTGGAAGGATGTCAGGAAAGGCATGCTCAATTCCAGTGGAGGCATCCAGAGATTTACAGAGAAAGATGCATTTGATCCAGGCATTATAGAATAGGCATGTCTTAGAGAGGCCAAAGAGATTGAGGAGGGAGAGGAACCGGGTGGGGGCAGGGGGCAGGGAAAGTGGATAGAAACCAAAAGAACCCATTTCCAAGACAGCAAATGGAAAAACTTGGGGTCCAGGAAGGTAAAGGTAAGTGACAGGCTAGAGAATGAACACAAAGCCAATGTCACAGCTTTGTCCTCACTGCACTGCATGGTCCCATAAGATGTTGGGTAGTTACCTGACCCTCTTCCTAGTGTCGCTTTTTTTTTTTATAGCCACAAATACCCACCATGAAGCTTGGCACATCATTGCCTGTAGGATGAATGAATGCCATGGTGTAGGAAACTTCACTGCGTAGTATGCATGTAAATCTGTCCCAAGATTTTGCCATGGATGGTCATGTCTAAGCATAACAAAGGAGTTGAACAGGACAGTGGTGGAGTACCCCAAGTGGACAGTCACAACCAAGCTGGGTTAGAATCTCCCTCTGCCACTTGTGAGACTCCAGCGAGGTTTTGTACAGGATCACCTGGTGACCTGCATTACCCTCACTTAAAAACTGATCGTCATAATGTCTCTCTCACGGCTGTGACAATTGAATGAGCTAATGGGCCATGCCCTGAGCACATTGCCAAGGACATAGTAAGTACCTCACTTGTGTAGGTTCTGGTAACATTTAACATTAAATGCAACTTGTCAGTGGCACCAGGAAGGCTGCTCAAGATGTCAGCATGACATTGGCTTTATGTTCAAAGCACAGAGGCTGGAGAATAATTCACTGCTTTATTTTACAATCTAAAATCATACCAACATGATTCTCTTTCTGGTGAGTATATTTCTAAATTATTTAAAAAATTGGATGTGAAATGAGGAGAATGTAAAAATACTCAAATATGCAGGGCAATATATAATTACACAACAAATACACTTGTAACCAATATCCAAGTTATAAAATGGAGTATTGGTTGTTCCCCTAAAGTCCCCACTGTGCCTTTTTCTAATGAAAACCCTCTTTCTCTCTACAGGAAACCACTGCCCTGACTCTTACTGTGATTCTGTTCTAGTTCTCTTAGTTTTCTTTACAGTTTTATCATCTAGCAGAAGATTGCTCCTGTTATACAACTTTATTTCAATTAGAAATAAACTGCAGCTGAATGGTTCATGCCTGTAATCCCAGCAGCTCCGGAGGCTGAGGCAGGAGGATCACGAGTTCAAAGCCAGCCTCATCAACCTATTGGGGCCCTAAGCAACTCAGCAAGACCTTCTCTCTAAATAAAATACAAAAAAGTGGGGCGGACCTGGGGATGTTGCTCAGTGGTTATGTGCCTCTGGGTTCAATCCTTAGTACTGAAAAAAAAAAAGAAAGAAAGAAAAAGAAAAATCTGCTTATTTAATCTCTATATTTTTTTTTCATGGATTTGTTAATCCTCAGTCAGAATGTAACTTTAATTTCTGTGGCTTTTTAATATGTTGCAATGTATCATAAAATAAATCTTTAAAATCTTCCTTTTTCAAACATAACTCGACTCATCTTGAGTGGTTCTTCAAGTTGGATTTTAACACGATTTTTTAAAGTTCTAAAAGATTTTGTTTGGCATTATGGCTGGAACTGCATTAAATTTATAGACTCCTACCATAGGGTACCAGAGCCAGAGTGCCATAAGGAGATGTTTCTATGGAGGTGGAGTGTGGGGTAGGGGATCAGAGCCCAAATAAGATGAACATGGAACTCGTGCAGAGTTGTTTCTTGATTTTGTGGGCTAACACTTGAGTAGGAAATGGTGGCTGTCCACAAAGAGAGGACACCAGAACAGGGGGGAGCAGAGAACATGCCACCACATCTATAACATTCCTGCCAAAGATACATAACCTAAGTTCGACCATGAGGAAACAGCAGAAAAGCCCGAAGTGAAGGACATTCTACAAAACAACTGGTGTGATCTTCAAAAGTGTCAAGGTCTATCAATTGATAGAAAAAGTAAGGAATTTTTAAAGACTGATAGAGATTAAATAGAGTTTATAATTGAAGCCATGCATAATTCTGAACTGGGTATTTTTTATTATAAAGTATTTTTGGGACAGTTGATGAAAGTTGGATATGGATTTTGATGATTAGATGGCAGTAATATATAAATGTTGACTTTCTGATCATAATGGTTGTTTTGCTAATTATATGGCATGTCCTTGTTTATAGAAACGCACACTCAAGTATTACATGATAGAGCAACAGAAACTCAATTTATTATCAAAAATTTAGGAAAAAAAGAAGTCTCTGTATTTCAACTTTCTTATAGCTGTGATTCTTAACACTAATTTTTAAAACAGGAAGCAACTATATGAGAAAAATAAATTCATAGACTAACTTGAGAGAGCAAGCATTTAATGTTTTCAAGATGGAATTTTCCCATTCAGGAACATCTAATGCATCTCTATGTGTTTACATTTTTTAAAAATATTCTTTAGGCAAGCATTGTTCCCCCACTTAAGTCTTGAACATCTCACTCTTAGGCATAAGTAATATTTTTACTATTGCAATTAGGTCTTTTTGCATTTTGGGTTTTTTTTCTGTTGCATTATAATCAATGAACATTTATGTTTGCCTTTTATCTTTAGAACTCAGCTGACTTCTGACCATTTTTAGTTCTATTATATTTTTAGTTGTTTCCCTTGTATTTTCTTATTACTAAATCATACCTTTGAATGATTTTAGCTTTTTTTCTTCATTTTATAAATTTGTACCTTCTTTTATTATTCCCAGCAATTCCAGAATAATGAAGCATATAATCTTAAAAGCTGATGTCCTTGTCTTCATTTGGGTTTTGGGGTCAATAATGTTTTACTGTTAGCTGTAAAATTTACTATTTGCTTTTAATAGATACTCTTTATTACAGTATGAGAATATTCTTTTATTCTTTAGTTTACTAAGAATTATTTTCTGTAAGGATTGAGTATTGAATTTATTCAAATCTTTGAAGCAATTATCAAGATATTTGTATAATTTTTCATACTTACTACATTTCAGTAATTAATAATGTAATTGGATTTCCTAAAGCTGATCTATTCATGAATAATTAAATGTGATTTAAGTTTGGAACCAATATAGTGTTGGATTTAATGTGATAATGTTTTACATGGGATTTTGCAATTATATAAATTATATTGGTCCTTATTTCTTCATGTATATTATGTTGTTCTTGTTCATTTTAAATTTTAAGGTACCGTTGACCCCATAAAACTAAGAAGAATTTCCAATTTTTTTGCCTTCTATAATTGCACAGACAATACAGGACTTATCAAACTTTCAATGAATGGAGAGATCTTTTCCCTTAATCATATATGTCTATTGCTTTTTTCTTTATTATTAATAATTTTTGTTTCTTTCCTTGTTATTATGCTATGCCTTGCTATGAGTCAATTTTTATATTCTACATATTTCTAGAAAATCAAATTTGTATTCTAGCTTCTTTTTTCTTGCTGTCTTGTATTGATTATTTCCTTTGATATGTTTTTCTATCAATTTTCAAGTTATGTGCCTAATTTCCATTTTTACTTTGATTATCTTTACATTAGAAATATATTAGAACTTTAATTTCTGTCATTTTCAAAAACAAAATAATGTCTATGTACACTATTTACTCTCTCTTTCCTTCTTAAAGATAAAGGTTAATGTGTTATATCCCTCTTTCTCCAATCCTTTCCTACACTTTACCTAAGTAGCTCCAGATGATGATGATGATGATGATGATGATGATGATGATAAAAATGATGATGATGTTGATTTGGTACTGAGAATTGAACCCAGGGGTGCTTAGCCACTAAGCAACATCCCCAGCCCTTTTTATTTTTTATTTGAGACAGGCTCCTGCTAAGGTGCTTAGGGCCTTGCTAAGTTGCTGAGGCTGGCTTTGAACTTCCTCCTGCCTCAGCCTCCCAAATTGCTGGGATTACAGATGTATGCCACCACACTGGGCTCCAGGTTTTTTTTCCAGTTTATTTTTTAATGTCATGTACTTTTATTTTAAAATGTTTGTAATTGCTTTATTCTTCACAGTATAAATCATTCTTTAATTTCATCAAGTAATATAGGAATATATTCTACTTGTAAAAATTTAATCATTAAAGACAAAAATCTTCTTTTACTACCACCTACAATGCCAATGCTTTCCAAAGAAGCTATTGCTGTTACAAATTTAGTGTATCTTTTCTAGCATATGGTGGTGTATGGCACATCCACCCAAAACATGTGTTATATGTGCCCTATTTAGAATAAATAGTTTAATATAGCACAAATAACTTTGTAACTTTCTTTTTTTAAATGGACCAATATGTCTTGGAGGTTTGGGTTTTGCTGTAAATAAAGATTTACTTCCTTCTTCCAAACTGTTGCATACTGCTGCAGTCTGGCTGGTCACAAAATCACGAGTCATTCACAGCCTTGTAGATTCAAACAGCAATTCTTTATTCCCGAACTCACACCGGCACTCCACACACGTTCTGGGGAAATTCACGTTCTGGGCAAAATCCACACCTCCACTCGGCTCTGTATCCCAAAAATACTCTCTGAATCCCACAAGAACTCAACAGGAACTCAAGGAGTGGGCATGCCTGAGGCAGCAGGAAACGCCCTATTCCCAGCAGGGTACACCTTAAACCTGGAACCGCCCTAATCCAGTAGGATCCTCCCTAAACCCAGATCCATCCTGGTCCTTGAGCAGGGTCACCTTTCTCAAACATACATGCAATGTCACTGCAAATGTCCAAGGCAAGTCCATTTCCACGAGTTCTTCCTCTAAGCAACATGGGGTACGCTGGCAAGGAAATTGTCATACCTACTTGGCTAATGGCTCTCAGCAGCATACCATTGTAAAATAATTATTTTTTAAAAAATATATTTATATGCATTTTAAAATTTGCCTAATTTTCATACAGTAAAAGTTACCCATTTTCTTATAGTTCTTTGAGTTTAACAAATGTACTAAGCTATGAACTTATCACATAATTAATATATGGCACTATTCCATCACTTCAGGAACTTCCCTTAAACTTCCTCCTTATTCCTAACCACTGGCAACCACCCTCAGTAAATTTTAATGTCCTGGTTTAGAAGGGATGTATAGTACAGCAATCTCAGGACAAATCCAACAGCAAAGAGAATGTCTGTTGCCTATGTCTATTGCTCTGCCTATGAGCTTGCTCCTAAGTCCTTCCTGAGCACTCGGTTTCTAGGTTGTGGATGAACAAAATCGCTCTATCAGCTCTTTTTCCTTGGGTTCCCTTTCTGCAACTGAGTAGCATAAAAGAATATTAACAATTGTATTCTTTCTGCTCTTATCTCACCACATTTTTGCTGTAAATTATTCCCTTAACCCGAGTTCCTCATCCAGTGACCACATCACAGGCTTAATTCTTAGCACATATGGTGCCAATTAGTTTCTGTGTTAAGTGCCGAGATGGACAGGATAATGAGAGCACTACAGCCTTCCCTGTGTGTGTGTAGGAATGATCCTGGCTGGGTCCCAATGATTACAGCCTACGGACAACCACTGTATAATATTCCATAATTTATTCGACCATTCCATATTGTCAGACATGTAAGTAATTGCTGTTTTGAAGTTATTCCAGTGTTTTACATATCTTTTTCTGCACTTGTACAGAATCAGGCTTGCCAGAATCAAGCCTCAATTCAAGAAATGGAATATTCTCTATGTTCTCCAAGCATAAAATGATTTAGCATAGATATAAGTTGTTGAAACTACAATGCACCAATAAAAAATGTAAGAAAAAAAAAGAAATAAGCTGTCAATAATGGTGAAATCATTATAAATGTTGGAGGTGTGGAAAACAGGGTACTTTTCTGAACTTTGGCTTCAATATCGACTGCAGTTGAAGTGACCCCAGGACTAGATGATTGCTGCTGCTGTTGCTATCAGAGTTGTGACCACTACCACCTCTCCTCATGGTCCTTGTGAGTGGATAGTGAATCACAAAATTTGGCCACTGTAAATCCCCTCACCCATTAAAGCTTCTTCACTGGTCCTCCTTGTTGCAGAGAGAGGGTGTACTCCTCATTCTACATTCAAAAAAGCTCAAGAAAATTTAACTAATTGGCAGAAATAAATTTATATAGAGAAACCTAGAAGTAAGAGAGTCTAAAAAAATGTCATTTTTAGCTAATATCTCCAAGTGGAAAAAGAGAAAGAGATAGATATATATATAGAGAGAGAGAATGAGAAGTTGAGTCAAACCAATTATCTATCACAGACAAACCTTTGACTACACAATATCCATAAATAATTTTTTTTATTGGTTGTTCAAAACATTACAAAGCTCATGACATTTCAGTACGAATTCTTCCAGATAGCCACAATCGAAACAACTTACTGCTTCCTAAGTTAATCAAATATGCCCCATAACAATACTCAAGTGATACATATTCATCCCCTTCTCAAAGGAAAACCCAAAGCCCATGAAATGCTATATTCATGCCTTAGGGGGATCCTTCCTTTTCTAATTCAGTCACAAACTTATCTTGATGTCCTATAACCTCCAAACTAAATTACATATAAACAGACTGAAAAGGAGGAAAGAAAACAGAAAATCGGTTACTATATCTAAATGTATCTACAAAGCAAGGAATAAAAATGCTTGTAATTATTATCTATTATAGTCCTAGTCTTGCAACCATTTATAAAGCCATAGCTGTTATTTTAAATTTCCTTCATCCACTACTAACTTTATGGGTCAATTTGCCCTTTGCCTACAATTCATTAGCCAGAGTTCTGTCTCGTGGGGTGACCCACAGCTTCACTTCTTAAGCACCTGAGCCTTTTCTGTTTTTTTCCAGTTGTGGGTTGCTGTGGTCTTCTGTTAAATTTTACTATTGAACATAAAAACAGGAGGAGACAACCAGGGGATTCTCAGGATTATAAATACTCCTTCCCACCCTTAAAGTGTCTCTTCTTTGTCTTATTATTTCAGTTGTATGAGAACCCGTACTGGCCAGGTGGTCAACCTGTCTTTTTAGTTCAGTGATCCTATCATTATGTGTTAGGTTCAAGTAGCTCTCCCTTGGGAATTAAGACATGTAATTCAGCAGAATCCAAATTTATGGAAATAGAAATCAATTTTTTCAGGCAAATAAATATAACAGTGAAAGGAGATATACCCTTTTAATCTCTTTGATTCCTCTGGAAATCAAAGATTTTATCTGCAGGGAACTGGTACCATATTATAGGACTGTCCCCAATATAACAGAGTATCATCTTTCAGCGGATGCATAAGTGAATTTTCATTCACTATTTTATAAGGTATTGGGATACATAGTAATGTAAAGGTAAAATTTCTAAGCTGATTCTAAGCTGCAAAGCTTGAGTTAAAGTGTAAAAGACTTGGCATTGTAAAGTTTCTAAATTGCAAGGCCTGGGCTAAAAAGTAATAGACTAGGTATTGTTAAAATTCCTCTGCTACCCCCGGAACCTGTAATCCCTGTAGCTGTTAGGACAACACCTGAACTGCCCAGTAAATATTTCTCTTGGTCCCCTGGTTGTTCAATAGCTAAGGGCTCTAAGTAGTTCGGCACGTAAGCATCTAGGTCCCAAAGCCAATCAGTTTAAATGTGTACCCCGCTTAGGAGTGACCAATCACCCCTGCCCAGACTGTTCCCGCCAATGAATGTACTAATCATATCTCAGAGTTGTTGTTCAATTTTCCCATGCCTCATGATGATTTGTTCTGATGTATGCAAAGCCCCCTGCCCTCTCCAAAATGTGTACTTAAGCTCTGCTTGACCTCTGCTCTGGGCTCTGGGATGCTCTCCTTTCTTGAGTGGGCACAGAGCCCCAGCATGCTGGTTCAATAAAATTCCCCCCCTGCTTATTGCATGAGGCTGGTCTCTTGTGGTCTCTTTCTCCGATGCTCCGCCAGACCCTTACGGTAAGAGCTATAGATTAATGATAGTGAGTCTCAGTTGTAAAAAAATATAAGTTCCTTGTTCAAGAGGAATATATTTGTATGAAATACTGTGATTTAAAAAAAAAAAGGCAGTCCATAATTCCATGCTGATTGTAACAGAAGCACTGGTCAGAGAACCATATATAGACTAAGATGATTTTCTGAATTGTATATAAGACACTATGTCAAAGAAGACCATAAGCAAATCTCATGAGCTTCAACTACAGAGTTCTCCCTCACAGATGTGACCTCAGCTGGTATGCAGCGATATGGCCAACAATGCATGCAGAGTCATTTAAATGTCTCAATAATACTTCCCTGAACGCCTTAATTCTTTCAGTTATCTGTACTCCCTGGCTGCCCTGGATTCTCCTTTCAGACCCAGTGAAAATGGATGTGACCTGCTTTTATTTTTGTTATAGTTATCTAACAAAATCAATTTTGAAAGAAATCTTCTCCCTAATGAGAAAAAAAAAAAAACTTCTCTAGTTTTTCCTGCTCCATGTCTATATCTCGTGATTGAATACACAGTAGGCCTTCACTGTGTCTAGTTTGATAAGTAAAAATTTCAGAAATGAAGCTTTTATTTGAAACTTTCCCCCCTGTGATTTCCACCCTGAGACTGAGGTTCAGAATTTGACTTTACCTTCTCTGGGTTTGTCTCGGCCCATGTTAGTGAGGTTGTGGGTGAGAAGGGCAGGGACATTTCATGGCTGGCTGTCTTAGTCGTCCAGGCTATTACTAACTACCATAGGCTGGGTAGCTTAAATAACAGAAATATAGTTCTTGCAGTGTTGGAGGCTGGAAGTCTACGATCCAGGTGCTCTCACGGGCAGGTTCTATTGAGGGCCCTCTTCCAGGTGGCAGACTGCTGACTTTTCATTGTATTCTCACATGACAGAAAGATGGTGAGAGAGCTCTCTGGGTTTCCTTTTATAAGGGCATGAACTCCATTCATGAGTGTTCCAACCACATGCCCTAACCACCTTCCCAAACTCCCACTTCCTCATGGGGGGTCAGGATTTCAACATATGAATTTTGAATGTGCACAAACCTTCAGCCTCTCACCTTGGATTTACTGTCAGACTCTCCCTCCAATGCAACAGACTCGGCAGGTGAATTTGCCCCCCCCCCCATTTCTCACCGTGTCCCACTCTGCTTTCACCTGCCAACATGTCTCAGAGAATTCCTCAGTCCTAGAAATAGACGTTGGCATCATACCTTGGCCTATGGCAGAACCATAGAATTTGTCCTTTGGTAGACTTGCCTTGCCTCATTGGAAACACAGGAGAGGGAAGGAGGGAAAAAAATAAGACCTTGTCACATATGCCTCAAAAAGTGCCTGGTACCATTCCTTTGGGAATTTTGGTTATTTGGCTAAGGTGTAATTCAATGGTAGAGTGAGCACTGACTATGCACAAAGCCACAAGTTTAATCCCCAGCACCAAAAAAAAATATATTATTTATTCTGATTATAAAAATAATACATGGGTATGGAAGAAATATATCATAAATTATATAAAGTTATTTTTCCTTATTCCCACTCTCCCCTTCAGTGATAAGCATTAGCATCAGTTTTATATCAAACACCCCTCATATACACACATACACATTTCTACTCACCAGAGTGATTTATTAGTGTTTGTACTAAGACAAATATGTACATAATTATACATTTTTTAAGTTAATAATATATTTGTTCATTTATCCCCGTCAAAACATTTTTTAAATACTTTTTTAGTTGTAGATGGACACAAGACCTATATTTCATTTGTTTATTCTATGTGATACTGGGGATTGAACCCAGTGCCTCACACATGCTAGGCAAGCACTCTACCACTGAGCCACAAATCCAACCCCTGTCAAAATATCTTATTTGTATTACTTAGCTTTTTGTTACTGTAACAAAATGCCTGAGAAAAACAACTTCATGGTGGAAGGATTTATTTTGGCTCATGGTTTCGGAGGTTTCAGTCCATGGTTGGCTGGTTCCATTGCTAAGGGCCTGTGGTGATGCAGAGCATTATGGTGGACAGGGCATGGTGGAAAAAAGGTGCTAACCTCATGGCAGCCAGGAAGCAGAGAAAGAGTGTGAGAGGAAGGGGCTGGGGACAAAATATCATCCCTAATGACTTACTCCCTTCAACGAGGTCCCTCCTCCTACAATTTCCACCACCTCCCAATAGTCCATTCAAATTATTAATCTATTGGTTTGTTAATTCATTAATAGGATTAGGGGCCTTATGATCCAATCATTTCCTAAACCCCCCACCTCTGAATGTAGCCACACTGAGGACAAGTCTTCAACGAATGAGTCTTTGGGATAAATAGTGGTTGCTGTAGTACTTCACCTTTGATAGACAGCATAATTTAGCTAAACAATTGCCATATTAATAGATAGTAGTTTATACATTTTGCTTTTTATATCTATGGACATGTGGTTTTAATTTTTTAAAAGTAGAAATTTCACCTGTTTTTTTCTTGAATAGTGAACCCTTCCCAGAGGCTAGCAAAACACAGAAGCTGCCTAAATTTACAGATTGGAAAGTTAGACTTGCTGCAAGGTGTTCACTTAGAATAATTTTGAAGCAAAACAGGTTTCTTTGTTTATTTTTGTTTAGAAAGGATGGAATTGAGTATATAGTATTTATGGGTATAGTTTGTGTACAATTTTGTTCCCTAAATAAATGTGTGGGATAAAAATGCCTTTTAAGGAATGCATCCATCTATAAAGCACATTAAAAATATTCTTTATTTTTGTCTTCAAAGAAAATAATAATAATCTGCACAAGGGTATTTTAACTGAACACATGAATACACATGCTCCCCACACATACTCCAACCACAGAAATTGCATTGCATAGATTGGAGAAATTTTTATACTCTATTTGTAATAACATTAAGTTTTTTAGTCACTGAACCATTGCATCATCAATTTTCATTTCTTTTTATTTTACTTTGAGGTGGACTGGTTCCAAGTTTACTAAGTCACACATTTAAAATAATTAGAAGTTTCATATTGCAGAAGAAAAATACTCTTTCCTCCACCTTGGAGTGTGTCCTTTCTCTACTCATTGATCACCATAATACTGAAAAATAGCAAACCAAAGCAGCATTTCATGTCTAACCTTCTTGCCTTAAATAATCAGGTTGCAACTTTTGAGCTCTTATATGTGGGGCCCATACTCTTAGACACTGAAACAAGTAAATGCTTCTAAAATTAGATTTAGAAGAGTTTGCATATTTGTAATCTTTTAAAGGAATGTTCCATGCCAGAACATGCCTGAATACAAATCACTTGCATACCAGTAAACGGGATGAAAGAAGAGAAATGCTTCATACTGCTAAGGGGAAATTCCTCTTATTTGAAAACAGTAGGTGATGCCCACTAGTTTTGATGAGGTCACACTAGCCTGTGAGATTCTCTTCTGCCGTCTACTCCTCTCATACCTCTTCACTTCCCATGTCTGCACGTTGAGCTCATAGAATCACTGCACTCATAGTTATTTATCTAATTTCAAGTAAAGGAAACCGGAATTTCCATGCACAAAGAATTAAGAGGGTCTGCATCTCGTAGGGGAGAGAAGCTCAAAGATGGAATTACTTTACATAAAACTGAGAGAAGATTTATTGTACCAAAGAAAGTCCTTCTTCCACTCAGAACCCAACGATCTCTTGCTTTTGGAGGACTAAGGGAACTTGGGGGAGGATGTACTCTGATTCTATTCCTTCATACATGGTAACACTGAGGCCCAAGAGATGAGAAAATTGCCCAGTTTTGTGGCCAGTGGATGGCAGAGCAAGAATTTTCAATCTTTCTGCCTAGTCCTTATATTTATGAAGTGCATTCAAAAGGATCAATAATTATCATAAATTCGATATTTAGGCATAGAATATGATTTTTTCCCACTGGGAAATATAATTGAGCCCCAGAGCAAGCTAAATTACTTGTTTTTCATTTTATTTTTAAAATGTTTTTATCAGTACATGATGGTTTCACATAATAGTGAGGTTCAGTTTTAGATAAGCATCCATGCATGGAATATAATTTGCTCTATTTCAGTCCCTAGTACTCCCCCTTTAGTTCTTTCTTTCTTCTTCTCTGTTCCCCTTCCTCTACTCATTGGTCTTCCTTCAACTTATTTAACATTTTAATTGGTGCTTTGTAGATACACATAAAGGTGGAATGCATGTGGTTTGTTCATATATGTATGTAGCAAAATTTGGTCAATTTCTTCTCACAGTTCTTCCCTTTTTCTATTCCTCCACCTTCTCCTCAAACCCCCTTCTAGAATATACTTTATATTTATATTTAAATGTTGCCATTCCTGCTCCTTTAAAATTTTGCTTTAAATGAAGTAATCAAGTGACACATTTGAGAGATACGGAGAGTTGAACACAATTTACTTTTTTTTTTTTTTTTTTTTTTTACTTTCTCACTGTAGCTTTTCTAAAATCGTGTTGAGGTTGAATGCCCAAGTAGTCTCTCTGCTGTGTGACAATCTGGTCATCTGGATGCACTACACAATTTCAATAAGGTTGATTAGGAAGTTGATCATAGACTCTCTTTTTAAAAAATTGAAAGAGATAACCTAAGGAGTATCTGCACTAAGCTCGGAGGTAAGGTGGCCATTCCATCTATAATTACCGATTAGTTTTTGATTATATAGAGGTTTGGAAAGCATGGAATGATGTAATCAAAGTCTTCCTTTCAGGTTCTATCTCCCCATCAATACATCTTCCTAATCTTTACTTTTACCTGGAGAGAAAAATACATGAATACCTTAAAGGCACACTAATTACATAATGCTAAATATGGTGTTAAGGAATTTAATGTTTGTTCACAGCAGAACCAAAGGTTGCTTCTAGAGTGAGTTCCACATAATATGCATAGAAGGCTAGAGCAAATGGTGTGGCATAGAGATAGTCCTTGCGCATCTAATTGTGCAAAGGTCCAGAGATGAGAAACTGGCCCTTTCAGGGAAGTGTAAGATATTTCATAGGTAAGTAGCACTGTCCAAGAGAACACCCCTTACTAATACAAATGTTTTTATGTCTGTGCATTCATTACAGTAAATACTTGTCACATGTGGGCATAGAACATATGAAGAATGACCAGCAAAACTAACTGAATTCTAATAAGTTTAAATTTTAAGGTATGGCTAGTGCATACTATATTGGCTCATGAAGTTCTAGAACATATACCAGTGGATAACAGTGCAAAGAGGTGAGACTGGAATAAGTCAAGAAAGGAAATATGGACTTTGTCCTATAGGGAAAAAGGAGTAACTGGAGATGGGTGGTGGCTCAGGGCCCTTTGGTTGAAAAGTACTGAGTTCAGGAACACAGGTGGTGAGGTGGCCATGGGATGAGCTCATGCCTGAGATTAAAGGAAATGAGGTCAGGACGTATGTGAAAGAAACTACCATTTATATATGGAGGAAGATGGGAAGGAAAGTTTCAGGAAAATCTTATCAGGTAGATTTAATTTTCTGCACATAGCGAGAGAACTATGTGTCTATTGAATGGAGGGAGTGAAAGACAAATGGAATGCTTGGAAAATGTAAAGAGGAGAGTAGAATTGGTCTGAAATGACATTTTGGTTACTGACTAATGATAAGTAAAAGGATTGCCCGGTGGTAAGACTGAGGGCACAGCTGGGATTGAAGACTGTGGCCTTGAAATGGCCCCAAGCTACAGTTCCAAAAGTTTATCTATCCAAGTATGGAACTGAAGAAGGTGCATTATAGAAAGTTCAGGATTGGGTTGTCCCAGGAATTCACTGCAGAAGTTCTTGGTGCAAGGAAATTGAGTAAACTGATGAGGGAGTACTTTAGATAAACAAAAGATGGGGTCATGGAAGTCCTAGGGAAATAAATTAGGTTGAAAGGTAGAAATTGGAGTTGAAGACTTCAGAGGCATAAATGTGACCCCAAGAACTATGGAAGGACCATAGTAATAAATTCATGGCCGAAGTCTTTGGAAATGTATCATGCACATGAATGATAAGCAGTATAACCAGATGGGAGAAAGGGCAGAAATGTGCGCCTGAATGACATTAATGAATGAAAGGCACTGTCAGGACTTCAGAAAGGAACATAAAAGAGAAAGAGGAGGTGCCATAGTAAGATGGCATGAGGAGGTGCCATAGTAAGATGGCATGAGGATATGTCTAGGTAGAGACTGAGAAATTATTCTAAGTCTACTTCCTGCTTTTGGAGCAATACTCTTAGAAGAAGAACTGTGTCCAATGCCTAGGGCTGGTTCTGAAGCAGTGTGCTTTGGAATAGAGGCAGACTTCAGTTATGGAGGAAAAGGTGCAGTGTGACCAAGTTAATAATATCAGAGAGCTTCTTTACTAGTTATGGAGGGTTCCAGGGGCCTTAAGTTTATACAGCTGTGAGTGGAGACTTGAGAGGAAGTCATGAGAGAAATAACAGCCTAGAGACCTACGCAATGTCTTTTACACTGTGATGAATTTCCTAGTATGATATGTAGTTTTTGGTGCTGACTTTGGGGATGACTTAGGGAGAAAAACAACAGAATTTGGATCTAGGACTCTATTACCCATTAGACCTGGGGCAAACGGCTCTCATCATAAGTGTGGGATGACCATGTTTAGAACTTCACTTTTTCTCTCATCCAGAACATGGTCATATGTTCAGAATAGGAGGGTATAGTGGAAGACGTTGGTTAATCTGCTTTTCTGATCATCATTAGAAACAGGATAAATTCTCATTAGTCAGGGATGATTCAGGTGTGGCTGTCTACCTGCAGGAGAAGGATAAATCACACGGCCTTACAAGCACCTTTACATTCCAATAATTTTGTGAATCTAAGCTAAATTAGCTCAGATTCCCAAATATTATAAATGCAGTGGACTAACAGTGCAACATTTTTTGAGGATTCAGTGACCTTATTTTATAAACTTAAAACCAGAATTTGTGGTTCAACAATAGATGTTTTCTAATTTCTAAGTTGAATAATATGAAATCGCATTTGATTAAACATTGAATGTGCTGCCTTTATAGAAAAGAATAAAATAAATTTAACTTGGGATTGCCCCAGAAAAGTCTAAGACATATGACTACTGTACTTACAACTGAGAATAATTTATCAGGTGGATATTTCAGCAACTATGCCTTTTTGATGTAGTTTAACAAATTCTGATCTAGGGCACAGAATGTCCCTGTGAGGTTCCAGTGGAGTTATCCAAATCCAAGAAATGAAAGATATAACTCTTATTGAATAATTTAGACTTTTCTTCTCTATTTTAAAACACTCTGGTCTTACATCAGTGTCTTGTTGCTCTCAACTGCTTAGAAACACATTATCTTTCTGAAAATGAAGAAGCCATCAAGAATAAATTGGATCTACCTCCAGCATTGTAACTCAAAGAAAATTCTTCTGCAACTGATAAGGAATTCTTAGCATGTCTACCCACAGCTCATCCTGTTCCTTTGGGTGCAGTGTGGTCCTGCACATTGGAACATTATACAAGCATCACCTGGCTAGGCAATAAACATGCTTTCAAGGTCTTCTCAGGAGTATGCTGAAACCAAGTTGAAATAATAATATCATCATTTAAAAAAATTTCCATATTCTTTAAGTTGCCATTCATTCTTTCTAGAAATGTAAACTTTCTAGGATCTTTTGACTCCTCCATGAAAATTTGCTTTTGTAAGAAGACAATCTCACAAGTCAGTTCAGGTTTGTTGCCGTGTTCTTAAAATAAACAGAACAATCCCAGAAGTCTTGATATTTATTTTAAATTTCATGAGCTGAACACTTGTAGGTCAGGAAATCAGGTGAACCTCTTGTCTCTGGTGGCACACCTGAGTCACCTATGATGTATGTCTGGGGTCCTTCCATGCCACAGACATGGGGCCTGGAGGTCTTAAGAAAAATAAAGGAATATTAGGTGAATAAGAGAAGAGAATAGAGACCAGAATTAGAAAATGGGTTGGAGAAGGCAAGGCCAGAACCTAGACTAGGGGTTTCCTGACAGTAGGGCTATGAGAATAAAAAGTGGTTTCCTATTACTTCTGAAATCTGAGGGAAAAAAAAAGAATGCTTAAATTGTTAATTTTTTAAAACCTGGGAGCTTTATATGATATTTCCAGATATTAAAAATGGCAGTTAAAAAGTATGGCTCAGGTATATTGACCATGAGGATATTGTGAGATTTCCAAACTCATCCAACCACCCTATGTTATTGTTTCTTAAATCCCTTCTTTCCCATAGAAACACTGGCAAACACTTTGAGAATAGATTTTATCCATACATTTATTTTTGTGACCAGTCAATAAAAGAAAGAAAGAAAAAAAAAGCCAATAAGATAAACAACTTGTTCTGATGCCCAGTTTGGGAGATGAGGGATTAGAAGGCAGAGTAGAGGTGGGCATCTTCCAAGAAAAATAATAAGCAGGGGCCTCAGAGGGGCTCCTCCCAGGAATACAATGAAGAATCCTCTCAGGAGTTTGAGGTAGCCATCTTGGTCAGTATATGGCAGGAAGGCTCACTGGGTCATGGGGCTCTTTTAATAACTATAGTACTAGGGGCCAGAGTCAGGCAGAGCCTGGTTAAGCCTTCGAAGAGCTTATGGGAGGGGAATGTTCCGTCTTCACCTTTTCAACCTTACAATCTAAATTAGTCCCAATAACGTAAAAAAAAAAACAGTAATCCCTTCTAATGGCTCATCAAATTTGGTCTATGCTCCTCAATAAATCCATAGCTGATTGCCACCATCTGAAATTTCCAAGGGAATTCTGTTTCCTGCTCTGAATATTATAAGCCACTAGCAATTCTATTTTCATTCTTCTGCTGGGCCCTAGCTTCATGGCTTTCTCTTCATGAGGACTTCCACATGCACTTCCACCATGTTGTTATGCTTTAACTTGGGCCCAGAGCCATGGAGTTGGCCATCTATGGACTGAGACCTTTGAAACCATGAGCCCCAAGTTAATTTTTCCTCCTTTAAAATTGTTATTGTTGGGTCTTTTGGTCACAGCAGTGAAAAATCTACTAAAACAGACCATATCCGTGAATTAATTCATTTAATGGATTAGTAATTTAAATGGACTTACCGGGAGGTGGTAAAAACTATAGGCGGATGGGACAGGACTGGAGAAAGTAGGTCACAGGAGGCATAACCTCAGGGACTATGTCTGTCCCCACTCCTTTTCTCTCTCTGTTTCTTGGCTGCTATGAGTCCAGCAGCTTTCCTCTGTCACTGTCTTCTGACATGCTGTTTCTCTCCCTTGGAGCCTGCTGACCATAGACTGAACCCTTGAAACCATAAGCCAAAATAAGCCTTACATCTTCTAAGTTGTTCCTGTCAGGTATTTTGGTCACACTGATGAAAAGCCGACTGACACACTCAATAAATATTTATTGCATGAAGGAAATTAGGATTGGAATCCTCTTTCACCTTCACAAAACATTGGTGACATTGTTTGGTGACATTCTCCATCGAGTCTCCCTTCAAGGCTTGCAAGTTGGCGTTGATGAACTGTCAAATGCTTAGTCATAGGTGTCTTTGATCAAATCCCGAAGGGTTTGACCTTAGTAGAAAAGGAATCGGATGACACATCCCGGAGGATATGGGAGCAACTCATAATGGATTTACTGCATCCTTCTGTTTGTTTCTTGGGCTCTGTTTTCACCGAGAGGATAAAAAATTACCATGTGACTCAAGCGCCAAAGGTTTCTGGATTAAAATGGAATGCAATGTTCTATCCAGGAGACTCAATCCTACTACGAGGAGCTGACCCTTCCTCTAAGGCCACAAAGGGGCAGGGCTGATGAGGGAAGCCTGGGTTGCCAAACTAAAGAAAGCACTAATCGCTCCAACCTTTCCACTGGCATAAGCCTCTCTGAGAGCTCACCTCAGACCTCACTTCCCTTCTTGTCATTGTGATCCTGAACAGGTGCCATTTGCCATCCCCTTGTCCATGTATATTTGCCATGGGCCTTTACTCATGCGTGGGCCTTAGGTCTTTCCTGCTTAGCAATAGTCCTTCTCCTTCTGTTTAACCTAGACAAGTCTCAGACCTACCAGAATTTTGTTCCCTACATAACCTAGCCTGGGCCTTGCATGTTCATCCATTATCCCTTCCCCAGATGCTGAAGGGACAGTCCATGCTGAGGACCTGCAGGTCCTAGGTAAACCACACCACATAGCTTCTTCATGCCTAACCTTTGAGTCCAGCTGAAATTAGGTAAAACTAACAAAGTGGCAGTTACAAATGGAAAATATGCCATGGGAGGGCAACATTTGCTAAGTCTTTCTTATGTACCAGACTTTCCATTTTCCAACTCATGTTTTATCCCTAGCAATGAGGTAGGTGCTATGAGGTGTATATGAAAGGACTAGGAACAACCTGGATTATGTCCCTCAACTCTCACTGAAGGGGACATGTTGCCCTTGCTGTGGAGAAGGCTCTGAGCTAATTTAGTGGCTCCCCCAGCTATAGAGCCCCCCTGACTCAGGGTATGTCTTTCCTGGGGAGGCCCACCTCCAGTGACTAATCATGGCAGATGTCCCTCTGTGGACTGGTTTAGGTTTTGTCTTGCCTGAATGGCACTCTGACTTGTCCCTCTGCCCAGTCCTGCTTCATGCCACTCCCTTCCTTGGATATTTATCTGCATCCCAAATCCTCTCCCAGCATCTGCACAACCCCACCCGTGACTAAGATGCTGTAGAACAATCCTCAAGGTCTATCTGACTGGACCAAGAGTGGACACCTGACATCACCCAAGCTAGACTAGAAAATCTCCCCTGAGATATGAAATCATGGTTGAGACTGCTGGTAAGCTCTGAATCTTAAAATGGAAAAATCTGAAATGATAACCTAAATATAATTCATATAAAAATGTAATACTAATGCTAATAAAATTCAAGCTAGAAGAATATGACTAGTTCATGATATTTGAATTCAACTTCCCACTCCACCACATGGGCATATGTGTAAAAATAATTAGAGTGTCAAAAATATGTACAGTAATATGGCAAACTACATATGTCAAAATTCTACAACAACAAATTTTTAAAATTTACATAAATGGAAGACAAGAAGATCACTGGGGCCAGACATGGTGGCACACACCTGTAATCCCAGTGGCTCAGGAGGCTGAGACAGGAGGATGACAAGTTCAAAGCCAGCACCGGCAACAGCAAGGTGCTAAGCAACTCAGTGAGACCCTGTCTTTAAATAAAATACAAAATAGGACTGGGGATGTGGCTCAGTGGTTGAGTGCCACTGAGTTCAATCCCTGGTACCCACTCCCCAAATAAAGAAGATCACTGGGATCAGGGGCAAAGTCAGAAAACCATCCCCAGGTGTATAGAGAGACCAAAAAGCTACTGCAACCTCGGGAATAGCCAGAGAGCTTCATTCTTTGTGTTTTCTCAAGAAGAGTTTTAGGAAGAGCTAATATCTAAGAAAAGGAATAAATTAGAAGAAAAATGTTCAGAAGACTCAAACAGAGGGAAAGACTATCTGAGCTTCAATTTGGGGTGGGAGTGAGAAAGGTCACCAACAATGACCAGGGAGTTAGGTTTTTAACGTGCACTATTTGTGTGATACATAAAATCCCAAGATAAAGAAGTTCTTGTTCTGATATGCCTGTTCTGAATTAACGCCAATTCTTTCTCAAGTAATGCATCCTCTACCTAGGCTTTCACCCCTCTCCCCAAAAAAGAAAATTCCCACAATTATAAACCCTAACCAAACAACAACAAAAACCACATGTGTGAAAAAAAAAAATCCAGTATAAAAGAAAGAGTAGAAATAGCAAACATAGAACTGGACCAGCAAAGTATTGGAGTCAATAGATAAATAACTAAGTTTAATATAAAGTCATGTATCACTGAACAATGGGATACATTCTGAAAAGTGTGTCATTAGTCATTTTTGTCTTGTGAACCTCATAGAATGCACCTTCACAAAACTAGATGGAATAGTCTATGACATACGTGAGCCATTCAGGATAGCCAGTTGCTTCTAGGCTATAAACCTGCACAACAGAATACCATTCTGAATACTGCAGGCAACTATAACACAACAGTAAGTATTTGTACATCTAAACATATCTTAATGCAAAAAAGGAACAGTAAGGATGCTAGATTATAGGACTTTTTCTACTCCATTATTATCTTATGGGACCACCATGATCTGAGGTCCCTTGTTATCTGAAACATTGTTGTGATATATATTACTATAAGAAACAAAAGAGAAATTTTCAGAGTAAAGCAGATTTGGAAAAGAACAAAATTGGGATTCTTGAAATTTTTTTAAAAAAGATGTAAGTGGAAAATAAATAACCAACTAAACAGACATAGCTGAAATGAGAATTAGGAGGAAAGCGGGCTGGGAAAGGGAAATAAGAAAGAGAGGCATCAAATACCTGAGGATTTCCCAGGATTGATGAAAACTCATGGACCTGGTACATTTTTAAAAAGCCACAATTACACTCACCCTAGTAAACCTATAGAATGCAGAAGAGAAGTAGTTAAGAGGATTCAGAGAGGAATTTACACAAGTAGTGATTAGATTGAAAGCAGCAATTACAAGGCCTAATGGTGATAAAATATTAAAATCTTCAGAGTACTGACAGAAAACAACAATAAAATAAGAATTAAAGAATTCCTAAAAAGTTTATCTTTAACAAAGACAAAGGAAATAATTTCTTCATGATAAAACTGAGGTGATCTACTACCGGAAAACTCCCACATAAGTAATTTCCAGAGTGTTTTTTAAGTAGAAGAGGAAAAAAAAATCTCTAAAAGACGATCTAAGTTGTAAGAAAAAAATTGTGTATAAATAAGATGATAAATATCTTACAGAATCTAATCTATAATGATTGCATGAAATAATGCTTATTTGGGGGGTTAATAAAAAACACTATAGAGCTAAAAGATTTGACAAAATCAAATGTAAGCTAGAAGATGGATTGACAATTATTGTAAATAAAACAATCAACTGATTTAGGAGGTAAGTAAATATATCCACTAGAAAACTGCAATAGTTGTATGTGTGTATGGGTAAGTATATGTGTGTATATATTTATATATAAATGACAATGAAATATATGAAGGAAAACTTAATAGAACTACAAGAATAAATTGTCTTACAAGAAATATCAATACACCTCTCTTAGGTCAAGAACAATAGCAAAATACAGGAAATTTGAATAAAACAATTGGCAAGTTTTATTTAATGGACAATATAAAATTTAGTTAAAGAATCTACATTTGCAAGCTGGCTATGGACTAAGATATGAAGTAAGTTTAGACAAATGTCAGGAAGCAACTATTAAGTAGATCACATTTTCTGGCCACACCCAGTTAGATATAAACAGTAAAAATGAATCAAGATCTTTCCAGAGTGGTTGCACCAATTTGTAGTCCAGCCAATAATGTATGAGTGAACCCTTTTCCCACATCCTCAACAACATTTATTGTTACTTGTATTCTTGATAATGGCCATTCTGATGGGAGTGAGATGAAATCTCAGTGCAGTTTTAATTTGCAAAAAATAGATAACCTCTTGAGAATGCTAAAAAAAATGAAGACATTAATATTTTTAATGGAAGAGACACATAACTATAAATATAGCAAAGATAAAAAGGTAATAAGAAAATGCCACAATAACATTTTTCAAAAAAAATTTTAAAACTTAGATGAAGTGGAAAAATTTCTAGAAAAATATCACATGATAACTGGGCATTAAATAAAGTAACAATTAAAAATCTCCTCAGGACCAGTTAGTTTTACAAATGAGCTTTACCAAACCTTTTTTTTTTCAATTTAGAATTTATTTTTTCATTAAATAAATTTTAACTTAAATTAAATTTAGTTTATTTACGTGTTAGAGTCTGTAAACAAGCCTGGATGGCGCTTGGCATATGGCCAGAGGGAGTGGTTTGTTAAGTAATGCCAGGGAGCCATTAAGTGTGGAGATTCCTTATTGGTTGACTGATGTATCTAGTGTATGCTAATTAAGATAAGCTGTGTGGAATGTATAAATACCTTTGTTGTCCTACAATAAAGGGCTCCCACTCCTGCTGTATCAACGTACATAAGTTGTTCGTCATCCCCCGGTTATTTTGCTGCAGTCAGACTGCAGCATTTATGGATGCATAAGACTATAAAAGTGTGCATATTAACAGGGTACTGGGTAAAACATCTGTGAAATTTTGAAGGACAAATCAGTGGTTAGGACTATAGCTCAGTTGTACAGTGTGTGCCCAGCATGCATGAGGCACTGAGTGTAGTCCCCAGCTCTTCCCCTTCCCCCCACCCCCTCTTGAAAACATAAAGAAGAGGAGCAAGAGAAGACGGAGGAGGTGATTCTAATTTTTAGTAACTCTCCTAGGTACTGGTGGGGAGGGGATAATCCCAAATTTATTTTGCGAGGCGACTTTAATCTGAATACTTAAATTAGGTATAGACAATATTCTAAAAAAATACTGTCAACTGAGTGTGGTAGTTCACACTTGTAATCACAGTGACTCAGGAAGCTGAAGCAGTAGGATCACAAGTTCAAGGTCAGCCTCAGCAACTAACAAGGCTGAAAGTCATTTGCAATACAAATGACCAAGGGGATTTTATATATGTGCATTTCACTGAACATTAAATGCATACAGTCAATAAAAATAAAAATTCTCAGTCATTAGTATTAAGAAAAATGGAAGTCAAGACCACAATTTGGTATCATTTTAAACCAAATAACTGCAAAAATTTAGAAGTCTCACAAAATCAACTCTTCCAGGATTGTAAAAGAATCTCTTACCTATTGCTGGTAGGAGTGCAAGTTGGCAAACCACTTTGGAAGTAATTTGGCATTGTGAAAAGTTAAACTCACACTACAACTCAGCAACTCCACTTTTGCACACAAATACTAATCTTACATACCACAGTGTTCAAAGCAGTAATACTGTGATAGCAAAAGACTTGAGGCAGTCCTGTATTCATTTGGGTCCTCTAGAAAGCAGAAGTGGAGATAAAACTAGAAGTGCAAGATTTGGGGGAGAAATGCTTATGAAGAATAAAGTGAAGAGGTTTCAGGAACAAACAGGGAGAGGTCAGACTATAATGCAAGTCTGACAGCTTTGGAAGGAGTTGGAAAGAGGTAGGAATTGCCTTGGATGCAGTGCTGTTTGCAGAAAATCTCTACTAGGCCAATTGGTGACCTTCAGAGGAGACCCGCATTGGACAGGAATAATCTGGCTTGAGTGCCCTTGTCTGTTCTGGCATTGTTTGGAAGCAGCTCAGGAAGATCAAGCCTCTGTATGAACACTGCAATTGATCCAATCCTCAGTCACTGGTAGATGTCAGCCAACCACACTTCTTGCAGTACTTTCTCTTGAAGGGAGATCTGAATGCTAGAAGGCCTCCATGAACTACCCCAAATCAAATGCTCATTAGTAGGAGCCTAGATAAATAAATTCTGAAATGACCATATTACATACTATAGAGCAGTGAAAAGGCATTGTTGTGCATTGAGCACAACAATGTGGAAAAAAATTTTTTTCAGGGCTGGGGGTTGAACACAGGGCCTTACCACATGCTAGGCAAGTGCTCTACCACCTAGTCCCATGTGATGACTTTTAATTATCAAAAATCAAATGAATACAACCAGAAATGTGAAAAATTGTGCTCTATATATGTAATATGAAGTGAAGTTCATTCTTCTGTCATATATAACAAATTAGAATAAGTAAATTAAATTCAAAAGAGAAAACAAACAAAAAATCAAATGAAAAAAAATGAATTCCAGAGAACCATCTAGAAAACTTTAAGAAGTACAAAAATACACAGAACTAAATGGTACATTGTTTTAGACACACACATATATATGATAAAACTACTTTTAAAATAGGAGAGAGAGAGAGAGTGAGTTTAAAACAAAAATCAGAATGGTTGTCATCTTTGGGGATGGAATTGAGTCATATATAATGGAATAATGAAGTTTACAGAAAGATGCAGCACTATTGATAATATCCTCATTCTTAGATTGGGTGGTAAGTTCACACTCATAAGTTACTGATGTATGAAAATAGAATATATAAAAACACTGAAAATAAACCATTAATTAATTAAAAGAAGAGATGGCAACATGCAAGCTTCGAGATAGGTGATTGGGTTAAAGCATCTTATGTTCTTATTTTATTCAATACACAGGTTGCTGAGAGCCACAGCCAAATTGGAATGGCCCCTGGCATTTTGCCAATAGTATTGTTGAGAGGCAAGCCATTAGGATGATGCTGGATTGATTCGGTTGTATATTAGAACTTTTCTATCCGCCTCGGCCTGCTACTTTGGAGTTCTCGTGGGGATTCCTGGAGAGTTCCCATTGGTTGGGGAAGTGCGGGAGGAGGGATTTCCTGATGAGGGATTTCCAGTTGGTGGTTCCTGGAGGAGCTGCTGTGGCGTTAGGGAGAGTTCCCAGGTATCCTGTGTGGAGTGTGCTGGTGGAGTTCAGAAATAAAGTTTGTTCCTGCTTCAGTGGCTCGTGATTTGTGCCCAGCCAGACTGTGGCAACAGGTAAAGATATTGATTGATCTTTTAGAGTTTAAATGTAAGCATGTTAAAATTTCAAGGACAACTACTTGAAGACTAGAAATATAAAAAATATATATATATATCTTCTGAATCAGTACAGGAGAGAACAATACAAAAAAATTCAATACAGAAGCCCAGAAAGAAGAAAGGTAGAATTCAGGGGGGAAAAAAATGAACAAAAGAGAATAAATAGGCCCTGTATGTGAGGAATCACAATGAATGTCAACAACATAGATCAATAGTCTGTTTCTTTTTTAAAGAATTCATCTGTAGACATCTTACAAGGAAAAGTTCATGGAATTTTTCTTTATCTGGCTTGCTTATGTTGAACTATCAAAATGATGTCCATTGTCTGCATACTTAACTTGCCTAGTACAATAGAAACTCACAGATGGCTGAGCCAAAAAAAAAAAATGACACAAGTCAAAATTAATTCTCCTCCAAGGTTCTAGGAGATCTTCAGAGGTATGTTTTTATTTTATTAGTCACTGTCCTGAGGCTATGAGGTATTTTAAGACTGTCCTGGAGTTCCCTAAGAAATCTCTATAGACTCTCTCAAATTCACCACTTGACCAAAACTTGCATAAAGCATTTCAGTAGTAGAGCTTCATGGAGCTTGGCATAGGATTTCAGTCCTGAGATGTCATCCTGGAACCTTTTCAGAGGCCTGAATTATTTCTTACAGAGTCTAAGAGCTGAATTTGCTAAAATCTGATTCCATATTTTCCAGTCTATGGTGACATTTACTTATGTCAATTTCATAATGTCAGGAGCAATCTTATATAGGCAAGTTGGCTGTCCAGGGCTGCCAACTATTACAGGTATTAAAGTCCTGGGTAACTATTTATATTGGCAAAAAGAAAAATCTATTTTAAATGACCACAAAAAATAGAGTTAAAAGAAAACTGTAAAATATAGGAGTTTTTACCTTTGCTTCCTTTAAAGAAAACAATGCCATAACAAGGTCTGAAAGAAGAATCGTGCTGTGCCCCTTTTCTTCCCAAGGAACTAACATGGTTAGCTCTATGCCTAGGCAGATTTGAAAAAACAGAAAATAGTTTCCTTTCTCTCCAAAAATATTATTAGGCAGTCCTCCACTGTAACATTCTCATAGTAGGTTACTGCAATTATAATTTTTAGTTATTTTTATCCAAGTAAAACATGCATGACTTTTTTTTATATAAATTAAGACATCTAAAAAATAGCACTCTCTCTTGCCCTCACCTCCAAGTTGGGTAACATCTTCACTTCTTTTTGTTGATTCTGATGATTATGACCTCTATGATTTTAAATATGGATTTATATTTCAATTTTAGGCAGTGTCTGTGGAGTCTTAGATGTGAAATAAAGTATTTGGAATTCTCATGGGATCTCTCATGCCTTAACATATATCCTCTTTCCTCCATCATCCCAATACACTTGTAATTTTTAATGAATCATTAATCAGTGTTGAAGTTTTATAACTATGAAAGTTTTACTCAATGTTGAGCAAAATACTGTTCTACAATTATGTGTGTGTGTGTGTGTGTGTGTGTGTGTGTGTGTGTGTGTGTGTGTATTTGGTGGTGCTGGGAATTGAACCCAGGGCCTTGTGCATGCAAGGCAAACACTCTACCAACTGAGCTATACCCCCAGCCCTACATTTAATTTTCATATGAGACTTTATGTTTTCCTTGGAGTTGACATTGGCTTCATTTATATTTGCTAGTTTCTTTAATGTTTACATAATAAATTGTTCTCAAACTTTTCCCAAGAACTCTAAAACCTTTGATACTACTTTTTAATACCATTTTCTCCTTGCCAAATATAGCAGATAATCTACTGATTCCAGTTTGTTTTCCTGTAGAGACAGATTTCTTGCACTTTATGTTGTTGTTCCTTTTATTTCATTTTATTTTAGATTTTTTTCTTTTTTATTGGTGCATTATAATTATACATAACAGTGAGATTTGTTGTTACAAATCTGTACATACACACAATATAACAATATATCATTTTGCAATCTGAATGGCTTGATCTGGCCTATTGCAGAGATGACATCCTGAGATTCCACTCTGCTTTGTTTCTGTATTAGTTCCCCTGATTCTCAGATTTACTGTCTTTTTTTTAATTTATTCTTATTTTTCTCCATAATATCCTACAGTAACTTTCTGAGAAATAGCTAATGGGCAAGTAACACTTTCACAATCTTGAATGTCTAAGAAAATGTTTTTATTACTTTTATACTTTTGATAGGTTAGCTGGATATGAATTCTATTTTTTTCCTCACCCATTCTGAAGCCTTTGTTCCATTGTCTTCTGACTGCCAATGTCTTTCATAAGAAGTAGGTCATTCTGATTCTTTAAAATGCAACCAAACTTTTCTCTCTGGAAACCACACTGACACTTTGGTTGAGACCTTTCTCATTCATTTTTTTCTGAGCTTATAATTTCAAGTCTAGGAATTACTTTGTATATTTTGCTGGTCAAATTTCCTGTCCTCTGGTATCTTTTTCTTTACCACTCAGATAATTTGGATTTGGAGTTTTGAATTAATCATGCAACTTTCCAGAATTTTAATTTCTTGTTTACTATCTCTTTGTCCCTAGTTCTATTTCCTGGAAGATATTTAGCCCTTCTGATATGTTTTATTTTTTCTACTCTACATTTAAATTCCATAAAATTTTTAATTGCTTTCTATATCCTTTTTATACTTTGTTAAAAAGACTCAATTTCTTCTCTTAGCTCTTTGAGTATATTAAATAAATGTTTAAAATTTTTCTTCAAATTTCTATATTGCCTCATTTTTACTGAGTTTTAGCCCTTTCTGTGTTTGTATTGGTTTCTGTGTTTTTATAGTATTGTCTTTTATGTTAGGGATTTTCCTCAAATGAAGCTTTTTTGATGTCAGTTTAGGCTAAGAAGCTATTTGGAATGTGTGTGTACAAGCAGGACACACCAAAAAAGGGTTTTGTGATAGTTTCCCAGCAAGAGGCCCAGCTGTTTCAGGAGTGCTTCTGCAAATGTCAATATATGCAAATATTCCTCTCATCCTGCACTCATAGTCTTTTTATATCTCAAGAAAATAATTCTGCAGTCTCCAACCTCGGTGAACACACCTAGCTGAGTCATGGAAAAGTGGTGAGTGTTTCAATATTTTGTATAAAGTTTTTCAAATTTTATTGTTTGATTATATACAAGAAGGCCCACTCTTTTGGCTTATAGGCTTGTGAGTTTTGACAAATGCAAAGAGTCACCAATCCCTACCACAGTGACAATAACAACAACAGTGCTACTGTCTCCACCCCCAATCCAAGGCCCTTATCCTTGCCCTTTGTTGTCATATTCTCTTCCAAGCTCTAACCATTTTCAACTACAGATCTCTTCACCATCCCTAAGATTTTTGTTTTCCAGAATATCATATACATGGACTCATTTGTTCTTAATTTATTTATTTATTTTTTGCATCTGGTTATTTTCACTTAGCATAATGAATTTGAGATTCGTCCATCCTGATTCATTTATCAACAGTTCATTTTGTTGTTGTTGTTGTTTTTAAGTAGTATCCTATTATGTGGATGTATCACATATTTTTCATTAATTTCCTATTGAAGGACATGCAGGATTATTTGCAGTCTTTGCTGACTATGAATAAAGATGCTTAAAATGTTTGCATAGAGACCTTTGTATGAAAATACATTTTTATTTTAATTTCTCCCTCAGGAAAGGGATTACTAGATCCAAGATGATAAATAAAGTCCAAGCACAAAAGACATGAAGAAAACTATACCAGCACACTTCATAATTGCATTCTTCAAACTGTAATAAGAAGAAAATCTCAAAAGGAGCTAGAGAAAAGAGATGTTAAGAGAGAGGAACAAAGACAAGAACTACAGCATATTTTTCAACAAAAACAATGCAAGTAAGAAGATATTGGGACAACTCTAAAGGACTAAAAAAAATTAAAAAAACAAAGAAAGAAAGAAACCTATCAACTGGGAATTCTATACTCAGTGAAAACATTTGAAAACAAATTTGAAATAGACTTTTTCAGACATATAAAAGCTGAAAGAATACATCACCAACAGACACACACTATAAGAAATGCTAAAGGAAGTCCTTCAGACAGAATGAAAATACCAGATGGAAATAAAGATGTTCATAAAAGATTAAAAAGCACTGGAAATGGTAACTATATGCATAAGTATAAAATAATGTTTTCCCATTTATTTAAATCTCAGCAAAGGATAATTCACTATTTACTGAGAAAATGATAACAATGTATTGTAGAGTTTAAAACATGTAGAAATAAAATATACAATAATGATAACAAAAAAGATAGGAGGTATAAAATGGAAGAACACTATTGTAAGATTCTTTTACAATATATGTTATGATACAACATCACTTAAAGATAAAGGTAAGCTAACAGTGTTAATGAAAAACCCTAAAGCAATTGCAAAAATAACAAAACAAAGAGTTATATCTAATAAACCAACAAAGGAGATAAAATAAATGTTCAATTTATTCATGATCATACAGGGAAAGAAGAAAAGGAGAACAAAGGACAGATGAGACGAGATAGTAGTTTTAAATCTGACTATGTAATTAATCACAAACTTAAATGGTTTAAATATTCTAATCAAAAGGCAGAAAATTTCACATTAATTAAAAAGTAAGATTCAGCTATAAGCTGCCTATAGGAAGCTCATTGTAAATATATGTAGGGCAAATGGGTTGAAAACAAAAGGATAAAAAATAAATAAAATGACATGCTATAATATTGTAAAAAAAATTTGAGTGAATATGTCAATACCAAAGTAGGCTTTAGAGCAAAGAATATTATTTTGGAAAAATATGATCTTGTAATGATAAAGACTTCAATTTATCAAGAGAACATAAAAATCTTAAATTTTTATGTGCCCAATAAAAGAGCTCCAAAATACATGAAGAAAATACTATAAAGAACTACACGAATAGACAAATCCACAAATGTATCACAAAACAAGTAGAATATCAGTAAACATGTAGAAAACTTTTAAAATATTGTAAATTAACTTTAATTTAAAAAAATTAATTGATATTTATAGAATATCCAGTAGCAGCAGAATACATATTCCTTTCAATTGTGCATGAAAATATTTGTCAAGGTAGATCAGATTTTGAGTCTTAGAAAATTCTCAAAATGTTCTCTTAACACAGTGGAGTTAATTTGGAAATTAATGACAGAAAAATCTCTGGAAATTTTCTAAGTATTTGGAGACTCTATAACACTTTAAAATAAACTGTGGGTCAAATAAAAGTTCAAAAAGAAATCAGAAAACATTTTGTACTAAGTGAAAATGAAAACAGCATAAATTATTGTGAGATACCATTAAATCAGTAATTAGAAATAAATGTACAGCATTAAATGTCAGTATGATAAGAATGGTTTAAAATTATTGACTTCAACTTCTACCTTAAGAAACTAAGCTAACTACAGATTCTACAGATATTAAATAGAAAATAAAAACATATTACAAACTCATTGATTGCAGCTTTATGCATACTTTCCAGCTCATTTTATGTGAACATTTCCCTTAAATCAAAACCAGATATATAATTCAAGGAAAGAAAACTGAGAAATGCCCTTCATGAACACAGATTGAAAGTTCTTCTTCAAACTTTAGCAAATTGAATCCAACAATGTACAGTTGTCCCTCCTTAGGATGGTTCAACTTATGATTTTTCAACTTTATGATGGTGCAAAAATGATGCACATTCCGAGAAAACTGTACTTTGAAGTCTGATCTTTCCCTGCGTCAACAATGTGCTCTTGTAATGATACTTTCTCATAATGCTGGGCAGAGGCTGCAAGTTGCAGCTCCCAATCATGATCACAAGGTGAACAGCAGAAACTCTATAGCTACTGTGTTGGTAAGCCAGTGTTTTGGTCAGCTTTTTGTTGTTGTTGTTGTTGCTGTTGTTGTTGTTGCTCTGACCAAAAAGACCTGACAGGAGCAATTTTAGAGAAGAAAAAGTTTATGTTAGCTCACAGTTTCAGTCCATGGTCAACTGACTCTATAGCTCTGGGCCCAAGATGAGGCACATCATCATGGCAGAAGGGCTTGGTGAGGAACACAGCTCAAGACATGGTGACCAGGAAGGGGAGGTGAAGTGACCTACTTCCTGCAGCCACATCCTATTTGCCTATAGTTACTGCCCGGTTATTTCATGTCAGTTGATTAATTCACTGATTGGGTTGGGGGTCTCATAATCTAACCTTTTCAGCTTTGAAAATTCTTGTGTTTTCTTACAGCAAGCTTTGGGGGGACACTTTGTATCTGAACCATAATAGCAATAATGTGCATTTAGGTGTGTTATATGCATTTTCAATTTATGATATTTTAAATTTTCAATGGATGCATTGGAATATACACCATCATAACTGTATATTTTATTTATTTATTTTTAGTTGTATATGGACACAATAATTTTATTTATTTTTAAGTGGTGCTGAGGATCAAACTCAATGCCTCACATGTGCTAAGCAAGTTCTCTACCACTGAACTACAAACCCAGCTCCAACAACTGTATAGTTTTTAAAGATAATATGTAGGATTCACTGAGGTTTACCTCACTTCATTATTCCTCAAAACAAAAACATTTGAAAATATATCAATATCATTGATCTTATTATCAAACTAAGAAAGCAAACACCCATAGGAATATTTCAGTAGATACAGAAAAAACATTTGGAACAATCTAAAATCCACTCCTGATTAAATTTTCTTCTCAACAAATATGAAAAATCTCTGACTGACATCAGTCTTATTGGTGAAGGCCTGAATGTTTTCTTCCCCAAGGTAAGAAATAAGGCCAAGATGTCCACTCTCACCACTTCCATGCATCATCAGATAAACTCTGTCCTGTGCAACCAGGCAAGGAAGAGAACTAGAAGGCGTCAAGATCAGAAAGGAAGAAGTAAGGACCATTTTTTTTTTCCACAGCTAGCCTGATTTGTCTCATAGTAATATCTTATGAAAATGTATCAAAAAATTTCCAGAACTAAGTTTAGAAAGGGTGCAAGATATAATATCAATGTACAGAAGCCAATGAGTTTCAATATATTAGCAATATATTAGCAATCAGCTATCATTGTTATTAGCTCTCAATGTTCAGAAATTGAGGTTAAAAATCTTATCACTTACAATAACACCAAAATTATGAAATATTTAGAGTAGATATGACAAGCAATATGCTAAACCTCTCCATAGAAATTTAAATAAAAGGAGAGATATATTGTGTTCATGAGTTGAAAGACTCAAAATTGTTAAGATATCAGTTCTCTCTAATTTGGTTTGTAGATTGAGTAGAGTCTCAAAATGGAAAAATAAGCTCAGGGCTAACATTCTACTGATACATCTAAATTACACCAGAGAATTGGCTTGAGAAGAAAATATGGCTTTTGTAGCTACTCTGGTAGGTGCTTCCATAATACCCTGGGGTGCTTGGCTTTGCAAGCCTACCAGTTAAGTGAGACATCTACTTTTTTAATCTTGAAAAGGTATAACTTACTGAATGTTGTGGTTTGGATGTGATGTATACCTTCAATCCCCAGCACCACAAAAAACAAACAAATAAACAAACAACAATAACAACAAAGGGACTTTAGCTGTATTAAAACAACAACAACAACAACAACAACAAAAACTCTCCAGATTGTAAGTGTAGGGGTCCTTTCACTATTTCTCAAGATAAGAAAAACCTGTTTTAATCCAGGATATATGTCCTTCTTGTTTTCTTCATGTTCGCTTGAAAAGGAGTACTGAATAGTGTGTGTAGATTAGTCAGGAAGATATAATACAAAACAAAAATGAACAAACAAACAACAAAACAGCCAATGGGATACGAAAAGCCTTCATAAAACATCTGAGAAATTACCTATTTCCCTTTGCCTAGTCTATCCTGGTTCCCAGGGAGTCTCAGAGAAATGGAGAAAGTGGGGGGACCCTGTGATTAGCATATGGACAAATGGCCACCTCCTTGAATATCTCTCAAGTAGTTAGTGGGCACAGTTTTCCCTCACTTGGTTTCCTAAGGCTATTTTTTTTTAAGAGAGAGAGAGAGAGAGAGAGAGAGAGAGAGAGAGAATTTTTTAATTTTTATTTTTTAGTTTTTGGAGGGCACAACATCTTTGTTTGTATGTGGTGCTGAGGATCCAATCAGGCCGCACGCATGTCAGGAGAGCGCGCTACCGCTTGAGCCACATCCCCAGCCCCAAGGCTATTTCTTTTCTTTCTTTCTTTTTTTTTTTAAGATTTCTGAAGTTCCAGGAAAAAAAAATTCATATATCAGCATCATTGCTAATATTGCTGTTACAATTTAAGCCATTACTGGCAGTCTTGTGGAGCAAATAAGCAGGTAAGCTTTGAAGGAATTGTGCTTTTCTTCATAGGTGTCTTGGATTTTTAAAGAATGCTCCTTTATGTAGTTTTTATGTAGATATAGTCTAAAAATATGTAATTTGTTTCTCTAGACTACTACAGAGCAGGGATTTGTTAGAGATAAACTCTCTCTCTCACTCTCTCTCTCTCTCTCTCTCTCTCTCTCTCTCTCTCTCTCTCACACACACACACACACACACACACACACACACACACACACAAGAAGTATTTATATAATTCTGTATTGAATTCTATTAAAGGCCTTTAGTCTTCCACCTAAAGATCATTTGTCTTAGTCTATTCCTGCTGCTATAACAAAATATCTTGACTAGACAATTTATAAAGAACAGAATTTTATTTCTAAAAGTTCTGGAGACCAAGAAGCCAGCCCAGCATCAAGATGGCATGTTCAGTGACTGGGGAAGGTTTGCTCTTTGCTTCAAAGATGTCCCCTTGTTGTTCCATCCTCCCATGGCAGAACAGCAAAAAGGGGGCCAAACAGGATCCCTCAAGCCATTTGAATAAGGGCACTAATCTCCATTTCTAAGGACAAACCCCTGAAGACCTAATCACCTAATCACCTCTGTTAATATTATTGCCTGGAGGATTATGTTTCAATTTGAGTTTAGGAGGGACACAAACATTCAAATCACGGGAACAGTTTTCCTCAAATCCTGGAGGAGTACAGCCCCAGGCCAAAATTCTCTAGGTGGTTTGTGGTGTGTGTGTGTGTGTGTGTGTGTGTGTGTGTGTGTGTGTGTGTGTGTGTATGCGTGCCCGCACGCCACACAGAACTGGTGATTAAACCCAGGGTCTCTTGCATGCTGAGCCACATCTCCAGCACTTCATATTTACATAAACAGGGTTTCCCTAGGCTCCAACTTGCAATCCTCATAACAGCCTCTGAATCAGTGATCTTTCCTTCTGACCATAGACCTTTTGGTCTGGCAAAGCTTCATGGAGGAAGTGGCCTATCCTATCCCACATTTGGTGCACAGCCAGGGCACTGCAGTTTCTGGAGGGAGCTGCCATCAAAGACTCAGGGCCCACACCATTTGCTTATCTGCAAGCCTAGCCCAGGCATCTCAGCACAGAGGCCACCTTATATGGGGGCAGAGCTTGATTCAGGCACTCTTTTCCATTCTAACCCTAGCACTCCTCCCTCCTTTTTCCTCCTTCCTCCTCATTCATGGTTCCCTAAAACAGCCCATTTAATGTCACAATTGGAGGGTCTCCCCCAGACTGCACTAACCCACCTAATCCTTTTCCTTTTTCTTCTCACCTGCATTTTTGCAGTAAGTGAGCAAGTCTGGATTGTTACTCTCACTTTGGCTTCTCCTACTAATTGGCCACCTCCACACTTGGAGGCTTAGCAGCCTCTGCGTCTCCCACACACCTCAATTATTTGTGTGTGCAGAGATTCCCTCCTGTAGGGTGCTCTCAGCTCCCTTGTTGGACTCATAGTTTCCCTCTTTGGTTCTTTGGCCCTGGGGACTGAAAACCTGGAAGGTCTTTTCTAACTGTTGTCGCTGCTGGACCAGGTGCGGTCTTTCAAGGATGCATGCTTCCTCTTGGGTGGTCCATTGTGCCATGTGACTATTGCAGGTATTTCTGTTATCACCAAAGTTCTTCTAATCTGCTGTCTTGTCTGCTGGATGCAAATTCCCTCCCTCATTTATACCCAAACCATTATTGAGGTTCATAGCAGGGCTGCTTTGGTTACTGAAGGACTTCCGGTTCTACAGAATGGCTCTCTAGTTTTATTATATTAATATTTTTCTCTCCCTTGAACCCTGACACAATATAACTAGGGGAGAGCATAATCTGTATGATAGACATTTATTTTTCTCAAAATTACCCTTTCCCCAGTACAGCTCAGCCATGCTCTATCTGAGATGGGGAGAACATTTGGATAAGATCTTTCTAAACCATTGGTCCTGTTTGTTGACTCACTCAATCTCCATTCCATCCCCTAATTGGAGACCTTGGAAAAGCTAAAGCTCCATTTCCCCTGTGGTTCTTTACTCAAGACTCTGGACTCAAGACAGGGCTCATTAATTAGATACACTCACACACACCTTGGATGGTAGAAGTGTGGCAGGAACCATCCTCCAGCCAGCTTTAGATATTTCTGCTGGCAGGGAAATCACAGAAATTACAGCTGCTCTGCACTGGCAGTTTCCTACTTTCTGGACATGCAGAAACAGCTGCAGTAGCCAAATAGAGATGGAATGTGGTTCTGAATTCATAAGTCCAGCGATGGACTTAGAGGTTGCTGTGGCTGGCCTGCAAATTCAATTCTGTATATTTTTGTGTGTTGTTCCTGGAAATTCAGGTTAGAACGTTTTCTCAAGATCTTCCAGGAATTTGGGGAGCCCATAATTCCAGATTGTAAATCTTTGTGTTCTTAAAATACTCAGAGTAAATTCTGTTTCTTGTACTCATCCTCAATTGATAGACCACCCTTATCAGCAGACCTCTGGGACACAAAATTGTACTCAATGTGGAATACGTCTCTCCTCACCAGAACCCTGCCCATCCCATATCTCTATAAATATTTTTCGTTGGGTGTACTTTTTTCCTGCCCAGCAATGCATAGTTTATATCTTATGATGATTTTTAACTAACAAGATATACAGCTTAAAACTTTGGAAGGAGTTGCTAGAGAATCGTTGAAATCATTGTAAACTTCTTCTTTTATCATATTAACAAGAACTTCCCAGAAATCATTTGAACTTGGATTTCTCATTTGCCATGGTCTTTTACACATTTAAAAATTTGAAGAGTAGTTCAAGACAGCTTTGTGTCTTCTTAAAAACAACTGCAAGTGAAAACAAACATGCCCAGTGATTATTTGGGTGGATTCGATAATGTTTCAAATGATAACCTCCTCCAAGGTGAGCTCCATATGCTGCAAAAATCCATGAGTCTAGCTCTGCTGGAGAGAATCAGGAGCAAGATTGCTGAGTGCACACTTGATGCCTCTGCCAGTTTTTCAGATCTGTGGCCAGTGAGCCATTCTTCCTGGGAACTCCCTTAGGTATTTCTGCAGCAGCATCAAAGGAATTTTTACTATATGGTGCTATAGCCAATTAATTCAGAAGACTGAAAGTACAGCTTGAGACACTGGAATTTTTGACTGCAGAAGTCTCCTGCCAAGGTTTCCATTCTGGCACATTAAAATAACATGACTGCATCAGAAGGATACTACCCCCCCCACAAGAACCCCCCAGGCAAAAAGCAAGGAAGGCAAGGAGCTCCCTCTTCTTAGGTAGTAAAATGGTGTGAGGTTTTCAATTTTATGTAGTACTACTCTTTCAACACTATATATTTTCCAGTGGCATGAGTATTTTGACCACGTAACCTGTCTGCTCCATGATTTAAGCTGCAGCACTAACTTAATTACCTCAACCTGGCAAGTTCATTGCAGGAAGAGATCAGCACAAATGCTTAGCATAAACCAAAAGAGGTATTTGACTGCATGTTCATTGATGTCTTTGTTCTTTGCTCTGAGTTGGGAAAGGATGCTTCAGTGTTCTTCCAACAAGTCAAGGCTTATCTTCTGATTGCCATTTAGTAAGACCAAGAAAGCTCAACCAAATTGCAACTGTGGCCATTGGTAGTTAGCACTGGATAAAGCTTATACAAATGCTCCTCCACCCTACATTTCCTGTGAGAAGTGAGTGGTAGTATGTAATTTGTGAGCTGTCTTTCATGTGGGAGCAGATTATAGCTTCTCATCTCCTTGATGATGTTCCTCCTTGTGGACACATATATCTTAACCATCCATAATGCTGGTTGGCTTTGGGGGCAGAAAGCCTGAAAAGATTACTTTGAATAGTTTGCAACATGAATACAACTTAAGTATCACCCTGCCATTTCTGTATCTCAGAAGTGGGTGGAGGAAAACTGCAGGTGCATCTCTTTGCCAGAATATATAGTAACATATTTTTGGAAGATTGTATAATGTAGTGCCCATTATACCATAGGTTTCATGAGATAATTATGAAGCACTAAAGCAAATCAGCATACTAAACTGGTTGAATATGCTAACATTCTAATTTTGTATAGAGGGTGATTACTGTTATTATTATTTATAGAGTGCAGTAAGTGTACATAATGCTTCAGAAACAAGTAGGCAGACAAGGGCTCTACCCAGAGGTGCCTAAGTTCTAATTGCCTGAATTAGACAATGTAAATGAAAAAACACTACTCTGCAAAAGTAGGAGGAGATCAGCTGGAAAATAGGGTTAAAGAAATAGGTGTTTGTGAAGAAATGATGGATAAAAGCAAATGTTCTTTTCAACTTAGGTTGAAGCTGCTCTGTACAAGGCAAGAAGTATCAAAGTAGTGTCACTAAATCCATTTTAAAGTACTTCCTGAGTATTTTAAAGAAATTCTAACCAGTCCTGTAAATTCAGGGCTCCTTGACTTGCCCAGGTGGATTCCAATGTTCCTGAGCACAACTCAAAGGCAGTTCATAAGGAAAGGCAGAGACCGCAGGGCACAAGACCATAGGGTGGGTCATTAAGGGCAAGAATCAAGTCTGATAAGTGTCTGACTTTCTAAATCCATTCTGGCTGGGACTTCTCTTGCCTTCATAGCAGTGATGGGGGAAAATGAAAACTTTCTACTTGCAACGTTGTTTTCACATATAAGAAAATCTACTTAGAGGAGCATGCTCAACACTGAACAACCTACCTGTCAGGTATCTCCTCCCAAAACTTGAACTGGAAACAATGAATTGTCTCTTTACTATTGTTAATTAGGTTTATGACATGAATAGATAGATGTTCCTTGCTGTAAATAGAGTCCATTTAGAAAGCCTGTTCTATAAATCATAATAAGGCAGCAGATTTATTTTAAAATCTTGGTGAAGTATAATTATAACATATGAGCACATGTAAAAGTTAAATGTGATTATATGGGGAAATCCAGTTTTTATCATAAAATTACTGTTAATCTGGGATCATCTATAAAGTATTTGGTTATATAAATGCTTCCTCATTAACATTTTAGTAAAAAAATTCTAAATTACCTTTGGGAATGCCATGTGTAAATGTACTATATCAACTTTTTTTTTCAATCATGACATTTCTAAAATTTGAATGTTATCAGTTTAGGACTTTAACTTCTTAGAAAGAAATTGGCCGCTTGGATTTTTGTCTTAGGGGTTAACTTTGTCAGGATTAGAGGGCACTAGACAAGCAGTTCAAATACAAAGCTATTAATATATCATGAAGCATAAAATATTAAGAGCCAGCCTAAGTCCCGAGAGAAGTTGCAGGAAAATTCCAGTGTTTTATACCAAACTTGCTATGTTCTAAAAATAAGTTTTTAAAATTTTTTGGTCTGGTTTTCTCTATCATGAATTAATTTAGGCTTGTCTCAAATGTCTCTTTAGAAAAATACCTACATGATTGCATAGATTTATTAAATCATTTTATCATCTTTAAGTAATATATATTTGCATATTTATTTACCTACCTGGATAAATATATGTATACATACACACACATAAAAATATGCTAGAAGTTGTATAAGTAATATGTAAACTGTTTTTTAGGGGACATACAGGAAGCTAAGTACTATGTGAAATAAATTTTATTCTTGTTTTTTGTTATTGTTGTTGTTGTTTTGTTTTTTAATTTTTCTTTTCATTTCCTGTTGCAGAAAATGAGAAGCCACATCAAAGATACAGGGAGCTTATTTTGATATGGAGATAGCTTCTAGAAGCACAGAATTATGATTCTCCATAGTTGTGTTACCTAGTATTTGTGTTTGGCTCAGAAGCTTTAATGGCTATAGAGTATGTGAAGAAAAGCCACTATTGTATTAAAGTATACCTCCTGCTCCAACACAGAAACTTCCTACCCCGGCCTCAACAGAGCAGATCTGTTTCTTTTTTGTGACCATGATGCTCTGGCTTTATGGTAGCTGTGGATTGATACAGGTGTGTGTGTGTGTGTGTGTGTGTGTGTGTGTGTGTGTGTGTGTGTGTGGTGCAGGGAGGGGGTCCCTGTAATTGTCTGATAATTAAACTGCTTGGACATAGGTAGCCTGAGTGCAGTCATGTCGCATTGGCTTGGCCTGTGGGACTGTACTGAGAGTGCCTGAATCCTGGTTCTTCTCATATTCATTAGGGCACAGTCCAGGTAGGTTGAACTAACAAAGGTTCTTATCAGCAATGCCTATGCCAATTTAAAATTATGGGCTGCATTGTACACAGTGAGAAAAATATGTGTAATGCATTTTGGATAGTGCTTTTGATTTCCCCAAACCAAACGTTAAAACATGTAAATGTCAAAATGAACAAGAAAGAAATTCTAGTGATCAACTGGGCCATCAGTACTTATCCTTTAGAAAGTTGATTTTTTTTTCCCTCTCCTTCCCTTTCTTCTTTTCTCCTCTCCATCTTTTCCATTTCATATACATAAACATATGTAACATTGATATTGTATTTTATTTTATATAGTTTTAAATTAAATTTTATTGTTTACATTTGAGATTTGTAGCATGAGGGACTGGATACATATAGATAGTAAAATGGTTACTATAGTGAGGCAGATAACATACAATAACCCAGTTGTTATTTTTGTGACAACAGCAGCCAAAAATCTACTATTTAACAAATCCCTAATATTATACAATTTTATCCTCATGTTGCATATTCAATCTCTAAACTTGTTCAGCCTACACGTATGCTATTTTGTTTTCTTTGACCTATATCTCATTTTCTTTCCCCTTCCCCATATGGAAACCACTATTTCATTCTCTGTACTGAGCTCTCCTTTTGGAAACAAAACAAAACAAAACACTTCAACTATATTCATGTGAATATGTTTTATTGTATATGTGAAACCATGCAATACTTTCCATTCTACCACTGGTTTATTGAACATAGCATAATGACCTCCAGTCCTATCCATGTTGTGACAAATGACAGAATTTCTTTTTTTAAGATTGACTTGTATGTTCAGCCAGAGGAAGAAGAAGCTATGCTCCATTTGTGTACAATGTGTCAAAATACATTCTACTGTCATGTATAACTAATTAGAACAAATAAAAAAAAGAAAAGAGAAGGTGTCTTCTTGGAAATAGTTAAACAGGCTGAATTAGGGAAAGTCATCAGATTCAGAAGTTTTAAGACTATACTTCCTACTCTTTTGTATTTATGAACCAATATAAGCATTAAAAATATTTGGGAATGACAAATATTTTTATATTTTATATTCCCAAGGTGTATATTTTCCTTATGGGTTTTCCATGTAATGCCATTAAAACAACTAAAAAAAAGTTGAACAATATTCCATTGTATAAATACCACTATTTCTTTGCCTATTCATCTGCAATAGATATTTAGATTGTTTCTATTACTTAGATATTGTGGATAATGTTGCAATGAACATTGAAGACTAGATTTCTTTACGAGGTAGGGATTTCATTCTTTGTCCATATAATCAGAAGAGAAATTGATAGATCACAGGGTAGTTCTATTTTTAATTTCTTTAGGAACATCTATACCGTTTTCTACAATGGTTGTACCAATTTACATTTCCACCAACAGTGTACAAAGGTCTACTTTTTTCCATTTCCCTATCTACATTTGTTGTCTGTCTTTTTGATAATGGCCATTCTAACAGGTGTGAGGTGATTTCTCAGAGTGTTTTTAGTTTGCATTTCCCTTATGATTGATTATGTTGACTATCTTTTCACATACCTTCTGGCCATTTTTATGTCTTCTTTGGACATAAAAGAAGGTCCTTTGTTCACTTTTTAATTGGGTCATTTATTTTTCTGCTACTGAGTTTTAAGTGTTCTTTAAAAATTTTGGATATTAACCCTTTATTAGATATGTGGTTTGCAAACATTTTTCATTTTGTTGGTTGTTTCCCTTGTTGTGCACAAGGTTTTGGGTTTGTTGTAGACTCTGTATTTATGCTTGCTTTTGTAGCCTGAGCTTTTGATGTGATATCCAAAAAAATTCATTGCCAAAGTCAATTTAAAGGAGCCTTCCCCTTCTGATCTCTTTTTGGACTTTTATAGCTTTGGGCCTTTCATTTAGGTCTTTTGTCCATTTTTTAGCATAAAAAAGGGTCCCATTTATTTTTCTTTTTAATGTAGGATCCAGTTTTCCCAGCACCATTTATTAAAGTGACTGTTTCTCATTGTGTGCTTTTGGTGTCCTTGTTGATAATTATTTGACCATTAAAAAAAAAAAATCATTTCCAGGCTTTGATTTTTTGTTGCATTGGTCTGTGCTTCTGTTTTTATGCGTGTCCCTGTAAAAACTGATTTTAAAATGTGGTTATTTTGTATTCTTTATAGAAACAGTCTAGTAACAGATATTTATTAAGTGCTTGCCATTGACCAGGCACTGGCCTGGGTCCTAAGAAAAGCAAACAAAAATTCCTGCCCTGGAGGAGCTTGTAAGTTTAAAAGGAAAGCAGAGATAAAAACAACCCATCGGGTTAGAATGTAAAAAAAGAGTTATCTTGGAGGTGTGGACAGAATGCAAAGGGAAATAAGGGAAGGAGCAGGAGCACTTAGGCCTGCCACATCAGGTAGCCATTATTTACTGTGGTTATGTCAGCCAGACTGTCATACTTGCTAATAGAGAGTCACTAACTTACTGCCTTGAACACTTGAAGCAAAACTGTGACCCAACTTAGAAGGTTTATAGCTGCCACTTCACAATTTTGTTTTCAAATCATTCCTTTTAATTCGTCAATGACTTGCTGATTCCCACACTATTAATATGAACTAGCATTTTCAGGGAACAGTGACTCCTACTGAGGAATTAACTGCTTTCAAAACATGCATAACTGGGATCTAGTTATATAATTGCTCATGATGTCAGAGTGCTTTCAAATTTGAAGAAATAGGACGGTTACAGAAGGACCTAATGACCCCATGTCCTTCTCTAATATTCCCTTGTTCTATTTAGGAACATGGTGTATCTTTACTCATTTTAATTACTATTTATTTGTGAAATCCAGATCACAGTTAAGAGTATCTGTAATTTTGCCCAATTAGCTAAAATTCTAATTTTCAAATGTGGGAACTCCTAAGGTTATTAAATCTATGACAATTTAGACCAGGATTCCAGACTTGTTTCTATTTTTTTTTTAATTAAACTTCCACTGGAGAATTGAGATTGTAATACAACTTTCAGCTGCTTTGTTCAGATCTGATCCTACTCTGGTCACTTTAGAAAGTTCAAGTTATAAAGAACATTGTTTATGAACTGGGAATATTTTCTTCCTTTCATGTCCCCCGTCCTAGTTCCACCCTTCAGAAAGTTATTTTAATGAATAAGAGTATCTCGGCGATTAAATGGTGTTTGTTTTCAAGAAGGAAGACGCTTGCAGTTAAAACGGCTGTCACTCAACAGGGGCAAAAATCGCTGGCTGTGCGGGCGGTCACTGCAGAGCGCACCTGACGCCTCGCTGCTGGCAGCCGATTTGGCCTGGGCTGGCGCGCATTGCACATTTTGCTCCCGCTGGGGTGCGGCAGGCAAAGGGCCCGCAGCTCCAGCCTGGGCACTCAGCAGCCCCGGGAGGGGTGCGCTGCAGGCGCACAGAGCCAAGCACTCTGCTCCAAGGTTGCGGGTAAGGCACAAACGCTCCAAGAACAACAACGTTTAACCACTCCAGAACCACCTAAAGCGCCTTCGTTTGGCGCCTCCGCAGAAAGTCTCTTTTATTTTTTGGCTCTTAGGACAATTTCAGTTGACGAGGAAAGTTGGGTGGCTACGTAGATAGGTATCTTTGGAACACAGGTCCTGGAGAGCGGCAAAGACTCAAATGGTGACCTCACCCTGATGACCTTAAGGGAAATCTTTCCCGGAGTTCTCACCACCGCGGCCTCAGACACAGGACCGAAGGGCGGGGCCTCACGCACCTGGAGCCCAGCCTTGGCCTTGACCCCTTTAGCTGGCTAGGGGTGCTTCCGCCCAGCTTCTGGCAGAAACACTCCCTCAGGTTCACACCGGGAGAAACTGGGTGCGGAAAGCCAGCCACTTTGCTTTCTTTGCAGCAACTTGTCAGTAGTCAGCGGTAAGAGGACTCGCTTGACTCCTCAAAGGACTCGCTCTCGGGAATTTGCAAGCACGAGTGGAGGCCGAGAGGATCCTGAGAACATCCCAACATCCGATCCCCTGCTACAGGAGCGTGACTGTCAACTCTCCCATAAGGTCTACTCCCTGTTCCTCCTAAAGCTCCAGCGCAGCTTTTTGAAAGGCGTCCTTTGCATCCTCCAACTTTGGGAAAAGAGTGCCCAACTCCCGCATTTCCATCGCCCTGGCTTCGAGAATCCATTCCCACGTCCAAACTCAACGTCCCTAGTATTCCCGCCCCAACCTGAAAGCGAGCGCCCCCGGCTGTTCACCGCAAACCCTCAGCGACTGTTTGTAGAGAGCTGTTTCAGGCTTCTCTCAGAATCCCGCGGCCGTTCCAATCCGTCCCCGGCCCTGAGGGGCACACGCGCGCGTGCACGCGCGCGCGCGCGCGCACACACACACACACACACACACACTCACTCCTGCTTACACTCACTTGTCCTCGCTCTCTGCACTCCACCCGCCGCGCCGCTCCTCCGCTGGAGTGGGGGGGGGGCGGGCGGGGGGTGTAGGTGACGTCAGGACTGCAGTCCCGAGGAGAGCGGCTGGAGAGGACTGCGCGCTCTTAGCCAAGGAAGCTGGAGGCGCACTCAGGCAGCCGCGGCTCCCGCGCTCCTCCCTCTCCTCTGCACCCGCTGTCACGCTGCTCACCCTCAGAACCGCGCCAGCTACCAGGTGAATTGAAAGTCGTTTCCGGGGGAGGACGGAGAGGGTGCTGCAGTCCTGGCATGCACTAAAACTGCAAGTCGGACAGAAACAACCCAGCAGAGGAGCTGAGCGCGCGGCGCTGAGCGCAGCATCCCGGGGCGAAGGCTGCCACTGTTCAGCCGGCAGCCAAGCGCGGCGGCCAGACCTCCGCCCCGCACTCCGGCCCGGGGCTCGCTCGCTGGAGACAGACTCCTTTCCCTTCTTGCGCATTTCGCAGCTGCGCTGGTGTGGGGAATGCGAGCGTGGTGGCTCCTTGTCGCCACGGAGCAGCTGCCGGTGCTAGAGCGAGCAGAGGCGAGGGGGCGGCAGCCTCGGCCCGAAGTAAGTGCAGCAGAAGTTTGCGTCGGTTCCCCTGCTGCTCCCCCTGCGCGAGTGGGAGGCACGTCTCCTCCCCTCATTCTCTAAGGAAACTGAGGGGAGACTTACAAGGGAGCCTTATACAGGAGAGAAATTGAGCATTTCCAGAGGGGGCAAGCACCAGGAGTGGGAAGGGAGGGAGGGGTCCTGGTGGGACCATGGGTATCAAAGGAGGAGACCCTTAATTGGGTTGAGGGACTGGAGAAGAACTCGACCCCGCGATCCCAGGTAGTTGTTTTGGAGGAGCTAAGGTTGAGATTGTCACGCCTCTTCTGGTGACCTTGGCATGCTCCCCTAGAGTGCCGAGCCAGGGGGTTAGGGGAGGCTGGAAACGGGTGCGATCAGGCTGTTGCCTTGCTTCTTGGGCTGCGCTGAAGGCGTCGTGCTTCGTGACAGCTGGAAGACGGGACAAGAGGAGAAGCTGGCTTGGAGGCAGCAGGGCTGTAGGGTGGGGATGCAGAAGAGTCTGAACCCAGGGTCTCAGAGTGGAGTGGGTGGTCCGGACCCTTTGAGGCTCACCAGTCTCGACGGGGGCGATAGAGATCTAGGAAGAAGGCAAATGTGATGCTTCGGGTTCTTGCAGTCGATGTTGGGCGCCTTTCAGGGTTCAATCGCTGATTCTTGTAATTGGGCGGCTTCTCTGAGAACAACAGAGCTCAGGAGAGCCGAGTGACCGGCAGGGGCCGCGAGCCTTCAGGTTGCCCTTCCTGCCCGCTGCTCTTCCCGCGTTTCCACCGGTCTCTTGGAGCCCTCAGACTGCAAGAGCAGGGCGAGACCGGATCTGCTCAAGAACCCTGGGCATTCTGCTGACTTGTCCTCAGTGCACGATGAGCTCTTTTTGGCTGCTTCTTCAGTAACAGAATTTCCCCAAGGAGGTTTTATTCCTGAACTGACAAACTTCTAAATGGTTTAAAAAGAAAAAAAGTTCATGAAAGCTGCACTCCTTCTAGGGTCAGAGTCTTAGAGAAGGCAGGGAAGCTAGGAACTGGTCTCACCTAAGAAGGGGTCTCTGGGAAATTTATATTATATGCGATGAAATGATTCCAGGAAGGCAGAGAAACCATATTCTCTGGAAGACTATCTGTGCCTAGGAATTGGAAATCCCACTTAGCTTTTGATACCAAGGGTGCCAGTTTGGGGAAAGGGGGAAGACAATTAGTCAAAACTCACAAATTAGATTCCAGTGAATTTAAGTTATTTATAACAGATACTGGTCACTCAATTCATTCATTCCTTCCTTCCTTCCTTCCTTCCTTCCTTCCTTCCTTCCTTCCTTCCTCCCTCCCTCCCTTCCTTCCTTCCTTCCTTCCTTCCTTCCTTCCTTCCTTCCTTCCTTCCATACACCCTAAACACTTTGTAGGGCCAAACTATTTGGTAGGCATTGTGTTAGATGCTGGGACAACAGAAATGACTGATCTGTGGTCCCAGCACTCTGAGGGCTTGCAGTCCATGAAAGAAGTGGTCTGGAAAGAAAATGGAAAAAAATATATGTGCCACAGTGAGGGGACAGGTGTTAACTGGTTTTAACTACAAGGACTCACTCCATTTCATTAATCATGTGGCCCAATGTCTACTAGATTGTATTCTCCTTGAAGCAGAGAAACTGTCATTCATTTTTGAAGCCCAAAGAACAACACTGTGCCAGGCACACAGAGGTACTGAATGAATGGATGGATGGACTTAAATGAATGAATGGATGGATGAATAAGTCATAGTTCAAAGTGTCATAGAAAAGGTGTCATGCTGGAGAGACAGGATAAGAAGGAAGAGAATGAGCTGAAAGAGAAGAAGTAAAGGCAACTGGAGAGGGCTAGATAGGGTTCTTAAATATTTGAAAGTATACATTCTTCAACAAACAAGCTTTGTTTTCCATTTTCAAACAATGGACATTATCAGCAGCCAACTCCGTTTCCTATCTATGAGATGCCTACATCTCTGCAGATATTCAGATTATAGATAACATTTATTAGAGCAGTTTATCTGTTAACTTGCCATGAAGAGGTCATAAAACAATGCTCATATGGATATGTTGATAATATGAGTTGGATGTGTCTAGCACAATGGGACAGATTGGAAAAAATATTTTAGAATCACCAAAAAATAACTCCTTCACACATCTAGTAATATACTTAATGTGCACATTTCCACCCTTTGTAATTTAAACTGGATTAAAAGATTTATATCCAGATTTTACCCATGAAGATTAAACACGTGTATGCAAGACTTTGCTTGGTTAATGAATGGAGCCCAAGTTAGGGTTGTCATGTAGAAGGCAGCAAATTCCTAGGTGACTGATGAGGGTTTTCTCCCTCCTTAATTTCATTTTATGTGTGTGTGTGTGTGTGTGTGTGTGTGTGTGTGTTTACCAGAATGCTAAAGTTCATGTAAACTAAACTATTTACTTTTCATTGCTTTTTTGATATTTATCAATTATATTAACAACTCAGTAATTTGAATCAAGAATTTATAGGCAGTGAAGCTGGTTTTAGTTATTGGAACCTTCTCAGTGCTATGTGATTTTTATGATTCGGGATATTTGTAGAATTTTTGTAAACCTTGTTTTCTCTATAAAATAAGATGATTTTACTTATGTGATTTCACTAGATATTGAAATTCAGAATATATCAATGTAAAGTACTACTTATTTTGGTACTTTGTATTCTGTAATATTAATTTAGTATACCAACATTGACAAGAAATGTGTAATCAATGAATAGAAAAAAATCCTATATGTTCCACTATTAAGGATTTTGCAGGTATTTTAAGACATTATCAGAGTTCTAGGAAAAGTATTGTGATTATGGATGATTTATGGTGGCTTAAAAATTATATTTTATGTAAAAAATATTTCAGAGATACTCATAAATGGTATCTAAACTCTGGGATGTTTCTTCTGTTGTAGATATTTGATTTGGACTATTTCCAGAACTGTACTCTTAGATCAAATGGCCATTTGAATGAGTCTTGCAGATTTGGTAACAAGTATGTTCTGGGGGAAAGAAGTATATTTTGGAAATATAGTTAGGGTACAGAAATGCTAAGGTTTTTAGGAGTGTACTGTCACAAATTGCCAAGATTGGAAATTATTTAGCTTTATTTTATCAGATGAGAAAACTGGGGTCTAGAATGGTAAGGGGGGGGTCTACATTTCTCAGGATCACATTGAAATGTGTAAGAATCCTCTGTTTTGCAAATTGTAGGCTTGGGAGGGTATCTAAAACCTGGAGTAATTTAATGGACTTGCTGTCCTTGGACTTCAACTTCAACTTTCTCCCGCCCATCTTCCTTTCTTTTCTTCCTTCTTTCCTTTCTTTTTTGGTGCTGGGGATGGAACCCAGTTGTCTTACACATGCTAGGCTTCTTTTCTGTCATTTTTTTTTTCTGGTTCATGCCTTCCTCCTATCTTCATCTCTGAAAGGACCATCTGCCCAGCTGCTACCCCCTCACTCTCACAGCTCCTGCTGCCTTCTTAGGTTCTTCAGAAGACAGAGCGGAAAAAGACTTGGTAAGGATCCATGGCTCCTAGTCTACTCATAGATGTGGTCCTACACCTGTGGAGGAAATGAAGCTTGGGTTGGGTGCTCCCCACATCGTCCTTACATTTTGACACTAATAGGCACTAAAGAACCACAGTTTCAGATCCAGAAGGAGCTTTTGAGATCATCTTAGTCCAAACCCATCATCTTACAGATGAGGAAACTTGGTCCAGGAAATGTTGCAACAGTCATATCACAGCCATTGTGGGGGAATTCCATGGATTCTGTTCTTCCTCCCATAGGTTGCTTGTGTTTTCTGTCTCTACTGAATGGCAAGTGAACGGCACTAACATTCAATTACTCTATGGCATAGGCTGTGGGCTCTGAAGGACGCAACCTGCGTTCATGTTCCAACCCTCTCTCTCCCCAGCTATTCAATCATGAGCAAGTTACTTAAGTTGTCCAACACCTTTGCTTCTTTAGTAATTTTTTTTTGTTTTATAGGTTATTGCCTATCCATAGGTATAGATATATTTGCTTAAGCTTTAAATCATAAAGCTTTAAGCTCTAGATCGTATATTTTTACACAGGAGGGAAATAGCACACAGTTTGGCACACAGTGCACACTAAATAAATATTTGTTGAATAAAGGAATGAATGAACAAGAGAGTGAATGAGTAAAAGAATGATCTTTGAAGGAAAATCAAATCTTAATCACAAGAGCCACACCCTTTTGCAGATTCCATATCTGATGTGCCTTAATGTTCCTTTTGTCAACATCACTTTCTGGATAGGTGAGACCCTGATGTACTTGCATCCCAAACTTGCTACTTCTCTGTTTTCCTCTTAGTAAAACAACAACAACAACAACAACAAAGTGACAGATACTTTTATTTGGGCCAAAACCCCTGGACTAATCCTTGATTCCTCTTTTTCTCCCAGCTAGCATTTAATCGATTAGCAAATTCTGCAAAGGAACATTTGTGGTATATTGCAAAGCTGACCAGTTCTCACGACTTCCCTGGCCATGCTTGCATGATTTCTCAGGATTATTGCAATCTCTTCCTAATTTCTCTCTCTGTCCAATTCTTGTACCACTTCACAGTCTCGATTCCACAGACACCAGAGAAATACTACCAAGACACAAGCCAGACCAGGAAACTCTTCTGCTTGCATTTTACAGTGTCTTCCCATCTATCTCTCACAGTAAAAGAGATCGACCTTACACCTAGCTGTAAGGTTCTATAATACCTGGCCACTTCCAGTCCTTCAGAGTTCTTCTACATCCTCCTTAATCACCATGAGTCCCCCACACTGACCTCCTTCCTGTTCCTTTAACATACCACACTTGTTCTCATCTAAGCAACTCTCAATTCTCTGTACCTTTGATCTGGAATGTTCTTCCCCAGATACCTGCTTGACCTCATTCCTTCACTTCCTTCCAATCTTTTCTCCAATGTAACTTCTCAATGAGGTCTTTCTTGGCTAATCCATTTTAAACTATATCTTCTAACTCTTTATTCTACTTTCTGACATAAATGATCTTTTTAGACATTGAAATTAAAAACATATACATTTTACTCACTTAAGTTTTTTTTTCTCCTCCACTAAGACCATGAAGGAGAGATTTTTATCTGTTTTATTCATTCATGTACCCCTAGGGCTTTAAATGCATAGCAGATAGTGGGTGTTCTTCCAATATGTGTTGAAAAAATAAATGGATATAGAGTGGAAATTGTATCTTAGGGTCTTGTTAGATCAGATAAAGCAATGTGTGTTGAGGCTTAGCAGGGTGTCTGGCATATATTTAATTAGTATAGGGGGTGATGATGATGAGGAGGATCATGATATCATCTATGATATTCTGGCGTGTTAGTTCCTCTCTTGATCAGATTTGTATTCAGAGGCAAAACTCTTCCAGAATCTTCAGATATTATTTTTTGGACATGACCTTGAAGAACCCTTATGTGCTTCTGGAAATAATTAAGAGCTAGATGAAATCGTCTCTTCAAGATATAGTCTAGTCCTTCTGTCCTAGGGCTTTTGGAAAGTTGCATTTGTACATTTTGTCCTCGAGTTAAAGTACTACATTCTCACCATGAGGTAAGCAAAAGGAAAACTCAACAGCAAGGGACAAGAACATTGTGTCAAATCTCCCGTATTTCTCCAGTGTCTGTGGAATCGAGACTGTGAGGTGGTACAAGAATTAGACAAAGAGAGAAGTTAAGAAGCCATTGCAATAATCCTGAAAAATCATGCAAGCATGGCAAGGGAAATTGTGAGAACTGGTCAGCTTTGCAATATATCATAAATGTTCCTTTGCAGAATTTGCTAATCGATTGAATGCTAGCTGGGAGAAAAAGAGGAATCAAGGATTAGTCCAGGGGTTTTGGCCCAAATAAAAGGATCTGTCACTTACTGAGAGGAAAACAGAGAAATAGCAAGCTTAGGATGCAAGAACATCAGGGTTTCACCTATCCATGCAAGTTCTTTTCTATCAGGGGAAGGATCCTCTTCTCCTAAGAGATCACATCCCATTTCTTAAATGGTAGTGGAAGTGGGAGGCTGGGAATAGTGGCCTCCCAGAGGCCAAAGGTGAAAATCATGGTCTAACTAAAATCACATGCATATTTCTAGAACATTACTTCTTAATGAAGTTACCTTGTTGAGTTAGGATTAAGAACAGAAAGATGAGAGGGAGGAGAAACGAAGAGAGAGTCTTCTTGGATCAGCTAGTTGGCCACCTAAATTGATTTTGACACATGTCCCTGTCCCTTGCTGTTGAGTTTTCCTTTTGCTTGTCTTAACACAAAAGTTCTCACTGGTTGCCTCCAATGAACAACTTATTTTAGCTGAGACCTGGCAAATTTTAGCTGAGGAGGAGTTGTGAGGCCATATCAATTAACCAATGAAGCATTGCATTAAAAAATTAAAATGAAATAAAATGGCTTCTGTAAATTCATCCCTAGGGTAGGAATGGCCTATGTGCTAAATAAAAAGTTCTTAATTGCTTAATAATGGGCTCTACCTGTTTAAGTGCACTGTGGAAGCGCTAATAGGAAATTCTTATGGTTCTACCAGGATATTGTGCTCACGTGTTAAAGTTCGGCACCCTGTTATATTTTCATATAAATGACCACACTAAACTGTACAGCTCGCAATTTCTTCGAACTCAAAGCAGTCATATTAAAAAAATGGACTTAACAGGTAATGCTTTCAGCTCTGTGGATTCATAATGGTTTGACCTCACCAGAGAAAAACATTCTGTTGTGCCCATTTTTCACTCTAGGAATAGAAAGAGAGCTTTGGGTATAGTACTTTCAGGTTTCCAGTTCTGTTCTTAGCATGCTCTGTAACCTTGTCCAATTTCCATTAGTTTAGAGTCACTTTTCTGGAGCCAGGAAAAGTTACCACAGCAGCAAAAATGGGGCCAACAACCTTGAACTATATCCATGAGAAATCTATTTTCTTTTAACTGTAAAAGAGATGAGGCCAAAACATCTCTTTAGGGAAGATAGAGAGAGAGAGGGGGGGGGGAGAGGGAGAGAGAGAGAAGTGGAGAGAAAGAGAGATTTGGGGAGGAGATGGAATCTGTACTCTAGGGTAGAAATACAAATTATCATAATAATAAAAAGAAAGAGGAAGTGAATTTTAGCTTTCCAAACAACTGTACACATTTTTTTTTCCTATCTAGTTCACAAACACGTTTTGTCCTCAATGTTCTTCACAAGTAGGTTGTTTGGAACTTTTTTTTTCTTGTAGAAACAACATTGCATGTGGAATTTAGGTTCTCAGCTGCCTTGGGATAAACCTGTTTAATTAATTTCTGAGCATTAAAAAAATAACACTGTAGTTTGCTTCCTCATATGGAAAAACAAACCTTAATGAAATAAAATTAATGAATAAATAATAAATTAATTAATTAAACCCTAATTTCCATCACATCATACCATGATCTAGATTGGCATGTTTTGTATATAATCTCTCTCAACTGCCGCAGTCTGGCTGGGCACAAATCACGAGCCACTCAAGCAGGAACAATGCCCCCTACGCTCCCGGGAAGATTGCCGACTGACCCACGCGACTCACGCAGCGGCGTTCTCCCAGACTCGAACAGGAAGTCCCTCCTCCAGAATTCCCTCCTACCGCACTTCCCCAACCAATGGGAACTCTCCAGGAGTCCCGTAGCAGACCCAGGTGGACAGCAGTAGTCCAATATCCATAAGAATACAGATCTTAACATAATCTTATCATCTCAAAGGCTTGCTGGAGTCACCTTTCAACCAAAAATGCCATGCATCATATTACTTGGCTGTGGCTCTTAGCACTCAACTCCTTGCTGATTTGTTCAATAGAAGAATGAAAATCTATATATAAATATATGCACACATACACACACATATATCTGTATGATGCATACTTAAAATGTAATATAGGTACTCTACCAAATAGGCAGTATTGGATTCCTTTTATTTGTTCTCTTTTTACAAGCAAGCTTATACAATGAATGATATTAAACTAATAAAGTGCAAATAAATGAAATCAACATTAAGTTCATAGATAGACATCAGTGAGAATTAAGACCCCTGTAAGGCAAATCTCTGTATTTGTACATCCATCAGTGTACTCATGGTCTAAGAGGGTATGGGATGCCCTCCTAGCCTAGCCACCCACCTGTGGTTTTTCCTGGGAACTCTTTATTTTTTATATATGTATATTTTAAAATTTATTGGCTTTTTTCAGTTATACACGGCAGCAGAATCCATTTTGATATAATTATATAAGCATGGAGTATATCTTTTTCTGGTTAGAGTCCCATTCTTAGGGATATACGTGGTGGTGGGATTCACTGTGTGGTTTTCATATATGTACATGGGAAAAATATGTCAGATTCATTCCACTCTCCTTCCTTTGTCTATCCTCTCTCCTTTCTCTCCATCCCCCATTGTATAATCTACTGCACTTCTGTTCTTCCCCTTACCACCCCCTCATTTTGAGTTAATTTCCATATATCTGAGAAAACATTTGACCTTTGGATTTTTGGAACTGGTTTATTTCACTTAGCATGATCATCTCCATATCTATCCATTTGCTGGAAAATGTCATAAAGTCATTCTTCTTTATGGTTGAGTAACACTCCATTATGTAGATATACCACATTTTCATTATTCATTCCTTTATTGAAGGGCACCTAGTTTAGTTCCATAGCTTAGCTATTGTGAATTGAGCTGCTACAAACATTGATGTGGCTGAGTCACTGTATAATGCTGATTTTAAATTATTTGGGTGTATACCGAGGAGTATGGTGATTCCATTCCAAGTTTTCTGAGGAATCTCCATACTGCTTTCCATAATGGTTGCACCAGTTTGCAGTCCCATCAGCAGCATGTGAGTGTACCTTTTCCCCCATACCTCACCAACATTTATTGTTACTTGTAGTCTTGATAATTGTCATTCTGACTGGAGTGAGATAAAATCTCAGTGTAGTTTTAATTTGCATGTCTCTAATTGCTCAAGATATTGAACATTTTTTCATATATTTGTTTCTTCTGGGAAGTGTGTGTTTAGTTCCTTTGCCCATTTATTGATTTTTTTTTTTAGTGTTAAGTTTCTTGACTTCTTTATGTATCCTGGAAATTGGTGCTCTATCTGAGGTGCAGGTGGCAAAGATTTTCTCCCATTTTTCTAGGCCCTCTCTTCATGTTCTTGATTGTTTCCTTTGCTTTTCAGTTTGATGCCATCCCATTTATTGATTACTAATTTCACTTCTTGCATATTTAGGGGTCTTATTAAGGAAGTCAGTTTGCTGGACCCTTTTTGCACAAAACAAAGGTGATTAGCCTGTTGGAAACTTGCTGAGAGTTCTGATTCTAGTTTCCCCTCTCACCTGTTGGATGCTGTTAGATACAATACTTCTTTTCAGTAGAGACAAAGCAGTGCTTATTTCCTTTCTTTTTATTTCTCCTTCCCTCCTTCTTGCTGATCTTCTTTATTTCTTCTTCATTTTGGCCTCAATCTGTGGTTTTCTACATTTTGACCTCTGCGTTCTGGTCTTTTTAATGCCTTCATAGAAAGTATGACCAGTTCTCCCCCTAGTGGTGATCCTGAAATCTTCCTTCCGTGTCCTGGTTAATGCCCAACTAGGTTTCATTTGCTGCTGTCCTAGCATGAGGTCTGGTCGATGCTTTTCCTTATAGCAGTCTCCAGAGATGGGGGAGTGGAGATTCTGTTGGTCACTGATGTGCACTGATGTGCACCCTAGCAGAGAAAGTACGGAGGGGGGAACTATCAGAGAGTCACTGTGAGCATCAGGAGGGACTCAGACATTACCCCATGCACTTCCCTATCCACCCCTAGTTTTGCACTGTGGCTTCCATCTGCATACTCCCTCTGGATCAAAAATCTGGTTCAAAGCTTCTTCCCTGCCTTCTGCCTTCTGAAAAGTACAAAGATGAGATTTTCAGAAGGTTTTTATTTAGAAACGTGCTGACTCTATTGGAGGAAAAAGCCTTGATTTGTAGGGTTTGTCAATTTCTGTGCTGTTAGTATTTTTTATAGTAGCCAATTCCAGCACACCATCAACTGACTTGCAAAACTCTTTAAAATTTAAGAATTGGCTGTCATGAATCTGTGCAAGCTGTCTCCTGCCCTCTACTAGTTTTATTGTCAACAATTACATAAAAGAAAGACAAAGTTTCCCCCGTCCTCCCTCTTCCACTGCCCTTTTTCAGTTGATAAATAGAGAGAAAATAAAAGTTATGGATCAGGGGGGTCAGCAACCTTGTTCTATAAAGGGTCGGGGAGTAAATAAATATTTTAGATTCTGCAGTCCACATTTGGTTTTTGTCACACATTGTAAAACACAATGCTTCAAAAATGTACAAACTATTCTTAGCTAAAAGACTGTTCAAAAACAAAAACAAACAAACAAAAAAACAGGTTGAGTGTTAAATTGGGTCTGTGGGTCTCAAATTGCTGATCTTTGAAACAGATGATTAAAGTGGACATCCGAATTTCAGAGGACTGGTATAATGTGTGTGGGTTTCTGCATTTCAGAGAAAAAGTCCAGACTGAACGAGATGATGCTGAGCATTCACTGTAGACCCCACACAGGCTTGGGTCTCTGTGGGGACAATGAACTCCGTGAGGGTTGGGATAGGAAGGTGTGAGGACACTGAAGATTCTGAGCTCAATGGTGAATAAGAAGAATATGATCACAAAGTAGTATTTTTTCTTCTCATTTCTTTTTTAGAAATAGTTTTACTGAACCGGGTGCAGCAGCTCATGCCTGTAATCCCCATGGCCCCCCCGGGAGGCTGAGGCAGGAGGATCACAAGTTCAAAGCCAGTCTCAGCAACTTAGTGAGGCTCTAAGCAGTGTAGCCAGACCCTGTCTCAAAATAACATACAGGGGTTGGGGTTGCAGCTCAGTGGTACAGCCCTTGCTTAGCATGTGTGAGGCGCTGGGTTCGATCCTCAGCGCCTCATATAAATAAATAAATAAATATCCCTTGACAACTAAAAATATATTTTAAAAATTAAAATTAAAAAATAGTAAAATATAGAAAAGGGCTGGGAATGTGGCTCAGTAGGAAAGTGCCCCTGAGTTCAATCCCTTGTACCAAAACAAAGCACAGAGTTAAAAAATCCATCCATGTAAAGTTCTTTAAAAATATATTCATAAAATTGTGCGACTATCACATTTCCTCCCCCACCCTCAGAAGAAACTGCCACACTCAATAGCAGTCAATCACCACACCTTTTTTACAGTCCATCGCCCTCCCACCCCTCCCTGGCAACCACTAATCTACCTTCTGTCTATGTGGATTTGCCTATCCTGGACATTTCATATGACTAGATACAATATGTGGCTTTTTGTGGTGGCTTTTTTTTTTTGCTTGGCATAATGTTTTCAAGTTCAGTGTTTCATGTTGTAGTACACATCACTACTTTTCTTTTTATGTAGACTACAATAGACTGCAGTGACAGTATTGTAGGGATATGCCAAATACCATTTGTCCATTTATCAATTGATGGACAATTGGATTGTTTCCAAATTTTGGCTTTTATGAATAATGCGCTTATGAAGATGCTTGTACAAGTCTTTGTGTAGAGATATGTATTCATTTATCCTGGGTAGACACCTTGGAGTGGAGTTTTGGGGTAACAGGGTAAGTATATTTAATATTTTGAGGAATTGCCAAACTGGTCTTCACAGCAGCTGTATCATCCTATATTCCCATCAGTAATGTATGAGGGTTCCATTTTCCCCACATCCTCCCCCACATCCTCACCAATGCTTTTGTCTTCTTTTTATTATTACTGTCCTAATAACTGTAAAGTAGTATCTTTTTTTTTTTTTTCGGTACTGGGGATTGAACTCAGGGCTTTGTGCATGTGAGGCATGCACTCTACCAACTGAGCTATATCCCCAGCCCCAGAAGTAGTATCTTATGGTTCTGATTAGCACTGCTGGTGATACTGAGCATCTCTTCATTTGTTTATTGGACAGTTGCATATTTTCTTTGGAGAATGTTCATTTCAATTCATTGTTCATTTAATTTTTTTTTTGTAATTGTGTGTATGTGTTCTAGATACAAGTCACATGTCAGACAGGTCCCTTTCTGTGGTTTGTTTTTCACCTTTGATGGTTTAGTTTGCAACTCAGAGGTTTTGATATTTTGATGAAAAACAATTTATGTTCTTTTTCTTTCATTATTTGTATAATAAATCCAATTTGATTAAGATTTATTCCTGTTTTATTCTGAGAGAGTTGTAGTTTCAACTCTTGCTTAAATGAGGTCTATAATCTATTTTGAACATGGATTTTTGTTCATGGTTTAGGAAGGCATCTTTATTCTTTTGCATGTGGGTATTCACTTGCTCCAGCATTATTTGTAGAGAAGAATAGACATATCTTTGCACCCTTGTGGAAATCAATTGACCAAATATGAGTGCTTATTTCTAGACTATCAATATTATTCCTTTGATCTATATTTTGATGCTAGTGCCACATTGTCTTGAATACTGCAGCTTGGTCATAAGTTTTAAAATTGGAAAATATTGGAAAGTATCCTCTCTCTTCACTCTTATTTTGCAAGATTGTTTTGGCTCCCTGGCTCCCTTGAATTTCCATATACATTGTAGGATTTGCTTGTCAATTTCTGAAGAAAAGAAAAGCAAAGCTGAGATTTTGGTGTGTTGAGTCTGTAAATACATTTGGAGAGTCATGTCATCTTAACAGTATTGGCTCTTTTATTATGTGAACATGAGATTTCTTTCCATTTAAGAACATCTTTAATTTTTTTCAACATTGTTTTGTAGTTTTAAGACCACAGTTTTGTGTTTCTTTTATCAAACTTATTCTGAAGTTGCTTTACTTATTTATTTTTTAATTCTATAGTAAACAAATTTTTTTCTCTCAGTTTTATTTTGAATTATTTATTACTAGTAGGTGGACATACAATGGCTTTTTGTATATTGGTCTTAGACTTTCACTGAAATTTTGTTAGTTTTAATATCCTTTTGATAGATTTTAAATAATTTTCTCTATACAAGATCTTGTCATCTGCAAACAGAGATAGTTTTTTCCACTTTCTTTTAAATATAGACTCCCTCCCCTTTCCCTCCCTTCCTTTCTTCTTTCTCTTTCTTTTTTAGCTTGATTTCCCTGGCAAGAACTGTAGTATAATGTTAAATAGAAGAGGCCAGAAGGGACATCCTTGTCTCTTTCCTTATTCGTGGGGGAAGCCATCTGTTTTCACCATTTAGTACAATATTAGCTGTCAGTCTTTCATGGATACCCTTTGTCAGATGGAGGATGTTCCTTTTCTCTTCCTACTTTGTTGAATGTTTTTAATGTGAAATGGTATTGGATTTTTGTTAAATGCTTCTTCTGTGTCTATGGAGATGACCATATAGATTTGTTTTTTATTCTATTAATAGAGTTATATTATATTAGTTGATTTTTAGATGTTAAACCCACGTGGCATTGCAGGGATAAATTCCTCTTGGTTGTGTTGTATAAGTCTCTCTCTCTCTCTCTCTCATATATATATATATATATATATATATATATATATATATATATTTTTTTTTTTTCCTGAATTTAGTTTGTTAGTATTTGTTGAGGATTTTTGTGTCTATTCATGAGGGAGATATTTGTCTGTAGTCTCATCTTTGTTTGGTTTGAGTATCAACGTAATAGTAACCTTTCCCTTCTATTCTTTTATATACTTTTGTCCTAGCCACTTTAGGGACTACCCCAGTTATGAGGATAGGAGAACAGGGAGTAAAGGACTCCTATTGGGTCTCAGGCAGCAGTATGAATATGGGAGGAAGATCTTAAGTAGATTCTTCAGAAGACACGGGATTCTTGGTTGCCCCATGGGCAGCAGGTGGTGGGCCTGTTATTGGGGTATCCTATGTAAAGGATGTGTTCTCTTTGACTCTTTTATACATATATTTATTAAAAATATTTTATGGATTACCTGTTGTGTAGTAAGAAGTAAATTTATTACTAACAAGTTTAAATGAATGTGATTCATGTCCTATTAAAATACAGGTTAAGGATGGACAGACACAATAAAATAATTACAGATTACTTAGAAAGTTGTAGTTGTGATGTTTGATGAAGGTGAGCTTCCTGGTGCCTGAGAGTCTGTCATCAGGGGATTTGGCTGGCATTCTGGGGGAGACAGTATGGTCATGCTTTGGGAAGAAATGATAGAAGGCCAGTGCAGGTGGAGGGCAGAGAGCAAAGGAAGGGGAATGATGGGAAGGAGCCAGGGAGGAGGAGCCAGACCACCCAGGGCATGGATTTCTGGTTAAAGTTCTGCATCATTGTCTTTAGCTCACTGGGTTTCCACTTTTAAAAATTCTTTGTCTGGATTCACCAGTCTAATTTTTGTTTCAGGTTTTACTTAAAGAAGGGAAATATCATTCATTATTTCTTCTCTTTCCATTTTTCTTCTTTCTTTCTTTTTCATTTTTATGAGACTCAAAATGGAGACAAGAGGGGAATGGAATGGGTTAGGGAATTAAAAAGTTGTTTTTTTGTGTGTGTGTTCGTGTGTTTTTTTTTTGCTGGGTCATAGAGAGAAGCCAGAAAGAAAAGCAAGGAACCAGGGTTATATTTATTTTATAGTAGGAAAGGAACAATGGGAGCTAGAAGGAACCCATGTGCACATCTGGTCCAGTCCCCTAATTTTATGAGTGACACACGATGGCTCAGAAACTATGGGTGATGTCCCAGTCACTTAGCCAGTTTGCAGAACCAGAACATGAGCCCCATCCTCCTATGTCCCTCTTGAGCACTCTTTCCGCTGGCCTGACTCTTACTCAAGCTGAGCTCTAACAGGTAAGAGGAGTGAGGTAAAGGTTTCAGGTGGAGGAGGACAGATATCCAAAGGCCTGTTGTCAGGAAAGAGTTTGTAGCAGCCATGGCAGATGCCCCTCTTATTGGAGCACCATGTGGTGAGAAGAGACAGTAGGAATGAGGTAGAAGAGTTAGGGAGGGGCCTAGTCACAGAGCCTTGTAGTTGGTAAGGACAGCAGGTTTATTCCAAGTATAGTCTGAAGAGTTTCAAGGAAGGGAGCATTGCAGAAAGATTTATGTATTAAGAAGATGATTCTTCCTACTTTGTGGAAAGCAAATTAAATATGGCCAGAGCATAGGTGGAAAGTCTGATATAAGTCCCTAGAAGGTGAGATGGGTGAGGAGAACGGAACAGCCTAGAGGTTTGTTCTGGAGTTAGAATCAATAGAACTTGGAGATGTTACCTTTAAGACTTTGGTGGGAATTCCAAGAGGAAGTGCGATATGCCTAAAACTAGAGGGAAAGGGCAGGGTGGCTTCTCTTCTAGACAGGTGGATTATTCTGGATGCAGATATATTGACTCTTTCATAAGCTTCTGAGATGAGTGACATTTCAGTTAAGGTATCCATGGTTTAACCTGCAGATGTTTCAACCAGATATTGCTGTACCAGCCTGTGTCCATGCTTATTTCCTCTGAGGTATCTGACTATAGGAATAGTGAGAAAAAAATTCTCAAAGAAAAAAAAAATCCTGCTGGAGGTATAGCTCACTAATAGAGCATGTTCTTAGCATGTGTGAGACCCTGGATTTAATCTCCAGCAATGCCTTGCCCCTGCCTCCCCCACCCCTGCCCCACCACAAAGAGAAAAAAAATATGTCTACCTAGAATGACTTTTTTTAAAAAAAATTAATGGACAGTTTACCTATTTTTCAAAGTCTGGCTCAAATATTACCTTTTCTACGAAACCATCAAGTTATTTACAGAGTTACATGGCATTTATTATACTCACCTAACTTTTTTAAAAAATATATATATATATATATATATATATATTAGATGTTGATGGACTTTTGCTTTATTCATTTCTTTATATGTGGTGCTAAGGATTGAACCCAGTGTCTCACACATGCTAGGCAAGGGCTCTACCACTGAGCCACAACACCAGCCCACCTAACACTTTTTACTGTGCTATGTTGTCCTTATTATGCCTAAAATGTTATGGTTATCTATTTGATACATGAGAGCCAGGCGTGGTGGCACATACCATAATCCCTGCAATTTGGGAGGTTGAATCAGGAGGGTCACAAGTTCAGGGTCTAATCAACAATTTAGCAAGAACCTGCCTCAAAACAAAAAATAAAAAGAACTAGGGATGTAGCTCAGTGCTGAAGTGCCCCTGGCTTCAATTCCCAGCACCAAAAAGAAAACAAAAACCAAAACCAGAGATATGAAGGCTAGAGAGGTTAAGCAATTTTCCCAAGGTCACAAAGAGGCCATCTGGGTGCACAGTGCACGGCCCAAACACTCAGCCACTACTCGGTGTTTTCTTTAGCTGGGAACTCTCTGGACAGAATGGCTGATTTTCTTTTGCTTCCAATCCACAAACACATTGAAGGAAGGAACTGTGTTGCTTACTTTCAAATCCCCAGTGTTTGATACAAAATAGATGCAGAATGAGTGAAGGAATGGATGGATGGATGAGGGATGACGGACGGCAAGTGGCAGGAGTGGAATGGGGCCTTCTGTTTTCATATGGAGGCTGCACATTTTCTAGGCCACAGCGTCCCTGAGCTGCATTCTAATTCAGGCCAGTGCAATATCTGACTTTGCCATCATATTCTTTAAAAATTTCCATTAATCTTTTGGTGTGTTCTGATCAAATAATGCCGTTCCCAGATGATGAAGCATCTGCATTGGCAGGTATTATGCTCTTTAACACAGTTACTTTGTTGTCACCAAGGACATTTCTGCATCTGATATTGATTTATATATTAAATTATGAATGCCATGAAGACAACTATCTGTGTAGCTAATGAGGATTATATTTGCTCAAGAAATTATGACAATCTGAACAATACAATACAGACTTGTTCATCCAACATGAATTAAAAGGAGTAGCCTCATTGATCATCATTCACAAGGCTTTTTGTTCTGTGCTGGTATGAGGTTAAGAAATATTGGATGCTGTGATTTTACTGTATTTAGTGTCAAGTGGTGAAAGTATTTTTGGAAAATTCATTATATCTTGCAGACAGTTCAAGTTGTGTTGAACTTTCGCTCAGTATAGATTTATGTAGGTGTGCCCTGATTTTGAAAAATTTGTCTTCCCAAAATCTGAATTACAGAATAGATAACATAAGAAACAAACTCCATCACAAAAGAATCTCCAGGTAATTCATCATGTATCAATGGAGTGGGAACAACGAATCCAGGAGACTGGGTCACCATCTACCTTTCTCATTCTCTGGCATCTGATCAATAAAGCAAACCAACCAAGCAGGATTGCTGGCTTGATAGAAGATATGAATAGTGGGTTTGCTTGTTCATGTAATCCTCAGTGCAGAGTTCTGTAAAATCTACATTAGAATATATACTTTAGGCTTTATCCAAAGTCAGGAGTTTTACTCCTACTTTTTATCTAGATTTGAGTCCCCACAGCTCAGGTGTGCTCACAGAGCAGGGGAGGAAGATGGGACCAGATCCTCAGTGCTGACCCACCACCACCTGCTTAAATGTGAATGAGTCTGGAAGACTGGTTCCAGAAGGAAAGCATGCTGGGCAGAGCAATGCCTGACCCATGCAATGTCCATGTCCTGCTGTTATGTTCGAATTCAGGACCCCCCAAAGACCACCAGAGACCAAGATTGATGTAAGTAGCAAAGAGGTGTTTATTGCAAGCTAGCTCGGTCCTCCGAACACACAGCAATTGGTGACACTGAGAGGCCCCGAGCCCAGGGTTTGCAGCAGTTTTATACACTCTTTGGGGAAGGCAGGGACTTCACACACATCATAGCATCTCTTAGCAAATCATCACACACTGCGGGAAAAATCATAAAACAACTCTAAAACATGATTAGCACATTCACTAGCGGGAACGAGATGGATAGGGGTGATTGGTTAGTACAAGAGGGGGATTCGTTTGAACTGATTGGTTTAAGCCACGAGGAGTGTACGTGCTGAACTACATGGTTTCCCAACATGTTATCAACCACCATAAACTACTGGGAGGGTCATCTGGCATCCCAGGTATTTTCCCTGTCTCATGCTGATTGGTGGTTGCTAGGGGGTTGCTATGGGTCCTCACCTAGCCTGAATGTAGAGGGACACCTGGCTCCGGAGATCTCTCCTGTTATTTGTAGATAAACAACTTAGCAGGGTGAGTATGTGCCTAGGAGTGCTCTGTGGGTCTTTCCAAGGACAAGGGTCACTCCCCCTTCCTTGGACAGGCTTTGCTCTGAGGTAGAGGCTGGTTTTCCATTACCTTATGTGGATAAAAGGACTTAACGCATGTATATGTTAAGGATATGTGAGATGGGGAGATAAACCTTGACTATCCATGTGGGCCCAATGTAATCCCAAGAGTTCCTGTGAGAAGGAGGCAAGAGCGTCACAGCAGGTGACCTCCACATGTGGAGGTGGAATGAAGGAAACGGAGGTCAAGCTGATTCAAGCCGTGAGCCAAGGAATGTAATGGTTATTTGTTTTAGCAGTAATAAGAAACTAATACAGAAGGTTTGAGGACCTAACCAGAAGCACTTACTATAGGCAACATATAGACACACAAAGAAATATAATAGACACACAAAGAAACATTCTTTAGTTCTGAGTCCAGAAAGGGACAGGAGAACAATCCTGCCCACTAGGAAATGTGATCGTTATTGTCACGCTTCTACCAACCAAATCAACCACTCTCCTTTGCAGGGATGGAGGGAGGGAGGGAAAACAGAAACTCAATAAGGTGTCTTGATGGGAATCAGTTTAACCTCAGGAATTGGAGGATTCTACAACCATAGGAGGACAGGGGAGCTAAACCCAGGATGACTGCTTTCAGAAAATGAGAAGTATGGAAATTTCAGGGAAAGCTGCTTACTGGGTGAGTCTCAGGAGGAGAACAAATCTAGACTTGAAACTTCCCTTCTGTTGCCTGCTGATACCCATGAGCCTACAGTCACCATAGGAGGATAAAGACTTTCATCTTTCACATCTCACCTGAGGACCTCTCAATGGTGGGCTCCTAGGGATCACAAACAGTGGAGAAATGTAGTTTCTAGACTTTCCTCCCAAAGGTCAAGGGACAAACTATAAAGTATTGATGTAATCTGGCACAGAGGTAAAGATATGGTAGAAGTTTGCTTCTTTATAATTTGAGGAAAGAAGGTAGAAAGAGGAACATTATCATCCCTCCCTGCAATTCCCAGTCCTGTGTTCTGTCTGACCCATGGGGACTCCATAATGGTTCAGTCATCATCACAAGAGCCCCAAACATCTTGGCAAACCCTTTAAGATCTTAAAGAGCTGAACAATCCACTCTGTCCAGAACAGATAGGAGATAGATGTGAAATTGAATATTAGTGGGTAAATTTAAAATGATTGTGATGTGATTGATTTTCTGTAACTTAACAGGCATCAATTTTGAACCTACTTTATTTCAAGGGCATTTTTCTTTGAAGCTTTTAACAAATAATTAAAGCCAAATTAATATGCATTGCAAATGTCAGGAACATTTGAATTTTATTTTCAGAGGGACTTGAAACTTCTGTGTTTACTGTGAAAAATCACATTATGGTGCCATTATTTTTACTTTTTATGATGAAGATACACATGCCACTGTTATCTAATTATTAGTGACTAATAATACAATTTAATTAAATAATAATAAACGCAGTATGCCATCTTTCTTATTTTGCTCTCAATGTAGTAATTTCAGAAGATTTACATATTACCTATTCAAATTTTAATTGCCTCTTAAAATTATGTAGAATTGCTTCTGGTCCACTCAAAGCAGCCCAGAGGGTGGAACTCAGCTTGCAGGTATTTTCTGCAGTTTGTGTCTCAGAGGATTAGGGCAGAACAGCTGCAGTTAACACTAGGTGGTCAGTAGGTATCTCTAAAAACTGAGGAGACAAGTTGACCCAAGTTTTCAGGTCATGAACAAAGGGTTTATAAAGAGTTAAGGAGAGATGTGTTATTGATTAATTTAAGAATCAGAAGATAGAAATTCAGGGAGCAAATTGCTAGAAAATCACTGAATAGAAACTGTTTAAAGGGCTGGAGTTATGACTTAGTGGTAGAGCACCTGTCTCATGTGTGTGAGGTACTGGGTTCGATTCTCAGTACCACATATAAATAAATAAATCAAATAAAGATCCATAGACAACGGAAAGAAGGAAAGAAAGAAAGAAAGAAACTGCTTGAGTCTATCATATTTTGGACTGCATTTATCTGCTTAGACCTTTGACTGTCTTTTTCAGGCCCACCCAGCCTAGGTTCTGGTCTGATAAACTGTTTGCCCTTGGATCTCTGCACCCCAGTCTCTATTATCAATGAGTAATTTCTGCATCTAAGACAATAAGGTCCAAATCAAGAGTTAGTGGGATCAGTTCCCAGGTGAACTGTCAATCATTTCAGATGTATTTTAACAGAGATCTTGTTTTAATCCTTCCAATGGATCAGTCTAGTTCATAGCCAGATGAACTATCCTGGACAAGAAGGTAGGTTCTTTTAAAAACTGCACGTCTGCAAACATTTCCATAGCCCTGTGCATGTTTACCAGGCTCATGGAATGATTATTTCAATTGTGGGAGCCATCCTACCCATCACATGTTCAGTTAATATGAAAATTCTGCTCTTGTATAGTGTAATCGTTAATGTTCTGTCTAATTTCTCTTTGTCTAGGAGCCTTACTAATTTGAATGGATATATTATTATCATTATTAGCTATTCTTAAATGAGACAATCCATTAAAACCTTTCAGTATCTCTAATAAAGGTTGTCTTTAATTTCTTCTAGAACTTGTGATATAACTCTGGAGGTGAAGGCATTCTAAAACACAGTCAACTTAAGAGTACTCTGTTGTCCAGCAAAATTAATATTTCATGATTGCCTATTTCTGGCACCCTGAGAAATTTCATTTATATCCCTTATTCAAACTACTCTCAAATTTGTTCAGCTCAGAACTAGCTTCTGAATTCAGAACACACACACACACACACACACACACACACATATATACATACACACACACACACAAACACACACACTGATTATTAAGTAACTCACCCAGCTATTTCATAGACACCTTATACTTAATATGTGCAAATCTTCTTCAAACCTGCTCTTTCTTCCATATTTCCTGGCTCAGAGATTGATGGCAGCTGATTATTCAAGTCTGATAACGGAACTTATCCTAGATGTGTTTTCTTCTACCTTTTCCCATGTTTAATTAGTACCTTCTAAATATCTCTTTCCCCTTCCTTTTCTCTCTGTCCTTTCTGTCACTGCATTACTGCTTTGCTCATGATGTTTCATCTGGAACTATTGCTGAAGATGTTCTTGCTAACCACTTAGGGAATATTTTTCAGAAAGCAGATCTTAAGAGGAAAATTTGTGCACAGGAATTTATTAAGGAATTGCTCTTAGGGGAGACTCTTGAGGAATGGGGAAAGAAAGAAGGATTAGGGAAGAGAAGAAGGCAAGCAAGGTTGACCCACAGGCAAAGTTCTGAAGAGGGTAGCTTCTGCCTGATCCTATAGATGGGGGTCATGTTATGACTTCAGTTGAGTCCTTTCTTCCTACATACATGCATATATAATTACTTGCACTTTCTTGAATATGCTGTGCCTCCTTAAGACTCCTGCCTTTTGACTTGCTGGTCAAAACCTGACCTGAAATATTCTTCTTCCATTTTCTTCTCACTTGACTTCTGGACAAAAAGTGGCTACAGAGTTCTCTTCCAACTCTCCTGTGTGATGCCTTTGGGGCCAATTCAATAAGGTGTGTGGATGGTGGTTTCTGTCATGCTGCTTACAGCACAGTGCACTGACTTCTATTATAATAGTGACTCCTCTGCGTTGTTAGGTTGCTTGCAGGTCTGCCTTTGCTCAGGATGATGAAAGAAAGAGAAAACTCTTTTCATTTTTATCCTTTTGGTGTTTAGTCCACTGCTTGTTGAGTCAATGAAGTGAGTGAAAAGGAAAAAAAAAGATGAATGTAATGAAGGTACTATGACCTGAGTGTATAGATATTATATCTTGAATAATTTCATTTATTAGGAGCTTGAGAGTTCACTAGAATACGTAATGTAAATAAAACCTGTTTTAAAACGCTTATTCTTTCCTTACTATTATGTAACCTAATGGTAAAAGTTCCATCAATTTTAGAGTCTCTTTGATGTAGCTATAAGATTTTACATTTATTTAAAGATTTACCAGCTGAAGTTTCAATTATATACAAGAGAGAATTAAGCAGATAACATGCAAATTTCAGAATTTCGGTTTTATATATGTACATATAATATATGGCGTATATATTATATATAATGAATAATATATATATGTATATTACATATATATATTCATTTTCTCTCACCTATAAATCTTTTAAAATACATTTTTTAGTTGTAGATGTACACAATACCTTTATTTTATTTATTTGTGTGGTGCTGAGGTTTGAACCCAATGCCTCACACATGCTAGGCAAGTGCTTTACCACTGAGGCACAGCCCCTACCCTTCACTTATAAATATTTTCTTTTTGTTCCCTACATATATATACTCTTCAAAATTAGGTAGAACTGATTTTAAAGGAAGAAAACACATTAAATGATTTAATTTTTAAAATCAAACTTGTCCATGAAAGAAAAGCAAAATGTACATGACGCTTTAATTTTTTTTACAACATTTTATTTAAAAAAAACAAATGTCATTCCTCGGTTCATCAAAATGACCTTTAAAAGCCACAATCTTTAAGAAGTAAATGGCTTTGTTTTAAAGGGAAATGCTTCGCTCCAATTTGCAAGTTAATGGTTGAATTTTCGCCTTACCAGTGTTAAGGAATCAGAAATCGAGGCACAAATAATACGAATGGTGTGTTTCCATCTTGAAAGGCATTATCACTCTTTTTATTCTTTAAATAAGCTTTTATGGAAACATTCTGACTAATGCTGTATACAAGAAATTTATGCTCATATTTTCATTAGATGAGAATATGTCATTAAAACATATGTACATAATAGACTCTGTGCACATAAAATGAAACAATACTGTGCTCAGGGCATTTGCAAAGTTTCTCTTTATAAAATAAACGAACAATAGCATTATTTAAATCCATCTGAAACAAAGCTCTGATTTACAATATAGGCCTTCATTTTGGATCATTGAATTCCCTTTGTATTGGTTTTTTTAGGCATAACATTTTCTAATAGTTCTAAACAGACAAACTAATCAACATAGTTCTCTTTTTTCCCAGGAGAACTGTGTTGCTCCCTTGTGCTAAATAAATGCAATCGGCAAAAAAATTTGGACTACAAAGCATAAATTAAGACATAAATTCAATACACACATTTGGGTCCACCTGCATTTATAGAGTAAACCTGCTTTGTCTTTCCTGGGATAAAATTAAAATTGTAGGGTTCTGAAGTATTATGTTTATAACTAACTTCTCCATCTTGAGACCCCCTCCTCTTCCTACCTCCAACATGGACTGAACCACAGAAGACTGAACAATTTTATAATGTCAATCAATGGGAAAGTTGATATATATATATATATATATATATATATATATATATATATATATAGAGAGAGAGAGAGAGAGAGAGAGAGAGAGAGAGAGAGAGAGAGAGATTTATATGTACATAAGAAGAAAGAAACATTTATGTGGCTTTATTTATTAAAGACTTTTTAAGGGAAAAAAAAAAGATTCCAAATGATAGTTTTATAAGGCAGAACCCAAAGTACTTTCTAACATTTTTTCTTTGCCAATATTCATTGTCCTTTTAGGTCCTAATTTTCATTTCCTTACACTTTAAATCCCTTATGTAGAGGGCTTATTTAAGCTTATCCTCACCCCTTGTGCCTGTATGTCATGGTGTATATTCATGTTTCACTCATTGTAAAAAGAAGGAAAAAAAAGATACACAGAAATACATTGTTAAACAAAATAAGAGGCAAACAAAAACAACACACAAAAATTAAATTCTTTGTTAACACTAAGCCTCTGCCCTAGCTTGCCCATTCTCTTTATAACTTTTTTTTTTTTTGAAAAGTTGCCTGAACTTGCTATCTTTACTTTTTTACTTTATCTTCACCTCTAGGTTTCTGTGGACTTAAAAATCCCTCTTGGCATTAAAAACCAAAAAAACAAAACAAACAAATAAATCAACAAACAAACAAACAAACAAAAAACACTTAATTGTCCTGTGCTAGTGGATTTTTAAATGAAACAAAATGAATTCTGCTTTTAGATTTTGGGGTGTTTTTTTTTTTTGCTCTAAATGTAGCTCATAGAAGGAGCTGTTGAAAAGCAAGAGTTAATAATATTGGAGTTAATATTTACTGAGCACTTACTATCTAGTCAGTATGCTAAACTCATCACATGGATTATCTAATTTATACATTGCATTCACCCGAGGAGGCAGGAATTTTGCTCACTAGATAACAGAGGAAAATGAGGAACAGAAAATTACAGCTGTGTTCTCAATTACAATAATATGGGCCACTCTGGGAGCACCCCAATCTTGAATATTATATAGTGCTGGCAAAACATGAACTAGGGTTAGAATTCTAAAACCAGCATTCTACTTGAAGGTGGCATAGTTAAGATTTATTTATTTATGTTCCTTTATTATTCCTATAGAATTTAAGTTGGGAATATATCATACTATTTAATATTCCTAAAAATTGTATGTAAAGGCAGCACAATTCACAATAGCCAAATTATGGAACCAGTCTAAGTGTCCATCAATAGATGAGTGGATAAAGAAAATGTGGTATATACACAATAAAGTTTTATTCAACCTCAAAGAAGGATGAACTTATGACATTTTCAGAAAATGGATGAACTTAAGAACATTAAGTGAAATAAGCCAAACAGAAAGTTAAGGGAACTTTCATATGTGGAATTTTTGATATGTGGAAGCTATAGAGAAAAAAAAAAGAGAGAAATGTGAAAGGAAGGAATTTCATGAAAATTGAAGGGAGACCAGTAAAGAGACCAGAAGGTGGAGGAGGGGAGGAAAGGGGAAATACTGGGGGAGAATTTTATATTGTAATATAGTGTACATGTATGAATATACAATAACAAATCTCACCAATATGTGTAATCATAATGTACCAATAAAAATTTATGTATAAGAAAAAAAAAAGAATTTAAGTTGGGGCTGAAAAGATATACACAATCAGAGCTGAAATAAAGATAAGAGGGGGAAAAAGGATCCTAGAATGAAATTAGTATATAAAATGTATGCTAGAAATCCTCTCCTCTCACAATGTGGATCTGACAATTTGCACTCTGAGCCTCACCAGCAGCCCATGTGGAGATGGAACATTATCTTCATGATTCCCTCTATATAAACCCTAAAACCAAACAAGTTGCTTAGGAAAAGTACAGCTAATCCTCATCATGAGACCTAAGACCTTACAGCAATGTTCTTAGAGGATTACATATAAATCCTATTAAAATACACGCATCTTTCAAACATTTTTTCATTGAGTTTTTCCTTTTTTTTGAACTGTTTTTTTTTTTTTTTTAATCATCGGTTGTTGCCAAGGCCAATGTCTCGGCTTGGCACCAGAATCACGAGCCACCACACAGCTTTGTAGGTTCAAACAGCAATTCTTTATTCCCGCTCACACCGCCTCCACACAGGTCCAGGGGCAATCCCGTTCTCCCGTCTACCCGCACAATTCACCTACTCCACGAGGCTATCTCCAAATCCCATTTTAATCTCACGAGAACTCAACGGGAACAAGCAGCAGGAACACCCTAATCCCAGCAATGATCTTCAACTTCCAACTTCCCTAAAACCCATTATCTTAAACTGGCAACGCCTTAAACTCAAGGAGCCGGTTACTTCCTCAAACCTGATCAGCTCTAAACCTGGATCCGCCTTGGTCCTTGAGCAAGGTCACCTTATTAAAGCATGCATGCAATGTCCCATCGAATGTCCTCTAAGCAGCATGGGGTATGCTTGGCAAGGAAATTTCGATGCGTCATTCCTACTTGGTAATGGCCCTCAGCAGGTTGTCAGGTTGTTTATTTTTACTTCAAAATATTTCTCAAATCTCCTTTTTCCATCTCTACCCCTGCCTCTTTGATCCTGGAAATCATCATCTCACTCCGAAATAGGACATGAACCCCGCCTTCACCTCACCATCTCCCTGGGGGGGCCCACTTCATCCAGTTGTTTTATTTTTCAAAACAGATCTCCTGTGTTGCTACCAGCCCCATGCACACTCTTCAAGGGCCCATAAAAAGAACCCTAATCCTGACTATCTCTGCCCCTCTCTAACTGCCCACCTCCAACCCCCCATCTTACCACCTTTCCCCGAGATTTGGCCAAGTGACACCTTACCCAGTAGAATGTGATCAGAGGGGTTTATTCCTGGAGCATCTCAGGATTTGGTGGTGGCTCATTTGCCTCTGCTGTGAGAAAAACATGATCCAGATTCCAGATGCTGCTTTAGCCAGGTTCTATTGTGAAAAGGACCCATGGTGCACACCTGTGGCTGGCTCAGAGTCAAGATGTAACATGAGTCAGAAAAAAAAAAAATTGTAACTGGAAACCACTGAGCTGTTTTTTTGTTTGTTTGTTTTTGTTTTTTGTATGCTTGTTACACAGCATAACTGGGTGAATGCAAACTAATACATGGGGCTTCCCATTATTCTTAAAACCTAAAATCCACAGTATGGTACCAAATCCCTACTTTTATTTCCTTATAGTATCTTTGCATCCTCACAACAGGCCTATGTTCCTTTCTTTATCTCCTCTCCTCCACCTTTGTTGTGTTGTTAAAGACCACTTTGGACCTCAATTTGAAAGATACTTCTTTAAGGAAAGACAATTCATAGTTTCCTGTTGGTTAGCCATAGTCCTCTTTGCTTCCATGGTAGTCTGCTTAGTTTATAAGTCAACAGGTGCAAAGTAAACATAAGTTTTCTCTTCCCCCCCAACTTATGTCCTCAGTAGAAAGTGGGGACACAGTAGTTACAATGAGTGAGTGCTCTGAAATGATCCTTCATCTATGTCATACCTTACTGCTCATAAGAACAATTTTAATTTGTGTGTGTGTGTGTGTGTGTGTGTGTGTGTGTGTGTGTGTGTGTGTTTTGCTGGGGATTGAACCTAGGATAGAAATATTTTGAGGAGCCATTTGTTTATAAGCAAGTTTTGTATTAAAAGGAAATATTTTATGATTCAGGATTTGTCTCGATAGATTTTTTTCCTTGTGCTTAAGTAATTTTTTTTTGCTTGCTTTGTTATGCACCACAGCTTAAAACAGTTTTAAAATTGCATTCATTTTTAGTTCCTGATAAATTCTTCATCAGGGGAAAAGAGTATGTGGGTGGAGAAACATTAAGACTGTTTGATATAAAATAAATTTACAGAGATAGAAAGGAAAAAGTAAAAAAGAAATTAACATCTGTTTAGTGAAAGAAGATAAATGATAGGGTTTCTCTTTGTTCAAAAGGATTGTATTCTTTACAATGTTTTCTTATAGAAGCCTCAGGTTTATGTAGATGAAGTAACTACTTAATAAGTAGTTTTGGACCATTTTAGAAGCATATCATGGGCCATATACTTTGGAAAGAGAGAGGAAAAAAAAGATAAAGAGCAAAATGCAAACTTGATTGAAGACTAGGACTTCTTTTCAAGATACCATTTAAGAAATGGGAGTTCTTTCCATATTCCAAGGTCATCTTCAATTTATTTTTGTCAGTGTTCTATAGTTTTCATTGTAAGTGTCTTTCACCTCCTTGGTTAGATTTATTCCTAATTTTTGTTGTTGTTGTTTGTTTGTTTTTAGGTTATTTTAGAACAAAATAGTTTTCCTGATTTCTTTCTCAGTGAATTCATTATTAGAGTATAGGGAAGCTATTGGCTATTGACTTTTATATGTTGATCTTGTATATTTTTACTTTGCTAAATTTGAGTATGAGCTCTAGAATTACATTAGAGTTTTGGGGAGATCTTCTCCATAAAGGATCATGTCATCAGCAAACAGATCATTCAACAACTTCTTTTCCAGTTTGTATCCCTTTAATTTCTATCTTGCCTGATTGCTCTGGTTAGAGTTTTAAGAACTCCACTGAACAGTAATAGTGTGAGTGAACACCCTTGTCTTGTTCCCTGTTTTCAAGGAATACTCTGCTTTTCTCTATTCAGTATGATGGTTGACTTTTGGTTTGCAGATGTAGATGGATGGCCTTTACAATGTTGAGGTAAGTTTCTTCTATCCCTTGTGTCTCTGGCATTTCTAACATGAATGAATGCTGGAATTTCAAAGGCTTTTTTTAACATCCATTGAGATATCTTGATATCATGTGATTCTTGTCCTTAATTCTATTTATGTGGTGAATTACGTTGACTGATTTGTGTTTGTTGAACCACTCATGCATCCTTGGGATGAAACCCACTTGATCGTGTTGTACTATCTTCTTAATTTGTTTTTGAATGCTGTTTGCTCATGAGTGCAGAACATTAGTATATGACAGTTCCTCAAAAAAGTAAAACATAGAATTAACATACGACCCTGCCACTCCACTTCTACATGTATTAACAAAAGAAGTGAAAGCAGATATTCAAATAAGCCTATGTGTACCCATGTTAATATTAATAGCAGCACTATTCACAATAGCCAAAGGGTGGAAATAGCCTACATGTCAATCAGTGGACAAATGGATAAACAAATGTGTATATGAAAGTACTGGAACATTGTTCAACTACAAGGAGGAGTGATATACTGATTCATGCTACAATCTCATGAGATAACAATGGCTGAAATGTTGAAGGAAGCCAGACACAAAAGGATACACTTAGGTGAGATATTCAGAATAGATAAATCCATAGAGATCAAATGCAGATTGGTGGTTGCCTAGTGCTAACCGAGAAGGGTGGAATGGGGAAAAACTGCTTAATGGGAGTTTTACTCAGGAATGATGAAAATATTTTGCAACTAGATAGAGGTGGTACTTGCACAATACTTTTAAAAATTTTGTTCTTTTTAGATCTACATGACACTAGAGTGTATTTTGACATATTACACAAACCTGGAATATAATTTCCCATTCTTGTGGCTGGTTGCACAACATATTGAATGTACTGAGTGCCAGGGATGGTTCACTTTAAAATGATTAATTTTATGTTATATAGATGTCACTTCAAATTATTAGAGACATATCTGTATAGATCATGTGCAAATCTGGAAATATAAAAAGACCTGATTGAATGGCTGGAAGATTCGAAAGTGTTCGCTTGTAGGGCAAAAGAATATGGGACTAGGAAGGAATGGGACCATGTCCTGGTATTTTTGTTTAAAATTTTGCAATAATGTTTGACTTATAAAATTATGTGCATTATTGGATAAAATAAAAATTTAAAATTTAAAAAAGTGTTTGGCTTGCCAATATTTTGTAATCGCATACAATAAATGATAACGACATGCTCCATTCCTGGAGCAATGTTGAGTTAAAAACCTGTGAGAGTACTGAGGGATTATTTAAAGACATCTCAATTTCTTCCAATAAAACTCATAAAATTAATTTTGTGAGGCTTCTGAGACTGAGCTGAATTGGTTGATGGAACAAACAGGGCTTGGAAGTGACTGAATGGGTAAGGACATTACAGAGGTACTGGCCCAAAGGCTACTGTCACAGAAAGGATTTACCTGAAAATTAAAAGCAGTGGTAACAGGAATCCAAAAATTGGTAACCTCCTCTCTGTTTTGTACTTACCTGCTCTAAGCAATTTGATTATTTTTTTTTCCTTTTCTTTCTTATTTTTTGTTGTTGTTGTGTTGCAGATCAAACTCAGGGCCTCGGATATTCTGGGCAAGTGCTCTACTACTGAACTACATTCCACATTCTAAATTTTATAATTGGTTAAACAAAAAGTGTATTGGAATCACTATATCATAGATCTACTGTAAGAACAGTCTTTCCTAGAATAGGAAAAATCCTTCTAAACTTCATCTACAAAAACTCAGTGTAAGTACAGTAACTAGAATTATTCTACTAACATTCATAGGTCACCTGTATGGAAGTAGCTCACATTCCCTAAGGGATGAAAAAAATCTGTGAGTCTGGTTTTGCTTAGAAAATTAAAATGAAAAGGTATGCATCCCACTGACACCTAAGACCCTAAGAATATTTTTACATTCATGGCATTAATAATAGCTTCGACCCACCTGATTCTGTAGAGGTTTTTGTAGTTTCTAAGTCCTATTTTTTTAGGCCCATTTAAAATCCATTTTTAGAATACAAAATGTGAGGACTTCATAAAACATCTGGGAAATTAGCCAGTTTCCCTGAGTGAGTGTCCTTGAAAAGTCAAATGTAACTTCCAAAGTGGCTCTCAGAATTTCCAGCTGCTATCAAAGCCTACTTCTGCACTTCTGCCCAAGAAGTACAACCACTGGGTAAATTAGAAAGCAGGTGGGGCTCTCAGTATCCTTTTAATTTAATGTCTTTGAGCTATCATCCTTTACCTGATTGCTCTGATAGACCCATTGCATTGTATAGCATGTAGGTAAAAATAATAGGTAAAACGATGCTGAGAGCCATTGCCATTTTTTTTTAAATTGGCAATGGCTCTCAGCATCACATTATAATCTGTTGAAATCAAGGTTACTATCATAAATAACATTTATTTCTTCTTTTTGAAAACTTGCGATGAACTTCTAGTGCTTTTGCAGTTGAAATATACTATTCTTTGGTGCTTATAAAAGTATAAATAAGTAAATAACCCATGTTCTTGGTTACATAAACCAATCCAAACTAATAAAAGTAATTAAAAATGTTCTCTGCGTATGTTTACCTTCCATATAAATAAAATGTTAAAATTTTCCAGAAAGTTTTTTCCCCCCTCAGGAAATGTTCCCTCATTTAGGAGTCATATTATTTGACTTCTGAGACAATGGAAGAAATTAACATAAGCACACCTGTTCAGAGTTTAAATCAACCTCAGTGCCTCAAGCACATAATGTGGGTATTTCTAATAAAATTTTTGAAGTGTTGCTTTACCAACGAATCAGGTTCACAGGATTTCCTGTATTTATTGCTTCCACCCAGATTTCCTATTGTTTTTGCTTTTAAAAATATTTGGCTATAGCAACTCAAGGGTTCATTGACAGATGAACAGATAAACAAAATGAGGTGTATACATGCAATGGGGAATTATTCCACCTTAAAAAAGAAAGGATTCTGACACAGGCGACAAACATGGATGGACCTGGAAAACACTATGCTAAGTGAAATATGCCAGTCACAAAAAGACACACTCTATCAGTCCACTTATGTAAGGTAGCTGGTCGTCAGATTTAGAGACAGAAAGTGGAGTGCGGGTTGCCCAAGGCTGGAGGAAGGGAGAATGAAGTGTTATCGTTTAATGAGTCAGGCTTCAGTTTTGCAAGATGAAAAGAGTTCTGTGGATGAGCATTGATAATGGTAACATGACCATGTGCATGTATTAATGCTATGGAAGCGAATGTTTAAAAGTGATTAAGATGGCAAATTTTGTGTGATACAAGTTTTTCCAAAATTTAAAAATTAATACACTTAAAATATGTATATTTTACGCTTTTATAACAGGAATGGTTTCCAGCAGTTTTCCATAAAGTCTATCATAAGCTCTTAGAATAAATACTTAACTGTTATGTTAAAAAAAATTCAGTCACTTAGACAAAGGGTAATGAAGGGAAGGAAGGGGGAAAACAGGAATGGGAAAGGCTGTGGAATGAATCTGACATAACTTTCCTTATGTACATATGTGAATACACCACAGTGAATTCCTGCATCATGTACAACTGCAAGACTGGGATCCTATTTAGAGTAAGATGTACTGCATGTTTGTATAAATATGTAAAACTATACTGCCACATAGAACTAAAAAGAACAAATTAAAAAATCTTGATTTTATGTTTCATTATTTTAGAATTCAAATAATTTTGGATAAAAATCTTTTCCTCAAAATACCTCGCTTCTTACATACAGTCTATTTATATACTTGGCTTTTAATATATAGTTTCCTTTGGAGTAGCAGACCAGATACCTTTGTTTTATTTATTTATTTTTTTATGTGGTGCTGAGGATCGAACCCAGTGCCTCACAGGTGCTAGGTAAGTGCTCTACCACTGACCCACAAGCCCAGACCCCGTGACCAGATAATGTACTTTATCTTCATTAGCTCACAATTATCAATGAGAAAACATTTTTCACCATGGAGGAGATGGCGGCTCAAAGAAGTCAAGTACCTTTCTCTGAGTCACATAGTGCTAAACCTAGATTTGAGTTTAGTCCTTTGGCCTGTAGGTAATAGAAATCTAAATTCAAACTGGCTTCAACAAGGAGATAACATAATTCACATATTCCAGTTCCTGAGGAGTAGGCTTCAGCCTTCACTCTTGTCTAGCTGTTCCTCTCTTCCTCCCTTGATTCTTCCCTAACCTGTATCTTGGTCTCATTCTTACACAGGTGGCAAAATAGCTGGAGTGATTCTTGAGTGTCATCAATCAGCTCTTCTGTAGGTTTTATCCTTTGCCTTGTTGGTCAGGGTGGGTTTGCACACCCATTCTTAAACCAGTTTCTGGTCAGCAAGGGTGATGAACTTCAGTTCGATTTGGGGGTCATATGGATATTGAGGAATCCACCTTCCCTGATCCTGTTTTTCCTGCAGCATGCCGCTTCCTTAGGGCTGCTGATGTTGTAGTCGGCTGGTGCTCTGAATAGCCCTGTGCTGCCATGCTTTTTAATGACTGTCTGGCTCATTACAGTTTCTCTAACTCTTGCTGTCACTGAGCTGCTCCTTCTAGTTTCTATTAGTGTGCTTGTTCCCAGCAGTATTTCCATTCCTCCTCTGATTATTTAATTATGTGTTGCTTAGCTGCTGTGCCCTGGGAAAATGAAAAAAAAAAACCACATTACCTTATTAGAACTTTATATAAAAATTTAAAAATAGGCTAATAATCATGGCATGTTGGTTTGTCCTAAGAAAGGCAGTGCATGAGTCTTAATGTATGCAGGTAGAACTTTCATTTTTTTGCTGTTCAGATTCATTTCTGTGCATTTACTGCTTATTCTCAAATTTCCTAATAGTTTAGAATTACTCATGAGTCACTTCTAGTTGTATTTAAAGTTACAAAAAAGAATGTATAATACTTTTATATGTTTCAAGGCTATTATGAAACTAGTAAAATTAGACTTTTTAGCAGTTGTTTTTTAGAGATCCTTGCTAAGAAATCCATGTGGTTGTACATGATAGCTTTGCTGTTTGCTGATTTAAAAAATATTAAAATTCATATGTGAAAATGAATACATTGGTAAGTGTAAGCTTTGCATATTATGTTTTTATCAGATTTGATAATTCCTATGTATTTCAAAATGATAATGATTCTATCCTTTAAATGTTTAACTTTCCAATGCTATTCCTATTTACATTTTCATTTTATTGATTTCAGTTTTTCCTTTTATGAAGTTTTACTTGCATTCAGTTAGCAATTTTCTACATCTCTTAGCTTAACTTTTAAATCATGCATTGCCTACCCTTTTCTCTTTTTGTTTTTTTAAGGTGTTATTATGGTTTAGAGGTGGTGTCCCCTAAAAACTCACAGGTGAGACAATGTAAGAAGGTTTGGAGGAGAAATGATTGGGTTATAGCCTTGTACTAATCAGTGAATTAATCCCTCAGGGGATTAACTGAGTGGTAACTGGAGGCAGGTGAGGTGTGGCTGGAGGAGGTGGGGTATATAATTTGTATGTGGCCAGTACAGTCTCTCTCTCTCTGCTTTCTGATCATCATGTGAACTGTTTCCCTCTGCCATACTTTTCCATCATGATGGAGCTGAATGTTTATGGACTGAGACCTCTGAAACCGTGAGCCCTCAAATAAACCTTTCCTCCTTTACAGTTGTTCATGTTGGGTCCTCTAGCCATAGCAGTGAAAAAGCTGACAAAAACAGATGTTGTCAAAAGTGTTTCTCACAATGGTGCTGATTTATCAGCTGTAGAAGATAAGTTTATAATGTGGGCAGGATTGTGGATAACTTGGCAACTCCTCTCAAAATTTATCCCTAAGAATCCCTACAGGTAAAAGAAAATAAAGGCATAATCCCATGATTTCTGGGTGGTTAGCCCTAAATGGTTGCCGCAAACTCATAAAAATTTCTTTGAGCCTTCGTGTTTCAACTTAAATATTTATGTAAAATTTTTATTTCACTCTATGATATGCATATAATTATTTTAATAGGAGTTACGATTTAATTATTTGTCCTGGAGTTAACTGATGTTCCAGGAAGGTATGTCATGTTTGTCTGATGGCTTTGCCACCATATTCCCACAACCAGGAGGTCTCGTATCTGGTGCATGACCTTGCTCCTGTGTGAACGTGAAGTCTTCCAACTCCAGTTCTGCTGGCTGTTTGCAGCCATTAGTTGGCCTCAGTTCCACTCAGGAGGACCCCTTCTATGTCTAATACTTTATGACAATATTTCTAGAAAAATACTTGCTCTTCTGCTTGCTCTTCTCCCGGCTTCCCTTTCCTCTTAGGTCTTCATGTGTGCCGCTTTCCTGCTTTTACATTTTTTTCCCTTTCTAAACCATCTTTGGATTATTGCTGCCTTGCCTTTGGCACCCTTGTGTATGTGGCTCAGCCCATTCCATGGATCTTTCTGGTAACTTGCTCTGTGAGTGTTCTGTGGGATGGGTTTACATGAGGAACTACAGAGATGGGGACACCAGTTGCAGTGCACATACCAGTTTTGCCAGGAGGATTAACATGATTTGCTGTTATTTTAAATTAAGCACTGCGCAAAGACCATGAGCTGTGTATCTTGAATCGTACCTTTCCCCCCTTTTAGTTTTAATACCATTAACTTCAGTGAATATTGATTCATGTGTAATTTTTAGTTGTTTTCCTAAACTTAACTTTAAGATTGCAATTATGTATCAGATCTGCGAGAATAAGGCAATTAAATATAACACAGCAAAATGAGCTAGTCGCCCCCTTCCTTTCAAGTGAATAAAATATAGAACGCTCTACTTGATGGAATAATTAATGCTCACCACTGATTAGAGTGAATTCTTTGGTTCAGAACAATAAATGTTGTTTTGCTTACGTACATGGCTTGTTTATTCACTGAACTTTTGACTTACAGAAACCAGCATTTTACTGTAATAAACACTTGGTTACATCTGTTGTAAATTGAACACGACTGGTTTTTCCAAGAATAGTGTTCCAACTCTAAACCAAAATTATAAGCAGCTGTCTGCTAATAGATACGTACATCAAACCCCCACCTCTGTGTCCTCTTATTTAAAATGTTGTCTGAACCTCAACAATCAAGTTCAAATTGATGCAGTTTTTTAATTTGAAAATTATGCCTTAGGATTTTGTGGGTTTTTTTCTTTCTTCATCCAAAAAAATGCACCATTTTTTTTTTTGTGTGTGGGAAGAAATGGTTATTTGTAGTTTTTCCCTTCTTTCCCCTTTTATTTGATTTCTGGGAAATATTTCTCTATTCACATTTTTCCTCTCTTCCAACTAAATTTAGATTTCACTCTTTTTTTAGTTCTCATAGGATTTTAAGATTCACCTTCTTAATTTTTCTTGATGCTTGCTTTTGTTTAGTACCAACTTGAATAAATTTTCTAGAATTTGGGGGAGAGCAAAACTAATTTGTTGGTGATATGTAAGCCTAATATTTGAGCATGAGTTTTTAATTTTCTTGCTAATTTTCTTAAATGGTAAAGGAGCTATAACTCACCAAAAAAAGCTTGGAGTTTTAGCCTATTCATACTATTACTATAATTTTGGGGATATTTAATTCCATTTTTTAACAGGCTTGTTTCTTTCTAATAATGTAATTGTTATCATGATATATGTCTATTTTTGTATATTTCTCTTCTAATGTTTAATAACATTTGTTTATAAAATAGGTTTTCATTTTTTAGAGCAGTTATAGGCTCACAATAGAACAAAGGGGAAGGTACTGACATTTCCCAGATTCCCTTTGCTTGGACACATGCCTAGCCTCCTTGGTATCAACGTTGCCTGCCAGAGTGGTGCATTTGTTACAGTTGATGAGCCTACACTGATACACCTTTATCACCAGAAGCCCATAATTTACACAGGGCTCACTCCTGGTGGATATTCTGTGGATTTGAAAAGGTATAATGGAATGTATACATCATAATTGGATGATCATCCAGGGTATTTTAACTGTCCTAAAAATCCTCTATGCTATTTATCCATCTCTCCAAACCCAACTCATGGTAACCATTGATCTTTTTACTGACCCCATAAGATTGTAAGGGAGCATAAAAATTTGATTGCCTAGTGACATCATAGCCATCAAAATGTCACAGTGCTGGACCTCACTCATATGTGTGTAGAGATGCTGGTATAAACACCCAACTGTACTGTCAGCCATGTAAAAATATCATACACAAATTTTGTGTAGTACATAATACTTGATAATTGTGATACATGACAGTGTTACTGGTTGAGGTATTTACTATGCTTTTTATAGTTATTTTGGAGTGTGCTCCTTCCTCTTATTAAAAAAAAAGCATTTAACTGTAAAACAGCCTCAGATTCTTCGGGAGATGTTTCGAAAGAAGGCATTGCTATCATAGGAGTTGACAGCTCCATGTGTGTTATTGTCTCCAAAGACCTTCCACATGTAGATGTGTGTAGACTTCCAGGGAGACAAGATGTGGAGGATGTAGACAGTGATATTGATGATCTTGACCCAGTGTAGACCTAAGCTAACGTGTGCATTTGTATCATGGTTCCTAAGAAAAAATTTAAAAAGTAAAAATAAAAACATTTAAAAGTAGAAAGAAGTTTATATAATAAGGATATAAAGACAAAATACTTTTGTAGAGTTGTGCAATGTGTTTTAGTTTCAAGTTGTTGTTACAGAGTCAAAAAGTTAAAAAAAATTAAAAAGCTATGAAGTAAAAAAGATACAGTGAACTAAAGGTTAATTTATTATTGAAGAAAGAAAAATATTTTTAATAAACTTAGTTTAGCCTAAGTGCACAGGGCTTATGAAGTCTACAGTAGTGGACAGTATTGTCCTAGATCTTCACATTCTCTCCACTCAAAGCAAATTCCAGTCCTGCAAGCTTCATTCACAGTAAGGGCTCTCTCTATACAGGAGTATCACATTTTACCTTTTGTAACTTAATTTTATTGTGTCTTTTCTGTGTGTAGACTTACAAATATTTATCATCATGTTAACAATTGTGTACAGTTTCACTATAGCTATATAATATACAGGTGTGTAGCCTAGGAGCACTAGGCTATAGGTGTGCAGTAGGCTATACCATCTAGCTTTGTGTAAGGATATTCTGTGATGTTCACACAATGATGAAATCACCTAAGCAATCTCAGAATTCATTCCCTTGCTTAAGTGATATGTGACTGCAATTCCATTCAAAGCTATACATTTTCCTCTCAGCATAGCTTTTGCTATATCTCACAAATGGATGTAAGCTTCTTACATACTGCACTGGAAACCAAAACTTGAATATTACCTTTTTTGTTCTTATAGTATCTTTAGAGCTATCAACTCTAATTCCTATAAACCATACTTTTGGAAATATATGATGCCTTATTCAGTATATGTTATATTGATTATGTCCATTACTTTTTACATTTATGAGTAAACTACAGAAACAAGGATTATTAAAAGTGGGGTATCTGGGTTAAAATATTACGAATATTTTTAGATTGCTAAAATGTTTTGATAACTCATTCTTCAATAGTGTTCAAGTAGTATATGGCATTTGTAGTCTTATAAGTGACCTCCATCAGTTATAAAATGGCTGACACTGAATATTTAAAAATGTATTCATTTAATTCACAATAACTTACTGCTTCAATTACAGCCTATTGGTTGTAAGATTGACTATTAAGTCAGTACATTTTTTCTTTCCAATATTTTACCATGTAGCATTTAACACAAAACATTAACCAGACACATAAGTTATGAAAATAAATCTATATTATTATAATACCAAGTGAACTGGAATTTCCCAACTTAACTGGAAGGCAATTTTATGAGAATATCACCTCCCACTTCCTATGTCTTACCCCAAGCAATTCTTTCACCTATGTGTTCTCCCCTATCTTCCCTTCATTGGTAAACACTATTCCTACTTGGAGAGTTATCATTGAAATTATTTTAAAAATTTTATCATGTATATTTAATTCCTAATTTTTTTACTTTATTTTTTAATTAAAAATTGTAACCTTCTGTGGTCTTTGAACTTGTTACTTCTCCTGCAACAATATATTTCTGTGAGTTATGTTACATGTAGCCACAGTTTATTCATATTAATCATGATAAATTTTCTGTTGAGAGAACACATCACAATTTATTCATCCATTCATTCCCCTGTTGATGAATATCTGAGTTTTCCCCATTTTTTACTATTATAAATAATACTGTTGTGAACATTGCTGTGTCTTGTCTACTAATGTACATATGCAAGACTTAATCTAAAATATGTTCTTGGGAATAGAATTACTGGGTTATAAGATTCACTGAGCTTCAATTTTTATACATAAAGCTGCATTGTGTTTTGTTTTGGGTCCTGGAGATTGACCCCAGGGCCTTTAAATATGCTCTGCACATACTCTACCACTGAGGTACTGGCCCTTGCGTTGTATTTTTTCTTTCTTTCTTTTTTCCTGTATCAGGGATTGAATCCAGGGTTGCTTTACTGCTGAGGTGTATTACCAGACCTTTTAATTTTGTATTTTAAGACACAGTCTTGCTAAATTGTCTGACTTCAAATTTCCAATCCTGCCTTAGCCTCCACAGTCACTGAGATTACAAGTGTGTGCCATCATGCCCATGTCTTTTGAAGAGGCACACCATTTTAACTTTCTACGTCAACGTGTGAGACTTCCTATTGATTTGAATGCTTGTCTATACTTTATATTGTTAGAGTTTTTAATGTTAATAAATCTATGAAAGTATAATGACATATTAGAATGATTCTTAAAAATTAAAATTACATTTTTCTGTTTAAGGAGGGTTTAGCATCTTGTATGTTTAGTTGCCATTTGTGGTCCCTCTTCTGTGAAATGTGAATTTGTCTTTGCCTCTTTTTCTATTAGATTATTTGCCTTATTCTTCTTAGACTTAAGGAGATCTTTATGTATTATGAATACTATTCCCTTGATGGTTATGTGTTGCAGATATCTTCTTCTAGTTTTGGGCTTTTCTTTTCAATTTCTTTATGATATTACTTTAGAAGAGCTTTATTGACTTACAATTGATATATAATAAACTAGTTATATTTAAAATGTACAATTAAGCAAATTTGACATATATACATATGAAATATCAGCCACCAACATGATCAAAATAATGATCATGTCTAGCACTTCCAAAAGTTTTTTTGTGAGCATGTATTTCCTTCACCCCTGGGCAAATGCACAAGTGTGCAAATGGCTGGGTGTATGGTATGTAGGTATTTAAGTATTAAGAAATTGCCAAACTGTTTTCCAAAGTGGTTATACCATATTATAACCCAGCTAGCCCTGTATAAGCATTTCTTCATGGTATCTTTTTATGAACAGAAGTTCTTAATCTTAAGGTAATCAAATACATTAATCATTTATTTTATTACCTCTTTTTCCATGTTATTTAAAAATTCTTCTCCACCTGAGTCCATAAAGACATTCATCTGTATGTTTAAATTTCTTTATGTTTTGCCATTTATGTTCAAATCCTTTATCCTTTTGTGTGGTCTGTGTCATATTATGAATATAGTGTGATATATGGATCCATTTTTTTCCCCTTAAGTACAACCAACTGTCTCAGGACCATCTATCAAGTAGTTCCCCGTTTCTCATGCTGTCTCCAGTGCCAACTCTGCCATACATCAAATTTTCGTGTGTGAGAGGCTCACTGTATGCATCTGTATTCTGTTTTGTTTGTCTACCTCTAAGCCAATATGGCACTCTAATAATTCTTCACCTCAGCTTAATAAAAATCCTAAATGGTGTGTTATAAGTCCCCGCTCTACCTCCTTATTTTTCTTCAGAAGCTTTTGGCTATTTTTGACCTTTGTTCTTTCACATACATTTTAGAATTAGTCTGTCCAGTTGCTTAAAAATGAATCCTACTTAGTTCAAAGATCATTATGAGAAGAACTGAGATCTTTTCAAACTGAGTATTCTGACTCAGGAACATACCCTTTCTTTATTTGAAACTTTAATATCTTTCCAAAGAGTTTTATAATTTTTTCCATGCATGTCTTGCCTATCATTTGTATATGGATTATCAGATATTATCTATTGACAGAAGATAATGTGCTTTAAGTTCTACTGGACTTATATTAACATTTTAAATGGAATTTAGTCTTTTGCTTTACTGTTTCTTCCCATCACTCCTCTCCTCACTGCTGCCAAGGATTTGTCACTCTCCCAACAACTTAATCTTGAATTTTACACAATTATGTTGAAACAAAATGTTCTCTTTCAATGATGTATTATTTTTTATTCTTCATTACTATAATTGTAATTATTAAAATCATTTGTTTGTGAGAATATATTATTTTTCTCAGTGATAAATATTTATTTAGTTACTTTTAAGTAGTGAACCAGTTTTAATGCCAGTTGACAGATATTTTTGAGTAATATAGTTCCATATTTTAATTCATGGTTTTATTTATCTCTTGGTGATCTGGAATATATTGTTAATGAAATTTGTAGAAAACCTGTTGGGCAAAAATTTATGAGAAATTTTCATTTTCTAGTTATATTTTTTATAACATTATTCATTTGTAGGCATGATAAGTTATTAAACATTGTCCTAGCATATTAACAGCACAGATATGTTTACAAATCATTGAATCATAAACTTCCCCCTCTATGCCCTTTAAACTGACTTGTTGTCTGTCATTTATTATAATAGAGAAGATATTAGGGGAAAAACTGTTTTCCCCCCAGTTTGGTTAATTTTATTTATTTGTTCATTTAATTGTTTATTTTCAAAAATTTATTGTGCAGTTGGGCATGGTGGTGTACACCTGAAATCCCAGTGGCTTGGAAAGCTGAGGCTAGAGGATTACAAATTCAATTAGCTTCAGCAACTTAGTGAGACCCAAAGCAACATAGTGAGACCCTGCCTCAAGATAAAAAATAGAAAAGGGTTGGAGATGTGGCTCAGTGGTTAAGCATCTCAGAGTTCAATCGCTGGTACCAAAAATTAAAATAAAATAAAAAAATATTGTGCATAGCATATTCAATATGTATTAAAAGAGATGTATATATGTTTGTGTGTATAGGTGTGTGTATATATATGTGTACCTATATGTGTATATATATATATACACACACATACATATATATAAATAGTTACTATAGTGGAACAAATTAACATCCATTATTTTATATACTTACCCACTATCTCACCTGTGGAGGAGCTGCTATGATGACTCATTTAGCAAAAATCCTCAATACCATACACTATTATTACCTATAGTCTGCTGTATGCTAGATATTACAGCTTGTTCATCTTTTATATTTTCTACTTTGTGTGCTTTGGGGTGTGTGTGTGTGTGTGTGTGTGTGTGTGTGTGTGTGTAATTTTTTGGTGCAATTGGTCCTTTGACAATTGTAGATAGTCAACATGAGTGTAGATTTTAAAAGTTATTTTTATTTGTACAAGGGGGTGATTTAATTTTCTTTGGGTGTATACCCAAAAGAAGAATTTGTAAATAGTAATATTTTTATTTTATTAGAAACCTTCATTCCATTTTCCATAATGGCTGTGCCTGTCTACATTCCCACCAATAGTGTGGTAGGCTTTCATTTTCTTTTACCCTCACCAGCATTTGTTTTCTCCTATTCTCTTTTTATTGGGAGTGTAGGTATTGGGAATTTAACCTAGGGTCTTAGGCTCCCCACTGAGCTACAACCCCAGCCCCTCTCCTGTCTTTTTGCTAATAGCTATCCTGGTGGTTAATTTCAGGACTCATTTTAAAAATTCTTTCAGTTTAAAATTTTATGAGGCTGTGTCTTAATATTTATTTCTGTTCATTAAATTTCTTGGAAGATGTTAAACTTTCAATTTCTAATCTCAAGTTTGTTTTATGAGGTTTGGAATATTTTATCCTCTCACATCTCTGATTATTGCTCCTTACACATGCATTTGTGATTTTATTGTGGGTTTTCTTTCTGAGATTTGTCATTCAAATATGTCATAGCCTTGTGCATATTGTTTTGCAATTCATCTGTTTTTTTGTTCTGAGAATGCTTCTCAAGTTCATCTTCTACAATATCATGCATTGATTTTCCGTATGCCTGTTGATTTTAGTTCAGCCACTACATATATAATTTTTCTGCATCATGTCTTATTTCAACTTGTTCTTATTCTTTCATGGGGTTCAAAAAGGGAATAGTCTTAAATCTTTTCCCTATTTCTTGAAGTCGGATTTTGAGAAAGCAACGGGAAGTTTTTATTTTAAACCATTATAGTCTGTCATTTGTTTCTTGGGCAGATGAAATTTGGAAATGGATGATTGATTAATCCTGCACATACCACTGAGTACCTACTATGATCTGGTCAGTAGCCCCACTGGCACTGGGGCCAGAGCAGTGAACAAAACAGGCAAAAAACTTTGTCCTTTTATGGAGAGTTAGATTCTACTGAGGGGGGAGGGGACAGGGGACGTAGGGAACACACACACACACACACACACACACACACACACACAGATGGAGCAATGTGCTCAAGAGAAAAATAAAGTGGGAAAAGGATAAAATGTTCAATGGGGGTTCATGTGATGCTTTAAAACAAAGAAGGTAAAGATATGTGAGGAGAACATTCCAGGTGGAAGAAACTTCTAGTCCAAAAGGCTTTGGCGGGAGCATGTCAGGGATGTGGGAAGAACAATGGCCTAAGCAGAGTGAGCAGCAGGCTGAGACATAGGAGGTGGCTTCAGAAAGGCACCAAGGACCAGGACACACAGGGGTTCTTGCTTGGTGTTTCTTTGCAGGAGATGGGGATGCTGTGGAGGAGTTAGGTACAGAGAGGAGATAGGAATTGACCTTTGTTTGTACAGGAGAACTCTGGCTGTTGGGTTAGGAATTGACTGTAAAAAAAAAAAAAAAAAAAAAAAAAAAAAAAAAGAATTGACTGTAGGGTCCAGAAGAGAGGTGGAGAGACCAGTGTGAGGGTGCTAAGGTGATTCAGGTGATGGAGGCTGGTGTCTTGGGCCAGATGGTAGCAGTGATATGCCAAGGGGTGAGCTCTAGACATATTCTGAAGCAGAGCTAATGTGACTGGATGACTGGATGCAGCATAGGTCAGATGAAGGAGCAAGGAGTTAGGAGCAAGTTCAAAGCTATTTATATGAGAACTGAGAGGGAGTTGCCACCCTCTGCACAGGGAAACTGTGGGAACACCAGATATGGGGACCTCGAGGGCTTCCATTTTATAGGTCCTAGCCTGGAGATGCCTCTTCATCATGTGAGTGGAGGTGACATATAAGCAATTGGGTGTCCTAACCGGGAGTTAAGACTGAATACGTGATGAGAGTCATCAGTGGCTAAATGATTTTTGAAACAATGATATTAGACGACACCAGGGGAGGAAGTACATATTTTTTAAAAAATGTGTTGACATTTTCGTCAGTTTAATTCACTTTTGAGTTTGGTTTGATCTCTGTTTCCCCAGATATTCTGGGAGATTACTGGAGCTTCTTTTGTGGGTTATGTGTATATAAACACATGTCGGATTGTTTTATTTTGTTTGTTTGAATGTAGAAGGTCCATCTAGTTCTGGCTTGGAGGAGAGGTTGGGAGGGAGGATGGTCCTCACCTTGTCACTTAGTGCCATTCCAGAGTTTTCTTCTATTTTTTATTTGTTCTTTTTAGTGATAAATGATATTAGAATCTATTTTGGTATATTTATACACATGCGGGATATATCTTATTCTAATTAGGATCCCAGCCTTGTGGATGAACACAATGTTGAGATTCTTTGTGGTGTATTCATACACATCCATAGGAAAGTTATGTCAGATTCTCCTATACCTAAAGATTATGTGCAGGTTGAGATGAAAAAAATATCTCATTTTGTGCTTGGGATCAAGGACCCATTCATCAAGTAGTCAGTCCCTTGCTGCACGGATGAAGCATATATATAATACATAGGAGGAGAAAATGTAGCTTTCCTGAAGAGGAAAAATGAGGGAAGAGGAGAGAGAGCATAGTACTTTAACAACATCCTTTAAAAATCCTGGATCGAGCCATGCCTGAAGCCCCTGTAGTGTGATTTTTCTCCCTCCACATCTCCTTCCTCCTCCTCCTTCTTTTATGTTTTTCATTCCTGCCTGCTTTCCCACTTATGCTTTTTTGGAATTGGCTTTCTGTTAGTTTTTGACTGGAATGATTTTTTGACTCATTTGACATCTACACAATCCTTCAGGCCCAGCAAGGGAAATAAAAATCCTCACAGGTGGTTCATTAACAAAGAAAACATATTTAGATGCTTCTTTCACTAACTGTCCCCCTTCTGTATTTCAGAGCTGGCATTAATAAGTGGTTTTTGGATGCCTTTCTGTAAGGGAGTGTGAACATGCAGAGCCCACTCTAGGTTGTTTGAGTGGTGAATGAGTTGGTAAAAGTCTATTTCCCTACTCCTTAAATTGAATTGGGGAGACTGACATCAAAAAGTAAATATATCACACTAGATAGTAAATATGTCACATTATATTGGATAGAGAGAAGTGATGGGAGGAGAGGGGAGGAGTAGGGGGGATAGGAAGGGCAGCAGAATAGAATAGACATTATGATTGCTGTATGTATATAGGTGACTCTATGACCAATGTGACTCTGCAATCTGTACAATCAGAAAAATGAAAATTATACCCCAATAATTCAAATGTATGAATTGCCAATATCATTGTAATGTCATCTGTAGCTAATAAAAAAAATTAAAATTAAAATTAAAAAAAGTAAATATATAATTTAAGTTATACAGTCAGGTAGGAGACTGGCCGTGTGGGGAAGAAACTAGTGTTCCATTATGGACAGGACAGGCTACCCTATGGAGGTGGCCTTCAGATGGCACAGAATGAAGAGAGTGCATAAGCTTGAGGCCATCTGGGGAAGTGGAGTCCAGGCAGAGGATAGAAGGCATAAAGCTTTAGGAATGAGCTTGTGTCTTTGAGAGACTGCAAGAGTTGTCATCAACATTATATAAGGGCCAGGTCCTATTTGGCGTTCAAGTACCATGGTGGGAGTTCCAAAGTTCTTCTGAGTGTAGTCCAGAGCTTTTGGATGATTTGGGGTGGATAAATAATGATATTTGATTTATTTTTCAAAACATCACCACGTTTTCTATGGAGAACGGACTGGAGAAGCCGGAGAAGCAGTCAGGGGCTGATGTAATGGCAGCCCAGGTGAGAAGCAGTGGGGTAGTAACAGGGGGTCATCCAGAGCGGGAGGTAAAACTGAATGGATCAGCTGATGGGATAGTTTGTGGGGTCTGAGTACATGATAAAAGTCAAGGATTGCATTTAAGGTTTTTTTTTTTTTTTTTTCCCAGAATGAAGTCAATGTGCTATTTACTGATAGGAAAAATAGGGATCAGATTTCAGGTTAGGATGTGAAAGAGTTTTATTTTAGAGTCGTTGTGTTCAGATGCCACTGGACATCAGAGAAAAGGTACCTGATTTAGCCTGAAGCTCAGGGAAGAGGCCAGGGTAGGGGGACACAGGGGAAAGTCATTGACATGTAAGATGAATTTAAAACCATCACACTGTATATAACAAGTTAAAGTTTTAAAAAATAAAATAAACTCATCACACTGGATGAGAAGACATCATGTGGGAGTGTAGAGAGAAATAAGAGTAGATGGAGGTCTGAACTCTGGAAAGGTCTAGAACAGGCTTCTAGTGGGACTAACCTGGAGAGAGGAAGCAGAATTCTAGGAGAGAGCAACATCTTGGGAATCACATGCACGAGGGTTTTCAGGAGGAGGGGAATCGACGGCATAGAACACTGCTGAACAACCAGGAATCGCAGGGTCTGAGAACTGACTGTTGGGTCTGCCACTATCCTACAACCTCACGGCCAGGGTTTGGAAGTGCGTAAAGAGGCTCCAGAGAGGAACTGCTTCTTGACCATTTGTCCCATGGCTTCTGATGTGCCCACTGTTAAAGAATAGGATGTGCAGAAACCACTGCAACCCATTCCTGCCCCTACAGAACTGTTAAAAAGTGATAGGTTTGATTGCCTGGAATAAAATCTGCCGCAGTCCAGCTGCAGCAAAATAACGGGGGGGGGGGGGGGGGGGGACGAACAACTTGTGTAGATTGATTGTGTAGATTGATACAGCAGGAGTGGGAGCCGTTTATTGTAGGACCGGAGGGGTATATATATATATTACTGAATACACAGCTTATCTTAATTAACATAAACTACATACAGCAGTCAACCAATAAGGAATCTCCACACTTAATGGCTCGCTGGCGCCACCTCACAAACCACTCCCCCTGGCAAAATGCCAGGCGCCATCCAGACTTGTTTACAGACTCTAATATTTGCCAGGCGACATCCTGACTTGTTTACAGACCCTAACAAAAGTCCAAAATTGGCACTCCTGAAGCGGTGGGGAGGGGAAGGGAGCAAAACACAGATTGCTGGGAGTTTTGCTAAGATTATTTTGGCATCCCCTTGATGGTATGTTTGAATATGGCCTGCATAGGAAACCTGAAATTTGAGCTAAGTACAAAATTGAAACTGCCTCCTGATGGGCCCCAGGTGACAGATGAACTTTGGAAAAAAAATATCAGTGTTTATGGTGGTTCTTACCACAGTCTGGTCAGTAATCCTGTCTAACACCTATTTTCATGATTAGATCAGCTTTCTTATTTCTTTTGCAAATCACCTCTAAGCTACATGCTAAAATCGACTTGAGGGAGAAAAAATTCTCTGGCATTTAAATGGGTTTGACATGTGCTAGTTCTGGAAATTTCTAGCAAGAGGGGCCGTTTGATTAAAACATTTTACTGGAATGAATTGATCGGTACTTGAGCTGTGCAATTACATTTGTAATCTTAGAGATAAAGGAGCTAATGAATAGAGAAAATGAAGGTATTTTTGATGTTAAACAATCATAATTATGGAGCTCACACCTTGCTCTGTTGAGAGAAAGGACCACCATCCTTCTCAGTGAAAATGGACAACAAGTTTTTATATTTTAGAATTCTTACATTTATGGGTTATCTCCCTGAGCTTTCCAATGCTGGGAACTTCTATTTTCAAATTACATTTGTAAATACCTGGGCTTATGGCAGGATAGAATAAAACCAATAAAATTCTCACCTTCTTCTATTTGGACTAGGTTTTTTTCTAGAACAACTCTCATTGGACCAATGTTTGATTATTTGGTTAATGTGGTCTTGTTTTTATGTGTCCTTTTAAATTTCAGAATAAATAGAAATGTCTCTGGGAACACAATTGAGTCATTAACATTTTTTTTTTTCCTGGCAGGAATCAGTAAAGGCTTCCTGTCTTGGAAGGCAAGGTTGGAAGGATGGCTCATTTTCTGATAGGAGAGAGAAAAGCATTTCATAGAAAAGCTCTCTATGCAAAGGGAAAGTGTGAGCAACAGCGAGGCCACACAGAAGTGCCTGGCAGGCTTGGGTACAGACCAAGGCCAACTGAAAAATGGCAACCTTGGAATTCAGGTCTTTAAGAACAGGGAGGCCTTTGTGTTGGCTGTAGGTCCTGTTAGTAACCATCTGAGCCTCTAAGTGGCCTGCTGTTCCTGAGGCAGGATTGAATGCCATTTTCTACTGTGGCACTTTCTTAGTGCTTTTGACATTGCATGACCCTGGTAGAAGATCCAAGCTATTGTTGCTCAGATCTAGAGATCAATCAGTATTTGGTCCAGAACAGTCAGTGGTGACCCCTAGAGCCCTGAACTGGGAAGCTGGGGAGGTGCCAGTGGTACGGGCCAAAGGTGTCACTTCCAAAGGGCAGACTTCCTAGACCACTGTTAATTCATGCAGGGCCCTACCTGAATATTTCGTGAAGAGTGCCAGGGAAAGGCAGATATGAATAGTCCTTCTAAAGCCAACTCTGGAAATTATGTGACAGATGTCATGATGGAAATCCCTGTGGATGACTCTGCTAGTACTGGAAAGTACTCCATTCATGTCAGCTATTTCCATGATTAGATCTATTAAAAATATCTACCCCTGTTATCAGCCAGGATTTGCCAGAGAAACAGAACTGTCTCTTGGTGGACCCCAGGTGACAGGTGGACTTTGAAAAGAATGTAGATGTGCATGCATAGAGAGAGAATTTTATTTTTTTAAGGAATAGGCTCACATGAGTATAGAAGCTGGATAGCCCAAAGGCTGCTTGATGGAACAGCAGGTGGAAGAGAAAAGAAAGAGTTGATGTTGTGGTTCAATCCAAAAGCCAGCTGTCTGCTGGCAGTGTTCTTGCTTAGGGAAAGTCAGGCTTTGACCTTTTAAGGGCTTCAACGGTGGCGTGAGGCCTGCCCATATTATGGAAGGCAAACTGCTTTAATTAAAGTCTACTGATTTAAGTTTATCTATCATCCAAAAAAACATCCTCATAGAAACTTCCAGAACAATATTTGACCAAATATCCAAACATATGTTCCAGTCAAGTTGACACATAATATTATGTTTCACAACCTTACCCTGAGACTGAGGTAGAAGGAGGATTCCCTATCAGAATGCAATATCCACTTATTGTCTTTTTGTCGATAAAGCATGAGGAATTTTAAAATTATTTTTGTCATGTTACTGCATCCTCCAGTATCTGTGTGATTACCTGGCACATAGTAGGTGCTCATGAAATATTATATAAACAACATTTATATAATATAATATATTATATTTGAGTTCATTTGTTATCTCTATCCGGAATGTTTGTGCTAACATAATATGATTGGTCAGTATGTTTGATTTGAGACCCTGAATCTCCCTGGGCATATATTAAGCATCTTTGGAATTTTTAACTCTTTCATAGCGTTGATTATCACGAAGACAATGATAGTAGATTCAATAGGGAGTGGCCCTCTGTCCTGTTCAGGAGCTGTCCCTCAGGAGAATCACTAATGAGCAGTCTGAGCAATTTAGCAATTTTAGCTGTTTTACCTGTGTATACATTATAGCACTTCGAAAGAGAGATGATCTATTCTCTTTACCAGCAAAGCTTGTAAAGGCTATTTGTAACTGTACTTGGCCCACAGATAATTTGTAGCCTTGGAAAACAAGATTGACAGGTGTGGAAGTGCTCATGGAGCCTAGGGTAAAAGAGTGATAAATTGCAGCCTTGTGAATGGATGGCTAACCACAGTGGGATGAGACTGGCAGGAGGAGGTTCATCAGGCAGTGGGTGCAAATGCAAAGGGAGATAGATAAAAACATCTGCTTCCGATGGTGTCTGCAAGCAAGTAAAGAGAAGACTAAGCCAGGCTTATCTTCCTTCGGTGGTTCAGACTTCCCTGTTATTTTGCACCCTTTATTAACAGATGCTATTCCAAAGACTGCACTGAGTGCCTTTCACTATGTTCTCTGTCCTCCATTAGCTGACTTTCCAGATACAAGTTTGGAGCAGAGGCATGTGTGCAGCTTTCTATCTGGGCTGGCCACATTTGTTCAAGCTAGAATTTGAGCAAGACTTTATATGCATCAATAGTGGGGCCAGGGGAAGTGGGCATTGGGAGTCATTTCTGCCGGCTGCTGTAGGGAAGGATATGGAGATGGCAACTGAAGGTCCAAATAAAGCATGCCAAGGGGATGCCTGCTCCATGGGTGTGAAGGAACGTAAAAGGACAGAAGAAGTGGAGAAGTAATCAGAAAAACCGGCAGAAAGCCTCGAGTCCAGAAGGAAGGAAGTTGAGACTATTTAGGGCCCAGAAGACTGTCCTGCCCCCTGAGTAGATCTCATTTGAAAATGAAACAAAATAAAGAATATCTGATTTGAAAAGCATTAATATGGTTTGCACAGCATTCATCTCCTAGAAATATGATCTAATCAAAAGATTTGGCAAGGAAAAAAGACCTCTTAGAGTCTCTGCACAGGAAACTCGGTAGAAACAAGAAGCCTGGAGAAGAGATGACAGAAGAGTCTTAAAGAATAAAAGATAAAGTAATGAGATGATGGAGAAGTATCTGTGTTTTTATTTCTTCTTGGATTTGGATGAAGATGGTAATGCACCTTTTATTTTTTGATCTTCTGATCCAGGGTGATTGGTTCCCTTTCTAAGGCTTTAGGAAGATGAGTGATGGGGTGGGTTTGGGTCAAAAGGTAAATAAAGACGGTGGTCTTTAAGGAAATATCTCACCAGTATAGCTGAAACTGAGGATCTTGAGCAAGGCCAGGACTATCAGGATGGAGCTGACTCTTCAGACCATGGTAGACAATTAAGGGATCACATTGCCTGCTTAGACCCAGGAGGAACATTCTTATTTAGTGAAGGTCATGATGAAGCCATGCTCCAAAAGAGAAAGAAAGGGGGGTATCGAGAACCAAGGTCAAGAGCGTATTTCTTCAAAATTCCAATCCCCTTTGCAAAAGATCTAGCTTTTCCCTCAGTACCCTTCTGCTTCTGTAACCTCATGCCTTGGGCTGTTCTGCACTCAGATTCCGTAGGATCACGATCTAATTAGGCCATAGCTGGTGTGGTAATGAGAGCCATCATGGTTCCCTTCAGTTACCTTTGTGTCCTGTGCTTAGATTCCCTGGAGAAGCTCAATTAATCAGGACCTGCATGTCTGGGATGAGTTCTACTGCCAACCCCAACGCCAATTAGCTGGTCCCTGCAGGCTACACACCCCTGCCCTTCTTAATTTCTTCCCATCACCTGGCATATGCCACAGCTGACATTTTGTTTTCATTAGCTTGTATTTCCAGGAGTGGACTATTAGTATTTGTAAAAATATTCCTTATACTATTGTCTCCAATTCCTCATCTCCAGGGTACATCCTAATTCAATCCAATTGCCCAACTTATCTATCCTTCTCCTGCTCACAAGGAAAATCTCATAGTCCTTATTCTTTTCCTCAACCTGGTCCTTTTCTTCCTCCTCCACTCAAGATCCAACCCAGGCCCTTGCACATGCTGGGCAAGCGCTCTTCCTCTAATCTACATCCCAGCCCTACTATCCATCTTCCTTTGTTTTCCATTGTTGTCTTCTATCTCTATTGACAACTTGATGGCATTTGCCGATTTTGACCACTGCCAAATTATAATATTTGATTTTGACTCCCTTCATACTTATGCTCTTAGTTTCCCCTTCCTCTCTTCCTCTAGTCTCTCTTTATTTTCCTCGATCTGTACCTGTTTCTGTAACATTAGTATTCCTTAATGTCTAGTCCTTTGCTTCTCTTTCTCTTGACTCTCTACTTTCTACCTTTGCTTGCTCTGCCAGTCCTGTGGCTTGAGGAATTGTATAGAGATGTCTTGGTGGTGCATACCTGGAATCCCAGCTACTCCAGAGGCCGAGGCAGGAAGATCACAAGTTCTGGGCCAGCCTTGACAACTTGGCAGGACCCTATCTCAGAATTAAAAAGTGCTGGGACTATAGCTCAGTGGTAGAGCACCCCTGGTTCAATCCTCAGTACTGAAAAACAACACAACACAACACAACAAAATAAAACAAAACAAAAATGGAAAGAGATATCATCCAAATTTTGATCCACCTCGGGCTTGCTGGTGAGTTCCCAAGTTACATCACTGCCCTGTGCTGATTGCCACTGCCACTGAGGGGCCCCTCTGGAACTCACCTTCAACCTGTTGTAAACCGAGTACATCATTCCCAACCATCTTCCTAAAATTGCTTTGTTTCCCGAATTCCTTTTCCCTTTTTTTCTTTTTCTCTAAATGTCCTTATCTGTCTTTCTTCTGTCGACTTCTCTCTAGCTCCACTCCCACAAGCGGCCTGCTGATCATTGACACCTAGGTTTACTGCAATCTTTTTTAAACTACTTTCCAAATATCCACTCTGTTATAGTTTGGATATGAGATGTTCCCCAAAAGCTCATGCATAAGACAATGCAAGAAAGGTTAGAGTGATATGATTGCGTTCTGAAAGCCTTAACCAAATCAGTGTATTAATCCACTTGAATGGATTAACTGGATGGGAACTGTAGGCAGGTAGGGTGTGGTTTGAGGTAGGTCATTGGGAGCATGCCTACGGGGTTTATTTCTTGCCCTTGGTAGGTGGCGCTGTCTCTCTGCTTCCTGATTGCCAGTTGTGAGTTTTACCACCATGGTGTTCTTCCTCACCTTGGGCCCAGAGCAATGAAGCCGGCTGTCTATAGACTGAGATCTGAAACTATGAGCACCAAATAAACTTTTTTCCTTCTCAATAATTGTTCTTGTCAGGTCTTTTGGTCACAGTGGCAAAAAAAGGCTGACTAAAACATACTCCTAATTCCATCCAACTGAATATCCAAACTGTCAACTTTCTAAGTGAAAATCTGATAGTGTCATCCTCTTACTTAAAACCGTTCCATTTCTCTGCATTGCCCTGATAAAAGCCTAAGCTTTTCAGCCAGGAATGCATAACCCTTCAAAATGCAGCCCGTCCTCACCTCTACTGCTCCACCTCTACTGCTCCAGCTCTTACCACTCCTCTCTCTATTCAGCTCTAACTTATAGACGCTGGCTCAAAATGGATTTCTTAAATTAATGAAGGACTAGTAAAGAACTTGAATGAGAAGCTGTGACTGACTAATGAGGACATAAACACAGTCCATTAGCAGGGTTTTGTTGGTCCTGTTTCCGGTCATCCGTAATGTGGTCAAGTACCTTTGTGGCTTGGAAAAATGTGAAATGTAGTGGTTCATCAGCAGGCATGCACTATGTCCCTCCTGCGCATGACATGCTGACCAGAGGTGTTCTCCAGGGTACTGGTGAGTATCCTATGCACCAGTGTTTTCTGGGAGATTTATTCAACCATACATTTTTATCACTAAAATTAGTGGGGATCATATGTGCCGAAGCACTTAGAAATGCATGCTGAAAATGTGTCTTCTGGTTTTTACTGCCTCACATGTGAGTCATGTCTTTCATCTAATGAGATGCCATTTCCTCCCTAGTCTCCTTGAACTTATCTTTGGTATAAAAAAAAAAAAACTTAACTTTTATCCCATTTTGCTATGATTGATGGAATTAATTTGTGATTGTGGCTAGTGGTCTTGAAAATCAAAATAGTTTCCTTGGTTTAGAAATCTAGTTGAAGAAAAGAGCAAGAAAAAAAATTTATCCTACTGGCTTCTATTACTATACTTGAGACATCTTCAGCAGCTTCTTGTCAAATCATTTGTCTTGAAGATACTTATGACTAATTATGAGCAATGTAACTGGGAAGAGAGACTGTTTAGTTTCAGATTTTGAAAATATTGTGGGAATACCAACAGATATCTTTCATTGTCTATTGTTTTTTAAACAGAATTTTTGGAGAATTATTTTTATAAACCCAAAGTGGGTCTGGTGTGTTATTATTTGTTTTGCTTTTGACAATGGATTCTATATCTCACATCTAGAGCCATCCATTCTCAAGTTATAGGAATGACAGGGGCAGTTTTGGGTATCTGTGAGACCTTGCTAGAGCCAATTGGATACCAGTTTCTATAGTGATTCAGTTATCCTGTGGTGCAGGTCAAGTCCAAAGTAGTTTTCATTTTTTTTAAAAAAAAAGGTTGAAGAGAGCTGGGGTTGTGGCTCAGCAGTAGAGCGTTCGCTTAGCGTGTGAGAGGCACTGGGTTTGATCCTCAGCACCACATAAAAAGAAATAAACAAAATAAAGATATTGTATCCAACTACAACTAAAAATAAATAAATATATTTTTAAAAAGGTTGAATTCCACTGTGAACACTTTCATCAGTTTCTGAAAAATTAGAATGTTATTAATTAGCAAGTAGGAAGTATCATGTTGTGTGGGAGGAATGAGGTAATGAATTAGCATACTATTAACTTTGCCTCTCTTTATTTTGGTTCTTAAGGTTTTTACCTTTTATTTACACTTCACATGTGTTTCTTAAACAAGTTTATTTTTTAAATTGGAAAGCATTGACTAAATTATTTGTTAGCCCCAAAGGTGGGTTGATTTTATTGCCTTAAATTATATGGAAAAACATTGTACTTGAATCCATGTTAATTGGATGCTATAGAATTGAAATTTGGTGATGTTAAAGCACCTTGATACTGAGTCCACTTAAAATAACTACATATGACATTCTCTTTTATTTTCATTAACTAAAACTTAAGAAGCATGTAAAACCAAGTAAACAGATATTGTACTGAGGGCTAAGTTATATGCGTGTTCATATTTAAGCCCTAAAAGAGTCCTACAAAGTATTATCATCCCCATTTTGCTCAGAAGAAAGCTAAGACACAAAGAAGATACCCACTTCAAATTCACAGACTTAGCAATTGGTGGATTTGGGGTCACAGGTCTTTGAAATTAGTCATAGATGCTCTGCACATCTGTTCTCGAGTTTTTGTTTATTTACTGTTTTTAAATTAAAAATAGTATGTGTTTGCAAGTAGAATGTCAACAGAAATATTGGAACTTTTTAAAATTTGCAATTACAGAATGCTATTCAGTTAACAGAACAATAATTATTTAATATAAGCTATATCAGGAACAAATGAAGATTACAAAAAACTACCATCCCCATATATAACTAGCACGAACCTACTTTAAATTTCCCTGACAATTGACAACTCCCATACTGTATCAGGCAAGGTAAGCGGCTGTAGAAAATACCACCAGGACAGGACAATCTAAAGACACATGGAATGGTATGTTAACTATAGTGTACAGTTCAGAAACAAATCTTATACAACCATACATTTAATTTTCTTTTCTTTAGGAAAAAGTGGGTTGTACACAGGGGGGTTAAATACTCTAAAGACAAAGGGGAAAACCTGCATTTGAACCAAATTACCATAATCTTCTTCTCCATCTTCTTGCTCTTCTTCATCTTCCTCTTTTTCCTTCCTTTTCTTAACTTTCTCAGCCTTGACATCTCCCATGATGCCACATTGGGCTTTCTTTAGTTTGGTAAATAGCAATATCATTTCCGTTTTTTTTTTTTTTTCCTTCAGCTTAGGAACCTTCTTTTCATAAGGCTGCTTGTCCTCTGCAGCAGTGTTACTCCACATCTCTCCCCGTTTCTTTGTGACATCAGCAGAAGATAGACTAGAATGTTCTCCTTTGATTTTAGAGCAATACTCAAAACAGCGCAAGGTCAAAGAATACCTTTTGGGTGCATTGGGGTCCTTGAACTTTTTTGTTTCCACTCTAGGAGGGATATACGTTTTTGTTTCTCTTTCATAATGGGCCTTCTTCACCCTTGCCACATCTTCAAATTTCCCTTTCTCTTTAGCAGACCATTCCGGAGCACTTACTTGGAAAACTCTTAGACATTGACTGAAGCATCTAGATTCTTCTTATGCTTCTCTAGCAAGTTTGCACAATGAATGCCTATGATGACATTTTGCCTCTCAGCTTCTTGGGATCTCCTGTGTCCATGCATAGTTATTTACCCCCTGCAAGGCACAGAGTCACTTAGTGCCCCTTCACCTTCTTCTGGTGTTATCTTTTTGGAACCCAATGTACTTTGGTTCTCCAGTTTAATGGCTCCTGTTTTTTTGCGAGAACTCAAATCTTTGTATAGAAAGCATTGTGTGTCTAGCTCAGAAAAGATTCTAGTTTGATTTTAAAAACAAAACCAAACAAACAAACAAACAAAAAAACGGTGCCAAACACAAATGGAGTTAAGATCCAGGAATACTGGTTGTAATCAGAATGTCCATGGTCATCACTTAGGAGCTTGGTAGAAGAAACATCCTCAGAGAAAGATTAGGGGGCCATTTGTACCTCAAGAAGCTCATGACCACTAAGTTCCTGTTAACAGAAACACTTTGAGAACTTTATATCATAACATGCTATAGATGTTAGATCTTTTTTTTAACTGTGCATTTGCTTGTAAACATAGTCAAAAGTCAAACAGCTGCTCACCTGTTACTTAGTCAAAGCTGTAGCTACAATAGTTTTAGAAAACTTAATAATTTTAGAAAACAGGCTGCAAGCTAGGAATTGGATTTGGAACACTGCGGCCTGCATATGTTTGGGTGAACCCAATTCTCTACAACATTTTCTCTAAAACATTTGGGAACAGGAATATCACTGATTGAAGCAAAATTTATAAGGACTTACAGTTTCTAGATGAATACTAGAAAATGGAATGGGAGCCTCTTCAATAATAAGTGAATTAATTGTTTTTAATGGCTGCAAATATTGAAAATGCCATATGTTCAAAATTCAAACTAATCTCAACAGTTGGTCAATGAAAAATGATTAAGAGATTTAAAAATAACAACTCATCTAAGTTTTAAAACACCTTTTTTTTTTTTTTTTCAGAATACAGAGGAAATCACAGATCTGGGCCTTTTCATAGTCTCACTTTAAACTCTGCCTTTGGACTTTGGTAATTCTAACTCCTTTAAGTCTTTGACAAATTCTGCTTACCCGCAAGACACAGCTCTAAAATGTCCTCATTTGTGAATTCTCCCCTGCTTACCCACTGTCCCCGGTTGGAGTTAACCCTTCCCTGCCATCCCCTGAGTTTCTTTCCTGCTGGGCTGTGAGCACCTAGGGAGGAGCCGCTGGCTTTAAATCTCAGAATCCTCAGGATGTACAGAACCTGGCATTTAAGAGACACTCAATATTTGCTAAACAATAAACAACAGCATAGGACAAGCAAGCTCCTGTCAGAGACAATCAGGTCAAAGGGGGACAGAAAGGTAATTCCAAGGAGAGAGGCCGAATCCCATTCGTGTTTCTAAAAGGAAACATGGCAACTCTTCACTGGGACCTTTCTGGCCCTGTCTGTGTGTCTCACACAGAAGTTCACTTTAGAATGAAGCTTTTTTAGAACTCAAAGCTTCACATGTTCTGCCCAGAAACCCTGTTAGTGTTTTCCCCCATAGTCTGCGAGGCAGACATTTTCTCTTTCTTGTTCTGACTTTGGACAAATCCTGCTGGATGCTCTGCCCTTTCCAGCCCTCTACAGGCCACAGTGCTGACCAAGGGGCAGCCATTACCAAGACCACTCCTCCGTGTCTCCACCTAGCTCTCTCTCTACCACTTTTGTCCTTTGAGTCTCTGTGTCTCAAAGATAACATGTCCCTCTCCTGATGCCACCCTCCAACTTTTCTTGGGGGCCCTTAAGTCCTGCCAGTCAGCTAGTTAGATTTCTAAATGCTCTTTTCTTGCTTCACCATTTTCCCTTAACCTCTGGGCATCCTCTGAGAGAAGGAGATGAAGGGTACATTGTACATCTCCTACAATACTTTTTTTAAATGAACATTTCTATTTTTTTTTATTTGTGAGCCTTAATCAGTGGTATTTAATTGATGCATTAAGAAGAGGGATAAGATCAAAGGAAAAGAATTTTTAAAATACCATTGGCAAATGATTCAAAACCATCAAATTATCAAAACAATAATTAAATACAAACCAAATTTCATCTTCATTATAGGAACACACAGGCAAATGACAGCGTGTAGCCACTGGGGCTAACTCTCATGATCCAGAGATCTGCAGCTGTGGCAGCTTCACGCAGGCTCTTCTCTGCCCAGTTGCCTCCAGCTGTGGCCCAAATTCCTTCCTGAGCTATCGAGCAAACAGTATGAAGAGTTTGGAATAGAAGATAACAGATCCTTGCTTCTTACGAAGAGAAATTAAAATCGTATAGAAACCCTAGCAATGCAAATTGATGGGTAAAAGAAAGACATTTTTCACATATATGGCAGTTCTTTTGCCAGAAGCAGGGAATTACGAGACCTGGTTTATTCCCAATTCAGTCACCAAGTGGCCATAATAATCTTATACAAGTCTCTTAACCTGTGATATCTTCAGTGATCATAAAAGTCCCTAGTAGCACTAGATAGAATTCAACACTTCTGTTATCCTTTCAGAAGAGTGTATAGAAAGTGCAATGCTGAGATGAATGTAGCTTCTGGTTTCTCCCCAGTGGCCTTAAATGAGGAACAAAATGCTTATAACTATGTGAATGCAAAGCAAAAGCCAATGAGGAATGAAAAGAAAAGGGAAACCGAAAATAATAAGCCTAGAGGGAGATTTAATAGTTGATTGTGGGAGTAGCAGGAAAAAAGAATAGAATAGCCAATAGTCAAAATAAAATGTGTGACCATGCTGGGTATCATCACTAAGAACATAACGAACGGATTGTCAGCTAATAATCACAAGAAAGATTCCAGTTAGCCTGGAGTAACCATCTCTGCCTCATGTTCATAAATATGAACCAGCAGACTATTGCACCAACATTTTATTTTCCTCTGCCACCATTTATGTCTACTTGTATTACCTTTGGTTAATTTGTGATTCTGAGGTTTTCCTTAAAAAGTGTATAAGTTTTTTTTAATGATTAAAAAAAACAAGAATTGATATGGGTTAATATTTTTCAAATAGCATTAAGAAAACTGAAGGTGAGTTCAGTGCCTAAATATACAGAGTTTTTGGTATTTGTTCATGAAAAGACTAGTATCTATTTTTAGATTATTAGTGTTTAGTTGTTTATTACATATTTTCTAATTTTTTATTATGAGAAAATACACATAACATAACATTTCCTATATTAAGCATTGTAAAATGTATAGCAATGGCATTAAGTATACTCACATTGTCACCCTTCCCTCATGACCACCAATCCAGAGAACTCTCTCATCCTGCAATCCTGGACTTCTGTCCCCATTAAATAATAATTTTCCATTTCCCTATTCTACCATCATTCTACTTTTTGTTTTTATGTTTTTGACTACTCTGAATATCTCATTTAAATGGAATCACACAGTATTTTTCCTCTTCTGACTGGCTTATTTCACATCACATAGTATCTTCAAGGTTCACCTATGTTATAGCATGTATCAGAATTTCCTTCTAAAACTGAGTATTTTCCTATAGTAGATATACACTATATTTTGTGTATCCATTCATCTGTCAATGGGGGCACTTGGGTGTGTTTTGGCTTTTGTGAATAATGCTACCATTTACATGAATGTACAAATTTCTCTTTGAGAGTCTACTTTTAATTTGGGGGTTATATTTCCAGAATTAGATTTTATGAATTATATAATAATTTTATTTTTATTTTTTTGAGGGATTTCCATACTATTTTCCACAGTGGCTGTACTATTTTATATTCCCACAAAGTATAAGGATTCCGACTTGCTTACCTCCTTGCCAACACTATTTCTTGTTTTTTTTTTTAACTTTTTGCCAATAATAAAAAGAAGAATGAAATTAGGGGGAAATTAGATAGCAACATTGGGGGATGAGAAAGAAGTGAATCAAAAGGTTAATAGTAAGAGCAATAAGTGTCTGCATATGCTTATGTTGAGATAGTTTACCAATAGATTAAAAAAAAAGAGAAAAGTTCTGAGAGTTTAACAAGTATGCACTTTTGAGGTAATCTAATCCCAAATCCAGTCATTAAATCTTAAACGGTGATGTTTTTAAAATGTAACCGATTAAGTCATGTAAGTTACACTTCCTTGTAATGTGTGGCAATGCCAAGTATTATAAACACTAGATAGAAAATTATTCTCCTTTTTTCCTCTTTTCCTTCTTTCCCTTACCCTTTTCTTTTTCTTCCCTTTGCCCCTCCAAAGGCATGGATTAAACATCAGAATTAAAAGCATTTCCCTGCTATACTATCTAATGTTTGCTACTTTTAAATTTCCGAGTCTCATCAGGGTTACTCAGTAATTTTAATTTTTTTCAAATTATCACAGTAGGGGAGAATTTGAAGGTGACTTGCAAAAGAGAATATGGCTAATAAGAGGGAAGACAGTAAAGTTTTTTAATTGGCAATAATTTCAGCATTCTACTGTAGTAGAGTTGAGTCAACTAATAAATGGAGAATCATATATTCTGAAAGAAAACTAGGTATGTTTCCAGGATATTTTTTACTGAGCTTCTAAATCAAGTATAATTTCATGCCCTTTAGCTGTCACTAGTGTTGTGGTAGAATGAATATGGCAAATATTGACTTTTGTCTTTTTAATAGTAAATAATAGCTTTTATTAATGTCAATGTCTTGATATAAAAATAGTTAATAGTTGGACTAAACTTGACGTCATATGACTTCATTTTCTTTACAGCAAAGAGCAATCATTTATTTTCCAACCCTAATATTAACTGGGAGTTCATTCAATAAACATTTGGGTTCACAGAAGTCATTTGACCCTAGAGCTGCTGTTGTCACCATGTGCTCAAGTTGACCCTGGAAACACCTCATTCTTTTTTTTCACCTTCACTGAGTCATTCATCCAGCAAACATTCATCCAGGGTTTATCCTGTGCAGGAGAGATACAGGTTTGTCTAAGAACCTATGGATTATCTGGGAGCCACGAGAATATCAGGATACAATGGGAGTATAGAAAAGCAGTGAATAATTACAATAAGCCCAGGGGAAAGGGACAGGGTGGTCACAAACAGGATCCAAAAAGTGGTAGGAAAAGTGAGCTGTCAGAACAATGGGGGAAGACTTTGAACCACTGTGTGGTGCCTCCTGAGAATTATAGCCAATGATGGCAAGAGATAGGACCAGGGAGGACTGAGCTAGGATTTGCTCTGAAAGCTTTGGGGGTGACCCAAGGATTTTGAGCAGGAGAGTAATCTGAGTAGGTTTGCAAGTAGATACCTGTGTGGAGAAATTTTTGGAGGGGGTCTGCTCTGGAAGAAGGCTGCTGAGGCTGCTGTATGCAGTATTCCAGATGAGAAATGCTGAACCCCAACTAAAGAAACAGAGAAAGGAGAATATATTTAGATTCTACTATAAAATGATTATTAGAGGGGAGAGAACTCTGAGTAAGGAAGAAGAAAGAAGCTGAGACACTCAAGTTGGGCAGTTGAGAAGTGCCATTCATTGGTGATGCTTTTGGGCTGGGATGGATTTAGTGCCCTTCTTCCCTCTGTAGTTTCACATGTATGCTTAAGAAAAAACGTAAATGATATATAAGCCCTCCTTTAGTAATAATCAGGTAAGTATCCTATACCCCAAAGCAAGCCCAGAGCATAAGACATAAGCCCAGAAATGTAAGCAGGACTGACCCATAAGAAGAGATGGCTGAATCTGGGAGGAAGGTGCTGGGTTCTGAACTCAAGAGACCAGAAGGAATAAGCTGGCTGGCTGCCCCCAAGGCTGAACTCTGCTACTTCTCCTTTTCCTAGAAGAGCTAGACCAGAGAATAAACAAAATTGCAGGAGTCAGGGTGTGAGGGAGTGCCATTCTGTTGCTGACAAACATGGATCCCAACTATTTTTAAAATTCAACCCAATGAATGTTTCAAGAGCTGATTAGTAAGATTTGTAACTTTTTCTTTGGGGAAGAAATCCTGAGGTGGGGTGTGAACTGTGGGGCAGTGACATTGTCTCTTCTATGCTCAGAGGTGGAAGGATAGGATGGCAAGAGTAGTGTGCTCCTTGTTGGACAATCACCACCAACACTGCACACAGTGACTCCGATGCTCTGAAACAACCACCAGGAAACAGAAGCAGAGATGCCTGAACCGGAGAGAAAGAGCTATTTGGGATTCATCAGAAGGTTGGTTGTAGCTAAATGTATTGGCAGGTGGAGGATACCTTGGAAGAACATTTTGTGAAAGAGAAAAGAAGTGCATTGAACATGGAATATGGAAGACCAGTATTTCAGGGAAAGACAGAAAAAAGAGTTGTCTAGAGAGGGGAGGAAAGAAAAAACAAGAAAAAAAATGTGTCCCTAAATCCAAGAGAGGAGAAAAGATGTCAAAAAGGAGGGAGCCACTGACAGGAGAAAAGGCTGCATATACATCAAGCAATATGTTTCAAAATTGAACATTGACTTTTTGAATCAGGGGTCACAGGTAGCTGTTTCAGCATCAGTGGAAGCTACAGGAAAAGGACAGGTGTATGCATAGAAGGAAAGGCTGAGGGCGAGGTAGAAAGTGCAGGAGTCATTGGAGGTGAAGCATGAGCATGCTCGAGATACTGGGAACCAGAGTTCTAGGTGAAACTTCATCTCCAGTACACCAGCATCTTTCCTGCCTCAGGGACTATACATTTCTGCTGCTTGGCACTTCTGACTCTTTACCCACCAACCCCTGCTCTGTTGATATGCTACTTTCTTAAGAAACATTCCTCAGCATTCTCAATCCAAATACAGTCTTTCTATTCTATTTTTTCATCATACCCTAAATATATTCTTGCATTTAAGAGCATTTACCACTTTTGATAAGTATATGTTTATCTCCATGCTTGATTTTAAATCATTTTCTCTTCTATTAAACTGAAAGTCACAGGAGAGGAGGGATCTTGTCTTGTTTTGCTCATTTTTCACCAACTACTCACTGGTAGGTAAAGTTCAAGAGCTCAGTGGCAATGAGAGAAGGGGGAAAAAGCAGGAGTTGGTGACACACCACTTCAAAAAGAGTTATTAATAACTCTTTTTGAAGTGGTGTGTCACCAACTTCTCTCATTGCCTCTGAGCTCATGAACTTTACCTACCAGTGAGTAGAATAAAAAAGACCCTCAGAGAATATAACTGTATTGTATCATCAATCTAAAAAAGGTAGTTTTTGATGGTCTTCGTGAGAGGTGATAATAGTTTTCCTCTTAATCACCACTGTTCTCTTGTTTTGTTCCTTCCCAGCTTGCTTCCAGGTACATGTTCAATGCTCAATAAATATTTGTTAAATCCATCAATGAAGTTACTCAATCTACTCTTAGTAGTAAAAGGCACTCAACTATTAATTTTATGATTCAGAAAAAAGGGTGTATTTTTGAATTCTTCAATGAAGAAAGTATAAGATACCATTTTAAGGACTTAGGGAATCGAGCTATATTGTGGCGATTATCACAAAAGATGAGGGGGTGAGGAAAAATATGGACATATCTCCTTACCATTAAGTGCAACCCAGAGATGGATTAGTTCAAGAATGATTGACTTGCCTACAGGAAGTACTGGGCTTACCTTGCTTCTTTGGGGTACTTGGAGCTGAAGATGATGCATAGTTTTCTGGAGCCCAAATCTAGAGGGTATAACCTCACTAAACCAGGTCAAAGAGATTAACAAGCATTAATCTCTGTGCTGTGCTATTTGCCTTGCAAAGGGCTGGGGGTCCTCAGATGATTAGTGCACAGCCCCCATTCTCACAAATCAATAGGACTTAGGGTTACAGAAACCAAGTAGATGACACAAAAAGATGTATTTTATCAAAGGAGTATGACTGATTGCTACTACATCATTCTTTCATTTAAACTTTCTCAAAGATTTTGCCTCAATTACCTGAAAGTCTAAGAAACTCTACTCAGAACACATTTGGCTTTGACATGTGAAATCAGTACAGATCTTGGAACTTGGTTTCTTGCTTAATAAAAAATTAACTATAGGCATTTATATTTCAGGGATCAAAACGAATCATCAAACCTAATTAATTGGTAACCAATCAATGCTTTTCTTCTTCCCTCTCTCTATGTATAATGGCAAGAACATGAAGATACTCTTATTTTGAACAGACTAGAGACCCTTTGGAGACTAGAGGGAACCATTCTAACATTGCACATGGGGAACATGATGTGCACCTTATACTTTGTTAATAATTATGGGAGCTATAGGACTATCTTTCTCACCATGCTCCAAATCCTTCCCTACTTGATGTTTTTCATGTCTTCTGTGTCAGATATTGGACTAAAATGTGCAGATCCCTTTTCTTAAGTGGTTGCACACTTGATGGGTCATGATTCTTGCTATCCCTGCTGTTTAAGCTTCAGTTGTTTCAAACAAAAGCAGGGGTTGGTAAAACACCACTTCAGAAAGAGTATCAAATGTCACTATGTTGACCCCAAGAGTGGAAAAGACCCTCAGAGAATATAACTATTATATTATCAACCTAAAAAGGTAGTTTCTAATAGTCTTTGTGAGACGTGATAATATTTTTCCTCTAAATCACCACTGTTTCTAGCATTTCCGTGATGTGTAAGTCTTCCCATTTTCTCAAGAAAATGGGATATAGGAGTAGATTCTATGTGTAGATTGACCTTTAGTTTCCTGTGGCTCCCAAAGATATATGTTTGCCTAATACCATGGAATGAAGCAGTGTGCCTGATGGAATTAAGAATACCAGTCACCTTGTGTGACTGCCCATAACAGTATTACTTATAATAATATTTCTGGTCAACTTCAAGGTACCCCCTTAACATGACATCATAAATTAGCATATCATCAACCTAGCACCCCTTTTGGTGATTAACACTTCTCTCCTTTCAAATCTTTGATAGAACCACACAAGTTCTTGGAAGTTATGAAGAACTGTACTTCACAGTGGTTAAAGTACTATTGCAATGGGCTACCAGGAGCGGTCATGATATGATTCCTGTGTCATTGTTAGATCTGCTTCAGGTGTGTTTCCAATGGCACATCTTTGCCTCTAGTATATATTTCAGGTTGAAGAAACTCTCTCCTAATCTAAATTGCCGAATTTGTAGAGCTTCTATAGTAAGTATTAGAACCTAGTTGTTATTTCTTCTCATATAGCACACCTTTGCACAACTTCATTGTCGCACAGGTTTTGATTTAGGAAAAGCGAGTAAACTTTCAATATTAGCATGAGTAAAATTGAATTAGAAAAAAAATATGCTCTTGCTGCCAAACACTCCAGAGCCTATTACTTTAATATAAGCCATTAATTTGTGCATAAAGTGTAGTGGTGCTTCCTGATGAGATCTTGTGTTTATATTATATAAGGTAACCTGGCCACTATACAACAGATATGAGCTGACATCAGCTTGAAAATCTTTAGGACAAAGCACAATAGGAATCAGTTTCTCAATCATGCAGTGTGTATTCCTGATTAGTGGGTGGCAGGAACTAAGGATAACTAATCATCCAAGTAATGATTGGGAAACCCAGCTTTCTTTGATCTTGTGATTTTGCTATTTTTCGTACAAGGCTTTCACCATTACCATGGAAGGGAAAAGGACATGAAAAGTTGCACATGTTCAAGGGCCAGTCTTAGAAGTGGCACACATCACTTATGACCTGGCCAGTCACATGCCAGGAAGCTGAGACTGGCGTCCAGCTATGTGCTCATGGGGAAGAGGATACAGCTGTGGTCAGTAATTATTCTATCTCTGCCACAATTGTGTTCTTTCTTCCTTTACACCCTCTCTGTGCATTTCTATTTTTGTTAATTTCTATAATGAAAAGTTTGGCAGTATAACCCAAGTGTTGAGAATTTAAGAAAGAATCTAAAAATATACCATCTCATCATATTTTATGAATTTTAAGTTATGTGAATTTTAAAAGTGTGACTTAAATGTTAGTAAATATTAGTAGAATCTCATTTGATGTGTAAAATTTGAAAAACTTAAATATACCTAATTTTAAATAATCTATATAAATTCAAAGCTGGCAAGCAAAGCAAATTGTAAAGCAGTTATGCTTTTGACACATGTGGCCTTTACTTCAGATGACAACAGAAATATTCATTATTCTTTATGGTTATAACATGAATCATCAAATTCTTTACATGCATCATAATCTTTGGTGAGGATTTTAACGATTGGCGTGCTATCATCTTAATGTCTTTTTTATAACCTGAAACGATGCTATATAAGAACTCATGAAGTATGGTGTAAGTGCCAGTGTTGAAAGTGCACCTTCAAAAGTTTGTAATAATAATCAGGAAATAGAGGAGGATGGGAAGAAAAAATAGAATAACATAAAGAAAATAAGATAAGCTAATATTTGTTCTAAACACTGGATGGTATTGCATGATGTTTTAGATTGTTCCAAGCATTTGGATTATATTGACTAAGAAGGCTCCTCTATCACTTCTCTTGTATAAATTCAGAAATTTAATACTCTGGATTGATTGCCATATATACCTCCAAATTCTGCCATGACATGCTATGCTATTCATTTAGGAATGGATACTCTTCTGTATACTCTTAGGGATGTTGTTGAAAAATTAAAAGAAGATTTAAGCAATCTTTTACTTGGTCCTATTCTAGAATTAATCCTAAGGAATAATTAAGAAGTAAGTGTTATGATAATATGATAATATAATTCTACAGGATCACATTCCTGGTATACAAGCAGCTGCCCTATAACTTTGTACACAATCAATGAGTCATATTCTTGTGATTTCTCCATTGTGCTGGATTTAGAGCCCTAACTTACTGCCTCTGTTTTCTTATCCCTCCATTCCCTAACATGTGGGAGAGCCTGCTACTCTCTCAATGGAGTAGGATTTAATTTTATTTTTCCTTCCTAAAACCCCTATTAGATTAGACATCTATTAATGAGAATGGAAATTGAGAAAGAATGATTGGGATGTAGCTAGGGAAATGATTGACAGATTCACTAATTAATATCTTCATTTATCAGACTATTATCAAGAGATACCAGGCATTTTTATAGGCAAGGGAGATTCACAAAAGAAGATTCAAGGTCCACTAGGGAAGCCAAGGGTTAAAGAAACAAAAATAAACAGGGAAACAAATGAAGTAGACGACAATGATGTGTCTAAGTTTCCTTGTGAAAAACTTTGTGTACAGAAGAAATGATGTGGCATGTTCCAGGAACCAAGAGGTATTCTGTGTTTCTGGTGTGTTGTCTGTGCTAGAGACTACTTCTGCCTTAGCCTTGTGTGATAGGAACTCCTTTCCTGAGTCTAGCCCTTTAGGGGTGTCACTCTGGCAAGAGGATTATGGGACCAAGGACTTGCCAACCTGAAGTCCATGCACTCCATGTTCTAGGTTTCCTGGAACATTGTGCTTGGATGACACCCTGGCTCTCTGCTGGCAGTCCTCTTGACATTTTCTTCCTTACAGTTTCCTGCAGGGTGGGAATGCACAGAGAACAGAAGCATCTTCAATCCCTAAGTGGGGTTAAAGGCCATTTGCAGGATGTCATAACTGAGCTCTGACATCAGACAGGGATGTCCACAGTATTGCCTATACGACTGATCACATAGGGAATTCAGGGGTGGAACAAGAGGTGGGTAGAGTGCAGACCCAGAGCACTGAGCCTTCCTTCCCAGTGCCTCTATTTCCCATGTAGGACTCTATTGGAATTCTAAGAATCCTAAATTCACTCCTGATCTCCAAGTACTTTAAGCAGTTATATTGGCTAGGACAGAAAACTTGAGCATACTTCATGCTTTACAAGTTTGATTTGTCAATTTTTATCTTCCTACAGAGGATCCATTTATAGTCTGGCCTAGGCCCCACACCTGTAAAGTGTGGGCTTCATGCAGAACATGAAGCTAAGGAGATAGGTTGGGTCAAACGATACAGATCTTGGTGTCTCCTGCCAGTTAGCACCAGGGAGCTCACAGACATATTTAATTCATGATCAGATGAATTTTTATAAAAGACAACTTCAGGCACTTAGCTGGTTGGAAGCTGTTGCCCTTGATTAGCTCACTGATGATCAGGAACTGACTTAAGGCTGTGGAAGAGATAAGGAAAGTGAAGTTGAGAAGCCGAGGGGGCCTGGGATTGACGGACATTTATGAGCTTTCTTGATCCACTAATAGGTCAGTTAATATGTGCAAAGACAGAATGGAAGTGTTAGACCAGGACGTAAGAGAAGACCACTGACTCCAATTAAAATCAAATTACAGCAAGCTTATGATTTTGAACAGCCGGGCTGCCTCTCCCAACAAAAACCGCGGAAACAAGACAGCCCTGCATCTTTTTTTCAGCCCAGCTTTATAGCCCAGAAAGTTACACAAAGGGGGGTCACAGATAACAAATCTCTGATGAGCATAACACAAAGGCTAGTTTACATTTTTGCTGGCCCTGACATCAGAATTTATGAAGGTCATTAGAGCCTCAGAGAAGGTCGTTATCTGGTAAAGGAAGGCCAAGATTTATGAGGCGTCTCTAAAGTTTCAGAGAGGGCTGCTATCTGGTCAGGGAGAGCTGGGCATGGGTGAGTTCAAGGCATGGGCAGTCATTCCAAGCAAGTTCAGAATTTGCAGTAATTTATAGTAAAGCCGAAATTAGCTTTTCATGGCTTTGTGGCAAGATGGCTCCCAATTTTAAGAGAAAATCAGACTGGGTCTATCAGAAGTTGGGGAGTTAAAGGAACAGGACTCATCAGAGCAATTGAGAAGGGCATATTTCATTGTTGGTTGGGAAACTGTAAGAGGAAAATGGCATTGATTGAGATTGCACAGCAGAGTTTGAAGAGATAATGCCTTCAGTTTCAAGTTCCCTGAGTTGGAGGGAGGTGTCTCTACGACATCTGGGTGCAGTTATGTAGCTGACGTGGAAGAAAGAAGTCAGAGATAGGCCCAGACTTTCCCACCTCTGCATCTCAAAGCAACATGCCTGTGTTGTAGGGTTGTTCAACACTGTATACAAAAATTAATGACCAACGGTAATTATTCCTTGGACTAAATGGACTAAATGCTTGAGTTAATTCAAGATTTGAAACTTAGATTGTGATAGACTCTACCTTTTAGGTCATTCTTGTATTTCATGTCACATGAGGCTTCAGGGTGATTAGATTTGCTGCCCAGAAGTATTGCATTAAATATGGAATAAATCTGCATGTTCTTCCTTTGATGTAGCTGATTTGTACTGAAAGACATTTCTATCACAGATTTTTTGCCCTGGTCAATGCCTTCACTCTATATTTTATATATTCTTGATTTAAGTCATTTTATGTTGGAGCTGTGTTAGCTTCTATAACTTCTACAACCATAAAACATAATTATCTCACAGACATATCAGATAATGTTATGAAAGTAACACTGAATCAAAATGACTTTCACTGAGTCATATAAAGAACTCTCATGATTTCTTTCTTCTAATGATTTAAAAAATTATAGGGCAGGTCATGTTCAGAAAAGAATCAAATTATAGGTAGGGGAATTACACTGGATCTGTGCCAAAATTCTTAAGGTAGCCCATTGGTGATGATCAGAAGGTTTCCATTGGACTTGAATAGAAACAATGTCTCCACAATGGTTGTGGAGAGTGGTTGCTCATGCTAAGCCTGAGAATGAATCTGATCCCTTAAGATTCTTCTCTTAAGAAACACTGGTATCCTGGTAATTTCTAACAATTCCTTCTTAAGGAATTTTGTCAAAAATTCTTATGATAAATAGATGAGCTTTAGAGAGCTAATGGGAAAATATCTATTATTATACTTTAATTATCAATGATGATGTAGATAATGATATTCCTATGCCTCCTCATTGCTCTATTCACATATTTTATTCATGAATTTATTCCTAATATTCTCCTGTGTCAAGTTATTCTTCCAGGTAACAATTACAGATACTCTAAGGGTCATATTTGGCTATAGAAATTATGTGAGGCAGGCATCTCTTTAAAATAGTAATAAAATCTAAAGTCATGGTATTATTTTTTAAATGTACTATATAAATAAAATTACTAAAAATACATTAGAATTACTAATATGTTTATTGAATGGTATGATTGTAAGTCTGTCTTTCTTTATAGATATAGTATCTTCGAAAATTTCTCCAATGAACATACTACTCTTATATTTGGAAAAAGTCAACCTATAATTTAAAAAAAATGAATAAAAATATACATGAAGAAAATATATGAATAAGGAAGAGGGGTGATAAGATCCCAAGGGATCATAGGAAGACATGCATGCATGCACACTGACATTCACGGCAAGGAAAGTATAAAGCCAAGAAAAGGGGAGCAGTTTTCAATATCTTGCCTTCCTTGTTGCATAGAAAGTAAATCAAATCACAAAAAGTACTTGTTTTCTGTTGATCTCTGAGAAGTCACCAACTACCAATCATAACTACAGATGTTTTTGTGGCAAGTAGAAATGCCAATTTCTGCATAAGGAATATTTTTATTTTATAGCTGGGCGCAGTAGCCCGCCCATGCCTGTAATCCCAGTGACTGGGGATACTGAGGCAGGAAGAGCACGAGTTCAAAGCCAGCCTCAGCAAAAGGGAGGCACGAAGCAGCTCAGTGAGACCCCGTCTCTAAAATACAGAATGGGGCTGGGGATGTGGCTCAGTGGTCAAGTACCCCCGAGTTCAATCCCCGGTAACCAGTGCCCTCCGCAAAAAAGAAGGAAATATTTTTATCTTCTAATTTGTATAACTACTATTATCATCTCCTTTTCATATCATTAGAGTTTTAAGTACATAGGAAATTAAGGAGAAAAATAAAATAGCCGTGTGCCCACTATCCAGCTTTGTCAAAATTTGCACTTCTAGGTGTGCTTCACTATTGTGGTAGTGCTGTTAAGTATAACATTGTTACTTTATAGAAGTTCAAAAGGGAGACTCCTGGGGAAGAAGGAAAGGCTAACTATCAGTGGGGCAGTTTATATAATTAGTTAGGGAGGCATATTTGACTTTCCTTGGTTTTAAGTTGGGAGTGAGGACAAAAATTAAGGAAGCTGGGAGGTAATGATCAAGTGCTGGCTATTTGGAGCTGATTGTTAAGGAGGTTTTTGTTGACCTTCCTCACTGTCATTGGTGATAGAAATCTGACTTCCTACAGATTTGACTGGCTTCCTGAGCTGTTTATTGGAGATAAAGGGATTGGTTTCCTGGGCAGGTTGCTGCAGGTCCTGGGTCAAAGTACTATTTTTATATATGGTCTGGCTGTTGTTCATTTGTACATTCAGTCTCTCCTGATACTTCAGGTTATTTATGTTAACTGGTTGAATGTTTCATTGTACGACTGTACAACATTTTATTCCTTCTCCATTTTATTTTCTTCTCAGCTTCTAACCACGTCTATTTGCAGAAGATATTTTTATTCAGTACTTCATATCATAACTTTCTTGCCATATGTCAGCTTTTTTTTTGAACCAGGGAGGTGAGTTTTTACAAGTCTTGTCTTTCCTTTTGGTCAAATCTAATGTACTATAACTTAAAAGCAGAATTGAATTATCTCTGGACTTAGTACACATTGCCCATGATTTGAAGAGTCTGATAGGTCTTATGACAAAAAGGAAAAGAAAAATCCTTGTTTCTCCTCCTTCTGCAAAAATACGAGTTCATCTTTCTGTTCCTCCTCTGTCTCCTGAAGTCAGTCAGGAATGGAAACTTCATCAATTCAGCAGGATGGGAACCTCTTTAAGCTAGCCATTATAAACAGCCTCCAGCGTTGCTTATTCAGGACATTGTCCCATAAAGCTTACTCAGTGTGAATGTTTTCCGTCAAGGCCAGGTGACTTATAGATACTTAACTAGAAGTTAAATTGACCGCAAGTTCTAACATGAACCTTTGGTATTGAGTAATTGTCAACATGGTTATTTTATGTTTATCCTCTCCTTTAAAAGTTCTGTGTATTGAATATTAATGTGGTACTCTATCTTGAATATGCTTTCTAGGATTTTCAGTGGCTTTTCTCCTTACTCCAGCTAATTATTTACCGCACGTTAACATAAATACTATTTAGTTTTTTTCAAGAAATTATATATATATATATATATATATATATATATATATATATATGTGTGTGTGTGTGTGTGTGTAGTAGAAAAATGTAAAGTTGTGATTCTTGCATAACCAATGTTTTATTTTTATTGTATTTATTTAAGGGGTATAACGTGTTTTGATGTATTTATGCATAGTGAAATGTAACTCAGCATCCTTCATTCCACAAAGTTACCTTTGTGTGTGTGTGTGTGTGTGTGTGTGTGTGTGTGTTAACAGCACCTAAAATCTAGTCTCTTAGCAAATTTCCAGCATATGATACAATATTATTGACTATATTCTTCCTGCTATACATTAGATATCTGGACTTATTCATATTACATAGCTGCAAACCCTTGACCAACAGATCCCCATTTCCTTGCTGCCCTCACCCTGCTTGCCCTTGGAAATCCCACTTATTTTATTTGTTTCTGTATAACAGCCTTTTTAACATTCTATATTTAAATGAGAACATATAATATTTTTCTTTCCATATTTAGCTTAAATCACTTAGCATAGCATTCTCCAGATTCATCCATGATATCACAAATGGCAGGATTTCCTTCTTTTTAAGGCTGAATAATATTCCACTGTATGTATATTTCACATTTTCTTAAGTATTTATCCATAGACATTGGTTATTTCTATATCTTGGCTATTGTGGATAATGCTTAGGAGTCTTTTCAATACCAGCCATCCTAACAGGTATGAAATGATGACTTATTATAGTTTTGATTTGCATCTCTCTGGTGATTAGTGACTTTGAACACCGTTTCATGTATGTTGGCCATTTTTTGTCACCCGTTTTTTAAATAAAGTCAATTTTTTTCCCCTTTTGTTTGTGTGTTTATTGAATCATGTGCTTCTTAAAGATATATTTTGGCTATTAACCTTTTGTAAACATGTGATTCTCCAACACCATCTCCCTAGTGTAAGCTTCCTTTTTGTTTTGCTATTCCCTTGGCTGTGCAGAAGCTTTTTAGTTTAACCTAATCCCACTTGCTTGTTTTTCCTTTCACGTCCTTGCCAAGGCCAATGTTGAGGTACTTTTGTCTCTGTGCTTTCTTTGGGGAATTTTATGGTTTCAGGCTTGACATTGAGGTGTTTGATTCATTTTGAGTTATTTTTGTAGACAGTGTAAGATGAGTCTGTCTTCATTCCTCTCCTGGTGCCTATGTGGTGCCCATGGGGTGCCCTTGCCAAAAGCTGGTTGACCACACATGTATAGGTTAATTTGTAGGTTCGCTCTTCTGTTCCATTGGTCTCAATGGCTGTTTTTCTGCAAGTAACATGCTATTTTGATTACTATAGCTTTTAAATTTAATTTTAAATTAGGAAGTATGATGTCTTCAGCTTTGTTTTTCTTTGTTAAGACTGGAAGAATTTCCTCTACTTCTGTTTTTTTGGAAGAGTTTAAGAAGGTTTAGTATTAATTCTTTGGATATTTGGTAGAATTAATTGATGAAGATTTCCAGTTGGTTTTCTTTGTCAGGAAATTTTATTACTTCTGACTCTTCATTTGTTACGGTCTGCTTGGGTTTTCTGTTTCCACTTGTCTCAATCTTGGTGGGTTGCATATTTCTAGGAATTTGCACATTTCCTCTAGGTTATCCAATTCATTGGTGTATAATTATTCATACTGTTCACTGAGGGTCTTTTTAATTTTTGAAGAATTGTTTTTGTGTTTCCTCTTTCATTTCCCCATTTCATTGTTTGAATCTGCTCATTTTTTAAAAAAAAAATCTAAGAGTTTGCTTAGTTTTGTTCATTTATTTTTCTGTTCTTTTCTATCACGGAGCCACATCCCCAGCCCTTTTTAATTTTGAGACAGAGTCCCCCTAAATTGCTGAGGGTCTCCCTAAGTTGCCCAGGCAGGCCTTGAACTTGCAATTCTCCGGCCTCAGCCTCCCGAGTGGCTGGGATTATTAGTATGTTCCACCACACCAGTACTTTTTTCCTATAGGTTTTCTAGATTTTCTATTCCATTTATTCTACTCTGGTCTTCATTATTTCTTTCCTTCTGCTAATTTTGGTTCACACCTTTCCTCTTTTTCTGTTTACGTGAGTTGTGATGTTAGAGTGTTTGAGATCTTTCTTCTTGCTACATTAAGGTGTTTATCACCCCAAAACATGTCCTTTATAAACAGCTTGTTCTGCAACCTTTAGCTTTTGATATGTTGTGTTTCCATTTTCCTTTAACTCAAGGTAGCTTTTAATTTTCCTTTTATTTCTTCTTCGACTCATTGGTTGTTCAGAAGCATGTTGCTTAGCTTCCATGTATTTATGAATTTTTCTCTTGTTATTGATTTCTAAGCTCATATTATTGTAGTTGAAAAAGATATTTGCTGTGATTAAATCTAAAATTTGTTCAGACTTTCTTTGTGGCTAAACATATGGTCTATCTTGAAGTATGTTACATGTGTTCTTGAGAACAATGTATATTATACTGTTCTCTAAATATCTGTTAGGTCTATTTGGTCTAATGTGCCCACCAAGTCCAATGTTTCCCTCTATCCAACTGGATGATCTATCCATTGTTGAAAGTGGGGTATTGAAGCCCCTATTATTGCATTGCTTATCATTTGCATGGAATATTCTATTACTTCACTTTTGACCTATGGATGCCCTTAAAGCTAAGATGGGCCACTTGAAGGCAACATATAGTTAGATCTTGTTTATTTAGTCATTCAGCAACTCTATATTTTGTAATTGAAGAATTTAATTCATTTACATTCAAGGTAGTTATGGATCCTGGTAAAGAGTTACCATTTTATTCATTGTTTTCTCCTTGTTTGTAAACAAGGAAGAAATTCTTTCTTCCTCTCTTGCTGTCTTCTTTTTGTGAATAGATGGTTTTCTGTAGAAAGATGCTTTAACTTTCTCTTCCTCTTTTGTGTGTGTATTGCAGGTATTATTTTATAATTACCATATGCTTATGTGGATAGTTTTTATTAATCTACTTTAAGCTGATAATTTCTATCACATATTTTAAAAAGACTCTACAATTCCTCTTCACCCCCACATTTTGTCTGTGATGTCATAATTCATACATTTTGATATTGTATATCTCAACAAATTTTTGTAGTTATAGTTATTTTTCAGTAGTTTTTCTGTGGCCATGTTTTAAAAACCCAATCTTCTTACTCATGAACCTGGTTCTTTTCATATATTTAATTGCCTCCATCTATTTCTTGCCTGAGTGTTTTGTTGTTGTTGTTGTTATTTGTTTTTTAAAGCAAAATCAAAAAACACCTTTCTAACAAATCTTACTATCTTTGGGATTACCCTCCCTCAGGATATTCTTCCAACTGTTACAGAAAAATATTCTCAAATTAAAATCTAATTATTCCCCTGGTTAAAACCCATTAAGACTTTTTTATCATCTTTAGGATAAGGTAACGCCTACTTAGACTGACATGAGAAACACTTTGTGACCTGAACACCACCACTCCAAGCTCCTCCTTTGCTACTCTGCAGCACAGACACCTGCCAGGCTGCCCTGTTCTCCAGCTACACCCAGAGGTTGCCAGATCTGCACAGGGCCCCAGACCATTGGCCTGAAGTACTCCTCCTTCCCTTTCTTGTCTTTCCAACTCATCCTTTAGGATTCAACTCCAGAGTAACCTGCTCTGTAACTGTTTCAGAGCTTACTCCCTCACCTACAGAGTAAGAGATGCCCCCTCTTCTCTATGTCCCAGCCCATATATTCCTACATTCCTCCAACAAGGTGCTTGACATGAGGTTTATAATTAAGAATATGTTTGCCTCCCCCCACAAGAGTTTGCAGAGGGACTGTGTCAAATTTTTCATTTTTATAGATTTTAAATTTAATTTAAAATATATTTACACACACATATATATGTGCAAGCACACATACATAAATACACCTTTCTTTTAGCTCTGTCCTGGCACTTGCTTTCTGAAAGTTGACATGTCATTTAATCCCAAGCCTTCAATTTCCTTATAAAGAGTTGAGTTTGGGTTTTGGAGAACTCATTAGAAATCTCAACCTAAGATCCGTCAAGAATAAGGCTATTTGTTCAAGTTCCTTTTTCTATCATTACACCTAGGAAAATGTGATGTCATTTGTTGAATAAGTTGAAGGAAGAAAGAAATAAACCAGGAGGAGGAATAGTGGGGAGGGAAGCAAAGAAGGAGGACAGGAGAAGGAGAGATCAAAGGAAGGGGCAGAAAGGGATCATGTAACTCCATGAGGCATTGTTGAAATCGACACAGTGGAGGAGACACCTAAAACAATATTAGAATCTGATGGAAAAGAGGAAAAAGAATGAAACTAATACAAAAAATATTCCTACCAAAAGTATTTGGTGATGTGAAAAAAAAAAAAAACAGACATGAAAAGTGCCCTAAAAAGCTGTCTGTCTGATAAAGGAGATTAAAACATGTGTCCATGTAAAAGTACAAAGCAAGCAATAAGAATTGGTGCATTAGTCCTTCTGTAAAAATCTATTAAATGAATAAATAAGTGAGCAAACAGAAATATAGATGAAGTTTTTAGGGGGCCACGGAGCAGAAATAAATTCCATCTAACTGAGGGATTAGGAGAAGGGAAAAATAATCCTTGACCTAGGACTTGAGGACAGGGAGAATTTGTATAATATGGATAAGGGGACAGAGATGGAGTTGAGAGGAGGATGGAGAAGGGACCTTCCAGATAGACTGAAGAGTGAAGAGGGGTGAAGGGAACCTGAGATTCATGGTTTGACCAAACAGTTCTATTTCAATGGCTCACAGTTAAGATGGCCACGTTTTTATTCCTACATATGCTGACACTTACACACACACATTGTTTTATTTCTTGGCATTTCCACTATTATGGTAACCACAAAATACCATTTCTACTTCTCCAAAAGCTTTAAAATCTACCCAGAAGTAGCCAAAAGAACATTAGTTAAAACAGTGATGTGTAACTCTTATGACCCCAGCCTTGTTCCAGGGCTTAAACATGGAGACTGGGAGGTGAGCTCCTGTGAGCATTGGGGGTGGGTAGTAGCAGAGTTTTCATAGCCTTGTTTCCTAATGAATTGGAAAATCTTTAACCAGTGTAAACCAAAGGCTAAATGAGATGCTAAAGTCCTCAGGGTCAGGAAACCCAAATAGTACAGAGAAATGATAGTGCCTTTGACCACAGAGAATTGCATTTATGCAGTGCTGCTCAGGAGCATAAACTCTTGTAGTGAAAGAGTATTTTTCTGATCATCAAAGGGTAACCTTTAGCGATTGTGACAGCTATCTTCATGTGCTTCTCACAGGTGCTCCATTGAGAAGGTTGAGTGTGACAATAAGAAAGGGAAATCGTGTTTTCTGTTTTACAGACATTTAAAAAATGTTAAAGTTTAATAGCATGATCTTTTTCTTCTAGTAACATTTTAAATTTTAAAATAGATCTTTGAAACTTCTTTTTTTTTGTATTATAAGCAACCCTACAAAAGTAGGAAAAGTGAAAGCTTAATGTATTTTTAAGTATTATAGAAAAAAAACACAATTTCCTTATCTTTATGAATTATTTCCTGCTTCCAAGTGCTTACCAATCACATTGATTCGCTGGGGTAATTTAAATGCAGAAACTCCTCAACTTACAGTTGGAATACATCCTGATGAACCCATTAAAAAATGGAAATATTGAGCTGGGGATTTGGCTTAGTGATAGAGCATTAGCATGGCATGCATGAGGCCTGGGGTTACAACACACACACACACACACACACACACACAAAATAAAAATAAATAATAAATAAATACATAAAAGTTGGAAAAATCATAAGTCTAACATACATCAAATGTGCCTAATCTATCAAGCATCATATCTTACACTCACCTACTTTAAGTGTGCTCAAAACATTTACAGTAGCACACAATGGGCATCACAATGGAATATCATACAGCATGTTGCTAGTCTGGAAAAAGTTCAAAATTCAGAATTTGAAGTATATTTCAAAAGAGGAAGTATAGTTTTAAAAATCAAAGTACAGTTTCTCCGGAGGGCATATTGCATTTGCACCATTGTAAATATTAAAATTTGTAAGTCGAACAGATGTTAAGTTGGGAATCATTTGTCCAGTTTGACAAGTGAAAACTATTTCTGTTTGATTGTAGAATGAGAGTCTATGAGATTCTAAAAGACGGTTGTCATTCAACGTTCAATAAATAATGGTTACCTGCTATGTCTGGTACTTGGCTGGGTATTAGGGATAGAATAGCACAGATATACCCCTGAGAAACAGGAGGAGCAAGCAGGGCCTCACAATTGTGGGCCACACAAGTGAACACAGAGGTAATCACGGGATTCTTCTGGGGCCTGAAGGAAGGCTTTTTACTCAGTTTTAAAGGTTAAGAGACAATCCTAGAAGATAGGGCATTAAGGTAGAATAGGCTTTAAGTCAAAGATAGAGGTTGGAGGTAATATTCTAGACAGAAGAATCAGCATGCTTAGAGGATCAGAGAGAAAAAAAGCATCACACTCAATAGGTGTTGCAAGAAACGGTGAGAGAACAAAACAAAAATTCACTACGCTACCCAAGCTTCAAATTCAGTGTGCACAGGCGTACTGTATGGTAAATGGACTTCCCTGTCTGCTATTTATTTTCTAAATTGATTGGAGAAACAAATAATTGTAAAATCCCCTCATTTCATAGTACATTCTTTAGGACTGACTCATTATTATGCATTATTACTCATTTGTGAAATGGCCGTCATCTTGCATTTAGTGTTTTCATAACTGGTAAACCCTCTTTTACACACAATTGGTTATTGGAGAAAAATGAAGATCCATTTCCTTGCAGTTTGTAGATAGCCCCATGAGAGAAACATGGAGTTAGACTTTACAGAATCCACAGGCCTTGTTTCACCAAAGAGGCTACCTGATGGCCATTGCCCAAGGTCGCAGAACTTATTGAGAGTAGAGTTAGATCACCGGCTCAGGGTTTAAATCCCCATCCACACCAGATACTCAGTCCTGAATTTGCAACAAAGGCTGCAAAGGGATCCTCTAATGCTTTTGTCAAGTGTCCACCCTGACATTATGCTTTGCTTCCACATGCACTTCCCATGTGCAGCTTTCAGTTAATTTATGAAAGATCAGGGGACAAATGATTCACTTTCTGATGGGATTTTGATACGCCTTGTTGAAAGTGATTATGTGTGCACATTTTAGGAAAAAGTAGCTGCCTGACAGTGCTCATTTACATGTCTAATTGCTGTGGGCAGCACATGTCAGCCAGCCCTATTGAGTAGGGTCAGGACAGGGACAGGGAGAAACCCAAAAGGACATAAGACAAAACATCCACATTATGCTCTTTCATGATTGAAATGCTCAGTGGCACATTTTAGAAAAAGCCAAGTGACTCATTATTACTGTTCTCAAGGTCCTTTTACTTGAGGCTTCAGATGGTCATAGAACTCAGCGACCTTGAAAGATGAGCTGCAGGTCATAATGGACAATTTTTGATAAATTTCTTTACAGTGTAAGAGGGTCAATGAGCTCTCAAATACCAATAAAAGGCAAAGGTCTCTATAATTCTTAACAAAACTTACTGAGACCACATGCGAAACCTTATTTCCTTTTGTCTGATTGTCAATCACATTTGTACGATTTTTTATTTTATTAACTTTTTTCTTGTCTTTTTATTGTAATGAACTTAGTTATGAATATAACAGCCTTGTGATTCTTGCCAGCATTGGTGACCTTTGTTTTTAATCTTTGGTGATTCAATTTTTGTGTCTTGATTTCTGAAACAGATCACTGGATGCGTAATCTGGTGTTGTACACAGCACACTAATGATCTGAAAACAGAAACCTACCATTTCTAAGCTCTTCCTTTTTTTCTGTAGACATACAGTTCAAAACCTACTATGGATGTAGGCCCTATAATCGCACATTCATGGACTCCTCTCCTATCTTAGCCTCCTCTCATCACTTGAAAGACTCAGGATAAGTTTACCTCAACTTTCTAAAACAGATTTCTCACCTGCCCAAAGGGATGATCATGGTATCCACGTTACAGGACATTAATGAAGATTAAGTGAAAGTAGGTAAAGCCTTTGGCAAGGTGCTTGCCCATCCCAAGAGCTCAGTTAATGCTATTAAAATATAATGTGACTGGTCATGTAGAATGTTTTCAACTTTCCACATTGTACTTGGTATCTCAGACTTTCATAACTGTGCTGACCTTGAGTTCCATTATGGAGAAATGTCCAACTAGGGTTCTAAGTGCAGAAGCATCTATTTCTTTTCTTTTTTAAAAAATTTTTTATTTGTTTTAATTAGTTTTACATGACAGTAGAATGTACTTGTATACTTTGATATATCATACACAGCATGTATCTCTTTACTATTCACTAAGTTGTCAGTAAGTGGCCACAAAGTGGTATTTGTAGTGAATGCTATGCAGGAATTTGATTTTGATGAAAATAGTTCACTTTTAAATAATAACTGACTTCCCCCCTTGTATTACCAAGTAATATGAGGGGGAAAGAGCTACTTAGGAGATTCAAAATATTTTTCTCTCAAGAATTGTGTTAGTTTGGTTCATTGATATAGACATTCATAAGCTAATAATAATAATAAGATTCTTATCACAAATAAGAGTTGAATTTTTAATGCTTTTTTAAAAAAACTTCAGATCATGAAAAATTTCAAGACTATACAAAAATAGAAGAATATAATAAGCCTATATGTACACATCACTCAGTCTCAACAATTTACAATAAATTTATGGCCAGTCTTGACATTCCCACTTCCTCCCCTCCTGCTCCATTATACTGGATTATGTTGAAACAATACCAGACATCATATCATTTCATTCCTAAATAGTTGGAAATGTATCAAAAGAAAATAAGGATCTGTTCATTTTAATGAAACCACAATATCATTATTATGCCTTAAAAAAATTAAATTCCTTACCAACATCCAATACCCAGTCAGTTCTCCAGCTTCTCCAATTATTTTGTGAACATTGTTTTAGAGTTTGAGTATTACTTTTGAATAAAAGAAAATGGAAACATAAATAAGTAGAAAGTAATTTGACTGTGAATTTGGGTCATGTTCATGTGATATAATAGAACTTTTAGAAATTGCCTCTCAGGGAATAAATTGATACCACCTGAAATATTGAAAAATATGTTTTTAGTGGTTAAATTTTAAAAGGCAACTGCTGGATGTATCTAGATACCAATGATATTATCAAAGGTTAACATCACTTTGGGGATTAGAATTATAGTGGCCAGCTTCTGCAGTACTGCATTATACTTCTGCCGAATAAGAACTGAAACTGCTCCCCCTCCCATTATCTAAACACTGGCCTAATGCAAGATAATTTATGTTTTCAATTTTATATGTAGGAAGCCTAATGCAAGACTTTCCTTTGATTTGCAATTTGAGCTACATCTAAACCACATTGTGTCTGGGAAAAATATCAATATCTAGGGAAGGTTTCATGACCTTCCTCTCTAAAAGTGATGAGTGCACTAGAAATGAATTAAATAGAAGCTCTCTGTTTTGGATGATCACTTTATGATGCATTTTATCTTTGCAAACCAGGACACTGTAGGACAAAACAAACACTGAGCCATTCCAGTGGGGTCAGGAAAAGGACAACCCTTTTCTCTTTCTGCCATAACCCTTCCAAAATGGTTGCAGGTCTCACACATTCAGAGCCAAGTTATGCCTACGGAAGCCTGATATTTAAGAATTATGGTGCAGTGGTTAAGTGCCCCTGGGTTCAATCCCCTATACCAAAAAAAAAAAAAAAACAAATTTTAAAAGTATGTATACATAAATAAAATTCATAGTAAAACTTATTATAAGTTTATACATTAATCTTTGAATTTTAATCTTCCAGAAACCTTCCATTAAACTTTTTTGAGTACTGAGCAATTAGATGCTATCAGGAAGACTAATTCACTTGTTCACTTATACCAACATAGTGTGTGCCATTTATCCATAGCAATCAAGTATGTTCAAATTTATTGATTATTTCATTGGTATTATATGTAACTGGAAAATCTTAATTTAAATAATAAAATATTTGAGTTAGTTGAAAAAAAAGAATTATGGTGAATCCTTTTGCAAAGTGAGGAATGCATGATTTAAAACTTTGAGCAAATATTATTACTTTAGTTCTCTTATAATAAATTTTCCATATATTAGCCTTTTTCAAATGGATCTAACTTGAATGCCATTACTATTAAAATGTTACTGTATTCTTACTCTTTTATAGTAAGAATGGATATAGGTAAAATGCTAAGCATCTGTGGTCTTAGAAATGGGATTGCATTTCCCTGACACTCATTTGTTTTCCTTTTCTGAGCCAATGGTTATTCTTTGGCCATTTTTCATGGTGTCTTGCTAGTTTGTCCAGGAAATATTCACCTCCCATGTGGAGAAGGAATGACACTCAGTATGCAAAGTCATTTAAATTCCAGATCTTGTAATGAAAGAAATGTGTGAGGATTTGTGACTAGTGCTGTTTCTTCACAGTGTGTGTATTTTATTCTCATCACTTTTATGTGTTCACATCGAGAATGACACCTCTAAATCTGCTCAGTTGTCTTACTGTGGTCACAAGGAGGACCTTACAGGTGATCATGGATGACCCAGGGAACCCAACTGCATTCAGGAACAAAGAGCTTGTAAGATGGAATTCTATGCCATCCTCAGGTAGCATGTCTGCTGTTGCATGGTAATTCCACAGCAGGAAGGCCTCCCAGCTTGGGGTTAAACATGTGAGCCAAGCAGTCACATTCCTGTTCATCCCTTCCTTTGTTTTTCCCTCCTCCTCTTCCCATTCTGGTCGTATTTTCTTCCTGGACAGTTTGCACCACTTCCAGAGAAAATTCAGCCATTCGTGCAGATGTAGCACTATTAAACACAATTCTACTGAGCACATTCTTGGCAAAGAACCGATGCCTGAAACATCCTGATAGTTACTAACCATGCACATTTTTGCATATGAAATGACTATGGAGAAGCACCTGCTGTTTGGCCTAGGTTCTTTGCTCTCACTGCTGCCTGGGACTGCCGCTGTGGCTTCTGTCCTCAGACCTTACCGCACAGCCACAGGATGAGCACAGGGCACACCCTGAGCTGTGAGCATAGAACCAACAGGGGCAATTTAGGCTTCTGTCAGTAAAATCACTTAAAAGCAAAGGAGATTATTTCATATTGACCTTTTCTCCCCATGGTTGGAATAAAGTGAAATTAAATTTAATAGTCATTCATCAAAAGCATTTTGACCATTATTATAAAATCATTGCTTTTCAAAGTATGCAAACGCTTGTTAAGAGGAAATGATTGAGCATTCAACTACTCTACAATTTAGAAAAAAATCCTTCAATAATGTAAGAGCATAGACTCTTTAGACCTTAAGCTTCACTTCCCAACTTGCTTTTAAGCAATTCACTTAGAGACCAAAGTGCGGAGAGACATCAGGTCTTCTCACCTGTTTAAAAATTGCTTCTTTAAAGTGCATGCTGGCCCACTCCTTCTGAGATGTTTGTTTCTTTGTGACTTTACTGTCACTGATCAGAAAGAACTGGAATGTTTTGAAGCATATCTTCACACTTATGAAACAGTTGCATTGAGGGATATGAATCATCTCTACAAGAACTTGATGCATGAGCTAAGTTGTAAGGAAGAACTGATACAGCTTTCTACCTACATTTTGATTTCAGGGACCTGGGTTGAGGGTGCAGCTAAGTGGTAGAGCACTTGACTATCATGTGTGAGGCCCTGCAGTCAATCTCTAGCACCACAAAAAGCAAAAAAATAAAAGAAATATAGCCATCTCTGGGCACAGGGGAGTTATCCAACCTCAAGTTTTCACTAAAGAAGAGCACATTTTTGCTCAAGCTTTTGCTTACAAAAGCAGAAAAAACTGTTTGTTAATGTTTTCATTTAGCTGACAAAATTGCAGCTCTCTATTTTAGGAAGGATTTGATATTTGTTAACAACTCTGAGTCATTTCATATGTAATACAGCCTCTGGTTTTCATTCTGTCAGATTTCTGAACAAAATCTTAGATTTCCTGAAATAAATATGGTATGCATGATGTGTTCAATGTAGAATCAACCTAAGTTTCTGAAGGTGATTAAACAAAAATAAATGCATAATTTATCACCCTAGCCAGGAATCGGGATTTCTAAAAGATTTCAAACATGTATGATGGCTTTACTTTCTGTATATATGCTTCTTTGGATGATAAATATCTGATTGTCAAAAGGCACTTGAAGATCATCTTAATTTTGCTACTTGTAACAGGGATGTCAGGTGAGCTGCTACTCTTTGAAGAGCTGATTACACTTGCCCTGATTCAAGTGTAAATTGAAAATTCCCCCATAGGAGGGCTGGGAGACTCCAGGGCTTCCCAGGTCAATGTGGCAGCTTCTGCTTCGCCTGCCCCAGCCTGGCGATGTCAATCAGTTTCTTTAAGAACAGTCCCATCTCTGGGCACAGTGATGCACGCCTGTAATCCCAGTGGCTTGGAAGGCTGAGACAGGGGGGATCACAAGTTCAAAGCCAACCTCAGCAATGATGAGACACTAAGCAACTCAGTGAGACCCTGTCTCTAAATAAAATTCCAAATAGGGCTGGGGATGTGGCTCAGTGGTCTAGTGCCCCCAAGTTCAATCCCTGGTACCAAAAACAAAAAACAGTCCCATCTGTCATCTTTTCTTCTTTTAGTAACTGTTTTGACCCTTTGGGACCCTGGAGGAAAGGTCACAATCAATAGACTTCCCTTTGATGTTTTCTGAGCACCACTTCATTTTTTTTCCCCCTGAACTTCTTCTCTTCCTTCTTGAAGAAGCAGATTCTTCCTCTGCTACCTTGTAATACTCTTGGAGGTCTCAGTTTCTACTCTGGTCTTATCTGGGTAGTTTCCAAAGAAAATCTGGATTATTAAGTTACTTCCATCTTGTTACAGGCTAAACAAAGATTTTGGCTTTCGTTCCCACAGGACTTAATGGCATGTTAAGGAAGGTGGCTAGCCTAAGAAACCTGAATAACAGGTCTTAGAATTCTGCCTTCCACCCTCTAGGTGACCTTGGCTAAGTGGTTTCACCTTTCTTAACCTCCATTTCCCCATTTGTAAAGTGGAGATAATCCTAAGGCTTTGCTTCTCTTGGAAGCTGCCTGCCTGGTTTGTCTCTCGTGTTCTTCTGAACGCCTGGATGATAGAGGGCTCCAGAGCCTTGGCCTCCAGTCAAATGCTCCTGGGATTATACAACAGTTTTACCCATGCAGGAACACTTCCATTGGAACAGGCTGCTTTGGGTACAAAGACTTGTACCCACTTTAAAAAATGCATATTTCAATATAAATATTGGCCATGAAAACATGCATGTCTGGAATATTCTAGCCATATCGCTATAGTGATAAGGAGCCTGAGTAGACATGTGGATTGAGGAACTGAGAATGGAAACCCATTCTCTATGAAATATGATGCAGATATTTTTATTGAACACTCATGTGCTGCGTGCCAGTGGGCATTTATAGTTATTATGCATTGACTACTCACAACCACCTGGAAATAATTTTTCTTTATTTCAGAGAGTAGAAAATTGACTGCGAGAACTGAAAACTGCTCAAGACCACACAGTTAATGTGTCTGATTCTGAAGTATGTTTGACTCCAACACTCATGTCTGTCATACCAGTTAGGGTACAGGTTGTCAATCATACAGAAATGTGTCTATACTCTCTATGGTCACCAGAGTCTCATAAACTACAGGAAATTTAAATTAAGAAAAATGGTACATTAGAAGATATTTAGGGTCACAGTCACCTGCAGCATTTAAAGAAGTTATGAACCTAAGTCTTCAGCCCCAAGTTAAATGTGGATGCTTGTGAAAGAATTTCTTTTTCCCTTATTTTGCCTCTTCCTTTAGAACCATGGTCTCTGGAGTGTGATGTAAAAGGCAATCCATTTGGATGTGGAAAGAAAGGATGATGCAGGAAGAAGAAGTTTCCAACATTGGTTAGATAGTCAGAGCACAAATCCAAACTAAGAGAGGACAGATGTCTCATCCCTAATGGAAGAAGTGTCACAGAATTTTTGGTCGTTTGAGTTCCCTTCAAGGTGAATTATTTAAAAACAAATGAACCAAAAACTAGTATGTCCTTATGGAAGCAGAAAGGACCATGGTAAGAGACACATACTGTATCCTCATCCATCACCAATTCTACCCTCCACCCCCAGCATTCACTTGGAGTTGGAACCATTGACCCTCTTGAGTTCTTCATGCTTCTTCAGAAAATCTTGAAGGAAATATGTCCCAGTTTACTGGAGCTAAAGACATAGGTTGCCACCTGAGTTTAGCAATTTTATGTTATGTACCAAGCAGAAAAGTTAATGGTGTAGTGAGTAAAGGGTTTTCTTCAAGTTTGTTGTGTATCTCATGAAAGCTTGGAAAGGAAAATATTTTGACTCCCACAATATTCTGAAATATGCAGTGACTCTGTGGGGCAAAGCATGTTACTTCTGGTGCTTCACATCCCAACTGCTAGCAGGTTCTTTGCAGATCGTGTCCCAACTAGGATGTCCACTGGAGCATAAGCTCTTGGGGAGGAGGGATAAGAGATGATGGCATTGAAGAGAGCCAGAGCAAAAAGAGCCTTTGAATCAATTTTCTAGGGCTGCTGTAACAAAATTCTACAACCTGAAGGACTTAAACAACAGAAAAATTGTTTTGCAGTTCTGGAGATCTTGGTGTCTACAGGGTTGATTCCTTGGGAGGGCTGTGAGAGCAAATCTGTTCCATTGGCCTCTCCCAGTTTCTGGTATTTTGCTAGTGATCTTCAGCATTCCTTGGCTTGAGGCTGCATCACCCTGGTCTGTCTTCATATGTACATGGCCTTCTTCTCCCTATGTATTTGTTTGTCTCCAAATTTCTTCTTTCTTTGTGAGGACATCAGTTCACATTGGATTAGGGTCTACCCAAATGACCTCATTTTAAGTTGATGACTTCTGTAAAGACACTATCTCCAAACCAAGTCCCATTCTGAGATTCTGGGGGTTAGGATTTCAGCATATGAATTTTTGAGAAGAAATATTTCAGTCCATAACAGCCAAACCAGCCAAGGAGTACAGACTTGGAAATCAGAATTTTTATTAGGAACACATAAAGTAGTATTTTTGAAAATGCTTCACAAACTGTGAAGCACAACACAGATGTGAGCCCTTGCTACTGGAATTGCTAGACATTTTCTAATTATTCAGCCCATTTTTTTTTCCATTCTTGGAGGGAGTGTGAAGAAGGCAAAGTGTGTCTACTGCCAAAAGGATTAAGAAGAAAGAGAATAAACAGACATCCTTAGCATATTCTTCTAAGGAATTGAGGTCTTCTAATGAATTTCTGATTTTCTGAGGAAATTCAAGAAACTTCCTCCAGAATTTTACTGGACTATTCATGACTCACTCTCACATTCAAGGCCAGTGGGCTTGCGTATAAAATAGAAATGCTCTGTTGAAGGAGACCCAGCAGCTACCATTCTTGCTTAAATGAAAAGCCTGAGGACTACCTTCTTTGGAATGTCAGATTTAAAATATAGAAAAGAGGTTATGTTCCAAAAAGCAGCGAAGAAGGTTGGGCTCTAACAGACTAAGAATTAAGAATATGTTAGCCCTTTGAAAAATGCCTTTCTGGGATATAAACAAGATTAAATTTTAAAGTGGCTTCTTTTCTTTGTCTGTATAATATTTTTCTGAGAGCAATTTTGTTTGCTTTGAAAACTATCACCACCGGCGTCTTAGAAATCTTTTAATTGCTTTATCATCTGCTAACAGCCCACCAATCCCCCCCACCCAGCCTCTCATGTCTTCACTACAATAGAAGACCAAAATTCATTTAAACAGGAGGGAGAGCACCCATAAAACAGAGCCAACAGCATATCAGGCAACAAGGCACTAATCTATACTTGTATGGATTTGTTTCTCTGTTCGTGTATATAATGACTTTAGTCCTCAATGGAGGTGTTTCATGAAAGCACACAAATTACAGTAGGATTAAATAAACAACTGAGGGAAAAGAAACTAAGAAAACATGGGTGACAAAATTAGAAAACTAGGGACAGGTTTTGAAATGCATGTCCTTGCTGAAGCAGGATCTCAGATGGCGCCCAGCTTCTCTAAGCCATGGTGTTCCTCAAAGGTGCCTGGTTTCTGAGATATTAATACAAATGAGCTCTTCACCAGAGTTGTCTGCAGAGAGATTTCTTCCACAGGGCCTCATAAAGTAGACACTATGGGATAATGACCATGGTTAGAACTGCCATAGGCACAGCATAAGGTGTATATCATGTGGTTGGTTTCTTGTATTATCTCTTGATTAATCCCTTTTAAAAAATTAATCCCTGGTCTAAAAAATATGGTCCAGCCTAGCACAGTGTTGCATGTCTGCAATCCCAATGGCCCGGGAAGCTGAGGCAGGAGGATCTTGAGTTCAAAGCCTGCCTCAGCAATTTAGCAAGGTTCTAAGCAACTCAGTAAGACCCCTGTCTCTAAATAAAATATAAAATAGGGCTGGGGATGTGGCTCTGTGATTAAGTGGTACAAAACAAACAAACAAAAACAAACAACAACAACAACAAAAACCCCAAAACCCACCATGGTCCAAGTCAAAACTCCCTGATATTTTGACTCCACCTAAAGGAGTTTCTGAATCTCTTTGGAGCATGGGCTTTTTTAGTAAGAGTATTGAAAAATATAAACTGAGAAACTAGTATAGTCAGATACCTGAGATTGTCTCCATTAATCTATGAAGGAACTGCACGGGTACATTCCATTGTTATCTCTCATTTCAGAACAGGAATTTGAGGTCCCCTGAAAATAAGCCATTTGTTCAAGATCTCCCAGTTGGTACATGGTGGAATCAGAAATAAATAAACTCAGGAAGTCGAAGTTCAGCTTAGTCGAAACCACCTTACCAACCAGCCCATTGACAAAGCCCTTTAAAACTCTGATTAAAATAATTATTCTATGTCTCCAGAAAAATATGCACATGGACATAAACAGAAAAGCCCTTGTATCATTTCTTCACAGTGTTCATATGTTCCCTGAAACTCTTCCAAATAAATGAAGTATACCCCACGTGAAGATTGAAAGCTCGAATGTTATTCAGAACATTCTCGGCAATAGTTTTCTGTAGAGAATTCTATGAGGCAGGAGAACAGAGCTGGAGGCCTTACAGATGGCAGATCTTGGGGAATAGACATTCTAGGGTGCAGACTCATGAGCCGGATTAGCTAGGTAAGATGTGGGGAAACGTAGGGCCCTCTTACGAGAGTTGAGGATGATCACTAAGCCAGTGGTCACTCTAGCTGCAAAGTTGGATAGGGAAAAACCATTCATTGTGATTATATTAAATTAAAATCATTATGCAGATAGTGATAAATATGGAAAATATAGATAAAATAACATTTCATATTCACAAACATGTAGACATGACAATACAGTCTTACAGACAAAACATAACCATGGATGTAGATAGGATTTTTGTTGGTATTTTGTGAGGTCTCTGGATCCTGTGTCAGCTCAACACTGTTTTTTCTTTCTTCACTGTTGGTCTTTCACCTTTATTTATTAGGGATGCAGGTAGAAAGAAACTGTTTCAAGTACAGCTTACATCAACTGCTTGGATGCTTCAGGGAAGGCTGTAATTACATGCTGTAGATATGCTGCAAAATCCTGCAGGGCAGTGAGTAAATCTTTCTGAAGTCCTTGTCACTTAGCTTGCTTTTTTCATAGAGGTGAGCATGATAGGGAGTTGGGTGACAGGTCCTTTTGAACACTCTGAATTTCTTCAAAGTGAGTACGGGTAAGAGAAAACCACTCAAATATTTTACATTCAATTCACATAACACCTAACAACCAGACTTTTTGAAACATTGAGTAAATGTTGGGTTTTTCACTTGGGTAACCTTTTCTGATATTTTTTTTAAAACAGAGAATGTATGCACACAGGTAATATAAACATGAATTTTGTCCTTGATGCCTCTGAAAGGTTGCATTTTGCTCTGAGTTACTTTGTCAATGCAGTGCTTGAGTTGTGTCTTTATCAGTGTGTCTTCTGTATGTGTGTGTAATATAATATATAGTATATGCTGTATATACTATGTGTGATCAATGTATTCTATATATATAATATACAGATATATTTATGTAATATAACCATAGATATGTAGATATATGGTATATAATACATATACCTTACATTTTCAAATTATTGATTCACTTGCTATATATATTACAGGTATGTAATATGAATCATATAAATATACCACATATATGTTCATATATAATATATACCACATGCATGGTATATGATCTATATATTACATATGATATGGACTATATTGACAAGGCAGCCAGATTGAGGGAAAGTGTGCCGTCAAAGACCAGATGACATTAATCCTATTAGTCTTCTAGTTAGTTGATCAAATCATATATTGAATGAAACTTCAGTCTGAACCCAAGACTGGGCCCCTGCAAAAGGACAGTATAAGAAAAATATTTTTAAAGATCTCTGATTGTCCAATCAGATGGAACTCCCATCTTGAGACTTCTTCAATGTTTCAACCCAGAGATGCCTGAGAATTGATTGTGCAATGTGTGTGTGCACATGTGAGGAGAAAGGTAGGTTTTTTGAAAAGAATGTTCTGTCATTGCTGAGTTTATTACATTATTTTGTGACAATATTTGCAGAGCTAGATAGGATGCATATCTAAGTGCAAATTAAAAGTGATAGATAAACAAGTCCAAATTGGATAATAAATAAGAGATGAATGCTAAAATGTGAATGTCTTTTTTTCATTAAATTGGTTTTATTTTGGATAATAGCATAACTAGAGATTCAGATAGTAATTTTTCATTTCTTCAGCTTCCGCTCTAATTGTTGAAGCTCCATTGACCTTGGTGATGACCTTCTATTTTCACATCCATCAGTCTTCCTAAGGTTGCCATTTTGCATTCTCATGAATTATACTGAGGGAAAAAAATTCTCAAAACAGACATCTGGGTGGGATTCTTTTTTATATTCACATTTCATATTCTATTACTTTCTTCTGTCATCTCTTCTAGGAATAATGATTTTTTGCTAGCCTAGTTGAATCTTCTTAGGTTTGAACCAACTGTTTTTACTCTTTTGAATGAGTTTAATTTGCACTGCTACTTTTTCTTTTTGTAGACTCTTTGAAGATTGCAATCAACTCCTTTTTGCCCTTCACTGTATATTTTCAAGTTATTGATTCACTTGCTATGTAGGATATAAATGAAGCTTACAAATGCAATTTCTTTGATTCCTAGGTGAATTTCCACCCCTTTCCTTTCTCTCATGTTCTAGCAATTCTAACTCCACATTTACAGTATCTTGGCCCATTAGCAGCTAGGATCAGTTTGGGCACACTGAACTATATTTCCTTGCTCTAATGAAGCACACAAAATACAACAGCTATTTCCTCAGCAGGCTACCCTCTCTAAGGGAGGCAAAGCAAATGTTGCTTTAGAGCAGAGAGCTAAGCTCTGGGAACCAAATGAACTTGAATATACTGTCTGCACAGGACCATGGCATTGGGATAAAACTCAACAGCTCACTTCAGTGGGCTCAGCTGCTCCTGTCTACACAGGACTTTTATGGCATTTTGAAAGGACACTTACACTCTCCTCTTTAGGTTTTGTTTAGTTCAGTGGGCTAATGACCTTGATACATAGTCAGCTGCAGTCCCCACTTGGTCTTTTCTAAAGTGGAGGACACATATTTTGAAGGTCACAGAATATCATTAGTATTAAAACAGCTATAAATTAATTTTTTTAAAAAAATATTGAGATGTGATGTTATATGGAATGTTTGAGTGATGAGATCAATACTGATGAATTAGCATGAAAACTGTTCTAGGATAGGAGACATTAGTAGGCCTCTGGCAGAGGCATCCACAACCATCACACTGGTACTCTTCTTAAGGACTTCAGAAGACAAATCTCAATGAAAATGAGGTCCCACTCAAAAATTCCAAATGAAATAGTGAAGAAATATAGAATAAGACCCCCAGATGGTAGAATGTACATTGCAAGAACTAGCAATGACAGAATAATCAGAACCACTAATATAAGAACACTTAGAATGTTCCACTGGGCCACTGTAGTTATAGTATGGAATTGGGGAATTTGGGATGTGGCTGTAGGTAAGGTTTGTAAGCCACAATATCACTTGGATATGAAGTGTTAAAAGTACCAGATAAGGAGATAAGCCTTATTCTTCAAGCAAACGGGGACTCATTGAAGGCAATGTGATCATATTGGTATTCGAAAATTAAGGATAAATATTGTTGAGTTGATATGAGTTGAGTTTCTAGACTTTCACTTCAACACAATGGAGATATTGAAAAACTGTGAAAACATAAATGCCTAGGCCAAGTTCAAAATCAAGAAATGGAAATCCTCAGCTATCAGAATGAAGAAGAAACTCAGAGCTAGAGCAGTGGGCAGGAACTGATGCTTAAGTGGACCATTAAAGAAGCAATAAAGATGTTGGGCCTTAACTGCTGGAAACTGGAGTTCTAAGTCCTTAGGGTGGCAGCTCACACCACACTCTCAGATCTACGTGCTCCAATCCAGGAGTTAGAAAGGGCTGACCAGCCTACTGACCAGGAAAAAGGTGCCCACACACTGGCTCAGATAACTGATGAGGAAGCATGGCATACTTCTGGGGCCTGCGGGGAAAATATCATGAAAATGAATTAGAACTCTAGGTTCCTGCCACTGCAGATGTAAGTGTGGATTTATTCAAATTGATAATGATAAATTGACATGAAGACTTTCCTGGGACAGAAGAAATTAATAGGCTCCTGGCAAAGGCATCTATGGCCATCACATTGATACTCTTCCTAAGGACCTTAGTAAACAACTCCCGGTGGAAGTGAACTCAGACTCAAAAAGTACAAAGAAAATGAGCAGAGACGAAACGGAATGAGAAGACCCCATAAGCAACAGAATGTAGGTGGCAAAACTACCAATGACAGAATAATCAGAAACAGTAAAATAAGTCTACTCAGGATATTCCGTGAGCTGAAAAGAAGAAGGAGAAGAAGAAAAATATTATAGGGCAAGTACCAAATTGTATGAAATTAAAAGTATTTGAAGATAATCAATAGAATTTCTAATATTATAATTCCATTTAAATAAAAAGTGAGAAGAGCAATAGACCAAAAAGACAAAAAGAAGTGAAGAACCAAATAGTAACCTGAGGAAAAGATGGAAAAAAGTGGATATGGAAAGTATATAAGAGAAGGTAAGGGAAATGGAGGGTGCATTAAGAAAACTCAACATATGTTTAATACAAGTTCCAAGGGAAGAGATAGAAGAAGCAACAAACAATATTCTAAGTGATAGTGGAAGGAATATTCCAGAATTAAAATCCAGGAGCACAGTGAGGTCTGACTGTAAGTAGACAATGAAATCAAATTATAAACCCACAAAAGGCACATAATTGTGAAAATGAAGACTATCAATAATTACATTTACAAGTTTACAAGAGAAAAGCAAGTATATAAGAAAGAACAACTGTTAGAAAGACAATATGCTTTGCATGGGTAATGGACATAGTATAGAACAATTAAATAATATCTTCAAAGAGCAAAGGAAATATAACTGTCAGTCTAGAATGCCCAGAGTAAAATAAAGAATCAATAAAGAAAATTTGTGACTTACAAAGAAGGTCATTTCTGATTCCACAGTTGAAAGATGTTCATCAGAAAGAAGGAAATTCAATGCAGAAAAGAACAGTGAGTGAAAAATTATGTAAGAAGGCACATAAGGAGAAGTAATAGTCATCTAACGATGGATCATTACATCTATTCAATGACAGATATGTAATGGTGGATATTTAAGGAAAAAGGTCGACACTAACCAGTGATAACATGGGAAGAGGGAGAGAAAGAATAGAATCCCAGTGTTACTTAGAAGAGGAGTAGAGACACTGATCAAATCTAGACATAAAAATGACACCTGAAAACTATCAGGGTATGATTCATAGGAAATGAAGTGAAATGCATAATTTGGGAAACATATAAGAAGAAAAATATATAAATATGTTTAAATGTAGACATATATAAAATATAAATAAATAATTTTGTGGATATATGTAAAATCTTCTTATATAATATAAAATATTATGTAATATATTAAAAGAAAATATAACAGAAAATAAAAAGGCTGAAAAACAGCTTGATTAATTCAGTGGAAGTTAGGTAGGAAAAACAAGCCAAGAAAAAGTAAGGTTAATTTAAAACATAAAACAAAATGGCACAAATGCATAGTCACAGTTGCTGCAGATATCTCAAACATAACTTAAGAAAGAACAAACTTTTTACAGGTAAAGTGTCCACAAACAGGAACACTGTCACCAAATTGAGTTCAATATGCAGAAACTAATTGTATTTATGTACTTGGTAGTAGCAATAAATAAGCCTAAAAATAAGCCTGAAAATGTCATTTAAAATAGTATCAAAAAACCAATACTAAGAAATACTTTAAGTACTTTTATGGAAATTGGCAAGGTAATTTTAGAATTTATGTAAAATTGCAAATGGACAAAGGATATTCAAGACAGTTCTGAAGGATAACAAAGTTTAAGCATTTATAAAACCAGAAAAATTGGTTTAAAGTTATAGCAAATAAGAGCATAGAGTTGAAAAAATGGACAAATATACAAATAGAATAGAAAGTCCAGAAGCAGATTCTACCTATCCACTTCCCTGGTGTGCCACGGAGATGGTCCTGCAGTGCAGTGCAGAGTGGGTTCCTTGACTTTGTGCACAAGTAAACATTGACTTCTACTCATACCATGTACCAAATCAATTCTAGTTCAGTCACAGTCGTACGTGGTGTAACCATGAAGTCTCTTGAAGCCAATACAGGAAAACACCTTGATGATATAGACAAAATGTTCTTTAAACAAAATAAAAAAAAAAACACTACCAGAAAAGATGGACAGATTGGGCTTCAAGAGAATGAAGAACTTCCATTTACTTTCACTATAAAGACTGTAGCAATGTGTGAGATGTTTAGGACACATACATCATTTGAGTGTCTAGTATCTAAAATATACAGAGAACTTCCACAAATTAAGAAAAAATTCTAATTTTATTATTGGTAGGCAAAAGACTTGAATAAGAACTTCATGAAAGAAGTTCAGTATGGCCCAAAATATGCAAAATATGTTCAACATAATTGAAGAAATAAAACTATCATAAGATACACATACTGAAATTGCTTTTTTTAAAAGGCAATATCAAGTATTGGATATGATGAGGAGCGATTGGAACTTCCATATAACTATTGGTAGAAGTGTATATAAATGAGGAAACTGGAAGTATCTACCAAGGGTAATATGCAGACACATATGAGTTCCAATTATTCATAGCCATATACCCTTCATAAATGTGTGTGCATAAAAAGACAGATAATAACATTTATTAAAGAATAATATTTACTGAACAATTCTGTATCTTCAACCTGGAAACAACCCAAAAATCCATCAAGAGTAAAATAGATGGTAGCATATAAAACAGTGGAATAATACACAGCAATGGAAAAGAACAACTGATGGCTCCACGCAACATGGATGATCCCCACAAACAGAATGTTGAATGGATGAAATCACACACAAAAATACTGTGTATGCATGTGTGTGTGTGTGTGTGTGTGTGTGTGTGTGTCGCATAGCATTAAAAAATAGTCTCTTAAGGTAATAGAAAGCTAAATAGTGGTTATGAAGGGTAATGACTGAGAGGGAATGGAAAGGAGGTTTCTAAGTTGCTGGTGATGTTCTGTATCTCGATGTGGGAGGTGCTGACATGGGCATCTTTGCTTTGTAAATATTCAACAAAACATACCCGTAAGATTTGTGTCCCTCTTTGTGTTCTTGTTATACTTCAATGGTAAAGTTAGCAAACAAATAAAAATGCCAAGCAGCACCATACACCATTTATGAATACATAGCATATACATGTATATTGCCCCCCACTCGTGTGTGTGTGTGTGTGTGTGTGTGTGTGTGTGTGTGTGTAGTAGTAGTAGTAGTAGTAGTAGTAGTAGGAACTGGAATTAAACATAAAGTCATAAAATTGTCTTCAGGGCAAGAAGCAAGGGAGAAGGCAGCAGAGGGAATCTCAGCCTTGAAATGCTCCATTTCTAATTAGAAAAAAAAAATTGTACAGTAAAAGTTCCATTGTGTAAAAGTGTGGGGATTCTCTGTTTGTTACATGATTTTCTAAGTGTAGGCAGATTTTCCTCACTACGGTATGGGGATAAGCATTGGAGGGGCAGGCTGGAGGGGTCCTACATCAGGCAAGCGATGGTGAATTTTCATAAGCCAGGGTGATAGTGGGGACTGGGTGAGAGAGTGGACCACAAACCCCAGGGAGTTGCAAGATGGAGTTGCATTGGGCGACTAGGGAGCATATAGACTCATGGGATTCTGAGAGGAGGCTCTGCCATACAGCATCCCAGATGCAAAATGAAGAGGGGTGCATGAGGTATACAGTAAAGCAGGGGAAGAATAGAGGAGTAGAATATCATTAGATTTTGAGAAACTAGCTGGAAACCCAGGTGGGTATTTCTATAAGACAATTGGAAATAGAGAGGAGATTGGCATATATTTATAGTAAGTAATGAAGTTATATAAGACTGCTTAGAAAAAAGCAATGGGATAAACCATCCTGTGTTCTTTGTAATGTTGTGAGAGAGTATTGTACAATTTGTGTAAACACACAAACACACACACACACAATGCTATTCCTAGCATGGGTTATACTTAATTCAGGTGAAACAAGGGTTCACTTTGAAAACAGAGGGTTTACTTATTTGAGTGATTTTCATTGTGCTTAGCACAGACTGCAGTAGGAGCTCATGTAGGGTTAATATATGAAATAATGAAAACAATTACTCTTGTTCCCTTGGGTTTCAAAAAGATCAGCTTTATTGAGATATAATTCACATTCTATAATTCAATTACTAAAAGCTCATAATTCAGTGGTTTCTAATATATTCAACAGAGTTGTACAACCATTACCACCATCAATCTTAGATCATTTGCATTGCTCCAAAAAGAAACCCCATGTCCATTATCTGTCACCACTAATAATGACCCCATCAACCTCATACCCCAGAACTGGTTCTCTGCTAACTTGTTTTTTGTCTCTACAAATTTATTCGTTACAGATATTTCGCGTAGATGGAAACACGCAGCGTGTGGTTTTTGCGTGTGACTGGTGTCTTTCACTTAGCGTAATCTTTTCAAGGTTCGTCCATGTTGTGGTAGTATCAATACCTCATTCCTATTATGTTGACAAAAAACACTTGGTTATACAGATATACTACATTATATCCTATCCCTTCATCAGTTGATGGGTAGTTGAGTTATTTATGCTTTTTGAATATTATTAACATGCCCCTATGAATATTCATATAGAAGTTTGGGGGAAGATAGATTTTGATTTCTCTTGGGTGTATATGTAGGTGTGGAATTCCTGGGTCATACGTTAACTTTATGTGTAGTCGTTTGAGGAATTTTCAGATCATTTTCCAAAGTGGCTGCACCATTTTACATTCCCACCAGCAGTCTATGAGTGTTCTGTTTTCTTTATATCCTCTGCAATACTTGCTATTGTCTGAAGTTTTTTTGTGTGCAGAGTAGCCTGCATGTCACTGTGGATTGGGTTTGCATTTCCCTCATGGCTCACTGTTGAGCACTTTTTCATGTGCCTTTCAGTCATCCCAATGTCTTCTTTGTACAATTATCAGTTCTTTTGCCTACTTAATAGAGTTTTTAAACATTATTGAATTGTGTTAGCTCTTTAGATATTCAACATACCATTTTTCTACAGTTTGAAATAATGTTCTCTCAATGTGCTTTCATTTTTATTCTTTTTCACTTTCTCCACGATGTCCCTTGAAGAAGAAAATTTCGATGACCCTTAATGTATTTTTTTTCTTTGGTTGATGGTCTAAGAAAACATTGCCTGATCTCTGATCACATTCCCCTGCTTTCTGAAAAGTAATATTTTTTACACATCTACTTTTATAGCGTTTTGGTTTTTTTCATTGTATTCCTTCGTAAGTACATATGCCTTGCCTTCTCCTTTTCCTTCTCTTTCTGCCTGTAACTACCGATATTTAAATACGATTATCATGTATATAATGGTTTGATACTGCTCTTCTCACTAAAAATTTTATAGCGAACATTTTTCCATGTCCCTGAAAATACTTAGAAAAATGCTGTAAAATGTCTGTAAATCCCACCATGCAATTTATGTATCATAATGTATTTTAAGCTTTTCCATTTTCTTGTATAAATTATTTTTGGCATTTTGATATTGTTACTATTCAGGGATAGTGAGTATGCATATAAATATATCTCCATCCAAATACTTAATTCTTTCCTCTAGTTTGGATGTGGAGTTGAGTGGGTGAAGGTGTCTTTCTAGGCTACATGAAAATTATTTTCCAGAAAGTTGTGCCAATTCACACTCTCCTAGTAAGTACCTGTTTCCTGTACCCTAATCAGTGTGGTATTCTTATTATTATTTTCAGGTACTAGGAATTGAATCCAGAGTGTGCTACCACCGAGCTACATCTCCAACCCTTTTTATTTCATTCTGAGGCAGGGTCTCACTAAGATGCTGAGGCTGGCTTTGAAGTGTTGATCCTCCTGTCTCAGCCTCCCGAGTTGCTGGGCTTTCCCTTGTGGGCTGCTGGGCCTGGTTAGCATGGTATTATTTCTAACCAAGAAGTGATTTGGTGAACACTTCTGCTTCATGCCCAGCTCCTACATTAACTTAAAGCTGAGCCTGAAGTTGCTGGTTCTGGATGGGGCAGCTCTCCCAGGAAGCCATAAATTCTGCCAAATCTTCCACAGTATTTCCATGATTTTTTGGTGACTTCACATTCATATGAAGGCATATAACAATTATGAGGTCACTAGAAGGCAGTTTTCAAAAGGAGCTTCAAAAAAATTCTCATGGAGGTGGCTTGTGAGCTTCTGGGGTTTTATTTTTTTTTTGGGGGGGGCAAGAATAGTTGATTTAAAAAAATAGACAATTTAAAGGCAAGCTTCAGAGTTATAGGAGGAAAGGGTAGATCTTCCTGTTCACTGTATTTGGGTATTTTCCTTGAGGACAGGGATTCCAGCTAACTCTTCTACAGTGAGGCACTTAACAGCACCGACTTAACATGTGCAGATCAATATTAGAAACCAAGAGCCCCTATTTTCTGTCTGGGTGATCTTAGGATATGCCTCAATTCTACACAAATCAATTAGCACTTACTAAGTTCTTACTACAGGTTGGCCATTTCCCATTACTATTCATCTCTGAATCCCCAACAAACATTGAAGATGGCCAAAACAGATATTCAATATAATTACTAAATGAATACGTTAAGGAAAAACTTTTAAAAGTCTGTATGGAAAACAAAACTTGCCAATTTTCCATATTATAGGCCACTCAATACTCCTTCAATTTTAAAACCAAGCCATCTCACATTTAAAATTTCCTCTGCTGTTATCCACACAGGCTTCTCTGCAGAGGTTTTACTCTGAAGTAAACCATTACGTGTAGCTCCTAATACCTATTCTTGCAGGAATACCCATGGTGCTTTAGTTCTGCGATTTTAAATCATTTAGCAGAATAGTCCAAAAAAATCACTTAGTGTCTGATTTCGTCAAGAAGCACAGGCTGTAAAAAATCCAGTGTTGTTCTGACCCTTGGCTTTGTTGAAGTCTGCAAAAAGGTAAAATTTAAGTGACCTTTCCCTGTTAGGATCCTGTGGTTCTGGTAAATTTTGCAGACTTAGCAATTCCAGTGAAAACATTCAAATGTGGATGTGAAGATTTTTTTTCTCCCTAATTTCACCTCTCCAGTGAGTCAATGAGAGTCTGTATTTGAAGATGCTTGGAGAAAAGTAAATTTCTAAAAGTCTAAAATATTAGTATTACAATGTAGGTGTTATCAGTACAATAAGATATAAAAGAATTTAAATTGAGACAAACTTTTTCTCATAAGATCCAACCACTAGATGGGTTGTTAGAAGTTTTGTATTCCAAATCTCTCACTTTTATAGATAAAAAAAGAATAAAGTTACTTCATCAAGATCACCTTATTTGTAACCAAAATCTCATCCCTTTATTTCAAAATAATAGATGCCAAAATTAATTCTTTAAAATACTATTAAAATACTATAAAATACTATTCTAATTATCCTAAAATGTAAAGAAAATATAAACTTACGTTTATGTATTTTTTATGATGAGTTTGAGTGCATTTCAAAATGTTATTGTTGCAAGATAAATTTCAAAAATCTGAAATAAGAAATTTTAGTTGTGAAATCTTTATTGGAATTGATCATTTTAATGTTTTGAAACATATTTTTGCTACCTAAGCAAGACAAAATTTAAATTCCCATTAGTAGAGTCTGCTGTAAGTTTGCTGAACAGCCCCTTCCTTTGGAGAACTGCTTACAAAAAGGGTGCTGTTTTCTCTGAAGGTTAATTTATGTTGCAGTTAATAAAAGTGAAAACTATTCAGAATTCTCTTTTAAAAAATTTCCTATGGGACACCATATTTAAAGTTAAGCTATGTCCTGTAAGCAAAACTTAAAAGTTATTTCCTGGCAGCCAGTATTCATATGACTTTTACCTATAAAGGTGTTATATGCAAGGTATTGAATGACATTTCAACATACAAACGCAAACAATAGGTGCCACTTTTTTGCATATATTACTTTGATACTTAGGTAAAGCAGTTTTATATAATCCCTTTTGGATGACACTGTATTTATGACACAATTCTCCTTTTTCCAACTCTGGAAGCACTGAAAAGTGAAAAGTGAGACATCCAAATTCCTTTAGGGAGCTCTAGAAAATAGCACATTTTACTATTTTAACTGGAAAGGACAGATGGTCAAGTGATTGGATATTAAATTTGCTGTAGTGCTTGTCACCTTGGAGAGACCTAGTCAGAAGAGAAATGGAAATCATCCACTGGGCATTAGTCTTCATGCAGTAGGAATGTACACAGAGATTCTGGAAGAGAAGCAATGGCAAAGAAATGGAAGTGGGGGGAAAAAGATGACTCAGGCTTCAGCATGTATTGCTGTTCCCACAATGAGGACTGCAGAATATGCATTGCAGAAATACTTACATCAGATAATCCTGCAGAGCTGAGAGTCAAGAGAACTCTTTTCCGCTTGCAAAAGACAAAATATGATTTCTTCCAAAAGCTGTACTCTAAGCCTATTATATAATACTCATTTTAAATGATTTGAAATAATTTTAATTGGTACTTACCTGGAAGGCTATATCGCTTTTCATTTCACCAACTCTCTCAGAATGGCAGAGTGGATTGCCTCTCATCAGCAGCTGTGAAAATATGATAAGACAGGATGATGTATACAAATGATTTCTTCTTCAGAATAATTCATCCAGAAGAATTGTCAAATTATTTTTAAAGGGTTGCAGTTCTTACTGAAACATTGCAAGGGAAGTTTAAAGCCTTCACTTGCATTTTGTGACACTGCTATTTGGTCGTTCTGTCATAAAATTGTGGAATGTTTTAGCTAGGACATACTTGAGGGGTTGTCTTTTCTAAAGCACCCACTTTTTCCAAGTGAGATCACAGAAATCCAGAGGACTAGAGAACTCGAGGGATATAAAATGAACTCGGAAATCCAAAAGATCAAATCACTTCTATAATTGTGAAGAAGGAAGAGTTTGTAAGATTTCTTCAATATCTGTAGAAAGGGTATTGAGGTGGGAGCGATGGAAAGAAGGAAGCAGATTGTTAAGAGAAGGGGTCTTTCATTGACTTTTGTTACGATGTTGGTTACAATGTTGAAACAGTACTAGTCTTGTTTTGAGATTGTGTGCCAGAGAGTTTTGGGCTAATGATAATGGAGGTTTCCCATATAACTTTTAGGGCCAGGCTCTCATTCTGAACAACTGTCTGGGAAGAGTTTAAAGGGACTAATTAGACCCAAGGTGAAAAATGTTTTGCACTTACTTAAAACCTAAATTTTGACTAACTTCTCTGTTCTGGATCATCTCTTGGGAATCTCCCCAACACGAGGAAGGAATTACTGGCAATCTTAATCTTGGTGGAACCAACATAGAGAGCTTTCTGTGACAGAAGTCAAAACTAGACCTCCAGTTGGTCCAGAGCATCTTCTTGCTTCCTTGGACTTCTTTAATCATAACACAGGTGGCCAGAATCAGCCGGGGTGTGAGAAGAGCCTTGGTTGTCTTGGCAATGACTTGGCCTTTGGTGGGGAAGAAAGGGTTTAAGGGGGCAGGAAGGGTGGATAGGAATGGATGATGAGACTCTTAAAGAAATGGTTTACCCCTGTAAACTCTCTTGACAAGTGTCATTTTCTTGCCCTTGAGGAATTTTCTAATGCCCTGAGATTATTTCACTGCCCTTAGTGTCACTAAAGCAATAATGTGAAGTGTGAGCTTAGAATAGTTTTATCCCAGTAAAATATTTCTTATATGCAAAATGATTTAACTGATTGTCTTTATGTTGGTTCATATTACCTTATCCATATAAATCATAGCAATCCACTTTAATATATGGATTATTTGTATAATATTAAAGCAGTCATTAAATTTTCCAAGAAAGCATTTAAGTTTCTGAGCAAGCATTCTGTGGAAAAGGAGTTTGGTTGTACCTTGGCCATTCTCTCCTTGCCTAGTAATAGAGACCTCCTTTTTATCTAGGCACATGGCCATCATGATAAAGGAACTACATTGTCCAGATCCTTTGTAGCCGATGAAAGCCACATGCCTAGGTTGTCACTAAGATGATGTAAGTAGAACCGTGGTTGGGACCTATGAGAGAGATTCTTCAAAGACAGGGGTGTGCCCTTTCTCTGCTCCTTCTCTTTGCTGGCTGACTTCAGAGGACTAGATCTCGAGGATCAACCTTGGAGTCAAGTGTCATACAGGAAAGGTGTAGAGCAGCAGGAGAAGGGGCGTGGTCCACAGATACAGGAGCTCGGCAACAGTCCTCAAGCCCCTGCTGCTGGACTACTTTTGGTGACAGAAAAATAAAATGTCATTCTCGTTTAAGCCACTATTACTTAGGGATCTTTACATACACTCAGTCAATGTAATCCTAAATAATACCTATTTAAAATAATATGCAAAACACTTAACTCATGTAGGAAAATCATCAAGCAAAAAGCTCTGCCATTGGACACATAGAGTATATTTTGCTCATTTCTAAAAATTTTTTTTTGGTACTAGGGATTGAACCTAGGAGTGCTTAATCACATTCCCCAGCCCTATTTTGTATTTTATTTTGAGACAGGGTCTCACTGAGGTGTTCAGGGCCTCGCAAAATTACTGAGGCTGGCTTTGAACTCACAATCCTCCTATCTCAGTTTCCTGAGCCACTGAGATTACAGGCGTGAGCCACAATACTATTATAGTGCATTGTATGTAGCAGTTTGTCTTGATGATTTGAACATAGCTATGTTACCATTTGGAGCTTTTGGAGCAGATTTTCCCTTCTATGCTGTGTGAAGCCTTGAGAATAATGCTGGATCAGATGTCAGGAGCTTGAATCCCATGCCGCCTGGTTCATTTTATTGGGGCTAGGTTCTTGAATCAGCATCTTTACCTCAGTTTCTCTCTTGGTAAAAATAAAAATTCTGAACTATCCATAATTCTCCAAGCTATCAAGGCTATAAATTTATGAAACTATTTCCTTTTGAAATCACTAAAACTGGCCTGATACATAGTAATATATTCAAATATAGTAGGTCCTCTATATCCATGAGTTCTGTATTGAAAGATTCAACCAACCACAGACTAAAACTATTTTTAATAAATCAAATCTGTACTGAATGTGTACCAACCTTTTTTGTGTTTATTCCCTATACAACATGGTATAACAACTATTTACCAACACATACATTACATTAGATATAAAAAGCAATCTAGAGATGATTTAAAGCACACAGGAGTTTATGCATAGGTTACATACAATTACTGTAAGATTTTATATAACATCTGAAGATTTCATTATTCATAGGGTTGGAAAGAAGCCTGGAACCCATCCCTCTCAGATATGTAAGACAACTCTGTATGTTAACAAATACTTATAGAGTGCCTGGTGTATGTAGACAATGAGGCAACTTTACATTATATGGGATATATATGTGTTGTTTGGGGAAGGGAAGCCACAAGGCTCTGTAAGTGTTTAGAAAACTATGCAAATAGTGTCATAGAATTCTGAATAATGTGTAACTCCTAGACTTGAACTCAGTGTTATCTTTTCTATTCCATGTTCCATCTCTCATAAAGCTCTGCATATTAAATTGATGGAGGCCTACCAGTTCTGTGGTTTGCAGCGAGAGTTCTCTTTAAATTCCAACAATTTTATTTAATGCCATGAAATACAGCTTTCCTCTGTTATTATCCATCTAAGACTAATCCACTGGCTACGATAACAGTCATTCAACTTCTCTAATTAACATGAACTGTGCTTGATCTTTTTAAGCTTCATATCAACGAGGGCAAAGTATTCTATTGTTCGGTGAATGCCCACACCTTGAAAGAGTTAGTGGGACAATTAAATCAGAGCAGATTTTCTGGAGGTGAGTTTTAATTTGGAGTTTTAGTAAGATGATAAATGTAAGTGGTTGGAGAAGTGGGGAGGTCAACTTTAAAGGGGGGTGAGTGCTGGGACTCATCAAGCAGCACGGGGTGCATGCAGCCAGATGGGCTACAGTAGATGGAGCACGGGGTAGAGCAGGAGGGACTGAGGTCCCTGAGCTTTCCTGGCATTTGTTTTCTGCCATGATTTTCTTATTAGCATGAAGCATTTCCTATAAGCCCAGTGTTGGTTGGAAGTATGGAAGAAGCTTATGTAGGAAGGAGATGGATCAGAATATGCCTCTGCTGGAAGTCATTTTAAAGCTACAGAGCAGAGAAAGGCAAAAATCAGCACTGCAAGAATGTGCTTCTTTGTGCAAGAGATATTCTGTTTGCATATTTGGTTTTCATGCTTCATTGTGTGCTTACGTGGTGTGGGTGAGATAAAGTTGTAGAAGGAACTTAGAATTGCCTGACTTTTGAAAGTTAAGTCAGCTGTGACTTTCCTCTAATAAAGTATCTTCCTGAGCCTAATTTTTTTTTTGCAGGTGTGTGTGTGTGTGTGTGTGTGTGTGTGTGTGTGTGTGTGTGTGTGAGAGAGAGAGAGAGAGAGAGAGAGAGAGAGAGAGAGAGAGAGAGATATTTAGTGGAAAGATAATAATTAGGCAGCTGATTTATTGCCAGTGTTGTGTTTGTCTGAGTGTATCAGCACTGAAATTACCAGAGGTATTAAAAGAAGAAAAGTCACAGTATTTGAAGTGTCAGCTCCAAACTCCTCCTTTTGCCTCAAAAAATCTCAAAGTCCTGATAGTTCCTAAGCAGCAACTTGGACATGCACAAGGGAAAAAGCACATAGACACGTGTTCCACTAGCATAGTCTACAGCAAATTAGAGTGGTCAATTACAAGAAGTCAAGTAAACTACAAATCATAATACTGGTTTGTGTTTTCACTCAGACACAGGGAAGTAACTCTTCTTCCTTGGTCATCATCCAAGGTTCTCTGCCATCTTGCTTGTGGCTAATAAATACCCACCACCAGTGGCCATGTGTGTTGTGTATATCCACAAACCCAAATGACAAAAGAAACCTTAAGAAGCAAAAGAAAGCAGGGCCCTTTCCACTGGGCACTCCCTTTTATAGTTAATTTCTTTAATCCATTTCCACTACCCTCTCATCTACTCACCCATGCATACTCATACAGTTGTCATGAATTGGCTTCATACTAATAGTATACAAAATACTGCATTGTTTTATGTTTTTTGTATTTAATCAACTAATCAATTTCCACCTCTATTGTCTAGGTTTGACCTCTGATACACACTGTTAATCATTGTTGGAGACCTCTTCACTTGAGGTTAGCCCAAGCGACCCATGGTGTTCTGCCCTTCAGAAAAAGTGGGAAAAGACCTCCAACTCCTTTAGCCATTGTAGTCACTGCTGAGACAGGTATTATCCAAACCCCTGAGCTAACCAAGGCAGGAGGCCCTTTTCCTGCTGTATTAAACATTGCAATGCATGCCATTCTTCATGTCTCCTAAAGCCACTGCTCATTGTGTCCAGGCTTCAGCTTCCCAGACCATCCATCAGACATCCTGACCAATAAACAGGGCTGATGTCAAGAGCTGCAGCTCACTGCACTGACACTGTATTCTCTGACTCATTTGTACCATCTGAACTTAAAGTCCCGGCCACAATCCTTCCGTGTCAGAAAAGACCTACCTTACCCATCTCTTTGGCTATAACTAACTCCAAAACTTCTGCAGGTTTTTTTTTCAGGTAACTAGAAATTTCTACATTCTAAGCCCAAAATTTCTGGGAGCCCCAAACATAATATTCAAGAGTATGTCCTATCTAGGAAAAGAAGAATGAAATTTGTTATACTTTTTCTAGATATTTTTGTAGTAGCAGAACAAGACGAATTCATATTTCAATAGATTATATTGAACATACACATAACCAAGTATATAGGAATTTGTGGTAGTTTTGAATAAATAGGAATTTTTTGATATGCGGAAAATTTGCAAGATTTTTATGTAATTGTATGTGTGTGTGTGTGTGTGTGTGTGTGTTCTTATGGTTAATTTGACTGATAAATTGATTCATTAGGCAGAATCAACTTGTGTCTGCAACATAGACCTACCAACCTTTTGTTCCATTTATAAAGTTAGATTGTGCTTTATTCCATTCTGTGATGAGGTTGAGAACAATTTGTCCCTTGATTGCTGGAAGAAGTGAAATGTTTTGCTTAAATCTTCTACAAGGTCAGAGAGTCTGTCAGCTTTCTGTCACTATAGCAAATAACTGAGATGATCAACTTATAAAGAGAAAGTATTTATTTTGTTTTAGAGTTTTAGAGATTTCAATTAATGGTTGATTGGCCCTGTTGCTTCACGGCAGAAACATGTGGTGGAGTAAAACTATTCACTTTAGAGCTGGGAAGCAAAAAGAAAGAGGAAGAGGTAAGGGTCCTACAATCCCCTTCAAGAGCACACCCCAATGACCTGAGGATCTCTCAATAAGCCTGGGGACCAAGCCTTTAATATACATGGATCTTTGGGGTTACATAAGATCCAAACTATAGTAGAGAGCTATTTAGAAAAAGCCAAATGAGGAAGTTTTTCCTACAGAGTTTCCTGAAAGTTAGAGTGAACCAAGTGTTGAAAGTAATGATGCATGCCTTCAGAATGAGTCCCTGTAGATTACAAAGTTTATTCTTTGATCTGAAAACATGACATTGATTAAGAAACTTAGCATATATGCCATATGTCCAAACTTAGCCTAAATTAAAGTTGAGGGAGGCAATCTATTTTTGAGTTTTAAGGAACCACTAATCCATATGTCCCAAAATTAAGTGGGGTTAAATATAATTTATATTTGTATTACTTTTCTGTGGCTGCTATGACAAGTTACCAAAAATTTAGTGGCTTAAAGCATCTGTTTATTATCTCACAATTCTGTAGATCAGAAGCATGCCTCAACTGGATTCTCTGCTTAGAGTCTCATGAGACCAAAAATCAAGGGCTCTGCCCCTCCCTTCCAGAGGTTCTGGAAAAAGATCCACTTCCAAGAACACTGAGGTTATTGCTAGAATTTAGTTCCTTATGTTTGTTGGAGTGAGGTCCCGCCTAGTTGCTGGTTCTGGTGGGGGTCACCCTTAGCTCCCAGAGTCTCTCTCTAGTTCTTGCTCAAAGCCTGCCCTGTCATATAATCTCTTTCATCCCAGAGCTAGTAAGTTTGAATCTTTCCTACCCTTAGGATTTCTTGGACTTCCTCTTTTGCTGCATTTTTGCTGTTCTTAGCTAGATAAATTTCTTCCCTTATAAGGACTCATATAAGTAGATTGATCCACCCAGTTAGCCCAACACGACTCCTTTAAAATTCAATAAACAGGGATGAGAGGTGGGAGGGAAAGGGAGTGAGAAGGGAAATCGCATGGAAAGGGAAGGCGATCCTCAGGGTTATACAAAATGATATATAAGAGGAAAGGAGGGGTAAGACAAGATAATATAAATGGAAGAAATGATTTACAGTAGAAGGGGTAGAGAGAGAAAAAGGGAGGGGAGGGGAGGGGGGATAGTAGAGAATAGGACAGACAGCAGAATACATCAGACACTAGAAAGGCAATATGTCAATCAATGGAAGGGTAACTGATGTGATACAGCAATCTGTATACGGGGTAAAGTTGGGAGTTCATAACCCGCTTGAATCAAACTGTGAAATATGATGTATTAAGAACTATGTAATGTTTTGAATGACCAACAATAAAAAAAATTTTTAAATAAAAAAAAATAAAATAAAATTCAAAACCTTAATCATAATTGCAAAGTCCCTTTTGCCATGGAATGTAACACATTCACAGGTTTCAGGGAATAGAACATGGACATGTTTAGCAGGCCATGCTGCCTACCAAAATGTCTTTCTGTCACTTGATTCACCTGTTTTTGAGCTTAAAAAACAAAACAAAACATAAAACTATCCAATGAAAATAACAAAAAAAAATAATTGCAACTTTATTTCAGTCCCAGGTAATGTTGAAATGGACTTGATAGGAAGAAGGCAATTCAGAATCTAGAAGAGAGAACTTATTTTAGAAAGAGGAAGAAAGGTGACAGCAGCAGAGATGGGGAGGGTAGAATCAGGGAAAGAGAGGTAGAAAAGGGAAGGAGAGAAAGAGAGGGAAAGGAAGAGAAGGAACTAGAGAGAAACAGGAGAGGTGAAGAGAAGAGACACATACTTACAAATTAAGAAGGATACGAAAAGTTATGTAAAAGGAGAAAACTGTTGTAAATGGTGCATGAATAAAGGAAATGTTCCATAGACTTTGAAGTGAAAATTAATTAAAGATCTTTTGGCCAGTTAGGGCATTTATCATCTATTCCAGTGACATAATCTCTATTTTTTTCAAAGAAAGTCCCAACTTAATTATCCTCTATGTCTATTAGTAGCATCCTTTTCACTCCTGTAAGTGTCCTGATTTAGACAACATATTATAAAATAAATCCTCCCTTAATAGGGTTCCACTGGAAGGTACATTAACTGTTTACTTTTTCTGCAGCATTTAAGATGTTATCAGGAACATCTGCTCCACATGAGTTGGTCTCAGAATTCTGCAAAATGCATGAAATTTGTCAGTGACTGACTCAGGTCTCTGAATTAAGTTTCCAATTCCTGAATTCATCTTTTGTTTCTATTTGTCTCTGACATTCACAGTCTGTAAACTCTATTAGTGGAATTAGAAAACGTCTGTGTTTTTTTCTCTTAAACTAATTTCCTTTCTCCATTCTCAATATATCATCATGTAACACATAGTTTAAAGTGTAATCCTATGCTCGTTGGAGGGAGAAAAATGAAAGCTCCTTATCTTTTAGATGTTAACTCAAAATATGCTTTTTGGTATTTTCATTCTTTTTCATTAAGATGCCAGATTTTCTTTATCCCTTGGGTCCTCTTTAAATGGTTTAAATTCTTGGAAGCTGCACTCACGTTTGTATGCTAATTAACCTATACTGGTGAACACATGTATGAATAATGATGATAAATAAAAGAGCATCTGACCAATGAACAGGTTGGCTTTGACAAGGCTGTAGGTCAGGTTCTTTGGGTACCATACTACAGATAAAAGCCTTTCCCTTCCAGTCATCACACACAGCAGGACTGGTTATCTAATTATGAGATAGTTTCAATTGGGGCTTATATAAACTTGTTTTTCAGGGATTACAATTTAGTTCTGAATAATCTGTGTTATTATAATACCTTCAAGAAATAGGGCAATATATAACTCACCACAGATGAAAATGGTGTACCCTACTCTGGTGTAACAACACGGCAGAATGGCAAAGCAATCAACTTCAGTCATACAGGATGAGACGAAATATTGACTGCTCCTTAGGAGCCACATGACCTCAGCTAAAGCATCCATCCTTTCTTACATGTGCTATCTTCGTGGGCAAAACTGGTATCATTAGCAACCAAGGGGCAAGAGGAGTAAATGAAGTTAATATAGATTAAAATGGGGTTATTGATATACAGTTTCTGATATACAGAATTAGAAAATTACCATCTCCCCACTTCTTGGATGAGTAATATATAGTCACTTCAGCCTCCTCATCCCACCTTAACCTGGACCTGAATTTTGTGATGGAAGAATTAGTCTATCTAGGTTTAACATTGTCATATATTATTCTAGTTAGAGTTGATTTTTTTTTCCTCATTACACCCTCAGGATCCACTAGAAGTAGTTTAAGTATTTCGTGTGATTATTTTCCAAAGCAATAACATAAAATGGTTTTTTTTAAAAATATTAGAAATTTTATAACAGGCTCAGAAACACTTTATTATTTACATTACATTTTAATAGTAAATATTCCTTTATTGTAGCCCAAAGGTCTTACTATGAAGAACTTAATATGAGCTGCTGTTCTTAAGAACAGCGAAAAATCTACTTTATGTTGTATGTATTATGGAATCAAGATAAAGGTCTCCATTGGTGATTTGAGAACACAAAAGTCCCCCACAGTGACTCTGGTGTCTAGTTTGTTCCTCCTCCCACAATGTGCTCTTGTCCGTGGTGCTGACTGCCAGACTCACACTCTGCCTCCAGTTTTAGTATTTGGTGGCCAGAGATTTCTTCCATGCTGGGCACAGGAAGAGCACCCTTTGGTTTGTACCTTATGTTCTGTGTGTTCAATCTGTTGTAATTTTAAAGTTCTTCTTAAACTACACCAATGCCCCAAGGGCAATCATGTTCCCGGTTATTATTTTTTTAAATCCCCTCTATACAATGTCTTGTTTCATACTGTTTTCAGGTTCTTGAAATGTTTCTCTTGCTCAGTGCACTCACAGGTACTGAGATTGTTATCCTCACTCATTCATTCTACCAACTTTAATTGCTCTCCTTATACTGTAGACTACTCTCCTGGACACCATAGTGAAATTAGAAGTGAATATGTTTCAGTACCTAATTTCAAGAAGCTTAGATTCTGGTGAAAAGCAAGAGAGGGAGATCTTTGAACAGATTTGGTAAAGTGAGGCATAATAGAGAGTTAGAAAGAGGTACAAGCCTGGGACGATGTGAGATTGCAGCAGTGATTCTCAATCCTGAATATGCATCAGAATCACATGAGGAACCTTAAAACTCCTGGTGCACAAACTACATCTCAGATGGATTCAGAAGTTCTGGGAGTGATGTCCAGACATCAGTGTTTTAAAATCTTATTTCAGTGATTCTAGTATGCAAAGTTGATTACCACTGGCCTGGAGGGCCTGAAAAATTCCAACTCACTCAGTGGTAATGTGAAAATAAAATGACAAGTGCCTTGTTTCCATTGTGACACATTGGCTCGTGATGAGCTCCCCTTTTATTATTGATAAGGAACTTGTATAATTAGCATACACTCAAAACACACTTATTTATTCACAGACTTTTTCAAACCCTCTTTCTTTTAAAAAAAAACCATAATAAACATTTATTGAGCACCTACTACGATTTAGACACCATACCAAGAGGTGGGTTTAAAAAGCAGGAAGGACAATTATGCCTCTGCTTGGAAGCTCAGCATTTCAGCATTTCCCCCACCACAGCTCCCCCCATTTGAAGAACATAAACAGAGCAGACTCTTGGTTCCCTACCCAGCCTCTTTTTGGCGGCTTTGGGAGAATTCCCTCATGCACATGAAAGCCTGAAAGCATAAAGTAATGGCACACAAAAAAGTCACAATGACAAGACAGATCTAGTTGGAGAGTGCTGTGGGTGCCATATTGGAGAAGCTAACTTCCCCTGATGGAACCAGAAAAGGTTCTGGGAGGAGGCAGCCTCTGAAATGAACTTGAAGGATGACCATTTGCTCATAGTGAGAGGATGGAGGGAGAACATTTCAGACAAAAGGGAAGACTTCATGTCCACTCAGAGGCAAGAACAGATACAGTGTGTTGAGGAGATTGGATTTAGACTGTGAAGGGCCTTTTGTCATTTTAAGCTCATTAACCTTTATTGATTTTCTACAATGAATGAAGCCTTGTGCACAAAGAGAGTAATAAACAGTTCAAGGAAGAGGATGTTCCTGGGTATGACTCTGAGCCCTGGTTTTTATTTATTTATTTATTTATTTTTCAGCAGAGCAATGCCCAGCTCTGAAAGTTTCCCAATAATGAAGAGGCCTTCCGGATTCATGATGATACAAGCTACACCCCAGTGGATAGGTGTCTCCACAAGAAAAAGCAGTGATCTAGCTTATGTAGCCAGGAATACATTCCATGATACTGACCTGGCAGGTGGAGTAGGGACCCTCATCCATCCTCAAACTTCTGGAGTTTCTAGAGGCAGGGCAGTTGGGTTTGGGAGGTTGGGATAAGGCAAAGGCTGAGAGACTCCAGGAGACTGTGGTAATCCTGTGAAGTCAGAGGTTTGGTTTTATACAAACACATCATGAGTAAAGTGGGCTTTGGAGTCTAACCTGGATCTCTTTTTTTGTGTAATGAACAGAGTGAACCATGTTCCAAAAATTTACTTTGTTTAATTAATAGTATCTATTGATTGTTTACTAGGCACCTGGCCTCAAATGTTCTCAGCTTTACATTTACATTTACATTTACATTTGCTTTTCTTGCCAACCCCCTAAGATAGTCAGTATTATTGCATCTGTTTTATAGATGGTGTGGCTTATAAGTGACAGAGTTGGAATCTGAACCAAGGTGCATATAGCTGTTAGCATGTAGCAGCCATGGCAAGCACTTTTGGAGTGTGTTTTTTGTCTGTTACTGAACCCTGGCATGAAACTATCATGGAGCTACATCCCCAGATTGTTTTATTTTGAGAGAGGGTCTTGCTTATTTGCTGGGGCTGACCTGCAACTTGCGATACTCCTGACTCAGCCTCCTGACACTGGTGATTTCTCAGCCTTCTGATATATATATATCACAGTTTTTATAATAGGGGCTTTGTTGAGTAGCTAATGTAAGAAAATTAAAAATAAATAAATGCCCCATAATAATCAGGATGACCTTTTCCTGTCTACCTTGGCTTAGGATTTTCATATAAAGTGGTAAGAAAATGCAAATTGGTGGGAATTACAGGTAAAGTTGAATATCAGAGTACTCTGCTTCAAGGAATGTTATGTTTTCAGATAGAATGACCAGGGTGAATAAAATTCTGCAAAAAAAAAAAAAAAGGATGCTGAGGATTAATTCAGCTGAGTTATAAAAACAAGTACCATGATTTACTCAGTACATTCCCTTATCACCTAATTTCCCCTGACACCTGGATAATTACCAGGGACTTGCCTCACAATCTGCACCTAGTCATTTGATTGTCCACAAAACCCAGAAGGAGGGTAAACTATCAGTTCTTGTCAGTTCTATTTGTAGGTGTGAGGTCCACAGGAAAACTCTAGAGACTTCTTGGAGAAGAATTTATACTTCAAATACATAAAAGTGAAAAACTTTAGAAAGAGAATTTCTTCACAGTTTTCTAGAAGCTCAGTAATACTCAGTGATTCTATATTTGCTCCTTTTATAATTCAAAATGTTTATTTGCACCTTTACAATTATATTCATGGCTTAACATTTAATACGGCTGTTTTATGTTTATTTATTGGATAGTTTCAATATGTTCTCTCTTTCCAAACTATTACCAGTCTTTGCAATTACTCAATATAATTCAACTATATCATATTATTTAAGTACTACTCTACCAAATACCCTCTATATACCAAGTATTGTTTTGTAGTCTTTTTGTACAAGTAGTAATTTCAGATACAGAGGGGTTAACAAAGAATTGCATAGTGGTTAGCCATTTCAAAATATTTATAAGGAAGATATGAATTTATGTGACCTCTTAGTAAAAAGAAATTAATTGAGCTCCTGCTGTGAAACTAAATAAATCAGTGGGAAGAAAAATGGTAGGGTTTACTAGCGGAAGTAATTAGATCAAAGAATACTCTGTTGTACTAAGTTGCCTCTGTTTGTTTCTGAATATCTGCTAATGTTTAAATCTCTGGGCTGCCAGATTTTTACTATTTTGCCAACATTTTCTCTCCTCCAAATGTTACTGGAAAGCAAATCAGAAGCAGTAATTGATTTAACAACAGAATGATTCAATAGTTGCAATCTTCTATAAAAGCTTCCCTTTTTATAAATTTGTAAGGTAAATTGTCAATTTATAGATCCTCTCAGAATAGCAGTTCTCTTTGCTTCCTTAAAAAGCAGGGCTTTCTGCCTCTCATTTGTTTTAGGGGAATAATGTTTCACTTACAGAGTCCTGTGCTGAAGTGTAAAGACTGTCTTTCATCGACAATTGAGTCTCTCTGGAGATGGTAATGCCACAGGCTCAAAACTGCGTGTAATCAAAACAATACAACCTTGATAATAGATGACCCTGTCCAGGGCTCTTTGCGGATTCACTAGTAGAAGGTTGGGTACTTACCTGCTGCTATGATAAAAAGGTTCAGGGTTTTGCTTTTTGGAGTCTTTTGTCTACCTGCATTGCCTGTTCCAGCCCCTAGCACCAGTCTTGACAACTGTAGTTCTTCCCCTTTCAAATTTATATATACCTAGTTATCAGAAAAAGTCCAAGACAGACATGAAAACTGCAGATTTATGTCAGGCATTGAGTCCGACATAGGGTTTGTGGTGAAGAAAAGGGGTGAGGCAGGGAGCACTGCCCTGTTGTGCCCCAGCCGAGTTGACTCTTACTGCTTCTAGAACTTGTCTTTTTTGCAGATTCCTGGATAACTGGCAGTTTCCTCCAAACAGCAGAAATTAGACACTTATTTTCACTCCATATATAAAAATAAACTCACAGTAGACTAAAGGCTTTAACTTAAGAAGCTATAAAACCAAAACTATAAACCTATTAGGAGAGAACAGGAAAAGTTATCAATGACTTTGGTCTAGACAATGATTTTTATTTTTAATATTTTATAATTACTAGCTGTGGTATCCACAATCCCCTCTTTGGGGAAAGGTGAGGAGTGGGGCATGGAGCCTCCATGCCCACTCTAGGGAAGACACCCTCCCAGCACCTCTCCCGGCTCATTTAGAAGATCTTTGAATTGTGTCACTTGGGGGTTTTATGGAGGTTTCATTACATAGGCATTTGATTACATCATTATCCACGGATGAGTCTCCCCCATTGTTGGAGGATGAAAGATTAAGACTGAAAACCTTAATCCTCAATTATGTCTTGGCCTTTCTGTTGCCCAGTTCCTAAAGTTAGGAACTTAGCCCCTAGCCCAGACATGTTGTTAGCATATAAAATAAATTCATCTGGAGATTCCAAGGGTTTTAGAAGCTGTGAGGAGGTAACCAAAGGCAGAAACCAAATATATATTTCTCATGCCATAATATCATGGCTCTAAATAATACACATAAGTCAATTCTTCTTAATGCATTAACCTTAGTCATTACATTTAGTGTATTTGTAAAATAGAGATAATTATAATACCTATTTTATAAGGCGTTTAGGAGGATTAAATGAGAGAATCCATTTAAAGTGCTTAGTCACAGCACATGGTTTAGTCTCAATTGATTTAGTTCTTATGCTTTGAGGACCATTGGCTGCCCCAAACTTCCTTCAGTCCCCACTCCTTGGGACATCCCAGTCTGTCAGCAGAGGGTGTGACTTTTACAAAGTCAATGCTTATGTCATATATTCTCTCCTGCAGTTTTTCTGGTTGATATAAATGCAGTGACATGCCTTTGCCTAATTCCCAGGGTCTTCTGACTCATGAAAAGCACAGTTTGCTGCATAGGCCAACATTCTCTGGGGGCCCTTTGACCACGTTCTAGATCTACTTCATGGTCATACTGCTATTTCATTTTCACTACCCAATGTCCTGAGTCCAATATCAGTTGTTTCCTTAGTTTCATTGCTTGTTTTATACGGTGCAATCCTTGTTTCAAGGTGGTTTGTTTTTCTTCCACTTGAGTGAGTGTATGTCTGGATGGAGCTGGAGTGTTAGGTTCAAAATCTTGTTTCTCAGAACTGGGAAGGCAGTGTACATAATAGAGAAGAAAATAATGTTTCCAACAGTCCTCAGGAGGAGATGAGAAGGCTGACACCAAACAATTTTGTTCTTCTTGGTTATTTGGTTTCCTCTCTGAAAGGTTTAAATTTTTTATTCTGAAATGTCACCAGGATGCATTTTAGTGCGGGGGACAATTTTTATGTTCGTTCTAACTAGTACTCAGTGGAAGAATCTCACCTAGATAGCTTATGGATATTTTCTTCTGGAATAATTTTGATTTTGTTCCACTTCACCTCTATTTTTTAGTTTTTCTAACATTCTCAAACTCATAGTTATTAACTCTTATAATTAATCTCTATTGTTCGTTTCTAATTTTTAATTTTTATATATTTACTCCATGTTGTAGATTCCATTAGCTTTTCTCTTAACATAATTATCAACCTAAAGAAAAATACAGTCATACTTTGACTATCTAAGAATCAATTCTTGTATTTTTATATTTTTTGATTTTTAAATTTGTTTTAATTAGTTATATATGACAGTAGAATGCACTTAGGTACTTTGATATATTATACATTAGTAGAGTATAATTTCTCATTTTTCTGATTGACCATGCAGCCTAGGTTCTGGCTTCCTTAATAAGACCCCTCAAGAGCAAGAAGTAAAATCAACAATCAATAAATGGGATGGACTCAAACTAAAAAGCTTCTTAGCAAAAGAAACAATCAATAATGTGAAGAGAGAGCCTACAAATTGGGAGAAAATCTTTACCATGTGCACCTCAGATAAAGCATTAATCTCTAGGCTATATAAAGAACTCAAAAAACTTAACACCAAAAAAACAAATAACCCAATCAATAAATGTGCTAAGGAACTGAACAGACCTTTCACAGAAGAAGAAATATGATCAGTTAACAAATATGTGAAAAAATGTTCAACATCTCTACCAATTAGGGAAATGCAAGTCAAAACTACTCTAATATTTCATCTCACTCCTTTCAGAATGGCAGTCATCAAGAATACAGGCAACAGTAAATGTTGGCAAGGAGGTGGGGAAAAAGGTACACTCAGACATTGCTGGTGGGAACACAAATTGGTGCTACCACTGAGGAAACCAATTCTTGTTTTTTAATAAATACTTTTTCTGTAGTTTGATCTTGGCTTAATTGTTTATTGAATCCCAGGGATACTAATTATATTTTTTTGAAATTTTCACTATTTATTTATGTGTTTCATTCAATGTCCATTGTTATTTTTATTATGCTTGGTTATTCTCTCTTAAATATATTGGGATTGATTTCTGTTTACAAATGAAGGTCTAGTTTGTTTGATTGATTTTTTTGGTACCAGGAATTGAATCCAGAGGCACTTTACCACAGAGCCACATCCCTAGTCCTTTTTAAATTTAAGCAGAGTCTGTTTCCTTAAGCCTCACTAAATTGCTGAGGCTGGTTTTGGACTTGCAATCCTCCTGCCTCAGCCTCCTGAGCAGCTGGGATTACGAGTGTGTGCCACTGTGCCCCACTTGCTGTTTGTTTTTAACATAGGCAGCTGGAATGGATACTCTTGATGGACATCTTTCTCCATGGTTTTCCAACAAAATTGTCACCCATAGTGAAGGAAGGAGGTCCATACAAATATGCAGGAAGTTTAGAATGGCAGTCTTTTTTTTCCCACAGTTAACTACATTTATTTTCTTTTTTTGTTTTATTTTTATTTATTTTTTAATTGATTTTATTTTTTTTAATACACAACAGTGGAATGCATTACAATTCTTATTACACATGTAGAGCACAATTTTTCATATCTTTGTATATAAAGTAAGTTCTAGAATGGCAGTCTTTTTTTTAATGTTTATTTTTTAGTTTTTGACAGACACAACATCTCTGTATGTGGTGCTGAGGATCGAACCCGGGCCGCACTCATGCCAGGCGAGCGTGCTACCTCTTGAGCCACATCCCCAGCCCAAGAATGGCAGTCTTGATATAGAATATGTGGGCAAAAAAATCAGTCAAGTGGGCTGAGCCCAAATCTAGCATCTCCATGCCCTCCAAATACAGACATTAGTGAACAGCAGTTCTCCCACTCCTGTGAGCCCAATTTCTCCCGGGGAGAAGACCACAGCAGGTAGTAGTATCTTTGCTGGTGAAGAAGTTTTGGCAGATGTGCTAAGCCCACAATTTGGAGAACTGGAAGTGAATTTCCTGTAGAATGGTACCTCGCCATTCTACTTCTTTCACATGCAGTTATCTCTGTGCCAGAACTGGAGAGTTCATCTTTAAACGAGTTAAAAGATTAGATGGAAGCACATTTATTACAATATCCTGGTAGATTTTATTACACAGAAAAGTTTAAAAGGCAGTTTTCAAATCGTATCAAACCATAAGAGGAAAGTGATTTGACTAAAGAACATTCCAATGAAAGTCTTTATACATGACTCAGCTTAATAGATATGAAAATGTGAGTCTTATGTTAAAATCCTCTTTACTGAGCTGTATGAGAAACTGGGATATGGTCTTGATCTTCTTCTTGAATAATTGACTCAGCATACAGTTTGGAACCATAAAAAGATGAGAGATGACATGATTGTCATCAGATTTCTTTCTCTGAAGTTAACCCACATTGCTTTCATCATACAGTCATAACAGTCAAAATAAACAAATGCTTAAATGTCCACAGTTACTAAAAAAATAAGTCACAATAAAAATGTAAAATTCCTCTTTATGGACATTAATTCTTAAAAAAAGAACATCATTCTGAAAGAGGTCTGTTAGCATATACTGAGTTAATTTTGGAGATAGTATTCTAAATATCCGAATAATTATAGACTTTTAAAATTGTGCTATGTTTAAATTGGAGTGCTATGATCTGAATGTTTGTGTTCCACCAACATCCCACCACAGGTTTATATGTTGAAATCCTAACCTTCAATGTTACAGAGTTAGGAAGTGGAGCCTTAGAGAGGTGATTTGGTTTTGAGGATGGAGTGCTTATGAATGGGATTTGTGCCCTTATTAAAGAGGAACACATGAGCTCATCACCATTTCCCCCATAGGAAGACATGCCAAGAGGGCACTCTTGTGCACCAGGAAGGCAGCTCTCAACTGACACCTAATCTGTAAACACCTTGATCTTGGAATTCCTATCTTCCAGACCTGAGAACTAAATTTCTGTTGTTCATAAGCTATCAAACTATGGTATTTTGTTATAGAAACCCAAACAGATCCTGAGGCTAGAAAAACAAGTAAAGCTATACTAATTAGAATATGATGTTTCCAAAAGTTGAAAAATATTCCTAATTACTATTTGTATTCCTGATGAAAAGCAAGCACTTACTTTTAAAAGAACTGCCACAGGCAGAAAGAAGTGAGAAACAGTTTTGGATTACTTTTACAATCTCTCTTAAATGAAGCTCCTCAGGGACTGGTAAGTGGCTTCGCATGGGTATTAAGAGGGAGCCTCAGGGAACATTGGCAAGTTACAAGATCAATTTTAGGTAAACTATTAATTTTTTTTTAGAGTTGGTAGTAAAAATCACATTTCTAGTAGCAGAAAATGATATTATCAAAAAGTGGTAGGAAACATTGCTGGGATGAATGAAACCCTGCTGAAACCTAGGTGAAGGAGGAGTATTAAAATAGTTTGCACGAAAAATTATTAGAATTTAAATCTTATGTTCATAGGTAGCAAATTTCTGTACTCCTTTGGATGCCCCAGTTGTTTTAGATATGACATGTGCCAGAATAACAGGATAATCCCTTGTATAGACAGCAATATTTCTCAAGCTTTGTTTGAACTTTACACTCTAGAATTTAGGGATATTATGAATATAGAAACTGATACCCTGAATAAACACACAGTATCCTTTCCAAGATACTGAAGTATTTCAATGGTCTATTCTGACACCTGAATTTTATCATAAAAATTTTGAGTTGCATTGATTAGAGTTCACTGTGCTACATTAAGCATAAGGGCTTGATTATATGGATTAAATGGCATATCAAATCGTTGAGAAGGATAAAGAAATATTTTCTAGATTGAGCTTTCAGGAACTGGATCATATCATACAAGGGTGACCACTTGATTTTGCTACTGTGGTTACAAAACTGCTGAGCACGACACCACGTCTAAGATGAGAAAGGACCTGTGATAAGGAAGTCACCAGGGCCAAAACACTGCTATCGAAACACTTATCTTTAGTTTTATTTGGCTTTGTTTCATTTTCTAATTTCAAACCAGGTATATTGACTTAACTCTAATGATAATTTAAATAGGTATAAGTTTCTAAGTAAATAATTATCCTTTCTTAGCATTTGGAATACAGTTTCCTGATTTCTGTAGTTGCCAACAGGAAAAAATACGTGGTCAAATATTATCCTATCTAAGATTTATCTCCTCCCTCTCCCCTCTCTCTGTAATTTCTGTACACTGGTCTCTAGTTTGGGATTGATTTTTATTTAACTCCCCCTTTTTGGCATTTAGGGGCTACTTTCACTCAATATCTTTCTATAATTCTTAGAAATTGTTACCAACCAAGTGCTCAAATATTGCTTTGTGGTTTTTCCCTAGATACTGTAATTTCTATTAAGTGATGTAGCCTCCTAATCTGGTCTTCTTTATTTAAAAATATGTGTATGTTTACTTCTAATATGTTAAAGTAGATCTTTTAAAAATCTACTTGTTTTATTGCCATCTGTTTCATAGTTTATTATTATTGATAGCTCATATGTAAGCATGATTTATATAGATTTTGTCCTCATCTATTTCTTGAAATATTCCTTTGAGCTTTCTTTCTACTATGCCATAAAATAATCTTCAGGTATAGAGAGTTCATGTGCCTGTTGTTGATCTTTTTTTTTTTTTTTTTTTTTTTTTGGTGTGGGCAGGGGGAATCTTTACTAGGATTAGTTTTCTTTTTATGCTTTGGAATTTAGATTTGTAAGTCATTTTGAGTGAAAATTTTGCTTTTGTTTTATTTGTTTTACCTTCTCTATCTGCTCACCTCAGAGTCCTAGTCCACAACCAGATTTTCTGGTCATGTTTTGAGGTCTCTGATCTGTGGTAACATAAGACTGTTGCAAATCCACTTTGGCTCAATTCTTAGATATACGGATTTGCCCACGTTATACCTGTTTACCTCCTGATGAGCTAGCTACTTCAAATCAAGATGTAACACCCACCTTCAGGTTCATTCATTTTATAGTATTCATTGAGTGCTCAGTACATTCTAGGCATTATTCTTAGTGCTGGAGGGTTAGGGGTAAACAAACTAAACCCTCTGCCTTCATAAACTGACATTCTAGTAGAAGAGAGAGACAATAAAAATAAACATAGTATATAAGAAGACAGAAAGTACTATGGATGGGGGGGGGAGAATGAGGAGTAATGGGGCTGTGTCATCTTATAGAACATAATCAGGGAAATTCTCATTGGAAAATCAAGGGGGCAAGGTAGGTAGAATGGAGAAAGTAATCAAGCAGAAGTAGTGAAAGTGGTGATACTCAGTTTAAGTTTAAAGATAAAAGTAAATGGATTGCATGTGTGACATGATAAAGAAACAAGGATCAAGGATAATTCCAGTAATCATGTTCTAAAGAACTGAGTTGCCATTTACTGAAATGAAGACTGCAGAAATTTGCGCCATTACAGAGGTGGTAGATGTGGTAGGAAGGGGCAGAAAGCATAATTTAGTTTTGGAAATATTCATTTGAAATTCTTACTAGACATGCAAGTGGAGATGTGGAATAGGAAGTCTGTGTATTTCCAGAGTTTGAATTTGGAAAATCCCTCAAAGGCTTGGTTGTTAGCTTGTTGCTATTGGGAGGTGATGGAACATTTGGAAGATGGGATCTGGTGGAAGGAAGTTACATCGTTGGGGATTTGCCCTTGAAGGGGATTTGGGACACTGGCTCTTCCCCTCCCTTTCACTTCCTGGCCACCATTCATTGAACAATTTTCTCCACCATGCATTCCCGACATGATGTACTATGCAATCACAGGCCCAAAGCAAACAAAACCAAGAGATCATGGACTGAAACCTATGAAACCATGAGCCAAAACAAACCTTTCTTTCTTTTAAGTTTATTACCTTAGGTATTTTATCACAGAAAGAGGAATCTGACTAATACAGATATGCCTTCTAGAGTTTGAAAGAGATGTTGAGTCTGAGAGTTGGAACATGTGGTACTCAGGTCTTGACTGAAGTTAAGGAAGAAGAGAATGTAATAAGAGAATAAATAGATGAAGGCCAAGTTCTGCATTATCCCTGTCTTAAGAGGTGAGGAGATGAAAAGAAACAGACACAGACAGAGAATGAGATGTTAATGAAACACTAGGAGAACTAGGAAGGAATGGCATTCAGCAACCAAGCAAAGCAATTTCAAGAGGAGGAAGTAATAAACCAGATTGCATGCTAATAACAGGAAGATGAATATAAAGGTTGAAAAGTAGAATGAAACTCACTGATGAACTTCCTAAAAACTGAGTGTTTTTTTTTTCTTTTCAACTTATGTAAGAAGATAGGTGAGTGTGTATCCCCTATTCTTGGAGCACTTTTATTCCCAGGAGATCACTACTCCTCCACCTGCTTGCTTCTACATTAGCCCCCAGTAGGGATGTGACATTAGACTTTGATTTTACTGCCCTTATCCTGATCCAAAGTGAATTTACTTCTTTTAAAGTCTGGCTGTACTTGTTCTTTTCAATTTGATTACACTGGCATATCAATATTGGGAAAGTATGAATCTACTACACCATTTTGACTTAAATATTTTTCTGTTCTATCTTTAACTTCTTTATGAAGTTCCTTTTACCATTATTTTTTCCTGGATCACTCACTATTATGAACCATTAAGGATATGATTTCTGTGGTCACTTTCTCAAATGGAGATTCCTTTCCTACCCCACTCCACACACATCTGGGTTGGAGGTGGGATTGATGTCTCATTTTACCACATGTCCACTAAAAGTCATCTCTTCTCCATTTTATGATAATCAGACATACAGAGGAAAGGCCATGTGGAGGAAGATACCAGGAGAAGGTCATCTATAATCTGAGAAAGGCCTCAGAAGAAACCTACCCTGCCAATACCTTGATCTTGAACTTTTAGACTCCTGAACTGTGGAAAAAATAAACTTATGTAGTTTAAGCCACCTGGTGTACAGTACCTTGTCATGACAGTCCTAGGAAATTAATATGCTCCAACCTCATTCACAGAAAGTATTGGTTCCTAGTTTACATATCTTCTTTCCACCCAACACACTGCCCTTCTCCTGGTCAACTTCAGTGTTCACAGAAGTGGTTCATTCAATGTCCTGTAATTTAATTGTCACCAAGGGCCTCTTCCATTCTACTCAAGCTACACATTCCCAAGGCATTCCTGATTCTCACTTAGAAGTTTTCCACCATTAAATGACCCCTTTATCTTTGAGTACCTTTGAGCAGTCTCACTCAATTACCTCTAATGCACTGGTTCTTCAAGTACTTCATTGAATAGGCTGTTATCTTCCAGACATTCTCCCTGTTTATTAGATAACTGTTCATGACTTCCTTTTCCCCTAGACACACTCCTTCAATTAAACTCTACCAGCAGCCCTGACTCTCTTGTTCTGTTGTCCTCTTATTGCCTCTGTTTAGCAAACTCCATATCTGGATTAATCCAAATACCCATCTTCTGTATATCTGCAACTGGGACACACTTGTCCAATAATTATTGGGTCCATGTAGATTGCTTCCCTTTTCATTATTAAATGAGACCATGATTAATATCATTGTACATAGTTTTTTGTGTGTCTCTGATTACTTACACTAAATTCCTATAAGTATAGTTTCAGGATAAAATGTCTTAAGACTTTGGAAACACAACATTGGGTCGTGTTTCATTAAGTTTGTAAAGATTTTCCATCATTAATGTTCGAGAATGCACATTTCATTACAAATTTCCTAAGACTAAGAAAAATGAATTAAAATTTAAATGAAATTAAAATAAAAATGTCAGACTTTAAGATATTAGTTTATTTAATGAATGGGGAAATAAGAGATTTATATGTTTATTGACAACTTGCTTTCAGGTGTTAGGGTTCCCCCCGCCGCCCGCACAATTAGTTTTTGTAAGTTCTTTTTTCCTCATTGAGTAATTATTTAATGTATTGTTAACTCAGGACTTTCTTAAATTCATAAATGATCTAAGTTTTATTTTTGTTACAATAATCTATTACTTGCTGATATACACACACATACACACATAAAGGGTTTTTCCTTTCATAGTTATTATTTCCTTTTAACATTATGTTCTTCTCCATTATGTGTATTATTTTAAAAATCATCCTCAATTTTTTCAAATTACTGATTTAAAATTTTTTTTCATACCAGGGATTGAACCCAAGGTCACTTAACCACTGAGCCACATCCCCAGCCCCTTTTTATATTTTATTTAGAGACAGGGTCTTGCTGAGTTGCTTAGGGCCTCGCTAAATTGCTGAGGCTGGCTTTGAACTTGAAATCTTCCTGCCTCAGCCTCTTGAGCTGCTGGGATTATGGGCATGTACCACTACACCTAGCTCAAGTTACATTGATTTTTATGTATTTTTAATTTTGAGAAATAATTTTATTGTAGATTTTTAATTCTGCCAGTACACTTCTAGTTTACTTCTAATATGTTCTTCTTCAGCTAGTTCCCTTTTTTCCTCATCCTATGTTTTAGATAGCCTCTTCTTAGTCTCTTGCTGTCTTATACCCACCTTTCCTATTTTCATAGCCTGCTAAAATTTCAGGGACAAAAAAAAAAAAAAACTGATGTTGTCGACCATCTTAGACAAACCTTGTAGGAGACCTTTGTTGAAGCATTTATTTCTTCCTTGTCTTGAATGTGACATTTCTCTGCTTTGGGCTTGCAGAACCTTTTCTGTTGGTTTTGTTTTGTCCTGTTTGCTCATCTTGAAGGAGAAGACCGTTCTTCAGTTCTGCTTTGTCTACATACAGAGTGAGGGAGCTCTTTTTGCTGTTCTTCTCTGTTCACCTGGTAGCTGTTAGAATTTCTTTCTCATGTAAGGGCCTACATTATTTTATAGAGATCCTTTTCTATTTCCTGAGTCTGGTGGTCGTCTCAGGAATGACTGTGCTGCACGGAGAAAGGACCTTCCGTTCTCCCATCATCTCTTAGTAAGAAGAGCAATTTATTCTCAGCTCTCTGAAGCATTCTATAGATCATCCTGTTCCAGAAATAGTGCAAGAAAAACTATTGCTCCCTCAGTTCGGATGGCTCCCACAACTCTTTCTTTTCCTTCTCATTTTACAATCAAGTTTGTATCCCAGGATTTATGCTCTATCACAAATCTTTTTTCCAGCCCAGTCAGTTTTATTGGAAGCTTTCATGTACAAATAGGTATGGAAAACAAAGGTATATGTTCAATTGGTAGAAATGGGTGGGAAAGAGACCACAGCTGCTGAAGAATGTAGGTAGCATCTGCATTTAGTAGATGGCTTCCCTCATTTTAACCAGAGAAAGTCCCCAAGGCCAAGGTAGACCTGCCTGCCAAGCAAGGTGGAAATCACCTAATATCCTCTCCCTGGATTCTGTTCATACTTGATTAGCAGCTATGGTCTATTATTGACCAGTATTCTTAGTTCCAGTGCTCTTGCAATTATGTCTTTTAGTGAGATAATGAGAGGGCAAAAAAAGGGTTGGTATGAGACTACTACTTTTCATCTTACTAGAGAGCCCTGTATTTTCTTAAAAGCTACAGAATATGGCTTAAAAAGTAATAGTGTTAATGGAGGTAAACAAATATAGAATGAAAAACATCAATGATCTTTTCATATTATCTTCAAATAGGTCATGTAAGAAAAAACTTAAACATCATTGAGTTGCTGTGGATTGAAGTTTTTTTTAATCTACTTAACACATTTTAGATTTTTTAGTGTATGAAAATGTTTGTCATAAGCTTTAATACATTCTTCCTAATTGCTGATAATTACAGTTTGTCTTCCATTTATCAAGAAATTCAAGGAACTGGTCATCGCTATTAATAAAATATGAAATATTTGAACTTCCAAGATAGGAAGAGTTCAACAGTATTGGTAATGAGTGAGTCTCTTCATATTACTCTGCTGGTAGTTGCATTTTTTTGCCATATTCCATTTTAAGAGGAAGTCTAGCCTAGTAGTCAAGAGCATGAGCTCTGGAGGCAGACCAACTGTATTCAAATTTCAGGGCAATTTTTGTTCAACCTGTTTGTGTTTTCATTTCTTCAAAAGTAATAGCTTCTATTTATTATGTACCAATAAATACTATGATTCTTAGTTTTAAGAAACAGAAAACCAGCTTGAATTAATTAAAACAGTGGGTAGTTAATTACTAGCATATCAGGGTATCTCATAGCATACAAGAACAGGATTCTAGCCAACCCTTAAAAAAACAGAAAAGTCTGTTTTCAATCCATCATCTTTAAACAGTGGTCTTTTATGTTCTTTCAGCTTATTCAAGATATAGCTTCTGTCCCCACCATGCCATTAAAATACCCCCTGCTAAGTTTCTAAAGACTTGTGCTCATCCTACTTGATACTTTGGCTGCATTTTATAATTGACCACTGGTTTTTAAAGTCTATCTTCTGAATTTCAAGATACCACACTCTCCTGTTTCTCTTTCTCTCTCTCATCCTGTCCTTCTTAATATCCTCTATAAGATATGCTGATGAAGGTTGGAGTCCTTCAGCCTCAGTTCCAGCTCCATGCCCTCTTCTCATCTCACTCTTCATCATCATCACCAAGGAAGTCTTAGTCATGCTTCTGCCTTTAATTTCCCTCCATTCCTTCTAACTTCCAGCTCAGACATCTTCAGCTAGGTATCACTGAGGATCCTCAATTGCCCACCCAGTATCTCCATTTGAGTGTCTTCAGGGAACCTCAAAATCACACTGAACTCCTAAAACACACAGAGAACACATACATACTATCTGCCCCAAATCATAGCATTTCATATTTTAGTGACTAGCATCATTATCCTCACATTTTGGTAATTTTGACACCACCTCTACCCTCATCCCCCATATCCAAAATCTCCATTTTTCTCTTGCTTTTACTTCCCAAAAATATATTAAGTTGTCACTTGGAGGGAGGACAATTACTGTCTGCCCTGGAGAGTCACATGGTTCCACAGTGCACTTTTTGTGAACAGGAATTACACCTTTATTGTTGCAAGCAATGATATGTTGAGATTGTTTGTAGCCAAAGTGTAATTTATTTTGTCCTAATATAATACATGGCAAGGTTTGCGATAAATATATCTTTTAGTTATTAACTTAATGTCCCCCTTCATCAATAAACTGTTATTAGCATTAGTAGTGCAGAAATTGTGTCTCTTCTCTACACCCAGAACCTGGCAGTCCTACACATAGAAAGCACTTTTTAAAAAAATCTATGTTGGATAAATGAATGAATAAATAAAATAAGACAACATGAAGCTTAATATTATTGTTGATACAATGCTTCTTAGCTTGTCATAGATGTTGGTAGGACAAACAAATCAGTTGATTTTTGCTATAATTAATAATATGTTGTCAATGGAAGCCTTAAAATATATAAATCTTCAATCTAGAAATAGGGATTAATGTTAGAAATGAGCTGCAAACGATTTTCTGTTAACTAGTTCTTAATTACAATTCGCCACCTCCTATTTGAACTTTGATAGAGAGGGAACTTCAATAACAACAGATTTGTGGAAGATTCTTTGCTCACCCTCTCCTTGGGGTAAGGACCTTGGATCTGTGTTGAAATAAGAAGTGAGGGGATTGCTTTAAAATCACAGGGAAGAGCTGGGGTTGTGGCTCGGCGGTAGAGGACTTGCCTAGCATGTGCAAGGTCCTGGGTTTGATCCTCAGCACCACATAAAAGTAAATAAAATAAAGATATTGCATCTAACTAAAAAATAAAAATACATCACAGGGTAGCCCTTGCTTAATGGAATATTAATCTACTCATCCTTCCTAAGGATTCAGTGGATTCATTCCATTGGATTGATAAGACTTTCTGTCCTAACTCATTCTCAGCTCTGATGGCCTAAGGTCTCCCAATGTGACAGGCCCTGTTTGACCTTTGTCTGTCTTTCCAGGAATCTTCTTCCCATTTCTAGGTACTTGCAGACATCATCCATAGAAGAGATACTTTGCATACTCTCTAATCTAAATAACCTATAAATCCAACCTTCAGAGACTGCTGTGAATTTTTTTTTATTGTGTTCTCAAACCAGGAGGCTATTTTTAGACATAATTTTCAAATTGGACTTTGGAAAATGAGGTAGACTGAGTTCTAGCATTTACATCAAATAAATGCCGGAAAGTCCATCCCATTAAAGAGTTTTTAATTAAAAAGAACAACCCACAGGTGCCTCATTGTACAAGCATCCTGGATTGTTCAGCAGCCTTTGGAGGAAACAGAATAGTTCACTCCATGGTTAACATCCACTAGACAAAATTAACCCTAGCACAAGAGTGAGGTTGGCCATTAGAGGCTAAGGTAATTTTGTTTGAAGTGTTACCAGCTCCTCATTTCTTTAAATCTCCCGGAATAGCATAGGAAAGAGTAATTGTGACCTCAATTCTTTCATTTCCTCCCAACACTATAATTTTAATATGAATTTCAAAGAATGCCAGCTGACAGTACCATTGTAGGGGGAAAAACAGAAGCAGAAATGTAAACAGGGAGAGGACAATTTTCCTCTTCACTACTAAACTGTGATCTTCATGAAGAAGAGACAATGATTAACACAATTTGTAGGCGCAGTACTTGGTAGAGTGCATTGAACACAGTCGCCTTTCAATAAATGTTTGTTGAATGAAATTCACAGAAGATTTGCAGTGCTCTCAATTAATCATGATCAGAAAGAGAAAGTCCCAATGCATTATTAACTTATAATGCATTTCAGGGGTCAGTCATTTTTTCCCCTCCTCAAATTACACGGGTGTCCTCTGTCACCTCTCTGAATGTCTTGTCAAATAGAGTTGATCAGATCACTTTGTTTTCTAAAAGAACAGAACTGACCAGGAAGCCAGAGATAGAAGAAGCAGGAATCAGATGGTAAATTGAAGACAGCATTTGCTAGAAGCAAATCTCTCCCATTAATAATAATGATCTTCAGATGTAATTAAAACACCTTTGTAAATCTGTTCATGCCTGTGTGCCTTAGAGTACACCACCTGCCTCTGTATCAGAATAGCCTGAGGTGTAGCCTTAATATCAGAATAGCCTGATGAATTCACCTTAAAAAATATCAAATCAGGGGCTGAGGATGTTTCTCAGTTGTAGAGGTCTTTCCTAGTATGTGGGAGGCCTTAGGTTCAAGTTCCAGCACTGAAAAAAGTAATTTTTAATTAAAAAAAAGTGCAAAGATGCGACCCAGGGATCTGCAATTTATGATAAATGGTTCTCTTGTTTCAGAAGCACAGCTAGTTAGGAAGCCACCCTGCCTCGAAGAATAGCCAGTCTGAATGGAGAGCTATCGCTCCACCATTAGGAAGAAATGATAAATATTTTCTCAAGCACTTCATGAAGAATCAGTTATATCAGAAGAAAAAAGCAACTTAGATTTATGTATGCATGTTATGTTTTATGCACAGTAGTTATGTGTTTACAGAGAAAGCAATAGATAGCAATAAAATGCCTCTGTTCTAAAAGTTAAGAACAGTGAAAATAAAAGGATAGAGCAAAAACCTTTTAAGTCTGGCCTAGTGGAACACGCCTGTAATCCCAACAACTAGGACGGCTGAGGCAGGAGGATCACAAGTTCAAAACCAGCCTCAGCAAATTAGCAAGCTCCTAAGCAACTGAGCAAGACCTTGTCTCAAAATTTAAAAAATAAAAAGGGCTGGAGATGTGATTCAGTGTTTAAGTGCTCCTGAGTTTGATACTCAGTACCCAAAACAAAACAAAGCAAAACAAAACATTTTAATCCTTTCCATCTTGTTAAAGAAACAGACTAAATCAAGAGACTTGAGTGAAAAAGTAGAGACAAGATAGGCCAAGAGGATCCCGTAAGGAAGGGAGGGAAGAATAGGAGTGTGCTATTTGGAAAATTCTTTCCAAGACTCCAGATCCCTTGGCTCTTTGTTGGGTTCTGTTACAGCTCTGACATAATCTTGCTAATCTCAGGTTCTTCTCCTGCAAAATGAACTGGATAGAGAAGAGTATCAAACATATGAGGCTTATTGCAGTTATATATTCATAGTTCCTTTGTTATAGTATCAACCTGAAGCCTGTGGGTTGGGAATCTCTGGACCATAGGATCTCTAAGATCCCTTCCAGCCTTAATGTTAAATGCTTCAGGGAACTCTGCCTTTGACACTGACCTTGATTGAGTGCTGCTGCAAACTACAGCTCCAACAAAGATACTAAAATCTCTATAAGTAACGGCAGGAACAACTTTGGATGGAATTGTCATTGTCATTTGGTTGCTTGGTTTTCTAACCTGGGGTGAAATAAAAATATATTCAGTGTCATATTTGGAGAAATAATAATGACACAACCTTCCACTAACCACATGCCTTGAGGCATCCTTTGCTCTGGGTACCAAGGGATAACTACTATGTACAGCAGTCTTCTGAAAAATGAGCTGGATGGAGAAGAGTGTGAAACACGTGAAGCTAATTGCACTTCTGGATTTGTAGTTCCTTTGTTATGTAAGCAACCTGAAGTGTATGGGCTGGGCAACTCTGCACCACAGGATCTCTAGAATTCTTTCTTACCCTAATGCTAAGTGCTTCTGGGATGTCTTTGCCTTTGGAATGTGGCTGTAATGATATGTGGGGCTCTTCCACATAGAAACAGTTATCCAAGTTTAAATCTGAACTTCATTACGTTTGGCCATGTTATGTTGCAAAGCTTTCAATTCTTTTTATGCTTTAATACGAAGAATAAGTCAATGGATATGTTAGAAAAGGTCAGATGCTTTTAGCTGAATTTCTAAATACACAAATTTATAAGTTTTTAAGAGATGGGTTTATTGACCTCATAAATGTCTCACTGTGTTTAGACTGAAGTGTCTAAAATGACTTTAATGCGATTATTTTTTTCCTTTTTGGCAGACAATGCAAAAGCAATCACCCAGGGACTCAGGCTAACAGACTTTAACTTCTGAGTTAGACTATGATACAGACTTTCAGAGACATATGTGCTCACTGTCATGCTCAGTGGAGTGGTGGCATTTACAGTCACAGTGCAGACTGTCACTTGTGTGTGTCCAGAGGGTTGTGGGTGAACATGAGCTCTGTTGTACTCAGGCATCCCTGCCTCTCCTGTGGGCCGACTCCCGTGACCTTCTTTCTCTTCAGAGTGGGGAGGGCAGCCCAAGGCAGGCCCTCTTGGCCTTCTTGTCTGTTCCTGGTGACCTTCTCCCTTGATGTTCTGCGGCAAATGCCTTTTGTTAATCTTGACATTATATTCCACTGGCCTTAATGATGAAATCTTTAAAAATTTATACCTCTGGTTTCCTAGGTGATAATTTAATATCATTACTCCTTGCTTCCAACCTATTTGGAAACCATTCCATTTCACTTTGGTCCTCTTTTTAGAGCGATTTCCATTATGTAACTCCCATCAAGGTGACAGGATTAGCTTGCCATCTGTGAAAAGTATACCGTTTAATGGCAATATTACACTGGGTAATGGAATGTTTCTATGCAGGACCAACCATGTTTAAGAATAAGTAGATTAAACAAATAGAGTTCTGAAGTCAGGAATTGTTATTCTGAGTATTTCTTTTCTTCCTTTACTTGTAAACAATTTAGGCATATATATTTTTGAAATTATTCAAATACATTACTGTGTTATACAAGGAACCTGACCCTTCAAAGTTCACAGTAGGATGTGTCTTATCTGTTAGTATTTATGAGATCTGAAGGAAGAAAGGTAGATTTTATGAAATTCGAGGGAACTTGGGTTGAATGAAGAAACCCACAGATAGTGGGTTTGTGGTACTGACTTTATGAGCTATAAGCAAGGAGGTAGGCAGAATGGACTTCCAAGGGTATTCTTGCCTTTATCACTGGAAACTGAATAAGACACATTATAAGAAAAGGGGGACTTTGCAAATGTAATTAAGTATACATACCTTAAATAGGAGATTATCCTGGATTATCGGGGTGGGTGTAACCCAATCCACATGAATCTTTAAAATCAGAGAATTTTCTCTACCTATAATCAGAGAGATGTGGCAGAAGAGTAAATCAAGAGATTTTAAGCAGACCTATCTCCAAGATGGAGGGATTAATATGATGAGGTTACAGGTAGCTTTAGTTATCCAAGAGGAAGCCCCAGTAAACAATCAGCAAGGAAATAGGGACCTTAGAGTTATACCTGCATGAAACTGAGTTCTTCCAACCACAACAATGAACCCAGAAGTGGATTCTTTCCCCAGATAACAGCCCAGTCCAACCAACATGTAGATTTCTGCTTTGTGTGCCTCAGACCAGAGAAAGCAATTGAAGCACCAGGATTTCTGACCTATAGATCTGTGAGATAACAAATTGTGTTGTTTAAAGCAAGTCTTTGGTAATTTATGTCAGCAATAGAAAACTAACACAAATGGAAAGGCTGGGGCCAATTTCAATCCAGTTCCGAACTGTTAATGTGACAAGGGTCAAGACCCTGCACTAGCCATGAATAGGATTAATATGTTGGACGACAGGTCTGGGTCTGGACACCCAGACATATTTAGATGAATTCGGAACAGCCTAATATGTCCAGGCTCCCAGATTTTAGCTGGCATTTCATACTAAACTCTCTACCTAGCTTATTTTATCCCATGATAAGCTATATTTTTACCCCTATGTATAAAAGAAAAATATTAATAAAGATGAATCTCTAATCTCTATTCTGTGGACTTGGCACACAGAGATAATATTAGCATGATTTGTTAAGATTTAAAATAAGGAAAAGAGGTCAAAAACTTTGGGGGAGTCATGAGAGATCAATGACAATTGCCCACATCTGGACAAGTGAGTATCTGTAGCAATTCACAGGTATCCGCAACCCATGTGGACCAAACACATTCTGTCTGTGACCACCCCTGTCTTTGTCACCACACTTCTCTGGGAGTCCTATTTCTAGATTATGTTTGAGATGTAGGATTATAACATCTTAAAATTTTGCAATTACTCATATTTTATCCACAGTGTTCAAAATCATAGTAGAAATCAGTAGAGATGAAATTCAGGCTATAGAGGCTTATTTTTAAATTACTGGGAAACAAAATCCCTTCTCTATTTCATCATACTGTGCACACAGACATCCCGAGTCCTTTGGGTCCCCTTTGGGTCCCCTTTGGTGTGAATGCATTTGCTCAGCCTCTCAGTCTTCTTGCATTTTATCAGCACTTGTGGACCTTTGTGTCAATGCCCAGATCCCATCATCGAAGTTTGGAATTAATTGGTCTGTAGTGAGCCTGACCACCGGCACTTTAACTCTCCCAGTGACTATAAAGTGAAGTCAGATGTGAGAACCACTGACTTAGCAGTCACTAAGGCATTAAATGACACTCAGAGTGGCTTCCTTCGGTTTTCCATGAATCCTAAATACAAGATGCAAAACTTCATCAGTACTTTTTTTTTTTTAAGTCATAGCTCTGAATTCTGTGTTATTCATAAAATTTGCTGAAACTTATTGGGGGAAGGCAATGTATATGTCAAAAAATAAATAAAAGTAATGGACAAAATCAGTTTCACCAGAGGAGTTGAGTTAGTATTATGTGAGTGGCGGGGAAAAAGAATACATTTAGAACACTCTTAATATAGGAATATATGTGAAACCCAAAAGAGAACTGAATATCTCCATTACTCTTTCTGTCATTCAACCTTCCTCTAGTTCCTGTCTTCATATAAAATAGTATTTTTCCCTCCCTTACACTTCCCTTCATGGAAATCCATGTTTTTGTGGTCTTAAAAATAGCACTTGAGGGCTGGGGTTGTGGCTCAAGCGGTAGTGCGCTTGCCTGGCATGTATGAGGCGCTGGGTTCAATCCTCAGCACCACATAAAAATAAAATAAAGATGTTGTGTCCACCGAAAACTAAAAAATAAATGTTAAAAAATTCTCTCTCTCTCTCTCTTTAAAAAAAAAATAGCACTTGAACCTTTATCCATGTATGCCATGTTTCCCAGTTGATCTCTCCCTATTCTCTATTTCATGAGGCTTGTATCTTTGTTTCTGCCCTATAGTAACCTGTGCATTCACATGAATATTGTGTGTGTGCATGTGGCACATTATATACACAAAAATAAAGTTTGGTCCTCTTGGAAGATCTACTCTGCCTCCCAGTTTCCAAGTTTTATTTTTTAGTTCCTCTAACAAGTCTGTATTGAGTTCTTAGCTTATATCAATATAATAATTCCAGTTGCTAGAGATATTACAAAGAAAAAAACAAGTCCCTCTGTCATGGAGTTCATATTTATTGGCCTGGGAAGACCAACACTGAACAAATCAATAGATGGTATAGTGATGAAGATCTATGAAGAAAAGCAAATGGGATCTAGGAAGAGCAATGGGAAATGATATGGGGGAGGAGGAATGCTATTTGGTTTTACCTAAAAAAAAATTAAGCAAAAGTTATTGTGTATAATTAAGGTTTATACCATGATGTTATAGTATACATACAGTTAAAATGTTACTATAGTGAAGCAAATTAATATATCCATAATCTCACATAGGTACCCATTTGTTTTTGTGACAAAGGCAGCTAAAATCTCATTTTTCATGAATTCCGGGTACAGTTCCATTTTATCACCTGTAGTCCTTATTTGTACCTTAGATCTCTAGACTCATTCATCCTATGTATCTGCTACATTTTATCCTCCTCCCCGACTCCAGTAACCACTATTTTGATCTCTGTCCCTTTGTAATTGAATTCTATTAGATGGATGCTCTTTTAGATAAGTAGCTCAGGGAAGGCCTCTGACAGATCTAAATAGAAAGATGCAAAAATCTGGAGTATAGTGGTCCAGGCCAAGGGAACAGTGAAGCATGCCATCCCTGTGTGTACAGGAACGAGACCAAGGCCAGTTAGGCTGGAAGGACCATTAACTGGGGAAGAGCGGCAACTGATGAAATGGTAGGCAGGGCCCAGTTCAGATGGGACCTTGCAGGTCAAGATGAGGATTTCATTTCTTCTTCTGTAGTCTTTGCTCTTAAAATTATTGTAGTCTGATCCTAATAAGGATAAGGTTACCTCCCAGTTACCAGAGTCAGAGCCTCTTTTCAATGTTCACCGGGCCAGGCTCTTGGTAGTTCCTCAATGCCTTTGACCTTGGCTTCTGTTTTAAAATTCTCTTCATCTAACCCAGTTCCAACGATTGTTAGTTCGGTGGCCCTGGGTAAGTCGATTAATGTCTCTGTTCTTCAGTTTCCTCATCTTTGAAATGGGGAAAGTCATTGTAACAATTTCATAGGGTCACTGTGAAGGTCATAAGAAATAAGCACTGAGTAAATATCAATGATTATTGTATACTGAACTAAACTTCTGATCTTAACCCTCTTCTAAACTTCCTTCTACTCCTCCAGTAGTAGTATCACTTCCCACTGACTGTATCCTTTCCTGAGTTTAGCTGTTGCCAGTGTGATGATATGAAGAGGCAGGACATTCAAGAAGTGATTAGGCAATGAGGGCAGTTCCCTCATTCATGGGTTAAGCCCCACCCCCTTTTATACAGTGCTGGGGATTGAACCCAGGGCTTTATGCATGAGAGGGGATTACTGTACTACTGGGCCACCCCCTCAGCCATTTTTATGTTGTTTTGAGATAGGGTCTATCTAAGTTGCTGAGTCTGGCCTCAAACCTGGAATCCACCTGTCTCAGCCTCCTGAGTATCTGGGATAACAGGTATGAGCCACTATGTCTGGCATTAGTCCCTTTTTAAAGAGGCATCACTCAGTATTTATTTAGCTTGCTTGGCTCCTCTTCTGCCATGAGAGGACACAGATTTCATCTTTTCTTGCCCTTCTCTCCCTTCTACCATGTGGAAATCAGCAAGAAAACCCTCACCTCCAGAACCATGAGAAACAAATCTCGATTCTTTACAAATTCTTCAGCTATTGTTATAGCAGCAAAACGGACTTAAGACATTCTTATCCAGAAATTTCAGCATCATCCTTGATCATGAAATACCTCTGAGCTCTTCCCCTCCATTCATTCCTACTATGCCTGCCCCTTCTCCCTAAGCTCACTCACACAGATGCGCACAGTTTTCCTCACATTACATTCTGACTGGACTGAGCTACCTGACCAGCCACTTGACTGCTCTTGGCAAATTTTTCTTGGACTCTCTCTTTATAATCTCACTACTTCTACTATCTAATAACCACAGAGAACACTAGGTATAAATACCAGTCTATTCTGTACTAGCAAACAACTATTTTAAGTACTTTCCACATATAATCTCATTGAATATTTCTAACAATCTCATGAAATAGATGTTATTATTTTATTTTATAAATACTGCAATTGAATTTCAGAGAAATTCAATAATACAGAAAAGGTCACACCCAAACAAGCAATAGAGATGGAATTTGAATCTAGTTGAAGTTCAAGCCCTACACACTATACTTTTATTACACTCTGAAATGAGTTTATCTTGGCAAATTCTCATCGAATTGCCCTTACTGGTGTTTTTCTTTCTTTCTTTTTCTCTTTCTTTCTTTCTTTCTTTCTTTCTTACTTTCTTTCTTTCTCTCTCTCTCTCTCTCTCTCTCTCTCTCTCTCTCTCTCTCTCTCTCTCTCTCTCTTTCTTTCTTTCTTTCTTTCTTTCTTACCAGGGATTGAACCCAGGGGCACTTAACCACTGAGCCATGTCCTCACCCCTTTTTTATATTTTATTTTGAGATAGAATCTTGCTGAGTTGTTTTGGGACTCATTAAGTTGCTGAGGCTGGCTTTGAGCTCTTCATCCTCCTGCCTTAGCCTCCCAACCCCCTGGGATTACAGGCATGTGCCAACATGCTCGGTTTATTGGTGTATTTTAAATCTTTAATGACTCTGTTGTGGACAGGCTAAGACATTACTTTTTAGCTTGGTGTTAAAGATACTTCACTAGTAGGTCCCAAGTGATCATTTAAAAATTAAGTTTATGCCTTTATTTTCATGCATGTTGGATTTTTATATTTTTTTGTACTTTGTTTTCCATCATGCTATTTTTGTTTTGCTCTAGACTGTTTCTCCTTTCTCCTCTTCCTTGGTACATGTGCATATGCACACACCTACTACATACTAGTATTTCCAGCTTCATGCAAATTCTTCAATTTTCTGCATGTTCATACAAACCTATACAAATATAAATGCACATGCATAGGGTTTTTGTTTATAGCATTGGAAATACTATATGTGTGTATATATATTAGTATATGTATATACACACACATACAAATATATATACACATACACTGTCTCCTCAGAGACATAGAAAAAATAAATTGTACAGAGAGAGAGTTTAATGAATCAACTTACCTCTGTGAGTGTCTAAGACCAAACTGCAGGGAAAGCTTCCAGGCTGGAGGTAAAGGATGAGTTGCTAAATACCGTGGCGGCAAGATTTCCTCCTTCTCTTGGGATCGCATTCCTCTGCTTCTTAAGGCCTTCGACTGATGGGTCAAGGCCCACCCACACTCTGGAGAGGAATCAGCTTTCCTCAAAGTCTGCTTAATTAAATGCTAATCAAGGAGCCAGACAAGATGGCAGAGTAGAGAAGAGAAGCACAGCCCAGCGGTTCATCAGCACCAGACTTACAAAGTGAGAAGACGGTGCCTCAGCAAGGTGAGTACCAAAGGAACGTCACTGAAACATAATACTAAACTGTAAAGGAAAAAAAAAATCACAGAGCTACAGAAAGTCAGTACTTGAACATAAAGAAAACCTGGCCACCAGCACAGCTGAGCAGGGAGCACAGACAAGGGACACGCATGGGTGGCCGATAAACAAATTAAAGAAAAACTGACTTAGGGAAACCCAGAGTTTATGAGGGAGGCTTTTTTAAGGGACCCTGAGTTGGTGGCGTAAGTGACTCCGTGAATACAAATCCAAGGATGTCTGCTGGGGTGAAAGAGGTCCCTGGGCGGGAGCCCTTGTCGGCCACCCTCTGCGACAAGACAACCCCTGGCAGGTGAGGAAATGGTTCCTGACACTGAAAGCTGTTCCCCTGCAGCTTGCGCAGCTGTGAACAGAGACAGGGGATTGGCGACTCGTAAAGGAAGTTACAGCAGCCAAAGAAAGAATTCCCAGAGGCTGCCTGAACCAGAGAGGCTGAAACAGGCACGAAGAACCATTCACTGTGGACTGCTCAGCCTCTGGATCCCAAGGGAGAGGGGAAAAAAATCCCATAATAGCTGGCACCCCATAAGAGCCGCTGCGAAGATACTGACTGCAGCAATGCAAGCGTGTTTGCACCTCAGAGTGAATACCTTTGATTCCCATCCAGAACTGTGAAGGTCAGAACATCCAGAACTGTGGAGGCTTAGTCCCTTGGCCATAAAGGTGGATTCTTCTGGAAGCCCTGGAGAGCTATAAACCCCAAAGAGGTGGAAGCTCCACACCAATAGGAGGAGTTGACCAAATCTCAAATACCCACCAACAAAGTTCCAAAACCTCCCAAAATCCAAACCCTGGCAACTGAAAACTCCCATCTAGAACTCTGCATCACCCTTGCTACGAGATTACACATTCCACCAGCACTTCTCAGTCTCTACCACCCAATCCTACACCCAGCTGATAGCTAGGTGAGAAACAGGACAGTGGCCAAAAATACAGAACCAAAAATAAATATAAAGACTGAAAGTCCATCCCTGCCAACAGATTTGGCCACAACAGTGGAAACTCACTGTCTCTCATTAAGATTTTTTTCTTTTTTGGCTTTTTTTCTCCATATTCCATTTTTTTTAACTCTTTAAATTTTAACTTGATTTTAGTTTTTTCAGAAATTATTCCATCATATTGTATTCTTCACTTTTTTCATTATGCATAATTTTGTGTGTATGTGAGTGTGCATGGGTGGTTGTGTATGCTTTCACTGGATAGGTTTGAATATATGTGTGTGTGTGTGTGTGTGTGTGTGTAAGTAAAGTTATATGAATATATATTCATATTATTAGCTTTCTCCTGAATATGTTCATTATTTAGCCTAGATTAGATTAGATTTTAGTGGGGTAGCTTTATACGAGGGTTTGAGTTGTTTGAATCTTATTTACTGGTTCTTTCATACCTAGGTTCTAGGCCTCCTGTCTCCCCTTTTTCAATCTCCTTCCCCAGTATCAGAAAAACTTTCCTTTACTCTTTCTTTTTTTCATTGCTTTCAGTTAATTTATTCATTCTTCTTTACAGCTGACACCTGTTCCCTATCTCCTGCCTCTTCTCTGATCACTGTTTCAAATACTTCAAACTTTCTCTTGCCTTCCAACCCTGTTTTCTCTTTCTTAAGAAACTGCAATCACACTAAATAATAGAAATTATATAGATTATGAATTCCTACCCCATTCCAGTTGCTGTGATTATTAATACAGTGAACAACATAGTAGACACCTACTGTTTAACACCTCATCTAGTTCACATTTTTTTTTATTATTGGTTCTGTTGTTAAATGCTGACCCCACTATTCCTGAATATGTGACAATTAGTGTTACAGATGTCAAAGTAGACATGTGACACTGAATATTTATCTTAAGGCTATACATTGGTGGCTGACATTAGTGCTATTCTTGGCTTCCCACTCCCACTAAGAGGGGCTTGGAAGAGATTGAGATCACAAAGTAGAGATCATGCTGCCAAGAAATACATCTCAACCAAACAACGTGAATCTCATTTCCCATACAATCTAGCCCCACTTGAAACTTAACAGTATTCCAACTCTAATAATTAGACACAAACACCAAACCAATAACCAGGACCCAAGGAGGAACAATCACAGAAGGACTCAGGTCCCACCCTTGACATATATTCAACTATCAAAAACAGAGAGAAATCCCAGAACAAATAAGATCCTAACACCAAAAGGAAGTATGCAAAAGAGAGGAAGGGTAATCCATCTCAACTGAATACCAATACCTCTGAAAACATGAGGAAATCCAAATGTTATATATAACTGAAAAAAAAGTAAAATAACATGAAAAATCAGACAAATAAAATTCCCCCCGCCCAAAATTCACAATTTCCCCAAAAGGATTACACTAGTATTGACATGGGTGAAATCCCAGAAAAAGATTATAAAAAACTTACTATTGAAATATTCAATGAACTAAAGATTCTAAGGAGTTAATTAATAGAGCAAACATAGGAGATGAAAGACTATTTTAATAAAAAAAAATAAAAACAATGAAAAGAAACCAGTCAGACGTCCTAGATATGAAAGACACAATCAATCAAATTAAAAATTCATTTGAAAGCATCACCAACCAATTAGATTATGTAGAATATAGAACTTCAACCCTGAAGACAGAACTTCAGGCCTTGAAGAGAGGGTATATGAACTTGAGACTCAGGCTGAACTAAAGGGGAAAAAAGATAGAACATGATCAGAATATATAAGAACTCTGGAATAACATCAAGAGATCAAACCTGAGAATCACTGCAATAGAAGAGAACATTGAGATATAAACTAAAGGCATTAAGAACACTTTCAATGATATAGAAAATTTTTCCTATATCAGAAATAAGATACACATATAGGAAGCTTAAAGTACCTCCAAATAGACCTATTCAAATGAGAAGCTCTCCAAGACTCATCATAATAAAAATGCCTAATGTGGAAAACAAATGAAGTATAATAAAAGCTTCAAGAGAGAAATATCAGGTTACATTTAGAGGCAAACCAGCAAGGCTCACATCTTATTTCTTAATTCAGACCCTAAAATCAAGGAAGGCCTGGAATAAAATATTCCAAGCTTTAAAAGAAAACAATTGCTATTCAAGGTTACTATACCCAGCAAAGTTCAGTTTCAAATTCAAGGGGGAAATAAAACTTTCTGTTTCAAGAATAAACTGAAAGAATCATAGCCATGAAGCTAGCACTACAAAGAATTCTCCAAGATAAACTGCACACAGAAGAACTCAAAAACAAATTTCAAAGCTCCCAAATAGAGGAAGATCAAATAGAAGAGTAATCCACTAAGTGAGAATCAAGATAATATTAAATATAGAAAAATAACAAAGTGGCAGGAAACCACAAACACATATCCATACTAACATTGAATGTTAATGATCTTGACTCCCCAGTTAAAAGACGTATTAACAGAATATATAAAAAAGAAAAAGCATAGGTGAAGACCCACAGGTTGAAGGTAAAAGGATAGAAAAAAAAATGTTCCACTAAAATGGACTCTGAAGCAATCAGGAGTAGCTATTCTTATATCTGACAAAGCATATTTAAAGCAAAACTTCATCAAAAGAGACAAAGGACACTACATCTTAGTTAAGGAAATAATCTAATAAGAAGATATAACAATAGTAAACATTTATGCCCCAAATGTCATTACACCCAATTACATTAAAAATACACTCTAGGATATTAAATCTCAAATAGACCTCAACACAATAAAATTGGGCAACTTCAACACACCCTTATTACCAATAAACATGTCATCAAAACACAAAATCAATAAAGATATTTCCAACCTAAATAAAACTACAAATTGAGAGTGGTTCTAACAGACACCTACAGAATCTTTCACCCTTAAACAGCTGAATTTACCTTCTTCTTATCATGAAAAGCCAAGGTTCATCGTCGGAGATTAAAATGCACACACACAGATAGCAGTGACAAAGATGAAGCACTTTATTGCAAGCTGGTGCTAGCTTATATAGAAAGGAAAAGTCAGTTATCTTAAACCAGGAAGTTCCCGGGGCCAATCATAGTAAAGGTCAGGTCATCACCTACGGTGCATGCAGGTCCACCCTGCATGAGATTCATGGGGGGCAGGAACTGTTCACAAGCACGGAAGATGGGAGGACCAATTAGAAGGTTTTCAAGATGACTTGTTATCCGCCCACTGGCAATTTGCCCGCTGCCATGTCTGAAAGGCCCGGGAGCTCTTAGGGAAACTCCCAACAGTTCTAACAGACACCTACAGAATCTTTCACCCCTAAACAGCTGAATTTACCTTCTTCTTAGCAATTCATGGAACTTTTCCCCAAACACACCATATTCTAGGTCACAAAATAAATCTTAGCAAATACAGAAAAAAAAAATCAGCATAATCCTATGCATCCTATCAGATCAAAATGGAATGAAACTAGAAATCAACAGCACAAACAACAATAGAATACATAAACATATGGAAACTGAAAAAAATACTCTTAAATGAAGAATGGATTAAAGAAGAAATGAGAGTAGAAATCAAGAAATTCTTAGAAACAAATGAGAACAGAAATACAATGCTATCAAAATATCTGGGACGGTATGACAGAGAAAAATTTGTAGCATTATAAGAGGAAAATGTATAGCATTGAGTGCCTACATTAAAAACCTAGAGAGATTCCAAATAAATAAGCTTATGCTAGCAAGGCCTTAGAAAAAGAAGAACAAATTAATCCTAAAATCAGTATCAGATAGAAAGTAATTAAGATCAGAGCTGAAATTAATGAAATCCAGAATTTTAAAAAAAGGATCAATGCAATGAACAGTTAGTTTTTCAAAAAAAATAAATAAATAACAAACCCTTAGCTAAATTAACCAAAAGAAAGAGAAAATCTAAATCAATAAAATTAGAGATGAAAAAGGATATATCACCACAGATCCTTTTGAAATCCAGAGGATTATCAGAAACTATTTTGAAAATTTATACTCCAATAAACTGGAAAATCTAGAAGACATTGACAAATTTCTAAACACATATGACCTACCCAAATTGAAACAGGGAGATACAGAAAACCTAAACAGACCAATATCAAATAATGAAATTGAGACAGCAATGAAAAACCTTCCAAAAATAAAAGAAAAGCCCAAGATAGATGGATTCTCAGCTGAGTTCTACCACCAGTCTTAAAGAACTATCACCAGTCTTATTTAAATTATTTCATGAAATTGAACATGAGGGAATACTCCCAAACACATTCTATGAAGCCAGTATAACCCTGACACCAAAACCAAGGACATATCAAGGAAAAAAAGCTTCAGACCAATATCCTTGATAAACATAGAGGCAAAAATCCCTAATAAAATATTAGAAAACACCATTCAAAAGCACATCAAGAAGATAATATACCATGATCAAGTGAGTTTCATCCCAGGGATGCAAGGTTGGTTCAACATATAAAAATCAATAAGTGATTTTAAATATAGCCACTTAAACAGAATTAAGGACAAAATAAATCACATAATCATCTCAATAAATCAGAAAGGTCTTTGATAAAATCCAGCACCATTCATGTTAAAAATGCTGGAGAAGCTAAGGATGGACAGAATTTACCTCAACATCATAAAGGGTATTTATGACAAACCCAAAGCTACCAACATACTGAATGGAGAAAAACTAAAAGCATTTCCTCTAAAATCAAGAATGAGACAAGACTGTCCACTCTCCACTCCTATTCAATATAGACCTTGAAACATGAGCCAGAATGATCAATCAAGAAAAGGAGATTAAAGGGATAAAAATAGGGGGGAAAAAGTCAAACTATCTCTGTTTTCTGATGACATGATCCTATAGCTAGAAGACCCCAAAACACCAGAAGATATTGAGAACTTATAAATGACTTTAGCAAAATTAGCAGGATACAAGATGAACACTCACATATTAATACGTTTTCTATACTTCAACAGTGTGATTCAGTCAAAAAAGAAATCAGGAAAACCATTTCATTCACAATAACCACAAACAAACAAACAAACAAACAAAACACCTGGGGAATTAATCTAACCAAGGATGTAAAGGATCTCCATAATGAAAATGAAAAGGAAATTGAAGAGGAAGGAAATTGAAGAAGACTTCAGAAGATGGAAGGACATACCATGCTCTTGAATAGTCAGAATTAATATTGTCAAGGGGCTGGTGGTGGTTCATGGTAGTGTGTTTGCCTACCATGTGTGAGGTACTGGGTTTGATCTCAGCACTACATATAAATTTAAAAAGGTCCCTTAACAATTAATAAAAATATTTTAAAAAAATAATTAATATTGTCAAAATGGCCATATTACCAAAAATAATATACAGATTCAATGAAATACCCATTAAAAATATCAATTACATTCTTCACATAATTAGAAAAAAAATCATTAAATTCATTTGGAAGAATAAGAGACCCAAAATCACCAAAGCAATACTGAGCAAGAAAAGTGATACAGGAGGCATCACAATACCTGATCTGAAATTGTACTACAGAGCTATCATAACAAAAACACTGTGGTTTTGGCATCAAAATAGACCCAAAGACCAATGGAACAAAATAAAAGACACAGAGATAAATCCACTGATCTATGGCCATCTAATACTTGATAAAGGTGCAAAAAAAGATTTTGGAGAAAAACACATCTAAGCAAATGGTGCTGGGAAAACGAGATAGCTATATGTAGAACAATGAAACTAGATCTCTCTCTCTCACCCTGAACAAAAGTCAATCAAAAAGGACTAAAGTCATAGGAATTAGACCAGAAACCCTGGAACTGCTAGAATAAAACATAGGGTCACCACTCCACTACATATTGTAATTATTTATTGGATAATATTGGAAAACTTTTTAAAACTTCAGTATCCACCTTTCCACCTAGCATGGGAAAGAACTTTTTCTTTGTCCTGGATAGCACAGAGATTAGAGTTCATTGTAATTAATCCCAATCTAATGGATGAAATACAACATTTTATTGTACCTTTAGTTTGCATTTTCCAGACTATTCATGAACTTGAACACCTTTTCATTTATTTATTAATCAATTTGGACTCTCTTTTATAATTTGTATTTTAAGAAATGAATTATTTTCCTTGCCTATTTTTATTATTAACTTCTATGTCTTTTTCTTATTCATTTATTTATTATAGAATTTAACTCTCAAATTTCTCGTGTGGTTTGAAAATGGTTTTTTTCCCCTCTGCCATTTATCTTTTGATATTATTTGTGGAATCATTTAAAATTCTAAATGTTTTTCAAAAACTCCTTTTTATAACCAAAACTCCCCCCCCCTTTTTTTTTTTTTTTGCTTTATAGTTTTAGAGATTACTATTTTGCTTAAGGATTCTGTGCATTTTGGTTTAAAAAATTTTTTTAGCATTTAAATCTTTAATTAATCTAGAATTTATTTTTGTATTTGGTGTAGGATGAGGTCCAAATTTTTTTCTTTTTTTTTCTCAAAATGATTAATTCACCATTCCAGAAAAAAATTAAATGCTGTCAGATTTTATTTTAGAGGAGAAATACAGAATAAAACATCCTTTCTCCTATTTCCATTTTGCCACATGTCAGTTTCACGTCAACACAGATGTTCTTATGGATTCTACCCTGATAATTTGTCTGCCCCTGTGCTGGTTTGATTAAAGAAAGTTTATAAGTTTTATGGATGGTAAGGCATATCAGGAATGTACTCTGCTTCAAACATGCAAACATTCTCTTTTCTCTTTTGTCTCTTGGGTACTTATTGTTCCATATAAACATCTAATTGTTTCACATAGTTCACAAAGTAAAATAAATAAAATAACCTCTCCTGTGCAAAGCACACACACACACAGTCCTCTACGATTCTATTTATAATTGCATTGTGTTGTATGGTTATTTAGGGGAGACGCATTGCTGCCTTTCTGATATTACATCTTCCCATCTCAATAAAAGTTGCTTATTTACTGAACAGCTATTATAGTACACGCTGTTGTTTCAAGTTGATCAAGTCTTAAGGCAAACTCCCTGGTTGGGTCTGGATGATTCTATAATTTTGATTAAAAAGCACTAACTAAAAAGGAAAAAGTTGGAGAAAAAATTTGTATTTTAGTATGTTTCTCTTTTTTTCTAGATAAACACACATTTCTCCTCAGGATGCCCACCCTTTATTATCCCAAAGAGCAAGGAATTCCCTCCCTACGGAGAACCCAGGCAGTCAAAGGCCTGAGAGTTTAATTCTGCTGGCTTCCTAGGGGGGCAGCTGCACTCCTGCCCCAGGCTTGACCCTACTGTGCATTCTCCAGGCTCCTGAGGGAAAGTGCCTGCAAGTTTCTATGATGCCCATCTCCCTCACTGCCAATTCACCTGCCAGGGGCCTGGCAGCACTATTTTCTGGCCCATGTATTCTGTGGACCCAGAGGCCTCCTGCCACCACACAAGCAATAGGAACAGGTCTGGCATCCCTGAGCCCTTGGCCTTGGCGTAACCCCAGGACACTTCCTTGTGTTTCCTTCTCTCCCCCTGGACCAGGCCTGTTTGCTTTTGTGTTGCTTTTTACCTTTTCTCAACCCATAACATAACTCCTGACCACATGGTTTCCTTTGCTGTCAGGAAAGCAGCCCAGATGCACGGCTGCTCTGTTAAGCCAGTCTTGGCATGAAAGATGGGAAGGCAGACCAGAGAACAGGCTGAACAAAGCCTGTGCAAAGATTGTCCCGACCCAAGGGCACAGTGACCCTTAATTCACTGCTCACATTGTGCTTGGGCTCTTGGAAGAATAGGCAAGGAAGAGATTTGCCTACATCTCTATCCTTGTCTGTATAGCTCTTTGTATGGAGATTTGCTTTTTTTCTTTTTTTAATTTTTCTCCATCTGTTACCAAACCAAGACTCTCCTGGCAGTCAGCTTGGGTCAAGATGCAGTGGTTAGTTCCTTGTTCCTTTTGAAGGTTGACATTTTCCAACATCTGCAGCCTCGATATTGAGCATAAATAAATGGTTGTCAATTCACTCAGGGAAAAGATTCTTTCTTTTTTCTCTCATGACCTATGTCTAAAACATGTGAGAGAGCCTGAGCTGTCTGTCATTAGCAGTCTCCCACTTCTCAGGCCCTCTGTGCTGTCAGAATGCTTGCAAAAGACCTTTATTGGATATAATGGTTAATAAAAAAGTTATCACTTGGTATCACAAGATGAGGCTACACTTTCTGTGCATATTTTTGAATAATATTTGAAAAAGTATCTTCCCTGTGGAAAAACTAGAATGTCTTTATAAAAATAGGCCTGTTCTAATGTCAATTTTCTGCCTGAATAAATGTGAATGAATATTAAACATTGCTGCAGGCAGTCTTGTCTTTGGAATTAAAGAGTCCCTGCTATAATAAATAATTTTGTAAAAACACAAATTTTGTCTAAGCCCCCCCCCCTTTTTTTTGGTAAATGTATTTTCAGTCCAGAGTACATACACTTACAGAGTAATGTGTGAACATGAGATGTTGGTTTTAGAATAAGTCTCATATATTTTGAAAAAGCGGTACAGCCACCTACCTGTTATAAAGTGGTCCAGTGGCTAAATGGGGAAGAGATGACTCTTCCCAGTGGGAAGATGGCATATGTCTTGGAGGAAAAGTGAGTCACATTCGGCACTACTAAATTGTTATTCACTTGGATAACATATTAGGTCCATGCTGAGGAAAATGCAATGTGTCCTGTAAAAGGAGCTGTAGACTCCAATCAGCTGACTTGGTTTCAAGTGGGTGGTCAGGCTGTTACCTGCTAGCTGTGTGACCTCGAACAATTTATTTATGCGCAACGAACCTCACTCTTATCGACCACAAAAGGGAAACATTAGACTAGATGGAGTTCTCAACTGCGTTACTGCACAGGCTGGCATGTTTCAGTGGGTTGTGAGGTAAGTAATTGATTGCTGCTAGAAATAAAGTCCTGACGTTTGCAAACAATTTATGGTTGGATCGCAGATAAGTTTAGCCCTGTGATGTCACTCTCACCAATTCACCTTCAGAGATGGTTTGGGGGCGGGGGTGGTGGTGGTGGTGGGTGGGCAGGGAGTGACTTATGGTTGCCATGCTGGTTACGACATCAAATTATGTTTAGTATAAACAGAAAAAGGGGGAGGGGTCATGATTAATGTTCTTTATAAATGAATGACACTGCTGCCAAAATGCCAAGAATTGTGAATGATCAATTTCATTATTTAAATGCCTATAAAATGTTTTCATGGCTACTGTTGTCAGTAAGTTTCTGGTCATTTACCTTCCTTCCAAACAAATGACTTTTGTCAGTATTTTGTTGATGGCTGGGCATATCCTGAAAAAGGAAATAGGACCTTAAAGACGGACCAGTGTATATGAACTGCTGGGCTGATTTTCCCTAGCATTTCTTCGGGTTATCCCAATCCTCTTTACAATAACAAGTGAGGATTCTCACACATCCGGAGCTGGTGGCTAAGGGGTTAGATAATGACAATATCCAGGGGTTAGAAATGTGTCCAGAGGCAAAAGGTGTCTGCTATTTTTCTGATTCTGTTTTTTTTCTTCTCTCTCTACTTAGCCTTGGAAATTGTGATTTCCTGGGGTTCGAGTAGTCTTAAGTTTCAAATTCAGTATTTCTATATTCTAGACCTTCTTTGCCTCAGGCATCTTAACAAAGGTATAAAATATTGTCAAGTCATAATGAATCCCCATCCTCTGTTCTTACCACCAAACACACGCATGCTCAAATATACACCATCCAGAAATTGCAGGTCACAACAGCCAGAGGTATGAGGACTCAGCCCATCTCTTATTGCTCATTGTAGAAATAAATTCCTGACGTTTGCAAACAATTTATGATTGGAGCGCAGATAATGCTAAATTTTACAGATATTAATTCGCTTAATTCTCATAACGACTCTTGAGGTATCTAATATTAATATATTTTTGTTAGTGAGAATGCTGAAGCTCAAAGAAATGAAATATCTTGCCCAACTGGCAGCATTTTGGCTGAGATTCACACTCAGGTGGTCTGGCTCCAAAATCAAGACTCTTGACCAGTCTTCTGTGCTGTATCATCAGTATCCAAAGTCAATTGGGCTTACGACCGTTACTTTCACTTAACTATTCTCTGAAGTAGCTTTTATTATCCCAGTGGTATATTTGAGGAAGCCAGGAATCAGTGAAATTAAACACATGACTAAGATCTAAGATCACATGGCTGGATTTGTGTGTGGGGTGTGTATGTGTGTATGTGTGTGTGTGTGTGTGTGTGTGTGTGTAAGAGAGAAAGAGAGAGGGGGTGGGGGGATTTAACCCAGGAGCACTCTACTTATGAGCTGGTTTTCATTTTTATTGTGAGATAGGGTCACTAAGTTGCCTAGACTCACCTTGAACTTGCATTTCTCCTGCTTCAGGTTCCTAAGCAGCTGGGATTACAGGGGTGCACCACCATGTGGGGCACATCACTGGAAATGTTGGTAGGCAGTGAAGGAATCTCTTTGGCTTTAATACTATGGAGTTTCCTCTGTTATATATTGTTTTCCATAGAGTCAAGAAATCTGATGCAAATGAATGTGAAACTCATCTGGAACTTTTTCCTGAGAAGATTATTTTTCGTATTTGGAGTTTTCATGTATTTTGTGGACTCCTAGTCACTTGATTATTATCTTTGTAATTTCACTAAGCTTTAGGTTTTGAATATTTCAGAAGACTCACTCTACTGCTTGGAGCACACATTCCAAAGAAAAGACACTGCATCTTCTGGCTTCCCTAGTCCCACTCAGGTCCTGATGGTTTAAGTCCTCAGACTCTGTCCCCTTGGTTCAGAGCCAACAGAACCAAGCCCGATGGAGTACTTGGTCTGTCTGCCCACTGGCGAGTGGCTAGCAGAGCTGGATTTGCTTACCTAAGCCAGTTCTATGAGCCGCAGCTTCTTTTTTCTTTACTCCCACCTATGACCCAGCACAAGATGGAGGTTCTGCCCTAGTTCCTAATTTTAGGTAGCCTTTAATGACTGGGATTTTGCTTGCTCATTGCTCACTGAAAATCTAACAGTACAGTTTTGCTCCCCTTCTTTGAACATGACTCTGTTGCTTATCTTCAATCACTGGGTAGGATTAACCCAAGCACCTTCCTTTTCTACCTTCATCCTCTAAAACTGATCCCTTAAAATTCAGCATGACTTTCAAAGTATAGGGATTTGAACAGTGTTGATTAACAGTCTTCAGCCGTGGGAGCTTTTCAAGCCTCTTTTTTAATCTTAGGCTGATACCAAGATTCAGTGACTATTATGCAGAGTCAGTAGGAATCAGAAACCTAGCTAATAGTGTTGGGAGTACTGGTAGCAATATCACAATCACCATCATGCCCAGCATTGGGCTAGGCATCAGTGATCAATGAGTCTTGCATCATGTCCACGAGAACTGGCAGATTCATTTGTGCCAGCAGAGACATATTCCTCTCCAATTTTATTCAGCTTCCCTGAGCTGGTCAACTGACCTCTATGCTTTGAAATCTTTATATGATACATTTTCCCATCTGGGGGAAAAAAATCTTAGTTACCAAAACTTAACTCAGAAGATATGCTATAAGTATTTGTGTTCAAAAATTGTTGGAACAGCAAAGTGAGACCAGGTCACCTGGAAAATGCAAGGTGAGCATAGGAAAGTGAACATTGCCATCTTCTAAAAGACAAAGGGCTTCAAGGAAGAAAGGAAGGTAAGTCTCTTGGGATGGACCTTGATAAGGCACATAGATTTTGAAACACTGAGGAGAAATAGAAGATGGAAAACATCTCATTCCCAACATGTAGAGAAAAATTGCTTTTAGCTTCTCCCAAAGCAAATCCACAGGGACTGAGTGTGCCATTTGCATCCTGGGGACATTCCCCGCCCCCCCCCCTGAAGACTGCATCACGCTAGCCTTGCCAAGACTGTACAGAGAGCTTCATTTACCACTGTGGAAATATCTTCACTGGCTGGTGTTCACATTAAGGCAAACAATTAACAAGTTAATTAATTGTGTTTTTTTCTTGCTTTTCTATTTTCCAAGCTGCTTTTCCTTGAATAGTAGCCAAGGCACTTTCCTGTGCTTACCAAGCTTGCTTCCAGGATTCACAGTGCAAGGTTTGCAAAAATATAGCATTTCAGGAAAGCAAGCCAATGAAGGGTTTAATTTCTAATGACAGCACTCAGTGGAAGATCTTTATACATCTATAGACATTTAATTTTTAGAATAGAAATAGAAATGGAGTGATATTTTCTATTGTTCTTCCCGGAGTTTGTCATTAATTGACATTCAGTATTCACCACGGAACACTCTAACAGTAAGTAGCTGCTTACCCATTTAGAAAACAGGTTTCCTGTATTTTCAGAATGAATTAAACCCGAAATAGGCAAGAAAACAGCCTGAAATGAAGTACAGATAAGTGACAACAGTCTGTTACAAAGGCCATGTATTTGACTCAGTTAAAAATGTAGACCCCTCCCGTCCAGCCTTAGGCTGTATATAAAAAATAAGAAACTAGAATCAGGATATTGTGACAGTAGAAATGGGGGTCAGAACAAGACAGGGACAACAATCTACTGCCATTATATGTAGATGCAAATAATTTTCTATACCTTAATATCCATTCAGAGTACCACAGCTCTTAAATAAAATAATTACTATTCCTACTTTTAACCCATCTTCTCAAAAATAACTGTTTAGTATATACTAAAAAAGAAACAGTCATGATTAATATTGTTTATAAATAATTCAATTGAAATAATGATTTTATGAATGATGACATAAAGGAATGTAATTTATCTAAAAAATGAGTTTATGTGTAATATTTCTTCTGCAAAGATGCTAGATGAGGCATTACTATTTATCATTGAACACGTTGCATCCTACCTTAGTTACAATTTAGATATTGTACTCCCTATTTTAAGATGGGAAAATGAGTCAGTAGGTGAATGGACTAAGGCAATATTCGAGTTTCCCAGGACCAATTCAAGACACCATCACCTCTTCTGTTGCTGATCTTGTCCTCTGCAAGACAAGTTGAAGGAAAGAAGAACAAGGAGAGCCTCATTACTCTCATCTCCTTGGTTCTCTGACCATTGCTCGCTTGCGTTCTCTCTCTCTCTCTCTCTCTCTCTCTCTCTCTCTCTCTCTCTCTCTCTCTCTCTCTCTCTCTCTCTCCTCTCTCTCTCTCCCTCTCTCTCTCCAATTTTATAGAATTGAACAAGAAAGTACTCTTCACTTTAGGTAAGTGCAGATTTCAGAATTTCAATGTCCTACCTTTATAAGGAAAGAGAACATGAGCACACAAGCAACATGACTGTAAGACCCTCTTGTGATATGAATCAACACAGGACACTTATTAGATTTTGCGTCCCCAAAGCAATATATCAACATAGCACCTGTCTCTGATTCAGAGTTCTTGGCCTATATCAAGCACTTTACAAGATAAACATATCTAAAATGAACTTTGTACATGGTAAGCACATATGTAGCATTTTATGATATGATTTCTGTAGTTCACATAAAATTGAATTCTGACATTAACCAAGGCATGCTTTGTTTTTACCTTGGCATACACACGTCATGGTCACTTATGAAACCTCAAGCCCCCAGCGTCCACTGTGCTGCTGTGAGTCATTGTGGATTTGCCTAATTACCCATCCTTGAAAGGTATTATGGGGTTCACCTCTTGATTTTCACACATTTTGTATTTTCTGCACAAAGATATCACTTCCTTTTATTTATATTCTATGTTCTTTCTTTCTTTCTTTCTCTTTGATGTCAGGTATTTCCTTTCAAGAACTAGTTAATTCACAAAGCCAAATGACCAGAATCCTGGTTCTTCTTCTAACTAGCTCTGAGGTCTTAACATGTCATCCCTGGATTTTGGATCCCTTACCACTATAGCAAAGGGTCTTCCTAGCTCTCTAATGTGCCTTCTACCTCTGATTCCACAATCTTTATTCTTATCCCTTTAATGTAGAACAATGCTGTAATTATCCATGTAATCATTTGGAGATCTTTTTTTTTTTTTTTTAAATACCAGATGCTAGGACCCCTTTCCAGACTAATTAAATGTAGGGGTAGAATACAAACATAGTTTTTGAAGCTCACTCAATTTGAAGAATTGATTCTTATGTGCAGCCAGAGTCAAGAATGGCTAGTTTTCACTAAAACATCCTCATTTTATCTTTGGCATTTCTACTGGTCCCTATTGCAAATAATCAGAAAGAAGGAAAGGGGTAAAATGTTCCAGAAGTCCCTCTTTATAGAAACAAAAGAGTCTGATTGCACAAAGGTATCCAATAGCAGAGGAGAGAGTATTGTTTGGGGGGAATTTTCTAAAGGAGCCATTATTTTCTAGGTGCAGAATATAAACTTTTCCAGCGTTGGCTATTTTAGTTTTAGGATACTGAGTGGTTGGTCCCCAGTTTAGCTACTGTTCAATTTTTTTCAAATAAGTTTTTCCCATGAGGATCAGCAGTGGATATACAGTGGGTGCTATGACTATGCTTTGAGATCAGAATTGCTGGATGGAGCACTTCCCCAAACATGGGCCACACGCGCATCTGCTACAATTCTAGCCTAGCACCCACTGCGCATGCCCTCCCCTCTCCCAGATGCTGCTCCCTTAGAAAGCCATCCTGCTGGAGTTGAATTAGACTCTACAATCCAGTGCTTTTTATCCTTGACTATGAAAGTTTTACGTTTCTTCCAATAGAAAAGAAAAGGTTCGATTTAAAGCAATATATGCGTAGTACTGAGACTGCCATGAAATTCTACAGCTGTATTTGATGACAACAGTGAGCCATGAGTTATGACAGGTTAGGAGTGGGGAGAGAGGCAGCCAGGGTAGTAGAAAGGACACTGCCTTATGGGTCCCTCAAGCTGGAAATGAGCTTCACTCTGCAGCTAAGGGATTTGAGTCTGCCAACTTCTTTTTAACCTTTAAAAATTTCTCCATTTTAAAAACTGTGGAATGAGGGAGTGTGATAAGATTGTCTCCTGGGCCCCTTAAAGCAGTCAGCTATTACAATTCTAAGCTCATGTGCCGCTACTGCTTTTCCTTTGGCTGACAAATGGTCTTGTCTCGTCCATTTTCCTCTTTACACAATACTGAAGTTTCTAAGACTTTGACAAGGTGTTTGCCTCTAAGGCAGAGTGCCCTGGCCTTCTCACAGCAGAATGAGCACAAAGGACCTAAGATGCTCCAGCCATAGGATCCCATTCTTTTTAATTGGTTGTCTTTAATTTCATATAGGCTTTTCCATCTGCAGGGAAAAAAATGTTTTTACATGCCCTGATGTATGAACACTTATTTCTTATTTTTAACCTTTCCAGAACTATTCCCTTGGACCCTCAGTTTAATGACTTCTATCCACAAGCACAACTCTTATCTGCAGCAAGAAATATTGAATATGGGGTGAGTGAGACGACTCGATATGATCGACATGTCTGTATGAACAGTGCGTCTGGCTCTGTATCTTGGGAAGTTAATATATTTTTGCTTTAAGTAATTACAGTTTCCCTATGAGAATATTTATATGTTCCAGCAGGCCATGTATCTTTTGCCGTGTCAGATATGCACAATTGTGTCTTTAAAAATCAGGAGGCTAATTCTCTTTGATAGCTTCTGAATAAATGTGCTATCTCACAAGCTTTAGCATTAAGATATAAATTGACACGAATATAAAGCAGGCTTTTAAAATCTATCATAGTTGGCTAGCATCTGTTTTGTCATATACTAAATAAACGCAGGTATATAAAAGATTCATCTTGTGGTGCCGATGCTCATGATGGAGGGGTTTATGGACACAGTGAAAATCTTGATTTGCAGTCACATAAAGACATTGGTTTTCCACTGTTTCTTGTCAAGCTCCTGCAGAGGCTCCACAGGAACCAGATTGCCCAGGGCACACGGTTCAGCTGCACCAACAGCCAGTGCAGAGAAGTTACCAGGTAACACAGATGCATGTTGTCACAGTAAAGAAGCACAAAAGGGCTCTGCTTTTTTTCTTTTTTCTGAGAAAGACTCTAAAACAAAAAGACCAACTTAGCACAAGACATTGAGTCAGATTATGGCAAGAGGAAAAATGATGTATATATTGAAGTAACACGCTGGCTCACTTCATAATTATGGGGGGAGGCGTACGTACATATCAAAATGTTTTGTTCTGTTTTGTTTTTATCTATACTGTCAAACCAGTGGGTAGCACCAAATAGTGTTATTCCAACTACAGTTTTTGTTATTTCTTCCTTCTTCCTTAAAATGATCACATTTTTTTTCTTTTGGTTTACTTAACATAATTTTATTTCCAGAGGAATTTATGGACTAAGTATAAAAGAGGCTATCATTCAGTCAGCCAATACTTAGCGAGCGTTTACTCTGTTCATGCTAAAGGCTCTATTTCAGATGTAAGGCCTTCTTGAGCCTGTATTCTAAGGGGGAGGCAGAACTAATGTGCAATAAGTGCAACTATAATGTGTCTGATAAATGCAGTGTAATGCAAAGCTGAGGTGGAGTTGAGGCACGTGGTGATGAGGTGCTGTTTTAAATAGTCAAAGTGGTTAATATTTGGGCAGTGAATTGATGGATATAAGGAACCGTTACATCTGCCTGGGGAAAAAAAATGATGGAGTTGTGGTGGTAAGAGAGATGCTAGGCAGTGACAGGTTCTCTATTTCAGAGGTAGAAATGACAGAATTTCCTTCCAGATAGGATGATGTGGGGCATGAGTAGAAAATGATCAGGATGATTCCAAAGGCTTTGGTTTGAACAACTAAAGGATGGAGCTGTCATTTACTGGCACTAAAAAGACTGCAGAGCCGGGTTGGGAGAGGGTAGAATTAGGGCTTTTGTTTTACAGCTGTGAAGTTTGGAACATTTATTAGACATGTGAATGTAGAACTCAAGTAGGCAGTTGTGTATTCAAGTCTGGAGCTCAGAGGCAGGATCTGTGATGAAACACACATTTCAAAATGTTGGTTCTTAGATGGTGGTCCTGGCTGAGATGGAAAGAGGTCAGGAGAGGCAGTGACTGCTGCCCACCTTTGCTTTAGGCATTTTAAATGCAGTGGCTCCCTGGCTTTGGTATTTTTAAAAAATCTGCCTGGATGATTCTTACGTATAATGTAGATTAAATACATCTGACTTAGTGAGTGACTATGGCAAGAGATGAGCAAAAGACTTCAGAGAGAGTCCAGGGCGTTCTAGAGATCAAAGAGAGGAGGGAAAAACAATCAAGAGGAGTTACTATGAGACGGAAGGGAAGTAAGGAGAGAGGATCTGAAAGCCATGCTCATCTCATTTTCCTTTTAATTTTTTGGTATCAGCAATTGATCCCAAAGGTGCTTAACCACTGACACACATCTTTCACTTTGTGGGGTTACCAGGGATTGAACTCAGAGATACTCAACCACTGAGCCTAATCTCTAGTCCTAGTTTGCATTTTATTTAGAGACAGGGTCTCACTGAGTTTCTTAGCACTTCACTGTTGCTGAGGTTGGCTTTGAACTTGCGATCCTCCTGCCTCAGCCTCCAGAGCTCCTGGGATGACAGGCAAGAGCCACCTTGCCCAATGTAAACCCTTTTTATTTTTCATTTTGAGATATAATGTTTTGCTAAGTTGCTTAGAGCCTCAATAAGTTGATGAAGCTGGCTTTGAACTCATGATTCTCCTGCCTCAGCCTTCAGAGCTGCTGAGATTACAGGTATGCACCACCATGCTTGGTTCTAAGTTCATTTTATTAAGGTGTGGTTAACTATATCAAGGGCCATAGACAAGTCAAGTCAATGAAGACTTAGAATTAGCCACTGGATTTAGCCATATGAGAATTTTAATGGCTTTTACCAAAAAAAAAAAAAAACTGTATTGTAGTTCATTAAGAAGATGGTTTAATTAGAGTGGATTCAAGAAGGCCTTGGAGGAGAAAGATTGGAACTAGTTTTTGTAAATCGACACTTTGAATTAATTTCTGTATTAGGGAGAGCAGAGAATGGAGAGCACAGAAAAGAACTGTGAGATGCCAATCTTTCAGTATCTTTCTGGCTTGTGAGCAGTTTGTTCTGACTCATGCGTTCCACCAATACCATCTGGCATGCTCACCAAAAGCTTAAAGTTATGGGGCCACCAGATCTTATATTGGAACTCCTAGAAATATGAGCTAAATAATTTTTTCTCTTTATAATCCTTTATCTTTATAAATTAATTCCGTGGGTATTTTGTAGTAGTAATATGGAACTAATACATATGCATAAGGAAAATGAATGAATAAATGAACAGGGAAATGTAGAATTTGTGGGCAGGTTAAAATTTTTAGCATGAGGCCAACATCTTGGTGTGTATTTTCTAGCTACATTGAGCTGTTTGCCTGATGTTGCAGACCTGCAGAGTCAGGTAAAACCAGGGGGAAGTTTCTGCCAGGTAAACAGAATGGAGGAGGAGTGAGCCATTGAGTTAAACTATGTGCTGTGGGGTGTTCATAAAGAACCTGACCACATATGCTAGGTTGGGGAAAGTAAGGATGTGAGAGGAGTGAGCACAGGAAAAAGATGTTGGGATGAATGGATTGGAGGTCTGCCTATGGTCAAAATATTGCTGAAGACCAGGTTCCAGAAGTTCACTGTGGCATGAAATGACTATCAGTTTTCATGAAAGGTAAGCATATTTATTACCAAAGCTGATTTCTCTTTGAATCTACTTAATTAAGTTTTCACCCATTAAAATTAGTTAAGTTATGCAAAAAGGACCATAGCTTTGAACATTAGTATGCATTCTTTCACTTACAATTATGAAATGAATATATTAGCGTATAATCTAAAAACAATTAGTGATTGCTAGAATACATCTCAGTCATCCGTCTCTTATAAAGTAATAAATTGCCAAAGACAGAATGAAACTCATCCTGAGCACTTTTAAAATATTTATGCTTCTTTGCAACCCCAGTGGTTTAGGGAAATGATGACAAACAACATAATGTATGTCTCTGCCTATTTTGTAAATCACTTTAATTTTGTTGAATTGCTAGAGAGGGATGCGCTGTGGTTAAGAAACTTTTCAAAAATCTAATTGATAAAATTGCATTATATAAGACTAATGTTAGAGCTACAAAATGTTTGGCTTTGATAAAATTTTGTCTTACACTTCAGAATTGTATGTGAATGGGCAGTCAGCCACCCACAACTTGACCTAAAGACCTTTCATTCCAGCTTGGGTGTTTTGCTCCATGCCTGGCTTCCCTGGTTTTCTTGTTATAATTTTTGGCATTGTTAAATGAAATTTGTGGGAGGTTGTTGATTTGGAATAGGAACCTGTGCTGAGCCCAACAGACCAAACCAAGGTAAAGTTTAATCACAGTCATTGAGCTTGGCTGGTTATAGGAGGCCCTGTAGCCAATTAAGTAAGCTATAACCAGTTGATTGGCTGATTGACTAAACTGTAGCCAATTAAATTGTTTTCCATGCTTTGCTTCATTTTTCTACAAATTCTGTCTGATAGCATCCTTGGCTGGACATCTCAGAACTTGCTCTTGTTCTAGAAGGAATTTGTTTCACAAACTCTGTTTTGTTTGTTCTTTGCTCAGATAAACTCCACTAAATTTAATTGGTCTAAGGAGTTTTTATTTTAGCAGCATCAAAGTTAAGAGTGCAGTTTTAAATAAATTTAAAAACAAGGAAAACACATTTTAAAAGCCCCATGAGTTTTAAGTTTCCTGAGTTCCTAGTCAGAATGAGATGACTCCATGTTTGCATCTGTTTGTCAGCTTGAGAAGCGTGTGTGGCCCCCGTCTTCTTCCCTGCTCAATCTACTAGTATATGTCAACGAATAGTGAGTTAAAAGCACTCACCATTCTCAAGGTCCTCAAGCCAAGACCCAGCAACCCTAATTGTCTTTCCTTCAAGTGAGATTGGTCTGGAGCCTAAAAGAGCCTCCTTAGTGGCTCTGGGTTCAATTATTCATCTAGTTCTGGATCGACTTCACCTGAACTTTTACCTTGATACTATGTTTATCTAACAGCCTTTGACAATAGTAGTATAAATCTGGTATAGCAGATAATGCCATTGCTTTCCTATTAGCACTGTGGTAAAACAAACTCACAGACCTTCCTTTATTTTCTCATGTGACATGTTCCTGAAAATGTGAAAAATCAAGTGCGGGAAAAACACAAACTAGACTTCTATGTTACAAGGAATTTGTATTTCTATACAGCTGACAATTAAATCCTTAATGACATTTCCTCTATAATCCAGTGGTATAGTTTTAATATTCAGGATGCATTCTTCAGTTCTGTTCTTTCATAGTTACACATGTTAGTTCTAATGGGTGTTCAGTTGAGACTAAAGATTTGCTTTGGGTGGAGAGGCGGGTTGTATGTTTTGCAGTGCAAAGGATCAAGCCCTGGGTCTCATGCATGCTAGGTAAACACTCTACCATTGAGTTGTATCCCCAGCCCAAGACTTTCTGTTTTCTTAATCTATGCTACTCATCAGTAAGCATCAAAGCTTTCATTTTTGTTTCCCCTTTATTTTTGAAAACCATTTATTTATTTATTTTTCTGAAGTACTGGGGATTTAACCTAGGGGCACTCTACTTACAACTGGATCCCCAGCCCTTTTTATTTTATTTTTTTTTATTTTGAGACAGGGTCTTACTAAATTACCCAGGATGGCAATTTAGCTCTCCTCCTGCCTTAGCCTCCCAAGTTGCTGGGATTACAGGTGTGGATCACTGTGTCTGGCTATTTCCCTTTTAGTTCTATAAAATAATCCATACAGAATGCAATACCATGCTCAGATGCTTACATATGCCATGCTGGACAGGTGAAGATAGCGAGGCCCCAAAACTGAGACATTGTAGTGCAGACATTGTCTATGCCTGATGGTGCCCTGAATATCAGTGTTGTGGCTTAGATGATCGGTGTTAGGTTTTGTTTTCATGTAACTATTGATCTATCATCCCAAGGAGGGATTACTTAAATATTTCTTATAAAGATCCTCTTAATAAGAGAAGGGGAACCAGGCTTGGTAGCGCATGCTTATAATCCCAGCAGCTCAGGAGCCTGAAGCAGGAGGATCAAAGCCAGCCTCAGCAAAAAGCAAGTCGCTAAGCAACTCAGTGAGACCCTGTCTCTAAATAAAAATACAAAATAGGGTTGAGGATTTGCTTCAATGGTCCAGTGCCCCTGAGTTCAATCCCCAGTACCAAAAAAAAAAAAAATAGAGGGGATTGAAGTGGCTGATGGGAGATGGTGGAAGAGTGTAGAAAGTTTTCAAAATTCACCTATGAGTTTATTGAATAATAGTTAGGAAGCATAGCTCAGTATTCCCTCATGTTTGAATTATGTTTAGTTGGTTTGGTGTAGCACTGGCAACAGTTCATTACCATTTCATTGATATGTTTATCAATTGATTGGCAGTTGGGGAACCAGTTGTCTCAATAAGTAAAAACAAAACCTGCTCTTAAGTCTATGTTTCCAACCAAGGAGGTAGATGGCCTGTCCTCTGGAGTTATCCTGGCAAAATGGCTCATGCTAAGTATTAAAATACTTTACTTTGGGTTTAAGCATGTTTATAAATCTTGCTCTTTATAAGTCATCATCAAGTTTGGAAAATATTTATGTGACTCCTCATAAAAATATGTTAAAGGAAGAAAAATGTGGCTAATTCCAAGATTAACTAATTAATTGGTTAAAAACTTCATGAAATTTTGGTCAGAGATGAGGAGACAGCAACAGTTAGTTGTGTTGGAAAAGTTTACATTTTTAGGATAAATTTTACTAGAAGGATAAGCCACATCCCTCTTTTACCTAGAGCTTTGCTCTATAGTAATGGCTATTTCAGCTCATGTTCGTACTTTTTAAAGAAATAAATCAGAGGCTCAAAGACAGGTGTAGATATATTCTTTGAATTAAGATCATTTCAAGAGCTAACCACATATTACAATCATGCACCACATGATAATATTTCAGTCAGTGATGGAACTCATATGATGGTGGTCCATAGGATTCTGATGGAGCTGAAAAATTCCTCTCACCCATGGACGTCATAGTCCTAACCCAGGGCACAATGCATTACCCATGTGTTTATGGTGATGCTGTTGTAAACAAACCTATGCTGCTAGTTGTATAAAAGTATGGCAATACAATTGTGTACAGTATATAACACTGTACTTTCTGTGATTATTTTAGTGTGTACGCCTTTTACTTATAAAAAGTTTACTATAAAGCAACATGCCATGTTATACCATCAGCAGTCTTAACATCCTATGTTTACTCTGTCTTTTGATTGCATCAAGGGGCCATTTTAGAGTGATTGACCTGGACCATCTTTGTATAAGTTCACTCCATGATCTTTGCCCAAAGACAAAAATCTCCTAAGGATGGACTGGCCTAAAGTTTAAGAATTGAGTTCTAGATTCAGTGAATTTCCCAACTCACTCTTGATCTTAGACACATGAGACTGACTGGATCATATTTCAGATTTCTGGCTTTCAGAATTTAAACTGTGTAGGATAAAGTGTGGGAAGCAAGTAAGCTACTTTTGCCCCTTGCTTTAAAAATATTAAATTAAAAAATGCAAACCTTGTTGGTTGCTATGTTCAAAAGAAAAACTTTTGTAGACTTTTTAAAAAATATCGATATTATTTTTGAGAGTAGTTTTAAGCTCATGGCAAAATTGAGGCACAGGCACAGAGATTTCCCATGTAGACCTTTTGCCCATATATATGTGCACAGCCTCCTGAGTTATTAACAATTTCCACCTCTTGATACCTTTGTTAAAATCAATGAACCTACATTTCCACATCGTTATCATCCATAGTTTTTATTAGGTATTATGTATTCTGAGTTTTGATAAATGTATAATGATGTGTATCTACCACTGCAGTTTTACATAGAGGAGTTTCAATGCCCTAAAAATCCTTTGTGTGCCACCTAGCAACCACTGATATCTTTTTTTTTTTTTTTGTTACTGTCTCCGTAGTTTTGGGCTCCTGTCACTTAGTAATACGCATTTAACTTTCTCCCATGTCTTTTTGCAGCTTGCTAGCTCATTTCTTTTTAGTGTTCAATAGTATTTCATTGTCTGGATATATCACAGTTTCTCCATTCACCTACTGAGAGACATCTTGGTTGCTTCCAAGTTTGGGTTATTATAAATAGAGTTGCTGTAAACATCCATGTCCAGGTTTTTGTGTAGCCATAAGTTTTCAGTTCCTTTGGGTAAACACTGAGGAGTGTGATTGCTGGATCATATGGTAAGAGTATATTTAGTCTTTTAAGAAACAGCCAAACTGTCTTCCAAAGTGGCTATACCATTTTGCATTCCCACCAGTAACGAAAGAAAGTTCTTATTTCTCTATATCCTCGCTAACATTTAGTATTATCAGTGTTCTGAGTTTGGGCTCTTCTAATAGATACCCAGTGGTATCTCTTGTTCTAATTTGAATTTCCCTAATTATGTGTTGGTATGCTTTCTTATCCATTCTGGCTTACTCTGACTCCTGAGAGTGTGTTCTGTGAATGTCCAGAGACATCTGACCATGGAAACCTGCCAGTGGCAGGCAAGAGAAGTGTACTGTCAGTCTTGTGACTGAGACTTGTCCCTTCCCAGACAAGTAAGTCACAGCCTTAGTTCATGTCCTCTTTATCTTTTAAACGAATTTAGCCTTTAATACACTGTCAGTTCAGCAGTCTCAAGAGTGAAATTATTTTCAGAGGTAGGGAAGCCTTATTCTCACCAGTAGCCACACCATTATCCAGGGAGAAATTAAGTCCAGCCACTCTAATATGTAACCCCGTACTTCTCCAGTCACCTCTCTAATTATCCCATCCTGGGCACTGACACATAGAATTAGAGGACTTGTTCTTGCAGATCTGCCCTTCACTACCAGCTCAGGTTTGTTCTCAGCCACAATCGGAGTGTTAGCCTCTGATCCTGGGGACTAGCCCTGCTTGTTGGTTCCCCAGGTGGCTAACAAGCCTAGGTCTCTGCCAATAGTCATGACCTTCTGCCCTGGCTACCCAACTCACTGCCTTGCTCCTGCCACCTCTCCTCTCCCATCTGTGTGGTTTCACCACACTATTCTCTCCTAGTGGCTTCAATTACTGGTTTTGGAGGGAAGCATTTCTGCTTTCTTCAGCCAAAGAAACTAAGCATTCTTTTAAGTTTTATAGTTCACAGTGCATTGAAAAAACATTTTTTATATATAAAAAATGTCTATTTTTAAGGTGTACAAGGTGATGTATATATATATATATATATATATATATATATATATATATAGAAATGATTACCATGGAAAAGCTAATTACTAGATCCATCTCTTCACAGTTTGAGATGTGGGTCTACATGCTACTCTCTGTAAATTTCAAATATACTATATTGTTACTATAGGTAGGGGTTTGCTCATTAAATATCTACAATTTATTTATCTACATAACTGAAACTTTGTACCCTTTAACCTACATATCCATACTGGAGCAATATTATAATTTGGAACTGGAATGTCCCCAAAAGCTTATGCGGTGAAAACTAGGTCCCCGGTGCAGTAGGGATTTGGGGGAAGCAATTAGATCATGGCCCTCTGACCTCAAAAGTGGATCAGTCCACTGATAACTGAACGCGCTACTGGGAAGTGGTGAAAACTGTAGGCAACAGGGCATGATTGAAGTAGGTCACTGGGAAGTACACTTGGGGACCGTATCTTGTCCTTGACCTCTTCCTTCCCCTCCCTTTCTCCCTTCCCCATCTCATTCTCTGCTTCTCAGTACCATGAGCCAAGGCAGCCCTTCCACCATGATGCTCTGCCTCACCCAGACCCAAAGCAATGGAGCCCGCCAACCATGGACTGAAATCTCTGAAACCATAAACCAAAATAAATATTTCCTCCTCTAAGTTGTACTTTTGAAGCATTCTTGTCACAGTGATGAAAATCTGACTGATACAAGCACCTAAACTGAAATCTCTAGATGGGGATATAGATGGAGAGTAGATTTGAAGGTGAAGGACCTCTACCAGGGAGAGTCTTAGAAGGAAACAAAATAGAGAGCAAATGCTCTTCTCTGTGGTTGATGACAAAGTTGACTTCTGTAAGTTCAAGGAGGGAGTACCATTCATCTTTGTATCTTTAGCACGTAGCACTCAGGAGGTTCTTGATAAATATCTCAGAAAAGCCATATCGTTGAGCCAGGGATACATGACAGTCAACTAGTTATTGAGAATAATTAATGATGGGGGCACTGAAACAAGGATGGAAATAAGACTTTTCACCCCTGGTTTTATTCCTAGCAATCTCCACACCTGTTTGAAGCTTTGTGCTTCTGAAACCCATTAACCTTACTTCTACATTGAGCTGTCTTTCAAATCATTGACATAGAAACAATTGTTGTGCCCATGTTTGGTGGCATTATTTGTGGAACCAAAGGTACCAGATGAAACATTTATTTCTCCAAATCATCTCACCAATGGGAAGTGTTGTTTGCTTTTGAAGCACAGTTACATATATCTCCAATCTGCCCCGAGTGTGACAGTGTGGGTAAAGCCTTCTGTGCTGAGGTTAGTGATGGTATCTGCAGATGTTAGTAGAGAAATCATCATCCTGATGTAAGCCTAAAAAAAAAAAAAAAAAAAAAATTTTTTATTTGTTCTTTTTAGTTTGTTGACCTATTCTTTACAAAGAATAATAATAAAAAACCTGACACCATAGAGTCTTTCCCACTTTGATTTTAGCAACCCCATATCCCTCTTGTTGTTCACTTTGTAGATGATAAAATTGTTGTCTTCACATTTGGATCAGAAACAAATTTTCCTTCTAAACACACTTTCCTTGGAAAGTCTGCTGTCTTATATTCATTCAAGAGGATTGTCACTCGTGCGCCTATGGGCCTGATCCTACCAATTGCTTTTCGGTGAAAGCCCTTTGTGAAAGACACAAGCTCTGAGTGAAGCGTGCCTAGGGAGAGTGATTGCGGAAGTAGCCACAGCAGCCAGGGGCCAGGAAGGTCTTTCAGATCTGGGGGTCAGACTGAGCAACCTGCTGACTTTGTTAAAACCATCTCATTTTTAACATGCTCACTAGGGTGCAGCAGAGGAAGAAGTTGTGTGTGTTCTCAGAGTCTGACACTGAACTACAAAAGCAAAAGTAAGTTAAATGAACACCAGCTGACGGGAGAAACACACCAAGTTCAGGGTCACGTTTTCACTCTGCCTGGATTCATTCTCTACACACACATGTCGGGGTGGTGATATGTTAATTATATGTTTTAGTAGTTCTCTGCTCTAAAAATGGATGACAAAATTAGCAATTATCAAGGTACTAGAAGCTAGGGAAGTTTTTATTTATTTTTCACTTTTAAAGGAATGTACAGCTAAAACGTTAGTCACTTTTGAATTTTGGAGTCAAATTCTTCAACTAGTACCAATAGAGAATACTTTTTCATATACCTTATTCTGTGAGCCCATCATTAATGTAAGAGTTTTGAGACTATTCTTAAGTGTATCTTTATTAAAATCTTTCTCAGTATACAATCATCCCTTGGTATCTGCAGGGGATTGGTTCCAGGACTCCCCTCTGTTACCCAAACCCAAGGATGCTCAAGTGCCTCATATAAAGTGACATAGTATTCACATTTCACCTGTACTCATCCTCTCATGCACTTCACTGGACTCCAGTTAATTTATAAGACAGTTTAAATGGTATTTGAATTATTAGTATAATGTATTATTTAGGAAGTAAAGACAAGGAAAAAAAGTTTGTTCATGTTAAGTACAGACACAGTATTTTTTAAAAATATTTTTTGACATTACTGACTACATACCCAGCTCTCTTTTAATTTTTTTAATTTTAAGACTGTGTCTCACTAAATTGCTGAGGCTGGCCTCAAACTTGTGATCCTCCTACCTTAGCTTCCTGAGTCACTGAGATTACAGGTATGCACCCATGCTGTGCCCAGCTTTTTTTTTTTTTTTTTTTTTTTTAACATTTTGACCCAGAGTTGGTGGAATCCACAGAATAGGAATCTGGGAATGTGTTTATATGTAGGGCCAAAGGGGAAACAAGTTAAGAGCAGGAATCCTAGATTTTAGACTTGATAATGTCCCTGTCCATTGGGAACCTCATATAACCACACTGAACCACAGTTTTGTCCATTGTAAGAAATAAAAGGATCATAGTACTTATCATCAATCATATGCATAAAGTATGTCAGTGTTTCTTTAAAAAATTATTATATAAGTGTTTTATGTTTAAGATAAAGACATAAATGCAAAGAATAGATTATATAAAAGTTGAAGGGAGAAGGGTGTTTGAACAATCTCTAAATCACATTGCTTTGAAATTTTTCCATTACTGATGTTCTTATAACAAAGAGTTGTTAAAAAAAAATAGAAGAGGCAGAAGCACAGCTATAGGCGACCATTAGGATAAGTTAGAATCTGTCTAAAGAATGTAAGTTTCACATCTCTGTCCTGAGGGGTCAATATCTGCAGTTGCAGAAGAAAAATAAAATTCTATCTGAATACAGTCCAGAAATTTCCTTATACTGGCTATGATAAGGCTTTTGTAAAAGTACTCATATATAGTTCTTTCTTCTATTCCACATTTTCTTGGTTTCTTTTAAATGAAAATTTACCTTGTGGGGCTTTTGCAAAGATCCATATTTAATTGCTTTATGAAAGAAACTGAAGTTTAAAGACAAGTAACAAATTTTACTTATGATTTGAATTTTGTTTTATTTAGGAAATCCCTGAAACAAATATGATTCAGTTATTCAGTTATTGGCCAAAATTAATTATATATCTCTTCTGAAATAGTTTTCTTTGTGTGATTTTTGTGTCATTAATTCTCAACTTTTTGGTATACTTCTTAAGATTTTTCTTGTAGGCAAGATTTTTCTCTACAGAGAACAACACATAAACTTTGTACATTTTTTGGGGGGGAGAATTTTACATTTGCAAAACAGTACAATCAAGTTTGAAATTGTTTCTGAGTTGCTTTCCAAACATCTTTACCTGTCTCACATGGGATGTCCAAAGCATGTGCAGACAGCTTCTTCCTAAACTCTGACTCACTTTACCAGGCTGACACCTGACTGACATTAAATGTTTGGGTTAGATTTAAGAATCTGAACATAACACAAATTTGACCCCATTCAGTAACTAACAAAAAGGATACAAAGACTGAAATTAGGGTGGATGAAATCTTGGATGGCTTTTTTCTTTTCCCCCTTGTATCCATACCATTCTGTTTTGTTTTGTTTTATTTTTTGCTTATTCCAGGGGGAAATGAGATGTACTACTCTTGAACAGTTATGCCTATAATCATAACAGTAATCATTGTGCCTGTAATCATCTCAACTCATCTGGGTTTGAAACTTCAGGACAATATTTAGTGTATTTTGTGTTGGTTCATATTTAATAACTTGCAAGTCTTTTTCTTAGAATTTGAGTATAGTGACCTCAGAGAATTGAATGAGATTGAGAGGACTGCCTTGTATTTTGTGTAATAAATAGTTTTAAGTTACTTTTGTATAGATTGGTTTTTGCACATTTTGTGCAAAAGTGGTTCTAAATTGTAGATCAGTCTGTGCTTGGAAAATTTTAATAATCTTTACTAATGTATAATTTACACTGACTAAATGCACACACCTAACAAAAAGGAGTTTTGCCAAATGTGTAACCAACAACCCAATCAAGTTATAAAACATTTCTTTTATCTAGGAAGTCCTCCCTTGCAACCTCTCTCCACCTTTACCTCTGATCTGATTTCTAGCTCTGTTGGTTAGTTCTCTCTGTTTTAGAGTATCATATTAATTGGAATCACATAGAACATATTCAGTGTGTCAGACTCCTTTTTCTCAATGTTGTGCTTTTGAGATGCATCCATTTGTGACATCAGTACTTTGTTCCTCTTTGTCACTGAGTAGTATTCCATTTTGTGCATGTACCACAGTTCACCTTTTGTGGATATTTGGGTGGTAGACAGTTGGGGGATATTACAATTAAAGCTGCTTTACATTTTCAACCCAAGTTTTGGTGTTGGTACGTGTTTTCATTTTTCTTGGGGGAATATTTTTGGCTGATAGACATAAGTACATGCATAACTTTATAAGAAATTGCCACATTATTTTCTATTGTGATGGGACCATTTAACACTCCTACCTGTAATGTGTGAGAATTTCAGTTGCTCTGCATCCTGTGGACAGTTCACTTGGTTACATTTTGTTGTTGTTGTTGTTGTTGTTGTTGTTGTTGTTTTAGACATTCTAATGCAGGTGTATAGGTATCTCATTGTGCTTTTAATTTAATTGCCTACTGACTAATAATGCTGAGCACCTTTCATGCATTATAATTGATTTACATACTTCTTTATGCTTCGTCTGTTCTTTTCTCAATATTCAAGTTTTCTTCATATTATAGATTAGTAAGATTTCTTTATGTATTCAAGATAAAAATCTTGTCAGATATGTGTCTTGCAAATACTTTCTCACTGTGAGAAAAATTTATCATTTTAAATTATGAATTCAAAAGAAAAATGGTTTGCATTTTTATTTTCTTAAAAGTATCATTTAAGAAGCAAAAGCTTTTCATTTTAACAAAGTCCATTTTAGTCAAACTTTTTCCTTATGACTAATATTTTTGTTTTGTTTTCTTCCAAGAATCATTTGTTCCCTGAGGCCCAAAGGGGTTTTTCAAAAACACAATTGATTTCTGTGTTCTAACTTTTTATGATTCCACATTGCTTTATTCAGTTCTTCTCATTATCTTTTTGTACCTTTCTTAGAATGTTATTCATAGATAATCTTCATCTCTGTAAATAGGAAAAAATGTCATGTCTTTAGCCAGTTTTAATATCAAGTTAATGCTAGTCTCAGAAAATGAGTTTAGAAGCATTTTCTAGTTTCCAAAAGTTTGTATAAGATTGACATTTTTTTTTCCTTGAATGTTTAATGGAATTCAGCGAAGTCATGTAGGTATAAAGTTTTCTTTATGAAAACATTTTTGATTGTAGAATCAAATTCTTTAGTAAATATAGATCCATCAGCTTTTTTATTTCCTCTTGAAGTAATATTTTTGCATATTGTATCTTTCAGAGAATGTATCCATCTCTTCTGCATTATTAAATGAATTAGAATAAATTCTTCCATTATTCTGTCCTTAAAATCTGTAGGCTCTTTAGTGAGTTCCTTTTCATTCCTGATATCAGAAAATTATATTTCCTCTTTATATTTCCATAATTTGACTCACTAGGAGTTTATCATTTTTAACAATATTTTCAAAGAAGTAACTTTTGGTTTGTTAATCTTCTCTTTTTCATTGATTTCTGCTATTTGTTATTACTTTATATTCACTTTGGGACTATTTTGTTATTTTCTAAATTCTTATGATAGATATATAGAAAAGCTTTTAAACCTATTTTGAACTTAGATTTAAATTTTATAATCACTGCTTTGTCTTTTGCATATGATGCCTTTTTATAGATTATTTAAAAGTGCTAATTCATTTTGTCAAAAATTCACTGGAAAAGAAATTAAGATGAAAAGTGAGACTATTTCAGTGATCAGTTTGCAGACCAGTAAGACTACAGTTTTTGGAACAAAATGAAAGTACACTCTGAAGAAACAGAGGGCCTGGTTTATATAAAGTTCCAGTCAGGTTTCCACTCTTGTCTGCTATGCAAATGAAGGATGTAAACATACTCAGACCCAATTGGCTGATTATAGATCACAGCTCATTGGTCAGGTCTGGGTAGCAAAAGGAGACTTTTGGGAGACGGTTTATCATGGCAGCCATAGCAAGAAGATGCTAGGGTGAGGATCCAAGGAGTTTGTGGTTAATCCAGGAACACCACTGAATATATATGTGACACCCCTTCCTACCTTTACCTGCCACATCATCAAATGGCTTCCTTTTAGAATTTAGGTCAAATTAGCCACTTTAGAGATTCAACTTTTCTTAAAGCTCACAATTATTCAAACATTTGGGAATTTTTAGGTATTTTGGTATTACCAATTTATAATTTTACTCTATTAGGTCAGAGGTTATACTCTATCAGTGCCCAGACTTCTGAAATTGTTTGAACTTATTGGAGATTTCAGCATATGGCCTATCTTTAGTTCATGTGCCATTGAAACAAATATGTATTGCATGATTGTTGGGTAAAATTATTTGTAAATGTGAATTAGGTGAAGTTAGCAGATAGTGGTTTTTTAATGATTATATGCTCTAATTATGTAAGTTTTGGAGGATAGGTTTTGTGAAAATCAAAGCTTTAATAGTAGCTATAATTAACAATTTTTTTCATTATAAGCAATAACAAGGAACGTTTTAAGAAAAAATGAAAGTTCTGGCCTGGGGTTGTGGCTCAGCAGTGGATTCCTCACCTAGCACATGCAAGAACCTGAGTTTGATCCTCAGTACCACATAAAAATAAATAAAAATAAAGGTATTGTGTCCAACTACAACTAAAAAATAAATATTTTTTAAATGAAAGCTCTGTCCTAAGAAATAAAATAAATTAAATATAATATCATGTGTTTTTTTAAAATTTAATTCATTATATATGACAACAGGGTGCTTTACAATTCATATTACACATATAGAGCACAATTTTTTGTATCTCTGGTTGTATAAAAGTAATCATATCCTTCATGTCTTCATACATGTACTTAGGATAATGATGACCATTGCATTCCACTGTCTTTCCTACACTATACCCTCTGTCTTTCTTTCCCTCCCCTTTTCCCCTTTGCCCTATCTAGAATTCATTTAATCTTCCCATCTCCCCACCCCTTGCAGCACATTATGGATCAGCATCCTTAAATCAGAAAAACCATTTGGAATTTGGATTTTGGGATTGGCTAATTTTACTTACCATTATATTCTCCAGCTCCATCCATTTACTTGCAAATGCCATGATTTTATTCTCTTTTAATGCTGAATAATATTACATTGTGTATATATACCACATTTTGTTTATGCATTCATCTACTGAAGGGCATGGAGGTTAGTTCCACAGTTTAGCTATTGTGAATTGTGCTGCTATAAACATTGATGTGACTGTGTCCCTGTAGTATGCTATTTAAAGTCCTTTGGGTATAGACCGAGGAGTGGGATTTCTGGGTCAAATGGTGATTCCATTCCCAGTTTTCCAAGAATTCTCCATACTGATTTTCATATTGGCTGCACCAATTTGCAATCCCACCAGCAGTGTATGAGTGTGCCTTTTTCCGCACATCCTCACCAATACTTACTGTCATTTGTATTCTTAATAGCTGCCATTCTGACTGGAGTAAGATGAAATCTTAGAGTAGTTTTGATTTGCATTTTTCTAATTGCTAGAGATGATGAACATTTTTTCATATATTTGTTGATTGATTGTATAACCTCTTCTGAGAAGTGTCTGTTCAGTTCCTTAGACCATTTATTGATTGGGCTATTTAGGGGTTTTTTTGGTGTTAAGGTGTTTGAGTTCTTTATATAGTCTAGAGATTAGTGCTCTATTTGACATGTGTGTGGTAAAAATTTGCTCCCATTCTATAGGCTCTCTATTCACCTTGCTGATTGTTTCTTTTGCTGACAAGAAGCTTTTTAGTTTTAATCCATCATATTTATTGATTCTTGATGCTAATTCTTGTACTATAGGAGTCTTTAATAAGTTGGGCCTAATCCAACATGATGGAGATTAGGATCTACTTTTTCTTCTAATAGATGCAGTATCTCTGGTTTAATTTTTTGGTCTTTGATCCACTTTGAGTTGAGTTTTGTGCATGGTGAGATATAAGGGTTTAATTTCATTTTGTTGCATATGGATTTCCAGTTTTCCCAGTGCCATTTGTTGAAGAGGCTATCTTTTCTCCAATGTATGTTTTTGGTGCCTTTGTCAAATATAAGATAGCTGTAATTATGTGGGTTAGTCTCTGTGTCCTCTTAGCAGATACTGTTTTTCACATCTTCTGTATGCTTAATCTATTAACTACTGACAAACAATAATTTTTAAAAATCTCCAATGAGTTGATTTCTTTAGTTCTGTCAGTTTTAGCTTCATGTATTTTGAATTTCTGTCATTAATGAGCATGTATTTAGAATTGCTATGTCTTTCTAACAGATTGTATTTTTACAATTATACAATTTTCTTCTTTAAGTAATCCTTCTTTGCTTTGCAGATCATTTTATTAAGACATTCTCATCAACTTTCTGTTCACATGAGGGAATATTACCAATCATTTTTGTTTCAGTACATTTATACTAAATATTCTCGCTTCTAATTTGAAATGCACATAAAATAAGTGGACATTACTTTTAAATACAATCTGATAAGCTTTCCCTTTAGTTGCATTATTTGATCCATTTATATTTAATGTACCTGTTGGTATTTTTATGTTTAAGATAAATATTGCTCTGTGCATATGTGTTTTCTGTTTGTCCTTTCCATTTTCCCTTCCTCTGTCATTCCTTTAGTGTCGTCCTTTAGGTTAGCTAAAAAACTTTTAAATTTTATTAAATTTTATCATTTTTTATTAAATTTTATTTCTTCTCTTGATTTTTTGACTATTTCTGCTTTATTGTTTTTAGTATTTGCTTTAGGATACATAACATTTAACTCTAACTTATTAATGTTTCTTAACTTCATTTTGTACCATTTCTCATTTTCTCCCACTTCTCTTTTCCAATTGTTTTCCAAGTCACACGTTTAATTGTCTGACATCTGTACAACTCCTTCCATGTAACTATCTCTCTCAGTAGTTTGCGCTATTATTATCATTTCTTTTACTTCCATGTACGATATAACCTCACCTTACAATGATATTTTAAAATATTATTGTAAATATCATTTTCAATATCATTCTAAGTTGTCTTTGAAAGAAATTATACCAAGAAAAAAAAACTATTACATGTACCCAGATATTTTTTAATCTTTGTTATTTATTCATTCCTCTGAGATAGACAGACTCCCATCAATTTTCACCAGCTTTGAGTTTTATTTAGAATCATTTCCCTTTAGCCTGTAGTAAATCTTTGGTCTGCTGTCAGTGCATTCTCATAGCTTTCTTAAAATGTATATATTTCACTCTTGTTTTTAAAGCACATCTTTCCTGAATGTAGAACTCTGGGTTGACAGTCTTATTTTGTTTCAGAACTTTAATGACATTTTTCTGTTGTTCTCTGGCCTCCATTTTTTTCCTATGGGGAAGTCTACATAGACTTATACATCTTATACATTCTCTTATACATCTTTATCTCTAATTATACAACTTTATTCCCTTATACATATTTATCTCTAATTATATTCAAGATCCTTTTTTTCCTTTTAATTTTTAGTGACAATATGCCTAAGGGTAGTTTTCTTGTATTTTTCCTGGTTGGGGCATGCTGAGATTTTTGAATCTATTTATCAGTGTTTTAAAATCAAATTTGAGAAATTTCTGTCTCTATTTCTTCAAATATTTTTCTTATCCTTTCTTATACTCTTGTCCTTCTGTTATTCCAATCACTCATACTTTAGACTACTTTATATTGTTCCACAGGTCCCTGAAATTGTTCTTTTTTTTTCTTTTCCAATAATTTCTACTGGCCTCATTTTAAGTTCAATAACCTGTAATTTTCTTTTAATCTGTTTCCAATATACTGTGAATTTTTCACCTAGTAAATTTTTCATTTTGATCATCATATTGTTCCATTCAAGAATTTCTTTTTATATAAAATTTCTGTTTTTCTTCTGTTCAACTATAAGTGATAAGATAACTAAACTTGTATTAAGCTATGTTTTTGTTGTTGTTCTGGGGATTGAACCTTGGAACTCGTGCTTGGTAGGCAGGTGCTACATCTCCATTCCTGTCTGAGTTTGTATAGTTTTTAGTTTTAGGTGGATACAATATCTTTATTTTATTTTTATATGGTGCTAAGTATTGAACCTAGTGCCTCACACAAGTTCTCTACCACTTGAGCCACAACCCCAGCCCCTATCTGAGCTTTTTTACACTGTTAGATTGTGTTGTTTTGGAAGCCTAACGTGTTTCCTAGAGTCTTCTGATTGACAAATCCCCAAATTCTGTCTCCCCTGTAGATCTTGATGAGTTGTGGTTTTAGAATTTGTGAAGATGGACATAATGGAAGACTTACTTTAAGCTCTGGCCCTTCCTTCTAAGGTATCTCAGCATTGTCAATATTGTGTATTACCATGGCTTTTCCCACCTGGTTGAGCCGGCTCTGCTTGGTCTCTGTATCTCTGGCTCTTCTCCCGGCAGCAGCAGCAGCAGCAGTTCTCTGGTTAGGCTTGTGTATTGTTCTGCACTTGCACAGCTGAACCCTGAGCAAAAGACTTGTGGGAAGCACATGTTCAGATCTTGAATCTGCTTTTAACCACACTCTGGCAGCTCTGTCTCTGTCCCAGCCATTCAGTTTTCAGTGGCTTGAACCAACTCAGACTCTGCAATCTGCCTGTTCATATCAGCAAACTGCAGTGCCTGGACTCCAACCCCCTGTGCTGCAACCAGGAAACTGTCTCCAGGCAGAATTCCAAGATAATTATGGGCCTCACCTCAGGGGTTTCTCTTCTCTCAGGTATTACATTCTTATACTTCCTGTTGTCCATCTCCTGGAAATTATGTCCTCATAAACTTTGTCTAGTTGTTTATGGAAGAAAGCCTGATCCAGTTGACATCCCTAAATTCTCTTTAAATTCCTTTTATTCTTTTTTCTCCTTACTCCTCAGGTGTTAATTTTCTATCATTCATTGCCTTTTTAAATTATTTCTATTTTTAGAGCTATTTATTTTTTTACCTATTTTGTAAAGTATTTAGTTTATCCACCCTGCAAACGAAACTTCTAGACTAAAAGTGAATAGAAGTAACAGAAAGAAAATGGCATGTAACCCAAGACACCCAGGAAATACAAGCTATACAAACTGCTTTTTTTCTTCCTGCAGCCCATTTGCCCAAATCAGAGAAAACTGACAAATCAGAAGAAACCACTGGAGGGCCATTGCAGATTAAGTCAGGGAGACAAAGGAGTGAAATTTTCTTCTTCCATATCGACATCTACTTTACTGAGTGTGATCTTCATTTTGGCATCTGAGTTTCCGTACAGATCTACACAATATCCCAGTGAGGAGCTATTTATCTTTACACTTAATGTAAAAGTTAGTTCCCTTCTGAATTTGTATTTATTTGATTTAAAAATGAAAAAAAAACACAAAGGAACTGAAATGAAATATATGCTTCTATGTTTTATAAAGATAAATAATTTGTGGTATTTATAAAACATAAGCAACAACTAATATTTTTTCAGCTTATAAATATCTAAAAGCTATTGGTATGAAATGCTTCTAAATCTTTAAGTACATGTCAGTTTTCTCAAATTTACAGCTAACATTCACTTACGAAGATATTCATGACTTTAACTCTGGTTTCAAAAATAAAAATAATAAATACCATATATTCTATATTGTTATCGTTATCTTTTATCCCTTTGTTATTGAATGTTCATGTCAACAATCAAAATCTAAATGAGAGAAAAACCATAATTAAATGCTTTAATATCTATTTAATTTGAAAATTCTCTTAAAGATTCCTTGTCAGGTAATAATGTATAAATAGAACCTCTTTATGAGAACAAAGGTTGTGTTTAAGCAAACAGTGCCTTTTATGAGATTTTCCTTGCCATTAGTTTGGTCTTCTAACTAATGGAAATAAAATGATCATTGCAGTGAGCTGGGCGCCTGGGCTGAGTTTAGTCCCCAGGGGCATGGGTCAGGGCCTTGTTGAGCTTTGCGGTACGTCTGGTGGAACCAAGTGAGTCATCCTTCATAATATGTTCAGTATCTGCGAGCCTTGGGACCAGGAGTCTGCTGACAGACCTGTTACTTGTTCTCTCAAGTAACAGAAATCAGCCTTTGAATTAAGAGTTATTAATGACACGCATTAAGCATCAGCTGTCATTTTCTCCAGGGAAGGGAAATCTCATGGACGATTTGCAGAGTGTACCTCATTTGTTGTGTTAAATGTCTTTTAATAATGAATGATGGCTTACTTTTAAGTTTTATTCAAGATTCATGAATTTGAATTAAATTCTGTGTTATAAAGAAAAGATGTTTTGGTTAAGTGCTGTAATAGAACAGGAAAAAACCCCACAATTTAAAATATGTAATGACATCATTAAAAAAATCGTGATCTTGTGGAAATGATGTCCTTATTCCTCCTGGCTGAATTTCAGTGCAGAAAACATAGCGTGGCTTTGATGTCTCTTTGAAAAATAGAAGAATAATGGAAGGCAAATGGCTTCATATTTTCAGAATTTTTTTTAATCCATTTTTCTGTTTTGTTGTTTTTTTATTAATTCTGTAATCACCAGCCACACAATCCAATTTACAGTAGTTTAAACTTTAGATTTCATTTCAGTAAGTAAGAAGTATACTTCTGAATGAATCTGTCCCTTTTTAGTACTCACTCCATGTCCTTTAAGGAGTCCTTGCAGTGTGCCCCCCACCTCTCTCTCTCTCTTATTTTTTTGAATTTGTTTTCCCCACATTTTTTAATTGGTGCATTATAATTGTACATACTGATGGGGATTTGCTCTTACATATTTTTACAAGCACACAGTACCCAATATTACAGTATACTTTGGCCACTATAACTTACCAGCACTTTCCCCCTCTCTCCCTACCCCCCACCCTTTGATGCCTTCTCCTGTCCTAATCTCCCTTTGATTTTCATGAGATCTGTGCCCGTCTTTCTTTTCCTTTTTTCTCTGTAGCTTCTGCATATGAGAGAAAGTATATGACCCTTAACCTTTGAAGTTTGATTTATTTCACTTAACATAATGGTCTCTAGTTCCATCCATTTTCCTACTGATGACATAATAATAAATACTAGAGAAGATGTGGAGAAACACACTGTTGGTGGGATTGTAAATTTGTACAATCACTATGAAGATTAGTTTGGAGACTCCAGAAAAGACTAGTCATTTTTGTATGCCTAAGTAAAACTCCATTATGTATATATCCACATTTTCTTTATTCATTCATCCATGGATGAACACCTAGGTTGGTTCCATAGTTTGGCTATTGTGAATGGTGCAGTTATAAACAAGGATGTGCATGTATCCCTGTAGTATGATGACTAATTATCCAGAATAAATTCCAAAGAGTGGTATAACTAGGTCATATGGTGATTTCATGCATAGCCTTTTGAGGAACCTCCACACTGATCTCCATGGTGGTTGTACTAATTTACTATCCTGTAAACAGTGTAAAAGTATTCCTTTCTCTCCACATCCTCTCCAGAATTTATTTTTGTTTGTATTCTTAATGATGCTTACTGTGTGTTTCTATACTCATCCCTCTACCCTTACCTCACCCCATGAAGTCATTACCTGATTATCATGTCTTAGCTTCAAACTAGATCTTGTTGCTGATGTCCACAGTACTGTTTCAGTCCTTCCTAGGTCATAGGCCATTTCATTTTGACCTCTTATTTTCTTTGTCCTATCATCATTTGTTACACCAGTTTTCACTTTGCCCTCTTAGTATCTTTGATCTGTCATGCAGTTAGATAATGTATGATGAGGACTTAAAAAATAATTTTTACTACTAACTCATGTTTCACTGCTGCAACAGATTATTCAGCAGAAAAAAAATCTCTTTAGAAACCTTTATGATAGGCCAAACCTGAACGACACTGGCCATCTTTGCAAAACATCTACAAACTTAAGATATGTTCTATAATTAGTTGTATTTTAAATCCTTGAAGTTTTCTGAGACCTAGCTTCTTTTTAAGTTGCATTAAGTGAAAATACACTTTTTACAGTGAAGATGTGATTAAGGGTGAGTGGTGATTCATGATTCCAGAGGTTAGCTACTCTTAGTGAACAATTAGGAATTTTGCAACTGGCCTCTCCCCATTGGATGGAGACAGTTCTGGTAAACACACGGCTAGAAAGAGACGTTCCTACATTTGCTTAAAAACATTTTGGGGGAAGTAAATGGTGAATAACTGGAAGGTAAAGTATATGAAGATTCCCAGTCATTCATACCGTTCAAGTTTCTTATCAGGGTAGATACTACCTCATTGGTAGAAATAAAGTCCTGATGCCATGGGTTGGAAGTGACTTTGTGAACTCCTCAGATCAGGATGCAATTTTGGGGTTCTCATCAGCTTCCATCATTCTTATTTTATTTATAAATCAAATCCTTTCATTCCTTCATCTACAACCAAGGTTCAGGTTGCCTGGCATTTCTGGAGCTGTCTCCTCTTGATCTGATTTCTGTCTATGTCACCTTTGTGCTCTTGACTCCAGTCTGAAGTATCCCCAGGCTTTGTTGGCACTCAAATGCCTCAGGAGGACAGTGGACTTAGATCTCAACGGTGTAGTTTCTCTGATGGAGACTGGGACTGACTAAGGTTGGAAGCTGTAAATATCCATGGATGTGCCTGGCTGTGGAGTCTGGGTGCCTGGATAGATCACAGTCCTTTCTGTATGGAAGGTGTTTCTATCAGGCTCCTGGGATCTACATGAAACTGAAGGGAATAAAAGCCACCGGCAGCCAGAGCCTCACAGACTCTTCGGTCTTCATTGAACTCGGAATCATAAGTGGGTTACAATTTTTCAGTTTTTATTTGATGTGAGGCCAAATGACTGTTCCATGTGAAACCAAAACGTTGTTTTCCTTTTCTTAAATATAAAAATGTCTTTACATTTCTACAGTGTATTACTAAAAAAAAAAAAGAAAGAAAAGAAAAAGAAAAATCTTAATCTGACATGACATTACATTTTATTTAATAGTAAATGGTTTTTTAAATTGTTCCCCCCAAAAAAGTTCTCTCCTGAATCCTCAATTTCCCTTCTTTTACAAGTAGAGTTCTATTTTGGGTTAGGCTAATAGTGAGAGTTTAGGGAGAAACTGCCAGAACATCTGTGATATGGTGGCTGTTTTTTGTGTTGCCAGAGCTTAGCTGTTGCTAAGGAAGTCTAAGAAAACAGTGGCGGCTACTCATATTTTATTGAACACTCTGCACATGAATTCTGATTCTAGCTAGAAGATGGGGTGCTTTATTGCGAACAGAATGACTTTCCAACCTGGAACTTGGCCCCATGTACTCCATAATGCTGATATCAATTCTGACATTCAGATAATTTGGGGGGCATGAAAAAAAAGTTATCAGATAAGATATACATACTCTATATGTACAACCATCAAATTATATCTAACACCCAATTGGAGGGTTCTAACTATCATCATTGAAGATCCATGAGTGCTTGTTCCTATTTCATGGCATCAACTTACTTTTTAAAATAACTTTACCATAAACGTTTGAATCTGTAAGAATTATGACAAGTCTGCAGATGTCTGCAATTCATGAAGATTGAATTATGCCCTGTGTGATCCTCAATTACGTTTTCTCTTAATTTTTAAAATTTTAATTTGTAGCAAAATTGCACATAACATAAAATTTACCATCTTAGTCACTTTTGGTTGTGCCGTTCAGTACTGTTAAATATGTGCCCATTGTATACCATTCTCTGAAACTTTTCTATTGCCTATTGAACTCTATCTGTATCAAGCAACTCCTGTTCTCTTGTGTCCCCAGCCTCTGGCAACCCCCATTCTCCTTTCTGGCTCTGTGAATTTGAATAATTATGAAGTATTTCTCTTTTTGTCATAGCCTATTTTATTTAGTATGATGTTCTCATGGTTCATCCCTGTGGAAGCATGTCTCAGAATTCCCTTCGTTTTTTAAAGGCTGAATGCAATTTTCTTTTGACCCAGTCAGCGTTATGCTCATGTGTATGCTATATAAGCTATTGTTGGTTGATTTCCATTGTTATGTTACATCGTATATAAATGCACCATAACATATTTATCCATTCTGGTTTTTTTCCGGGGCTTTTTTTCCCAGGGTGTTTTGTTTTGTTGCTCCATAATCAATGCTTCTAGAATGGTCTTATTCATGTCATCTTATTTATACCTGTGCAAGAGTTTTTCTAAAGTATGAGCCTAGTAAATGAGGGCTAGAGAATGTAAGAATTATGACAAGTAATTGCTAACTTTGCTAGATAATGCCAAATTGATGCTCAAAATGTTTGTGCTGATTTACATTCCTGTTTGAGAGTCCTCATCTCACTTGGTTACCACTTGGTATCACTGGAATTTTCAATGTCTACCAATCTGTTGGGTACAAAATAGTATCTCATTGTCATTTGAATTTGCATTTCCCTAATTGCTAATGGAGTTGGAGCCTTTTCTTGTGTGTCCGACTTGAATCTTTGAATCTATTTTGGATTAAAGGGAAGAGAGATAAATCAAAGGAAAGAGACAGAAAGTACTTCCTATCAAACTCTTAAATCTGGAGCTATTACTCTGCAATTGACCATAACTCTGGCAGCTTTTCTCCCATTGGAGCAGTTTAAATATACAAAATGAGCTCTGCCCTTAAGTTCTCTCCTCAATGACTTCTATTCTGATACTGCACAGAATCTTTGAATGAAAGGGGTCATGTGCTCTCAGAGCCAGTCCAGTGGACACTTCAAAGGACCAGTGTCTAAGTTTTTTGACTGAAAGATAAGTATGTGTATGTATATATGTAATAAACCACATACAATGTTTCATAAAACAATCCAAAGACTTACTAGGAATAATACAGTTTCATGTTTTGACTTTGATTTATTCCATTTTCTTTCTCTTCCTTTCCCCTCTTTCTTTTCTCTTGCTCCATTTCCCTTCTTCCCTCCTCCTTTCCTCCCTGCTTCATTTTCTTCTCTCACTCCTTCCTTCCTGATTACCACCAACCAGATTGATTTCACAGTCCACACACGGGACGGTTCCTAGTGGACAGTACAGCACCAGGCAGTGTTCTGGCTATTTGTGAGAGCTTCCCTGGAATTTATTGCCCACAAACCAAGGATGTGATAACTAAGAGAGTTCCAAACAGTAATGAATCACTGTTTGTTTATCACAGAACATTCAATATTAATATGGGTGATCCTTAGATATTCATGTAGGTTACAAAAATGGAGAACTTCCTTTTACAAAGTCTATATTTTTTTTCAGTTTTTAGATACAACATGTGCTGGAATTATAGAATTAACCTCATTCTGCCTTATAAAACAGTGGTCTGTTACCCACTGAAGTGGAAGGTCCTTGATGGCAGGAGAGGTGTGGTCATCACCTTGGTGACATCTGGTCTGGTGTGAAGGTGGGGAGGTGAGAACAGTCTGCAGTTAGGGAAAGACTTGATTTAAATTTCAACTGTACCCACCCCCAGTTATTGTGGACCAGATAAGTTATGAGGCTTCTCTATCCTTTCTTGACTCACCTGGAAAATGAATTAATATTACACATACATAAAGTTTCTGTGGGCATTAAATAAAATAAAGTTTGTAGAAGTATACATGGTATCCCAACTATTATGACTATTAATAGTTTTTATTTAATAAATGTTCACTTGGCTTTTGCCCATCTTGTTCTAATATTTATATAAGTATAATAATAAGAATTGATATTTATTGAATGCTTGTGTCAGACATAAAAGCTTTCCACAGATGACTTCTCTTTAGTTACAACCTAATAAAGTAATTATAATGATTATCTAGTTGACAAAATTGAGACATAAAAGTCAGGTTAACTTGCTCAGGATCTCACTGCAAGGGTTGGAACAAAGAAGTCTGGTGTCAGCATCTGTCTTTACCATTACACTATGCTGTTTGATAATTTAAGGAACTGTTTAAAGTTCTTAATTACCATCTTTCATTTCAATTGGCTTCAAGTTTGAAACATCTTTGATATTGCTCCTCAGAAAAGAAAATACGCTGATATAAAGCAGAAGCCAAAGCCTATGCCCAAGAACATAGCATAAGAAAGGGTGTAAAAATGTTGCAAAACCAACCTTATGTTGGAAATCAAACGTTCAACTCCAAAATCTAACTTGTGACTTGGGTTGAACCCTTTTGGGAATCTTCTCTAATAATGACCTATTATTAACCAATTAAGGACTGAGTTGTGAATAAGCCAGAATGCTTGGATATGTCAAAATCAAGCATGAAAGTACGATTTTAGGCAAAGACAGAATTTTGAATCTAGAGTGAGGTAGAATGCAAATTTCTCTAGCATTTCTGTTCTCAGTTCTGTGTGTGCACGCTCATGCGTGTGTTGGGGTCCATCTTTTCATCTGGCCATGAAAAGAGTTGTGTTTTTCATCTTGGCTAAAAAGCATTGCAAAGCAAACATCTCATAGAGATGGGCAAAAAGTCTGGTTGGATGGATGTAAATCATTACCGATCCTGGAAACACCCTGAAGAATACCTCACCCTCCTAAGGGCTGAGGTGAAGCTTCTGGTGTCTGATTTATTCTTTATATATCACAAACTTATGCATGAATGTAGGAAGGAGGGTATGGATGTCACGTTGAGCTCCAGCGCCATTCTATAGCAGTGCTTTAAATGTGACATCAGATGGCAGGCAAGGCTGTGCATGACACGATCCCATACCAATCAGTCCAAACATGTTGCACAAGTGCTCATTACAATTTCATTTTTCTGGGACCAACATGATGGGGTGTTGAGTTCAGGAAAATTAAGACAGGAGAACAGAAACCCTCAGCTGACCTGCAGTCTGGGTGTGGTAGCTGAATTGTCCCCTTGATTTGCCAAAGGACTCTGCAAGCTCAGTGCATCATAAGGTAAAATTAGATTTTTACAGATTAGAGGGTAGCATGGAAGGAGAAAGTGAGCAAAAACTCACTCAAGGTGTAACTGAAGTTATAGCACAAAGAGAAAGCCTTGGGGACCAGAGAATGTAATGACCACAGACATATGCAAGTAAGGTGGAACAGTTGAGCCTGAGCCAATTTCAGTGAAAGCTTTATAGTCCCTTTGCATGGTTATAAAAGAATATACATGTGTAGAAAAAGGAAGTAAGGTGATTCTTGTCATTAGCCTACACACATACTAGAAATGAGGATGCAGATAAGGAAGTTCCTCCTCCATCTCCTTGGATATTATTTCATTTATAAAATGAAATAAATTTGATCCTTGATATTTTTCCTTTAAACTATCAATGGTAAACATTCATTTCTATTAGATGTTGGTGGTTCTTTGATTAAATATTAGGAAAAAAAGTTTCTTAAAAAGTCTTATAAGGGTGAAAAAGTATTATCTTTTTCTCACCCATCCCAAGATGTACAACTGACACCCCATAACAAAGATAGATTAGCAAGAGAAAAGCAGAACAAATATATTTCATCAAAGGTTTTCAAGACACAAGAGACTCCAGACATGAAGACATGAAGACACTCATACACACACACACACACACACACACACACACACACACACACAGGGAAAATTATGTCTTAGTGTGCTTGGGTTTAATGAAGAGTACCATGTGGTGTTATTGGAGTACAGAGGAGGAGTGATCTGACCGGAGCAGAGTAGGCAAACTTAGCAAGGCCCCCTTAGTTCTGATTCTTCATGTACTTTGTCTTCATTCCTTTTCTCTAGGCATACAACAAGGCACCTGTCACAGGGGGATCTTATGAGAGGTAGGTCAGAGAATTCGTTTAGGTTACCTACACAGAAAGAGGACCTTCTTCTACAGTTTTTTTTTTCCAATTTCCAAGGTATCATGATTTGGGGGTAGTATTTCTTATACCCCATCCATCACTTTTTAGTCCCAGAACTTGGGGACAAGTATAGCTTCCCTTCTATTAAACAAAGGAAAAATGATTCCACATAGTCAGCCACATAGCTTTAGATTGTCAAGAGGTGGCAAACTAATTTGCACCAAGTTTTGGATTTCTGTGCTAGCATATACAAGTTCATGACCGCAGAGTTCTTGAAGTAGACGTGATATTTCTGTGTGTTCCCAAATAGTTTTGTTCAGCATCCTCTACCCCAAAGAAACAGTAACCTAGAAGAGTTTTACAAAGTGAAAGACTTTTTTTGTTATGAGTCTGCAATTGGATGATGAGCCATTGTTGTTTTCAAAGAACATGCTGAATGTAAATGCTACTGGTATTTAAGATGCTCCATCAAAAAGGAAATATTGCGTGTACATTGCCTGTAATAATATGAGAAACACAGTGGGTACCCAGTGTACAGGTATTTGATGGTGAATATGAGGGAATGAGAAGGAGCATCCTTAACTCTAGTCCACCTATATTGTATCATGCTACCATGGGTCTTCTGTGTGGGTTTAGCAACATGATCTGTACTGATACTTTCAATAGCGATAATTTACATTAAAGAGATTGTTATATTTGATAAACTTTTTCCTATTTGTCAGAATAGGCTTAAGCTTGCTGTGCTTAAAAAAAAATTATTCTTGGCTTAGCAAAATAAAGGTTTACATCTCATTCATACAAAGCCAGCTGCAGTCTCCAGTGCATCTGTCAGGGGTCACTTTTGCTTAGGGCATTAATGTACCAGGGTAGACTACAGAGTCCTCAGAGTGGGCAAAGGAGAGACCAAAAAAACTATGCTTCCACCTGAATGTGACATCTACTCCTTCAGCTCATATTTCACTAGCCAGAGTAAATCACATGACCACATCTAACATCACGGGGAAGGTACATGCAATCTTTCTCTTTTGTTCTTTGTTTCTTTCTTTTTTTTTTGTTTATTGGGGTTTTTTTAGATATATGTGGCAGTAGAGTGTATTTTGACATATTATATATACATGAATATAACTTATTGTAATTAGGATTCCATTCTTGTGGTTTATCATGATATGGAGTTACACCAGTCATATATTCATACGTAAGCATAGGAGAGTTTTGCCTGATTCATTCTACTGTCTTTCCTATTTCCCTCCCCACTGCCTTCTCTTCATTTCCTTTTGTCTAATCCAATCAACTTCTATACTTCCCCTCAGTACCTTCCCTTGTTATGGGTTAGCATCCACATATCAGAACATTCAAACTTTGTATTTTGGGGACTGGCTTATTTCACTTAACATGATGGCCTCTATTTACCAATAAATGCTATAACTTTATTCTTCTTTATGGCTGTTCCAATGTGTATATATACCACCTTTTATTTATCCATTCATCTGTTGGAGGGCACTTAGGTTGGTTTCATAGCTCAGCTTTTGTGAATTGAGCTTCTATAAACATTGGTGTGGCTATGTCATTGTAGTATGCTGATTTTAAGTACTTGGAGTATATACTGAGGAGAGGGTAACTTGGTCAAATGGTGGTTCCATTCCAGATTTTCTGAGAAATCTCCATACTGCTTTCCAGTGTAGACACACCAATTTTCAGTCCCACCACCAATGTATGAGTGTGCCTTTTCCCCAACATCCTCACTAACATTTATTGTTGATTGTATTCTTTATAATTGCCATTGGGACTAGAATGAGATGGAATCTCAGTGTAGTTTTAATTTGCATATCTCAGTTGCTAGAGATGTTAAATATTTTTTCGTATATATGTTGACCATTCTTATTTCTTCTTCTGTGGATAGGCACATGCATCTTGTGACCTAGAAAGAAATGAGAAATGAAATTGTTGTGAGCAACTATAATGTCACCAGATCTACATTATTTACCATTTAGTCTTCCAAGGAGCTCTATGAAGGGCAAGATTTTTTTTTATCTTGTTTTGTAGGTAAGATGAGAATGAATCAAAAAAGTTAAATAACTTTCCTAGTCACCCAGCTTTTAAGAAATGGGCCAGCATTTGACTTCAGTCCTCTAATTCTAAATCTTTTCTTTACATCTACCACAGTGATGGACTCCATTGCTGAGAGTATATATTTGGAGGCAGAGTTCACATTTCATTGAGTTGTTTGCAGAGTAACCACCACATTGCCATGTGTAGAGTTGTACCTAACCTATCAGTACGTAGTCTGCTATCTGAAACTGATGTGAGGGAAAGGGCAGTTTATTATTTTGATACAGTGAATGTTCCTAGATACAGTGAGGGGAAAAATCTGCCCAGGACCCTGAACACATATTTGCTGAGTTGGCCTAGACAAGATGATCAGGGAGGTAGACATCTGTCTCTCCAGGTTGCCCCGCTCATGGACCAGCCCTCAGTGTGTCCTGTCTCATGTCCTGCCCCATAGCCAGGGAGCCTACAGAGGAAATTTAGGTGGTAACTGGCCTTCCTTCAGTGGCCTAAAGTTTTGTTTCCATTTTGGATATGACAGTAGATCCTCAGAAAGTTTTGTGCACTTGCTGAAGACCATAGAGCTAAGAGAGGTGGGGAGGGATAAACCTGAGCTCTTCCATCCTCAGGCAGACTCCTTTCAGAACAGCTACTGCTTCTGCAAAGGGCACCACAAGGTGCTTTGCACAGACTTCTGAGAGTAGACAAGAGGTAGGAAGATGGGACCTTATTGCATCCATCTGCTGGACAGAGCCCATTCTCAAATGGAAAGAGGAGGAATGGATAACTCCATCATTCATCAAACTATCATTACCATCTTCCAACAACTTCAAAACATTGACCAGCAAATATGAGCCATTACCTCAAAGTCCAAAGCTGAGATTGCCACAGTATGGATGTGAGTGCACATGGGTATTCTCTAGTCTGTGTTGCCTTCACAAAATACCTCAAAATGAGTAGTGTATAACAAATAAATTTCTTTTATCTTGATTATGGAGACTGGGATGTCCAAGACCAAAGTACGGGCAGATTCTAAGTCTGGTGAAGGTAAATCTCTTCTTCCAGGATAGTGCTTTACTGTTGTGTCCTCACCTGGAAAAGCAGAAAGGCCCAGCTAGTTCTGTCAAGTTGTGATGTACAAGGATGAATCTCATACACAAGGGGAGAGCCCTCATGGCCTAATCACCCCTTAAAGGCCTTACCTCTTACTATTAAATTTCAATGTGAGTATTCAAAGGGGGCTTCAATAATCAAACCATAGCAAGCAAGCATGCATGGACACACACACACACACACACACACACACACACACACACCACAAATACATAATCCAGGCTTTTCCCATAACCTTATGATCCTAATGTCTCTGTTACTCATTACTTTTTTAGAATAACTATATGTGAAATGGAATGCGTTTCAGCACAAAATTAAAAGTGGAGAAAGATATTATTTTTGGTAGATGTTTAGGGTTTTGATACACATAATTTTAGTATTTTATTTGAGATAAAACCATAATTAAGTTGAATTATTACTTTGATTTATGCAAAGTTGTCCTAGATACCAAAAGTACTTCATAAGGTTCCTGGATTGTAATATTTTATAGAATCATGTCTAGGAAAATGGTGCTGGGTACACTGCTTAAGAAAATTGAGCATCTCCAAGACTGAATTCCCAACATGGATTTGGTTTCATAAGCCTGAGCATGTGGGAGCACTGTGTAGGGCAAGGCAGGCAAAACTGCAATGTGGTTACTGGAGCTTCCACGGCTGTGTGGACATCACCAGAGAATACAGACGAGGCCTTGCAGTGGGGCTAATGAGGCATCCCTCCATCCTTGCTAAATTTTTTATAATTAATAATAATATAGACCTCTGCCACCATGACAGTTCTCTTAGGTTTTATAAATGTCTTTTTTTGAGAATGTGTAATTTACTGGACTAAATTTTATTACAATGTTTATGAGAAAAAATTCCTTTCTCAATGATTCAAATATTTATACACTGAGGTAGTAAGGATTGCAATTTATATGGTATATAGCTGTCTGAGACAGCTTGAATCCCTTTATAGATTTCTCTGTGTAAATAATTGTCATGAAAACTACATGCCATTCTTGAATGTGCATTAAAGCAAATGGCCTAAAGACCTTTACAGGGCTATTGCTCTGCTTACCTTTATGGGGCTATTGCTCTGCTTAAGTTATTCAACAAATAGTTTGTATGTATATTCTTTTCTTCACCTTTTTTCTTCTTCCCTTCTCTCTTTTTTTAACAAATAATTATTAAGGGTTGTATTAGTAAGGGGACAAACAGAACTGATAAGGCAAACACAGAGAGAAGGAGAGATTTATTATGAGCTTTTGCTCTTGCTTTTATGGAGATTGAAAAGTCCCACAATTTGCTGTCTGCAATCTGGAGAAACAGGAAAGCCAGTGAAGTAGTTTAGTCTGAATGGTTTCATCCTGGTCCAAGTCTGAAGACCCAAGTGCTAGAAGCACTGATACCCAAGGGCAAGTGATGATGGATGTCCCAGCTCAGAGAGCAAATTTTCTCTTCCTCCGTCTTCTCATTCTAGCCAGTCTCTCAACAAATTGTGGGATGCCTGCCCACATTGGTGAGGGTAGATCTTATTTACTCAGCCTACTGAGTCAAATCTTAATCAAGTTCTGGAAACACCCAGAAATAATGTTTTACCACCTATCTTGGTATCAAGTTGACACACGAAATCATTCATTTCAAGGGTTAATAATATACCTGCCCCTCTTCTAGGCTCCAGAGAAACTGATGAACAGGAATGACCATCTTCTCATGGAGTTAACATTTAAGAGTGAAAGGGAAACACAGCAACAAATACTTGAAGAAAGTGATAATTCTTCATAGGAGACAGGGACTTGGTAATGATGCCAGATTGTGTAATCAAGGAATGAGTCTCCCAAGAGTTTGCGTTTGAAATGTGAGCAAATGACTGTGAGAAGAGTTGTGGGAAGAGAATTCCAGGAAGAGGGAAGAGCTGCAGCAATGATGGCAGTGAAGAGGGGCTGTGTGGCTGAAGGAAGGTAGCCAGCAATGACAGGAACAGCCAGAGGAGGCTGTGTACCTGTAGTATGCTGCTTTTAAGTCCTTTGGGTATAGACCGAGGAGTGGGATAGCTGGGTCAAATGGTTGTTCCATTCCAAATTTTCTAAGGAATCTCCATACTGCTTTCCATATTGGCTGCACCAACTTGCGGTCCCACCAGCAATGTATGAGTGTGCCTTTTCCCCACATCCTCACCAACACTTATTCTTTGTATTATTGATAACTGCCATTCTGACTGGAGTGAGATGAAATCTTAGTTTTGATTTGCATTTCTCTAATTACTAGAGATGCTGAACATTTTTTCATATATTTGTTGGCCCATTGTATATCATCTTCTGAGAAGTGTCTGTTCAGCTCCTTAGCCCATTTATTGTTCATGTGTGTGTGTGTGTGTGTGTGTATATGTGTGTTAAGTTTTTTGAGTTATTTATGTATCCTGAGGATTAGTGCTCTATCTGATATGCATGTGGCAAAAATTTGCTCCCAAAATGTAGGCTCTCTCTTCACCTCATTGATTGTTTCTTTTGCTGAGAAGAAATTTTTTAGTTTCAACCATCCCACTTATTATTCTTCATTTTATTTCTTATGCTTTAGGAGTCTTGTTAAAGAAGTCAGGGCCTAATCTGACATGATGATTTGGGCTTACTTTTCCTCTGTTTGGTCCACTGTCTCTGGTCTAATTTCTAGGTCCTTGATCTACTTTGACTTGAGTTTTGTGCATGGTGAAGAATAGGGTTTTAGTTTCATATGAATTTCCAGTTTTCCCAGCACCATTTGTTGAAGAGACTATTTTTCTCTAATGTATGTTTTTGGCACCTTTGTCTAGTCTGAGATAACTGACATCAATTTTTATATCAACTCAATTCACAATATCTAAACCGTGGAACCAACCTAAATGCCCTTCAATAGATGAATAGATAAAGAAACTGTGGTATATATACACACTGGAATATTACTCAGCACTAAAATAGATAAAATTATGGCATTTGCAGGTAAATGGATGGACTTGGAGAATATCATGCTAAGCAAAGTAAGCCAATCCCCAAAAACCAAAGGCCAAATGTTCTCTCTGATAATAGATACTGATCCATAATGGCGGCAGGTCGGGGCGGGGGGAATGGGAAAAATGGATGAACAAAAATGATGGAGGGGTTGGGAGGGGGCATTGGGTCAGGAAAGATGGTAGAATGAGATGGACATCACTACCCAATGCACATATATGAATGCACATGTGGTGCAATGCTGTATCTTATACAACAGCGAAATGAAAAGTTGTGCTGCAATTGTGTAAAATGAATCAGAATGCATTCTGCTGTCATATATACATAATTAGAATAAGTGAATTAAAAATAAAAGCAGCAGCCAGAGGAGAAGAAGGTGGCAAGATACTAACTCCCCAGGGGTAGGGGCAGCTGCTGTAGGGTTTGTGTTGAAGGATCTACTGTGTTGATTTGTTTCAACAGCTTTTTCATAATTTGAATTTCATCCTTTCACCTGTGTTTCCTCCAGTTCCAAAGCAAATACTTTCTCCTTCAGACTACTGCTGGTGATACCAGACTCCCATTTCTTCACACCTTGTTGCTTGCCCTCTGTTCCTTCCCTGGCTTCTCTTTCTCAGCTCACCCCTTCCAAGTGGGTGTGCTCAGACATGATGCTCAACTGACTTCTTTATCTGATGCCCTGTTTGAGTAACTGCTTTTGAACCACAGATTCTGTTTCATTAGTTCTCTGGCCCAGTCTTGACTTCTCAGCTAATCCACAGGCCATCTGGACATCAGCACTGCTGTTCAACCTTTTCAGTGTTTCCTTATCCCTAATAGAAGAAAAACTCCTGAGTGACCTTAAGGCTTCACCCCTGTTCCATCTTCAATATCATGCCCTTCGTCTTCCTCCCAATGCTGAGACATAAGTAAGGAAGCTTGTAAGTCATTATCACCAACCAGCTCTTTCCCCCAGTGCAGCACCATGAATGAACTTGTTCCATGAACCTCTGACCATCTAATGTGTGTCAGGTGGTATCTTAAGGGCTCAAAGATGAACAAGCCCTTCGGGGTTCATATGGAGACTGAGGGAGTCAAGGGTGGGCATGGCAGACCTAGGAATAAGCCATAAGCACTCTGAGGAAATAACAAAATAAAGAATGCCTTTTAAACAATTTTAAAGAGCCCTTCAATTTTAAAAAATGGAATTGAGGAAAGACATGATTTGGGGGAAAGGAAGAAGTGATGGAAAATTGTTTTAAAAATGGAAGATATATAGAAAAGTAAAGCTAAGGAAAATAGTATATTAGAATCTCAGGTAAAACTACTTTCTGAAGAAGCAGGAAAACTCGGAAATTTCTAGATAGGAAGTGAAGAGGAAGACTCTCAGGGCAAGCCCCACACTTCCCTGACTACAGCGTGGACAGAGGAGTCCAGACATTCTCCTGGCTGTAGCCGCCATGTTTACCAGGTAAAGGAAGGTGTGTCCCCTAAGTCAAAGGAGATCTCCCCTGAGAACAGGACTCCAGGTTAAAGGAAAAAGAATAAAATATTCAGAAGAAGGAAATTAATCCTAGGTAGGAAAACCTAAAATGTGATAAATGAGGCAAATAAAGACAAACTGAAGTGGTTTTCTTTCAGGAAGATATTTGATGTGTTTTGGTCCATTGATCTCACTGCTGTGAAGACCCACAGGCTGAGGGTTGGCCCCAATGGGGATGTCTATCCCTGAGAAGTGTAAAGGGGCTGATGGAGAAGTAACTCAAACTTCTGGTCTACCCCTTATCAGCAAAATGCTTAAACCTGATGGGTGTGTCCAATGGTTTGGGAATGGTGGACTTCAAGACTGCTCCAAGTGTTTCGTTATCTGAACTTGCTTATAATTGGAGTCAGTAGTGAACAGAACTTGAACTGAATGAATATGGATGGCCTTCCTTAGTCCCCACCCAATTCAGAGTCAACCAGTACTTAAATAATATCTATAATGTGCCAGGTGCTAGATCAAGTGCATCCTTGTATTGTTTCACTTCATCAACATGAGTATCTTATGTTGGAGGACTCTCCAAACCAATTTCAAAGGTGAGAATATTGAAATTAGAAGTGACACATCTAAGGCCACATCTTTGACAAATGAAAATGGAGGATTTAAGTCATCTGGCTTCAAGCTGAGAAGTATTTCCATAACATGTAACTGTCCACAGGTGCTAAAACAGACCTCATATTTTGCCTTCACCACTTTGAAGTGGTAGGTTGCCACCCAGAAAAACTGTTGGTTGCCACATAGTCCTAGTAGGTGCTTCAAATTGGAACTGTTTTCACCATTGGCCATCAAAATGCAAGCAACCCATTCTTCTCGAATTTCCCATCACAAGTAGGAACAGAAGCTATTAAAATAGAAGAAAGATCAGTGGAATAAAGGAAGGAGGGGATTGAGAGACAGGGAGAAAGGACAGAATAAGGGAAAAACAGTGGAATGAATCTGACTTAACTTATATATAACATATATAATATATATATTATATAATATAACAGTGAATCTCACATTGTATACCCACAAAAAAGGTTTAGTCACCTTTTTTGCTGCTGTGATTAAAAGACCTGACCAGAACAATTGTAAAGGAGGAACAGTTTATTTGGGGGCTCATGGCTTCAGAGGTCTTCATTCATAGAAGACCAGATCCATTCCTTGGGGCTTGAGGTAAGGCAGGACAACATGGAGGAAGAGTGTGGCAAAGGGAAGCAGCTCACATGGTGATCAGAAAGCAGAGAGAGAGACTCCACTCACAGGTACAGACACATACCCCAAAGCCACGCCCCCCATTCTCACCTCCTCTGGCCACACCCCTCCACTTCAGTTAATCTCTATCAAGGGATTAATTCACTGATTGGGTTAAGACTCTCACAACCCAATCATTTTTCTTCTGAACCTTCTTGATATTGTCTCACATGTGAGCTGTTTGAGGATACCACATCTAAACCATAAGACCATAAGACACAAATTTAAAAAAACTAAATAACAGGGCTGGGGTTGTGGCTCAGCGGTAGGGTGCTCGCCTAGCATGGGTGAGGCCCTGGGTTCCATCCTCAGCACCACATAAAAATAAATAAAATGAAAGTTTGTGTCCAAATACAACTAAAGAATAAATATATTTTTTTAAAAAACTAAATAGCAGAAAGATCAGCAGAGTAGAGGAAAGGAACGCAGAGGAGGGAGGAGGGAAAGGTAAGGGGAATTACTGAAGACTTCCCCCATTAGAACTGAATAAATTAGAGCAAATTATATTCCATGCTTTTAAAATTATGTCAAAATGAAAGCTAATGTTATAACTAATGTATAACTAACATGAACCAATAAATGAAATAATGAGAACAAATGCTATAAGAAGACAAAGGTGCATGTTTGTGAATGTAGGCATGTGTATGCATGTACATGTGCACCTGTATTTAGAGGGTTTTTGTTTCTCTGCCCATTCTCCTTCCCTGCTGACCTACCTCCCCATTAGAAGTGAATAAATAAAATGTTTGAGAAGGAAGATTTATTATGACAAGCCTGGGTAACAGTACCCAGTGCTTCAGCACAACATTGATGGACCTGGCCTTTCTTTCCCACCGTGGGGGTGAACGTCGAGGCCTAGCATCATTGTCCAGTTAATACAGCTGAGGACGCGTGACTTCCTCCACACTCACACCTGGGTTGGACTGTGCTTTGGAATCAGGAAGCCGTAGAGATGAGGCTTCCTTGTCAGTAACCCCCTGACTGTATGGTGTGGTTACGAGTCAGTTGTGACCACGAGGATGGCTTCAGGTGATGGTGAACCAGAGGCAGGACAAGCAGACACAAAACCCTCAGCTGCAGGCCTGTTGCACATCTCAGGAGGCAGCCAGTGACCTCTCTAAGAGGCCTGGTTCCTTGGCATGACTCCCTTCTCTTCCTTCTCCCCCTGTCAACCTGCCCCTGGATACTGTCCACTGCCTTTGACCGTCAGCCCTGTGGTCCCTCAGTGTGGAGAAGAGCTCTAAGTGTAACTGCCCTTGAGGGAAGTAACACATTGACCTAAATGACATCGAGGCGAAGGTTTCCCACAGATTAGGCCAGGGATTCTGAGCCTGAGCCTTCCAGAGCTGTCATTCACATTGTCATCCACCCAGCTTTAAATAAGCATTTGATACAGTCCTTTAAAAAAGATCTGGAAGTACTAGGCAGAACTGTCATGAGTCTCAAGGGCAATTATTTATTTTGGGGGGAATGACGTTCCCTAGGTCAAACCCAGGGCTTCATGCATGCTAAGCAAGTACTCTACCCCTGAGCTATGCCCCCAACCCTCAAAGGAAAAATTTAATAAAGAAGTAACTTGTATTTTAATATGATTAGGAGACTCTAATCCACATTCTAGCAGAAGGAATTTAAGAACCAAGTCAAGAGCAGCAAGAACAGAGAGCCAGCATTCAGGCCCTGGCAGCCGGAGGAGACTAGGATGCCAGCCCTCTTAGTTCCACTTCATTGTTCCTTGTAAATACAGTGACATAATCTCAGCTGGCTTTGGCCAGTCTGTCGCTGATGTTTTCTTTAGAGCATCAGTTTTTTTTTTTCTTGTCTGTAGAGCATTCAACAGAATTGCTAGCAGGAGAAAACTAAAACATTATTTTCATTCATTTGTCCTTAGGAACATGGGTCACCGCCTCCCCACCCCCAGCACCCCATAACTGTCCTTTACTAAGACAGCCTGTGAGTTCACAGTGACTTGTGACAGCCAGCCAAAGTCTTAATGGAGACCTTCCTTTCACTGAGAAGAATTCCCCTGAGGCTCTGCATTAGCCTCCCATACTGTGGGGAGGACACTGGCAGTTCTCAGGGACTCTTTGGGGTCAGGGGATAAAGAAGTTGTCACACTGAATCAGTTCAAGAGGACAGACATCCTGGGAAGCACATGAGTTTATATTGGCAAGGAAGACGATTTCAGTTGGTTGTGCTGTTTGTTTCTTTAAACAAATGTTTTGCTGTTCCTAAAATAAAGCAAGTGAAGGAGGCCAACCTTTCCTGGAGTTGGAGGTAGCCCTGCCTCAAAGCTCACTGTGTGAACTGCCATGGGGTCTGTGGGTTCTTTGGGGGGGGGTGACTGTGAGGTGGAGTGAACAGTGTAGTGGGATTTATTGAATTACAGGGCCAGGAACTGGAATGGAAGGATGAGTGAGGGGGATATCCCGAGGCCACTGGAAAGTTCCTGGTTGGTAAAGTACATGAAGCAGGCTGCCAGGGAAATTCCTCATTCCAAAATAGTGCTGGCATTCTGGGTTGGCATACACTCCAAGAGAAGAAAAATCAGCCAATTTCTTCAAATAGACTAATACAAATCTGACTTCTCTCCCTTTTCTGAATCTCCCTTTGCATACTGGAGAGTGGACAGTCACATGAAGAGTCATCCTTGGGGTCTGGGGAGAGCAGGTAGCTGCTTCCTGCTCCTTTTACCTGTTGTCCTTACACCTGCCAGGTGTTCACTCATGCAGGTTTTTATCCACGTACCCAGAGTTTATAGGGACATTCCTCACAGCAGACATTTATAGGTGCTAGAGGAGCCACAGTAAGACACTGCACCCTGGGGGCCTGGAACTTGGTGTTAACCTGGTAGTGCTAAGTTAGAGAAGAGAGGACCCAACCAAACCAGAGGGCTCACGTGAGCCTATCCAAAGGGATCACTTAGACCAAGATGTGAGGGATGAGGGGGCCATGGCCAGTCTTCCAGGTAGAGGAAGACCCTTCCAGGTGGAGGGAACTCAGCCTTGAAGACAGAATGCAGCTTACCCGGGGAGCCGCACATAGCTGTGGTGGGGACACTCTGAAGCTGGTCACCAGAGCACACACATGCATCTTTATATCAACCTTGGTAAAATATCTTATCAGCTCTTGCTCAGACTCCATGGTTCTGTGTGTGTCCAGGGTGCCACAGAGAAGAAGCCTCACCTCTGTCACCCCAGCTCAGGTTTGGGGACAGTGTGAATTCCTATGTGACGTTCCAAATTTAGGACCAGGCCAATATTCCTTTTGAGTCAAATCCATTCCAAATAGGAAATTGTCACTGGGAGAGTGCAACAGTCTCTCCACACTCAGCTCAGGAGCAGCCCCAATTCCTAAGCCAGTTTATCTAGGTCATGGAATAAGGCCCTCGAGATAATGGGCAATGGGTCGGGCATGAAAACAGTAGGGAGATGGGGCCTGCAGTGCTGGACAAGGTGACCTCCGGCTGCCTATTGGGTAGGCCAGTGGGAACATGCAGAAATGGCCTGATCCTGTGGTGTTCAAGGGAGATTTGGGGGGAGAGGTAGCTTTGAGAGTCATTTGACCTATTTATTAAATGAAGAAATAAGATCTCTCATCAAGAATGCCTAGAGTGATAAGGAAAAAAAAATTATAGACCAGATCTAAGGCAGGAGAAAGAGAAACCCACTAGGAAAAAAAAGGGAGAAGAGCAATAAAGGAGGAAGGGAAAGAGAAGGGAAGAAAAAAGAAGTAGCTTGAAGGCAGGATGAAGATCATAAATACGAAACTGCTTAGAAATTAGAGGAAATGGTCAGTGCTACAGGGAAGTCATGTAGCTAAAAAGGGTTGTCCTTAGATTTAGAAATAAGTGGGTTGTTAACAAAATTGGCAACGGCAATTTTAGTAGTTGCAGGGGCCTGAAGTTTGGGAGTCAGGGTAACTGAAGGAAGCCATGGGTTTAACAGAGCTTTGGTTGTTTTTTTTTTATGTTGTATTATTATGGAGACTTGATAAGGGTATAATACTGTTGGGAAAAGATAAAAGATAAGAAAGCTGGTGAAATCCAAATAAGTCTAGAGTTTAGTTCCCAGTATTCTACTAATGTTAGTTCCTTAACTTTGGTACTGCATGCTGTTAACTCTGAGGGCAGCTGGATGAGAGTAGATGGGAATTCTCTGTACTATTTTTGCAACTTTTCTAGGAATCTAAAACTATTGCAAAGCAGAGAGTTTATTTTAAAATAAGTTCCTGGGAATAAGTTCCTAGAGATGGAATGAGAGACCCAGAGTAGAGGAAGGAACAAGACTGGTAGGAGGCAGGGCTGGTGACCAGACCCAGAAGAAATCTGGGGCAGAGAGAAAGAGTACATTTGTACATCTGCCAGTGGGAGGTTCAAAGCCATCTTAAAAATGGCATCTGCTTTCTCTTGTCAGAGAGAAGCTCCTATCGTTTAATTTGGGTGAGAAAGGAAAAGAAGATTTAGGAGATAGGAACTCTTTTAAAAGCCACAGTATATAGCAGAAAAGAAAGAATGCCTAGAGCAATGCAGAATATATGATTGCCATGAATGGGTTTTCGGGCATTTTCTTGTGTGCAGTTATCAGTATCACTTAAAGATATTCAGCCTCTGTTTTTGAACACCACAATCTAGGTTAATGTCAGATAGTCCACCTGCTCTAGTTTAATGAAAAAGTGAAATAGAACAGTGTCTTATAGGTTGACTACCACCATGAGGGTAAGCTAAACCTGCAGTTCTTCCTAATAACAACCCAATGCTTTATGAAATCTAACTTAAATTCAGGTTTTGAGGAGGTGGAGAAGTGACACATTTGGGTCACATTCTTTATGGTTGGTGCTTTGCCTCCCTCTTTGGCTCTCAGCAGTTCCGCCCATCCTTCCTAGCCAGGACAGTTGGTCCCTTCTCTGCATCCCTCAGGGTCCCATCCAAGGCAATGCATTGCTTCCTTCACTTCCTCTATCCTTGAATCAGAGATAGCAATGGTCTCACTGAACTGCAGTCACTTGTTGGCTTATTGGGTGCTTTGGTTCAAGATTAAACGTGTAGTCACTTTCCAGTGCTAAACATAAAAGCATTTTTTTCCCGAAGGGACAAGAAGTAGATGGGAGGTTTTCTCATCAAGGAGCTTAGAACCATATCCTGGCACCAGAAAATGGAATTGAAAATGTTTGACTTCATCCATCTCTTTTTTTCCTCCTCTCTTTCTCCTTTTCTTTTCTTGTAGAATGTAATACATGCATACTAGTGGGGTCCCAAAATTGTAATATTTAAAAATGGGTTTTATTTGGGGGGGTCACACTTTCAGTTAATTTTAGTGTGGACACCTGGATAGCTATCATGTCCAAATTAAATGGGAAATGGTGGAGGAAACACTCAAATACTGCATTGCACACAGACCTAAATTTTATGTGCAGAATGAAAGTCTTGTTGAATTGGCATTTCAAAATCCACTGTGATTCACCCAAACCAACCAGCATTATTTCCCTGCAACGAGTTGCCAAGAGCAATAGGGCAACCGAGGCAAGGGACCACTCAGATCCTAACTTCTCACATTGAAACTTTGAGATTGCTTGTTCTGTGGATAGTTGGCAACAATCCTGTAGTCTGGTCAAAAAGGGCAGCAGAAATTGGAAATGGAGATTCGGACCGAAGCGGGGAGTGGGCAGGTCAGGGAACAGGTGTGTTTTGAGAGCTACAGAGAAAGAGGCCGCAGGGTGGAATCTGGAGAAGAGAACTCTGCGTGTGCGAGTAGAAAGGGGCTGGAGTTTTAATCTGGAGATGTTATTTCCCAGAGCTTGTCTGTCGCAAGCAATAGGAAAGGTCAACGGAAAAGAGCCAGCAAGAGAGTTCCAAAGAGGTAACACAGGGCTCTCCCCAACTGTCCCAACAGCTGTCGCTGACAAATGAGGTCTGTTTCTTGCTCCCACAGCATGTCCAAAGTCCTGAATATGATCATCCAGGAAGGGCAAGGAGCTAGTTGCAGTGCCTGTGGCTATGAAGGGCTTGTGGCTCTCTCCCCCTATGGGGGAGGTTTGATCACTTGAGTGTTTTTTCTTCAGGTTGGTGGTATGGATCATGGACATCTGTATGGGTGCACAAAGTAATAAGCTAGATCAGTTTAAACTTAAATGCATCTAAATAGGATTCATAGTTTCAATCGAAAGGTAATACGTTTTTCATCCCTCAGTTCTTACAGGGAAAAAAAATAAAAACACTAATGAGAAATTGACTTATCTATCTCATCCATTTGACAAATGGCTCAAAAAACAACTGGTCACAAACAGATCTTGTCCAATTCATGTAGCATAACTGACCCGTGACCTGTCCTTTTGGGAAGCTTTTTTTTTTTTTTTTTTTTTAGCCATGATAACCTTTGCATGAGGCCTGCTGCAGTTGCTGGGTCATGGCAGAGATCCCTAGGAAATGTCACCATTCCCATAGTTGCTTCAGCAGGAAGGCCATTGTGGGTCCTTGTTCTACTGAGAACCTGCCACTGACATCAAACTGCCACCAACTGTTACTCAGGACAAAATTAGCAAAGTCCAGCACATACCCAGGGTTGGCTGGAACACAAAAAAATTTCATGCTTTTGGTGGTAGTATTGCGCTCTTTGAAAATTAAAGAAAAACATACATCAGTGACAATAACAGCATTCCCCTCTCCCGAGTAAAGCAAGTTGACAGAGCAGATGACAGAATAGTTGTCTTTGCCCCAGCAGGGCTGCTACAGAGCCAGAATTGTGTGTCCCAAAGCCTGATTAGAAGCCACCCATACAGGTCTTAAACAAGCAGGTGGCATTGAAACCAGGTCTCTGAGAAGTAAAGGAGGGTCTGCAGTAGGGTCCAGGGAGCAGAATGACTGATGGTCTCTGTGATGTTGAGAGAGCAGGAAGTGACCTCCCTCAGCCCGTCACTCAATGTTTATCATCCTTGGTCTGTGTCCATCTGGGTGAAGGTTTATCTCACTGACTAAAAATCTGGAAGTGTCTATCAAGGAAGATGAGAAGTTTGGGTCACAGTCTTTAAAAGTGATTTCCTTCTCTTGGCTACAACCATTGCCCACTAAATATGAAAATAACTTTGCCCCACTAAAACCCTAATAGGCTATGGTTGTGCAGATTCATTCAGTAATTCAACAAGTACTTATTCACATTGGCTAAGCATTCAGAGAGCACTGTCCTAGGCTCTGGGAGCAAATGACAATGTTTGTTATCCCAATGCTTTGGTCCCAAACCCTGTTCTGTTTCCGACCTGAATCTAGAGGAGACTCTTTGACTAAAATATGAGATTGAAAAACTCTGTCCCATACCTACTTTCTTCTTGGCCACTTAGTTCCTATGTAGCTTGTTTGGGGCAAAGCACTCTTGGGCTTGCTAACATCTCGGAGAGTTTATATGGGACACAGTCCACAGTCTTCCATGAAAGACCAATTGAAGAATCATAGTCTCCAAGAAAAGATTCCAAGCTAAGTGACGTTAAAGGCCTTGCCCCCCAGATGCAAAGGTCATTAACCCTGAGTTCCACCCTCAGCAACTCTCATACAGAAGGCTCTTGGATTAGACTCTAGCTCTTGCCAGTGTTTCTGTCAACACAGTGACTCTCAACCTTTTCTGCCTCAACACGACCTAAGGAGAAAGAAGGGGTAGGGATCAGCTACCCTTCTCCAGGTTTCATTTGGGACGAGCCTTGGGGACACAGAGTCAGAGGAGGACATTGGGCACTTATTTTAGTCTCTGGCCACCCCATCCCAGCCTGTTCTCTTCCTTGGGAAGGTCTCAGATGGGATGGACTGGTTAACATATATCATTTTTCTGTGACAGAATTTCATTTTGAAGGCAACCCGAGCTTGTTGGGTGGCCACAGAATTCAATGGCCTCTCCAAGGTGCTTTAGCTTGATCGCTTAGGATGAGTCATCAGGCCACTTCAGAGTTGGCTTTGGAATGATTAAATGCCCAGTTTGTAAGAACCTTTGAGGACATTAAGGTTAATTTCCTCTTTCACTCTGCTACTTGTCATTTAAATCCCCTCTGTCACTTTGAGAGGTAGTTGACCTTTTTTGAACACAGGGAGAGAGACTTCTCTCTCTTAAGATGGCTACCTTAATCCATTTTCTGTTTGATGATTCATAAAGAATGTTGATTCAGCTCCCGGCTCTGGATGTCCAAGTTCAAGGGGCCACATCTGGTAAGGGATCTCTTGCTGGCGGGGACTTACTGCAGTGTTTCAAGTCAGCCCAGGGCACTTCATGGCAAGACAGAGCAAGCATGCTACCTCTGGTCTCTCTTCTTTCTCTTTTAACCACTGATGCCCTCATGGAGACCCTGCAATCATGATCTCCTCTTATCCTAACTACCTCCCAAAGGCTCCACCTCCAAACACCATTAACGTAGAACTTTGGGGATTAAAGTTTCCAACACATGAATTCTGGAGACACACCCAAACCACAGCAATGATCTAGCTCACTGAACAGAGACTTTACCTGTTATATGAACTGAGTTTCAGATTATAGTAAACTTGTTTTCATTTTAAAGTCAAAACATCACTTTGTTTGTAAAGGACCACTTCAACGACTGGCAGGTTTGTCTCTGGTGACATGCATGTGTTGGGATTCCTTTACCATTAGGAAATCATCGATTTCTCTCTGGGATTGAGTCAAAGACACAGAGCACACCTTCACTGCCTCTGGAGGCTGAAATGGACAACTGTGATCTCCTCGTGGCCCTATTTTCTGATCCAGTAAGCAGATTCCATTAGTGACAACACTTGCTTTTTTTTTTTCCTGGCTCCATCTGCTTGAATGATTTTGTTTAAGATTCAGCCACATTGTTGTCACTTCTTCTCTCATGACTGGAACAGTATTGCCTATCTGCTCTTACAAAGATGTTTCATGTAAAGCGCAAAGATATGTCTTATACTTTGCCAAGGAAGGGAGAATGAAATCATCAGAAGGCTCAAACAGTCGGTGTTCAAGACGTACAATACAGTACCTTGAGAAAGGTGCTCAGCACGTGCTTCTCTGTACAGGCCAGTGATGAACAGATGTTTCCCAGTGGCTGTTTGGTTGCGGTTAAGTGCCTGTCACCTCTTCAGAATGGGAGGTTAATGAACCTGGTTTACTGCACTGCTCCCAAATTGTCGTTAGCAAAACATTGCTATTTGCCAGGTTGTGACTTTTTATAACTATGACAAAATAAGAAAGATATGTGGTCTTAGTCTCTGGTTCCTTCCAGAAGGGCCAAGACCCTTGGAATCTCCAGAGGGATCAAGTGTCTTTTTATATACCAATAAGATGGTTGGTGGCTGAGGACTTCTTAGATCGCTTTAGGATGGGGATTGGGGCTGCCAGAGGAACTGATTTATGATTAGACTGTTGGAACGGTCAGCTTCATACCCTCTGGACCCCTACCTTTGGGAAAGGAGAGGGACTGGAAACTGAATTCAGTCACCAATGGCCAATAATTTAATGAACCAATTCATGGGACCTCCTTGCAGGAATAGATTCAGAGAGTTTCAGGGTTAGGTAACCCAGTGAAGTGCTGGGAGCACCCAAGGAGGCCATGGAAGCTTTGCACTGCCTCCGCTTCCTTGCCCATGAACCTCTTCATCTGACAGCTTGCTCATGTGTACCCTTTATAATTATCCAGTGAATGTAAGAAAAGGGTTACCCTCAAATTCTGTGAGCTGTGGTGCAAACTGTCTACCCCAATTTGTAATCTGGGTGACCTGGGAACCCATTCTCAATGGGAGTAGAGACAGGTTGGTGGGGCTCAGACCTTATCCTGTGGGGTCTGTGCTAACTTCAGATAGTGTCACAATAAATGAAGCTGCTCCTTCTCTCTTTCCCCTGTGTGACCTTAGACAATAGGCTAAATTTCTCAAAGCTTGGGGTTTGGGATTTCAGGAGGCCTAACAAACGAACACTTCTCTTTTCCATAGGTTACGAAGAGTTGAGAATTGAGGTAAAGTAGTTAAAGAAATGGGTATCAAAACAACAACTTGTGTTCTGAATAAAGGAGAACTTGATTTACATCTGATGGACTTTCCCCTATTGCATTTCAGAATGGGCATACTTACGCACACTCCATTATTGTGGTTCTGGACCTAGTCAGATTTTCCTCCACTGGGACAGAGCCTATTTCTAGAGAAGCAATGGTCAAAAACAGCTCAAGGTACATTGGTCCTGAGGAAAAAGAAGGGACAGATCTGCACAAGCCCAATATCTTCTTCCTGACCCTTAATTAGATCAAGTCCTTTCTCTTCTCCAAGGATAGGTTAGAGGTGGGGCAGGGGGTGGTGGTAAAAATTTAAAAAACAAGTGTCATAGTCAGCTTTCCATGACTATGAGAAAATACCTGAAATAATCAACTGATAAATAGGAAAGGTTTGTTTTGTTTCATGATCAGTTCATGGTGTTTGACCCTATTGCTTTGGGCCAGTGGGGTACATTTCACCGTGGCAGAAATGTGACAAAGAAGGCCTGTTCAGCTCATAGCTGTCAGGAAGGAAAGAGAGAGGAGAAAAGAGCAGTATCCTCTTCAAGGGCACAATTCAGTGACCTAACTTCCTGTAGCTAGGCCCCACCTCCTAGAGATCCCACCATTTCCCAGTAGCACCACTGGCTGGTGACAAAGTTTTAACACCTGGGCCTTTGAGGGACATTTCAGGTTCAAACTAGAGCAGAATAACCACTGTGGCTTCCTGTCTATGAAAGGAAGCATCAGAAGTGAGGAAACATCACTTCTTTCTCATCTTTGATGTGGAGTTAACACTCACATGGGTATCATGGAGAGTTGACCCTATGACAAAGTGTTTGGAAACTGTCACCTGCCTTGCTCCCTCCTATCCTCTCTCCTCCTTCCTTTCTCCCCTTCTACTCCTAATCTCTCATTCTGTGTGTTCAGAATAAAGAGCAATCTATCCTCTTTATTTCAACAGTCTTAACTTTTTACTACAAGTATTTCTGTCCTAGCAACAGTTCCACTTTCTCTCCCCTGGCATTTCCTTGCAAGTCATAAGTAAGCTGGTGGTAGGGGATTATCTGTATGTGAATCCTGCCAGAATACCACTGATGCTTATTCTTCTTCAAGTGCCCATGGAGCTCTCCTGAGCATTTCTGCTACATGAAACATCGAGTAAATTAGAGGTAGAATTTTGAAGAATCAAAATCATATCATATGTAAAATGCTAATAAGTGATAGAAAGTGATTGTGTAAGTTCATGAAAGTAAAATCCCGAGGAAGATAAAATGATTATGAAGTAGGCTTTGGGTCAAATATTTTAAGGATGGGATCTATAAACCCTCTGCCCTTTCCTCAAATGAATGCTTACAGATGTTTTCTTGCTTTGAGCTCTCTGAATGTCACCTGATTTGTGTATATATGTGTGGGTGTATGGGGGGAATTTCCATAGCAAATTCATGCATAAACAGATGTGCTATTCAGGCCTCCAAAGACAGTGAGATTCTTTTTCTGACTCACTTCTGAGCCTAGTGTGCGATAAACCAAATGTCACATTGCATATAAGACTTGGAAGGAAACCCATGTATAAAGCAGCTAATTAAATAGCGGAGGTGAGGGGGTTAATCATAAACTTGCATCCTCACATCACTGACGGAGTGGTGCTGCTAAACTTTAGGTCAGAAGCACCCACTGGTCCATATTGTAAGCCAGCACAGCAAGAATTCCCAGCACGGTGTCTCGTTTTCTGTTTAAAAGCAGAGCTTAAAAGAAAAGAATAGTTAAGTTGTCTAACTCTTTAGGTTGGCTGGCTTGTGCATCATCATCAAACAATTCTGTCCCTCTTGGAGACATTGTGTTTTTGTATTTTACAAGCAAGGCACATCTGGAAGCTCCTGCCTGCCAGCCAGGGGAACCCCTGAGAGTCTTTCAGGCTTCGCTCAGGCCCTGTTCCAGATCTACTGGTAGAGGAAGGAAGCATTGTTTCTGGCTGTTCATTTTGGAACCAAGTAACACAATCTAGCCGAGAACATTATCAATTATCTGAAACAGTAGTTTCCCAGAAACTGCAATGAATTTGAGTGTTTAGTATCACTGGAACTCTTTTTTCCTTAGTAATTTACAAGTATTTGATAGTATGTTCACTTATTTATATGAGCTTATACAGTCATTCATTTAATAAGTCATTAGTGAGCATTTACTGTATACAAGACATTATCTGTGACATCTAGGACCTGGGATTGAGTATTGTACAGAGCATAAGAAGCTCCTTGTTCTCATGGAACTTAGAGTCTTTGGGTGTGGAAAATAGTCAGTGAACAAGGAATTATACCTGCACACTCAAGAGTGCTTACCACGTGTCATGTTCCTAACAGATGGGAACTGTTATCCACATTTTACTGATAAAGAACCTGAAGTACTTGCAGCTCAAGGGCTCACACAATTATTAAAGAATTTGAACATGGAAATATGGCTTCAGACTCTTCACTTTCAAAGTGAAAATTAAAATGCGAGGCCACTTTAAATTGAGAGGTGTTAGGAGGTGTCTCTCTCTGAGATATCCTATAAGCTGAGGTCTGAATAACAAGAAGATGTCATTATACAGTGACCCAGGCAAGGGCCAGCAAAGGTAAAGTCTCCAAGGTGCAAATGAGCTTGGCAGGAGAGAGGATCTAAAAGCACCATGTGGCAGGCAAGCTGGAGGGAAGAGGTGAAGACAGGTGGCCACACAGAGGCCAAATCAGGTATGACTCTGTAGGCCATGAAAATGAGTTTGAATTTCATTATTTTAAATTATTGTCATGTCAAAAAATAAAGTGAGAAGAATTTTAAAACATGGAAAAATTTTAATTATTGTTAATTATTCATACAGTTCTTCATGGCTAATCACTATTAAAGTTTGCACCAGTAAAAAAACAAATTATATATATTATAAATATATATTACATATATAAATTTACATATAGATTTACATATATAAATTTACATATATATAAATATAATATATATAAATTTACATACTTTTATAAGGGATTTTAAAATCAACCCCAAGATCTTTAAAAAAAAAACAGAAAATGTTAAGCTTTTATGTCATTTTATATAGTTATTATCTAAAAATTTAAATATTTCAACTATAAAATAGTTGGAAGAGTTCAGGAAGGCCAGTAGTTCTTCACCGAGAGCAATGTCCACATTCATTCTGTGTCAAACACTCTGCTTTTCATTCTGTGGCAGACATTTCCTCACATTGGAATGTTCCTAAAATTGGCTCACATCTCACAACCAAGATGTTCATGTATACACCACCAAAATATACAGGGACTTTCAGAAGTTGCAATTTCTGCATCTTGCTAGAGAAGGGCAGCATGAGAATTAAGCTATTTACAATTTCAGCAGAATCCAGAGACAGTGAAATAGACTTTTTAGGTGTATTTGTGATTCCCTGGGAAGGTGTTGGATTCATGTTAAGCCTGTCCTCAGTCAGTGAGTGCCTTCCACTGAAGGAGCAGGCCACCTACATGGAATTTTTATTGTCTTTTCCAAAATTAAAGGGCACATGACATGTCTTGAGTCTGGAGGGAATCTTGTGGTCACAGAATGAGCAACAGAAAATTTATATCAACTACTTGTCTATAGCTCTCTACAGTCCTTACTTTGGGGCTGTGGGTTCACTTGCCCTGCCTGCTTATATTACATATTATTTATAGCAACAGCCAGAATTTATTCTGGTTAGCATGGCTAAGACCATGTTAATTGGTTCTTTACCTGGATGTCTTGTGTAATTCCTGCATCACTAGGTAGCAGGTGTTGACATTAGCATGTTCATTTCATTGATGGACAAACTGAGCCCCAGAGAGAATGGGTAACCAAGGCAGTTTGAATCTAGACCATCTTAACTTTGCCCCCCAATTATTTATGCCCTGCCCTTCACTCCTGCATTTACACATACATGTACAAACAAGATTCACTGTGCAATGGCCGTGCCATCTCACACTTAGCTCTAGCCTGCCTTGCACTGATTATAGTGTTAGCACTATACACCACTGAGACAGGAAGAGTGTCTTATCTTTTCCTTGTGTTCTCTCCAGTGCCTGGCATAAAAATCTCTACATGATTTTTTTAGGGGATGGATTATCCCTGCTTCGAGATAGGAAACCTTATCAGATGGACCTGAAATGATCGGCTCACCTACAAATGAACACCATTTTCCCTTTCTCATTGGTGGTAGAAGTGTATCTTCTCATATTTTAACATATGACTGACCCACAACCTCTTAGAATTCATGTGTGTCAGTCAGAGTTCTGGAGGTAAACAGTTCACTTGAGCCCAGGAGTTGGAAAGCATTGACTAAAGAGCTGGACAGCGAGAGATGGTACTGTCCTCTAGGGCTGGTGGCTGTAGGAGCTATCATCATGCCCCACCTGAAGCGACAAGGTTGGAACAGCTGCTGGACTCTGAAAAGTGGCTGAATGAAGACCAGCTGGTAAGAGATGTGGCCATTGGTTAAAGAAAACAACGATGGCAGCCCACCAGGAGGGAGCAAAGAATTTTATTCAGTTTGGTATCTCCCTTCTCCATCTCTGCCAGCATTTCGTATTGGCTGAAGGTAACCGGAAACCAAGGGGCAAGGGAGCTTTTTATGCAGTCCTAAATTTACCTCCCGAGGCAAAGATAAAGTGCAGAATGACAGAGAAGGCATCTGGTGGAGGAAGCAGATGATATTCATCACAGCTTGTGAGGAAAGCCGAGACTGTAGCCTGTATAGTGCAAAAACGTAATTCATGAAAATAGCATAGCTCTCACTTACTCAGTTCAATTTTCATTCATTCATCAACTATTTGTTGAAGGCTTCATATATGCCAGGCAAAGTATATAAATTGAGCTGGAATCTTCTAGTCTTTGAAAAAGTGTGACTTTAGAAAATCCTGAAAACATTAACTCTTCAAAGGCATTTGAGCAATAAGATGTCTCATCAGTTCCAGGGACCTACTGTATATCTGTGAAGACATTTATTCATCAGGAGTGTTGAACAACTAGCAAAATTTCATGCACAGAGATTTACTCAAAGGCCATGGAATCTTATCCTCATGAAGGATTTTCTTTGGTTTTGAGATGGTAATATTTTGACATCATTTTACCTCATACCATTGGCATACTATTTGTTTTTGCTCTAAAATACATGAGTTCTGAAGTCATAGGTTTAGTCTCTCTTTAAGGGAGCCAAATATACTTATCTACTTACTTGTGATTTGCTTTTTATAGTTTCAGTTACCCATGGCCACCTGTAGTCCAAAAATATTAATATTTTTATGGGTTATTTCAAGACAGAGAGGGACCACATTCACATCAATTTTATTACAATGTATTTTATAATTATTCTAGGATTACTGTCTGACTTGCCTAATTAATACATTAAACATTATCCCAGGTATGTACAGGGAAAAAATGAAGCAGTATGTCTTATGCACAATTTCAGGCATCTACTACTGGGGTCTTGAAACCCATCCCTCATGAAAAAGATAGGCTACTGAAGATGGAATTAATTTTTGGTTTGCAAATATAAAATAAATGTTGTATAACTGTGAATTTCTCTAAAGTATCCTCACCTAAATACTTTGGATAATGGTGATGCAAAAAGAAATAAATGAATAAAGTTGCTTAGAAGAACTTTAATAAACGTGAGAGATGAAATTGGAGCCATTTATAAGTAATGCCCTTGTTTTTAAGTTATTATTATGGCAGGGAAATTAAATACCTAAGAACCTGTTAGGGACAATTAGTTAGTTGATTATCTAGAACTATGGGCATTTGTAATATAAGAGCTGTAGAGGTATTGCATTAGCATTTCAACATTGCTTATCATTGCTAGTATTTTGCCCATTTCACTTTTTGTATAATAAAATCAGCATATTCTCTGCTGAATATTGTGGAGCTCTGGTCTATTTACACACATTCCATCTTTATATCTTCTCTGCAAGCTAATGACACTGATACAAATGCATAGAATTTCAGGATATTAAAAAGCCTGAAGGACAATGCCATCCTCACAGAAAGGACAATTTAGTTTCTAAGATGACCATTCTACTTTGTGCTCTGGGGACCTAGGAGGTACTCTTTACTGAGAAACCAATACCTTTACCTAGAGCAAGACTCTTACCTTAGTTTCTTTCATTGTAAAATCGTTGCACTTAATTTAATGGACACCAGTTTTCTTTCTAGCTCTAAACTTTCACAGTTTTCAGCTGGACAAAATATTAAGTAGACTTACAGCATATATTTTAGGTTCTCTAAGATAAAAAAAAAATTAAAGCAAATGCAAACAAGTTCATCCAGCCTCAAAAGTTCAAGACTGCCTTGAATATTGACCAGAGTCAGGAATCGATGACCCCACGAGCTCTTCATATCCTCCTCCACCATGTTGGTGGCATTTCTAGTTAAGAAAGATGCGTGTTCTATGAGGATAGGAGTGAAAGCAATGACACCCTCTGTATGTGGAATTCCTGGCCAGTTCCAAAGCCTAGAAAGGTAAACAATGTATAAGAAAACATATAAAGACCATGGACTTATTGCTCATTATTACACTGACTTTGAGTCAATATAAATTGATGTTTCTCCAAATGTCAGACTTCTGCCAACCTCAACTACTAAAAGAAAAGCACATCTGAGTACTCAGAATTTTTAATGGTGAACATCTGCATTGAAGCAATATTATTTCTTCTGTACTTACTCAGCACTTATTGGCTCTGCTTTATCCTATAATTTTCATTTTAATATGCAATGCAATTTGAAATTCTATAATGTAAATGATTGGACTATAGCCCAAAGCATATTAACAACAAACTGGAGTCAGAAGGAGGCACGAATGCATGTAATAATGGCAAAGGAAGTGGAGTTTCAGAGCCTGAATCTGAGTAATAGATAAAACAAACAAAATATAGAAAGAAAATTATATATAATATTAATAATAAAGCTTCACATCATTAATTATAATTTATTTGCACTGGCATATATTTTAAAATAGTATATAATCTTGTCTTCAAGGTTTTCATTAAAATAGCACTTTTTCTTTTAAGCTTTAGTACTTTGATAGATGAGCTATAAACTTTTTTTTAATTACCTTTTTAGAAGAACCGAAGCTCAAATGATGGTTGGATAAATGTCAGAGTCCCAACAGGAAACAGATGGTACACATAAATTAGGATAATTCTAGATGGTTTGTTAATAAAGGAACTGATTACAAAGGAGGCTGTAAGACAGATTGCAGGACCCAACAGAAGCCTCACTATATCCCCAGCCCTTGGTCCAAAGGACAAGACTAAGAGTTTCTGAAACCAGGATAGTAAAATATAGTAAATTATAGCAGACAGCCTGTCCCCCTTCTGTCAAGTCATACAAAAATGCTGGGGTCACTTCACAGGAAGGAGCCAGGTAAAATAATTTTCTGACCTCACTCTTCTCTTCCCTCCAGATTGTTCATTTGCTGAATTCAGCTGGAAATCAAGGGCTGTGAGAAAGCAGAAGGGTGGAATGTGGCATTGAGGGTAAAAGTATGGTGTCTGGTGCACCAGTTGTTGCAGGCTGAATTCTATACCTCCTTCCAGAGATTTGTTTAAACACAACCCTGGCACCTGTGAATGTGAACTCATTTAGAAATAGGATCTTGACAAATGTTAGCATGTTAAATGAAGTCATACTGGATTAGAGTGAACTTCAAGTTTAAGGACTTGTGTCTTTAGAAGTGGAAGTGGAGAGAAATTTGAACACACAAACTCAGAGTGTCCCCAGGGAAGAAGGCTATGAGATGAAGGGCACACAGGAAGTGATGCACCTATAAGCCAAAGAAAACCGGAAATCATCAGCTACCAAGAGAATCTGAAGAAAACAAGGAAGTCTTCTTCCCTAGAGCATTCAGAAGGCAAATGGCTCTAGTGACACCTAGACTTCAGATTTCTAGTCTCCAAAACTGTGAAGGAATAACTTTGTTTTTTTAAGCACCTAGTTTGTGGTAATTTGTTATGACATCACTAGAAAACTAATATACATATATCAAGCAGTCATCTGTCCAGTAGAGTTATATTATGTATTCAGTTGAATTCCCCTTCATTTGATTTTGTTTTAAACAACCATAGCCACCAAAGTAGATTACTTATGATATAATTATAGAGATGGAAGTATAGAAGTGAGGAAGTATAGAAGTGAGTATAGAAGTATTGAAGAGCACTAAAAAGTGTTCTTCAAGACACTCAGGTTGAAGAGTAATATGTTCCCCAGAGACATGCTCTCCTACCTGTCTCTCCAACCTGGAACTCACTCCTAGAACCTGCCCTCCATACCCTCGATGGCTGACCTTGTTAATTTGCCCTCCTTCCAGATTTTACCCTGCATCACTATATATATATATATATGGCAGGACTGCCTCAATTCAGTTCATTTTAATTTGTACTCCCTCAGGCCCTCAATCCCAAGTTTCATATGCTACTTTCAAAAGGAAAAGAATTTTAAAGGCCAGAATATAAAAGGTGGCTAACTGGAAGATCCATATACCAATTAGTTATTTGCTTCCCTATAGTATGTTGCTTAATGTGGCATCCTGAGTAGGAACTGCTTTAGGTCAAATTGGAGTGACAGGGCCCACCTAGACTTACTCATATAAAACAACTCAAACTGTGGAAAACATAAGACACAGCAGTTTTTAGACCCTGGGCAGCAGACAATGTAGGAAAGTGACTCCTGAGGTGGAAAACAAATGAGATGAGCCCTGGGATTACTCATCTCCTGGAAATGGGTTGCCAAATCCCATCATAAGGAGCAGGAGCCAGGCAAAGCATGGAGGAATCACTGAACCAAGAGGATGAAGTTGGACATTCCGGACAGGCAAAGTATCTGATGTTCATGCACAGGGCAGTGTATCAGAAAAGAGATCTGCATGTAGAGGAAGCACTGCAGATTTGGAGGTCACTTCTAAGTCTTTTACTGAGTATCTTCAACATGTGTTTGTGTGTGAGGAAGCTTCCTAAGTCTGAAGAATGAACCACTCAAAATGAGCAAGTAGGATTTCCTCCAGAGGTCACACAAGATTGGAATAGCAGATGTTCCCACTAGACAGTGTAGGAATATTTAATAATCATGGAACTCAGGTAGCATGATTGGATGGGTATGGATATTGCCCAAGTCAAATTGAGTAGGAAAAATCAACTCTAGATTAAAGTCTCCCCTGTAACACTCAACAAGATAAAATTTACAAAGTCTGGTATTCAATTAATAGGCATGCAAGAATGCAGGGAAATGTGACTTATAACAAGGAACATAATAAACTCTTTTAAACTAGCCCATAAATGACACAGAATTAGTAGATAAGGACATAGAATTAGTAGATAAGGACACTAAAACAACTATTATTAACTGTATCCTGTATAATAGAAGAAAACATTGATATAAGAAAATTTATTTTTATATAAAAAATAGAAGAACACATATGTTAAAAACATGGAGGAGATTGCATTAATGTAAAGATAAACACTATGAATCCTAACAAAGACACTTAAAAATAAATACAGCTAATAAGTCAAAAAATAGTTAGTAGAATAACAAAAAAATAGTCCACATACACACATATGTATGGTTTTGGGGTTTTTTTGTTTGTTTGTTTTTTGGTACCTTAGATTGAACCCAGGATACTTTACCACTGAGCCACATCCCCAGTCCTTTTTATTTTTTATTTTGTGACAGAGTCTTAATAAGTTGCTTAGAGCTTTATTAAATTGCTTAGATTGATCTCAAACTTATGACTCTCCTGTCTCAACCTCCCAAGTCACTGGAATTATAGGAATTAGAGACATGAGCCAACCCAACTATATTTTTTAATCACATCAAATGTAAATGGTTTAGGCATCCCAGTAGAAAAACAGAGACTGTCAGGTTTGACAGTCCCTATATATAGATACATAAATGTATTCATATGTACTTTTAAGTTCAAAGACATAAATAGATTAAAAGTAAAAAATGTATCATGTTAATACTAATCAAGAGAAAGCTGTGGCTATATTAAATATTAGATGCAGTTGATTTTTGAGGAAAGAATAAAAGATAAAGAGGTTTATTAACATTAAGTGAATTAATCATCAAGAGGACAAAACAATCCTATGTGTTCATTCATCTAAATACAGCTTCCAGATACATGAAACAGGAAATTAAAACTGAAATAAAAAGGAGACAAATCCACAATTATACAAATTTCAACAGCTGCAAATTATTGATAAAATAATTGGACAATCAGATGTACATAGAATACTTGAAAAATTTCGACTTCAACTAAGTTGGCCTAAGGGACATACATAAAGCATTTTCTGAACAACAAAATACACATTTTTTACATGTGTACATGGAACTTTTACTTGTTTTAGGTCATCAAACAAGACAGTATTTTAAAAGATGTTATTATACAATGTTCTATTATAACAGTGGAATTAAGGTAGAAGTATCTGCAAAATCACCCAACTAGTTGGAAATAACACATTTCTGAATAATCCATGAGTCAAAGAAGAAAGTATAAATGTGTCAGTATTATTTTATAATTTCTTTTTGATCAGTGTCATAACATTTCAACTTCTTTTTTTTTCTATTTCTGTTTGTGAATGTACCAAACCAAGTGAAGCTATCAAAACCTAGAAATTGTGAGAAAGAATAAGCAAGTAACTTCTCCCGCATTTCTTTCTTTCTTTCCTTCCTTCTTTCTTTCTTTCTTTCTTTCTTTCTTTCTTTCTTTCTTTCTTTCTTTCTTTCTTTCTTTCTTTCTTTCTTTCTTTCTTTTTTTTTTTTTTCCGATGCAATCACACAAGAGTCTTTATTGCAAGCTCCAGCCTGGACTCAAACATTCCCGACACAGCGGTCCCAGGGAGTGAGCCCCGGTCCTTTGTTCAGTGAGATTTTATAGGTTTTGGGGGATACTCTATGAGTCACAACATCACACAGCAAATCATTCCATACCACAGGAAAGTCAAACAACAACTCTTAACATTGATTAGCACATTCACTGGTGGGAACAAGTTGGGTAGAGGTGATTGGTTAGTACAAGAGGGGAATTCGTTTGAACTGATTGGTTTAGGCCACGAGGGGTGTACGTGCTGAACTACATGGTTTCCCAACATGTTATCGACCACCATAAACTACTGGGGGGTCATCTGGCATCCCAGGTATTTTCCCTGTCTCATCTCCCACATTTCTTGATAGAGTGGCTGTCTGTAGGTTTTGCATATGAAACTGTTCAGGTGCCTCCAACTTTGCTAGAGATATAGGTCATTACATCACTATTATTTATGCATAGACAAAAGTTTAGAGGTAGATATTGCAGATATTTTATTGGTGCATTACAATTCTACATAATCATTCAATTCATTGTGACACATTTATAAAAAAATGCACATAATTTGATCAATTTCATTCCCAGATAACTCCCCTTGCCTGCCTCTTCCCTTTCCCCATAACCTCTTTCTTCTATCTTACTGATATCCCTTCTATTTTTATGAGATTCCATTTTTTTCTCTTTTTTTCTCTCTAGCTTCCACACATGAGAGAAAACATAGCAGTTCTTGTTATGATGTTCTCCAGATCCATCTATTCTCCTGTAAATGACAATTCTGTTCTTCTTTATGGCTGAATAAAACTCCATTGTGTATATATGCCATACTTTCTTTATCCATTTATCTGTTAACAGACACTTAAGCTGGTTCCAGAACTTGGCTATTGTGAATTTATTATGAATTGTGTTACTATAAACATGGATGTCCAATCATCACTGTAGTGTGTTGGATTTAATTCTTTAGGGTAAATACCAACAAATGGAATAGCTGGGTCATGTGGTGGTACAATTTGTAGTCTTTTGAGGAACCTTCATACTGATTTCCATGGTGGTTGTACTATTTACAATCCCACTAACAGTATATAAGTGTTCCTTTCTCTCACATCCTCCCCAGCATTTATTTTTATTTGTATTCTTGGTGACTGCCTTTCAACTGGAATGGAACGAAATCTCAGTGTAGTTTTGATTTTCATTTTCCTGATTGCTAAAGACGTTGAACATATTTTCATGTATTTGTTGGCCATTTGTATTCTTTTGAGAAATTTAGTTCGTTTGCCCATTATTTTTTTGTTTTTGTTTGTTTTTGCTGTTAAGTCTTTTGAGTTCTTTACATATTCTGGGTATTAATTCTCTGTTGGAAGCATAGCTGGAAAAGATTTTCTCCCATTCTCTAGATTATTTCTTCATGCTCTGCCGAAGTTTAACTTGATGCCATCCTATTTAGTAGCAGTTTAGCTTGATGCCATTATTCCTTGAACATTAGGAGTCCTGTTGAGGAAGCCATTGCCTATGCCTATACACATTAGAGTGTTGACCATATGTTCTTTGCTGGCAGTCGTGAAGTCTCTGGTCTAATTCCCATGTCATTGGTCCACTTTGAGTTGACATTTGTGTACAGTGAGAGATAGGGATCCAGTTTCATTCTTCTATGTATGGATATCCAGTTTCACCTGCACCATTTGTTTAAAAGGCTGTCTTTTCTCCAATACAAGTTTTCAGTGCCTTTGTTGAGAACCAATGACTGTATCAGTGTAAGTTTGTCTCTGTGTCTTCTGTTCTACTGATCTACATATCTTTATGCCAGTATCCTGCTATTTTTTATTGCTGTAGCTCTGTAGTATAATTTGAAATCAGGTATTGGGATGTTTCCAGCATTGCTCTTTTTGCTTAGAATTGCTTTGGGTAGTCTGGGTATTTTAATCTTCCATATAAATTTTAGTACTTTTTCCCCTCTAATTTTGTGAAAAAATGTCACTGACATTTTGATGGAGATTGCACCAAATCTGTAGTTTCCCCATAGGGGGGAAAAAACTACTTCTACAAGAATGTTGATGTTAGCATTCCTCATAATATCCTCAAAGTGGAAATAGTGTAATCTGTGTCAACAAAAGAATGGATAAATAAATTGTGATAGATCATGTAATGGAATACACCTCAGCAATAAAAATGTGACATATTTATACTTGCATTCACATGGATGAACTTCAGACTGTGATGTTCAGAAGGAAATTTGGGGGAATGTTGGAAATGTTCTGCATTACAACCAAACAGTGTTTACAGCAGTATATATATTTATCAAAACTCATCACATTTCATCTTCAAAATCAGTGCCATGTAAGTTTAAAAAAAACCCTCAGGGAACTCTAAGAAGCTATCAAAATCCATTTATTATGCAGGAGAAATTTTAAAAATCAAATATTTAGTGGTATAGAGTAAGTAGTGCATTTGCCAGAATTTGGAAGTGATTCTCCTGTACTTAGTTCCTAATAGCATGGTAGTTATTGTTTTAAGGGAGGATTACACATATGTAAGATGACAAGCCTATTCACAAGAAAGAAGTAAAAAGTCTATTCTGACATGGCCATTCACCACTGCATAGAGGCTCTGTAAATCCTTGTACCTATTTTCAGCTCATGGGTAACTTTAAAGTCTGGATTTTGCACTCTGAGAATACTTGACTATAGAACTAAATTTAGTAGTAGTCACTAAATTAACAGTGATTAACCATACAGAATTCATTTTGGTTTCACGCAGCTTATGAAGGAAACATGGCTAGTCCTTTTGGGCAGATTCCTACCCTTCTCCACTGACTTCTGCCTGAGGACATGCAGGTTTTGTGCCTCCAATGTCTGTTCTGTTATCAAAAAATTAAGAGCTCTTTAGTGTGTAGAAGGGGGGGGAACATTGTATAGAAAAACAACCTAACTAAAATTTTATTAGGCTTCCCTGATTTATTTCAGGGGCTCAGATTGTGTAAGTCTTTCTTTAACTATATATGTATTCATCTTCAGTTCATATTTTACTCATAGCCAGCCATGGATGCATTTAATTCACCTACCCATAACAAGAAATTTTCAAGCAGATCAAAGTAATGTCCTCATCTTCCAAATAGATTGGAGGGCTGGGGATGTGGCTCGAGCGATAGCACGCTCGCCTGGCATGCGTGCAGCCCGGGTTCAATCCTCAGCACCACATACAGACAAAGATGTTGTGTCCACCAAATACTAAAAAATAAATATTAAAAAAAACAAATAGATTGGAAAGCAAGGTCTAAGAACAGATTGGAAAGCAAGAACTAAGAACACTGTATAGAAATGATCGCTGCCTAGAGTTTCTTTCATCTTTCTTTTTCTTTTCTATTATGCTTATACTTACCTGTGAGATGATGTGATCACCACCTAATAGCTTATGTAGACTCTTCAAAGGCCCATGAGAATCTATCTGTGCAATGGGAAAAGTTTTGACAGTGTTCTAGTTTAAAACATGGGGGTGAATGAAAATTCTTCTCTAACGAAACACTGTGACCAAAAAAAAAAAAAAAAAAAAAAAGGAGATATAGTTAAATTGAACTGCTTCAACAGAGCCTGAGTTTAGCTGGTCAACAATCAAGATCATGACTTTTCAGCAGTAAGTATTGATCTCATTGGCTAATTCTTCATTCTGTGACTTATAATTGGAATAATGACATTATGTGCCATCCAAAAATACACACTCCAAGCTTTTGTCTTAGCCAATCCTGTAAAATTCATTCCATATCAAACTTTCCACCTAATTTCTCAAAACAGCAAAAACAACATTTTTGCTTTTTATAATCTTTTTTCTCTCCTTTCTTTTTTCAACAGTAGGCATTAAGAGGTCATAACTCGGGCAAACTACAATAGAGTAAAAAATATGAAATTCTTTCATTGAACAAAATTTTCATCCTGTACCTTACTATGTGGCAGGCATTGTTCTTGTTTGTGAGATATGATAGGAAAGGACATGGGTAAGAATTCTGCTCTCATGGAGCTTGCACACTGATGCAGGGATATGGATAATAAGCAAGATTGGTACATATGACATGATAGATGGTATTTGTAAGGAGAAAAATTAAGAAGAAATATCTAAGTAAGAGGAAATGCACCTAGTCCATTGTTGAATAACTGAGGAATTACTATGTTCCCACCATCTCCCAGGCTTTGTCTAAGAAGAGAATCTTGTCCTTATAATCTGAGATCCTGCTAACTGTGGAGTTCTGCTCAGCTACCTTTTGCCCCCCACAATAAGGAGAAGGGACTTTCTGGCATGTCTATGACCTAATGTGATATGTCATCTGAGTTCTTATGAATTTCTTATATGCAAAATTATATTCCATGTATTCATTTTGTCTGTCTTCAAGAGATTGGTTGGACTGGGTGTTTATTGCCAACACCAATGGAAACCCAGTGTAAATGTGAGAAGTTAGTCTGTTAGTAGGAAAGGACATAGATTTTTGTTTTAAATCTAAGCTCTCACCAGCTATGTGACCTTGAGTAAGATTCTGACCATCTCTGTACTTCAGTCTCTTCAGTCAGAGTATGGGGATGATAATTAGTACATATCTCAGAGAGCTGTTGTGTAATGTCTGTATAGAACACTTTTTGCAAATTATATACAAAGAACAGTGAGTGGCAAATTGTTTATTAAATGACATAAAGAAGGCTGCTTTGGGCACTTGTACACCAGGTTTTCAAAGTTAGATCAGATTGAAGATTACAACCAATGCCACGCCCACTCTTTAGATGTTCAGGTAAATCCTACTTTGTGAAATGCCTAGAGGAGATAATAGCTGTAATGCAGTTAGTTTGCTCTAAGATTTAAAGAGATGATGCGGTTTTGAAAATTGAGTTCCCATAAGTCAGAAAGGCCTTGTCTCTTGCTTATACTATATTGTCATTTTTCCTCCACAGGCAGGTAAGTTCCACGAGGAAAGGATTTTGTTTTTATTTTTCCTTTTGTTGTTTGCAGTTATACTCCCTGTGCAATAGTATTTAGTACATGGTAGACATTCAATATTTTGGGTAAATAAATGAATAAAAGAAGGAATAAATAAGTGAAAAAATACAAAGTGAAAAGAAATCAGAGGAGCTGGGTTAATTCTGGCTTCTTATCAGTAGGGCTCTATAACTTATCTATAAAATATATTCATTTTTAGAATTTTTTTGAATGCTAATGTACATAGGTGATCTGCTAGACTGTGAGCCTTCGAGAAGCTGACAGTTCTGTAGCAGGAATATGAAAAGAACATAAATCATATAAATGAGAGAGTTGTACATACTCTGAAGAGAAAAATGAGAGAACTAGGTGGCTCAGAAAGGATTCTTTCATGACCTTTAGGAACACTCAGGCTGATTCTTTTGATCCCTCCACACAGTCATCTTAAATTATTCTTTTGAAAATTAAGATATCTGTCCAGTTCACAGCTGCATAAAACCTTGGCAGAAAATACACAGAGAGTTCTAGTGAAACGAGGACACCCTTGTATATAAAAGCAAACTAACAGTGAAAGAGGACAGTTGTTTTCTGCAGAAACTTGATGAGATTTTTTTAAAAGTCTGATTACTTTTCATTTGATTCCTATGTACTTACACTTGCCGTGTTGCTTCTCAGAGGTAGTTATGCCATTTAATTTGTAGATATACACAAGATTATGAGGCATGTGCATGGTGAGAATTTGTTTCTCTGACAATGATTACTTATCTTTGTACCGAATAACATCACAAATGCATTAAATCCAGATATCCAAGAGAAATTGCAGCTATAAATTTCATTTGCCAGAAGAAAAAGAGGACAGCAGCATTTCTTTACTTTTTACCTTTTTTTTTAGATTTAATCTTTATGGTAGTGAAGAGAAGATTGTCTAGTGTTTTTAAAAGCAACTGTACTAAAAGTCATTTATGATCATGATGATATAAGCACTGGGAATGAAATTTTTATTTTAAAAAGTGCTCAGTTTTGTACATAGGAAGGAACTGAGAAAAATCAAGATGAGAAAATTATAGCTTCTTTATAATTAAATCCTCTAGTTTGTTTGGTAAAACCTTTTCAGTTGTGTTATGAGGTCAACACAGTGTAGTAGAATTGCAATCTTGAGTCAGGATAGGAACAGCTAATATTTAATAGTATTTCCCATATGTCAGGCACTCTTCAATGGATTCCAGATTTATTAATTCACTGAATCCTTACTAAAACCCTGGGAGATAGATGATTTTATTATATCAATCATAAATCAAAAGAGAGGCATTAGGGAATTATAATCTTTCAGGGCTAGTAAGTGGCAGAGCAAAAGTTTGAACCAAGACCCCTATAATTCTACCACCCTGAATGACCCTGAATCAATGATGTCAGCCTACCTTGCAAGTAGTATTCATATAGTCTTATAAATGTGGCAATGGCCCAGTCTTTCCCTGTAAGGTTTACTCCTGCCCCCCACACCAGTAAGATGACTAGGATTTCTTTGGTAATCATTAGGTGAAGAGCTGTAAGAATGTGCATGCTTTATGATCTTCTGTACCAGCTACAGTAAAGTTAAAACTCAAATGCCAAATGTTGGCAGGGTTGAACTTTTTTTTCTTCTCATGTCTTTTTAGTGTTAACTTTAGATCTCACTTCTGATTCATTGAGATTTTAAAGACAAAAATGATAAGACTCAATCATGGACAGAAACATCTGGGGAAAAAAAAATGTTTCTTAGGTACCTAAGTGCACCAGGCCTGCACTAAGGCTCTTCTGACATTGTCTCAAGGAATACACATAGTAACTTATTATTCATGCATTATTGGGGATGATATAGACATGATTTTCAGGTTGGGCATGTGTAGGAAAGAAGAGGGTAGGGTGAGACACTGGGATGGGGCTGGGAATGGGAGGCCATTGTGGACAGTTGACCCTCAGCTGACAAACTATGTTTTACTTATTTGTGGATTTTTGTTTCACCCTATTAGAATATAAACTCAGTGAGGGCTCTGGTTCTTTCATTTTCTTTACGTTTTTATTTCCATGGTCTTGAATGAGGCCTAGTACATTGCAGGTGTAAATATTTGCTGTGTGAATGAGTGAGTCAACAAATGAATCACTTCACAAATGTTGATTGTGTCGTACCTGTCACTTCCCCAGTGCTGGGGTCCACCATAAGAAAATGTGCCCTTGCTCTTAATAACCATGAAGCTTAGTATGAGCGATGAATAAATAGACAGGAATTTACTGTTTGGTGTGAATGGTAACACTTCTGTGAAGGCAGGAGTTCAAGAAACACCTGTGTGATCCTGTGGACCAGCTAGAGGGAGGCAGAGTGGCCTTCATGGAAAATGGAAAGCGTGTAAGTGGAGGACTAGGCAATAGGAGTAGCCCAATAAGTAGAAAGGGAGAATGTTCCAGATGGAGAGAAACAGTAAGTCTGAAGGGTAACAGAAAGCATCACATGTTCAGTGGCTAGCAGTGTTTGCACTTTAGTTTCAAAAACCTCGAAGCTCAGAAAAGTAAAATCATTGGCCCAAAGGTCACACTAAAACACGATTCCAACTCGGTTCTATCTGCAACCAAATGCCTCACCTTGTCCATGTGCTGTGTGAGAGACCCACAACTCAGAGTCTCCTAGCATGTCAGACCCTCCCCTTCTGCTTGGTAAAACATCTTCAGCTGTGTTACGAGGTGATCGTAGTGGAATAGTATTGACCTCATACTGAATGAGGCTATTCCTTCCAAATGGAAAGTGATGGTTCTGATTCTTGCCTAGTAACTTTTTTCTTATTTATTACTATTTAAAACATTCCTCAGAGAACCACAAAGCTAATTTTTTAGGGTTTTTTTTTCCTATGTAATTTAGACTGGGACCAAGCTCAACATATGTTATACTGTATTTACTTCCTTCAGAACCAGAGATGCGTTGTATACTTATTGTGTGTATTTAATCAATGCACCCTAAAGGACTGGAGGAATTCATTTCCCTTCCAAAAAGACTGATGTTTCCCCTGAGGAAAGGTTTGCATATGGGGGTTATCATCCCTGTTCCAAGAGAATCTTTGGACCAAGTTCTAGAATATCTGGAGACAAACTCGGATGGAAGATTGTGCTTGTGTCTAGCCAGCACCATCTGCAGATACAGCATGTGTCCTACATTACCTCCTAGCCATCTTGGTCTTCTTTTGAAGACTTCATTTGCCCTTGTCCACAGAACCACACATTGTCTTGAATTGGAAGTGTTTTTGCTCCTCTCTTCAACGTTTCTACTATAGATGGCAGCACTTTTCTGTGCCGTAGACTTTCCTGTCTTCTCATTACCTTTATGTTCTCAGCAGGTTATCTCAAAGTCAGAAACATAGGGATCTCCAAATCTGAAAGGGGGAAGCCCTATCGCAATCAGCTCTTGAAACCATGAGAGACTGTAATAATAACCATTGCTAAGAAGAATTGCCTCTGGCAGAATACTTTCATCAGGCAATTCTAAACCCTTGGCATCAGGTAGAATCTCAAGCATTTTTCTACCTTGCAAGTGTTACCAAGGTACTTCAGTGCTCTCCTTGACCATTTTATCTTATGTAGAAACATGATACCAGGATTTGGAGAATCTGAGTCCCATCTTTAGCTTGCTGTGTAGAATTCCTTAGTCGCCTTAAGCCTCAATTTCCTAATCTGGGAAATAGGAATAGGAACAAAGGACTTTCCTATTTTATAGTGTTTTCACAAGGAACAGATGGGATAATGTGTTCAAGCATAACTTGTAAACTATAAAGCATTCTGTAAATGTAACCTGTTAATATTGTCATTAGCCATAGATTGAAATACATATAGGCATTTTCATTTCAGCTCTCTGATGTGACAAGCCATCATTTCAGGCATGAGGATTGGCTCAGATGATGTAGAAACATATTGCTGAGTGTCAGCAACACCTCCATACCACTTGGCATGCCTTCATTCACAAAGTGAAGGAGGGTAACAGCAGATTTGAGGGATTTCACACAAGGAGTTCTACTAATGTCACTTTACTTCCTGAGAGAAGACAGTTGAGATGTTCTACAATTCTACTCAATGATATCTTAAATGTTTTAAAAGACTAACTTTAGGACTAGAACTTAGCAAATATAATGTCAAAGATCCAGACGGTATAACATAATGGTTAAAGATTTGAGCTCTGAAGTCAACCCAATATTCTAACACAGGACCAATTAATCTTGAATATCCGTGGTTTAATATACTGGAAGTTTCCTCTTATATAAAAGCTGATGCAGGTCAACAATGGTTGTATTCCATTTAGTGTCTCAAGGACCCAGACTAGTTCTACCTTGAGGATTGCTATCTCAACATATGGCTTCCACATTTGCCAAGGCAAGAGGGAAAGTTGGTATCAAGTTGGCATGTCAGCTCTTGAGTACTTTGGTCTAGACGTATCCCTATCATTCCCATTCATATTTAATTGGTGAGAAGAGTCATAAGGCTTTGTCTGACCACCAGATTCTGGGTGGGTGTGATCTTTGTTGATGCCAGGAAGGAGAAGAGAAGCAATAAAGGTAAACGTTAGGCACCCCCACCATACCTGCCTCCACCCCTTCCTTAGCCAAATGAGAACTGGCACATAGGTGTCTTCACATGTAAAACAAAAGTAGTGTTTCTATCTCCATGTGGTTCTTATCAAGACCAAATGAGATAACCTACACAAAATACTTTACATAATCCCTGACACAGAATAAGTGCATAATAGGTGTTAAGTAGTATTATTGTTACTAATCAAGCAAGTGCCCTAATAGTCAACTGATGAGGGCATGAAGCACTTTATTGCAGTTATGGTTTAGATACAAGGTGTCCCCAAAAGTTCATGTGTGAAATAGTGCAAACATTTTCAGAGGTGAAATTATTATGAGAGCTTTAACCTAATCAGTGGATTGATCCACTGGTATAGATCACCCCGGTGGTAAAGGTAGGCAGGTAGGATGTAGCTGAAGAAAGTAGGTCACTGGGGGTGGGCCTTTGGGGTTTATATTCTGTACCTGGTAAGTGGAACTAACTCTCTCTCTCTCTCTCTCTCTCTCTCTCTCTCTCTCTCTCTCTCTCTCTCTCTCTCTCTCTCTTTCTCTGCTTCTTGGTTACCATGTCCTTAGCTGCTTTTCTCTGCCACTTGTTTCTGCCATGACGTTCTGCTTAACGTTGGGCCCGGAGCTATGGAGTTGGCTGACCATGGACTGAACCTCTGAACCCATGAGCCAAAATAAACTTTTCTTCCTCTGTTGTTCTTTTCAGGACTTTTGGTCACCATGAAGAAAAAGCTGACTAAAACAATAATTGATCTCTAAATTATTTGGAAGTCTTTCAGCACCAGAACCAGTGTCATTTCCAAGATATTTTGAGTCTTTTCCAAAAACTATTGAAACATGTGTCTTGTAACTTCTAGATGAAAATCTTCTCTTGCTATGAAACCAACACTTTCCTGATTTAAACTTATTTTATCCAAAAGTTCAAAAATGAAAGTGCATTTACATGGTAAGATGTCAACTCTTGAAAGAGTTTGTCATTTTTTGCATCCATTGAGCAATACTGGGTTGTGATTTTTTTTTTCAGGTGTCTGCTTTGAAAGACTGCAAATCATTCTCTAGGAAGTCAATTTCCAGAAAGATTAAAGAAGATATATCCAACAGGGAGGAAAATTCTTATGAGCCCTGGCCTTCAATGAAAAGGGAGGGTAGACCAAATGATATTGATTACCTGTTCTGCACTGAGTGCTTAACATGTCACTTCATTGAATCCTCACAACAAATTTATGAGATCAATACTGTCCCTCGGTTTCTAGATGAGAAAACAGAAGGGCTGAGTACCTGGCCCAATATCTCAAAGCTGGTAAAAGTCAGCACTTGAATTTTAACCATAGCTTGAGAGACGGAGCAAAAATAATCGAAATAATATATACTTTGAAGAAAAAAAAAAAAGCTGAGTTTGAATCCAGGCTTTGACACTTATTAACATGGTACCTAGATTAGGTCACTTAACCTAGTTGATCCATCTGTAAAATGATGATGATGATAATAATGGCAGAAAACAGCAGCTTATGCAGTGCTTATTGGTAGGGATGTTTATTTTTAAGCCCTTACATAGAGCTTACTGTGCCACATTCTTTTGATGTACTTTATGCATATGAACTCACCTAACCCCCGCACTCATAGATTGAGGTACAGAACATTATCATCCCTATTTTATAGAAATGCAAGATTACACAGATGGTAAACAGGAGAATGTGAATTCAAACCCAAGCACTTGGGCTGCAGAACCCATGTCCTTGACAGTTGTCCTCCACTCAAGTTGAAAATACTCTGCAGAACAAAAGAGAGAACGCAGAAAGAGCAGGACTGGCCCAGAGTAGGGCTTTAGGAAATGCACACTGTAACCAGATTTCCACTCTACCGTACAGAAGGAAGTTCTAAGGTGGTATCATCCCTCCAAGGAGGGGGGATATAACCTGGGGACCACTGAGCACTGGCCCAGCTCTTCACTCCTTTATCCATCAGAAAGCTCCTCTTCTTCATATTGTCCTGGATTCTGTCCTTCCATGGTACAGGTATATGTAATATCTGTAATCTTAAGGGAACCAAATATGGGGTGGGTTTACCCAATCTCTGTTAGTCTGCAGTGGTTGGGTTGTTTGCCCGTCGGGAAGACTATGGGTGATGAAATGCAAAGAGTCAATTGTGGCATTTGAGAAGAACATCCATCATATCATGGGTTAGCGGGATAGAGTAATTGCTTTGAGATTTTATCATCTATTTGGTTTTTCACTAATGGAGAGCTTAACTATAATCCTCTCAAATTGATTAGCTGTTATTTCTGTCATTAGACCAACTTGTTAAGAATAGTTCCTTATTTTACCACAAAAATCTGAGCCATGAAAGGAAGTCCTACTTTCACAGAAGCAGTTAAATGGACAGAGACAATCGGAGAACATGGGAGAGGCCTGAAATCTTTAGATTAGACATGGTGTCTAGTGAATTTGGAGGAAACACTGAAAGAAGGAACTAACTCCTACTTGAGCAGAAAGATGATTAACTGCATTGACTACGGAGAGTGGGCATTGTGAGTTACTATGGAAATATTTTTCAAACCTCCAGGCAAAAGTACAGACTCCATGAAGACAAATGACTCTCAGAGTGCTTTTGTTTGGTGAATCCATAAGGGAGCTACAACTTATGAACTCTCTCTAATGGCCTTCTGTTAATCTTTCTTTCTAACACTGATTTCAAAAAAAAAATAAAAAATAAAAATAAAAGGCAGGGTTAAGTGAGAAAGTGGTCTTTCTTGATAGCTATGTGTTCTTACATCTTTAACAGATTCTTACCCTTAATTTCAGAACTAAAAAATACATAGCGCTCACTCTTACACTCTCTCTCTCTCTCTCTCTCTCTCTCTCTCTCTCTCTCTCTCTCACACACACACACACACACACACACACACACACACACACAGTCATTTTAGCACTATTGTATATCATGTGAATTGCTTGCTGCCCTTGGTCTCTTGTAGGAACATTACAGTAGTAATTCAATAAGTGTAATTGAAGACATATAATATTCAAGGCAGCAAGCTAATTACCTCCCTGCATTAAAAAAGAGATATCTGCAGAAATCACCTTGATGCCACCTTCTAACCCCTATCTAATCAGCTCCCAAATCCTGTTGACTTCACAGCAAAGATGTCCCTCTTCAGTGCCTTGTCACCAGTTCTGGCCTGTACCACCCACCACCTGGCTTCTCATGCCTCTTCCCTGCCCTTGAACATCCCTCTGGTCTTTCAGATGTAAATCTCATCTTGCCACTGCCCCCATTGAGTCCTCTTCAGTGGCACCCAGCTGCTCTGAGCATAATGACCAAGTTTGCCACAGACCTTACAGGGCCCTGCACGCCCTGGCCCTTCTTGAATGCACAGCATCCCCCTGTGCCTTTTCTAGCTGCACATTCTCAAATGTCATGTACTTTCTGTCACTGCTCCAATGAGCTCTGTCTCTTCCTTTCCCATCGCCTTCCCATGCCTTGCAGTTCATCCTCACAGATTCCTGATCATCCTTATGTTCTTGGTTTAAATATTATTTTCACAAAAAATTCCATCCCACCTTTCCTTCCCTCCCCTTTTCTACATTCATTGAAGGCCTAACTATATAAGTACATAACAGCAGCAAAGTAGCACTTTTGATTCTTGGTTGGTTGAATCCAAGGATACAAAACCACAGATATAGAGGACTAGACTATATTTTCTATTATCAAGAGAATTTTGCCACTAAACTAATACAAAGAAGAGAGAAAGAAAGAGTGTGGGAGTGCATATAAGACAGCGATTAATTCTCTATAGTGGGATCAAAGAAATCTCCACTGACTTAAAGTGCACTTTTCAGAATAAGCAGAATTAAGAGATACAAAATAGAAAGTCCTGCCTATTAAAAGAGAAGCACCAGGTCAAAGGCTGGAACCACTGAGCAACAGACAGAAGTCTATAATAGTCCAAGTTTAAGGGACAATGGCAGACATAGACAAAGGTGGGAGGGATGCAAATATGAATGTCACACCAAAAGTTGGGGCAGGCATACAGGTGAAAGGCAGGTTTTAATGTCCTAACAAGGAAGAATGTCACTGTCACAGAGGATTTTATCAGTACCTTATAGGTAAAAATAGTACAGGTGAAAAATTTGTACTTGGACTAGACTAATGGTAAAGAAATGAAAACAAGATATAGATGTAAGAGGGCAAAAAGTGAGGTTGGTTTCCACCCTAAAATCAAATACAACTTTTTTTTATTATTTTACTTTTTGCTCTTTTTGTAATAAAGAATCTTCACATTTTTCTATTTCACTAACACCCTTCATTCAATTATTCTGAGCCTGGGTAATAGGTGCCCTAGGGAACTGGAAATACAAAAATGGACTATTTATAATATTTCACACATAAAAACTTAACTTTTTAAGACTACACAGGGTAACATTGCTTTATGCCTGAAGGCAAAATAAATTTTGCTTGAAAATTACATGTTTTGATGTATAAAGATGATCAAATTCACTCATTACTTCACAATTAATTTCAACTTTTTATTGACTTGACACTGAAAACATTGGGTACCTGGGGGCAAGAAGGTTGATCTCTGGAATAGAAAACATCACCCTGCACATAGTTGTGGCTCAATCAAATTATATCAACTGAGGAAATTAAGTAAGTTTTCATTTTAAATCAGTATTCTTGACCACTTGAAATATAATAAAACTTTCCTTCAAATAATTTTTTTATTTAAACCCTGATTATACAATGGAGAAAAGTGGGTCAGCACTCATTAAGGTTGGGGTTTTGAGGATGATGGGTTCCAGAATCCTGCTCTTTCTGCCACCTTTGACCACAGGGAAGCTTCTCAGGTTTGTGGATTCTGAAGGCCTCATATGTAGTTTTAAAATTATTGCCTTAAACAATGGCACCCTAGATCTCTACCCTTCACCTGATTCCTGCTTCCATTTTAACCTCAGCCATTTGGTTGAACAAAAATAATTTTAATTATGTAGATAAACAATGGTAACAGGAACAGGGAAAGGTACTGTGATAGATTGCTTCAGCTCCCTCAACCACTGACTATGGAAATCCAAGTTCAAGGTGTCCACAGGGATAAACACAGTTTAATATGAGTTTTTGAGAACCACTTTGACTTCCCCTGTGAACAATTCATCATTTGAAACAACTTTGTGCAACATTTTTGGGAAGTGAGATAAAGTGACAGAAAAAGATTGGTTGATTGTTTCAGGTTCAGGGGAGAGAGACCTAACCCAAACTGGTTTAGGTACCATGGGGAATTCATTGTCTGACACCATGGAAAGGATTGTTGGCTACTGGAGGTTTTTATTATTTCTTGCTGCGTTTCCTCTCTGCTTTACTTTGAGTGTCAGTTTTACTCTAGCAGATGGGCACTTTTTGATTTTTTTTCCTTGCAATGGTTGTTACCATGCTTCCTTGAGATGCTGCAGGTTGAACATCTCTAATTGGAAAATCCAAAATCCAAACTTTGAAGTTTTGAGTATCGACATTACACCACAAGAGGAAAATTCTACACCTGACCTTAGGCATCAGTCAAAAGGCTCACCATAAGTATTGTATAAATTACTTTGGGTGTATATATGAAATGTAAGTGAATTTCATGTTTAGACTGGAAGTAATCATTCCCAAGATCTCGTTATGAACAGGAAAATATTCTAAAATCCAAAACACTTTTGGTCTCAAACATTTTGGGTAGGGGATATTTGACCTGTATTAGAAAGTTCCAAGAGAAGGGTTTTAAGTGACCCAGTAGGGCTGCTCATCCTCCCGGGACATGATGGAGGGGTTCTATGCCAGCTACTCACTAGTGCCATATACCTGACATCATCTATAGGGCTGGATCTCTGAATAAAGAGGATTCCATTATGAAAAGAGGGAAATGGTCTGATGAGGCAAAAACAATAGATGTCTACTACATATACCAAGTCCTACAGCATCAAAAGGACTGAATATTACCATGTATTTGGAGGATCCAGATCAGCATGATGTAAGGAAAGAAAATATTTCTCATCTCACCCATCCTTTGATTGATGGCTAAGAAACTTATCACAAGACAAAACACATGCATTTATGTAATGCAAATTTCCATGAAACCAAAGACTTCAGAAAGGAAGACCCAAAGGGACAGGCATGTCTTTTATGCTAAGTTAGATGAAGAGTGGACAGACATACAGAAGTAGGATTGGAGCAATGAAGGTCTCATCTAATGGTAATAAAGGGGGTTGGGGGGAAATTAGCAAGGCTTATTTTTTTTCAGATTCTTCTGGGCATTTCTGCCACAAAGGATAAGAATGCTTGTTTCCTCAGGGGACATGAAGGGCAACCCTCAAATGAAGATATTATGACCTATTTGAGAGGAAAGAGAATAATTTTATGGCCGCTTCAGTGGGGATGGGCAAGTGGAAGATCAGAATGAACTTCCTGCTTCTGTTTTCTCAAAGGCCCAGTGCTGCATTGTAGGGTATTCTATCCTGAACCCCTTCAACACCAGGCCCCTCCTGATAGTCATTGTCTTTCTTGTCTTATCACAACACAAAATATCATTTCAAGCACCCTCTGCTTATAATTTGAAGATAATAGCCTTCTCTCTTTTGACCCTTCCTATATCCTTTCCTTGTGGATCTGGGGACTGGTTAACTGAAAGTTCATATTTTTTTCCTTTAATGGAGTTGGAGATGACTTTTTTTCATTCCAGAAATGGAAGAATATTTCTGTAGAAAAGGATCGAGTTGAGCTATTTCTATTTCTGACTTTACCTTACTTCATAATGTCCTAATCAGGAGGGAGAGATAAACAGAACCAATATTTTATTAAGAAATTTCAAATTTCATTTAAGATATTTAAACAAAGCAAAAATCTAACCCAGCTTGACAAACCCTGTTTCATTAAGACTTTATATAAATTAAAAATGATCCATTAAAAAACCCAAACAGATGAATATAGCTAACTGCTTAATAGTTGATCTTACATTTCATGTGATCACTCTTACATATTTATTTTACAATAGCAAAATAGAAGTTGACAGCTGTGGATTTGGGCAAGTATATCTAAGGACAGATAATTTAGAATTTATTATACTTAAAAGAGGTATCTTGATATTCTTTGGAACTCAAAGTCAGTAAAATATGAAATTACACTGCACTGAGAATGTTCAAATTATGTCTTTATGGATTATAAATTATAAGCTCTTTGTAAATCCTCCAGAGAATTTTAGAATTTGTTTTGGAAGCCATTCTGGGGAATTCCATAAAACACTTGAAAGGTAGGAATGTTCATGGGTCACTAAGGACTTCTGTAAGGCACCATAAAAGTGCAATTTCCATAAAGTACCATGTTGATACATTTCCAGTTTATTTATCTTTGTGCTTTCCTCGAGCTCTCACCTAACAATCATTTCATCTTTTACTTTTTATGTTCCTTTTTTTAGAGTTATCCACATGTAAATCTGTACATTCATTATATTTCATATGTCCTTTTGAGGACCCTGTTATCCAAAAGTAATATTTGAAATGGCTCCAAGAAACACTTCTGTGAGGCTATCAGCCAACACTGCCGTGCTTGGGGAGCAGATTGAAATAGACACTTTAAAACATTTCTAAACAATCACAGATTTCACAACAGCCTCTATAGTTTTGGAAATGTTATTCAGCAATCATTGCATTCATAGTTGGTCCCCGTTCTTTCTGTGTGTACTGTGTGTTGGTTGGTAAAAGCACAGTTTCTCTTGTATTATTACACCTATAAACTATCTTCAAAATAACCCTCAAGCTTTTTCTTTTTTAATGTGGCAAGTCAGATTAAACAGATTCAATTACTAGAAGAACTGCTCTTTCAGCAGCAGATGCGATAAGATGGTATATGAGTTGGCTAAGGTTACCATATCAAAGCACCATAGACCCAGCACTTTAACAGGAATGTACTGTCTCCTAGTTCAGTAGGCGAGGGGTGCAACTCAAGTGTTGGCTCCTTCTGAAGGCTGTGAATGATGGAGCTGGGCTTTCAGATAGATGACCATGGTGTTAACTTTACATCACTGTAACAAATACTTGAGGTAATCAATTTATAAAGAAGAAATGTTTATTGTGGCTCCCAGTTCTGGAGCTTCTGGTTTATGAGCAATTGGTCCTGTTCCATTTGGGCCTGTGATGAAGTAGCCCATCATGGCAAGAGTGCATGGTGGAGCAAAACTGTCCACCTCATGGACAGGAAGCAAATGAGACAGAGAGAAATGGATTCCTGAGTCCCACAACTTCTTTCCAGGGTAAAACCCCAATGACATAGGCACAAGGCCCCACCTCCTAAAGGTTCTACTATCTCCCAATAACACCACCCTTGGGATCAGCCTTTAACACATGGGACCTTGGACAGCATTCTGGATCTAAACTCTAGCATCCGACTTCTCAATCTCTCTTCACATTGTCTTCTCTCTGTTTCTGTGTCCAAATTTCCCTCTCTTATAATGATGGTAATTGTATTAGATGAAGACCCACCCTAATGATCTCACCTTAGCTTGTTTACCTCTGTAAAGACCCTCTCTTCAAATATTGCCACACATTGAGAATTTGGGGAGTAGCCAGTTCAACCCCTGACAGATGGTAGACCTGGCTATCTGACCACATAGGCCCGTTCTGGGCAAGGATACTATTATACATTCTCGTGGAGGGTATGAAGAATGTGGGCCCTGAAGTTGGAGACCTGGGTTAGAATATTCCTTTTGGCACTTGTTATGTGTCTGACTGGGGCTAATGCTTAACCTCACTTAATCTCAGTAGCCACATTTTTAAAACAAGGGTATAAAAATCATCTGAGGCTTGAATGGTATGATACATGACAGTGTTTAGTAATAAAAATAGACGTCCACTCAGATCTTGTATTTCTTATTATCATTAAATTGTCTATTGTCAAAATTTATCATAACTTCTCCAGGATAACAACATTTTTTATTTATGCAACAACAACAACATAAAATTGTTTTGCTCTATTTCAGCACTGCCATCCCTTGGTATCTGTGAAGGGGTGGTTGCAGGACCTTACTGCACACCAAAATCTGCAGTTACGCAAGTCCTTTATATAGGACAGCATAGTTTTTGCATAGAATCTATACACATTGTCACATATACTTTAAATCATGTCCAGATAGTTTATATAACACAATGAAAATACTTTGTAAATATTTGTTATACTGTGCTGTCTAGGGCGTTAATGGCAAGAAAAAGTGTGTATGTGTTTGGAATGATGGGATTCTTTTTTCCAAATGTTTTTTTAATCTGTGGCTAATCCAGGGATGCAGAATGTGTGAATACAAAGGGTCAACTCTATTTATAGCTCTGATGTACCTCAAGAAACTTAGAATGACAGGCACTATACACTATGCCTGAAATTTGATTATACTTAGAAAAATAGTGGCAGATTGATTCCTGTTCTAGAGAATACATATAAAAAATCTGATTCCACTTATGCCTTAAATCATTTTGCACACACACAACTGGACTAGAAATTCTAGTCCGGATCCTAAGACCATTTGTCTTTGTCTATTTCTTATGTAAAAGAGAGAAAGAGAGAGAGAGAGAGAGAGAGAGAGAGAGAGAGAGAGAGAGAGAGAGAGAGAGAGAATGAATATGAATATACCTGACTTGAGGCTAAGATTTCTTAAAATTTTTTTAGTTGTAGTTGGACACAACACCTTTATTTCACTCGTTTTTTTTTTCTTTTTTTATTGGTTGTTCAAAACATTACATAGTTCTTGATATATCATATTTCACACTTTGATTCAAGTGGGTTATGAACTCCCATTTTTACCCCGTATACAGATTGCAGAATCACATCAGTTACACTTCCATTGATTTACATATTGACATACTCATGTCTGTTGTATTCTGCTGCCTTTCCTATCCTCTACTATCCCCCCTCCCCTCCCCTCCCCTCTTCTCTCTCTACCCCCTCTACTGTAATTCATTTCTCCCCCTTGTATTATTTTTCCCTTTCCCCTCACTTCCTCTTGTATGTAATTTTGTATAACCCTGAGGGTCTCCTTCCATTTCCATGCAATTTCCCTTCTCTCTCCCTTTCCCTCCCACCTCTCATCCCTGTTTAATGTTAGTCTTCTTCTCATGCTCTTCTTCCCTACTCTGTTCTTAGTTACTCTCCTTATATCAAAGAAGACATTTGGCATTTGTTTTTTAGGGATTGGCTAGCTTCACTTAGCATAATCTGCTCTAATACCATCCATTTCCCTCCAAATTATATGATTTTGTCATTTTTTAATGCATAGTAATACTCCATTGTGTATAAATGCCACATTTTTTTTATCCATTCGTCTATTGAAGGGCATCTAGGTTGCTTCCACAGTCTTGCTATTGTGAATTGTGCTGCTATGAACATCGATGTAGCAGTGTCCCTGTAGCATGCTCTTTTTAGGTCTTTAGGGAATAGACCGAGAAGGGGAATAGCTGGGTCAAATGGTGGTTCCATTCCCAGCTTTCCAAGAAATCTCCATACTGCTTTCCAAATTGGCTGCACCAATTTGCAGTCCCACCAACAATGTACAAGTGTACCCTTTTCCCCACATCCTTGCCAGCACTTGTTGTTGTTTGACTTCATAATGGCTGCCAATCTTACTGGAGTGAGATGGTATCTTAGGGTGGGTTTTGATTTGCATTTCTCTGACTGCTAGAGATGGTGAGCATTTTTTCATGTACTTTTTGATGGATTGTATGTCCTCCTCTGAGAAGTGTCTGTTCAGGTCCTTGGCCCATTTGTTGATTGAGTTATTTGTTATCTTATTGTCTAATTTTTTGAATTTTTATATACTCTGGATATTAGGGCTCTATCTGAAGTGTGAGGAGTAAAGATTTGTTCCCATGATGTAGGCTCCCTATTTACCTCTCTAATTATTTCTTTTGCTGAGAAAAAACTTTTTAGTTTGAGTAAGTCCCATTTGTTGATTCTAGATATTAACTCTTTTGCTATGGGTGTCCTATTGAGGAATTTGGAGCCTGACCCCACAGTATGTAGGTCGTAGCCAACTTTTTCTTCTATCAGATACCGTGACTCTGATTTGATATCAAGCTCCTTGGTCCATTTTGAGTTAACTTTTGTTCATGGTGAAAGAAAGGGATTCAGTTTCATTTTGTTGCATATGGATTTCCAGTTTTCCCAGCACCATTGGTTGAAGATGCTATCCTTCCTCCATGGCATGCTTTTAGCCCCTTTATCAAATATAAGAAAGTTGTAGTTTTGTGGGTTGGTTTCTGTGTCCTCTATTCTGTATCATTGGTCCACCCGCCTGTTTTGGTACCAGTACCATGCTGTTTTTTGTCACTATTGCTCTGTAGTATAGTTTGAAGTCTGGTATCGCTATACCACCTGATTCACACTTCCTGCTTAGCATTGTTTTTGCTATTCTGGGTCTTTTATTTTTCCATATGAATTTCATGATTGCTTTCTCTATTTCTACAAGAAATGCCATTGGGATTTTGATTGGCATTGCATTAAACCTATAGAGAACTTTTGGTAATATCGTCATTTTGATGATGTTAGTTTTGCCTATCCATGAACAGGGTATATTTTTCCATCTTCTAAGATCTTCTTAGTTTCTCTCTTTATGGTTCTGTAGTTTTCATTGTATAAGTCTTTCACCTCTTTTGTTAGGTTGATTCCCAAGTATTTTATTATTTTTGAAGATATTGTGAATGGAGTGGTTGACCTCATTTCCATTTCAGAGGATTTGTCCCTGATATACAGGAATGCCTTTGATTTATGCGTGTTGATTTTATATCCTGCCACTTTGCTGAATTCATTTATTAGCTCTAATAGTTTCTTTGTAGACCCTTTTGGGTCTTCTAGGTATAGAATCATGTCATCTGCAAATAGTGATAATTTAAGTTCTCCTTTTCCTATTTTTATGCCTTTAATTTCTTTCATCTGTCTAATTGCTCTGGCCAGTGTTTCGAGAACTATGTTGAACAGAAGTGGTGATAGAGGGCATCACTGTCTTGTTCCAGATTTTAGAGGGAATGCTTTCAATTTTTCTCCATTCAGAATGATGCTAGCCTGAGGCTTAGCATAGATTGCTTTTACAATGTTGAGGTATGTTCCTGTTATCCCTAGTTTTTCGAGAGTTTTGAACATAAAGGGATGCTGTACTTTGTCAAATGCTTTTTCCGCATCTATTGAGATGATCATATGGTTCTTATTTTTAAGTCTATTGATGTGGTGAATAACATTTATTGTTTTCCGTATATTGAACCAGCCTTGCATCCCAGGGATGAATCCTACTTGATCATGGTACACAATTTTTTGATATGTTTTTGTACCCGATTTGCCAGAATTTTATTGAGGATTTTTGCATCTAAGTTCATTAGAGATATAGGTCTGTAGTTTTCTTTCTTTGAAGTGTCTTTGTCTGGTTTAGGAATCAGGGTGATGTTGGCCTCATAGAATGAATTTGGAAGTTCTCCCTCTTTTTCTATTTCCTGAAATAGCTTGAAAAGTATTTATTAGTTCCTCTTTAAAAGTTTTGTAAAACTCTGCTGTATACCCATCCGGTCCTGGGCTTTTCTTAGTTGGTAATCTTTTGATGATTTCTTCTATTTCCTCAATTGATATTGATCTGTTTAGGTTGTCTGTATCCTCCTGACTCAATCTGGGCAGATCATATGACTTAAGAAACTTATCGATGCCTTCACTATCTTCTATTTTATTGGAGTATAAGGATTCAAAATAATTTCTGATTATCTTCTGTATTTCTGAAGTGTCTGTTGTGATATTGCCTTTTTCATTCTGTATGCTAGTAATTTGAGTTCTCTCTCTTCTTCTCTTTTTTAGCATGGCTAAGGGTCTGTCGATCTTATTTATTTTTTCAATGAACCAACTTTTAGTTTTATCAATTTTTTCAATTGTTTCTTTTGTTTCGATTTCATTAATTTCAGCTCTTATTTTAATTATTTCTTGCCTTCTACTTCTTTTTTTTTTTTTTTTTTATTGTTGGTCGTTCAAAACATTACACAGTTCTTAATACATCATCTTTCACAGTTTGATTCAAGTGGGTTATGAACTCCCAACTTTACCCCGTATACAGATTGTTGTTTCACATCAGTTACCCTTCCATTGATTGACATATTGCCTTTCTAGTGTCTGATGTATTCTGCTGTCTGTCCTATTCTCTACTATCCCCCCTCCCCTCCCCTCCCCTCCCCTCCCCTCCCCTTTTCTCATCCCTGTTTAATGTAAATCTTCTTCTCAAGCTCTTCATCCTTGCCCTGTCCTTGTTTACTCCCCTTATATCAAAGGGGTCATTTGGTATTTGTTTTTTAACGATTGACTAGCTTCACTTAGCATAATCTGCTCTAATGCCATCCATTTCCCTCCAAATTCTATGATTTTGTCGTTCCTTAATGCAGAGTAATACTCCATTGTGTATAAATGCCACATTTTTTTTATCCATTCATCTATTGAAGGGCATCTAGGCTGATTCCATAATCTTGCTATAGTGAATTGTGCTGCTATGAACATCGTTGTAGCAGTGTCTCTGTAACATGTTCTTATTAGGTCTTTAGGGAATAGACCGAGAAGGGGAATAGCTGGGTCAAATGGTGGTTCCATTCCCAGCTTTCCAAGAAATCTCCATACTGCTTTCCAAATTGGCTGCACCAATTTGCAGTCCCACCAGCAATGAACAAGAGTGCCCTTTTCCCCGCATCCTCTCCAGCACTTATTGTTGTTTGACTTCCTAATGGCTGCCAATCTTACTGGAGTGAGGTGGTATCTTAGGGTAGTTTTGATTTGCATTTCTCTAACTGCTAGCGATGGTGAGCATTTTTTCATGTACTTATTGATTGATTGTATGTCCTCCTCTGAGAACTGTCTGTTCAGGTCCTTGGCCCATTTATTGATTGGGTTATTTGTTATCTTATTGTCTAATTTTTTGAGTTCTTTGTATATTCTGGTTATTAGGGCTCTATCTGAAGTGTGTGGATTAAAGATTTGTTCCCAGGATGTAGGCTCCCTGTTTATCTCTCTTATTGTTTCTTTTGCTGAGAAAAAACTTTTTAGTTTGAGTAAGTCCCATTTGTTGATTCTAGTTATTAACTCTTGCGCTATGGGTGTCCTATTGAGGAATTTGGGGCCCGATCCCACAGTATGTAGATCATAACCAACTTTTTCTTCTATCAGATGCCATGTCTCTGATTTAATATCAAGCTCCTTAATCCATTTTGAGTTAACTTTTGTGCATGGTGAGAGATAGGGGTTCAGATTCATTTTGATGCAAATGGATTTCCAGTTTTCCCAGCACCATTTGTTGAAGATGCTATCCTTCCTCCATTGCATGCTTTTAGCCCCTTTATCAAATATAAGATAGTTGTAGTTTTGTGGATTGGTTTCTGTGTCCTCTATTCTGTACCATTGGTCCACCCGCCTGTTTTGGTACCAGTACCATGCTGTTTTTGTTACTATTGCTCTGTAGTATAGTTTGAAGTCTGGTATCGCTATACCGCCTGATTCACTCTTCCTGCTTAGCATTGTTTTTGCTATTCTGGGTCTTTTATTATTCCATATGAATTTCATGATTCTTTTATCTATTTCTACAAGAAGTTCCATTGGGATTTTGATTGGCATTGCATTGAACTTATAGAGAACTTTTGGTAATATCGCCATTTTGATGATGTTAGTTCTACCTATCCATGAGCAGGGTATATTTTTCCATCTTCTAAGGTCTTCTTCTATATCTTTCTTTAGGGTTCTATAATTTTCATTATATAAATCTTTCACCTCTTTTGTTAGGTTGATTCCCAAGTATTTTATTTTTTGGGGGGATATTGTGAATGGAGTAGTTGTCCTCATTTCCGTTTCAGAGGATTTGTCACTGATATATAGGAATGCCTTTGATTTATGCGTGTTGATCTTATATCCTGCCACTTTGCTGAATTCATTTATTAGCTCTAATAGCTTCTTTGTAGACCCTTTTGGGTCTGCTAGGTATAGGATCATATCATCTGCAAATAGTGATAATTTAAGTTCTTCTTTTCCTATTTTTATGCCTTTAATTTCTTTTGTCTGTCTAATTGCTCTGGCCAGTGTTTCGAGGACTATGTTGAACAGAAGTGGTGAGAGAGGGCATCCCTGTCTTGTACCAGATCTTAGAGGGAATGCCTTCAATTTTTCTCCATTCAGAATGATGCTGGCCTGTGGCTTATCGTACATTGCTTTTACAATGTTGAGGTATGTTCCAGTTATCCCTAATTTTTCTAGAGTTTTGAACATAAAGGGATGCTGTACTTTGTCGAATGCTTTTTCTGCATCTATCGAGATGATCATATGGTTCTTATTTTTAAGTCTATTGATGTGGTGAATAACATTTATTGATTTCCGTATATTGAACCAGCCTTGCATCCCAGGGATGAATCCTACTTGATCATGATGTATAATTTTTTTGATATGTATTTGAATCCGATTCGCCAGAATTTTATTGAGGATTTTTGCGTCAAGATTCATTAGAGATATTGGTCTGTAGTTTTCTTTCTTTGAAGTGTCTTTGTCTGGTTTCGGAATCAGGGTGATGTTGGCCTCGTAGAATGAATTTGGAAGTTCTCCCTCTTTTTCTATTTCCTGAAATAGCTTGAACAGTATTGGTGTTAGTTCCTCTTTAAAGGTTTTGTAAAACTCTGCTGTATACCCATCCGGTCCTGGGCTTTTCTTAGTTGGTAATCTTTTGATGGTTTCTTCTATTTCCTCTATTGTTATTGGTCTGTTTAGGTTGTCTATATCCTCCTGACTCAATCTGGGCAGGTCATAAGACTTAAGGAATTTATCTATGCCTTCACTATCTTCTATTTTATTGGAGTATAAGGATTCAAAATAATTTCCGATTATCTTCTGTATTTCTGAAGTATCTGTTGTGATATTACCTTTTTCATCCCGTATGTTAGTAATTTGAGTTCTCTCTCTTCTTCTCTTCGTTAGCATGGCTAAGGGTCTGTCAATTTTATTTATTTTTTCAAAGAACCAACTTTTAGTCCTGTCAATTTTTTCAATTGTTTCTTTTGTTTCAATTTCATTTATTTCAGCTCTGATTTTAATTATTTCTTGCCTTCTACTTCTTTTGCTGTTGTTTTGCTCTTCTTTTTCTAGGATTTTGAGATGAAGTATGAGATCATTTATTTGTTGGTTTTTTCTTTTTTTGAGGAATGAACTCCAAGCAATGAATTTTCCTCTTAGAACTGCTTTCAATGTGTCCCATAGATTCCGATATGTTGTGTCTGTGTTTTCATTTAACTCTAGGAATTTTTTAATTTCCTCCTTGATGTCTTCTAAAACCCATTGATCATTCAGCAACCTATTGTTCATTCTCCAAGTGATGCTTGATTTTTCCTTCATTCTTTTATCGTTGATTTTCAGTTTTATTCCATTATGATCAGATAAGATGCATGGTATTATCTCTACCCCTTTATATTGTCTAAGAGTTGCCCTGTGACATAATATATGGTCTATTTTTGAGAAGGTTCCATGTGCTGCTGAGAAAAAAGTGTAACTACTTGATTTGGGGTGGTATAGTCTATATATGTCAATTAAGTCTAGGTTGTTAATTGTGTTATTGAGTTCTATAGTTTCTTTATTTAACTTTTGTTTGTAAGATCTGTCCAGTGGTGAGAGAGGTGTGTTGAAGTCTCCCATGATTATTGTATGGTGGTCTATTAGACTCTTGAACTTGAGGAGAGTTTGCTTGATAAACACAGCCGCACCATTATTTGGGGCATATATATTTATGATTGTTATGTCTTGTTGGTGTATGGTTCCCTTGAGCAGTATGAAGTGTCCTTCTTTATCCCTTTTGATTAACTTTGGTTTGAAATCTATTTTATTAGATATGAGTATGGACACTCCTGCTTGCTTCCGCATTCCATATGAGTGGTATGATTTTTCCCAACCTTTCACCTTCAGTCTATGAATATCTTTTTCTATCAGATGCGTCTCCTGTAGGCAGCATATTGTTGGGTCTTCTTTTGTGATCCATTCTACTAGCCTGTGTCTCTTAATTGGTGAATTTAAGCCATTAACATTTAGGGTTATTATTGAGATATGATTTGTTCTTCTAGCCATATTTGTTTATTGATGTTTCTAAACCTGATTTGTTATCCTCTTTGACTATTTTTCCCCCTTTACTGTCCTATCTCCCATTGTTGGTTTTCAGTGTTATTTTCCATTTCCTCTTCCTGTAATGTTTTGCCAAGGATTTTTTGAAGAGATGGTTTTCTAGCTGCAAATTCTTTTATCTTTTGTTTATCATGGAAGGTTTTAATTTCATCTTCTATCCTGAAGCTTAATTTCGCCGGATACACGATTCTTGGTTGGAACCCATTTTCTTTCAGTGTTTGAAATATGTTATTCCAGGATCTTCTAGCTTTCAGGGTCTGTGTTGAGAGATCAGCTGTTATCCTGATTGGTTTGCCCCTAAATGTAATCTGCTTTCTTTCTCTTGCAGCTTTTAAAATTCTCTCCTTATTCTGTATGTTGGACATCTTCATTATAATGTGTCTAGGTGTGGATCTCTTATGATTTTGCACATTCGGCGTCCTGTAGGCTTCTAGGATTTGTGATTCTGTCTCATTCTTCAAGTCTGGGAAGTTTTCTTGTATAATCTCACTGAATAGTCTGTTTATTCCTTTAGTTTGGAGCTCTGTGCCTTCCTGTATCCCAATGACTCTTAAATTTGGTCTTTTGATATTGTCCCATAATTCTTGGATGTTCTGCTCATGGTTTCTTAGCAGACTTGCTGAGCTGTCTATGTTCTTTTCCAGTTGAAATACTTTGTCTTCATTGTCTGATGTTCTCTCTTCTAAGTGATCTAATCTGCTGTTAGTATTCTCGATTGAGTTTTTAAGTTGGTTTAATGATTCCTGCATTTCCAGGATTTCAATTTGTTTGTTTTTTATTACCTCTATCTCCCTGTGAAATTGATCTTTTACTTCCTGGATTTGTTTGTCAATGTGATCTTTCATTGTCTGATTTTGCTGTCTCATGTCCTCCTTGAGACTCCAGATCATCTGAAGCATATATATCCTGTACTCTTTATCTGACATTCCATCTGTTGCAGCTATTACCTCTTCTAAAGTTGAGTTGACCTGCATTGCTTGTGGACCTTTCTTTCCTTGTCTTTTCATACTGCTCGCGTTTCTTCCTGCTTGGTGCAACTGTTGTGTTTTTGAAATTTACCTCCTATTTATTTATATTGCTCTTGTATAGTTGGGAAGTCTTCCTTGCAGGGCGGGTAGTGGCTGTGCTCCTCCCCTAATTAGGGTGGTCTGTCTACCACGCTAATTGGTCGCAGGTCTGCCCCCACTGCAGGCACTGGTGGCTGTTCTGCTCTGACCCCACTCCAATTGTGGTAACGTAACTACCACACCCTGGGGTCGTTGGTCCTAATCTGGATGTGGGTGGCGGCTCTGCTGTGCCCCCACTCCAATTGGTGTGACGTGTCTACCACGCTGGCAGACCTCTAGGCCGGTGGGTCGCAGTTCTGCACAGCCCCCACTCCCAATGGGGGTACCTGACTACCTCTCCAACGGGTCGCTGAGCCCCCTCCGGACCCGGGCGGCGACCCTGCTCCACCCCTACTCCAACCAGTGTGACGCGACTGCCTCAGTGTTACGTGTCCACCACGTTGGCAAGCTACCTGGCCTGTCTTGCCAGTGGGTCGCTGGTCCTATTCTAAGCGTGGGCGGCTTCTCTCTTCAGCACCAGCTGCATTTGGGGTTTCATGGTACCACGCCGGCGGGTCACTTGGCCTGCTCTGGGCGCAGGTGGAAGCTCCACTCTGCCCCCACAGCACCCAGCAGGACCCTGGCCGAGAAGCAGTCACCGCCGGTTCCCTAGCCTTGGGCCAAAGCAGCTTAGGTAGCAAGAACCCGCCTTTCCGATCCAGATACACTCTCTCTGCTGGGAGCTGGCCCCAGCGAGCGACCCCCGGGGTTCCCCAGCCCCAGGCCAAAACTGTCCCGGGAGTCAGAACCCAGTCGCCCCAAGCTCAGCGCACGCTCCACTCGGAGCTCGCCTTCACAGGCAGTCTCCGCAGAGTCCTCAGACCTGGGCCCGGTTAGCCCCGGGAACCCAAGTCCCGGGAACCCAAGTCCCGCTGCTCAGTGCCCGGCGCACGCCTTGCCAGGCACGAGCCTTCAAGGGTATTCTCCACAGGATCCCTAGTCCCGATCCTGAGCAAGAAATCTGTCTGCTAGACGAAGGCAAATACCAGCCTGAATTCACCTGTTCCGTAGCTGAATGAGCTGAGATCAGCAGAACAATGGGATGATTACATCATCTCTCCAAGATGGAGGCCGCCGTCCTCCGTGGTCAGACCGGTGACTGGAACCGCCGCTTCTCTCCTCTGTCTCAAGCCGGAACTCCGCACCAAGCGCTGCCGATGTATCCCTGGCAGGAGCCCTCCGAATCCGTATCGCTGTTCTCCCTCTCCTCGCTGTTCTCCCGCTCCAGCTCCCTGCCGATCCCCAGCGCGCGCCGCAGACAACCCGCCGCGGAGCTATCAGGCTATGCGACCCTCCGTGCGGAGAAATGGAGCTCCCACTGCCGAACCTCGCACAATGGAAACCTGTCTATTAGATTCTGTAGCGCCTCAATTTCACTGGAAATTCCCAACAAGATATCTTTCAGCCGTTTCATATCTTCTTTCACTGGCTCAGTGATGCGGCGCACTGGGGTGATGCACTCCCTTCGCCGCCATCTTTCCTCTCCTCCGCCTTCTACTTCTTTTGCTGTTGTTTTGCTCTTCTTTTTCTAGGATTTTGAGATGAAGTATGAGATCATTTATTTGTTGGTTTTTTCTTTTTTTAAGGAATGAACTCCAAGCAATGAATTTTTCTCTTAGAACTGCTTTCCATGTGTCCCATAGATTCCGATATGTTGTGTCTGTGTTTTCATTTATCTCTAAGAATTTTTTAATTTCCTCCTTGATGTCTTCTATAACCCATTGATCATTCAGTAACCTATTGTTCATTCTCCAAGTTATGCATGATTTTTCCTTCCTTCTTTTATCCTTGATTTTCAGTTTCATTCCATTATGATCAGATAAGATGCATGGTATTATCTCTACTCCTTTATATTGTCTAAGAGTTGCCCTGTGACATAATATATGATCTATTTTTGAGAAGGATCTATGTGCTGCTGAGAAAAAAGTGTAACTACTTGGTGCTGGGTGGTATATTCTATATATGTCAATTAAGTCTAGGTTATTAATTGTGTTATTGAGTTCTGTAGTTTCCTTATTCAACTTTTGTTTGGAAGATCTGTCCAGTGGTGAGAGAGGTGTGTTGAAGTCTCCCATGATTATTGTATGGTGGTCTATTAGACTCTTGAACTTGAGAAGAGTTTGTTTGATGAACATAGCTGCACCATTGTTTGGGGCATATATGTTTATGATTGTTATGTGTTGTTGGTGTATGGTTCCCTTGAGCAGTATGTAGTGTCCCTCTTTATTCCTTTTGATTAACTTTGGCTTGAAATCTATTTTATTTGATATGAGTATGGACACTCCTGCTTGTTTCCGAAGTCCATATGAGTGATATGATTTTTCCCAACCTTTCACCTTCAGTCTATGTATGTCTTTTCCTATCAAATGCGTCTCCTGTAGGCAGCATATTGTTGGGTCATGTTTTGTGATCCATTCTACTAGCCTGTGTCTCTTAATTGGTGAGTTTAAGCCATTAACATTTAGGGTTATTATTGAGATATGGGTTGTTTTTCCAGCCATATTTATTTATTTATGTTACTGAACATGGTTTGTTTTCCTCTTTGATTATTTCCCCCCCTTTACTGTCCTACCTCCCACTGTTGGTTTTCATTGTTATTTCCTCTTCCTGTAATGTTTTGCCGAGGATTTTTTGGACAGATGATTTTCTAGCTGCAAATTCTTTTAACTTTTGTTTATGGTGGAAGGTTTTAATTTCATCTTCTATCCTGAAGCTTAATTTTGCTGGATACACAATTCTTGGTTGGAACCCATTTTCTTTCAGTGTTTGAAATATGTTATTCCAGGATCTTCTAGCTTTCAAAGTCTGTGTTGAGAGATCAGCTGTTATCCTGATTGGTTTACCCCTGAATGTAATCTGCTTCCTTTTTCTTGTAGCTTTTAAAATTCGCTCCTTATTCTGTATGTTGGGCATCTTCATTATAATGTGTCTAGGTGTGGATCTCTTATGATTTTGCACATTCGGCGTCCTGTAGGCTTCCAGGATTCGGGATTCTGTCTCGTTCTTCACATCTGGGAAGTTTTCTCGAATTATTTCATTGAATAGATTGCTCATTCCTTTGGTTTGGACCTCTATACCTTCCTGTATCCCAATGACTCTTAAGTTTGGTCTCTTTATGTTATCCCATATTTCTTGGATGTTCTGCTCATGGTTTCTTAACAGTCTTGCTGAGCTGTCTATGTTCTTTTCAAGTTGAAATACTTTGTCTTCATTGTCTGATGTTCTATCTTCTAAGTGTTCTACTCTGCTGGTAGTATTCTCAATTGAGTTTTTAAGTTGGTTTATTGCTTCCTGCATTTCTAGGATTTCTGTTTGTTTGTTTTTTATAACCTCTATCTCCCTGTATAGTTGATCTTTTGCTTCCTGGATTTGTTTATGTAATTCATTGTTGGACCTGTCCTGTCGGTGGTCGCAGTTCCGCCTACTTTGCAGGCGCGGGCAGCGGCTCTGCCCCTCCGCGGGTTGCTGGGCCTGTTCTGCCTGTGGGTCGCAGGTCCACCTACCTTGCAGGCGCGGGCGGCAGCTCTGCCCCTCCGCGGGTTGCTGGGCCTGTTCTGCCAGTGGTCACAGTTCTGCCTACCTTGCAGGCGCAAGGTGGGGGGCTCTGCCCTTCTGCAGGCCACTGGGACTGTTCTGTTGGTGGGTCGCAGGTCCACCTACCTTGCAGGCAAGTGGGGCGACTCTGCCCCTCTGCGGGTTCCTGGGCCTATTCTGCAGGTGGGTCGCAGGTCCGCCTACCTTGCATGCGTGGTTGGCGGCTCTGTCCCTCCACGGGCCACAGGGCCTGTTCTGTCGGTGGTCACAGTTCCGCCTACCTTGCAGGCGCAGGGGGAGGGGGCGGCTCTGCCCCTCAGCATGCCGCTGGGCCTATTCTGCAGGTGAGTCACAGGTCCGCCTACCTCGCAGGCATGTGGGGCGGCTCTGCCACTCCGCAGGTTGCTGGGCCTACTCTGCCAGTGGGTCGCAGGTCCGCCTACCTTGCAGGTGCGTGGGGGCGGCTCTTCACTCGTTTATTTTTGTATATGTTGCTGAGGATCAAACCCAAGGTCTCACATGTGGGAGGCGAGCGTTCTACCACTGAGCCACAACCCTAGCCCCAAGATTTTTTAATTGCTAGAACGAAGCTCTCCCTCCACAGGTCCCTATTGCCTGCCTTCTCTGGTAGAGCAGAGAAGGATGTCGGTGCCGAGGATCAGATCTGGCCTCATTGGAGCTAGGCTTTTTACAGGCAAAATATTATGAAAATATAAAATCTCTAAAGGGGAAAAAATATGTATCTGCTCATGATCTTCTTCATTCAAGTATTAGGTTGAACAAGAGTGAAACTGACAATATTATAAGTAAGAATATGAGCTTCACCTTGGGATTGGTGATAATGGAGTCACTTCTGTTGGTGGCAAAGGACTAACGATGGTTTCACCTTCCCCTCTCCCTGCTGTACATGGAAGGGGGAAACAGTCACATGATCATTTGCTTCTGTGTTAGAGCCTTTTGCAAATGGAAACATGAAATGCTGTAAAAAGCATTTCCATGATTAGGACCAACTGAAGAACAAAGCACAGCTAGAATTGACAAAAATAAAATTTTACATACACGAAGACACAGACACACACATGTACATACACTCTCTTTCTCTGTCTCTTATAATTTTAGAATGTCCTTTCAAAAGTAACGTAGGCTATGTCTAGCAGCTTGAGTGAGCCTCCTAGCCTATCCAGGAAAAGCTTTTGCAGGTATCTAGGAATATGTGACCTGTGGATTCTTAAAGCTTATCATCAACTATACATCTTACAACAAAGTAGGTGTGGCCTTATCAGCAAATGCCCTACTAGGTCTCCTGCTCCTAAGTCATTCAGGAACAGCACAGACAAGTGTAGTGTGGTTGTTATCATAGAGTACCTTATTATTTGGGCTACCTTTTCCTGTTTGCACTTGGTTTCTACCCTAGGGTCTAGACCTAGATATCAACCCACAGCTGTGTGGGAGGGGCAGGAGAGGACACTGGGGCTTACTTACTGAGCTGTCAGTAACTGGAAGTTTGCTATACACAGGAAGGATCATGTCAGAAATCTACAACATTGCCATCTCAAGGTGCTTATATCTGCAGGGATCCAGGAGGTGAAGAAAAAGATCAAAAGTAATAGCAGAAAGTGGGATTTTAAAATAACCTCCAGCTACACATCTCCAGCACAGCATAAGGGCATGTCACCTTGCAGGATAAACTGGAGTCATTTAGGACACACTTTCTAGCACTTGAGGCTACAAATACTTGGGAAACTCTGTGCCCATGGGGCCTCTGAAGATTTTGTTGACTGATATCTTTAAAAGCTGCCTACTCCCTGTTAGCAAAGGAGGGTAGCAGTGGCTCTGTGATGGACATTGGTATAATGGCATGCCCGTGACAGGATGCTCTTTGAACCATGGTATCATGGCATGCTGTGCAACATTGCTCAGTGGAGCTGATAGTGAGTCTACCAGTGAAAGAGGTGGCTTTGTGGCCAAGTGGCCTGTGCCCTTCCATCAAACCCTGTGCTTAGAATGGCCCTGTGTCTGCTTTAATGCTCTGCTCTCTCCATCCAGAGATTCTTCACTTTTAGCAGCATTTTGGAAGCACATTCTGACTTTCCACTGGGACCTGAGAATTATTGCCAATGCTGACAAACACGAAGGGTCCACACCACCATCTCTGAGGAGGCCTAGAGATAGAACAAACGTGTGTTGCTTGAGGAATGAAATGAATCTCAAAGATGGGCAGGTGAGGAGGGGACTCTGTGGATAGCAGTGTTTTGGGAAAGCCTTATTGAAGAGAAAGTGAAGAAAGGAAGTGCATCTCCATAGCACACCTGTGCAGCCCACCAGAGTGGACTGCTTACAGTTGGACCCTTTGAGCCTCCTCACACTCTGCTTTCTCAGGGAGGGACAGTCTGCCCTATTGCCCTCGGCTGCCAGCAGACACCCTTCTTCTGCCATGTTCTTTCTACCTGCCAGTCTTGCTAAGCTTGAGGCAGATGTTTGAAGAAAGGAAGTACAAAAGAGACTCTCGCCCTTCTGATTTACAATGCAGTAATGCCCCTTTATCCTCAGGAGATATGTTGCTGTCCCCACACTGGATGCCTAAAATCACCGACAGATGCAAATCTTTACATACTATGCTTTCTTCTATATGCCTTGCCACATCGCCACATAGTAACAGAGTTAATCTGTCCTTCTGTGTGTGCCTCCTCTGTATCCATGATGTTGTGCTTTTAGGCCATTATTAAATAAAATAAAATTACTTGAACACAAGCAGTGCTATACTATGACAGACTTACTGATACCTAAACGGCTACTAGGTAACAAATGGGCAGGTAACATCTATAGCGTGGATACTCTGGATAGCTGGATGATTCACATCCTGAGAGGGATGTAACAGGAAGGTGTGAGATTTCATCATGTTATTTAGAAGGCCACACAATTTTAAAGTTACCAATTGCTTATTTCTGGAATTTTCCATTGATATTTTTGGGCCATGGTTGACCATAGATTACCGAAAGTACAGAAAATAAAGTCATGGATAAGAGATGACTTCGTAAATGATGTTTACCCAAGCTCCATTCTTCCCTAGATTTTTAATCTTCTAGAGAAAAATGAAGACAGAGATTAAAGGTTTATGATCCAGACAGGTGAAGACCTCTTTATTCATCCTCATAAAAGTAATAATGTAGTAAGAAATTGATAAGATGACTGTTATAATTGATTCTCTTAGAGTAGCTATTCAAATGAATGTTAATGAAATATCAGAGGCACTTTTTTTCCCTTCATAGGTAGGTCATGTGCCTCCACCAAAAAAAAAAAAAAAGTATGGTACTTGATTTGGCAGATGACCTCTTTATTTGAAAACTAAATAAATATTGGAAAGATCATCAATTTGTTATTGTCTCAAATTTTCTATTTCACAAAATCAAAATTAATAACAAATCATCAAGTTTTTGAAAGAACTATTGGAAATGGGAAAAATCCCTTTTAAATAACTCTGCAAAGAAAAAAATATACATACAGCTTGTAGAATAGAAAACAATAATCATAAAAATAACATGACGTATGGCTAAATTTATCATTTTTTAATGCTTACACATGTAAACCACATAAAGAAACATAAGTGAATTGAGTGCCCAATTCAAGAAGTAGGAAAGTGACCGCAAGTAAACCTAAGACAACCGGAGGAAAGCAGAATCAAAATAATAAAAACAGAAAAGAGAATTAGTCAATAAATAAACCCAAAAGTAGTTTCTTTAAAAAGCAAAAAAAATAAGAAAAGGTAAATAATTTACTAGTCTGTTCAAGAAAAAAAATAAACAAGGAAGTCTAAGTCACAAGATTACAATTTAAAAAGGAAAGCTAGGCTTAGTGGCATGTGCTGCTTGTCCTGGGTACTCAGGAGGCTGAGGCTAGATGGTCACTTCAGCCTAGGAGTTTGGGGCCAGTTTGGCCAACATAGCAAGATCCCTTTAAAAAGGGGGTGGGGACAAGAGGAGAAATAATTCATACAGAGAAATAAATAAATACAGGAGTATTTTTATGACTCTGAATAAACTTAAAAGCCAAGAAGAATTGTCTAAGAAAATAAATACTACCAAAATTGACTTCAAGAGAGAAAAAAATCTAAATATATCAATAATCCAAGAAGAAATTACGTTTTCATAAAGCACCCCAACCCCAAACACACATATCAACAACACTAAGTTTGAATTCATAGGGGATATTCTTTCAAACCTATGAAGAAGATATATAATTTGGGTAGTCAACAAACATTTCGAGAGCATAGCAAAAAGAAAAAAAAATCTGAATTCTTTTTACAAAACCAGGAATCAAATCCTATGGATAATGCCACATGCATAAGGAATATGCAGACTACTTCATGTTTATAAATATGATCATACAATATTAACTAAAGTCTTACCAAATTATGTATCTCATGAAAGAAATAGCTCACCATGATTAAATGGTATTCAACACAGATGGCAAGGATGGTTCAATATTGCAAGGCCAAAACCACAAAATTTAGTTTGCTGTTTACTGTATTCATGAGAAGACTGTAAAAATGTCTAATAAATTTGAAGTGGATGTTTGGGATATTATTACAAATATAAGCTATATGGCTCTAGGAACCTACCCCAATGTGAGAGCAACCATATTTCAGAATAATTGAAGAAATAAAAGATGGTTCAAGAAAATGCCTCCCATTGACCTAAAGACATAAGAGGAGAAGTTACTTCTTACAGAGTAATTCTATCTTACGTACTGTAGAGGAAGAGCAGCGGGGGATTATTTGTATGATAAAAACTGATAATTTTCCAGAGCATTACTGAAGCAGCCAGCTAGACATATACATTTTATTGCTATGCTTAAGATTGAATACAATGGCATTTTTATTGAAGACAGAAACTATTCAGGAGATATCCCACTGTTACCACTTTCATTTAGCATAGTTATGGGAAAATTAGCCAAGGCAACTAGACATAAAAATGTGGGGGGGGGGGGGCGGGGGCGGGGAGGGGGGGCGGGAGGTGGGTGTATTAGTAGGAAAGAGAAAAATTTAGATTGTTTTCAAATGTGCAAGTATGACAATGTAAAACTCAATTACACAAGAGAATCAACTAAAAATATTAACATTGATGATGTAATTCAGAGAGATGATTGATTATAAATTTGACATACAAACATAAGTATACCTGTATCTTTTTCTGTATCTTTTCCTATATACGAAGCAATCAGAGGATAAATACAATGGGGGAAAGATACCATTTATAATAATTTTAAAAATACTTAATAATAAACTACAAAAGAAATGTATAGGATCTATCTGAAGGGAACCTTAGCAAGTCTATTGGGGTATTTAAGAAAGTGTGAATACATTGAAAACATCCCTTGTATTTAGTACAAGTTCTTATTTAAAAAGATATTCTTTTTTGTTTGTTCTTTTTTTTAACTAAAAAAATATTTATTGAGCCAACTACAATATGTCAGTCACTATTTTATGCAATGAAATAAGAATTTATAAGATTTTTGGCATACAGTAGATATCATTAACTATTTGTTAAATTTTTTTTAGTTGCAGATGTTCTTTTTAAATATACATGACAGTCAAGTATATTTTGACATATTATACATCCATGAAGTATAACTTCCTATTCTTGTGGTTCTACATGATGTGGAGTTACACTGGTCATATATTCACACATGAACATAGGGAAGTTGTGTGTGATTCATTCTGCTGTCTTTCCTATTCCCAATCTCCCTCCCTTCCTTTCATACCCTTTGTCTAGTCCAATGAACTGTTATTTTCCCCCTCCACCTTATTGTGTGTTAGCACTCACATATCAGAGAGAACATTCAGCCTTTGGTTTGTGGGGAATTGGCTTATTAAACCTAGCTTGCTAGTCTCCATTTCCATCCATTTATCGACAGATGCCATAATTTCGTTCTTCTTTATGGCTGAGTAATATTCCATTGTGTCATTTTGTTTATCCATTCATCTGTTGAAGGGCACCTAGGTTGTTTCTATAGCTTAGTTATTGTGAATTGAGCTGCTATAAACATTGATGTAGCTGCATAACGTCAGTATGCTGATTTTAAGTCCTTTGGGTATAAACCAAGTAGTGGGAAAACTGGGTCAAATGATGTTCCATTCCAAGTAAAAAAGATATTCTTAAATATAAGTCCCAACAAGATAATTTTCTGGGACCTTAACAAAATAAGCACAGAGAAACAGACATGTGATCTTAGGATATTTATGAAAGAGTAATGAGAGGGACAACTATATATTAAGACATATTCCAAAACTACAGTGACTAAAATACTTCAGTGCTGAAAATAAAATGGTTACATCACCAGAATAAAATAGTCTGAAAAATTGACCCTAATTTATGGAACTTAGGAAATGTTCATGCTAAAAAGTAGAATCTCAAATAATGAGAAAAGTTAAGATAGGTGTTGATTATTTTAAAAAATAAAAAGGTGACTTTTTATCTCATTTGTTACATCAAAACAAACTACATGTATCCAAGTTTTCAATATAAAAAGTAGAACCATAAAGTATCAAAAAAAGTATACAAATTTATTTCTAATCTTGAAATTGAAAAGCCCTTTTTAAAGATGATATAAAGCCAAAAGCCATAAATGAAACCACCTATAAAACTGACAGCTTAAAATTTTAGAAAATTATATGGCAGATTATATTATAAAAACAATAAAATCAGAATATATATATATATATATATATATATATATAAATCACCAGGCAAATCACAAATTTCTTTCATTTTCCATAGAAAAATCAATAAAAGTACAAGAAGTCCATGGGAAAGGAAATACAAATGTCCAATAAGTAAATGCAATAATACTTGAGGATATGAAGACATTCCATTTGAAGTAGGGATGCATTGATTTCACTCATTATAATTGAATAATATTGCCAAAGATGGAGGTAAACAGGCATCCTTCTGTGGTACTGGCAGAAATGTAAATGAAAGCAAGTTTTGAGAATCATTTGGCACTGTAATTCCCCTGCCAAGAGCTTGCCCTACATTTATTCTTCCAAAAGAGACAATCTAAAAGGAATGCCAAAGTGTAAATGTGTGTATGTATGCATGTGTATACAATTATATGGACTTATGCATGTTTGAGCATGTATAAAACCCATATGTACCCTTGCATATAGAATAGTGCAATATCAAATGGGAGGCTGGATGCATTCTAAGTGTCCATGACGTGGTACTGAGGATCAAACCCAGTGCCTCACACATACTAGGCAAGCACTCTACTACTAAGCTACAACCTCAGCCCATGATGGTATATATTTGTAGAAAAGACACCAAAGAACAATGGAAGAAGTTAACAGGTAGGTGCTTGATAGAAGGCTTTCCAAGAGATACGGCTCATTTCCTTTCATTTTTTTGGCTCATGTAGACAGACTTTTTGTAATTTGGTTTAATGGAAAGTCCCCAGTACTTTTTGTTGTTGTTGCTTTTATCAGTTTTATTGAGGTACAGTTCATACAGCAGTTAAATGCATCCATTTAAAGTGTACAATCCAGTGATTTTTTAACACAGTTGTGCAACCATCCACCACAATTTTAGCCCCCCTCAAATGAAGCTCTCTGTTCATTACCCATTAACTCCCCATTACCACCCAAACTCATAGTCCTACACAGCCATTAATCTACTTTTTGTCTCTTTTTTTTTTTTTTTTTTTTGAATTTGCCTATTCTGGACACTTCATATATGTATGGTCTTTATACATGGCTTTTTCCACTTGATGTGATATTTTTAAATTCATCCATCATGTAGCAAGTATCAATACTTTACTCCTTTAATTGCCAAATTACATTCCACCGGTAAGGATATACCGAATTTTATTCATCTATCAGTTGACAGAGACTTGGATTTTTTCTACTTTTTAGCTTTTATGGTGTGAATATTTATGAACAAGCTCTTACATAGATGTGTCCTTTCATTTCTCTTGAGTATATACCTAAGAATAGAATTTCTGCGTCACATGGAAACTCTAGGTTTAACATTTTGAGAAACTGCCAACTCTTCTTCCAAAGTGGCTGAACCATTTTACAAACCAACTTTAAAATCCATAAGGTTTTAATTTCTTCACAACTTTGCCAGTATTTGTTATTATCTGTATCTTATTAGAGTCATTCTGGTGTGTGTGAAGTGACACCTCATTGTGGTTTTTATTTGCATTTCCATAGTTCACGTTGTGTGTCTTTCCGTACGCCTGTTGGCTATTTTTATATTATCTCTGGTGAGACATTTATTTAGATCTTTGTTCATGCTTCAATCGGGTTATTAATCTTTATTATTAATCTTTATTATTGGATTGTAAGAGGTAAACATCCATTATCTAATATATAATATTCAAATATTTACTCTTTTTCTGTGGCTTGTATGTTCACTTTATTAATGAAATAATTTGCAGCACAAAAGTTTTTAATTTTGTTGAAATCCAATTTGTCATTATCCTTTGTCATTCATGCTTTGGTGCTGTATCAAAGAAGGCACAATAGAGGGCCACAGGATTGACTTCTATGTCGTCCTAGAGTTTCATAGTTTCATCTCTTGTATTTAAGTCTTGATCCGCATATAAATGGGCAGTGTATGTAGTGGAATATGATTCCGCCTTAAAAAGAAGGAAATCCTGTCATTGGTGACCACGTGGGTGAACCTGGAGAATGATGTGCTAAGTGAAATAAGCCAGGCACAGGGAGATGGGTGTCACATGATCTCACTGATATGGGAATCTGAAAAGGTTAAACTCGTAGAAGTAGAGAGGCTGACATGGGCTGGGAGGGGGTGGGCAGGGAAAGGGAAAGTTGAGCAAAGGGTAAGAAGTTCCAGTTAGATTTGAGGAATGAGTCTTATTTTATTGGTGTTTTGCAATTATACAAAATAGTGCAATTCGTTGTGATATGTTACATGTGCATATGATATAATTTGATCAATTTCATTGCCTGGTGCCTCTCCTTTACCTTCCCTTCCCTTCCCCTGATCCTTTTCCTCTACTGGTCTCACTTCTATTTTCATGAAAATCTCTTTTTTCTCTGTAGCTTCTACAAGAGAAAACATATGACCCTTGACTTTCTGGGCCTGATTTATTTCACTTAACATGAGGCTCCATTTATGCACAAACAACATAACTTTGTTTTTCTTTGTGGCTGTGTCGAACTCCATTGTGTATATATGCCACATTCATTTACTCATCCATTGATGGATACCTAGCTTCGTTCCAGAACTTGGCTTTTGTAATTTGTGCTACTATGAACATAGGCATGCCCACGTTGCTATAGTAGAGTGACTTTTAGTTCTTTCAGATAAATACCAAGAGATTGTATAACTGGGTCCTACAATGGTTCCATTCCCAGTCTTTTTATTTATTTATTTATATATGACAGTGGAATTCATTACAATTCTTATTCCACATATAGAGCACAATTTTTCATATCTCTGGTTATGTACAAAGTATTCTTACACCAATTCATGTCTTCATACCTGTACTTTGGATAATAATGACCATCACATTCCACCATCATTTCTAACCCCATGCCCCCTCTCTTTGCCTCCAACCCCTCTGCCCTATCTAGAGTTCGTCTGTTCCTCTCATGTTTCTGCTCCCTATCCATACCCAGTCTTTTGAGGAACTTCATACCAATATCCATAGTGGTTGTATGCATTTACAATTTTACCAACTCTATATATGTATACTTCCCCCCAATACTTGCCAGGTTTTTTTTAGATCTATTGCACAGCATGGTGACTATAGTTAATAGTAATGTATTGTGTACTTGAAAATTGCTGAAAGGATAGATTTTAAATGTTTTTTTTTCCACAAGTAAAAAAAAATAGTAACTATGTGAAGTAATGTATATATAAAGTAGCTTAATTATGGTAATCATTTCTCTCTTTTTACCTGTATATAATATATATATATATATACACATACACACATTATATATGTGTATAGATCTCACAGTATACACAATAAATGCATATAAAATTTATCAAATAAACCTCAATAAATCTGGGGGGAAAAGAATTCTGCTTAAATTCAAAAGGCTCAATTCAAAAGGCCATATGTCTTTTATTTTTTCTATCACTTGAAAATTGTAATATTACTTCAACAGGTGATTCTAATCAATGCAAAGAGTTTTTATATCCTTGTCATTTAGATACACAGAGAATTAAGTATAGGAGAAAATAGTGGTAGAAAGGGAAAAGGGAATTATTGGAGAATATTATCTTGATCATCATAATTATAGCTATTGTTTATTGTTCACTTGCTCAGCACTATATATATATACATGACCTAATTTAACCTTTTATATCCCCAAAGTCATGTTGTTTGCAAATGGTCGAGCTGGAATTCAAAGCTTGTTCCTAACCTTTAAAGATAAAGAACTGAGGGTTGAGCGTTTGCCTAGCATGTATGAAATGCTGAGTTTAATTCCAAGAACCATACAAACACATACAATGAAAGTTAAAGGCAGCTTACTGCCATTTTTTTTAACCTGGGATTGAATACAGGGGCGCTTAATCACTGAGCCACATCTCCAGCCCTTTTTTATTTTTATTTTTTTAATTTTGAGACAGGATCTTGCTAAGTTGCTTAGGCCTTGCTAGGTTGCTGAAGCAGGCTTGGAACTTGTGATCCTCCTGCCTCAGCCTTTCAAGTCTCTGGGATTACAGGCATGTACCACTGTGCTTAGCTTACTACTCATTCTTGATATGATTCCCATCCTTGCAGAAAAATCATGTTAAAACTCAATTGTATCAGATAGTGGAGGAAAAAATGCATATATTATGCTGATAAAAGACAATTATTTTGCCCAGATCATGAATCCAGTTGGTAAATTCTTAATTTGCTAAATATACTTCAAGCAAGCACTCTATTCACTTCTGCAAAGATTGTCCTTCATTGCAGACAATCAGGTGATGATGAGAAGCCATGGCTAGTGCTGAGACCCTGTTTGCATCTCTCAAGTCTTGGGTATTACACCAATCCCTGTTACAGCTATTTTTCCCCAGGGGGCCATTCTGATCAAAGAAGAAAATATAGCTGGGGTAGTTGGGGGCGGGGAAAGCCTCCCATTTCAACTCTGAAAAGGAACCAGCAGCATTCCCACCTGTATTGCATGTTCAGCTCTTTGGGACAATCCTAGAATCAGATGTTACCCAAATAGCCTCCCAATATATAAATAGTAAACATGAAAAATGATATGACCCTGTAGAATACAATTTGGGCTGATTCATGGATTAAAAGAAAGAAGCATCCCAGCTCTACCATTTGCAAACAGTATGGACAGTGTGTGCATCCCAGATCTCATACCACAAGCCCTTAAATTTAAGGCATGTCATCATAGCACAATGAAGGCTTTACTGCCAGTAGAGGGAAATAGAATGTGTATGAAGGACTAGGTCTTAAGTCTATGCCCCAAAACTTTTAAGGAGCTAAACTTTTAAGGAGAAATTACAAGACTCTCCAAATATCATTTTCCTTTATCTATAAAATAGAGATGAAGTAGCTGTACGTAGAGTTTAAGGGCTTTGTAGATATTCAATCCAGGGTTCAAATCCTGGTTCTTTCTCTTATCAACTATGTGATGTTGGGCAAAGAGCTGGCTTCTCTGGATGATCTTTTTTCTTCTACAAATGAGCTCAATACAAAGGGTTTATGAGAATTAAGTAAAATGCTACACTGAAAGCACATACAATTGAAACTGGCTTCCATGACATGCTGCTAAAAGATTCAAGTACCCTTTTTTAAAATTTTCATCACTACTGCTATATGAAATACTCCAGTCTACCTTGACGCAGCAACTGACTCTCTATAATCTGAAAGGATGTTTGTAAGTCTTGCGATTACCCTTCCCTCTTTGGGACAGGCATTTACTGTTTAGCCATAACATAAACGTGGAAGACTTTTGACTCCTTTTCACGGGGAGCTCTGGGTATAGCTGTGTTCTTTCTTCTTCTTAGCAGTTAACTTGAAAGTTTTACTTTCATGACTTTAAAGCACAGTGCAGACAGCATAGCTTCCCTGGGTCAGTAATTCACAGAACAGATACATGCAGAAGCAGAGAAACTGGGAGATGGCCTGCCAGCTCCCTCACTCCTTACATGGAAAAAATGTGCATTTCCAATTTAGAAACACCAAGGAAGTCACTGGTCCCAGAGGCAGAGACTATTTTTATCAGGAGAAGTTGCCCCTTAAACTTTCTCTGCCAGCTGATTTTATGGCATCCTGGCTCCTCTCGTCTGGCTCCCCACACTCCTTTCCGACTGGAAGTGAGATCCAGTTTCAGGGAAATGCTTGGCTGGCTGGCAGGCAGGACGCATTTTATAAAAAGCAAGTATCTGAAATTAAGACTTCAGCCTGCTCTCCCAGCAGCAGCTTCTTCCAAATTCTACGTTCTATTCTCCAACTAAATCAGAAAGACCCAAAGTTCCTTTGAAAAGGAAAGGTGAGTCATATGACTTAATGGAGTAGAAGTGACTTTCCGTGCCAGATGCTGTGGATGAGAGGAACTGGTTAAGTCTACTTTGGGAGTCCATCAATACACGCAGGGTCTCAAGGTTCAGAGATCTAATACCACCACGGAACAGCACATCTCCATGTTGTATCTCTGTCCTTGGAGTAAGGGATTTCTGTCCTTCTTGCTTTCCTTCTACTTCGTAATACCACAATATACCCTGCCATACGGATGACTTCTCTGGAAATTGACATGGCTCCACAGTGATTGTTACAATCTCATGCCCAAATCCCTTTTTGACCCATTACACCCATTTTTCTGGATAACTTGTCAGAACTAGCCTCTTCCACTGCAACAACTCCCCTGGTCCAGGTAGAGAGTCTTCCTGTTAGCGCTCTGTGTCTGTCTTTCAACCCATTCTCCACAGATCAAAATGAATTCAGAGACTCTCAGATTTATGTAAGAACTAACTAGCACCTTACAAAAAAACCAACTTTATCCACTCACCGTGAGATGAAGAATTGAATTGAATCTTAGGAAGATGGAACAATTTATTCTACAGACACCCACAGCAGATTATGGCAAAATTGGGACCAGAAAATCTCTTCATCATCCCATACGGACCCTCTTCCTATTACTAAACCGTGGGAATTTACCGAGCAGTGGCTTAGCTGGACACATGCTTCCTGTACAAGATAATAAATGGTCTATTCTCAAATGAACTGCAACAATTAACTTCTTGGTAGCACATTAAAATATGGTAATTTGTACCCACGAGCATGACTTTCTGTTTATGGATAGATGACACATACATACCTATGCCAAAATTCTCTCTCCTGACTCAGGCTCACACAGTGCTTATGTCCAAGATGATATTCCTCAATACTCATGCAGGTTTGATGAGTACCTCTTCTATCCTGGACAGTCTCCTAGGTGTGGTAGAGACTAGAGGGAAGACACAATGGCTAATAACAGAATGAACGAAGATGTGGAAGGACTCTGGAAGGAAAAGAGTCCAAAGGCTCTGATTCTCAAGAAGATTCTGGAACTTGAAAGGTCAATGGCTGCTGATGGGTAGACAGAGAAAAGGAGTTAGAGCTATTCTGTAAAGTCCTACTGGAGACAATGTTATATTACACTGACTAGCTCAAAGGAAAATTCTTGATGCTTCAAGATGAAATATATTTTCCTTTGCTTAAATAAAGACTCTCTGTGTGAGTGTAACTTGCACTCCAGGAGTACAGGAGCAAAGTCATTTGCAGTCAGAGAGCTAATAAACCTCATGCGGTACCACTTTTTTTTTTTTTCCCTCAGCAGAATAATAGCTAAAAGTTAAAGATGATTATGACTTTTAGTCTATGAGCCTTTCTGCTGACAGAGATCTTTCTCATGTGTATTTTATATCTAAATGGAACAATGAGTATCCTTGAAAAAAAATGTTGCCTGTATAATTAGGTTCTTTTTGGTCCCATAAGGATGATTTGTGACCCAAGATCTGGAAAAAAAAATTTTTTTTGATTGAGTTATAAGAAGAAAGGAACATTTTGAAATGATTTCAGACTTTGTCAAGCATCTTTAATGAATGAATGCCACCTTCCTTCTTCTTTTACAATATTATAAATTTATTTATCACTGAAGTTTATAAAGCATTTTTATTTTCCAGCTTAGAGCAAAAGCACCAACACTGTTACCTTAAAGCAAGAGATGAAAAAACTAAGCTTCAGAGAGGTTAGGTGACTTTCCCAAGGTCGTACAGCTAATAAGCGGCAGAGTTAGATGAGAGGCAAAGTCATTGCTGGTTTTACCTGACATTCTTCCTGCCACACTCTGATGCCCTAGAGTTAAGAAGAAAGGAGGAAGCAAGAAAGATAGAAGAAAGGATGAGGACCGATGGATCATCACTAGAGTAACTCAGCTTCCCAGAAAGGAAAACAGTCAGAAAAGAAAATCTACTCTATTTTTATATGCTTTAAAGCCCTCGCCAGTGTTACATAAAATGAAAAATGAATGAACACCTGTAAAAGATTTCATTGCCCATCTCTCTGGGGCCACAATTTAAAGTTAATGTTATTTTCTATATTAATAGCTGCTCCCAATGATGTTTTCTTTTTAAATTAATGCAGATGCCAGGTAATTTGGAAGAGGCCAAATAGACCAGGAGGGACAGCTCAAATCGCTCACTCAGCAACCCACTAATTTGAAAAGAGCTTCAGGAGCAGTTACTACCACTGGGACCTTGTCTGGGGTCATTAGGTGGATAGCAGCTACTACTTAAGAATAACATCTCCTATTTCATATCCTTCAGAAAAACTTGCAGCTCCTCGTAATTGTGGAATAGAATTCCATTATCACATCCTTTCCACTGAGTTTCCAGGCCACTCTCCATTTGTCAAACATTTTCCTTAAGCATGACTGTTCGCTCCAGCACCAATAAGGGAGTCGAATGACACATTTTGTTCATAAAATGGCAATGATCATCATCATGGTAATTTGGGGTGAAGAATGGAAACTTCACGATGTGAGAGCCAAGCTCAGTGTTCAGAGACCTCCTCAAGATTCTGCAAGCTGTCCAAGTAGTGTCCGTATTCTGGAAGAGTTGAGGCGGCTCCCACCCTCCTTCAACTGCTAGCCTGACCTCCTGCCAGCCAAGAGATGCTCCCAAAGGCTTCTGGGTCTGTGGCTGCTGTTTTTGGTTCTTTTCCTTTTCTGATCAGAAACATAAAATGTAATTATTTCTGTGAACAGGAAACAAGCAAAATATGTAAGTATTCTGTTACTGGCTTGAAGATATTCTGATAAATCAACTTATGTTAGAGTTCTTCAAGTGCAGTGAATATTTCATGTTGAATTCACATTGGGTCTTCATATGTACCTGACCCTTTTCTGTCAGTTTCCCCATTTGGCTTTGAAGCCCAACATTATGGAGATTTAATGGACTGGAGAATCAACATACTCCAAATATTCCCAGTAATAATTGCACTACATATATTCACAGATATATATATCTGTGAATATATATATATATACACATATATTCATATATATATGAATATATGTAGTATTATAAATATGTGTGTGTATGTGTATACACACACATATATGTGTATATAATTCATGTGCCACTCTACAAATACATACAGATTGAGCATCCCTAATCCAAGAATCTAAAATTCTAAATGATCCCAAATCCCTAAGGATTTAACACTGATATGATGTCACAAGTGGAAAATTCTACACCTCATCTCATGTGACAGTACCAGGGGAGCAGTCACAATGTAGGCATGCTAAAAAATGTTGTTAAAGTTACGTTTAGGTTATGTATATGAAGTGTATATGAAATGCAAATGAGTTTCATGTTTAGACCCAATTTCCTTGGGTCTCAGCCCCAAGCTATCTCTTTATGTATGTGCAAGTGTTCCAAAATCCAAAACATTGCCGGTGCCAAGGATTCAGACAAGTGATACCCAACCTGTACTACGTAGTATGCACTTTAAAACATGTAGAAAATGCAAACTAAAAGATGAGATAACTATGAATAGAAGCTGTACTTTTCCTACACTCTCATGGTTCATTTAAAATTCTAGATTACACAAGGTTTTAAAGTCCTTTAATGAGGCCTGGAGGCTAACCATTGTGTTCTACCTGCCATTTTTCTCTCTGGTTGTGCTGCTGAGGATGGTAGCGATAGTGGTTTCATGTGTTCTGTTGGAATTATTTCCACTTGCTTATTACCTGGGGGTAAGATGAGCGGGGCACATGGATAGAGGCAGAGCATCATGTTCCCAGGTACCTGGAACTTCCGGGGAGGAACACTGGAGCTGAGACTCATCTATCCTTTCCTCAAAGGCATGCTTCAAATGAATAATAATAAGTCTTGCTTAAATTGCTACTATATAAGATCACCTTGAACAGCTACCAAAAGAAGAAAAAGGGGAAATATGGGCTTTTCTCAGTGTTCCTTAGACTTACAGATTCAGGAATTAATTGGAGCCTTAGAAATAACTTTACAGGTACGACTATGGAGTCCCAGAGAGGTGACAAGATGTACCCATGTTTACACAGTCAGTCCCAGTGGGTGGCAGTTCTGATACTGGAACTCTGTTGTGTGCATCCCTTGGCTCTAGTGGAATTTATATTTTAACTTGGAGAAGTATTGGCTTCCTGGGGGGCAAACCACCCCACTTTTCATACCCCTAAATGCTTTCTCTTTTCACTTTTCTAAAGGGAAATATAGGCTGTAGTGAAGATTTGTATACATTCTTTTTTTCTGGCTTAAGGTACTTTATCATTTTATTATAAAATAAAATCGATTTTTTAAAAAACCACAAAAACAAGTTTGATTGTGTTTCCCCAAGAGGGACTTGGAAGTGCTCTTGCCTGCGCCACAGTTTAGGCATACTTGTCCCCTCTGCACTGCCTACCTCCCAGGCCTCTCCTGCCTTCTCCCAATTGATACTTGAGTGTGGCAACTAAATGTGGGGCTCTTCTGTCCCCATTCTCCTCTGTTTCTTGATGGGTTGCTGCACACTCTTAAGTGGGACATTCCTTTGCTGATTCCAACTGACTTTCTATTTAAAAAATGACGTGTTTCATATTTCCCTTCCCTCTGCTTTCAGCAAGATTTCTTTAACACCCAGCTTGATTATTAATTATTTTAAAATGTGGCTATTTTAATTTCATTTTCCATAAAACATTTCTTGTTACTGATTCTTTCTATAGCCTCTGTGCTTATTTCATGGGTGCAAAGCTTTCTTCTTCCTCCCTGATAATAGTAAAGGATCTGTTGCGGGTTTTCCTGTGTCCTTTGCAGGGTCTTATTATCCTGGATAATCTTTCCTTGTTGTTTGTTTTGGTCCTTCCCTTTCAGGCCAGAGGTTTTACCTAGTGTCTGGTGACCTTGCCTCTCTGTCCTGTTGGAGAGTGGGGCACTAAAAACAGGATGAGGATTCCTGCAGGGAGGGGATAAGGGTGCTGACTGATGATTTCGACACCAGATAATTGAGGGGCTGATAAAATGATACAAGTCCATACCTAGAGGCTGTTTTCTGACTTCTTAAGTTTCCTAGGAGAGGAGTCATCCAGTTTAACTTACAGCCAGAATTATGGAAGCAGGACTGAGAAAGGTGCCTGAGGAGTCCACATCCCATACGTTTGGCTTCATCCCTTGCCTGGAGCCCAACCCCTCTGCGTTCCCCACTAAACCTGGTACCTTAAGTCCTGACATCATCAGAGGTGAAGGCCATAGGTTCCATGAGGAAGAGATGTGTTGGGGTGGGTGTGGGTAGAGAAGGGGCAGATAACCATTTTATAAGGCATCAGAGAAGTCAGTCATTCTCCCAGCCTCCTGCTTTGTCCTTGTCCCCCTCCATACCTCCCACCTTCCTGGCAGCTAGTATCTGTAGGGGAATTGACGGCTCCTGGCTGGCCTCTTGCCACCATCTTGGATCTTGACTCTGCTGGTACCTTCCTCCCTTTCCCACCTTGTGATGTTGGTCAGAACTTTTCGCCCATGGCTGCTCCTCTAGTTCTCTTTGTCCTTGTGGTTAATGCCTTTTATGTTTTGAGGAAAACAGAAGACAAATGGATGGGTTAACTTGCTATTTTGACTCAGAAATCCATAGAGTTCCTTTGCCTTCTCGGTATTAGCTGGTATCTCCATCCAGTTACTTTACTCGTAGTTGTTCAAAGTTGCTTGCAATTTCAAAGTGAAATTAGACCAAAAGTAGAGAGAAACTAGACAACATGCCAATGGAGCCTTATAAAAGAACAGAAATTTTTTTGTATGCTCGACAGCAGTGTTTTTAAACTATTGGAAAACATTTACCAATCATATTGATATGAGATTTGTTTGGGCACTTTTTGAAATTACAAGGTGATTTTGTTTAACTTGGGTTTTCATCTCAAATTATAAAATTTTTGGTTGTCTTTATTTTGGAGGATATTTTCCTGAAGTAACTTTTTTGAAATTTAACAGCTTCGTCTGTATTATAACTGTAGTTTTCCTTTTTAGAAAGCATCCACTACATTTAGGCAAAATTTTGTCTCATGGCCTTACTCAATGTAGGCAGATTGTTAAGTCTCCATGTCCTTGCATACTGGGAAAAAAAAGGCTATTGGTGACCTTTAATTCAAAGGTTAATTTTGATTCTGTAAGACTGTCACATCTATAAGCAGGTGAGGGTCATTTTCAGAACAGATAATAACTTAATAAGCTAAAAAATCTATTTTTTACTGTCTGTAAGGACTACAACATTCATTTTTTTATAATCAGAACTAAAGACCTTGTTATTCAGGGTGAATCTCATCTATTTTCCCACTGAAAATGTTTAACTTTCTTCACACATTAGAACCAGCTCTATTTGTGAACAATCTATACTCCGAGGAGACTTCTACAGGTCTCCTAACCCAGCCAAGAAGTATACCTGGGCCTCAAATTTTTCATCATTAGTCATTTCTTGAGTTTGCTCCCAAAGGTCCCAGTTAAAATGCAATTATATCAGTAACACTTTCAGCTACTTCTTTCGTGGAAAAACTGGAACAACTGAGTTCAACAGGGCTGTAAGAGATTAGGGATGGATAGCATATTGCTGGGATCAAATCAAAGAAAACAGTGGTGCATGAAACAGTCTCCAAAACTGGAGAGGTGAGAAGTGGAGAAGAAGTAGGAACCCCTTGGAACTGACAGTGGAACCAGCTGCCTCTGGTGGTGATGAGCCACATCCCTGGGAGAGTTTACACAGGCCTCATGTGAAATCTGGCAGAGATCCTAAGATAACAATAGTACCCCTAGTTATATAGCACAGTACCACTTTAAAACTATTTTAATTTCCATTACCTCCTTTCTTTTACGCTCAACAATCCTGTGGGTCCTATGGAGTAGGAGACAAGTTACAATTCATAAAGAAGGAAACTGGGTACCAGGCAAATACTGTGACACTCCTGAGACCACATGGCTTATAAGTAGTAGAACCAGCATGAACATCCAGGTTTCCTGGTTGTAGTCTGGGGCTCTTTATAAGTAGTGCTTTTCAAATTCCCTGAATAACAGTGGAAGTGACCAGTGACCCCTGAGCTCAGAAGGTTTAATACCAAGAGATTTCTCAAGAAGATGAGATTTTCTTCATGTCTTATGTCTTACCTTTAAAAATAGTGGGAAGTTTATTTTCAGTGTGTATTGATCTAGTTCCCTCTACCCATCCACCTGGTAGCAAGCAATGTTAAAGATCTCAGGACTTATGGTATCGAGTTTATTTTCTCATCAGTAGATCTGTGAGTTGACCACATCTTGTGTGGATGTGGTTGGGCTTGCCAGGACTTGACCCGAACTGCGCATTTGGTTCTGACCTGTCCTTCGGGTCTTATTGTTCTTGGACCAGCAGTGTCCCACGGCATATCAGAGGCATGCAAAGTGCGAGTGGAAGCAGGCGGTCTCTCATGGCAGCTGTCACTCCAACCTCCTTCCACTGGCTAAAACATGTCATACAGCTAAGCCCAAAATCAGACAGGATACACATTCTGCTAGCTCTACTGTACTGTGAAGTGCAGTCAACCATACCCTTCCTTCTTGACCAATTATTACCCCACTTGCAGAAGGCATATTCACTTCCAAAATTTCATCTAATCCCAATATCAAGCTTCAAGTCCTGAATACCATAGTTCACACCAGGTCCAGATACAGCTCCTTTTAATATGGGAGGCTTATAAGCTAAAATATCAAATTATCAGAAAATCTCCTATGCGCATATAGCCATCATTGTATACCTACCATAAAATGGTGGAAGAGACAGAGGTTAAATGCAAAAAGCAATCCCATTTGGAAAAGTCAAGAATAGGAAGCACATAGCAGTCACCAGTCTACTGTAGGTTTAAAATTACATCGGGCAAATATCGCCACGTCCGAAGTAATGGAATGTTCTTTGATTGATCCCCATTCTGTTACCTGGGACCATCCCCACTCCACCCACCCCCCATCCCCCATACATTTTTCTCTATTGCTCTTGGCTCTGCCCATCTGGAGGTTTTTCCTTTTCCATAATCATTAATGGACACATGTCCTTCCTAGTGGCTGAGCAACTTTTCTTGCATATTTCTACCTATAGACTGTTGGTTGCCCTTGGGTCCTTTTATAGCCAGTCATAGTCTCTCAATTAAAGACAGAAGTACTGTTGCCAACATGATCATCTCAGAAGTTTTGTAAGTTTTCTATGCATTTGAAACCAGTCAGTTCCATGTACTTAAGCCATGCCCACCATTCTTTTGGGCCATGACTCTCCAGAGACTTGAAGAAGTCCTTTGAGTTAAGTAGGCTACTCAGGGACCACACCCTCAACATGTGCAGAAAAAAGCACATTTCCAAATAGAACCTTTCATCCTTTCAGTGATATGAATACCAGGCTCTCGACTTAGTGTTTGACTTGAGGTTGTATTTTAATGAGAGCCAGGGACTAGGCCTTTGTCCAAGGAAGTGTCTTAATGCCTTCATCTTGAATTTGATAGGAAACATTTCAATTTGCCAACCCTACAATTTCCCAACGTTCCTGGGCTCACTTCTGGTTGAAAATCAGTCTTTTCAGAGTTCATCTCATTCTTGTAATAGTTCAAACTAAAGGAATCAGCCTATTCTGCCAACCTGTTGCTTCAAAGGTTTCTCATCAAGCACAAGTTACCAATATTTTATGTGTTATGAGTCACCACAGAATGTAAAGCATGACTAAATGGCTGGTCAGTTATATTAACATCAGTCACTATTTTTCTGTTCTCCTATAGTAGCTTCCTTATTGCCTATCACCTGCTCTTGAAGTCAGTGCTGGATATTAGATGTCTATTACAGAAGCTTTTTGTTTCCAGGTACCAATTTTTGTATTAAACAATGTTTGACACATAATGATCACAATCTCAGTGGTTAAAACGAAAACACATGTTTTTCTTGGTTCTTTGGACCTGGTAGGTAAGGCTTCAGGCTTTAGGTTGGGTTTAAGTCTGTTCTGTGTATTTCCTCATAATCAGTGACAACCTGGAACATATTGTTCTCATGGCACATCACAAGAGGGGTGATCAGATATGCAGAATGCCTCATAAATACCTCAGATCAAAAGATCACTGTCACTTCTTTCCCATTCTACTGTCCATGACATAACACTGGCTAAACCCCAAATCAGGTGCAGAAATATGTATTCTTTCTACTTTATAGCTCTGCAAGTCATTGGGAAGAGAGGAAGAATTGAAATAAATAATACAATTTATCATGTGCTTCATAATGCATCTTTGTTTTCATATAGTAGTTTCATTTATTGTTTCCCCCAAAGTCTTCAAGTAAAATTGGTGATTTTGAATTATTTCACAACATTGACATTTGACATTTCCTGACATTCTATCAAGTGTGTATCATGGGCACAGGTCCCTTTTAAAATCGGGGCTTCATCAAAAGTGCATGGAGCATTGAAAGTGACAATGATCTTATAAGACCTTTTCCAATAAGGATTCTCTGCCTCACTAACAGGGAACTGCAGACACTGACCACAAACATCATCTGATTCATAGTTTTGCTTTATGATGATCTTTATCAAATTATCTCACTTGAATGTTACCTCTTTTGCTACTTCTTCTCTTTCAACAACAACATATATGAAGTCTGAGAATGAACGTCCGAGAGTCTTCCTTTGAAAACATGTACAGACTTTTGCGTGCATGCCTTGCACAATGACAAAACAAGAGTATGATGTCCTTCTACTCATTCATTCAACAAGTATCTTCCACACATCTGTTGTATCAGACATGATACTAATGGCTAGGAATGTCATTACATAGTGGTTAAAACGTATGATCTAGGGAACCTTGTGTGTCCCTGAGAAATTTTCAGAGGGTCTTCAAGGAACAAATTATTTTCACAATAATGATAAAAAAAAATGTTATTTGCATTTTCAACTTTATTGTTTTATGAATGCAGAGTAAAGCACTCATCCATTATGCCAGTCATTTAAAAGATTTCCAAAAATGTAAAAAAAATAATAAAAGTTGAGGGGCTAGGGTTGTGGCTCAGTGATAGAGCACTTGCCTAGCATTCGTGAGGCACTGGATTCAATCCCCAGCACCACATAAACAAACTAAATAAACAAAATAAAGGTATTGTGTCAATCTACAACTAAAAAAAATTAAAAAATAATAATAATTGGCATTCTTCTCACTACCTTCATTTTGAAAAATAATCATATATCATAATAAATTTTATTTGTGTTAATGTGTAATAATTTTGTTATTTATTCGTTTTAAAATGACACAATTTTATTTATTATATACAGCTTGTTGTTTTGAAATATGCATATATGGATGGCTAAACCAAGCATCGATGTGTTCATTACACCACATACTTATTTTAAGTGTGTGTAATAAAAAAACTTAAAATCTACTCTTAGCAATTTTTTTTAAAAAAAAATTGTATTTAACTGTAGTCCACCATGTTATATAACGGATCTTTTGATCTTGTTTCTCCTCATTATATCCTTTTACCAACAACTCTCCAACCCTCTTATTATTGCTATTAACGTCGATTAATAAAAATACAATTTTAAATCTTTACAAAAGTTCTCATTGATATTTCCAAAGAAAATTTAAGAGTGGTTCACAAGCTTCTTATTCTCAGGATTATTTATATTCTTAAATGTTTATATGGGCTCTAACAGTATTTACCAGAATGGAAATTAAAGCTGTGAACATTAAAAACGATTTCTTTTTCAGGTGAGGCATTCAAGTTTTTCAGGTGCATTATAACTATATAAAATAGTGGAATTCATTGTGCCATTTGTGTGCATGCACATAACATTATTTGATCCATCTCATTCTCCTTTCTCTGCCTTCCTCCATTCTCTCCTCCCCGACTTAACCCACTTGCTCTACTCTTCTATTGTTATTTTTAAACTTTATTTTTGAGGTAGCATGGATCTCTTCCATTTGCAAGTCTGACAGTTTAACTATAGGCCACCTAGCAATTGACCTCTGTCAGAATCGTTGGAAGCCTCAGAACTCCATTTTCTGAAATCTTTTACTAGAAGGAATTCAGATTAGATTTTGCCAGCAAGAAGCAGTCTCACAATTTGGAAGACAGGCTGAAACCAGATTGTTAATGCAAGAACAGGTGTCGGGTCTTTTCTTTAGCAAATGCAAGATTTTTCAGCAGTTTTAAGGTGTTCCTATAATTATTGGTTTCATGACTCACAAAACCACAATTATAACCAACAGTTTTCTGTGGTTCACCCAACTTCCTGTTTCTTAAAGAGTGGCAATTTACATTTGTTCTCCTGCACCCCTGCACTATTTGTGTAATTATCAATTCACTGATGTATATCCCTTTCTACTTGGAGTACCTGGAGATCTTTCCTTCCTGAACCAGTCTCCTCTAGTTGGGAGTCAAAGACCAAATGAAAAATTAAATATTCAAACTGCATCAAATTATGGTAAGCACCACAAACATCATAATATAGACTCAGAAGATAGGGTTTACTTCAGGTTTTTAAAAATGTATTAAAACACCTTAAATACACGAGATCTCTGTAGTTTGTTCACTTATGTTATTGATTATGTAACTGTTTTTGGATTTTCTAAGACTTATGGTTTTTTTTCCAAGAACAAGGAAATAAAATCATAAAATTATACTGGAAAAATGAGATTGACTTTTAAGAAATTAACACCAGTGTTCCTTGTCACAATGATTTGTGAATGTGATATAAAACTTTACAGACTCTTGCCATATGGGATTGTTTTACACAGAATTCTTGAGGACATGATTTAGAATCTCATTACATCATACCTTGATATAAAATACCGATTTACTGAAATGATTGATTAAAAACAAAATTTCCATTAATTTCTCTTTTAATTTCTGAACATTTGTATATCTCATTAACTCTTCTGGAAAACTCACCACAATCTAAGTTATATGAAACACACTTCCAGTGATTGGAGCAGAAATCTTAGATTGTAACAGTGAGATATATTGTAACTCAGGTTTGCAGAAATAAACAACATTTACCATTGAGGGAGAAGAGAAATGTTTTGCCTTCGCACATCCTAAGTTCATGACTGAGGCCCCTATGAACAAAAGAGAAGCACACAAATTTATTTGATATAAGTTATGAGACACAGGAGCCTTTGTAAGGAAACAAAGACCCAAAGAAATGGAAAAACCTATGTATTTTGTTTTTGTAGTTGTAGATGTAGATGGACAGAATGCCTTTATTTTAATTGTTAATTTTTATGTGGTGCTGAGGATCAAACCCAGGGCCTCACACATGCCAGGCAAGTACTTTGCCACTGAGCTACAGCCCCAGCCCAACCTATGTAATTTTTAATCTAAGTTTTATGAAAAAGCAGATGGTTGTGGAGAACCATGACAGGACAAAGGCTTCCCTTTGTTCTGAGTGTAACAAACCAGTGGAACTTGGCAAGGCCTGTTTCTCTGTATTCCTCTGTCTTCAGAGATAGGATTTTCCTTTCCTTCATCTATAGGAGACCATCTCACAGAGAGTCTATGACCTGCCACAGGGGAAAAGGAAATGAGAAGTCAAAGGTGACTTTTCTCCTTCTGCCATCTTCTCAAATTGCTTCAGCTTAAAATAGTCAATATGTCCACATTATATATTGTGAGGTAGCGTGTGCTGGACACCATCATCGTCAGTAATTTTAAATATTTTGCCAAAATTGTAGGGAAGACATAAATATTGCAGTTCTATTCATCAGATAAACCTGATATGGAAGTGTGTATATGTGTATACAATAGAATTAGTTTTCTTTGAAACTTGAAACTGCCTTCATTGGTCTATAGGAGAAAGGGGCATGACATGGAGGTACACAGACATGTAGATCAGTTCATTTTCGAGATTTGAAAAACTTACGGGACTCATGACTTGTCCAAGGTCACTCACAGAATACAGCTTCAATCTGGGCTCCAGAGAAGTTAGTGTGACCCAAGGACCCACGGACCACAGAGATTTCCAGAGCTCAGCTTTCTGGGATTTGTATCATGAAAATAACAGAACTTGAAACATTTTTTGAATATAAAGTGTACTATCATAAATATTTTTTAATAACTCCATATTCTTTCCTAGACAGGATTACAAGTCTCTGTCCCCAGGCTCACCCCACCGGGGGAAAATTTTTCCCCAGACTTTTAGAGGTTGTCACTTTGAAAGAAAGTGAAGATGGATGACGATGTTGAAGGCATATCATTACAGTTTTGTAAGTCAAAGGATGTAATATCTTTTCCTCACTCATGGCAAGGTTCATGGCTGACACCTCCATAATGAAAGACAGATTAACGAGAGAAAAGCATGACAAATTTAAGTGTTATGTGACATGGAAGTCTTCAGAAATGAAACCCAAAGATCCAGGGAAAACTGTGTATTTTTATGCTTAGGTTTGATGAAGAATGGACAGTGGTATAGAAGTGTGATTGGACAAAAGGGGTTCATGACCTAATGGTAACAAGCTGGGAGCAGGGGATTAGTAAGGCCATCAATGCATATTTTTATTGATTCTATGTAACCTTCCTTCCTTCCTTCAGATACAGGAAAAAACATGGCTCTTGTGAGAGTCTTTAAGAGACAAAGTCAGAGAGACCTTTCTACTTTTGTAGTTTGCTTAATTTCCTTCATCTTAAATCGTTCAGTATGCCAAGGTGCCACATTTTGGAGTACCATTTCCTATACCCTATCACTTTTAGCTAGGTGTCCTTATTCAGGGAAACTCTGTGCTATAATAGGAAGAAATGTGGTGTCAGAATTACTTTGGAATAACTGAGTTTCTTAAATAATTTAGATCCTGTTTGTATTGCAGACCTGAGAAAATGAGTAAGAACAGGGAAATACATAAGGAACTGCAAGTTGGTTAACCTCAAAGCTCAGTTTCCTGGTCAGTAAGAAAGAGGTGATCACGCCTAACTACCAGTCTTTAGCAAGGATTAAACCCAGTAGTGAATATTAAGTGCCTTGGATAGTAGAGAAAAGAGTATGGACCTAAATACAGTAATTTTCTCACACATCTACCCAGGGTGAGAGTGGTCAAAGCTGTGAGAGTAGGTTGATCCTATGTCACCCTTTTCATTGTATCATGTATGATGAAGTTTGCAAATGCTAAGGAATAGGGCAGGTTGCAAAAATATCTTCATTGGGATTAATTCATTGGTTACTAGCAACAGAGAGAGGGAAAGAGAACTATTGGCTCAATGTATTGTCTCCTAACTTCCAGGGTTGAATTATAGATATGTATTTTCCAACTAAGCACATGCTATAAAAAGGGCTACACATTTATACATTTATAGGATTAGATTTCCATCTTTTTATTTGTCGATTCTACTTAAATATTCCCCTTTTCTACTTCTTTTTATTAAAGACTTAAAAATCACTTTAATCTCTCTTCAGTGAATTACATCCTTCACCATTAAGTTATTAACAATCTTTTTAAAATGAGGTAGACTTTTTATTCATATCCAATCCAAAAAAATCAACTTTCTTCTCCTGATTCAGTTTTTATGAGTGCCTCTCCCCTCTTCTAATGATTAATTATATCTAATGTTGAAAAGAGAAATTATCTAAAATGGTTTGTGGTTTTTTTTTTTTTTAGGAAAGCATGCGCTTTATTTTTTTCTGAAATTTTCTTCAAAGGAGGCATATCTTTTTAAAGTACCACTGGCTTCGTAGGAACCAAATCACTATAGGAAGAATGACAGAACCATGTTCAAATGAAAACTTAAGAAATTGTGCTTTAATTATTTTTAAATTGCTGCTCTATAAATATTTTTCCAAGTGATTCTATTTAACACATAAGCTTACTGCCTTTTCTACCTGGTAGCATTGGGGTTTGATGGGCAATAAATTGATGATTGGTGTGTTAGCCAGAAAGTGAGACAATGGCTATAGAGGAAAGAAGTGGTTTGTAAGGGCATAAGATGATAAGGATCTTGGAGAATAATTTAATTGTGTTAATTTGCTTTCTGTTACTCTAACAAAATACCCGAGGTCATCAACTTAGTGAGAGAAAAGATTTGTTCTGGCTCACATTTCCAGAGGTTTCAGTCCTTGGTCCAGTGGCTCTGTTGGTTTGACCTATGACGAGGCAGTACATCATTGTGGGGCATATGACAGAGGAAACCTCACATCATGGCTGAAAAGCAGGGAGACAGGAAGGGACTTGGGTGCAAAACCCTTTAAGGACATGCTTCCAGTGACCCAACTTCCTTCCCCTAGGCACAATCTTCAAAACATTCTATCAGCTCCTAAGAGCACCACAGGCTGGTAACCAAGCTTTCAATAAAAAGCCTTTGAGGAACATGCGAGATTCAAATTATACCAGTAACATTGCAAATCCCTTGTTGCGTACGTGCAGGAATTGTGGGCAAGGGAGAGAAAGTGACAGTAATACTGATAAACTGTCACTGGAAAATCAAGTCTCTGGAGACTTTGCATAAAAACAAGCCAAATGTGAGATGAAGATCTTTCTCTTTGTTGGAATTAGGTTTAGAACCAAAATCAACAACCTTTATAGTCTATGTTGATCCAGTCATCAAATTAATTGGGTATTTTTCTGATGTCTCCTAAAAGCTGTGCTTTGCAAACCCAACTGGTTGTCTAAAAGAAAGTAGAGGTGGGACCCAGTTCCCCAGGGGCTATCTGGTCAACTTTTAGCACCATACAAATGATGCTTAGTTTTTGCTGATAAACTGACTTCCTGCAATATTGTTTATTGCAGGATCAGACTGGTTTCTGTTATTTTTTTCATGGAGTTCATTATCAGCTAAGCACCTAAGATTTGTATAGCTCCAGATGAAGGGCTAAGTGGGAATATAAAGGTACAAGATATATTCCTTAAGGAACTTATCTAATTAGGACCTAAGTACAGATGAAGAAGATTATGTACCTATGGCTCACAGGCCATATACCTGCAAGTATGATACTAATTCTATGGTTGGTAAAGGGGGTGACACTGCCCTGAATTTCAACTGGACCATGAAATATGGATAGGTTTTATATGAATATACAGATGATATATATGCACATATTATATCATATCTAGGTTCTATATGAATAAATATACTTAGGCCATTATATATACATGTATATGTTTATATATTCTATGTATCTAGAACATATCCATATTTCATGTAGATGACGTACGGATGTGTCATTTATATATGATATATTGAAGGAGACAGGACTTCATTCTAGGGAACAGAATATCATGCATACACATTTTAAGTTGGTTATAAACACCAGAATCAGACAGAAAAATAAATTGTTGGAGGTGGGGTAATATGGTAGGGATTGGTTGGTCAAGTATGTTTTAGGAAAATTTTAATACCAGGCTGAAGACTTTATAGTTATCTATATTTGCTTTTCCTTCTGATTAAAAATAGCTAATACCTTTGGAGATATCACAGGAAGCTCTGGGTGCAGCCATTTCAGATTTCCCAGAGTTCAAGAACTCAGCTGTTTGTAACCAGCCTCTTCCAAAGAGATGCTGGATGGGAGTGGATCTTCTCAGTCTACCTACATCTCAGATTGGACTTCGAAGCAGTCAGGAGAACAAGGAAATAGTCCTGAGGTTCAAATTCCTCTGCTTCTCCCCTTCCTGGGGGCAGGGGCCAAGACCAAGTCTTCCAACTGGTCCAGCTCAGGAACAGAGAGAAAAGGAAGAATGTAAATGGCCTGGGCTAGGAAGACCCTCACATTACAAAGCCTTTCTTGGTTTCTAAGCCACAACTTACTGAAGCTAAGCATGACCTCAACGTTCTTTTAGTCATTCAGAATACAGGGTTGGGGTTGGGGTATGTGGTTATGCAAGAATTTGGGAGATGAAGGTTGGGTAGCCGAGGGTCTGATGATAGGAAACTTCTTTGGGGCTGAGGTTTGGGAGCAGGGCAGCCCAGTGACCAACACCATCTCACACATGGCCTGTCAAGTTTGCTAAGTTGGAACCTTAACATCCACCTCATATGCAGTTTTGCCTACTTCTATGGTACCAAGGTCAAGTTTTAGAGAAATGGGACAAATATAGTATTTAAAAATTGAAGAGGATAAATTTTTGTAACTCTCAACTCAGAAGCCTTTCTTGAAGGGTTGCTGGGGAAGCCTAGATGGTGGCTGGGTTTGACTCTCACATTGATGAAGGTTCTTGAGCAGAGGAGAACATGACACCACCAGGGGGCAGTATGAATCTGTGTCCACTATTCATCATTTCAGTCTTGACCAAAGTCAAATTCAAACCACACCACGTTTTCTGTCTTTGTACAAGAGCTTCATTAAAGCCCTTAGGCAGCATTTAAACTTTAACGCTGTAGAAACATTTAGTAAATACAGAAGCATCTTTAAGTGTAGGTTGGATTTTCTTCTCACAAGCAATACCGAATTAAATTTTACTGGGAGCCTGTCATTTATTCTCTTGTACGAAGTAGCTATTTCCTACTGGCCTCAAGATCTGAAATAAGAATGCATTATTTACAATTACATAATATCCTTGTCCTAAGCTGTAAAACAGAAAACTTTCGCTTTCCTGTGTCTTTGAAAGCTTGGCCTCTAATCCATGTTATTAAAATTTTAAAAAGCCCACGAGCAGCATGGTGTAACAGAGACAGATTCGCAATCAAATTAATCTTTGTTCAGCTCTTTCCATGTAGCAAGCATTTCGCTAAAAATCAGGGGTGCAGCAATGGCTCCTGCCCTCAGGGAGTCACCAATCTCCTGGGCATCACATAAAATAACAGAAGAGGTGGTTCCGGGCATTCTGGTATACTGAAAGTGCTGAGGAAGCTGAGGAAGCTTCCAACTGAGAAATGGAAAAAAGAGAGTGGCACAACAGGATCATTTTGGGAACAACCATAGCTCAGGAAACCTGACCTGTTCATAATCTCAGGATTTTGGATAAAACCCTTGAAGTGAACCTTCTCTTTAATCAATTCCATTACAGCGCATTATGGCATGCTGTGTATATGTGTCTATATATAACACAATTAGGGTAAATGGCTTCCTCATTATTAAGAGAGCACTTTTCCCTTTATGGGTGTTTTCATAATTTCCTAAGTAATGTTTTCTCAGGGCAATTTTGCAAATATATGATACATGGGAATAGATACAGGTTGAAATAGTAATCCAGGGACCGTCTCATAAAAATGTTGAGAAGTTTGGAAGAATATTGAGTTTTTAGATTGAAACAGCAGTAAAATAATACCACGATTTTATGAACCAGGTGCCGCCTTCTTATCTAATGTATCTTGATTCTAATTAGTTAAGAGACAGAATGGAGCCTTTATTTGGGGGCAAGGTTAAGTGTATGGTCAAGTGCACTCGGCACAGGGGAGGGATTTTCAAAGTCTGAATCCTCCTCCCTATGATTGACTTTGGGAAAATCATTTAACCTCTTTTTTTCTTATTTCCCTTGAGTAAAATGGAAGTCACAGAATGATCCACCCCAATGGGATATTGTGATTAGTGTCACAAATGATGGAAATACACTTTGCAAACACAAATCGACATTAAAACACGGATACTAATCTCTGGCAAAGGGGCGTGTGTGCTATTTCATAGAGAAGGGACACTCTGCCTCCCTCTTTTGCCCTTCCCCATCAGCTGAACACATCCAGACTCCAAGGCCATCATTTATCCCTTCTTGCGTTTAAGAAAAGCAGATGCACAGTCATTTCAAAGACATTGAGCAAGCATCTTGTCTTTATGTTCTTCAAGAATCATGGACAGCTATTCAAGTTATTGCAGTCATGTTTACATCACTTCTTGTTTTCTGATGGGTGGGGAAAGTGTGGGGCAAGATGGATTGATTAATACAAGGAGACAGTGTCTTCATGTGGGGAGGAGAACACCAGACCAGTATTTTTTTCTGGTGGGTTTCTCTTCACTAGACAGCAACCATAAAACAGAAACAAGGCTGCTAATTTCCTTTTTACTGTGTACCCAACAACTGTCACAGTGTCTGGCGCAGCAGAGTCCTACAGTAAATATTTGTTGAAAGAATGGTGGGGAGAGATTCAGCTGGTCCAACCCGAAATCACTAATTACCAAACCAAAGTACTTTAAAAACTGCAAATTCCATCAAAGTCATAAAAATAACTACAAAAACCAAAGTCACTAAAACTAATAAAAATTTTACCTCAATTTACACATACATTTTCAATACATTCAAAAGAGTGTGCTTTTGAAAAAGCAAATTTTAATTTCGAACTTGGTTGTTTGTTAGCAGTTGGGGGTTTTTTCTCTAAGCCTGAGTGCCCAGAATGCAAAAGAATGAAGAAAGATGCAGCTTCAAACTTATGCAGAGAATTTCCAGCTAAATCTAACCAGCTCACATGGGAAAAAGTGTGTTTCAGTCAGATGAATTTTATTCTTGTTTACTCTGAAGCATCCAAGATATTTTAAACTGTGAAGATAGAAAGGACAGATGCAGAAGCCTTCAAAACCCACTATTATTTCTTAGAAGCCTAGTGTTACCTAAAAACTAGAAGGGCTTAGTGGTCTAACCTTTTATAGAGCTAACTCCCAAGTCTCTCCTACAAATGATCTGGACTGGGATTTCAGTAGTTTGTTCTTTCAAAGCTTTTAAGAAAGAAGCAGTTGCATTTCAAGATCCTAAGATCCTACCCAACTTGTAGGAAGTTCTACAGTGAAAGCGCGCACACACACACACATACAAAAAAAAAAAAAAAAACTGGGTATTATTTTCATGAGAAGAGTTACATTCTCCCAGATTACCCCACATCCCCCCAAAACTCATTGTTGAAAGGAAAACCAATTACTGCTCAAAGAAAAATATAGGCTTAAAGTGATTTTGAAAAAGAAATGCTTTACTTTTTTTTAAATTACTTGGTTCCATATTCAATAAAGAGCTTTGCTAATCATCTTTCCTAATTACTTTGGCTAACTCATATTTGATGAAAAAACTATATTGTAAAAACGGCAGTGAAATGTAAGTTGCTCTCCCATGTAATTAATTTGTTCTAGGAGCTCGTTTTTATTACAAAAATAATTTGTGGTGGGTAGTTATAGGGGAAAGGCTCAAGCTGGAAAGCCTCAGAATAATATTTCCTATCTGAAAACTTCCCTGCCCTGACAACTCATTTAACTCCTTGGAATTCAAACATCTACTTTACATCTCATTCCAGATATACAGAGTTAACAGGCCAGACCTGAACTGTGTGATAGCATTTGTGGTGGTATTGTGTCCATGGAAGGAATTAAAGGCTCTGGGTACCAGTGACCTTGTATTTTCTTCCAAGGACCCTACTTCTGGGGCCATGTTTCCCTTCTCTCCTTTCCTCTTCCTCCCAGTGCCAGTTGGACTGTATGGGAAGTCTAGAGAATGAACCAAGGACAAAGCTATGTCCATAGTTGGAGTGGTTTCTCTCCAGACATGGGCTGGTTTTGCTCATCGTTCCCTGACCCTGGAAGGAAAGGAAAAGGGGTCATTTTCTTCTCCAAGACCAATCTCTCTGCCTGGGCCTCTGGATCCCATCCATCCTCTGGAACTTCCTCTCCACTCTTTTCAGTTTTACCCTCCGTCTCAGTCTTTCTCTTTCGCTTTCAAACGTGAGCAAATTCATTTACATTAAAAACGAAGAAGAAAAAAAGAAAAGAAATAGGACTCCCCCTTAGCAAAGTCTTCAAACAAATGTTCTTTCCCTGGTGCCTTTCTTTCTTTCTTTGTGGCCCACTTACTTTCATGTCCTTTGCAGTCTGGCCTTTTTCTAAAATTTCAATTCAATAAAATCAAACCTCAATGCAGAAAAGGATCCCCGAGAGATTCCTTGGTCTCCAAAACTTCAGGTCTCAGAGGCCACGTGTTTCTTACCCAGAGGCTCTTATTTCCAGGACTGTGTTTCTCTCCTGCTTCTCTCTTGCTGCAGTGTCAATGTGAATACATGGAATGCTGATGGAGGGTCAGCAATGTAGTACCTGGAATGAGGCCCTACCATGGAGACCAGGTTTGGGACCAACGGCCAGAGGAAGCTGTGTCTTTGATAAATCTTACATTGCTTTCTCATATTTCTTAATCTTTCATCCATGGTTGATACAGTTGAAAAGCCAGTGACTTTCCTTGATGCTGTGTTCTGAATTTAATTCCAAACAACAGGGAAGAATTAGTTGGGGGAATGGGATACATATAAAAGGTCTCAGTGATCTTAATGGATCAAGAAAGACTTCTGAGGGCCTTCACATTATCATGGAAAATACTTTTATTCTGTGAAAAGAAGAAAACACAAGCATGTTTGTAATGAGGAAAGATTATTAATTTAAAAAACAATTGGAAACTAAGTTCCAGATTTAATGTTTGACTGTGGTTCTTTATTTAGGCTCTGGAAATATTTCCAAGAGAAAAAGGAGGCATTGATGAAGTTACAGCATAATAGATAGTATATTTAAACAAGTATTTAAATATTCAAAACCAAGTCTCTCATTGAGATAGTTTTATATTCATGCTTCTGAGAATAGCTTTACCACTAAAATGGCCATACGTAATATTTCCTAGTTTTCTACTTTGCTTCTTCTTATTAATATTAAACAACTGGTTTAAAACAAAATACTGCATTGCATCTAAAAATGAGATTACAGAAAAAGTGGATTGCGCTGTTGTTTGTGTATTTGATAGTAGTTGCTTTGTGTGGTCTGTTAGTTGATTTGAAGAGGAAGATTCAAACAGCAGGCGAAGGCTGTGCATTTGCCCAAGGAGAATTCCCAACTGCAAGAAACAAGCCGACCTGGGCTAGAGAATGGGGCCTCACCAACTCTGGGAGCAAAGTAGCCAGTCTCAGACCACCAAGAGAGCTGGGTGGGATCTGAGAGTTAAGGGGCAGGAGCAATGTGGCCAGCCTCCTGCCTCAGCTATTCCTGGCTACCCTGAACTCCCACGCTACTGTCCTCTCTGGTTTCATCCTTCTCGTTGTCTCTGAGTCATTCCCCTGGGATTTAAAGTGGACCGTGTCACCTTCCTGGACACTCCTGCCAGGGATGCTGAAAAGTGATGAGGAATGGGGAGGGGAAGACCTGAGAAGGATCTTACTCTTTCAGATTCCTTAAGTTGGAGGATGGGAGGACAGGTTCTCTGTCTGACATCAGAGAGAATTTTCCAAAGGAAAGAAATTTTGAAGAGTGGATACATCCCTAATATCCATTAAAGACAAGAAAATGTATTCAAATACTCTGGCTAATGAAAATTCCATGTGCCCACTGCTGATTTACCAAGATGGCTCTAGAAGTCACAGCACAGTTGCAAGGGTGATTGATATTGTAGAATCTCTCACATTGTGTCCTTTTAAAATCCAACTCCTCAGCAGCATACCTTTATACAGTTAGCATCAGACACATAGGAATCCAATGTGGTGCTGTAGGTGTAGTGTCCTTTCTGTGCCCTGTGGTACCTGGTGGCTTAGTCCTCAGGCAGCAGGAAGTATATAGTATATTGCTGCTCTTACTGTCCAAGTGAGAATATTTTAATTGAAACATAGTCCTATTCATAATCTGAGATAAGTCATACTATGTAACAGTCATTATCTTTATGTAATAAGTGGAGTTACTTATATACTGTTTTCACAAGCCCATTCATTCATAGTTCTGGCACAGAGAGCAGCCATTCAGTGAATACTTACTGAAGGAATGATGGAGTTGTGTAGCAAATATTACTGAGAAACACAAAGTGAATGAGGCACAGGTCATCCCCCAAAGATTGCATATTTTCCTAAAGAAGATAGGAAGTAAACAAATAGTTATGATATGGCTAGTACAGACACAGGAAAGGATGTAGTTTTCGGATTCCTTGCTATATGCCAGACAGTGTATGGTTCACAAATATGTGTTTGATGACCAAGACAACTAAATGACATGCATGTCTTTTTATTACCATCATTATTATTTTTCCATTTTACAGATGAGGAAACTGAGAGGCTAACTGACTTACACAGGCCTGCTTTAGATGCAGAAAGTAGTGATTTGGATAGGAAGATTCAAAAGAAAAGGATGAAGGCTGGGTTTCTCCTGGAAAAAGTTCCTGATTGCCAAAAGCAGGTGTTGACCTAAGCTGGATAATGTCTAAGTTCAAGCCACTGCTGTCCCTCCATACCACACAATTGGTCACTACTTTCTATTGTGCTTTTAGCAAAGAGGAGTTAGTGATGGACTTTTGCAGACAAAAAAAAGAAAAAGAAAGTTATTGTTCCAGTTTCCTGGAAGGGGATTTTTTTCAGGCAGATACTGAACCATTCCAGACAAAGTCACATACTGGAGTCCTGAGAGGACATGGTCAGATAAGTGTCTGCAGGTAGTTCAGCCATAACCTGGGCATTGAATCCTTATGAGGAAGGTGGCAGGAGATGAGGTGGAAAATGACACTGAGGGGCATGAACTTGACAGTGGCCAATGTCATGGTCGTCTCTTGGGGGCATGGACATTAGTCTCTGGATGATTGGAACCACACAGGGAGTCTGAGATGAGCAGATTTGTTCCTTTGGCCTCAGTGCTTAGCCTCCTATCCCTTCTTTCTGCTAACTTCCAGCCAGAGCCCACGTTGGCTCACAGAAATTTTATTTCACTCTTAATCTCCTCTCTCCCTGGAGCTCAGGTTCGGCTCCACCAGGGCTGGGCTTGAGACAGGTCTGAAGTCACTGCTTTATTCAGATTGCCCCACTTCTGACCCCTGAGGCACCATTAGAGCAATTGAGAGAGCTGAATCTCTCCTCCTTTTCAGGAGGCGCTCTGTCTACCAGCCCTCCATAGTGAGCCCACAGGATGCTCTGGGGGGACCCCCACTGTGTCATCAAACCAATGATGACTAGCAAAGGGTTAAAATGCTTTATTTAATAGGAACTACATAAAAGACCCTCATGTTTATCCTCTTCAAATAGTACATCTTGAATATCATCCCCCCTTTCACATTTGGGAGAAATCGCATCTTACATTCTTGCATTTAAACAGCCAGTTTATTCAGCCAGACTGGATTTCTCAAACAAAATCTGAGTGGCAGCCAGTGGACCAGAGGAAGAAATTCTGTCACAAAAAAAAGAGCAAGTTTCTCATAAATATTGGGCTGTCATGGGATAACCCTTTGATGATTAACGCGTCACTCAGAATCACAGGATGTCTCTGTAATTCTGCTGCCACAGTGACTTGCAATAGTCTGACAGTAAAATTTCATGCACTCAGACTCAGTGGTTTTCATGATCCTTTTCTTTCAAAATCTTTGAGTTTTTAAATAATTTGGAGTTCAGCTGATTTGAAGTTAATATTGACCAAGTAGATTCTTCTTAAACCTTACAAACTGGGTAACAGTATTCAAATTATCCTAGGGACCTTTTTATTTTACTCAGAGATAAGATGTTCAGGTTAATCCAAGTACTTTCAGTGCACTCATTTATTTTTTTTTAACAACCACAGATTGTTAAAATTGTTAATGTTCTTCTTCATTCATTATAATAAAATCTATTAAGGACTTTCAGTTGACCATTTTAGTAGTGTAACTGAAGTTACTCTGTGTAAAAGAAATAAAACTATATTGAGAAATATAATATACTTTTCAATTATCTCCCCCAATTAGTCTGAATTCTCTTCAGACTTGCCCCTAGAGAATGTTACTTACTACACAGATAATCAAGCAATGGATTATTATTATTAATTATATCCTAACAAGACCCAGTGACCAGCAAATAATTCACAATACATTTGCCTTTCTGCTGTTACAATATTTGTGGTGTGTGCACACAATTCATCTGCTTTCTCATATGTAACTTTCTCAAACTGCTATTTTCTTCTTCTCTCTCACATGCAGTAGTATGAGCAGGAAAGAAAAGCAAGAACCTGTGGCTTGGAGTGTAGTTCAGTGATAGAGCTCTTTCCTAGCATGCCTGAAGCCCTGGGTTCAAGCTCCAGCACTAATAATAATAATAATAATAATAATAGCCATTGGAACAAAGATTCAGGAAGGGAAGGGACAGGAAGAAAAAAACATATTTTTCTCATTTTATTCAATTACTTTAATAGCATATTATAGTTATTTATAACTGGGGTTCATTTTTTTATTTGTTCTAATTAGTTATATATAACTATAGAATGCATTTTGATATACCAGAAGTAAATAGAGTGTAGCTTCTCATTTTTCTGGTTGTACATGATGTAGAATTACACCGTCATATGGTCATGTATGCACATAGGGTAATAATGTCTGATTCATTCCACTGTCCTTCCCAACCTCCCCTCCTCCCCTCCTTTCACTTCCCTCTTTCTAGTCCAAAATACCTCTATTCTTCCCTAGTGTGTCACCTTTTTGTGAATTAGCATCCACATAGCAGAGAAAACATTTGGTCTTTGGTTCTTTGGGATGCGCTTATTTCACTTAGCATGATATTGTCTAGCTCCATCCATTTACTAGCAAATGCCATAATTTCATTCTTCTTTAAGACTGAGTAATATTCTATTGTGTGTATATACCACAGGGCACCTAGGTTGGGTCCATAATTTAGCTATTATTAATTGAGCTGCTGTACACATTGATGTGTCCTTTGGGTATAAACCAAGGAGTAGAATAACTGAGTCAAATGAGGGTTCCATTCCAACTTGGAATCTCCATCCTGCTTTCCATATCTTTACAACAAAGATAGAATTGGGAAATTTTAGTAGAAGGGTGAGCTGTGGAAGTAGGGGCAACCAGGAGCCCCATGGGATATCATGGAATGTGAGAGTAGGGAAGACAGAAGATAACACTCAAAGAAGAGGAAAGGGTGGTAGAAGCAGCTTAGGACTAATTGTCTCAAACAGTAAATTTATTCACACAGAATAGCAAACTATTGGCAAACTATTGGCACAGTAGCTACTGAGAGAATGGGCTATAGAGCTAGACAGACCTGAGTTTAAGATCAAGCTCTGTCACTTATGATGTGACTTTGGACCTCTCATTTAACCTCAGTGAACCTCAGTGTGTTCATTTACAAAAAGGCAATAACAGTGCCTAGCTGGTAAGATTGTTCAGAGAATTAAATGAGATAATGTGTAGGACACAAGACTTGGCACTCCATGTGGTCATCATCTTATATATATATATATTTTTTTTCAATTGTCTCCCCCAAATTATTTAGAATTTTCCAGATTCACCCCTCAAGAATTTCTTTATAAAGATATCCAAGCAATATATTATTATCCCAATAATTATTTGAAACAAATAGCTATGTTTAAAATATTTTATTAAGTGACATAACCATTCCTCAACCTGCTCAGTGGTTTATGTAAGTGGAAAGATCACAAACTTTGAAGTCCGATCAACCTGGGTTCAAATCTGGGTCTATTACTCACCAGGAAACTCATCATTATTTCATCCTAGAGACTTTTTGCTATCCTTTGGATCTGGAATGTCCCCTAAGGTCCATGTGAGCTTGGTTCCCAGTTCATGGTACTATTGTAGGTGGAGAAACCTGTAAGATGTGGGGCCTGAGGGGAAGAAGTTTAATCACTGGATGTGTGCCCTAGGAGGGGATATCAGGACCCTACCCTTTTCCATCTCCTCCTCTTTCTTCTTGACCACCATGAGGTAAATAGGCCTCCTCCACTAAGTACTTCTGCCATGTTGTACTGTTTTATCACCAGCCCAAAGTAACAGCCAAGTGATCATGGACAAAAATATCTGAAACCATGAGTCAAAGTAAACTTTTCTTCTTTATAAGCTGTACTTTCTTGTTAGTAATGTGGGATCAAATCTACTTTTCTAAGTAGTATAGAGATTCCTAAGAAAACTTGGAATGGTACCTTCATTTGACCCAGCTATCCCACTCCTAGGTTTTTACCCAAGGGACTTAAAATCAGCATACTACAGTGATGCAGCCACATCAATGTTTATTGAAGTTCAATTCACAATAGCTAAACTATGGAACCAACCTAGGTGCCCTTCAACAGATGAATGGATAAATAAATTGTGAGAATTACATATAAGAGGTTCTGAGGGGAATGGGAAAAAAAAACAAGGAGAGAAATGAATTACAGTAGATGGGGTAGAGAGAGAAGGTGGGAGGGGATGGGAGGGGGGATAGTAGAGGATAGGAAAGGTAGCAGAATACAACAGTTACTAATATGGCATTATGTAAAAATGTGGATGTGTAACCGATGTGATTCTGCAATCTGTATACGGGGTAAAAATGGGAGTTCATAACCCACTTGAATCTAATGTATGAAATATGTCAAGAGCTTTGTAATGTTTTGAACAACCAATAAAAAAGAAGAAATTGTGATATATATATATATATATATATATATATATATAACTCAGCCTTAAAGAATAATGAAATTATGACATTTGCCAGTAAATGGATGGAACTGAAAAATATAATGCTAAGCAAAATAAACCCATCCCAAAGAACCAAAGGCCAAATGGGACATTATTACCCTATGTGCATATATGATTATATGACCTCTGTAATTCTACATCAGGTACAACCAGACAAATGAAAAGTTATACTCCATTTAGGTATGATGTGTCAAAATGCATTCTACTGCCATATATAACTAATTAGAACAAATTAAAATTTAAAAATCTATTTTTCTAGAGAGTATTTAAGTTAGAAAGTATTTAAGTTAATAATGGGCTTAGTAAAGAGTCAGCTACTTGGTTAGTGACTTTCAATTTTTAGTATTTCACAATTTTGATGTCATTCCTTGGCATGGGAAACTGAGTCTATGAGAAAAGAAAATGATGTCACCAGTTTCAAATAAAGGAAGAACTCAGAGTATGTAGGAATGTGCATAAAGTCTCATAATGAAGTGGTTGTAGAATCAATATTAAGTCCTTGAATATAGATTAAAACATAGTTGAGAGGTCTATTCCTGACTGTCCAAGACCTCATAACTTCATTTTATTGGTGCAGAAACTGAGCCCAGAGTATAAATGGCTTCCCCAGTAACATTGATTTCAAGTTCTCTGACATCTGAGCCACTTATCTCCCCCTGGGTTATATATAATTTCTACTGGATCACTTTAATGTCCAAAGGAGATTTTTATAAAATAACTTTAAATAGTATAGCATTCATAACTAATCAAACTCAGCATAAGAAATAATACAAATAACAGGGCATAGTCAATATTTTATAAAACATAACTACTTTAGGATTAAAAAATAATGTTTTTGCAATTTATTTTATTTTCAGTGGATTTTTTCATAATTCCATTCACCATTTTTTTTTCTACTTGGAATGTATTTCTCTGGGCTAGGGTTGTGGCTCAGAGGTAGAGCACTCACCTAGCATATGTGAAGCACTGGGTTCGATCCTCAGAACCACGTGAAAATAAAATAAAAATATTATGTCCACCTATAACTAAAAAATAAATATTAATAAAAATAAATGTATTTCTCTGAATCCTAAGAGGAAAACACATTTCCATTGGTCTAAACTATTGTGCTATTCATGTGCATCTAGCTATCTGACATCAACTGACTCACCCTAGCTCTAGTAGCCCATAAATCTATTGATTGTAGGAAAAGATGGCAATGTCAAGTTCCATTTTTTCAGGGTTCCTCAATGATCCTGGAACTTCCCTCCACAGAAGAGGTGCTTGTCAGGATCAACCATGATTTCAATATCTTTAGGCCTTGGGAAGTTTTGCAGTGGGGAACTCATGTTCACCAGTGGTCCAGCCTCTGGACCTATTCACATTCCTATGCCATTCCTGTCTGGCCAGCTAATAGAATCCAGGCATCTCTGTACAGCTGGCTCTCTGAGTGACACATGGTAGCTCCCCTCACACCCTAACAAAGGGAACAGAAAAGCAAGTCATTTGGCCTCTCTGATTCTCAATTGGCCTCTCCTGATTTCCTCCTGCATTCAACTACAGAAGCCTGCCCTTATTTTCATGGTTGATCTAGTTTACTATGGTTGCTTTTCTTGGTGGTGTCCAACAAATGTTTTGGAGAAAATACTGGAAGACTGGAAGTTAAAACTGGTGCCTTTGAGTTACTGTCTAACAGCCATGTGAGATGACAACACAATCCTGGTTTACATATCATAGTCACATGGGCTGTTTACTCTTTGCTTACCTCCTGTGTTTTAATCAGCATGAGTTTCTAATTTTTCAGCCAGTAGTTACATTATAGAAAGAATTACATTATTATTTGTATTTTGCAGATGGAGATACTGGGGTCCTAAGTCTGTAGCTGATTACACAGCATCCCAGATACAAAAGTGGAGCCACCGGCCCGAGCCCGTGGATATCTTCCCCATAGGACTGTACTACTCATCTGTGGAGTCCTCCTCCTCCTCCTTATTTTCTTTTTAGGTAAGTTCTGTTCTTTTTATTAAATCATAAAAATGAGCATTGATCATCTTGACAGCACCTGAATTATGAGCTGAAGGCCTATCTATGAAACTTGACTTCTTTAATTCCTGCCTTGAGCCCTGTAGAACAAAGTGTCTACATTGAGCTGTACGGTCTTCCACATGTATTCCTTCTGAGACGCAGCTGTTTTATTCTTTAAGCCCTTCTTTCTTTGGTCTTGCAGGCAGTGCCATCAACATATGTGTTACTTTTCAGGCCATGTATCCTATTAATTTATAGTCTGCCTTTGTGTTCAGTCTCTGGCTTGAAGCCATCACAATGACTGAGGAATAAGAAAATGCTCAAAGAGCATGATGTTCTGCCAGACAACATGGAGACCTGTGTACGTATCTGATGACTTTGTGTCTATGGAGTGGAGAGGATGCATCAAAAATAAAATCCCTGTTTAGGCCTACCCAGGCTAAAATTAATTTATTAAAAAATATATAAACTAGTTTCACTGAGTCTTGTTGCTTTGCCCAAATCACACTACTGCAGATGGCTGTGATTGTCTGGAACAGTGAATGAACCCAATTAACCCCCAACTTTAGCTATGTTCATTCAGCCCAAACTCGATATCACAAATTCACCTGCTCAGTGGATTATGCCACTTTAATGTGACACTAATAAAAGTCATGTCCATTTGAACTTTTCACCTATCACTGAGGTCCTCAGATAGCCTTTATCCTTCTGATACCAAGTTGTAAAATGTTAATATTTGATCCAGAAGAAGACAACAAAGAGAACAGAGATCCTGACATGGCAGTATCTTTATTCAACTTGGTTTTTGTTTAGTAAGCTATGAGGATCAACACTCAGGCACACATCAGAACATATTAAGAGTAGAAGGGTTTTAGACATCATGATCCGACACTCGTCATCAGGAAGCCACCAAATGGAGCTTCAGCAACACTGGAACCCAGAGTTCGTGGTTTCCATATTTACACCAGCTATGACATAGGACATTTCACTTTATAATGCAAAAGCCAGGCTTGCAAAGTAGCTTTGGAACTCAAGGAACAAAAGAAGCTCTTTTCCCTCCTTCTGTAAAGTGACAGTGTTGGTGGCACATCATCAGACAAAGGGCGTGGTGATGCTGGGTTTTGTGCAGCCAGAGAGCTGAGTGGTAGGTCCTGTTTACTCTCTGCCAGAAGCCAGCAGGCCTCAGAAAAGGAGTTCAGGATGTCTCTTTGCTCCTGGTGATTTACTCGGGTTTCCTTTTGTAAGCATATGGATTCTATTTTCTACTGTCTCTATAAATACTGTTGTGACTGTCTCTGCCAAACCGGCTACCTTTCTCACCCCAGGGAGAAGGCAAAAATCAGACATTCTTATTCTGCCGTCCCATTAGACACAGCCATTAGAGGAGGGAACAGATTTGGCAGTCAAAATGATGTGTGTATTTGAATCTTTAAAGAGCCAGGCTAAAGTTAGAGTCAGAGGCTACCATAAATAACCTTTGTCCCTCTTTCTGTGTGGTTGGACCGAATGCCTTTCTCTTTAGAGTTGTACAAGCAGCAAGAGATCAAAGAGTCACCTGTTTATGGATGCGTAGTTCATTACAAAGTCAGCACCCTCAGTGGGAGGACTCTGGCAAAGGCTCTAATAATTCTCTCCTGTGACTATTTTGTTGCATGGATTGGGGTTGGAGGGTACTAAAAGAACTTGTAACTACTTAAAATAAAGGTGAAAATTCACTTTCAGAGGAGAGTTAAAACTTAACTGGCATCTTTTTAGGGTAGGAAATGTGGTAGGGGGGAAGTGGAGGTAAAGAAACTGACCCCTTACCACATGGAATGTGGTTCAAGAAGAAGAATAGAAGGTGGAACAGTATCCTGTGTAATTTACTTATCCTTGGGTAAGCATTATAGAGAGCCTTTGATAAGCAGAGCAGAACATATACAGGGATTTTTTTTTAGCCCAAATTAAATAATGTATTTGAAGAACAGGCTTTGAACTAGTTTGCTAGAGTATAAAGAATAAATGTATTTAAAATTATAGCATTGGTGATGTTACAATTCCAAGATTGGAGATAATCACAAAGCCACGAAATAATAACTATTACTTATTCATCATCAGCTGTGTGCCACATGTTGTGCTGTGTGTTATCCTTTATTCCCAGTGACCACGACCACATACAAGGGTCATGTGGTGTTATTCCCATTTTACACACTGGATGATGAGAATCCAGAATTCAAATGCTTGTTCAAGGTCACTCAGACACCCATTAGTAAGAGCATGATTTGAATCAAGCTTCAGAATGAAGCAGAAATCACTGTTGTTAGTAACTCTGGCTCCTGTCCCCTTTTTCTGGCCTCCATTGTGCAGGTTGCTGGAGTTCTCTTCGTTTCTGAGTGCTGGAGATTTGCCTCTCAAAGAGCTACCTCAATCCATGTTTGCATTTACTCAGGTCAGACTAGATCATCTGTAAGTTCAGCTTCCTTGCTTTCCCACTGTAGGCACATACACAGTCCCATTTGGGAGTGTGGAACTACTACAGACCCCAGGCAGGTACTCCACCAAAACCTTTCCCAGAATGCATGATGAAAAAGGCAGGCAAAGGAAGTACTTTGTCACCTCTTTTCAAGGGCAATAAAGGACCCTTGTTGGACATCTTGTTGCATTTATATGCAACATATAAAAAGCTTAGAATCCTCAAGACTCTGTGTGTGTGTGTGTGTGTGTGTGTGTGTGTGTGTGGGTGGGTGTGGGTGGTGGGGTGTCCTGTCCCTGTGGTTGTCCACAGGCAGTCAGACTTAATTACTGATAGCCCATACAACATCTTGCATGCAGTCCTTGATCTAGCATTTTCTGCGTTATGTTAGAGACCCACATTTTGCAAAAGAGCACCTGTCATGTGCTTGACTGATTTCCTCGAAAGTATTATTTTAACGGGAATCACGTTATAGTTTCCCATTCTGTATGGTACTTTAATTTGAATAAAAGCTGAACTGTTTGAACCTTTTTTTAAAAAAAACACCATATGGTGCAGTGCAAAGAACTCCATGATTAGAGTCAATAAAGTCTCAATGGCTGTGTAATCCCTGAGAGCTTTTGTCCTTGTCACAGATAAAACCTGAATCACAGGGATGCCACAGGATCAGATGATTAAGGTGATTGGAAAACCACAGCTCTCTGTAAATGTTACCTTCTTTCTGTACTTCCTAGCAATGGTACCTTTTGTTCAACACATCTCTTCCTGTTGCTGAAAAACAAAAGTTAAAAAGGTCAGAAATAGGACCAAAGAACAAATCAATTCCTTTTTGTATGAATTTAATAGCAATTGAGAGCATCATCCGAAATCCTGTGGCTCTCACCTCCCCCCACCAAGTTTTCTTGAAAGATTTCACACGTGCCATGTAAGAAATTGTGAGTCAGCCTTCTCCAATCCTGACTTTAAGAGTTGCAGAAATCATCTGCCAGGCAGCACATATGTTCTCAGTTCCAGGAGAGGAAGAAAACACATTTGCTGAAAAGCAATGGAAACTTTAAAAACCAGTTGAGTTGTAATAAAGACACTTTACATTTTGCTAACTTCTTTTTCTCTCTGGTGCCTAAAGGCTTTTCTGACCCTAGATGGGTTCTATGCTCAGGAGCCATCTGTCCCCGGGGATACTCCCTACTCCCTTGGTGGGAGGGGGAGCTCCTGCTGGGCATGGGGAGGGAGGCAAGGGAAGTGCAGAATGATCAAAATGTGAAATTATGATGAAGAAATAATAAGTCAAAAGCAACCATTGTTGAAGGCAAGATACTCAAGGTTGTAAATTTATTTTTCCTTAAGATCTTATAACTTTCTAATGTAATTGGTAATTGACTTCAGTCTGCTTTTGAGGAGACAAAGTCACTTGTGTGGGGGAGTAAGGGGGTGCCCTGCCCCTGTGATTATCCATAGGTAGTCAGATTTAATTACTAAGTCACTTGACTAGGGTATAGAGCTAGTGAGCTAGATAGAGAAGAATACCAAAGCATGTGATTGTAGCATTACATGTATGCGTAGCATTGTGTATGAGACCTCTGGAACGTTGGAAAGATTTTCATCTAGAAAATTATCTTCCACAAAGCATAGAAAGAGTCCCCTGGTGTCCTAAAGGGGCATACTGCTGGCAAGTGCTGTTGTCTCCATATTAACATTGTAGAAACCAGATTCAAATAAGATGTGGATTTCCCTTGAAGCAAAAGAAATCAATTACAGGGAAAATGAAACTCTCAACTCAGTGCTGTACTTGAGAAATGTTCAACTCATTTCATGATGTTTTGCCTTTCTTCACCTCTCACTGAAGCAGTCTTGTTCTTCAGTAATTGGTATTTGGTCGTTCTTGTGGATCGTTCAGTCTGGGTATTTTTATTCATTAAATCGTGTAAGTAAAAATTGATGTGATGGAATAATCATGGCAGCCTCAGACACAGAACAAAGGCTTCTCTAAACGAGTATTTCTCCCCTAACATCTGGGCAGATGTTTCATGTGGGTTTTCTTTCCGCAAGTATCTAATGGCATGATTCCACATTCAGAAGGAATTGACAGTGACATTTCAAACTTGACTGAGGGGAAAAAAAGAAAAGAAAGAAATATTTCTACATTTAACAGAACCCAAAGGCAACTTGAAAAACACTTTGAAAGCTGATTTCCATTTTACGATCTAAAGCAGACCCAAGGTATATCTACAGACAGGTGGTGCCAGATGTGGCTCTGCTATGAGTCCTTGTGACATGGCTTATGTTGACTTCCTGAGAATATTTCAGGATTTATCATCAGAAAGGACTCTGAAACAGTGGTTTTAAACTCCCTTAGAAATGGGTCACTATATAAATCCTAAAGGAAAAACCAAGCTGGGTAAATCTAGGATCTTGGCTTTGTGTCAAACCTTACAATTTAAAATCACAGGTCATTCCTCCAGCAGCCCCCTAACTCAGACATCCATCCTCATTAGCCATAGCCCTCAACCCTGGGCCTTCCTTGATCCTGCTAAAATTTAGCCAAGAAGCAAAAGCTCAGGTCTTGCCATTTTGTATAAAATCATTGGGCAGAATACAGAGAAGGCAACAAGAAAGGAATTTGTCAATCATAGGAAACCAGGGTATTTGATGGTAAGATAGAAGTCTCTTCCTTCAGGATTAGTAGGTAAAATTCTCCCTTGTGCCTTTGAATGAGAGATTTCCCCTAAACACAATACAGAACATTGTGTCTAGTAGCAGGAACCCTGGAGACCAGCGAATCAAGAAAAGTAGGAACTTTCCAGAGAAGCTGGAATATAATACCTATTATGATAAACTGCAATTTTAGAAGCACCCTGTAGAGAAAAGTAGTCAACACTTTAAACATGGCCTTAAAATTTTAAACTTTGTCTGGATTAAGCTCTGACTCTTTCATGTTGCAGTTGGTAGAAAATATACCTTTTTTAAAAAATGCACATTTTAAAAAATTCTTGCATTTTCCTGTGTTTCTTGGAGATTTCAGTTTAAAATGGTGCCCAAGCTTAGTTCTTAGTTTAGCATCTCATGAAAGATTCTCAAAACTTTACTCTTATATTCTCTAGTGTACCTAAGATGAGCCTATGGAGAAAATGCATAAGCTTTGTTCAAGTATAAACTTTAGTCCTTCTGGCTGTGAAGTCAATGCTAATGAGTTAACAATATATCCTAAATAAGGTGTCTTTCAATAGATATACACATAATGCAAGTTTTTATAATAATTTGTTGATAAATATATCACCAGAAGCTTGTAGAAAATGAACCCTATATTTCCCCACAGAAGTGATAGTTCAATATTCACTAGTTTAATACTCCTATCAGTGTTGGAGAACATAACGACTGTGGCTAAAGAAAATCCACTTCATTTAATCGAAGACTGGTTCTTTGAGCGGCTCTGTTGTATTATATAGTCTCCAGTTATCCTCCCAAATGAGACTCAGAAACAACCTGTTATGTTCAGAACCCAAGTTTCAGGTAACTTGGGCATTGGGTATACCAGAAGAGAGTCATGTGACTCTCACAGCTAAAACAGAAAAAGGGAAGCTGGTGCTGGAATATGGACAGAGGGGAAACTTGGCCGTTTGCCTTGGGAAGGGCCACCATAAGAGGAATGAGGTGGAGAAGTGAGAAGAATACAAAGAAGGGAACCAGAAGGAGAGGGGAAAATGGGTGTTCCCTTAACACATCTCAAGACAATGCTGTCAATCATGGGCTATGCCACAGCCTGACTCCTTCCACTGTAATTGATGTGGATAAAATGTCTGTTATACTTTCTGGAGATATCAACACACTCTGAAGAGCTTAATGACATCATTTTATATAAACTGAACCTATTTATTTTTCTGGTTCATGTAAGGTTACAACTCTTCATTTCAAAGTTACCCTGAACAGACAAATTTATTTTTCAGTAAATAGTATGTAAAAGAAAGATTTCTGTAAAATCAAGGGTACTTTCAGGCACTTAAGTCAATGGAATTTAATAACATATTTAATATGCCATGGCCACAGAGATTTTTACTAGCTGATGTAGAGAAACTACATGTTCTCATATTCATGCATAAGGTAATTTGTTTTATAGGCAGAAAATAGAGTTTACAGTTTGAAATAAACAAATCATTGCCTTAAATAGTGTGGAAAAAAGTATACTACTTCAAAAATAATAGCTTGTTTACATGCATTTGCTTGTTGGAAACAATAGACTGAAATGAGAGCTCCTCTATCATTACTCTGTTATGTGAAAAAATGAGAAAGTGTATACAGGGACCCAGAGCAGGGGAAAGAATTTCCCATAATGCTATGTGGACATGATAAATTGTTCTATTTTGCCACTTAATGTTATATAGGATCAATACAGCATCTAACTCATGAGCTTCAGTTGGAAATCTCAAATCTGATGGAAAAGAATTTTTTAGTATCTCATGAAAGATTCTCAAAACTTTAGAAAAAAAATAAGTGTTTGTGAAATATGGCCAAGTTATATCTTCACACATGAAAAATGTACTATATTTTCCTAGGAGTAAAAATCATTATGTGAAGTAAGACTTTTTAAAAGCAGTGTTAAAACTACATTAAACTGCTGTTAAAGAGTAGTAATCCTACTGTCTCATGTTTTTGGGGAATTAAAATGAAGCACATACATAAAACAAAATTAATACAAAATTTTCAGTAAGAATGAGCTCTAAAAATAAAAATAATAGTTACAGTGAATGTTAACTCAAAATAGCATATAGTTATCAAAATGATCCTGAACCAAATATCTTTTTTTTATTACTATCATGGATTCAACTATCCCATTCTTGATAACCCTTTGGATCAGCAAAGTAAAAGATAGGAAAATAAAAATGAGGCAAAGAAAAATTTAAAGGCCAAAAATGTACTCTCCTGAGTCCTCCAAGACATTTCTTACATAAGGCTATGCAGTGATTTTGCTTGGTCTACCTGCTTTGTTAGTAATTAAAACTAACTGCTATAATAAGCAACCTCAAAATATCAGCAGCTTAAGACAATGAAGATTTATTTATTGCTGATGTAAAAGTTACACAAAGGGTCAGGTGGTTCTTGTGGAGGTTCTCCTTTAAGTAGTTTCTTCCAATTCGTGGTCTCCAGGGTCTCATTGGAGGAGTTTGCATGACAGGGAGGTTTATGATCAGACCCAGAAATAGCAACATAATTTTCACTCCCTTTCTTTTACCAGAACCTGGTCCTACAGTCTCAATGTACCTTCACGGTGTGCGGGAAAATGCTTGATCACTCTCCACTTTGGGAGGAGCAGGAAAAGAAAATGTCTTCATTCAGACTGCCTTACCACACCCTTTGTAGCCCCCAAAAGAGGCAAAATTTAAGTTTAATTTGGCATCAAGCTGATAGTGTTTTGGGGAGCTTGACAGAAGACACAAAAACAGCTTCTGAAATTTAAACAACTAAACTTCACATTTAAGAGGGAAAATAAGTTTACAAGGAAACTGAGCTCACAAACAAAATCACTGAGCCTGAAAAAGTAAGACATCACTAGCAAAAAAAAAAAAAGAAAAGAAAGAAAGAAAAGAAAAGAAAAAACAACAAAAGGAAAATTTGGGGATATTGGAATTATCAGGCCCGGATTATATGTTTTGTTTTTGATATGCTCAAGAAAGTAAAAGCATATAGTAAATATCATAAAATTATATAATGTTACTAAGTGAAATTTGAAAGAAATTACTAGAAATAAAAAATACGATAATTAAAATTAGAAATTGCTATCAATATCAGGTTAGATTCAGCTAAAGAAAAAATTTGTGAATGGGAAGTAAAGTAAAAGTAAAGATTTAAAATGCCACTTAGACAAAAAGGAGGTATGTGTAAAATAAATGTTTAAAGATGAAGAAAATATAGTGGACAATATAGCATACTTTTTAAATTGGAGGTTTAGGGGGTGGGAATTTTTTTCTTTTAGATCACATAGTAAATGTTTTAGAAGTATTGGGCCATAAAGTCTTTAATGGAAATACTCAATTCTGCTATTGTAATGTTTCTGAAAGCAGTCATGGATAAAAGTTTAAACCTGGTTATGTTTCACTAAGACTTGATTTACAAAAAGGCAACAGCTATATTTGACCACCAGCCGTAATTTTAACAGCCAGCCTAGAAAATAATTTTTTTAAAAAAAATCAGAGCAGAATAAAATTTGAGAAGATAGTAGATTATATCTCAATTCAAAAGACCTACACTGTAAAATTCAATCTCAAGAAGAAAGAGAAAAGGTGCAATAATGGCTGTGAATTTTCCAGAAATAAGAAAACAGAACATTTCTTAGATCCAAAAAGAGAGAAAAAGAAAAATCCAAAGTGAAATAAAATAAAAATCTCAGACAAGAATGTAAACAAAAACATCTTAAAAAAATAATCATAAAATCAATAAATTCTTCCCCCCCACCACCAAACTGCAGAAATCAGACAAAATTGCCCCAAAATAACACATATCAGGACCTTGAAATTGATCATAGATAGACAGTAATTATGAAGCATTTATTCGTTTTAGAAAAAGGCTAACACTTTGCATTAGAAGACTGGGAGTCTACAACTTCATTCCTGGGATTAGTTTCCTTACTCCACCACCAGCAGCAGTTTTTACAAGAGCAGAAGCTTAGCTGTGAGAGGTAGGTAGGTAACTTGATTTAGAATGACAAGCAAAACCTCACACTAAGGGGCGTGGTCAAGGAACAAACTTGATAGGAAATGAATGGGAAAAATCTGCTGCTTGAGGTTGTGGTTTTGTGTTGAGTGAGCATTGCATAAGGAACAAATTTAGCAAGGAGATCCTAGAAAGAAGAGTTATAAGAGAGCAGATAATCCACACATCTATGACTGCTGGAAATCTATGGATGTACAAGGAATACCAGATTCAGACCTGAGAAAACTAAAAGTCCAAACAGAGATATAATTATAGCAAAGTTGCAGGATACAAAGTTAATATTTTTAAAAGCCAATTGTTTCTTGTATACCAGCAATGAATAATTGAAACTTATAATTAACATATCATTCACATAAGCCCCCCAAAGTGAATATTTACATATAAATCTAAATATATGAAAGAAACTGAAAATTCTGATAAATCAAAGATCCAAATGGATAAAAAAATGAGGCATTTATACACAATGGAGTATTACTCTGCTAAAAAATGACAAAATCATAGAATTTGCAGGGAAATGGATGGTACTAGAGCAGATTATGCTAAGTGAAGCTAGCCAATCCCTAAAAAACAAATGCCAAATGTCATCTTTGATATAAGGAGAACAACTAAGAACAGAGGGAGGAAGAGCATGAGAAGAAGATCACCATTAAACAGGGACGAGAGGGGGGAGGGAAAGAGAGAGAGAAGGGAAATTGCATGGTAAAGGAAGGAGACCCTCATTGTTATACAAAATTACATATAAGAGGAAGTGAGGGGAAAGGGGGGAAAAACAAGAGAGAGAAATGAATTACAGTAGATGGGGTAGAGACAGAAGATGGGAGGGGAGGGGGGATAGTAGAGAATAGGAAGGGCAGCAGAATACAACAGACACTAGTATGGCAAAATGTAAAAAAGTGGATGTGTAACCCATGTGAATCTGCAATGTGTATACTGAGTAAAAATGGGAGTTCATAATCTGCTTGAATCAAATTATTGAAATAAGATATGTCAAGAGCTTTGTAATGTTTTGACCAACTAATTAAAAAAAACAAATAGATACCATATTCATGGCTAGGAAGATTCACTATTGCCAAGATATCAGTTCTTTCCAACTCTATCTCCAGATTCATTGCAGTTCCGAAAAATCCTAGTGAGTTATTTTGTTGATATTAACAAACTGATTCTACAGTTTCCTTAAAAGACAAAAGATCCAAGTAGCCACTGATATGACCCAACTTCAGATTTATTTTGGAACTACAGTAATCAAGACAGAGTTGTGTTGGTGAAAGAACAGGTAGATGGAATAGAATGAGTGGCACAGAAATAGACCCATACACGTGTAGTCAGGTCATCTTTGACAAAGAAATAGAGACAAATCAATGGAGAAAGAATAGCTGTTCAACGTTTGAACTTATATATATACACACACACACACACACAGAGATATTAGACCTAAGTGTAAAACCCCAAATTATAATCCTTCTAGAAAATGACACAAGAGAACTTCTTTTAATCATTTAATACCTAAAAGATTAAAATCACTTAAGACACTATACTAATTGCAAGTATCATGAAAGGAAAAGCTAATAACTGAACTTCATTGGTATTCAGAACTTATTATCTGTGAAAGACACTATGAAGAGAATGAAAAGATAAGCCACACACTGAGAGAAAATATTTGCAAAACACACATATGATAAAGGACTCACATCCAAAATATACAACACTTAAAATTCAACAATAAGAAAACAATCTTGTTTCTAAATGAGCAGAAATTCCGGACACCTCACCAAAGAAGATAAAGAGAGGGCAAATAAGCATATGAAATGATGCACAAAATTCTATGACACAAGGAAATTACAAATTAAAACAACAATAAGATGTTATTACACACTTATTAGAATGCTTAAAATCAAATACAGTGACAAAACCAAATTCGGGCAAGGATGTGAAAACCACCGCTGCAGGGAACACAAAATGGGACAGCCATTTGAAGACAGTTTAGCAAAGTGCAAGACTTACAAAACCAAGCTTTCTTTGTAAGATAGACTTAAAAAACATAGACTTACCATACAATCTGGCAGTCACAGTCCTAGGTTTTTTCCCAAATGTGTTGAAAACTTATGTCCACACAAAAACCTACACATACCCAGCAAGGTGGCACAGCCTATAATCCCTGGGGCTCGGGAGGCTGAGGCAGAAGGATTGTGAGTTCAAAGCCAGCCTCAGCAACTGAATGAGGCCCTAAGCAACTCATCGAGACCCTGTGTCTTAATAAAATATAAAAAAGAGCTCAGGTTGTGGCTTAGTGGTTAAGCACCCCTGGGTTCAATCCTCAGTACAAAAATAAAAACCTGGTAGATGATCTTTATAGAGGCTTTTGTCAAAATTGTCAAAAGTTATAAAGAACCAAGATATCCTTCACTGGATTAATGGATAAACAAACTGTAGTATATTTATGTAGTGAAATATTTTTCGGAGAAAAAAAATAGCCATCAAGCCATAGAAAGACATGGAGGAAACAGAATTGTGTACTGCTAAGAGAAAGACAACAGTTTAAATCAAACTCCTAGACATTTTATAATCCGTAAAACTAGGATGGGACTGAAAAGATCAGTGATTGCTAGGTGGCAGAGAAGAAGGAGACAGAAATGAGTATATATGTGTAACTCTGGAGGGTTTTAGGTGGTGAAGCCATTCTGTGTTATTCTGTAGTAGTGGATCCATAACATTATGCATTTACTGAAACCCAGTCACCTGTACAGCACTCAGAGTGGACTCTAAACTATGGACTTTAGTGGATAATAAGGTATTGTCATTGGTTCATCAGCTGCAAGATGTTAATAATAGAGAAGATCATTTGCAGGAGGAGAAGAGATATATGAAAGTCTGCACTTTCTATGCAAGTTTTCTCTAACCCTAAAAAAGAAAGTCTATTATAAACATTTTCTCACAGATCTTCCTTACAAGAAATAGTGAAGAAAATATTTCAGTCTTAAAGGGATTGACACCCAACAGAAATTTGAATTCAAAGGAGAAAATTAAATGTTTTGAAATGGTAAATATGTAGGTAAATGCAAGATGGTTTAAACTATTTTTCTTAATTTCTGTAAAAATAATGAAACTATATAAAGCAATAATTTAATAATTTGGACTTCTAACCCGTGTGTGTGTGTTTGTGTGTGTATGACACATATACAACATGTATATGACCATAATTACATAAAGGAGGGGAAAATAATGCTATATTGGAGCAAAATTAGAATAAAATCATTATTAACTTGCATTAGCTTATATTGAACTAAAACAAATATTGTAAACCCTAGAGCAGTTTCTAAGAAAATAATTTAAAAGTTTGAAAATAATGAAGGAATTAATAATGATGCATTAATATTTCTTAACACAAACAGAGCCATGACAGCAGGCATCAGCCTAACTCTATCCACTAATATCAACTATGAATAGACTAAAACATGAATGGACTCCCATCCCAAGGCTAGGAAGGTAATATCCAACTATATGCTACATACAAAAGACTAAATTTAGACTTTCAGTCCTACATAGATTGAAAGTAAATAAAACAGAGAAAACAAAAAGATGTACCATGCAAACAATAATCATAAGAAAGCTGATGTGACTAGAGTCATGTATGACAAGACTTTAATAAAAAAAAAGATTGCTAGAAAAAAAGAGTGGTAATTTATAATGATAGAAGTGTTAATATATTAGGAAGGTGGAACAATTACAAATGTATATGCACCTAATATCGAAACCCCAAAACACATGACAAAAGAAAAATTGCCCATTTAACAATTGCAGTGACAAATTTCAAGATAAACTATAGAGGCCAATTTTATAGAGGAAAAGAAGATCACCAAAATAATGGCATTGGATTAGGTCTCTTATCTCAACGGGAGCCACACACAGTGGAAGGACACCTGGAAGGAACTGAGGGACAGGATCTGTCATGCTAGACAGTGTGCTCGAGAATGAGAACAGAAGGAATGCTTTTATTTTTTTTTTTCAAAAAAATGAAAACTGACAGCATTTTCCACTAACAGAAACTCACCAAAAAGTGATGCTTTATACCTCTCAAAATGACAATTTGAAAAAGTATTAAGTATTTTCTTATTCTGTATACCTCAGTAGTTTTTAAAAATCACTTATATTTCCACATAACAACAACAGATTCAAAAAACAGTATCGTTTTCAATAGCACACTCAATACAGGTTATCTTGAAAGTGTAAAAAAGATGCATAGATTGTACAGTATTATAAAACATGATTAAAAAATCTTAAGGCTTAAGTAAACATGGAATAAAATCTAAAGAAGCAACTGTAAAACCATTACCAATTAAATTATGAAGTAATATTCAACTTGTAGGGTGAATTAAATTGTGGAAACTTCTAGTACATAGGAAGGAGGAGTGGTTGAACTAATATTTTCTGGAAATCTTGTAATTATTCTTTTCTTTGCCTTTTATTTTTTATTGACTCCTTTTTAGTTACATTTTGACATAGTTATACAAGTATGGAATATATCTTATTCTAATTAGGACCCCATTCTTGTAGGTATACACAATAGTGAGATTCACTGTGGTGTATTCATATATGTATATAGGAAAGTTATGTCAGATTCATTCCACTGTCTTTCCTTGTCCTATCCCTTCTCCCTTCCCTTCATTCCCCTTTATCTAATCTACTGAACTTGAATTCTTCCCCTTCCTGCCCGTATTGTGGGTTGGCTTCCACATATCAGCAAAAACAGTCAAGCTTTGGCTTTTGGGGACTTAGCATTATAGTTTCCAGATGCATCCATGTACTGGCAAATGCCATGATTTTATTCTCATTGATTGTGTGTATATACCATATTTGTTTTATCCATTCATCTGTTGAAGAACACCTAGGTCTGCTCCATAGGGTAGCTGTTGTTCGTTATGCTGCTATAAACATTGATGTAGCTGCATCACTATAGTATGCTAATTTTAAATTCTTTGAATATATACCAAATAGTTGGATAGCTAGGTCAAATGGTTCCATTTCTAGGTTTCTGAGGAATCTCCATACCGTTTTCCAGAGTGGTTTCATCAATTTGCATTTTCACCAATAATGTACAAGTGTACCCTTTTCATCCTTACCAACATTTATTGTTGTCTTCTTGGTAATTGCCATTCTGACTGAGAAGAGATAAAAATTAATTAGCTTTAGAATTTAAAGAATAAACATTTATGTTTAAACGTAGTGCAAATACACAAAAGATAGAAAAATTATAAAGAGAATAAAAATCTAAGTAAAGCACAAAAACAAAATATGAGACTACAAATAAAACATATTCATAGTTCCAATGTAGTCACAATGTAAATAAACTGTTGATTTAAATCATTACATTAACAGTTTAAAGGAGAAAAACTATATGATAATCCCCAAAGATTCAAAAACCAAAGAAAAGTGTGTGATAAATTTCAGTAATCATTCATGGTCAAAACTTTTAACTTTTAATTTTAGAATATATACATGAGCTGGAAAAAAGGATATCTACAAAAAGCAATGGCAAATATTAAAACCAATGGAGAAATATTAATTTCCTTTAGGTTTAAGAACAATTCCCAGCTACTCTCTCTCTCCGTTGCTTTTCAACATTGAATATAGCTATCACAATAAGACAAGAAAAAGGAATAGAAGACAAAAAGATTAGAAGATTAGAGAGGAAGAAAACGAAATGTCATTATTGATTGTCAGTCTGGAAAATTTAAATGATTCCATGTATTATTATTTTTTTTGAGAGAGAGAGAGAGAGAGAATTTTTTAATTTTTAGTTTTTAGTTTTCAGTGGACACAACATCTTTGTTTGTATGTGGTGCTGAGGATCAAACCCTGACTGCACGCATGCCAGGCAAGCGCGCTACCGCTTGAGCCACATCCCCAACCCAAAATGATTCCTTGTATTATTAAAGTTAACAAGGCAGTTTAATAAAATTGTGTGTGTGAGATCAAGCTGCAGCATTCATTTTAAATACCAAGTATAAGCAAGTCTGTGCAGAAACCAGAATTTTTATACTTTGTTGAAGGACAAGCAAAATTTGACAACCATTCTGGCAAATTATTTGCCAGTATCTCTTAAGCTATACACACACACACCACTTAGTCTATAACCAATCATTTTTTTTTATGGAAATAAGTGCTCATGCCCCTTAAAAGATGTACAAGAATGTCCATAGAAGCTTTAGTCATAATAAAATATTCAAAAACAGAATAAATCCATTGTAGTGTTGCCATGTGAAAAAAAATACTTACAACATAATGAATAAATAACAAACACCGAGAACAACATGCAAACAATATTGAACAAAGAAGACAGTTAAAATTCATACTGTATAATTCCATTTATATGAAGTGCAAAAAAGATCCATAAAGATCAGAATAGAGGTTGGATGAAGGCAAGGTTGCCACAGAAAGTACATGATAGAGCCTGAGAGGCGAGACAGACTCCACAGAGTGTTCTAAGTGGTGGTTACATAAGTGGATACAGATATAAAAATTAATCTCAATTTTTTTGTTTTTAAAAATTCAAATAGTTCAATATCTTCTAGGCTTTGTTTTATTTTAATGAGTTTTACTGAGGCTAAACTTACAAATAATTAACAAATGTTAAGTGTGTAGTTTTACAAGTTTTGATAAGTATATACACGTTTATAATCATCACTATGTCGTAGAACGTTTCTATTACCCCTCAATTGTCCATTGTGCCCTTCTACAGTCAGTCTCCTCCATTCATCCTGCTCCTAAAAAATGGCATCATATAATAGTTAGTCTTTGGTGTCTGACATTTTTCAGTTATAGCAACACTTAACATTTATTCATCTTATTTTGTTTATCAGGAATGTATTTTTTATTACTGAATAGCATCCTGTAGACATTTTTATCCATTTGGTAATTGATGGCTATTTGAGGTGCTTTCAGTCTGGAGCCTTTATGACTATGGCAATGATAAACATCTGGGTACATGTAGACATGTTTTTCTCTTGACCTAGGAGTGGAAGGGCTGGATAATAACATAACTGTCAAATTTTATAAGAAATTGCTAAACTGACTTCCAAGGTGGTTATATCATTATATATTTATGTCACCAATATATGGGAATTCCATTTGTCCCACATTCTCACCAGTCTTTGAAAGTCAGTATTTTTAGTTTCAGTCATTCTAGTGGGATTTTTAATTTGCATTTTCTTAGTGAGCAATGATGCTGACATGTTCTCCAATGCTTATTTGCAATCTGTATATATTTTTTAATGAATTGATTGTCAAATGTTTTACCCATTTCTAATCAGTTTGTTTCATTCTTTCTTAAATTATTTTTAGTTGTTGATGGACCTTTATTTTACTCATTTATTTGTATGTGGTGCTGAGAATCAAACCCAGTGCCTCACACATGTGAGGGAAGCACTCTACCACTGAGCTACAACTTCAGCCCAGTTTGTTTCATTATTGATTTGTAAGAATTCTTTATATATTTTAGGTATAAGCCTATTATTAGATATGCATTTGAAAAAATATATTTGTCTATATCTTACCTATGTATTTTTTAAAGTGTGACTTTTGAAGAGAAAAGAGTTTTAATTTTAAATACTATAATTTAATGACTTATTATTTTTATTTTGTAATTCATATTTTTTGTCTAGTTAAGAAATCTTAGTTTAACTAAAAATTACAAAGTTTCCTGCTATGTTTTCTCCCAGAAGTTTTAGAGTTTAGGCTTTAAATTTAGATCTATATTCCATTTTGAGCAGATATTTGGGTTTGGTGTGAGACAAGAATTGAAGCTCATGTTTCATTGATGAATACCCAACTATTCTTGTATGATTCACTTAAGGGTGTTCTTTGCCCTGTTAAATTGCCTTGATATATTTTTCAAAAATCTATTGCCCATATACATATGGATCTATATCTGGAATTTATGTTGAGTTCCACTGATTTGTATGACTATTCTTATTCCAAATACATTTTCTTGGTGATAGTCATCTTCAAGACTCAAATTATCAACCTCAAGAGATAGCTGTAAATTAAGACTTGAAATTGTGGAAAATACATCCTCTATTTTTGCTCTTCCTTTTCAAAGCTATTTTGGCTACATTTTACATTAAAAGTTCAGAATCAGCTTGCCAGTTTTTACATACAAGCTAGCTAGGATTACATTTATTGTTTCAATGAATTTAAGGTGAATTGGAGAATAAATTGAAAGCAAAACCATAGCTAGTCTCCTAATGCATGAACATGGTGTAGCTCTCTGTTTACATTTTCCTTAATTTCCCTCAGCAAAGTTTTGAGGCTTCTAGTGCACAAGACTTGCACATCTCTTATTTAATTTACCTCTAATTATTATTTATATGATTAAAAATGGCAATTTGGAGTTTTAATTTCCAATCATTTTTACTAAAATATAGAAATGCAACTAAATTCATATATTTTAATTACCTCCTGTGAACTTGCCAAAACTATTAGTCCCAGTTGCTTTATTATAGATTATTTTAGATTTTTCTACATAGACAATCATATCATCTATGAGGGAAGGCAATATTACCTTTTCCTTTCTGTTCTGAATTCATTTTATTTATTTTTCTTGCATTATTGAACTGGCTAAAACTGTCAATAAAATCCTGAATAGAAATGGTAAGAACAAGCATCTTGGTTTTTTTCCCAGTATGAAAACAGTTAGTCTTTTACCATTAAATGGTAGTTTTTTTGTACATATTTCCAGAGTACTGGGTGGTAAGTTGATAAATGTACACAATCTGTAATGATCAAATCATGGTAATAGTATTTGTATCCCCTTAAACATTTATCACTTCTTTGCTTTGGGAATTTTTTATCTCCTTTGCTAGGTATTTGTAAGATATATGATAAATAGTTGTAGATGACAGTTACCCTATTGTGCTGCAGAACAACAGACCTCATTCCTCCTATCTAACTGAATTTTAGTGACAGTTATTTTTTGGTATCAATTATCTGACCTCCCTCTATTCTTCCTATCCTCTAGCGATCAATATTCTCCTTTCTATTTCTGTGAAATCACCATTTTAGCTTTCACATACAAGGGAGACCATGCAGAATTTGTTTTTCAATGTCTGGATTATTTCACTTAACATGATGTCACCCAGCTCTAGCCACTTGCCTCAAATGAGAGGATTTTGTTCTTTTTTTGTTTTTTCTGATAATTCAGGCTTTAAAGAACAAGTTAGAAAACGTTCCCACTCCTTCTATTTTCTGAAAGAATGTGAATAGGATTTAGACTGTGTTTATATGTGTCTGTTAGTATATATCTAAAACAATTGTACATTTCACCAATGAAGCCATCTCAACCTTGTGTTTTCATCTTGGTGAGGATTTGCACTTTTTTTTTGTGGGCGAGGGTGTGTGTTTGTTTGTTTCTTTGTTTTTTGGGGGTACCAGGGGTTGAACTCAGAAGTGCTTCTCCACTGAGGTACATCCCAAGCCCTTTTTTAATATATTTTATTTAGAGAAAGGGTCTCACTAAGTTGCTCAGGGCCTTGCTGAGTTGCTGAGGCTGGCTTTGAACTCACAATCCTCCTGCCTCAGCCTCCTGAGCCACTGGGATTACAGGCATTCACTACCATGCCCAGCCCTTTGTGAGTTTTTTAATCAATAATTCAGTTTATTCTATAGGAAGGAATATCACCCATTCCTTCTCAAATAAACTCTGAAGTTGATATCTTTAAAACAATTGCACATTTCACCTAAGTTGTTGAATTTAATAATATAAAGCTATTAGTTTCTTCCTGTGGAAATGTCTTTTTTCATACCTGATATTAGAAATCTGTGTAATTGTCCTTTGCTCTCAATTAGTGTGGCTTGAGTCTTATACATTTTCTTGATCCTTTCATAGAATTACCTTGCCATAAACTTGCTTTCTCATATCTATTTTATTGATTTATGTTCTTTATTTCTTTTTACTTTATCTTTATTTTAAATTGACTTGAGACTTTAGCAAAAACACAATGTAAACCTAAGTAGTATAATACTACTTTTTTCCCTTTAAGCATGCTTTAGCAACATCAATTTTTATGTGTCATGGATTCATTTTCAATCAGTTCAAATATTTATTAATTTTTCTTGTTTCTCCTTTGCCCATGCATAAGCTATTTATATGTTAGCTATTCAACTTCCAAATACTTGGGAATTTTCCAAATATCTTTCTTTTACTGATTTCTGATTCTCTGTTGTGACCAGAGAAAATTCTGCACATATGTATCTTCATATCTCTGGAAAACACTTCCTCTAATATTTCACCTTATTTCAACTTACCTTCTCTGAACTGTGAACTCTGTCTTTCCAACTCAAAGTGATTTCTGAGCCCTGTTTGGGTGCCCTTCACTGTGACATGGGAAGTCCCTCCAGGCTGTGACCAGGAGCAGTCATTGAGTCAACCTCATTTGTTTTTGTTCTCTCAGCAGTCACTGTGCTGTGCTACATGTCACACAATGTCTGAAAACAATTTTTTTTTCAGACATGGAGACAATGTCTGAAAACCATCTTGTCTGTTTTCCTAGTTGTTTAGAGAGGCAGGGTAAATCAGGCCTCTTTTATTCCACCATCACCAGGAGCAAGTGAAGAATTCAAATCAATTATGTTTCCTCCAAGAGAAAAAATGGAGAATACAACACTAAAATGCTATTTTATGTATGAGGAATAATATAAGATACCTAGGAATATATTTAACAAAAGATGTACAATCTGTAGGATTTTATAAAACATGAAAAAACATGTCATTTAATACAAAAAGGAAAAAAATACTATGTTAATGGATAGGAAAACTCAATGGTATTAATTTATTTGCATATTTAAGGAATAGCCATGAAAATTTTAATAGTTTTTGTTTTGCATGGAACTTATAAACAAAATGTTTATAAATTTGTATGTAAGAGGAAAGGATTAAGAACACCCAAGGTACTCCTAAATAAGACTCAATCAGATATCATGATTTGTAGTAAGAGTATGGTTTGCATAGTGTTTAATTGTAGTAATCTCTATAGATTAGGCAATTTTTGGATTGAATTTTGAATATTGCTTAAATACTTACAATCTGTTTCTCTAAGCTCAACTTTCTCGTTCACATAAATAAGAGTGCCCACTTTCCATGGTAAGAATAAGGAACAAATAAGTTTACATGTGAAAAGTGCTCACAACAATGGCAGGCATGTCATGAATATCTCTTTCTGTTACTTACTTCTAATTGTTAATGATTTCTTCTAATCATTAAGACAAGACAGCACAACATATAGATAAAACATAAAAGATTTGTACAAAATGGAAACTAATGACAAAGCTAATGTTTCAGATCTGTGGGAAAGAATACTTTTATAGTGTGGTAAGACTAGTTCTATATCGGGGGTGGGGGTGGGAATGAATACAGACCCTTTCCACACACTGAAAATCAACAAAATTCTCATCAACCATAGACTCCAATATGCTCATTCATTGTAATATACTGATGTTTTGGACAAACATGCAAAGTGAAAATGAGTGAAATACTCATGTCTCAGAAACATACATGAATCTCAAAAAACTTAATGCTGAGCATAAATGCAAATCACAGAATATTTTCACTTGACACATTTACATAAAATCTTTAAAAAATAAATATTAAAATACACACACACTTGTAGAACCATGAAAGAAAATAAAAGAATCATTAATAAATCCAGGATACTGTCACATCAGGGCACAAAGAGCATATAATCAACACATATAACACCACACTTTGTTTCCTTCATAATTTTACAAATGTGAGTGTGTATTTTAGTTTTCCTTTTTTTAAGCTTTACATACATGTATCAGATGAAAATAAGTTGTGTTTTTCTTCAGTGACTTGCCCAGCATTGTTTTGGGGGATTTATTTGACATATTATAATTCACTGGTTTCCACTTTGTATGTTTGTCCAAAGACTTTAAAATGCAGTGTATTATTTCTAAAACTTGTCAATGTGCTCTTGTGTGTCCTTTGTACTGTTTCTGTCTTTACAGTTTAGTATATATCCTTTTCACATTTTCATGTTTCAAAATTTTTACAAATGATCTGAGGAGTACCTAAAGATCTGAGTGAGTATTATTTGTGGTGTATCAATAGTTTTCTGCTTTCATAAATAAGTGTTATTTTGATATATTAAAATTTGATACTGTGAAGTAAACTTCTTGTTGTCACCTAAAAATAATTCTTCAAGTTATAAATACCCCATGAAGATCCTTTCGAGAAAACTGGCTTTCAGTGAGTTAGAATTAGGGGTCTCTTGAGGACATAAAAAGAGATGTCTAGGAAGCAGGAAGAAATAAAGAGAGCTGAGGGCTGTGAAATGACATTAAAATATAATAGAAAATAAACTTAAAATATAAGTTTTTCCAGTTGCCTGTAGTGAATAATTTTTTTGTCTATGAAAATTTTTAAGGAAGAATGTATTCTCTGGATCATCCTATCTTAGATTAGAGATGCAAGCTATCTCAGAAGAGAGCTTATGGGGCCCATCTGGTTTAGTAAATTAGAAATGTCTGAAAGGCAGAATACCAAACTTCTCTTTAAGATATATGCTGCTCTGTTTCTCTGCATAAATATCTACATTGCCTTGTTTGTGAACATGAGTCTGCAGAGATATGAGGATTGTAGGCTTTTCTCACTCATCATGGCATTAATTCTTCCTTTCATCAACTCTAAAGAGTATTTGGGGACTGGTAGGAGCTTTTGTTCCTTCATAAAAACAAGTGCAGGGTGCTCAGTGGATTTTTTAGTTACTTATTTAGGAAAAATGGAATATTGTAGTTCAGTCAATTCTAGAATATAATTCAGGGAAAATTTTGGAATGTCAGGGCTGAAGCATTTGCCAGAAAGGATTATGACGTAATGGGGGAAAAATCTCTTTCACCTTTTGAATAGGAGTTTTTTTTTTGTCTCCAAAACAAACAAAAACAGAAGGACAGAGCCAGAGAACCAGGTAACCGCAGATAAGTTCTGTAAAGGTATTTTCAGAGCAAGGTGTAGAGCTAAGTGGTAGAGTGCTTAGCATGTGCCAGGGCTGAATTCAATCCCCAGCACACATCTAGCTCCCCAAAAAGGTGTTTTCAAAATGGCCCTTTGATGGCTAGCTTGCCCATAACCATTAGAATGGCAGTATGCATTTATTTCTATTTAAGTGAGGTAGAGAGGGGAAGTAAGTTTCTATACAAGAGCTTGCCATCATTTTTGTTTTGCAGTGTGGCCGTGTGACAAGGAGAGGGGACATGTTGAGTTTGCATGACAGCCATGGTGAGGACTCAAGAGAAAGAACACAATCCCTTCTCTAGTGGCAGAGTGACTCTGGCCATTTCCTAAATCTACCTTGTGAACAGGGCTTGCATGTGAACATTGCCCAGTCTACAGAAAGTTGGAGAGAAGGAAGGATGATTGCCTGGCTCTACGTTTCACAGAAAGAGTATTAATGACATATTCAAATAATCTTTATTGTGATGAAATATACACAGCATAAAATTCCCCATTGCCATCATTTTAAAGTGTATAGTTCTTTGGCGTTAAGTGCTAGACATTGTTTGCAGCCAACAGCATCACTCATCTTCAGAACTTTTTATTCTTCCTCAATTAAGACTCTTAACTCCCCATTTCCCCCTCCTGGGCAGCTGATGCCACCATTCTACTTTCTCCCTCTATGAATCCAACTACTCTAGTGTACCTTGTATACATGCAATCACAATATTTCTTATTTGGTGATCAGCTTATTTTGCTTAGTGAAATGTCCTCAATGTTCATCTATGTTGTAGCATATTTCAGAATTTCCTTCCTTTCAAGGCTAAGTAATATTCCTTTGCACGTATATGCTACATTTTCTTTATTCATTTGCCTATGAACTTTGGGTTGCATCTATATTTTAGATATTGTGAATAGTGCTAATATGAATGTGGGTATACAACTATCTATTTTAATTCCTACTTTCATTTCTATGGGATATAAACCCACAAAGAGAGTTACTGAATGTACAGTGATTCTGTTTAATTCTTTGAGGAATCACCATATTATTTTCCATGTGACTGCACCATTTTACATTCCCACCTACAGTAAACCAGGGCTCTTATTTTTCTACATCCTTGCCAATGCTTATTTTCTGTTGTTTTGGTTATTTACACAGTATCAACTACAGTGAGTGTGAAGTGATATCTCATTGTGATTCTGAGTTATATTTACCAAATAATTAATGATATTGAGCACCTTTTCATGCTTATGGTCCTTGAATAATTTTTAAAGTTGTGCAATCTTATATTCTAAGGAATGAACTCTTAATTTCTCTCTCTCTCTCTCTCTCTCTCTCTCTCTCTCTCTCTCTCTTCTCTCTCTCCAATTACAGTATGTGTAAAGTTTCTGTGCTTTGACTATGAAAAATATGAAATGTAATTTTTAAACACATTTAAAAACATGTACATTGATTTTGTTAATAGATCACATGATTTTCAAAATGTTTAATGGATGTACTTTCTCTTTATTCTCCTTCATCAAAAGTTAATTAAACATACAGAATTTCCTCAGAAGCTTAGCACTGTCTTAGATGTATTCAATTTTGCTCCTTCACATAATGATTTATCCTATCTCCCACAACCATTAAATCAGAGCATTTTAAAACCTATGGAAACTACAAAGAATTCCTATAGCATTTCAGAAAAGCAGCAGGTCCATGTTGTCTAAAAGTGGCTCCACATTTCCACAAGTACCTGGACATTATGAACTGACCTGTTCTTCCTTTTTTCTTTTTTAAGAACTGGATCTTAATAACCTGAAAAATTCATTATGTTCGATGCTTTGTAATAACTAAGAAGCAAGATAATTTGAAATTATGCAAATGAGACCCCATCACCTTTCTTAAGTTACAGTGAAAGAATTAATAAGCTCATCTACTTGCCAAATAATCATTGCAGTGTTGCTGGTTTATAAGTCTTCATCAGTTTTTGCTGATGTTTTCCTTCTCAGAACTATGTAATTCTCTTTAGGAGTCTTTAAAAAGCCAGGGAGGGAATCCGGTCACCATTGCCTCATTTGCATTTTAGAGTGAGTGAAAGGTCAGGCCTATTAGTTAGAATCACAAGTATTTAAAACCTCATGTGAATATAATATTATTGCTAATAAGTAATAAGAATGACTTTTAGTTACTCAATATTTTCAGGTTTTTGTATTTTTTACCTTTTTTCTTGTTTTCATATTTTTATTGGTGCATTACAGCTGTACAGAATGGTGGGACTCATTGTTACATATTTATACATGTACACTTATACAATGTAATTTTTCAACATAATTTCTCCGTATTTCCCTTTTCTTTCTTCTTGTTATATTTTGAATTATAGCTTTAATAATACCACTGGAGATCAAGCTAATAAGGGCTTATCTTTACTTCAGGATTCTACTCTAAAATATAAAATTTTAACTTGCACTTAAAGCCAAGATAATTCTTAAAATGGCACATGGAAAACTGCCTGTGACTACAGAATTCCAGCCTCCGTCACAACCTGGCTGTCTAACACATTTTTGTACAACTTTTCAAACCACTTCCAACTCTACTTGGTGGTTCAGATAAGTCATTCAGCCTTCTATGTATGGGAACTTTCTGCAATAAAAAAAAACAACAGAAAAATTTCTCTTGGCATTGACAACTTTATAACATAATGAAACATGTCTTACATGATTTTAAGATTCTTTTACAATATAGAAGCACAGATGGGTGACATCATGCCACAAAGCAACTTTTATTGAAACCATTGAAAATGCTTTTTAAAGGACTTTTAGAATTTCTATAGCATTGATGAGGAAATTGGGGAATATGACCTTATAAACCTTTGTTTTGAATCTAAGAAGCATGAAAATATTTAAAAATTAGCCCAGACACAGATTCCGTAATCTAAGCACTCAAATCACGCATCCCTATATCTTGCAGTTTATGTAAATTAACAATTCAGATAAAATGTCAAAACATGACATAAATCAGGTTGTCAGAGGTGGGCATTACTCCCATCCCCACTGTATTTTGTAATTATAATCAATATTGAATATTCATGGGAACCTCCATGAGACTTACCTCAAGTCACCAATTTTAATATTCAGATATTAGGATAAGGTAAATTTGAGAAATCCACATTTAGAATTAGAGTTAGAACAGAGTTCACCTGCTTAGACAAATAATGAGGCAAAGAATGCATATCTCTGGTGTTGATCAAGGAGACAGGCATCAAATTGACATTATCATTTATAAATGGTTGTAACTGGCTGCTACAGAATAGAACTCAACAAACAACAGGTGACTCTGTCTGGACACCTGTTTTTATAAATAAAGTTTTATTTAAAAATAGCCTGTTTGTTCCTTTACACTTTTTCTATGGCTGTATTCATGCTCCAATGACAAAGTGGAGTAGTTGAATAGAGACCAGAGGCTAACAAAGCTAAACTTACTTACTATGTAGACCTTTACAGAAAAAAAAAATTGATGAGCCCCAACTACAGAACATTCTGCTAAGATACGAAGCCAATCTTTAGGTGCACCAAAATGGGGGGAAGATGGGTATGAGGCCAGGATCAAATAGGAAATCAGTATTTTATAATCATTAAAATTATGACCTTTAATTCATGTGTTAATTTATAATTATCAAAGGGCTTTTATTCTCATGAGCTCCCTTGAATGTTGAGACAACCCTGCAACATAAACAAGGCTAATAAAACAACACCTTCTTAAAGGCAACTCAGCACCACGAGCTGAAGTGACTTCTCTGAGGTGCCATAACAAATTGAGGCATTTTTTCTTCTGGAAGGGTGAGCTAGAGGTCAGACAAATCTTGCCAAGTTGTTTCTCTTGACACCTGGTCAGAAAGCAAGACCTGGAGGCAGGGATCAGGCAAAGGGCAAGAGTCTCTGGAGACAGGGATGCTTCTGCCTGAGCCCCTCAGGAGAACACGACTGCCACCCTGGAGCTGTCTCTGTCACTGACCTTTTCCACAGGCTTGTTGGCTCCACACAGGAAGCTGCTCCTCCGGATGGCAGCTGACCCATCCGCTCCCCAGCACAGGATGTTGTTCTTCCAGATTGGAGCTGTTGGATTCTCAGGATGCTCAACTCCTGCACACATTCTCTCTAGGCAGACTCTTGTGGCTACAGGGTTGCAGTGCCTTCTGGGGTTTGGCACACAATATCCATGATGGGAGAGGGACTCTTCCCAGGTCACCGCTGTGAGTAAACTGTTACTGAATGTTCACACTCAGTGTGCAGTGTGGACTGCCGCCAGACTTCTTGACTTATAGAGAAGAGGGCAGATTCTGGGACCAGATTAACTGAGTTCCAATCCCAGTTCCAGAATTTATTCTTTCTGAATTCTTGGAGAACTTTCTTTGAATGCTTCCATTTAACTCATATGTAAGATACGGCTATTATTAGCTTCTACCCTGACAGGGATAAATGTCTGAGGACAGTGTTTGGCATATAGTAAGTACACAATTAATGTTGGCAGTTGTTACCAGTGACCAGTACTGCTTCAGGGAGAGTCAGAACCCTGCCGCAACCTCTAGCATTTTCATCCTGGAAGACATCTCCATTGTCTTGTGATACCTGGTGCCTTTATACCTCCAGTTGGGTCTACATTGTCACCTATCATTTCTCACTCAGGGGACATCCTGCAGGTTGAAAAAAAGATCCACTCTATATCTGCCTACTGGGAAGACACTAGTCAGTCCAGCTTCTGAGGCAGAGCATGGCTGCCTGGAAATGTGGCTGGGGTCATTTCAAAATCAGAGGTCATGGGGAAATCCCCAATTAGACAGTGCACAGAACCCTAAGTATGTGGGGTTTCTCATGGACCTTGAAGAAATAAGAGAAAGTGTTCCCTTATAAGTAATCTTAGTATTATTGTTCAGAACAAGAGAAGGTTTGTTTGGAGTTCTTAGGACGAATTTGTTAGCAATACGAAAGAACCAGTAAGCATGGAGATTTTGTGTGCCACCAATAAAGCAGCATCAGCTCATGCCTTCAGGATTTTGAAAACAGAATAGTCTCTGAGAGATGTAAAGTGGCTCTGAGCTAAGCTTAGTTGAACTGGGTATACACAGGAGATCCTGAAGGCCAGACCCCAGCTATGAATCAAAGAACTTATCATGGGTGGGTACCCAATGGTGTTAGATCCTGGATAGAAGCTTTCATAGACTGTGTTAGGGCCAAGCACAGAACCACTGCAGGCTGTGGACCTGAACCAGCCCCTAGGAGCAGTATCCCAGCAGCCCCCTTCTTTGCTGGGGCAGCCAAAGATCATCCTGGACCAGGGCTATGTAGACCGCTACAAGGCAGAATCCAGGAGCCATAGCAGAGGGCCAGAAGCCAGGAAGAATGTTCATGAGAAGAGTTAGCTGATGTACTCAAGCTGTATATTCCAAACATCATAATGTTGTCTCTGATAAGAAATAACATCTGTAAATGAGCCATTCAAAGAGTGTGGCTAGAGGCATTCAGTCATGAAACTGAACAGAGATATATGTGGCGGGAAGAAGCACAGAGGGACAAAAGCACAGTGACTAATTCAAGAGTGATAACACTGGTTCATTAAGATGTTCTGACACAAAGTCTTCAAGAAAGGACTGTTGGCAAGGTGCAAAGTGCTGTATCATGCTGGGATTAGGCCATTGTGGGGAGAACTTAACCAGAAAAGGAACAAGCAAGGAAAAGTCCCTGATTACCTAGGGAATGATCTTCGAAATCATTAGGATCTGGAGTAGAGGGGCCTGTTGCTCATTAATCCCAGGAGAGAAATGATCTGCTATAGATTTACAGCAGCATCTTAGAACAAGCTTAGAGATGGGCATTATTTCCTAGAATGAGGCAGTGTTTGTTCTACATTCTTGGCTCTGAGGTCATTCAAAATTCAAACAAGTTCCTTGTGACACCAAGGTAGCTCTCTTACCTTTAGAACCAAACTAATGATAAAATAACATAGATTCTACAATTCTCCTCTACCTTTTAGCTTTTGTGCAAGGAAGTAAGAGCCAAATTGATTTTCCTCTGTCTCCATTATTATTCACTTCTTACTGTAACTTTATACAAGTTTAACCTAATGCTGTATGTATTTTGTAGGCCAACTTCGATACATTTTTAGGATTACATAAAAGATTTTTGGAAAGTGAATAAAACCTTCCCCATTTCCACAAGGGTTTTGTTGGGTAGGTTTGGAACCAAAAAAATGCTTCTGTGTCAACTTTCTTTCCTTTTTGTGGATTAAAATAAAATTATCCCATGCACTGTTGATCAGAGCCCCTGTGTTCTGACTTTGTGATGGCCTGAAGGTTTGAGATACACTAGCAGAGACAACCATGTGGTACCCTCCCAGGCTTTCAAGCACTGACCTTGTGGATGAACCAATCGTATTTAAACAGATGCATGAATTTTGATGCAGACAGGTGAAGTCTGTTTCTTGAGTGACAGAGGAATACATTTACCCCCAAGTATTACAGCTTAAACCAAGCATGATCACTGAAACCGATAAGGTGACAAGTGACAAGGGTTTGGTGTTCTCAGACAGGTTCCTTAGGATACTCATAAGGAATCCACCATACAACCTGTTTACAGCAGATAGTTTCCAAACAATGGAAGGAACAAAATAAGCAAGCAGTCCTGCAGGTGATCCAAGCCCTGATGTGCAGCAGCACCAATAGGGCAGTCAAGAAAACGCCACCTGGAAGCACAGGGAAGGGAGGAGGCTGCAGGGCAGCTCTGAAAACAGCGGCTCCCAAAGCTTTCGGAGCAGGAAAGTTGCTTGAGAAATGCTTTGGTAAATTTCTGGAAATTCCTGTGGGCTATTCTAGAAATTCTGATTCATTGGGCCTGCGGATAGAGCCCAGAAGGGTTCATTTTTTTAATACTAGGTGATTCTGTGTTCTCTCAAGCTTGGAAAAACCGCATGGCCCAGAGATCATAGACCTGGCAACCTTCACCCCAGAGGTCCAGGCATCCACCTCATAAATACACACACACATATATACACATATATACCTTATATGTATACATGTATGTATTCATACATACATATCCTACTGGTTAGATACATATGCTTGTATATATTATATATGGATTTTATATTTTATATGTATGCATAATATACACACATATAAAATATAAATATATAACACACACACACACACACACACACACATTTTCTGTTGGTTCCATTTCTCTGGAGAATCCTAATACAGTCCCCAACTCTACAAGTAGCCATTCCATACTCACATTGATTTTTTTTCCCCTCTCCTTCATAAAATCAGTACAATTCTACTGGCCTGTGCTGGAGAAGGAGAGTGTGCTACAATGAGATGTAATTCTATCCCTCCCAAATGCTTTTCTCCACGTTGGATGGGTAAACCACCTGCTCTAAGCAGTGTTGAGATGCAGTCACATTCTTTCCTGGCACTGGTCCTTCCAGCCAGCTTCCCAGGCTAAGGTCCACTGCCGGGTACTATGGGCTCTGGGCGTCATGTGATCTGGACACCTTGGGGTCCACGCTGTGCCACTGGTGTTTGCCTTTCCAAGGTGGGAGTCGGGACTGTGTGCCTGGCCTTCAGCATGCTCACATGGATGGTGTGTTGATGTTCCTGATGGCCTGAGCTCAACTCTGAGGCTCTGTGAGGCTCTCTGAAATGGCCAAAGTTGGTTTCTTTTGCAAAATCTATTTCTGAAATGAAAGCCGACAGCTAGTGTGATGACAGAAAGGAAGAAATGTGAGAGAGCCGCAGATAGCATGGTTCTCAGCAGACAGAAAAGATAATGTGAATACATTAAAGCATGGACTGTCATATTTGAACAGAATTAAGAGTAAAGGGGTCACCTACATTTTATGCTTTACTATTTAAGGGTTTGGATTTTATGATGCAACAGTATTTGCAAATGTAGTGGTTCATTGCATTCACAGGATACTTTTCTCCTAATATTAGGGGTTTACCTTCCCATTATTTTTTCCTAGTTTTATAGATCTGAGGTCATGAATGTGATCCTACTATGGAGTTTCTGAGTCAGGATTTAAGCTTGTAACTCTGGTATGTTTTTATAAGACTGTGCTAGACTCATGAGGAATCATTAAAACTGAATTTTTGGAAGGACAGGGTAAGAAAATTTGTATTTATTGAGTGCTACCACATGCCAGACAAGGTGCAGATTTGTCATCTCACTTTACTTATGCAGTAAGCGTAGGAAGCAATAATTACTATTCCAATTTTATTAATGAAAAGTTGGAAAAGGTCACTTGCTCAGGGTTGGGCTCACATTTAGAACGTAGAAGTCATTCTGTTCTAATGGATGCCAAAACCTATACTCTTCCTAGCACATAATTCTGCCTCTGATAAAGTGCTAAGTAGCTGCGCATTTATCACGGTATTTACACTTGGAGTGTAGTTATATGATCACAAATTCCCAGAACCTTTTTATAGTTCGTAGAGAGTTTGTGTAGACTGTCCCTAAGGGACCACAGAATAATTGAGGTTAGAAACAGCTTAACCCCAAGTCATAAAAATCACTGACATGGGAAACTAAGAGGGAAAACTGTTACCCTTACCAGGGAAGGGTTGTGTGCTTCTGGTACTGGCTTCTGGCTCTGTGTTTAACTGGAGGAAGGGTTATTTTCAGCTTAGAAAAGTATGACTTCAGTATACTTCATTTTTACATCATTACTTTTGTTCTTTCAGAAAACGTGGTAATTACAGGTATTCATTTGCTCATTAAAATAAACTCCAAGCACTTGAGAAGGTAAAATGATTTATATTCCCAGACTTAACACACATACACACACACACACACAAATTCTCACATGTGCATACATATACACACTAAAATATGTACCCACACATCTCCACATACAGACTCACGACCCTCCTCCTTATCAATTAGCAGGTACCCTATGGCATCCCAAAGAGGTAAGGAAATTACATTCTGTTTCATTCTTTTCCATGGTGCTGTGCATGTTCTGTAAACAGCAGGAGAAGTAATTATGGAGGTGGGCATTCATTATATAGTCAACTCTTGGAATATAATATAGGAATGTGCTATGGCAAGGAAATATTTGCTTGAACCAATGCCTGGAAACTGAACGTGGTATGAGCTTCATAGTAATATAAACCACAGATCTGGCTCATTTTCACGTATTGTACCTGAGAGGGTGGGGTAGTATTTACATTCATTTTCCATTTCTAGGCTGTCCAGCATCTAGTCAGTGCTTGCTAGGCAGTTCTCTATGCATGTGTGTGAGCGTGTGTGTGGCATATTTCGCATTCCCTATTCCAGAATCTGCCGTTCACTCCGAGTTGGAGCATTTACCATTGCAAAACTGTCACCAGCATCTTTGAAACACACATTTACATTCCACAGGTCTAGTAAGTGGGCTATGTGGCTGCATGATGCCTTTTGTTTAAAAGAACCCCAAGTGGCAGTCCGGCACTTTCTATCCGGCTGCACTTCATACTGTAACTATGCCCATTGAAAAGTGAAGCTCAAAGGATTTTTTAGAATTTGCTGCCCCAGCAGGTAACATTCTGGGGTTGGTTCCTTCTGTTGTTGTTTTTTTTTTTTTTTCTGCTGTTTAAAATGTCCAAACCTTCTCGCTCGGCAAGACCTTTCTTTACTAGTGCAGCTTCTAAGCTGCAGTCATCGAGGAAGGATGATTTAAACAGCAAACAGAAAAAAATCAGCGTAGGTGAGAAGAGTCTGAGAACTGGAAGTGAAGGAAATTTGGTCAAACAGCAGCAGGTGCAAACCACGGCGACCCCTGCTCAGCGGAAAACTTCAGCACACAAAGGTAACGTCTCCAACCCACTGCTTTTGTCAGTTTGTGCTTAGAAACTTCCTGCTTAATGATACGCCAGGTAACTGGAATGAATGAGGCTTTTACGGTTTCAAAAGTTCTCTGTTTGTGTGCATGTAACCTTTTCTAAAATCCTGGAGTGCATTGCTAAAATAACCAACAATTAGGGAGAGGAAAGCAATAAAACTTTCTATCATTAAAAATGATGTAAGAAAAAAACATTGTACTCACATCTCTTTTCAAATGACATTTTATTTTTGAGTGTTGTACAGTCTTTCATAATCTCATTATATTTAAACAAAGTTTCTTGTTGCTTATCTATATGAAAAAGAAGAAGAAAAGTATCTTAAACCCACATCATTAGCTAGCAACAGAATTTTTGCGTACTTAATTGTTTGCAGTTCCTTTTAGAAATGAATTGTACCTGAAATTCGAATCTAATGGTATGGTTTCTTGCCAAGAGTGGCAAAATTCCCTGCTAGCATTGTTACCTGCATCATTTAAATAAGACCTCTGAGATGAATGTTAAAATGTTTTACTTAGCAAGAATATTGTTGAATATTTGACCCTGAGTTGGGAAATATAGCAACTAAAAAGAGCTCTTATTTTAGTGGATGTAATAACCCAGGGCAATTAAATCATAGCTAAAAATACAATAGTAATTTCCTGCATTGTGCATATTAAATCTCTAAGAAATATTTTATAATATTTTAATACATTTTGAGTTCTCTAGTAAAAATATAATATTTTGCCTTGTGATTTTTATAGTAAAATAAAAAATTGTTTTAATATTCTCATTCTTACAACTGGAAATTTGTATTTTATAGAAAAAAAAAGTCCTTTTATAGTTTAATCCTGACTTCTCCACTATTAAAAGCTATTGCAAATGCATATGCATATGATACATTTTTGTGTCGTGTACTATTCAAAGATGCAAATATCTGTGGGAAAATTCAGGTTTTTCCTTTGACTTTATTATTAATATTTTGTCCATTTGATTAGTGAAATGTTTGTACAAAAACAGAGATCAAAATACATTCTAAAAGGCACACAAAATTAACACTGAAAGACTCTGGAAGTTTTGATAGAAGTTGTTGAGTAGACTGAATTTTGACTGCTTGAAAGGGAAACTTTCTTTGATGTGATAATGTATGTAAGAATCTGGAACATTCTTATAAAAAGGAATGTTAACCACTTCAACCTATAGAATGTCCAAACGTTAATACAACATGTATTATCTATGTCTGGGCAAGGTATGCATAGGGACAAGATTTTTTATCCAAATAATCTGATGCTACGCGTTTTCTCCAAAGATGATTAAAAATGCCTACATTCTTTTGGCAACCTCTGAGGACAGCTCTGAATAGATTTTATGGGTAAAAATCACTTTTTTGTAACATATTTGGTTTGGGGGATTGGTTTAAAAGTCATTTGAAACCAAGAATTGTTACCAATGTGCAAGATCAATATAGATGATGCACATTTTTGTAAAAAATGAACTGGGTGAAGATTATAAATGGTGATTCCCTGTGCATCTCTCTGAAAGGAACAGAAGAGTTTCACCATCAAAAATTTGAAATTGAAAGCAGGATTATATTATTTAAAAGACATCCTTAGAATGTATGTTATTTTTTTAAAATCAGAATTCCTTTTTACATAGCCATACATCCTTTCATAGAGTACCAGTTGAAACCTTTCATAGATGGAGAAGAGCATTAGCTCTCTTTGTATGCTAGCTGTGTTATATCAGGCTTTTGCTTAAGTTGGTTGTCATAAGAACCAGAAATTCAGGGGCTGAGGATATAGTTCAGCAGTACAGTGTTTGTTTAGCATGTGTGAGGCCCTGGGTTCCATATCCAACACCACAAAAAAAGAAGAAAAAGGAAATCCAAGTAATGAATGTCAGGTGTGGTAGGTTTGTGCTGAACTGGTCTGTGTTCTTCCCCACTTCACTAAAGCTTAGCGTTAACTCATTAGATATTTAGTGCATTTGATCCAACAGGAATAGCTTCGTCTTTTCATGTAAGTTACCATGTTTCTGACCTCATTTTCCTATTGTGTAACCTGTTAAGTAAGGTGTTCTGGTACATTTCTAACTTTAGAGGGGAAAATTGTGTCTCATTCAGTATATTTCCCCTGCCATCCTCTCTGCTTCTTACATGTTTCCATGGTAGTTTGAACAGGCATAGACTTTTAGACTGAAATAATTTTTCCTTCATGATAACAAAGTCTTTCTTCATAGTGTCTTGGGATCTCTGAGTATGAATGAGAAGTTTGTGTTGCTCAGATTCCCAGGTTCCCTATAGGTGATTTCCTTTCTCTCTTTCTGTCTCTCTCTCTCATCTTTTAGGATAACCTCTTTACCCTTCTTATTTTGAAATTACACTTAAGTATTTAAAATCAGGTGTTCTTTTTTTTTCCCCCAGGATCAAACCCAGGGCCTTGCAGGTGTTAGGTGAGCGCTCTACCGCTGAGCCACAACCCCAACCTGGGTGTTCTTTTTCATCCATTCTGACTGCATACTTAATGGGACTTTTTAGTTTGAAGATTAATGGTCTCCAGTTCTTGTCTATTAATTCCCTGATAAATAATTCCTCTGTACTTGCTTTTATTGGCTCTTTATGGATCTCCTAAAAGTCAGTTGTTCAAACTATATCTGTTATCTGATATTTATTTTCTCCTAATATTTTTAAACTCTTATCTTTTTATGTCTTCTATAAGATTTTCTTGACTTTGTTTTCTAGCTTTTCCACTGTCTAATTGGAATCATGGTTATATTTTTGAATTTCCTAAAGAAGTTTTCTTACTCTGATTATTTTGAAATTAAAATGCATGGTATTATTTTGTATACATAAGCAATGTGTATGTGTGCTTTATTTACCTAATGTTGATATCATTGCCTGTTCTACTTTGAGAGTACCATGTGCCATGTTTAGTCAAACAGTATCATATCACTGTGATGTTGGTGTGCCTTTCGGTCTGAACCAATGGTCCAGGTTGGCCCCTAGAACAAAAGAGACTGATGATAAATAATCCTTAGGACAACAGCATTAATAACTAATTTTTACCCACAAAGAACTTCCTTCATGATGAAAACCCACTAAATGGAAGATAAATGTTGAAGTGTGTGTATTGATATGAGCCAACCATTTTATTTAAGATAAGGATATGAGTCAGTGTCTGAGAATGTAGCATGTCTTCTTAGGCTTTTGATATTCCCCTGATCTCTGATTAGAAACATTCCCCAAAATGATTTTACCCTGATTATATGTATATATAAAGCTTCATGCATGATGGGCAAGCACTCTACTACTCAACCACACCCCTAATCCTTGATTTTTAAATTTATGTTTGCTCTTTTATTGTTCTAAAGAAAAGATTTCTTAGTAGACATGAGTACTAACAAGATTGGATTAAAAAGATAGTTTCCATCTCTTATGTATTCATGGTGGAGATATTGAACCTTTACAGGGCTCTTTCTACATGGTCACCACAGTTATAAGCACATTATAAATGCACTTTCTCATAAAGCCCTTGCACTTATCTTGTGACTCTGTATTGTCACTGTGCAGTGTTACAGATGAGGAAACCAAGAGAAAATTTGAACTCTTTCCCCCAAATCATGCAGATAGGAAGAGATAGAATCAGAATTCTAATCCCAGCAGTTTTAACTCCTGAATTTTCACATCTCACTATGCTGAAGTGCCTTTCTATAAAAAACAATAATAACCCACTCATCTAAGAAATTAATAAAATTATTGAATTTTATGGTTGATTAGTCTGGTCCCTGGGAAAACAAAAAACTTTTAGTGACATTCTGCAATTCAGAATGAGCTCTTCTATTTTTAGTCTTTTTTAAAATATTGGCTGTCCAGGGTTGCTCTTTCTTAAAACAAAAAAAAATGGAAAAGAGAGAGAACGAATTCCAGAGTTAATAAATGTGTCATGATACATGAGAGTTATTCTCATATCAAAAACATTAAAGGATACATTGGATATAGGACCCAGATGTCCCAATACATTTGCTCATGCCTGCAGACTTGAGAGTGCACACAGACAGACAGACACACATCCCAACTGACCCAGTAGTCTAAGTACAGCCTGTAGGCCAGAAATCACTCAAGTCTAATTCTGTTCTGACACAAGTTTCCCTCTGTAGCCTTGAGCAAAGCAATTATCCTTCCTGACTGAGTTTTGTCAACCATTAAAGAATAGTAATATGTGGTTTATGGGAAGAAGTATTGGTGAGGATTAATGACTTAGTTAATGTATGTCTAGTGCTTTCAAGAGCCCGTGTGTCACATGAATACACTAAGTCAAGCACAATGGAGTCTTTGTTTACCTCCAGTTACCAAGGAAGGTAAAAATTTACTCTTTTCCAGATACCATGCATGTACCCTCCCTGGGAAAACTCAATTATAAATCCCTGTTTTCTCGTCCTCCACTCCTCTTTTTGTCCAAGAAGTAACCTCACATGCATGTTGTTTGCACATACTGATTGAAATTTGGATACCTGGGGCCTTTTGTCCACCTCTGTAAGTAAAAAATAAATATGAATAACTAAAGAAAAACCTGAATCCTCTCTATTGTGGTACACATTTGTTCTGCATATTACTAATGATTGAATGATGTTATATCCTTGCACAGTGAGTAAAGTAGCTGGGATGGTAATCATGGTTGTGGGTCAGAAATATCTCTAAAAGGTGTACTCAACATAATATTTTTCCTGCAACAAGTTGATAATAGCTGTGAATGGTTCTCATCCTCTTGTAGGGACTTTACTTTGACCAGTAGTTTCTAAAAGCAAAAGTGGATTTATACTGATCATGTGCATTTCTTTATCTGACTGCCTTTGGTTTCAATGCCATGCAGTATGTGAGGAGAGCTGCAGCTAACTGTACAGTATTTATTCAACAAAGCAATAGCAACTTAGACTTGCAGTTTGGGTTCCTTATTGCTACCAGTAAGTCCAGTCTTGTGTTACACATATGTATAAGCCAGTAAATTTGTCTCTATCCACTTTACCTTCAAAACACTTTTATTCTGTCAAATTCAGTTAAATATCAGAATTTGCCCTTTTGAAAAAACTAGAATAAGTAAAGATGAAAGTTTGTGATTACTTTGTTATTTGGGGATATATTTATTAAAATTCTTCTAAGCAAATAAATCATCTCCTTATATCATTATTTGCTGTACATGTTGTTAAGAATGGTTTCATCAATCCTGGCTGCTTAGAAGGAGACTATCAGGAGTCTCCACCTGTCTGCCTATCAGATTACTTATCTCTTTTGTAATTACATAATGCCAGTCTTCTTAGCTTCTGGCCATATGTGAGTAGGATAAGTGTCTGGGAATGCAAAAATTTAGAAAGAATAAAAGCCTTCTTCTTAATGATGCTGTTCTACCTGGTGACCTGTAATGGTTTCTTGAGTTAATGATCTCTAGAGTCTTAAATTAGGCCAAAAGTCTACTTGTATTTCTTACCCTTTTTTTAACAGAAAAATCTCAAATGGGCTTAAGTTAACCTTGCCTGTTTTCAAAATGTACAATTACATTATCAAAACAGAGAAAACCACAAATAAGTAGAATTGCTTTATATATAAGAAACATCAGTTAAATGTATCCATCAGGAATAAAGATATTTTGTTATATTTCTTGACAGTTTATATTTACAAATGTAATGCACAAGTGAGCTTTTAATTGAAGTTCATTATTTAAACACAATTATTTAATCAGGCTGCAGAATATTATGCTTATAATGCAACTGGTGACACTGAGAGGCCCTGAGCCCAGGGTTTGCAGCAGTTTTATACACTCTTTGGGGAAGGCAGGGACTTCACATACATCATAGCATCTCTTAGTAAATCATCACACACCGCGGGAAATCATAAAACAACTCTAAAACACGATTTGCACACTCACTGGCGGGAACAAGTTGGGTAAGGGTGATTGGTTAGTACAAGAGAGGAATTCGTTTGAACTGATTGGTTTAAGCCACGAGGGGAGTACATGCTGAACTACCTGGTTTCCCAATATGTTATCAACCACCATAAACTACTGGGAGGGTCATCTGGCATCCCAGGTATTTCCCTGTCTCATGCTGATTGGTGGTTGCTAGGGGGTTGCTTGGGTCCTCACCTAGCCTGACTGAGTCAGGGATACCTGGCCCCGCAGATCTCTCCTGTTATTTGTAGATAAACAACTCAGCAGAGTATTGAAATGATTTCAAAAAAGAAAACTGTGTTCACCTTTTTCATTCTATCAATGAACATTTATTGGTTACCTTCTATGTGTCAGGCATTTTTCTAGATTCTAACCAAGATGTAGACCATGATAGATGAGGACTGGGATTCCATGGGGCTTAAATGTATTTTTTATGACCAAAAATAAACAAAGAAAAGAAACTGAAGTTCTCTTTGAGATATGAATGCGTTGTGGCTATTTAGGATTCAAGAGAGGTTAGACAGGCAAAATGCACGTATCTGGTGACCAGGGCAGGACAGAGGTTATAGTTATAAATGTGGACAACGACTGTATTGCTGCCATTTAAAGCCTTGGGATTGGGTGAGCTTGGAAGGGATAGAAAAGAGAATGTGGTCCATGGTTGAGGAGAGAATGTGACTTAGGACCCTCGGGCGTTGCAACATTCAAGGGTCCTAGCAGAAGCAGAAGTAAGACCTGGGTATTAAGGCTCATGCACAGCAACTTAAGAAATTCCTTTTGAAACTCCAGGCCAGGGTAGCAATAAATATTAGAAATAAGAATTTTCTTTGAAATATGTTATATTTAAAGTGATGCAGGTCATATAATCTAGCCCACAGTATCTTGTTTAAGTTAATTTTAGGTCATTTGAATTGCCATCAGAATTAAAATGCTTCCTGTCATTTTTAATTTGTAGTTTCAGATATCCCACAAATCACATTATGAGGGGTGGGATATTACTTCTCCACTTTAAGGAGAGAGACTCAGCAATGAGGAGCTATTAGGAAGCATTTAACTTTCTTCTATTCTTATTTATAATTTTATATTTGCATCACATATTATTTTATATCATTTGATAGTATTTGCTTGGCTGTCCTTCATCTAACCCTGAGAGTAGTTTTCTGCTTTTGATTATACACTTCTTCTTTAGGAGGTGAGGAATGATTTGCTACTTCAATTTCTAACACAATGTAATGTCATTTTTTCACAATAAGACTTCTATTTACATTCTTAGAGACTCATGAAGAAGCATCTTGAATATTTAAAGATAATATGCTAGGAAAATCTCTATTCTACTTGTGCCCTACTTATTTAAAGTTATTTCACAAAGATTTTTGAAAACCTATACCTAGAAGAATTACCAACAAATAACAGAAATAGTAGATGTTCAAAAATGCCCTCCCAAAAGATCAAAGCTAAAATTGCTGAATTTTTTTAAATATACTACAAATATCTTTTGTAATGCCTGGTTGTTCTGGCAGGAAAGAATTCCTCTGAGGCAAAACAATGAGGAAACTTCAATGCAAAGACTAAGTGAAAGTCAGGGCCATCACTTGCTGTGTGGTGGTGGTGGTCTCTGTCAATCCCCTGTGGCCTAGAAAATTTTAATAAGCACATTTAGTGAGCAATAAGTAGATCCTGAGTCCCAACCAAATGGGGATTCTGTCAGGAGATAAATAAGAAAAAATAACTTCTCTTCCAAGGGAAAGCTCAGAACCCTTTATGCAGCCTCGTCTGTGAGTAAAATCTGCACTTTACGTCATTGTAGTATTGTCTGAACTACATCTGTGAGTTAAGAAGGAAAGAAAGGGCATACAAGGAGAACGTCTAACCTCATGTCTGCATTCACATGTTTATGGAGCCTAAAGTTAAGATATTATAAGATAGGAGGGGAAAGCAACAAATGCCAAGAGATAAAAATGCTATCTAATGATCCCAGATTTGGAGTGTCCCCAGTTGCATAGATGCAGAATAAGGAAAATCCTCTTGGAAAGAACATACTTTATATCTAGGCATCTAAGAATCCCCACTGGTGAAAGTCTAAAAACATGAGCTCACAATAAAAATTCACTAAATCCATAAAGAAATAAGTGACTGTGAGCAAGAGTCAGGAAGGCAAAAGAACTCTACTGAATCAGATTCACATAAACTCCTGAAACTGGGATTATCAGATACAGAATGATATACATGTGTATGTATTGAATGAAGGATTCTAGCAATATTGACCTGTCACATTTTAAAAAGAGGTGTTCTAAAAATGAAAAATGTAATACCTAAAGGTAGAAGCTCAATTGATTTGTTAACTGGTAGACCAGATACAAAAGAGAGAGAACTAATACACTGGAGATTTAAAATGAATTTTTTTGTTGTTATGGCAATACAACTCAAAGCCTACTCCATTATCAGATTTTAAGTGTACAATATTGTTAACCATAGGTACATTGTATACATCAGTGCCGCAGTCCGGCTGCAGCAAAATAACCAGGGGGGGGGGGGTGACGAACAACTTGTGTACCTTGATACAGCAGGAGTAGGAGCCGTTTATTGTAGGACAGGAGTGGTATTTATACATTCCACACAGCTTATCTTAATTAGCATAAACTAGATACATCAGTCAACCAATAAGAAATCTCCACACATAATGGCTCGCTGGCCTTACTTCACAAATTACTCCCTCTGGCAAAATGCCAGGCACCATCCAGACTTGTGTACAGACTCTAACACATCAGATCTCTAAAATTTATTCATCATGCATAACTCAAATGTTAGATTCATTGTTGAACTACTTGCCATTTCTCCCTTCCCTCTACTTCCTGCTTTCATGAGTTGGACCATTTTAGATATCTCATGGAAGTGGAATCATACAGTATTTGTCTTCCTGTGACTGGTTTATGACATTTAGTATAATGTCTTTAAGATGCATTTATGTTATTGCTTATTACAGATGATATTGCATTAAGGTTTTGCTTTGCATATCATTATTGGATATTCAAGTTCTTATCCCACTTTTTAATCAAATTTCCAGGGTTGTTTTGCTATTGGAGTTGTAGGAATTCTTCACATATTTTAGAAATTAACCCATTTGCAGACACATGGTTTGAAAACACTTTATCCCATTCAACAGTTTGCCTTTTCACTAGGCTGACTGCTTTCTTTGAGGACCAGAAGCATTTTACTTTGGTGTAGTATTGCTTGTCTTATTATTTTTGTTTCCTATGCTTTTGGTGTCATTTCTAAGAAATCATTGCTGGGGCCAATGTCATGAAACTTTTCCCCTGTTGTCTTATGGGACTTTCACAGTTTCAAGTCTTATGTTCAAGTCTTTCATCCATTTTGAATTAATTTTTATATGCTTTGTAAAATAAGCATCCAATTTCATTCTGGATTTCATTTCATGTGGATTTCTGGCATTACCAATGTCCTTTGTTGAAGAGACTGTCCTTTCTTCTCCTATACCTTGACACACTGTCAAAGATCCATAGACTGAGTATGTGTGGGTTTATTCCTGGGCTCTTATACTGTTTCGTTGGTCTATATGTCTGTCTTTATACCAGTACCATTCTGTGTTAATTCTGTAGCTTTGTAATATATTTTGAAATCAGGAAGTGTAATGCCTTCAGTTTTATTCTTTCACAAGATGGCTATTCAGGATACTTTGTGATTCCGAATTAATTTTAGAAATGGATATTTTATTTCTGTCAAAAATTTCATTAGAAAAAAAAATTCATTGGGATTTTGATAGTTTGCAATGAATATGTAGATAACCATAGGTAGTATGGATTTTTAAATAATATTTGATCTTACAATCTATGATCATGGAATATCTTTCTATTTATTTGTAACTTCTTTAATTTTAATGATGTTTATAGTTTTAAGCATGCAAGTATTTTACTTCCTAATCTAAATTTATTTCTTTTATTTGTTCCTTTTGTTTCTGTTGTAATTTCTAGTTTCCTTTTGAGAATTTGCTGATATGTAGAAATACACTGATTTTTGAACATTGATTTAATGTCCTCCAAATTTGCTAAATGCATTTATTTATTTATTGGTTTAGAAAGGTTTTTTTTGCTAGTCTTTAGGATTTATATATAAATAAGATCATGTCATCTGCAAACAGGAATTATTTCATTTTTTCCCTTCTAACCTGGATGCCATTTCTTTCTTTTTCTTGTCTAACTGCTCTGGCTAGGACTTCCAGTACTGTGCTGGAAAGAAGTGGTCAGAGTGGTAATTCTTGTCTTGTTCCTGATCTCAGAGGAAAAGTTTTCAGGTTTTCATGATTTGAGTCTCATATCAGGGATGAGCTTGTCATGTATGTTCTTTATTATACTGAGGTAATTTCCCTCTATTCCTAGAATTCTAGATTCTCATTGTTTGTGTTCAGAACATTTTTATATCCTGAAAGCTTTTCTCTGTAGGATTCAATGAGGATTCAGGTTGCTTGGATAATATTGTAGCCTTGTTAATATTTTAAGAGTATTTTAATAATCATCATTTCTTGAATATTCATGAAAGTAGATAGTATATCTACTAAATAAATCATTCTGTTTGTATACCTAATGGTACCAATTAAAGGAACATTGTGGCACCATCAAGGGAATTAGAGTTTCCCTTAATTGATAATCCCCAATTACTGAAGATAATATAAAGCTTGGTTCTTTTTTATTATCCATCTAAAGAGCTAGAAATTCCAAAAACTGTTCAAATATTTGCGTAAGCATTTTTCTATGACTGCATCAGAAGTGGACAAAATATTGCAAGGTTTTCTTTTTATTCATAAAATCTTCATTGAAAAAAAAGTGGCTTGAGAAGTATGTTTGCATCTTCTGGTTTACTTGTACATTAAAATTTTTATTTAGTTGAAACTAATGCATTTAAGCATTTAACATTGGAGATCCAGATCTAAGCCTTAATTTTTCATTGAAATTAGAAAAACAAAAAGAGAGAGAGAAATAGAAGGTATATATATATATATATATTTTTTTTTTTTTAACAACTTAGTATTTAACCAAATAGCCACTATACCCAATGATTTCTGATTTTGAAGGACATGTTTTGGGTAGTCACTTTTCTGCATTAGTGGTCTTTTCAAATTGTGAGTGAAAGATCAAGTCCAGCCCAGGGTGGACTTACACAGGATGAAGGGTATATTTTGTATGATGAATGTTTAACTAAATGCCATCAGATACCAGATGACAATATATCTGAACTGCGAATGCAGCACTGACCCTGCAAAGCCATGATTGCCCATCATTGTCATAAAATAGGAGAAAAATACAGTGTTGAGAATGGACTTGGAAAGTGATGCACAGAGGAAAAAAGAAGAGAGATTTTTCAAAATCTGAAAACTGAAGAAAAATGGTTGAATATTACTTTTCTCATTTTGCCATCTTTTAACTCAACATATGGAAACTTTTATTAAAAAGTAATTAATTCCTTAGCAGCATTTTTTTAAATAAATTTTACTGAAAAATGGAAAAATATTTATTCTATTTTCATAATAAAAGTCTAGTTCTAGAAGAAAGATGTCTTGAGAAGCTCTAATTTATTACAAATATCCTAAATTTTATATCAGTGAATTTGATGAGTGAGGAAAAAATAACTTTAGTTGAATTATTTCCTAAATGTATAACATAAACATCAATAATAATAAATATGATCATTTTCAGACTAATTATAAGATTAAACTCAGGTTTTTAATAATTTTTTTTGCCTTGATAGAGTCCCTTGAGGGACTGTGTATGATCAAATACCTTTAAGGATCATTATGTTCTTTAAGGGGCAAGTAACAAGGGTCATTCTTAGGCAGCCACTACCATAGAAACCTAAATTTATACTACCAAATTTATGCTACCAAAGTATAAATTTATACTACCAAAGTATCTTTGGAAGGAGTTTGAAGGATTGGGGATGGAGATAAGAATACATACAGAATTAGAGAAATGCAAATTAAAACTACACTGAGATACCTTCTTACTCCAGTTGGAACAGCAATCATCAAGAATACAATTAAGAATATATGTTGGCAAGGATGTGGGGAAAAGGTTCACTCATACGTTACTGGTCGTGCAACCACTCTGGAAAGCAGTAAGGAGATTCTTCAGAAAACTTGGAATGTAACCACCATTTGACCATTCCTCAGTTTACACCCCAAGGACTTAAAATCAGCATACTACAGTGACACGGTCACATCAATGTTTACAGCAGCTCAATTCACAATAACTAAGCTATGGAACCAACCTAGGTGCCCTACAACAGATAAATGGATAGAGAAAATGTGATATGTATACACAATGGAATATTACTCAGCCATAAAGTATGAAATGAAATTATGGCATCTGCCAGTTAATGGATGGAACTGAAGACTATCGTGCTAAGTGAAATAAGCCAATCCCCAGAACCCAAAGACCAAATGTTCCCTCTGGTATGTGGATGCTAACACACAATAAGTGAGAGAAGGGAAGAATAGAAGTTCATTAGACAAAGGGGAATGAAGGGAAAGAAAGAGGATGGGAATGAGAAAAAAACAGAAGAATGAATCAGACATAACTTTTCTATGTTCATATATGAATATATGACCAGTGTAATTCCACATCATGTAACCACAAAATATGGGGACAAAAAATGCCAGTGTCAAAGAAAATATGTGGACTGTGCCCGTAAAGAAGGATTTTTTTTTAATGTTTTGATCTTGTTATACATTGTCATTTTCTGCCTATATTTCCTCTATTGCCTTATTCCTCTCTGATTCCTTCCCTTCTCTTCGTAGGATTCTCCCTAAGAACATGTCAATGACAAACTCAGTTTTTGTCACATTTAAAAAAAAAGTCAAAGAAACCAAAAAAGAAAAGAGCAAAAACAGGCAGGTCATGTGGCATTCCATGGAGGGCCAATGTCTTCTTTTTCTTTTTTTTTTTTTTTCTCTTCCTATTATCTGGGATTCTTCTTTCATCTCCTCCTGTCACTATAGTGCTCCTTCTCTGCTCCATCATAGCTGTCCATCCTGCTGAGGGTTCAAGGAAACTAACGAAGTCCTTCTGCTTCGAAACACACACATATACACACACCTTCCTCATGTGCTCAGCACAGCCTGAAGTTCCAAACTAGGTATTTCATGCCCTGACTTAAAGCCGACTTCTCAGCAAAAGCAAAAGCACTATGGGGTTTCTAAACTTAGTGCAAATGAATTTTGAAGCTTTTTTTAAAGCTCATTTTAAAGTGGGAGAAGTTGTATCCTGAAGAGGAGGGAAGGGACAGAGCCACTGCACAGGACAAATGGAGGCTGGGGAATCTCTCCGCCCTTTCCCGTCCTGTCTTCAAGAGCCACTGCTGGATGTCTTATAGGATTTTTGCATCGGTTAAAAAGACATGTTGCCAATATTTTTACCACATATTCTGAGTTTATCCTTTTTAGCTTTTTCCTCCTCTCTTGCACTGTCTCAGTGATGGTTCATCTCACTCTTTATGTTTATTGAACAGTGAACGTTCTCAATCTGCTTATTTGATGTTTATGACATTATCTCTTCCGTTGCTTCCCTAGTGACATGAAAACGTGGTTCCTTTTCAAAAATCTAATATCATTTTAGTCACTATTTTTATGGTGTTTATTGACTAACCTAATTTTTGTTGTTTTTTTGTTTTGTTTTGTTGAGAGGTCCTTACTGAACATAGTCTATCCTCTAAAAGAAGCCTCGGGGGCTGGGGATGTGGCTCAAGCGGTAGCGTGCTCGCCTGGCATGCGTGCGGCCCGGGTTTGGTCCTCAGCACCACATACCAACAAAGATGTTGTGTCTGCCGAGAACTAAAAAATAAATATTAAAATCTCTCTCTCTCTCTCTCTCTCTCTCTCTCTCTCTCTCTCTCTCTCTCTCCCCCCTCACTCTCTCTTAAAAAAAAAAAATCTCTCTCTCTCTCTCTCTCTCTCTCTCTCTCTCTCTCTCTCTCTCTCTCTCTCTCCCCCCCCCTCACTCTCTCTAAAAAAAATAAATAAATAAATAAATAAAAGAAGCCTCGGAAACTTCCTATTATTCCAGGCAACTGAAGAGATTTTCCCTGAGGAATCATTTGTGGGAAGTAAGACCCCAAAGGACATGTTTGACAGTGGGTGGGACTCATCCACATGTTGGTTTTGTTGAGAGTTGGGGCAGAGATTAGTGGCCAGGTGGTGCTGCCTTCAGCTTTGGTACTCCCAGTCGAGCATAGCCAACCCATGAGCTGAATAAGGCCATGGGGTGGTTTTCCTGCTGGCTAATCTAAAGATCAATATTGAGCAGTATGCCACGTATAATACTGAGCACCAGACTGCTTGGAGAACATACTGCAATTAAAGAGTTGGGGGGAGACATGAGGCCTACCCCATGACCTGGAAGTGTGGCTTATTTTGGACATTAAAAAAGGAATTTTGCATGGTGGCTGTGAAGAAAAGATACTTACTCTTGGGATTTGTTGTGTGGGCCACTCCCTGGAGCCCAGAAAGCTGTTCCTTGTGTTTTTGGATCTTGGAATCCAAGAACATCAGGATGGTGGTAGGTGAATTCTTTCTGTGACTCTCTTAAAGAGCAGGAAGCGTTCCTAGTCCTGTCTCCTGATGACTCCAGGAATCACAACCACTTCCTTGTGTGCAGATTCCCTCTTTCAATCCAGACCACAGCCTGGTTTACAATGAGGAAACAAAAGCATAGAAAAGGGAAAGGCCTTATGGAAGGGTCCCCAAAATGGCAGAGTTGCAATCCAAATTCAAGGTCTTCTATACCCAAAGTTCCTGCTTTCTTTTGCCCTAACCGATAAATACAGTAAATAAAACACTGTTCTTTTTTTTTTTTTCCTAAGAGAATACTAGAAAAGGTGGTAGAGCAGCTTAAATTCTTGCAAGTTCACAAGTGGTTAAAGGATGGTGTTATACTCTCGGATTTAATAAGCTAAAATTATTTTTAAACTAATAATGAAAAAACAATTTAAAGGAGATTCAGGTATAAAATACAATAAGAGTTGTGAGGAAAGAAGAACCATTGCTCAGGGAAATATTTGGCCCAGGGATCTGAGCTTCCTTGAAATTCCAGGGACCAGAGGGTAACCCAGAGGGAACAATACCCTGGAGACCCTGAGAAATCAGGGACCTGGAGAAGGGATGAGTGATGGAGAGGGGAGTTACTTTAATTTGCATCAGCAACTTTCTAGGATTTCTCCCTAGTAAAGGCCAAATCCACTAGCTTAACCCTGCACCCTTCTCTTGGTGAGAATTGTTATCCCACTGGATACTCACCAATAACGCTAATGTGTGGGCTCTGATCTTGGTGTTTTTTTTTTTTTTTCTAACTAGCTGAATGCTCATGCATGTTTCTGAACCTGTTTTTTTTTTCTTATAAAGTGAAGGGCCACAGTAAAATAAAATTATATCAAAAGCTATCAACAAACAGAAAATAATCTATCATTTCTAGTATATGAAAAGACCAATGGCCACAGTAGCTAATTGATCTCTGTGTTTCTTTTGACTGCTTTCCTATTCCATGAAATAGTGGTGCGTGGTGTGACCTTTTGGGTTCCTCTTATGCATGGAACACACTGGCAACTTGTGTTAACCCATTTCATGCGTTCATCAATAGAGTACCGATCAAGTTTCTATATTGTGCAGGGATTGAGGGAAGACAACTATGAAAGACACATGAGTAAAGAAATCAGACACAGTACCACTGTGAGCTATAAAATACAGGCTCAGATTCAGGGCACTGGGAGAAAGTGTTCACCTACACGGTTGAGGGCCATTCGAAGCTACTGTAATGCATAAGCACCAGAGTTAGTTTGGGCACAGCTTACCAAGTGACATACTCATCCGAAATGTAGGAGTAGAATAACAATGTCCATTTCCCTTAGAAAATAAATGGGATAATACTATATATTCTGTAATGGTATTATATTGTCAGAAGAAGGGAATAACATAAGTAAGATATTTAAATATAAGTAAGATATCTGATTATTCTCACTCCTTTGAAATACTGAGGCATGCTTCCTGTAAAAGCTCTTTGGTCAGTCTTGGAAAATAAACTATTCATTTCATGATACAACATTATTTTTTTTCTGATGCTGGGACTTTTTTTTTTGGTATCCAGAAAAATTGAACATTTATAAAAGGGAAGGATACTCCTGATAACATTTGTAGAAGAAAATTGGTCATTTTCAAAAGGAAGGGACATCCATGAGGATGGTTCTAACTTTGGCGATGATATTGCATCTCTGTATCTCCATCAGTCACAGACAGAGCCTCTGTGCAAGTTTTTGTGTTCTCAATGCCAGGCACAACTAAATTGGAAAACTGACCATAACAGACAGTCTTCTGAAAATTTGGAATTGTATCTGAGAGTCACTAGGAAGCTACTGTTGATACTTAAACCAGAACATCAAGGCACAGCCAAGGCTGGCCCAGTGTACTGACAGACTCTTCTATGGCCCTCCAATGTCCTGTGAGCAATACCTCCATATCCATAAATCCTCCTTATTGTTCAAGGTTATTATTACTCTTTTTAGAGTGTGTTTCTATTACTTAGAACCAAAGGATCTCTAATTAAAACACCCTAATTACCAAGCCTTTCTTTTCCTTTCTGGCTTTTATGTAAGGCTTCTTACGGCTCATATGCAGTGGAATCTTAGCAGAGAGCATTGGGATCAGGTCCTTCCTACTGGGAATGGCTGTTGACTGGATAGGACCTTGAGAAGCCTGAGGACACTGTATGTGGTTTGGTTGTTTTTACAGCGCTCCTGAGTCAATGTTTGTCCTTGGTTTTATTGAAGAGAATGGAGGAGGAAGAAGGCACGCTCTGTCCTTGGCATGGCTAGTATTGTTCAATGGCACATCTGTTTTCTCAAGTCCTTAATGGATTCTTCCGGAAGCAGCCAATCCTTTCTCAAGCATTAGGTCAGCAATCCTGATTAGAATCGGCATCAACCACCCATGAAACTAGAAACTTCCCCTGTGATTTATTATGACAATAAAGCCTCACTAATTAACCATAATTAGAAGGAAAAACCCATCTCAAATTTAAGATTCTAAAAGAAGTAACATTTTAATTTCTTCCAACTTTGCACAGTGATTTAAATTAAGCTATCTGAGAATATTTGACTTAATGTGTAAATAAAAATTATTTCTAAACAGAGCATCAACCTAATATGTGCATTTTTGGTGTGTAAATGGTCTTTAAGGAACAGCTTGTTCTTTCAGGCAGGCAATTTAAGCCATTCTTATGCTCTTACCGTATTAATAGCTTAGCAAGTGCTTTTTTTCCCCATTGAAAACACAATGATTAACTTAATCTTAACACTTGTCAAAATTATTTTTAAACAAGAATGTCCTGAATTACAGAAATTTTCTTATTTTGGGATCAATATGACAATGATTAGAAGAACAAATGGTATGAGTTAAGTGTCACGAAAACCTGTTCTAGAGCTTTCAACATCATACCTAGGGTTTAACATTTCAGCTGAAAACGAAGCTGATTTATTCAAGAGTCGAGTGGAATGATTGCATAGTGAGTGAGCTGACAGTCACTTCTGCATGCCTGATAAGGCCACATCTTTACACCATGGTTCCAATTTACAGAGACAAGGGTAAAAACAAATGTGCCCAGGATGGGATGTTCAGAGCCCCAGAACATTTCTCCTGATTGTTTATTTGCTGTTTATGAAGTCTAAAGAAAATGAGCTGGGAAACTCAGGCTGGTGTTGTGAATAGAGAGATCTTAAACGTACCAATTTCAGACCTGCAGGAATGTCTCCTCAGGACATGAGATGTAAGCTGCACTGGACCTCCAAGGCAGAGTTTTTGTTTGCTTTCTGCAGGGGGAGAGAGGAATAAAAGCTGGGATGAGGGAGCCGGGCACAGCATTCAGGCTGGCTCAGGCTGCACCTGCTGGGAGGCCCAAGAGAGTCTGACTCAGGCCTGCCATTCATCTCCTGTTGGAGCCTCCCTCCTGCTTTGTCCTTCTGGCTTCCTGTACCTTGGTTGCTTTCGGCTTCCTGCCTTGCTTTTAACCTGAGCCCTTAAGATGATCTGCACAATCTAGTTAGCCAGAGAATGAATACTGAGGCAGGTTTTTAGAATGACATGGAAACTGCCTACATTCTTGTGCCTCTTGCCCACAGAAATTTCAGTGTTGCCCAGCTGGGCCCAGAGTGCATCTCTGAGTTCACAAGGTCAAGTCTACAAAAGGCATGACCTTGGCAGATGTCCTAGCCAGTTAAGATGGGACTAAATGTGGCACTCACATGGCCAGAGTTCCTAAAGGCAGATGAAAAGAAGCTTTCTGTTGCTGAAGGCCATAGTGCTTTAGTCCCCACTTGTAATTCAACCTCTGGTTGGGAATGACTGACAGGCTGAGGGTAACTTTACCCCTGAGGAATTCATTGTGCTTGCCCTGGGTACCAGTTGGGTTTTTTGTTCTTATTATCTTTGGACTTCAATAATATTTTTTTAAAGAGAGAAAGAGAGAGAGAGAGAGAGAGAGAGAGAATTTTTTTAATTTTTTTTTTTTTTTTTTTTTTTTTTTTAGTTTTCCACAGATAACATCATTGTTTGTATGTGGTGCTGAGGATCGAACCCGGGCCGCACGCATGCCAGGCGAGCGCGCTACCACTTGAGCCACATCCCCAGCTTTTCAATAATTTTTAGAGTATCTGTTATTTGTTGGCATCTTTGCCTTTTTACAATTTTTTCATCATTATATAAAATTAAAGCATGTGTTGAAAGTCCAAAGTCAGGGTTTCCTGGAGAAGAAAGACAGTAAAGAAGCCAGACCAAAGCAGCTCAGACTTCCACCAGCTGCTCTACCCTTGCTCCTTTGATGGCACAAACTGACCTGACCATCTTTCTGCCTCATTCAAACCATGGCCTCCTACTCAGAGTGGGCAGTACAGCCCAGAGGACAGTGCTGGTGAAGAGTACTTGGGTAGAGCCCTGCCCAGGTTGAAATCCAGGCCCTATTGTTCATTACTTGCATAATCTCCAGCAAATTACTTCATGACTCTAGACCATGGTTTTGTGGAGAACACAATTAAATACCAAAGTAAGTGCTCAATAATTGCTGGCTAGTGCTATGACATAGGCTTTCGGGAAATCTGTGGGTTTTTATAGACCCTGGGAAGGAATTAATCTCCACATTCTTATCTAGTACTTCTTTGCAAAAGGAAAATAGCAAATTACATCTCAGAATACTCAGACACACATCTCTAAATATTTTTCACAACTTCTTCAGGTCTTTGCTCAAAATGTCATCTTTACAAGAAGATTCTCCTGGTCACCCAATTTTAAATGGAAAATACCTCCTGCTCAGGTACTCCATGTCTACCTTCTCTGCATTATATTTTTTTCCATAGTAGAACGCATTATCTAAAGACTAAATATTATGCTTCCTTTGGTTTATTTGTTTACCTTGTTCTACCTATTTAAACATAAGTTCCATGTGGGCAGGGATCCTGTCAATTTTGATTCCTTCTGTATCCCGAGCAGCCACCATAGTGCTGGGTAGACATGCACCTTCCATGAACAGTGGTTGGATGAGGACATGAGCCCTTCTCATGTGCATGACCCCAAGTGCTTTCCTTATGTTGTTTCATCTTATGTGAGAAAGGTAAATTTAATAGATATGGCTTTATAGATAGTAAGCAGAGATATGAAAATGAATGAGATCTTCAAGGATAGTGTTAGCAAAAACAAGAAATGGGGACTGGGGATATCATCCTTTTAGAGACAGATAAAGGCAATGGACATCACATAGGAAACCTTGCAAAGTCACTCAGAGCAGGAGGAAAACCAGGCTGCTGTGGTGTGTGGAGGTCAACCGAGAGAACATTTTCCGAGGGAGCAAGTGCTCCAAGGTGTTGCGGAGAGGAGGTCGGATTAGATCGCGGACAAAAGGTAATTGAAAAAGATATGCCAGAGAAGTCTCCTGGTGCTGCATCTGATTTAGACTCGGTGCTGACAAGCCTCAGACTCAAATGGGTAGAATTGTTTCTATTACTCTCCACTCTGACAGAGCTTATCACAAAGATATAAATAGCACAGTTTACTTTTAAGCCAAATGTAGATAAATGTAGATGATGATAGTTCCGTGGTTCCCACACATTAGGATGTCATGAGCTAATAACATTTGATGGGGGTTTTTAACAGGATCACTGAAATATCAGACCACCTTTGCCAAACCTCCAAGTCATTCCATGCAAGTTATAAAGGGCAATGGAACTAGAGGGAGTAAATAAGTTGAAAATCATTTGGGAGATGTGAAACCCAGTCAAGATTGCTTGGCTTGGCTTTCTGTTCTTCAGGGCAAGTCAGAAATTATTTTAGGAAGGATTAAAACTTCCTGCCCTTTCCCACCAACATTACCCCATTGCAGGTGACTATTGCTTGCCACCAAGCAGAACTATGGAAATAGGTATTGAGAGCAAACAGTGGTTTCCAGCAATGGCAGGAGTAGCCTGAAAATTCTTTAGCATCCTCAGCCACTCATCTCCATTAAAAAAATGTGTTTGCTCTGTCTTCTGTCACCCTAACTGTTCCACCCAGCCACCCCTACCCCCCCACCCAGGCACACAGACATACACACACCTGGCTGCTGCTTCTCAGCTTCCTGTTTAAAAATCCACAGCAACCATCACTGGGCAGGTGAGATTCTACCTGATATGGTGTCCTGCATTGTTTGACAATGGAGTAAGGCTTTAAAAGGAGTTTACTAAAAAGAATAGAAGTGACTCTAAGAAGTCACTTCAGCAAAGGGAGGTTTTTCCAGGGCCAGCTCTGCCTTTGGGCAGCTGAGCAAATTAGGCATTCCTTTTGCTTCCCACCGTGTTTCAAACTCGGGTAGCTCCTTCATGTTTGAGAGTACAGATACTCTTTCATTATCAGGTTGACATTAGCCAGAATATTTTAATGTCAACAAAGATATGTGAATGATTGTTGGCCTAATTATTTCTTATATCCCCTTTAGAAGTTTCCATGTATACAAGATTTTAAATAAGGAGTATTTCCAGACTGATTTTGCTGTTGTTCCTGTAAGGATCCCAAATTCTATCAAGGATATAGTCTAAGTGAACTTGGAATGAAGCTTGAGTTTCTTATTTTCTGGCTAATGTCATATACATGTCTAATTTGGTTTTTTTGATGGGTAGCGTGTGTTTTTTTTTAAAGATTTGCAAAACATTAATGAAGGAAGGAGGACAGAGAATAACTGAGAAATGCCATCTCAAGCTCAAAAATATCCAAATTAGCAATAAAAATAGAGGTTTCTTATCACCAGGAATGGGAGGGAGATAAAGACATTAAAACAGACCTAATCTGTTCCTTGCTCCAAGTTTCCCATGAGGGACTCACAGAGTAACCTTGACCCAGCAATTAAACCTCCTCATGCTTATGTGTCCTCTGTGTGTTCAGTGGGGACTGGAGCACGCATTTGCCTAAGTGACACTGAGATTTGCAGCCAGTGCAGGATGTTGTAACAGTTCTGCAGATGACATGGCCTTAGGTCATCCTCATCCTCCCAATTATCCAGTAAGACTCTGGATAGACTCCATCTAATTTGGACACTCATGTGATATTTATGGTACCCAAATTCAGCAAATCCATTAATCCTTAAATGAAAGCTGCTCTGCAGGCAAAGGTTTAATACCAATGAGGGTGGAAAGGAAAGTCAGTCTAACTTACTTAGAAGCATGAAATCAGGGACATTTTAAGAAGTGTTGTTTTATTACTTTGAAAGATTTGTAGTAACTGGGATTAGGTTAACTCCTGGCCTTATGACAATTTTTTAAGAAAAAAACTTTGGCACATCTTTGGGAATGGTCTATTTATAAAGGATTGTTTTTGAATTGTGCTGCTATTAACATCGATATGGCAGCATCCCTGTAGCATGCTCTTTTAAGGTCTTCAGGGAATAGTCCGAGAAGGGCAATAGCAGGGTCAAATGGTGGTTCCATTCCCAGCTTTCCCAGGAATCTCCAAACTGCTTTCCAAATTGGCCGCACCAATTTGCAGTCCCACCAGCAATGTACAAGAGTACCCTTTTCTCCACATCCTCGCCAGCATTTGTTGTTGTTTGATTTCATAGTGGCTGCCAATCTTACTGGAGTGAGATGGTATCTTAGGGTGGTTTTGATTTGCATTTCTCTGACTGCTAGAGATGGTGAGCATTTTTTCATGTACTTGTTGATTGATTGTATGTCCTCCTCTGAGAAGTGTCTGTTCAGATCCTTGGCCCATTTGTTGATTGGGTTATTTGTTATAGCAGCACAATTCACAATAGCTAGACTGTGGAACCAACCCAGATGCCCTTCAGTAGATGAATGGATAAAAAAAATGTGGTATCTTTACACAATGGAGTACTATGCAGCAATAAAAAATGACAAAATCATAGAATTTGCAGGGAAATGGATGGCACTAGAGCAGATTATGCTTAGTGAAGCTAGTCAATCCCTAAAAAACAAATACCAAATGTCTTCTTTGATATAATGAGAGCAACCATGAACAGAGCAAGGAGGAAGAGCAGGAAGAAAAGACTAACATTTAACAGAGTCATGAGATGGGAGGGAAAGGGAGAGAAAAGGGAAATTGCATGGAAATGAAGGGAGACCCTCATTGCTATACAAAATTACATATAAGAGGTTGTGAGGGGAATGGGAAAATAAACAAGGAGAGTAATGAATTACAGTAGATGGGGTAGAGAGAGAAGAAGGGAGGGGAGGGGAGGGGGGATAGTACGGGATAGGAAAGGTAGCAGAATACAACAATTACTAATTGGGCATTATGTAAAACTGTGGATGTATAACCGATGTGATTCTGCAATCTGCATTTGGGGTAAAATTGGGAGTTCATAACCCACTTCAATCTAATGTATGAAATATGATATGTCAAGAGCTTTGTAATGTGAACAACCAATAAAAAAAAAGGGATTGTTTTTATGTGCTTCTAAAGGTATTTCTAAAGGGAGAGTTCTTGCAAACTACTGCCATTCATAATTTAAGCATTCTTCAACTACAGCTGTATTATGTTCTTCATTGGTTTGCTAAATATTCAGTGCTAAGTTTTACGTATTTTCTCAAATTCTTAACTAAAGGGGTACATGAGGTTCTATTGTTGTGTTTTTCATCTGTTATTCCAGGTTTTCTCTGTTCAAGTAGTTGGCAAACATAATAAATATTTTACTCAATTAATTAGTCAATAAAGGGAAAAAGGCCATGGAATCAACCCTCATTCCAATTAGTAAGCCCCATTGTATTCTGTGTGCAGACATGGAATTCCTAATTCTGGTCACCCACTAAATGCCATTTGCAAAGACCATTTGTAGAATCTAGGCCACAGGAAAATGCCTACCACTGTGTGACATGGGTTTATGCTGTCACAGCAGTCATCTTGTTCCTGGCATCAGAGCTCAACACTCTTCACATTTGCACATTTATTGCAAGAAATTTGGAATTATGTATTCTTCTTGGTTGCAAAGGAGTTACAAACTATGTGTTCTGAGCACATTTATCCCCTATCCATGGGGGAAATAGTCTAAGTCCCCCAGTAGATACCCCAAACCACGTACAATACCAAATCATATAATTTAATGCCTTTTTCTTCTCAACTAAGCACTTATTCTTTTTAGTTTGAGGTGCAATAGCCAATCTAGCATGATTTATTTCCCTTTTTTGCAATTTTATGGATAGAAGGGTCATTGCTACTGTAGATCTTAGCAACTTCAGCATATGATTTTCTTTTTCTTTCCTTATTCAAGAATTTTCACATCTTTTTTTAAAGGAAATAAGTTATAGCTTCTCTTTGGCATATCTGAATGGCTAGCATCCCTGCTCTTGCACTTTGGGGCCATTATTAAGTAAATAAAGACTACTTGAACTCAAAGCACTATGATAACACAACAGTTGCTTAATACAGTATGTAGTAGCTCATGTAACCTAAAGCTATTAACTAATGAGAGGGTAACATATACAGTATGGATCAATGCAAAAAGAGATTATTTTTGTCCCAAGCAAGATGGAGCAAGACAGCATGAAATTTTATCATCCTACTAAGAATAGAGCATAATTTAAAATTTATGAATTGTCATTTCTGGAAACATCCATTTAATATTTCTGGATTCCGGTTGACCTTGGTTACTGAAAAACATGGAAAGTAAAATGCTGGATAAGGGAGTATTGCTGCCATTTTCTCTTTATATCTAATCAGACTGTGTCAGACCTCCAGGGCTTCTGGTGATGAGATGTAAATGGAACAGGGCAGGTATCAGTTTCCCAAACCAAGGAAGTAGACTGCTATTGACAAGGTAGCTCAAATAAAATAGTCCTTTCTCTAGGCTTAATGGTCCATTAAGAGTTTCTATTCCAACCTCCCAGTAGCCCTACAACTATGTTGTATAGGATAAACTCTAAGGATTAGGTAATGATCTTTCCCTGAAGAAAAGGATAATGACTTCCTATGGCCAGGCTTAAGGAGTCATTTCCAAACATATGTTCTCCTAGTCTCTGGGTTTTAATGCGTCGTAACCACTTTGCCTTTGCTTTGCTTTCCTCTGCCACCCAAATTGAGGAGACCCTGCTCATTTGCTGGAATTCAGTAAATACAGAAGCTCCTTAATCACATTTCTCCATTTTGCAAACAGATCCAAGGGTTCCTGGGATCCTAGTGATCAAAATCATAATCTCTGTTTTTGGGTCTCTCCCTAAGAATATATAAGGAGGGTCTTTGACCATTCTGAGAGGATGAAGTATTTATAATTCACAGCAGATCCCCAGTTCTGAGCTTACAGTGACTGTCTTGGGGATGTCTGTCAATCAAACTCAAGCAACAAATTTATAACCATGGATCTACCTCCTAGGAATCTCAGCCCTGATGTTAATGGTGCCCAGTCTTATAAAAGGGCTTTCTCAAAAGTGTAGGCATTTGGGGGGCTGTGGCAGTAAAGCGCTTGCCTAGCAGGTGTGAGTCACTGGGTTCGATCCTCAGCACCACATACAATAAATAAATAAAATAAATGCTAAGAAAAAAATAACTTATAAAAAAAGTGTAGGCATTTTATTTATAACATGGCAGCTCTGCAAGCTGAGAAAAACAAAACAAGAGCCCGGAGTCATTAAAACACTAGTCACCTGGGTAGATTATTTTTGGATTCACAACCCAAGTTTCCATCCAAAGAACTCCTTGTTGATTGTATTAGGCACAAGGCCCTCTCTAAGCCTTTTCCAAAAATGAGAAACATTTCCTCATTTAGAGCTCCTAAGTTTTCGGATACATTAAGATGACATTATCACAGTGAGTTCTATTGTACAGAACTCTTCCACAAAACATGTATTGATTCCTAAGAATGTTTAAGATGTTAAATCTGATATCCAACAACAAACTGTGTTGTTATCAGTCCCAGCTCACAAATGGCTCTGCTACGTTATCAGAATGAGGTTTCACAGCATCTGAATGATTGACTAGAGTCATTTCAGATATTTCCCTGAAGGTCTTAAAACCATAACTTCTTAAATAAGATGCCCAGAGACTCACATCCTCATCATTTTGGTTAATGCAATGTTGTTTTTCTTATTGTATCATTGTTGTGCCTGTTTTCTTGAAAAATACAAGGAAAAAAATAGAATCTGTTTTACTCATTAATGAGTCAGAGGAAAAGTCTCCACTAATTATCAGGAGGTCAGTGTCAGGATCTCTAGCGAGCACACATGTTTAGGTTATTAAAAAAAAAAAAAAAAAAAAAAGTTAACCAATATTCCAAACTGTACAAAGTTAAGGGAATTTTCACTACCATGTCACCAGCCCCCACATCCTGAATGTATCCACGTTCTGTGGCCTGTGGGCTATGTGGTGACCCAAATGATTAGTATGACATTGAGATCAGAATTTGAACATCATACCAGTGAAAATGAGGCAAAACATACCTTTGGGGATAAATATTAACAAGCTGCTGAACTTGTAGCTTTGCTGCTTCTCCTTAGCAAGTGCTCAACACTGCTGGACAAGCAGAGGTGACGGAGTACTTCCTCCCCAAACATCGACTGGCTCTTAACAGCATGAACATAACATCATCATGGTACCGCATGGTTGGGGTCAAGGGGTCATGCAGTGTGAGAACGCTGAACTTGTCTTCCGACATCCCCTAAGAAGCCCTGTCAAGGTCAGATGAGGGGTTTGAAAGACTCATTGCTTTTGTGGCCTCTCCTTGAAATGGAGGAGCTACCCTTTCACCAGAAGTCAAGTCCTCCTACATTTTCAGATAACTTCCACTCCTCTTCCCTCATCCTTATCTTCAACCTCACCCTGTCTGGTTCTCCTTCCCATCCTCATTAAACCTGCTCATGTCCCTGTTATCTTTGACAAGCCCTCCCTCCCTGAACCTGGCAGCCGCTCTCAACCACATCTCTGCTTCTGCACTGGGCTGCATTCCCTACAGCGGGGCTTTACTTCCTGTCTCTGCCTCTTCATCTCCCTTCTGCTCCTTAACCCTCTCCTCTCCTGTCTGCACCTTACCAACTCCCATCATCAAGATACGAATGATTATACAGCTAGACAGAACCTTTGCTATCGCCCAGCCATCCCACTTTCAAGAGGAAGGAACTTTCGTTCAGAAAAAAAAAAAAAAACTGTATGAAAATATTTTTTCCTTCCTTTCTTCTTTATGTTAGGTAGGGATCCACCCTGGGCCTTGAGCATGATAGACAAGTGCTCTGCCATTGAGCTACCTCCCCCATCCTGTGGGGCATATCTTTCAAATGGCTTTATTCATCATCCACAAAAATGGAAAATAACCAACTTGAACTTCAATCCAGGAAAGGATAGAGATCATGGCATAGCCACACCACAAAATTCTACTCAACAATAAAAAGGAATGAGCGATTACCTCATGCATGAATGATTCCTAAATATATTTTTGCTAAGCAAAGGAAGCCTGGTCCAAAATATTACGTACTGTATGATTTCATTTATGACATGAAAACCAAATCACTAGTTTCCAGGAATGGAGGAGAAAGACTGAACATAAAAGAATAGCAGAAGGAAATTTGGGGTGTGACATCTCAGTCATTGTCAGAACCCAGAGAACTCTACAGCACAGACTGAATTTTCCTGCATACAATTTTTTTTTTTTTTCATGAGCCAACCAGGGCACGGGAGGGTGTGGCTCAGGGGTAGAGCACTTACCTGGTGTATGCAAGGCTTTAGATTCCATTCCTAGCACCACAAAATAAAAAATTAAATAAAAACCAACCAGAATGTGGAGGGAACCTCACAGTAGAATACAAACACACTTTTTAACAAATGATGCTAATGACCAACATGCCTCCATGGGACTGCAGTCCATAGCCATCCTGCCTTCAGCACTGTGACACGCCCCACCCCATCCTTTCCTCACTTTCTGGCCTGCAGAGAAAGTGCTACTTCACTGTCCTCATTTCCTCAGACTCCTTTGCAAGCTCCTTCTTCCCTATGAAGCCTTTCCATGTTGCTCTTTCTTGAGGCTCAGGACTCGGCCACTCTCTCTCTCTTCACTCTACAAGTTCTCCCTAGACAGCCTCCTCCACACCCGTGGTCTCAGTTACACACGTGCTGACAAATCTCAAGTGTACCCCTCACACTGGCACCTCTCTTCTGATTCTAGATTGGCACATGCTGTTACCTCCTAGAGGTGTATCCTCCTCAGACTAATATGTACCAAAGATAACCTCAGTTGCTAGTTCCTCCCCACACTCTTCCCAGGTCCCCCTCCTGGGCTCCCAACTCATTAAATATAACCACTATCCTTGGCCTCTAATGCAAAAAAACTTAGATATGATCCTAACGTCCCTCAGTGCTGCACAGCCCTGACCCCCCCACCCCCCCACCCCCCCACCCCCGCCTATCAGAGCGCTGGTCACTAAATCTCATTCTCTCTTGAATCCAGGTATTTTCTCCTTTTCTGCTCCCTTCAATGGCACCATACTGGTCCCAGGCGCCACCACCTCTTTATCTACACAACGCCTCCTTCTATGTGGTCACCCAGAAGCCTCTCCTTTCATTCTCCCCCCACTTTGCAGCTGGGGTGATATTTCAGCAACATAATAAATTATCGCATTCCTCTGCTTCCAACCTGCTGTGGTTTCCCATTGCTTTTATAATAAAGCCCAAATTCCTCAACATGTCCTGCCAGGCTGTGCACAGTCTGGCCCCTGGTGACCTCCCTGCCTACATCCCCCACTGTGCTTCCCCATCTCCTCCTGCATCCCAACACTGACTCTCCAGCCCTCTCTCCTTCCACACGTGCATGAGGCTCTTTCCCACATCAGGCCCTTTGCACACGCTGGTTCCATCACGTGCACTTCACCCATTTGTCCTTATTCTGCACCTGGACCTCAGCTGAAATGTCACTTCCCAGGTCCCCAGACACTAGATTTGCTTCCCTCATTACATATTTTTGTAGTTCCTCTTTCTGATCACTTATCTGTGATAACTCCCTTCTCTAAAAGTAAGAAGAAAGATCTGACTCATCGGTTGCAATCTCTCCAGAGCCAAAGATGATGTATAACAACACACTGCAAATATGGAATAAATATCTGTTGGGAGAAAATGAAACTTAAGGTCATGAGATGAGCAATGCACAGTAAAAATTTATATTGAATACTTTGGCTTTGAAGACATTAGTGCTTGTTAAGGAAAGGGGGCCATGTATGAAATGACATGACCTTTAGCAATTACATGCAAAATAGATTGAGAAAACCATAAACAGAAGAATTGTCATGTCATAGACCAGACATGGAAAGATGAGCAATAAGGCCTGAGTTAGAATGGTGACAAAAGGAAGGAGGGAGAAAAAATTATAGACTCTGAAGGCTAATTGTATTTTAAAAGGGCAAAGGAAAAAGCATCTGAAATTAGGGTCTGGTAATTTTTTGAGTAATAGGAAATCATGAAAAGAGAACTGGGCTTCAGAGGAAGCTAATGATTTCGGGTTAATAAATTGTCACAGTGATGGTGAGACTTATAAAGAATTCCAAGTGGCCTAAAATACAGAAGTCATATTTCAAAGACTGGCCGCATACCTTTTCCAAATCAGGACCATCTGCAAGGAGAGCTCCAGTGAGATCGTTATTTATGCAGATAATTTTCTCTGCAGGTGGTCTCCTTTTCTTCAGGCAGAATTGTGCTGAGGCCAGACCACATTTCATAGGCCATAATGGCCACCGCACATTGGGGAGGTACCTGCAGGCTTCTGCAGAAACTGCCTGCAACTTGAAGCTGCAAATCTCTATATTCCAGGAGCACTGGACCTTCCCTCTGCTTGCATTCTTTCTAGCTGCCTCTGATCTTTGACAAGGTGGCTTAGAAGAAGGGCCATTTAACCCTTAGACAATAATGCAGTGTCCTCCGAGCATGTGGGTTGTAGACCTGGTGCCCATTTGTTTTCTGAGATGAGAAGAGTAGCTGTCATGAGACACAAGGGATTCCATGAAATCAGAAGTTGAGGGGCCTGATGACGTATGAGACTGGAGCAGAGATCTGTTGGTGGTTAGGGGCTGAGATCCTCACCAGCATGTTTTGCTTACCTTAAACTGAGAGGGAAAATAAAGCACGGTTTTAGACTACAAAGTGTAGAGAATGAGCAACATCCAAACTACGGAACTGAGGTTTCAAAAACCAACGTAGAGTCCAAAGCAGGGCCATTCAGAGCTAAAAGGCTGCCTAGGTTCTAGATGCATTACTTCCCGGCTGTGAATGGATAAGGGTCTGTCCAGTTATATCTGCATAGACCAGAGACCAGAGCGCTCTGCTGCATAACCCACTTCAGTTACTTTGTGGCAGCGTGGGAAGGAAAGGAACTTCTTTGAACTCTGGGGACAGATGGGGAATGGGTTTCAGGTGGGCTCCATAGAGTCACAGTTTTTGCTGAGACCCCAGGTTCTTTGTCTGATAGAGGGCAGCTGTAATTCTCATTTCTGTGTGTGCACACTCATGCAAGAGAGAGATGGAGACAGAGACGCACAGAAAGACTGCCTCAGCCAGGGCCCATGTTAAAAAGGGGTTTAGTCCAAACTGTGGCCACTTTAGTCCACTCACTTCTACCACTGTAGGAAAAAACTGCAGCAAGAAAATCTCCAAGGCTCCTGCTCTAACCCTGCTTGTGAAAAACCACTCTTGGGAGGAAAATGGGAAAGCCCTTCTGTTATACCCTGGGAGGAAGTGGATAGTTTACTAATTCTGCCACTGAGGTCTAAACCTCAAACATTGCTGCCCTTTGCCTGCCTCAAAAGGGAGACTTGATTTCATTTTCTTTTCTTTTTCTTTTGTATTTGAATTCCATCACATTCTACCTAATAAGAAGTCCATGCAATCACTAATGCTTTCTGCAATATTAGGTCACCCCTTTTACTTCCCCCTCCTCTCCCTCTCTTATGCTCATTATAGCAATCAACCTGCAAAGTCTTTGTTTCTTATTTCAGATTCTTCAAATTTTTTTTTAAATCACCCCACCAGGGAACAGGTTCTGATGCTGCCATTATGATAGTTATATTGGTAACAAGCCCAAAGTTGTTACTCTACTTGGTCAATAATGTCTGAACCCAGCAGGTAGCACATCTGTTTCACTAGAATAAAAGGTTTTCCTGCTGACAGCAGCCTCTTGGGTGTGGGCTCTAGCAGCTCCCAGAGAGAATGCTCTGTTCCTCTTAGTGTTGGGTCTGGGAGATAGTAATAGTACACTCAGAACAGGAAGGGGGTTCATCTCTCCCAAATGCATTTAATACTTTGGGTATGAAAAATTAGCACAAAAATACCAACAAAATCAATGTAAGTAGACATCACCCAAATCAGAAGATTCTCTTTTTCAAGTCAATCTGCTGTTCCTCAACTTTCACTGGGAATAAGATGTATTTTTCACTCAGAGGCTTATATAAGACGAGCACTTAATACATAAAGTGAATATTGCTTTTAGCAAGACTGTCCAGTTTGGGTCCTGGCCCAGCTCAGAGAGTTGCCTTAAAGGCAGAGAATATCATTAATTCTTCCTTTTGCAAACTATTTCGCAAGGATGTCAGTTCTTATCTAACATAAATGCATTTTTTTAGTCTGGAGATCTAAATTATCCCTGATATTTTGCTTCTCTATTTTTTCATTTTCTTGCCAGTTTTAGGGAAATGGGTTTTTTTTTTTTTCAGTAGTGAAGATGGTGGGGTTTTAGGTTTTTGTCTTTTTGACAGTTTCTTCATAAATTAGTCTAGGAAAAGATAAAGGATCAGCTATATCACCCTGTTATTATATTATCTAAAAATAATGCAGGTAAAGATTATATGCAAGGGGACGGGGTGAATGTTTATCATCAGGAACTTCATAGCTTTAACATTTTTTGCTAGCCTTAGGTTTTTCATGATTTTTCTTTTCTTGCTTTTTTTTTTCCTCCTGTAAGAAATGTTCCAAATGTTACTTTTACCCAAAAGAACTAAAACAACAAACTGCAATTTATCCCATCAATTCAAATCACAGTAGTAGTCAAGGTCAAAGTATGGCCTCAGCTTGGTGAAGACAACACCTCTTTGTTAATAGTGTATTTCACTGAAAAATCTCAGCCCATAGGACACCTGAGAAACTCATTAGCACTGGGTACACAGCAATAGCACCAGTTCCACATTTTCTCTCTCTAATGGTTATTAGTGGGGCTGTATATTATGTTTATGAATTATTCATGAGATTATCTAGCAAACTTAAATACTGTAAGGTTTTTTTTTTTTAATTAAAGTGTTTGGGTACCCTTTCTGTGCATGCTTAGAAACCCTCCAAGACACCTGTTCTTGTGGAGATGTTAGCACTAGTGGATACTTAAAGATTATTTATTCATATTATGTTTGCACATTGCTGTTACTATATTTGGGAAGTGATTATAAGTTAAAATGAAGGCTGTGTTCTTCAAGGAATTTTGAAGAAATGTATTGATTCAAACCTATTAAAGCAAATTAGACTGAAACATAAGAAGTTGACATCAATATGCCATTTTTCCTCTAAAAATGATCATTTCATGATGTTTAGCCCAGTATTTTCACTTATAAATTACTCTTATTGTGCCTTTAATTCTATTTTGGTGTTGGTTTTTCTTTCCCCTGTTATACTTTACAATTGTATAACAGTAGTTTCCTTATCATGGATGTTGGATCTTGGTGTAAACTGTGACACATCCAAGAAGTGGAGAATCAGAATTGATGATTAATAGATATGGGTTTTTTTTCAAAAGGTGATGGTTACAGACTTTATTAAATACACTAAAAACACTGAGCCATACATTTCAAATGGGCTAGTTGGATGGTATGTGAATTATATTACAATAACAAAAATTATCTGTATATATACAGATTGGGATGGAAGAAGTAAAACTATCTTTGTAGGTGAAATAATTATCTATGTGGAAAATCTCAGAAAACTAAAAAATAAAAGATCCTTGAACTAAGAAATAATTCTAACAAGATTTTGCATGCAAGGGATTCATATAGAGGAGTCAGTTGCTTTATAATATACCAGCAATAAACAACTGGTATTTGAAAGTTATATCAATATCAAAATATTAGAGTACTTAGGCATAAATCTAACAAAATATGTTACAAAATCAACATAAAGAACTATAGAACTCTGATAAAATGTCAGAGAAGGCCGCAATAAATTGAAATATCCTACATTCATAGATAGGAATATGCAATATTGTCAAAATGTCAGTTCTTCCTAACTTGATCTGCAATCCCAATCAAGGTATTTTGTAGATATCACAAGCTGATTATATAATTTATGTGAATAGGCAAAAGACTAAATACAATATTAAAAAAACAAATTGGAGGACTTCAAAACTTAGTACCAAACTATAATAATTAAGACAACAGGTTATGGTGAAACAATAATATACAGATCAGCAGAAAGAACTGAGACCTGCCCCCCCCCACCCAAAGCAGACAGATCCAAATATAGGCAACTGATCTTTGAAAAAGGAGAAAGGATAATACAATGGAGAAGATACTATTTTCAAAAACTGGTACTAGGGAACTAGGCATGTAACTCAGTAGTAGAGTTGCATACCTACTATGCATGAGGTCCTGGATTCAATGCCAGCAACAACAACAACAATAATATAAGCTGGTGCTAGAATAACTGGACAACAAATGCAAGAACAAAAAAGAATTTAAACACAGGCCTTTTGGGGGATAACAGAGATTGAACCTGGATTGCTTAACCACTGAGCAACACCCCAGCCCTTTTTATTTTTTATTTTGAGACATGGTCTCACTAACTTCTTAGGGCCTCGCTAAGTAACTGAGGCTGGCCTCCAACTTGTGATTCTCCTGCCTCTGCCTCCTGAGTCACTGGGATTACAGGTGTGTGCCACCACACCCAAATAAGCCCAAACTTTATATCCTTTACAGAAATTAACTCAAAACCTGACATAGACCTTAATATAAGTCACTAGACTATATAATTCCTAAAAGATCATGTACAAGAAAACCTAGATGAGCTTAAGTCTGGTAATGACTTACTAGATAAAACACAAAAGCCACAACCCATGAAATAACTAAGAAACTGAATTTAATTAAAAGTTTCTGCTCTTCAAAAGACAATGTCAAAAGAATGAAAACACATTCCTCAGACTGGAAAAAATATTTGCAAAAAACACATCCGATAAAGAACCATTATCCAAAACATACAAATAACTCTTAAAACTCAACAATAAGAAGACAACCCAATTAAAAATGAGCCAAAGACTTTAGTAGACACCTCCCCAAAGAAGATTCACAGATGGCAAGTAAGCATTTGAAAAGATACTCCACAGCATACGTCATCAGGGAAATACAAATGAAAACATGAGACAGCACTATGCACCTATTAGAATGAATAAAATCCAGAACCCTGACAATCAAGGCAATATGTAAAGCAAGAGGAACCCTATTTATTGGTGGAAATACAAAATGGTGCAGGAACTTTGGAAGACATTTGTAAGGTTTGTTGTTGTTGTTGTTTTACAAAACTCAACCTACTCTTCCCATGTGATCCAGCAATCACACTCCCTGATATTTACCCAAAAAGGAGTTGAAAACTTTTTCCACACAAAACCCTGCACCTGGATGCTTATAGAATTTTTATTCAGAATTGCTTAAACTTGGAAGCAACCAATATGTCCTTCAGTAGGTGAATAGATAAATAAATTATTACATCCAAACAATGAAATATTACTCAGCACTAAAAAGAAATGAACTACCAAGGCTTGAGTTGACATGGAGGAATCATAAATGCATATTATGAAGTGAATGAAGCCAATCTGAAGAAACAAATCTTCGGTATGATTCTACATGTATCAGATACACATGACATTCCTAAAAAGGCTAACCTGGGGAGATAATGAAAAAAATCAGTTCTTCCAGAGGCTGAGAAAAAAGAGAGATGGATAGATCAAGCACAGAGGATTTTTAAGGCAAATAAACTTCTATATGACACTGTCAGGGTAGGTACATGCAACCATACTTTTGTCATAGAATATAAAGCAGCCAGAGAGAACCCTAATGTAACTACGGACTTGAAGTGATACGATGTGTCAGTGTAGGTTCACTGAATATAATGAGTATACCACTTTGATGCAGATGTCGATGGATTAGGGGTGCAGCAGAAGTAGGAAATTCTGTACTCTGTGCTCCATTTGGCTGTGAACCTAAAATTGCTCAAAAATAATAATAATCTACTTTTAAAATTTTACCCATACCTAGAGAAAAAAAATGGTAAAGATTGGGTTTTCAAAATTGGTAAAATGGGACTGGAGTTGTGGCTCAGTGGCAGAACGCTTGCCTTGCACATGTGAGGCACTGGGTTAGATCCTCAGCACCACACAAAAGGAAACAAATAAAATAAAGGCATGCTGTCCATCTACAACTACAAAATTAAAATTAAAAAAAAAAACCTGGTAAAACAACATTGTTGTTCAGTTGGCCGTGTATCTGGTTTTGTCCACTGCAGAATCTTAGCTGGAATTATCATGGAGGTCCTCCTCAAACACATTCCCGTCTGTTTTAAGTTCTTGGAGTCCCTTTGTACTTGGAATTTTGTGGACATGCTTCAGAAAATGTTGGAAAGAGCTGAATTTTTCACCCCAGAATGCTAGTTATTCTTATTTTGTTTTATAGTTATATAAACAGAAATACACATGGCCAACTAATTAGAATACACTTATGAGGTGCATTTAGGTTTGGGGTCTATGTTGAAATTTTAGAAACTCATAAGAGGCAAAAAATTGATAGCAAAAGAAAACTCAAGATAGAGTCCCAGGAAGAAAAAAAAATACAGGAAACACCTCTCTAGTGGTTCAAAGCATCAAGTCCCAAAGATTACTGGGTAAGTATACAGCAAATATATAAAGGCTGAGCCATAGTGGTCACAGGATGGCATGAACTTAGAAAATGAAATGGCAGGTGGAGTCAGAGGTGCACCAGGAGACATTCAGGTACCAAAGGCAGCAGATTTTTAATGTCCCTCTCTCAGCCCATATGTGAAGATGGAATTCTTAAGAGTAATAGATGGGGGGTCAGGTAGAAATGAGCTTCTAATTCCTTTGGCCGGAGAGCCCAGTAATGTCTGTTCTCATCTAGGACTGAGATTCCTTTTATTCCAGGCCCCGGGGGGTCTCTAGACCTGCAGGGGCTGCAGCTCTGTCCATTTGCCTTTGAACAGAGCAGGTCCTCTGCAGGGCTGCTTTGCCTCTGTGAAAAGTGGCTTGATTCATGTCTCAACAGGTCTTGATTGAATACCTACTCTCTCCCACGCACTTTTCTAGAATGTTCTGATGAATAACAAATGAAAGGACCTAGGATGGAAGTCCCTGCAGCTATTGACCCACCAGGCACAGGGCATATGGGAAACTCCCCGTTGATTCCACAGAGCAGAAGGAGGACCCCCATCAAGACAGGGAAGGCCCTCCCAGGAAAGGTGAGAGGCTGAGTTCCAAAGGAAGAGTAGGAGTCATTAAAGAGTTGGAGACTGATTCTAGGCACAGAGAATATTGTGATGGGAGAGAGCTCTGTGTGGCAGTTATAACAACAGCTCCTCACCCCTCAGCTGGTGGGCATGCTCTATACAGTCACTTCCCATACAGGCTGGTGGCAGAGGCAATTAGTTGTCTACAACTGCATTTTGTCTCCTTGATAGCAGAAACCAGATTCTTAGCTGGGCACAATGTCATATGGAGAAATTATTGTATTTTCCAGACTCCCTTGCAATGAGGTGTGACTGTGAACGTATACTAACTAATGAGATTTAAGTGGTCAGCTACACAGGACTTCAGGAAAACATCTTTTTAAAGAGGGTAAAAGAAGGTCTTCCATACTTTCTCCTTCCTCTTCCTTGGAATGCAGATTTAATGGATGGCACTCCAATAACAGTTTTGGACCATAAGACAACTTGGAAACTGAAAGCTAGCTCTCAGTTTCTTGGTCCCTTGTTATGTGACTCTCCTGTTTAAGCCCTAACTGCCTATATGCTGATTACTTTTGCATGCCCTGAATGTTCATGCTTTATTGATAGGAGTGGGGACTCTCAATTACCTATAGCCAGGAATAGGGGCATCATTGCTTATTTCAGTTTGTTCCACTTTTCTGCTATCAAGTGTACTGTGCCAGGTGAACAACAGGACACAGCTCAACCTGCTCTGATCAGTTGACATATTTTTTTCTGCCTAAATGAGGAAGGTGGGCCCAAATGCTTTCACAAAATTCCCACCAGCTATTTCATCATTCATCCTTGTATAGTACATCTTGGAAGGGGATATCTTGCCACATCAAATCTTCTAACAATTGTTACCAACATATTAGAATTGTTTTCCTTTTAAAAGGCCCTTGAAGGCCAGGTGTGGTGGTGCACACTTATAATCCCAGTGATTCAGGAGATCAGGGAGAATCACCAGTTCTAAGTCAGCCTCAGCAACTAAGTGAGGCCCTAAGCAACTTAGTGAGACCCTGTTTCAAAATAAAAAGATAAAAAGGGCTGGGAATCTGGGTCAGTGGTTAAGCATCCCTGGGTTCAATACCCAATGCCAAATAAAATAAATTAAAAGGCCACTGAACTCACATAAGGGATGAAGAATGTTGCTTAGGTGCAAAAGGGAAGGACAGCACTAGCCAAGAGCTTCTGGATTAACATCTACAAGCCACTTTGATTAGTGGTGCAGCTGTAAATTAAAGGAAAAAAAAACATGAATAAATGAAATATTAATGGTGGGATCACATTACTCCGTTACATAGTAAGCGTTGGGAGGGGTTCTTCTGGAAGAGGGTCCATAGGCACCCAGCATGTGTCACGTGTCAGGGCAGAGAAAAGAGAAGCAGTCGGGAAGGTTCCAAAATCCTGCCCATGTCAAATTTGACCTCTCATCCTAAGGCAGGCTATTTTATTTATCTAATAGTTGTAAGCAACTGTTTAACCATAGGGATTGTTTATAACAGAAGGAAATTACAAAAAAAAAAAATATTAACCTCAGTTGTATCAGGGACAGAAATGCTGGGATTATCTTACAGCCAAATATATTTCAGTGGCAAAAAATAGATAAGGATGCCTGATGCTCATGTTATTAACTAGAATTCAATGATGAGGTTTTTTAAGATTTAAAAGATACCATAGGTTGGATACTATAAGAACAAAAGGAAAAACAAAAACATGGTACTTTAAGTTTTAAAGGATGCTAGTAAAATACAGCTTAAAATTTTACTGTCCACAAAGTCTAGCTTGAATCCATTATAAAATACTTGAACAATTATGAAGAAGAAAAGTTTTATTTTTTGTTTGTTTTTATTTTTGTTTTTGTTTTTGTTGTACTAGGAATTGAAACCAGGGGTGCTTTTCCACTAAGTGACATCCCAGCCCTTTTTATTTTATTTATTTTGAGACAGGTTCTCACTAAATTGCCCAAGCTGAACTCAAGTTTTCAATCCTTCTACTTTAGCCTCCTGAGTCACTGGAATTACAGACATGCTCCCAGCACAAGAAGAAAAGAAATCTTTAACCAACTAAACGTTGGGAAAGTGAGGAACAAAATCGTGTTGTACTAAATCAGTTGCTTTTTCATGGACAGATAAAGTTAATGGGCAAAGAGAACATGATAGATGTAATATATCTGAACTTTCTAGAAAAAAGTTATTGCCATTTTACCAAATTTTATTTAAGTTAATTCAGACTTCCCAAGATCTAAATATGACCCCTACTTTGGAAAGTAGATGGGGAATCTAGATAACATCTAATGATGAATGATGGGGAGATTTGAGAGAAAGCAAAGTGCTCTCAAAACTGGCTATACCTTGAATTTCACTTTGTCACTCTTATCTGATTATCTGAGGGATGAGATTACACAAGGAATAACAACACAACAACAACAAAAACCAATTATTTATTTAATATCACAGATGGAAAGATATTCGCTTGTATGTCTTCCTAGTTGTCATTTTCAATTATGGTAACTATTGTCTTATACAGTGAGATAAGTTTGTTAACTTTTCATTTGGATTGTGGTCTCATTTTTAATAACATATTTGCATTTTCTGATTATAGTTACAGACAATATTTGCATTGATTCACTGGTCTATGATCTTTGTATGGCTCCCACCATCTGTCAGTAATTCCCTGTGTGGATTAACTGTGCTGGAAAAAAAACAAGGGAAAGGCAAATAGATGGAAACTGGAAGGTAAGGGAGAAAGTAAGTTCACAGGGATTTGAAATCAACAGAAATCCAGATGGCTCCTCAGGAGAAAAGGAAGGGTATTGGAAAAGATGAAAAGATGCTGAAATGTGAAAGGCAAGCTGATAAAAGGAAAAATAATCAAGGAATAAATTTTAGAAGATACAGAAATAAAAAAAAAATAAATGTTTGAGGATGTAAAAGATATAGAAAGCACTGAATGGACATCAAAGAAATTAAGGACAGTAACAGGATCTGGTTTGAGACCAGTTTGAAAGTGTTGAAATTTGAAATGAAACTCTCATTCAAAAGTTTCAGACAAGATATAATTTGTGGAGTTTGAGGAGGGAAAGTTTCATTCACAGTTTTTTGCATACCCAGCAAGTGTCAAATGGTTCTGCTGCAACTATGGATGAGAACTGGAGTATGGGATAGTCTTATTTGAGTTTGTGTAAGAGAATTGTGGTTCTTAATTCACCTTTTCAGTGTTGGTAGATCAGTTCATCTCTGTCTTTATATGAAGACAGACAAGTTGTATATTTATATCAATCATAGGAAAGTGAAGCATCAGTGCAGATGTTCAGAGATTTCCCATATTCATATGACAGAATGACTAAGTAGTCTATTCTGTGATTTTATTTAGTGACTTGGGGAGTCAAAAATAGTAATGCTATGAAAATCCATTTAAAAAATTTTACTATTAATGATTGCTATGATTAAGCAATTAAAGCATACAAATTTAAGATATTTGGCATTCCTTTAATGAAATTTTACAATTACATGGCTAGAGGGGAAAAATAACTATGCAGATTAAGGCATATTTTTGCAAAGTTCTGATCAATACTTTTTCCTATAATCCCATGGCTCTGATGCTTTCTATGGAACTTAAAAAAAAAACTCAAAATACTCTTGTCTTAATTTCTCCACCTAAAGCAAATGGATTGTTGAGAAGTGTTATGAGAAATAATTCATTTGTGAATGTGAAATGTTGGCAAATAGCAAAATGAAACATAGGCTTTAAATGCTCATTATGCCAGTAATGTTTCTGCATTGTAAATTTGGATTTTTAAGTTATGTGAAGACAGATGCTTAGGTTAGAGCAATGCAGGTTTTGGTTTTCTCACAGTACATATTAAAAATGAGGTGATTTAATAGCTAACCACCAAAATCTATTTTCGAATTATTTTTTTAGACATGACATATTTTTAGTAATATTTTTATGCATTCTTTTAAGTTAAGTATTTGGATTTCAGCTACAGTAGGCATTGTATTACTATTTGCAGTGACACATTAATGTATGCCAAGAATGATTGTGTTGTGTGGTTTGTTTATATCAGTAGTTATTTTTGATGCTAGCTATTTGGTACAAAATACAATTCTTACATGTTATGGGATCATAAAGTTTATTGCTGTCTCATTACCAGGCAGAAGCCAAATATGAGCAAAAGAAGAACATCCTGTATTAATCTTCCACAGATTGGCTATGGGTAACCCAACTGATTGCGTTTTAGTTTAATTATTGGAATAAAAAGGGAATAAATAGCTTCAATGCTGCCCAATAACTGTAATTCTCTCCTGGCAAGATACATACAGTGGAAAATGATAAAAGAATTCTGACAGAATGACTTTTTGTCTAGTTGAATAATGTAATCTTTTCTGTGCTCATAAAAAAAGATTTCTCCATCCTAAGGCTATATTTTATAGTGTCGTTTTAGGTATTCATTGGGGTGGGGATACTTACTTCTACAGCTTTAAGGAATTAGATCTCATTGAGCTAGAAAAAAAATATCTGAAATAGATTAAATTATTTTTTGATTTGTGAAACCTAAAAAGTCCCCACTGTGGGTGAGTGGAGTCACATAATTTCAATGCTTTTGCCTGACTTTTTTCTCCTCTACATAAACGTTGTCCTTTGCTGATAGCACTACAGAAGTTCCTGTAGCAGAACAAAATCAGAGGGGTATACTCATGGAATTTTTTTTAGGTGAAAAGGTTTTTATTCTTAGATGTTTAGCTTGAGTTAATTATGGACATTTTCCTATACTTTAAGACTTTCTGAGAACAAAGACATTGGAAGAATGTAAAACATCATATATAGAGGTGTCATGAATGGCAGGGTGTCCTCAAAAGTAAGCCATTCTGCAACTAGTTTTACTTTCTTTCATGACAGTGGGGTCCTCTCTAAGTCTTTCTAACCTCACCTGTCTTAAGCCGGTTTGTTCAACTGACCAGGTACAGTAATGAGTTCAACCATGTCACCCCAAATTTTATATCTATCCAAAACTTGAGACTGACATTTATTTGGAAACTTGATCTTTATAGATGTAATTAAATTAAGATGAGGAAATAGTCATTAGGATTGGGCTTCAATCCAATAGCTGGTCCTCATGAGAAGAGGAGACAATGTGCAGAGGCACAGGAGAGAGCTATGTGAAGATGAAGGAGGCAGAGAAGGGTGTAAGGAAACGCAAGGCTTTCTGGAGAGAGACATGGGATGGATTTTCCCTCAAGTCTCCAGAAGGAAGCAACCCTGCCATGCCTTGACTTTGGACATTTGGCTTCCAGAACTGAGAGTAATTCCTATTGTTTTAGGTCACTCATTTTGTGATTACTTACTATGGCAGCCAGTGATAACCAACACACCTGGATGCTTGGCTAGCTCACAGTGCACCCGTCACACAGACATCCAAGTCAGACTGCGGACCAGGCTAAGGCTACTAGGTCCACCAGCAGGAACTCAATAGCATCTCTGTAAGGGAAAAAAAAATGCATCTTTATAATTTGAGGATGTAACTGACATGTCCAAGTTCATCCCTAGTAAGCAATGATTCAGACTCGTCACCTAATAAGGATCAGGACCAGAACATGGAATCTCAAAAGTGCCAGTGAATTCTACCACCTCAACAGCAAAAAGATGGCAAAGAAGTAGAAAAGCTCTTTAGGGAAGCTAACTTACCCCATAAGAGTTACCTTTGTTTAAGATGAAAATTGAAGTTAACTACATCCTTTCAATAGAAAGGGAATCCTGGTTACAAAATCCATCGGAAAGACTAGGAGAGCAGGATCTAGACCAGGATCCCATAACTGACTTCTAAAACAGTACATCTAAACACAACTAGCCTGCAAAGGAACCAGCCAGGACCAGAACAGGAAGACAGAGAGCAAGAAGCCTATTGACTCTGTATCTCACTGCCTGAGTCAATATCCAGGGAGCCTGAAGCCACTGCCTTACCTGCTGGTTATTGGGAACAAATAGCCTAGCTTCCTTTTGGTTGGAGAAAGCAAATACCAGAACCCTTAGCAGGACCAACAACCCAATTTGTTCAGCCCAGTGCAAATGGAAATGTAGAACTTTTAAAAATAATTAAGAGTCAGGACAATGAGAGCAGAACTATAAATCAAGCATGGGACCCTTCTAAGAATGGGGACAATAACTGTTTGCACAGTCCTTGAAGCTGGCCCCAACTCTTGGCTTCAGAGCTATGCCACATACTAATCGGCATCTATAAAATGGATGCATTCTGTACTATCACACATTCCTATTTATGCCAGTATGAGAATCTGTAAATCTGGTGGGGCCCCACAAAGAGAATCAGAAGAATGGCCTTCTTAGTATTCAGGGTCTACTATGAGGGAAGGACTTGGAAAGATGTGAAGTGAGCCAATCATTTGGGTCTTCACAAGTGTTCAAATTCAAGAGACAAAGATAACTTTTTGCAGGGCAATGTGTTCTCTTCTCACTTAGTGACCTGCCCTGCGCTGTGTTCACCATCCTTAACATACAACTACAGAATCACATGCATTTCTTCTCTATGTCAGGCAAGCGCTAGGTACTCTGAGTATGGCTCATCACATAAATGTCCCCCTGCTCTGCTGCTCCCAGGTAAACGTGACAGGAAGGTTTCATGGGGCGTGGGGTGAGAAATCCCAAGCTCCCAGGGGACAAGATGGATCATATCATGTAGGAATGTTGTAGGATGACACAGTAAGAGGAGGAATCCAGCACTGTCACCAAGGGAAGCCAGAGAAGCAGGGCTGAGCCTAGGAAGATAAGACCTGAATTATGGATTTTCCTCATGTGGATGAAAATTTAAAGTTAGTTAGCAAACAACTAAACAAGGCTATTTCAGGTTACCATCACAGGGAGCGGAGTCTCCCTATCTGTAAAATACATCTCTAAACCATTCTTTCCATGGAACACCATTTAATCCTTGCCAATACCTATCCCTCCACTGATCTCATTCCCTCTCACTGCCTTCACTCCATCCTCAACAACATAGCTGAAGAAACCCTTTTGAAAATGTACATCAGCTCACGCACATTCCCTGCCTAGATCCTTTCCATGGTTTTGCCTTGGCCTTGGAAAAATTCCAAACCTCCTCATCATTCCTGACAAGACCACACACCATCTGGTCTCTGCCTATTGCTCACCTTCCCCCACTTGCCCACTAAGCCACAAGAGTGTCCTCTCTGCTTTTTGGGAAATGCCAAGTTCCTGTTTATCTCAGTCTTTGAACTTAAGCTCTCCTAGCTCATTGCACAACCCACTCCTTCTCAACTCCCAATATTTAGCTGCAATGTCACCTTCTCACGATGGTCCCCTCTGATTATCCCACCTAAGACAGAATCCCCACCCCAGCCTGGGTCCTCTATATTGTATCACATTCCTCATTTCTCCTCAACCCCTTATCACAATCTAAAATTATCCTGTTTGCATGTTTATGTGTTTCTCTTTCCTATCCAGCAGGCTGGAGGTCTGTCTGTTGATTCAGTCCTTTGCCCCAGGTTCAGCACAGTGCCTGGCATATAGTACAAGCTTAAGACGTATTTCATGATGAGCTGATACACTGATACATTGGCAAATATCTATATATTTTAAAAAATTTAAAGCAAAAAATACATACATACATACATACACACACACACACACACACACACACACACACACACACACACATTCCCAAGGCCTGGGTCATTATCTCTCATTGAGGTTAAAAAACTTAAAAGCTGAGCATTACAGGCTGGGGCTGTAGCTCAGTGGCAGGGCACTTGCCTAGCATGTATGAGGCACTGGGTTAGACCCTCAGCACCACATAAAAATAAATAAACAAAATAGAGGTATTGTGTCCAACTACAACTAAAAAACAAATACACACACACAAAAAAAAACCTGAGCATTACAAGATAGTAGAATGAATCAGACACAACTTTTCTACGTCCATGCATGAATATATGACCAGTATAACTCCACATCATGTTCAACCATGAGAATGGGAGGCTATACTTCATGTATGTTTAGTAAGTCAAAATGCACTCTACTGTCATGTACAACCAAAAAGAACAAATAAATTTTTTAAAAAAACTGAGCATTATTTTGGATGGCTGGGGAGTTTGGGAAAATTAAAGCAGAGAATTCAAGGCAACAGGCAGTCATCAAATCACACAAGTCAGCTCTTCTGGAAAAAACTGCAGGCTGGCTTTGGGGTGAAAAGGCCAGGCCAAGTACTGTCCAGTAGTACAGATGATCTCACACTTGTTTACGGGGTTGCTCTGAGGTTGTGTTCTTCCTGTTCACACAGAGTGTGTTCTCGCAGCCAGATCATTTGCTCACTGAGAGCTGGAACCAGTCAGTCTTCCCCTGGTGCCCCTGGTAGCACCAGGGCTACTCCCTGCTTCTTCTGTAAGCTCTCTAGGAGGGAAAGGTGCTAAGACTGGCAAAGCTGCCGGACCTCAAGTTTCTTTTCAGCCTGACTTCCACCACCAGGTAGGGTAACCCACCACCCCAATTCCTTGGGACTAAGGAAGTGCCCTGATGCATAGCCTTCATTTTGAAAAACTCAGTCGCATTGCACAGGGCCATCAAAAAGACGGAATCCCATATCCTTAGTTTTGCTCCAAGCGTTGGGTACTGTTTGCTCCAGGCCATTTGTTTCTCCTAATCTGACTCATACCCAGGCCTCATTGTTCTCTTCTGCACCGTTGACTTTATTGTATTTCTCAATGCTTAGGCTCAGCCCTGCTTCTCTGGCTTCCCTTGGTGACAGTGCTGGATTCCTCCTCTTACTGTGTCATCCTACAACATTCCTACATGATATGATCCATCTTGTCCCCTGGGAGCTTGGGATTTCTCACCCCACGCCCCATGAAACCTTCCTGTCACGTTTACCTGGGAGCAGCAGAGCAGGGGGACATTTATGTGATGAGCCTTATCCTTAAATATGGTTATAATGTAACACTTCTGACTACACAGCTCAGAATAAGAAAGTCAAAGGATTCAGTGGTTGTCCGGTAACACAGAAGAGGAGTCTATAAGCTACAGTGTCTATAAGCTCTTCTGTCACATAGAAGAGGAGTCTATCAGCTTTTTCTGTAAAGGGACAGAGAGTCAATATTTTGGGCTTTGTGTACCACACAGTGGCTGTCATAACTAATCAGCCCTGATACTGTAGAATAAAAGGCAGCTACAGACAACATGGCAATAAACAGGTATGAGTGTGTGCTAATAAAAGCTTATCTATAATTATAGGCAGTGTGTCTAATTCAGCCCATGGACCATAATTTGTAAATTCCTGATATAGAACATCCTTCCAGATAATCTTGGATTTTTTTTTTCATTAAGCTTGCAAAAGTTTTCTTTGACCTCACCACTTAGATATGCCATAGCTTTACTTGCAATTTACACGCCTTCTTCATCACACTACATCATTAGCTCTTTTAATCAATTATCCTGTCATTCAGCTGATCTTACAGAAATCTTTGCCCAATAAAAATAAATTCTTGCATCAAGACATTGACATGGAAGGAAGGATCACATGGCATTTAATTTTAGGGGCATATTTAACACAAGTTGCAACATGAAATATATCCACGGAGTTGGGCGAGATGTTAGGGTAATTGATGTGATACAGGGTTGATGTTTTGTTAACTGGACTGCTAGATGCCTGAAGAAAACCTCCTCTGATGGGCAATAGTGTCCTCACTCTTTGTGAAGAGTTTTAGCTCTTAGCTCTGTCTGCTTTGTTTTTCACTAGAGTGTCAATCTGTGTTCAGGGCTCCAGAGCTCTGAGTACTTTGTGTAGAATCTTGCTTTCCTCATTTAAAAATTACCGAGTCCATCAGCATCTTCATAACATATTTAAAAATGTCTTGTGCTGTCCTTAGAATGTACTTTCATAGGAAGAAGGGGTAGAAAGAGGAGGAAAAAATCTCTAACATTCTAAACTGATTTTCGGGAATACATTCACAATGTGCATGTACCTGGAAACTGCTTCTATCCAATAAGAAACCTGGGAAGAGAGAAGGAAAACAGGATTGGGAAGACTATTTTAGCAAATTGTCCTTATGTGCATTTATCTGGTCCTAGAGGTGAGATGAGATTGAAACTAAGGACAGTAACAAACAGGGAACTGAAATATTATTGACCTGCTCCTACAAGCCATTGCTATTGGTGGAGTTACTGCAGAAGGAGAGTTCTCTTTAGCACGAGGCGGCTCCTGTGGGCTCATTGCTGAGCAGATACTGCTGAGCCCAGAAAACTGAGAGCCTTCACAAGTCAATTCCACACCCCCTCGAATTTGTGCTCGGTAGGGAGTCCTCGGCAGGAAATCCTCCATCTGTTTTCCTTTACTACAAGGAACTTCAGAGGATGAGTTCATTTCGCTTCAAACATCCTCATGTTGCTGTAAAACAGTACTGGGCTGAATGATGAGAAATGTCACCAGGAAAGCAGGAGGACACCTTCGAATGGAGACAGATAGTTACACCTCTGAATTACATTCTAGTTTCTAGACAGGGTTTATTTATTTTTTTTCTTTGTTGCTTACATTTCAATTTTGCTTTCTTTCCTTTCATTTTTTTTTTTAAGGACAGTCTTTTGTTTTTTATAACTTCCTCATAGAACTTGGATATTTGGAGAAATAGTACAAAAGGAAGATTTTACAATATTTGTCCTGTGGATTACTGGAGTGAAGCTTGAGGTCTAAAGGATTATAGCTAGATCAGTCTCTCTTTTTAAACAAAAACTCTTAATTTGAATTTCAGGATTGCTTTAAAAATATCACTGCAAAGTAAGTACTGTGATTTTTCTCTTTCTTTGCTTTTAATTCCCTAATAAGCATCTTTTTGCATATGGTAATCTCATTGAAGTTATTGGTTGGACTATAAGTAACATGATTTGCCGACCCATAAATTAATTATAAGATGAGATATTGAGTTTTTGCTCTTAATGCTGTTTAGCAGGTAGCAGGTAATATTTATAGTCATGTTTATATTTGTGTGTCAAGAATTATTTAATTTCATTAACATTTTGAGTGAATATCTTTTGCCTCATTTCCTCTAGTAATATAAACTATCTTTCAAATTGGAAAATTAGCAAGGGAAAAAAAATCTCTTTGGAAAACAACACCGTTGGCCCTAGCAAGCAGATCATACTGTCGATTTTTCTGGAATGTATTGGTAAATTGGCTGAAGAACTTTTTAAATCTAGAGAGTAAAATTAGCTTAAAATGTTACTCTTGTGAACTCCTTTTGAAAATGCCATTAAATCATATTGCAGACTTGGGGTCGGGGGAAATGCTCTTTGGCAAAGGGCACGGAAACATTAAAAATATTTCAACTGCTGTTACCTTTCTGCAGTGACACTATTAGTTTGAGCTGCAACTGTGCATGTTTTGGAGCCTCCTCAGGAATCTAGAGCTGTGATGCTGATCCATCTGGATGCAGTTAAACAGTGCACATTGATCAGGGAGGAGTCTAGAAGTGGCCAAACTGTGCTTTCCCCCCCACCCCCAGGCTCCTATCTTCTTCCACCCACCCCTCATCCCTTCCAACCTTATGTGGTAGCTGTAAATCCTGAAAGTGCTATTGGAAAGATGGCATTTCCCTTCCCAGCAGTCAGCCAGGGGAAGAGACAGCTGTGTGGATGTACTTTCTGGTTGCTTTCTGGGCAGCTTGGAACACAGGGTGATTTGTCTGTGCTTCCTCCACATCCCCTGTCGCACACTTTACCACCAAACCCTCATCTATACCACAGACCAGCTGGCCTGAAAGGACATATTCCAGAGAAAGATAATGGATGAAGTCCTCTTCCATAGATGTGTGGCATCCCTCCCTCCATCTTTCTGTAGTCTTTAAATTTGTCAACCTCGTTCTCTGAGAAACATGATTTCTATTCATCCTCTCTTGCCAAAGCCAAGTGCTCCCAGAACCAGCCTTGACTCTCTCTAGCCCTTTACTTAAAGATCATTATCTGCCAGGCCATCTGTTATTTTCACTTAGGAGAGAGTATTATTTCAGATCTGTGGGTGTCCTATAAATTTCCCCTCACATGTTATAGAGTAGCTAGATGTAGTCCAAGGGCAAAGGCCTGTGGCGAACAACAGGAATCTGTGCCCCACTTTTGCAAGCATTAGTGGCGATGGTGTAATCTTGGATGGCCATAACCACCACCCCCCACTAGAGGAGGGGGGAGAGTGATTTGGAAACTGTGAAAAATCAGACAAAATGAGAGTACAGACTTAACCATCCTGGATGGTTGTTGCTTTTACAGAAATTATCTGCTTCTGATTTAAATCCACAAGGATTTGTGCTTCTTTCTAAGGTGCATAGTGTTGCCCCAGCAACCCCTACTTATGGATGCTGGCTACCCACCTACAGTAGTTTGGGTGCTCCACCTTTACTAAGGAGAGTCATGAGGAGAGGAAGTTTGAGGCTGGTGTATGGCTCAGGAGTAGAGTGCTTGCTTAATGTGCCCAAGAATGGAAGACTTCCTACCCATCATGCCCCTCTTTCACAAGCTAAGAAAGTGCTCAGTAGAATTTACCTTTTGTAAGTGGCCTGTTGTGTGCTTGCTAGATGACAGTGAGTCTTGTGATTTCTCATTGTCCCCAACAGAAATTATATTGCTGAGTTTCCAAAGGCATCAGGCTCTCTCTGAACCATTGGGTTGCTTTCCTTTGTAAGGAGAATAGTTTGCACTGAGTAACTCTTCTATAAACCTGTGTTCTGGACAAATGTGAAGGGCCATATTGTATGTATCAGACAATGATAATGTCTAACAGGATCCACCAGATGAGATGATAAATATTTTATGACACCTATCACATTACAAGATGTAATGTGTGATATGTGTCATAAAATATTTATGACACCTATCACCTATCACCTGTGATACAGGTAAGGAAGCAGTTTAATTCAAATATGTTGATAGAGGAGGAACAAAAAAGATCTAAGAATGTTCCCATCAACTACTACCCTGTATTCTTCAGTGTTTATTGTCACTGTTGTTTATTTCCTAACTGCTCAGGCTGTAGATTGCCAGGCTCTTTCCATATTATTTTAATCTGTGGATAGCATTTCTGGCAGAAAATCAGCAGCCAGGAGTGGGTGGCAGGCTGGGACGAGGTGGAGTGGGAGGAGCAATTGAAACCTCAGCAATGAGTTTTTGTTGCTTGTATTGGAAATGGATTTCAGTTCTCTCTGCTCGGCATTAACTTCCATGTCAAGAGTGACTTCACCCCACACCATGTGTTTCTGTGCTTGGGTTTTATTAGAGTTATAGGGATAATTAATTCTTGTTGGCTAAAAACATAATTCTTGGAAGAAAACATCACATTAGTGAACAAATGTGTGTTAGTTGTTTATGTTGGGCCAGATTTTTAATTATCCACTCAGAGAATGGAATAAAGTCTTTCAAATTACCAAGAAGGGACCAGGGATCAGAATTTTTGCTGCCTTAAAACATAAATTTTAAGTAAAATTTACTGTAACATCTGCTCTTATAAAAAAAAAACTGTGTTAGTAAGTGATAAATAGTGGTAACTGGCCTATAAACAAGCGAGACAAGACATATCAAGATGAGACATGATATTATCAATGAACAGGTGAGTAAAAATTTATAAATTTGAAGATGGAAGTCATTGGTATTTCATAACAGTTTTCTTCATTTTAATATTTTTCTGGGTTATGGAAACATTTTCAGCTAATTTGCCACATTGGTTACATCATTGATTCAAAGTTTACTTATTGAATGCCCCTTAGGCCATTACTTTTGAAATGGTCCATAATTATAATTGAAAGTAAATGCATTGCTACAGGGTAAGTCTGTATTTTGAAGACAGCGTCCACAGAGACAGAAAAATTAAATTCAGAAATACTATATCTTTACAACTTTAGGTCCATAGAAATTTGAAACTAGAGTGGATTTTGAATCATCTCATCCAACCCCTCTATGTATGAGGAAACTGGAGGCAGTTAGGTAAAATGGTTTATACAATAGCACTAATTAGTTGCAGAACTAGAACAAGAATTCTAGCCTCTGACCTCCAAATCCAGTGACATTTTTATTTATTTATTTATTTATTTATTTTTGCTTTTTTACTTCTTATGTTTTAAAAGTATTATTGCTAGCCAGGTACAGTGGCACATACCTGTAATCCCAGCAATTTGGGAGGCTAAGGTAGGAGGATCACGAATACAAACCCAGTCTTAGCAACTTAATGAGGTCCTAAGCAACTCAGTGAGACCCTGTCTCTAATAAAATATTAAAAAAAGGAAGGGGACTGGGGATGTGGCTTGGTGGTTAAGTGCCCCTGGATTCAATCCCAGGTACAAAAAAAAAAAGTATTATTGCTTCTTACAGTGACTAAAAAATAATGTGGATATGGCCCCACAGTCATTCCATTTAATTCCTTTTTGGCCTTTTAAGTATTTTAATATAAACTATCAGACACACACACATACATACACACAAACACACACACACACACACACACACAATCATTTAATAGTTATCTGCAAACCAACCACCAAGATTAAAAATGTTATTTTGCCATCTTCAGTTTAGATAACTTGTAAAATAAAATAAAATGCATTATAAACACAACTGAAACACTACCCTTTTTTCTTTCCCCTCTTTTCCAAAATAACTACTATCCTGAAACTTCTGCATATCACTCCCATGTATATTTTGGGTATTTTGGTATTTTCACCATATGCATGTGTATGTGTGGTAGATACAGATTTGGCTACATCTCTGTGCGGTTATATCTATTTGTGATTACCTTCATGTTTTGTGTTTAGATTTTAAAATATATAAAGCATCTCCATATTCCTTGGTGACATTTTTTAAATTCAGCCTTGTTTGGGGAATGTATCCATGTTGCTACATAGGTAAGTATCTATTGTATTTTTTGCAACTTCAGGATAATATCATGTTGCATAAATAACTCAAGGTTGATTTATCGATTTTCCAACTGAGAGAAATTTGGATTATCCTTGCAGTTTTGCTATAGATGCTGCAACCGTGCCGAAGGGATTTCTATACATAACTTCTTACATGTGTGTTAAAATTTCCTGAGTTTCCTAGAAGTTGAATTATCTGGTTGTAGGGAATGCATGTGTTCCCTTTACTACATGATGCTAAATCACCCTACAAATAGTATTGGCTTACTCAACAATGAACATCGCTGAGCAGTTGTTCCAAAGTAGGGGTTGATAAGAATCACTTAGTAGGAAGCTTTTAAAAATTACCAATGCCTAAGTCCCACCCCACACCAATTAAATCAGAATCTTTGGGGATGGGAACTGATACTTGTTTTAAAGCTTCCCCCTGGTGATTCAAATGCACAATCAGTACAGCATCTGTTTCTCCATATCTTTTCCAATACTTGCTGTGTTCCGACATTATTTATTTATTTTTTTGCCAGTCCTCTCAGATGGTTTTTTATGCAGTTAATAATCTAGGATTACGAATTCATCTTCAAGGAAAACAACAACAAAAAAAATTGTAAAAATATGTAGCCAGAGTAGATAGAGCCAGCCCTAAAGACACATTTTGTCCTTTTTTTTTTTTTTTTTTTTTTTGATTTGTGTCCTAGGACAATTCTTAAGTTATTTTCTTGATTTGGGTTTCCTGAACCATATACATATTCTGGTTATAAATTCTGAGTAGACAATCTGTTTTCCCTTCACTTGGCATCTAGATAGAGATGGATGGGCATCATTGTTGTGTCCATCTTCTGGCCCCAACCTGTCTCCTGCTTCTACTTAGGCATTTGATTCTAAGCTTCTATGTTACTGAGACCCATAAGTTTGTTAAATGTAGATCAGTGTTTCTTTATTTTCTACCCATACTGACTTTTAGATCTCTGTGTCTCAGACTTAGAGAGGAGTCTCTCCCCCACCCCATCTTCTCTCTCTCTCTCTCTCTCTCTCTCTCTCTCTCTCTCTCTCTCTCTCTCTCTCTCTCTCATATTCTTTTATTTTAAATATTTTTTAGTTGTCAATGGACGTTTATTTTATTTACTTATATGTGGTGCTGAGGATCCAACCCAGTGCCTCACACATGCTAGGCAACTGCTCTACCACTGAGCCACACCCCCAGCCCTCTCTCATATTCTTGTTCTTGCTCTCTTTTTGCAAGCTTGGAATACATTTGAAAAAAATAACATCTTTTTATCTGTTATTTCTAAGTGTTCATAGTGGGAAAATTTTCAGGTTTTCCTGAGAGAAAAAATGCAGAAGAGAAGTTCTACTTTGACCTTTTTAATATTAAAAAAATAAAAGATCTAAGAATTTCACAAATCATATTCTCTGTGCCAAGTTTTCTTACCAGCTTTTATAGAAATTTAGGCTGTCCAAGAATCAGCTTGAAATTTATTAAACTAATGTAAACCTGAAATATTACTATATAGCCTCTAAGGAGGTACATGCCTTTGAACTTCTACAATAAATTCACTCACAGCTTGGTGGGTTGAGAATGATGGGGTACAGCATGGGGTAAGGCTATATGCCCTACTTTGAGAAAATTTAGGGAATGTACTATAGAGGACAAGTAGTATCTTCTGAAACACCGTAAACATTATTTGCTTTTCCTTATTGAGAGACTAGGACATATTTTTTAAAGGTTATAAGGAAAAGCCTGAAGCTCTTTCTAGCCCTAGAATTTTGTGATTTTTTAAAAACTGTTTTAGTTGTAGATGGACACAATATCTTTATTTTACTTATTTATTTTTATGTGGTGCTGAAGATCGAACCCAGTGCCTCATGTGCGCTAGGCAAACACTCTACGATTGAGCCACAACTCTAATCCAAAATTTTGTGATTTTTTTTTTTATCCTACCTTGGGACATTTTCCTGACAAATCTTCTTATAGACTGCATACAGCTTTATAACCAGATGCTGGATATCAGAGTTGTCCAATCTTCTCAAAACACATTCCATTTCTACTTGACATAGCACCCCAATAAGTCCATAGAAATAAAGGGACTATATTCAGTTTTTTCTACTGTTAATATTGTTCTTATCTGATACTCTACACATAATTTTTCTGTCAAAATTATGAAACCACCAATTATTTGTTAGTAAACTAATAAAATATCTGTTTGTTATTACCATATAAAACAATTGGTACATCTAACAAAACACTAATTGTTGAACACAATATATACTATGGAAAAAATGTTATTACTTATATTGAACATGCTATAATTTTGAGACATTTTGCCCTAAAATTCTGTTTGGAAACAAGAACTTAGGGGGAAGAAGTCAGTAATAAGTCACAATTAAAATTAAAAACAAAAAATTCATAAAAGTAAAGCACATATTCTTTCAACACTTGATACCCAGAGTTATTTCTAAAGATTTGGCATATTATTTTAAATTAAACATCTCAAACAGATCATTACAAAAATAAATCTATCTCTTTGCTGAATTTCATTCTGTGTTTGGATTGAGGTGGAGTCAGTTTTTAGCTGCATGATAAGAGGGCAGACGCTGAGTCTTTTTATTTTCTTAATTAAGAATTACCATTTCAAGCCCTTGTCAGTAGTTTACAATGGCAATAATTCCTCCCAAAACAGTTGTTACTCTAGATCCTAAGTGGTTTGCCAGAACATTAACCTCAACTTGACCTTTCATGTTTTTGAGGAGGGGTATATAAGGGTCAATAATCATTTCTAGAAAATTATCAGGCCTGGGCTGCACCCTGCATTGTATAATTTGCTTTAAAAAATAATATAATGTGTTTGTCATTTTAAATAACTGGGATCAGCAAGGCTAATGAAAATATTTAAATCCTTATCCGTTGGAATGAAAAGAGTTGGCTCCCGAAAGTGCTGACTTTAAAATTTTTGTTCTGCTTTTGTTGATTCCTTCTGCTGATGCACACGACCTACTGATGTGTGGCTTGGCATGTCATGGAGACCCATTCATCCATGTTATACAGGAAAGGGGCTTCCGGACCTCTACATGGACTGCAGCACATTCCTTTAGTTTTCTAACAAAGCTTTTAATGGGTGACTGTGACTAATGAGCATGGTGTCCCAGGAGAAATGGAGCATGGGCTTCCACTGCCCCTTCAGACAAGCTCCCAGCCCAGGGTTCATCTTGCTTGAACCAAGGAGAAGGCAAGACCAAAGGCTTGAGATGAACAATAAGTAATAGTTTCATTTTCCACCTTTATAAACTGGCATTAATAATTCTTACTTAAGCAATCAGAGCCAAGGCCCCCTGCTCTGGCCCTGGCCACTGAAGGCCATACATCCCTCTTCTTGAGAATCCAAGTTAACTCTAACTTAACCAAAGTACAAGCTGAGTTTATTTGCCTAAGCAGAGAAAACTTCTCCTCTTTGTGGAGGGTAGCAATCCTCTTCTGCCTGAGATCACGTGGGATGAGGCAAGGGCTGGAAGAGGCCACCCTGAGCTGGTGAGAAAGGGGCTAGACACCTACTATGTGCAGAAAATGCTGATGCAAAGAGTTCCTCTCTGAGATTTTTCTCATTTTTGGTTTTGAATTTATACTTTCAATTATGCACCTTGCTACAGTGCAACAGAGAAATAAGTGGGGATAATAAAGGAAATGCAGGACAAAGAGCTCCTAATTGTTGCCTATTAGTTATTATATCAAGAACACTAGGTAAATAAGGTCATTAAAATCAGTATGTTCCTAGGGCCGAGGGAAGGGGTGTTCTCATTCCCTAGGATCTCAGCATTAGTGTTTGAAAGGACACAGACAGGTCTCATTTGGTCATTGGTATATTATAGACTTCATATTTCTAAGTGATATGAGTATGAATACAATAAAAAGAATTTAAATGTCTTTAAAGTATGCAATTAATTTTTAATTCTGAAATTGTTATAGCCCATCACAATGGAGGACTCTTCCTCACTCCCATTGCTGATCTTGCTTTTAAACAGCCTTGGTTGAACATATGACTCTATTACCTCTTGTTCTATGTATCTGTATCCTATCTCACTTTACAATTCCCTGTTTCCAGTCCTGGAAACTGGATTTGAACTTCCTTTCATCCTATCCAGTGTGTGTTGGCCATCCAGTTCTCAGTGTCATAGACCTCTTTTCCTTCTGTTGTGACATTCCATTGGCTCCCTATTCTCTGGTGAAGATGCATGACTTCAGGCTTCACGTGTCTCTCATGATCAAGATCCAGGTTCATGATCACAGACCTCCTATCTCTGCCTATACACCCTGTCCCATGTTACCTTTGACCCCCCACTGCCTCCTTCCTCCCCTTTAATAAGACTGTAATCCTTAGCATCTGCACACTATTTGGACAACTTGTTGATAATTCTCTCCTGCTGTCTCTTACAGACATTTTTAAGAAGTTTCTATTCACATCCCTTACTTTTTCAGTGTACAAGTTACAACTCAACCTTTCAAAAGAAACTTTCCAGATTGGAGATATTGGGCTATTTGAAGTTTCACTAGCTTATGATATAAGCTCAAAAGCTCACATTTTCTACATAAAAACATGTATAATTTGCAAGTTTTGGAAAAGGAAAATTTCACTATTCTTCTGGACCAACTTATAGGCTATTTTAAGGCAGGAATCTGGTTTTGTGTCCTGTAGCATCTTGTGTGAATCCCTGAACTCTTAACTTGTGTAATGTTGACAGTTAATGATGGTGGCAGTATCCAACTCCCTGTGTAAAATAAACTTCTAGAAAAATGAGCCTAGAACACAGAGTTAGTCGAGTACCATGGAGTTCCCATACTATACTTGAGGAACAGAAAATCATAAAGAAATAATTATCCAAGGAGGCACCCCAAACAGATAAGCCATCCAGCTGCTCATAAAATGAGAACAATACCAATTGGAATTACCTTGGAGTATACCTAGAGATGGGCATATAGAGAGTTCTCAATAATATTAAATTGACCATGACTATTATGTTTTCAATTCCATATGATCAACCATAATCATAACTTATTCAGCAATTTCTGCATCAAATCTACAGTTATTTTATGATTACCTCAAGATTCCAAAGGACATTATAAATCGGTGCAATAAGGGGACTCCTTAAACTGAGTCCTTTAATCTACAAGTACAAGCTTGTCTCTTCCCTTGATATGTCATAACAAATTAAAGACTGTCAAAACTCATAAGACAGTGATAACACTTCCTCCTCATGGAAGAATAAGTTTTATGTCTTTAGTTACTCCATGACTGATTTAGTTAAAATATAAAGAATTATTATAATTCAGTGTTGTCGAGTATTTGAAACAGTAGTGGAAAACATGAAATTCCCTTCCTTATATCTTATTGAAAATAGGATTACCATGCTGATATCCAAGGCAGATTCGAAAACTATTTTAAGCTGTACAGATGTAGCACTTTGCACTCATCAATAATAGTTCCTCTGTTCTTTGATTGCTTGGTGTTTCTTCTAAGATATTTATAACTCCGGAATACTGAAACAAATATGTTCAAATTCAACCTGGGAGTTTCAACCAGCATCTCTTTCACCAAAGACATTTACCAACCCTGTGTTATTTAAAGGCCAAATGGAACTGTTATGGTAAAAATCTGGAAAGAATGTCAGAATGAACACAGTACAGAGAACACATTTTCACAGAAATCATGATTCCCAGTCTTATAATTTAATTTGCATGGTTGAATGAACTTGTCTTTCTCCTACTCCAAAAATACAGCCTAATACTCATAAACTGCAGTCCTTCAGAAAAGCAGCTCAGTCCCTAACTTAGCATCCCATAATTATGCCCATTCTGTACCTTCATACCCAATAATTTTTTAATTAAAAATAAATTTTAGGTCTCCAGGCCTGAGGAAATGATGGGAAAAGGAAAGAATTTCTCTACATTTCTTTCACCTAAAAATGAAATCACTTAAGCTAAAAGGAGCAATGAGACTCATATTTTGGGTAAGGGTATGTGAACTGTCACAGGAAAGAATAGATCATGTTATATGAAACCTTACGAAATATATTTTTGGCGTTTTTCTCAAGGAGGTTATGAAAAAAGTTTCTAGGAGAATTTCCTTAGCTTGCTTTTAGAAGTATATTATTAGAATCTGGCCCTCTGTGTTGTCAGTCATAGCTGTAATACTCCACATCTCAGTGGCTTCTCACTTGAAAGGTGTGGTTCTGACTCACAACACAACCCAGTGGTATTAGGATGAGGACAGCATGAGGCTCTGTACTAAGTAAGCCCTCACTTGGAGACTTACAATATATGGCTTTGCTATTTCTAGGGCCTGTCCTTCTCGGCTTTCAGCCCATGGAGGACTGTCTTATTCAGCAATTTCTGCATCAAATCTACAGGATGTCTTCTGGGGCCTTATTAAAAGTAGTATATGTCATTTCTGCCCCCAACCCATTGTCTAGAGCTCAGTCATATAGTCCTACTTAACTGCAAGAGAGACTAGTAAATGTAACCAGACTTCCTATAAGAGGAAAAGGAAATCAATATGATGAGCACAGAGCAGTCGCCTCGTCATCAATAATTTTGAATTGGGATTAAAAAAGAAGGTGTGTGAAAATACCTTCTTGGTTGGTTTTGAATGTTAGTAACTATAAGAAAATAAAAGACTAAGTATGTCCCTTCTAAGGAGCTCTAGTTATAGATTTCCTATTAAGGAAAACACTCCATTTTTAAAAAATTTTTTATTCTAATTAGCTATACATGACAGAATGGATGTTGACCCCTCAGACATAAATGGAGTATAACTGCTCATTCTTCTGGTTGTACATGATGCAGAGTTGCACAGGTCATGTAGTCATCCATGACATAGGGTAATAATGTCTGATTCATTCTACTATCATTCCTACCCCCATACTCCCTCCCCTCTGTTCACTCACCTCTGCCTAATACAAAAACAACCTCTATTCTCCCTCCCCGCTTATTGTGAATTAGTGAACTCAATTTTAGATGTTGTGAAGGGTGTGAGATGAATCCGACATCATCCTTGCCCTCAGGAAGTATAGGGTCTTCTAAAGAAGCAGGCTTTCTTCCATGACTGTTGTCTAGCTGTGTTACAAGATGTTCAACTGGGAATTTCTACCAAGTCATCTAGCTGTAGTGGATACAAAATTCCAAAGTAATATACCAGGTCTATGTGGGAATTTCCAAAGGAAAATCAAGAATAGGTTCTATAAGCTAACCATTTGTCAGCCACCAAGAGGACATAAAAGGTTCACCTCAGCAGAGAAAAGCTGAGGTGGATGGCCGGGAACCCAGGTTGTGAGAAAGAAGCAACCGGCAGGATTCCAGCTGCTTTCCTTGAGTCAACAAATGAGAAGAGCGGGAGAGTCTGTGGAGAACCTACAAAAGTGATCTTTGAGAGAAATGATCAACTCTATATATTGGCTCCACTCTTTTCTGTGTCAAAAAAATAATGTTCCTGCTGTTGAAGTCAGCTTTGTGTCACTGTGACCAAAAGACCTGACAAGAACAATGTAGAAAAGAAAGTTTATTTTGGCTCATGGCTTCCGCAGTTCAGTCCATGGTCAGCCAACTCCATAACTCTGTACCCAAGGTGAGGCAGAACATCATGACAGAAGGGCATGGTTGGGGGGGAGTCACCAGGAAGCGAGACAGCTTCTTCCACCAAGGACAAAATATGAACCCCAAAGACATCCCTGACAGTGACCTCCTCCATCCGCAACACCCTGTCTGCCTACAGTTACCACCCAGTTAATCCATATCAGTGGCTTAATCCACTGATTAGGTTTTATCTCTCCTAATCTAATCATTTCATCCCTGAAAATTCTTGCACTGTTTCACACATGAGCTTTTGGGGGACACCTCATATCTAAGTAGTAACACTGCTCTTTGAGGTGAAGGAGGTTGATCAGAAACAGCAGTTAGTGAGTGGAGGAGGACAGAAGTGAAAGAGATAAAGGAAGCCGGACCCACTCTGTGTTTTGAAGACAGCAGTTTACCTTGCAGGCAGCCTCTGCTTACCATGGTAAAGAAATGCTACCTGTAAGTGATAATTCAAGTGTTGGTGAATATTGGCCTGTGTATTTTTATTTCTGGATTGAGATAGTATTTTGTAACCTACTATGAACATGGAACTTTATCTTAAGAAGGAGTGATCAGAAAATCATGGTTTGGATTAACTTTTCATGAGGGGTGAAGGAAGAGCTAACCACTTAGATTAGGCTCAGAGGGACAGTAACAGAGAAAATTCAAAGATCTTTTATGACAGAGCTGACAGAGTTGATTTGCTCATTTACATTTGAACTCTGGAGAAAGCGCCCCAGGAGAAGTACAAATAAAGTGCTCTAAGAAGTCAAAGAGTAGGCCTGCTTCTAGCTAGACTGGAAGTTTGCATAAGGAGAAAGGCTTTTTAGAGATGTGGATATACCAGATAACAAAGATAAAGTGATTTGGATGGTCAGAGATTTGGGAGGGCTTGGGAGAGGGTAGGTGGTCAATGGAGCACTGTTAAAGGCATTTCTAGCAGAACAAACATGAAGGAGATTTAAAAAAAAAAAAAAGCATAGCAGATGCATAAAGAAAAGCAATTAGTTCCATTTGACTGAAGCCAAGCATGGGGCAATAATGGAAAATAAGGTGGAGAGCATTGGCTTCCAGACTGGGCAATAGGATTAAAGCATGTTTGAAACTCTAACAGGGGGTCTGCAGAAAAGACAGGTGTCAGGACCCAGGCAGGTAATCAAAGCAAAAGGAGGAGCCTTAGAATTTGGCTGACCTTCATGGCAAGTGGACAGTGTCTGCCTTACAGTGTCCCATGAGGTATGTGGCATTAATTTTACTAGATCAGGTTTGTATCCAATGGGGCAGGTCTAATGTGATAAGTAGAAAGTGAAAATAAAGAATTGTAGGTAGTGGGAGGATAAATTCAGTTAGCCATGCTTGTAGATAATGTTGTCCACTTTGACTATAGGTGGAAATGAATTCTATCTAGGCAGGAAAAGTTTCTTTGAACTGTGGCCTCTGCTAAGTAATTTGTCTTTTCTAAACTATTTCTTCATCTGTGAAGTGGTAATAATAATATATAATAAAACAATCCACATACAGGTCATCTAGCAAGGCTCCTGGCACATATTTGGGGACCAGAAAACTAATGCCCAATTCTAAGTGGGGTGCAATTCAAGTTATAGTCCCTGTCTCAGCGAAGCCTCCAGAGGAAAAATCAGGAAGCTGGAGCAGATGCTGTTTCTGGACTAAGCGCCACTAGGAGTTGAGGAAGGGCTTTAGGTCAGTGGGTGGTAGATCCCCAAAGACTGAATTTAGGACAAGAAATGCCCAGCCTTATGTTGAGCCTGAGTCTGCTGGCCTGGGCAGGACTGGCTCAGGGACTGGATAGGGGCTCCATTATAGATCACACACACTTAATAGCTAACTTGCTCAGGGAAGCAGAAATAAAATGGATAATGGGGAGGAGGTCTGTCAACCAAAGGATTTGAATGTTATCTCAGTACAGTGGAGGACAGAGCTGGAGCAGGGGACAGACCTCAGACCTCACAAACCCCTGCAGTGATGAGGGCTGCCAAAGTCACAGGTGGGGGCAGCCCAGATAGTGAAAAAGCCTGACTCAGCCCAAAAGCAGAAAGGAACGGTGAGAGCCAGAAGAGGAGCTATGGTCACAGGTCCATGGCAAAGCTTTCTGAGCCTGGGTTTCTCCATCCATCAAATGGGTTTCAAGTGATACCTACCATACCCGCAGAGTGAGCTGAAATCTCAAGGGTCAAAACTGCAGTCAAAACATCAAAGTAAATAAGTCTTTCTGCAGTCAGTATTGACCTTAGGACAGCATCCCATTGATACCATGAGGCTGTAGCCCTTCCATGCTTCTTCCGTGGTATAGAGCTTCTTTGACTTAGGATGGTCCACTTTGTGATTTTTCAACTTTATAATGGTGCAAGCGATACTTATTCAGCACAGAACGTACTTTGTGTTTTGAATTTGGATATCTTCCAGGGCTAGTGACTTGCGGTATGATACCCTGCAGTGATGCTAGACAGCGGCCGCAAAACAGCTTCCGGTCAGCCACCAATCACAAGGGGAAAGAGGCATACTCTAAGTATGTGTTATTAAGCTAGGACCTTTGGTAGGTTAGGGGCATTCAGTGCATATTCAACTTAACAGTGTTTTCTGTTTACAGCTACATTTCAGATGTTGAAATGTAACACCATGGTAAATTGAGCATCTGTATTTAGCTTGGACACAATTTTAATATATTTGATATTCTGGTTACACTTCCCAGAGACATGAAGTTGCAAATAAAGAGGGGGCACTGGAATATGAGATTCATGCTTGTGAATAGACAACAAGCAGGAATAAAGAGCCCACTACAAGAAGGAGAAAAAAAGTCAACACAGAAATTATTTTCCAAATGACAATACAGAGCCAGCCATTCAGTGTAGGGACAAAGAAAATGCACATCTTCATATGCTCTGAGTATCTCTCCATATTTTTGAGATATGTTTCTCAATTTTCCAAACATAATGAGTAATTGATGTTTACAAGGATCGTTCTGAGTCATCAAGAAATGAATGAACTGTGTCCAGAATCCTCTATTTTAAATAGAGCCAGGAGGGGAGAGAAATACATTGTTGAGCTCTATTCAAATTTATAAAATTGGGGTTTTCCAAAGGGATAAGTGTTTGTTATGTAAACATTCATTTATCCAATATTTGTCTTTCAGAGGTTATATTATTATTATTTTAGTAATAGGAATATAAAATATGAAGACTATTTTAAGGAGGGGCAGATATACCAAAATATAGTCAAATGAACAGTCTATAATGAAGACTGCAAATTTACACTGATAATCCAGGCTTTGCTGAAATATTTTTGTAATTGATATGAATAGTCTGTGTAGCCTTTTTCAGTGTGTTTACAATGATATAAAGCAACAGCTTCCTTACTTTAGAATCTCACCTAATTATTTGCAAAGAAAACTGCCACCACTCAATAGCAATATATTCTGAGCCTAATTCTTCCAAGAAACAGTGACTGAGCATAAGTCAAGGCAGGGAGACATTGGCCTTGGAAATTAGCTCAAAGTATAGTTAAATGCCCATATTATTTAAAAGACTTGTTCTTTTCGACTGCTTACCAAAAAAAAGAAAAAAGAAAAACCACTAATCCTATCTTAAAGGTCTTAAAGGTCAAAATGTTGGAAACGTTGAAAAGAGTTTTTTTTTAATGCACTATAATTTCTGGTGTTCGTGTCCAAAGTGTAATATCAAAGGCAACTTGAATGATAATAGCATCATTAAAATAAAATAACCCTTTGAAGGGGACAGTGCTCATTTAGTATGCAAGTTCTGGCATATTTGTTTAAAAGATTCATCCCATGGAGTGGCATGTGAGAGAGCACTAGCAATTATTAATCCCTTTTCAAAAGTAAAAACGTCCTCATCATCAGACTGCAGGCTACCAGGTCCCTTTGTAGCAAGGTTTTCATGGCTGTTGTTAGGATCCCTAGTTCTCTCTGCCCTAGGCAGCATGCATTGTGAGGGCTGAATCCTGCCACGTCCTACTGACTGCAGTAGGTGTGTTATTACCAGCTCAAAGCCAGATGTCTGGGCTTGTAGCAGAGATCCATAAGCCCTCAGGAAGGGACTTCCTCATGGTGATTCACAGCAGAGAATGACATTTTGCAAACAACATTTTCTTCTGCCACACCTACACTTTCTCTGAAAGATCACATAACACTTGAGCAAACCTGCTTTTCTTGAGATTCCTAGCACCAGTAAGGTGGCCAACAGCCAAAACTTTTTGCCTAGACTTTGTTTTTTTTTAAATCATCATGACGTGAGTTCATTTTTTGCATGTATTTTTAAAAATAGAGCCAAATTATATTATTAGATAAAGTATCTTAAGCCATTTATAACTCTACCAGGGTGTGCTAAGCCTGAACTTAAAAACAGTAAAGAAGGGATGTTTTATTTAGAAGGTTTCAACATCCTCTTGAAGACTAAGCATTGGATCTACTTGTTTAATCTCCTTTAAAACTGATGTCATGACATTTTATTCAATCATTTTCTGTACATGTTCTTAAAAAGGGGGTTGATGTGTCCACTCATATTCAGCAGTTCTTTCAAATACACAAATGAATGCCATTGAGTTTTTTAAGTGCAAAAAAACATTGTTTTGCTTTAAATTATGGCAGTAAACAACATGTTTAAATACTATATAGCTACAAAAAAGATTTTCAAATATAAAAATAATATGTTCTTAATGCCCATTTTTAAAAAATAGAAAGGAATTAAGAAGAAAAATGCAAGACAAGCACTGTTTATGTAATAGGAAGGTCAGTCTCAACTCTGGCCAGGCCAGTTTTCTTCTGTACTACTGGTTCATGTGATTGTTTTCTTTTTTAATGTACTTGCCTTCTTTATGTAAATAATCAGACTATTTTTTTCTTAAGAGTAAATGTTTTCATGTTACCATTAGCTATTTAGAGATGCAATGTTAATGCCTCATATAGTTTTTCATAAAGTGTTTCTTTTTAAATATATTTTTTAGTTGTTGATGGATATTTATTATTTTATTCATTTATTTATATGTGGTGTTGAGAATCGAACCCAGTGCCCCACACATGCCAGGCAAGTGCTCTACCACTCAGCCACAACCCCAACCCCGATAAAATGCATGTTGCACAATGTACTTTGCTAATTTCCTGTGGTCTTGTGTTTATGTTAAAAACACACGCATTTCACTGGATGGCTATATATCACCACCTCCCTGTATTTGGAATTATTCCCTTGAGATATATTTCCAGAAATGTTCCCAGTCAAAATGTAATTACATTTTTAAGAATCTTCTCATATATTACAAATTGGGTGTCCAAAACTTCTATGTTTGTTTTTCTCAAACTATTTTACACCTTTGTATCAAGGGCCTCAGTGTCGTGAAGTTTTATCCCTTTTTAAGCTCTTCTGTGAGTGACATCATGGTCCTAATTCAAACTGCTTTTCTTAGTAATGTTGAATTTTTTCCATTCTAAATTTTTACAAATATAAGAAGTATCTGTTTATATCCTTTATTTATCTACTTATGGTCTGAATGCTTTCTTAAAATTTATATGACCATAAATTAATAATATTAAACCTATGTCCTCTTTGTGAGAATTTTTTTCCAAAATATTTTGTCTTTCACTTCATTTTAATAATCTCTATGAGTTTTTGTACTTTAAATGGCAAATGATGATTATTGTTATCACTCCTGAGCTTAGGAAATTGTCTCCTGTAGAGGTTTAGTAATATTTACTTGTATTTGTCTCATTTATTGACTGTTTCTATTTTTAAATATATTATATCTACTTGGAATTTGATTGTGGTATATGACATGTAATTATAAATTTTTTTTTTACATTCAGCTAAGCCATTGCTCCAAAACAATTCACTTTGTCCTTATTGTTTTGTGACATTGCTTTTTTGTATATTGATTTCTCATATTTCATAGATTTTGTTTGGAATTACCTATGCTGTCATGTTCATCTGAATGCTTTTTTATGTCAGTGCCAAAATATTTTAAGTATTGTGCCTTGATACTATGTCTTAATATTGGTTAAGGTTTGTCTGCTTCACTCTTAATCTTTTTTAGTACTTTTTCAATCAATTACATAGGGTTAAGAACACAGATCTTGTATTTCTAATCTATTGGGGCTATAGAGGCTTTTCCACTAATGGACTCCAAGATCTAGAGCAACTTAAGGGTTTTAACTTGGCCTTAGTTTCTGCATCTGTAAAGTGGAGGTGGTAGCAATAATGCCCAGATCATAGGCTTGTTTGAGGATCACATGAGGTCTTGTGTGTATAAATTACTACAGATCGTGTTTGACACACAGTGGGCAGTCAATGAATGTTGGCTGTTAAAATTTGCAAACAGTAATCGTTTGACTCCTGTTCAAGCTTTCTATCTCATTTCTGTGTTGTATTTTTTTGTTGCATTGCCCAGAACTTCTAAAACAATGTGCAATGATAAATATAGTGCAAATCCCATTCTGGTTATGGTGGAGCAAAGACATTCTGTCTCTCTCACTGAACGCAGCTATAAAACCTAGACAGAATGCATGAAACAGCACTGGGAAAATGAAAAGTCCTCTGGGAGAGAAGACAAAAATTCTGACTATCCCTGAAACAGCAGTGAATATAACCTTGTTTGCTTCCTCCAGTGTCTCTCCTCCTGAGCCCAACAAAACTCTCAATCTAGATGTGGGCACTGGTGCCAAAAGGGACACCAAAAAGAGAATCAAAGAACAAAAAAGTATCCCTTCATATGCAGAGAGAGCAATTCTCTCTTTTTCTTTCCACTTCTCTGTACTCTTGCATCCAAACCCCTAAATAGCCTCACAATGGCCATAGCAACAATGGAACTAGCAGGAGTCTAAAACTCTTGATTTGGGGAAATTTTTCTCTTCAATCATAGGAACCATGCTTCTAAGTCTGGGACAAATATCTATTGGTTTTACTCTATGTCTTCCTACCACTCAGACTGGGACACAGAGTAGTCCCAGGAAGTATACCATAGCAGCAGGATAAATAGAGTTTCAGAATTCTTGGAAAGTCTCAGGGAACCACAAAGTACCATGGCACAGAGATATTGTATAAATAGAGGAATTTGGGAAAGCAACCATTCATGTTGTTTATGAACTCCTGGGCTCACCTCTAAAACTGTATGTGTATGGTGCTGAACCTACACAGCATACATCAATTATTGAGAACTGAATGAAAAGTAAGTATGCATGTCCCACATTAGAATGTAGAAGGGGGCATGTGCAGGACAGATCTAAATTGCACTGCAAAGACTTTGAAAATTAAATTTATTTTGCAATCACAATCCACAGGAGTTTTCTCAGAACAGGCAGCCTTGACCCAATAACAGGCAGCCTTGACCCAGGTCAATTGCCTAACAAAGGAAAAAGATTAGCACTTTCCATAAAAGTCAGAGAAAGACCATGGCCTCATAACCCAACATTCAAAACCTGTAGGATAACATTCAAAAGTCCTCACCAGACAAAAGACAATCAACTAAAAATATTACTGTGATAACACAGATTGGAATTATTTAGTGAAGATTTAGAGTATCTTTTATAAAAAGAGCCCCAAGCAAGCACAAACTCTGGAAGCAAATAAGTAATAGGAAAGTCTCCAAACACTTGAAAATCTAACTATTTATAAAATCAAAGAGGATGTCTCAAGAGCATTTTAAAATATTTTAAACTGAACGAAAATGAAAATAACCCCAAATTTGTGAGATTCCACTAAAGGAGTGATTGAAATTATATGCTTATTTTAGAAAAAGATGAAATATCTCAAATAAGTAATCTAAACTTCTGCCTCAAGGAGCTATAAAAAGAGACAGGTATGGTGATGTACATCTATAATCCTAGCAACTCAGGAGCCTGAGTCAGGAAGATTGCAAGTTGGAGGCCAGCCTCAGCAACTTAGTGAAACCCTATCTCAAAAAATAAAGAACTGGAGATATAGCTCAGAGGTGAAGTGTCTATGTGAGAGACCACTTCTTACTCATTCAACGAGACTAGCATTATTCTACTAGCAAAACCAAAGACATTACAATGACTGAAATTTACAGAGCAAGAGCCTTCATGAGCACAAATCTAAGAATTCTCAATAAAATCCTAGAAGATTCAATGCAACCACACATAAAAATGGAATAACAGAACACAACAAAGTAGTTTTTATCCTGGGAAAGCCAGGTATATTCAATATTTGAAAATCAGATTATTTTACAATATTGACAATCTAAAAATGAAAAACCAGATGATCACCTACATAAATACAGAAAAATCATTTGACAAAATTCAGCATCTGTTTCTCATAAAACTCACAACTTAGAAATTGAAGGCAGCTTCCTCAAACTGACAAAATATCTTAAGCATCCTACAGCAAAGACACCTAATGGAGAAAGGCTGCTGACTTTCCTCTAAAATCAAGATCAAGGCAAAGATGGTCACTCCTACTGGGATTAAGCATAATACTAGGGCAGGAAAAAGAAAAAAAAACATTCCAATGAAAAAGGAAGGAATAAAACTTTCCCTCTTTATAGATGACATGATCACTTACACAGAAAATCACAAAGAATCTACAAAATAACTCCTACTACATGAGTTAAGTAAGGTTACACAATACAAAGCCAAGGCACGTTCCCCACCAAAAATCAATTGTACACTGAAATGATAGCAAGTAAATGCTTTAGTACTATTTTCAATAGCTACAAAAAAGGTAGAATGCTTAGATGTAAATCTAACAAAACATAGACTACCTCTACTTTCCCCCATCCTCTTTCTTCTACTCATTTACTCTGAAAAGTTATTTTTAATCTCTTATCCACTCGACATTTAAAATTTATTTTTCATCTGAGATATTTGTGGTTTAAAATTTTTACTAAAAATTTCTACCCCAATTTTTAAAATCCCTTCAAAGAAATCAGCTAGTTCGTTTCTCAGAATGATTGCCTTAAAGTCAGAAAAGTTCTGTAGAGTCTAAAAGCCAATTCTGACTCTCCGTGACAATGCTGAGCCAGAGACAAAAGCAATTCAAAGGAAGCCAGATACACCCCAAACCAAGTCCTCTAGCTAGAACACACCTTCAGAGAGCTTTAGAACACCATCCCCCACGAAATACCTGAAATTTGAGTTCATAGACTCGACAGAAAATCATCTCATTTATATTATAATAATTTGAATTTCACTCAGTCATGAACTGACCCTGTCTCCTTCCAAAAGAACTTTCCTGTGCGATTCTGCAGCAAGCAGGCAGGATTAGTGTTCAACAATAATGGAAATTCTCCGAATTTGAATGGGATATTCTTTGACCCAGAAATTCTGTGTGCTTTTCCAGTGGATAGCTTCATTCCCAGATAATCTTTGTAAGTTGCAAAGAGTGTGGTAGCATTGTTCTCAACCCAGAGATGATCGCAATTGGGCATGGTCAGATCATGACTCCTGAGTGGGTATTTCCACTGAATTGTGAGTCCAGTCACTGGATGGAACAGCTGTGATCTAATTACATTCAACCGCTGTTCTTTTGCAAACACATTTCTCAGGCTTGTCAAACTCGTGATGTCAAAGAGACATAGATAATAAAAACAAATTGAATCGAGTCCCTATTTTGGGATCATTTAGAATGAGCCAGATCAACATGAACACATAGTACCAGTTTATAGACTTCCTATATGTGTTTATAAAAATGTTATTTTTAATTGACTTATTAAAATTTAGAACTAAATAGCCCAAAAAACTATGGGAATATAAATAATGATCAGATTTGTAGGCTTTTTTTTTTTTGGAGGATATATTTAACTCACAAGTTAGCTGAATCATGGAAACTTAGCATTACATACATCCTTATGTCCCTGGGAAAACAAATTTAAGTTTCAGACACAAAATAGTAGACATCCATCCAGGCAGCCAGAGAAAGGACTCTTCTCCATCTTAGTGGTTTATACAGTGGGAAGACTACACATTTCCTAAGGATATTAACAAAATAGAAACATTAAGACCTCTTTTTGAAATAATCTGACATAAGTATTTTACATGAGTACTTACATTTGATACTAAACATTCAAGGCATTCATAGTGAAAATCAGAATTCGTTGAACTTCCTTAACTAAGCTTAGTGTTACTTTTATGTTGAAGTGTATCTAGAAATCACTAGGGCCCTTGATTCTCTTCATCAGGCCCTGGGTCCCCAACCCTGTCCCCCTCACTTCCTCCTCAGTTCCCACTAAATTTAACCGCAGCCGTGGAACCTGAATGGGGAGAGTCATTTCCTCAGGGGGCTACAAAAGTGTGGAGGGCTACCGCAGAGATGGGTTTGATGACAAAGAGTGGCAGGGTCTGGGAAAGTTTTTCCTTGCAGTATTTCAGGTCCCTGGTATTTGTCTGGATTCCAATGGCGGTAGCAATAGTGGGGCATCGGTTGGTTCTTCATGAGCTTCCATAGTAGAAATCAAAGGTCGTGCCTTCCTAAACATCATATATTTTGTGAACTCCAGGGCATCTCATAAAGCAGGAGGGTAGGAACTGTGTTGCGTTATTGTGTTTTATGTAAATGGAGGACATTCCATCATGAGAAAGGTCTTCACTGTGGGAAGACCAAATGACAGAGTGAAATTGAATACAAGTGATCTTAAAAGGTACAAGGAATGGGAACCCAAGAGAAGCTGCATGAGTTTTGAGGGAGAAGCATGAATCTTTGTTCAAGATTGAAGATTTGAACTAGAAATTGACAAGGAGCAAATTGGATTCAGATATTGAATTAAAAACCGAGGTTTGAACTGGGGAGTGATTTGGTTAGAAAAAGTGTGAGAGAGAGAGAATTCATTAACTATATTGAAATTAAAATTTGGTGAAAATGAATATTCTCCCATTTCTCATGGCTGAGATAGATTACCTGCCAAACATGAAATTTTCCACCAGGACCAAGTAGAACCTATGTATACGCGTTGCTTCTCTTATCTAGACAGTTGTGGTCTAATAGGAATAAATTGTAAGCCACATCTGTAATTAAACTTTTCTAGCATCAACATTAAAAATTACAGAGAAATAGATAAGGTTAATTTCAATAGTATATTTTATTTAACCGAATTTCTTATGGTCTGAGTGTTTGTGTGCCTCAAATTCCTTATTTTAAAATTTAATTATCCTTGTGAGTACTGGGAGGTGATTAGGTCGTGAGGTTAGAGTCCTCAGAAATGGGATTAGTGCCCCAGAGAGCTGCCTTGTCCCCTCCACCCTTTGAGGACCCATGGAGAGGGTATCATCTATAAAACTAGGAAAGAAGCCATCATGAGAGACTGAAACTGCACATTTCTTAATCTTGGACTTCCCAGTCTCTAGAAGTGGGAGACATAAGTTGTTTATAAACCACTCAGTCCATGGCATGTTTTTATAGCAGCTCAAACAGACTAAGACACATATATCTAAAATATTAGTTCAGCATGTATATATTCCATATAAAAATGTTAATGGGATATTTTCTCCTCTTCCTGCTAAGACTTCAAAATCCAGTATGTATATTATATTTACAGCACAGTTCAATGTAGACATTAAGTTGTCATCAGAAAGACTTGATATGCATTTAGATTTCAGAAAATTTACAACTCAAAAAGTTTTTCCTAATGAACCTAAAAGTTGTTAAAAGGAAAATTCCTTAGAGTTAAATTTAGTGGACTTTATTTGAGCAAAACAACAACAACAACAAAACAAAAAAAGCAACTCACAAACTGGGCAGCTCACAGAAGCAGAGCAGGCCTGGGAACTCTAACCAAAATCCTGATCAGAGAGTATTTTTAGGGAAGTAGAAGTGAGGCATATAGGACAACTTGATTGGCTACGGCCTCATCAATTGGTCACAGCTTAACTAGTTAGTTGTTTCCTCTTCATTAATTGATTGTCTACGGGGTCTTTTGCAATCCAAAGATACTTTTGTTTTTCATTGGTTGGTTGGTTGGTCGGTTTGGCTTGATTTGATTTGGTTTTTTGGTATTGGAGATTGAACCCAGAGGAGCTTAACCACTGAGCCATATCCTCAAACCTTTTTATATTTTTATTTAGAGACAGGGTCTTGCTAAGTTGCTTAGGTCCTCACTAAATTACTGAGGCTGTATTTGAACTCACAATCCTCCTGCCTCAGCCTCCCAAGCAGCTGGGATTACAGTTGTGCACACCATATGGGGCACAAAGTTCATCAGTTATGATAAAACTCTGTTAGGTCTTTTGTGCCCAGTGCTGAGATCCAGTCAAAATCTATGGCCTTGTACAAAAGTTTATTTAACAAAGTTTTCCAATAAGTGAATCATATATAGGTTTTAAAATTTGAGTTTATAAATTGAGGGACTTGGTCTAGGTGATCTCTTCCTGGTCTAACAATCTGTGGCTGTATGTTTTCATAGACTGTATGACTCAATTTTCATAGGTACAGTCTGCAAATAGGAAATGCAGTGTTGAAGTAGTATCTTGATATAGATAATATTGTCTAGAAAGAGGAGAGAGAACAGGAACAAATGGGGCACAGAGAGGAGCTGGGCAAAGAATGAAGGCTGCAAATAGGTGGAGGGCTGTTTTTATAAACACAGAAGGACAGAGAAAGACTATCCACCTTAACACTGTTGAAAATCTGAACAGAATAAGCCAATGTGGCCTCTATGGAGGTCATATGACTATAGAACTGTTACTGAGAAGCATCACTGTTCTCTCTGTGGGTTTAATCCAAAATTGACTTAAAAAAAATCCAAGCACTATTCTTGTTACTAAAAAGCCATAATATATATCAAGAAGAAAAAAGGGATTTATTCCCAGTGTCAACGACCAAAACTACAATAATATGCAGCAGAGGAAAAACATTAATCCATATCATGTTGAAATTGTTTCTTATACCATTAAAAAGTAGAAGGACAGGGAGGACAAATAGCAATGAGCAATTTACTGGCAGACTCTTCAAGGTTGCAGGGAGCAGGGAGATACAGAGCTCCCCTTAGTTGAAGAAAAGTTTAAAGTGGAGAATTAAGGAGGGAGGTGTCTCCATAGTTGCATAGAAGTTGCCTGGAACAGGAAAGCCATTCAGGATGCAGCTGTAGTTCTACAAGTGCTCTGCACACCACAGCTGCGGTGATCTGCTTATCTTGTCATCCTTAGGCAGCAGGCGTCAATTTCTTCTAGATTCTACTTATTTTGGTGCTATCACTTACTAAGAAAGTAACCCTCCCAATATGAACAGTCTTGCTAGCAACCAAGGTTTGATTTAATCAACCCTGAGAAGGCATAGCCTTGCTGACATATCTGGCCTCATGCTATGCTAGCAGCAAGCCTTGAGTGAAGACTCTTGACAAAAAACAACTCTGGCTAGGACCGAAGGACTGTGCGGTACCAAGTATCTTGCCTAGAGAACAATGGGATTGCCTAGAGAATGAGATTCTCCACCCATTTAAGATCAAGTCTGCAATCCAGCTGTATAAAAATGAATGCACATGTTCACTATCAGCAGTATTGGACTCGTTTTAGATCTATATAATCTGAATAGGAAAGTGAGCCTAAAGGGACCCCAGCAATAAATAATAAATAAGGTAAGTAAGGGTTTGTGGCTCAGTGGTAGAGCGCTTGCCGAGCACGTATGAGGCACCAGGTTCAATCCTTAGCACTACATTAAATAAATAAAGTAAATGTAATTAAATTGATAAAAAGTGTTTTTACATAAGGGATTTTGATTTTACTCATATATTCAATCCAAACTTAAAGTTTTGTTTTTTTTTTTTTTCCCAATAGTCAATGCAGGGCTAAATTCTCATTTTACCAGTCATAAGACACATCATTCCTTCAGAAGCCTTCAATGGATTAACATTAGGGAAAAAAAGTCAAAAAATATTTATGGGACATCCTTTTTAATACAAAAGGTACAGGGAAATAAAGGAGAAGATTCTAAGTGAAAAGCAGTGTAGAGTGAGCCCTACCAAGGATAGAAAGGAATAGAAAGGATACACACTTTAAACTTTATTTGCGAATCATGCATCTGTTTTGTTCTCCCACTTCCATGATGGGTTGCCAACACAACAGGGCAACTATTGACTTTATTCTGTGATTCATGGAAATTGCCCAAGAGAAATCAACAGTAACAAGTGACTGGCTTTTTAATGTAAGAAATTAAGAAATCCTGGGGGGCCAGGACCACCAGCTAGAAGCAGGATGTGTAATCAGTACCTTTACTGGATAGAGATCGGAAGGAGGTGATGCGTTTTTAAAAGATGGCTTTTTATAGACCTGAACTCAAAAATGGCAGGATTTGGAGTACAATGGCAGATTTAATGTCTTCGGGACAATTTCCTAGAGCCCTGCTATTTTTAGATGTTTTGTGCTTACTTCTTCCTTAGGTCCTCCTTCCCTGCCTTTTTAGGGTCCTTCAAGTTACTCAGGGTATCTGCTTTCTCTTGTTGGCCCCACCTCCCTCCTTCCTCTCGCACATTCTTTGTAATTTATATATCCTGCTTCTCTGTGCCCAGTTTTCCAATCCTAGACAATGAGATATTTACGGCAGCCAGATAGTCACAATGGTTTTGTAAACAGAGAACTTATTTAAGTTAATGATTATCATCTTATTTGGATTTTCATTTATAGATCAAAGAACACTTTGGAATTTGATTTAGTATGAGATTGAAATTCTTAGAGGTTCTATTTTGAAGTTGCAGAGACAAAAGAATGAAAGCAAAGTCTTACTCCACATGAGCTGGTTCTTATTCCAAGAGTTCTGCAGTTCATACTTCTTATATCTCTGACCTGTCTCCAGCAGTTGCACAAACATGTCTCCAATTGCTGGAACATCAGGATAACAATGCAAGCAACTTTACCAAGGAAAACTCTGGTATGTTCTTCATTGTCCATTTCACTGTGACTTTGATGCCTTGCTTACTAACACATCTCAGTGTTGATTATGGAGATTATTGTCAGAGACTTAAATTACAAAATTATAATTGTACACATCTATGCATGTATACCTCTTACAGGAGCAGGTCTAGCAATTAACTGCTATAAAAGAATCATATATGTAAGGCTTCTAGAAAGACAAAGCCAGAAAATAATAATTTATATGCTGAGTATCCAACATATGAATTTCTTTGTTTGCCTTTGTAAGACACTTAGCATCAACCTCTTGAAAGAAGAAAACAGTTTACTTAGAATAAGGATCACCTGTTGTGTATTGCATTTGTGACATTGGGTCAGGAAAGATATAGGGTACTGAAGAGTCACAGATAATTCCCCTGAAGATGTCTTTTATTTTTATTATTTGTTAGCTTATATTCAATAGAAATTTATTTCTCTTGTTTTGGAGTTTTGGAGACTGAAAGTCCAAGATCAAGGTGCTAGTATAGTGTGCTTCTAGTGAGAGTCCTCTTCTGGGTTTGCTGATGGTCAACTTTTTATTGTGTCCTCCTGAAGGGCAAGGAAAATCTCTAGAGCCTCTTTTATATAAGCTCTTTTTAAATTTAGCACCTTTCAAAGTATTTGGTAATCTGAAGCAAAGTCAAAAGCTATCATGTTTGGTTATGTGCTGTTTCTAAGTTATATGCAGTAATAAATAGAGAAATTCCAAGGACTAGGGAGGTTGCTTGGTAGCAGAGCACTTATGTAGCATGCATAAGGCCCTGGGTTCAATCCCAGAAATACATGAGAAAGAAAGGAAGGAAGAGAAAAACAGAGTCCTTAACTGGATGCAAGAGATAGGCCACAATGACCCACATTTCACCTCCCAAATGTCTCCCAACCCCATCTCCCAACAATGGAGGAGGAAGTCACAAAACAGATATGTGTCAAAGAGAAAGTTGCCTGGAAAATACTTGCCTTATCTAGAGGGATTTGCAAATGGCTGACCTTCTCTAGGTCGTATGCTGTGGTTTGCAAATCCCAAAGTACCTAAGAACCACTGAAGGAGCATGTTTTGTTTTTTTTTTTTTTTTAATATTTTTGTAAAGATTCTAATTCCAAGTAAAAACTCAATGACTTGGTGAGGCCTCAGGATGTGCAGTGTTAGTGACCCTCTCTGTAATTCTGGAATGATCAGGGTAATAGCTTCTGCTGATTGATAAATATGGAACATCTTGCTGTTTCTACCAGTGTTTTCATTGTAGAGATCAACAAACACCCCTGTTTTCTTTTGGCAGTTTGAAAATTTGATTTTTTTTTTTTTTTTTTTTTTGCAATTCCATGGAGATGAGGGAGAGTGAAAAATGGTTTGTCATTGTTTCCCTAAAAACATCTTGTTTTGTAGGAAAAGAAAAACTCTTTAAGGTGATCTGTATTGTCAATTCGTACAGAACCTCTCCTCACTGAAAGCATCGCTTCGGGAATTCTTTGAAGGGTGCAGTTTAATATGGTTGAGTTTTAGAGAGTAAATTGTCCAACAGATGTGCTGTGTCTAAACAGTGATAAAATAGCCGTAATGTCAGAGATGTGTTGAGCAAAATCATTTAGTCATTTGAAAAATGAACTCTCTACTCTGTGCCCAGATCCACATTTTTGATTACTTATCTTAGAAAATACAAAATATAAGCTATTAAATTTAGTACATCTATTACCTAAACACTTTTTTTAAAAATATAAAGTTTGGGGCTACGGATGTAGCTCAATGGTACAACACTTGCCTAACATGTTTAAGGCCCTGGGTTGGATCTCCAGCACCATAGTAAGTAAGTAAGTAAACAAACAAACAAATAAAATCTTGTTTTAAATATAGTCATTTTTAAACATATAAATCCAAAAGAACTAAAAGGTATTTTTTCTTCTGTTTCCTAAAAATAAGTTTTCTTTGCATAAAAACCATATATGGAATATTTATCCTTCAAGAAGACATTTTTCCTTCCTGGTTTTAAATTTCTAAAACTATTTTGCATTCTTAACGACAGCATTCATTCCTATGAATAGATTTAACATTTTTCTTGCACAAATTTGAACTAAGTTTTATAGAGCACTTATGTAGTATTATGTGGAAGAATTGCTACCTCTGATGCTGATCTTTTACATGTAAATAGATACATTTTTCCGAAACTAAACTGGAAAAAAAAAACTGAAGTCAAAAGTATTTTCCCATTTACTTATATTTAATCATTCTAAGAAAAGATATATACTATTTTTTAACTCAATATGTGTTTTTATTTTTTATAAAACGATAACTCCTGACCCTCAGATCTTAATCCATTTTGGATATCTTAAAATAATATGGAAACTTCAGTGAGTTTTCTTATTTTATAGACAACAGATCACCCCATCTTGTGTGAAGTGAGAGTCTTTGAGTTTCGCAGGCATCTCGTTTCTCAGGGAATCATAGTTAAAGTTTTTGCACCTTATGAAAGTAGGATGTAACTGATTTGATAGAACTGAAAGTTCACAAATGGGTATATCAACAATCTTTCCTCAAGAAATTATTTTTATGTAAGAAAATAGAGGAATCTTGTTTATAATCAGATCCTGAATTTTGTGTACATACATATGAAGTGTGGTAAGAGAAAACTGTGGGCAAATCTTTAATTTTTTAAATATTTTTTATTTTTTTATTTTTATTTTTTTTTTTTTGGTACTGGGAATTGAGCTCTGAAGCTCTTAGCCACGGAGCCACATACTCAGCCTTTTTTATTTTTTATTTTTATTTTATAAAAAATAAAAAGGGCTCACTAGGTTGCTGAGGCTAGACTCAAACTTTTCGATCCTCCTGCCTCTGATTCCCGCAAGCCATTGAGATTACAGGTGTGCACCACCACACCCAGCCAAATTTTTATTTTAAATAGAACTGAAAGGTAATCTACATATTTTCCTAAAACATTCATAAGTATTTTCATGGAAGGCAGGAAGGTCTTGTTAACCAACATATCCCTAGTTAAGAAGAGCACCAACGTGAAGAGAACAGTCAAATCTTGCTTTTGTTATCTCCAGGGGTTGGTCTGGTTCTGGTGCCACTGGGAACAGCTGGTCAAACAAGGAAGAGCAACTTGGGAAGGAGGGCTTGTTCTGAACCATCTTTGAGTTTCGCTTGGTTCCCAGGCCTCTCGTTCCCTCCTTCCCTTCTGCTGCGTCAGTTGTCTGGATCGAGTTCAGGTAGCCGGGTTCTTACTACCCAGTAAGAATAAATACAAAATATAAGAAAATACCAAATATAAACTATTAAATTTAGTACATCTATTACCTAAACACTGTTTTTTAAAATTTAAAGTCTGGGGCTAGGGATGTAGCTCAGTGGTACAGCACTTCTGCTGCATCAGTTGGATGTAAATCAAAACAAAGTGACTTGCAGGGAGAGAGGCTAAAGACAACAAAATGGCAAGAGGTGGCTGCATGCAAGGTCCTCCTAGAAGGGTCATCAAGAATCTCTCCCCCTCCCTCCATCCCTAGGCTCTGTACCTCTACGGTGCGTAATTTCATTCTCTGTGACTAGATGACTAGATAGCGCTGACATTTATAAAGGGTTTAATTTTTCCAGGAGGGCCTCAATATTGGGACTAAAGAGGGTTAGTCCTCCCCAGAGGACATGAACCTGATTGGCAGCCTGGAAAATTCCAGTTTACATCTGAAATGAAAGAACATGTTATCTAAAGTGGCGAGAAATAAGTGAGCCTTAGGAGTCTGGGAAAAGGAGCTCACTCCACTGCAGAGTGGGGCACAGAGGCCAGAGGTGCCCAGAGCTGAGCAGAGGATTTGTGTCACAAAGAGGGAAGCACATGTCAGGCATTTGCTGGAAATAAGAACAGGAATGCACACTTCTTGTATCTGTTGTTTGTTTACTTTTAGTTGCAGAGGGTGGCAGGAAGAGCTTACTAAAGGCCAACACTACATACTGTACTGAATTTCACAGTAGTTTGAGAAACTCAGATTGAAGTCCACATATTTTATCTCATTGACTCTTTTAAAGAACTTTCGAGTTAACAACTGTCATCATTACCTCTATATTAAGGATAAAGAGAGACTGAGAAATCTGCCTAAAGTCACTTGCCCTAGGTGGGGTTATAATCTGGGCAGCATAGGAATTTTCCTAGAGTTCATTCTCTGCATCTAGCATGTGCAGGACATGCCGCAGGGTTCCAGGACAGAGCTGGAAGGATGCCCCAAAGGTGTCCTGGAGGGTGGACACCGTGCTATAGGGAGCTGTGTCGCCCAGTCATGCCCTGCATTCTTCAGAGGATGCATAAGAATTCAGGTGGATTAAGTTCTCTCTGGAAAGGTATCACCACTGTTTTATCCCAGGAAATAATGTCTGCCTTCTTCCGACTCAAATTCCCCTCTGAATTGTGCTGAGTGTAACTCTCAAGTTCCTTTGCTAGTTACACTCCTGGCTTTTTGTGTTGCTCTACCAGAGAATCATAGTCTTTTAAAGCTACACAGATCCAAGGGTAAGATTTATACCTAGTCCTCTCATTTTATAGTTAGAGAACTATAATGGAGTTCCAGAATGGATGAGTGGTTTACTCAGTCATACAAGTAGGTAGAGGCAGTGCTAAAACTTGAATCTAAGCTAACTTCCTATCCTGTGTTATTTCCATACTAATCCCAACCATTTCAGTTTGATTCTTAAATAGCTAGGTAGAAGTTTCATGCTGCTACCAAACTAATTAAGTTGTATGACCATAGGTCAGACCTAACATTTTAGTTTCCGGTAGTTTCCTCTTCTTCTCTCCCTTTCTCTTTTTATCCTTTACTGTCTCAAGATTGGTTTGGTTTTTTTGGAGATGAGCAATAACATCTCTTTCCCCCTCCATTCCTCCTGTCCCTCCCAGCACTTCGTAGATCATGATTTTTTTTTCTGATGTTGGTTTATGTATTTAATACTCTGGTTTGAATGGTCTACATTTGCTGTAAATGCCCAGATTGCAAATAGTAGTGACATGCTATAAAAGAAAAATGTTCTTATTGTAGTAAATATCCATGGATAAAAAATGAGTGCCCATTCCCATCTCCTTTGCTTCTCATTTACTGGATAAGTGCTTAGCCTTTTGAAAACCTTTCCATGCGAATCAATATGTAAAAGATTTGCTATGTGTCCAAACTGAAAGTTAATGAATTACAAAAAATTTTTATTTTGTGCAAAAGCATTTTATATCTTTTTATGCATAAACTTCACAGAAAGAGACAATGCTTTAAGAGTGACAATGATCTTTACAAAGCGGAGATTATGTTACTTCTGTGAGATTTCTAAATCCCCCTCTATATCCAGTACATAATTCTCTCTCTGGACTAAATAAGGCAGAACATATTATGCCTTTTTCATCTAACACTTAAATAAACTTTACTATCTTGTACTTTCTAGTCCCTTTAAAAGAGGAGCAGGGTGGGGGGGTGAAGTTTTCTTTGTAAAGAAAGATTGTATTGATTTATTTTCAAAGCAATGCTAAATTTTTTAACAGGAAAAGAAGACTCTAAGGTTGGATTTTTGTTCTCATTAAAAACAAACAGCTCCTAGGAATTGTGGAATGCTTGAAAAACTCTTTAATAATGAATAAATAATTCTCAAATGACGGGTATAGAAAAGGAACAAGATTTGCTCATTCTGGAGTTAAGAATAAATCTAAGAAAAATTTTGTATTTTTTTTTTTTTAAATCTCTGAATGCCTGCAAGGTAAACTTACTCAGAAGGGCACCTGCTGGGTGCCAATCCATAGTTCTCAGGCTTTAGGGACTACTCTTAATTCCTGAACTGTTAGCCCAAGTCAGTTGGCCCTGCCCAAGCCCTTTTATCCTTTCTACCATGAAGTCTGGCTGTGGGGCTGTCTGGTTCACTCTGAGGTTGATTGGCTACAGCTGGTCTTAGAAGCAAATATTCCTTCATACAACACTGAGTTGCAAATTCCTACCCCCTAGGATTCACCACCAGCTGAAACAGCAGCTAGAAAAAGGTTGGTTTATGCTTTTGAGGGTGGGAACACTACTTGTGGTTATGTGTGTCTGGAATTTCATTCTGTATTTTCTAGAAACATTTGACTCTAAACCCTGGAAGTAATAAAAACACGTACCACACTTGCGTGGTATTTCACTTTTTTCAGAAAGTACTGGGAGCTTTCCCTATTTTATCTAACTGATTTTTATTTCACCTTGGTTTTAGGAATGAAGTAATTTAAATAAACACACACACATACACATACACACACACAATTAGCAAATATGGATGTGGAGTCACTGTGGTTTTAAGTGGCCCATTATAATCCAACCACCACTGAGAGCGGAGTAAATTCCACTACCGTATATATTATTCTCAAACTCCTGCCCTCTCTCAGAGACATCACTGCCTTTTTATTAAATGCATTGTTATATGATTACAGTCACGGAAGAATCAGCTGACCTAGGTCTCAATGCTGGACCAGTGACTTCTTAGTTGTATGATACGAAGCTCTCCACTCAAAGCCTTTATTTGTTCCTGTTTTTTAAAGCTTAGTTCCTACTTCCTGGTTTATTGGAAGAAATAGGTTATAATATCATCCACTAACTGTGTGGGATGAGGCTATTTAAATGAAGTACCTAGAGAAGTCCAACTCATAGAGAATGAAAGTAGAATGGCAATGGCTACAGAATAGAGGAAGAGAGAATAGGCAGTTTGTGTTTAATACACACCGAGTTTTAGTTCTGCAAGATGAAAAGAGTCCCGCAGATGGGTGGTGGTGACAGCAGCACAGCAATGTCAGTGGGTGTGGTGACATTGAACTGTGCATTGAAAAAGAGTTGCAATGGTAGCTTTTGCAGTGTGTGTAGTTTACCATAATAAGAGAGACGGCACTGAGCACAGCGCCAGGCGACTTTCCTAGTCTTCCTTTTCACCTTTGACAAATGGCTGATGGTCACGGACTTGTTCTCTGGTGACTCTCTGAACTGGGCAACTTGGATAGAGCCACAGAAGCTAAGTACTGTATTGGGTTCACTGTTCAGAAATACAGATTCAGAACTTGTCAGAGATGACAAGAACTCCAAGAATATCATGTCCCACATATTCATGCTGAACACACACAAAAATGGAGATCTAGAGAAATTCAATGATTCAACTAAAATGACACAGCAACTCAGTGACACAGCTGGAATAAAAACTCATGATTTCTGTCTCCTGGTCTAGTTTGCTTCCCAAGAAATCCTGGATCTGCACTATCTCTTGAGAATCATGTGGGCCTCTCTGTGACCTTAAATTGGGCTGAGGGTTTTCTATGCTCTGATTGGATAACTTCAGAGGCTGGGATATGAAATATTTCCTTGAAAGACAGTTGTATTAAATAGCTTTATTGAGGTTTTAACTTCACACATTTGGATTTTACCACTTAATCAGCCTTGGGATGTGTTTATCCTATGAAACCTTCCCTACAATCAAGATGATGACATATCTATCACCCCTAAAAGTTTCCTCATGCAAGACAACAAGTACCCAGATTCAATCCCTAGTACTTAAAAAAAAATAAAACAAAGTGTGTGTAGGTCTATTTCTAGGTTCTCTATTCTGGTCTATTGATCTGTTTGTGTATCTTTCCGCTAATTCCACAGTCTTGATTACCATCAATTCATATGAAATCACATAGAGTTAGACTTCCAACTTTGTTCTTTTAAAAGGTTTTTTTTTTTCTATTCTAGGTCTTCTCCTTTAACAAACATTTGAGAATTATCTTATCATTTTATTTCCCACAGCCTTCTGGGATGTTGATAGGAATCCACCCATGTGGAAAAAAGTAATATCTTAAGTTTTAATTATTCCAACCTAAGAACATTGTCTCTACCTTTTTGAAGTCTTCTAAAACTTTTCTAAGCAATATTTTGTGATCTTTCTCAGTGTAAATATATTTCCCATCTTTTGTGAAATTTAACCTAAAGCATCTCAAATTTTAGAGACTCTGTAAATGGTATTCTTTTCTTAATTTTAATTTCTAATGGGGAAAAAACCTTGTTACTTCAAACTTGAATGCTCTGTTTCCATAGAGAACAGTAAAACAATGGTTTCTCTGTTCTATTTTGGCCCCTATCTTGCTAAAGAAGTTCCACAAATGGATTTTTTCCCTCTCAGCCTTTCAAACTAAATGCCAAGAGTCCTATAATGAGGCTGAAAATGTAACCATATTGCTCAGAGGGAGCTAAGAGTGCTGTCCTCTTTTGCAAAAGCAGCTGAGTATATTACAGACACAAATTTCTGGGGCTTGTAAGAATTCTGTCAAGAGCGCGTAATGGGGATGAATTACTCCTGCTATCAGAACATCAACTTTTGCACTTCCTGACTTTGGTATGGTTAAGATGGAAATATTAAAGTGATATTCCCCAAAGTGCTTGAATTTAATAGCATTAATTACCAGACCCCCCCCACAAGTCTATAAAATCTTTTTTGAAAATTCCTCTGTACTCCTTATACTTTCTGGGTGTGCTTCACTCCGGGTTCCCTACCTGTAAACTTTCCAAAAAGCAAATGAGCTCACCTTTGACATCCAGTTCTCTTTGAGGAGTGAGTGAGCAGCTCTCCCTCCCCAAGAAGCAGCTGTCCTCAGAAGTCTCCTGAGCTAAATGAAGCTGGGTCTTATTCCCTTGTGTTCCATAAAATCCGATTCTCTCAGAACCCTGAGGAAACATGTTCTGGTAAACACCTTCAGCATAAAATATTCTATAAAAATCGAACAAGATCTTTTTTTTTAATTATTTGCATTTCAAAAGGGCCATAACTCTAATGCAGAGGCATTTATGGTTACAGTGGATTTCAGGCACCATGGAAGGGAAAGGCAGAGGGGCAAGAAATCCTGCCATCCCCTCTAATCTCATTGCTAGGAATGCCTTTTGTAAAAACTGGTGTGACCTTCTCCTCTGGCTGTGGAAAGGCTGGACCCTAACTCCTGAAGTACATTACTAATGCATGTAAGACTTTCCTGTCTGTGCCCAACTGTGTAATGATAAATCATGGATTTTTTTTTTAATTTCCCCACAGAGAAAGTTGAGAAGATTGAACATGATGTTCTCATGAGCAAAGTTCACTAAAGAAAGTCCACATGCAGGTTGAGTTGACCTTGTTATTATCCACCCGTTCCTCACCAAGCAAGCTTCTCAGGCACTGGCACTATTGGGTGATATTTAGTAGTCCCCCACACACACTGTTCAAAGTCTCACTACCCTCAATTTAGAGAATCATGTTGGGGAGCCAGAAAGGACACCCATAGAACAAAAGAAATACAGATCTAGGCTCAGCTCTATTCATGCATGAGGCATAATGGTGAGGAAGAGATAGGTAAAAAATGATACTACTCAGATAGATCCACTTTAGAAAGGCTTTGTAAATTTAGTGGGGTTTGTTGTTGTTGTTGTTGTTGTTGTTGTTTTGTTTTGTTTTTTACTTTTGTGACCACAATACCTGATAAGAACAACTTAGGGGAGGGAGAGTTTATTTGGGGTTCACGGTTTCAGAGGTTTCAATCCACAGATGGCCAAGTCCATTGCTCTGAGCCCAAGACGAGGCAGCAGCTCAGAGGAAAGCTGCTCAGCTCATAGTGCAGTCAGGAAGCAGAGAGGGAGAGAGGGAAGAGACCACAGGGAAGATGCACACCCTCAGTGACCACCTCCTCCAGACATGTCCTGCCCGCCTACAGTTACCACCCCATCCATTCAAATGCAGAGGAATTAATTACCTTATGGCTCATACTCTAATCATTTCATCTCTGACTATTCCTGCATTAACAGAACCTTTCAGGAACACCTTGTATCCAAACCATAACAGGTGGAGAGCTCAAACTTAGTCATGAAAAAAAGAAATATTGTCTAGCAGAGAAACCAGGGTGATGTGACTCAGACGCCAGGTGGTGCTTTTAAGACACAGGCACAGCAGCACCAGCAGATGCCGGGTCCTAAATTGCAAGTATTTTAAAGTGTCCACAGCCCTGAAAATGGCTAAGGAGATATTTGATTTGTGTTGACTAATATCTCCAAACATATTTTCTACAGAATCCAGAACAAATTTGTAATTGGACAGGGACGGGGCAGCCTCTGGAAATTTCTGGTTTTCCAAAAGCATGAAAATTACAGGGAGAGACTGTGCCTATCTAAAAGAAATCTGACTAATGCTGTGCCTTGTGTTCACTTTTCTCTCTGAACATCATACCACGGACATGGCTTTGGTTATGGTTTTCCAACAGAAGTGTCCACGTAGGCTAACACCTGCCATGAATTGCCCTTTGAGGAAGACTTGTTGGCATCTGGCAGGGCCACCATCCACCCTTTTCATGTCTGCAGCAGAGACAGAGCTGAAGCAGGTCCTTGAGCAGAGCACACACCTCTCTCCCCCTTGTGTAAGAAGAGTTACCACTGAGTGATGCAGCCTTCACAGGGTACCTAGGATCCCCTAGAGGAAGACAGCATGATGTCTATATCAGTGATTTATTGCTACATTAAAAACGGCAGGGTAAATATTTATTATCTCATAATATTTTTTTGGCAGGAATCTTATGAACAGATTAACTGGGTGGTTCAAGCTTGGGGTCTCAGTGAGGTCTCTGTTGTCTAGGGCTGTAGTCACAATAGACTGAAGGATCTTCTTTTAAGTTCACTCATGGCTGTTGGTAAGATCTGTTCTTACTGGCTGTTGGTTAAGTATCTCACTTCCTCTCCATGTAGGTCTTTCCATAGGCTAAGCATCTTCATGATATGACAGCCAGCTTTCCCCAGGGAATATATTCCAAGAGACAGAGAACAGTATGGCAACCACAGTCTTTTATATCCTATCTTGGAAGTGACATACCATCACTTCTACTATATACTGTTGGTCATGTAGACCAACCTTGGTACAATGTAAGAGGTGAAATATTAGGAAGCAAGGATCATTGAGGCCCATCTTGGAGGCTGCCTATGATAACACCTCTTACCGAATTGTGCTGACAGCACAGTTGGCTCTGGTCTTTGATATACCGCATATCGAGTAACAGTTCTTAGCTTAGACACAGCAGCAAGATTAATGGGCCGGGAGTAAAAAAGTTTGGATTGAGTTCAATTCTGACAATTACGAATGCAATGTGACTTTGGAATGCTGTATTACCTTTTTGGACATCCATTATCTAATCTGTAAAACGAGAGTGTTATTATAAATTATCTCAAAGATATCTCTCAGATTTGAAGTTCAGTGCCACAAAGAATTACGCCATTTCAGGCATGAATGTTATGATGGCAGTTTTGTTTAACAAAATGAGCAATTTTCCAATGAGATTTCAAAGTAATAAGCCAACTGGAGAAATGGTACCCTAAAGTTTTCTTAGAACTTATTTCCTTTCTGTTCATTATCGATCCTTTTCTAGTAAGTGAGCCTCACAAAAACATATCTTTATTTGTATGATTCTTTAAGGTACAGCACACAGATTTTATATTGACTTCATCCATGAGCCTCCTTAGGAAGGTGTCAGGCATGAAAAGCCATCTGGGTTTATTCTTCCATTGCTAGTGGCTAATGTTCACTTGAGTGGCACTTTGGCCAGAATGCTGCAGTAGCCTTCTGATAAGGATATTCCTGGGCATATAACCCAAGTAAATGAGTGAAAATACCCCTTAATATCCAAAGTCTCTAAAAAGACAGCTGAACGGCCTAGCATATTCAGGATGGACTAGCAATGAAATGAACAGTGGATCTCTTTACCTCGTAGACTAGCCTAGAATAAGCAGAGGACAGAGAAAATATCTTGGGAGATTTATCTTCTGAGATGAAAGTGGGAAAACCATCTACTTGTTTTTCTCTGAATTCCTTAAACATGCCAAACAGGTTCCTACCTCAAGACCTTTGTATTTGCCTTTATTGGGGAATCCTTCAGATCTGGGTCAGTGATCACCCCTTCAGATAGGCCTTCTGCAGTCACGAGTCTTGAGTGGCCTCCTTCCCGCTCTGGTCATTTTCCACCACACCATTTTTTTTTTTTTTTTTTTTTTTACTATCTTGGGGTGCTTAGCGCTGTGTAAAATCATCTTGCAAGCATCTCTATTTAAAGTGTCCACCTCCAATACAGAGTAAGCTGTTAGAGAAGGAACACCTTCTGTCCTGTTTGCTGCCACATCCCCAGTGCCTAGAATAGCTCCCAGTGCAGATTGGGCACTCAGTAAATATTTGTTAAATGGATGGAAAGGCTTATGGTTTGATGGAAGTGAGTTTAGGGAGAATTTTGGAGAATATTAAAAGGCCTGTTTCCCATTGAAATAGCAAGGAGGGACTAAATTTGTGTATAAAGAGCCTGGGGTAGCCCACATACTGAAGACAACCCCCAACAGTTAGGAGAATCCCCTCTGGGATTCTAGGGGGACAGGTCCTGCTGTCCAAACCAACAGCTGTACCCCAGGAAAACAAGAACAGGATACAAGGGCTCTCCTGGAACATTTGCAGCCAACATATGAATGCGGTGCTCACTGGAATAGGTTCTCTCCCCTGGGGGGCACAATGGGAAGCTTCCCCTTCTTGAAGCCAAGGGAAGAGTGCCTTCATGAGAAGGGCAGGAGTGAGTGACTGGTAGGTCTTTGGCCAGCAAGATATCAACTTCACAGCAGCCCAGCAGTTCAGCTCCCCTTTTTTGTTAACCTGGGGAATAGGAAGTAAGAGAAAGGTGGCAGTATAAAGCAGAGATGACCGGCATGGGTTGGCAAGGACGGGGGGATATTCCTGCATGGGGCACAGGCAGACTGATGAAATCTTGAGAGTTCTCCAACAGCAGATAAAGGGCTCCCCAGTTTATAAGAAGATGCACGTGTGTGTGGGTGAGTGTGTATGAATGTGTGTGTGAGAGTGAGTATGGAGAGATGAGGGGCTACTGCCAATAACAGGGGCTCTGTTGGAGTGGAAGAGGGTGACTTAGTCCCTTTGTGATGCTATAACAGAATGCTTGAGATGAGAAAACTGATTTTAAAAAAAGGTATTTCACATAGTTCCGGAGACTAGGGAGTTCCAAGATGCAGGGGCTTCATCTGGTGAGGGACTTCTCTGTGTATCATAACATGGTAGAAGGTCTCACATGACAGGAGAATAAGAGCATGCAAACCCAGGTCTCTCTTCCTTTTCTGATAAAGGTACCCTCGTGGCGGGGGTGGGCATCCTCACACTTCCTCTGGTCCCTAATGCCTCCAAAGGCAGCACATTCAAATGCCATCTAAATAGGAAGTGAAGGATTAAGTTTTTAACATATGAACTTTTGGGGGCCACATTTAAACCATATCACAAAGGAACACAGACAGACAGACAGTGGGTCGGGCCCCTGAGAGCATTTCACTCATTCCTCTTCACCACTATAAACCCACCAAAAAGCTAGATTTAGGGTAAAAGTGGAGGAGAAGTTTTCCCGAAACAGATCATGTCCTGGAGCCATGAGTGTATCTTGAGCCACACCCAGTTGCACTGGGAAGAGGAGATGAGATGAAGGTGGATGTGAGTTTAAGCCTGCTTAGACTTTCCAAAACTGAAAGTGACCAGAAATGTATAAAATCTAGCTCAGATATCACTGAGGGACAGGAAGAAGCTAGTTGACAGATCATGGCTAAAGGCAGTCACGGGAAAACATAAATAAATGACACTATTTCATGTTTTCAACGCTGAGTTTGAATTCTCAGATCACCTGGTTGCAGCAGGAAAAAGGCAGACTTTTAGTAAAAGTGAGTTTGATTTTTCTTTAAGTGAACTCTTGCTGGTTTGGGTCAGAGGGTAAAGTATCAGAACAATTTGTAGAAATCCAAGATTCAAGACACAGCCTTAGAGCTGGGGGCTCCGTTGTCCTTCCTCCTTTATACAATAACTTCCTTTGCCTGGCCCCCAATTTTATGAGTCAAGGAAGGAAAAGACTAAAAACGATTTTTTGAACATCATTTTCCTACAACATCAAAGGATTTATTTTAAACCTTTGGGCAAATCATTTAAGTTTTCCAAGGTACTTTGTACCAGGACTTGAGTGGCTAGATTGAAAGAAAACCAATGCCACTCTTCATTCCCTCTTTCCTTCACCACGAGATCCCTGGGGAGACCTCTGGACTCTTCCTGCCCTGGTGGACATCCTGGGAAGGCATGTCCTGGGGCTGCTGAGGGCTGGCTTCAGGGGTTTCCTACTGCAGTCTGGGTATGGACAGCCCCAATTGGAGGATAAATATTGCAATTGTTGATAGCTGAGGAAAAAGCTGTTTTAGAAAGGAGTAAAAGTTAAACATAAAGCTTTGAGTTTAACAGACTCCTTTATTAAGAGGAAAGTGCATTTATTGAATAATTTTAAAAACAGTATTTTCTTTTAAGACTTAAGTATGTATGGACAGTCAGTAGGCTTTCTGTCCTGCTTGGGCTTTTCTAATCTTTGGGTTTTTTACTCCTGCAAATTCCTTTCATCATCCTGAGGAAAAGCACTGAACAGAGTAGCACCTACTAACAGATATTGGAAAGGTTTTTATGGGTGCATGAGTATATGAGTGGGTTCCTTCAGATGTTTCCCCCCAACGTGAAACAAACCAATGCCCTGTACATGTCTGTTCAGAATCTTGGGAAATTCAAAAACTTTGCCATGGCATTTGTGAAGTCCTGTGTAAGTTAGCAGCCCAAATTCGAGGAGTCTGTCTTTCCTGCAGATCTCTAACCTGGGCAGAACCTAGCCCAAGATGGAAAGGCCCCCGGACGCACTCACTTCTGAGCACTGACATTTTCCACTTTTGCCCTGTGCTGGTTGACATCTGTGAAGAACTCACTGGGCTTCATTATGAAGCTCATATTCATTTACAAACCCCTTTCCTTGCTGCCCCTTCTCCTCCCTCACATAAAACCAATACTGCCTAGTCACCATTCATACCAAGTACCGAGATGATAATTCATCTCCTCTAACAATTTCTGTCTATGGGTGGAAGATGCTGGGGCTACTGTGTTAAGAAGGATTCCAAATAGCATTTGGGTCAGAACTGGTAAAGGAGAAGAAGCTGGATCCACAGCATGTTTGTACTACATCTGTCTTCCCTGGTCTGACCTTTGTGGATGGATAAAGTATTGAGATTCTAATTCTGACAGATTCTAATTCCTCTCAGATTGCTGCTCATCTTGAATCTGGGGGTATAGAACACAGAAACCTAAAAACTATAAGATTGGAATTAGTATTCATAATAATAATAAAAGTCATGACTATCAATTAAATGCCTACTAAATGTCATGATGTCATGTATTTATATAAAGATCTAGATGTAAATTTCCAGTCCTAAAGTTTACTTTTGTTGTTGTTGTTGTTGTTATTGTTGTTGTTGTTGTTGGGTTGTTGAAACCAGAGGTACTCACCACTGAGCCACCTCCCCAGCTCCTTTTTTATATATATTTTTATTTAGAGACAGGATCTTGCTAAGTTGCATAAGGCCTCCTAAATTGCTGAGGCTGGCTTTAAACTCATAATCCTTCTGCCTCAGCCTCCCCAGCCACTGGGATTATAGTCATGCACCCCTGCACCCAGCTCCTAAAATTTACATCTATAGGAGGGAACTATTATTTTTCAGATGAAGAAACAAATCTCAGCCAAAGTAGTAACTTGACCCAAAACACACAACTAGTAAGTAGGTAACTGGGACTCAATGCTGAGTGTGTCTGACTAGTGCCTGGTTTGCTTCCAGAGAAACTCTTAAACATAAATGTGGCAGGAGAGTCCGCTGCACTAAGGAGACCTCCTGTGAAGCGGTGGGGGTGTGAGCAGTGCTCTCCCTACATGGGCTACACTCTCTCTTTTTTTTTAAGAGCAACATGACAGACAGAATAGCTCATTATTAAATAATTGGGTCCTTTTCTGCATGATAAAGTGCGAAGGGAATAAAGAACAGCATGGCCAATATATCAGAGGATTTCCTGACGTTCCCCTAAAGCAGAAGAACAGGCTGCCCCTGTCTCCTCCATGCCCTGGGCTCTCCCAAGCCACAGCCTGACATTATCAATGTTCACACCTGTTAGCCTCAGACAGTGCCCCTGCGTTCCACAGCACCGGCCTCTCAGTTCCTGGAGAAGTCGTTTTACTTCATTTAAGCAAAGGAAAACCCCCTCAGAGTCAAGAGGCCCTTTTCCCCTGGTTCATCAAGCAGTGCCTCTGAAGGTGGGTTTAAGTCCATTTTCAGAAGCCAGGCCCATGGTCCAGGTGTGTCCTTCACAAGATGCCAGCTGCTGGCAGAGCCTGGGGCTCCCGGCAGGAAGGACCCCTGTTCTGATGGGCTTAACTAACTCTTCAAAGGCATGAGATACAGCCACATTTCCAAGAATCTTTCACACATTCGATTTCTGGGCTGTGCCCAGCATTTATCTTCATATGTCCATCATCTTTACATCACCAAAAGCATTCAAAGTCAGAGCTATGGGGCTCCTAGCAAATAGACTGCTGCTTCTCCTCACACTTGGCATAGATGGAAAGACCTCCTGTCTTGGTTGTTAAGACTCCAGGGGTTTGGCCCAGGCCAAAGGTAGGTCTTCTTGACCCCACATCCCACCACTCTCAGATTTATTCTGTCCATTCTAGTCTCAATAGCCTTGTCTATGCTCTGGTTATTTACCAAATATGCTCTGCCCCAGGACATTTGTATATGTTTGCTCTTTCTTCCAACTGGAACATTTTCTTCTAATAGCTGCTTATCTCCCTCTATTACCTCATCACCTAGAGCATCAGTGTTAACTTGTTACAGATACTGTCTCTGAGTCAACTTTCTGTTCCTGCAACAAATACTTGAGATAAATCAATTAAAAAAGAGGAACTGTTTATTTTATCTCATAGTTTCGGAGATTTCAGGTCATGACTGAATATCCTCCTTGCTTGGGGCCCATTCACTGCATGGCAGGGAAGTGAAAAGTGGAAGACACCCCAGTCCCATAATCCTCTTCAAAGGCACAGCCCCAAATGACCTCAATCCTTCAACTAAACCCTCTCTCTCAAATTCCCACCATTTGCTAATAGTGCCAATGCGGGGAGCAAGCCTTTAATGCATGGAACTTGGGGGAACATTCCAGATCCAAACTGTAGTATCTCACTCCTCCCTAACCACCAAATAACACTGCCTTCATTGTTAACACCATCTTTCTTTACTGAATTAAAAATTGTTGAGGGCTGGGGTTGTAGATCAGTGGTAATGCACTTACCTAGCATGTGTGAGGCCCTGGATTGATCCCCAGCACCTCGTAAAAACTAAAGAAACAAAATAAAGGTATTGTGTCCATCTATAGCTAAAAATATTTTTTTTAATTCTTAATTTATTATTGTCTATGCCAACAGAAAAGAAACTCTGAGAATATGGAATTTGTTTTGTTCTGAATGCCTAGAAGTTTCTCAAAAAAGCATTCTCTTCATCTTTTCCATTATTATAGTAACAAAATACCTGAGACTGGGTAATTTATTATAAAAATAAATTTATTTATTTAGTTTACTGTGTAAGAATCTGGTAAGTCCTGGAGCATGGTGCCAGCATTAGGTAAGGGCATTCTTACTACATCATAAGAAGGCAGAGGACATTACATGATGAGACAGGGCAAGCATGCTAGCTTGAGTCTCTCTTCTTTTTATTATTAAAGCCACTAATGCCATCATGAGGTCCTGTTCTCATAACTTTATCTAATCCTAATTATTTTTCCAAGGCCCTACTTTCAAATACCTTAAGCTTCCTGCACATCAACTGCAGGGGAACATATTCAAACCAAGATGATGAATGAATGAATAAAATATAGAACTGGAAAAGACAGTGGTGTTTAATCAGTAAGTCTGTTTGATTTTGCTACTTAACCTGCTCTGGTTCCACTGTGTAGTGATCTGTACAGCCCTTAGGCACCTTAGGTTGCCAGGGCTCTTCCAAAAGTTGCCTCCCTAGACAGAGGTGAATTCTTCCACTCTTGGTTGCCATCTTGTTTCTGTGGCTGCCACACAAGGCCCCACGGACCCTGAGCAACTTACGGGAAATAAAGTACCCTACACTCTCATAAAACAGTGAGAACAAACCAACAGACAACCCAGAGAACCTAGTCTCCTTAAGTCACTATTTTGGAAGATAACTGATTATTAATATTCAAAAAGCTTTAAGGGATTTTTTTATCCAAAAGCAGGCTATATTCAGTAGCAATAGTCGAATATGTTAGGTGAGTGCATCTCTCTGCTAGCCATGGAAAATACAGATTTTAATATAAGCATGAAGACTATTTGCTGTGATTATCTACATATATCTATGCTTTATACAAAACCCAAATAAATGAAGAATAACATTTTCTAACACTAGTTTATTTCTATACTAAATACAGCAGTACTGAAAAGACTTTATTTTATGTTCAACATTTTGTAGCATTTGCTGCACTGAGCCTGGTGGCCACGTAGGGGTTTAGAGAGCAGAGAAATAAATAGACTTATTCCTGAAAGGAGGAGAGGAAGGTGGGACTCCCAGGGGAGCCGAGCCTTTGTATTTGATGAATGAGTCTTTTTCAAGTATCTTTGTTGTTTGGTTGTTAAAGGAAATAGAGATGCTCTCCTGAGTATCCCCAAGTTCATTGTGTGACATTTGCCTTGTTTGGGGACTCCATTATTTTCCTGGCTGTGAAATGTGGAGGGAGAGGGGTTTTCAGGAGGTACTGTGTGGAGATCCTCCCAGAGGAGGCCCTTCCTTTGGCAACATCCTTCCTACAAGAGTCGGGGATGGGTGCTCAGTAAATGAGTCCATGATAGATGGAAGACCAAAGCCACGGTGAGGAGATATGATGTTCAGAAGAACATCTCCACGTGGACTCTTCTTCACATTCTTACCACTTCACATTCTTGCCACTCAGGCAACACGAGATTTAAGATTATGCCACCTCATTTCTGTTGAGCTGATGAGAGTTAGATAGGTCTAAACAGATGCACTGTAAACTTAATGTCTCTGTGGACTCAAAGTTAGAAGCACACACAACAGCACTGTTTGTGGCTTTAAGATATCCAGCCTCCCCACCCCACCCCCAGAAACTGCCTTCTGAGTAAAGAGACGCCAAGTCCCATGGGTCCTCTGGCTGCGCCATCTAGAAGGGGCCCCCCAGCTAGGCCTGCCTCATTCAGGACAATATTCTGCCCGGTAATGCCCTAGTAGGAAAGCTAAGTCCCAACACAGATTTCCACACACTCTCTTTTCTCTGAATGACAGCAGCAAAACTGACTGGGTCTTGCCAACCCACTTGGGACAGCTGAAAGCAGGATCCATCTGACAAGAGCAAATAAGGCACAAAGGGCTCCCTTTGCTTGGAAATGTAAGGATCGGGATTATTCTCTGGTAAATTAGGCCAGGGTTCAAATGTGAATGCTCCAAGTGGAAAGGCTCGTCAATGGTGTCTCTGTGGAATCATCGTCGTCACCTTCCTCATTTGAGTTTCTAATGAACTTAGGACACTAATATATGCCTCTAACAATAGAAGTCAAAAGAAACACTTTGGAAAGATCTCAAAAATAGGGAGGTTGGCATAACAGGAAGGAACTCCGCCCATCTAGATATTGACAAAGATTATATTTTTATAATTTAAAAAAAATTATTGATCTTAATAGGAAGTATTAAGAATATTTAAAATAAAAGGCTATTTTCCCTGCAGTAATGCTGATTGACATCATAATTAAAATCAAAGCACACAGCTAGGAGTTACTGAAGCCAGGAACCGTGGGGAGCAGTTTACCTGCACTATTTTAATGTGAGCACCGTGACATCCTGAGATGGGTACTGTTATGCCCAATTTACCAAGGCGGAAACCGGCTTGGAGAGAGCACAAATGGCTTGACAGAACTCATACAGCTGGTATGTGGTGGAACCAGAATTTAAATGCCAAACTTTTGGCTACTGTCCTGAGTGTGTAGTTCACACAGGGCAGTAGAGAAAAGAATTAAATAAATTTGGAATTCTGGGTTTCTACTGAGGCAGCCACCTTTTGGATAGGCATTAAGGGTTTGTTGTGGAAGAGGAGAGAAGATTTAAAGAAAGTATTATCAAATAATTGATTGCTCTCCGGGGAACCATGTTCCCTCTAACACTACATCAGGATTTTTTTTTCATATCAAAATCCATAGACACAGAGTAAATCAGCAGCTCCAGGATTCTGAAAGAAGAACACATTCCAGTCTGGGTAGTGCCTAAGTGCACAGAAGCCAGCACTAAACTCTGGATTCGAGTCCTAGCCCCAGTACTCATGATCTGTATGACCTTGGGAAGGTGTTAGCCTCTCTGGGCCTCCATTTTTCAACCAGTTGAATTGAGATAATAGCAGAACATCTTTCCCTGAGCCACTCTGAGGATTAAATGAGTTAATATTTTCTAGTGGCTCATGGTGTACACTCTATTAGAATTGGTTAGTTCTAGTGCCTACACTGGAATAACCTTACTCAAGAACTGAAGGACACAGATGGCCAAAAAGGTAAGTGATGTTCATGACCATCTGCTAGTCCACAAGTTCAAACTCGAGTACTCCATAGTTCTTGTTCTCATAGGTGTTGGAGGTCTGCTATGGTTTAGATCTTAAATATCCCCAAAGGTCCATGTGGTAAAGGTTTGTTCCCCAGAGTACTGATACCTGAGTGATAGAAGCATTGAGAGGGTGGGTAGTGAGATCCCTTCAGATCATCAGGGCTATGCCTTTGAAGGGGACTGTGGGACCCTGGTCTCTTCTTCTTTGTCCCCTCTTTCACTTCTGGTCTGCCATATGCTCCTGCTATGCTGTGATGTCTCACCACAGACCAAAGAGCAACGAGACCAATGGATAAAGGACTCAAACCTCCAAAACTATAAGACAGAATAAACCTCTTATCTGTATGAATTGGTTATCTCAAGTATTTGTGATAACGGCTAACAAAATGTATTTATTTGGTTTACTTTTTTAATAAAAATTATTTATTAAAAATAATTATTTTTATTTAGTTTCTCCGTTTGACCCGACACATTAAACCTGTTCTTACCTTCCTGCTTGTTCTAAATGAACCATGGACTTTTTCTTTGTTTTGTACCCAAAATAGTACATTTTAATGAAACCAATTAACAAGATAATTCACAAAAGCCTAAATACTCAACAGTTGCCAAGACTATTTCGATGATATTGTGATAGTTACAGAATCTTACAAGTCGACTTCTGAGGTGATTGGCTTCAATTCACCCTCTAAAAGATGCTTCCACTTCATTACATTGAAATCTTTTATAGAGTCTCAAAGTAGAAACTGATTCTAAAAATGGAGTTTTCCCTAGAAAATTCTACATTTAAAAAGCTGGGAATTGGGGATGTGGCTCAAGCGGTAGCGTGCTCGCCTGGCATGCACGGGGCCCTGGGTTCGATCCTCAGCACCACATACAAATAAAATAAAGATAACATAAAATAAAATAAACATACTGCCTGGTCTATAGGAAATGCTCAATAAATGTCAACCATAATATTAATATTCATGTTATATCATGGGATGGCCAACACCTTGCCAGGAAACTCTTCCCTGCTGGGAGGGATAAGCCTCCAAAGAACTTAGGGTCTGAAATAATTAGTAAAGAACAAAAGACAAAGTCAGAATTATAGTTTTAAAGGATAGAGTATCTGATAGGCTCAGCCCACACAAGACCTGGAGCTAGACAATTAGAAAATAATTCCCGTGTTTTATTTAAGGGGGTATGTCAAAGGCAAGGCTAAGGTTTCAGGGGTGGAGTCTTGCTTCCTGAATGTCTTATAGTCAACAGGTTGATCGGCATCTGGGCAGGTTACACCCATCTCAGAGACGCTGTGTGACTAGAGCAGGTCACCCCATCTCTGGTGCCACATGGGACCTTTTTGAGCAGAGCGGAGGGGGAGTTCACATGTCTTGGGCGATCTTACCCCGTGGGATTGCCCCAGGAAGTTCCCAGTACCAGGCTTTCCCACTCACTGGCTACAAGGCTGAAAACGTCCTCAGGTAGAGTTGGTGGATGGCTCTTGACAGTGGTAGATTGAGCCATGCAAACCTTCTACCTCCCAAGCCTGTGACTATCAAAAAAAAAAAAAAAAAAAAGAATAGTCACACTGGTCTTTAAATGTCCAAAGCACAGACTTTGAGCTGCCTCTCTTTGACAAAACAACTTTGCCAGTCTGTGTGCCCCTCAGGCATTTCTGAGTGTCACAGGGCCCTCTCTTGCCTCCTCAGGAAAGCATGCCTCTGACACTGGCCCTCTTCTCCCCCTGGGGCTCCCCCGGCTTTGGTAGCCTATCATGGAAATATCCTCCCTTGGGACTCTGTGTTCTCAGTGAGATCACAGTAGTGTCTACAGTCACTTGACCTCTGAAGAAGGGACTTGAGGCCCAGCAAGGGCAAGGCCTCGCTGTGATGGAGGCAGTTCTCTGGAAGTTCCGTGGCAGTAGGATGTGGAGCAAGAGCTACTGTTACTCCTCCTGCCTGAGGGGCTTGGAGCCCACAAATGCAGCCCTTTTTACATCCATCTGGCTCTAGGTGTGCTCCTCCCCAGGAGGTCTATCTGAGTATCTGTACAGATCAGAGTTCACAGCACACACCCTGCAGACCCTGGGGTAGTGGAGGGTGATCCTCCTACCACCACTGTGTGCACCTACGCCTGTGCATGCGTGTGCCCACACACAGTTCCAAAGCTGTACCTTGAAGTGCATCACAGAACCTGTTGCAGAAGAGGATTCTTCTGGGAAATTGAAAAGTGAGTCTGTTTTCCTTCCTGGGGAAACAACAGCCCCCTAACAAGAGAGATGCCTCTTGGCCCCCAAAGAAGCAGCTTACATCAGAACATACATTTAGCTCTTCTTAAAAATTCGAATTAGGAGGCTGGGGGTTGTGGCTCAAGTGGTGGAGTGCTCCGCTAGCACCTGTGAGGCATTGGGTTCGATCCTCAGCACCACATAAGAATAAAATTAAGATACTGTATCCACTTAAAACTAAAAAATAAATATTTAAAAAAAAAATTCAAGTTAGGGAGTCCGCCCACGGGACACCTCAGTCCAGAACATCCAACTGCAGATACTGTTTTAGCACATTTTCCTCTTTCCCTTACTTACATTGCTTTGATTAAAAAGACCATGTCAGCCCCAAGGTTGAATTCAAGTCCCTATTCTAAGGAGCTCTAAACTGCTTCTAACTATAGTTGATTAATTTAATTTAGTCTTTGAAGCTTAGTGTATGAGCTCAAGGTCTCTCTATAGAAAAGACAAATATGTCAAATATGTGCCCACTTCCCATGCTCCCAACCTTCCCTCTCTGCCTGTGTGTATGTGTGTGTGTGTGTCTGTTTGTCTGTCTCTCTGTCCGTCGGTCTATGTCTCTTTCACACAGAATGAGTAACTCAGAGAGTGGCAGAGAGCTTACGTAGCAGGCTCTGAGTTCCATCCTCAGCACTGTAAAACAAGGGGCAGGGGGGAGGCTGCCTCCTGGATTTGTCACTCACACCTTGACAAGAAGGGCTTCAGTGGAGTGGAGTACAAGGATGAAAGCCCACATGGAGAGGACCTCGGACCTACGGGGTAAAGGGACCTATGGTGTCTTTCTTAGTGGCGTTTCCTCTGCAAGCTCTGACTGTAAGCCAGAATCGTGAATCCATACCAACCCTTAGAACCTTCCCATAATCCTAGTCCTCTTTGAAGTCGGCATCACTTTTTAACATCTTATAATGAAGATACTGTGGCTAACCATTAAAACACATGAAATATATAATTTTGTGAAACGTCAGGTGTGAACATCATTACTGAAATTTTAGAAGTAGAATGATCAGATAAATGAGAACAAGGATGCTATTGCTCCAAGTCACCAAATATGTACTCACTGGTATATCAGATGGTGGGGGAGAACCCTTAAAAGGGTAGGGCCCAGGCCTATTACCCTCTCTCCACCTCCACTCCCTCACTTGCTTGTTGTGGCTCAAGGCTTTTCACCTTTCAGAGGAAGGAGCTGGCTCTCACATGCCTCAGAGAAGCTGGCCCCGCTTAGTACATTGAAAGTGGAGGTGGGAGTCCCCTCTCTGAGGACAGACTGGAAAACCCAGCCGCTGCCCCATTATGTGGAGCCAGAGGACAAAGAAAAGACATATTTGAGATGAAGTACGGAGGAAAAGAATTGAGAAACAAAATGTGAAACCAAAAAGGGGCCCAGAGAGGAGTAGACTGGAAAAGGAGATATACAAAGGGTACATTTCTGAGCTCTAGGTTCCTGTTTGTACTGGTCGACTAGGTGCATTTACAGGTATCCAAGGAGGATGGTTTCCTACAGTAACAGTACTGGGAGAAAAGGTTCCCACATGACAAATAGGATCATCTGATAGGATCAGATTTGTGTTGCTTGGAACTGTGATTGATTGTGGTGTGTCCCTCAGAAGGATATGCTGGAGTCCTAAAACCTCATACCCATGAATATGACTCTATTTAAAATTAAGGTCTTTATAGATATAATCAGGTTAAAATGAGGTCATACTGGAGTAGGCTGGTCCCTAATCTAATATGATCAGTATCCCCGATAATAAGAAAAACAAATTGTACACAGGTTAGCACCGAGGGAAGATGGCCTTGTAAAGATGAGACAGAGTTTGATGTTTTGCTAACATGAGCCAAGAAAGGCTTGGGGCTACCATGATCCGGAATAGACAGGGAAGGTATTATGGTTTAGATATGAGGTGTCCCCCACAAGTTCAAGTGTAAGATAATGCAAGAATTTTCAGAGGTGAAACAATTAGGTTACAAGAACCTTAACCTAGTCAGTGCATTAATCCACTTGAATGGGTTGACTAAGCAGTAACCACAGGCAGGTAGAGCGTGGCTGGAGAAGGTAGGTCACTGGGGGCGTGTCTTTGGGGTGTATATTTTGTCCCTAATGCTCTCTCTCTCTCTGCTTTCTGGTTGCCATGTCCCGAGCAGCTTCCCTCCTCCACGATGATGGGTGCTTCACGTCTGGCCCAGAGCAATGGAGGCAGCTGTCTATGGACTGAGACCTCTGAAACCATGAGCCCCAAATAAATTTTCCTCCCCCATGGTTGTTTTGGTCAAGTCTTTTGGTCATGACTAAAACCAAAAAATATTCCCTAGGAACTTCAGAGGGAGCGTGGCAATGCCCACGACTTGATTTCCCCCCAGAACTGTGAGAGAATAAATTTCTCTTGTTTGAAGCCACCTGGTATGTGGTACTTTGTTAAGTAGCCTTAGGAAACTGATGTAGGAACTGTAGACACTTTCTAACCTGTGATGTGTATAATAAATCTATATAATATGTCATCATTTTACAAATGTCTCTGAGGATGACATTTTTTAAAAATCCCAACCTAGAAAAAAAAATTGCAATCCAAATCAATACCTATATTTATTTTTCTCTCCCAAGTAATTAAACAAACTTCAAGTGGTGGGTGAGGCCAGATTCCCTTGGTTTCCAGTGAACAGCATTGATAAATCAGGACCGTTACATCTCTTAGAAAGCACTCTGTAAAAAGCAAAGTCTGAGTGTTGTGTTTACTAAAGTGATACCATATGTTGGTTGATTAACAAGTTGTCAGAATATTAGAAGTTCTTGGCTGATTGCAAGGAGGAGCATCTGTTTGCTGAATCCTTTATCTAATGTGTGCACAGATATTGCTAGGTTTGGCACTTTTCCTAAATATCCGATATAAATTCCTGCAGTATTTAGCCTTCAGAGAGTCACACTGATGTACTGTTGGAGTTTCAGGTGTTTATTCCGAGGAAAGCAAATGAAGGAAGGCCAGGTCAAAAAAACAATAGGTGTACACATGAGTGTATTTGTGTCATTCACAATTGTTTGGCCATGATACCTGACATCATCTATGACAACTAATGTTTATTTGAATGTCACCTGCATAGTAACTTAAGAAGAAAAAAAAGAAGAAGAAAGAAAATTTTCTTTTGGAGTTATTTATTGCTTCACTTTGGGTAAATATTCATAATGCCTTCTACTTATACAGTGATTTACAGTTTACAAATGGTTCACGTTAGATTCTCACAACCTTGGAAAGAAGGCAAGGAATCCTATCCCCATTTCGAGGGCTGGAGGTAGAGCTCAGTTGTAGAGCACGTGCTTAGCATGCAATGAGGCCCCAGGTTCAATGCCAATACTAAAAAAGAAACAAGAAAATGGAATCTGCAGTCGAGTGGAGGTGAATCCATTTGATGTGGATGTGGAACAACCAGAATATAAAGCCGGATCTTCTAAGCTCCACCCCTGCCCCTGCTGCAAACTCCAAGAACAGAAGTTCAGGAGCTGGTTGTAGGTGCCATGAAGGGATCTAGTCAGGATGAAATTTTGGAGTTTTTCCTTTGTACTTTTTGACACCTTCCCCTCCTTTGATAATTAGCATATACTGGATTGCGCCATTTTAATTTCAGCCAGTAGATCTCTTTCCACTGCTCATCAAAGCAGACATGAAATAAGTAAAGGGGTGTGGGGAGGCGAACTCTTCTTATGTCACTTCAGTTCAAAGGTAGACTTATATCTCAGTTCCATCTTCTTTGAAATTTCTCAGTACCTCTGGTTTTAGAACTAAGTGCCTCTGATAATGACGTACATATCATTTTTTTCTTTAGCTTGGACTTTTTGTCCTCTATTTTTATGACATAGCGGAAGGCTTTGTTATGGAGAAGCCTTTTAATGTTTCAGAGAAATGGAGCATATTATGAAAAATAGGGTATTTCCTTTTAAGTATTCCAAAATTTAGCCCTTCATTTAAACCATAAGTCGGGTGTTACATTTGGGCATTTCATCTTATCATTCCTTTTTGCTTAATGTAGTGGGAGGGGGACTTTTCCTCTATCCTCAAATTCATGATGTGTGTGTACTGGGGGCGGGTGGATTAAACTGATAAAAGACTGATTAACAAAAGAAAAGGTTTACCTTCACATGCATGTAGAAGAACTCTCAGAAAAGAAGTGAAAAACCTCCACAAAGTAGTGAGGACTTGAAGTTTACATACCATTTTAATGAAATGGAAAGATAAAGGAGTTTGGACTTGTAAGAGCCATAAAGGATAGGAGAGTAAATACATGGCGGGTAGGTGTAATAGCAAGGCCCTGGGTTCAATCCCCAGCACCACTAAAAAAGAAAAAAGAAAAGAAAAAGTAAATATCCGGAGGGAACGAATGGAAGATAGCGGTTATTTAGTGAGGCTTGTTATGCAGAGGAAAGTTGGTGGCATTGCCATGGTAAGGGTCATCCCCTCTCCCTGGGGATGAAGGTCCTCACCAGATACTGAGCACCAGACTCTTGGTCTTCCCAACTTCCTGAATCATGAGTTGAATGAACTTTTATTCAAATAAAGGGAAAAGGACACATCACAGTAGGAAATTCGTGACCTTCTTTTAGGCAGAAAGCGTTGGGCAAAGATTTCTTCTTGTGTCATCTGTTTCTCAACTACCTTCAGCTGGAAACAGCCCTCATACTAAAGGGGCATATTTTGGGGGCGGAGGGGGGTATGTTCTAAGGCCCACAGCGGTCAGGCCCTTCCCCTTTTTCCAACCATGTCCTCAATCTCTCAGTTCCTGGGCCTGCTCCTCTCACCCTATGCTTCCCTTCTTCTGAACCCACGTTCCTACTAGTCTGTCTTTCTATTATTCACTCCTCCATCCAACCATAGCCATCTTCAACACAAGCCTGAATCTATTTCCCTATTCTAACGACACCCCAGACCTCCAGCTCCCTCCGGTGGCTGCTTCTAAGATTCGAGGCTACCCTCGCCCATCAATTTGACAACCTTCCATTTAGCCCTTGAGATGTTCAGTGGCTGTTTTCACAGTTATATCAATATCTTCTGTTGTTATTTGACTTCTCACATTTTCTTCTCTTTTGTGTCCTTAGCCTCAATTCTTCTTCTTTCCCTTTGTCCCCGTGTTTCCTGGAATATTGATTTCTGAAGTATGAGCCAAGGAAAATATGAACGGAAGCTCCCCCAGAGTTGGGGTTGGGAAGATAGTTTCCTGGGACTGACTGTGGTTCTGCCAAATTGACTTCCCAGGTGATTCTTCTGCACAGTGAAGGTTGTGAGTCATTGACATAGACTGCATATATCTCTCACTCATGTATTCAGACAACAAGTTGTTGAGCACAAATTAGGTGCCAATACCTAGATTACTGGTTCAGGCAGACATGGTCCCTTATTTCTTGGAATTTCTAATCTGGTTTAGAAAGTAGATGATGAACCAGGATTTAAAGTGTGATGTGGGCTATAAGGAAGAGACGTGAGGAGCCTTAGGAATATCTCAGAGAAACTATCAGCAGGGTCTGGTGTCAAGGAATACTTCCCTGAGGACACAGAGTTGGGACCTAAGGGAGAAGTCAGACTTGGCTAGCTGAAGGGAGGCAGGCACAAAAGAGAGACAGAAGAAATCCCATATATGAAGACTCTGAGGTGGGAAAAATCATGGCCTCTTTTTTGGAAGGACAGTATCTTTGTTCATATTCTGTTACTATAACAAAATACCTGAAACAAGTAATTTATAAAGAATAGAAGTCTGTCCAACTCATGATTCAGGAGGTGCTCAGTATCTGGTGAGGACCTTCTTGCTGCATCATAATGTGGCAGAGAACATTATCTGGTAAGACAGAGCCATCATGCTAGTTTGAATCCCTTCCTTTTTTTTATAGAATCACTAATAACATGTGCAAAATCCTGAATTCAATCCCAGAACTGAAAAGAGTCACTAATGTCATCATGGGGTCTCCACTCATGGGACTTCATCTAATCTTAACTGCCTCCCAAAGGGCCTGCCTCCCAAAGGGCCTGCCTTTAAATATCAGAAACATATAAATTTGCAGGTTAAGTTTCTAACACATAAAAGTTGGGAACAACTTCAAACTAGAAAACAGTTTTGTGAGGGAGAGAAGATGGCTTTGTCCACGATGGTAATAGTAGGATGGATTCAAACAGTACTTAGGAGATAGATTATATGGTTTTTAATTAATAATTGCATCCAAGAGTGAGAGGAAAGGAAGTGTCAGAGAGGTCTTTGACTTCTCTTTAGATAATAATTGGTAGAACCATACAACACTGAAAGAGGATCAGGTTGTCAAGACAAACTTACAAGCTCAATTCCAGACACACAGATTTTGAAGCACCTATGAAACTTTCAGTATGTCATGTACTTTTTCCTATTTGCAATGAAGAGTGGAATTTAAGTGGGCTCTGAGAGAATTGTGGAGTTTAGATTAGTGGAGATCCAGCGAGAGGACCCCAAATATGCTCATCTAGTGTTGCAGTCAGCTTTTCCGCTGCTGTGACCAAAAGACCTGATAAGAACAGTTAGGGGAGGAAAAGTGTATTTGAGGGCTCACAGTTTCTGAGGTCTCACTCCATAGACAGCTGTTCCATTCCCTGGGGCTTGAGGTGAGGCAGAATATCACAGCAGAAGAGTGTGGGGGAGAGAAGCCGCTGGACACATCGTGATCAGAAAGCAGAAAGAGACACTCCATTCACCAGATACAAAATATGCACCCAAAGGCACACCCCCAGTGACCCACCTCTTCTAGCCACACCCTACCTGCCTTCAGCTACCACTCAGTTAATCCCTATTAGGGGATTAATTCACCGATTCATAACCCAGTTATTTCACCCCTAAGCTTTCTTGCACTGTGTCACATGTGAGCTTTTGGGGACACCTCACATCCAAACTACTATATCCATCCAAGGGTGTCTTGATGCTGAGTCACAGTTCTTTTTTAATCTGTTTTCAAAAGTGACTGCTCTCCGGGGAGAACATAACGGCCTTGTTTGTTTTCACTTCCTCTAGTTTAGGAAACAGGTTTGGTCGATGAGGCTCTTTGCATGTATTTACGGGTGTTCTTTTGGTTGTTCCTAGGCTTGATGTAACTAGATGTGTTCTTTAATCTGGCATTTTTGAAAGCAAATTCATCACTTAGGAATGATCCCAGATACCCTCATAGATAGGACAAAACATCCGTGTAGAGAACAGGTTAAAAACAAGAACATTACATTTTGTACTAAAAATTGTAGTGCTGCTGGTGGAAATTCATGTCCAGTGAGGGATTTTTGGAGTCTGTTTGCAAAGGCGAGTTGGTCTTTGATGAAAATTCACCCTAGTTACGCAAGGGTTTACATTTCACAGGACTATTCAATCATTGCCTAATTTCTGAGAGGGAAGATCACAGAAATTCTCCTTTTATTCTCCTCTTCCTCTGATTTTTCTTCTCCCTTTTCTGTTCATCATCTGCTTCCAATTCATCTTCAGAAAAGAGAATAATGAATTTTTTTAAAAAAAAAAAAAGAAATGGGGCTAAATTACTCTCTGTGTCTTAAAGATAATTCCCCAACATCATTATTCTCTACATTTTGAAAATTATGTAAAAGGCTTTCTAACAGCACAAATGATAGAATGTAAAAGTAGGTTCTTTGATTCTTCTCATACACTCCAGTATGAAACACCCCTCTGCAAAATTCCCAAGAAATGTTCAACTAGCCTGTACTTGGTTATTCTTAGCAGCAGGGAGCTCCCTCTCTATTTGAGGAACAAACCAACTTTTTTTTTTTTTTACTAAATCAAATTATACAGAATATCTTTCTGTAATGAATGAAAATGAGCTTCCTCGCTGACACTGGTTCTGCTCCTCACAGCAACACAGAATAAATCTGTTCCCTATTGTACATGACAAGCTTTCAAATACACTGAGACAACGGCCCTGTCTCCTCAAGCTTTCTCCTCGGCAAACTAAATACCCCCCCATCCCTCAGTACATTTCCTATGAGAGAGTGAGAGTCAGTTTCTGCCTTCTCCATTATCTTTATAGAAATTTGTCCCCTCTCAGCCCTCTCAACTCAAAGTCACCCCTAAGTGACATCCACTCTCTGACTAGCATCATGCACAGAGGGACAGACACCTCTTAGTTGTTCTTGGGTTTATTTGAGTGATGGACACTTCAGTTTTCAACAGGGGACAGCGTGTGGGAGTCTTAAGGATAGATGCTGTTCTTAAAGCTCTGACAAATTTTCAGGCCGTTGGGATATTTAATGAGGGTTTAAAACTCAGGTGGGTTTTTCACTTGTGGAACTTGAAATAGGCCAAATCCCAGTGGAATTACTAGGTCATAAACAGTAGGGGGAATTACATTCCATTAGAGTGTGGATAAAATTGGAAGATATTCCTCTTTTCTGGTTTTTATGTGGCAGTTGTACCTTCGTCTGCTTTTAGGAACAGCTGTTATCACAGATGTTCATTTTAGATGGTATCATTCTTTATTTATTTATTTTAGTATACCTCACAGAATCCTCTCCATGAAGAGATGCTTTTGAAAGCCCAGAACTTTTTTTTTCTAATGCAAATAAGTTACCTAGTACTTTTGGTTGTTCACCCTCACTGTCTAAGCCCCTGCCAAGACAGTCAGTTACACATGTAGGGGTCTCCCATAAAACCACACCTATCTTCGCCTCAAAAAACTCAGGCACCAATGGCGGTCCAGTGGAGGCTTTCAGATAGCGGGCAGAGGTCACTGGCCAACAGAGGGGTGCTTGGCCCCATCACTCGGAGTACAAGATCCAAAAACAGGAATTTAGGATTGTTCTTTTTCCTATCTATCTTCACTGCTACAATTTTATCTTGCCACTGTAGATACTTATTAAAGCCAGAGGAAATCAGAGGCAGGCTGTTGAACCCTGCTATTGGCTAGTACTGGGACAAAAAACTCTTACGATCTCATTATCCACAGGATGTAACATCAAGATGCATAATGTTTATAATCCTACTCCCTGAAAAAGGAAATGGATGTATAGGCTCAACTAATTTTTCAAACACTGTTGTAAAAAACTTGACTTGAAAGAAAGAGGATCCTCAAAATGAGGTTCCTCGTGTTGATTTCTGGTCTCCACTAATGCATGATCATAAAGAGGAATTCCTTGCTGAGGTGTGAAATCTTGGGATCACCATTTACCCAGTTGGCACTTGGATGGAAGTCTTCATATTTCTGTGTTGTACTTGGTAAAACCATGGGCAATCCTACTTCCCAGGTGATATTGATGCCCCAATAAGATAGGCTTGTGTGTTAACCCTGCAGGATTCTACCTGAAGCAAGTTACAAGTACCTGTCCAAAAATATCATTCTGTAGTCCAGAATCCCCTTCAAGACATTCTCTTCTACGTTCTCTTCTGAGTCCTTAAGCTCTTTCTTTATTGCAGCTATTATTTTGTTAGTTTTCATTTATTTTAATAAGTCATCCCTGTTTAAAAAGTCATCTGTCAGCTTTTTGCTACTATAACACATACTTGAGGAAATCAATTTAAAAAGAAGAAATGTTTATTTTGACTCACAGTTCCAGAAGTTTTTATTCATGGCCAATTAGCCCCATTTTGGGGGGCCTATGGTGAGGCAGCTGATCATGGTGGGAGCATATGGCAGGGGAAGCTGCTCACCTCATGACAGCCAGGAAGCTAAAGAGAAAAGAGGAGGGAATCGACCCTACTATTCCCTCCAAGGGCACATCCCAGTGACCTAACTTCCTTCCACCATTCTTCACTTCCTAAAGGTCCACCACTCTCCAGTAGCACAACAGGCTGGTGACCAGGCCTTTAACACATGGGTCTCAGGGGACACATCCTCCATACATGTGCTTTTAAAATCAGACAAAATCCTACTCCTGTTCCCTGGCTTACCAGGTTTAACAGATGAATGCCTTTTGACCCTTCATTTGAAAAGTAAGAAAATTGACCGATCTATGGAAATTTATCATATCTTCCCCCTTGATTTCCTAATGCTTGTTAGCAAAATTGTTTTTAAATGGGCCTTGTTCATAAAATTTAAGTTCTGAGGGAGTAAACAAGGACAGGGTAAGGACGAAGAGCTTGAGAAGAAGATTTACATTAAACAGGGATGAGAAAAGGGGAGGGGAGGGGAGGGGAGGGGAGGGGAGGGGGGATAGTAGAGAATAGGACAGACAGCAGAATACATCAGACACTAGAAAGGCAATATGTCAATCAATGGAAGGGTAACTGATGTGATACAGCAATTTGTATACGGGGTAAAGTTAGGAGTTCATAACCCACTTGAATCAAACTGTGAAAGATGATGTATTAAGAACTGTGTAATGTTTTGAACGACCAACAATAAAAAATAAAAAAAAAAAATTTAAGTTCTGAAATCTTCATTCCTATGGTTACCTTAGGTTTAGTGTTAGTCCCAGATATGTTCAGTCCTCAAGGTAGTCCTTTGTCCCAACCTTTTCTACTATAACACATACTTGAGAAAATCAATTTTAAAAAAGAAGAAATGTTTATTTTGACTCACAGTTCCAGAAGTTTCTGTCCATGGTCAATTAGCCCCCTTTTCAATTGTTTCTTGGATGTTTCTTCCAATATTTCTTCAAAAGGGCTCACAGATCTCACAGATACTATTTTCCCGAGCTCTTAAGTTTGGAAATCCTTTGCCTTTTTACCTGAATGACTGTGTTGAGTCCAGTATTCTCGAGTCTCACTTTATATCTCTGAAACTTTTGTACCTATTATCCACGACCCTCCAGAACTGACTTTCCCCCCTGGTACCATCTGATCGGTGTCTGTCTTTTCTCTATTTATTCATCATATAGAATGCAGTCCTTCATTGCACTAAAGCTTCTTAAATTTATCTTTGGAGATGATTTATTTCTCTTTTATTGGCTTGGATTTTTACAGAGATACTTAAAAGTTGGATCTCCTTGGTTTTCCTCACCTATTATCCATTTTCACTATTTTTTTCAGTTCATTTTACTCAGTTTCTTCAAGTGCACGCTCTACAATTTGGACTCTGTGCTCAGCACTGCCTGGTCTTCTCTACCCCTCTCTTCATGTTGCCTCTTTCCTAGGAAGATTCTATTTATGTGCCTTCAGACTTTCCTCACAACCCTGAACTGCCAGACTGGCCATTCTCCTTAGGATTTGCTCATAAACAATTTCTGAAAACCTGATTGTGGATCCAATCTTTTACTCTATTTTTCCTAACCCGATCCTTCTTTCTTGCCTTGATATCATGAGTTCACTAAACCTCCTTTCTCTCATTCTTTTCTCTTTTATTCTTACTCACATAATCTTAGTGGCTGACTGAGTGAACAGTAATTAAAGTCCCCATGAGTTCTCCTTCTTCCTGACTCTCAGACATCTATTTCCTCTCTCAGTCGGTAGAGTTCAGCTTCTAAAAAACTGTCGCTGGTCTATTCTTCTCAATCCCTCTTCATTAATTAATATGCTCTGTGCCTTAGAAATATTTCTACCTAGTTTTGAGGCATTAGAACTCTCAACAAAGAAAAAAGAACTAGTACCCTTGGGAGTTCAGTGGTAAAATCCTAAGGGAAATGACCTCAATTTCTTTGAAGTCCGGCACTTTATCTTAAAAAATAAGGCAATATTTCTATTCAGCTCCACGATAGCCACATTTATTTTGAATACATTTGTTTAAATGCTTTAAATAACTTAGCTATTAAATTACTTAATTCCCCCGCCCCACTACTAATATTTGAGTAAATTCGAAGCCATAAAGAGATACGATTTAATAATAATGAGGTTTCAAGTGCTTTCTAGCAGACCACTAGAGATTCTCAGTGGTGTGAAGATCACAGCCATGAATATATTGCATGTTAAAAAGGGCCCCTTATTCGCATCTTTGAATCTCTGGCCTCTGGTATATTACCAGGTGCACACTTGGTGTTCAGGAATCATTTGTGAAACTGACTGCAATTAAACTTGCAAGTTTCTTCTTAGCTACATTCAATAGGCTGCTGCCCACTGGAGCTTATTCTTGGGTCTGTTCTATCTGAAATGAAATTGTTTCTTGCATTTAAAGAAAGGTGGAGGTTGGGCATTAAATGTAGTCATTCCCTTTGTATCCATAGGGGGCTGGTTCCAAGACTCCTCATTGATACTAAAATTCATAGATGCTTAAGTCCCTTTTATAATCTATGTATATACTCCCCTAATCATCTCTAGATTCATTATAATACCTAATATAATATAAATGCTATGTAAATAGTTGTTATATATTGGTTAGGGAAGAATGACCAGGAAGAAAAAAGTCTGGATGTGTTAAAAAGATCATATTCTCTCAGTTCTTTTTAACTGACAGTTGATTGAATCCCATGATATAGACCCCACTGATACAGAAGGCTGTTAATAACATGTGCCTATGCTTTGATTGTTGGGAGTCAGCCATTGATTTAAGCGTTTTCTGGATATTCTTTAAAGACTTGAGATTGAACACTGCTCTTGAATCTTGTCTCCAAGGGTTTGTTGTTTGACCAGACAAGGCTTTAGTTCCCTCACCTGTAACCTGAGAATGGTAACTACCTCATTGGTTTGTTAAGAACAATAAATGATGCTACCATGAAATTAGTTCATTTGCCCCCGATTCAAAGTATGCACTCCTCAAATGGTGGCTGTCACTATTACCAAGTGATTAGCTGAAGAGGTAGATTTTGTCATATATCCTGGGACAGTCCAGAGTGATCTAGGAATTCCAGGATTGGAAGGAGCCATCCAGGATAACACGTAGAAGGGATAGACAGATCATAGGAAGGGCCCACACCATTTTGTTAAAAAAAATACTTAGAAAATGTGACCCAGAAACTAAGAAGCAGTTCTAAATGATAATTAAGTGTGTTGATGTAACAGTCTATCATTCCCATCATTGATAACAATAACTTAAAATACTCTCATTCCTCATTCTCACCAAACATACATGTACATATGCTCTTAGCCATGTAAGGGACAAAAAGTAATACTTCCTCCTCATTTACCACAAGGGTCATGACTGCCACCTTATAACAAAAGGCAGATTAATAAGAGAAAAGCACCACAAATTTTTTTTTAACTAAAGTTTTACATGACATGAGAAGGCTTCAGAAATGAAGACCCAAAGATCCCTAGAAAACTGTGCTTTTATGCTTAGGCTTAATGAAGAATTAGAAATCAGGTAGAAATAATGATTAGACCAAATGGGTCTAATGGATTTAATGGTGATACACAGGGAATGCCAAGGGGGACTAGCAGGGCCTGTTTGTTCACATTCTTCTTGGCCTCTCTTTGTAGGATTCCTTTCATCTGGATACAGGGCAGGACACCACCTGTCATATGAAGGTCTTTTGACCTCAGGAGAGGTAGATCAAAGAATTCCTCACACAAGTGGGGTGGTCAGGAAGGGACCTCCAGAATCCCATGCATAGTAACATGGCATGTGATAGAAGCAGTAAAATAGCAAGCAGGACAGGTTTTGCCTTCAGAGCCCATGCCAGAGCCAGTTCTCATCCTTATTTCTAATGCCCGAACTTCTCCAAACAGCTTGGTGGCATGGAGGGTGAGGCTGGGCTTCCCAGGCGTGGAACCTTCTCCTGGTAGAACGGTAAGCAGCTCTGAACTCTGCTGGACTTCAAAAGTGAGCTGTAGGGCTTTCCCATAGCAGGATTGCCCTGGCTGACGAACACAGGGAGTCCAGAAGTTTCTCCTGCCCACAGATTCCCCCATATGTCCTGGGAGAGCCCAGAGCTATCTAGGAATTCCAGAATTAGAATGAGGATATCACGTCTAGGGGTAGGCAAGCTGCTGACCAGTTATTTTCTTAACACCTTTCCATCCTTTGGCACCTACTCCAGGAAATGCTGGCCAGAACGCTCCAATTAGCTACCATATGGAGAGAGTCTATAAGAAGGAAATGCATATTAGCTAAGTGCTCTGATGAACAGATGACTTCATGGACAGGAAAGGATAACAAGGATGTGGGTTTGTTACGCTGTCCTCTGAAAACGGTATCAGGTACTTTGTACCACAGAGTCTTGTGTTTTCCATAGCACGATTTTACTCAGTTTAATGATTAAAAGACCTGCATTTTTAACCCTACTAAGCAAGTCAGGATTAAGAAACATTTAATGAGCAGAAAAGGAAATTCCTCCATTCAAGAGAGCTACTTATGATCTTATAAAGTCCTGCCAAAGAAATCCAGATGAAGACCAAAGATGGAGGCAATGAAACTAGAGAGCAGGAATATTTTCCTCACCCAGTGCTACATTCGTGGCTGAAACACCTAAAACAAAGGAAGATTCACAACGAGGGAGGCATAGAAAGTTATTTAGTGTCTGCTTTGTGGGACATGGAAGCCATTGGAAATGTAGACCCAAAGAAACAGAAAAACTTGTGTATATTTATGGTTAGGTTTGATAAAGGAGGGACCGTCATGCAGAAGTCTGATTGGAGGGCAGGAAGGGTCTGGTCTGTGGTAATAAACTTGGCAAGTCCTGTTTGCTCAGATTCCTCTCTGAGTCCCCGTGACTTCCGAGGTAAGGATGATCACCTTTCTTCTGGAAGTAGAGAGAGCACCCCTCACATGACAAAGTGACAGTCTGATTAGGCAGAGGAAGGTGAAGGGAAGGAAGGCGGGTGACCTTCTTGCTTCTGCTGTTTCCTCAAATGTCACCATGTGGTGTCCTGGGGTCGCATGTCCTGAACCCTGTCAAAACAGTCATTGTGACTTTATTTATCAGCACCACCCCCACAAGGTTCAGTGTTTCACATCCCTTTTGTTTGTGACCCTGGTTTCTAAGAGAAGCACATTTGGGACAGATGACATGGGGCCATGGGAGGGCCTTCTAACCTGGTTTAAAGATCACATCCCGATGACATTAACAGACGTTAAATAACTTTCTATGCCATAGAAACAAGATCCATCATGGAATTGAGAAAAAGCACAGGATCCAATTAGTTCATTCTGTGTTTGTGACCAGAGGTGACATTTACAGTGGCTGGGGCTATGCTTCCAGCTAGACCTTGAGAAGCTCCTTTGATCGTGGCTAAAAGGCTCTGGCTGCCAAATTCTATCACTTAACTTTTTACACATCTCCAACAAATCCCACAGCTCTGGTTTTATAAGAGCCTTCTAGGACTTATCTGGGGAAAAAAATTTTTTTTGCTGTGAAGAACTCATCGTCTGATCCACGATTTTAGATTGCTGTCCAATTTAAATAGCTGCTTGGCAAAGTGTTCAGCCATGATCCAAAAGCTGAGCCCTGGGTAAACCATGGAGTCTTTTCTGTAGGATCGCTGGCCATCTGTCCTGCTGAGTTATAAGTACAGCATTTGGTACTATTTCTTCATCTTCCCATGGTCAGGCCAGGTAATACCTGTCTTCCTCTATCTACAGGGGAGAACTCTCTAAATTGTTGCTATCTAACCTGAACAAGAGCGATAGCTTCAATTGTTTTTCCCTGAGGAAATAAGTGAGCTGCTAGATACAGCTCTGTGCACTAAGCCAGACAGCTCTATCTAAGTCAGCAAGAGACAAGAGGAGCGTTCAGCTCCTAACATTTGACATGTGAGGGCAGATCTCAGCACCTGAGGATGTTTGTTTTGATGGTATTTTTCCCCCTTTCAGCTTTTTTTCTTTCTTTCATTTTTTTTTTTAAGCATAGCCATGTACACGTACTTTGGCTTGCTCATTTAAAAATTATTTAGGACTGGGGTAACTCTGATTAAAAATAACAGGGCTGGGGCGACATAGTGGTAGAACACTTGCCTAGAATACAGGAGTTCCTAGGTTCAGTCCCCAACATCATCATCATCATCTTCATCATCATCATCATCATCATTTATTCACAATAACTTGGTTAGAAAAAAATGAAAAGAAGTCAAGGATGAGGCCAGCAAAGCTTGAAAGCGGTTGTTAGATCTGTAGGCAGACCGTGAGTTTCCATCCCAGATCCTATGCTTCCTAACTGTGTAACCTCTGTCAGGTTACTGATTGTCTTCATTTTCCTCATTTGCAAAACTGGAATAATAATAATAATAGCATCTTCTTCATAGAGGATTCAATATTTAAGTGCATGTAAAGAACTTAATATAATGACTAACATGTATGAGGGGACAGTGTTTGGATAGTGTATGGTTTCAGAAGATTCCTAAGCCATATGACTTTCCATACCCAAGTTCTTAAAAGAAGTAAAGGAGTAAGAAAGAGACTGAAGTATCAGCATGGTTACTGGTAAAGCTGATGTTAAAACATACAGCTTAGTATTAAAGCAAGTGTGGGCTTATATCAGTCAATTCTCCATCACTGTGACAAAATGCCTGAGAAAAATTGACTTAATAAGAGGTGAGGTTTATTTTGGCTCAAAGTCTCAAAGTCCTCAATTTATGATCACCTGGCTCCATTGCTTTGGGCCTGTGGTGAGGAAGAATATCACGGTGGGGAATGCATGGTGGAACAAAGCTGCTCACCTCAGGGAGCCAGGAAGCAGAGAGAAAGGGGCTAGGGTCCCAACATCTCCTTCAAAAACCTGCCTCCTTTCCATTGGGTTCCACCTCTTAAAAGTCACACTGAACCTCCCAAGCCAGTGTCTCTACCTCTCACACTTGATCCTGTCCTTTGATCTCTATTTCATATGCCTGTTCTTTCTCTCCACATGCATAACAAGTCATTGATCTTGTCCCTCCATGTCCCTCAACACTCTGTATACTGTGGGGCTCACACTGTTCTCTCACATTCCCTGATAGTTCCCACCCCTGCAGAGGGAGACACCACAGGGCTGTCAGAGAGACCAGAGGAGAAGGGGGAGCCAATCCACGGGCCTTCTGAGACCACACCCGCTCCATTCCCCCCATGGCTTCTGTCTCCAGATTGACGAATTTCCTATTGCGTTCAATTCAACAAGCTCCGAACAAGTGTAGCTGCAAACAGGGCCAAAAGGAAAATGGGGCGGGCTGCCTCCTCCTCTGGCCTTCTTTCTGCTGGGCCACCGTGAGTGGGCCATGCTCTTCTAGGGAAGGCCAGGCAGCTCTCCCCCAGGACTCTCTCCAGGCGGGCTTGGTACCTGAGAAAGGTGGGAGTCTCTGTCCTCAGACCACAGCATTCCTAGCAGCATATTTTAAGCCCTGTCCACACTTATTAAAATACTGAAGTCCCTTTACTAAGCCTCCTTCTCCTGCCAGCTTTAAGGTGCCCTGTCTTCCTGTCCAGAACTCTGTCTGAACAAGCCGTGGGGTAGCCAGCCCAGGAGCGTTTCCCCTTGTTTCAGCTAAACCCAGTCAATCCTCAGAGCTTGGTCCCAACGCGGTGTTCCTCCCAGGCCCAGGAAACCTGAGCACAGAGCTTTTAGGGCTGTGAGTCTAGCCTGTATGGAAAGCCAAGAATTAGCCATTGGGATGAAGGACAAGCAAGTCTGTTTTATGGCATCCACCTCCATAAAAGTGGGCAAAAACCAAGGGGAGGAAGAGGTCAGAAGACAACAGAGGCCCTGAGCTATGTGAACATGCTTCCAGAAGAGTCAGAAGGTCAGAAGGTCAGAGAGCTGACGATGGCCAGGCACCAAATGAGTTTTTCCTCTTTGTCAGGCAACTAAAGAACTGACTAGGGTGGGGTGGGGTGGGGTGGGGGGCAAATCTCTTAGATCAATGTGCCAGAAGGACAGCTAAAGGGAGATTGTGTCTTGTTTGACAAAGATCTAGGACCTGTTGAGTCGGGTGGGGATATATATATATTTTTTTTAAGTTTTATTTTGTTTTGTGCTGGACATCGAACCCAGGGCCTCAGACATGCTAAGCAGGTGCTCTACCACCTAAACTGAGGAGCTTGATGATTTCATTTAACTTGTACCTGTTGAGGATCCGTTAGGAGTGGGTATCTCTGTTGGGTGCAGAGAAACTGAGACAGGAGTCACAAACAAGATCTAGGCCCCTGCCCTCCAGGGGCTTGCTGGCATGGGGTTTCCAGCCATGTTTTTGCTCCAATATGTGGGGCATCTAGAATGACTTCTTCTAGGTCACATCCATCCCCTTCCTTCACGTCCCACTGAGAATCACCAGTCTCAGGCCCCCACACTGACTGGCTGGGATAAACACTGGGTCCCACAGCACTCCATCCAGAGGCACTGGTGAGGAAGGAATGCAAGGAGGGACACTCAAGCCAGACCCTGAACAAGGAGCAGATAAATGAGTAGGTGGGTAAAGTGATGGAGGAAAACCTTCCAGGCAGGAGGAAAGACATGGCCAACCCAGAGGAGTGAGTGGGACCAGGGGCCTTAAGGGAAGAGCAAATATCCTAGTGCCCCATGCAGATGGCGTTGCCAAATGAACCCGTAAAAATAACAAATTTGCCCTCATACCAGAGCATAATTGCATGTTCAAAATTATTCATTGTTTATCTGAAATTCTAATTTAACTGGACAGCCTGTATGTTCCCTGGTGGCCTCCCTACCTGACCCGCAGTGTCTCTGGTCATATCATATGGTGGTAAGAAGGAGCACCCAGTCACTCACAGAAGGCAGGTCAAGACACAAGAGGCAACTCGAAGCAGTGATCAATCTTGGGAATTTTTCCTGATTATTTTCTGGTTTTCTTTAAAAATTATTAGGAAAAAAAAAATGAAACCATTGCCAAAGGTGGATATTTCAAATTGCTCAGAAGTGAAAAAATCATATTCCAATTCCTGATTCCTGTATACTAGATATTGGGGACTGTTAGTAAAAGGAATTCTAATCCTGCTGCATCCATAAGCAGAGGAAGAAGTTTACACCCTTCAAGGGCAAGGCTGGCTTCCAGAGCAGGCTTTTGACTCTCTTGCCCTCTAGTGGTCAAACGCCCACATAGGGGTTTGAGCTCCTCTGCCTTACATTGCCTCAGCCCCTTTGGCTCTCCCATGCAAAGGTGCAGATCTAGAAAGATCCTCAGCACCAAAGCCAGGCAGAGAGGTGCTGAGTATGGAAGGCAGGAGGTATGGAAGGCTGTGCTGTCCCTGTGTTGCCTCTTGTTATTTTATGGGGATTCTTGGCTTGGAAGGAAAAAATCTGGTTCAGAGTCCTGATATTAAACCTGCCTCTTGTTGGTTGCCTTTGTTATCAATTCATTTATCCAACAAATATTTCTGGAGTAATATTTATGCCTCATACATGCCAGGCACTGTTCTGGGTATAGGGCATGTGACATCTGACATATTCCATTAAGACTGGAAGTTGAACCAAAGAGCTTGCAACAGAGTTCTGGGTTTTGCAGTTAAGACAGGTTGAACACATGGTTTTAGATCTATAAAGAGAACTGCTTCAGTATTAACTTTTTAGTTGAGCTATACCTTCCTGCCACATCCTTTCTTTATAACTCCATACAGGGTTTCGACATCATTTTGAAAAATGGTCATTAGACTTCTTGATAACGATTTATAATTTGGCACATGGAAATCAATCAAAAGTGCACAGTGTACAAAATTACTGCCACATGACGTGGTATGCCTAGAGCCAATTCTCACTGAGGAAAAAGGAGGGCCGTGGCAGAATGTTGAATTTTTCATCCCTTTTTGTAAATCATGAAATATTGTTATTGACACTTGAAACAATGTACCGACAGAAACCTATTAGGGCAATGAAGTCATTTTGGAAGTAGTTGGGCTTATTTGTGGTAATACTAACAGACAAAATCAGCACACCAACGTACACCAACGTAGGTGGAAACCTGAGCTTGTTCAGTTGAATGGGGGGTCACTTCCCAATTTCTACTACCCCACATTTAATGAATATCTACAGTCTGCCAATTTTACTTTTGAAATATTTCTCACGGCTCTGTACCTTCTGATTTTTTTCGACTTCCTTAGTTCAGACTCACATTTTTCCTCTGAACTATGGCAATAAACACTTTATTATGGTCCCCTTTCCTGCTCCTCTCAGATCCATTCTGTACGCAGATTTATCTCAAACACAAATCTGGTCATGTTTCTACTCTGTTTTTTGTCCTGGTCATAGTTCCATAATACTTACAGGACAATCAAGTTTTTCCTGCACTGAATGGTGGACCTTTTAATCCGTCATCCTTCTCCTCACGTCCCTGCCGTGGACTTGCAAATGCTCTGAATAGCGTTGTGGATTTTCTAAATGCATAAACAAACACATATATTTACTTCTGTGCTGTATTGCTTTGGGGGTTTCCCTTGGTATTCCAGGTAGCTCTGAGGTTACCTGTGTTACCTAGTCTGTATTGACACTGTTTTAAGAATCCCATTACCAGGGAGCAATCTGTTTATCAGACTCTGGAGTCTTCCCTCCCTTCCCTTCCCCTCTCAATTGCATAGAATTTCCTGGCTACCTCTCTTTGGGTGCTCAGGGTTGAGTTAATTGGATTTTGACCTCAACATAAAATATAAATGCTCTGGTTACAAAAGCCCATTGTTTGTGTTTTGGAAAGGTGACTGATGGGGCCAAGGTAGAGACAGCCTGGTCTTTCTAACTGGGGGAGCAAGTTCTTCCTGGAAGATGCTTCTACACTAAGTGACTAAGTATTCAAACTTTCCCAGCCAGGCTTGGAAATGTCATGTGACTGGGCAGAGCTCATCCAGATTCATTCTTAATATTTCTATGATTTTCAGATTACTGAGGTCACCACATTTTATTTTTATTCAGAGCACTTGCTCCAGACACTGAAGAAAAGTGCCAAAATGAATTCCCTGTGAAGCAGAGAGGGAATAGCTGTCTGTATCGCTGTGTAGGAGCAAACTGATGAATCCTCGGGGATCTTGCTGTTTATCCAGTAGCGTCACTGTCACTTTGACCCAAACGTCTGGGTCTCTTAGGGACCCATATTTGGACAATCGTGTCAGTGCATTATGGCCAAGATGGATAGAATGGCTACCATTCTATCCATAATATCTTTCACATGATTCTGCTTATTCACTTCACACCCCTTGTATGGCAATTGCCCTGTGCCAAGCTCAGTCTCCTTCAGCTCTCACAGCAGCCCTGGGAGGTAGGTACAGTTGTTGCCAGTTTGAAGGTAGGAAAGCTGAAACGCTTCACCCCAGGTTGCACAGCAGATACATGGTGGAGCGGAGGTTCAGCCTGGATAGTCTGTGCTCATCCATGTGGACTCTCTTGCAGAAACATTAGCAGCTTGTGATGGCAAAAACCATAAGATGTCTCCAGAGCTCAAAGACTCCACATAAAGGTGAGGCCTCAAGAGCCAGGCTACTGCAGTGTGTTTTTGCAACATTGGAGCCTGAAGATGGACCCGCAGAGCACAGCCTAGGGAACCCTCCTCCGTTCCATTAGTACAATTGAGTTAGGGCCTGGCGTGAGGTGGCTTGTCTTACTAATAGGAACTGGAGTGGTGTGGAACGGCCATAGGAGGAGAACAAAATCAAATGTTATCTGAGAGAGATCTCAGGGTTCATCTAGACTAAAACCTTCACAGTTGAGAAACTCTAGGGCACACAGAGGTTCAATAATGACTCTTCAAGCAAACTCACACAGCTCAAGAGCAAGCAGGAAGGTGCTTCTGCCGCAAACTGAGAACTTGAATGAAACAGAGTTTTGTTCATTCACAGCGTTTTCTGCCTGTTTCATTTTCTTTTTTATTATTTGTTGCTCATCAGGATACATTATCATTATTGGGGTTTTCCCCCTCTTTTTGATAAACATAGATGCTGGTTTGATAGTTAACATGATTTTTGAGTGATAGTGACTTTGACTGTGGTTAATGGATGAGCTCTCACTGAGGAGAACGTTTAACAAAGGTGGGAAGGTTGCTGGCACTGGCTCTTGTCAATACGTGGAAAGGGGGAGAAGGAGTCATGGAGAGATCTTGTCTGTGATCCCCAGAAGACACACACCATGAAATACGGTGCATTTCCCATCACTAATCATAGCTAATTTCCCTGATGCTCCCCTCCCCACTTTCATGACAGCCTCCCTTATGCCAATACAATCGCTTTTCTAAAGTAGAGTCAGGGCTGGGGATGTAGTTCAGTGGTAGAGTGCTCGCAAAGGAGGTGCCAGTCGTGGGTTTCACCCCAGCACAGCCAAAAGAAGAAAAAAATGAAAAAAAAAAAAACTATCCATAAAGGTCCTGTTATTCCTCATGAGCTGCAGATCAGTTTAAACTTCTCATTTGCAATGCAAGAACACTCAAAATCAGCTTTGTTTGTCAACTTTCTGTTTATCTCTGCCCACCCCCACCATTAATTTTTATTTTATTTTATTTTTGTGTGGTGCTGGGGATTGAACTCAGGGCCTTATGCATGTGAGGCAAGCACTCTACCAACTAAGCTATATCCCCAGGAAGTCTTGGTTTTTTAAATGTTTTTATTGATGCATTATAGTTATACATAGTCGTGGGGTTCATTTTGACATAATCATACATGCATGGAATATAATTTGCTTCATTTCAGTCCTCAGTGCCCATTATTATTATTATTTTTTAATTTTCTGTCATTATTTGCCAACATTTCTTATCCTTTGCCATCCCTAACATAAAACATCATGCTCTTTGTCCTTCAAGACACAGGCTGTTGCACTTGGGGATCCCTGGAGACCTGAAATGCTCTTTCCTGCGTGATGTACCTCGTAAAGCTATTCATTCTTGGTCACTACTTCTCCCAAGTCTTTCCTGTTGACAGTGTGGTTGCTCCCTTTTCCATGTTCTTCTTTTACATCTCCAGTAGAACTCTTCTTCCTCTAAGTGAAAGTAGACATTATTTTCTTAATGTCCTGGGTTTCATCCATCATTGATTGCGTGATGCAAAAACCACTTACTCAGCATCTTTGGGGGCCAAGGGCTGTGGATGGAGCTGGGGATTCAAAGATAACCAAAGTAATTTTTTTTTCTCCTTTGAGATCTCACGATGTCATGGGAGAGGATCACAGATAAGCAAGTAATTCCCATGTAGTCTGCTAAATATTCACAAATCTATGGCTTTTCTCACCCATGTCAGCATCTTTAGTACTCACCATTAGCAAATTAGGACTTAATAATTTTTTGAACAAATGAACAGTTTGAATGGTTTGAATATGGTTTGTCCCCACCAAAACTCAAGTTGAGGCTTAGTCCTCAATGTAATGGTGCTGAGAGATACACAGGTCATGCAGATGGAGGCTGTGGAAGAGGTTGAAGCCTTCTCTTGGGGATGAGTGGTTTTCTTCTCTCTGTCTCCCTCCTCCCCTCTCTCTCCTGGATCAAGTTTTCATACAAAAGGCATTTGACTTCCTTGGCCTCTTGTGCTTCCTCTCACACATAGGCTTCTCTTCCCCACATATCCACATCACTTTCCACTTTCTTGCCACGTGCGAAATAGCTCGCAGGCTTCATCAGAAGCACAGCAAATATCAGCCCCATTCTCTTGGACCTCAAGAACCATGAACCCAAATGAACCATTTTCCTTCATAAATTAGCCAGTCTTGGGTATTCTATTGCAGCAACAGGAAATAGATTAACAGAGTGTGAGTGAAGGAAGAGAGGGATGAAATTGGCCTAAACCATTTCTCTCCAATCTATAGTGTCTTAGGAAGCAATTTTAAGAATTACATGAACAGGCTATGCATGGTGGCACATACCTTTAATCTAGCTACTTGAGAGGCTGAGGCAGGAGGATCGCAATTTCAAGACCAGACTCAGCAATTTAGCCCTGGTCTATAAATAAATAAACAAACAAACAAGTAAATAAATAAAGCTTGAGATTTAGCTTAGTGTTAGATGCCCCTGGGTTCAATGCCCAGTACTGGGGGGAAAAATACATAAACAAAACAAAACATTTGACTCTTTTCTTTTTGGTGCTGGGAATTGAACCCAGGGCCACATGCATGCTAGGCAGGCAGGCACTCTACCACTGAGCTATATCCCCCAGTTCAACAATTTGCTTTTTTAGTAGTTATATGTTTCATAACTATGTGTAAAAAAAAAAGTTAAATGTTTTATCAGACCCCTTATACATGAGGAAAAGCTTAAAATTTTTAAGCATGTTGCTTTAAAATCAATATTAACATAAATGGTTAACAATTTGATGAGAAATGACAAATGGTTGAAGTTTGGGAAACACCAAAACAAGGTGTTTTCATTTTTTTTCTGGGTTCAGTATACATACATACCTTTAGAATTTGGGGAACTTTTTTTGTTTTTCTACTACCAGCGATTTAACTCAGGGGTGCTCTACCACTGACTTACATCCCCAGGTCTTATTTTATTTTTTTTTCTTTTGTGACAGCATCTTGCCAAATTGCTTAGGCTGGCCTTGAAATTGGGATCCTCCTGATTCAGCCTTCTGAGTCTCTGGGATTACAGGTGTGAACCACTGAGCCTATCTGGGGAGGGGGTGTCTTTCTTGAGATGAGTCATTTATTTATACAAAAGAGATAGATCGAAGACCATTGCGTGCGTGTAGGTCTGTTTTTAAGATGAACCAAGCCATATTTATTACTTATTTTATCCCAGAAATGATTCTGGAAAATCTCCAGATGAATTTGCTGATTTTCACAGGTGCATTATAGACCTGCCCATAAATTGTGTTATTGCTTATATGTGGAAGTAAGGAAAAAAGAGGAAATGGCTTTTCCAGGCCTCTGAGCAGCTGGACATGATTCTGGGACATTTGAGGTAAAGCAGTAGCCATAGCAGGTTGATAGCAGCAACTCTGGGGACCCAACAGGATCCCTGCCTCCCCTGTCCCCTTCCCTGCCTCTCTCTCCCACTGACATCTGCCTTGTGCTGCCTCCTGGCTTTTGCTTGCTATGTTCATTAGTGTCTCAGCTTCTACCTTCCATACTACCTGCATCTGGGGTCACAACTCAGCCCAATTTTCCTAGAACTTATTTTTATTTATATATGACAGCGGAATGCATTACAATTCATATTACACATACAGAGCACAAATTTTTCATTTCTCTGGTTTTATAAAAAGTATGTTCACACCAATTTGTGTCTTCATACATGTACTTTGTATAATGACGTCCACCACATTCCACCATCCTGGCTAACCCCCTGCCCCCTCCCTTCCCTCCCACCCCTCTGCCCTATCTAGAGTTCCTCTATTCCTGCCATGTTCCTTCTTGCTACCCCACTATGAATCAGCCTCCTTATATCAGTGAAAATATTCAGCATTTGGTTTTTTGGGATTGGCTAATTTCACTTAGCATTGTCTTTTCTAACTCCATCCATTTACCTACAAATGCCAGATTTTATTCTCTTTTATTGCAGAGTAATATTCCATTGTGTATATATGCCACATTTTTTTATCCATTCATCTACTAAAGGGCATTTGGGTTGGTTCCACAGTTTAGCTATTGTGAATCGTGCTGCTCTAAACACTGATGTGGCTGTGTCCCTGCAGTATGCTGTTTTTAAGTCCTTTGGGTATAGACAGAGGAGAGGGATAGCTGGGTCAATTGGTGGTTCCATTCCCAGTTTTCCAAGGAATCTCCATACTGCTTTCCATATGGGCTGCAACTTTTTTAGTTTGAGCACCAACATTTCCTCATAAGCCAGTTGGTCCACCCTGCCTGCATCCCTTTTCTGTACATTTCACATTACAGTTTTGTAGGAGAGAAGAGGAAATATCTGGCTGGATCTGTTCATTCTTTCTCCAGCTCAGGGAGCCTCCAAGCTTCCCCACTAGGATAAGTCCAAGCTGACCCCTGCTAAATAGACCAAGAAAGACCTGGGGTTGATGTAAAGAAGCATCGCTAGCTGCCTTCCTCAGAAGGGGCTTGGGAATGATCCTCAGTCGTTTTCTGGTCTGCTTTTCTGCACCTGTTTTTCACATATCGGAGCCCTGGTGTTTGTGCATGCTGTTGGCTTATATGCGTACAATGGGGAAGGTACATGGTGGGGACAAATGAAAACTTAAAACAAAATTTCATCCTTTTTCATTTTTATGAATTTAATCATATTGTACAAATCAGGCTCCTGATGCAGTGTTATGGAACACTGGCCCAACATGTAATTAAATATTTTATCCTACCGAATCCTGTCCAGTTGAGAGATTGCAAAGCTTGCAAAGGGGGCTATTTCAAAAGCAAAACAGTAAAATCTAGGAAATGAAAAACTTTTAAGCTCTAGCAGCACATGGGGGACAAACAAAATTCATCTTGGCCTAAGGGCAGAGAAGCTGAGCCCTTGAATGATTTGTGAATGCTGGAGGGCTTCTCCTACCTCTCCCAGTTTCAGCACTGGGTCTACCCACTTGATCTAAAAGTTAGTCATTATTAAAACACTTTTTCCCATTGGCAAGGAGCAGCCGTGCCCCCTCGTGCCCCTGGTCTCCACCTCATTGTCAATCCTATGAACTGGGAGGCAGAGGGGGAAAAAAAATCAGTACAAATTTAACTTGTGAAGCATAGAACTGGTTTTCAAAAACTGAGGGTGCTGTGGCTTGCACAAGCTGAGCTCAGCTCTGAGTTGGGCAGAGCTCCTTTGTCACTGAGCCCCGAGTCCCCAGAGCTCTCAGAGCACCCCTGGCCCTCTGGTGCTCACACAGCACTCCCAGAGCCCTGGTGGTACCCAGAAGCCCTCAAATACCTCTAGCCTTCTGAACACTGCGCCCATCCCTGACGACCCTGGAACCCTACCAGCATGGGTCCCTTGAGCACCAACCCTCTGATGGCCCCAAACCCTTAAGCAACCTGGGTTCCCTCTGAATTCTCCTGACCCTCTGAAACCCCCTTAATCCCTGATTGTCTAAAGTGCTCAGAGGGCTGGCCATTCCAGGTGCTGGGTGATGGAGGCCTGTTGGGAGCATTTTGGTTTTGGGGGTGGCTGCTCATGACTACCCACCTCCCGAGTACAATGGAAGGACTCACATGTTTATACTCTACAGCCTTTTTCATTCTCTCTTGTCTGCATCTCTCTTAAGTCTATGACCATGGCTGGGCGCAGTGGTGTTTGCCTGTAATCCCAGAAGTTCAGGAGGCTGAGGGAGAAGGATCACAAGCTCAAAGACAGCCTCAGCAATTTAGTGAGGTCCTAAGCAAAATCAGCAAGACTCTGTCTGTAAATAAAATATTAAAAAGGTCTGAGGATGTAGCTCAGTGGTTAAGCACCCCTGGGGTTCAATCCCCAGGACCAAAAAAAAAAAAAAAAATTGTGAATATGGGGCTGAGGAGGTAGCTCAGAAGTAGAGTGCTTGTTTAGCATGCGGCAGACCCTAGGTTTGAGAGGATCATAGTCTCAGCACACAGATCAATGACCATAAAAAGGCACACAAATTGAGACTTTTGGTAAATACTTGTAGTGAACTGCCTAAGACGTACCTCCATGGTTTTTATAGCAATTTCCCCTGAATAATACCAGACCCCATTCTACGGTTGATAGAGAGGGATTTTCATTTTGGTTTTATTTCCCCCTGATACTTGTCATCAAACCCCAGGGCCTTGGGCATGCTGGGGAAGTGCCCTCCCTCTGAGCTTATCCTCAGCGCTGTGCCACGATCTCAGTTTTATTTTGAGACAGGATCTCACTAAGTTGTCCAGGGGGCCTTGAACTTGTCATCCTTCTGCCTCAGTCTTCCCGGCAGATGTGTGTCCACCTTGCAAAGGACAAGAGAGATTTTCAGAAATAACTCCCCCCCCCATACCAACCCTGGTTTTGTTCTCTACTTCAATATGGCAAAAAGAATTAGAATATTCAAAGGGTCATCCAGGGCAATTGTCTTTGACTTTAAGAGATAAGAAAAGAGGATAAAAAATCCAAACAGATTCAACAAGTGTGACAGGGCTTAGAGGAGAGATGGGAGCCATATGCTCATTCATGGGGAAAGGCAATAGGAACATGAGAACTTGATGATTAAATTTCCCCAGCAATGTGATGGTCCCCATCGTAGCTCCTGTCCTTCTCTACTACTCATTGCATCTTTGAGTGAGGGCACATGGAGAAGCCCAGGGGCAACAAATGAGCCAGGGAAGTCCCTTTTCACCAAATCCTTTCTATTGAAGGGGCTGATAATGGCACCACTGGGTACATCTAGGTAGCCAAGGAGATGCTGGGATCAGTGGAATTTCTCACATTCTCATGGATTCCACCCCGAGCATCCAGAAACTCCTGTGGAACAGGCCATGATTTAGCTCAAACTCTGGGATAAAAGAGATGAGCATATACAACGTAGTCATTTTCACTTAAAAGTGGCCACCTGGAATCCAGACTTGCTCTCTTGTGACCAGGGAGGAGAGATGAGCCTCACTTTCCAGATGTGGTACACAGATGGTAGTTCTGCCGCGCTGTATCTTCCAACGTAGAGGAGATGAAAGAAACCCCAATAAAAATGAACATCAATAGATTCCCTTTAAAAAGAAAGCAAATATGCTTAAAGTATTAACACATTGTATCTAAGCGCAGTTATATAGTATATAACCGCATGAGGAATTTGTAGGAAGGGGCAAGAGGACCATCCCAAGACATGTGAACAGGGAAGCCTGAGTGCTCAGGGGCCCTTGGCCTCCTCAGGTCTCAGGTCTCTTCAGAGCTGCTGGCATTTTGTGAACTTTGTGTTAGGGAAGCTTGAAGATCCTCTGCAAAGAAGCCTGGGGATGTAACTGACTACCTGGTCACATCTGTGAGGTTGTGACTCTTAACAAAGAAAGGAAAATTCTGAATACACAGGGCTTATCTTGGATCACACAGAGGTGACCATCTGTGCTCATTTACCAGGGACAGTCGTGGTTTCTTATTATCCAGTTTGTAATTATTAATAGTTCTCCCTTTCACTCTCCCAAGTGCTCAGAGTTTATATTTAAGTATAAGGTCACCCTGGCCACCTGACACTTTGCTGTCAAAACTAAGATGGGCAAGTCTGCCTTGCACATTCACCAGATCATCCACTCAAGTCAATGTTTTCCCAGTTGTTAAAAGACCTTTCCTTCTGACTTACAGGGCAACCCACTGCAGCCTGCCCCTTGGAAATGGTGATGTGTAATATACATCAAACACAAGGCCTCTGCTTAAAACATTTCTGTTGACTTGTTTACTTTTCGCTTTATTTCATTTATTTACCTCGTCTTTTCTACTATTATCAGGGCCTTTGAAAAGTACATTTAAGGACTTCAGCAAGCATTAATTATCTCTTTCGTGTCTTACGGTTATCTTAAACTATCTTGCTTTTAATAGGGAAAGGAAATAAAAGATTAAACATGTATCAATTCCACTTAGGTTTGGTTCTAGCAATTTCTCTCCTTAAAAACTTACATAAAGAAAATTTACATGTTTTCCTCTGCCCTGTAATTAGATAGGCCTACTGAGAAATCATCCACAATTATTTATGATTCTTGTGTTGAATTTCCCATCATGGCACATGCCATTTAATTTGCATTATCAGAACCAATAATCATTCAGTTCCACAATAGATTAGCTATGACTGAAAAATCACCTTTGTCCTTATAGCACTCTTTGATCACTTGTGTTTTTTTTTTCTTTTAAATGACACTTTTTTTTTGTGTGTGTTAGCTCATTTTAAGTCATGAAGTGCAACATCTGGAGTCATTAACCAAATAGTCTTGCACCTTTCCTGGTTAACAGAAACGGAATTGAAAACTCAGCCCTCTGGCGTCATCATCGTTGCCATCTATATGACTACAGGAAAAATCAAATTTCAAGTTCTTCTCCCTTTCTCAGCAAATTTCAAAGTATGGCAGTAGGCAGATTGGAATGTAATAGCAATTTTTAAAGCCAGAAATTAAATTAAACCAAAAACAATGTACTTCTAGTTCAAAGAGAGAGTTTCTTTCAGAAAGAAGCACATCTCCCCAGTAACAGTAAAGACAATAGTAGTATTTTCATGAAGACCGGAGCTACAAAGTTTATGTGGATTGCAAATACAGCTGCTGTTTTTCCAGAGAAACTGACAATCTCTGAAAAGTTCTTGGTAAGGTCTGTGGGGACTTTGGGAGAGAGGTGTGGTGTGGCACAGTCTGGGCATAGTGGTATAAACAGTGTCTTCTCAAATTGTTTTTAGCTCCTTTTCTTAAGGAGGAGGAACAAGAGGCCAGTAACTCACCCAATAAATAGAAGCTTTTGCTTGTAGAATATCCAGAAGTTTTGATCACTCAAGAGAACCTATGCGTTCAAACATATATGTCAATTTCATAGTCCTGGATGATTCCTATTAATTATCTTTTTCATACTGCTTTTTTCTTTTGTGCATTCCACAAAGAGTTTGCTTCTTAGAATATCTACAGAGGTGGCGGTCCACTTTGCCCATGGGGGAGGGGAGGTCAGCGCAGCTTGGACACATGGCAGCTAAGGTTGGTCCTTGGTCTATATGGAAACTGGGATTTCTGACATGGTGGGAGGGTTCCCCCCATTTTGTCTATCTAGGAATCAACAGAGGCCTGGTGGCTGCTCTGACACTTTCCAAACAGTCCCAGAAATTGGGCTGGGGATATAGCTCAGTTGGTAGAGTGCTTGCTTTGCATGCACTAGGCCCTGGGTTCAATCCCCAGCACCACAAAAAGAAACCACCACAAAAAGAAACCAAAAAAACAGTCCCAGAAAAGTATTGTGTTTGTCCACAAATGGATCTTTTCTGCCTGGATTGAGGTAGCTGGGAAGACGCCAGGGTAGGCTGCTGTCTCCTTAAATGTCAAGTGACAGGTAGGCACTGCTAAGAGGTGGTTCTTCCCACACCAAAGCTAGTTGGATTGCTGTGAAACCCAAGGTCAAGGGACATCTGGTTTAGACTGACATTCCAGTGCTTCAATGCTCCTCTTTTGGTATTAATAATTTGAAGACAGACACACAACAGCTATACAAAAATCTAGATAATCTGGACCTGGTGGCTTTAACATTTTTCCTTCTTTAACATTTTGTACCTAAAGAAATAGTGAGGTTCATGGGGTGTTTGCCTGCAGGCCAGTACTACAGAAACTGTTAAGATTAGTTTCTCCTTGAAGTAAGATTACCAGGTAATTGTGTTGCAAAGTCATGGAGACCTTGAGTTAGCTGCCCTGTAAAACCAACTGCTTGTATTCACACTGCCAAGGCATAGCTTTAATTTCCTGAAAGAGTCACCACATCTTTTTAGATATTAATAAAAATTATGTTAGGAGTTGAGGGGCTTTCTCTTTCTCCTCCCAACACGAGTATAATCTCCTTTTTCACATTTTTACATTCATTTTGGCCCATACCCTTCATCCATTAGGGGCTTCTGCATTTTTATGTCCTAAATGACCAAACTATGCCCAGCCCCCACCATCAAAGACACGTGACTCAAGGTCATAATCTGGCAGAGAGGCCATCCATTGTTTGACACACATTTATGACCTAAGTCAATGTCAAAACACCTTGCCTGAATGCCCTGTATATTGGATCAAGGTATGGCCAGCAGGCTGACCATTGTCCCCCGCCCCCCCCCCAATGATATGGGGCCACAGATTAAAATATCACACTCTTCCTAACAGTTATTACTGTGTTACTCTGAGGAATCTGAAATAGCAGGGTAAATGTTGCTTAGATTATTTTCCCATCCTTTTTCGTGTGGACATCGTGCTTCCTATTTTCACTTTCTGGGAAATTTGCCAGTTTTTCAAGGACTGGGTAAAGAACAAAATAAATATTTGTAGGTAGTTTAAAAGGAGAACAAGTATGTTGGATGTAACTCTGCCCATCCAAAGAAAAGCATTTTAATTGCCCTTCAGATGTTTTAAAGTAATTAACTTGAGAGAGTCAGAAAGTAGATTTACTAGGTCACTTTTCAGTTTGTGATCAAGGGGTGGGTGTGCATGCGTGCGTGCCTGTGTGCCTGTGTGCCTGTGTGCTTGTGTGTGTGTGTGTGTGTTGGCAGGGGAGTGGAAGAGTCAGAGAAAGTGAACCCAACTGAGTAAAAACTCCTTTCAAAGTTCAAAGGAAGACCCTGAAATGGACCTTGTGAAAATGACATTACCTTTTTAAAGTTGCGAATCAATCCCCAAAAAGTTAGTGCCAGTGCCGGGACACGTTTATTTCACACCTTTCACTGCATACTATTTCTTTCAGAACTTTTAAGGGATTTCTTGTAAATTTGGGAGGTTCCGTAGTCCATTGTTTATTAATAGGTGTATCTTATGGGCGGATTTTGGAGGCTCATTCCGCTCTTGAGATTAAAGAGAGCGGGTTACTGGCTTCCAGCTAAGGTTCCTGTCCCTAATCATGTGTGAAATGTTTTCCTTCCTCGCTGGGCTGCAGAGTCTCGGGCGGGAGTTTGCGGTGGGGGAACCAGACTGGCGGAGTCCTGGGTAGGAAAGGCCATCACCTGTTGGGGCCTCCCAGCAAGAGAAGCACGAGGACACCAGGCGGGGACAGCCTCAGGAGCACGCCCCCAATCCTAGGGGACCTAGCTGGCGGGGGACCGGCAGACCCGGGACAGAGCGAGGGAGGCCCCGGCGCTGGAATGCAGTTTCCTCGGGCGAGGGAGACTTTGCACTGGACTGGAAAATAGTTTGGGGTGGGGTTTCGCACGGTCCCCTCCTCCCCACCCCCGGCCCCCTTCCAGGCGCTTTCTGGGAGCTTTAAGAACTGCGCTCTGAAGTTTCAAGAGAGCCCGGAGCCTGAGCCGCAGGCAGGGACAATGGAAGAAAACGAAAGCCAGAAATGTGAGCCGAGCCTTCCTTACTCAGCAGACAGCAGACAGATGCAGGGTGAGTAACCGAGTCATTCAAAGATGGAGTTACGGGGACGCGTGCCCTTGGCCGCTCGCTGCTTTTCATAAACGGGAGACCCGGCGCCTGGCGAAAGGAAAAGCTGATTTCTTGGTGGTGGTGGTGGGGGGTGCGTTTTCTAAACTGAGTTGCGAGCTGTGATTTCTTGGGCTTCCCCTTATCTCTGGCAGGATTTTCTAAAGTAGCAAAAAAGAGGCAGAGGGCGATGTCATATTTGTAGCCCACCGAGAGCGGAGCGGTCAGTTTGTGCGGTTATCTCTAGGCAAGGGCAAATAAATCGCTAAGCAGCTTTGAATAATTTCCCCTGTGCTTTAGCAGTGCGCAGAAAGGAGCTGTTTTTGTCAAATTACCTCCAGGACGGGCAGCCTTTCCATTCATTGGTTGAGGGATTCCAGGGGCAACTGCCTGTGGGATGCAAAGTTTTGCAGCGTTTGAGAGTAAAGTCACAAGAGTTTAGGGATGTTTTGTTTTGCAGATCGGAACAGCAGGGAGCACTTACCTATGTGAATGATAGGTAGCTCTTGGAATCTCCTTTAGGTTTTAATGCAAAAGTTAGGAGCTGTTAGACAATTTTGGTAAATTTTCTTCAGGCCGTTTCCTTTTCATTGTGTTTATAATAGACTTGTCTTTTCCGTAGGGAATTTCCAGAAGCTTATGTGGTTCCAAAGAAATTTTGCAGGGAGGTGGGGTGACCGAAGACGTCTCTGTTGACCAGTGATGTCTGTGATGCCAGAGCCTATCATATAGTATCATATAGGTGGTGTGTTCATAAACTGAAGGATCCTGAACCACCCCCATCCCACCCTTCACCAGGTTCATCCAGGGGCCAGTTAGTAACAAAAAGACTTGCTGGAGTGCTGTGCTGAGCGTGGGAGTTGGGATTATGCACAAGGGAAAAGGTGTGTGGGTTTTTTTTTTTTTTTTTTTTTTTTTTTAATGCAAAAGGAAAGAAACACATGACTCATCCACACTGAAAATGCAAAACCAAACCAGACGGAAGAAAATACAATTAGAAGAGAGAAATCCCCCAGTGAAATGCAGGAAACCTTAAGCTTCCTAAATGCTGGAGAAGAATCCCTGGGTTTTACAGTATCAGTCTAGTTATCTGTGCTTCCAAAGCAGAGCACTTCTTGAGGGCACCAGGTCAGGGGACTCCAGCTGAAGATAAGTCCCCCCTCCCCCTCTGCCCCCCACAGTCCCTCTCATTTGATTGGATGGGATTTAGACTGCAGGAATTCAACCTCTGGGCCTGTCCTGAAAGAAATGACCCAGATTCTAAAGGGGGCAATTAGAATGAGACCAATTTAAGAAATAACTTTGAAACAACCAGAGCAATTCATAGATGTTTCAGAAACTGACATGGTCAGACTGAGACAGTGTCTCCCGTCCTTCACTTATTCATTAATTCAATGAATATTGGACATCTGTTTTACAGTAGCCACTTTTGGAGCTGCTGGGGATCCAACAGTGGAAAAAAAAAGCAGACTAAAAAATACTCGCCTTCACTGAATTTGTATTCTAAGGACTGAGTTGGGGTTGGGTGGAGTAGTAGAGGCAGATGATGAATAAATGAATGAAATATATAGTATGTTAGATGGTATGGGGTGCCAGATTTAGCCCATAAAAAATTCAGGATGCCCTGTTAAGTTTGAATTTCAGATAAACAATAATTTGCTGGCATAAGTATGTCCCAACTATTGCATGGGATATACTACTACTATACCAAGAAATCACTCGTTGTGTACTGAAATCCAAATTCAACTGAGCATCCTGTATTTTATCTGGCAATCCTCCTGAGCTGAAATAAACCTACTAGGAAAAATAAGGTAGAGAGAGAGAATAGGGAATGTGGGTTTGTAGGTAAATTGTAAATAGGATTATCAGGGAAAGTCTCAGTGAGGTGATGTTTGAACAAAGATGAGGGGGAACAGCAAGGATCTAACATGTTCAAAGAACAGCAAGAATGTGGGAGAAGGATGGAAGGAAAAGAGGTTGAGATAATCCCAGGCCAGATCATGTAGGGCCTGTGGAACAATGATAAGGATTTGGGTTTTTATTTCCAGGGAGGTGAGGAGCTGCTGACACTTTGGGTTTGTCTTTTAAAAGGTAGTACAGGGTGCTGTCTTGAGCACAATCCAAGTGGGGTGGGGCAAGGGCAGGGAGATCCTTGCAGAGATTTATGCGGTAAACCAGGCAAGAAACAGAGGTAGTTGGGGCTGTGTGGTGATAACAAGGTAGGTTTTAGATATATGTTGAAGGTAAAACCAAAAGAATTAGCTGAAAGATTGCACATGGGATGTACAGAAAAAGTGAGATCAAAGATGAATTCAGATTTTTTGGTCTGAGAGGCTTGGAAGAATGGAATTGCTGTTTACCTAAGTGGGAAGGCACTGAAGAGGAATATTGGAGTTGAGGGAGGACTCGGGACTGTGAGAGACGTCCTTTAAAGATGTCCTGGAAAGATTGCAAAAGGAGGGTAGAATCCAAGTTAGATGTTCAAGATCCCATTTAGTTCCCGTGAATGTGATGCCCTGAAGGAGTATAGCTTCATTTCCTGTTCTTCTGGTCAGTATGAGGACAGCAGAGGAGAGCAAAGTCTCTGAGACAAGCATCATCCACGATAACCACATGTCTGCATTTGTCATTGCACTCAGTCTTATATCTGTCTATGTATCTGTTTCACCCAGTTACAATATGGTGTTCCAGGGCGGCAACCATGTCTCCCTGACCTTTGCATTCCCAGCACCCAGTGGAGCACCAGGCATGTAGAAGACACTAAATATTTGTTGAATGGAAGGAAAGTTATATTACTTCAGGGACTTTGAGTTTGTCAGTCTGCTATAGATAAGGATCATTTGAGTGATCATGTAACTTATTGTCTGAACCAAGACACTTTCAAGAGTGAAAAGAAACCCTATAAATAATTTTGCTGGGCAACAGTTGTAACCCAGAGCTATTTGGGCGAAGTGGGGCATATGGTTGCCCCAGGAATAGCTCTGATCAATGAGGGCCCCAAGGCTAGTAGGTAAGAAACAGTGTGGAAGTGTATTGCATTCTGCATTTGGCAGAGTAGGCACTCAATAATTATTGGTGGAATTTGAATCTAACTGTATCATGTTCCCTTTGAATGCCATGGGCTCCTTAGTGTGGCTTTAGGAGATAGGCATTCTTTGGGATACCTGTGTCTGCCCATAGCACCCTGAAGTGTTTACTTTTTCTCTGGCCTCTAAAATCTTGAAACCTCTTTGCAGGTGAAGATTGGTCAACTCACTCGCTTGCCTTCCCCTCCCCGTGATGAATGACAGATATGTAGGTCTGTGCTCAAAAAATCTCCTCTAAAATAACTCCATTAGTTTCTGTCCCCTTATCCTGTTTTCTTCTTTAAAGCACTTAGCACTTACCTGACATTTAGATTGTGTATTATTTGTTGTCTGCCTCCCTAATTATAATGAGGCATCCTCTAAGAGGATAGGGAATTAAGTCTGTCTTGATCACAACTTTCCACTCTGTCTCCTGGCTCCTCTCTGTGTACAGTGCAGGCGCTCAATAAATATATGTGTGACTGAATGAACAAATCAATCAAATAATCAATCCATCATTGAACTTTAATCAACACTTTACACAAGCATGCTTTTCTGGGGGAGGGGCTGGCCTTATTTTGTCTAAGGTCTACACTAGAAATCTTTTTACCATTGACTTCCAATTTAAGGTTGATTATATTCTTCTAAGGAATATAATGGCTGAGTTTCAGCTGTGGTTTTCATGATTATTTGTATATATGGTGGGGATCCTTATATTAACAAGGAAGGTAGAAAACTGAGGGACCCCATTAGCATCCAACAGATTATCTGTATTAGATAGGCTCGCTGTTTTAATGGCCCTCTAATCTTGGTAGTTTTGCTTGATCAAGGTTAATATCTTGTCCACACAGAGTGAAATATGTTGTTCCTGTGCTGGTAGCTCTCCCGGGTGGCCTATCAGGGTTCTCCTGTCCCATCACTATGCCATCCCTCAGGAGGCTTCCACTGGATTCTTTGCACCTAGCAGATCAAAAGGTAAAGAGAGAAAACATGGAAGATTATTCAGGAGGTCCAGGGGCCAAGACTTGATGTGGGCCACGTCACTTCTGCCCACATTGCAGTGACCAGAATGAGCACAAGGCCCTGATTAGGTGGAGGGGGCTGGGAAATACAATCTTCCTATGGATACAGCAGATTGTGATAGTGTTGTCACTGTCATGTCACACCCAGAGAGGCTGTACAGCCAGATAAATCAGTAATTCCCTATGATATTTCCTAAGACAAGAGCACTTGGACACAATTTTAAAAGATTTGTCTTAGAGATAACTCTTACTGAAGTGAGGTACCAGGCACTGTGGCTCAGACCTGCAGTCCCAGCCACTCCGGAGACGGAGGCAGGAAGATCACAAGTTTGAGGTCAGCTTTGGCCAGTTAGCAAGACCTCATCTCAAAATAAAAAATAAAAAGGCCTAGGGTTGCTCAGTGGTAGAGTTCCCCTGTATTCAGTTTCCTGCACCCAAACTAATCTTGACCCAGGAATAAAAATCTCAGGGAAGGGCCTAAGTGTAGTTCAGTGGTATACAGTGTGTGCTTAGCATGTGGAGACCCTGGGTTCAATTTCCAGCACCAAAAAAAAAAAAAAAAAAAAATCCCTGGGAAGCTGCCAGCACTGTCCACTGGCTCCCAGCAGGGGTTGGAATACCCCAATGATGCACAGCCCCAGATCCCTTGCTGTGGGTCAGCTGACCCTGCCAGAGTAACCTGAGTATGGCAAAGAAGCCAGTCTTGGCAGCTCCTGCAGTTGCCTGTCTGCATAGCTTGCTATATGGGTATCTCCTGGATGCCTAGTTTCCTACACTCCCCTGCATGTTGGTGTCTGCCCCGCCCCTAGGCTCCACTTTTAATTTCCAAAATGCCTACACATCCCAGCAGGGAAGCCTTTGCAACTCTGCAGAGTGTCTCTCTGGCTTTCCTGCCTTCTTCCTCCCCACCTCTGCTCCAGGGAATGTTTAAGGGGTTGTTTTCCACTTGAAGCTCCTGTTTGCTCTTTGCCCTGCTTGAAGGGAGCTCCCCAGAGTTGCTGCTCTGGAGTTCTGCAGAGGCTGGGAGGGGCAGGGAGAGGACACTGAGGGCTTTCAGCATGGCCTGAGCTTTGTCCTCGTGGTACAGCTTCATTATTTTGTTAGACCAGGGTTCCCAGAATAGCAAACAACTAGACACACCCATGTTTAAATGTTAGCACCAAAGCTCATTCCAAACAAGAAATAGAATTGTATTTCTGTTTGGAAGCCTTGGTTAATCCACACTTGAGCTTTTTCTATTCATGTGGATAATGAGGCATTGGCGGGACTCAATCCGCCAGTCAGTTCTCTGACTCCATGACTGAGGAATTGTGATAAAATGTCCTTTGCCATTTCCCTTTCTTGTTTATTTGTAACCCTGCTTAGTCCTTCTCCTCAACTAAAAGACCACGTTCTCCTCAAATGCCAGAATGTTAAGAGCTGTCACTTCTCGCTTAGGTGTGGGAGTTGACAGTTTCCAAGAGTGGAGTCTTAAGTGAGGAAGAGGCTCAGGTGACTGGGAAGCACTTGGAGTGTCTTTTGTGTTGGTTGCTGGAGTGCTGGTGACAGTGGAGCAGGTGCCTGGTGGTGGGACAGGGGGCAGATGGCACTGATCTTTATCATTGGGCGGGATAAAGTCCAACCTGCTTTCCTCTGCATCCCAATAACCCTTGTTAAAAATCCACAAGAGAAAATAGTCGAAAAGCAGCGTAAGGTTGATGTGGCATCCACAGGGAAAAGTGTTTGTTGGAAAGAGGGTTTAGAGTCCAAGTTAGTTGAGGCCACCCTAAGGTTAACATTGACAGAAGATTGACAATGACCTACAAGACCCTCCTTCCAGCTCTTCTCCAAATTTATTTTAAAGAAGAAAGTAGAAAACTCTTTTTAGTCTCCAAGGGGTTACTGTTCTGGCTGGCTTGACCTCTTCTGATGATCCTTGGATGAAATAGAATAGCTCAGGGGAGTCTGGGTGTCATAGCCAAGCAGGAAGCAGCTTTCTGCTGGTGGTGGGACTGACTGGCCATGAACATTTATCCATCTGGTGAATGTGGAGCATATGTTATAACTGCAAAGAAATCACCTTTCCAGAGACTCAATCCTGTTCATTAATCTAGCTCTCCTGGGTAGTTTTAAAAACACTATTTTAATGTTGTCAAAAATAATCTTAAAAATTGGGCTGGGGCTGGGGCTCAGTGGTAGAGTGCTTGCCTAGCATGCATGAGGCACTAGGATCAATCCTCAGCACCACACAAAAGTAAAATGGTAGAATGAGGATAATTGTGCCCACCTATAACTAAAACATAAATATTAAAAAAAATCTTAAAAATCTACTGAAAAATTAACAGTATTATATCAGGTGTATAGCAATTTTGGCTAATACAAAATGCATGAGTAACACACACTTCAATGATCAACTTCTTCAGATTGCATGTGTGTTTATCAACCTGAGATATGCCCTTTTCTGCATTGACCTTTATTTTTATGGTTCTGGGGATGGTACCCCAGATCTTGCATATGCTAGGCAAACACTCCACCACTGAGCCACATCCCCAGGCCTGTGTTTTGTTTTATGCACTAGATCTGTTACTTTTATGTTATGAGGGAACTGACCCTAAACAAAAACAAAAACAAATAAACAAAAAGTAGGCATTATGTGAGTCTGCGCATTAAAAGAGGAACCTAAATAAATGAAATTACAGTGAATCCCTCAGTTATCTTTTTAACCAACAGTTCCATCTCCCCCCCCCTCTTTAAACTTACTGCTGAAACTAACGAAAAATAGGATTAACTAATTTGGCTGTGTTTTTCCTCCCTTCATCTGTGTCTGATGGAGATGCTATAATTAGCAATATAATGAGAAGTGAAGGGTAAACAAGAAATATTAGTCCCAGAACACACATCAAGTTTTGGAAGACTATAACAGGAAAACCAGCCCTAGATTATTATTATTTCTTTTTATACTTAAGCAAAGAGAGTCTATGTACAGGTATTTCTAGGCAAAGAGGAAACTGTGTTGATGGCGTTGCTTTTAGGGAACTTGGTTTATTCCTAACTCTGGAAAGCTGTCATTTTGTATCTCTAGTGTGAAGGTTTGGATCTCTGTTTTTCTGATGCAAATGAGCAGAACTCTCAAATATGGAACCTATTTTCCTGCATTTAACTTTAAATTACTGGCAAATAAACTGCTATTGGAAATGTATTATTTTAAAAATTTATAGTAGATTTAAAGAATTTAAAGGTAGAAGGCTCTTGGGATTTCTAATGCTAGTCTAACCAGCCTCTTTTTTTGTTGTTGTTGTTTTTTTTTTTTTTTTTTTTTTTTTTTTTTTTCCGTACTGGAGATAAGCCCAGAGGTGATTTACTACTGAATTACATCCCTTTTTATTTTGACAGAAGGTCTTGCTAAGTTTCTGAGGCTGGTCTCAAACTTGAAATCCTCTTGCTTCAGCCTCCCTAGATGCTGGGATTACAGGCATGTGCCACCATGCCCCGCTAACCATCCTTACTTTATTAGTGTAGAAAATGAGGCTAAGGGGGTCAAATTGTGTGTTCTGAATCTAGGATTAAAGACAGGACTCCCAAGTCCCAATCTAGTGGTTTTTCTAGGGAACTCGGTGGATAGGGACATATTCTTCCGCCTGTGTCTCTAAGACTGTGTGACAACAACAGTCCTCCTTGAGACTTTAGAAAGAGAATCCATCCAGTTTCTGACTTGCTTCTGAAAGTTTTTAACTTTCATTTTCTCAACTGGCTTTTAAAAAAAGGAACTAACTCCTTTTTCTAGTTAACTGAAATGTATTGAGAAGGAATCCCCACTGAGAATCAATGGGGATCCCCCGGTATCGGTTCTTCACTTTAACCATTGACCCTGCATGTCTTAGTTGTCCTGTTCTAAGTGTAAACCAACTTGTCCCTTAAAGGTCAGTTTGTGGCAGTCTATCTAGATCAAAGTTATCAACACACACCATAGCTCTTCCTTTTCTTTGTGTGTTTTAAGTAAAGTCCACTTCAAGTAAAATGTCTTTAAATCTTCCTATCCCCTTGATTAATACCTCTAATGATATGCTCTGCTTGCTTTTGACTTATGCTAATGGAAGAATAGAGTTTTCAAGTTGTTCACATGTGTCAATGATTATCTGGCTTATGTGTAGGGTGATAGCTATTTTTGTTCTTAGTGATGAAAACCATCTTCAATTTATAAAAACATAAAAATCCTGTCACCAGGATGATGCTATAATTACGAATACAGAAATAATCAGAATCACTGGTGTTAATTTTGCTGTAATTATAGATGAAAGTAAAGGGTGACCCAATTGCTTGCAGACAATGGGTCTCAACAAGTGTTCTTCTTAGGAATAACTTCAAGGAAGGAAAGTCAGAAATTGCAGGGCTTTCGCTACAACATCTTTTATTTCTACAGTGTAATTTTTCATATTTCTCCTGATTATGGATACTTTCCCCTTTTTTTGCTACAAAAGAAAAAGCAAAGGAAAAGGGAAAAGGTTTGCTAAGTTACAATGATTCATTAACAACTGCCACCAACCCTGTTGGTGTTCTATAAATGAGATTTCTTGTGTGAAATCATTAATTGCAAAATGTATTTTTTTTTTCATTTTGCAGAACAAGGAAAAAGCAATCTGCATGTAACATCAGTAGAAGATGCAGAATGCCGCAGAACCAAGGAGCGCCTCTCTAATGGAAGCAGCCGTACTTCAGTTTCCAAGTCTTCCCGAAACATCCCAAGGAGACACACTCTAGGGGGGCCCCGAAGTTCCAAAGAAATACTGGGAATGCAAACATCGGAGATGGATAGAAAGAGAGAAGCTTTCCTGGAACACCTAAAGCAGAAATACCCCCATCATGCCACAGCGATCATGGGCCACCAAGAAAGGCTGAGAGACCAGGTAAGGAGGTGCGCCACCCCTGCTTAGGTAACTCATTCCTCAGTGAGCACAAGGCCATGCCAGCTGACCGTTAGTTTAAGGGGAGAAAATGGTTTAGTAGATTGGGCCTGCCATTTGGCCATTCCAAGATCTCTTTTCCAGCTTGGGGTAGTAGCAACCGTTTAACCTGAAAGCTCCTTCTTCTTTAGCAGCACAGCAAGGAAACAAAGAGATCTGACCAGAGATGAAGGGCCCAGAAAGCTTGCCATTTCCTGGGAGAGCCTTCCCATTTCAACCACAGATCCATCTAAAGTGCAGGCAATGAAGGGGTTTTATCTCACCGAGTAAAAGCATGGCACCGACTACGATGCGTCCTGAAAGCACTGAGTGCCTAGCTCAGCGAACCAGGGGATAAATGAATCTACCAAAGCATAAATTCCTGTGAGGGCAGAAGGGAGCCTAGGATGGCCTTGTGGTGAACACGCTTCCTCGGGCTGTTCTTTAAGCTTGCTTCCCTCATCTTGCTTCTCTTCTTTTTAATCATAGATGATTCCCTTCTGCGGGCCTTGCTTTCTGCTGTCTTCGGCGACTTGTTTTCTCCATTTATCTTGACAACTACACAGATATCACCCAACTGTGGCCGGGGGTGGTGTTGTCTCTTGGCTGTGTGCAATTACTTTTTTAGCAGACAGAGCAGGTTTGGGGTCCTAGGAGATGTGAAGCCTCCTCTGTGGACCTCTCTGGCATGTTATCAGATTGAACTTTGAGTATAGAGAAGGTAGTCAAGGAAGCAGAGAGCACTTAGCCTTTGTGCATGGTGGGTGGGCAGGGGGAGGGGGACAGGCAGCGACTGATCTCTACCCTCCAGGGAGAGAGGCACTCTCAGGGTTTGTGCTCTACTGTCTTGCCAGCTAGTTGCCAAAATTATGTCCGGCTCTCCCGGCTTTTGATTAGCATGGAAGTGGGAAATTGGCATCAGCAGGTATAATTTCAATCTATACCCTCAATCTCATGCATCCTCCTTTCTAAGGATCTTTTGTCAGAATGCCTACAGATGTGAGGGTGTGTTCACTCTTTGCTCACACAGCCAAAAGGCAGTAGGTGCAGAGGTGGAGAAAAGATCCTGGTAAATATCAAAACAGACTGGTGATTGAGTCTTTGATAATTAGGAAAGGAAGGCTGTCTTTTCATTTTAAGTATGTACAGAAAATACCTTTTTTTTTCTGATGATAGTAGGGTCACTGTGCATCTTGGAAATGGAATCTCTGCTCTTCCCTGCTCTGTTACTTTTTGAGACACACAATATCTTATCCAGAGCTGTTCAGACTGAGGAAACTTGAACTCGGATAAGTTACAGTTGCACAATATACTGAGGAAAAGTTGCAATTTGAACTGAAATAAGCCTGAACTCAGAACGCTTGTTTATTCTACTATCTCACAAGTTTATTCCACTATCTCACAAAATGTCACAGCTTAGAGTATAGTGTGGTCTGACTACATGGGCAGGAGACATGTTGAGGGGGTATTTGGGGACAAGGCTAAGGTGAAAAAGACTAACATAATTATGTGTTGAGTGAGAAGGGAAATATTTTTATTTAAAAGTTAAAATGTATAGTCCAGCACTGGGGCATGTACCTGTAATCTCAGCTACTTGAGAAGCCAAGGCAGGAGGATTACACCAACCTGGGTAACTTAGTGAGACCTTGCCCCCAAATAATAAAAAGAGCTGGGAATGTAGCACAGAAGTAGAATATCTGTGGGTTTAATTCCCAGTACTGCCAAATATATATGAAATATAGAAATTTACCTGTCAAAATTGGTATTCTTTTCTATTATGTTCCCCAAATATCTCAATTGTTCTTACTTGCAATGTCAATATTATTACCAACACTATGATGATGGTAGCTTTGACTAGAAATACTATGTGAGCAGCTAATTGTAACCAGAAAGTTGTGAGGGGTACATGGTAGCAGATAAAAGGGGATAGGAATATGGTTTGTGGTCTCCAGCTCTGGTCTCTTGTTACATACATCTCCTCTGTGGGGATAGCCTTGCCAGTCGACTGTCCCTTTCCAGTAGTGCAGGATGAACAAAAGCCACATTCTGTCTTTATTCCTCTTTTGTGTTCCATGCTGACTATTCAAAGTGGGTGAGATTTTGATGGACAGATTTGTGTACATATGTTCCAGTTGCTGCTGTGCCTTTGCAAGCAAACCAAACCCTTACCAGCCAGAAATAATCTTGGGCATGGTGGAATTTCATGATGAAATGCCTAGTCACCTCATCTTTTGTTTTATTCCATTATTTATCACCTATTTTCCTGTTCTTTTCCTTTTTGTGGTACTGGGAATTGAACCCAGAAATGCTCTACCCCCAAGGTTACATTTCCAGCTCTTTTCTTTTCTTTTCTTTTTTTTTTTTTTTTTGAGATAGGGTCTTACTAAATTGTTGAGGTGGCCTCAAACTCATGATCGTCCTGCCTCAGCCCCCTGAGTACCTTGGGCTGCAAGCCTGTGCCATCGCACCCAGCTCCCAGTCCTTTTCTTTGTTCTTCCCAGACCTTCACACTATGAAGTCTCCCAGACTTCCTCTGCAGGAAGAGCACATGACCAGCCTCAAGGAGGAAGTCCAATGACTTAAAGTCTGATGTGCATCTCTAGATACCGAGGTTCTCAGGTCCTCTGCCCCTGGCTGCGTTCCTGGCGGCTTCCCCTTGATCTTACTTTTTAAGAGCAGCGCCAGTGAGCAAGCAAGAGAGAGAATAGGATGTTGCAATGACATATCTGGCTACTGAAATGAACTATCTGGATAACAGGAAAATCTAGGTTGTAATTCCTTGGTATCAAAGACGATGAGAATGAGAGTATGCCTTATGTTTCAAAATCTGAATCCAAACCCCAGAAGATTCATGGTTGAAAAACTTACATTTGAGTCTTAAAAAAAAAAAATGGTGGTCAAGAGTTTTCTTTGGCCTAAGTTATTGAAAAGTGAAGGGTTACTTTAAGGCCCTTCTGCATGGCTGGAAAGGTGCATGACCACTAGTGCAGCCTAATGCTTATCTGCATAGGAGCAGCTGTCACCATTCCCAGATCCCTGCACACTCCTAATCCTTTTTTAGTTGTGCAGGCCAATCACCAGTGAGGCCTCCTGGCCTGGTGGCTGAGGTGTCACTCTGGAGTGAGACAAGGCTGGTTGGAACCCAGCCTTCACTTCCTGCTGATTTTGTGGTTTGGAGCTTATCTTTCTCTGTCTCAGTTCCCTCATTTGTCAAGGGATGACAGTACCTCCACCATAGAGTGCTGAGAAAGAAGCTGATGGAACCTTTTACTGAAAATTAAGCTTAGCATTATATTGTCCTGGTTTATGGTATCTCCCCCCCACCAAACAAAAAAAGACTCTCAGAGGCTGGTATTTCAAAATGAATATTTGAAGTGATTTTATTTTTTACAAACAAATACTGGAATACCTGAAAAGTTTTATTTAACCCCTTGTCAGAAAATAATATGTTTCTGAAGCTTATATTTTTCTTTCATTAAAAGCATCACATTCAGATTTTATTCAGTTTATTTTAAATCTCAAATGTATTTATTTGGCATTTACCATGGAAAAGGCATCCCGAGGAATACAAACTACAGGATGTGGCCCTGTTTTCAAGTCAATTGAAGAAATAATCATTCATGTACATAGATTAGTTCTTCAAGATCCTGTCCAAATGCCCTGTCTTCTGAGCTTCTCAAAACATTGAGCAGTGCTGATATTGCGATATCTAATCATGCCATTATTGTAGCATCTAATTGTGGTGTACTACAATTCTTGTTTGTTTGTTTGTTTGTTTGTTTCTCTTCTATCTAGAATAAGCCTTTGAAGGGCAGGAATCTTGTTTTAATCACTTTTGGAACTCAGCATTTAGGTGAGCATTTAACCTAGATTAGGAATGATCAAAATATTTTGAATGAAGAAAGAGTCACTATTTCTATTTCAATTAGAATGTGATCATTGGTACACATAAGAAGAAATAGAGAATCCAAGAATTAAATTAAACAGTGGACTATAATTTGGGCAGTCACAAAGCAGGCTGAGAAGCTAAGAAAGACACATATTTTTCCCCAACTCAAGAAGTCAGCATTTGAACCAAGACCAGAGCTTTGGAAGTCTATGATCTTTCCCTTCATGACAGACCTGGATGTTGCTTTTTCCACTTTTAATTCTTCCAACATTTGGCAATGGATTATATGCATGCTATTGGGTCAGGCAATAGAGACATAATCATGATTTCTGTTGCCACCTGAAATTTCTTTAAAAAGGTAAATCTTATTCAGTTGCAGGGTATATAAAACCACCATTTTTTTTAAAAAAAAAAAAGATTTCTGGCTCAGAACAGTGGCACATGCCTATAATCCCTGCAGCTTGGGAGGCTGAGGCAGGAGGACCGCTAGTTCAAAGCCAACCTCAGCAACCTAGTGAGGCCCCAAGCAATTCAGTTAGACTCTCTCTCAAAATAAAAAAGGGGCAAGGATGTGGCTCAGTGGTGAAGCGCTGGTGGGTTCACTCCTCGGTACAAAAAAAGATTTCTGGGTGTGTTTTACACCCACAGAAAGTTGCTTCTTTGAAATGCTCTGTAGTTCAACAGTGCTTCCTACTCTTGGTCTCCATGTAACCATACAGTTTGCAGATACTCTCCTTTCATGTCTTCACTTATAAAGAAACAGATATCCAACTGGCCCCCACCTCTAGAGAACAGCTTTCCTTCCTTCACTCAGGAGCCTTTCTGAAAAAAAAAAAAAAGAAAAGTTTTATAGTCTTTGTCTCTCAGTTATTCGTAGAATTTCTATGTAGCTAACTAGGCACATTGTACCTGCTTTGTGGCTACAATTAACCTATGTACAGTACTCTTCTTGTTGTTCCAGGGATTAAACCACTGAGCCACATCCACAGTCCCCCCCCCCTTTTAAAAATATATATTTATTTTAGTTGTAAATGGACCTTTATTTTATTTATTTATATGTGGTGCTGAGAATCAAACCCAGGGCCTCACACATGATAGGCAAGTGCTCTACCACTGAGCTACAACCTCAGCTCCCCACAGCCCTTTAATTCTTTTCTTTTTTTTTTTTTTGTTTTAAGATACAGGGTCTCACTGAGTTGCTTAGGGCTTAAGCTGGCTTTGAACTGGCGATTCTCTTGTCTCAGCCTACTGAGCCACTGAGATTACAGGCATGTGTCACAACACCCAGCTACTCTTTTAACTTAAAAATCTGGGCTGGGGATGTGGCTCAAGCAGTAACATGCTCGCCTGGCATGCGCGGGGTGCTGGGTTCGATCCTCAGCACCACGAAAAAATAAAATAAAGATGTTGTGTCCACCGAAAACTAAAAAATAAATATTAAAACCTTCTCTCTGTCTCTCTCTCTCTCTCTCTTTAAAAAAAAAAAAATCTGATTTGTTGGGCTAGGGTTGTGGCTCAGCGGTAGAGTGTTCGCCTAGCATGTGCGTGGCCCTGGGTTCGGTCCTCAGCACCACATAAAAATAAGTAAATAAAATAATGGTATTATGTCCAACTACAACTAAAAAATATTTTAAAAAATCTGATGTGTTCTTTTGTTTCACATGAAGAGGAAGAGAAACTTGAACATGTTGCCCTTCCATGTGAACATTATGGTGGACCAAAATAAGGAGATAAGAACATGAACAATGAGGTTCAGTAGGGCCACAAGGCCTTTGCTTATGGCTGCTGCTGTTGAGTGCCCACCAGGGCTCTGTGGCATCCCCCTCCTCAGCCAGCCTCTTCTTGGACTTGTTCATGTGGAAGCAACACCAGAGCCTGCTTAGTTTCTCTGTGCCTGGTGAGTTCTGCACCATTTACAATTCTGTGCTATAGTCATATGTATCCAGCACTGAAATGTAGCTGTGATAACAAGTCCAAAGTGAAAATCAGGAAGCTATCTGCATGTTTATTCATAAACACTCCAAGTCATAGTTCGTCCTACTCTTTCAATGACCTTTCAAAAACTTGATTCACTGGAGAAGAGTTGTTGTATGCAACAACAAGTTGAAACTTGTGGCCTTGGTTCAGCCTCAACGTAATCTATTCCTTTGACTGACTTCTTCTTTTCAGAAGTATACATATACTTGATTTTGTCGAGAATCATGGAAAGTTAAAGGCAAAGAAGGAGAAAAGTTTTAATTGCATTTGAGTCAGGAGAGCAGGTCTGCAGAGGCAAACTCTAAGTTGGTAGGTTAAAGGCATTTTGACTCCTATTTGCTCAAAACTCACAGAAAACTATGAAAAGTATTAACAATGGAGAGAAGAAAACAACCCCTGGACCCTGAATAAAAGAGGCAAATGTTGGGACCTGTGGAGTGGATGGCTTTCGGGAATGAGACAGGAAAGGAGAGCTAAAGGAGGAATGCATGCTACCAAGGACTCCTGTGACCTTGACCTTACATTCAAATAGAGAAAACTCTCCAATGAAAAGCAGGGTTAATAGAAAAGAGAAGCAGTGATTACTAGACCTCAACACTTCCAATCAAAGAAAGACCATGATTTAAACAACTTTTCTGTGAGCCACAGAGACGATGAATGTCACAGACTGAAGAGGAAGGGTGACATGCTTTTCAGGACAAAGCAAGTAACATATTTTTGTGCAGAAGTCATTTGATGTCGCAAACAAGAATAGTGGGTGCAGCCTGCCTCTGCTATTTCTCCCTCCTGTACACTATTTTTCAGTAGCCTGCTGGCCTCTTTCAAATAATAAGTTTTAAGAGAAAAAGGAGCCAATAAGAGATGCATGTCTTAAAACTGATGTATGGATCAGGGTAGTCTAGATTATGCTTCGTAACAAATAAGCCTTGTAGTTCATTTGTCGTAATTCATGGAACCACACAAAAATGTTTTGTTTCTTCCACACACAAAGTATTGTCACTTGGGGGCAACTCTCTGGAGAAGCTATTTGTACAATGACTTAGTAATTCTGGCTTCTTCAGGCTTGTGATGATGCCATATCAACACATAGTCTGCCTAGTGCCAATAAGTATGAAATTTTACTCACGATCCTAAAATGTCTGAGGTGCCTGTCTCCTGCTTGCATCTTCCTTTACTAATTTGGAGAACAAAAGGAGCTTGCAGTAAGGAAGCAGTGACACAAATGGTAATAGATGAGACAGATTAACACTGGGAAAATGCTAGTATCGCCAGAGCAATACCAGCAGACGGAGGGACCATGGTGTCAGAAGAGAATCACCAGTCATAGCTACAGAATTTGTATTAGTGTGTGTATAGCATGTGTTTAATGAAATCCTAGAGCCCTGGGAGTAAAGAATGTGCTTTTTGAAAGAATCAGCATAAAACCATTTCTGGTCCTCAGAGAAATACCAAATAATCTTCATACGTCTAAAGGAGTGAGCATCAGAAACAATAGTCATCTAAATCTACATATGATGAAAATAAGAGTCAAATTATGAACAGAAAGAAGAATCTAATACTTAGGGAACTAGACGCAGGAGCTCACCTGGAAGTGTTTTGAGAGGACTTATGTTTTGAATTGTGACTTACAGGTTATGGGTAGAGTGCTTACCTAGCATGTTGTGAGGCTCTGGGTTCCATCCCAACATTCCTCTCTCCCCGCCTCCCCAAAAGAATCGTGGAGTCGTGGAAGTGCATCTCAGAAGATTTGGAATATGTCAAGTAGGGCATCAGTGAGCGAACAGACAGAAATCCAGGGGTTCCAGTTTTACTTGCAAAATTGACCTTCCATTGACATTGATCATTCAGGATACAGAAAAGAGGAAAAAGCATCCTAACTGGGATCATTCATAACGTGTGCCTTTTGATCCATGTTTAATTGGGTGCCACCAACCTCACCATTCACTTTCATTTTAATTAGTGTTGTAGAAGAACTAGAGAGCACAACTTGAGAAGAGAGCTATATTAAGAGCACTGAGAAAAAAAAAAAAAAGTCAAAATAAAATTCTAGTGGAAAACCTGCTAAGGAGTGCCCGGAAGTAGGTGGGAAAGTAGGGGAGGCAAGATTCAAAGTATAGCCATGCAGTGGCAGGAGACACCTGGAAAACGGTAATCAGCAAAACCTAGAGAAAATTGTCACCAAATTAGACAGAAATTTTTCATATAGAGGGATCTAAAAAAGACCAGTGTGATTTAATCCAATACACAGACATAGAACTCACATTGCAAAAGTCTAAATTACCCTTCCTGTCTTCACTGATCAAGCTTACTTCCTAGCCATTTATTTATTCATTCTTCCTCCTGCAGGTGTGTTCTTGGATTTATTCTGTCAAATGGTTATTTATGGTGGACCTACAGGCTGAGCTCAGCTTTGGGCATTATATACAAAGTACAAAACCTAACCTCTGACCTGCCAAGGATACATCTCTTTAATGGAAGGAGTTGGAATTCTGTGTGTGATAAAATGGACTTTATATTTGCTGGGATGCCCTTAGCTGCGGGGTTGTAGGTGAGTCAGTTTCCCTGAGGCTTTTTCTTAGCTGAAGCAAGAGACAAACAGTATGACTGGAATGAGGATTAGATTATGTAAATTCTTCTCCAGTGTAGCAGGTGTTAAAGACGTGTCAAAACTCTTCTCATTAAGGGGAAGGCGTTCTGGTTGGAAAGCCAAGGCCAGGACACCTGGATATCTCCAATCAGTGAAAGTTCTAAATTGCAATGATCTAGACCAGCAGTATGTACAGGTATCTTCTACAGAATCCTAGGTCTCCAGGTTGTTAATAGTGGTTTGAAGAATGGGGAGAAAATTTTAAATTAGGGGAAGATTCTTGGGGTTAACCAAAGTGAAATGAATTTCTACACATGGACCAGATCTTTGTTGTTGTTAGTGATTCTGTAGTAGTGGCTCTCTGGGTTCAATCCCACTAACAATCTGCCATTGAGCTTTATCTCAGCCCTTTCTGTGTTTGAGACAGTATCTCTCCAAGTTGTCCAGATTGGCCTTGAACATGCAATGCTCCTGCCTCAGCCTCCCCAGTAGCCTGGATTACAGGCTTTTTCCTCTGCGTGCCTTCTAGACCAGACCTTAAACAAGTGAATAGATATTGCCAGTGAATCTCAGGTAGAGATATTGGGGGCAGGTGGATAAGAAATTAAATACTCAGCATTGGGCTGGGGGTATGGCTCAGTGGTAATGGGTTTGCTTAACATGCATGAGGTCCTGGGTTTGATCCTCAGAACTGCAAAAATAAAATAAAATGTTCAGGGTTTCCCCAAACTGTCTGACCCACAAAAGCATCGATTTAGGAACTCATGTTTTATGAGACATGCATTAGGAAATGGTAATATGTATTTCAAAAGTTTGCTGGAACACAGAGCACCAAGGAAAGATTTCACACTGGAGATCAGAATTTGCAAAGGGTCTATGGGAATGATGGAAGACTCCAAGAGCCTTTTCCTAACTATTTCCCCAAATCCCAGTACATAGCAGGTATTTAAATCTATCTATGGCCAGGAAACCGAGAGCTCAGTATTTGAATGAATAGGATCAAGACATGGGGGCATTCTGATGGAGAGGAGAGGTCAAGAGAGGCAATGTTGAGACAATGGATATGGCTTCCTTGTGGCTCAAGGGGTAGGACAATCTAAATGAGACAGAAGTGGCCTTTGGTAAAGCAGGAAATCAGTGGATTCAAGAACGAAGCCAGGTTGTGTTGGGCCTTGAACATCAGGAGAAAGTGCGGACCAGCAGATACAGGCCCTGTGGTAGCCTTGAATATGGCAGTAGGGTAAAAGCAAAGTTTAAAGATCAGCCTCTCAGTACTCCACAAGACGGATGGTGGGAAGAGCGTGGGTGCTGGCCTAGAAGTGACAGCAGTGTCCAGGCCCACAGTGATAGGCCCAGGGTGGTGGCTGGAGAGGAGCTCAGCCAGAATGGCTACCAACACGACACACCAGATGTTGGGGAGAGAAAGGGGGACCATGTCATGACTGATGCAGGGAGGATGGGGATGTGAAAGGGCAGATGCAGGTGGAGCAGAAAGGTGACAGCTCTCAGTGGGGCACCCAAGGCCTGGGCTCTGGGCTCTCTCTGCCTTCTACCTTGGCCAGGACCTTTAGCAAGTCACCTGTATCATCTGACCATGTTGTGTGGAAACACTGGGGAACCAGAGAACCGTGAAGTACTGCTAACAATAATCAGGAAAGAAACGGGTAGAAAATGACATCAGAGTGTCACCTATTGGTGTCTGTTGATGGGGTGGAATTTGGAGAAAAAGATCTTGTCCAGAACTCAGTGAATTTTCTATTTTTTTTAAAAAATTCTCCCCTTGGCAGAGTTGTCACCACCCCGCTTTAGCAACAGCCTCCCTTGACACTGTCACCCCAGCATCTCTAACCCATCAGGCCCACTCTTTCTTCTTCTTTCTAGTCGCCTAAGCTGTGGTTTTCAAGGGGGTAGCTGGACGACCTACACAGGTGTGAAGGTGAACTGTGCTGGGGCTAGCTGACGGAACTTTGAACTGAGGGCTGAATTTGACAAAGTATGGAGAGGGGACTGCAATTCTTGGCCATACCTGGAGGATTTGTCTTGTATCATGTTTGCACTCAAGATGTGTTTCTGCATTAGTGCAATGATTCTGCTTCATGAGTATTTGCTGGCGCAGCAACAGTCATGATAAAACTGCACCAGGATGGTGAAGGGAGAGAAGGTGGGTGGAGTGGTGACTACAGGTAGTGGCTGTAGGAGAGCAATGAAGGGCTTACATGTGGGGCAATTATGGGTGATGGATTCCATATTTTGTGTTCACTCTTTATTTCCTTTCTTCCTCCATTTTTTGTTCCTTTCCTCTTTTCCTTTTTGTTTTTAAACATTTCAAGTGAACCAGAGCTTTCTCCTACACAAAAGCATGATGAATATAGAAAGTGTGAGAATCATAACTTATTCAGAGGCCAACGTAGTCTTATTCCATCTCCCTGATTTTTTTCTCCAGTAACTCCAGAAAACATCTATTTTCCTTCTGGTTAATATCAAGAATTTAGTGTCCCTATATAAACTCCTAGAGAGCAAAAGACCTCTGTATTCTCTCAGATTTACTTGATTTTTTTTTTTAAAGAGAGGAGAGAGAGAGAGAGAGAGAGAGAGAGAGAGAGAGAGAGAGAATTTTTAATATTTATTTTTAGTTCTCGGCGGACACAACATCTTTGTTGGTATGTGGTGCTGAGGATTGAACCCGGGCCGCTCGCATTCCAGGTGAGCGCGCTACCGCTTGAGCCACATCCCCAGCCGTTAATTTTTTTTTTTAAAGTATCAGTTTATGTGTGTAGGGGGAAGGGTATGGGGATTGAATCAAGGAACATTCTGCCTCTGAGCTATACTCTTAACCATTTTTCAAAATTTTATTTTGAGACAGGGTTTCCTAAGTTGCTGAGGGTGTCACTAAGTTGCTGAGGTTGGTCTTGAACTTTGATCTTCCTGCCTCAGCCTCCTGAGTAGCTGAGATTGCAGGCTTGCACCACCATGCCTGGCTATATTATTTCCAAATTATTGTCTGCTAACTTGTTATTTTTAACTTATATCTCAATTTCCTTTTCATAGTTTTTATAGTTATCTTGGTTTTCTCTTATAATGAGTATTAAAGTTAGTTTTAGTGTTTCTATTTTAATAATGAACACATTAAGGATATAGGTTTCCTGACACCAGCTTGGTCTGTGTGCTGTGGTTTTGCATGAAATATCTTCCGTTTTGTTGTTTTAAAGAAAGTTGAAATTTTTTAAATTTTCATTATGGATTTTAAGGGTTGACTGAGAATATTTAATTTCTGAGTAGTTCAGATTATTTATTTATAAGTTTATGGATATGATCAGAGAATGCAGTTAGTCAAATTTCTACTTTAAAAATATTTTAATGGTTTGTTAAATTGTTTTGGGGTGGGAGTAGCCAAATACATAATGGAAGTTTGTAAGTATTTCAGAATCAGAGCAGATCATCTGTTCTGTGTTTATTAGGCACAGACATGAATGTACATACACATATACACACAACACATGCTCATGTATTATTTCTATTATTCCTATTATTAATTTTTTCTGAGTTCTTATTTTTTAAAATATTTATTTTTCTATTGTAATTGGACACAATACTTTCATTTTATGTATTTATTTTTATGTGGTGCTGAGGATCGAACCCAGGGCCTCGAATGTGCTAGGTGAGCACTCTACCACTCAGCCTCAGCCACAGCCCCGGCCCCTCAGTTCTTATTTTTGAAGTCTGTTTAGTTCCAAGTGAAATACAATAACATCTTCTCTGATTTTCTTCTTATCTTGTTTTTGCATACATAAAAATTTTTGCTCTACATTTTTCTTCTTTGTTGCAAACAAACTTGTTATGATCCAATGTCTTCATAAATTGTCTTTTAACGGTAGTGTTTGATAAGTTTTCTTCATGTTACCATATTTCATTTGAGGATGCAGCTCAGTGGTAGGGCACACACTTAGCATGGGTAAGAGTCTGTGTTCTGTACCCAGCATGCTTGCATAAATAAATAAATAAATAAGAAGAGAAAACATATGTACATAGACACACATATAATCACTTTTGATTTATATTTGTTTGCATTTGTTAGGAACTATATGTAACATTATTTTGCTTCTTAAAATTCAGTTTGTTAGTTTTAATGGGAGAATTCAGTCCATTAACATTGAATGTAACCACCAGTGGATTTCATTATTGCCCTTTATCTTAATTTGATAGCAAATTTGTCTATTTTTTTTTTAATTAGATACAGTTCATACTAGGTAAATGCTAAACAGTTATGTGAGTTTAGGTCTTAATAAGTTGTATTTGAAATGACAGTAGGTGCTCTAAGTGAAAATGACTTAGGTTTGGGATCTATGCCAGAAAACAAGACATGGAGTTACAAGCTGTGCTTGTCAGTGTTGTCCAGAGAGACAGGATCAGTGGAATTCCTTTTTCTTCAGGGAAGCGCTGTCTGCTCTTAGGGTCTTTTACTGATTGAATTATGGTGGGTAATCTGTTTTAGTCAAAGTCTACTGATTTAAATGTTAATCGCATCTTAAAAATACCTTCCCAACAATATCTAAGACTGGTGTTTGACCAAACAACTGGGCACTATAGCCTAGCCAAGTGACATGTGAAATTAACTGCAGCAATAGACAAAACATGAGTGGGTAATTTCTAAAACAAATAACAAAATCAAAAACAGCTGAAAGATCAAGGAATTAGCACAGTCGAGTTCCACTGATACATTCAGAAGTCCAAATGTCCTTATTCTTTGGGTGATACCTAAAGTATGTCCTCAACTTAAAAAATATATACTTGGTTTTTTTTCCTCCTTTGAGTGTTTGTCGGTTTTTTTTTTTTTTTTTTTTAGACCAGAACGTCAGATTGCAGATATTTCCTGAGTATCTGGTGTTGCATCAGCCTTATCTGCTTCCTAGGGATCTGTTGGCCCTGAGGTTATGAGAGCTGAGCTCTGAGTTGCAATGCCTTACCCCTGCACAGAGCAGTCCTTGCAGGCCTGCACACAGCCTGAAACTAAATAAACACTTCCCCTTCCCTTCTGCTGCTGTGCAGATAGAGCATCCCTGTCTCCACCTTGCCAGAGCCTGGCACCATCTATTAACTTTATATCTGGGCAGATTTATGGAAGGTCTGTGTTTACACTTTGCAACCCAATATGTACTTTCAGGTAAAGTCTAAGAAATAAATACTTTTGGCATGGTTTAATTTACTTGGGATATTAGTATCCTCAGTTCTGAGCAGTTTTATTCAGCTAGGAGTAACAACAGATGTTGGTTAAGCACAGGTGTTCTGAGTTCAAATCTCAGGTCCATCTGGGTTCAAACAGACTCCAGCACTTAGTAGCCATGTGAACCTGCTCCACTTACCTCTCTTTGAGGCTCACTTTCTCTGAGTTTCATCATACTATTGTTGTGAAGCCTAAATGGAATAAGGATTGGTTATTTGAATGATAAAAGTTTGGAGTTTTTCTACTCAAAGAAATATTCCTTTTCTACATGACAATTTCTACTTGTGTTTCCTAAGAAACAAAAATTTAGACTCCTAAGTGTTAAATGTAACCTCTTTTAGCAGTTATTTGTATGCTTATATTTTCAGGGTCTTTTTCAGTGAGTGGTTTTCTACCTGTATTACAAAATACATTTGTTGAAATAAATTCAAGAGAAAGAAACTTATTTGCTTCCGGAGGCAATTATAGATACCCATGATGTTGCTAAATTTAGAAACAAAATAGCTTATCTACATGCATTTCTTGAGCTCTGACTTAGTTGGTGGGGTGCAGAGTCTTAGGCAAATCATGTCATTCAGGGGGACTGAGTTTTTCATGTTTTCCTCATTTGGAGCCAGGAGGAAAAAATCGTTACTGGCCTGGTCACTTCTAATCAAGTCTTGGCATTTCTGCCCCGCCCTTCTGCTTTGCCCTTATTGTTGAGATTGTTATTGCCCAAAGCTAAATAGTCCAAGATTCTCACATCATCATAATGATGTCATCCTTGGTTACAGATTCTTCACTCATCCTTTACCTCTGCCTGCCTGCCCATGAATGGGTTAACCAAGCTGCTTTTTCACCTCTAAATTATTTCTGTGATTATCTTCATGTGCCTTTCCCACCTGATTCTTTTGGATCTCTTCTCCAAGCTTGACTTCAGTAAGCAAAAGGCAAGATACTGTAATTTCCTAAATAACCTAAAGGGAAGATTTGGCCTATTAGAACAACTCTGTCGAATCAGCTTTCACACGCTCTTCTCTCTAATGGAACTTTGAGGAATAACTGTAATTGAATTGTGCCTCCACACCATCTGCAGATTTCACCAAATAAAACCTAGATCTGGTTCTCTCTTGTTTGTTTCACGTTGTGTTTGTTCCCCACTGAGTAAAGCATAAGCTTGGGCTTCATCTGGATGTATTTTCAACTCACAGAGGCAGTAATTGAATGTCTGACAATAGCCTTGCCTCCCTGGAGTATTCCAACTCTGGCTGCTATATTAAGCCAGTCTACTTTTTGGTTCCCTTCAAAGGTAATGTCCCATCTGTGGACTGGGAACTATGGCAATGCAAAACTCAGAGTCATCAGAGGATGGGATCCAAAGCATCTTTAATTCCCCCTCTGAAAAAGAGCCATTCTGGGTTTTTGAAGTGGTTGCATTGCTCTCTCTCAGCAAGGTAGAGAGGTTAATATTTTTGCTCTCTAACCTTTGAGGACACGTGCTGTGGGCCTGGTGAAGTTTGCAGCAGGATCTTTGACAAGTCTGAGCAGGCAGTTCTTTTAGCTATTGCTGTTTCTCTGAAGGGTTGAATTGGATTCTGCTTGAGGCTACCTGAAAGCGCTTCTTAGTTCATTCTGTGTGTTGTTCATTCAGCTCCCTCTTCAGTCCCACGGAAGAACTTTATGCTATGGCACGTGACAGCCACTAGATAACATTATGATACATTCCTGTGGGCTTGGATCAAACTCCACTTTCTGGGGCCTCAGCGTCAGCAATCGTAGACTTAAGGAATATTAAGTGTCTATAGTGAGTTTAGAGGTGAAAACAGAGTGCGGAGTTCCGTGTTACCTCGAGGGTTGTGTACAAATTTGGCAGAAGTTGTCTAAACCTTTGTGCAAACAGTAAGTATTCTATAAAATTTGAGATAGTGAAAGATGAATGAATGAAAGAAGGATAAAATATCTCTTAGATGTTGCTGACCATTCCTCAAAACCAAAAATAGATTTTAGAGTGATTCTAGTGACTTCCATAAACCAGGTTAGACATGCAAAAGATGTGGGTGAGTTAGCAAAGAGTTAAAAAATTCTCCACACCTTCTCCCACAACTGGCAACCACAGAGGCCAAGGGAAAATATACACAGGCATGTGTGTGCACACACACACACTCAACACATACACAGGCTCGGGCAGGGAACCTGTTTTGCAAGTTTTGCTGGTTTAAAAAAAAAAAGTAGGAAGGGGGTTGCTGGAGAGCAGAGTGGGAAAGCCTTAGAAGTATCAATTGAAGATTTTTCAAAACCTGAGTTTTCAAAGTAACTTTATCCTGCAGAGAGAGGCACACATGTGCCGCTGTAGTTTTTTTTCTTCCACTGATTAAGTGCATTGTTAGACAGGGAGGGGCAGATTAACGAATGCCTATAATTTTGATCATTGTTTTCTGCAAAACAGCTCAGGCTTTGAAAATGAAGCCATCGGTCTTGGCTAAGTTTCTGCCAACAGCACAAATTACACTGTGCAGAGATCCAAAGCCCCTAAAAAGGTTTCATTAATGAACAATTTCAGACGATTGTTTAAGTCTTTGCCTGACAGGTAAGGTTGGCATGTAGGCAGGTGGGGTTAGAGTTTCCATGGAGATTTATGATGTCATGCTTGAAAGAGCATGTCAAGACAGCCAATTTAACAAGTAGCTACTCAAATAGTCCTATAGGCTACAAGTCGGTTTTATGCAAATGACAAGAGTTTTACTGGGAAAAACTGCAAAAGAAAACAGCAGAGACATGGTGGGGGGTTTACCTGACAACTCGGAAGGATGACCCCGGAGTGCAGGAGAGACGAAAACTTCCAGAAGACCAGTTAGATTTTCTGCCTTAACGGCCACCTCACCTGTGGCGCTCTGGGTGCAGGTAAATATGTGTCTTTTTTTTCTTCCAAGTTATTGCCAAAAATTATTTGGAAACCTTGTGGTCTGTTTCTGTGCATTGTTCTCTTGGCAGGAAGAACTGAATAAGCACAGCTTTCCCACACTGAATGTTGAGCTTCAGGGCTGTTTTAAGGGCTTTTTGTTGTTGTTGTTGAATGAACCGAGATTTTTGAATAGGGCTGAAAAACAAAAGATGCATTATGCATTATGCTGATTGTGCCCTGTGAATAATGTGGTAAGAATGCCATAGATAAGGATTAGAAAGACCATCTGAGAATCCAGATACTATACATATTTGTTGATTATTCCCAGATGTTGTGCATGCATTTTCTTCTTCTACTCCAAAATTGAGGCTATGTATAGTTCTGTATGTTCACCTTGTAGAATGCTCCTCAAAATAAAATCCCTGGAATAGCACAAAAATTGTCTTGGAATCAGGCTCAGGAACATTGCATGTTGTGTTGTTTTGTTTTAATGTGGATAGTATACTTTTCTCATAGACGCATTTTCTGGGATTAAAAAAAAAAAATTCTGTTCGAGATATTCATTTCTGGACTTTTAGGGAAACAGGAGTTCTAAATACCCGAGAAAAGAGACAAAGGCTTCTTGGGGGAAGAGGGTAGTTAAAGGTAGTTTGTTTGTAAATCATGCTTTATTTAAATAGGAAACCCCCACACCTGGGAGTAGGGGGGTTTCTGTTTGCATCAGGCATGCTGATGGCAGGTAAACATCTTGGTAGCCTTTTGAGTGTGATAAGGATCAGTCAGGTTGCTGTGGATCAGGGAGTTAGTTGAAGGACAACAGTTGAGGTGAGCAGTTAAGTCCACCAAGATTAAAAGGAACACAAAGAGAACTCATTTGTCTCTTACATGCAGCACGTGAAGTTAAGGCACAGAATTTAAAGATACCTGTGCAGTCGGAACTTGGACTTTTGAAACAAAAAGTACTTATGAGCAAGCTGATAGATTTTAAAGTGTTTTAGAAACTAATACATGAACATGAGACTTCCTGAAATTTTGCAGTTGGATAGCATGGATTAGCGCCGGGATTGCCATTCATAGGAAATTGTGGTTGCCACAGTTATTGCAGAAGAGTGAATGATAAAGGGGACTTTGCAGCCTGGCAGTGCCACGTATTAACTGTGTAAACTTGGGAAAAGTAAATTCGTATTCCTAAGCCTCAGTTTTCTTCTCTATAAAATGAGGTTAACAAGAGCAACATTCCTTAGACACAGTTCTAAGCATTAATACTTCAGGTGTTAAGGATTGTTTTTATTTATAAGAAACTGGACTATTTATAGTCCTCCCCCATCCTTTGTCTTATCATTACAAAAGCCAAGTGAGACTCTTAAGAGTCTTTTTATTCTCAGTTTACAGATGAAGAAATCATGGCTCATTGAGAGAAAGAAAAACACTACATAATAAACCAGTATGCATTTTTTTCTGATCTCAAGGCGCATAGAAAAAAAAATAATATGACTAAAATAACTCCCAGCAGCAAGCAATTATTCTTATAAATTAATTAAATTACAAAATGTTAAGTGTGTCAAAGGACCTAGGATATTCTTTTTTTAAAAAATAAAGTTAATTACACGTATGTCTTTTTCCTAGAGAGGAATATAGAAGTAGTATTAATTTACTTTTTACTGGTTTCTATTGTTAGGAGCTCTAATCCACTGCATAGATTTAAATTTTAAAACCTTCTCTGCCTCAAATTTCTCTCAGCCCCAAGAGAAGAATCGGGTTTGATGTTACAGGTATTTGCTGAGCAGAAACTTGAGTCAGCTGGGGGCTGGGAGTTCCACAGGGTGCAGAAGCCAGCCAGGAGTTGGACACACTGTCCCTTTACTCCCTTTGTGTTCTGGATGTTGGCACCTCTTCCCTTGTCTTCATCCCAGACGGATACACAGCCCATAATTATATTCTGCATCCATTGTGTGGAAGAGACAAATATGTTTTTCATTGTGTTATTTTTAGTAGTTGTGTTTCTAGCCAGGGAAAATACTCTATTAGTTCCAGAGTTTTTCTAGCAACTTTTCCAATTTTTCCACTTTTTCCATGTTACGCTATTCAAAATGATTCAGGTTCCGCCGTATGGCCGGAAGGAGGGTCTTTTAGCAGAAGTCTTGGGTGGGTCCATCAAGAGGGATTCTAATGGACGCTTTTGACAGATATCTGAACCGCCAAGGCTGAGCCCATTCATTGGCAGATAACCTCAGTGGTCAGATGAATTCAGCTGTGAGGCTGGCTCCAGCTCTGGTTATCTTATCTCAAGGGCAGATCTAGAAGTCTGAAATCAAATATGTATTTCATTCAAAGTTTCAGAACCCCAAATCAGCAATTATGAGGTGGAAAGAGAGCCAGGAAATCTAACAGCAACAAGGTACCAAGATTCCAAATAGGTTTGGAATCACTAATGAGCATTCTTACTCTTTTTTTAAATCCTGCAGACCATGCTTTAAAACTCCATTGAAACTTCATATTGTACATACTTGTTGTGGTGATCAGAGATCTCTTTGTCAGTAAGCAGAGATAAGCTCTAGAAGTGTACTTTGCACCAGGACTTAGGGAAGACTTGGGTAGTCAGAGGATCCCTGCTCAGGGGCTGAAGAATTGGGTGTCACGCACTGGAAGCCTGGATCCATTTCTCATTCATTGCATATGTTTTCATTGAAAAACACCTACAGGTTTGTTCATATTCTAAATAAATACAGCATCTGAATTTTAAAAGTTTCTTCATAAAGGAGATAGCGATCTTTAAGTATTACATTATTCTCTTGTAAAAAAAAAACTGTTTTGAAATTCTCATGTAAGTTATTTGTAAGTAATTTCTTCAAAAAGAAAGGTACTGGAATCTTCCAGTGCCAGAAATGGATCTAGAAATTTCTCTCAGGCTGGCTGTTGAGGAATCAGAGAGCAGAAAGTTCTCCTGAACTCCATCAGAAACACCCCAGTTTTACTTGTGTGTGTGTGTGTGCAAGGTCTCACATGCACCTGGCAAGTGCTCTAGGCAGAGCTACACCTGCAGCCCTGGAGGCAGGATTCTGTCACTAAATCTGCTCTCCCTCATGGTTTCATAACTAAAGAGATAAGCCCCTGCTTGGTTCTTTATGACAGTTGTGTGATGTTAGGGCAGCTGGAAGTCTTGAGACCTGTGGGATGTCTTGGGAAGAGTGCAATCAGGATGGCTTTAGGTAGACCAGGATGAACTTTATCCTAAAGACAGGAAACTCTGCTGCTTTTGTTTCCAGAAAACAGACTAAATAGGCAGCAGAAACAACGTTCAGATGCCCAGCTGTATGAATCACAAAAGCAAATGCAAAATATTATGCATGTGGACAAAACCTTAACCAGAGCTTACAGACAGTAGCTAATTTAATGGGACACATGAATTCCATCAGTCGGTACAGGTCGATGTTAGCATCTGTTGGCTCTGATGGCCCCAGGATTCTGCATTGCGGTTTAATTTCACAGCTCGTTTCTATTGTGTGATTTTACCTTCCATTCCTTTCTGTTTGCTCATGATTAAGCAAGTGAAGTAAGAAAGGTATTTCCCACTCTCAGTTTTATTAGGGTTGGTAAATGCAGGTGATCATGTTGACCATAAAACTAATGGTGGGAGTCCTCTGCACTGTGAGCTTTCCTGGGCTCTTTGCCCCTGCTTTGTTGTGTTCAAGTAAGATGAAGAAACCCAAGGCCCAGACACAGAGATGTTCTGAAGGACTGCCACATGGTGCCGTAGACTTTTCCGAGAGGACTTTCTTTGACCATACTGTTTGCCACTCAGAAGCAAAGCAGGCTGCCGCCTCCCGTATTTGGAATGGCTGAGAGAACAGAGAACCAGATGGGCCCTTGGTCATTTTCTCTCTTTGACATTAATAATGTTGGTGGATACCTCTCAGAATATCAAGGAGGATGTCAGGTCTCAGTTACATAGTGGTCATTACTAAGAAAAACATGCTTTAGCCGTTATTTGGCTTATCATTCCAGAAGGACAGGTTTGTTTTGTCATTTTGCACTGAGAAAGGTTATATAAACTCCTTTTTTTTTTTTAAACTGTATTATTATTTGGTTCCCTTCTCAGATTAATTTTTAAGACTCCAGAAGAAAGTAATTCCAACCAATTGCTTCATAAAGGACAATTTTCAGTTTCTTCTTTGTGGGGTGTGTGGGTGTGGATGTATGTGTTTATGACTTCGAGAATAGCACAAACTCTTATTTAAAACTCTTCTCTCTTCAGAGCAATTATAACTGTGGCTCCATAATATATTAACTTGACCCCTTTTTAATTGCTCTTTAGATTGCTTTTTTTTTTTCCTTTCCCTGTTATGAATAGTACTGCACTGATCCTCTTTGGAACGATGCACATGTCAGCACATCAGAAGGCCAAATTTCTTGATGTCAAATTGGATCACTAGAGTTGAAAAGTATCGCCCAATTTTCTCTAAAAAAGACTCACAAATTTATTGTATCGATAGGAATGTCACAGAGGATGTTCTGGCACATTCATGTAATATAGTTCTCTGCAGTCATGGCAATACATGAAGGAGACCCTCCATCCACGTATGGACACATAACCAATCGTGTTACACAAGCAATATGAGCTACAGAGCAGTAGAGATAACAGGATCCTATTTCTTTTAAAAAGGGTGGACCCTATTTGTATGAGAAAGCATATACATTTTCTGTATACTTATCTAGACATTAAAATTTCCTAAAATGATGTCCAATAAATCAGAGAGAGGAACTAGCAAGCTGTGAGAAGCAAGTTTTATTAATTTCTGTATTTCTCTACTATGTACATTTTTACCACAGACATGTAATACTTTGATACTGAAAAACCAGTTTTAAATGAAACCAATTATATAAAACTATAATGTACTAATAAAAACATAAATTAAAAAACAGAATAAACTAGTTGCCCTGGAGGATAGCATGTGTTCTTTTGAGCTAAGCCTGCAGTTTCCAGGTAGGCTGAGAAAAGTGACTTCATGTCATGTATCAAAGCGGGTGTATGTTTATACTGATGGAGTTGTCCCTTGAAGAGGGAAGCAGGTCTCTCCTCTGTCCTTCTTTATAGAAGCAGCTGCCTCTGATGTCTTCCCTAAATGAGTTTATTCCAATTAGAATCCTTCCTTTCTAAACAAATGCTGCTTTGCATTCCAAGTATCAGGTGTGTTTTTGATTTAAATGTTTTTAAGTTGCTGGTACTTTTCAACAAATACAGTAAACTCATCTTTGTAGGGCAGGGCATCTTTTGACCCAACGTACAAAATATCTCTTTATAATTAAATCCCACCCCTTACCAAGGTACTGAGACTCAACCGTAGAAGTCTAAACCTGTATATTGATGATTCTGTTTCCTAAGTGAAAATAACAACCCTGTTTTCATACACAGAATATTTAGATTTGCAAAGACTGTAAGCTCTTTTTTGTTTACCGCAGAGCAAGTCAAGAATAGAAGGCACACTGTCAGAGGATGTCTTGTGAAAGGAAAGAAACAACACATGTTATACTCCCAAATCACCAAGCAAAATCTTAAGACATGGTTTTAAACTCCAACTCCTCTTTAATTCCGATGCGCAGAAAGCAGTCAAACCTCAAGTGTAGGGGGTTTGATTTGTTAGCACAAATCAGTAACTAACTGTCTTCACTGTAATTAAACTCTTCTTCCTTCCTCTTTCGCAAAAGCTACTTCTGAAACTTTGTGCTTTCCCTAAATATATTATTATTTAACTTCATAAAAATATCAGTCCTGCAGCTGACTGCAAATATTTGCAAAAGGGGAACACATATAAAATAAATGCCTCTTAATATAGTGTTTTGTGAATAAACATGCCTGGCATTAGTTGGTTAACCTAAAAATTAATGAGAAACAACTCTGCTTAGAGGAAAAAGGGTAAAAACTGTGGCTGTGGTGTGCAAATCAAGGGAAAGCTGCAATTTAAGTAATTCAATTAAAAAGAACATAATTACTGTAGCCCCTGGGTTGGAGGAAGGTCAATTGAACTTTTTTTTTTTTTAACCTAATTGAACTTTTTCTAAATCTTCAGAAAAATGGGCCAAATTTGCTATATCATGATCATCTACAATATTTTCTTCCTCCACATGTTAAATACCATTAGCTTTGTAAGACATATACATCCAAATCTCATATGCCTTTTTGCATTCTAATGCAATTCAATAAAAATTTTCCTTGTATGCATTCAAATCTTTGCAAATAAATATGGGTACTAGAATCTCCATATGTAATATATCACTTGCTATATGTCAAAAACTTTCACGCAAGTTATTTCAAATATAATTCTTTTTTTAAAAAAAAGTTTTTATTTTTATATGTATGAAGAGAGACACATGAATAAAGCTACCAAGGCTCAGAAAAAATTTAGAGACTTGATTCTTTAAGCAAAGGAATGGGGATTTGAACTCAGCAATTCTGATTCAGCCTAGGGCATTTTTTCTGGGCTCCCTGAGGGGTGTGCTATGAAAACTGTGGCTCTTTTTATGAGGTTGGATTTCCAAACACTCTAATCATGCTGGGAATGATTTACCACATGCCTTTGTAGCCTGAAGTTCTCTTTGGTACCTCCTACCTTTACTTTTTTTCCATTTCAATGACACACCAGAGGGTGGAGTTGAGCAACCTGATGGAGTTGGAGCAGCCATCCTTTTGCTACTGATTAGCAATACTCTCAAAAAGGGAGGGAGGGAAGGAGAACTTAGTTTATCCCTGAAGTCAAGCCTGAAGATTACTTGTCAGGAATGTCAAAAGCATTTATTAAGCAACCTTCTTCCTGGCATTTTAGGAAGAAAGCCTCACGCACAGATCAAATCTTTTCCTTCAGAAACCTGTACTCTGTGAAGGGGCCCTCAGATTTCACCTCAAAGAAAGAACAATTGACATTTCTTGGGACTTAACAGCATGGCGCCATTCATACATTTTGAGCAGTTGCAATCATGTGGATTGCAAAAGTGCTTATTGGAATTAGAGACAAATGGGGCAACTTCCAGAGGTTTAGACATAAGAATAGATTGGCAGGCATCTGTCTTGGGGCCAGGGTCTTCAGAAACACCTGCTCAATGACTTCTGCAAATTTCAATAAAATGATATAATGTGGTTATGCGTATAGCTCAGTGGTAGAGTACACACTTTGCATGCTTTAGGGCCCTGAGTTTGGTCGTCAGCACTGCAAAGAATAAATAAGAGTCAAAACAGACAAAACCACTAACACTTTGAATGGTTTAGAATTAGGCATTTTCACCTAAAAATCAAATTTCTTACATCCTGACCAAAAAAACAACAACAACAAAATCATATGGTCAAGAAACACTGTCAGAATCTTTGGTAGCGCTAAGTAGCAGCTGCCCCAGTAATATGGGGATGTAGACTCCGGGGTGCACTTTAACCCCCCACTCTCTGTCCACACCTGCTATCCTTACCTGTTTGACTCTACTACAGTCTATGACCCTAACCTAATGTTTTTGTAGGCTTTCTCCAAGAAACAGTGCAAGAGATGAGAGGGATCTTACCTTTGTTCTTGGCCAGACTTAGCTTTAAGAACTGGTTCTACCACTTACTATTTGTGTGGTCTTGAGCAAACCTGATCTAAGTAAGCTTCCACTTCTGCATCTGAAAAAAAAGGGCTGAGAATTCCTACCCAGCAAATTGGTTTGCAGATCAGAGGCCTTATATGAGAAGTACTTAACACAGTACCAGGCATGTGGTAGAAGCTCAGTACATAGCAGCAAGTATAATGGAAACATCTCCTGAAACATTTTGTGAGAAAAGATCAATTTCTACCCAATCAGTGTCTTAAGTTCAAGGTGGAAAGTTTCTTTGAATATGATGGGATTCATCTTAATTTCATGGAGAAGAATCCAAAGTTGACTAGTATAAGATTACTCCATTACTTAAAGGCAGACGGTTTCACTGACCCATGGAAAGGCCTTAGAATGTGGTTTTGATGTTTAACTCTATGAAATTATGCTAATTGAATTTTAAGTGAGAATAATTTTGAATAACATAAAGATAGTACAGCAACATGTGATCTGTTTGATTTAGAAAAAAAAAATAACTACCATTTATTCATTTAGCACTGAAACTTTAGTTCAAATAGGTCCTGCACCCGACACAGGGAATACACTACATGAGATGACAGGACCACTCATTGCCTTCACAGAGCTTATAATCTAATGGGAGAAGGCAGAGAAGAAAGCATAGTCCTCCATCCTCATCCGTGGTTTCACTTTCTACAGTTTCATTTACCTGCTATCAACTTCAGTCTGAAAATATTAAAATCCTAGAAATAAACAATTCACAACTTTAAAATTATATCACACTCTGAGTAGCATGATAAAATCTTGTACCTGCCAGGATGTGAAATGTTCCTTTGTCCAGTGTATCCAAATTATATATGCTACCCTCCCATTAGTCACTTATTAGTTATCTTGGTTATCAGATTAACTGCCATAATATCATATTACTTGTGTTCAGATAACCTTTATTTTACTGAATAATGGCCACAAAGCACAAGTCATGCTGGTTGGCAATTTGAATATGTTGAAGAGGGGGGGGGAATATATATATGAAAAACATAGTTCATATAAGATTCAGTACTATCCATGGTTTTAAGAAGCCACTGCTAAGGGGCTTGCTATGAAGGAAATAAAAGAGTTACATGAGAAGGAAGCCAGGTAAGAAAACAGGCTAGGCAAATAATGGGCATGCTTTTCAGGAAGAAGAGCAGCAAGTGCATAGACCCCAAGGCAGGAAGAGACTTGTCTGTTGAATGACTCAGATGACATGAAAGAGGCAGCTGGAATTATAAAGCCACAGTTAGGACTTTGGAGTGCATTCTTTGGGTAGTGTGAAGATTTTAAGTAGGAGAGTGATAAAATATTTTTAGCTTTTGTTCAAACAGTACACAGAAGTTCCTTTGAGTGGGTTGGGGGACACTTCTAACTAAGCCTGTCCTCTTTTTTGTCTCTGTGGCTGTCCTTAAAGGAACCGGTAGAACTAATTCTAGGGCTGCCCAAAACACACTGTGGGCAGTTTACAGAATCTTGAGGAGATATGATTTGTGCCACCGGGTCTCATGCCTAGTGTCCAGGAGCACAATGCATCATTCTTGTCATTAGCCCAAAGGCTAAATGTAGATATTTTGTGTTTTTTTTTTTTTTCTCCCTCTAGTTCTAAATCCATTTCCAGCAGGTTACTTAAATATTTCCTCTTCACCACAAAAAAAAAAAAAAGGAAAAGAAAAAAGAAAAGAAAAGCTATACATTGATGTAGCAATGTGAAATGGGATACATTGTTAGGAATCCTTGAGTTTGGATTTTTCCAGTGACATAATGGTACATCAAACCTTTGCCTTTTTATCTGCTCTCAGTGGGAAAAAATTAAATGATGTATATTTCAAGGAGACAACTCCCCTGTCCTCACTCAGGCTGGGCACTCAGAATATACCCGGTGAAGGTTGGCAGAACAGATAAGCAATGTTGGCACTGATTTTTGCTTTTGTTTTGTTTTTGGTGCTGGGCATTGAACCCAAGACCTTGTGCACATACTAAGCCTGTGCTTTATCACCAAGCTACACTTCCAGCCCCAGGACTGTGAGTTCCCACTAGCATCTTTAACACCTGGAATCCAGGTTTCTGACTCTGACCTTTGAACAGCATGACTTGCTCTTCAGAAACGGCCCAGTGACAGCAGCGGTCAGATGCTGTGAGTGGAATAAACCTCACCATCAAGAATGTTTGACGGAGGGATGTTCACCTACCTGGTGGGTCTCAGGCATTTGAAAGTTATATCCCCCACCCCTTTATTCTTTATTCTCCTGTTCTAGAAGCTCCAAAATGGTGTATTTTACAGGCAGATATGATCACAAGGGATGCAGACTCACCATGCCTACATGGCTTTTCAGGCTCAAGCAATTTGAACAAACACTGGCATTGAGACAGTTGACTATTTGGCCACTTGACAATAAAGCCATGATCAAGGTTTCTTTTCTTTTTTTTTTTTTTGTATGAATCACATAAAAATCTGTCTCTAATCTCACATCGCTTGTGAATATTAACTGTCTCCGTGTAGACCTGCAAGCTGTAAGTGGTCCCTTCCCACCACTCTGTTCACTTTAATTTCTTCAATGATTGGCATGTGGGTGGAGCCTATTTGGTCAGGTGTGATGTATGAAAAAGAGACACATTCTTGCCTTCATTTTTTGTTTTTGGATTTTTTTTTTTTTTTGGTGTCCGCATCCGGATTTACCTAAACCCCACCCCACCCAGTCTGCATCTGCATAGCAATGAAAAACCGGTATTTTCTACCTGTGAATCACACTCCCAATCCTGAGCCTGTCTGTCAGGCCAGCTTGCTAGAAGGAATGGGTAAGACTGCAGGCCAGCTAAGTGTGAAGGGGGCAGGTCCTGTCACTCGCGGGCCAAGCTCTTGACTGCTCTGAGAAGGTTAAAGGTCTGGCCGATAGCCACTACTGGATGTGGACATGGAGCCCCCAGTCTATGCTCTGGGGGAAAGGCCACAGAAGGAAGGAGGACTCATGTGTTTCTGCTGTCGGGGGCCCCGGAGTGCACCAGCCAGAAGCCAGGTACAGAAGTGGTGTGATTCAGGGGTGGGGGTTGTCTTCCTCTCTGGGGTCCCTAGCCTGCTGTGTCATGTTCCCAATCACCTGGGCGGCTCTCCTGAAAGTGGGTGGTTCCTGGCCAATTCTTGCTGAGTGGGAGCCAGAAAGGGCCACAGGTTACAAGGTTTCTTTTAAGTTCAATTATGCTTCTCCGTGAGAGGATGATTGCTCAAAGCAGTTAAACCTTGTTTAATGATAATTAAATTGCTTTTCTTTATTCTGAAACATCTCTTAATTTTGCTGCACAAAGAAAGGAAGCATTTTTCTTTGATTGTAACAGACTATTTCTAGGTGGGGTGTAATCAACGCATCTTACCTTGCTGGACTCCGAAATCATGTGTCTTTACTCTTGCGATTTGGAAATGCCATGAAAGTTACAAACTCAGTGCTGCCGGTTAAAACTTTTTAAGTAAAAAAAAAACCTGCTTTTCCCTACTTCTTTTTCTCCCTCTGGTTCTGCCTTAACACTTTGCTTTTGTTTGTTTGCTTTTTGCTTTTTAAATTTTTTTGTGCTGCTGGGGATGGAACCCAGGCCCTCCTACGTGTGGGGCAGGCACTCTGTCACTGAGCTACACCCCCAGCCCAAAGAATTTCTTAAACACGCACTGCTGCCCTGGAACTGGGCTGCTTCACCTTTTCAAAGCGTGGATGAGGCTTGGCACGTTCCATCTTGCTCCTGCTTGACTTAGACACGGCAAGAGGATGGTGTTGATCTGTCACAGTTGCCCACAGTCCTCAGAACTTGGATGGTGGAAGCCTCCAGGCTTTCCAGTGCTGGGAAGTTGATCATCTGTCTTCCCACAAGGAGAATGTTTTGAGATGGTGGAGGCAGGGGAGAGACTTTCATGGAAGCCCACGTGGAAAAAAAAAAAAAAGTAAAACTTCAAAAAAAAAGAAGCCCTAGAACAGGGATTCGTTTGACAGATCCTTGTATCTGATCTGTTATTTCATGGGCCTGTCTTCCTGTTGCCAGAATGAAGATGTTCTGGAAAGAAACCTTAGGAAACGAAGCCTGGTTTCTTATAGGAACAGAGTGGAGAAAAAAAGAGTTTTCTTAAAGGAACTGAACCAAATGGGGTTTTAATAAGCCTGAGTTTTAAATTTTAAGAGAAATTATGCGCAATATGAAGGTGTGTGTGTGTGTGTGTGTGTGTGTGTGTGTGTGAGCATTCAAACATTTTGGTTAAGACTGTGCTGCTGCTATCTCAGGTTTGGAGGCTAATTCCGTGGCCCAGCATGCTTTGTTCAGATTTCTTTGGGCTGAGATGATACTGAGCAGGAGACCCTGGCAGCAGAAGGAGGTGGGGTAAGAAATGGAATGTTGAGTTGATGAAAAGTAACTTCAGAATAAGACACATAATATAGTCACAGGAAGACAAAACAGCTGCTGGCCATTTAGGTAGAGAAGAGAAGAAAGATCCAGTAACTTAGAAGAGCTATAAAGATATTTCAGACAGGCAGAGTTTGAGTACATACAAATGTATAGAACCAAGATGGTCAGAAAAAAAATATATTTTTAAAGATAGTATGAGCAGAGTGAGGTAAGGAAATACACGGTCATCAAATTGGTGGCTATTAGTCATCTTTTCATAGCTATGACAAAGTACCTGAGAAAATCAACTCAAATGAGGAAATATTTCTTTTGGGTCACAGTTTCAGAGGTTTCAATCCATTTTGCCTAGCCCCGTCACTGTGGGCTGGTGGTGAGGCAGAGCAGCATGTCAGTGTGTGTATGGTAGAGTAGAACTGCTCACCTGATGGCAGCTGGGAATTAGGGGGAAGACTGGGGACAAGATACAACTTTCAAGTACATGCCCCCAGTGACCTGCCTCCTCCAAATAGGACCCATCTCCTAAAGTGTCCACCACCTTCCCAATAGCCTTACCAGCCAGGATCTGAGCCTTCAACACAGGGGGGGCGGGGTACAGGGACAGGAGACATTTCAGGTCCAAACGAAAGAGTGGCATAATGGATGCTAAGATTTATATATAGTTTGTTCCCTCCAAAACTCACACTGAAACTTGATTTCCATGTTGTATCAGGAAGTGGGGTCTTTCAGAGGTGACTAGGTTGTTAAGAGGACGAATGCCTTTCTTGTGGGACTGGTTTAATCTTGAGGGATTGGATTAATTCTGGAAGGACTGGATTATTTACTGTGAGAGCAGGTTAGGGTTTGAATGCCTTTTTGCTTTCTGTTATGAGTTGAAGTAGCATGAGGCCCTTGCTAGAGCTCTGCTCTTGGACTTCCCAGCCTTCAGAACCACGAGCCAAAGTAAACATCTTTCCTTGATAAATATTTCAGTGTCAGGTATTTTGTTACAGCAAGAAAAATGGGCAAAAACAATGAGAAGGGTTAGGGTAAAGGCTTCTGCACAGACTTTAGTTCTTCTTCTGCTAGAAGAGTGGGTTTAAGGATATTCTGTTTGGGAGAGGCCATTCAGTTTCTACCTGGTTTTCTAATGGCTTTTTATAACTTTAGTGTATTGAGAAAATGGAGAGGTAGGTATCATTTGTTTGAGAAACAACTGGCCAGAAGCATGAGCTTCTTCTTGAGGAAGGATGGCAGGTAACAAGGGAACAGTGCTCAGAATTCCCCTAAGCTGGTCACATAGTCCACACAGATTCACAGACACCCGAGGTTAGCCCACATTGGATACAGTATCTTTCGTGGGTTCCTGATTCCATCATTGGATACAGTATCCTTCATGGGTTCCTGATTGCATCATGGGGTCCCAAGACCCTTTGCTTGTCAAAGTAAGACCACCTACTTAACCTCTTAGTCTTTTTTTTTTGGCAGGGATTGAACCCAGGGACTGTTAACCACTGAGCCACATCCCAAGTCCTTTTTATTTTTTATTTTGAGGCAAGGTCAGCTAAGTTGCTTAGGGCTTCGGTAAGTTGCTGAGGCTTTGAAGTTGTGATCCTCCTGCCTCAGCCTCCTGAGCCGCTGGGATTACAGGCATGTACCACCGCGCCCAGCTAAGTCTTTGTCCTGATCTGAGAATCCAAGTGAACCCAGGTCAAAATTTATCTCAGAGAACCGAAGAATGGAAGAGCGAAAAGGTATTTTTAGTCTTTTCCATGTGACAGTTGAGGACTCCAAAGCCAGAAAGCTCCAGTGACTTATCCAGGGACACACAAGGAATTAGTCAAAGATGTGGAATTGGGAGACCTGTTGTCTCAGGCTAATGAGTTTGTGGAGGGAGGGCAGAAGGATATGGATAAGGCAGGATGATCTAGCAGTCCCAGGGGACCTGGGGTGCACCCTGACATATTCTGGGTGGATGAGTATTCTGATTTCTGACTCAGGTCCTGCCTCCCATCGTTCTCCTCCTTCTTTGGCCACACAAGTAGCCAGTGGAGTCCACTTGTGTTTCCTCCCAGGTGCGTGTTTCCCAGGGCTTGCATCAGTCTTTAAGAACTCTGATAAGTGCCGTCTATCACAAGTGGTCTATGTAAGCAGATTCTGCATGGGAAAAGGAGAGTGATTGCAGGTGGGGAGAGAATATTATATCTGATTATTTATTGTTTTCCAAATCCCAGATACACACACACACACACACACACACACACACACCAAGACAGCATGTTCGAAACCCTGATTGGCTTTGAAAATCTGGAATTAACCATCACAATGAAGTGAAAGATGAATGAAAAAGCAAATCTGTCCAAGGCCCAGGCTGAGAATCAGGGCCCAGCACAAGAGTACTGTCGCCTGGACCCGTGCATGACAGTGAGCAAACCCAGCACACAAGCAATTCCCGTCGTTCTGGGGCTTTGGTGTCAATGAGACTGTGATGCCCATCGGCACTGTGTCTTAACAAAGGTGATACCCTTCCGCAGGAAGTTATTTCCCCTCAAAGCCCAGGGCTCAGGGGCAGCTCTGGGAAGATGAACCACTCTCTGATTCCAGTATGTGCACGTGGCAGGCAGTTAAGCTGCTTCTACCCTGTTCAACTGTGATGAGAATCTAGAAGATTAGCCACCCAGGGACTCTGGGATTGGAAAAAAAAAAAAGTGCAGTGTCTGCCTGTGTGTCTTGTGAGTGAGCCTGTCATAAGACTAAGAGAGAATGTCCATGTTCATAAACAAAACTTTGGCCATTTCTTATCATTTTTCCTAAATGAAATAATGTCAGCCAGATCAATTGGAGTTACCCGTGTGTGTGTGTGTGTGTGTGTGTGTGTGTGTGTGTGTGTGTGTGTCCTGGGGATTGAACTGAGGAGTACTCGGGGCACTCACAGGAGCCACGTCCCCAGCCCTATTTTGTATTTTATTTAGAGACAGGGTCTCACTGAGTTGCTTAGTGTCTCCCCTTTGCTGAGGTGGCTTTGAACTCGGGATCCTCCTGCCTCGGCCTCCCAAGTCACTGGGATTACAGGCCGGCACTGCTGCCCCTGGCTGGAGTTACCTTAATAGGAACTTTACTAGAGTACAGGCATTGTATGTGGGTCCTGTTCTGGTGTTGTTTCTGGAAAGTTCTAGAGCCTGGAATTGAAATGTGCGTTCCTACCACACCCTGTGTCTGGAGGCTGAGCACCCTTGAAGGTGACAAAATCACGAGGGAGCCTGTGCCTTGTAGAAGGGGCCATCTTCTCTCTCATTTGGAGAAAGAGAAGGGTTTGAGAAAACACACACACACACACACACACACACACACACACACACACACCCAGAATGGAAGCTCTTTCTCCTGCGAAGCTGGATTTTGAAAGGCCAGAGGATTCCATCCATTGTGTTTGGTTCAGTTGCCCCAAAGAGCTCAGGTGTCTGCATTTGGTTATTTTCCCCAGGGTTTAAAATTCCAGTCCTACAGCTCTGAGCCCATAGGAAACCGAGGGGCCTTCCTTGTGTTTGTTTTTCTCACCCTGTAAAAAAAAAAAAAAAAAAAAAAGGTTTAGTCTTCAGCTATGAGAGACCAGGGAGGAAGGAAAGATAATTTAAATCAAAGTACTCTCGCAGTACAATCAGAAGCTTGGATTTCATGTGCACGCAGTTCCAGGTAGAAAAATGAGGTCGAGAGTCAGGTCTCTTTGAAGAATTAGGAGGGGGATGCAGAAATAAGCAGCTGTGCTTCAGGTGGCACGTTTTCATACATATTCCTTGGGCTTTCTAAAGGCAATTAGAAAGCCCCTGACCTGGGGCAGCTACTATGAAAAACAAAAACCCAAAGTGGCTATTAACCAGTTATAATCAATCCTGCTGTAATCAACATTTGTTTTTTAATTACACTCTTAAGCCACAAAATGTTCTAAAAGACAGTTTTGAAATATAAAATCATCTGTGAACAACTTTTGACTACAACCCTTTTCTCTAGACTTGTCAAAAATTGTTAAGTACTGGACTTTTTAAAATTTTTATTTATTTATTTTTTTATCTTGCCTCCTCCTCTGTTCTGTGTGTGAAATGAAGTGTCTGTTCTTACTTTAGGACTCTCATAAGGAGAGGTAAAGTAATAATGGATTCATAGTATTGGAGATGGAGGGTCAAAATGCCTATTTTTTAAAAGTTACAGAACTATATGAAGTAATCCCATAATTCATGTTTGGTGGTGGTTCTCAAGGCCACAGATACCTTATGCATCAATACTTCTCTGCCATTGCACAAGGACAATACTTCTCTATACTTTCCCAGTTGATGGTTTATTGCTATGAAGGTCTGTCTCTTAAACTGGTTATGTGGAATTTGGCACCAGCCTCCCAAGTTGTCCTACAGAAAGGCAAGTAAAGATTCTGCTATTGAGCTGACCTGCTGTCCTCTGATTTTTCCATTATTTCTGTGGGAAATGGGTCTAAGTTCTAATTCTGTACTTGGGACTTGGTAAGTACTCTCTCCCAGGCTTTGATGGCTTTAACAGGGGAATCCTAATGATAGATTTTTGCCTGGGAGGGATATTTGCCTGAGCTAAGCCATGGGGAAGAAAATCTAAATTTAGATATCCGAGCTCTTCAAGCAACTGAGCCAAGACAAAGTTGATGGAATGATTTGGCCTTTCAGAATCCAGTTCCTGACATGCAAGTTTTCAGATTCAAGGAAGAAAGAAGCTCCTCAATGCCTGTGCGTATAGAAAAAGAGCATTTGGTATTCAAGAACCATTGTACTGTGCTGGATCCATCTCATAGCATTAGGCCCAGTCATTGCAGAGGATTCAAAGAGGAAAGAGGCAATGACAGTGAGAAAAGGGATAGAAAGGTCCAAGGAACTGAGGTTGGTATCGAAGGCAATGCTAATGGTGATTTATGGCTGTGGGAAGTCTATGAGAGGTTGCTCTGAGGAGCATCCCAGTGTCATTCCACATATCCTTCGAAAATCACAGAAGGAGGAAAGGACTCAAGGTGAAGCAGTGGTTGATCAAATCCTGAGAGTCCAAGTGATCAAATATTGCCATCAGAGCGACTGTTAAGTAAACATCCAGTAAAGTCCCAATTTATGGGGCTAGGTGAATTGGGAGTTCTACATGAGGCCTTCTTTAAGATAAAATGCCTTATGAAAATACTCTTGAGTCAGTTCATTGTCATGGAGGCCAACGTCCAGTCACCAATGAAAATGCTGCTGATAAGTAGGCTCATCTGTGAGTGTCTCAGGCTCCACTTGGTGTTGCCTCTGAGGTCATCCATTCTTTCTAGTCTTGCTCCTTCTCTGTTCCAGAGTTGGGCTGGTACGTGAGAACACGCATGTGCCTGCCAGGGCTTCACCCACTTTTCTTTGTGTGTATAAATATATACAAGAGATTAACATCTTTCTATAAACCTTCTAATTGTGTTTCTGCAATAATGATGACTGCTGCTCTGTCACTGTTAGGGAAATGTCCTTGAAGAGGTCACTTGGAATTAAAAATGTTCAAAACACTAGACCATTTTCAGGAGTGGAGAAGGCCGGGGAGACTTGCAGGCAAAGTCTTGGGTCTTCCCATTGTGCTTAGCTCTTGCAGGAAATGCTTGCCACACCAGGCCACGTTGTTGTGTCCTGCTGGGTTTCAGCCCCACAGAGGGAGAGTGTGAATGCTGTCTTCAGGATCTCCAAGAAGAACACTGTGGTTCTTGGATGCCTAAATCTAGTGTCCCTCTTTGATTCATCTGGACTGTAAGGAAGGCATTTGCCTACTTTCTAGTCAAAGATCTGTTGCTTGTCTCCCACGTGTGTTGGGTGATTAACAACAAAACATTTAGGGTTTTAGGTTTGAGGGTGTTGTTTCCTTCTGAGACTGACATTGTTACAGACTAGATTTACCCAACTGAGTGGATTATGTTCCAGTTGTGTGGCGTGGAAAGCCTCTAACATTTTTATTATGAAAAAAAGTGTGTGTGTGTGTGTGTGTGTGTGTGTGTGTATTTTTTGTCCATTGAGTTTTAGATTTGGGAGGAGTTTTAAAAGTTTTGGTAAGATGATTATAAATTTAGTGCTTGATATATGGTTGACCCTTGGTATCCATGGGGGATTGGTTCTAGGACCCCAGAGATACCAAAGTCTGCAGTTGCTCAAGTCCCTGATGTAATTTGGTATAGTATTTCCATACAACCTACCAACATCCTCCTGTATATTTTAGATAATTTCCATAGACTGCTTATAATGCCTAATATAATGTAAATGGCATGTAAATAGTTGTTATAATATTGGAGGAGGGGAATAATGACAAGGAAAAATAGTCTATGTTTAGCACAGCACAATTTTTTCCCCAGTATATCTGACCCATGGTTAAATGCATTAATGCACAACCCCCAGATGCAGAACCAACCTGTGGCTTCAGAGGGCCTACCGTACTCTATCATACAAATAAAGTATGATTTTTTTTTTCTCTGAGAAAGTTAGGGAGAACATTGATAATAAAGGTGAATACCGGGTTCAAAGTTGTCTTCCCCTATTTTTGTTATATGTCTGAAATATGCAAAGCAAGAGGAGGAAGGTGTCTTTTAAAAGAACTGTTGTGAACACATACCTAAGTGGTAATTAGGGAAGGGGGTAGGCAAGATAGAACAACAGCAGACATGCTTGAATTTTAGCAGGTCGACACCATTGTGTAACCAGATGAAAGGTGAAGTGGGTATTGAACTAGTAAGACCAGCTTTAGAGTTTAAAAAAGTAGAAGGAGAAGGAGAAGGAAGGGAGGGGCCAAGGGAGAGGGAGTGGGGGAGGCACACACAAAGGGAATTGCCCAGAACATTCCAGGAAACCATTGAACTGTGAGTGATAACATGTTTCCTGTCTTTTCCTCCAAAGATTTGTTTTAGAGGACAGCTAGGATAAGAATTTATACTGTGAAAACAACATAGATGATTTGTAAAGAACAGGGAAAGGAATTATCTGAAGTACCAGTTCATTATCATCAAAGTTTTTCTTAAATTGATTTAGCCTGAACTCACTGTCCTGTTAGCTTCTGTATTTCAAGGATATTGGTCATGACTGTCATCATTTTTCTGGGCTTAAAGACTTCATCTTTTTAACCATACATGATACTTATGTTGATCTTACAAATGGTTTCAAATTCACTAAATCTGCTGATACAACTCTCATCTCGATAATGCCACCATGAATGGATGAACCTTTTAAGAATATTAAAAAAAAAAAAAGCTTTTTATCTGACAACACTGTGACCATCATCTTCATATTAGCTCACACTCCTTTATCCCATGACAATGTGTACTGTCCCATATGGAGATAAGCAGCCTCCTTCTTGGCTGTCTTTCTCAGCTTTGTCCCTTTCCTTTCTTGATAAAGCTCTGAAGTGGAAGAGTAGAGGGGGGAGGGACACTGGGCTAGCCACCATAGCTCCCACATTTATCCTAACATCTTTGTCTCTGTTATCTTCATGTGAAAGCTTTCCTTTCCCCTCTTCCCCTTTCTCTCTGTTCACTAAATAAACAGAGTCTATATTTTACACCAGGTACTCTCCTGGGCTGTGGGTGCACTGAGCAAGATGGATCATATTTCTATCTTCTTATATATTGTAGCATGATGTGGGGGGGGGGATAAAACATTAAATAGCTACAAGAACATTGAATAGTAAGGAAAGGTAAGGAATGCTTAATGGGAGACTGACATCTTTTGGAGTGGAATGAGGAATCATGGATGTCTGAGTAAAACAATTCAGAGAGAAATTAAATCCTAAGCTCTAAGACTTAACTTTAGAAGAGGAGAAGGTGAATGAAATAAGAAACTTTAGAAGAGGAGAAGGTGAATGAAATAAGAATTACTAAGAAGAAAGGGCAGGCAGATGCTGTGTTTTATACAGAACTTCGAAGGCCACGCTATACTCAACCCCAAATCTGTATAACGGTGAAGAAGGATCATTTCTTACTGGTTATCCAAATACTTCATTTTTCCTCCTCTGGAACCATTACTTTTTGGCCATTCTGCTACTCATCAGCACCTTTCCCTGTGGCTATATGACAGGGATCAAAAGATATCTTCCAGAATGGTGCTGAGATCCTGTCATGGGTATTATTAGAGGTGAAAGTTTGGAGTAGAAATTGGTCAGTTTTTATTACAATGAGGTTGAGTTATATATAATGTTGTGCCATTCATCTTCTCTGTAAATATAATTACATAAACTCTTATTAAACATCCACTAATAGCCAAGAATTCATGTATCTGCTGGGAGCATAAAGATGAATAAAGACCATTAATGTTCTCCAGGAGAACATTATTGGCAGAGACTGGTATACACAGAACCACTGAAATAAACTTTCTTTTGGTCATATGAGTAAAAAGTTTATAGGAACCCCGAGGAGGAAAGTGTTCTCCCAAGATGCAAGGACTCTCTCTCAGAAAAGGGAAGATATTTAAACTGACCCTCAAAGGATGATAGAATGGCAATAAGGTTAAGTAGGTTTATTTAAACAGTCAAACTATTTTTATAGTATTTTAATACTTAATAGGAATGACCATGCTTTGGAAAGAGAAAAGGCACCAACTGAAGTGAGCTGAATGTTTTCTTTTCATCTAGGCATAATGTTGGTTGAGAAATGACTTGATATTCTGCTGGTTTTACTGCATGGGTTGCCTGCCCCTCCACAATAAATGGGGTCTTGATATTTTGGTGTGGGTTGTTTTTCATAAATTGCATTTCCCATTATCTTACATTTAATTAAAGAGATGGTATGCTTTCTGATTACCCTGTAATTGACAGTGGTAGCCAACCCTTTAACTCTGCAGCTTCCTACCCTGCAGCTCCCCACATAGCAGTTAATCATCTGTGCACTCAAGCCAACAGTTACTTGGGGAGCTGCTATCTATCTGTATATCTATCTATTTATTTTTGTGGTGATTGAACCCAAGACCTTGGGCATGCTAGGCAGGCATTCTACCATAAACTCTACTTATAGCACAAGAAGCTGCTATCTAGACTAAAACAACAACAGGAAAAAAAAAGACCTGGGTAAACAGGAAAGAATGCTATGCAAATCGTTGCCCCCTGATTCGTTTGGATAGAAATGTCAGAATTCTTATATCCTTATACTGGATTTTCATAAAATTGGGCAGACGAACGTTTCTATATGCACAGTATGTTAACAACCTGTTGTATTTGAAATTACTCTTTAAATAGTGGTGAGTAAAATTGTGCTTTTCTTTCTCCCTGCCAATTAATTGACTTGCTAACCTCCTGCCAAGCTTTGTCCATTTTAAAACGGATTGCTTTAAACATTCATCAAAAAGCAATAATATAGGAAGAAAATTATGCTTTGGCAGAAACATGAAGGCTACTCTTTGGATTCAGGCATCTGCCCATTCCTGCAGGGCTTACTAGACTGCAGGCAGATTGATAATGGAATTGGTTTGACTCTGGGACCAGGAATCCTTGGTCTTTGTTCTGTGTATCTCCCACCATAAAATAGATCTGATTTCTTCAAGAAGTTCTATGAAATGTTCACACAATGCAGATAATTGTGTCAATACCCATCCCAAGATTGGGGCCCTCTACTCCATAAAATACTAAATAAATTTCTCAGTCTGTGTTTGAGTGAAAGGGGCTCTCATCTCCTCTCTTCCCACCATCTCCAGTAGGCCCTCACCTAAAACAGGGCAGTTTCCATCACCATGAGAGTGGACAGCGGGTAGTGGAAACAGAATTCAAGTCAAATTGCTGTGCCCAACTTCTAGATACACCCCAGTCAGCAGTCTGGACTTTTTCCCTAATTGTGGAGTGAAGGCATTAGAAATGGAAAATTCATAATACATTCTTTGATTTCCAAAGGAGTGTATTTGATTTTTAATTTCTCTCTTAATAAACCTTCCCCATTGTGAGTAATTATTCTAGACCCAAACTGAAGGTCGTTGTTACTGTAAAGAGTTGGTTTGGTCACTAAGCACTGTGACACTCTGTTGAATTGTGTCATAGGTGACTCATGCTCACCCACTGAGGTTCTAGTGATTCTGTTTTGGGGGGCTATTAGATCAAATACTTAAAACCCATCCCTCCATCATCATGAGGGCAATTTATATGCATATAGCCCAATGAAATAGAGTGCACTGTCAGTGAACTGCACGGATCACGACATCTTTCTTATTTTCATCTGTTTGCCAATTAGCAAGCATGAAAAATAAAGGCAGTGGATTAAGCTACTGCAATGTGAAGTATAGCTTAGATTTCTTTCTTTTGATGATACTCAAGTAGTCCTGGCATGTGCCCCCAACCTCCATTGTAAAGCAATATTTCTTTGAACTACAAACCACACCATATACTGGTCTATTTATTCTGCCAAGGGGAAATGGATGAGATTGCCAGATTTCTATGAGAATTATAGGGTTTTAGATCATCATGGAGAAAATTACTGAGGTTCAATGTCATTGGAAAAGGCATATTCTTAATTTGCCTGTAATTTTTCCTTTAATGGGTACTTTGGCTCCATTTTCAAAGTACTTTTGAAGCTTTCTTTTCCAATTTGGCATCAAAATTATTTTTTAAAATGCCTTTAATTTTAGGATTATTTCTAGTTTGATTGACATAAAATATATGATTCTGGAGGGTAAGGAACTCTATAATGCTGAGTTTTGTAATCATGTCCCTAGAAGTGAAGTTTAGTGCTATAGATATTGGGAAAACCACATCATATAGCCAATGTGTTATGTGAATCTTTTTTGGAAATTTCAGTTCTGACTATAACCATTTTATTAGTTGCTACTTACTTTTTACTAAGGGAATAAAGAATAGAAATAATGAAACTGTATATACATGGGTCTCAACACACTTCTTCCCTGTGCACAGCTTATTCTAACCTTTTATGTCTTTGAACCCCAACCTTTTCAAATAAAAAGGTTGTTTCATTTGAAAACATGACCTGGCCTCCTACAAGATGAAGTACCCCTCATTGTCAGATTTATGCAGAACTTGCCTACATTTTAGGCTGGTTGCAAGAAGTACAGAGAGATCAAGACCCATAGGGACCAGTCACTAGATCAAGAAATATGATGGGAGGGGTTCTGGGTTGGGGAGGTCACCAAACATTTCCCTACTGAGCCTAGCAGTGAGATTAGAAGGTCCCTCAGGCCTGCCCTCTTCTTTCTGTGTGAGGGGTCCTATTTCTATAACAAATGGTAATGTGTTTAGGTAGTAAAATTAGATAAAGAAAATTACCAGGAAAATCACTACTTACTTAGGGATGTGCCTATGTAGCCTCAGCAGCAGGAGGGGTCAGATCTAGCCTAGAGCTGCTTCTAGCTCAATATGATGGCCCCACCACTTGTTTACTTATTTATTTACTGTCTTGGTCATTTGACCTATTAGAAAACAATGTTTAATTTGCACAGATAACTAAATGATGGCTAAGATATCTTTCAGTTCTGAAATTTCTCTACTAAGCATCTCTTTGAAAGAAGAACATGAAGTCCCAAATCTACATTCTAGGCTACCCAACCTAGCCACTTCCTCATTGATGAGAATAAAATACTGAGGTTGACTGATTGTCAGGAGCTACATTCCTGTCAAATTGAATCACATACATGGATTTTAGTTACATTCCAGCCAAAATGAGATAGCCGTTAAACTAAAAGTGGATTTACTTAACAATCATCTTTGAAATCCTTTGCTTTTTTCAAGGTGACATTAAAAGACATCCTGAAATTTCAACAGAGATCTGTTTTCACACACTCTTCAATGATCCCTGTGAAATAAATCATATTGAAGAGTTTTTTTGGCCCTTATGAATTATTTGCCTGGAGGAAAAAATTTTCACTTTCTTTTTCTTCTAAACGCATGTTGGAATAAAGTCTTCTTTGAAAAATTTTAATGAAAAGAGCAAACATGAGACCAGCATCCACCCCAATTCTTTCTTTGGTCTTTGAGCTCTGAGAAGGAAGTCTTAAATTGCTAGCAGAATGTCAAAGGCCTCCCGCTGCATAAAAATCTACACCCTTCTGTCCCACAGACAGTGGGTCTGTTGACTATTTATGGAGAGAATCCTTTGAGAAGAAAATGATTAAAAACTAGTTAATTTTCTAGGAGTGGTTTTAGCAACACTAAATAAATGCAAGAGGAGATTTTGCCCAATTCAGTGGAGACTCTGGAAAGAGAATGGGGAAAAATATGTTTAGAGACTGATCAAGTTCCCTGTGGTTACTCTGAAGAGATCAGATTCTCATTAACATTTACAAGGTGTGAACAGAAAGGATCCTTTAAACAGTAAGCATCAAATTAAGTGTTTCTCTCCCTTCTTACTTCTCCTCTCTACAGACATAGAGTCCCTGCTAAATACTAACAGTCTTCTTTGCAGTAAAACGTACCCTCGCTACTTTCATTTCATTATTATTTTTAAGTTCTTTTTGGAGTGCTTGAGGCAGATGACATGGCACCTCTGTCCCACTTATTTTCTCTGTAAGGCAAAGCCCAGCCTCTTAAACTTAGGAATACTAGACGGTGCTTTGGCACTATGCTTGGGAACCATTGAAATAATAAAATCACATTCACACAAAAAAAGGTATAAAAGAGAAACACCTGGCCCAAAATAGACCACAAAAAAGGATGATGTTTTTACAGTAGGACAGCTGAAACAAGAAGGCAGAGCACTGTTTAGTTGGACTCCACCTGAGAACGTGTTTACTGGGCAACCCAAATTGTTCACTGTTCTGCTCGTGTCCATGAACAAATAAAGAATCTGCAAATGATGAGTGACTGTTGAGAACTGAGAAGTTTCCAGTATCTGAGTTTTTTTTGTTTTTTTTTTTTTGTTTTGTTTTTCCTTAGTAAGCCTTTATAGATGATATTGATGCTCCCCAGCCATGTTGACTTTTAGCCTTCGGGCAATTTGATTAATAATATAATTTTCCAGAATACCTTTTGTTCCACAGTCAGATAACAGCGAGGGCCCTGGCCTTGACTTTTGAATTCTTAGCTTCTCTGATTCTATACGGTCCTTTCATGCACCACCCTCCAGTGGACTTGGTGGGGTTGCAGTGGGTTATTGGAGGGGAGGGGAGCTGCTGCTCCTAGTTCCGGCCATTTCTGTTTCTACCTAGGCCTGCTCAGGATGGGGAAGAAAAGTTGAATTGAATTCATAAATCTGGATGCTTGAATACTGTTGATTTTGCTATTATTTGGTGGAACACTGATTGAATTGGGGTACAAGGTCATTGGAATCAGCACCATTTCATTTCCTATCGTTTTACATGTTGTTAGTCTAATAAGAATGGAGGATAACAAATAGAGTTGGATGCTGTTTGTCGATCATCCATTTTATTGATACCATTGAATGTGCCACAGAAGCGCAAAGGGAATTATATGGCATTTCAGCTTCTGTGTCCTTCGAACAATGAAGGTCTTTTTGGAATTACTAAAGATAAAATGTCTTACCATTGCGGCTCATTCTGCCTCCTTTGCGTGCTTCCCTCCCTGTTCCTGAGATAGTTAATGAGAATCCTGAGGAAGTTTGAGTTTGAATTCTTCAAAAACTTTTAAACCTGTATTAAAATGTTTTATCCTCCTAGAATCTTATCCTTAGTTCTTTAGATTGGAACTTCTTGCTTTGTTCCAACCAGGTCTTTACTTGAACCTGATAAAAAGGTGGCAGCTTTTCAACCACAGGCCATCTCAGCTCTCGGCCTGGATTCATGGGTCACAGAGGATGGTATTTTCCTGGATTACAAAATTGACTTCCAATCACTCAGAGGCTTCTGAGGTTGACCCTGGCATGGCTCTCAGGAGCTAGCAGATCTGTGACAGGTACCCTCCTGGAGAGAAGCCTTATAGAAGGATTTGGAGAGATGCTGCCCTGGGAATCTTGTGAATGGGAAAACAGGGCCACCCATTATTCCTGCATCTGCTCTCTGGCGTAATACCTTACACAGATAATACAGACAGCGGCAGCAAGTCCAGCCATTGTCCAGGGACCTTTCCTCATGCAACATAACGTGGTGTTTGCTGTTTTCTCCTTGGGATGCATTTGGATGGCAATTCTATGGATGTGTGCCTTTCATCTTTTGAGCCTATTGTGCATGGTCTCTGCAGCTGGAGGAAGCTGTCAGGGATGAGATGTTCTAGACCATGGTGTCACCATCTCTTAGACTCTGTGTGAAAATAGCAGTAGAAGCAAGGCCTCAATGAGTTACTTTGGGGCACGCTTTAAGCTCCATGAAGAAGAACAGTCTAGCCACAGTGAGTTGTGAAGGGTCAAGCTAACCACTGGCTTCTGGAAAGTTTTCATTTTTGAAGGACTGTCAGGGAGAAGACAGATGAGAATTACTCTGTGAGGCCCAACACATAGCACTCTGCTTGTGTTGTGTCCAGGTTACAGGGAGAGGTACTGTTTGGAGTGAGATAAGCAGGAATTTTGAGGTTATGCAGACCTGGTTTTGAATTCACTTATAAGCGGTATGACTTAGAGCTATTTAATCCCACTGACTGTTGTCTGTAAAATGTCCAAAAAATAGTGCACAACTTGCAGAGTGGTGTGGATAAGAGGTTATCTGCTCAAAGGCCCATGTGATGGGCCTTGAGTGAGTGGTGGCTCTCTTATATTGAGTCGCATTCATCCATTCATTGACTATGTGGATGTGACTCTGACCTGGGCATTGTGTTAGGCCCTGACTGGAGAAGAGGAATAGGAGAGATAGGCTAAGCTGGCATTTACAGTGAGACTGCAAATGAACAAGTACTTAGAACAGACCTGTGATAAGTTCTGTGATATAGGAAGAAGTTGGTTACCTGAGGACACATAGAAATGGCTCCTAACCCATAGCCCAAAAACATTCCCATGAGGAAGAAACATTTACAAGGAATCTGGAAATGTGAGTTAGGCAGGCAGGATAGCAAGGACTGGGCTTCCAGGCACTCAGAGGAGCATGTACGGCCTGGATCTTTAGTGAATGTGAACAAGGGTCAAGGCACCTGAGCACAGGCATAACAGGATGTATTGGGTGTGGTGGGAAGAACATGGAGAGAGGATAAGCAGAGTCAGGAAGGCATGGAAGAGCCTAGAATTTAGGTTAAGGGAATGGGGAGCCAGGAAGGGTTTTAGCTGCTGAATGGCATGATCACATCTGTTTTTCGAAAAGCCACTAGCTGCAGTGTGGAGATGAGATGGGAGAAGTGGGATGAGAGAGGCAATTGTAAGACAGCGGATGGGGGTGCTTGGTATCAGGCTGTTGGAATAATCTGTGCTATGAACCAGAAAAGCTTGAATTAGAATAAAAGAGGTTAAAAGTAAGAAGATGGAGAGAAGCAAATGGATCTGAGGTGTATTAAAGATTCCAAGTCCCGGAATCCATAGAACTTGGTAAATACAGAAGGAGAAAGAAGAGCTGAAGGTGATTCTTCAGTTTCTAGCATGGTCATCAGGGTAGAAAATGGTATCTTTGACAAGAGGAGGGAGCATTTTGAGAGAAGGTGAGGTAGATAAGGAATTTTGGCTACTGTGTTTGGGATTATACAGGACACTCAACTGGCATTAGGCAGTTGAACAATATAGGAGAGACATGAGCTAGAGGATTAATACTCATGTTCACATAGATTATTTGAGTCTGAAGGAGTAGAGGATGAACAAGAGGAGTGGGTGGAGCAGAATGAGGGCATAGAACAGCTCCTGTATACAGTGGCACATGACTGAAAGCATTGGATTCTCTCAGAAACCTCTTTGTTGTTGTTGTTTTTTTTTAACCTATTGATCAGTTATGTTGATCAATAAGTAAGGGTGAACAGAAAGGTTAGAGAGTTTTCTGAGTTTGGTTGACTAGTAACAGCAAAAACAAAACTATATTTTAATAAAACACATTTAGAAAAATGGTGAGGACTTTATAGAGACAAAATATTCTAAGAAATTAAGACATTCCTAGAATTATTTATATAGACCAAGGCCCAAAGACTGCAAAACTGAAGCCTAAGAGCTGAAGTATATTGCAATTAGTAAAAGTAAAAGTTACTCTTTAGAATTATGAAATTTATTTCCCAAGATATAGAATTTGAGCTCTTTTAGACATGTCTTATTTGCATCTTTTATTTTGGAAATAAAATAGAACAAAGAGTTGCATTCTGCAGGCCAATACAGTTGTTTTTACTTGTATAACTGTTCCCTTCAATAACATGGATGATAGTTTAATTTGAACCTCTTTGGTTAGCAGAAAGTACACAACAATCAAAATTAACATTTGGACTTCTTGGCAATTTTGTCCAACCATCTGCATGCTAGGATTTCCTGTGCAAGATCAGTAAGGATAGGCTGTCTGTGTACACCAGAAAGGAGACTTCTTAGCCCCCACTGTGTTCCAGTTTGACCACATTTGTAGAAATCTGTGCTACAGTTCCTGGGTCAGGAAAGGTTAGACAAAAGCCATCTAAAATGCACATTGGTAAACCTCAGTTCTGTCTTTGGAAAATATATTCTTATTATTTCTAAGTTGCATTTCTATTTGAGACATTTATTTAAAGTAGTTTCCACAGAGGAAATTGGTATAGAGTTAATGACCTGTATCTTATGGAAAGCTTAAGAATATAAAATGAATGTGGTGTCCAACATGCACTTTAACTTCTTAGCAAGGTAACTCAAAGAGCGCGTCATTAAATCTCTGCCAAAACCCCAGCTGGGCCTCAATGTATTATAAGTTAATGGCATCTCAGCATAAAGGGGTTTAAAGTCTTGCTCATTTACAGCCAGTGCTTTCGTTATCTAACTAGAGATTAATGGAGAGGTTGGATGAGGTAGTGCTACTTTCCTCTTTTATGTTGACAGGGTCCTGGTGACTGGGAAGGCCATACAAACTCTTTCTTGGTTTTAGGTTGCTTCAGTCTTCCTTATATGGGAATATAAACTGTTTCAGGCAATTCTTAAGAGTTCTCTAGAAAATTTGTTCCTATCTTGTCATTTATTTTTTGGTCATAGAAACAATTCCTATGTTATACTTAGGCAAAATACTAAAATCTCAAAAGGAATTATTCTAAATTCCAAGATTTGATTTTGTTAGGGTAGATTTCCTTGGTTTTTGTTAGGTTTTGTGAAGTGGCATCAGTAATAAGTTTTAGAATTTAAATTATTCTGGAAAACAAAGTTGGAAATGTCTGATCCTCAAGAAATAATCTCTGTTAACATTTTTGTTTATTATTTTCAGTTTTCATCTATGATATTTTTAGACAAAAATAGGATCTCTGAGAACACTCTAATCTTAAATGTTAAATTTGTCAACATTTCATGAGCATATTAGCAAGTCATCAAGTAATATAAAGTTTTAACTTCATTAAGATCCTCTACAAACTGAAAATTCATCCCATTTCAACTGTCCTTTACTCCTGCTCAGCAAACCTCAACTTTAGAGGCTGACTTCAATCAGTAAATGAAGAATTATCGCCTCTTAGGAATCATTATAATTCTTTTATCTCACTTACACTATAATGTCAATTGAAATTTGTGATAGACAGCTAGAATCCGTTATTTATTTCATTCAATCATGGAAACTCCCAGCTGGCTATGTAACAAACCATCACATAACTGTCATCATCTCCATCAGAAAGCATTAATTAAACACATAACTTATAGAGCATCCTAGAATCAATAGAAACACTACACTAAATAACTCCTGCCTTCAAGGATTTATACTGCAGGTGAATGAGCCCTGGGTTGTACTCCATCAGACATATAGGTCCGCTATAACAGCAAACAGATTTGCTCCTCCCCCCTCACACATGGGTGGTGGTTGGCTAATATGAATCACCCTGCTAGATCAGGCCAATGAGAATTGAATCAAAGCACAGCAGTTTTCAAGTTCAACAATCCCAACAGACAGATAGCCTTGCAAAATTCATTTGGTTGTTACTACTGCGATGCTCCATCAGGTCATGCTAGATAAAAATTACCTCCATAAGTGGCCACCATCTCCTTGTTTTTGAATTGGAAGTGGATTGAAGAACTGTGAAGGCAGAATAACAAAGAGCTGAACCAGATAATCTGCTGTGGATGGACTCCAATAGGGATGACTGAAAAGAAGAGAGAGCATAAGCATAAGATAGGAATTCTCTGCTCTTGTGCTTTCTCCTTTGGTTCTTTGGTATCTGTGTTTTGTCCATGTGTAAAACAGAACAGAACCAGATTTACAGAGCCCAGCCTGTAAGGTCAAGAGCTCAGTAGTATCCTTTACTTCAAAGTTTTTTGGCATTGATGGCATCTGACTCACTTATAATTGTTTTTAACAAATCGCTAAAAAATCTACAATATCAGTCAAGCAAAAAGATTGCCTTGTAACTGGGAAGAGATTGCCTTGTAACTGGGAGATATGACTAATTAATGAGTATGTGGAAAATTTCTCCTAGAAAACGAAGTCTTTGTAAAAGGAGCCAAAGAATTTTTGCAGAGAGCATATGAGGAAGACATTATAAATGAAAAGTTTATGGATTCTATATCTTAAGTATAACTAGCTATTAAAATATTTATTTTATTACAATTAAAAGAGTAATTAAATTAGAGCTTATCAAGAATGTGGGATTTAGGTGGAAAGCTATATAACTAAAACGTGGTAAATGCAAAATAGAAAAAAAAAAACTTACCAATGAACTCTAGTTATCTTTTTGCAGTGACAGGGAGAAAAATTCATTCTAAATATGTTATAATGATTTAAAAATACTATTGTTAGTGAACAAAAAAAAAAATGAGAGGGACTCTAAAAAAAGCTCATCTGGTAGTAGCTAAGATGTTCTAAGAAGGTCCTCTGCCATTCAGTTCTCCAAGTTTAATGTTTGAAATTTGAAAAATCATGGTGTGCAGCAGTCAGTGAAGGCTCATTTGCTGAAAAAAATGACTCCTTGAAATATTATGGGACATATGGGACCTTTGTCATTTTTTTTTGAGGGGGGGGAAAGAGTTCTTGGACTCATCCTCATGATAGGTTTGGTAGCAGTTGATGCTCTTCCTCTCTGCTCACATTTATCATACCTGTTTTTCCAGAAAAAGAATGTCAAAGTCTTTCAGATACCGTGTGAAGTTGATATTTATATGCATCAACATATAATATGCATCAAATGCTATCGGTTTCATGTGGTTCATGCTAATAAATTCTAAATAGTACTAAGACGATGAACAGAATGATATTCCTTGTTTCAGAGACTAAAGTCTTGAAGCTGTTTGCAGAAATGTAGCAGAAAATTGAAAGGAGCAAAACATTTTTGCCTTTCTGGAATTTTTGGAGAAATCCAGGGTACAGGAAGTAGAATAATATCAGTGAAGCAAAATAAAAGGTGTAAAGAAATAAAATGAAAAAGCACAGGACTTTACCACTAATTTGAAATATGCTCAGATTCCAGGATGAAAATGACCTTTTCTCATAGGTAAACAAAATATTTCGGTAAAACAATAAACTTAATTATAATTCTTAAGATGGATATTTTTTTTATGTAAGAAAACAAAACTGTCAAACAGAGAAACTTGAATTCATATTCAAATAGTGTGATTTTAACACGTGTGAAGACCAATTAATATTCCTTAGATTGGTGTGTTGATAGCTTATTTCAAATCATTCTTTTTCATTTATTAAAGCTAGACTCGAAATAGGCAGTGTTTGGTAGAAAATAATGAAATTTTCAAGACTTCACTGATATATTTACAATAAACTTTTTATTTTAGAACAGTTTCAGATTTCCAGAAAAACTGTTGAACATAACTTAGAGTTTTTGTGTACCCTAGTTACAGTTTTCCACCATTAATATCTTACATTAGTCTAGTACATTTGTTATAATAGTAAAACAGGGTTGATGCATTATATTATCCAAATCTCATATTTATTAAGATTGCCATCATTATTATCTGTCTGTAATGTGGGATGTGTTTGAGCATCCCACTTCACACTTGGTTGTTATATCTCCTCAGGCTGCCCTTGATTGTAACAATTTCTCAGACTTTTCTTCTTTTTAATAACCTCAGCAATTTGGAGGAGTACTGGTGAGGTATTTTGTAGAGTCTCCCTCGGTTGAGACTTGTTTGGTGTTTCTACATTGATTAGGGTTATTTTGTTCTGGGTAGGAAGAAACAGATATAAAGAGCTATCCTTGTCACATCAGACCAAAAGTACACAGAATCAACAAATTAACATGCTGAGGTTGACCTTGATCACAAGATGAGGAGCATTTGCTGGGTTTCTCCACTGGGAAGTTACTTATTCTTGTCTTTTTGTTGCTTGATAGCTTTTTAATTGCTTCATGAGAATCTGGCAAACTGCCCTTCCAAGTGGCTGGACCTTTTGGCATTTCCACCAACAATGAATGAGAGTCCCTTTTGCTCTGCATCTTCCAGGTTGCCTGTTGTTTGAACCTTAAATGTTCTAATAAATGTATCTTGTTTCAAATTGCAGATGACAATAAGACAAATAATGACAAATGATGTTTCACAAGATTTTTTTGCCATCAGGGCAAAAAAGGTATGTTCTTTGGTCAGATCTTTCACCTACTGTTTCTTTTTAAAATTGAGTAGTTTGATTTAGTTTTAAGCATTTTCTGAATAATTATGTATATATTTGTGTGTGTGTGTGTGGTGCTGGGGACTGAACGCAGGGCTTTGTGCATGCAAGGCAAGCACTCTACCAATTGAGCTATATCCCAAGCCCGTAACTTCATATATTTTTTACAAACAAATGTTCCACATATTTTAAGAGATCTTAAATACGATCACCAACCTTTTATTTTTTAATTAATTAATTAATTATTTTTTTTGTGGTGCTGTGAATTGAACTCGAGGCTCCTACCACTGAGCTACATCCCCAACCCAACCTGTTAATTTTTGAGTTTTTTTTTTTTTTTTTAAGAACAAGACTCTACTTTTAAAAGTCAATCAAGAAGTAAGATTCAATGGGCGGTATTATTATAGATTTAATTTGATGGGAAATGAGGCAGAAAGTTTCGAGGACGTTTTCTCTTTAATATCGTCTTTGCCTTGCTGATTCTGGCTTTTGAGACTTCTGAGGTCTTCCAGAGACATTTTTACCTTCTCTAGAAGGAATGGTTATTAAAAAAAAAAAAAAAACCTAATTCTGGATAACTTTATTTTACTCCAGTCTCTTAGTACTTAGATTCTTTTTTTACAATTTCTTACAAAGCAACTATTTTTACAATTTCTGTCCCCTCCAGGAAAGCAAATATTTGACAAACAAAAAAACCCATGTTCTCCTGCCATTTTTTTCCCCTAGCACTAATTAGAAAGGCCACCTGGTCAGGCCATTTATTTCACTTTAAATCATAAGATGGAGGATTATAATTATATTCGATTCAGCTAAATAATGGAAATTCCCCAATGCATGCCTATGCATTTGGATTTAAGAGCATCCTGTCCTTTACCTCTCAGCTCTTCTCACTTCCTTTGAATTAAGATGTTCAGGTCAGTCAGAGCTTTGGTGAGCCAAGAATAGCCACTTTCACATTTGAGATGACATAGACCCACAAATCAAGTTTTTAATTATATAAAATAATCACAAACTACTTGGAGAAGCAATTAAAGCCATTTTTTTTTCCTTTGGAGGGAGCTTGTTTGTCCTTTGTATTTTCCCCCAAGCTCATTATAAAAAACAATACTATATTCTTTCATACTTATACTCTGAACTCTGTAACTTCCTGCTGTGAATATGGAAATGAATTTTGTTGAAAAATCAAAAACATTTGTTAATAGGATTTTTTTAGCCCATTAACATAAGTGGTTTAACATTTATAAAGAATTCTGGCATAACTCATGATTTAACTGAACATCTGACCCCTGATAATCTTTCAAATCCTATACCTCTGTCTGTGACCGGTGAATTGCCGTCAGTTTTACTACTTGAGAATTCATGAAATAAAGCCACAATTCAATTTCCCAAACTGTTTAGAATTCAAATGTATAAAAATATGTTTCATGTAATAGCATGAGAGTGTTTTGTTTCTCTTTTAAGGTGTTCCTTCTGGCCTTTAGTAGCCATGAGAGAAACACATGAGTTTGAAAGGGCATCTTAGATCAGTTCTAAAAGCCTGCAAAAGAACTGAGTTGGCAGAATATAATTGTGCAATTGAAATTTAGCTCGTCTTTGAAATTTATTTTCATTCAAAAAGTACTGCACTTTTTTTTTTAAATAACATAATTAGACCTGCTTCCTAGGAGCCTCCTCCCTAAAGTTCCTCTAATTATTCATTTGCCAAGATCACTTGTTCATTTGAAAGATATAATGGTAGAGATTGGACTAACTATATCATGAGTGCTTTTCTTCCTTTGTATTATTTTACTATTATTATTTTATTATTGTTATTATTATTTTATTTTTTGATACTAGGTATGGAACCTGGGGTGCTTAACACTGAGCTACATCTCTAGACCTTCTTATGTTTATTTTTTAATTTTTGAGATGGGATCTTGCTAAATGGGCAAGGCTGGCCTTGAATTTGGAATCCTCCTGGCCTCAGCCTCCTGAGTATATATTATTGTAATTTGAAAATATCAAAGTAGTTGATAATATCTGAAAGTACTTTGAAAATATCTCCAAGTATTTCACGTTTTACCAACTTGTAGACTGAGGTGCTTAATTTGGGTGGATGTGAGTTCCCGGATCGCCATTACGCTTTCCTCTACCATTTCTTTTACCATTTCAGTATAGTTCATATAAGGCAGCTTCACCATGGAGCATCTTATTTGAGTCTTCTGTTTTTCGCTGCTTCAACATACATCTTGAGCGGCAACTGCATGCTAGGCAATAAAACTTCAAGTGAGGACAGTGCTGAGTACTTGCCCTTGAGCCTAGGGAAAGAGGACAAAGGATTGCTATGTAGGATTTAAGTGCTGGGACAGAGCGTGCAGTGGGACCTGAGGCACAGGGCACTGAACGTTGACCAGAGCAGAGACATCAGTTGATTTGGGTCAGGGAAACAACCTTTGAATTGAGTCTTAAAGAATGAGAATTTGTCAGACTCAGGAGTCCATTGGAAGCAAAAAGATCATGTGTCCAACAAATGGCCCCTAAGTAGTTTGATGAGCACAGCATGTAAACGGGGCATGCTGAGAAGTGAGACAGTCGGGACCTCTCTGGTTAAGAAGCTTAGATTTTATCCTATGGATAATGGTAAGCAACTGAAAAATAATAATTAGGAGAAGTGACAAGATCAAATTTGCATTTTACACAAGTCCAATGAGAAGATGTGAGCAGCTACACCTAGATGCTCTTCACGCTTACACAGCTGCCATGTATTAATCCCCTACTGTGTGCCTGGGCCTGCCCATATGCTTTCTCCTGGACCTTTTACCCTTTTCCCTCCACTGGATCTTATCTGTTTCATCCCATGATAAGTTTATAAACACAACTATATCCAGTATTACAAAAAAAATGATAATTACAATATGTTCATTAAGGTGAGCATATTGCCATCACTGTTGTATTCAGCAACCAGGAGGGCACGAACTTTGGGATGAACCATCTCAATGGAGGGACAGGGGCAGTAGGCAGAGATGGATTGGGAGGTCAGGCAAGTGAAATGGGAATATAGATATTCTTCCTGGAAACTGGACTGTAAAAGAAGGGAATCAACCACAGAAGATGGGATGAAGTTTTGGCCTTTAAGAACGCTGACAGGGAAGAAGACCCTGAAGTGTGGGAAAGATTGGTGGGTGGATTAGCTTTCAGTAAAGAACAGAGGAGAAATAATCTTCTTCATTGTCAGTGACAAAAGCTTGGGAGTTGGATACCAGCTGACTTAGGAGGCTGAGGCAGGAGGATTGTGAGTTCAAAACTAGCCTCAACAACTTAGTGAGACTCTGTCTCTAAATAAAATATAAAACAGGCTGGGGGATGTGGCTCAGTGGTTGTGCCCCCTGGGTTTAATCCCCAGTTCAAAAAAAATTTTTTTTTTTTAAAGTTTAAAAAAATTGGGAGTTGGGGCTGAATCACGATTGTCCATGGAGGTGGAAAATGTTGGAGAAGACTAACAACTCATCTTTGAATTTTCCAATGAAGATCTCCCATGAAGAATGACAGAAGAGGCTGATGAGGAAGGAGGCTGGGGGAGAACAAAAAGGATTTTAAGTGTTTATATGGAAGAAGGTGAGGGGAGTGTCATCATATGAGCACAACTGAGGTAGGGACCACGGGTAGGTGGTGGTACCTTGCAGCAAAGCTGAGGAATTTTTCTCAGCAGTAATCATTAACTCAGTGCAGGAGAGCAGGGTGCTGGGACTGAGTGGAGTTTGGGATTTGATTGTCTAGGTATGGTAGGAGGGTCAGTGGCCAAGGGAGATCCTGGCCCACGAACTGAATTCAACCAACTCGGGCCAATAAGTCGGAGCTCAACATCACCTCTCTAGTCACACGCTCTGCCCATCCAAATGTCCATTCCTCTGTCTGGCAGTGCAGGCCGGTCATGCAGCCCTTCCTGAAGATCCTGTGCTGCTAGCTCTAAGGAAATCCATTTGCCCTATTTGGCAGGAGGAAGAAGGATTTATTCTGTGTAGCTGGGAATAGGTCAGGGAGAAGAGTGGGAGGCGGTAGGTGTTCTTACATTTCTCACATTTTATCTAGAGGTGAATGTTTTCTGTTTTCTTCTCAAAAGGCTGGCAGAATTTGCTCAGAATATTTATGGTGTACTTCAGATCTACGATGGAATTACATTTAGAGCTGATGTTCTGACTTCAGAACTGGGGAAACCCATTGCACGGCTCTTCTCTTGCTAAGGAAAAGCTACCAAGTCATGGTTGAGGTTGGCTGTTTCAAGAGATCCCAGGGAGTTAAAGTAACACTGTAGCTATTGTAGGCTGAGTGAGGAAGGAAGGAACAAAAGATGGAAAGAAAGGAAGGAGGAAGAAGGATGGGGTAGAAATATTCTTATATCTGGAAATAATACAGTGTAGCGTCTTTAGTTGTATTTGTAGCATCCCATGAACCAGAAATGTGACTCCTCCTTGGCTGCAAGCTGAACTTCAAAAATGCATTTAAATGCTTCCATGTATGCTCAAGGAAGTCTGTGTTAATGAAATTTTTCTTGCCTTTGCTGCTCTGAATTTACTGCACTCCGCTGCCCTCATCCCTTCTATTCATCATAGGAAAGCACCTGCCATTTAGCATTTATCATTCAACATCCAAGAAACAATGGATATGCTTCGGGACTTTTCCTCTAGCTTGTAACCATGGCTGTTTGTTGGACTTGGCAGCCATCTACCCGAGAGGGACTCAGCTGCAAAGCTTCCATTGCTGATCCTGCCAAGCGTGCACCACTGGGCTTAGAATTTCAGGATGTCTTCTGCGTGCTCCAACCTCTGGAGCCCCCTGTTGTCCTGTTCTGTAGACAGACTGCATGATCAACAGTGTCTGAATGAATATCTTCTATCACCAGAGCTGACATGGTCTTGCTCCGTTCTGAGTGCCCATTGGTGACACCAACACCTGGAACACTTTGCCAGCCTTGCCGACATCCTAGCATGCAGGGTCACATGGTTGCCTTTGGTATTTTCCCTTTCCACCAGAGGTGGACTGGTTACCTTAGGGCTCCATCTTTGCTGTTTGATTTAGGAAATTTTGTCCCATTCCATGTATATTTCACTCTTACTAGTTTCTCTCAGTCCAAATTCTTACTGTAATTGCCTATCATATATATTTCTTTTAATAGCCAACCACTTAAAGACTCCCAGTTTTTTTTTTTTTCTGTCATTGAGGTGGAGACTGATCCACTGACACGGCCCGTTTCCTGTCCATGGAGGGGTGTGCTGTTTGCTGTGCATGGGTGCTACTTCCATCAGGCAAGCTGATAGTAGTTACAGACATTCATGCTGAGGAGACAATAGGGTACTGTACCGCATGTGTATTTGGTAAATAAAAATGGAGTTGGGTGGGTCTGTTTGCCTAACAGAATATGGTTCTGTTGCATTGTGCAATGTGACCAACTGCTTTGGAGTGAATTTATTCCTTAGAAGAATTTTCATCTAATTAAGATTTAAATAAAAATATGGCAACTTTAAGATCTCTCTTCAGTCTGCTCACACTTCAGGGCTTCTGATCTTTTCCTACTAGGACAGAAAAAGGAGTCATGGGTTTGAAACTTTTAAGATCCAAAAGGGAAGCACACTTTGGTATTTAGCACATTACTAGTGTCAAATTCCACACCTGCTTGGTAAGGTGAGAATTGGAGAATTCAAAATGATAATATTTTCAGCTTTGGAACACCTTCCATTCCCCCTCTCTGAAAATTCATGTTCAGAGGCATCTTCTCTTACTCTATTTCAAAGCCAGATGCTTTTCCTATAGAAATACATTTCTTTTGGGGTGACTTAAACTTGGCACAGTACAGAAAACTGAAGTAAAAACAACCGTGTTTAATTTCTCCAGGACCACCTCATGAGAGAATGAAAAATGACTGTTTTGTATTGGCAGACATCACTCATTAATAGCAAACTTAAATATGAAGTGTCTGAAAAAATAATCATAGCATCCTTTAGTTATTTCCAACATAACCCATGTGAAAGAAAATGTCCTTTTACTCAAAATGGGATCTGCTGACCAATTAATTATAACTTAATTACTATATTGGGTTTTCCCAAACTCTTGAAGAATTGCTTGTCACTTTGCTTACGAGATCAGAAAAAGGCAGAACATTATTCAAAGTAAAGCTCAAAATAGGAAATTTAGATATAAATCATTCCTTATTTTTTTCTCCATTTTCAGGACTTTTGACTATCTCTCTATCAGACCTTCTGTATCTCTTCTGGATTATTTCAGTCATCTCTCCATTGGTCCTTCTTCCTCCACCCCTCAGCCCTGTCTGTCTACTTCCCTGAGGACAGTTGTGAAGCTGGATTGTAGACTTCCTAACATGGCTATTCAGGGTGCTTCCCATCTGCCCTCGGGTGGCTTCTTAATTCCATCTCCCACTATTTTAGTCTCATCACCTACAATCATGCCTCCAAATAGGACTTTCCTCTTCACCTCAGCATGGCACACTTAATTTTTAAATTGGGTCCCTTTGTTGACTCCATTCTCTCTGCGAGGCACATTCTCCTTCCCACTCATCTCTGTTGCTACAAGCCCAATCCTGCTTTCACTTGAAGCCACCTGAATGCCATCTTCTCAAATATCCAGCCACGCCCATCCAGGAGCAAGTCTTTGACCTTGAAAAGCTCTTTACTTCTCATATCACTCTTCTAGCAGCACATAGCTCTTGGGTTTCTTTGGAAGAAATAGACCTCCTTATGTAAACTGTAAATTCTATGAAAGTGGGGTCCATATTTGATTATTTTGCTTGAGAAATGTCCTTTTATTCAAAAAATATGGTTTGCTAACCAAAAGCATTAGTATCCCCTGGGAAACTCAAACTTCACCTTTGAAATTCTGATACTTGAGTCGTCTAAAATAACAGGATAGTAGACATATCATTAGAAGAAAATACATACAAATGTATAATGTACACAGGAACCACACAAAATATGAAACTCAAAGAAGGGTCAGATACTTGAGGTTTAAATATGGTCTTCACAGGGGACAGGAAGTGGGGGGATCGTGAGAAGTTTTGACGGGTATTAAATGGTTTTTAGGAAAGTTGAATGGGCCTGAAGAACAGACAGTAATAACTTGCAACAACTTCTGTCTAGGTGGGATGATGTTCCTCAGTCTTCCTTTGATAGGAGTTGAATCTTTCTCACTAATGAAATTTCCTAGAGGGGATGGAAGGCCATTATGTTCCTTCTGGAGGACTTTCAAATAAAGGAACTTCAGAGAGTGAGAGTTCCACTCTGCCAGAGGGGAGAAACAGGTCAGAAAGTCTCTGGTTCTGAGGATGCTTCTAAGTCCTTTCAGTTTTCTTTATGTCAAAGTACACAGCATGCCAAAGTGCCATCCTTAGGGATATCATTTTTTTGACCCCTAGCAATAAAAATATACCATCTCAGCTCCATCCCAGCCAGACAAGCTGAATCAGAATTCCATTTTAGCAAAGCTCCCTCGGAGATTCCATTGCCACAGTGAGTCAGAAGCTCAGCGATAGCACATCACACAGCACCTTATGTGAAGCAGGGGTTCCGTGACTCTCTCTTAAATGACTAATGAATGAATTACATTAAAAGTTAAGGCTGTCTTCATTGACTTAGAAGATTGTCTCATAATCACTCAGACATAGAAGATGAAATCCAGCATAGATCATTTTCCTGTGACCATTTTTGGTCTCAAAAGCATGGAGACCCTTTTCTTACTTTACAATTTTTGATTTGTTGCTTTTATTACCTTAGTAGTGTTTTGTTGTCATTTTCATTTTTTTAATACCCATGCAAGGTAGTATTTGGCCTATGCAATAAGCATTAAGAGAACGCTTGTTAATCGGGTATAATTATAGACTTTTTGCAAAAAACAGTTGCAAGCATCTAAGAATAAACACCTGCCTGGGTGAATCATTTTGTCATCTTATCAGCTGTGTTCTTCGGGACCACACATTTGGCAAGGAAGATGTAAAGGTTAGGAGGATGTTATCTGTCACTGTGTCAAAAACTGAGTATTCCAGTTCACATGTACTTGCTAATAACCACAGAAGGAGATGACAGTGTAATATGCTGAGATCTTCAAAACTGTAAAGCATATGATAGGAAAGTCTCCTCAGCTGTCTGGGAAGAAACTAAGGGTATAAAGTAAGGAGGTGTATCTGTCCACAGCCTAGTCTAGGCAAAAGTAAAGTACTACTCATAATGGAGTATTGTGGAGATGTATAGGGACACTGTTTTTGCTTGGCACAATAATTGGGATAGTGACATTTTGTGAGTGCAGGCCAGGAGCAGTAGACATCCTGCAAGGCATAAAATAGTTTCACATTGTGAAGAATTGTCCAATATGAGGCCAGACATAATTTGAGTGAATATCTATATTACTAGAATCTCAGCATATTTCACATATAAAGAAAAGCACCCTAAATGCATGCTTAATTTTCCAGCAGTGCAACCATCTTTCAAGTTGAAAATCTATTACTCTTTGTTTATAACTTCATTTACTTGTTTATTTCAGAAAATCTGCTCATGTCAGTTTCTATGTGTAGCTTCAGAATTCATACTGATTCTACTTAGAGGTGCGAGGATCTGTCTTTTAATGTTGCTTCATGTAGTTGTACCTGAGCATTTATACATTGAAATGCATCTTACGTGTGTGTGTGTGTGTGTGTGTGTGTGTGTGTGTGTGTGTGTGTGTAATTTTTTCCTCTTATCTTTCTGTCCGTTGTAAAAAGAAGCTGGAATGGAAGCACAGGTTAAGATTCCTATGGGGGGAATTCGTGAATGAATCAAGCTGCTGACCATGGGAGATGGAGCTTGGGCTCAGAGATGAATGCACTTGAATCTGAAGCTCCCTGCCATTTTCTACTGCGTGATCCTTATTACTGTCCTGAATTCTTACTTCTGGGGATCGTGGCAGAGTCAGAATGAGTGTTAGAGATAATGCCCTTAAAACACTGGCAGAGAAGTACAAAAATGCTACAAATTGTAAATAATAGTGTAATAACCCTAAAGTTATGGGTTTGAAAACAGAAAAAAACAGAAAATAAAGAGCCATCTCACTGGATTCTGAAGAAGTTAAAGGGCTTTGGGTGTAGGCTCTCAGATCCAGATTCTTGTTGTTGTTTTGGCAGTGCTATGGATGGAACCAAGGGCCTTGCATGTGCTCAGCAAGTGCTCTACCTCTGAGCCACACCTCCAGCCTCCAAGTTCTTTATATTATTGTGACACACCCGACAGTAGGTGAAGCTCCTGACTTGCATCTCTGACTAAAACCCCCTAGCCTCTTATTTGCTCTGTACAGGATCTTTCCATTGCATGATACCAAACATCATACAATCCCTCAAGCACACCTGTGGCTTTCCCATGTCATCTTAAGTGTCTTTGACATGTTAATTATTTTCTTAATAATTAAAAAAAAACACCCAAATATAACAACCCCTAAATTTTGTGAAGGAAGGGGGGCTGAGAAAAAGAATTTCTCTCTCTCCCTTAATCATCCTAGAACCTCCTCCAATGCCAGAACTATATCCTGCTGCCCCCTTTATGTTACTATAATGAATACCAGGAAGGCTCAACTTAAAAAAAAAAAAATGAAAGGTTAATTTTGGCTCACGGTTTTGGAAGTTTCGGTCTGACTCTGGTGGTCCTCTGAGGAAAACAGGGGAGTCAAGATTATTGTCAACAAGGCTGGTGGCCTCAGCAGCTGGAATATTCTTGATATTATTTACTGAAATGGGGGCAGGGAGCTGAGGGAGGAGCAAGTGTGGAGGACGGACTCAAGTTGGGTTTTGGATATCCAAATTCTGTTGGATATCCAATATTGTTGGCTATGAATTTCCCTTCCTAAACTGGGTGTCCTTGAACTCAAGGTCATGTCCTGGCCATCTTTGTCTTCTCCACATTAGTTTGCAGAGGTTGTGGTCTGTAGGATGCATCTGAACTAATGGAATTCATATTTAGGTGTGGGGTTTTCTGAAGGTGATCTGCGGTTTCACTTACATCTTCATATTCTTTTTCGACATGATTAGTAAAAGCCGAGAAAAGACAATGGGAAAGAAATGCTGTGTGAAATATTCTGAAAATGGAGAGAACCAGAAATGATGCTGACAGGAGGTTTAGAAGTGAAAAATAGAGAGCACTCAGACCAAAATATAAGTCAATTAGCATAAATCATCACTCTTGATTTCCATGCCTATTGCACCCGAGTTGGTTGACTCAACAGCTGCTCCTATGACTACAGCTGTGTAATTCCTCCACATTTTTTTTTTTTTGCATGGAAAAAGTATGCCCGTTTGTCATTGCTTCATCGTTTTCAGTTTTATACTAGGTTCCTTTATTATTATTTTTTAACCTGACCATAATGATCAAGAAAAAATCTTGTAACTCTTTTTTTTTTGTGTGTGTGTGTGTGTGGGGGGGAGATATCGGGGATTGAACTCAAGGGCATGTGATTATTGAGCCACATCTCCAGCCCTATTTTATATTTTATTTAGAGACAGGGTCTCATTGAGTTGCTTAGTGCCTTGCTTTTGTTGAGGCTGGCTTTGAACTCGAAATCCTCCTGCTTCAGCCTCCTGAGCTGCTGGGATTACAGGCATGTGCCACCACACCCGGCTAAGTCTTGCAACTCTATTTTGTTGAGCAAATTATTTTGCTTGTTTTCACTTGGAGTTTTGTATTAGATCCACTGGGGTTTTAACATTTGTGTTCAAGGCCCTCCCAGCAGCTCTTCTGAGAAGTTTAGGGAAGACTTCTCTAAAGAAACTTCCTTACACTGGCTGAGCCTGGTGTGATGATGGGGGTTCCAGGTCAAGAAAGACCCTGAGGCAGAAGTCAAAGGTATGTGGCTTCTGGAAGGACAGGTGCCTATTTTGGTGTGATTAGAACATGGGTTTCTTAGGAATTGGGACCAGAGCTGAGGCACAAAGGGCAGGTGACAGGTCATAAAGGTCTTTAAGGACTGTGCTAAGGAGTGTAGAAAATGAGGGGAGTCAGCAGTTTAGGGCCTCGGAGTGCTATATGGTAGTTGTCTTTTGAAATAAAACTTCCTTGCCATAGGAAGAACTAATGGGAAGTGAGGGAGATTGGTTAGATTCTTGATACAAAAGATAATAAATATCTTATAAAATTCTTAGAGTAGTGGCTGACATATATTTCAAGGTATTTAAGTATTTAAAACACAATGTAGAAATATTGACAGTGGTGAGGAGAGTATAAAATCGGGAAGCATCTGACATGTAGGATTACAACATCTGCTTGGATAAAGGTGATGTCATCCCAGGACAAGCAACAGATGCAGTGAGGTGGAGGTTGAATACCGGCCACAGTTCAGTGTGGACACGTCATCTCTGTGCAAACTCACGGATCATCCGTCAGGCAGCTGGAAACATAGCTCTCAGGCTTAGCAGAGCCCTTGCCCTAGAAGAACACCGTTAGAAGTCTTCACCATTTAGATAGGAATGAAAGACTCCACCCTAGGAAGGGAAATAAAACAAGGAGAGAAAAATGGTCAAAGATGGGCATCATACTCATGGGACTGAGTCTCTGTGATACCAATGGTCCAATCATTGATGTTGACGTTAAAAAAGAAGAGTGCTTTCTTCAAATTCTGGTCTCTTATTAACATTATTTTTTTTGTCTCTCCAAGTGTCCCAGGAAAATATATTAATTTTCTTTCATAAAAAAAAGAATAGCCAGGTGCAGTGGTGCATGCCTGTAATCCCAGGGGCTCAGGAGGCTGAGGCAGGAGGCTCTGGAGTTCAAAGCCAGCCTCAGCAACAGCGAGGCACTAATACCAAAAAATAGGGCTGGGATATAGTCAGTGATTGAGTACCCCTGAGTTCAATTCTCCAGTACCAAAAAAAAAAAAAAATACAAACCATAATCACTCTTTAGGTAGTGCCCAAAGGTGTCAATAAAAGCATCCTAATAAGTGCCCTTTCTACTGTCAATACCTACCACAACCAACTGAACTCATTCATTATAAAGGATGTCAATATGTTCTGACTCTACCCTAAACACCAATAATTTGCAACTTTGGGCATTGTTGTTTTGTTATTAATGTTGAACAACACTCAGTGGTACTTGGGACTTGGAGAATCTTTAAGACTTGAAGCAGAGCATCATTTTACCCTCAAACTAGACACCACAATAAAATACCAAAGAGCCTGCTGTTCTATACGCAATGTGAATGATTGTTGTTATTGTGCCATAAAAACAAATCCTACATTTGTGGACTCTCCTAAGCTCCAAATCCTTAAGCATGGTATTTAAAGCTGCTTATTTGGCTACTTGGAATGTCTTACTGACTTGCAGGCGTCTGTTTGTCTTTAGGAGGAGTTGTTCTCTGAAGGCCTGTATGTCAGGAAATGCTGGGTGCACATCGCACACCTGCATGGGAAATAGGATCTTTCAACAGCAGCATCTTCCAAGTGATAAAAATAACTCTGCTTTGTCACTATTCCTGAAACCAAGTGTCCCCTTTCACTTCCTGTTCTATGTTGATATTCTGTAAAAGGACATCTTGTCTTCCAAAGTGTGCAATGTGATGTTTTGGTTCTTGCTGATTTAACTTTCTACTTCTCTTGTTATATATTCCAGAGTCCTCGTCTCCTGATTATTTGCATTTTTACATTCCTTGTGTCTGTTGTTCATTCATACAGCAAGCGTTTGACAGTTACCTAGGATAACTAAGATAAGCATAGATGCTAAAGCTGTGACTTTTTCCAGTTTTTAAACCTTAGCTGTTTAGTTACTGGGCAACAACTCTTAGGTTGGTAACTCTCTTAAAGATCTTATGTTATTTATTTCCCATTACAGAAAGTTCCTTGAGGTCTTACATTCTGATAATAGATGTGGTTCCTCCAAAATATTGGATCCGCTTTTAGAGTTTTAAGTTCTTCACAAGTGTCCTTGTAGAAACTTCTTGATTTGTGGATTTCTCCTTTTCCTTCAGCTCTGGGTTGAGCTCTCCTTAAAGGTTCTGACGTTATAAAGCCTGCATTAATGAGCGAGAAGGAGGGATGGTGGGTGTTATTAATCATAGAAAGATGTGGCTGCCGGGGTGTTATTTCATGAGTCAAGCTTCCCACTGGTAGACCTGGCAAAGTGCAATGCGGGGACCGCCTTCACAGCAACACTGTTTGGCCCCAGATTTCTTCCTGTTGAGACAGAATGACATATATTGCCACCCAGAAGGCTGAAGCAGCTGTGCTGTCTCATTCACTGTGGAGAAAACTCCTGTGTAGCTGCTAAAATAGTATCTGAGAGCTTTGTTTGGAGGGAAACAGAGGAATATGAAGTCATTGCCCAAGTTGGAAGAGGAGGGGGTGGTCACATCACGCTTAAGTCATAGAAAGTTCTGGATTTTTGTAGCCATGTTTAACTGACCAGTTACATTTAAAATTGTAAAAGAAAAATATATAACCTAAGATAATGGGATGCAATAAACCAATTTGTCTCACCTATTCATATATATATATATATATATATATATATATATATATATATATATGTTGTTGTGTAGGCAACCATGGTCTTTATTGCTTTATACTAAGCAGTATAAGGAGCTGCCTTTTGGAACTCTCTCAGCTCTTCTTCCCCATCATTTCCCCAGCCTTGTCCCTCCTCAGCCTCCTGTGCTAACTGATAGCACATGTGTTTCAGAATGGAACCTGGAAAAGGAATGTGCATGGTCCTCGTATGGAAATACCATTCCAAATTCCATACGCCACTAGATAATACAGTGGCTAGACCGTCAAAAGTCACCCCAGAAAGAGGGAATTTAGGTTGGAAGGGAATCAAAGGAATAGTGAGGCTCATATAATTGACTGCAGTTAAGCAGTAATAGGTAGTCTGCACAATTGGATCAAGGCCAGTTTCAAAATCACAAGTAATCCCCCTGCCCTTTCAGAATGAGGTGAGGTCTACTGAATAGAGAACGGGGCAAAGTCATCTACTTTCTTTGGGCTTAATCTGAACATAGGCCCTAAGCTTGTCTTTTATTTTTTTCTCTAAAAGGGACAAAGATACTGACTACAGCCAAGGGCGGCGGGGGGGGGGGGGGAACCTTGTGCTCATTCATCACAAAAATCCACACAATCTTCTTTTCCCCCTTGCCTTTCTGTCTCAGAAAGAGGGTTCTGAAATAAGTTCTTCATCACATCTGACAACTGTCAGTCAATTTCTATGACTCCCCCATTTCTTTTGTCCCCTATACCTGAAACAGTATCTAGCACAACATACTTTTCGAATGAATGGCAAGGTGTCAAAGCAACAGGGTAAACCTTAGTGGAGATCCTGGTTTTAAAAATAAGACTTATTATGGACTCAGAGGCACGAGTGTGCATTTTCCAAATGTAGCCCATGGAAGAGAAGACGATTGCAAATTATACATAAACACACACACAGAGGCCTCCATGATCTGACACATGTTGGCCACTTTATCACATTGTGGGATCCAGAATATACATTTGCATACTGATGTCTCAAAAAAAAAAAACCTGCACTAAAAATAACCTGGTTAACCTTTATTAGACTTGGCTTTTCTCCATTTTATTAACCACCATAGAATACCTCTTCACATCCCAGACCCCAAGAAATACTTGTAAAAACCAACATTGTAGAAATTTTCAAAGTTGTCATATACTTTACCATGTTTTGTGTGATCCTGATTCAAATGGAGTTACTTCTGGTCCCCTCTTTCCTCATCTGGAAGACAAAGATAATATCCATCTCCAAAATGTGGGACTTAAACTAGATATTGCACATAAGCAATTTTCACGTAACCAGTACAGGGAGGACCTTTCCTGATTATTGATTTTCACCTTCATTCTTGAAATTTCTCTGCAACACACTGCTACCCACAAAGAAAGGCTTCATTGGGGCTGGGGATGTGGCTCAAGCGGTAGTGCGCTTGCCTGGCATGCGTGCGGCCTGGGTTCGATCCTCAGCACCACATACAAAGAAAGATGTTGTGTCCACCGAGAACTAAAAAAAATAAAATAAATAAAACATTAAAAAAATTCTCTCTCTCAGATCTCTCTCTCCTCTCACTCTCTCTTTAAAAAAAAAGGCTTCTTAGAATACTCTCTGTTGTCTTTAATCTTTAGGGTAGGCAAAGGTAATTGTTATTTGTTTTTGTAAAATGTGAATAATTATTCTTGGTCTTTAAACTGCATTCACAAAGAAAATGTATGATCAAGTGCATATATTACAGATATGTTTGCATTTCTTGGTGATACTGATTCTTGAGTTCTAGCACTATAATTTCTCTGGTTTTATCCTGCCCCCCTCCCCCTCCCCCAATTCTTCTTTATTGGATATTAAAAATAAAAAGTCTTTTGGAAAATGTCTCATGTTGGACAGTTTTACTTAGAATAACAAAATACCTGAGAAAATTGACTCATAAGGAAGAAAGTTTTCCAGTTTATGCTCATGTGACCTCCTTCACTTTGGACCTGTGTTGAAGTAGCACATCATGGTGGGAGCATGTGGTGGAGCAAAAGCACTTATATCACAAGCCAGGGAGCAAAGAGAAAGAGGAAAAGTTGGGGTCCCATAAGCCACTTCAAGGACAAGCCCCCAACAACCTAAAGATCTACTACCAGGGCCTACTTCTCAAAGGTTTAACCACTCCCCAATATTGCCACCCTGGTAATCGAGACTTTAACACGAGGGCCTGTGGGAGACATCGGACATCCAAACTATAGCATGTTATTTATTATCTCATGAAATAAATGACTGTCCATCGACTATGTGTAAGAATAACATCCACTAACATTTATTTCCTTCCTCTGTAATTCACATAATCCCCACAACAACCCAATATGGAATGCAATGTTATCTGTAACTTGGAAATGAGGAAAGCAAAGCATTAGAAGACTTACACCGAAGCCAGGCACAGTGTCTCAGGAGGCTGAGGCATGAGGATCGCTACTTTGAGGCCAGCCTCAGCAATTTTGTGAAGTCCTAAGCAACTTACCAAGACCCTGTCTCAGAAAAGACTGAGGGTATAGCTCAGTGGTAAAGTGCCCTTGGGTTCAATCCCTAGTACCAAAATAAAAAACTGAAAGAAAAAGAAGTTACATGCCTACAGCTACCTAGCTTCTAGCTAGTGAAAGATGACTAAGCCCCAGTGATAGGTCTAATACAGGTAAGCCAGGACTCAGGTGAGTTAAAACTAGCAAAGCCACCTGGTGGAGAACCTCACGGTTTTCATTCTCTTCCTCAGTCTAGGTAAACATTCTTCATGTTTCAGGAAATAAAAGTTCCATATTCTAAGTTAGACATACTCCTCTCTAGTCTCTACGTTTTCAAGCAAGATCAACACAGCCTAGTGGAATTGGACCAAATTCAGGGATCTCATTCCAAATGTTCTCCCAAAACTCAGCGCCTCATAGGTTACATAGACCTGAATTTGTTAAATATTTGAATAACAGTTGCTGCTAATTGAATGTTTAAATCTGAAGCAAGGATCCCTTTGACATCAAGAATTGCTATTGTTGCTTGTGGTTGTAACTCAGTGGGTTGAGTGCTTGCCTCTAATGTGTGAGGCATTGGGTTCAATTCTCAGCACCACATACATACATACATACATAAAACAAAGATATTGTGTCCATCTACCACTAAAAAAATTTAATAAAAAAAAAAGAATTGCTATTGGGGCTGGGGCTGGGGCTCAGGGGTAGAGTGCTTACCTTGCACATGTGAGGCACTGGGTTCGATCCTCAGCACCACATAAAAATAAACAAAATAAAGATATTAAAAAGTGTTGCTATTGTCCCTTGTGCCAGAAACTCTTAACCTTGAACTCCAGGCTCCCTGGGGTGATCTAGATTTGACCCTGGATTCAGAGCTTTGTGCTCTGCATGCTTGAGGCAGCTCAGGATTGGATGTCCTGAGACAACTGGGAGAAGGATGGAGACTGATAGATATTTGGAGAATTAAGAAAGGAAACTTCCCTTTCCTGGTTACTCGGCTGATGCCCAAGGAACCTGAGGGCAGTGGACAAGTCTTTAGTTGGGGCTTGTCTCTGAGCTCATACCTTTTGTTGCGTGCAGGAATCAGTAAATACTAGCAGGTGGTTGGGTAGCCTCTGTGCTCTCTAGTGGACCCTGGGGAAATAGTGATAAGGGGGAAGAAAAATACAAGGAATGACACCTGAGCTGCTCTCATTCACCCCAGGGACAGTCCGTGTGGGCAATGTTGCTGTGGTGACATTTACATTTGAGTTAGAGTTCCTGTGTCACACAAATAGATGAATACGGGTCTTGAGTCAGGGCATTATAAATCATCAGGGAACTTTGTTTTCATCTGAGGGGGAAAAATGAAAAAAAAAAGTCTTCATTTTATTCTGAGGGTGAGAAAGAAATGCAGGTAAGGATGGGCAGGGGCTTCTCTCATAGATCAGAAAGGCTGGGAACTTGGCAGGTGACATCTGAACTTTGTCCAGAAGGGGAGACAGGAGAAAATGCAGGAACAGAGTTTTTGTTTTTAAGACTCACTCACCCTAGGACCTCTTGACAGGGCACTGCCTGCCCTACAATGTGGACTCCCCTTGGGGTGGGATTTTAGTCTGGACCCATGAGATGACAGGAGAGAAAGCAGTTGCCATCACAGCTTGTTTGTGGAATCTGGATCACCCTATCCAGTGACAGTGCCTTGCCTCCAGAGGAGGTTGCCCAAGATGCCTGCCCTCTTGGAACTTCTGGGCACAAAAGCCAGGAGAGGCCAGCCCCAGGTCATTCAGGAAAAAATGAATATAAATAGAAGTGGAGCTCTAACTCCCAAATTTATTTGTTTTGAGACAAGGGCTCACTCTGTTGCTCAGGCAGGCCTCGAACCCCTGGGCATAAGCGATCCTCCTGCCTGAGCCCCCTGACTCAAAGATTGTTTTGAAAATGAGGATTTAAGAATACACCTGCATTATGCACTCCTGGGTGGAAGTGGGGTGACGATGTTTAGATTTCATAGCGTGCGAAGGAAAATCCAGCATCCAGGAAAATCCAGCATCCCCCGTGCTCTATATCCCTAGCCCCGCTGTGATCTCCTCCAATTAGCCCCTTTGATGGAAATCTACAGGACAATGGGACGCATTTTGCAGCTTCACTGAAGATTTTTAGGGAGCCCCGAGGGCAAACTTCTAAATGTTTCTTTGAGGACAGTGATGGGAGCCCTGCTTGTCAGCAGAGAGAGCGATGAAGTTGTATTTGTTCGCAAGCACTGAAATAATGTGTGACAAAGTGCTCTTATTGGAAGGCTTGGGAAGAGGCGCCCGGTGATTAAATGTTCTTATTCATAGTGAGCAGCTCGGCTGTGTTTGGAAGAGCCTGTTATGCTGAGCACAAGGCCCATCAACAACCCAATTAAGAGGAAAGGGAGTGTGGCTGTGAAAAATCAGTGGGTTGTGTTGTTAAAGCTGTCTGGGTTTGGAGCCAAGTGGGGCTTTTCGGGATGCAGTTGATAGGAAGCTCTTGTGTATTTTTATGTGGGATGCCTTCCTGGGGTGGGGTGTGGGGGGTTAGATAATGATTGTTTTGCTTCTTTGGGATACCACCTGCAGAAACGTGTTTATTTTGACTATTTATAAATTGCAGAAAGCTGGCCGTACTATTCTGAGAGGTGATTCTTTGGATGGATCTTGTCCTATCCTGTGATGAAGTTGGCTTAGGATTGCCAACTGGCTAACGGTTGGGTGAGAGCTGATGGTTGGTTTGGAACTGCTGGTCGTGGTTTTAGTGGATCAATGGGGTCCATCTTATTTACTTGTGAAAGCAAAACAACTGAGCCCTCAGCAAGAAAACTTTGAAAATATCTATTTATGACCTCATTTAAAAGTAAATCTTGTTAACTTAATAAACCTTATTAACTCCTTTTCAATTTCTACTATAATTCTGTTTACATATCAAATAAAGAGAACTAATTTCATGTCTTTGTTAGTCCTGGTAGCATTTCTGCGCAGAACTTGGGCATTTTGACACCACGGTGAAGACTTAAGTAGGGCAGGTAAGGACCTTTGCTCAGAGGAGTAATGTCACAGCTCAGCAAAGTTGTGTGAGGCATCTAGGGGAGCCCTCGGACAGCTTCCTAAATGGGGAGAGATACCCACGTGTGCAGGCATGATTGTGTATGTGTGTGCACACATGTGCATGTTCACCAACTCAAGAGTATGGGATGCTGCTCCACATCTCTAGCTAGTCTCTGTGGTTGTTGATGGGTGTTTCAGATGTGACACTAATGACCCCTACCATTCATGTTATAAAGCCAGTGTTCACCCAAGAACCCACCCTTGCCATTTGGTGGCTCTCTGTCTGGTCTTGTTGCTCCCAGTCTTCTGTGGTACCCAGCAGTGCCCAGGAGCATCTCTGGAAGGTTGAGATGGAGGATGGAAGGGACAGGAGAAAAAGGTGGGATGGAGAGAGATTTGGGAAGCTCACGAAGAAGAGATGGTGGTACAAAGCAGCACAAGAACTCCCTTCACTGCCTCAGCGGCTGATATTCAGGATAACTGTAGAAAATTGAGGCAGCCACAGTAAGAAGAGAGAAAGGACAGAATTTGAGGCCTGGAGGGAATTTTTCCTAAGGTGAAAATGAGCCCAGTTTTCCCGAGAATCACTTGACACATAAGAATTCTCCCCTGTCTTTGCCAGATCCCCAGCTTCAGAGGTGGAACTCCTTTGGTTAAGGAGAGAGACACACAGTGCAGACGGCATGCTTTTCTGCCTGTTTTCTGGAGTGATGCCAAGTGTTGGGGACCCCCTGCAGGGAAGGTGGCACAGCTTTGACTAATCACACAAACAGTTGATTTTTTATCTTCGAGTTACAGGGGCTCACTCCTGGTCCCCAAAAAAGCCTCCTTGGGGAGGTCATGGCTTGGCCTAAGGATGGTTTCATAAGCAGTGTCCACTAGAGGATATGATTGCAATTTTGTCTGTCGCCAGAACAGCAGTTAAATACTTAAAAATCTTGAACAGTGAAATGGGCATCGGTTTATTATCATTTTATTACTTATAATAACTTTAACTTGCAGTTGCTTAATCAGTGACTGGATGGAAGCTTATCTTAATATTATCTCATAGCGAGGGGGAGATCAAAGGAATATGTAAGAAAAATTACGGTATAATTAAGTTTATAAACAAGAGAGTTACCTGCTAAGCAGAAAACTCTTGGGCATCTGTTCCTCCCTAAAGGATGTGTCATGGAGCCCAGCCTAGAGGATCTTCCATTTTAATGTGTTCAGCTACATCCGGATGATGTTAGAAACACCCGGTTTCTCCTGCCACTTCAGGTGACGTGTGTTCTCCACAATCCAGACTGTTCATCAGTTATTGACTCAATGTGTCCCTTCAACAGGAGGTCAGTCGGCAGTGGAACACTTTTATAGTATTTTTTGGAGGACAACTAACTGTCCTGTCCAGTCTGTGACACTGAGGGGGTTCCGGGGGGGGGGGGAGTTTCCATTTTAAAACTGGGAAAGCCCTAAGCAAACCAGGATGAGTCAGCACCCTGTGCGGAACAAGGGACTGGCCAGGAACTTAAGTATTCCATTTCAAAATGTTAAGCTATTGACCTTCTAGATGTCCCTGAACCTATCTTATATCACAGACTGGCCTTGATGTCCAAGACCCTGCTCCTGCCTGTTGACTCTGTCAGCTCTTGACATGCTCCAGATAGGGAGGGACACCAAAATTGTTTTAGAACACATCCCTTTCTGCTTGTCCCCAAGCGTGGACACTTGGGTGCCTCTGTGTTCTTGCTCAGTGGTTTAGACATGGCAAAGTGCCTCAGCAGCTGCCGGTGGGCTTAGACAATAGGACTGCCTCTCCTTTGGCTGTTCCCTGGCCTCTGAGCCCAGAGGTCACTACTTTTATCTGTCAGGGGAATAAAGCTTTACAACTAAAACATAAAATAATCATGTATTTCCAAGCCAAAGATTAGATGTCTGCATAACCCTTCCATTTCTAGCATTCTGTGGCCCTCGATGGAGAATTGCTAATTTTCCAAAGGCTTTGAATGGAATGAATTTTTAAAGAACTGGCTGTTCAAATGTTTCTGGTGATAGTGAGAGGTGCTCACTGTGTGGTCCTTTTTATTTTTAGAAAAAGTGTTGGAAAAATCAGGTTATGTTTACTCTGAGTGTCTAGAGGGGATGGTGAGATTGTGTAGTCTAGAAAATGCTGGAGTTGTAAATTATTATAAATGTCTGCTGGTTGGGGAGATTCATATACCAAAAGAATTGCAATACATAAGTCAGCCTATAGATTTTCACCTAGTTCATTCCCCAAAAATGTACACATCGGCTGACGAGAATAAACTAAGAAAGCATTTGCAGAGAAAGAGAATAACCGTGCTATTCTTTTATCAGATTTCTTGTTTGTCCCCAAATCCTCTATTTGGAGTACATTTATTTTGATTGCCTTCATTGTACATCTTAATGTGCATTATTCTCCTGTTAGATAAACACATTCAAATTGTAATACTTTCTAGTTTCTATATTAACCAATTTTTTTGATGGGTTTTCTCTGAGCTATCGCTTCTTTTTAGCCTCCTGATGTTTGTTTTCATGAGAATACTGAGTTTTCCACAGGACTGTCCCAGTCTTTAAACACGAGGAGGGGTGTTGATGGCCAGCATCCACTTAGGTGAGGCTTGCGGCCCCATTTAAATGGGATGACTTTTTATGGCAAACCAATTGCTCTTTATGAATAACAAGTGCTGCTCCTTGAGAGAGAGAAATCACATTGCCTTGTATCTCAAGAGTGCAGTTCCATAAATATTATTATGCATGATGGAGCAGCATCTTTATTCAACAGAGCAGATATTGCCAACAAAAATGAAAGAGTAGAGGAAATGACTTCTAGTGGTTTCCAGCTTTAATTATGAAAAATAAAGTAAAAAAAAGAGAGTTTACAATTAAAGTATTTTTGCACAGTGATGTAGTGGTCACCTTTGACTCTAGCATGCATTTGTAATGGGATGAGGGGGGTAACACTTTCACCTTTATGGTTTTTGTGACTTTTAACTTTTTTTTTTTTTTTCGTCTTGGGGGTTGAACTCAGGGGCACTTAACCACTGAGCCTCATCCTCAGCCCTATTTTGTGTTTTATTTAGAGACAGGGTCTCACTGAGTTGCTTAGCATCTTGCTGTTGCTGAGGCTGGCTTTGAACTTGAGATTCTCCTGCCTCAGCCTCCCATGCCTCTGGGATTATAAGCATGTGCCAGTGTTCCTGGCAACACTTTTGTTTTAAGCTAACCACAGGCTGAGCCATTTGGATGGAGTGGACTCCTGTCTCACAGGGATAGAGACTGTTCATTTGTTACTGGGGAGGGTCTAGCCATCTCCAGGCTCACTGAATGAACTATTTGCCTCCGCAGTATTCTGTTAGAGGTCATGTTTTAAAGCGTGATTTCTTCTAAATCAAGGAGAAAGTCCCTTTTCAAAGCATGCTTACTGTCACCATGCTGAGCACCGTGTGTCTGCACTGCTTTTTCTAGATGGGAAGACATGGTAAAGTTGAAAATAAACACTTTCCCTTGAAAAGTTGTAAAGCCATAGTTTGTGACCAGAGCGTTTGATCTGTCACTATTTAACTTTGTTATTATAATAAAATATGACATGGATAAAATTCTTTATATTACCCTGGAAGGGAGTAGTTATTGAAGAGAGGGGTGCTGGAAATAGACTGACAATAGGTTTGGTGGAGAACATAGAAATTCAGTTTGGAACATGTGAGGAGACGTAGCTGTGATAATTCTTCATTTTAGATTATACATGTGTCCTGATGGGTGTTTAGAATATGTGTGTCCGTAACTCCTGAATACAGTCTGGGCTGCAGCCAGCAGTGTGAAAGCTGAGGATTCTCAAGCTCTCTCTGCTCATGGCATTCTCTGTGCCCACGGGCAGAAATATCTAACCGTTGGATTTATTAAGTGGTAAAATTCAAACAACTTCATATTTATAACCCAGCAATTCAGTGACTGATTAAAAATTAAAATTACACAGGGAAAATGTATGTCCTTTTCTTTATAAGGTGATAGTTAGGTTTATGTATCAACTTGGCTAGGCTCTGATACTCAGATATGGTAAACACCAGTCTGGATATTGCTGAGAAGGTATTATTTAGATAAGATTGTATCTAAGTTAGTAGATTTTGAATAAAGCTGATTACCCTCTAACTCTCCATAATGTGGGTAAGCCTCATCCAAGCACTTGACGGCTTTAAGAGAGGCCAGGTTCAGGTTTCCCCAAGGAAGGCGGAACTCTGCCCTGCTTCCAGACTATCTTTTCATTTATGCTCTGATGCCAGCTCTTTCTTGCGTCTATATTCTTCTGACCTGCCCAGCAGATTTTGGGTTTGCTAACCTCCACAATTGTGTGAGCCAATTCTTTTTAACCTCCATTCCCCATCCCATTCTTTTACACACACACACACACACACACACACACACACATCACACACCCCTTATGTGGTTCTGTATTTCTAGAGAACCCTAATTCACTTCCCAAAGAGATGCATGCATGTATCTGTTGAACACAGGACAACCTCCCAAACCCTGGAATCAGATCGAATACCATTTCTTGTTCCACTTTGATTTTTGTGCATATTTGCTTTTTATCATGGTATCCACTGTAAACCCTGCTTTGCAAAGATGATACCATCAGAAGGAATGTAGATGATCTAACATTGAAACTGCTGTGATTTAGATTGTCTCCCAGAAGCTCATGTGTGAGATAATGCAAGACAGTTCAGAGGTGAAATGATTGGGTCATGAGAGTTTTAATCTCATCAGTGCATTAATTCCCTCATAGGGATTAATTGGGTGGCCACTGTAGGCAGGTAGGTTGTGACTGCAGGAGGTGGGGTTATTGGGGGGGCATGCCTTTGGGGTATATATTTTGTGAGCTGAGTTTACTCTCCCTCTGCTTCCTGTTGTCATGTCCTGAGATGTCGTCCTCCACCACACTCTTCCACCATGATGTTCTGCCTCGCTCAGGCTCTGAACAATGGAGTCCGCTGTCTCTGGACTGAAACCTCTGAAACCATAAGCCCCAAGTAATCTTTTTCTCCTCTAAGTTGCTCTTGTTGGGTATTTTGGTCACCATGAGGAAAAAGTAGCGAAAATACTTTGTTTCCCATAAACATTTAAAATATCACACATTGTCTTTGTGAATTCATGGTAGCGAAACACAGTTGGTGAACCCAGGGTACAAGTGGCAGCAGTGGGCATGGGGAGTAGATGAGCTCAAGCAGGGAGAGCACCACAGGAGCTGTAGAGATGGACTTCACAGAACATCTGGAAGAAGGAGGAGACCCTGGAAGAGGAGTTTTTGAGAGAAGATTATAACAGAAGACTAGAGACTCAAGGAAAACCCGATACACTATCTGAAAGGAGGGGAAATGCAATTCCAATATAATTCCAATGAAGAAATCATTTTGCATAGGAAAGAAAGTAGGAAGAAAATTCTATAAAGCTTTCAAATTTGGAGGAGTTACGATGGTAAGAATATGACAATAGTCTCTCATCTCTCTTAAAAAAATTATTCAGTATGTCTTTATCATGTCATGAAAAAAATATATTTGCAAGCATGAAAAAAAGTTGATCTCTAGATCTCTTGCTAACTCAACCCTGCAAACCTTTTCTTCCCATCTTGTACCCTGCTTCCACTCAGTTCCAACACTGATCTGTGTTTCAAAAGGGGAGTGTTGCTTGGGAGAGAGGTTAATGGAAGATTTAACAACAGAAAATATTTCCATGTTTGCTTTTCTTTAGAAAACTCTCTTTATATCTGGGAGGTAAGCAATGAAGAGGAGTTATATAAAATGGTATAAAGAAGCCTCAGGAAAAAAACACAAGGCTCATGTGACCAGAATAAGGAATAGAAAAGACCTCAAGGGGCGGGACGCCCCTAGTGGAGGGTGTGAGAACTGCACTGATGGCCCAAGCCTGAAAGAGCAACTAGGGGTGAGTCTCAGCACAGCACTTGGACAAGGCCCCAGTGACTAGATACAAGAGGGGCCTCAGCTGATGGTGTGTGGCCCTACTTTCAGAGCTGTAGAATTAACAAACCAATATTAAATCCACAAGTCTTTGCCAAGCAGTGTAAGTCTCTTGGCGTTTATTGAAATTAATTTGCCTGCAAGAAAATACACATTTCCAGCTTTGTTAACTGTACATTTGAGTAAATGTTTCCAGGAGATAAGTAATGCCCGTATTAATGATACAACAGTGTGACAAAATGAAAAGCTGGCATAATTAAGCATGTAAAACTCTAGTTGTTGTTTTTTTTTTTCAATGACTATTCACTGTAATGAGTTGTTTCATCGGGTAAAAGCAATGATTCCGATGGAATCATATGGCTGGAATCAGTGAATTTATGTGTATCCTAGGAAATGTTACTTGGCATCTATTAAATTTTTTATTTTGAGGGGGGAAAAAATAAAACGACGAGGATGTCATCTTATTCCAAGTCTCTAAGAAGGTTATGTTTTTAATTCCACACCACAGAAAATGCAAGCAAATTCGTAATTACGCTTCATGCATGGATCTATGAAGAGGAAAAATAAATTGGTACCCATCTACCCAAAAGCCATAAATCAGACATAGAATAGCTAATCACAGATAAAAAAAAAAACTGTATGCTTGATGCTGATTACTTTCTTCTTGGTCTATTGTAAACAATTAAGAATTTAGATCTTGGGCTGGCAGTGCTGTTTTTGAAGTAAGACTCAAAATCAAAAAGTTTGTTTTAAATTCCCTTAATCCTGGTTAACAGTTTCCATTCCTTTTTGGCTAAGTATTATCATCAGGAGGTCCATATTAAATTATAAAAAATTGCCTTGAGGCCATTTTCATTGTATTGCAGCACCCATGCATTTGACAGAATCATCAGATCTGAAAGAAAGAGCACCATTTTGTTCACCGTGTAAAAACAAAACTTTCAGTAGTGGTTGTCATTAATTAATATAATGAGATGGGGATGGTTCTAATGGACCCAGCACGGGATCTCCACTTTCTCACTTTCACCAGTGTCACCCGGGAACATCTTTAAACCCACAGAGAAGAGGTGCAGCTTCTCTAGCAAACAGTATAGCAGTTCCTCAGAAAAACTAAAAATGCAATTACCCTGTGATCTTGCAGTCCACTTCTCAGAAAGATATTTGTACACCCACGTTCACAGAAACATTGCTCACAACAGTTGAGAGGTAGAATCAACCCATGTGTCCATCAGTGGAAGAATGCAAAAACAAAATGTGAAAGAAAATTCTAACACAGGCTGTCACATGAATGAACCTTGAAAGCTATGCTAAGTGAAATAAGACAGTTAAAAACAGAAAAATACGGAATGATTCTACCTATAATGATGTATTTAGAATAGTCACTTTTTTAGGGACAGAAAGTATAGTGCTTGTTTGCCAGAAGTTGGGGAAGGCAAAATAGGAAGTTGTTATTTAAGGGGTACAGAGTTTTAGTTTTGCAAGATGAAAAGCGCTCTGGCGGTAGATGGGAGTGACCATTACACAATGGTATAAATACACCTAAGGCCCCTGAATTCTACATTTAAAAATGTTTAAAGGCCAGGCAGGTAGCTCAGTGGTAGATTACTCGCCTATATTGCAGGAAGTCCTATTTGACCCTAGTACTACACACAACAGAAATTCACGATAGTGAATTTGATTGTGTATACATTTTATTGCAATTTAAAAAATAACAACTACAGAGGAGTGGGCTCTGCCACAGAAGTTCAGCCCACATGGCCAATAGCAGGGACCCCACACTGCAGTGGATTCTGCTCAATAGTGGGGGATGGTTTCTGGAGCAATTAGACCCTAGTGGTGTGGCCCATATGGCCGGCTTTGAGAACTGAGTGTTGGGAAGGAGAGAGAATGTCAATGCAAAGAGTAGGGAGATAAGTCCCAGCAAGGGAGAAGACCCTGCGCATGAACTTGGCAAAGGAATCGTTTTAGTGGTAGAAATTTCAGGTATTATGAGTGATTTATGCACATGGAGTAGAAGGGTCTTTAAATCACACTTGTGCTACTGACTTTAAAACTACATGCTATTGGTGTATCTCTGTCACATCTCTACAAAGTACCTAGTCTGTTCTGGGTCTTGTCATGCATGCTGCTCATCAGAATCCTGAAGATAGTGGACATCCATCTGCTTGGAATAAAAAAAGCAAAAGGAGGGAGGCTCAGAATGAATGAACCATTATTTTTCATCCTGGCCCTTTTATCTGTGAAGGGGTGGACCTGGCCTCAGCCCTCTTGTTTCTTTAAGGACCTGGTCTTATCGTGGTCCAGAAACATCTAACTGAACTTTGGACCTAATGGAATGACTTAGGTATTGATTTAATTTATATGAATGCACAGAGAGTTCTATGCAGGCCTCAGTTCATGCAAACCACAGCACACTTGAGGAAGTCTTCTCAAACCACCAGCCATCCCTGACAAGGCTCCATTCCTCCTATTCCTATTCCCGAGAATTTCAGGGGAATCAATAGTGAGCTCTGGTGTCCTTGCCCACACTCCTTATTGAATACAATTCATTTTGAGTGACCTTTACTTTTCAGTAATAGTTCTTTATTTGTGAAGTGCAGATTGCAAACAGCCTAATCAGCCCTCTGGCTTTTGGTTACTAGCATTCCATCTGCTTTTTAATGTCATTGTAAAAACCAGCTGTGCTAAGAAGGAAAACGTATTGATTGAATCTTTTTCACACTGGAAGAAAAATTTGTGTGCCATTAAGATTGCCCCAAACTCCAATGGACTCTGAAGTAAATGGCAATATCATCGTGTGTGTGTGTGTGTGTGTGTGTGTGTGTGTAACTTGAGGTGTTTTAATGCTTTTCTTCTTAGTACCTGAAAGTTAATGTACCCTAGTTAATGACAGACTTATGATCAAAAGTGTCTAAAAATCCAGAAGACATAACAATTTTAATAAAGTGAGGCATTAGATATTAGATAAAGGAACCACTGTAGAAATGGAGAAAAAATTATAGATACGGAGTTGAGCCCAGGGTAGCATGTTAGGAATGACTCTTGGATTTTTTTCCCCAGACATTGACTCCTTATTTATTTTGTAATACTATTTTTTTTCATAATCTTTACACTCTCACAGACCTTTTTACTTTTTTTTTTTTTTAAAGATGATGTCAATACTTGTTTGTGTACTGGTCTTGTCAAGTCTTGCAAACTTGTATCTCTGTTGTGCTAATTTCTCCACGAGGAGCCAGGATTATCATATTTTCATAATAATGCTTATACTTGCTTTTCTATAGAGGCTGCTTGGAAGAGCCTTCCCTTCTTAAGTTGGTCATGAACTTGACCTCTCAGAAATGGACTGTGCAGAAATGAGCTGGGAAAGGTAGAAGCAGGTGACCATCTAGGTGCTAGTTGGGTGGGGTGCCACCTTTTCAACTTTAATTCTAGAAGTTCTTGTTTCTACATATCAAGAACAATCCCAAAGCCATCTGGAGTTAATGAGTAAATTAAACATGAAACTCAGCTTTCTACCTTGCCTTTATTCTTTTGGTATTTCTTCCTTACACGAGGGGCAATGATTTGCAAGTTCTTTAACGTTTTGTATTGGGGATTTTCTTGTGCCTTTCAAGTTTGGAGCTCAGCTCTTTGGTTTTAAGGAGAAAAAGCTCAAGCAAGCTCTCCTCATTCAGCCCTCTCTGCTGGCATCAGTGCCTAGGGTTATGGAATTTCAGAATTATTAGAAGAAATATACAGAGGAAATGAGAAAGGTGTGTCTGGTCTCTGAGTGAGCATCTAAGAATTAGTGAGAAGGTGTCTTGGTCCCAGCTGTTCATATAGGAGATGGCTGTCCAGAGAGAATTACAGGGCTCTCTCAACCAAGCTCTGTCCCTTGGCCCCCTCATCATCTGTCTTTTATGCCACAACATGGATAGATCTTCCTAAACCTCTTAGACAAGATTAATTACAAGCAGCCAGTTGATCTTGCAATTTACTTATCTGTTTGGTCTGGACGTAAGATTAGAGAACATTATGCTCCTGATGCAGACTGTAGAAAACAGACTAGTCCAAAGTTTTGCTTTGCATTTGAATATAGATGGATGGGCAGGTATGTGCCCTTCAGGGGGTTGGTGAGGGGAGGAAATTGGAGAAATCTACTCATTTGCTGGTTTCTACTCTAAATTCAGTTTCAGTATTTTGTGGTCTTTCTACCCTGAGCCGTTTTCTTGTGTAAGTTTGCATTCTTTGGATTAGATTCTACGGGATTATCCTTGAGGTTCTTTTTCCTTTATCCAGGATTCATAGAATTTTTTGAGCTTACAGGTAGTCAGATGGGCACTGGTGAATCACTGCCCACTCTGGTTGATTATATCTCAGACTTGCCACTGTGACTCTCAGTAACTAGGTGAGTTACTGTCCAGCTCCCTCCCCAACTTATTCTTTTACTCCTTGGTACATTGCTTGAAAAACCCTAACTCTAGAAATATAAGTGGGTAAATAACAGACGTTATTTATATAATGTTTGTTATACAATGTTTGCATGTTATGAAAATTACCTCTAAATTTTAATGATCCTTTTATTAACAAAATGCATTTATTCTGGCAATGGACATTATTTCTTAGTTTGGAATTCGGAAGAGATGGTGTAAGAATGAATCCTAGGATGTGGGTTTCTTCCCCTGTCCCTACTTGAGTGCTGCCTTTGATCTCTTTCTTTCAGGAGACGACTGGAATTGCTAGTCTTCTTTGGCATCCACTGTCTGTGCTATGGTTTGGGTGTGAGTTGAGTGTGCTTTTGAGTGTTGATGGTGGGGCCTTTAAGGGCTGAGGTCTAGTAAGAGGTCACAAAATTGGCTCCTTTCTGCACTCTGGCTTCCTGTCTTGCAAAGTGATCTCATTCCCACACTTATATTTCCACCGTACTACCATCTGCCATGAAGTGACACAGGCAGGAGAACCTTGACTAGAACAACACCAAGCTGTTTGAAATTTCAGCCTCTAGGATTGTGAGCTAAATAAACCTCTGTTCTTTATAAAGTACCCAGCCTTGGACATTTTGTTATAATTACTGAAAATAGGCTTATAAAGTCTGCTGATATCATTCAGAATTGCTTTTTTCTCAGGTATCCTTAGGAGGGCTGACAGATCCAGATCCCAGGCCAGCTCAAGTAATTCTAATAGAACATCATTATTCTTTCTCCTAGACCCATCAACAGAGAATACCATTTCCAACCCCCTCAATGACTTACCCTGCCTCCTTCTCAGATTTATTTCTCATGTCATCTGTACTTTTAAGAGAGATGCTTCTCTTTCTCAATGAACACTTCCATTAGTTTATAAGGAAAAACCCTCTTTGGGAATACCAAATAATTGTGTTCTTTTGTTTTGTTTTAAATTTAATTCACACTGCATGCAGTCTTGTTCATTTACATGTGACATTGTTAATGAAAGAGCATGTTCTCTAGCTGAATAATTTCATGAAAATCACCTATTGTATACTTAAAGCTGCTTAGTTCAAGGATATTGCATGACAGTTAAACTTTTTGGTTTTACTTCATCTAGTGTATATCTTTGAATTATAGAGTTTAAGGGAAACAATAACATAAAACCATCACTGTTGGTTTTTAAGGTGGGAAATATAGAGGCAAACTTGTATCCCCTGTGACTGACATAGAGATGAGAGGGGGCAGTATAGAAAGGAAGATACTGAGTAGGTCAGACATTTGGGACTTAGTACCTGGTAGAAGTATTGGCCAACTTAAGAGCAGGAAAACCACGATTCATAGGTTATACATTTGGTGGATTTGAGGGTGAGAAGATGTGATTGTATTTGTCTATTAATAACATATGAGGGAGGTGATCAGAAGAGAGAAAAGAATAAGCCAGGCATGGTGGAACACGCCTTTAATACGAGCTACTCGTGGACTGAGGCAGGAGGCTCACAAGCCCCAGGCCAGCCTGGGCAACTCAGCGAGAACCTGTCTCAGAATTGTAAAAAGGACTGGGGATGTTGGTCTGTGATAAAGTGTCCTTGGGTTCAATCTCCTGTCCTGCAAACAAAAACAAAAAGAAGAAGGAGGAAAAGAATGTTGGAAATTTGAGGAAAGAGGAAAAGCTATTAGGATTATCATCCAGGAAGAATAGAAAGTAATGCAACTAGGAAAATATAAAAGAATCATCTAAAGTTGAGTGCCAATTTGAGGTTTGGGATAGTGAATTTAAGGAAAGAGCATTAAGCAGTTTTGGGAGGTTTTTATCCTTCTAGGAATTTTAACTGCTCAATTGTGAATGGCGTGTTGGGTTGAACCCATGCTGTTTCCAATGATGGACGAAAGAGGCAAGACAGATAAAAATATTTGTGAGGAATTGATCATCAATTTGCACCCACCACAGAATCTTAAGATGTGGAGTACAAAGAGCACATGATTAGAGTTATTAAAAGATAAGGTCCCTGTGGGTCAAGGGATTACTGGAAAAGTAGGAGCTGGGTTAGTGGTTTTTGTGGTTTTAATCTTTATGCCTTCAATTTGTACATAGTCTAAATTATACTCTAAATAGACAACTGTCCTCAGGACACATGGTGGAGAGTATTGTCTGTGGGCCCATTAGTCAAATTCCCACATCAGGATTTTCATTTAATAGACTATTGCATTAGTCAGTGTTATGGTTTAGATGTCAGACGTCCCCCAAAAGTTCATATGGAAGACAGTGCAACAAAGCTTAGGCAATGCAAGAGATGGCTGGGTTTTAAGAGTGTTCACCTAATCAGTGCATTAATTCTCTGATAGGAATTAACTGGATGATAACTGAGGCAGGTAGGGTGTGGCTGGAGGAAGTGGGTCCCCAGGGACCTAACTTTGGGATATAGATTTAGTCCCTGTAGAGCAGGAGCTGTCTCTGCTTCCTGGTGTGATGTCCTTAGCCACTTTCTCTGCTACAATTTTCCACCATGATGTCGTACCTCACCTGGATCCCCAAGGAATGGAACTGGATGTCTGTGGATTGAGACCTCTGAAACTGTAAGCCCTGAAACCAAAACAGTCAGCTTTTTTGCCACTGTGACTAAAATACCTGATAACAACAACTTAGAGAGGGAAAATTTAGTTAGAGCTCATGGTTTCAGATATTCAGTCCACAGACAACTGATTTCATTGCTATGGGACCAAAGTGAGGCAGAACATCGTGGCAGAACGGCCCCCTCAGCTCATGGCAGTTGGGAAGCAGAGAGAGGACATGTGAGGAGCCAGGGACAAAATAGAACTCCCAAAACCTTGCCCTCAGTGATCTACTTCCTCCCCATGTGCCTACAGTTACTCCCCAGTCGTCCATTCAAATTAGTAATCCACCAAATGGATTAATCCATTGATCAGGTTACACTTTTCATAACAATATCGTTTCACCTCTGATCATTGCCACAATTGCCTAACATAGGAGCTTTTGGGGGGGAACATTAAAGATTCAAACCATAACAGCTATGTTAGTACTTGGATGATGATAGAAGATTTTTATTGCTTTTATTCAATTTGGGGTTATCAACTGACAATGAAAAAAGAGAAAAAAAGCTCAGTTCAGGCTGGGGATGTGGCTCAAGCAGTAACGCACTTGCCTGGCATGCATGGGGTACTGGGTTCAATCCTCAGCACCACATTAAAAAAAAATAATAAAGGTGTTGTGTCTACCAAAAACTAAAAAATAAATATTAAAAAATTCTCTCTCTCTCTTCTCTCTCTCTTTAAAAATAAAAATAAAAACTCAGCTCTTTTTTTTAATGTTTTTTTACTCTAAAACTGTCCCTTTTTAAAATTTATTTTTCAAATTTTATAACTTACCAATGAATCACAAATAAGGGTGAAAATTAATATTTAGTTCTCTAGAAATAAAAATTTAAAAGGAAATTACATTCATTGTGGAAAATTCAGAGAGTTTAAGAAAACATTTTTTTAAAACCCTATCCTCCAGATACAAATGCCTTTCCATTTTTAGGCATATTTTTAATAGTTTATGTTACTTTATGGGTTTTTTTTAATGGTTGCAAGATATTTGTATTGATTTTTAAAATAAATGAAATTATTAGTTTCTTATGATACAGTTTAGATTCTTTTCACTTTTATGATATGAATAACTTTGAAATGCACTCCAGCAAGATACTATCAAACTGTAGGTGTACCAATTGAGACGACCATGACCTATCATGCTAAGGCTTAGTTTGAAGCAATGTTTCCATTTCAGAATGTTCCAGAACTATCTGGAAGAAAGTACCATTAGGAGTACTTTGGATACCTGGAAGAGAAAAAGAATCTTCTTATCTAATTTTTACTTCTTTATCTTTTTCATCAAGCCCTTTCATTACTCGAGTAGCTGAACCAATGTGTGGAGGTTCCAAGTTGGAAAAGTTCCTATAAGCTACCATTTTATTCACTGTATCACCTAAGATTATTCATTTCACTCAGGATTTTGAAGTTAACATAGAGATTATCTTAGATCTCAAATATATGATCTGCTTTCTTTCTCTTGTTACCCCTTAAAAATGAAAACAATGGCTAGTTTTTTACTGTCAATGACAGAGTACTTAGTTCTAGTTTATGAAATACAGATTTTTTTTTGTTTTTGGTAGTCTCGTTTGAGAATAACTGACAAAAGTTCCTGAGGAAATAGGTATCAAAGTTACATAATTCATTTTTTCCAGTGTACTCTAACATTTCTTAAATCTAAAGGTGTGAAAGACATGGTTACAGAAAACAAATACATGTGCATGGTTCTGTGTTAGAAAATGTCATGCTTCTTGATGTGTCAGTCATGGATTATCTCAAACAAAGATGGATTTTCCTTCTTTTATGTGTTTACATTGTTTCAACGAGGCTATCTACTAAAGGTTTGTGACATTCTTCTTTTGACAATGAATGGAAATCTAAATTTCTTTTGGACACTTTCACAATTGTATGAGTTAATACTAGCCCTTTTAAATCCTTATACACAAGAAAAGTAGAGTTGGAAGTAAAATGGTATTTTGATGATAACTAGAAAAGAAAAATGATATGAACAGGGTTATAAATGGTGCTGAATAATTTAGACAGAGAAAGATGGCAAACTGTTACCTATACTGGAAGTGTTTTATGCATACCATTTTTGATTTTGCTTTTGGTTGAGTTATTGCTTCTTGGTATTTTTGAAAGACAGCATAAGATATTTGGTTTTGATTTGTTTTCTGAAAGATAAGATATAAAGTGCAAACTCATCAGATTTATATGAGAAGGGATGCAAGCCAGTTATAGTCTTCTATATTGGTATTATTTATTCTTTGGCAAGAACTAGCTTGGGTATTGTCAGCATTTTAGAAAACTACCTCATAAGTGCAGCCTTCTTCACAAAGCAAAAGATACCAAGTACAGCTGTTTAAGAAATGTAAGTTTAGTGGGCTGGCTTCACTGCAGTACCCAGACCAATTATGGCATATTATGTAAATGAGATGTTAGAGAATTTCTCCCAAATCATGGTTACCTATTGGATTGATTATTTACTTATTTGTGTATTTAGGTCCTAAAGTCTTGTGCATGCTATTTAAGCTCTTCCACTGGGCTGTACTCCCAACCCCCTACTGATAAGAGTGTTCCTGCTATTTTATTGATTAAACTAAAAGTGCCCTTTTGGTCTAAATTTAAGGAAATTATTCATTGAGTCCTAATGACTTTCAATACCCATTGAGACATGTGGTTTTGTTTTTATTCCCATTTACTAACCAGGAAATAGAGGCACAACAATTCATGCAACTTGCCCAGGATCACAGCTAACAAATGATAGAGTAGGATTTTAAACTCTAATTCTAGACAGTGTAACCTTGAGTCTGTTTCCTTGTGGGTTCCAATGTTCTTCATGGATGCTCCGTACAGTAATGGCAAACCCTCTTCCAGAAGATGAATGTGAATATTACCTTTGTATGTGATACTTTTTGTTGATTATGAAGAGAGTGTTACAAGAAATTTGAACAGGTTTGGAGAATCAACCGTTAGCAAAAAAAAAAAAAAAAAAATCATAATGAAAGAGTCTAGGGAGATGTACAAAGCCAGAACTGTGTTATGGGCTTGCCTAAATTATAGGAAATAAGGAGGAAATGGGTCAAAGAACTTTCTATTCTTGACTTGTCTGCATAACTTACTCACAATTCAAAAATATGGCCTGTTTAAGAATAGGAAGGGACTTAAAAAGTAAAGCTGTAACCCTTTGCAATTTTTTTTTTTTAGCCTTTAAGAGGACATAAAAGGAAATCATTGGGCAGAGAGTTTATAGGTTTTGAAAGCAAAAAAATTTAAAAAGCAAAGGGAACCCTTTCAAGGACTTTTGATGTAGATCTTTGATTTATGAGAAGCTGTTGGGTAGGTCTCTTGATCATCTGACCAAGACTTAGACCTTGAAGGTATCAGCAATCTCATTGCCCTTTTCTATATTATAGAATGAAATAAACTCTTAGATGAACCATAGGGACATTTTATTTGGTATTTTGGTGCTGGGGATTGAACCTAGGGCCTCGTGCGTGGTAAGCAAACACTCAGATGTCCGTGAGCTGCATTCCCAACCTCATTAGGGATATTTTAAAGAAAACCAAAGGAGCCACTAGGATGACGGTCCTATCCAAAATTAAATATTACAAACGTAGGAGTTGGATAAGTATCTCATGACAAATGATGTGAGTATTTTGTAGTATCTTCAAAAGCTACAGATCAGCAGCTTTCATGAAGTCGAAATGATGGATGCAGCTCTCAGGTATTTAAGGGGGTAGCTATCAGTGTAGAGATTGGATTAAAAAAGACATGGGGGGCATGCCTTCATGAAATTCCAGTTAAGGAAGGAATGGAAAAGCCATTCTGACTTAAGGTAGGAGGAAACCCAGCATGCTGAACAGAGAGCTACTTGAATAGCTGAGACAGGAACAAGAATGTCACACCAAAGCAGGGGATGGCATCGGGCCAAGGAGGAACACAAAGCAGCAGCAGAAGCGGAAAGTCGGAGAAGCTCAAACAGGAAATGAGAAGCAACTCTCAAAACACATCAAGGGAAACATTCCTTAAATACATCAGAAACAACAGGACAGGCAAATGTAGTTTCTCTGCTAAGCAGAAGAGGGATTTGGTTTTAAATGACGTCTGTAGGTCAGTTTGTCTATTTTTTTGCCCTGCAAAAGCAAAACATCTTTGTTTTAAAGGAATCTGGTAGTACTGACTGGGAATTGGAAGAATTCACAAAATTATTAGAAGAACTGGCAAAGAGATGGTTTTAGCAGACAGTTTGTATTAATGTCTGTAAGTCTCAGTGACTTATCCATGAGGATACTGGAATACTTGTTTTGAATGATAACCTCACAGTGCACCAGTCAAAGAGAGAATATAGAACCTAGGAAAGGAGCAACATGCCATTTCTATGTAATATGGAATGAAGAATAGCCTTGAAATGACAAATTTGAAAAACTTTTATGACCTAGAAGAAAATGTGGTGGTGGTAGTGGGGAAGAGTAACATTTATCAAGTAGGTATGTATCATCTATTTCCAAAATTGATTTGGAAATACTTTGCAGGCTGGTAGGTAGCAGCTATTACCAATGTGGTCTGAAAGACATCAGAGCTTGTCAAAAAAAAGTGCAGTTTCTCTCTCTCTCTCTCTGTGACAGAATGGCGGCCTATAGATTGTGGGAAGTGAACAGTGCAATTTAGTTTGATTTTAGAAATGCTGCTAAATCTGGGCCACAAGTCACACCTATCAGACCCCAAATAAATTATTATTTTTCACTACACAGCTCCTCAAGGGGCTCCCTCATTGGAGAATATTGAAATAATGTTTAAAATTAGGAGTTAATGGTCATAATGGAGTGGATAAAAGGGGTCATATCAACAAATGCTGTATAATTAGTAGTAGCTCCAGGACTTATTGAAAATGTCCAATAATCAGCAAGATATGCAGGAAACATAGAAAATGACTAGATTGGTGGCAGATGTAGGGGGAGATTTATCATTGGTCAAAATGATTGTGGTCATTGAAATACATGGTTGAAAACCGAGTAGTAGATGGTAATATCAAGGGCAGAAGCAGGGACTCTAATAGAGTACCTATCTTTTGTGTGAGGAATCTGAATGAGTGAATGAATGAATGAATGAATGAATGAATGAATGTTTGAAAGGAATACAATTTGAGACAATCTGATAGTGGTTTTTTTTTTCCCTTTTTCTTTTTTCCAAAAGTAGTATTGAGTTGTTTTTTTTTTTTTTTTTTTTTTTTGTTGTTGTTGTTGTTGTTGAGTCCTTTCTGGACCAGCTTAGAGACCAGCTACACTCTAAGTAGAGTTAAGAGAAGACCTTGTTAGTCTATAGCTCAAAATCACCATATGACTTCCAAGGTCAAGGAACAAAACACATTGTACTAAGCACAGGCTGCAGCCTAAGTGAAGCAAGGATCTAGTCTTAGCTCCACAATGGAGTGATTGTGGATTCTGAAAAAGCCTTGAAGATAGTTAAAAGGTTGGGAAAAATAAGACTTCCAGCCCAAGCGAAACTTTGGTGTGGAAGAATGTTGAGAGATAAGTTGTTCATGCTAAGTATGCAAAGAACTCCTAAAAGCACATTGGTGACAGCTGTTCTGCTTTTCTTTTGATGACAAAGAGGGCAAAGGCTTAACTGCATAAAGGATTTGAAATAGATTTAAAAGAAGATAGTCTGTTCCTAAACATTGAGATAAGTTAGTGAGGGAAAATGTGTGCTTCCTTCTAAGGAATCTTTAAAATTATAAGTAATATTTTTTTGTGTGTGTGTGGAGGAATACATGTTGTGTATTTATGAAATGTTTGAATTTGGACTAAAAAATCATGGAGATGAACCTTCTTATGTCTTTCAACTACATGTCAAAATTTGTATTTGTTTTGAAGGACTTAATCTGTACGAAAGTTTTAATTGGCACTTTTCTTCTTCCTACCACAACTGTGTGCTCAGCTCTTTTCTAATTGCCATGTAACTCCTTCACAGTAATCTGTGGACTTTTATTATATATGCTAGGTTAATTAGCAATCTCCTTGGGGCCTCTCAGCTCTGTAAATGTGTGTGTGTGTGTGTGTGTGTGTGTGTGTGTGTGTTGCTTGGGATTGAACCCAGGGCCTTGTGCACGCAAGGCAAGCACTCTACCAACTAAGCTATATCTCTAGCCCCTATAAATAGACCATTTCTATCCTGCTCATCATTGTAATTCCAGGTCCAACACAGTATCTGGCACATAGTTGTAACATTGGGAAAATGAATGAAGGACATTGAAAGAAGTGTGGCACAGAAGGCTGAAGGTTTAAAAGTTTGTCATTTTAGGAATTATTTAAACAGACTAGATGGTCACTGAAATGTATTTCCGGATATTTGTCATGTTCTTCAAGGCTTACGACTGCTGGAAATACAAGTCATTTGAACCTAAGAGCTCCATCTCTAACCATCTCCCTTTGAAATCTAAGTGAAATTCATATAAAAACTTGTATGTGGATGTTCACAGTGGTGATATGCATAATGACCAAGAAATGGAAACTCAGATGTCCATCAGCTGATGAATTTGATAGACAAAATGTGGTATGTGTAAACAGTGGTACTGTTATGACATGGATTAATCTTGAAAACATTATGCAGTGTGAACTAAGCCAGTCTCAGAGGACCACTTATTATGATTCTGTTTATAAGAAACGTCCAGAACAGACACATCCAGAGATGCAAGGTAGACTGGTAGTTGCCGAGGGTCAGAAAAGTTAGGAGGAAAGAGGGAGTAACTGCCAGTATGTCTGCTAAAAACATTCCGCAATAGATTGCCAAGATGGCACAACCCTGTGAATAGCCTAAAAGCTACTGAATTATGCACTTTACGTTGGTACATTAGGGGTCACCTGGCACCACGGTGACACATCTCTGGCAAGAAAAGAACACAAATATCATGAAGTTGAGACAGCTCAAAATTCTATTTTTTCCTATTTTCCAGATTTGCCTTTGACTAACCTATGCTTAAGGATTACATTAGGAAAACATGTTTTCTATAAAACAAGCCTTGTGATAACTACCATTTCCCCTTAAAATGTGTGCAGACCTCCGAATCTTGCACTTCACATGATAAGTATTAAGTGCCTTTTTCTGTGTCTATCTTGCCCTTCCCAACATGAACTAACCTATATCCCTAAGTCCTGTGATTCCATCCTGGTCATGGCTGTGTCTGTGGTGATTTGCCCAAGACTTGATAGGAGGACCACAGGTGTGTGCTGCATTATCTGTATTTAGATATGAAGGCCTGGAAAGATTTGTTTAAAGAAAGAGTGTAAACTGTCTGTGAGCTTAACAGAGTTGCTTGCTAAAGAAAGGATTTTTAAAAAATTAATATTCAAATGACTTTCAATGAGAGTGCCAAGACCACTCTTGGGGTTAGAATGGTGTCTTTAACAAATGTTCTTGGAAAAACTGGATATCTATATGCAAAAGAATAAAGTTGGATCCTTACCTTAACACTGTATGCACAAATAGACTCAAAATGTAATATCTAAAACTGTAAAACTCTTAGGGGAAAATGGGGAAAGTTTCATGATACTAAGTTTACAGTGGTTTTCTGGGTATGACACCAAAGCACAAGCAACATAGTGAGGTATGGTGGTGCACACTTGTAATCCCAGGGGTTGGGAGACTGAGGCAGGAGGATGGCAAGTTCAAAGCCAGACTCAGCAACTTAGCAAGGCCCTCAGCAACATAGTGAGACCCTGTCTCAAAATAAAAAATAAAAAGGGATGGGAATTGGCTCAGTGGTGATGCTCCTCTGGGTTCAATCTCTGGTAACAAACAACAAAAAACAGAGTTCTGGGGATGCATGGTGGTGATGGTTGTATAATAGTATGAATGTACTTAAGGCCATTGAATTATACATATAAAAATAAAGTGGTGAATTTTATGTTATATATTTTTTAAACCACAATAAAAAATTATTGTTTTTAAATAAAGGTATTTACTTGTGTAGATAGAATTGGCTAAAAAAGTTCATCCCAGCCTAACTATCCTCAATTGCTGCTTCTAGACCACAGCCAAAGGAAGCATTTCCTTACCTTCATTGTCTAACAGCTTGTCCTTCAGATTACTGAGAGAACCAAACAATAATTTACAAAATTTTCAATAGTACTGAAAACACTTTTGAAAAACCTGGAGCTGAGCATGTGTCAATGGGCCAAACTCTATGAGATTTTACAATATTGTGTTTGGTATTGTTATTGGTGATTTACCAATTTTCATACTAATTATTTGAAATAGCACCTTAAAAATATATTTATAGCTGGGAGTGGTGGCACATGCCTTTAATCCCAGAGGCTCGGGAGGCTGAGGCAGGAAGATCGTGAGTTCAAAGCCAGCCTCGGCAAAAATGAGGTGCTAAGCAACTCAGTGAGACCCTGTCTCTAAATAAAATACAAAATAGGGCTGGGGATGTGGCTCAGTGGTCAAGTGCCCCTGAGTTCAATCCCCGGTACCTCCCAAATAGAGACATATATATTATACTACATATGTAGTATATATATATTTTTTAATAGAAATTTTATCTTTGAAAGATATTACTGTCTCATAAGCAGTTTCATAGTAAAACCTGAAGACTCCCTGATAATGATGGAATACAAGTTTGGTGCTTCAAAAGGGGTCTGAAAAATGGTTGCTGGAACAAGTGATTTCTTCTGTGACATGTGGCTTGGCCATCTTAGGTTGGATTCCTGTACATACCTCACTTCATGAAAGCATGACAAATAGTGTTTTGTTAGTCTGCACATTTAGCTTTAGACTGTTCCCTCAACATTTTGCCAATAATACATGGGACGTTGTAATCTCTCAAAATGTTTTCTAAATTAAGCCTGCATCTGTAGTCTGGAAGGCAACCAACAAGTGTTCTGTCTGGTGTGTGCCTCCATGTCCTACCAGCCTTCCCCTTGAGTCTTTTTTTTTGCCAGAAATTCTGAGTAATCTATATCCTGATAGGTACTCTAAAGAGGTTGGAAGAGCTATTCTATTCTCAAAGCCCTGATAGAGAATCCTCACCTATATGTATGCAGTCATCCTTGTGTGTCTGTGAATCCCTCATCCATAGGTTCAACCAACTGTGGATTAAAATTATTCAGAAAAAACTCCACCTGTACTGAACACATACATAATTTTTTTTCTTATTATTCCCCAAACAATACAATCTACTAGCCATTTACTTAGCATTTACACTGCATTATGCATTGTGAGTCATCTGAGATGATTTAATGTGTATTAGAGGCTGTGTATAGGCTATATGCAAACACCATGCCATTTTTGGTAAGAAACTTGAGCACCTGTGAATTTTGGTATTTCTGGGATTCTGGACTCAATCCAATGTAGACATCAAGGAATGATTGTACTTTAGGAGTTCCCTGGTATCTGGATATGGCTTTTGCTTGTCCTCTGCAGAATACCAAAAATCCCTTTATGGGGGATCTTGACCTTAATCAACCCTCTCAGTCCTAGCCTCTCAATCCTGAAGGTTGACATATAAATGGCCCTAAAATGAATAACATCAATTCCCCCTTACTTTTGGAGGACTGACAGACAGTCCCCCAGGTCCTATAGCAATTAGACAACCTGGAGAGAGCCTCATGAAAGTATTCATGCATCCAAGCTGGACTGGATTTAATCCTTTAAAAAAAGCAGCTTGTCAACTTTTTAAGAAGCTGAGCATATTTTACAATTCTGACCTTGACACCCAAGGAATGCCTCTCTGTCTAACCTAAAACTTGTTTGAAATAGATTTGTTTTGCACATAATACGAATTTATTTTTTCCTCAATCTAGAATTAACACATTTTCCTTTAAAATGATTGTCAGATGGAGTCATTTTAAGTTTATTTCCTTCAGTTCTTTTCTTGTGACTAAAAATTCTAGACAGAATCAATTCCCCTAATATAGATGATTCTTAAGAAAGCATAATTTCAGCTGGGTGCATTGGCGCATACCTGTAATCCCAAGGATTTGGGAGGCCAAGGCAGGATGATTACAAGTTCAAGACCGGTCTCGGCAATTTAGCGAGACCTTGTCTCAGAATAAAAATTGAAAGGACTGTGGATGTGGCTTGGAGGTAAAGCACCCCTGGGTTCAATCTGCAGTACCAGTACATACACACATACATACATAAAAACATAATTTCATTTTAACAGAATTATGTTCAAACTGTTTTATAGGAGGATATATAAATATATATTAAAAGCAAATTCAGGAATAAATTTCATTTAGATGGGGAAGGAAAACTTTGAGTCAAACTGACTCACATTAAAATCCCACCAATATTTTTTAAAAAATATTTTTTTATCTGTAGATGTTCACAATATCTTTATTTTTTTATGTGGTGTTGAGAATTGAACCCAGTGACTCACACATGCTAGGCAAGTACTCTACCACCAAGCCACAACCCCATCCCCTAAATCCTACCAATATGTTTAAGCAAGATTTTGAACCTTGGTTTCCTAATCTGTAAAACTGACACATCATATTTCTCTTAGTGTTAATATGTGGATTGCATAAACCCTACACATAGAAGAATCTGATAAGTATCTTGTACACATAGCAACTTTTCAAATAATGATCTCTTCTTCATTCCATCTTCTCTCTTTTTTTCTGTTTACCTCCTTGCACAGTTAATGTTATAAATTTTTACTTTTTTTTGTGTGTGTGAAGCTGTGGATTAAAGCCAGGGCCTTGCACATTGCTAGGCAAGCATTGTACCACTGAACTAGATCCCTAGCCCTTGGACATATCTCTTTTTTAAAAAAATTGTTTTAATTAGTTACACATGACAGTACAATGACCTTGACATATCATACATTTGAATCAAATGGGATATAGTATCTCATTTTTCTGAGTATACGGGTTCCAGAATCACATTAGTCATGCAGTCACATATATATATATATATATATATATATATATATATATATATATATATATATATACACAGTAATAACAATGTCTGCTTCTCTTTATATCAGCACAGAAAATGTTTTACCTTTGGGTCATAATCATTGCACATCAATCATTTAATATATTTTTTTTTCTTTTGGACATTGCCGGCCAGCCAGTTTTTGACCATTTAAGTCGATCTTCATTTATAAATGTAGTTCATTAGTTCTTATTTAATTTCAATCTACAGAAAATTAGCCTTCTAAATCGAAGGAAGTCCCATGCCATCCTTTGTAAATGATTTACTTTCTTAGTGTCAGCTTCCCTTGTTGGGCTCTTGGCCTTAACTTTATAAGGACCTGTTCAATCACTGAGTTCGGGATCCAGTGACCTCAAAAGTGTAGTAGTAGTCAGGAATTATAGTATTTGTCTAATAAATACTATGGGCCAGGAATCAGGCCAAGTACTTCACATACATTTTCACATTTAATCTGCACAACTCTCCAGTGGGCATCATTAGCACTATTTTATAATAAGAGAGGAAATTAAGACCCGAAGAAGTTGGTTAATTCACTGGATAGCATTCTAAGAAGGTTCTGGGCCAGTGTGGCACCTGGGCCTCTTTGAGATGTTTAGTATTTTCCACAATTGAATTCTATCTAGGAGTGAATGATCCAGGGGTGATGATATGGGAGACACCCTTTAGCATAAGGAACTTTAATATCCTCCAAAGCCAACGTTAAAGGCTGACTCACAGATGGATTCCCACTTTCCTCTGACTCCATCTTCTCTCCCTCTCTCCCTTGCTTTTTTAACATGTGTAGTAAATATCGCTAATTCCAAGGATGTAGAGAGCCATGTTGTCAAAGAGAAGGTGTGCTGCAGGCCGTGTGGTTCTGTGTGGAAGGAGAGGCTTATCTCACCACCTAACTGGAACTTGAGCCCAGGACATTTGGGGTCAGGTAGGAGAATGGCTGAAAGAACTGGCCAACTTGGCCCCTTTTTGTAGGGGAGTGTCAATTGGACGCTGCGCTGCTATAACTTCTGTCATCTTCTGGTTAGTGCGTGGGACTTCCTTCTTCATCTCCTACCCCTCTCTCCTCCCTCCACCACCATCTTTTCCCTTACCCATGTAGCATCTGTCCCATCACAAGACTGATGCCAGGCAAGCCTCCTCTGGCTCAAACAGAATGATCCATTGTGAAGGTTACTCTTGGAAGTTTTCTTTTCCTTTAAACTGCCACAAAAGGAATGATCCAGACACTGCCTTATAAAGTCAAGTTCAGCACCCACCACCCTGCCACCTATTTAGTGCAATGCACTTTCCTTCTAATAGATTAACCTCATAAGGAATTCTTTCTTTCTTTTGTCCCTTCCTTCCTTCTTTTTATTTATTTATTTATTTTTCTTTTTGTTTTTTTGCAGTACTTTGGGTGGAACACAGGGCCTCCGGCATGCTAGGCAAGTGGTCTACTGCTGAGTGACCTCCCTGGCCCTTTTTATTTATTTTTTAAATTTTGAAACAGGATTAGCAGATGTGTGTCGCCACACCCAGCTGGAAATTATTTTCAAATAAACAGAAATAACCTCAGCATACTATCTAGCCTTCTAATGGATCAGAATATATTTTGAGAGAAAGACTGTGTGTGTATGTGGGTGCGTGTGCGTGAAATGTGTCTTACAAAGGCTTTGTGGAGATAGTACCCAGTCATGTAATCCTAAGAAATGCAAATCCCCTTTTCTGATTGCTTCACTCTTTCCTGGAGATACCACCTATTGCTCAAAAGGCTGCCAAATCCATATGGACTGCAGCTCTTGTTAACCTGTTTTGACTCCTGCTGAAATAACCATCACAGTGCAAAAGAAAAAATCTAGAGATACATTATCCCTGGGCTAACATGGGACTCAGTGCCCCAGCTTGCAAATAAACTTTTTCTAAAATTTCTTTCTAGAAGCATGCCACAGTTGTTTGTGATAGGATTTCCTTTTCCTTGTCTTTTGTATGTTAGCAGAATCTTCACAAGTTGAGCATCCCTAACTCCAAAATCCAAGTTTCAATGTTCCAAAATCCAAAACTTTTTTTTAGCATTGTTGTGAATCACAAGTGGATAATTGCACACCTGACCTCATGTGACAGGTCACAGTCAAAATGCAGACATAGTAAAAATATAAAAATTACCTTTAGACTCTGTGTATAAATTGTATAGGAAATATGAGTTTTTTGTTTAGATTAAGATTTCATCCCCAAGATATCTCATTAGGTCTATGTAAATATTCCAATTAAAAAAAATCCAAAATCTGAAACACTCCTGGTCTCAAGAATTTCAGATCAGAGGTGCTCAAACTGTGTTAAACCTCTCCTTGAGATGGCAATCCCAGAAGTCAGCTGGAGAATTGTCCTGTTAAGATGATTCCTTCTCATCCATCCCTAAAAAGAGATCTCATAAATTGTTTTTATTTAAACCAGATGTTTTGTTAATCTCTATCTGGAATTGAGTTCTCCTTTTGCGTTTCTTTTCCATAGAGTCTTGATGTATTATTTCATTACTTTCACCTCTAGGTGAGTACAGTCTGTCCTCCTACAGTATCCAAGGGGGTTGGTTCCAGGACCCCTGCGGATTCTAAAATCTGTAGATGTTCCAGTCCATTATATAATATGGCATAGTATTTGCATATTACCTATGCACTTCCTCTGTGTGCTTTAAGTCATTTCTAGATTACTTATAATACCTAATACAATGCAAAAGCTATGTAAGCAGTTGTTATGCAATGTTGTTTAGGGAATAATGACAAGAAAAGAAGTCTGTGCATACCCACTACAGACATCGTTTTTTCCCAAGTGTTTTCCATCTGCAGTTGTTAAACTCTATGGATGTGGAATCTGGGTACAGAGGATCCACTTGCAGCATTCCCCTTTCTGAAACCAGCATTCCTGGGAAAACTTTATCAAGTTCAATGAGAAAAACAAAATGTATTTTCTTTGACACTTTATGTCATGTCCTATAGCTCCTTTAATATTTATTTTCATGAACTGAAGATGTAGTTTAGAGTTCCTTGACATGGTTTTTTTGGACACAGAGCATGTAACTGGCATGGAGAGTTCTGCAGTTTCTGTGCCAGCTGCTAATTGGTGACTTTACCCAAGGCATTTAACTTTTTCTACTCCATGCTCTTAAATGTGGAAGCTGAAATGGATGTTCTTAAAAATTCCTTTTAGCTTTGACATTCCAGGACTTTGAAAAAAGATGCTTGCATAGACTAGGAATATCCTATTTCTTCCTGAAGTATTGTTATAAAGCATTCTTTATAACAATCAATGCTTGAAAAGAGTGCTGATATACAGATCTTGGATGAATAATTAAAATTGAAGGAAATCTTACCAGACTGTCTTTGTTAGCATGAATTATGATTGAAGGCAGAACACATTCCACATAGACATTGTAGTACCTGGTGAGCTATGTGTAGAAGAAATACATGGAAGCCCATGGTCACAGAGGGCAACTGTCACAAACATCAGTTCAGATGTGGAGAAAAAGACACTTGAGAAACAATTTTCATTAAGTCTAAGCATTTTGATTACAGATATATTCCTTATATACTTAATCAATTTAGTAGAGGACTGGCCACAGAAAATATACTAGGGGGCAGGAAAAGTGGACTAATATTTTAAATCAAAATTTTAAATGTAATAGATGTAGTTTACATGGGTCAATCTCAAATATATATTCAAATAAGCTAACACTTACAAAACCAAAAGCTCTTACACACAATTTTCAATCCTTTCTAAAAGTAACCATTGTTAATAGTTTCTTGTAAGAGCCTTTCCTAAAATAGCATTTGTATATCTCAGTAGGCAGATGCATAACGCATTTAGATAAATTATCATAATGTACACATTCTTTTCACTTGATGCATCTTCAAGGTATTCAACATCAGTTCATACGATGTTATTCAGTTTTTAATAATTATATTGTTTGCCACCATGTTAATTATCACTATTGATTAAATCAGTCTCCTATACAACTTAGGAGATCATTTCTCTTGTTTCCACTTTTCTCAAACTGCAGCTCCTGTGTTCTGCCTTTATTCTTCTTAGGAAGGTGAAACTGCCTTAGACATCTCTTCATATTTCCCTCTGGGTTTCTCCTAGCTATTATATACTTAGGGGAAAATCCTAAAATCAATTGATTATTAAAAATGTTTATGAATTTAACCAGAAAGGTTGTAACAATGTAGACATCCCTGCAACATGTAAGATTTATAGTTCATTGTTACTAACCCTGCATATCAAATTTTTTAAAGTTTCACTTGCCTAATGAGTGAAAAAAAAATTGTTCTGATTTAGATTTTTAAAATCATTTATGTATTAAAGTATATTTTTATATGTTAGTTGATTTTGTGTTTGTATGCAGTTCTAGTTTGTGTTTTTGCCCATTTTTCATTGGAAAACTACTCTCTTTTGTATTCCTTTGGCAAGATCACTTCATAAATCAAGGAATTAACTTTTTACTACACTTGATGTAAATATTTTTCCAGTTTGTATTTTGATTTTGTTTGTGAGGAGTTTCGCCTGAGAAATTTAAATTTTTCGTATAATCAAATTTAGATATCTTTTATATTTCTGTTGTTGGAGTGTATTTTTAGAAAGGTCTTCCCCTGTTCCAATATTATATATTTAAAAATTATGTTTTATTCTAACCCTGTTAGTGGTTAACATTCCTTGGCTGTAGTATTTAATCCACCTGAAGTTTATTTTGAGGTGAGTGTCTGATAGGGAACCAGCTTTCTTTCTTTTTCCTGTTGGCTGGTCACCTGTGCCACTACCACTGACTGAATAATTATTTTTTTTTCCACTGATTTAAAATGTCTCTCTATATGAGATCCAACTTTCTGCTCACGTTGGAGAGTATTTCCAAGCCCTGTATTTGTTTCCACGGAACTGCTATTTCCTTCTGTAATTCTAATTTGTTGGAGTTACTGTATTTTTAGTTATGAGTCAAACTAAAGGAAGGAAGATTAGCCATTGTTCTTCTCTACTTACTGTTTTGGGGTTACTTCATCCAAAGACCTTGTTGTTCCAGTTTTTTCTAGGAACATCAGAACTAATAATGCTCATGATGACATTACAAGAAGTAACTTTGCCATTGTAGTAAGCTGAAGAAGACTGTATATTCAAAATTAAAAATAAGATGATGTTTAAAATTGCATCTAGAAAGTATTTTTAAATGTCTTATTTAGAAATCTCACTTCTGGGATAATGTTCAATAAATAAGATATTACTGTACCTTATTCATGCACACATTTGTAGGCAATCAGCCAGAGAAGTGTTAGTATTTCTTATGCTGCATCTTTTAGTATGTGGCACATCAAATAGAGTTATGGGTTGCCCTGATCTGACTGATTTCATATAAAGGTCTTGGTTCTGGCAGCAGTTAGGACAGATTCATTCTTGGAGGTAAATCTTCTTGCAGCAGGAAGCTGAGGTTTTGGGGTAGATTCCAAGAGTCAGTTCTGATCTTATTGTTGGGGAATGTAGAAACCTAAAGCCTTTCTTTAGTTAATAATGTGAATAGTGAAGGATTTTTTTTTCCTCCCTGAGCTGATTGGGTATTTTCCAAAAGAGAACAATCTTTTAATAACAGGGATGTAACTTCTCTCTACACAGATCTATACTTAAACATGGTCAGAGAATGGTCCTTGCTGTAAAATATCCTTATTTGTACATGTAAAAGTCCAAGGGAGAGACCTTACTATTTATACATGGAGAAAATAAATGATTTCTTCTCTGTCTTCCATATGTTTAATGGTAGAATTGTGTCTTGGCTCCTGAGTTAAAACAGACCATGGATTCAGTGAGTTGATACGATTAAGAACTGTTCCTATCTCAGAATCACCTCTGCAGTGTCTCTCAGAGAATCCAATACCAGCTGTCCAGGTGGCAAACCTATCTTAAGTCGTTTGGGCAGTTGGTTGTTTCTTTTCAGTTGAGCAAATAGAACAGAAGTGCTCCTTCCTCCCAGCCCCCAGCCAGAGAAACAATCTGGGGGTTTGAAAAAAGGTCTTTACAATATATTCTATTACCTTGACTTTTCAATAAGAAAAATACTTTTCTCAGTCCAACTGTATCAAGCACAAGGATTCCTTCACTGACAATCAGCACTGAAAATGAACTTTATTTTCCTTTCAGCACACACAAAAAAAGAGCTGTGAGAAGCTGCGTCAGACTACACATGAGGGACAGCTATCATTCTTGAGTTTTCTTCAGCATTGAGCACACAGTTGTCCACTTGAATAGAAATGGGACAATACTTGTCTTTAAATGGCCACTATCCCCAATAAAAAAGGTAGCAGGGACTTGTCTTTATATGGCCATCGTCCCCAATAAAACCTCAGTGTACCTCAGTGAGCCTGTCCAAAGGGCATCTGTATATAGTCCAGCATTAAAGTAAGAACATGGGTAAATATCTCAAAGAACCAGAAAATACCAAAGGGACCATTAGGCTAAATGAAATGTGTCCATGATCGTCACTCAAATTTGACATGAGTCCAGGGACAGTCCCCTCTAGAGACAGCTATTAAGATAAGATGGAATTTTGTCTAAATATAAAAGCAAGGAATAGCCCCTGCAATACAAATGATATGCTAGGAATAATTTTTCCTTTGAGCTTTCCTTGTTTTCTTAGAATCTCTAGAGAAACTTGGGCAATGAGCTGTTCTCTTTAGTACACTTTTTTTCTCTTATATATTTTGATGGTTGACAGTATTTTAAAAATTGTGGTAAAATGCACATAACATAAAAATTTCCATCTTAATCATTTTGAAGGGTACACTGTAGGAGTGTTAATTATACAGACATTGATATGCATCCAATTTCCAGAACCTTCTTATCATTAAATAGCTCTCCATTTCCCCACTGCCCTGAGCAACCAACATTCAACTTTCTGTTTTTCTGAGTTTGACTGACTATTCTAGATAATTCATATGTAAAAATCATATAGTAATTTTTCTGTGATTAATTTACTTTGCTTAACATGATTCCCTTAAGTTTTATCCATGTCGTATTGTAAATCAATATTTCCTTCCTTTTTGAGGCTGAATAATATTTCATTTATTTCTATCCCCTCCTTTAATTACTCATTCATCTGTCAGTGGACATTTGGGTTTGGTTCACTTTTAATCAATAAAATGTACACACATTGTCTATGTCCATGTGGATAAGTCTCAACAAAGCTGTTTTAGAATCTGAAGATACTTCCTAGTTAGAATTTTACTTTTGTACATAACTTTCACTTGGCTTAATAAGGGTAACAGCACATAATAGTAGTCCATAGTTGTTATTTTAAAATAAGTTACAGTGATTGGTCACTAGTCCTGACCCCTCCTATCTCCCTCACTTCAGGTAGACAGGTGCAGGTTCCATCTAGAAGCCAAAGGATGCAGGTGGCAACCACCTGGTGAGGGATGGTTGCTTTCTTGAATTGCTATCCCTCTATCCACATTCATAAAGGTGTTTTTTTCGTGGACATTTAAGACCTCTCATAAGCTAGAGATGTGGGTTTGGTTCCTCAAATACACAGTGTGTAATCTTTCTCACCAGATTTTTAAAAAGGCTCCTCTAGGAAAACAGTCAGAGCTTGGGAAAATGGGACTGGAGGGAACCATTTATATTTTTCACATCCTCTGACCCTGGAGTCCATTCCTTCCTCCATACTTCCTTCACGTTTCTCAGAGAAAGCTAGAAATGGAAACTTAGTACATTTGTTTTTTTACACATGTGCCACCTTTGACCACTCTTGGCTCTGGGTGAGTGGAGATTAGTAGTTGGGATTTTGCCATGCGAAAGCCATAGAGCTTACATCACAGTTTTTATTTTTAAAAAATGTTGTGTTTTCATAGCTGTGGATTACTCTATTGGCATGGGGGAGGGAAAATGAGAAAATAGAGTATGACAGAAATCAGAATAATAATTAAAACAACAGCGTACACACACCCATTTTAAAAATACAACAAAGACCATATCAGTCTTGTGAAGATGTGCGTTGAAGCTTGTTTTAGTCACTCCTGTGACTAAAAGACCCTACAAGAACAATTTTAGAGGAGGAAAAGATTATTTGGGGGGCTCATAATTTCAGAGCCTCAATCCATACATAGCAGGCTCCATTCCTTGAGGCTCAAGGTGAGGCTGAACATCATGGCAGAAGAGTGTGGCAGAGGGAAGCAGGTACATGGTGATCAGGAAGCAGAAGAGAGACTCCACTCAGCATGTGCAAGTGTATACCCCACAGCCACTCCCCCAATGCCCACTTCTCCCAGCCACACACCTGACCTGCCTTCAGTTACCACCCAGTTAATCTCATCAGGTGATTAATTTACTGATTGGGTTAAGGCTCTTACAACCCAATCATCACATGAGCTTTTGGGGGACACCTCACATCCAAACCATAACAAGGACTTTTCTCCTGCCTTTATTTACTGAGGTGTAAATAACAAAGAAAAACTGTGTACAATACAGTCTAGGTATGCAAATTCAATTTGATATATGAGTATCTTGTGAAATGATTATCACAGTCAAGTTAATTAACAAGTGCATCTTTCACATAGTCATCACACTTTGAGTTTTAAGGTAAATAAACAGAACCATATCGGTATGTATATGTCATTGCATATCATTTCTTGCCTTAGGAAAATCACTGAATAACTGAAAGGTAATTATTGACCCAATGAACTTAAATTACAATTATCCATATCCTAAAAGAAATACCAACAATTTTGCTTCTAAAATAGAAGTTACTCTAGTTTGTTCCAGTATAATAAACAACTTATTTTACAACTGTGTATTTAATGGTGAAAGTGTAATTGAAGATAAATTATAAATGAAAATAAAAGCATTGGTATAAGCCTGATATTTAACCAATATGGAAAATAAAAAGCCAATTTTATTAAAATTTATTTGACTCCTATGTACTTTTCAGGAACAACCCTCTGTATAATCTAACATGTACAAATAGCTAGCAATGTTTAAATGCATGTCTAAACTTATCATTGGTGGATGTGGAGGTTTTAAAATGGCTTATCTAGCAAACTGTAGCAAATGGACCCTTTTGCTGGACCTGTGTATAAAAGTCACAGCAGATATTTCTTCCTTTTTACTTGGTACTTTTGGATTGAAAGATCTTTTTAAAAATTATTTTGTGAGCTGCCTGGTGGTGCACACCTGTAATCCCAGCAGCTCGGGAGGTTAAGGCAGGAGGATCATGAGTTCAAAGCCAGCCTCAGCAACTTAGCAAGGCCATGAACAACTCAGTGAAATCCTGTTTCTAAATAAAAATACAAAAAAGGTCTGAGGATGTGGCTCGGTGGTTAAGCATCCCCTGGTTCAATCCCCAGTGCCACCCCCCACCCAAAATAATTTTGTGGCTTTGGTAAAAGTTACTTGAAAGAAAATTATTAAATTATTTAACAAATAGTACATTAGTGAGATGTTGGGGGGTGGGGGAAGAAGGAACACTGTACAAATGTCAGGAAAGCCCATCACCTGCACATTCCATAGGATCTTGTACATAATGAAAACCAGAAAAATCTAGGTTGAGAGCAGAACTGAAGAATAAGCAGAATAAATTTTCATACCCATTCTTTGGGCTGTGATTTTACTGCAAAGCAGTTTTCATACTGGGGAGAAACTTAAGGACTTACCTAGAGGCGATGATACTCTGAGCAAGTACCCGTACCTACAGTGCAGGCCCATGCATTCAAAAGGAACTAGGATCTGCTGTTTTTGTAGGAGGTTGAATTGATTGTCAGTGGATGCATATTCACCTAGTGATCTTATTTGTAAAGGACATGTAACAGCCAGAATCAGCCAACGTATAATACAAAATACCATCCCACTAACTGCATCCTGTATATTCTGTAATATTTTTGAGTAGAGATTGGAGAATGAGCAACATAAAGGTATTTGTTGAGCTCTGACTGACTATGTGCCAGACACTGACATTATTTCATTTATTCCTGACTGCATTCTGGAGAAGGCACATGGTCATATTTCCATTTCACAGCTGAGAAGGTTGAGACTTTTTTTTTTCTGGTAGACCATGCATTTAGGATGGTCTGTTCCCAAAGCAGTTCCTTTGCAAAATACCTTCCCCATGCCTGGACATGGGCACCAGACACGGGCACAGGGAGACTTCTTAGACTGTGAGGTTGTTCTCTGTGTAGGGCGATGGCATTGTCAACATTGGCATGTGCATGCCAGTGACTGAAAGCTGTTAGTGAAAACAAGTAACTTGCTGAATGCATCAAACTTCTTTAGATGACAAGAGCTTCGAGGAGAAATAAAGTACAGAAATGATTTTTCTTCTTAAAAAGAATTGACTCTCCCCTGAGTAGAGATCGCTGGCGGGTTCATGGATAATCATGGTCAGCAGAAAAGATATTTAAGCAATAATGAAAAGCTCATGTACTCGGAATGCCTGTAGTGCAGGGAGCTGAAGAGCAGGCCTTTGGGGGACGATGTTGAAAGGAGAGCGAACTGGGGCATGAAAAGAATCCTGGTATTGGAGTGAATGGCAGGTAAAAGAAAATGAGAGATTAAAAGCAGGCACGATGTGAATGTGTGGCTGCTCTTCACCCCTGGGTGAGGTGGTATAAATTGCTTTTGTCTTAGACCCTATCCCCCTAAATAACTTTTTTTAAAAAAAAAGAAAGAAAAGAAAATATTTTTGAGGTAACTCATTACCTTTTGGCTTTAGGCCTAGGAGCCTCCGAAGTTGAAAGTAATTTTATATGCTGCACATGCTTCCTGCTCTTAAAATTGTGACCTGGCTGCTAAACAATTATGACATCAATTTTGAAGGATAGCTTTCTTCCATATCATATAATTCCAGTAGCAGCCATGGGGCAGCCTTTACATGACTGGGGGCAGGGGAGGAAGTCTGATTTAGATTGTGAACTGACCAAAGAAAAGTAATTTAGAGTGACTTTTCTTGTGTGCGAAGATAAGTTTTTATTGTGTCCCCGTTCTGAGACAGTATAAGAGATAACTTATCGGGCCCGATTGCACTCAAATGGTCTTTGTGTTGATTTGATCCTTTTGATGTGTTTTTATGATCAGTTCAGCCAAAAAAGCAGAAGAAGTAATTAAGAAAAAGTCCCCCTTTAGAGAAGAAGCAAGGAAATTATTCTTCCTTTATTTAATTTTTGACATCTGTGGAGAGACACAATAAACTCTTTTACCCATTAGTAGTTGACCTTGAAATAAGACATGTATTTCATCTGTCATATGGAACTGACTCTCAGTCTTATTCTTGTTAGCATGAGGTTAAGTGGTAGAACCAAAGGAATGTCATAAAACAGATTGTCCCTAAATCATTCCCCCTCCATACACTGGAATTAGCTGACTGTACACAGCAGGACAGTGAGTAGGGAAAGCCAAGTGGTGATAAAAAGATAGAACTGATAGTGTCTTAATTGTGTTATTTGCATGGTTCATCATACCTGATGGGCTATTGTATTTCACCCATAACTTTCTTGGGAAGTTAATACATGCCTTATAAATAGATTTTTGGAATCTAATTTTTTAAATCTATTTTTCATTGTTCTAATTGGTTATATGTGACAGTAGAATGCATTTTGACACACCATACATAGATGGAGTAAAACTTCTCATTCTTCTGGTTGTACATGATGTAAAATCACACTGGTCATGTAATTGTATATGTACATAGGGTAATAATGTCCAACTCATTCCATTCTTCCTACCCCTCTACCCCTTCCCTTCCCTTCCCCTCCCTTCAATTCGCTCTGTCTAATCCAACCTATGTCTACTCTTCCCTAACAACTCCCTACACCGCTTATTGTGAATTAGCATCTGCATAGTAAAGAAAACATTTGGCATTTGGTTCTTTAAAATTGTCTTATTTTGATTAGCATGATATTCTCCCCGCTCCATCCATTTAACAGCAAATGCCTTAATTTCATTCTTCTTTATTGATGAGTAATATTCCATTGTGTATATATACTGCAATTTCTTTATCCATTCATCTGTTGAAGGCACTTAAGTTGGTTCCATAGTTTAGCTATTATGAATTGGGCTGCTATAAACACGGATGGCTGCATCTCTGTAGTAGGCGGATTTTAAGTCCTTTGGGTATAAACTAAGGGGCTGATAACTGGGTCAATGGTGGTTCCATTCCAAATTTTCTGAGGAATTTCCACACTGCTTTCTATAGTGTATGGAATCAAACTAAAAAGCTTCTTCACAGCAAAGGAAACAATCTATAACATAAAGAGAGAGCCTACAGAATGGGAGAAAATCTTTACCTTGTGCACCTCAGATAGAGCAATAACCTCCGGGATGTATAAAGAACTCAGAACACTTAACACCAATAAAATAAATAATTTAATCAATACATGGGCAAAGGAACTGAACAGACACTTCACAGAAGAAGAGATACAATCCATCGACAAATATATGAAAAAATGTTCAACATCTCTAGCAAATAAAGAAGTGCAAATTAAAACTACACTGAGATTCCATCTCACTCTAGTCAGAGTGGCAAATTATCAAGAATACAAGCAACAATAAAAGTTGGTGAGAATGTGGGGGGCACACTCATACATTGGTGGTGGGAGTGCAAATTGGTGCAACCAATTAGGAATCTAACTTTTAAAAAGTTCCTATCTGGTTTCCTTTCTTCCCCTCTAAATGTGGATTTTATTTCCTGCACAGGCTTTATTCTTTTCTAGAGCACCTGGCAGTCTTAATGACCAGGCCCCTCACTATCCATTAGTGGTCAGCAGGAATGCCGGTCTCCACTTGGTCACTCAGCTGTGTTTGTGGGTGACCCTTGGCCCATTTGCTTACTGTTCAGTGGCAGGGTTCGAGTCTGGCTAGAGAAAAGGAGCTATAGAACCAGGAAGAATACAGGACTTTTCTCTCTCTGGGTCAAGGAAGAACTTATAAAAAACAATAAAGTGAGGAATAGTCACCTTTTGTACCAATAATTTATTTTCTCAGTTATCCTGCATCTTAATAAATCCCCCTCAAAAAGGTTCTATTAAACTTATTGAGATCCATATAGCTGCTGTTGTATGTCTCCTCTTTTAATGATAGGGCTAGCCCCTGCTTAGCTCATCAGGGAACTCTGGATTTATGGGATACAGCAGGCAAATTGGTATGGCATTTGTGGAACAAGGCAGCTCCTAGTTCACATGAAGTCACCCACGACAGTATCATTGACAAGATACCACTATATCTGCTCACAGGTCTGGCCCTACCATGTGGTCAGTGGCCCAGACAAGAGTTTATATATGTAGATACCTGATAATACAATGGGGAACCCACCAGAGACATCCATTCTGGGCCAAGAATTGCACTTCTGGATGCTCTTTCAAAGGACCACTTGCCCATCTGGCTGTTTTCTCTTTTCCTTGAGTGGCGAATTCTGGGCATCAGATTGGTTGCTCTATGCACTTAATGAAGGCCTGCCTTCCCTCTCTGCCACACTCTTCTCTCCACTGAAGTAGGAAAGAAGTCAAAGGATGCATCAACAACAGAGATAAACATCAGACTGTGCTTCCACCATTAGTAGTTTCAGTTAACTGAAGAACCCCATTATGAATGGGGAGGAGGGATGATTCCCCAAGTCATCCTTTAAAGAGAAGTTGAGGCCATCCAAAGTCTACCTTCTTTCAAGTGTTCATGTGGAATAATCAGGATCACATATCGTTTTTGCATCTACATTTAATAATTGGAAGATTGTGTGTGTGCTTTATGTATAAACTTAAAAATGTTGCTTTACCCTTCTCATAAATGGGTGTGCTGTTCTGCCCGTTGTAAGTAATGGTGGCCAACATGCCATTAAAAAGTAAAATCTCCTTTTTTTTTTAATGCCAAAAAATCAAATGCACTCAGTTTAAATTCTGCTCTTCACTCTGGATTTTAAAGCACTTCATTTGCATCTCAAGGACAATCCCTGTAGGAGGAGGTCAATGTCAAATTAGGAATGGAGGGAGAGTCAAGGTTATTCTTGTGTTGAAAGAGTGAGTTACTGTTCCTAGGGGCATAGAAACTGATGCTGTGCTTTGGTTGATGATATGCAAGTGGGATTTATTAGCTTTGTAAAGGAGGTAGGAGGTCATCATGATACTTGATAAATTAGGAGAGGGGCCAGGGTCAAAAGGAAGGAGACTGCATGCCAGACGTCCCTGCCTAAGAGTTGAATTACCCTGGAGCAAATAATCTCAAAATTATGAGTGACCTTCTCAACTTTGTCCTCAGCCTTCATGCCTGGGAGAGCAAATTAAGGGAGGAAATGTGGCTCTGTAGGGGTTGGGGGGTCGGTGGGGGAGCAATTCCTTGTGGGGTTCTCCAAGGCAGCACTGGGGGATGCAAAGAATGTCGAGCCTTCCCCAAGAGCCCTTCAATGAGTGACCCCGTATCCCTCCCCATCGGCCCCAGACTCACAGCAGCTTCTTGGGACTTCTAAGGGGAAGACGAGACAGGGATATTTCATGCAGAGTTATGTTCTCACCATATGCAAACCCTCATCTCAATGATGTAGTTGTTTTTTTGTTTCCTGAAGTTAGGGTCCCCCACTGCACCCAAGAGGTCCGGAGCCATCTTTCAGAGGAGGAAAAGGGAGACCAGTTCACCCCCATGGTGTTCACCTTCCAGATCTGACTGTGCCTACCAGAGGTTCTAAAGGCCACAAGGAGCAACACGGACAGGTGTTACAGATGGGAACAACAGTGTCTTCCCAATATCCCTTTTGAACCTTATTTATGACAAAACCATATATTTTGTTTGTGAGTGACAATTTCTGTTTTTCTTTTCCTCCTCCAAACATTTCTCATTAGGTTTGTTCTAGTGTGTATTTTCAGTTTCTCTCTCTGGAGTTTTTACTGGAGAGGTATCTACAAAGTTCCACAGGAACCCCTTTCCCCTGGAAAGGCACTTGGTCATCTTCTAAGATGTTTTTCGAAAACCTTTTAAAAGCAGCACACAGGGCACTGCTCATCCTTGTGAGTTGCGGTGACACAGAGCTCCAAAGTTTCATATTGAGGATGGTCAACCTAAGCTGTAAGGTTTTGATATTGCTAAATGGCTCTTTACTCTCTCTTCGTCTAACTCTCCCAGGTTTGCAGTACAAGGCTGTTTGCCTACTCAGAGTCTGTGTTTTCAACTTTTTAAAAAGTTCTCTCAATGTTTCCAGGCAATTAGCAAAGTCTGTGTAGAGTTGAATTGTTATGTGCAGACATTCTATTTTAATTCATTGTAATTAGAGGAATGAGCATTAAACTTCTTTAAGAACTCTTAGAAACCAATCTTCTGATTGCAGAGGATTGAAATCTCCACTTGTTTCATGAATAAAAGATTCAACTGGATATTAAAAATGGCAACCAATAATATTCACCCAGCTAGCAGAATGTATGATGTCCACTCCTGTGACTTCAAAATCATGGTGTAGTTACATAGCTATGTTATATTGTTCTGCCCTCAGATTATCTTCCTAAAATGCAATGTTAAAAACAATAATTTGTAACTATTACTCTCAGTTATGCTGTGTTTTTTATAATGATCACGTTTGATCAGAACAGTTAGCAACCAATATATTTCCTGTTTAAATAATATCCGTCCATTTTCGAGTTTAAGAAATAGCATCACCCCCTTATTGATTGCAATAAGCAGCAAAATGGAACTGTCAAAATTCGTATTTCTGTATGAGGGCATTTTTTTTTCTTTCAGTAAAGCTTATTAGCTTTCAAAGAATATTTTTCAGCCTCCAAATATATTTAGTTATTTCTGGAGGTTAATAGGCCAGAAAGTAGAAGAGAAGGTCAGAGTCCAACATTGAGTTCTGCAGGTGATGCCGGTTGGCGATAGTGGTCAGGTTAGCTGAGCCTAATTCATGATGAATGGGGTCAGGGGAGGTTGCAGCATCATGGACAGGCATGTGGGCCTCTGGAATTCAGGACAGCAAGTCTGATGGCTAGACTCACCTGTGAATGTGGATGCCAGTATCTGCTCCCATGGTTTTCATTGGTGGATATTTTAGTAAGTTTGGCCTGCTATCACAAATACCATAGACTCAGTGGCTTAAACAATAGAAATTTATTTCTCATAGTTCTGGAGACTAGAAGTGCCAGTATCGTCAGGTTCTGGTAAGGGCCCTCTACCTAATTTGCTATATTCATGTGTGACAGAGAGAAAAGTCATCACTCCCTCTCTCTTTCATGAGGACACTAATCCTATGATGAAGGCTCCACACTCAAATGAATTACCTCCCCGTATCTGAGCACCATCACGGTGGGGATTAGGACTCAACTTTTGAATACAGGGGGTACAGACATTCAGTCCATCACATTCATGAACTGAAGCTGAGTGTTAAAGGTCTTTGATCCCTACAGAGGACTGGCCTGGATGTAGCCTGTCCTCAATCTGAAACTTTTTAGGAACCCTTTCTCTTGTACATGTCTTAAGCTTCATATTCACAATAACACAATTGTTTTCATGTTTTTAGGGCATTATAGTTAACAGTGCTTTCATCCAACATATCTCATTTGTGCTTCTCAGTTGCCTTATAAGTAGGTGGGATGATTATTGCCGTTTTGCAGGTATAGAAAGCGAGACTCGGTAGTTTAATGGATCCAATGCAAAGCCTGACATTGGATTAAGTAATTTATTCAAAGTAAAATGCTTAATGAATGCTGACCTAGGTCTTGATCCCGGGCCTTCTGACTTCAGGCTCTCCCATGGAAATCAGCTTTATCAGAGGACCATGGAGCTGGGGGTCCTTTACTTTAGGCCTGGCCTCATAATAACTCTGGGAGGGAGACCTCTGTTGCACCCAGGTGTTTTAGGGGGCATTCTGTGTCTCGAGCAATTCAAAGCTAAAATTTGTCATAAAGATTTCATCCACCTCTGCATTTGAATGTAAAAGGAAATCCAGGGCTCAGACATGCATAAATTACATGGAGTTCAAGGGGGAGCCTGGATAAGAACCGGGTCTGTGGCTCTAGTGCTCTCTGGACCCCGGAGCTGTGCCTCTCCCTCTGAGAGACGTGTCAGCAGTCATTCCACTGATGTCCTCCTATCAGCCATTGTGGAAACTTCCAGAGGGAATGTTGTGTGAAGTAGCCCCTCCCTCCACACTACAGTTGGAAGAAGGCAGGGTGCCTGTAGATGTCCCTCAGCTAGTTGCCTGTGCCAGGCACAGAGTGAATCATCGTCTCACTTCTGGTACACGTTGATCAGGATCTTTAAGGTTCTAGACTTTGAACCTGTTTTCTGTGGGAGGAAAAGGGAAATCGACATATGTTTCTGATGGGCTTCAATAAACAATCCTAGGTCTTATTCTACCTCTTTCCTACTAAAATTATTACCTGTAGCCAGTCCTCTAGCATGAGAAGCAGCTCCTAAAGTCAGCCCCCTTGGGACTATAGTCTAAGCAAGTATTCTGTGGCACCTGCCATCCCTACCGAAAAGCATAATTCCCAGCAGCCCAGCTCACCCACATAAAGCTGTTGAAGCAAGAACAGATGCTTTACAAAGCCCTTGTAATAATGAGGGGGAATAGAAACCTGGGGTTGGCGAAGTTTTTTTCCTCCCCTTAAGGGATTCTGAGTGTTTTGGTTCAACTTCAGTGTTCCAGGGGAGGGGAAAGAGGAGGGTTTTGATGAAAACTGAAGAGAAGTCCTGCCAAACAGAAATTCCATATCAGATGGATATTTTCCCCCTTTCAAGAAGGTATCAGAGTGGCCAAGAAGCCAGAAAGTGTGGGAGAGTCGGGAGATAGAATGCTCTGGATGGAGCCGCACCATTAGGGCCTAGAAGTAAGGTTGGTGGTGAGATGCACAGCAATGTTGGTTTGGATCCAGGTCTTTGGAGCCTATAGTCCTGCTCAAGCTGCTGGCACAACTACCTGGGGCACAGATCTGAAGTCCTCAGACTTAAAAGATAGTTTATTAACAAAAGGTAAGCCTTAGCTGGGTGTGATGGCATACTTCTTTAATCCCAGCAGCTCCAGAGGCTGAGACAGGAGGATTGCAAGTTCAAGGCCAGACTCAGCAACTTAGAGGGACCCTAAGCAACTTATCAAAAACTTGTCTCAAAATGAAAAAATATATAGATAAAAAGGTATGTGGCTCATTTGAAAAGCACCACTGGGCTCTCTTTACCCAAGTGCTAAAAAAAAAAAAAAAAAAAAAAGATAAGTGCTCAAATCATGCAGGCTTCATAAAAACCAAGACTCCCAAGGGCCATTGCCTCCTTCCAGGTGTTCATTCATTCATTCTGTCAGTAAAGACTGAGTACTGAAGATACCTCTGCCTTCCTAAGGCTTATGGTGGTGGTGGGAGGGGAAAAGCAAATAAATGCAATATATTAAGTTTGCATCACTGTAATGATATACCCAAGATTAGCTGTGAAGAGAAGAGTTTATTTAGGTTACTTTGGGAGCATGGTGCCCACATCAGCTCAGTTCTTGAGAGCCTCACGACCTGTTGGGACACGTGATTGCATTGCCTGGAAATAGAGAGAACTGGGTGGGGCCAAACCAAACTCAGACTTTCTAATCAACCTCCACAGGGGAACTACCAAGATGTTCTATGAGAACCACCTCCCAGGGAACTTCTGTCAGGGGGCCTCCCAAAGGTTCTACCATTTTGTAATAGCGCCACCCTTGGGACCAAGACTTCAATCACAGTGGACTGTCTATTGACAATCAAACCATAGTATCCATCTATCATGGGTAGAGTTCTCAAGGGATTGATCTTCCCAATGTCCTAAAGAGGAAGTTCTAAGAATATCTGTTACCTTTGCAGAGATGACCTGGGCTATCTCTTCCTAGATACTCGAACGTGGAGACACTTCCAACTCACCTCCCTTCCATTCCTATCTTCCTTAATAGGGAATATAGGAGCTTAGGAAAGAACTTGATAAAGAGTTAGCCAATGTGTTTTTTACTAATACCACCTTTGTCTGCATGAAAATATTAACTATTTCAAATTTCTTGAAAATATATTTTGCATCATTTTAGTCTCATACTCAAGGAGTTAAAAAAAAGCGTGCATATTGAGACACAGAATTGAAAATAAAGGACCAAGGTTAATATTACAACTTAACAGCTATTGTGGCATGAATTGTTTAATCAGAACAATAGCCGGACACAGTGGCAGGACCATTATGAAAACTGGCTGAAGGTCCACCCTGTGTATGACACATGTATTTTGCAGTCTGTTTTTGTGAGGAGTGGCAAGGTCGTAGAAGTAATTGTGAAATACCTCAGAACCACTACTGTGAAAGCCAGCACCATATTATATGCAGAAGTATACATGATATTTTTGTTCTTTTAAAAGATCAGGTTCCTTTACTTGGACTCATGAGAACAGGAGCTCAGAGAGTTGCCTTGGTCACGTTCTGCCGAAGAGCAGGGATGACCATAATACCTACCAGGCTCTTCCTAGATCAAGTACTGCCTTGGATTCTATCCACTGGCTTTTGCATTTTTTCATAAATTTTCTATTTCATAAACCAAGCTGTAATCTAAACATTATTACCTTAGGGATAAGGAGGAAAACAGTCAAGGTAACGTGCCCAAGGTCTCACAGGCATGCAGTGTTGAAATTAAGGTTCAAGTCTAATTCTGCCTCTTCTAAAAGTTATCCTCTCAACCACTATCCTACATTTACTATAGGATTACTTAGAATTCCTAAGGTTTCTTAGAAAACTTGAAATTCTTAGGATTACAGATTCTTAGGATATCTGCCCTGAACTCTTTTAAATTTTTTTTAAATTTTATTTTATTGCTTCTTATTAATTATACATGACAGTAGAACTCTTTTTACTTTTGTTGCGGAAATCAACTCTCACTTCCATCATTGGTGTTAATTATACAGTTTATCCACTGTAGTTTTTTCACAAACCTACCTTTTCTGTTTGTCTGCCGTTTAGAGTCTTAATACTAATTTTAACATTATCATTATAGTAATTACAAATGTTAGCATGACTTACTGAGTCTCACAAGGCCATATGTATTTATTTATTTATTGTATTGGGGGTTGAACCCAAGGTGCTTAACCTCTGAACCAGCCCTTTAAAATAAAATATTCTAGGGGGCTAGGAATATAGCTCTGTTGATAGAGTGCTTGCCTCACATGAACAAGGCCCTTGGTTCAATTTCCAGAAACACACACACACACACACACACACACACACACAAGAAATTCTGTTTAGAGACAGAGTCTCTCTAAGTTGCTTTAGGGCTTCACAAAGTTGCTGAGGCTCACTTTGAACTTGTGGTCCTCCTGCCTCAGCCTCCCAAGCCACTTAAGGCTACATAATTTTATTCCATCTTTACTCTTTAAAATGTTTTTAAAAGGAATTATATTACGATTGGATTTCTTAATTGGATAACTTTTTTTTATTAACCCTAAAGAGCCTGAAATTGCTGCGGTGCCCCAATCAAACCATAGCATCTGGTGTATCAGATAGATTATAATCTATTAAATCTGTCAGGCTTGCGGAAATCAACTCTCACTTCCATCATTGGTGTTAATTATACAGTTTATCCACTGTAGTTTTTTCACAAACAGGTAGCCTACAGTCAGGGTGAGTTTAGACCAGGGCCCTAAGACATATCGAAGAGGCCCAAGATGACCCAAAGCCAGCAGTGGGGAGGTGTCTTGTTTCCTCCAAGTCTGGGATTCCAGCTGCTTCCTTCCATCAGGCAGGAGACTGTACTGCTCTTGCCAAGTTCAGGGCACCCCCTCGTGGTGCAACTGTTACATGATCGATGTGAGAAAACAGGGAGAGCAGGCTGAAAAATAACAAGGAGCCTATCCCTTTAGATAGATCTTCCAATTCTCCCATTTTGAAAGCCCCCAAGTGAATAAGATCTCACCTCCTTTTGTCTTAAACTCTTTTGTAGCTATTTATATCATATTCGATACTATTTTTTTTAGAAGTAGAAATATCGGAAAATCAAGCACAAATAATTTGAGCACAAATCCTAGGTGATTTTTAAAAAATAATTTTTTGTATATTTTTTTCAATTACCAGAGTAACACATACAATTCAGAAAGAATAAAGAGGAGAGACATTTACAATCCCTTGACCCATGCAGGATACCTCTATTAGTATTTTGGTGTATCCTTCTGCTATTTTTTTCCCTAGGCATAAAGCCTCAAAGAAAACCAAAAGCACATGTCATATTTTCTGACATGGTTTTCTCCACTTAATTATATATGTGAGCTTCTTTCAGTGTTGCAGGGTCAGCTGCTTCATCATTGCTAGTGGTTGCTGGTTCTGTTAGTTCTGGGGTGTGTACACACCACTCTACACAAACACAACACCGAGCATGGCTCCTTGTGGATTATTGTGGATTATTTCTTTAGGATCAGTTGCTACAAATAGAATGGCTGAATCAAAAGAACAAGCATAAGTTTTGGTATCATTGGTTCATTTTTAAAAGTATTTTTGATTAAAAAAAAAGTTTTGAAAAACTTCAAATTCCTATCATTTGCATTCCTAGTGTGTGCCAGGAATTGGTTGCATAGTGTTCTGCATGCCTCAATCTCATTTAATCTGCCCAACAACCTGTTGTTTTCTATTGTTATTCCTATATTCCAGATGAGGAGAGTCAAGTTTGAGGAAATTAAATAGCTATACTGTGACTTCAAAAGCAGAGAGAAAGTGAGTTTTCCAAAGCTGGATAAAAATAACATTTTATATTCCTTGAATCTTGAACCAACTGGAAACTAATACTGAAAATTTTCCACTGGTAAATTAGAAAACAAGTGTGTTGGACTATAAAAGAAAAGAAGAAAGAACGAAAGTATTTTTCCATATTCTGGGTTTAGGAACGTGAAAAAAAAAATCTAAGCAAAATGTCTGGCAATTAGGTTTCAGGTTAGAAGATGATGTGGGGTCCAACACACCGATCACTATATCATTACATGTCTAGAGGACTTTTAATAAAGAGGTATTTGCCCTGATTCTTATCATTTTGCCATAAATGGATTTTATTTAATCATAGTCGAACTGGTTAAGTGACTCCCAAAGAGTCAAAAGCCGACTTTCTCTAAATCTGCCAGAAATCTTCAATTTCTGAATAAAACCAAAACTTAACCTTTAAGACTTAACCTTTTAAAATTTTAGCACTCTCCAAAATTCTTTACAGTTTACCTCTCGTTGATGCTCACTAGAGACCTACGTGTCATTTTCGCCACTTTTACCAGTACTTTTTAAAATGATGAGACAAACTCAGAAATAGGCATAGCAAAGAAGAAAAATAAATACGACTCATCACTCAAGCCCTAATAAACATTGTATAGGTGTTGTTCATTCTTGATTCTCTCTGCTACATATGCATTTTGAGCATTTACCCAATATTTGCCATTCCTGACCAACTCATCTTAGGCTCTTGGGCATTGTCTTTATCTCAGGAAAGAAACTTTGAGGTCTGGGGATGCAGCTCAAGGGTATAGTGCTTGCCTACCAGGCACGAGACTCTGGGCTCAATCCCCAGAAGCAAGGTAGGCAGGAAGGAAACTTGGGGTCTCTTTTCTTTCCTGCCACACTCAGCCTTTCAAAGAGATCTCAGGTATAATTCGGAAACACCTATAGTTTCTTTTACCATTTTCCTCTATGATAGCCTTTGAGCTTATTAGACCTCTTAGAAAGAATAAACATCCTCTGTTTAATTTTTAGGGTTTTGTTGTTGTGGTGGTGGTTGTTGTTTTGGTTTTGGTATCAGTTGTTCTGTTTTGTTTTTGCAGCATTTACTATTTCCTTGAGAGGGTATTTTGTGCTTTTCTGGTTAACATTTCCTTAATCCTTAATATAACCTCTTTATATTCACTGGGCTGTTTGGTTATCATTATAATTGATAACAAGTAGTTTTATCAGAGATAACTTCTTTTCCACCGCACTTACAGTTGTAAGAACAATCTATTTTCTAGTCAAAGTCACAGACTTCTAAGTTCTACACACTTGATTGAGTTTGTGTTATGGGAGAAACCTGTTAAAAATCCAGTTTTCTTTCTCTGCTGTCTGACTGTTGAGCTTAACACTTTTTCCACACAAGGGTAACCTATGGGGAAGCAAACATAGTTTTATGAGCTTCCTTTTGTCATCTTGAGAAAAATTGACTGTGGTTACGGAAAATAAATGTTCTTTGGCCTCACATTCTGCAGCTTAGGATCCATTCCATCTTCTAGGAAGAGCTTCCCGTTCCAACACGCCTTGGATCCTTCCCTGCTCTGCTCCTGGGAGATTCTGCTGGCCTCCTTGACCTCACTCACTATTATGGTTTGGATGTGAGATGTCCCCCCCCCCCCGAAAAGCTCACATTTGAGACAATGTAAGAAAATTTAGAGGAGGAATGGATTATGAGAGCCTTAATCCAAACAGTGGATTAATCTGCTGGTGAGATATGAGTGGAAACTGAAGGCAGGTAGGGTATGGATGGAGAAGGTGGGTCACTGAGGGGTGAGCCTTTGGTATATATATTTTGTATCTGGCAAGTGGAGTCTCTCTCTACTCACTAAACATCACGTGAGCCACTTCCCTCTACCACACTCTTCCGCCATGATGTTAGCCCCTAGAAAGGAGCCTGCTGTCTATGGATTGAGAACTCTGAAACTGTAAGCTCCAAAATAAACTTTTCCTCCTCTAAAACTGTTCTGGTCAGGTCTTTTAGTCACAGAAGTGAAAAAGCTGACTAAAATCATCAGCCAAGGTAAGAGACACAACCAGTAGAATGGGTTTATGACAAAGTTTGGAGCCTTTGTTTCTCTGGCCCCTATTTTCTAGACTTTCAGGTGATATTTACCTAAAGCAATTGCTTTAGCCACTTTCCTTTTCCAGAGTATTCTCCCTTTCTCTCAGTATTCCATTATCTTTTTTCCAAGTTCCTCTGATGAGAGTCCCCTTGCAGAGAGAGAGGTTGGGGTCTCCTTCAACCCTTCCCATTTCTGGCCATCTCTGTGGCCCCTGCCCAACGCACACCATCTCCTTGTAATGGAATCTGTGATTTCCTGTGCCCTTTCTCTTCTTGTCTACCCACAAAATCTCTTCAAATCTATCATCCTGTTTTCATCTTACACTTTTATGTATCATGTACCTAGAGGGCTTTCTTATTTGTGGTCTACTTCAAGATATTTCTTTCATAGTTGGTGAAGACCATAAACTTAGGAGCAGAGAATTGGAAGGCCCTACAGCAACCCTGGCCTTTCTAGGGAGAATATATTCACCAAACTAAGGACTTTTATGAGATCAGTCTCGATAATAGTTCTTCTAGGGGAGTTACTTCTTTTTCTTCTTAAAGGTTCTATCAAGTTCTTTTATGTTTTTTAAGCTCTAAATGCATTTAGGGTAAAATGTTTTAGTACAGTTCTTATTTGGAGACCTGTCTTTTGCCTTTTGGGCCTTTGAGCACAGCTACCGTGATATTTGAATTTTCTTTTTCTCTGAGTGATTTGTGTCTCATATGTATGCATTTGGGTTCTAAAAAAATGTAAAGTTTATCAGCAATAAATGCACACATGTAAAATAGGTGTGTAGATGTATGTATATTTTATGTATATAAAATGGCAATATGCATCATGGATATTACGTCATTCAATTATGATGGTATTTCAAGGCTCTTATCTGTTGGCATATGGATATATCTGAGTGCATGTGTAATAACATGTGGCTAGGACTTGGGGGTGCAAGAAGCAGTCATTCTTGCATGAGGCTTGTGAAAATTTTTCTCTTTTTAAGACACAAAAATATGTTTCTACTATATTTTTTTAAATTAAGTCATTGAAAAATTAACCAATAGGATAAAAGAAAAATAAAATATTTAAGAACTAGCGCAACAAAAGCCATAAACTGAAGGCAGACCCCAGGACAATATTAGCACTCGTGCTCTGAATTTTTATGCTGATTTAATCCTACACATATTTACCCTGGCAATGGCACACAGTTTGACAATGTGTAGGCAGAGGCCACTGCACTCACAGACCTGCTGCGAGTAGAACAACTCAATGGTCAGTGTCCCAGTGACCAGTGCCGATCAAGATGACAGCCTTAGGCCTCACCAAATTGCATTCTGACTAAGAAAGGCATTTCATTTGGGATGGGCAGGCTCTGGTAAGTCCTCTGTAGTCCTAGGGCAACATAGGGTTAATGTGACTTCTTCTCAAATGACACAAGGTGAATTCAGATGTGTCTGTAGCAGGATATTTTGGTGAAAACACATTGCTACTCAGGGCTCGCTTTTAGTATTTCTTTCTAAAATATGTGGTTTAACTGTCACAATTTTTTTCTTTCTTTGGGGGGGGAGGAGGTAACAATATTTTTATCAAGAATGAATAGATGGTCCATTTGCTCAAGTTATTCTTTTTCCTCTTCACATTTTCACCCCTTTTCTTTTCTATTTTTTTTTCTTTCTCTCCTGGTCCACAGGCTTTGCAGTGCATGCTGATCTCTCTTCAGGCAGAACTTGACATTCAAAGGTACTTGATGAAAATTGAATCATCTCAGCGAGTTAGTACTCTACCTTTTCTTTTTCTGCATCCAGTTGCGCCTCCTCCTGTGCCTTTTCACTCTGCCATGTGTGCCATTCTAATCCGTGTCAGTGACTAAACCAGCTTCCTCTGCTGTCCCCTGTTGACCCCAAGCCCTGATTCAAATCCTTCCAAGCCCAGTGCTTGGCAGCACTCTGACCCATGTGCTGTTAAATGGTGAGAGTTGATATTGGAATGAACGTTCATTGCATGCTTGCTTCAAAATGTTTAATATGCTTTCCACAAATTGGTTTGTGGAATCAGTGGCATGGCAACAGCAAGTCAGGGGTCTTTGCACAATCATGTGCAAGGTAGTCTTCTATAATGAGAGACGCCCATCCTTGCCCACTACAAGGAAGAATATTCATAGAAGGAGAACAGAAGCGTGCATGCTTCTCACAATCCCAGAGCAGAATTACTCTTCCAGCTCTACCACCTCCAATATTGGGTCCAGATCATTTTACTGACGTACATTTTAATAATGATAATGGTGCAAATAAACACATTTCTCTAGAATGGACAATGTGTTGGGCACTGTTCTAAGAACTTTATAAGTATTAACTTCTCACAGCAACTCTTAGGAGCAGGTATACTGTGATCCCCATTTTACAAATTAGGAAACTAAAGCAGATGACTTGCCTAATGCCACACAGCTAGTTAGTGACTGGTATCTGACTCTAGGAAGTCTGACCCCAGAAGTTGATTATGAACAGATTATTTACCCAAAAACCTCAGGGCCTTCTATAAACATAGTTGTCCACCTCCTTTTTGTCCTCTAAACATGGAGTTTTTCCACTGTTCCCTGAGCATGCATGTATCAGAGCCCTGAGTCTTTTGGGGGAGGCCCAAATGCACTGTGCTTAGGAAATGTCTAGCCATCTGGCCTTTGTACAAAGGGAGCTCCTTCCCTCTTGGTCAGTTTTCAGTGACCACACTGACCTCTTCACCTTCCTTTTTTAAATAACTGGTCTCTTTGATTTTTTTTTTCTTTTTTGGAATGACAAGCTCAAATTAGAAAGTTCCTTCTCAAAACAAATAAGTATGACAGCTAAATTTGTGCTAAACAGACCAACAAGGATCATTTCAAACCCTATAGCACCCTAATTCTGAGAGGTATTTGTTCTTATCTTTTCTACGAGTTCTTAAATGTATTCACAGTTTCTCTAATCCACATGAAATAGAGGAATCTTTACAGTTTCTTTGCACAAGCACCATGCACTGAGTAGAAACGCAGAAGTAGGAAAGAATGCCCTGGTAAGCCCGTTCCTACAACTTTACACCCTGCCATTAACTGCTTTTCCTACTCTCTGAATAGAGATTTGATAGGATGATGTGGAATTTTCCATCATAAATAGTAGAGAGTCTGGGATCCCCTCCCATATTTCTTTTTTTTTTTTTCCCCTGCTGGGGATTGAACCCAGGGTCCTGCACCCGTTAAGCACATACTCTACCACTGAGCAGCTGCCCCCTCAATCCCTTCCCTTATTCTTTTTCTTATGATTGAAACAAATAAGTCCTTAGTACTGAGTTTTCTTTCCTCCTTTTTTAACCTGTTGGCAAATAATTGGATGTCAGAGAACTCTCTCAAACTTTCATCTGCATTCATAGACAAGTTATAATAGTGATTTTCAGAGATGAATAGGATGAAGGCCAAGGTTGGAAACTGAAGACATTCCATTCTCCAACTGAGTAAATGAGTCACTCTTGGGTCCTCTGTGGGTGTCAATTCTCTGCGGTGAATTTGGGAGTGACCATTTACCAATCTCAGGAGACCAAAACAGAGGTGCAATGGACCCCTTATGGCAATGGCTGCATCCTTCTAATCTCACGTGGGATCCCATAAGCCATGAGACGCACCAGTATGGCAGGAAACTGAGTGGCCTAGAACCACTTTAATGTGAGTGACACTAGATAAAGGTAGCTAAATGTTTTGTATCCCTCTTTGTTGTCCTGTGCATTTTTATTCAAATTATTCTCAACTCTTTCAAATAGATATTCTGATTACCTTCTTTATTCTTTACAGTGCTGGGGACCAAACTCAGGACTTTACCCCAGAAAAGCAAGGGCTCTACCGTTGAGCTGCACCCCCAATCTCTCTGAATATTTTATTAAAGTAAGAATTGAGGTTCTGAAAAGTTTTATGTGGGTCATGCCACCAGTACACGGCATTATTGGAAGCCGTGTTCCATACAATAACAGGATAAGAGCAGTTAAGTCCTTTCATTCTTAATCTTGTCTTCTGCCCATGTCTTCTAACCCTGAGACATTTTACCATGACAAGATTAGAGGAAGAAAATAACTTTTTTGGCCCAGAAAACTACTCAGAACTACACAATTTACAATGTGTATGTGTGTATGTTCCTATGAAATTGGGCAGGTGGTGTGCATGTGTGTGTGAGCACATGTGTACATTTTGAGTTTGAAGGTAAAAGCAAATTCTATTCCCGGGATGTATGGTGAGGTTCTGGCCATAGCACTTAAAACTCAATGAGACTTGGGTGCCCAGTAGTAGAGTCTCTGGGCCATCTCCACGTGGCCTTCTCCACCGTGGGATAGTGAGGACATAGTAACATCTCCCATAATGCTGTTCATGTCCTTGCTGAGGTTGGGACCTTTCCCAATGGGTAAATCCTCACTGGTTTCACAACAGTGCAGTTAAGCCCTATGGTACCACCCAGGGCAGGGAAGCCTGAGGCTTCAGGGGTGGGATTGATAAGGGCTTTTGTTCAGAGGTCTTCTAAGTGTGGGTTTAGCACCATGTGTTATGCTGCTTGTATTGTATTTGAAATATCAAAGCCTGCAAGCAGGTCCCTTTCCTTTCATCACTGTAATAACAGCCATCCTCACACAGCCACCTTTTATCCCGAAGCCTTTTAAAGCACATTCCTGACGCTGAATTCCAAAGGCATCTGCAGCCTGCTCAGATGTCATCCAATGAGAACTGTGGGAGCCAACGCCTGTTCAACATTTTGCTTGTTTATAAGGTATACCTTGCTTGTTTCAGAAAGAGACAAAGGAAGGAATCTATTAATTGATTGCTTGATTCAAAGCAATGTGCTCTAAAGTGACATCCCCACTAAGGTGAACACAACAAAAAAATCAAAGGGGAAGCCTTGTGGGAGGAGGAAGCCAATTTACAAATACAGGTACTAGGATTTTCTTGAACGTTAAATTTAGCTTCAAGATTCCAGATATGTGCCATACTCTACATGATTCTTATTATATGGCAAATTAAGACTTATGACCCCTTCAGGCAGCAAAACATTTTCATTGTCTTAAATTCTAAAAGAACTGCTGTTTGCTCATGCCTTCATGAAAGGGACATGGACCAACATCATAGGCAGAATCAACAAGTAAACGGTATTCTTCATTTAGACTTTTATTTTGTATCAGCAAAATGAAAGAGGAAAACATATCACTAAATAACAATTGTACCTGAGTGAATGTCTGAAAGGGGTGGGGCTGAGTTAGTGAAATCCAGATGTGGAACTTGCTGATAACAGAACTTTCTAACTTAGTGGAAGGAGACTAAAGAGACAGGCTGAGAGTGAGGGCTGATCTTCTTTAAGTAGCCTTTATCTCATGCTGGCTTTGGGGAGGAGTCAAAAAGCAGGAGTAATTTCAGAGAACAGCCTGTGTTACAGGTAGACCACCAGGTAGACAGATGTCAGGTTGACATCTAATCCTAAGAGTTGGAAGGGCTACCGTGCATTCAGACCAGGTGAGGTGCCCATGTCCAGTCTGCAGTGAAACAGACTCAAACAGCAACTCTAGGCAGAACCAAACCTCTTAGAGCAAAAAAGGAGAGTCATTGTCAGCTGCATGCCACAAAGGGGTTAAAAAGTAGAAAAATAGTCAAGAGAGCATAGAAAATTGCTAAAATTCCAAGTTTACCTGGAGTCAAATTTTAAAGGCCTTAAAATTAAGTTGTCGTAATGACATTAGCACTAGAGATGTGAAAGTCTGTTCTCTTTAAGAGGGGAAGTGCAATCTGCATGTCCACAGTTGATTTGCTGGCTTTGATTCTTCTTTCCTAACTGCATCTTTTTTTGAAATTGGAAGCTCTGGGTTCCTGCCAAATTTTGCATGGCATGAAAGTGAGAATGTTTCCTTCCTGTGTTTTCCCTATGCATTTATGCCCTCATTTCGAGGATCATCTCTCTAAGGACAAGCCCTTTAACCTGGAATCCAGTTGTACAGAATGCACAGAAAAGATGGTATAAATACCTGCAGGTGACCACAGACAGAAATCCTCTGGATCCTATCCTGTGGAAGTCTTCCCTTCCCCTAATCTACTGTTTAAAAATATCTTGCTTTTTCAGTAATTCTCTAATATATGAAAGCAGTATATTCTCACTTTGGAGAAATGAAGGAAAAATGCTACTCATGATAACCACCATCCAAAGAAAACCAATGCTAATGTTTGGATATATTGCTTTCATTTTCTAAATTACACAGAAACATTCCTTTAAAATACCTTCAGTATGATTGCATAGTATTCCAGGGAAGGAATACACTGTAATTTACTAACCAGCCTTGGAAGGTTTTTCTAGATTTATTTATTTTATTAAAGATGTCATATGTAGAGATTTGCTCTCTGCCACTCAAGTGCAGAATATATTAATTTTCCTAAATCAAAATAATCTGGCTTGGCTTCAGCAGTTATTGAGAAATTTCATTCTCCTCATATTTAAGGGAAATACTGCTCTCTCATTTGGGGTTGTAAAGAAATCCTGAGGAGGTTGACTTTTCCAGTAAATCTGGGTAAGGGATGTTGAGTCTCCCAGGATTCATAGTCAATGTCTCCCATGCAGTCTGTTTGCAGACAGGTGCACGGGGATCTTTGCCATATCTTTTCCTAGGCTTGAGAACCTGGTTTCAGCCACTTTCAGCATGCCACACAGCCTTGGTCCCAGTTAGAGTAATTCTCTGCAAAGGGAATCCAGGTCTCCGAGGTTGGAAGAACACCCTCAGTATCACCACCACTGACCACAGAACTACCATCTTCCTCTCAACTCTGAAAAGTCATTCCCTCTCCTCTTCCTTCCAAAAGTAACTTCCCTCCCATCCAGATTCATTTTCCAGATTCCTTTACCTTCTAAGCCCAAACTAGGGAGAGGATTTTCAGGGTGGCTTCCGTAACATGAGGACACCCTCCACTCCTCCTCTTGGAAAGACCATAGCACTCAAAAGCATGGAGGTTTTCCAAGGAGGTTGGAGGTAGGAGTAGAAGTCCCATAAATTTTGTTTGTTTCTAAAAATAGGACAAGATAAATTAATACTATCTCAAAAGAGGAATCTAACATACAAATTATACTCTAGTAGGAGTATGTTTGTATTGCGAATGTTACTTTAAAAGATGAGGAACACCCTTTTCTGCACAGAGGTGTTCTTGACATTTGTTGGCTGGTGTCTTTGCGTGGTGAGATAGGCACACAAAGTGGGGTCCACTTGGCACAGAGCCATGGGTAGCTCACCACACCCATGCCTGTGGCTGGCTCTAGACAGGCCGTCAATGGACAGTGAGTACCTGGCATTGCAGGCAGGTTTTACATCCTTCTGATCTGATCGTGAAATAATGCATCCAGGGAAGGAAACCGTAAAAGCAATAGGCATGGTTGGCTCAGCTGCTGAATCGTCTGATTTGACTCCAGACCAAACATGGTTGTTTTCACAGGTGAAAATCATGAAAAATGTCTGGATACACTTCTGGTGGAAGAGGGAGGAAAGCATTGAAATATTAGCCTTGAAGAACAAGGTCTAAACTAAGTTTATCAAGGATAATTCATCAAAATACATCCTAGAAAAAGTGTCCCCCCCCCCCCCCCCCGTGGGGAAGGAAAACGCTAATTTCAAAACTCAACTTAAGGTAGGAGAATCTCAGGTGTGCAGAGTTAAAAGTTGGCATTACAGTGAGGGTTTGGGCCTACAGACCTTCCTCTTTATAAGGCCCAGAAGTTTCTCTAATAAACCTGGCATATGTTTCTCCAAACTGCCAACACGAAGGACCCAGAAATACACAAAAATTTTGTATGACTTTATTTCTTGCTCTTGATTAACCACAAGACTCTTTCCTGCGTGTGCCCAATTTTGCTTTTTTTTTTTATTAATAAAAATGACAGCTGATTGATTCTCCTCTACTACCATTCTTCAGAGTCTTCAAAAGTTACAAGACTTGGGCTGAGGATATAGCTCAGCTGGTAGAGAGCTTGCCTCCCATGCATAAGGCCCTGGATTCAATCCACAGCACACCACACACACACACACACACACACACACACACACACACACAAAAGTTACAACACTATAACAAAACTATAGTTCTTTCTTTCTTCCAGATGTATCACAGTTTTCACATCCACTTCTCATCATTAGAACCGTGGATGCCCTCAGTCCATTTCCCAGATTAACCATCATCATAAGAATGGTGCTGGGGATAACTGGCTCAGATTTTGATAGCCACAGAAGCTTTGGGAAGTAGGAGGGCATCGTGCAGACACCAGGGCTGCTCCAGAGCACACCTGGAGGGAGAGGGTCCTACTGAGGCTGCCACCTGGGTTGGGAGTCTGTAAGGACAGGAGACGGAATGGAAGCCAGGTGTGATGTTGGGGAGGACTTTGTCAGTCTTCTCATCCCCAGTCCCAAACTCAGAGTCCTTGAAAAAAGACTAGAAGAAAGGTCAGAGAATGGAAAGGAGGTGATTGCGCTGTGGGTTGTAGAAAGGACCCTCTAAGTTAGGTAGAAGTGTAGACCTTCCATAGTGAGTTCATTAATTCTCCTTGAACTACTAGAGTATTGTGGAGCAGGGATGGCAGAGAAAATCTACCCTCGATGGATGACCCAGTGTTTGTTAACATAATGTTTTGCTTCCGGCAACAAGAAAGTTCTCTGGAATTGAAGTTGGAATTTTGATGAAGTTGAGTTGAAAGTTTCACAGATGCAAGAAATGGGTCAAAGCACAGAGTGTCATGGTTAACCATGTCAGTTAATGAGGACTAGAATGAGTCATTCCGAATACATTTGCATGTGGGAAGCCTCATTATATTTCTGAATTCTCTGTGGCAAATTGGGCATTAATTAGGATGAAGTGAAACTTCATTAAGGCAACATTGGTTTTCCTTCTCAAAATAGAATGTACTCTGAAGGAAGGTGAGTACAGTTGGCTAACCAGAAACCCTACTGTTCCTGACAGTGAACTTGTTACATAAAGCTACAGTTTTGATTCATTTTCTGGACCTCAGCATTTCATTTTCGAATTTAAAGGATCTGAAAAATGTGAATGAAAAAAATATCATCGATGACTCTCTAATTTTCCTTCCTCTTTGGCTGTGGTCTTCAAATCCAACAGCATTGCAAAAAAATAAGAATAAATCTGATCCCCTAGTAAAGCATAATGCACACAGTGAACGTTTCAGCAAATATTTGTTCACGGTGATAAAAATGCAAGCCTGGCAGTCTTTTAAAAATTAATGCTGTGCAGAAAACTAGATCTTGCCACTGCCTCGCTATATATTTCTATAGAGCAGGTGCAATATGGTAAATAATTTGTAGGAAATCTCAGTCAACTGATTTTTTTTTTTTTTGGACGACATGATCTTTTCTTCTTTGTATGATGAATATCTTAGAGTTATGCAATTTTGGTCCTGAAAGGGATCTTAAGTACCAATTAGTTCAAGCTCTTGCCATTTAGATAAGATAGTTGTGATCCAATGAGTTTAGACATTGACCAGCTTTTGGTGGAAGCTAAACTAGAGCCAGCACCCCCAGACTCCTGGTTAAACAACCATACCACCGCTGGGCATCAGCTGTGGAATCCTACACACTGGATCTCAGTTCCTTCATATCAGTACAGTAGTCAGCATTGCTGTTTTCTCTGTGTTGACCAGTGAGGTTACAATGAGATTACCATATCAATCACCTGGCATGGTGACCCAGGCACTCCGTATGTTAGTTCCTTTCACTCCTCCTCACTCCTCCATTAGGAGGAGAATATTCTATAAATTGTAGATGAAGCTGAGAGGGGAGCTACTGGAAGCCTCTGACACCAGTGTTTTGGGAGGGATAGGAAGTCCTCTTTGAAGAAGAGAAGACTGGAAAGGACAAGTGGATTCAGATTTGTACAGACCCCCTGTTCTCGTTTGAGTTTGTAGGTTTGGGCATGATCTATAGAAATCTCTAGAAATTTGTGATGGAAACAGAAGGAGATTGGTGTTAGAAGTTCCCTGGGCAAGAAGGGAAATCCAGACTTAGGGAAACTTGAAGCCTGCTCAAGTGGCCCAGAGAACATTTCCCTAGTCCCCTGCTCCCTCCCCAGGTAAGGACAGTTCCTTACTCAGCATTTTAGAGCTCAGGCTTCTACTACTGAGCTGTAGACCATGCAGCGCTGAGAAAAAGTTTTAGCTGAGGCAAAATGAGACCGAATCTAAAATTGCATGAGTATCTTGCCTTTCTTTTCAGGGTATTAAAATATTTTTCCTTTCTTGGGATAATAATGATCCATAGACAGTAGGGTTTGTTTTGTCTTGTTTGGGGGTTGGGATAGAACTCAGGGCTTCAAGCATGCGCAGCAGGGTTCTACCACTAAGTGACACCACCAGCCGTAAAGTTATTTTTTCATCGCCTCTAACTTTGCAAAAATAACAGTATTCCATGTTGTAACCTCCTATAATTTTTTTTGAAAGGTCTACTCCTTGAAATACAAAATAATGGGGGTACTACTGCTCTAGACAGTTGTTTTAGTCAACTTTTTCATTGCTGTCACCAAACAACCTGAAAAAGAACAGTTAGAGGAGGAAAAGTTTATTTGGCTCATGTTTTCAGAGATCTCAGTCAGTAGAGGGCCAGCTCCATAGGTGGGCCCAAGGTGAAATGGAAACCCCTCTCTGTACCACCGTGGCTTGCTTTTTAGCTCTACTGTTATGGATATGTTATCTTTGGTCCCCAAATATACCTTAAATGCCTTAGAAGCTGTCATCCCCCAGTGCCTAGCACTGTGCTGAGTCCCTCTTCCAAACGCTTTGTATCTTTTTATTTTTTCAACGTATCAAGTCATTGTATCTGATCCTGCTGTCAGCAATTTCCATTATCTTCTCCCTGAACTAAATGATGTCTCAGCAGCGAGCTGACATCAGAGGGGAGGGTACCATGTGTGAGGAGATTGCTAATATACAGAGATAGTTTTCAATGAGAAAGTGAGTGACATATATTTAAAAAAAAAAAAGAAGAGGAGGAGTTTATATAGAGAACTGAATAGCTATGTATAGGCAGTTCAAAAAAAAAAAAGATTAGCCCTTACATCTCTATTTTAAAATACTTACCTACCACGATGATGACCCTGAAGAAGAAATAGAGAATTTGATTTTTATTTTTTTTCAAGGATTATTGCTTTTTACAATGGAAAATGACAACTCATCAAATGTAACGTGTCTGCTGCAGGCTGCAAAGATGACCAGTAGAGGTGGTAAATGCTGCCTTATTGCTTACAGTAATGTTATTTCTTGGCTGTGCTGCTAAACTAAATGTGTATTTTTTTTTTAAGGTAGGAATGAGGGCATCTTAGTTTGCTATTCTGCTGAGCAGAGTAACTGGGAAACTACTTCATTGAAGAGCACATAAATTTTTGTAAATCTTGGTGAGCAAGTTATTCATTTAGGGATGATTTTCCTACTCAAATAATACTCTTAAAGGGTGCCAAAGCCAGATCCCCATAATAGAAGCAGGCTTTATGAAAAATAAATCTGGGAACAAACCACTTTGGAAATAAGCACAGAAAAAAATTAACCAGCAAGGACAATTTGCTTGTTAATGGATGTCCATTCTGGCCATGATTTTGACTTGTAATCTCATTGGCTTGTAATTGGCTGAGTTTCCTATGAGATACCCAGGCATCTCCCCAAAGCTGAGTTTCCTATGAGATACTCAGGTATCTCCCAAAGCCTTTCTGAGATGCAGAAGGAGAAGAATTATCTTATTCCTACTTCCCTCTATGAGAAGGTCCTGAAAGGTGTAGCAAGGTGTGTGTGTGTCCAGGTATCATGATAGTGCTTCTGCCAAGAGGGTTTTCCTTGTACATATTTCCAGAAAGAGGGGGAGAAATGGACTATGCAATCCTCAAAGAGTCCCTTAGAGTATCCAGCACTCCTGGGGCATTCCTCATCAAGGAATTGAAGACAAAGCCTGGAGGAAGGACTTACTTGCTCTATGATTTCCAGGGTCTCTTGTTCAAAAAACTCATTAAGAAGTTTAGGAATGCCATAGTGCAGCATAAAACCATCTACAGATCCTTTGGAGAGCAGGGCCCTGCCTGACTTTGCAGTGTACTCCCAGGAAGCTGGCCCTACCTTGAGAGTTAAGAGTCTTGGTGCTTAATGTCAACATGCATTGGCAGCCTTAGGAAGGATTAAAGGAAATTAAGAATGCAACATAACAAAACCTGGCTCTTGGGGATGACTAGTTTCCTATCACCAGCCTGCCTGGTTAATTCCAAATCAGTTTGCTTCCCAGCTAGTGCATGGAATCATGTAATAAAGATGGGCCATGGAAGAAGGGGAAATTGAAAGGGAAATAATGCATTTCACTCAGCATAACCCCCCAGTTTTTCTAGCTCACCTTCTCCGCCCTTGTACATGTATAATCTCCAATCTCTACACAATAGCCAAAGTGATCTTCTAAAAATTTATCTGATCTTTCCTACCTCATCCCCGTCCCTAACTACTTCAGTGGCCTTCTGTTACTTGGCAGTCAAAGGGAGAATTCTCACCATGATTCAAAGACTTTGTGTGTGCTCTGCTCTCTTGCCCACCAAATCTCCAGGGATCACCGCTTTCTCTGGTGTAGGACCTTAGCACAGGCTATTCCCTACAACCAGGGTGTCTTTTTTTCTCTCTTTGTCCCTCCTTCTGGGATCAAAGTTTTTTTGTGTTTCTGTCTCTCCACTTACAACCTCACTACCACCACCGTTTGAGTTGCACACTCTCTTGCACCTTTAATTTATCTTAAATTGTGTCCTCCTTTTGGATTATGAACACTGTCAAGGCACATGTCATGTTTCTTTTGTGCAGTATTCTGTCCCCAATACCTAGCATAGTGCTTGGAACACAGGAAGTGCTCAATAGGTATTTGTTGAAAAGCAAATAGATATACCACCCAAATCATAGTTTATACTTTAATTATACATTACCTTGGATTATTTGTTGTTCTTCACAAAGTTCACCAATTAGTTCAGAAACTTTGACATCAGTCAACATGTTGTCTCTTTCTTTTGAATCTCCCTCAGTGCCCACTTGTAGTTCATGTTCCAAGAATAGTATTGACTAATAGATCATGAGCATGTTACACATCACCCCCTGCCATTGCAGTAGAGAGGACTAGGAGAGAAATTCAACTGGGTGCTGAGTGAGTTGGCTTAAATCATTATAGATAGATACTTTTTCTTGATTAGCAAGGTAAATAATAACCAAAGCCTGACATAATCTTACTTATGAGATTTTTCTACTTCAAAATAAAAATATTCAACTGTGATATAAATATCTCCCTTCACCATTTTAGTTTGCTGATTTTGGAAACAGCCTTGATATACGACTCTGAAGGACTGGTTGTGTTCAGTCACTCTGGTGGGAGTACTGCATCCCTGTATTGAAATGTGCACAGTCCCGTCTGTTGTGGTGACAACTGTGAAAATTTGTCTGGCAAAAGGAATTGATTTGCCATCATTCTTTCCTGTGACATGACTTGCCCCCAACTCCCTGTTTGAAATGGCATTTGTACGCTAGATGTCCAGCAGTAAAATGCTCTTAATGGAGTACTCCTGGATAATTGTTTTCAGTAACCTTCACAACTAATGCTTGCCCACTGAGCAAGTGTTCCCCATTCAGTCCTTCTGATGGCCTTTCCCCCTTGACCATATTCTTTTTCTAGACTGGCAGAGATGGCATTGAAAATATTTTCAGTAGAATTAATCTATTTTCCCATTGTCTTTAAAATATCTTTTTCAGACAAGAAGTCCCAAACTGTCTCACAGTCCTCAACCTCCCAGTTTGAGTGACCCAGTCGAGCATTTATCAGAGACGTCCGGTGATTCTTTGGAAGCCATGTCTGAGGGGGAGGCGCCAAGTCCTTTTTCCAGAGGCAGCCGAACTCGTGCAAGCCTTCCTGTGGTGAGGTCAACCAACCAGACGAAAGAAAGATCTCTGGGTAAGCTTCCGGAGGCAGGTTCTGATGCCTCTGACTGTACATGTATACATTTACACTTTGGAACACAAATCCATGCATTCAAATATGAATTCAACTGTAATTTGTAAAAACACAGATCCTGGGGAATTTTCTTGATTTAATATTATGTTAGCTTTCCATCACTGTGACAAAATGACTGAGATAATCAACTTATAAGGAAGACCTATTTTGTCTCATGGTTTTAAAGATTTCAGTCCATGGCCCATTGCTTTTGGAACTGTGGTGAGGTAGTACATTATGGCGGGGAATGCATGGTAGAGCCATGCTGCTCACATCATGGTGGCCAGAAAGCAAACAGAGAATCCTAAAATCCCCTTCCAGGGTATACCCCTCAATGACCTAACTTCCTTCCATAAGGTCCCACTGTCTCCCAACAAGCACCACAGTCTGGCAACCAAGCTTTTAGCATACAGACTTTAAGAGACCTTTAAAATCCAAACCATAACAAATATCAAGTATTGAAGGTTTGCTGAGACTGGGCACATTCAGAAGTGGCTGAAATTAGCAGCTTGAGCCATGAGGCTGGTAGTACTTCCCCTTGTTCCTGGAATAAGGAATACCAAGGACAGACCACAGAAAGCCTGGCCTCACCTCCCAAGACTTCCTCCACCAGTCCCAGAGCCACCAGTTGGGGTGCATGAGCAGAGAGGTGGGTATTAACAGCCTCACACCACTTGTCTGGCAGTCTGGTAGAGCATATGAATGGCTCCAGGAAGAAGGGGGGCCAACGTGGCCATCACTCCCAGGACTGTTGTGAAAGCCACAAATAGGAAGCTGCTTTGCTTTTCAGAAAGTTTTCCCAAGAAACAGAGATTCTAACTTTCTACCATTACCACATATCATCCATTTTTATAGGAAATTCACTTTATAGCTTGTTTTGGTTTTTTTTTGTTGTTGTTGTTTCTTTTTTTTTTTCTCTCCCTTTAACAAAATGCACAAGTCATAGGATCAAGTAGAATTAAAGCCTCTTTGCAGAGCATGCCGCTGTGCTGGTGTTTCATATGCTTCGTCTGCCATTTTCAGGTTCCCACTTGGTACCTGTGGGTGCAGACAGACGAAGTCAGGGTAACATCAAAGAGGAGAAGGGTCAGTGTGAAAAAAATCTTCAGGGGCTGGCCCATGCAGAAGACAGCTGAATTCTGCCATGTGAAACCTAGCAAGTATGATGCTGGGAGAAGAAAGGGGCAGATAGATATACAATGCTACTTTGATTTTGTTTCCCCAACCAGAGCAAATTGGTCCTAAAAACAAAACAAAAAACTATTATCCTCTGAGTTGTGAATATTTTCTTTATTTTTTTTACTTTTACCTGGTAATTTTTCATTAGTTATCAATTTAATTCGACAAAATTATAGAGTACAGTGTAATTCAACATGTGTATACATCATATAATGATCGAAGCAGGGTGGTTACTTCTCCTTAAGCTTTTTTTTTTCTTTTTTCTTTTGTAGCAGAGATTGAACCCAGAGGTGCTTAACCACTAAGCCACATATCCAACCCTTTATATTCTTTTTTAATTTTGAGACCGGGTGTCACTAAATTGCTTAGGACCTCACTTAGTTGCTGAGGCTGGTTTTGAACTTGTGATTCTTCTGCCTCAACCTCCTGAGTCACTGGTATTACGAATGTGCACCAACACACTTGGGTTCTTAAACTTTTTTTTTTCGTTGTTGATAGACATTTGTTTATTTATACGTGGTGCTGAGAATCGAACCCAGTGCCGAATACATGCCAGGCAAGTGCACTACCACTGAGCCCCAGCCCCAGTGTACTTAACCTTTTTTAAAATAAACTTTTATGATCACATAATTGTATATATATTTTGAGATGTGGTTTGATGCTTCATCACATATACAGTATGTATTGATCAATCAGGGCAATTAATGTTTTCGTCTCCTTATCATTACTGTGTGCTTGGACCCTTTGAGTGCTTCTCTTCTGTTTATTTGTAAGATATGCCACTGGTTATCTTCAAAACATGGAATATTTTTTATTTTCCTGTTTTGTGCAAGAGTCAGCCATGCTAATCCTTCTTGTTTCAATTTTACTAAACATACAGCTCATGCAAACGTTCATCATTAATATTTAATATTAAATTTGTATACTTGATCTTAGATTAGTAATGCAGGGTCCTTATTTTTCAAATGAGAGAGGAAGGCCACGGAAAATCTGCCTGTTTGTTTGTTTGTTAGTAGGGCACAGTTATTTAAATGGCAGGGGCAGGAAGTACAGACCTCTAGTTCCTGTTAGTCTCACCTTTCACATGAAGGTACAGGGACATGCTGTTATGAAGATGACACGGCTTTTCCACTGCCACATGGCTGCAGATTTCCTCTGGATTGAGGAGCTTTGTGCTTTCTCAACCCTGCTCACACCTGGAGCAGGAGCCAGGCTGGGAGTGGAATTTCTCCTTTGTGCTTTGCAGGAAATGAGTGAGGTTCAGGTCTCTGTAGAGATAGCCTCTGCTTTGCAAAAGAAAATGAAGATAAAAAGAACTGCCAATTCCCCTTCACCCCCATACCTGGGGGACCTTGAGTGTTGAATAATAGATCCTTTGTTTCCAAGGCAGGAATTTCCCCTGGCAGCATCCACAGTTGGCTGTGCAGGTAGATACTTGCAGAGTTCAGGAACCAAGCCTCAGGGCAGAGAGACTGCAAGAGCTGGGGGCAGCCTTGTCCAAGGAGTTGCTGAGCTTGGTTGGCGTTTGTGCACAGGGGAGGCTGTACTTCTGCAAAGCACTGTTTTACTCTGCAGCCACTTTGCCATAAAGTGCTGCTCCACACGCTGCCACAGCAGGTTAAAGAAAAATATGTCCGAAGTATTTATTCTGCCATCTTCATGAGCGGCTTTTTGACCTGTGATTTTTCCTAATTTTTGGATGGAAATAAACAGACACGGAGAGAGGACAGGAGAGAAGGAGAAATTTGCCAAAGTGAGGAAGGCCATGGTTTCAGAAAATGAGGCTGGCACCTGGACAGCAAGGTTGGAATTGCCCTTGACCACCTCTTCCAGGCCAATTTGGAAATGTCCTCCCAGATGCACCTGGCCAGCTTGGTGTAAATCTGTTTGACAGGGATGGGAAATAAAGGGGAAAATGTGAGTCACAAAGAGTCTAAATGCTAGGGACTTGCTCAGCCTCGTCTTTAGGTAAATCCCCTTGTAGTTGGCCTTCTTTAACACAGGCTCCTGGGAAGAGTGGCACTTTCGGGAGAACCTAGCCACAGTTACGGTGTCCACAGCATGATGGTGGCATAATTGTGACCCCAAGGGGCCTCAGAGGCTGCAGATTGAACACTTAGAGCTGAGACCTCCTGGAAACCCATAGTTGGTCTTTTAGAACTGTGCATCGACATTTATCTTAATCCACAGAGCCTTAAGATCTCCTTCAAAGTCCTGTTTATCTTTATTTCTTGAAAGTTTTGATGGTTTGTTCATTGTAGGGTTTTTTTTTTTTTCAAACCAGAGATTGAACCCAGAAGTGCTTAACCACTGAGTCACATCCCCGGCTATTTATTTATTTATTAAAATTTTGCAACAGGTTCTCAGTAAGTTTCTTAGAACCTCTCTAAGTTGCTGAGGCTGTCTTTGAACCTGCGATCCTCCTGCTTCCGTCTCCTGACTCGTTGGGGTTAGAGGCATGCACTGCCGTACTGGGCATATTTTTTTTCTTAAAGACTTTATTATTTCAGAGCAGTTTTAGGTTAAGAGCAAAACTGATAGGAAAGCACAGAGCATTCCCATATACCCCCGCCTCCCCACCCCACACACACAGCTTCCCTTGCTACCAGTGCACTCCACCAGAGTGGGTGCATTGGGGTCAGTTGGTGAAACTACATCTACACATCCCATAGATTTTCTTAGGGTTCACTCTTGGTTTTGTACTTTGTATGAGTTTGCACAAATTATGATGCCATGTTCATACAGACTATTTTCACTGCCCTAAACATCCTCTGTCTTCTACCTATTTATCTCTCTCCCCCTAATTCCTAGCAACCTCTGAGCTTTTTGCTACCTTTATAGTTTTGCCTTTTCCAGAATGTCATACAGGAATCAGACAGAATGTAAACTGCAAGTTGATTTCTTCTACTTAGTAATGTTCATTTAAGTTTCCTCCATGTCTTTTCGTGGCTTGATCATTTCTTTTTAGCACTGAATAATTTTCCAGCATCTAGATGTGTCACAGTTTATCCATTCATCTACTGAGGGACATCTTGGTTGCTTCCAGGTTTTGGCAGTTATGAACAAAGCTGCTAAAAACATCTGTGTGGAGGTTTTTGTGTAGACAGAACTTTTCAACTTCTTCGAGTGAATTCCAAGGAGCACAATTGCTGGATCATATGGGAAGATTACGTTTAGTTTAGTTTCATTGTGGGTTCTTGACTTAATCTTGAGTTTTAAAAGTATCACATTAAGATATTGTTCATTGTGATCACTAAGTTTTGGGAACCACTTGAATTTTACACTGGAAGCTGTGTTCCACTGGCACCTTTGAAGTGCTTACCCAGATGTGTCACCCCAGGACTGTAAGATGCCACCACCACCACCCTCTAGCCAGAGTCTGGAATGACGTTGAATAGAAAAAGCCTGGGGAGCCTGTGCTTCTGCACATAGCATTATTTGTTACTGGAGTCCCACTTAGCTCAGGCTGCACTATCAAAAGACTTGACACCTTTATGTTGGAGCCTGGATGGACAGAATTCTCAAAATACTCCCACTCCTTGGGTTTAAACCTTACCTCACTTTGGGCTGCCTGTGCCTGAAGATAAACCTTCACAATTATTCCACTTGAATAATCCCTTGTTCTGTGGCTTCAGTATATTTCCAGAATGAGGAATGCAGGAAGGCTGAGCATTTTGCAGAGGCTGTTAGGAGACATGCAGGATACAGAATGGAGAGCAGTATATAATACATTTATGTATAAATAAATATATACATAGCTATATTTAGCATATATGTACATTTTGTAGCTCATAAACACAAGTCGCCCTCTGTATCTGCCAGTTCTGAATCCTTGGATTCATCCAACTGCAGATTGAAAAATCTTTGAAAAATGAAGTTCATCTGTAGCGAGCATGTACAGACTTTCTTTTGCTTGTCATTATTCCCTAAATGACTTTAACAACCATTTACATAGCACTATCATTGTACAAGTTATTGTAAGTAATATAGAGATCATTTTAAGTGTATTAGAGGATGTGCATAGGTGACATGTAAATCCTATGCCATCTTATATAAGGGATTCATGCATTGGGAGATTTTGGTATCTGAGGTGGGATCCTGGCACCAATCCCCTGTGGACATTGAGGCACAACTGTGCTGGAATGCAAGATGTGAGCATGTCATTTCAAAGAGGCATGTTGAGCCTTCAGAAAAAGCCAAATGACAGTAAAACACAGTCCCTTCTCATGCTGAGGGTCAACTAGCCATTCTTGAAGAGGTGTACAAAGCAGCAAGGTAAAGAAAGAAATTTGTTTAGTGGCTGTGACTTAGCACATGACTGGGTCCAGTGGCCTTCCATCTTTCAATCTTCACTTCTTCTCCAGGGCAGTGGGTTCCTGTCCACTCCACCCATCCAAAATACAGCTGTGGAACTTATGCCATTTCTCTTTCACTCTCTTTTTGGAGAAAATAGAGTTACCAGAAGAAAGGCAGCCTAAAAAACGAAACCCACTTTTCAGTAGGGCTTGGTTTTAGAAATAATTTCCATGAAAAATTGTCCCCACTGATATTAGGTCTGCAGTCTTAATGATGGAGTAGTTGCCTTTTAATCACCGTGCTGTCTTATAAATCCCATCTGGAATGTGACCATAGGCAGGGGTGGTTGTCTGGCTGCTCCCTATTTGGCCTTCGGGGAAAGGGTAGCCACAAGATGTTCCCACCCCTCTGTGTGCCCTCAGGAATTTGAAAATAAAACTCATGAAAACAAGAACAGCAGCAGCAACTTCTTCTTCCTGCAGCCAGATTCCTTTGTTGACCATAATACACACGGAGAGCTTTAGAAAACAGTCTTGCTCACCAGACTAGCAGTCAGTGGTATTGCCATTTCTGTAATGAACTGCCTCTTAAACACTCAGGCCGCTAAGGCAAAAATGATTTTCAATGGCATAGGAGGATTTTAGACTAGTTGTGGGACAAGGTCCCTAGGGGGTGTGAATTATTGAATGTATGGCTGTTTTTTTCATTCCAAGCTGATAACTTTATTGGTCGTCATGCCCTGTGGGAATTTAAGGAAAGGGTAGTTCTTGGATGCCAGAATCTGCCATCTTGTGGGTATGCAGGACTAGGTTGGAGGGGAGGGCAAAGGATAGAGGAGGTGTTCATTTCCAAAGGGGGAAATCCAAAGGGAGTGTGGGCAGCCACTGTAAGACCAGCATTCGATTCTTTGAGCATGAACAATTATCCATTGACTATTAAAAAAAAACTAATTTTAAACAAATAAGAAAAGTATTACTCTGCAGAGTAGGTAAAATAGGATATCTGTGGTCCTAAGCACTGGAAGTGATTGCAATGTTATTAATACAGCAGAAATTTGCAGAAAAGATTTTCATAGCAAGTTAATAGATTTGGACATATCCCTAACCTTTTCAGGATACTAGAAAAAAAAATGCCAGCATATTTTTGATAGCACCAGAACTAGTGCCCTGGCCCAAGTGAACCAGGTTGGGTGGCTACGATGACAGACACAAATCCCCCCTCCCACCTTCTCCTGTTGTGCCTTCCTCTACCACTCAGGCTGGAAAACAGGCTCATTCTAGAATATCAAATGTGCAAGGTTCTGGATGGTGGGTGACAAGGCAAAGTTACTGATGCTCTTGGGTGTCTTCAGCATCCTTTGCCAGGGTCCCAGCCCACAGTAACTAGGTTGATAGGGTTCAGAGAATGGATCTAGGGCATCCATTTTTGTAGTGCTGAAGGTCCAGGTGTTGCCAGGCCCTACCATAGTCCTGGCAGCTTCCTGATCAAGGCCGCATGGCTTCGGAGTCACACCTGCCCAGAGTGGCAGGAAGCTGCTGCTTTGTCAAAGTGGCCCAGTTCCACAGTGAAAATTCAGCCCAGTGATTCTGCAAGCTATTTAATGAATCCATTTTTGCTTTAACTAGATGCAGCTGGTTCAGTTCTGTGCAACTACACACTGGCTGATTTTCTGTTTGTAGATATGGTGGTTCTGTCAGGGTTCTGTTTCATGAAATTCCACGAAAACTGGTGTAGACTGGTGCCTTCTAGAGGCTTGGCAGTGAACTACAAGTGTGGTTTCCAAACTTCTAGAGAAGTCTTGAGTTCTGTGGAGCTTTCTTTGCTATACACTTTTCAGTTTCATGTAAGATTTCATTTAACAATGAGCTGATGCTAAACTGGTAAAATGAATAAAATATCTACATACATACTAAAATACATTAAATAGATCCAGAGATATAGAGAAAGGAAGAAAGATGAGAGGAAGAAAGTTCAGAACAAATTTCCTCTATATAAAAGGAGTTATTAAGTACTTTAATTTGGCTCTTTGGGGGTAAAAAAAAATGTTTTTAAAATAAATCTTACTTCTTATTTTTCTTATGCTCAGTATAGTGAATGCCCTGAGAGGTAATTTCTACAAACTGAGTCCATCTTTAAATGAAAGATAGATTTGGAGCTGGGAATTAATCATTGGCAGGAATGTTTTAAGAAATCCTTTCATATCATGAAACATGCATTTGTAATTCAAGCAATTCACCCTTCATTTGGCCTTTAAAAACTAGTATTTTCATATATGAGGTTTACTGAAGGAAGGGAAGATTTATCCAAGTTTATCCACTTGGCACACAATTCCCTCCTACGAAAGAATGTTCCTGTGAAAGATTGTGTAGATTCATGAAGCGTTTGTTCTTAGTTTAAAAAGTACAGTTATATATCTTTAGAAATCTCTTGCTATTAAAATTCCTTGGTTGTAACTCTATATCTCTCAAAATATTGAAAAAGTTGTTTAATTCACATGGGCCTGAGAGATCCTATGCCCTTTACCAGTATCTTTGAGGATTATTTTGTAGATGGGATATTGTAGGAATATCAGTGAATGGAAGATTTAGTTGATGATGAGATCTGAGTCCTTCCTGAGCCACCATTATTTTACAGGGTCCATCAGTGATCAGGTGGCTAACAAATCCAGAGGCAACTTAAAAAGGATCTTAAAGAAGACTTAGGGTCTCCTGTTTCTGTTTCTCCATTTGCAGCCAAGGTGTTGCTAAACTGAATCATAGGTCACCATTCTATAAAGTTAACATAAAACATTTTAATGAAGATGAAGCTAAAGGGTACAAATAATTGGAAAGGTAATATATGTCCAAAGCCATTTCAGAAATTCAGTCTTCCTGAGGGTCAGTGTGAAATATTCTTCTGTCTATCATAGCCACATGCCATACCCTAACACAGACATCTAGCTATCATTTTGTGATGTGAAAAATACTTTTATTCAGAAAGAAACTCTTCAAGTTTCAAAGGTAACATAAGAGAGAGTAAAGCATGTTTTATCTCTTATACCTCTCTACATCCAAAATCAATTTGATTTGGCCTAATGAAAACCAATAAAAAATATTAGAACCATTAAAACAAGAATTAATACAAGTAGCAGTTGAGCATAATATGTGAGCCAGAAAAATTAAGATAAGAATAATTGCTGTAATTTCAACCAAGACCAAAAAAAAAAGGAGAAATCCAGTAAGTTGAATTAATTTCATTATTTAATAAAAGGTTTATGTTAGTTAAAAAGGAAAAAAATAAAGTTTTAAAGCATTATAATCCAAGAGCTCTTATATATATTCATAACATATTATGTAATAGGCAGTTATATTTAAGTTGCATGAAAGTTTTATTTCATATAGCTTTATATTTACATAAAAATTCAAAATCCAGTGACATAGTATTACATCATGCTGAATGAAGGGCATATCTTAGAATCTGTAGATTACTGTGGGTCTAATTTGATACATGGAAATAATTGATATAATCTTGGCAATTCACCAGGCCCTCGAGTGATTGGTCCTTGGCAATTAATATTTGTATTAGGGTGGACAATTTCTTCTTTGGAGAGGAATATTTGAGATGTAGGTTATTGTTGAAAGAGAACCAGAGAAGGAATCTCCTCACAGCAACAAAACTTCAGATTTTGAATACTGTCTAGTACCAGCTATTACTATACACTCCAGGAATGAGATGAGAAGTGTCTGGATCCAGATGTTGTACCCTCAGATGCTCTGAAATGGTTTGGTTGGAACAAGAAATGAGACATTAGAAGAGGTTGTCTGGACTACTCATGAGGGGAAAGATTTAGTTTGTCAATCTCATTTTCTTTTACTGTAACAACTCTATCTGAAATCTATTCACTGACCCTTGTTATCTGGGTAAATGCAAGACTAATAGCACATGCTATTTTTCAATTAAAAGTTTCTTGTCAGATGCATTTTTTTTTCTAACAACTGACTTTCAAATGTGATCTTTTGGGTTCATTTATCTGTAAGAATCACACACAATTTTTTTTTTTTGCATCAGCTTTTAGAGAATAGTGTGAGAATACTGTGAAGTGCTAGAAACAAAATTAAGATACAAGCCTGCTTTACGTCATATCCTTAAGTAGAACTTCCTTCTTGGTGTTCTCATCTTAGCATTGGTCTCCAGAAGGCTGCCTGGTGGCATCTGGAAACAGATTTATGGCAGTTTCTCATATTTCAGGTGGAGTAGAAGCACACATTCCACATAGCAAGAGGGCAGACGTACATTTTCTTAGGCAAAGGAGTTAGAGAATGGTCCAGGTTCACTCCCCATTCAGATTTCTCAGGTTAACTCTATGATGTGGGATTGAGACTAAGCAGACCCCATGTCTGGAAGGAGGTTCTCTCTGGAGCACTGGGAATTGGGCTTTCTGTCCTGGATAACTGCTTTTGAGCACAACAGCAGGTGTGTCCCCAGATACCAACATGACATCTTTGGTTTCTCGCAAATATAAGTCACCCTGGGGAGCTATTATGAGCCTGTGTCTCCCCAAATTCATATGTTGAAGTCCTAACCCCCAATTCTTTAGAAGGTGACACTATTTGGAAATAAGATCTTTCAAGAGATGATTAAGTTAAAATGAGGTTATAGGGTAGATCCTAGTCCAATATGACTAATGTCCTTATAAGAAGAGCAACTTAGGATAACAGAATAAAGTCAGGAAGGAGAACCATCAACAAACCCTGGTGAGAGGTCTCAGCAGAAACCTACCCTGCCAAGACCTGGATCTTGAAGGCTGTGTTTTAAGCCTGGAGGACGTGGTTCTAGAAGCCTGAGAAACTGGATACAGGGCTCAGGCCAACTCCCCCTTTCTTATTTCCCTTCTCAACTGCTTATGGCAGTTGTCACAAACATATTGTGTGTCTTTCTTCAAGACATTAAAATTATGTTGATCAAGTTTTCCATTTGTTTTAATTTGGTGTTATTCCAGCCTCCCACCCCCGTGCATGGTGCATCAACCCAGTCTGAGCATAGCCAGGAGACATTTTAAAACTTTGGGTACAGACTCATCTGCCATTCCTACTTTTCCCTTTGGCAGCTCCCAAATTTAGCAAACAAATGTTGCTTGACAGCTAACTGATTCAACTGTATCGCATCAAGAAAAGCTCCTGTTTTCATTGTGCTGAGTTTGAGTTCTCAAAAGTTTGGTAATGTCATTAAAAACGATATTCCCACCAACTTCTCATTTTCAGACTTTTCTAAGGTGTTAATTGGCCTTCAGACATTTTTGGCTAAATGTCTCCCAGTAATATAAGGATAAAAATAAATCCTCCTTTCTCCCCCACCCCAAGTTTTGCCCATTTTCAATTTTTTTTTCTCGATTCATGTATTTATTAAGGATCTACTTGGTTTCTGGCACTGTTAAGGGTGCCACAGTGAGTTATTTTAAAAATATATGAGAGCAGATTCTTGTATTTAAGGAATTTTTTAGTGTAACTAAAGACACATGTAAGGACCAACTTTAAAATACATATAAATCACAGACTTCACAGTCAAAGTTATGATTACAGCCAGTCGTGCGGGGCCCCGTGACTGCTCCAGAATCTGCTCCTGAGATTCTCTGTCCTTGGGTTCCCTCTGCTCCTCTGCTTGGGTTTCCCTGTAGATCCTGACCTCCCCTACCTGCATGCACCTTCTCCACGTCATTCAGATCTCTGATCATCAGAGCTCTCCACTTCGCTGAGTAAAGTAACACCCACCCATTGTCTTAGCCCCCAACATTTATTTGTTGTTTGTGTGTGTGCGTGTGTGTGTGTGTGCACGTGCATGTGCGTGTGCTTATTATAAACATTGCTTCTTAAACTTCAGCAGAGAACTTAATAAAACAGATTTTTAGTCCTACCTCCTGAGTTTCTGATTCAGTTGATCTGGATTGAGATCTAAGAATTCTCATTTCTAATGAGTTTCCAGGTGTCACTGAGGTTGACACTGCAGGTCAGGGGACCACTGCTTTAGGGCAGTAGGATGCCCTCAGAAAGAAGTTAAGGGTAATTACAACATTGAGCCATATGAGGCATGTTCATCTGCCCCCAGCAGGGAATGAAAACTTGCCATGATACTTTGGTAGGAAAATATAGAAGACTTCCTATGGCAGAAATATGGAGTTTGGGTCTGGATTATGACCTTACACTAAAGCATTTAGGTCTAGGGAGGTAGCTCAGTGAGAAAGCACTTGCATAGCATACTTGAATATGGCTTCAATCCCCAGCACCACCAAAAATTTTTAAAATAAAGTTCTTAATCCCAACACTCTTAACTTACATGGCCTTTACAAAGAAGGAGGAGCTACATCCTTCCCACAGGAAGAATAGGTAGCATCCTGCTTACCCAGATCCGTCTCTCCCGATCTTTATGTTCCTATTTTTGATTCCTTAATCTCTGAGTCACCTGTATCTGCCATCTCAGCCCCCACCTCAACCCACTTAGAAATGTGTGTAGACTCAACAACTTACCCCTGACCCAATCCTTGGATCTTGGGAGTTTTACCTTTTAATATGACTTCACGCTGCTCTGCATACACATCCCAGTTTACCTGATTCAGGGATTCTTTACACTAGCGCTCTGTGCTTGCCTTACCCTAAGGGATCCCTGGCTTAACCATGGTCACGTAGCATCCAACCATTGATATTGTTCATGATGTGGATGAGGCAGGGGACAAATAGATGAGGCCAATATACCTGGAGATTTCCTTGATGAAGAAAGTCCCCTGGGACCCGCTGTTTTAGGATTTGGTTCAGTAATTGATCTTGCATGATTCTAGGATTAGGCACTTTCATGAGTTCCCATTTCCCTTCATAAGAAGAGTCGCATGATATGGAAGCCTTTGTAAGAGTAAAAGCATTCAATTTAAAACTATGTTTTTCCTGCCTACAGTGCACACACTGCTCTATTAGGTGGGAAGAAGGAAAATCATTTTTTTAAGAAATGCGTGCTGAATATCTTCTAAGCACTCGGAGTTCTGTGCACCGTTGGATACAGTCAACAAAAAAGCCATGAGCGTCTGTTCTATTTGGAGGAAGAGATAATAAATGCGTTACATATTGTCACAGTTTAGATATGAGTTGTCTCCCAGAGGCTCATCTGTGAGTGCAAGAAAGTTGAGAGGTGAAATGGTTTGGTGATGAGAACTTTAACCTAACATATGGATTAATCCACTACTAGAAATTAACTGGGTGGTAACTGTAGGCGGGTAGGATGTGGCTGGAGGAAGTAGGTCACTGGCAGTATGCCTTTGGGGTTTATATTTGTCCCTGGTCAGAGGAGCTCTCTCTCTGCTTCCTGGTTACCATGCTCTGAGCTGCTTCCCGGCCACATTCTTCTGCTACGATTTTCTGCCTCACCTTAGACCCAGAGCTATGAAGTTGGCCGATCATGAACTGAACCTGGGAAACCGTGAGTAAAATAAACCTTTCCTGCCCTATGTTGTTTTTTCTTAGGCGTTTTGGTCACAGCCACTAAAAAAAAAACTGACTAAAAGGATAATGGATTGTGTAAGTGCTATGGAGAAAAATTAAGCAGGGGAAGGGGTACAGAAACTACTGAAGAGAGTTGTAAACTTGCAAAGGATGAACGGAGAAAGTGGGAAAGGGGCAGTTAGGCCATGACCTGGAACATGTGAACATGTAAGCCACATGCATATTTGGGGGACGAGAATTCCAGATAGAAGGAATAGCCAGTGCAAAGACCCTGAGCATGTTGGGGGACAGGGGTACTGGGAATTGAACTCAAGGGCACTCGACCACTGAGACATATCCCCAGCTCTATTTTGTGTTTTATTTAGAGACAGGGTCTCAGTTGCTTAGCACCTCTCTTTTATAGAGGCTGGCTTTGAGCTCCCAATCCTTCTGCCTCAGCCTCCACGATGCTAGGATTACAGGTAGGTGCCACCGAGCCAAACTGACCTTGAGCATTTGAAGAACCACAAGATTATTATGATTGGAGTCTCACAGTAGGTAGCAAAGGAGCAGGAATTGAGTTTAGAGAGGTAATGGAGATGGATACTGAAGGGGCTACACCAGCCACATTGGAATGAGCTTGGCTATATCATAGAGTATAAGCATTGATGTTATTTCAGAATTAGAGACTGTCTTCTGGCTTCTAGGTTTGGAGTAGACTAAAGGGGGAATGGGCAAAGTTGGGAGACCAGTAAAGAGTTTTGCAAAAGTGAGGAAGAGGAGGGTGTTAGCAATGGAGGCTTTGAGAAGAATTTGAATTCTGTAGGTATTTTGAAATTAGCTTAAGGTTGGCTAGTGCCATTTAGGAGTTAGCACTGGAGTGGGGAAGGCATAGTGCTAGCTAACATTTGCTGGGCACCTCCTCTATGCCAGGTGGTGTCTAGCACACTGAGTGGTAGTTTTCCAACTCTCTTCTCTGCCATCCATACCTGTAGCTGTAGCTGTTCCCACCCCATCACTAGAGAAAAGAGGGCACTAGGTATAAACAGGAGCAGCCAGTGTCGTGATTAGGTTCACCTCACCTGGCTTCCATGATTTACCTGATGTGTGGCATTAGAGAAATTATTTAGCCTCTGAGCCCCTTCCATAAGTACCTGCCTCATAAAATACATGTAAATAACAATTGAACTTCTACAGAAAATGTTCTAATAAACTGCCTGGTACTTGGTAAGTACTCTGTAATTTAGCAGATAACCATAATGATGACCTGAATTTTTTTTTAAAATTCCACTTTATTTTGTTCTCAAACATAGGCTATTTTAAATTTCATTTAGAAATACTGTATTCAAGGTATTTTCTGTTTAAATGAGTTCATTTTTAAATTATTTTTTTTACCTTCAAAAGTAACCAAAACAAATCACTCTGTTTTCCCCAATTAAAAACAAATGTTTATCATTATCTTTTCATACTATGTTTCATTTCTAAGTTAATCAGTTGTTTTCTACATATTGGTTCCCAGTGTTCCCAGCACCATTTTTTGAGGAGGCTATCTTTTCTCTGTATGGTTTTGGTGTCTTTGTCTAGTATGAGATAACTGTATTCATATGGGTTTGTCTCTGAGTCTTCTATTCTGCACCACTGGACTTCATGTATGTTTTGGTGCCAATACCATGTCATTTTTGTTACTATGGCTCTGTAATATAATATAAGGTCTGGTATTGTGATGCTTCCTGAATCAGTTTTCTTGTTAAAGATTGCTTTGGCTATTCTGGGTCTCTTAATTTTCCAAATGAATTTCATGAATGCTTTTTCTGTTTCTATGAAGAACATCATTGGGATTTTAATAGGAATTGCATTAAATCTGTAGAACAGTTTTGGTAGTATGGCCATTTTGTCAATATTAATTCTACCTTTGCAAGAGCACAGGAGAGCTTTCCATCTCCTAAGGTCTTCTTTAACATCTTTCTTTAGCATTCTGTAGTTTTCATTGTAGAGGTCTTTCACCTCTTTTGTTAGATTGATTCCCAAATATTTTATTTTTTTGAGGCTATAGTGAATAGCGTACTTTTCCTAATTTCTCTTTTAGTAGATTCATTGGTGATGTATTAGGAACACATTTGATTTATGGGTGCTAATTTTATATCCTGCTACTTTTTTGCTGAATTCATGTATGAGTTCTGGAAGTTCTCTGGTAGAATTTTTTTGGTCTTCTAAATATAGAATCATGTTGGCAAATAGTGATAGTTGAGTTCTTCTTTTCCTATTCATATCCCTTTAATTTCTTTCTTCTAATTGCTCAACTTAAAGTGGATCAAGGACTTAGGCATTAGACCAGAGACCTTGCACCTAATAGAAGAAAAAAGTAAGCCGAAAATCTACATCATGTTGACTTAGGAATCTACTTACTTAACTCCTATAGTGCAAGAAGTAAAATCAAGAATCAACATATGGGGTGGAATCAAACTAAAAAGCTTCTTCAGAGCAAAGAAAATAATCAAGAATGTGAAGAGAGGGCCTACAGAATGGGAAAAAAGTCTTTGCCACCTGCACCTCAGATAAAGCATTAATCTCCAGGATATATAAAGAACTCAAGAAACCTAACACCCCGCCCCCAAAAAAGAACCAATCAAAAATGGGCAAAGGAACTGAACAGTCACTTCACAGAAGTGAAAAATATGTGAAAAAAGTGTTCAACACCTCTAGCAATTAGAGACATGCAAACTAAAACTACACTGTGATTCCATATCACTCTGGTTAGAATAGCAATTATTAATAATATAATAAATGTTGGTGAGGACGTGGGGGAAAAGGTACACTCACACATTGTTGGTGGGACTGCAAGTTGGTGAAACACTCTGGAAAGCAGTATGGAGATTCCTCAGAAAACTTGGAATGGAACCACCATTTGACCCAGCTTTCTCACTCCTCAGCTTATATCCAAAGGATGTAAAATCAGCACACTATAGTGATGTAGGTACATCAATATATTATAGCAGTTCAATTCACAGTAGCTAAACTATGGAACCAACCCAGGTGTCCATCAACCGATGAATGCATAAAGAAAATGTGGTTCATATACACAATGGAATATTACTCAGGCCTAAAGTGAAATGAATTTATGGCATTTGCCAGTAAATGAATAGACCTGGGGACTATCATGTTAAGTGAAATAAGCCAATCCCCAAAAACCAAAGGCTGAATGTTCTGATATGCAGATGTTAGCTCTCAATAGTGGGGCTGGTAAGGAAAAATAGAATTCATTAGATTAGACAAAGGGGAATGAAGGGAAGGGAGAGGGAATGGGAATAGGAAAGATAGTAGAATGAATTGGACATTACTATCCTATGCACATATATGATTATACAACTTATGTAATTTTACATCATGTACAACCAGAAGAAAGAGAAGTTGTACTCCGTATATGTATAATATGTCAAAATATATTTTACTGTCATGCAAAACTAATAAGAACAAATTTTTTTAAAAAAGAAACAGAAAATCTTGAAAACAAATAAGTTGTTTCTAGTAATTAACATTTCAGTTTGGCTGATTTTTCATATTCTTTACTCTTATCAATAGCTTGTCTTCACATTTTAGGTTATATTGTTTCTGGAAGATTCTGTCTTGACTATTACATATTTTCTCTAAATCCTAATGGCCATCTTGTTTTCTCCTGTTTTTTCTGGTTTGCTGTCTTTCAAGTCCTGTGTTCATCAACTTGAAAAATATGTCCTAGTCATCCCAGCAAGGAGAGAGTTAATTTGAGTATGAATAGTTTTTCACAAATAGTTCAGACAAGATAGAATTATACTGGTAGGAAAGAATGATCTTAGGGAGACTTCTAGCAATAATGCAATGTGAAAGATCATAGGATGCAAACAGTACCCCTCCTTGCTACAAACACATAGAAATATAAAAACAACACCAAAAATTAAAACATGGCATGTTTGCAAGGAAGGAAATGAAATCTCCAGGTTCCAGAAGTAAAGCATATCGAAATAGAAATGACTGTGAACCTGCATGTTTCATAAATGAGTACCAGACCTTTGGGCTAGGACTCTGATTCTTACACAACTACAGGAGAATGAGCAGAAAGATAGAATGATGGCCCCAGCAAAAATAAATAGCCTAGAGGTTCAAATAGCTGATCATCTATAAAATGGGGTGGGAGTAAGGGAGTACTCTTCTCCCAGCCCAGGAAAGCAGCAAGAAGTTTGCCTCTAGCAAGGGCATTAGGGCTAACAAGAGAAAATTATCTGGGAAAAACAAATGCTGTTGACAGGACCTATCCACAGGGAGGTATCCTGAACTTACATTTCCCACATTTGGGGGACTTCTCAGTTATATAAGTCAGGATAGGCTAGGTAATGCTGCAGTAACAGCCCCAAAATCTCAGTAGCACTTATCTCCAAGGCAATGGCTATTTCTTGTTCAAACTGCATGTCTAGCTCAAGCTGGATGGAGCCCTGCCTGCCAGTGACACTCAGGGTCCCATTGATGCAGGCTCTAGCTCAGCACATCAGTGGTGCAGGATGTGTAGCTCATAATGAATCTAGTTTTGGCCCTAAAACTTTCTTCAAGAAGGGATACTTCTGTTTAAAGAAGTCATAAGGCCATATTTAACTTCAGAGCAAATAAGGAGGTGTAGTTTAATAATGGGCCTAGAATATTTGTGAACAATACAAGTAAAACCACACCGTGTTTATAAATTGGCTTTAAAATAATCAAGATCATTCAAGATTATTCAGCTAAAAAGAAAAATAGCCAACTAAAATACAGATCTGAGGAAATCTGAAAACCCAAGGAGAAAGGGAAAGAAAATGTGAAAGGATTATTAAGAGGCAAGAGGAAGTGACCAAAGATGATCTGTTTCATGGGAATTCTAGAAGATAAGACTAGAGAAAATTGGAGAAAGGCAGTAGTGGAAGAGAGAATGGATGAGAATTTTCTAGAATTAAAGACAAACCACATCTTAAGTTTGAAAACTAACACAAAATCCCAAGGAAGATTTAAAAAAAAAAAATTATGCACAGGCCCACCATGGAGAGACTGCAGAGCATCAGCGATCAAAAGGCAATCTTAAAAGCAGCCAGAGGTAAATGACAGGTACCAACAAAGAAAATAAAACCTCTCCATGGTATGTTTTTATAAGCCAAGAAGTCAGAAAATTATGGAATCAAATCTTCAAATTTCAGAGCAAAAAATGACCATCAACCAATATCTGTTTATCTAGCAAAATTATTATTTAAGAGTTGAGGGCAAAAAAGAGCCAATTTTAGATAAACAAGATATGAAGTATTTGCCCTTCCCAGACTCACTGAATGAATGAGTAATATATGTATTCCACACAAAAATCCTCAATAAAATTTCAGCAAATTGAAACCATGAGCATATATTTTAAAAAAAACCAATACAACCAAGTGGATTTTGTTCCAGGTCTTCAATGCTGGTTTCATATTTGAAAATCACTTAATGAAATTCCTCATATCAACAGGGTAAAAAATTAAAATCATAAGATAACATCTATTAACACATAAAAACTATTTGACAAAACCCAACACCAAGTCATAAACAACAACAACATAGAGGACCCTCCAAAAGAACTTCTACAGAAAACCTGCAGCACCTTACTTAATGGTGAAAAGCTGAATGTTGCCAGAGGGAACCACCAGGAGTATCTGAATTCATCTGTTACTCAGTGTAATTCTAGATATGATAGCTGGAGCAATAGACAGAGAAAAGAAACAAAGGGCGTACAGATTAGAAAGAAATAAAATGGTCTCTGCTTTCAGATAATAGTATCTACACTGAAAATCCCAAATAATGTACAAAAAGAGCCAAACCAAAAACAAAACCTTCCTAGGAGTAATGAGATCAGTAAGGTCACAGGACAAAAGATCAGCACACAGAATCAATTGTCTTTCTACATATAACTCACGAACAAAGGGAAGCCCAAATGAAAAACACAGTCTCCTTTACCATTGCTCCAAAGAAAATGAAATCCTTAGGTATACATATAACAAAACAGGTATAGGAGCTGTAGGCTGAAAAGAAATGAAAGAACGACCTCATAATCAAGACATAGTCTATTTATAACTTGGAAGACTCTGCAAAATAAAGATGTCAGTTCTACCCAAATAGACTTACAGGTTTAAAACAATTCTTCTAAGAACCACAACAAGATCTTTTTTTTTTATGAACATAAACAAGATTATTCAAAATTTTATATAAAAGAGCAAAGAAGTTAGCATAGCTGAAACTACTTTGGAAAAGAAGAGTAAAGTAGGAGGGATAAGTCTATCTGATTTCAAGGCTTAGTATGGAACTACAGTAATAAAGATTAGTTGTTGTTAGTGGAGGAATAGACACACAGATCAATCAAACAGAAGCCAGAAGTCAGAAATAGATCCATACAAAATGCCCATCTGATTTATTTTTTTTCTTTTTAACACAAGTTGCAAAAGCAGTTCGAGGAAGGAAAAGAGCTTTTTCCACACGTGGTACTGAAGCAGTGAGATAGCAATAGGTAAGAAACAATGTGCTTCAATCTAAGTCTTATATAAAAATGAACTCAAAATACCTCATGAACTTAATATAAAAATTTATAAAAGTTTACTTTTTTTTTTTCTTTCTTTTTTTTTTTTTTTTTGGTACTGGGAATGGAACTCAGGAGCACCTAATCACTAAGCCACATTCTCCAGCCCTTTTTATATTTTATTTTGAGATAGAGTCTTAGTTAAATTGCTTAGGACCTCACTAAGTTGTTGAGGCTGGCTTTGAACTCACGAACTTCCTGCTTCCGCCTCCTGAGCCACTGGAAACACAGGCGTGGGTCACCACACAGGGAAACTTTGTAAAAATTTTAGATTAAAAAAAAAAATCAGGAGACAGTATTCAAGCCGTAGGAGTCTTGAATAGTTTGAATTGAAAATTCTCCAAAGGCCTACCTATGAGTTAAAGGCTTAGTCCCCAACCCATGAGGCTATTGGAAGGTGGTAGAACCTTTAAGAAGTGGGTCTAGGGCTGGGGTGGTGGCTCAGTGGTAGTGGCTCATGTGAGGCACTAGGTTCGATTCTCAGCACCACATAAAAAAATAAATACACAAAGTAAAGGTATTGTGTCCATCTACAACTAAAAAACTATTGGGAAAAAAAAAAAGAGGTGGGCCTAGCAGGAAGTCTTTGGTGATTGGGGATGTACCTTTGGAGGTTATTATGGAACCCTGGTCTCTTTGCCCCTCCGTCTTGGCTATGAGATGGGGGCTTTCTCTATTGTGCACTTCCACCACAATATACAGACTTATAGGATCCAAAGCAATGGGAGAACTGATCATGGACTGAAATGTCCAAAATTGTGAGCCAAAAATAAACCTTTCCTTTTTTTATGTTGTCTTACCGTGGTTTTTTTTTTTTTTGGGGGGGGGAGGGTGATGCTGGAGATCCTAGGAGTTGCTTACCCATTGAGCAACATCCCCAGCCTTTTTAAAATTTTTATTTTGAGACAGGGTCTTGCTAGGTTTCTTGGGACTTCACTAAGTTGCTGAAGCTAACCTCAAACTTGCTGTCCTCCTGCCTCAGCCTCCAGCGTTACTGAGATTGCAGCCAGCTCTATCTTAACATAATTTGTTATAGTATCAGAAGGTTGACTAATATACTAGGATTTTGTGAAGATTTCTTAGACATGAATCCAAAAGCATGATCCATAAAAGGAAAAAATGATCATTTGAATCTTATTTTTTAAAAAAAAAAAAAGCCCTGTTAAAAGGATGAAAAAACAAGCTACAGAATATATAAAGAACTCTCAAAACTCCATAATAAAAATAATCCAATTAGAGATTGGATAAAATACAAAAAGAGACATTTTACTAAAAAGGATGTACACGGGTGGCAAATAAGTATATGAAAACATACCCAACATCATCAGCCTTTAGAAAAATGCAAATTAAAGCCACAACAAGGTATCACTATAAAATAGTTAAATAAAATATAGTGATAATACCAAATGCTGGTAAAGATTCAAACTGAACCATTCATCCATTGCGGATGGGAATGTAAAATGACAAAACCGCTTGGAAATTGGTTTACAGTTTCCTTTAAAATTAAAATTAAAAAAAAAATGAAGTTACCACATGACACAGCACTTGTACTCTTTAACATTTATCTCAGAGGAATGAAAATCTTTCTACTCTTAAAATCTTGTTCATATGTGTTCAGAGCAGCCTTTGCTTATAGTAGCCAAAATGATAAAGATTACTTGTGTTAGTCAGCTTTTTGTTGTTGAGACAAAATACCTGAGAAAAGCAACTTAAAGGAGGAAAGATTGGGGCTGGGGTTATGGCTCAGCAGTAGAGCACCTGCCTTGCATGTGCAGGGCCCTGGGTTCAATCCTCGGCACCACACAAAAATAAATAGGTAAAGTTATTGTGTTCAACTACAAAAAAAAAAAAAAAAAAAGAAGAAGATATTTACAAAGAGAGAGAGAGAGAAAAGGAGGAAAGATTGTTTTTTGCTCATGTTTGGAGAGGTTTCAGTCCAAGGCTGACTGGCGGCTCCATTGTTTCTTCAGTGGGGCAGTAAATCATGGTGGGAGGGTGTGGTAGGGGTAAACAGCTCACCTCATAAAGCTGGGAAGCAGAGAGAGAAGGGACCAGAGACAGATATAGTCTGGAAGGGTACACTCCTAAGGACTTATTTCCTATAAGTAGGCCCTATCTCCTACAGTTTTCCCCACCCCCAATAATACATTTAGCTGTGAATCCTTCAATGGCTTAGTTCATTGATGAGGTCGGAGCCCTTGTGATCCAATGACTTCCCAAAATCCTTACCTCTGAACCTTGCTGCATTGGGGAACAAGGCTTCGACACATGACTCTTCAGAGGACACTTCATATCCAAGCCATAATAACTTCCCAGATGCCCTTCAGTGGGTGAATGGTTATCCTAGGTTCCGTCCATACCATACAAGACTATACATTAATCAGGGATGAATGACTGATATGCTCAACACCTTGGATGCACATTAGGGAAATTGTGCTTTGTAAAATAAAGCCAATCTCAAAAGGTGACACATGGAACCATTCCATTTTATGCATAACACACTTGAGAGAAAAGTGAAGTGACAGGCAATTCTTTACGTGCTGATGGTGTTCCTGCAAATGTGGTAAATATTCCTAAAACCTGCCAGACTTTCTACAAGAAGTGTAGTAAGCACCACAAAGCAGCACAGTACACGAATGGCAAGGATTCTCTGTTTTCAGAGAAAACAGCGTCATGAAAGGAAGCGGAGTAGCAATGGTGAACAGACTAAGTTGATTCTCCAGGGACAAAGGCTAAAACTCTTAAGGACATTGTGGAGAGGTTGAATGTGTTGAGCCCAACTGCACATTTAAGAAAATGCTGGCTGTTAAGAGATGCAAACATTTGACCTGGAAGGAGATAAGAGGAGAAGGGGCAGAGGGATCCAACCCTTAGCTTATCTTTTGTTTTATTATAAAAATAGTAGTGTCTTGATGTTCTGTTCACTTCGTGTGTGGTTGCAGTCGACCTTTGGGAAGGGAATAAACTTGAGCTATCAATAAAATTCCCTTTGTGGGAATATTTGTGCTTCAAAAAAAATTTTTTTTTAAGATATGAAGAACAGATTAGTAGTAGCCAGGTGTTAAGGATATAAGTGGGGGAGAGGAGTTTGATTTCAAAATGTGGCATAGCAATCCTCATTATAATAGTGTGTTCATTGTGGTGTTAGTTACACACAGTGACATATGTGATAAAACTTCATAGAGCAACACACACACAGACAGCGTATGTATAAATTTGAGTACTCTCTCTGGGTCATATCCATGCCAAATCTGGTTTTGTTATTGTCCTATAGTTGTCCAATTGGGAGAGGAAGGGTGTTATGGCTCAGATATAGTATCTCCAAAAAGCTCACATGTGAGACAATGCAAGAAGATTCAGAGAAGTGATAGGGCCAAAAGAGCCTTAATCCAATCAGCGAGTCTGTCACCCAATGGGATTAATTGAGTGGTAACTGAAGGCAGGTGGGGTGTGGTTGGAGGAGGTGAGACATTGGGGGCGTGGCTTTGGGTTATATATTTAAAATCTGGAGAGTGGAGTCTCTCTCTCTGCTTCTTGATCACCATGTGAGCTGTATTCCTCTGACACACTCTTCTACCGTGATGTCCCACCTCACCTCGAGCCCCCAAGGAATGAAGCTAACCTTCTATGGACTAAGACCTCTGAAATTGTGAGCTCTCAAATAAACTTTTCCTTCTCTATAATTGTTCTGGTTGGGTCCTTTAGTCACAGCAGCAAAAAAAAAAAAAAAAAAAAAAAAAATCTGACTAAAACAGAGGGCCAAAAATGCATGGGGTCTTCCTTTATTTCTTTGCAACTTTTTCTTATAACCATTTTAGCATAAAAGGTTGAAACATGTATACTTCACCAAGAAGGATACTAAAAACAGAAGGAGGGCGTGGAATGTGTGAAACAATAGTGATAATATAAAATAGTAAAATTAAAATGAGCCTAATGTGACAAGTCATGTAAGGAGGTTAAAAGTAAGACAAAATGAAAGTACTAGCTAGAAACAAAGACCAGAGAGGGGATCGCAACGAAGGCACTCTAAAATTCTCATGTTTTATTGGAGGAGATTGACATGCATACATTTGAACAAATATGTCTGTGATAGTAAGAACAACATTTAACCCAACCAATATTGTTTAATATGAAGTATCATTTGCTGATGATCTCTTCTGATTTCGAAACCTACTGACGTCACAATCCCTGTTATAATCTGGAGGGGAAGTGGTTTTCTCTTCTTTTGATTGATAAACAGCAGAGACCAAACAGGGCTGGAAAATGTGTAGGTCAGAGCAGTAAGTGGCAGAATTGGGCTTTGAGCCCAGGGCTCACACTCTCTCCTAATCTTACCTTCTTTAAACCCTCCCATACCCTCCTGGGCATACTGAATAATTTTTCCAAAAGGAGTGCTTGCAATGTTTGGGAGGTGAAATAATCTCACCTTTTCTCCAAATAAAAATCTTCTTCAAACTATAGGCAAAACAGAAAGCTTTCACATCTTTTCACCTGATTTCATTGACCATATTCTGGGCAAAACATACCACAAAACTGGAAGCCTTCATATCGACTCTTTTCCTTATTATTGGACCCTAAACAGTCATTGTGAAGCTGTCTGCCCCAGGAGGCCAGCATTCAACTAATTGTTTACCTGGGAGAATGAAGAGCACCAATGCACGTTCAAATTTAACGTCTTCTTAATAAAGCTATGAGCATAGAAGTAAAATTTTTTATCTTATCCTGCATTTGGTTGAGAAAAGGGGGAGTGTATTTTAAAGACCTAAGAAAACCACTATATCTATTGATTTCCCATTTGTAAATCTTATTTCCGTTTCTCCTGGTGCTGAAATTACTTGAAGTCTGGGTACCCTCAGGTACATTCTCATACATCCCTGTCCACAGAGCCTGCAGGGCAAAACTCTTACACACACACACACACACACACACACACACACACACACACACATTTTTGGATGGGTCCTGGGAGGTGGCTTCTATTTGTTGATAGCCTTGAATAAAAGAAACCTGAATATTCCTCTCTCATCAAGTATGTTCTTCTTTTAGTCTGGAATAAATGACTACAGCTCCTCGGTTGGTAGAATTGGGAAGAGGAAGTACTCTGATCTTACCTGAAATCTTGTGCAGAAGAAGCTTCTATTTACTGACTCATAAAAGATTTTATGCCTCCTCTGTTATTCTTAAGATGACTATAGAGAATGTACTAGAAAAAGATTTGGAATGTGTTGCCTCCTGAAGTTGGAATTATAATCAGGTGCATTATTGAGTAATCCCACTTCCCTGAATGCAGCAGATTTTAGCATCGGTAGGAAGCATTGAAGTAAGCCCAAATAGAACATTTAGCAAATGGTAGCATCCAACTCTCCAAACACGTACCATTGCCCAGCCCTTTGTGGGCAGGCTGAAGAATGAGTTTGCCCAACTCTTGCACAATAGTTTCATCTACTGAAACAACCGACGCACCTGTCACAGAGTGAGCTCACAGCCTTCTATAAAAACATCAGGAACATTCTGGTCCCAGCACTACCCTCACAGCTGTGTCATGGAATAGGTCAGAGACCCTGTGCCCAGTCTTTTATCCTTCCTGGTATTCAGATTCCTCATCCATGAAATCCTGACCCATTTCCTAGGAATTTGAGGAAAGTGTTGGCTTTATAGAAATGGCTATGTGCAACAGATGTCTTCCAGCAAAACTCTATCATTCATAATGACAAAATAGGAGACATTTATTTATTTCATGCCCTTGATAAAGTGATGATAACACTAATTTTGCCAAGATACAACTAAAATCCAGAAAGGATTCACTGAAAGGAAGGCAGGCAGGCCATTATGCTCTGAATTGCTCATGTCTAGTCCCATGTAGGAGTCAGCATCTTCCAGAGATGCCCTCAGTGCTGGCCTTAACAGCACTCAGAGTTTCTATGGCTGTAGTTGTGAAGAGTGGCCAGGTGGCCCATCCAGGTGGACCTGCAAAAGTGATTCCATTGAAAATGGTTTTTGTCATGTTCGTGGTGCAAAAGGTAATGAGGTTGACTCTGCAACTTCTGTTTAAAATCCTAAGTTTTAAATCAGCAGCCAATATAAAACAGACTTCAACTTTTTGATCGGTCTAGGTTCTCCTTGAACAAAATTGTATTTCTTTTGTACGTCAACATTGAGAAGCCATGTGGCATGTCTCTGAAGACAGACTGCCTGGACTCACATCTCAGCTATATCATCTGCCACTACGTGAGGTCAGCCAAGTAATCCAACTACTCAGGCCTGAATTCCTCATCAGTAAGAAATATTAAAAGTAGACTCTATGGTGTTGTGAGGATTGAAATAGTTAATTTATGTTAATTGCTCACTAGAGTACCCAAATTGTAAGTATTTTATAAGTGGTGATGGGAGGGGCATTATTATTACATTTTCCATAGAGCTAATTTAGGAAAATAAAATCATAACTAGAACTTGACCTTTTACTTACTTGACTCCCAGTCTACTACTACCTCTTGCTAAGACTATTGTTGTTACCTCCTAAAGTGATTTTCCTGTTTCCCCTCTTGCTATGGTGGTCTCTTCTATAGTTTATAATAGTCTTATAATAGTTTATCTTGGATTTTACATGCACTGTCTTATTTAATCCCCAGAAGTAAGGATCACAGGAGGACAAATTTTGTTCTTGTCCCTACGCCTATAAAGATTGGGTCGGATCCCAGAGAGCTCTACTGTTCCCAGGCCCAAGCAGCCTGTTGCCACTTGACTTCTGTACTTTGTAAAGTGTTACTGTTGTATTTGATTAGCGAGGTACAGTAAGTTAGCTCACTTTTAATGTACTCAATACAGCAGCAACATGAGCAAATTTCAAGATCATTACTCTGAATGGAAGAAGCCAAACCGAAGAGTATGTGTTGTATAAAATTCTGCAAAATGAAAACTAACTGGTAGTGACAGAGAGCAGACCAGTGATGAGGGGGATTCACAAAGAACCCCGGGGAACATTTTAGCTCATTAGCTTCATTTTGATGCTGGTTCTATGGTAATATGGATATATCAAAACTTATCAAATTTTACCCTTTAAATATATATAATTTATTATATATAATTTTGCTCAATAAAGGTGTTTTGGAAAAAATTGTCCAACATAATGGTATTGCATATTTTTGCAAAGCTTGAGTAGAGATCACATCTGTAGATTCATGGTTTAGTCTTCCATTTCTTGCATTGCCCACTAGGTGATAATGAGGCTCAGGTTTTCAATATTAATGAATTAATTAATGACATCCTGTTTACAATAAAGTTTTTTTCATATTTCTCTGTGTTAAAAGGAAGACGCTGACGTTACAGGCTAAAAGTGTTCCCATCACTTTTGTGAGTTTCTTTCTCTCTCTTGAAATGAATAAAAATCTAATAGCCAAAATTAATTGAGTCATATTTGTGGAACTGCAGATTTATAGAACTTTTAGATGAGCAAATTGAAAGCATTAAATGATTTTACCGAGGTCACCGAGAAGAGTAGCTTCAGTGCAGGAATCAAAAACTGAATGACTGGATAACTTTGCATTTTGCTTTTCAACATTAGAAGCCACATTGCTCTTTCTTCTCTCTCTCTCTCTCTCTCTCTGTGTGTGTATGTAATCAAACCCAATGCCCACACATGCTAGACAAGCCCTCCAAGCCCTCTACCACTGAGCTACACCATTCTTCATTGACAAAGCCTAACTCTTTTTATTCCCCAAGTATCTAATCTATCTAATACCTGTTTCTCACAGTTTTTTGTGCACATCCTCTTTTTCCCTCTGTGAAGGCGGATTTCTAGATGCCTCCCTGCACATGCAGGACTCACCATTAGGCCACACTATGTAAAAAAGTCACCAGTTACTCTAAGCAGTATTAATAGAACTGAACTCAGTAAGGATATTGTAGTGAGTTGTGGATGGATGTCAGATTAAGGCTGAAATTAAACTCCAATAGTTAAATGGGCCACACTGTAATTAATAAACTTGTTCCTGACAAAACAATCACTCTTCAGTTGATGAGCACTTTATCATTCAATGGGACACATTTTCTCCCTCTTTTTCTCTTTTATTTCTTCCTTTCTTTTTTTTTTTAATTTACTGCCACATACTACTGAGTACCCACTTAATGCTCATTGACACAAAGGAATTCAAAGATAAGTCAGCCTAACTCTTCAGCAGACAGAAAAGAACAAATGAACGAGTATTTTGCAATTGTAAGGAAAGTGTATTATTTTTGAGATAATATACTTTCCTTACAATTAAAAAACTTGAAGGTTTTTTTTTAATTATTAATGCTCTTATACTTCAGCTTTGAATACATTGGCTTATCCCTTTTTTTACACTTATGTTCCCAAATCTTTGGCCAATTAATTTATTATTGTGAATTTAAGTGCATTTTGACACTAACTGCTAATTAAAGGATTGCTTTGGTAAATTCTTTCAAGATATTAATATTACTCCTTAATTTATCTTTATTGTAAAATACACATACACAAACACATATAACACATACAGCATACACACACACCCAGAATTGTTTCTCCATATATCTATGGGTTCCACATTCATAGATACAGCCAGCTATAGGTCAAAATTCTTGAAAAAAAAATCATGCCTGCACTGAACATATACTACAGACTTTTCTTGTCATTATTCCCTGAAGAATGCAGGACAGCAACTCTTGACATAGCATTTGTATTGTGTTAAATATTATAAGTAATCTTAAGATAGTTTACAGTATTTGAAGGGTGTGCAAACACTAGACCATTTTATATGGGGAACTTGAGCGTCCATGAATCTGAGTATTTGCATGGAGTTCTGGAGCCAGTCTCCCATGGATTCCAGGGGACAACTGTGCATATATTTCCTTAGATTAGGACATTCTTTTCTTTTATATCTGTAAGAGTTTCTAAGTAATCAGAGTTAAGCCTAGTCTGGCAGAGAGAAAGAAAACAAAGGAAAATAAAAACCCCAACGTGATTTTTTTCCATTTGTATCACAGCCCTGATCTAAATGAACACTAGCATGTTTCCTTGGATCTAGCTGTGAACATTGAAAATTTTTATTTTTCTTTGGATTTGGAGACTAGATGCTATCAGTAGGAAGTTGCTAATAGAAATGGATGCTTTTGATTGTGGCCAAGCATACCTCAAAGATCACAGAGGTAATAGACAAGTTGTGCACAAAGCGTGCCCTATAAAACAAGAGCGGGTGGTGCTGAGAGTGGCTTAGTAATGTCTGCAAAGGAAAAACCCTAGCTGCGTGGCTAGACATATCACTGTGACCAAAAGTTGTTTGCGTCTGCAGAATTCTAAAAGAAAGATCCTGTGCAATTGTTATGTTTGTTACAATTTTCCATTATGACTGTAACAATCCCACAAAAATCTTTGGCTTAAAAAAAAAAAAGACGAGAAATCTGAATCTTCTAAACATATTTCTATTAATACCGATGGCATTTGAGTTAGATCTCATCTGCCTGGCTTGTCAGTCTTCGGGAATCATTTGGGACTATTTTGAGATTGTATTACCCAATGTTGTAGCTTAGCCCTATGTTACTTTACCAAGTCCCTCTCTAGTTACTATACCATGGCGACAGAGGGACTGGAAAGGGTTATCGGTAGCACTATCTCCAGTTCCTCCCTGGGTGTTTCTCCAACCTGTCCTTTCAGACCTTTATTATTTATTTATTCATTCATTCATTCATTCATTTATTTTTCGTTGTTGATGAGCCTTTATTTTATTCATTTATTTATATGCAGTGCTGAAAATCGAACCCAGCATCTCACACATGTGAGGCAAGCACTCTACCACTGAGCCACCATCTGTTCTCCTTTCAGACCTTTAATCCCACCGCACCACCAGAGCAGCCCTGGTCAAGGTCACAGGTGACCTGTACTTTACTGCCAGCACTTCCCAAGCTAAACCACTTCCCATCCTTAAGACCCAGTGTCTTTCCCTTGGCTCTTAGAGACCTCTTTCTCCCAACCTCCTGGTTCCTTATCATTTTGTCACATTTTGTGTTGGCCTCTGTCCCGACCTCATCACTTCTCTAAACCAACACTGTAGATGATGTCATTTAGTCCTGTTCCCATGGTGACCAAGTGTCAGCTACATGATGATGACCCTTCTGGCCTAGACCTCTCCTCTGAAGTCCAGATTCATATTTCTTGACATATCAACCTTAGCAGGTCTAAAAATGAACTTCTTATTCCCCCAACCGTCTTCTCCATATAAATAGACTGTAGCCTTATCCTGACACACAACGTTTTGATCACACCAAAATTGTGCCATTATCCTTGGCTGCTTTTGGTCTCATTTCATATCCAGTGTGTCAGAAAATATGTTTTGCTCCACCTTTAAAAAATAGTCAGTCCCTCATATTTGTAGCTTCCACATCCATGGACCTAACCAAACATGGATGAAAAATATTCAGAAATAAAAAATTGCGTCTACATCAAACATGTTCAGACTCTCTTTCTTATCATTATTTCCTAAACAAAAAAGTAAAACAAAGATTTACATTAGGTTTTATAACTAACAGAAATGATTTAAAGTACATAGGAGAAGGAGCAAATACTACCCTTTATATAAGAAACTTGAGCGTACATGGGTTTGGCTACCCATGGGAGTCAGGGAACCTTCCTCCCCATGGATACAGAAGGACTGCTGTTTATTTAAAAATCTGACCACTTCTCCCCATCTCTAACCCTCCACCCAGGCCCATCCTAAGCTCTCTCCTGGTTTTCGCTTGGCTTCCTATGGTTTCTTAGTCTTTGCTCCCTTCTGGTCAGTTCTTACCAAAGCAGTCCTGGTAAGAAATCTCATCTTGTCACACCTCTGCTCTGTCAGCTTCCCAGCTCCATGGGACATAGGAGGTTCTGCACAAACTGACCACTGGCTGCTTTTCTAAACTCATCCCTTCCACTCGCTTCCTCGCTCGTTTTCCTCCCAACACAGTAGCTCTCTGCTGTTCTGGACCATATCAACTGTGTTTCCATTTCAAGAAAACGTACTGCTCCCTTTGCCTGGATGGTTCTTTCCCAGAATATCTTTGTATCAGCAGGGCGCCCAGCTACTATACATAAAACAACCATCCACCCACTCCCACCCTGCCTCTCTCTGTTCCCCACACCCTGTTTTATTTTCCTCTCTATTATTTGGCACACTCTACGCTACTTGTCCATGAGTTTGTCCTTTGTTTTGTTTTGTTTAGATGTACATGATAGTGGGGTGTGTTCTGACATATTATGCATACATGGGGTGCAACCCATTACAATTTTGATTCTGTTCTTGTAGTTGAACGTAATGTGGAGTTACACTGGTCATGGATTCATATGTGAGCATAGAAAAGTTATATTTAATTCATTCTACTGTCTTTCCTGTTTCAACCTCCCCCTTCCCTTCATTCCTCTTTGTCTAATCCAATGGATTTCTATACTTCCCCTCCCTACCCTCCCTTATCTTGAATTAGCATATGCATATCAGAACATACAACCTTTGGTTTTTTGAGATTGGTTTATTTCACATCCATTGTGTATACATACCACATTTCCTTTATGCATTCATCTGTCGAAGGGCACCTAGATTGGTTCCGAAGCTTGGCTATTGTGAATTGAGCTGCTATAAATATTGATGTAGTTACGTCACTATAGTATGCTAATTTTACATCCTTTGAGTATAAGCCAAGGAATGGGATAACTGGGTCAAGTAGGGTTTTCATGTCAAGTTTTCTGGAGAATCTCCATACTGCTTTTCCAGTATTGGTTGCACCAGTTTGTAGTCCCACCAGCAATGTATGAGTGGACCTTTTTCCCTACATCCTCACCAACATTTATTGTTACTGGTATTCTTGATAATTGCTATTCTGACTGAAGTGTAGTTTTAATTTGTGTTTCCCTAATTGCTAGAGATGTTGAACATTTTTTCATATTTTGAGGGGGCAGTGGGGATTGAACTCAGAGGCACTCAACCAATGAGCCACATCTCCAACCCTATTTTGTATTTTATTTAGAGACAGGATCTCACTGCATTGCTTAGCACCACCTCACTTTTGCTGAGGCTGGCCTTGAACTTGAGATCTTCCTGCCTCAACCTCCCAAGCTGCTGGGATTACAGGTGTGCGCCCCTGTGCTTGGTTTAATATATCTTTTGACCATTCATATTTCTTCTTCTGTAAAGTGTCTGTTTAGTTCCTTTGCCCTATCCTTTGTTCTTCATCAATAGAAGCTGAGTTCTCTTGAGTTGACCATTGTATCACCGGTCTTTGTGATTCTCATAGCATGCCATGAATAGATATTCTGAGAGTATCTGTAGAATATCTGTAATTATACTGATTCTATTGAAATGGATGCAGTGGTGCTGCTGTGTAAATCAGAAACAGCCTTAAGTTTGAACAGATCTCTGATCCTAAAGAACGTATTTAAGGATCAAAATAATAGCTCAGTCTGCCGGGCTTCAGTTGTCATTACGGTGGATGTAAGTTTAATTATCTTGTCCTGTGGAAAAGGGACATTGACTATTATTCTCCTCTTTTGTTAGGCTTGTTATGTAAGCATAATGTTTATATATGAGCCAAGTGGCTATTACAGAAGATAATCCTAAGAGAATACACGGAGGCCTGTAACAGCCTCTCTGAGTTGAATCTTGTCTCTCCCACTTTCCTGCAGCCCAGAGCTGGAACCCAACCTGTTTGGTGTATGTTTTGAGGGGCATAGCACCAAACAATGACTTTGCTTGCTAAATTCCTCAGCTAAAAAGGCATCCAGGGGTTTATAGCTTCTCTCCTAGTATTTTTAGTTGGAAGGCCCACATGGGTCATTTTGATCCATCATTTAGAAGGAACCCCTACCTATGAACACAGTGAGGAGGAAAAGGAGCACGTGGTGAATCTGGAAGCCCAGGTTGTGTTCTGCAGGCAGTGGGGGAGGGGGACTTGTGGACATGAATCCAGCAGGGACACTCTCCTGGCAGTCCCTCCCCAGTCGCCACTCCCAGAGCTGTTCCCACAGGGCCCTGCCTGCTCCAGCCACTCTCAGACGTTTATTCTTTATTATCCTGTGGTTGACATCAGAAGTTCCTTTTAAAAGGCATCGCAGAGACTTCAAAAGGACATGGGGGGGGGGGGACCAGACACGCGTGATGTCTCTTAAATGTGTCTCCAGAAAGTACCCAAGGGGAGTCAAATGTAAGGGTACAAAGAGTCTTTCTGGTCTTGTGAAAGCAGATTAGAGTCCATTTGTCAGGCCCAGCCCTGGAGGTTTATGTCATGAGAACAAGTGCCCCCACGCTGTCTTCTTCTCAAAGTCCCTGAGTGCTTGAGACCCAGCAGTTCTGGGGAGAAAATGTGGCTCCATCTTCTTGTCTCCCTCACCCAGACTCCCGTCTGCAGTAGCTCCTTCCTTTCTCACACTGAAAGCAAGAAATGGCGCACAGAGGTGCACCTTGCACAGATCAGGCTCACCTCACAATCCCTTCGTCCCTTCCCTGCTAGGTAAGAAGCCACCAAATGACCTAGCTTAAAACACTGTGACTCTCAGCCCCCGTTCCCTCTTCCCCTCCTGCTCACGCACACACTCTTGCACACTTTCGTGAGTGACTTTGGACCTGAGCACCCACCCCAGGCCCTTGAGAGCTGGGGCTCTTTCCCCTGCCGTGTGTCTGGGTTCTCTTTACTCTTGGAACCCCTTTACTCATCTGGCCAGGGTGGGGAAGGACACATTCCAGTTCTCATGAAAGGCCAGGGCGTGTGGATGGACAAGACGACCCAGGAGGTTGCCAGTGACCCACACCCTCTGGCACGAGCCTGAGAAACACACTGGGAGCAGCAGGCAAGGCTCAGGAGGGGCAGTGGGCAGTGAGCCAGGGACAGGCCTCAGAACGAAATGGACCCATCCTGTGGCTGACACCCTGTCACTGCCCATGTCAGGCCAACGTCCAACTGGGTTTGTCTGGGAGTGTCTGTGGGGCAGCTGTGATATTTTATATCATCCCTAAGAAAGCTCTCATCCCTATTGAGAGCCCAAAGGAACCAAAGAAGGAACAAATGACAGAATAATTAGCACACAATTGTAAAAGGGAAATTTTAGAACTCAAGTAGTTCACCAACTTATAAAAGGTGGGGACCCTGAAAGCAGTTCAGTAGGACGCTGCTGCTAGCATAAAACCCCAAATAATCAAATCTGTGCAGGAGTAGAGGACTTCAGGTACCCACCTCTATTAGGACCTCTTTAAAAATAAAGCACAATCACCTGTGGACAACATGGACCGCTCACCACTGTGGATGTCAGGAGGTGAAGGAAGTTCTATGCCTGGCTTTGATGCTGACATTAGGAAACACCACTCGCCTTTGTGTATCACACACAAATCTGCCTGGGTCAAGAATACAGTGGAGTGTATCATTTCTGTCTAAATATTTTTAAAGGTATAAATCAACAGAATGTTCTATCCTTGTGCTTTGACAGACAGACCTTCACAATAGCCAGACCTGTAAAGTCAGGTCTGATTTTAGAATTCTCTGACCTGTCAGTTTGGTGCTGGATCGTGTCATTAAGAAGGGTCCCCTCCAGCCCACCCTGCAGCAGCCCTCCCTCCCCACGTCTTGTTCTACCTTCAAGTCTATTCCACATCCCGGGGGGTCCCGGGCACATGTGATGATTGTTCCAAACTGCATGGCAGGCTCCTTCCCCATGTCCTGCAAGCAGCACTGCCTTAGTCACCACTCAGTCTTAGGGGTACCTCTACCAATGATGGGGATTGTGGGGAGCAGAGGTTCCTTTGCCAGACTCCTCCTCCACCACTCAGTTTAACCCATATCCCATCAGCATTTATACACATAAATCCTTTACTTCCATCAAATCAGATCACAAAGATTTAGGGAAGTTGTTCACTCCTAGCAAAACTGACATGGATTTTATGTTTTCAGATCCCATGGGAGATAGAGCAATTTTTGGTTTGCATATCTGTTTGTTTTAAGCTTCAAAATGAAGGCTAGTGAGATATGGATTTCTCTAAACTGCCCACACAGAATTCCTCACCATTCTCTGAAAAAGTGTTGGGCCTGCCCCTCAGACCCCTAACAGGAAACTGAGAAATGTCTACCCAGAGGGGAACGGCAGCTCACTGGGTTCCCGCCCTTCCTGACTGGCTATATTTCCAACTTTATTGCCTTCTGCAGTAGATCTGGGGAATAAAATAGCAAGGAGTCAAATTTGAGTGTTCTGAATCTCTCAATGGCTGCATGTGACATTATCCAGACTTTAGGGTCTCCTGAGGTACGTGGGTGGATACACCCAAACGCCAGCAAAGGCCAGCGATTTGCAGACTGATGAAAAGTGCATCCCCCAAATGCTTCCTGAAGTGCTGAAAGGGGAATGATTTCCCTGGGAGTCATAGGCTGCCGGGGACTACACTGGTAGGACAGGACCCATGCAGAGCTGGGCATTGAGGCACAGTTCATAGGAAGGGCGAAGGTGTGGAGCCGAGGAATGACACTAGAGAAGAAAAGAGGTGGGGAGAGTTGTGACCAAAGAGCAAGACTCTGGGCGGTCCAAACAGCCTGTATGTGTGACTTTGAAAATGAGCTTGAAATAGGCACCATGTTGCATAACTATAGTCTCAGCTACTCAGGAGGTTCCCTTAAGCACAGGAGTTCAAGGCCAGTCTGAGAAACATAGCAAGACCCCCATCTCTACGAACATTAAAAAAGATGTCATTTGCCAGTAAATGGAGGGAACTGAAGAATATCATGCCAAGTGAAGTAAGCCAATCCTGTAAAACCAAAGGCAGTAAGTTTTCTCTAATGTGCGGATGCTAACTGGCATTAATAAAAGGGGTGCCAGGGAAGAATAGAATTACTATTAGGCATAGGGGAGTGAAAAGAGGGGAGAGGGTATGGGGATAGAAAGGATTATAGAATGAATTAGACATGATTACTCCCATGTGCATATATGATTACACAACCCATGTAACTCCACATCGTGTACAACCAGAAGAATGAGAAGTTATGCTCAATTTGTGTATGATGTATCAAAGTGCATTCTATTGTCATGTATAAGTAATTAGAAAAAAATTAAAATAAAACAAAACCCCAAAAAATTAAAAGTAGGGCTGAGGTTATAATTCAAGGTAGAGTACTTGCCTAAATGTGTAGCATTGTGAACTTGAGTCCCAGCACCACAAAAAAAGAAGTTAGATAATTTTTAAATTTAAAAAATAAAAATGAGTTTGAGAAAGTAAAATGCTGATCCTGTGATTTGGAATCCCACAGGTACAGGTCTTCTGATGTTTGTTTACAATATTTGTTGTCCAAGGATAGCTTTGCATTTTTGTTTTGTTTTGTTATGTCATTAGCTTGACTTAATAGTGTAAAGGAGGCACCCCATCTCCCTCTACCCTGAACATGTCCTCTGGAAACTCTTGGTGATCCTGGGTTTTGTGCCTTAGGGTATAAAAAAATCATCACATTAACACTTTCTGAACCCTTTCTCCCCCTAGTTGAGGACCAAAGAGGTTGCATCTTTTCAAGCATCATAATTTTCTCCCCACTAGTAGAAAATCAAATAAGTTCTTAGCAATTTAATTCATGATACTATATGATGGTGGCTTTTAAAAAGTCTACATGTATCAATATTAAAAACTAGCATTTCATAGCACAAAAACTTTTCTAAAGATATTTTCATTTATCTGCAATAGTTGTTAGTTATTACTGTGTAGAATCCTAATACTTATACAGAGAAAAAAAAAATTTAGATGAGCTCAGACTGTTTCTCACTAATGTCCATAATCTCCATGCCTAAATTTGCTCATCGTTGTGACCAAAGAAACCACAGGATATATAAATGTCCTAGGTGAAGTGGCAACCACCTTTTTAAAAAAAAAAAAAAATCTTTCTGATGCTGAGAAAAGATGCATTGGGAAATCTGTGTAATTCTTACTGTGTGTGTGTGTGTGTGTGTGTGTGTGTGTGTGTCTGTGTGTGTGTGTCTGTGTGTGTGCACGTGCGGTGCTAGGGATCCAACCTGGGCCTCAAGTGTGCTAGGAGGTTAGGGAAGTGCTCTGCCACTGAGCTGGACCCACAGCCCAAGTTACATTTTTTCATATTCCTAAAAGGCCAGTTGATTTTCTGATTCCCTCCTCCCCCAAACAAGAGTATTGTACTTTTACCCTTTTGTTATTATCTTTTTTTAAAAAAAAATCTCATTCTTCCCTTTGTGGCCTTTACTCTTTGCTTTGTGTTATAGAATTTCAACACCCTCTGTTTTATTACAAACCAAAGAAAACTCCCAAATTCCCACAACTTCATTCAGGTGTGAGCTCCCAGGTCAGATTATGGGGATCCGTGAAAGGAGCACTATTAAAACAGCAGCATTACTTTGACATTCTTTTTTGTTAAAATGATTTTTCTTTAATTTGTTGACTGTAAAAAAAGGAAAAAAAACACAGAAAACAGCAATATGGTAGATATTACAAAAGTAAATGGATGCCAACATCTGTTTGTGATTGGAGAGGCAGCTTAACATGATGGGCAAGATAATTAGCTAAGTGAATCACCCACATGATTTCTCTTTGCCTCCGTTTTCCTCATCTTTGAAATGGGGATAATAGTAGTGACCTCATAGAGAAGATTTGGTGAGTTAATACTTGGAAGAGGGTTTAGATCATTCCCTGGCATATAGCAAGTGCTATGTACATTTTTTGTCAAATTTTGAAAAAGAAAATGTTTCCAGGATTATTTCAGGCATATAGTATTCTAAAACTCCATATCCTTTCCTTTCTCTTCCTTCCCCAGAGCTAACCACTTGCTGAAGTTGGAGGGATAATTGATAGGAAAATTTTGGTACATCTGCTCTATTTGCTGTACTCATACACAGTTTTATGATACACATTGTTGTGTGTATCATAAAACTTTACTTAAATGGATAGTACCACATGCATCCTTTTATAATAAACTTTCTATGATGACTCAGCATTATCATTTTCTTTTTCAATTTATCCGTGTTGGTAGATATGATTCTACTCCACTTGTTTCTGCTGTTTACTATTCCATTCTACAAATAAGCCACTACGAAGAAATCACTGACAAATGGTTCTGCAGTGAGTATCCTGTAACAGGGCCCACTTTTGAGATTTTCTCTATATGGACAGCTTAAAGACATAGCCAACTATGGGATGCACGTCCTTAACTCTCCCAGGTGTCCCAGAGAGATTGTGCAAATTTACTCTCACCAGCAAGAAGTGACAGGCACCACTTTCCCATATGTCCCCACCAATACCTGAAGCTCATACATTTACTGATTTTTTTGCCTCTGTGATGGGCATAAGATAGCGAGTCACTCTTTTTATTTGCATTACATTTTAAATTCCTAGTGAGCATTTTAAAGTTTATTCGCCTTTGGGGGTTTCTTCTTTGAATTGCCTATTCGTATCCATCTTGGGATATCCATTATTACCCATTTCTATTTTGCTGTTTTCCTATCGATTTATAAGTCATCTCTAATTATTCTGAATACTAATCCTGCGTCCACCATGAGTGTTGTAAATATCTTCTTTCAGAATGTGATTTGTCTTCCTTATGTACAGCGTCTTTTGTAGTATAAAATATTTATTGTAATGTAGGATAATAAAGCAATATTTTGTTCTGTGGTATACGATTTCTGTTCCCTTTAAAAAATTTTTTCACTATGCCAATGAGCTAGGAGACATCACCATGTATTTTTCTTCAGTTTCATAGTTGGCTTTCTCACATATAGATCTTTAGTCCATCAGGAATCTATTTTACCTATGATGCAAGATAGGGATGTATTTCTTACTTTTCCCATATGGAGAACCAATTTTCCTGACATCATTTATTGAATAGTCATTTCTCTATGGATTTGTAGGACCAGCCCTGTCCTATATCAAGCTCTCATAATAACTCTTTTTCTAGGCCCTGTGTGTCATTCCATAATCCTATTTGTTCTGTGCCAAAACCACAATGTTTTACTAGTGTTGATATCTGGTAGAGCAAGTACTCCCACTTATTATTGTTCTTCAGAATTCCCAGATTGTTGTTATAAATGGCATATTTATTTAACTATATTCTCTATTTTCTAAAATAGTATCCACCTTGCTGTTGATTTCATGCATTGATCTTGCATCATTAGTCGTATTGACTCCTTATGGGTTCTAATGATACCTTGCGGTGGTTTTCCTTGGATTCTCTATTGTATCACGTGTGAACAATATCATTTTGTTATCCCTTTCTAATCCACATGCCTTTTATTTCTTTTTCTTATATTAACTGTGCTAGCTATCTCTTTCCATGAAGAATTTATACAAATTCTGAATTTAAAGTCCAGGCTTCTATATTTGATCATTAAGCAGTATGCTTATTTGAGATTTTTTTCATGGATACCTTTCACCAAGCCTTCACAGGTGAAGAACACTCTCCTCAACTCTTGGGTGTATGTGTCCGGGGGTGCTAAGGGTGGAACTCAGAGCTTCACTGACCTGTATCCCAAACCCTCTCTGATTTGCAGATTACTGTTTTGTCTTTTAAATATGATTTTGTTGGATTTTTCCTAAATTTGTTTGACTCTGTTAAGATTAGTGTATAGTATATAGACATGTTTAGAATATATATAGAAAAGAAGTGGCCAGAAAGGATTAACATATTTGTAGTTTACTATAACTGTTCACACTTTTTGGAGAGGTGCTGGGGATTGAACTAGAGGCACTCGACCACTGAGCTACATCCTCAGCCCTATTTTGTGTTTTATTTACAGACAGGGTCTCACTGAGTTGCTTAGCACCTCACTTTTGCTGAGGCTGGCTTTGAACTCAAGATCCTCCTGCCTCAGCCTCCGTAGCCACTGGGATTACAATTGTGTGCCACCTCACCTCGCATTGTTTACATTTTACAAATCTATGCTGTTATCAAAGAAGCATTCCATATTATTCTATAAAACTGGTAGGGTTTGTGGTGTAAGTTTCATTTGACTGTGGTCCTATAATAGATCATGAGTTTAAAGTGGTGTGATGGAGTTCTTTCTCTTCCAACCATAGGCCTAAACCTAATCTCTAGGCCTAAATGTATACTCAGAAATCAAAATATCAAAAATTAAAATTCAAGGACCTCTATGAATGTGCCTCACAAAAAAAAAAAGATCAGTGTATAGTTTTTCTACTTATTTATATTACAGAAAATACTTCTCGTATTCAGTCATCTTTACCTTCCTACAAGAAACTCTTCTTGGTCATGAGGTATTTTTTCATACATATTTGCTTTGCTCATATAAAAATTCTGAATCGAAAGTCAAGGCTTCTATATTTCATCATTAAGCAGTATGCTTATTTGAGATTTTTCGTGGATACCTTTCACCAAGCCTTCACAGGTGAAGAACACTCTCCTCGATTCTTGTGTGTGTGTATCAGGGCGTGGAACTCTATTAAGGGGTTTATATTGAAACTTGAAGTCCTTCCTCATACTATTTGTCTAATATCTGGGTAAATACTCACCTTATGAAGTGAATTGTTAACAATGATATTCAATTTATCTTACTCTTCACCAAGTTAAGAGAAAATTTAGTTACAGTTGCAGTATACCTATAATTAGTATATTTTTTTCTACCGCATTTTTTTGTAGTGTTTTCTGCCTTTAATTGTTGAGTAACCTGTAAGACTGAAATGCTGGTTTGGTTGATGTTTCTGCATGTTCTGTTGTGACTTTGCATTTTATTTTTTTTTTCATGGACAAGTTTCATCTCCACATAAAGGACAATAAGACCCGTTGAGAATGAAGAGCATCACAATGCCAAAAAATCAGCATTTGTGTCTTTTTTGTTAAATACATTCATGTCTTTAACACAGCCAGAATTCCAGAAGTCATTAGCTGATTCAAGACAGTTTTTATAGAAATGCCTTGGGATGCTTATTTCAATGGCACTATCATTTCACTTGAGGCCCAATTGTACAAAATAGTTACAGGGTTAAACACTGATATGCCATTACCAAGTCTCAGTGCTGAGAACAAGAATCTCCAAGCAGGATCTCCATCCAGCAACTACTGTCTGTCGGGTTGTTGGTGGAGTAAAACTCTGCCATATTTAACTTCCTACATGTTCATTTCTTTTAACACGCCCTCACAGGTTGTGCCACAGTAATGACTCTTTAAAGTACATTCTAAATTAGAATTTGGCTTAAACTTGCTATTGCCAGGAATCTCCTGATGAGATTTTCCAGAGACCTCCAAGTTCCACATAACGAATAAAAGATGAATTAATTAAAAGACTTAGCAAAAGTCTTATGTTGCCTTAAATAGCAGTTCTCCTAGGGAGATAATAATGGGTTAATTTAATCCTTTTTAGAAACTGTAGCAAAGGTTTGGTGTTCCTCAACTGAAGACAAAGACAGCAAAATCTAAGAGTAAGATGATTGCAAAAACAGAGTTTCCAGACTTTCCATGGAGAATAAAATTTCTACACTTTCTTTCTTCCAAAGCAACTGTCACTGTTCTGCTTTGTCACCTACTTGAAAAGCTGTTCCACAGGAAGGGACTTAGGCACGTAGGTGTCCTCTCTGGACAGAATGCATCTTGGAGGTTTACAGGGAATACACAACCGTCTTCAGCTTGCTGCTGTGTTTGAAGCAAATATCATGTTCTATTAAGGGGTTTACATTGAAACTTGAAGTCCTTTCTCATACTATTTGTCTAATATCTGAGTAAATACTAGCCTTATGAAGTGAATTGTTAACAACAATATTCAATTTATCTTACTCTTCACCAAGTTAAGAGGAAATTTAATTACAGTTGCAGTATATGTGTTAGATGTGAACTGCTAACTTCCAAGGAATAGTGACATTTATGGAACCACTGTAGGGGTTAAAACACAGAAAGTGGCCAGAAAGCCCCTCCTAGAAGAAAGGAATTGTGATTCTTTTGTTGCCACTGTGTTCCCAGTTCTTCACACAGACCTGGCACATGATAGGACCTTATCTAGCCAATGAATGAAGTCATTTCTACAGTCCCAGTAAGTTTACATCGTAAGACTCTTAAATAGTCTCTTTTAAAAAAATATTTTTAGTTGTAGATGGACACAAGACCTTAATTTTGTTTATCTATTTTTATGTGGTGCTGAGGATCAAACCTACTGCCTCACACAGCTAAACAAGCACTCTACCACCAGGCCACCACCCCACCCCTTGAACAGTCTCCTAAGGATGCCCTACTGTGATAACTACACTCTGGAAGCTTTTGCTTAAATACCAATATCTTCCCCATTCAGATGCCAATTTACATTCTTGCTCCCTTAACTTAAAGGTTTTATTTGAGCTGTCTCTCTTGATCCTTCTCTCTGGCTTAAAAAAAAATTACCCAGTTAACTGAACAAGATTCCCAGTTGGCCGGTCTTTTCAGATGTGTGGAAGTTATCTTTTAAGCACACTTATTTTAGAAAGAAGATATAGAAAATCATAAAGTGTGGGTGAACTGATTGCCCAAAGACAACTCTTCTTAACATTTTGGTATGTAGTCATCAAATTGGTGGGCTTACCATGAAGCTAATGTCACCAAAGTTCATACTATGTAACTTTTCATTCTTAGGATCCTCAAAATTTTAGGTTTCAGCACCTACAAAACCTGGATCTATCACGGTTCTCCATGATGGTTATTAATTGGCTCTTATAAATGTAGTTCCTTTCCATTTTATAATATGCTTTTCCACTTAATGAAATATAAATTTTTGTTCATTGTCACATGCTTTTAGAATCCCTTTTAAAAACAGTGTAGCGTTCCAGTGAATAGATCTATTAAGATAATCGATTTACTAAATTACTTCCCTATTTTTGGACAGAAACTTTCCCACCCCTTGTATTGTACTTACAAATTTGCTTCATTTAACATCCTGCTTTGTGCCTAACTGTGTAAAAGTTGAGTTACTGGCTCAAACTATATGTGTATTTGAGGGGCTTTGAATATATATCCATAAATAGCCCTTCAGAAAAGTAGTGTCAATTTACTTTCCCAACAGTGATATATGAGAATACCCATTTTCCTAACGCTTATCTAAGCTATTGTATTGTAAAAACATTTGCTGATTTCATAGATATAAAAGCTGTCTTGTCTTTTAATTTATCTTTTTTTTTCTTAAGTGAAAAAAATAAGTCCAGCAAGAGCTCTATATATTTAGGGCATTAGCTCTATGCCATTGGTAATGCAAACAGTAATTTGCATAATCAGCAATTGGATTCAGAGAAATTAAGGAATTTAGTTCATTTGGAATTGTCACATTATCTGCCTGCAGAAGATACCCTTTAGAGGAAACTGTATTGCCATTCCAGAAGGCAAGCGTACATCATATTAACTTGACCACGTTACAGAGAGGATTGAATTTATTTTAACTAAAGATAATTGAGCATCTACCAGGTGCTTAACAATCTACTCTATATTACCATCCAATGAGGGAAACCGACACATAGACAACTAACTGCAATGCAGAATTAAAAGCCGTGCTGGCAATTTCAACAAAACACAGTGTGAACACATATGTGAGAGGAAATTAATTTTCTAACTCATAATGGAAAAGTGATGAGGGAGGGGTTGACGAAGATCGTGCAGAGGAGGTATGTGTGACGTGCGTGTCAAGCAAAGAAGTGGCGAGAGGGCCATCACCAGTCAGGGGCATAGCACCTGGTGCAAATATTCATGGCAGGATACCCAAGGAAGGTGGGATGATTTGGGGGTCATAAGGCTGGAAATTGAGGAGCCACACTGTGAATTTCCTTGGATATCTTAAGAAAGAGAAGATTTCCTGCATTGTGGAACACTGAAGGACCAGGCTTCTCAGAAGGACTCCAAGTGCTGGGAGCTTCATTCAGAACCCTGATGCAGCTTTCCGAGCTCTCTGCCTCCCCAGAGCCCCACCACCCCACCTGGCGGGTGGATTTTTTTTTAACCACGGGTTGGCATTTCCTTCAGTAGAGTTAGAGACAGGAGATCGCTGCCACCTTCATGGCTGTTCATTCAGAGACTGGAGAGGGGCAAAGGGGGATTAAGAAAAGACACACAAACATTTAGAGAGAAAGGTGGGATCAGGTGGGTACTCTCCTCTGATGGAGGAACAGTGACCTAGAGCTGGCTTCACATGGTTATTATATAGGTTTTATCATCAAAAGTTTATTTGTGAGAAAGTTTCTGGAAAGCAGGTAGACTTGAAGGTCACAGCACAGGTGAGCCATTATGGTTACCTTGCTCTGTTCAGAATCTTCTGTCCTTAGGAGACAGTGTCTGCGACTCAAGATTAAAACTGACATCTCTGGATGTTTGCCCAGAGAGACCAAGGGCCACTATGCCATAGCAACTGGGGAATGTTAACCCTACACTCACATACAGGGAGATCCCAGTGCAAGTGCACTACAACCTCAAGATAATCAGCCACCCTGATTGGCATCACCACTCCCCACAGGAGATAGCTTCCTGAACGGCCCTGCTCATGCCCCAGCATCTTCAACTCATGGTCATTCTAAGTGTGAGGACTAAAGTTGTTGAGTGGAAGGATTGGACAAGGTTAAATGCAGAATTTCAGAAGCAGCATGCCTCAAGGGAGAGGTATTGGTTCTGTGGATTGACAGAATTGGATATATTTCTTAATAAGTAGCTGTAACTTTTAGGCAAATTGCTTGATTGGCCCTTCAGAGCTTCTATTTCCCTATCTGAAATACTAGTCTTACTAACAACTTGACGAGGTGCTATGCTGGTGGAATGAAATAATGCACCCTATATCTGACATTTAGTAGGCATCCTAAAAAAGCATTTCTTTATCCTCTTCCCTTCCTCATAAAAAGGGAGGTTAGGATCCAGAGTCCCTCCGACATCCTCTGAATCTGGAGCAGCCAGGACTAACTTGGAGAGAGTCTGTGCCAAACACCCTGAATCTCTAGAAACCATGTGGGTTTTAGCTTATCACTGTGCCAACAAAACGCCACTGTATATTAAGAGAATTCCTTCTGAGTTTAAGCATTTCTAAATACCTTTCCTGAATCAAGTGTGAAAAGACTGCTCTTCTGTGTTTGTAAAGGCATCTCTCCCATCCGCCCCGGATTTTCACGTTCTGTAACTGGACGTGTGTACCCAGCTGGCATCTGCGCCAGCCAGACCTGAGGTAACTAGAGTTGAGACCCCCATTTTTTTTTTCCACTCCAGAGCTTACAAATTCTATTTCAAGCACACACACGTACGGAATGCAGACGTGGGGATGGAAATCAGGTCCTTTGGGGGAGTGAGGCTGTGACATGAAACTGGAGTGAGACCATAAGTGGCTCATCGGCAGTGGCCTCACCCCAGGCCTAGTGGGGCCCAGACCTCAGAGCGGTTTTGGCCTTTTGATATAGCATTAGCAATCGCCTGGGACAGTGGCCACACCTCCCATTTGGGGCAAGACATTGCACAACCTGTGATTTAGACAGGCTCGAAAGATTTTCTCTATACTCCGAGGAATGTGGAACCACGTGGAAATTCTGGAGAACTCCTTCCCTGAGGAAGCTGAGGGCCAAAATTAGGATGGGCAGAGGGGAAATGGAGCTGCTTATGCCTGCCGGACACAAGAGGATTACGCTGGTCAAAGAAATTGCCACTTCAGAATGTATTCCTAATGAGAATACAAACCAGAGGCAAGGCTGTTTGGCAGTTGACATCACCTAACAAAAAAAACCTCTTACAGCTCACCCAGACTGCATGTGACATCCCCCTTTGGATAACTAATAATTTATTCGTTCACTCAACAAATATTAAGAAACTTGCTACCTGAAACTTACTGCTATCATAGGTACAATGGACAACAACAACAAAAAAATGTTTTTTTTTTTAAATCTCTGATCTCATGAAATTTACATTCTAGGAAGAAAAACTAACAGTAAACAACATAAATAATTAAAATGTAAATTATCTATTTACCTCAGATTCTCAAAGGTGTTGCTATTGTCTTGGTTCCTGGTTGCTGTTTAGAAAGCTATCACTTTTCTGATACCAGTGCCTCCTAAGTGACTTTGTCCCTGCCTCTGGGAGATTTTACAGCCCTCTGCTTTTTCCTGTCATCTCTAGTGTCTCAGCGACAAGCCTAAATGCATGTTAGGGCATTTCATGAATGCTTTAAATCTTCCGTCTTGTACTTCAGTTTGTGAGAGAAAAAAAGAAAATAAAAATTCTTGGATTATTTTTTGGGGAAATTCTCTTTTTCCTGATCTCTTACCCAAAGCTCTTTTATTAGGACTATGGTGCTCTGATGTCATTCTCTATTTTTCTTATTATTGTGCTTCTCCCTTTCTCATCCCTTAGTTCTGTTTGCTCTACTTTCTAAGATTCCATCAACTTTTTCTCTTTCACCGAATTTTTATTTCTGCTGCACGGTTCTCCAAGTGTTCCCCTGTGCCTGATCTGCCTCGCCTCTGCAGAGTTTCTGTTTCCTGTTTACAGCCATTGATAAACACCTGTGAATCCCTGTGAGTCTAAATGAATGGTGGAGACCTGGTCATACCAGCTGCAAGTTTTTATATATGGCACTCCACGTATCCCATGACCAGACGACATCTAAATATCACATTCAAAAATCTGTTGGTCACCTTCTTCCAGGCCACTCAGTTTTCTAGGGGGATCCTTCAGTTTCCTGTCTGGGGTTTGAGCCCCTTGGCTAGCATTCTCCCCTGGGCCTGGGCGTCCTGAATCCAGTCTTTGGATGGAGCTCTTCAGTCTTCTGATGTGAGTGCAATGAGGAATTCCTTGGCTGAGTAGTGTGGAAAGGGAGAGGTGGACATCTTGCCACGAACTGGGGAAGGAAAGAGTTCAACCAGGCCTCGTGCGTTCAACTCACTGTTCCTTCCTATCCTTTCCTGGATTTCTGTGGCCCTGGATGTTGTAGGTCAAGTTCTTCCCTTAAAGATGTAGGTGTCAACTTTGTCTCAAATGCTATGATCATCAAACTTAAGGGTCTTCTTCAAGAGCACACGGCCATTTTTTTCTCTCATCTTTGTCATTGTGGATTTATGTCTTTTGGATTCCTCATTGCCATTTTAAATGGAATTTCTGAAGGAAGTAATAAATTTGTCTCATGAACTGCCATGTTTATCTAGACGTCGCTCTATTCTCTTATCACTCTCTCCTATTAAGGCTTAGCCAAGTGGTGGTCCACCCTCGGTAGGATCTCACAAAGATTCACATTCAGTGCTAGGGTCTTAGATATCCTATTTCAGGGATGTGTTTCTGAATAACAAATGACCATAAAGCATAGTGACTTGGAACGATGGCAGTCATTTATTTGTTTATGATTCTGCAATTTGAGCAGCGTTTGGAGGGACCATCTCATTTCTGTTCCATGTGACATCCGCTGGGATAGCTCATTCACATGACCAGTCAGTAGATCTGGCTATAGAATGAGTGCATAACGGGAACCAGGAGGACTTTGGTTCTTTGTGTGGCCTCCCGCAGGTGTGCCTTGGTTGAACTCCTGGAAGTGGATCCCAAGGTGCAGCTCACCTAGAGGAAAACCTCTAGTGTGCAAACACATATCAAGTTTTCATTCTGCATCACACTTGCTAATAATGTTCCCATGGCCAAAGCAAGTCACAGGGCCAAGCCCAAAATCAATGTGGAAAGTGACTACACTCTATAGGGGAATAAAATACTGAGAAATGTGGTTCACTGGGGACCACATACCCCTTGAAATTGTATCATTCTGTGATTCAGTCCTGTGTTTTTCTTTGTGTAATGGACTTTTTCCCATTTTATTTATGAAATGTTGCTGTGTCCAATTCTTTTTTTGTAGCTAACTTAAGATGGTACAAATATACAGTAGGTATGTATTAAGACCACAGAAATATGGTAGCATTTCCACTAAAAATGTTTCTGAATGGACTACAAAGATTTAAGCTCTGTAGTTTACCCTTTGCTATAATGATTATGTTCCTGATTAATGAAAGACATGGAAAAAATAACCCTAAGGGATTAGGTCCTAAGTATACCTTCCAAAGGAAATAAATGCTACCTTTCACCTTAGGCTAGTAGAGGTCAGTTCTTTATCTTTTTGGTTTTAAAACAGTGGTTAATTAGCCTCTTTAATACCTGCCTGGACTCCAAAGAATAAAAGCAAATGCTTATGTGATAATCAGATAGTGCATTCCTTGGAAATTCCAAACATATATTCCTTGTCACATGCTTTTCGAGTTTGTCAAGAACATCTGTAAGTGAAGTAGGACAGATGCAGCTTAGCTTGTGCTTCAAGTCCTCTGAGTCTGACTAATAACCATGCTCCTTTTGCACGCAGGGGTTCTCTATCTCCAGTACGGAGATGAAACCAAGCAGCTCAGGATGCCGAATGAAATCACAAGTGCAGACACGATCCGTGCTCTCTTTGTAAGTGCCTTTCCACAGCAGCTCACCATGAAAATGCTGGAGTCGCCCAGTGTCGCCATTTACATCAAAGATGAAAGCAGAAATGTCTATTATGAATTAAATGATGTAAGGTAAGTAGTTATGTCATTTGAGGGTTTTTTTGGCGGGGGGAGGGGGCGTGTTCCGTGTGTTGTATTTATGGTTTGTTTCTCTCCACCATATGGTATTTAGAGGGTCTTTTATCTCATCCCAGTGAAGAAAGCACAGCCATTATCATGATTGGCAGGATTATTCACCCAGGTGTGAATTCACTCTCTGGCTTTCCACAGTTCATTTGCAAGGCGTAGTTTATAAAGATGGAGGCAAAAGACTTTTGCATGGATCTTTGAATGTGACATCAGATCTTTCAGTGTGATAAATCAGAAAAGAACATTAGAAATTATCCAGCCCACCATTTCATCTCAAAGTCAGGAAAACCAAGGCCCAGAGAGTTGGTGGAAAAACTTGGTGAGAATTGAAAGCAGTACTCAGGACTAGAAATTTCCAAACTCCCTCTCAAGTGCTCTTTCCCCTGTAGACAGAGACTGTGGCTGTTTGGAGTAATGATCCTACTGGGTCATTATTTACAACTAACAAGTTAAAATACAAGCAATGGACTCACCTTTATTGCCTAAAAGAAATGAGACTGAAAAGCATTCTCATTGTTTCTTTGAGAGTGTCCTTTACCCAAGAGTCTCACTTTCCAGGAGGGCTTTCTCCAGGACACCCAGATGGATGTACTCTAAAACTAGACTATGAAGATTCATGGTATTGTAAATGGCAAAAAAAACCAAAAGCATCCTATTGGCTGCAGTGGTGGTGTATATGGAACAGAGGGACTCTTTTGAACTATTCTATTCAAATAACCTGAGAAACAGGACTTAAATCACTAATATGGTGGCCTTTACCTATTGTAGAACTCAAGAGATTATTTAGTGGATAATCTGGCCCTTTCATTTTATGGAACCAGAATCACAGATAACATCAAAGTTAAGGCTCTTATTCAAGAGCACACAGCCAATTAAGCACTAAGCCCCACCCCAAACCTGGCTGTCTGTTGACATTCTCAGATCATCAAGGGCAGAACTTGGGGTTTCTGGATCCTTGCCCCGTGGTGGTAGCAAGCTCTCCTGTTTTGTTATCTTGGAAATAACGAGTACCACTTTTTAAAATATGCCTTTAGAGGACAGTAAATATAAACCGATAAATATCTTACAATGATCACAAATGACATATTTAGTATTGTGCCAAGATGAATGAGTAATTTAGGGCTTTCAAAGTTTGACACATGCCCTAAGGTATAGGTGCTACCTATTACACAACCTTCCTGCTTTTTAAAAACCGTTTAAATATTCATGAGTACCAGAACATTCATGCTTGTTTTTGATATAAATTATTAGTCAAGCTATCACCAAAACTTTTTTTTTAATTTACAAAGCATAAACTTAAACCTGAAATAATCACATTATGTTTGAAGACTGTTTGCAATAATATAATCCCATGTAGTATTTTTACATGGACATGACATTTTATAACAATCAAATTTCCACACTTAGAGGCATGGAGGGATGATGTAATAGATAGTAGGTGTGAAACTAAGCACTCTTGATTATGGAGCTTAGGGCTGAGGAGAGGGTTGTAGACAATTGGAGCTCACTGTCTTGCAGCCTATGGGAGGATTGCCACAAGTCTGTTTCCTAGAGCCTTTCGCAAGCCTCAAAATGTGATTCATTTGGTTCCTGTTTGCATTATTTGGGAATGTTGGAAAGCAGTTAACAAAGAGAAATTCGAGAAGGACTAGGAGGAAACAGGTCATGGCCCTCCTTGCAAATCCATTTGGCAAGATTAGTGAAAGTAGCTCTTGAAGGGCAGTCACTTTAAACACTATCATTCCCAGTGATGCTTACATTTTGTGATCGCAAAAATGATGATCTTTTTGATCTTTAAGCTGCATTACTGATAGCCTGATTTTTTTTTTAAATCTCATTTAAAAAGCTTAAGTGGAAAGTCATTGATTTGTAAATTTTCTATAATTTTACTTCTCAGTTTCTTTGATTTAAATATTTAAAAAGACCTAAAAGTATTCAAGCAGAGAAAAATGCTTTTGTTGGATGATGAATATAATATTTATGCTAAATGATCACATATATATCCTTCCTAAGAATCATTCTCTCCCTCTCTCTCTCTCTCTTTTTTAAATATAAAAGATGGTTCAATTCTATTTCATTTGAATGGTAGAAGAAATTTTCACCACAAGCATTATTTTAAGACCAAAAAAAAAAAAAGTCTCACATAGGTTCTAACTGAAGACAATGGCTTTAATCTAAACTCAAGGCAAATTTCATGTCACCTCCTGAGTACTTTGGAAGCAAGAGTGTATTTTCTCACCATTTGGCTTATTTCATTATGTGTTGGGTTCTGTGTATTTTCCTTTGGGAAATGCTGCAAAGTTCAGGTCAGAATACTGTGTTGTAAATGTCACCACCATAAATGCAATCTGGCCTTTTACTGTTGGTTCATCTCAGATGAACATGTTTCTAAATTAATCATAAGCCAAGCTCATGTATTTTCAAAATATCTTTACAGTTGCAGTAAGTCTTTCTCACCAGTGAGGTTTGCAGTTTCTCCACATCATCACACATGACTTCTGCCTCTAGCCAGAGGGTGCATTCCTTTAGTGAATGCCCAAGGCCTTGCCCCTGCAACATTCCCCTTCTCATTAACTGAGCCCCTTTTAATAACAAGGGCCGTATGCTCCCCTCAGCAGACTTCTAACGAGCTCCTTAAAACGTGGAACAAGTGTGCAAGCTTGGACTAGTCCTTGCTTCAAAGTAATGACTGGCAGGTATTTAAAGAAGAAGAACAGGACCAGTCCAAGAATCCTCCACTTCACTTAAAACCAAAACATAACCCAGTAATCCCAGTGATTGCAATCAGCCCAATAAATGCATCGCTGCACCTGGGAGAAGGTATTTGTCCTCCTGCACACATTTTTCTGAGTTTGCCCCAGCCATCACTGGAGTGGAATCACAGGGTAGACAGGGATGAAGGGACTTTGGATGGCCCTTCCAAGACTTTACAGGGCGAAACAAGGATTTCGTAGACATTCATGTGCTCTTAAATAACTTTAAGGTAGGCGCCAAGCAAGGTATGAGATTTCTGTCTTTTGCTTGTGGAATGACTCATTGGCTGTAAGTGCTAGGTTTAGAAGGAGAGAAGAATTTATCTATTGCTATTCCTGTATGGCCCATGATTCAATTTGTAGGAAAGTATTTTTTAAAACCCACTGTGGAAGAAACAAATGCACTGTAAAGATATTAATTTAATTAATGTTGGTACTTTTTAAGACTGCATATAACATTTTTATTTTCTTTGCTGAGCATGTTTGTAGACAAAAAGAAAAGAAAAGGAAAAAAGGCATATGTGTGTGTGTGTGTGTGTGTGTGTGTGTGTGTGTGTGTGCATGTGCGCATTCATTAGATAAGCAGCAAACCAGGTGTTTGGGCAAAGTAAACGATTAAATATTTAAATATTAACCGAATCTCTTTGAACATATTGTAAACGTTGGAATTTTATTGTTTTTGAAAGCGTTAGTTTTCCACCCTCAAAATCTTGAAAGAAAGTTCTTGTTACCTGATATTTATGGGTGGAGAGCTACACTGAAAGAATAATACTTGCCCGAGGAATGAGACAAAGAAAGAAAAGCCGAAGTCGTTTTTCTTCTTTTCCTTATTTATATTTGCCTATTTTATGGTGAAAGAACTTTTTGTGTGGTTTCTGGTAGACCCTGCCAGATTGTCTGTTCGTGGCTTTTACCTGATCCTGCAGAGTCGGCAGAGGAAATGGCCAGAGTCAGGCTTCTTTCATCTGCCATAGTTTTTGATGTTTTTGATTCCAGGAACATTCAGGACAGATCCCTCCTCAAAGTGTACAACAAGGATCCTTCACACGCATTCAGTCACACACCAAAAACTGTGAATGGAGACCTGAGGGTAAGCGGCACTCTTCTATTTTTAACTTTTCTTGGTGGGTCCAACCATCTCTTCTTCTTGTTCCTGCTTCTCACATAGTCACACCCCACCACCTGGTTTCATGGGTTCTCCTCTGGTGACTCATTGTTTGTTCCATAGTAGAAAAATAAGGTAGCTTCGTCATTTAGGGCAACCAGATTGAAACGGGAGTGTTACATACCCTAATCCACCTCACCTCTAAGCATGGAGTTTATATTTTATTTTTATCTTGGGCAAGGTGGAGTTTGAACCCAGGGTCTCCCACCTGCTAGGCAAGTTCTATATCCCTGAGCTACACCCTTCCAACCCCTAAGCCTGGAGTTTAGAAAAAGCCTCATTCCAAGAATATCCTGAAAATTTTCTCTTAATACACTAACTTAGAGGATCCCTTGAAATTTTTTTCTTCAACATAAAATTCACCTACAAAGAGTGCACATGTTACATGGACAAACTATTCATGTTCTCAGAGCGTGTCTTCCAAGTTCCTCACGTTTTCATTCCATTATTCACCTTCTAATCCAGGACTATTTACTGTTGTACTATATTTAATATTAGCAGATCTTCTGTGAACCATGTTGTGGGCAAGCACAAACATCTGTGATTTAAGAGCTAAAAGTCCTCTAGATTTAGATCATCTCAGGAGATCACACAAATATTCACAGAATCCAGGGGTGTTTTGAAGGAAAAAGAAAAAGGAAACTAAAAAAGAAAATTTTAAGATCACATTAATGTAGATCCACCAGGAAGGGATTGAGTTTCTAACAATAATTTTACATTCTTCTGAAGTAAAAATGGGAGGGGAAAATAAAAGATTTGGTTCTCAGCTGCACACCCCATAACCCGCCTCCCTACACACACACACACACACACACACACACACACACACACACACACATTTAGATGACTCCGCGCCATTTCATATCATCTTTTCTATGGGTTAGCCTTAGTTGAATGTTGAAGTGTAACTAGAAAGAAAAAAAAATACTAGCAAAGAAACTCAGGCATGATTCTTTCCTGGAGTTGGAGTATTGTTCCTGAGTGAGGTGTGCTGTCTGTCTCCTGATAATGCTTGTTGGTTTCCTATTGCCACTAGAACAAATTATGACAAATATAGTGGCTTAAAACACTGCAAATTTATGATCTTATGGTTCTAGAGTCTTTAGACTGACATGAGTTTTGCTGGCACAATATAAGGGGTCACTAGCAAGGCTTTTCTGGAGAGTCTAGAGAGAATCTATTTTCCCCCTATGTCTTCTAGCAATCATCAACATTGATTTGTAATCCCCTTTCTCCATGTTCAAACCTAGCAAAATAGCATCACTTTGACCATCGGCCTATCTCTAACCTGTTGTCCGCTTTTCAAGACATTTGTGGTTACAGTGGGCCTACACTGTAGTCCAGAAAAATCTCCCTAATTTCAAGTTAGCTGATTAACAACTTTAAACCTCTCTTTCCCAAGTATCCCAAAGTAACCACAAGTGCAGGGAGTTAGGGTACAGATATTATTGGGAGACCACAGTTGTATCTCCTACAAAGAGTATGTGAGTTCAAGACCAAGAAACAAGTCAGGAGGTTCAGTTGAAAGTGCTGGAAGAATCCCTGTGTAATTCTGGATTGGAACCTGATAGTGACATGTGGAACCAGGGTCTATGCTTTTGGAGAAAAAGGCCACTTATATCCTCAAATGCTTTTTTATGTCTAAAATGGTGTGTGAGTAGAACTGAAGTCTGTGTGGCTACTCTGGAAAATCTAAAATTTTGAGGTTCACTTTTAACCAGTTCCACTTCAACTATAAACCAGAGATACATGAAGACAGATTATGTCATGCCAATCATGAAGCATGGATAAATACTACAAGACACTATGCCTTTTATTACTCTTTTTTTGGTGACATTCTTAGGAGTCTTTGCCCCTTTGGATATCTTTTTTTTTTTTTTTTGATATGTCTGGCCTTTGAACTGGAGTTCCGTTATGCTTGGAGTTGTTTCTGTTACGTAGAGCCATTCCCAGACAGGCGCCTCACAATTGCCTTTGAGAATCTTGTTTATGGCTGGGAGGACACCTGTTTTAACTCTTAAGCAGATGTGGTGCCTACATAAGGACCTGCTGTGAGGACTGGAAGCATCAAATATTAACCATATGCACAAAGCCTATTAAAATGCACAACTTTTGCTAAGGGTTTCAGCAAGTGGATCTGTTTTTGTTTGTAGATGAGATGACAACGATCACTTTCTGGGTTATCCACAGCCTACGTTAGACACCAGTTGTTTGTATAAGAAAGTCAACCAAATGACAAATGTTCACCATCCAACACAACAGAAAAGCTTTTCTGTCTCAATAAGACTATTTAGAAATGAAAAAATAGAAACCAGCTCGATGTGATCATGCCTATAGTTTGTAACTTAACCCCTCTTCACAGATTCTCCAAACTTAGAGACATGGAATTCCTTGGGCCTCACCTTTTGGTTCTGGAAGTTAGAATTCTTTTTCCTTTTCTGATGAATGTGTCTGCATTGCTATGAAACTACAGGAAGTTTTGTTGAGCCTTATTTGTAGCCCAGATCCAAAACCCCATTGTTCATGGTAAAGTACAGAGCTAGGATCAGTTGTCACAGACTAAACCAAGCTGCATGCTGGGTTTAGGGGAGCTGCATCCTCCGTATGTTTGCAATGTAAGCGTGGCCTGAAGGAATTCCACAGTAACCACTTGCATGCGTCAGTCACTGCAGCCCTGCCCCTGATGTCATTAGACTTTACTTGCCAGCCTCTAGAGTCAGCCTGGGCCAGAACTCCCAGCTGCCCACTCCTTACCAATAAACATGCATATGAGAAAGACATTGGTTGGAACAAGTAGAGGGGTAACACCAGCCATGCCAGAACTTTGCAGTGGCCTCAGAGACTTTCCTGAAATGATAAATTTAATATCTTGCCTTTGAACAGAAAGAAAATGTTCAGATTGTATATCCAAAATTCCCAGGCATTTCTCCCAGAGCAGTTTTATGATAGAATGGCGTTCCTCAGGAAGTGTGTTAGACTAATGTATTAACTCTGAGGTTATGGGCCTCAGAGTGTACATGGAATTTATGCTTGGTGGGAAGCATGTGTCTAGCTTTTCATTTAGCATCTAGCTGAGCATTTTTGAGGCCAGGATATCTTAATGAGACTTGTGGTTCTCAACTGGATCTGAGCCCACCCGGCTCTGATTTTTGCACACGGGTGCAAATCATCCTGATGTAATTTAATCACATAGCCTTTGTTTATTGCATCAGATGGTAGAGCTGATACTTCAGTTCCCAAGGGATCGAGCTTCCATATGGAAGGGGATCTTTCACACAAATTATATAGGTACTCACAGGGTTTTTAATTCACAAATATATAACTTAAAATGAACCATTCCATTTTGTGGTCCTCAAATGGTACTGGTGACTTCCTAGTGGCTTTTTCATATTTTGTGGGCTTCTTTACCTTCTTGTATATAGTCAACATTACTTCCCAAGATTCTTTACTCTCCCTTAATGCTCTCCCTCTTGTCTCCTTCTGTTAATTTCACTTGTCTAGGATTTTTACTTGTATACAGACAACTGCCAGATTTTCATTTAGATCATAACTCCCCAGAATTGACCCTGCATCTTAAATTACTTCCTAATGCCCAGATGAGTCACCGCTGCCCAGGCCTCTTCTATTTGAACTTTGTGTTTGATGCTGAGGAATGGTCTCCTTAGAAACCATGGGCTTCCATTACATCGCCATGTCTGGATTCCTTCCCTCCATTCAAACACCCCCCAGCCTCCTTTATTCACTCGTGTTTCTTCCTCCCTTTTCCCCCTAAATGATCTCCAGTGTATTCCCGCCGTCTTTACCAGTTTGGAGATTTTAGTTTTTATTTCTTTTGTCTGTTTTCTGAACTTTTGCACTTGTAGTTTTTATTTTACTACTGATTTAATTATTGCATCCATATGGATGACCCTTAAAACTGTATCCTAGTTCTGCCATCTCTAGAATTCAAGACCCAAATGTTCAACTTCTATGTGGTTCTTTTCATACTGATATTCTTCTAGCATTTCAAATGTATCCCATTGAACATAAAATCACTGGTTTTTTTTTTCCTCCAAGCCTTTATCCTCCTTGATTTTTTTGTTATCTTTTGAGGATAGATTGGTTACATTGGGGAGTATACATGTGTGCATGAATCTCTTGGGGGCTAGGGAATGTGAGGTTTAAAACATTGCATTGAGGTGTCAGTGATTCTGCTTTTGCCTGATTCTTGCTATTCACATTTTCAAACATCCCCCAGAGCTTGCCCATTCCATTCTGCAAGGTCTTTCAGAGATGGCCCTTCTGCCATTGCCCACACCAGTATTCTTATAGTCGCTAACACATTTTTATTTAATTCTCACGACAAAATTTTGAGACAGGCATTGTAATAAGTCCTCTTATTTGTACTTGATGAAACAGTTTCTTATGTTTAGAAATTATCCCAGGGCCACATAGCTGGAGAGAAAAGGCTGATCTTTGAACTGGGTAACTTAGTTGTGGATACTAGGCTCCTTAGCTAGCATTCTGCTGCTGTAGTTACAATAGTCATTATTTCTCTACCAACTGCATCGGCTGCAGTTCTGTTCTTACTCCCCAGTGTTTCTAGTTCCAAGATTCTGAAATGTCCTCTTCCTTTCCACATGTCTGCCTGCTATGGTTTGGAGATGGTTTAAGGCTCATGGGCTGGAAGCTTGGTCCCCAACGTAAGAAGTGTTAGATCTTTAAGAGATGGGGCATGATGGAAGGTGGTTGGAAAATGGATGGGGGGATCCACCCTCAGAGGAGATCAGCGTACTTCTCCCAGGACTGGATTAATTCTTACAAGAGTGGTTTGTTATGAAGCAAGATCACCTCACATGCTTGGCCCCTTCCACACGTGGCCATTTCCCTTTCTGCTTCTTGGCCATGTTGATGCAGGCTGACCCACAGATACTGGCACCAGATTATCTGGGCTTTTTAGCCACCAGAATCATCAAAATCATGAGAAGAAGAAGGAAAAAAACAAAAAAAACCTCAGGCATTTTGTTATAGCAGCATGAAACAGACTCAAGACAGTAACTTTCAAAATTCTGGTCTTCAAACATATTGCCGGACAATCGTCTGATTCCCTTAACAAACTACTGCCTTGAGAAAAGTTTGGAAAAGGAGCGCTGAGTTTCTCAGGACTTGACTATGTTGTAACAACCAAGTGCCACAGGCATACCAGTGTTTGGATACTGAGTTGAACAAACCAACTGTAAAAAAATGTTCTTAAAGCTATTTGGGAAAATTCCACATGTGTTAGGAATCAGATGATATTAAGATGAAACTGGTAATTCTGTGGGGTATAATAATAGGTTGGTGTTTGTTTTTTTTTTTTTTTAATGAAACATACGAAAGTATTGCAGGTTAAATGACAGGATGAATGGAATTTGCTTTAAAACACTCCAGCAAACAATAACAAAAATCTACACACTTACAGGAAGTAGATGAAACAAAATTGTTGAAATGTTGAAAAAAAAAATGCCAAAGCTGGGAGATAAGAATTCATTATATTATTTTCTCCACTTTTTTATATTTGACAGTTTCCCTAATAAAATGTTTTAAAAGTAAAAACTTGCTTTTCAAGTCTAAAGAAAAGAATGCCTATTCCATGCAGCTTTCCCTGACGCTCTGTTACGGTTAATCTTCCCCCCATTGAGGACACGTTGCACATTACCCTGGTGGTGTAGTCGTTTAGGTCATGTTCATCTCATCCACAGACTGTTAGTTCTTCAAAGGCACAAACCACAATATGTTCTTCTCAGTAGACCTCTGAAAGCCAGTCCAGCATCCTAACCTGTGGTAAAAGTTGAATAAACCTCTTTACATGGATTGCATTGAGTACTATAATGATGGTGCTACAAATGCTGTATTATTCATTTTCTGTTATTAATGAGAACTCACTGTAAAAATATCTCTCTGTTCTCATCGCCAGAAATAGTTGTGCTTCTCTTGGTTTATTTTTATCATATGGACACTTTGAGTCTTGTAAGTGATCATTTTCCCTCTTTGTGTTGCTCCTCTAAAGCTTAGAATTAAATCTGTGGCCCACCCACAGCAAGGATATAGGCATTTGTGGCGGGTATTTTGTGTATTGGCTTTGTTCCTGGCCCCTCCCTACTTTCAATTTCTTCTTGTCGTACATTCCACTTTTGACTTTCATTTAAAAAAAAAATGTAATAAGTAATGTGAACTCTGTTAATTTCTTGCAGAATCTGACAGGATATAAATGAGTTCATTCTATACCATTGTTGTCCCGAATGTGAGATAATAGACCTTTTTGTGTCTGCAGTAGACAATGTGTTAAAGTACTTTACATACTGTTCTGTTAGTCCACAACTCTGCAAAGTAGGTATGCTGATTTTTTATAGATGATATAACTGAGGCCAAAGAGGTCTTTCGCAAGGTCACATGGATTTGAGCTCACCTCTTTCTGTTACTTTGAATTTAGTCCACAGTCTCCTTTCCTTCATATTTCCAATCAAGTTCTGCAAGTTTTGAAATGTACAAATGTTACTTTATTAACATTTGTTTCATCTCTTGACACTATATTGTACCTGATTCATGGCATCTTTTCATGTTTCACTTTACCCCATTCTGTTCTCTGTTGACTGTACTAGAAAGATACCCTTAGGGGAGGTGGATAAGGAAAAAAGGAACAGGAAGTGTGGGGCAAAGAATCCCAAGAGATGGAAGCTTCAAAAAAAAACACTCCTAGCTGATTTTCTCATTTGTTCAAAGATTTCTTTGACACAACCATGATATCCCCTTGGCTGTCACAATGACAGTGGCATTAAAAAATAATATTCATCATATGCTTGTCTGTGCTTAGCACCTTGATAAATGTTTTGCTTGTGGTTGTTCATTTCTGACTGTAAAAACAAGGTAATGTGAGAGTTCTTATTATCTTATTACCTGTGACAGATGAGGAACCTGGTGCTCATCAGAGAGGTTAGTGAACCTGCTCAAAATCACAGAGCCAGTCAGCGATAGAGTGGGTCTCAAGCCAGGCAGAACTCTGGAATTGGCCTTCCTAGTCATTCCTATACTTACCTCAGTCCTTTCCCACTGCTGTCTCCAAGGTCCATGTCTATGGGTCATTTCCTTTTTTTTCCTTTTATTCTTACTTTTATTTTGTCTTTATTTTTTATATTTTATATTGGAGCCTTACACTTGGACATAATGGTGGGGATTCATTGTGACGTATTTGTGCATGCCCACAATGTGACATATAATTCAATCAACATTGTTCTGCAGTATTTCCCCTTGCCCTCCCCACTTCTTTTCCTGATCCCTTTTTCCTCTACCTTTACTGATCTTCCTTTGACTTTCATGAGTGCCCCCCTACACCTTTCTTTTCCTACTTCCTCTCTCACTTTCTCATATGAGACTTTTTCAGTTTGGCTTGTTTCATGTAACATAATGTTCTTAAGTTCCATTTAATCTCCTGCAAATGACAGTTTCATTTTTCTTGATGGCTAAGTAAAACCCCATTGTGGAACCAGCCATGGTGACTCATTCCAATGATCCAAGTGGCTCAGGAGTCAAGAGAATTACTAGTTCAAAGCCATCCTCCGCGATTTAGCAAGGTCCCAAGCCACTTAGCGAGATCCTGCCTCAAAAAAAATAAAAATAAAATAAAAAGGACTGGGGATGTGGCTCAGTGGTTAAATGCCCCAGAGTTCAATCCCCAGTACCAAAAAAAGAAACAAAAAAAACGCCCAAAACTCCATTGTGTATATTTATCACATTTTTTATACATTTGTTCATTAATAGACAGACACCTATGCTGGTTCCATTCTTTGGCTATTGTGAATTGTGTTGCTATAAACATGGGCATGCATATGTCATTATGACTTTAATTCTTTAGGATATAAACTGAGGAGTGGTATAGCTGGGTCATATGGTGGTTCCATTCCTAATTAAGGAACCTCCGTCTGATTTCCATGATGGTTGTACTAATTTGCAATCCCACCAACAGTGTAAATGTTCCTTTTTCTCTACATCCTCTCTAGCATTTATTGTTTGTATTCTAGATGGTTGCCATTCTGACTGGGATGAGATGTAATCTCAGTGTAGTTTGGATTTGCATGTCTCTAATTGCTAACAGTGTATTTCAGATACATTTGTTGGCCATTTGTATTTCTTCTTTTGAGAAGTATCTATTTAGTTCATTTTCCCATTTATTAATTATTTGGAGGGTTTTTTTATTGCTAAATTTTTTTAGTGTTAAATGCTGGTTATTAATCCCATCAGAAGAATCCCTAGGAAAGATTTTCTCCCGTTCTCTAAGTTCTCTCTTCACGTTTGTAATTGTTTTCTGTGTTGTGTGAGGTTTGTTAATTCAATGCCATCCCATTTAGTAAGTCTTATTATTTCCTGAGCTTTGGGGTCCTATTGAAAACAGCATTGTCTTTGCCTATATTTTGGAGTGTTGACCCTACATTTTCTTCTAGGAGTTGCATAGTTTCTGGTCTGATTCCTAAATCTTTGAACCATGTAGAGTTGATTTTTGTGCCGAGTGAGAGATAAGGGTTTAGTTTCATATTTCTACATGTGGATAAACAGTTTTCCCAGCACCATTTGTTAAAAGGGCTGTCTTTTTTTCCAGTGTATGATTTTGGCACCTTTGTCAAGGACCAGATGACCAGATAGGAGGGCTTGTTTCTGGGCCTTCTATTCTGTACCCTTAGTCTATGTGTCTGTTTTTGTGCTAGTGCCATGCAGTTTTTGTTATTATCGCTCTGTAGTATAATTTGTGATGCCTCCAGCATTGCTTTTTTGTCTTAAAATTGTTTTCGCTGTTCTAGTCCTTTTATTCTTCCAAATGAGTTCTAGGACTATTCTGTTTTTCTAGTTCTGAGAAGAATGCCATTGGTATTTGAATGGGGATTGCATTGAATCTTTTTAGTAGTTCCTGATGCACCTATCTTAAGTTCCTTGACAAACTTCTTGGAGGCCAGGGACCCATTTCATTCATCTTTATGCTCCCTCTGGCTCTCTTCAGTGTCCTTGTCCTGAGTATGTGGATGAAAAATGGTACTTACATCACCACTTTCCTGTCAAACTTCCTGCCGATATTTATCTACTAAGATTAATACGATAATCTGTAAACACAAACATTTGAGCTTTGCAACACATCCCTAGTTTATCCTGGTGTGGGTTGCTGGCCCAAATGAGAATAAAAGTGTCTACCTGTCTTACCAGCATTCCCCATTTCATTATGATGATTTGATAGCAGCTAATAATCCAGAAATTTAAGATGAAAATAACAATAAGGAAAAGAGTCTGAATTTGTCAGATTAAACTAAGTGATTGTCCAAAAAAAAAAAAAAAAAACACTTATCTTTTGTTTTGTTTTGTTTTTGAAGAGTGGTTTTCAGGAATTGCATTCATCTTTTTTAGAGAGTAAGTTAAATATCGGCAACAAATCTAAATAATACAGATCATTTTGTTGCTGCATTTATGACTCACTAGGACAAATCTTGCTTTCAGATTGAATTTGTAGTCAGGACTTCAAATACCTCCAAACTTACAAAATAGGGCTCATGGTTTTAGAACAGATAACCTCACCCCGCTTATGGCAAAATTTCACTGATTCTGTCTCCCAGCTCTCAAGAGCTCAGTCCCATTCTGGTGTAACCTCTTACTCGAGATTCCTGAAGATAACGGTGAGAATGATAGGAGTGGTAGCTCCCTTCTCAGAAGTTAATCATTGAAAATATAAACAGACATGTATAATGTTCCACATCAGTTCCACGCTATGTGAAATCCTTGCCTAGTATTTGCTTGAGTGGATACTCTGGACCTCATCTATGAGCAGCACACGTACTAATGTTCCTATTATATTGTGTCTTTCTAACATGCAAAAGGATGATTTCTGTTCCAACTGATTAGAAATGACTTACTGAAATGATCATCCATTGAATACATTTTAATGCAGTGGCTATCCAGAACCTGACAGATAGTTCCTTCTTCCCTCACTGCTCCCAGTTATAAAGTCTGATTTTTTTAGGAAGCAAGAAGGTAACATATGCGCATCAGAGAGACAGTTTTCAAGTGATACAAAATCTCATCTTTCTTGCTGCATGGCTGCTTGCTTTTTCTTGCACTTTTTTTTTTTTTGTCATTGAGAGGTTATGACAACATGAGCCATATTGTATTTATAAACATCACGTGTTTCCTTGATATGGCTTGCAGTGTCTGCCAGGCAGAACACATGGAAGAAACACTTCTTGTTAGCTCAGCATTGGTTTTAGTTATGCTGATTTCCGGGACAGGAAAAATGCCTTCCTATTTAGATTTAACTTTCATAGAGTAGAAACAAAACCTCTGAATGTCCGTGAAATGGTTTTAACAAGGGTGGATACTGCTCCTTTAAACCACATATTTTGACTAAAAGCTTCCTTGTGTAAGAAAACCAAGGCTGGCGTTTAGTCACCAAGAAGACAGGCAGAGCAGGAAGCATTCGAGAGATGGGTGATTTCCAGGTCTCTGCAAGTCTAGAAAGTTTTTTCTAGAAAAGAAAGGTCCACGGAAGATGAAAGGTAAGAACTGTGTCTTTATAACAAAATGTGATCTTTGGAATTTTTTTTTTCTTTTTTTTGGTCACGCTCTGGCACATTTACATTCACTCGTTAAGCCTTCTGTATTCAAGTTCAATTCAATAAGGAATCACAATTGAGGTTTTATGTCAACTTCATGCACTCTGCTTGGAAGGAGACCTCTTTGTTACTGGTGTTCGTCTGTTTTGAAAGATCAACTGAAATTACACTGGGCTGTCTCCATTCCACAAATCTTGTGAATCTAGTTTCTGTTTAGCCTTATAATTTAGAAAGGGATTTAAAATGTCAATGGAGTTTGCTTGTACCGAGCTTGTTGATTTATGTGTTTTGTGACAGTGTCCCATGTTTTCAGGAAGATGTTGACTTGTGTTCAGTTTCTGAGACAAATGTAGAAAATTGAAAGACATGGTACAAATGGGAGGGAAATTAGGATGTGTCCTTTAACAGGCGGGGGAGAATTATTTGGTCTTTTGTTCCTGTGAAAATCACTTTAAGATTTTTAAATAAAAACAACTCCTTTATCTTGGTTTTGAAAATATTTAAAGAAATATCAATTTAAACTTGATAATATAATATTGAAAACTCCTACAGTTTATGAATAACAGATTTGAGTCTGTTGCACCAGGTTATTTAATGATTGCCTGAAAAAGTCTTTGATAGAAATCACGCTGATTGAAATAAATATTTTGTCTTACTCTTGCAGGAGTTTGTTCACAAACTATGCATTAATTTCTCTTAGAGGAATTTAATGAAGATTTTATATCAGTCAGTTTTTCTTTAAAGATACATGTGTGCATGGATCTGCTTATCTATATTCCGTCTTTATCACAGTCTGTAGATGAGTTGATGTACATGAGATGTGATTATCCAATGCAATCTAAATAACAGATATTTTTATTAAGTCACAATGATAATCCTATGGCATTGTTAATGTTGTACCCATTTTAGAATTGGAAAACTGAGGCCGAGAGAGATGAAGTAGCACACTAGTAATAAGTAGCAGAGCTGGGGTTTAAATCCAGGTTGATTCTCCATAGCCCTTGTTTCTATATCCCATACTGCACAGCCTCACCAGTTGCTGATGCCTATAGTCTGGAGTCAAATACAGATAATTTATCTTGAATAATAATAATAAACAAGTAATATTGGAATTGGCTTCAAGATAAGTTATTTTGTACTTTTGGGATTTTTTTTTTTTTAAGATCTGTGGCATCTAAAACCTTGGACTGTATCAGGCTGATTGTTTATCCATGGACCTAGTTATAAGTTAGTGAAATGAAAATAGTGAACATCAGATAGCGAAAAGCACTTTGGGTAAACTACTGATTTTACTGCTGAAGATTTTATTGCTTTTTTCCCTTGCTTTGTGTGCTGCAGTGTTCATTTAAAATGTGTTGGGGAGAACAGGGAGAGTATTTGTAAGCTTGATTTGGAAGTGAGAAAGTGTCTTTGAATGGAGACTGGCTCAATGTGCCCACCTGTCACTGTTTCAGGAGGAGACCAGGGAGAACGTTCCAGAAAGTTAGAGGTGAAGGTTCTGGGGTTAGGGCAGCAAGCTGAGTGAGCCTTCTCAGAACCAGAGTTTCCCCTACAGCAATGCTCTTACCACCCCCTCCTGAAGATTGAGACGTCAACTGAGCAACAAAAATACTCTGGTGATTTGCGATGCAAAGTAATTACTGCCAACAGCATCACCAGGCAGTGCAGCTGCTCATCATAACACAGAACTTGGGCGTCAGGATCAAGGCAACTTGCTTCCAACCCCACTTCAGCATAAATCCCAGGGTTAGCTAAACAACCAGCACAGCTCAAGTAAGCGCCTGGAACAGAGCATCAGCAGGTATCGGGTAGGGTTGACTCCCACAGGGTTCCAAGCCATGGCTGGAGTGTGTGCGAGGGTTTTGCCACACCCATCTGCCCTTTGATGTCCAAGCCACATGTCTTTTCTTTGCTTTTACAAATATAGATGTTAACGGAAATGGCCTTTGACTGGAACCATATGTCCTTGTATTTTTAAGTTGTATCCCTTGTACCTACATGTTGTTATCTGGCTGAGATTTTGTCTTCCCAGATCATACCAAACTGTTCCCTGCTACATCAGCTGAGGTTCCCTGGGTCCATAGTGCACTTCTAGTTGCACTTTTATGCTTTTCCCAAACTGTCTCAGGTGAGCATGTGTTATTTCATATAAATTTGAGAGCGGAAGGAATCATGTTTTAATCTTTAAAGAGAAAAAAAGTGTTTTTTCTCCTGGTAACACAATTCCTCCCTGGTATGCTTTTTTTTCTCATAGGGTAGCAATCTCTTTGTTTGCCTGTAATTTGCAGGAGTGATAGACACTTTGTCTGCTTTTGAGGAAACAGAGCGAGCGGCTTTAGATTTGTGCATCATTGGTGCTCCTTCAGTGAACAGGCTTGACTTCTTTAGAGTCATTGGGCTTTCCAGGTAGAAAGAGAGTATTAGGTGTCGTCTTTGGTAACCCATTCACCTGTAAGTTGAGTCCCAGGAGGTTCAGAGTAGTTGAAGAGGTTTGGTCAAAATCACAAAATAAAGCAGGGCCTGGTGGCACAGGCCTGTAATCCCAGCAGCTCCGGAGGCTGGGGCAGAAGGATTACGAATTCAAAGCCAGCCTCAGCAATTTAGTGAGGCTCTAAGCAAGACCCTGTCTCCAAATTAAAAAATGTTTTTTAAAAAGGGTTGGGGATGTGGCTCAGTGTTGACGCACCCCTGGGTTCAATCCCCAAGACCAAAATAAATAAATAAATCACAAAATAAGGTAGTGACAAAAATTGGGCAACAGCCCAAGCCGCTGTCCTCAGACCAGCTCCTTGTCCATATCTAGAGCCCTGTTAGCCTGTTCCATGCTTTTGTTCTCCTCCCCAGGCCTCATGAGGTTTATTTGTTTAATGGACTTAGGAGAGCTGTATATTTGACTTCTCTTTGCCGTCCACTGCTGCCGTTGAGAATCGCCAGGTGTTACCTCCTCCCTTCCAGACAGCAGCTCAAGTCTCACTCTTCTAGATTATTTTACTCAAAAAGACCCAGGAATCCTATAGTAGGTCTAGAGTCCATTAATTGGACATACACGGGCTTGCACCAAAAACAAATGGATTTTGAACTAGATTTAGATTATCTAATATTTTTATGGGAGAGAGATTAGGCATCTAGTTAACTGAAACAACAGCAGCTGCTTCAAATTATGACATACTTTGAATAAAACAAGGTTGGCTTAACAAAGTCATGTGGTATTATAGTATTATCTCTAAATATCAGCTTCTTTGCTGTGTCAAATAGCTCCTACAATCACTCTGAAACTTTAATGTACTAAAGCTCAAACTGTTTTCTAATTTGTTCTTCACTTGGAACCATTGATACGTAGGTGCCACAGAGACACGTGGTTATTAAATTTTAATAATTGTATAATGTTGTTTTTATTGATTTTTTGGAAAGACACACAAAGAGCCTGAGAGTGAATGAATATTGTTGTTTCTGTTGCAGTTAAGGAGAAAAAGGAAAGTCAATTTAAAATTGACTTAAAAGAAAATGGTTAAATGAGTGTTAGTACAGCTGGTGTAAGGAAGGATATGGGCACAATGGTGATATGGGCACAAAGGATCTTGTAAATGCTTGAAGTGCAGAAACCGAAGTTGAGGGGGGTTCAAGGAGGGATGGAAAAACAACTTTAGTGTCAAAATCCAGTCTAATTCGTCTTTAGGAAGTCTCAAGACCTGAGTGTCTCATTATTTTCCATAAAAGAGGAGCTATTCGTTGCATCATTTTTTGTGCAGATTTATTTATTGGAGGCCCCACTAGGCACAAGGTGTGAATATCCAGTGTGTCGTTTGAGGAAGAGGACCTGTCCCCACTGTTCAGGCAACACTAACTCTGGGTTCATGAAATATAGACAATATGTTTGACTCGTTTTGTTGATCGACACATGCACTTGATTTCATTCCCTTCATTTTTTTTCTCTTTTTCCATGACATCAAAGGTCATGCTTTTCCTTGCTCTGATTTCACTCTTTGAAACTGTTCTTTTTCATTTGCCTTCAATAGAGTAGGAAAAGCTACAAAACAAAGCCCCAAACAGCAAGAAATCACGATATTGACAGTGGGGAAATTCAGAAATAGCAGAGTGTGCTCACACATCTCTGCACACTCTTTCATAAAACATGCCACCTCTAACGCATGGGATTTGTGACCATTGCCTGATGGCTTCGTCTAGACTACATGGCTGGCATCTTGTAGTAGTGACTAAAGGAATATTCTGCAGGCATACCCACCAAGTAGATACCATTTTTCCTTGCCTTTTAAAATAAACCTAAAAATATATTTCCTAGCAGCTGTGTAATTGCAAAAAGGAAAAGAAAAAAAAAATGATCCATTGCAGCGTAATTTACTCACCAGCTATCTACAGGGTTCAGACCTTAACGCTTTAGAAATTTGTTGCAGATTTTACTGTATATATTTAGACCAAGGAGCCTATTAGCTTGTGATCTGAACAAACTTCTACATTCTCATGAAAATGAGATCCATGGCACTATTGGCAACCTAAGGCTATAATTATGTTAATCTGACCATTTTAAGACTGAAATATGTTGTTTTAAAATGTTTCCGTATTTTTATTATTCGTAACAATGATCTGAAGAAATTTAGCAAAATGCTAATAAGTTTCTATTCAGTACCCCCTTGTGATTAGAGCATGAAAATGAGTCCAGTGTGGAATTTGTATATTTTTTATTTTGACACAAAATTATTATCAAAAGAAATGTACTTGTATACATAATCTATCTTAATATAAAATTACCAAATTTTATATTTAAAATATAGTGAATATATACACAATACCATCTCAGCGTAAATAGTCTACATTTACATTAGACCTCTACTTTTGGTTATACCCCTAAAAATGCGAATCAATTTATTTTTGCCAAGAATTTATTTTGGGAAATATTATAAGATAATTTTTTTTATCAAGAACAAGCCCCAAATGCCCAAATCCATGCTTTGAATATAAACATGGGATAGGTCTAGAAGGGATGATGATTCTTGAAATTCTGAGAACATCCAAAAACTTACCTTGAACTAATTGAGCTTCCTCCTCACCAACTACAAGCTTTATTCTGGCCACACATGGAAGTAATGGCATGAATTTCCTTTTCATTCCCAAACAGATCTCTCCCAGGTGATATGGGAATGGGGGGGGGGGGCAAAAAAAAAAAGCTCAGATGCAGATAATTGTTCATTTCATACTTATTATAAATCATTGAAATTTGAGTCTACTTCTTGCTCTACTGGTATGAGATGAGTCGGGAGTCTTTTAGATAGCTAGAACTAGATCAGAATCGTCAGTAAATTGAGGAATGGAATGATGGAAAGTATCTTCTTAAATCTGAGTTCAAGCCACGTGATTGGACTTTCTTCCTCGAGGAGGATGATGTCTGTGCTACATAATACAGGAAGGTGTTCTCACACTGCTACATTCATAATTTCCATTTTTCCCTCAGTTCTTGTGCTTCAAGAAGAGACTGTGTCATTCTCTTCCTCTCCCTAGGAACATGTTCAAGTGGGTATTATTCATCTTGTTCCTTTTGCTTTACTCACAAACTCATTGAGTAAGTGCATGAGTGTTTGTTGGTGATGTTAATAAGAATGTATGTCTTTCACGCATTTCTGCACACACGGTGATGTGATAATGATTTAGCCTGCTTGGCATTTGTGGCTCCAGAAGCATAAGTACAAAAGGTATGCCTGGAACAATGAGACAGCAGAATTGGAGGCTCAGAGAAGTTCAGGGTCAGGAACACAGTCAGAGTGGTGAGATTTCTGCCAACAAGAGCTCCTACAGAGAAACCAAGTCTTTTGATTCGTCATCCAGTGCTTGTCTCACCACCATGCTCCTCTGTTTTCCTTGAGTATTAGAGAGGGAAGGAGTAAAGATTTGAAGAGAATTAGCACACCCGTAACACTTTTTAGAAATTAATTTTTATATTGGAGCGGAGATTTCGAAATGGAGCCAATGGTTTGCTGTTCGAATCTGAAGAAATGCCCTCTATTTATTTTAATTCATATCTTCCCATCGTCACTAGAGGAGATGAATTTTTCCTGATGTTGCTTTTCAAAAAAAAATAGAGAGAAAGATAATTCAAAGAAAAAGGGGGTAGGCTAGAGGTTGAGTTGGACAGTGGGGGAGATGAGCTACCTTTGGTTCAGCCTGGAGCACCACTTCTCTTTGAAAAGCACTCCAGAGAAGATAAAGCCTTTTCTTCACATGCGTGGCTTCAGGTGGGGCAGAGAAATCTTGCCCATTGCAGGGGGCAGTGTTTGGGGGAGTACGTTCCAGGAATGCAGGGCTTCATTAGAGAGTAGGAACGCTCAAAGTTTGGCAGTTGGCTATTTCGACACAGGGAAGCCGACCTAGTCTCTGAGGAGGGTCCTATCAGTATCAGAGCTCAGTGGGGACAGGCTGGTGGCTGGCTAGACTTCTCTTGCCAGTCAGGGCAAAACAGGGCATGGCAGGGTGTGGGCAGAGATGCTTGCCAAGCTCAGCCTCAGGATATGCACGACTCCCAAACTGCTTGTCTTTGAGGCTGTTATTTATCCAAATAAGGCGAAGCAGTGGTTTTGCTAACCATCTCATATTTCCCAGCCGTGTTCACTGGCTGACTGACTTGATATTTGAACTGAAAACACAGGAAGGTATTCCTTTGAAATGGAGCACTGTTATGGGGCTCACGCATATCCTAGAATCATTGTCTGGAAGACTTTTTTACCCCCCATTTGTAGATAGCATTAACATGGTTGGGTCCGTTTCACCTTTCTCTCTCTTGTAACAATCAGTGCAGATGTCTTTGTTGAGATATCTCTGAACCTGGTTTTGGACAGAAATAATACTCATCTGCAGTGATTCTCAAGCCAATGCTCTCTTTTGAAGAGCATTCAGAGAAAGTCGGACATCCTCACTGATTTCTTGATACTAGAATGCAAGATTGTCCTGGCATTTCCTGGGTCCTGGCCATGTTGTTTGTCTTTGAATAAGACACTTGACATTTCTGGGTCCCAGTTTGTTCATCTGTGAAATGGATGATGATAATATTTATCTGATGGGAGTGATCTGGAGATTAAATGAGCTAATTCTGGGAGGCATTTTGGAGATACAGTATTTCATTAATGTTTAATATGTTTAGAGACTTCCCCATCTCCATCTTCTCCTGGCAGATTGAGTGAAAATACTTACTGCTGGAGAAATTCTAAGTAATTACAAATGCCTGGAATTAAACCCAAAGTTGAATAAGGCCACTCTCCTGAACTAGAATTTAGCCAAGTCCAGAGTCGAATGGAGATCTCATCATGAGTTTATAGTGACTCCACGTGGCGTTTCCTCTCTTCTCTCTAGAGCAGCAGTTCTCCAAGAGTAGTTCCCAGTCCAGTAGGGCAGCATCCCCTAAGGAATTGTTGGAAATGCTAATTCTTGGTCCCCATTCACACCTCTCAAATCAGATGTGAGACCGACCGAGTAATCTTTTAATAAACCCTCTGACTGGTTCTGACGCACACTGAAGTTGGAGAATCACTGACCTAGACCAACTTTCTGATGCTATCAGTGGTCTATCTATTCCCTCGGGCAGCTGGTCTTCCCTACCTTCTATCTCTGACCATGCCTTCTTGCCTGGAATACCTAAGAAAGGAAACTCTATTTTACCTACTGAAACTCTTCTCCTAATCCATGACCTACTTAAATTTCACCTCTTCGGATTATTGTTACTCAACTAACTCAGCCAGAAGGCTCTCATTCTCTGTGGGCTCTAAGAGTATGTGTCTATCACTCTCATTAAAATGATCCTTGCTTTGTCTTATTTTTAACAGTTATGTACATGCCTTACTTTCCCTACCAGAATGTAAGTTCTTGAAAAGTAGGAATGACGTCTTACAGATCTCCTTACCCCCACACCAGTGCTACCCCTGGACTTGTCACAATGTATGTTAGCCAGCTTTGCATCACTATGACCAAAATGCCTGACAATATCATCTTAGAGGAGGAAAAGTTTATTTTGGCTGATGGTTTCAGAGGTTCATTCCATGGTCAGCCAACTCCTTTTCTCTGGACCCAAAATGAGGCAGGATATCATGGCGGAATAGCATGGTAGAGGGAAGCTGCTCTATTCTTAGCAGCTGGGAAGCAAAGAGATAGAGGCACCAGGAATAAAATATAAACCCCAAAGGTATGCCCTCAGTGACCTCCTTCCTCCAACCATACCCTACGTTGCCTATAGTGATCACCCAATGCAGTAGTCTTTTTCAATGGATTTGTCCACCGATTAGGTTACAGCTTTTATAGTCTGATCATTTCACCTCTGAACATTCCTACATTGTCTCACATATGAGCTTTCTGGGGGCACCTCATGTCTAAACCATAACACAGTAGTCACTCAGAAAATATTTCCTGAACCCACAGAATCTTATAACTGGAATGGGTCCTAGAGAAAATTTTGACCAGGCTTCTAATTGATAGGTAAAGAAACTGACGTTAACACCTGGAGCAGAATTTAGATTCCATGATTCCCCATTGATATTCTTCCCCCTCCATCATATTGTACTGTCTTCTAAGAGACATACCCGAGGGAATTCAGGTCCGTTGGTCCGGTCCAAAAACAAGCAGGTGCTCTTACACTGTCTGCTACAGACTCCAACTAGAGCCCAGGAAAACAGATGGGTTTTCAAAGCTGTATTCATTTAATTTATAAACCCACAGCTCTTAGATTTTTTCATTACTAATGAGAACTGGAAAAGTATACTTTTTCACTTATGAGCCTTTGTAACACATAGCTTTAATTCCCAGTCAGAGCCATAAGGATTTTCTCAAGATAACATACTCTATATGCCTAGGATACTTGTGGAATTTCTTCTGGTTTTGAAGGTTTCTTTATGAGTAGGACAAGTGACTCTTTTTAATCCAGGATGAAATGGCACAAGGGCTATTTGGTTTAACAAGCCATCATTGGCTTATTTCAGGTTTATTTTGAGGGAAAATTGAGCTGATGTGATTTGTGGATTATTGTCTTCCACTTAACCTCTGGGGCTCTTCCCTCACACACTCTTTCATTCCCCTGACACATTAGCTGATATTGTTCAGCTGAAGATCAAAATAATGACACTGTGAAACACCTTTCATTGGAAGCCATCCATGGATGATTCTTTAAAAAAAGACTCTGCTAACACAGGTCACCTTGCATTATATGTTTGTTCTAATAAGTGGTAATGGAACTAGCATATATCCTACTGGGATCAATATGAAGAAAGAAATGGGGTAAATCCTGTAGAAAGGCAAAAATCACAATCTGGATCATCAGAGTTGGTTCTAGGTGAGCTGTGAGGAAAGCAAAGGAAGGTGCAAGGAGGCCCGGTAGGGGACAAACCTACCAGAGAAAACACTTGGTGATAAGAAACTGGGACTGCTTGAGACTGCTTGAGGCCATGATAAATGGGTATTGGATGAACAGCAGTCCTGATATTGGAGGAGCTTCTTTGTCAACCATGGTTCAAAATATTAAATGGAAAATTCCCAGAATAAACCATTCATAGGTTTTTAATTCTATACCATTCTGATCAGTGTCATGAAATTTTGTGCCATCTCCACACTTTTCCAAGATGTAAATTATCCCTTTGTCCAGTGTATCCACACTCTATACACTACCCACTCGTGAGTCCCTTAGTAGCAATTCTCAGTTATCTGATCAACTGTCAAACATCACAGTATTTGAGTAACTTTCATTTAACTTAATGATGGCCTCAGAGCACAAGAGTAGTGATACAGGCTATTTAAATATGCCAAGGGGTAGCTAGCTGTTAAATGCTTCCTTTAAGACAAGAAGTGAAAGTTCTAAATCAAAGGAAAGAAAAAATACTATATGCTGAGGCTGCTAAGGTCTATAATAAGTTAATTAATTAAACCCGATCATAAATATGTATGTAAGGAGAATGTAGTATTTATGCCGTTTGGTACTATCCCCGTGGTTTCAGGCACCACTAAGGGTCTTGGATTATATCCCCCAAGGATGTGGAAGACTACTGTAGATAGCCATTTGGTTTCTAAGTTGGCATCTGTCATTCATCAATGTGTTCACCATCATTTTCTTTAATGAGTCTTGAAAACGATCCATCCTTTAAGTTGCAGTTGTAGAACATAAAATTCTATATAATCATCAACTCATTTGGTAAGTTTTGATCTGTTATATCATTGAACCAAAATATATGTACTTTATTAATTCTCATATTGTCACAATCATCTGAAAGCTATATAGTGCTGTATCTAACCTTCTTCACTTACAACATAATCAACTTTGATCAGTTTCTCTAGTGAAAAGAAAGATGGTCAAAGGGCCCAGAGACAGGGACCTAGCACCTCTGGCAGTGGTTAATGCATCTCCCAGAAATGTCACCCAGTAGCAGAATTGGGTCATAATGCTAAGGAATTTTAATCAGATGTGTCCCAGATAATTAGCCATGAGTAACCTAGTGTCTGACTGATGATAGTATGTATTTATGTTTGTGTATACACACACACACACACACATATATATATATATATATGTATAACTAATAGTGATGTATTGACATCTATATAGTGATAATTTATGAGTGACATGTAATTACATAAATATATATATGTGATATACATAAGCATAATATATAGTGACATATCTATTAGTTAATTATAAATGATATATAATTAATTATATAACTAATATAATTTGGGGGCATATTTTAGTCAGTTTCTTTATTGCTGTGACCAGAAGATGACAAGAACAACATAGAGGAGAAAAAGTTTATTTTAGCTCCTGGTTTCAAAGGTCCAGTCCATGATTGTCCAACTCCATAGCTCTGGGCCCTGGATGAGACAGAACATCAAGGTAGAAAGGTGTGGCCGACAAAAACAGCTCAGGACATGACAGCCAGGAAGCAGAGAGAGCTCTGTTCACCAAGGACAAAATATACACCCCAAAGGCACGCCCCTAGTGACCTACTTTCTCCAGTTACACCCTACCTGCCTATGGTTACCCCCCAGTTAATCCAGTTTAGTGGATTAATCCTCTGATTAAATTGTACCTTGCATGATTGAGTCATTTCACCTCTAGAAATTCTTGCACTGTTTCCCACATGAGCTTTTTAGATATGGTTCATATCTAAACCAAGTATATATTTGTACTTGGACAAGTATATAAAACCTAATGTAAGCCAAGAGACCAAATGGATAATTAGATGCCATGCCCAGGGAGACACCCAGAGAGTCTTTTCCTCTGCTGTGAAAATCCAGACCTGTGAGCAAAGCAACAGAGGTACTTCTCAGAGGGTGTTTTCCATGTTGCACACCAAAACCCAGGAATAGAGGTGCCCCTCTGGGATCCTGGCTGGGAAGGCATTGGGATGTGATTCTTTGCAGAACACACACAGTGTCCTGGAGGACACGGCCTTTCCCAGTGGTGGGGGAAGTGAAGCAGTGGGAATCCTGGAACTGAGTTCTTGCTACCTCACTGCAGTGGCCCTCCCACTTATCTGCTGTTTCCCTTTCCAAGTGTCAGTGCCCTTGAACACAATCATAATCTGAAAATATTAAATGAAAAATTCCAGAAGCAATTCATAAGTTTCAAATAACTTTCACTACAGCATATTGTTGTGATTGTCCTGTTTTATTATGGTTGTTGTTCGTCTTGTAGTGTGCCTAATTTGTAAACTAAACTGAATCATAAGTATGTATGTTATAGGAAAAAACATAGTATATATAGGGCTGAGACTATCCACCATTTAAGGGTCTTGGAATGTGTCCCCTAGGAATAAGTACTGCTGTGCTTCCTAGCTACCAGAAGTGAGGAAAGACACTTAATTCCCCATGCTTCATTTCCTAACCATTAAAATGGGGCAGTAAGTAGGTATTTCACTGAGTTCTGGGGGCCATGAAATGAAACTGTAATTGAAAGCACTTTGTAATCTGCAAACTGGTGGGTGATTATCAGTGTGTGTTTGCAGGAGGTGATGTATAATTACATAAGTATATGTGAGCATGATACACATAAGCATATTATGAAATAGAATAAAATTGCATGAAATTAAATAAAATCAAAATTGAAAGCACTTTGTAAACTGTAAACTGCTGGGTGATTATAATGAGTATTTCCAAGGGAGGAGAAGGCATCTAAAATTTTTTATACAATAAAAAGTGTTATAAGTAAATACAGCCATAAATTGTATACTGCAGAATTACTTGGATGAGCTAAATAGACTTTTTGAAACCCATCATCAAAAGAAAATATCTAAGGCACTGCATAGCTTGAGTTTGGTAACATAGATGATGTGTCAGCAACAAATTTAAAAAATGATAAAAGGGAGTCAAGCATACGAGAACTGTTTCCATCCAAGAAATGGGTGGATGTGCAGACAAGGAGATAAAAAATGAGAAGGAGTAGTTGGCTCCATCTGTTCCAAGTGTTTAGAAACAAGATGTGAATGCACAAACTGTAACTATTTTAGGTACAAAAGGAGATTGTCCTTGGCCTGGATAACACAGGAGTAGCCCAGTGGAAGGTCAGGTATCTGGGAGAGAAAGCCTTCTTTCTTTATCTCTCCTACGGCTCTGCATAGTTATTGATTGTGGCTTGGAAGTTAAATGATTTATTTAATATTCCTTTTTTATTTTGTTCCAGACTGAGATCTTTCTCAGCGTAGGGCATAGAACTGCTCCACCAGGTCTGGCGTTGGAGGACTCAGCAGAGTTCTTTGTGTCAAAATATTTGTGAAAATTAACTATCATCTTAAATACATAGCCATCAGTTGGCTGGACCCTCTCTTTCCTGAGAGTTCAGTAATTTTGGCAACAGTCTGTCTGTCACATGGCTGGTAGACATTCCATTTATGATCAAATGAAACACTTAATAGGTTAATAAGACCTCACAAATGGCCATCTTTGCAATTTTAACAGCATAAACAAGATGCATTTGAAATGTGTCCAACATAATAATTACTTGCTCTCACAATATCATCATTATGTTTATAGGCACATTTTTGGGTTTTCTTTTAGCACACTTAGTTGTTTTTTTTTAAATCAATAAAGAAATGAACAAGAAAGAGGAATTAGGAATAAATTTCACAACACTATTGGCCTTCCCAGAGCATAGAAATTATTTCCTACTGAGGTAAGGCTGAATATTTACTAGCATGTCCTTTCTTAACACTAACTCAAAAGAAATAAATTACTTCCACTTTTCTTATAGCCTTAGTCAATGAAAGGAAGAGGGGAAATGAATAGCAGGACACTTTATGCACTGCTGGGAAAGAGTAATTTGCCAAAGTCTGTTGCATCCCAAGGTAGGCAGGGCTGAGAAGGATCTGGTGAAGCAATCAGACCAGAGCATGGGGGTGTCGGGAGTTGACTGTATGCAGACTGAGCCAAACTTTGTAGTAACAACTGAGTCTGAGGAAGCCCTTCTCTGGAGAGCACGCTCCACTCGGGTGAAGCCATTGGGCCCCGTGTATGGCACCAGGATATTGCTTAGGAAATTAGCATGTCTGGTTCATTAGCTGATACTCTGGGGCCTTGGGATATTGAACTCCCCTTTTCTCTGGGGTGAGCTTCATGCTTACTAGAGAGCATTTAACTCATCCTGATTCACCCCAGGGTTGGGCTGGCTTTCAAGCTCCTGACAGTGAATTACTGCCCTCGTAATGACGAAGCCATGCCAGATCTGGCTCTGCGCACACAGCGCCCTGGAGCATTTTGAAAGTGAAAGGAAATTGCTCTGAACAGGGCAGGAAGGAAGAGGTGGGAGAGGGTAAGCCAGACCTCCTCTCACATGGTACCCAACGACTCACTCACGTGGTAGCAGGGTCCAAGAAGCCACTGCTCTCTAGGGCGTATGACATAGAATAGTGTGTCCAACATGGAGTGATGCATTGGTCAAACTGCACGGAGAGTTCACAGCTCCTGTTTCCTGGTGGAGGATGGCATGGCCCCAGACACTTCACACCCCATGTCTGGAACAAGCAGTCCTACATGTCACAGACAGCAGGTAAAGCGAGCTCCAAGAGCCTGGCTCGTTAGCACGCCTCCAGCCATAAAATAGGGACTGTGGGAAGCGCTGGAGAGTGGAAGCGTGGCTTCATCAGTCCAGGGAGGCAGCCCCTGCATCCATCCCCCTTCCTGGAAAGCCCGCCTCTGACTGGAGAAGCAAAACCTGCCAAATGTATACCAGATGCCTCCCCGGCCCTATAGCTTGGGCTTCCCATGATCTGGTGAGAAATAACAAACCCTTGCTGATTAGATTAAAAAATCACAACAGGGGTTTTCACATTCCTTCTACTCTCCCGACCTCTTAGGTGGCATCTCGGCATCTCTTGCAACCACTTCATCCAAATATTGTTTCTAATGAGACATCCTAGGAGGGAGGCAATGTCATGTGCTCCGTTTCTCCCCTTCTTTAATGGCCACGAAGCGATCCCAGGACAGTAAACAGTTTTTTTTTTTTTTTTTTTTTTTTTTAAAGAAAGCCTGCAACGCAGACTGGATTTGGACTTAAGAGACGTCAGGGCATTCTTTTGGTCAACAAGAACAACCTCCAAAAACCTTAAAATGTTTGAAAAATGTACAGGCTGCCGAGAGCGTGGCAGTCGGGTATGGCATGAGGCCAGCCCAGCATTTAGAGCTCAGTGTCACAGGATTCCCAGTTGGAGAGCCACTGGGTGCCACTCAGTCCCCTAGGACTCAGAAAGTGTGACGTGGATAAAACACAGCCTACCTGCAAGCAAAGGAGGCGCTTCCATCTCTCTCATTTTTGCCAACCATGTGTTAATACCTGAGAGCTGCACAAGCCACTTCTTGTTGTGGATACGCACTTCCTTGTCCCCGTCCCCTGGGAGTGAGTGGCTGTGCTGACAGTGGTGCGTAGGGGGGAGGTCTCTGGAGAATGTCCTGTCTGCTCCTCTTCCATCTTGCTTAGAGTGGAGTTGCTGGGCTCCGGAGCCTGTCTCCTCTTTTGAGTAGCTGTGCCTTGCCCTGTCTTCCCTTCTTATTTCAGCCGTGTTTTCCAGAATGATTGCAGTTGCTTACCCGGTGTTGTGAAGGACTGGTGAATGGCTGCTACCCAAAGTTCAGCTTAGTCAAGGCAGGCTGGTTAATTAATAGACAGCCTCCTTTATCGCCCATGTTTTCCCTTCAATATCATGAACCTGGGGAAGAGGCTCAGGTTTCCTTCACTTGCCAATTCCTGAACTTCAAAAGTCTGGCAGCAGAATGAGTTTGGGGTACCGGTCTAGGTTTTCACAGCAGCACTCTTAACAGAAAACTGATCTAAGAGCTGGTCTTTGGAAGTGATTAGCAGGTTGGGTTTTCTGATGGTTTCGTTTCTTGGCTTGCTTGTTTAAACGATCCTGTTTGACCTAGGTAGAATCGATTTGGTAATATTTTCTTGATTTAACCCATTTACCTAGGCCTCTTAAGACTTCCTTTGCGGGTATGTATTTTCCCTGTAAGCAATTGTTGAAGGACTGACTCACCCGTGCGGTAGCCTGTGGTTGGATGTGGGCTGAGGTTATTCAGTGACTAATTTCCAAGGGGGAGGAGAAATTGGCTTATCATAGGGAAGGCTACTTTTTACCCATGCCTGTGGCAGCTCCGCTCTGAGAACTGGGTAAAGGAAAAATGGTCTTTACTCGTTGTGAACACTCAAGCTGGGGAACGTTTTAGGATCTCCGCGTCCTTTGTGATGATTTCATCAGAAGAGAAAGCTGCCTAAGATATCCGAGAGTGGAACTGAGAATTTAGATGAAGCCAGCAAACAAAGGGATCACATAACCGGGAGCTGAGCCAATGTGCTTTTTTTCACAGCGTAATTATACAGGTGGTTTCCTGAAGAAAAAGTAAGTGGCTTTAATTCTTCCAGGATCAAAGTATATCCTAAGAATTCTTTTCTCCAGTTACTTCATTGTGTGGTCTTATGGAGTGGTATGTTTACAAGTTCTAGAGTTGCAAGGGTGGGGTTTGAAATACGATAAACTATATATAATATTCCCTTTCTGCAAAGCATATCTCTCTGCATTCTAAATGTTCCACAGAGAGACGCGATTCATGAGACAGCTTCCCCAAATGATGTTAGGTAAACATTTTTTCATGCTACATTTTGTTTTCCCCAGAAACAATTTTGAGGTGTTCTTTCTTATCTTACCTTCAAGAAACTTCTAAATGAGTGATATTTTTTTGGCTTACAGGGCTTTGGGAAAATGAAATAGAGCTGTAGATAAAAATTCCCAACTCAAACTTCAAATAATTAATTTGAAGCCACCCAAGATTATTTCCTAGACTGTTAGAAATATAGGGCAAACATATTGAGCTGAGTGTTATGGGCAGAGACAATAGCCGCCTACCCAGGTCCATGGTGATGAGACTGAAGGAAATTTCCGTCTTTATAAAAACCAGAAGGGCTCAAATAACCAAGACACAGTAGTGATTTGGGCAGTAATGGAGAGAGGGAAAGATGATGCCCACATACCATATGAATGAGGGAGAATAAATAGTCTGGAGAATAGTTCGGTTCCTACACTGCCAGGTAATTGAACACATTCTTTCTGAGCTTACGTTCAGGAAAAAAATATATATATATGTATTGAATTCAGAAGAATCATTATTTTTGTGTTTAGGTTATCTTCTTTTCTTGCTATGATATGAAATTCTTTAAATCTTACAAATTTTCTGGGGAGAAAGTATTAAGGATACCACATAGCCAGAGACTTTTTTAACTTACTAAGAGCAAGGAGATGATTTCTAGAGACCAGAGACATAAGAGAGGCTGATGGCAGAATAAATTCAGATATATTAAGGCGAACAGCAATTCCATATGTATCTTCAGGCTTGTGTGTTATTTGTGCTTTGTTTATTTATTTTACCTTGTGAGATTAATGTAATTTTCTCCTAGGAGATCTAACTTTGAGTACCAGAACAGGAAAACCTCAATATGTATTTAATGCCATGTTTTTACGAAATAGCCAGATAGTTAAAAAAACAAATGAAATAAAATTGTGTAGGTGTGTCACTCGAGGAAGTATTGACATGGGAAGAACACAAGTCTGAAAGGCGGAGGTTGTTTTAAGTTATGAATTATAAGACTCTGACTCATCACCTGCCTCAATCAGACGAATGTCTGCAGAGTCAAGGAAGGTCCACTTTTTATTGGACTAGCAAGTGGCCTCCCTGGGAGATCACACTGAAGACCTGGAGAAGATTCTCTCTTCTCATCTTCCAGGACTTTGACACACCCTAAGGGTGAGTTGTCTTTGGTCCATACCTTTTCATGTATGAACCCAAGGTATTTCATTTCCAGAGATTAACCTAGTTTTAGGCTTAAAACCTATTTCCCATGACTTAATGGGATAATCATGTCATTCTCTTCTTGGGGTCTGGAGCCACGGATGAAATTAACAGGGCACTTTTTTAAACTGTCTTGGAAAGTCAGTCATCACTTGGCAAATCCACAGGAGAATTCTGTCAAAGACTTCCAACTTCTAAGTCACTTGATTGATAGAAACGTTGATGCTCCAATCACCTGTTCTTTTCATAATTGAATGCATATATTCCACTGTGGATAGCTCAGTAGCTCAGTGACTTATTCCATGACCCTGTTGGATGATGGCATTATGATTTTGGAGTGGACCAGGCAGGGCTGATACACAGCATTACCACCAGGTACACAATGCCAATTGCTGTTGGCTAGGATCATGCTCAGTAGCTGAAGTTCCATTGTGCTTGAATTGGCACCTATGCCATACTGGATATTGGCTGTTAAATATTTTGACTATCACCCACATTCCCCATATGAATTTACAACACAGTGTCACAGAGTTATTCTCAACTACTTGTTACATTTCTTTTTGATCATGTCTACATATGCCACCAGAAAGTCTAATGAATTTTTTCCTAATGAGAATTTTTTTAATGTTTCATTTATAAAATGCAATGCCTCACCGTTTCTTTTCATATCCCCAAACACATTTTTAAATACCCATAGAGATATCTCTACTGTTTAAAAAAATATTCAACTTTTTATTAATTAAAATTAATTTTACAGTTTTATTTATCTCCTAGACAGTTTTATACTCCCTGAAATCTAGATGGCTCTTTTTAGTATTGTGCCAGAAAGAAGAAAGTTTCTACTGAGTGTTAATTGGAGTCACAATTCCCCAAACCAAGATGTTGTCTAAAGCAGAACAAAGAGAGAAAAGAGAACAGAGAACAGGGACAAGCTTGGTTAGAACTATTGTTCAACCCGAAGGGGTTCTAGACATTTGGAGTCTTACAGGGGAGAGATATTTTCTTTTCTCTCTCTCTTCTCTCTCTGTCTCTCTCTCTCTCTCTCTCTCTCTGTCTCTCTCTCTCTCTCTCTCTCTCTCTCTCTCTCTCTCACAGGAGCACGACACAGGGGTATTGGTAACAATAATGACAAGTTGCCATTTATTATTAACTTTTCATGGGCACAATGTGATCTATATGATGCTTTATGGAAGGTGCCATGTTTGAATCAATATGATGAATTTATCTTGATTTTCATTTTGGTTGATTATTGCTTTATTTGGTTTGACTGCACAGAGAATCCAGTCAGATATCTCACTGCTGGCTAAGCTGGTCCTTCTTACATTTTATGACCTCTGAAGCCCTGCTGAGCCATCCCTTTCTTTTCATTGAATCCTGCATTGTAGAAGACTGAGTGGGAGAGGCATTTATAGAGGCTGGGTGCTGACTTCCTACAAAACCTGTCACATGGTAGCTCTAGCCATTCTGGACCGAGAACCATGCTGGTATACTATCCCGCAGTGACCTTGGGAGTGGCCATCCTGGTCTATGGCCCTGCATGCCTGAGTCATGAGGGTGTCAAGTGAGCAGGGAGAGGATTGCTTGGGCTGGAGCCCCAGGGCACCTGGAGCCTGAGCCTAGATCTAGATCCACACGGGTGAGGAGATGAACAGAATTCCAGGGATACGAACAACCTGAGGATATCACAGGAGAACAGACTGGCCTGGGATGGTAGGAACTCTGTGTGTGACATGAGAGGAGATAAATTGTGCTTGTAAGTGATTAACCGGAACAGGTCCCCAGAAACAGCTCCTAAGGGATCTGAGAAGCCAATTTGCTGATGCCCAGGAACGGAACACTCAACGGGCTTCAATTTGTTGCTACCTATTTGTACCTTGTGTGTATCATCAGTGACTTTTGTTATGAAATCCACTATAATAGGTGAAACTTCCTGGTCCCGTCAAGGGTTCTGCACTGCTAGATTCTCCCAGGATCAGGAAGCTGTGGAAGATCCACTGATTCTTGGCCAGTGTTCTACCATGTGTATAAAAGAACTCAGCCTATCCCTGGGCTTATTCAGAACTATACCTTCCAATAATGTATGTCTCTTCCTAAGTGCTTGGTAAATGTTGTTTACTAAACAAATGAAATTATGTGATAAGGAATTGATTTCTTTGTATTCAAGGCTAGGAGATCCTTTTCATTTTCAAGTTCCTCTTGTTGCCTTTGTTTTTTCTATTCTTTTCCCCCATCCGCCAACTGTTAGTCTTTTGTTGTTGTTCTTTTTAGCAATACATGATAGTAGAATGTATTTGGACATGTCATACAGACATGGAGTATAATTTCCTATTCTTAAGGTTGTACATGATGTGGAGTTACACCGGTCATATATTCATATATGAGCATAAGAAAGTGATGTCTCATTCATTCTCCCGTCTCTCCTATTCCCAACCCCCCTTCTTTCTCTTCATTCCCCGTTGTCTAATCCAGTGAACTTCTGTTCTTCCCTTCTTCCCTCTCCTTATTGTGTGTTAGCATCCACTTATCAGAGAGAATATTTGGCCTTTGGTTTTGGGAGGATTGGCTTATTGTACTTAGCATGATTTTAGTTTCATTTACTTACCAGCAAGTGCCATAGTTTTGTTCTTTATGGTGAATATTCCATTGTGTATGTGTACCCCATTTTCTTCATTCATTCATCTGTTCAAGGGCAGTTAGGTTGGTTCCAGAGCTTAGCTACTGTGAGTTGACCTGCCATAATCATTGATGGGGCTGCATCAGTATAGTATGCTCATTTTAAGTCTTTGGGGTATATACTGAGGGATAACTGGTGATTCAGTGGTTCAATCAAATGGTGATTCCATTCCAAATTTTCTGAGGAATCTACTTAATGCTTTTCCAATCATTTATCTTTTGTCAGTACATCTGGGTTCTTGTTTGTTCAAGGGCTCCCTTCTCTCTTCATGCCACTATCTCAACCCCTCTATAACCATTTATACTCTTCCTGTCTATAACACCTCTTGGAAGTTAGGATAGGGAATGTGGGCTTCCATGATGGCACAAATAGGACTTGAAGCAAGGGCCAAGGCTGTCTGTCCTGTCCCTTGTAGCCAATTAGAGAATTTCAGTATCAAAAATCATGTCCTGAATCATTTGTGTTTTTTAATGCGGGCCCTTGCTAAACACAGTAGCATAATTGAAATTACAAATTCATTTCCCTTTTCCCCATTGACTTCATTCTTCTGCTATTGCTTTCCTACAGGAGAGTCAGTGGGAGACTCTGTGGCAGCTTCTGAACTGGGAGGGAATAACACATCCGAAGACTAGGCTGTGACAGCAGAAAGCCCTAGTCACTATGGCTGTGCCTGCAGGTTCCTTACACCGCATGGCACCTCAGAAGGTGTACTGTCAGGATTCTTTACCCCTCAGCTTCCCAATTATGAGTTTGACTATAATTTTACTGTTATCTCCAGGATCATTATCCCCTCCCCCAACTTCTCAGTCTGGTTTCTCGTAAGTTCAAATAAGATTTGGCAGATGAATGGAACTCCCAAACTTCCCCAGGGATCTCCTTTGCCTCTCTGGTCATGTCTCGTTGGTTGTATTAGCTTGGAAAGCTGGAAGAGGTGATTACTGTTGCCCAGGTCTAATAGTAGGAATACATGTCCAGGACACGTTTTACAAAACAATTTCGGAACTATTGATACATTAGACCCACATTTATTAAGAGTCTATAAGAAACTATGATTTTAATATTTAAATCACTGCAATATTTTCTCTCCAAGCCCCACAGCATTGAGCTCTATGTCAGGTATATTCATTCACTGTGGTCACTATAACAATACTCAAAATTAGATGACTCTAGGGTTGCAGGTGTAGCTCAGTGGTAGCATGCTTGCCTAGCATGTGTGAGGTCCTGGGTTCAATCCCCAGCACTGGGAGGAAAAATCCTAGCTTAAAACACCACACACACCTTTATTATATTATAGAGGTCAGAATTCCAAAATGAGTTTCACAGGCCAGTATCAACCTATGGGCAGGACCACCCTTTCTTTGAAGAGACAATCCATTTCTTGACCTTTTGCAGCTTCTGGAAGCTATGCATGTTCTTTTGCTCATGCCTCCTTCTGTCTTCAAGTCAGCAGTGTAGCACCTTCTAGTCTTTCTATCTCTGACTCTGCTTCCATCATCACAGCTCACCCCTGACCTGCAGTCTCCTGCTTCCCTCTTGCACATATAGACCTTTGCAATTGCAGCGAGAACACCTGGATAATCTCCCATCTCAGCATCATACTCAGACCTCTCTAAAAACACAAATCTCAAAGTAGACTTTCTAATTCCTTTATTTATTTTTTCAGATGCAGAGAGAAATTGTTTATGCAAGAGGAGATGGCCCTGGTGCCTCTCGACCTGGATCCACAGCTCATCCACCCCATGCAATTCCCAATTCTCCACCATCCACTCCTGTGCCTCATTCCATGCCTCCCTCCCCATCCAGAATTCCTTATGGGGGCACTCGCCCCATGGTTGTTCCTGGCAATGCCACCATCCCCCGGGACAGACTCTCCAGCCTGCCAGTCTCCAGATCCATCTCACCAAGCCCAAGCGCCATCTTAGAAAGAAGAGATGTCAAGCCCGATGAAGATATGAGCAGCAAAAACATCGCGATGTACAGAAATGAGGGTTTCTATGCTGATCCTTACCTCTATCATGAGGGAAGGATGAGCATAGCCTCATCGCATGGAGGGCACCCCCTGGATGTCCCTGATCACATCATTGCATATCACCGCACAGCGATTCGGTCAGCGAGTGCTTATTGTAACCCCTCCATGCAAGCAGAAATGCACATGGAGCAATCACTGTACAGACAGAAACCAAGGAAGTATCCAGATAGCCATTTGCCTACTCTGGGCTCCAAAACACCCCCCGCCTCTCCTCACCGAGTCAGTGACCTGAGGATGATAGACATGCACGCTCATCATAATGCTCACGGCCCCCCTCACACCATGCAGCCAGACCGGGCCTCGCCAAGTCGTCAGTCCTTTAAAAAGGAACCAGGCACCTTGGTATATTTTGAAAAGCCCAGGAACACTCCAGGATTATCCGGCATTGTGGACCTTGGCCCTCCTCTAGTTGAGAAGCAAGTTTTTGCCTACAGCACTGCTACAATCCCCAAAGACAGAGAGACCAGGTAAGGCATGGGAAGGGTAGCCACGGGTGGTCTGTGCTCATGTGTTGCTGAGGGCGGGCTGCTCTCCAGAAATGAAATCAGAGAACAAATGCCAAAGAATAAGTGCCAAGCTCCAGCCTTGTGCTTTATGGGTGCCACTGAGGGCACAGAGGAGCATCCAAGGTTGGCCTTCTCTGCAGAGAACTTCTAAATCAATGGGGTCCTGTGAGGTACACAGTAGCCATGGTAAAGAGGATAGGTGTGCCCACAAGGACCATCAGTCAGCAGGTCTCTGGACCATGGTCTTGCCAGCATTATCACTAGTATAAATCTGAATCATGTAGAAGAAAATTGTGATTAGCAGAAACTATTCAGAGAAATAGATCAAGAGATCATAGTAATTGATCTGCTGCAGAAAATAAGAAGTGAGGGGTTTGTTTGCAGTGGCAATTTCTGTTTTTCTTTTAGAATGCAATTTTTGTTTTCTCATCTGGTTTTGGGAAATGGAAAGAATGTGTCATTGCCTGTCTTGTAGGATGATAAAATGTGAATCTGCATGAACAGAGAATGGTTTAGATTTAATATCCACTCAGGAATGGTGCTAAAATCAGCAAAACTTTTCTCGTGAATGAGGCACTCTGGGTATTTAAATTTCTTTTTTATATGCATATATTGGTATGATTCACCAGTGCAGAACCTTCCTCTCATGTTTTGAAACCCCTCCAAAATTTATAAAGTAATAATAGAAAAGCAAATTTTGGTAGAGGGAATTTCTCTAACCTGAATGGGTTGAAGGAAGTCAACATAATAATTACACTCATAAAAATCTAGTCAAGGAAATTGAGGCCAAAAGAGGTGAAGCATTTTATCTGTCATCATATGTGAATTCACAAGGTGTGTAAAAAATAAGAATCAGATATTCAGTCATTCGGAACCTTCTAAGAACCACTGTTCCTCACTAAAAAATGGTATTATCACTTACTATTATATAACCTTATAAAAAGAAGGCCAAACTTGTGAATGGAATGTGAACTGTCTGCATCAATGTTTTCACACAGAAATCAGACAGTCCTGTCCCCTTTAGCAAAATTTATCAGGAAAAGCTTGTCCCTCCTTATTTGTTCAGTCATAAGGAATCTCACAAGAGACAGATTTCAGGAGAATGGAACAAGAATGAACATGAACATTTTGGGGTCATTAAGACGACAACAGATTCTAACTCACACAGCTAAAAAAAAAACCTCAGTGGTGACTGGCTGGATTAGGTAGAACTAAGAAAAATTAAGGATTTGAAAATAATATTCATTCTCTCCTTTTCATAGTTCTTAGGAAGTGAAAATTCTGAGAATCAAAGATAGGGACTCTTCCCATAATCACAGACGCGGCGAAGGGGGTGGAATGAATGTCCACAGTGGCTGGCTAGAACAGACCAGTGTCACAGCTGGAGAGAAATCTACCAGGACCTGTCATGGGGCTTGGAGCTTGTGCTGTGTGCTTTGCAGAAAGGGTAACAGATGTGTCCCCTGCAGTGGATTATGAGTTGTGGATTGAGAAATGGTGTATCACTGAAAAGAGGGGATTTAAAGCCACAAGAATTTAGTCCAGAAAATAATAAAATGAATCCATTTTCTGGATATAATGTTGAGTCAGGATCTCATCCCACCATGCTGACACCTCCCCACACTGCCCACCTTGAGGGTATCAGAAGATCAAAAGCCCTATCCCACCGGGATCATGTTAACTGTGTCCACCCCCTGGGTTCTAGGTACATTTTTGGCCAACAAGTGGTATTTGCCTCCTTCCCAGAGCCTAGTGGGGTGTCATCCATGCAGTTACCACATGTAAACAACTGCAAGGCTTTGCTGAGCTGTGTTTGTCAGGGATTTGGTTATTGGAGGGAATCAAACAAGAATCTTCTGCAGACCTGAGGAGTCTTCCTATGCAGCTCCCTGACCAAAGCATGGAAGGACATGAGCTTTCAGTGCCATCTGCGTTCTTTTAGAACCTCCACCCTCTTTTTAAAAAGGATTTGCCTGCCTCAGAGACCTTTTTGCTAAATCTTAGAAGATTCTATGTAGTTCTGTTTTATGTGTTAGAAAACCTGTTTAGAAAATCTAAATTAGTATACATCGAAAACAAAAAAATATTAGAAACATTGACCAAAAAAGATTAATGTTCACCTAAAATGCTCTGTCATGATTATCATCATGTTCTTACATATGATTATAGTTATGAATTAATTTAACATTTTCATATTTTCCCTTCCCCAAAATATGAAATGGCACAGAACAATTTTATCTCATACATCTGGCTAGGTGACTCCTCACCTGTTAGTGAACTTAGCTCCAAAGGGTAGAATTGGGGTGTTTGTGCAAGACTGTTCTCTAAGAGCCCGATACAGACACACACATTTACATAAACACACCCATATACAAGCCCATGGACATAATATGTAGACACACCTATATACACAAACACATATGTATACACAGAGGAACATACAGATACCCACAGACACACATACACACACATATAGACACATACACATATAACTCATGCACCACAGACATATACATGTATAGATATACACTCACAGATACATATATACACCATATAGACCTGCAGACCCACAAAGATACACAGACCTACACACAGATACATACACCACACAGATGCAAATAGACACACGAACACACACACAGATATACAGCACGTAGACACAGGTACAGACATACATGCAGACACTCATACAGATTAACAGCTGCTGTTAGTAAAAGACTAACCTCTGCCCCAACTCAGCAGGCAGGTGCCAAGAGTAAACAGTGACTTTCTGTTCAAAAGAACTCAACTCTAGAACTTTTGTTCTCAGTCTCCCCACCCCACCCCCCACTACTTCCAGAACAGATAAGAAGGTGGGACAAACGGAAAAGTATGGGATTTGTGCCACATTTCCTTCTCTGTAGCTACCCCTCTGAATCTGACAGTGAACTCTTCAACAGCTCGTTGATTAGGCTGAAATGCAGGGTTAGGCTGAAATGCAGGGTTGCCGGGTGTTTTATAGCTATTGATAGCAGCTGTCATTTATTTTACCTTTTTTATGAGCCAAGCCTATGTAAGTAGTTTGCACACATCAGGAGATGTACTTGTCATGAGAACCCACTAGCAGCACCCCTCCTTTACAGATGAGGAAGCTGAGGCTCAGATAGCTTAAGTAGCTTGTCCAAGGTCACAAAGCCAGTAAGTGGCATAAAATGTCCAAGAATCTGTACTTTTTACCACCATATAGTATTCTTTCTTGGGACTGAAAACTATGAGCCCCCACCTTCACACAGCAAGAAATGAATTCAGGAGTGAATTCTGAGCATTTCAACCAGAATCCTTGAAAAATTGTTTCAGGACTAGATGCTAAATAACTGCTCCCAAAGGATATTCACAATCATAAACATGGTAGAATTTGCATAATTATATTTCTAAATATATACATGCCATTTAAAACATAACTGCCCTAGCTAATATATTAGCACAATTATGCAGAAGTGGGGAAAGAAGGAAGAGAACATTCTTGATAGATTTTGTTTTATAAAAAAATGCATCTGAGTACTACGTCAAAAAAAAATTAAAATAAGAAAACCAGAAACAATTACTGCAGCACAAAATTATAGTACATTGTCTTGCTTATCCCATGACGTTATTTTAGAAATATTTAATCTGGGTAAGTATTTTTAAAGAGTGTTCAACCCCTTAAACTCCATGAGTACAGGGTATAAAGTGCCAAACCAATTTCTGTTGCAATTTCATAATATTAAAAAGCAAATAAATCTTAGAGTGCTTTTTATATGAAACTCTCAAGTGAAATTTTACATCTAAGATGTGAAGCTACAAAAAACACAGGAGGGAGACTGAGAAATCTGTAGCTCTGCTTTCTTTTGGGCGCTGCTGGATTCAAATACTGTTCCAAAGAGCACTTCCATGTAATAACCCAAATAACTGCAGGACGTCAGAAATCAGAGAGAAAAATTCTTTCTTTCACATCCATACCCAAGAGCCATTCAACAGTAGCCTGTCTGAAGAAACACGATTTTAAAACAGGTCTGTTGACATGGAAATGAAGAGCTAAAGACTAAATGGCATAATCTCGATTCTTATATTTAGTCCTGTGACTTGTTCTAATGAATTTGGCATCTTTTTTTTTTTTTTAAAGTGCTTCAAGAAGCATCTGCTAATGACCCATTCTATCTAGAAGATCTGGAAAAAGCAGTGTATAGGGTATAACATGTGATGTTGGGGTTCTCCTTCCAAGGAGCCCAGGGACTTTGTAATAGATCACACCCACTTTTGACTTTCAGGACAGCAGTTCTCATGTCTGAGCTTATAGAAATAAGACAACCTTGAGTGTTGAAGTAGCTGTACCCGAGTGACACCCTTCACCTGGTTCTTCAAGAGGAAAGTGGATCTGAAAAACCATGAGAGATGCTGAGAGAGAGACATCATGTGACAGACAGCGCGTGAGGCTGTCTTCCCCCGGTTATGAAATCACTTCATTAAGCAGCATCATGCTTTCTACCCGGGGCTTATAAAACAGCTCTTAAGAATTGCAAAATTTGAGGACATTTGTGTTTTGCTATTTTCTGTTTGTAGTTGGGATCATATAGTGTAAAATATTTTTATTGAAATAACTCTCAAAAGTCAAGAGTGCTCATTGCAAAGTGACTAATAACTCCCTTTCCAAGTGGGTAGCAGATTCCTCCAAATGAAATATGATTTGTCAGACTCAGTAAACTTGAGCTGAGATCAGACTTTAATACTCTTCTTTACCTAGAGCAGCTACATTCAACAAACTAGAAAAGAGGCTCACTGAAGAGCAAAGCCTTGCCCTGCCTAGGCACCTGTGTCTAGAGAAAGAAAAGCCTCATGAGACTCGTTAGGATTTTTGCAACAGTGTAGACTTAGCGAGCAAAAACTCTTGTTTTGGGTCGTTTGGAAGACTAAGGAAAGCTGTGTGTATAAAAGGAAACCTGCCTGCTAATTGGCGGTGTGTGTCTGTTTTTAATCATTTTATATCACTTTCTCATTTATGAGGATTAAATGTTGTTGTGATGGTAGCTTTGAGAGGTGGGATGGATCCTTGGTTTAGCAGTTGATTGGATGAAAGTCTAAATTTGGGTTTCTATCATTTAAAAATGTCCATGGTGATTGGCAGACCTTTGAAGATTTTCTAAGCTATGCTTTATCCTGCTATAAAGCAGTCTGAATGACCCAAAAAGAATTATGGCTTTTTTTTTTTAACCCCTCTCCTTGGTTTAGTCAAAAGTGAGCCACATTAGAGATCTCTTAAGTAGTTAAACTTGGAATCGCTCTAAAGTAGGGCTATTTAGACTCTGTGCTGTTGACAGTTCAGGCCTGATGAGTTGTAGGGGCTGGGGAGGGGTGACCTGTGCTGAGCAGCAGCCTCTTTGGCCTAGAGGTCTTTGGTTGACCCCCTGGATACCAGGAGCAAAATATGCTCCAAGCCTGCCCTAGTCTTTGACAGTCAAAGATGTCTCCAGAAATTGTCAAATGCCTTCCACCAGAGTAAAATGCCCCTGGTTAAGAAACACGGCTCTCAAAAAAAAAAAAAAAAAAAAATTGGAATTTTCAAAAAACATAATGAAGTAGAGAAAGACTGCCGATGCTCAAGCCATGCAAATTATGACATTCATAAGACATGAATCACACCAATTATTAATTCAATTCTGCCATAACTTACTTCTTGGTAAAGTAAATTGATCTCTCAGCAACCGTTTATGGAGAAGCAGTAACTTCTAGTAGATGTCAAAGCCAGACTGCATGGGTTCAAATCCCAGTTTCAATACTTTTTCCCAATGTCTTTGACCACTTATGGAATTGTGTTCATGTGCTCATTTGCAAATGGAGATGATAATAGTAACTACTTCAGAGGGTACATGAAATATACCAAGAACCCAAGAGTTCCTACTTTGAGCACTCTACTAAATACTAACAGGAGATCAATACACAGGGATGGCTAGGACAGAGGACTGCCTGAAGAGATAGGGAGGCCTATTTTTAAATATAATATCAAAAAACACAAAATTGTCGCATAGGGGTAGTGAGAAAGTAAATTTAATTTGAACAGAGAATGGAATTAGTGTGCCTAAAGATCCAAATTAGAATAGAGTATCAAAGGCACTTTTAAGTGCATTTCAGGAAAGTTGTTAGAGTGGTACATCCCTTTGGGTCCAGGGACAAAAAGACAAGCCAGCTGTGAGTCATCCTTTTAAGATTGCTTCTGAGCTATATGACTGATGATAAAGACCCCTAACAGATTTGGCTGAAATTATTAGGTTGCCTGTTTGGGTATCTGATAATACCCGACTGACCCAGCTCTTTCCTGAATTGCTATTTCAGGAAACTCTGATTATGGATCAGTAAATGTTTATTAAGCTGTTCTTATGGGTTTAGCTGTGGACTTGGATGCTTCTCTGGAAACCAAGAAACTTAGACGTGGTTCTTATTTATAAACTGTGAAGAAGATCATAAAACAAGTTTAATACACATGTATAAGTTATGCTACAGTTAAGGGCAGGAAGCTTCTGGGCTCTGAATGCCTACTGAATACCCATTTTGGAGGAATAACTACAACAGTCGAATTTCATGCATGGCATTTCTTTGGGGGTTGATGATACCCTGGGATGCTCTTCTTCTCATCCCAAGAGTGACAGGGTCTCCTAACAAAGCCAGGAGGAAGGAGGAGGACATGCCAAGTCCAATACATCTCCCAAAAGCTTGAGCTTCAGGGGGGAGATATTTTTCCAATATTGCAAAGTCCAGCTGGGAAGTTAGGACACGTTTTCCTTGGAAACGATGCAGAACAACAATAGAATTAATAATACATTGTAGGTTAAAGAGGCTTCTGTGGCCAGCTGGAAATCCAACCAGCACTTATTGCAAGTTCTGAACAATGAAAGTACAAGCAAACTTTTCAATGACAAGACTGCCATAATTTGGGGGCTGCTTGTACATAATTAATTCCAAAGTAGTGATACAGACGGTAATTGCTAAGAATTCAGAAAAAAAAAAAAGAGCACTTTCCCAAAGTTATTCTGGTCTGGAAGCCTCCATGAGAATATTAAGATGGTCTGGAATATAAGGCACGTAACATGATGGAATGAAAAGATATCATTTGCGAAGGCGGACTGGCCTTTCTTCAAAATTTATATTTCTACCATTACCGAACCTATAAAAATGACATTACAATATGCTTTCGCCAGTCTCAGAAATTAAGTAAGTACCCATAAATAGAGTTATTACTTCCATCACAGGAATATAACTTCGCAGTTAAGTAATATCTGCTAGACATTCCTTTGCTGAGTTCGGGCCACAGATGTCTGACAAACATACTTGAGAACTGACAGATTTATGAAGACTGCACCACTCTTACACCTGGGAGATTCTGCCCAACATACCAGAGAATGACTGCCGCAAGATCTGTGCCACTTTAAACCAATTTCTCAAAAGGAAAAGCCATCATCTTCCTTAATTAGATCAAATTAAAATGCACCTCTCCATCTCTGAACATTCATGAGGTCTTGAGCCTGAAACCACAAACGAAACCAGAGTTGCCTGTGTGCTTCAGATCATCCCTTTCATTGCCAGCTAGAACCTTTTCAAAGAGAAGAGTAATGTGAAGGTGCCAATTTAGCCTCCTTAAAAGATGGCAAGATTAACCTGGTGTAGAATCAACATGGCTGCCACCCAGCCCAGGGTTGGGCCTCATCTGAGCAGCCATTGGCACAGCAGGTGCCTAATTCCAGGCTCTCCTAATGCCAGGCCACATGTTACCCTCTGTAGTGATTAGCTGGGGAGATCGGGGAGATTATATTTGACCTTATTTGAAATTTAGACTTTATTTGCAATGAATGACATGATTCAAAAATACAGCCAAGTCCAAGCATGAATTCTAACTTTTAAAAATGGCGGGTCTTAAAAAGTCCATATTGCCCACTACTCTTGTATTGAGGTATTTGCCAAGTTGTAAATCAGCAAATACCTTGATGTCTGACTTTAGAGCAGACAAACAGAAGAGAAACCCCAAAGGTGCAACAACCAGAGCTATTCCAGTAAGTTACTTTCACCATCATTCTGTCTCGATGTTCTTTTCTCTTCATCATGAAGAGATAGTACCTGTCTACCTCCACCATCATGCACAAGAAATTAAGACAAAACAAAAATAAATAAAAATTTAAAAACCAGAGGCCACACATACAAAATATCTTCCTTCTTTATTCTAAGCATCACTGTCTTTTTTCTTTGGCATCCAGTCTTAAGATTTTACAGATCAAAAGCGAGGGTGGGGAAGGGGCTTATTCTCACAGCCCCCTGAGGACCACCCAAGAGACATCTCTCCGTGGCTTCTAACACCATCTCTCATTTGAAGGTAAATTATAAGCCATAACATGAATGAACAGCTATTCCTACCAGTTTGTACCTGTTCAAAAAAAAAAATGAGATGTCATTTCCAGAGCATGAATATTAAAGATTGCCCTCCAGGAAGAGAGAAAAAAATGCAAAATCAGTGATTTCGTGAAGCAGGGTATAGGCATGCCCTGGGAGTGGAGGCTGTAGTCACCCAGGAGAGAGCCAACAGGAAGAGAAGTGCCTCACCTCAGGCTGCACGTCACCACAGGACTCAAATCTGAACCAAGGGCGGAGAGCACTGGCTATGGAGGTCTGAAACTAATTCACTGTGTTTCTCAAAGAAATCCCTGCCTCTCTGAGCCTCAGATCTTCACTGTAACTTGGGCATTGGCCACTAGCATTTCTCAAGGGTTCTGTGCAATTTAAACGAGCATAGGTACAAAAGCATTTTGTGAATCAGAAAGTTCTCTATAAATAAGAGCCTTACTGATGTAAAACCATGAAGTCATCTCATTTGGATCTGAGAGACTATTGTGTCCTTGTCCCTGACTTGAAGCCATTAGAAGTAAATTGTGAAATAAATGAAAGGCTATCCTAGAGGATTTCCCGAGCATGTTTGCTGTGCTAGAAAGAACCCTGTTGGCGTGTCGGAAGTTGTGCATATCGGGAGTGCTAGGCCTAGGTGTGACTGAGCTTTGCCCTATTTTCCTGGCCTGCCACACCCTTGGTTCCCGCCTCCCCACCCCCCCACCCCCGCTCTATGAAGATCACAGACCCAGAATGAGAAGAAGTGTGACACCCAAACAAATTCTTTCCAACAAGAAAATTTTTTAATTCTGGAATTCAAAGTCAGATTGGATCTCAGAAATTATCTTCTCTGGGTGGTGGACAAAAGGCAATGTGTATCCCTAATCCTTTAAACAAGGGGTAGAAAAAGTCTTTTGAGACCCTGTGCTCTCTATTTGCTGAGACCTTCAGCCTCACGTCAGTCAGCTTTCCATTACTGTAACAAAATACCTGAGATAAGCAACTTGATAATGGAAAAGGTTTATTTTGACTCAGTTTCAGAGATTTCAGTTCATGGACACTTGACCCTGTTGATTTGGGTCTATGGCAGCAAAGTATGTCATGGCAGGAATGTAGTACAGGAGGCTTCTTTACTTCATGGTGGCCTGGAAGCAAAGAGAGAGAATGGATATCCTAATATCCCCTTCTAGGGAACACCCCCAGTAACCTAACTTTCTTCCATTAGTCCCCACCTCTTAAAGGTCCCACTACCTCCCAATAGTGCCATAAGTCAAGGAACCAAGCTTCCAATACATGGGCCTTTGGGAGACATTCAAGATCCAAACTATAGCAAACCTCCTATATTCTGTGTCACAAACTTCACCCACATACACCGGCTTCCTGGGTTTGAATGTGTCCGGGATGTTCCTACTTCAGGACTTTGCATTTGTACAAATATACAAGGGTAGGAAAGTTATATCCAATTAATTCTACTGTCTTTCCTATTCCCTTTTCCTCTCCTTTCCCTTCATTCCCCTTTGTCTAATCCAGTGGATTTCAATTCTTCCCCTCCCCGTCCTCTCTTGCTATGAGTTCGCATCCATATGTCAGAGAGAACATTTGACCTTTTTTTGTTTTTTTGAAACTGGCTTATTTCACTTAGCATGATATTCTTCCGCTCCATTCATTTACTGGCAAATGCCATAACTTCATTTTTCTTGATGGCTGAGTAATGTTTTCTTTATCCATTCATCTGTTGAAGAACACATGGTTGGTTCCATAGCTTGGCTATTGTAAATCGAGCTGCTATAAACATTGATGTGGCTGCATGACACAGCCACATGTCAGCTCTTATGAGGATTTTCTCTTTCCCAGTTGACTGCTCTGTCTCCATCATCCAGGAGTACTTTGTTGACAGTGTTGAGAACATAGGAAGCCCACAGAATCCTGGTTAGAGTGTGGCCACCTGTGACTACCTAAGCAGTGCCATCTGAAGCCTAGAACAAGGACAAAAGATTCTGGCATCATAGATCCCAAGCACCTGTGCCCATACCCAAAGTGATTGTTGAGGTGAACTGAAGTTGATGGTGATAATCAAACATTTCCCAAGGCCTCTAGGAAAGTGAACTGTCCAAAACTATCCACTACTAGTACATGCATCCCATGGGAGCCTTCATTATCTCAATGCCTCCATGCATTTATGAAGGAAGAATAGTTCTAGCTTTTTTCCTCTCCAGAGCTATGTAAATGGGGCTCCATTTTTACCCATTTTGGTTTTTTTAAAAAACAGGTTTCTTAAATATGCATGTCTTCATGCATCATAAGTCATGCATTATCAGAGCATTTCAGGTGATTTGGTCACTGTTTCTTTCCTGACTTGGGAAAACATGTCTGCCCAGTGAGACAAGTCCCTCTCTGTTTCCTTGAAATATAACCAAAGAAAATGGTATGGGAAGAAATAGAAGGGACCCAGTGGAAGGAAGTTAGGTCATTGGGGGAATGCCCTTGAACAGGATATTGGAACCCTGGCCCCTTCCTGTCTCCCTCTTTATTTCCTGACTGCCATGAAATTAACAGACCTCCTGCATCATGTGCTCCCACCAGGATAAGCTATGCTACCACAGGCCCAAAGCAACAGGGCCAAGTGACCCTGGACTGAAACCTCTTGAAACTGTGAGCCAAAAAAAACCTTTCCTCTTTTTAATTTGTTTATCTCAGGTATTTTGTATCAGTATCATAAACCTGACTAACACACTAAATAAGGAGCCAGAGAAATTAACAGGGACTGTCCAAAAAATAACATTGATGGCTGATGGAGAGAAAGTAGGGCTAGGATGCAGGTAAAGGGCTAGTTTGTATAAATGAGGGAACTGAAGACAACAAAATGTTGCTTTACTTAGTAGAGATTTGGGAGTTTCAGATATAGACAGTAAAACCATCCTGAGTTAGAATTCAAGGTCAGAGTAAGGCTGTAAAGAAGAGTTTAAAAATCCGAAATGCCAAACCTCTAAAAGCATTGTCTGTATAGATATTAAAGCTACAAAAGATAGTGAGCTGGGGTGACTAGTAAGAGGATTTCCCCTACTCTGTCTCCTTAAAGCCTCACCCAAAGGAAATGAGGTAGGAAGAAACAGAAGGGATAGAGGGATTTTTTTTTTTAATCTATTTTCATTCCCAAATGGTCAGAAGGCAAAGCCAGTGGAGTCTGGAATCAGGGATGCTGGGAGCAAGCCTAGAAGCAAGAGAGGCTGGTGGTGAGGGAGTGTGAGGCCCATGCCAGGTGCTATAATTTAGATATGGAATGTCCCTCAAAGGCCTTTGTGTCAAAGGCTCGGTCACCAGGCTGTGCTGCTATTGGGAGGGGAGCAACACTGAGGAGGGGGGCCTGCTGTGTCAGATAGGAGGACAGCTTCCTAGGTTGGAATCATCCAAAGATGTGGAAATGAATTTCTCAGTTTCTGGAAGCCAGCTTATAGATGTGTAAATCCAAAAGGAGAAGCAGGGGACACATAGAGGTGGACTGAAGTCACGACAAGGAATACAGAATATACCCAGTCCTCCTGCTCACTCCATGAACAGAAGGTGGGGACAGGGGACAGAGTTCAACCACAAACATCCCCTCAATAAATCCAGATGTTTCAATGATAAGTTAATTTTATTGGGAAGTTTTAGAACAACATCTTTAGTTACATAGGTTTGCTTCTTTTTTTTTTTATTTTTTCCTATTCTTTCTTTCTCTCTCTCTTTTTTAAACCAGTAGATTGACTTTTGACAGAAATAGAAAGTTCGCTGCTCCCAGTCCTATATTTGTGAGGATTTCCCATCAATTCAGATCATCTGGATTCCAGTGTTTTGTTGGTCTCATCTGAAAACAATGCCTTTACTCTGAGGTTTTTTTCCCCTCGTACCACAGAAGTAGAGCTTGAACAAGTTAGGGCATAGTCCAGCTTTAAGCCTGTCCACTCTTCAGTTCTAGAGAATGCCTTTTGCACTGCCAGGACTGGAAGGTTGCAGTGGAATTAGATTTCTCAAAAATTGATATCGTAAGAAGAGTGTGCTGCCGGGGATTGATGGTGCTTTGTTCTCCGCTGTTTATGGCAGAAGCACAGCACCCAGCACGTACCAGGTGTTGGACAATACCTGCTGGCAGTCTCAATGACCATTCATCACTTTCTGGAGAGATGAAGGATCATGAGCATAAAGAAGAAAAATTCACAAAATATTAGAATTAGAAGTGAATTGGCAGACCTTCTAGGAAATACTCTTAGAAGGCCATTCTTGGTTACTGGAGTTCTTCTTGACTCTCCTGTGTCACTGGTTTTCAAAATAAGTAACTGGTTAGGAAGGCTATTGCATCTGACTGAGAGCTAATCTCATCAACTCGGCTGGCTGGGCCCAGCCAACTCCCCTGTATCTCCTTTGGATATTTAAAATCATATCCTGTGGGATTCGCTGTAGGAGAATTGCCAGCCTCATACTTGTTACAACATTGACCTATTTCTTAATAGCCAATAATTTGCTTAGTTATACAAGGATAAGTACCTAATTCAGGCTTAATGAGGCCTAGGTCAGTACAAAGACACAGCCCTACTCAAAAACTGGTGAAGGTGAAATTTTGAATCTAAAGTTCTATAAATGGCGTCGCTGGCCAAAAATATTTACCCAGTTCTTACCCTGCACTCTGAAGACCCAGAGCCACCCCTGACCCCAAGCAGTGTGGGTCAGATGTCAGACAGGCTTATAGGAAACCTGGATAAAGCAGTAGCTGAATCCGGGTTCAGTGGCACACACCTGTAATCCCAGCCACTTGGGAGGCTGAGGCAGAAGGATCCCAAGTTCAAAACCAGCCTGGGCAACTTAGTGAGACCCTGTCTCAAAGTAAGAATTAAAAAGGGCTGGGGATGTAGCTCAGTAGTAGAGCACTTGCTTAGCATTTCCAAGGCTCTAGGTTCCATCCCCAGCACCAAAAAAAAAAAAAAAAAGCAGTAGCTAGTGAAAGCAGCACCAGCACTTTCCCTGAATTTGACTTGAAATTTTTTATTCTTATTATGTTTGGACCTTCAGAAGATTCATTCAGCCAAGCTGACTTATGACACGAAATAACTAGTTAACCATACCTACTAATCACATAAATATGGTTTATGGAGTGATGTAAAATGGTTTATGAAATCATTTTTGAAACCATCTTTTCAACAGTAATTACACCGGTTCTGTAATACCGTAAAGCCAGTGATGTTGGCAAGAATTAGCCCAAGCATCTTTAATATTCTGATGATTATCATGCAAAATTGCCACGGCAGTAAAATGACAGGGTTGTGCTTAATTTCTCTTCTTCCAGCGCATTTCCCTTCTATTTTTTCCCCTTTTACATTAAAACATACTTCATAGCATTTCATCATGGGAGAAGGCTGCGTCAGTTTCCAGTTGCTGTAATTTAGTTAAACCATAAAATTGTTTCCAGATTACCAACCATGAAATGGAAAGACAATCTTATTTATGAATTTATAAATCAGATAATCTCCCTCAAATGAATCCTGAAACCAGAAACTCTTTGATGATTAACTAAGAGGGGGAAACTTTTCTCATTACCATGTGTCAAAAGAATTGTATTTTCGTAGGGTGGTTTTGGCTGAGACAGACGCTGCCATGCGTTGCCAGCCGCGCTGTCCTCAGACCCTCCTGTTTTCTGGGCAAAGGGAGAGATGCGCTCCCCATCTGCTGCCTGGCCCAAGCATCTGAACCCTCTGAGGAGGACGTCAGTCATCTGACTCCATGTCTCTGTTACATTATTATGTCCTTCCTGGTGGCCCTGCAGGGGACGCTGCCTGGAAGAGGCCACCAAGGGAGGGTTCATGCACTAACTCCCAATACTAGAAGGAGCACAGAGCACCTGGATGCCCACTGGACACAGGGCTTTGGTTCCTGAGCAGCTCATCTCACTTCTTAACCACTTCTTAACCACAGCCATCTAGAATCTAACAATGCCATGCCACTTAAAAAACAGAAAAGATATGTTTGTAGGAAGTCCTACAACTATGTCCTGAAAGATAAGGGAATGAGATGTGATTGGGGAATTGTCTCTTTCCACGTCCTAAAACCTTTATCTGGGGAAAGCCCAGGAGAGAATCCAGGTACCCACAGAGCTGGGGAAAATACCTGTTCCCCCTGCAGACTCCTGGGTGGAGATGACTTGGGCTGTGCTGTGACCTTCTAGATTTCTAACCATCATGATAAACCAGTTAAAGATCAATGTTATTTATCCAGAATCATTCTGGTGCTATGTTTGGGGGCATTTTGTTGTTGTTGTTGTTCGCTTGTTTCATTATTTTCCTTTTTTTCCTGCTCTTCTTTCTTGGGTAAGGTAATGAAAGCCTCTGTTGATCAGAGAGGGACCAGAAGGAACCCCTCATAGCTCCAGTGGTGTAATCGGTCAGTGCAGAGTACTTTCAAGAACACTGGTTTAACCCTAATCAGCATTGTGCCCAGGAACAGCGTTGGAATCCCAGCATTCCCTTCTACCACTTCCCTCCTAGCAGATTCTTCTTTATCCTATACAGCTGTAGACTTACTTTTTTTTTTCATTTCTTAATATTGCTGTCTTCTTTGCATACTTGGGCTGTCACCATGCCTCACTATCTCACACCCCAGTTGTACTTCTTAACCACAGCCATCTAGAATCTAAAATAGCCATGCCACTTAAAAAAAAAAAAACAGAAAAGATATGTTCTTTGCATTTGCCTGAGATTAAATAAGATGACTAAACCTGTAATTCTGAAGGGAACCCCTGTCTTAGGGTCATAAATTTGGCTTCAAGCACTTCAGGGGACAGAGGCAGCCCCTGTGGGACAATTAATGGCAATGGAAGACATTCACCTGGTACTGAGCACTTTCCCAAGAAAGTCATTAATTTCCCAAGAGTTTGTGGGTCTGTATCTCCAGCACCATCACCGTCACCCCAATGTTTCTGAGATGTCACTGTGTGATTTGGTTTGATAAACTTGGGATTTCCATTTGGTTTTTACTAAAACTGCTTTCCTTATTTGGATTTCTTACTAATCTTTCTCTTTTGACACATTAACTACTTTATGGGAAAGAGGTGTATCTGAAAATGCTCTACAGCACCCTCAGGTGCACCTGGAGACATTTGCTAAGTCACTCCATAGAGATGTGTGTCCACGTTCACCATTGGAGATTTCTTTCTGCTCCATTAGAACCGAGAAATAATACTATCAATACTTAATTATTTTTTTCTTTTTGGGGTCTACAGCCATTAACTAACTACCCTTACTGCCTAGCTTATGTCTGAAAAATTCAGTGTTGTGACAAACCAACCATTTTAAACTAAAGAAAATGTATGGACTTCTGAAGTCAGAGGCTTGGAATTGCAAAACTGAAATTTCACCTGGCATGATAGGTCACATTCCAAGGCCCAACTCATTTCTCCTGTGCTTGAAAATGTTCAATTGCCATAAAATTCAGGACATGCATATATCATCTCTCAATGAGCTCAACTTCATGGAAGAATAGATCACTATGACTTGTACCATTGAGTACCAGATAAAGTCACTGGACTCTATTTGAGAGTCATCGTGTGTGCCTGTGCTGTTTGTAACATAGGAATCACTGAGGTTCATATTAGAGGACCAGGAACTGAGACCCACAGTGGCCACTTATCCCAAGCTCACATAGGACACCTGCTCATGGGGAATGATGGTGAGATACCCACACTATTTAAGCCATTCTCCCTCTCTTCCTGTTTTAACTACGAGGTATGCATAAGTGAATTCACAGGAGGTGACATTTGATGCTCTCCTCATATAGACAGTTGTTTTTATAATGTGTACAAAATAATGTAACAGTTCTGTGAAACATTTGAGGTCCGGAAATGTGAACCTGTTTGAAATGTCTGACACGACTTTTGTGAACCTTGAAGACAGAGAGGTACGGTATCTGCCCTGAGTCAATAACAAAGGGAGTTTTTTATCGACGCCTTGAGTTATCAAGTTGTTAGGGATGTTCATTTTCCTGCCTGATCCTATAAAAAAAGCCTCTAGGCTAAAATTTCTACAACATTAGATTGAGCATCATCTTTTCCCAAAAATACACTGATTTCAATCATATTTTCCATGGTCTTAATAAGAGACATTTGCTTGTGTTGCCCTTGGGCTATAAAAGAAGTGTAAATACACACACAGCCAAACATCTCCATCATTCACACCAAAACCATCCTGCAGTCTCCCAGCAGAGAAGAACAGATTACAACTGTGTGTGACTGTGCAGTACCTGGCCTAGGGTCTCCCTGGTCCAGAGAGGAGCCGTTTTGTGTAAGGTCAAATAATGAAGCAGGGCAGAAAGACTCAAAAACACATCCTGTGCCAACCAAAGAATTTGAGGGCGATTCCTCCCTTCCTTCCAGTTTTCCGGGAGGCCTCTGCTAGTCTGCACAGTGTCTTTTTAATTGAGGTCACTGTCTTACAACTCTGATCATCCAATCGATCTCAGCCAAGGACTTGCAGGCACTTCCGGTTTCTGAGCCAGGTTGGGGTGAACTTTGGCGGCTTCTAGGTGGTACCTTTTATAACCCTCTGGTGGATCATTCACCTAGAAAAAACAGTCTGAAAGTCAATAAGAGCTTTAACAAACAATTCTCTTGTTTTACAGAGAGAGGATGCAAGCCATGGAGAAGCAGATTGCCAGTTTAACTGGCCTTGTTCAGTCTGCACTTTTTAAAGGGCCCATTACAAGTAGTAGCAAAGATGCATCTAGGTAAAAAGAAACCAGCTATCCAATTAAAGAGTTAAATTCAATCTGTTTCTCTTTAATCATTAAAATCATTCATTCATTCAAATTCCTTTCCTCATAATCATTTCAAGGCTAAAATATTGGAGTCTCTATGAATCATGATTTTTATATTTGTTTTGTTTTGTTTTTGTTTTTGTTCTGATAATTCTTGGACGAAGGTTAACTTTGGCCCAAGAAGGGTAAATGGGCTTCCCAGTGCATGTGGCTTCATGGACCACTCCTTGCGCAGTGCCCGCAACCGCCATCCACGCGTGTCCACGTCTGCCACCATCTGAAAGTCACGAGTGTGCCTGGCTACATTTCACAGTATCAGATGCACACCCGGGAAGCCTTTTCCATCCAAGCTAGTCATGGTGCTGATGCCAAAATACCCTCATTGCTTAATCTCATCACGGCTAATTGCTTAGAATCATGATTGGAAGGTACCGAAAAATAAGGGCATTTTGGAAAGTACGTAGCTGACTCTCTATTTCTTTCATTCAGCGAGAAAATGATGAAAACGACAGCCAACAGGAACCACACAGAAAGTGCAGGTAAGTAAATGTTCTTGGGAGGTCTGGGAGCCTGCTGGCTTCAGAGCTAGTTAACCTTTCCCAAAGTCACCCAGTTTTTGTGCTTTGGAAGGCTTTTGGGATAATTCCCTACACTACAGCTTCCCGCTAGTGCTGAAAAAGCAGAGTGAGTCATTGATTCAGGGGATGAAAAGTTGTCATCTTTATTCATTCATTCATTCATTCATTCACTTGCTGCTACATTAATTCATTTATATGACCACACACCCAAGACACACTAGTGTGCCTAGCACTGGACAAGGATGGTGGGCATCAGACACAGGGCTGCCTGGACTCCTGTGGGAAAACTGAGAAGAGGACAAGTAATTTTATGTGTGTTGAGTTTCAAGAAGGACAAGATAAATGTTTAACCCACAGGGCTAGCCCTTACCAAGAGCATCCCCTTGAGAAAGTGACAAAGTGAAGTACAAAGGATGGCCAGGATTGAGGGAGGTGAACACAGGCAGGAACCATCCAGATGGAGGGAACTCAAGATGTTATCCTAACTGGAAAGTGAAGCCACTGGAAGATTGGAAACCGGGTAAACACATCAGCCCAGCTGCAGCGTGAGAATAGGTGAGAAGGGCGAGAACCAGTAGGGAGCAGCCAGTGGACCAGGTGAGAGAAGAAGGTGCATCTGGACCCGGCTCTGCTTTTTAAATGCCAGCCTTCTCCAAGAAGAGGACCGTTGCCTTCACTAGAGGAGTTTCCTAGTGTCCAAAGATATGCAATGACAGCCTCCCCCTGCATTCCCCAGGCAGGGCTCTGTCAAGAAGATATAGCCTCCCCCCACACACCTCCTTCAAGTTAGAATGGAAATCATTAGCAGAAATGTGTTCAGATGCTAAATTACCCAGAAACATATGTCAAGTTGGGTCAAACCCCTTATTTGGGGAAACCACATCTACTTGTTTTGTGCAGTAGAGTAGAGTGGACAGAATTTGGGACTTAAGTTTAATCCTCTGCTGGCCCTGGTTCACGCTGGCTGAGCACAGTTGAGCTCTAAAGTGAGCAGGCCTGCTTTTCCAGCATTTTGCTTAGAAATCAATCAGTGGCCTTGGCCAAAGCCAGAGAATTATTTCATGGAAATTGCTAAAACTTGTTTTCAGAGCAATTGCCAGTTTCTCTTGGAGATAGTTATTCGTTCATTTAGTTTCTTATTTATTATGAACCGGGGGGGTGGAGGGAGGAAACTACCCAATACTAAAACCTTCCCTCCCTTTGGGATCCTTATTAGAAATGATTAGTGTCTGATACCATTGTTCTGATCAATATGCACATGCTGGTTTGTATTCTCCTTCTATTCCTTCCCCCTTTTGTGGAATAATAACAGGAAACATTTAGTAAGTGCTTTCTATGTGTCATACACTATTCTGGGGTTTTTTTTTTTTTTTTTTTCATGCATCAACCCATTAACTCCTGACTACAGCCTCCAGGATGAGGAGCAATTGTATTTCTGTGTTTCCAATAAGGAAACTGAACACATTATCCACACACGTGACACCTTTCAACCTAGTTCACATACCTGTCGTTTTATCCCATTGTTTTATTTAAAGATACCCTAGTCCCTTAAAAGATATACAAGCTGTTTTTGTTGTTTTGATTTGAAAAATTTTGTAAATGTCTCTTTTGAGCATGGGGGAAGGAGAAAGTCTTAATATCCTTGGATATTTTCCCCAAATTGGAATCAATACGTCCAAAGGGACAAGCAGTTTAGTAGCCCTGGCGACATGCTGCTGGCTTTCTCTTTCTAAAGGCTGAACCGATTTAGTGCCATTGGCAATGGAGGTGTGCTCTTGCTCTCCACGTCTCTGCTGAGTTTGGTCTTTCTCATTCTCATGTAGCAAGATCCTGTCCACAGGGGTGTAGTTGCCATAGCAGCTCTATACAGTGCACAAAATACATGAATGCTTCCAGAATCCTAGGAAGTATTATCCCTGTTCTGTAGACAAACAAAATTATATAGAAGTCGGGGAACTCATCTGACCAAAAGGGAGGAAAACCAGACTTTCCTGGTTACCTTAGGAGTATGTAGTTTACTGTCGATATGAGATCAGAAGGAACCTCCCATTTCCAAGGCATAGGACGTGTTATACTGTGCATTATATCACTTAACACACATAAACCTATAAGGAAGTGTTTCTGTCCATATTTTATGTAAAAGGAGTGACGCTCAGAGTTCAAATTACTCAAAGTCACACAGCTAAAAAGAATGACAGCCTGTCTTGCCAAACCCCAATCCATGTTCATTCTATTACAATAAATTCATGTCAAATGTGTACTTTATAAGATTCAAATTAAGATGTAACTGACAAAAAGAAATTCCCAAGAGCAGGTTAAGTACTCAGAAAATAATACAATCCTAAGGACTACCCTATGTTGACTCTCACTAAACCAGGCCTGAGAGGGACAGAATATGAATACCCATGTATGGGCCTTGGGGTGGGGTGCAGAATCCCAGGTCTCATGAGTCTAATCTAAGTGGGGACCTGCTGATGGTATCCAACCAGCAGATCATTTCCATCCTGAATTGAGACTTTGGTGCATTTACCTATAGATCTCAGCCAGGCACTCCTGCCACCTCTGGCCTCTATACCTTCTGAGACTCTAGGTGAGGAGAGGAGAGCTGACAGAGTCCCTCTCTGCCCTCTGCCCAGAGGAATAATACATCTAACAGTGCAAGGACTTCCCCTGTGCCAGACTAGCAGTTAAGTGTGTCACTCCGTTAGCCTACACAATAACTCTTAAGCCCATTTTACAGATAAGGAATCAGAATCCATCAGATTCAGTTACTTGCTCAAGATCAGACTCTAAAGTGGATACTGAGAATGATTCTCAGGTTGTGACTTAAATAATTGAGTGGATTTAGTACTCCTGGCTACAATTAGGTCTGTAGAAACAGAAGATGAGTGGAAATAATCAATTTAACCTACTCGTGGGAAAGTCCAGTAGTGACTTGAAGCAATTGGTATATGAAGCTGAAGATATTTGTATGCTGGTGATAAGGACATGAGATAACTGGGCAGATGATGGAGGTGGAAATATCTCTCTAGAAAGCACATCCAGTGAGAAGACAAGCAGGCCCAGGACAGTACCTGCCAGGATTTCAAGGGTTGGCAGAGAAAGGAATTAGGAAAGAGATTGACCAAGAAGGAGCAGAAGAGGAGGGCAAGGGAGAGGAAAAGTTCAAAGTAACTGTAGAAAAATGACTGACAAAGCTCAGTGTCACATTGCAATGAAGTCATGTCAGCCCTGGAGCACATCCACTGGACTGACAACTAGGAAAACACTGATCACCTTACAAACAGCCATTTCCATGAATGATGGAGTAGAAACCAAATGGGGTGAGCTAAGAGGCTTTAGAAGAAGACATAGGTATCTCAAAAAATGAGTGTGGGACTGGGGATGCAGCTCAGAGGAACAGCTGTTGTATAGCATGTGTGAGGACCAGGGTTTAATCCTCAGCACCTCAAAATAAAGGAGGGGATAGATTCTGTAAAGACCATTTGACTGTGAATGCCACTTCTCAGCATTTAGCTCTCACAGATAGATAGCATGTAGACTCGACCTCTTTTCTCTAACAGTTAAAGATTGGTGAGGTGCAGTGGTGCCCTCAGAATGTTTAGAGAGACCGAGAGGAATGTTGAAGGAAGGTGAGCCCTCACCTGGCTGAAGAATTAGCAGAACGGTTCCTCTTACCAAACAGGAGGTAATAGTTAGTTAGCAAAGTGTTATTTTTGTTGGAGAAACACTTCAATGGTGCCATTCATTGAACACATAATATTATTTTGTGGGGGGTAGGGTTGTTGGCATGTGCATGCACGTGCGCTTAGGCCTCCACATAGGAAATGATGATAAAAGTAATGTGGCTGATTCCCAAGAGGACGACTTCCGCCTGACTGTGATCCCCCATAGAATAATTGACCTTGGAAAACATCAATTCTGACATGCTGCTGTCATTGGGAATGTTATTGGATGTTGTTTTACTTCGTCCCTTCACAGTGGAGAACAGGCTTTTGAACAATTGCAGAGATAGCACATATTGCTCATTTTGAGGGCAGTTTTCATTTTGGGGTAGAGGAAGGGGACATCCTGATAAGAGTGACTATGTAGGCTCATAAAAGCTTGCTTTCTGGTGTGCTGGGGTTCCTTTGTAAATCTTTTAAGATGCCTCTAATCTGCTCTCCTGATTTCCCCCAAGTGGCCCTTAGAGAGGCAAGGAAGAGACCTGCTCTCTTTGGACAGTCTCTTAAGTATGATGAACCTGTATGCTGTCCACTCTCCACTAGTGTTGTAGAGGCCAAGCTAGTCAGAGCACAGTGGCCAGCACTCCCTGACTCATAGCAGGCCAGCTTTTTAGCCCACGGCATCAGCTCCACTGAGGCTTTGCAGGGTGGTGTGTGCTGGGGAAAGAAGGGGCCCATTGGTTGCTAAGCCAGAATGGAAAGCCAGACCTCTGCTAGGTAACCAACCACTCTGGGTTGTATAATAGGGTTCTGTCCAGCAAGGCCAGCCTGGCCCATTACAAAGCTTTTGAACAGATGTTTGTGTGTGCATGTGTTCATGTGTGTGCATATGTATGTGCATGTGTATAAGTTAGTGACTCATCCACTCTGGAGGCCTGTTCCAAACAGTTGCCTGAAAAAGGAGGCAGTCCCTTCTTTTTGTTCCCATTCCTTAAACTTCACTACTTGGATTCTTTTCAAGTCCTTTTACAAACAAACTTGGCCAAATCGGGCCCTTCCCTGATGGTCTTACGAAATATATGTGGATTATTTAAGTTGAACTCGAAAAACAAAAGTTTATGGCAACTATAAAATAACTTAGGAAGAGTTCCCCAGCTCTGCCCTATGCCCCCTCGGTTCTGGGGATGGAACCCAGGGCCCCACCCATGCTAGGTAAATGTGCTGCCACAGAGCCACACCCCAGAAAAGTTGCCTGGAAGAGTTGCTTTCTGCTGACTTTTTAAATTCTATTCCTAAAGAATTTTGGAGTCACGCCTCATTTTCTTACTAAAGGAGATGTGTGCAGAAGTCGTACTTCTTTGGGGTTTGGGAAACCTGCAGGAGTTCAGGAGAGAACCAAGCCCTTATTATCTTGGTGATCACCCAACTCTTGTCCAGAAACGAGGTGTGCATCCTTAGGGTACACTGCCATGCAGGACACAGTCGCATGAATCTTAAAGTTATTTTTTCTGTATGTGCACTCTGTAGATTTAAAAATCTAAGAACTAACAATAAGAATATAAAATTTATATGGAATACCACCAATGGGATACTGTTAATACTTTGTTTTATATAAATATACATATACATACATAAATATACACAGACGCATATATGTATGTATGTGTGTATTTTTTAACTTTCCTCCATGCAAACCTGTGTGCTTACAGAAGATAGGAAGGGGTGGGAGGGAGGAAGAAGAGGAGAGAGGGAGGGAGAGAGCAGCGGGGACATTTAACTTCCTTAATGTGGCATCGAGCTGTGCACTCTGCTCTGTGGTCTACCATCCTCTAGCACTAAACTTCCAGAACATGGTATTTACAGACTACATCCCATAACATTGTGTGGCTTGTAACCATGCTTCATAAGGAAGCAAATGGCACTCTTAAAGTTACTAGAACTCTGTATTGAGATGGGGCTCAGAGCCTGAACTTCCCTCCATGACATTCTAAGGTCCTTTGCTGCTCTTTTCTCATAGGAACTCCCCACATTTCTGGAGGGAAGACTCTGGGCGCCCAAGAGGCCGGGGTACCGCCCAGCCAGCCCCTGCCTACAGGCGCCTCGGCCATCCACATGAGCCTGCTGGACATGAAGCGAAGTGTGGCTGAACTCAAGCTCCAGCTCCAGCAGATGAGACAACTCCAGGTATCCCTCATGAATGCACCCTCTGTCTCACCTCCTCCCCTAGCCCACCCCACTGCATCCTCTCTGGGCTCTTTCTGCCATCTTTTTCCTAGGGGCTAATTGAAGACCTGAAGCATTAGAACCATAATGACCTGGTTTCCCCTGCACAACTTAATCCTGGTCTAGAGCCTTCTGCTGCAACTACAGGCCATCTATAATGATTTCTTTAAGTGGTACATGCTCTTACACATGACAAAAGAAAAAAAATACTATTCACATTTGCTGTTGGAGAAGACTTGAATAGACAGGAGCCCTGTGGAGCATTCTAACAGCCAGTTAAGGCTGCCAGCTCAGTGTAGGCTCCTTCTTTCTCCCCAGGGAGCAGGCGCAAGGTGCTACAGTCAGCCAAGCTTTTTTTGTTTTTTGTTTTTGTTTTTTTTATTTATTTATATGCAAGGAACCATGATGTATTTAGAACTATGAATTTAGAATAGAAGATGAATTCATAAAGAAAAAAGCCATCCTGGATGATTTGTTGAGAAAAACATCTGCATTTTATTTGCATAGTATGTTCCAAGTTTTTTTATCCTTTTCCTTTGTTGAGGAATATATATACTATAGGGGAATCAAAGGGGAGAGAAAATAACTCTCATGTCACAAATCTTGGTCAAAAAATCCCGTAAATCTTACACTGCATAAAACTTCTATAACTTGGTATAAGGACTAAGGAGCTGGCTTGCATGTCTCTTTATGAGGTCACAGGATTGCTTCATGGATCAGCCTCACACCTCCCTGCCTATTGTGGTAGGTGGAGCACCGAGGATATAGTTCTGGCTCAGACTTTATTCAAGATATTCCCTGGCTTCCTTCAAGAAGCTCTTGGGCTGGTTGTGGTGGTGCATGTCTATAATCCCAGTGGCTCAGGAAGCTGAGACAGGAGGATCGTGAGTTCCAAGCCAGCCACAGCAATGGTGAGGCCCTAGTATCTCAGTGAGACCCTGCCTCTAAATAAAATACAAAACAGGGCTGAGGATGTAGCTCAGTGGTCAAATGTCCCTAAGTTCAATCCCCAGTATAACCCCCCCAAGAATAAAACAAAAAAAAGTTCATGAGCCAAACGTTGCTAACAGGAGAGCACACAGGAGCCACCACTGTAGCATCCTCAGGAGCCAGAAGAAGGCAACCCCCTTAGTCCCCAAGGTGCAGTAAGAAAGGTCTTTGAGTCACAGCTCTTCTGTCCCTTCCACACACTAATGACATAAACCCTACATTTTTCTCACCACCTTATTATGGCTAAGAAAATTATTTCCCCTTGCCCTCCGAATACCAGAGGACAAAAAGAGCAGCTGATTTGAGGGATCTGCCCCAAGGCCCTAGCTTAGGTCACAGGAGTTAATAGAAGAGACACACTGGTCAGTGCTCAGATCCCCACACCTTGGATATTTGGTGCAGATTTACTTACATCACTTCTGAATCATGTCGTCGGTGAAGTGGCCCATCCCTTGCACGGGCTTCTCCTTGCTTCACAATTTTTAAAGACTTTGCAATGAAATGAAGTATCCAGGCTGGGCTTGGGTTGTATGTTGGGGTGATGACACAGATGTCTTCAGTGTCCAGGCAGTAATGTAACAGGGGAAGTGAGGCGGGACAAGGGCAAAGTTGTCTCCTTAGAGAACCTTCACCACTCTGTCCTAGCCAACCCGTAGCCTGATGGTCGGTTATTTCAAGAGAATCTGGAAATACAGGTTTTACAGGAAATATATCTATCTTTAAATGTTGGAAAGTAATTAAACCCAATTGTTTAGTGCTCTGATGGCCAAAGGACACATCTGCAAGCCAGAGATGGTCAGGGTTTCTGCTCCTGCCTTTTGGCGCCACCTGCTGGCCATTTGGAAATTATGCTCTCCTTGTTGTGCTCCCTCCACCATAAGAAAAATGAGTGGATCTATCATTTATATACAGAAGTTGCTGGTTTGAGGACGAGAGAAGAGAAGTTATTGGTTTGAAGATGAGAAGTAGAATTAATTTAGCATCACTTTCTTACTTGCCCTATATATTTCATGGATGTTAAGGTGAATCTGTTAGCACATCTATGGTGTTCCTATCTGTAGCATTGCACTTTGGTGAATGGTGTCATTTGGTACTCCAGCTGCCTAGCAGAGGTCTCCTGCAACTTGCCACTCTTTGCAGCCTTGAACTTGAAGATTTTTGATCAAGGTCTAGGCCATTTTAACACCAAAGTTCCACTATTGCTTCAGAACTGCTCAAGTCCTCTGGCTCTCCGAAAATAAAGAACAATGTACAAATGTGCTTTTGAGCTTAGAAATGTCTATAGTTCTCAAGTACAGACATGTTGGGGAAGATAAACACCTTATTTCTTAACCCAGCTGCTATTGTTTCTACCTGTGACTTGGTATTCTTCCAGTTTGACTTCCCTCCCCCTCAGATTTCTATCTTTTCAGTCAGAGGAGTCTGTTTAAGACAAAAACAACTCAGAATAATTAAGCTATGGCAGCACCCATTCTCCTTCAGCATATGTATTATTATACAACAAAAATGAAGTGCAACCCCAAAGTGATTATAAGGCCAATAATGGAGCTATCATTAGAGATATGCGAAACTCTCTAGAAGAGTCTCAAAAGAACAAAAATTGAATTAGAAATTCAAATGTTCTTTGAACTGTGTTATAAAAATACTGAAACTGAATGAAATCTTTGTGCTTGGCAGTCAGCTCCAGTAATTAGATAATTAAATCATTGGAAAATCCTAGACTGCAAGCATATCGTATTTGAGCATCTCACTTTCAACACTGATGGATTCTTCTCAGGAATAGAAATGGGATGCAGACCCAGGAGGGTGTGTAGATTCTAGCAAGGCAGAAGGAAAGTTAAGGAAGGTAAAAGGAGCCTAAGCAGATCAAGAGAACTTCTGAAAATCACTTCATATAATTCTCTGCTCTGCAGTTTCACTTGAATTCTCTACAGATGGTTCTCAATCCTGGCTGTCCGTTAGAGCCACTCCAGGCTCTTAACAAAATGACCGATACTGAGGCACCCCTGCCAAAGTCTGACTTTAATGGTGTGGACTAGAGGTGTGGACTAGCTGGTGATTCTAGAATGTTCCAGGGCAAGAACTACTGCTCTCAGGTTATTATGGATGCTCATTCTTATAAGTACCTCACGGAACTGTTTAGATTTGTCAGCCATCACAGAAGGTCAAATAGGAACTAAGGAAGTTACGGACCAGTCTGTAAGAACAGAATACACAGTAACCTAAAGCCTCTTTTGCAGGGGCTAATCAGATGTGCTTAGGTATGCTTGGTAGGATAGCTACATGCATCTTTTATGTTGCTATTTTCCTGTTCCCAAATAACAGTCTATAATGGGCTAGCAACAATGGAAAATATTTTTCTTACTCACAATTGTTCTTCTTCAAAGATAATTATCTATGTATATTACCTTTCCTGATATGATTGGGGGGAGGTAGCTTTTTTCTGAGGGATGAACAACATCTTTTTCCCAAATGGCTCAGTCCTTGGATTTTGCCAAGGTAATTCCAGACTCATAGAAGCGACTACACTTCTAACCCTCCCTGTGGGCTGAGGAGAAATAAGTCTATAAAAGAGTTGGTGCAGGTTCTGTGGAAACCAAATGAGACTAGAAACATTCAACTTATTTAATTCCCACAATTTTTTTTCTTAGACCCTATCTCCTAATTATGATACTCATGACCAAAAAAAAAAAAAAAGAGTTATTCTGAATTTAATGTTACATTTTTAAGACTACTGGGAATTTGCTATTTCTTCCCAGAGAGGGAGGATCAACATAATAAAAGAAACAGCAGTACACAGAGCCCTTGTGTTAGAAATGATAAAACTCAATAGTTATCTGAATGTATCTTTTTATATGATACTACTTCTTGTTTCAGGGTCTTGTTTATTTTCTGATGTCCAAAATAATGGTCAGGGGAATGTGTATTCCGGAGAAAAGCACACCAGAAGTGGCTTGTGTGGAGAAAACCTGTTTCCTCCTGCCAGGCAGAAATAATAAATAAAACTAGTACAGGGCTTGAAAATTGGGCTGCTTGGTACAATATACCCAGCCTCAATCAGATCTTCAGACAATAAGAAGCTGTCTGAGATGGGGAGACAGCACCCAGATAACATGCAGCTGTGACCTGGCATCCTCTGTCTTGTTCCCTAAAGCCTGGGAGAACTTGTCCAGTTGCTCATGAGTCATTCTGGGGTCTGGTGATCATCATGAAATTTCCCAACTTTTGATGCAGTTGCTGTTCAGTATCACTGTTAGACAGAAAAAACCATTCCCATCACACTATCCAATGTGGTCAAAGCTGATTTTACCAAAGAAATCAAGAATAAGTACATGAAGTACAGGTCTATTTTTAGGTAGGTGGAATTTGATTTAAACAGTTTCCTACTTTGTTTATGACATTGATATGGATAACTCACTTGGCCCAATTAAAATTTTAATGTCCAAGAACATTATTTCTGCCTAAGTATGCTTATTAACGTGTCAAAGACATTGTCAGTAAATCATGTTTCCAGCTACGAAGGAATAACTGCAGATCTACTTGCCTTCCCACTGTTGACAGCTACAGAACTGAAAAGCAAATGAAACAACTAATTTCAGACACTAGGCAACAGATAACAGGGGTGTGATACATTGGAGAATGGGAACAAAGGTGGTAAGACCCACCAGTGACCCAGATTTCTGCCTAGAGACGCTTTTCAAATGTAATGCTTGGGATACCCCAAGCAGCCCAGGATCAGCTGCTGGGTTGAAATCAACATTTAGAGAGCTGAGGCAGCTAGAGTTTGTGGAATGGAGTACCAAGAAGAAGGAAGCTGTACACAGAAAGAACTATGTAAATCTGTGGGTCTGTTGTTGGGTCATAAGCCAGTTCTGTGTGGTGTGGAAAGACCACTGAGCCAGGCAAAGACCAAGTTGGGAGAGCTGGGGGCTGAAAACTTCCCAGAGCCCATACAGGCTTGGAAGCTGTTTTCAAGTTATGATGTTCATATTTTAACAGGAAAGAGTAGAGAAGCCTTGTAGAATACATGAGCATTCAGCAAAGAACAGAGAAAGGCTATGCTTCAGTCTTAAGGAACACCCTTAAGACTTCAAAGGCCAAAGTTGATCCACAAGTAACTGAACTGTCTAACCAGAGAAAGTCCAGAATCTATAAAGGAAAACAACAAAATCCCAAACTCCATGTCCAGCGTCTCATCAAAAATTACTAGACATAATGATTCTGAAAAATGTGATTTATAACCTTAAGAAAAAATCACCCAGTAGAAACCAACCAGAAATGACACAGATAATGAAGTCAGCAGCAAGGACTTCAAAATAGATATGATTCTTCTCAAGGATTTAAAGGAAAATGTGAACATAATAAAACAAGAAATGGAAAGGTACTTTTTTAAAATCCCAGTGCAGCTTTTAATGCTGAAAAGTATGGTATTTGAGCGGACTTAGATGAGTCACAGCCCAAACAAAATATCAGTCAACTTGAAAACATAGCAATAGTGACTCTCCAAGCTAAAGTATAAGAATAAAACAAACCAAAATTTAGTGCCCTGTGGAACAAAATCAAGGAGTCAGTAAAGGACAGAAAAATATTCAGAGATCAGGACTGTGATTTTGCCAACTTTGATGAAAGTTGTAAATCCAAGACCAAGAGAGCTCAATAAACACCTTTACCAGTTAGAACAAAAGAGACCACACCAAAGCAGGGTGTAATCAGATGCTAAAAATCAAAGAATAGGGCTGAGGTTGTGGCTCAGCTGTAGAGCGCTCGTCTAGCACGTGCGAGGCCCTAGGTTTGATCCTCAGCACCACATAAAAATAAATAAATAAAATAAAGGTATTGTGTCCAACTACAACTGAAAAATAAATCTTTTTTTAAAAAATCAAGGAATAACTAGGAAAATTTAAAAACAGCCAGAAGGGGGAAAAGAGAAATGAAATTATACAAAGAAACCTAAATAAGAGTGAATCCCAGCTTCTCATCAAAATATAAGCCACAAGACAATGGAAAAATCTCAGAAAATAGAGACCCTTCCCAACTCGTATCATGAAGCCAGTATTACCCTAAGGCAAAACCAGGTAGAAATATTATAGGAAAAGCACAGACCAGTATTCCTTATTAAAATAGATTCAGCAAATCCTTAACAGAATAATAGCAGTGAAATTCAACCATAGGTAAAAAAAGGATATAAATGTTCCTGGTAATACCAGATTGTTTTAATATGAAGAAAGTAATCAATATATTTGACCATACTAACAGTCCAAAGGAGAAAATCATATTATTTCAAGAAAAATTGAGAAAGCATGTGACAGAATTCACAACGGATAATGAAAACATATAGGGATCTAGGAGAAGTAAATGACCTTACACTACAGAAGGCATTTTAGTCATGGTGAAATGCTAAACGCATCCCATCACATCAGCGACAAGGCCAAGGGAATCTACTCTCACTTCTATTTCACACTGTCCTGAAGACCCTAGCAAGTACAAAAGGCTAGGAAAAGAAAAGCAGCATCCAGCCAGGGAAGGGTAGTGGGATGATCCCTGGAGCCTATAAGTTCAAGACCAGCCTGGCAACATAGTGAGAACCTCTCTCAAAACAAAACAAACCAACAGAAAGAAATAGAGGCATCCAGGTGGGAAGGTAAACAGTGTCATCGGTTTTACTCGCGGAGGACGTGATTGTGAGCATATGAAATCAAAAGGAATCTATAAGACGTACTAAGAAATAGAGTGAGCTACTATAAATAAGTGAAATCAACAAGATCAACAGAATCAGGGTAATATGTAAAAATACAAAAATGTTAGTGTACCTGTACAATGAAATACCACTCTGAAATAAAAAGAATAAATTGTTGAAACACTCAACAGCATGGCCAGGATCCCGAAAAACAAGTGTACTGTGCTAGGGATGGAGCTCAGAGGTAGAGTTCTTGCCTAGCGTGCATCAGGCCCTGCGTTCCATCCCCCACACTGCAAAACAAACAAACAACCACAGTGTACTCAATGAAAGAAGCCAGACACCAAAGAGTACATACTGACTGTATAATTCCACTTATATGACGTTCTAGGACAGGGGGAATTCATCTTTAATGACAGAAAGCAGACTGTGGCTTCCCTGGACTGAGGATTGGGGATTAATTGCAAAGGATAAGGAAGGAAAGTTTTAGAGTGATTAAAAAAAAAAAAAATGTCTTCTGGCCTTGGGGTGAGGATTATACTGGCCTATATATTTGTCCAAACTCACAGAACTCTGACTTAAGATGGGCATATTTTATTGGTTGTAAACCATACTCCATGGAGTTGATTTTCAAAAAAATTGAAATGTAAGTATCACCTCGTAAGCAAAAATAAACCAACGATTTGAGCTGCCAATAGCTTACTTACTGACTGAAAGCATTTTCTGTAAGCACTGTTTGCACTGTGCTGAGATGAAATGGGAACATTCCTGTGGCCTGGAGACAGCATCAAGGGACATGAAGCAGGGGGGGGAATAGAGGAAAAGGAGACAGAGAAACTAGGCAAATGTTTATTCCTCTAGAGGTCACGCATCACGGCCCATGTGTCAGCTGGACTGCTGGGAAGTGTTCCCTCTTTGGTCCTCTCAACTGGATCCCCTAAAGCCTCTCTTTCTGGGAATGAGGATAATAAAGCCTAGAATTCAAGGAGAATGCCTCCCTGCTCTTCTAGCACTTAAATATGATGTGCAGTTGTATTCTCCCAGGGCACCCGTCGTCTGCTCAGAAATATTAACATTAACACTCATACAACAAATATGTGTGTTGGCTACATACCGTGGGCCAGAAACTGTGCTTATAGCTGGGAACAAAACAGACGTGTTCCCTTATCTTGATAGAAGAACAACTTGGGGCAGTGGGAAGATAGTTTGAATTCAAATTTTTCCTGGTTCTAATCCTGACAGTGACTGCCAGGGAAGCAGGAAGAAATCCCTTGAACTTTCAGGGCTTCACTTTTCCTAGCTTTCAAATTTCAATTTTGAGAATCTGAAATATTCCAGCAGTAAATTTCTAGCTTGATGGCCATTGTTAATGCTCACTGCTAATGAGACCCTGGCACTGTCTGGGGATTGGGGCAGGAGGGTTGTTGCAGAGGGCTGCGCCCCGCAGATCAGAGCACAGTGACATCATCTGTACATTGGAGAGCCCTTTTCTTAGCCTCTGATGCTATTCTTGGTGGCAAATCAAATCATCTGAGAAGTTTAAAAATTCTCAAAGCTCAGGCTATACCTCAGACCAATTAAATCAGAATCTCTCGGGAGAGGGACTCACGCTTCCGTAACTTTCAGACTTGTTTAATTACCTGTTTTTTTGCCCCTTTCATGCCCATCACTCTTCATCCCCCCTACCTCCCTTTCAAAGGCAATGGCTCTGTGGAATTGGATCCAGGGCAGTGAATTGGGGCACACCATTTTGATAGCAGGTAGTATTGTTGTGGGTATTTAATTGACCTGTGCAGTGTTGACCCTGCCACAGTTACTGCGATTAGAGCAAGGTAGAACATTGAAGCTGAGCCCAGGGCATAGATGTAAACAAAGCCCAGGTTCTGTGAGCCCCCTCCATATTTTAATCATTTAGGAAACAATTATGGACTCTCCATCATTTTGTTATCCTCAACATTGCTGCTTCATGCTGTTCTTTCACTCCGCAGACATTTATTGGGTTTCTGCTCTGTGCTTGGCACAATGTCCTGGAGTCTTTGGAGAGCAGAAATTAACCAGGTGGAGGGAGAAGCATTCGAGAGGTTAAAATAGCAGGTGCAAAGTACCTGTGGTATAAAGAGCTTGGCCAGCCAGAGAAATTGAAAGTGTGTCTGGAGCACAGAGTGCTGGGTGCATGGAGAGAGGGGAGACTAGCCATGTGGGAAGGGGCCAGGCTGCCAAGCACCTTGTGGACAGGTTGGCTACAGGGAGCATGGCAGGAAGTTGCTTCCAAAACTGGTGCCTTTCAGAAATACTTTGACTGTTTGTAAGTCCACAGTAAAAAGACTTTAGCAAAACAATAAAAAAAACATTAGCAAAAGCAGTGTGAGAGCATGATTGTGAGTCATATACAGAAGGTCACCAAGAGTGGCACATTTTTATTTGGTTCCCTCCCAAACAAAACCACACGCCCTACCCTAAGTTTTCGCTCCCTGATAACAGTAGGTTGTACAGACTCAGAGCTGGATTCATGCCAGAGACTATTGTAAGTACTCAATTGTCTTACTCAGTCTCCATGACCAGCCAAGAGCTATGAACTATTACTACACCTTCTTATGGGTGGACACAGAGATTAATGACTTGGCCACAGACACACCACTACTCGGTGGTAAAACTAGAAATTAGGCCCAGGCATTCTTTTTCTGGAAGCCAGTTAATCATCATGCAGTGCTGATGTTGGAAACCAAAGTGGTTTTGCTTGTAGCCCGAGTTAAAATATGTTGTCTTTACTCAGAGAAAATAGAAACTTCGATGAGGTCTCAAGCAAGTGGTCCCACGGTCAGATTATACTCCTGCTCAACATGTACAGATCAGGAGCAATTGGCAAAGACACCTCCAACTCCCACAAGGGGATACATAGTAGTTAGAGAACAGTCCATGAAACAAGGAAACAATTGAAATTTGCTACCTGATATTTCAGGAAATTTTAGGGATTATATAATAGGCATAATAGAAGCACCGCTGTTGAGGCTGATGAAGGAAATTTGCTTGATGGATGTGCTATCATAAAATTGTCCTACCCCAGGGACTCATGTTGTTAGTCTAGATTCTTGTAAAGCCTAGATGCAAACTTGCACATCCTATATGCTCTAGGATGACACACCAGAGAGTTCTGGAAGCTATGGAAACTGTGGGCTTATGTACACATGCAGCCTTCTTCAAATCCAGGGATATTCATAAATTGCCAAGAGCCTTGGGCTCATCTAGAATCATTGTCATTGCTACCATTAACAGTGAGTACTGTTTTAGGGCCTGTGATTCATAGTATTCATATGAAAGGCACCAGCCAGAGAGGCACATGTTCACTTTCAACTGATACTCTGGAATATGCTATATCCAAGTTCACATTTATGGAGTACTTATCCCAATTCAAGCAGTATTTCATATAATCCTCAGAATAGCCCTGCCAAGGAAAGTAGGTCCCTCATCATTACAGATAGGGAAATGAAGACCAAGAAGGTCTAAGTAACATGCCCAAAGTCTCAAAGTGGGGTTGGAAGAAGGTATTGAGTTTATACAAAGTCTGCCTGGTTCCCAAGCTAGGTTCTTTGCTGCTTTCTTTAAAAATCTGTCCATAGAGTTTGTATCTTGTACCCATGATGCATGGCCATAGGATAGAAATGATCCCTGTTTTTTTTTTTCCTTTTGTAGCTACAGACATGAAAGTCTGGTTGTCAGTTAGTTGCTAAAATTCAGATGTTGGTTGAAGAAGCAAATAGGATATACAGTCTTTGAGCCCTTCCCTTTCCTGCTAAAATAAAGAAATAACGATGCAGTTGCAAAGATTCTGTTTATCCGAATCCACTTCTGAAGTCTGCAAGGCATTCAGCTGCCACGATGGCAGGCAGGCACAGCCAATTGAGGCTGATTTCTTTTGTTCCACAGCTGCAGAACCAGGAGCTGCTGAGGGCCATGATGAAGAAGGCTGAGCTGGAAATCAGTAGCAAAGTTGTGGAAACAATGAAGAGGCTGGAGGATCCCGTGCAGCGACAGCGCACCCTAGTGGAGCAAGAGAGACAAAAATACCTCCACGAAGAGGAGAGGATTGTCAAGAAGTTATGGTGAGTTGTCCAGAAGTCACTGGTCCCATGTCTAGCTGTTGAACCTGGAAAGGAAAATTGTCTTTACTCAAAAGGAGGATTTTCTTAATTGGTGTTTTTCTCTCTGTGTCTTTATTAAGCCCCTACTGTGTACAAGTCAGTGTTCCATTGGTCCTGGTGTCTGTGAACACAGGTACCCCATTATGGAGGTCTGGGAAATTCAGCAACCCCCAGATGAGCGAGCTAGCAGTTTTACAAGTTGGAGAATTATATTTTTTTTTTCTCTAGGGTTCAGCAACACATAAAATTAAAAGCAGCAAATGTCAAAACCCAATGATAAATGGGAAGTCTGTATTTAATCTCAATAAATTAAAACTAATAAGCAAGATAACACAGCACTAAAATTATCCTCCTATTATTCAACCATAGTTAAAATTGCTGAAGAATAATTTTAATGTAAAGTGTGTCTGATCCAGAATGAAAGATGCTTCCTGGGATGTTACCAATTCTATATAAGGTCCTTATTGAAAGCATCTATCAAATCCCACCATTGAAATGAGCAAAGTTCTATTACTCCCCATCAGGAGGCAGGCCCATCTTTTAAGTTAATGTATATTTTGTTATGCAACAAAGATTTGTTATAGAATTATTTCACCTTTTAGTGTAATGAATAGTAATTTTTCTAGGTTCTTCTAGTGTTGGTAGTTTTCTTTTGCTTAGAAATATTAAATCTAAGAGGGGAATTTGCAGATTCTTCCTATGACCAACCTGACCAGAATTCTCTATAATGGAAAGTGTTATATTCTATCACCTATTTCATATTTGAGCTGTAGCTTACATTATCCCAATACCAACCCCATGTGTTTAATTAAAATGAGAATGTCCCTCTCAACAGTCTAGAGAGAAAAAAAACAATACGAGTTAGTATTTTCCAAATAAAAGTAGGCCACTCTTCATTGACATCTCAAAAAACACTTCTAAAATTTTAAGTAGTTCATACATTTGTGGGCAGAGTTGATCATCCACCATGAGGTAATAAGGCTATTATTTGTCTGAAATGATTTTTGTGACAGCCAGATTATTTAATACTAGGTCTCAAGATTTATCTGTAAATATATATACTTATGTATACATACATTTAATATTTGTATAAATTTTCAAGTAATATTATGAAAAAAAAAGAAAATTTGCTTAAATTTTTTTTTTGTTTATTGGTTAACTAACTCTGTTTCTGGCCTTTAACAAGCATCTTTATCTCAATAATATCCTAAGATCAATAGCATAGCTGATAATGGAACAAATATATTGTACCATATTTTACTACATAATTGTCACATATCTGATACCAAAATTTTTTTTGCATAAAACTGAGATGCAACCTTTATGAGAGGCTTTTTAAAAATTGTGTCAATATTATTCAAAAATTATTTATTACTAAACTGTCTTTGGTGCAAGATTCATATGCACAGAATACTCGTGAATATATGTTAAGACAGTTGCAACAATTATGCCATGAAATACATGAGAGGATTTTTTTCTGGTTGGTGTTATGGGATGGCCATAAATGAATAAAGAATGCACAGGGCCCTTGGGGATCTTCAGTGTAGCAAAGCAGAATGTATAAATAGGAGTTTAGTGCAGAACTGTTGATGTGCAGGTTGTGGGTGAACCTAGTGCTTGTGAGCCCAGGGACTGGGGAGACTTAACCTGAAGTAGTTATTCTTTATATGCCCCACAGGCCAAGCATAGCCCTATACACATGGTAATGTCAAAAGTGGTTTGTTAAACTGAACTGAGTTGGGCTTAAAGGCAGGTGAATTTCATCAGCAGAGGCTAGAGATCTTTTTGGCAGAGGAACCCTATGGACCACAGAGTCTCTGGACCAGGAAAGTACAGGATATCCTTAGAGAATTGGGGGTAGTCCAGTTTGGCACGCGAATTGAATGCAAGATACTACTAAAGTCTCCTGTTTAGGTTGTGCCATTCATTTCTAGATCTTATACTACACTCCACTTGGATATCCGCCTGATGCCTGTCTGGGCTGTGCTTACCAAAATTGGAAGATCATGCTAACAGAAACCTGAATTTCTGGGTTTTGTTTTTATTATTGGTTTTGTTTTGTTTTGATTTGACTTGGTTTGGTTTGGTTTGGTTTGGTACCAGGGATTGAACCCAGGAGCACTTAACCACTGAACCACATCACCAGCCCCTTTCATATTTTTTTTATTTAGAGACAGGGCTCAATAAGCTGCTTAGGATCTCGCTAAGTTGCTGAGGCTAGCTTTGAACTTGCAATCCTCTTGCCTCAGCCTCCTGAGCCACAAGTGTGCACCACTGCACCAGACTAAATTTCTGGTTTTTATACAAGTTCCCAGGTCCAACCTGAGAATTTTTCTCAATGAAACTTAAGCTACATAGATGATTCCAAAGCACCTGCACATGCTGAGGAAGGATTTTTGATCAAGGAAATAGCAAAACTCGACCTGTATTCTGAGAAATTCCCTCTGGTGGTCCTGTGGCGGACTGATTACACAAGATTAATAATTGACCCCACTAGAAGCAAGTGTAACAATCTAGGCAAAGAGGCAATGAAGCCTGAACCAAACAACAGAAAAAGAAATAGGAAAAGAAATCAAAGACAAAGTACACTAAAATACAATTGCCTAAAACTAGGTCTGGGGCTGGGACTGGGGCTCAGCAGTAGTACACTTGCCTGGCATGTATGAGGAACTGGGTTCAAGTCTCAGCACCTCATATAAGTAAATAAAAAAAAGGTCTATCAACAACTAAAAATATATATTTTTTTAAAAAAAAAACTAGATCTGGATTCATCTCAAAGATGTCTTTAAAATATATATATATACCATTGTAATATTTTTGTAACTTTACCTCTTATAATGTATAAAGTGGGTTAACTGGATGTGTGTGCATAGTGAGAGCACAGGTTATAAAAGATAGTCAGAAACTCCCAACTCCGGGTCATGAGGGAACAGAGACCTCTCTCTTTCTCCTCCTCTTGTTCCTCCTTTTCCTTCCAAGCACTGGAAAACAAGTTCCCTTGGAGAGCATGTGAAGCCCAGTTACTAGCAGGCCAGTCAGATGACAGAGAGGTGAAATTTGAGTCTAAAAGGATAGATAGATATTGGGTCATGATCATTTCTCTTTCATGGTTTTCTACCTGGAAATAATAGTTGGGCTTATAATAACAGATGAAATCTATTTTAACAAACTCTATGCTTTTTCACAAAAGTAGCATGAAAAGCAACTTAGTATTTCAAAAGTCACATTGATTGTTAGGTTAAAAGATGTTCCACATTCATTTTTAGCTCTGGTGTCTCTTTTACAATTTTTCAATTCACAAATGTAATATTTAATGCTTTGTCTAAATAGTATCATGAATATTAGAATAGAAGGGACACTTGTATACCATAGTATCAGTTTGCACAACGAAGAAAATCTATGAGTTATGAGGGTTATCCAAGAGTCACATTGTGTAGAAAAGATCAAAATAGAATTAAGGCAGAGTGACTGTGGGTCATGTGGTAGAAAATAACCTTTCCAGATATACCATATGTAGAGCTCTCATGAGGGACGCCACACAGTCTCTCCTCCTCAGGGATACAGTAGATGTAGGAAGCATCCTTTGGGTATGTTCCCCTAACAATAAGCACCTTTCTATCATTCACAAGTGAGCAAGCAAGACTTTCCCTTTGGGTCCTTAAGGACATTGTTTCATCAGAAATGTTCACAACCAATTTCTATAACAGAATGAATGATATCACTACATTCTCCATCCACTGGTCAGAAGTGGATGAATTTGTCATTTGCCTTATGGTCCTGTTGAATTTACAACATATCCCTGCCTGAATTTCTTCTACAGCTGCCATGGCGCCATCCACTGGCCCACCTGATGGAAGGGGGCTTTGTGCTCCATCTTTTCTCTGATAACTCTACCTTGTCTTATCTCTGGTAGCTCCCTATTCCACACTCAGTTCCAGGAAACAGAATCACTGTTCACTTACTGCCACCTAGTGGTTCTACATTTCCCAACGTTCCTTCCCCTGTTAATTTTTGTGTGTGTGTGCCCACGCACATACACACATTTATTATACAGAATGGTGGGTTTCACTGTGATTTCACTGTGGTATATTCATATATGCTTAATATATATGCATATTCATATATTCATATATGCATATTCATATATGCTTATATGGTCTGGTCAAATATATCCCCTATTATCCTCTCCTTACCCTCCCTTCCCTCCTCCTCCCAATCCCTTTTCTCTATACTAGTAGGTTTCCTTGTACATTCATGACAAAATTTTCTCTGGTTGCATTCCCAGGCAAACTGAAATGATACCAACAGGTGTTTAGGGTAGCGCTGGTAATATGCCCGGAGGCAGGCTGTTGTTTTGTTGTTTCAAGTGGAAAAGCTTAACTTGGCTCTATTGGAGCTGACATCTCTACACCCAAACACACACACACACACACACACACACACACACACACACACACACACACAAACACCAGAAACCAGATTGGGAAACATATCTTCTGTTTGTAGCTTGGATAGGAAAGAGTCAATCCTCAGTCAGGGACAGTTTTGTTCCTCCTCCCCTAGGGACATTTGACAATGTCTGGAGACAGTCTTATTTATCACAAGTTTCAGGGAGAAGGTGCTGGGGTGCTACTTGCATTTCAAAAGTGAAGGCCCGGGGCTACTAAACATCATAGTATGCACAGGTTAGTCCTTGACCAAAAAAAAAAAGGAATTATTTGGCCCAAGATGTCAAACAATGAAGCTGAGTAACCTGATGTAAACCAGTCCATATTTCTCATCTCACTCCACTAAGTGCTTCTTTGTGCACACACCGCCCCACCCCACCCCATCACAAACTGCACTCATCCCTCCCTTAGCTGGTATCAGCCCCACTGGGAATGAAGAATGGGTCTTCCACCAGGCATGATCTTCTGGCCAGTGGGGGCCTCCCCATGAACAGGCCCTGGGAAAACCTCCTTGGACCTTCCTTACACCTCGGGGAATATTCCAAGCCAAACCCAGCTACTGCTCTAATGTGCTCTCGGCATCTAAGTGAAAGGCTTAGGAGGGTTGGACACTGTGAAATGGGAGACCCAGGCAAGCACTCTTCCCTTGTACCCATTCTTCCTCTGGACCTCACTGTTCAGCCCTGTCTGCTGTCTGTTTCCTCCACAGTGAGCTGGAAGACTTTGTTGAAGACTTGAAGAAGGACTCTTCGTCCGCTGGCCGAGTGGTTACTCTCAAGGACGTGGAAGATGGGGCTTTCCTCCTAAGACAAGTGGGAGAAGCAGTAGCCACCCTGAAAGGTGAGCATTCCACTAGAGGGGAGAAGTGTGAAGTGTGTTTCCTGAGATGTTTAAAGATCTGTCAAATAGATGTCAAGTTTGTTGATGTGTACCTGTGATCCCAGCTACTGTGGAGGCTGAGGCAGGAGGATGGGTGGAGCACAGGGGTTCAAGACCAGCCTAGTTAGTGTAATGAAACTCCATTTAAAATAAGTAAATATATAATTCATTTGTATCACATTTATATATATATATATACACACACATGTATGTGTATATATGTGTACACACACATATACATCTATATGTTAAATAGTGAAGGATTCATTCATGCAAGCATACAGCGATTATTTATCAAATAACTACATGCCAGACACTGGCCTGGGTACTTGGAATACATCACCGAGCAAAACAGGCAAATATCCTACCTTTTAGAAGTTTATATTTTAGTGGGTTCTGTAAGATTCAAGACTAATGATGCTAATAACACTTCTATTAATTTTTCTATTTGCTGGGCCCATACAGTGTGCCCGGACACCTGTGCCAAACTCTTTAAACATAACCCCAAGGTTCAGTTGGCCTTAACCCAAATATACAGGAAACAGGCCTAAAGAAGCTGTGACCTTGCACAAAGTTACTTGATCTGACCTTTTCCTATTCTCTGAACCCTGCCTCGCGCTTCCCACAGACATGTGAATTCCACACTTCTCAGTGCCATCCAGTGTCAGGGTGCAGGATGGGGGTGGTGGTTCTGCCATTCTCTTATAATCACCAGCTGGTTTGGCCTACAGGAGAATTTCCAACCTTACAAAACAAGATGAGAGCCGTCCTGCGCATAGAGGTCGAGGCCGTGCGGTTTCTGAAGGAGGAGCCACATAAGCTGGACAGTCTCCTGAAACGTGTGCGCAGCATGACAGACATCCTGACCATGTTGCGGAGGTAACTGGGGACCTCCACACCCCCAAGCTGGGAAGACCTGCTGAGGGGGTGGGCCGGGGAGACCAGGGTACATGTTGAAGACCCAGGTTCTGCCACCATCCAAGAGCCTGCATCCAGAGTCATGACTTATCAAATTTTGTTTCTGGAAACCACGACTCCTTCCACCCCAGGGCTTTCATTGCAATATACCTCGAGGTTCTAATTCTAAGTCTAAGCATAGACTTGCAGCATTGGACCCACCCCATGACTTAAAATGAATAGACATGGGCTTGGGGTGTAGCTTAGTGGTAGAGCACGTTTATGGCATGTATAAGGTCCTGGGTTCCATCCCCAGCAACACAAGAAAATAAAATAATAAAATGAGTAGACACAGTCAACATTTCTTTAAAAAAAAATCATTTGAAAGTTGGTTTTGTTTTTTGGCTTGGTTTTGTTTTGTTTTGTTAGTAACTTTGATGTTAAGACTAAATCAAAGTAGTCTATTAGCCTCCTTCACTTCAGAGGCATAGAAAACTCTGGTTTGGAGAAAGTGAGTAGAAATAAATAAGTCTCTCTTAAATTTCCTACTGAAGGATTATCTGAGAGTGTATTGGTGCCATCCAGAAAAAAAGAACCAAGACTCCTGAAGTGGCATGAGCCAGTTCCTTACCCAGGGTGAACCTGCTCATCAGGAAGGATTACTATAGGGAAAGATTAGAAAAATCACTGAATGACCCATGACTTTCATTGAAAAGAAAAATTCAGAACTCCATAACCCACTCAAAGAGCGTTTACAGGCCTGGGGGTACAACTGAGCAGCAGAGCACTAGCCTAGCATGTGCAAGGCCCTGGGTTCAATCCCCAGCACGGAGTGGGGGATGCCAACATATAAGCATGCAGGATTCGGAAGCACCCTGGTAAATGACATTCTGTATGCTCTATCTTTGAGTTACAATTGGATCTCTCTCTTCTCAACCTAACAATAAGGATAACTTGGACCTCCCAGCGCTTTCTATGTATCAGACATAGCACTTTCTATGTATCAGATGCAGGACAGAATCCTTGATGTGTATTACCTCATCCACTCCAGGCACTGTTATTTCATTATTTAAAGGTATATATCTGAGGCTTGGGGACATTCACTGCTAGTGAGAGGTGGGGCTGGGTTGTGAACAGATCTTTTGACTCCAGAGTAGTTCTTGGTTCTTACCTCACAGCCAGGGATGCAGTAAAGTTCAGTAACATTCTCTGTGCCCAGCCTTGGTGCTGGGTATATAGAGACAGTAATAAACAAGACAAGTGGGACCCTATCCTTATAAAAATCACTCTCTCCCATGAGGAATAGACACTAAACAACAACCAAAAATAAACCATAATGGCAGTCCCTGAAGTTTCAGGGTTTTTTAATAAGATCAAAAAGTTCCCCTTCTGGACCAGATTTGAGATCAGGTCCCAGACAGAAGTAACATGTAGGAATCTTTCTTGTAGGGATTTTAATCACTGACTATGATCATTTAATCAGATTTAGAAGAAAAGTATATCAAGTTCACAGTTAACTAAGGCAAATCATGAAGCGTGAGGAGCAGATTAAATTTTTCTAGCAATGAATAACCTCAGAAAAGCCCCTTTTGAGATAACCCTCTATAGCAAGTGTGTAAGCACCAGGATGCTAAAGGAATTTCAGATTAAAATTTAAAATGCCCCCTCCTGTGAAGTCCACATTCCAACTGTATACGGGAAGAAATTGCATGTGTATTAAATTTTTTCATAAAGTCACATATTTTAAATCTCCAAAGGAACTTTTTCTTCCAATAGGATAAAAATCTGTTAAACTAATTCTTTATGAAGCTTTAACCCAAATTTGGTAACTCACCCACAAGGCCACAAAAGAAAAAAAAAAAGCAACCTTATTAAGCAAAAATAGAGCATGATCTGCCAGGTAATACTGCTTATTCTCCCCTCCCTTCCCTTTCTATCCCTGAAAAGCAGTTAAAGGATGTGTTGAGAGCCAGCACAGAGTGACAGAAGACAGGATTATAGCTTTTGAACATTACATGACATTTTTACTTATAAATACCCAGTGGTGAGAATGGTACATAAAATGAGTCGAACAACTCAAAATAAAATAAATTTTAGCTTCTTTTAGGGTGCCCGTCACAAGCTATTTATAGTTAATTTTGTACTAGCATGTTTGTGCATAACGTGTGATTCTCAGCATGGTGGAAGACCGAAGGATGAAGTGGGAATGAGCACATTGCCAAGGACATGCAGATGACCATACACCATGGCAGGGAAGGTGAGGTGGGCGACAAATGGTCACAGTTCAGAGCACACTTAGGAGCTTGGGAAAATGCCCAAGTGGTGGTTTGGCACAAGTGGAATTTTAGGTTGGAAGAGATTCCTACTAGGCACCCAGATTAGTGGGCAAGGTCCAGAGACAAGAGTTGGAAGGGATCGTGGCCTAGTTCAGAGCAAGAGAGGGAGAAAGGATTGGACAGCAGAGGAGAGAGAGGAAGAAAAGGAGGGAGGATTTAAATCAAAGTCGCCTTCATGGAGATGATTACTGAAAATGGAAGCAGTAGTCCAGTAAATTGGTAGAGGTAGGAGAGAACAAATCTTGGGAAAACCCTGGAGAGTTAAAAGCCTGGGGTTGGTAAAGTCAAAAGTAAAGAGAGAAGTAAGTAACAGAGGAGAGTCATAAAATACAGTGTCTTTTTCTTTTTCTTTTCAAATTAGAAAAGAGAGAAGAGAGTAATAAGAAGGGATTGTCGGATTCTTAAGTTATGGATCAAGTTACAGGCGTGACTTCGTCTTATATCATAACTTCACAACATTAGTTCTAACAACCCCCAAGGAAAGCATTGTGTCCATTGTCATTGTCACCATCCTTACATTTTACAGAAGAGTTTCTGAGGCTCAAAAAGGTGATGAGCCCAGTGTTATATAACTAGAACATGGTAGAACTGACACTCAAACACAGGCGCGTCTGTCAGCAAAGGTTCTGCCTTTTCCTCTGAAGCATGGGTAGAGACACAGCAATGAATGACTTCCCAAAGCAGAGGAGGATGAGGACCAAGCCCAATGTTACAATAGAGTCATCCGTGACCTTGCAGAAAGATTTGGTTGGGTCCAGGTGGGGATGTCAGAGAACAACAGGTTGATCTGCAAACAGAGCAAACAGAAGGAATTAGAGGGCAGGTTACCCTTTGAGGTGTCTGCTATTGGAGGTGGCTGGAGGCTTCAGGAAGCTCTTGGGTGTATTGAAGGTCTGCAAAGGCCAGGATCAGGTGGTGGAGTCAGAGTGTTGTTAGAATCCTGTTGTTCATGTCGTGTCACCACCATCCGAACAATGACAGGCTGGCATCAGTCTGGGCACAACAGTGCTAATGAAAAGGGAATGAGATCATCTCCTGGGAAAGTCCTGGAGAAGCAGCTCGTACATAACTAGGAGGCCATCAGGGGCATTAGGGAGTTGCTATGGAAAACCTCACCCCCCAGCAGCTACTCTTGAGTTTCTCTTGTTTTGATCTCACCCAGCTCTGGGATGCATGGCCTTTGAGTACACCACAGTGACAGATGGAAGTGACCTATTTTAGCAGATAATTCTACTGTGCATGGTTTCTCCTAGACATGTCACCGATGGACTCCTGAAGGGCACTGATGCAGCCCAAGCCGCACAGTATGTCGCTATGGAAAAGGCCACAGCCGCTGAAGTCCTGAAGAACCAGGAGGAAGCAGCCCATGGCCCCAGCCAGCCCTTCCATGGCACGGGAGTCCCTGGCGATGTGAAGTCGGAAGTGGTGCCTTTGTCTGGCATGACCGTTCACCACGCACAGAGCTCCCCTGTGGTCATCCAGCCCTCCCAGCACTCCCTGGCCCTGCTGAACCCTGCCCAGAACTTGCCTGTGGGGACTGGTACCCACTCAGCCAACCCTCCTGCAGTCACACAGGAAGTAACCTCTGCACTGCAGTCAGCTCCAGCCCCACAGTCCCCTCAGACGCCCACGAATGGTTCCACCATGCAGAGCTTGTTCATTGAGGAAATCCACAGTGTGAGTGCCAAGAACAGGGCAGTGTCCATTGAGGTAGAGTCTTGTTTCCATTACTCATCATCCCGTTAACAAAGTCTTTTCCCTTAATGAGTTACAGTCTAATTATAGAGATAGTGTGTGTATGAATTCATTTGTGGATCAAAGATATATTTTTTGCCAAAGTTAGATTTTTTTTTCCTTCAATTGGGAATAGGATTCCATAGCCAAGTTAAAGGAAAGGTCATAAGATTTGAGAAAGATGGCCCCTACCCTTTAGTTGGAATATAAGTCAGTGGTGTGCTGGTAAATATTTAACAACCAGCTCTCTGGAAGAAAGCTCTGATTTGTGGCATTTGCCAATTTCCGTGGTGTACATTCTCCCACTGAGGCAAATTCAAGCTACAGTATGACATCACTGAGCAGGAAATTGGGGAAAGAGGTGACCATCAATTTCCTGAGCCAGTGGGTGCTGACTTGAGTTTCCCCTGTGCTAAAGGCAGGCTGGGGAGGGTTACTACGATCCTGAAAGACAGAAGATTCGCGATAAGCAGAGAAGGGTGTTGTGGCATTTGGGGATGGAAGGATGCTGGAGCAGAGGCTGAGATCATAGTATACTTGTTTAACTGGAACTGAAGACATAAAGATGGGTAAATAGATGAAACCAGTTTGAGAAATGTGTGGAGTTTATTTTGAAGGTGTCAGAGAAATTATAACACTGCAGATCTGACCCGTGATTTTCTTAAATAGCATTTTTAAGAAATTTATCTGGAGACAATATGGAGGATTGATTGTGGTAGTAGGTCTAGAATTAAGGAAGCAGAATGACAAATTATAGGACTCTAAGAATGAAAAGCAGAGGCAGTCAAAATGGAAAGAGAAAGGTAGGTCTTATGATCAAGTGTGGGGGCTGGGGTTGTGGCTCAATGGTAGAGCACTTACTCAGCATGTGTGAGGCACTGGGTTTGATCCCCAGCCTCACATAAAAATACACAAATAAAATAACGGTATTGTGTCCATCTACAATTAAAAACTACATAAGTTTAAAAAAAAAAAAAAGATCAAGTGAGGGCTGGGAGTGTGTGTCAGTGGTTGAGCATTTGCTTAGCATATGCGAGGACCTGGGTTCCATTCCCAGCACCTCAAAAAAATTAAAGAAAAACCCAACATGTAGAAAAACACACTATTTTTAAATATTCTTTTTTAAATCCTGTATTTTGCTTCCATAGGTCTTTTTCCTTTTACCCCAAAGGCTTTGCTTTGTACCCTGTAGCTCAGTGCTCTGTCCCCAGCAACCCAGTCCCGATCCTTCCTGCTTTTCTTGCAAGTCATCAGGGAATAACTCAGGGTGGGTATGTTAGAGATGCCCTCTTAAAACCAATGTGGCCACAGTCATGACCAGAAATTTGGTAGTGAAAAATATATCTTTGACCACATTATCCATGTCCCTATGTAGCTTCTCTGTGTTCCAGAATTAGAGGCTGTGCCCCTAATCCAAATCAGCAAAATTTAAAAATTGCTTATTGCCAGGTGCAGTGACCCACATCTGTAAATCTCAGGTACTTGAGAGGCTGAGGCAAGAGGACTGCAAGTTCAAGGACAGCCTTGGCAACTTAGTGAGATCCTGTCTCAAAATAAAAAGTAAAAAGCCCTAAGGATGTAGCTTAGTAGTTGAGTACCTCTAGGTTCAATCCCCAGAATTGCAAAAATTAATTAATTAATACTGCTTCTCATAGGATTTTTCTGGCCTTTGATTCTGTCCTTAATGCCTGATAGAGAAGCTGGGGAATATGCCTTTCCTCCTGAGAATTTATAATCGCCTCTTAAGACATCTCATCACTTATCTCAATACTTAAAGGATGTCAGTCTGATGACACTTTTATTTCACAAATATCCATTAAGAATATGGATATTGCTAGATGGGGTGGCATACACCTCTAATACCAGCAGCTCAGGAGGCTAAAGCAGGAGGATCACATATTCAAAACCTGTCTCAGCCCTAAGCAACTTATGGAGACCCTATCTCAAAATAAAACAAACAAACAACAACAACAAAAAAAAGGACTGGGAATGTGACTTAGTGGTTAAGTGCCCCTGGGTTCAATCCCTTGTACCCTCCCCCCACCAAAAATTTTTTAAAAGAATATGGATATTTAAGAACTTAGTATAATAATCATTGTGATTTGTATATTTTGTTTTGAGAAGAGACATAAATCATCTCCTAAAAATTCCCTGATCCACAAACAGGGAGACCTGGGTCTTTCTGTCAGTTTAGCCACTAAAAGTGGAATGAACCTTATTCATTCAGTAGAGATGCTGAGCCCTCCTACGCTCTGGGATAGGCAGTGAACAGAAAGATAAGGTCTGTGTCCTCAAGAACCTTACCTACTTGTGGGGAAACTGAGAACACGTATATGCCAGCTGATAGTAAATGCTAAGAAGAAAAAATGAGTGAGGGTACTGATTATATGGGGACCTTGAGCAAATTCTTCATCTTACTGCACCCCAAACTCCTACATAAAGTGTGTTGATTCAGTGATCTTTTCCAAATCTTGAACTCTGAGGTTCCACTAGTTCTGGGGCTAATTTCCACTCTGCCTTTCTAGAATGATTAATGAACCATCTGTAAAATCACAGGAGAAATGTCTTTTAAAATATAGGGATTCAAAAAAAAAAAACATGACCAAGAAAGGGTTACATAGCAGTTCTTAGTTCTTAGAAGTGGAACTAAGATGTAGGATTTTTAAAATTAATTTTGTCTTTTATAAACTGACATAAAAAGTGTACATATTAACCAAATACTATGTGATATTTCAATACACACACACACACACACACAGTGTATAATCAGAACAGAACAAGATTATTTTGTTGTTAGTGTTGCGGTTTTCATTTGTTTGCACATATCCTCTACAATGAAAACTTACTTTAAAAAGCAAAAATTTGGTAGTGAAAAACGTATCTTTGACAGCTTTATCTGTGTCCCTTTTTATTCTGTATTGGTAGAAGTATGTCATAAGAGCTTAGTGATCATTTAAGGAATGGGTTTGGGTTTCTGAGCTTGCTTCTCTGTGGATGACTGTCACCTGGGCTGAAATGTCAAGCCATGTAGTTCTAAATGATGTGGCAGACAGCAGAAGGGTCGGGTGGCCAGGACTCATCTGATATGTGCAGTTGTCCCTCCAAGGAAAACCGGGACATTGTCTTGTCGACATTTTAACTGAGTTACATACCCAACTTCAATGTGAAATCTCCAGACTAAATTAGTTCTCCCCTCTGGTTTTTAAACTGTCTTCTTTTGCCATTTCCCTTTAGAAAGCAGAAAGGAAATGGGAAGAGAAAAGGCAAAATCTGGACCATTATAATGGGAAAGAGTTTGAGAAGCTCCTGGAAGAAGCTCAGGCCAACATCATGAAGTCAATTCCAAACCTGGAGATGCCACCAGCCTCGGCCCCATTGCCAAAGGGAGATGCCCCCGTGGACAAGCTGGAACTCTCAGGTGAGGTTGATCTCACAGCTAGAGCTGCCAGTGTGGGGTGTCTTCAGCTCAGAGGGATGTCACTCCTGGAGCTTATGCTAGACAACGGGACCAAGGTCTCACTTCTCCAGAATCATATAAAGTGAATCCCCAGGTGTTCCTTAGATCCTTGCTACGACTTTTTACCTCTCACTGTGGCAGGAAGCCATGTTGGGTGTTAGGATGACAGATAATGTCCAATAAAGAAAAAGGTAATTTTCCAGCTTCTCTATTTCCTCTGAACATATGACACTTAGAACAGAAGCTAGGAAAATTTGAGGCCTACATTTAAGAGAAGAGCTTTTTGTCCGCCACCACCATCACCCAGAAAGAAAATGGTGGATTTTATGAGTTCCTCAGGGAATATTATGTCAATCATCAGGTGAAATTCTACATTTGAGAAAATTATTAGAATGTATATTTAACCAACTCAATCATGGAAGTTGAAGCATCAGTGTGTCAATACTAACATAAAATACAGTCGTGCACCACATAACGTGTGGCCCACAGTAGACCTCACATACCATGGTGGTCCTCCTGAGTGATGTTGTAGCCATCATGGTTTGTGTAGGTACATCTGTGATGTTCACATACTGACAGAATCACCTAAAAACACATTTCTCAGCGTGTCTCCCTATTTTTAAGTGATGCATGAATATAACTTTACAAACTCAAACTACAAAATATTTCACTAATTACAAGGCACATGCCTTACTCTGATCTTAAAATTGTGTACAGACATGTTATTTTACATGCAGCCTAAAGTCTCTGCCGTATCACATTCAACAGTACCTTGTCCAACCATTAAAATTAATTTGAAAAGGAATCACCACCTGGACTTGCTTGTCAAGGAACATTAAGTGGATTGGATTGAAAATTCATGGAATATTCCCTGCCACATTTCATTCTCCAAAGCTCCACTCACTGAAACTCTCCCCCGTCAGCCTCTGCTCAGAGGCCTCAGTGCCCCTGCCCCACCCCATCCACATGCCATCTGGATGAGGCCTGTCTGGGGCCCCTGGATAGCCAGGCAACATCTACTCCGACAGGGTAGGACCTGGGAGGGACACTTTTCTCAGAAAGATGGTCTGTCTCTCCAAGTCCCCAGGAAGAATTTCTGAGAGCTAAAATGACCCACTCATTACGTTTCTATCTTGTGGACGTCTGCTCTGCCCCATCATTCATTTTGCCTTACAGTCCTTTGATGTTTTATGTAGTTCTCATAATTTTTCCTTCTTGCATTTATACAACAAAAATATAACATCAATTTTATTAACGTGCCTCATTTTCCCTCTTTATTCTTTCAGATTGAAAAGGGTTCTGCACGAATGTTTCAAGTAACTCCCAAGAATATTTTTACTGAGTTACAATGTTCTATTATTTACTGTTATATTTTTTTATTACTGTTGTTGTTTTTAATGCTCTGATTCCTTCTCAGAAATAATCCACTAATGTGCAGGCCTCTAGAGATGTGTGACCAGAAATTAATGTCTATTTATAATACTCTGATTTCTACACTTATTCCCTCCTTTTATTTTATTTTATTTATTATTTTTTGGCAGAAAGAATCTTTTTCAACCACGTAACCATGACCCCAATTTTTAAAAAATAATTCACTTCCTCTCTGGCTTTGTCCTTTGTCCTCACTTGGCTTATCTCCTCTCTGGCCTTCCCTCAGCTAGATCCTCCTCTAACATTCCCCACACACATCCCTCTTGATACATCTGTCTTTTCACTGAGGGACTGAAGATGTTGGAGGACATATGAGGCATTTTGGAATTACCTTTAGTTCCTCGTTTTTTCAAGTGACAATCAGCTTTTTTGTGTCATTAAAAATTAATTTAATAATGAATACCCATTTAATAGATGAGAAAACTGAGACACAGAGAAGTTAGGTCATTTGTACAGAGTCTTTCTGAGATTTCAATCCAGTCGATCTTCAGGATCTGTATGCTTAATCGTTGCTATATGGGAAAGACAAAATTTTTAAGTCAGTATTCTTAAAGCTTATAGCAATACACTGGACTTTTTGAACATTATCTTGAAAAAAAAAATCACTATGGCACATTGTTTTCCAGAAGACTCACCAAATTCAGAACCAGACTTGGACAAGCTAGGGGGGAAATCACCCCCTCCCCCTCCCCCACCTCCTCGGAGAAGTTACCTGCCCGGATCGGGGCTCACTACCACGAGATCCGGTGATGTGGTCTACACTGGCAGGAAGGAGAGCACCACCACCAAGGTCTGATGGGTTGATTCCTAGTAAACTGGTTTTGGGGCACGATGATACCCTTAGACAAGATGCTCTGGGTCCAAACATAAGAGCAGTTATATGGAGAAGAGAAATAGAACCTCAACTAAATTATATGCCCAAGGAGTGCCACAGGTGGGAAAACCCAGCTGATGTGACTAGAATAGACTCGCATCACGGGTTTTATCCTGACTTGACTTTTCACTGCATTGATTTAAGTGTGAATTACAAGCTATCACAGGCCTGGTGGCACATACCTGTAATCCCAGTGACTTTGGAAGCCGAGGCAGGAAGATTGCCAGTTCAAAGTCAGCCTCAACAGCCTCGAGGCCCTAAGCAGCTCAGAGAGACCCTGTCTGTAGATAAAATATAAAAAGGGCTGGGGATGTTGCTCTGGGAGTGATTGAGCACCCTTGGGTTCAACCCTCATTACCAAAACAAAAAATAAAATAAAATAAATAAATCATAAGCTACTCCCCAAACAGGGCATCTTAAGATTAAAAATAGGGGAAGAAAAGGGAAAGTGAAAGAAAGGTATCTTACAAAGGTAGCGGCTTAGCTGACACAGGTGAGGGTTTATACAGAAAGAAGTTAAGTGAGCTATAGCTCCCGCTTAACTTGGCAAGTTTTGTCACATTAAATGTAAAATACAATTTCCAAGGAAATGGAGGATGGGAGGTGGCCTTTCTTAAAGGGCCTGGATGCTGAGTTTTGATTTTTATTACAATTCTTCAATCCATTTACCAAAATGACGACTTGTCAAAATGAAAACCCAAACTAGCCTTTCAGTTAAGTGTGAAGATCCAGGAAGCCAAGGGATCAGATGACGAGGGATCGTGTGAATCTGTCACTTTTTAGCTGGTACCTAAGAGGTGTTAAGCCATTATCTGTGGTTTGAATTTCCCACAGGCCAGTGGTGAAGATGTTGGTTCAAGCCCACAGACAAGAGCCACAAAATGTCCAGCAGAAGAGCCTGCTTCAGCCTGGGCCCCATCCCCACCACCAGTCACTGCGTCCTCCTTGAAAGATGAGGAGGAAGAAGAAGAAGAAGGAGACAAAATAATGGCAGAACTCCAGGTATGTGAGTGAGGTGAATGCCATTGACTCTACCATCTCATCCAGGACTCTCTAGACACCGCTTTTCACAGATTGGTAGCTAGAGAAGGCTGGGGAGGGGGCCCTGGATCTAGGACGCATAAGCTTCATCCTCTAGCCTTGGCCTCTACTTTTCCAAGATGGCACCATACCAGGCTCTTGGGGTGCCTGTGAGACGTGTGAGGAATCTCACCAGTGATGTTGAGCATCTTTGTCAAGAATCTGTTTGATATGTAATTATCTTCTATGGAGAAATGACTATGCAAGTAATTTTCCCATTTTAATAGAGTTATTTATTTTATTATAATTAAATCATTTCAGTTGCTTATATATTTTGCATATCAGCCTCACATTTGATAACATAACTTGCAAATGTTTTCTACCAATCTATAAAATTTTATCTTACCCTATTAATTGTTTCCTTTGTTGTGAGAAAGCTCTTTACTGAAATCTCATTCTATATTTTTGCTTTTGTTACTTGGGTTTTAGGATCTTAGAAAATAAATGTCTGCCCAAACCAAAAAAAAAAGAAAAGAAAAATCATTTGTACTCCTCCCTAGCTCTAGCTATAGGATTTTATTTCTTTTCCTTCTGACTTAATAGTCTTTGCTTCATCCCAAAAGCAATTAAGATGGTGATTAGAAACACCAGCCATTGTCTTGCCTTGATAAGCACTGATTGAAGTGCACTTTAGGTGGATACTGTTCTTTGGCTCTAACCTTTAGAGTGACCAGTTTTGAGTCATGCCAATGAATGACCACCTGTAGTTCATACCAGGTTCCTGTTCTACGTGAATGTCATCTTGTCAGATATTCTGAAGAGCTGAAAAAAAAAAAAAATGTGCTCTGCATTTGCCTTGGCCTGTTTGAGAAATGATACTTCAGCAGCTTTACATGCTTATTACTTTTTCACTCATAGGATTAAGGATGGGATATAGGAACTATACCCATAACTGATATCTTACATTCCAATCATAGATAAGAATCTTCCCTAAGAGTGTGTTCTAAAAACTTGACTAACGCGTACACAATTCCCAGACTAAACTCTGAATTTTGTTGGACTCCTGCGTATTATAGGATATTTCCATCTATCAGATAGTCACACTTCTTGGGGCTCCAAAACATGTCATTTTCTCCCTGCACAAAGTGGGGCTGTGCAGGCCCATGGATTCTCCTTCTTCGTTTGGAGTAGGGAGTCTTTCAAATCATGTCGTTTTCCCACTACTAGTTTCCATGGTAATAACTGCCAGAATTGAGCTGCTGGATTTTACAGGGAAAATAGGATTCTCGATTACTCTGTCATATACGTAAACCCTTTTGAGCCTTAGTAAAACTCAGACTGACCTGGGACATCCCTTCACCAAATCAGACTGTTCACAGGGTTTTAGAATGGTTGGAGCATATAGATTTGTAAAGTGAATAACTTGTAGATTTGTGAATAATCCAGGTTTAAGCCATTTAAGAGAAGTCATACATTTATTGTAGTCACTTCCAACCTGCCACTTGGGAATGCCTCCCTCCACTGAAATCTTAACCTTCGATACCCTCTTTGATGACCGCTTTTCATTACATGGAGTATCTGGCCTCTGGCCCCCATGGTGGATGGTCATTTCACAGTGATTAATGATGTGCGACCCTAACTCAGCCAAGCCCTGTTGGCTCTCCTGCTGGGACAAAGAACCAACCTGCTAGGACAGTGGCCAAGGACCTTGCTGATTTCTTTGCTTCTTCCTCTAGAGTTAGATCCTGGGCAGGATGAGGAGACTCTGCAGCCCCCTCTAAGAGCATCACCAGGCATCAGAAGAAAACACAGGCTCTGAAAGCCAGGGCCTAACAGCCCAACAGAGATGGCGAGTAGATTCAGTAAGCAAGGCTATGGGCAGGCATTTAAGCCAGGGATTCTCAGGTGAGCCAGGACTGGCTTTCTGTGAGGTAGCAGGGAAGGCAGGGGGGCAAGAAGAGAGAGACAAGCAGAGTCATGGGAGAAAGTGCAGAGGAGGCTCTCACCATCAGCTATCTTTGGACTTTAGGACCAGTTCTGGAATGTTCATATAGAGAAGACACCAATTCTCCTTTCTGCCTGCCAACTTATTTCCAAACGTCTGTATTTGACATAAAGAAAATACTAGACAATTATTTGAGATGATGCATTTATATAAGGTTTTTTGGTTGGTTGGTTGGTTGGTTGGTTTATTTGTTGGAGTTTTTGTTTGTTTTTGGCAGGGCTAGGGGTCAAACCCAGGGCTTCATGCATATTAGGCAAGTGCTCTAGCACTGAACTACACCCCCAGCCCTACGTTAGTGATTTTCAATCCTCACTGTACTTTAGAATTATTTGGGGAATTGGAAAAGGCCCAGATATTTTGATTTAGTTGTTCTCTGGAAGAAGCCTTGGTGATGGTCCTTTTCCCTCAAATTAACTGGTTGAAAACCAATGATAGTCATGAACTTGGGTTCCTGAGTCCTCAGCTCTCCTGCTGTCATTGTCAAGTGTCAGGAGGCTCTAGAAATGTCCACTTCCTTCTCAGCCCTCTAGTCACAGCCATTACTTTCTTTCTTTGCCAGGGAACTGGCCTCCGTGAGACAGTGTCCACACAAGCCAGCCTCTGGCTCCCAGGGTGGCAATGGTTAATTTTCAGAGGCAGATCTCCAGGGCTCAGGCAGCTCCCTGGCCATTTGGAAATGCATGTATGGGTGCTGAGGAGGGTCACTTCATTGTAAATGAGCCTCAGAGCAGGGTAGGAACTATTAACTATTTCAGAGAATGGATTAGTAAAAATTACTTTTAAGGTTTAAAATGTCCTGTGAACTTCTTCCTATAATACAATAAAATTGTTTTGTTTTGTTTTGTTTTTAAAGGAATGAAGGAAAAGATCTTTTTGTTTTAATTCACTTACATTCAACATCTTGCAAAGGTCAGAGCAAGAAATCCTACTAAGTGCAAATCAGGCTCACCCACACAAAAGAAAGGGTGTTCCTCTCCTCTTTTTTTTTTTTTTTGGTCCTGGGGTTTGAACCCAGGGTCTCATGCCTGTCAAGTATGTGCTCAGTCATAAGATACACCCCCAGCCCCAGGGTGTTCCTCTTGAGGGCTCTGCCCATTTTATCTTGGTGAGGATGTCCCAGAGGTTCACCCCCAAGTCAACTGTTCTGCTGACTTGAGGGCCCGTGGAGAGCAGGATTTCAGGGTGCTGCTTCCCTGGTGTGACTGCAGGCAGGACCCCAGTACTGGGGTCCCTGTGCTTTTGGATTCCTGCCTGTTTCCTTCTTCTCTGCTTGGTATACTTGGACCCCTGTTAACCTCACTATTTTAATTCCTTAGGCATTCCAGAAGTGTTCCTTTATGGAAGTAAATTCAAACAGTCATGCTGAGCAGTCCCGGGCTGACAGTCACGTTAAAGACACTAGGCCAGGCGCCACAGTGCCACCCAAGGAGAAGAAGGTAACAACGTGGCAATTATGCATTTGCCACATGGTCAGACAGCCCTTTCTTCCTTGCTCTGACACTAACACGGCTCTCTTGCACTTGACCTTCTTGCCCTCTCTCTCCTTCTCTCTGCCTTTTTTTTTTTTTTTTAACTAATAGAGACACAGGTTTATGTTGAGATCAGAGATACCTGGCTCAGGTTTCCAGAGTGAACATCGTGTGTCTGTGCCCAGCATATAATAGTATATGCAAAAGCTAAGCAATATCTTCCTAAACTAAAGAATATTAGATTTTCTATAACAACTCTAGAAAGGAAAAAAAAAGAAATAGCAACCAAATATATAGAAGTTTTCCAACTTTTAACATGTCTTCTGGACCAAAAAAAAAAAAAAGAAAGAAACTATATTAAAAATAGGTGAAAGCCTTAGTCTCAGGGAAGACCTGCATAACAGAAAATATCTTGGTCACATATGTATAAATATGGAATCACAGAAACCTATGAGTATTTATACATGTGTCCAAGAATGCCCACCAGAATCCTTGTGAAGTATTACCAGTTTTTAAAGTGTGTCTTCTGAGATACACTTCTGAGATAATTTTAGCACTGAACTATATTTGTAGCTTCTAAAAGATTGTCCAGGCTTAAAAAAAAAAGCAGTTGTCATTGCATACATACTTTAGAGAAAGGATATTAACCTGGACTTTGGAGTTGTGGCTTTAAATTGGATCTAGAGCATTTATGATTTGGGGGTTTCAAGCCATCTTGTTTTAATGAAGATACTTGTCTAAATATCAGGATAAAAAGCTTAACCAATCAAGTCCTAACAATTCTCACCAGGAACTTATATATCAGAATTCAGGGACTCAAAGTTTCCCTTAAATAAAGTCAAACTAATCAGGTGCCAGATAGCACCACAGCTTCTCCAACTGGGATCCTTGGTCCATATCTAAGTGAGGGAGATGGCACGTCACGGTGTCTGAAGGCTGGTCTGACAAAGCCTTCAAGAAATCTGCTCCTCTCTGGCTCACAGCCAGCCTAGAGCCCTTGGATGAACCATATCTGCCACATCAGGGACATATAAAATTGCTACCAGGGGAAGGAGAATCCTTTCCACCAGAGGAGATCACAAGAATATTGATAGATCTCTCTCATGAAGAAACCCTCCTCCTAATTTGAACTCAAAGTCATATTGGAAATATATTGCTTTTTCATGTGAAATTTTCTTATGTGGAATTTTCTTATGTGATCTTATTAAATATAACTAACTCATGGGTGGCCCTGGCATGACCTAGCATGGCATATTTGGGACAATACAACCATTTCTGTCTAAAACACTGACTGGGAACTTAGAACTTCTCAAAGATCCCTTCTGAAAGAGGCAATCATTGATTTATTAACTTGAACTTCTCAATTTGGCTAGAATGTTGCATGAGGTTTCTTGTTATTCCATAATTAAAAACCCATATCCCATTGATATCATTTATCACAACCAAGGATTTTTTTGGAAAACCAGCAGGTCTATCTTGAGTGCCTAACACTGGGTTTAATTGCAGGTGCTTTTTCTGGATCATTCTATCAGATATAGATCTATTTCATAATAACCATAAGTTTCAAATTTGTCTCTCAGTTTTTGTCATTATTAACCTCTACCTGGGCTGTTCACCTGTCCCATAAGTGAAATGTTTTCCTCTTATTATCATGAAGCTCTAGCCTAATACTTTGCTTTTATGCAATTTTCTTGTAACTATGTCTCTTATTTTGATTTATTGTCCATTTGCCTATTGAGTATGGTTCTCCAGTTATGTAAGCAATCTAACTCTTGGGGCCTAGAAACATATTAAAGAGGCTTAATTCCTTTTCACATAGAGTCTTGACCTTCTAAAACTAAAAAATCATTTTCTATTTACATGACACTTTTGACCCAATGTCACACTTGCTTTGATGCATGTATTCCTTTTTCTAGATCATGATGAAAATGATAGTTCACTTGAAATGTATCCTCAATACCTTTTTTTAAACATTTTTTTAGTTGTTGGTGGGTTTTTTTTTTTTTATTGATATGCGGTGATGAGAATAGAACCCAGTGCCTCACACATGCTAGGCAAGCAACTCTACCACTGAGCCACGACTTCAGCCCTCCTCAACACCTTTAACATGATGCCTTTCCACCTGATTATTTCTGCTAGTAAATCAACATCAAAATACATGTTCTGCAGGGTGACACTTTTAACTTTTAATATGCCACACCCATGTTAAATATTTAACATGGGTGTGGCATAGGCCCCTGAACAATCAGGACAGATACCCCAATAAATGAACACAGGAAGACATACCAGTCTGGCATGTGTCTTCCTAATATTACATGCCAATCCCTTCTTTGATTCAGAGGGTAAATTCTCACTCAGGTCCTAGGAAAATATGCTAACTACATATTTGGAGTTGAAACCTTAGGCCAGAACTTTATTTTTTTAAAAAAACCATGCACTTGACATGTTAGTTGTTTTATAATCTGAACATTTTAAATCCCACAAGAGAAACTGTATGGTTCAAACTGCAGCACTGCCCTTCTGCAGGGGGACTTCAACATGAGGACGAGCAGAAGTTAAAACAGGAGGTGTTGGGTGGCTAAATGTGCCTTGTACCTTGTGGATATTTCTGTGTAATTAACCTTGCGGTGTGTGTGTTATTCCTTAAGTGTATGTGAACATTCTTTCCAGTTTTAACCAGGGACTTAGGACTGCTTTGGGTTGAGTTGGCCCAGCCTGGGTTATTGTGCTTTGTTACTCTGTCATTGGTTTAACCAAATAGCCTTCTTCAGGATTGTGTTACACCCTGTTATAACCACTATTTCCTTTTGGGCTTCTACAGCAAGAAGGGGCAGCAGTGCTTTGCAAGCCACAAGGCATCACTAGTGTCCAGGTGGTGGCATGGCCTGAGGCTGCTCATACAGTCAGGCTGGTGAGGTTGTGCTTCTAGGGGAAGCTCCATTATTACCTGCAGCCTCACTGTTGGGCCCTTTAGTCTGAGCCTTGGTGAGACCCTCAGAAATGTATCTTTGCTCTACACCATAAAATGTAGAGAAAGTTGCATGGTAATATACAGAGAAGTAAAGCTGAATCATGATGTCACTGTCACTGTCTTAGCTTAATATATCTGTTTTGTGTTTAGATAAAAGTCATGCACCACATAACAATCTTTTGGTCTACAGGGGACCTTATATACAATGATGATCCTGAAAAATCCCTGTCCCCTAGCGACAATCCCTGCAGCCATAGGTCGTAGCACAGCCCATTACTGCCCTATTTGTGGTGATGCTGATGGAAACAGACCTACATGTAAAGGCACAGCACACACAATTATGCATAGTATGTAATACTTGATAATAAACAACTGTTGCTGGTTTATGTATCTTCTAGACTTTGAATACCTATGTATCTTTTTTCTAATTTTTTTAGTTGTAGTTGAATTTACAATACTTTTATTATATTTATTTATTTTATGTGGTGCTAAGGATCGAACCCAGTGCTTCGCATGTTCTAGCCAAGTGCTCTACCCCTGAGCCACAACTCCAGTCCCATCCCTGTATCTTTGATACTTTGCATCATTACTTTAGTGTGTGCTTCTATTTATTAAAAAAAAAAAAATGTCACAGTAAGACAGCCTGGCCTATTGCACAAGTAGCAGCCTCATGTCTCTTGATGACATCAAGAGGCCTCACTGAATGGATAATGTACCCTCTAGGTTTGAACAGACACACTCTATCACACAACAGCAAAATCACCTAATGATGCATCTGTCACAATGGGTCCCCATCGTTAAGTGATACATGACCGTATTTTGTGGCAACATTATCACTGTGAATTTGGATTTGATTGTCTTGGTTATTAATTTGAAGGTTATTTTGACCCCTTGACACCTGCGTAAAAACTGCAGAGACATCTTCAATCTGTCATTTGACCAGGGAAAAATAATGTCGTTGTTGTTTTTCCAATTCCAAAGCACCATACCTAATCAATGCAGAAGTCTTTATAGGACAATTTTCACAGAAACAGAAATAGGACTGAAATCAAGCTGGAAGGGACATTTGAAATCTCCTGGTCTTACTCCTCAGTTTCTAGGCAAGAAAATGAAGGTGCAGACAAGTGAAATAAATAACTTGCCTAAAGTCATATAGTTAAGAGAAAGATTTGGATTAGAATCTGAACACACTGCTTCTCCATATGCTGTGCTTTCTGCAATTCTGGCTCCAGATTCAACTAAGATCACAGTCAGAGGTTGAAAAGAAGTTGTATTGATTGGTCCCCTTATTCACATAAATAATCCCCCACAAAATTTTAAATACTTGAAATATTTTGCTAATTGAGACTTTCATCTTGTGCAAACACAGGGCATTTTTGGAAGTTGGAGAACAAAGCAATCCCAGGTAAACAGAGCCATAGGCTTTGGATTGGCGTGTAACCAATTGTGCTTGACCAGCATGTTTGGAAATGTTAATTAAAGAATTAAAGAAACAATTTAGTTATAGTCCACTTTGGGGGGATGTGGTTTTGTGGAGTAACATGTCCTACACTATTCTACCAGAATTTGGAAATTTTCCATGAAGATGTACGGAAATCTGATGTTGACTATGACAATGGTCCCCAAATGGAATTACAAAAGGTGAGTTCGCCACATCTGTGTTCCAGCTGATAACCATGCAGACAATTACTTTCCCTTGCAGATCCATTGCTGATTAATGTGTGTGGTTTTCCTCCTCCACTCTTGCTCGCAGGTTTCTGCAGGGGCTTTAAGACCTAGTGACCCTCCTCAGTGGGAAAGAGGAATGGAGAATAGTATTTCTGATGCATCCAGAACATCAGAACATAAAACTGACATCTTAATGAAGGAAAATTCCATTTCCAATAAGAATTTATTCAGAGACAGTAGAAACTATTCCCAGAAAAATATGCCAAAGGTCAGTTTCAGCTTCTCTGGAACGAACTCATTAGAAGATGAAATAAACAAAGGGCCCCAAGTCTCAGGACTACAGTACCCTCTACCTGACCCTGAGAACCAGAAGTTGAATTACGGAAAGACAAAGGAGATGGGTGAACAAGGACCCGAAAATACAGATAAGTGTCACGTTCCCTCCCCTGCCAGGTCAACAGAATCGAATAGTCATGACATCAGAACACAAGATCAAGTTGGGCTCATGACAGATATCAGCCAAGTTGTTCTAAGACCCAAAGGGACGAGGCATGGAAACCTGAATCCTTCTGATGATGGAGACTCAATTCCAGGTTCTCCCACTGAAGAAAATTCAGCCACTGACAACATCGCCTTCATGATCACCAAAACCGCTGTCCAGGTGCTGTCCAGTGGGGAGGTCCATGACATAGTGAGCCAAAAGGGACAAGATGTGCAGACAGTCAACATCGATACCAAGAAAGAGATGACCTCCCGCCCAGAGGTGACTGAAGGCGAAGAGCCAGTCGTGTGCCTAGACAAGAAACCAGTTATCATCATTTTTGATGAACCCATGGACATCCGGTCTGCATATAAGAGACTTTCCACAATCTTTGAAGAATGTGATGAGGAATTGGAGAGAATGATGACAGAAGAAAAGATAGAGGAGGAGGAAGAGGAGGAAAATGGAGACTCCGTAGTCAAGAATGACGCTTCCCACATGTTTCCTACGCAGGTTGCCTCAGGAAGTCTGAGTGAGGGACAGCAGACAGAGATGATATCGAAGCCACTCTCCCTATCAGCAGAGACCAAGCCCCCAGCAGGACAGGCCATGAACCCAACAGAGCCGTGCAAGTTGAGCCTGACAGATGCTCCAGATTCCGAAAGCAAAGGGGACGTGGCCGATGACCAATTTGAAAGCCCCAAGAAAAAATTTAAATTCAAGTTCCCTAAAAAGCAACTTGCTGCTCTCACTCAGGCAATCCGCACAGGAACCAAGACGGGCAAGAAGACCTTGCAGGTGGTGGTCTACGAGGAAGAGGAAGAGGATGGCACTTTGAAACAGCACAAAGAAGCCAAGCGATTCGAAATCACCAGGTCTCAACCTGAAGACACCCCGAAAAATATGGCCAGGAGACAGGAGCAACCCAGTTTAGAGAGCACAGTTCAGGTTTCAAGAACTGATGAAATTAGGAAAAATACCTACAGAACATTGGACAGCCTGGAGAAGACCATCAAACAGCTTGAAAGTACGATCAGTGAAATGAGTCCCAAAGCCTTAGTCGAGACCTCGTGTTCCTCCAACAGAGAATCTGTTGCAAGCTCATCCCACACAGCCCACGAGGCCCCTCCCCGAACCTTGCTAGTTCTGGATGAAGCCCCCCCTGCCCTAGAGCCCCCCACGTCAGTATCTTCAGCTTCACGTAAGGTATCTTGGTCTGGTGGAAAATGAAAAGACCCAGCTGCTTTTCTTAAACCTGCCATAATCACCATTAGCCAAAGGTGTCTTGTGATTTAATTGCTTCCTTTCAGGTGGCTCGTGATTTTTTTGTGTGTGTGTTCGCCATGATCCCCTTCTCTCATCCTTTCTCACCTTCAAAACAACAACAACTAGGTGTCTAACAGCTAATTGATTCTGTTTTTACCTCTGTTGCTGATTGGTGTCGGGTAAACGTCCGGATGCTGGGTCAGCCATTGGCTCTGGAAATGATTGCTCTGATACTCACATTAAAATCCGTTTGATCAGTAGTGAGCAGTTGATTCTGTTTGATTCTTCCAATTAACCCACGTTGGTGTCTCCTAGATCTGTCCTGCATGTAGGGCTCTGGCTTCTCCCCTTGGCCTTCTCTGCATACAGTGGGGGCAGCCTTGGTGACGATCCACTCACATGCTTCTCTTTCTCCTCCCCCTCTCGCTGGTCCTTCCCACAGGGCTCCGGTGGGACCCCACAGACGAGCAGGATGCCCGTCCCTATGAGTTCCAAGAATAGACCCGGAAGCCTGGACAAACCTGGCAAGCAATCCAAACTGCAGGATCCTCGCCAATATCGTCAGGTAGTCTTACCTTAAACCCAATTTTGGATGGACATGATTTCCGTTTTGAAGCAAGTCACTGACTTAGTTCATACCAAATACTATGTTTTCTTTGTAAGCTATGGTTTACAGTAGTCATCCTGGATCTGGGGGCATGAAGAAAGTCTAAAAAAAAACAAAAAACAAAAACCTTTGTTAAACTTTTCACCACGCTCTTGCATGCTTGCAATAAAACATCTTTTATTTTGTGACTCCAAATTTTAACTGTTAACACACAGTGCCAGACCAGTTGAATTTCCATTGGTGAATGTAGTGCTTCATCAAGAACACGTTGGGAAGCAGAGACAGACCAACCTGCTGTTGAACTGCCCTTAAAGTCACCAATACTAACGTCTGTGATGACTGCATCCCTAGGAGTACATTAACTCTCCCATCACAGTGTCCCGCCCAAACCCAATAATAATCCCAATGCACCGCCAACCTTGCCCACAGGAAGTGGTAGTTGGAGTGACTGTGACATGCTTTCTTCCTTTCCGTCTGCCTGAACATCCTTTGCTATGTGGTTGGACTGGGGTGGGTGGTTGTTGGTGGCATGGGGGGGATCTGCCAGGTCTAGAAAAGCACAAGACTTAGTTCAGGCCTTGAACTATTTTGTTATTCTTTTATTGGATGAGTCTCAGAAGGGCTGTGTTGCCAGGCCCTGTGGGCTGATCGTGTTACCAGCTTTCTGATAAACTGTCTTCCGCCATCTTTGTTTGCAGGCTAATGGAAGTGCTAAGAAAGCTGTTGGGGACTGTAAGCCTACTTCCCCCTCCTTACCTGCTTCTAAGATTCCAGCCCTTTCCCCCAGCTCTGGGAAAAGCAGTTCTCTGCCCTCTTCTAGTGGTGACAGCTCTAACCTTCCTAATCCGCCTGCTACTAAACCATCGATTACTTCTAACCCTCTCAGCCCTCAAACAGGACGATCCGCTCACTCCGCCTCCCTCATCCCTTCTGTCTCTAATGGCTCCTTAAAATTTCAGAGCCCCCCTCACACAGGTAAAGGTCACCACCTTTCATTCTCACTGCAGACTCAAAATGGCCGAGCAGTCCCTCCTTCCTCTTCCTCCTCCTCCCCTCCCTCCCCTGCCTCCCCGACCTCCCTCAGCCAAGGTGCCAAAGGCATCAGGACCATCCATACTCCCAGCCTCACCAGCTACAAGGCACAGAATGGAAGTTCAAGCAAAGCCACTCCTTCCACAGCCAAGGAGACCTCTTAAAGGCCAAATCCTGTTAGGCCCAAGTCGGAGTTACATATTTTGTTTTGTTTTGTTTTTTCATTTTTAGCAGTCTGCAACAACTGTTTTCACAAGAGAATGTAATATATTGCTGTACTGTTTGAGGCTTAATGACAAGTATGTGCTAAATACTGGATTAATAGATCTCGGTAAAGCTTGTTTGTTTTTTACTTTGTTGCTGTTGTAACTACGTAGTGTTTACTGTCTAGAATGAGACCTGTCAAATGGAGTGAGCATGTTGCTACCAAAAAGAGAGTTTGGGGAGCGGACAGGGTGTGTGAGAGATGGGGGAAACTGTATTAAGCATGTAAAACATGTATGATTCCAGAACTTTAGTATGTTTTGTATAAAAATATTTTTCATTACGGAGACTAGAAGTGAACAGAGAAATACACAAGTGTGACTATATAAATTGTAAAACAGATACTATAATATTTCCTTTTATTTTAGTGTTATTTAGCTTTATTACAGATTTCTATTTTTGTCAAAACTTCATGGTTCCTTTCAAGATCTTTTTTGCCAAAACATTTTGATACTATAGCATTGTACATTTGAAAGTAGTGTGCTAGACTCTAAGCCAATGAACTTCTACGTAAGCCAATAGGGAGGCTTCTGTAGAAAGCAGTTTATCAAAACTATTGCACTGCCATTAAAAGTATGTATAATAATTTGCTAGCCCAAGCAAGCTTGTTTTCTTTGCTTTTTTTTTTCTTTTCTTTTTGTTTTTCTTTTAAACATGTTGAGATTCTCTGATTGTTTTCTTTACAGTATCTAACCCCTTCCTTAGTTTTCTGAGACCTGGTAACCCACACTATTGCATTGTGGATTTTAAAATGTACACTTCTGTACGGTTCTGTAAACTGATCAACTTTTGTAAATATATAAATAGACAAAAATACTGTATGTGATAGCACATAGAGTAGTTTTCCCACACCAAAGTTAATTTTTATGCATGCTTTAAGAAGATATATTGGAATGGGCAGAAATGGGGCTATCCATACATTTTTAAAAAGCAATGAGTTTGCACAGCTAGAGTGTTTTGTAAATAAATGTATTTGTATAACACAGTCATGTAATATACAGAACTATGAGCAGAGACTTTGCAAAACTAAATAAAGGGCTGCATGCTTATTATTTTTTGTACCTTGTCACTATAACTACTTCCTGGTCAAAGAACAAAATGTAACCATTACCAAGTTAAGTGTTTTTGGCTTTGAGGGCATTATCAGTAACATGTAACTCAACAACCTCTCAGACAACACTGTTTTTCTGAAAACTCTGGGGTGACTAATGATGAGTTCCTAATAAATTAATTGCAAGTGTCGTAACTTGTATGTAACCTGCCGACTCACTCTCTTCTTTGTGGCTTCTCAAGGTTTGGCTAAGAGAAAGCAAACCTGGTTGCCGAGTTTCCACCCTCACTTCCTGGAGAGCCTCTTACTTCTTTCTCTGTTTTCTTACATTTCCGGTAGAAGTAAAATAGAGAAATAAAATGACTTTACCATTGAGATTTATTTTTTGAGTTCTCAATTGGAAAAAAATAAAAAATGCTGGCCTAGAGGGAAATATACTAGCAAACACCACACTGTATGTTTCCATTTTTTAAAAATAGGAAAGTTGGTGAAAATTCCAAAATTATGAATTGACTACAGAAACAAACTTAGGAACCTGCTTATCACTCTTTTCCACCTCCAAAATAGTTAATTTGGTGGCTTGGTGTAAATTGTAAAGTCTTACTTACACTTTAGAACCCAGTTGTATGATTCCAAACCTCAGAGTTCCTGAGCTGGGATGCTTTCACCTGAAACAATTTCTTTTGTCTCATCATGGTAATGGTAAAATCACATGTGTTAGCACTTAAGCAAGTATTTAGGTATAAAAGGTTGCCACATTTCAGTCATCTCTCCTGATCTCACTACATTCAGTTTATATATGTATAATAACTACTATAATTATTTTATTTTATATATATATATATATATATAACTAGCTAATCTATGCCGATGTATTTGCTTCTCTCTATGAAGAGAATTCTCTGTGAGCAGCTAAATAGCACACTGTGGCTCACGTTTCCAGTTTGACCTCAGACTTCCCATTACTTCAATAAGGTCATGCAGGTAACAGTTCATTTCAGCCAAGGTAAGGCTGCAGGACAGAGCCTTTCTCCAGGTAAGGAACAGCTTGGCTCAGATCCATGACCTCCCCCCCGACTGCTGCTTCCTCCTCTGCAAACTGGAAACTGCCGGAGCTGCAGATCCCAATCCAAGTGTGCACAGGCCACTTGTGACCACACCAAGGCACCCTTCATAAACTGTATGCCTTGACTTCCTGTTTTAGTCTGAGATACCTTGTAGGAAGCTCAGGGGCACCCTGTCACCTTTGGCCTAGTGAAGACTTTCCCTCCCCACATGGTAGTTTGTAATTAACCCCCCATTTGCTCCTCATCTCTCTGACCTAAAACTCAACTCACAGCAGCTGACCATGGTAAGCCTAACGGGCAACACCAGAAACATATAAATAAGTTCCCCCTTCCTACATTTTCCTCAAACCATCCAGTCCATCCACACCCCCACGGGAAAGCCCAAGACAGAGCAAGCCCACGGGCCTTGATAAGGACGTGGCCCCTCGTCCCCTCTCGCTTGTCCCCCATCTGCCCATGGAGCTCTCTGCCGCTTCCAGGCTTCCTGTCAGCTCTCATCTGCTTCTGAACCTCTCTAGGATCTGTAAGTAATGAATTTCTTTTGTTTTGTGCATTTTGATCCTTTTGGGTCTCACCTGAACAATCCCAGACCCTAGCCAACCCCACCTCCCATCAGGACTCTCTTAGAGAGTGGTTACTTGGCTCATGGTCACTCCCAAGAGACCCTCCCAAACAGAAAGAAACTAACAAAAATGACAACAGGGGGCTGGGGTTGTGGCTCAGCGGTAGAGCACTTGCCTAGCACAGGCAGGACCCAGGTTTGATTCCTCTGCACCACGTAAAAAAATAAAGGCATTGTGTTGTGTCCATCTATACCTAAAAAATAAATATTAAAAAAAAATGACAACAGACCCTCAGTCAATTGAGCATCGAAAGTGTGTGACGTTAGGCAGGATGAACTGCTGCATTTCCAGATTTTGTTAATTATTAACAGACTCACTTAAGGGGGAGTTTGTCATTTAACAAATAAATCTCTAGAACTAAAAAAAAAAATGCTTAGAAATAAACTAAATGAGCTCTTCAGAATCATTCCGTATCAAGTCACTGAGCCACCTTGCAGAGTGCCTCTTGTGCAGAGGGCAGTACAGCAGGTGGGGGTGACTGTGACCTGTGACATCAGTGCTGTTTCCTGGTTGTGCAACTTAAGCACATTTTGCTTTTGTCCTCTGTCAGTAAAGGAACCTACCTGGTAGGATTGTTGGGAGAATTAAATACAGAACTCTTAGACTGAGCCTAACACTTAATGCTTCTCCACAAAGGTTAGGATTACAGTGATCACAGCTGTGATGGTGGCTGAGCCCATGTTTTGCCCTTCAGAGATTCCTAGCCTGGTTGAGGGTGGCAGGGGAGCATGAACTCGCCTCACATGCGAGGTGGATGGGCCAGACTGAGTTCTAAAAGTTGGCTGCAGGCATCCAGAGCAGAGGTCTTTTCTAGCGTTTCATGGAGGTGGTGGCATTTGGCCCTCAGGGGTCTTTTCTCACAGAACCTTTAACAGTGTTGCAACATTAAAGAAGCTGCTTGTCTTTTAGTGCTGCTTGCTACTAGATTTTTTTCCAGTGTAAAACAGACATTGACACAAACTTGGAGAAAAGCCAAGGCCCTGGGAATCATGGCTGCAGAAAAGCATGGAGTTGACTTCTCGGGCTGGGGAGCAGGTGCTCCCAAATTGCCCAACTAGACGCCCAGATGGTGCCCATCACTGGGCAGGGTACCAGGAACAAGACCCATGAGGAAAGAAGACATCCACTGGGCCCAGACAGACAGCAGGTTTAGCCATCACCCACACTCTTCCTGGCTGGATTCATAGGCAAACCCAGTTCTCTTCCCAAATGCCCACTCTATAATTCTTAACCAACTTCCTTTCTTCTCCAGTGCTCTGTAAAGGCAGACATTTGAGCAATCAGGAAGCTTTTTGGAGGGAGTTAGAGAAATGATAATTGCTTTAACCAATTGAAAGGTAGTTTTGTAAAAGTAACCAGACATTGTCCAGGAAAATGCCGTTAGCCATGCAACCAAAGTCCCTGATCTTTGCCGTTGAGCAGGTAACGTCCAAAGACTAAAGGATCCCAAGAGCACAAATCCCATGGAGGAAAAAAAATCCCAGGCCCTGCTAGATTTCTGGTTCCTCTAGCTCTGGAGATGGCACTTACCTTAGAAACCAGTCCCCACCTGGATGACCCAGAAGCAGGAGAGTTAATTATGTGCAACACACTGTGTCAAAAAAGGAGAACTTTACATTGCCTACCTTAGATTTAGACATAAATGCTTATTGTTTCAAGTGCCTAGGATTTACAAGGATTCCTTAGTCCTTGGGTCTGTGAAGGTATCAGCAATAACGACCATCTGTTGCCCATTAGGGACCAGGTATAATACTAAGGTGTTTCACAGCCATTGTGGTTATTTTGATTCTTCATTTTTTTTCTCTTTTCTTTTCTATCCATCCATTGCTTTTTAATCCTCACAAACTCCCTGTGAGGACTTTTGTCCTTATGCCTCTGCATCTCACTGTAGAATAGGGACGGCCCCAACCTTCCAAACCCTGCCTTGACAGGCCACACCGAGGTTCTGCCCAAGCTGCACTCTGTTTTCTGTAGGATGCCTTCTCCTCCTCCTGTCCTCCTCCTGGCCTCGCTAGGCCTGACCCCCTGCAATCCTGTAACCTTCAATCACCCGCTGGGGTGCTATAGCTAAACTGCTTCCAAGCACCTCCTGAAAGGGGTTCTCTAGAGGTCTGTTTCCTGAGACTTTAGACCATGGACTTGTGAAGACACTTCAGCCTCTCAGGCTTTGAAATTCAACAAGTTTTGATCCTATCAGATCCAAGGTCCCCTTTTAAATATGAGAGAGAATTCTTGATGTATCCTTCCTACTCTCCTAGTTTCCAAAACAAAACATTACAGAAAGCCTTAACAATTGTTATAATAAGGCTATCAAACTAATCAGCAAAATTCAGAGGAGCACTGGGAACTTAAACACCATAAATGTTTGATGATGAGACTTTTCTCAAAACAATGAACAACTCTTTTTAAAACTTCAGACAGATCTGGGGATGTGGCTCAGTGGTAGAGTTCTTGCCTAACATACACAAAGTCCTGAATTTGATCACTAGTGCCTTTAATAATAGTAAAAACTTCAGACAAAACAAAGCATAATTCTCCCTTGTCTTACACATTTCTGGAAAATTTATAGCATATTTTCAGAAAGAAAAAAAAAAGGCATGGAGGTGCATGCCTGTAATCCCAACAACTCAGGATGCTAAGGCAGGAGAATCGCAGGTTGAAAGCCAGCCTCTGCAAAAGCAAGGCACTAAACAACTCAGACCCTGTCTTTAAATAAAATACACAAAAAAGGACTGGGGATGTGACTCAATGGTTGAGTGCCCCTGTGTTCAATCCCCAGTACCACCCCCACTCAAAAAAATGTAAAATGGAATTGGCCCCAGGCTCAGATAATTATAGCAGGGTTTTCAAAATGCCAGTGGATGTTACCAGGTCCTGCTAGGGGTGGGTCCTGCTACACATCTTCCTGAGCAAATGTCTAACATCCTGACCACACTCAATGCCAGCTCCACCACCACCATAGGAACAACTAAAACACTCTCCCCACAGACACCCAGAATCGCCCGAGTGGCAGTTCTGCTTTGACAGAGAACCACTGGCATAGAATGATGGACATGAGCTTTATTATCAATCCCCCCTTCCAAGTGCACAGAATCCAACAATAAGGAGCCACCATGGGACTGGCCTGGTGACCCTCTGCACACGATGGTGGCACTTCAGGACACACATAAAGCTCAGTTATGCCTCAACATTCTCTACCATGGCTGGAACTTCCTGTGAAACCTAAATTCATTTTTGCTCTTGTCATTTGTACCTGGAGGGGTAAATGATTAATCCAAAAGCAACTGTGAGGGAGGGAGGGATGGAAGGTCTCGGAAAGGTGAGTGTCAACGGGTGGAACTGCAGAAGCTCTGGGTGGAAGGGGACTTGTCACTTAGAACCAGGCAGCACAGATTGCAGATGCCTTCTCCCAGCTGATCTGCTAACAGGAAAAGTCGGGGAACAGTGAGATAACACCAACAGAAGAGGAACGCAAGAAAGCCCAGCCTTTCATCAGCATAGCCTTGATTCTCCAACTAGCTGTAAGCTGCTGTCACCTGGAAAGCGCTCAGAGGTACAAGTGGGGTTTCAAAAACATCCCCAGGTGATGCTAATGGTGTAACAGGACTGAATCACAGTCTCCCATGAGGGGCGGTGGGCAGTAAGAAAAATAAAGATGAGTTAACTATTGCCACATAGCAGCAAGTTCATGCGTGAAGTGTATTGGCTCAAGCCCTGCATGGCAGATCTCACCTGTAAACCCAGTGGCTGAGGAGCTTGAGGCAGGAGGATCTCGAGTTTGAGGTCAGCCTCAGCAAGTTAGCAGTACTCAGTCTCAAAATAAAAGAGCTGGGGATGTGGCTTGGTGGTTAAGCACCCCTAGATTCAGTCCCCAGTACCGCCCCCCCCCCAAAAAAAAGAGTATTGGCTTGGCCACTACTTTTTTTTTTTTAACTTTCCAACTGTGTGCTTTAGAAGTTGGAGTTTATAAGCAATATTTGTCCTCCTACTGGATAGTTACTTGGTTCCTTTTTCAGAGATGGGCTTGGGTTTGGACACTTCTCGTTCTGTGGGCATCTTCCAATCCTAACTAGGCTGAGAGCTTTGTGTACCAGGAGCGCATGTTTACAGTATTTAAATCTTTGGAGTTAAAACAGTTTAAGGACTTGACTTTAAGAAAGTGCAGGTGTGGCTCTTCCCTCAGCCTCTGGAAATTCTGGAATTTCCCACAACAGTTCCTAATATTTGGTTAAATGAGATGCTCCAAGTGAATTTGTTACAGAGGTGCCTGGGTAGAGAATGATGTGTTGGTGATGCACTTCACATGCTGCCTCTGGGCCTCTCTGAGGTGACATGGATGCATAAAGCAAAACTTCCCACCCCTTTCAGGAGCTTAGATGTGACATAGGGTTTGGGGACATAGTAGGGGAGTTGAGAAACAGAAGCCCATCTCCGATGACCTTGCAAGTCGAAGTTGGGAGGGTGATGTGGAAGTTCCCGGACCCTCCAGATGAGAAGTGCTGGCAGCACCAGGTCAAAACCAAGAGCCCCCAGCCCATTCCTTGCTTGGCAGAGGGCTAGGTCTTCCTGTGAGCCCCGTCCTTGCATCCTCTGTGTCTCCCTGTCTGCATCAGGTAGGTTGGTGCTGGGCATGTTGCTTCTGCTCCGTCACCAGCCCCCAGCTCTACCTCAGTTTCTCTCATCTGCCAGCTTGGTCTGCCCACCCTACAACCTCCTGTCACCCCTCAGCCATGCTGATTATGGCTGACTCTGCCATCACTGGTATCTCCTTGTTTCTGTGCCCCAGGGCCCCTTTTCAGTCCCCATCTTTGGCTTCATGATGGTTCTATATTAAACAAGCCCGTTCCTATGGACACAAGGAAATGGGGGCCCATCTTGATGCCTTCCCTAGTTGGCACTTCTCTGTGGGGTAACAAGCATAGATGATCCAGAACACGGGCAAGCCACTGTCCTGCCCTCCTCTGGGCAGAAGGCCTCGAGTCCTCGGAAGCGCATCTCCTCAACCATTTTGTTTGAGGCAGAATTAAAAGTGGACTGTGCAGTCCTTCACAGAGATTGGATTCTAAAATTACATATCAGAGAATTCTGAATGAATTAGAGCGCTCAGCTGTGTTAGATCTATGAGGAAGGCAAAGAGGTTTGTTAGATTCCCTTTCACAGCCATCTCTCACCCTGGTCTTCTGCTCCTTTCACTACAGACCAGTGGCAGTTGGGTCCCAGCCACCTCTCATCCAAGGCCCTGATCTTCTCTGGTCCAGTCCCTGGACTTTCTGAGAAGTAGTTTATTGGGGTTTTGTTTGTTTTCATCAAACATCATCTCAAAGCTATTCTGTAGGACAGTTCCTTTGCCTAGAAGTGAGAAGGCAGGAAAACTTACAGGAATAAATAGATCATGACACAGGAGTTGCAGTCAAATGTCCTTTGTCTTCACAAATGAGGAATATCACAGTGGAAGGGGTCTCACCAGATCTGGCACACCTTCCCCAACCTGGTTAAAGAATGCCCTGACCCTGACACTCCAGAGACGGGGGCCATGACTCTGTAGCTCCCTCTAAAACTCCATACAAGGGAGACACTGGGGGAGTGAAGCGAGGCAGTCCTGCCCTATGGGATGGGACCTGGTTTCTCCCTGCCTTCACAGCTCCAACCACCCTGCCTCAGTCTGCTCCTCAGACAAGTCAAACCACAGGGTGCTTCTTCCACCTGGAATATTCTCCCCGACCTCCAGCCTTACCTGACTTGTATTCTCCTCTGGTCCACTACCCCTTCAGGAAGCCTGAATGTGGGGCCCTGCTGTTGGCACCCCTCCTGCACAGCACTTAGGGAAGGCTATACAGTGACATGTAAATATTTAACAAGTACAGAAATTAAGGTCTGTAACACGTGGAGGGATCCATAGCATATCGACCTGCCCAAAACCATGAAGACCCATGCTCTTCTGTGGGGACACCAGCCAGTAGATGGGGTGTGGGGGTAGGGCAGACTGACATGGTCCCTATGGTTCGCATCATCCACTAAAATCTCTGAAGACTTGAGATTTAAGATTCCTGTAAGAAGCTACAGCCGTTTAGGAAAAGATTGTTCACCTGCTGCCACCTTGTGGTCATTTCTGGAACTTCCTCAAAGAGACTAGAGCAAGCCTTGCTCCTCACTGAAATCTCTCCACTTCCTTCACTGTAGTATTTACTGCCGCTATAAAAATACCAAATTGACGAGCTAATGCAGCTGTGGCCCTGGATGGAATTGTGAGGAAGGTGGCATTTGCCCATCCTTGCGGAACTACTCACCACCTCCATTATTCCTATTTTTTGGGGGGGGGGGGTAGTGAAATGAACAAAGACACTAAATAAATAAATAAATATTAAAAAAAAAAACTCCCTTCTAAGCACCTTAGGATTTCAGGAAAAGAACATTGAGTAGCATGTCCAGTGATGGGACCCGAGTGCTGACACTGCAGATCCAAGGTGGAATACCCTGGAAGTCAAGCCCAGTGAGGCAGCCCTCTCCTGCCGACTGGCTATTTTGCCCAGCTCACTCAGCTTGCTGTTCTTGCATTTCTAGTTGTGTAATTTCTGAAGTTAGTTTTGCTATCCATCAGGGATGAAAGAACTCAAAGCTGTAAACACCTGGGTAAAACAATAATCCACAGGAACCGAGGGTTTCTGACCCAGATAAGCTAAGCATCTATTTGTCAGTTTAGTGACAAATAGATGATGTATTTTAATCAAAATATGAATAAACATTTCCATGCAGAGCCTAGTGGTAGTGTTCCCCCTCTTAACACAAGTGTTGTGTTCTTGCTGAGCACAGTGGCACACACCTATGATCCCCATGACTCAGAAGACTGAGGAAGGAGGATTACAAGTTTGAGGCCAGCCTCAGCAACTTAGCAAGAACCTGTCTCAAAAGGGGCTGGCGTGGTTCAATAGTAGAGCACCCTTGGGTGCCATCCCCAGTGCAAAAAAAAAAAATGTCACTTGTGATTGCGTTGAATTCTGAACAGCAATAGCCTACATATCACTCAATGATGTCTGTCTCCAAAACCTCTGAGCCCCTTCCACCTACTCAAATGCTACTTTTGAAATTGATATTTTGGACTTAAGCACAAATTTATATGTATCCCCCTCACATTTCCACCTGTTACACTCAATGGAACATTCCAGGTGCATTTAAATGAAACCCAAAGCCCTTACTAGGCCACTCCAGGCTCTGCTGCTACATGTCTTACCGACGTCTCCTACTTGGCTGACTCCTATCCCACAAACTTTTTGCCTGATGAGCAAGTACAAAGACTTTACCTTCTGTATATCAATACACTCAGCTTGCGGGGTTGCCCTTATCCTCCCCCAAAGCCACGTTAGAATGGTGGAGGAGCTACGTGGAATTTTCATCTCTTGGGTGCCACTAAAAGGTGGAGAAATTCCACTTTGGCATCTTTTTGAAGCTCTGCTCTTAGTACTTCCGGCATCCTGGCTTTCACTGCATGAAAGCTGGGACTTCTCAGAGCCTGAGGCAAAACCATGATTATCAACTGTGACCAGGAAGGACAGAATTTACTATGGTGTAGGGAAAGAAAAGTCCACTGAAGTTTTCCCGAAAGCTCAGGTTAGGGAGTGGCTGAGGTGACATGGAGCTGTTCTGCCTACTGAGGCCCACCAGGGGGCGCTGCACCAAGGGCTGCAGGTTGGCCTAAGGGAAAAGAATCAACACCTGCAGAGGGTCAGAGTCCCTGAGAGAATCTGTTGCAAAGAACTGGCCCTCTCCTGAGGTCTTTACTCGGTTTTTGTCCATGCCTCCACCCTACAAGCTAAGAATCTCTGATCTTTATTTCCAAACATCCCTCACAAAGAGGGAAATAGTGGTGCAGGGTAGAGTATCTGACAGCTGTGTCCTTAGGTCCCTTCTGCTCCATGGCCTCATTAGAATGACCTAAGCAGGGCCTCCCTCAGCCTTCAAATTGATTGCACCCTAAACGTTTTCAGGATTACCTGTCCCAAGATGACCCAAATGATGAGTCACTGTCATTGTCACCTGCTTCCATATAACTGATTTTACTCTATTTGCTGACTTTGAAAGTACAGTATTTTAGATTTAATTAGAAAGAACATCTCAGCTGTATCCTAGGTCATTTCTTTTTCTTTTTTTAATTGATTTTCTTTCTTAACTACATGACAGCAGAATATATTACAATTCTTATTACACATATAGGGCACAATTTTTCATATCTCTGTATATAAACTGTTCACACCAATTCATGTCTTCATACATGTACTTTGGATAATAATGATCATCACATTCCACCATCATTTCTAACCCCATGCCCCATCTTTTCCCCTCCCATCCCTCTGCTCTATCTAGAGTTCCTCTTTCTTCCCATGCTCCCCCTCCTTACCCAAATATGATTCAGAATCCTTATATCAGAAAAAAAATTGATATTTGTTTTTTGGGGATTGGCTAACTTCACTTAGCATTATCTTCTCTAATTCCATCCATTTACCTGCAAATGCCATGATTTTATTCTCTTTTATTGCTGAGTAATATTCCATGGTGTATATATGCCATATTTTTTTTAATCCATTCATCTACTGAAGGGCATCTAGGTTGGTTCCACAGTTTAGCTATTGTGAATTGTGCTGCTATAAACATTGATGTGGCTGTGTCCCTGTAGTACGTTGTTTTTAAGTTCTTTGGGTTATAGACCAAGGAGTGGGATAGCTGGGTCAAATGGTGGTTCCATTCCCAATTTTCCAAGGAATCTCCATACTGCTTTCCATATTGGCTGCACCAATTTTCAGTCCCACCAGCAGTGTATGAGTGTACCTTTTCCCCCACATCCTCGCCAACATTTATTGTTTGTATTCTTAATAGCTGCCATTCTGACTGGAGTGAGATGAAATTTTAGAGTAGTTTTGATTTGCATTTCTCTAATTGCTAGAGATGGTGAATATTTTTTCACATATTTGTAGATTGAATGTATATTCTCTTCTGAGCCTAGGTCATTTCTCCTCTTTTAAATTCCACAAGGCTGTTTTCTTGTTTGCATAATACATAAGTTTTAGGATATGGACCTGTTTTTAAAGAATGAAAGTGCACTCCCTTCCCCCAAATTTATGATGAAATTCTAAGGAAATGATATTAGGAAGTGGGGGCTTTGGGAGGTGATTCTGTCATAGGGCAGATCCTCATGAATGGGGTTAGTGACCTGGTAAGAGACTCAGAAACCTGGGGTTTGGCTCGGTGTCGGAGTGCTTCCTAGCATGCACCAAGCTCTGGGTTTGATCCCCAACCCCACAAAAAATAAACAAACCTAGAGAGCTCATTCGTCCCTTCACCATGTGAAGACCCAACAAGGAGATGGCATCCATTCATGCACCAGGAGCAGGCCCTTGCACCAGTCTGGAATCTTGATCCTGAATCTTCTAGAACCATGAGAAATACATTCCTGTTTATAAGTCGTCTGCAGTATATTTTGTCCTAACAGTCCCAATGGACTAAGGTAACAGTGGGTGTGACACAGGCTTCTGTAGACGTGGGAAAAGCCCATACAACTCTAAGGCACAATATTTTTAAATTGTCTCTCTTCATATAAATTAGCTTTTGAGTCTCATTTTTCTGATTTGTAACACACATAAAAGTACACAAAGTAGAAGTTTGTGATTAAATTTTTACAAAGTAAACTTACCTGGGGTGACTCCCATCCAATTCAAGAAAGAAAAAAACCAGGTGCTCTTCAGGCCACCTCCCAGATGTAACCCCACCAGGTATCTGATTTTATTATAACTGACTCTAACCATATTTCGACCTGATTTTCACCTTTATGCAAATAAAGTAATCAAATATAATTTATGATGCTTTTTTCACGTAGGGTTATGAGTGGCCCAAAGTACTGCTCCTATTGGTAGTTTGTTCTTGTGACTATATAGAGTTTCTGTGGACAAAAAGTCACCATCTATTTTGTTAACTGGAACTTGGGTTATTCTTGGTTTGACGCTACTGCTGATTTCTTTGACACCATATGTATATTTGGTGCACGTGTAGGTACATTTTTGCTGGGTCTGTAGTTAGGTGGGAACTTGCCAGGCCATAGAGGTTTCCAAAAAGCAGCCCCAATTTACAGCCCCAGCTACTCAGCTCACCAGCAGCTCTCTTTGATTCTGGTCGTGTTGATGGTCGTGTTGCTCATGGGAGGCATTTGGTTTGCTTCCTTGTCTACTTTTTATTAATTATATTTTATTGGTGAAAGACATGACCACAAACTTAGTGGCTTAAATCAAAGAGTTCCTATCAATGGATCACTAGCCCAGCTGGCTTAGCAGAGTTGTCTGCTTTGGGAGTTCCCAGAAGGCCACAGATGAGCTGTCAGCAGGCACTAGGGTGGGATCTGCTCCTAAGCTCAAGTGCTTGTTGGCAGGGTTCTGTTTTTGCCACGGTCACCTTGAGTTCCTAGGCATAAAATTGGTCACAGTATTCTCATACTGTCCTTTTCATATCTATATAATCCACAGTCATATCGACTTCCTCATTTCTGATATTATAACTTCTCTCTCCCACCCCTACTACCAAATAGAATGGGCAGTAGCAGTTTTCTCTGTAGGGCCTGCTGTCAGGGTTAAAGCTTGCAATATTTAACCAATCCAGGTATGGTTTGCTGTTGTATTTCCTTGTAAAATCATCTTGATTATATTCTATTAGCAGATTATATTCTATTCCTAGTGTGGTCAGAGCTTTCTTCTTCCCCCTAATAAATGGTATTGAATTTTTTAAAATGCTTTTCTCTCACCTACTGAGATGACCACCTGTTTTTCTCCACTTTTATTCTGTTAATGTGGTTAATGACATTGATTAGGTAATTATTATTAATATGGTACTTTGGTAATCTGCATAGAGCATAGTGGCTGAGAGCACAGGGCTCCAGTGAGGAGCAGCTGTGTGTGTGTGTGTGTGTGTGTGTGTGTGTGTGTGTGTGCACGCGCGCGCGCGCGTGAGAGAGAGAATTTCTTTTTAGTTATACATGATAATAGAATTCATTTTGATATAATTATACAAGAATGGAATAGAGCTCATTCTACTTAGGATCCCAGTCTTATGAATGCACGTGGGGGTGGGATGCACTGTGGTGTATTCCTATGTGTACATAGGAAAATTATGCCAGATTCATTTCACTGTCTTTCCTTTTCCTATCCCCCTTTCATTCCTTTTTATCTAATCTGAATTTCTAGTCTTCCCCTGCCCCCATTGTGGGTTAACTTCCATTATTACCCTAGATAAGGAGCAGAGGAATGGAGAAAGGTGGCTGAGGGAGACAGGTAGGTGGTGGGTGAGATGATGTTGGAGTGTGGCTCTGAAGTCGGGAGGAGCCGTGCCCAGGTCATACAGAGGCTTTTAGAACCTGAGAACCAGCAAAGAGGCTAAGTCAAGGCAGAACCCAAGCCACGGTGGAAAAGCAAGTGTCATCAGAGGGGAAAGCTTTGTGGGACAAAAGGAGAGCCAAGTGCCCTAGAATGGAGTGGCTGAGTGAAACTCTGGGCTCAATTCTAATCTTCACAGACTTGGCCTCTTCCGTTTTCTCTGTGAAGAAAATCTGTGTGCACCAAGCTATTGTTTGAATTTCAAATAAGAATCAAGGTCTGGTATGTTCAGTTTGATGCTACCTCTCTAGGGGGAATTTGGATTGCAGAATTGGGAATTTTCTGCAGAAAATGGAATTTTAAATATATCTGGGCATTTTTTCTTGAGGTAATTTTATTTCTCAGACTTTACTCTGGATTTACCTTTCCTATGAAAAACTAACATTGCTTATGAAAATAGTCCAACATTAGTGATTAAAAAAACTATTTAATTTACATATGAAAAAACGTAAATATTTAATTGAAGCTTTGTGTGTTTTCTTCTTGATGTCCTTGCCCAGTAAACTCTCTCATTTTAGAAAAATCTTCGTTTTTAGTGTTATGTCACATCTAAACCCTCAAGTGCATAGATTTTATTCAGATAAATAATACTAAGCTGATGTTTATAACTACTTTTATGTTCTTAATCTATCATAAAGGAGTAGATATTTCTAAATAAATAAGATCTAAAATTCTGCATTACAGAGATAAAAACTGGACCTCCTCCGGAGTGAACCTGACAGATTTTAATGCCATCACAGGCTTTGGAGAATGCGTGAGGGGGGCCCTGGCTAGGGTGGAATTCTCAGATCTGTTGTTCAATCTGGGCAGGTGGCTGAGCATCTCTGTGCCTAAGCTTCCTCATCTGTAAGATTGTGCATTATACTTTTATGTAACCTAGGGCTAAGGGTAGCTACATGTAACAGAAAACCCAAAGCAATAATGGCTTAAACAAAAGAGGGGTCTATTTCTCTCACATTCAAGCAGCTCAGGTCGATTGTGCAGGGCTGGTGTCCATGGTATCATGTCCTCTCTGTCCACTGCAAGGCAAGGTTATTTTATGGTTCTAGAGGTTCCAGGTTGCATTCAATCCATGGAAAGAGGTAGAAACTCAGGCCTCCTGCCTTTCAAGATACTGGCCTGAAAGTTGCATAAAACACTTGCAGAAGATGGGCAAGAACTTAGACTCTCTTGGCTAGGCGTGGCGGCATAACTGAGAAGTGCAGTCTTTAAGAACGGTGCTGGGAAATAACCAGGGCTCTGTGCCACAAATGTGCTTCACTAGGGCAATTGTGAGAACTCAAGGGGATAATGTGCATGAAAAGCTTAGAATGGTTCTTAGTACTCTAAATATACTCACCTCAAGTTTAGCTGCTATCCTCCAACAGGAAGTGGTAGAAAACATCAGTTTGGCATCAAGGAAGCAGATGTGTCAAAAGAATGTCCATCTCCATTGTCCTTTCCTATTCTTACCCCTGACTGGACACAGACTGGAACTGGGTAGAGTCTCTCTGGTCAAGGAGATTTCAATCATGGCAGGAGTCAGGATAGTATTTTGGGGCTTCAAGTGAAGAATGTAACATCAATGTGAAGTGAGCCCAGGCAGGAGGGTGAGGCAGGTCCATGGGGCTGAGCAAACTGGAAGCACATGCAGGTTCTCTAAGGATGTCTGCTGCCTGTCACTACCCTTGGGAGTGTGGCACTAGCACTGTCAGACCTTCGAGTTTTTTAAATGGTTAGATTTCTATGGGACATCCTTTTGTTCATCTTGAATTGTGTCTTATGGCCATAAGCAAGTAATCGGTCCATAAAGACCACATGAGATAGAAATGAGGAAGGGGGCACACTGGAAATAGCCATCAGAAGCCAAGTGTGGTGGCTCATGCCTATAATCCCAGAAAGTCGGGAGGCTGAGACAGGAGGATTACAAGTTCAAATCCAGCCTCAGCAACTTAGCGAAGCCCTAATCAACTTAGCCCGCATCTCAACTACTAAAAAAAGCTGGGGATGTGGATCAGTGGCAAAGCATCCCTGGGTTCAGTACTACCCTACCTCACTACCCCTCCCAAAAAAGCCATCACCAGATATAGCCGGAGGACATGTATATAAAATGGAACATGGCAAGGTTACACAGGGAATGACATCTAGGGTGGAGCTTATCAAGTTGTGTTGCAGTGACCTTCAGTCTACAACCCCTTCCAGGGACCAAGGAAGGAAAGAATGCTTAAGCTACACTTATATGACTTAAGAGTTGTGTTTGCATGGTGTCGGCTCAAATGGGCTGAGGAGGGGAAACAATATGATTTTCTAATATTTAAAATGTTGCTGAGTGTGGCGGTGTGCCGCAGTCTGGCTGGGCGCAAATCACGAGCCACTGAAGCAGGAACAAACTTTATTTTTAACTGCAGGAAAAACCTCACACAGGCTCCTGGGGAATCCTCCCGAAAAGCCACTAGGCTCCTGCAGGAAACCCCCAGCCGGAAATAGCTCCCCGGGAAATCCCTCCTCCTGCACATCGCCAACCAATGGGAACGCCAGGGGAATCCCGTGAGAACTCAAAATAGCGCAAGAAGTCCAAAAATAGCAAGAGAACGCAAAAGTAGTGGCAGAGGCAGATAATGCCTCACCTGTCAATCAATACTGTTGGCAAAATGCCCAGGAGCCATACAGACTCGGCTGTGGCTCTCAGCAGCGGTGCATGCCTGTAATTCCAGTGGCTTGGGAGATATAGGCAGGAGGATCTCGAGTTCAAGGCCAGCCTTAAGGCCCTAACCAATTTAGCAAGAACCTGTCTCAAAAATAAAAAGGGCTGGTGGTGTAACTCAGTGGTAAAGCGGCCCTGGGTTAAATCCCTGGTACCAAAACAAAAAAACCACACACACACACACACACACACACACACACACACAATCATCTCTCTTAAAAACATAATACAGCACTCATTAGGGGAAAAAAAAAAGTCACATAACCATTTCCATGGTTGGTTCACATGAAGCTAACTGTTTTTTGAGTTTTTGTTCTGTTTTCTAACCACCCTCCATGAGAAATCTATAAGCATAAGGAGATTATTTTGCTCATTTCTGCTTTGAGAATAAATCTCTGTCTAAATGAGTCAATTGTGGGAAGGAGAAATGTCTGTCAATCAATAAGAATCAACTGTTGTGAACCACTAAAGTCTATAATCAAAGCCCAGACTCACCCCATTACTTCATAGCTAAACAGTGCTCTGGGATGTACTTAGACTTTCAGAACAGGTTGCTTATGGGAAGTGGAGAAGAAATGGATATTTCTCTTCCTAAGAATTCATGAGGAGGACATATTTGGAATGTTATTAAAAAGATCAACACAGTGTAAGAGGAATATTATTAGGCTTCTTCAACTTGTTTATTTTGGCCCAAACAAAATAGAGATAATGAACAAGTGACAAATTTAGAACTCTTTGTTTGCTTGAAAAGTGAAATGGAGATTGATTTTTTTTTTTTTTTTTGGTCAGTGATAAAATCTAAAAATACCAATGCTTATTGTCCATTAACAGTTTCTTGGTGACAGGGGTTAATCACAGAAGGTGAAATATGCAATCACCAGATTTGCAGTGATTCTGGTGAGGTTCTTGATAGCCTTTTATTTTCTGACTCTTAAGATAAAGGCTCCTTTTTAAAAACACTCTGAAAACTGTGAATCTTATGCTGACTTCCAAAGTCACAGTGTAAATGGACATGGAATGTTTACGATTTCTCCTCTCCCTTAATCTTCAAATTGCCTTTGGGTATTGTCAAACATGGAAGAGGATATACATATGATTTCAGTATGTCAAAATGAACCACATAGGACTAGGATTGTAGCTCAGTTGGTAGAGCATTCGACTTGCATGTGAGAGGCACTAGGTTCAATCCTCAGCACCACATAAAAACAAATATATAAAATAAAGGTATTGTGTCCAATTACAACTAAAAATTTTATTTAAATGAACCATATACACCATAACAAACATTTACTTTTCTAGATAAACTATGATGTAAAATTATAAGTCTACTGTTCTTGTATGACTAGAGACCTAACACATGCTTTGAGAAAATGGATCATCGTTGTTAAGAGTAACTGGAAACAGATCAAGAATCAGATCTGCTAAAACTGAATTGGAAATCATCGGATCCAAAATATAATAACAGGAAACACATTGAGACCGAGATTGTCATTTCCTTTAGTGTATATGTGAGGACACTGAGAAAAGGAGAAGTTGGAGAGCTTGTCCAAACCCACCTACTTCATAAATGGCCGAGTCTAGATTTGAAGCCAGAACAGTGGTCTAGTTCTAGAAGTCATGATAATATAAATGTGTTTTATATTTTTCAGAAATAGGGTCTAAAATATGATGTAAATAACATCTCAAAATTGAGTTGTCTTTAAAAACAAACAGAACTTCTACAAATGAGATACATGAAATTTAAAATTTACAGATTAGACATATCTGGAAGCAAAAGAGACACTTGGAAAATAACTGAAAAACTTAGCATATAGCACAGAAAAATGAGAAGTCAAATATGAACAATGGAGTAAGGAATGTAGAGGGTACAGTAAGTAAATTTAGCATTGTTTAATAGGAGCTCTTAAGAGAAATGATAGAATGGAAGAGTATGGCTGAGAAGTTTCCCAGAATTGATAAGATACCAACCCTGTTTTATAAGGCCAAATAAATCCTAAGGCAATAAAAAGCAATTCATACCTAGACACACTGGAGCAAAGCCTCAGAACACCAAACAGAGACAATATTGAAACCCTCTGAGAACTTAAGATGATTTACACAGACTGAGGATTGATAGCAACACCAAAATCGAGAGACTATATTAGCAACTCCAAATATTGCTATCAACCTATAATTGTGTATCTGGCAACATGCTTTTTTAAGAGAAAGAACAAAATAATACTCTAATAAAATCTGAGAACAACTCTCTGCACATGAACTTTCTTTAAAATTTTTTATTCTTTTTAGTATACATGACAGTAGAGTGCATTTTGACATATCATACATACATGGAGTATAACCTCCCATTCTTGAGGTTTTACATGATGTGGAAGTTCACTGGTCAAATATTCACACATGAACATAGGAAAGTCGTGTCCAGTTCCTTTCATTCCCTTTGTCTAATCCAATGAACTTCTGTTCTTCCCTCCTCCCATCTTATTGTGTGTTAGCATCCACATATCTGAGAACATTTGGCCTTTAGTTTTTTGGGAATGGCTTATTTAACCAGCATGACAGTCTCCATGATCTTCTGAAGGACAAATTCAGGTGGAATGTAAATGGTCCTAGAAGGTAGCTCCGGAATACAAGAAGGAGCATGATTACTTAACGTAGCATCTATGTGAGCAAATCTAACCATCGACCTGACCTTGACTCAAAGAACATACTGCCCAATTCATGGAGTAAAAAATAAAAATAAAATTCTGAAAAGTGTTACTGTATGGGTTGGAAGAACAAGGGAAATTAAAGGTATGCTTAGATCTTTGTATTACTTGAGAAAAAGTTTTTGATTAACTTGAAATTTGCTTAATATGCATATTAAAGTTTCTAGAATATCCACAGAAAGGGTAGAAATTAAGCACAGAAAAATGGAAAGAAGAAGACTATATCAGTCAATCCAAATTAAATAAGTATGAAAAGGGAAAAATAGACAATTCAACAGCTAATAATTACTCATTTATTTCTGTGTATCATTGGAAAAAGACTAATGGAAGTTCATCAGATGGATTTAAAAACAAAACAAAGCTTTCATGTTGCCATGTGGCATTTATAAAGGCAACTGAATAGATACCAGGGAAGGCTAAAGATTTAAACATGGGAAAAATACAGCAAGGGTGGGAAATATACAAATCAAAACAAGTCTAAAATATTTAAATTAATATAAGACAAAATACCAAATAGACTAAGTTAAAATAGAGATGAAAAGAATTACTAGAAAATGATAAAAGTTTAGCCATTATGTAATCACAAGAGGCAGGAAGTTATAGCAATGCTAAACTTGGGGAAAAAAACAAGCAAACAATAGCAAACTGAAAAATCCATCATCCTAGGGGGCAGCCTCCAAAGTAATTTCAAAAATCAGAAAGGGTATAAGTTTAAGATTGCAATGGAAATAGTAGGATGGCGAGTGTCTTGTAGCTGAAGAACATACTTTTCCAAACAGAATATCCATTAAAACAGATTAGATACTAACCTCAACCAACTGCCAAGAACTAAGGTCACATAGATGGCATAATCTATCACAAAAGTTTAGGAAACATTGCAAAAACATATACCAGAATATCTTTGGAAAATTTAAAGCATCCCTCTAAACACATGTGTCAAGAAGAAATCACAATGGGAACATAAAAAATACTTAGGATTAAAACTTGTTTTGATGAAATTTATACTCTTTAGAGGGAAATGCATGATCCAAATTCTATTAGAAAACAAGAAAGCCTGAAAATCTTACTCAGCTTAAGCACCCAAGTTAAGAAATTAAAAAGACAATACCCCTAATGGAAAGAAAAAAAATTAAAGGCAATATCATATTGAACTATACAATTCATGTGGGAGCTCATAAGAACTAGAATATCCTAGATTAGAGGAAATGGAGGAAAAGAGTTCCAAGATTTATAAAGTATGTTGTAGGGCCAGAAGATTAGACAAATGGAATAGAATATTGAGCCCCAAGAAGTCCAGCATGTATTAGGAAAGTGACGTATGGCAGAGGTGACATTACAAGTCAGTGGGAAAACAGGGCACATTCAGTACATAGATCCCCATTTCACATGCAAACAAAAAAACAAACAAAACCCCACTGTCACCTGGACCAAGAGCCTTTACTTGAAAAAATGTCCAATGTTGGCTAATGTCATGGTTTGAGTGTGTACCCCAGATGTTCCAGGTACTGGAGTCTTGATACTTAGTGTTGAGGTAGGGGCACCTCCCTCAAGAAGTGATTAATTCTGGTCTCAAGGAGTGAATTCTTGGGAGAAGGGGTTGATATAAAGCGAAGCTACCCCATGTGTTTGGCCTTTTCTGAGGGGCTGGTTCCCTCTCCACTTCTCTGCCATGTTATAATGGACAGTGGAGCCCTCCAGGTACCAGGATGCTGGTACCAAGTTTATGGGTCTCCAGGACTGAGAGCTAGATAGAACCCTGTATAATGTACTCAGACGACTCGGCTATATTGCTATAACAACACAATGCAAACCAACAGATGATGAAGTATATGGTCACCCTATTTTTGTATGATTTTTTCCTCAATCTAGGCTTTCAAAATGACTCCTATTCATTCAATTAATATTTTCTGTGGGCCTACTATGTTCCTGCCATTGTTCTAAGCATTTGAATACAACAGACAGTAAACCCGAAAGACCAAGACCTCCACCCTTGTGGGGCTCCCATTCCCGTTGATAGCTAACATCTGTGGCACTTATGTAGCAGGCAGTCTCTAAGTCTTGACATGACTTATTTAATCCTTGATAAGAGCTATAATTTGATAAGAGCCAGAATTTCAAGTTGGTTTGTTAGCACCCTGGCGCCCAAATCCTTGCTGTTATATAATCTATGTATGTGGTCTCTTTAGCCCTGTTATCTTGGTGAAAGGTGTACTGTAAGATGCTTGCTAAAATATGTATGATGACTTCCATGGAGTGGAATAAATTCTAAAAATCTAAAATGGGACTGGAGGTGTAGCACCCATCCCTGGGGGAATTTAGAGAATCGCTCCTCAAAGCATTTCCTGTGTTGTGTTGTTCAGACGATTTCTCAGAGAAAGGCTGAAAAGATGATTTATAGTGGCCAGAACAGTACTTAAGGAAAGCATTACTGAGGTGGAATTCTTCCTGTGAATCTGCCCTTTCTTCCTAAAAATGCTAATATTTGTATGTTAGTTACTGTCAGAAATGAAATTTTTTTTAAGTATCATGAAGAAAATTATCTCCCATAGCTAGAGAGCCCTCATAGACTAAAGGCATAGACTAGTTTCTAGGTACACTTGAATTTGCCAGTTTCTTCGAGTGTACAGTTGTGGCGATCCTCCAAGTGTGCTTCCTGAAGTGCTTTGGTAATGTTTGTACTAGAAGTAAGGAGCAGAGGTCCTGGGGCTTCTGGACATAGCATCAGCTCATGAGAACAGAATTTTCGAGAGCCCACATAGATTTTATTTCCAAAACCCACTATTTTCTTTCAGTTCAACAATCATAAACTGGATAGAACCATAACCAAGGGCAATTCACTATGGCACATGCCACCAAATTGTGATGTTTTGGATGTGGAAGATCTCAGTTGGTGCTGCCCAGGGAGGTTAGGCTCAGTTTTCAAGTCAATTTGGTTCATTTTTAAACAGAATTGGTTTGAACTCCCTAGCTCACCTGGAGATAAAATCCACCTAAGATTTTTCCATTCTTCCACATTAAGAGGTTAGAATGCTTAAAATGGAAAAGATAAGATTTGGTAAACATCATAAAGGTCTTCAAATGTTTGCTGGGTTATTCTCAAGAAAATATGGGTTGACTTTATTGACCACTGACTTTATATGTTTAAAAATCCACCATGAAACAATACCATTTCAACATTATCCAAGAAATCTATAGAGAGAGCACCATATCATAGTGTAGACGTCTGAGGCATAGTGACAGTACCTATGGGGTAAAACCCTACTTCAAAATCTAAAGCCAACTAATCTATTGAACTTCAAAGGAGCATATGAGCATGTTGGTTGGTTGGTTTTGCTTTATTGTTAGATTTTCAGATTTTCAGGTTTAATTCTTTAAACCTTTCAAGACATATTTTGAGGATTTTTTTTTTAAATAGTTCTTTTTAGGTATACATGTCGACAGAGTATATTTGACATATTCTACATATGTGGAGTACAACGTATTAGGATCCCATTCTTGTGGTTGAACATGTCAAGTTTCACTATTAGTGTATTCATATATTAACATAGGAAAGTTATGTCCGTTTCATTCTACTGTCTTTCCTATTCCCATTTGCCTTCCTTTCCCTTCGTTCCCCTTAGTCTAATCCAATGAACATCAACCCCCTCTCAGTTGTGTGTTAGCATCTGCATATCAGAAAGAACATTTGTCTTTTATTTGTGGGGGGGTAGCTTATTTCGCTTAGCATGATAGTCTCTAGATCCACCCATTTACTGGCAAAAATAATTCTTCATGGCTGAGTAATATTCCATTGAAAATACATTTTCTTTATCCATTCCTCTGATGAAGGCCACCTAAGTTGGATTCATGGCTACTGTGAATTGAGCTGCCATAAACATTGATATGGCTGCATCACTGTAGTATGCTGATTTTAACTCCTTTGGGTATATACTGAGGAACAGGATAACTGGGTTAAGTGGTGGTTCCATTCCAAGTTTCCTGAGTAATCTCCATACTGCTTTCCATAGTGTTTGCAGTTCCACCAACAATGTATAAGCGCATCTTTTTCCTCCACATCATCGTTAATCTTTATCATTACTTGTGTTCTTTTTTTTTTTTTAAAGAAGTGGCCTGTGTAATGTTGCAACTGGTAGCTGTAGATGGACACACTACCTTTATTTTGTTTATTTATTTTTATGTGGTGCTGAGGATTGAATCTAGGGCCTCACATGAGCTAGGCAAGCACTCTACCACTGAACTACAACCCCAGCCCTCATTACTTGTATTCTTGATAATTGCCATTCTGATGGAGTGAGGTGGAATCTCAGTGAAGTTTTAACTTGCATTACTCTGATTGCTAGAGATGTTGAACATTTTTTCATATATTTGGACCTTTGTATTTCTTCTTTTGTGAAGTGTCTGATCAGTTTGTCCATTTCCTGATTAGGTTATTTGGATTTTTGTTGTTGTTTTTGGTGTTTTTTGAGTTCTTTATATATTTTGGAAATTAATATTCTATCTGAAGTGTAGGTGGCAAAGATTTTCTCTGATTCTGTAGGCTCTTTCTTCATGGTCTTGTTTCCTTTTCTGTGAAGAAACTTTTTAGTTTGATATCCTATTTATTGATTTTAAAAAATTTTAGTTGTAGATGGACACAATATCTTTATTATTTATTTACTTTTTTATTTTTGGTGGTGCTTAGAAGAACCCAGTGCCTCAAATGTACAAGACAAGTGCTCTACCACTGAGCCACAACCCCAGTTCCCATTTATTGATTCTTGCTTTTACTTCTTGTGCTTTAGGAGTCTTGTTGAGGAAGTCAGTTCCTAAGCCAACATGATAGAAAGTCAGGACTACATTTTTTTCCTAGTAGGCACAAGGTCTGTGGTCTAATGCCTAGGTCCTTGATCCATTTTAACTTGAGTTTTGTGCAGGGTGAGAGACAGGAGTTCAATTTTATTCTACTACATATGGATTTCCAGTTTTCTGAACACCATTTGTTGAAGAAGCTATCTTTTCTCCAATGTATGTTTATGGTACCTTTGTTGTCTAATATAACTGTATTTATGTGGGTTTGTCTCTGAGTCTTCTATTTTATACCATTGGTCTTCATGCCTGTTTTTGGTACCAACACCATATTTTTTTTTTGGTGGTGCTAAGGATTGGACCCAAGGCCTTGTGCATGTAAGGCAAGCACTCCACTAACTGAGCTATATCCCCAGCCCCAACACTTGGTATGTGATGCCTCTTGCTTTGCTTTTCTCACTGAGGATTGCTTTGGTTATTGTGGTCCTCTTCTTTTTCCAAATGAATTTCATGTCTGCTTTTTCTATTTCTATGAAAAACATCATTGGAATTTTAATAGAAATTGCTTCAAATCTGCATAGCACTTTTGGTGGTATGACCATTTTGACAATGTTAATTCTGTCTATCCAAGAACATGAGAAATCTTTTCATCTTCTAAGGTATTCCTCAATTTCTTTCTTTTGTAGAGAACTTTCACCTCTTGTTAGATTGATTCCCAAGTGTCTTTTCGTTGTTGTTGTTGTTGGAGGCTATTGTGAATGGGATAGTTTCCCTAATTTATCTTTCAGCCGATTCATCATTGGTGTATACGAACGCAATTGATTTATGGGTGTTAGTTTTATATCTTCTTTGCTAAATTTGTTTATGAATTCTAGATGTTTTCTGGTGGAGTTGTTATCTTTTAACTATAAAATCAAGGACAGTTTTGTTTTTTTTATAGCTCTATAAGCAAGCTTTTCTAGAACTCAGTGTGTCAATACGCTTTTCAACTGCTAAACCTCTGGTTCTTATTATCCTCTTTTTGTAATTGCTTTGGGTCAGAAAGGTTTGGACATATCCTATGTCTCAGTCCCATGGCTGGACAAATTTAAGAAACAATTTTTTTTTTTCTGCTTTGTACTTTACTCTCACCTAAAATGCTATTCTGAAGTCTGGGTAACAGTTGTGCTCCTAGTGCCACACTCCTCTTCCTGAGATTGCTGTATTACAACCAGCTCTTCCTGTTCTGTTAAAGCTGCTTACTAGGATAGAGTCTCTTCAGCTTGCTGCAGTGAAGTGTCAAGTAAGGACCTTTTATTTTCTTGCATAATAACTCATGGATCCAAACTTTTGGAACATAGAATGTATCAATTTTCATGGGGGTTCAGGGCTGCCATTCTACTTCACATTATTTGCAAAGTAAATTCCAGACACGTGAAAACCATTCTTGAAGACTTGTAGAAAACAAATATAACTCATGCCTGTGATTATGGAAGTACTTCTAAGTGGGTCTGAATATACACTTAAATACATCTGGTTAAGTTAATAAAAAAAAAAACTTTGGAAAGAACTACCTCAAAGATGCAAGGGTTAGGGGGTGAACCTACATTGAAGACAAAGTATTTGCAATCAGGATTAACATCCAGAGAACTTGTTTGGAAAAAAAAAACACAGGAAAATGATGAGAGATGAATATGCTTGACACAGGAAAACTGGAACTGTCAATAAACATGTGAAAAATGCCATCGCTTAGTCATGTAGGAAATGCACACCAGTGGGGGATCATCTCAGTTCCATTGTTACAAACAAAAAACTTCCAAACCCTGACAAAGCCTAATATGTTCAGGGTGTCCCCTGATGAGGATCCTTACATGGCAGCGTATAGTGGATGGTGAACTGGTACAACCTAAGAGATGGATTTGGCAAAAACCTAATAAATTTGAAAATGTCTGTCCCTTACAACCCAGAAGCTCGAAGACACTGTGTGTGCACAATGAGATAAGCACAAAAAGACCACATTGATGACCACGGTCATCCCCAAGAGAAAAATCAGACCATAAACTGATCAATATATATCAATAAGGACAGGTCTCAACATTGTGGAGTGAAAAGAGCAAGCCACAGCTCTAACTTCTATGAGATAATTTACATGAACTAAAAACATCAATAACTATGGTCACATAATTATAAAATGTGGACTAGAGAGAGAGGTTCACAATAGGGCTGTCTATTGGGAGGAGAAGTAGGAAATATTCCTGGAAAGGGTAAGAAAATGGGGTAAAGCTATCACAAATATCTACTTCACTGCATAAGATCTGATGCAAGTATTACAAAATGTTAACATTGTGGGTGATGTAACAGTCCCTTTTTTCCCCAAAGAGATGGTAATATGGTTAGAGGACTCTAATACTATAGCCTACAGAAGAATCCTAGAATGGAAGATTGGAAATTACTTTAGGATCATCCATTTTTTAAAAAGATATTTTTAGTTGTAGATGGACATAATATCTTTATGTGATACTGAGGATCAAACCCAGGGCATCACACCTGCAAGGCAAGTGCTCTACCACTAAGCTACAGCCTCAGCCCCTAGGATCAACCGTTTTAATTCAGTGGTTCTTATACATCAGAGAACTGTGTCCCAGAGAAGTGAAGTGACTTGCCTAAAGTTACATGGTTGGCTAGTAGCAAGGTCAGGGCTGTCATCTGGAATCATCACCATTGGGTGTGGCATTAGAGAGAGTTGAGGTTAGGGTTCAAGAATGCACATGACCTTATGAAAAATCAAGGAATGTGAGTTTTTAATATCTCCATATATTTTCATCTGTCAACTTCAGAGGCCAGAAACTCCACCTCGGCATCAATGTTTCAATCAATGAACCCTAAACAAATACTGTGTCCTATCTTGCAGTAAAGCAGCAGGTACTTTATAAAATACCTCTTAAATTTGAGCAAAAAATCCTCAAAGCATTTTTATTAAAAAGTCAATAAGTCCCCCACTCCCTTTATCTACTTCGTTACCTGAGGTCAACCAAAAACATTAATGGAAAGCTTCTGAAATAACTCATTAGTTAAATTGCTGTTCTGAGTAGCATAAGATATTGTGCCATTCCTCTCCATTCCACCTGGATCACAAAACAAGCCCCTGTGTGTATCCAGGCTGTACACATATGCTGCCTGCCCCTTGGCAGTTGGGCAAAAGATAACGTTTGTGTAACTTTCATTATAGCTATCATTATATTATTCTACTTTATGATCATTTATTGTTGAGCCTCTTACTGTGCTTAATTTAAACTTTATCATAAGTATGTATATAAAAAATATAATATGATAATGTGTTGCTTAAGAACCAGGATATGTTCTGAGAAATGTTAGGTGACTTTATCAGGTGAATGCCATGGATACAATCCTAGATGGTAAAGGTCAATCAAAGCTGCTTGATGCAATGAAGAGATGTGGTAAACTTGAGATGTAGGAGACCACTGCTGGCATAACTTGGTGCCAGTGTAGTGTTTCATAGTAAAATTTTTATAGGAGTAAATTAAAAAATGAATAAAAGTCTAGGAAGTATATAAAAAGTTAACACAAATATGTGCCACACATATTTGTATGCTGTACTTTCATATGGCAAGCACTACAGGATTGTTCATACCAGCATCACCACAAACACATAAGATTTCACACTACAGCTTTATGATGGCTATGATGTCACTAGACTATAGGAATTGTCCTGCTCGATTATACTCTTAAGGGACTACCATTGTACAGTGGTCCCACTGTTCACCCAAATTCCATGGTGGCATCTGACCATGTACGTGATTTAACCAGGTACTAACCTCATTTTTCAGGTATCCACTGCAGGTCTTGGAATCTCTCTCTCTATCCAATAAGGGGACCCGCTATAAAGGCAAAAATGAAAAACACTATGAGATGAACCTATTCTAAACATTAGTGTTACTGAGGTGAGACTAGAATTTAAATGGACTGAGGGTACTCAGTTTGAATAACTGTAAATCATGAATTATTCATGTAAAATCAGGTTACTTAAAGCCAACAATCTTCTGGCTGAGTGCTTTTAGAAAAACCATTATTTAAAAATTTACTAAAAACAGTAATTATAGTAGTACATATTCCTTTATTAGAATAAATTTCATCTTGGAGGCTTGAGTATGACAGAAGTATCAAAATTTCCACAGAACTACATTATGTCCCACATATTTGTGATTCTCCTGCCTGACATTCTTGTAGATATTAATTTTTTAAAAAATCTACTTATAATGATCTGAGTTTAGGGGATACCTATTTTCAACATGAAGCTAAGTAACCCTTATCTAAAATGCTTGGGACCAGAAGAAATATTCCAAACTGAGTTTCTCAAATTTTGGAAAATTCACATAGATATTACTGGCTAAGCATCCCTAATCCAAAATGCTATAAAATCAAACTCTTGAGCATCATGTCACTGTTTAAAAAAAAAAAAATTGTGTTTCAGACCTCTTTGGATTTTTTTGGGTTTTGAACTCCTGGATTGGGACTAGATGCTGCTATAAGAGATCAGCCCTGAAAATATAAGCACAAAAAGACTGGAAATTAAAGAATGAAAAAAAACCCAAATTACATAAACACTAGCTATATTGGATCTTTGGTAGAGATAACAAGGAATATTCCATGTTCAGAAAGTTAATCCACATGAAGACAGATATAACAATTCTTAAATTCACTTTTTTTTTCCTTATATATTTTGAAGTTAGGTTACTAACAGACAAAAATGAGAGACAAATCTACAATCATGAGACTTGGGAGATATGAAAAACATGATTAATGAATTTGATCTAATCAATCTAACGTAGACCCCGATGATGACACAATACATATTCTTTCCATGTAGATATGGAGCATTTCTCAAAACTGATCATATACTGGATCAAAACTAATGTCTCAATTTCAAATGCCTGAAAACAATATTAATATGTTCAGTGACCAAGTAGCATCATGCTAGTCATTAATGTAATTAGAAAGCCTTTAAATGTATGGAAATTAAACATACATCCCAGTAATTCAGAAAATCAGAATGGAGACTAGAAAATGTTTTAAAATTAATAAAATACAGTATACAGCCTAAAATACAGATAGTAGAAAATGGGACTAGAAAACCAACAACCTCAGGCTGGGGATGTGGCTCAAGTGGTAGCGCGCTTGCCTGCCATGCGTGCGGCCCAGGTTCGATCCTCAGCACCACATACAAAGATGTTGTGCCCGCCAAAAACTAAAAAATAAATATTAAAACTCTCTCTTTAAAAAAAAAAAAGAAGAAAGAAAAAAGAAAACCAACAACCTAAGCAATCATCATCTCAGGAAGTTAAAAAATGCACAGCCAACAAAATCCAAACAGATAAGTATACTACACATAGGAGCAGAATGAATGAAATATAATTGAGCCTGCATCTAACTTTTCAAATGTATGGAAGTTTTTTTAAAAAATAAATATTTATTTTTTAGTTGTAGTTGGACACAATATTTCTATTTATTTTTTTGTGGTGTTGAAGATCAAACCCAGGGCCTCTCACATGCTAGGTGAGTGCTCTACTGCTGACCCACAACTCCAGCCCCTGAAAAGAGTCTTTGATGGTTTTAATAATACCAACTTTTCCAAGAATACACCTGCCATGTAATCTAAGCAAAAGTGTGCTGTTTTTCTCAGGCCTCTACTATCTGCCAAGGGATGTTTAAGAGGTTCATGGTATGCCTCCATTTGATTACTGCCTTGTGATCAATCAATCCATCCATCTATCTTTCTATCTGAAAACATCTGACCTCCTTCATTGTTTTTATAATGTAGTTGTGCCTGAATGTTTGTTTGCATATTGAAATGTTACAAATTCTTTTCCTTTTGTAGTAAGGGAATCGATCTATATCACAAAGTATGTTGAATATATCCAAACTTAGATGTGGATACATTAACTGTGATTCATGATAGAGAATTTCAGAATCTTTTTAGAATAGGATTGTTGGGTCCCAGAGAGTTGAGACTCTGAATTCTATGAGTTTTGAGGTGCTTCTCAGCCTTAACATTCTGAGATTTTCTGTGATCATTATTTCTATGAATAGCTCTAATCTGTTTTGCAACTAGTGTGTGGCAAACACTATATTTGGAATGGTGTTCCATTTAAATCTAATAAGTCCCCTTAAATGGAGTAGGAATATTGTCACTGTTTATGAGAGAACAAAAGCAGTGAGATGTAAATTAGACAAACTGTTTAAGAAGAATTGAGTCAAATAACTCCAGAACTCATGTTCTTTTCAAAGTTCTTTAAGAAAAGTTAAATATGTATATGGAAGTGAGGTTAAGCTAATTTAAGTATTTATAAGGGATCTCTGCCAGCCACAGCAATATAGAGATGGAATGTATAAATGTAGTAGATAATTTTTTTAAAAAATTAGGGCTAATGAGTTATATAAATGGTAACATTTAAAAACAGAAACCATGCAAAGTTCACCAAAACAATTTTTATTTCCAGTGTTTAATTGGGTATGCACACAGGCATGACACAGGTTTGGATCATTAGGTCCTCATGCAGAATTATATTCTTCTCAATAAAGAAGCCAGTTCCATCCAGGATCCACTATCTACACACCTATGTTACAACATTTATATCAAATCTGGTATCTGAAGAAAAGATACACATATAATATGTTCATTTAAGTTACGTATTTTACAGAAAGATTAAAAATTCAAGTCACACAAAACTCAAAAACTGTATTAAAAGTTTGAATATAAAACTCAGATCCACCTGGAATGACTAAAGAATGGAAGTTCTGTATCCACCTGTGTTAAAACTGGTAAATGTAATGAAATTTATTACCAATAAAATGCATTCATTTATTTAATGTAAGTTATCTAATTTTAACAATATGGCACCCTAAAAATCAAATGGATTTTATGATGAGGCACTTTTGTTAGTGATGAAACCAAAAGAACAAATTTGCTGCATACTAATGTCAGCAATTTTCTCAGTAATTCGGGGTATATACTATGTAGTGAGTTGCAACAAATACCTTGCTCATTTGTATACAACTATCCAATATATTTTTAAATATATATGTGTTCTTCTGGCTGTAGTAATGCACTGTAAAGTTATTTCACAGTGCAAAATGATGAAACCAGCCCAAATGAAGGCTGCATAATAACAATTCTGGTACAAGAAAATATTTACAGAGTTACTGAAATGTGTAACAGTAGCTTTTTATTTGCTAGAGTGGACATACCCCCAGTTTAAAGACAGGGATGAAACTGTGCTTTACTCCCTGGGGTTTCAGACAGTTTATGAGGATGGGCATTAGTTGCAGAACTAGCATTTTGGCTCATGTTCTGGAAGTTTTCTCCATTTATTTGGTCAGGTAACTGTGGTGGTATGGAAAGATGGGGTCTAGTTGTTGAAGCCAAAGTACTGGAAGAACTGCCAGTGTCAGATTGCAAAGACCAAGTTGTCTCGGTCCTGGGTGTTTCTGATGTGCCAGGGTTCTCCAGCTGGGGGTCTCCGGTTTCTCCTCTGCTAAGGTCAGATGTGCTCGTACGTAAACGCTCCCTGGCAAGCCAGTCTGAGATTGAGAGGTCCTGGGCTGAGCATTTTGGTTTTAATCGATTCACAGCTGAAAGTTCAGATTCTCTCTCCCCACTCTGCTCATGTGCTTTCCAGAAATTCAAAACGCTGATTTCAATAGCATCTCTGTGTCCTCCTAGTGTGTGTCTGCGCTTGATGTTTTTCCTTTTAGCAGTTTCGGCATTTGTTTTTTGATTCCCTACTCCAAACATATCATCTGCAGGTGCTCTGGGTCTCAGCTTTAGTCGATCTGCTATTTTCGTTTTCCAAGTGGGTTCTGGCTTTTCTGATTCACTTCTGGTTGGTGTTAGTAGACTCCCAGTTGATTTTCCTTTTTTCATGACATCAAACACTTTGGTTATTGAAGGTGTTTCTTTCTCGCTCTTGGTATCTCCCAGACTTCCACTGTCTGACTTGAATCTTGCAGACTTTTTTCTGGATAGTGTATCACATTCAATAAGTTTATGTGAACTAAAGAGTTGTCTCCGGCTATCTAAACTTGGTGTTAAACTTCCCTCAGTACAACTTACTTCACTTCCTTCTGAGTTTCTACGGCTTGTCTTAGTAACTTCTTGCAGTTTTCCTCGGAAAACCCTCTCGGAAGTCAAAGCTGTGGGGAAGACAGGAAACTCACTCTCACTGTCTGTCTCCACGGGCCGCCCCTCACTTATCAGTTCGCTTCTCTCATCATCAGCCTCATCTCCCTTGCTTTCTGCCACAGACTGCACTTCAGGGCTCAGTCGACTGGAGTCGAGGCTAGTCAAGTACATAGTTGATGATGTAGTGGAATAATCTGAGGTGATGGTGCCAACATTGGCCAAAAACTCACAATGTTTAGGTTCTGGACTAGTGGATTTCTTGGTAGAAAACCTTGCCAGAGAAGCCTGGGAAGATGTGCTAAGCAAAGTGCCAGAGTCAGACCCTGTCTCTTCAAAATGGGAGGACTTTTGTGTGAGAAGTGACTTAGAGCTCTCTTTCAGGATAGTAAAACGACTGCTAAGAGTTGGCGATCTGTTATGTTTGGAACTGTGTGGTGGAGAGGGTTCTTCAGATGGTGTGCTCCCTTTTCGTAGAGATGTCTTCTCATCTTTTGTTGTGCTGTCTGTCTTAGAACTATTTTCTTTGGCAATGATGAGCCTTTGTTTTCTGCTTAATGTCTCACTTTCCTTTTTTGACTCTTCTTTAATGTCATTGTGACACTGCTCCACATTTTCCTTCTTAAAAAATACATTGTCCAATTCGTCTTCTGAGCTACTAGGTTGTGCTTTTTCTTTTGGCTTTTTCCTCTTGCGACTAGCGGCTGCAAAGATGGAGGACACAAGCAGTTCTCTGCTATACTGATCCTTTCCAGATCCCCAAGAACCCTGGGAAGCAAGCAGAGAAATAAGATTGTGAACAAAAGAACCATGCTGGTTGTAATTTGTTTTTTATACCCCCTTTTAAACTTATGCCAAAGACAAATTTTTATTAACCACCAATCCCATCTCTTGCCTGGTTGTATTTATTTGCCAAGTCATAACTCAAATACATCTGTCTTTCAGGGAACACTTTTGTGTTGAGAGGCAAATAGCTCTCCTGATTCTTAATTTTCCTGTACCTGACTTTCCCTGCTTCTTTCACCTGGAACATAGGTTTAATAATTAAATAATGTTCTAATAAAATTGATATAATATACTGAAATAGGCCATTAACATTTTATGGTGAATTCAATTTTCTAACTACAGAATACATATGACAGATACTTGACAGTATCATATAAGCAAACTAGATTTCCATTGGTTCAGCTAGATTGAATCTTGAGGTATTTGCTTTAGTAGACCAGGTTAGAAATGCCTTCATTTATCTAATGGTAACAACACAATTGGAAAATCTCAAATAACATAAGGTCAAAGGATCTTTGATATTTATCATGGAATCATTTAAATGTACCATTATTGGTAAAGTCCTCTTTTATGTATAATAGGTCCTTTCTACAACTATTTAATTTGTTTATAATGTCTGTATGCTAAGGGAATGGCTGGGGACAAGGGTCAATAAATTCTTGTTTTAGCACACAACAAGATAGGGAGGCAGGAAGTATGCTGAGTAATGGATCAGAAATTATATTTCTCTTTCAATAAAAATTTTAGACAAGTGAAACTGAGAAAATTATGTCTTTTAAAAAGGCTTCTACATTAAAAAGGATCAAATCACAGATTAATAGGATTTTGTTTTCATGTTATAAAGGATTTCCTAAATATCCATTACATTCTAAATGGTTACTCACATTTTCTCACACTCTGATGAAGACCAGAGGGGATAATGGTTGTGATTGGGCTCTGAATTGGGCTCTGAAGTTCCATTATCTAGCTTGTTGTATAGGACACTGGACAAGGGACTAGACTTCCTTTTTTAACAATTGAGAAAGTGGTAGAAGTAGTTACAGCATTTGGACACCCACTACATTGAGGGTATGGTAGACCACCACTTAGATGAAGAAACATGTTAAAGGTAGAGATTTCAAAAAAATCCTTTCTTCTGGCAAAAACTTTTGGAAACTGTCATGTCCCTTTAGACTTTTATTAATCTAGAACAATGAAATATAAGGAATAAAACTTGACTGCATCTAGATAGGGAAATGGAAGAAAATTCTTTGTGTAGAAAATGTACATTAGATAATAATGTATTCTAATGTTGGTATCCTGAGTGTAATTATAGTGTCATTATATAGAAGAATGTCCTTGTACAAGCAAGTCTCAAATGACTCTGGGAAAAAAGTGTGTTTATGTTTATTTTACCTAAATTAATCAAGAGATTAATTTAGGTAAAAGGGTTGGGTGTTATTCTAACTTCTCTGTATGTTTCAGGTTTTTAAAAATAAACACTAGGAGCACAAAGATGGTGAAAGTCCTAAGTGATACTGGTGATAAAAACAGACTTCTGTTAGAATTATAATTTAATCATACAATTCTAGTTTGCTATTGTCTCACCAGTCTACACAGTGATTCAAAAAACATTTATTTTTAGTTGCACACAATACCTTTATTCCATTTGTTTATTTTTACGTGGTGCTGAGGATTGAACCCAACCAAGGCCTCACACGTGCTAGGAGAGCACCTTACCATGGAGGCCACCACCCCAAAACACTTTGTAAAAATGCTATCTAAGAATTTCCTATAAACTGCTCAAAAAAAAAATATTGTAATCTGGTGTTACTATCAATAGAATAAAAATTATGTAAAAATACTAACAATAAAGCCAAATTGGCAAGAATATATGCATTTTCTATAACAATGTATAGTAATAACAGAAGTTCATAATGCTAATAAAGTTATTTACAGATAAAATGATATCATGTTAGCACAGAAGCAGCAGGACTGGTAATTGTTGACGATGGATAAGGAGTACCTCATTCCATTCTCTCCAATTCTGTATGTGTTGGAATAACTCTGGAAAGTTTTCTAACTCACAACTCGGTACTACTTTAAGACTAATTTTTCTATTTATTGGAATTTGTTGTTCTGGCTCATAACATCAGCCAGAAAGCAATCCCCTCCTCCACCCCCCAAATATTTCTAAACTATATAAAACAAAAAGATAATTCACCTTAGATTTTGTTGAGTCACTAGTGGCTGAATCTGAGAAGTTAAATAAAACATGGTCAGTATTAGCCAATCTTTCCTGCTTTCAACAAACAATGCAAAACTTATGGAAAAGACAGGCACAGAACAAATGTGAAAGCAAAACTCAAAACAACAGAACACAGTGGATAGTCAGAGCTCACAAAGATGCAAGCTGCACCACAGAAAGCCACCGCCATGAAAGGATGCTGTGAATTGTAGGCAGAACCAGCTCAATGATAGGAATGGCAAAGGAGCCCTGTACTAAACAAAAACAGAAACACTAATGTTTATTTTCTAAATATTAAATCTAGCAATAAAGAAGCTTGAAGACCTTTTAAGAATTATATCATGTACCACATCCTGTATCTGAAACTGATACACAATGTAGAACTTTTAAGATTGTTGGCTATCCTAGCTACAAATTGAAACACTCATATTGGTGTATTTGTTTATTTTTGTCAGACTTAAATATTATAAGCATATACTGTATGCATACAGATACAAAAAGAGGCATTAGGATAATCCTGCTACCAGGTCACTTTGGTTTTTATTAGATAATGTTGATTTTTGTGCTTCAGACCCCAGTTTCATGTCAGGGATCTTTTTGACTAGTTTGGTTAAATTGCTACCAGTTTTATAATTATCTATTAACAGACGCTATTATGGAAATGGAAAAATGGAGACCATAATTTTACTGTCTGGCAAAAACTCAGATTATACAATTATAAAGAGGGTAGAACAGGGCTAGCACTATTTAGAATAATACAAATTTTGAAATTTTATCTTTCAACTTCTGGGAAATTGTTTTTCAAAATTAATGAGCTGAGCCCCATGCCACACCCCTTTTAACACATGGCTAAATGCTTTATGACTTTAAGAACTGGTAGACCATACCATGCTATTTCTCCTCAGGGTCTGCTTCAGAAATAACAAGAAACAGCAAAAAACTTTTAAGAAAGTAGTATTGATCTGTTTACAATATTCTTAAGAGAAACTTTACACCACAGATCAACTGTGTTTGCATTTACAAGAATCGGGGGTTTCTGCAGACAAGGCAGCTACAGTGTGGACAACAATCCTCCTTCTTTCTACAGTTCCAGCTGTCCATCAGGGACATCACAGAATCCACTAGTGACATTACCGTGTGATAGACTCCTCCCACTTCGCCTGTTCAACATCAGTATAGATTTGCCTGTGTCAGTAAGTGCTGAAAAAACCCTTTAGGACTAAAACAAGAACTAGAGACAAAGGGAGAACATTGTGTGAAACAACATGCTAGATTAGTGCAACAGTCTGGCAGGAGAAACTTTTCATCAAAAGAGCCTATAAAAACTAATACTTAACCAAGCATTAGGGTGGCAATAGAAAACAGAAGAAAATAAAGGTCAAAGAGATTGACTTTTACTGTGATATCTATAGTGACAGATAATACACTGTATTTGAGAATGGTGTCCATTAGCAGTTTGACACATGTAACTTGCTGCTCTTAAACAGAACTTCTAGGTCAGGAATAAGAACTACATATACAGTCTAGATCATACTTTCTGCCATCACAGCAACCACATATTCAGTAGCATATATCTGTTTTACCTTGTGATGACTATTACATGGAAACTGTGAATTAAAAAAAAAAGAACAAAACAGTGGTTTGCATGCTCATTTCCCTCATATTTCCATTCTGACAAACATTACAACTCCATGCATTGTCAATGGCATTATAGGCACTGGAAGATAATTAAGATCAATCAGAAAAGGAAGATTATTTATTAGTAGAAAGGAAAAAAAAGAAAAAGAATAAAATCATAGTGAATTGTTACTCATGACTGATTTGTTCTTTCATGTTACAAGAATGTAGCTTTTAACCTAGAGCAAAATACTGCCCAGGCAAGAGTTACCTGATACATCTCCAGGGGAGACTCCTGTCCTTCCAATGTTGGTGAGTAAATGATCTATGTTTGGCACTGGCTGGGAGTCTACTGTGTTTTCCTCCTGCACTGAGGTCTATGGTTAACAAACAAAGATCTCTTCATCATCTCTTCAAAGATATTTTAAAATTCAAACAACATTTTAGTAAAAGATACATTACTGAATGGAGTGCTTGTGCTTAACATTTTTATATTGGTTATACATCATTAACTGCAAAAAAAGCTTTATATTTATATGATCAGAGACTAAGGAGCTAGAGACCTGCTTCCAGGATGCAAAGCGGGCAATAGCATACAAAGCGGGAGGTTGATATTGTTGTAGCATCAGGATCTTGAGTCCCAAATGAAAATAACTGAGTGCAAATGCTGCTGCACAATACTTACAAGAGGCTCTTCAGCACCCTCTTCCGTGAAAAACCAGTCATGCTAAAATTTAAAATAAAAAAGGTGAAAAGAAAAATTAAATAACCCCCTAAATATACTTTATATCTTGAAGGATAGTTTTTTTAGACAAAAAAAAAAAAGACCAAATTCTATCCTACCAAGTATCAGCTGCTCATGAAAATGAATGGTCTCAGAGATGAAGAGCGAACTTACATGCTGGATGAGTGTCTCTACAATCTTATACTGGTCGGGCATGTGTGTGACCATGTGGGTCATGTTGTCTTCTGATGTTCGCACTAGAGTTGGACCAAAAACAATTGCTAGGTTTCTTGGTTCCATCTGAAAGAATAAATGATGGTGGAAAATTTAAAAAAATTGAGAGAATTTTTTAATATTTATTTTTCAGTTTTCAGCGGACACAACATCTTTATTTTTATTTTATGTGGTGCTGAGTATCGAACCCAGCACCCCGCGCGAGCCACATCCCCTGCCCCCCCAAAATTTTAATATAAGAATTCCCTTTGTAGGTCTGGCATTTTAGATCTAAAAAGTTATTTCTGACAGAGGAAAAAAATACAAAGCAATTTTTTAACCCTTTGTAGTCCTATCACAATTTAGGACATTGCCTGACACTGCTGTTATCTTCTGGATCTGCAAGCATAGGGGTTGATACTGCTCATTTCATAATTCAACCTTATTATAATTGAGCGCTACTTCCATATCATGCACGGCCACTGAACTGACCTGAACATATACATTATTCTCTATCTTAAACTGAAATCACTCTGAAGAAAGGGAGTGATAGTGGTATTCCTAGCTTCTGGTGTTCTCTTATTTTCTTCTCAGTCTTGTAGGTTTCTGGAGAACTTTAAGGGAGTAATGCCACAAAATGAGAAAAATCATCATTTTGCTAACACTGTAATGATTATCACTGAGGAAAAGGATGAATAATTATGTCACCAAATACAATGTGTGAATTTTGTCTAGATATTTAAACAAATAAGAGACATTTTAAAAGTGAGTCAAACAGAACATGAATATTAATATTCTAGTAAATTTAGTTGTTTAATAATGTGGTGGTGTTAAAAGGGGGAGAAAAACCTGTTTAAAACAAAATATTATTTTTCACTGTATACCGTGTATATACATCACCTGCTCAAAAAGATGATATGCAGCTGAAAAAGAGTAATGTTTCTTTTTCATGCTGGATAAATATAACATGAATAACCTTCTTTAAAATAGTGACAACTGGCTGGGTGCGATGGTGCATGCCGGTAAGGCCAGCAGCTAGGGAGGCTGAGGCTGGAGGATCACGAGTTCAAAGCCAGCCTCCACAAAAGTGAGGTGCTAAGCAACTCAGTGAGACCCTGTCTCTAAATAAAATGCAAAATAGGGATAGGAATGTGGCTTGGTGGGTGAGTGCCTCTGAGTTCAATCATCAGCACCCCACTCCCCCAAAATAGTGACAACTGGTATTTGTAGATATTTTGCTTTTAAGAGTACTCTTCAACCTTAGAAAAGAAAAGGGAAGATAAGATCTCCTATGTTCTTGAATAGGCAGAATTAATACTGTCAAAATGGTCATACTACCAAGATTTAATGCGATTCCTATTAAGGTTCTGATGATGTTCTTTATAGAAACAGAAAAAGCCGTCATGAAATTCATTTGGAAAAAGGGGAGGCCCAGAATAACCAAACCAATCCTCAAGGGAAAAAGTGAAGAGGAGGCATCCCTATACCTGACCTTAAATTATACTACAGAGCTACAGTAACAAAACTGGCATAGTATTAGCACAAAAACAGACACAAAGACCCATGGTATAGAATAGAAGATTCAGAGACAAACCCATATAAATAGTTATCTCATATGGACAAAGACACCATAAACATACATTGGAGAAAAGACAGCCTCTTCAAAAAATGGTGCTGGAGAAACTGGAAATACATATGTAGCAGAATGAAATTGAACCCCTGTCTCTCACCCTGCACAACACTCAAGTCAAAGTGGATAAGGAAAGTATGCATTAGACCATAGATCCTGTGCTTACAAGAAGAAAAAGTAGGCCCAAATTCCATCATGTTGGCTTAGGAATGGAATTCCTCAACAAGAGCACAAGATATAACATCAAAAATCAATAAATGGGATGATATCAAACTACAAAGCTGCTTCACAGCAAAGGAAACAAGACCATGAAGAGAGAGCCTACAGAATGGGAGAAAATCTTTGCCACCTGTACCTCAGAGCATTAATCTGCAGAATATAGAAAAAACTCAAAAAACTTAACAAAAAAAGCAAATAACCCAATCAATAAAAGGGCAAAGGAACTAAACAGGCACTTCACAGAAGAAATACAAAAGGTCAAATATATGAAAAAAATGCTCAACATCTCTAGTAATTAGAGAAATGCAAACTAAAAACTACATTGAGATTCCATCTCACTCTAGTCAGAATGGCAATTTATCAAGAATACAATTATAACATTAAGTGTTGGCAAGAATGTGGGGGAAAAGGTACGCTCATACATTGATGGTGGGACTGCAAATTGATGCAACCATATGGAAAGCAGTATGAAGATTCCTCAGAAAAGCTGGAATGGAACCACTGTTTGACTCCTCCGTATATAAGGACTTTAAATCGGCATACTATAGTGACACAACCACAGCAATGTTTATAGCAGCTTAATTCACAGTAGCTAAGCTATGGAAACAACCTAGGTGCCCATCAACAGACAAATGGATAAAGAAAATGTGCTGCATACTACACAATGGAATACTACTTAGCCATAAAGAAAAAATGAAATTATGGCATTTGCCAGTAATTGGATGGAATTAGAGACTATCATGCTAAGTGAAATAAACCAATCCTAAAGAACCAAAGGCTGAATATTCTCTCTGATATACGGATGCCAACACACAATGAGGAGGTAAGTGGGGAGGGGAATATAAAAGAGAGTAGAATAAACTTGACATAATTTTCCTTTGTTCAGATATAAATACACAACCAGGGTAACTCCACATTATGTACAACCACAGAACAAGAAGTTATACTCCATCTATCTATAATATATCAAAGTACATTATACTGTCACATATAAATAAAAAGAACAAATAAAAAATTAAGGAGTGCTCTTCAGCCAGTTTGATGTATTTTTGGAGTTTTTTTGTTGAATTCTAAACCTATTTTTGACAATTGGGCATGAAGCAATGAAGGATATCTTTTAAACTAAAGCCACTAAAATTATATTTCTTAAACATGCACTTCACATACCTTATTTTTTTCCGAATTTTCTGCTACTGTCTTCAGATGAGCCGAAAGAAACTTAAGGGTTTCATAATGATGTTCAGGCAAATCGTGGATCTAAAACATATTATTTTATGATGGATTCAAATGTTGAATTTTAGTTGTGCCTCCCAAACTAAAAAAATAATACCTACTAGTCTTTTCAATGTTTTCAGCCGATCTAGAGGATCTTCTTTACGATTGGCTTCAATAAAATCAGCATATTTATCTGACAACAATAAAAATAATAAAATAATTTATCTTTAGGTAACCCTGTAAAGGTTTAAACACAATGAAAAGTAGAAGATTCCCAAATAACTTGGCCTTCGAAATGTAAATGTCTACAAATTACATTTTAGATAAAGTTTGAAGTTTAAAAACCATATAATAAGTAGAAGAAGATTCAGTGAAATTTTCTGTTCACACAGCCTGTCCAGTTTTCCCCCCAACAACTACAGTGGCCCATGTAGCATTCAAATTTCTGTAAAAGTTTTCCTATTAATGGTATCTTATTATGTGTGAGAACTTTTGACTAAAACAATAATGAACAGGAAAATATATTTTTTCCCTGAATGGAAATATTTTTAGAAATTCTGTTTTTCACTGTATAACTAAACAAAACCTTCTGTTTCCTTCAACAAAATATATATATATTTTTTTGGTTCCATCAGTCTATGGTTTTCTAACAGTTGTAATGTGGACTGTTTCTCTGACAGCTTTCATGGGAGTTAACTTACCATTTGTGAAGAGAGGTTCGGGGAGTTTTCTGAAGAAGGATTTTAGTAAACTGCTTATCACATTCAAATCTCGCCATTTCTAGGTAAGCAAAACAGAAATACAGTATTTTTTGGCCAATAGTAGCAAAAGGAGGAAAACAGATCAGCTATTCAAATAGAAATAAACAAACTTACATCATCTTGTATATCAATATCAGCCATTCCCTTGTTGAGTTCTTCTTGCATACTTGAAATGGCTGCATTATTTCCAGGAACTCTGTAAATACCTGTATATTCGAGACCTCTTTCTTCAACTAATTTGCAACATATATCAACTATTAATGGAATATACTGCAAAACAAGAAATAAACATTTTTATTTAACACAAAAATTTATGTTCAGATAGTAGTTCTATATCACAGCTACAGGTACCCTTTCATCCAAAAGGAGATATGTAAATTGCCATTATGAAAAACTAAAATAGAAAATATAGACATTCAGAAATTGGGAATAAATGGAACCAACAAGACATTTTTGAGAGAGTGGAAAGAGAATGAACAGGCCAACACAGAACATAAAAGGCCCTCAGGGAGATGATCTAGAAAGGAAAGGAATAATTAAGAAGGATGTGGAAACAGTTTAGGAGAATAAATAGGAATAAGGTCAAGAGAAGACATGGGATACAGTAGCAATCAACTCACAATATGCATCTTAGCATGGAGTTGTAAACCAATATACGTGTACTTAATAAGGTTGTTATACTTGTAAGATGCAAAAGACAGAAAATAAATTCATATTGACACTTTTTTTGGGGGGGAGGTGCAGTATGCTGGGGATTGAACACGAGGCCTTGAGCTTGCAAGGCTACCAACTGGGCTATACTCCCAGCCCTCAGACACATTCTTATTGACTAAATAATTCTTTTTTAGAGTTAATACATTGGAAAAAAGTATTATATATAAAATTACTTGACATATACAGGTCAGAGTAACTCGAGGAAACTAAGATCTGGATGAAGAGGAAAATGCTCAACAGAGGAAGCAGTCCCTATTATCTGAAAGGCTGTACACTCAGATCCTATAATTACAAATGAATGAATGAATTCAGGAAACCCAGCTGGTTGGCGTCTCCTACCCGATTAGTATGAGCTGGCGGACAATCATCCAGTCGGACGCCAAATGTTCCTGTAGCAGTAGGCTTTTTCTCAAATGTCTTTCTCATAATGCTTGGAATGCCTTTTCTCCATGTGCCTTTGTCTTTTGGGGGACTGGTATCATCTTTTGATTGTTATTGAAAATGAAAACGGAAATAAGAGTATTTAAATCATGACTAACAATCCTTTATATTAATTGGAATCCTCTTATGTAAAACACCCTACATTTATCTAAAATATTTAAATCTCTTCCTAAATGGCCACTCCCTTTAACCTTCCATATAATGTAACAGATAACAATACTTCTTCACCCTTTTACAGTCCATATCATGATTTTCTTTAAAACAGCAAGGAAGTACAATCAACAAAACTACTGGTTCCATTTCACAATGGTAGCATCTGCATTCGGAGTCACTCAAATCTGCCATGTCTCTTTTGTGTTACATTCTCCTTTACCTTGTTTTGATTACAGAATCTGGTGTCTTGGGCCTCACTTTAAAGGAAAAGGTCCCATTAGCCTACACTAGGTCTCTAGTGACCTTTAAGATAGCTGACCCTGGGTCTGAGTCAGTAGAAATGGTACAGAAAAACATGAAAATACCTTTAAGATCCCAATTTTAAACACTTTATTTGTTAAATTTACCCAAGAAGGCTAACATCAGTACCTTTGCTAAGAAGTTTCCTTTCAGATTCTTCCTTTGGAGAATGTGGGCTTTGAGTCTTTGGCTCTGATTTAGCACCAAGTAAAGTTTGCCTGATGCTGAGACTCTGGCGAGGTGTTTTTGGCAACTGTTCTGCTTTGCTGCTAAAAGAAATAAACATTTCTTAATGGTTTCCTATTTCACACCCAAATTAACTATAAGCACGAAGGGATTCTCACCTCATCAGATTGTTATATTCTTTTATTCTCCGACTAATTAAATCCCTGTTAGTAACTCCAGTGTCCTACAGAATAAACAGAAGGTAATATTAAAAAGTCAATTCCAAACATAAATAGGAGATCCTTATGAGTGGGGCCATTTTAAAGCCTCTATTCAACATCACTATGTGAAAAATGTTCCAATTACCTCCTGACATTGCCAAAGTTTTATTTTCTGTATTCACGCAATAATTAGAATATTTCCAGCAAGTAAGAAGTTGTTCAATACTTACTGATCTGTTATTCTAAATAAATGACAGGGCAGCAGAGTTTAATACTTAAAGGATCAGCACTTAATACTCTTGGATAAAAGATGGAAAAATACTGCCAGAATTTACTAATTAATAATTTGTAGTAACAGTGAGATTGAGGGTCAGTTAGTATCAGAAGGGGCAGATTATCAAGAACTTGTTTTTTTAACCTCAGTGGGTTAGTGTTTATAAAATGATAAATCCAAAGCTGAACATAATTTTTTCCTAGTGATTCCAATTATACATTGATGTGTGTCCTCAATTTTTTTAGTTTATTTTGCTCATACTGAAAGACAATTTACAAAAAATTTTGTTTTATTCCAAAGTTTTCAATGGACTTTTCCAATGAATCAGATGAGTAAGATCTAGAATAAGATTGCCTTAATTTAAATCCTAACTCTTACATTAAATTTGTAATCCTGGGGAAATTATTTAATCTCTGTTTGACACAGTTTTCTTATTTATAAAATTATTATGATATTAATAGGACACATTTTATATGATTGCTAAGATTAATTCACATAAAATGTTTATAAAGGTTCAATTGACCCTCTCTATTCACAAGTCCTAGACTTTTTTTCTTATTATTTCCTTAATGATACAGTGTAACAATGATTTGCTTAGCATTCACATGGTATTAGGTATTATAGGTACAGATTTAAAGTACACAGGAGCATGTTTGTAGGACATATGCAAATACTATACTATTTTATATAATAGACTTGAGCATCTGCAGATTATGGTAGCCAGGAAGGGTCCTAGAACCAATCCTCCACATTTAGCAAGGGATGACTAGAATGATCAGGACTAAGAACATGGGTCTCCTACCTGTGTTTTATTGCTTCTGAGAAGGTCTGCAAAATATGAATAGTCTATGTTTCTAGTTCAGGAATGGTAATTTTTTCAATAAGTGAAAATAATCTAATAAGTACACTTGAGTTTTCATTTTGATTGTCCATTTTTTAAGTAAAAATTGCACATTATAATGTTTTGTAAAAATGTATCAGATTCTTAACACCTACCTCTTCATTTAGGTTGCTACTTTCCTGGATAGTCTTGATCCATGCTAACATATCATCTCTGTCTTCTGCCTGAAATAGACATTCACAATCGGATGTGGTAAGTCGAAACACATTTTTCCTCTTGGTCTCACTGTAAGAGATGTCTATCAGGCAAGCATTAACACTGATGGGTTGCTCTTCCTCAGAAGGAGGCATCTGCTCTCTCTTATCTTTGTACAAGTACAGAGAATGGCCCCGAAGTACAACATACATCTGTTTCCAAGGACGAATACTTCCACCAACACGCTGGAAAACACAAATCATTCCATGAATATATATCATAAGGCTAAATCTTTGTGACAGGATAAGCATATTAAACAACATCTTTAACGTGTGCATATAGACACACCTAGTATAGAAGGTGTCTAATTTACCTTAATATATATTTTGTATATATAACCAAATTAGGCAATGTATTCATATCAAAATTGAGAATAGTGAAATGCTAACTTTAGTTGGAAAGATAAAATTAAAAAAGAAATTAAAGTTTTGCAAAATATATTTAAAATGCCAAGGAAATGGAAAATTTAAAAAAAATCAATCAGAAAAATCTCTAGATAAAAATGGTCTGAAGTCTTAGCTTGAAAATGATAAACACTGCAGAAGAAATTTCCAAAACGACATGTACAAATGATGAATTAAGTTACCAAAGCTGATCAACTTTATATGTATGGTAAAGCAAAAATATCCATATCCAAAGTAAGTCCTCCAAAAAATTTTAAATTCTTACAATATTAAAATGTTCTCATAAACAAGCTGACCAAATATTATAGGAAATTCTTTATTATATTTGGAGTCTACCTGATGAAGCATATATTGGTATTCATTTATATAATCTAATTTTTGTAAAATAAAATAAGAAAATTATAAAGGCAACTTAAAACAACAACAAAAATTATGAATAGGAGAAATGCCACTTCATAAAGGCCTACTCTGTCATTATCTATGGATAGTAAACTAATAAGACAGTTCTTTCTTATTTTTACCTTAGCAGAATATAAGAGAATATATTCTACCTATTGTGAATACAAAGACTAAAATATAAAAAAAATCAAGATTAGAATCTTCTTAAATAATCTTTCCTTTATGCAGAAGGAGATATTTTCCCCTTTAATCTGGACATCTTTTCATTTTACACATAATGCAGTGTGTTGTGTTGGGGCCTGCATTTCTGACATTTACAGGAGTTGAGTGAACACACTACCTTGCCCTTATCGGTGACAAGTGGTCGGAAATGGAGCCACCCTTCTTTTGCAGCATCACTGAAAACCTCTGAAGAAGAATCTTTTCTGGATCCAGAGTCTTCTGATGACTTTTGACTATCTGTGATCTACAGAAAAGGCCAAGAAAACATAGTCAAATGTCAGTTTTTTCCTTTATAAATATTTATATGTTTGAAGTTGCTTTGCCAAAAGTCTTATGTTCCAAGTGAAGAGCTATTTTTGGAAGATCCTAACTTCCTAATTGCATAAGAAATATTTCTAGTCTTATTTAAAAAAATATTATTAAAGTCATCTGAAGGAATTTAAAAATATAAACTGATTTTTCCTGCTTTCATGAATCCATATTTTAGCAGAAAAAAATTATCAGTTTGAGATTTTGCCAACTGAAAAATGAAAATAGCAAGATGCAATAATCAAGGACTGAGTAGAAACTATAAGTTGGTGGTGCTGAGGCAAGGCCTCTCTGAAGAAGTAACATTTAGTTGACATCTGGAGGAAAAAAGGGCTTGCCATAAAAGGCAAGAGGGATAAAAATTTCAGGGAAAATGTATGTTCATCATTATTATTTTAAATATCCACTGTTCAATGTGAGTTACTAGATGTTTTGGTTTAGGGTCCTTAGGCTATGGTAGGATAAGTAAAGGGAAGCTGTTAAAAAGTGATGAAGCAGGAAGTAACATTATGTGTTCACATTTAGTTAAATTCAAAGATTTAACTGAATGCTACACAAGGATAGATTCTAAAAGGGCAAGATGAAAAGATGAATTACGTGAGTTATTGAAGGAATCCAAGAGACAGATGAGTGGCTTAGATAAGTGAAAAGAGGGAGGTATGCAAAGATTGAGGGTATGTTTTAGAGAATAAATAGGATTGATGTGGGGGGGGGAGTGAACTAAAAGAAACAAGACTAATTCCTAGAATGTGGCTTGAGCAACGATGAACAGTAGTGAATTTATTAAGACAGGGAAAACTAAGTCTGAGGTAATCAAGATATATTGCTCATGTAAAGCTGAACTGTTCATTAAAAATCTCAATGAAAATGTCATATAGGCAGTAGCTTACATGAGCTGCAGTTTAGGGAGAAGATCAAAGCAACACAAATACTGGGATACCTCTGTGTAAGATCATCAAAAAAATCAGGGTAGATAAAGAATGGGTAAGAACAAGCTCGAAGCATTTCAACATTGTACATGCTAGGCATAAACAGAACCTGCCAGTGAAGTAGAGTTAGAGATAAAAGAAAAGCAGAAACAATGCTAAGATGGTATCCAGCACACGGAAGTATTTCAAGAAGGGAATGGAAAATTGTGTTGAATAATATTGAAAGGTCAAGTAAATTAAAAACCAAGTAATCAGGGGCTAGGGTTTTAGCTCAGTGGTAGAGCACTTGCGTAGCCTGGGTGAGGCACTGGGTTCAATCTTTAGCACATTAAAATAAATAAAGGATTATGTCCATCTACAACTTAAAAAAAAATTGAGAAAAAAAAGGTAATCATTAATTTTGAACTTGAATTGTCTCTGGTGACCTCGGCATGAACAGTGCACTGAAAAGTAGAGAACAGACAATCTTTTCAAGGAGATTAATATAAAAAGTAGAGGTGAAAGGAAGAGTGCTATGTAGAGTAGAGAGTGGTTTCCAGGAAGGTTTCCGTTTAATGTAGGAAATAGTACAACATAACTATTATACAATGGTGAATGAGCCACTGGAAAGTGATTCTGCAGAGGAAAAGGAGGCATGAGTGAGTGACCGACCCAATCCAAAGGCCGTGGGTACTGGTTTTCCACAGGATAATGTGTCAAGTAAAAAGACGTTTGAGATAAGGAAGGCACAAAGTGTGGGCATAAATGCAGGTCACAGATACTTTTGGAGATGGTAAGAAAGGAAATTCCTGTCTCATCATTTCTATTTTTCTTAAGGAAGCATGAGCGAAGGTTAGAGAACAACATACAGAGGTGGGCTGAAAGAAAAGGGTGGAGGGAAGTCACGAAATAATTCTAAGGAGAGAAAAATAAACACACAACAAAATACAGAAGGATTGCTGAGAAGTTAGATTTGGGCCATAAATTGAAAAAATCAGCAGTGTGTGAATGTGTGTAGAAATTAGAAACATTAATATTTTCCAAAATGTAGTCAACAGTTACAGTATAAAAGTTATATGATATTTAAATATTAAATATCCAGTGGATAAAATATTTCTTTATGAAAAGTAAACTACTAAGGTAATATTTATTTGCTTGATATTTTAAAAATACTGAATACTAACCTTGATGCCCTTCAGGCTAGATACATGCTTAAAGGATCTGTTGGAAAAGAAGTGTATTTGCAATTAGTACAAAAACACCTTAATGTAAGAATTTGAAGACTACAAATAATCTTTTAATTAAGGAGCTGATATTTTATCATTATCATGTTAAATGTTCACTATTCAATGTAAATGAAAAAAAACATAATTTTATAAATACTTAAATTTTCAATGATAGAAACTTTCTTAGTTTATTTGGCAAATCAAAACTGTTTCTATGTAAAGTGTGGGATTTTCTCATCTAAGATCAAAGGAAAAAACCACTCAGGATAAACACTTGTCTTTCTGTTATTAGTTAATCGTGGCTATGAAACTAGGGTAAGGATTTCCACATTACTAATTATGCTCTGTAAGTAGCTGATGTCAGCAGTCATCTAGAGAGCGTGGTGGGTATCCTGACCTGTAAATGCAGCACCCAGAGCACTGCCAGGTGGTTCCAGCCCAGCACTACCCTCCAGCCACAATGTGAGTGCTTTCAAGAAGGTGAATGACAAATATTGTCTCCAGAAAGGCTTAAGTCAACATTAAAGTATTCAAAATAACTTTTCAAAATTCATTTGCAGAACTCAGAATTTTAAGATATTACTAAAAATGTCACTATCCTCTCCTCATAGAAACCATAACAATCAACAAGGTAATTAGAAACAGATATACAATCTTGAATAGTGTGGGGGGATACTACCTCTAAATTGAAGTGTACAAAGAAGGGTGGCTAAATGCAGTGAAGTACAAAATGGACACAGAGAGGATACCATTTGTTATATATCTCAAAACTGCAGTTTATTGTTTGAGAAATCAAAACCAACCTCCCCTTGTTTGGAACAAGGGCTAGAGTCAGTGACAGAAACGTCAAGATATGAGAAAAGAACGAGGAAACAAAATCCTGTCATCTCTGTAGGAAGCAGTGAACAGCTAGTGTAGGACAAAGGAGACTGAAATGTGGCAGTTACTGACATCTTTCAGTGAGGGGAAACTAAAGGCTAAAATAGCTCCCAAATCCAACCTGGGATCATTAGAAAAACTCCTGCTGGGCTAGAACACTGTGTTCTGGCCATACCTCACCACAGTGGCTGGCCCAACATTATAATGAAATAAAAATCTAATGAATACTTCAGAGTATGTTATACAAAGATAATTAAAAAAAAAAAGACAGAAGATCCTATATTACAAAAGAGGTCAATATTAAATATCATGTTAATAAAATATCTAAGAACTAGAAAGGCTGATTTATAGCCAGCAGAATTTTAAAAAAGCACAAATAATGGGTAACACTTCTACCAAATAAGAGAAACATAAAACTACTGTAATTAATCGAATCTGGTATATATGACCAGATGGATAAATTAATTGAACAGAGCCCCAAAATAAAATACAAATAATTTAGTGTGTAATAAAGATGGTGTATCAGTGGGAAAAGGATGAGTCACAATAGATGCTTTGGGGACAACTGGAAAATCAAAGTTGTAAATATACAAAAAAGAAAAACATAAGTAAACATTGCAAAATTTCATAATTCTGGAGTTAGGATGGATATCTTCCATATGATTCAAAACTCCCAAACCATAAACATATTCCCTAAATTTAACAACAGTAAACATTTTACATGTTTTTCATGGTTTAAAAATAAAAGCCAAATAAAAATTCTGAATTGGGAACAGACTTGTAATGCTTATTACTGGAAAAGTGATAGTTTTGTTTATATTAAAGGTTATGCAGAAATCAATAAGAAAAACAAGCAGAAAATGGGCAAATGATATGAAAAAGCAGTTCATAAAAAATGTTAAATACATGAAATGATATTCAATTGATGGTTCAAATTAAAATATAATACCATAAGATTTATTTTTAAAATAAAAAATAATACACTGCATTGGTGAATAATGGAGACTTCTGTACATAGTTGGTGGGAATGTAACTTGATATAATCTTTATGAACAGCAACTGACAATAGATATTAAAATAAAAATATACACATATCCCTTAATGTATAATCCTAGTAAGACTTATTACTCAAACATGCTAAATTGACTTTATGTAATATAGTCAATGAAGTATTGTTGAAGCATAAGATTTGAGCAATCTAAATTTCTGCTAATAAGATCTAGATTATGGATTAAATATTTTCAGTGGAAATATAAGCAATTATGAAAAAGAAAGTGGCAAGAATACTGAACTACAGGATCTCTTGATCCATATGCACACCAACCCTCATTTATTTATCAAAATAATTAGAACACAAACACATGTAAGTGTATATAAGTGATTTTATACATGGAATAGCTCTAGAATTATACAAGAAAATACTATCAGTTATGCCTGAGTGGTATTGAGAGGTTGCAGGTATGTGTATATATACATACCATGTTTGTGTATTACTGACTTAAAAATTATATTTAAAAATCCAATTGGATATATTACCAAGTAACAACTTGGATTTCATTTTTTGCCTTTCTAATGACAAGAAATTAGAAAAATCTAAGGCCTTAAATTCCATATCTATATGCCAAACTTATATTGAACACCCATCCATATACAAATATTTAAAATAGTACACCCAAGACTTACAATTTTGCATCTTCTCTATAATCATCCAGACCCTCATCATATGATTTTGATCTTTCTGTTTTTGAGTTGGGCTGGGCATCCAGGCTAGGTGGTCCAACAGATTCTGTAATTAGAACCCAATATTCATACATTTACAAGTGTTTCCAGATTCTTTTAATGGTGAAAAGATCTGTTTGTCATATGATTTGTATAACCACTCTTTAAATGTACCTTGGTCATGGGACAGCTGACGTCGAATTAAAGGAGCAGAAGTTGTGAGACTGGGAGGAACAGTTGCTATTGAGGGGACTTGACAGGTAGAGGCAGAGATAACAGCAGAAGCAGGGATATGGGCAATATCATGATCAATGCTAGGGCTAGTTGGTTCATCTATAAGAAACGGGAAGATAAACATTAGAATATTAAAAACTCAAATGTATTAATAATATAATAGCCAATAATCATTACTACAAAATAAAGATTTCTTTTTAATACTTTTTTTAGTTGCTGATGGACCTTATTTTATTCATTTATTTATATGCAGAACTGAGAATGAAACCCAGAGCCCCACACATGTTGGGCAAGTGCTCTACCACTTAGTCACAACCCCAGGCCCCAGATAAAGATTTTAATACTTAACCAACAAACCACACACAAATTAAATATCTGATCTGCTAAAAATATTTACACAGCTTTTACTCTAGTAATTTCAAGTAATTCTCAGAAAACAGCATAACAAATATTTTAAATGAGTTGCTTTATCTACCAACCGATAACCAAGGTACCAAAATTTATAGATATTCAGAATTTAAACTTACCAAAGTAGAGTAATAATCATACAGTACCCTAAAAAAACTACTTTTCAAATTTTAAATGCATTACAATTATTAATTCAGAAAGCTAAGAAGGGTAATTTGGATAATATTTACCTTTCAGTGTTCAATTCCTTACTTCTTCCCTCCCTACCACACAAATGCATCTTCAATTTTTGTTGAAAGACAATAAAGCTCAGTTTGTAGCTGTGGCTATTTTAATTGGTACCTTTGTATAAATCACAAAAGGCACCCTCTTTCTCAGGTAGATGTTAGTTTTGGTCTTCCCCATTTGCCTTCTTGAGCAGATACCGTTGAACCCTTGTAGAAAAATGAGTATTTTCTAGGTACTATGAATTTTAAGTTTCCCAAAACCTGTCTCTATCATATACAAATTCACATGCATGTATAACAGCCATCATATAGCCAACTTACTATCAGCACCATTACAAATACCTTGTATTATTCCTTCCTGTAATACTTGTGAAATCATAAGAAGTACTATTTCTCAAAGACCAAGACAGATTAAATAACTTGCATAAAGTTTCAAAGCTTTAGGATCGAATTTGAACCCAGTTAGATACCTGAGGTCCTGCTCTGTTTGTCTTTCCTTTGGTAAACTTTTCAAAAGCTTAATCAAAATTTATAAAAACACTAGAAGTATAAATTCTAATATTCGAGGCCAAGAGAATGTAATTTAATAGAATAATGGAACTATAATCTCTAAAATGTCTTATGATACCCTTTATATTACAATGATAAAATGGTTTTGATTTTTAATTTTTTAAATTCTAATTTGTTATATATGACAGCAGAATGCTTTAAATTCATATTACACATATAGAGCACAATTTTTCATATCTGGTTGTACACAAAGTAGTCACACTATTTAGATCTTCATACATGTACTTAGGGTAATGATGTCCATCTCATTTCCACCATCTTTCCTACCCCCATGCCCCTTCCCTCATACTCCCTCCCCTTTATTCTACCTAGAGTTCCTCTAATCCTCCCATGCTTCCCCCCCAACCCCATTATGAATCAGAGAAAACATTCGGCATTTGTTTTGGGGGGGATTGGCTAACTTCAATTAGCATTATATTCTCCAACTCCATCCATTTACCTGCAAATGTCATGACTTTTATTCTCTCTTAATGCTGAATAGTATTCCATTGTGTGTATATATATCACATTTTTATTATCCATTCATCTACTCAAGGGCTTTGGTTCCACAGTTTAGCTATTGGGAATTGTACTGCTATAAAGATTGATGTGGCTGTGTCTCTGTAGATTTTTTTATTTAAAAGATCAAGCTATTGTAATTCTGACCAAATTCTAAGACTCCTGTATCATCCTAATGATTAGCAGTATTCCAACAAGGAGAGCTCATGCCTATAAAAGTATAACATTTAAATTTTATGCTAAATCAATAAATTCTGAACATCTTAAACTTGTTTTCTGGTTTTACAATTTTTATCAAAAGCACCTTTACATTTTAGAAAAGAAAACATTATTAAAATCTTCAGGTCACTTTTACTAAGTATATGACAGGTTATCCAATAATTCTGTCTCTAAAAATAAAGAGAGAAGTTTTTAAACTAATTTAGTGAAGATAAAAATTTATTACTAAAAATTATAGTATTTAAAACTATCATTAGGATTTAAATTATCAAAAATTTAAAAGTTTCTTCATATGATAGAGATACAGTAAGTGGGTTTTATAAAGATTCATAAATACTGCAATGAATGGGAAAATACCATATTGTGTAGAAACTATCTGGCTTATGCAGTATAACTGTATAACAATTAAAAGAGATTTTCGTATCAAAAACATTCAACTTACAAAATAGTTCACATGAGAGCAACAGAAAAAAAAATTGATAAGAAGAGAAAGATATAAAATCCTATTTTTAGAGGCTAGGATTGTGGCTCAATGCCTCGCACGTGTGAGACACTTGAGTTCAATCCTCAGCACCACATAAAATAAACAAAGGTACTGTGTCCATTTACAACTAAAAAAAATTTTTAAGCCTATTTTTTTAAAAATTGACAAGATATTTCTGTAAGATAACATTTTTCAAAGCCAAGAAACTATCTCTGGGCATATGTGGTCATCATATCTATTAAAGGGTACCTATGAGATGCTGTGAAATAAATCTTTTAAGAGAATAATGACATGCCTTGTGAAGTAATTTTTAAAAATGTGTATTATTTAAAATAAAACAGGGAATGAAATTACATTGTACATGAATTAAATAAAATTTCAAAGGCAAGCTTTTTTAAAAAAATGAGTCTGGATTTGCTGGTGGTATTCAAACTCTTTTTTTACTATGTTTTGGAGGCTATTGTTTAAAACTGACAAATGGTTGTACACATTTATAAAGTATAACTGATGTTTTAATACACATATACATTGTGTAATGATCAAATTGGGGTGGTTATCCATCATATGTATTTATCATTTGTGGTAAGTACATTCAAAATCATCTCTTCTAGCTATTTTGAAACATTATAGTCACTCTACTGTGCAACAGAACATCAGAAGTTATTCTCTTTGAAACTGATCACATTATGTGATGTGTTAGGTATGTCACAACAAATTCCACTACTATGTGTAGCTGTTATATACAAATAAAATTTCATTTTTTAAAAAAGTGATTCCTTCTACTTAAAAAGAACTCTGTATCCACTGAAAAGAATTTCCCCCTTCCTTCTCCCCTGCCCTCATCACTCTCTGGTCTCTGGTAACCATTATTTACTCTCCATTTCTATAAGGTCAACTTTTTCATATTTTACATGTGATAAGATCCTGTGGTATTTATCTTTCTGCATTCAATGTATTTTTCACCCCAGTATAGGATGGCTATTATCAAAAAGGCTATCAAGGCTGTGGAGAAAGGGGAACTCTTGACAGGAATGTAAATTTAGTATAACCATTACAGAACAGTATGAAGTTCCTCAAAGATTTCCCAAGGTAGAAAAACAGATAGTTGTTCAAATGAAAAACAAGACCACTGGGTTGTCATGTTTTCAATTTCTAGATTTTTAAATAATCAAACTTATAGTTCACAAATATGTGTTTTACATGTTTTAATTTAAATGTCTTAATATAGTAAATGACAAGACTAGAACAAAGATGACTGATTATTTTCAGAATATTTGTATTGACAGAATATTTTAGGGCTATAAGCTTGCTATTATCAATCTTTCCCATTAAATTGAATTATATAATCAAAGAACTGGGGTTAAAAAATGAAGAATTATTTCACTTTTTTCACTAAAAAACCCATAGCTCTTCATAACAAACAGAAGATTGAGGACATTGATGCTATTATATATATATATTTTTTAATTCAGTATCATTGTTTCTTAACCTGTAAAATGTATAAAACAATGTTCAAAAATTTTCTTTTGAAAAAGTGTTTTTCACAAATAACATGTATCACATAAATCAATTTGGATCTTTTTCCAAATGGAGACGTAAATTTATTATTTTGCATTTATTATTTATGTGTGACTAAGAAATATTTATTATGGCTTGTTACCAATTAAATGTTCTAGAAGGATAGCTAAGATTTCACAAATGAAGTAAAAAACAGAAACATACAAAAATTAAGCAAACATTGTGAAATTTTATGTATGACTGTTAAGAGTTATCAAACACCAAATATAATACAAAAATTAATTCAAAATGGATTAAAGACTTAAATGTAAGACATGAGACTATTAGAAGAAAGAAGAAAATCCTCCAATGACATTAATTTGGGCAAGAAGTTTTTGGACAAAGAGCCTAAAAGCAGAGACAACTAAAGCAAAAATAGACAAAAAAAATTATAACAAGCTTAAAAGTTTCTGCATAGCAAAGGAAACAAAGTAAAAAAAGGCAATCTACAGAATGAAAGAAAATGCTTGCAAACTACACATCTGACATGGTGTTAATACCCATAATATACATGGAATGAAATAGCAGAAAACAAATAACCTGTTTGAAAAATGGGCTTGCATAGACATATTTCTTAAAAGAAGACATACAAATTGCCAGGAGATTTTATGAAGAAGTAACACCAATCATCAGGGAAATGCAAATCAAAATCACAATGAAATACCACCTTACTCCAATTAGAACAGCTATTATCAACAAGAAAATAGCACAAGTCCTGGTGAGGATAGAAGAAAGGTACCTTTTCACACTGTGTTGGGAATGTAATTAGTATAGCTGTTATGTAAAACAGTATGGAGACTCAAAATATTTTTTTAAAAAAGTAGAACTACCATATGATCCTGCTTTCCCACTACTACATATATACCAAAGGTAAGGAAATCAGTATGTCAAACAGACATCTGCACTCCTGTGTTTACTGTAGCACTATTCACAGTAGCCAAAATATGGAATCAATCTAAGTGTCCATCATTGAACAAATAAATTTAAAAATGTGGTATATGCACACAACAGAATACTATTTCCCCCTTAAAAAAAAAAAAAATGAAATTCTGTAACGTGTAACAACAAAGCTTCGGAGGACATTGTGTTAAAACAATCCAGGAATCTAAACAAATACCAAACCCAAATCCAGGAACCCAAAGACAAATACCAGCTGAACTCGCTCACAGGTGAAATCTAAAAAAGTTGATCTCATAGAAGTAGACAGTAGAAGAATGGTTACCAGAAGCAAGAGAAAGTAGAGGGTACAGGAGGATAAGGATAGGATGATCAATAGGTACAAAGTTATAGTTAAATAAGAGAAATAAGGGCAACTATGCTTAATAATAAAAAATTATATATTTCAAAATATCTAGCTGTTTTTGAATGCATTTATCACAAAATATGATAAATGCTTGAGATGGAAATGCTTATTTGACCATCACACAATGTATACATGTATCAAAACATTATACTGTATCCTCAAATAAGTGTAATTAGAGTCAATTAGAAACGAAAGCAACAAACAAAAAGCATGGAATGTAGTTTGTTTCTAGCTCCCTTTGACAAATATGCATATATCCTCCTAACACCCAATGTCTAGTGCTGCAGGTTGGAACACAAGGGAAACAAAATCCTTCTAACATGAGCTGAGGTAGGAGGCTTGTTTCTCACAGATAAAAAAATCACTCTAGAAAGAAGTACATAATCAATGTAGTTTAAATTTTATAATTATAGTTGAGAATAATTTTATATAATTCAGTAGAATTATCAAAGTTTTGCATAGATTGTGGCAGAATAATCAGTTTCTTGATATAATTTTGTTTTCTATTTCACCTCTGCTAAAAAAGGGTAATCCTACTTCCTCTCCAAATGACATCACAAAAATTTAAGGTATATTAACATTATAATATTAGTTGTTAGGTCAATAATAAACTATAGATTGTAAGAGGAGGCATAGAATCTGTACAAATTGGAAGAAATGATGACTAAAATTATATATGAATTTCAAAAATAGTAACAGCTGGTATATGTATCTGTGTGTGTGTGTGCATATCTTTTTTTTTTTTTTTAACTAAAAATATGGAAACTGAATGACTGGTCCAAAACTCCTGCCATAAAGGACATTCACTGCACATGTCCTGAAAAGTCAATCTACACCTTCTATATCTGTTTAAAATCACTGGGATTTTTCCTTGTCCTTAAAGGAAAAGGAGAATAAAAGCCACTTATAGATTTGTTTTAAATGTGATAAATATTCTTTCTTTTTGCCTTCCAAAGAATATGTTCAGTTTAAGTCAAATGACATGAACTTCAAGTATATAAAGCCAAATTATCTTTTTTTATTTTTAAAACATCATCTCTTTTACCCAGGCTGGCCTCCAACTTCTAGTAGGCTCAACTGATTCCCCTACCTCAACCTCCTGAGCACAATTTTTACTACTCCAATGTCATCTGATTTTAACATTCTTATTATGTAGAAAGAAAATATATTATCTTGATAAGATCTCACAAGCCTATGAAATATAGTCATGGGTGATAGGACTCTTTATATTTTAAAAGGTCATAAAACAATCATTAGCCCTCAGCTGCTTTCTATAAAATATCTATTCTAAATTATATATTAAGTTCCATCTATAACAAGCTTCAAGATTATACTATTCACTGAGCTTGGCCTTAAAGATACCTATGAACATACAATTTTGGTTAAGATTCCCCACAATATTTACAATTTGAATGTATCATAGTTAAAAATTCTAAATTATATGGAATCTTTTCTTTTAAAGTTGATTTAGATAATATAACCTGTTATTCCAATAGCGCAAAAGACTGAAGTTTCTCTAGAAAAGAAAAACCCAGAACTATTGCTCAAAGAGAAGCACATTATACTGTAAAATTATTGTAAACCTATGAGTTACCAGGGGGTGTAGAAGTGTGCCCTGGTGGCAGAGCAAGGGCCCAATGTCATAAAACTCTGAAGGGTGCTCTTTGCAATTCTCTCTCTGTAGCAATGGTACCCTCAGAGTTGTGCTCTGTGATGAAGTGGAATGACGATAGAGCCCCTATCTCTACCATTTAATAGTTTGCTTTTAGGAAAGTTATTTAATCTCTCTACAGCTTAAAAGTTCTCATATATCAATGAAGATAATGATAGCAATGTTTTCAGATTATGTCTTAGAGCTGTACAGTAATTAAGAGAACTTTTTTGGGTTTTTGCTACATATCTAGCCATTATTTCAAAAAAATATTTACTAAGTGAATGCCTTTTCTATGCCAAGCAGTGTTCTAAGGGATTGTGGACATCAAAGTGATCCAGAGATTAAAATTTAAATTTAAAATTTCAGCTTTCATGTACCTTTTATTTTGGTAATACAAAGAAACATGTGATAAAAAGTACAAAATAACCTCTGTGGATATATGTAGGGCACCTATTTTGGATAGATTGGACAGGAAAGACTGTTTGGATAAGGTAATATCTAAGCAAAAGTCCAAAACAAAGGGAGGGAGACAGCCTTGTGATTATCTGTGGAATGTGTTCCAGGGCTGGGAACTGGCAGCATCAGAGACTTGTCGCAGGGCACACTTGGCATGTTCCACAATAGCAAGGAAGCTAGTGTGGCAGCAGATGGGATGCATGGAAGAAGATCAAAACAAGAGATGGAATACTAAGCACTAAAGCTATTCCAACTGTTTTCTGACTCAGGTGAGTCAACATCTGGGTACAACTGGTTTACTGAGTCTCAGGTTCCTGATGGTGGGAATTTGTTTCACCAAAATTAAAGTAAAAAATGGGTATTAAATACAAGGTTTTTTAAAAAAAAGAAAAATTGAAACCAGAAATAATTTTAAGGATAAAAGATGATGGTTCTGGTTGAAGCACAACCTATAAAATTCAGAACACATGTTTTAAAATCACAGTGCAAGATTTCTATACCTGTGGAACTACAAATTATATTTTTCTGATAAGACTTACATAGTTGATGCATTAGCCAATGACTCTAAATGAGCTCACCTATAAATGGGATGGAAGCCAAGGAATCGCCAGGAGGGCTGGTACTTGAGGCCTTCCTTTCCTCCATTCTTTTTATATGGACCTCTCGGCGTGCATCATTCGGCAACCAGCAGGTGGTATCTGACCCAGTATCCTGGTCATTTACTGCTAAGATGTAAGACTGATGCCTTAAAGGCTGTGGTGTTTGGCGACCAGATGGAGGTTTTTCTCTTAGGATGACAGTTTCTTTATTATCTAAAGCATTTGTTTGCTGAAGTTCAGCCTCTTGTAAATTTGGATCTTGATTCCTTTGAATAAGAGAGAGTTCTAAACCTGAAGTGCCCACAGTCTCGCTCTTCTGAAGGCCAGGCTTAACAGAAACTCCAGGTAAAGAGAGGGCCTTCCCAGTCTCCACTTGGTGATCAGGGGTGCTTTCAGCTCTGAACCACGTCTGCTGATTCAATACACTGGTTTGATGCATGTGATTTACAGGTCTTTGGTCTTTGATAGACACCAGTGAGTTCTGGCTGAATGATGGTTTTGTGACATGTGTAGAAGGTGCTTTCAGAGAATTACTCCGGACTTTTACAAGAGGTGACCTGTCTTGTGAAATACCTCGCGGCAGTGACGTTCCACCAGTAGTTTGAATATTCCTGTTGGACTGCGGTGTTTTTAGATCTGATGGAATTTTTTTAAACTTCGACACAGATCCTACTCCTCTACCACTCATTCGCCTATTATCAGAATTAACAACACTTGGAGCCACAGTCAAATTTGAACCTCGAAAAGATTTATGAATTTCTTGTTGCCTGGGCCTTTCATAAATACCTCGTCTATCATCCTGTTCAGTAAACCCACTCCACTTATAAGTCTGTTTTCGCTCCCCATTTGAATCAGGTATTTGACTTTCAGAATTAACATTTTCTAAGGTTTCACCTTGTCCCTCAATGTAATCCCATGAACGAGTTCTATGATTACTGAAACTAACGGGTGGAGATGTCAGTGCGCCTTGAGATGCACTTCTTGGACAATACTTCATTAGCACAGAATCTTCCAGTCTTTCCTGGGAGACACTGCGTTGCCGAATCTGAGCAGACTGGGGCACTCGATCATGAGAGGTGCTTCGGCGTCGTACCTGCAAAGAAGTGCGGGTTGGTACCACCTGGTTATAATCCGTTGTGCTCTGAGATGCTGCTCTTAAACTATCCAATCTTTCTTGAATTGTCCGACAACCTATGTGCAACCGTCTGTTATCAATATACTCCTTGTAAGTTTTATAGTTTTTCCAGTCTATGTGCTGATGGGAATTTGGGGAATAGTGATTAACAGATACAGAAGGAGAATCTACAGCTTGAGATCTACTGCTTGAGATTCCTTCAGATTGTCCACTGTAATTTCCAGATTTAAGTAAAATTCCAGAAGGTTCTAATGACCTAGAACCTGCAGTCTGATGAATAAGATGGGCAGTAGGAATTGATGATGGTGGTGATGTGGTTCTTGACACTATTTTTAAAGGGTTCTGTTCACTTACACCATACCTTACTTCTTCAGTTCTGTGTGAAGGACCTGTATGGTTGTTTCTACTGGATAACAAGTCTACAACCTTCTCAGAAGGCACAATGACAGTCCTTACACTTTCATTGCAAACACACACTGCTGTGTTTGATTTTGCAACATCTGTTGGTGATGGAGGCACTTGTATTTCCATTCTATAAGCCCTGCCAGGTTGTGTCAGGACTGGTGTACTGGTTTGCTGTTTGCTCAATGACGAATCTGTAGGAGATATTTCAACTGGCTGTGCCATGGCTGAAGAGGCAGATGGCAACCAGGGATAGCAAACTGGTGGAGGTTCAGGTATATTACGGGCATTGCCACTATAGGCTTCATTGCCTTTCAGGTAGGCATCTTGAGAATATGCCTGTATGGAAATGAAAGAAAAATATCACTTCAAATTCACAAAACAAGTCCCATGTTTGTAATTCACTATTTTACTTTAATATTTTTCCTTGATCTTGAATGACACTCACTATAGCATGCATGCAAACACAACATGAGAATTCCACAAATCTAGAAAAGAAATTTTCTTGCAGAAATCAAGTAGATTGTAGAATGTGCAACATAGAGGGATTACAATCACTTATTTTCTCAAAAGATGTAAGACAACATCAAATTTTCCCTAAGCAATTAGATATATAGCCATGTTGCTTCTAGAATTCTACTCATTCAAAGCTTTATGATTTTTCAGCAGTCGGCAGGTTAAATGGTCGCCTACTAAATCCCAGCAAAAGGTTCTTTTGCTAGACAGAGGGTGAAAATATTAAAAATCTTAACCAAAAACATTTATTTTAAGCACAATTATCAATAATGAAATATAATTTATTGAAGTGTCTTTTCAATTAGCCATTCCAGAATCCATAATAATCCATTTGATAAATTAAGCCTTTCAACAGCCATACTAAATATTTTAATATTTAAAATAACTGAATATGTATGTTAAAGAAATTAAGCATGTGTAATAAAGGCAAGAAAAACAGGAAAAGGAAATTCATCTTTCTGTTTATAATTTACATTTTTTATTTTAAGTTCATGCAAAGTTATATAAATTTATTTGGTCTCTTATTTATTATAAAAAGACCTTTATTACTAACAGGCAGGCATGCAGCTCAAATTATTTCTTATCAACTATTTATGAATTGCAGTATTTTAAAAAATTTTAAGAACAAGTGAAATTAACTACAGAGACTACAAAACAACTCATCAATGTAACACAGTACTATGTTTAGCATCTGGGAGTTAGGTGTGGTAACATATCTTCCCCTAATCAAAACAAGCTTAACTCAAGACTATCATCATTTTCTGTCTTTGCATTAGACAGCTTGCAAAACTCAAATGCAGCCAATAACATAACACAACATAACATAACATAACATCAAAGTACTAGAGAAAAGAGGATGAGAAACTTAAAAACAATACTGATGCAAACAAATATTATGCTTTTAAACCAGTTATATATAGGATACAAAAGCAAATCAAACAAACATTAAAAAGAAAGAAAACACCATTAAAGCTTTCTGAAAATTAGTAAGATTAACACTATAAAGAGATTTCTCTAAGCAAACTTACAGTTTTAATAGATTGGTTTATTACAAATCTCTAAAAAACATGACTTTAAAAGCAAGGAAATGGCTACTGTGCATTTCTTACCAGAGCTGTGACATCCTTTGTAAATTGTAGCTAGCAGAAAATAGGAAAACATAGCAGAAGCTGCTTACTGATATAAAGACAGAATCATGTTGTCATATTGATGCTAGAAACAGCAAGCTAAAAATACATCTATACTGATTTCTCTGGAAGGTACCAAGAGAGGTAAAGGGCAGTGAAGCATAAAGAATAACTTCAGTATCCTTCTGAGCATCTTTTTCTCAGGCTTTTATCTAGGTCTTATTTGATTGGTCTACCACTCTTGAAGCAAAATACATTTGGTGACGTGCATCCTTAACAGATTTTTTTCTTCAATATGCACTGCTATCTGATCATGTGCTACAAAGGCTTCCCTTCTACACGAGCAACATTGATGCCTCTCATTTCCCCTGAGCTTCTTCCATCTCTGCTATCCAGATGACGAAACGAATGCTCTATTATGCATTTAAAATAGTACAACCTCCTTCTTCCCCAGTAAATCAGAGCATAACCACAAGCTGTCAGCTGACTGCAGCTGCCTTTACACTATGATTTGGGTGAAAAAAGACTGTTTTGTTAAATAAATTTCACTCAGAAATTAAGACTTTTCAACATTGTACCTTTTGTGCTGTTTTACCAGTTTATTAAATGACTTCAAAATATACATACAAATATTACTTCCAGAGTAAAACTTACAATGAGTACTTCAGAACAAAGACTGGAATGCAGTGAGAAATTAAAGCTAGGTATATAAGAAGAAATATACATACCATAACATTTTTACAGCATAAACACCATCTTGCATGAACATGCATCTTTCATCTTGGGTATGTGCATGGACATAACAAGCTTATCTTATATAAGCTGACTGAATATACACCATTGCTTTTCTGTGACAAAAAACTGCCTGAATGAGAGCATCCTGTAGTCTGGTGCAGTATTTCCTGCAGCAGGTTTGTGTAATCTCATTATGTACCACTTGAAAAGAAGGGCAGATCCCTAGAGCCAGTGATGTAGGAGAAGTTGGGAAGCTTCTGGACTTCTCAAAATCTCTATATTAGTATACATTGTGAAACTTGAAGGAAAAGTAGGAACTTATTTACTATAGAACCTATCTATTTCCAAAGGTTTTAAAATGATTAGAATATCCTGCTTGGGAAATGCTGTTGTAGAACTAATAACTTAAAGATACCTCTTTTATTCCAAATTTGTTTTTTTTTTAATTTGGGGAGGAATATTATTTTAGTAATTTTAAATATTACTAAAATATTAAACCACTGAATACTTTTAAAATACATATATTTCAGATATGTATAAGAATCCTGTATAGCAAGTCTAAATGATGAATAGCCTACCTGTAGCCACAGGTCCCAACATCTGAGTAAAGATATAACAAGGGGTCCTTAAATTCATACACATGGACCATACATTAAAAACAAATTAATTAAACAGAACATCTCACATATACGGAACTATTACCTAATATAAGCAAATACAGTTGAGATAATAAAATATGAATTCATTTAAGAACATTGCTAAATTTCCTCATATATTCTCAGTTGATGAACACCAAAAACCTTGTTTATACTATTTACTTTCTTATTTAAAGGCTCTTCATTTTCATATTTGGGGAAAATACTACTCCAAATTACTATCCATGAAGAAATAACAGTGCCCCTCAGGTCACATTGTGGATTAGTATGTGTTATACTGGCATATGGTGACTGGCAGGTCATAGACATTCCTGAGAAAATTCTGGAACATGTATGGCTATTCTGAGGGGTATGGTATATGACAAATTATTTCCCAAATCATATTAGAGAAATAAATCAGGACTATACAATAAGCATCTTAATGAATCCTTTTCTCCATGATACCTCTAAGTGTTCCCCTAGAAAACTACTGGCCTGCTGTAGGCTCCTTCTAGGAAGAAAGCATTCACAGGCGCTTAGACAAATACTGGGTGGGTCATCTGGAATAGAAAACAGAGTGAGGCTCTTTGAGGTGAATATTAAATGCAAATGGTTTCATATTCTGGGAACAGATTTGAAAACTCTGTAACTTGCTCACAGCTGTCAGGTGTTCTCTGTGTCCTTGTTTACAAAGTAACAAATCTTTCATTGAGTCATCATGGTCTGATGGTCAATGTTTTAACTACCCATTGGGAATCTTTGACTTGTCAGTAAGTACCAATTAAATGGCACAAAATATCATTTAAACAAAATAATTATATTCTTTTAAAAAAAAGTATTTCTTTTGTTGCGCATGGTCACAATATCTTTATTTTTTTAATGTGGTGCTCAGGATCAAACCCAGTGCTTCACACATGCTAGGCAACCACTCTACTACTGAGCTACAACCCCAGCCCCAAAGTAATTATATTTTTATATAATGATGTCAAAACCATACTGTGTTATTAAGTTGTCTGAAATGGTATGATCAAACCAGTGTCATTAAGAATTGAATATTCAGGGCTGGGGATATAGCTCAGTTGGTAGAGTGCTTGCCTTGTACGCATAAGGCTCTGGGTTTAATCCCCAGCACCCCCTCCCCCCCCCAAAAAAATCGTATATTCAACTATTAACAAATTTTGGTTTTTACTTTTTAAACCCAATGAATACTTTATAATATGTACATGTGTTTAAAAGATTAACACTTAAGTTTTTCCCCAAATAGAATATGGTTAAAAAAAAAAAAAAGCCAGTTCTTGTCATTTAGCCCCCTTTTCACACCACTTACTACTCCACACCCTGTCTTGAGTTTCCTTTAGCCTTGCACTTAAGTTTTATATTTTGGAGTTTATAGCTTACATTTTAAAATTGAAATCATACCTAATGAAAATAAAATAGCAGAGACTTTTTTGTGCTTATTGCATCCAAAAATCTCTGAACAAAAGCAAAAAGGCGAGGGAGAAATAAGAAAGATGACCCACAGAATTCTTCATTTGGAATCAGAATTGTAAAAAGCATATTAAATAAACTTTTATATTAATAGAATAGTCTGAGTCTTAAATATAGGTACCATGTCAAACAGTAACTAAATATCCTAAAATAATCTTTCAGTTCAGTTTTAAGAGTCACATCAAAATCACTATTATTATATCTATACCATTAAATGGTAAACAAATAAATAACAACAAAAAACCCCAGCAAAATAAAATGCTCTACAGAACAAAGAGGCTGATGAGATTTTTAAAATTCTTGGCTACAGTTCATCTTTAAAAGTTAATTTATTAATTTAATGTCATGAAAAATAAGTGAGAAATAACCATCTGCCTGTTGATATACTAAAATGCAAGTGGCCATGCTACAGTGAAGTACAGAGAGAAAGGAATGGTACAGGTGGGAAGGGACAAACAGAGCCTTGGATGCAGTCCAGAGATGTTGAGTTAGAATTACGGCCCTGACACTAACTAGCAGTGTGACTTAAGGTAAGCCCCCAACCCAGAAACAAATCTGTACTTGATGGCAGCACAACACTGTTGTTGGGAACAGGATTCAGTCTCACACTCACCCAAGTTCAAATCCTAGGAACAATGCTTTCTTCCTTATTCTATTAGACAAGGTATTCAACAGTGTTATTAGCAAAGAACAGCACAGAGCAGGCTAAAAATGCTCTGGCCAAACAACAAACCTACCCAAGAATCTACAGAGTTAACAGAACTGATTAATTTAAACTCTGAGTCCAATGAACCCAATGCTTAACAAAATATCTTGTGTCACACATCAAGAAAAATGCCCAAATCTCATTCTCCTATCACTATCTCATTTATGGAAGGATTTGCTAATGGTCTCTTGTGATGCAATGGATAGCGCCTTGGACTTCTAACCAAACTTGTACTGGCCATTCAAGAAAGGATTGCTGCAATCAGTGCTGTGGTCTGTTTGTGTGGCCCCACATTTCATATTTTGAAAGGTTATCACCTGAGTGGTAAGTGTTAGGAGATGAGGCCTTTGGAAGGAGATCAGGTCATGAGGATGGAGCCCTTATACATGACATTAGCGCTCTTATGAAAGAGGCCCCACACAGCTGCCTTGGCCTTACTTACCACTAAGTAAGACACCATCCCTGAGGAAATATACCCTTACTAGAAACCTTGAGCTTTAAATTTCCCAGCTCTAGAACTGTGAAAAATAAATCTTTGTTGTTTATAAGCCACCCAGCCCATTAAAGGTATTCTGTTATAGCAGCCTGAATTAAGACAACCCCATTCTTTAGGTTACTTGAAGGGTAGTAGCTATTTCATTCATGAGCACTTGATAGCAAAACAAAAACTTTTTGTTCTTTTGGAAATGAAAAAAGAAATATCTTTTATTATGTAGTAATTCCTTAAAACATGAATATATATTTTTATCCCAGTTTAACATAGTATTATAAAATAATTGTCAAATGACTAGACTGTATTATTCTTCATTCTTTTAATCTAGAAAGTATATTGGTTTAAAAAAGCTACTACACACAGAAGTACTATAACCAGCAGTAGTTTAGAAACATAATTATTCTTAATTTTATTTCATACTTTCAACCTTCTATCAATCTATCACTAGATAACTATTTATCTAAATTAGACATTAAACCAAATAAAATTTTCTATGCCACCTCTCAAAGATGAGTTGAGCACTTCTAGAATAATTTGGTTCATACCTCATTTCAGGAAACAAACACCACATACTACCCAACCCTACTGTTGTCCAGGTAAGCACATATAAACTACTATGGGCTTTTCCATGGGTGAATGATTTTTACAGTGGCTGTAAAAAATTCATGTTATTTTTTTCCTTTTACAATGAATATTTACCCTTACAGGGATAGGCACATATATTAAAGTGCATCTTTTGAATATCAATTTAAGATCAGTGTCCTTAAGTACTCCTGAAGGTTCTTAATAAAATATTTTAGCTCAAGAATCTGGGCTAGAGACATAGTACTTCTACATATGGTTTTTTTAAATCCCAAACTCTGTTATATAATAGTTCTAAAAATTGACACTTGTATTTATTCTAGTGAAAAACAGTTTATGCAGAGAAGAAGTTGACATAGCCTAATGTCCTTTGTAGAACAATGTGTAATGTATTAATTATATATATTTATACATATTTATTATATATCTATATGTAATTAATACATACATTCCTTTGGCTTCCTAATAAATTATAGTACATTAAAATATGAATTAAGGCAAGGTTTAAAAACAGACTTTTTGGGCCAGGCACAGTGGCTCACACCTGTAATTCCAGCAGCTGGGGAGGCTGAGGCAGGAGGACTATGAGTGCTAAGCCAGCCTCAGCGAGGCCCTAAGCAACTCAGTGAGACCCTGTCTCTATAAAATACAAAAAAGGGCTGGGGATGTGGCTTAGTGAGTTGAGTGCCCCTGAGTTCAATCTCAGGTACCAAAAAATAAAAACAAAAAACAGAATTTTCTGCACTGGAAACATAGCTCAGTGGTAGAGTGCTTACCTAGCATACCCAAGGCCCTAGTTTCAATCCCTAGTATCACCAGGAAAAAAACCAAAAAACCAAAAACAAAACAAAAACCCTTTTTTTGAGTTTTCTATTATTTTATTAAGGGCACGTGCTTTTACACTTTAATGATTAAAATAATTCAAATAACATGTTTTAAAAGTGAATTTTATGTTACAGTATACCAAAATATTTACTGATGAGCCTTGAAGATCTATATGCTCATGTCAGCTACTACTTTCCCCTATGTTTGTAACAATTGCATTTTTACCTTTATTTTAAATGTACCCATTACAAATAAAATAGAGCAAGACAAAGTAACAATTTCCACTAATCATATCACTAGAAAATTCTTTTTGTTGCATCAAGTGGTTTGCAATTTTCTATCTACTGCACAATGGGTTACATTGGAATTCTGCATTTAATTCGTTCCTTAGAAATTCAGTATAATGTCATACATTCTAGAAACAAGCTCTTCTTTCTAAAAGGCATCTAACCAATGCTTTTACCTTGGCAAGGAAAGAGTGGATTAAAGATGAGAAATCAGTTCAGTTTGAGAAGTCAAGTCTGTCTTCAAGTTTTCAAATTTCAAGGCTGAATCAAGGTATAGCCTTCACTACATTAATACATTACCTTCTAGTACTTTGTAAAGAAAGGATTAGAGGAACATCCTGTTTCTAGTCTAATGACTCACAACCATTGGTTTCAATGGCTGCTGCTCTAATACCATATTGAATTATCAGGGTGGGTAATCTGTAACTATCTATGTGCCTAAGAAAATTGCTGCAGACAGCTGCAACTTCTTCCCTTCCTTCCTTTATTTATTTATTTATAGTTGTAGATGGGCACAATACTGCTATTTTATTTATTTGTTTATTTATATATTTCTTTAGATGTTGATGGACCTTTATTATTTTATTTTATTTATATGTGGTACTGAGAAACGAGCCCAGGGCCTCACACATGCTAGGCATTGTGCTCTTACCACTAAGCCACAACTCCAGCTCCACTATTTTATTTTTTTATGTGGTGCTGAGGATGGAACCCAATGCCTTACACATGCTAGGGAAGCACTCTACTACTGAGCTAAATCCACAACCCCATGCACCTTCCTTCTTGAGCCTCCCCAATTCCACAGAACTGTGTACTTCAGAAAGGTAATCTGTTACCAGCAATAAGTCATTTCTATGTAAAATCAACACCCCTTGAAAACACTGTGTTGATCTCCAGAGATTTCAGTTTATTATATTTTACATGTCATGAATAATGAGAATCAAGGATCCACATGAGCAACTTTTTTGTAAACAAAAAATTATACAGAAGATTATTTAGGACTTTTTTTTAGCTAAGTTCAAACTAAGTTCCCTATTTTTGTTTTATTTGCTCTTTTTAGTTACACATGATAGTAGAATCTATTTTGATATTTATTCCTTAATTTGGTAATAAGAAAAATAAGCAATAATAAGTTATAAGAAATAGAAATAAGTAATAAGAAAAAACTCAATTATTCACACACACAAAAAAAGAATTTTAAAAAATACTTCAGTGTCCATTCCTATTTCCTAGATCTACTGGAGGTCAGTATGTTATTTAAAGTGCTTTCCTCAGTGTACTTTACTACAAAGTGAATCAAAAGAAAATATGTTTTGCATGAAATTTATATTTTTATCACCTTAAATTTACTTTCAGAAATACTGAAGCTAAATAAAGGAGTTAAGTATTCCAATGCATTTCTTCCTTACATAAAAATCAGAAAAACATGTTTCACATACATAATTTCATTTCTCCTAGCATAGCATATATTTTCCTTAAGTTATACATCCAATTCACTGTGGCCAATACTTCTAATGGAATGAATTGATACTCTTAACAAAACTGCTTGGTAATTTTAAACAGTGATAGTTATTATAACATTAGGAAATGGCTTTCATAAAATTTCTGTGCTTGTATGTTTTTTAAAAATCTAATTCCTATGGATATGCACTTGCACTCTGACATTTGGCTTTTGTTCAAAGCATTACCTAGATATAATGCTGGTCTCATCCTGAAGGACAACATTGAGAGTTCACTGTGAAATCAATATCACTCAATTCTCTTGTCACTTAATTGCAAATAATTGACTAGTATTTTTTTGTTTTTACAAAATGTAAAGAAATTTATACTCTGCTAAATAAAACTGGAGGACTTTTTTCTATAATCTTTTTTAAAAATGTAATCCACCTTCATCTCAAAACTATTTATTAACATTTCTGACTATAAACAATTCATACTTGAATAGATAAAAACTTACCACTTGGAGAATATCTTCATCTTTTGGCATAACACTAAGTTCCAATGTTGTATCACTGAAATTGAATATATACAAATACTATTTTAGGGGAGGTGGAAATGTATACAAAAGACTTAAAAGAAAAAAGAGTTAACTAAGAAATATATTTTAAATTGTTTCAGAGTTTAATTATTTTTTAATTTTTACTTTTCCAGATTGTATCACTAGAACAAAAATAAGTCATTTCTATATAGGAAAAATAATGTACAAAAAAGGGTGCACTGCCATATGTCTGTACTACTCATCAAGTGTTCTTTATAATGTGCTTCAAATTTAGAAATACAGCATTACTTGTTATTTATTATTTTATTCAAGTCATAAAGAAATTAAGAGATTTTTATCAGTCTATTATCAAGTTAAAACTTGTTAAAATAGGGGCTGGGATTGTGGCTCAGTGGTAGAGAACTTGCCTTGCAAGTGTGAGGAACTGGGTTTGATTCTCAGCACCACAAATAAATAAATAAATAAATGTCCATCAACAACTTAAAAAAAAAAAAAACTTGTTAAAATAAAATAACTAAAGAACCCTCAAATTTAACTATTTGTGTGTATGTGTGGTCCTGTGGACTGAACCAAGGACCTTCAGCAAGCGAAGCATACGCTCTACCACCTCTAGGCTCTCAAATATAACACTTTAAGCAATACTAAACATTCTGATTTTAAATATTGCCTCTTGGCTTCATAAATGAAGCAAATCAGTTCACCATTGCAACTACTGAAATGATTCATTTTTAATAACTATAATAATATCTCAACTGTTTGCTTTCATGCTGTGATTTAATTTTAGAATCTTTTCAGGAAAAGCTCAAAGCCTTATTTATTTTTGTGCTATAAAATTTCTGTTAAACACGATAGAGAAGTTTCGCTAGCTTTAAAAATGTTGAAAGGAGGATGAAAGTGTAGCTCAGTGGTAGTGCACTTGCCTAGCATGTGCAAGACTCTGGGTTTTATCCCAGCACCACAAAAGGGATAAATTAAATGGAATCCCATGATCCGGAATTATGTTTAGATACAACAAGGACAGTGGTGCTATCTCCACCAAGTGCTTCAATAGCTAATCTAATAAAAATCATATTTTCCCCCAATATAATTGGAAGATTAATGGTGGGGGACACAGTAAATCTAAAATTAATCCATCTCTTTTGGATAGGTTTAAAACATTATTTTTAGGATCATAAATGTTGGGAGAATGGTATAACAATGAGAACCATAGGTTCTAATAAATTTAACTAGTAAAAGATGGAGGTACTTGTATTTCAATATTCAGAGTTGGCAGAAAATACACACAGTTTTAAAAAATTCTCATGCAAGGAGATTTGCTACCAACTGTAGATAAAGAAATAAAACTTTTTAAAAGAAAATAAGATCATTGAAAAAGTGTTTCCCTAATTTTTAAATTAATTTTATTGCAAAAAAAATTAAAAGACTATCATTTCAAAGTATTATTACTCTGAAAGATCTACACCAGTAACAATGGGATTATGTGCATTTTAAAGAAAACAAAGATTACTTGGGAAAATAATATTTTTAAAGAAGAGATATTAACAAATACACTTAAAAATCCTTAAATTATAGACTGACAAAATATTATTGTATTTATGAATGATCTCAATTATGAGGAAAATAAAATGCCTCTCATAGAGGCCTTAAATTCACCACCAACATTAAGAGGCAAGATTTAAAGAGTTGTTTACTCTAAGAATCTCATTAAATATTAAAAACATTAAAGAGAATACTCTGAGATCAATTAATCATGATCATGTCATTTAATTTTAAATTCAAAAATGACAATTTCTTAGGACATTACCATAAATAATTTAGATTATAGCATGAATTGCTTTAGACGTGGCTAGAGGAGCTTGAAAAAAAATTTAGAAAATAAAACCTTCAATCAAGCTGTAGACAGTTGAGTCTGACAAGAACCATTAAATATCCAAAAGTTATGGTATTTGAATATGAAAAGACCTCTTAGAATAGAGTGGTGATCTGAATATTGGACCCAGATTCATGGCCTATTCTTATCTTTAAAATTTTTATTTTTTTGTGGTTGTAGATAGTTTATTTTTATGTGGTGCTAAGTATAGAACCCAGTGCCTCATGCATGTTAAGCAAGCACTCTACCACTGAGTGACAACCCTAGCTCTTATGACCCAGTACTGACAGAAACTCAATTATAGCGACCTCTTTGGCTTTTCATTTCTTCACTTGTAATTTAAAATTTAATGGGTAAAAGAAACAGAGTACATTCAACTCCACTATTTTTGAGGCCTAAAAATATGTATTTACCTTTATAACTCAAAATTCTATCATTCTACAGATTATGGCAAACGAACTAAAAAAGGAATGTCTTGCTCTGTTGTTTACAACAAATGAATAAATTTAAGCCAAAAAGATTATTCAAAAAGATATCAGTAAGATAAATTATTTTTTTAAAATATCTTTTTAGTTGTAGTTGACACAATATCTTTATCTTATTTATTTATTTTTTTGTGGTGCTGAGGATCAAACCTAGGTATGTATCAAACCTCATACATGCTAGGCAAGTGCTCTACCACTGAACTAAAACCCCAGCCCAAGACATATTAATTTTAATAAAACATATGAAAATTAAAGTATCTTAGTAATAGGTTTTAAAAATCAACTGGGTATTTCTTTTTTTTTCAATTTTTTTTTGTTGTTGTTGCACATGGACACAATGCCTTTAATTTGTTTATTTATTTTTATGTGGTGCTGAGGTTTGAACCCAGTGCCTCACACATGCTAGGCAAGTGCTCTACCAGGGAGCCATAACCCCAGCCCAACTAGGTATTTCTTTACAGTTACTTTAAACAAATTATATATTTGCCACTTCAAAAAAAAATTGGAAATTTACAGTAAATCTAAAATGTGTGCCTCTCAGAATCTAAAAGGATTTAAAAAAAATTTTTTTTTAGTTGTAGGTGGACACAATGCCTTTATTTTTATTCATTTAGTTTTATGTGGTGCTGAGGGTCGAACCCAGTGCCTCACCTGCACTAGGCAAGCACTCTACCTCTGAGCCACAATCCCAGCCCCGTCAGAATCTAAAAGGATTTTAATCACAAATCTGACAAATTTGCCAAAGCAAAGCCACCTATTAAGTTATCCTTAGGTAGGTAATACTTGACAACTTTCAAATATATTATCTACTACAAAGCAAAGTTCCAATTGCCATGTCATCCAATTCCTTACAGGAATATGAGGCTATTAAATCTGCTTGCTACTGATTTATAAAATCCGTCTTTGGCCAAAATAAATCAATTCATTTTCAAGAATCTTACCTGTTCTGAATTAGAGCAATTACTTGGGAATAGGTCTTTCCAATAACACTTTCTCCATTGACTTTTATAATTCGGTCACCTTCAAAGAGGAATAAAATGACACATGAGGAAGTCTTAAAGAAAGTCACTTTAGAATTATTTTAAAATATTTCTTCATCTTCCCCATCCCGCCACCCCGAGTGCTGAGGACTGAACTTGGGACCTTGCACATGCTAGGTGCTCTACCCAGATCTCCCAGGGCTGCATCCCAGCCCTGAAAATGTCCTTATTTTTCATATATCTCTGTTCATATATTTTAAAGTACCTTTTACAAAAATGAATCTAAATATATTCAGCTACTTATGAAATATAGCCACATTCTAATAAGAGTTCTTGACACTGATGAATTTAGAAAATTCAAAAGGTAGAGTCACCATGTATCACAGCTACACTACTAATATCCCCGTCGGTTTTGTTTTCAGAGTTATGTAACTACTAGTTATCTCTCCGGTTACACTGTCATATCTGATAGAGAACATTACTCAACAGTTTCAAAAAATTGGTGATTTTTATTTCATCAGTGTCCTCAAATTTTAGTACAGCTGATTTTCTTTTACTATTCTTTTGATCTATATATGATTTATTGATTTGTCTGTACTATAAAACTAAAATATGTATTCACATGCTTTTTGACTCTCTATATTAATTTGTTCTTCATTTTAATGGCGAAAAAGACTATATTACTTTAAAAAAACCCAGAGGAAAAAAAAAAGGAAAGAGAGATAAAGGACAAGGAGAGAAAGGACAGAGGAAAATAGGGGGAAAAAATTACTCTGTGTTTCTCAACGATCTTACTTCATCTTCTCTATCTTATGACACTGACAATATCATAGAAGTTACATTCTATATAATGGAATACCATATGAACACTAACATACATATCAATTAGGCTTACTTTGAGTATGATAAGGATAATTAAGATTTACATTAACACTGTATTTTAATAAATCTTAGCTATTATTTGTAGCTAAAAATACATTTTATTCAAGACAATAAAATTTTCATTGATTCCCATTTTAAATTATTTCATGTTTTTACCCAAGGCAGAAAAGAATTACTATTTTAAAACATTCACTCATCTATGACATCTCTTATTTAGTTTATTAAAACCAGAAATCATAAAACATTTTAGAGGAAATAGCCACTAGATTCAACTAATTAGATCACATCCACTGATACTTGTAGATCAAGGGAGGCTACCTGGAAACCTAAGCCACTCTTTGTGCTGAAAATGAATTAATTCACCTCTGGCTGATCAGGCAACTTCCAGAACTTGGAGATCTGAAATTATTTCAATTATGTCAAATAAATATCTTCCATCAGTTTGCTATTTGGTAATCCTTTGTAGGATTCAATATATATGATTTCAATATATGAAAAATAGATCTTTATAAGAGCCATTAAGCCTGTTATGTGTGGGGTAACTAACAATTTATCAATTTATTAGTTTTCTTTGAACCCATTTATTTGAGTATCAAACATATAACTAGACACAAAGAAAAAGGGACAAACTCATAAAAGAAAAAGAAAAAATGTGGAACACACAAATGTGAAAGAAGGGACTGGGGATATAGCTCAGTTGGTAGAGTGCTTGCCTCTCATGCACAAGGCCCTGGGTTAATCCTCAGCACTACCAAACTTTAAAAAAAAAAAAAGTGGAAGAAGGAAGAAATGAAGTAAAAATAAAAGGTTTTGTTTAAAGCAAATTATCAGCACCTGTGCATAATCCAGCTTCAAAGGCAGGTCCTCCTTCTTTAACTTGTTTAACAAATATGGTATCCATTGGTTCCAAGCGGTTTCTTTGTTTTCCTGTGGGAAAGAAAAAGCCCAAGGCATGATTTTACTTCACAATATTTTATCAAAATACCAAAATATTAATTCAGACAAGCAGAGATTTCTGAGGAGGCAATAAAAGCATATTTTTGAATCTGGATGATAAAGTCACAAAATAGGGGTTTTCATTAACTCTAACATTTATTTTGCTTCTTCCATAACACAGTGAAAGCTACATTTGATGGTTTCCATTTACTAAGTACATTCTGTATGTCAATTACTATACTACACACTATACATACCTTAAAACTGCTAATTTTCATAGTAAGTAAGTCTTACAACCACTATTGCATAAAAAAGAAAACTGAGGGTCAGAGGGATTAAGTAAGTTCTCCAAGACACACAGCTAACAAGTGGCAAAGTTCATTATACAGGAAGTGCCAGGCTACTGCTTTTTAATTACTGCACTGTGCTAAGTATTAAAATATGATGAACAAGAGGTTTCTTCCCTTCAAGGATACTGGGAGAGGAAAGACATACATATAAATATTGGTATACTATAAAAAACAGACAAACACAAAACATAGTCATGGAAATGAGAACATGATCAACTCTGTAGTACAGTCAGGATTTCACAAGCTGTTGTCCATGGATCATCTGCATTAACAATTAAGGTGTTTGCTAAAAATGAATGTTCTGGAGTCCAAACAGAAATCTGCTTTGTTAACAAGTTTCCCAGGTGATCTTTATACATGCTAAAATTTGAGCAAAACAGTTTCACTAAAATAGAAGTCAACAGAAGATTGGGAGATGAGAGGACACTTTGGCTAATTGATAAATACTATCATAACTACTGTGGGAGGACAAAAAAGGTAGATAAGAGTTCTAAAAGTGTGGTCCCCAGACCAGCAGCATTAGTATCACCTGGGAAATGTGTTAGAAATGCAAATCTGTGGACCCCTCCCCCAGATCTACTGAATTAGTCACTCTGAGGTGATTGTGATGCACACTGAAGTTTGAGAACCACTGAAGTAGAAGACACATTCAGTTTGGACACTCAAAGAAGAATATAACCACAAAAATGAGGTATATACATGTGTAGAGTAATACAACACTGGGCAGAAAATGATTGTTGTTAAATAGCAATGCTGGGTAGAAAATGATTGTGAATATAAAGAATTCGTAGCTTATTGCATACAAAACTAAATTTTATCACAATGTATACACAAAGGTAGCTCTGAAGATGTTTTTTAATGATGAAATATCTATCAGTATCTCTAATCACATTCAGCTAATTAAACTACAAATTGTTTTTGTTTCAGAAGTCAGTAGACATGGGTTCAAATCCCTGCTTTGCCACTTGAAATTTTCTGTGTGCCAGGTTTATTTTCTTCATAGAACTTCTTACTTATTGACTAAAATTACATTTGTATTCACTTACAGATTTGTTGTACGGCATTCCCACTAACATGAAGAGCAGGAAGTTTTGCAAGCTCACTGATAACCGTAGCACCTACAACAATGCCTGACATACAGCAGGCATTTAAATAATTACTAAATAAATGTATTATTTAATCCACATAAGCCTTCAAGATGGGCATTTGCCTGACAACAAAAATTGCCATTTGTCTCACAAGAAAAAAGACTTGCAAAGAGGATAAGTAGGGGCTTGAACCCAGGTCTAAATTTGACATATGACATTCCATGTTGCTTCAAAAGTAACTGAAAGTAATCCATTTGTTGAGCTGTATTGATTACCAGTAGTCCATTAACAATTACAGTCATGAATTGCATCATGAGTTTTGGTCAAGGAATAGGCCACATATAGGCTATACCATATAGCGTAGTGTGTAGCAGGCTACAACATCTAAGTTTATGTAAGTACAAACTATTTTCATTCACACAACAAAATCACCTAATGAAGCACTTAGCTTCTCAGAATATATTGCTGTTATGTGAAAGATGACTATAATTTAAAAGGAAAAAAGTTCTTTTCAATTTAAATGCAAACATTGACTTTGAATCAAGTGGTAATTAATCAGACTAGGTCCTTCTATGGCCAACTCAACATTTACAACAGGTGGCATTAGAGGAAATTCATCTATCTCCTTGGCTAGAAATTTGAGGATTCAATAAGATTTACCATATCAAGACACTGCTTTGATGGAAAGAGTTATATAACAAATGAGACTTTTTTTTAAAACTGCTGTCTTCTAGTCCACTGTGTCTCAAAGGTGATTATACCATACTTATATTTAAAAATACAAAATGTAAATGACTAGTAATGAAGTCTACAAAATAATAAAAACTTGGCTGGGTAGCAATGGGGTGACTTCTGGAAATTCTGATAGAAAAGTTCACTTACACAGAACAGAGGTGGTCCAAAATAATTTGGTGTGCTAATGTCTATAAAGGAAATACTAATTTTGAATGATTGCCGTTGTAAAGTCAGAGATACTTTGCCATTGATATATCTCTCAATACACTATGCCTGAAAACATATTAAGATGGAATAGATTAAAAGAGAAGCCAATCCTATTGTAAGCACCATTACATCTCCTGAGAGTTGCACTTTTGGTTTTTGTTCATTTTCTTTTCTGGATTTTATCAATTCTACCTAGATATCTAATTCTGCTACACAAGAGAAAATTGTCCCCAAGTATCCCTCAAATATAAACCAGTTTCACTAAGAAATATACTTCTTTTCACTTAAGTTTTGAGTTAAACAGGACAGAGTAACATTAATAGTGTCCTCTTTAACATAGGTGGATTTCAATTCTGCTGGAACTTGATAAAAAGTATCAAATTTAAAATGTGTCATTCAATCTCCTGGGTCTTTAGTTGTTTGGGATGGGGATGAGTGGGGGTTGGTACTGGGGATCGAATCGAGAGGTGCTTTACCACTGAGCCTCATCCTCAGCTCTTTTTAAAATATATATTTTGAGACAGGGTCTTGCTTAGTTAGACTGGCCTCAAACTTGTGATCCTCCTGCCTTAGCCTCTAAAGTCACTGGGATTAGGTATGTGACACCACACCCAGCTCCTGGGTCTTTAGTTTTTGTAAGTATATTTCTGGGACATGCAAAACTAAAAGCCTGATCTTGAATTATGAAAACCCAAACAGGAAAAATTACTTTTTTACTTCTCTGTATGAATATTTAGCAGAGCCCAACAGCTTTCATTCTTAGTAAAAGCTTTTTTGATTTTTCACATCTATACTTCATAGTTCTCAATTTTATAAAACATATGAGACATGTTTCAAAATCTATTGAGTACTTTATTCAAGTGCCATTCCCTTGACCTTATCAAAAGAAAGAAAATGTGTCTTTTTTAGCATAAACATGTAATTAAAATATTTCTGTATTTGCAGTAAAAAAGATAACGATCTTAAAAGGACAAAAAAGGCTAAAGTGACTAGATTCAATAAGAATACATGAAAAAGCTCATATAAATTTACTTGAAGTTGAATATTGTATGTGAAATCAGAAAGAATGCATATCCTTCTACATTATATTAATAAGATCAGTTGGGGAATATGAGTAAAAAACTAACAATATATGGGGAGGAGCTGTCATCCAAACACTGAATGTCCAGGTGAGTTATTACTCTGTGTCTAGTATAATGCAGTAGTAATTAAGACCTTAAGCCTTATAACCAGATTAACATGGTTTAAAACCTCAACTCTACCATTTCTATTCAATGTAGGACTATAACATCTTGAAGTTGCTGAATACATATTTAAACTAAAAATAATTAGTTAATAACCTTAAATTCAAATTTAACTGGGCATTCTTTACCTGGATTTTACACAAATTATTTATATGTGTTTATAATTCATAGAATTATTTATAAATTCACTCATCTGAAAAATGGAAATGATGACCATTACTCATGCCTGGCAAAGATGTTGTAAGGATTCAAAGAGGTAATCCATTAAGTGTTTATGTAATACATAGTACAAGTAGTTATTTAATAAAACTTATGATTGTAAGCTTTCAAAAGATGACATAAAGCACATTGTACTGCAAGTAATCAAAACATACTGGTTGAAAGAATATCCATAAAATTCAACTGTCATAAGGAAGTGAGAAATACAGGCCAATGAAAAAAAGGAAAAAAAGAAAAAAGAAGGTAGAAAGGTAAAAGACTACACCAAAAATAAACAAATAAATTAACTAATAATAATGAAGTATCTCTGACATAAACCACTTATCTGTCTTCAAAGAGACTGGTGTCTAAAACCAAAGGCTACCATGTGGTGCAGTCTCCCTGCAGAGACTGGTGGGTGGCACTTCCCGCTTCCAGATACCCTACACTGGGATCAGTCCTCCCACCCTGGTTCCCTACACCACCCTGAGGGCAGAGGCACCAGCTTAAAACAGAAAGCCCCACCTATTGGATGAGAAGAGAAACAGAAAAGAAGCAGATCTCTAAAACGAGCAACAACCCTGGTTTCTTCTTTCGAGTATTTTTTTTCTCTTTCTCTTCTACCCCTCTATCCTCCGGCCCTCACATACCCAATATATGTGAAACAAAGAACTTTGCATGAAATAGGATTTTCAGGACTGAGTCATATTAATAATATAATATAGAGGTGTTGTATATGCCCTTCTTTCCCCCCTCTTTTTTCTTCTTTCATTTTTCTTTCCCCCACCAAATTTTACTATTTTAACATCCTGTATTTCTCTAAATACATATGTGTGTTTGTTTTATGTACTCTACTATCTTCCCACGTACTTGTCTACCCCAAATTACTTCTTGTCTATTCTCTTGCTACCCTCTTCATTAGATTTCTCTTTCACATTTCCTAAGATAATACTAACTCTATACTCTCACATCTTTCCCCCTCAGCATACTGTCCTACTCCCCACCCCCAGTTCAATGTCCACTGTCAGAAACTGTAAACCTTTACGAAAACTACTGATTATATTTTAGATAATAATTGAACCTAACATTTCTGTACATTGAGACTAAACTGTAAACAACAAATTGTTCATAGGTGATATCTTATGGATATTTGGATCAGTTAATATTGTCCTTCTCCACAAAGGAGGAATCTTGGAACCCTACAAACCTATAGAGTAATAACACCCCAGACCCACAGAGATGGAAAGGAAGACACATGAGCAACATGAAAAGACAAGGGAAGAAAGTACCACCAACAAATCAAGACACTACATCATTAGAATCAATAGCAGCCACAGCAGAAAAAATTACAGAGAAGAGTTCAGGATATACATGGTTAAAATGTTCTGTGAACTCAAGGAAGATATAAGAGCAAATACAAGCAGTGAAAGGTCACTTTGACAAGGAGCTACATAAACAAATCCAAGAAGCAAAAGATCACCTCAACAGGGAGATAGAGGTTCTTAAAAAACAAAACCCAAACAGAAATCCTTGAAATGAAAGAAACAATAAACCAAATTAAAAGCTCAAATGAAAGCATCATCAACAGAATAGACCACTTACAAGATAAGACATCAGACAATGAAGATAAAATATATAATCTTGAAAGCAAACATAGACCACACAGCGATAATGATAAGAAACCATGAGCAGAACATTCCAAGAAATATGGGATAGCATAAAGATACCAAATTTAAGAGTTTTGGGGATAGAGGAAGGCATAGAGGTCCAAACCAAAGGAATGAATAATCTATTCAATGAAATAATATCTGAAAACTTTCCAAACATGAAAAATGAATTGGAAATTCAAATTCAATTAGCTTACAGGACACCAAATCTACAAAATCACAACAGATCTGCACCAAGGCACATTATAATAAAAATGCCCAACATAAGAAGAGAATTTTAAAAGCCATGAGAGAAAGGAATCAGATTACATGTAGAAGAAAACCAATTAGGATAACAGCAGATTTTTCAACACAGACCCTGAAATCTAGAAGATCCTGGAACAACATATACCAAGCTCTGAAAGAATATGAGTGCCAACCAAGAATCTTGTATCTAGCAAAATTAAGCTTCAGATTTGAAAATGAAATAAAAACCTTCCATGATAAACAAAACGTTAAAAGAATTTATAGCTAGAAAACTGGCAGTATAAAACATCCTTGGCAAAATATTCTATGAAGAGAAAACAAAAAACAACAATGAAAATCAGCAGAGGGAGGTAATATCCTAAAAGAAAAACTAATCAAAGAAGACAATCAAGTTAAGTTAAATAACAAAAATAAAAAAATTTGGTTGGAAATACAAACCACGTCTCAATAATAACCCTGAAGGTTAATGGCTTAAACTCACCAATCAAAAGACACAGGCTAGCAGACTGGATTAAAAAAAAAAAAAGACTCAACTATTTGCTGCCTATAGGAGACTCATCTGATAGGAAAAGACATACACAGACTGAAGGTGAAGGATTGGAAAAAATCATACCACTCACATGGATTGCGGAAGCAGTCCATCCTCATATCAAATAAGGTAGACTTCAAGCCAAAGTTAATCAAAAGGGATAAAGATGGACATTACATACTGCTCAAGGGAACCATACACCAACAAGACATAACAATCATAAATATATTTTTCCCAAACAATGGTGCAACTATGTTCATCAAAAAAATTCTTCTCAAGTTCAAGAGTCAAACAGAACACAACAAAATAATATTGGGTGACTTTAACATACGTCTCTCACCACTGGATAGATCTTCGAAACAAAAGTTGAATAAAGAAACTATAGAACTCAATAATACAATTAATAACTTACACTTAACTGACATATATAGAATATTTCAACCTGCATCAAGCAGATACACTTTATTCTCAGTAACATATGGATCCTTCTCTAAAATAGACCATATAATATGCCACAAAGCAACTTTTAGCAAATATTAAAAGTAGTGATAATACCATGCATTTTATCAGATCATAATGGAATAAAATTGGAAATCAACGACAAAATACTGAAGAAAAATTTGTCCATCACCTGGAGACTAAACAATGTGCTACTGAATGAACAATGAGTTACAGAAGACATCAAGGAGGAGATTAAAAAATTCTTAGCGGTAAATGAGAAAATAGACAAAACATATCTAAATCTCTGGGACCCATGAAAGCAGTACTAAGAGGAAAATTCATTGCATGGATTTCATTCCTTAAAATAAGAAAAAGTCAATAAATACATAACCTCATACTACATCTCAAAGTCCTAGAAAAAGAAGAACTAATCAACAGTAAAAGCAGTGGAAAGCAAGAAATAATTAAAATTAGAGCTGAAATTAATGAAATAAAAATAAAAGATACAATTGAAAAAATTCACAAAACAAAAAGTTGGTTCTTTAAAAAAATAAATAAAATAGATCTTTAGCTATGCTACCAAAGAGAAGGACATACAAAACTCAAATTACCAGCATATGCGATGAAAAAGATAATATCACAACAGACACTACAGAAATACAGAAGATAATTAGAAATTATTTTGAAAACTTATACTCCAATAAAAGAGAAGACATTGACAAATTTCTTAAGTCTTATAATTTTCCCAGATTGAATCAGGAAGATATGGACAATTTAAACAGATCAATAACAAGTGATGAAATAGAAGACTCCATCAGAAGTTTACCAACCAAGACAAGCCCAGGACCGGATGGATACACAGCAGAGTTCTACAAGACCTTTAAAGAAGAACTAATATCAATACTCTCCAATTTATTTCAGGAAATAAAGAGGCAGCACTTCCAAACTCATTCTATGAGTTCAATATCACCCTGATCCAAACAAAAACCAGGCAAAGATGCATCACAGAAAGAAAACTTCAGACCAATATTTCTAATAAACAGAGATGTAGAAATTCTCAATAAAATTCTGACAAATTGAATACAAAAACATATCAAAAAGATTGTGCACCATGATCAAGTGAAATTCATCCCAGGGATGCAAGCTTGGTTCAACATACAGAAATCAATAAATGTAATTCATCACATCAATAGACTTAAAAATAAGAATCACATGATCATCTCAATAGACGTAGAAAAAGCATTTGACAAATTACAGCACCCTTTTATGTTCAAAAAACTAGGGATAATAGGAACATATCTCAACATCATAAAGGCTATCTATGCTAAGCCCCAGGCTAACATCATTCTAAATGGAAAAAAATTGAAGGCATTCCCTCTAAAAACTGGAACAAGACAGGGCTGCCTTCTTCCACCATTTCTATTTAACATAGTTATTGAAACACTGGCCAGAGCAATTAGACGAAAGAAATTAAAGAGATTCACATAGGAAAAGAAAAACTCAAATTGGCACTATTTTGTGATGATATGACTCTATACCCATTAACCCTAAAGTTCCACCAAAAAACTCCTAGATCTAGTAAATGAATTCAGCAACATAGCAGGATATAAAATCAACACCCATAAATCAAAGGCATTTCTGTATATCAGTGACAAATCCTCAGAAAGGAAAACTACCCCATTCTCAATAGCCTATAAATAAATAAACAAACAAATAAACAAATAAATAAATACTTGGGAATCAATTTAATGAAAAGGTAAAATATTTATATAATAAAAATTACAGAACCCTAAAGAAAGAAATCAAAGAAGATCTTAGAAGATGGAAAGATCTACCTTGCTCTTGGATAAGCAAAATTAATTTTATCAAAATGACAATATTTCCAAATGCAGTATACAGATTTAATGCAATTCTGATCAAAATCCCAATGACATTCCTCATAGAAACAGAAAAAGCAATCATGAAATTCATCTGGAAAAATAAGAGACCCAGAATAGCTAAAGCAATCCTTAGCAGGAAGAGTGAAGCAGGTGACATCACTATACTATACTACAGAGCAACAGTAACAAAACCAGCATGGTATTGGCACCAAAACAGATTGGTAGACCAATGGTACAGAATAGAGGACACACAGACTAACCCACAAAACTACAATTATCTTATATTAGATAAAGGTGCCAAGAACATCCATTGGAGAAAAGATAGCATCTTCAACAAATGGTGCTGGGTAAACTGGAAATTCATATGCAACAAAATGAAATTAAACCCCTATCTCTCACCATGCACAAAACTCAACTCAAAATGGATCAAGGACTTGGGAATACAACCAGAGACCCTGCATCTAATAGAAGAAAAAGTAGGCCCTAATCTCCATCATGTGGGATTAGTCCCCAACTTCCTTAATAAGACTCCTGTAGCACAAGAATTAAAATCAAGAATCAATAAATGGAATGGACTCAAACTAAAAAGTTTCTTCTCAGCAATAGAAATTGTGAGGTGATTAGAGAGCCTACATCTTGGGAGCAGATTTTTACCCCTCTCACATCAGATAGAACACTAATCACTAGGGTATATAAAAAACTCAAAAAGCTAAACACCAAAAAAACAAAATAACCCAGTCAATAAATGGGCCAAGGAACTGAAGAGACACTTCTCAGAAGATGATGTACAATCAATCAATAAATACCTGAAAAAATGTTCTTCATCACTAACAATTAGAGAAATGCAAATCAAAAACACTCTATGATTTCATCTCATTCTAGTCAAATGGCAGCTATTATGCATACAAACAACAATAAGTGTTGGTGAAGATACGGGAAAAAGGTACACTCATACACTGCTGGTGCGACTGCAAATTGGTGCAGCCAATATGGAAAGCAGTATGTAGATGGAAAATTGGAAATGAAACCACCATTTGACCCAGCTGTCCCTCTCCTCCATCTATACCCAAAGAACTTAAAACAGCATAATAGAGGGACATAGCCACATCAATGTTTATAGCAGCACAATTCACAATAGCTAAACTGTGGAACTAACCTAGATGCCCTTCAATAGGTGAATGGATTAAAAAAAATGTGGCATATATCACAATGGAATTTTACTCAGCAATAAAAGAGAATAAAATCATGGCATCTGCAGGTAAATGGATGGCACTGGAGAAGATAATGCTAAGTGAAGTTAACCAATCCCCAAAAAACAAATGCCAAATGTTTTCTTTAATATAAGGAAGCTGATTCATAGTGAGATAGGGAGAGGGAGCATGGGAGGAATAGACGTGCTCTAAATAGGGCAGAGGGGTTGGAGGGGAAGGTAGGGGAAATGGGGTTATTAATGATGTCGAAATTGGATGATCATTATTATCCAAAGTACAGGTATGAAGACACAAATTGGTATGATTATACTATGTATATAACCAGAGATATGAAAATTGTGCTCCATATATGTAGTAAGAATTGTAATGCATTCTGCTGCCATATATAAATTTTTAAAAATGAAAAAAGAGAATGATTTAAATCTTTAATTACCTCCCTTTTTTAGAGAAAGCTAAAGTCAAAAAACACATGCAACATTTAAAATATTTGCAAATTTGAAGTTTTAAGTATCTAAAGCAAACAGAGTAAAGCAAACAGATTACAAAGCAACAAAATTTGAAGTATAACTGTTACAAACCCTGAAAGAAAAATCCACAAAGACAGAGATCATTCTAGTTTAGGGGACAAACTAGGGTGGGCGTTTTATACAAGAAAATCACTCTACATTTTAAATAAAAGCAAAACAATGAAAAATAACAAATGTCATCAAGGTTAAGCTTTTTTCCTTTTTCTGAGTTCTTGTACTACCAAAGAATTTTTTCTAATGGAACCAAATCTCTGCTTATATAATAACAGTTATTTTTTAAAGTATTCTTTTCATTGATTTCTTTGTTGTTTAAAAAATAGTCTCTCACTACATTTTTTTAAACAGCTCTATACATAAAAAAAGGCTACTGAAATGAGAAAGAATTTTATGAATGTCAGATAAGCCTGTGAAAAAATGCCCCTCCATAAAGGTTGAAAGCCAAAGATGTATATGATATAATGGAACATCAAAGCACCAGGCACCAATTAATTTTTTTAAAAAAAAAACCTAATTAAATAGCTTGTTGAAATTAATATATATTTTTCAGATGAAATCTTCAATAACAATAAGAGGCTGGGAGTGGGTAACTCCATGATAAAGCCTTTGCCTAGCATGTCCAAGGTCCTGGGTTATATATCCCCAGCACTGCAAAAAATAAATAAATAAATAAATAAAAATTTAAAGCTAAAATCTCAATGTATACTGAAATAAATATCTAAGTTAAGTCTAAATGATTTTTTTAAAAAACTTCATTTTTCTTTGATGGAGAACAGATTATCAAGTAGAATACTTTGTTGAGCTAACATTAGAAATTACAAACTGTTAAGGCAAAAAGCAAACAGAAGAAGTAATAAACACCAAATTCATGCGAATGGTTACTTCTGGGGGAAGATAATAGGGAAGGAATAGGTAAAAGGTCTAAACTATACATTTATGTAGGGGAGGGAGGAGGAAAAGGGAAAGAATAAACGAGAAAGGGGATACTGAGGAAATACAAATTGAGTATGCCTTATCTAAAGTGCTAGGTACTAAAAGCTTAAAATGTTTTGGATTTCAAAGTTTTTCATATTTTAAAATATTTGCACAATCAGTTGAGCACTCCTAATCTTAAAATCCAAAATCTGAAACTTTTTGAGCCTGTGATCTGATTTTGGAGCATTTCAGAATTTGTATTTTGGATGTAGGGATGTTCAATTTGTATTAAAAATATTAAGAGGATAAAGAAAGGCATCAAGCATTCAAAAGTTAAATTTTTTCCCTATAGTTTGCCTGAACTATTTCATAACTATTATTTTTTGGTTTTGAAAACATGCTTCAGACACAAAATAACCAAAATAGAATAAAAGCAGTACTAAGGAAAATTTACAGCAATCAATATCTACCTCAAAAAAAGTAAAACATCTTAAACATCCTATCACTGCATGTTAAGAAACGAGAAAAGAATCAAATTCAAAATTAATAGAAGAAAAAAAAATAGTAAAGATCAGAGTAGAAACAAATGAAAAGGGGTCTAAAACACAACACAAAAGTTCAGCAGAAAAGATAAAACAGACAAACTCTTAGCTAGACTAAGAAAAACAAAAAATAAAAGACAAAAAGGAAGACATTACAAATGACACTACAGAAATTTGTAAACCAGGAGAAATGGATTATAAATGACCTGGATACATACACCTTATCAAAATTGAATCATGAAGCAAAGGTTCTGGGAAGGAAACTGAGCAAATTATGTGTATGTATGAATATGACATAATGAGACCCATTATTATGTATTTGAATACATTCAACAAAGTTGCAAGATACAAAATCATATACAAAAATTAGTAGCATTACTATAAACCAATACTAAATTATCTAAAGTAGAAATTAAGAAAGGCAATCCCACTTACAGTAGCTACAAAAAAAATACTTAGGAATAAAAGTAACCAATGAGGTGACAGAGCTATAATGAAAATATAAATATTAATGAAAGAAACTGAAGAGGACACACAAAAATGGAAATATATCCTATGTACATGAATTGGAGGGATAAATACTTTTAAAGATGTCCATACTATCCAAAACAATCTACAGATTCAATGCAATCCTATTAAAATAAAATGACATTCTTCACATAACTAGGAAAAACAATCCTAAAATTTTTATGGAACTACAAAAAACTCCAAATAGACAAAACTATATTGAGGAAAAATAGAAAACCAAAGTAGGAAACATTATACTATCCAAATTTAAAATACAGTACACAAAGCAAAGCAGCATGGTACTGGCATAAAAACAGACATACAAATCAATGAAACAGAACAGAGAGCCTAGAAGTAAATTGCTGCATCTATGGCCAATTGATTTTCAACAAAGTCACTAAGAACATGCATTGGAGAAAGAACATCAAACTAAAAACCTGCACAGCAAAGGAAATATTATCAGATTGAAGAGACAATTCAGAATAAAGAGAAACATTTACAAACTATACTTATTACAAGGGATTGATATCTAGAACATATGAAGAACTCAAAAAACTCAATAGCAAAAAAAAAAAAAAGGCAATAAACCTTAACAGACATATCTCAAAAGAAGACATGCAGACGCCAAATTGATATAGGAAAAAGATGTTCAATTTCACTTATTTTCAGAGAAATGCAAATCAAAAACACAATAAACTATCATCTTACCCCAGTAACTGACTGTTTTAAAAAAGACTAAAGCCCAAGTGCTGGCATAAACCTGGAAAAAAGGGAACCCTTATGCTCTGTTGATAGAAATGCAAATTGGTACCGCCATGTGAAAAATCATATGGAGATTCTTAGAAAAATTAAAATAGAACCAACACATAATCCAGCAATCCCACTAGTATGTATATAGCCAAAGGAAATGAAATCAATCAAAGAGATACCTGCATTCTCATGTTCACCATGACACTATTCACAATAGCCAAGAAATGGAAATGACCAAAGTGTCAATCAACTGATAAAGAAATAAAGAGTATGTGGTACAAATACACAAGGAAATACTGTTAGGCCAAAGAATAAAATCTTACGTGAAACAACATAGACGGAATTGGAGATCCTTATGTTAAGGGAAATAAACCAGACATAAAAAGACAAGTACTAATGACCTAAAATGGTAATGACTAGAGGCTGGAGAATAAGGAAAGAGGAAAGGATGAGGAAAGGTTGATCAATGGGTACTAAGCTACAATTAAAAACAAAAAGTTCTGGTGTTAAATGTTATTTCAACCTATACGTATGTAATTTTTAAAAAAATTTTTATTGTGGAAAATGTTCAGCATACACAAAAATAGAGGACATAATAAAGTCATGAATCCATTTTAATGATTTTAAAAAAAACTGTCAGTTTTGTTTCATTAAAACCTATCCACTTTTTTTCTAAAACATTTGAAAACAAATCCCAGATTATATGTCAATTCATATACAAATACTTTACTTCAGAGTATGATATAAGATATAAAAATTTAGTTTTTTCTTATAGGAAAAACAACAAATGCTTCAGTGATTCTCTATAGTACGTAGTATTCTGCACAATGTAGGTTTCTGATATAAGCTGACAACACACCCAATCGTTCTACTTTCATCTTCCTAAATTCTTAATGAAGGCAGTGTCATGACAGAAATGACAGCATCCAAAGCAATTATTTCACATGTAAAAAATCACAACAAAGCCCTCAATTAAGTTTTTGAACAAGCTGCCAATTCCCGGTGAAACTACTCTCTGTATTCAAATTCACTGAGTTTATAAGAGAATCTTGCTCATATAATCATGAAACATGAAAATCTCCAGCATACAACAGTGCTTGGCACATAGTAGATACTCAAATATTCCCTGATTTAAATTATCACCTTGTAAAATGCCAATAAAAAATGCCCCAAACCATTTTAGAGATTTGTTTCAGAAACAAAGCTATTGTACTACAAATGACTTGTAATATTTCCCTGATAAGGTGACATGTTGCCATACTACTGTAAATACCACTAGGTGTCAGACATGAGTCAAAATTTTCTGGAAGCAAAACTACAGAAGTATTTTATTCATCAACAAATATTTACTGAGCTCTTACTTTGAGCCAGGCACTGATTCTCCTAAATTAACACAATAGTCCTGAGATCTGCCTTCTGAAGTATCTGAAGTTTATGCAGCACTGTTGTTTCTCAAAATTTTAGGAATTTCACAAGTCATGCATAATTTCTAGATCTACAGCCCTGATATTTCTGTTATGCTAGGTTTAGATCTCCAGAGAAATGTGTTACAATGCTGTAATCACAAGCAACTGTCTATCCATCTTTGACTTTACCATCACTCAATCCTAACCAATTAAACTTGCTCTTCAACTCGGTGGAGAAAAAAAAGACTTATCAGCGGCCTCTCTCAGCCCCCATTACTTTCTTTCTAAGATCAACCACAAATCAAAATTCACTAGGAACCTCAACTTCTTCTTCCCTTGGATGGACCTTTCAAAACATTCAATTTGCCAATCTCTAACTGTGGAGAATTCCAGCCATATGCTAACTTGTTCCATTCTGATTTTCTCATACTATTTGGATATCCTTATCTCCTACTTCACTCTAAGTTTTCTATCCTCAATTTTCTATCCCTTTGTCCTATCACAGATGAGGATTTTGTCATAAGCCTTCTTCAGAACCTTGCTTCCATGGTTCTCTCTAGTTATTTATAAAACTTCAGTCAGTCTCCAAGTCTTCTCTCAAAATCTTTTTTTTTTTTTTTGCGGGGGGGGGGGGTGTTGGGGGTGGTGCCAGGGATTGAACCCAAGGTTGCTTAACCACTAGCCATATCCCCAGACAAGGTCTCCCTAAGTTCCTGAGGCTGGCTTTAAACTTTGGATCTTTCTGCCTCAGCCTCCCAAGCCACTGGGATTACAGGTGTGCATCATCATGCCTGGATTCTCTCAAAATCTCTTAAGGACATAAAGTTTCCCAAACTTAAAAAAACAAAAGTTCTTTCCACATTGCTTTCATTTCCATCATTTCATTTTTACACTTCTTACAAATGCAGTCTACATTCATTCATCATCACCTACCTCTATTGCAGGTTTTCTCAGATATTAACAAATATCCCCTGGGGAGGACAAAAATCATCCTCCATACCACCCCGCCCCCATCCTCATGAGGTTCACTGCTCTAATTTATGTCCCAACCCACTGAAATTTGCTTTCCTCATCACTTCCATCCACTGTACTAAAACTGTTCTCAGTAACTTTACCTTTTTTTCAGGTCTGGTCTGAATTTCAGTATCTACTAGGTCCCCATCCCAGTGAATTCTCCAGGAACAGTTTTGTTTCAGGAGGTCTGTGTGTTTGTTTTTCGTTCTGGGGTCTTACTGATGCCAAGCATATGCTCTACCTCTGAGCTATACTTTCAGCTCCTGCATCCTAATGAATTCTCTATGACAAATGACAAGTCTTCCACTGTCCCCTTAAAATTATCACCTCTTAGTTAACAAATTACCAGCTCTCCTGGTTGTCCTCATACCATTCTACTACTACTACTACTACTACTACTACTACTACTACTACTACTACTACTCAGATTTACTTTCTGATTCTTCTTTCTCTGTATCTTAGATGTTATCTTCTTTATCCTGCATGTCTTCATACTCTCTATGTATGGATTCATCTGCCTAAAACCTAATTATAACATATCTAGTAAGATTTACAACCAACCACACCTTTCTATGAGCTCTAAACTCAAATTTTCAACCAGGTACTGAATGTTCTACAGGCTTCAGAAATTATCCCAAACAAAATTCATAAATTTCCCCTTCACTACCCTTCAGTTAATTGCACCTCCATCTATCCAGTCACTAAAACTAGAAAAGACAAACCTAATTCTCCCTAAGTCATACATAACTGGGGGTTGGATGCAATCCATCCTGTAGTTCTTCCAACAAATTTGGGCAAATCTAACCTCTAAATGTGTCTGAAAACTGTTCAGAAATGCTGTTTTTCTTTCTTCTTAAAGAAGTCCTCATAACAGCCTAAATGAACACCCCACCTGAGTACTCTTCCCTGGTGGTAAAATTATTCCTTGCACCATGATCCTATAACAATCCTACATACCTTTTTTGGTTTGGGGAGTGTGTGTGTGTGTGTGTGTGTGTGTGTGTGTGTGTGTGTGTGTGTGTGTGTTTTGGAGGGGGGAGGTATTTAGTTCCAGGGATTAAATCCAGGAGTGCTTAACCACTAAACTACATCCCTATCCCTTTTTACTTTTTATTTTAAGGCAAGGTCTTGCTAAGTTACTTAGGGCCTTGCTAAGTTGCTAAAGTTGGCTCTGAACTTGCAATCCTCCTGCCTCAGTGTCCCAAGACCCTCTGATTATAGGCGTGAATTTATCTTTGCAATGAAATAACTATTTTATACTTTCAACCTCCATCAGACTTAGAGCTTTCTGAAGTCAGAGACTGTATCATGTACTTCTATTTTTTCATTAAATGTACACATGCCAGGAAGTGTTATGGGGTTTAAAAAGAAAAAAAAAAAAGCCCCTGCTCTATAGTCCAACTAAGAAAGAAAAATTTTAAGCAAGAAAAAGTACTTTGAGAGATGATGATGTTATGGAGAATAATAAACAGAGTGAGAAAGAAAGGGAGAGTGAAAGGCAGGACTATTTTTATGAAATGGTCAGGGAAGTCCTCTGAACAGGTGATATTTGAACAAACTTTGAAGGAAATGAGGTCTGAGGCCATGTCGCTTCCTTCCCAGCAATTACTTTAGTGGCGGCTCATGGCAGTGACTCAACAGATGTTTGCTCAGTGAATGAATAAATAATACAAGACTATTTTTCAGTTTAATATATTCAGCATTTATATGCAAATATTTCTGTTTTTTTTATACCAAAGATAAAAAGTTACCTGTTAAACAATGAAAGCAGATACTGTTAACTATTACAATTAACTTTTTATTAAATGAATTTATGAATTGCATATTCTCAATGTAGACTAACTAGAAAGCAATCGAAATGAAAATGCAACTATCCAGGTGGTGTCTATGACCAAGGTCACAAATTATGGGACAGCTAGGAAAAGACAGCTCGAAATTACCTAATTACAAAGCTGCCTCTGGGACAACATTTCCACAGAGAACTTATTTCCAGAAGAGAGATTAATATTCCAGAGAATATAAATACCCTAACCATATACCTGTCTTGACATTTTTACTTTTATAGTCCTATCTGTTCAGTATCTACAATTAGCTCTCTGAAGTCCGAGATTTCAAGCTTTGTAAATCTTTTAGAACTCTTAAAAGAGACTTTTCTGAAAACTGCATTTATTTTCTTGACTCATTTCATGCAGTATGTTTTTCAAGGTCTTAAACTCTATTCCTAATAACAGGATTTCTACCAGTATCTACTTTAATCCAACTAAATTCCCTTCGTTATAGATTAGTATAATTATGGTTACAGTAATCTGGGACTTTCAAAGTTAAGAGAGTTTGTTTTTAAGTATCTCATCTAACTTGACCATCTTACCAAGTAATTTTAGAAAGAGGATGTCTAAATTCCTGTGTAAGCCTATAACTTCTATATTTTTGGTATTATTATTCTAGTTTACACATGTGGCTATGAAATATGACTTTAAATAAAAAGAACTGTCACTGGCACTTGTGTTAGGGAGACTGATGAGAAAGAAAAGTAGGAAGGCAGAGAAGAAAAGGTTTTCTTTCTCAGCAGCAGACAGACTCTGGCATGCTGCACACTGCTCTAATTTTGGTCACTGAGGACCAGAGAAAGGGAAGATGGCAGCACAGCATCTATCACAGTGCAGTTCCCTTTATTCAACATACCCAATCCACAAACATTAGAGTTCCATCTGTGTTCCAGGTACTTTATTAGACACTGAAAATTCAGCCATAAAAGATCTATCCTTAATGATCTTTGTTCTGAAATATATAAAAACTTTTTTTTCATCAACACACCGAAGGCTACATATAGTGACATGGGCCTATCCCAGCACCCAGGTGATCAGGAAGATCATCTGAGCCTAAGAGTTCAAGATCAGTCTGGGGACAGGAATAGAGGGATACAGAGGGGAGAGGGAAAAAGGGAAAACTAAAGGGTTTAAGTATATAGAAAATATTTACTTTACATATTTTAGTGACCAATTTTTGCCTCTTAGTTATTTATATCATATTTGTATCAATGCCACTATCTCCCTACACAGGTAAATCAAAAAGCAAGAATTCTCATTTATGACATACATGAACAATCACTACATTGTTTCTAAAACAGGAGCAGGAATTTTCAGTGGAGAATTAAGGAATATGTCTGATGGCATCTTTTACTGACTGTGAAACATGAAACAATCTACTCCATTTTGTACAAAGTATCCCTTCAAACACTTGAGAACAGTTATCACTTTTTCTCTGAACTTCCCTCTTTCCGAGCAAAAATACGAAAATCTAATACATGTTTATTTGGAGCCCCCCCAAAAAATGAAAAGAGAGCATTAGGACACAGATAATGGCAATATGTAAAGAGAAACTGGCTGAAAATATTCTAGAACTAATGAAAGACATCTATACACAGTCACAAGAAGCTCAATGAATCCCAAAGAAAGATACAAAGAAATCCTTACCTGGACTCATTACCATGGAAAAGCTAGACACCAGAGAAAAATCTTAAAAAGCAGATATATGACTTCTTACTAGTAATCATAGAAGCCAAAGAGAGTAGTATCTTCAAACAATTCCATACCAAGCAAAAACATATTTCAAAAATGAAGATGAAATAAAGACATTTCACTTAAGAAAATTCAACAGCATAAAAATAGCATGTAGGTATAAGGGAGATAAATGGAATGTTCTAAAGTCTTTATATTATTTCAGAAGATAATAAAATAATAAAATTTTGGTAAGCTTGCATATTATAATTTTTAGAATGACCACTAAAAATACCAATATGCTACTTAACTTCTAAGTAGAATGTATGAAAGAGAACTGATATTTTAATCTCAGCAAAGAAAATCTGAACCAACATAAACCTCAAAATAAAACTGAAGGCTTATATATAAATAATTACATTAAATGTAAATAGACAAGAATCTCTAAATCTACAAATGATGAAGTAGCTGGTTTCAGATTCAACTCCTCCACACATGAAAAACTAGACAGAGTACAAATCACAGAGCTTCCAGCACTAAAGAGGCTGAGGGAAGGGGAAAAAACGTGGGAAAAGGGGTAGTCATGAAGGACTATCCAAAGAAGAAAAGTCCTAGAAAACATCAAATGCTTTTAACTGGGGCCACCAAAAGAACAAAACTTGTGAACAGGGGTGAAAAAGAAAATGCCCAACCCTGTCAATCATAAAGGTATACCACTTAGATTTCCTTCAAGAGAACCTACTGAAGGGACTATAGAGATTAACAGACTCAGCTGCCAGCCTTTGGATCAACCAACCATGCTCATGATTAACAGACCCAGCTGCTAGCCTGTGGATCAACCAACTATGCTCACACCATGGTCACAGTTCTCCATTCCTGCCCAAAGCAGGATTCCTCTAAAAGTCAATCTTTGCCTGGAACTCCCCCCACTGGCCAAGCAGAGACTTCCTCTCTTCTCTTCACAGGGGTTAAATCAGTATCATGTCTTCATTCCTTTATCATATCCTGCTCTTTATCCTTTTATAAGCATTTTCCCCAATAAATTTTTTGCTGTATCATCCTTTCTTGGCAACTGCTTCTTCTTGGTATCTGCCATCAGAGGATATAAGATGATACACCAATTATCACAAAGATCAAGGCCCAAACACTTCCAGGTGAGGTCAACCACTGCAAAGATCCTAAACAAAAGAGAAAATCAAGCCCGATGATGCAAAAAACATCATATATATAAAAAAAAGCTTGGCTTAATCCAGTAATGCAAGGTTGGTATAACATTTGAAAACTAATCAATATAATTTACTATACTAACAGATTAAGAAAAGAAAAAAACAAAGAAGAAGACTAATTCATGGGAGAGCTACACCAAATTCACAGACTAGAAAATTCAATATTTCAAGTATTTTAAGTACTATAAACAATACAAAACCAATCAAAATTCCAGCAGGATTTTTGTTGTTTTGTTGTTGTTAGGTGTAGAAACTGAAAACCTCATTCTAAAACTTTTGATACTACAAATGGAAAAATGTAGCCTGGGTAATCCAAACTCCCCTATCCTATACCTTTCCAACTATTCTGAAAGCTTTATATAGCCCAGGTAATCTTGAAAAATAATTAGAAGACTTACTCTACCCAATAGCAAACCTTATTATAAAGGTGCAATAATTAAGACAGTTCTGTACTAGTGTGAAGAAGATGACCAATGGAATAGAACAAAGTTTGGGGAACTTCTATGAAGAGCAAAATAAAAATTTCTTAAATAGAACCATAAAAGAAAATATCAATCATCTTACTACATTAAAATAGGAAATTCTCTATCAAAATTACAAATAAGAAACTGAAAGGTAATTCAACTGGTGCACATCTGTAATCCCGGCAACTCAAGAGGTTGAGAAAGGAGCTTCTCAAGTTTGAAGCCAATCTGAGCTACTTAGGGAGATTCTGCCTCAAAATAAAAATTAAAAAGGGCTGGAAACATAGCTTAGTAGTAAAGCGCCCCTGGGTTCAATCCCCAGTACCAAGAAATTAAAATTTAAAAAAAAAAGAGAAAGGCAAGTCATAGATTAGACATGTCCAAAGTCCTCAGAATATTTAAACACCTACAAATCAATAATAGAATACACAGATAAAAGACAAATGAAAGGTAATCAACCTCATTTGTCTTCATGAATATCAAAATTAAAGCTACAATCTATACCATCATATACCCACCAGATTGACTAAAAAACGACTAATAAATACCAAGTGTTAAAAAGGATAAGGAGCAACTGGAATGTTCATAGTAAGTTGGTGAGTGTATAAACTGAAACAAACACTATGGAAAACTGATAGAAATTCCTAAATATCTATAATATATGAATAAATTATTTATATTTATTTTTCCAGCTTTATTTAGATAAGGTAAAATATGATGAAACACACTTAAGTACACAATTCAAAAAGTCTTGACAAATGTATATACCCATGTAATCATCAATATGATCAAGATCTGAGAGACGTTTTCATCATGTCAAAAAATTTCCTTGTGCTCATTCCCAGTCAGTTCAGACAACCACACTACATTAAGTATTGTTTAGATTTGTCTTTCCTAGATTTTCATATAAATAAATGGAATCAAACAGTATGTACTCTTTTGCATTTGACTTCTTTAACTCATCAAAATGTTTGACTGCAAACATATGTGCAACCAAAGAAAAAGCACATAAAGTGGATATCATCAAAATTAAAAGCTTTCGTCCATCAAAGGCACTATGGAGAAAGTAAAGACAACCTACAGAATAGCAGAAAATAAATGCAAACTATATATCTGATAAGAGTTTACCATCAAGATTATATCAAGAACTCTTACAACTCAACACCAAAAAGACAAAGATCCCAATTATTTTCAAACTGCCCATTTTAAGGGCAATAGGGCTGGGAGTATAGCTCAATAGTAGAGCACTTTGTGAGGCCCTGAGTTCTCTGCCAAACACTGCAAAAAAAAAAAAAAAAAAGGTAAAACAAAATAAATAATAAAAAAAATTAAAAGGGTGTTTGTCCAAATATACAAATGACCAACAAGCATATGAAATGATGTCCCACATCATTAGTCATTAAAGAAATGTGAATCATAATTACATGAGATATTATTGCATACTTACTAGGTTAACTATAATACAAAAACCATAAAACATGTTGGTAAGGATATGCAAAAGATCTTCATACATTGCTGGTAGGATTGTAGTGGAAAAGTTTGGCAGTTTCTCAAGAATGTTAAACAGAATACCATATGACCCAGAAATTTGCACTGCTAAGTACACACTCAAAAGAACTGAAAACAAGAGACTCAAACAAATGCTTGTATGTCTATGTTCATGACAGCACTAGTCACAATAGCCAAAAGGTAGCAACAGCCCAAATGCCTGGGAATAAATGATTATATAAACAAACTGTGGTGTGCACACACAATGAGATATTATTCAGCCACAAAAAAGATGCAAAGTACTGCTACATGCTACACGTGGATAAACCTTTAAAACACTACACTAAGTAAAGAAGCCACTTGGAAAAGGTTATATAGTATATGATTCCAGTTATATGAAATAATCAGAATACATAAGTTTAAAGGGACAAAATGTCAGTGATTGTCATGAACTTAGGGGAGAAAATACACAATTTCCTTTTGGAGTGTTGAAAATGTTTTGGAACTAGATAGAGGTGGTGAATGCACAACATTTCATAAATATTCTGTACTGTCACTGAATTATTCACTTTAAAGTGGTGAATTTTGTGTTAATTTTACCTTTATAAAAAATGTTCTTTAGATTCATCCATATGCCTATGTATGCATCCCATTTTGTATATATACCACAATTTACCTATTTTACATATTAATAAATTATTGGGTTGAATCCAATGTTTATTTCTTTTGAAAGAAACATAAGCATATTCACAAAATGTGGTTATGAACATTTCTATACAAATCTTTTTGCAGATGTATGTTTCATTTATTTTAGGTAAATACTTAGGACTGCCCTCACCTTTTTTTTTTTTTTTTTTACATAAAAGTGGGGAAAAAAAACCCAAAATGTATTATCAGTCTTAAAATGAATAGGTATCAAAAATATAACTAAAAACTCAAAAAATGGAAGCAATTTCAGATATTAAAACCAATGCTGTAATCTTAACTAAAGGCTCAACAAACTTAAGCCAATTAAACATGTCAAACTGTGAAAATAAAGAATAAAAATTAAAGAAAATTATGAAATTCTAGTACTATGTTAGCCAAAATTGGGACTATAGCTCTTCTAATACTGTTTACCTCTAAAGAGAAAATAACTCTTCTACATTTCCAAGAATGAATTATGTAAGAATAAAGATCTTTCTGAGGAGCCACAGTAGGAATTTATAGAAGAAAACCCAGAACCAGACTGCCTGAGGTTTAGTCCAGCCCCACCTCTTGATAGTTAAATATTTTATGCCTCCGTTTCATCATCTAAAAAACAAAGGTGATAATCAGATCCACTCCAGAAAGCTGTTGTGAATAGTGAATTACTTTGTTCTTGCAGTCTGAGAACAGCACGTGACATGTAATAACGCAACACACTGCCACTGTCATCATCGTCATCATCCTTCCTACTTTCTACTTCATAAAATACCCTCAAAGCCTAGTAAGATAACCTATAGTTGTTCTACTGAGCAGCATTAAATAAAATTATATAACCAGTTAGTATATTTACATAACTACCAGAGAAATTCAAATAGTTAAACTGTCAACATTGATTAAAATATGTATCCGGAGGGATTCAGTTAATGCGCCACCCCAAAGACATCAGAAAAGAGATCCATGGAGCTGCATAGTACTGCTGCACTAAAAGCCATGAAAACATGCTTCTGACATCTCACCACCAAACCTTACACCATTGACCTACCCATAGCAAACCTTCCTCCACCAACATTCTCAGGTCCATATTTTAATGCTATAGTATTATGAAAGAACAGGTTTTCAATATATTAATTGAAATCAGTGGCATAAAATATACTACACTTACTCAGTGTTACAAATTTTTCTCATAAACAAACCAAATAACATTGATCTCTGAACAGTGTGGATTGTAATATTACTGATATTAAATACCAACTGGGCCAATTAGACTTCTCTCTCAGGGATTTGTAAGTATTATGAGAGAGAAGTCAGAAATAAGGTATAGTGAGGGTTGTATCTCATACAGAGGTCAGTTCATGATACTCACTATGAACATCCTTTAAATCATCCTTAAAATATCAGAGTTAGGCTTTGGAAGCTCAAATTTTGAGATATTATTATTGTTACTTAGCATTTAGTTGCTTTCCAAGTCCCAATTTCCAGGACCCTGAGTATACCATAGCTCCTGTCTTTAAATATGGAGATGCTCAGTTGTTTTGTAGAATTAACACAACTGTCCTTAGGTTACATGAATAAATTTCTAATTTTTGTCACTATTCAAATACTTCCATACAGACTACCCAACTATATATTCAGAATCACCTACAAACACAATACAAATTTTTACTAATGAGAAAATTTATATAATACCTACTTGCTTTTTTCCCCCCTACATATATTTTTCTTTCTTTTTTTTTGGTACTAGGGACTGAACCCATGTACACTTTACCACTGGGCTACATCCCCAATCCTTTTTATTTTGAGACAGGGTCTTGCTAAGTTATTGAGCCTAGCCTTGAACCTATGAAGATTCAATTCTGCTGCCTCAGCTTCTGCATGCCTCTGGGATTACAGGCATGCACCATCACAATTAGAATGAATATAAATTTTAACATCAAAAGTTATTTAAGTTCCTTAACAAAATGTTGCACAAATATAACAGCAGTAGAAACCAGGATAGAATGTTTACTCATGGAATAAGTAGAAAGTAATTAATGACCTTATTCTTATTTTGATTACATATGAATATTTTCTCTAAAGATTTTAAAGGACAACAGGATGTTAACAAGATATCAATTACCCATTAGTAACTATTATCAAAACTGAAAAATATTTTTCTACCTAAAATCACCTTTTCCTGTAAATATTATTTCATCATAGTTACAGGAAACTAACCAAAGGAAGAAAAATAATTTTAAAAACATAAAAGTACACACATATAAAATATTTTATAAGAAACAACACAATGGGAAAACTGGGTAAGTAAAATAATTAGAAATTTAAGTGGTACAAGAGATTTTATTAAATTGCCAAAACAAAACCTTTAAACTTTTTAACAGAATTTTGGCATTATAACAAGATCTCTTAGGAGTGTAAACAAAATTCTGCAATTATATTCTTTCCAGTGTTTCTAGGCTTTGACTCTGATCATTACACTGGCGGATAGGATTCTATTACATTAAAACAAAACTCTATATGAGAAGATTTCAAAATCTCCATAGGCTTAGAAATACGTTTTAAAGGAAATGAGATTATAAAACAAAAATGGTTAAATTCTACCGAATAAAAATAATAAATTTTGAGTCTACCTCTAAATAGGCTATATTCTATAAATAATTACATGGTCCAATGGTTGATCAGTTTAGTTGAAATGATATATGATTATTATGTTAAGTTAAATAGATCTTGTGGATTAGGCTGACAAAAGCAAACCTACATTTGAAGGAGTGAGACACAACCAGGTAGGCTTATCACAAATAACTAACTCTTTAACTCAGGAAATTTTCCAGGCAGTCAGAACTGAGTAAGAAGTGATGGTTACTTCTTAAAAAGTACTTAGGGCCTCTAAACTTGAGATCTCCCTGGCCTTTATGTGAACTGTCTTTAAAAGTATTCAGAAATATTGAATAAGTTTCCTTGATTTTAACTGCCTCAATGAAGGATTCATAGATTTACTCTCATAATATACTAAGTATATTCTACATTATCTACTAAACTTGACTGTATGTAAGTCAGACCATTTTTTAAATAATTATTTTTTTTAAAAAATTAAATGATGGAGGATATTAAACATAAGTCAACGGAAATAAGATGGTAGAGTTAAAAGAAGAGTTAGAATAGCAAATTTGAAAAAGGATAATGTCAGGTACTGGGTAAGTCCTCGATCTTACGCTAATTTATGCCACTATTCCTCTTTTTCTCCCCTCACCCAAATCAAGCAGTTCTCCTTTCCAATATATTAGAAGTATTTTATAACCCAATTTTCTTACATACCCTCCAACCTTTTCATATTATTCTTCTAAGAAAAGAAATACAGACATTCTAGGCTTCATAAATTTCTTACTTAACAGTGAAGAATGTTCAACAGTATCTCTGGTCTCTACCTATTAGATGCCAGTAGCACAATCCCACTCTTCTTCAATTATGACAACCAAAGATGTCTAGGACATAGACATATATTTCCATATATACCCTGGTGAGCAATACTCTCCCCAGCTGAGAAGCACTTTAAACTGAATTGAATCAGGGCTTTGAAGTCAGCTTACATTGAAGAATCACTTTAAAGATAGCCATATGAAGGAATGCTGGTAAAGATATTATCTACTGTATTACTGTTTTCCATTATGAATATCTACAGGAGACAACTGTCTCAGACCTTGATGTAATCAGCATGTTTTCTTATGGATAACTGAGTATTCTTAACTAACTATACTCTCACTTTTTCTTTGACCACTGGAGCGCTCAAAAACAAATTCATAGTCTATCTTTGATAAAGGTGCATGAATTTATGAGTAATAAATCTCCTGAATGTCAATTTATTCTTCAACCCTAAATCTATTTTTAACCTTATTTATTTTATTATTAATGCATGTATTTTTGCATATTGGCACAAAACTTTTTTTGAATGAGATTAGGGATAAATTAACAAATAGGTAAATTATAATCTTCCCCAGCAGATCATACCCTTTGCTGCCACATTATCATTCCTCTCTAAATTTTTTGCTAGACAAAGATCCTTCAGTTTTCTTTAGCAACTGTTTATTTTCCTGTCAAAGTAAATAATTAACTAAACTGAATCACTTAAGTAAGCTATGGCAGATACATAATGATCAGCATAGTTTCATGTCTTTATATATTTATTAGATATGTATTTACCCCATGATAGGCACAAAATTCTAGATGTCAAATACCCAGTAGTTCCCTGGCATCAGACTATCAGCCTGGAGGATGCTGGGAAGAAGACACACATTCTTTGTGCTCTTACTGAAGCTGGTTTGCAGTAAGTTTTCCTTTTCCCAACAAAAGCCTATTTGTAACCATGCTGAACAGTGTTTGGAATTCAAACTAAACCCTAGTGCATGATACATGGTGACAGAGAAGTGGCCCATACTACATAAATGACAACTATGAAGTGTCCTACCTGGTTTTACATCCTCAGATTACTTTTGATAGTGCTGAAAGAAACCATTTTCCTCTTCATTTTAACCCTTATAACCTTTCCAAGACCTCAATTCAGATTTGTAAGATATGGATATTATAGAGGTACACTGATGGATAAACAATTTGTGGTAAATTCATAAAGAAAAAAATTAACCAACAACAATAAAAAGGTAATACTGTTAATACTCAAACATACAATATGGTGAACTTCAAAAATATGCATGTTGCAAAAGACACAAGAATAAATTTACTGACCCATTTATGAGAAACTCTGAAAAAGACAAAACTAATTATAGTAACAGAAAGCAAATTATCGATGGGCTAAGGTGAGGAGAGTAACAAAGGAATACAAGGAAATTTTATGGAATGATGGAAAGGTTATTTTTGGTATCATATCAAAATTGGGACAGTGGTTTCATAGAACATTTATTAAAACTCACCAAACTGTACACTTAAAATAGGTACAAATGTGGTATTCTTGCTAGAAATACATAAACTTGAACTAACAATGAGAAAATATTCAATAAATCCAAATTCAAAGATATTGTATAAAATAAAAACTGACCAGTACTTTTCAAAAGTCAAGGTCACAAAGTTTTAAAAATTAAAAAATAAGAAAATAGAAAAAAAACACGAGGAATAGTCACAGAATGGAGGAGACTAAGGGGGTATGTCAACTGAATGCAGTGAAAGATTCTGGAACAGAAAGACACTAGTGAAAAAACTGATAAAATTCAAATAAAGTTTGTAAGTTAAAGCAATAATACCATACCTATGCTAATTCCTTACTTTTGTTAACTATATCATGTGTTATGTAAGTTTTTAACACAGGGAAAGCTAAATAAAAGCTAGCTGGAAATGTTCTATACTATTTTTGCAACTTAAGTCTTAAATTTTATGCAAATGAATAGTTTTTAATGGGTTCATTTGTTGTATGTAAGCTTTAACTAATTAAAGTTGATCTAAAATTTAAAATTAAAAAAAATAAATGTTATTAAGAAATAATCCTAACCTCAGCATAATTCTCTTTTTAAGCTCCTTAAATAATTTTTAAATAAAATTAACTACAAGAAGATTCCAAATCTTCTTCTCTTCAATATCTGAGTCAATAAACCTATATGACAAAACGCAAAACACTCTTTCTCAAAAGGATCACTAAATTGAGAAAAGTTATCAATTAAAATAAAAATCTCAGATACCTTCCTGAAAATAATGATATCAATAATAAAATAATTATCAAACTGTAACAATAGAATTCATAAAACTTTGAAGATTACAATAAAAAATATTTAATTTCTATGATCTTACATCTGAAAACTCTTACATGTTTGAACTTCCAAACACATATTATCTCAGTTAATATTACTTAAAAACAGAACAACCTGGGTAGAAAAACATTCAGAGAAAAATTAATAATTTTACAGCATACCTCCTCTGTTTCCATTTTCTTCATCCTACAAAATAAAAAACAATAACCATTTATAAATACACATTTAAAAACTTTTTAAATCATAGCAAGGCTCAATTTAATCCAAACTAACCTCTCAATTAAAATCTCACTAAAAGTGTCTTTTGTCAGAAGGTGGAATCACAAATAGAGAAGAGAAAGCTGTAGATAAAGCCAACAGAGGATACTAGGAGTTCAGTTTTTGACATGTTGGTTATGAGGTATCTAATGAAGATATTCAAGAGGAGTCACCAAGTCAGCAGTAGAACAAATGAAGCTGAGTTTCATTTGGGAGAGAAGGCTGACTGGTCATTACTATCCTGTACTTAAATGTGGTGACTTTAGAAGCTATTACAGGACCCAAAACTGTTTACATAAATGAATTGGTTCTAAGTTGCTACATATTTAAATTCTTGTACTCAGTCTGGAAGTTTATCTACTTGGTTTGCTGCTTTCATGCCCTGTTACCTATATCTAGCTGAGAAATTAGAAACAACCTTTAAAAACGAGTTAAAAAATTATTTATTCAACTACTTGCTGAGCCTCTACCATATGGAAGTTACCATGTACTGTAGAAAGAAAAACAAGACATTTGATTAAGGACTGATAATTTATTACATAATTTTTGACCTTTACTTTGGCTGCTCAAATGTTGTTTTCTTCTTCTTCTGGTTATAAGCTCTGTTCTAAGACCAGTAATGCTGCCAGCTAAGTGACATAATAAAGACATTGTTATATTAATTACATGCTTTCTAAAAGCTATACAATATGAAATTTAAAAAAAAAAAAGTCTTTTGGGGCTGGGGACGTAGCTCAGTGGGTGTATGTTTCCTCAAATGCATAAGGTCCTGGTTCAATTACTATTGCAACAAAAAAGGGGAGGTTTCAATGTTTATTTTTCATGAAAAATATACAAGACTGAGACCTATTTGCAAGATTATCTGTTCGAAATAATAGTATTAATAGCTGAAATTTACTGGACAATTATTATATGTCAATTCTTGTTCTAAGTGTTTTGTATGTACTATATCATTTAAATACACAACCAGTGAGGTCACAGAGTTAAAAAAGAGATGGGACTCAAACCTAAGCTCTTTTGACTCCAATGACTATGCTATTAACAATTATATTATGCTACTGAAATTTCTAGAAATATTTCCCATTAGGAATATACTTTTGGGGCTGGTGTTGTAGCTCAGAAGTAGAGTGCTTGCCTCATACGTGTGAGACATTGCTTTCAATTCCCAGAACCACATATAAATAAGCAAATAAAATAAAGGTCCATCAACAACTAAAAACAAATTAAAAATTTTAAAAATATATATATACTTTTAATCTAAGCTTGGTAAAATTATCTTATAAAAACTGTAACTATCTATTTGTTTGTCATGACCCAAAACAAAATAAAAAGATAAAAATACTCAACCCTAAAATATAATTATCAAGTACTCTGATAACCTAATATATTAGTAATATTATTTTAGACCTTTTTAAGGTAAAGAAGAATCTTAGCCAGCAGTATTACAATATTTCAGGAAACCCATGCTGGTAAATTTTACTTCTAAATTAACAATTATTTATAATCCTTAAAAGCTATTCTGATTTTAAAAAGAGTAAAACATTTTACTAGAAAGATGTACTTAACAAAAATATAACAAGAAAGAGATGGTTTCCAGATACAATTAGATACTACCTTTTAAAAACAGATTTAGTTCCTTGAATACATATTTTTTAGCCATAATCAAACCCTAGGTCTAGTACACTTACCCATTATATGACCCAGATCAGTTTTCACATCTGTTATATAAGACTGTTCCATAGGATTTTGGTGTGGATGAAGTGAGATAATGGACATAAAGAATAGTAAAGAACAGAGCAAGTATTCAATGTGTCAACTGCAATCATAATTAGTATGTTTCCCCTTTTGAGACTGTATTGCTATCTGGAACAGTATATTCATTTCATGTACTCTGACAAAAACCTGTTTTAAAATCCTAACTCACCATCATATTACATATCTGAAAGTATTGTTCTAATCTTGTTAATTTTCTATAACTATCAAAATATTTTCATGAATAATCTCTGCTGTATACTTTGCCCAGAAAACTTACCACTTTTCTAGATATTAGGGAAATGTTACATATTAGAAAAAATAGAATGCAGTCTAGAAGACCTTGAAAAATAAATCTGGAGTTTAGAATTAGTTTGATCTTTCAGAGAAGACTAAAGTTTTTGTTCTAGAAAATGAAAAAAAAAATCTTTAAAAAAAAGATAATCAAAATGAAAATACAACAATAAGATAGGGGAAAAAAAAGAAAAGACAGTAGGGAAGGCAAGTATTACTTGTCTGGGAGACCAAAAAGAAATAGAAATGTACTTGTGTTTTTTCCAAGTTTATTTATCTTACCTTATATGAAAACTGAATTGCAGACTCTGGGGGATAAACAATAAAATGCCTTAATGTAAAACCAAAGCCTTGAGATGTTCTTTTCAGCATAACTGTTTTGGGACCTGGCCAGGAGAATGTTTCATCTTCGGATGGTGATACAGTTTCACTTTGTTCTTTTCCATCTTTATTTTTTGATACCTAAAGTTAAAAGATTTGTAAAAGTTAACTAGAGAATACATTATATGTGCTCACTTAGAAAAAAATTACATGTGACATATAATATCTGAATACAGATATGAACTTAATGGAAACAAAGAATTATATTCTGATTCATAAATTAAATGTATTGAAACAAATCATGTGATCATCAAAAACTAATATTTTTTCTAGAAAATTATGATGTTATGAAAAATTAATCAAAAGCAAAAAGGAACTCTTGGAAATTAGAAATACAATCACTAAGATTTAAAATGCAACAAAGAAATAAAAGATAATAAAATCTCACAGTGCACAAAGAACTAAAAAACAAATTATGAAAGAAATATGGGAACTCTCACAAATTAAGTCCTAACCTTATTAGTCCAATGGCAACAACAATAATTTTAAAATAATAGAAAAGAACTTCGGGTTCTGAGCACAAACTTAGAATCCACATCGATAATCCTTCCAACATATCCTGGTCTTTGAACTCTCCTGCACTCTTGGCTTTGGCTTGGTCATGAGTGAAACCCTTTTATTCAAAATCAAGAACCCTATTTAGACCCATCACCTGCTTTTCCCTCTTACCCCAGCCCTTACAATTATTCAATCTGGGGATCTTACCACCCTTTCCCAGTTCCTTACCGACCCTAAATCTTTAATTCCCTCTTAAGCCAACTTCAACTCATTCCTTCCGTCTTCTGACACATTCTTTTTTTTTTATTATTGGTTGTTCAAAACCTTACAGAGCTCTTGACATATCATATTTCAAACATTAGTTTCCAGTGAGTTATGAACTCCCATTTTTACCCCAAATACAAATTGCAGAATCACATCGGTTACACATTCACATTTTTACATAATGCCATACTAGTAACTGTTGTATTCTGCTACCTTTCCTATCCTCTACTATTCCCCTCCCCCCATCTTCTTTTTCTATCCCATCTACTGTAATTCATTTCTCTCCTTGTTTTTTCTTCCAATTCCCCTCACAACCTCTTTTTATGTAGTTTTTTATAACAATGAGGGTCTCTTTCCATTTCCATGCAATTCCCCTTTTCTCTCTCTTTCCCTCCCATCTTGTGTCTCTATTTAATGTCAATCTTTTCTTCCTGCTCTTCCTCCCTGCTCTATTCTTAGTTAAATGGTGTTGGGAAAACTAGAAATCCATATGCAACAAAATGAAACTGAATCCCCTCCTCTCACCATGCACAAAAGTTAGCTCAAAATGGATCAAGGACCTTGATATCAAATCAGAGACTCTGCGTATGATAGAAGAAAAAGTTGGCTACGATCTACATATTGTGGGGTCAGGCTCCAAATTCCTTAACAGGACACCCATAGCACAAGAGTTAATAACAAGAATAAACAAATGGGACTTACTTAAACTAAAAAGTTTTTTCACAGCAAGAGAAACAATAAGAGAAGTAAATCGGGAGCCTACAGCATGGGAACAAATTTTTACTCCACACACTTCAGATAGAGCCTTAATATCCAGAATATACAAAGAACTCAAAAAATTAGACAATAAGACAACAAATAACCCAATCAACAAATGGGCCAAGGACCTGAACAGACACTTCTCAGAGGAGGACATACAATCAATCAACAAATACATGAAAAAATGCTCACCATCTCTGGCAGTCAGAGAAATGCAAATCAAAACTACCCTAAGATACCATCTCACTCCAGTAAGATTGGCAGCCATTATGAAGTCAAACAACAAGTGCTGGAGAGGATGTGGGGAAAAGGGCACTCTTGTACATTGCTGGTGGGACTGCAAATTGATTCGGCCAATTTGGAAAGCAGTATGGAGATTCCTGGGAAAGCTGGGAATGGAACCACCATTTGACCCAGTTATTGCCCTTCTCGGACTATTCCCTGAAGACCTTAAAAGAGCGTACTACAGGGATACTGCCACATCGATGTTCACAGCAGCACAGTTCACAATAGCTAGACTGTGGAACCAACCCAGATGCCCTTCAATGGATGAATGGATTAAAAAATGTGGCATTTATACACCATGGAGTATTACGCAGCACTAAAAAATGACAAAATCATGGAATTTGCAGGGAAATGGAAGGCACTAGAGCAGATTATGCTTAGTGAAGCTAGCCAATCCCTAAAAAACAAATACCAAATGTCTTCTTTGATATAATGAGAGCAACTGACATATTCTTACTTGCTCAGTCACCTGACAAAACCTAACCTCAGATAAACCAATACTGCCTATTTTAGATCTGTTCCTACGCAGTGAAAAATATTTTCACTTAAAGTCATGATCATTAACCTCAATAGACCCCATAATGCTGTCAAGTCAATGATAATACATTCTCTCTGGTCCATTCAGATAAATGTTTCATCCCTTCTCCCCTCCTCCCTTGTAGCAGATGGCCCTACTTTCTATTACATTAAGAAAGTAGCAGCAAAGAAGAGAGAACTTAATCTTCTGTCACACCTACCAGCCTGTCTGCAATTATGCCCATGATCCTGTCTTTTCTCTAGAAAACAATGGATACTGTCCAGTCTCCTAAGGCCCTGCCACTTGCATTCTAGATCCCATCACTGTAGTATTCAAAAATATGGTTCCAGTAATTCTCCCCTCTCTTTTCTGCATCATCACTCTATCATTCCCATATGCATCCACATGTTCTGCAACTTCTTTCTTTCATCTTAACTACAAAATTCATACAACCTCTCTAGTAAACATTTTGTTTGTCAGTTTCTCCTTAGAGAAAAGCTTTTTTGTTTTGTTTTGTTTTGTTTTGGTACTGGGGATTGAACCCAAGGCACTTGAACACTGAGCCACATGTCTGCCCCTTTTTTGAATGTCATTTAAAGATAAGGTCTTACTGAGTAGCTTCGGGCCTCCCTAAGATGCTGAGGCTGGCTTTGAACTCACGATCCTCCTGCCTATTCGTCCCAAGCCACTGGGATTACAGGTGTGCACCACCAGCTAAAGCAAAGCTTTTGAAAGTTATATTTGCCATTTTTTTCCCTCTCATTTTCTCTTAAATCTCATTAAACTGGGCTGTTACCTTCATAACTCTTTAAAACTGATCTTGTCAATATCACCAATGGCTTCTACATTGATAAACTAAATGGACAATTCTTAGTTCATATCTTACGTTATCTATCAGATAACATGGGGATTACTTCCTCCTTGAAAAATTTCTCCACTTTACTTCCCACACTGATTTTCCTCCCAACTTATGGGCTATTTTTTTCTAGGTCTCCTTTGCTACTTTGTCTACTAAATTTCTGAACTTGGAAGTATCCAAGACTCAGTCCATATACTTCTCTACCATACTTTTGTCATCTGGAGATTTCATTCAGTCTTATGCCTTAAACACCATGTATGTGGATGACTCCCAAATATTTATCTCTAGCCCAGACATCTCCACAGATAGGTATCTCAAACTTTACCTGTCTATACTGCTGATAAGACTTCAATTTCAAGCCAGCCTTTTTGAAATGTCACCTTTATCAAACAGAAAATACTTGAATATGCTTGATTCTACTATATTTTTTATTATCTCTTACCAGTAAATTTATCTATTCTTCCACAAAGATTTGCTTCATATGAAGATGGGAAGATAGCTAGATAATAACATTACCCAGTTGAATTTGCAGTAGGAGTAACTACATGATTAGAATGTGAATAAAAGTAAGGTGTAATATACAAAGTCAACAGTATTGCTACAGACTAGCAATGAGTAATTGAAAATTTAAAAGATTTATAATAAAAAAAAATGGGGGTTGGGGTTGTGGCTCAGCAGTAGAGCGCTCACCTAACACGTGCGAGGCCTTGGTACCACATAAAAATAAATAAACAAAATAAAGAAAAGAAATTGGTAAAAAGAGAAAGACATTTTAAATATATATATAATAAATAAATTAATTAATTAATTTTAAAAGTGGCACTAAAATGTGAAATATTTAGAGATAAGTCTGAAAAAAAGACTTGCAAGACCTGCAAACTAAAACTCTGAAAGGCTACTGAGACATATAAAGAATACTTAAATAAATGAAGAGATATACCATGTTCATGGTTCAAAAACCCATACCACTTCCAAAATTCATCTGTAGATTCAGTGTAATCCCAATCAAAATCCCAGGAAACTTTTGCAAAGAAGCTGCTATTTCTAAAATTCACGTTAAAATGCAAAGAACCTAAAATACCTTAAACAGCTTCAAAAAAGAACCAAGTTGGTATGCATATACTACAAGTCAAAAACCTATAGTAATCAAGATAATACAGTGTTAGAAACAAGAGACATAGATCCATAGAACAGAACAGAGTCCAGCTGCAGACCCACAATTGCATGATGCAGTGACTCTACTCCTAGGTATTTAAATCAAGAAAAACATGAACATCTTACATGTTTTTCTTGTTTACCTTCGTACAACACAAATACTAGAACACAACAGTCCTGGTACACCTGGCTATCCACATGTAAAATATATAAAACTTTTATCTCTAACTCATATATCACATACAAAAATTAATTCAAATGATTATACACTTAAAACTACTGGGGAAAAAAGCAGACAAAAATCTTTATGAACTTAAGGTTAGGCTGAGATTTCTCAGATATGACATCAAAGAGCCAGGTGCGGTGGTGCATGCCTGTAATCCCAGAGACTAGGGAGGCTGAGGCAGGAGGATCACAAATTCAAAGCCAGCCTCAAAAACTTAGCAAAGCCCTAAGCAACAATCTTCAACCCTCTACCTGTGCAAAAGGGGGCAGAAGATGAGCATACTTTACCAAAGAAGTCTACCTGGATGCAAATAAGTATTATGAAGAGATAACCAACATATAGTCAATAGGAAAATACAAACTAAAACCACAATTATCACTACATTCCCTTAGAAGTACTAAAATTATAAAAACTATACCAAGTTCTGGATGAGAAGGATAAGAAGCAACTGAAACTTTCAGATACTGCTAGTAAGAATCTAAAATGGTACAAACACTGGAAAATAGCCTGATAGTTTTTCAAAAAGTTAAATATATTTTCTCTACTATATGAAGAAACCATTCTGTTCCTAGGTAAATACCTAAGAGAAATCTGAAAGTACATGTTAATATAAAGATGAATACAGAAATGTTCATAGCAGCTTTCTCTGTGATAGCCACAAACTGGAAAATATCCTAAATGCTTTATCAATAGATGAATAGACAAATAAACTATAAAAATAAACAACACAAGATTACCTAGCAATGAAATGAAATGAACTATGGATATATGTAGCCATGTGTTAATTATGCTGATTTAAAGAACCCAAAGCAAGAACTAGTACATACTACTATATGATTCCAGTTGTATAAAATCCTAGAAAAAAAATGCTAAAATCTATTCTATATTGACCGAAAGTAGATTAGTGGTTGCTCAGGTAGGTGGTAAGGACGGAGATACCACAAAGCAGCATGAAGAAACTGGCGTGGGTAAGTGATTAATATGTTCATTACCTTGACTATGGTAATGTTTTCAAGGATGCATACATGTGTAAAAATGTCAAATTATATGGTTTAAATACATGCAATTGATTATATGTCTAGCATACCTTAATTAAGATATTCAAACAAAAATAGAGGTAATGAAATAACTACCAGGAAACTCAGGAAGAGGCTATCAGAGGTGGCAAAATAAAATGCATACGAAAGAAAGGGTCTGAAATCTGGAAGAAATACAGAAGTTTCTTCAACAGCATGTGATGTTGAAATCTATAAGGAGTTTCTAAGGGTTCATTTTATTATGCCATATGATGTCAATATGTATTACATATATTATTTTGTATTTATCAAATATACACATAAACATTCTTAAAAGTAATTCTATTTAACATTGCAAAAATTAACAATCATTTTATATCTAAAGGATACTACTTTGAATAGAAGTTCTATTTTGATTCTCTCTCTTTTTATCTAACTCAACATTTTAATTTTCAGTTTTAGCACTGTGATTAAGAACTTGGGCTGGGGTTGTGGCTCAATTGCAGAGCGCTTGCCTCACACATGTGAGGCACTGGGTTCAATTCTCAGCATCACATTAAAAAAATAAACAAAATAAAAATATTGTGTCCATATATAAATAAAATATTAAAAAAAAAAGAACTTGGGATCAGTCACTAATCCTGGCTCTGCCATTTGCTGATTTTATAATAGAGGACAATTATTTAACTTCTATTAAGCCTCAATTTTTTCATCCATAAAATAATAATAAAGCACTCTCTCAAAGAATGTATACTCAGTGAGAAACATATGTAAAATACCAAGCATAGAAACATTTAATAAATATTAGTTCCTTATTCTTTCTCTGCACACACAATATATACCATCTTCTCTAATTATCTTTTTAAATTTATTTTTCCTGGTAATCCTTTAAGTCACAATATTTCACAATGTTTTAACATAACTAATGTGCAAAATGCAGTTGGAAAGATGCATTAAAGCAAACTTTCTGAACTTCAGCAAATAACAGAGACTGTGGAAACAAAGCTGATTTAAGCACACTGGAGTTGTGGCTCAGTGGAAGAGCATATGGGTGAGGCACTGGGTTCAATTCTCAGCACTACATACAAAAAAATAAAATAGAGATCCAACACTAAAATATATTTTTTAAAAAAGCTGGGTTAAGCAATCAATAGATGAGAAGAAACTGGATCTTACATAGCAGATAGTTTTTTCCTCCCTATTTTTAGCTCTTTAGATGAACAAGAATTCTACAGTCAACTATAGAAATTTCGGATCACAAGTTCTAAGTCAGCCTCAGCAACTTAGTAAGACCTGTAGGAAAATAAAAATTTTAAAAAGGGCTGGAACTCAGCGGTAAAGCACCCTGGGTTTAATTCCCAATACCCACCCGTCAAAAAAGAAATTTTGTATGTTAGAAACTAATTATTGATAAACTTATCATATATCTCTCCTTCTCAGATTTTGGGTTTGTTATAACACTGTCAAATAAAATTATACGAGGCCACTACATAAAATAAGCTCCTTCACTGGGCCCCAACAGATGAGACTAAAAACCAAAATGGAGTCACTCATACTAAAGTTCCAAATCAAACTGAAACTACCTTGTTGAATGACATTCTGAGAAACCAGGAGAGAGAGATAACAACCAAATTTCCAAACAGGCCAGTTTCAATCAGCATGATAATAAAGTTCCCTCTGCTGTAACCCTTACTAAAGAAAGACACTTGAAGTAACCTGATGTTAACTAGTGTGTTGTTTTCTATTGTGCCCATGCTCCCCACCTGCGCCTGTGCCCACCCTACAAGGAATGCAACTTTGAAATGACCAATCTGCTAATTGTTTCTGCTTTCTTTAGATCTTCTGTCTATAAAACCAACCCCTTCTGCTCATATCATGGGAATATTCTGTTTTATTGAGTAAGGTGTTTCCCTATTCCAGAATCACAAATAAAGCCAATTAATAAGATAATAATTTGTTGTAATTTTGTCTTTGGACAACACCAAACTGATCAACATGGAGAATTCAAACAGCGTTGTCCCAAGTGACTGCAAAAGTGATCAGATGATTACTAGGTAGAGTCTGGAAGCTAAAGATTATTCTAGGCTTAATTACCCAAACAGTTTGGTTAAGCTTTAAGGGGGGACTGGCTTCTCCTTTTTTAATCCAAATGAAAGCATCATTTTGCATATGCAGCTCATGCTCTTAGCTCAAGCACTCACTCTTCTTGTTCATTAAGTAAATAGTCACAGAGAATGTACTTTGTATACAACACAGTTTCACAAAGCATAGCTCCCAGGATGAACAAAATATGCACTCAATTTTTAATTTATTTTTTAAATTAAGCATTTCATTTTGAGACAATTTTAGAGTCACAGGTAGTTGTGAGAAATAATAGAGAAAGAGAGAGCTCATGTAACCTTTGCGCATTTTCCTTCATCAGTAACAGGAAAACAATAGTATCATATTACACCCAAATATTGACATATATAATCTGCCTATCTTCTTCAGATTTCCCCATCTTTACTATTACTCATGTTTTCTTTTTTATTTGGGGGGCTGGGGGATTCTGTGCAGTTTTACCACATGGATAGGTTTGTGTATCCTCCCCCAACCAAGGTATGGAACCGTTAGTTCCATTACCACAGGATCTTTCCTATACTCCTTCATAACTATACCTACTCTCCCCCCTCACCCAGTCCCTAACCCTGGGCAACCACCAATCTATTCTACCTTTCCATCATTTTTGTAAATTCAAGAATGCTATAAAAATGGACAAATATTATACTCAGCAATTGTTTGGGATTGGATTTTTTTATAATTTTCTGGAGATTCATTTAGGTTGTTGAGTGTCTTGATACTTCATTGCTTTTTATTGCTTGCTTAGTAGTAGTCCTTGGTATGAATGTGCTTCACTTAATATATTTAATTATTAACCTGTAAAAGGACATATAAGGGCTAGGACTATAGCTCAGTGGCAGAGTATTTGCCTACCATGTATAAAGCCCTAGGTTTGATCCCCACAAAAGGAAAAAAGAACATCTAAGTTGTTTCTGATTTGGGCCTCTTTTTTAATAAATTTACTATGAATATTCATGGACTTATTTTCATGTGACAAATTTCAATTTCTCTGGAATAAATATCCAGAGTACAATTACTGTTTTATGTACATTTGGACTACTATAATAGAAAGCATAGGCTGGGTGGCTTATAAACAATGGAAATTTATTTCTTACAGTTCTAAAAGGTGGGAACTTCAAGTTCAAAGCAATAGTAGACCTGGTGTTTGGTGAGTGTCTTCTTCCTCAGAGATGGCCCCTTCTTGTGGTATTCTCACATGATGGAAGTAGAAGGAAGTTCTCAGGGTCTCTTTTTAAAAGGCACAGATCCATTCATCAGGACTCTGCCTTCATAACCTAATCACCTTCCAAAGTCTTCACCTCCTAAAACCATCAATGTGAGGCTTAGGATTTCAGCAAATACATTTTGGGAGGACACAAACATTCACACTACAGCATAAAGTAACTGCATGCTTTATAAGAAACTGTCCAATTCTTTGGCAATTTTATATTGCCCACCAGCAATCCATGAATGCTTCTGTTTCTCCACATCCTCCACAACATTTGGTACTACTATTTTTTAGTCACTGTGATAGGTACGTGATATCCTGTGATCTTAATTTACATTTTCCTAACAGCTAATGAAGTTGAATTTCTGTTCATGTGCTCATGTTCATGTTGCCACCTTGATTACATAATTTAAAAGCACAAAAGACTGAGATTTAATCTAAGTGAGCCCTTTCCTACTACACCGTAATAAGAGTAAACCGAGATACAGATTTGGTTAAGTGATATATCCAAGATCATGGCTGACTACAATCAGGAAAAAAAGTAAAATCATGGTTTCCTGAATCTGAGGCTAGAATATTTGCTATTACATTATTTTTCACTGTCTCTTCCTAACTTATAACCTGCCTAGATTTTTGCCCCAATAGCTCTTTGATCTAATTTACTGCCCTTTTTTTTCATTTTTTCTGTAGGACTCTAATATTTTAAAAACTATGTGTATTAAATTCATTTCTAGTATATCATTATTACTTGGCCTCACAGCTCCCAAATACATTCAAATTTTCTTTTAAATTATATAGCAAACTTGGATCATGGTTTCATGTAGCAAGTTTCTGAACTAGACTTGCTATGTCTGGTTTCAGTGGACTATTTATACAAAAAGAAAGGATGGAATGAAGAGGAAGCAATGTCTTTTTTGCTGTCTGCAAACTAACATTTTAAATTTATTTGTCATACATGACAGCAGAATGAATTTTTCAATTCATAGTACACATATAGAGCACAATTTTTCATGTTTCTGGCTGTACACAAAATAGAGTCACACCATTCATGTCTTCATACATGTACTTAGGGTACTGATGTCCATCTCATTCCACCATCTTTCCTACCCCATGCCCTCTACCTTCCCCTTCCTCCCCTTTGCCCTATCTAAAAGGTCCTCCCTTTCTCCCATGTCCCGCCCCATTATGGTTCAGCATCCACATATCAGAGAAAATATTCGGCCTTTAGTTTTTTGGGATTGGCTTACTTCACTTAGCATGATATTCTCCAACTCCATCCATTTACCTGCAAATGCCACGATTTTATTATCTTTTGGTGTGGAGTAATATTCCACTGTATATATATACCACAGTTTCTTTACCCATCTATTGAAGGGCATATAAGTTGCTTCCACAATTTAGATATTGTGAATCATGCTGCTATAAACATTGATGATGGCTGTGTCACTGTAGTATCCTGTTTAAGTCCTTTGGGTATAGAGCAAGGAGTGGAATAGCTGGGTCAAATGATGGTTCCATTCCAAGTTCTCCAAAGAATCTCCATACTGCTTTCCATATTAGTTGCACCAATTTGCAGTCCCATCAACAAATGTATGAGTGTGCCTTTTCCCCCACATCCTCATCAATACTTATTGTTGTTTGTATTCTTAATAGTTGCCATTCTGACTGACATGAAATGAAATCTTAGAGTAGTTTTGATTTGCATTTCTCTAATTGCTAGAGATGTTGAAACATTTTCCCATATATTTGTTGATTGATTGTGTATTATCTTCTGAGAAGTGTCTGTCATTTCCTTGGCCCATTTATTGATTGGGTTCTTGGGGGTCTTAGGGGGTTAAGTTTTTTGAATTTTTTATACATCCTAGAGATTAGTGCTCTATCAAATGTGTGTGTGGTAAAAAATTGCTACTATTTTGTAAGCTCTCTCTTCACCTCACTGATTTCTTTTGCTAAGAAGCTTTTCAGTTTGAATCCATCCCATTTATTGATTCTTGATTTATTTCTTGCGCTATGGGAGTCTTGTTAAGGAAGTCAGGGCCTAATCCGACATGATGGAAATTTGGACCTTTTTTTTTTTTTTTTCCTATTAGGTGCAGGGTCTCTGGTCTAATTCCTAGGTCCTTGATCTACTTTGAGTTGAGCTTTGTGCATGGTGAGAGATAGGGGTTTAATTTCATTTTGCTGCATGTGGATTTCCAGTTCTTCCAGCACCATTTGTTGGAAGAGGCTATCTTTTCTCCAATATATGTTTTTGGCACCTTGTCTAATATGAGATAACTGTATTTATGAGGGTATGTCTCTGTGTCCTCTATTCTATACCATCGGTCTACAAGTATATTTTGGTGCCAATACCATGCCATTTTTGTCACTATTGCTCTGTAGTATGGATTAAGATCTGGTGTAGTGATGCCACCTGCTTCACTCTTCTTGCTATGCATTGCTTTGGTTATTCTGGGTCTCTTATTTTTCCAGATGAATTTCACAATTGCTTTTTCTATATCTATGAAGATATCACTGGGATTTTGATTGCTATATCTTGTTTCATTGAACTATTTATACAAAAAGAAAAGATGGGATGAAGAGGAGGCAATGTCATTTTTGCTGTCTGAAAACTAAGATTTTTTTAATGGTACAGCTCAGTTGTTGCAATTATTCAACCCATCCAGAACATCACATTGAAGTCCCTCTAATCTCCTACCTTTTCCCTGCAGGAAAGAAGGGAGGGTTACATTTTCATGGGCCTGTATACAAAAAAAAAAGAAAGAAAGAAAAAAGAAAGAAGTAGCAGCAGCAAAGAAATATTCATATGTTCCTTCTTCACTCCTTCTACATACCCACAGTGCCTCTGATCTCTTGGATTATACAAAAAGGGCAAGCTGTGGGAATACACAGTGAAAGACCCAGCAGTCATAGACTCTCCACTTAAGAAGACCTTTAATAGTATTCCTCTACATACATCTCTTTTCCCCATGATGAGCAACCAAGTCATGTACACAAACAGCATGAAAGGGCAAGAAGCCAAGGAATGACTACACTAATAGCAGTTAAATTCCTGTGAACTGAGAACTGTCATTTGATTCCCTTAAAAGACTTCATAACAAGGTCATTTGATTGAATAATACTCAAGGTTAAAAGAAGCCAAAATAAAGGATAAAAACTAACTGTAAAAGTTAGATATAATAACTAGACAAAGCAAACTAAATGAAGGGTGAGAGAAAGTATAAGGGGAAAACACCCATCGTATAACAATACAAGTTATATAAGCCTCACATAGAGAATACAAACCGGCATGACTGGACTTAGAAGATAGTGGGAATGTTCTAAAATATTGTGATGAAAATTTCACAACTATATAAATCTTCCACAAACAATGAAATGTATACTTAAAATGGGTAAAAATTTTTGTTTGTAAATTATACTTCAATAAAGATAGATCTTAAGGGAGGGAAGAAACCTTAAATCAAATTGTACAAAGTCTAAATTTTGTCAGAGATAAAAGAGAGAGGGCTGTCACACAAGTAAATATAACAGTTATGAAAGAATATTGGTATACATAACAAATATGTCTTAAGCTATCTTCTATAATTATTTGTACTTAAAGTAGAATTAGGTCAGCTTCCTAATACATTCCAGAAATTACTCATGATAAAGCATAAGAAAGTATGTTATATTGTGCTCATCTTAAATCAGGCACAATGGCACAAACCTGTAACCCCAGTGACTCAGGAGGCTGAAGGAGAAGGATTGCAAATTCAAGACTAGCCTCTGAAATTTAGGAAGGCGTGAAGCAACTTAGCAAGACCCTACCTCAAAATAAAAGGGGTGATAATGTAGTTCACTGGTAAAGCACCCCTGGGTTCAATTTCCAGTACTCCCCATCCCCAAAATTCCTAACATCAACTCATGCCCAGTAGGCAGGCACACCACCATTGAGCAATACCCCCACCAGTCAAAACTTTAAGATTTTTACATACATCACAAATGTATTGGAGAAATGGACTCACAGTGGTTCAGTAACTTACTAAAAACAGACAGCTAGTAAATGATAGAGTTAGCCTACTCTTTCCAGAACATGCCACATGTAGAAAGGGAGTAATGACATGTTCAGAAACAATTTAGATATTGCTTGTTTTTAACCCACTTTTCCCACAGTCCTAATGCTAGGGAGAATTAATCTTACAGCAAATAATCCCTCACATACCAGGACTGATAAGATATTTCTCTGCAAAATGTTTCCATGTATTTGGAAACCTAATGTTTTGAATTAAAGAATTTTACTTGTTTAATTTCAATTTAGTTAAAAGACTCTTAAATACAATTTGTATATGTTAATTATGTGTGGTGATGGCCACCACACACACTATTCCTCAAGTACTGAGAATTGAACCCAGAGGTCCTTTACACTGAGCAACATCCCCAGCCCTTTTTTCTAAATTACCCAGGCTATCTTTGAACTTCGATTGTCCTACTTCAGCTTCTTCCCCAGTAGCTTGAATTATAAGTGTATGCCACTATGCCCAGTCCTCACAACTCTTAACATGAAGACTCTAATTTTAAAGGTTTTTGTTGTTTTGTTTTTGCCAATCCATGTTGAAAATGACGGAAACTGTTTTGATGCTAAATATCTAGCTATATCTTCATGTATTATTCAAAAGGTAATTTTGGGAGATATTTAATATGACTAAAGAAACCATAATGCTCTCACAACTAAAAGGTTAAAGATCTAGGTGACTTTTGCCCATAATATTTCAAATTAAACAGTTGGAATGAATTTTTTGAAATATAAAAACTGTCAATTTTTAAGACTATTATTCACTTGGACATTCATTTATAATACTTTTATATAGCTGACTTTTATAAGTTGATTGTTGACATAGGTCCTTTCTGCTGTTGTTTCTGTATTGTTTTGTTTATGGATTATTTTGAATTGCTGGTATTTTCATGATATGATTTCCTTATTTATTCAGGTTTCTGAGTTTCTACTATAATTTTTACCTAAATAGCACTTTTACATTTTTCTGATTTACTTTATTTCAGATCCCAACATTTCAAAGCTCTTAAATCCTCACTTTTAAAACTTCAAATTCATAGCTATTTTTAAGTTGGAAAAAAATGTTGTGAATCATCTAGAAATGTTTCACAAATAGTTTGACTGCTCTGATGACTTAGAAAGTTATTCTGATATATTTATGACACATATAATCTGGTAACACTATTATCAGTCTTAGAAAATCACAATGCACTTCTCTTCATAACCACTGATCATTCAGACCCATTTCCTAAGCATATTTTCCATTGTTTAATGACATGTTTAGTATATGCTTATCTAATTCTCTCCCTTGGTCCTCCTAGGGACTGTTGTCTTCATGATAACAGGGAACGTTTTGAGTTAATTTTCTAAAGTTTAAAAAAAAAAAAAACATTTTCAAAACTATGCCTGGAATAAGAATCCTTACTTTCGTCTGACATTTATATAACTTTTATTATAATCTTAAATCTTATTCCAGAAGATTAACTGATTTTAACTAGCATATTTTCTACAGTCATTGCTTCTTCTTTAATAGTCTCTGAAATTACTTTCTAATTCTGTTATTAAAAGTACTCATCAAACACAGTAGAGATGCCTGGGAGGTGTGAGATCTAGATGCCTGCCAGAAAGAAAAGAGTTTGATGAAGAGCTAGTCACTGTTTGCTTTGGTTCATTTATTTTCACTGATGTATACAGTTCTTGTAAATATACCACATCTTATTTATCCCTTCTCAAATAAATGGAAATAGGGGTTTTCCCTAGTTATTTTGCTTGTACAATTTTTTAATGTTGCTAAGAAAATCTTCTTATTGTAAAGATATACTTTATACCACAGTTTCTTCAAGGTAGTTACTCAGTATTTATATGATTTCTTTGTTGTATACACACATTCGGTGTTTAAGTGGTTTCTTTAAAATAGGATGTGTTTTTATAGTATAATGCTAGAAGACAGCTTGTTAATAAACAGTGAGTTTGAAATGTATGATCTGGACTCTAGCCAAAGCAGTCACCACTCTTGTCTACCCCTATCACCTCTCAAAGATAAGAGAACAAGGTTAGGAAATCACCTGCCCTTTGGACATGCACAGGCTTTGTTCAATATTTTGCCCTCAAAGTTTCATTCATGCTCCCTTAGTACTATCCTCAAAGAAATTAGAAATCATCCACCTCCTACTTTTAAGTAGTGATTTCCAGCTTTGACTTTAGAGAAAAACAAATCAAATGAAAAATATTTTAGGGGCTAGGGTTGTGGCTCAGTGGTAGAGCGCTTGCTTAGGAGGTGTGAGACACTAGGTTTGATTCTCAGCACCACATATAAATAAAATAAAGGTCCATCAACAACTAAAAACAAATTCTTTTAAAGAAAAGTATTTTGTAAAGCATTTAGTATATATTAAGTAACTTGCAGAGTTGTTTCCTAAATAACAGAAAGCTCAAATTCTACTTTATAAAGAATATTTCTATTTAATATATTAATATTTAATAAATATCTCTATTTAATATTTGTGACTATAATAAAAATTCTTCAAATATTAATTATGATTAAATGAGGACACAAGATCCCAAAAGTTCAATTAACAACTGCCATATTTAACTATTAACTTTGAGAGGATATTTTGGCATTTAAAAAATGAGTCTCAGAAAAATATATATTTCAAGCATTTTCTTTTTTATGAAGGTTTAAGGAACTTAAACGAAAATTTCAAACTAAATACCTGCCAAAAACAAAATTTTCCAGGAATATGTAAACTTTAGTTGATTTTTTTTTTCATAAAAGTGCAGACTAGAATGACTAAATCCAATATATGTTTAAAAAGAAAAAATTTAATAATGTAACTTTATCCATTCACATATTTCTTCCTCAACAAATCATGTAGCAGTTCTATATTAACAAGATTAAATTTTCTGTTTAATTGCTTTTTCCCTTCTTATCTTTTTGTAAACATGTAACATCCTAAAGGCAAGAAGTATGCTAAACATGCAAACCTCTTCTTTTCCAGATATATTAATGTACCAATAGAACTATCTTATTCAATATGACATTAATTTGTTTCTAAAGTATCATTGTATGAGAGTACATGGAAGAAAAGATACTATACTAAAATTAATTAGGGGGGGGGGTCCCACAGTATTATTCAAGATGAAATCAAATGGCAATGCTCCTATATTCCTACTAGGAGTACAATCTTTCTGTAGACCTCCTTGGCACTATCTATTCACAAACATAAATTTTACACTGTTTAAGCAAGTTAACTAAATAGTAACAGGGCAAAAATCATAAGATATTCAATAAACAATAAAACTCAAATTGGAAGCTATTTAAATGTCCAACAACAACAAAGAGCAATGGTTAATTACAATATAGCTACTGAAAATTTTTCAATGGCATGGGAAAATGCACAAGGTACAATGCTAAGGAAAAAAGAAGATATAAAACTTCACAATATGATCCAAGTTATTTTAATCTCACAAACCCATACACACAGAATCTTTGGAAATAGGAGCTTTTTACTTTTTTCCTAAACAACTCATGTATTTCCCATAGTGATCATGCATTCAAGCAGCAGCAATTTTCCACATCAGGCTGCAATGTTGTATAGCATATGCCTGCTAAGAAGTTGTATTAGTTTTGACATTTTTTTCTGTGCTAATGTTTTTCTCAGTGCCAAAAACTTAGGCAAAAACTTCCCAACCATTGTACTCTGATACTTAGAAACACTTTCCCGGGTCCATTATTAAAAAGAATGCCTTTGTTATACAACTTTTTACCATATTATAATTACTCATTTCTATAATAATATTTTTTATCACAAAACAATTTCCTGAAGACATCCAAGTTTTATTCCAGTGTCCAACACAAAACCTGAGTTCAATCCCTGATACCAAGAAAAAAAAAAGGATTAAATTTATACGAATTAAAGAGTAAGGTTTACATAAACTAGAGATAACAAAAAAGAAAACTATCACTGAAAAACTTTTTCTTGAGGAATTACTCATATTTACATATTTCCTCATTTTTCTCCTGAGATGGTAAATGCATATATCACTGTTTCACATTAAAAAGGCGAAGGTCTATTCTTATACATATTTTCTTGAAGTTATAAATCACAGGTAATACAGTGGAGATATTTTCAAAGTTATTTTTGGTGATATGAATAAAATCTTGTTTACTCTGAGTAAAAGAACAGACTGTATCCTCAAATTTAAAACAATTATCTCCTTATCCATTGGATAGACAGGAATCAAACTTTAATGTCAGGCTTAAATTTCAGATTATCCTAGCTATTAATAAAAGAATAAAATCCGCTTTGAACATATACAAGCAGTACCAAGCAAATGGTCAGATCCATATCTGGTGCTTTCACTGTTCAACAGCACCATGATGATCTAGAGCATTAGAAACTCATCTTGTTTAAAATACATGTTTTCCAAATATAATTCCAAGTGTAGCATCAACAACAGCAACTAATGTTAACAGTGAACTCAACTTCATTAGTTACCACCTCAGACTATATAATTTCACAGAAATTTACTGCTAAAGGAAACTTGGAGATAACAATCCAATTTGGTCATTCACCATCTTATAAAACAATACTGAAACTCCAAGAGGCTAAGTAACTGGCCTAAAATTACACAAAAATTAGTGACCCAAGCTATTCACTCACTAAGGTCCAAATTAAAGTAGGATAGGTCAGGAAGACAAGAGTACTCCAATGATTCAGGACTAAGTGGAAAAACAACTCAAAAAATGCTGAGATGATTTACACATGTGTAAAAATACAGTTCTTTATGTCTGGTAGGGTAAAAGCATTCTGTTAATTAGCTGTCAATGAATGTAGATCATCATAGTCTGATATTTCCGGGAATGCATGCTGATATATAAGATGAAACTGTTGAGTAGGAAGTGTAAAAAGAACAGCACCAAACAGGCCTAGAATTGCTAATTTTTTTTAACGTTTTCAGCTTTCTTTTTTAAATAAATAATATATTAGTTCTAGTTGGACACAATACCTTTATTTATATATTTTTATGTGGTGATGAGGATGGAACCTATCGCCTCCCATATGCTAGGCCAGCTCTCTACTGCTGAGTCACAATCCCAGCCCTGAATTGCTGAATCTTAAAGATGAGGTTTTCTTTTTCTTTTCTTTCCCCCTATCCCAAATCTATGAAAGACAGATAAAAACAGAAACTCAATATATAAAATACCCATTATACAGAGCTGCTCTGTTTGGAGATAGAGGCAGGGGAGTTTACATAGAAACCTGCTCTATCCTGATACTTCCTTGGAAATTTGAACAGTTAAAGAATTTTAAAATCATAGACTTAGTTCAACCAATTTATTTTACAAATACAGATATTGAGGACCAGAGAGACTTGCTGATGGTTTCACAGCTAATTAGTGACAAAGGTGAACTACAACTGAATTTACCAGTCTCTAATCTGGAACTTTTCCACTACACCACACCATTAACAGATTATTTTAGTAATTTGAGGACAATAGCTAATGGGTAACATTTCATTTTTCAACAGCTAATGGGTAACATCTCATTTTTTTCTTTATAATTTATATTCATGAGATATATAATATAAGCAAAAAGGAAATAACTTATTTACCATTCCCCTTTAGTGAAAATGAGGTCCATATTTTTTATATAACTATCAAAATGTATATATCCTGTAAGGGTCCGGAGGAGCATCGGAGAAAGAGACCACACAAGAGACTGGCTCCATGCAATTGGCAAAAGGGGATTTATTGGGGATCCATTCCAGCACGCTGGGGCCCCGTGCTCACTCAAGAAGGGAGAGCAGCCCGGAGCCCAGAGCAGAGGTCAAGCAGAACTTAAGTACACTTTCTGGAGAGAGCGGTGGGCTTTGCATACATCAGAACAAATCATCATGAGGCGCGGGAAAATTGAACAACAACTCTGAGACGTGATTGGCACAATCATTGGCGGGAACAGGTCGGGTGGGGGTGATTGGTCATTACTAAGCGGGTTACACATTCAAACTGATTGGTTCGGGCCCTGTGACAACTGCACAGGGCCCTAGGCTAAATGGCCAGTAGGGCGTTGTTTTAACTATCTCAGGAATCTGGGTATAACAGAGGAAGTTAATAATACCTAATCTTTTACATTCAAGCTTTCCAGCTTAGAAACTTTACCCTTTCAATCCTTCCAGACTTTTTTGTAAATATACACTTTTTTGTAAATGTATACTTTGGAATTTTTTTCTTCTCAACTACTTAATATTTTACAATTGTCTTTCCCCATAAAAATATATATATACCTATATGTGTGGTATTTAACATATGGTATTTAATCACATAAACAAACTATTTTATTTATTCAATCTTCTCTTTATAATTATGTAGTATTCATTATCATTTTTGTAATCTACTCCTATTATTATTATTCCTACTGCTGAGAGCCATAGCCAAGTAGGAATGACGCATGGCATTTTTGGTTGAAAGGTGACACCAGCAAGCCATTGAGATGATAATGATTATGTTAGGATTAGAGTTAGGTTAGGGTTAGGGTTAGGGTTAGGGTTAGGTTTGGGTAGTGCTGGAGTATCTTTGCTGATGGTGTCACTGGTGGTACAATTTTTCCAAAGGAGCCATCAATTGGCTTGGTGTCATGGCATTTCTGTATCCTCCTCCCTTCTGCTAGTGATGGTCTAAAATTTGGGGGCCAACAGAGGTGAGGCAAAGAACCTCACCCCTCCACTGGTGCATAGGCCTATCCATAAGTATGGCTGTATGCTGGACCAGTAGTCAGTGACGGGTATGATCCAATTGCAGTGGTACCAACCTAAAACAGGAGGCTGACGCCCAGAGGTCAGCTCATCCAATGACGGGTAAGGACCATATGTTGTATTGGACAATCTAACAGGTATGGTCCCTAAGCCACATTGCTTGTTGTTTAATTAAACAGAAGGGGGGAGATGCTGAGAGCCATAGCCAAGTAGGAATGACGCATGGCATTTTTGGTTGAAAGGTGATGCCAGCAAGCCATTGAGATGATAATGGCTTATGTTAAGATGAGCATTCAATTGGAGATTAGATCCCTGCTGTCCCCCTCGGCCTGCTACTTTGGAGCTCTCTCTCAGGACTCCCAGAGAGTTCCCATTGGTTGGGGAAGTGCGGTAGGAGGGAATTCCGGAGGAGGGTTTTCCTGTTGGTGTAGTGTGTCCCAGGAGAAGGCCTCCTGCATGGCATTCGCGGGAGTTTTGGAAATAAAGTTTGTTCCTGCTTGAGTGGCTCCTGATTTTGTGCCCAGACAGACTGCGGCATTCTACAACCACTTTATAGACCAGTGTCTTGTGAAAAACTATAATTACATTAGGATAAATTCCTAAAAACAGAGTTTCTGGCTCCAATTGTTACTTTTTGTCTAGTTTTAGATACATAATTTCAAAGTGCTGTCCATAAATGAAGAACAAAATCATAAACCCAAGGACAGCATAAGACTGTTATAACCATATTCCAGTTAAAACAAGGTTATTTTGATTTTTTTTCAAGTGATAAAATGAAAATGCTTCTTAGTTTTAATTTTTGTTTCCTTCATTATTAGTAAGGCTAAACATCTTTATATGTAACATCCTATTCCTAGGGTCCTTTAATATAAACAACATGGAAAATATACAGTCTTCAGGTTCTTTAAAATAAAACAATAAAGTAGAAGGTACCACTGGAATTCAGAACAGTTCCTATGTAAAATTAATGAATGGGGATTGACAAGAATGTCTCAACAACAATCCCCCACCCCTAACAACAATCCCTGGGGACTGGGAAGGAAGCTAAAAATATAAAATATCCTAGAGGTTTATCATTCAAGGTAGTGGATAGACTCCAGGTCTCGGAGAAGAGATAGCAAGTCTCCGACAGGATGAAGATATAACTATCTTACAATCTGATTAGTCTGAGCACTGAGATGTTCCCTAACTTTGTGTGGAAACATCAAGTGGATTCAGCATTGAGATGTTTTAAGTCCAACAACTGCAAATGACATAAAGCTAAGAGTATCCTATAGTTCCCTGTAGGGAAGACAGGCCTTGAGAAAAGTCGAGGCTACCTTAAGCCAATTTCTAATGTGGTAATGCATAGTTCCTTAATATCCCTTTCAAGTACACACTTGTCTCAAGGTTGTACTCAATTATGTTCTCTTTCAAATCCCAGCTAAGTAAAAAATTCCAAATGCAAAAAGTATTCATTTTATAATCATGAAAAGTCATAATATCAAAAAAAAATATTTTAGACACATTTCAGGGACATTGTTGGAGCTTAATATTTAAAGGAATCTTGATACAAATCTTTTGGAAAGCATTATTTTTAAAATTTCATAATTTATGTCCTATAAATTCAACTGCCTTTTAATGTAATAATTTATTTCCAGAAACTGCAAGTAAAAAAATGAATCAGTTTAACAGATATTTTTACATATTAAAAAATGCTCCAATTAAAAGAGTAATGACCCAACAATATTAGTAAAGCAAAGATTGGGCAATTAGAAACTTCAAAAACCATTTCCAAGGTAAAACTGTTACAATTTTTAGATAACTATAAATACAAAAAAAGTTGAATATTATGCAAGGACTATCTTAAAGTATTATAAAGTATGCACAACACAAAAAATACAAATCCAATATATTATAAATTTTACTAGAAATTTATAAGCTAGAAATATGAAATGTCAGTCATTCCAATTCTGACTAAATGCAAAACCAATATATAGTGATCATCTGTAGAGGAGAAATAATTACTATAAGGGGAATGGCAGAGGCTTTCCAAGGCGCTGTTAATGTTCTGAATTTTTATGTAGACAATGATTACCCTGATGTTTTCACTCTTTAAAATTCATGAGCTAGGATTGTGGCTCAGCGATAGAGCACTCGCCTAGCACAGGTGGGACCTGGGTTCAATCCTCAGCACCATATAAAAATAAAGGCATTATGTTGTATCCATCTACACCTTAAAATAAATATAAAAAATAAAATAAATAAAAAATTCACCAGCCTGTGTATTTATAATTTATAAATGTTGTGCGTTGGTATATTTCTATTTAAACACACAGGAAACCAAACATGAACCTGATTGTCATACTAAAAACTCCACAATAGGCTTCCTAATACACTGGAAGGTATAGCCAAACCCTTTTCATATTTAGGTCAAACTCACTGGCCCCCATGAGCACATTTATTACCTTCCCCCTGTTCACAGGCCCCTGCCACATAATTCTCAAAGTTTACCACACCAACCTAATTCCATTTTAGGAATTTTACTTTATAATCCCCCCTAAATGAAATGCAGGTGTTTAAACGGCCTTTCTTCCTTAATTCACCCAGGATTGTGTGAAATACTATACATTTATTTATTATGCATTTATTCATTTGTTATCTGGGCACCTACCAAGCCCTAATTAAAAGCTAGGATCCTCAAGAGCGAGGGCTTTGTTTTGTTGATGCCAGAAAAATAACACAAAGCAGGTATGTAAAAAGCAGTATTGAGGGATGGGGTCTTGGCTCAGTGGTAGAGCACTCGCCTCATATGTGTGAGGCACTGGGTTCAATTCTCAGCACCACATATAAATTAATTAATTAATTAATTAAAGGTTCATCAACAACTAAAAAAATTTTTTTAAATAAAAAGCAGTATTGAATAGAAAATGAATTTAATAAAGAAACTATTTATGTAATTATATATTTCTGTGTTCATTTGTTTAATATCTCCCTCCCTCACTAGATTATAATCCTCAAAATGGCAGACAGATATGCTCACCATTCTATAGTCCATACTTCCCTAGCTTAGCAACTAGGCCCAACCCAAATGGTGAAAAAATATTTGTATAATAAATAGTATACATCAATTCACCGCTGAAACATCTTTTTTTCCTCCTAAGCTCAAAACAAGTATGTGTTGTTAACATCCAAGTTATGATCTCAATGTTGGGATTACTTCGAGAATTAAGTTCTTGTACTCTCCAAGCCCTAGAAAGTATCATTTCCCTTACCCTCACAACATTACACTTAGACTCAGAATGAACAAATTTAGCAAAATATTTTATCTGATCACTGTTATTAACTATAAGCTCAACATAAATCCCCTTCCATCTTATACACAAAAATGTTAACATAGCACATGTGGTTGCTCTCCTTAGAACACAGGAAGCTTAATGTCTTGCGGTTTGGATTTTAAGAATGTTCCCACCATTTTCTAATTGATAAAAGTAGCTTATTTTGCCTAACTTCTGTGTGAAAACAATGTAATTTATGCTGGACCCTGCTTTCCTCCAGAGACTCTACAATTTGCGTGTGTGCTAAGCAGAAGATACCTCTGTGATCAGTCCTCAGTTAAAAATCTTTTCTTGAATAAGCTTCACTGTTATACAATGCTTCACGCTATTATACTTATTTGTTGCTGGGAGGAATTAAATACATCCTGTGTGCCTCCACTGGGAAAGGACTTGTGTGTGGTTTCCTCTTAACTTTGTCCCATCTGCTTTTTCCTTTTGCTGATTTTGCATTGTGTCTTTCACTGTAATAAATCATAGCTTAGCACTACTGTATGCTGAATCTGGTAAGCCTTCTGGCAAATCAATGAACCAAAGCTTATTTGGGGAGATTCCCAACACATCTCTCAATTCTAAAATGTATTGTAATCAATCACAACTATAGAAAAACAAAAGAAGAAAGGGAACTATGATTCTTGCCTTCTGGTATTCATGCCTATGTGCAATCCCCTCCCCCAGAATGTGGGCTGGACCTAGTGACTTACTTATAAGAATGAAATTCTATAAAAGTGATGAGATGCCACTTTCAAGGTTATATTCCAAAACACTGTGACTTTTGTCTTGCTCACATTCTCTATCTGGTTATTCTCCCTTGTTTCTTCTTATGAAACAAGCTGCCCTGTTGTAGGCTGCCCTCAGGAGAGGACAGTGGCAAAAAATTAAGAGGGTCTCCACCCAACAGCCAGTTTAAAAACAGAGACCCTCGGCTCAACAGTCTCAGAGGATCTCAATCCTACCATCAACTAGATGAGTGAGCCTGGATTTCTGACCCAGAGAGAAACTGAGATAATAAATGTTAATGTTTTAGTCACTTAGCTTGAGAGTTAATCTGTTACTCAGCAACATATAACTAACATACTCTGCCACATAAAACAACCTTAAGTCAAGATAATATCTATTATGCAACAGCTTCCAGATGTTGGACATCAGACAACAGATGACAGAGATCCCTGAAAATACTGGCTAACTGTCCTAGCTTACTGTTCCAAAAGTTCAAGCCCTTGCTTCAGGGAAAGGCAAACCAAGCAGAGAAGCCTGAGTTCCCAGAGAATAAAGAGTTCCAGAGACAGAGAGACAGACAGACAGACAAGACAAAGACACAGAGAGAGCGCAGAAGCAAGGGGAGCATTGGGAACAGGCAGGGGATCCACACCAGCAAGCCTATGTAAAAACTGCCTAAAAGGAAAGAATCACTGAAAAAATGAGAAGGACCAATCCTTAAACTCACTTAGGGCCAGGAATAGTGCCTACTCCCACCATGAGAATGGGAAACCCTCATTAATTCATGGGGCATCAGGTAATAATGAGGCAAAATTAGCCTGAAGTTGATCTGGTCCCACCTAAAAAGGCTTAAAAATAAGACCAAACAAACAAAAAAAAAGGAAAGGGATTCTATCCCAAAAGAACCTAGCTAATATACACAGGTATATGAGAGAGTATGCCCTAGGGTGGTTCTGAGGATAGTAGAACAAGGGAACAAAATATAAAACTAGGCTAGGCACAGTGATACACAGCTAAAGGAGGCAGATTGGAGGCCTGCCTGGGAGACTTAGCAAGATCCTATCTCAAAATAAAATTTAAAAAAGGAAAGAGCTGGGGGCATAGTTTAAAAGTAGAAGGTTCAATCCCTAATTCCCAGTAATTACAAAAAAAAAAAAAAAGGCAAAAGAAAGAAAGAAAAAAAAAGATAGACTATAAAGCTGAGTTAAGGTTAAGATGAGACACCCTAACATGTCACAGGATTCAATACAGGCAAGGGTTTGATGGAAGCTCAAAAATACTACTGCAATGACTCTAAGAAACCTGAAAAACTAAGATTCCATATTAATCCATTATGTCCCATCATCCTATATATAAAACACCTATAAAATTTTTAATTGAGCAATTTTATAGGTGTCCTACAAATTTTTTTAAAAGGTTTCATAGGTGTGGAATATATAGGACAACAGAGCACAATGGATTAAATAGATGGCAGAACTGCTAAGGCAGAGTATGGTGGAAGGGATTTAAAGACTCAAAGAGGGGCTGGGGATGTGGCTCAAGCGGTAGCGCGCTCGCATGGCATGCATGCGGCCCGGGTTCGATCCTCAGCACACATACAAAGATGTTGTGTCTGCCAAATACTAAAAAATAAATATTAAAATTCTCTCTCTCTCTCTCTCTCTCTAAAAAAAGAAAAAAAAAAAGACTCAAAGAATTGGACATGCTAGAGAAGGTCTGTATATTTGACCCCCAAATCAACCAGTTAACAATGATCCTCCAGAGCGGTAAGAGGACACTCTATTTACCAAGGCAGCACTGGGTCCTCTGAGATTGTCAGTGTTGACTGTCCTTTTCATGCCAATGCTGAGAGTGGAAAGCACTGCTACTGACAGAGCCTTCTTAAGGAGCAATGAGGATGTGAGGATTACAGAACAGCACAGGTCAAGCAGCAGCATTTACTCTTCAGAGACAAGTTGAAATTCAGGAATGAATATCAAAATCAGAATGACTCCCAGGGGTCTGAAGCTAGGTAATAAAACATACTGTTTCTAAGGGCAACCCATCATTATTAGTTCTCATCTGCCTGGAGGGAAATGTCCCAGGGGAGGCAAATCACAAACTGTGCAGAGAAGCAGGGTAGTTGGAAGTTATTAGCTACTGAGAGATGTGTGAAAGGTCTTGTACAGGGGATTGTGGTAAAGGGTCAAAGATGAGGTTTGGAATATGGAAAATAAAGACATTCTTTCCAGCAAAAGAAAAGTGAGACCAGGCTTCCACTTTCTTGCTTTCCTTAGCTTTTTTTTTTTTTAATATTTATTTTTTAGTTACAGTTGTCAATACCTTTACTTTATTTATTTATTTTTATGTGGTGCTGAGGATCAAACCCAGGGCCTCGCATGCGCTAGGGGCAAGCACTCTACCACTGAGCCACACACCCCCTACTTTTTGACTAAACCACACTCTCTTGTTTTCCTACGCTATTTTTTCTTCTTCCTGTTCTTATCATTCCCTTTCAGTTAGCATCTTTTGATAATCCCTAGCTTTACACTGGTCATCACTTTGATGTATGTGTTAGTCCCTAATTTAAAGCCTAATAGGTTGAGCCCTATCTTCTTCTAAGAAGTGGTACAGAGAGTAAAAGTTATCACATTTAGGGGAAAGCATTCTAAGCCGTTTTGCTGATAAAACAAGTAAATTATATAGGTCCTACATTTGTTTATGTTTCTATACCATTGAAAAATCAGGCATGCCACTTTTTTTTGATATTTGTTTTAGTTGTAGGTGGACACAATGACTTTTTTTTATTTTTATGTGGTGCCGAGGATGGAACCCAGTGCTACATGCATGCTAGGCAAGCACTCTACCACTGAACAACAACCCCAGCCCATGCATGCCACTTTTTAACACACCTACTATGAAGTTGTATGAAGTGAAGAATTCTCCCATTCATCCTCTGAACTGAAAGTCACTAAGAATGGTATCTCTATGTAAGCAATCATGACTAACTTTGTGCAAGATCCAGTTAAAATTTCATGCCCTATGCCATAGCATACTATATATAGTATATATATATATATATATACTATATATAGTGTGTGTTTATGTGTGTGTTATAGTGTGTGTGTGTGTGTGTGTGTGTGTGTGTGTGTGTGTGTGTGTGTGTGGCCTGCTTTCGTAAGAATCACTTTTTGTTAGAATTGGAATTAAGCCTAGAAATCATCTAATCAGTTTATACATTAAAGGAAAAAAAAAAAACACCCTAAAATCCAGACACTTAAGATTCGGTCAGAATCAATCAACTAAGTAGTGGCAAAACAGGAAATATATAGGTGTATTTACTCTTAGCCCAGGACTCTTTCCACCAAACTTTGTGACTTCTTAAGCAAACTGTTTTTCCCAAAGTTGGGAAGAAGGTAACATTCAAAAGTTAATGTTTTTAAGTGCCTTTCTCCTTGCAGTAAAGTTCAATTCTCTGCAAGAAATCCAGACGGGTCTGCCATTCCATTCATCAACACACCATTTAGACTGTCTCCTTGAAATCTACTTTTTTTTCCCCCTCAGAGATTTCCACTTCTGTCTTCCTTATTCATTTAAACCTGACTTCAGCCATCAATCAGAGTTTTCAGGCAAAATGCATAGGCCAAATACAAACAACAAAGGTGGCTAGTGGGTCCTCAACATTATAGATGCAGAGACAGCTAGCCACTTTAATATGAACTAGATAAGCAAACTGCTTAGAATTCAATAGTAACTACATTTCAGCTCAAAAGCAATTATGCATATTATTAAATGTCATTAATGACACATTTTTAAAACTTTAACACTGAATTTTTTGCTCAATGTTTATATTACTTATATCATGCTCAACAATTCAATATGTTTATGCATATATATTAGCAATGCTAAGGTTTCAGTAACAGAAGCTGCTAAGCAAGTAACTTATTAACAAATTAACATTACAAAAGGCACCTAAAACTTAGTTATTACTAATCATTCCATAATTACTAATTTCCCTTTGTTTTCCCACTTTTCTTTGACTACTCTTTAACCTTTTCTCTTTTACAATAAAAGAGAAAACCTTCTGTCTTTTGCATATGTCTATTATTCCACCATATCTTTCCCTTGTTCCTACTCTTATCCCTTTCAGTCTACTGTTCACTACCACTCTCTAAATTGGCCAACAGTGGGGGTGAGGATACATAATTTATATAAACATATAATTAATTACATATTTACAAAGATAATTTTTTAATATTTACTCATTTCTAACATAGCTTTAGAACTACTAGTTTTAAAAGCTGATGACTAAAATACTATAGTAAGTATAAAGACAGTACAGTATGGGCTTTAAGAGCTGGACTCTGAAGTTCAAATAGCTGGGTCAGCATCCTGTTCTGCAACTTCTGAGATGTGTGACTTGGGCAAATTACTTAGCCCACTTCATCAGTCTCCTCTTATGTAGAACCAGAATGTGCCAATAAAATCATCTCCACATAATTATCATAAAACACTAAAGGAGGTTATCAGTACTCTCTAAATGTGACCTACTTTGAATATCTCACAAAATATTGAACTAAAGCTCCTTGGGGCCTTTTTCAATGTCTTAGAGACTTAGCATGATGGGGTCAATTGTAGGTATTTTCTCCTCCTATGCTGAAGGCCAGTATTTCTGACAGCAGTAATTCTAAAGCTTTTTGTTAATAATTCCCAAGTATCACTGGTGAAATACGCAAGTGGTCTGGTTGGTTTTCTCCTAACAATGATGAATAGACCTTTAATTCTTACGTACCCACTGTCACCTGAAAACCTTACCTGTGGAAAATTGTCTTTGTTAATACTGTATTCACCACCAGCAAGTTTTTCCCATGCTGCTTCCAGCTGATATCACCTACCTATCTCCTGTCCACAGAGAAAGGAAGAGTGTACACAAGGAGCTCAGAAGAGAGGACTACAGAATCACATCCATGAAGCTACCCAAAAGCCATCCTGGAGATCAAGTTAAGGGAAAAGCTCAAAACCCTCAGGGTCCTCAGCCTGAAGTCATTTTAGGCTCCTAACTGATTAAAATAACAATAATTAAATACTCTCTCCTTTGATAATGAAATATTGTAAAACATCAAAAGTTGAGATCTTTTTCTATGTGTTCAAGTATTCTGGATTAAGTTGAGCTCTTCTCTAGTTATTGGGAAAAAGAGAAAGAGATAGAATAGGAGGAGGAAAATTTGGCCACTTAAAAAAGATTTTCTGTAAATATAATTTTGTAAATAATATGGTAAGTGATAAAAACATAATACTTTTATACTTACCTTAATTTTTAAATTAAAATTATAATGTAAAGTAATATTTAAACAAGAAGTAAACTTAAGTATCTCCTTTAATTTTTTTTTAAATAGAAAATAAGAACCTTTAAAACTCTTTCCATTTTTGAAGGCCAAGCTTTAATATGCAGCACAATCAACTGTGGATCTGGTTAAAATGCAGTTGTGATTGTGAAAGTCTGGGGTGGGACCTGAAAGTCTGCATGTCTTAGAGGCTCCCAGGTATGCACGGAATGCTGTTCCCCAGATCACACTAAGAATAGCAAGAAAAAAAGTTTCCCTAAATGTCAAAAGACCTACTCCCAACTTCCTAACTTTTGAATTTAATGCCTCCTTCCACTGGTATTAGAAGCAAGAGCATTTTAACAGCTCTCAGTAACAAACTGAATCCAAGGATAAAACTCTCTCTTAACAATAAAGAAAGAAGGGAAAAAAATAAAGAGTTTGTAGAAGGAAACTCATCATTATTATGATCATAAGAACAACAAAGTATATGAAGAAGCTCTTTCAATTTTCCATATGGTTTCCCTACAAAAGAAAAGCAAAAAATGAACTTATACAGAATGACCATTTCTGTTAAATAAAAAAATTTCCAATCATTTTACTACCTTCTTTAAAAGAAAGAAAATGATGGTACAGTTATTTTTCCATTTTTAACATTTTAAAACAAACTTGAACAAAACTCTTCTCTGAAAAGGGGACATGTGAATAAAAAACATAAGAAAGTGAGGAAGCATGCCAATCCAAGATCTGGGAGGACAGTGTTTCAAGAGGGAAAGTGCAAAGGCCCTGAGACTGCAACAAAGAGGCCAGTGTGTTGAAGAATGAGTAGGGGAAACATAAGTGTCCACAAGGTAAGGGAGATAAGGAAGGAAGGCCCTTGGCTTTTATGCAAGTGATACTGGCAGTCTTTCCGGGGGCTCTGAGTAGAACACCTTGCTCTGATGTTTAAAGGATAACACTGGCTGCTAAACTGAAAACAGACTTTAGGCTGTTACATATAGAAATATACACAAAGAATGGTAACGCAATGGCCCCTAGTATTCCTTATGAGTTCTTTTTACATATGGCTACTATACATACATAGAAACAACTGTCATTTGCATCTGAAAGAAAACCAAGAACTGATGTGATGGGATACATCACACATATGAAATACTGATGCTCAACTTCTCATATCTAACTCCACTCCCAACTTTAAACCACTAGCTCTAAATATTGGTAAGAACATTTGAAATTTCTCAGAACCACATAAAAATAAATAAATAAAATTAATGTAATGTGTACAACTACAACTAAAAAAATAAAAAATTAAAAAATTTTATCACTCTGACCCAGTAATTTCATTTGAGACAATATCCAGTGAAAATAATCATAAACAGGAAACAAATTTCACCACAAAAATATCACCACTTTATAAAAGCAAAACTAGACAATTTAAATATCCAACAACTATGTGATTAAAATATGAAAATCTTCTCAATTATGTAACCAATAAAAATGATTGCCTCAAAACTGGAAAAATGTTCATAATATGATTTTTATATTTGTAAAATACAAACACAAAAACTAGAAAATATAAAAGTACCAAGAAAAAACTAGAAATATACACATTGAAATATTAACAGGAGTCATATTTGAAAGACTAAATTATGTAAACCAATTTTAATTTATATTTTCCAATGTTTACAAGTGATCAAGCATTTTATTTACAATTTTAACATTATTTTTATTTCCAATATACATCTCATATAACATCACCTCTCTACATACTATATCAATCTAATATGCTAATAATAACTTGTAAGCATATACCAAGCACCTAGTGTGCCAGACACTGCTAAATGCTGACTCCTGGCTATCTCACTTTAATCTTCACAGTAATCCCTAATGGCAATACTATGAGAGATGAGGAAGCAATGCTCCAGTCACACAGCCATCACAAAGCCAGGGTCATCTTTGGGCCCTGAATTTAGTTCTTGGGCACTAAAATGTGCACTCAACTATAGCACTATCCTGCCTCCCTACAACAATGTAATAAGTAAGGTAACCTTGATCAGAGTCCTCAGCATACCATACTGATCAGCATTCTCAGTATGGTAGCACTCTCATACTTCCCTTATCATTTCATGTATTTCCTTCAGTCTGCCTCCCTCTTTCCTCATCTACCTTTTTATTTACTCCTTTTCCTTCTCTCCCATACTTCATCCCTACCTATACCATCAGCTTTTAACTAGTAGCATTCTTGGGCATTGATTAGTTTCACTGGTGAAACTCAAAGGAATCAACTGCTATTATAAGTCTTATTATAAATCGGAAATTATACACTGGAAGCCTAAACCACGCCTGGATACCAGATGTGTTTTGCTTTAGGGCCTACTATTTTGAATTAGTCTTCATTTAAAAATTAAGACAAGTTCACATAAAAACCCAAAATTTTATATATATATATATATACACAACAGAGGTGAAACCCGACTTTTCTCCTAAAGATTAATCTCCCATTATCTGCAGTCCCTACCAGCCCCTAATCTCTGACAACTGACTTTTTTCAAGTTTCTTTACTCTTTTATGATCCCCAATATCTCCAATATCCTCTCCAATATCTAGTCCCAAAGGTACTGAATTTATGAGCCTCACCAAATAATTTTAAGTAGTGACACAAAAGTCCTGGGACATACTGTCACATGATATTTTTACTTTCTGCTAAGTTCTGCAAATTCTTCTGAAAGATGCTAAGAGCTAATGTCAGATCTAAACCACAAGGAAGGCAGCAATAGCAATCATGGCAAAACCCCAAGCAAAGGCATATCCCAAAGCACTTGCTATTAGCTGGCTCACTGGATCAATTCATCTCTTGGATCCACTGAAACTCATATATTCCTTTAGCATTAGCCAGAATGAGGAAGGGTTTAGCAGAAAGTTTTCTCATGAGGAGACTAATGAGTTTAGTAATAGCTGCAAAGCAGTTACAAAACATACAAAAATTTTGTAGTTGTTGTTTCGGCTCTGTTGGAATTCTGATATATGCATTTTAAATAGTAAGATTAACTGCAGTATCTACCTTTCTTATTGTCTTAGTAGCTATTCAAAAATCCATAGTTTTACGGTAATGTAAATCCATTAGAGAGAAGACTATATAAAGTGCACTAGAGGATCAATCTTACACTGGAAGAAATATAGACCCAATGATCTTCTCCATCTCTAATTTCCCCAGGCTCAACTATGAAACTTATTTTTAACAATTCCAGAACAGAAAGAATAAGACATACAGAAAAATTTTAGAGAGCCAAAGGTCCACTTAGAACTAATTTCAAGTCTCATATACTAAGAAGTTTGTCATGGCTATGGAAGAACTGACAATGGGGGAAGAAACAAAGTGGGTTCATATGTTTCATTTATCATTCATTACTTTGAATAACATTTTAAAATTAAGTTTTTATTATAAATTTCAAAAATACAATGTTTTTAATAAGGAAGATAATGGCCACAAAATGGTTAATAACCCATGAAGAAACTAATTCATAATTTTAAAATATTCAATATTGAGTGGAACAAAAGCTATCATCCATGTTTCTTTGTATTATGTAAGAAAGGCCATTATTCTAAATATGTACAATATTATTTATGATTTACAAAGGCAGTCTGCACCTGATAACAACATTGAAGAGAAATATGGGTTTTGCTCCTTAGAGAAGAACACTCAAAAGCAGATAACTATTGTAAAAAAAACCAGCAAATTTTCTCCATTGCAAAGTAAGTATTTTCTCAAAAGCCTGGCTAATAACAGAAAAAGTTCAAAAAAGAACTTCAGTTTGATCCCATTGTGAAAGAAATCAAGAACCATTTTTTCATTATAAATGAAAAGCCAGATAAAAAACAAGACATTCCAAAATCTTGCCTACCGTCTTATAAACAAAATATTAAACACCTCCAAAGATATTAACATTTTTGCAATTGTATTAATAAATACTTTATTATTTGCTAGTTTTATTATTTAAGTAATTTATTCTAACTCCCTTCCCCCACAACTTAACACTCTACAAATAGTCTCATCTGTGCTACTTCAGTTAATTCTTTTAGAGTAATTCAGATCATTAGATTTATATTATGGCATGTTAAGGAAGCATTCCAACAAAAAGTAGTAGCTTAAAAGGTTACATTTGTACTGTTAAAAGAAGAATGCTTTCTTAGCATTTTCACTTTGCTCTATACATTATAGCAGTTTTAAATTCAAAAGCAAAATTACATATTTATTAAACAAACCTGACCACTCCATGCACAATACAGATTGCACAATAAACTCCAATTATGGTTGATCATGCAGTCTAGAAGCCTGAATTGGGCCATGACTGCCTATAGTGCAGTCTTCCTCTCTTCTCTGACTCAGCTTTTGTCAGCACAGCAGCCTGCCACCAGAGCTCTGCAGTGATGTGATCTGCACATAGGCTCTTTCCCCTCCCTTTCCTGTCTAAGCCACTACAGCTAACTGGCAGAACTACATCATCTTCCCAATCACTGGTATACTTAAATTATTTACATTATGAAGAAAAGCCTTTCTCATAAGTCTTACCCAAGAATTAAAACTATTTAGTTTTTAGAAAATTGTCACTTTTTCTTCTTTTTAGGTATCACAGGCTAGCATTTATTTATTCAATGAAAACACAACTTGGAAAAGTGACATAATCAATCATGCAAACTATGTTCCACAACAAAAAATTCCTACACAAGTCTGTGGCACCATCAACAACCCTTACTCTGACTCAATCCAAGAGTACCAAAGAATACTCAGTCCTTTCTTAATCTCTCAATAGCATCTTGCATTGCTAACAGCTCCTTTAATGTTCCTCGTCCTGAATACCATATTATCACTCTCTTTTTTGTCTTATTTCTTTAATTCCTTTGTCTTCTTTGCAAGAGGCAGTGTAGAACCTAGTAAGACTCCACTGCCTCAATAACTACTTACTGCATGTTAGACAAGGAGCTAATGACCTTACCTTTGAACTTCAAATCATTCATTCATAAAATAGGAATAGTAACATTGCCCTCATGGAAGTTTTTTGTTGTTGTATGAAATAAAATAACATCTATAACATGCTTAAGACAGTTATCTAACAGACACCTGATAAGTTATTTTTATCAATATTCTTAAGACTGCTCACCTTATCTAAATTAGAATTCTCTTCTTGGCCCACTTTCTCCTTTCTTATACTATACCTAGATGAGGTCATCCTCCAGAATTGATTTTAACTAAGAATTACTTCCAAACCTCTTTTCAGTGCTTCCCATTATCCCAAGATCCAAATTTGTATGACTGAGCTCTTGCTAATCACACACACCTAAACACCTTACGTTACATGTCCAAAACCAAACTCATTATCCTCCCTCTCACAACCTCACCTACCACTGTAATCCCCTAATTTGCATGATGACAGCACAACTCATCCCCTTGGTCACCAAAACAGAGAAACTAGAGTCTTCCCAGACTCTCTCTTCCTTTCTTATTATATCCAGTTACCAAATCCTGTCACTTATCCTAAAATACACACTGAACTATCACTTTTCTATTCTTCTACCATGACCTGAATTCAGATCTCCATCAACTTTCCCTAGACTATTAGAGGGGTCTCTAGTTGGTCTCCCAAACATCCCATCTCACTCCTTTCTGGAATCTTTCCTATCCGGCATTTATATATAAATTTACACTTGATCTTAGCCAAAAGGCTGAAAAGCAATGTATATATAAATTTAAACCTAAAACTAATCGTCTGACTACCTTGCCTAAATCCGTTTCCTTGCTCCTTTCTGCCTACACCCTACACAGCAGGGCTTCTCCAAGTACATTCCCACTAGTTCCATAGGATGTAGAATATGAATTAGAATTAGATGAAAAAGGTCAGCAGTGGCCAAATGACTTTGAACAAATTCAGGTTAAACATAAGAGAAATAAAATTGCAAGGCTGATCAAAGAATAAATATGAAAATCAAATTCAAGGTCTTCAAAATCTGAAAACCGAGGTTTCCTAAAAAAAATAATAATAATAATTTCTAACTAGCTCTTCTTGAAATCACCTGTCCCTTCATTGGTGGCATCCCCTGAGATTCTGACCTTGACTTCCTCCCATCCTCATCTTCCTCAATAAGCCAAAATTATAATTATGATAGATGTTGGCCAACTTGACCTTGCCTAATAAACAAAAATTCTTGATTCCCTCTGTATGAGTTCTGTCTGATCACAAGGCCAGCTAACTCTTACATGTGGGAAGACACTCTAGCCACTCATTTCTGCTCCCATCAAGTGACAGTCAAGTTTAACACAAGTCAGTTGTATTTAAGCACAAAGCTCCTTTTTTGTCCATTTTGTGTTACTATAATTATAGAAGATAATGGAAACTGATGAAATGTGAACAAAAATGAGAGTTGTTCTTTCTATAAAAATTAACTTAAATATTTTGGAAAGATTCAATAAAGGCTGTTATTCTCTTCTATATTTTTCCCTTTCCCTGGTTTCATCCTTTTTTGTCTCCAATGAGAGAAATTCTCCCAGAGTATAGCTACATTCAACTGTAGCATATTCCAAAACTAAGTCTGTTCTTTCTGCCAGGACATTCTTCTCTTTTTACCCTGCTACCTCGTTCTGGAACTGCTTGAACACCATATTCCCAGAAAACTTTCTCTGTGCCCTACACTTGATGAGCTCTTTTTATTGTATGTTTTCATAGCTCCACGCACATCTAAAATCTTATTCTTCACATTCTAAGTACTTATTCCATTGTTTGCACTGCCTATTATCCATGTATACCCATGAAGGCAGGAACTAGACCACATCTGTATTTCTTTACTGTTGTATCCTCACTTAAAAGGTACACAACAAATACTTGTTGGATAAGTTAATAAATGTGGGAGGACAATTCTAAATATAATAGAAATCTTTGGCCCTGAAAGTATCAAACATGAATCAGTTTTAGAACAATTTTTATCTTGGGAACAAAGAGGTCATTATACTAGTTGTAGGCAAAACACAAGTTGCTTCCCTCCTTAAATTACTGCACAATATAGCAGTTACAGCAGATGAGATTGCAGCAAAATCCCTAACTACCTATGCTGACACTATATCATCCCCACCCTAAGATTCTTAAAAAATCTGGGGGTGGGGAGGGAAGGATTCCAGGCATCTGATTTTCACCAGTTCTCAGGTAATTCTGGTAAACCTTACTACATAAGATTCAGTAAACAAAACTTCATATCAAAACAAAACAAAAACAAAATCTCAAGGCCTAATGAGATCAATATTTTACAAATCATTCCTAAACACACAGTATGATTTTTTTTAATTGGTTGCTCAAAACATTACAAAGCTCGTGATATATCATCTTTCATACATTTGACTCAATTGGGTTATGAACTCCCATTTTTACCCCAAATACAAATTGCAGAATCACATCGGTTACACACTCATTTTTACATAATGGCATATTAGTGACTGTTGTATTCTGCTACCTTTCCTATCCCCTACTATTCCCCCTCCCCTCCCCTCCCATCTTCCCCCTCTACCTCCTCTGCTGTTATTCAATTCTCTCCCTTGTTTCCCTCCCCCTTTCTCCTCACAACCTCTTATATGTAATTTTGTTGACATTGAGGGTGTCCTACCATTTCCATATGCTTTCCCTTCTCTCCCCCGACTCGTCTTTGTTTAATGTTAATCTTTTCCTCATGCTCTTTCTCCCTGTTCTGTTCTTAGCTGCTCTCTTTATATCAAAGAAGACATTTGGCATTTGTTTTTTAAGGATTGGCTAGCTTCGCTTAGCATAATCTGCTCTAATGCCATCCATTTCCCTGCAAATTCTATGATTTTGTCGTTTTATAGTGCTGCGTAATACTCCATTGTGTATAGATGCCACTTTTTTTAATCCATTCATCTATTGAAGGGCATCTAGGTTGGTTCCACGGTCTAGCTATTGTGAATTGTGCCGCTATGATCCTTGATGTGGCAGTATCCCTATAGTACGCTCTTTTAAGATCCTCAGGGAATAGTCCGAGAAGGGCGATAGCTGGGTCAAATGGTGGATCCATTCCCAGCTTTCCCAGGAATCTCCATAGTGCTTTCCAAATTGGCCTCACCAATTTGCAGCCCCACCAGCAGTGTACAAGTGTACCCTTTTCCCCACATCCTCGATAACACTTATTGTTGTTTGACTTCATAATGGCTGCCAATCTTACTGGAGTGAAATGGTATCTTAGGGTGGTTTTGATTTGCATTTCTCTGACTGCTAGAGATGGTGAGCATTTTTTCATGTACTTGTTGATTGATTCTATGTCCTCCTCTGTGAAGTGTCTGTTCAGGTCCTTGGCCCATTTGTTGATTGAGTTATTTGTTATCTTATTGTTTAATTTTTTGAGTTCTTTGTATATTCTGGATATTAGGGCTCTATCTGAAGTGTGAGGGGTAAAAATTTGTTCCCAGGATGTAGGCTCTCTATTTACCTCTCTTATTGTTTCTCTTGCTGAGAAAAAACTTTTTAGTTTAAGTAAGCCCCATTTGTTTATTCTTGTTATTAACTCTTGGGCTATGGGTGTCCTATTAAGGAATTTGGAGCCCAACCCCACAGTATGTAGATCGGAGCCAACTTTTTCTTCTATCAGACGCAGTGTCTCTGATTTGATATCTAGCTCCTTGATCCATTTTGAGTTAACTTTTGTGCATGGTGAGAGAAAAGGATTCAGTTTCATTTTGTTGCATATGGATTTCCAGTTTTCCCAGCACCATTTGTTGAAGATGCTATCCTTCCTCCATTGCATGTTTTTAGCCCCTTTATCAAATATAAAAAAGTTGTAATTTTGTGGATTGGTTTCTGTGTCCTCTATTCTGTACCATTGGTCCACCTGCTTGTTTTGGTACCAGTACCACGCTGTTTTTGTTACTATTGCTTTGTAGTACAGTTTGAACTCACAGTATGATTTTTATACTTTCATGGTTCCCATGGGAACCATCTCCACCTGAAAAATCCTTTAGAAAACTCATGAAGGAAAAATTGAAATGATTATCCAACTCTTCCTTATTTAAAAGTGATTGGAAATCTCCCCTAAATTCTCTCCTCCCCAGAAAAAAAGAAAATGTAGACAGTAAGCCAAAAAAATAAAATATCACATGGGCAATATTAACAGCAAAACTTAAGTTGACAGGCTGGGGGTATAGCTCAGTTGGTAGAGTGCTTGCCTCGCATGCACAAGGCCCTTGGGTTCAATCCCCAGGACCACAAAAAATAAATAAATAAATAAGTTGAAAAGGTATGCCAATGAACCTCAAAATAAAAGTGAGGACAGACAAGCCACTAATAATAACAAATTCTACACAACATCAGGATCTGCAGAGAAAAAGTCAAAGGGAAACAGCAGGGCATGTGACTGAACAGACCGCCCATAATGCATCATCCCTAAAAAAAGATACATCCACCTGGAACCAAAGAATGGACCTTATTTAGGAAAAGAGTCTTGTAGATATAATTAAGGTAAGGATCTTGAGATCATCCTGAATTACCCAGATGGGATAATGACGTGTGACCTTAAAAGAAAAAGGCAGAGGAAGACTGAACATCAGGTGAAGAAGGCCACATGAAGACAAAGGTAGAGACTAGAGTTATGCTGCCACAGACTAAGGAATACTTGGAGCTACCAGAAGTGTGAGCAAATATGATTTTTGTTGTTTTAGGCCAACAAGTTTATGTAATTTATCATGGCAGGCCCAAACAGCCAAGAGGTACTCATTGGAAAGAACAACGGCCAATATGAGAGAAACAACTAAAACTAGGATAAGTTTTACCCACTCGACACGAGGTGTATAAATACGAATCTATGGTCATGTCTGAATGAGACAGAGTTAGTTAGAAAATCCAAACTCAAGACTACAAAATGGAGAAGCAAATCTCCTTCCCAAGAAAAAGCTGCATATTTGAGGAGATACTACTAGAAACAAAACTCAAATTGAGTAGTACAAGTTAAAAGACATTAAAAAAAAAAAGATATGAAAGAACATAATTATTTTGCAATTGCACAAACTCAAAAATGAGCTGATGGAACTCAGGAAAGAAATCAGAAGAAATTAATTCAGAAATAAAAACTAAGCTAGAAGAGATATAGGAGAATGTAACAAATACTTAAGATAGACAAGGAGAGTTTCAGTATGTGTACAAGAGAATCCCTTAAGAAGAAAACCAAACAGCCAAGCAGAAAACAGATCAGATACTAAAATGTATATTGAAGGGAACTAAGGATACCCGAAACTATGAACTCAAAATGATCATCATGAAGATATAATCTAGCAAAATTGCAAAGCTTGAAAGACCAAAAAATAAATAAATAAATCCTTTATGTATCTAAGCAGAAACACCAAGTGATTTATCATGGAAATAAAAATTAGACGACCAGACTGTTAACAGCAAAAAGTTTTTTTAAAACAACAAAATGCAGCATCATACTGAAGACATCACAAGAAAGAAAACATGATCAAGGATAAACGTAATAAATGATAAACGTGATCAAAGATAACATGCCCAGCCAAACACTTTCAGTTACAAAGGTCACAAACTTATCTATATGTGAGAACTCTAGGAATTGTGTGTCCATACCTCCTCCTAAAGAATCTATCACAGAATGAGCTCCAGATCATCTACATGATTATACAAACATGGGCATAAGATCTAGAGCATTAAATATAGCTATCTGTACCAAAAGTAAAAGGGTTAAAAGGGAGAGAGTAGCCAGGCATGCACAGTGGCACACACCTGTAAACCCAGCAGCTCGGGAGGCAGGAGGATCACAAGTTCAAAGCCAACTAGAAGCTTAGTAAAGCCCTCAGCAATATGGCAAGACCCTGTCTCAAAAAATAAAAAATAAAAAAGGCGTGGGAAGTGGCTTAGTAGTTAAGCATCTCTGGGTTCAATCCCTGGTACCAGAAATAAGAGGGGAAAAAAAAAAGGAGAGAGTATATACATAATGCCTATATAGTTTGATAAAGCAGATATGGTACAACTTAATAAGAAAATAGGGAAAGCCCAGGAAAGAAATATAACTGTTTTCAGTAATCATATTGATAGGGTATTACTTTTTCACTATTTTTCTAGATTGTTGTGTGTGATATTTGGAATAAAATCACATGAGTAATTTGGCAATATATATACTAATGCCTCATTTTGTCCTCATTTTTAATGTGGAAGGAGAAAGAACCAGATCTAATGCCAAAAAATAAAAACTTCTAGCCTGAATTTGAAAGGAAATATCATTATGACTCATTATCTCAAAAAAATTAACAAGGCAAAAAATTGTAACAGTAATACTATAACAATATTATTACTAATTTCCTGCTTTTGATAATTATACTATTATTATATAAGACATTTATGTTACGGAACTCTAGGTAAAGGATATAAGGAAACTCTCAGTACTATTTTTCAGCTTTTATGTGAATTCAAAGTTGTTTCAAAATAAAAAGTCAAACTCCATGTGTGTGTCTGTGTGTCTGTGTGTCTGTGTGTGTGTGTGTGTGTGTGTGTGTGTGTGTGTGTGTGTAAAGACCTACAGTCAAGTGTAACTCAGTAGCAATGAGCATCCCTAACCACACATGGTCTTGAAATATCATTCCCACTGGAAGAACCCAGGATTTTCTTGAAGACATGGCTGATTCTAGGTCCTGGAGTGAAAAACTACATAAAAGATGAACTAGAAAATCATACCAGATAATTAGGAAGCCCCCAAAGACAATGAGGCTCATGTCTAAAAGGATTCAGGATCAAAATAAAAGAAGTCCACTGGCCAAAAATGGGACAACTTCAAGGTACAATGACCTTTGAAATACATGACATACATTTGCATCTACCAGACAGATATTGATAAATTAATAGACACGAGCACACAAACTTTGAAAGGTGATTAAGAAACCAATTCATTTCCACAAATAAAGGGAAAGAAGCAAAAATATTATAAAGTTTCATACAATTACAAGATTTTTTTAGAAAATACAGTCTATACTTCACAAAAAGTAGTTAATCTATATCTATAACCCCACATTGATGCTTCTAAATTTCAAACAGCTCTTAAAGTGAAAACATCTCTTGTAACTCTCCGACAGAAAAACCTGACCTGCTCATGGTAAGCCTTTCCAAGCCTACAGGGTAAATAGTCATACATTTCCTACAGTGTAAATAGTCATACATTTCATAGCAGCTACTTCTGATGGTTGAATGCTGTCCTAGAACCTGCATCATCTTACGTTTCTAAAATGTGAAAACTCGTGAATTCTGAAATACCCAACCCTTCTAGATAAGGGATTACATACAGATCTATACAAACAACACTACAAATAAAGGTAACTAGACAGAGTTTAGAAGAAGAGAAAGCATGTAGAAAGAAATCCATAGAAAGCAAGACCATCTACCTTAAAACTGAGAAAATACTTTCTACCTGGGATTAATAAGGTCAGAAAAGCTTACAAACCAAGTAAAACTTTGAAGGAAGTGTGGGACTTACATAAATGACAAGACATGGGAAAGGTATTTCATACAGAAGGAACATGAGCAGACATGAAAAGACTTCAGACTTCTCATAATCCAGAGTACTATGGATATATCATTTCCAGCAAGAGATGAGATTGGAAAACAAGGCAATAAGTGAAAAAAGTCTATGTTCCTTAAATGCTGTTACAGTAGGTCAGCTTTAAATGAACCATAGGTTTTCATCAAGAATATGACCAATCTATAACTGTCAAGAAATGATATTCAGAAGATCTGTGTGATCTTGAAGTTAACTCTGAACCCCAGTTTCCACAATTTAAAAATGCATACAATAGTGCATACCTTGCAGAGTTGTTGTGAAGATTAACTGTGGTAAATAAGATTTGAGGTACTTAATGAGTTAAAATGTTCTCCTTTAAAAACTGTAAAATTATCTAAAATCTACTTCCTCTCATTATATATTTCTAGAAAACAGACATTACAGTTTAGCACTTACTTACAAAGTACTGAACAGTACTTTAACACTAAATAAATATTAAGGCTAATAAATGTCAATAGCATAAATATCTAACATGCAACAGAAATAAAAAATATTAAAAGTTGCAAAACATTCAAAATCAAAGACAAATGATGCAATTACTTACTGTATAGCAAATATCAAAAGAACTACTAATAACTTTTTCCTGATTTATATATTTACAGACCAAGAAAAATAAGAGTAAAAAATTATATGGCTCTTTAACAACTATACTACTCTGTGCAAAAACTCTGATCTCTAGCTGTTGGGAATCTATTCTCATGATCTCTCAAAAGGGGGTGGGGGAGAGAGCGAGCGATCCAACTAGACTGTTTTCCTGTCAAAAGTTTAAAATCATCTTTCTAAAAAATTTTTTTTTAGTTTTGTGGACACTAATCTATTTGTTTATTTATTTGTTTGTTTGCTTGTTTTTATGTGGTGCTGAACCTCAAACCCAGTGCCTCTCATGTGCTAGGCAAGTGCTCTACCACTGAGCTACAGTCCCAGCCCCTAAGACCATCTTAACAAACAAATTCTTCTAGAAATATACAGTTAATCTAAAAGAAACAAACGCATTTTTCTTGCCCCACCAGTTTACAGATTATAAAGTGGTCAAGGAAAAAAAAATAGCAGAAGCAAAGGTTAGACAGATGAAGCACCCAAAACCAGAATTTATTAAAACAGAGAACTCTATGATTTAACTCCTTAAAACAGAAAACTTTAAAAATATTATCACTAATTCTTGTTTCTCAGGGTCCTCAAATCAGTTTGATTGTGAATATTAACAGATTTTACAGGTTAACTTTTTTAAAAAAAAATTACTCACTCACTGGATTACAGCTGGCCAAACCCTAGTTTTTTGTTTCTGTTTTTTTAAGAATCTAACGCTGGATACAAAACATACCAGAGATTTCCTATGTGGTACACCCTCACGTGCGAAAACAGTTCTGAACTATAAAGAAAAGCATTGCAAAGACTTTTCAAACACTAAAATGTGTGCATTTCATGTTACATAAAGACAATGGAAGAGGAAAATCTTATATGGTTTATATTATATTAGTATTTTAATAGGACTTTTCTTCCTTAATTTTTTGGCATTTTTTGTATTTAGTCATTCTCTCACATTTTGCCTTTCCCACATGGTTCTCTCTGCCTGAAGCACCCTGCCATCAATCCCACTCTCAAAAAAGACAAAAATAGAGATTCAAAAAGAAATATGTATACCAACATTCATAGCAGCATTATTCACAATAGCCAAAGATGGAAACAACCCAAGCTTCCATCAACAGATGAATGGATAATAAAAAATGATATATTCATACAATTGTATATTATTCAGCCATAAAAGGATACTGGAGCTCTAATAACTAGAACTCCAATAGTTGGGTAAACCTTGAAAACATTATGTAAAGTAAATCAACACAAAAGAACAAATATATGATTCCACTGATATAAAGTATCTAGAATAGGCAAATCTACAACTGAAATAGAATAGAGGTTACTAGGAGGTAGAGAGAATAGAAAGTTATTGCTTAACAGAGTTTCGGTTTGGGATGATAAAAAAGTTCTGGAAAGACAGAGATGATGATTATACAACCTTATGACCATACACCTAATGTACTGAATTATGCACTTAAAAAAGGTTAAAATTGTAAATTTTATGTCATGTATACTTTATTACAGTATTTAAAAAAAAAAAAAAAGAAGAGTTAATCAAGAATTCCTGAACACCAAAATGTAGTCATTGGGCATAACTAAAGAAAACAATACTTAACAAACTAGTTATCACTTTTTTACAAAGTGTACTCAGAGAAGTTTACTTATCTTCATTTCCAAAACAAATCAAAGGTTCTATGAAGTCAACTAGTATTTGCTTACCAGTCTCATTAAACTCAAAAATCAACTTTTTGCAACCTAACAATTTGTTGCAATATATATATGCTCTCAGTTGTTTTTCAGTTTCACTATTTTTATTTATTTTTTACTATGACCTACAATTAAGGAAATAAAATTTTAAAACTTTCCTCTATAAAAAAAAAAAACTACTACAATTTTGCTGAAGAACTTAGGAAGATAAGAATAACTGAATATATTAGAGGTACAAATTAATTTAAGTCCAGGGTTAAAGAGTTCAACTACCCGAAAGCAATTTTCTATTAAAGTTGTGAAATTAGACCTGAAGAATCATAGACACTAAAAACATTCTGATTCTCTTCTTTTAAAAAAAATTGAGGAAACAAGAGTGAAAGAGAACAGATCTAATATTTTAGTACTAGGTAAGGTGCTGTCTTATCCAACAGTTTTAGTTTTTCTCTAACTTATTTATATTCTTAATTTTTTCCAACATGTTTTACATTTTAATTTTGTCTTTTGTGTTCTCATGTATAAATATTAATTTACAGTGTAATATGTAGATCTTAAGTGTACAATTCATGAAATCTTACAAGTCCATAACTTATAACCACATCAAGATATAGAACATTTCTGTGACCTCCAGAGAGTTTCCCTATGTACTCACCTAGACACACCCTAAAGACAACCATTTGGTTTCTACTGCTATATATTAGTTCTGTCTGCTCTAAAACTTTTAATGAAAAAAATAAATAAATAAATAACTTTTTATGAATGAAATCACACAGCATGTACCCTTTTGTCTTCCTTCTTCTTTTGTTTAGTATGTTTCTGCTATTCATCCAGGCTTTTTTATTATTGAAAAATATTTTTTTACAGTATGAATATACTACAATTTTTATCAGTTTTCTGTTAATGGACATTTGAGTTGTCTCTACTTTGGGATTACCATCAGTCAACCCTATGAACACTCCTATACAAATCTTTTTGTGGACATGTGTTTTATTTCTCTTGAGATATTATCTAGGGATGGAAATGCTGGGTCCTAAGGTAGATACACAGTGAATTTTACAAGAAACTCCCAACAGGCATGGTGGTACATGTCTATAATCCCCATGGCTCAGGAGACTGAGGCAAGAAGATCACAAGTTCAAAGCCAGCCTCAGCAACCTAGGAAGACCCTGTCTCAAAATAAAAATAAAAATGAGCTGGGGATGTAGCTAAGTGGTTAAGTATACATGAAACTGCCAAAGGCTTTTTAAAATATGTTGTACCATTTTAAACTGTCATCAGTAATATATCAGAGCTTCAGCTGCTCTCTATATCCTCACTGAAATTTGCTATTGCCAATCTTTTTTATTATAAATCAATTTTGCTGAGGCTCAAATAATAAAAAGGATCCATTTTAAATGTATAGTTCAATGAATTCTGATAAATGAATACATATAATCAACTCTACCAAACAATTAAGATACAGAGCATTTCCACAGCACCATGTTCCTTCATGACTCTTTCATGTCTGGCTTCTTTTTCTCAACATTTTTTAGATTCACATATGTTGTTGTGTGTATCCTTAATTCATTCTTTTTTTATTGCTGAGCAGTGTTTCATTACATGGATATAGTATAATTTGTTTATCCATTCATCTATTGATAGACATTTGGACTGTTTAAAACTTGGGGATGTTAACTGTTAAATGAACATAAATACATAAAAATAAGCCACATGGTAGATGTATCTTTGACTCTTGGAGAAACTGCCAAATGTTTTACTACATGGCATTTAACATCCCTATCAAGTTCAATTTTACATGCTGTGTGATTTCATTCATAAAAAGTTATTTATTTATTTTTTTCATTAAAAGTTTTAGACACACACATGGCACTTATTCTTCTTAATTTTAGTTTGATTCTAAGGGGTGCATAATGATATCTTGTTGTAGTTTTAATTTGCATTTTCCCCTGATTATCAATGTTGTTGAACATATTCATGTGCTTATTTGTCATTCACAGATCTTGTGTGGAGTTCAACTTTTGCCCATTTTTAAAACAGGGTTGTTTGTCTTACTATTGAGTCATAAGAGTTCTTTATATATTCTGGAAGCCAGTCCTTGATCAGATACATATTTTGTGAATCTTTTCTCCCTGTTTTGTTTGGGTTTGTTTTTAAGTACTGGGGACTGAATCCAGGGATGCTCTAACACTGAGCTATAGCCCTGGCCCTTTTTATTTTGACACAGAATCTCCATAAACTGCCCAGGCTGGCCTCAAGCTTGCCCATCCTCCTGCCTCAACTTTCTGAGTCACTGGGATTATAGGCATTCACAAGTACACCTAGCTGATTTTTCATTTTCTTACAGGTATTTTACAAAGAGTCTAAGTTTTAATTTTGACGAAGTCTAACTAGTCTTTTGTTTTGTTTTCCCTGGTTAATGCTGTTTGTGTCCTGTCACAGAAATCTTTGTCATCTCAAAAACCATGTATATTATTTTGTTCTTCATTAGAAGTTTTATAGTCAGCTTTTACATTTACATCAATGATCTATTTTGGGTTAACTTTTCTGTGTGATATGATATAAAGATGAAAATTCATTTTTTTTTTCATATTACTATCCACTTGTTCCATAATACCACCAAACTCAAATGGAAATACATGGGTTTTCCAACTCTCCCTTTTCAACCAGGTGCGTTGGTGCATGCCTGTAATCCTGGCGGCTCAGGAGGCTGAAACAGAAGGATCATGAGTTCAAAGCCAGCCTCACACAACTTAGTAAGGTGCTAAAAAACTCAGTGAGACCCGGTCTCTAAATAAAATACAAAACAGGGCTGGACATGTGGCCTAGTGGTTGAGTGTCCCTGAGTTCAACCTCTAGTACCAAAACAAAAAAGACCAACTAACTCTCCATTTTCTTCGCTTCTTGTATAAGTCAATCAGTACACCAATTCTACATTGTCTTTTTTAATAAGTATTATAAAACAGTACTGTAAGTCCTCCACCTTTGTTCTTATTCAAAATTGATCTGTCTCCTCTATGTTCTTTGCATTTCACCTAAATCTTGTTGATTTGTACCAAAGAAAGAAAGAAAAAAGTAGCCTGCCATATCTTGATTGGTATTGAGTTCTATGAAGTAATTTGTAGGTGAGTCTCAATTTAGAGAAATACTGAAATACTGAAATAATGCTACTCCTATTAATTTCCATTTTCCAGTTTTTAATATATAGAAATAAAAAAAAGTCTGGACATGGTGGTGCACACCTGTAATCCCAGCAACTCTGGAGACCGGGATCACAGAAGGATCAAGTCTCAGACCCTGTCTCGAAATTTTAAAAAATTAAAAGACAGGGAATGTAGCTGAGTGGTAAAGTATCCCATGGGTTCAATCCCCAGTAGAAGGAAGGAAAAATTGTATAGTAACCCTGCAACCTCTGACCTTGAAAAATTCACTTCCTAGTTCTAGTTGGGTTGTTTATGTTGCTTTTTGTATATTCCTTCCAATTTTGTTTTTCCTTCATTTATTTCCTTGACTTATTAAGTAGGACCTCTAGTATAATATTAAACAGAAATGTTGAAAGCAGACATCCTTGCTCCATTTCTGATCTTAGCAGGAAAATGTTCAACATTTCAACAAAGTATAATAGCTGTAGATTTTTTTCATAGATTATTTTTATCATACTGAGAAAGTGTCATTATATTCCATTTTCTGAATTTTAATACTAAATGACTTACATTTTGTCAGATGCTTTTTCTTTATTTACTGAGATCATAAGAACTTTCTACATGATTCTGTTATAACAGTAAATTACACTGAGATACTAATTTTCATTCCTGAGATGACTCCAATGTAGTCATAACATACTATCCTTTTCATATATTGCTAGATGTAATATATGATAGGATATATCAGTGTACCAACTGGATCTAGAATCTTCTTTGTAGGGGCATTTTTAATTACAAATGCAATTTTTTCAAAACATATAGCACTATTCAGATTTCTTTTTTAGTTTGGTCATTTACATCTCTCAAGGAATTTGCCCATTTAAGTGATCAAATTCACTGACATAAAATTGTTCATAAAATTCCCTTTTTGTCCTTTTAATGTCTGTAGGCTCTGAAAATCTCCTCCATTTTACTCTTGATATTGGGGTACTCTGTTTTAGTTAATAGTACCAACTGGTTTCTCAAGTTCAAAATCCTTTTAAGATATTAACATAACATCTCTATCTAATCTGCAGTCAATTCAAAACAAAGTACAAAAGACACACTATTCTCCTATCAAAAATATGCCAAGCATCCCAGCAATTAAAAGGCTGAGGCAGGAGGATAACCTGAGTTCAAGACCAGTGTGGGAAACAGAGGGATAGTCTCTCCACAAATCAATAACTGTATAAAAAATAAATAAATTTTAAACATTTCACTATAGTTTAGGAAAATTAAGTAGTAGCATTTATTTTCCAAGCCATATGTTTGGGATTATTGTTATGTTTCCTGATTTACATGTACATTTTAGGTCTTTAAATATGGGCCTACCTTTATCCTAGAGATACAGAATGATCCAAATACAATGTTTGAATAACTTGTTTGAAAATCAAAGTTAAAAATAAAAATTATGTTGGTTAAATAAAAACAGTCAAGGGTGGTGGCATCAGTCAAGGATTAAACAAGAAAAAATTATTCTAAGTTCCTGAGCTGGAGAGAATCCATGTATCTACACATTCGGGACAGACACAGTTCTAGCAGCAATAAATTATGGTTCTGTCAAGACCTTCTGCTAGAGATTCTAGTCTGGCTCATACCATCCCAAAGTAGACTCCAATGTTACCTAATCTCTCCCACAAAGTCTGCAGTGTCATGTTCCTAACAGTACAGATCTGAATCAACTGCACATTTTGCTAAGGCATTACTGGTGCTCCTGGGAAGGAAAGACCCATGGGGATCAGAAATGTTGGCAGACACTGACTGAACTTTAGGCATATAAGGACTACTTTAACAATACAACCTCTTAAGAAGCTAACCTTGGACCTTTAAATAGCTTCATTTCAAAGTCAAATAGAAAAGCTAGAATTTTCTATTAACTCTCAGTATCACTGCCTATAGAAAAAAAGAAATCTGTTCACTATACCCATTTCTTCTTCCATCAAAACATTCATGCTTACGTTTTAGTGTCTCTTGGCAAAAAGCTAAAGGGAAAAAAAAAAACAAAAAACTTGAGTCCAACTAAATTTCACTTTCTGAAAGAAAAGAAATACACCCCTGAGCTGGGGTTGTAGCTTAGTGGCAGAGTGCTTGTGTAGCACATGTGAGGCCCTGGGTTTGATCCTCAGCATCACATTAAAAAATAAGTAAATAGGGGCTGGGGATGTGGCTCAAGGGGTAGTGCGCTCGCCTGGCATGCATGCGGCCCGGATTCGATCCTCAGCACCACATACAAACAAAGATGTTGTGTCCACCGAAAACTAAAAAATAAATAAATATTTTTAAAAAGTAAATAAAATAAAGGTATTGTATCCATCTACAATTAAATTTTTTTAAAAAAAAAAGCTAAAATAAACTTTAAAAAATTAATATAAAAAAACAAAGAAATACATCCCCTTCTACAAAATCATACCCAAAGGTATCAGTTTTCTCAAAAGCTTCTCTTAATCCTTCGAATTCAACTTGCTCTCCTTTGAGATGCCTATCAACCTTGATTACATTTTCTTCATTTGTTATCTGGCCTCACTGCCAGATCCTTTGTCAGTAGCTTTGCCTTCATCACTTTCACCAACTTCAAGAAATCCTGCTTCTTTTGCAGAATTAACAATTAGACATTGCAATTAGTTTGCATTGTACTTGCATCATATTATCCAATTCAATGAGACTTAAAGACAAGATTGATTCAACAGACAGGGAGAGAACTGCCACTGGTATGAAATGGGCAAGGGTATGCAGGGGGAAATACTTTATTAATTATCAGTTATTAAAGATTTATCGTGGAATAATTCCTGTTACCTTTCACAATGTGTAACTAGATAAAGGACATCTTCCATTTATATATTCTTCCACTGAACTTTTCCTATTTTTGATAAAGTTTTAATATGAACAAATGATTACAACATGCACAAACTAATTCATTCTGAGTTTTTGCTTAAGGAAAATATACCCTTCTAATGAAGGAACTTTGGTTTGTGTAGAGGGGAGGGATGGGGTTGTAGGGATGGGAAGGACAGAGAAAGACACAGGCATTATTAACCTATATACATGTATGATTACACTACTGGAATGACTCTGAACCATGTACAGCCAGAGAAATGAGAAGTTGTGCTCCATTTGTGTACTATATGTCCAAATGCATTCTACTGTAAAATAAATAAATTTAATTTTTAAAAAATACCCTCTGTAAATGATGCCAACAAAACACTTTCATAATACAGCTTAAAAGCAACAATATTAGCTGCAATAAGATAAAGAATTCTATCACTTTAAAATTTTTAACTTTTGATTTAAGTATGTAGCATACATATAAAAAGTACAACATCTATAACTGTTGTAATTTTAAAGTGCTCTTTTGACACAAAATTTACCTTATTTGAAAAGAATACCTTATTGCCAGGCACCATGGCACACACCTGTAATCCCAGCAATTCAGGAGGTTGAAGCAAGAGGATTAAAAGTTCTAGGCAGCCTTAGCAACTTAAAAGAGATTCTGTCTCCAAAAAAAAAAAAAAAAAAAAAAAGGACTGGGGATGTGGTTCAGTGGTAAAGCAGAGTTCATTCTCCAGTACAAAAAAAAAAAGAGAGAGAGAGAGAGAGAGAGAGATGTTCACTGGTTTACAGCCATTTAAAATTTCCCTTCATATGTCTGCCTGTTTTCTTTACAATGACTTCAGTTTGCTTATAACAATTCCAAAATCAGGGTATCATAAGAATTTAGATCTTGGAAGGATCTGTGAATGTCATCTAGTCCTGTTGGTTCCAAACTTGGATAACAACTAGATTAAGCAATAACTGCCCAAAATTTAAGGTTTTGAGGTCACACCCAGGAATTCTGATTGATTAAATCGGTAGGATCATGAATCCGAAATTTTAAAAGTTGTCCAAGTGATTCTAATGCTCACCAGATTGCCTGATTTAAATTACTAGCAAAGCAGGAAATTTCCTCAATAATACATTTAACTGAAGGTCATTTACTACCCTACCTCTTCAAAAACACCTAAACTTTAGTTAATTTCTAATTGAAAAAAAAAAAATTCCAACTAGTGGACTAAATAAATTGGCCCATCTACCTATCCATTGATCCTAGTTCTACCCTTTTTAGTCATACAAATAAATCTAATCCCTCTTTTATATTACAGCCTTTGAAAACAGATTTGGACTGTGCTTTTTAAGTTTCTTTTCCTCCGTTTACAAAATGGACAAGACCTATCTATACAACCTTTAGACAAAGAGGTATGTCTATGATACATTATTAAATGAAAAAACAAACTGAAATCAATTCCCTAAAAGCATTACATTTAAGATCTGATTTTAACAGTGTGCCCAAAGCTTTCCCTTCTCCTCACATCCACTAGTACATAATATATTTCCAGAAGCCAACATGCAGAATTTGGAGATGAAAAAGCAGGTCTTACTGATCAAGCTTACATAACTTCTTTTAAGTACAGAATTTTTATTTATTAGAAAGATATTGAGTATTAAGGATGTCTAGATACCTTCAGGTTAAAGTGTCTATTAATTACAAGATCAGACTAGCTAAGCCACATTCAGAAGAAATGTCTACATATAATTATAAATCCAGTTTTGTATCCACTGATTTTTAATGATACTCTATCTTGTAAATAGAGAGGAAATCAAGATGCTCTTAAGAATATAAGTCCTCTTAAGATATAGTAAAAATCATTTCAGTAAACAAAAGAATATGAAGTCCAGAAACTAAGTCTTATTAGGTTACGAGAAAGACAAAGAATCTGAAAGATCATAAGAAGCACTGCATACATGGCACTACTCACAACTACACCAATCCAAAACTGAGCTTTTACACAAAGATGTCTACTTCAAACCAACAGAACATATAGAAGGCTTATAATATTTTAGAACATTTAATTCCTTAAGGTCAATTAAAAGTAGACAAATACTAAGACAATTTTCAAGTACAATAACCATTCATTTTAGTAATCTAATCACATCAACCAGAAAGAAAAACAAGTGCCTACCATATGTTCCTTCTGTAACAGAAAATAGCTGAATTCAACAACAGCATCTGTGCATCTTATCAACACTCGCACTACCCACACTTAAATCAACACAGTGTTAAATATAATAAGAAGACAAGTCCCTTCACAAAACAAAGAACAAAAGAAACTGAATATTACTTTTGTTCTATGTTACTTAACCTGGTAGTAGCTAAAGAAATGAAGAACATGAAATGAAGACACAACAGACTTTTGGGCTGGGGATATAGCTCAGTTGGTAGATTGCTTGCCATGTATGCACAAGGCCCTAGGTTCAATCCCCAGCACCACAAAAACAAAACAAATAAAAGACACAATGGACTCTGAAAGATGCTGTACTTAGAAGGAATGAATGCCAAGGAACTCAAAGTAATTTATGGAGAAATTTTCTCCAGATCTGAGTACTCATTTTAAATGAGTACTCATTTATCTAGTGATAGGTCCCACTCCATACATTCACCAGGCTTCTTCCAAATGCAGAAATGCCGAAATGCCGCTCAGCAACAATAACCGGATGCTGCCACTGCCATTATTCTCATCCTCACAGCCTTTAACCCTAACCTGTAGCATTACAAACATTGAAATTAAGTAATAGTTATGTTATAGGTAGCCCAGAATGAATCCTAGGCCTCCAAAGAAGAAAACAAACTTCTTTAAAGCTATTTAAATATTGTTTTAAGCGTTGTAGTTTGCTGGCAACCTGATTTTCACAAAAATGGTAAACACAACCTATTTTCTAAAATCTGCAAATAGTATCTTTTTTATAGTAGTCTGAGAATTAAATAAAGAAAAAATTCAAGAAAGAGAAAATAATGCAATTTCAATATTCTCATTATCCAGAATTAACAACTGTTGACATTTTATTATAGTCAATGTTGTGATCTCTTTTTGAACTGATCACGAAATATTTATGACAAAAGAAATAAAAATACATAAAAAGGAACATATACTGGATATTCATTTTAAGAAATGAAACATTGTTAAAAGAGACACATTACTTTTTTATAGCTTTTCCTATCTTTCCAGTTGTTAGTTATTCATTACCCCTCAGTGAAAATGATTTCATATCTCTAAACTGCATATTATCTTGGTTATTATTACTTGGTAACCAGCTTCCCAAAGGTAAGAAAGATGAAAAAACAACAACAACAAAAAAAAAAGGCCTCAGAAATTTGAACAGCAGTTATAATTTAAATGGAATGGAATTTAAGGTGGAGAGGACATCTAAGCAAAAACATGAACTTCATACTCTACATGTTTTGCATAATCTAAAATAAGTGTTCACATACTTATATGCCTACACACAAACTAAATAACATTTTGGAATTTTTCTAGTCTTGATTAATTTTTAAACAATGTACTTACAGAGAACTTATTAAGGACTAGATACTATTCTAAGCACATAAAATACAAAATGAATGAAATAGACAAACTCTGCACTCTTAATATTTACATTCTATATACATTACTTGTATCAAATAAATAAGCCAAATCTGATATATAAGCGCTTCAAGTGGACATTATATGATATAGAGATAAATAAAGCAAGGAAGGAGGGCTGATGGGCAGGGTAAGGCATGGCAGGCATGAGGAGCAGGGGAGTCACAAAAGAGAGTGCTGGCAAAGATTCACTGGGAAGGTGACCTCTAAGCAACCACCCTAAGAGACAAGGAAGTGAGCCAAGTAGAAACCTGGAAGACTATTCCAAGAAGATTCAGCAAGTGGGAAGGCTCTGGGGGAATTAACCAAGCTTGATGTGAATGGTAAAGATAAGATAGGCCAGTACAGAGTAAGGAGGTGAAGAGTAACAGAAAGTGAGGTCAGGGAGGTAGGAGGGTAGGCTGTACTTGGCTTTACAGATCACCATAAAAACTTTGGCCTTTAATAATCTCCAGAGAAATGAGAAACCCTTTGACAGGAATTTGAAAAAAGGAGTGACATGATCTGATTTATAAATGATCTACTCTCATTACTGTGGGGCGATTACTGTGTGATTACTGTTACTGTTACAGACTCCAGGCTCACAAGGACTGAAGCTGAGAGACCAGTCAACCAGATTTGCATGCCATATCTGAGAAAAAAAGAAAGACATAAAAAAAATCACTCCAAGATGCCTGTCCTGGAAGGGTCAAATTGCTATTGCTTGAGATGAGGCAGACTAATAGGAGCAATTGGAAGAAGATGGGGAACGGATGTAGAGAATCAGGAATTTGGTTTTGGATATGCCTTTTAATATCCAAGTGGAGATTCATAGTGGTCAGGTCAGTTGGATGTAGGAATCTGAATTTAAGAGACAGAGGGGTAAGTTAGCAGTGAACACACATACACAGAGGTATTTGTATGTGTATATACATTATACATGTGTGCGTTATATTCCATATATATGAACTAGCAATATATATTTGATATTTTAAAACCATGAAACTGAATATAGAAGAAGTAAAGAAGATCAAATTGAGCCCTGAGGTGTATGAAGATCAGGAGGGGACAATAAGTAAGGAGAATAATCAAGAGAGTACAGTGTACTAGAATTTAAGTGAACATTTAATGAAATTTAAAGCTTTTTGTGCATATTTATTCATTCAACAAATATATTCTGAAGACTTATGTGTCAGACACTGTGGAAACAAACATAATCTCTGCTCTAATGAGGACCACAATCCATGGGGGCTAGAGATAAACAGACTTCTAAATGCTGCTACACAGTTCATCCTGTTTTAGGATAATGCACTACAGACTATTAATCCCAGGCTTGAAGAGTCAGAAAAGGCTTTCCTGAGGAAGAAAAGATCAGAGTGAGTGAAGATCAGCCATGGAGAATCGGGAAGAGGGGGAGGAGAGAGTGGAAAAAGGTTGAAAGAATATATTTACAGATTTCTAAAGTTAAGAGAAATACTGTTCTGTCTCTACAGACCTGAAAGGAGTTCAGTACAGGAAGTATAGAAAGAAGTAACAAGGGAGATAGGAGAAGGGCAGCCCAAGTCCTTTAATACTTGTAAGGAGTCTCAACTTTATTTCAAAGGCAATAGGAAGTAAGAAAATTATTTTATATGGGGAGAATGTAGCTCACTTTTCTGTTACTCTCCCTCTCCTTACTCTCTGTATTGGCCTTTCTATTTCAGGAGGATCACTGATTATGGTAGGGATCAAACTCTGGAAAGGAGCACAGCTGGGTTACTGAACTCCTTAGGAAGCCTGTTTTCATGGTTCATCAGGTAGGTGCAACTGATGCCTGAACTTGGGTAGTGGCACTGGGATTTGGAATATACTCAACAGGATTTTAGCTATGAGGAGTCAAGGATAATAACCTAGTTTTTGATCTGGACAAATAAGTAGACAGTAGCACTACTCATTAAAAGAAGGAGTACAGAAAAGGGGAAGGTAGGTAGCAGGGGTGGAATATGTTGAGTTTGCAATGCCTGTTAACTATCAAAACACTGTTAAGTAAAAAGGCAAACTGGCTACCTAGGTTGAAGTCAACCATAAAATCTGAAATAAAATTATAGATTGGGAATCATAGATAGGGATTAATACCACATGAAAAATATATTAATAAATAAAACCCAGGGAGTGAGAAGAGTGGAGAAATGGAACAGATTTGGCTCTGGTTAAATCCAATATAAACCAGACAAGCAGTGGAAGAAGAACACTATAAAAAGCAGAAAGAACAAAAAGAGATATATAAAGGGGAAGAGGGAATAGGAGAGTGATGGAGTAAGGGTAAGAAAGAGATGGAAAGGGAGAGAGAGTCTGGGAAGGAGAAAGGGAGTCTAGAACAAAAGCAAAATGGATAGTAGGCCAGAAAGATAACCAAAGCATGAGTTCATATAAGTTCATACACAGAAAAATGGCCTAGTTATTGTTTATACTATTCTATAAATAACCAACAAATAGTTTTCATGAGCTATCAATACATTTCAGTGCTAGAATAACCTTAGCCTAGGTGAAGAAAATACAAAAAAAAAAAGTTAATTAACAATAGTAAATACAGTTTTTAAATAACAATAAAAATGCTTCAAAAAAAATTCCATTACTGGACAGTAGTATGAACTACAGATAGAAAGTGAAATCGTATAAAAAATGGCTAAAAAGCCCAGTGAAAGTTTTCACTTCTTTGTTTTAAAAAAACAAAGCAAGTTGAACTTAAAGGATGAAACTATATAATACAGGAAGGCGCAGTCACACCACAGAGGATTCTAAGAGTCTATATAAAGTGATTTTATGAGCAGTTACTCAAGGCTTGCTGTCAGAATACTTCACAGACCAGAATAAACACACACCTATAAACACATGGTACAAAGTAAATGAAACCAATTTTGAAAACACACCTTTTAGATATATAAAGTATATAAATTTATTCGAATACAATTTGTGATATGCTTATTGTATAATGCCAAAACATATTCTACTGAATTATCACAACTCTTTATTTGAAGAGGGCCATGGTTAACTGTTTCCTCACCCCTTGTGGGGGAAGTACTAGGGATTGAACCCACAGATGCAACAGTTCTTCTATTCAAAAAAAAAACTTTATTTTATTTATGTATTTTTTTATTTATTTTTTTAATACGGTGTTGAATATCAAACTCAGTGCCTCACACATGCTAGGTGAGTGCTCTACCACGGAGCCACATCTATTTTTACTTTTTAAATTTTGAGACAGGGTTCTGCTAAGATGCTGAAACTGGCCTTGATCTTTCAATTCTCCTGTTTTGGCCTCCCAAGTCGCTGGGATTACTGGTTGGTTATGTGTTTTGGGGTTCTCCCATATATTCTCAGGGGAGTGCCTAAATTATTTCACATAGCAACACCATTAGACTGAAATACTTATGATGAACAAAAATTTCAGATTGTTTTCAACAAAGCAAAACAGACTTCATAGAAGATGGAGTTAGCTAATTAGAAACGACATGAAACAGATACCTATTAATTTGCCACATTGATTTCTTCTCTCCCACAAATTTGAGTTTTTTGGCTGATTGACAGCATTACTACTAACACACACATGCTCGTCTCTGGTTTAGTTCATTCGAACACATATAGGAATGCAGCTATTGGTTTTTGAAATTTTTTAAAGAATGACAGTCCTATAAAACAAAATCTTTTTAATAAAATTAAGTGCGGTGTTCAGAAACTTAAATATCAATCCAAAGCATTCCAATAGCAACTCCCTTTCTATTACTAAAAAATATTCACAAGATGTAACGTGCATCAGAGGCATCAATTGGGAATAAATTCACATCACAATTAAACACAGACAATAACCACACAAGTTTCTGGAGGATTTATTTCTGCTTCCACAAAGAATCTCAGCAAAATATCTACCTAGTCTTTAAAAAGCCAAATAATATTTAGCTTAATACCAAATTCAAGTACTGCTTATACTCTTTCTTCTTTTCCATATTAGAAACAATATAGCAAAGCCAGAAGTAAGGTCCAAATAAAAACAAATTTCACAGCTCTTAAAAAAATATACAACTGTCACTGTTTAAAAAAGCCAAGTGTGCAACTAACTGCTCTGTCTAAATTCTTGGTTTGAGGCACTCTTAAATGACACACACACCAAAAAAATCAAATAAACATTAGTTCTTGCAAATATAATGCAAATAGCATGCTAATTAAAGTATTCACAAAACAATGACAAATAGGGCTTTAGGACTTCAGTACATATTATTATGTAACTACAATACACATTAAGCAATCACCAGGTTGTAGGCAGGCCTTCCAAAAGGAGTTATTATGGTTTACCATGATCTGAAGACTGTGGTGTTACACCTAATCATGCTTTTACCTGCAACCAGGTATTTACAGATGTCAAGAAGTAAATGCTGGTTGTAAATGTAAACCTACAGTTCTGCCTAATAAATTGTGCAGTATCTGCACACTGTACCTCCCTGTTTTCTGCACAAACTTTCTAATCCAATATGAAATAAACAGCACAAGGTATGTTTTATGGACCAAAATTTTACTTCCAATTCATTTTCAGTACAATGCCCAGACTCACACACTTAGAACTAGACTTGTGTCAAGGGCTACGAAGTTAAAATTTAACACTTAGGAGACCCAAATAAATATCCTCAGGATTTCAATAAAAGTATAGATGTCTCAAAAAGAAAGTTCTAGGAGAACAATATTCAGTGCATTTAACAAGCAAATTACAGAAACCATACACAACTAACTAAACACAATCTACTCATTATGGCAAGAAATTCCAAATACTCCAATTTTTAAATACAAGGAGAAAAAAAAGAAAAAATATGAGAAAGTGACAGGGTATATAGATGCCATAAATCAATGGATTTTTCTATGAGTGCTCAAAAAAAATTCAGGAAACCTGGAGTAAAATCTTCTGGGCCCTTCTCAAGATGCTAGTTCAAACAGTAATGCAAGACACCTGACACCCCAGGGCAGCTCACAGACCTTCTGAGCAGTGAAAGGAGGGGCATAAATAAAATAACAGTCAAGGCAGGAGATTTTTCAGGGAGTTGGAATTACAACACTACAAGGTGTTTTCCAAGGCTGGGCCTAAAATGTCCATGGGAAAAAAATTTTTTTTCCTACCCAAAGCAGAGATCTGCATCAACAGCAACCAGGACCTTCTCCAGTGGTTCCAAGTGGCACCACCTACCCTCTCCACCAGGGAGGGCAAACCCTGCACACACATACACACCAAATGCACACATAACCAAACCCAACCAGCTCAACATGAAAAATACTGGAGGTTGGGAGCTGAAGGAAAAAGGGGACTGAGACGTACTTTTCTCAGGCTTACAGTATTCACAGTCACCAGAATGGGAGGGCTCCACATTCTGAAGGGGTGACCAAGATGGTGACAAGTCAAAGACAAGGACAATATTTGCAAAAGAATCACTGGAAGCCCCGAGAAGAAAGAGTGGGCAAGGATTCACCTTGCTCCTGGTCAACTAGGTCACTCTCACCAACCAGCTCAAAGTCCCAGTAACAGCTGAACTCCCTACTTGTAGAATAGCCACCAATGGCATGGCCTCCTTGGCTTACCTCACAGGCTGGGACCCGGCAGGCTTTGAGCTTGTCACCATCTCCTTCAGGCAGACCAGTCCGACGTGTGGCCATCATTTCATTTCAAATTGCAAAGAAAGGGCAAATCCTTTGGAGTCCACATTGGGGGTTGGGTGGGGAATGCCACCACACGTCAAAAGGGCAAGAATTTCACACCAGGCTGGGAGAGAAGATGCAGGGCTAGTGAAACAACGTGCCAGGGAATGAAGGTTTTTCAGGAGGCTTCCAATGCTGGCTTCAACTGACTCCACCGTCTTCTTCCATTTCTTGAGACTTAAAAAAAAAAAACAAAGGAGACAGATCTCCTTAACAGTCGATGTCCAGGCCAACTGCAGAAAGCGGTCCCTTCTAAGCAATGCTAACTCCGGGGGCCAAAAGGAAGCCCAGTGAGTCGCTCCAGCGTCTGCTCCTGAAGAGGTCCTTCCTACAACAGGGAGAAGTTAAAAGGGCATGAACTTTCTGCAGACACCGATCTTTAGCCTTGCCACATGTCGACATCAAGTTCGCGTAACCGGCACTCGGATTATTCGGTCCAAGAAGACGAACCATACAAGTGAAAAAAGAACTCATCTTTGCATGCATTAAGTTTTGGGGGGAAAAAATAAAGGAAAAGCTTATAAATTCAAGAGGGACACAGAAGAACGAGAAACCTCAGAATTTCCCGAGGGTTTTATCAAACACAGCTGGCTGCTGTGCAGCCTTCAAGAAAAAAAAAAATTCCCTGTTCAAGTGCATTTTATTAATGAATTTCCTGGGCAGAACAGAGGCAGTAGGTAGGTTCTGCATCACCCGGATACGCACACTTCAGGGAAGTTTCTCCCCACGGAGAAAACGGGATACTTTCCTACAACCTTCTCGCTCCCTTTCACCTCCCCAAAAAACAAACAAAAAGCCGACCGGGGCCAGGGCCAAGGCCGGCGTAGGCTTGGCGGAGTCTCCAGGCGGGCTGCCCCGGCCGCCGGGTGACTCTGGCTGCCCGCACCCTGCCCCTCCGCCCGAGCCGGCGTCCCCGAGGAGGCGGCTGTTTTCCTTGGCCCGCGGCGAGGCTGGGTGGGGACGACCGGGCAGGGCAAGGAGGCGTGCGGCCGCGAGCGGGACGCGGCGCCGCTCCCGCTCCAGGGCATTATTCTGGAGCTACACAGACGAAGCCTCAGCCCAGGCAACTTTTATCTCGTGGCTGTTCCCCCAACTACGACCCGACACTATCCCTTCCCCTGTAACCACCTAGGGAAGGGGAAAAAAAAAAGGAAAAAGAAAACCACCACCCACCTACCACTATTTCCTCCGCCCCTTCCTGAGGCGGGTCGGGGAGCTCGAGCTCCAGAGAAGAGTGGCCCAAATGTGTACTTCGAAAAAGGTGCGGGGAGGCGTGGGGGAAAGACTCAAACCCGGGGGCTCACCTTCCCGCCCGCTCGGGCCCAGCTGCCCCGCGCGGCTGCCAGCAGGAGCGGGGACGCGGGCCGGGCGACGGGCCCGGCCGGGAGGCGCTAGGCCGCAGGCTCGGTTAATATTCATGAGCGGCCCGAGGCGCCCCTCCTCCACGGCCGTCCGGCCGGACCCCGGCGCCCGCCACCGGCCTTTGTGCCCTTCCCTCCTCCTGTCGGCCCTCCGAGGCTCCGCACACGCGGGCGCGGCCCCTCCGCCCCCTCCGGACGCCCGCCGCAGACTCCCTGCGGCCCCGCGCCAGCTCCGGCACTGGTTTGAGGTGGCGGGAAGGGAGGGAACCCGCTGCGAACCAGGTTCTCCACAGCGCTCTGCCCTCCCGGCTAAAACGGAAAAGAAAACACGCACCGGAGGAAGCGGGGCGAGTGGATCCCGCACCGCGCTGCCGACCGCCGGAGAGCGCGTTCCGCACGCCGGCGCCAGCTGAACCCAACGGGAGGACCAGCCGGCGCTGCCCGCCGCTGCGCTCCGAGGCCGCCGCCCCCGGCCGGCCGCTCCCAAGCACCGCCGCGACCTGCCCCGGCCGGCCCCGGGCTCTCGGCCGCCGCGGGAGGGCGTGGGGCGGGGCGGCGGCCGCCGGACTCTCCCCTCGCCTCGCCGGGCCCGGCCGGGGCCCTGCTTCGGCGCCCGCGATCTCCAAGTGACAGAAACGCCTGGCTCCGCAGCCGCGCGGAGCTGTTTCCCGGGGGCGGATTTCTCGCTTCTTCCTCCCTGGATCCACCTCCTCCCACTCCACCTCCTTCCCCTCCCCTCCCCAGGGGAGGCTCTGGGACTGAATATTTTCTGTCTCGAATAATACGGTCCCAGGGAACCGACGCAGGAGGAGGATTAACTCGGGGCGGGAGGGGTGCTCGCCAACCCCCTTCCAACGCGGCTGGGGACCCACAAACCCTCACGCCCAGCAGCACCCCAAAACCAGGTTCACAAAACCTCCCGCCCTCTCCGACCTCCCGAGCGCTGAACCGAGCGTCCAGGAGCGGGGCTTTATCCTGGGAAAGAGATTTGGTGGCTGGTGTCCGGGTTGCTTAGTGGGAGACAGTCATAGCGAGATCTAAGGAACCGAGGGATCAAAGGTCCCAGACTGCGAAGGACATGTCTTGGTGAATTATTGGCCCCTTTTTTGAAGCGGGAGGAGCACGAAGCTGGGAGATGTGGGACTTCCAGATAAGGGAGTGTCCTCTCACATCAGACAGCAAAATATTTTCCCGTGGTGGGAAAAAAGGGAGCAGGTAGCAGCGGAGCGTTGTTCATTCAATTCTTTCCTTTAAAAAAAAAAAATCTGCAGAGCCGCTGAGCTGCTTCGGAGCGACTAGCAGAACTGAGGAAAGGTGGCTGTGTTTCTCTACACTACAGGTCACTGCGGCTCCACACCCAGCGCACAGCCGCGAGCGGTCCCTCCCCACTCGACTCCAGGGCCTGGTCTTAGACCCCGGGCGGTTTGCTCCACCCCGCCGCGCCTCACAACATCTCCCGCTGCAAATTGTCCAATCGGGAGACGCGACAAGAGACCAGGAACCAATCAGAGGCTGCTGACTCAGGTCTCCCTCCACCCTTTGCCCCGCCCCCAAGAGTAAAGCCGCCGCCCCCTGCTCCCCCCCCAGCCCCGCCTCAGTCTCCCCTTCCGATCTCGCCTAGGGGTCCCGGGAGGTGGCTCACCGGCTTGGGTCCTTGCCTCCCCGAAGTGGAGTAGTAGCTTGACGTGGAGGCGGCGTTTTTCACCTTGTCACCCTCTTCCTCTCCCCCTCCTAAATACAGCCCTCCTCCCTTCCCCAGTCCTCCTGCTGGTGCTGTTGAGGGTCATTTCTATCCTCACTTCAGCGGGGGACTGCTAGCTATTGTGTCTGATCAGCTGCCACCACCATCCTCAGGGAGAAAGAAGAACAAAACCAAGAAGTGTCTCTATCTTTTCCTTCTTTCTTATACACTTATCTTCTAAAGACTCAGACACCTCTCCTCCCCTGCTCCTCAACCACTGCCTCTGGTTCTGTTTCTTGATAGGCAGGGGGACAAAAAACACTCTCTGGGGTAGGAATACCTAGGTCTCCGTTTTTTGGTCTTACTTAGAGTGGAAAGCACCAATTAACAACTAAATCCTCACACTCAAAAAAAAAATTAAAATTAAAAATTGACGAGCTCTTGTTTTTGTTTTTGTTTTTTAGCTCTAAATTGACTAAATCATTTTTATGGCCTTGAAATTTGCGTGTTCCAGAGAGCCGCTGAGCATACTAGTCAGCCAATAACCAAGAATTAAAAAAAAAAAAAAGGAATAAAAGTATAGGGAGGGCCTGCTGGTCAGGTGGTAATTTACTAAACAGCTCACTGATCCATAGCACATCTAGTGCTGGATACTGTTGGGTAAATTAACAAAAAGTGAATAGAAATGTAGGATTCAAGTAGTTTACACTAGCAGGCATAGAGAATATGTCCAGAAAGGAAAAATAGATTAAAGCACAAAACAGCTCCTTTACAAATGCAAATGTGCATGTGTGCATAAAATGAGAGCCTAACAACTGAGGAGATTTGAACTAAAGTTTTTGTAATAGAAATTGTTTTAAATGTTGACTTTGAAAAAGATTTTCAATATGGTACTAGAAAATAAAATATTGGCCAGGAAAGGAGATGTTTGAAAAGGAAATAAAACACATTTTAGGAATTATAGGAAAATAACAGAAAGAGGCAACGTTTCTATAAGAGGCAGTAAAATATAAAAATCAAGATTATAACCCAGCTGCATCATTTACCATGTAACTTATGGCAAATTATTACTTACCTGTGTAAGTACTAGAACTGTGGAATAATAACAGTGATTGCCATGTAGATAATACTGCCTCCTGCTAGGTATTCCACTAAGCTTTTCATATAACTTAATGAGTGGGGCACAGCCAAGATTCAAGTCTGGCTCTAGAATCCATTCTTTTATCCAAAACAATATACTGCCCCAGACATGGTTTTTAATAACAATAGCAACTTAATTTTAGCTAACACTCAACTAAGTAATTACTAATTTTCATAGTCTATTAAATACCAATTTAATCGAATCCCTGGGATAGATGCTTAAGATGTTGCAAAATTTAGAAATGTTTTTAAGAACCATTGTAATATATTAATTTTATGTATATTAGGCTATTTGGATGGAGAAGCACAAAAGCACAGAACTAAGATTTGGGAGACTGGGTCCTGGTCCTCTACTGGGGCCTCTGAGTGTGATAGCACATTCTACATCTTGCTGGGCTGAGATCACCAATGAGATAATAGATGCAAAAGAGCTTTAAAAATGTAACAATATTATTCTGGTTATAAAAGAACTAAGCCATCATTAAATGTCAATTATTAAATTATTATGAAGCAAGCGTTTGTCCCATGTTCCCAATAGGAACCCTACACTTTATAACATTTTATTGATATTTTTTAGGAACATATTAACCCATTTAAAAATTAGGTCTGTTCTTTTCTGAAGGCATAAGCAATAATATTATCTTAATAAATATATGAACTCTCTTTTAGATTCATTCTGAGTAGACCCACGTGATGTGGCACCCTCAGATCATCTGGAAGTGGCAATCAACAACCAATAATTCTCCATTCCAAAGGCTGATGGTGTAGTTGGTGGAAAATGCAAACCTTTGGAATTCTACTCAGCTGCCCATCTTGGGCATTTCACTCATTAACACCTCCACCAGAGGGAGGGCAAGGGAAAGGAAAAGGAGCCAAACTTAAATCCTGTGGCTACGTGTTAACAGCTCCAAGGAGAGATTTGGTGAAACAAAGTTGGAGGGTCACTGTAACTGAAAGGATACAACCAACTTTGGGTTTCATGGTCAATATCTTGACATTTTTCTTTATCCCAAATATCATAGATAAGCAAGGACTAACGGTAATTCTGCCTTTGTTTACCTTAATTGGCTGATATTTTCCTCAACATTTGGCTAATTTGTGATTTCCTACCATCTAACTTCTTAGTATATCCCTTGAATTAGTCTTAGAAATTACTGACCCTATATTAATAACTACAAGACCAACTCGTACACTGTAATTCTTGCAACACAGGCAAGATTTTTTAAAGGTGGAAACTATAGCCTCAAAACGTATTTGGACTTTGTTAATGATATAATAATATTATTTTGGTGAACCACTATCAAGAAAAAATGTCAAAGCCAGAAATAGAACCACAGTGTCCCAGCCTCTGGTCTGAGTTCATTCCATTATAATCTATGGATGATTTCTACTCTGAATATAGAAGCTGGCAATTCTGAGAAGCACAAGTGTTTGCCAGTGAATTCCACAAGTGAAATTCATAATTCAGGATGAAGCATTTGCAAAACTATGTGTCTGAAGTATTTAAGATCACTGACCCTCAGAGGAGCAAGCATTTTTTGGGTTTTAGGAAAACACTATGGACTTTATTTCTGATTCATATCCAAGAAGACATATTATCTACTCAAATTTCTTTGAAAAACACTTTCACATGGAACTGAGTAGCCACAGAAATCCCACCTTATTTACAAGGCATTTAATAATTATAACCAAGAGGTAGGAGCAGCCAGGCAGGATTGGTGGTGGTGCACACCCATAATTCCAGCTCCCAGAGAGGTTGAAGCAAGAGAATTGCAAGTTTCAGGCCAGCCAGGGCAAATAGTGAGATCCTATCTTAATTTTTTTTAATTAAAAAAAATTTAAGAGATGATAGTAATTCTTTACAATAAACAAATTCTAAGGTTCTTCCCGTATCGCCTCTACTAGTTTAATATTCTGCATTTGCTAAATAAACTTATTCTGTTCACATAATTACTATTTTTTATAAATTTCTGAATTAATAAGTTCTCAATAAATATAATGACACTATTTAATTCAGTACATATAGTGCCTAGCAAAATGTGACACACAGTAAGTATTTTTGAATAATTTCTTTGCCTTCAGCTTATTATGATCTTTTCCACCTCTGGACTAGAGTACTAATATTTATTTTTGTTTGTTGGCATTAATTAGTTACCTGGTCATACCCAATCTTGTACCATTACTTAATAGAATATTATCTCCTTTTCTATTAAGATTATAAATCTCAAGGGAAGATTTCTGAGGCTTTGACTTGATTTCAGATAACCATAATATCTACCCCAACTTTTACCATAGAAATCACTACAAAATTATTCACAAAACAAATGATAATTGTGTCACTGTTGTAATTATTAGCAGTAGTATTTTTTTAAATATTCTTAGCAGTGGTATTTTATTATTTGTGGTACTTTGGACAGAAATGTCATCTTGTATCTTTTGACCTATCTTCACCTCTGGTGACTGAGCTGTTTTTTGGTCACAACACTGTCATTTAATATCACTTGCATTTGGGTAGTAATTACAAAATTTCAACCTATAGTTGAAATTAATACTGTATTCAGTATTTTCTTCTGGTTTCAATAATGGTCACCCAAATCCCCATACATAAAATTTAGTGGTAAGATGGTCATAGAAAACAGCATTATTAAGAGTTGATTTCTATATTTTAAGGAAAAAACCAAGACTGAAAAAAAAGTGTAACTTTTTATTTTACCCAAAGAATCATGATTTTCATTTATCATTACTTTAATTTTTCTTAAAAACATGAGGCCAGTTCTTTAAATGTTTCCACCCACCCACCTAAATAGGAGCAGGAACATCCTGTGAAAATTCTGTGTAATCTTGGTAGAAACCCATATTACAAATATGTTTTTATCATCTTGGACAAGAATGCTAAATTCTAACCATTCTAATTAGGAAACTGTGGTAGCATTTGATTTTTAGTGTTATAGACCTAATCTAGAGTAACCAGATTTTTCTCAGCATAATTTTGAAAAAGAAAAAGTCAAGGCCTAGCCTTTCCTTTCATCTTCATGGGACAGAAGTAGGAAAGACATCTCAAGACTTCTCCATTCCTTGAGGCAATGATACTCTGGGAATCTTTCAATATTCTCTAGCATGGTACATTGTGTTCCTCTATTCTTATAATTGCCTGCATTCCTCAACTAATCCAAAAGTCAACTCACCAAAGGTTCTTCCTTCAGATAGGAAAAGATTGCATGATAATATGTGGCAATTCACATCTGGGCTTAGGAAGGATACATGCAGGCTTGCAAAATTTTTCCCCTAAAAGATTTTTTCAATTATATTTTAATTTTTTTTTAATTGCAACATAAAAAAATAAACATGCAAACTGCACAGAGCCCAATCTTATACCACATTTTATGAATTCATCTCTTGTCTTCTTCCAGTTGCCCTATATAGCTCCTCATTGGTTGAATCCAACAGCCAACAGGAGGCCTGAGACACTGAAAGATAATTCATCTAAAAAAAACTCTGTTTTATGTATAAATAGACAATCTAGGGCTGGGGTTGTGGATCAGCGGTAGAGTGCTCACTTGGCATGTGTAAGGCCCTGGGGTCAATCCTCAGCACCACATAAGAATAAATAAATAAAATGGAGGCATTGTGTCCATCTACAACTAAAAAATAAATAAATAATTTTTTTAAATAGAAAATCTAGTTAGCAAATCCTGATTTTCAAAAATATGAATGTAGAGGAAATAAAGGGCTCATGGAAACATTTTAAATTGTAGGGAAGAAAGATGAAGTAAAGTAGCATATTATTCTAAAAGGCAAGAAAGAATGTATTATGGAGGAAGATTAACCGTAGTAAACAGTAAACAGAAAAAAAAAATAGAACACAAATGTTTCACACCCTGAGAAATAAAATACATCAAAAGTGAAATCCCAAGGGACTATAATGGGAATTAGAAGAGCTAAGAGAATGGTCCATACCTTTAATCCCAGTGGCTCAGGAGGCTGAGGTAAGAGGATCACTAGTTCCTCAGTGAGGCCCTAAGCAACTTAGTAAGACCCTGTCTCAAAATAAAAAACAAAAAGGGCTGGGGGTGTGACTCAGTGGTCAAGCACCCCTGGGTTCAATCCCCAGTACAAAATAAGAAGAGGAGGAGGAGGAGGAAGAGGAGGAAGAGGAGGAGGAAGTACTAAGAGAAGATATTAAGAGGGAAAAAGCATACCACTGCAGTAATAATAAATGGATTAGAAATAAGAAATGATAAGAAATAGGTAGCAGAAAACAGGGGAATGGATGACAAGTTTTTAAAAAACCACACCAAATATAAAGGTAAAGGAGATTAGACAGGAGATGAAAAGATGGGTAGATTAGACAGGTATTAGACAACTGGTATGGGTGAAAATCTGATTTAGAGAAACCTAGGTCTCTGACGAAGAGTTTAGAACTAGTAAAACTCAAAAAAAAAAAATCAAAATATGGCAATTGCTATATGTCCCACAATATCTGTTCTGTCCTTTCACAATAATAACATTTTATTGGGCACTTGGTTAACAAGCTAGGCTTTATTCTCAGCCTTCCTTCTAATTAGGTGTGGCCTTTTGACTAAGTTCTAGGCAATGAAATGTGGGCAGGAATGATTGTGGGTCACTCTAGAGTTCTTCCCTTAGAAGGATTATATCTGTGCTTCCACAGACCTTTCCCCCACTTCACAGTGGCTGGTGATAAGGTTGCCAGGTTTAACAAATAAAAATAAAGAGGCCCACTTAGACTTAAATTTTAGATAAATAACAAATCTGTAAGTGTATGTCTTTCAACAAATAAATTTTTAGTGTAAGTCTTGTGCAATAATTTAGACATACTGAATTTATTTGTTGTTTACCTAACATTCAAATTGAACTGGATATCCCATATTTCATCTGGGAATCCTACTACCAATAGCGAGAACTGGAACATCTGCTTTTGACCGGAAATGAAAGCTCTCTGTCAAAGAAAATAGAACTATCACAACAGACCTGACCTGTCCACTTCTGATTGTTCCTTGAAAAGGATGTAACTTTCTACATAGCCAGATTTTTACATAAGTACGATAGTATTTTTAAAGTCTCTTTGGTACAGGAGCTTAGCCTTTGTCCTAATTGAACGTGAAGACTTTCTTGCAATTTCAAGGTTAAGTGGATTATTTAATAATTCATGATTCAAGAATTACTAAAAGGGCCAGACACAGGAGTGCATTCCTGTAATCCCAGTGGCTCAGGAGGCTGAGACAGGAGGATTGCAAGCTCAAAGCCAGACTCAGAAAACCGAGGTGCTGAGCAACTCAATGAGGCCCTGTCTCTAAATAAAATACAAAATAGGGCTGGGGATGTGGCTCAGTGGTCAAGTGACTCTGAGTTCAATCTTCAGACTGCCCTCCCCCTACAAAAAAAAAATAGTATTTGAGGGAAATTATTAAATGAAGTGTAAGAAAAGGATTCCTACAAGCAAATCAGTCACCTAAAACAGGGGTTGGCAAACTATGGCACACAGACCAAATCTGGTCTGCCATTTGTTTTTGTAAATAAAGTTGTATGGGGAGCCAGCCACACTCGCTCTTTTATGTGTTGTTTACTGCTGCATTAGTACCACAGTAGCAGAGTTGAGTACTTGCTACTGAAAACCACATGGCCTGTATTTTCTATCTGGCCCTTTACAAAAGAAGTTTGCCAACCCCTGACCCGAAAGAAAAACAGTACTGACCTCAGAATTCTTCTCAACATTAATTGATACGAAAAGTTTGGAAGGAAAAAAAAAATGTGGCTTAAAAAATCAAAACCTTGTGGTCATTCATATTTAAAAGTAGCTGAGAGACATTTTCAAATATGTAAAGGTTCAGGAAATACATCACTGTTCTCCAAATGATGGTATGATCTACTAAAAGATGATTCTGAAGGACTGATAGTGAAATTAAAACAACTGTAATTATTATTGTGATGCCACAGAATATGAATGATATAAAATCTTGAGAGAAAAACACAATGAAAAGTAGAAAAGTACTAAGATAAAAGTAGGAACATAAATTGAGTGGTGGGAGTGAAGTAAAGGTAGGAAAATGTTAATTTCTCTAATTTATTCATTGGCTATAGGGGATTTTGGGAAAATGTTCTTAAACTGTTCAAGCTGTCTTAAGTAATGGTTGAGTGATGAAATAATTAGAAATCAAATTAAAAAGACAAGGCACAGACTCTCAGAAGATACAAATCTGGACATAAATCTTGATAGATTATGTACAAATGATATAATCTATCAAGATTTATATCCAGACTTTCTTAAGAGGTCCTGTAAACCACATGAATAAAATAGAAAAGCTAAATACAAAAGAGAAAATACACAGGACCACTAGATGTAATGAAAGATGTTCAGTATCACTGGAATTAGGATAATACAAATTAAAATGATAATAAGATCATTTTGAACCCGTTAGACTGGCAAAAATAAGTCATAAGATCGAATGTTGAAGTGTTTATACAAACAGAAGCTCTACACACTCCAAGTAGGAAATATAAATTTATAAAATCAGCATATGGCACTTATAGTTGTTCAAGCACCAAATTCTGAATTCTGTGCAACATCTGAAATGAATATTATCCCCATCAAAATATGCAGTAGGGATCTAAAACTTAAAATGTCCTAATCTACTCTTCCCACATTGAATGGCAATTTGTTCATCTGGTTGCTGAAAATCTAAAATTTTGAGGCAGCCTTGACCTCTCTTCTTCATCAGACAGCTGTCATCTCTAACATCAAATTAGATCCATAATCCTTCACCTCCACAGCTGTCACTTAAGTCCCAGCCAAGTCATCTATCACCTGGATTAAGATGACAGCCTTTAATAATTAGTCTTCTGGCTTCTGTCCTTCTCTTTACTAGTGTCTACTCTCAGCAGAATAGCCAGGGAAACCCTTTTAGAACCTTAATCAGATCATGTCACTTTGCTTACAATCCTCTAAATGGCTTCCCATTTCACTCAGACAAAAAGCCAAAATCTTACAATAGTTTACATTGGCCTATGTGTTCCACCTCCAGGCTACTCCTGTCAGCTTGCTGGTGTTCCTCTAACAGCTGGGCTAACTCCCACCACACCTAGTCCTACCACACCTACTGTTTGCAGCTGCTTTTCCTCCTGGCTAGAATAAGCATCCCCCAAGTATCCACCTGGGCCTCCTTCATTCAAGCTTTTGCTTAAAGCTCACTTTGTTAAACAAATCTCCCCTGATCACCCTACTTAAAATAGCAGTGCTTCTATCTTTACCCCCTCCAACCCAACAGCTCTCTCTTTCTCTCTCTCTACCTGAATTAACTTTCCATTGCTGAAACAAATACCTGAGGTAATCAACTTAAAGGGAGGAAATGGTTTATTTGGGCTTGGGCTTTCAGAGGTTTGAGTTGCCTCCTCCTTTTGCTTCTGGCCTGTGCTGACATATAGTACCACATGGCAGGAGTGTGTCTGTGGAGGCTGCTCACCTCATGACAGCAGGGAAGTGGAAAAGGGAGGAAGGGGTTGGGATCCCAATATCCTCCTCAAAAGCACACCCTGGTGATCTAACTTCCTTCCACGAAATCCTATCTCTAAAAGGTTTCACTGCCTTCCACCAGCACCACAGGCTGGAAACCAAGGCTTTAGCACATGGGCCCATGGGGTACATTTAAGATCCAAACCATAAAACCACCCTTTATGCTTTAATTTTTCAAAACAGTATTGCTACTTGGTGTTTACATTTATTTTTATTGTTCATCTTCCCAATCTAGATGTAATCCTCAGAAGAACAGGAAATAAGTCTCTTATTTATTGTTATACCCCCAGTTCTTAGAATAGATCCTGACATATACTACATACCCAATAAATCATATGTTGAAAAGTGAATGAAAAATCACTTTGGAAAGCACATGTAAGTTTGGACCTTAAATGTCCCCCATAGGCCCAGATGTTAAAATACAGTAGCTAGAAAAGTTGAGGATTCCCATATCCTACTATAAAAAAATTCTACTTCTGACTCTCCATCCAGAAAAATTGTCCTGTCTATATATACAACTACATGTGTATAAAGTAGCCCCTTCTAAAAAAGAAGAAATAACCTGTTCTTCTATAAGTAAATGGATAAAATATGCTTTTTTAGGCAGTATGAATTTATTTAACAGTTAAAATGAATGAATATATCAATTTTTTATATTGAAGGAGAAGTTTATTATTCAGTACATTTCAGTGCATTTGCAGATGGTGAAACTGACTTTGGTTATTCAGGATGCAAAACTCAGGGGGAAAACTATACTGGTGTATTTAGTGCTATCCAAAATGGAATCTTCATTATGTTTACCCAAATAAACAATTACAAAATCAACAGTCCAGAAATAAACAAACTGTCTAAAAATATATCTACCTCCATGTCATATATATAATTACTTCTATGAATATTTTGTGTGTGCTATGAGTCCCAGCTTTCAAGTATGTTGTCATTAACTTATCATTTTTGCTTGTACAATGACTGGTAAGAATTTGCAGTTATCCAGAAGGCAGAGCAATAAATAAATATTTCCAACACTCATGGTTCGGAGTAGGCATGGGGGGAATGGGTAAATGTAGATTAAGCCTGAGAGGTGCTCGGCGCTATGAGATGTATATATGTTATGCTTTGTTGTTTTTTTGTTTTTTTTTTTGTTTCCAGTGCTGGGGATTGAACCCAGGGCTTCACACTTGCTAGGCTTGTGCTCTACAGGAATATATAAAAAGAATGATCCTGAGTAAAAAAACAAAGTGAGAGCAACTTGATAATGTATATGTGTCCATACATGTGAGATATATATATATATATATATATATATATATATATATATATATATCTCACATGTATATATATATATATATATATATATATATACATTTTTAAAAGTACAAAAATCACAGAATGGGATGGGGGCTGAGGTTATAGCTCAGAGATGGAGCACTTGCCTGACATGTGTGCAGCACTGGGCTCAATTCTCAGCACCTCATAAAAATAAATGGATAAAATAACGGTCCATCAACAACTAAAAAATACATATATTAAAAAAAAAATTACAGAATGATTCACATTACCTTCAGAAGGGAGGAAGGAAGCAAAGTAAAGAGAATGCGAAGGTGAGACTAGAGCTCTAACACTTTAGGTTTTGTTTTGTTTTTTTAAATTAAAAGTTCTGAGGACATGTACATATTTAACAACTTGCATATGATATGTTTTACCCATAACATATGATTATATACTACAGTCTCTCTATTCCACAACACAAACTAAAACCAGAAACTGGTAATAGCATTTGTCTTTAGGGCATGGAACTGGGAATAGAAAAGAGAAGGGAAGAGGTACCGTGATTAGCATTTGGAATTTTTGTTTATCTGTTTATGAGAAAGCATTGTTTCTATTTTATAAGGACAAGTTTAAAATGGTTTTCTTCAGTCCTTGTTTTGTCAGATCAAGTAGGCAGAAAAATAAAAATACTGAAGACATAAAGGACATAGTCAACAAGTTTAAATTAATAACCTACTAGACTCTCCTGTACAAAATAAAGAACTAGTTTCTTTCTAGGCCTCCATGAAACCATTGTAAGAATAAACAATATATCAAGCCATATGAAGACTTTAATAAATTCTAAAATGTAAAAGTTACATAACATTTTTTGCCATATACAACCAGTAGATAAAAGTAAATGCAAAGCTCCAACTCCTAAACAACTCTCACATTATTATTTTGATTGAAACCAAAATGTCAAAATATTAACAAAAGGCCAGATATGGTGGCACACACCTGTAATCCCAGTGGCTTGGGAGGCTGAGGAAGAAGGATCACAAGTTCAAAGCCAGCCTGAGCAACTAAGCAAGCCTCTAAGCAACTTAGCAAGACCATATCTCAAAATTAAAAAAAAAAAAAAAATTAAAGAGGGACTAGGGATGTGACTTAGTAGTTAAGCACCCCTGGGCTCAATCCCTGTTACCATAAAAATTAACAAAAGGAAGTTGAGAATGGTAGTTAACAAAGCTTGATGATAGTGATCAAAGCCATACACATAAGAAAACTCAGAACCTCATACCTTTTCATTATCAAGAAAGAAAAATAAACAAATTATTTTTTAACAATCAAGAAATTAGAATTAAAAAGTCAAACCTACTGAAAGCAGAAAGAAGGAATTAAAAGAACTAAAAATGCCAAAGCAAATAATTGGAAAGCAAAAGGCAGAAAAATATAAATAAGTATTTTATAAAAAAAGCAATAACAGATCGTTGAAATATTAAATAAGAAAAAATGGAATACAACACCAATATGTGAAAATAAGAATGAGAAATAAAAATGAAAACCACAGATACAAAGGAAAAATAAAAGAAGTCAAAGCAAATCAGTACTTGATATGTTAGGCCTCCCATGTCTGTGCATTTTACATCCCTAGATTCAACTGACTGGGTTGAAAAAAATCTCATCATTATGGATGTGTAGTATGTAGTGAGGCCTACGACGGCTACATCTGAATAAAACAGGTACAGACTTTCTTTTCTTGTCATTAGCCCCTAAACAACACAGTATAACAGTTTACCATTAAGGTATTATAAGTAACCTGGGGATGATTTAACATATACTGGAAACTGTATGTAGGCAATGTACAAATCAGACACTATTTATATGAGATTTGAGCTTCCATGGATTTTGGTGTCTACAGAAGTTGGGGTGTGGGAGGGGAGCTGTCCTGGAACTAATCCCTCTGCCGATAACAAGGGATAACTATAGATGTTTATATATCTGAAAATCAGGAAGACATAACTCTCAAAAGTCGACTCAGAACAAAGCATGCTTAAAGAAACCAACCACAGTGGAGGAAAACTAGGGAATTTCTTGAAGAATTACCTTTCAGAGAGTATCATACCAAGAGACTTGCTGGGAGAAAGAAATTTTTTCCCACCAGATCTTTAATTTTTATGCAACTTAAAAATGGTCCTGGGGCCTAGTTAAAGAAAAGCTTCCAAAACACTTTAAAAAAAAAAAACCTGGATGATAAATATATGATTAAAAAAAGAAAATTGGGAGACAATTTCACACGTGAATATTGATTTAAATTTTTTTTTTTCTTTTTAGAGACACAGATGACAGATGCACTGGGAAAAGTAGATACATAAACAAAAGAGAATGGGACCATTTTGAGAGTGGAAAAGCTTTTGGGGGAAAGAAATGAGTAAATGTGCAAGGGAGAATACAGCCCATCTCCAGAAGGAGAAACAGCCTGAGTTTAAATCTTAAATAAAACACTAGTATTAAATACAAATAATATATTAAATGTACCATGACAGGGGATTATGCATTTTCAGATGCAATTTTGTACAATAATAAATCTCTCCTGATTTTAACATATCCAAATAGATAATAGTTAAATCATTCAGTACTCACTCCAATAAAATTCTTTATACTTTTCTTCTCTTATTCCTCTCACTAAGTACAATAAGAAATCTAGACATTACATATAGAGCAAACATAAGAAGTATCAGAAAGAAGTAGAAAAGGAGGAAACTTAGCTAGGAGTCACAAAGTGGCATGTCCCCTGGGGTTTCTTTTTGCCTCATCTATCTCACACTAGGAGCTGAAGAAACTGGCACCCGGAGTGGGCGCAGACACAGAAAGCCCTATCAGAAACCTACTCTTTCTAGCCAATGGATGGGGGAGATACAGTCAAGCAACAAGGAAATTCTTTAAATAATAAATACTCCAGTGAGACACCAGAGAAAACACTGTGGCCATGCCACCTGCAACCAAAACTCCATGCTCATCAAACTGTATTAGTGGCCCTCATCCTCTGCCTCTAACAGTATCAGTGGGAACTGTTTGAAAGAAGCTTGGAACTCAACTCCTACTTTGCAGTAATAAGTTGCTCCCATCTCCCCCCAACCCCAGGTGATGTATGAGGAGCCTAATATAGAGTCAGGACTTTGACTACTGCCCACTGGTAACAAGGCCACCCCAACACAGTGGCAATCACATTGGGAGAAACAGCAAGGCACACTTACCAGCCAGAGGCATAGAAGTGGAGGCCCAGTGTAGACACAGAACCTCCCTAACCCCATCAATAATGGGTCCTGGAGATCAACAGAGGCTGAAGGAGAAACCTAGACTTCTACACCCACATCTATGGCAGTAAGGCATTGGCAACATTGCTTCCTCTACAGGATGATATCAAATAAAGCCAGCTAATGCAGAAGGTGTAAGTAAGATCCAGATTTCAACTGAAAACCACTCATCCTAACAAAAACCAGGAAGCACTCAAACTAATCCATGAAAGATAATATGGATAGGTGGCAAGGACAAGATGACAGAGATGTTAGAATTATCTGACAAAGACTTTAGAGCAGCCATCATAAAAAGAAAAATGATTTGGTGAGCAATTACAAACATGTGCAAGACAAGAAAATAAAGCAAAAGTTAGAAATATTGAAAAAGTTGGAGAAGAAATCCAATATTATAACAGATAAATTATGTAACTAGAATAGCTAATGGAAACAACTGGCAAACTATTAGTAATCAAGGAGTTCAGATAGGAAGCCAGTCATAAAATAAATATTCAAAGATATCATTATTTCAGACTATCAAAAACGGACAGTTTAAATTTATATCAGTAGAGGATTGATTAAATAAAATGTGGTTGCAGAATGTAGCACCCAGCATGGCCATACAACATAGTATCAAGGATGGTTAATAGTTTCAAGATTTTCAGAAGCAATCAGCTGCAAATTGAAGAGGAACTGAGTACAAAAGCTAGAAGTCATGGAGAAAAACAAAAGATAGAAGAAACATATGGTTGCACAATTTGAGAACAAGCATGAACTTGAGTTTTTGTGTGTGTTGCCTGGACTTGAACCCAGCACCTGGGTGCAAAGCAAGTGCTCTACCCCTGAGCTAATCCCCAGCCCCTCTAACATGTTGTTTCTTTTCTTTTCTTTCCTTTCCTTTCCTTTCCTTTCCTTTCCTTTCCTTTCCTTTTCTTTTCTTTTCTTTTCTTTTCTTTTGGTACTGGGGATTGAACTTGGGGCACTAGACCAGTGAGCCACATCCCCAGCTCTATTATGTATTTTATTTAGAGACAAGGTCTCACTGAATTTTTTAGCACATCGTTTTTGCTGAGGCTGGCTTTGAACTCACAAGCCTCCTGCCTCAGCCTCCTAAATTGCTGGGATTACAGGCAAGCGCCATCATGACCTGCTAACATGTTTCTCTTTTTCTCAGTATGTACTATTTATAGGAAGGAGTCTAAATCTTGAAGAGGGTGGTGGATATGAATATTCTTGGGGAAGAGGGCAAAATCATAAGTTACATCAACATGGATATACTTTTTGATGGGAGGTTTATGATGTATATGTTCCTAGCACGAGGTAACTGCTCTTTTCATTTTCACCAGCATTTTCTTTAACCAGAAGACAGGCATTGTGCAAGGAGCCCATCCGTGGCCTACTGAGCTCAGCAACACTGAAACCAGATGAGCATGTTCCTGCTCACTAACTTTGCAGCACATCTAGGGTGGATTTGTGCTTCACCCAAATCACGACTTGCTACATGTCAGAGACCTCCTGTTTGTTCAGGGGAGTTCACACAGTGAAATCTAATTTACGAATTTCAGATTGAGTTCTCTTCTGGGTGTGATGTCACAGGCCTGTAGTTCCAGCTACTCAGGAGGCTGAGGCAGGAGGATAACTTGAGCCCAGGAATTCAGAACCAGTCTGTGCAACCCAGAGACCCCCATCTCAAAATAAAATAAGGCTATTTAATCACCCAAAGAGGATCTTAGAACCCTGGTGTAAAGTCTGATTTACAATTCAAATTACATTTTTGAAAAGGTCAACTCATTGGGCTAGGAATTGAATTGATAGAAATGATAAATTAAGTAACACCTAAATTTGATCACACGTATAGAACTTTGTGCTTCTCAACTAAGGCAGCACATTCCAAACTTCTGGGATTTTAAAAGGCTCCTGATGCTCAGGTTACCAGTCTCAGAGGGGTGGGGAGAGTTCAGGCATCAAAATGTAAAAAAATCTCTTCAGGTGATCCCATCCTTCTGTCGGGGCTAAAAACCATTTGCTGCAGAGGTAAGTTGTGGAAAAGGGACAGTTATATCAGAGACACCAGGGGAACTTGACACTTCTGAAAGTGTGAAAGATTGTACTTGCATGCTTCTATTCTTGAACAGAAGGCATTTTAGGAGTTCTTATTTAGTCCAGAAATGTGAGCTGTTCTGTTAGGACTTCATTAAGGCACGTGTGGGCGATGTCACCATGAGATGACCTTAGCCATCTGGCAGTGCAGCAGGAAGGTACTCTGGTTTTGTATAAAATTAAACAAATGGGGGGGGGCATGAGTCCGTGATAAAAACCCATCCAAATAGCTTTATTTTTCTTGAGTGATACAGGAGGGAATTCATCCTCTCCAAAGGGATTTCTTTCCTTCTTATTTCCATAGAAAATATCTCTAAAGTGAAGAATTGAATTGCAACTTTTATATTGTTTCATGGGTGTGTATTTACATAAAAACCTTAATAAAAACATAATGCTTAATTTATTTTCGTGGAGAAGAATCATAAATTCAATCAGTGGATATTTGAAGTCAATATTGAAGCACTATAAAAACTGAAACAACTTAAATATGTATGTAGGACTTGGCTGTTGCAGGACCAACTTGGCTGTTGTAGACCATTAGTTAGGTGGGCTGAGGGGGAAAATAGCCTCCATAATATGCTGTTACTGTCATGAACTTGAAGTGGTGTTTTGAAGTAACCCTACAGAACCTGATTCTCCCTAAAAATCTGTATCTGCAATTTTGTCAGCTGCCAGGAGACAAACAACCCTGCCTAAACAACGTGCTATGGTAGCCTACACAGCGTAGCATGTCCAGATGTAGTTAATAAATCTCAGATTATTTTGCAAGCATTCTTTTTAAGTATAAATAGAATTCTTGATTATAACAATGGATTAAAATGGTTATAATCGAAACTTATCCTCACCCACATTAGGATGCCTCCTAGCAAAGAAGAGGAGGAAGGAGAAAGAAGAAGAGGAAAAGGAGAAGGAGGAGGAGGAGGAGAGAAGATAACAAGCATTGGCAAGGATGTGGAGAAATTGGAACACTTGTGCTCTATTGGTAGAAATGTAAATTGGTGCAGCTACCAGGAAAAACAGTAGAGTGGTCCCTCAAAAAATTAAAATAGAATTACCATTTTATCTAGCAATACCAATCCTGGATAGATACCCAAAAGAATTGAAAGCAAGGACTTGAACAGACATTTGAACACCCGTGTTCAGAGAAGCATTATTTGCAGTAGCCAAGAGGTGAAGTTATCTATCAATGGGTTAATAGCTACAAAAAAAAATTGAGATACACATATACACACTCAGGAATATTAATCTTTTTTATGTGAAATTTTATTTTATTTTTTTTATTGGTTGTTCAAAACATTACAAAGCTCATGACATATCATCTTCCATACATTTGATTCAAGTGGGTTATGAACTCCCATTTTTTACCTCAAATACAAGTTGCAGAATCACATTGGTTACATATCCACATTTTTACATAATACCATATTAATGACTCTTATATTCTGCTACCTTTCCTATCCCCTACTATCCCCCCTCCCCTTCCCTCTCATCTTCCCTCTCTACCCCATCTGCTGTTGTTTAATTCTCTCCCTTGTTTTTTTTCCCCCTTTGCCCTCACAAACTCTTATATGTAATTTTGTGTGACATTGAGGGTCTCCTTCCATTTCCATACAGGTTCCCTCTCTCTCCCTTTCTCCCACCCCACTCGTCTCTGTTTAACATTAATCTTTTCCTCATGCTCTTCTTCCCTGTTCTGATCTTAGCTGCTCTCTTTATATCAAAGAAGACATTTGGCATTTGTTTTTTAAGGATTGGCTAGCTTCGCTTAGCATTATCTGCTCTAATGCCATCCATTTCCCTGCAAAATCCATGATTTTGTCGTTTTATAGTGCTGCGTAATACTCCATTGTGTATAAATGCCACAGTTTTTTAATCCATTCATCTATTGAAGGGCATCTTGGTTGATTCCAAAGTCTAGCTATTGTGAATTGTGCTGCTATGATCATTGATGTGGCAGTATCCCTATAGTATGCTCTTTTAAGGTCCTCAGGGAATAGACCGAGAAGGGCGATAGCTGGGTCAAATGGTGGTTCCATTCCCAGCTTTCCTAGGAATCTCCATACTGCTTTCCATATTGGCTGCACCAATTTGCAGTCCCACAGCAATGTACAAGTGTACCCTTTTCCCCACATCCTCGCCAGCACTTATTGCTACTTGACTTCATAATGGCTGCCAATCTTACTGGAGTGAGAGGAATATTAATCTTAAAAGGAGAGGGAATTCTGACATGCTAGAATATAGGCGAACTTTGAAAACATTACATTAAGTGAAATAAGCCGGTCACAAAAGGACAAATGCTATTATGATTTCACTTACAAGGTTACCAGAGTAATACAATTCATAGAGACAAAAAGTAGAATGGTTATGGCCAGGGAATGGAGGGTTGTGGGTAGAAGTGGCAAGTCATTGTTTCATGGGTACCAAGTTTCAGTTTTGCAAGGTGAAAAGTTATGGAGATGGATGGTGATAATTGTTGCATGACAATGTGAATATACATAATGCCACTGAATCATATACCTAAAATGGTAAAAACAGTGGTATATGTATTTTACCGAAATAAAAAATTACAAATTATAGCTTTAAAAGAAAATTACTTTATTAGGTCCAAGTCGATTCCCTTTTTTTTTATTAAATTCCAACAATTATTGTTACTTACAGAAATCATTTCTCTTAAGATTTAATCTCATACCAGTAGTGTTTAAGAAAGACAACTTGGCTTAACATGACAACTTGCAGTTTCCATAGGGCTCTGTCTTCTCTTGTCTGCTTTTATCAAACTAAAATATCCTATTCCCCCTAATAAATGTGATTTGGCCAGCACCTATGGTGTCTTGACATTTGAGGATCCAGAGTGACTGATGTGGAACTATTAGTGATGCTTTTCTCTATGAACTGCTTGATTTGATCCTATTTTGTTGATTTGCAAGAACTCTTTGCATACAAATAATAGCAATTTTTATTATTTTTTCCTCAAACTTTTTCTCATATCGTTTGTTCTTTTATTTATTTATTTATTTTTTGGTAATAGATTGAATGTATAAAAATGTTGAATATATGTGAACAAAACTATCAATGACCAGCACTATAGGTTTTTATCTTTGGTGCCATTCATAGAAGTCATTTTCCTACATCAAAGATTATATACATCATAATTTGCATTTTCTCCTTGTGTTTTTATAGGTTCTTATATTTTAATCTTTCATTTGTCTGAAATTAATTTTTATGAATTCTAATTTTATTCTCTCCAAATATTTAGCTACATTAAACAAATTTTATTGAGTAGACTATTTCTATTGTTTTTTTTCCCCTAATCACAATGTTATATATTTTGGTTTTCTTCTTCTCTTTTTACTTGATTCATAATTCCAGTGGTAGGGGATGACTTTCCCTTGCTTCCATCTTTAAAATTTGTTGTTGTGGTGGTGGTGGTAGAGTCAGGAATTGCCAAACACTGTGCTAGGCAAGTGTTCTACTTTTAGCTACTCCCCTAGCCCTCTTTTTGTCTTATTTTGAGACAGGGTCTTGCTAAGTTGCTCAAGTTGGCCTCCAATTTGTAATTCTCTTACTTTGGCCTACTGTATAGTTGAAATTACAGGCTTGTGCCACCAATTTTAAACAAAATTCATACGGAAGCATTTCTCTGATAAATGTACACTTTTGGCTTCAGATTCTTTCATCTTGAAACTATACTTCTAGTCTTAATTTACTAGACTTTTGCTTTTATTCTTTTTAATTGATTCTATTTTGTTGTTAATTAGAAATGGTGTTGAATTTGTGTAGTTAACTAGATTTTGAAAAGAATCAACTCTCAAAATTGTGTACCAATGTCATTGTTTTATTCTCTCCTTATTTAGAATTTTATATTAATTAGTAACCTCTTCATACCTCCCTGCAGTTTTAGGGGTATTTTATTGCATCTAGAATTCAATGTTTAAATCATTTACTTTTTTTAAATCATTATTTAAAAACAATTTAAGGCTATATCTACTGATGTAAGAATAGTTTAGTTCTCATTCCATAAATTCAAGGGGTAAAATATTCATTGTTGATAATTTTATGAATAATTTATAATTATAAGAAAAGTTTCTTCTCTTTTGCTTCAGAATTATTTGGAAAAAGTTTTTTTTTAATTGATAAGTAATATTTAAAAGATTCTTTTAAAATAAATCTCGTGGTCAAATATTACTGTTATTTTTTTTTAATTTCTTGAAAATTATTTTGTAGCCTAAAATACACTTCATAGTTTGGAAAGTTCATGCATTTGAGATGAATATAGAATCATCAGCATATAAATTTTCCTATATCTGTTAAAGTAAGTTCATTGGGTGTTATAACTTTTTTCTATTTTTTATGTATTTTTAATTTTTTTATCTGGTAGATATGACGAGACTGAAAATGTATACAATTTTGCCTTAAGCGTTATTGGTAAGGTCTTTTTTGCTTTATATTGTGCTATAAAGCTTTATAATCTTATGTCTTAAACTTGGATAGTAACTTCATTAATATTAATTATTCTATATAGTTGTTTTAATTTGCATGATATTTATTTTATTTTTCTGCTCCCTTTTGTTTTTGTTTATTCATGTTAGTTTTTTGTATTTATTCGTATTAGTTGCTTCCATTCCTTTATTTTTAATTTTTTGTCTTACTTTACTTTAGCAACGTTTGTTGTGCGTAACAAACAGCTAGATTTTCTACTTAACCCAATATGAGAGTCTCTTTTAACTGGAGTTCTTAAATCCCTAAAGACTTAGTGTAATTACTGAACTATTTAATTACATTTTTTCATCTTATTTTATGCTATTAATTAAAAGATTATAACTGGGGCTAGGGTCGTGGCTCAGTGGTAGAGCACTTGCCTTGCATGTGTGAGGCACTGGGTTCAATCCCTAGCACCACATACATAAGTAAATAAAGGTATTATGTCCATCTACAATTAAAAAAATCTTTTTAAAAAACATTATAAATGACAAATAAAGAATAATGTATGTTTATGGTACACCACAGAATGACTGTAGGATGTTCAGATCAAGTTGATCCACTTCCTCACCATCCGTTCATTTCCCCATAATAAGAACTCCCCAAATCCTTTCTCCTAGCCACCTCTGAGTATACAGAACATTGTTATCAATTACAGTCACCATGCTGTATAATTGCTGTGTTGAACTTACCTCTAACTGAAATTTTATATCCTTTGACTAACATCTACCCAATTCCTCTGCCACTCCATCAGGTCCTGGTAACCACCAATTCTACTCTCCACTTCTATGAGTTTGATTGCTGTTGTTGTTAATTTTTTTTAATTGTTTTTAAGATTCCATATATAAGTTAATTCAAGTGGTATCTGTCTTTCTGTGCCTGGCTTATTTCACTTGACGTTATAGTCTCCGGTTCCAACCATGTTGCTATCAATTACAGAATTTTATCCTTTTTGTGGCAGAATGCTGTTCCATTTTGTATGTATATTACATTTTCTTTGTCAGTTCATTTATTGGTGGACATATAGGTTGATTTCATATCTTTGATATTGTGAACAAGACTGTAATGAACAAGAGAAGGCAGATATCTCTTTGACATAATTGTATTTTTCCCTTTGAATATGTTCCCAATAGTGGGATTGTTGGATCACACTATCCTCATCCTTGCTGAACACTTGGGCTTCATCTTTTTGATGATAGCCATTCTAACAGGTATGAGATAATATCTCATTGTGTTCGTAATTAGCATTTCCTGATGATTAGTGACTTAAAAAATTAGTTGTAGATGGACACAATACCTTTATTTTATATATTTATTTTTATGTGGTGCTAAGGATTGAACTCAGTGCCTCACACAGGTGAGGCAAGCACTCTACCACTGAGCCACAACCCCAGCCCCCATGATTTAGTGATATTGAACAATTTTTCCTTTACCTGATGGCCATTTTTATGTATTTTTTTGAGAAATGCCTATTTATATCCTATGGCTAGATTTTAAGAGTTATTTATTTTTTTTCTTTTTTTGGGGGGGGTATCAGGGATTGAACGCAAGGACACTCAATCACTGAGCCTCTTCCCCAGCACTTTTTGGTATTTTATTTAGAGACAGGGTCTCACTGAGTTGTTCTTAACACATCACTTTTGCAGAGGCTGGCTTTGAAATCATCATACTCCTGCCTCACCTTCCAAGCAGCTGGGATTACAGGCATGCACCACTCTCTGGGTGAATTATTTCTTCTTGTTCTTGCTCTTCACCTCCATCTCCCATTTTCTCAACACCTTTCCATATTTTTACATTGGTGGGACAGCATGTGTACAATCCTTAGCAAAGTCCTCAAGTTAGAATAAGGTCCCATCAATGATGGCCACTTTCATTATCACTTTTACTCTTCATAAAGCAGGGGTAGCAATCCAGACACTGACTGGGCAGAATGGAGGTCTCAGGAAAACTGGAGGTAGTACACTACAGGTGTAGACCCCATGTGTGACCTTCCAAAGGCAGAGGGTGAGGACTGGAGCAATCCCAGGTCGGTTCTGCAGGGAAACAGAACCAGTGGGATGTGATCTACCTCTAGATGGATTTATCCTCAGGTAGTGGCACATGTAATTATGGAAACTAAGTTTCCAGGTCTCTAGTCAGCAAAGTAAAGAACCAGGAGATCCAAGGGTGTAGATCCACGCCCAAGGCCAGAAGGCTTGAGACCCCAGAAAAGCTGATGTTCCAGTTCCAGTCTGAAGGCAGGACAAAACTGGTGCCTCAGCTCAAATACAGCCAGGCAGGAGAGCTCCCTCTGACCCCGCCTCTCTGTTTCATTCAAGCTTTCAGGGATTGGACCCACCCACACTGGGGAGGGCAGTCTGCTTCCCCCACTCTACCCAGTCAGAAGTTCATCTCATCCAGGAACACCCTCACAGACACCCACAAGAACCTCTGACCATGTCTGTGTCCCTCCTGGGCCAGTCAAATGCCTACTGAAAATCAACCATCACAGGTACCTGGTGACTAGAGTAATTTTTCCTGCACTTCATAGTTTCAAAGTCCAAGGAGTGATATGAGAACCTCAGTAACTGAAAACACCCCCAAACTGCCCACTAGACATTTTAATCTGTTCTCTAACACACAGATCCAGGAAGGGAACTCAATCTTCCCCTGAGTATGCAGAGTAGAGCCCTGGCAGCCCACTCTAGCTGTTGACAAAAAGCATGCCTAAATCTCAGTTTACTCAGCAATGAGCAAGAGGGACTGGGGATATGGTCAGTGGTAGAGCATTTGCCTAGCAAACATGGGGCCCTGGGTTCAATTCTTAGCAACACACACACACACACACACACACACACACACAGAGTCTAGAGGGAAAGAATGATCTCCCCACAGTTCTCAAGAATTTCAGGAATCCTCAACAGAATGCAGGAAGATGGTATCTCAATGAATCAGAGCAGAAAGACAAAGATAAAGATAAAAAGAGCACAAAGTGAGATTATTTTTTAACAAAAGGATGATTTGAAAAATCAAAATGGTTAAGACACAAACACAAAACTATAAAACTGAGTCAGGTGTGGTGACATACACCTGTAATCCCAGTGACTCGGAAGGCTAAGGCAGGAGGATCAAAAGTTCAAAGCAAGCCTCAGCAATTTAGTGAGGCCCTAAGCAACTTAGTGAGACTCTGTCTCTAAATTAAAAAATAAAAGTGGGGGGCTGGGGATGTGGCTCATTGGTTAAGTGCCCCTGGATTCAATCCCCAGTACCAAAAAAAGAAAAGAAAAGAAAAAGAAAAAGAAAACAAGGAATCAAGGAACAAGAAAATATAATGTCCAGGTTCTCTGCCCTAAGTCATTATTGTTATTCAGAATTGCTCAGGCTTCCTAGTCATGAAATAAGACAAGAAAAGAAATAGACACTAATATCAGAAAGGAGAAACAAGCAAAGCAACACAAGCTAATAAGAGGTTCAATAAGTTCTATATTGAGTACATAGCTAATACTGATCACTTCCCTGTGTGTCAGGAAACAGTTTGGCTATGTATAGGCAAAATTTCCAATCTCAAATCACTGTATGTTATAAAACACCAAAGAATAAACTCAATGAGAAACAGGTAGGCATAACGTGAGATCATCATTAAGGGTTAGTACACCTGTTCACCTGATAAAAGAAGACAGATAGCTGAAGAGAAAATCTTTTGCCACCTCCTGATGGCAACAATTATGACACCACATTGCAAAGGACAGAGCAGAAGGAAGAGAGAAGAGCTGGGACCCTTTTGGTAACCAGTAGTCACCAGTTCATGCCTTTTCATCCTATCCAGCAGGGAAGGCAGGGAGGGAACCCAGGAGAGAGTCAGTTTCTTGATCAGTCAGTCTGGTTGATCCTGCTGTATGATCTGCAAGGATTTCCCTTCTTCAGTGGTCTCAGTGGGCACACCAAGAGCTTTGTTATAGAGTCTTTACTTTCTAAGCACCAAGACTCAAACACAATATGGATTTTCACATTGCATTAAATAATTCAATGTCTTAATATATCAATTCCATAACTTTATAATTTTGCATATATTCCATAGAATATAATTTATACTTCTTGTAGATGGTATAAATTATATTCTATGGAATAGATTCCTATATTAACTCTCAGGATGCTCCATTGATATCTTTTGGAGAAGTTAAGGGATCATATTTTTAAAAATTTTCTCTGGGTCGGATGAGGTGTGCTTGCCTATAATCCCAGCAGCTCAGGAGGCTGAGGCAGTAGGATCTCCAGTTCAAAGCCAGTCTCAGCAAAAGCAAGGTGCTAAGCAACTCATTGAGACTCCGTCTCTAAATAAAATACAAAATAAGTCTGAGGATGTGGCTCAGTGGTTGAATACCCCTGAATTCAATCCTCAGTAACCCCTGCCCCCAATTTTTTTATCTGTTCATTTTTTTCAAACAAATTTGTTTATGTAGCAGAGAAGGAATTTAGAGTTCCAGCAGTGGCTTTAGAATAAGCTATATTAATCTGCTTCTGTATTTAGATTAGTTTTATGCAGTGTGCTTGTATTTGTATTAATATACTTCTATTTTTAAATCCTTTTTGTCCCAAAGGCTAGAATGTGTTCATTGCTGAATGTCAGCCTTAATGAATTATAACTTTAAAAGGGCTTTATATTCATAAAAATAATGCTATGCTTCCATTTAACCTTTCAGTTTATGCTTACAAGTCATTCTTATGATAAAGGGACATCTGAAATGACTAAAGGATTATGTTCTATGCCATCTGAATGTCACTCACTATTCTAAATAGCTTATAAAAACAAACGTCAGCATGCTTGCCAAAAATTAAGATCACAATAATTCCTTTCCCAATGAGTATAACTTATATAATCACTATGTGTTCTATTCATTTGATATATAACTGTGCTTGTGCCCTAAGCTGTGCTATTACATAACATTTTGGGTTAAATATTAAATGAAAATTAACTGATACCTATTGGATCCACCTGCCAGGACATGAAAATATAAACAATCAAGGACATGGGAACGAAAGGTATAAAATGCATGATGACATCAGAAAGACCCTACCCACTGCCCTGATAGCTTTTGGTCATGCTTTATATAATGGCTTCCTGCCTTTGAGAAATAACCAGGAATCTTCTCTCTCCAGTTTTACAACACTGAAGGTTTCCTGTCGCTGCTTTTCTGTTGTTGGCTCTTTCCCATTTCATTAATTTACTCTTAAGCTCTTCCTCCTTCTCATTAAAGAAGTCTACAATTCTTTTAAAATCAGCATGAATTAGGTACTCCAAGCATGACTATGTAACTGTATTAAATATAGTGTGGGTTTAGTATTCTATTGCAACAACAGCCAAGATTTTTCTTTGTTTTCCTTATTATTCACTTGGTATAATAGCTTGTTATTAAGAGATAAAAAGAAAACATAGTATCCTAAGTAAACACAACATTTGGCACCATCACTTATTTTTAGATTCAGATAGATCCTAACACCCAGATCTGAATATTTTTTGTTTTATTTAACAGGAATAGAAAAATTTTCTCCACAAACATCCATGTCTCTTGTATTAAGATAGCATTACATTTCTTTTTTTTTTTAATATTTATTTTTTAGTTCTCGGCGGACACAACATCTTTGTTGGTATGTTGTGCTGAGGATTGAACCCGGGCCACACGCATGCCAGGCAAGCGCGCTACCACTTGAGCCACATCCCCAGCCCCTACATTTCAAAATTGTTTTTGTGATGTATAATGTTAAAAGTTTTCCAAACAATGTAGAAGAACATAAAATAAATCTTGACCCTACCACCTATCATCCAGTCCCATTCTTATTTAGATTTTCCTGCAAAAATGCCTTTTCATAAGAGTATATGAATTATATATACACATGTATATCTACTTTCATCATGTATTCTATTTCTACTATTACTTTATATATCAGTGCACAAATATCTCTCCAATTCATTTGAACAAACACATAATATTTTATTTTGGATATATATATATATATATATTTAATTTATTTACTAATTCTATAGTATAGCCATCTAAACAAATATGCATTTCTTACGGAAATAGCTTTGAACACTTTAATGAAACTCATTTTAGGATTCTGCATTGTAGGGGCCGGGGTTGTGGCTCAGTGTAGTGCCCTTGTGTAGCATGTGTGAGGCACTGGGTTCTATTCTCAGCACTGCATACAAATAAATAAAATAAAGGTCCATCAACAACTAAATATATATATATAAAAGAATTCTGCATTGTATTTGTTGTAAAATGAATATGAAAAAATATATACTTCTCCCATAAATTGTAGATACCATTTAAGGCTTATACAATGACTGGGATGCGCTATAAAATGATCATTGTTACTAATGATTTTATTATCATTTTCTTGTCACTGATAAAATAACTTCTTTCATATTTATTCTTGAAGGATATATTTTACACTTTTAAAAATATGTAAATCTTTACATACAATTTAAAAAAATTTTTTTTAGTCTTCGGTGGACACAACATCTTTATTTTATTTTTATGTGGTGCTGAAGATCGAACTCAGCACCCCAAGCATGCCAGGCGGGCGCGTTGCCACTTGAGCCACATCCCCAACCCTTTTACATCCAATATTAATTTACTATGAACCTTAGAAGATTAAATATATCTTATATAAGTAAGCCTTGCTTATATCTTTGGTTTTGAGTAGAATAATCTGGTTTCAAAATCCTCTCTGTCTACTCATCTCTTTGCATTTCCTGAAATAATTAAAGGAGCTTAAAATTAGGCAGACAGTAAGTCCTGCACATTCTCAGAAATTCAGAGAATCTCAATCAGATCTGTTCATGATCCTGTGAGTTGTAGAAGCACTTGCATTTTCAGATTGAAAGAATTTATCAAGTATTTATCAAGCATGAAGAGACACTCGCCTGAACATAGGCTAACGACAGACAGGAAGCGTGAGGGCAAGGAAAAGCCCCATAAACCATATAGACACTCCCAAATTAAAAAGGCAAAACCACGTTGATATCAGTATTATTTTCTCTAACATTAAATATCAGAAGGAAAAGAAGCAAATTTTAAATTTTGGTAAAATTATGCTATCAATTTTATGAAATGCCCATGAATTCTGTTTGATAACTAAAAATTATCAAAGGTATTCATTGAAGTGCTTTGCACAGATTAACTCATTAAGCCTTCAAAACAAGATAGGTGTTATCCCCATTTTAAAGACTGGAAAGACTGGAAAACCGAGGAGGAAAGGTAGTCTATGTTTGCAAAGTCACACATGATTGCCAGTCTCACAAGGATGTTGGCCATGTAAGAGCAGAACTTGATCTCTTAAAACACTTCTTTAATTTGACCCATCATAAAAGATAATGTGGTACTTTCTCCTTCTATTGCTTCTAAATAGAATTTTAAATATGGACATTATATATAAAACAAGCATAAGAAAAATCACATGTTCTCTATCAATAGCCATTAGGGAAAATCAAATTAAAATCACAATAAGATATCACTATCTTAAAAAATAATGGTAGTGCCAAATGCTGGTAAGGATGCAGAGAAACTGGATCACTTGTACATTGCTAGAGGAAATACAAAATGTCACAGACATTCTAGAAAACACTTTGGCACTTTCTTGAAAAACCTGTTCCTACCATATGACCCAGCAATTGCACTCCTGGATATTTATCCCAGAGAAATGAAAATATATGCAAGAAAACCTGTTTTCGAGTAGCTTTATAGCAGTTTTATTCATAACAGCTAAAAATTGGAAACAAAGCAGACATCTTTCAAAGGCTGAATGGGTAAACAAACGGATTCATCCATGGACTATTACTCAGCAATAAAAAGGAACAAATTATTGACACATGCAACAATCTAGATGAATCTGCAGGGTGAAATCTCCTGGAGTGAAAGAAGACAATCCCCAAAAGTTACACATTATATGATTCCATTTATATAACATCCTGGAAATGACAAAGGTATAATAATGGAGAACAAATTAATGGTTGCCAAGAGTTAAGAGAGGTTGAGGAGAAGGAAAAAAAGTCAGATTGGCTAAAAATGAAAGTATAACTTGTGGGATTTTTTAGAAGCAATGGAGTGTTGTATAGTTGGAGTGTACCAAAGTCAATATCTTTGTTGTACTAGACACGCTCAGATTAACCACTTTAACATTCTTTAGTGGAGAAAAGGTAGAATATGCTTGAAATTCTTCAAATTGAGAGGTCATGAAAACATTTGTCTTTAAGTGAACTAATTTTATAAAATTATGAAGTTACGGAATTGATATGATAAGACATTGAAATATTTAATGCAATGTGAAAATCCATATTGTGTTTGAGTCTTGGTGCTTAGAAAGTAAAGACTCTATAACAAAGCTCTTGGTGTGCCCACTGAGACCACTGAAGAAGGGAAATCCTTGCAGATCATACAGCAGGATCAACCAGACTGACTGATCAAGAAACTGACTCTCTCCTGGGTTCCCTCCCTGCCTTCCCTGCTGGATAGGATGAAAAGGCATGAACTGGTGACTACTGGTTACCAAAAGGGTCCCAGCTCTTCTCTCTTCCTTCTGCTCTGTCCTTTGCAATGTGGTGTCATAATTGTTGCCATCAGGAGGTGGCAAAAGATTTTCTCTTCAGCTATCTGTCTTCTTTTATCAGGTGAACAGGTGTACTAACCCTTAATGATGATCTCACGTTATGCCTACCTGTTTCTCATTGAGTTTATTCTTTGGTGTTTTATAACATACAGTGATTTGAGATTGGAAATTTTGCCTATACATAGCCAAACTGTTTCCTGACACACAGGGAAGTGATCAGTATTAGCTATGTACTCAATATAGAACTTATTGAACCTCTTATTAGCTTGTGTTGCTTTGCTTGTTTCTCCTTTCTGATATTAGTGTCTATTTCTTTTCTTGTCTTATTTCATGACTAGGAAGCCTGAGCAATTCTGAATAACAATAATGACTTAGGGCAGAGAACCTGGACATTATATTTTCTTGTTCCTTGATTCCTTGTTTTCTTTTTCTTTTTCTTTTCTTTTCTTTTTTTGGTACTGGGGATTGAATCCAGGGGCACTTAACCAATGAGCCACATCCCCAGCCCCCCACTTTTATTTTTTAATTTAGAGACAGAGTCTCACTAAGTTGCTTAGGGCCTCACTAAATTGCTGAGGCTTGCTTTGAACTTTTGATCCTCCTGCCTTAGCCTTCCGAGTCACTGGGATTACAGGTGTATGTCACCACACCTGACTCAGTTTTATAGTTTTGTGTTTGTGTCTTAACCATTTTGATTTTTCAAATCATCCTTTTGTTAAAAAATAATCTCACTTTGTGCTCTTTTTATCTTTATCTTTGTCTTTCTGCTCTGATTCATTGAGATACCATCTTCCTGCATTCTGTTGAGGATTCCTGAAATTCTTGAGAACTGTGGGGAGATCATTCTTTCCCTCTAGACTCTGTGTGTGTGTGTGTGTGTGTGTGTGTGTGTGTGTGTGTGTGTGTTGCTAAGAATTGAACCCAGGGCCCCATGTTTGCTAGGCAAATGCTCTACCACTGACCATATCCCCAGTCCCTCTTGCTCATTGCTGAGTAAACTGAGATTTAGGCATGCTTTTTGTCAACAGCTAGAGTGGGCTGCCAGGGCTCTACTCTGCATACTCAGGGGAAGATTGAGTTCCCTTCCTGGATCTGTTTGTTAGAGAACAGATTAAAATGTCTAGTGGGCAGTTTGGGGGTGTTTTCAGTTACTGAGGTTCTCATATCACTCCTTGGACTTTGAAACTATGAAGTGCAGGAAAAATTACTCTAGTCACCAGGTACCTGTGATGGTTGATTTTCAGTAGGCATTTGACTGGCCCAGGAGGGACACAGACATGGTCAGAGGTTCTTGTGGGTGTCTGTGAGGGTGTTCCTGGATGAGATGAACTTCTGACTGGGTAGAGTGGGGGAAGCAGACTGCCCTCCCCAGTGTGGGTGGGTCCAATCCCTGAAAGCTTGAATGAAACAGAGAGGCGGGGTCAGAGGGAGCTCTCCTGCCTGGCTGTATTTGAGCTGGGGCACCAGTTTTGTCCTGCCTTCAGACTGGAACTGGAACAATAGCTTTTCTGGGGTCTCAAGCCTTCTGGCCTTGGGCATGGATCTACACCCTTGGATCTCTTGTTTCTTTAGTCTGCTGACTAGAGACCTGGAAAGTTAGTTTCCATAATTACATGTGCCACTACCTGAGGATAAATCCATCTAGAGGTAGATCACATCCCACTGGTTCTGTTTCCCTGCAGAACCGACCTGGGATTGCTCCAGTCCTCACCCTCTGCCTTTGGAAGGTCACACATGGAGTCTACACCTGCAGTGTACTACCTCCAGTTTTCCTGAGACCTCCATTCTGCCCAGTCAGTGTCTGGATTGCTACCCCTGCTTTATGAAGAGTAAAAGTGATAATGAAAGTGGCCATCATTGATGGGACCTTATTCTAACTTGAGGACTTTGCTAAGGATTGTACACATGCTGTCCCACCAATGTAAAAATATGGAAAGGTGTTGAGAAAATGGGAGATGGAGGTGAAGAGCAAGAACAAGAAGAAATAATTCACCCAGAGAGGTGGTGCATGCCTGTAATCCTAGCTGCTTGTGAGGCTGAGTCAAGAGGATTGTGAGTTCAAAGCCAGCCTCCACAAAAGTGATGTGTTAAGAACAACTCAGTGAGACCCTGTCTCTAAATATAATACAAAAAGATCTGGGTATGTGTCAGTGGCTGAGTGTCCTTGAGTTTAATCCCTGATACACCCCTCCCCCTCCACAAAAAAGAAAAAAAAAAGAAGAAGGGATTCAGGCTGTGGCTGCCAGATAGGGCGGGATCTATTGTAAAATATCTTCTACCTAATATTTTAGTTGATTCAGATACAGGACCTTTAAATTCAGGCATAATAGGGATGGTAAAAATCACCTCTTTCATGTGATGTAGGTACATTATGAAGCCATATTGGGCAGATTTTTTTAGTCCCCCTTAACATAAGCTCTGTAAGATCAGAAAGGTGATCTTATTGGTTCATGGTATATTCTTAGTAGCAAGCATAGTGCCTGTACGGAATAAATGCTCAAATATATCATGAGTATTTGCCAAATATAATATTTGGTTAGTAAAGAATCATCCAAAATTCTGATATGCATATCTTAATTTTCGTTGTGAGACTTTTTCTTCTTTTCTTCCATAATTTCATTGTTATTTTGGTGGGCACTTGGGAAAAACTTCCTGTATTTGTAAACCAGAGTCATATTAATGAGTTTGAAACAATATTGAGGAATGATTCTGATAGTAGCTAATAATACTACACATTTCTTAAACTGAATTAGATGTTAATACATAGAAGTCAGAAATATCTAAGAGGAATATGATTTTGTGACCCTGAATAAACACCTCCACTCAGAGATGATTTCCTCATCTGTACTATGATGAAAATTATAGATGCTCCTAGATTTGTTGTATCATGCGCCTGGCCCAAGGGAGGACTGATGTAATGTATGCACAGTTACCTTCCAAGCAGTATATCCTTTTAGATATACTTTAGATGTTTGGGTTGCTCCCATCATTTTTTTTTTTTTTTTTGCCTGTGTGCTAATCTACATAAATCTTCTATTACCAACTCCAATCACATATTTTATTTTGTGATTCCCAGAAGCAACAATACCGTATTATACTCCATTTCTCTACCAGATTCAAGGGTCATGACCTCACTGTCAGGGAGAGAGTTAGTGTCAGGAAAATCTTGCTGTGGGATCCAGGACAAACCGTTAAATAGTTGCATAAGTCTTTGTCAAGTTGGAGTTGTTGTCCTGCAGGTGTTTTGCTGTGTTGACACAACTCATATTTGCTCTGTTTTATTTATTGCTCTTTCTTTTGGAGGAAATCATAGAGAACAGAGGACTCCTACCACAAACGGAAATGGTTTATCTGTTTAGCGATTGAAGTCCTCAGGAAAGAAGAAAGAACTCAGTTAAAGCGGTGTATAAATGAATTAAAAATATCCTGCTTCAAAACACACCAAGAGTCAAAAAAGAGTCAGAGTAGAGGAACTTTTGCCAGGGCCTGGAAATGCCCATGGAAAAGTGAAAGGCGATTCTATTGATTTTAATAATGTAAACAATTGTTAAAATCCAGACATGTTCAAAGCTTCCCAGGAAATACACCGAGAGGTGAAACACACTCCATGCCCTTTGGAGGTTCGTGCTTATAGTGAAGCAGAACAAGTAGAGCAAGCCAGCAACTCTAAATAAAGCAAACCGTAAATAAATAGCCATAGCCTCCTGACTCCCTCCATTCCAACAGATCTTAATAGTTATTAATGATAATAACCTCTTATTTCTCAAGTGACATGTTTTATTAAAAACATATGTTAAAATGTTGTCCTCAAAGATAACTCTCCATGCGTCCAGTGGACACACTTTCGGAGAATAATAGATAGCTGTTCAGGAGGAAATAAAGGGTTTGGAGAACATAAGCAGCTTCTGTCCAACTGCCTGTCCTGTGCTTTGCTGGTGGCCACTGAAAAGACTGAGCATATAGGAAATAGTCTTCTTTCTAATATGAAAGGCATATTTGTGTCCCATGGAATGAGAGGTATGTGTGGTATGAGAACAGGACCCAAGGTCATGGCGGGGCTCACAGTTGTAACACATATTTCGTGAGCTATGCTCCTCCACACGATCCTTGTTTGTTGGTTATTCACATCCACTATTTCTCCTGGATTAGTCCTGGGGCATGGAACTATTCTTGTAATTTTTATTTGTTCTTCACTTTCATCATCATTCTCTATCTTTGTGATTGTGGAATTTGATTTCAGTCTTGAATCCATTCGATCTCACCCAAACTTTCAGTAGCATTTTTTTAATATATATATATTTTCTCCATTTTTGCACGTCTCAGCAATGTTTGTATTTCTTAAAACTGTTAACTCTTGGATCAAGGGTTGGAAATATACATAATTTTTATAAACACTGGCATTTTGAAGTCCAAATAGATGTTTTATGGAATAGAAATGTGAAAATTACTTTAAAAAATTAAACAAATACTCATTTGCAAAATATTTGCTAATAGCTTATAAACAAGAAATGCAAACTATCAATTATCATCTGTCATCTGACAAGGTTAATATTTACCTGAGTTGTAAGTAAGAGTTATGTAGAATACAATGCAGAAATAGAAAGAATACGGTTTGATAAATTTTGATAAATATATTAATTCATGAAACCACTGTCCCAATCTAGAAAAACATTTCCATCACTTCAGAAAGTTTTCTCGTTCCCTTATTTTTTTCTTTTCTTTTTTTTTATTTTTTTGGTACTAGGGACTGAACCCAGAGGCACTTTACCACTGAGGTATCACCCCATCCTATTTTATTTTATTTTTTAATTTTAAGACAGGATCTCAATAAGTTGCATAGGGGCTTGTTAAGATGCTGGAGTTGGTCTTGAACTTGCCAATCTCCTGCCTCAGCCTCCCAAGTTCCTGGGATTGCAGGTATACACCACTGCACCCGACTCTTCATTCCTTCTTATAGTTGATCCTCAACACCCATGGGCAACCACTGTTTTGATTCCTATCACCATAGGGTAGTTTTGCCTATTATTTCATGTGATAAAATTCTATACTTTGGTGACTATCTTCTTTCACTTAATATACTTTTTTGAGATTAATAATGTTATTGTACATTAGCTGTTGTTTTTTCTTGCTGAGTAGTATTTCATTGCATGATTGTACTATGATTTGTTTATACATTCAATGGTTGATAAGACATTTGGCTTGTTTTCACTTTGGGGCTATTCACAAGAATGTGTACACTAGACGTTGTGTACTAGATGTTGTGTTTTTTTCTTTTCTTTTCTTTTGGGTAAATGCCAAGTAGAAGAATTATTGAATCATAAAGTATGTTTATATGTTTAGTTTTATTGAAAAACTTACACTTTTCCAAAATGGCATGTCATTTTACATTCCTATGAGAGTCTGAGTAGGCCTATACCCTCACCAACATTTGATGTTGTGAGTTTTTAACATTTTAAAATAGTATTTCATTGTAGTTTTAATTTGTATTTCCTTGATAACTAATAATATTGAGCATCTGTGTGTTTATCTGCCATTCCCAGGTTTTCCCTGTGACGTGTATGTTCAAGGCTGTTGCTCATTTTTTGAAATGAGTTGTTTATCCTTAATATTTATGTGTAATTTTTCTTCATATATATTTTTCTAGATAAAAGTCATTTGTTTTCTATACGTTGGTTTGTGTATATATATTATATACATTGGTTATGTATATAACATATATATGTATATAAACTTGTATATGTGTTTATAGATTATTATGTATGTTTATTTTATGTATTTGTCTTAGTCTGTGACTTCCCTTTACATTTTCTAAATGCTGTTTCTTGGTAAATGTAGTTCTTAATTTTTTTGAAATCTCATTATTCTGTTTTCTTCTGTAAGCTTTTAGTTCTAGCTTTGTATTTAGCTCCACCATCCAAGTCTGATTGCTTTTTTTGTATGCTGCTCGACATAGCAGAGTTCATTTCTTTTCCCAGATGCTTATCCAGACATTCCAGAGTCTTTTGTTGAGAAGAATTTTCTTTTCTCCATTTATTTATATCCGACCTTTGGGAAAATTAATTTATCATATATGTTTGGATCTATTCCTGGACTGTCTGTTGTGTTTTTTAAATTCCACAGGATTTTCTACATTTACTACAAAGTCATCTGTGAATAAGTCCAGTTGTACTCGTTCCTGTCCAATCTATCATGTCCCCTCTTGCACAGATTATAAACTCCAGTACAACACTGAGTAGCAGTGGATATTTTAAAGATACATTTGTTTTCCTAACTGGTTCTTTACATAAACTAAACATGTTTTACATTTCTTTAGGTCGAACCTCAGTGAAACACTCATATATATATTCTCTTATTTTGTCTAATTAATGACTTATGGTTAATATCTGAAAGTCATGCAAGAATATTTTTAAGATCAGTAACATTTTATGACTATGCTATAATGCTATCAGACCCTGAATAGCTTGTCTATTGTCCCCAGGAAGTCAAATACTCATCCTGAAAGGCACAGGTTTGCAGTGAGGGGTGTGGAAAAGGCTCAGAAGATTCTATTTTCATTAATTTACATTATTTTTTCCTTAAGAAAGAGGGAAGACAGCCAGGGGTGATGGTGCATGCCCATAATTCCAGTGATTCAGGAGGCTGGGACAGGAGGATTGCAAGTTCAAAGTTAGCATGGGCAACATAGCAAGATCTTATCTCAGAAAATAAAACAAAATAAACAACATCAGAAAAAGGAGCTGGGTGGTAGAGCACACTTGGGTTCAATCCCCAGTAAGCAGACAGAGAGAGAGAGAAAGGAAAGAAGGAAGGAAAGAAGGAAGGAAGGAAAGAAGGAAGGAAGGAAGGGAGGGAGGAAGGGAGGAAAGAAGGCTGGTTGATTTTTGAGATAGTTAAGCTGATAGACAAGGTTGCTGTCTTAATTGAGGAGCTAAGATGGGACCATATATGCTATTGTCATCTTCAGAAACTTCTAGAACAAATAAATAGACAAAGCTATCACTGTAGAATCTTTTGTTGGAAACTATGACTAGAATATTGGGTCTATTGAGTTCTCTAATGGACTTCTCTACACAGAAAGAAATGACCTCATCATAATCAGAGGTCATTAAAATGTGTTTATCAGTTTAAAAGGGGCTGATTAGATGAGTTCAGAGAACAGATATGATTATTGTCCTGGAAAACCCAGCATTTAGACCTAGGAAAGAGGGCAGCCATTTTGAAGGAGAGAAAGCTCTTCATAATGCAGCTAATAAAGGTGACAGATGTGTTCTGAAATGTATGCTCAGCTGTCTACCTCTCCAGGCGTAGCACTAACACCAAAGTTTTGGGTGGGTTGGTTCTTCTTTGAGAATCTCTGTTCTATGGATCTATTAACACCTTTAACTAGGATTAAAATTTATTTTATAAATTGATACCTTTTTTTTCCCCTCCAGATTAAAACAAGGACAATTTTTAGGAGCATTTTCATGGCCATTCCCTTTATTCTTGCCAAAAAGTAATGAGACAAGCCTACAGGCTCAGTTCCATTTTGGTCAAATTGCAAATATGTGACATTTTAGGAATCTTGAGCTGCTTTACTCTTCACACCCATTTAATCACAGTTTGGTGACTAGGGTTTGATGGAATAGAGTCGTTCTGTAGATTCACTGCAGTTCGGGTTCTGGGATTTTGTAGCAATGGTGGTTTCAGAAGAGAACGGAAAAAATAAACACACTTAGCAACTCAAAGGCCAGCTGACTTAAAACTGGCTCGGACATTCAGGACTCATCACCATGACTTTTTCATTTTTTTTTTCTAAATTGTAAACAGACTTGTGTGGATTTTTCTTTTGTATATTTATATTTGAGGCAGAACCATGTTGGGGGTATTCCTCCTGGGCATAAATTTACATAACCTTTAGAAATTTAATATAAGACCCAGATTTCGTATTTATTAAAACTGGGACCAAAGACTCAAAAGACATGTGTTTATTGGCTGCTGACACCATTTCCTTCCCATTTTAGTGAGACTGGATAAAAATGTTCTTCACACACAGTAGCACCCTCTACCCTGGAGTGTCAAAGAGCTTTACAAAACGTTAATGTAGACCCAGAAGCTTCAAGTATGCCATAATGTGGTGGATACTGTCTTGATTTGCATTATAGGTATCAAAAGGCGACACGTGCTATAAAACCCTACCTAGCAGAGGTTAACCAAATTACACGGGATTATGCAGAGGCATAGCTGTCCACTGTATTTCTCCTCCTTGGGTTTAGGAAAGGCTCTTGAACTTGAATTCCCATGACTGTAATGAATCTAATAATTTTAAACTTCCTAATTTACTTACCGAAGATGTGTATCTTTTAATATAATCTGCATTCAAAATATTTTATGGACTTTGACCACATTGAAATCAAATAGTTTGGGGGAGCCATTGTGATATTGTGGAAAGTGTGCTGCGTGGGATACAGAAATTTAATTCAGGCTCTGCTGTTGCTTGAGTCCCTTGACATTCAGCATGGCATTTTAATATATTCCTAGACCTTGTTTTGCAAAAACAGTGTAAATAAAGGATATGATGCATATTCTTAAGATATTATCCCAAACCTATCTTTCCTTCTGCTTAAAGTATGTTAGGATCTTGGGGGAAGTCTCTACTTATTCATTGTATGGCAGCTATAAAATCAGTAATTAGGGTAATATTGATGATGGCATGGACTTGATTGGCTTAAACCTATCAGAACATCCTATCTCTCTGACCATAGCATTGGAAACCATCAAATTTGGGTCAATAAGACATAATGATATACATGGTGAAGACTCTGAGAAGAAAGCTTTCTAAGTACCTCAAAAGGAAATTCCTCATCTTGATAGGGTAAGAAGGTCTAGGACGTCTTACAGCCATGATTGCCACCATGAGTAGATCTGGGCTTAAGACAAAGCTGGGGCTTTGGGAGTGAAGCAGAAGGGCAGAGATGAGAGATAAGCAGGTAACAGAATTAAGAACTCATATGGCCTGAATAACTTCTGGGTCAAGATCTGGACCATTCAATTATGAAAGCCAATAAATTTTCTACCCTTTTATTTTATTTATTTTTTTTTTTGGTACTGGGGATTGAATTCAGGGGCACTCCACCACTGAGCCACATCCTCAGCCCCATTTTGTATTTTATTTAGAGACAGGGTCTCACTGAATTGCAAAAGTGCCTCTCTGTTGCTAAGGCTGGCTTTGAACTTGCAATCCTCCTGCCTCAGCCTTCCGAGCTGCTGGGAATAAAGCATGTGCCACTGTGCCTGGCTCCTTTTATTCTTAAATTAAATCCATTTCAGTCAGATTTTCTTCCACTTGTGACCAAAGGCATCTTAATTGCTACAAAGGGGTTGAATTAGAATGTAATCACTACAGCCATACTGTCTAATAGAAATTTCTATAGTGAAGGAAATTTTATGTATATATACTGTCCAGTATGGAAGTAGCCACATGTAACCACTAAGCATTGGATGTGGCTAGTGATAGACCCAGTAAAACTTAATTTAATTAATTAAGATTTAAATAGCCACATATGGGTTATGATTACTGTATTGAACAGTGAGTGCATCACTAGGCAGTCTTTAAGATCCCTAATAGGTTTAATATCGTATGATTTTATGAATGTATTTAGAGCACATTATATCCATGAATGGATCCATATGTTACCTAAACTGTTGCCAACACACACAGACATCTGACTTCCAGTAAGAATGGATGTATTAGATTTATGTTTTCATTCAAAGCTACTATGGCAGTTAATTTCTGAGCAGATGATAAAAGATCAATATCTGCTACTTCTTTCTACTGTAGGCATTTTATAGCTGGGAGGATTTGGATAAATTACATAAAATCTCTACTGATAATTTGAAGACTAAGTGAGAGAATACATGTAAAAAAACTCAACATAGAATCTTTCCTAGAATAAACTCTCAATGACTGGTAGTTGAATCCACTGCGATTATTATTACTTAACAATATCAATGAGCAAATGCTGTCCACCTCCTGGTATGTAGGAATTTCTATATATGACTGAGTAGACCTGTGATAGGTTACTGAGATATGGACATGTTAAAGTGAGGATAGAATTACAGAGCTAGTAATCCAATATAATATCAATGTAGAGAGAAATTAAATCTTAATCATCAAAATGATCAGGAAATTAGTATAGGAGACAAAATAGAAACAAGACCTCCTGGTTCAAAATTCAGGTCCTGTCTACTCTCCTACAGTGCTCTTTATTTTGTCTTACCTTTTCCCAGAGTTTTCAAACTGCCTGACATTCCCTCGATTTAACAAACAGGTCAATACTGGCAATTTATAGAAAATTACATTTGTCTTCTAGGTAGTTTTACAATAACAAGATAATCTCCTCAAGACCACTTAACCTCACAGTTGACTCTAGATTCATTCTTCAAATGATGGGAAAACTTCTGCCATCAGTATTAATTGAACATCTGAATCATAGATGTCCAAAACTGAGATATTTGTTTTGATTCCATTCTCTATTTCCTTTGGAAAGTATTTCCTAACAGGGGAAAACCCCCTTTTCTTGAGTTTATAGTACTGAATAATTGTGGCCAAAGGCAGAATCATTGTATAAATTACTCATTGGGTCACAGATCTTTCTCTTCACTTGCCTCGCTTGTCCATGTGCCACCATATTATGGCTTTCAAAGTGGAGGAAATAATGCCTTAAATCTTAATCCCTGCTTATTTAATACTGAGGTAGTTTAGCTTTGGTTCAGGAAGGCAGGACACCACAAATATACAGTTTATCACTAAGTAAATAGATGCTTTTTATTCCATATATATGCATGCAGAAGATTCAAAGTCATCCCATTCCTTTTTCACATGACACTGGAGGGATAGACTTGCTGGAGTGTGGGTTTTGTCACTAGGTCATCTCATTAAAAATGATTATTGGCTGGGCACGGTGGCGCACACCTATAATACTGGAGGCTCAGGAGGCTGAGGCAGAAGGATCACCTGTTCAAAGCCAGTCTCAGCAAAATCAAGGCCCTAAGCAACTCAGTGAGACTCTGTCTTTAAATAAAAACAAAATTGGGCTGGGGATGTGGCCCAGTGGTTGAGTGCTTCTGAGTTCAATCCCCAGTATCCCCTCCCCCCTGCCCCACCCAAATGATTATTAGACAGCTATTCCTATTAGATCTTAATTGGTACTTTACAACTGGAAAATTGGAAGAAGGCTAGATCCCATTTGAGTTAATTTCACTTTAGGTTGCTTCAACATGAATCTATTTCAAGTATCTTTTAAGCTACTGCATGAAAGTAAGTTTAAAATTAAAAGTATCTGTCCTACAAGAACTTTTTGTCTTATGATCCATTCGAAGCTATACCAGATGTTTTAAGAGACTCAATTCACTGAAGAGTATGTCCACACTCTTTAAAAACCACTTATCAGCAGTCTGTTGTTTCCATGGCTGTATGAAAGAGAACATCTTTGTAAGGCTGCCTCGTTTCTTCTCTTTTCATTAAATAGTTTGGTAGTTAACATTTTCTCCAAATCAATGTGTGCCTTTTTTTTCTTAAATACTAAAGGATTTGTTTTAAAAAAATATATTGTTTTAAATGTTTTAAAATATTGTTTTTTGGTGAGTTATGACTTTTAACGTAACTCACCAAAAATGTGCATTAAAACTGCTTTCGGGCATAATATGACTTTTAGTGGCTAGAATGGGAATCAATGCTGAATTTCAGAATTATTTTCAGGATATGTCACCCAAGCTCTAAAAAGCAGAACATAAATTTTTAGAACAAAACCTATGTGGAAGTTGTGGGCTTTCTCTATTTTAGTCAACTTTAAAGAGTGCATGAGTGTTTACACCCAAATTTTTAACAGTGTAATTGAATTTATGGACAACAGTGCAAAATAAAATCACAACCTTGAAGAATATAAATGGGGGCTGGGGAAGTGGCTCTAGCAGTAGCGCTTGCCTGGCATGCGCGAGGCACTGGGTTCGATCCTCAGCACCACATAAAAATAAAATAAAGATGTTGTGTCCACGGAAAACTAAAAAAAAAAAATAAAAAATAAATATTAAAAATTTTTTTAGAAAGAATATAAATGGTATGTTCTATGAAAAACCTCAAATGCAAAGTATTATTGCAAATAAGAAAGAACTGTCAGACATACTCAGGAAAGTACTCTGATACTGGTAGCCAAAAGTAGTATCTTATTGGAGAAATAAATGTTACATTTGATATATACATACAAAAGATGCAGTGGTTCAAGGTTAATCATATCATCCATTATACTTCTTCACTTTGAAAGCACTGAGAGATCCAGTAGTGAGTCATAACTGTTACTTCCAAATTAGATCAATTTTGAAAGAAACCTATTCCTGAGACTAGCTGATAAATGTCATTTGTAATGGGAAACATTTGCTTTCTGGCCAGTCTAGCACATTTAGGTAGACAGTAATGAGTTACAGCTGAAGGGTGGAGAGCCTCTGAGAAGAAGTATATTTTTTCTTTGCCAAATATAATGAAAAAAGCATGACTTCCAACTACCCCATTATTGATAGTCATTCAAGAGAGATTCTTGTAATGTGACTATTTCACAGGAAAAATAAAAAAATAAAAACCCTATTGGAAAGTCAGAAGAGAGGATTATTACAGCTCACTGAATAGTATGAAGCCATAGGAAGAACAATCAAGATTTATTGCTATAGAAACAAGGATACAAATTAAAACAAAAAGTAACTATGACTTAAAGTATAAAAAAGAATAAATGTATGATAAGCCACATATTAAGATGGACTAGTTTATGTTTTTGCTACAAATACATTCCAAATCTCAGGTGCTTAAGACAAGAAGGCTCATTTTTTTGCTATGCTTCATGTTCAGCATGGTCCTGCAAGGAGGATGTCTGTCATTGTCACTGGCCTTTCTCGAATCAACATAGGAGGTGGAACAGAACACTGCAGTCTTTAGCACTGGCAATGAAATGCCTTCTTGCAGAAGAGTCACATGTCACCTTGAGTTCTAATTCATTGGTCAAAGCAAGTCACATGGCTATGACCATCTTCAGAAAAACAAAGTCAATTCTGCCACATTCCTGGAGAAAGGTAGATTGGAATATCTGTGAACAAGCTTTAATGACCACCGTATCACATTTGATAAAAGAAAAACTAGTTATAAACCAAGGACCATTATGTATAAAGAAATCCACAGAAATCATTAATAACAACAACTGGAAGGTTTTGGGGGACTGTAAAAGGAACTTTTAAAATTTGTTGCTAATCAATATGTTAATATTAGTGAATAAAAAAAAGTATTGCTTAGGTCGAACAGAAGGAAACACAAATGATCATGAGAAATAATCTTAACATAATATGGTATTAGCAAGTCACAGACAATTTTGAATCAGTTTTATTAGAAAGCGTGATCTTTGTTAGTAGATTTCAGTCTCTTGTGTTTTTTTATTCTTTTGTTTTGCATTTAAGCCAGAGAAAAATCTCTCTCATCCAATGGACTCCCAAATAAAATCGTTTGCAGCATCATAGCATATGAAAATGGAGTGTGTAAAACTGAACTCTAGGACTGGGATTAGAAGCCCAGAGACCCCTCTGTGGTCCCTAGACATTACAGTATCCTAGATCAAAGTTTTGAAACTACTTCTTAATGGAAAAGAGTTGTCTGGTGGTTGAACAATGAGAGTTTGGGTTTTAAAAAGTCAAGAATTACAAGTGTGATGATGGGGGCTCTCAATTCATTTCTATATTAATCTGTTTGATATGTTTTAAAGAAGTAGTGAAGTGTTCCTTCTCCAAATTAATTATGTAATTCATGTGATGATATTATTTATATCTTTCTGTGATTGTGCTATGTAGGTCTTGGTAATGGGTGCTATGACTAAAAAGTTTCACAAAATACAATTTGCATTTGCTACTTGCAGTCAACTCTGCTGTACCCTATTCTGCTTTTTTTTTTTAATGCCAATTTCAATCCATAAAATTGTTTCATGATCCATTAAAGGATCCCACTGTAGTTTGAAAATCACTGTCCTTAAGGAAGTTTTTAGTTGGTAGAACACAGGGATAGAACCTGTTAAATATTCCTATCGGGGGCTGAACTGGGACCTTGATTAAACAACTGACCCTGTCAGCAGATGACAGGGTGGAAGCTAATATGGCCTTACTAGGCTGTGATAGTGAGCCAAAGAAAACAAGTTAGAGCTTAAAAGAGCTTAAATATATAACCGTATCCTTGTGTCTAAAAGATATAAATACAGCTGTGTGCATTGGTGCACGCCTGTAATCTCAGCAGCTTGGGAGTCTGAGACAGGAGGATCATGAGTTCAAAGCCAGCCTCAGCAATGGTGAGGCACTAAGCAACTCAGTGAGACTCTGTCCCTAAATTTAAAAATACAAAATAGGGCTGGGGATGTGGCTCAGTGGCAGAGTTTATATTTGGCATATAAACCCTATATGCCAAATAGAGGAAATATTTTAGATGTATTTTATTTTTGTGGAAGGAGATATGGGTCAAAAGTAGAATATATAGAAGTATTTCAGGACATTAATTTACTAATAGCATAATATGAGTCATCAGTGTTGAGTGTTTGCCAAAATAATTGGGTTAAACAGAGGTGAAAAAAAAAGCAACCATATGAAGAGTCCTGAGAAGTTTTTCTGACCTGAACTGATTTGAAGCTTTAGGTTTATTTCTGAGGACTGTATTTTAATAAGAGGGGAGAAAGCAAATGAAAGTCAATTCAATAAGGTAATGGGGAAAGAACCATATTCTATGAAGAATAGTTGAAGGCTTCAAGGATGCAGAGCCTGAAAACATAAGTATAAAATAATAGTGGTGTTCAAGAATGAGGCTAATACTTTTCTCTAATATGAGATCCTGTAAAATAGGTATTATATTTGTGCCGTCTTCTCCAGAGGGCAGAACCATTCATTGATTCATTCAACAAACGTTTCGAGTACCTACCATGTATCTATTAAGCAGGGTTTTAGAAATACAGTGTAGAACATCCACTCTCCCTATCCCAAGGGACACAGGACAAGTTCCAGGCTTCTGTAGGTTGTATTTTGTGGCAGCACTGTTTCCTTGCTTGTAGAATTGTTTTACTATCCTGACTTATGGCCTGTGTGCTCGTATCACCATTCAGCACCAATCTTTCAAAAGCTTCCAATTACATTTAGAATAAAATCCAAAAGGCACCCAAAGGCTCATTTGCAAACCTTTCTATATTTTCATCAATATCACCTTCTACTATGCATCCCACACTCTAGCTGTTCAAAATTAATTTCAGTTCTCTGAATGTTCTTTCCTATTGATCCACCATAATAATTCAGTGACCACCCATAACATGAAACCTTCCCTGACTCCACCTGGTTATGTTGCATGAGCCCTTCCTCTAGCTCCAGAGCACCCAGTGCCACTTTTGTCACTCATCCCAGTGCATGGTGACTGTCTGTTCACTTATCCTTAGCATCAGAAACAGTGGATGGCATATAGTTGGTCCTCAACAAGTGTTTGCTAATATCAATGAATAGATGATACATAATCACTCTGGTAGTTCAGATAGCCCCAGCAAATAGTTGTCTCCAAAGATTAAAATGTCATCGACTTTCAAGCCAATCCCCAAAAAACAAAGGCCAAATGTTTTCTCTGATAAGTTTATGCTAACCCATGATGGTGTTGGGGGGCATGGGATGAGTGGAGGAACTTTGGATTAGTCAAAGGGGAGAGAGATGAGGGGAGGGGGTATGGGGGTAATAATGACGATGGAATGAGATGGACATTATTATCTTGGGTACACATATGAAGATACAAATGGTATGACTCTACTTTGTGTACAACCAGAGAAGTGAAAAATCGTGCTCCATTTGTGTACAATGAATTGAAGAGTATTCTGCTGTCATGTTTAACTGATTAATAAAAAATGTCATTGACTTTCAACTTTGGATAATGAGTAAATAGGGGAATGTGAGAGATGTCCTCAGAAATTTCACTTCTTCTAAGCCTAAGGCCAGAGGGATCATAAACAATCCCATGACAGGAAGCACTCCCCTTATCACAGAGATGGAAGAGGAGGCTGTGAATTGTTGACAGTCACCGTCAGAGGGTTATCTCCATTTGCTGCTCTGTAACTTGTCCTCATATTGCAAGAGACACCAGCATTTCCCTCCTGTGTAAAGGCTGGCACGGTGCAGTCCGTGTGTTGGGTCAGTAAAACAATCTCACATGAAGGGCAGCACGTTGTCTGTGGGTTGTGCCAGTTTGGGAAAACAGTGCTTCCTTTGAGAGACACAAAGAACCACTGTCCTTCACTCTTTTCTTTTTTTTTTCCCCTTCTCCAAAAACTATTAGAGTCCAAAACTCGATGTGGAGATCACAAAAGCTCCTGGAAGACTGAGCAGAGGGCTCCAGTCATGGCACCTGTAGAATTTCAGCCAGAACCAATTCAGAGGACACAGCCCACAAGATTAGGCCAGTCAAGTCTCCTTTTTGCCTGGACTTTAATCTGAAGGAAAAATAAGCTCCACCAAAACCAGAATGTCCCTTTTCTCTCGGCATCTATCTGTTCCAGACTGTGTGTCCTTTTCAACAGAGTGAAGCAAGTAAGTCCTGCATGCCACAGTGTGTTCTTGGAAATGTTTACCCACATGCTAATGTTTTCCATGACACTGCCACGCGATTCACCTAACATAAAAGCCTTAGGAAGACTTTAAATGGAGACTCAGTGACCATCTATAAGGTGAGTTCTATGTTACCTGGGAAGTTGGACTGACTAACCACTAAGATCCCTTCCTGGATCTGAAAGTAGGAGGTTAGAAGAGGGAACATATAATTCATGCAAATCTGTGGCAACCTGGGGGGTCACATGAATACCCAAATAGCTTAAACATGTACATCACTGCCATGAATTCAAGTGTAGAGGGCGAGAGTCATCAGGAGAGAAGGCTTAAGGGGCGAGGATGCTGTTAAGAATTTCCATAACGGGGCTGTAGCTCAGTGGTAGAGCAATTACCTAGCACATGTGAGGCACTGGGTTTGATCCTTAGCACCACATACAAAATAAACAAATAAATAAACAAATAAATAAATAAGAGGCCTTATGTCCATCTACAACTAAAAAGAAGAAGAAGAAGAAGAATTTATATAAGAAGCCTCCACTGGGCTCTTGTCATATGTCAGGCAGCGGCTGGGGTCATAGGATGAAACTCAGATTGCTTTCAGATGAGTAGTGGAAAGAGTCACACCCTGGCCATTACAATAAGATGACATCAGTTGCACTGTACTTATAAGCTATGTAGGTGGCTAGGAGAAGGAGGAGTTAACCCGGTCAGGAGGCAGCATAAAAGAAGGTTGGTTGAATGAGGTGACAAGTTAATCTAAGCTCAAGAATGAATAACAAGTGGATTTGTTTGGAAGGAAGGCATGGGAAGATATTCCAGGTAGAGGACAGAAAAAGCAAACCATCAAGTGTGAGAGATCATGGCCGACTCAGTGAGATACATACAGCTCCTTAGCATGGTGATCTTGGAGGATACAAGAGACCCCCTGGAGAAATCAAGGCTGACTAGGGGCAAGACTTCAGGAAAGGAGGAGACCAGAGACAATGGGCTTTCCAGCCTCATTATCCCAAGCATGGCAGGACTGACTGAAAGGTTCATGCAAACCAGAGTGATAGACATCTCAAAAAAGACAAGAATCCCTCTCCCTCCATCCACAGCTTTACTCTAGTATATTTGGCTCTCTGTATCTTTGGATTTTTCAACTGTGTATTCTACCATGCACAGATTTTTCTTGTCATCATACCCCAAACAACATAGCATTACAATTATTTACACAGCAGTGATATTTTATTAGGTATCATAAGTTATCTTAGAGATGATTTGAAGTATGTGGGAGGATGTATGAGGTTTTATGCAAATTCTATGTGATTTTGTATAAGAGATCAAGCATCTGTGAATTTGGGCATGCACAGGAGGTCCTGGATTCCTCTTAGTCCAAGGGATGGCTTACTCTATAAAGCTCTGGAATTTTGTCCTGGGATATGGGTATAGAAGCCCCAAGTTAGATTTCCTGGAACCTGGATTATGGGTCAGAGAATATGTGATTTTTTTAAAGAAATTATGTATATATGACATTTTCTATACCTGAATTTCTGGATTAAGATTTATACCTAATATACGTGTATGTGTATATACATATATTACATATTTATACATATAATAAATATATATAATTTATTATACATATATAAATGTAATGGTATTTAGGCCTTATAAAAACTTGTATATGAGGTATTATTATTCCTGTACTATGGTAATTAAAAGTGGAGGCTACATGGAGAATAAAAATGAATAAAAAAGAATTAAAACTCTCATTCAAACACCTTTTTTTTTTACAACTGAGGTTAAAAAGGTTTTAAAAAATCCAAATGAATCTTCAAGTTCAAAGACCAAGCCTAGAGAAAAGGCTAAATAAATGTGCTTTATTTATTTATTTTTTAATTTTATTTTGCTATACAGGTCCTTGTGCATAGTAAGAAAGCACTTTACCACTGAGCTATAGCCTAGCCTAACTTGCATTGTTAAATTTTATCATTATCTCTTCCTCCTTTATAAGGCAGGCACTACCTTTTTGGAGGGGGCTGCTGGAAATTGAATCCAGACCCTTGTGCATGCTAAGGTGCTTTACTACTGAGCTATACCCCCAGCCCAAATATTGCTTGCTTGTTCCTTTTTTTTTGAGACAAGTTGCTATGATGCCCAGGTTGGCCTTAAACTTCTGGGTTAAAGTGATCCTCCTGCATCAGCTTGCCAAATAGCTAAAACTATGGCTACTTGAAATTTAAATAACTTAAGGTGACAGGAACATTTAGGGCAATAAAGTCCCCAAGTCTAAAGGGTTAATTTTAACCTCTTCCTGAAAATTTTCTTGCCGTATTTTTCCATAGAGGAAAAGCAAATAAAAAGAGAAACTTCTGGAAGGGTTGCTATTGATAGTGGGGCAAGAAGGGAACCCAAAGGCCCTGTAGCCTAGGGATAATGCCACAAGACCTGTGACAGTAGTAACCTGTCCCTTGTGGGACAGGGACAGATATTCCAGCTCTGCTATAAACCTTCTCCTGACTGAAAAAAGAAAAAAGCCCACTAAGTGCCAGGAACCCTCACCTGTGTAATCTAATTGAAGCAAGAATACTGTGTGGTAGACATTATTTCCACTTTATGGGAAAGAAAACTAAAGATCAAAATGGTTAAGCTCTTGTCAGACAGCTGGAAACTGGAAGGGCTGGAGTGCAAAACCAGGTCTTTCCTATCCTCAACCCAACTACTTTGGTTTTAGTTCCTTCCACTCCCAGACCCCCTGCCCCCTCATTAATTTCTGTACCATCCACCCTTAGTTTTTCCATTTGTAAAAAGGGTCTAGAAAAAGGCTAGAAAACGGAATGAGTAAACATGAAAATATTTTGTAAGAAAAAGTGTAAAATAAATGGAAAGAATTTCTGGGGTAGAAAGAAATGTGGAGATAGGTTTTGCACCATGGAGAAGCATCAGCTCTAGGTCCCCATACACAGTCTCAACAATCAGAAGCATTTTGATTCCATTACATATACAGGAGGAGCTGGGAGCAGAGAAAACATGCTGTACTTCCCAGTGACTGATTTAAAAAAAAAAAAAATCCTTGAACGTGAGGAACTGTTCCTTTGTTACCCAGCTGCTGCTTTTGAATCCTGTGTTTGTGTTACCGACAATTGCCACGGAAGTGTTTCATTTCATTTATTTATTATTCATATCCCTCCAACCTCCAAAGATCAATGCTGGTCATGGAAGTGAAGCTTTTAAAATTTTTATACTCTAGATCTTATCAAACGACTTGGTTTTACTGATATGTCCGTTTAAAAATCATGAAGCTAATACAACCACTAGTCGGGAGGCTGCAGCAGTTGACTCGAAAATTAAAATATTTGGATGTGACACAGAAATCTAATGCCAAGGACATACTGATCTGCGACTGAGGAGCTCAAACACAAGAGTCACAATCTTATTCTCTCCTACGTCGAAGAGATGCTCTGCTGATTTAATCTCTTTCATCTGCCTTGTGGCTCCCAAAGCCACAGTTATTTTGAAACCATGCAAGGGCCTGGTAGCCTACTCCTGGGAACGTGGCTGGGACCAGAGATCCCCGCGGATTCTTTGTTCGGTCAGCAGAGGATTCTCTCGGTGGCCAGCTGAAGGCCTTTTCTTTGTGTCGTGATTGACAGACATGAATTAAATCTCACTCCACTGAGCTTTCTGATTGGTGAATGGTGACGTATTAGAAGAATGACTTGGGAAAATGGTGCTTCGTGATGGGGGGAGGCAAGACCAGAAAGGCAGGGCTTTTTCAGCTAATCCTGAACTTGACAAAATAGCAGAGACCCTGATTCTAAGCCCTGTTTTTTGTTGTTTTGGCTGGGTCTTTCTGTTCAGATCTTGAAAGGGATGATTCTGGAATGGCCTAAGAGAAGAGAAAGGATGAAACCAAAGGAAGAAAAATTTCGAAAAAAGAAAAGGATGTGTTTTCTTACTGACATTTCTGCAGATGTGCTTCCAGCGTTTTGTTCTAAAATGGGTCTGGTATTGTCTCTGGGGCTCCTTCCACTCCCCTTCAATTTATCAGCAAGGCAATTAGTATTCCTTAGGGCAGTACTATGTGCAGAGGAGTCCACTCTACTCCCAGCAAACACTGCACAGCCTTAGGCGTAAACAGCTCTGCACACACAATGCTGTGATTTTGAGTGGGCAGAAGCAGTATGATAAGAAAAGTACAGAGAGAAATGGGAGAGTAAGAAAGGCATCCCAGAATTCTAGGAGATGCAGCATGAATGTGGCTAATTTGCCGAGGAGGGAGACAACAGGGTGCAAGGTGACCCCTATAAACTTGTTATCTGGCCTCAGAACCACTGACTGGTTTGGGTACGTGCAAAATAAGGTGGTTGAGTTGGCTTAGGTAATGAATCCTTAGAAGAGAAAAGGATTCTGGGAGCATGATTTTGTGCACCTGTAGTCCCAGCTTCTTGGGAGGCTGGGGCAGGAGGATATTTGAGGAATTTCAGGTCACCCTGGAATCTGTCTCAAAAAACAAAAGTCATAAAACAGAAAGGAGTGATTGTAATGATAACTTACAATGGATGGAAACTGCATTTTAAGTCTGACTTCATATTTTGCAAATGATAATGCAGCTAACATATATTCCAATGTGAGAGCAGATAGGGTTCTTAGGTTTGCCAGGTGGATTTGCTAGCAATAATATTGATGGAAGAAAACATAGGGCAATTGTTTTGCCCAATTTTCAATAAGTATTGGAATAGTTTTTTAATGTTGAAGTGAACATAAATATTACTTCTATAAGATGAGAAGAAAGCAGAAGTATTTAAATATTGGCCAGACTTTGGACAGTAGAAAGGTGACTTGTGCAAATAGTTTGCTTAATCTGGGGACTTCTTACTAGATCTGAAAAGTTAGCATCAGTATTAGGCTAGGAGATCAGGGACAGGTGCAGAATCTTCAGCTAGGACAACTTAAAAGGCAAGTTCAGGTGAGTAGGTGAGAACAGGATGAAGTTACCCAGATGAATTGCAGAAACCTAAGCCAGGCACTGTCCTGGACAAACTGGAAATAGAGGTGTGGTAAAGAATTAAGAAGCACATTGCAGGGGGGCTGGGGTTGTGGCTCAGTGGTAGAGTGCTTGCCTAGCATGTGTGAGGCCCTGGGTTTGATTCTCAGCGCCACATATAAATAAAGTGAAGGTGCATTGACAATTAAAAAAAGCGCACTGGCAACAGGGATCAAGACATTCCAGATGAATCTGGGCATGGGCATGGTGGCATACACCTGTAATCCCAGCAGTTTGGGAGGCTGAGGCAGGAGAATCATAAGTTCAAAGCCAGCCTCAGCAATTTAGCATGGGCTGGGGATGTAGCTCAGTGGTAAGTTCCCCTGGATTCAATCCTCAGTACCCAAAATAAAAAATAAATAAATAAATGAAATTCCAGGGGAACATTGAGAAAATAGTTTAAAATCCTGGCAAGAAATTTATGAATCAATAGAAACTATAGGACCAGAAACATGCTTGAGCCAATGAGTTTATTTGGTTGCGAATCTGCAATGTCCTTTTTTTTTTTTTTGAGAATTTTTTTTTTAATATTTATTTTTCTTTTAGTTCTCGGCAGACACAACATCTTTGTTTGTATGTGGTGCTGAGGATTGAACCCGAGCCGCACGCATGCCAGGTGTGCGCGCTACCACTTGAGCCACATCCCCAGCCCCGCAATGTCCTTGAAGAAGCAAAAGTGAACCTTGCTTGGCATTGCCAAGTTGGGGAGGAGATGTGACTCATGGCTCTGGTGAGGTGTGTTGGGGTTAGTGGTGAAGACAGAAGTCCAAGGTAAACCTGTAGGAGTGCAAAGGTAAAGAGCTAACCACCTACCTTCTCTGACTGCTGAGGGTATCGCCCTTCTCTGGGGATTAGAGTTAAGGAATTTTCATGTCCATGAAAGTTATAATCTAGGTGAGGTTCTTAGTTTAAAGATGGAATAATTTGAGTCAGCTGCTGGCAACTGTGGTAAATAGTTTCCTGGGTGTTGCACATTAATGTAGCAATGCCAGCTCCAGGGAGCCTTCCTACACTGGAAGGAAATGTGAGGAATAACAAATATGCTTTCTGAGTAGTTCAACAGCTTGCTGAGCTGCAACATGGTGCATCCACCCCCTCTCCACCATATTTCTTTTCTTTCCCAAAGCACACTGTGTTGCTAAGAAAATTTGTTAGCTATGTGTTTCTTCGGTTTCCTCATGAATCCAAACAGTTCAGTCCTAATGTCTTGGATGAGATTTCTGTCTCAAAATGTCACCAAAGGGAATAGGATTATTAATTGAACAAGAAGTGGGCTGGGCAATGGCAGAGTATATTCGTTCACTGGGGCTCATCCTAACCCTCAGTGGGATGATATTAGGAGGTGAAGCTTCCCAAGGGACCACATGGTAGAAACTCGGTCTTCAGTATGGGAATACTAGGAAGGGATGGAGCTAAGCTGCAGGCCCTTAGATCACTGGGGGTGCTGCCATTAGGATGCAGTTCTTGTGGGGCCTTGAATTAGTTCTCATGAGAGAGTTGTTACAAAAGAGCAAACCCATCTCCCTCTCTCTTGTCTTCCTATTTTGTGATGTGATTTCTCTCTCTTACATGTGCTCCCACCAGTATGATTCCATCTGCCATCAGGTTCTTCTCAGAGCTCAGCCAGCTCTGGCACACTGCCCTCAAATCTCCAGAACTCTAAGCCAAATGAAACTCTTATTTTTTATTTTATTTTTTTGGTACCATGGGATTGAACACTGGGGTGCTTAATTACTGAGCCATATTCCCAAATCTTTTTTATTTTTTTTTATTTTGAGACAGGATCTCACTAAGTTGCTTAAGGCCTTACTAAGTTGTTGAGGCTGGCTTTGAACTTGCAATCTTCCTATCTTGGCCTCCCAAACTGCTGGGATTATGAGTGTGTGCCATTATGCCCAGCTTGAACCTCCTCTTTTAAAATAAAGTTACTCAACCTCAGGCATTTCATTATTGTAATAAAAACTGTACTACTATAGGAGGTGATTAGGCCACGAAGATAAAGAACTCATAAATATTAGTGCCTTTGTGAAAGAGACCCGAGACAGCCCTCCTTTTGCCATGTGAAGGCACAGCAAGAAGATGTCGAGTATAAATTAGGAAGGGAGTTATCATCAGGTCCTGAATCTGCCAGCACCTTCACCTGGGACTTCCCAGCCACTAGAAGGATGAGAACTAAATTCTGTTGATTATAAGCCATCCCGTCAATGGTATTTTGTATCACAGCCCCAAAGGACTCTAACACCTAATTACCTCTTTAATAACCCTATTTCCAAACAAGAGTCACATTCTGAATATTAGGGGTTAGTACTTCAACATAAGAATTTGGGGTTGGGGGACACAATTTAGTACATTACATTGGAGTCTTAGCACTAGGGGATTTCCTGAATACCCAAGAGATATAATTGCCTGGGGTCTATAAGATTGTGGTAGACTAGTCTTCTTATAAAAGCAGAATATTTATGGACCTATAACTAGTCAATTTTCATCTCAGGAATTACACACCTATTTAATATTATACCTATTGTTATCATATACCCATATAATTGTCATATCAATATCAACAAATATTTACTGAATGAATGAATAACTCTTATCTTATGAAGACTCATCCTTCCTTGTAAGAAGAATTTGACAGTTGAGAGGGAGGCCAAACTCTCAGGTTACTCTGTGGATTGCCTCCTATTGAATGAGTTGTGGACAGTCTCCAGTGGACTATCAAGCATCATAAATAATTCAAATTAAGCAGCCCTTGTCAAAATAAATTAATAGACTGCTCTTTATGACAGACTTACTTCAGTTTCCTCAAATCTGTTGGCTCATTCACCAACCTGAAAACTTCAACACTAAGACCCAAGGCTGCCCACTATGTGTTCAAGATTCTTTCCTAGGGATGGAGGGAGAAATACTGGAAAGTGTCTCCTTCAAACTGAGCTTCTGTGAAAAATGGCAGATTCGCAGGGATGGGGACAGGAATGGGGACAGGAATTTTTTTGTTTCAAGTCCGGTCCAGACTACAGCAAGCCTCCTGGTTAGTTACTGAGCCTACTCTATACAAATTTATGGGGATGTGAGACCCTAGTGAAGTTCTAGTCTCACCCCAGAGGACTCTGGCGTAATTTTTTGGCTGTTGCCCTTAAAGACAAGGCCTTGTTCTGGGAACAATTTTCCCCTCGGCTAATATTTTGTCATAGTCACAGTAGCCATGAGACCAATATTAGGAATACCTCTAAATCAACACAATAGTTAGCAGAATGGGCAAAGTCTGAGTCAGAGCCAGGAGAAGAGGAATGCACTTCTGTAATATCTAAGTGTCAAGGATGGGATGATTCTTTTTTTTTATTATGGTAAAATATGCATAATATAAAATTACCATTTAACCATTTTTAAGAGTTTAGGTCTGTGGCATTAAGGGAATTCGTGTTGTTGTGCAATTATCCACAGAACTTCTTCATCTTTGTGTTGGGAATGTAGCTTAGTTGGTACAGTGCTTGCCTTGCATGCATAAGGTCCTGGGTTCAATGCCCAGCACCCCCAGCACCCCCACCCCCTTACACACACATGAACTTTTTCATCTTCCTCAACTGAACTCTGTGCCCATCAAACATTAATTCCCCATCCCCTCAGTCCCACATCCCCAGGCAATCACTTGTTCTACCGTGTCTCTAAGGATTTGACTAACCTGGGTAACTCAGGTAGGTGGAATCATATAATACTTGTCTTTTGGAGACTGGCTTACTTCACTCAGCATATTGTCTTCCATGTTGATCCTTGTTGTAGCTCATGTCAGAATTTCCATCCTTTCTAAGACAGGACAATATTCCATTGTATGTGTATAACCACGTTCTGTTTATCTCCCCATTCATCACTGGATGCTTGGATTGCTTTCACCTCTGAGCTATTGTGAATAGTGCTACGATGAACATGGACGTAAATGTATGTTCAAATCCTTGCTTTTAATTTTTTAAAAGGAGAGGTGGGCAATGCCAAGAAGTGGGGTTGCTGGTTGAGTTGTTTCTTAAGGCCAATCCTCTCAGCCCATCCTCAAGCCACAAGGGAACCACGAGGACAAATGGACACAAGCAGCCCTAAAACTGAAGGAGAAATTGGGAAAAGAAAATGGGGCAAACAAGTGTTGGAGAAAGGAATCTGAGAAGTAAGGAGTCTATCTTTGGACTTCTGAAATATTGTTTCTCAGGAAGCATTTCTGCTTTCATATTAAATATCCCCTGTTGACCCCATAGCTCCATATCCGTTCTGTTTTATCGTCTGTACCACTTTCTACATTGGAGGTTATTTATACATGTATCTTAAGTTTCCTATTGAACTGTAAACTTACTCGGGGCCATAACTCTGCTTCATACATCTTAGAACTCCAATAGCACCTACTAGAGTCTCAGGAGCATGCTTGCGGTCAATAAATATTTACTAAACAGATGGAACTAATACTTAACATTAGACAAACAGATCTGCTTACTCATTTCCTGGAGTTTTTCAAAGAAAGCATCACACTCATGTCAACTTAGATGTTATTAATAGAAATTGAGTAACCAGAGGAAGTAATGATAGCATTGTGGAGAAAAGGAGTAAAAATGCCTGAAATATAAGCAATTCTAGGCCTGCTATAGGTAGTCTCTATCCTAGATATGGGAGAAAATCTAGAAAGAACTGAGGGAAAGGTTATCAGAAAAATGAAGACTCTGGAAGCTGGCAGATGACAAGCAGTTGAGTGAATTGGCCATTTAGCTTGCAGACAAGCAGACATTCTGGCAGAGGCATTATAAGATTCATGTTTGCAAAGACTTAAATTGCTTTTTTTGGTAGAAGAGTAAGCAGATTTAGTTGTGTTCCAGAGGTAGGTTCAAGACCAATGGGTTTAAGAGCTAGGAGACAGGCAAAGTTCAATAATAAGAGAGAACTGTTAACCTTTTAAAGTTGAGCTCTTCAACATCAGAGTAGACTTTTGATAAGGTAGTGAGTTCCTTGTCAATACAGATGGTCAGAAATGCAAAAAAGGGAAAATACAGACTAGATCCCATAGATTCTTGTTTTGATCATCATAATTTTTCTTCTAAGCCTATACCCTTTTCCTAGAAAGAAAATGTCCTGTTTAGTTTCAAGGATGCAATATCCTCTCTCTCTCTCTCTCTCTCTCTCTCTCTCTCTCTCTCTCTCTCTCTCTCTCTGTGTGTGTGTGTGTGTGTGTGTGTGTATGTCTGAGGATATTATCCCTGTGTCCTCAGGAAAAAAAAAGAACTAATTATTGAGTATCAGGATACTGTTTTTTCTCAAATGATTGGCCTTTCTTACCTGTGAACTCATATTCTTGCTGGAGTCTCCTGACACCCTCTCTGCTTCATTTGCTTCGTAGCATTCTCAAGCAGGGGCGGAATCTACCTACAGACAGATGAGAGGATGCCAGTAGTTAGTCTTCTGGATGTGGGAGTCCCCATTATTTCTGGGTGTTTCCAAAGCATTCTTCCAAAGCTCATATTATTGCTCCTCCCTGAGGTCAGACACATCTATTTAGAAAGGAGAAATCAGAAGTTGGCCCATCTGATGCTCCTAATGAACTTTTGAAACCAGTCAACGCTAAGTTTGTCTCTCAACTCCCCTCTTTCTCCCTGTATCTGCCTCCTCCCAGCCTCAGGTTGGGGGCTTAGAGCATTCTAGAATGATTTCTTCCTTCAATGCTAGCCTTTTGCTTTTTGAAAAAACAACTTCCTCTATTGATCCAGTCCTGCCTGCCTTTTCTTATTTAGGAATTCCTTTTTCTTTCTGGTCCATAAAGAATATCCCTTCCTGTTCTCCAGTTATATTATGTAATCTCTTTTGTCATTTTCAGGCATCTGTGCTCCATTAACCATCTTAATCCAATCTCATGTCCCTTCCAATTCTAAATGTTATAATTTTATGAATGCAAAAGGCAAAGTAAACAGAAAATGCATACAAAAGAGCTCACTTTAAATCTGTTTTTTCTGATTATAACAATAACAGCACAGAGACAAAACCCAAGATCATTTACAAACAATATCAACATCAATCACCATATTACTAATCACTGTGAATGTTTTGGAATATACATGAAACATACATGTAAACCCATAAGTTCCATTTATACATATGTATACACACATATATATATATATAACATACACAAATATAAAACTTGCTATCTATTGATATATATGCTACTGTTATATGCATAGCTATATGGGATAAGAATAAACTCTATGAATAATCTTAACTATAGTTGAATTCCCTCTTAAACGGTTATGTGATTATTTCAATTATCAAGGCAAGCATAAACTGCTAGTTAAATTTTTTTATTCTCTGAATCCTTTTGATTTTTCTCATTTTCCTTTGATCCTCTTTCACAATTTAACACAAGAGGTTTGTTTACAAAACCTTTGTTTCCTTTCCTATGTGTATTCAAGGTGCAGCCCACACAAAAACAGGGCACCCTGGGTGACTGGAATAACACGTTCACACTTCTTTTTTAAATGAATTACTTTTAATTTTTATTAAAGTAACTCGTGAATGCAGTTTTATAAATCTAATAGTAATGCCAAGATTTTTTTTTAAAAAAGCAGAAACCTGGCACCATGGTGTGTGCCAGGACCTGGAGTACCAGATACTTGGTAGCTGAAGCAGAGGATTACTTGAACCTGGGGGTTTGGGCAACATAGCAAGAACCCCATTTCCAATCAATCACTCAGTCAATCAATCAGAAGATGCTTCCCCAACCCAGTCCTTTTCTCTAAAGGTATCTGCTTCAACACAGCTTCCTGTGGCCTTTTCCTTCATAATTATGTTTATGCCACTAACTTTTGGACTTAGTCAATTATGGAATTAAATCATCTATTAGATGAGATGATACCATTGCTCTCCCTACTTCTCATTCTTTCTGATTTATATAATAATTCTTGGGGAAATCAATATTCAGAGTTTGTATTATTATGACCATGTAAATTATTTTTTGGCGAAGTTAAGAGGAATAGCATGATTATGTTCCTTTTCCTATTCAAATTTAAAATTGTTCCTGGAGTTATTGACTCTTTTTAATTTTTTCTTAATTTATGCAATCATTAATTTTAACTACTCTAATAGCTTGGAAGTATGCCCCTTGATTATATATTCCTTTTTAAAATTTTTTTAATTTTTTCAGTTTTTGGTGGACACGACATCTTTATTTTTTTTTTAAATTTTTATGTGGTGCTGAGGATCGAACCCAGCACCCCATGCATGCCAGGCAAGTGTGTTACCACTTGAGCCATATCCCTAGCCCTTGATTCTATATTCCACTCCATCAAGTATATCAGTTTTTATTTTTGTTTTAAATCTGGGAGATCTTCTGCCTAGAGTTGGACTGGTTTCACACCTTCTTTACAACTGTCATCTGTGTTGGGTCCTGTGCTTCCTATAATTTCTGTTTCTTGGTTTTTGCCCTGATTTTCCCAAAGAATGTCATTCAGTATTCTAATATCATTCCATATTCTGTCATTATCCTTGGTTAACTTGACTGGATATAGAAGTCTAAATTTAAAAAAAGTTTCCTCTGATTTTTCTAAATATTAAAAGATAATAATACATTGATCTGTCATTTTTTCTATTGTTATGAAAAATCTTAGTGCCATTTTGATTTTTGACAATTTTTTTTGTAACTTTTTTTTTCTTTCTTTTTTTCCTCTCTAGAAAATTTCCTCTTTATTTTTTAGGTTGTGAAAGTTCCCAGTGGTTTGGGTCCTTTGCAGTAGACATTCGACATGCCCTTTTATCTCCAGAGTCTCAGATTGAGGATAATTTCTTATTTCCTGTATGTGAGGGTTGGAGAGTGAAGTGGGACAGGTAGTTTGTGTGACTCTATGAGGAAAAGCAGAGAAGCTGCTCTGTATATACAGACTTCCATCCAACACAGTAGCTCTCCTTATCCCTGGGGTATATGTTCCAAGATGTTTCACAGCTGCCTGAAAGCAAGAGAGTGCCAAAGTCTGTATTTATTGTGTTTTTCCTATTCGTATGTACCTGTAGTGAAGTTGAAGTTACAAGTTAGTCACTGCTAGAGATTAACAACAACTATTAATAAAATAGAACACTTATAAGATTGTACTATACTACAAGTTATTCTATATTTATGAATGATGTCCAGAGTTTTCCATTTAACATTTTTAGACTACAGTTGGCTACAGGTAACTGAAGTCACAGAAAGAGAAACCATGGATAGGAGGAGACTATTCCATCTATATTTTTAGTTTTGCCTCATACAACTTTCAATATGACTTGGTGATTATAAAACCTTAGGCTTTCTCAGGATCTGGGAGGGCAAACAGTCTCTCTTTTCTTTGTTGTTCCTCTTGCAGGCACTTGAGGTGATTGGGGTCTCCATTCTGGTTTGCTATCCCCTCCTTTTTTCTGTCTTTTAAATAAATGTTAATATATTATTCATTTGGTTTTTTTTTCCAAACTTTTACTGTTTTTTTTGGGGGGGGGCGGGTTTTGAACTTAGGGACACTTGCCTACTGAGCCACATCCCCAGCCCTATTTTGTATTTTATTTAGAGACAGGGTCTCACTGAGTTGCTTAGCACTTTACTTTTGCTGATACTGGCTTTGAACTCCTGATCCTCCTGCCTCAGCCTCCTGAACCTGGGATTACAGATATGCACCACTGCACCGGCCTTTTCACTGTTTTAAACCTGATATTTTATTAGATTTATTCAGCTTATGTTAAACCCACTATATTTAATCAAAAGTCTAAAGAGCTTTCAGTGGGAGTCTTTGAAACTTGAAATGGCCACAGTTTTTCTATCTGAGGAATTATGGGGGACACATTTTACAACAGGACAAAGAGTAGGGATATATGTTTTCTTTTTTCTTTAGTAAACTTAACTCATTGGCCCCTGGCCGTGAATGATACAGACAAAAGTCATTGACTCTAGCTTTTCCCATTTGCCTGAGGTCCTATCTGTTGCTGACTTCCCCATCCCTCTGTGTTAGTCAGCTTTTTAAATACCTGAGAAAAACAACTCAGAGGAGGAAAGATTTATTGTGACTCATGATCTCAGAGGTTTCAGTCTATGGTCAGTTCGCTTCTAGGCAGAAACATCATGGTGGAAAGGTGTGGCAGAAGAAAGCTGCTCAGCGCCTGGGAGCCAACAAGTAGAGAGAGACCATCAGCTTGATGGCCCACACCTATAATCCCAGCGGCTCCGGAGGCTGAGACAGGAGGATCACCAGTTCAAAGCCAGCCTCAGCATCTGTAAGGTGTTAAGCAATTCTGTCTCTAAAGAAAATAGGGCTGGGGATGTGGCTCAGTGATCTAGTGCCCCTGAGTTCTAGTACAAAAAAAAAAAAAAAAAAAAAAAAGTATATAGAGAGAGTGAAAGAGGAGAAGAAGGGGTAGGGGCCAAGAAATAGACCCCAAGGGCACACTCCCATTTACCTACTTCCTCCAACCAGATCCCACCTCCCACAGTTCCCAGTAATTAACCCAATAGTGAGGTCATGATCCAACCACTTTCCCAAAGCCCTACTTTGAATATGGCTGCACTTAGGAACAAATCTTCAGAAAGTCTTTGGGGAAACACTGCATGTCCAAGCCATAATGCCCTCCTTGGATGTTAATGATTAAAATATCCATTGCCACAGATACATGGGCTAACCAGATACTATGGAGGTAGGAATTGTTTTGAGTTCTAGCATTTGCAGCTCTGACATGAGTTTATAACCATGTTACTTCATCTTCAGGACACCAGACTCTGAATTTCTCCTTTTTATCTTTCTTGACAACTTCAGCAAAGGCAAGAATAAAATAAAATGCTTGCCACCATAGTTTAGTTGCATCTAAGATGATTCACTTATCATTCTTTCTGTAGCACCCTTCAACTCTCCTAGAGTTGATAAGAACACAGGATGGAGTAAAGTCACTTAATTTTGAATTCTGGTTCCACCACATGTTAATCTTTATTATTATTGTTGTTGTTTTTATTATTATTAGTTCTTTTCAGATATAACTTCTTAATCTTGTGACTTTGTGCAAGATAATCTCTATGCCTTAGCTTCCTAATCTGTGAATGGGGATGCAATATAAATCAGCTCCTAGGGTACATAGTGAGTATAAAATTAAAAATGATATATCACTCATTTTAAGTAATGTATAAGTGCTTGCTATGATTATTACTGTGTTATTTCAAATGACAGGATGTCAGGAGTGTTACTTTTGGTTTTCAAAAAGCCTATTAGAGGAAAAACAAAACAGAATAGTCTGGAGTCACAGGTGTGAATCAAATGTAAGATGTGGAGCTAATTTCTTAGCAGTCAAGTCTCAGAGGACATATAAAGGAGTCCTTTTTGAAGACCCACCATATCTATTTGCTATATGAGTTTTCAATATTTCCAAGGCAAAACTTAGAGTATGGCTAATAAAGCCGCACACTATACTCTATCTATGAATTGAATGGGTTCAGGAGATGCTTCACTTGCACATGCAACATCCCTGCATTTCCTCTTTCCTTCTCTTCAGGAAGTCCCCTTTCTTATCTGGTTCCTTTCCTATTAATAGATGCAATATGCTTGGAAGGACATAACTAGCTTTAGATTTGGCTGAGAAGCTGTGCAGTATTGAAACTTTGCCCAACACTGTGGAAAGGTAAGGAGTTCACAGAGGTTGGAGGAGGACCTGCAACACAGGAGCCAGAGGTCAGCAAGCACTAGCAGACCTAGTTGTCCTAACCTCGATTTCCCTCCCAAAGAAGGACCATAGTGTTCTAGAAAGAGCCAGGATGCAGCATCTGTTGGATCTGTGCTCCAGTTTGATTCCTAATTCAATTTCTTGCAGCTTTATAAACTTTGCTTTCTTCACCTGTAAAGCAAGTATCTCTCAGTGTTGTAGTGTAGAAATGAGTGAGTTAACATATGATAAAACTGCTTGGCAATTTAATTTTTTTCCTTTGCTCCACTAAATATATTTACCAGTTCATAAATACATCTTCCATCTTCCCACAGCAAGATGGGATCTCGTACAGGCAACACCAGAATGCACAGAGTTCTGCTGAGATTGTACCAAAAGGCATTCACTTTTTTTTTTTTTTTTTGGTGTCTCTGGGGATTGAACCCAATGCCTTGGGCATGCAAGGAAAGTACTCTACCAACTGAGCTATGTCCCTAGCCTACAAGATATTCACTTTTGAAGGATCTGCAGGGGTTAAGTTTTTCAGGGTTATCCTCAATTATCTCTGACAATGGCTTGTTATGCTCAGCAATTCAATCATGTGCATCTAATCAATTTAACAGTATTTTGAAAGCCCTGGCCAGTATCCTGGGTAGTACAGAGGACATAAAGAAAGAAGAAAAGAGCTTATAATTTTGTGAAATAAACCAGAAAAAGTAGACAAGTAATATGGAACTAAATCAAGTAGTGGACTGTGGATAAAAGTCTAGAGATGTGTCATAGTTCAGAGGAAGAGAGACTGAGCTTTGGTGGCCTCAATCATCCACCTGTGCAGTAGAGCCTAGAGTTCAGTGGAGCTGTCTTCACCTCTTCCAGAGCTACCTGAGGGTTGGGGGCCACCTGCCAGCGTAGGATGGGGTCTAGGGCCTTCTGGGAATATGTGCACATGCTGGTTTGTCTTCCGGAGTCAGAATGCTTTCCTAGCTCAGTGTTGTTTCAGTACAGGGTTGTGTTCTCATCTTGAGGGAAAAAAAAAAAATTCAAAGGGAACATGTTAGAGGATACAGCAAGTTCTTTTCAGAACATATTTTGTGCCAGGCTCAACTGCCTACTGATTTTTAATTTTGCCAATTCGCTAGACGTAGGGCCTCAATTTTTATAGCATGATGTCTTCTCTAGACCACAGATTCTCTTTCTGCCTCCTCCCCCACCCAGTTTTGCTCAGAGAGGAGGAGAGACTTCTGTTTCAGGCATCAGTAAAATATTTGACACATGTATATTACTTCTCACTCATCTAACTTTAAACTGCCTGAAAATGCAACTAAAATCAGCTACTTAGTGCATCCAGTTGAGGTTATGGTTGGAACTAGTGATTGATTATCAGCAAATGCCTTTTTTTTTTCCCATTTCTACTTGTGCAAGAATCAGAAAATAGGCTTCACCATGCTGAATTCCACTTTCCTTTATTACTTCTACTCTTGTCCTGATTTGACTCACAGTATACTATTTTTCCTTAATTTGATTGGACCATATCCCATACTGGAAGTTTCCTAGTTTATGTTTTATGGATAAATAGAGGCAGATCTCTGTAGGAAAGCAATTAATTTTTTGGTTCTGATTTCCCTCTTCAATTACAGTATCTCTAGGATTGTTGAAAGTCCACACCAATTTTTTCTTTTCATTTTTTTTTTGGTGCCTAGTTGGTGTTTGCAAATAAGGCTTTCCAGGGTTGGCTTTGTTTTCTCTTCCACTTTGGTTCCCTTCAGAGATGTCATGTTGGAAGTTGCAGCAAAGCCCCCTCTATCTGAGCAAAGGTATTGACAGAAGCCACCAGCAACCACTGAAGACATTGCTGCCTCAGGGCTGCTGTGCCTGATGTTGGGGTGTGCTTGCCAATACCATACTAAAACAAATAGTGGCATTCTGATGGGTCTGTCATTGGAGCTACTTCCCACGACATTGCCTCTACTGCTAGTTCTGGGGTGCATTCTACCACTCCTAATAGGGCAGCCACCACCAGAGTGGGTGCTAGTTTGGTGTCTGCAAATGCTGATTCTACATGCTGCTTCCTGGGGTGATAGTTTTGTGATGTCCATGATACCCTATGCAGAAATGGTCTAACAGAAGTAAGGACAAACCTTGCTGTTAACTTTAGGGTCAGGGCTGAGGTTGTAGCTCAGAGGTAGAGTGCTTGCCTAGCATGTGTGAGGCACTGGGTTGGATCCTGAGCACCACATAAAAATAAATAAATAAAGGTATTTAAAGAAAAAAAAATCTTTAGGGTCAAAGTAGTGTTGCTTTATGCTCCCAAAATATCACAGTTTTGCTTGCCTTCTTCTCTTCCCCCAGTGAGATTCTGATGCTTGTTTACTGAAGATGAACCAGTAGAAACGGCTATGTCCCACACCCCATGCCATTTGTGCTTATCACATTGAACATGATGTTGAGCCAAACTGTTGAGTAATTTCTCAGGGGAGCTATAGTCCCTCAAACCATCAATCCTCCATCTAATCTCCAGCCATAAGCACAGTTTGTAAACCTATTTTTGTTAAAAAGAAGTCCAACAGTAGGATTAATAAAGGACTCTCAAAGATACAAATAAATTTCATTAGGATAAAATTATGTGGAGAGTGACATGGATATAAATTCAAGGAGAAAAAGGAAAAAAAGGATGTATCATTTCCAAATATTAAACAACAGTTTTTCACATAGATTTTTAGTGGATGAGAATGGGCATGCAATCATCTGGATAGTTAGTTTCCATCAGACAAATGTACAAGTGATATGCAGTTTCATTTTCAAATATTAACATTTACAGTCCAGTGGAAATTACATCTTTGGCAACTAATTAAACTTATGTTGAAAAAATTTTAATGTTATCCTTAAAACAGGTGAACAAGGGCGTAGTTTTTCAAGATTATTTTTTGGGTGAATTGGGGGAGCTGTGAAGAAAATGTTTAAGGACTTTCAATTTAGAGTGTTTTGCAAATGTACTCCGAAGACTAATTTCTATGAATTTGTATCCTGTGCTATTTGTTCATATGAATATTTTTATTTTATAAATTTGTTTAAGAGGCTGGGGTTGTGGCTCAGCGGTTGAGTGCTCGCCTGGCCCATGCAGGCCCTGGGTTCAATCCTCAGCACCATATAAAAATAAATACATAAAATACAGGTATTGTGTCCAACTACAACTAAAAAATAAATATTAAAAAATAAATAAATAAATTTGTTTAAATACTAAATCTAAATACTGGTGACCACAAGTAGACTGTAGATTACCAGTTACTAGATCAAGGAGCACATCCTGCAGGGAACCACATCCACACTTCTATTTTAAAGCCTGATCTGTTCTCATTCTCTGTTGCCTCCTTCCTCCTCCTTCTTCTGTTCAGTTTTTCAGTGTTCAAAAAAAAAAAAAAAAAAAGAAGACGGAGAAGAAGTAAAACAGAAAAATGAAGGAGGATGGGTAGGAAGGGAACATAATTAGCCTTCTATGTGGACTTATTTTTATTGTCACTCCGAGCTTCAAATATCAGTTGAGGGGAAAGAATTGAGAATAAAACTGGAAACTTAGTTATCAGGAGAACCCTTTCCTGTTGGAAATAACTATCCCAGGAAAAAGTGGTTCACAGGGACACTCCTTCCAAGACTAGATTTGTTCTATTATTTGTTAGTTGCAAGAGAAACAGTTTGCTGAGGCTGGAGGTGGAGAGAGAACAGGGACTTCCTTCAGCAAAGGAGTTGCAGAGAATTGAGGTCTTTAGTAACCATGGTTAAGGATAACATTCTTTTGCTAGGGCAGTCACACCCAGCGGAGGTCAATTTCTGCAGCAGCAGGGACAACTGGGTAAAGGGCCTTTTAGTGCCAGGGCTGTTGCATGGAAGTTGAACATAAACTCCACAAGGCTTCAGACTGAAGAGAAAGCTTGAGATTGAATTTAGTCCCTTTTCTCCTTTACCCTGGCAATGAACACAGGGTCACATTTAACAGCGAAAACTGGAAATTTAGCCAATCAGGAAAACTTAACATGTATGTATTTGTATACTACTTAAATAAATATTCGAAACTTTACCTACTCCAAATTTATTGGCAAATTTTGATAAGTTGTTTGTTAGAGATATCCTGGTAAGTATATACACACCATTTTATATGTACATATACATATAGGTACACTGATATGTTGGATGACAAATATTTAGCTTATGACTTCTCATGCAAAATATTCTGTCAATGAACACTATAGTCCTAGGTGAAGCACCAAATGGTTGGTTTGCTTTCTTCATACAACTAAACCTTCAAACACTATCACTTACCAACCAAAATTGTAGGCCCTGTGCTGAAGAGGAAACAATCAGTGTTTCCAGGACAACCCTTACTGAGCCCCAATAGTCACACCTAAACACCCAGAGGTGGTAGCTGCAGTTGCTGAGTCCCCAAATTGATGTGTATGAGGTCACTGCCTGTCTTCCTGGACCACCATTTCTAGTTTGGGAGCAGGCTAGAAATGGCCTGGGACCTGTTCTGATGGTTTTAAAATATATGTCCTCTGGTAGGTGGGCCAAATTAAACCTGAAAGGACCACACAGTGTTCTGAGAGTCACTTTGCAGGTTAGGTTCATAGCTATCATGCTGTTAAATGACCAGGGTAGACACCCCCTCAAGTGGCATGGAGAGCCTTTGTCTTTTAGATTCTGCTGCCTTAGGGCAAAGCCACATCTGGCAATGTGGGCATGACTGTTCCCTCTGCTCAGGGGTCAGAAAGTTGTGAATGAAGATTTCTTGTAGAGATTGGAAATTGTTACCCCCAAAGCCTCACCTCTGAATAGCCCAGAGGTATGTGCATCAAAGGGGGCCTCTATTTGCTTGTTTTTCTTGGCCAAGTGGGAGGAGGAATGTTGGAGAGCGAAGGACATTCCCAGAGAACGGCAGGGCCCTTGTTGGTATGTTGTTCCCAATTCCTTTCTGAGTGAATTCTGAGGCTGATAAACTGGCTCGGGCGCAACTGTTCACAGCTGCATGTAGGATGTTGCAGGGGACACAATGGCTGCTGTGTGTGCTAGAGTACAAACAGTCCCACACAGGACCAAGCATGGGAAACAATGGGATCACAAAGAACCTTCAATACAATGCATTCATTTCCTGTAATAACATTGGGCTACAGGAGGCCCAGCCGGCCAGTTCTACCTGACCAAGAGACCTCCCTGCCCCGTCTACCCTGCCCACAACTGGATGTCATCATTTTAGAAGCTCACTGTTCATTAAGAATGAAAGATGCATTGAAAGAAGGGAGACACCAAGCAACTGGTTCTTTTAATTTTTTTTTTCTGCAGAGCAAGATATAATTAAAACTATATATTTTTATGCCCAGATAAAAAACAGTGTGGTAAAAATACTGGAGAAATGTTAGAAGCTGTTTCAATTTTAAGTCCTTCTGACACTAAATGCTCATGATTCACCATTCCTGCTAAAAATATTGGCACGAGGCACAACGGGCTCCTCTGCTTCTCAGCAGCCGCTGGCTGTTATGTGAGCTCACCTCTCTGCCCTGCCTGAGCTTCCGTCCTCACAGGGGAAGGAGCCCCACTGGGAATTGATTTAAGAATCTCCCTAATAATAATGCTAATGAGAAGAGGTAACACCTACTGAGCTCTTTTTATGTAACTGGCCCAGGGTTTTTTTTTCTTTTTCTTTTTCTTTTTTGTGCTGGGGATGGAACCCAAGGCTGTGTCCACGCTAGGTAAATGCCCTCTCACTGAGCCACAAACCCAATCACAGCCCAGTTCTAATTGCTGGAGTTTTCACAAGAGCCCTTTGATGTGTGTTCCATTAACAACTCCAGGTGAGAAAGGAGCTTAAGCAATTTACCCAAGTTCACACCTAGTGAGCCTTGTCAAATTGGTACGGAGGGCCCCCCATGAAGGCTCTTTGCTGAGGGGCATTCCACCAGACCAGGTGGCTGCCTCACCCGTTGTCTGTGACAAAATGAACACAAACAGCTCTCCCTTGAGACAGGCCATTGAGAAGGCTCCCAGGGGAGCAAGGGTTTGGGGGGAAAAAGGGAACCTGGTGTTCTTTTATGTCTGAGAAAGGAACACATCTGGAGTTGATATCCCAATAACAAGGCTGCTCACCTTCAGGGATAGCTATAAAACATAGCAGGGGATCTTTCTCCCGTGTCTGCTCAGAAAGCCATCCAGGTGCTGTCTCTGGTGCCAGCCAGGTCATCTCCTAATACTTAATGTGCCTCAAGAATGTTCCAGATGTTGGGAGAGTCTCAGGGGGGTTCAACAGTGGCACTGGGAAGGGAGAGGGCGGGCTGGAGGGATCAGCAGAGAAACAGAAACACTGTCTATGCATTGTACTTTGGAACTGAAAGAACCTTTAGAAGTCATTCAGCCATTTCCTCATTTTGTAATTTAGAGGCTGAGGGGCAAGAGGCCAAGCGCCCTAGCTAATACCACTCAGGTGGCTGGATACAGGGCCAGGATTAAAATTGAGGTCTGCTCCCTGCACCTGTGTGAAAGAATAAACGCAGTTAGTACATGGATTACGTACTTAACTGAAAACTGAAGGCTGTCCCCATTAATATCTTGGCAGGGATGTGACAGAAAAGAAACAGAAAATACAATTCCTCCCATTCTAAGGTTTGTGGCTTCTCTTGGGGACACACACCCTACATAAATGTAACTGTTGGTGGATATAAGTAGATCCTTACCTCATGACTCTGGTATATGTGTCAGAACAGAAGAACTTCTATGATAATCTGGTCAGGATGGTGGTAACCCGGAAGGAGACAGGTAAAAGAGATGTGAATTGGAAGAGAGAAAGTAAAAAGCATTCAATGTGGAAAGACCATTTGTGCCAAAGGATAAAGCAGAAATGGGTGAGAGCCTTGCTCAGAGGCAGTGAACAGGTTTGTTTGGCTGGTCCAGTGACCGTGTATCAACAAGTCATGAGAAATGACCTCATGAAGAGAAACCAGATTTTAAAACATTCCTGTCATAACTTGAGGCAGCTAGCTGTCTGACATTTGAGACCCGAAAGAATCTGCCCTGGTTTGATAGCTAAGGAACTAAACCAGAAGAAAGAAATTACCTGCACAGTTTCCCAGCAGGCCACATTAGCAACTATCAGTAATTGTAATGCTGTTACCTGAGCTACATAAATCATTGCAGAATGGTGATGGAGTTCTCAAAGTCCAGGTGTGATGCTGGCTCCAGGGATATGATGGACACACCCTGGGCATGTTTTTTTTTGTTGTTTTTTTTTTAAACAGGTTTATTTTGTCATAACAATTCCAATAGAAAATCATCCCTTTTTAATGTTATTGAAAATTAAGGAGGCCCAGCAATTCTTGGAGGCTGTAAATAATCCATAGATACTTCATGGATGTTTAAAAGAATTAATATAACTGAGCACTTGTAATCCTAAGGAGGCTGAGGTAGGAGGATCAAAAGTTCAAAGCCAGCCTCAGCAACTTAGAGAGGCCCTAAGCAACTTAGTGAGATCCTGTTTCAAAATAAAAAATAAAAAAAAAGGTCTGGGGATGTGGCTCAACGATTAAGTGCACCAGGGTTTAATCCTTGATTACCCCTCTCTCCTCAAAAGAGTGAATATGTACAGGGTTTATTCTCCCTGACACTGACTCTAATAGAGAAACAGGCATCTGTTTATTACTACTCTTCCTGCTCTGCTGGCTAGGAGGCCATTCAGCTTTTTGTCTGTCTTGCCCTTAATTAGATGTTGTTTTAATCAGCTTTCTGTCTCAATGATAAAATACCCAAGGAAATCAGCTTACAAGGAGGCAAAGTTTATTTTGGCTCATAGTTTCAGAGGTTTCAGCCTATGGTTGCTGAGTCTTATTGATTTTGAGACTGTGGCAGCAGCTACAGTACATCATAGTGTGGTGGTGGAGGCTGCTCACCTCATAGTAGCCAAGAAGCAAATGGTGGAGGGGGAGAGAGAGGGGAAGGAAGGAGGAGACCTGTATCCAAAGGGCACAGCCCCAATGATCTAACTTCCTCCCACTAAGCCCCGCCTCTTAAAGATCCCACCATCTCCAAATAGTTAGAGCACCACAGGCTGACAACCAAGCCTTTAGCATCTGGGCCTTTGGAGATATTAAGATCCAAACCATAAGTTCTCTCCCTGCAGAGAGGCAATGATATTGTATGATTACAGAAATGTTCTCATGGTGGACGCTCTGGCTACCACTTTGTAGAGCACATTAGGGGGCAAATCTCAGCTGGAAGCAGAAGTCACAGCCAAAGGCTCTAGAAGCAGAGGGACTTGAGAACCCCTCTGAGGAAAGCCCCAGTTGTTCTTTTTTTATTTACCCATTCTCCTTTGATCAGTCTGCAGGCAGGGTTTCCTTTAAACTAGAACAGACAAGAAGGATCTAAGGTACCTGAAAAAGGATTTGAACAAAGAAAAGCTTTGCATTTTAATAAGAAAGATATCTGGTCTTGTTGAAGGACAGAATGAGCAGGGCTGCCTCCTGCTGAGAGGGAACTGGGGATTCTGGGAAAAGAGTGTGTTTGCATTAAAGTAGGCCAGACTGTCATATCAGTTGATTCAGAATAAACCAATCCAGTTAAATAAACATGTGTTGGGTACTTAGCATGTGTTGAAAACATTTATAACATCTTTGGAGAACCTTAATATTTTTCTTTTTCCAAAATGCATTTGCTATATTGGATACCTGAAGTTTAGAAATTGATATATTTTACATATTTTGAAACTGATTTTTTTTTTTTTAGTGCTTTTTTTTTTCTTTATTGCTGTCCCTTAGTTTTTCATTAACCTTGTTTTCTTCCAATGTCAGCTTGGCTATCTTATGGGAAGCCAAGGAATGGCTTGGACTGGGGATATAATAGGTGGCTTGCCACGTGGTCAGCCACAAGAATACAACCCAGGGAAGATTCAACCTTCTGTCAGCAGGAGACTATTGGAGGCAGTGGAGCTGCTAAACAGTCTCATCTGCCTCTTTCCTCCTCTGCTCAATCCTGGTGACAGTTTTGCAGGTTTACAATTTGGGCTGTGTTAATTGGGGAGCTCACAGTCCTGTAGAATTTGGTATGCACAGTTTTGGGTCCTGAAAGGATCATGGCAAGAATGGAAGAAGGAGGGAAAAAACAAGAACTTTTTGGAATAGTGGCTTATCCTCCAAAGGAAGAAAGTATTGTGAGGGCGATTGAATTAATCCCAGTTTAAGAGAGCTGAAGACCAAGGAGGACATAGGCCATCCAGCCTGGGATACCTTACTTATAAATTTCTGTACCAAGAACTGTTCAACTCAAGCATCAGTCTAGAGAGATCCAGTCTCTATGTTATATGAGCATTTCTGAACAGGCTGAAGACCAGAATCAGAAGTCTCTGGAAAATGGAGAGAGCATGCAGGGAAAGTTAGGGGAAATTGTGTGCTAGTCAGGAAGTGAAGACTCAATTTTGACTTTGGCGAGTTATTTAACTTTCCTAAGCCTCAGTTTACTCACCTGAAAAATGGAGGAAATACAGAGTAGGCTCTGGAGGCAGACAAGTGAAAATTTTCCTCACTTTCTAGCAGTTTGACCTGGAGAAATGGCTTTCAATCTTTCAAAGTTTATTTCCTCTTGTGTAAAATGAGGCAGGGTGATTATTATCTACCTTGAAGAGTTATAAGAATTAAATAGCACATGTTTAGTGTCTAAGATAGTGTTTAGACATGGCATTCAGTAGATATCAGCAATGAATGGTAATAGAAAATATATGAAGATTAGATAAATACATTTAAAACACCATACGGTGTGCCACACAGAGGGCAGTTAATAAGTATTCGATCTCATATGACTTGGAGCAACCCAATAAATATTTGTTGAACAAATGCCCAAAGGAGGAAATGTTCTTATACTCCAAGTATATTAGCTTCCTGTTTGCTATAACATATTACCACACATTTAGTGACTAAAACAACTCAGATTTATTGTTTTATGGTTATGGAGATCAGAAGTCCAAAATAACTTTCATTACATTGAAGTCAAGGTGCCAGGAAAGCTGTGTTTTTCTTTAGAGGCTCCCAGGGAGAATGTTTCCTTTCATTTTCTGGATTCTAAAGACTTTTTGCATTTCTTGGTTCATGTCCTCCTCCTCCAGCTTCAAAGCCAGGAATGCAAGATTTCCAAATTTCTCCAGGATTCCGATCCGTCTTATCCCTTCTCCTCTGATTCTTACTCTCCTACCTCCTATTTATAATGACCCTTGGGATTACATTACATTGAACCCATCTGGATAATCCAGGATAATCCCCATCCCAATATCCTTAACTTAATTATACCTGCAAAGTCCCTTCTTCCTGGGATGGCGACATATGCACCAATTTGAGGAAGCAGGGTGTGGCCATCCTTGGGGTCATTATTCTGCTGACCACAGAAGGAATCAATGAACGGTATGCTACACATGCATCTCCTTCCAGAGCTTCTGTTCACCATGTGATCTTGCCTGGTGTGTCTCACAACGAACAACTCTGTCCTGGACCTTATATAAATTCCAAAGGCATTTGATTTCTCAATGGGTCTTTCCAATTTCTAGCAGGCTAATAGTCTTGCCTCAGAGAAAAGGGTAGTTTACAATGAAGGTAAACATCTCAAGCTATCTCTTGGGCTCTGCTTTGTCTTGAGTTAATTATGACCATCTTGAGATTTGCTCTCACCAATAGCTTACCTAGCACTTACTACTTAATTATGCATCATAGCTACAAGGTGAGGAGGCCCATTTGTCTCTCCTGGGTTTCCAGATGAGTAGAGCAAGGGCTAGAAAAGATCAGAATTAGAGCTCAGAATTAGAAGCTCAGCATTGCAGAAGTCAGAATGGCTTGAATTCTAATATTACGATTTCACTTCTTTGCCTCTAACTGGAAAAGAAGGGTAGGGCTTGTTGGGTCTTAATTGTTGGCGTTGTAGCATGGAGTTACAGTGAGATTAGAATTCTCTTTGTTCCCCTATACATTGGCAAACTTTCTTATTTCCATCTAACTTAAAGGTTGCTATAAAAAGAGTGTTTTTGAACTTGTGACTGAACTAGCAGGGGCATAGGAACTCTTCAATGGATTCTTTCCTGGTGTGGAAGTGATTTACCAAGACATTCTGGCTTTTTGATTAAAAACTGGAACTTCTTAAAAAAAAGTTTTACGATTGTGATCAGTTCAAAGATGGTTGCCCAATTTATACTTTAAAACACAACTACAAAAGCCCTACATCTGTTCAAATTAAACAGCTCCACAACTATTTTAACTATAGTTTGGATAAAGGTAACTTAAAAAACTAAGATTTTATACCCTTATAACAAAATCATGACTCAGACAAATATTACCTGGTATGTCAGTAAGCTTTCCATTCCTATAATAAAATACCTGAAAATAGTCAACTTATAAAGAGAAAAGTTTTACTTAGGTTCACAACTTTGAAGGTTTCAGTCCATGATCAGTTGGCCCCATTGTTTTTTAGACCTGTGTCATGGTGGGCAGCACTTGGTAGGGTAAGTTGCTTACCTCATGACAGCTGGAGAGTGAAGAAAGAGAGACAGTAGGAATGACCTGAAAGGAATCGTGGGACTCTGTTCTCTTGTCCCTTTACTTTGTCTCCTACTTCGTAGCTGTCATGACCTAAAACTTATCACTAGGGCTCACCTCTTAAAGGTTTCTACAACTTTCCATCAGCACTAAACTGGGAACCAAACTTTTAACATGTGGGACTTAGAGGGACATTTCAGATCCAAACTATATGGTACATGGCCATAGAAATATTTAGTAATTATTTAAAAGCTGTTGTGAAAAGCAAGGAGACTTTTTCTCTGTTAGCTTTTATACTTGAAGAAGTAAATGTGGGATTAAAGTTTCTCTGAGGTTGCTAAGGCTGGGAAGAACATGACTTTGGTTAAGCAGGACAGACCTGAGCAAGTTAGCCTGGCTGTTACTTTGGAACTGAAGGGATGATCTCCTCCCTATTAGGCACTACTGTCAAGCTTTGGCTGGAGTAGCAATGGATGGTGAAGACAGGGCAGAAAGCCAGGAGCAGGCTGGGGATGCTAAGAAGCTGTGGATGGAGCCTGTAGCAATGGAGTGAGCTCAGGTCCAAATGTCCAGAGAGCAGACAAAAATCTTCATGGACCAAAGCCCAGTGCACCATGATCAGCTGAGCAGTTGGGACTTCCTTTAGCTCCTGAAGCACCAGCACCCAGCAAGCCAATCAGGCAGCCTAGCATGTTGCTCTGTCATAGCTTGTCTTGGGGCCTGTATCTGAGAGTTCTGGACCAAAATTGGTCACAGGCCAGGGCAGTACATTCCTTGTGAGCAAGCTTATATAGTATGTCCCTATGTAGTTTAGGAAATATTATAAATGAAGCAAAAATCTGTTATTTAAAAAAAATATGCCTTTTTTATACATCTAGTATTGAGTTGGTGGTCAGATCAGTGTTAACTTAAATATAGTCATTCTTGGGATGCTTCACTAATTTTTAAAGGGTCAATGTTTAGAATATTAAAGGGCCATATTAATGAGACATGTTTGTAAAGGGCCAATGCCTGGTATCTATTAAAGAATACATAGTTGTCAAATGAATGAATGAATCTGAAATGACACAGTGAGAGGATCTATACCTTTTAGAAGTCTAGTAATTCCATAAAACTCCTTTATTTGGACTTTGGGAGGCCTACATGAACCCAAAGGAATTAGGAACTAGTAGTGAAATACTTAATCTATGCTATTCGGGAAGTGAAGAAACCATCCATCCCCATCCTTACAAAAATGCAGCTTAGGTGCTGGGTGCAGAGCACATGGGTGAGCCCATCCCTGTCCCCTGCTACCCACCTCCCCTCCCAGGAAGAAGGAAAGGAAAGGAAAGGAAAGGAAGGAAGGAAGGAAGGAAGGAAGGAAGGAAGGAAGGAAGGAAGGAAGGAAGGAAGAAAGAAAGAAGGAAAGAAAATTAGTTTTAGGAAAAAGATTTGGAGTGAGGGTAGGAACTCTTTGATGAAGGGAACTCTCAGTCCCTTGCTCTTGTCTTCTCCCAGACTCCAGCGCAGAGAAGGGTCTATTCAGCTGCCCAAACCCTATGTGTACCAGCAGGAGGTTAGGAAATGAGTGAAATGCCAGATTCTCAAATGTTGTGTGTGGGAGCATCCCAAACGGGATTTTCAGTCATTTGGACTCTGTCCTAAACACCTACACAACAGATATGGACCTCAGTGCAAGAGACAAGAGCAGACCATTTGAAGATACCACATTCCCAGTCCCTTACTTCTTTCCAAAGTCCTCTTCTCTTTACCTAAAAATGAATCTTCCATCCCATTTGATAAGAAACACTTCTGTAGGTGAGTGTGCATATGAACCAAATGCAATTTTCAGTAGATTTTTTTTTTAAAATACAGTGCTTAATTGCTTTCAAATTTCATTTCTAAAAACCCTTCTGTCTGAAATCTGGAAATTTCTAAAATCCAATCAGATCTAGACAGGGTGAATGATTTAACATCTCTGGTGCTTAGCAAAGCAATAGAAAAAAAAGCCATGGTTTATTTTTAGGACATTCTGAGACAACGTCAGGTTTTCATTCCTTCTTCAACATAAAAGGGAAATTTTACTATTTATTTATTAATTATTTATTTTATTTTTTGGTACTAGGGATTGAACCTAGGGCCACTCAACCACTGAGCCACATTCCCAACCTTTTTATATATTTTTATTTAGGAACAAAGTTTCACTAAGTTGCTTAGGGCCTTGTTAAGTTGCTGAGGCTGGCTTAGAACTCTGCCTCAGCCTCCCAAGCCACTGGGATTACAGGCATATGCTACTGTCCTCAGTTCATAATGGGAAATGTTAAAGTAAAATAAACTTTGGAAATAGAAAAAAACTTTTCTGGGGAAATATTTATTTACTTAGAATTATGGTAATGAACATGTAACAAAATTCACCATTTTAACCATTTTTAAGTGTACCTGCAGTTCATGTGTGTTAGGTATTCACATTGTTGAGAGACAGATCTCTAGAACATTTTCATCTGGCAAAACTGAAGTTCCAAACCCATTATAACATCTCCCCATTCCCTGCTCCCCTCCAGCTCATGGCAAACATCATTCTACTTTCTGTTTTTCTGAGTTTACCTACTCTAGATACCTCCTATAAGAGGAATCATTTAATAGTTGTCCATTTGTGACGGGCTTATTTCACTTAGCATGGTGTCTTCAGGGTTATTCCTGTTCACTTATTCTTTCCTTTTTAAAGGCTGAATAATATTTTGTATTCTGTATGCCACATTTTGTTTATTCATTTATCCCTCAATGGACAATTGAGTCATTTCCCTCTCTCGGCTACTGTGAATAGTTGCTCTTCTTAACAAAGAAATACAAGAGAATAGTAATTTCGTACAAATAGTAGTTTTTTTCCCACTTTTTTTTAATTGGTGTATTAGAATTGTACACAATTATGGGATCTGTTGTCACACATCTGTGCATGCACACAATATAACAATATAATTTGGCCAATATCACTTCTCAGCACTTCTCTCCCTCCCTGCCTCTTACACCTGGTTCCCTTTCCCCTATTGATCTCACTTTGACTTGCATGAGATCTGCACCCAACTTTATTTTCCTCTTTCCTCTCTAGCTTCCACATATGAGAGAAAACACACACTTGACCTTCTGAGTTTGACTTATTGAGCTTAATATGTTGGTTTCTAGTTCCATTCCTTTTCCGGCCAATGACATATTTTCATTTTTCTTTTGGTTGAATAAAACTCCATTGTGCACATGTGCCACATTTTCTTTATCCATGCATCTACTGATGGACACCTAGGCTGGTACTATAGGTTGGCTGTTGTGAATGGTGCTGCTATAAACATGTGTATGCATGTATTACTGGAGTATGATGATTTTAATTCTTTAGGAGAATTTAGGAGAAATACTGAGGAATGGTATACCTGGGTCATATGGTTGTTCCATGACCAGTCTGTTGAAGAACCTACATACTGATTTCTGTAGTGGTTTGACAAATATACCATCCCACCAACAGTGTAAAAATGTTCCTTTTTCTCCACATCCTCTCCAGCACTTATTTTTATTTGTATTCTTGATAACTGCCATTCTAACTGGTGTGAGATGAAATCTCAGAGTAGTTTTGATTTGCATTTTCCTAATTACTAATGATGTTGAATATTTTTTAATATAATTGTTAGCCCAAAATAGTAATTTCTTAAACTGGGATACTGTGTTGCCCAGAGAAGACCCAGGTATTTAATGTCTCACTGAGGGATGAATATGAGGGAGGACAGATACTGGTAACCCTTTGAAAAATTACTAGTGTTTGAAACTATGCCGAGACCTCAAAGAATTTTTGCTAGAAGCATCTCAAGTGTATGGGCTAGTTTCCCTTCAAAACAAGACAAATTATTTTAAACCCAAACTGCTTTCCTTTTGGACTTGTCAAAACAATTTAGTCTTTAATGAAACATGATGGAAAAAAAGATTGAATGAGGATGTAGAAATATTACATTTATTAAAACAATAAGTGACCCATACACTTTGTAGGAGGCTAAAATACTCCCTCCCAGGTAGAGATAAGCATAAAACATCTTTTGTTGAATACTTTATTTATAATCAGTATTAATGATTGATGATCATCCTGTATTGGATGTGAACACTTTTTTGTTAAATGCATTTTCATCATTTTAAGTATCAAGGACCAATTATTTATCTCTTTGTTAGAGATCACAAGTGTATTTGTTATTTCCTAAAGTATTTTTTTTTCCTCAGCAAAAGGGAAATGCAGACACATGGAGAATACTTGAGCTACTTTTCTACCTCAAGAAACAACAGTGGGATATTTTTAAAAGATCTCTTTGAGGACAGCAGGCCTATTTCCCAACTTCCAAGTCAAAGCATAGTAAGACACAAAAGCAAGAACATTAAAATTTCCAGGGACACGTTTTGAGACCATATAGTAGTGCACATATCGTGTGCAATTTAATTCTCTGTTTGAAAGACTCTGAGTCAGAAAGGATGTGAAAAAACATCTAGGTAGGAAAAAAAAACAGTTGATAAAATCTAAAGATACATTTTGCAAAATCCGATTGTTATCTTCTTTGTAGCGATTATCAAAGAGACCACAAAAATTTCATGATGTAAGTTCCTCTAAAAGAAATATCCTGCACGTAAAGTATGTAACACTGATATTTTTGTTTCTTCTCATTCCCAATTATTTCTAGTTTTCATTTTTCAAGGTCGGACCAACTCAGAATAAATTAATAGAAGAGATTTAGGAATCAATCATTACAAAAGTTTGTGGAGCAGTCTTTGACCAAGTCCTTGCATGTGTTAATCTTTAGGAAAAATTTAAGTTGCCAATGTTAGACTACATGAAAAGAGCAACAACTCAGAGAAAAATGAAAGCTTGCCAATTGCAGAAACATGTTGCCCAGAAAAAAATCACTGATTGTAAAGAATATCATCTCTCCTTATATAAGCTTCCAGATGTTGTTGAACCAAATTTTTAAAAGAAAAAAAGAAAAAGCTTATGAGTCATAGGGTGCAACTACAGTTGAGCAAAGTTTAGCAGCTCTGTTAATTAAAGCACGTTGTGGTATGTGTGATAAACAATGTTATAAAATGGGGAAATGTAGATTTTTGCAAACAACAGAATACAAGTATTCAGAATGCTATTTAAGCCATAGACTTGAATGATATTGAAACTAGATGTTATGTAAGTGAATATTCACTTACTACGTTAAGGACAATAAATCTAAAATGTTCTTAAGAGACATTTTGTTTTTGATAATCCAAAGGATAACTTTATCAATATATATGTACAAAGAGAAGTTCATCAGCGTATATATTTTAAATACCAGGAAAAATTGCCTTTGACCCTTGCTCACGAAAGTCTTACTAGCTTAACATAGCTTGAAAGGACATGAAAGTGAAACCATGACTTCTATGTCCCTGCGCTCCATCTCTGAACCCCAAGGCATATTTTAAAGGAATTTTTTTTTTTTCAATGCTGAGGATGAAACCCAGGCAGGGCCTTGCACATGCCAGACAAGTGCTCTAATACTGAGCTATACCTCAGCTCCATATTATTATTATTATTATTATTATTTTTAGTATAATATAATGATATATAATAGTAATATAATAATAATACCAGGGATTGAATCCAAGGGTGCTTAATCAGAGCCTCATCCCCAGCCCTTTGTATTTTTTTTTAAATTTTGAAACAGAGTCTCACTAAGTTGCTCAGGGTCTCACTAAGTTGCTCAGGGTCTCACTAAGTTGCTGAGGCTGGCTTTGAACTTGTGATCCTCTTGCTTTAGTGTCTGACCAGAGAATTGAGAAAAATATCCTTTTTATAGTGAAGTAAATCCAAGTTTGGCTTCCCCTTTCCAGGGGAGATCAGAAACCTTGGAATTGATTCTCAAGAATGGAGGTGCAGGGACTGGGGTTGTAGCTCAGTGACAGAGTGATTGCCTAACACGAGTGAGGCACCAGGTTCAATCCTCAGCACCACGTAAAAATAAACAAACAATATAAAGATATTGAGTCCAACTACAACTAAAAAATAAATATTAAAAAAAAGAATGGAGGAGCGGCCCTTTTCCTCCTAGCATTTCAACTGAACCCCAATATGCCTAAATCTCTACCTTAGCCTTAGAGCTCATGTTAAGTTCCTGTTTTTTTTTTTTAAGGCCCAAATTTTACTTTCTTCTTTGCAGTTTTCTTTTCTCTGTTATCCTCTGCATTTTAAAATTTAGGTATTCCTGGAACTAGTGCTGGTATTCTAGAAAGTCAAATTAGGTCAACAGAACAAAATAACTTTATTAGCTCCATTTGATTCAATCAACAAACATTTAGAGATACCATTTATCAGGTTGATGAAAGTCTTTTCCTGATTTACAGAAAGATTTAATCAGGTATTGATGTTAGATTTTGGCAAAGTTATTTTTTCTATCTGTTTAAATGATCATAAGGTTTTCCTTTTTCAGCTTATTAATGATGGATTATATTGATTTTTGAATGTTAATCTCATAATCTTAGGATAAATACCACTTAGTCATAATGCTATTCTTTTTATACATTATTGATTTAACTTACTGATGCTTTGTTGAGAAATTTTTGCATCTATGTTTATGAGGAATTTTCATCTATAATTTTCTTTTCTTATATTTTGTCTGCTTTTTACTTTGTTGATAATATTGGCCTCATAGAATGAAGAATATTCTTTCCTTGATAATTTTTCCAGAAGAGTTTGTGTATAATTGATATTCTTTTCTCTTTAAATACTTGGTAGAATTTATCAGAAAAATTTTCTAGACATAAAGGTTTTCTCTGAGAATTAAGTTAAAATTTCTTTATTTCTTTACTGAGCTGTTTGGGGTTTTATGTTTCTTTTTGATTGTGCTTTGGGAGTTTATTGTGCTTTTGGGAGTTTCAAGTAAGTCTATTTCATCTAAGTTATCAATTTTATAGGCATAAAAATTGTTAATCATATTCTTATTATCCATTTAGTATCTGTATAACCTGTAGTAATGCCACCTCTCTCATTCCTAATTTTAGTAATTCGTGTCTTGTAAAAAGACAAAAATTACAACCAATTTTAGTTTAAAGATCTTAATTGGCTTTGTGATTCTAAAATCAGGCAATATTTCATTCCATAAAACTGAATAAATATCCTATGAGGCAAGCAGAGGAAATTGGTTTTATGGACAGAAAAAGGCTAAAGAAAGCAGAAATAAAAAAAAAAAAGGGCTAATTGGTTATTTCAAAGCTAAATTCTTTATAAGATAGGAACAGGGAGACAGAACAATAGAAAATTAACTGATTTAGTATCATCAACTTATTATTTATTTGGGGGGGGGTTAAGGACTGAAACTAAGGAACTTCACTGTTCTGCATATTGAAACTGGACTGTTTAGAAAATCTTTCTCTTTCCCCATTTCTCAAAAGATCATATTGGTTTTGGTTTTGATGACATGGAACTTAAGCATGAGTGACTCCATTTTGATTTTTTTGTCTGTTTTCTTGGGGCCTAGTGAAGGAGTTTAGTCCAAAACAATGGCCTCCTGTAATATTTATTTTTCTTTCTTTTTTTGCCCTGATCATTGTGCCAAGATTTTGTCAGTCGTATTAATCTTCTCAGTGAGTCCATTTGTGCATTCATGAATTTCTTTATTTCTTGATGTTGCTTATTATTGATTTTCTTTTGGATATTTACTATTTCCTGTCTCTTATATCCTTTGTGATTTTGTTCCTTCTTCTAGCATTTGAGGTGAAAGCTGAAGTTACTGCTTTAAAAGCTTTCTTTTCTAATGTAGGTGTTTAGTGCTATTAAATTTCCCTAACTATTGCTTTAGCTGCATCTGACAAATTGTGATATGTTGTGCTTTCAGTTTCATTTAATTCAAAATAATTTATTCTTCTTTTGATTTCTTATTTGTCCCATAATTTTACTCTGTTACTTAGTTTCTAAATATTTTGCAACTTCCAGAGATAGATTTTGTTATTGATTTGTAATTTTATTCCCTTGTGTTCAGAGAATGCATTTGGAACACTAAATTAATAAGTGGATTTATCGTATTCATATACATTGAATGCAATGTGTGTGTTTGTGTGTGAATATATATTTTTTAAATTTTCTTTTTTTTTTTGGTACTGCAGATTGAACCTAGGGGTACTCTATCACTAAGCTACATCCCCATCCCTTTTTATTTTTGAGAAAGGGACTACCTAAATTTTGCCAAGGCTGGCCTTGAACCTGTGATCCCTCCTGTCTCAGCCTTCTCAAGTCACTGGAATTACAGGTGTGTGCCATTGTATCTGGTAAAATTCAAGATTTTTAAGAAAATGTTTTTGTACTCTATAATGTATAGATGATTTGTGTTTATTTATTTACTTTAAAGAGAGAGTGAGAGAGAGAGAATTTTAACATTCATTCATTTTTTCTTAGTTCTCGGCGGACACAACATCCTCGTTTGTATGTGGTGTTGAGGATCGAACCCGGGCCGAACGCACGCTAGGCGAGCCCGCTACCGCTTGAGCCACATCCCCAGCCCAGATAATTTGTATTTAAGATCATATGTGTGCCTGGATTTTTCAAGGTCTTCCAATAAAATGTGGCATGGTAGAAAATTATGTTTAGAATATTAATCCTGATATTTCAAGAAATTGGCCAGCTATACACAATTATTAATCTGTAACTTGGGTACCAATTATTCTATGGAGCAAAGCTAGAGGAATTCCCTTTGCTGATTCCCTCTCTTGAGATATCTGGGTGTGATTTCTTTTCTTCTTGGACTGAAACGCAATATGCAGAAAAATCCTTTACAACTAAAATTCCTTGTTCTTACAAATGAGCCCAGGGCAAGGAAAGACCCATCAAATCTAGCCTGGCTCAATCATTTGCTTATATTAGTAGTGCATACATTGGATTTAAACCTGGTGAACAAAAATAGCCACAGGATAGTATCTGCAGTGGTGTATTGAAGCTACTGGCTCATATACATTTTAATAGCTAAAAGTACATAGAAAATATAAAGGTGGAAGGAAAAAGTTAGCAGTTATGAAACATAACAAGTTTTCTTATTTGTTTTATCAGTTTAAAGCAAGCTGGAACCTAATAACAATACATCACATTTGGTTCAGAACCAAACAAAGGCTGCTTATTTATTTTTTTGCATTTACTTCTTTTAGGAAGTGAGGAAAAATAGCTCTATTGGCATTCAAATTTATTTTCAATTAAAAAATTCCCATAAATTAGAAAATGTCTCAGACAACAGTGATAATAATAATAATAAAGTGTTTATTTGGTTAAAAAAAATCTTTTTTAGGTAAGCTTGTCTCCCATAACACATCGGATTGTGCCATTGGTCTTATAAGGACACTTAAGGAAATAATTCAATCTCGGCGTTCATGTTTCAGACAATACTTAATAGTGTCTTGCCCTTTGATGCAAATAAGAGGAAAAATTTATACTTGCTTAGTTTCATGCATTTAAAACACTCCCTACTGAATTCCACCATTTGCTCAGGTCCCACGTGAATGAAAGGGTACAGGGTAGGAACCAGGACCTTTCTGCCATTGTGTCTTTTCTAATTAAAATTCAGAGTATTAAACACAGTTGAGTACATCCATGCATACACGACACACTGTCATCACATACCGGAAGCTCTGATCAAGAGCACTAAGCAAAGGCTCATTTCATAACATCATTAAGATTCATCCTACCCTGCCTTTCTGAAAGGCCTTGTCACAGCAGATAATGATGTCCTGTCAGAGAGGTGCAAACAGGAATTTATACTAAGTTATTCTTTCCCTCCCTTTTTTAGCATGGGAATCTAGCTGCATTCCTAGTATGTCAGTTCTTCAGGACTTACTTTAAAAAGTTTCTCAGTTCTTAATAGTATAAAATATTACAAAATTAAGGTGTTAAAAAAAAGTTAGGTGAAAAATATTTGAGTAACTAAGTGGGGGTATTCCTGGGAATGGTAGTCAAGCATAATGATTATCAAAACAAAAGAAGGTGTAACTCAGGAGTGTGAAGGTGGAGAGAACTTATGAGTCATAAGGTGGAGTGTTGAATTTGGAACAAGTCAAATAAAAGCACTGCTTTCTTTTCCTTAAGAACCTTTAGTACTCTTTATATCTCAGAAAAGAAAGCTTTCACTTAAAACGTTTTTTTTTTTTTCTTTTACATCCTGTTGCGTGAAGTCGCGCCCGGAGAGACAGATTTTATGGGCTGGCTTCCTGAGTGTAGTATAGTAGTAAGAACGATGTTATCTGGGAAGTTGATGGTAAGAATTTGCTTCTTCAGACTCGATATTTTTCTTTACCGTGTTCATTGATCACGCAGATGTGCTGAAACAATAAGGGATTTACATAAATCAGTTTCTTAACAAAATACGAGGCACAGAAAATATGATGAAGCAATAATAGAATGCTACCTTGTATTGGTGTTTGCTCATTTAAAACACGTATGTGCATATTTGGATGTGCAAAAAATCAAAAGATACCCATTCAAATGCTTGGTAAAAGTTTTTTTAAAAAATTATTATTATTATTATTATTTGGTATTGGAGGTTGAATCTGAGATACTTTACCACTGAGCCACAACCCAGTTCATTTTATGTTTTATACAGAGACAGGTTCTTTTTTTTTTTTTTTTTGATTGTAGATGGACATAATACCTTTATTTTACTTATTTAATTTTATGTGGTGCTGAGGATCAAACCCAGTGCCTCACATGTGCAAGGCAAGTGCTCTACTACTGAGCCTCAACTCCAGCCACCAGAGACAGGCTCTTGCTAAGTTGTGAAGTTGGTTTCAAACCTGATCCTCCTCCTGCCTCAGTCTCCTGAGTTGCTGGGATTACAGGTTTGTGCTGCTCTGTCCGACTTCTTTGTTGTTTTAGTTCGTAACCCTATTTTGAATTTGGCTTCCCAGGTCCCCAAAACCAGAAACACTTAGAGTCCAGTATATTTATCCCTGGTGGAAACAGAAATCTTCAACTAGTAAAATTATAGCTGCTTGGGTAAACAAAGAAATAACGGTGGAAATAAACCATGGATTGTTTTTTTTTTTTTCTTTTTTGGTGCTGGGGATTGAACCCAGAGCCTTATGCATGTGAGGCAAGCATTCTACCAACTGAGCTATATCCCCAGCCCCATAGCATGGATTTCTAATCAACCATTTTGGGGTAGCAAGACATGTGTAAAGAATGTTTTTATTGCAAATAACAGAAATGGAGTAGGGCTAATGTAGGCAAAAAATGGGGGGACGGTTATTGGTAGGATGCCAATATAATCAAAGGAAGAGCTGAGCAATAAAACAGGTGAAAGACAGGAACTAGGGTGTCGGAGACTGGCCCATGCTGCTTGTGGGTGCTCTCTGGGGCTGATATTATAGTGGCTTACGTCCAAAGACCCTAGGTCTCTGTGACTTTTGATTTAAGTTTCTAATTTCCAGGAGTGAGATGCTGATTGCTCCACTTTGGGTAAAAAGTCTACTTCAACATCATTCAGGATTGATCAGGGTCACACAGCTCGGCCCACACTGAGAGTTGGTGTCTGTGTGTTGAATCCTGAAAGGGGGAATAGTAATAAGCTGGATGCCACTGTAATTGGAACCTGTTAGACTTCAAGTACTGACATGAACCACTTTAGAGAATATTAGCTATTATTATGATTGATTGGACATGGTCAATAACTATAGAGAAAAATCAATGTGGAGCCATAATTGTGCTTTTTGCTTCCTATTTCTTTAGTAGAAAATAGAGATAATCATCATTTGCTTCCATCAGCCTAATCCCAATCTTGCAGGGTGGTGGTAGGAATTAAATGGGAGTACAGATGAAAATTGCCCAATATATCCAGATACAGAAGAAACCCACTGAATAATGGTTATTAGTATTACTATTTAAAAGATTTGTTAAATTGATGTTACTGTTAAATTCTTATGAAAAGGGGATTAGGGTTAGCATGCAAGACTTACATTCAGATCTCTGAAGTACTCATTGTAATCTAAGGCATATCCCACCACAAATAAGTTTGGAATCTCAAATCCAGCATCTTAGCAGAAAGAAAGAGAGAGAAAAAGAGAGAAAAAAAAGCATAATTCAGAGTATGTTAAGTCTAATATCACCATATGCTGTTTTTGGCACTTAAACAGTGAAGACTTTGCATTTGGATGGAAATAAGAAAGACTCATGGTGAGCAATGCACACGACAAGCCCAATAGGGACCTTGACCGGAATGACTACTTGCAGAAACAAGGCAAATAAGCAAACATACAGGACTGGACTCCCAGTGCACAGAGTTGAGGAAGGGCTCAAGAGGTTCAGAAGATAAAGAGTGTGTGTGAGTTAGTCATGAGGCCCTATTGTTCCCGTGCAGGCAGTCTGTAATGATATAATGTCAAAGGAAATTCTCTGAGAAGCATTAAGGGCAGTTCAAACAGAAAGTATCATAGCACTGCAAACATGAACAGGTGTGCAGATGACAGCCACTGAGAAGCAATACTCCTTCAGAATCAGTGTCCTGGGCTGGGGAGTAAAACCTGGGGACAAGATGAAAAGAAATGGGATCGTTCAGCTTGAGGAAGAGAATGCTCAGGTTGACTTTAATGCTGGTCTTTGAGTCCACAATGCAGAGATTACTAATTAGCTCTTTATCTCTAATGAGGGTGGAATAAGAGGAAATGGATTTAAATGCAGCACAAGGTATGTAGGGTGAGTAAAAGAAGACTTTACTGAAAGTCATATTTTTTTAATTGAAGGGGTCCCTTAAGAAACAGACAAGAGCTCTCCTTCTTCAGAGTTCCACTCCTGAGACAGAATAAATGTACCTAGGTCTAATGATTTTTCACACTTTTTCAGTGTTTTAAAATCTTGTAAGTTTGATTATTACAGTGTAACGGAGGAGAGATGTGTTTGCTTACTTTTACGAAACTGTCCTTTGATAGTGCTGATGGGCTTACAGCACAGTTATCTTCCTGTGATTATGCCCTACCATTTCCATCTCTGTGACCAAAGGCACTCTCATGTGGAGATCCCAACTGGCTCCTACTTACAGAATGTGTCAGAAGTGGCTTTTCTAGGGGACTGAATTGTGAGACCACTGGTCAGGGACCCTGTCTGATTCCTCCAAACTGCAGAGTTTCTTAAGAAGAATAAAGAGGAGAAAAATAAAGAGCAGAAGAAAAGATGTCAGAGGTTACATTGCGCACGTAAGAAAGAGTCCACGAGAAAGGAACAAAAAGTGCAAAGCCTCAGCAATCCAGAGAGAAAGAAGAAACAGAGATTCTGAGCTGACTGAAAAAATGTGAGTAGATCCCAGGAAACCCTGTGGGTAACAATAACAATGACTTCACAGGGAGCAATGCAGCTCCTACAATAGGCGTGGCCGCTCAGACTGGGAAAATCAGAGCACAAAGCCAGTTTAGATGGCTGAACCCTAACATGTCATGGAACAAAAGGAAGAGGATGGATAGTAGGACAGTCAGGAATCAAAGTGCCCCATCACTCAATGGCAAAGGAGTGCAGCTCCTACACTTAAATCTGCAATTGCCATTACTGAAAACAGATTGCCTGGGTTCAATCTTGGCCCTACAGTGTGGCTACGGCCTTGTCAAGCTATTTAACATCACTGTGTTCCATTTCTTCACCTGTTAAATGGGTATAACAATAGCAGCTGCCTTTAGAGGGCTGTTGTAAGAATGACACAAATTATCTGTGTAGCTCCCCAAACAGTATCTGGCACACTACCACCTTTTTCCAGTGTTAGGTGTCATTACTTTATTTATGTTGTTGTTATAAGTGACACACACAATAAATTTGGAATTAATTGGATATGTCTGAAATGAATGTTTTTCAACTTCATTTCAAATCTTACCTAAATATTATATGAAAAATTTCTGTTTGGAAACTTAGGGCATAAAGATTTAGATTTCTGAAGCCAGGAACCAATAGGCACATGTGACTGAATCTGTCTGTGCAGAACTGACAAGGTCTAGAGTCAGTACATCTAGCAGAGGAATGAGACTTGTTTTTAGAATAAAGAGTCACTGTTACATGACCCATCCATACGGTGCCTGTCTCTAATGTTTGTTCAGCTTGCTGATGAGAATTGTAGCCAAATTATCCAGGGACTTCAGAACAAATATAAGTTATAAAAATCAAGCTGAATTCTTCCTTATGCAAGTGAAAAAAAAAAGTCTCCTTTAGTGTTAGAATAATAAATAATCTAGCTGCTTGTTTATGGTTTCTGGCATCAAAACTAGTCCTAACATGTGGGGAGGGGAAAGTGGCCTAGATGAGGAAAGCCCTCTAGTATACACGTCTGAAAGTGTGAAGATGTTACTAAGAGGTATCTGCTCTGCTTTTTCTCTTTGTTGGTGGGGAGAGGTCTTACATTCCCCCTTCTGTGAGCTAAAATTCAGACTGGCTGAAGGTCACCATTGTGCATTGTCTGTTAATAGTTTCTGAAGGTGGTAGAAGGATCCTTCTAAATTCTTTCAGTGCCTCTGTGACTGATAGGTAGAGCAGCCAGTGTCTGAAACAGTCCAGCCCCATAACTGTTCCTCTCCCCTGAAACTCATCAGCTGAGTTCTTTGAAGTTAAGGCGCTGCATAAAACCAAAACAACAATATCCAAATGCACTGAAGTTCCTGTGAAAGATGCAAATGAAATTTAAAGACCTTCCCTTTGAAAGGGTCCTAACCTCTGTAAGATAGAGAAAACAAGAAAATTGTGGGATTATCAGTCCTACAATACCTTCCACTTTAGATTGCCAGAAAATGGGAAATCAATAACTCTTAAGCACAAAACAAAACAAAAAATACCCCCCCCCAAAAAAAAACCCAAACCAAAAAACACTTACAGTCAGGTCTAAAGCCATCGCTTCTAGGTGTTCTCTTTACCAACAAACTGTCATTAAAACAAAAACAAAAACAAAAATTGCTTCAGTGATTTCAACAGTGAATTGCAGATAGAATTAAATTGCAGATAGAATTAAACATCGTTGAAGTACGTATTTTTTCCCTTGAGCCTGTGAAGCATCATTACAACCCTTTTTTTATTCCTGCCCTTGCTGCTATGGCACTACATCAATGGTACAGGATAAAAGGAAGAGAGCCCAGCAATTGCACAGGGGCTCATCCAGCCGCTCCTGGAAACAGCTTATGGATGCATAAGAGGGGCTCAGAAACACAGCAAAGCACATCATTTCCCCTTTCCTCTCTCAGGGTAGCAATCAAATGGGCTATTTTTTCAGTATGATCAAATCATTATGCTCTGGGATGAAGGGCCAGTGATTAAGACTAGAAACACTTTTGGGGAATAGCCATCCTGTATTAGCATCCCTCCTGGGCTTGTTTGGAAGAACAGAAATCAGCATGCTGTGAATGTCTTACTCACCTGGCTACCTTAATCATGTTGGGCTTGTATTTCTTTATGCTGGTGAGCAGGGCTTTCATGGTCCTCCCAGTTCCAACGACATCCTTAGCAAAAGGACAGACAAGTTCAGTAAAGTGCATTTGAGCAGCATAATAGCTTTCTCACCTGGAGAGATTTTCCTTGTTAACAGTGAATCATAAGGACAAATACTATCTGACTGGAATCAAGGAAGTAGAGTTAGTTCTGTTTTCTTAGTTACTTCTTTCTGGAAGCTGAATTTCGGGGAGCATACTGGTGAATACTTCCTTGCATCTTTGAACTGTGTTGAAGGGCTAAATTTGGCCTTTTGAGACCATGTGCAGCTTCTCCTCATTGAGTACACTGGGACTCATGCATGCACATTCAAGGACTAAATTTGGCCCTGAGGTTATGTAACACAATACATGACACATGAATTTTCATGGACATGGGATGTACATCTGAATACACTGAATGGATAAGCCACCCCCTCCTTGTCTTCCCGACTCACTAGGGGATTCTCTGGCTGGGAAGTGAGATGTGTCTGGGTAGCAGCTGGTGACAGCCTGTGAGTTCTGAGGGTCCGAGGCTGCAGTGAGCCCAGGCTCATCTCTGCTGATGAGCTGCTGCTGCACAATTAGAGTAGAATGGGCTGCAGCAATTTATTGTCCTTGGGACAGAAATCAGCTGTCAGGAGCTGATTATCTATACAACAGGTCTGAATTTAGCCAGGGGTGGGCAATGCGTTTGGCTGGAGGGTCCACTCCATGGGTTGTGTGGAGCCAGAACTGCGGATCCAGAAGGCACATGCAGGCAATTGTGGAACAAAAGCCCAAGAACAGCTCCCCTGAATTTTTGCCAACTGATAAGGCAGGCGTGCTCCTGAAGGAAACATGGCCATTTGCTGTATTAGTCCACTGCTACCAGAGACTCGCTTTTTTTTCCCCCTTTTATTTTTAACAGAAAAAGACAAATTTAAAAGGTCATAGTTTTCCCTTCGATTACCATTTTTAATTGGTTTTATTTATGATTTTGAGGCTCCAAGTACTTGAAAATTGATGTAAATCATTAGAGGAGATAAGCCAGAATCCTGAATTAAGGGTAAAGAGAGTTCTAACCCTAATTTTACTGTTAAATAAATTTGATTCTGGGGGCTAATTTACTCTTCTCTACAACTGTCTCATTCACAAATAGGTATAAGAACCAATTTAGTCATGCATGAAACTGGATATAAAACAGGATAAAGTACCGTACAGCTATTATTGCAGAGCTTTGATTCTAGAAATTATTTGAAGCTAGTGATTACAGTTGGCTCCGATTTGATAAATTTGGAGAACCATGCACACAGTGAGGACTCCATAAATCCTTGGCCAATTTGATAACAAGTCGTACATTTTAAAACTCACCCTTAGATCCATGCAACTCCCAAACATGGAAAAGGAAAAGGCAGCTTACCTCAACAATGAGGACATTCTGAAATAAACAAAATCCATATTTTAGAATATTATGACAATCTGGCTCATGAGATAAACACAAGCTTGGTTTAGCGAGAATCTCAGCTTGCTTAGCTGGTTCTCCCCCATCTATCGAATCCAAATGATTGGAGGTAAGGTAGGTATGAATCCAAATGATTGGAGGAAAGGTAGGTATTTCAGAACAGTCCCTCTTGAATTACTTGGGGTTTCAATTTTTGTATGTATACTCAGATTAGGAGCAGGATCATCTTAGACCCTAATGTCTGTCTGAAGAGCCATCTATAAAGTGATCCCACTTCAATAACTCTGCTAGATGTCTCCACTCAGCATTTCTTTGGTATGCAAAGCTTACTGAAGGTTCTCTGGAAAATAAGTCAACATAAACTGAATCACTGATAGAAACAGTGGCTGGTAGATGGATCCCATATTAGCTGTGACAACCCTGTTTTGTGATGCCACCCAAATACCACGGACTTAGTATTTACCCTGGGATTTTCAACCCTGATGAAAGGGGTGGCTAGAGGAAGCTGTTAGGGGTCTGGTACAGATTCTTAGTGAGATGATTAGAGCCTTTGCTACACGCTTGCAAGGAAAGTCCTCTACTTCTCCCCCAGAGAATACTGATTATGTTTCTTTTTAATTTCTTGTTTGATGTCTGTCTTCCCCACTAGACTCTAAACTCCACGTGGTAGGGCTCATGTTTGTCTTGGGTATGATTGTATTACCAGACTTTGCCATAATGCCTGCATACAGATATTCAATCATCATTTCATTGTTGAATGAAATAATAATAACTGATTACAGCTTATTAATGAGTTAAAAATCAACCAATTAATTGAATTAGTAGTAACATATCAATGTCTTCCCAACAAATTAAAATATGACTTTAATATGCCATTCCAATTAACTGTGTTGAGAATATTCTCTCAAAGTAATAGGATTTTTTTTCTTTCTTTAGGTTACCTTTCATTTATCTGATTTATGTAGTATTTTAGAAACTGGATCAAATTTTACACAGTAGATACCTTTGTTCTTTCTATTGCAAAAGATTTAATTAATAAAAATGTTAACCACCCCCCCAACAACTCTGCTAAATCTGTACCACGCGTCAAACATATTCTTCCATAGAAATATCCTTCTGAAAGTGTTTTTCTGTCAATCATGATATTTGCATTAATTAAATCCATTAACATTTAAATTATCATTAAGATGCAAGATTATATTGTCTACTTTGAAGCGGTTCAAGCCATCATATTCCCTACTCCAAGAGTCATATGGATAGAGGAGTCCCTTGGCATTTTGAACATGATTTGCTATGAACTTAACCATTACTCCACAGTAGTTAGTTGGAATGAGTATTTTTCATCTGAGGCTTATTAACCAAGTCTACTGACCAACCAGGAAGAATAAGTGGCTAATTTCCTGGTTCATAATCTTTTTCTTTTGATTTTATGAAGAAAAATCTTTCTAAAATATGTTAGCGTGCATTCTTGTCTAATTAAGTAGAATGTATTGAAAATAATTGGATCTGATTTTTTTTTCTTACAGTGCAGAATATTGTAAAACAGAAGAGTCATCTTTGAAAAGAGTAGCCACAATTTTTAGGAAATAGCAGTGGTTGGAAGTGGGACTTGGATGTGTACCAATCCTGAGATATTTTGTCAAAATTACTCAAACACATTTTGAGAAATTAAAGGTTTTGCAGGGTGTGGTGAAGCATGCCTCTCAGTTACTCGGAAGGCTGATGCAGAAATATGCCTAGTACAAGTCCAGCCTGAGCAACGTAGTGAGACATGGCCTTAAAATAAAATTTAAAAAAGGTCTGGGGATGTAGCTTAGAGACAGAGCTCTGGCCTAGCACAGGCAAGGCCTTGTCCCCTGGGTTCTGAGGGTGAGGGATTGAAAGGTTTTAAAGAAAAACACCCCCTCCCATATCACCTCTCCTCACACCCAATTTTATTTCCAATAGGCAGTTACTTTTAGCTCTTTTAGCTGTTTTTCTGGTTGCTACTTTAGCGTTTCTAACACACACACCCCACACATTATAAATATATAAGTATATAATATAAAATATATATTTTCAGTATTGTGGATTGAACCCAGGGCCTCAAGCATTCTAGGCAAGCAAGCTTTCTACCACTCTGAGCTATGCCCTCAGCCCAATATATTTAAAAATATGTTTTGTTTGGGCACAGTGGCACATGCCTGTAATCCCAGCTACTTGGGAGGCTGAGACAGGGAGATCACAAGTTTGAGGCTAGCCTCAGCAACTTGGCAAAACTCTGTCTCGAAATAAAAAATAAACAAGGCTGGGGATGTAGCTCAGTGATAGAATGCCCCAGCTTCAATCCCTAGTACTCATCCCACAAAAGGTTTTTTTTTTTTGTGTGTGTGTGTATAAATGTATAATTTTTAAAATTCTTAGGTTGCTGTTCTTAAAAAAGGGTTTAAGTATAAATAAATATTCATTTTTAAATTATATGAACTGATATAATATATAAAATATATGTATACTTATAAAAAAAGATTTATACATTCTAGAATACATAAATAAAGTTGCATAAATTTTGAAAACAGAAAATATAAAGGTTTTCTAATTTTTATGTATGTATTGTTGGAACTAGAACTCAGGGTCTCATGCATGTACCATTGAGCACTGTACTGTACCACTGAGCTATTCCCCAGCTCTAAGATTTTCTAAATTTTTGATGTATATTTAACTGTTTAATGAATGACAAAATGTTTAGGTATTTTAAAATGTTTAGGTATTATCTTAAAATTAATTAAAGTTATGACATTTTCTATTATGTGTATCTATAGCTACAGTATTATCAATCTAACCAAAATAATTCTTTGATATCATATAAAGCCAACTACATATTCAAACTTCTCTAGTTGTCCTTAAAATGGCCTTTGTGACTAATTTGTTCAATCTAAGACCATGCATCAAATCTTGCTATGGTTTCAATATGTCCCCTCAGTGCTTATGCAGGAAACTTAATCTCCAATGCAAGGATCTTGGAAGTTAGGGCCTAATAAAAGGTGATTAGGTCAAGCATGCTCTGCCCTCAAGAATGGATTTTTGTTATTTTTGCAGGAGGGGGTAAGTGTTCTGAGACTGGGTTATTATGAAAGCAAGTTTTCAAAATTTATGCATTTTATTTATGGTATCTAGAAATTTTAAATTGTTTTTTTATAATTATACATATATTTTATATATTATATCACTTTCTAAAGCCCCTTTTTCTTTTTCACTCTTGCCCTTCTGCTTTCTACCATGGGATGATGTCACATGAAGGTCCAAGAGCAGAGAAGATGCAACTATTCTAACTTAACAAAAAATTTTCACCAGTATCTAAAGGAACTAATGTCTTTACATTTTAATGTACCAAGAAGAGATCCAAGAGCCTAGGGACCAATACATGGAGACTGGCATATGGTAGTTGCTCAAAAACTGTGAAATCAATTAACAATTTTGTCCACATTTCTTTTACTTTGTCTAGTTCATTCTACTTTTGTCAAATTGCCTCTATATTTCCTTAATGATCTCAAATTCCGCCTTAATCAAGCTATAATTAATGTCTACAGCTTTTAATTTTGGACTAAGCAGTTTTCTAAAATACCCATTTTTTGAGTGGGCAACCTCGGGAATTTTTTTCTGAACACACTGTGCTTTAGAAACACTTCCAATCTGATAACTCTGATCACTGAATCTGAGATGTTTGCCAGTTACTGTCTTAGTCATCTCATCACACCTAGCTCATTTCCTCCCAGAAAGCCAGTAAAATCTTCAGCCTTGGGGCTGTAGGCAAGAATCCTGTGGGGACTCTCTAGAGTGTGTTCTTTCTTTGCTATTGCATGAGTCTGATCAAGGCTAGTCACATTGAGTTCCCTAGAGAAGAAGAAAGCAAGAGGAGAGAATTAGAAAAATCGAAATGATTTTCTTAAACAGGTTATTCCTATTTTTAATCTTTTAAAACAAAATGATTAGCAAACCATACTGTCTAATCTACAGCAATGCAGTTTTGCGGATGTGGTCATTCTATTCAGAAGGCCATGGAGTCTTGAAGGTGAGCTGTACAGGCGATGCCGAGCATGAGTAGGAGAGTGACTCTAAACCCCACGGAGATAGGAATGTAGTCCAGCATTTCATTTTATGTGATAATTCACAAAATCGCCAGAACCATCAGTCAGTGGGCATTTCCATTATTGTTCTCAGCCTAGTCAGATCCAATAAAAAGGAATGATTTAAACAGTTCAGGCAGCCAAGGGGGAGATTTTGGCAAGATCCAATGCTTCATTCTGGCATTTGATGAGAAACTTCTTTGGGGGTGGTGTGTGTGTGTGTGTGTGGAGGGAGCATGTCTCCTGAAATCTTGCACTCAACCTGCACATCTATGTCTCCTCGTTGCCAGATGGGGGTCTGTTTCCATGCGTTTGGTTTTATTCCACCCTTTCAGAGATTTCTCTTGAACATGAATAAAATCTTGCTTTAATGGATACACACATTTTATGAAGTGCCAGGATTAAATCAACTTTGAAAAAAAATCAGCCAGAGAGCACGGCGGTGCAGACAGCTCAAAACACACCAAGTAAAATGCTTTTAACATTGTGAGCTGAAGAGGCCATTTAACTGAATTGTTAAGGCTCCCTCTATTCAACAGCAATGACCTATTTAGAACCATGACTCAGCCAGCTTCTCTTGAAAGCAAAAGGAGAAAAAAAGAAGAGGGAGAGAGAGAAAAGTACTTGGGGGGCGGGCTGTCTAGAGACTCCTTTATCTAAATATTTTAACTCCTATATCTTTAGAGAGTTCCAGAAATGACATAGTAGAGTTATGGGGCTGGTGATTCAGCTAACTGTGAGCATGGCAAAGTGATGCAGGTGAGCTGTTTCCCCACATTCTACAAAGTTCTTTCAGAAACAAATTTCATGTAAAAAAATCCTTTCTATCTCACTTTGTTTTCGGTGCTCTTCCTCCTCCTCTTTCACCCCAGTCCTCATCTAATGCACCTGCTCAGGCCACCAGCACCAGCACCACCAGGGGACAGCTTCCTCTCCCTTCTGGACCTTCATTCTTCCCTTCTGTCGCTGGCTTCTCAAACACAGCTCTAAGATGTCACCTCAGCTCAAGTGCTTTGTGACGTCTCTTTGCTTTTCTAAGTAAACTCAATGTATTCTACACACCAAACCCAACATACATTTTCAATCATTTTCTTATCATTTCCTTGTTTCTAATTTCCTGCAGTCACGCCAGTCCCCTCCTATCTGGCTCTCCATCTTTCCCCATTCCACTCCACTTTTCCTCCCACTTCTGCGTTCTTTCCAGACCTTCTGGTCCCAAGTAAAAAAATACACTCTCCTCTAAGATTTTTGCAATCCTAAGGAATTCTTCCTTTTCTGGATTTCTTTAAAACCAAGGAAAGAATATTGGAGCTTTTCTCTGGGTGCTGAAAATTAAATGAGAGAAGATGTGTATAAGTTGCTGGCAGTGTAATAACAATCATAAATGGAACTTCAATGTAAGTTCATTGACTGAAAAATCATATGAGGACCACATGAGAAGGGGGAGGGGAGGAGATGGCCTATAACAACCTTTCCATTCTATGCAGATATTTATGGAAGTTTCAGACTTTCCTTTACAGCCATTAAAACAAAGACCTAATAACTGTTGAGCACCTTTTTCTTTAAATATTTTTTTTCTAGCAAATACGTATTCTTCATGGTAGGAAGATTCTATTCTTTTATTCTAGAAGGCCTCCTCAAGTTCTTTTTAAAATTTTTCTCCAACTCTAAATGGACAACTTTTCAGGAGCTAAATGAAGAATGACTGAACGGGCGGGTCACATGAATGCCTTTATCTGTTTAAGCAAAAGGCCTGACCTCTACCTTGGCTTAACTTTCACTATCCTCCAAACCATTCTCCAGGAAGCAGCCACAGAGATCTTTTTAAAATACAAACTGGATTCCATCACTTACCAAATGTAAACTTGCCAATTTGGCTAAAATTTATAATTTGCTCCTGCCACGTTCTTTTTCCTGAAATTAATTGAAAACTTCTTTTTCAATTTTTGTGTGAGAGGATCATTCACTCATTATTCACCAAATATTTATTCCAAACTGTTCTGGACTTGGCCCTGACAGATGTTGGAGAGAGGATGGTGACTACGATAGACAAGGTGCCTGCCCACTTCATGGTGACTTTCCAGTGGGGAGATAGGAAAATAAAAGCCCCAAGCAAATACTACAGATTGTGGAAATATAAGGTAGAAAGTCATAAGTGGGTGGGAGGAGAGGATAATGAAGACAGATAATTTACAGGGAGGACATCAAACGTACATCAAAGAGAGTCCATAAGTCACAGGACAAGCATCAGGAAAACTGAGAATTGGTATGTCAAACCTCTTTTAGCCATAGTTAATTATGAGCCCTTAATGGAATTACTGTTTCAAACCATGTCACAACTGTTCCTGACCAGGTCATCGTGACCCTCACAAAGAAAATTTGCTAAGGGCTATACCAAGGGTAACAAGCCTTCATATGGTTAAGGCAAGAACAAAGGAACCCAAATCCTGTAGAAAGCCCAGATTCTGTGAGAGCTATACTGTTCTCTTCGAAGATGGTCCGCTCAGTGCCTCTACTGAACATCCTTATCCTCATTCTTACTAAAAAAAACCTCTTTCCTATTTTACTCTGAGTGACTCAATTGAAGTCTTTCCTGTGGGATCACAAGAAAAGGTTACTGTGGATCCCTGTGGTCACCTTGGTTCTGGGGATCTCCCCTACAACAGAAATGGTTGTATGAAAACAGTGTCCACCTAGAGAGATTAACCAGGGCTGGGAAGAATATAGAGGGGGAGATTCTGGACTTATTTTAAACAACAAATTAGGGAAGGCCTCCAGTATTGAAGGAGATATTTAGGCTGAGATCTGAAGGGCAGGAAGAAAACAGAGACCAGAGAGAAGAAGCCACAGATTGTCCAACGTCTTGGCAGGAAGGAGTTTAGTCAGTGCTTCGAGGAGGGGTTCAGTGATGTACAAAGATGTGCTGTGGAGAGTCAGGGCCAGATCACACAGGCTACGGTAAGGAATTTGGATCATATTTTCAGAAGCACTGGGAGTAGGGTTGCCGAGTGAAACAGAGAATACCCAGCTACCTCTGAATTTTAGGTAAACAATAACAACAAAATTTTTTAGTATAAGTATGTACCAGATATTGCATGGGACATACTTAAGCTAAATATGCATGGGGTATCTTTTACTGAACCTTTGTTCATTATTTAAAATTCAAATTTAACTAGGCATCTTTTGTTTTGTTTTCGCTGAGTCTGACAACCCTAATTAAGAGGCCATTGAATGGTTTTCAGTTGGCAAGTGATGGAATCAATTTGCATTTTGAAAAGATCCTTTTGGATGCTTCTGGGAGAATAGTCTGGGGGGTAGTGAAAGTTAAGTGAAGGTAGAAGTTCAGAGACCCTAGTTAGGCAGTAGAGCATCTGAGAAGGAGAGAGGGTAGTGAAAGTTAAGTGAAGGTAGAAGTTCAGAGACCCTAGTTAGGCAGTAGAGCATCTGAGAAGGAGAGAGACGGCCTCACCCTGGAAGATCTATATCTCAAACCTTGATATAGACAGGAATCATCTGGGGATCTGGTTCAAATGAAAACTTTAATTCAGCAGATCTGGAGTGGGATCTGAGATTCTGCATTTCTAATAAGTTCTGACATGGCTCTAACTTGCTGGTTCTCAGACCAAAGGTCAGCAAACTATAGCCTGATTTGGCCTTGCTGCCTATTTTTGTAATTAAAGTTTTATTGGAACACAGACACAACCATTTGTTTCCATAGTGTCTAGATGGCCTATAACAGCAGAGCTGAGCAATTTTAAGAGAAAATGGTGAAAATATTTACTATCTGGTCCTTTATAGAAAAAAATTTGCTGATCCCTAACCTGAACTTTGAGTAGCATGGGTCAAGACTTGGGTGACAGCCAGGGAGATGAGTAGACAGATTTGATATATTTGAAAGCATATGGTGTGGCCTGCATGGCTCATCTAGCATTCCCCTCTGATGGGAGCTGGACACCGGGAACTACACAGTCACTAAACTCCAGTTGCTGGGACAGTCGAGAACCTGGCTAATCAGTGTTGATTCATCTTAGAAATATTTACCTGGTGCATTCTAAGCCCAAGGAGTTCTATTTGGCACATATTTAAACATATATAGATGTGCACCTATCCATACACAGAGAGTGTAAAGGTAAAGCTAAATGGTACCCAGGAACCTGGAAGAAAGAATTTGTCATGTCAGCAGAAAATTAAAGTAGATTCCTGCTTGTATGTGCCTGGTTTTCCAACTCTTCTCCCTGAACATTCACAATCTCTGCTTTCCCACAGGGGTCTTTGCAGTATTCACAGGAGGAAATGACAAAGCACAGAGCTGTCACCCCTTCTGCTCACTCCATCCCTAGGAAGAAGCTACCCTTTTCTCCATCCATTCCCCAACCCCATTTCTTAAAGGGAATATTCAGTGCTCAGGAGGAAAATCACTTAAAAAAGGGAGGAGGGGGCACAATTCTGTGTGCAGTATTTTTTCTTAGCATTTATTGGGGACAGACCTCATAGCAAAAGCACAAGGCAAGATATTTCCCTTGTGTAATAAACCTGTAAGGTAATATCACACAACAAAGTACTAATGTGACTTACCATTTAAAGACCACACTCCAAGATTGTATAAGGTTATGAATTTCTGGAAATTGTTTGGAGTATTTTAGCTTTCTAGGATATCATTTTATGCACTGATGTAGTAACATCAAATGATGGTCTGGCAATACATTAACATTATCAAGTTAACTCCAATTGCTATGGAACAAAATTTACTATTAGATGACAGTTTAGTTCTTGGAACTGCCAATGTTGTCTCCTGAGTAAGGGGAAGCAGGCTGTTTTGCAGTCAGAGTCTTTGTGGTTCTGTAGCATTCCCATTATGATACATATTTTTATTAAATGTGGTTGCTACTCTTTGTTTCCCATCTGGAGATTGTGTAACAATAACAACCACAAGTATGAGGGATTAAGCTTGTGTAATAGACTGATTCGTTTGACTTAGAAAGCTGAATGTGTTCAGGGATAATGAATACAAGATAGGTCAGTACAGGTGAACAAAAACAAATTCTGCTTTGGTAGTGGCTTTCATTCACAGTAAATTTGCATTTCAAATCACATTTCACAAAGATCATCTGCTTTATGAAACAACTCTTCTTTCTAATTTAAGTATTTATGTCAGAATCCAAATAGTCTTTTCACTTCATAATTAGGTATTAGCAGCTTTGGAACTCCAAGTTAAAATTGGAAAACTTTTCCCCCCCATAATCTAATAGATTACTTCATATTATTATGAGGAAAAAAAAGGCAAAGACCTAAAATTTGTGTTCTCAAGTTCTTTTTGCTTTCCTCCCTCAATTTTGCACACTTCAACAAACTTGTTTAAATGTCTTACTATGTAGTGCCTAGGTGTTGAGGCGTAGAGTAGAGATAAAAATCAGACAAAAGTTGAGAAACCTTCCTTTTCAGAAAGAAGGTGCCTGAAAGGACAGGCAAGAACAGAGAAGGAGGGCCAGAATTTTTGTTGTCTGAAATAAGATTGGAATTGGAAGCTTGGAGAAGGATTAGGTCTGCCTTGTGTCCTGGAAACCTTCTAAAAAGCATGTTTTAGAAGGAAGAAGTCATTAAAAGGATTCACACATCTATTTGCATGAATTAGGAAACCCGGGAGAGTATCTGAAATGTATTGCAAGTGCTAACCTGAAATGAAGGTCACTGATATCCCCAGACATCAATGTGTACTGAGCAGAGTTACATTAACAAACCTTTCCAGCCAGCGTTGAAAGATCCTCGCCTCCAATTATCTGCATCTCGCCCATGGATTGATCATTCTACAGAAAAAAAAAAAAAGATGATGATAATATTTTATTGCCAAAAAAAAAACAACCCCTTTAAAGCATATTTCCCATGTACCCAGTGACTAGATTGCTTCTTACAAATACAGCACAAATAGCTAGCACAGACTCATGGTTGCCTATGGTTACCAAGAGCCACTCTCCTGCACTGTGCTTGAGACAAAGCCTCTAATGACTGGCAGCCAGAGACTGAGCGTGGAGGGGGATGGAGAGCACAGAGGGGAAAAATAAACCTAATTTTGAAGTAAAACGTAATGAAAGGTGCTGGAACCTGTCCTGAGGCAGACAGAATTGGAGAAAACAGTCAGACTCTTGGACTTTACTGAGGTGGAAGGGGCTGGGGAAGCCCTCGGAGTGGTAAAGCATTGGTTAATAAGCCCTAGAAACCAATCAGATTCTGGTTCCCTGAGAGACTGAGGCCTCCTCTACTCTTTGCCCTTGGAGATCCAGCCCCTGATTTGATGTCAAGGGCAATTCTAATAAGCTGTGGAGCCAAGAAGTATTGCACTTAGACCTTCTGACATAAATGACTAAGCCTCAGGAAATTTCTGCAGTTCCGGGAACATAAAACCCAGAACCATACTTAGAAGACTTTTTAATTCAAATCCTCTTAGGATTTATGATTATTTGCTTTCACAATGTTTATGTATAGTACATTATCCTTCCCTAATAAACCCTCTTAAAACAAACAAAAATGGATTATTATATAGTGAGGATCACAATAGAACAGGGACAAAACAGGAAACAGAAGTGGTAACTTGTCTTCTGCCTCGTTATAGACACACGTGAAAGGAACTGAAGCAGATAGACTCAGGCAGTCTGCTTCATGACCAAGCAAGAATGTGGTGATGTTGCAATTCCTCCATCTCAACAATTGCCTCTGGGCAAAGACAATATAGGCACCATATGTGCATCGCGCTGATCCAGGAAACGTCTTTGGTTATTGGTGTAAACAGTTGTTCCTTTTGCCAGTTCAGCCCTATCCTCCCTAGTCCTGGTAAGGAGGCCTTCCCTCTTTCTGGAGGGGTCCATTCCACACAGTTCTGTTAGGGCCACCTATGCAGGCCAACCAGCTATGCCCCAGGCTATACTCAAAAACTCTTCCTTTCCAGCCACTTCCCTTAGGAATTTTCCTGGATTGGTTCAAATTAGATTCTGTCCCTTGCAACTGAGAATCATAGAATCTAGAGGTACAGTTACTTTGTCAGGTTATTTGTCATCTGGGAAGAGAAGATGTAGCCAAATCACTAAAATGACAGTTTTGGCAATGAAACAACTTTTATCTTTTTACCTTTCTGAAAAAAGACCTTAAAGTTTTTTGTTTTTTACTTCTACACAGTAAAGCATTTCTCCTTTACTGCAGAGGACTGGAGCGAATGCATAAAGGTAAAGACAGAGGCTTATCCTACATCACCTAGTAGCGCATCCCGGAGGGGGCCCACTAAATTAGATTAAAACCAATAATCTTCTTATGGGAACTGATCTGAAAGGGAGAAAAGGCACAGAATATACCAGATTCACTGATCCTTGGCTGTTTTTGAACAGGTGCATATGATCTTACATCCATAAGCAAGCAGTCAAACAGTGGTTAAGAGCTTGTCAAAAATGTCAAAGAAACACATTGCTTTATTAATTCTAGAGAAGCTGAGATACAGGACTTAACGTGTGTGGGAGGAATATCTGCATATTAAACCCAACTATGTTGTTACTAGCAGCAGGAAAAAATAAAATTTCAATACCTCCAGGGGACTGGGGTATACAGAACTGGATACAAGTACTAAACCACAAAGTTTAATGTAACCAATGAGACTTAGTCTGCCAGATCAGAGTAAATTTCACAATAATTCTACTGTTTTCATCTCCATTCTATTGACTATGTATCGCCAATCAATTGGTTTTATTTTTCATTTTTAGTTTGTTAAAAACAAAAACTAGATATTGGAAAGCTAAATAATGTGTTTAAAGTTATATAGTTCGTCTGTCGTCAAGAAAGTCTTATTTACAAAGGCCTTCCGTAGTCTCTTTCTAAATATGTTTTAAGTATTAGATTTGTTGTTATTAACCCATTTGAAACTTACATCTTCCGAGGGTGTATATAGTCAACTATCTCAATATCATTTACTGAATTGCTTACTATTTTCCCTACTGGTTTGAAATGTCATTTTTATCATATCATACTCTATGTAAGAGTGAGTTTCTATATTCTTCCGATCAAACATGCCTATTCTAACATTAATTAATCTGTCCAATGAATCAATGTAAATTTTTATTTTATTATAAATAGAAAATAATAATCTAACCTGTCTATTCCAACATTCAGACTATATTTTTAAAATTATCATAGTTTTATAATATGTCTTAATATGTGGTAGGGTAAATCTCATTATTTTGTTGTTCTAAAAAACTGTCTTGGTTACTTTAGTTTTTTTTCTTCCTGCCTGGTGGGTTGTTTTGAAGACAAAATGGATTAATCCATATGGAACCCTTAGAACTGAGCAGGACACATGGTCTGTGCTGAGCACACCAGACACTCAGTTTTATAGTTTAGGTCTTAAGTGTCCCTGTGTGTTAAAGGTTTGGTCCCCAGTGTGGTATTATTAGGAGGTGGTGGAACCTTTAAGAGGTGGGGCCTAGTGGGAGGTCTTCAGGTCATCAGTGAGGCATGCCTTTTAAGGAGCCAGTGGGACCCTATTCCTTCCTCTTTCTTTCTTTCTCTTCCTGTTCATAAGATGAGCAGGCTTGCTCTGCCACATGCTCCCACCATGATGTGCTGCCTTGCTACAGGCCCCAAAGCAATAGGGCCAAATGATCGTGAACTGAAACCTCTAAAACTGTGAGGCAAAATAAACCTCTTGTCTTTATAAGTTGACTGTCTCAGGTATTCATGATCATAACTGAAAGCTAATAAAGTCAGTAAATATGACTAACTTCTTTCTATTCTCCCTTCCCACCCAGGGAAACGGGTAACTCCTTAGTCCTCCACAGGTACACCTGAGTCTGGAGCTCCCTTGGTTCAATGACTCCATAAAAATAAGCCTGTTGTCTCCTGCTGGGATGTGAAAGGGGACTTAGAGGTCCAGCCTCTCCATTCACAGCTTTCAACAAACTTCATTGCTCTCATTCCATTAGGCCCGCATCTAAGAACCTGGAGACTCTACCTCTGAGCCTTTCAGGAATTCTGGGGAGCCACTCCTCTACTGGTCATTGACATTCTCTCCAAAGACATTTAGAGGATCATTTGCTCTATTCTGCTGAGTCAGTGCTCTTCATTCATCAGTTTTACCTTTTAAGTAATGTTGACATTTTGTCCATGAACAAGGAGGTTTTCTCCCTCTCCTTTTTTTGTCCTTACTTTTTTTTTTTTAACTTAGTTTTGCAGGGGTTTCAGGAGGGAATGAAGTCAGTTGTATGTATCCAATCCACAATCCACTGTGTCTAACCATGATCTCTTTGTAATGGTTCAAAACTATCCTACATTCCTAGGATTGATGTTTGTTTAAACTTTTTTTTTTTTTTTTAAATGATCCTGGGGATTGAACTGGGGCCTTGCGCATGCTAGGCAAGCACTCTACCACTGAGCCACATGCCCAGCCCAATATCATTGGTTTGATTTGATAATATTTTATTTGGGATTATTCATCTATTTTTTTTTTCGGGGGCAGTACTGGGTATTGAACTCAGGGGTACTCCATCATTAAACCACTTCCCCAGCCCTATCGTTTTCTTTTTCTTTTTCTTTTTTTTTTTGTATTTTATTTAGAGACAGGGTCTACACTGAGTTGTTTAGTGCCTCGCTTTTTGCTGAGGCTGGCTTTGAACTCTCGATCCTCCTATCTCAGCCTCCTGAGCCGCTGGGATTACAGGCATGTGCCTATTCATCTATTTTCATAAGTAAGACTGGGCTGCAATTTTCTTTTGCTCTCTTTGTGGATTTTTTGAGCCAAGTTTTAGAGCCTCATGGAATGGATTGGGAGGTTTTTGTCTTTTTTCTTGCTCTGGAAGAGTTTTTAACAAGTGGATTTACTTTTTCACTAAGGTTCTGTTCATCTCCAGTTTACAAAGGAGGAAATTGAGACAACAAGGGTTTAGGAAGCCTTCCAAAGGTGCTGATAGTCAGTGAAGGAACCCAATCCACCCCAGATTTGCCTGGCTTACATTATTCAGTTGTAACCTTATCTTCTCCCACCCCAATATTTCTAGAAAAAAGGAGCACCACGTGAGTGTGTCTCTGAGAGTAGTGTGGAGATGGAGTGGGCCTGGCTGTAATAGTGAAATAAGGCACAACGACTGCAATGGCTAGGAGAAATCAACATCTTGAGAGAAAATTCTGGTCCTTGAGGGTACATGGGTTTATTTACACACTCAAGAAAATTCTTGCCATTTAGTTTGGACATCCTTGGAAGAAATATTTTGGAAATTACTAGTTTTGGAGACCTGATCTTTAGATACTGCATAGAACATGCCCAAACAGCCCAGCAGGTAAGACAGTTCCTCATATAGAGAATTTGGATAGTTTAGATAATGCTTAGGAAAAAAAAAAATGAGGAAGAATAACTATTGTGAATATCATGTCCTTTTCCTTTCCAAGAAGAGAAAAACCAAACAAAATAAACAAACAAAAGAACCATTCTACTTTTTTCTGGAGTCAGAGCTACTTGCTTCAAAATCGACATGCTCAAAAAAGCATTTTCAGTATTCTCCACCTCCAGAGACACCTTAACTTTGCTTCTCCTGCCCCTTACTCCCCGCTATTCATCCTAAACCTTCCTCCTGTGCCTAGTGAAGTCACTGGTACTCTCTATCAAATGGACAGAGGTGCAACATAGAAACCCAAACATTTCACTGTAGAAGCTTTAATGGGATGGGTACAGTGGGCACACCTGTAATCCCAGTGGCTTGGGAGGCTCAGGCAGGAGGACCGCAAGTTCAAATCCAGTCTCAGCAATTTAGTGAGGCACTTAGCAACTCAGTGAGACTCTGTCTCAAAATAAAATATAAAAAGGGCTGGGGATGTGGCTCAGTGGTTAAGAGCTTTGAGTTCAATCCCCAGTTACCCACTCCCCCAAAAGAAGAAGCTTTAATGATCAAACTGGAGAGCTTCTAATTAAAATATTGCAAAGGCTCAAATTGATTTTAAAAAAACAAAACAAAAACAACAACAAAAAAAACTTAGAACATTGGATACCAAGCAAGATAATCAGGACAGGTGAATTGGTTTCAGTTTCCCCAGCTGTCCAAGTAGTGGTTAGTTTAGGACATGACTCTTGGCTGGGTCCCTTAGTCCTTTAAGCTGCCTGGGGTGACAATGTACAGAGCAAAGGGCAATGTATAGAGGGGCTACCATATTTGTACTGAGTCCTTGCTTTAGCAGCTCCACTTGTCTCTGTTGTGTTTATTGGATTCAGAGGAAGACACTGGGCAGGAATGTTCTGCTATCAAAATGACTAACTAAATAAGTTTGAAAACTATCATGCTAAAGTTTCTCCTCTCCACCCTAAAAGTGACTTACCTTCTTTTCTATTTTCTGTTCATTTAAATCTTTTTTCGCTGACATCACTTTTGTTTTGAAACTAATTCTTACTATCTCTGCAGAGTGAATCATGAAAAAGGACAATATGGAGATAAAGAAAAGAGTGAGCTGGTGTCTACATACCCTGGGACCTGAATGTTTGGGTTCCTGGCACAACTCCTCCTTTTATTAGGTATATGACCTTGAGGAAGTGATTTAACCTCTCAGGGCTTTAGTTTCTATGTAGAAAAGAATATATTCATAGTCTCTACCTCAGAGGATTATTGGGAGGATTAAATGAATTAATATGCATTAAGCACCCAGGAAAGGCCTGGCACTCTTGTATTTTGGGAACAGTACACAAAGTATGCCTTGACTTCTTGCCATCTACCTTTGGTCTTAGAAATAGGCACATCTGCTTTGTTTCTTAACCTTGGCTTTGTGACTTGCTCTTTGTTCATTCACACAGCACATTTCGAATACATATAAGCCTCGTGCTTGTGTCTGATGGCAACATAGGAGGCCTGTGGTTAAGAAAAACTGATGTATTTCCAGTGCCACTCTGTATCATGGCTATTCCTTGTTGGGAAAAGCCCATCTCTGTGTTTCCTTGAGGCTTCTCAGTGACTGCCTAGTTCCCACACTGCAATGTCTGATGCTTTTCAAGTGGGCCATTTGGTGGGTATAACTGCCATCATTTCACTTGGCTGTTTTCATCAATAGACAGAAGCCACTCAGTTTTGTACTTAGCAGCATGCATCAGATTCATGTTGGTCATTCTAGGGAGCCACAGGTAGTCAGTAGAACATGGAGTTGACTGGAAACTGTTCTACAAGATGATGGTAGATGGGCTGAGGCTGTATCTCAGGGTCAGAGTGTGTGCTGAGCATGCACAAAGCCTTGGGCCTGATCCCCCCGCACTGCATTAAAAAGGGAGACTGGGGGTGTAGCTCAGTGGTCTAGCCCTTACAGAACATGTGCAAGGCCTGGGGTTCAGTTTCCAGCACCGCAGAATAAAAAAGAAAAGATGGCAGTGGAAGATATTAGATTAAAAATGAGCATGGGTGGCCTAGTTCCTGATATTTTCCAGTTCTGGCTACATTTTCAATTTGGGGGATCATAAAATTCTTCCCTAAAAATCTATCACTTAAGAGAATTTAAAATAGATTTATGCTACTTGTCTGTCATAAATATGCACAGATTCTGATAATTACGGAGTTACCCATTCCTTGGGACCACCATGGGCTACGGGAGGCCCCAGGAGTGCCAGCACCCAACACAGTCTTCTGCCTCCATGTTCTTGCTCATACCATATCCTGCCATTTTTTTCCACATGGGCAATTCTTACTTTTTCTTTAAGACTTAGTTTTGGCATCTTCTCTTCTAGGAAGTTTTCCTGGAATCCCCTGGACTTCATCTGCGTCTGTGTCCCAATAACACTCTATGCATATCTCGATGTTAACAAACCATGACTGAAAATTTCTGTGAATGTAGCAATTGCCAGAGGAAGGAAAAGTTCCAGCACCACTGCCTATTTCCATCGTAACTGTCTCCCCAGTGGCTGGCACTTTGTCTCTCATTCAGTGTGTGCTGAGCCTTCCTGAAGCACCTGAGCATACATGTTCAGTACATTTTTAATCCTTCTGCCCCTACCCACTTTAAATGTGAAGTGTTTGCAAGCAGCCCTTGATTTTTCTTGTTTTAAGTTCTTACCCAGACCTCTGAAGGAAGCTTATTGCTCCAAGGGAGACAGAGGGAAAAAAAACCTCAAAATTAAAAAAAAAAAAAAAACACATAGGAGATAATATCTTTAAAGAATTGAGGATGGCCGGGCATGATGGTACATGCCTGTAATCCCAGCAGCTCAGAAGGCTGGGGCAGGAGGATTGTGGGTTCAAAGCTGGTCAGCAAAAGTGAGGTGCTAAGCAATTCAGTGAGACCCTGTCTCTAAATAAAATACAAAATAGGGCTGGGGATGTGGCTTAGTGGTCAAGTGACCCTAAGTTCAATCCCGGGTACCCACTCCCCAAAAAATTGAGGAACAGAAACAAAGCTGACTTGAGCCTCTTGGAAGATGGGAAGATGAATAACACAGATCTTCCTCTGTTATACCTGAGTGATTTCCATTTACTTATATATCATTATTCTCATTATCATTATTTCATTACCTTCATTCCCAATCTCCTCAATGTTTTTTGAAACTTAAATGCAAAAAACTCTGTGAATTTTAAACATTAAAATATGAAAGTATGAATTATTGATATTTTAATCTCAGTAATTACATTGGCTGATTCATAAAGAATGCAGTTTTAAAGACAGACTAGCATTTTTAACCAGAAAAACTATACGTATGTTAGTGCGTACGATTAAGTTCAATGGAAAGTACGTATCCAATTTGCATTCCCTGACTTTGGTGTGCCTAACTTTTTGCAAAAGCGCTGTGAATTTCTGCAACGACAAAATGGCTTTCTGCTTAGTGACAATGATTTATTAGTGTATTGTGATTGGTATTCTGCTCTACCCGGTCTCCAAGAGAGTACTGGTTAGCTGAGAGTAATCCCCACCCAACAAAGAAAGGCTCTTTTCTTTATGAGAAATAAAGGGATGTTGGATCAAGAAGGGATCACAATGATATGAAGAGGATATAGGCTGATAGGAAGAATGAAGGGTCACCATGAAAGAGGAAAAAAAAAGTGGAGGAGGGGAGCAGAATGGGCTTTACTCCGATTTTGTTATAAAAGACCCCAGGAAAAAGGAAACTCAGTTTAAAAACAGATTTGGAGACTTTGCTTCACATGCACTTTTTTTTTTTTGAAACCTTGAAGCAGGATATCCTTCTGTTTTGAACCTTGGTATGGACTTCTTGTTTTGATTTAAATTATGTTTTTAAATCACAGAGCAAGACAAACAAGCCGAACCTCTTGACACATCAGAATGACCCCGAAGACTTCAGTCAAGTCTATGTTTTCAAATGTAGATGGCCATGTGCCAGTGGTGACTCTTTCTTGAAAGGCCACTTTCTGTGCCCAATTTCCCCCCTTGATAACCCAGGGAAGAATTCTAACTTTCAAAAATAACCAGATGAACATTGTTGTTCAACAGCAATGAAATCTTAAACCAGCTTTCAGGAACTTGTTTTTAAGAATGCAAGGGAATGGAATGGTGACCAGGAAGGGTCAAAGGAGGGAACTAGAGGCAGAGCCTGTGCTGGGAAACATCTAGGACACACACCACTTTTTGGCACCAGACTAGATCTATCCTCATTCCCACCCAACTTTAGTCTGGGTCCAAAAAAGTTCAGCTCTACTTGTCATTTCTCAGCTTAAACTATATCTAAAGATGACCATGCCAGCAAAATGAAAGTCCAATTTTGTCATAGCGATGGGCAATCACCACCAAAACCAGATCAGAGGGACCCTCCATATCACAAATTCCAAAACATAAAGGCGTCTTTTTACATTGAAATTCTGTAACAGATTGAGCTAATGGGAGCTGGACGGAGGAACACGTGTGTTGAAATGGGCCTCTCCCCTTCTTGAAGAGCCAAGTTTGTGGCTGATGGGGTGGTGGGGGAGAAAAGAACCACCTACCTGAGGTAAGCCAGACAGAGGGAACAATATTTTCCAATTGGCCATCCTAAATCATCCAGGGCAGACGTCCTAACAGGCCAGGTTCCCCAGATAATGGAGTTCCCTCCTGCCTTGGCTCACTGGGCATAGTCTTGGAATCCAAGTATAGAGGAGAAGAACCTAGTTGCCCCAAACCCTTGAGGAGTGGCGGGCTTTGGATGATAAAAACCTGTCAATAGGCTCATTGATTCTAAATCGCATCCTGGATTTGGTGGGTCTAGTCCCCACCCATGAGCCCTGGTCTCCAGCTTATGTCCCATTCTTCCCAGCAGATACATGGCTCCCTTCATTCTTGAAACCTGTGGGGATGAATCCTACATCTTCAGTTAGTTTCTAGGTCAGGGGATCTGGGCAGAAAAATAAGCCCAGGACACTGGACAAAGTTACTTAACATTTGGGGTAACATTGATATGCCCAGGGCAGATAAGTTTGCCTTGGCACATCAATGTTAGGGCCAAGCCTGACTGTTAGAATCAAGAGCTGAGCACTTACTAAGTACCAGGCACATCAATATCCTGAATCCTAAAACAAGCCTGTGAAGTGTGATCCAGCAATTGTAGTCGCTGGTATTTATCCAGATGAGTTGAAAACTTATCTGCATTAAAAAAAATGCTCATAGATGTTTGGAGCAGCTCTATTCATAAATTGCTAAAATGTAGAAGCAAGATATCCTTCAGTATGTGGATGAAAAAATAAACTGTGACACATCCCGACCATGGACTATTATTCAGCACTAATAAGAAATAAGCTATTGAGCCATGAAAATAAACAAAGGAAATATAAATGCATAATACAAAGTAAAAGAAGCCAATCTGAAAAGGCTACATACTGTATGAATCCAAATATGTGACATTCTGGAAAAGGCAAAACTATGGAGACAGTAAAAATAAAATCAGTGGTTACCAGGAGCTGGTGGGAAGAGGAATGAGGGAATAAGTAGGTCCCAGAGGATTTTTAGGATATTAAAACAATGTTCTATGATACAATATAATGGATACATGTCATACAATTGTCCATACCCATAGAACCTACAACATAAAAAATAAACCCTAATGTAAACTATGGTCTCTAGATTAATGACCTGTCAATGTAGGCTCACTGTTTATAAGGAGCATACCACTGTAGTGCAGGATGTTGACAAGGGGGAGGCTGTGTATAGGAAGGAATGGGGGATATTCTAAAACATAGTCTGTTTCTTTAAAAAATCTTACGAGGTACTATTATCACCTTAAATATTAAGTAACTTTGCCCAAGGTCCCACAGCTAGAATGGGATGTTACTGGAGCCAGAGATGAGATTGAGGAACACCCCCACCCCCACCCCACCTGCCCTTGTCAACTGGTTCCAAAGCCTCCTGACCAGCACATTCCACAGCTTCTCTCTTGGTTCTGATCACAGTTTGCCTTTCCATGTGACTGGACACTATATTCCCTCTCTTCCTGAGCTTCCTAATGTGCATGTCACCTGAGTAGACTGTGACTATGTAAGTTTGGGGTGGGGCCCAAGAGTCTGCAACTCAATAGGCAATTGGGATGCTGCAGGTCCACAGGCCACCCTCGGAGTGGCCATAGTTGATTCCACTCATGCCAACTTGCTGGCTAAATTCAGGGTACACCCTGCATCTTATCATGTTTATACTCTGCTGGTGTTCCCCCCTCCACCCAGAATGTCTCTCTGCCACATCTCTGTCTGTCAAAAACATAATCAAACTGAGACAGCCAAATTAAGGTCTACTTCATTACAAACCATCACCTGAACTTTGCCCACCCCTACTGTCAGTCAAAATTGATTCCTCCGCCAACCTGCTTCCTTCCCATTTAGCACCAATTATGCAGTATGCGTTACTCCCTGCTTGCATTAGTTACTTCCTGTTCTTCAAACATGCATCACTCCTGCTGCACCTTGAGGCGAGGGACTTTATATCTGCCTTCCCTATAGGTTCCTCAACACTCAGCAGCCTGGCTTTGACTTTCATTCACTCCTGTGCTCACCCCACTTTTTTAAATGAAAAACAAAAGAGGAAAGCCAATTCAATAAATATCAGGTCTTAGTGAACAAAACACTTTCTATATGGCATTTCAGTTAAACCTCACAACAATTCAAAAGGGTGGGTGTCACGGTCCCCATTCTATAGAAGAGGGGTCGAGCATCAGGGAGTGTATGTAAAGGGCAGGGCAAGATCTGAGCCTCTCTCCATTACTACACCATATTCTTTTCTATATACTAGGCGACAATGTATTCATTCTTATATCTTGGTAAACTATAAAGTAATATAATACATTTAATATACATCTAGAATGCTGTGGTATGTCTATGAAACTCAAAACAACCAAACTTAAAACTAGTCGATGATTTTTAGGTTAAATGCAATTACAGAAAAAAAAAGGAATTATTATTACGATCGTGGTAATGACTGACCTAACCAATTAATCACTGGAATACTTTAGTAAACTCACTTAACTTCTCATACGGGCCTGATATGATCTGAATGTTTGTATCCTTCCCCACATTTATGTGTTAAAACCTTATCTCAAATGGGATGACACTAAAAAGTGGGCCTTTTGAGGTGATGAGATCATGAAGGCAGAGCCCTCATGAATAAGAGGAGTACCCATATAAAAAGAGATAACTGGAAGGGGCAAGGTAGCAGTGAAAAGGTACCGTCTAGGAAACAGAAATCAATCTGCAGGTGCTTCGATCTGGGACTTCCAGGCTTCCAGAACTGTGAGATATAAACTTCTGTTGTTTATAAGCCACTCCATCTATGGTATTTTTTATAGCAATCTGAACAGACTAAGACAGTTCCTTACATACTTCTCAAGTTAAAGTAAGGAGCAAATTACCAATATGCGTAAATGCTATGAAAAATGTAACAAACTTTCCGAGTGAAAAAGAATTGTTAATGATATCTTTATACAAAATACAGAGCTAAAGGGAAAAGGCAATTTATGAGAAATATACTCAAAATAGGAAACTGGAGGAAGGCCAAATAACAAGTGTTTCATCTCCTGTTATTATTTTTAGATTTATGGTCTTTGGTCGAGCTTCTCCGGGTTTCTAATGAGACATGAACAATATGCAAGAAGGTCAGAGAGTAGAATGCTTCTAGAACTACCTTTCATTTTTCAGAATAAGAAAAGATGGTTTATTTGATGTAGGCATGTTGATTGGCAGTGCAGGCTTGCAAATTCCTTCAGTATTAAGTCATGTCTTCAAAACTGGGTGGGGCGCTGAGTTATTAAATTTTTTCTTTTCCTCTGGAGGCCAGGGCTTGGAAAGCTGAAGGCTACATGTGAAATGAGTTGGGTGGTCTCGGGAAAAATTCTGTGTAAACAGCCTTGCTCATCTAAAAGTAGCACCAAACACTGCACATCTGTCTGTCCATATTATCCAAGCAAAATCTGGACTCCATTAATGTGCCTGAAGAATAAATTATTCTCTAATAAATGTTTTTGTAATCACAGCGAAAAGGAAGCTTCAGGACACCAAAGGAAATGGGACTGTTGTACCAATGTGTTGGCGGAAGCCTGGAAGAGGAGTGGGAGAAGGAAGGAGACCACAGCTGTGTCTGACTTAGAAGGGCTGGGCCTTCTATAAAACGGGAAAGGTGGTTCCTGGTAAGTGGCTCCTGTATGGTGCTTAGTGTAGCATGCCAGTGAGAAATGCAAAGTCCCCTTGAGAGGCAGACTCTGCTCTTGGCTTTGGGTAATAATTTAAGAACAGCCCCTCAAATAGACATTCAGTGGAGGCTACTGACCAGATACCCTTTGTGCTGTGAAGGTCAAGCACGACCACAGGATATAGCTTAATAAGGGCACCTGGGCTGGATTGTTTGTGCATCCAGGTATTGTTAGTACATAAAATGCCTACTCCCTTCTCCAGCCCCTATCAAATATGTGTTGTCATCGGCTGATGAGCACAAGGTCCTTTGTTTTATATGGAGGGAAGGAGAAGTTTAATTGAGTCAGGAGTGGCTGGGAAGAGAGAAGAGGAGGATAAAGGGACCTATGGACTCCTTTTGTGCTGGCTCCTTTTACAAGAAACTGATTGAGCTACTTTCATGAGAGAATGGAAGATTTTGAGAGAGGTTGCCAGGTGCAACACATCTGGGATCTACACCTGTCATCCCAGGGACTCAGGGGGCTGAGGCAGGAGGATTCCAAGTTTGAGGCCCACGTAAGTAACTTAGTGAGGTCCTAAGCAACTTAGTGAGACCCTGTTTCAAAATTAAAAAAAGGGGGGGGGTACTGGGGATGTAGTTCTGTGGTTAAGTGCCCCTGGGTTCACTCCATAGTTCCCCCCCCCAAAAAAAAATTGAAAGATTGAAGCCAGAAATAAGGTATATTCGGTATGTTCAGGACTGTTTGGGGCCTCTTGCCTCTGTGGGAAACCCAGCTCTGCCCTCATGTCAGAGGACTGGCAGCTTTGCAAGGATTCTTGTCGTAGATGAGGTCACTAATAATAGGTACTGTCAAGCAAAGGTTTCACAAATGATCCAGATGAGGCTCCTCAGGCAGAAAGATAGAAAGCAGGAGCTGCAGTGGGGGCTGGTAGAGAAGGTGGCAGGTGCTTGGTGGTAACTGCACCTCACACACGTGAGGACCCATTTGAGGACCCTGAGAAATAATGGGAGAATCACTGTTTGATTGGGAAGGTGGGAAAAGTTCAACCAAAATCAGTGTACTTTGGGCATGCCCATAAATGGATCCAATTCTGTATTTACTGACTGATAACAAAGGCCAGAGGTTAATGCTACATGAAAGATGACATTGAATTTTAGAATTTCAGGTGTTTACTCTTATATGATCTTCCTTTGATTATGTAAAATTCATTTCCTCTAAAATTCAATGATATCCTTAACATAATGGGATTTGTGAAACTACTTCCTGATTGGAAGCTTGTCTTTAAATTAAATCATCAATTAATTTATTTTGCAGTGCTGGGTGATGAACCCAAGGCTTCATGTATGTGAGGCAGGTGCTCTACCTCTGAGCTATATCTTCAGCTCATATTTTCTCATTTCAAAACATTTGAAGAAAAAAAATTTACTTTGGTTGTAGTTTGAGCACTTTATTATACTTTGGATAAGTCCCTGTGACTTCTGCTACTTGCCAAGATAGAATAACAAAAAACAGATTTACCCTCTTTCCTCTAAAAACAAGAAAAATAGAATCTATGAGACAGGCAACAATTGACAGTAATTTTTGAGAGACGGAAATGAGTGGCCTCTTGAATACTCTAGCTTATTGTCTTCATAGAACTTTCAGGCCACAATATAGGGAAGGAGAACCCAGGCAGTTCCCACAGATTGTGTGGAGGTGACAGAGCTGAGAGTCCAGGAGGACCAAGGTGGCTGGAATTCGGACGCAGTACTAGAGAGGAGAGAGTTGACCAGAAAGAGAATTCAGCAAAGTGCTCAGCAGACTGGCTGATGCATATGAGGAAATGAAGCCTAGGAAAGAACACCCCCACCCCCAAAGGATTGGAAGAAACAGGACTTGATACAAACAGGTCCCAGAATAATGCTTCTTCCCATGAGTATAGTACTCTGGAAGATCTTGCCCCAGTAAGGAAGAAGAATAAGCCCTAGAGGGAGGATATGCTCAGGACCCACCCAACAAATCAAAGAAGCAAAATCTAAAAGCATCATTTGCTTCCAAGTAACTTAACTGCAACCTAAACAAGGTTCAAAAATATTTATAGGAATAAGACAACATGTATCTGTCAAAATGCATATGAAAATATGCTCATCCTTACTGATCATTGAAGAAGTGCAAATCAAAACCACAAGATAGCTGGGCATGGTGGCCCACACCTTTAATTCCAGCAGTTCGGGAGGCTGAGGCAGGAGGATGGCAAGTTCAAAGCCAGCCTCTGTAAATTAGTGAGGCCTTAAGCAACTCAGTGAGACCCTGTCTTTAAATAAAAATACAAAACAGACTGAGGATGTGGTTCAGTGGTTAAGTGCCACTGAGTTCAATCCCTGGTACAAACACACAAACAAACAGACAGACAAAAAACCCACAAGATATCATCTCATGCCCATTAAGATGGCTACTTTTTTTAAAAAGTGGAAAAAAAAAACAAACAGAAAAATAACAAGTGTTGATAATGGATGCAGAGAAATAGAAAGCCTGTGCATTATTGGAGGTCATGAAAAATGCTGCAGCCTTTATGGCAAACAGAAGGGAGGTCCCTTAAAAATAAAAATACTTTATCATATTATCCAGAAATCCTATTTCTGGATATATTTCAAAAAAATTTGAAAGCAGGATGTCAAAGAGGTATTTGCCCACCCATCCATTATTCATAATAGCCAAAGGGGGAACTCAAATATCCATCAATGGATGAACAGATAAACAAAATGGGGCAAATACATATAACAGAATATTATTCAACCTTAACAAAGAAGGAAATCTTGTCCCATGACACAAGAATGAACTCTAAGGACATTATGCTCAGTGAAATAAGCCAATCACAAAAAGAGACTTATATACGTTATCTGAAGTAGGTAAACTCAGAGAAACAAAAAGTAGAATGTATTTTCTTAGAATTCAGAATAGAGAGAAATGGAGAATTGCTATTCAGTGGATAGAGTTTCAGTATTGCAAGGTGAAAAAATTCTAATCTGTTGCACAACCACCTGAATGCCCTCAACATGATTAAACTATGTAGTCAAAAACAGTTACAATGTTAAATTTTATGTTGCATATTTTTTAAGCACAATTAGACATGGTTTTAAAAATTCACTCTACACCAAAATATAATTCACAATGTTTGATGTCCAGTGAACGATTACCGGGCACACAGAGGCAAGAAAATGAGGAAAGGAATCAATCCATCCATCGTAACTGACCCAGAACTGACCCAGATGTTGGAATTAGAAGACAAGGACACTAAAACAGTTATTAGAACTGTATTCTGAGTGTTCAAACAACCACAGTGGGAACTGCCATCTGACAGGAATGGGATAGGAATGGTGGGCAGGCCCGAGGCTGACAGTCAAAAATAAACAGGGACCTCAGTCACATGACCTCAGGAAAATGAATTCAGCCAACAACCGGAAGGACTTTTATAGCAGATATGTTCCCTAATTGAAGTTGTTTGGATGTAGCCAGCTGACAACCTTGAGTTCAGCCTTGGGAGATCCCGAGCAGAGGCCCCGGCTACACTATGCCAGATTTATGGCCAATGAAAACTGTGACATAATACAAGTTTGTTGTCTTAATACATTCAGTTTGTGGAGATTGGTCATGCAGGAAAAGCAAACGAATACCACTGGAGAGGATTCATTGCAGACTAGACACTGATCATTAAAGAAGTGCAAATCAAAACCACAAGATAGCTGGGCATGGTGGCCCACACCTTTAATTCCAGCAGTTCGGGAGGCTGAGGCAGGAGGATGGCAAGTTCAAAGCCAGCCTCTGTAAATTAGTGAGGCCTTAAGCAACTCAGTGAGACTCTGTCTTTACATAAAAATACAAAAAAGACTGGGGATGTGGTTCAGTGGTTAAGTGCCACTGAGTTCAATCCCTGGTACAAACAAACAAAATGATTTCGTGAGCCAGAGAAGAGAAATAGAACCAGCAAAATGGAACACATGGAGAAAAAGAATGTTAAAAAATAAAAAAAAGATCTTCAGTGAGCTGTGGGATAACTTCAAGATGTGGCCTAATGTATAATGAGAATTCCTGGGAAAGGAAAGGGGTGAAGAAAACTATCAGAAGAAAGAATGGCTATAAAATTTCCAAATTTGATGACAAGTATAAATCTACAGATCCAAGAAGCTCAACGGAGCCCAAGGACAAGTCATGTGAAGAAAACTATGTCAATCCATAAAATCCACAACAGTAGATTTTTGGTTAAAAACAATACAAGTGATAAGGTAGTGGACCTACACATTTAAAGTACTGAAAAGGATCGCCAACCCAGAAGTATTTACACAGCAAAGATACTGTTTGCAACTGAAGGTGAAATAAAGAACATTTCAGACAAAAGCTGAAGTAATTCATCACCAATAAATAGGCACTACAAAAAATGTTATAGGAAAAAAAAATCTCAGGCAGAAGAAAAACAATAGCAGAAGGAAATTATGGATATGCTTGAAGGAATGAAGAGCATCGGAAATGATAATTACATATAAATGATTCTTCTCATAAATCTCTTTTTTAAAACAAATTTATAATTTGAAAACAGTTTTAAACAGAATATAAGTTTCATTAACTATAATAATGCTACTACGAATAATAACTAACCTAACCTTCATGGTGATGGATTTTATTTAATTGGTTAAATAAATGATAGAACCGGAATGTGAACCTAGGCCTCCCACATAGCAAAGTCCTCATGACTGACTATTATGTTCAACTTCAGGCAAGTGATTCAATAAATTCTAATCAACTTGGCAGCAGTCCGTGGTCAACAACGGACCCCCACAGGCTCCTAACTTATCATGTCTATTGGAAATACCATAGGGCAAGACAGAGGAAAAACAAAGCTGCCTGCCTCCTGATAACATTTCTGTGGCCCTCAGAGGAAGGATTAAAATAGGGCAGCTCTGCTGGTCTTTGGCTGTTGGAAGCTTACGCTGTGAGTCATGCTCTTGGAACTCTGCCTCCGTGGACACTGACCACTTAACCTTTACCCAGAGACTCTCCATAGGAGGCAAGGTGGGTTTGCTCTGTCACGGTCATATGCAGTGTGTATGTTTTCTACTTCATGCTGTTCAGGGTTCTATGAAAGCACCTTGGGATCAATCCAGGCTTGTGGATGAGGCAAAGTGGCCAACACTTGGGTTCCTACTTGGCTGTATCCAGAGATGCCTCATTTTGAGGTTTTATGGAAAATGTCACTTAAAAGGTTTCAGTGCTGAAAGAAGTTTAAACACCATCAGCCTCGTAGGAGACACCATGTAGTGCAAAGACTGTGGCTTTGGAACTTGACAACTTGGGTTCAACCAGGTTGTGCTACTTATATACTGCATGCCTTGGGCACATGAACTCTTCTGAGCCTCCAATACAGCCTGGCCCTGGATGGGCATCAGAAAATGATAGTGATGAGCTGGAGGGGGATCAGGTTAAATTTTGAAAAGAGAAGGCAAAATGCTTGTGGTTCATGAGCTGAACAGGACTTGGGGTCCAGCTTCCTCTAGGTTTGAAGTAAACAGAGGGGGCTTACTTGTTATACAAGGTAAGTCTTCTAAAATCATAAAACTGCATGTGCCCTAGGAAAAAGTTTGTCCTTCTCTTACATAAGTGTGAAAACTAAGGTCTAGGGAAGTTATGCCTTGTATCAAATTTAAACTGGAAACCTGTATCCTATAAGCCATATACAGAGATATACTTCTATATCTCTGTAGGGTTTTTTTCTTTCTTCTGGAAATTTTCAAACTTTCTTATCCAAATAAATAAAGTAGTTTCTTATGTTTGAGTCAGAGTATGTGGGAGGTATGCACAGGAGGCCTGGTGTAAGCTTAAGGAAATAATCCAGTTCTGGAATAAAAGTGAAAGGAAACCTAAAATCCTGGGAGGAGGAGAGAAAGAGAGGGCAGAAGGTGGGGTGGGGGAGGGAACTGATTAAAAGATGAAAATCAATATTATAATGCAATTTTTAAACTCATCACAATAATAATTTAGTATGAACCTGTTATATAAAAAAATTCCTCACATAGTTTTCAGGCCACTTCAAGTTATGCAACACATATTTAATCTAAAAATAAAAGTAGTTCTTCCCCTTTCTTTCTTTCCCTGCAATGACACAGTGAAAATTATCCAGCCTCCGCTGACCCTGACCTTTGTTACATTGTCACATTGTGCTCATATCACATAAATACACGGCAGGTCCTGGAAAACAGGGGTCTGGAACTCAATAGCAGGTGCTCTGAAGTCTTTAATTACGAAAAGTGGCCTTTCTTTGCTCAAAGCCTCCTCCTGAGAATCCCAGAGTTCACAAAGACCATCTTCTGTCATGCTAGTTTTAGCCTGTTCCCAGTGGAAAGGGAGAAAAAGCAAATGTGCCTATTTGAAACCACCACAGAGGAAAGATAGGGTCATTCACACCTTCATGAGACGCACTAGGCCGTCCAGCACAGAAGACCAGCAAAGAAAGGGAAAGAGTTTCAAAATGTGTCCTGTGGAATCCAAGTCATTGTAAACACACAACAAAAGGACAAACTACTGTAGGCATTAAGATAAATAAATAAAAGTGAGAACCCTGCAAGTTAAAAGAAAGTCTCCTCCTTGGAGAAGTTTAAAGGGCTTTTCAATCCCCCAAGAGCCAAGCAAAATAAAGCAAAAATACTCCTGTTACCTGCTCTTATTTCTTAAGATGTTTTCTTGATAGCATTTCACTCCCCTCCCATCAGAATGAAGAAGGCTGTTAGTACTTTGGATCAAAATTAGGCAATGTGATGTTTTGAGAAAACTCCTTGATGGCAGGAAACCCTGTTAGCATTTTGATAGAGTGAGTCAGTCAGCAATCGAGGCATTCAGTGAAATGATAACATGATACTCTAGAACTTGATGGAAATCCAGGGCTTCTCTGTAAGAATGACCTGTTTTTCCCAAGAAGTGCAAACTAAAAAATAACAAAAAATCCCAGTGAGTTGGCACTTTCTGCCAATAAAATTGAGAAACAAATTAAAGAAATAGAGTGATAATATCTGGAGGTGGTGACAAAATGAAAAACAAACACTTTTCCAAACCGACTGTTGGAAATACACATTAAATACGAATGTTTTGCAGGGAAATGTGGTGATAATGTATCAAAAACTTGCATTACATTTTTGGTTTTAGGAGCAAGTTTAATGAATGTGCCCAACATTATGAATAAGGATTTTTATCACAGCATTACTTATGATGCAAGAAGATTTTAAGCAGTCTAAATGTATGAGAATAAATACTGAAAAAATCTGTAAATATATGCAAAAGGGAATGCTTACTAGTCATTGAAAATGATATTGTAAAATACTCTTTTTGATATGTGTCTAATCAGGATTTTCTCAGGTACTTGTGATAGGATTCTCATTTAAACTACTTTAAATGGAAAGATGATTGATTAAAAGGAAGAGTTGAACAACCAAGCTTAGGAAGGCAGGATGCCAGACAGTTTGAGTGACAGGGACACTCTAGAAACAGGGATGCAGACAACTCTTCTTTTTTTCTCTGCTTCTACTCCATTTCCAAACTCACATTCCAACCAGGAGGAAAGGCTTTCTCATTCTAAACTTCAGTGTGAAAAATTCCAAAACTTAATTGGTCTAACTTGTATTATATGGTATCTGTGAGCTATAATGATTAGCCAATCTTGTATTGGATATGGTTGCAGACTGAATATTTTTTCTCCTAAAATTCATATGCTGAAATTCTAATCCCCAATGTGACACAATAAGGAGATAGGGTTGCTGGAAGGTAATTAAGGCATCTACAATTCATAAAAAGCTCTCACCAGAATCCAACCACGCCCGGTACCTGGCCTACAGAACAGTGAGAAATAAATTTCTGTTGTTCATAAACCACCCAGTCTATGGTATTTTGTTATAGCAGTCTGAACAAATATTAGGCTGCTATAACACAGTACTTAGAACAAAATACCAATTACCCTTTTATCAGCTGCTGTGTTCTAGGGGGTCACATGGTCAGGTCTATTATGGAAATTGCTGGGACCCAAGAAGTCAATCTGTGTCTGTCACAACTTCAGTTGACAATAGTAGTTGTCAACTTAAGTTTGACTCAGTCTTCTTGTGAGGTTAAAGAACAACTCTGTTTTCCTTTAGAGCAAGCAAAGGAATTTCTTTATGACCATGTGGTTAGGAAGTGATCTAGGATAAAATGGGTTGGGATTATACTATTGGAGCTGTACATGACTGTTGGCAGCCATGCTGTTTGTGTGGGGCCAGGAAGAATGAGCTGTTACTCCTGACAAAAGATAATATCCTCCACAGAACCTAGGTGGTAAGAACTGGCTATAGGAAACACTTATCTATCAGATTAAAATCTAACAGAACATTTTGAATTATATACTGAATTCCAACTAACCAGAAAGTGGACTATATTGTGCTATCATTAGAGACACCCTATTTGAACCATGTGTTTTAGAAGAGAAAATACAATATAACTCTCTAAAATCCACATTTTCAAGACAATAGAGACAGATGACTATGACAAATGATGGTCATTTTAAACATATTACCACAATAATACAATGCCCTAATTCAGTTACAGAATAGCTGACAATGTTGCAGGAAGTCTTTTGAATTGCACAATAATGCTCTTTTTTTTTGTAGATTTTCTTTATTATCGACATGGGCATCTGTAGACTCTATTGGTACTGGGGATTTAGGGGGTTGGTAGTAAGTGGATTGGATATGAACTCAGATTTCATTTAGGAAGAAAGTGATAGATACGAAGGGACTGCTAGTTAGAAACTGGTTAAAAATCAATTAGAATCACTTTTAGTCACTCTATCCTGCCGATCCATAGGTAGACTTCCACACGTCACCTAATTTATTAATGCAACCTAACTCTCTCTTATGAAACCACCTCCTTTATTGGATATCATTTCCCATATTGTTCAGTGAAGAAAAGTATTTATATCTTTAGAAATTTTCTTCCAAAAACAAATTCTGGTGAACACCTAAACGAACACAGGGATGGTGAGAAACAGAACATTCACTAGTGTGGGTACTCGGAGCCACTCTCCTGGGGATGTGTGGTTTACAGAGCTGAGAGGAAATAAAAAGGCCACACAAAGCCTGTGGCTCTGTGGCTGTTGATTATATAACCTAGGCAACTTGGAATTCTTGCATCTGAATTTTTCCCATCAACTTTTGCAGCCCCAAAAGTTGCCCTTTGTACTCATGCAATTTAATGGAAAGGGAACACCTCAGACCCTTCTAGAATTTTGAGTGGAGACAGAAATAGAAGGAATATGCCAACTAATTTTGTGAAAATAACTTGATAAAAAACAAGGGCTGGGGAGAGAGCTCAGTGGTAAAGCATCTGCCTAGCATTCATGAGGCCCTGAGTTCAATTCCCATCACCACATAAAAAATAAACAACAACAAAAAAGATGATATTTAAAACAAAAACAAAATAAAAGAACTCTGGCATAAGTAGTTCTTTATTCTTTTATATGTTCTCATCAAATTCATTCATTAAATAAAAAATCATACAAACCAAGTCAACAAATCAATATAGTATTATTTGGAAGCCAGTTCATGTGAATTTTAGTTCCCATATTTTATACATTGTTATTTTTAGAATTAGAAACAACAAATATCTAGATTAAGAGCTGTTTACAATGACTCAGGATGAATATTTTATAAAAATATAAAATCTTGGCATAAAGACTGAATTTAAGGGCTGGGGCTGTGGCTCAGTGGCAGAGGGCTTTGCTAGCATGCATGAGGCACTGAGTTCTATCCTCAGCACCACATAAAAATAAACAAATAAAATAAAGGCATTCTGTTAATCTATAACTACAAAAAAAAAAATTAAAAATAAAATGTGTCTATTGCTCAAGTGGCCATGCCAGGCTCTTGCTTCTTGTTTCTTGAATGGCCATGCAGGGTAAGATCAAATCAGTCAGAAAGAGGGAAGCTGCAACTATGTAAGAAAGAAACTCAATGGGTGTTTCTTGGTTGGCATAATGTCAGCAATTAGAAGAGTAAAAGAAATTGAGTAGGCATGGAAACACAAACATGTTGTCATCATGGAGGGGGGGGAGAGAGAGAATTTTTTAATATTTATTTATTTATTTTTTTAGTTTTCGGTGGACATAACATCTTTATTTATTTATGTGATGCTGAGGATCGAACCCAGCAACCCGTGCATGCCAGGCGAGCACACTACCGCTTGAGCCACATCCCCAGCCCACGAATATATATTTTTTTAAAGCCCAAACAGCACAACTTCATTTTTAATTTTTCACATGTTGTACTGGTCACGCATCGAATTAATGTTAATGTTTCATCACTCTGCATTTGCAGTGAATTTCTCAACTCGGACACATTTGAATATCCAACTCCCCAACAGATGGACTAAAGACAGGGTGACTTGTTACAGGTACTTACCCACAAAGGCCAAAGCCCCAGAATTTCATCACAATCTCACTACAATGCCCGCAACATCTGTATATGAATTGGGTAGTTGTTAGGAGGTGGCTGGGAGCAGTGGAGAGGGCCGTGTTCTGGTTAGATCCCCTCCCTGCACAGCTGGCATTGCTATTGGCAGTGAAAACTGCTGCAGTGAAGGGGTGAAAGAACAAGGCTTGGTGGCTTAGAGCAATAGATGGATTACTCATCAAAGCTGCCAGTTTAGCTGCATGGGAGAAGGACAGAGATTGCCCAGGAATTTTTTTTTTCCTTAATCTTTAAATTGCTCTTTTGGAAAGCAACAATTCACATTCTAGTTGGGCATTAATGCCTGCCTGGCTTGATTGGCCAACTCATAGAGCTGTCAGCTCATAGAGCTGTGGACCGATGCCAACAGCTCACTATTGTGGCGCCCCAGTTTATTTTTATCTACTCCATGGCCACAGACTGCACCCTTAACTCCAGTAGGTCAACCTGAAAAAAAAAGTGCATGTCTGTTGCAATCTTAGATCAGGAATGAATTCTAGCAATTGTCCAGTTCTGTCCTTTCATAGATAAGAGGCCCAATGAACTTCTGTCTAAGTCTAGGATCTACACCTTATCAATTCCAATCCAGTGCACATTGTCTATTTTAGGAAAGGAGATTTTTTCCTAGGTGTTCCAGAGGAACTTGACTTTTACGTTTTCCTTCACGCTTAGACCAAAGAGAAAGACATTGATGCACAGAAATCTTTCTTCTCTCACAACAAGTGACAAGGGACAAAGAATCAATTCTTATGAGCAAAAGCAAACAATGCATACTAACAAGAGTAGCTGAGTTCTTTCTCCCTCACTCTCTTGGTACTGACATAATTGTTGGCTAAGATATTCATTCATTTACTCTTTCAATAAATATCTGTTGATTTTAAGAAGGCTTTATAAAAGGTGGAGTAGATTATTTGGCACAAATTTTCTCCTATAAACAGAATAACAGATATAGAGATTGTTGTGGAAAAAGAGAATTGGATCATTCTCCCATACTTATAACTAACTAATTAAGCATGTTTTATAAGTCGAAGACTAATAAAGCAAATAGTTGGTTGCATACCATTTGTTAAATTTTCCTAGGTGCTCCAGAGGAAGTGAGTTCACTTGGTGAAAAATTTATTGAGCTGTACATTTCTTTGATTTGGTTACTTTTTGATATACATGTCACATGTCAATACAAAGGTTATTTAAACAATAGGAAGTAACAGGCATAATCTTAGTTCTTGAGGAGTTTTAATTTTAATGCAATCATCCTATAATGTTTAGTAAAAAGGAACTCCTGAAAGAACATAAAGCCTAGAAAATTCACAGGGTTGGTTTTGGCAGAAGCAAGAATAGGAACTGATTTTCCTGGTTTGATATTCTTTCCATTCTGTGCTTCCTCATGTCAGCAGTGTGATGCTCTGCATGGGGCCACCTCTGACGAAGGTTGCTGAGAAAAATGTAACATTTATTTTTCACTGACCCTGTACTAATCTTTCTGTATTGCAAACTGAAACCTTTAGTCTGTGGATTAAATAAACTATAAAGTTCTGTGATTTAACAAAAGTGCCTTGATTTGATAAAGCTTATCTGATAGGAATAAAGGAGGTTGCCTCCGTACCCTGAGTGGGCTTCAAATTTACGTGATCAAGATTCTCTTTGGTTAGAAATCTGCAGGTCTAAAAGTTTCCTTAGCATTTTCAAAGTCAACAAAAGCTAGCATGGGGAAGTACCCACTTTTGTTGTTGTTGTTTGCTGTGTTAGGGATGGAACCCAGGGCTTCCTGCATGCTGAGCAAATGTTCTACCACTAAGTAATACCCCAGCCCTGGGAAGAATCCACTTCTGGGAATAGTCACACTATCATATACCTTCATTGAGATGTCTCTCCCCATAGATGTTTATATAACCAACTGTGACATGAGAACATGCCAGGCAGCTACACAGAAGGCTAGGGACACTTCAGGCTTATGGCATTAGTCACCTTCTATGCCACCTCTTGGATTCTGCTTCTCTGACTTAACAGTCTGGAGTCTTTCTTCTAGGAACATTCCAGAATACATCTGAAATTCTAGGGACCTCTAGCCATCCCAGAAGTACCCAGAAAAGACTAAACCATGATTCACAGAGACCACCCTTTCTTGGTTCTTTACCTACACAACAGATTCTTTCTGATGTGGTCTCCTCATCCTCAACCTGCCACCATGGACATTACCCCAAGTCCTATCTTCTACCTAAACCCAGTTTCCCATTGTTTAGTCTATCTCCGGCATATTACCACTTTCTATCTCTATGCTTGTGACTCCTTGTTTTATTTTCATTTGTTGCCAAGACAGGTCCGTTTGGCTTCTTAATGGCCCACTGGGAATCTCCATATGCACATGCGAATGTGTAAGGGTGACTGCTTTCTTGCTGGAGGTTTCTCTCTCCTGTATTCCTTATCTCAGCAATGGCTCATTAGCTGTCAGATGACTTAGCCAGAAACCCTGAGTCATAAAATTCCCTTTTATCTACCATATCAAATCAGTCATCTATTAACTTAGCCATATAAAGGTGTTAGTAATTATTGATAACCTATTTCATAATAGTCTGAGAAAAATTAGAAAGTCCACATAGATCACTTATTGGTGCCCAAATAATAGTTAACAAATTAGTCCTACTAAGTGCTTTGATCAGATGGATGGACAAATAAGTAGATAGAAACACACACATAGATGGATGGATACATAGATACACAGAAACAATGACAGAACTCATGTCTGGCACTTTAGGTTAATTATTTATTCATTCAAAAATATTTATAGTGTGCTCCTATGGCTAGATACTCTTAGGTTCTGGGAATACTTGAGTGAACAAAGTGATATACTATTTTCAAGTACCTTATATTTGAGATAAGAGAGACAGGCAATGTATATAAATAAACAACATATCTTTCAGTAATAAATTATATCAAGAAAATAACACGAGATAAGAGGGACAATGGATAGAGGATACTATTTTAGATACTCTCTGATATGGTGACCTTTAACAAGAGATCTGAAGGATATAAGAATGCCTGGATCTGATTTCATCCTGTTTATAACTTTTTAAAAGTATTATTATACCCATTTTATAGGCAAGAAACTTATGGTTCATAAAGATTGTTATTTGTCCAACTGGCCTCAAAATATTTCCAAAGTCTCAAGCTAAGCCTGTTGTTTATGTCTGCTGTCCTTCCATCTTTGCCTTAGTTCAGACCCTCTTCACATCTTGCCTGGACCATTCCAATAGACTCGTCACTGGCCTTTCCCTCCCTGAACTCTTCTGCCTCCAAAGGCCCACATACCCTCAGAATGACCTACAACACAAACAGGCTGTATCAATTACTTGCTGAAAATCCTTCCATGTTTTCCAATGCTCTGGACTCAGAGGGTCAAGGTCAACTCCTCAGAAGCACACCAGGCTCATCTTTGTAGACTGGCTTCCTGGTATATCCCATGCATAGAGCGCTCCATTCATTCCACATTTAGGCTTCTTCATGTCCCTATGATGCTGTGTGTGGCTGTGGATGTTGCTTTCTCAGCTCTAATTTCTTATCTCCTCTTGGTGGCACAGAGACCCCTACCAACTGACTTCTTCAATAACTCAGCTGAGAGAGCTTTCCGGACCCCATCTGCTCCCCCGATGCTTTGCTTATAGATTTCATTAACAGTTCTGATTACATTGTTACTAACAAGTATTCTCTGAAGTCAAATGAGGCCAGATCCACCCATCTTATGAAGATCCTGACATGCTGAATGTTAAGAAATCTTAAGAATTACAGAAGCATGGTGTACTTTGAATTTTTACATAACACACACTCTCAAACATAGATGGAGAATGCTGGCACCTGGAACAAATGACTTGAGGAAATAAATAAATGTCTTACCACATGGAACATAGAGAATACCTCTCTCGATACATGGACAGAATATAGAACCCACAGAAGGAACACAAAAGACTCTAATTATTTGCTGTATATCCATAGCATACTAAGGGGCCAGTTAATTGGAACATAATAAATGTCTTTATTTATCAAAAAAATAAATAAAAGGAGGTTGTTATAAGCACTCATTTCACTGAGCAACTCTGGCCACAAAGGCCATGTGCCAGAGGTTTTCCTCAAATGAGAGCTGGTTTGAGACCTATAAGCTGCTCGCTCCCATCTGGGCATTGAGGCTCCGATTCTAAAAGGCAGGATAGAATCTGCCACAGAAGCCAAGGAAGGGACAAAATGTCAGAAGGTCTTGGCCCTCTTCTCAGTTTTGTCGCTAGTTCATTTCTCCATGTATGTCCAGAATAGAGTCTCTATCCATTTAGGATATAGGTTATATCCACTTAGGATTTAAAGCAGCTTATGTTTTACTTCTCTGAATATAAAAGTCACATGAACACACTGCAGAAAAATGGGGCAATGTAGATTAGTATAAAAATGGAAAGCTACTTAAGAAATGGGGACTGAGAGATCATGAGCTTGAATGAGTTAGCATTTCTGCAGGATATGAGTCTCCATCTTAAGTCGCTTTAAGGTCAGTTCCTCAAAGGAAATAATTTCTGTTAAAATAGCAGCATGATCATTTTGAAGTGATGACCCTTCACTTGAGTTCAGAATATCCCAGGTAGTTTCACCAGTACTACTGAAGAAGTCATATTCTTTCAAATGCAATATGTAATAATAATAATAAAAAAATATTTGGAGTGGTTGTTTTCTTTCTTTTTCTATCCCTTTTTAATTTAAAAGCCACAACCAAAGTCATTTCAAAGTGAAGTATGCTAACCAGCATAAATAGAGAACACAGAATAAAAGACTATTTCATTCTGGAGCCAGACAACAAAATGTCATGACCTTTGTCCTAAGAGTTTGATTTTCAGAAAAATTTCTTTATAGAGTTTTCTAGCAATCAAGTGTTTGGAACATTAAATGTGGGAAAATTTTACTTGAGGGCAACACTGCTTTCTAGGATGTGGTCCAAGATATTTAAAATGAATGTTGAATAGGGCCTTTTATAATAAAGTTTCACTGAGTGTTGCAACATCCACAGTGAAGTCCCCTGAGGCCTAGAGCTACATCATGCTCTTGTACCCTACCATGCCATACCATGCCACATAGAGACCCTCAATTCATTTTGTTGAATTGCATTTGATTGAATATGCTCTGTTTTGTTTTTGTTTTAAGAACTGGTGGACTACCATATTGTATTCTAAGGCAATAGTTTACTGCAAACAATGTTTCTTTACATATTTTGATGTTTTTCATAATCTCAGGCAAAAAGAATTATATTATCAAGTAGCTAAGTGTCTAGTCTCCCTCTTCCCTGAAGGACTTTTGGCATATCCAGAGTTCGAGGGATTGAGCACTAAAATCTTCCATGTGTTACTGTGCATCTCATTGGACCTAAGACCTATTTACACTCTGTCCCTGGTAACTGAGATTGGACGTGGAAGCAGAAGACAAACATTAGAAAATACCCGTCTTCCAAATGGCCCCTTTAATTCCAACTACCTTGAGAAAAACAGAATATCTCTGGCAGCAGTGTGTATGCAGGAAAGAGGGCGGCCACTTCAAACAAATTCTCACCCTGGGATGATCAACCCTGAACAAGGCATTCAACCTTTCTGAGCCTCAGTTACCTCATATGTTAAGTGGGGAGAAGAACATCTACCTGACTACCATGAGCAAGACCTGAGATTCAACTGGCACCAGGAAAAAAAAAATCAACCTCAAAGATTAGAAAGAGACATTGGAGGACTTTTAATAGATACCTGGGACACAGCTGCCTTTTAGATTATAAAATATCCATTACCCATCATCTCTGGGTTCAAGATTCATGTGTTTGTACTTTAGCTTCTCTGATACAAGGCTGAGTCTATCTGATGGAGTATGACTTATTTCCCCCCGCCCCCAAATTCATAAGTTCTAGCAGAAACAGATGCCGAGACTTCCATCAAATGTTAGTTAAATGGATGAGTTTTAAAATATTGCACATATTTCTTCTTAATATTTATAGCTTTGTAAATGCCAAAAACAGCCTTTCTTTTAATAGTGAAAGATGAATATGCTACACTTGGAAATAAATTTAGATTTTAAAATGTTTTTATTATATATTTTATCCTATATATTGAAAAATATCTGTTTGTTGATATAATACCTCATTTTCTAGTCTAAGTCCATGAAGCCCTTAGTACCTCAATGAAATTAGGTGGGCGTCTAATTTAGCAGTACAAGGGCCTTTCTTAGTGCCCAGAGCCAGACCTAACTCTGGACTCATATGCAGATATAGTCCAATGAAACACATAATCTTGTCCAATATGCTGAGCAATGGTAGAAGCTAGAATTCATGAAGCAGATGAATAAAAATCATTCCTGAAAACTCACATGTATTTTAAGGACCAGGGGAAGAAGTTGGCTTTGATTGAGGAAAGAAGAATGTATTTAAATCCAGGAAACCTAAAGCTTACCTTTCATTTTACAAGTTGAGTGACCATAAGCAAATTAGCACATAACTCATAGATTTTTTAATTCAATGGGCGTATAATGAAAGTAATTATCCCTATCTTAAAGTTGCTAGAACATTAAGACAATGTACATGAAAACACAGTGTATGATCTCCGTAAAAACCATCATCAATATTTGTTGAACGTGAATCAATTAAAAACCTCCAAATACGAGAAAGAACATTTTTCTCCCTTTAGGAATGGGTACTTATAAATCCATCCAATTTTCATAAAACCTAATATAATATATAAAAATGCAAGTCTACAAAATCATGTAAGCCCACTTTGTCTACAAAAGGATTCTTTACAAATTAAACCACCTTTGGATTCCATTAAATAACAGCTGAACCAGAGGCAATTAAAATTCAGCATAATTTACAAACATAGTTATTATACTTGATTTTTCAGATTTTATTTTTTTTAATTTTTTTTAAGAGAGAGTGAGAGAGGAGGGAGAGAGAATTTTTTTTAATATTTATTTTTTAGTTCTCGGCTGACACAACATCTTTGTTGGTATGTGGTGCTGAGGATCGAACCCGGGCCGCTAGCATGCCAGATGAGCGCGCTACCGCTGAGCCACATCCCCAGCCCAATTTTTCAGATTTTCAAAAAAAAAAAAATCTCTTCCTGAACAGGAACTGTGATTTCCATCTTCCATTGAGAAGCTAGATGCCTAGAGAGTTAGAGAATATTTTTCAACATTGCTTAAAAACTGTCCATCTATACATTTATCAAAAATCTTAATTAAAATATGCTGACCTCAAAAAAGATACAATAATATTTATAATTTTTACTTGGAAAAAAATCAATTCTTTTGAAGTATAATTTTCAGATACCAACTTTGGTATATAATTTAATGAACTCTGACAAATACATGCAATCATGTATCTGTCACCAAAATCCTAACAGCATACTCCCGCCACCACAAAGAGTTCTTTTGTACCTGTGTTTCCTTCCTCTCCACTTGTCACCTCTGGCAAACAGTGTTGTACGTTCTGCTATGACTTTTCTTTGTTTGTTTTTTTTTTCTTTTTTTTTAAGTTTAATTTAATCAGAGTCATACAGTATGTAGCCTTTCAAGTCTGGATCTTTTAGTCAGCATAGAGCATTGGAGATTCACCCATACTGCTGCAGGTATCACATTTTGCATGTAGCTCATTCTTTTTTATTGTTGACTGTATATTCATGGACACCCCATGGTTTGTTTATCCCTTCAACAGTTTGTGGACATCTGCAATGCTTCTATTTTGATTTCTTATGAGTAAAATTGCTATGAAGATTTGTTCACACACCAGCCTTTCTATAAAAAAAAAAGTTTTCATTTGGATAAAAATACCTAGGAGTAGGGTTGTGAGTTATATGGAAAGTATAGATTTACTTTATAAGAAACTGTCTAAGAGTTTTTCAAGGTGGCTGAACTGTTGTACATTCCCACCAACAGTGTATGAGGGTTCCAACTTCTCCACTTCCTCCCCAATGATGGTTACTACTTGACCTCTTTAGTTTTAATTGGATGACTTCTTGGTCATTGGCATCCTAGTGAATGTGAAGTGGTATCTCGTGATTTTATGTTTCCTTGATGACTAATGATTATTGAGAATTTTCCCATGTTCTCATTAGCCATTCATAAAGAATCCCTTTGGGTAAAGTGCCTGTTCAAACCATTTGCCAATGTTTAAAAAATAGATTCTTTGTCTTCTATTTAATGAGTTGTAAGAATGCTGCATATCTAGAAAAGTGACCTTTATCAGATACATGTTTTGCAAATATTTCCTCCCAATTGGTACCTAAGCTTCAAACTTGGACATCATCCTGGATGCCTGTCATTCTCTTTTACCTCCCCTCCCATCCTCCCGGCTCTACTATAAAATGTCTCCAGAGTCTGCAGCAACCTCTCCTCTGGTCCTCCTGGTTCTGCCCTTGACCCTCTATCCTAGTCTTCACTTACCATCCCCAGTGATCCTTTCAAACTGTAAATCAGATCATGTCCCTCTTCCTCTGGAAAACTTTACTATGTGGGAAAATTACAGGTGATTATACAAATAGTGAAAATTCCATTGATAATGTTTTGAAATCAGACTTGACCAGAGTATAAGGCATTCTTTTCATTAAATAAAAGATGAAGGATGTCAAATACGGCATCAAAAAGGTCTAATCCCATTTACCCTTGAAATGTCAGCCATTTTATGGAGAAAACACTGACTTTCCTAGGGCTTCCCCATTTTCAAAGCAGAATCATAGTAAAGGAACTCTATGCTGAAACAGAGATAAGCCAGGAGTTAGCTTCCTCTTGTGGGTTCAAAGTTAGTTTAAGAGGAACGTGTAATACTGTCAGGGAATAACGTTGAGCAATCTTGGGGTTCTTATTGTTCCTCTTAGCTTGATCCTTTATGTGACAGTGTGTGTAATTTTAGGTTTATGAGATGATTAATTTTTCAGTTTTCAATTGCAATAAAGTTATCTGTTGAATGTAATCACTGATATGCTTGTTACTGTGATTCCAAACACTTTACCCTATTTTAGATCCAAGTACAATAATTCTTTATGCCCAGATAATTGGTTAAGTAAAATTCTACTATGATCATGTCATCATCAGAGGGGTTAGAATCAAGTCGGGCATAATCTCTCTTATCTGTGTGTTCAGGGGTTGTCATTTCTGCCAGAAAAGACCCTTTCTGGTCAGTCTAAGATTTACAAAGGCTCTATTAGAAGATATTTTATATTCAGTTCATATAGTCAAATGCTAATAAAGATAATGCCATTTAGCACAATGCTTCTTAAGGCAGGTTTTGGAATCTATCTGCAATGTAGGAACTAGAACTCACATGAAGAGAGGAAGCACAAGGCATCTGTGGATTCAAGATGCACAAACAAATATTTCTTTGGGTGCCATGTGGAGAAATAGAACCATGTATTTTTTTTAATCAGGTTAGATTTTTAAATCCAATGACTAATGAAATTGTATGTTGTCTCTGGAGAAATTACTTAACTTCTGGGAAATGTCCATTTTGTCTGAATTTTTTAAAGTTGATAAATTGAATGAGCATGCCCTATAATGTAAAAAAACTGAAATCCAAACACCTCACTGCCCTATGAATCTCTTGCTCCAAGATTATAAATTTTCAAATCAGATAGGAAAAAAATAAACTGTAGAATCAGAACTCAAAGTCATGCATTTAAATAAGGAAAGAAAGCCATAATTAAAACAAGTAAACATTGTTCTAGGACACAGAACCCATTTGCTAAATTTCCAAATATTTTATTCAAGAGTAGAAATATTTTATTTCCACTAGAAATATTCCAGTTTGGTTTGAGTCACTGTGAATATAGAATGTCATAATGCATTTTCAAAACAAATCATTTCTTAGGTATTTGCTATCTGATTTCTACTTTGTGAATCACTGAGAGTAAAACCAACACCCATGTAGACACAGGCTCTAAAGTGAGAGTATATGAACACAGATCAAAGGTGAGCTTACGGCCTTTCAGTGCCTCACAAACACATACCTCTTGGCCTGCCAACATTCTTAGGTAGCAAGGTGTTCACTCCCAACATCCCAGGGGTGTAGTATTATCTTAACCTCACACATGCTTCAATCTGGATTAAAGAGCAAAGTTTAAGAGAAGTCAGTGCAATTTATTTTGGAATATATCAAGAAAATATGACCTTGAGAGCTGCTCTGCTTCTTACAAGGTCCAGGCCATAATAATGCCTTCCAAAGAATTCTATTAAAACTGCAGCTCTAGCCAATCCCTTCTCCAATTGAGTTCATGTCAACAGATGCTTCCTCTTGGCTGCATCAAAGCAAGTAGCCTCTACTTTAGGCCTAAATAAGATATAATAATAATAACAACGATAAATAGCTGTTATTTATTGATCTCGTGTTTGGAAGAGACAATACTAAGGCTCCCTATATGCTACCCAATTTATTGCTCAATAAGAAGCCTTTTCATGAGATAACACACGATTAGCCTTATTTCACAGATAAGAACACTAAATTCAAAAAGGCTCAGTAACTTGGTATCCAAAATTTATATGATACTGGAATTTGTACCAAATGCATCTTTATTATGAAGACTGTAGTTATGGCTTTTGTGTTGCTTTTTTATTATGCTTGCCTTTCCAAGACTTCTGACAACATTTGATTAGGGAAATGGCTTATCTAGCTCTGTTATCATGCTTCTCAATAAATAAAAGATTCAAAGAGCATGTCAGCTCAGTGTAAATGGTAAGAACACAGCTTCTTATTTTCTTTTTAATAACCCTTTCCACAGTGGGCTTCTATCAGCCTGAAAATAAGGTTAGAATTACATATGCCTGGGCTGGGAACATAGCTCAGTTGGTAGAGTGCTTGCCACACATGCACAAGGCCCTGGGTTCCATTCCCAATACCACAAATACTCACACAAAGAATTGCATATGCCTTCTAGGCAAGGGGTTGTTTTTAATGTTTGACTCCACTTCCTATGACCGGTTGTCTAGATTAGGTGCACTGAGAACACATCGTGGTTTACTGAGCTCTTACCAATGTCACCAAGTTCCACTTTGCTAAATATGGTGGTCTGTTTTCAGTCTTTTTGTCAGATCTATCAACTGCATCTGTTGGGGGACTGGCTTCTCCTCCACTTGCCTTCCAAGACATGAATCCTTGGCCACTTCCTTCTCAGAGTCCTTTACTTGGTTTCATTACTTTCCTCTCAGTTCCTAAATCTTTGGTTGCTCTTCCCTGAGTACTCAACTACCTTCACACTTGGGGTGAACCATTCTTTATCATGACTTTAAACCCCTTCTGTACACTTCTCATTATTAAACTAATAATTTCACCTTCAACCTCTTCCCTGAACTCCAGACTGGTGTATCCAAGGTGTATTCACTTTGGATGTCTAAAACCCAGCTCCTGGTTTTCTCTTCCAACTCTCCTCTTTCTATACTCATCCCCATTTTAGTTAATGACAATTTAGTTGATACTCTTGCTCAGGTCAAAAGTCTTGGAGTCATGTTAATATCTACCAGTCCAAATTTATCAGTAAATCTGGATAGTGGCTTGTCTTTACCTCTAAGACAGATACAGAAGCCAGAATTTCTCACCAGTTCTTCTATAACTATGCTGGTTCAAACTGTCTATTATACCATTGCTGCACTAACCTTCCAAATGTCTCCCTGCTTCTACTTTCGTTGGCTTTGCTCTATTCTCAACACAATGGACAGACTAATTCTTTAAAGCACAAGGCAGATTGTGCTATTCTGCTCAGAACTCTAGTCTTCCCACTTATTCAGAGCAAAAGGCCCCCATTACTTCTCTGGATCATCTATTAATTTCTGACTTATTCTTCTTGGGCTGCCTTTGCTTTTCTTCAACGGTGCCAAGCATATTCCTACCTGAGGACCATTTCACTTGTCATTTCCTCTTCCTGTAACTGACTTTCCCTATCTACCTGGTTTACTCCCTCATTTCCGTCCAGTCTCTTCTTTAAATGGTCCATAATTAGAGACTACTTTCCCTGACCCCTTCCAGCCCACCCTATTTCTCTGACCCAGCTTTATTTTTCTCCCTATTATTGTTTTACTATTTGGCATTTTTCATATTTTCCTGTTTTATTTTCAATTTCCTGTCTGCTTAATCTAGAAGAGAAGGTCCAGATTGGCAAAGAATTTGCTTTGCTCAGTCCTGTATTCTTGGCACCTAGAACAGGGCCTGACTAGTGTTAACTACCAATGAAAGGGAATGGATTATGGAGATTTGTACTCAGTAGAACCTCCAATAGCATCCTCTCCTCTTTCCGGACAAGGCTGTCTCTTCTAACTAAACTTCAGACCTTCCCTGGCAGCCGGCATGCTGTATGCCCCACAATATATAGTTATGTGTTCCCATTCCCTATGGTTCCTTGGTTGTGGTGCCATTGCAGACCCAGATTCTATCCTCCTTTTCTCTCTGCCATCTCAGTAATTAGCTGAGTCCTTATACTCATCTTTTCAATGTTCCACAAAGATTGCTACAATTCCAGGAGTCACTTAAACACAAAAAGAGAGAAATTTCCTCCCATCGTTTATTTTTCATTCCTTCTGGGAAGATTCTCACCAGGTTTTCCTTTACTATGTCAAATGCTCATTTGTTCAGGAAATCAAGGTGATGGCATTAGTAGCTTCTGCAGTGGAGGCTGAGAAATGTGGGGAGTAGCAGTGGTTACTGGGTAGGAAGCAAGAGCATTTGTGCTGCTGTTGCTGTGTGTGTGTGTGTGTGTGTGTGTGTGTGTGTGTGTGTGTGTGTGAGAGAGAGAGAGAGAGAGAGAGAGAGAGAGAGAATGTGTGTGTGTGTGTGTGTTTGTGTGTGTGTATACATATATGTATATATATTTTTTGGCACCGGGGATTGAACGTAGGGGTGCTTAACCACTGAGCCATATCCAACCCTTTTTTATATTTTATTTAGAGATAAAGTCTCACTGAGTTGCTTAGGGCCTTGCTAAGTTGTTGAGGCTGGCTTTGAACTCATAATCCTCCTGCCTCAGCCTCCCTAGCTGCTGGGATTACAGGCATGTGCCACTGCACAGAGCCACAATGCATACATTTTTGACTTCCAAGAATTTTTTTAATCCTTTTATTCATCTTTTCTTATTATTTTATAGTCTATTCTTGCTTCAAGGATATCAATATCTTATTCTGTCTCCATGGGAATATTAAATATAATATTTGGAAGTTTTCTTCTGTTCCCTGATTTATCTCTAACTTCTTGGGCTTCCTTTCACAAGCTCATTTTCTTCCTGATTTTGCTTTGTTTGATTGTTCTTCCATATTAGAGACTCTTCTCCTTGTTTGTCTTTTCATATTTAAATACAAAACACCAGAACAACCTCCTGGAAAATTTCATATGTCTACCAGGGGCAGAGATTGGTGACAAATGGATTTACCCAAATGCAATATATGCAGGTTTTTTTCCTTAGATTTGTTTAGTTTCTTCAAAGAACACTCACTATCAAACCTCAGTGCCTCCCAATGGGGGCTGAGGTTGTGATATGCATGCTGCTAAGGAAGGGAGCTGATAGTTCCAGAAGCTAATAAAGGGGTTGTAGCTGAATCTCCCCAGGCCTCTGCTTTACTTGGTGTGTATACTTTTGGAAATTTTTTGATTTATTTTTTTCTAAAAAATTAGTCTTCAGCTTCCTGCAACAGTCGGGGACAGGTTGAATGGGAGAGAACAGTTACCAATGGAAGTGGGATTAGGGACCGGGAATCCACACAGTCTACCATGACATCAGCTCACTCTCTGCTGTGCCTGAGTCTGCAGGGTGCTAAGTCTCTCAAGGCCTTGCTTGCCTTGCTCTTCTTTGGTGTCATTCTCTGGAGGCCTCTGGGTCCGTGCCATTAGGCCCACTGTTTCTGGCCCTGTTGTCTCCCCTCTTGTTGAGTTTATCATTTAAGGTTACATATATATTCCTGTCATTTTAAGTGAGAATGCAAATCAAATGTATGTGGGCAATCTGTCATTTTTATACAGACATTCTAAGACTTTAAAAAGGACATAAACTCAAATCTGTCAGGAAACCTACAGATCTTGAAAGTCAACCTCAACGTTTTATAAAAGAAAAGAAAGCCCAGAAAAATGAGTTCCTTGCCACAGCGAACCATGGTCATGGGGTCTTTCTCTGGGTGGCAGGAGAGGCTGCTATTTTTGTACCCTCAAGCCAGGCTGCCCAATTTTGCAAGTCAGTCTCATTCTCAATGCATGCTGTGATCTTGGGATGGTTTCTTAAACTTTCTGTGACTTGCTTTCCTCCCATGTAAAACAAGAATAATAACAACTTTCAAACTCATTAATTTACAGTGTTCACTAATGAATTAATATTTATAAAACACTTAAAATAGTACTTTCATAGAGTTAACCCATATTCTTGTTATTAGTTTGTATATGTAACTAAACTTTAACAAATCTATAAATAGTACTATTGTACTAGAAAGAGCTTCATTTAAGAAATATAGGAGGAGCTGGGGTTGTGGTTCAGTGGTAGAGTGGCTAGATCCTCAGAACCACATAATGTAAAATAAAGATATTGTGTCCACCTAAAACCAAAATATAAATGTTTATAAAAAAGACATACAGGAGATAATTTATTCTAGTCGGTTTGTTCTGCTTGTAAAACAGTCAAACAATACAGTTGGTTTGCAAAGAAAAATGACTATCCTTGGAAAAAATCTACATTCATTCATCCATTTGATATATTTTAAAATATTTTCAATAAAAGAAATAAACATTGAGTTACATAATCGTTTCCACAATAAATGTATTCTTTAAACTTATAAAATTATGGATACCTTCAAGAGTGCCACCTAAAAGCATCTAAAATGTTAAATATAGTTTTGCAGGTCCAAATTGATCTGCACTAAAAGTGAGTGGGTTTTTATTTAAATATAGGAATAAAACTAGGATATTTTTCTTTCACAGTTAAGTCTTGCCTTGCCTACAACACAACAGGTATAAGTGATTTAAAGAAATAAATAAAAGCATGTAGGAAAAAAAAGGCAATAAAGACTACAAGTGATTTCCCTGTATGGTATGGTTCTGAAATTGATGGAATAAGTGATTGTTAAGAAGCGATTTTCACCCTAAGAAATTATCTTTGAGGAAGAACAACGTTACACATTTTCTTTTTTTACAGGCCTTAGCTTTGTGTGCCTGCGCATGTGCGTTATAGTGCTAGGATCAAACCCAGGTCCTTACTGGTTGGTGCAGCTTAGAGTCTGCCTTCCAGCTGCTTGTCCTGATTAAAAGAGGCTCTCCATACACAGCTTTGTAAGGCACCAAAGCCCATTCCAGTCCTTCAGCAAGGACTCAGGAGAGCTGCAGAGAGGAAGGAGTAATTCCGGGCTTCTGTATGTCATGTGCCGACCAACACTTCCCACAACTGTGTTAGATGAGCATTTTTAGCAAAAGCATCGCTGACTCATCAACAGCTGCAGATCTACCAGACTCTTCCTGAAGCAGCCCAGCCTGTCAATGCTATCTGTGGCCTGAGCTGCAGGGCCCTTGACTTATTGTTGGTCCCTTTCCCTCACTGACTAGTCATCCTGTTTTTAGGGCATTAGTCTCTAATTTGTCAGTGTCTGTTTGAGTTCCATGTCTGTTGTCAAGGAAAAAAAAAACACTAGGCAGAAAAACAACAACAACAACAAAAAAAATAGTTTCAAAACTTGCCTCCATATGAATATCAAATCAATAAGGAGAAAATTAAATAACCCTTATCCTTGAATGTCATGGATCCCAAGCACTTTATTATGTGTTAGAATTACCTAAGTCATTAATAATAATAGAGTTCAAGTTCAAAGCCAGTCTCGGCAACTTAGTGAGACCTTAGCTAAGCAACTCTGCAAGACCCTGCCTCAAAATAAAATAAAATAAAATAAAAAATAAATAAAAAGGGTTGGGGATGTGGCTCGAGTGATAAAGCACCCCTAACTTCAATCTCCAGTACCAAAATAAATAAATAAGTAAACAACAACAATAAAAACTTTTACTTGATAGAATTGGAAATCTCACGTAAACTTGCCTAAAGCAATGCTAGATGACCTTTCTGTCATCCACGCTAGATATTTACTTCATGCCAAGTTTCTTCATCCCTGCATGCAGAAAGTCAGTAGTAAATATATCTCAAGAACCAAAAGTCAAAGAGGAAATAGGTAATGTCATGAATGTGGCAGATGTTTCAGTCTGTCTAGACGTGACACAGAAACTACACTTTGGTTTTTATACTTTTTAAGGCTTAATGTGGATGTGTTCAAACTACTCAGACCTATCCTTGAGTTATTATTTAGTAAAAAACTCTTCCTCTGACGACTTCAAAACGGTTTTGAGGATGTAAAAATATTTTAGATACTAAGGTGAAAAAATATGTAGCCTTGAAGGAATACCCCCATTCACCAACAAGCATTGGAGTGACGCTATAGGACCCAAGACTGAAGAATGACCAAAGAGCAAAGAGCATTTTCTGTCATAGTTCAGCTATTCAAACACTTGCCAACGATATAGCTTAAAAGTGGGGGGTAGGGCAGAAACTGTTATTTTTTTTTTTTTGGAGAAAAAAGAGACTTAATTTTTATTAATTCCAAGTTGCACATTCTTTTTCACATTTTAATATCTCAAAAATCAGGATGTATCTTAACAATTCATGTCATGTTATGGCTTCACTTGATAGCATCTTTTCTTTCTTAGTGATACAAAATGTAACAGTGTACTTTACAGTCTTAGATTCAATGAAATATGATAATTTTAGGAATTTCTTTTGTCTTTCATTCTTCCCTTTTCTACTCTTTTATCTTCTACTTTCCTAGTCTTCCTTTACTTTCACTCTTTTCTAATATGTGTACACAACTGCTTTGGACCAATTCAGCACCCCTGAAGAACTGGGGAACTCTTTTCTAGATAAGTGGAATCTCAAGAGAATTGCAATCTTGTTTTCTCATTCTGAGCCCAAGATGAGACTCTGCTAAGTACAGATTGCCTATCCCCAAAAGAAAAGGACACATCTTTTCAACTCAAGGCACCCTTCCTACATGGAAAGGCCTGGTGTACAATGAAATGAGAATCACTAACATGAAATACCCTGGCTTTGGTTCATTGATCCTGTTCCCATTCCTCATTAGCATGGATGATCAGGACTGACTTAAATCCTTTGTTTTTAACTATGGGAACGAGAGAGAGAAAAAAATGAATTCTCACATTTTTCTTCCCTGATGGGAGTAGGTTTATAGCCAACCCTTAGCTCTAATATGCCTGTTTAATACAGATGCCAGCTTCCCCAGGAGCTCAGGTCCCTGTGTGGCAAATCTCTAGTCCTACAGTGGTTGTGCTTGGATTTTAGTTGGATTTTAGCTTCAAAAAAACTTTCTCTGGACGTTGCCCCCACACCAGAATTACTAATTCATACAAAGCAGTGCTCATTCAAACAACCAGGGGATGGATCTAGGGCAACTCCAGCCTACTTTAAATAGAATTCCTCCTCCTCTTAAAATCCTGAAGTTTGAAGAAGATTTTACTTTACTTGCCAGTTAGCTAGACAAATTGGAGGAAAACAAAAAAATCAGAGTGTTGCACCCTGACTATCCTTACATTGAGTAGTATATCAATTAATGAACCTTAAATCAGGGCAACATTTAAGAGGGGGGAAAAAAGCAGGAAAAAAGCTTGGCCAATAATACACCCACACACAAAAAAAAGCCGGCTGAAAAGTCACTTGCTGGCATCTAACAATAGTCCAGCGTCTCTCAAATTCTGTTTCTCCACTCTAAATCCCTTAGAATAGATATTTTTAAAAGGCCTCCCACCCCTACCCTGTTTGGGCTTTCTCAAAATACACTCAATCGGGGAGCTCAAGGGGCAGCTAAATTATGCCAGTTTCTCTTTGATTCAATTCTCTACATGCTCACGAGTTGGTAGGGAGCTTGGAGCCTAAGGCTCCTTTGCAATCCTGCTGGAAGTGGCTTTCCAAAGTGCAGCAAGCTTCCACTGAATCCAGAGAGAGCAAGCTGGTGTTGCGAATATGTTCAGGACACAGGGTAGAAAAGATGGAAAGAAAATCATGGATTTCCTATGATCTGCAGGAAAACCTTGTGTCGATATTTATTATTCCTTTTCTTAGAAGGGACTTCTTCATAGCTTATTAACATGTAATGTACAACATTTTGGGGAAAAAGTAAGCAGTTGATCATCTATTTACAGACTGCCATTCTTCTAGCAATTTTAGGTAAATGTCAAAACAAAGCTCAGGAGAACATGACGCTGATTCACCAGGTGAAATTTCTCTCCTTTTCTTTTCTTTTTTTTTTTTAATATTTATTTTTTAGTTTTAGGTGGACACAATATCTTTATTTTATTTGTACATGGTGCTAAGAATCGAACCCAGTGCCTCATGCATGCTAGGCAGGCGCACTACCACTTGAGCCACATCCCCAACCCATCTCCTTTTCATCTAATTCATCTCAATCCATCTCTAAGGAGACAGTATGTTTTCATGGTCACAATCTTGAGTGCTGGAGTCAAACTTGGGTTTGATTATTAGATCCACCACTGGCTAACTGACCTTGTGCATGTTATTTAACACATCAGGAATCAGTTTCCTTATCTGAAAAATGAGTGTAATAAGGTTACCTAATTGCTTCTCATTTTGGGTTTACTATTAATCAACCGAGTTTTGAGTTTTCTTTTTCTTTTTTTTTTTTTTTATTGGTTGTTCACAACATTACAAAGCTCTTGACATATCATACTTCGAACAATAGTTTCAAGTGAGTATGTAACCTATGTGATTCTGCAATCTGTATTTGGGGTAAAAATTGAGTTTTCTTTATTCCTTTTTTTTTAAAACTATTCCTTTTCATCTTCTCTACTGGCTTAGAAATCATAAATAGCATTCCTATTCTTTTAGATGTTGTCCTTGAATTTTTAATAGGCGTACTTAATGAAGTTTATAAGTCATGGACATCTTTATGCTCACTTAAATAATAGAGAGGATATGAGATGATTTTACTCTGATCATTGTGTCCCATTTATAACCAAGTATAGAACTGATATTATAATTCCAGCTTATGTGCTTTAGCACCAAAATTTGTCATAATCAATATTGTTACTTCATTATTACTTTAACCAATCAAAACCTTTTTTTGATTTACCTACATGCTTGTCCATCTCCTTATCACATTCTTTTGGATTTGATTTCCTTCTTAGTAAAATACATTCTTTGGAGAGTGCTTTCAGCCACTGAAGTTTTGGAGGAACTCTTTTTAGACTATGATCACTATTTTTATCAGGATGAGAATAAAAATCTAGGTGAACAGTCATTTTCTCTTGCGATGTTGACAATACTGCTCCGTGTCTTTTGATTTCTATTGTTGTCTTTGAGAAATCTGTGGATAGTGGGAATTCCTTGAGAGCAGGGTTTCTTTTCTCTCCAGGTGTCTGTACAATCTTCTTTTTGACTCTGGTGTTGTTTTCAGTTTCACTATAACACATCTAGGCAGGGTCTCACGGTGTCTCCTGACACTGAATACTCATGTCTTTCATTGACTCTAGGGTAGGATTAGACCTTATCTTTTTAAAAATTATTTCCCCCCATTCTCTGTAGCCTTTCCTGATGGAATTCCTAAGTGACAGATTTTGGGTTTTTCCAGTCTATCTTTCATGTATCTTCCCTTTCTTATATTTTGTCTCTTTCTATGCTAGCTTAGGATCTTTTTTTTTTTTTCTAGGTCGGTGTTCCAGTTCAAAATTTATACCTACAACAACATTGAATCCACTGTTTATCCTAAATTATCCATTAAATTATTATCTTTTCTTCCCTGGTGAACATTCTATTATTTCATTTCTAAAAGTTCTCATTTTTTTCATATTGTATTATCTTTTATCTAATATTCCTTTAGTATTTAGTCATGATATGCACTATTATTTTCTATTCTCTTTCACATCATTTATTTACCTATCTCTACAATTTCTTTTTGCCAGGAGATTTTGCCTATGGTGGATTATTTCTAAGCATCACTTATAATTTTGGTTTATAAACTCAGGGTAAGTGAGGAGTTATCTGTAGGAATCCTGCCCAGATGGAGATGTTGTCTGCAGAGAGGTTTTAGACTTGCTTCTACCAGGGTCTCTGGGTACACCAAAGCGCAACACCAATTTCAATATTAAAGTCTCAATATTAAAGCTGCAGAATCTCAGATGATACAGGTAGTGGGTAAATTTAAAAACTTCAAGCTCACATGTGGTACAGACTTATGTTTAAAAGTTACCCAGGAGCTAGGCATGGTGGCAAATGCCTGTAATCTCAGCAGCTCAGGAGGCTGAGGCAGGAGGATTGTAAATTCAAAGCCAGCCTCAGCAATTTAGTGAGGCCCTAAGCAACTTACGAGACCCTGTCTCAAAATAAAATCTAAAAAGGACTGGGGATGCAGCTCAGGGGCTAAGCACCCTTGGGTTCAATCCCTGGCACACCCCACCCCCAAACTACCCAGGAAATATTTTACTTTCCGACCCCAGCCCAGGTCAAGATAGACAAGCTTGGGTTGTGGCTCAGCAGTAGAATGCTCGCCTAGCAACACGTGTAGGCGCTGGGTTCTATCCTCAGCACCACATAAAAATAAATAAATAAAATAAAAGTATTGTATCTAACTACAAATAAAAAAATTATTAAAAAAAAAGAGAGATAGTCAAGCTAGGTTCTTCGGGTCTCCTATTACGGAAGGGTGGATTTTTCAATAAGCGGGTGGTCACTGTGGACACTGACTTTGTGTGAGAGTATCTTTCAGCTTCCCATTTTACCCGAGTCCAAAGATTGATCATCTGTCTCTGCATGAGTGTTAAACCAGGTTACTGACATGCTTCCTCTCTGCGCCTGCTTCTGCGAGTACACACTACCTTCTGATGCACATGCTCTATATCCCTTCTCTTCTGGTGAGCTTGAGTAGGTATTTAAAAGGCTTTACAAATTATATTTTGCCTAATATTTTTATGTGTTTGTAGTGGATTTTAAGGTTACCCATAGCATTCCATAAAATCGCCAACCAAATTCTCTCTGTTTCTGCTAAGGCATGTGCACATATGTGTTTGAGAAAAAGAAAATATTTTTTAAATGTGTGGTACAGTGGTAGAACATAAATAGGTGCTCATGAGATCTAGTGTACCTTTAGAACAGCTGAAAAAATGAAGTCTCATGGGTGAGTAAACACTTCTGAGAGATAACAGATACTCTAAAAATTTAACACTGGATGCCTTTACACATATTGTTGATAAGACAAGTAGAGCCACTTGCATGCATGTGGGATGTCATTCATATAATGTAACAATTCTCTTATGCAACCTCTGGGTTTTCTCAAGGAAGATTTCTTAAAAGCAAATTATTACAAGATGATAATATTAATTATATGTATGTAATTCCTATTTCTCCTATATATAGTTTAGGAGAAAAATATAACCAACTCCTTTATCAATGTTAGCACATATATTAATATCTCGTGGAACAGCAAAGTTTTGTGGAAAACCCTAAAAAATTCATGTCAGAAATGTTTATGTGCTACCAAGGTACAGGCTTGAGAGACTGATGGGTCTGGGCTCTGACACAATTTCTAACATTCATTAGCTGTATGTCATGAGGTTAACCTCTCTGAGCTTCTGTTTGCCTGTGGGTAAAAGAAAAATATGACACCTTGCAGGATTTCAGTCAGGATTAAATGAGATAATGAATTCTTCTAGCAAGTGCTGATAGAACATTTCACAGAGAGAGAGAGAGAAGGAAGGCTAGAAAGAAAAAGAAAAGGGAGGGAAGGAGGAAGGTGAACTTGAAATGTTAAGGAATTTAGGTTACCAATGCTCCTCATTTCACTGAAGAACAGGAATATGTCAGTCACACCCTCCCATAAGTTAATCTAATGCTAATTTCTCTTTTCCTTCCTTCTTTTCTTTCTTTTTTTTAGGATGGGCTTAAAAAACAAACTTTATTGCAATTACCAAAACAAATATGTTAACTTTGAAACATTTAACAGATTTCAATTTAACTCATCTAGTCACATAACTCAAAACAGAAAGCAAAAAGTTTTGCGTGCTTAACCATTTTTAATAATGAAACTTTAAAAGAGGAAACAGATCCCCCCACACAGTTTGGGAGATATTTAGGCAAGCAAATATTCATTAAGCAAAAAGACAGCATTAAAAACTAAAAACCCTTGAAGGGAAGGGAGAGGGGAGGGAATTGGAAAGACAGAATGAATTGGACATAACTTTCCTATGCTCATATATGAATACAACCAGTGAAACTTCACATCATGTACAACCACAAGAATGGGATCCTAATTAGAATAAGTTACACTCCATGTATATATAATATTTCAAAATACACGCCACTATCATGTATATCTAAAAAGAACAACAAAAAGACAAAAAATGGTTTTTTTAATAAAAAAAACACAAATCCTCAAATTTAGAGAGATGTCTATTGAAGTCTTTGATACACATTTATTTATACATAAAAAATAAAGATTTTAATATAAAGGAAATCAAGTCTGGGTGCTTACCCTTTGTTCTAGCACAATCTCCTGCCTTGCCTTCATTTTTGGCCACATACCTCTCCCACCACACTACCACCCGCACTTGGCTGGTGTTAGTTCAACATGATTGGCTTACCCCAAGCAAGCCTCTCACTCACATATCCTGTCTGTGGGTCATTATTCCCTTAAGGGTTAGCACAGCCTTATACTTTGTGTTATTTTTATAATTGAGCTTGGGAATTCCACGTATCCAAAGGTAAGTATATTTGCACAATTCTGTTTTACTGCACAGGTCACAATATATAGCAGGTGATTATATAATCAACAATAAGATGGATTTTATGATTTAGATAAAAACATCAACTTTGTTTGCAACTACCGACGAACAAGACAAAAATCTGCCATCATACAAAGGCTGTGTTTGCTCTTTGGTACAGTCCTGAGGGCTCATACCACTTGAAGTATGTTAAATACAGAATTCATAACACATTTCTGGTGGCATCAGACATGAAACGTACGACACAAGACCTTACGTGTCCTAAGCTCCTGAGTTGTCTGTGCCACGTATGTAACAGAAAGACCACGTTTTTAGATAGTTATTCAATCACATTTGCCTTTAATAAATTATCAGCATGCCAGTTTCTAAGTAATCCTTTCTAGATTGGTACCATTCATTCAAATTCATTTCATGTGTCATGGAAAGTTTAATATAACAACAAAGACAAATCAAATAACCCAGAGCCCTCAGATGTTTGCAGGCAGCTGTCTCTCAGGATAGTCCCTTAGTAAACTGTGGAGGGCATTAGGCAACTGAGACCGCTCTGGGAAAAGGACTTCCAAAGTGACTTATACATGCTGGTGGCAGGGACGAGGAGAAGCATATTTGAGTAAAATAAACTTTCATCTTTCTATCCTTATTAAAAAAAAATGAGGGCTGGAGATGTGGCTCTGTGGTAGAGTGTTTTCCTGGCATATGTGAGGACCTGGGTTCAATCCCCAGCACCACAATGAATTAAAAAAAAAAAAAAGTACATATACAGATAAAATAATCAACATTATTTAAAAAAATAAAAATAAATAGAATCATCAAGCAACAGAGTAAGAAGAAACCAAACTACACCATGATTTGACCAGTACTTAAAAGAGTGCATAGAGTCCTGACCTTTCCCAGAACTTCTAAAGTAATCAGCAAGATACTTGAGTGACCACTGTACCTTCCCAGATGGTTTTGAGATGTCTCTGCCTATGAATAGGCTTGGAGGTATGCAGATGCACTCAATGTCCTCAGAGGAAAGTGAACTAGTCCTGATACCTTACTTGATAGTACATATTAGTTTTGTGTTTTTATAGGTCTCTGCCCTTGGGTATGTTAAAAGCGCTCAAGGCATGGTCAGCTCAAGCCTAACCTGACACAACAGCTGATTCATCTCTGGATGGGGACAGCTTACACGTCATGGGTGGAGAGCTGTTCATGTCATAGTCCAGATGATGAATCTGAGCTTCCCATTCATTTCTGAACATATTTAATTAGGGGGAAGGCTCATCTGAGTGAGCAGCCAGGCAGTGTTTTACATAAGATAATCATTCAGAATATGATCTGAGTCACTCTGGTGACACACAAGAGGAGAAATATTTGATAAGAAGGGAAGAGATGTCACAATCATCCTTGGGTCCTAAAAGACTAAAGGTGTGGGACAAAGGCTAAGGTCTACAGTGAGTGAGACTGGATGAAGGCAGCAAAGATTTGATGACAACTATTGCCATCCTCTTCCCCCCAGAACCCTGAGTAGGAACCCCGACATCCCTAGCTCCAGGAAAAAAAAATGGTGATTTGAAAATATCTGTCTAGACATAGCAATGATGATCACAATGTCCCTGGAGTTTTAGAAATACAAAAGTTTATTCTGAACTAGTATCACATACACCTGAGTTAACAGGGTACATAAGCATTAGAATGTGTGCCTGTAGGTGAAGGTAAAATAAAGAGAGGTTGTTTAAAGAAGCAGACAATGAAAAGGCATGAAAAAATTAGAAAAAGCAATATAGTTTAATTTGACATGGAGTATGGTGCTACTAGTTTCAGCAGGATCAACTATATTCAAGGCCATAGAATAAGCCTTAACAAATTCAAAAGGATTGAAATCTAATAAAGTATAGTATAAATTTATGTGACAGAATTAAGCTAGAAAAATAGAGAAATTCTGAAAAATCATGTTTGAAAAATTAAACAACATGAAATAACCCATGAGTGAAAGAGAAAATCACAAAGGAAATAGAAAATATTTGAGTGGAATGAAAAAAATAATATGTCAAAATAAGTGGGAGATAGATAAAATGGACTTAAGGAAAATCTATAGCATTACATATTTATGTTAGAAAATAAGAAAGGTCTCAAATCTCTGAACTAAGCTAACATCTAGGAGCATAAAGGCAAATTAATCCCAAAGCAAACAGAAGGAGGGAAATAATAGGATAAATGCTAAAGTGGTTAAAAAAAACATAAATTGAATGAACTGGAAAAAAAATAAGGTAAAAGCCATAAGTTGATAAAAATTGTCAAACCTCTAGGCATATTAGTGAAGAAAAAGCAAAAGACAGAAGGTATGATTTAATAATATCAGGAATGAAAGATATCACTACAGACCTTAAAGACATCAAAAGGTAATACAGAAATATTATAAGCAACTCCATGCCCTTAAATGTGAAAACTTAGATAAAATGGACAAATACCTTGGAAGAAACAAACTATTAAAGTTCACTGGAGAAGAAAAATAAATTGAATACTCCTATATCAATTTTAAAAAATTGAATTCCTAGTTTAAAAAACATCTGACAAAGAAAACTCCACATCAAATGGTTTTATTGGTACAAAAAAAAAATCTCACTGAGTGGAAAATACATTCAAAACACATATCTAATACAGGATTCACAAAGTACATAAAGAACTTTCAAACCTTGATAATGAAAAACAACTCATTTTTTAAAATGGACAAGATATTTGGACAAACATTTCATAAAAAGCTATATGAATAGAAAATAATCTCATGAAAATATATTCATCATTATTCATTCATCATTATTCATTTTAATGTAAATTAAAACCATATGAGATGCTAGCACCTATTCAAATAGGTAAAATAAAAGAAAGAAAAAGTAATAATACTAAATGCTGTCATAATGTGGAGCAATTGGAACTTACAGGTTGCTGAAGGGAATGCAAAAGTATTCACTCACTTTGGAAAAATGTTTGGAAATTTCATATGACTTACCTGTTTTGCCACTCAATATTTATTCAAGGAAAAAGAAGACATAAATATACACAAAAAACCTTCAAGTGAACACTTACAACAGCTTTGTTCATAATCACCCCATGTATCCTTCTGGTAAATGAATGGATTAAAAAAAACCCACTATATCCATGCAATGGAAACTTACTTAACAATAAAAACAAATGAACTGCTGATACACGCAATGTGGATGAATCTCAAAAGCATTATATTAAGATTAACAGAATTACTAGACTATGAGGTATAATGCACATGACATTATAGAAAGAAAACTCTAGGACAGAAAACACTTCAGTGGTTGCCAGGGTCGGGGAGTTATGGGAGAGGCTGGCTACAAAGGCCAGGGCATTTCTTGTGGTAAGGAACAGTCCCACACCTTGGTTATCAAGATTAACATGACTACATTTTCTTGAAACTCACAGAACTGTAAACTAAAAGGTATGAATGTCACTATATGTAAATCAAACCTCAATAAACTTGATTTTTCATTTAAAAAAATATTTTACCAGGTTTTTAAAGAGCTGTTTATCAGCACTAATCTCCTGGATATATAAAGAACTCAAAAAACTTAACACCAAAAAAATAAATAACCCACTCAGTAAATAGGCTAAGGAACTGATCAGACACTTCACAGAAAAGAAATACAATAGATCAACAAACATATGAAAAAATGATTATCATCTATAGCAATTAGAGAAATGCAAGCCAAAACGACTCTAAGATTTCATCTTACTTCTGTCAGAATGGCAATCATCAAGAAAACAGGCAACAATAAATGTTGGCGGAATGTGGGGAAAAAGGTATACACATACATTGCCTGTAGAACTGCAAATTGGTGCAACCACTCTGGAAAGCAGTATGGAAATTCCTTAGAAAACTTGGAATGGAACCACCATTTGACTTCGATATTCCACTCCTCAGTTTATACCCATAGGACTTAAAATCAACATACTACAATGCCACAGCCACATCATGTTTATAGTAGCTCAATTCACAATAGCTAAACTTTGGAACCAACTGAGATGCCCTTCAACAGATGAATGGTTAAAGAAAATGTGGTAATATACACAATGGAATATTACCCAGCCTTAAAGAAGAATGAAATTATGGCATTTGCAAATAAATGGATGAAACTAGAGAATATTATGCTAAATAAAATATGCCAATCCCCCCGCCCCCCAAAAAAGCCAATGTTTTCTCTGATAAGTAGATGCTGATCCATAGTGGGGAAGGGGGAGGGAAGAATGAAGGAACTTTGGTTTGTGCAGAGGGGAGTGAGGGGAGGGGTGGGGCTGTGAGGATGGGAAGAACAGTAGAAAGAGACAGATATTATTACCCTGTATACATGTATGGTTATACTACTGGAGTGACTCTGCACCATGTACAGCCAGAGGAATAAGAAGTTGTGCTCCACTTGTGTACAATATGTCAAAATGCATTCTACTGTAAGACAAATCAATACATTTTAAAAGAGCTGTTTATCAGGAACATGTGCAATGAGGATCAGGCAAATGAATGAGATTAAAAAAAATCTCATAAGAAGGGAGCACACCTACTTAATCCAAGATGTAGGGAAACTAAAGAGAGAAAAACTTTTCAAGGCAGGATGGAACCAATATTTGCAACAAATGAGCTTCACCCTGGCCAGAGAGGTCATCAGGAAGTAGAGTGTATATCCTGAAAAATGAGGAGAATTTGCAGCTGTTTTAGACCTGAGGCAACTGAGTCATAAGAAGAGTGAGGTAAGCTAAAGATGGTCTTTAGCACTGCTGAGCCTTGGTGTGCATATTCTGAATAATCCTTGTTACCTAAGTGTAAGTCAAACTTATAAATATGGCAAGAAATCACTCCCAAGATCAGATGACTAGTTAATTAACTTTGAATTTCTCAGAAAGTAGATTATGGGGTTGGGGCTGTAGATCATTGGTAGAACGCGTGCCTAGTATGGGTGAGGCACTGGGTTAGATCCTCAGCACCACATAAAAATAAATAAATAAGATAAAGTTATAAAAAAAGTTAAAGAAAATTTGGATTATGCTAGGTGAACATGACCTAATCGGGCAAGCTTTAAAAAAAAAGGCTGCGCCCTTCCTGAATGGAGATTTTCCCCATCCAGCTTGAAGAAGCAAAAGTTACCTTAACTGTGTTGTGAACTGCCTTTGGAGGAATCCATGAAGCAAAGACCTGATGGCAGCTTCTAGAAGCACTGAGAGGTGCTAAATTCTAAATGGGCACTAAATTCTAACAACAGTGCTTTTGGAAAAATGACCACAATCCTCAGATGATCAAAACCTGAGCTAACACTCTGACTCCCACCCAGTAAGACTGGGCAGAGAACCCAGACCTCTGGCCCAGAGAAACTGCAAGACAATAAACTTGTGTGGGTTAAGTTCATGGTGATTTTGTTATATAAATAGAAAGCCAACTCAGAAAGTCATTTAATGAATTAAAATGTTGTTAGTCAATGAGAATATTTTCATGATTTTGACCCCAAGAGACCTTCAATCAGTAGTAAGTTAGTTTGAATGATTTACTATGCATTGAATCAAAAAGCATCACAAAAGTTAACATCATAAAGAGAAGACTAAGGAGACCATGTCTTGGAGAATAATTCATGTAAGTTCTGTCTAGTGGTGGCACCAGAAAGCCCATCATAAATTGGTGGAGCAGTCTTCCACTCGAGGTTCCTTGGCTTGGTCTCCTCACACTTGATAATGTGCTGTCCCTACAGGCTTCCCTTCTATAAAGGTCACCACTTGATGACTGCAGAAACTCAAGTACTATGTCTCCCTCTGGGCTGGACACCCTCCCATAGGTCTCCAGGACCAAGAGCACATCCAGGGTAGAAGGACATCAGCATTCACTGGACTTTCTTAACACTAGCCATACACAGTTCTGAGGCTGGGCACCAGGAAATAACTACTTGAGCTTCATCACCATAAAAAAATGCATGAATCATTCCTCAAGAGTCTATCTGCATATGTGAAAACAGGAAGTTTTATTTTTCTTCGCCCAAATAGTATAATTTGAATCCTCATAATAGATTGTGGTACTCTTGCAAATTAAAAAAAAAAAAAATCCACTCTTCATTTTCACTTCAATTTTTAAAAAAGTACACATTTTCATGACTTTATTAGTACTTTTATGCTGACATTATTAGTTTTAAATATCATGTGATAAAAATGGAACCTCTAGTAACTTACCTTGTAACTTTTTAGTCTGATGAAATCAACCTTCATAGAGACAAACCGATCTGAATTTCGGCTGATGTTCTTAAGGTGTTCTACAAGATCAGCACAGAATTTGTAACCACCTTTAAGTACACACAGGACCATAATGTCGCAGTATCCAATGTCTTTCATTATATCCTTTGCCAGCCGCTCAATTCTGAAAGCAGTAAGGGATAAAAGACATATTAAAGTGCAACCATTTCTGAGTATTTTTGTTCCTTTAATAAAAATGCATGATGTATTATTTATATTAGGTTATTCAGGGGACTGTGAGGAAAAATTTGGGGAACACAAACCTACAGACAGAAAGGCTTTGTTAAAGATGGACACAGACTGTTCGAGACATACTTCTGATAGCTGCATCATTAATGGCACATTCTTGATTCCTCATGTCACAAAAATTATTAAGGTGTAAAGTACAATGTCAAAGGACATGTATGCTAATATTTTCTCACTCCAGTGCCTAGTTGTTAACAATGTATGATGGTATCTGATGAGGTGCTCACTTTATAGCAGAGGAAAAGGAAACAGAGAGTGACTCACTCGCCTTAGATTACAGGAGACTGGAGGAAAAGTCAAGCCCATTGTAAAGTGTCTCGTAATTCAACAGAGGTAGCACATGGCCTATGTGAAAGGTGCTCCAGAATGCAACACCACAGGCAGTGTTTCCAGGGAGCACAATGCTAAGGATGCCCCCTGGAGTTGTGCAATAGCCGCAGCCTTGGTCTGCTACTTAGAGCTGGTTGGAACTGTTCTTGTGTTTGTTTCTAGTTGTCTATAAGTGTATTGCCCATGGGCCATATAACATCAAAATCTAAATGAAGACAGGATCTAAGATACATACTTTAAAAAATATTCCCTTTGGCACTCCAAACAAATAGAATTAGATTAAATAGATAACTAGATTTTATATATATATATACACACACACACACACACACACACACACACACACACACACATATAAAATACTGTATTACATGTATTCAATATACACTTAATATATATATATCATAATCTATTTTATATGGTATGTGTGTATGTATATATATAGAGAGAGTATGGTAACCATAGTTTCAGGCAATGTTTCTCAAAATATGATCATCAAAGAATTCATATCAGAATATCTGACATGTTCCTTATAAAGGGACATTTTTTCCTGCATGGTGGAATAAGAGGGTCAACATCTTGTCTACAAACAAACAAAGCTGGACAAAATTCAAAAACAGCCATTTTAGCACTCTGGAAATCAACCAAAGGCATATAACAAAGTAGACACTTAATCATGAAAACACTGAATTCTGGAGAGAAGTCAGTGGCATTCTTACCTGGGGATGCCCATCACGCCACAACTCCCACCCCAGCTGTTTACCCATGTTGTTCAACCAGCATAGGATTCTGCCACAGGGAATTCACCTGACTGGGAACCCTGTAAGCTTACCTGGCCACTTCAAGAGCATGGCTCCATTACCCTGAAGTTGCAGTCACAATTATGTAACAAACTGGCCAAGTAGTTGGGATCTGATGACTGGAGTCACAGGGAAGGGGTACACCATTATTTCTTCATATATGTCAAGTTGACCAGAGGCTGCATATATACATCCTTGAATGATGGAGGCTTGCATGTATGTGAGGAGGAGATGGAAGACAGCTAGGGGTGGGCATGAAGGGCGGGAGTAAAAACCAGGGAAGACTTGAAAAAGGTTGATTGGAAACTTGAACATATTGGCCAGCCACAGATACATCTAACAACAGAGAGGAGCCTTCCTGTCTCTAAGTCTTCTAACCACTTGCAGACTGAACACTGTCCTATTTAAACACAGGGGTAAACCTGGTAAGCTGGCCTTAAAAATAAAACCAAGTGCCAGACACCGTGGCACATGCATGTAATTCCAGCAGCTCAGGAGGCTGAGGCAGGAGGATCGCAAGTTCAAAGCCAGCCTCAGCAATGTAGTGAGGCACTAAGCAACTCAGTGAGACCCTGTCTCTAAATAAAATACAAAATAAGGTTGATGATGTGGCTTAGTGGTTGACTGCCCCTGAGTTCAATCCCCTGTACCCACCCCCCTCAAAAAAAAGTTTCCTAAAATCATCAAATCATTCATCAACCTGAATTTTGTAGTATGTAAATATTACCTTAATGTTTATTTTAAAATTAAGAATGGACATTCCTGGTCCCCAACCCAGACTATTGATTCAGGGTTTCTAGACATAAAAACATGTTCACTGAATAATTCTATACAAGGAGAAGGCCCAGGGTCACTTTATCCTGTATTAAATCATGTTTTAGATCTGGATGCAATTAACAAAATTCATAAAATTCAAGTAAGAAAAGCAAGAATTTGTTTAAACTAGGGGCCTCCCAAAATGCTGTTAAGAGAAATCTTTTCTCAGAAGTTACAAAGAGGTGAACAATATAAAGTCTCCCTCTACATAAATAAAATTGATTTAATTTCTTAAGTTAAGCAGGTCCCTCCCTGCCATTTTCTGTATTTTAATAAGCTAATGTTTGTTTTCAAGTGCCAACTGGGAGATTTACCAAGCTGGGAAATGCAAAATTTCCCAAGCTTATATGATCATGGAACTTTTCTCCCCTAGGAGAATCAGGCTTATAGTCTATGAAAAAGTCATCTGAGGCCATGAGAAACCCGAAACTAGAACTTATTTTAATAATATATTATAAGTTGGGAGAAGAAGCAAAATACAAATCTTATGTAACACACAATCTTAGAATTTGGACTAAGGAATGAGACTTTTGTTTGCTTACTGACAGGATTGGTGGAAAGATAATATCCTGGTAAGGTGACCATTTGGTGTTTTTCAAACTTTGTTTTGTTCTGAGTACTTAGTTCATAAAGTTAAATTTTAACTCATAACAGATTAAAGAACTAGAGGCAGAGGAACGACACTATACGACTTGAGGAAAGGGTACGTGTGGGATCCCAAAGTCTCAATTTGCTCCTACTCCCCCACTGCCTTCCCATTTGAAATCTGGGCCTCTAAATAATCTCTAGGATTCCAGAGAGTGCTTTACAAACACCAGGACTCTCACTTTCCATATAAATGTGAGGGCTTAAGTATTTCAACCTCTGTCCAAAAACATAGAGGTACAAGAACAATCTTGATATCAAGACAGTTTTGTTAAAGGGTATGACCTATAAATCCTAATGCTTGTGTTGGGCTGAATTAGATGTAGACCCTTAAAACCAAGAGTAAGTGGGCATGGCTTACAGGGCTTTAGGAGAAATGCTTTTGGAAAAGCCAACAAGCTCCAAAAACCCAAAGGATGTCAATGTAGGAAAGAACTAGAAATTGTATACTAGAAATAGTTTTCTGCAGATAGTTTTAAATAAACGTTACCACTGGCCAGAAAACACAATTTTTTAGTACAAAGACTGGCTGACCTGTGATACTTTACTTGTTCCAAGAGAAATGAAAGTAAGGGCTTTAAGGGCGTGTCCTGTGAAGGCAATGTCACTTCTTTACTCTTTCTGGTTAACTCAAGGATCTGAGAAAGGCATGAGACAAAGGTTTGGGGATGAAATCAGTGCTTTCCCAGTATCCATTTCCATCTCTTTGTACAGGACATTGTCCATGTAAGGCTGGTACTTACAACAGCTTCTATATGTGTAGCCTTCCTAGCATCCCCTCTGGACAAATGTCCAAGGATAGCATTCAGTTAAAGCACCAATTCATTGCATTCCAAATTTGCTGTCCTATAAAATTGTCTCTACTACTCTAAAAAGGGGCTTGGACTAGGGCACTGTGTACATTGTAGGATTCACATAAGACCGAGCCAGCCAAGCACAAGACCAAGGTTGACACAAAAATATACCACTCACCTGTCCACAATGATGCCATGGGGTATGAGTACATATTCCAAATCTCCGTAATAGTGCTGTGGGTATGTGAACAAATCTAAGTCGTACCCTGGCCAGCTGTCTGTAATCTGTAATTAAATTATTTTGGTTATGGTATTTTTCATTAGATTAAAAAACATAAATAAATAGCAAGAGCAATAAATTTTTCATTTAACATCAAAATCGTACTGAACACAAAAGATAGATCTACAGATCTCAATGTTGCATGAAATTATGTTCTTTCAAATTCTGAAAAAGTGAGTGGGGAAGGGTCATTTGTTTACTGCTAAAATGAAAAGAGTGCTCCATTCCCAAATATTCGCATCATACAATAAAAACATAAACTTGATGTCTTATAGCTAGCCTGATAGCATTATTCAGAAAAAAGTAGGTATGTGTAAGTACTATGAGTGTAGCTCAGTGATATAGTGCTTGCCTAGCATGTATGAGGCTCTGGGTTTGATCCCTAGCACTGTAAAAAAAAAAAAAAAAAGAATGAAACATATATATATACACACACACACACACACACACTCAACTTATAAAAATATAACAATTTTTAATATTGGGGATTGAAAACAGATATACTTTTCCACTGAACTATATCCCCAACCATTTTTAATTTTTGAGACAGGGCCTTACTAAGTTGTTAGGGCTGGCCTAAAACCTCTGATCCTCCTGTTTTAGTCTCCAACTTGCTATATACGTGTGTGTATGTGTGTGTGTGTGTACATATACACACACAGTATTATTATGATACATTCTTATATAAAGATATATCTCACTGCATTTCTACTCATTGTCAATGCCTTATATTTTTATAAGGAAAGGTGCGAAAGGTCACCTATAAATAGTATATTTCTCCTGACATTAAGAGTGGATCCAAATTTTGACTGGTCCAGTCAATATAGTAAAGATTTAAAAAGATGTACTAGGGTAGGAACGGAACCTAAGTCAGTCCCTACTGGGAATGTGATGGGAACTGGCCTATCTGTAGAAAGACTGATAACAAGTCTTTACCTTGCTTAGGACTCAATGTGCAAGTTTCATGGTCAGAATGATAGAGATGGAGGAGAAAATGAAGGTACAAGTAGAGTTACTTTAACCTTCAGATCATTTAGAAAGGATGCAATAATGAATGCATTATATACTCAAACCATTAAATACTCAAATACGCTGTATCTGGCTTCTTGTTCTTTCTCCTGTATGCTTTCACCAGATTCCTCTGTCCAGCTATCGGCTTTCAAAGCCCTTCATAATGCAGACGCAACCCAGCTTTCCACCCAACTCCCTGCACCCATTCCATCCTCAGACAGGTGTTCAGTCGTGATTCTTCCCAGCTCAGTCAGTCCTGCACTCTGTATCCTTTCTACCTCTATATTGCAAACTCATCTCCTTCCTGAGAACTTCAGGTCAGCTCCCACTTCTTCCTGGCGGCCTTGCTGACTGTTCCCATCCTTTGATCTTCTTTCTCAAATTCCTGGTACCCCTTGCAGCCCTCTGCTCTAACAAAAGCTCCAACAAAGATCCATGGAGAACATTCTTGCCCCTTCCATCCTGGCCCTCACTCCATCCAATCTGCTGTTGGTTTAGAGTCCATTCATTCCCTCTTTAGGACACTGCCTGATTTCTACCTTCTTCTCATGCAGGACTCAAATCCAGTTCTCCTTTGCTGAGGTTCTGGAAGGGGACTCAAGGTCCAGCCCCCACACACTCCCCTTCCGGTTCTGGTTTCTGAATTGCCAGGCAAACCAAACTCTGGCTACTTATCCCTCCCCTGTTTCAGTAAAGACTAGCTCATTCTTCCTCTTGCTCAGACCAAAACCTTGAAATTGTCCCCAATTCTTTTCTTCCATCCCCCTAGCGTAACCCATTAGCAGAGTTTATCTTCAATTCCTTCAGAATTTAAGCAGGACCAGTCCTGAGCACCTCTGCTGCAATCCCTCCACACCCATCCTGGTCCATGCCACTGTCATTTCTTCCCAGACGACTGCAGTAGCTGCTAAACTAGTCTTCCTGCTCCCCTTGCAGGCCCTCCACGTGGCAGCTGGAGTGCTGTTTAAAATATACATCATTATCCTAACAGACTTGTGCTCAAATTTTAAGAGTTTATCATTTCACTTGGAGTAAAATCCAAAGTCCTTGCCGTGGTCCATATGAGTCTCTCTTTCTGATGTGTCCCCCTACCCTTTCTTCCTCCTTCATCCTACTTCAACCATTGTTCTCCTTGCTGATCTTTCAATCTGCCAAGCACGTTCCTGCCTCAAGAACTTTGCATCTGCTATTTCTGTTGTCTACAATACACTTCCACTAACTGTCCACATGGCTGCCCTTTACTTCTTCCAAGTCTTCATTCAGTGCCACCTCAACAGAGAAGCCTTCCCTGACCGTGTATATAAAATGACACCCCTCCCTCTCCACCCATCTCTGTGTTCTTCTTATCCAGTTTTACTTTCCTTCATAGCATTTATTACCAATGGATGTGACGTGTGTGTGTGTGTGTGTGTGTGTGTTCTGCTTTGACCCTTCTTACTGGAATGTGAGCTCCTTCTGGCAGAGCCTTCATCTTATTCTTTGCTCAATCCCTAGTGCCCAGAACACTGACCTGGAATATGGTAAGTGCTCAAAAATGCTCAATGAGTGAATGAATGATCATCTCTGCTACCCATCTATCTGAACTTCAGCCCCAGCTCTCGGTTTGTCTCCTTGCAATGAACAGCACCACTGTTCAAGGCTCTGGAGAGTCATATCTATCATATCCATTGGCAGAACCATGGCCAAAGTGTGGGTGTCCTCTGCATACTTGAAAAGCATCGCATTTGCTCTTCTTCTGCCAACAAATTGGCTTTCACCCTGAGGGTTCCTTGGGCTTCTATAACCTGTGACACCTTACCACTAGTCAGAGTGTGGCCTAACAGCTGCACTTGAGAGACCTCCAGCCTCCAGAAGAGCCTCTGTCAGGCCACAGTAAAGACCATCCAAGGACCCTGAGGAGCACCATGCCCATTGGAGAACATATAAACATTTCTAGCTGCCCTTCTAGAACACACACATTACCTACTCCACTTCCGTTAGCCCTGCCATTAGTGAGAATATTAACAAGGGGTCTTCTGAGTTCATTATTTTTACCGTGCAAATCCTTTGCTGCCCTCTGCTCCGAAGGAATCTCAGGGAAAACTCTACTCCTGCTCCTCTTACAGGCCCTCCACGTGGCAGCTGGAGTGCTCTGTTTAAAACATATGTCATTATCCTAGCAGACTTGCGCTCAAATTTTAAGAGTTTATCATTTCATGTCTCTTACTACTGTGATGTTAGGGAAATTACTTACTCTATCTGAGACCCAAATTCCCTCTCCTTTAAGTAAGACACAATAAAACCTGTAGACAGGGAGGTGGCAAAAATGAAGAGAGACAGAATACAGTACTTACAGTACCTAGTACATTAATTAACATATGACAAGTGCTTAACAAATGATGCCAGAAAAGATAAGAATGCCAAGAAAAGGGAAAAGATGATTAAAAAAATGACAAAATAAAACCCATGCATAAAAAGTATAATGGCAATCCACAACATAGAGACAATACAAAGGGCAAGAACATAGACTTAAAATCTACATATCTGGGTCAAAATTGTTAGCCATAAGACCTTGGGCATATTAACATCTCTAAGTTTCAATGCATTCATTTATAAGATGAAGTCAATGCTTGATCATATGACTACTGTGAGGATTAAATGAGAGAGATAATGGTTATAAGACATATCAGTATTTGGTTTATAGTACTTATGCAATAAATGTTAACCATTTAGATGTACAGAAACATCAATTATTTAGTTACAAATTATATGGTTTAGTTTATTGATAGTAGTACCTCAAATCATCAAGAATACAAATAATAATAAATGCTGGCAAGGAGGGTGGGGACGCTTATACATTGCTGGTGAGACTGCAAATTAGTACAACCACTATGAAAATCAGTATGGAAATTCCTATGAACATTGGGAATGGAATCACAGTATAATTCAGCAACCCCACTCCTTGGTATTTATCCAAAGGAACTAAAATCATCATACTATACTGATACATGCTCACCAGTGTTTATAGCAGTGCAATTCACAACAGCCAAGTTATGGAGCCAGCTTAGGTGTCTGTCCATCAACAGATGAATGCATAAAGAAAATGGAGTTTTACTCAGCCATAGAGAAGAAATACATTATGTCATTTGCTGGTAAATGGATGGGACAAGAGAATGTCATGTTAAGTAAAATAAGCGTGACTCAGAAAATCAAGAGTTGAATGTTTTGTTCCATCTGTGGAAGCTGAGACAAAGAAAGAAAAAAAGGAGTCTCAGGAGAATAGAAGGGAGACTAGTAGAATACAGGAAGGGTATGGAAAGGAAGGAGATGGAGAGGAAGGAAGGCAGAGGGGAAAGGGGAAATTCCTGGGAAATGAAATTGATCAAATCATGTGCATGTATGAAATACGTCACAATGAATCCTATTATTATGTATAATTAAGATGCATGAATAAAGCACTTTTAAAAGTTGGTAAATATTTTAAAAATTAGTCAATATGTCAGGTGCCAAAAATAATTAAAAATAATGAAGTGACTCAAAGCTCTTTGCCAAAGTCTTATTACCCTAGTGAAGCTGTAAACTTAAAGTAGAAGAAATTGATTTCTCTAAAACTATTCTAGAATCCCAATTGGCCATTATTCCCAATTAATCTGAAATGGTGCTTTCATTGTTGAGATTAAAGACAAAGAGAGATGAAGGAATTACTGGTATATGCTTTGTTACATTTAAGGTGCATGCTAATTGTGTTGCAAATAAGTTGAATTGTGGAGGAATGGAGGCTGCTCTGCACCTTAATAATTATGTAATTCATTTGCTTTTTTAAAAATCACAAGAAGAAATCTTGAATAGTTTCAGTACCAGAGATAACATGCTCTAAGTTTATTCAGCACAATGCTTTCTCTGTTCAAAGAGGCAAAATATCACCAAGCTGGGGAAGTGACAAACACATTAAATGAGTCATTTTATACAGCATTCAAATCCCAGAACTAATTCTGATTCTCTTGTTCTCATTTGAAAGTACACTGAAACCCTTTTCTTCCAGTCATTAAAAGTGTGTTGTTGTTTTTTTTTTTTCCTCCTGAGATTATTTCTTGCAGGTTTAATTTTTCCCCAGGGAGAAAATAGTTTGGAAACATCTCTAAGCAGCTAGTCTCTGCCTCTGTTCACTTCTGAGCTCACACACTTGACCCTACTCTCCCCTGCAGGCCACTGACACTGGTTTTCAGGCTCACCAGCAAAGAAGAAAGAAGTCTCATCCCTTAGCCCTGATTCAAAGAATCCCAGACAGGAACATCAGTTGGCCAGGCTCGGTGCCAGGAAGGGTAGTGTAGTATGAGGGACAGCCCACCTGAAAACCACACTTCTAGAACAAAGGGTAGGAGCAGTGCTAAATGAAGGACGCTATGTTCTGCCACAAGAGGAATGAGAGAGTTTTGATAGATCATATAATACCTTGTATTCCACAGGCCTTCCTCTTCTGTAGTGGGTTCAGCCTTTAAAGGTAAATTATCACAACCAAGTAAAGCTGTACCTACCCCTTGTTTTGCCACTCTGTCCCCATGGAGAAGGAGAGGAAAGAAGAAAAGGCAACCGTAGGAGAAACAGAAATTTTAGACTTGTATTCCTACCATGCGCACCTGTGTAGGTACTAACTCTGGCTCTTTTGATAATGCTTTGGTAAAAAAAAATCAAACCAAACCAAAACAAAAATATCTAAGAACCTGACCCCCCAAAGCAATGTGGGGCAGAAAAGATCTTTTCTCTCTCTGAGAAGTAACAAAGATGTACCAACCAGGAGTTCAGTGACCTCACTAACTCCAGATCAAGTGATGACCAGTAAAATTTCTCAGCTCAGGGTTTACACATATCTCTTATTCAATAATTAGTATATAATATTATTTGTTATCAATAATCTACTAATTTCCTACCTGCCCAACTTAACAAAAAGCCACTTATAGGTAAGAGCTATCTTAAATCTTTAATATGCTCTTCTCTTGCACACATTACTCTGTCATGCTTAAATCATCTGGTTCTATTCATTGCCAAATTTCAACTCAGAATGTCAACTCAGAATTTTCTTTTCCACCTCATTTCTGGACACCTCTTTCAATGATTTACTCCAGTACTTACTTTGATGATTTTTCCAACTATCTCAGCTTGTGGCTCCTCACTTGCCCTACATCAAGATACTTCATCTTAATTCCATGTTAGCAACACATTCACATAGCCCCACAGAACTGAGGAGCATCCCCAACTCTAAAATCCCCCCCTGGAATCATAGGTTCCTATGCAGCATAGCATTTGAAGCTGGTTCAAATTCTGCTTCTGCCACTTACTACTTATATGACCTTGATATTTCCATGTTCTCTCAGTACCTCAATTTCTTCTTCCATAAAATGGACCTACCTCACAGATTTGTGAAGATTCAATGAATAACAAACAGTAAAAGTGCACAGGGAGGGCTAGGTTTATGGCTCAGAGACAGACCGTTTGCCTCTCATACACATGTGAAGCACTGGGTTCAACCCTCAGCACCACATAATAAAAAATAAACAAAATAAAGATATTGTGCCCAGGTATAACTAAAAAATATTTTTAAAAAAGCACTAGGGAGTGCTCAATAAATGCTTGCTATTGTTACCTAATCCCCTTTTCCTCTACTGGTACCAAAACTTCCTTTTGATTTTTTTTTGCACCCTACCTTTAAGGGCTCTCTATTTTACTCTCTCCAGCTTTCCTTTCCCCTCCCTATCTTATATGACTTTCCTTCCATCAGCATCTTGAATTTTCTCTGAACTTGACTTGCCTGCTTATTCCCAACTTGAGGTTAATATAATTATTCAAGTTCTGCTGCAGACAATGACATATATGCAGGGGCCACTTCCATCCTATACTGATTATTTCCAACTTTGATGGGCCCTCATGCAGTTTAGCAATTACTCATCAGATCTAAGCCCCACAGGAGCCAGTACAAACTGTGTCTCCTTTCCCTGTACCCCTCACTACTTCTCTGCATCTTGCTTCCAAGAGGGCTTCTATTGATAACAATAAATTTGACTATTTACACTGTTACCCCATTTGCTTTCAGGCTTTAGTAATCTACCTATATGATTATAGTGTACTTAGATTTACTTTGTTCTTTCTTAAGAGTGTCTAGTATGATGTGGTAGTACTACATTGTAACATTCTACCATGGGATGGTTGTTTAAAGGATTCTCACCACTAACTGGTCTGTAATTGTTAAAACCAAAGGCCTCTTTCCCACCTTTATCCTACTTGCTCTTCCTGCAGCATCTGACACTATTGATGACCTCATGACCCTTCCCAACCTCTTATCATAAAACTTTTCTTTGGGCACCTACCTGCTGCCCTACTGGCTTTCCACTCTCTCCCATGCTGCTGTTCCTACTTGGTCTCTTTATTTCCCCACCCCTCTTATATTTGGGGATTTCCAGGCATCTGTCCTTAATAGTTTATACTTTTTTGATTTTCACAGGATGTCATCATTCACTCTTAAACATTAAATATTACTCTTTTGTTGTTGATTTCCAAATTTATCCTATTATTCTCAGGAATTCAACTGTGAATTTCAAAGAGTCTAGAAAGCATCCCAACCTGTGAGTCCTATAGATTCAACTGAGTGGAACTTAATGATTTCCATTATCTTATTTTTATCCCTCTCCCAGTCACCTCACCCCTAGTCCTGTCCATCCTCTCTATGGCAACTGGAGTGATTTTTGTAAAAACAAATCAGATGTCATGATTCCTTTGCATTTGGTATGTGGCCCTGTGTCTTGAAATCCTCACATGGCTACCTCCTGTCTACCCTTCAGATCTCAGCTCAAATGTCACAAAAAGAGCATAAGCATTGATCCCCATCCCTCCTCCAATTTCTCTCTGACCTGTTACCCTCTTTCAATTGCACACATCCCTGAAATTATCTCCTCTATTTATGTACTTTCACACTGATTGCCTGTGTCCTTCCTCTAAAATGCAAGTCCCAGGAAGACGGGGGTTTTTTGTCTTGCCCTCTTGATGCAATAGCCAGAGCCTAAAACAAAACACCCCTTGGAACCCAGCAGGCCAGTCAAATGTGTGGCATGAATAAGCGACCTCCACCTCTAAGAAGGAAAGGTCTTGCGGTTAAGTTATGAACTGAGCAACATGCGGAGCTCAGTGGCTCAGGCATCACAGTGTCAGAGGAGGCTGAGGCAGGAGGATGGCAATCCAGGCCAGCCTCAGCATTAAGTGAGAATCTCAGCAGTTTAACAGGATCCTGTCTCAAAAATAAAAAGGGCTGGGATGCTGCTCAGTGGAGAAGGGTCCTGAGTTTGATTCCCAGCACAAAAACAAAACAAAACAAAATTTTTTAAAAACCACATTTCACCCTGAACAGTTCTATTTGAGTGAAGTTGTTTCTTTCTCCACCCTCTCATCATAATTCAGTCGATTCATTGTCACAGATGGTCTGTGGATTACAAGATGAACTTGAAAGAGAATCTTAATGGCATGTGAGCCCCACTCACCTCCCTCACCACCTTTTCACACTAAACCTGACAGTGTCAAAACTTCCACCATCCATGATTTGATCCTAGGATCCTGAGAGATGGGATCTGGATCACACCTCAAGTCCCAGGTTAAGAGGCTGAGGTCTGTCCCTCCCCCACCTCTCCATCCGGACAAACTACCAGATATTTCACACACATGATCTCCAATTCTCTGGACAGGCCTGGTTTGCTATTTCTTCCTTTCCAGACGAGGCAAGGGACACTCCAGAGCCACTAGTTTGCATGAGAACTTGTGCAGAGCCCCTCCCCAGGTTTAAAGACTTCAAAGCTCCTATTCTGTCCTGGAGAGCTACTTTAATAAAGGGAGCCACTTTATTTCCTAGCTGCTCTCAGGAATCCTCAGTATCTTTTTTGAAAACAAAACTTGAAGCCCACAGTAGAGGAGTCGGGGTGCAACACAAAAAGGACAGTCGCCAGAATGGCAAGTGAGGGTCTTCCCAGATCCGCCCGCTCGCATAAGTGACTCCTGGAGGCTCATAGGAGTGGGGACCCGCAAGACGCAGGTTTATCGCCAAGGTAGCGGTTTTGATCAGGGTAAAGGCACGTCGGTATTAGGTGTTTCGTGAGTTTTGGGGGCGGGGAAGGGAGGATTGGGTTTGGAGGTGGAAAGGATCCCGCCGCAAGGGAAGAACAAAGCAGTGGCCCGCTCTCCCCCGGAGGCATTTCAGGCATTTCATCTAAAAGGAGGGTGCCAAGAAAGGAGGGGAGGGGAGCAAGCCGGGAGCGCACGACTCGGTCCGAAATCGGGAGTTTGCATTTACCACGACGCCTCGCCCGCAGTCTGGCGCCTCCTCCGTGCTCCCGGCCATGTTTCTCCCGGGGAAAGCGGGAAGGAAAGACCGGCGCGGGAAGGATCCGGGAGGCCCGGGCTGGGCTGGGGGATGGGACCGGGGCCGCCCCGCCCTCGGCCAGCCGGCGGGAAAGCAAGCCTGGCGCGGCGCCAGCGCCTCGGCCGCCGCGCCCCCTACCCCCGCGGGTCCCCGGGGCGCAGCGCGGGGAGCAGCTGCGGAGCAGCGCCCGCTCCACCTGAGCGCAGGCCCCGGGCGCGTCCCTGGCGGCCGCCGCCTGCCGCGTGTCCGTCTGCGAGCTCGTGAGCCCCGCCGCCTGCTCGGGCCCCGCAGGGACTCGCGACGAGGAGGCAGCCGGCGGCTAGCAGGGTACGGAAAGAGAAAGCGTTGCCCTGTCCCCCTGCCATCCTAAATCCGTCGCCTCAACCCCCGGGCTAGCAATCTCCTTGACTCCTCCCTACATTTTCATGCGCTCGTCTGTCCCCTGTAAACGCGTGAAAGAGCCGCGATTCTGCAGGTTCTCGAGTTCTGTGGTTGACAAAAAGTATCCTGGACGGTTTCAAATCCTCCAACCTCCGGGCCAGGAGTTGCAAAGAGCCACGCGATTGCTTTTACCTTGGACCATATCCTTGGCGATGGGTGTTGGGCCTTTCCTTAAAACTGGGTTCCCGACAGGGGGCAAAAGAGGTTGTTATTTTATAAATGACTGTATCTGCTTTACCACTCTCATAACACCAGACAGTCAGATTTTAGTTGTTGCAGGTTGCAGCTGAAAAAGCCTCCCTCTTCCCCCCGTTAGAAATCTTTGTTTTATGAATCTGTTGTTAAATCCAAACCCTAATATCAGTTCCCTCCCAACCCGATGTCCTGGTTCTTTGTCTTTTCCTCCAGGGCCCTGCTTTCCCTGCATTCATGCCTTTGGTCTCTGACATCTCCTCAAAGGTTCCACACACTCTGGCTTCGGATTGAAGCCCTGAATTGAAGACAGATCTCTTGACTCAGCTTCTCCAAAACACTTTTGTTAAGTCTTGGGTTTCTGGCACACGACAGGGAGAGGAATACTGATTTTGCCCGGTTTGAAGGGAAAGCAGTTATCAGTTCATGTCGCTCTGGATTGGCAAAATAGTCACTCAGATGTGGCAGTCCCACCATGCTCAGCACCTCTGGCCTTTGATGTATCTTTGATGTTATGTGCAGTGGAAGGGTTCCCCAAGATTAAGCACCAGACAAGTGATGACTCGCTGCATAAATGGGAGATGTTTCCCAGTGCACAAGTGAACATTTTTCTCTCAGTCATTGTCCAAGGCCCTTATATTTAACCATGTCTGTAGTCTGCCTGGCACCTCGTACCTCTTTTCCCAAAAATCAAAGACCAGGCCTAGAAATCATATTTATAACCAATGTCGCTGGAATTTTCAGGAACTGAACAAAGCTATCCTGATGATGATCAAATTTTTTAGTTCACTGGACTGGTTAATGCAGCTTTGCTGGTCACACTTCTTCCCACTGGTTATGGTGGAGAAGATCTGTGGGGGGACCTGTGTTCAGAACTGGTCAGACACCCAAAGGGGTGCTGTGGATGGTTCACAAACCTTAGTGCTTCAGTATCAAACAGCCATCCAAGGCTCAGTGTGAATGCATGGGCCAGACTAGGTGGCAAGAGACTTTAAAATATTTCACAGGACGGGATGTAGGATATAGCTCTGTGGTGGAACTTGTGTTTTGCATGTGTAAGATTCTGGATTCAATCTCCAGTATGAAGGGAAGGGAGGGAGGGAGAAACGGAGAGAAGGAAGAAAGAACGATAGAGAAAAGAAAAGAATAAAAAATTTAAAGGAGTAGTTGCAACATGGAAATTAAAAAGCAACCACTGTGGCCTAGCCCAGGCATTGTAGAAGATGTAAGGGAAATGGTTGATAAATCTTTTTTTCCTTGCAAAAACCATTAATTTAAACATAAGTAGGTTCATGATGAGAAAAAAAGTAACTTTTTGAAACACAACAGGAGTTTTATGAATGTACGTTTGAGAACACCCATAATAGAAATTTATAGGACATTTCATAAAGACCACAGAATTGTAAACAAGTAGTTTTTAAAAAAATATTTTTATTTTTTAGTTGTAGTTGGACACAATACCTTCATTTTATTTATCCACTTTTATGCGGTGCTGAGGATTGAACCTAGGGTCTGGCATGTGCCAGACGAGTGCTCCACTGCTGAGCCACAACCCCAGCCCAACAAGTAGTTTTCAAAAATTAAATCATTTTATTTATCATCTTTGAATGTTATAATAATATTTCTATGATCTGATTATACTTCTATACATTGGACAGCATTAATGTAATATAATATTTGATATCAAATAGTATTTGCAAAGACCAGTATTGAAAAATAACAACTCATTTGTTCAGGATTTATTCTTAATCCTTCATTATGAGGATTTAGAGGCAAAAAATTCTTTTTAAATCTCAAATTTCTGTTATATATTTAGTGGTATAGCTTTAAACTAGGATTCCAGTGTTTCTAGTAATAATTCCTATGGCTTCAGCCAATGAAACTGAGTCAGTTATATCAACATAGTATACTTCAATTTTTTCATCCTGAAAGGGAGCAATACATTTCTTTTCTACTATATATAATAATGAAACTAAAGTGAGATAAAATATGAGAGAATTTGAAAAATGCTATAAAGCTGTAAAATATTATTAATTGGAGATGCTGTCAAAAATTCATGCCCAAATATAAAATTATTTCATGTGAAAATATTAGGGAATTGGGGCTGGAGTTGTAGCTCAGCAGCAGAGCGCTTTCCTCAAACATGTGAGGCACTGGGTTCTATTCTCAGCACTGCATATAAATAAGTAAATAAAATAAAGGTCCATCAACAACAAAAATATTTTTTTAAAAATTAGGGAATTGACTTTTGAAATTGATGTAAGTTACTAATCAAAGTAATTAATTAATTAATTAAATTAATCTAGGGACAATCTGGTATGAGGATGAATACAGAAAAATGAGAAAATTATTAAAATAATGAAATTTTCCATTTAAAATTATGTTTTAGCTCAGACTGTACATTTTCTAATAATTCTTTGAAGGATCTGCAAGATAAAGACATGCATCTTTGCAAAGTTAGTAACTACTAAGTATGTTTGCATTTTTCTGGCATTCTCTTTACCTCTTCTTTGCATTTTAAATTCTGAAATTATCTTGTGCCACTATCATGGTGAAAACACAAATATTAATAATTAACTGAATTCTCCACCAGATTGGAGACTTTTGTCCTGTAAGTACATACAAATCTTTTGACATTTTGGTAGTTCTTTGGCTTCTGCCAATATGAATCTATTCTTGAAGGAACAATTCAATCTATTCACCTAGGTATTCGTAGCTAGTTGCTTAGTGATACTAGATTGGAAATTCAGTGTCACTAAGGGCATTTAATTCTAAGTCCTAAAACAAAAATAAATAAGTAAAATTTTAGGCTGGGAATTGTGTTGAAATACATAAACATCTGAAACTTAATGACTCAGATTGTTAGTCACAGAGTTACTGGTTAGAATCTGGACGAAATCCACTGTGGACAAAGGCCAGTAATAATGATGATGATATTTTGCTTTTCCATAGTGCTGAACAAAACACTCTGAAAATGTTAGAAGCACAAAAGAAAAAGTGGCAGGATATTTTCCTGTAAATTCAGGCTAAGTAAGCATCTTGCTAACTTCAAGGTAATTTTTCCAATCTATATAAATACAGCAAAAAGAAAGGTAATTACAAATAATTATAACAAAAGCCAACTTAAGCAAAAGGCTCATTAGTATTCGATTAACATAGTAACCCTTCTTTCCTAGCCTCTTGTTTGAAGCAGACTGGATCCAATGTGTACAGTCCTAGAGTGTTTAAAAAAAAAAAAATTGGCTCACTAGTACTTCATACAAATAAAGCCAGGAGAATTACATTTTGTATTATTATACTTTCGTTAATAATTAGCCTTCCAATTGAGAACACACAGGGTAGATTGAAACCTGCTCTCTTGCAATAATATGACATGAGCAATATCATCAGCAGTAAGTGTTGGGCTGCTTCAGAGATATCCTCCCACTATCTTCCCATCTGACCGGAACAGGAATTGGATAGCTTCAGAGAAAAAGAATAATGTGTCCATGTGTTCCTCCAGATCCCACAGTCCTGGCAGCCAACCTCAACTCTCTTGGCCACTATAAAGCAGTCACTGAAAGGACACAGCTGCAGGAACAAGGGACTAAGCACTAAATAAATCCACAGGGCTGGAGGCAGAAGTTATATACATGACCCTAGCACAGCACTCTGTGGCTACAAATGAACAGATTAGTACCTAATGGTGCTGTGATAGCTCGTGCAAAATTAGGTGGTGCTTCAGGCAGTGCTGAGTTTGGAAAGAAAACCAAAAACTGCACAGAAAACAAAGGGCCTCCTTAATCGACAATAACTTAGGCTGACATGATGGGGAGACCAAGGACCAACTTGAAAGGAGAAGTTTATTCTTTTAGCTATAGGCCCGCGTCTTCAGAGCTGATGTATGATACCCACCGGTTATAGTCATTGCCAGGTTCTGGGTTGCATTTTAGAGTAAAGGAGGAGAAGCTTGGGATGCCCTTTGGGGAGACATGGCTTGAGGGTAGAAGAAACTGAAAAAGAGATTGAACATTGATAACACTTCCCAAAGTGTGTTTTGATACCCCCCACTTTTTTTTTTTTTTTTAATGTTTGGGGAAGACAATGCTGTGATTCATTGGGTCTGAGGAGCCATAAGATAAGCAAAGTTAAAACAGACCTCTATGTTGTAGGATCTCCAGAAGCCTTTGATATTGCCAATATACACTGCCAATGTTCAACAAGACTTTTGCTAAATGGATTGTTTCTGAAACTTCTTTTGACAATGGAAACCCTTTTAGAGGGTGGGAAAAGTCTATAAAAATTGCGTTATTGGTCTGGGGTTGTGGCTCAGTGGTAGAACACTTGCCTAGCATGCATGAGGCCCTGGGTTTGATCCTCAGCGCCATATAAAAATAAAAGATAAAAAGGTATTATTGTGTCCACCTACAACTAAAAAATATATTTTTTAAATTGCATTATTATGAAATATTTAAATTTATGGCTTTATTGTTATCACTAAATAAGAGGTTTATAGGGTCTTATAGATACACTAAAATCTAAGAATTTTTTCAACCTATGCATTGCTATTATTTCTTTTTAAAAACGTGCAATAGGGCTGGATATTTTGGCACATGCCTATAATCCCAATACACAGAAGGCTAAGGCAAGAAGATTGCAAATTCAAGGCCAGCTTGGGCAATATAGCAAATCTTTGCCTCAAAATAAAAAAAAAATTTAAAAAGGGGGTGCTGGGAATGAAGCTCAGTGGCAGTGTGCTTGCCTAGCATGCGTATAGCCCTGTGTTCAATCCTCAGTACTGCAAAAAATGATGATGATGATGATGATGATGATGACGACATGGAGCTAAAACGACTTGGTTTAGGCCTTTTTCAAACTCTGAAAGACTTTTTTGGCTTTATTTGCAGTTTGGGATATCCTTCAAGTTGATGTGAATCTTTGTATTTGTCCTAGAAAAAAAGGAACTTATTTCCACCTGTATTCTTCCCCACTCACCACTACCTTCTTTTGTCCCTTTAGGTATGAACAAAATCAGTCTTCTGAGTAGCAAGAGAGATGAAATCCATCTTCTTGTGGCAATCCCCTTTTTTGCCTCTCTCAGTGAAAATGCAGTGGCTAGCAAAGGCAATTGTTTTTATACATGGCCAGTGTGTAGAATAACCTGGTGAACCAGGAAGCAAAGCTGGGCTGCTATCACAGCTCACACAAGGGTGTGGGCCTGCTAGACTCGTGGTGTACACGTCCAGAACAAGGAGAGCCTATTGCAGCACTCACATTTATAATCCTGTGGTTTACATGTGGAAAATAGAGTTCTTTGTGTTTTCTAACGAGGGATCTCTTAACTACACTCACACCTTCAGCAGTACCTGTATAATTCACAGCAAGTTGAACCTGGCTCGCAGAGGGTCCCGTTTGCTCAGTTTTAGCCATTCTGTTTATGACTTTAGAAAAAGAAAATTAGAAGGCATTTTTTTTCTGTTTTAAATCAGTATATAAAAATTGGTTCAATAGGGAAAAAATAGAAGTAAAATATAAAGATGTTGGTATCTTCTAATTTTTGTGAGTCTGTTTTGTTAGTCTTCTAAATTTTGTGAGTCTTCTAAATAAAAAAAATGATGCATTTATATTTTAAATTTCTGAAAAATTTCTCTTATATAGTTGTAACCAAAAGCTTGCTCTTGAGTTCTGTATCCTTGTTTTCTGCTTTGCACTCCAAGTAAAATAAACATTTAACACAAGTGTTTTTCCATGGTATAATGAACATTATTTGAAATAGCAATGCCATCATTTATTTAACCATTCCCCAATATATTTATATTACTTACAAATTTTGATTTTATAAATACATATAAATATGTGTGTTTATAATAAAACATTTATATGCATTCTATTTCTGGAGGATAAATTCTCTAGAAATGGAATTTCTAAGTGAGAGGGTATAAATATTTCAAGGCTCTTAATATGTATTGCTAAATTTAGCTTACAATATTAATGTATTTCTTCAATGAAAAACTACAGTAAATCTTATGGGATTTTTTAACTAAAAATGAATAAAATTTTATTGCTAAAATACTTTGAGGTTTGAAGGAAAAGAATATTAGCTAACATATGTTAGAAACTTAGTAATTGGAACTAATAAAGAAAATCAGTTTGAATTTGTGATTAATTCTTCAGTGTAGACTACTTTTAAACAATGTGGTTTTAACATTGTAGTCCATAAAGTAATACTTAGACTAATGAAAAGTTTACATGTTCCTTTTCAGGCTTTGGGCTCAAAGTCAGACAGACTCAGCTTCAAAACCAGACTCTACTACCTACCACCTGACCTCGGACAAATTTCTTTATTTCTTTGCTTTATTTTCCCCATCTGTTCAATGAAGGTAATGTCAGTTTTTTTGTTTCTTAATATTACCATGAGGCTTATATAAAGTAATATATTCAGAGTTCCAAGTATGCAAAGGGTACTTATCCACTATTAAAACTAGATAATTTTAAATGGAATTCCTAGTGAGTTAGGATTTCTGCATTAATAAACAGATCTGTTGAATTGGTTTTTTTTTTTTAAATTTTCTTGTTGTTGTTATTGATGGACCTTTATTTTTTATATACAGTGCTGATGATCAAACCAGTGCTTTACACATGCTAGGCAAGCACTTACTACTGAGCCACCACCCTAGCCCAGTTGAACTGTTTTTTACAAATTACAATCTATAAAATCTTCTTTATGTATATGAGCTAACATTTTCCCTTGAAGTTCTTTTATTTGTGGTGATATCAACCTGCTCTGTACAAATTATAACATATGATTCTGAGTGTGTTTGACTGTGTGTGAGCGCACACATGTAAGCATGAAACAAAAATCTTCAGTAAGGAAAGCTTCTGTTGTGGTGAGATGTTGCTCTGCAGAAGAGTGCTTGCCTAACAACAAGTGTGAGACCCTGGGTTTGAACCCCAGTACTGCAAACAAACAACAAAAAAAGAAAGTAAGAAAAGCTCTTGTTTGCCTGCTAGAATTAATAGTGATGTATTTTCTAAATTCAGGCCTATTTATTTATTTGGCATTACATTACCGGATACTCTACACTTAAATACATCCTTAACCCTTTTATTTTTGAGATAAGGTTTCCTTAAATTGCCCAGTCTGATCTCAAACTTGTGATTTCCTGAATAGCTGGGATTATGGGTATGTACCACTGTACCCAGCTCCAGTCTATTTTTAAAATCATCCCTTTATTAGTTTTTATTTTATATTAGAAATTTTAAAAAAGCTTGATATAATGCTCTTAATGTTTGTAATATAAAGGATAATAAAAGCTAACTTCAAAATCAATTACTATATACTTCAAAGAAGATCTATTTCAAATATAAATACATCATTAATCTCAATATTTATAGTTTATTCCTAAGAATCAAGTGTAAATAGATCAAATTAAAATTTAGGGGGTGGTACCAGGGATTAAACCCAGGGGCACTTAACCACAGAACCACATTTCCAGCCCATTTTTTGTTGTTGTTTTGTGTTTTGGTTTGGGGGTTTTGTTTTGTTTTGTTGTTGTTTTTTGAGACAAGGTCTTGTCAAATTGCTGAGGCTGGCTTTGAACTTGTGCTTCTCCTGCCTCAGCCATTAGGATTATAGCATGCACCACCACACCTGGTTCAAATTAAAAATTCTAAATTAAAAAATCAAATGGAAATTTTTTTTCTAAATTTCTAAGAATCGGGAAGATGTTATACATACGGAAAAATTCTCCCAGTTGGCAGAAGTGGGCCATGAACTCGGCATTTGGAATGAAGCAGCTTTCAGCTTCCATAGGCCATTTCAGATGCTATTGGTTGTTGTGGTCCATGGTTCCCCCCACCACCACCGCGCGCTTACCTTACCTTATATTTTTCCCACTGTTTTTCAACTAAGCAAAACTATCATGATCCTTTTGAACCTGAACTTCAGGCCAATGTGGTCGTTATCTGACTGTCTCTCAGCTTAAGGAAGAACCATCAATCAGATTCTCTTTGATTCATACCAAACTTACAAGTAACAAACACCCCTAAATGTCACACATGTAAGAACCTTCCAACCCACTTTATTTAAAAACAAAAATTTAATATCTTTATTTCACTTCTATTTATTTTTATGTAGCGCGGAGGATTGAACCCAGGTCTCGCATGTGCTGTACCACTGAGCCACAGAACCAGCCCCTCCAACCCACTTTAAATCAAGCTGATTCCAAGGAATAGGAGACTCAGGAGAATCTAGTTTTCTGCTATGCCTGATTGTTCACACCTGTAATCCCAGCAGCCCAGGAGGCTGAGACATGAAGATTGCAAGTTCAAGGCCAGCCTTAGCAATTTAGTGAGGCCCTAAGCAACTTAGTAAGACTCTGTCTCTAAATAAATGAATGAATGAATGAATGAATGGATTTAAAGGGCTGGGGATTTGGCTCAATGGTTAAGCACCCCTGAGTTCAATCCTCCGTACCTCTCCCCTCCCTACCCCGCCCAAAGACTCTAGTTTGCATGGTAAAGCCAATAGCTAAACCAAGAAATAATTTCTTTCAACATCCAAGATTGATGTCATTGGCTTTTCAATTCTCAGATTTCTCAGCAGGTTCAGCACAATTAGCCACAGAACTGATACCCAAGTCACCTTTTACAGAAAATAAAGGAATGAGAGATGGCTGACTCAGGCTTCTCTGTGGGTCTTGGGATTTTGCCAGAGCTTAAGTGATATAGACAGACTGACTTAAAAATTATAAAAGTCATACCTGAACTTTGTGCCCATTACCTTTTCACCTTGGTAGTTAAGTCATATTACCTTTTCCCCCCTGCCTGGTGTTGGGGTTGAACCCAGGGCTTTGCCATGCTAATCAAGCACTCAAGCACTCCAACACTGAGCTACACCTCCATCTTCCATCTTATCTCCTTTATTATACTTTGTGTACGTGTGTGTGTGTGTGTGTGTGTGTGTGTGTGTGGTGTTGTGAACTTTCTGCATTCTTTTCCAACTTTTTTTTCTTTTCCTAAACCTTAAAACTAGTTTGTATTTCTGAGTTCTTGCCTTAGGTATACTTCTTGTGATCAACCCAGTTAATTAGACAATTGACTGAATTTTTCAAAATAGCAAACTTAGGGGCTACAGGTATAGCTCAGTAGTAAAATATGTGCTTAGCATGCAAGAGGCCCTTGGGTTCACTCCCTAGCACTGAAGAGACTTAAAAATGTTAAACATTGTGAATGGTAGAAACCTTTTTTTGTGTTAGTTGGAAAAGCTGAAACAGCTTCCCAATGATTTTTCTTATTCTTAGAGACATTAGCCATTTTGAGAAGATTTTTCCAAATGTCTTTCTGTATCTTCTTCTTGTCAAAGAAAAATTAATAGGAAAACTCTGACGTTAAAAGCAAATCATGAAAAATGTAAAATGATGGGCAACCCAAAATTCTTAAAAGTCCAGTATGCTTTTTTAAAAATATTTTTTTAGTTATTGATAGGCTTTTATTTTATTTATTTATATGTGTGTTCTGAGAATCAAACCCAGTGCTTCACACATGCCAGGCAACTGTGCTACCTCTGAGCCCCAGCCCCAGCCCCCTCCCCCATGATTTTTTATAGAGGAAAATAAAGAACAGGGTGAAAATAATGATCAAAGAATACTGCCCCATTCCACACACGGCATTCTGTGAATGTCTGTAAAGATGAATGGAGCATGAGGGAATCTTCCCAATCTCCTGTGAAGAGCAGCTGTGCCATGAAGCAGTTCTCTAGTTTTGGGAGTTTAGAAGATTTTTGTCAAGGGAGTACCCAGATATGTAAACTTCCATATATTTTACCAGTTTTTTTTTTTGTGTGTGTGTGTGGCAGGGGGAGGAAGAACTGGGGATTGAACTCAGGGCCACTCGACCACTGAGCCACATCCCCAGCCTTATTTTGTATTTTATTCAGAGACAGGGTCTCACTGAGTTGCTTAGTGCCTTGCTTTTCCTGAGACTTGCTTTGAACTCATGATCCTCCTGCCTAAGCCTCCTGAGCTGCTGGGATTACAGGCATGTGCCACAGTACCCTGCCATTTTACCTGGTTTTATACCAGAGTTTCTCCATATTATATATGGACATTTGAAGTGCTGTAATTCTTTGTCATGAAGGTTTCTTATTCATTATATTTTCATGTATACATATACAAATTAAAATATATAAATTATAATATATTCCTATGTATTTAACGACAACACTGGCTTTGGGCCATTGGAAGCCAGTTGTGACAATCAAAAGTGTGTTCAGGAAGAGCCAAATGTTCCTGGGACAGAGGGAGCAAAAACATCTCTAGTTAAGAACCTCTCTTCCTAGATAAGTAGCTTCTATGCTGGCCTTGGTTTTTTTATTTACCTAATTTTAGGAGGTTAAGGAAAACATTAGGCATATAGCTAATAGACCCATAGACAACAGGTTTAAAGTTCTCTGGGAGATGAGTTTGTGGGAGAGTTTTCATTCTTTAATGCTTCCTGGAATACAGAAACCTGAACATAAAAAAATAGATTTTGTTTCAAATATAAACACAAATAAAAGTTCAAGTCAAAAAGAAAAACCAAAATTTAGCAATGACCCCTTCTTTTATAAAGGCTCAGTCATTTTCTGTTTTCTTCTAATCCCTCAAAATAGGAATTTGGAGCTTATAATATTAATAGACCTCTGAGGTTCATTAATATTATTTCATTTCATATAAAGAAATGGGAGTCTCAGGAAGCTGAGCAACACAGTTAAAATTGCATACAGAATGCTGTTTTAAATTCACAAGGCTTAAAGCAGTCTTCCAAAATGAACTTTTCTCCTGAGACCTGCCTTTAATATAGAGGTGTTTACGTTAAGGTGAGCAAGCCGTTGTCCAGGTGAGCAGGCTGCTGTGGTGGGAAACCTGGAATGAGGACTGCCAACATGGTGACCTGCCATTGCCATTTATTGTGCCACCTGGAGACTCAATCCTGAGGTTCAGTTCCTCCCTGTGGAAAATGAGAACAGCTATAATTGACGCAGTCATTGTGGTGATTACATTAGTACCATTGTCACTGTCATCCATTTTATTCCACTTTTCCTCCTTTGCCTTCCTCCTTCTCCACTTGTGTGTTCCTTGCATACACCCAGGGCCTCTGGATCACAGTCCTCATGTGCTTGTTCAACTCTCATTCTGAATCCAGCACTAGAGAGAGTTTTTTTGGAAATTAAGTTCACAGCATGGTGCAATTAGCTAAAAGCTATGATTGGCAATTTCTTAGTATCCAAAAATGATTTTAAATTTCCAAGAGCTTAGTTGTCTACCAATATGAAAAATTTAGTTCTCTGCAAAAATGATCAGAGATGGAGTAGGGGTGGGAGGAATATTAGAGATCATCCTGTTCAGCAAGGGTTACTTTTACTGATGACTACTCGGTCTTTTGCAGGGCACTCTATTTCATTTTTGATCTGTTTCAATTACAGGTTCTCATCCTGCCCTTCTTGTACCTTTTTTTTTTTTCTTGGAAAAGCACTGGTTTTACCTTCTTCCTTGTTCCTTAAAGAGCTATAGGGCCTTCAGCAAGTCTATAGAGTTACTGCATCTAAAAATGTCACAGGGTTGGTTATGTAGCTCAGTAGTAAAGTGCTTCCCTAACATGCATAAAACCCTATGTTCAATCCCTAGCACTCTCAAACTATAAAATAAAACAAAAAGAATTTTGTATCAGAGCGGTCAAATACAAAATAATGAAACTAATCCATAGCTACTTAACCACCTGAAAACTTTTCTCATTTTTTTTTACCATTGGGGGGGGGGGTTGTGTAACTTGGAAGGGTACAGGATTCCCAGTGATCTAATCTTTCCATTAAAGAATATCATGAGTATGAATATTAAAGCTTCGGAATAAAACATTGGCTGAGAAAATACATTATATTTGCTTTGGCCTGTGCCAGATCTGAAATGTCCCTATAAGGCCTATGGGATAAACTTTGGGTCACCAGCCTGTGGTGCTACTTGGGGGTAGTTGAACATCTAATAGTTGGGGCTCAGTGGGAGGAATTATTGGAGTATGCCCTTAAAGAGGATATTGGGACCCCAGCCCTTTCTCTCTTCATTTCTCAATGCCTTGGATAGATGGGCCTCTTCTGCCACATGCTCCTCCCATGGCTTACTGCTTTGCCATAGGCCCAAAGCAACAGGTTCAAGGTACCATAGACTGAAACTTCTGAAACCATAAACCAAAATAAGACTTTCATCTTTTAAGGTTATTTATCTCAGGTATTTTGTCACAGTGATAAAAAGTCAACTAACACAGCTTCCAATAATATTTGGACACTGTATAATTTGGATTTGAAATGTCTCTGAAATGCTTACGTATTGAAGACTTGGTCCCCAACTGATGGTACACTTAGGAGGTGGTGAACATTTTAGGAGGTGGGGCCTAGTTGGAAGAGGTAATTCACAGGAGGTTAAATTTTGTCCCTGGACCCATCTGCACATCCTGCTTCCTAACTACCATGACAGCTTTCCTCTATCATGTCCTTCAGCCATGATGTTTCTGCCTTGCCATAGACCTACAAGCAATGGAGTCAGCTGACCATGGACTAAAACCTCTGAAATCATGAGCTAAAATCTTTCCTCCTTTGAATGGCTATTTCTCAGGCATTTTGTCATAGCAACAAAAAACTGACTAACACACTCACTTAATAGAGGATGCCTATAAGAATACCCTGAGAAGAATATGGCCAGATTCATCACCTTCTTTCAGAAGAATAAATGTTAAGCACACCTCAAAGATAATATAAATGGAAACTTCTGGATATATCCAGAAAAATGAAACTTGAACCTGTAACTTATGCAATTTGTTCTTTTGACATATATATATATATATATATATATATATATATATATATATATATTTAGTTGATAAAAATGAAATCTGTGCAAAGTGCTTTAGAATAAAGTGGCCAACAAAGGAGAGACCCCATTGTGTGCTATGTGCAATTTTCTCATTAACTTCCAAAGCACTATCAACTTTCTCTTGAACTGCAACACCCTCCAGCCTTCTGTAGTCTTTCCCCCAGTGCTGTGGGCCTTCTTCTGGACATCAGAAATACCTTTCATCTGAGACACTTTCCAATATCAACTGAGCAGCCTTTGCTACCAGCCCAGTTCCCTGACAACCTTTCCACTACTCCTTTGTACAATCTTGCTCAGATAGAATACAGGGATCAAACTGGATGGAATATGGAAAAGAAGGATACTAGAGACTAAGGAAAACCCTAGTAAGGTGTACTTCAGGTGCCCTTGAGGTGCCCTTCAGGAGCCTGAGTATATATATGCCTTTATTTGTGAACTTCCATACTCTCCCCAATCAGTATTTCTATAGCCAATGATTAGTGATAAGATCTTAGATCATTCCCTAACCCGTGCTTCAGTTTCCCTGTCAGTAAAATAGGATGAAGATCATCTTATTTAAATCATAGAATTATTATGAGGACTATATTAATTTAGGTTAATCATTTAAAACAACACAGATCCTTATAAATGCCATCTGTTTGCTATTATTACTATGGATGAAAATGTGACCATGTCTCTTTTTCATTTTATTGGCTATTCATGGCTTTGAAAATTTATAATAACTGAGTTATTTTTAACCTAACATAATAAACAAATTTGCTCCCTATTATGAGCAAGATCCATTGCTTTTTTCATCATAATAGTCCGGAAAGATTCCAGATTCCGTGGGTTCCAAGTTCAATTTCCCTCTCTGCAAAATCAGAGCTTCTAAGTCTTCTATCCTGGTGTGTGTGCATGTGTGTTTGTATGTGTGTGTGTGTGTGTGTGTGTGTGAGAGAGAGAGAGAGAGAGAGAGAGAGAGAGAGAGAGAGAGAGAGAGAGAGAGAGAGAGAGAGGGGCAGAGGTGGATGCAGCTGGTCTGGACTGGCCATTCTTCTGTCATTACTCTACATAATGAAGCTGTGTGATTTCTTTTATCATGTGCAGCTGATACCACCCGGTCTGCCTTTAATGGACACCATGCCCAGAAATGATGAAAGGCTTTGGTTCTTACAAATGAGAATACCCCTTCAAATGAGCTGAATACTCTCCGTGAAGGTAGAGCATGAAAGATCATGAATTTTATTTCTTTTCTTTCATTCATTAAGCTCTAATATTGTTCATTGCTTTTTAATTCTACATTCAGGGCCTTGAACAAATTTTGTAATAGACTTTTCAGCAGTCTCATCACAATCCTTCCTCTCCTTTATGCTTTTATTTGGATAGTAGTAATCCCTGTATGTGTAAGATATATATTGTTCAAATAATTATGACCTGACATCCAAGACGGAAAGAGATTAGCTATAGCCTAAAGACATAAGGAAATATCATAAATCAGTATCTTTTTCTAAAAGGATCTAAACATATTCCCATAGATGAAACTTCTGGTAGTGCTGATCATCACTGGGACACTGCAAATAGTAGAAAGTATTTATGGAAATTGTCAACAGCTAGACTTTTAAAAGCCTATCTATGCTGGGTGTGATGGTGCTCACATGTTATCCCAGTGGCTTGGGAGGCTGAGACAGGAGGATGGAAAGTTCAAAGCCAGCCTCAGCAAAAAACGAGGCGCTAAGCAACTCAGTGAGATCCTGTCTCTAAATATAATACAAAATAGGGCTGGGAGTGTGGCTCAGTGATTGTGTTCCCCTGAGTTCAATCTCTAGTACCAAAAAAAAAAAAAAACTATCTATAAATAAGTTCTTGGGCTCTCCCTGATTTTGTTATCAGGAACAGGTTTTCCCAAGCCCAAGAGGGAGGACCTCCTCTGTGTCCCTTTTGCTTTGTCTTTTACATTAATAATCCTTTTCCAGGGCTGATGTACAAAGGAAGAAGATCATAAACCTAACCATTCTGTGGTGCTCCTGCCTGTGAGGTCTGAGAAGGCACAAATGGGATGTCTTATGGAGCCAACGCCGTAGTAGACTTAGAAAGTAGGAAGAGCTTTCCATGCTCTCAGCCAATCTCCTTCTCATGCATGCCCACAGCCCTGCTCATCAAGTAGCCAGCATCTTCCATATTAAGTTGTCTAATATAACCTGGTATATATTGTCTAGTATAATCTGGTAGTGTTATACCTAGACCTGCCTTGCCCACTTTTAGGCACATATAACTTATCAGTCTTCTACCTGCTCTATTTGGCTCTGGCTCCTTCTGCTGGGGCCCCTCTACCCGCTGGAAGCTAATTCAATAGTCCTTGATAAGACTTGGTGGTGAAATTTCAGACACTGTACCAAGGTGATGAAGGCAGGTAGGATGTTTGAAAACCCGTGTCACCTACTTATCCCATATTCGTATATCTTTGGAGGCACAGAAGTTATAGCATATATGGTGACTCACTCTGTCTACTTTCTCAACCCTTGTATTTGGCTTTTTTTGTAAGTAGCAAGACAAATGGTTTCAGTTCTTAAATGTTTTTTATTTGTGTGTGTGTGTGTGTGTGTATGTGAGAAAGAGAGAGAGAGAGAGAGAGAGAGAGAGAGTGTGTGTGTGTGTGTGTGTGTGCAGGGATTGAATCTAGTGCAGCTGTACCACTGAGCTACATCCACAGCCTATTTATTTATTCATTTATTGACAGGGTTTCATTAAGTTGTCCAGGCTGGTCTCAAACTTGCAATTCTCCTGCCTCCATCTCCCAAGTAGCTGGGATTACTGGCGTGTGTCACCACATCTGGCTCCAGGTTACTCCTTTAGCTCAGAAGGCTCAGAACTCATTACTCAATAAGTCATGGTTGATGAGGATGAGGGTTACATACTTAAGGCATGCGGAACATGTTTCATCACTCCTCTTCCACATGTCTGTCACAGAACTACAGAATCCACAAATCTCTTCCTATAAGTGAACTTGTAAAAAAAAATTCATACAAAAAATAAAGAAAATGGAAAAGGAGGCCACCATGCTAACTTTTCTAACACAAGTACAAATTGGGGTTTTGCTATATTTTTTCTTTGCTTTAATTCATATTGTAGCATATATTTTTTGTAGCATATACTTTTTAAAAGAAAAATACAGAGACCAGTGAATTTGAAGAAAAAAGCTGGAGAGGGCCTCTTGTTTGCAAAAGTACAAATAAAAACACTTTCAAAACTGCTACTTAAGTGCTGTCAATAGTTACAAAACCCCTGGAACCAATGAAGTTTGTCAAGTAGAATTATGTCTTAGGCCTTTATCCTTTCTTATCATGAACATTCTTAACCATTCCCCAAGGAATTCTAAAACTGTTCTAAGAAACTTTTGCATCATCCTAAACTTGCATCTGCTCAGCTTGATTGCCTTAGGAAAAAAAAAAAACAAAAAAACCTTACTCTTTTATATCATTTTGCATAGCAACATCCCAAACACAGCAAACATGATGATGCATGGAAAATACAAAGAGTCTGGGAGAAATACAGCTATGGAGGGACTGGGCATGTGTTCCCAGAAACCACTTGAGGACTGTGGAGCTGCTCTCCCATGACAGCTGTAAGGGGCCCAGCCCATTCATGGTTCTCATTTCCTGAAGCTCTTCCTTAGCAATTCTTCCAAACAGAGTTTTATTTTATTCTGAAATCAGGTGAAAAGAAGGGAAAAAAATCAATGTTTATTGAAAGGGGAAAAATCCTTTTAAGATGATGTGTACTCCCATAAGGATGGACTGCATATTTTAGAAGTATAGTAAGTATGCACTATTCTAATGGTTACCATAGGAACAAAACTTTCCCCCCATTAAATGGAAGGATAATTGCTGTGGAAAATTTCCACTCAAATGTCTAAGTTACACAAATTAAACACCATTTGGGATTCAAGCCCAACTCTTTGCATATTTGAAGCCAACGGATTGAATATTTGAAAGGTGTTAGATGAGGAAGAGGTAAGAGAAACTGTTTCTTTCACAACATTGACAATATCCAATAATCAAACTATGAGTTTACTAAACAACCCATCAAAGCGAGCACTTTGATGCCCACTGCTTTTGCACTCAGCCTCAACTTCCCAGGAGGGCATCTTGCCAGGTCTCAGCTGAGAGGACTGCTAAGCAATGTCACAGAATTCTCATCCTGGATCCCAATGATTTGTTCTGAAGAAGAGAGCAAATCTGACATATGACCTCATGAATGGATTTGAGGGTTCTGTGAGCAAAACTGAGTATCAAACAGGGTTATAATTACGGAAGCCTTTTAGAACAAGCTGGCTCTGTGCTAGGTCTTAAAAGATGGGGTGGTCTCTAGGAAGAGCGGCATGTTTAGGTAGTAGAGCCAGTGTTATACTCCTTTTCTCCTGAGATGCACTATACTTTTCATATTTGTATATCTTTGAATTCATGCTATTTCAGAATTGATGGTGTCTCATAGTCACTCTCAACCAGATGGCAGCTATGATGTAAGTGGCATTAGATACACATGAGCCAACTTGGTCACAATTGTCACTTCCGTCTATGATTGACTCCATATACATAACTGACATTTAAACTATCTTACAAAATATTACACTACTTGTATTACTAATTAGAACCAAAAAACCCCCAAAATATTACACTACTATTCATTCATGAAATGGAAAGTTCTTGTGTATACAGCTAGATGGGGAAACAGCTGAGTGACAAAGTTTGATACTAATGGAAGGAAGTGGTTGTCATGGGGGGAATGACCAGTGTCATCAAAGAACAGAAGAAGAGTCAGCAGTTTGGAATAAAATCCCAGAGACAACTGTAGAGCCCTTTTATATGACAAGTTGTATCACCTCTCTCCCCCATGGCACAGAAAATGTAGCAAAATATGGACCCGGACACTTTTGAGTGAAAAAGTGATACAACTGAGTAATGTGAAGATTTTTAAAGATTGCCTTAACCTTCATCTTTTTATATTATATTAGAGAACATGAAGATGATGTTTGAAAAAAACACATTACCAGCTCATTTTTCTAAGTTGTATACTGTTAAGTAAAACTGTAAGAGGCCATTAATTTGGACTGGGCTTTTATACTAGACTAGGATCAACAGACCAAACCAGTAGAGTTTAATCACAGTAACTGAAATCTGGTTGATCACGGGAGGCCCTGTAGCCCATAAGCTATTTAGGCTTTAATCTACTTCACTGGTTTCTATGCTTCACTTTGATTTTTCTAAAAAGGTATCTGATCCTCTGTTGGGTAGAATTCTCAGAACCTGCTCTGATTCTAGACATCGCCCAAGTTGTGAATTTTTTTCCCCCTCTCAAATAAACTCTATTAATTTTTTTTAAAGAGTACATGAAGAAAAATTGTCTTAATTTAAAAAAAAGCTGTCTCAATTCGTATAAAATAAAAATCTCAAGAGATAAGAAAATGTGTTTGTTAGAGACTTTTTTCCCTCAGTGGCATATAAGAAAATGATAAATCTTATTATAAGGAAATTTTAGATTTAATAATATACAGGTATGCAAAAAGGTGAATAAGTAAAGTATTATCTCTTATAATAGAAAAGTAGAAGTTTAATATGTAGAATAGGGATGGGGTACAAATCAAACTCCATAAGATCCCTATAAAATATTAGCAAATTACTTTTGGAATTCCTTTTATATTAAAAATTGAATAAGCTATCTAGAGTATTTGAGTTCTAATGCAAAGTTTAAAAGAATCTAATAATTTAATAATAGTTTAATAATCTATTTTGAGAAATTCGGCCTTGATGTGTGTATTAAGAGGACTGTAGTAATAAAATATCTAAAGATTCACTATAATTTAATTCTATTTACATGACAAGTAATTTAGTTATTAAAAACACCATATAATAAATCAATGCTAGATAATACTTAAAGTATATTTATATCTCATGAGATAATAATAGGAACATAAAACTGAATAACAATAGAAAAATATATCTTTTGTGAAGGGGATTATTCTGATTAAGTTAAGGCATTTGGCTTACATTTTTACTTTGGAGAACTTTTCCTTTCTTAACTTTTAAAAAGGTATAATGGTCAATTACCATTAACTTGCTTGGCTAATACTGAAAATAAGTAGAAACTTTGAGGTCTTAGAATTTTGGCACATTTTTCATTTTATATTATTATGTTATAAAATGTACCTAGAGAAAACAGAGTCTTTAGGATTTACTACTATATTTTAATTCCCCAAAGGGTGTGTCAAAGCAATTTTTCAAAAAGCTTTAGGCACATTTACAAAAGAGCAAAACAATTTCATGGTACAGTAAGGTGATAGTCCAAATTCTGTTATAATTTCAGGCCCAACTCACCCATCTCACTGTTTATACCATCTATTCACATAGGACACTCATGTTAGCCAGTGCTGGACATCATCTAACCATGTGGGTGGCAGCTGCCTGTCATCTCAATAGTGCTCAAGGAAAGCCAGGGAATTTGTTTCAAAGCGTTTGTCCAGATTAAACCACATGTGGCCTCCAGGGTGCTCTGGGCCTAAAGCCGAAGCCTGCTGGCTATGTACAACCACCAAGCTTATCCAGGAAAAAAAAAAAAAAATGGACTGTCTCCTCAAAGCCAATAAAGATAAAAGAAATTTGCTTTAGTCCAAAACAGCACAGCTCATGGGTGGGAATTGCACAAGATTAAGATTTGTCCTCTGTGTTGGCCCAGAAAAACCAGGGAATAGGAAATTAAAAAAAAAAAAAAAATGTCGACAGCTGCTCAGTCCCTTTGTTTTTTGTTTTCCTTGCTTACAAGAAACTTTAATTGGACACTTAACTTCACCTTAACTCTTTTCGTGACTAAGGGGCTATGAGCATGTAATAGCAAACTCTGAACCAGTTATATCCCCTTAGGTGATACTACAGTCATTATCATATCATTGGAATAGAGTCCTATAAAAAGTAAGACTTTCGTCTGATAGAAGAAAAAGTTGGCTATGATCTACATACTGTGGGGTCAGGCTCCAAATTCCTCAATAGGACACCCATAGCGCAAGAGTTAACAACTAGAATCAACAAATGGGACTTACTCAAACTAAAAAGTTTTTTTTTCAGCAAAAGAAACAATAAGAGAGGTAAACAGGGAGCCTACATCCTGGGAACAAATCTTTACTCCTCACACTTCAGATAGAGCCCTAATATCCAGAGTATACAAAGAACTTAAAAAATTAGACAACAAGATAACAACTAACCCAATCAACAAATGGGCCAAGGACCTGAACAGACACTTCTCAGAGGAGGACATACAATCAATCAACAAGTACATGAAAAAATGCTCACCATCGCTAGCAGTCAGAGAAATGCAAATCAAAACCACCCTAAGATACCATCTCACTCCAGTAAGATTGGCAGCCATTATGAAGTCAAACAACAACAAGTGCTGGCGAGGATGTGGGGAAAAGGGTACACTTGTTCATTGTTGGTGGGACTGCAAATTGGTGCAGCCAATTTGGAAAGCAGTATGGAGATTTCTTGGAAACCTGGGAATGGAACCACCATTTGACCCAGCTATTCCCCTTCTCGGTCTATTCCCTAAAGACCTAAAAAGAGCATGCTACAGGGACACTGCTACATCGATGTTCATAACAGCACAATTCACGATAGCAAGATTGTGGAACCAACCTAGATGCCCTTCAATAGATGAATGGATAAAAAAATGTGGCATTTATACACAATGGAGTATTACTCTGCATTAAAAAATGACAAAATCATAGAATTTGGAGGGAAATGGATGGCATTAGAGCAGATTATGCTAAGTGAAGCTAGCCAATCCTTAAAAAACAAATGCCAAATGACTTCTTTGATATAAGGGGAGTAACTAAGGACAGAGTAAGGACGAAGAGCATGAGAAGAAGATTAACATTAAACAGGGATGAGAGGTGGGAGGGAAAGGGAGAGAGAAGGGAAATTGCATGGAAATGGAAGGTGATCCTCAGGGTTATACAAAATTACATACAAGAGGAAGTGAGGTGTAAGGGTAGAATAATACAAGTGGAAGAAATGATTTACAGTAGAGGGGGTAGAGAGAGAAGAAGGGAGGGGAGGGGAGGGGAAGGGGATAGTAGAGGATAGGATAGACAGCAGAATACATCAGACACTAGAATGGCAATATGTAAATCAATGGAAGTGTAATGATGTGATACTGCAATCTGTATACGGGGTGAAAATGGGAGTTCACAACCCACTTGAATCAAACTGTGATATATGATATATCAAGAACTATGTAATGTTTTGAACGACCAACAATAAAAAAAGTTAAAAAAGTAAAAAAAAAAAAAAGGTAAGACTTTGATTTCTGGATCTTAGAAAAGTTCAAGTCCTCATAATAGTCATTGAATAAGGTGGTATGTAGGTGATAGGAAAGCTGTTGACCCTTGTTATTCCTTGGCAAACCATTTGGTAAATTGTCACTTGGACTGTCATGGAAGAAAAGCCACATGCCTATCTACCTCTTCCAGGAAACTAGTGGGAAAAAGTTCGAATACTGTGGCAAGTTGACTGCTTTAGCAAGATAGTGTGAAAGAGAAGAACCAAGTGTGCTGTTCGCATGGAGAGATGAAAGTGAATAGAGGAGATTCTATTGTGTGCCAGCCGAGGTTTCTCTGTATGTAGCTTGCAATCTAAATAAGTGAATAGCTGCCCAGTGTTGAAAAGGGAAATCAAGAAACAGAAAAACATAAATACTGGAAGAAGTAGACCCAATGAAGACCTCACCACCAGGGGGTTGAAAGCAGATCTCAGATGGTTCCACGAAATCTAGACAGGCAAATTCAACACAGTGTGGCCCAGAGCAGGGCAGGATCTCATATCCATTGCCTCTCTTCTATCCAGAATGAAAACATGGGCACTTTGAAAGCCAATAAAACCATTCCTTCCTTAATGAGATCCACACTATTGATACTGTGTGGCTGATAAAGAATGAGACAACAAAAAATCTATTTCTAACATGAATGCTCATATTGATACAGGATGTCTTTTTTGGCAGGAGTCTTCTGATTCCCTAGAGACTGAAAAAAAGACAACCAAGTATCTGTCAAATAGGTGTAACTCTCCTCTATATAAATACATGGGTATTTTTATATTATGCACATACATATTTATGGACTATTATTTGGAAAGATACACAAAAAATTGGTCCTTATGGTTGCTTCTGAGAAGAATAAAGTGACTGTAGGAAAAGGACATGAGGTATAACTTACTTATTCTCCTTATTTATCTCTGATTAGGTTAAAATTTTGGAACATGTGTATATACCACCTAATCATACCTTTGGGGTGGGGGGAGCAAAATAAAATTAGTTCCTTATAATATTACAAGTGCACCTTGTAACTTTTAACTCAGTTTTTTAATTCCTGGGAATAATATCCTACAAATATATCCAAAATATACAACATGATGTATTTTCAGGTTCATTTCTTTTAAAAGCAAATATTAAAAGAATGAAACAACTTAAATACCTATCAACAGGGCACTGGTGAAGTATATTTATCTATGCAATTCAAGACTATACACTCATTAGAAGAAATATAGAACATTCTGTATTGACAAAAGAGTTCTACAATATTACTCACTGAAAAAGGCAAATATTATTGCATGCTTTCCTTTGAATTAAAACAAAAGTGAAAGCGATCTAGATATGCCTGTCATATAACTATATATGTATATTTGTGTGTGTATGTGCCCTTGCTTTTATAAAGTATTTCTGAAAAGTAATTAAAATTGTAACATTGGTTGTATCAGGGAAGGAGAACCTGGTGGCAGAGGTTTAGGGGTGGGATGAATACTTTTTATTCCAAAAGAATTCCACACATATTTTCTTCATTAGCAATTTCAATTAAATAAATGTTTTCTTGCTTCATAGATCACACTCAAGTGCCTAAGTTATGACACTTTTTAACAAATGTACATATATATCACCTATCCAGTCTTATTATCTATACAAGCAGCACTCTTTAGAATAAGCATTTTGCATCTAAAGGCCATATCTCCATGTGAAGTTTTTAAAAATAATATGTGCATGACCCTTTTACACCAATCTGGTGGAACAATATTTTTCAGTTTGCAGGTATAATTGGCATTCACTTACTCAGGTGCTAGTTTTACTTCCATTTCATCAGGTATATAATGTGTGTGTGGGGGAAACATGCTACCACCTCTGACCTCACTCAACACTTTTTTTTTTTTACTATGAAGATATGAGACCCTGTCCTGGGTAGGCTAATATCATCCTCAGAATATGGAGAATATGGCATGATCATCGAGAGTGGGATCACTCTTTCTAGACAAAAGGGCATATCTCATTTCTTTATTTTACTTTTCTCCTCCCATCCTTCTCCCCTCCTCTGTTCTCTTGTTGTTCCTATATACTTCCTTTTAGCATTAGTTTCTTGGATTTTGTATTTTAAAATCTTTAGAGTGAGCAACACCCTGTGGTTGACAATCTTGAATTATTAAAGGAGTTTTCATCCTCTAAAGATCTAAAAATTAGTGACATTTTCACTTTGCTTAACATTCTTTCTAGTGTGGCAGTTGATGGTTTAGGGTTGGTAAGTGTTGAGGCAACTCATGGGCTCTGGATCCCTGAGTGTTTTCTAGCACTCTGATCAGTTTGAAGACAAACTTTTGTTGGAGCTAAGTTGAAAATAGTATTGTATAGTTTAGCTTTATAGTTATAGACAGAACTCAAAGGAGGGTTGGATAAAATCAAGTTTAATTTCTTTTACAAATGAGGAAACAGTGATTCTCCAAGCCATACAACTTTCTATTAGAATAAAACTTGTTGATTTAAATATATATATGACATCTCTCATAAGAAAGTAACCCTCCAAAAAATCATCTTGCTCTTTTTGTCCCTTATCCATGTTTGTTTCTTAATCGGTGTTTATAAACTGTTATGGTTTAGTTATGAGGTGTACCCCAAAAGCTCATTGTGTGAGACAATGCAAGAAAGCTTAGATGTGAAAAGATTGGGTTATGAGAGCATTAACCTAGTTGTTGCATTAATCCTCTAATATAGATTAACTGGGTGGTAACTACAGGCAGGTAGGGTGTGACTGGAGGAGGTGGGTCATTTGGAGTGTCTCTCTCTGCTTCCTGGTTTCATGTCCTGAGCCACTTTTCCTCCACCACACTCTTCTGTCATGATGTTCTGCCTCACTTAGGGCCCAGAGCAGTGGAGGTAGCCATCTATGGACTGAGACCTCTGAAACTGTGAGCCTCAGAATAAACTTTTCCTCCTGTAAAATTGTTCTTGTCAGGTCTTTTGGGCACAGCAGCAGAAAAAAAAATGATTAAAACATGAACAAATCACCTTGCCTGATTTGCTAAAAACTTGGAAATGGGAGAATTAGATGGTCCTCACGAGAGTTGGGATATTAGCAAGGAGTAGCCTCCTTCACTGCTTTAAAGCATTCTTGAGATATTGAAGTTACAATCTGTATTAATAGGCCCATGGAGTCATATGCACATGCTATAGCATTGGCCAGTGACATTACCCTATCTAGAGAGAGAAAAGGATTTTGATGGGAGACTTTGGACAACAAAAACAAAACAGAGGCAGGAACAACAGTGTAGATATGGGTAGGGAAGAAGAAGTCTTGGAAAGGTGTTAAGAACCTATTCTGACTTCTCTGATGTTTTATCTACTTATTCCAAGTCTCCCATCAGGTTTCCAAATGGTAGAGTGCATATTCATTAGACATTGCTTTGTCCCAGGTGACAATCTTATTCACTCTGATGAGTTCCCAGATTTATCATCCTACCCCAGATCCATTTTCTGATTCGAATCTCTCCCCGTCTCAGTCTCTCTTGCTCAATCTAAATTTCCAACTGAATGTCACAAAATTGTTGTAAGCATATCTAAAATTGTATTCTTGATTTCTTCTTTATATTCTCCCCTAGATTTCCTCAACTCAGAAAGTGGCACCCCAACTTCCTGGTTGCTCAACTGGTTGCCTTGAAACTTTCCTCTTTCTGTCCTAAATATTTTTACCGCCTAAATATGTCTTGAGGTCAATAACTGAGCTTCAACTTCCTTATGTAACCTTGGGCTATACCATCTTCAATCCATGTAGTAAGGGACTACTTAAAAATAGATTACAGGGTTGGGCATTTTGCTCAGAGGTGGAAAGCTTGTCTAGCATGTGCAAGATCCTGAGTTGGATTCCCAGTATTTCCATAAATAAATAATAAGTGTAGTTTGCATGGTGGCACCTCTCTGCCTAAAACACATGAATGGCTCAGCTTCTTTTTCATCTTTAGTTAGTACCTTCCTCCCAATGGCTGCCTCCCTCCTATGGGTACCTCAGATCCTTTGCACGTTTTTCTGCTTTGAATTCTTTCCCTTCTGCAGCTCTTCTCTTTCCCACGTCTCCAAATTTCTACTAAAATTCCCTAGACTAATTTTAGATGTAAGCTCCTACATAATCTGATTTAGGACTCCCTTGATAGTCTCTTGTATAATATACTATTTTTCCCAAAACACCAAATTTATAATTATAAACACATTTGTGTGATGCTTTATATCTTCCTAGCATAACTATTTTGTTCACTCCTATGTGCCCAGCTACTAGAAGTTTCTAGCATGTAATAGACACAACCAATATTTGTTGAATGACAATGAATGAGCTATGTTAGCTGAAGAGATTATTATAGAATAATCTATATTTCTTTTTCTTTCTACTCTATTCTAGCCTTTTGATTATGGCTTGACTTCCTTATATCTTGATCACTGGGGATGAATGCACTGATTGGACTTATTTCATGTAGATGAGAGATGTTTCTTTAAGATGTTGCTCAAGTTCAAGTGCATTTTATTTCATATGCAGTTTCTCTCTAAGGTCCTGAGAATAATGAACTGTACTCCCAGACTTGAGATCAGGTCCTGAGCTCCATTAATTCACTAGTAAATATTACCCATGAGGCTTTATTGGAAACAGTCTTGCAGATATTTCCCCTCAGTGACTCTGGAACAATTACTTAAAGTTTATCTTTCATTTTGGAATGTCTGTTCTGAGGTACTTAGAAAGTATTGCCAAAATTTGGCCAGTTACTAATGATAGAAGTTACTGAATATAGAGTTGTTATCATCTGTGTGTGCCACTCAGGAGTTTAACCAGGCTACGCTAACCTTAGGTTAGATTTGTAAGCCTTTCAATCAGGTCCTTTCCTGCACCAGATTTTATTAGTTTGGCAAATTCTATTGACAGTATGATAATGGGCCTAGTACCAACTGGATAAAACTACTACAGAACTGAAAGAATTCTTACTACAAAGTGTTAGCAAAAAACTTATAGTCTTTCCACATGTCATCTTTCTGACTGTGCTGTTACAAAAATATTGTTTCCGTCATTCACATCATAATGCTACAAAGCACAGTTACGAGTTATCTTACAGAAAAGGAAAGCATAGTGGAGAAAGATTTAGCACCGTCAGTGTCTGAACTGTGACATGAACCTGAGTCTGCTTCACTCCTTCTCCCAACGCTTCACCACTACATGAAATTGCCTCTTCCTGACTTGATCAGGTACCAACTATTTGGTATGATATCAACTGGTTTATTTGGAAACAAAAATTCCTATCCTTTGATTTATGTCATGAGAAAAAATACTACTGGGTCATTAAAATTCATGTTTGGATATTGTTGATGAATTTATTCAATAAAAGATTTCTTTATTATATTCTCTCCACCAGCTATTTTATAGTATCTAAGGAATGCAGATAAAGGATACATAACCTTTTCCCTCAGGAAACTTTCAATCTCACGGGAAACAGAAAAATATCCAGACACATATAATACAACATGATTAATGCTGTAACATAAAGCTGGGTTCTAAGGAATCAAAGAGGGGTGCTATAGAAATATGATATGAACTGACCCTTGAGGGCCAGGGATTTACTAAGTAGACTCATAGGAAGAGAAGTAGAAAAGGCTGGTTTTCTGGGCAGAGGAAATCATGTGTGTAGGTCTGGGAAGCCTCTAGAACCTCAGTGTTTTGAGTACATTGGTTACAAAGGGTAGGAAAAAGGCTGCATTTCAAGAACTCAAGCAGAAGAGATTATAGCAAAGGATCAGGTTACATCCAATCTTTATTCTACTCAAGAGTTCTTTGGAGCAGGAACAGAAACCAAGTCAAACTAGCTACAGTAATGACATTTGACCTTTTAGGCTCAGGTGTCTACTACCATAAGACTGCAGTCTGTCTTTCATGATCTTAAGAGAATCTGATCAGTGACTGGCTGACCCTCTGAGTCAGGTGCCTATGCCTCTTCTGATTGATAGGATGACCCAGGAAAACAAGGCAGAGAGAGAGAGAGAGAGAGAGAGAGAGAGAGAGAGAGAGAGAGAGAGAGAGAGAGAGAGAGAGAGAGAGAGAGAGAGAGAGAGAGAGAGAGAGAGAGAGAGAGAGAGAGAGAGAGAGAGAGAGAGAATGGAAAGAGACTGCACTGGATTTCTCCAAGGCTGGGGTCCCATGGTATCAAATGTTCTCCCAGGAACAATGGACATGCAGGTTTCCCTAGGAAGGCTGTGAGAGACAAAAGGGATGAAGTCCATCTAGCACAACACTGTGGGTCATGGAAAAACAGCTGGACTTCTTAGTGAGCATTTACAGAAAGCAAGAAAAAAATCTGTTATTAAAGTCACAGTTATTATTTTAACATTTAAGGCAGCTCCCACTCATGACTCCAAAGCATAACATTTATAAGGCTGAAATAATCAGAATAATTTTGCATTGTTAATGATTTTGAATTACTTTTAAAAAAAGTATGTATAGCAATAATTTTACAAATAAAATACTCGAAATCTTATTCTTAACTCTGGCAGGGAAGGCCAACTGTATCAGGGGAGCCACTAGACCAAGGAGATTGAGTCTCTGAGTGACCATGAAACACGGGACACCCCACTCTAGTTCACATGGACAGTGCTGGAAATGGGAAATTTAACCTTATAAGATTGCTAAGAGCTGGAGTTACTTTGCTAAAGCAACTGTGATTGCTTACTCAGGCCTCAACATGGCACTCCCCAGCTCTGCACAGGATAGAATCTACCCAGTCTGAAAGTCTGGGTTTCTATGCAACAGTGTGGAAAAAGGGGTCTTATTGACTTGTTTACAGCATAGTGCTATTACATAAGCAAGAATTGAGTTTCTGTTACAGTTATGTAACAATACATTTTGGGTTCACTGTGAAACTGTTAGCCTACCTTCAAAAGCATCTGGCTAGTGAAAATCTATCATATACTGTCTTTTATATTTATTAAACATTATCTTTTATTTTATGTCTGTCCTAGGATTAACAAAGGAATGAAAAAGATGTATTTTAAATCTCACAAGGGATGTAAAAAAATTTAAAATGAATTTTCAAAATATTTATATATAAACATTTAATTAACAAAGTTTTCACCAATGCTTTCAAATTCTGTTTATAAAAAAGCTTGAAGGATTGTCTATAGGATAAAAATCAGTGTAAGTGATAGAAATTGTCATATTTCACTGATATGTTATAGTTTCCTGTTTTACTAACTTTTCCTAATTTAACATTTCATAAAATCGTTTCCTTCTTAGGTATGTATAGATTCTTATTTTCAGTGATGACAGTTCCATTTACATAAACTTATTGCTAAACAGATTATATAATCTTATAAAAAGTAATTTTAGAATTCACAAAATAGTTAACAGAAAGGACCCAAATGAAAAATATAACACAATTTAGTGAAATATGCATAGTGAATTAGGGAATAAAGCAGAATATCAATGTTTCACAAATAAGTGTAAAAGACTATTCTCTTCAATCATCCCTCATGATGCCTTTTATAGGTTATCTTCTTGATTTTGTAAGTCATATTCTTAAATTTCTTCCTCCAAATATAAGTCTTTCATCATATATACTGTTCTGAATACTGAAAATATTTGCAGTTGGGAATAAATACAAATGACAAAGATTACCTTAGAATCTATCTTTTAAATTGTGGAGCTCAGAAACAATATATAGAAACACACTAATGTACGAAAAAAAGCATATGCTTATATTTTCAATTCAAAATATAATTTTCAAAGTTAGGCTTTTTGTATTGTGCAGTGCAGAAAAAATATTGAAGTTATGAATGTTGGCTATTTTTCAGGGTCTGAAAATTAATGTTTATGTGAAACAAGAACATCATAATAATGAACTACATTATAGAACTGGAACATAACCTCAAACTTTAATGGTTTGTTGATATGTGAAAAATGTGAAACTAATAAAAACAACATTTTCTTTTATTTAATGAGTAATTCAATTGTTCTTTAAACATTGCTTAAGCATTTTAATTGACTATTATTTCCTTCATAGTATTTTCCTCTTTGAAAAACTTATGGTTTCATTTTTATATCTTCCATGTTTTTTCTATATGCTTTAAAAATCCATTATTACTTATTAGCAATATAAATAGTTTTGTGCTTTTCGATTACACCAATGTCATGTTCTAGCTGTTTCATTTCTTTTTCCAGCTTCTGTTTGCGAATCTTCTTCGGTATGGAGTCTATGAAGACTGAGAGGGACTGGAACTCTTTGTGCACCTCTTCCCAGTTCTTTTTCAGCCCCTGAAAATGATACACAGAACTGAAGACTGAAGCAAATTGCAAAAGTAAGTAAATGGTAAAGAAACTGTACTGATAACAAAATTGTAAACAGGTAAAAGATACTGATGAAAATAACTTTTAAAATGATACATATTTACCAGGGACTTGGCCACAGTAATGAAAAATCCTGTACAGAGGCCGAATTCTGTCCTTGATTGTCTGCTCAATCCCCATTGGGAGTATTTATTTGTGCTGTTTTTAATGTTACTGTACTCATTTTTAACATCAAATATGCATATGCAGGGTTATGAGTACTATGGTACCAAGCTAACAGCAAACGTTTTGGTAAAAACCAACAACTGAGAATTGATACTGCCAAGTAAAGGACATTTTTGAACAGGAAATTATTTCTTATGAAATTTTTACTTTTTTCTTCATATTTTTTCCTTTTTAATCCTCTTTTTATTTCTCTTCAACAGAAAAATCATACCCAAAGTCTTGAGTCTGACTTGCACAGCTAGCTATATTTTCTTATATTTGACAAAATGGGATTGTAAAAATGCCAAAAATCAATTTTGCAAAAGATGATAATTTATATATCCTTTCAATATATTAGAAAGAACAAATTGTCCTCCCCATAGCCAAGGGATCTATACTTCCCATTAATGTATTCTAGAAATGATTGGAATGTCATTAAATGTATCCCATATGCTAATTCAATAATGTAGTTAATGTTTTATCGTCTCAAAAATCAACAGATTCAAAATTAGGGGTCTCTTAGGAGTGATAAAGATTTTTTCCATCTTTGCCTGGTTATCATTTTTTATCACAGTGCACTAGGGGGCTCCACTGACAAAATGCTCTTAAACTTCTGAGTTTAATTCAATGAATTAACTCTTCATCATTCATTATGGGCACAGATCGTTTTATTGACATGAGAGAAAAACTCTAAAACAGACAATGTTATTTAAAATATTGCCTGGAAAACATGATCCTTGAAAAAAATGGCCATATCTTAGGTTTAAAAGAGGATTAGAGGTATCATATAATAAAGCTTCATAATAAGCCTTCATAGTACAAATTCAAACTTATGGAAAGTTTTTGGGGATGATAAAAGTTCAGAGATATAGTCCCCTGCTTAGGTAAAAATGGTAACACAATAGGGTACACTGTATGGAATAGATTTGTTGGGGAAAAGCACAATACCAGTCTTTTGCCCTTAAGTAAGATTATATTATAGACCTGGGCAAAGGAAAGAGAGAAGAAAATACCTAGGTTAAATTCTAAAAAGAGGGAAATAGGTTGTCATAGTTCTCAATAGGGCATAAGACATATTCCAAAAAGAAGTCTTCAAAAGAACTCTATGTCTTCATGGTCTTTCATTATGAAATGTGAAATATGTTCCCACAGTGCTCCACAGGAGTACCTATTGCAGAGAGAAATCTATATATGTATGCACTTTCAAATATCAAAGGTTTTTCATAGCCAGTTGGTGATATTTCCATATTACTTGTGGTCACAGCAGCTATACTTTTTCTCTGGATTTTCTTTTAGAGGACAGCTTGCTTTTATCTTCTAATGTATACAACAGTGTTTGGATCAAAGTCAACATATAGAGATGAAAACTAAATAGAACTAACATGTCATATTATGTTGCAGTAGCCTCCTTGCTGATTTTAAGATGCCTCCACTTTTTTTGTTGTTGTTATTTTATCTTAAAAAAAAAGTCTTTTATCCATTGCAACAATAGTGCCCCCTCTACTCCCCTTGGGGATCAAACCCAGGGTCCACTGCATGCTGAGCAAGCACTCTACCACTGAGCCACAGTCCCAGCCTTTTCCATTATTTTTACTTCTTAATTTTTCCCTTTTCTATTTTAAAGCTAAAATAACATTGTTAATTTTGAAAAAAAATAGGACAATTGGTCATATCATAAGGAGTACCTACTGTTTCACATTCCTTTTGTATCTACCATACCCTCAAATATTCTCCATCTTCTTGCCTGCTCACTGACTAGGGGTGGAGGGCAGGAGTTGATTCCTATGGGTTGTCTCCTGGTTCTTGTGCCCTTTGGCTTTTGACTGAGTTCAGCCAAAGCAAGCACTGGTGGAAAGGGAGAGAGGCTGGGTATTCTTACCCCTCTCCCTCAGCACTGCCTGGATGTTAGTTCTAGCTGCACTGTGACTGTCTGTGACAGGCGGCCCCTCTTCAGGCTCCAGATTTCACTAGGCCCTGATAACCCTATTACCTGTCCCTGCCCTTCAAGCACAGGTGGTGGTAGACGCCCTTTGTTCTTAGTCATGAGCACCCTCAGTGTCCCTTGTTGGCTTCTTTAATCCTTCTTCACTTCTGTAAGAAGTTTCTTCTTAAATTCTCTTAGAACTCCAGCTGAACATGCTTTCTATTTCCTGCTGGAGCCCTGAATGATAAAGCTACCCTTGGGTACCTCCTATACCTCTCATGGAATTTGTCATCTGTGGTGAGACAAAGACACCAAATGCAGTCAGCCCACAATAATGAGGGTTCTGCATCCATGAGTTAATAGGAAAGATAAAATAATTGGTTTAGGTATAGTTTCAATTATTCTAGAGCTCCATCTAGTGAAAAATATCTGATTTATGGGCATTTTTAAATATAAATTCAGGGACATAAGAATGAAAATAAAAATACTTTTTTACCTTATTTATACATGTTTATTGTATTAGAAGGTAGGCTTCCTTACAATGCAAACTCACCAAGTTGGTAACAAAACATTATTCCATGGGTTCCTACATTAAAACTTTTTGCTCTGCCAGAGAGTCAGCTTTGCTGCATGGAGTTTGTCACTATAACCAAAAGAGATTGTTCTGACATGAAAGTCAAAGTGCTGGCTTCAATAACCAAGTAGAGGGCAGACTGGAAGGCCTTTCAGAGATGTCCCAAAGAGTGACACACCAGTATAAATCAAAGAACACTGACCTGGAGAACGGCTTCCCTCTCTTCATCAGAGAGCCTTTTCATAGCTGCTTTCTTAAGGTTTTCCTGGATATAATTGTCATATTCTTCTTGGGCTTTCTTTACTTCCTCATTTCGTTTACATATGTATTCAGGTGTGATCCCATAATCCTGTAAGGATTTTTCAAGAAAAAAAATTACTAAAATTCTGAATGCAATCTTACATATGTTTATAAAGCAACCAGGACTAGAGAAAAAAAAAAGAAATTTTACAGACTTAAAGACTTTGCTCCACATGACAAAATTCAGTGACTTCCCATAGAGAACTAGTTGATTCTAGTCTTCTAAAACTGAGTTTTATTTGTTTTCCCTCTTCTGAATGTTCCCAGTGCCTGTTCTCATGACTCCATCCTTTACCCCTAAGAGCTGGCTTTTCTTTTCTATATGTTATGTGCTTCTATTTGTATAGGTTTCTCAAAATATAAATAACACCTAATCTACTGAAAAACCTTTTACCTTGAAATCTCTTGAGTACCTTTGAGGTCTCTTTTTCATGATCTTGTTAAATAAAAGAAGATCAATGTGCCCAAGTCATTAGAAAAGCAAAGTCCTTGCATCATATGAAGCCTCTCAAAGAGAAAATTGACTTGGGAACCCTCAAGTTGTTTTTAGAAAGGCAAAATACATTTTTAGGCTCCTGGGCTATTTAGAAGGATTGATAGCGAAGACATCAGCTGTGATTCTTTCAGATTAATGCATGCATTGATTTCATTGTCTACAGAAACAGAACTATTCCACATTCATTCTTCAAAAAGTATTTGAGAAATGTACTTGGTGAAAGGTATAATAGTGAATAAGAAAGGCAAAGTTTCTGCTCTCATGGCATTTGCACTCTGTGGTGAGAGAGATTCACCAAAAGCTGACTGCAGTTAGTCCTCCATATCTGAAGGTTCTGCATCCATAGATTCAACCATGGATGGAAAATATTTTTGAAAAAGCATGTACAGACTCTTTTCATGTCATTCCCCAAACAATACAGTGAAACAACTATTTAAATAGCATTTACATCTGTTTTGGATTTAAAAGTAATTGAGAGATGATTTAAAGCACAGAAGGATGTACATAGTTTGTATGCAAACACTACACTGTTTATGTAAGCAGCTTGAGAACCTGCAGATCTTGGTATCCATGGGGTCTCTGGTGGATATCCAGAGAAAAGACTGTATGAAATAAAATAAAGTAAAATAAAGGCTAAAAAGGGTAAAGAAAATAACAGAGGCTACTATAGATAAATAAGGTTGTCAGGGGAGACCCTCTTCGGGAGCAGCAACTGAGAAGTATGGTAGTCACTGAAGTTATTCACAGTGTTCTGGGTCTTCTCTTCCTAGGTATTTGGTAGAACAACACTGTCCTGCTCCCCTTGAAGTAAAATTTAGCTAGGTAACCTGACTTGTCCAGTGTGTGTAGAGGTATCAGTGGATAATCTCATTCTTCTTCTGTTGGGCCTAGTGACAAGCAATGTTTTGAGTTTTCTGGGTCCAAAAAGGACAAGAAGCAGAGCCTCTAATAATCCTCTGTGAGCAAAATAATAAAACTTTATTTATTAACAAATAATAAAACTTTGTTGCTTTGATTTACTGGAATTTTGGGGTTGTCACTTCAGTGTAACCTAACCCATCCCGACTAAAAAAGGGATAGAAATCTTAGATATAAGTGTGTTCTGGAAAGTACACTGCCCTATACAGATAAACTCTAAAGGCACAGTGTTTTGGTCAGTTAGTGCAGTGATAAACAGATTAATGCACTTCAGGAAATACAGAGGGCAACAGTTCATTATAACTCAGCACAACTGGATATTCATAATGATGATAATTCTGTAGCTTTACACACAAGACTAAATTATAGTCAGCAGACTCCGTTGAAGAAAAGGAATAGCGAGATACATTTTAGGAAAAAATAATCTCATAAATGGGCAAAAGCTTTAGGGATCTGAAATATTTCTAGGTGCTGAATCACTGAAGGTAAGTGTATACTATTAATATTAAACTGCATATAATATTCATTCTTCCTTGTACTTTTAGAGGTGCCTAAGCATTGTGTTAAGTTCTTTATAACATTTAATCCTCAGAACAACCCAATGACTTATTAGAGATCACAGGAGCAGAAAGTGGCAGAGCTAGGATTTGAAATGATGTCTCACTACTATTGCTATAGACCTCATGTAATCATCCACCTTCAATTTGTTTTCACAAATTGTTTCTCAAAATACAAATGACACCTAATTTACTGAAATCTAAAACATGAGGATTACTCAGTTAAAAAAAATGCTTTGTCTTTAAAAACATTTATTTTCTAATTTATTAATAATATATTTTTAAAATTTAACCCTGATAAATTAAGTGGAATAAATCTTTCATCAGAAATTTAGTGGAATAAATTTTTCATCATTGTTTAATCAGTGACACCAAGAGGACAGTAGGTGCCAGTCTTGTCATGGTTTGGTAAACAAACACAGATAGATTAACCTGGTGTTTTCTGTTTCCATGATGGATTCTCCAAATTTTTTGTTCAATATAGAATATACTTTGAAGTGGGAAACTGAGGCAGAGAGCATCCAAGATGAAGGGCAAAGTGTATGGCAGTTGGTGGCATAACAATCAAAGAAGAAGAGTTTCTATGTGATAGGGCAGAAATTATGGATTAGAATGACTTTAAGAAGCCTGGATAGGGGCTGGGTTTGTGGCTCAGTGGTCAAGCGCTTGCCTAGCATGTGTGAGGCCCTGGATTGGATTCTCAGCACATACATAAATGAAATAAAGGTTCATTGACAACAACAACAATATAAATAAATAAATAAGCCAGGAGAGAAAATTTTCACTTTTTCCTAACCATGAGACAAGGACTATGAGCACCTTCTTGAGGCCAAGAAGGAGGAAGTATCACAAAGAGCCTTAAGAAACTTTGTCAGCATGTGTAACTGACTTCTAGATTCCTGCTACAACTCTTCCAGAAGTGATCTTGGAATATTGAGTAAGAATAGTTGCACGGAAAATAAGTTGTGCTCTCTGAGAATAGCCTGAGGTTTCTGTTCTGATTTGCCACAGGCACTGGATTTACCAGGGCAGCTCACTGCACTACAATCGCCACTGGAAATTTTCCTTTTTCCTTCCTTCCTCCTTCCCTCCTGTTTTCTTCCCTTCCCTTCACTTCTTTGGTCCCTTCCTTTCTTCTCCCATTTCTTTCCACAACTTACTATTATTTTTCTTTAGGGTTTTGTACTCATTTAACATGTGTTTCAAGCACTCTTATCCTCTATAAGTATATTAAGTATACAAAATACAACAGGATTTGTATGCTTTTCTTTGTAGGCTTTTTAATTTTAAAGATCTTCTATATCTACACCAGTAAACCCAAGCTTCTCTAAAATCCACCAATGAAATTATATGCCTAGCTTATAAACATGTTTTCAGATAGAAATGAAGGACCCGAAAGAACTAGATTATTTGACAGTGCTTTCAAGGCTTTGCATCAAACTAGAAATAGATAAATATATAGTAAATGTGCTTTTAGTGACATTTTCACCTTACCCCAAATTAAAATATTTCAGAAAAAAATTGTTTTAATTATGAAATATATTAATAACTGAAATTAAGGAACGTAATTGTAAATTTCACCTACTGAACTCTGTGGATTGTTCATTACAATTTCTCTGTTATCATCACATTAGATTTGGACCAAACACAAATTGCTAGGGAATGAGAACTGGCAATCTAGATAATTTGTTCAGATAAAGCACTATTAATGATAACATAGACAGTTGTTAGGAATACCACATTTGAGTTATTTAAATCTCAGTTCTCACTTTAAACATGACAAGGCTACCTTTTTATTGATGTACTTTGGAATTAGTCCTGAAGTTTCAAGATCATGCTTGTCTCCAGTTCTTTTGTCAACATAAACTGGCTTAGGCTTTTTAGCCACTCCCATGATGACATCAGCTGCATTTGTATTTATAAAATTTTTTCCACTCTGTATTCCCATGACTGGATGATCAGTCCTCAGTGGCACAGTAGGCTTCCTGGGCTGATTCCAATCAAATTTTTTTTCTGTTAAATATAACATTTCCTTGTTAATATTAAGTATCAACATTGCTACTCAATACTATTTATAATATCCAGATATTGGGATTCTATTAATAATAAATTCAAATACCTATAGTAAAAAGTTCTTACTATCCCCAAACTTATTGAGTTGGGTACATTAATTATGTAGGGCTTTTTATATGTCAACCATACCTCAATAAAATAGCTAAGAATATAAGAAATCAAAATACAAAAATATTAAGTACAACATAATCCAATAATATGTTGAAAAAGAGTATAAAAATCTTAGGGAGAAGGATAAGCATCCTAAATTATATGCTAGCTCACTAATACACTTTTACTATCTACTATGAGATATATTTTATAAAGACTACAATAAAAAATGGTCAGCTCTGTTTAAAATGCTTATATAAGGAACACTAAAAACTTATGGGGACTATCAATATTACCAATAATTGTTTCTTCAGAGGAAAATTACTGTAAAATCATCAAATTGAATTCTTAATCCCCAGCACCTCAAAGTGTGTGTCTTTAGGATTAAGGTCCTAAAAGAGTTAAGTTAAAATGAAGGACTACAGTAGTCCTTAATCTGAGTGGTGTCCTCATAAAAAGAAATTTGGACAGACATACAAAGAGGGAAGACCATGTGAAGACACAGAAAAGAAAACCATCTATCTATAAGCCAAGGAGAAATGCCTTAGAAGAAACCAATCCTGTTTGACATCCCAATGATGGACTTTTCTTACTTCCAGAACTGCTGTCTCTCACTGGACAGTTTTGGACAGTTTTAAAGCTCCTGCAACACCCTGATTATGAGTGTGTATGCGTGGCACTTGGGAATGAACCCAGGGCCTCACACATGCTGAATATGGACACTATTACTGAGTTACATCTTCAGCTTTAATCCTGAATTTCTTAGTTATTCTTTAGGCTAGTTAAAATTCGCATTTGCTTTTGCCTTACAATATTTATGAGAGAAGAGATGGATTTCAGGAAGAAGCTTTATTTTATCTATAAGAAGACTTATTTTTTCATTTATTTGATACATAGGATTCATGTAGTTTGGTAGTTGTATTATATAATATGCTTAGCCTTAGGGCAGATACATGAGGACCCAAGGGATATTGCTGGTCTCAAGGCATTGAAAATATTGAGTTCTATTTTAAGATTTTCCAGTATTCTCAAAAGGTATTGTTGGTCACAAAATACCAAGATTCCACTAGAAGAAAATAGAAAAGAGACTTTGGAAGTCATGAATTAAGCATGAATTTTTTATTTTCAACTTGCTTTTTCCATATTTCCTGATAATTACCTTACCCTTTGTCATAGGGTATGGTTTATTTAAGAGGATTATAAGACATAAAACACTGCCACAATGTGATGTACTTTCACTTGTGCCAAAATGTACACCCCAAGTTGGGCTTGAGTTGTTACACTATTTCCTTGATGCCAGCAGACATAAAAAGTACAACATTTTAAAGAGAAATACTCATTTGGCTCTTTTCTTTCCTGCCCTAAGACAACAAGCAAGACATACCTAGGATAGGAAGAGTGTGATTTCATGGAGACTTTGACACACATCTACTTCCCTACACTCTCATGTTCCTAATAGCCTTCTTTCCTGATATCAATATACTCTATGAATTGACTCAACTACATAATTTTTGAGGTCCACTATAAAACAAAAACATAGGGCTACACAATCAAAAACTATTAAGAGTTTCAATATTGCTAGAGCAGAGCATTAAATCAAATGTGGGACCCTTCTAAATGCAGGTGCTATGCAACTGCATGGGTAGCACATTCATGAAGCTGGCACTCATTCATGAAGCCTCTTCCACACTTCATGGGTGTGCTTTGTGGTCATAGATTCTGAGAAAGTGAAAGCCTATACTCAAAAATGAGCCTGGTATTGCTTTAACAACTAGTAGTAACTGCAATTTCCATCTCTTAGCAAAAAGATCAGAGAAAGAGCTTGGGGTGTAGCTTGGAGGTAGAGCACTTGCCTAGTATATGCAAAGACCTGGGTTGGATTTCCGCACCAAGAAAAATAAATTCAACAAAGTTTAAATGCTTGAGAGATCTTGCTCATTAATCAGAAACTATCTGGGGTTTGGGCTTCTGAAAATAATTGTTGTTTTTAATTGAAGCCACATAAGTAGGAATTGAAATGAGGAGGCACTTAATGCTAGGAGTGGGGCTTTACTGGACAAACCAAGATGGAGTTCAAGATGCTTGCCCCATCAGCAGTCCATTTTGGGGGAAACTTATCCCTTCCCACTCTTTTTCTACTATATTCTCTACTTCTACTTTCTTCTAGTCACCCAAGTTCTGTGTAATATCAGGCAAAGTTGCTATTCATATTCAATATTTATTGACAATAAAATAATTTTTAGCTAAATTAGCTAATATTTTGTTAATTTTTTTTAGTTGTAGATGGACACAATACCTTTATTTAATTTATTTTTATGTGGTGCTGAGGATCAAACCTACTGCCTTACCCATGCAAAGCAAGCACTCTACTCACTGAGCTATGACCCCAGCCCTAAATTAGCTAATATTTTCAATATTAAAAAGAAAGAGTGATAAAACCTACTGGGTGGTAGAGTTTTTTCCTTCGAATGTTTCTTTAGGAAATCCTTTGGAGTAGGTACTTCAACTTTAGCTGGTCCCATAGTTTTCATTGCAGTTTTAATTTTTTTCATGTCATTTTTTATAGTTGTCTTAAAAATTGATTTGTACCTGAAATTGAATTTACAAAGTCATAAAGTCATAGTGTTTGTTTTTCTAGCAATAATATTTCAAGTTTAAAAATAGGCACACATTTCTAATTTACATACAACTATATTCAAATGGAGAACAATAGCAATAAAGCAACTTGATATGAGCCCTGAGAATGAGCCTTGTGAAATCTAGATGGAAGCACTGGCCTAAGAAATAGGTGCCAGGACAAAGGTATTGCATTTTCTTATTGTCTTCTGAACATCAGTACGGTAGGCTGTGATGACCCCTCTGTTATTCCTAATATTAGTAATTTGTGTCTCCTCCCTTCTTCCCTCCCTTTCTTTTTCCCCAATCCTTATTAATCTTGCAGGAATTTATTAATTTTATTGATCTCAAAGAACCAGAATTTTATTGATTTTCACTGATGGAGATATGTTCTCCATTTTAATGATTACTGCACTGATCATTATTATTTCTTTTCTTTAGGTTTAATTTTCTTTCTTTTTTCTGTAGTTTCTTAAGGTACAAGTTTAAGTATTAGATTTTAAACCTTTATGCTTTATCTAATATAAGTTTTTAAAGCTATAAAATTCCCTCAGCACTTCTTTAGCAACATCCATACATTTTGATTCATTATGCCTAATTTCATGTAACCCAAAATACCTTTAAAATTACATTTTTATATCTTTGAGAAGTTTGTTTAGATATGTTTGTTCAGTTTCATATATTTGGGCTTTCCGGGAACCTCTCTAAATGATTTCTAATTTATTTCCTTGATATCTGGAGAATATACTTTATATAACTTCAATCCTTTCAAAATTTGTGATACTCACTTGATGACACAAAATATGGTCCAGTCTGGCAAGTGTTCTGTATATACTTGAAAAAAAAAGCATATTATACTAATCATGGATAAAGTGTTTTTTAAATGACAATTAGATCAAACTGGTTGAGGATGTTTTCAGGTGAACTTCCTGTTTTCTTGTACTTACTGATTTTGTACCTTTTCTATTTCCTGAAAGATAGATGCTGACATCTCTGACTATAATTATGGAGTTGGTTAACTCTTTTAACTCAAACAGCTTTTGCTTCATATATTTTGAGGCACTGTTAGTGTTGCTTTATCATCTTTAAAAACTGACCACCATTTCATCATTATAAAATACACTCTTCATTCCTTTAAAATTCTGTACTCTAAAATCTACTGTCTGATACTATTATAGACATTCCAGCATTCCTTTATGATATAGTATATATTTTTCCATCAATAGAGTTTTTACTTGTCAGTGTCTTAATTTTTAAGAGATATTTCCTAAAAATATAGAATTTTCAACATCATTCTAAATGGAGAAAAATTAAAAGCGCTCCCTCTAAAAACTGGAAAAAGACAGAGATGCCCTCTTTCACCACTTCTATTCAACACAGTCCTTGAAACTCTAGCTAGAGCAATCAGACGGATGAAAAAAAGTAAAGAGATACACACAGGAAAATAATAACTCAAAGCTATCACTATTTGCTGATGACATGATTCTATATTTAGAAGATCTGAAAAATTCCACCAGAAAACTTCTAGAACTAATAAATGAATTCAGCAAAGTAGCAGGATATAAAATCAATACCCATAAATTAAGTGAATTTCTATACATAACCAATGAATCCACTGCAAGAGAAATTAGGAAAAGTACCCCATTCATAATAGCCTCAAAAAACCCAAAATAGTCAGGAATAAATCTAACAAGAGGTGAAAAACCTCTACAATGAAAACTACAAAACTCTAAAGAAATAAATTGAAGAAGATCTTAGAAGATGAAAATATCTCCCATGCTCTTGGATAGGCAAAATTAATATAGTCAAAATGGCCATACTACCAAAACTGTTTTACAGATTTAATGCAATTCTTACTAAAATCCCAAAGACATTCTTCATAGAACTATAAAAAGCAATTATGAAATTCATTTGGAAAAATAAGAAACCCAGAATAGCCAAAGCAAGCCAAAGCAAAAAGAGTGAAGCAGGAGGCATCACAATACCAGATGTTAAACTATACTTCACAGCAATAGTAACCAAAATGTCATGGTATTAGTACCAAAGTCAACATGTAGACCAATGATACAAAATAGAAGACACAGACACAAACCCACATAAATATGGTTACCTCATACTAGATAAAGGTGGAGAAAAGTAGCCTATTCAACAAATGGTATTGGAAAACTGGAAACCCATATGTAGCAAAATGAAATTAAATCTCTCTTATCCTGTACAAAAAATCAACTCAAAGTGAATGAAAGACTTATGCACTAGAACAGAGACCCAGTGCCTAGTAGGAAAAAAGGTAGGCCCAATTCTTCATTGTGTTGTCTTAGGACCTGACTTCCTTTACAAGACCCCTAAAGTGTAAGAAGTAAAATCAAGAACCAATAAATGGGATGGATTCAAACTAAGAAGCTTCTTCTCAGCAAAGGAAATAATCAATAATATGATGAGAGTGCCTGAAGAATGGGAAAAAATCTTTACCACACACACCTCAGAGCACTAATCTTCAGGATATATAAAGAACTCAAAAGACTTAACACCAAAAAAATTAAAATAAATAAATAAACCAATCAATAAATGGGCTAAGGAACTGAACAGACACTTCACAGAATAAGAAATACAATTGATCAACAAGCATATGAAAAAATGTTCATCATCTCTAGCAATTAGAGAAATTAAAACCAAAACTACTTTAAGATTTCATCTCATTCCAGTCAGAATGGCAATTATCAAAAATACAAGCAATAATAAGTGTCGGCGAGGATGTAGGGGAAAAGGCACACTGATACATTGCTGGTGGGACTACAAATTGGTGCAACCATTCTGGAAAGCAAAGCCTTAGAAAACTTGGAATTGTTCCACCATTTGACCTAGCTGTACCACTCCTGTGTGTGGGGGGATCATACCCAAAGGACTTAAAATCAGCATATTACAGTTATGCAGCCACATCAATGTTTATAGCAGCTTAATTCACAATAGCTAAACTATGTAACCAACCTAGATGCCCTTCAACAAATGAATGGATAAAGAAAATGTGGTACATATACACAATGGAATATTACTCAGCCTTAAAGAAGAATGAAATTGTGGCATTTGCAGGGAAATGGAACTAGAGAAGATCATGATAAGCGAAATAAGCCAATCCCCAAAAAACAAAAGCCATAAGGGGATGCTGATCCATAGTGGGGTGGGGAGTAGGGAAGAATGAAGGAACTTTGATTTTTGTAGAGGGCAATGATGGGAGGGGTGGGGCTGTGGGGATGGGAAGGACAGTAGAATGAGATAGACATTATTATCCTATATACATGTATGATTACACTACTGGAGTGACTGCACCATGTACAGCCATAGGAATGAGAAGTTGTGTTCCATTTGTGTATAATATGTTAAAGTTCATTCTACTCTCATGTATAACTAGAAAAAAGTTAAAAAGTATATAGTATATTTTTATCCAACCAACAATCACTTATATTTGGCATATTTAGACCATTCACGTTTAATATAATTTACAAGTATGTTTGTTGTTAAATCTTCCATGTTGCTGGATTTTCCAGCAACATATCCCATTGATTATTGCTTCTGTCTCTATTCTGCCTTGGATTTGTTTTATTTTGGTGCTTTACAGTACACATGTTTAATATTTCATAGCCTACCTTCAAATAATATTATGCCACTTCATATATGCTGTAAGATTTGGGGCAGGGATGTTGCTCTAGCAAGCAGGAGGCCCTGCACTTCCAAAACAAAACAAAACAACCCAAACAACAACAAAAACTTACAAAACAATATTGCATTCACTCCACTCTTACTTATGTCCTAGTATTGTCACATATTTTACTTCTCTGTCAAAAAACCTCATAATTCATTGAGATAGTTTTTTTTAAATATAGCCAAATATGTCTTAAAGAGATTTGAAAAAAAGTTCATATTTACTCATATATTTATCATTTCCAGTAGTCTTCATTCTGTTGTGTAAATCTAAGTTGCCAAATGCTACCATTCCTTCAGCACAAGAAATTTGCTGTCCTTTTTCTCCCCTCTATGCAATGTTTCTTTTTTCTTCTCTGACTGCATTTTAAGATTTTTCTCTTTATTAAGAGTTTTAATACATTTGATTATAATGTCCCTTGGTCTGGTTTTCTTCTTCTCCTTCTCCTCTTCTTCTTTTTTTCTCTGCTTGGTGTTCATTGTAATTCTTGAATCTATGGATTTAGAGATTTCACCAAACTTGACAATTTTTTTACTTTTATGCAAATATTTCCTATTTATCTAGCTTTTCCCTCCTTTTCTGTGATTACATTTAGACCTATATTAAGCTGCTTGATATTGTCCCTTGCTCACCAATACTCTGTTCTCTTTTTCAGACTTTTTTCTCTGTGTTTAATTTTGTATTGTTCCATTGTCTTCAAATTCACGTATATTTTCTTCTTTAGTGTCTTAGCTGCTGTTAATCCATTCTGGTATACTATTTTCATTTTGGACATAGTATTCTTTATTTCTAGAAGTTAGATTTGGATCTTTGGGTTATTGTTGGTTTCTCTTCCATTTCTCTCGGTACCTTGACTCTGCTTTCCTCTATCTTTCTGAACACATCATGAATATGTAAAATGACTGTTTTAATGTCCTTGTCTATTAATTCTCTCATTGATGTCATTTGTATGTCTGTTTCACATTGACTGATTTTACATGTTATGCTTTGTATTTTCATATTTTTTTGTATGCCTAGTAATTTTTGATTGGATGCCAAACACTGAATTTTACAATATTGATTGCTCAATTTTTCTCTTTCCTTCTTTTGGCATTTTTGAAAATTGTTCTTAAGCTTTATGCTGGGATACAGTTATGATAGTTGGAAACAATGTGACCATTTTAAAGCTTGCTTTTAAGTTTTACAGTAGGACTACTTTAGATTTGAACCCTCAACTGAGGTAATATGCTCTGAGAGCTCCAATGTCTTGTGTAGTAAGAGGTGTCTCTACTGACTGGTGAGGATGTGAATTTTACCTGGCACTGCAGCTTTTTGGCAGTGATTTTCTTGTTTTGGTAGTTTCATTACACACACACACACACACACACACACACACACTCTCCTACTCTCCTCTCTGGTACACTACACTGAATTCCAGTGACTTTTGCCTTCCCAAACTCTGTATTCTGTCTTCTTAACTCTGGGAAATTCCTAGGCACTGTTGAAATTCTCTGTATGGAGAACATTAGGGCAATTATAGGATTTGCCTCATTCATTTCTTTCTTTTAGGGAAGATGCTTTGTGCTGCCTGTTGTCTAGTGTTTGAAATTCATTATTTCATATCTTTTTTTGGTTGTTCCCGTTGCTTAAGGTGAGAATTCCATCCCTAATTGGAAGAAGGTTATCTATACTACTTTGAACAATTTGTAGTCTCTTCTCCCTTGTGCAGATAATTTATTTGGAAAATCACTGATTGATTGATTGATTTTTTGATTTTGGGGTCTTTCCTCAATATTGAACTCAGTGGTTGGGAACCCATTATGGTCTAAATTAAATGAGTTCATTAGACATCTTCAGGAAATAATATTCAGGTATTAAAATAATAATAATAATATTCATGTCTTAAAATAATAATATTCTTGTCTTAAAATTCCCATGGAAGTTGGGATTGGAAGAAATGGTGTCATAATCAATAACAATGAAACAATGTACATCTACTCCTACCTCTTTTTAAATTGCAATTTTGTGATTCAAATTTTTTTTGTGAGCCTACTTATCTATAATGTTATAACTGGCTCTATTTTTTACTTATTATTTGACAGGCTAGAATAATTCATTATTGTCATCTTCAATAAATGTGACACAACTACATCATATTGTCAACCATCACCACATAATAAGTCAGATCATTAGCATGAGGCACACAAAAAATGATAGTGCTCAAAAGTTGGGATAGTTTGAAAAAACTTAATAGGGATATTTCCCCCCTAATGAATGAAGATGGGCAACTGAGTAACAACTGTGTGTGTGTGTGTATGTGTGTGTGTGTGTCTATCTTTAAATTTTAGGCCAATATTATTGCAATGTTACACTCCTTTGTGGAACAACAAACTCTGGAGATTAGACTCTATTAGAAAGTTCTTCACATTATTTCTTGTGGAGAATTTTTACAGGTAAATCAATACTCCGTAAGTTCACCTATCGGCATTGAAGTGAGAGTCTTTAATTCAGTCTCATGACTATATCTAGTAATTAATTTTTCAAAAACAGACACCAATTCTATCTCTAGCCTAGTTGTTTGTCTAAGGTAGGCTCTACACTTAATTGGTTACAACACTGTATGCCATTGAGTATAATTATTACTTTATTGCTGCTTAATATTTGTCACTATTCTATGATTTTCACAATAATAATTTAATTCTCAAAACAACCCTAAGAGATAAGTAATATTATTTTAGTTTTATGGAAGAAAAAACAGGCCTGTAAAGTTGACGTGGAGAGGAAGAACAGGAGCTGAGACTGAGACACAAATTTGATATTAAGGCCCAGATCTTTAATCAGTCTGCACACTGCCTGAATAAATGAAACGAAACTAATAAGCACTTTTTGCTTCAATAGTGTGCATATTTTAGTCTTCTAATGATTTACTATGTAGTATATAGTTTTGTTATTTATAATACTTCTTTGTTCTAATGTATTGGGGCAAAGATATCAAAGAAAATGGGAAATGATGATAGTACTAATACACCGAACACATTAATAGAAATAGCATTATTTTTTTTATTATTGGATATCCATCATGATTAAATTTTTAAAAACTAAAACTACATACCCCTTTATCTTACCTGTGTCCTTGAGGACACTCTTATTCTTAAGAATTTGAGTCACGGTGTCTGGTTAAGATAATAAACAGATACACACAGACTAACACACTTTTCTTCTAAAAACAACCTCTTTTGTGGGGTAGTTACCAGGGATTGAACTCAGAGGCACTCAACCACTGAGCCATATCCCCAGCCCTATTTTGTATTTTATTTAGAGACAGGGTCTCACTGAGTTGCTTAGCGCCTCTCTGTTGCTGCGGCTTGCTTTGAACTTGTGCCTCCCCACTGGAAATACAGGTGTACACCCCCGCACCTGGCTAGAAACAACTTCTTATACCACAATATATTATATATACTGCTTAAGATATTAATCCTTACTTTTTAATTGAATAATCTTCTTTAAAAAAGTTCACTTACCTACAAATTTCCCTGGCAACAAATTCTAAAGAATGGTGTTGGCATATTTTATCTCTCAACATCTTAAGGTATATATAAAGACCTCTTACTATGTGTTATTTTATCTGTAGAAATCTAAGTGAGAGGTAACAACTCAAAATGAATAAATAGCAAGCCAATAACTGCATATGGTAGCTGTGATTTCCCTTGCTAACAAAAATCCGATTTGTCCTTCCCCTCATTTGTATGTTTAAAGGGGAAAATAGTCTTTTTTGAATTATCCCTTCCATTACATAGTTTCCCAGATTTTTAAATTCTTCTACATTACTTAAGTGATTCTATTAATTGTACCATATCTTCATTTGTTTAACTGTTTTTCCTGATGATTTGAACCTTTTAGATAAAAAGTAAGGTCTAACTGTGTGTGTGTGTGTGTGTGTGTGTGTGTGTGTGTGTGTGTTGTATAAACATGAAAAGAGCATTTGGATAAAAGTAATATAAGAGATAAGATAGTGTTTTATTATTGTGGAAATCTTCAGGGATTGCCTAGCTAGAGGAGAAATATGAATAGTAGATTCTGAAATTATCATAAGACTGAGACCATAGATTGCAGCAATGGTAATTTTAGTATAAAATTTCATTATGCCGAAAACAAAAGATTTTGGAATTTTCTTTCTTTGAATATAAGTTCATAAAAAGTTTGCTGCTTTCCTCAATTAAATTCTTGCAATTAAATTCAGCAAACTAAATAGGAAAGATCCTCAGGATAAAAATGACTATGTGCGCTGGGTTCGATCCTCAGCACCACGTAAAAATAAAATAAAGATGTTGGGTCCACCGAAAACTGAAAAATAAATATTAAAAAATTCTCTCTTCTCTCTCTAAAAAAATGACTATGTCATCTAAGAATTCATAATAGTCAAGAAACAGATTGTTCAGCAAAGTCAATGAGACTTTAAGAAAGTAAATGTTAGAAAGACTTCAGAATTTATAGGTATAATAGTACAGATTGTTACTGATGGTGAAAACTGAATTCACCATAACAGAATGTTCTTTTGGCACCACTTTTGGATGCTTTTCATTTCCTCTCACTTAGTCCTTTTTCTATGTATTTCTTCAGAATAAAAGCAAGGCAAGGAGTTTTTGCTGCCACTCCAACATCTCCAAGAACTGATATACTAGCACTGTTATACACTTAATAGGAGCTCAATTAATGCATTCCAAATGAATAGTGATTATTCTTTTAAGTGATCAAATTATTTTTTTTTTGGAAAAAAAAGTCTAGATACAGTAAAGCTTTTAAATTCACTAATGAACATAATACCTATCTAAGAAAATATCTTAACATTCAAATTTAGTATTCTATAGAAAGTACAACCTACCAAGGTGTTACAGAGAGGAGGAACTTTATCTTGTATAGTATACAGGAATTTTGGACCAAAAGTTGGGTCAGCAATACATGATTTGAACTTTCTTTTATAAACTCTGAAAACTGTATCCTAGTTTAGTTTACACTCCTCTTTTCAATTTCTACTAGATTTTAAGAAACTAATGGAAATACAATACAGGTATTGCTCCAATTAAAACCAGATGCTCAGGTTTAAAACTGAATGACTTGCCCATTTGTTTTGCTACACACCCCAAGTAAATGATAAGTAAAAATTATTGATGTCATACTCAAAAGAGACCTTTGAGACTATCTAATCCACTTGTTTTCCAGATTGAAAAACAAATAAAAATTTAGTTTTAGAGTCTATTTTTTTTAGCCCAGTGCTCTTTTAAAGGTAATATTGACATATATAGGAACAGGATAAAGATAAATGAAAGAATATATTTCAAAACCTATGAGGAAAAAGATTTTCTCTCCCAGTTAACTTTTTTCCCCACAGATTTAATTAAGTTCTAAGAAGTACTTACACAGGCAAGTAACTGGACTGTTTATTTGTGGTTCCCTTTGTGAGATTTGGGTGAAATTAGTGGGTACTAACAATTTTGTTAAAATTTTAACTAAATTACATATTTCTGGGTCGCTAGCCAACTATTATTCACTCCACTATTCCATTAAACCTGAAAAAAGACCTTAAAATATATTCTATCTACTTTGTTTAGCCAATCAAAAGACCGAGGCTCAGAAACAAATGGGAATTTTTATTTTACAATAATCTTTGGGGAAAATATTCTGCCTTTAGAGAGGGAGTAGTAGTGCAGTTAGAAATACAACACTTGGCTCCTGAAATCAAACATCAAATGTCCTTATACAGAATAATAAAACTGATTTTTTTCTTTTGAATAACATCATGACATATTATGCTATTTTGTATAACACATCACATATAATTAGATAAGTTACAAAAATGACACAATGTATTAATAGGAGGCTAAGTGTAACATAATAAAATTACCATCTTATAGCATGGGGCTGTCATCTGAAATGTGAAAAGCTAAACACCTAGATTTTTCAACCTCTAAGAAGTCGTCATCCAAGGTTACTTCATTGAGACAAAAATATATTTTATTTTTAAGAGTCCATAAATATTCCGATAAAATCATATTGGTATTAAAAAAAAAGAAAGTCCTGTATTATGTATACTTAGTTAATCTGGACATGGAATCATTATTTCTTATTCTTGTTTACAACCTTTGCTTACCCACATACCTAGGAGGCTGAGGCGGCTCCTTCAAGTCACTGGGTATGAGGTTATAAATGCTCTCAGTAAAGCACGATGAATCCATCATCACCAAATGACTTCTTCACTAGTGTTCTCAACTTTTTTCTCACTATACCCGTATCTCAGTCTCTTTCTTCACAGCTTCCCCTTTCTTTTTCTTGCTTCCTTGCTTTCTCAAGGAACTCAGGTTTCTCTTTCACATAATCCCCCCTTTGACCCCTTCTTAGCAGTTCTCTCTGGAGAAGAAAAGAAAATACCCTGTCTATTCCTCCCAGGAATGCTTAGCGTTGTTGGCCTTGCGGTTGCTGTGGAAACAGTTACTAGGCGACGGGGAGATGGAAGGCCGCATTGCAAACCAGGTTTCCTCTTGTCTTTCTGCAAGGCTTTTTTCCTGTCTGACAAATTCATATGGAAGCCCCTGTGCCTTTGGGAAAAAAGGGATGAAAACAGTGTCCTCTAGAACATTTTGTTTTTTTCTCACTTTTTACGTTTGGAGAAAAAAATTCTACTACAGCCGAAACCCAGCGGTGCGCAAGCGTCAAACATTAAAGCTCTAGTGCGCAGGCCCCAATCCTGGCTGGGGCTAGGAAAGCTTCTACCGCCGAGCTGACGCACAGGCCCACGTGGCGAGCGGGACCTGAGGGCGGGGAGGAGCCCTGGAGCTTGGAGGGCGGAGCGCGGGAGAGAGTCACGTGCCCAGTGCTCGGAGCTCGGGCGTGGGGCGTGGCCGCGTAGGTCGGCGCAGGCGCTGAGGCCGCAGCGCGGGGCGGGGCGGGCCTGCTGAGAGCCGGGGTTACGGGGCTGTCTACTGAGGCGGTACTGGCGGTTTATGGACTCTTTCTATTTCCTTTCCTTTTCCCCGTCTTCTCAGTGTGATTTTCTTGGTGAGTTACTGGAGGAGAAAGAAAGGAAAAGTAGAGACCAATCTGTTTCCATCGCATGCGTTTCTCCCATCGTTCCTTCTTTCCGCTGCTCAATTGTAATTTCTGCGCTATTCTACCTGCCGTTTCCGTCTGAGGCTTCTCAGACCCCTCCCTCCCTGCGGAACCCTGCCCACCACCTGTGCAAGTGCACGCCCGCCCTCCCGCGTCCACCTACCTGCTCCTTCCACCTGTGGCGCCCTTACCCTCCCCCTTGGCCCTCTGCTCTTTCCTGAGCTACCTGGTGAGCTCTCCGTCCCCGTTACCCTCTGGGGGGGGGGGACCTTCCCTCTCCTGTTGCTTTCTGCAGACCTGTGCGTGAGCAGCGTCGCCTGGACCAGCGAGCAAAGTTGTATTTCAGTGAAGCAGTTTACAAAAACAGTGATGGGCTAGATTAAGTGTTTGTGCAGATATCTAGTGTAAATTGTACTATACTGTACATTAGCAAATTAGGCGTTTTTTGCTAATGATTATTTTAATATATTTAAATAAAAATGGCTATCGATAGTGATATAAATAAGACAGTTTGAAAGGAAAATAAGCCCTTCATAAAAGTAACATTTTTATAGTGTTGAAAGAATACTTGAAAATCTTTTCAATCAAATACTTGAGGCTATTTGGTATGAACCATTAACAACAGGACTAACAATCTAACAACAGGAAAAGCTTATTCGGATTTGATAGCAATTTAAAAACAAAGATAAGTGATGAACTTGTAAAATGGCTGTAAGATCTTTGTGATTACACTGTGGCCTTACACTATGTGCTCCTTCCACCAGCTCTCCTTGTCTGTTTCCTGGGAGGTAGGGGACTAACTGAAGGCCTCTTAGGTTTTGGGGTCTGTAGTCAGAAACAGCAGACCTTTTCTTCCCCTTGGCTGGTATATCCCTAGAACATTTCCATCTTACAGTTGCCATAAAAGTGCAGTAAATTTAAAGAATTTTTGAAAACATCAGAACACTCTTCTTTATAAGATAATGAGCTAGAGAGTCACTTTTCTGAGAAATTTTAAAAAGAAATTGTATTAATATTAATTTAGAATGATGAGCATACTCATGGCATAGACTTTCTTTTAGAAGATCCTTGGATTACAGCCAGTTCTCATGAAATAATTTTTGAAGTGGTCTGTCTTGTGTTTTGGAAAGGCATATAATAGCAAGCAAATCTTTTAAATTTATAGCAAATAATACATAGTTTTGGTTAAATAGGGTTTTAAGAGTCCACAGATTTGAAAACTAGATAATTCTATAGTAAATTAAAAAAATTTTATGATTTGGAAGTACAAATTGATACGTTAGAATATAATTTTAGTTGATTAACATATAATGGTAAGATACTGTTAAAAGATACTGTTAAGATACTGTTAAAAGGTTGCTGAAAACTAGTATGTACTTGTTTAAATACGTAAGCATATTAGCATTCATAGGAAAAATTTTAGTGTTTTCTATAATTTTTCCTTTTGAAATCTTTAATTTTGGTCAGCTTTTGACAGTAAAATTGTTATATCTTGTGCCTGAGGTCATACAGTACTTGAATTCATATGTACAGGTGGACATCCTGGATTTATTTCTTAAAGCTATCATGCTGACACACCCTTTTTGTTTACCTATTTGAATATAAAATGTCTTTTATATTTATGAAGGATCCACTGGAATTAGTGGTTCAAAAAAGTTCCGCTATAAATGTGGTTAATAGAGAAACTCATTTAAAAATTGCTAACTTGAGGAGCTAGGTTTGTAGCTCAGTGGTAGATATCTTGCCTACCATCTATGAGGCCCTGGGTTGGATCCCTGGCACTAAAAAAAGAAAAGAAAAAAAAAACTAATATGTAATGGAGTTGTGTGGAAATCTGTGGAATAAGGAATGTAAAGTATTTTTGTGGAGCACTTGCTTGACCAAAAAATATTCAGAATTAGCAATACAGTGAAACCCGATTATTGATGTCCAAAGTATTTGTTTTGTTTTGTATTTTGCAATACTGAGGTTTGAACCCATGGTCTCAATACATGCTAGCCAAACACTACCACTTAGCTACATCCCCAGTCCTTTTGATTTTATTAAAATAAACTTAGGGTCTTACTTAGTTCCCAGGCTGGCCTTGAGTTTGTGATACTCCTGCTTCAGTCTTCTGAATAGCTAAGATATTTGCTTTTCACTAGTTTTTGATTTTGACTCTTATATGATTGCCCTCCATTTCAGTTCAGGTAGTTTTTCCCTTTGAAGAAAAATTGCTTATTCATGATCACTATAATGAAGAACATATTAAAATATTAATAAGTGAAAAGGTTTAATAAAATCATTTTGAATAAAAGAAAAATGATCTACTGTTGATCCTCACTATTCACAAATTCTATATTTTTGATCTGCTAGCTGAAATATATTTGTAACTGCCACATCGACACTTGAGTACCACTTTTATAGACATTCCTGGACAAATGCAAAGCAGTGAAAATTTTGAGTAGTGTCACATGCGTGTTCCTAGCTGAGGTCAAACAAGGTGATGCTGCCTTCTTGTTTTAGTTCTTGTGTTATAAACAAATATCTTTTTCACATTCTATTTAGTGCCACATTTCCACGTTTTTGTGTGTTAGTGAGTGACTTTGCTGATTAAATGGTCCCTAAGCTGAAGTGCTGTGTAGTGTTCCTAGGTGCAAGAAGGCTGTTGTGATGTGCCTTACAGAGAAAACAGTTTTGTGTGATTAGCTTCATTCAGGCTTGAGTTACCGTGCTATTGACTGAATTCACAGTAAGAGATGAACAGTATAAATGTCTTTAAGTGGAAACACACATAAAGGTTACATGTTAATGGGTTAGCAAGAATCTTGTACCCAGAGTCTCACAGGAACCTAACCCTGTATTTCCTCTGGGAATAATGGTTCAGTAGTCAACAACAGTAAAGACTTTATTGGACATAATTACCATGGATAATGAGAATCAATAGTATTACCTCTTAAGTAAAAATCCAGTTTACAGAATGTTATATGTGGGGGCATTATTCCATATTCTTTTGTCTTGGTTAGCTTAAAATAGACTTGAGTATAAAGGTTCTAAAATTAATTTATGGCTAGATGTTACAAAATCAAATTTGGTGTATAACTTAAAATACAATTCATCTTTATTTTTCTTTAGAAATGGTAATGTTCGTCCTATGTTGTAGCACTTAACTGCCTTCAGCTAATCTAAGGAAGATTTGTAGTAAAAGAATATTGATACAGAATTTATAAATTGAACTGTAATCATTTTCTCTCTTTAATTCATATCCATTTTGCTCCCCCAGACTCTTTTGAAAAAGGGAAATGAGATAAAATAAAAAATGAGAGGGTGTAGGGGAAGTAAGAAAAAGGCAGATTGCAAAAGGTAAAGTTAACACATGTAATGTTTGCCTTATAATCTTCTCATAATGAAGTTGATGTTAAGCATTGTAGCAACCAGCATAAAGTGAAAGATAAAAGATTCAAGTTACTCAGGTAATGCACAATAATTCCTGATACAGAGATCAAAAAGAAAGTTATGAATTGCAAACACAAAGGCAGACACTCTGTAATGTTTTAGGCAGAAACTTCTTGAATGGGAGGTTAATCAGGCTGTTTAACACAGTGCCCTTATAGCATGTAGTACTAAAGTGTACAGTTCTCTCTGGTCGTTGGATTATTCAAGGGAAAGGATAAGACTCCGCATAGCAAAATAGTTGTAGAATTTTATGATACCGAATGCAGTTATGTTTAACTTGAAATTTTTTCTCTTATAGATTTCATTTTTTTGCAGAAATCACCTTTGCTCCAGAATCAACAAACTCGTCGTCTAAGATTGGTTCCTGTGTATCCCATGTTTATAAGTCAGTGGAGTCAAGCCCTAAACACACAAGCTGAAAAATCAAATAAGGGAATGAATTCTTTCTTTTGACAGTTTTTACTTGTAAGTTAAATTCAAAATTAGCTTAAATTGTTTAAACATTAAATTACTAATTTAGCTTAATCAGTAGTACATGATTAAAAGTTTTCAGAACATATTTAAACCTACCCTTTAATATTTGGCATGACTTAGTCACATATTAGTTATAATTAGAGAACATGTGAAAAGCCTTACTATAAAGTTACTTCAATTTGAGTGACTATTGCAATAATTATTAAATTGCATTTTGCATGACAAAAAAAATTGACTTATCTAGCCTACTCACCACTGAGTATATTTCCAAAGACAGGAACTTGATCAGTATGGAGAATTGTAGAGGATCTTTAGAGGCCAGAATAATTTTTTCCTTTCATCATTGGAAACCTCCCTGAATTTCTTGGCTGTCTTCTCTGGAGTCTGGAATTTGAGTTAAGTCTTGCCACTAATGATGTTATAGGAATAGAAATAAAAACAATGGGCCCATATAGATAAGGTTATAGACATAACCTTTGACTTTATGATGATTATTACTTTTTCTTAGCTATTTGCATATTATACCTTTCACATTGGCTTTTTAAGGCCTTCATATGAATAATATGTAGGTATTATTCTTAATATGCATGTAAAAAGCACACAGGAAAGAAAATGTCATACATTTGTCTGTAGTTTAGAAAATTAAGCATTTTATAAGCAAATATGTTCTTTTATTCTAGTTTTCTGCTGTGAATTCTATAAGAACTTGATAAGTAACATGATAATCCATCAACCTGTTCATATAACTAGAGAAATTGAATATAAAGAATATTGTTCATCTTTGTGATGAAAAGTTATTACTACTCCAACCCCAAATTCTCTTTGCATCTGTTATAAAATATATAAATCAATAAACCATAAAGCAGTTTTTATTACAGTATTTCATAAAAGTACACACTGATTTTATTTAGTATATATTTTTTAAACATCTGATGTGACATTTCTGACTGAGTTTTCTGTTTATAGTTACTTTTTGTGGTTCTGGGAATCATACTTATTTTTTGAGTTTTTTTCCCAAGCGTTTTGAGATTGGAAAAGATACTGTTAAAAAGAGTAATATGTAATATATGGGCTATTTTTTTAAGTGTCCCATACACTTGGAAGACTTTTAAACAGTTTATGTATAGTGGGCATGATTATATTCAAACCTATCAGTATTTTAATAGTTTGTTGATCTTGTAACCAATTGTCTCTTTATTTTTATGTCTTTAAAAGGGCTAAACTCAATTATTAAATTGGCTCAGACAGAAAATCGAAGAGAATGCTCCGTTTTAACCGATATCAGCATCTGAAACAGATAACACAAAAATGTGTTTCTAGTATATATGTTAAAACAGATAAATGTACACCACTATTTCTTTCAAGAACCTTTGCACTCACAGAATTAAGGAAGTCATGGTGTTCAACCCACTCTCTTTTGGGAGACAAAAATATTATCCTAATGGGACCTCCTGGTGCTGGAAAAACAACAGTAGGCAAAATTATAGGGCAGAAACTAGGTCGTTGTGTCATAGATGTGGATGATGATATTCTTGAAAAAACTTGGAATATGAGTGTGTCTGAAAAATTACAGGATGTTGGCAATGAGCAATTTTTAGAAGAGGAAGGAAAAGCTGTGTTAAACTTCTCTGCATCTGGAAGTGTGATTTCCCTCACTGGGTCCAATCCCATGCATGATGCTAGCATGTGGCATCTAAAGAAAAATGGCATAATTGTATACCTGGATGTACCCCTAATGGATATAATTAGTCGTCTAAAATTAATGAAGATAAATAGAATTGTAGGTCAGAATTCTGGAACGTCTATGAAAGAGTTACTTAAGTTTAGGAAACAGTATTATAAGAAGTGGTATGATGCTCGAGTTCTTTGTGAAAGTGGGGCTTCCCCAGAGGTGATAGCTGACAAAGTGCTGAATGAAGTTAAAAGGTACCAAGATGTGGACTCAGAAACATTCATTTCAACAAGGCATGTTTATCCTAAAGACTGTGAACAGAAGCTTTCAACAAAATTCTTTAGCGAAGCTGTGATTGAGGGCTTAGCTTCTGATGGTGGACTGTTTGTTCCTGAGAAGGAGTTCCCAAAATTAAGCTGTGGGGAGTGGAAAAACCTAGTAGGAGCAACTTATGTAGAAAGAGCACAGATACTGTTGGAAAGGTGTATACATCCTGCAGACATACCTGCTGCCAGATTGGGAGAAATGATTGAAACTGCTTATGGGGAAAACTTTTCCTGCTCAAAAATTGCTCCTGTCAGGCACCTTTCAGGCAACCAGTTCATCCTGGAGTTGTTTCATGGGCCAACAGGATCATTTAAGGATTTATCTTTACAGCTTATGCCTCATATTTTTGCACACTGCATTCCACCAAGTTGCAATTATATGATACTTGTAGCTACTTCAGGAGACACAGGGAGTGCAGTCTTAAATGGTTTTAGTCGTCTTAGTAAGAATGAGAAGCAAAGAATAGCTGTGATCACATTTTTTCCTGAGAATGGAGTAAGTGATTTTCAGAAAGCACAAATAGTTGGCAGTCAGAGAGAAAATGCATGGGCAGTGGGTGTCAAGTCAGATTTTGATTTTTGCCAGACAGCTATAAAAAGAATTTTTAAAGATTCTGATTTCACTGGCTTTCTTACTGTGGAATATGGAACAATATTAAGTTCAGCTAATTCCATAAACTGGGGCCGACTGCTTCCTCAGGTAGTTTACCATGCTTCTGCCTATCTTGATCTCGTTAGCCAAGGATTTATTTCTTTTGGAAGCCCAGTAGATGTCTGTATTCCCACAGGAAACTTTGGAAACATATTAGCAGCAGTGTATGCCAAGATGATGGGAATCCCTATTCGAAAATTTATCTGTGCCTCCAATCAGAACCATGTTTTGACCGATTTTATAAAAACAGGACATTATGATCTAAGGGAAAGAAAATTAGCTCAAACTTTTTCACCATCAATAGATATTCTCAAATCCTCAAACCTGGAGCGACATTTACACTTGATGGCTAATAAAGATGGGCAGTTAATGACAAAATTATTTAATCAGTTAGAAAATCACCATCACTTCCAAATTGAAAAGATTCTAGTTGAGAAACTTCAGCAGGATTTTGTAGCTGACTGGTGCTCTGAAGGAGAGTGCCTAGCAGCTATTAATTCTACCTATAATGCTTCAGGATATATTTTGGATCCACACACTGCTGTTGCAAAAGTGGTTGCAGACAGAATGCAAGACAAAACTTGCCCAGTGATTGTCTCATCTACAGCTCATTACTCAAAGTTTGCACCTGCTATTATGCAGGCTTTAAAGATAAAAGAAATCAACCAAACTTCATCAAGTCAGCTTTATTTATTGGGTTCATACAATGCATTACCTCCACTACATGAAGCTTTACTAGAGAGAACAAAACAGCAAGAGAAGATGGAGTATCAGGTTTGTTCAGCTGATATAAATGCCCTGAAGAGTCATGTGGAAAAACTAATCCAAAATCAACTCATAGGAAGGTTTTCTGAATAGAATATTGTTTCCTGCTGATAAGTATGCAATAATAAATCTCAAAAGTTGATTTGGAGTACAACAGCATTTGTTTCTATGTAAATGTATATGTATATATGTGTATATATTTATCTGTTAATTTTTGGAACTTCAGTAGCCTAATTTCTAGGACAGATCATTATACCTACATATACCTCCTTCAATCCTTAATCTAGAAGTGACAAATGGTGGCAAAGTACATGGAACCTTCTGCTATCGTATGCTTTGCTTTGTGCTCTTGAGGGCTATGTCAGTTTCTGTTCCCTCATCTCCACTTTTTAAATGGACCAAAATATATTCAGTTTTGCAATTAAAAATATTTAAGCACAATTGTTAAGTACACTGCTTGTAACAATTTACTATTTCTCTTTTGGCTAGAAAGTTTTTATTGCTCAAAATAGCTAACTTGTTTGGAGGAATTAGTAAATTCATCTATAAAGGTTAAGGCCAGTATTTTAAATCATTTTCAAACTCAATTTTGAACTACAATTAATTGTGTGTTTCCTACAATTATCTAATTATATTAGATAAGTGCTCTGCCCTTCACTCCCCTTTGACTGTTTAACTATAAACAGTCAAAGGGGAGTGAAGGGCAGAAGGAGGATGAAATTTGAAAGCAAGATAGTATTTAAATCCAGGATGTAACAGTCAACAGAAGTACTTAGAAGTGGATATAGAAATAAAATTACCTATTTCAAGAGGTCAGTTCTCCAAAATTGTTAATAAAGGTATAGGTATTGTTATAGACAGCAGCTTTCCCATATTATTGGAATCCATTTCTATATAATTGATCTATTAACCCTTCAATAAAGTGTTTTGTTTTCTGTGTTTTTCTTGTTTTGTTGCAGCTACACAAAACACTAACACACATTTAATTTGCATTACTATGTAGTGACAATAGATTTTAACTAAGATTTATATTTGCAAATTTACTGGATATTTTATTTCTGAAATAAATATTGTCACTGAAAGGATCCATTTGTGTATGGGCTACTCTCAACCACAAGATGGCATGCCTAACATAATTTGTCTTTGCGATAACATTTCTGCCTCATTTTCTGGGAGAACCACCTCCATGAAGAAATGATATTTAAAAGTTGTAATGATGAAGAAGTTCACCAGGAGCAGTTTTTAGAAAGTGTTAAATTATGTTAACATCAGATCTCTGACTTTACTTCTAAAATGGAAGTTATAAAGCTAAAAATAGAAAACCAGCAAAATAATGGAAGTTTCAAAGTTCTGCACATATTCATGTTAGTGTTTCCCCCACCACCACTCCTTTTTTGTTGTTGTTTTTCTGGTGGTACTGAGAATTGAAACCCAGAACCTGGCACACACTAGGTAAGCACTCTACCACAGAGCTCTATCCCCAGCTTTTTTAGACAAGCTCTCACCAAGTTGCCAAGACCGACCTTACATTTGTGATCCTTCTACTTCAAACTTCTCAGTAGCTGGGATTTGCACCACCACTCCTATGTGTATTCATTACTTTATAATTTAAGGATATTTGTTTCAGTAGATGATATGTTTAGAATATGAATTTGAATGTTCACTGTGTGTGTGGGAATGCTCTATTTTTCTGGAAGTGGGAATAACAGTGAAAAAAGAAAAGCATGATTTTTGCTGTGAAGAACTGTAGTTAACAAGAGACCACAAACATGGAGTCGTGTGCGACACTAGACTTACTGCAAGATGATATCTGAATAAGTGAAAATTGAGTAATACTGTCGATTGTTAAAAAAATTTAAAGGAAAGGATTGTTAAGGAATAATCAGAAAAGGTTTCATGGAGGACATTCTGAGATGAGGCTTGAAATGGGAAGATTTTCTAGGTGAAGAAAGAGGGAAACATTCTAGACGAAGGCCATGTTAGCAGGGAAGGTAAAATGGTAAAGCCCACCAGCATTTATTTGTGGTTAGTTTGCGTTTTCACTCTTCAAAATGGTCATTTCATGTCTCCACTTTTTCTTGAAACTCTGTCCTTCCACTTTCAGCCAATAACCTTTCTTCATTTCAGAGGAAAAAGTTATCGTGCATAACATCTCTTAGCCTCCCCACATCAAGTGTATAAATCTGCTGTACTCATTAGCATCCTTTCCTCCTTCCCTTCAATGAATTTGGTAGCAATCCTCCTCCTTTTAAAGAGCAGTCTCTCAGATGTGCCTTGTAACTTGTTCCCTTCAACTCAGATTATTTGCTTCAGCAGTTATCTTCTCTTCAACTTCTCCCATCAAGTGGAACCTTCCTGTGGCTTTTAGATGCTCTCTGCATTAAGAGCAAAACTTCTCAACACCCACATTTCTTCCTTCTATTTTTCTTTATGCCTCAACTAAAATTAAGCTCTTCAAAGAGTTGTCTACATACAGGGTTTCCATTTTCTTCTTATTTCTTCCACAGTGCATAAAATGTGAACAGTTTAAAGATGAATAATAAATACCTAAGTACTCACCACCTCCTGAGCAATGAAGAATAGAACATCACTCAGACATTTGGTTCCTGCTGTGGTTTCTCTTTGATTACATTCACTTTCCTCCTCCAGAGTTAACCACTATCTAAATTGAATCATTCATTTTTTAAAAAGTAGTTTTATTTTGTTTTAGTTTTGACTCTGAATTTTATCTAAATGGAATCATACTGTATGCATGATTATGGAACCTTTATTTTTACTCAGAAATTTTCATTCGATAAGATGAATCAAGCCATGGTTCATTGATTTTTGATTTTAAATAATAATCTGTTGTGTGAATGTCACTACCTATTTCCCAGTTAGTGGGCATTTTGTCTAATTTGTATCTTTTAAAGATGAACTTTCGTAAAATTTGTGTTGAAGGTTAGTGAATATGGAATTTCAATCATTTGTAATTCTTTTAATAACAGGTAAAACTAGTTTTCAGATCTTGACATTATTAAAAATATGGGTTATTTATTAAATGAGTCATCAATTTTCAGTCTGGTTATAATTGTAACTTTTACTATCTTTGAAATTATTTTACAGTATCAAATGCAGTGAATTTGTAAGATTTTTGAGAAACATGAAAATTTTAATTACGTATTTTCGAAATCAAAATAGAGTTAAGACAATAAATTGTACAAGATTTCGGAGTTTAATTGCAATTCATTTTCAGAAATAATCATGGATGACATTGATTCAATCCATTAAATCATTTATAAACATTTTATAATTCAGACTACTTAATGTAAGTTTTAAAAAAGTAACTTTTCATGTGAACATGAAAATATTATATTGTTTTTGTCTCCATCCAGGAAAATAAATAAAATCTACATATGAAATAGTTATTTGTGTGGTCCCCTTCTGTGCGCTCCAACCACTAAAATCATTAGTTTTGTCTCTTTAAAACTTGAAAAACAAATAGATTCCTTCAAAAACAGACTTTTTCAACTCAAGGAAGCAAAGCCAAGAAAGTTGCCAATGTCATGGTTGAAGTCAAACCAAGCAATATTTTGATCCAAGTTCTTACATCAAAAGTTGGGATTGCTTCGTATAGAAGAATGCTTTATTTAAGTTAACTGTTTTTCCTTTTAAATTCAGAGCTGTGAGCGTCAGGTAAATTTAATTTACAAATATTTTAAATAATCCACAATGTATCATTTTTTTTCCTTTTTTCAAACTTTTTATTGTATTGAGAATTGAACCTAGGTATGCAATACCACTGAGCTACATCCCCAGCCTTTTTTAAAATTTTGAGACAGGGCCTCACCAAGTTCCCCAGATTGGCCTTGAACTTGTGACACTCCTGCCTCAGCCTCCTGAATTGCTGGTATTACAGGTGTGCACCACTTTGCCTGGCTCACAATGTATTATTATTTGGGGGGGGGGTGGTAATCGGGGGCTTAATCCAGGGCCACTCAACCACTGAGCCACATTCCCAGCCCAATTTTGTATTTTATTTAGCGACAGGGTCTCACTAAGTTGCTTAGCACCTTGATTTTGCTGAGGCTGGCTTTGAATTGGCAATCGTCCTGCCTCAGCCACTGGGATCACAGGCATGTGCCCTGTTGCCCAGCTTCAGAATGTATTATTTTTAATGAACAAATTGTATTTGGAGGATGATCCTAAAAATGAGTAATAAATACCATCTAATAGTAATGATTCAATACATTCTAATACTAAACTTAATGGTATCCTGTGAGATTTTTTTTTAAGCAAATGCTTTATTACCATATTTCAAAGTGGGCACTTTAAAGTAGATACTCCGAGCTCATGAGAGTTGCCAAAATTAGAATACAGTCTCTAGAAACCATATTGAACAATGACAAGAAGTAAAAATATTTTGAAAAACAAACTTTCTTCTTAGTAATCTCTAAGATATATGCTAATTTTAAATGACTAATGTAATTTCACACTAATAGAGGCCTACTTATATTCACGATGTTATTAAAATTTAGTTTATAACTATATGCCCACTCATAGAGATTTTTTGAAGCCATGTATTGAGAAACTCATGTGACTCCATTTCTGAGAAACCAGCCTCTACCTCAGAGCAAAGCCTGTCCAAGGAAGGGGGCATGACCCTTGTCCTTGGAAAAACCCACAGAGCACTCCTAGGCACATACTCACCCTGCTGAGTTGTTTATCTACAAATAACAGGAGAGGTCTGAGGCGCCAGGTGTCCCTGACTCGGTCAGGCTAGGTGAGGACCCATAGCAACCTCCTAGCAACTACCAATCAGCATGAGACAAGGAAAGTGCCTGGGATACCTGATTACCCAGTAGTTTATGGTGGTTGATAACATGTTGGGAAACCATGTAGTTTAGCATGTACACCCCTTGTGGCTTAAGCCAATCAGTTCAAACGAATCCCCCTCTTGTACTAACCAATCACCCTTAACCAACTTGTTCCCGCTAGTGAATGTGCTAATCATGTTTTAGAGTTGTTTTATGATTTTTCCGAGGTATGTGATGATTTGCTAAGAGATGCTATGATGTATGTGGGATCCCTGCCTTCCCCAAAAAGTGTGTAAAACTGCTGCAAACCCTGGGCTCGGGCTTTTCAGTGTCACCAGTTGCTGTGTGCATGGAGGGCCAAGCTAGCTTGCAATAAACACCTCTTTGCTGCTTACATTGATCTTGGTCTCTGGTGGTCTTTTGGGAGTCCCGAACTCCAGCATAACAGTATAAGAATAACTTCACAGCTTGCTTGGCAGCACATGTCTCAGGGTTGCAATCCATGCATATCAGTTTCTTTAAAACTAAAGAAAAAAATTTAAATGTTTTGTTTGTAGCACTCATTATCTCGTATTCTCATTGGATGGAAAGTACCTTTGAGGAAAGAAAAACTTTTTGTGTAAGATTTACCGTTCTTTGAGGAAAGAATCTGAATATTTTCAGTTAGTACCTAAGATAGTACCTGCTTTTTTGGTTAAATAAAATGGGGAATCATCTAGTTGTGTTACTAAAAATTCAGTCCTTAATCCTGATGCCAATTCAATAACAAGGACATGATTTTGAGAAAAAGGAAAAGGAAGTTTTATTGCTTTGCTAGCAGAGGAGAAACAAGAAACTCCTGTTCCAGAGGCTGTGATTCTGCCCATCAGGGGGAATAGGAGGCTTTTAAAGAGGTGATTGGAAGGCTCTACTCCTTGTTCTCTGTCTGGAATTGTGATTCACTGGTTAATTTAGGAGATAATCATTTCTGAGATCTTCTGGTGTGATCCCCAATTACTTTGTTCCTGTGATGGGTGTGTGCTCAAGGACAGATAATTCTGCCTAGGATGGAGAAGAAAAGTAATTCTGTTTCCCTGGAGACTAGTGAGGGGAAAGGGGAAGAGAAAGAAAAGTCCCTTTTAAAAATAAGTCACAGTGGCAGAGCAGCAAGACCTACATTCGAGCATAAAGTCAACCACAGTTAGAGTAGGACCTAAAATTAAGGTTTTATTTTTATTTTGGTTCAGAAAAAACAAAGATTATTTGTCAAGGACATCTTTTCTGCTTCATTGATCTCAAAATTGGATGTCTTTTATTTCTCTGATCTAATTTTAGTTAGTGCCAGACAGCATCTGTGAAAATAACACTGATTATAATTGTCAAATATTTTCCCAACATTGATAAATTTGATAACATTAAAAAGCAGTATTCACAGAATTAGGAATTATAGAAAGAAAGGGGCAAATAAGCTCTTCTTGGGCTAAGTAGTAGAGGTGGGTGTGGGGTGAGATGAGCTGGCAAGGGGGTCTTTGATCTCTATAAACTACATTGGTATCAGAACCGAAATGAGAGTTTTTGAGAAAGAAAAATTTATTTTTGAATTTTTACTGCAGGAAATAGTGTAGTGATTGCTAAATATTTATCAAAAGATTACATTGCAGACATTAATTTGGTCTTTTCTAGATAATTAATCTCCTGTACTTCAGCTTTTCTGTGTATACTAGATGAGTGATATTTATCATTTGCCCCATTCTGTGGAGAACAACGACTATTGATGTTGCCAAAACCTTGGTTCTTGTCCCCAATGCCAATCTAATAATGAGGACACGGTTTTGAGGAAAAGGAAAAAGGTTTATTGTTTGCTAGCAAAGGAGAAACATAGGGAACTCCTGTTCCAGAGGCTATGATTCTGCTTATCAACAGGAACAGGGGCTTTTAAAGAGATGATTCAAAGGCTACATTCCACATGTTCTCTGTTGAAGCTATAATTCACTTTTAATTTGGGAGAAAGTTATTTCTGAAATCTTCTGGTACCATCTCCAAAGTCTGGATTATTTCCTTCCTATGGTGGGCGTGTACTCAAGGAAAGATAAATGTGACTAAGATGGGGAAGAAAGATAATCCTGTTTCCCCTGAGATTGGGGAGGGGAAGAGATCATGGAGGAGTAGGGAGAGAGGAAAAAAAAATGTCTATTTTAAAAATAAGTTGCAGTGGCAGAGCAACAAGGGCTATATTCAAAGCATAAAGTGGACCACTCTTACATTGAGATCAATAAATATATAAACCCTCTTGGAAGTAATGTTGCTATATAAATTATTGCCATGTAAACTGAACTATTTTATAGTGAATTGGGAATTCATTCCTCAGTTGGTAATATATGCCCTTGATCAGAAATGTTATACTGCACCGGCTTGATGCAAATGGTGTTTGTTATGGTTTAGATGTGAGGTTTTCCCCAAAAGCTCCTGTGTTAGTGCAGGAATATTCAGCTCAACATCTTTGGAGAAAACATCTCACCATCATGTGCCCCAGATTCCAGAGATGGAGCTGTGGAAATGGCTGGATTTTTGGTGTCTTTGGCTCCATCCATTTTTTTTTTTTTTTTGCCCCTAGTCTTCCTTTTTGGAATGGGAATGTTTACTCTGTGCCATTGTATATTGGTTATATGTAACTTGCTTTTTTATTTTTTTATTTTTACAGGGTTCATAGCTAAGAGATTGCCTTGAGTTTCAAATAAGACTTTAGACTTGGACATTTGGGCCATGCTGAACTGTTAAGACTATGGGACTCTTGGAGATGGACTAAGTACATTTTTTCACTGTGAGATGGATCTGAGCTTTTGGGGGGCCAGATATGAGGAGTCTCCCCAAAACTTCTGTATTAATGCAGGAATATTCAGAAGAAAAATGATTGGACTAATCAGTCTGTTTTAGTTTGAATGGACTAACTGGGTGATAACTTTAGGCAGCTGGTTATGGCTGGAGGAGGTAGGTCACTGGGGGCATCCCTAGATGGGTTCATTTTCTTTGTGGCCCCTTCTCCTTTCTCTCTCTCTCTGTTTCCTGACCATTAAAATGGAACAGTACTTCTACACCATGCATTTCCACCATAATGTCTGGCCTTACCTAGGGTCCAAAGCAAGGGAATTGGGCCACCACAGACTAAAACTCTGAAACCATGAGTGAAAACAGACTTTTCCTCCTTTAAGTTGTTTTTGTGAGGTATTTTGGTCACAGCAATGCAAAACTGACTCATTGGCCTAATTCTTTCAGAAGGCAGATGGTTTATCCTGGGGAAGTAGATTTCAGAACATATAGTATGTCAGAATCAATTTGGGTGCTTATTAGAAATACTGATTCCCCAGGCTAATCATAAGAAGTTCTGGCTCATTAAGTCAGAAATGGGGCCTGGAAACTTGCATTTTTTAAAAAAATTATTATTAATTATGGACAAATACTCAGGTTTCATAACACGATATTTACCATTTTAGCCATTTTTAAGAATATAGTTCAGTAGTGTTAATTTTATTCCTGTTGCTGAGCAACCAAGTTCCATTTTGCTCTTCATCTTGCAAACCTGAAACTATACCCATTAAACAGCTCCCTATTTCCTGTCATTCTCAGCCCCAGACAGCCACATTCTACTTTCTGTACCTGTGAATCACAGTGTTTGCCTTTTTGTGACTGACTTTAACTTAGCATAATATCCTTCAAGTTCATGTATGTTGCACAAAATTTTGTTCATCTATCTATCTGTCTCTGGACATATGGATTGCCTCCTCACTTTGGCTTATTGTGAATAATACTGCAATGAACATAGGCACATATATACAAATACACCAATGCTTTCAAGATCGTGCTTTCAATGTTTTTTTGGATATATATATCCTGAAGTGGAGTTGCTGGATCATATCATTATTCTATCGAACAATGGTCACACTGTCATTTACACAGCAGCTATATCATGTATATTCCCAGTAGTGCAAATTTGTATTATTTTTAAGTTGTGTCTTAAAATACAAAGTTATACATACATCTAAAAAGTAGGTACTCCTTCCCATATCCACTCCACAGATGTAATGACTTCTAAATCAGCTGGTGCCTCTGGCATTTTTCCTCCATATTTCTGGATAATATGCTATACTGCTATTTTAAATTTTAGCTTTAGATATAAGCTATTGATATTCTATTGAAAGATTAACATTTAGTTCTACTCTACTGTCCTGTCCTCTCTCATTTTCTTATCTACAATCTTCCTAATAAAAGATATAATTTGGATTAGATTAAAATTAGTGTTTACATCATTAGAAATTATGAATATTACCCTCATTTGAATTATATAGAATATTATTTCATTTTGGAGTTAATAGTTATGCTATTTATTCCTTTTGTTTAGCAAATTTGTCTCAAACTTTTTGCACAATGTTAATAATTCTAATTTAATTAGGAAATCTAAACAATATTATTTTTTCATTGAAGATTTCCTTCTTGTAGCTTTCTATCCTATTTAAGGCAGACTATACCATATAAAACTTCTATGAACAGTGGAACTTAAAATGTATGGTCTGAATTAATTTATTTAATATTCATACTTGTGTATCTGTCTACCTATCTACTTATCTGATATAACTGTATATCAATATCTATACATAGGCATTTATATATATAAAGTAAACAAACAAGTCTTCATGTAAATATGCTAGAAAAAAAATAAGTAAATCCACATAAAGATTTAAGAATAAAGCAAAGTACCAGGTAACACGATTGAAGTGCATTTCTTCATCAATCACAATTGCAGATGGGCTGTGGATATAAAAAGTTAGGCACAAATCAAAGAAAGCCTTTTGTGACAATCAGTCAACTATATAGAATTTATAGAAAAGACTATATTTATTTTATTATTTGTTCATGTCACACTTTATTTTTAAAAAATATTTATATTTTAGATGTAGTTGGATACAATATCTTTATTTAATTTATGTATTTATATGTGGTGCTGAAGATCGAACCCAGGGCCTCACACATGCTAGATGAGTGCTCTATCGCTAAGCCACAACCCCAGCCCCTCATGTCACACTTTATTTGTATCAGTAAAACTGATAATAAACTATGTAAACCCACATACAGTCTTTTTTTCAAAAGAGCCACCAACTTCCACTGTACTAAATATATGTCAAGAACATACTATTTTCTTTCTAAAATCTGGAGATTTTTGAATTCCAAAATGCATTTACCCTATAGATTTAGGTAAGGGATTGTAAGCCTGTTCATTTTGGCATAATGTGGTAGAAAAAAATGTAGAATAAAATAACATTTCTACTGGGTAGAATGGCCTTATTAAAATAATTGAACTTTTCAATTTGGCAAAATTTAAGAAATTAATATTCTGAATTTTATAAGATTCAAGTCAAGTTACAGAAGTTTTCAGGAAATGATTTTATTTGCCCTTGGTATTACCTTTTCTCTGGAACTATCTTTGCAATGTGCTTGATATTTTAAATATAATTGATTGACATATATTTAAGCAACTTCCAAAATCAACATAGGTCATTATCAGAAAATTCACCATTTCTTGCAAAATCAACGTATGGGTAGAACACTTCTCTAGTAATGAGGGTTAATCCTGAAAGATCCTAATAGCTTTTTTTTTCATTGTTTTCTGTGCATATTCCAGAAAAAACTTCATTAGTTTAAGAGATAATCCTTTTTTTTCTTAAATATTATAGCCTGCTATGAAGAAACACAAACTTTTCTCTTGAGAAAAGTTGACTGTAACAATATTTTACTGGCAATAGAAAGAAGGAAAATATTAGTTTAAATCAGGTCAAGAGCATGAAATTCCTTCTACTGGCCAAAAGCTGTACCAAGATGAAATTTTATTTTAGGAAGAAAACAAAGTTCAAATTATCTTTGAAATGTGCATGTCATTCTTATCAAAGAGGGAAAAATTCCATAGAATCTTTATGATTTTGAAAATTTTAACATAGTTTACATAATTTTCCCAAGGCCTTAGAAAGGGCAGTAGTTCCAAGTGAGAAATTACATTTTGTTCTTGTACACAGAGTTGATCAGATTTAGAGATCCTATCTCCTTTTAGTCATGAGAGAATATTGTACAAACAAGAATATAAACTTACTGACTTATAGTGGTTGATATTTTTTGCCAAGTGACTATAGATTTCACCTTCTTCACCTAGGACTTTTTGTCCTTTATATAAAAATGTCTAAGAAATAGAACAAAGTCAGTTGTTTTCTGATAATTGCGAAGTCACACCAAACAGAGAAGGATTGATCTAGAAGATATGTCATTCACAATCGTCTGTACCTATCCCTTAATAGAGAACACCTCTTTAGTGAACAAAATATTCTTACTTGTTTGACTCAAGGTCATTCTTCTTTGGACAGTGCCAGTTACACACTGCTAAATCATGTTTCGGTTCATTATACTTCAGATCACACATACTTTGGTTGAAATTTTTCTGATATGTTACAAAACAAACAAACAAACAAACAAACAGAAATCATAGCTTTGGTCTTTGGGAAGCTTATGGAGAAGTCAGACAAGTAATTTTTATTACAATCCAGTGCATTGCATACTATAATCGGAACCAGACAGAAGCATGGCTGCCCAAAGAAAGCTAATTACAGATTTGGTTCCTTCCAAAGTGATGTTATTTAAATATTTGTTTGACTTTTCTTTGGGTGAGACCTCAGACCGCTGCCTCACACACACAGTGAAGAGAAGGATGGGCAAGATGTCTGCTGGTGGAGCACTCTAAGCAAACTTGTATAGGCCAACCAGCAAAACAAAAGTATGGAAAGTAATCAGACTCACCTCTTTTTTTTTAAAATATCTATTTTTTTTTTATCTGTGGATGGACACAATACCTTTATTTTATTTATTTATATGTGGTGCTGAGGATCAAACCCAGGGCCTCGCATGTACTAGGTGAGCGACCTACCGTTGAACCACAATCCCAGGCCCAAACTCACCTCTTTTGAAAGAAAGTTTAGAGTTCATATATTGCTATTCAAGAGTATTCCCAGGTCATCTTAGCCTTCTCATTCCTTGAAGTTTGATAGTGTAGCCCTCCCAACCACGTACAGTGTTGATAAAGAAGTTTTCTGTAGCTGCGATGTTCCTAATGGTGTTCAAGTCTGCTTGAAGACTGGTGCCCTGGATACTTGCTGGCTGACTCTTCCCTAATTCACTTTTGGCTATGAGGATCTTTTACACCGGAAGCTGTGGGATGGGAGCCAAGAAGAGAGACATAAAAATCAGGTCCAGGGATTAAAGAACGCATTCTGGAGGAAATGATCACATACATGGGAGTCAAAGTTTAAAGTTCAGGTGACATATGCAAATTACTGGCCAGAGGGTAAAATATGGCTTAGAGTATGGTACGCATTGTTCAGTTTGCCTGAAACAGAATTCTATAGAGTTGTGAAAATGTACCTAAGAAATCAGGCAGGATCCATGAGTTGACATCTTTCTAAAAGCCATAAAGTGTCACTGAAGAATTTTCTATAAAACATCACAATCCTCTTTATTTTATTCATTCATTCATGGGTACTAGGGATTGAACTCAGGGGCACTTGATCACTGAGCCACATCTGAGCCCTATTTTGTATTATATTTAGAGACAGGGTCTCACTGAGTTGCTTAGGATATTGCTAAATTGTTAAGGCTGGCTTTGAACTCATGATCCTCCTCTCTCAGCTTCCTAAACTTCTGGGATTATAGGCATCAGCCACCACACCTGACGATCCACTTTATATTAGAAAGATCATATTAGCAACTGGGTAGAGGTAGAGGAATTCGATTTTTGAGCCTGAGAGCATTAGGAGGCCAAAAGGAGTAAACAGTTTCAAGAAATATTTAGGAAGCAGTGTTATAAGATTTAGTGACAGATTTAGTGGCAGATGAAAAGGGCATCAAGAGAGATGCCATCCCGAAAAGTACCTGTGAATGGAGGGTCTCACCATTCACAAAGATGGAAAATATAGGAGGAGATGCAGATTTGGTGAGGAATGGAGTGGAGAGGAGATTTTGATTATTTTGTATGTCTAACTAATTGAACATTCAATTTGTATTTTTTCCATCAGATCTTAAAATAGATGGTTTTCAAAGCCTCTTTAAGGAAGAGAAAGAAAAATGACTCAATTACTAATGAAAACATCAGGGAATTTGGAGAATTTTTACCTCAGAAGAATTTCTATTTCTTCCTCTAACTTCTAAACCTGTTTGCTCTTCTTTCCTTTTGCCTTTCCTTATCACGTTTTACTAAAAGTGACTTCCTAAATCCCAGTATTTATATTTATATAAATTTTAATAATTCATTTATAATTCAGAATTTACTTCACATTATTGTTCCCTGAGGAACAACATAACTGTTCATTTCAGCCTTAGCATTTATGTGTGATTTCTAACCCTTCTATGGTTAACTTACTCAAAGCCTGGGTTTCTGTCTTAAAAATAGTTATTTTCACAATCTAATTATAAATTTATTTTAGAAGTTCAAATTTCTTGGTGCCTGCAACAGTGTCTGTATAGTAATGTCTAAAGGTAAATTCCAAGTTACTTGATTTTTGGTATATTTCATGCTGTTAAATGGCAGTAAAATAGATCCCACAATAGATCATTGAATTCCAAGCTTGATGGGTAGAATTTATAAAACTTTTAACTTCTGGGCATTTTCTAGAGTTCATAAAAGAATAGAATATTTCAAATTGTCTCTGGGTACCATTTTTCTTTAGTATATATTCCCAATTTGTAAAAAAAAAAATGTGTGTGTTGTTTTTGATAGGCTAAGATATCATATAAAATGATAATTTTGTTTTAAAAGATGCTGTTTACCTTTTTGATGGTTAGGAAAAATGAGAGAAGTCTGAAAATTGTCGAGAAAATTCTTGTACAGTTTATGCTCAAGTAACATGGAACTGTGTTAAGTTCTAGCTTTCCTATTGGTCTTCTAGAGCTGGCTGTGCCTATATATGTAATATGCATTTTTAACATTACATGAATTAGACATAAGATATTTTGTTAAATGCTAAGGGTCATCAAGAGTATAAAAACACTCATTACAGTGTCATTGAATACTTTTCTCATCTGTACAAATGTCTGTTTCTTAGTTTATAAACTTGATATATACCTGTTATAGTAATATAATAAAATAATGCATATGAGAAGATTTTGAAATATTATGGATACTATTATTGTCTTAAATTTTCTGAGAACTTACCTTAGGGTAGTAGTGATTTTTTTTGCACTAATAGCTTCCTTTTCTGGGGATGATTTTAATGTTACCAAGAACAATCCCTTCAACACCAAATAAGGAGGATTTCTGAAATGAACACCAAGAGAATTGGTAAATATTATTTTTACTGTACATTTTTATTTTAAATTATTTTTTATAGCTACTGAATGGTACCTATTTCTTATAATATCAACTATGCGGAATGACCTGGAATTGCTTTTTAGGACTAGGAATGGGAAAGATTCAATAGTTTTCAAAGGTAGTATGAGTTATTTAACCAGAATGTGTATATCGAGAATTGCTGAGATCACTTTGATAATTTATTTGCAAAACAGATTTCTCTGCAATGAGCTCAAAATTTTTATTGCCATGAGTTATGATAGTCATTTTAGCAGAACACTGCTTTAAAATCATTTACTCTGTTACTATAGATTTTCAAAAATATCTTTGAGAAATGAATTTCAAGTTACATTATAATTTTAAGTGCTAGAATCATAGAGTTTCAATTTTTTTCTTATATTAGTATCTCGGTGATAAAATCTGCAGAGGCAGAAGTTACTTCACTGCTTAAGGTATAGAAAATTGCAGAACATCACTTGCAATACATTGGACAGTCAAGGCGGGTAAACAAAGTCTGACAAAGGAGTGTGGCCTCAGGGAGGCATGATTCACTGGAACAATTTAAACACTCTACCATAGTTACATGGAATGATGATGATGATGATGATGATGATTTTTTTTTTTGTAGTGCTGGGGATTGAACCCAGGGCCTTGTGTATGTGAGGCAAGCACTCCCCAGCCTGGAATGATTTTTTCAAGAGGAATTCCTTTACATCATGAAGACATGGCTTCTTGGCCATAATTTGAGAATTTTAACACTAAAATGAAATAATGTTGAAAATAATTATGAACCTAATGGTAGTTTGACCATTTGATCTTTCTTCCTTAGACAAAGGTGGGATACTGTCTTTCTTACCACAGTAAAAACTTGATGTGCTTAAGTTCAGAAAATAGATAAACCCATGCCTTTTCATAAAAAATTTCAAATTTTAACAAGATTGTAGATATCTTACTGTGTCAAAAATATGAAAATGATTTTAAATGGCTTAATAGAAATTTATATGGATGTTCAATAATATATTTAATTCCTTCTGATAATATTTATTTATTTATAGTTTTTGCTATTTCAAAATAACACTATAATGAGCATCCTTTTGCATGTAGAATTACTCTTAGAAGTTGAATTCTAAGTAGTATAAATATTTGAAATTTTAAAAAAATTTGTCCTTTTTAGTTATACATGACAGTAGAGTGTATTTTGACATATTTTATATACATGGAGTGTAACTTCCCATTCTTGTGGTTGTACATGATGACGAATTACACTGGTCGTGTATCCATATGTGGACTTAGAAAAGTTATATCCCATTCATTCTACTGTCTTTCCCATTCTCCTCCCCTCTCTCTCCCTCCCATTCCGCCCTGTCCAATATGGTGAACCTCCACTCCTTCCCACCTAACCCGCACCTATTGTGAGTCAGTGTCCACATATCAGAGAGATACACATTTGATATTTTTGATGCTATCCAGAAAAGCAGCTGTTCCCGTCTTGTGGTTTCTGTGGCTTGAAGAGAAACTTCAGTCATTCACATAATTGTTTCCTTGTGTGTCTTCCCCCCTACCCCAGCTGTTTTCAGAGTTTATTTATGTATCTTTTATTTTCAGCAGTTGACTTATGGGTCTATCCATGGTTTTCTGTGAATTTACCCTGTTTGAAGTTTATTGTGCTTTTTGAATATGTAAATTTATGCCTTTTACCAAATTTTGATAATCTTTTGGCTAATAGATCAATATTTTTTCCTGTCCCAATTTCTTTCTCTTTTTAGAAGTTCAGTTATATATATATTAGACATTTTTGTGTTATTACATAGGTCCTGAAGTTTTGATGATTTTTTTTTTTGTGTGTGTGTGTGTGGTTGATGCTGTTTTTTTTTTCTTTTAAGTCTTCTTTTTCCCTGTTCTTCACACTCGATAATTTTGATTGATGACTATAAAGTTTATGGACTTCTTCCTGTTATCCCCATCCTTCTTAAGAGCCTACCCAGTGATTTTCGTATGTATTTTTCAGTCCTAAGCCTTCCACTTGTTTTTTTTCCTTGCTTTCTTTTTTTTTTTCCTCTGCAGAGATTTCCTCTATTTTGAGGGACATTCTACAAGGTACTAGTCTATACTATTCAAAAATGCCAAGGTCATGGCTGGGGACACATAGCTCAAGGGTAAAGCACTTGACTAACATGTGCAAGGCCTTGAGTTAAATTCCCAGCAACACACACACACACACACACACACACACACACACACACACACACAAATTAAATTAAAAGGCCAAAGTCATAAGAAACACAAATTATGGAACTATTCAAGATTAAAAGGGACAAAAGAAACATGACAATTAAAAAAAACATCTGTGATCTTGTATCAGAAATTATTTTTCTTTTTGTAGGTTGTTTGAAAAAATTTGAGTTACTGTAGGTTAAATAAGAATATTATATCAAGGTTAATTTTCTGAATTTTATAACTGTGATGTGGTCTTGTACGAGAAAGCCCTGGCTATTAGGAAACTCATATGAAGTGTCTCTCTCTCTCTCTCTCTCTCTCTCTCTCTCTCTCTCTCTCTCTCTATATATATATATATATATATATATATATATATATATATAATTTTTAATATCTTTATTTGTTTATATGTTGCTCTGAGGATCAAACTCAGTGCCTCATTTGTGCTAAGCAAGTGCTCTACCACTGAGCCACAACCCCAGCCCTATTTATATTATAGGAAAAAAAGTAAGTTGCATCATCTGCAACTTACTCTGAAATATTTCAGGAAATATTATTTTACACTGAGAAACGAAGCGAGAAAAATACAGAGAGAGAGAAAGAGAGAGAGAGAGATTGTGCGCTCTTAATTCTGAACCTATTAAGGACAATATTGGGACAATAAACAAAATTTGACAAGAGTGTTTAGATTAGACAATAGTAGCATATCAATGTTAGTTTCCTGAATTTGTGGTACCACAACAATTGAAAGTTATGGTACTGCTTTATCTGAGAGTAACATTGTTTCTTTGGTAATATTAAGGGGTAAAAAGGCACCAAATTAAAGTTTAAAAATTGGAGAAGAATAATCACTTATAATTCCACCACTTTAATGCAATTGCCATTACCATTTTTTTCTTTCTGTATATTTATTTTTTTATGTAAAAAAAGAAAGTGATTATCTGGGCATAGTGGCACACACCTGTAATCCCAGTGGCTTGGGAAGCTCAGACAGGAGGATTGATTCAAAACCAGCCTCAGCAATGGTGAGCACCTAAGCAACTCAGTGAGACCATATTTCTAAATAAAATACAAAATAGGGCTGGTAATGTGGTTCAGTGGTTGAGTGCCCCTGAGTTCATCCATAGTACCCTTCCCCAAAGTGATATTTTTAATTTTTGCCAACAATAAAAAATTTTAAAACTATGGAATTTCCCAAAGCTATTGAAATAAATAATAATAAAATTTAGTCAAATAACTTTAAAATAACATTAGTTATGAATGTTTTAATATTACTATATAACCTACCCTGATCTGAGATTTTATTTAAAGGGTAAGATTTCTATTTCTTGACATTTTATGGGAAACTAAGATATTATATTAACATAATAATTTAAAAATATAAGTTGCAGTAGTGAGGAAAATAATATGAGTTTTTCCTTAAAAAGAAACTCTCCAAAAAATATATAGCTGCAAATATTTATGGAATACAGTATATTACCATAAAGGCTACATAACTGATAGAATGCTAATCAGGTAACATTATTATATAAGTCAAACATTATTTCCAGAAATTTTAAGAATCAGTTTTGGTTTGATTTAGCATTGATTAAAATTAAAAGTTTTCTCATTATTCTTTCTGTCAACTGTAAAATAATTAAAAGAAAAAGTACTGCAAGAGGATGTAGAGCACTGCTTAGTGAATGCTATGGGAGACTTATTAATTAATATGATTCAGTTTGGCTATTTTTTCTTCTTCACAGATTAAAAAGAGATCTCTTTTGGTAGAATAATCAGAATTATATTAGAAACCATGTATTTGCAAAGTCACAGTCATCTATTAAAAGTTTGCATTCTATCAAAATCACAATTATACTCATGGATTTAAAAAAAAAGAATTCATGACTAATAATACCTTTCGGTTTTTGATGAGAGAATATGTCAGTCATTAGAACTATTGCCTCCATTTTCTCATGTGTATGGGAAGCTCTAATTCCATAATTTAACTTTTTCCTTTCATCTGGTAATCTCTATGATATAGTTTGGTTTATGAATCTCCCACAAAGGTCAAGGCATTAAGACTCAGTTTGAGACACCATGGCCTCGAGATCCAGAGGAGAGGCCTGCCCAGGCCCAGAGATATGCGGTAAGCCACCCTGCACTGGGGTTCCTTATTCACTAAAGCGTGGTTCCACAGCCCAACATCAGAGTACATAGGCTTGAGGCTGCCACTGCCACAAAACTGGGATATCACTGCTTGTATCAAGGGACAACAATAAGGACCTGGTAAGATATCATCAAGGTCCCTGTAGGCCTGGGTGCACCAAAGGTATTTCTACTAGGGGTGCTAACAGTTATCCTGTTGCTGAGACAACAGGGAGTCTTGCATGGGGTTGCCTATCTCTTGTTTCTCCTATTAACAGCCAACTTTTTATGATTACCCTCTCACTAGTCATATAATCTAATACCTCAGTATTCTCCCATGTACCTCATACACATCTCAGCCAACTCCCCATTCCCCCCTTCTACCATTAGAAACTGTAAACTATTACATGAACCTATTGACTATAAGGTAGAAGATAACCAAACTCATCATTTCTGATTATAGTGACAAAACTGTAAATGTAAAAATAGAAAATAACCAATATATGGCTGCACATTGAGTACATTGAGTGCTGTGATATTGATCTTTCCCTTAAAAGTGAGGTATTGATGACCTATAGGGACAGCAGAAGCTGTCATACCTCAGATCTACACTGCAAGAGAGAAAGACTCATAGGCATCATGAAAAAACAAGGGAGGAAAGTGCCCCAAACAAACCAAGATACTACAACAATAGAACCCATAGATATCAAAGTAGGTGAAATGTCAGAGAAGGAGTTCAGAATATACATAACTAAAATGATTTGGGAATTAAAGAATGACCTAAGTGAGCAAATACAGGCAAAATCGATCACTCCAACAAAGAGATAAGAGAGCAAATACAAGTTGCAAGAGATTACTTCAAGAAAGAGAGATACTGAAAACAAACAAACAAACAAACAAACAAATAGAAATCCTCAAAATGAAAGAAACAATAAGCCAGTTAAAAAACTCAATAGATAGCATCACCAATAGACTAGATCACTTGGAAGTCAGGACCTCCAACAATGAAGACAAAATATACAATCTTGAAAATAAAGTTGACCTCACAGTGAAGATAGTAAGAAACCATGAGCAGAATATCCAAGAATTATGGGAGACCATAAAAAGACCAAATTTAAAGATTTATTAGGATAGAGGAAGGTTCAGAGATTCAAACCAAAAGAATACACAATCTCTTCAATGCAGTAATAGCAGAAAATTTCCCAAGCATGAAGAGTGAACTAGAAAATCAAATACAAGAGGCCTATAGGACACCAAATGTATAAAATTACAACAGATCTACACCAAGATACATTATAATGAAAATGCCTAGCATACAGAATAAGGATAGAATTTTAAAGGCTGCAAGAGAGAAAAATCAGATTACCAATAAGGGAAGACCAATTCAGATCTCAACAGATTTTTCAACCCAGACTCTAAAAGCCAAGAGATCAAGAATCTTAAACCAGTAAAATTAAACTTCAAGTTTGATGATGAAATAAAAACCTTCCATGATAAACAAAAGCTAAAAGAAATTACAGAAAGAAAGCCTGCAATACAGAACATTCTTGGCAAAATATTTCATGAGGAAGAAACAAAAAACAACAATGAAAATCTGCAAATGGAAGAACTACAATAAAGGAAAAGCCAACCAGGAGAAACCAAGACAAACTAAATATCAAAAATAAACAAAAATGACCTATAATACAATTCATGTCTCTTTAACTCTTTTTGATAAATTTTTACACATAAAAAATTCAACTACATTATCATCTAATTTTTCAGGTTTTTGTTTATTTTATATTTTTTGTTTTCCATTTCTCTTCACAAAGTTATACAAATATATCCTTTAGAAGTTTTAGCATTTTATGTTATATTTTAATATACAAATAATCTGGTATGTGTAGATACATTGCCTGTGATATGAGATGAGGTATACTTTATTCTCTTATAATTTAAAATCCATTATTCAAGATTCAAGGGTGAAAAAGTTCAATAGAGTAAAAATTGTTTAATAAGGTATTTAGAATCCAGCTCACAGTCTAATAGAGTCTTATAGGGAGGAATAAAACACCTTGCTCTACTCTTGTATATTCTAAGTTCATCTCTTTGGTGTCCCTTTCTGATGGAACTCAACAAGAAACCACATAACAAGGGGACTTATCATGCAGCCTACAGCATATGTCTCACCAAAAGGTGAAAGATGGAGAAAGGAGCCAATATGGCAGCCATTGGTTACATGAGGCTATAGAGTATTTGAAATGTGTCTACTCTGAATTGAGGTGTGCTATGTGTTAAATAGACATTCAATTCCAAAGAATTACTAGGACAAAGAAAATGAACATGAAATATATTACTAACAATTATTTTCTTTGCAAATTATGTTGACAATCCATTGGGTTAAATGAAAATATATTAGAATCAATTTCTCTATTTGTTTTAAAAAAAGAAGTAAAGGAGAACAAAGTAACATTCTGTATCTTGATGGTAGTACTATATGTGTGTGTGTGTGTGTGTATATATATATATATATATATATATATATATATACATTGTCATTTTTTATATTTGTGTTATCAAAATTCATATAACTATAAAACTAAATGTGGTAAATTGTACCATATATAAATTATATTTCAACAAACATGACTTTAAAAAGAGATCTAGTTCATGAAGTGTTTTCAATAGTATTGGGCACATACTAACCACCTGATAAATAATGGCTATTATTATGATTCATTAAAACAAAAAGCTGTTTCAGAGTGAGGGAGGGAGGGGGAGCATGGGAGGAATAGACAAACTCTAGATAAGGCAAAGGGGTGGGAGGGGAAGTGAGGAGGTATGGGGTTAGAAATGATGGTGAAAGGAGATGGACATTATTATCCAAAGTACATGTATGGGGCCTGGGGATGTGGCTCAAGCGGTAGCGCGCTCGCCTGGCATGCGTGCGGCCCGGGTCAGCATCACATACCAACAAAGATGTTGTGTCCTTTGAGAACTAAAAATAAATAAATAAATATTAAAAAAAAATTCTCCCTCTCTCTCTCCTCTCTCACTCTCTCTTTAAAAAAAAAAAAGTACATGTATGAAGACACGAATGGTATGAATATACTTTGTATACAACCAGAGATGAAAAATTATGCTCTCTCTATATAATATGAATTGTAATGCATTCTGTTGTCATACATAACAAATCAGAATTTAAAAAAATTACTTTTGAACAACAACAACAACAACAAAAAGACTTGGTTTGAAGGTGGTACTACTGGGAGGAGGTGGAACCTTCCAGAAGTGGAGCCTACTGGAAGGTCTTTAGGTCATTGGTGGTGTGTCCTTGATAGGGATTGTGGGCCTGGCCCTGCCTCTTCCTCTACTTTGCTTTGTGACCATGAATTGAGCAGTTTTGTTCCACCACACACTCCCACCACAAGGTGGTATCTTGTCACAGGCCCAAAACAATGAGGTCAGCTGGTCACACACTGAAACCTCCTAAACTGTGAGCCCAAATATCCCTTTCTTTTGTAAGTTAGTTATCTGAGGTATTTTATTTTCATAGTAAAACAACAAACTGTATGATATACTTGAGATATGATAATTTTTTTCTTATGTACTTTATAGAAGCAACATTGAAGCTATATCATCTACATCTAAATCCTGGCTCTAACACCAGCTTTGGGACTTAAACTCTGTGTGCCTTGATTTCTTCATTTAGAAAATGCACAAATGAAAATAATTGTCTTATTGGGTTGTGAGGATGACATGAGATAGTAAATAGAAAGCAAAATAATCCTTTGATCTCTGAACAAACATGGATGGCTCTTTCATGGGATGAGTTTAAAATAATCTTGTTCCATAAAACATTAAAATTTCATTATACCTTTCCATGAACAGATTGATTTTTTCTTCTTTAACTGAACTCTATTCTGTTGTATCCCAAATAGTTCATTTATTAAAGTGCTCAAAGACTCTGTTAAAAGGTTTCTGTCCTTGGATATAAGTCCTATATGTTATTTTCCATCTCCTAGAAATTCAAGACATTAGTAGAAAATTTCTTTCTTTCTTTTTTTTAGAGTGGGAAAAGTGAGAATTTGCCATTTGCAAGCTAATTTGTGGTTTGAGACAAACTAGTAGACTCTTAACATTGCTTTTCACAAATAAAATTATATTTTTGGCAACAGGACTTGGGGTGATCCACTGAATCTGCAAACAGTTTAAGGACTCTCTATCCAAATTCTTAAAGCTTGGAGAACCGAAAAACCCATTTTTTATTTTCTAAATTTAATCCAATGTAAACAGAAACTTTCAAGGTTTGTTCACAGATGCTAATTACTCTCTTCAATTTTTCCATGATGAGGCTATTATTGGATGTCAGCAGTAGGATTAAACCTCAGGAGCATGTGAGGCCACTGGAAAATGCTCCATTGTCTCTCATTCTTTCTGGGTCACTCAGTTCTTGATTATCCAGACTAATTGTGGGCAGGGAAAGCATGAATAATTGAATTTTACAGACAAACTCTTGTATCTTATTTTGGCTGAAGACCTCACTCTTCCTAACAGTTTTTTTTTTTGTTTCCCCCAGAAGAGCTAAAAAGTAAAGCAGAATTATCATTTTTCTAACCTCACTCTGTTTCCTCTGTCCTTTCAAAGAAGTATTGACAAATTATAAGACATGGCCTTCCCAAGTTCCCTGTTTCCTCTGCCATAAGAAGCAGTATCAACCATGGGGGAAAAAATATCAGGGGTTTAGGTAATAATTCCCTGAATAATGTAAACAGGTCTGTTCTAGAACTTTCTGGTTATAAGAAGGAAGACAGATCTTGAGCTCCAGTTTGGCTTCTGGCTTTTCCTTTTCTTGATCACTTTCCTACAGCCTTAAAGACTATTCCCTGCTTTGTCCCATGATATGATTTTTTTTTTTGCACCTCAGAAGTACCAATGGAAATAAATCTTTAACAGATGGACTCAGCAGTTTTTGTAACACACACATAGCACAAAAGGAAAGCATATAAAATGGGGTTGGTTAGACCTTATTTTAATTTGTTTTACTTTCCACTAAATATTTTTCTGGCCATAATTTCTTTGTTGCAGTTTTGTCTTTCATCTCCATGATCCCTTCAATACAGTTTCTGAAACATTCTTTGAGGTCAAGACCCTGTACCTCCTTTACCCCAAACTCTACACCACAAAGAAAATGGTATCATACTGGTAGCACAAATGGCTTCCCCACAGGTCTTCTGGAGATCTTCCGTGGGAGCAGTTAGGAAAGTCCCACATCTGCATCTGGTTCTCTCACAAAACCACAGGTCATGGGGTGGAAGTAAGCCAAGGAGGATTAGCAAGAAGAGGAAGAAAGGAAAGAGTTGAGATACAGAGGACTTTCGGTTGACAAGTGGGAAAATAAACACCTAAGGTACAAATGTCAGCCTCAAGTTATAGGGACAGCCCAAAGAAGTACCTTAGAGGACCAGCACTGGGAGTCTATCTCCACACTGCCTGGAGATGATATCTAAATTCAAGTTCAGGATGTTCACAAATATAAAAAGCATATCTAAGTCTTATCAGTTTCTGAAAGCAAAACTGGGTTTGGAATCTGAGCATTCCAAGGCAAGCAGGGACAAGAAGATCAGCAGGTCCAGGACTCTATGAGGAAGAACAATTAAGCAGAAAGAAAAGAACAAGCCCAGGCCCCACTCAGGGAATTCGCACCAAGTAGAAGATGCTGATGAGAAGCAGAGTCCTGCACAGGCAATGGTCCAAACCAACAGCCAAAGCAAATTAGATTCCACTCATGAGCCAAGGTCTCAGATAGCTGTTCTCAGCCCTGATTTTATGGCTGGTGGAGGGGTGTGATCAGGCTAGGGTTTCACAACATGCCGGGAATCAAGGAGAGCAGGGGTTTTTCCAAAGCCATTCTTAGATGTTGCAGGCTTTTGTGGTAGAGGTTTTTTTGTAATGTCCTCACCCCAGTGATTTGGGATAAAGGTAAAACTTTATTTTTTTTTCTTAAAGGCAGATACATATCAACTTGGAAATGTCTAGTGTTTGGTAGAAAAAGATGAAATGGAAACAGAAATGAGAAGAGAGGAGGAAGAAGACATTCAGTGCCTTCTAGGAGGCTATACATATAGAATAGTGATTAAGAATGCTGGTTTTATTAACAATGTCTTTATTTAAATGTCATTTCTTCCATTTACTAGCTGAACGACTGGGGCAAGTTACCAAATCTTTTTATGTCTCACCTGTAAAATGAAGATAATGAGATAATGAAAGTATCCTTCTTCAAAAGGCTATTGGAGCTGGGTGTGGTGGCGCATGCCTGTAATCCCAGCAGGTTGGGAGGCTGAGGCAGAATGATTGCAAGTTCAAAGCTGGTCTCAGCAATTTAGCGAGGCTCTGAGCAACTTGGCAAGACCCTGTCTCAAAATTAAAAATAAACTGGGCGTGGTGGTGCATGCCTGTAATCCCAGTGTCTCCAGAGGCTGAGACGAGAGGATCACAGTTCAAAGTCAGCCTCAGCAAAAGCAAGGTGCTAAGCAATTCAGTGAGACCCTATCTCTAAATAAATTACAAAAATAGGGCTGGGGATGTAGCTCAGTGGTTAAGTGCTCCTGGGATTAATTCGTGGTACCAAAATAAATAAATAAAATTTAAAAAAGTTATTAGAAGGATTTACTCTAAATTGCTTAGAAGAGGTGTCTTGCACAAAATAGTTACTCCCTACATTCTAGTTGTTATTTTGTTCTTGAGGAGAATATTCTTGTAGGTAGTTATTTATCAACATCAGTTATTGATCCACTTTTTTTTAGGTGCTGGGAAAACTATGGTAAACAAAATACACATAGGAAGTAATAACTAAACAGAATTTAGGAATTTAGAAAGGGTCTGTAAATCAAAATTCTTGGAAGGCAAAAAATGCCATTGAATGACATGAGATGACAGGAAATAATCATCCTACTAGTTAAGTTGTGGAAATAGAGTGACAGTCTCTTGGAGAGACCAATAGGAGAAACCATGTGATCATGAGGACCATATTATTGCAATGACAAGGAGCAAGTGGTGACAGGAATGTACATAGGAGACACTGAGACCTAGGATTACATACTTAGGTTTATGAAGAGTGTCTTAAAATGATGTAATGGAGTCAAAAAGAACAAAGGGACTTTGTAAAAACTAACACTCCCTCTGAGAATTGGGCAAAGTATTAAAAATCTGTTTGACTGGAGAGCTATCATGACAGGGAGGATTTCCTGGGCCAAAATCCAAGAAAGAAGGGACCTCAGAGAGATGAAATCATTGGTATCATTGTTACCCCTCAAGGCTTTCTGATTGTGGAAGCCAGAGCTGAGAGAGCAAAGCTTTGGACTGTTTTGTGGAATGAAGGAACAAAAATTGGGAAAACAAATCTGTGGGGTGAAGTTTAGAGACCCAAGGAAGAGAATCCCTGGAAGTACTCTAGGTTTTCATTTGAGACACTCAGTGTAGGTTTTGCTGTCCATAGGCCTTACTTCTTCCATAGAAATTTCAGGGTATATTTGTTAATTCCTTTTAAAAAAAATCTAGTCAGAATTTTGATTTTGTTAAATAAATTAATTTGGGGGAGTTGACTTCTTTATAATAATAAGTTACCCTTTCCAAGGACATAGAATGCATCTCTATTTATTCAGATCACCTTGGATATCTTATTTGAATTTTACACATTTCTCCTTAGACATGTGTTGGTTGGCTTTTCATTACTGTAACAAAATACTTGAGATAATCAACTTAAAAAGAGAAAAGATGATTAATGCATTGATATCATGAACTACAAGGAAGTGAAAGCAGATGCACACCCACACAGTGAGCATATATGTGTGCTAGGGAATAAGGAACAGATATAGAGTAGATTTAGAATGCTCTCATTTGTAATTCTTTCCCTAGTAATAGTAAGAAAAAAGAGACACTAAATAAAGAATAAAGATCACAAGTGAAGTCAAATTGTCAAATGTTATATATTTCTTACTTAAGTTTTGAAAGGCTGAAGGGTATTTTATGATGGTGGGCTGTCATTAAAATTGGCATAAATGTCATCTTTGCACTGGTGAATTTGGTATAGTAAATTTCTTTGTAATTCAAAGTTCACACTTGCTTTTAACTGATGATTTACCTTCCTGCATATGCTTTATAGGCACCAACTTTGAAAATCAGACATTTTATTTATCTATAGAATTTACAAGTTTCGACACTTAAAAACAGTGACACAAATGCTATATAAACAAAAGTATAAAGCTAAGTGTAATTGTAAATCTTGCCCAAAAAACAAATGATCTCAGGGCTTCATAGTTTTATTTCAGCTCCTGAAATATGCTACTCCTTCTGCTTCTGGTTTCTTAATAAATATTTCCACGATTTGAGATAAAATTTGAGATGCAAATTTCCAGGGAGAATCACTAAAAGATACTCATATTCCCACAAAACTATGTTTGGTGAAGGTTCAGGAGAGAGGTCACCAAGCTACTGAAGCAAACAGGGCAGAAGCAGGAGTCTACAGAGGCCTCAGACAAATCTGGTTTCACCAGTTGGCCATTCTCCTTAAGGCCTCTTTCCTGATCTCTGAAATGATTCTATTTCATTGTTAGGACACCTAGTGGCTTGTAGCCATATCTGCATTCACAAGATATATATTTATAAAATAGTGCTGGTTTTGATTTTTCAAAATGGGAAAAATTTTACATTGGCTACAAAATCCCAACTTTAGTCCTAGAGAACAGATCAGAAAGGCAGCCATAATTTAATATAAATGTGAAAGCTATATTCCTGATCATTCTTGGGTATGATGTGCAAAGAAGATGGATAGGCAAGATCTCTTATGGTAGACTATAATAAAATGGAAGAATATGATAAAATGTAAGAAACGGTTACCTTAGTTTAACAGTTTGATAAGAAAAAGCAAACAAAAAGTGTTCCTAAACCAAGCCATCTCCACTTGGAAAGTAGAGACAAATATGCTAAAAATTTAATTTTACAGATCTTGATAGGAGGTGGCCTCATTTGGGCCTTCCATGTCTTTTTATATGAATTGAAGATTTTTACCCATTATGACAAGACATACAATGTTGACTGAACATTTCTAAGTTCTCAGTTAATACTTACCTAGTGAATACATCTATGTCAGTCTTGTGTTTAATAAAGTAATGGAGAAAATAAAATGTAAGAAATCTAATTTTCAATCAGGCACCAATTATCTTCTTAAAAGCTTTGCTATAAATTGAAAAATTACAATTGTGTATACTTATGGGGGACAAAGTAATACTGTGATATATGTATATGATGTGGAATGATTAAGTCAAGCTAATTCACATATCACATATCCATCACCTCAAATACTTATTGTTTGTGTGTGTGGGGGGGTAAGGACATTTGAAAGGTACTTTCTTAGCAATTTTGAAATATGCTATACATTGTTAATTGTAGTTGTGCTGCTGTGTAATAGATATCAAAAAATGGATTCCTCCTGTCTAAGTGAAATTTTACCCTTCCACCAAGGTGTCCCCTTTTTCCCTCTTCCCCAGCCTCTGGTAGGTACTCTTCTACTCTCTGCTTCTATGAGCTTGTTAGATTCCATATGTAAGTGAAATAATGTAGTATTTGTCTCTCTGTAGGCACCAATTTTCATACTTCTTCCACTATTAACAAGGTAGATAAAACAGCTCAATGGAATATCAACAATGTCACCTTATTTTGTTACTGTGCCATAATTTATACAATCAATTTTTTATTTTTGGTCATTTAAGTAGTTTAAAAATACATATGTATATATAAAATACATAGAATAATATGTATATGTATATATATAAAATATATATGCACATATATAAGTATATATATATATATGTGTACTGAGGATTGAACTCAGGGGTGCTTAACCACTGAGCCACATTCTCAGCCCTCTTTTTGTATTTTACTTAAAGACAAAGTCATCTCAAGTAGCTTAGGGCCTTACTAAGTTGCTGAGCTGGCTTTGAACTCATGATCCTTCTGCCTCAGCCTCCCCAATTGCTGGGATTAAAAGCGGGCGCCAGCTCACCTGGAAATTTAAAATATTTTGACTGATGCAAATAACCCTTCAGTGAGCCTCCTTGCACATAAACCTTTATACACAACACAGATTTTAAAAATTATAAGGAAATAGTTAAGACACGCAAAAAAAGCATAAATCATACTAAAAATACTTGTGAACTCACTGCCTACCTTAAGAAATTAAACTTTACCAATACAGTTGGAGACCGCATGCATCCTTCTTGATCTCTCATCTCCTTTCTTATTCCAGCTGTAATCTTTTCCTGAGATCAGGGTTTGTCATTTGACTCTTTTTTCCCTTTGCTACGTGGTGTGCAGTTCTAAGCTTTATATGTAGTGACCATTTAATATAACTTTTTCAGTTTACAAATAGAATGCATGCTCATTGTTGGAGGGTTGGTAATAATTGTTTTAAACTGAAGGGTGTTTTTATATTTGCAAAGTACTTTCTTTTTTTTTTTTCACCTCATTTAGTCACATAGCTTCCCTTTCCCCATTTTAGAGATGAGGAACAGAGGTGCTGAGAGATGAGTAAAGATCTTCCTGTCTCCTGGCTAGCAAGGACAGGAACCAGAGCTCACATCTGGATCCTTTGATTCCAAGTTCTGTGGTCTTTCTGTTAATATACCCTGCTGTGGTGCCACCATTCTCCCTTATAAAAATCCCCAGTCAATGACAGCTCTTGTTTCTCACTCCTCTCCTTGCCCCCATGGACTTCTTTTTCAATTTAAATGCCAAATTTCGTGTTTATTTTGTATAGATTTTGGTTGTGTTTCAAAGTTGTATAGGGAGAAGAAATACAATGTAGTTTATTAGATGCCCATCGCAAAAGGGTGGTTGTGTTTTTTAGCCTTCAGGGTTATTACCCGCCTCCCTTTCTTGTCAAGCTTAACCCAATGCTCTCTGAGAGATCTGTGCATCAATATTGTGCTTGAACCACTCCCATCCCATATAGTATGACCTCTGTCCATAGGAATGACATTGCATTCAGGAAGCAAATAAATTGGCAAAAAAGGGACTTTTCTTAAGATGATTCTCTAGATTTGAACTCTGTTGGAATGACATCAATTTAACAAACATAGGAGTCTACAGGGAAAAAAATTTCTTTTTAAATTTGGTACTCTATATTTCTTTTTGAGTGGCTGATTAAAGAACACGAGGGAGCTCTTTTTTTTTTTGTATCCTCAGTTGCTCTCCCTTTCCCTTTCATTGAAATTGTCTCAAAATATTATGATTCATCTGTCTATTCCTGCAGTGTCATCCACCATCTAAATTTTCATAGGGGAATTCAAGCCACCAACTGAAGCAACTCTGGCATTTCAGGTGTGAAGGAGACTCTGACGTTCTCATGGGACAGTTGTTTTCTCCTGGTGTCAGTTGCATTATATTGCTTATACATATATGTTGGTGAGGAAGATGCATCATGATCATTTCATCATCATTATCACAATAAGGGTCATGTAGGGTATCAATATAACCCTGGCACCATCTTTAGACTCCTTCAACATAAATACTATTATTTCCACTTTACAACCAAGGAGATTAAGGCTTAGCAAGGTGAGTTGCAGGGCCTGAGTTCACCTTGATAATGAGAGACAGAATCAGAATTTGAATCCAGGTCTGTTGGAAATCAAAGTCTGTATTTGGCAAAGAGGAGTGCATTTGTGAATCGGGTATGTGCCATGGACCACAGGCCATTCAGAGATGACAATATCTGCCTAATAATCCAGGAGGACCCAGTTCAAAGAGAAGGAAAAAGAAACACAAGAAAACTTCCAGTGCAGTGTAAGTTATGTTGACCAAGGGGCTAGCAACAGGTCATGTGACCTGGGGCAAGATGAATTCAGATTTTGGGGGAAACCAGGGATTTAAGAGGGCCTTGAAAAGATAGACTTCATCAGCTATGTTATGGATTAGTTTCATAAAGAGAACATAAAATTTAAATCTTAGGCTAGAAAGGTGAAGTTGGTTTTTACATCATTGTTAAGTAGGTAAGAAGATCTGGTGATTTGTCTGAGGGGTGTTGTTTAGAGGGAGAAATACCAGGTAAGCCAGAGGTCACTTTGTGGAAGGACTGGAATTCTGACAAAGGGCTGTAAGACTTAGTGAAATGTTAGTGCAGATGGACTTTGAGGAAGTGACTTGTGTCCCAAGTGGCTAGTGGCCCTTGTGTCAGTATAGAGGTATTTGGGATGTCAGTATAGAGGTGGAATGTCAGTATAGAGGTATTTGTTCTGTGTATTAATGGCACAGTGACAAACTCTGTCACCTTAAAAATCAGGTCCAGGACCTGCTCTTACTGAAGCAAGGCATCTGCAGCAATGATGGTTGCCAAGAATGGCCACTATGGAAATAATCCAGGTAAGTCCTGCAGTCAACCTATATGGGGCACCTGAAGATGAATATTCAACACCTGGAGTGGGCTTGGTCTCATTCTCTCCAAATCAAGTTCACTGTCAAGGAGCACTTTTCCTGAATAAAACTTTACAATGAGCCTGGGGGAGGGGTATAAAAAATTTTTAAAAGGAGCACTTTTCCAAACTTAAGAAGACACACTTTACTTGGAAATAAATTTTCCCAAAAGCTTAAGTATATAATTAATAGTACTTGATAAAAAAGTAAAAGACAAAATGAGATATATAATACAATATTTACATAAACTTAAAATCTATTTATCCAAAGCAATGCATGCTTTCACAAGATCATGTACATCCACAAAGAGACAGACTAAACTCACCAGAATGGCTGCTTGGGAAGGGGAGGGAAGTGGGAGCAGAGTGGTGGCTTTTCAGAAGTTTTGAAAAAACAGTTTCAAACCTTGCAAAGTTCAGAGCTAATACTCTGTCAGCAACAGATAAATAAGTAGTTCAACCCTCTGTACCTATGATCCAAATTACTGTTTGGGCATGCACACACACACACACACACACACACACACACACACACAATGCACTTACATACAATGCCCTTAAATTGCTTTTCAGTTCTTGCCTCCAAGCTCTGAGGAGATTAAGGATACCAGCTTTATCTTGGTGGCCCATTCTGGAAACAATAAAGTGAGCAAATACATTGGCTATATAATGATTCTGGACTTCTAGATTCTGGGAAAATCAATATCAGGATGCTGCTACTAAATTTATTATATCAAAATTAAAACTCTTATGTATTCCATTCGTGGGACAATGAAATGGTCTTAACTTTTAGAAGTCAAGCACACACAGACAAGATCGGTGCGTTCAGGGTGGTATGGCTGTAGCCACAGAGAAAAGCCACTACCTCAGGACAGTGCTGGTGGATATTTTCAGTGTCTCTTCTCTTCCCATCCTGACATGCATTCTTGTCCAGGATATACCCTGCACATGTCTTTGAGTGACCCTGCCCACTGAATCCTGGAGAATGTGAAGTTAGGCATTTATTTCAAATCAGCAGAAATAGTGATGCAAACATTTCCTCCTGGCATATACACATGCACACACATATAGGGCTGCAGATATAGCTCAGTGATAGAGCTTTTGCCTAGCATGCACAAGGCCAGGGGTTCAATTCCCAGAATGGCAAAAGGAAAAAAAATCTCTCTCTCTCTCTCTCTCTCTCTCTCTCTCTCTCTCTCTCTCTCACACACACACACACACACACACACACACACACACACACACACCATGCTAAAACAGAGCCTGTCTCTTTCCAGCCTGAAGTTAGAGCCACAAATCTCTCTTGCATTATGTGAGCTCAGTAATGCCAAGCCCCAAGAGTAGGCCTGGCAGGAAGCCGGAAATCCTCTGATGCATGCCACTTGGGTTGGAGTAGTTCACACCCAGGACCAAGAGTTTATCTACTTCTTTCTCATTCAGAAATACAGAAATACTTTATGGTTATTTTCACCTTTCTCTCCTCCTCTTGTCTTCTATTGTTCAATTTTAAATAAAGCAGGGATTGGCTCTTACCTTTGGCCCAACTCTATGCTGATTAGAAATGAGAGAGCTGATTCATGACTTAGAAGGTAGCCAGCAGGAAAGAGGACCAAGGATCGAAGGTCAATGGAGACCTGGAGGGACCATCAGGAGACTCATATACAAACCAAATGCTTTAGCAGGCCAAGCAGGGCTCACTTCTCTCCCCACCAGTCCCTGCTTCAGATTTTGGCGTTCCCCTTTTTGTCTTAAATTTATATTTACAAGGACACTTGATTGCTATTCACTTTGTCCTGCTTTCTCAGTATAGTTTTATAAGAAAAATTTACATCGCAGAATAACCAGCATTCCTGGCAGCTCTCCACCCCTTCATGAGGGAGAGACTTGTCTGTTTCCTTCTCTGTTGTATCTCCAGGGCCTTAGACCAGAGTCTGGAGCACATGCTACCAGGAACAATAAATGCCAAGAAAAACTGGTTGCATGAGACTACAGTCTAGTGGGTAATAGGAGGATATACTAGCCAGTGTGGACATAAGAACAGGACTGAAAAAAATCCCGGATGAACTGGACCTGTTTCACCACTTTGCCTAGAGCAGCCTTGTGTGAGTTTTGTAGGGCGGGAAGTGATAAAGCCCTGTTATCAATACCTGCTTGTCCTAGGTGAGTGGGTGTCTAATATATGCAAGGCTTTCATCTGCCTGGGCTTTTCTCCTTCCTGAAGGCGGGGTGCCTGGGAAGCTTGCACAGCAAACCTGTCTGCACAAGGAAGCCAAGGTAATAGGATGCTATGGAGTTTAATCCTACCAGGAGAGAACCTAAAGGTGACTCAGAGTCTAAAAATGTTTTGTGCAAACAGAACGGGTGCCAGTCTCCTGGGTAATTTGGCTGGGCTGGAACAGGCTCCAGTTGAGGAATGCAGGTCTCCATTCTCATAATACAGCTCCACCAAGGAGCCAAAGAATACCTCAAGTAGAAATCAGTCCAGACTGCTTTAACTTCTCAAATAGATCATGAGCAGAAAACACACTTCTCATTCTCAACAAGTAAAGCCTAGTGAGAAAAATTAATACTCAAAAGCCTTAGTCACAGATGAATGGAAAAAAGTCCATTACCCACCTCTCCACATATTTTTCATGTATGCACACACACTGCACCAAAAATACAAGGCTGAAGAAATACAAATAGACAAAGCATAGGAAGTCTTGTACTCTCATCCAATTATAGAAAAGAACCATAACCCTCCCCACCCAAGAAAGAACACACGAAAAACACACAAAGGATCATTTCTCTCAAAAGATAACTCTGTACCACCTAATGCTAATATGGACTCCATAAAAAATGGAAACTACATTCAAAATGGACTTGAAATTGAACTTTGGGAAAGACAGAAGTGAATAGGAATGAAAAGGTTGATGTGTTTCTTCTGACAGTTCTTCACTAAAATATGTTTAGATGTAATGTGCCAAAACTTTTCACCTTTCTCTCCTCCTCTTGTCCTCTATTGTTCAATTTTAAATAAAGCAGGTAATTTAATGAGAACTTCTCAGGCAAAGCAGAAGTTACATTTCTTTTTCCCAAATATGTTACAAGTTCCTGTGTTTTAAGATGCTTGAGAACGGGAATCCAATAATTCGCATTTTTTTGTGCATAATAAAATTACAGTATTTGACAAAATAAAAATACAGTGCCACTTGCCCAGAAGGGACAGTTCCAATTTTTTATTGTTTGTGGTGGTCACTGGGGATAGGACACAGGGATGCTTTATCACTGAGCTACATCCCCAATCCTTTCTTTAGTTTTTATTTTAAGACAGGGCCTCACTAAGTTGCTCAGGCTGGCCTCAAACTTGAAATTCTCCTGCCTCAACCCTCCAAGGTGCTAGTATTACAGCTGTGTACCACTGGGCCTGGTAACAATTCCAGTTTTTGTCATCTGACATCATAAAACTTTGGAGGTTGAATCTAAACTGCACGGTAGTTCATCCACTCTGTTAGCAGGATAGACCCCAGCCTAGCAGTGCAAGGGGAGGGATGATGGAAAACCCTCATTTGTCTTAAATGAGAAGAGAAAGCCTCTAAAGTCCCTTGATAGGCTGGTTGCCCAGATGCAACACTTTGGGCATAACAATGTAAGTGTTATGTGGAGAGCCACCTCCAGGCATCGCTGTGTTTTTGTGCTCCATGGCAACCAGTCTCCATGGGAAGGTCAAGGTGTCAGCCACCTGTGGCAAGGGCCTGATCGCTGAGATGGGTCCTTGTTTGCAGGTATACGGCTGTTGGCTGTCAGACACATTGGGTGAGGAAACTAAACCTTATCCCATGGGTAGCAGTAAGAGCAAATCCTGTGCCTCTTTCTCTGCCATTGTCCCTGTGTGTGTGTGTGTGGTGGGGGGTAGTCTCTTCTGGTTTTTGCTTCCTCCATACCTGGCCTCTGGCGGAGACAGAGCAGTGCATCAATTGTTAATGCAGAACCCTTCCAGCCTAAATTGGCTCTCTGTGTCTCCTTCTGCTTTTCATTGTCTGGCTGACCCTGGTGTTCCTCACCCATTTCCAATTTGAGAGAGGAGAGGAGAGCAGAGGAAGGAGAGGAGGAGAAAGGGAAAGGAGAAGAAAAAGGTCTGGTGATCTATAAGCTTTGGGTGACTTTTCCTTTGGACGAGACGACTAAAACAGCTAGGTTGTTAACTAAATTCTGGCCGCAGTAAAGACCAGTCTCAAAAACATGATAAAATCAAGTTTCTCCAGATTTTCCAACAACTTCTTTCTTCTCCTTTCTCCAATCTACAAATTTCCCTTGTTCACCTGACATCCCCATAGCCAGTGACTTTCAACCACCCAAGGGACTGCTCCGTCCTAAAACCTAGGTCTGTCCATTCCTCTTTTCTTTCATCCCCGTCTCTTTGGTCTGAGAAACTGAGTATAAGGTGTGATTGTTCACTTTATTTATTTATATTTGCAGTGCTGAAGAATCGAACCCAGGGCCCCAAGCACACAAAGCAAAGGCTACACCACTGAACTACACCCTGGCCAGCCAAGGTGTGATTGGGTTATATATAAACTCCAGCTGTTCACTGCTGTTGCCTGAGTATTTAGAATGGTTCATGGCACACAGTAGGCATTCAATAAATATGTGCTGGATGAAAAGATGCAAAATCATGGAATAATAATACCCCCAGCAGCGTAACTTCCTCAGGGTATTTGTGCAAACGAATCATATAACAGTAACCACTACACCACTACTCGTTAACTGCAGCTCATAGGTTACTCCATAAAGTCTCAGGATAGGACATGTGTACTTCCAACAGTTTGATGGCCTCATGTTTGATGTGTTTTTGTACAGATATCTCTCTGGAACCCCACAAATGACACCGTTTTGAGAACCTCCTTTTTTGCTTGCAAATAAGCCTGATTCTGCACATGTAATTACTCTCCTCTTGAGTGACATGTTTTTGTTCTTTCCTCCTCCCCGCTGATGTTCCTTCATTAAGACAGAGGGAATACAAGTAATGTGTCTGTTAGTTTGAGAGAGAGAGAGAGAGAGAGACACTGACTCATGGAATGTTTGAGGAAAACCTTGAGCCACTCCCTGTCTGGGAGGCAGTGGGTCCCCTAGTCTGTCCCTTCTGCTTTTCCTCTTCATGTGTCCCTCCTGAGTGCTTGTCCTGTTTCCTGAGGCAGGAGCTTGTCTGCAGGCACAGCTGGGAAGGAAGCTCTGGCCAAGTGCTTGGGCTGATGGTGTCTCTGGAGCTGGCTTTCTGGCAGCCGGTGACACAGCAGGTCTGGCCTCATCCATTACTAATTGTTGACGCTTGTTGAGGGAGGAACATGTTAGTAACAGCACACACCTTGTCCGGCCATGCTCAGGCCTGGGCAGAGAAGACGGGTGGTGACTCACAGGTCGAAAGACAGCCCCGTCACCTGGGCTGCTCAAAAATGACATGAAAGGCAGAGCCAAGAGCGGAAGCTCCCCCTTTCCTGCAGCTGCCCTCTCCCAGTCTTCCCTGTCCTCCATCCCGTCTGTCCTACAGCCCTGCCATGCGTGCCCTCTCCTTGAAGTCAGCTCCCCTGCTGCCTCCTCAACATATGCTCCAGCTACATGGGGTGACACGCCTCTCCCTGTCACTTTCTTCTTATTCCTTGGTGCTTTTACATCTCATTCCTTATGCTTATCCTCCCAAGTCTATATCGATTTGGTCTGATTCATGCTTCAAAGCCCGATTCAAACATTTTCTCTTCTTTTAAAATTTCCCCTGCTTCCCTGTGCTGTGAGGAAGCAGTTTGTGTAAAGCCACATGCCAGAGGCCATTTTTATATTGTGCTACAGTTGCCCCTATTGTCTAGCAATGCGTCCACCTTGGTGTCTACTTTGCCTAACCAAGGGCTGGCATGTAACATACTCATAAGTGGCCATGAGCTGATTGTGGAATGGAGCAGGCATACTGGGTCAGGAAACAAATGACACTGACTCAAGAGATCAAACCTGCGCAGACGGCTGGGGTGCAACATCTGTAATGCTGAAGAGTTTTCCATCTTCAAGAGCCCCCGCACAATCTGTTCAGCTCTTCCCAGAGAAAGAGCCTTGTTGCATATTTGGTTTTAGGAGTGATCTTTTTGCAGGTCTCCAAGCACAGTGATTGTTGTTTGAAGGAGACCCACCACCTGGAGAGTGGCATATTTCATTGATCACTGTGCTTGCACTATGTCAATTATTAATTTTCCTGGAACTTTTAAGATCATATGTTAGAAATACTGTGACTGAAAAATCAGTGCTTGCAGTTAAGCGAACCAGCTATTGAATTTCAGATTGAGGTGTTCATTCATGGGGCAGGGAGAAAACACATGATGAAGACTCTGATGTTGGCCAAGTGGGAAGGATAAAGTGGAGACAGAGAATGGCCAGGAGATTCTTGTAGTATTTCAGGCAAGAAGGCCACAGCGGGTTAGGCTAGGCTGCCAATGGAAGAGAAATGGGAGGGATTGTCCAAAAAAAGCTCTTTCCAGTCCTTTGTGAGTCCATTTTTAATGCTCAAAAGAGGAATAAAGATTAGAATTGTGCCAAGATAAAGAGAATATCCAAAGAAACAACTCCAAGAGAAATTTTCTGTCATCGAGGGCTGCTATTATATTTGGGAGCATAATGTGCTTAGATTGTGTTTAGATTCCCCCCGGCAATATTTAATTTCTTGAATGATAAGTTGAATTGATGTATCGCTTACGCTTCGTGGCCTTGGCGGATGATCTCAAGGCATCCAAAGAAACCATGAGCCCCTATTTCCCAGAATTATTTAATCTCATCTTGAGTTGTCCCTCCAGGCCTGCCTCTAGCAACAATGATGGGTTTTATTTCCAAATAAGAAATTTTATTCAAAAATATTGTTAGTGAGTTTTTTTTCTACGATAATCATATATCCTTACTGGAGAAAACATGGGCAATACATTCAAAGAAGAATACCAAAACGATGATCTTTTTACCCTGATTCCCTCTTTGCCTGGGGCTGGAGGTATGTGTGGGAAGTGGTAAAAATGGAATAAATTCTATGGGAAAATTGAAACTAGGCTAGACCTCAAGTGCCTCTAATGCATATCTCTATCTTCTTAGTCCTGGAGGAAATTTGATTCCCCAGGCCTACTTTCTGCTCTTCCTGACATTTGATCCTAATAACGTTTGGATCTTGAATGTCCCCCAAATGCCCCTGTGAAGGCTTGGAACCCAGCCTGTGAGGAGGTGGCAGATGAGAGTTCAAACAAGATGCCATACCTTCCAAAGTTAGGGCCTCTCAGAAGGAAATGGGGTCATTGAGTGCATGCCCTGGGAGGGGATATTGGGATGCCAGCCCTTTCCTGTTTTTTTTTTTTCCTTTACTTCTCAGCCACCATGAGGTGAGCTCTACCACGTGCTTCCACCAGGATGTACTTCCACAGACACAAAAGCAGTGGGACAACTGACCATGGGACAACTACAGAACCGTGAACCAAAATAATCCTTTCCTTTTTTTAAGTTCATTATCTCAGGAATTTTGTTATAGTAATGGAAAGCTGACTAGATCAAGACCTGTCCCCATTCCCTATTGTGTCAGTTAGGGAGTTTTGGCAGTGAGAAGCTCCATGGGTAGAGGCTTCTGGACTCATCCATGTTAGGACAGAGAACCTTTGACTCTCCCATGAGGAAATATATTCCTATTCTCCATAATTCTTGAAGAGTCTCCAGCACTTTTCTTCTCTGGTGCTTCAAAGTGGGACCTTATAGACTCTTTTTGGAAGGGTGGGTACTGGAGATTGAACCAGGGGCACTTAACCACTGAGTCACATCCCCAGCCCTTTTTATGTTTTATTTTCAGCAGGGTCTTGCTAAGTTGCTTAGGGCCTCGCTAAGTTGCTGAGGCTGTTTTGAACACATAATCCTTCAGCCTCAGCCTTTTTTTTTTTTATCATAGACTCTTAAGAATTGAAAGGTATGGCATCTTGGTTAAACTCTCATCAAGTACAGGAATACCCTTTCTATTATGGCTAAGAGAGAGCACCAACTTCTGCCCACCATTACCAGGAATAAGGAAATCAGGACTGTTTTATACCAATCACTGTTGTACACTTGAAAGGCCAGAAATTTCTTTAAGCTAAAGTCTAATTTAAAATGAAGTGACATCATGAAAAATGTATTTACTTTATAGTGATACTTTTACCCTTGAAGATAATTCTGTTTTAGACTGCACTGAAATGTACATAATAATTTAGGGAAAAGGCAGAGGGCTCATGCTCCTCTGGAAATTATATAAAAAATTCATGTGCTCTTTAATATTTTTGTTCTGGAAATAGGGGTCAGAGATTTTATGAGATCATGTAAGTCTAAAGTTCCCATTCCTGAAGAGCTGTGTTGAGTGGAGGATGTCAGGAGCATAGACCTTGCTCAGAGGGAGACGCACTCGTTCCCTGCCTGGTCACTTGTCCAGAGTGCCAAGGCTTTCTCTTTCACCCAGAATAAGTCCCTGTTCCCAAGCTCAACGAATGTGCAATCTGTCTCGAGGCCAGCCACGCGGAAACGTGATGCCATTGGACTTTTGTTTCAAGCTACAGCTCTCCTTTCTCAGGCATGTCAGCCTGTCTGCGCCCTGACTCCTTTACGTCAGCACCGCCCCGCTGGGGCAAAGGCACGAAGATAATGGTGGCGTTTGTAAAGTTGGAGTGTGTCACTCGGGTTTTCAGACAAAGGGATGGCAGAATCTCATGCATGACTAAGTCATCATCCTGCACACCGGTTCAGGAAGAGGAAATGACTGGGGCGCATCCCTTAAAGGGTGTCTCTCCCCTCGTCCTTGGGGCAAATTCCTCAAAACAAACCCAGAAAGGGACACTTTTCCCTCTTGTTTTTAGCTGCAAGCCTATGTAGAGGTTACATCATCTCTGTGTTGATTTACCTTAAAATACTTCAGTATAATCTACACCCTAGGAGGAGTGAAGAGGCATTTGAAGTATCCTAATCAGGCATCCACATTCCAAAGTGGTTAGTTAGCATTTAAAATACCCTAATTAGGGATCAAAACTTCAGAGGCGGTTACTTAGCACTTCAAATATTGTTACTGAAATCTACACAAAGAAGATGTTCATTAGCATATGAGATGTTGGAAGTGAAAATTTCATTGGGGGGGGGGAATAGGTGGTATTCAAATGATGCAGTTGGTTGGAAAGATTGTGTTTCCTGCCATTCTGGCTTGAACAAGGTTTAAGAATGCAGCAAGCCTAAGATAATGCTTCTACAGACAGACTGGAGGTCCAGGGCTCCAGGCCACCTGAAATTTTGGCACCCCTGCTCCTACAATTTATGCAGGACTCTGTGTTTCATCTTTAGAATATGGTGACATTCCATCATAGTGCTTTTACCACACGGTGCTTATCAGAGTGTCCAGGGACAGAGAAGAACTAAACACCAACAGGTGAAAGGACAGTTTCTGTGTGATGTAGGGGGAGAAGTAGAGATGCAGGTAGGCTCCATCTGTCAACAACTGCTTTACTTATCCATTGTTCCAGGGAGTGATCACATGGGCAACACTAGGTCTCAAAGCAATGAAAAGATAAACAAACTAAAACTGTGGCATAAATCAAATTTCTCTCGTCCTGTTTGGGATCTTTCAAGAATTTTCATGACTATGGTGTTAAATATTTAATTCAGCAAAGCTGCACCCTGTTGCTATAGTTACTTCAGTGCAACAGTAACCATCACTTCTCCCAAATAACATGTTGTTTTATTCTGATTCATGTACATACTCCAGATACATGTCCCAAAGAAGCCATGTTTATTTCTTTCCTTGGGACCCACACATATGCTATTTTCTTGGCCAAAAACATTCCCTCACCTAGTGCTCTACTACTTGATAACTGTGTGAATTTGCTAAGCCACTTACCATTTTTAAGCACTGGTTTTTCTCATCTGTAAAATGGGGGCAGGAATTAATGAGTCCCCACTAGATAACTAAGAAGAGGCTCGGTGCCTCAAACAGAAAGTGCGATCCTTATTTTTATAATTGGTCACCTAGGTAATACTAACTTCACGAAAACTATCTCAAGAGCATTCTTTTCTAGAAAGTTTCTCTGGTCACCCTCCCAACTCCCAAACCAAGGCTGAATGTCCTGTCCTGTCCCTGTTTTATGCTCCCACAAAGTCCGGCCAACTTCTATGGAAACGTGCACCATACTCCACAGTAAATTTCTTTCTATGCATTAACGTTTACCTAAAAAACTATTAGCTCCTCAAGGGCAGGAACTATGCCTTGTCTTATGTCCCTAGTGCCCAGTATATAATAAATACTTAATAGGTATTTACTAAATAAATGAACAAGTGCATCAGCTAATTGGGAATGCCTGGTTCCATAAACAGATACCTGGGAGGGGACTTTGAGAATAGCCATGCTAAGGTTGAGTGGTGGTGGAGAAGAAACGGAGAAAGCCAAGTGTGAGTTGGAAATTACAGATAGAATTTAGCTCAATAATTGGAAACATTTCTGCGACTACTAAAAACAAAATGGCACTCCCGTGGGATATTTCTGTTTTCCTCAAAGATTAACAAAAGTTAGTAATATAGTAAATTGAATTCATCTCCTGGATAAGGGATTTGCCATCTCTAACATTCCATGACAATTCCACATGAGAAATAAAGTTTTGTGAACATAGTCCCAAGTGAATATTTAGACTTTATTGCATATTGATTCTGTATTTTAATATCCTCTGTCTTCTCCTAAGTACACTTTTAGCTTTTGAATGATCTGTTTTTCTTTTAAAATCAATTTTGTTATGTTTACATGTACTTATCCTGTATGTAGCTAATATATAAAGTAGTTTTATTGACAAAATAATATAGTCTGTGAGATTTCTGCTTGGCTATTGGGAAATGTTGTAAATTATTCATATAAAATTGTTGGATTTGGGGTTACTTACTGAAAGCACAAGGATGGCTGAAGAAGATGTTTTTGTTTTCAAATCAGAATGTTGCCAAAAGCTCAGTACTTGTCCCCAGTGCTAATCCATTGAGGAGGACACAGTTTTGAGAAAAAGGAAAAAGAAGGTTTATTGCTTTGCTAGCAAAGGAGAAACACAGAGGACTCCTGCCTCAAAGGCTGTGATTCTGCCCATCTGCAGGATCAGGGGGCTTTTATAGAGGTGATTCAGAGAAAATGAGATTAAGAAGGAGAGATTAGGAAGGAGAAGGTCAGGGAAAAGAAGATTAGGAAGGAAAAGTTTAAGGAAAAGAAGATTGGGAAAAAGAAAAAAAAAAACATGTAAGTTTCAGAGCCACAGGGACATAGTCAAAGCAGCAAGTGAATCCCTGTTACAAGAATGGTTTGAACCCCTACTGGCTTTAAAATAAAAAATTAGGTATATCCTAGGTTGAACTAAACCTTTAACTTTACAATGCCATTAAATGCTGAAAAATTTTAAAAGCCTCCAGAGAACAGTCAAACTCAAAATAAATCCAACATCCAAACTCTTTTTCCCAATGACAGCTGTCAATTAAATGGGGAACATTCTCAAATTGTAGCTTGTGTTCCAGCCCCATAACCAGGAAACTACCCATGTTGCCTCTGAGGCAAGTTTTTCTACTCACTGAGCGAGATAGGAGGGAGCTTTGCACTAAGCAGAACAGACTTTTAATCTTGGGAATAGGTGATATATATATATATATATATATATATATATATATATTTAATCTACTCAACAGGAATGATCTTCCCATATTTTGTTATCAAAATAAGATAATGGCAGTACTTTTAGACAGATTAGTAAATTTTCCCCTGAAATTTCTTTAGAAAAAAAGCTGGTCATTCTAAATATTTATATCCTGTAAATATTTTTCTTTCTTCATGGCTTTTTCACAGTATCAACTGGGCAAGTATCTAAGATAGGGCAAAAAATATGCCTATAGATGCCTCTTTTTAGCACCATGTAGAGTGAAGACCAAGATAGGAAGCTAAAATATGATAGCTCAGTAAAATAGATTTGAAGCATTTTGAGAATTATCCAACTTGACTCCCTATCTAGGTTATATGAATAGAACATTGGGCTATATCTTGACTCCACATAAACCCAGGAAGACAAGATTTATTGACATTCAACCTTGAGAGTTTTCCTTGGCTTTGACAAAAGGTAAGTATGCTGTTGTTCTTCAGGATAAATGTGACAACTAGTCACACTTTGCAGATTACATTAAGAGGACCAAAATTCTTAGCAAAAGCCTATGCATAACTAAGAGGCTTCAGAGCCAATGACAAAAACAAGCCATTATATAGTTTCTGCAGGTATTTTATTATTTGAAAATTGACACCATATGGTGCTTAAGACAGGCTCATGATAAACTCCATTAGGTTTCTCAACAGATTTCATGTTGTATAAAATTGATAAGATAACAACATTCCCAATCTGATTATACCAAGATTCCTTTTTTTATTTTCTTTTCTAATATGCCATGCCAACAATATAGGGAATAAAATAACATAAAGAATATCAACAGCTGGATAATGACATTAATCTTAGAGGACTGCTTCTCTCATATGCCTTTTTAATGGAAAAATTCTAAGAAATCAAAAGAGAATGTCAGGGTTAGGATGTTTTTAACCAGAGAAATAGCTTGGAGTTTAGAAAACAAATAAGCAAACTGTGTTGTTTCAATTCTTGCCTTTTAGCATTTGATAGACTTAGAATTTCATCCTGTTTAAAAGTTTCCTTATTCAGAAAGGAGGAAGACAAAGAAGAAAGGAAAGAGAATTTCAACAACAGTCTGGCTGAAAATTTGCCTTAAGAGTCTATATTTCTTTTTAAAGAATAGTACTTATATTTGAATTTATGTTTGAAGGGAAAGTAAGAACGAGAAGGGTAAGCAAGAAATGAAAGACAGAGACCAGGCAGAGATACACACGAGAGTTTACCAGAACAGACAAATAAAGGCCATCTCTGATTAGGAGAGAGGGGCAAAACAGGCTTGGGTTCTGGGATTTTTTATAGGGCAGACTCAGGAATCAGAGCCCAGAGGGTCCTAATGCTGGCAGTGAAGGGTTCGGTTGGTATAAGGGAGTGGTGAGCCTTTCTCAGAAAGGTCATTGGGTGGGAAAGTGAAACTTTTTCCTTAAAGTAGCGGCTGTCACTTAAGATGGCCATCCAGATGCTAAGCAAGGACCTTATAATGTCAAGTTCCCTAGAAATAATATTCTGGAGTCTGGAATTTTCTTATATTAAACCATCTCATAAGAATAAAATATTGGTGGCTATGAGAAAGTCAAGTATTTTAATTGTTTATTTCTTATCTTAAATACTGATATCAAAATAGCCTTGAACTTTAAGTAGGTATTCTACATATCAACATTTTCCAACTGTTGATGGAAAAGTCCAACCATGCTTAATAGGAAACAAGAAAATAGTTCATTCTAAGCCAAATATGAGTGACCTTGGCCTGGGCACCTTCAAGTTACCCTGAATGACATGTTCCACCATGGAAGAAGTTACATGAACGTTATGGTCACAGGACAAAAGTCAATACATTTACCAATTTATTGGTGGGAGCATTTGGGTACAGGTTGGCCATAGCAAGGAAGGGAAATTCCTTCTGTACTTTTAAGTGTTATCTTATAGTATTCTTGGCTTTAGGGCTGGTAGAGGCTAAAGGTCTGTTAAACTCAGTGATACATTCTGAGATTATCTATTTGGAGAAAGTTAAGTCAGATACAAAAGTTAAAGCAAATGGCTATTAAAGGGCACAAGATAGTCCAAGATAATTTTGGCTCTTGACCTACAACATTCCATCTCTCCACAGTCACAGAGTTCTAGTAAACCAAGGTCTACCTGCCTGCAGGGACTTTAACACAGACCCACCTTCTTTGAAAACTTCAGTCCATATGACATTTTGGGAAGAAGTACATTGATGTATTTTAAAGCCGAGATATATTAAAAATGAACCAACTCTGTTTGAGTCCTGTTCTATAGGGCATGCATTACATCTCTGCCCATTCAGGATGCTAGGGAAGTGACACATTTGCCACTTAGGTCCTCTCAGTTTATTTATTGTTTCTTAAACACAGTTTGAGTATTGAAAACGACTTGATGAACCTCATTCTACTGCTGAGAAACACTCTACCCTGTGGTTGTTCTCTGAGTCCTACCACCAATACCCACTACAGCTAGAAGAGAACTCTCTTTACATTTTTTCTTAAATATGTTTATCTATATTGATGTGGTATCTAAATGTTTAAAGTAGATACCTCAATCATTTCTTCCCATGGAATAATTTCCCTCCCAAAACCAGTATTATTTGTCAAGCTAAGGAAGGTACACAGCCAAGATACCTCTCTGTAATTATAGAAAACCATAATGGCCTCCTAAGTTACTTATGTGGTTATGCGCTTTAAATAGGGTTGGAGGGAGGAGGTGGGAATGGAGAACGTTGAATTTTTGACCATGGCCTAGTGACCTCCACTGGACACACAACTCATAGAAAGATACTTATAGAATGGCAATATTTGATGCAAGCTCATATTTTTTGTCCTTCAATATCTGAGTTTTCTTTTAGTAAAAGTACTTATGGGTAAGGAAGCAAAACAAAACATAGCAAAACAAAAACAGAAAAACCCACAATAAGATATCTGCTACAAAGCAGTGGTTGTGGTCAAAAAGTGTTTGTGTTGTGCGTGTGTGTATGTGCATGTATGTGTATAATCACATGTGTATATAATCATATGTTATATAGACAAATATTGTGTAGTATGTATAACATGCACACACACACACATATATACACAAGATCAGACTCTTAACAACCCCTTCTTTGCTTACAATGGCACTCTCAGCAATTACTTTAAATGAAAGGTAATTTTTTCATTTTAATGAAAGAATTGAGGATATTTACTTTGAAAAAAAAAATGATCATGTAGAGGGTGGCGAGGAGGGAGTACAAGGGACCAGAGAGAAGTTTTCAATGTGAAAGATTTGTCCCGTGGCAGAGAAAATTGACTCCGAGAGATTATGTGAGGCAGATGTAAGTTGTTAAGAAAAGAGTGAGAACCAATGTGTATCTCAAAATATGGAAGGACTTCCTGCTACGTCAAGCTGCCAGAAATGGACTGAACTGAAATATCACTTTTCTAGGGCACCGTTAAGAGGACTTGTGCACCAGGTCGGGAGATGGTCTCTGAAATTCCATCTGCCATAAAGTTGGGTGATTCTATTTTGTTAAATATAAATAATGCATGCATGCTCTGTGCTGAATTTCCCTCTGAACTCTTCATTTCTTTCAGAATTCTGGGCAGGTGTCAATGGTTGTCAGAAGAGCAACTTGCTTAAAGGACTGACTTTGTCTCCTACCATCCTAAAACCACAAGTGTGCTACCCAGATACCCCAGACTAGGTGTGATCTAGCCAGATGTTCTCAAGGCAGACAGCGCACGTTTTCAACATCAATGTCAATGACATTCATTACATTAACACACACAAAAGAGAAAAATAAAAGGTAAGGAAGGGATATGAGTGAATTTAAAATATATTGTTTCATTCACCAATAGAAAGCAGGCTAATCTCTGATAAATACAAAACAATAGCAAGAACTAATCTTTATTATTATATTTTGAGTGCATGTTATCACACTTTTGTCTCATCCTATCTTCAGAATTTTATGAATTAGTGATAATTATTAGCCTAATTTCATAAACACAGAGATGTTAATTACTGCCCAAGTATGAACAACCTAAATTGAAGAATTAAGTGAGATTCAAAACGCTTTCTGTCTTCCTCCATTCTCAGTCTTAACTCAGAAGAGATTGGGATCTCCAGATATTCTAGGTGGCTGTTGCCCAAGTGAATCACACTCTTTATGGAGGGTCTTTGACTAAGAACTTGAAAAGATAACACTAGTCCTAGGTCACGTGACTCAGAACCATTTAGAATTTTGGAAACAATGGGTATGACCTACATGTAAATAATAATAGGTAAGGAGGAGATAAAGAAATTACAAATTTGTGATTATTTGGGTTAACTGGGAGAAATTTGAGGAAGTAGACCAAAGTGTACTGTCTATTGTATCTAATAATAATATTAGTCATAAATGACTATGTGACAATTAAAAAAGTCATTACATAAGAAAAAGCCTGAAATTACTGTTTATTATCATGTAGTCTTAAAAATAAAAATTTTAAAAAAAGAAAAAAGAAAAAACTTTCTTGCTTTTGAACTAGTTATATGAAAAGGAAACCAGGACCTGCTTCACTTTTTCCAAACGACTGTGCTTTGACATCAGTGGCACCTTGGAAAGCAACAGGAGCTCATACTTTTTTTTTTTTTTCCTCACTCTTCTGGACCAACATCTGAGTTGGAAGAATGAGTGGAAGTTATCCAGGTTGGAGTCTCCCACTGCCTCTTGCTGCTTTTGGATGATGAATCCTGGTTCTCAAACTAAAAAGTACAATTGTTTTCAGTCTGTGCATTAAGTAGATATGGGTAAGAGTCTTCAACGAGCTGCATCAGCAACAAAAAGAAATCAACACTTACCCCTCACCCCCCAAAACCATTGAATGTGTGATATGCCCATGTAATTCCATGACTCTTTCATCCCAAGATAAAATACTAACATGAAATTGGGATGTTAACCTCTTGGGAAGGTTGACAGATCTGTCCTCTGGGAATTGAAGAAACTTCAAACACATCAAGAAAGAGATCTGTAAGAGCCCTCCAGCTTTTGCCTAATATACTTTCTGAGCTGTCTTTTGTTTGGTCTCTGTAGGGTGGGGTCAATAAGACCCTTCAGCTCTAGGTGGGAGTGAATTCTGATATAGTTTGGGCTCCAGGGTTTCTCAGTGGGAGCCAGACTGAAGCTAGTCTCCAGGGGACACTACAGTCTTGTGGATCTTCCCTTGGCTCCATGTCTACTCTTTCCTCTTATTCCCCCACCCTGTTTCTTGCCCTTTTAAGCCAAAGCTCTCTTGAATGAGAATCCTCATCTCAAGCTGTGGTTCAAAGAAGCCTAAACTGAGCCACTTGGGCATTGTTGAGTTTCTATGCTGTAGGACTTCACTCCAATTGATAGAATATTTTGCCTCCTACAGCTTCAATACATTTATAAATAAATTTATGTTGATTTTTATATACATTCATACATATACATATACATATATATATGTATATATATATATATATTAGTTGTAGTTAGACACAATATCTTTATTTTATTTATCTATTTTTATATGGTGCTGAGAATCAAACCCAGCGCCTTACACATGCTAGGATGAGCGCTCTACCTCTGAGCCACAACCCCAGCCCTAGATTTTTTGTTTGTTTGTTTGGAACTAATCCTGGTTTCTTTCCTTTCATGTAGGAGACAGATCGCCTTAGAGTGAAGGTGTTGTTTTAAACACTTGTCACAATCTGGGAGTAGCTTCAAAAAGGTTGTCCCTGCTGTCTAATTACTGACATAGTAAATGGCTTAATGCCATCATTAGGGTCTCTACTTTTTGCCAGGCACTTACAAACACGTTGATCTTCAAGAACCTGCCTGGAAGGTCCTACTTGGTGTCCCATGATCATTATAGCTCTATGTCCCCAAGGGTTCCAAGCACATGAATGATGGCTGTTTCTTTCCCTCTCATAGTATCTGGAATGTCATTTTTCTTCTCCAAGGGAAAGTATCTTCTGTGGTTTTCTTTTTGGCTCAGCCACATGCTGGTTCTTAAATCAGGCTCCAAAGGAGAGTGCGATGATTGCACTGAGGCCCTGTGATTAGGCCATTCTGTGTCACCCTGAAGCAATAACACAACAATTCCTCAAGCTCAAGAAAGAAAGAAAGAGTATAAAATTATTTTTTCTCAAAGGAAACCAAACTTAAAATTGGGAAGAATTGTTGCTCCAAAAAATTCACACATTATTGGCTGTTGAGGGAAAGTGTTTGAGGGAAACTGTCAAAAGGATTACACAGTTTCTACCAGTTAATCATTTACAGTTTTCAGTCTAGGCAGGTAAACAAAGTCTAACACACAAAAAAAAGATTAAAAAAAAAAAAAAGAAGAAACAAAGAAAAGCCTTGTAGGAACATTTACAGGTTCAAAGTCTACAGATCAGTCCACATGGGCAATGCCGTCAATTTCAGGGTTTCCATTCCATGTCCTCCTCCCCCACCAGCCCTTAGTGTGGGCTGAGGCTTAGAGAATAATGGGAAAGTGACTCCAAGATCCGTCACTAGGTTCTTACTAAGCTGTGGAACCTTCCTGACACTTATTTAAGAGAGTTCTTTGTTCCTGCCTCTTACCACCCCAACCCCAATCCCAACCCCAACCCCAACCCCATTTAGCTCTTGACTGAATATCTTTGACTACTTAATTTCTTTAGCTTCCTATGTCTGCTCATTGATAAATCTTGACATTGTTCCCCAAATCGTCATAACTTTCCCTTCTCCATTCTTCTTATATAGACCCTAACTACTTACCTTCCTTCTTTTCCTTTCTCTATGTGAGTTATGATATCACTGGAAATTGGTATTGTACCAGTGGCTGGCCTAATTGTTGTGTAGACTTATGTGGCTCACTAGCAAAATTTTAGATATTAATTTGCATGTTTCCAGATAGTCTCAATCATTCTAGTCTTCTTGCCTTTCTCTCCCCAGATTATTTTCCGCACAAACACTGCCTTATGGATTCCTCAGCCTCATATGAGTCTTGGAAAGAACATAAGTTCAAAGAGGTACTTGTTCTGCACCTGGAATAGACACCTCTAAGTTTTCTTTCAAATTTAAATGTACTCTTGAAACATTTCCTCATCCAGGTAGTTATTTCTTATTAATATCACTTTAGCAATTAATGTTCCCTTTCTCATATGGCAAATATATTTTCCATGGTATAAAATGCAAATATCTTTCTATGTGTGAAACACATCCATTTATAGACACCCGCAAATGACTAAATAAATTTTATAAGGTACAGAATACCATTCCATTTATAATTTAACTAAAAATTATTTGGGTTGTTTATAATCAATGTGAGATGAACTAAGGAGAATAAAAATAAAACTTGACAAAATGGCAACTCATTGTTTTTTTTTTTTTTCTGTTTTGTGTGCCTTACAAAATCATTGAAACAAAGATTCCAAAGTCCACATATTAGTTTGGCTCTTATTGGAAAAGCTTGTTTTTATTAGGCAATGTCTTTGGTAGCATTGTCACTTTTTTTCTGATTTTTGATCCTGGAGAACAGTGATTGGCAAGGCTCAGTGCTGCCTCCCTTCCCTTCCACTCCTGCCTGCCAATGCGCCTTCCTATCAGCCATCCCCCCTTCTTGATTAGTGGTTGTAATTTCCTTTTTAGACAGTTACAAAAATTAAGCTGCCTCTCTTTTCATAAATAATAGAATCTCAATATAAACTTACTTCCTTCTGATTATAAAATACTTTTTTTGAAAATAAAATAGTTTTTTTGAAAATAAAAAAATTAAGAAATTTTAACTCTATCATTCAGAGCTATTTAGGATTTCTGTGCCTTTACTGTTTTTTTTCCTAGCTAAAATAGTTGAGATCATTTTGTATATTAGTTCTCCAGTATGCTATTTTTCACTTAATGCCATTTGTAATCATTTTCCAAGTCATTAGAATTATGAGTAAAGCATGATTTTAAAGAACTCATTATAATACATCCTGTGGCTTCATCATAATTTATTCTATCATTCACTTGATCTAGTCTCATCCCAGTTTTGCTATTGTAAATAATATTATATAAAATACTTTCCCCTATATCTTCATTTTTAATAGGAGATTCTTTTCTTCTTTGGTACCAGGGATTGAACTCAGGGACAGTAAGCCACTGAGCTACATCCTCAGTCTTTCTTATTTATTTATTTATTTATTTATTTATTTATTTATTTATTTAGAGACAGAGTCTCACTAAGTTGCTTAGGACCTTGCAAAGTTGCTGAGGCTGGCTTTGAACTTGGGATCCTCCTACCTCAGTCTCCCAAACTATAATAGGGGATTTTTTGAAGATGTGAAGAAGTCTCTTTTTAACACTAAATTGCAGAAACTGGCTAAAGACAATGGATATAATTTGGAAGGAGAAAAAGGCTCTTGCTTTATTTGCTTGCTAAAAATGTCAAGTACCTTCGAGTATGTTCAGAGCCAGCAACAGATGAAGCAAAGTACCAGTTAGGTAAGATAAAAGTGTGGTGAAAGGTGACCAGTTTTCAGCTAGTAAATCGAGATTACCTGCTTCCTAGCTTTTACTTTACATACATCATTACATCATTCCAAAATGGAAGCAAGCCTGTCCTTTCTATGCATGTTGATGCAGTGTTCGCTCCTGCCAAAACTAAACAGACATAGCACGGCCCCTCACTGATTTTCTTTCTTTCTCCCCCCCCCCCCCGCTTTTTTTTTTTTTTTAAGAAAGGAGTCAATCCAAGAATTACGTTTTCTCCCAAGAGAGATGTGTCTGAGGCAGAAGTGAATCCTCCCAGCTTCCAGGTTCCCTTGGTATTTCAGATGACAGCATTTTTTTTTTTTTTTAATAGTTCTTTCCCGCAGAGATCAATGGAAGGACCCTGCCTCCCTCTAGTGGTCAGCACCATCAGGCAAATGGGATGATTCTGTCCTGGGAAGTCCAGAGTCTGTGTCCTTAAATGCCCTCCTGAAATAATGAAAGCTGTGTTTCTGCGGGAGCCCCTCTTCCTCTTACAGAAGTTTTTGTCTTTAGCAAGCCATCTGTGGCTATTGCTACCATCAGACAAGACATCAGGGCAGGATTTTGTTTTTCTCCAGGGCAGCACCCTGGCTTTTTTCTTTTAGTTAATTCAATAATCTACTGAGTTATGTCTTGTTTTCACCAGGGTTTGGGACTTGTTATGTCCAGATTTACTTTATGTTGTGTCGTGGGCAAGAAGCATTGCTAAAACAAACAGAGCACAGAATAAACCAGCTGGGAGCCTGACAATGCTCACGTAACCGATGGAGAAAAGCCTGAAATGCTCACGCTTTTTGTAAATTCAGAATGTTAGTAACATTGAGAAATACAGAAAAGAATACTACAAGTGTTACTAGAAAACGGCTTGTTTAAGGCTATGTCCAAATTCTCTATTGTATCCTTCTTTCAGGTTAGCCAATTGCCTCAGATAGCTCCTACTGCTATTTTAAGAATGAATTGGGGAGCCTTTATGCATCCATTGTCTAAATCTTTTATTGATCTCTGCATGTGCTTATATAGAAGTCTGACTCTAGCAGGTGAGGCAAACTGCTTCCTGGCAGAGTACCCACCTTCCTTCTTTCTACCTACCTTCCTACTTACCTAACAGAAACTTCTGGAAAACTCTGGGTCTAGGTTTTCTTCTTTGTTAAATTAGAGGATTGAACCAGTTCTAAAAATGCCATTTAGCTGCTTTTTAGAGAACAACCTAAAGGAAGAACATTCTCTTTTCTCCATTGTATATCACCATCACTACCAGCTCAAGATCTCAAGCAAATTCTACCAATGAAAAAGGAAGTGTTTCCCTTCTCCTAATTTCTGAATCAAGTGTCCCCTAATTGTCCCACTGCTGTTTCAAATAGGGCATCTGAGCATCTCAGTACGTACTTGTCAAAAAAGAAAAAAAAGCCAGGTTTCCAGGACTTGATGTACAACTGCAATGGGTGAAGACAAATGTGCTTATCTTATGGTGATCTCTAAGAATGAGATGGCTGGATTCAAATTCTTTGCCTTTTATTGACACGGAGATGATAGAGTACGTTATAGTTCTGACCTGTGCAAATGCAACATAAGCACTTTAGTCCAGAGACAGTTTCACCTTTTTTTTTTTTTTTTAATAGGTTGGGCTTTCAGTTTGTGTTTGAAGGAGAGCTATTTATGGGCTTGCAAACAAAGTGCTGGAGGAAAGGAATTTAAAGGATGTTCTTAATCGAATGAATTCTGGGGGGTTGTATTTCAAGAGGCTAAACTGCACATTAACCCTTTACTTCCTACACTCACTTGCATGGTCTTGAGTAAGTTGCTTCTTCAGTGTGCTGGCTCTTACCCTGGTCGATGGTGATCTCCTGACAAATAAGGAAGGAAAAGAAGTTCAAGATGAGGAAGTCCTTTTGGGTGGGGGTGCATTCATGCTGCCTAGGTTGTTTGATCTCATTCAAAACTTGGTATTTTTAGAATTTAGTCAAGGGGAAAGAATGCATGAATTATTATTACTGTTATTATTTTGGAAATAAACTGGATGGTTGCTGTGTTGGCAATGCCCAATGTTAAGTAAAACCACAGCTGTAGATTTTAAAATAAAAACAATTTGTTGGATAAAAGTGTAATTAGTAGGTGGTGCTTATTTGAATGCTTGCGGAATCACTCTTTCCCTCCTTAGGTGGAGATAAGGAACACTGATGTCATTTTCATTTGATTTTGTTCTGCTCTTCACAACTTAGTCACTTGACACCTCGTAAACCTGGGTTAGGGAACATAAAAAAAATGCATATCTTTTATTTAAGTAGCTGGTTACCTTTTTAAAAGTTTAATGAGGAAGGTGGTTAACTCTCCCGCTAGAACAGGACTGTACCATGGTTCCCAAAATACTTGCACATGATGTTAATAAAAGATGTTCCAGAAAAAGGTTTTGTGCTCGAAAGAATTTCGTTAGCATTTCTCAAAGAGAACAAAGTACTCCCTGTTTTTACTGAAACCTCGGCTGACCCTGCTGCTGTCTCATCTCATGACTGGTGATAGAAGGAATGAGAGCATCCTTGTGCCCCCTGGCACTTGGACTTGATCAGAGTAAAGTTGCTGGTCTGTTGCTAGGGAGTATGTGCCTCTGGTTCAAATGATGAGATGCCAGTGTTGAAGAAGGGCTGCATTCAGAGGTGCAGGCAGCTCCTTGTGCTTTAGCCTCAGCCATTTCCCAGGCTGCCTGGTGTACTTTCTGCTGCTGCTAAGTCTTACTGGAAAGGAGGGCCCTGTCCTGGTCCCTGCTGTGGCTCTCCTCCATCAGATACACTCCCCAGAGGGAAACGAAGTGATCCCTACTTAGAGCCTGTGGTGCTCAGAATGTGGGATCCCAAACAGCAGCATCATCACTTTAGGAATTTGCTAGAAAAGCAAATTCTTGGACCTTAACTCAGAACTGTTGAATCAAAAAAACCTGAAGGATGCACCTAACAATCAGAGTTTTAGTAGCTCTCTTGGAGATATTGATGCTTGCTCAAGTTTAAGATCTATTGTTTGAATCTGGACCATGCTCTGGGGCTCCTGACACCCAGGAATAACCTGTTAAATGTCTGTGAGCCCACCTCCACGGTTTGCAGAGGCCTCTTTCCTAGGTCTGAGGGGAGAAATACTTCCAGTGGCCAAAAGCAGCTCTCCCAGGAATGTTTTGAGAGCCAGCCAGAGCTTGAATTGGTAGTTTACAATCATATCTGGTATATCTGGGCAATTATCAAAGTATATTTTTCAAAGTATAAGGAATATAATTTAAGTATGTTAGTTTGATTTAATTTTTAAATATTTGGGCATTTAGTGTACAGGCCTCCATTTTTACTCCTGTTCTGGTTTCTGTAAATGTTAGAGGTGGGCCTGCTGCTAAAAGTCTATGTTACCTCCTGGCATGCATTTAAGAAAACCCTTTTAATTGGAAGTCATATTGCCTTTTGTGACCTCACCTCAAAAATCATGCAGCTTTGTTTCCCTTGAATTGCATTGGTCACAAGCAAATCATATAGAACAACCCAAATTTAGGGAAATGAGAAGTAGATACTGCTCTCCTTGAGAAATGTGTCAAAGAATTTACACATAAAAATCTGTATCATACTATATGATGTTATATTTGACAAAGTATGATGAGGTCAGGGCTGTTTTTTTTTTTTTTTTTTTTTTACTAGTGTAACCTCAGTATCTAAAATAGTGTGTAGTACACAGAGCCATTCAATAATATTTGTTAAATGAATAAATGAAATAATTTCTCTATATTAAAAAGTCTGTTTTTTTGTTTTCTCAATTTGTATATTAATTTTATTTGATGTCTGTCTTTTTATTGATACTATTTGATGCAGCATTATCATTATACTTTCCTTTCTTTATTTCTTTAATCATGACTCCTTTCAGTTATTTGAACAAATTTATAATGGCTACCTTGAAGTCTTTTTCTGTTGCTTTCCTTGTACATTGGTCATACTTATCTGGTTTTTTTTTTTTTTTTTTTTTTTTTTTTGTGGTGCTGGGGATTGAACCCAGGGCCTTGTGCATGCCAGGCAAGCACTCTACAAACTGAGATATATCCCCAGCCCAACTTATCTGTTTTTGTTGTTTGTTTTTTGGTTCTTTTTACATGTCTTGTAATTTTTGCTGTTGTTGTTGTTGGAAACTGACCATAAAGCAAATGCAATACTGGCTCTGTCCCAGGCTTGCTATTGTTATTTGTTGTTTACTTGTTTAATGTCTGACTGGATCATCTTAATGAAGGCATCCCACCCCCTCATCACCTCTCCACCAACACACATTGTTAAGCTTCTGATTTTGCTTCTCAGGGAAGCACAGCTTTAGAATGCCTATAGTCACTCTGGGATGAACAGTACATTGTGTAAGGCTGTGGTCTTCCTTTTCCTTGAACACTCATAATTATTGGCCTCAACCAATTACCACTGATGGCACTACTGTTTATTTTCTTTTTTCTTTTTTGGAGGTGGGTGGATGACTGGCAATTGAGTCCAGGGGCATTTAACCACTGAGCCACATCCCCAGCATTTTTTTTATATATATATATTTTATTTAGAGACAGGGTCTCACTGAGTTGCTTAGGGCCTTGCTAAATTACTAAGGCTGGCTTTGATCTCTTGATTCTACTGCCTGAGCCTCCGAAACTGCTGGGATTACAGGTGTGCGTCATTATGCCCAGCAGCACTATTGTTTTAACAATGTCTTCGGAACCTCAACTGCTCTAAGACAAAGATGAAATCATTTCGAGTTCCCTAGAAGAAACAATTCCTGAGGTCACTGTTTGATATTATTCAGATCCCAGGAGGTGTCTGTCCTGCCATCTCCTTTCCCAGCTCTACTGAAAATTCGCCTCTCTACCCTTTAAATGTGTCTTCAGTGAAACCACAAATCACCTTCCAGTTGCCCCCATCACAACCTCTTGTGTACCTGAGAACTCTTTTTAGGCTTGAACTTCACTACCTTCTGCCTCAAATGAAGTCAGTTCCCTTGAGGAGAGAGTAGGAGTTATCTGTTTTTTAACCTTCTCCTTCCCAAGCAAAATCTCTGAGCTAAGAATCTGAAGCTGAGAGTGGGGACAATGTCCCCTTTTTCTCTGGGTGACACCACTTCTTTAGGAGTTGAGCATTTTGTGGTGTGTGGAAGCAGGGCAAGATCTTGAGGTCTTCTTAGCTTCCTTTTCTGAGCATAGAACCAGTACCTCCCAAGCTACTCCAGGAGTGACAGGAGCTTCATTATTTTTAGCAGCATTGCACCCAAGGTAAATCCTGCCTGCCATGAAGTGGGGGCTGAAGGGAACCCCCAGTTCTCCAGTGCATGTACTCACAACTGACCTCAGAAACAGGATGCAGAAGTGCTGATATCCTGTTCCTCCCAGGAAGAAAGGCCTCAGCTGGGAGTAGATAGACAGGGATTCCTGAGTTCTTGGTTCCACCAGCCTGGAGTGGAGTCTCTGCCTTGCTGAACTGGGAAGGGCTCAGATAACACACTATCCTTTTTCTCCCTGAGTTTTCACAAATTTTTCTTGAATAGATGGCTCTTCATTTGCTGCATGCCATCAGGCTTTTAAAAATTAATTATCTCAGATTTCACTGGAATGCAGGTCTACAGAGCTTCCATACTATAATGCTTGAAGTTGTTCTTCATATTAATTTATTTGTACATTTTACTGAGCACCTATCATATGCCAGGTTCTGTACTAAGTATTGGTTATACAGTGGTGAAGAAAGAGGACATGGTCCTTTAGTTTGTGATCTAACCAGGTGTTTGACAAAAGGGGACTCAATAAATCTTTAACAAATAAAAGAATGGCTAGCAAGCGTTTTTCTTCCTGTAATAGCCTTGTTCTTTTAGGGTGTTTGCACAATCTTCTTCTAATCCCTATTATATTGAATGAGTGCAGGTGGCTGTTACTTTGTTATTACCCGTTATTTTTCCCCCTCTGTCTTTGGTGACCTTCAATAAGGGTTAAAAGTGTGCTCTTACCACAAGGTCACAGGCTTGGTGACTACAATGGCATATTCTTGGCCTGGTACTGGACAGCAAAAATGTGATTTGGAGTGTTTCAATTTCAGAAGACCAATCTGTGCTCTTTCCCCTGGGATTCTTTAATTTACATTTTTCTTCCAGCATTGATTATGTCCTATCTAATGATCCAGAATGTGGTTTCTTCCTGATTCTTATTGTCCTCTATTGAGTCATTACAGACAAGCTGGAGCTGAAACTGTGATAAGAGGAAAAGTGAAGTATGTGGTCTCAGAAAACTAAAAGAAGAATCATAATGACCAGAAAATAATCATAGTAAAATTTTTTTTTTCTTGAATTTGGTTTATATATTCAGGCCCTTCAAAAACATTTCTGGAATAAATCCTGAAAAAAATATTTCAGTACATAAAAGGAAAAGAAATACAACTATTCAATAGATTTTCTATTTATTTAGCAGTATGGATTTCAATCTTTTGGTTAAAGTCAGATATAATATTGTATATCAATAATTCCCATCATTAAGAGTTGGTTGGTATGAAATGAGTGTATCAAGGGGGTGAATAGTTAATGGGACTAGAGGAAGACCTGGGATGGGTGTAGGTTGGAAAAACTCTCCCCCCAAATACAGACTTAACTTTAGGGAATGAATTGGGTGTTTCTAGAAGCTTCCTGATTGAAACTATGATCTCAGTAAATTCCAGAATGAGCAGGTAATCCCTTCTGTAGTTCATTATGTCTCTGCTCTGAACTAAGGTACAACTAGACCCAATAAAAATGTTATTTTAGTACCTGTGAGAAACACTAAATAAACAACCTTGGAAAATGACATTCACTATGCACAAAATGGAGCTCTGATCCTATTCCTGCAACTTGGGAAATTTAGGCAAGGAAGGATTGGATTGGCTATTGAATAAACTTTTCCTAGAATGGCTGAGGTGGGTCTCATGTTCATATGATTTTGTTTTACATGAAAGCAGTTTATTAAATATGTAATTTTACTTTTAGACTTTCCCAAGAACTTTCTTATTCATAACTAAAAAGAAATTGTCATTCATATATTTACTCATTTAATTAATTCAACAAGCACTTTATAGTGTTCATTGTGTGCCAGACACTGTTGTAGGTACTAAGTTAAAGATGATAAGATCTAGAGAATCACAGCTACAGGGATAGGAGTCCCCTGTGTTTCTCCTTTGCTAGGAAAGCAATAAAACTTTGTTTTCCTTTTTTTTTTTCTCTCTCTCTAAACAGTGTCCTCATTATTGAATTGGCATTGGGGATAAGGACCAAGCTTTTGGCAACAATTTGGTACTCCAGGTGAGACCCGAGATCAGCCCCTGCGCCAGCTCTTAGGGGCAGGCCTGGCTCTCCAAGGAATCCCGCTTCCATGCTGAGGATTCATGGTGCTGGTGAACTTATTGAGAGCCAATTACCAGAGAGATAGGAGACACGTGAGTTTGCCTTGGGTTGAACCAGAGGGGCTGTTCCTGTGAGTAAAGGAGGAACTGAAGGACCATCCCAGCAGCTGCCAAAGCTCCTTCTGCTATGGGGAACTCCTGCCTTTTCTTCCTGAATGGTACAGGTTGCTCCATCATGGTCCACTTTGAGAAAAAGGAAACTTAGGAAAGTCTAGACAACCTTGGCCATTTGGGCGAGTCCCCCAGGGTGCATGCTGAGACCCTTGATTCTACACATCTGGTCCCTTTTTGTGGGGACATCTGTGGCACCACTGGTGTAGGAGTCATGGTTAAGCAGGACTCAAGAATCTAGGGATGCTTCTGTCCTAGGTTCTCATCTGTTTGTTGGCTTTGAGTTTAAGAATTTCCCTCTGGTTTTCTGTGTTTTTGTTCTGTTTGTATCGGTTACTGCCAATGTTGCATCGATCCTATAGGTAGTCACTTGTGAAAGATCTTGCCTGGTTAATTTAAAGGTTCCCATCTGTCAGCCATGGTTTGGGGGCTCCTCTCTGGTTGTCTCTCTCTGTGTTTCTTTTTTGTACAATCTTGCAAATGGAGGTCATCTGTCAGAGGTAAAGTAAGTTGAAGAAATGGCCACCAATAGGTATAAGCCTGTCTAAGATAATGTTTTACTCTAATGATCTAGCTTTTGAATAGCTTTCTGGATTATTATACAATCTTTCAGTTGGAGTTGATCTGTCAAAGGTAAAGTAAGTGGAAGAAATTTGTATGTGCAGTTCTGTTTGTTTTAAAGATTCCCACCTGTCAGTCCTGGTTTCAGTGATCCTTTCTTGTCTGTGTTTTTTTGTGTCTGTTACTGGCCCTTTAAGAGATGGGCCAAGCCGTGTTGATCCTACCAGTAGTGTTGATCCTACCAGTAGCAGAGAGATCCTACCAGTAGAGTTGATCCTACCAGTAGCAGAGAGATGTTGGCTGCAGGGGCCACCTATAGGGATAAGCCTGTCTAAGAGAAAGATGGTTTACTGTAACACAATCTGGCCTTTGAATTTTTTTTTCTGGATTATTATACAATCTTGACATTGGAGTTGGTCTGTCAGGGGTAAAGTATATGATAGAGATGCTGCATGTATAGGCATGTATGCAGCTGCATGATAAGGGTCTGAACCATCGGGGACTAAATTGAAGGTTCCAAACAGCACTGCCTCTGGTGTGCAAAGGTAACAGGACACCAGAAGAAAGGGTTAAAAAGATTTAAATCTTTTAAACCCAGGGCTGGTATTCCCAGCACTTCTTCAGCCTGGCCCCAGGAAGCCACAGATCATCTCACTGTGGTCAAGAACACTAGGGGAAACAAAAATCCCAGGAAAGCTGTCTGGGCTGTAAGCATATAACCAAAGAAAACATGGTGTCTGCCCTGCCTTCCAGCCCGCTTTGCCCACAGAGGGTGGAGGCTGCTGGCCACAAAAGATGTGGCAGTAGGTTTCATCACTGTTAGTTTATCACCTGGAGACAGGGATAGTCTCCCCTTTTAAGATCTGACAGGACACCCCATTTGGCCAGGGGATATCCATCACTGGGGCAAAGCAATTTCTTGCTATAATATTAGCCCATCAAACTAAATGTCTGGGGAGAGTGGCAGAATGAATAATTGCACCTAGAAAAGAAAAAGACAGAAACTAAGGCCAAGTCATGTTTTGTAGGCAGCCTCTGCAAAGGGATCTTCAAGGAAGCCTAAAGAAAAGATGGAAAGGGCCTCCTCCACTGCATATCAATATTCCTAGCATAAGAAAAAAGGCCAAAAGGAGCCTCTGGGTACAATGGACAGTGGGGGACTCACTTAAAGCTGATAACATCATGATAATGATAAGGCAGACAGATTAGGCTCAAAAATATCCTGTGCTCCACATCTCTGAATGCCACCTGAGAGAGAAAAGATTAAGCCACAGTTTTTGTATATGCCAGATTTTCTGATCCCTCTCCTGGATGAAATTTGTTGTGTAAATTACATGAACAGATAACCTTCATAAGGACTGTTTCAGAATAGGAATGTAAGAAAGGGTTTGAAACTAAAAAAAAAAAAAGATAAAATAAAGTTATAGGTATGGAAATATTTCAGAATGGAAAATTAGAAGGTAAAATAATGTTTCTGGATGAGAAAGTATTTTGTCTGGTAAAGTAGTATTCTTGGGTTAAAGTCCAAAATGAAAGAGGACAAAACTAAGAATGCAGAGAAGTTGTGAATGTTTAAGTAAGTTGCAGAAGGTTTGCAGAAAGTAAGTCTCAAAAAGTTTGTGTTTGTGACTAAATTGGCTGTCATTAGCATAGTCAGTTGAGGTTATTTGAACTTTAATGTACTGATATAAAGCAAAGTCTGAAATATTGATCTGCTTTTATCTATCAAGATAATTTTCTTGTATTTTTTAGGGTTTATTATTTGGGGAAACTAAGTCTTAAAGGAATTAGGGTTTGTTCCTGTTTTAAAGTCTTAAATGATTACTTTGTAACTGGTTAAACAAACAATTGTTAGTTTATAACAATATAGTTGACACCCAAGATATATGTGACTAGGTACGCGTATGCATCTGAGAGCTACTTCTGTCTAAGCCTTGTCTAAGAGTTATATAAAAATTTATAAAATAAAAGTTTATGTAAGTTTGCAGGCAAGAAAACCAATAAGTACTCTCTTTTATACATTATGTCTGACATAGAAAGGCCACACTGTCATTTGAAGACCTGTTTTATAGTTTACTAAGTGAATTTGTGATCATCAACACTGTTTCCTAAATATATAAGAACTTTAAGTCTATCTTTTTATTTTTGCTGGTACTGCTTACCCATGCAGACATGTGATTATCTTTACCCTAAGGTATGGATTCCAAATTTACTTTAAAAGTTAAACTTAGTTAAATGTAAAGCTTAGGGTAGAACACTTTACCAAGTTGGTGTTCTTCAAACTAAAATTATTTGTAGTAATAGTCTCAGATTTGTATAGACATAACAAATTTGGTTGGTTTTTATTAATGACATTTGATGTTTTATAGCTGGGTAAAGTAACCTGTTGTCAATAAGTTATAACTTTGTGTTGCTCTTCACATTGAAATTGGAATTTAAATGTATGTTTGGAAGGTAATAAGGAGAGCCTGATCTGTTTAATGGTGACATTGTTAAACATGGAAGCATTCTGCTATTTTTTTCCACGGAAAGAAAGTTTTAAAACATGGTGATACGATATAGTCTCTGACCTCAGGAAGTTCACCGACTGATGCATTAATGAACTCACATGATCATAACTACAATCTGACAATAGGCACAGAACGCTGGAGGGGGAGGGGTGGGGAACACAAAATAAAGAGCCTAATTGTGATTAGGTTGGAGGGCATTTCAGAGAAGGCTTATTATGGAAAAATCCTGTTCTAGCATATGAGAGCTGGCTCTAAAATGCCCCAGACAGAAGAACTAGGCAGATGGATCCAGGATTACATAGAGTGGAATTTATTGGGGACTTACTGACAGAAGCAGGGTCCTGGGTGGCAGCAAGGCCAGGGATTCCTGGGACTTTGGTCAGAAGGAGGGGGATATATATACTGACAAAAGTGACTTCACCTCAAATTAGAATCAAAGACTTCAGGCATGTTTTGGGTGCTGATAGTGCCAGGATCCACTCATAAAGCTTCACCTACACTCTTATGGCTTTGTTTATCATAGTATGCTGGGAAACTGTGCAGGGAAAACCTACCAGAATTACTCAGGAACAGTCATGGCAGTTTTGACTCAAGACGGCTTCTAAGTCACCTCAAGCTGAATTCTGACAAGGATTCTTAAAGGAAGTGACACTTAACTTGATTCTTCAAAGATGGGTAGGAAATAGCCCTAGACTAGAGGTTGAATAGGCGCATTATAGGCCTTAGGTCAACTTATGTACAGACACAGAAGCCAGGAACCAAAAAACTTCATTTTGGAGAACTGCAAGAATGGGGTTTGTTAGATAACTAAGGTGCAAGCTGAGGTCTGAGACACAGAGGTGCTATCCTGGAGAAGCCTTTATGACTCAAATGAAGGAGGCTGGACTTTTTTCTCCAGGCAAAGAGGAGTTATTGGAGTATGATGAGGGGCATGACCAGGTTGTTACCCTTGTGTAAAATGGATTGGGGGGTTGAGGACAAAACTGGAGGTTGTTAATTAATAAGTGGATAGCAAGGATAAGATTTAAGAAACAGTATGAATCTGTACGACCTGGAGATTGAATGTGAGGATGAGAGAGAGGGAATAATGCTGATTGTCAAGACATGTCCCACATCCAGTCTCATCTTAGGAGTAAGAACACTAACATGCGTGTTGTGATAAGCTACCTGTGGTCCCTCCTGTTGCTCCAAATACCTTGGATTGAAAACCCCATGCCTGGAATTGTGTCTTTTTTATTTCTTCATTTCTTAAAGATTCCTCTTACCTCACCCCCAACCAAGAACCCTATAATGAAAAGTAAAAATGACTAAGAAGCCAAGACCTTTAAAACCTGCTAATGTGTTAGCTGGAAAAATTGTTAAAATTGTTGAGCAGAGGTTTTTATTGATCACAATTGGATTATCTAAGTGCATAGTTTGAGGGCATTTTTCTTCCTCTGGAGCTTTTTCACAGTTGAAACTTAAAAAAAAAATGAATCTTTTTGTACTTTTTTTTTTTTGAGAGGAGGAGATGAGGATATAAAACCAAAGGTATGTTTCCCCTAGCAACTTGACATGAGCTATCACAGTATCACTAAGCAAAAATAGCAACTTAATTAAAGAATACAGCACTGTGAAACTTTGCCAGCCAGCAGGGGAAGGTCAACCCACTCCAAGAACCATACAGAGGGTCAACATTTCAGAACTGGAATAGAATTTGCCTTAGGTGTAGGTGGTTTGATTAATCCAACAAATGTTCTTTTTGTACCTTCTATGGACAGTACAAGCAAAAACAAATGTTTTTATTCTCTGAAGTTCTTGTTTTAGTTGGAGGAGAGGAGAGGAGAGGAGAGGAGAGGAGAGGAGAGGAGAGGAGAGGAGAGGAGAGGAGAGGAGAGGAGAGGAGAGGAGAGAGAGAGAGAGAGAGAGAGAGAGAGAGAGAGAGAGAGAGAGAGAGAGAGAAGCAGATGCAAGAAGAGGTAGAGAAGGAGGAAAGAGAATTTCAGGCAGTAAGACATGCTATGTAGAAGGATAACAAAACACAAAGTAAAGGAGTAGGCAGTGATTGGTGGGGTCAGAGGCAGTGTAGAGTGAGGGCACTGCTCCTAGCAGAATTTTAGTGATTTGAATGATTCAGTCATATGTGACATCTGCAGTGGATCACCATTTCCTGTATTAAACATGCCTTTTTCCTAAGACTTGTAAAATTAAAATAAAAATTATAATAACAAGAAAAGAAAACCCTTTTCTTTCCTTGCACTTTGTATACATATGCAGGCCTACCAAAAATTTTTAATAAATCCTAAAATAAATATTTCATTACATAGAAGGAAAAAATATATAGCTCTCCAGTAGCTTTTATATCTTCCTAGAGTTTGAACTTTAATCCTTTGGTTATAATCTGATAAATTTTCCAGTAATTATTAAAATGAATATTTGTACAATGGAACTATTTACAAAAAGTAAATTTTAGTTCCTTTGGGCACAAAGTGAGGAGTGGAATAGCTAGGTCAAATGGTGGTTCCATTCCAAGTTTTCTGAGAAAACTCCATACTGCTTTCCACAGCAGTTGCACCAATTTATGGTCCCACCAGCAATGTATGAGTGTACCTTTCCCCTGACATCCTCACCAACATTTTATCGCTGTTTGTATTCTTGATAATCGCCAATCTGACTGGAGTGAGATGAAATCTCAGTGTAGTTTTAATTTGCATTTCTCCAATTATTAGAGATGTTGAACATTTTTCATATATTTGTTGGTCAATTCTATTTCTTCTTCTGTAAAGTGTTTGTTCAGTTCCTAAGCCCATGTATTGATTGGGTTATTTATTTATTTATTTTTGGTGTTAAGTTTTTTGAGTTCTTTACATATCCTGGAGATAATGTTCTATCTGAGGTACATGTGACACACAGCCACATCAATGTTTATAGCAGCTCAATTCACAATAGCCAAACTATGGAACCAATCTAGGTGCCTTTCAACCGATGAGTAGATGAAGAAAATGTAGTATATGTACACAGGGGAATATTTCTTAGCCTTAAAGAAGAATAAAATTATTACATTTGCAGGTAAATGGATGGAGCTGGAGAATATCAGACTAAGGGAAATAAGCCAATTCCTCAAAACCAAAAGCTGAATATTTTTTCTAATATGCAGATGCTAATTAGGGAAGTGGCCAGGGAAAAATAGAGGTACTTTGGATTAGGCAGAGGGGAGTGAAGGGAGGGGTGGGGGTCTGTGGGTAGGAACAATAACAGGATGAATCTGATATTATTACCCTATGTACATATATGTTTACATGACCAATGTTATTCTGTATCATTTACAATCAGAAGAGAAGTTGTACTCCATTTATATATGACATGTCAAAATGCATTCTACTGTCATGTATAACTAATTAGAACGAATTTTTAAAAAAGTAAAATTTAGGGAACTATGACATAGTACCACAATTTTTTTTCTAAATTCATTCTTTATTTTCAAAACAGTTATCAATTAAAATGAACAAATTTCAAGTTAAAATATATCATTAAAATTTAGTAAAGTACGTCATGTGTGAAGTATTTAGTTCATGTATGCATTAAAATTTACATCTACCAAAACACTGCATTTTAGCTGATAGTTGTTTCATTGTTTTGTAATAATAATAATAATAATTATTATTATTATTCAGAGATTGAACCCAGGGGTGCTTAACCACTGAGCAACATCCCCAGCCTTTGTTTTTTATTTTGAGACAGGGCCTTGCTAAATTGCTGAGGCTGCCTATTAACTCACAATCCTGCCTCAGCCTCAGAGGGGTGTGCCACTTTGCCCAGCTCATTGTTTTATAATTTAAATACTAAACGAAAACAAAACTCCACAAGTAGTCACATCAAATGACAGACTTGAAACTAAATATTCATCCTATAAGCATTGTGCTATTTTTGTTTATTTAAAATCTACTGTTTAAATGCAAGAACATATGGTACATAGAGATTAAAGACATGTATTTCACTTAAACTGAGCTCAAAAGATTTGGGAGTGGCAAAAACTTACTGTATGAAGGAACAAGTGAAGCTCAGCCTGAAGGTGTCTGTGTTGGGGGCTAGTTGTGTAACTGGGATTTATGCAAATTCAATTCCATGGGAAATACAATGTGTATTCAAGGACAAGGTATAAAAATGTGATAATTTGACACTTGACTGAGTGCGCACCCATGCGCGCGTGTACACACACACACACACACACACACACACACACACACACACAGTTTTGGGATTGAACCCAGCAAACCTTCTACCACTGAGCTATGTACCCAGCCCTGTTTATTTATTTATATCTCAAAACCAGGTCTTGATAAATTGCTCAGACTGCTTTGAACTTGCAATCAACCTGCCTTGGCCTCCTTAGTAACTGGGATTACAGGTGTGAGCCCAGGCCCTGTGACACATATATTATTAATACCCTACAATAAATTGCAGCAATTGCTCAAAACTTAAAACAGCTGAGACCGTTTTGGAGAGAGTGTTACTTTATTATTGACACTATTTAAACTTGTTGGTGGAGGCAATAATAAAATACAAACTGAGTTTTGTTACATTTTTTCTTATTTATTTATTTAGTAGTACTGGGGGGTTGAAAGTAGGAATACTTTGCCACGGAGCCACATCCCCAACCTTTTTTTTTTTTTTTTTGAAGCAGGGTCTCCCTAAATTTCAGAGGCTGAACTCTAACTTGAGATCCTCCTGCCTCAGTCTCCACAGTCGCTGGGGTTACAGGTATGCTCCATTGCTTAGGGTTGATTATATCTCTTTCTGCTCATTCCCATCTACCTGGTTCCTAAAATTCTCTAGTTTATTTCACCGTGATGAAAGACTGTCAGAGGGCAAACACCTGGAGTAGTAGGTGGTGTCCCTGGTGATGATATATAATTTATTTGTTTTTCTTGCATCGTTGGGGATTGAACCCAGGGGGCGCTCTTCCACCGAGCTACATCCTTCCCGCTCCCCGCTCCCCATCCCAGAGGTTTTTTGGGTGTGGGTGTGTGTGTGGGGGGGGCGGGGGGGTTGTTGTTTGTTTGTTTGTTTGTTTTTTGAGACGAGTTTTGCTCCTTAGCCGAGACTAGCCTGGAACTTGTGATCCTTCTGCCTCAGCTATTAACAGGAGGGCGTCACCCTAGTGATAGTTTACATTTTAATCTGAAAGACTTTATCCGAGCCTAGCCTGGGAGTATAGGCATCCATTCTTCCATTCATTGATGCAACGTGTTTAAAAATCCCACAATATGGGCCAATAAAGGTGGCAGGGTGGAGCAGCAATTGACAGGGCGGTTATTCCCAGGGGACCCGCAGCTCTGCGAGGGGCTGTGGATGCGGAGCTGGTAGGCGACACGCTGGGGACGAGGGGGCTGTCGATCACGCGTCTGAGAGCCTGCGTGTTCACGGCCAAGGCTCTGCGCTGCTTCACCACGGAGGTGGGTTCCCACCAGCGCCAGTGACTCCGAATTTAAAGACTCATTTCCGCTGCCATGGGAGACAATAAAGAGGAAAGTGTCTCACCAGCGGGGACAGGAGGAATGGGGAGATGAGAGATCCTCAGCAGCAAAGGCAGAACCACTTCTTCCTTACTAAACGGTCCCCACCCCCACCCCGTGTGGTGACTCTCTCTACAGAGCCCTGCTTCCTGAGAGCGGCTTTGATAGGAAATGCAGCATGAATCTCCTTCGCATGAATTTCCTATTAATTAGCACACTACTTCCTCTCTGCCTAGACGCTGGCAAGAGTTTCCATGATCCGAGGTAACTGAACTCCTGCCAAACTGTCTGTCTTGCACCTGCTTTGCATAATGTGCCTTGTCTGAGGTTGGACTTGGGCAGAGCAACTGGTTCTGGGACACCCTTCCCGAGAAGAGTTTGTAAGCTGCGGTGTGTGAATGGTTGCTGCCAGGGAGCCAGAACAAATTCCAATAGAGTAAGGCTGGGAGCTGGATGAACTGAGCTCGCCTTGTTTCATGCATCTTGGAACTGTTTTCTTTGGAGCCTGGGGAGGAGGGAGAGGCCAAGGAAAGTAGTTTAAATTAGTCAAGTCTTGAGAAGCCCTGTGCCCAGTCATTTCAAGTCAGTGTTGAGATAGCCTCTTTGACAAGGAGCATGGCCAAAGACAGACTGTCAGGCTAATTAGCATCTGAAAGAAGTGGCCTGAAATGGAGCACAGGCAGGCTCCCCACAGCTCCACCAGTTGGAAAAGAGAAGTCAAAAGAGTAGCAATCACTCTACCTCCTCCTCTTCATGAAGCACAATTACTTGATAAATGTCAGTTGAGGTGGGTAATGCCACTTGTGAACTACATGATATGGAGAAAATTCACTTTTCTGGACCTCAGTTTCCTCTCCTGAAATACTGATGGGTCTTTTTGATCTGTAAGGTCTCCCTCCTTGTGCTGAGACTATGGCTTTAAAGTTCAGTCCTGCCCTGGGTGGGAGATGAGGAGAATGTAGTGGGCAAAAGATTAGACCAGATGATATGTAGAGAGCTCTCATCTGCTTGTATTATGAGGAGCTGGTGAGCATGAGAGGCACTGGTTGTCACTTGTTCAGAAAAGGCTTATTCTTATATCTTACATTCAAGCAATCACATATTGGGTCTTTAAGAAGACCAATGTATGGCCCTTGCTCTCGAGACATATCCATATAGATGATAAGTGAAAAGAAACTCAGGATTAAATAAAGTGCAGCCTCAGTACCCTCACAGGAAAGCATCACATGAAGAGGCATTTGCTGAATATTGGGGAGAACAGGTTCTCAGGATGCACAGAGTGACTGATCATAAGTGTGCTGATTCATTGCACTAGAAACATACTACCAGCTGACATTTCTAGAGCTCTTTTGGGGAAAATAGAAGTGGCAGGAATTTGAAAACTAGAATGAATGAATAAGGCTAAGGTTATAGGGGGCTATGTCTTAGGACAAAGATGGGAAAAAATTTGTTTCTTAACCACACACTGTGCCCTCTAAGCTGGGTTGCCAGCAGGCCCACGGGCAGCCCCTCCAAGGCTGTATGTTGCAATGAAGGGAACTAAATTGCAAGAGTTGCTAGATCAGTGTCCTCCTCTTGGGGCCCATACATCTGCTCACAGGACCAGTTCTTCCAACCTCCCACAGCATGGCTCAGTAAAGAGCACCAATAAAGAAGTTGCAGGAAGTTCAGTTCATGTCCATAGGGACTGAACATTGCTGGCAAATTGACCCTGAAGTCATTCTCCCATCTCTACAGGAACATGGAAGCAACCCTGCGTCTCTGCCTCCCTGGGTAACTGCTTCTTTTTACTCCTTCCTTATGGCCATCTTATCAGGCCCATCTGCTATTTTAGCCCCTTGAAATCTCATCTCCAGTGCTTGGGACACTGGGTTATCATTCTAATTCTCAAGACAATGTCTTAGTACTTTTCTAGGTTGGATCTCATCAGCTATGACCCAAGGAGGCCTATTTCTCCACCAGGGGTATGGGAAATGGCCAATTTTCAGAGAAGGGAGTGTGGACAGAATTTTTCCTCCAAGAAATCTCTGCTACATTCCTGCTGCTATCAGAGTATGTCTGATTTTTAAATTACTTGTGTGCAAAGTAGTTTCCTCTCCTGCTAACCTGGGTTGAATGGTGAATTCCTGAGAACAAGAGCCACATCCCAGTGGTTCTGCATCCCAGACATGGATCATGAAACATGGGATATTTCTGATATTCCATAAACCTATGTAAATGGAGGCAGTAAATGAGTGGTCACTTAGGGTCATCTGCAACAAAGAGGGGGCAGAAAATAGGGAAGTCAGAACAGGCATAGGATAAGACTTTATCCATGGTGCTCTGTCTCTCCCTAGCCCCACCGAATACCCAAATCTGCTATATGAACTCATTTTCTTCACACACATTTCCTATTAATTAACACTGTTCTTCTTCAGCAGATGAGTTGGCTGGGGCCTGCAGAATCAGAGCAGTTGGAGAATTTGCCAAACTGTCCATCTTGTGCCTGCTTTGTAAAATGTCCTGTGTGGGTTGCCTAAGAAGTGACACTTGGCTTCTACTTTGACAAGAACATCTCAACCTTTGCTGATCCTTCCACATCACAGATTTTGCTCTTGGCCTTCCCTAAGCCCAGACTCAGGATCACTTTGCACTCATGAATGAGCTTGACACCAGTGGGAGGAGTTATCTTTTGAGGCAGGGTTCTGTCCCATTCAGGGGTGCCAACCACTAACCATTTAATAGCCACCCACCACCCTTCCCCATGCTTATTGGAGACTCTGTTTACAGAAAGTTGTCTTGTCATTCTAATGGAATAGACATGTGCAAACGACCACAGTGGAAGGCTGAGTATCAAATTCTCCTCTCTCAACTTATCTGGGGAGTTGTCTCCCCAGTTGCAGTTTTTTCTTATCTGAGGGAAAACTCATTTCCGTTCCCTGAAAGCAACTTTTTAACTCATTGCCTTAAGCAAAATACTATGATTCACTTACTGAAGTTTGGATAACAAGTTTAAAAAAAAAATAGATTACAATACAAAATTCCTCTTGATTTAAAAACCAAATAAATCAGGAGGGTGTGGTGGCACTCGTGTGTAATCCCAATAGTTTGGAGGCTGAGGCAGGAGGATCTCCAGTTCAAAGCCAGCCTCTGTAATTTAGCGAGACCCTGTCTAAAATAAAATATAAAAAAGGGCTGGAATGTGGTTCAATGGTTAAGCACTCCTAGATTCAATCCCTGGTACCAAATAAATAAATAAATAGATAAATAAATTAAACAAGTAACCCCCAATTTATAGACATTGTTCTTATCCCCCTTCATTCTAAAATAAAGCAAAGTATTTACTTGGATTCTTTATTTATCCTCCTGGAGAATGTCCTGATTTGCGGCCCTTAAGGAAGATGAGATTGTTGTCAGGTGCTGAAATTCACAATGGGTTAGAAGGAGACCCATCCTGTGATTCTTTCAAGTGTATTTGGTTCTGATTACAAATGTATTTTTAAAGTTTCCTTAAAAAAAACAACAACAACAAAGCTCTTCATATTTATAAACAGTCTCTGGGAATTATGAAACACAATAGCGTTTTTTTTTTTTTAAAGATGTGTTGTGGATGGTAAAATTGCCAGAGTTTTTATAATTGTTGGCTATAAAAATCTGTGTGGACATGTGTTTTTTATTAAGATATAACCTCATACATCATCCATTCATAATACATTACTGACTCTGCTGCCCCTATTAGCAGCTGGAAGAAGAAATGGAAAGTTGAATTGAAAATGAATTTATGTATTCATTTAGCTTGGCTAATTAACTGCTGAAATAATGTCCCCGCTTCTTAATGGGCCCTCCACTTGATGGATAAGGAAGATGCCCCAGGATGAGGTGACAGCTCAAAAAGGCACCTGGCTTATAATGTTTGTCAAATACATGACAGGAAAAAGCAGGTTGGAATGTTCTATCTGCCAACAAACTAGATGCTGCCAAGCCTGGAGGCAGTTGACTGACAGCCTGTTTAAACTGAGGCTGCTTACATAATAATAATACCATTTTTTAGTCTTGAGGATGCTAATGTATGCAAATTTACAGGCAATACACTCCACTAGATTCTTGTGGACATGAAGGCTAACTGAATACAGGGAAAGCTGGAGAACTCAGGGATGAAGTCTGAAACTTGATTGTACATGAGGTTAATTTTGTCTCTTGGGGGAGGGAGAAGGACAACTGATCCATATTGTTGCAGTTCCGTCCATTGTTAGCTTTCTGAGGCCACCTCTAGCTTGCAATGGAATTTTTTTTTTTAAATTGAAGATCTTTTAAAAATGAAATGGTACACATTTCTGTCTTTAAAAGCCTGACTGGAGTTAATTTAGAGCAATATCATTTTCTTCCCTTGGATATTACAAAGTTCATTGTATTAAGTTGGAATCATTCACCTTCCCAAGATTGTCAGAAAATGTGTGTTATGGTTTAGATATGGTTAGATTAGCTTGTGTGTGAGACAATGCAAGGAGGTTTAGAGGTGAGATGATTGAGTTTTGACAGCCTTCACTTAATCAGTGACTTAATCCCCCATAGAGATTAACTAAATGGTAACTGTAGTCAGGTAGGGTGTAACTGGGAGAGTGGGTCATTGGGGGGGGCATGCCTTTGGGGTATATATTTTGTACCTGAACAGTGGTGCTCTCTCTCTGCTTCCTGGTGCAAAACCCTGAGCCGCTTTCCTCCACCAACTCTTCTACCATGATGTTTGGCCTCACTTTGAGCTTCAAGGAATGGAACCAGCTGTCTGTGGACTGGGACCTCTGAAATGGTTAGTCCCAGAGTAAACCTTTCCTTCTCTAATTATATTCTTATCAGGTCTTTTTGGTTACAGTGGCAAAAACAAACAAACAAACAGAATAAATAAAAAACAAAAAACAAAAAAACAAACAACCCACCTAACTGGAATGGTATGTAAAAGGTAAATATTGTCACTCTCACTTTGGAGTAGGGAAATCAAAGTACAGAGAAATGTTGGCCTTGGAGCAGCTGGCAGAATCCACCCCCCTGATTTCTAGTTAGTGCATTTTTGAAAATATCTTCCTACCTAGATCACTAGTTAGGGAAGCCTTAACACTGACTCTGCTGATCACATAGATCTGCTGGAGCTAGAGAAGGGGTGTAGACCTCTCTCTCAGATGCTGTCAAGGAAGGGTAGCTCCCAGCCCATGAGCCAAGTCTTCAGGTATCTTCTTTCCTTTCTCAATTCTTTCTGTCAGTCGCAGACAACACTGTTCACTAAGTTTCTAATCAGAGTTTTATCCTTCTCAGCCTTTTACTGCTTTCTGAATACAACAGAATATTAGACAGATGTGTTAGGGGACAGATAGATGAGGATGGTGGAAACAAGAGGTTAAGAGAATAATTCTATAGACTGGGCCCACTGTACTGATCCTCACATGCTTTCTTTCCAAGAAGCAATGTACCTGAAACCTTGCCTGGCCTAACAGGACAGGATATGTCACATTCCTCAGCAAACTACCTGTTATCTGCAGGAGAAATGCAAACCACAGATAATGTTAATGGGAGGAACCCAGGAGATTCTGGTGACCAGATCCTGAAACTCAGGGAGATAAAGATAATTCCTCCTAACAATAAAGTCTGTAAGAATGTATGGTTTAGTATCCAATTAGAACTGGTCAGAATGGGCCAAGGTGACCTAGAATTGCCATGGCAGTGGGGACTTGAAAGTCTGATGTCACCCTGCTGTCAGTTAAAAGTCAAAAGGTGGACCTGGGTGGGACTGTCTGGAAATTTCTTTGGGATCCCCAATAAAACTGGAATGCAGGAGAGGTAAATTGTCTCTCTCTGACAGGACCCACTCTCTTTTTCAGTGTCCCCTTTCCCTTTTTTATCCCTTCAATAAACTCATTTCTGTTATTCTAAGTGACATATCTGAAATCTTTTTTATTTGATTGCAAGAATTGGGATTTATTGGGGGGGGGGTCTTCAACCTGCCTCAGTTTCTCAGAAGGCCCCAGCTCTGTAACAGCACTGTAACAGCTAGTTTTAGTGCAGTATCTGTACTATGTGTGCAGGGCAATACCTGCATTTATTTCCTACCACATCCCCCTAAATGGGTCACATTATCCTCATTTTACAAATGAAGACCACAACACAATTAGGTTAAGTAACGTTTTCATGCTACTGGTAAGTGAAAGATCAGTGACTTGAATCTAAAGAGCTGGCTTGAAAATCTGTGGTCTTACTACTTATTCTTCCCATGTCCCTCCTGTTCTCAAGGAAATGATACTGTGGTTCACTATCCACTGGCTTGAATCTTTCCACATATTTGCATTCAGTTTATTTAGGGATGTTTTGTAACAATGATTTCTTCTAAGATACTGAAACTCATGTCCTTCTGTCAGATATTCTGATTTGATTTGCCTTGGATTGGTAGCCAGAGAAGGTTTTCAAAAGCTCTTTACATAATTCAAACATTGGGAGTTATTGTAGGATGTCAGAAATGAGATAAAACTCATGTTGTCACCAACTATCTTGGAGTCCAGCTGATCTAGGATTCCCAGGGCTTCCCGTGTGGTGCTCATCACTCTTAGGACTACCTTTGTTATCAATCATATGCAATGTATCAGGTCAAGGGAAGGGCCCTTTTGTGGTGTTTTTTATTTTAACCGCAATTTCCTTCATATTTATACTTCAACCTTGCCATGGATCCTAACTCATGGAGGGAGACAATGGTGCTACCTGTTGTCTTCCCTGGCTATTTATAAGGCTTTATCTTTTGATGTGGCATGAGGGGTTCAGTCTGGAGCCTTTTAAGTGCCCCCATCGTTTGTACCTCCATTATTTTGCTGGTGACCACAGTACTCAGCTGAGGAAAGCCTTTCTAACTGCTGTTTAGGACTCTTTTGAAGATTACTATGGGAAAAATTCTCTTCCTTATGATAATGGTTTGCTGCTTTCAGTGGAGTGCTATGGATGTCCCAGTCTTTTCTATTCCCAGTTTTGACTTTGGCAGATCAGCTTATAAACTCACTAAGGGCAGACTACTTAATCTTAGAACTATTCTCTCCAATTATAACAGTGAATGAATTAGGTTGCTGTTTTTGTCCATTTTATTTTACTATAACAAAATACCTGAGACTGGCTAATATATATAAAAAGGTTGATTTAGTTCATGTTTTTAGAGATTGAAAGTCCAAGATTAAGGAGCCCCATGTCAGCCTCTGATTAAAGACTTCTGTCTACATCAGAGCATGGCAGACGGCATCATGGTGAGAGGAGAGAACTGTCACATGATAAGACAGGGATAACAGGGATTCATAGACCAAGTGTGCTGTTTTTCTTTTTATATCAACTTGCTTTTTCAGGAACAAACTAGGACCCTTCAAGAACTATGTTAATTCCCTCCAAGGATTATGCCCCTAATGACCTAACAATTTTCTATTGTGTCTCACCTTTTAAAGATCATACCCCTTACCCCCATGTTAAGAGTCCTTCCAGCACATGAACCACAGGGAGACACACTTAAACCCTATCCAAATCATAGAAGATGCAATAATGTTGAGCAGAATGACAGAGACTGGGAGCCATTATCTTAGAACCAGTAGTAATTTTAAGAGAAAATTGAATTCTGTAACTTTCATCCAGGCTAGTGAGGACAGGTATAGACGGGAAGTAGGAATTTGGTTGTTCTTTCTATTTTTTTTTCTACTTTTGTCTCCAACCAGGCTAGAATTGGTAAGAACCAACAAGAAAATTGGTCAGTGGAGCAAGCAGAGTGCTCACCACCAAGCTTCTAAATCTCAGGGCTAGTATATTCTAAAAAGGAATGCAAAACAACTAATTAATATTGGATATTTTTTTTTTACAAAAAAGAGGATAGAAAAATGGATTTTCTGGTCTTTCTTTTTATTTCTTTATTTAACATCCTATGAAATTATGGGGATGTAGCTCAGTGGTAGACTTACCTAGCATGTGTGAAGCCCTGGGTTCAGGCTTAGCTCTGAACATTAAGGCTGACCAGGTACACAATTCCCTGTGGATTGACACAGTGGCCCTTGGCTACCAGGCTGATATTGGTTCATAAATTTTACTCACATATTCCCCCACATAAGACCCTGTAATGGTTCTCTGTTGTCTGGGGCCCATCTGTCGGATTCCTCTTCTCCCCAGTTCCTGTCTCATCTTATTCTTCATCACAATCAACACTTGCCATGGCTGCAGAACGTGCCTTGCAGCCTCACACATATTTGTCTTGGCTTCAGATGTCCTTTCAGTCACACTGGTCTTCTCCCTTTGTCCATCTTTTATGACCCAGCTCAAGTCTCTCCTCTTCAATGAAGGATTTCCTGACACCTTCCCCCATCATCCCGTTATTACTCATCAGGTGATGCCCTTTTCACCATTGTGTCTGAGTGCTGATAACACTGTCTCACAAATTCCTCCTTAGATGACTAGTTTACCCTGTGGATCTCTGAACACCTGTGACTGCAGATAGAAAGGCCCTAGTGCCCAACCCTGATCTGGCACAGATACAGTATGACTTTTGGCAAGACCCCAACATCTTTCTGCCTTAGTTTCTTCACTATGAAATAAGGATATTAATAGGATTGTAGAGGAGATAAAAGAGGTGCTGCATATAATAATGCATAGTGATAAACAGAATGATTGATATGTGTGGTACATAATGACAACAACTTTTTTATCAGCCAACATAATTACTAATGCAGCACTTATAATATGTCAGGTTCTAGCCTAAGGGATTTACATATTTACCTCACTGATCCTCTGTGTAACCCTATGAGGTAGTTACTATTACTATACCTATTTACAGATTAGAAAACTGATGTTGAGTAATTTCCCCAAGGTCACATGGTTTGTAAATGATAAAGATGAAATTTGAATCCAGGCAGTCCTGCACCAGAGCCCATACCATTCGAGTGATCAGTATATTTGAATTTTTATTCAGCATAAATGTGAGTAAAATTTATGAACCAATCTCAGCCTGGTAGCCAAGAGCCACTGGGTCAATCCACAGGGAATTGTGTACCTGGTCAGCCTTAATGGTCAGAGCTAAGCCTGAGGCCTATCTCCAGTCCCTTTTCTCACACATAGACCAGGACAAAGGCAAAGGAAACCTCTTTCCATTTTCACAAAGGTTCCCATTTGTTTCCAAACAAGCAAGAAACTAAAAGCTCAGCATCCACAGAGGTTGTGCCCATTACCCTGACATAGAAACTGCTTAAGGAGGATGTTTGACAAGGAATAAAAAGTCAACTTAGTGGGGTAGGGAGGGGAAGCATGGGAGGAATAGACGAACTCTAGATAGGGCAGAGAGGTGGGAGGTAAAGGGAGGGGACAGGGGGTTAGCAAGGATGGTGGAATGTGATGGACACCATTACCCAAAGTACACGTATGAAGACACGGATTGGTGTGAACATACATTATATACAGCCAGAGATATGAAAAAATGTACTCCATATGTGTAACAAGAATTGCAATGCATTCCACTGTCATTTATTTTAAAAAATCAATTAAAAAAAATAGAAAGTCAACTTACAAAAACAAGCAGAAAACTAAGTTTGGCCTCTTTGCCCAGTGAGCATCGCATGAGACAATGTGGCTTGTGGTATAGGAGGTGTTTGGCAAGCCCACTCACACTGGAAAGGGGAGAGGGCACATTTCCAAACTGTCTTCCTGTCACCTTTCAGGATCTTGTGTTCCAGGTGGTGGTGAGTCCTCTCTAGAGCCATAGCACAACACTTCACCACTAGGGGGTGCCTAGACATTTCAGATGGCTACTAGGCAAGCAGTCCTTTCAGGATATGACCTTTCTAGCCGTCCTGAGCATAAACATGGGGAAATGCTGGTACAGGATGGAATGAAGTCAGCTTCAACCATTCTGAGAGATTTCAGCAATCCTGTAGCCAACGCCTTCCCTCTCCCAGTGGCTCACCTAGCAGAGTCTCCCAACCCAGCATCCGGACATAACCTTAGATGGGCGGCTCCAAGGGGAGTTAGAGGAAGACAGTTGTCCTGATCCAATTCCTGCTTGACATAGTCTAGATCTGTCTCATATATTTGTCCATGTCCTTTCCTGTTCCATCAAACAGGATGTCAGGTAAACCCAAAGTACACCCTTCTGGAAAATGAGAAACTGAGCCAGTACTAGGGTGAGACAAAGAGACAGGCCTGCATCTGTGGGACCCAGAGAGTGACAACTGACTTTCATTTTATGCCCAAGGCATCTATCTTGGATCCTCTTAATTCCACACCTGACTTGCCATTGTGTCAGATACCCAGGAGCATTGAAAAACATTGTTTTGTTTTCTGCTGCTGCTCTCTCTCTCTCTCTTTTTTTTGGTACCAGGGATTGAACTCGGGGCGCTCTACGATTGAGCCACACCCCTAGCCCTATTTTGTATTTGATTTAGAGACAGGGTCTCACTGAATTGCTTGGCACCTCGCCCAATGCTGAGGCAGGCTTTGAACTCACACTTTTTTCCTGCCTCAACCTCTGGAGCCGCTGGCATTATAATCGTGTGCCTCCTTGCCTGGATCTGCTGTTTTTTTAACATCTCACTTCACATCCCTCTACCTTTGCCCTTCTAAACCCATATATCTTCTTGTTCATTTCTGTTAAAGCATTGGTTGATAAAGAATAATCGGATTTCCTAATTAAGGGCATTTCGAATAAAAGTAGCTAACATTTATTCAGAGATTACTGTGTCAGGCACTCTTGTGAGTGCTTTGCAAGTATTGACTCAATTAATTCTTTCAGCCATATGGTGAAGAAGGTATCCATTGTATAGATAAGTTAATTAAGGCACAGAGAGGTTAAGAAAATTGCCTAAGATTCCCATAGTAGGTGGTAGAGCCAAAGTTTGATTCCAGGAGAGTCCATATCCCAAATACTCTGAATCCATATATGTTGCTTCAGGTACTAAAACCCCTTCAGAGATATGAAATGCTGGACTGTGACTTCCTGGGGGGCAAAATGGGGTTGTGATTTCATAGTTTTAACGAGAGTCTCCAAGTGGTGTCTACTTGGCAGGATGGCCATGACTGAGAGCTATTGACCCCTGGTATACATTAGAATAGATTCTTCTTCTGCTGCTGAATAAATGGCTTGGCATCTTAATATTGACTTATTAATTAAAACCCTAAAAACTGGATTTACTTGTATCTTATTCTAATCTGGTTGCCACCAGATTGTTGAGAATTCTAGGAAGGAGGAGCCACATCTTACCCATATTTCCATTTCCCATAGCTCTGACTCTCAGGCTTGCCATCTCACTAGAGGTTGTTCTATTGGGATCCAACTCCTTTTGTCTTTATCTTGAATTATGGGCTGTGGCAAAGCTGCTTTACTGGAACAGGAAGATGACCACATCTTGCCAATCATCAACCACTCTTTCCCACTTTTGTACACAGGCTGCATTTTTTCTTCATTCAGATTTTACATGTGAGGTTTGGTTCTTTCTGATAACTGTAACAGAGAATATATCATGCATTTTTGGTTACATCTTTTGAATGTATATGAGTAAAACAGACTAGAAAAATCTACCTTTCTTTTCTAGTTGATTGCTTTCAATGTATATCCTATTATGTTATCTTAATCTATTTTATCTATCAATTTGAATGCTTTTCTCTCCCTCTTGCTTGCTACTGTCCTTTTATGGGCATTGCAGATGGTTCATTTGTCCTCCAACTGCTGATCCTCAACTTTCTGACAAGCTTCATTCCCAGTCCAAATATGATTTTAAAGATTGAGGTCCATTGACCAAAGGCATAAATCCTGGGAATTTTCAGGATGCAATTGTGTATCCTGAGCAACTGGGTCTCTGAGGGTCCCTAGATTCTTAAAGGAGGGTAGACTCTGCTTTAGAAAAAATATCCCTAGTATCCAGAACAATCTAGAACATTTAAACTGACATGGAGCAGGCAGGAATCTCTGGACCAGGACACTGAGACAGAGATGGTCCTTTTCATGTTTGTGGGTGAAAAGGACTCATTTGCTGCATGTGGTTTTTCCAGGCCCTGCCTGCTATAGACATTCACATGGTCTTTTATCCCCTTCTGCCAAAGTGTTTCAAACACATTGAAAATAACTTTCTCCATTTCACCCACCATATGCCTGTACCTGATCAACCCGAAGCTCTTTCTTTGTTCTGCATCCTCTCATCGTCTAAATCCCGGCACTTAATTAAGGACTTTTTCCGAGTTCCTCTATAGAACTGGAATGTTTTTAGAATCTTTTTTGAAATAAATGTCTTTGTGAGGATCTGAAAGACATGGGTAGTTTCCTACAGTTGTACATTTTAAACAAAATTTATCTTTTGTATTATTTTGGTATCTGTGAATCTGTTGCTTTATCCCCCAGATTCTCTCTGCATGATGTTTTTCTCATTAAAGACACAGATCTAGGCTCCCTGATGTCTCCCTTCAGTATACATCTGTGCTTGAGTCAGCTGTGATGGTTAGCAGCCTGCTGAGGGTGAGGGTCTCCCAAAAAGAGACCTAGGAATTATCTACACTTTACAAAGACCCTTCAGTATCTGGAAACAATTTGCCTTACCAATTCAGGCATGCATTCTGCTATTCTGCAAAGGCTCATTCCCTAGACCTAGTTTTTGGGGGTTTGGGTTCTAAAATTCTTTCTTTGCCATACTTATATAACTTTCCTTATTGTGCATCTGCAAACTCCCTTTGTGTGCCCTGGGATTTCAGGACCAAGGAATTTTCCACTATCTCCTCTTACGCATTTTCCATGGACGGGCCTAACTCCTTTATTGCATTCCCTTTTTGTAGCTTTTAGGCTTTGCCTGTGGTGCTTCACAAATTCTCCAACTGACTAAATTGAAAGTGGCTCATGTGAGAATGCTGGAGGAATGATTAAATGCATGGAAGCATTTAATAAATATTGCCTTGGAAAATGATCGTTTTTCTGATTTTCTCATGACAATGATGAACCTCTTTGAATATTTCTTTATGCTTATGAATAGATTATCAAAATGGATTGAACATATTTTTTAATCTCAGTTCCTACTCATATTGACAAAACAGCTATTTTTAGTTTGCTAAGGAAATAGCTTCAATTGGGAAAGGTCACTTAAAAAAAAAAGAAAGAAAGAAAAAGAAAAAGAAAAACCCTAACTGAAATATAATCAATTGGAAAAGGATTTTTGATAAATTCTTTTATTTTTCTTCTGTGAAACACAGAAAATAATGGGAACGGGTTGCTCATCAAATAATGTTTTAAGAAATTTGCTGGCTTCTATTTCAGAAGGTTTCTGTTGACATTGCTAGCATAGACAAATGATGGAAAAGGAAATGTCGCTCATTAGTTGGTATTTTTCTGAAAGGCTGATTGATAATATTTTCATGTATTTGGGATAATCAAGGACAGAAAGCAATGTCACCGGATATGAATTACTCCCCATGACGGTGGAGAGTACAGTTGATACATTGGTGCCTATTATCTATCAGTTGTGCAGGGTGTCACCACCTCCCTCCCACACGGCTTCCTTGACATCCCTTCCTCTGATTCTTCCACATGACTGACTCCTTGTTAATAGGGCCTTTTCCTAAGATTTTTTTTCCCCTGATAATCTAGTCATACTTTGCTTATATAAAGGAAAGGGCTAGAAAGGGGGATTTCAGGGCCTGGCTCAGCCTTCCTCCTCCTTTGAAGGGTAATGGCTTTATTCCAGACAGCTTATACCAGGCCTTGATATTCTATGCAAGTCACCAGTGGTCTTCCTTTTCTAGATTCTAAGGCAAAAAATCTATGTCACTGAGCCCAGGTGGAAAAGTCATTCCATTTCATAGGACAGTGGTGGTACTCCCAGTTGGGGCTGTTCTTCTAAGCCTCATTTAGCCCCTTTATGGGGAATGAGGGGAGGGGGGACGTCTGGCAATGAATTGTTACAGACAACCTCACAAATAATCTTTGCATTTTTAAAAACTATTATTATTATTATTTTTTCTAGATGTAGAAGTGGTAAGTTCGGACTATAAAATTTCAGGTAAAATATAAAAAATAAAATAAAAAACCCACCAAATGACAGTGCTATTAAATTTTGGTGTCTTTCCTTCCATATCACATTTTGGGAAAAGGAAAATATAAACACTTGACCAAATATCTGTATCTACAAAAACTCTATATATCTACATGCACACACACCTTCATCTGTCTATCTATCTATCTATCTATCTATGATTTCTTTTACAAGACTAGGATTATGTTCTACATACAATTTTGTATCCTGTTTTTTTTCCCCTTAGCATTATATGGTGTCCATTTACTAATGTCTTTAGATTGTTCTTAAAGACATACTTTTTTTTTGTTATAAGTGGATACAATATCCTTATTTTATTTTTATGTGATGCTGAGGATCGAACTTAGTGCCTCATGCATGGTAGGCTAGTACTCTACCTCTGAGTCACAATCCCAGCCCATCAAAGACATACTTTTTAATAGCTGAACAATAATTCAAATGTGAGTTGTTAAGGTGATTGTAACAAGGTTAATACAACTGGTCTCCCATTATTCAACATTTCAGTTGTTTTACTGTTATAAAGCAATGATACATATTGTGTTCTTAGTTTCCTTCCTTAGGGTAGATTTCTAGATGAATAATCGATGGGCCATGTGGTAGGAGCACTTCTGAATATATTGCCCAGTTACCTTGAGAAAGGTGGTTGCAATTTAAAAATTCCATCCTCAGTGGATGAGAGTCTCAGTCCTACTGTAATTTTATAAGCACTATTTGTGTGTATATGTATGTATTTGCATGCATGTAAACATACATTTCAAATGGATAAAATGGGATAGATAAGAAGAGATGTTGCCTGTTTATAACTTGCATGTTTTATAACTAGTGAAGTGAGTATCTTTATGGCAGATAATTGAATAGACCAAATTATTAGCGATTGGCCTGAATTATATTCATTTCCCTAGTGGATTTGTAAAGGCTGTTAAGAGATGTATCTTTTTTTTTCCTCCCTGCATATTTTTTCTTATCATAGGAGCTGAAAACTGAAACTAGCTTTGTACATTTAGGACTAGGCTCTCCATATGTATTGAAATGAAATGTCAATCATAGAATGATTGTGACATTTCAGAACAAATCAGATCATAAAAGCAGAGCACATTGCAGCAGAAGGAGAGGCAGGGGATAGTCAGAAGCTGGCATAGCAAACGTGGTATTGTTGGAGAATTTGAGACTAAATAAAAAACGTGAGAAGGAAATTAATAACAGTTCCCTGAATTTAATTTATGCTCTCCTATTCCAGTGAGTCCATGTGCCATTAGCGAGGGGAGCAGCTTCTAGGTACATAAACACCTGGAAAGCTCAGAACATGTCGTAAAGAGCATTTACTCTGTACCAGCACTGGGTTTTAGCCAAGCATTTTACATTTAGGTTTCAAGCGACCTTAGTCAAAATTTAATCTTTTCTTAGTCTCAGTGCTATTAACTGCAACATGGGGATAATAATACCTACTTCACTGTGTGTCATGAGGGTGAAAAAAAAAAGGATTTATATAAGCCTGTAGCATAATGTCTGGTACACTGTAGGAACCCAATAAATGGTAGCTGTAATTGTGATCACCCAGGATCAGGAAGGGTCATCTGCAGCCAGTATCTTGTGCTAAGCTCATTGTACAGTGTCTCTGTGTCATTTTTGGATAGTAAAGTGATGGTGAAATAAATTAAATTCCTTCTTCTCATTAATACCAATTTAACTATGTGGCCTGTTCACTGGTTTACTTTACCACCCATCCCCATCATGTGTCAAGTGATGTTTTTCTGAACTCAGATGGGAAGAAAAATGACCTTACTTGAGGGAATGCAACTAAAAAAAAACCAATCAAGTATATATCAGTGTGTTTTACTCACCCTTAACTCATATTAGACTCTGGGTTTGAAAAATGGAATATGATAATGGAAAGGGATGAAGGACCCAGAGGTTTCTGATTCCAAAGTCTGTGCTTTAATTGAGCCCCATATTTCTTGTTGTCAATAGCATTGGGACTCTTGAACTCCTGCCTCTGGCTCCTAGAATAGCTTTATTTCTATTCATTTTTCATTTATTTCATAGTTTAAACTCCATTTTAGTAATATACATCATATACACATACATAACTTAGATATTAAAATTTGATATTAGAAAGATAGGATATTTTTTCTCCCAGCTCCCCTTTTCTATTTTTTTTCTACCCTCAAGAGGCAAAACCCATGTGTCTGAATATTAGATATATAATTGTTAGTTAAGGGATTTACCCAAGGGAACTCAAGAACAGAGACAAAATAAGAAAATTTTTGACACATGCAATTCAAGTGCTTCCTAATGATAAATCACTGTTGAGGATGAAAGCAACCATCCATCCGTGTGTCTTCTCTAGCCATTTCTTTACTTCTTCCTGCACTGCCTTGGTACTGTCCTTTCATGGAAGATGGTTAATAGTCCTTCCAGCTACTGCAGGAATGGGCTCCCAGGGTTGTCCCTGACCAGAGGTGGACCCTCCTGCAGAGCCTGCCTGAGTGGGAGCCCTGAGCTGTGCTGGCACAGGCTGGCTCCCTGGCAGCCCTTTAGATCTCCCTCCTTCATGGTTTGGTGGGCCAGGAATCTGGTTGCCATGGCAACTTCAGCAGCCATTTCAGGCTGGAGGGAACATTCCCTAAGGCTCCTCTCCATCTGTGTGTCCTTGGCGATTTCCCTGCCTTGGTGAAGTAGGTGGGGAACCACTTCCTCCAGGGATCTCCCCCAGCTCACTGATGGTATAAATGGGCTGGGGAGCTATGTTGCCATGGCAGCAGATCCTCTAGTTCTTCCATTTGAACAAAGTCTGACTCAAGGGATCTGCCTGGTGCTCCCAACGGCAAAGTCAGCAAGGAACTGCATTATCATAATGGCTTCCACACGATCTTTCCAAGAGAAGGATTGGCTTTGTGGGGTGGCAGCTGGAGGCTGGGCAGGGAGTTTGGCTGGAGAGGCTCTGTTCCCAGGGATCTCATTGCCATAGTAACATTCCCAATGGCAAGGACCAGGCAGGCCTCTCACCAGCTAGGCCCCAGGGCTGCCTTTTAGGTCTGTTCTTGTTCCACCATGTTCCCTTCCTTCTTTTTATCAAACCCCAGGAATTCTACTGGCATCTCCTCTCCTGATTTTTTTTGCAATCAATGTGTCAAAGCCTTTCCCCTACTTCATTCATTTTAGGATAGGATGTTGTCTTCGCCTGTGTTCACCTTCCCTACTGTCCATAAGCATTTCACACCCCTCCCCGCTTTTTGTCACAATGTTTTCATTGGTTCATCATATTTACATATAATGGTGGGATTCCCGGTTACACATTTATACGTGCACATGGCATAATGATATAATTTGGTCAATATGATTCCCCAGCATTTCCCCTTTCCCTTTCCTCGGGGCCAATTCCTGTTTCCTGTACTCTAATGATCTCCCTTTTATTTTCATGAGATCTCCTCCACTTTTTTTTTTTTTAACTATTTACTCTCTAACTTCTACATGTAAGACCCTACCCCAAGACTTTTTGAGTTTGGTTTATTTTGTTTAACATAATGTTTTCAAGTTCCATTTGTTTTCCTGCAAATGACAATTTCATTCTTCTTTACGAATGAAGCTTCATTGTGCACATTTACCACATTTAAAAAAATCATTCATCCATTGACAGACACCTAAGCTGGTTCTATAGTTTGGCTATTGTAAATTGTGCTTCTCTAAACACGGGTATGCATGTATTGCTGTAGAATGATGACTTTTTCATTCTTTTTGGTAAATAATGAGGAGTGGCATAGCTGGGTCATATGGTGGTTCCATTCCTAGTCTTTTGAGAAAACTCCATACTGATTTCCATAGGAAATTTACAATCCCACCAACAATGTAAAAGAGTTCCTTTCCCTCCCTATTCTCACAGGATTTATTATTTGCATTTTTGATGACTACCATTGTAACTGGAGTGTGATGAAATCATAGTGTAGTTTTGATTTGCATTTCTTTAACCAATAAAGATATTGAACAGATTTTTTTTTATCTATTTGTTGGCTATTTGTATTTCTTCTTTTGAGAAGTGCCTGTTTAGTTCATTTACCCATTTATTAATTGCAAGTTATTTTGGTGTTAAGTTTTTTGAATTCTTTTTATATTCTGGATTATAATCCTGTGCCAGAAGATTAGCTAGCAAATATTTTCTCCCATTCTGTAGATTCTCTTTTTTGCATCCTTGTTTCCTTTGCTCTGTAGAAGCTTTTTAATTTGATGCCATCCCTTTTATTGATTCTTGGTATTCATTCTCGATATTATTTAGAGGTACTAATTGAGGAAGTTGTTGCCTATGCCTATCTGCTGGAGTGTTGCCCCTACATTTTCTTCCAGGAGCTGCATAGTTTGTGGTATAATTCCTATGATTTTGAGTTACTTTTGTGCAGAGTGAGACATAAGGGTCTTATCTCATTCTTCTAGACATGGATATCCAGTTTTCCCCAGAACCATTTGTTAAAAAGGCTGTCTTTTCTCCAACATGTTTTTAGCACCTCTACCAAGGATCAGATAACTGTATCTGTGTGGGTTTCCTCTGTATTTTATTCTGTTTCATTGGTCTATGCATCTGTTTTTATGCCAGTACCATGCAGTTTGAATTACTCTAGCTCTGTAATATAATTTGAAGACATGTATTCTGGTATCTCTAGTGTTGCTTTCTTGGCTTAGAATTGCTTTGGAATAAAATCCCCTTTGAAAAATGAAATTTTGTAGGCAAGATAATGAGGATAAAGGAGAATCACAAGACTAATACTCATGCAAATGCAGAGCCAATTCTGTAAGTTATGATCGTGAGGGCATCTTTTCTCTTTAACCTGCAAACCTTCTTCTTATTTCTCGGTTTGGAATGAATAGGAATAAAGATGGTTGTGGTGTTCCAAAATCTGGGATTGAATCTTGTTCTAATCTAATCTTACCAACTGAGAGACCACAGGTGAGTCTCTCTTATCTCTAGAGGGAGAATGTAAAATGCCTGCCTCAAGAAGTTGTGGTGAGACTCAAGAGAGATAATATACATGAAAGTTTTTTGTCAGTACCCAGCACTTGATAATTTTCATCCCCATGGGGAACTCTTAATTGATGGATAGGTTTGGTTAGTCATTCAATGAATCCTTCCCTTCGTGTAGTTTTTACAACCTGCATCAGTATCACTTTCTACAGTAGGATAACACCAGTTTCAAAATGTGATTTTTGGAGATTAAATGAGATAGAGCAGTCACAGGCAGAGAGTCCTTGCTCAATTAATGGGGATTATCATTATTGGTTGCCTACTATATTTTCTCACAGATGTGTCCTCTGAAGGCTTGAGTGAGTAGCTGTGGCTGGGGCCTGTTTCCTTGTGTTCTCTCCTAGTCTAAAAGGCTGAGACTTAGAGAAATAAGGCAGAACCAGAAAAATTCCCCCTGCAGCTAGTGACTATGCCCCAGGACCAGGAAAAAATTCTTTCAAAACCCCTTGAAACTCAATCATGGTTCAGCAACCTTGCCCCTGAGTTTTGGAGCAGGGAACTATTGTTTGGCATAACTTCTTTTTGTTGCCTCTTCTCCTTTCTTTGTGTCCTTCTGTCCACCTCAACCAAGAGTCAAGACCCCTCAGTGACACTCTCAGAACTCTCACCCAGCCTGCAGCCTCTCAAGAGGTGCCACGGGCTCCCAGACCTACTCTGTGTCCTCCCTTCCTCCTGGCTCACCTGACCCACCACAGGCGATTCCTTTCAAGTACAACTCAGTGTTCAGCAGCTTAATCAATAATTTATAGATAAGACATTAAAAAGTAATGAACACTTAAAACACTGCCCCTCCCAGAAAATATTTTTGCATTTCAACTGGGGCTTTCAAAGGCTTCACTCCTAACCCCTTGTGAAATCTTTCATATACTACATCAGCCTGTGGTGACTGAGCCCTCCCCTCCCCGAACTAGCACTAAACTTACAGCATTTCAGATTTAATTGTGTTTTAATTATTTCATGTGCTAGTCTGTTCTCCCCAGTGAGATTGTAAATTTCTTGAGAGAAGGATGTTTTGTTTTTGTTTTTGTTTTTTTTTTAAATACCAGGGGTGTGTGGCATAAAACGAACTCTCAGTAAAATTTTTTACAATTGATTAATAATGGGCAGAATTTCTTCAACCAGGAAATGCCTTCTAACACATGGAGTTACATTTGGAAGGTTGAATTCTCCTAAACTCCTGATTGATTCTAACAACAACTATTTTGGGGAGTCTGTCTCCATACACTTCCTCTTGAATAACCTCAGTAGAATGATTCTATTTCAATGAGGATGTCATTTCAAGTGAGATAGCTTGAAGATAATTCTCAGGATGGCTTTGTATAAATTTACACTCAAAGAGACAGGGCCTGCAAATATACTTTATTCAAAATGCCTAATTATTTCTGATAAACCACTGGATATCTTAGTTCCAGGAAGACCAGGTTTAAAATAGGTCCTATTAAAGGAAGTGATGCATAATGGAATTGCATCTTCCTTATTGATTGGATATTTTTAAGATGTGCCTTTTACTCAAAACCAAAGGACAGAAAATAAGAAAAGCAGATGCCAAAATAGTTGAGTCACAGAAAAACAGCAGGTAAAAGAAAATAAATGTTAAAATTAGCTAGGTTATCTCAGTTTGCCAAAAATGTTTTTTTTTTCTTTTCTCCTCTCTGCAATGGATAAGAGAGCTTTCTTCAGCCTTAAGACCCCTCCAGAGAAAGGTTGCTGGTCTCTAGTTTCCTCAGGTATAAGTTAAGGAAATATCTCACAAGGTTTTATCAATTGTCACAAGGATATGTCAGGGTAGAGTTATTCTCAAAGGTAACATTCAATGCATCAAATTCCTTTTTCTGGTGGATAAATGAAAATGCCCTTTAAATGGCAGCACATTAGCTTACAAGGGTCAAAGGAACACCCTTTGTAATGCCAAGGAACCTGGCTTTCCACTCAGGGCTATTTGCAGAATTGAGTTGTGCTCAGTTGTATACTCAGATGAAAGCTAGGTGAGGAGGACTCCAGGACTAGTTTTTCCTTCAAGAAATCACTAGAGGGAAAGTTGGGTACTTTGGGTCATCGGATGGAGACAGTGACTTGGAGAGAAGCAACATGGCCCCAGTTGCTTTGTTCCATGGTTCAGAGGATGTGGGAGTAGGGCCTAAGGAGGTCTATCACTCTGCTCCTATGGCCCCCTTCAGGACTGAGGCATTCAATTTCCTAGTTTCTGGGAGTGCTGGCTATTGAAAATTCTCCACTAAGTCCCCTGGCAATTGCCAACCATTGAAGAGAACTGCCTGGCCTAAGCTCAGGCCCTCTCTATGCAGGGAGCAGCCTCCCAGTGACTTGTTGATGGTGGGGATCCAGGAGGAATCAAAACCCAGGTCCTTCCACAACGTGGGTGCTGAAGGGCCATCCTAGCTCTACTGCTCCCTGTGAGGTGGCAACTGAGACCTTCTCGAAGACGGCACCACAGTTCTGCTTGTTGTCTTCTGTCCCTCATGAGCATTGATCCCAAGAGTACTCCCCACAAACTTCCTCACACAGATCTCTAACTTGGAGTCACCCAAACTAGGACAGAACATCGTTTAAATTTTGAACTAATATTGAGACTTTTTACCAGCAATGTTTACCCTGGATGATAGAAGCCCAGAATCTTAATATGTGAGAGGGCAATGCTAGCTGATATTTTAGAGAGAACTGAAACCCAGAGAGATTAGAGGACTGAGGCCATGAAGCAGATGCTCCAGTCTGGCCAGGCCTGGAACCCAGGTTGAATGACTCCCAGGCCCTGTCCTGTCTGACATCTCCATGATGAGAGACAGGCAGTGGACAGGTAGTTGGAAAGTGATTTTCTCCCTTCAAAGAAGGAGTGATGAGAAAGACTGAACCAACAAAGGGCCTACCCCATTTCTGCAAACCTGTTAGATTTGTGTTGAGAAGGGACTGCATGGGTGCTTAGTCCCAGGGGTGCTGATCTTCCTCCAGTTTTTTTTTCTTTTGATGTGATAGGGCTGTGTTATGAAGTAGATAATAAACGTAGAGATGAATGAGGAGCTGAAGAACCCTCTGGGCTTGGATAGCTCAGCTAGCCCCATAATAACAGTCTTGGCAAGGAGGACAGCTGCTACAGTAACAGCAGTAAAGTCACTCTGAGCTCAGACAATCCGCAGAGTTAGTGTGTGTACAGGCATCCCATGATTATACTCTTATTGTTTGGTTGGTTATTCTTACAAAATGTTTTACAGGCACTGATTCATTTCCCCCAACACCACTCACTGTATTATTGCCTTCTTTTAGGAACTGGTTCTGAAGCTTTTCAATTCGAGTATCCCGTGGTGCTTGCACATTGTTACTTTCTTTTCTAGAAATTTCCCCTTCGCTGATCCCTAACACAATGTTCGTGGGTGGAATTGACTCCTGACACCCTCAGCCTCAGCCAAAAGAGAAGGTTTGGGTCCTGAATGACCTAAACCAATCAGCTACTCCCACCCATGTTGCCATGGTGACTGTCTCAGAGATTACCTTCTTATGACAGCCCCTGAAACAGTGCCCTCGGCTCAGTGATTAGTTTCAGGTCAGAATGAGAATGCATTGGATCAGAGTGGAAAGGTTGATGGTTGGAGAAATGCAAGTTTTCCCTTTTCTTAAATGGAAAGATGTGGAGCTAGGGGGTGTGGGACTGATGTCTCCATCTATTCATCCTGTCTTAAAGGAGCCTGGCCTTAAGATGAAGCTAAGGCGTAGAGGAAGGCAGAGTGAAGACAATTGCCAAGACTGTGAGTCCTGATCAAATAGCCTCTGACCCTCCCCTTCCTCTGTATTTTTCACTTACACATGCTGTGTCTTTTCTTGGGACAGTTTGAATTGGATTTTCTGTTTCTTGCAATCAAACACATGCCACTGCATAGATTTCTGAAAGGCCACCTCTTTCACATGGAATTCCTTCCTGGATAGCCCTAGTCAGAACTTCAAGAAGAGCAATTCCAAATAGAAAATAAAACTCTTGCCAAAAGGAAGTCAAAATATTAACTCAAAGAACATCCATGATGGATTTTATGCAGTTTTGATGCAGCTTAACCTGACGCTCAAGGCCTCTAATTAGAGGTGATGTGTATTGACTTGCCCAAATATTGAGTTTCCCTTAGTTAGTTTGTATTTGTGAGAACAAGGGAAATAAATAACATACATGGCTTAGATGTAACCTTACAGTGCTGAATAAATGTTTTGCATCCTGTAAGTGCTTAGAAAATGAGAGTTGAACCCAAGTAAAGTCAGTTCCTATCTTTGCCATCAGCACATCTTCTAGAAGTTGAGAAGAAAGGGAGTTCTCCTTGCCACTGCCAAGCTCTGGGATATAAAACAAACTCCTGTGATCAGACTTCTCTCCTGTTAAATCACCAGCTACTAGTGCCCGGACTGGCCTGGAGTAAACACTTAAATATTTGTTGAATAAATTCATTTTGTATTTGGAACCACAAACTTAAGTTGTCCCTGAATTTCACACAATTCTCTTTTTTCTTTCTTCAAAAATTCTGTTCTATTTTCACCTTTCTCTTAATATCCTCCCTTGAAAACTGATTCTCAACTATAGACTGGAGGTTACAGAGGCTGAGGGCTGGGAGAAAGGGGAGATAATAGTTAAAGGGTACAAAAACCTCAATTATCTCTCTCTCTTTCTTTGGAGATCTATTGCATTGCATGAAGAATATAGTTAACAACAGACTTCTAAATTGCACAAAGTAGGGATGTAACTTGCACACTTCTAAATTGCTAAGAGGGTAAATCTCAAATGCTCTCAGCACAAAGAATTATAAAGTATTTGAGATTGACACATACGCTAATCAGTTATATTTAATTATTTCATATTGAATTCATAAGCCATAAAATCACTCTGTATCTTGTTAATATATACAATTATAAATTGCCAATTTACAATAAAGAAGACAAAAAACTTATTCTCAGCCAATAATTTGGGGTCAACGGTGAACAAGGAAAGAGTGGGCCTTCTTTATATCTCCACTAGCAGATTCTTATGCCTCCCTCCATCAGCACACATTTATTCATTCATGTAATAGATATTTATTGGACATTTACTTCAGCTAGGCCCTGTGTACACAGAGATAAAAAAGATAGATGAAGTTCCTTCCCTTGTGAGTTTTAGTGGGAGAGTAGATACAAATAATTAGTGTAACAAAGCAATATAAAGAATACTTTCAGCTAGTGATTTTGTGCTCTGAAGAAAATATAACAGGGTACAAACTACACAGAAATGAGGGATGAAATAGTCAAGGAAGGGCTCTTTAAACAAGTAATATTTGAACAAAGCCCTACATAGCAAAGAGAAAGCCATGTTATGGTTGTCTCTCATGTGAGGCAATGCAAGAAGGTTCAGAGGAGAAATTATTGGATTGTAATAATCTTAACCTAATCAATGAATCAATCCCCCTGATGGGATTAACTGAGTGGTAGCTGAAGTGGTAGGGTATGGCTGGAGGAGGTGGGAATTGAGGGCGTGGCTTTGGGGTATATATTTGTATCTGGCAAGTGGAGTCCTCTCTCTATTTTCTGATCATCATATGAGATGCTTCCCTCTGCCCCACTCTTCCACCATGATGTTCAGCTTCACCTGGAGCCCCAAGGAATGGAGCCGGCCTTTTATGGACCAAGACCTCTGAAACCATGAACCCTCAAATAAACTTTTCTTCCCTAAAATTGTTCTATCAGATCTTTTAGTCACAGCAGTGAAAGAACTGACTAAAATACCATATTAAGATTCATAGGAAGAAAATCCAGACAGGGGAAATAACAAAAACAAAGCACCTGAGGCAGAATAGAAGGGATTTGTTCTGGGAATACCAAGGAGACTGGATGGAGCACAGTGAGAGGAGCAGTAGGGGCAGAGGTCCACAGATTGGGCAGGCCATGCACCCTGTATGGGAGATGACCCATCTCCTCTGCTTTCCTTTCACAGGACAATGGAGGGTTCCCTCCCACTTGAAGCATTCTCTTTTGTTGGCATCTGTGCCATCAGTGGCTGCCTGATTTTCCTCACCATTTGTCTATGTTGACTTTTTTTTTTTTTTTTTAACGGAACCTCTTAATGTCAGAATGGACAAGAGCTCACTCCTTGGACCAGAATGGACAAGAGCTCACTCCTTGGACCCCTTCTCTTCCCTTCCCTTCTCTCTTCTCCCCTCTCTTCCTGTTCTTTCCTCTCCTTCTCTATTGCTCTCTTTCCTGCCCCCTCCCCTCTGATTTCATCCAGACCCATACCTTTAAATATCATCAGTGTAGTCACTGGCAGGGGACAGCCTAGATTTACATACTGTATTTAGCTTTCTATTTTACATCCCTACTTTGATGAAAAAAATAAGCATCTCAGAATTAACCTCATTCCAGACATGTGCTTCCTGAAGTTTCCTTTCTCCCTTAATGGCACCACACCAACTGGGTTGTTCAAGCTAAGAACTGGAGTCTCACACTTGACTCATTCTTTTTCTTACTTTCCATCTTCGGTTCATCACCAATCTCAACTGTCCCTTTTACTGCATTTTTTTTTTTTTTTTGCCACTAACCCTTCATGTCTCACACTGACCAACTTGTCTTTCTGTTTCTGTCCTTTTTCCTGGGAACTGTGAAAACAAAACAAAACAAAACTCTCTTTCTATAAAGAAAAGGAATGGTCTCCAAAACCAAACAAAAAAGTAAGTCACATCATGAGAAGTCCCCGCTTACAATTCAATATTTTCCAATAACTTTTACATTGTACTAAAGTACATAAAACATAAATGTACAGTGTGCATTTCAATGGCATTAAATACTTTCATATTATTATGCATCCACCATGGGCATCCATTTTTCATCATCCCAAACTGAAATACTGTACTAATTCAACAATAACTTCCAACTTCCCCTTCTGCCGGCCTTGAAATTCCTACTGTAATTTCTATCTCTATGAATTTGAATATCCTAGGTACCTTACATAACCGGAAGTGGAATAAAATACCATTGTCTATTATTTCACTTACTATAATGTTTCTAGTTTCAGCCATATTTTATCAAAAATCAAATTTTATTATTTTTAAAGGTTGAATAATATTCTATTGTATGTTTGTCTATCTGTTTATCTGTTGATGGACATTTGGATTGTCTTTACTTTTCGGCTCTTGTGAGAAGTGCTGGTAGAATATTGATGTATAAGAATCTGATCCAGTCTTTGTTTCCAACTCTTTCAGATATATATAAAAGTGAAATTGATGGATCAAATTTATTTTTAATATTTGAGAAACTATCATACTGTTTTTCACATTAGCTTTACTATATTTTATCTCCACCAGCAATGCACAAGTGCTCCAATTTCTCTATAACATCATCAACAATTATTATTTTCTGCTTGCTTATTTTTAAACAGTGGTATTCTAAAGGGTATGGTGTGGCATCTATTGCAGTTATTATTTGCATTTCCATAGGGTTAATGATGTTGAGCATTTTTTTCATGTAGTTATTGGTCATTTATAGATCTCCTTAGTCCTTTGTCCATTTTTGAATTGTTTATTTAGTTGTTGAGTTGCACAAGTTCATTGTGTATTATGAATATTAACTTTTTATCAGATATATGATTCACGAATATTTTCTTCCATTATGTGAGTTGCCTTTTTTGTTTTGTTGGTAGCATCCTTTGATGCCCAAAAGTCTCAAATTTTGATGAAGTTCAGTTCGTCTCATTTCTCTTTTGTTGCCAGTGTTTTTGATGTTATATCCAAGAAACCACTGCAAAATCCAATGTCATGAAACTTTCCTCCAATGTTTTCTTTTAATAGTTTTATAGTTCTAGTTCCTGCATTTAGGTCTTTGTTATGTTTTGAGATAATTTTTGTATAAGGTACTTCAATAACTTTAAAAATAAAACCCAAACAGTATCTAGCATACTTCAACTTTATCTCAACATTCCAACCTCCCCACCCCACGACACAACACCCATGATGGCCCCCTTTCTGTGTTTTTAGCACATTAAGCTTTTGTCCATGTCTAAGCCTTCATATTTATTCTGTCTAGGTAATTCTTTGCATGAGTGGTTCATGCCTCTCCTTCAGGTTTCAGCTCAAATATTATGTTCTTACAGAGACTTAATTTGGCTACTCTTCTTTTCTAGCTCTCTCATCTATTCCACTTTGTTCCTTTCCTAGCTTATTGTTTTTATTTCAATCCATTTCTTTTTTATAACATTTATAACACTTAGAATTCCTGCAAATGCCATGTTTATTTGTTGGATTGTTTCTTGTCCAACTCCTTTCCCATAAATGAGGGAATGTGTCTGTCTGGATGACTGCTAATCCCCTGTGTCTAAACACTACCCAGTGCAAGCAGGGCCTCCAAACAGTCTTGATAAATGAATGACTATGTACAAGAATGAGTCACTGGCTGCCAGGGAAGTAGTTCATCAATGCCTTAGTCAAGAATTCTCTCTCTCTCTCTCTCTCTCTCTCTCTCTCTCTCTCTCTCTCTCTCTCTCTCTTCTTATATGCTCTTATGCTAAGCCTCAGAACTATGGAAAAGTATCCTAAGTCTCTCTTTTAAGATGGTTAATCAGCCTATCAGTCTATGTGTCAAGAACTTGATGGATATTAAAACTGCATCTTTTCCTTTATGCCTATTTCAGATACTGTGGATCAAATCTATTTAAACTCCCAAATGCGCTGTATTTGGATTTGACTATCCTTTCTGTCCACCAGCTGACACATGCTGCTCTGTTGTTTCACTCTGAGAACTGATGTGCTAAACTTTTGGAGCCTGATGAATGGGGTTTTCTAGAATGGAGAGGAATGAGAGTAGGGTGGTGGTGGGGGGTCATGGGGTAGTGGTGGGTATTTAGAGAAAGTTTTGGTGGGACTATCTGCCCACATGCAATATTGCATGAAAATGGCCCTTTGTTGATTGCTGCTGATTATTATTGTTTTTTAATATATTAAAATTTTTTTTAGTTGTAGATGGACACAATACCTTTAATTATTTTATTTTTATGTGGCACCAGGGATTGAACTCAGTGCCTCATGCATGCTAGGCAAGCGCTCTACCACAGAGCCACAACTCCGGCCCTAATTGTTGCTTATTATTATTGGGGCTGAGGCTGTAGCTCAGTGGCAAAATGCTTGCCTTGCATGTGTGAGGCACTGGGTTCAATTCTCAGCACCACATAAAAATAAATAAAGATACTCTGTGTTCATCTACAACTAAATAAAAAAAAAAGAAAAAAAAGTATACATAGATTCCCATTGGTGTATAGGAAGGGATACTTCTGTAAGCCATTCACAAAATTACTCAGTCATGATGAATATGGAGTTGGGCAATAATCATCTTTTCTGGTGGGAACTTATCTTGGCAAATGATTGCCATTGATAAGCAAAATAAGAAGCAGTCTCTAATTTCTATTAGGTCGAAAACACAATAACACGAGTATAAGGAATGCCCCCTTTTTAAGACGTTTTAGAAAAACAAGAAGAAAATTTTCTGTAGAAATGTGAACGATGGTTGGCCAGCTGGAAGCGTAGTCTGAGTCTGGTATTTATGTCCATTGGCTAGCCATTATTGAGGAGAGCCTGTATGGAAATGTTTTTATTTTATGTGAATCCTTTCAAAATGTGCACAAAACTGTGGCTCCCTCCTGCTGTGACTACATCTCAATGAGCTACTGTGGTTAACCAGGTTTGTGAATGGTTTGTCTAATTTGGTTAAGAGCATTTATTTGAGATCAAATAGAGATCAGAATATTTGAGATTAAAATATAACAAGATGTAACTTGCTGTTGAAGAATCTATGGTAGGTTGAGAAGAATCTATGGTAGGTTGCATCTCCATCCCTCCTCTGAATCCTCTGTTATCAGTAGCACTTTTGTTTCACCTGTTTTCATTCCACTGTTACATTCTGTATCCTATTGTATTAGGCAGGGTCTTCCAGAAACCGAACCAAGAAGAGATATATTTATTTATTAGCAAGAAATTGCTCAGATATTTATGGAGGCTGAGAAGTCCCATGGTCTGCCATCTGCAAGTTGGAGACCCAGAAAAATCAGTGGTGTAATCAGTCTAAGACTAAAGGCCTGAGAACCAGGGGGAACTGAAGGTATATATGGAAAGAGATCCCAGCTCAGGTGGTGAGGCAGAAAAAAAGAGGGGGTCAAATTCTTTCTTTCTCTAGGATTTTTGTTCTATTCAGGACCTCAACAGATTGGATTATGCCCACTCACAGTAAGGAGGATCTACTTTACTGAATCCACTGGATTCAAGTGCTTAAATTCATCTGAGATTAAGATCTCATCTGAAAACTGATTTAAAAGCATATCCATAATTAATGTTTAGTTTGTGGCCCAAACTGACATACAATATTAACCATTAAATATACCTACTTGACTACAGGCTCTTGAAGGAAAATACCTTGTCTTATTTATTATTGCATCCTCTGTACTCTATGGTTTTCAAGGCTTTCATAAACAAACATTGGTAGTAATGATAATAATTAATATTCATTGATCCCATACCCTGTAGCTATGTTTCAAGCTCTATAAGTTATTTGTATTAATTCTCCCAATAACTTATTGAAACATGTGCTATTAACAGACATTATTACTGTATGTATGTATGTGACTATATGACCAATGTGATTCTACAATATGTATACTCAGAAAAATGAGAAATTATATCCCATCTATTATGAAACATCAAAGTATGTAAGTGCATTCTACTGTCATGTATAACTAATTAAAACAAATAAAAAATAACTTAAAAAAAGTTATGTTATCTGGGGGTTGAGGTTGTAGCTCAGTGGTAGAGTGCTTGCCTAGCATGTATGAGACACTGGGTTCGATTCTCAGCACTGCATATAAATAAATAAAATAAAGGTCCATTAACAACTAAAAAAATATTTTTAAAAAGTTATGTTATCTGATGGGTAAACAGAGCTGCTCATTAATTGATATTAATGTCCATTGGCTAGTTGATGTTGAGGAGAACCTATGTCTTTGTTAGCAGATATTGACCAGGCCACTGGCTCTAAAACCTATGATCTTAACTTTACATTATGGGTAAGGAGTAAATATGTGTTGCCTGTCAGATATGTATGCTCTTGAGTGGTGAAGCCTATTTGATTTCAGACCACAAAAAATCAAAAGGATAAATCTGGATTTCAAGGATATCAAGTTATGGTAAAACTTGATGCTCATTTATTTATACATTCATTAAATTATGAGTATTCAAATATTTATTCATTCATTCAACAAATATTTTTTATCCCAAACTATCTGCCAGGTACCAGTATAATGATATGATAATGAACAAAATGAAATATGGTCTGGGCTCTGGTGTAGCTTAACTTCAAGTGAGAGTGTCAAACTGTAAAAAAGAATTATATTGATGAACATGTGAATTACTGAAAACTGAGATGTTCTAAAGAAAAAGGAAATAGTCCAAGTGATCTCATGATGGAGGAAGCAGTCCAGGGTAGGGGTCAGGAGTGGCTTCCAGAATGAAGGTGTTGTTTTGATGTCCTCTGAAATGATTGGAGTTTACCCAGGGGACAGAGTGAGGTTTGGGTGGGGAGAGCAGTTTAGGCTGAGGGAACAGCATGTCTAATTCCTGAGCCACAAGGGACCTCAGCACATCAAGACCTACAGTGGTAAACTTGTCCATAGTGAGCAAGCTCAGCTTAAAACCAAACCAAACTGAATCCCAAACTGAATCTCTTCAGACTGGCTGATATGGCAGTGGGCATGTGCAGGGTTACAACTAAGTGACTTAGTGTCCTACTCAGGAGGCTGAGGCAGGACAAATGCAATTTGAGACCAACCTGGGAAACTTAGGGAGACCCTGTCTCAAAATGAAAACAAAACAAAACAGAAGAGAAAAAAGGAAAAAAAATAACTGAACCAATTTTCTGTGTCTATCTCTATATATGTATATATACACACATGTTTTATCCATATAGTTTATATAAAACATTATCATTTCTCTATGCATGCATAATGTGAGAAGTAAAATCATATTCAAGTATTATTCTATACATTTTTTCCTTTTTTTTCCCCAGGACCTTGCACTGAGCTTGCTATAAAGTCCTTATAAAGTTCTTTAAAATTTAAATACAATGTGAACATTCTTCATGTTCATGTTTCTTGTGACTTTTAATAGTAGGATATTTTATTGTATGCCCCATAATTTATTAAATAAACTCTTTAATATTGCATATTTAGTGCTGTTCTTATTTTTAACCATTGTAAATAATACCAAAATAAATCTTTGTAGAAGACTATTTTTGCATATTTTTGATTATTTCTTTTTATATCAACTTCTAAGTTTTCGATACTTATTGTCCAATCTCACTTCTATTTATTAGCCCATATATACTACATGATTATCTATTTTATCCCTTCCTCACAAACCTTAGTATTTTTTCTCTGATTTTGTCTTTGTCAATACAAAATTCAAAAATGACATTTATTCTTGTTTTATTTTACTATCTTGCTTACAGCTGAGATTCTGTCTTTGAAGGAAGGGATCACAGTCCTATACAATTTCTTCCTAGAAACAATTCCATTTCTCCCTTTATGCTTCTCCTCTCTAACCCAGACTCTTGAGATGTCTTGTTTTCTTGTCTTAACTCGTTCTGTAAAGTCTTCCCAAGACAAGTTTTATCCTGTCTTCTCGTCCCCCTTTCTGGAACTTTTTAAATACTTTTTTTTTTAAGAGAGAGTGAGAGAGGAGAGAGAGAGAGAGAGAGAGAGAGAGAGAGAGAGAGAGAGAGAGAGAGAGAGAGAGAATTTTTAATATTTATTTCTTAATTCTCGGCGGACACAACATCTTTGTTGGTATGTGGTGCTGAGGATCGAACCCAGGCCACACGCATGCCAGAGGAGCATGCTACCGCCTGAGCCACATTCCCAGCCCCTAAATACTTTCTTGACTAAAGTCAGCTCTGCATTTTTCCACCTGAGGTTTCTTTCTATTTCTCCTGTCCAGAGTTGCATAGGAAGCTGAAAGTTTTACTCTGTTTCTGGAGCATCCCTCAGTCCTGAGCAGAGATAGGTGAGTCTGGGAGCCCTAGGCAGCTGCCCTCCGCATCCTACGCTGAGATTGCCTGGCTAGACTTTCTGGAATATTGCTAGCTCTCTGTAATAGCCAGTGTATTCTCTGCCTCTCCTGATGGTTTTTTTTTTCTGTATTCACTTTCAAATGCATGCCAAGAAAGTCCCCAGCTGTAATTTCCCTGAATCATTCTTTAATTTCCACATTGCTCTTATTCTCCAAGGTCATCCATTACTTATGTGCTTCCCTCCCACCTTCCACCTCCCCTATTTCTTTCACTCTCATTCTGCTCTTGTTGGTCAGAGGTGTGAGCAATGGCTCACGTCATCCCTGGTCCCTCACGCCATCCCTGGCCTCTGATGCATCGCTTTAATGACACTGCTGACACCTACACAGTTCTCCTAAAATTCCTCCATTAGTCATTCCTTTGGTCAGGGCTCTTCAGGTCCTTTTAAAATTCATAAATGCTCTCTGAGAAGGTGGCACATCTAGCCACTTTTTAGCTATTAGTTTGTTTAATCAACTAGGTTCAGAGAACAAGGCCACAGAGCGATTTTTAATAAAGTGGCTGGGGAAATACGCAGTAATACCTTGGAAGAGATGCTTCAGTAAGGAGTAGCAGCTCTGGAGTGGTTCCTTTTGGAAGTAGGAGATGCTGACAAGGGAAGAGTGACTCCAAGAGCTAACCACCTGCCAACCTGGTGGAAAGAACAGAGGACGATCATTCTGCTGCCATCTTCATCTCTTCAGACTGAGTGATATGGCAGTGGGCAAGTGCAGGGTTACAACCAAGTGACTTAGTGTCTGAATTAGGGCACTTATGAGAGTGAAATGCAGAACTCTTACAAATGATGCAGAATCAACAAGTATAAATAAGTATTATCCTGGGCAAATGGAGAGGCAAGATCCTCCTAATCACTGGAGGGACCACTGAGGTGTCTTTCTGCAAAGCTTAATAGTTTTTCTTTTTTTTCCCCCCTAGGAACCAAATGAAAAATTTCCTTCCATCTACCAGGTCCTCATACACAGTCATAAGATAATTGGTTCATTTGAAACTTTTAAATGCATTGATTTGTATTTGTGTATTCTTGGTTCAAAGTGAAAAGTGAAATATGAAAACAGATTCCAAGTGGACAGGTAGGTTGGGGCCCTATTGTGAAGAACCTGAACTTCAGGCTAAGGAATATCAACTTAATCCTGTATGCAGAAAGAAACTGCCAGGCAAAGGATGCAAAATGACCTATAGTTTACAAATACTAGCCCCTTCTCTTAAGTGTTGTTTTGTTTTCTGTGGTTGCACAGTTGACTGCTGTTCAAAAATATTTAATGGAAGATTCCAGAAAAAAAAACAATTCATAAATTTTACACTGTGTGTCATTCTGAGGGTTACTTTAGCACAAGCACTAGGCTATCATGACAATCTGATGACCTTGGTGGCTGTTAAGTGACTTATGGTGGGTAGTATACACAGAGTGGATGATTCATGTCCTGAGCGGGATGGAGTGGGATGGTGGGAGATTTCATCACACTACTCAGAGAGCTTCCTGGGGATCAGTGGAGAAGGTCAACAATAGCTTAATACCATGATACAATGCCTATGTCATTCACCTCACTTCCTTTTATCACTTATCACCTAGGCATTGTATCACCTCACATCATCTCAAGAAAGATAAATACAAGTAAGATACTTTAACTGTAGTTTATTATCATAATTATTCTATTTTATTATTAATTATCGCTAATAATCTCTTACTGGGCCCAATATACAAATTAATTTCATCATGGCTTTGTGTGTATAGGGGAAAATGTTGTATATATAGGGTCTGGTACTATTTTAGGTTTCAGGCATCCACTGTGTGTCCCCTTGGGTCAAGGGGAACTACTGTACCACACCAGAGAATGAGCAGGCTTAGCATAGATACTAGAAGTGGAGATATTTTTTACAGAAAGCTCAAATGACCATGGTACCATTGAAAGTGCTGAGGAGCTGAGGGGAAAGGAAGTGAACAGCAAAGGAAGTCACAGATTGGATGTTGACTGTCCCTCAAAGCCTGTGTGTTAAAAGGCTTGTTCTCCAGAGTGGTGTTACTGGAAAGTGGCAGAATCTTTAAGAGGTGGAGCCTAGTGTGAGGTCTTCAGGTCTTTGGAGGTATGCTCCTGAAGAGGACTGTGAGACTCCAGTCCCTTCTTGTCTTTTCTTTGCTCCCTAAGGTGAGCAGTTTTGCTTGACCACACACCACCAGGAGGTGCCACTGGAGGCCCAAAACAATGGGGCCAACCAATCTAACTAAAACTGTGAGCCAAAATAAACTGAAGGAAGGGGGCATGGGGTAATTAATGATGTTGAATGTGATGATCATTACTATCTAAAATACATGTATGAAGACACAAACTAGTATGAGTATACTTATGTATACAACAGAGATTATGAAAAACTGGGCTCTCTATATGTAATAAGAATTGTAATGCATTCCACTGTTGCATATAAATAAATAAATAAATAATAAATAAATAAATAAAATGAAAATATACCATGCACATGGGAGCAAAAATAAATAATTAAATAAATAAACTGTTGTTATTAAGTTGATTATCTCAAATATTTGTCATACGGATGAAGCCTGAGTAACACACGGCAAGAGGTGCTTGTATTAGAAAGATGATGCAGAGCTAGAATTGAAAACACTTGGTGAATTGTTGGATCTGAAGAATGAAGAAGAAGGAATCAAAAATGACTCAGGGCTTTTGAAAAAGTGACTAGGTAAAAATCTGTGCTACCAGACCAGATCAGGAACACAGGTAGAGGAGCAAAATTGGAAGCAAGAGAAGTTCTATTTTTTAATATAAAGTTTAAAGAACGTGTATTATGCTCCAGGGCTGTGCTGATAGTCTACATGTTGTCTCCCTTAACCTTCTCCACAGCTTTCTGAAATAGATCCTGTCATCATCCATATCTTACAAAGGAGGAAACTAAAGCCCAGAGAAGTGGAGTGCCTTGCTCTGGTCCACCCAGACTCTTCTAAAAGGAGCCTTAGGCCTCTAGTTATTGACAGAAAGTTCTTGTAGTTATAGCTCACGACGTCCAATACAGCTTATATCTAAATTTATATTAACCAAAACTACACAAAATTTTAAATTTCCTTTGTCAGCCTCACAAGCCACATTAAAATGCTCAGTTGCCACATATGACTAGTGGCCATATAATGAATAATGCTACATAGAACATGTATAGGAAAGAACATAGTATGTATAGGGTTTGGTGCTATCTGTGGTCTACATTGAATGTTCTGTTGGACAGTTAATACTTAACCAAACCATCATGTCCAAAGCCAAAATGAACAAAACCATCATGTTTAAGACTTCCCATTAGTTCAAATGTTTCATTCCCTATGTATCATAGTAGCACACAACATCATTGTGAGGGACTGAATTGTGTCCTCCCTGAGTCACGTGGTGAAGCCCTAACTCCCCATGTGACTGCATTTGGAGATAGGTCCTGTAGGTTAAAGAACTTTTAACGTACAGGTTAAAAGAGGTCATAAGAATGTGGCCCTAATCTGATAGGTCTTGTTTCCTTATAAGAAGAGGAATTAACACCAGATTTCACTCTTACTACAGAGGAAAGGTCATGTGAGGACCCAGCGAGAAGGCATCTCATTGGAAGAGAAGGCTTATCAGAAACCAGCCCTGCTGGCACCTTGATCTTGGACTATAGCTTCTAGCACTACAAGAAGATAAACTTCTGTTCTTTAAGCTACCCAACTTCTATTATTTTGTTATGATAACTTACTAATATAACTGCTCTTTAAGAAACCCAGCCTTGAGGGGCTGGGGATGTGGCTCAAGTGGTAGCGCGCCCGTCTGGCATGCGTGCGGCCCGGGTTCGATCCTCAGCACCACATACCAACAAAGATGTTGTGTCTGCCGAGAACTAAAAAATAAGTATTAAAAATTCTCTCTCACCTCTCTCACTCTCTCTTTAAAAAAAAAAAAAAGAAACCCAGCCTTGAAACCAGGTATGAAGTACAGGGTTGCCCCATTCCCATCCATGCCTTTCTATTCAAATTGAATAAGCCTCCCCACTCCCCTTCTTCTTACTATATCTTGAGTGTTCTCTTTTCTTTCCATTTTCACAATTGCTCTAGCAGTTACCCATATTTGAGATACTGAGCTACCTGGTACCATTTTCCCTACTACCATTCTCAACTTATAAATCAATCTCACCAGTGGATTGCTTTTCTTTATGTTAACTTCTGTTATAAATCTGCAGAGGTCCCAGATTAACTGTGGTGCAAAGCCTAATTTTTACCCCTAAATTCACAGTGTAACTACAACTACCCTTAATATCTCTCAACTCAAACTGTGTACACTGACCTCCTGACTTACCCTGCACTTCCACAGTCACCGAACAAGTCACTTGGTTCAGAAGTTTTGTTTCAGAATGTAGAATGAATAATCCTACTCTACCAATAATCACTCCTATTTCTCATTGTTCCTTAAGTCCCCACTACATCCCACAGCTGCTTCTCTCTCTCTTCTAAGCAGTCAGCAATAGCAACAGCATCACACTGGAAATTTCAGTAAAAATGAAAATTTGCTGAGTGGTTAGTGTAAGCTAGTAATTGCACTAAGAACTTGAATTGTTTTGATTTTCACCAACACCCTGTAAAATCAACAGTATTATCACCATAATACTAGGCTCATATTGTTCAAATTAAGGCAAGTCCTACCTTATTTTTCCTGTCTTGTTCTATCCCCAACACTCACTTGGTGCTTACTTATGTTTTTATGCATGGAGTCAGTGTCCCTTACTAGACTGGAGGCTTCCTGAAGACAAGTACTTTGTTTGGATAGCCAAAACTGTACTGGTTCTTTTGCAAGCTTCTCTTTCCAGATCCTGTCTCTTATTGGTGGCAGTCCTCAAATCTTGCTCTTAGGCTCTCTACTCTTCTGGCTCTGCACTCTTTGTATTATATTTCCATGTCACTTTTGACTACATTACTGACTGTGTATTTGGTTGAGTACTGAACCAGGGACATCAACTCTGCAAGCACTTCAGGCCTGCCAGGCATTCAGGCCAACCATTGTATTGTAGCAGAGAGTACCCTTGTTAAGGAAAATGTGGGAATCCATCAGAAAATACTAAAATTTCTGGCAGGGAAGTGACTAAGAGAGACAAGTGAGGGGCTTAACGTCCAAAATTTAAGGAGGTGCACACTCTCAGAATTGTGGACATGGTGAGCCTGCACTTGTATGACCCTGAGAGCAAGTTCTGGCCTTGACCTCTGGGTTGGCTTCAGGAATAAGTTTGGGGCACTAATAATGTCTGCTATCATTCAATGTCTTCTTTGACATTTATTATAATATAATGCAATGCACTCTGCCTTATATTATACTTAGTTATGTGCAGATCTTTCTCCTTTTTATATCCTAAGTATCTTTCTTTCTTCCTTTTTTTTTTTGATTGAATCCAGGGGCACTCTACCACTGAGCTACATCCTGGTCCTTTTTATGTTTTATCTCAAGACAAGTTCTTGCTAAGGTGCCAAAGTTCTCTCTAAATTGCTCAGGCTGACCTTGAACTTGCAATCCTCCTGCTTCAGCCTCTCAAATTGCTGGGATTTCAGGTATGTGCCACCACACCCAGCTAAATGCCAAGTTTCTTGAGAGCAGGAACTTATTTATCTTTCTAACCTTTTTCCCAGTACTTTATAACATGCTAATCATAAAAAAAAGTGGTTATGATTTTGACTTGAATTCCCTCTTTCCTTGGCTTATCTCTTGCAGAGGCCTATATTAGTGCTGCCATTCCATTTCCCTCTGAGTTTCACCTTAGACCAGCCAAAACATAACTTTAAAAGAGTTAGGGACAAAAGGGAATCAATGAAGGAACAAAAACAGGAGAGATTAATTCAGGAACCAGAGCAGAACAGTGGTTCTCCAAGAATTGCCCTTAGAACCACAGCATAGCATCTCCTGGAGCCTTGATAGAAACGAAAATTCCCAGGCTTCACCCTAGACCTAACACATGAACTCTGGGAATACAGACTAGCCATCTATGTTTCTATAAACCCTTTGGGTGATTCTGAGCTAGAGAATGATTGGGTAGTGAATCAGCCTTAGTACTGGAAAATAGTTCTTGGTATTAGCCAGAGGGAAGAAACTGTAACCTTAGGGTATCAGTCTTGTTCAGTAGCAGAACTGAGCAAGACGGACCTTGGGGAATGTGGTTCTATTAAAAAAAAAGTTGAAATCTGCAGTACCTTGATATTAAAGAGAAGGGCATAGGGTATGGAAAATTTCAATCTGTTGAAAAGAACCAAAAGGATCCTGAAGAAACTACAGAGTGTCAGAGGACCCTCAAGTGAAAGCAAGCCTACCCAGAGGAGATCCAAATAGCAGAGCAGACACACTAACTAGCACAGCAGAGGACTAGATCTTATAAATTATCTACTACTCTAAAGAAAAGGAATGAATTTGTACATATAAATAAAGTACTAATTATTTTCTTCCTTGCTAGGTTTCTTGCTTTCACAGAACTCAAGACAAACCCAGGCCCTCATTCACAGTACGCCAAGCTCTATCATTGAACTACATGTCCAACACTTAATGACTTTTTAATTGTTTGAGATTGCATATCTAACTGTAATTTCTTCAACCTGTACTATTCAAGGCAGTCTCAATTTCTAGGTTCTCTGCCTGTACATGATCTCTTCAGGTATATTCTGATTACTTTTTATATATTAAGTCTAGGAAGTCCAAGATCGAGACACTAGCAGATTTGGTGTCTGGTGAAGGCCCAGTTCCTGGTTCATGGGGTTTGTTCACCATAACCTCTTATGGTGGAAGGTGCAAGGAAGCTCTCTGGGGCCTCTTTTGTAGGGGCACTAATCCATTCACAAGGGCTCTTCACTCATAACCAAATCACCTCCTCAAAGATTCCCATCTCTTAATAAATACCACACCAACTGGACATATGGGTTTTGGAGGAACACAACATTCAATTGGTAACAATACATATACATGGTTAATTTTTTTAGACTGTCAAGCTATTCTTTTTGTGGTGCCGAGGATCAAACCCCTGGCCTAATGCATGCTAGGCAAGCACTCCACAGTTGAGCTACACTCCCAGCCCCACAGTATCTTAATTACTATCACTTTTTCATAAATTTTGATGTCTGGAGTTTACAACATTTTGGTTTTCAAGTTAATCTTAGCTATGCTTGGCCCTTTGGATTTTCATTTAAGTTATAAATCAGCAACTATAACACACACATACAATATCTGCTGGGTTTTCAGTTGGGCTTGAATGGAATCTACAGTTTCGGTTAGAGGAAAGTTGACATTTTTTAATATTGAGTGTTCTATTCAATTAAAATCATCTGTCTTTCTCCTATTTTGGCTTTTAAAAACATTTTGTAGTTTTCTTGTGGAGTCCTTGCAAATATTCCTCTTTTATTGAAACTACTCTAAATTTTTTTTTATAAATATTGCACTTTAAAACTATTTATATCAGTATTAACATACAGCCAAGTTTATACATTGTCCTGGCATCTGACAACCTTTTTAAACTTATCTATTAATTCAAATACTAATTAATCTATAGATTATTTTGGTTTTATATAAGCCCAATTATGTTGTCATTGAATGACAGTTTTTTTATCTTCTTTTTGTCTTCTCATATCTTTTAATTTCTTTTTCTTAATGTCAGAACTTTTATACAATGATGAATAAAATATTAAGTTTAATTGCTGTATTGGGAAATTAAAATAAAATTTATTTAGCCCAATATTTAATCAAAGAACATTTAAATTAGTTCAGGCTCTTTTCCAAAACAGTGCTGTGGGGAGCATCTTTTCATATCCAATTGTGTGCAGTTGTGTCATTCATTTCTCAGAATGTATTCCAGAATTTGTTGAAATACTCCAGCCAATTAAATGCATGAAAGTAAATAAAGCATAGTTTTTTTAAACAAGCAGATGTAACTGTCAGAAAACAATGCATTTTCTTAAAGATTTATTTTTCAGTTATAATGGGATCATTATAACTGAAATATGAATTTAGTTAAAAGAAGTGGGTTTTTGTGTGTGTGAGATATAAGAATATATATATATCTTTGTATTACTGTACTAATGTACCCTGACTTCCTGGGATTCTAGTGGTTATATTGTATTTTTTAAAAATCTCTTTCATTGTTTCAGAAATGCCTGATCTCTTGACCTGGAGAAAAATGCATTTGTCCTGTTTTCTTTCAATATTGAAAGAAAGAAAGCAGAAAGAAGGGAAAGGGAAAAGAGAGAGAAGCAAGTAATGGGGAGAGAACCAAAGAGAAAAATGAAAGTGTAGATAAATGCTATGAGACCTCCTTTCCCTCACTCTCCTCTGTTTCATTGTCTGTAGAACCTTCCTGGCTTTGTCCCCAAAAGTCTAATTTCAATGACAGCGTAATTCCCCATATTTGTTCCCTTGGTCTGGTAGAAGAGGGTCATATCCCAGAGTGACTGTAATCCATGTCCTATTTGCTAGTGGTGCCCCAGGAGTAAGCAAATCTCAGAGTTGCTAACCTGCCAACTCAGGTGGGATCTTAGCAGGGTTGTCAGATAAAACATAGGATTCTCAGTGAAATTTGAAATTCATGTGTTTTTTTTTTTTTTTACTGAAAGTATGACTCAGACATTGCATGGAGAATACTTATGCCAAAGAATTTATTTACTTATCTGAAATTAAAAGTTAATTGAATGTCTTTATTTTTTATTTGTTTTGTTTTGTTTTTTGCTAAATTTGGACATCTTAGATCAGAATTCATCTTTGCATGGACTGAGATTCCTATGGACCATGTATAGCCTGGCACACATCATGTAGGCGCTGGCTCTGGGTCTGATAATCAGAGCCAGTGGATATCTTACTGGTAAATAGTGTGGACAGATCCCAATTACTATGCCCATGAGCCATGTCATCATGTGAGGCTCTGAGATTGAATTTGTGATTTGCTCATTGAGATGATTTATTAAAGCGGAAATATATTGGCTTCTAGAATATTTAAAAGCCAAATTCCTTTTACATTTGAGTTGGTTAACTGAGATCCTTATTTGGAATGATTCAAAAACAAAAATGAAGGAAAGTTTGGAGATTCAAAAAGGGGGTGATTCACAGCTTGACTTTTGTTTCTTAGTGATCAGATTTCAAGAAAAGGCTTTGTGTTGGAAAGGAGCCAAACTTGTGATTTAGGGTGGACATGTGGTAACAGCTGTCTACTCTTGCATCTGAATATGTCCTCATATTGTTCCTCTACTTTCCCTGAGGTGCCTCTGAATTGCAGAGTAGTTGGTATGGAAAATCTGCCTAGCTCAGATCTGCAAGGCATGCACTTGCCTGGCTTACCCTGCTTAGTCACAAGCAGCACCCCTGCCTGCCCCTCCAGAGCTGTATGATAAGAGTGGGAGGTATTAGTCATTCTTGGTAATACAGAATGTGGCCAGGACCAGAATCTTCAAATTCAGCTCATTTGAATGGGTTCCCCATTCAGCTATGTGTGTAGGAGGTAAAAACATCTTCCATGCCATATGTATTGTTCATTCCTCTAGAACTTTGACTCCAACCTGCATGTGGTTTCTCTGTCCCTAGTGAGTTCAGCCGGACCATGAGCAAGGACATCTTTTGTCCTCATGACTGAGAAGCAGCCCATAGGTCACTGTTCAACCCCAGGGCTGCAAAAGCCCCGGTATACTGTTTTCAATCCCAAAGAAAGAACTTGGAGGACTCAACAGAGAGGGTTTGGACATTTTATTACTCACATGCTCTTCAGTGGCTTTAGGTGGGGGTAAAATGGAGGGTCGAACCGTGTCTGCAAGCTGGGGGAATACCTGGGATGGGTTGCATCCCCACTGCACAGAAGAATTTTTGCAGATGTTTTATGATTTTTTTTAAACTTTACAACCAAGAGCTTTGATCCTCACCTAAAGATTGGAGAGAAGGGAAGTGGCCAGTTTTCCTCTTTGTTTCCTTCATTACCGTATTTTTCAGGGTCCCTCTACCACCTGGAATGAAAAGCTTCCCTAGGCACAGATTATTGTTTACCCCTATAGTAACCAATTTTTGGGGGGGAGGCTGTTTTTTCCTAGGCTCACATCCTGAACTTGGTCTTTAACACTTTATCATTCTTATGGCAAGAAAAAAAAACCCCACAAAATTCAAACCTAACCAGGAAAAGATGGTTTATTAAGCATATCTGAGAGACCTTAGAAGATCTACAATGGCTGAGCTGGACCACCTACACAGTGCTGCCTTTCCACTATCTTCCCTCTGGTTTTCTCTGACCTTTGGAGGCTGTTTGTGTTGATTTGTTTTGTGGAGGATGCTGCAGAGGAAGGTGTGGGAGATGCTTTTCTCACTAAAAGGGGGATCTTGGGTCCAAATTTTTCAACTGCTCAAACCACAAGTTTGAATAAGGACAGAATTTCAAAAGAGGAATTCACATGGGTAAACTACACAGAGTTAGGGAAGAATTCTTATTTAAAAAAATAAAAAAAATTGTATCCTCTCCACTCTTAATGCCTTTAAATCTACATCTTGGTACTGCAGAACTGTATTCTCCTGGTCTTTGTCCTAAATTTGCCTTCATCCTAGAAGGGAGTAGATTTGAGGGTCTAAACTTCTTCCTTAGACACTGTAATACAAAACCAATAATAAATTTTTAATTTACTTGGAAGAAGTAATGGGGCAAAAAGTTTAATTTTATGAAAATACATGAAAGACATTTTATTATTCTGGGGTTCTAAAAATATGGCTATTTTTCTAGCTTGCTTAAACATCTAACTTTCCTTCCTATCATTTCTCACTAAATAGATGTTCACTTTCACAGTTTCTTGATGTTTAAAAAAACAGCCCTGTAGGGAGAGTTTCTCTTACTATCAGAAAGGGGTTTGATTTGATACCTCTGATACCTGTGACTTCTAGATGAACCCTGTAATCTGCTTCTCTGGGATATCTAGCTATTTTCTTCTTCCAAGAGGACTTAATGAAGGTATTTTGGGATGTCATTCTTCTTCCCTGAATTCATGCCTTAAATATTTTTTAGGGAAAGATGCCCTTCTAGATGGGGAGAAGCTCATAAAAGTTGTCTTTTCTTTTTCACATTTGTCTGAGAGAATCCCAGAGACAGTTATCATTGGTGTCATAATTATCATAATATATATTAAGAAGTATTTTAAATTAAACCTATGGTAAATCTCACCTGATTTTAGTATTACTATTTGTGTTTAAAAATCCAGGAAAATTTTGTTTGGGACCAAGCTGTTCTGTCATTGATCACAAGTGGCTTTCTGAAAAATTATGCAAGGCCTCTGTGATCTCACTGTGTACCCCCTGCTGGAAGCTTAGCTCCCCTCCTGGTGGGGACACAGCTTCTCATTTCCTCGGCCTTCTGTTCATGACTTATGGATCAGATAGAGGATGATGTTTGCTCCATCTGGAAAGTGGGTCAGCCAGTCTTTGAGGAGACACATGGAGGCCCAGAAATAGTGCTTTAGATGCAGACTATCTACGTTTAGAGACCGAAAAATGAAAAGAAGAAGGATTTGACCCTCAGAAAATGAAATTAAACTTCAGCCTTGGGTGAACTGCTGTCAGAGATGAAGGCTCAGCAATGGGTTTGGCATAGGGTAAAGGATTTGCCACCGTTCTTTGCACAAAGATCTAGCTGAAGGAAGGCACTGAAGAAATTTCAATTCTTCCTAATTTCAAGAACCTCACCCAGAGACCTGTCTGAGCACCACAGGTATATTGCTGGGTCAGTAGGCCAAGGTCAGTGAAAAAGGTTCACTGTATTACTTGGGAAGAGAAAATATGGTGGCACCTGTGGGTACACTTAAACCATTGGCTTGTTGGATGTGTCAGACCTGTGAATTGCAAAAGGTGAGGGGTGGTCACAGAGCATGTGAGGATCATTTATTTGGGGCCAAGTCCGTGGAAACAATGAAAATTGATACTAAGTCCCTTCTCTTCCTTTTCTATTCCTTTTTTTTAAAAGCTTTTCTAACTGACTCCACAACCTCTGATTAACTACAATCCTTGGTTCAGTACACTTTCATTATTGGTGAATTTATTTTCTAGTTTTACTTAGTTATTTAAAAATAAGCACCACCTCGTACAAAAACTTGGGCATTGATAATATTTACATTTAATTCCATGGTCCTTCCCTACCCTATCCTAATATCTCACCTCACCCAAGAAGTTTAACCATTTCAATGAATCCTATGTATACAATTCCCTCGCAATTCTAGACTACTAAACTGTTTCCCAGAGCTGATGTGTCACTCTACACTCCTATCCACTGTATGAAGGTTCATGATTCACCACATTCCCATTAACATTCGTTGTTGTCTGTCTTATTTATTATAGCCCTTCATAATGGGTGTGAAGTGGTATCTCATTGTGGTTTTGTTTTCATTTCCCTAATGGCTAATGAAGTTGAGCTTCTTTTCATGTGCTTATTAGCCATTTCTTTGAGAAATATCTGAGAATTGGTAGTGTTTGAAGATTTTAAGGGAAGGGAAACATGTATTTGTGGTTTTTTTCAACAGATGAAATTAGCTTCTACAAAGTTGGACTTTGGACTGGAGAGTGCAAATTATAAAGGAAGAGTGCAAACCGGTTAATAATCTGGCATGAAAGAATTGGTACTCAAGGGAGCCTAGATTTTGATGACTAAAACAAGTATTTGGGTTAAATATGTATCTTAGACTTTTTATTGCTATAACTAAATATTACGGATTGAATAATTTATGAAGAAGAAAGGTTTATTCTGCTTATAGTTCTGAATGTGAAATTTGAAATTATGTGGCAGCATCTGGTGAGGTCCTTCTTGCTGGTAGGACTCTACAGACTTCCAAGGGCATCACCTGGAAAGAAAATAAGCTTGATCACTTGAATCTCTTTTCCTCTTAGAAAGCCACCAATGCAAATATGAGATCCTCACTCCCCCATGACCCCACCTAAATCTAATGACTTCCAAAGGTGTCACATCTAAACATTATTATGTGAGATCATGTGGTAATTGTCTTTCTGTGCCTGGCTTATTTCATCTTAACAATGCCCTCCCAAGTTCATTCATATTATCTCACAAGTTTCTGCTTTCATTAAGGAGGAACTGCCAATAATAATTTTATGTGTTCTTTGTGCACATGATACATACCATCATGTGGATGTGGTCTTGGGCACTTGAAGTTCTCAACTTTCAAAGACTCCTGTGTTAAGATGGAAAGCCAAATCCTAAACTGATCATGAAGTAGACCCCCCATTGTTCTCAAGGTAACATGCTGACAAAAAAACATCATTATGACCTGTAACAACAGATGGATATATATAGCATGAAATGCTTCCCTCCAGCAAGTGAAACAAATGATATTCACCAAAGAAAAAAATAATTCATTACTCATCTTTTTCTATCCACAAAGTCCCTTTTCTTCATCATTTTTTTTTTTTTAGTATTTAGTCTTTAGTTGTAGTTGGACACAAAATCTTTATTTTGTTTATTTTTATGTGGTGCTGAGGATTGAACCCAGGGCCTTGCACATGCTAGGCAAGAGTTCTACCCTGAGCCACAACCCCAGCCCTTCATCAAATATTATTTCAAAAATTTTTTGGTCATTTTTAGTTCTGAATGAGAAAGGGAGTCCATTAATGATTGGTTTGAGTTGAGTTTTCCATAATTTGGTTAGATTTTTAGTATGTGCTATACTGGTCCCTTCCTGTGCTGCTGAATATCAGCTCAGTGTCATGGAAAGTCATCTGGGTAAGCGCTTTGCCTTAGCACATTCAGGATTTTTCAATGTAAATGTACTTTCCTGGCATTTTCTTCCTCTGGGATTAGGAAATTCATTAAACATCTTTGGGTTTACAGAACTATTTTGCGTGGGGTTAGGAGAAAGAAGAAACTAGCAATTCGGGTCAAAGTGTAGTGATTATATAGTTGATACTGTGCTTAGTACTTTTTTAGAAAGCACTTCAGTGGGAATTTAAGAATAGCCCGAGTCATGCCTTCATAGTGAAAAGCAGAGGAGAGGACTCTGGAAAGAGTTTGAGTGTTGTTAGAAATGATGCTGAGAGGGAGTAAGTGTTTTAGGGTAAACTGGAGGCAGATGAGAATAAACTGCTAAGTAAAAAACATAGGCATCTTGGGTAAGCTTTCTAGGTTGAAAATAGATGAACTAAAGACATTTTTTTTTCTTAGAATATTCACAGTATCTTTTCATCTATTGATATTGACTTTCTCCTCTTTCCATGTAAAGTACATGGAAAAGTGTTAAGTTTATAAAGGCAACAGATTGTCAAGCTGTAGGTAGAGTCCTACCAGCAAGAAGGACCTTACCAGATGCTGCCACACAATTTTGAATTTCATATTCAGAACTATAAGCAGAATAAACCTCTCTTCTTCGCAAATTATTCAATCCGTGGTATTCAAAGTGAGATCCTAGGACCAGCAGGGAAATTGTTAAGAATGCAGACCATTCCTGGGTGGTGGGGTGTAGGCCTGTAATTCCAGCCACATGGGAGGCTGAGGCAGGGGGATTTCAAGTTCAAAGCCGGCCTCAGTAATTTAGCAAGGCTTTAAGCAACTTAGGGAGAGTCTGTTTTTAAATAAAATATAGAAAACAAGGACTGGGATGTGGCTCAGTGTTTAGGTGCTCCTAGGTTCAATCTCCACCTAAAAAAAAAAAAAAAAGAAAAGAAAAAAAAGAATGCAGACCATCTCTTCTGTGTTCCAGACATAGTGAATCCATGATTTGGGGAGTGGGATCATTAACCTGTGCTTTGATAAAAGCTCTTCAGGTGAATCCAGTATGTATCAACATTTGAGAACCACTGGTATAGTAATTAAGAGAATGGCATTTGGAACCAGATGGCTGTATTTCTTAGGATACTTCATTTTTTTATTGTTTCTTTCCTGTAAAATTTTAATAGCACCAAATTCATAGTGTTGTAATGAAGAATAAATGAGCTAAAATATGAAAATTCTTAGAACAGTTTTGAGCCATTCTAAGTGATGTGTAAGTGTGGTAATAATAACAGTAATAATACTCTTTAGTGTCCCCCCCCCCACTACAAACCAGTTTCGAAATTCAAAGCAAGGCTTTGTGTTTACCAAATCTTTTCTTCTAATATCTTAGAATTATTTTTCATGGCTCAAGGCAGTATTTCTCAGCATGTGCTCCTTGTATCATTTGCATCAAAATCAACTGAGGTGCTTATTAAAACGCAGATTTTAAAGTTCTATTGGATCCAGGAGATCAGAATTCTCTAGTGCTACCTCTGCATGCTGAAATTTCAAAACTACTCTTCTTGAATAAAAAAGACTATAATCTTCATTTTGCAAATGGGCCATGAGACCCAGGAATGGCATATGTTTCAGGAAACCCAGAATTTCAATAAGACCAGGAATAATAACTAGATTTCTGGTTTTGTGTTTGTTTATATTGAAAGATTATGCTGTGTCTCTGTACTTTTATTTGCTTTATCAGGAATTTGATTGGGGTTTGTGCCACTTTGTTTCCTGAGATTCAGCATTATTTAATCTAAGAATAACATTTACCTTGCAAGTCTAGGAGTATCAAGAACAATAAGTTCTTGGAAAATATACCTAGAGTATTATTCATCACAGCTGCAATTGTTCCAATGTGGATTATATATCTAATATATCACTCTTACTTTACAGATTAACCAAAAGGGCTCAGAGACTGTCAAAAGTTACTTGATTAGATAATGGCAGAAGCAATTAGAACCAAGTCTTTCAACTGCCTGTCTAGTTTCCTTTTCCTATATCCCACTGTCCTAATTCTTGTTTTTATTTATTTTTATTTTTGGTACCAGGAATTGAACTCGGGGTGCTTTACAACTAAGCTACATGCCTAGTCTTTAAAACATTTTTTTAAAATTTTGAGCCAGGGTCTCATTAAGTTGCTTAGAGCCTCACTAAATTGGTGAGGCTGTACTTGAATTTGTGATTCTCCTACCTCAGCCTCCAGCAGTCAGTGGGATTATAGGCATGTGCTACCACACCTGGCCTAATTTTTGCTGAAAAAAAATGACCTAAATTCCTTTCTACTTGTATGGTATAGCATTAAAAACATGAAGACAGTCATGCTGGAAGAATATTGAAAATCATCATAGATTATGATATGCAGAGATAAATACATTGATTAATTTATTGATATATATAATTTTATATGAAATATATAAACAACTCTTAAGCCATTTATTGAAAATTACAACCTACAAAAACTGACTTCAGATATTTAAAAATTTACAAAAACAATACATCTATATTGTTCATATACCATCTAGTCTTGGTAGTTTTTGGTCTCCTTTGATTCTTTTTATTGAGTGTTGTTAATTTCATATTTTCCTTTTTATAACAGAGTAAACCAATCATATGATGACAACTCATAACTCTATTACATAGTGGGCTTTTTTTTTGTATTAGGGATTGAACCCAGGGGCACTTTACCACTAAACCACATCCCCAGCCTTTTTATTTTTTTATTTTGAAACAGGATCTGGCTAAATTGCTTAGGGCCTTTCTAAGTTGCTGAGGCTGGCTTTGAACTTGTGATCCTCCTGTCTCAGCTGGGATTACAGGCGTGTGCCACCACACTCTACTACATATTGTTTTTTCTTGTATGTGGTACTGGGAATTAAACCCAAGGGTACTTTACTCCTTAGATACATCCTCAGTTATTTTTTAAATTTTTATTTTTTTTTTGAGAGAAGGCCTTGCTAAATTGCTAAGTTGCTGAGGTTGGCCTTGAATTTAAGATCCTCCTGTCTCAGCTTCCTGAGTTGCTGAGATTAGGTGTACACCAGCACAGTTTGCTTTTTCATTAATGCATATTTGTTCTAAAGCAATTAGATTGACTTTTAAGGTTATGATGTAAAAGCCTTAGGCCTTTTCACACAGATCCTATAAGTCTTTTATCCATTGTTCAATTACAGTCAAGCTCCTGAAGAGTATAAATGTGCAGTTAGACAATTTAGTTAATTCTGAGACATGCACAGGAATATTTATCTACAAATTATATTCATATGCTTGGGGGAGGAGGATATTTATCCCAGGCTTATTTCTTATCTTGATTATCTTATAAAATGATTTGCCTTTTGTGTCTATTGTTAGTACTTTTGTATCACTTCAGCTTATCATAGTTATCTTCTTCCATTTCTCTTTCCTGCTAAGCATCCAATATTTGTAGACTCGGTGCATTCATATATAGTCCCTTTATCAAAGGTAAGTTTTTCTCCCTGTTATGTTTAGCCAGTTCATTACTTACTACCTACTATCCAATTAATTATTCCTCATTCTTTAGGTTTTAGTTTGTTACCTCCTCATGGTGTTTCTCTCCTTTTATTTCTTTATTTAAGAAGCTCCCTGAACCCATACCTTGCTTTTATTTTTTTATCACTTCACAGTGTGTATTTCTTCATGGTATTTATTATAATGTGTAATTATCTTGTTTATTTCATTGCCTTTTTATGTCTCTACCTATTTGAACATAAAAGCTAGGTAGGCACATGAGATATCTGTTTCACCTCGAGTACAAGGCCCAATGCCTAATATACAGTAGAGTTTCAACAAACATTTGTCAAATGAGTGATGTCTTATGTGAGTTGGAGTGGAATTTTGTAGTCTTCTTGAGGGATGTGTGTGTGTGTTAAATTTTGATTGCCATTTATAATCTTTTTTTTAAGGATTATTTCCTTAATTGATGACTACTAATTCAGACACGGATAGTTTACATCAGCTTCCTGACTCAAACCTATTAAATGAACCAGATTTTGTAAAGTATTTGAACCTGGGAGCCTTATCTTATTTGGACCTTGATGTTCTAGAGCTTTCTGGACCACAATGTACTGTCTTTCATAGCTTGTGTTTTATAATAGCTTCTGGCCTCAGGTGGTTGTTGAGCTTTTGAAATGTGGCTAGTGTGAAGTGTCATGTATTGTAAGAACAAAAAACACACCAGATTCAGAAAACTTAGTACAAGAATATAAGTAGAGCATTAATAATTATGTTATATACTCATTAAAATGATAATCATTTGGATATGTTGAGCAAAAATAAGACATTAAATTAATTTAATTTTTTCTTTAAACTTTTAAAATACACTATTAGAACATTTAAAATTATTTAACACATATTTAATTTGTGGCTCAGATTGCATTTCCATTGGGAATTTCTAGACCCATGTAGCTCACTCCAGTTGTTTGACAATGAAGCTTGACAGGGATCCACTGAGGGGGATTATGTTGTTGCATAAGCCTCTCATAGTCTGCTCCTCTCTTGTTAGATGTTGTATTAGTTTTTTGATTTCTGGGACAAAATACTTGAGAAAAACAACTTCAAGGAGGAAAGATTCACTTTGGCACATGTTTCAGAAGTTTCAGTTCATGGTCAGCTGGCTCCGTTCCTTTGGACCTGAGGCAAGGCAGAATATCACGACTGAAGGGGATGGTAGATGAAAACTGCTCACCTCATGGCAGCCAGGAAGCTAGAGGTGGAGAGGAAGAGGCCGAAGATAAGATATAGCCTTCCAGGCCATGCCCCATGATGCACTTTCTCAAATTAGGCCTTACCTCCTACAGTTTTCATCACCTCCCATTAATGCTATCAAATTATTCAATGTATTAATTCACTACTGAGGTCAGAGCCCTCATGAATAAATCACTTCCCCCAAACCCCATCATTTGAACATCACTGCATTGGGGACCAAGCCTTAAACACATGAACCTTTGATGAACATTTCAGATTTAAATATAACAGATGTGTACTAGAAGGAGGACTGGAATCCTGGATAATGGCTTAGGAGGTATTCCAGCACTACCTAAATGTCAAATCCTGAGCTCAGATATGTTTGTATCTCAAGATACAGAAAGTTTACCTGTCTTATCAGTGCTACAAAACAATAGAGGGATTAGAACACAGGTATTTTGATTAAATGACTTCTAGGGGGACCTCTTAAAAAAGAATATCTTCCTTTTTAACTTAGGTACTAGAAAAATTGAAAGAATTATTAATAGGTTATGTAGGTTTTCTAAAAAATCAGTTAACGAGGAAATTATACCTTAGTTTTTAGATGGTTAAGTAAAAGAAAAATCAAAATGTATACTGTAGTAAATTAAACAAACAGAAACTAATTCTGTAATTATTGCTATAAATACTATAGTAAAACATTAAACTGAAATGAACTTTACTTATCATAGGAGCATACATTGCAAAGCAAAATTTAAACAAAAAGTCGAATATGAACATGAAATCTACTTGTAAGTAAATGTAAGTTTAATAACCCATTCTTTACATAGCTATAAAACCTGCTTGGAGACCACGAATTGCAGTTTGGAAAACTGGTTGCTATAAGTTATTCCTAAAGCACTCATTATTGGCATATGAGGCAGACTTCTCTTGAGGTAAGGAAATGAAGTTTTAAATAATTGGCTTCATCATCATGACCTTCTGGTTCATTCATCAGTTTGGCAAATATTTAGTGAGAAGCTACCATGATCCAGGTGCTCAATATAGTACAGTGACCAAGGTTGAAAAAGATTTTTGCTCCTTTGAAATTTACATTTCAGTGCCTAAGTATTGTTATGGTCTGTATAAAGTTTGTCCCCAAAGGCTCATGCACTGGAAGCTTGATCCTCAGTGTGGTGATGGTGGAAACTTTTAAGAGGTAGTGCCTAGTCAAATTAATGAGTTCATTGGGATTCTACCCTCATGAAGGGATTAAAACTTTCTTGAAAGTGGGTCAGGTTGCATGGGATTGGATTAGTTCCTACAAGAGTGGGTTGTTATAGAAGAGTCAGTTTAATCTCTTGCTTCCTATTCTGTTATATGCACTCCCTCTCCCTATTCCTTATTGTCTCAAATATGATACCATTTCCATGTTCTGATGTAGCCAGAAGGCCTTCACCAGGGGACAAAATGATGATGATGCCTGATCTTGAACTTTTAGTCTTCAAAACTATGAGCTAAATAAGTATCCTTTCTTTATATATTATCCACTGTCAGTTATTTTGTTATAGTAACACAAAACAGACTAAGACAAGTATTTCAACAACAGGATGAAATGAAATGGTACACTAAATCTAAGAAGAGTTATCCTGGAATGCCAGGAGTAACATTTTTTTTTGTTACTTGGGAATTAAAAGTGAATTTAGGATGGTCTATTTGTCTTTTTTTTCTTTCTAATTTTTTTTGTCTTTGTTGGGAAACTTGAAAATAGAGGTGCATAAGCATTAGATGTCTACTATATTAATCTATTAACAAGATTCAAATAAAACAATTAGACTGTGTTAAGTGATTTCCAAATAATTTAGGGAAATACAGTTCTTTCTTCTACATGGACATCTCAACCTTATAACTAATCAGAAGTCTCAGTTCTTACCTATCAATTCTAGGAAACCCCAGTCAGAAGGATTTCCCTTCTTACCCAACACAGATGCACTTTTTTGCATTCTCATTCTCTCACAGTCACATGTTGTGCCCCTTTGACATATTCTCTCCCTTACACATCTTTATGTTCCTACATTTTTCATAGGTTCCCCAATCCTAGATCCCAAGAAGAGATTTCTTATTGTTTTGTTCCTAAAGTTCAACCAGTAGATGTCTCCATTACTCTCCCAAAGCTGAGACCAGCCTCAGCAAGTAGGTTTTAATCATTTCTTTAACCGACAACAAGGAAGAAGATTTGATAATTTGCCTAAAAATGAGCAGATTCTCAGGAGGACACATCTCCATCCTACGTTCCTCCCTCCCAGTTTCAGTCAAAAATGAAAACTACTCTCTTCTCCCTCTTTTCCAGGCAAAAGAAAAGGCTGATTTAACTAAGAATTCAAGACACCAACACCCTCCTCCTCATTATGTCCAAGTTTCCTTCGCTCTGAGCCACCCAAAGCTTGCTTCTCCCTCACTCCCGCCCACTCTTCCCTATCCCACCCCTGCGGGTTTCCGAGTCATCGGTGTACGCGAGTGGGTGAAAGGACTCTGCGCGGCTGCCTCCCGCGCCGCCGCCTGCTCCTCCGCCTCCTCTGTGCCGCCTCGGATTCAGCACTGGACAGCTCCCGCCCTAGCCCAACAAATGGCAGTCAGCTGATTGACAGCAGAGCCGACCAAACAGGGAGCAAGACGGCTTGAAGCCGCCCTCCAAGGGTTTGGTTGCGGCCAAGCTGCCTCTTTAAACTGGCTTTCCTCCCGAGGGCAGGGAGAGGCGGCAGTGTGGTTTGTGGCCAAACCTAAAGGCTCCAATTAACCAGCTGCCTGGTCCCTCCCGACTCCAGAGAAACAGACGTCTTAAAAGAAATCTCCGCTCCTTGGGACTCTCTTCTACGCTCGCCGTGCAGTTCTGGGTGCGCGCTCCCTGCCTCGGGGCGAGGGGGTCGGGAGGAGCCAGAGCAGGGAGGCGGGAACGACCTGCCACGGGTGAGATGATGGAGCAGCGTCTTCGGCAGCCGCGGTGGCAGCAGCAGCAACAGCAGCAGCAGCAACAGCAGCAGCTCTTGAACACACCTCAATGAGAGCGGCGGTGGCAGAGGCTGAGCAGAAAGACGTAAGCAGGCTAACTATAGCTGCCCGGAGCGCGAGGGGATGTAACCTGGTCTGCTCCAGGCTGCAAGGTGCGTAATTCCCAGCCGACCCAGTGTGGAGCGGGTGCAGCCAGCATTGCCACAGGTGATTTGATTTCCTGTAACCGCAGTTTAGCCAGCTGGACCAATTTCGAAACATTTTTATTTGAAAGTCTTTTTGGACTGGGAGCCGTCTGGAGAAGAAGGGAAGATCCCCTAGTAAAAGTCTTACTGTTGATAAATTGACGATCGAAATTAAAAAAGTGACTCCTCCTGTTACCTCCTTTCCTCTCTGCGAGACAGATGGGAGCCATGGCTCACCCCTTACTCCTCTGCCTCTTGCTCGCTCATCTGGGACTGGGAGCTGTTGGCGCCAGCCGCGACCCTCTGGGACGGCCGGATTCCCCTCGAGAGAAGACCCTGAGGGGGAAACAGCACGCGCAGCAGCTGGCTCGAGCTTCTGCCTCGGACCCCTCGGCTCCCTGGAGCCGCTCCACCGACGGCACCATCTTGGCGCAGAAACTCGCTGAGGAGGTGCCCCTGGACGTGGCCTCTTACCTCTACACCGGGGACTCCCACCAGCTGAAGCGAGCCAACTGCTCCGGCCGCTATGAGTTGGCAGGCCTGCCGGGGAAGTCGCCAGCCCTAGCTAGTTCCCATCCCTCCTTGCACGGGGCGCTGGACACGCTGACACACGCCACCAACTTCCTCAACATGATGCTGCAGAGCAATAAGTCTCGGGAGCAGAACTTGCAGGATGACCTGGAGTGGTACCAGGCGCTGGTACGGAGCCTCTTGGAGGGCGAGCCCAGCATCTTTCGGGCGGCCATCACCTTCACCACGGAGTCTCTGACCGCGCCGGCCCCGCAAGTCTTCCTCCAGGCCACTCGTGAAGAGAGTCGCATCCTGCTCCAGGACCTGTCCTCTTCTGCACACCACCTGGCCAATGCCACTCTGGAAACCGAGTGGTTCCACGGCCTCCGGCGCAAGTGGAGGCCCCATTTACACCGCCGCGGTTCCAATCAGGGGCCCCGGGGCCTGGGCCATAGCTGGCGGCGCAGGGACGGACTTGGCGGGGACAAGAGCCATGTCAAGTGGTCTCCGCCTTTTCTGGAGTGTGAGAACGGGAGTTACAAGCCAGGATGGCTGGTTACTCTTTCGGCTGCCTTCTATGGGTTGCAGCCTAACCTGGTCCCAGAATTCAGGTAGGGAGAGAAAAGGGCAAGAGTAAAGTCGTTCTTCCGGTTTTGCGGGTGGGTGCCTACGTGGGGGAAGAATGCTTAACTCTCTGTGACACTTACGTTTCCTACCGTCAGAGCAAAGACATAGGCAGAAGGATACCGCAAGCGAGTTCATGTGTAGAGTGGTGAGAAGCCCCCACTTCTATCAGCTTGAGGTACCCAGTGAAAGGATCAGTTTCCCTGCAAGTAGTCAGGGAAAGGGAAGCACTTAGAGTTGAGACTCTTCGGCAGCTCTATGCCTCCCTCCAACTTTCAGGATTGCAAGGAGGAGAGTTCCCCATTAGAAGTGGTGCTGCAAAATTTGGGGAGTGTGGGGTGCACCCAGCAAGCAGAGTGGTGAGCATCAGATTAGGGAAGGGAGCTGGAGATAAGAGTTCTTGTGTCTGTCACTTGGAGTTAGCCTCTGTTTTCTGCGTGTATGGTTTGGGGGACCAGCCTGCTGTCAGTCAGTTACCAGAGCATATAATTAAACCTGTGCTATCCCCTGGGTGGTTCTGGCGACTCAGCAGTGAGTCACTCTCAGCAGCAGAGCTGTTTCCAGGATCTACATTTGGCAATTTAGTCAGTGTACTCCTTCTACCCATCTTCCCCCTCTTCCCAATCGATCTTTCCTTCCTTTCTCTTGTTCCCTGTGTGTGAGGCATACCTAAGGTTCTCAGAGCCCTTTATACCCCCACACACTTTATAAATGAACCTAATTGCATTATGTTAGGGATGGAGGAGACAGCTCTAACTGAATTCACTCAGGAAGCTGAAACAGTTCTATATTTACTGTCTGAAAGTACAGTGAGCTGAGAATTTGCAAATTAGCAGGTTTTAACTTCAATCCTGAGAAGTGCTGACCTTTGTGGTGAGAAGTTGTAGAAGCAGCCTTTATGAATGCAAGGAAAGAGCAGAAACTCTGAAGAGGGGTTGGGAGAGAGTAGCAAATTCACTGGGATCCTCCTCAGTTCTCAAGGTAGGAGGCTCAGGAAAGAAGGTCTTGAGGGGCTGAGGTTGCTTCTCTACTTTTTAGAAACCTGGGAAAAAGGGAGAAAACTTTGTATGTTTTTTTATTATTATTTTATTCCTTTGGCATAGCAAGAATGGGATGTTGACCTGCTGAAAGATATTAGGTCAAGTACTGGGTGGGTAAGTGAGGAAATAAGACTTCTCTTGGTATTGCCATTTACTGCTGAATGGCCCCAAACAAGTTGCTTAACCTCTCTGGCTTTCAGCTTCTTTTCAATCAAGTGAAAGAGTTGAACTAGAATAGTCTCTATGGATTTATAGTCATAAAATTCTGTAGCTTTTAGTACTGGCAACACTTGAGAAGATATAAATGAGAAACAACTCCCTTTCTTTGACTCCATATGACGTGTGTGTGTGTGTTGTGTGTGTGTGTGTGTGTGTGTGTGTGTGTGTGTTATGAGTCTTTTAAAGATCTATCTTAAAGCAATAACTTATTTTCAGGATAATCTCATTTCCTCTTGATTCCTGTAGGATCCTATTAGTAAGAGCTGAGCCCAGCTTTGAATCTTTGCCATACTGTATGCTCAGAAGAAGAAAGATCAGCAGACGCAATTCACTGCCAGTAAACTGTTTATGGTCTTCAGCTGGGCCTTTTCAGGGAGTTTCAGATCTATCAATCTACGCCTCTCTGTCTATCCATCTACCCTATTCTATTCTATCCTATTCTTTGCTAACATTCACTCTATATCAGGCTCTTTGCTGTTTTGCAAAGACTATCTTGATTGATTCTACGGTTTAGGTTTTATTGTTTTATCTATCTTACAGAAAAGGAATCTGAAGGACAGAGATATTAAACTTCTTGCCTAAGACTGCACAGCAGTTAAATAGTAGAGCCAGGATTTAAATTTCACTTTGCACTTTTAATTATTATGGTAAACTCTATTTTATGAAGATGGTCTTGGATCATTGCATACAATGTAATTGCTGCATAAAAATAAGTGTGCTTTCATGGGTCAGATGTGGAGAATGGGGATGAAAACCACTCATTTTCAGAACTGTTTCTCTTAAGGATCAGAAAGCATTTGTTCCCTAAATGATCTTCAGCTAGGCCTTTTCAGGAAGTTTCAGATCTATCAATCTATGCCTCTCTGTCTATCCATGTACCCTATTCTATTCTAATAATCATTCTATATCAGTAGTTTTGCTGTGTTGCAGGGACTATCTTGATTGATTCTCATCATGATCCTACGAGTTAGGTTTTATTGTTTTCCCTATTTCACAGAAAAGGAATCTGAAGGGCAGAGGCTGGCCTCCTGCCAGCCAAGGTGAAAGGCTGACACAAAGGGTCTGAGGTTGTGAGAACTCACATGCCCCCCACACATTTTCTTTTTATTATATTGAGAAAAAAAAAACAGTTTTCTCTTTAAGTACTTCCTTAGCCATCAGTGTGTTCTTCAGCCAAGGCTCAAAGCCAGGCCATTTATGTCTAGCTGACTACAGAGGATGGCTAGTCTTGATAGCCTCACAAAGAGCAAAATAAGGGCTCCTGTGAGTTCTTCTGCCTTGTGTTCTGTGCCTTTCAAATACTGTATTAAAGTTATGCACAGATTTTACCTAGAAGAAACAACTTGTTTCTTCATGAAACAACTTTACCTCTTGTTTCTTCATGAAACAACTTTACCTGTTGTTTCATGAAGAAACAACTAATTTCATTCTTAGATCTCTCAGGTAGTTACAACCTCAGAAAAGTTGAGCAATCTGCCCAAGATAATACAGCTAGTAAATCATGGTAAAATGAGAAAAAAATATCAAGTTTGTAGTAACAGCAGAAATGGAACATAGGCCTTTTGCCTCTAGTTTACCCTATACTTGGTAAATGTATACCTGAAGCATGTCTCTGTGGTTCTCTGGACCTCTGCACACAACCTATGTTGGGGACATGCTTCATTCTCTATCATCTTTTCAGACCCCACCCACCCCAAATAGCCCATAGAACATAGATGTCAATTTAAAAAAGGATTATATTGTTTATTTTACATATTTGAGTTAATATTTAAATGGATTTTTTCTCTCTCTTCACACTTACTAGAGGAATAGCTTTTTTTTTTTGTTCGTGATGTTGTATCATTTAAGATGTGTATTCTAAAATTCTATAGTTCAACTAAGTAATAGGTAAAGTAAGTGCATAAACCTGAAGTGAATTTTTGGAAAAATGTGATTAGGACCCCTAATCATAATTTTAAATAGTATTTTGAATGTGTTAAAGAGTTACTTGCAAATAGTCTTATCTATAATGAAAAAAATCCACTGAGAATGATTTACTTATGGAAGAGAAAAGGAGAAAAAAACATTGTGTTAATATTTCCATTTAAAATTATCTAATGGGGCTGGGATTGTGGCTCAGCGGTAGAGTGCTCGCCTAGCACGTGCGGGACCAGGGATTGATCCTCAGCACCACATAAATATAAAGGCATTATGTTGTGTCCATCTACACCTAAAAAATATTAAAAAATATCAGCTAATATTTCCCCATATCTCATCTATAAGTTTTAAGCATTTCAATCATATTATATTTTATTTTAAAAAATGTAAATCCAAAAACATGAAGTTCAAAAATAAGGAGAACATGGCCAACTACCTTTTAATATTACTGTTTATCACTATATAAAATCGGGAATAAAATTTATTACCCTCTGTTTCAGAATGAAATTTAAAACCTGGTATAAGATACACATAGGAAGAGAAGTCTATTGTTCATCCCTTTTCTCCTTTCAAAAGTGTCATTCATTTCTCTTAATTAAATGTTTCTTGAGTCTTTTGTTATAGACTGATAATATAAACATTTTATATCCCATTTTCTATCCTAGCAAAAAAGAGAAAGTAATAATTGAAGGTATACTCTAAAATATCTGCTTATGACATTAAATTTGTGATGTCCTTGTAGAGTTTTTCTTGAATTAGAGTTCTTTGGTTTGCATAGTAATTTTTCTTTTTGGAACTTAAAGTGCCTTAAAGTTAGATTCCATTTTGCTGAATTCATAAATATCTTTCTTGTGGTGACTGAACTCTTAAGGTGCTTTGGATGGGTAGAATATACTTAAGTGTTAAATTTAAATGAAAGTTGAATTCTTTAGGGAATTATTCCTTTCTTGGTGAGCTGAAAAAAATTGTGAATTTGTTTGACTCCATCTTTTCATTTTGTAGTTGAGAAAACTGAGATTCAAAGAGCTAAAGGAAGTTGTTAGAAATAGCACAGTTCTTTTTTCTCAAGTTAGAATTAATGGGAACCAATATTCATTGAGCACCTGCTTTATGATTGATGTTTTACCTGTACCACTGCATTTCATTCTTAGATCTCTCAGGTAGTTACAACTCCAGAAAAGTTGAGCAGTCTGCCCAAGATAATACAGCTAGTAAATCATGGAGTCAAAATCAAATTTACATCTACCCAGCTATAAAAACACTATAATTTTTCCATTACTACACGATGCTTTCTATCTTTTTATTCCTAATTTTGTTTTCACCTTTCTCTTTAAAAATATAAGATGGTATTGGCTGGAGTCAATTCTTATATTTGGCCTAAATAAGTGATATTTACTTATTCATTTTTGGTCAATGATACAATCAGATATATTATATAGTGAGAATAATATTAGAGTTAACCACTTTGCCTCATGTGCCCATTTTGTCTCTGGCTGGCTGTATTATCTGTTTGGAAATCAGTGTCTGCATAATTAAAATGTGGAAATAGGATTGATGATCTTTTCTTGTCTTTTAACTTTATTCTATAAGTTCTTAAGTGCCCTATCCAAATGATCAACAAGCAGTTTTGGAAAAAGGGCTAGTTTATGTAAATCCAGTATGTTGTTAAATGATATTGATGGAGGAGGAATGTCAGACCTGGTATTTGGCTTTATAATACTTTACAGAAAACCCAAAAAATATATACTGAGTTAAGTATGTAAATTAATGAAAATGAGAATTCCATTTCAAAATAAGAATAAATCTGATCTGAGTTTCTATATTTTGAAAGACTACCTGAAATTTCTTTAAACTCAATAGGAGTTTACAGATTATTCACAGATTTTATTTAAACCAAGGACCTCAGTATACCTTTGTAAATTCCCTGAAGATGATCAATGTTTGGGTATTTTGGAACTCCTTACTTTTAAAAACAATCCATTTTCAATTTGCCTCTCTTGTTGACTTTAAAATATCAAAAAGAGCCATTTATTGTGGTGTAGCAACAGCAAATAATTATCTTGCTATTTTGTAGAATATGCATTTGGAAGCCAATATGGGATTTCCCAAACTTCTTAATAAAGAGTATATACCTACTCTCTAGAAAATGAAGTGATGCCTTTACTAGTTCAACTTTACAGCCTAAACTTGTGGATAAATCAAATATTACTTTCAACTTGAGAAAGTTAGCAGTTTGCTATAATACTATCCAGGTTTTAAGGCCTTTTATGTTCTTTAGAGTGCTATTGAATTCAATAGCATTTTATGATTCTATTTTAATATACTGGGATGTCAAGAAGTATGTTGTTGATGTTATTTTGCTCTTTGTTCCTACAGCAGCATTAGGGATCTATCTATTTTTTTTCAGTTATGGTTTGATGTTTGAAGGGTTATTTAAGCTGAATTACTAATAGAGCACATTGGGATTTTGATAACTTTGGCAGCTTGATGGTTATTATGTGCAAATAGGCTTTTCACTGGTACTGGGGTGACGCTTTGGAGGGTTCAGCCAACAGCATTATTAAACTGTTTCCCAGCACAGTAATGTCATATGCATCGGTGGGGCTTGTTTTGCTAGTCTTTTAGCCTTATCTGCTTTTAGTAACAATTCATTTCTATGTGCAATTTCCATCTGGGCCAGGCATTTGTTCATCCAACAAATCTTTCTTCCCATAGGAAAAATCTTTATCTATAACAATATTAAGATAAAAAGCTATTCCATGAAATACTTTATTCAGTTTAAAAGATTAATCCTCTGTTTAAAAGTCTTTCAGAGGTTTTTTTCCCTCCCCCCTTTCCTTCAATGCTAAGTCTTGTATAGCAATCAGGACTGAAGTTCTTTGTTATACCTAAGAATGTTATAGTGCCTCAAAGCAATTATAGGTTACATCTAGCTTCATTACCTTCATTATAGGTAGAATTTATAGAAAATACAGATTAGCTTAACTGTAATACAACCCCAAGATTGGAAAATTTATTTTTCCAAACTAAAGCCCTGTTACCTATCTTCTTGTCCAAGAAGAATCTCTTTTTTTCACATGATTTACATTAGAGTTACTGATCCCACTAGTTAATTGAGATCCAGTTAATTTTTATTAATATTTGTTGTAACTTCCTCCATTTAAAAAATGTTAAATAAAAGATGACAATGTAGAATATTTTTCTTAGCCTGTCAAATTAGCAAAGTATAACTTGAAAAGAAAAACTTGAAAAGAGATACCTTAGAGTTACATAAGATTTTGGGTATTGCTTTAACCCAGTTTTCTCACCTTTTATGTGTTCTCTCCAATGTGTATGCTTTGTTACATCATTATGGAAAGACTTGTATGTAATAACATGACACATGGCTTTTATATGAGAAAGGGAAAAAGACATGATAGTAAAGAAAAATGTATTTTATCAATTCTAAGACATGCTTTATTCATATTTTGATGTCTCATATTGAACTATGTCTTATGATGGAGGGCATGACATTTTCAATTGGTTTTATTTTCTTTTAGTGGTACACAGTATCACAGTGCATCTTTCAATTAATGGCATCTTATATTTGATGAAATAATGACATTAGGAAATGGGAAAATGAGTTTTCTTCAACAACAAAATTCTATTATTATCTATAACTTATCCAAGATGCAGCAAAGTATGTATAGATGAAAACCTGAAATGTAGTTCTACCTTACTGCTATATGTGTATTAGATTGCTAGTTTTCATAATAATTTGTTAAAAAGATGAGCTATATTAAAACATATAACCATATATATTTTTTTGATACTGGAGATTGAACCCAGGGCCTTGTACATGCTAAGCAAGCACTCTACCATGAACTACATTTGTAGCATCCCCACCCCTTTCTTTTTGGTACTGAGGATTGAACTGAGGGGCACTGAGTTATATCACAAGACTTTTTAATTTTGAGACAGTGTTTTGTTAATTGTTGGGGCTGGCCTTGAATCTGCAGTTCTCCTGACTCAGCCTCCCAAGTGACTGGGATTATAGGCATGCACTTCTGTGCTTGGCACAACCCTTTTGAATTTTGATTTTGAGAAAGGGTCTCACTAAATTGCCCAGGCTATCCTTAAACTTGTAATCCTCCTACTTCAGCTCCCACATAGCTGGGATTACAGTCATGTACCCAGTTCACATTTTCTTTTTTAATGTATGTGAAATACACAAAACATTGAACTAGAAACTATAGAAACTTTAATTTTTAAATTTATTTGTATTTTTATTTGTATTTTTATTTGTTTTTTAGTTATTATACATGACCATAGAGTATATTTGACATATTTTTACAAGCATGAAGTATATCTTATTCTACTATAAAACTTTAATTTTTAAATTTATCTGTATTTTTTGTTTTTTTAGTTATTATACATGACTGTAGAGTATATTTAACATATTTTTACAAGCATGAAGTATATCTTATTCTAATTGGGATTCTAGTCTTGTGGCTGTACATGATGTGGACATTCACTGTGGTGTATTCATATACATACATAGGGAAGTTATGTCTGATACATTCCACTCTTTCCTATTCCTGTCTGTCCTCTCTTCCCTTCATTCTCCTTCATCGAATGCACTGAACTTCTATTCTTCCCCTTCCACTTTGTTGTGTGTTAGCACCCACATTTCAGAAAGAATATTTGACCTTTGGTTTTTGGGATTAGCTTATTTTGCTTAGCATAATAGTCTCCAGATCCACCTACTTACTGGCAAAAGTCATAAAGCCATTCTTTTTATGGCTGAGTGATATTCCATTATGTATATATTCCACATTTTTAAAATCCATTCATCTGTTGAAAGGTACCTAGGTTGGTTCCATAGTTTAGCTGTTGTGAATTGAGCTACTATAAACAGTTATGTGCCTGCATCATTAGTATGCTGATTTTAAGTCCTTTGGGTACGTAACAAGGAGTGGTGTAACTGGCTCAAATGGTGATTCCATTCCTAGCTTTCTGAGGAATCTCCATATTCCTTTCCGTAGTGGTTACACCAATTTGCAATCTTACCAGCAATGTATGAGTGTACCCCTTTCTCTACATCTTTGCCAACATTTATTGTTACTTGTACTCTTGATAAATGCCATTCTGACTGGAGTGAGATAAAATTGCAGTGTAGTTTTAATTTGCATTTCTCTAATTGCTAGCAATGTTGAACATTTTTCATATATTTGTTGACCATTTGTATTACAGAAACTTTTATTTTCAGAGTAGGTTAGTCAGGGATCATAAAAATCTTCCTCATCCCATCTGGCAAAGTATTTAACTCATACTGTGGGAAAATGCCTAGCATATAAAGAATAAAAGACCACTGATAACTAGGAATAGGATGGAGTAGATATGCCTTTCCTTTCTAAAGTTCTTAAAGTTTTCAAATTAGAAGTAAAAACATGTTTTATAGCAATGTAACTAGTTTTAGTGATAGACTTGTGGTGGAGATGGACATTTTTTCCTTTTCCCAGTCAGTTGTTTTGTAATAGAGTTCAGTTTTCCTCTTGTTTTATGCCTCAGATCACTGATGTTTTGAGCTAGGTTATCCTTTTTGATGAGGATATCTTGTTCATTTTTTAATATTTTACAGCACCTCTGGCCTCTACCCATCTCTACTAGATATCAATGGCAATGTCCCCTTCCCCTCAGTGTGATAACCAAATATGTTTATAGATATTGCAAAATATACCCTAGGGGCAAAACTGCCTGTCTGAAAGTCACCGGTGTAGAGAAACATATATGACACACCACAGATATAATATACTATTCTGAGGCTATCCTTATTTCAAGGGTTCTGCATGCATGTGTACGTGTGTGTATTTATATATATGTATATACACATGTATTTATGTGTACATGTACACTTATATATACATGAATTTGTAACATCACATTTCTATTTATTTATTTAGAATATAAGCTCATTATATATATAAAACCCAAATGAATGAGAACTAGAAAATTTGATGAACCAATGGAACATTAATTTATATTTATATGTAAATTGTGAATACATTTTCAGGTTTTTTCTCTTCCACTTTCACATGCATTTAAAGTCCAGATTCAAAAGTCACTTTTCCAATTCTTTATCACAAACAGCACTACTAAATCAATTATTGGACCTTATCCACAGGTTCAACAAAGTAATACTATTGAAATTCACAAAGCAGAATGGATAAATACATGAAAGAAAAAAATGAATCACCCGTCAGTCCTGGTAATGGTCAACGTGTCAGTAAATGACCCCCATCGAAGTAATTATCAACATGTCTACTTACCAACCCAAAGGAGAACTAAACACACTCTCTTAGAGCATGTCTGTATACTATTGATCTTATATGTAAAATATCCCTAGCTAAGATATAGCTAGTGAGTTCTCCAATACCTGTACTGTTCCCTGTCTCTGAGTGTGTCTTTCTTTCTCTCGATAAATTCGTTCTGTGCCTCATTTTGACCCATCCTTAAATTTCTTTCTGGCATGATATCAAGGACCCAGTCTCTGAATTGAGGTCTACCACCCTTTTGGGGGACCTCCTCAGGATCATGTTCTAGTGACATCTTGTTTTATTGTAGTGTTCTTGTTTTATTTTGGTTGCATGTCTCTTTTTTCTTCTTCTTTTACTCTTGGTTTTCTTGCCCATTGCCTTTCTTAGCTCTGGGAATTTGGATTTTCCAGCTTCTCTGATGAGATTTTGGTCAAAGAATGAGCTATTTCTAAATGTTCCATTCTTGAAAGTGAATGGATACACTGGGATATTTGAAATGTAAGGGAGGTAGACACTGAAAATACCACTTATTTGCAAAAATGTTTGATACTTTTCATGCTCCCAGGCTTAAACCTGCAAAGTGAAGAATAAAAGGCAAGGCACAGTAAGCAAACACCTGGCAAAGCAATTCCTTTTCTTATCAGCACGTCTAAGATGACAACCTATAGGTCCTTGACTTCTTCCAAGTTTGCGGCTGGCAAGTTCTGTCATTTGGCATTTCCTGACACATACTTGGTCACCTTTTATGGTGCAGTCTAAGATACCAAGGTCAGGGGCTGCCTGAAGAATTTCAGGTAAGAGACGCAGGCACAGAAGTGAGACTGGAAGAGCCAGAAATAGACCACAAAGGTCTGAAACATGAATTTTGAGGGGGCTGATTGTACATGACAAAAAAGAAATATTGGCAAGGAGTATCTCTCATGAGCACAAACGTCAGAAATTGGGATTATGGATTTTAGGTAATAAAAACATCATCATTATCTTCTCCAATATGACAACTGCATAACTTTATATTCTTTTTTTCTTTAGCCATCCTCATATTGTTGTATTAACTGTATTTTCATTTTTTATTGGTTACTTTTAGTTTGTACCTATAAACTTTAGATAGTCTATTCTTTACCTTTCTTCCTTTGTCCTCCTACTCTTATAATCTATTCCAATATTTTTAGATAATTAAAAATGATACAATTAATATTTTATAGTAAATTCTGTGCTTTGTCTATTAGTTGTCTCTAAGGGATGAAACTTGGATAAACTTCACTGTTCAGCAGATCATCTCTGTCTGATCATTTGCTCAAAACAATGCTGCATTTAGTTTGTATATGTTTGCATCAGAAATTTTAGTGTATTCCTTCCTACTCCTTGGAATTGCTGATTTCCTGTCTTTTTTAAAAAATTGTTTTATTTGTTTTAATTAGTTATACATGACAGTAGAATGTACTTACATACTTTGATATATCACACATAGATGGGATATAATTTCTCATTTTTCTGAGTATACATATTGTAGAATCACATTGGTCATACAGTCACATACATACATACAGTAATAATGTCTGTTTCATTCTACTATCTTTCTTATCCCCACCTCCCCTGCCTTCCCCTCCTTTCACTTCCCTCTACCTAATCTAAAGTAACGCTATTCTTTTTTTGCCTTTATATGTGTACTTTTTTTGCATTACAATTCTTAATACACATATGTACCACAATTTTTGTATCTCTGTATATAAAGTATGTTGCTACCCAATTCAAGTCTTCATATATGTACTTTGTATAATGATGTCCATCACATTCTACCATACTTGCTAATCCCCTGCCCTCTCCCTCTCCCTTTCCCTCCCACCCATCTTCCCTATCTAGAATTCATCTGTCTTTTTAATGTTAAAGAGACAAAAAGGAACCAAGCAACTTACTCATTTCTAAAACTATTTAACGTCCTTAATCAATCATTCTATTTGTTGAAGAAAACTCATATTTTTGTTGGAGACATTCTTCTTTGCATCCCATGATTTCTAGAAGTTTCTTTAGATCCTCTGCAGAACAATTATCATGGAAATCTTTTAAAATTATTGACCTTTTAGATTATGTATAAATTATCTTTTGTTGTCTGAACCATCACTGTTGATTCAAGGTTCAGTCATTTAGGTTGTTCCTACTGTTCTTTTTCTCTATGCCATCAGTTCTCCTAAAATGCAGTCCTTAGTTGATCATTCATTTTATGACTGAATGAGTAGGTTAATTTATATCATTAGCTGGCATAGATTCTTGTGGCATATGGGTAGGTCTTGTTGCTGAGTAGATCTCCCTCTCTCTCTCTCTCTGTCAGGCTTCATTTACTTTAGGCTGTCTGAGAAGGAAGTTGGCAGTATCTACTCCCACCTAGACCTTTACTCTAAGGGACTATAGAAGAGCTAATAATCATTCTAGAAGCTTTATTTCTTCTCAGGCATTTCTTTCAATATATGTACAGAATAGTTTTTGGATTTTTAGCTTTAGAATAAATGCCATCATTGCACATAAGGAGGGGGATGTGTCAACCCATGTAACTGTTTACAATGAAGTCTTTGAATTACCCTGAAGTTTGCCTCAGTTCCTACTTTCACTCTTTGTATTTGCTGACTTTGAACTTAAAATATTTCTGGAAGCTCTGTTGAATGAGTAGTTCCCACCTCTGCTTCAGTCTTCTTCTGAACCTATTCTGAGCTTAACTGGTACCAATCAGGCTCATTATCAGTATGATTATTGTTAAATTCCTGGTCAGTTTCCTTTCCTCATTGTACTTATTCCCACTGTACTTATTTGCTATCATTACAGTTGGACTTGGAGAGCAGGTGATAGAAAAACACATGCTCAATTGATGATCTTGAACAAGAACTTGAACTTAGGTCTTCTGATCAGTCAGCTTATTCTTACATCTATTCATATTCAGCTTGGTTTTACTTATTAGCTTTGTGTTCTTAGGCAAACCATTTCACCTCTTTGTATACCAAATTTCTTTTTGAGGGAGAATAATATCAGCCATATGTAGCTGCAATATAAATTGGGGAGAATAATACCAAATATATTTAAATGAGGATGTCTGATAGATAATAGGCACCCAATAAATAATTAAAAATTTAGGCTCAAAGTAGGCAAACTGTGCATGTAGTTGATATCTGTGAGTATCTAATTAAAACTCATTTTGAAATCCAATGAGAAATATTTTCCTTGGCCTTATTTTCTGTTATTATTTCTACATTAGAAGTATTGGCATACTATATTATCTTACTCTGAAAGATTATCCTGTACAGCTTCATATCTAATATTAATGTGTAGAAAAATATTATTTATAATTTAAAAACCTGTACAGATTATTAGTTGTATGGCTTTAATATCTCTATATATAAGCCGAGAGAGAGAGAGAGAGAGAGAGAGAGAGAGAGAGAGAGAGAGAGAGAGAGACTGAGCCTGAGCATGCACAGTGCAACTAAATGTAATAAATTGTTAACAAAAGATATATCTTTGCTTAGATATTGCAAACACTAACATAAATGGCATGTTAGTTATATTACTGGTAATTCTAAAGATACAAGACAGCTATTATATATTTTAAGATATATTACAGTATTTGCATTAGACATTTATTTTTTTCTGGCAGAATATGATTTATTCTTATTTCTTCCCCTTGCAATTAAAAAATTATAGTTTTGGATATATTATTAGTTTCTCTGGACCTTCTCATCTATAGAATTTTCTCTTTTATAGGACAGTCTAAATTAAAGTCAACAGAAGTTACTTCTTTGCTCCCTGACAAGGGATTGCCTTATTCTATTCAGAAATGTTCATATCCAAAGAGGTATTACAAGAAACACTGTACATGTGTTTAATAAAATAAATTGTAGCTCAAAATTTTTTCAGCAAAGGGAAAAAACCTCACAAAATGAAACATTTGTCATCTCCCTCTGCAAGAGCCTCAGATGTGAAATATATTTTTCAGGGAGACAATCATCTATGATCAAACTCTGAACCTTAACAATTTTAAAAGATGTTCTGCATTTAACTTTGAAAAAGTGTCACCCACAAGAGTCCCAAAATTCAAAGATTGTATTTGTAGATGGAGGGTTGATGTCCCATCCTGATTGACCTTACTTCATTTTGTATTTATTGGTTCTTTTTAAAAATCAAATAGAGTTATTTTTAACACAAAATGTACAGACCTTCTGAAGGCAGGTTTGACCTGATTGCCAAAAAGACTTCTCAGAACAAGAAGCCAGACAGATGGAAAATGCACTATGTAAAGTTTTGGCAAGCTTTTCTGGACATGTCTGCTGCAAAGTGGTATGGGGGAGGAGAACGTTTTCTTTAAGACAGACTGCTGTCTAATTCTCTTAGATGTTTTAGAGGAGATCAGGTTTTACCAATCATGTTATCACAGGAATATCAAGTCGTGATTGAAACTGGGTAGTTATATGGTTGAAAATAGATTTAAATTAATTTCTGGCAATATTTTGGGAAGATTATTATTACATAATGGCACTAGAGAAAAAAGACTGCTAAAAATACTCCTTAAATTTGGTCCTCTAAACAAGCAGAATATCATTTGATAATAATATGCTTATATAACTAAAGTTAATTGTTGTTTTGTAGAGGTAAGGGGTAAAAATAAACTACTTTTCTTAAGGCTTCACAGTGGGTTGCCATACAGCAATGAGGGGGGAAATGTGAGTATTTACCATGAAATTGTGTTCAGTCATAAATGGGCCAACTACACTTAGTGTCAGATGTTCTACAATCATAGCACATTATTAACTCACACTCTGGTTATGGATGTCATTCACATAGTTCCTGTTAAAGAGTTTGGATGAAGTCTGACATCATGATGACAAAGCAACTTCTATGATTATACATTGATGTTTTCATCCTTGCTTGTTTTAAGAAACCATGCTAAAAATATTTCTAATCAGTTTGCTGAGATTTAGAGGTTTAGCTTTAGGTTTTAGAAATAAATTATTTACTTTCCTTCCCTGACCTGTATCAAACAAACTTATTTGAATAGATGAAAGAGGCCTATTTTGGGCCCAAATAAAGATTCTTACATATTTAAGGTCTTAATAAAGAGTTGATTAAAGGCAAGAAACCATTTTCTTGGCAGAAGAGAAAAAGTTTAGAAGACTTTGAAATTTTTTACTCCAGAGAAATTTTAAGGAGTGAAATAACTATTTTCTAGTTTTAAAGTATCATTTTTCTATTATGAAGTATGTATTCACTTAGAAATTGTGGAAAATAATGATCTGAAGGAAAAAAATTAATTATAATCTTTATGCTCAGATATAATTAATAACATTTGTTACTTTTTTTGTTGTGAAACATATGTATTAAAATATTCTTCATGTTTTCTAAAAATGTATATCAATTGTCATTGTGTTTTGATTTATATCTCAGAATTCACCAGTCTTCTACAACACTACTGTTAATGGCTATATATTGTATATTTTCAAGATTTACTAAAAATGTAGACTTGATTTCTTATTAAACAATTTACTTACCAAAAGACAGAACAATTAATACTTGATTTATAAAGGGCTATTTCCTATCCAGATTTCACTTGCTAGGTAAAAAAGTTACTGTTTTATAGCTGATGTCAGAATACAAAAGACTTCTGGATCAAGAGAAAAGGACTTAATTACTGTAGAGTTTCCCAGTTTCACTTCTGCTCATGGGAGTGGTGCAAAGGGCTCGTTATACATACCTGCACATGGAATAGATTTCATTGTAGGAGGTAAATTCTGAATTTAGGGATTCATCATTTTTATAGTAAGCAGAAGAAAGCCGCCTTTTGTCTGGTGGGAGACATTACCTCCTGCAAGTTGCTCACTACAAAACACAATCCTAGAAATGGCCTAACTGGAGAAGTCAGGACTTTTTATCTAGCAAGATCTAGGGAAGTGCCAGGACAGTGCTTTACCCAACAGGTTCCTTGTACTATATAGATTTCTGAGGGTTACTTCTAGACAGATTGTTTGCCTTACTGTGGTTCTATTCCTATCTTTTGTTTTTTCTTTTTAAACAAAATTGTGAGATTTTGAGTATAAGTTTATATGACTACTAGTTTATATGATTCTATTTAAGGAATCATAAAGGTTGGCAGAAAAAGCAGATTTTTTGGGGTGAGTGGGCTTCACTTACAAGACTTACAGATTCAGATAACAATGTAAATGTAAAACATTTCCTAATATTATCTGAATGTCAGCTACTTTTGACATTATTTTACTTACTTAGTCCTTTTAAGCTATGAATAAGACAGCTATATTTTATGCATAGAACTTCAGTAAAGATTAAATGAAATACTGTGTGGTAATCATTTTTTGAAAACTGGAAAGAGCTGAATGATTATGGGAATTTAAAATACAATGTTTTCTACATGTTTATTTAATTGTGCAGAGCAGGATTTATGGAATGTTTATGTTGCTCACTAATCACATAACGTAATATTGGTCAGGTTTAGCAACTATTATTATCTTAATTGATTTTTTACTTTCTGGTATATCAAGATAGCAATGACAATTGTGTATCTTGGTGAATATTCAGGGGTTATTTTTCTTACTTTTGCTTTAATATTAGCAAATGTCATCATTAGAGTTGGGAAAATTTGAAAAAGACAAACTTTATCTCCTAATTACTATTATAATTTTAAGAGGGAGAGAAGCTGGAAAACAGAGCCTCCAAAAGTTAATTGAACAGTAAAGAAATGGTTGTATTCAACAGGCTTTTGCAAAACAGCAAACAAAATTCATATTCGGTATATCCTGTATTGGTATTCACAACATTCTTGTGTCAGCTGTCTCATCATCAGTATTGGTTTTTAGGATATTCTTTTGTCCTATGTGAAACTGTATATGGGTGGTAGAAGTGAGATGTAAAATAGGGAAGTGTTGCAACTGTGTAACATGCTCTGGCAACAAGAATAACCTAACATTTTCCACACAGTGGCCTCTACAGATTGTTAAATTAGCAGATCTAAAACCAACTCTTACTTGAAGTAAACTGCAAATTCATCAGAGGCTGCCTACTTTGGAACTGTTTGAGGAATATGGGGTAGGAGAAAAGATCACTTCTTTTTTTTCTTTGGGCAGCTCTTTTTTTTGTGCATATGAGTAAATTTTGTGGAATGTTGTATTCTGATCTTCTCTGGTCTTCTATTTGAGTTACTACTGTTAACTATTATTAGATTTGTGCATCACTCAAACTCTCCATCTGCTTACTACATTGACCATCCTAAACATCTCAAGTCGTGGCATAATGCCATCACAGAGCTGAAAAGAATACAAAGAATCATGCATTCAGTAATAGTTATTGGACTGACTAAAGTCCACAATACTACATTGATTATTTGCCCTATTTCATTGCTAACACTTAATCTAACATAATCAGTGCTCAAAGCATTATTTTGTGCGAATGAATAAATTCTATCTTTTTTGTTTTTATTACCACTATCTGGTAAAAACAATTTTTATTAATTTTCCTGTTTATTTTTGAACAGTAAATGTTAGTTATTCCCTCATCTATTTTATTAGTGATTAAAAAAGGTGAGAGTTTGGCTCCTTAAAAGGGGGCCTCTATGAAGAGTACACTAAAATTCACAAGTTAATGTTTCACAAAATATGTCAAAGCTAAATGTATCCTATAGCTCATTACACAGTAGGTATGTTAGATATGGAAATGTTAGAATAATAGAAAAACAAAATGTAGAGGGTTTTTTCTTAATTTGTTCTTTTTAGATATATATGAGAGTGTATTTTGACATATTATACATACAGGGAATATAACTTATTCTAAGTAGGATCTCATTCTTCTGGTTGGACACTTGTGGAGTTTTACTGGTGGTGGATTCATATATGAATTTAGGTAAGTTATGTTTGCTTAATTCTTCTGTCTTTGCTAATCCTATCCTTCTTTCCTTTCCTTTCATTCCCCTTTGTCTAATCTGTCCCATTACTTTTTAAAAGATACCCTGTGTTTTGCATCTACACCACTCTATAGCATTGAGCATTACATAAGTAGATACAAACACACACCCTATCTGTAATGTGTGTGCATATAATCAGTTAATTGCTGAATATTCTGGCATGTTGACACTAAAATTGTTTCCGATGAACAGACAAGTAGCTTTTCATAATTAATAGATTTCAAGTTGAACACATAGTTTTGAGTTCATTTTCTGATACATAGGGGTTGTGTTTCAGATAAGTCTTAACCTCTGGGAATCTATTTATTTTTCTGTAAAATGAAGATACTTTATATTACTTAGTTTCTGCAAAGTTCTTTTATAACTGAAAAGTGTTAGATATATGAAGTATTTGTTTATTGTTGACATTATTTATTTTTTTACTTTGATCTTATTCTTCCAAATCCTGTCTGGTATCTAGATCTTTGCTTTGTTCACTCAATGACTTGTGATTCAAGTTTTATTCTACATAATGAGAAAGTCAGTGTGATCCTGAAATAACCCACATATCATCTTATATTCACTAAGTAAGTGGATACAAAGTACTTAAGCACTGTTTTGATTAGCTTTTTTTGCTATTGTGACCAAAAGTCCTGACAAGAACAATTTTTGGAAGAAAAGTTTATTTGGGGGCACATGGTTTCAGTGGTCTAAGTCCATGGATGGCCAACTCCATTCCTCGGAGCCTCAGATGAGGCAGAATGTCATGGTGGAAGTACATGGCAGAGGAAAGTGGCTAGGAACATGGCACCAGGAAATGCAGAGACTAGGCTCAGCTCACAAAGTATATATCCCAAAGGCATGACCCCAATGACCCACCTCCTCCATCCATACCTGACCTGCCTATAGTCACTATTCAGTTAATCCCTAACAGGGAATTAACACACTAATTGGGTTAAAGCTCTTATAACTCAATCATTTTACCTTTAAATCATCTTGCATTGTCCCACACATGAGCTTTTGGGGGACACCTAGTATCTAAACCATAACAAGCACTAAGGTCAAGGTAGATTTGCCTAGTATTTTCTGTTATTAAGGCCTTGGAAGAACTTTTTGTACTTCTTGTACTTTCTGTAGTTATGGACTTGAGCTAAATGATAGCCACACTGGGTGTTTTTGTAAGCAATGCTTTATCAGAATGAGAGGCTTCAAGTGAGGAAGATACCCAAAGACGACTTAAGCTAAAACTTAAAAGTCAATGAAATGTGAATCTGGAATCTTCTAGTTATATGGTAAAAGAAAGGAAATCACTTACATTTTAAAAAAAAATCTTCCCCATGATTCTACCTCATTTTCAACTAGACTATCCTGCAAATAATTTTAGTAATTGTTGTATATCTCATTTTTTTATTCACACAACTTAGTTTTTAAACTCTTATATTTCTACATCTATAACCAGTTCTCTACCTCTGCACAGTCTTTATTATATGCCTCAACTTTCTGAGTGTAAGATTTTCTTTGAAAAATAAACTCAAGAGCAGGATTTCAGGATCATAGGGAGAGGTAAATGTGCTAAATATTAGACTGCTGTTTAGACAGACTGTATGTCTATATACCCTCCAGCAAGGATTCTGTAGCCTTGTATTCCTGTCAACTCTTGGCATTATATAACTTTCTATTTTTTTTTGCCAGTCTAATGAATGTGAAGTGATATCTCATTATTGTTTTAATTTGCATTTCTCTGATTACTAATGACCTTGAGCATCTCTTCATATGCTTGTGGGCCTGTTGGGCTTACTTTTCTGTAATCTGCTTATTTATATCCTTTGCCTATTTTCTGTTCTGATTCCTATATTTTGTCTGGGTTGCAACAGAGCTTGGGGTATTTAAGATAGTTCCCCATCAATTGTAGACATTGCAAAAGCATCGAATCTGTCATCTTTCAGTTAAGTTTGTCCATAATGTCCTCCCTTGTACAGAATTTTAAAATTTCTGATGTTCTTTACTTAATTAAAAATTTGCCTTATGGTTTATGCTTTTGTGTTTCATTTGTGAAATTTTTCAATAGATCATTACAGAAATATTATCTGATGTTATCAACTATTAGCTTCCCCTCACCCAAGTCTTGAGTTTACCTGTGTGCAGTGATATTGGGTGTGGATCCAGTTATTATTTGTACCAATTTAGTGAACTACTTCTTATTACTGTCATCCTATTTTATACACAGAAGTACTTAATATTCATGTTTGTGTCTAAACTTTCTTTTTTTGGTCCCTGGCTTATGTCCACCATGATTGGGTCATATATCTTAATATTTGGTTGGGTAAATTCTCCTTTTTTCTTTTCTAACAGAATTTTAATTAGTTTCACATTAAATTTATAGCTTTGTTTGATGAGAATTGACAATTTTATTATAATCATTTATCCCCTTTGAAAACATGAGATGTTTCATCATTTGTTCAGAGCATCTATTTTGTTCTTCATTTGCATTTTCAGAATTCCTCCATAGAGGTTTTGTGCAGTATTGATTAATTTATGGATTTTGTTGCTTTTTAAAATATATTTTTAGTTATTTTTATTGGTGCTATTGGTGTAGAGAAATTATAATGAATTTCATTCTTTGATCTGCTACCCAACAAACTTACTGAGCTTTCTTATTGTTCTCATATTTGTTAATTTTTTGCTAGGTAAATGGTCACATCCTCTACAAAGAATGATGATTTAATTTCTTCTGATATTTGCCATCTCCTTTCTTTTAATTTGTTTGTTCTTATAGAGTTAGCACTTTTAGTACTCTATTACACAGCATCAATGACATAGTAAGCATTTATGCCTTAAAGGGAACTTCTTAAAGAATAAATTTCTCCTTGGTATAATTTTTCTAGAGGCAAGCATTATCAAAGTTAGAGTTTCCTTGTATTTCTAGTTTGATAATTTAAACAATTTAGATGTTGAATTTTGTATACTGTCTTTTAAAAATGATAAACATTTTTCTCATTTTTTATATTGTGAATTTCATTGACATATTTTCTGGTGGTCTATATATTCCGTTGACTCATGATATATAATTATTTTAGTATATTTTAATATTTATTCAATATTTACTTTAGGATTCTTGAATATGTATGCATTGTTAAAATATGGTTACTTTTTTTTGGTATTGTCATCATCTTGTGGTTTGGAATCAAAATCACATGAAATGGATTAAAAGGTTTCTGTTCTTTTTATTTGTGAAGACTTATGAAAACAGAACTGTTATTTTTAAAAAGTTTGGTAGAATTCATATCCAAAGCCATCTAGGATGGAAGTGATTCTGGGAAGTGATGATTTAAAGTTTTTATGCATATTGTTCTATTCGAGCTTTCTATTCCCTCTTGAAACAAATTTGACTTTTTATATTTTCTATCAATTTATCCCTTTTCTCTAGATTTTTAAGTTTGTTAAAGAACAGGTAACCATGATATTTATTTTACACATTTCCTTTGTATCTTTTCACTGTTTTATTTCCTTACTTTCTGTTTATTTGCACATTTTCTCTATAACTATTCAGGACTCCCTTATTTATATTTTCTTGTATCTAAATTTTTAAAAACTGTTTTGAAATAATTTCAGACTTCAGAAGATTAACAAAGATGTTATGGAAAGTTCCCATATACTCTTCACTCAGTATTTTTTGCAATAAAACATTTTAACCACATAAAATTATCAAAAGTAAGAAATATTAGTACAGCACTATTAACTAAACCACATATTTCATTCAGATTACCCCAGGATTTACATTTATATCCCTTTTCTGTTCCAGGATCCAATGCAGGATACCATGTTATGGACTCAATTGTATTCTCCTTATATGATGAAATCCTAACCTCTACTATCTCAGAATGTGACTGTATTGGGAAATAGCATCTTTAAACAAGTAATAATTAAGTTAAAATTAGGATATTAGGGTGGGACCTATCCCAACAAGATATTATTAAAAAAACTAAGACACAGGCAGGCAGAGGGAAGTCCACATAAAGACAGGGAGAGGACTGCCCTAGACTAACCTTCTGAGGGAGAGGCCTCAGAAGAAACCAACCCTAATGGCACTTTTATGCTAAACATCAAAATGATTGTGAAAAACCAAGTTTTGCTTTTTCACCTAGTCTGAGGTATTATTATGGCACCCTAGAAAATGAATACATTACATTTAGCTGTCAAATTTCCTTAGTTTCTTCTAATCAATTTCTCAGGCTTTCCGATAAATTTCTTATCAACCATGTGTTGACATTATTTGAAGAATATTAGGTGTTTTGTTCAATGTTCCCAATTTGTATTTGTCTTATAGTTTATGATTAGACTGAGTATATGAACTTCTCAAAAATACAATAAATAGGACTCAGTCTTTTCATTGCATCATATCATAGTTCATGGCATCGTATGCTTTATTATTGGTGATGTGATCTTTGATCTGTTGGTTGAATAGTTTTTGCCAGATTTTTCCACTCTACAGTTACTAATTTTCCTTGACCATACTTTATTCATTACAAATGAGTCATTAAATTAAGCCCATACTCCAGGTGGGGGTAGAGTGAAGTAACTTCTTCCTGGAAGGTGAAAGTCTTTTAGACATGCTAAAATCACTGCAGTAATAAATGTTTGGGGGATACTTTTGAAGTTATTGCTGTTTCTACTTAAAATTTTCCCCACTAGTATTAGCATTTGTTGGCAGGTCTTGCCAGCAGCAATTATTACTATGGTGTTCTAATGATTTTCTATTTCCCTCATTCATTCAACATTTATCAACTGAAATTCTTCTGCAAGAAAGTTTCCCTTTCTTCCTCATTTAATCATTGATTTATGAGTATGGATATATGGGTATTTTTTTTGTGTGTTATAGTCCAGTTTTGTCATTATTTTGTTCCAGCTTCTGAAAGAGGGAACTCATTTAGGTTGACTTCTTTGTCCTTCTGATGTGTCTCTTCTACCTGTTTTACATACATTCTCAATCTTTGTTTTTTCTTTGTATTTCCTCACTTTCTTCTTCTTGAATTAAACATTTAGGGTTTTCTTAAAAAATTTGTTCCCTGATAAATATACAGTATTTACAACAACAAATTCCTTCTCTTGTCAATGTTACACAAAATTTTTGCATGCAGAGTTTTCAGCATCATTCAGTCCTTAAAATAATTTCAATTAAGTGTAATGTACAAATATTTTTATTTTCCAAACAAACAAAATGTATTTAAGCTATCCTTTTAAGAAACTCAATTCATAATTTAATGCACTGTAAGTAAAAGATATTATATGACATTGATTTTTATGTAATTTGAGGTTTCCTTTGCAATATAATTTGTTTTACTTTTGATAAATATTTGGTAAATGTTCTGTGAATGTGCTAACAAAGTGCTTTGTGAATGATATGATGAGATTCATATATGACTAGCAAATTAAGTGCACTGATTATAATATTTAAATACTTGCTGCATTTGTTCTTTTTGTTTGATCTATTCATTTCTCAGAGTATGTCAAAATTTCTAATTACAATTATTAAAATATTTCTTAAGTTAGGGCAACTGTTGATAAATACTCCCTACCCTCACACATGCACGTACTTATATGCTGTTGATGACTATCTTTCCTTGACCCACTGTTTCTTCCCCAGCATAGTAAATTTCCAGTTACCTATTTCCATGCAAGAAATTCTTGCAAAACAATGACATAAAACAAGCATTTTATTTTCTTACAATGCTGTGGGTTACAAATATGGGAAGGGATTAACTTGGATAGTTTGTTTTAGTTGTATATAACCATATATATATATATATATATATATATATCTACATCTGTATATGTATATCAGTGCATATTTCTATCTATATGGGGTGGCAGATACTGGAGGATCCACTCCTAAGATTGCTTTTTCCCTGATGTATTGGGCAACTAGACTGGGATATTTGGAATGGTGGATATGTGGGCACTGCTTGGTAAATCTTTCTCTCCACACAGTCACTCCATCTAGCATCTTAGTCTTCCTCACAGCAGAATAACATCAGGATACCTGCCCTTCTTAAATGTAAAATACACTCTGTCCACCAGTCTCATGCTACTGTGGCATTGACTTGATGTCAGAACCTACCCATCTAAAGGAGGTCCATGTGAGGATCAAGTTCCATGTATATGGTTCCTTGAGTATAGTACCTCTTAATGTGAAAGCCTATAGACAAACATTATTTGTCCCCTTTCTTCCCCTCCACACCCAACACAGAATGTGGTAAAAGGATAGGATAGCAAAAATAGAACTCCAGGTCAAAAACCAGGGAAAGAAGATACAATTATCAGTTACCAGTCCCTGGCAATTCTGAAATCCATTTGAGTACTTATCACCAATTTCTTTATCAGGACCTACTTCTGCTTCTTAGGAGTACTTCTTTGAAGATCCTGGTTTTGTCCTTTGAGTGTTTTAATCTATCCACTGATTTCATAGTCCCATCCTTTGGTGGTTCTTTGCTTTGAAGCCATTGTATATTTTGAAAATATTTTGCTAGGAGAAAAATGAAGATAAGGAATAGTTTTATATTCTAATCTAGCAGTCCAGAATTTTTATAGTTTTTCTAAATTTTGCTAAAAAACTAAACAGCTCCATAGTAGAATTATTCACAATAGCCAAAAGGTAAAAGAAACCAGGATGTCCATCCATAGATGAATGGATAAACAAAAATGTAGCATATACATATGATGGACTATTACTCAACCTTAACAAGGAAGGAAATTCTGACACACATTATAATACGATGATGGGACAGTATAGTAAGTGAAATATGCCAGTCATGAAAATATAAGTAACAAAAAAATCACACATAAATGAGGTACAGTATGAAAATTCATAGAGACAGAAAATAGAATGGTGACTCTAAGCAGTAGGCAGGGTTAGAGAATAAGCAGTTGTTGCAATGGGAATAGAGTTTCAACTTTGCAAGATGAAAAGAGTTGCTGCTGCACAACATGAATGTACTTAATATTACTGAACTCTACACTTAAAAATTATTAATATGGTAAATTTTATGTACATTTTACCTCAATTTTTAAAAAACTGAAATAACAAAAATGGGACAGGTCTTTCTTTAGTTCGTATTTTTCATTTTGTATTTTATAGGCAGCTAGAAAGAGCTAGGAAGTACTCTGCATTTGCCTAGAAACTTCCTCAGTCAGCTCTGTAAATTCATTTGTTCCCAGGTGACAGTTTGCCAAATTTTCCACTTATTATGTAACAAAGGTCCCCTTCTGTCTCCAGAACGTTGTCTTCATTGTTCAAGACTTACTAATAGATTTCTACTTTCATTAATCATAGCTGAGGCCCTTTAAGCTTTTTCCTCTGTATGGTCCCAAAGCTAGTGCAACACATTTTAAGTTTTTTTTTTTTTTAAATGGGAGCAACCCAAATCCAGGTACCAGATTCTGTTCTATTTATTGTTAGAAGTGAATGACTGATGGCAGCTGGTCTAGCAGCACTTGTTTTCATCAACTGTATTTCAGCATAACTTTTGCCCTGGTATTCCATCAGTGTTGACTGAATGGACTGTTACTACCAAATTTATTTTTTGAAGAACTGGAACAAGGAATTACCATCTGAGGTATCCTGGGAAAGAAGGAAAAGCAGAATCTCAAAGCTTTCCTTCAGATTATCCATTATCTCTTCATCTTTTCATAGACTGTAGTTAAAGACATTTTCAGTTTGCTTAGATTTTCTTTCTCTCTTTTTGGTCATTGTTATTTTACTTACTCCTTGCTTCTCTTTAGCATCTGATGTTTTCTCCAATGTTAATTTAGGTAGTGGGCTGACTTAGGAGCTGAGGGAAAAATGTAAAAAAAAAAATAAAAAAACTATGGTGGCATACACCTGTAATCCCAGCTACTCAGCAAATTGAGGCAGGAAGATTGCAAGTTGGAAGCCAGCCATGGCAACTTAGACTCTATCTCAAATTAAAAAAAAGTGCAGTTGTAGAGTGTTTGTCTAGCATGCATGAGGTGCTAGTACTGCAAAAAAGATGTGGACTATGGAAATTTTAGTCTAGGGTGGAAGCAATAGACTAAAATAATAAAGTGTGCTAAGTGATCTGAAGAAGGGAAACTGTATTCTGGGATAAAGGAAAGTGGCTTCTAAATTAGACTTGGAGTTCATCAAGGGCTTTAAAAAAGGACTAAAGAGAAGATAAAATGTCAAGCATGGTTTAGGCAAAGGGACGCCAGTTATAAAGCCATCTTTAAAGGAATGGATTTTGTGAGAGCATGAATTCTTTTGGATTCCAAATGTAATTCTGAATTATCTAGAACAAAAAATGTATGCATGAGTGATCAGAGTAGTCAGAAGTAGGAGCCCAATAACGTTAGACTGAGGAGCTTGGATTTTTAAAAAAAATTTGTAATTATTCTTTTTAGTTATATATGACAATACAATGTAATTTGATATATTATGCATACATGAAGTACAATTTCCCATTCTTGTGGTTTAACATATTGTGGAGTTACACTGGTCATGATTCTTATATGAACATAGGAAAGTTATTTCTGATTTGTTTTACTGTCTTTCCTGTTTCCATTCCTCCTCCCTCCCCTTCATTCTCCTTTGTCTAATCCAATGAACATCTATTCTTACCCCCTCCCTCCTTATTGTGTATTAGCATCTGCATATCAGAGAGAAGGTTTGGCCTTTGGTTTTTTTTGAGATTGGCTTTTTCACTTAGCATAATATTCTCCAGTTCCATCCATTTCCCAGCAAGTACCATAATTCTTCTTTATGGTTTAAGAATATTCCATTTTGTATATATACCACATTTTTCTTTATCTATTCATCTGTTGAAGGGTGCCTAGGTTGGTTTGGATTTTATTCTTTAGGAAAGTGAGAATATTGATCTTGAGCAGAAAAAGTGCAGGATCAGATTTACAGCTTGCAAAAATTACACAGATAGCAGTGTAGAATATTTAAGCTATAGTTTATGATATGGGAACCTTGAATGGAAACCTTCTGAAATCCTGGAATAGGCACTAGTAATGAATTTTGTAGTCAATTGTTTTTGTAAAATTTGCAGATTTAACCACTATGTCTTTTTCTACTGTATTATGTCTCCATTATACTTTCATTAGATTGTGGGCATTTCTGGAAACCCACTAATGGGTAGTGCAGGATTATTTAGTCTGGATTTATTAATAGCTTAAAGTAGCCTGCAGACACTTCTGTGTAATAGGTAAATTGTTGGTGCCATTCAGGTATATGCTTGGCTACTGTTAATACTGTGACTGCTCAGGAGTTCTAACACAATGATGAAGAGTCAAAGGTCATATTGTGATACAAATATATCCAGCCATTCTTTCTGAAGGAAAGACCCTGTATGGAATAAAATTTGGAATCTACAAATGGTAATTTTCAACTGGTGCAACAGCAGACAGAACCAAATTGCTATATTAAAAACGTTAGTCCTGTGAGAGATGAAGGTCTGAATCCAGGCAGAGGGTGTGGAAAATGAGCAGAGGGTGAAAACCACAAGGCAGTCCAATTGAAGGTGCGTGGCTGCTATTCTCAGTGAGAAAGAACATTAGAGGAATCACAGAGGCTTGTAGGTTTCCTGCATCTGATAGACAAAGGAAAGGAACATGATGGGCCACAGCACAGGATGGGCACCCAGGTACTTGGGGAACACCATCTGTTATATTTCGCATTCCCTGGGGGCCACTTACCAGGGTTTTTTTTTTTTTTTCAGTCCTTGCTTTCTGTACAAGACGCTCCCGACCAGCAGCACTTGTGGGCCCTGAAAGCTTCCCAGCCTCCTGGCTCACCGGATGTGGGAGCAGCTCACCGGATGTGGGAGCAGCACTTCCGCCCCAGTGGCGCAGGCCCCCAGGGACACAGGGCGCGGGCATGGGCGCCAGGCTCTCAGCCAGGCTTCCCAACCAGTCCTCATCTAAACCTGTGCCTGGGCCTGAGGGCTTTTAAGTGTTTGGGGCTCATCCTCCTTTTTGCTAAATAGTCTTCCGCAGGAAGAGAGTTTTCTTACTTAATCCCCCAAACCGTGCTTCCTCCACAGGAAGTCTGCTGCGCCTTCCCCAGGGCTTTTTGGTCTCCAGGCTCCAAGGCGAGGTGCTAATGATGAGTCAGCACTGATTTCCCAGATGGTAAAACGCAAGGCTCATTACCTCTGGTGGTTTGCACAAGGCAAGGGCAAGAGTGCTTCAGGAGTTGGGTTTAAAGTCTGCGGTGACCTTTTGGTTTTCATATATGAATTTGGAATTGAAGGAGAAAGCTCCCAGGAATTAAGATACCTATTTTTGAAGCCAGTTTTCTCCAGGAGAGAGACTAGAATCATTACAGCCTCTTGAAATCCCGGTTCTAGAGAGCTTATTTCCACTATCTTGTGGCCAGGCTCTGCCACTGTTAAGGATGTTAGAGGAAAACTTGACTTCATTATTGCTAACAGTTGTGGTACAAATAGAAATGCAAATTTTGATTTGTTTACTAATTACAAATACTTTCTGAACATGATATTCAAAAGAATAATACCCAAAATGTGGTGGACAGTAGTGGTTCAGTGGAAAATTTAATGACAGTGGTAATTGAGAGTGAATATGAACCCCTGAAGTTATCCCCTGAACAACATGGTTAGAAATGTCATCTCATCAAGCCTTTTTCTGAACACCTATTTTTAAAAAATTTAACCTGTGTTTCTACTCCCTTCCTATTTACCTGTTTAAAATTTTCCCACCCTGTAGTACCATTTCTTCTGTAACACGTGGTATAATTTACTCATTTGTTACAGTCAACATTTGTTATCTGTCTATCCCATACTAGAACTAAGCTCTGTGAATGTGATAGCTTTACATAGTTCCTGGAATTTAGCACCCATTTTCCATTATATTTTGATATTTAAAGTGTCATGCTTTTTGATGTTGCTTCAGGGCTGAACCTATTGTTTTATTTATTTATTTTTAAAAAATATTTATTTTTTTAAGTGTAGATGGACATAACACAATGCCGTTATTTTTATGTGGTGCTAAGGATCAAACCGGGTTCGCCCATGCTAGGCAAGCGCTCTCTCACTGAGCCACAATCCCAGCCTGACCTATTGTTTTATATTTGTGTCCTTCATTGCGTATTGTAGTCACAAATAGTAAATATTTGTTGAAAGAGGGAAGGATTGAAGTAGATGAAAATATTAGGTTACTGGGAATCCAGTTATTTGTCACATGAACATTTGTTTTATAATGTTATGGTCCACAGCAATAATGTTTTGCAAACTGGAGTAGGATGTTATGAAAGATTTGCGTATAATTTCTGAGTTTTTATTTTACTGTTCATCTGAAAAATTAAATACACTCTGGGTTATCTAGATGCCAAAAACTGGCAGGAGGTTTTAGTATCCTTTGTTTTAGTGTCTATTTTGGACATGTTAAAACTAGTGCTTTCTCACAAGTTAAAGAACATAAGAAAAAAGTGAATGATTTATTCACCATAACTGAAGCCCAAATGACAGTAAGCGTCTCTGTTGGTAAATTTCCCAGTAGTTTAAAAGGAGAAAAGAAATGAAAGAAATGAAGCACAAGATATAAAACAGAAGTTACATGTTCTTATTTTGAAAGGGGATTTAGTATTAGCAAAACACCACCAATTTTCTTAATATTTTAATTTAATTAATATTAAATTTAAACTAAGTTTATTTTTTGTTAGCTTTATATACATACATTTGTAATTTTTGTTTTTTTATGGCTATAAGAGCTAAAAATGAGAAATTTGAGCCTCTTTGTTTTATATATTTAATATAAAAATATTTCAAATTGGTTTTAGACCTTTAACATATATTTTTATATATCAGTTTTTAGTGGGATGTTTATTCTTTACTCAAGTTTGTGAAGATCTGCATTATAAAGTAAAAGATTTTAGGAACCAGAGTACAGAATGTTTATTTCAATAAAGTCTAGGTGTGACAATTCCAGGTAGGACAGATATTTCTGCAGCAGCTCTGTTAGTGGTACTTGTGGTACTAAAAAATATAAGGGACCTGGCGCTGTGACTCAGCGGTATTGCACTTGCCTGGCATGTGTGAGGCACTGGGTTTGATTCTCAGCACTGTGTATAAATGAATAAAACAAAGATCTGTCAACAATTAAAAAATATTTTAAAAAATATAAGGGAGGAATATTAGGAAAATGTAGAGAACTGCTTGAAGAAAATAGAGGAATTTTAGATAAACTTGAGACTTTTTGTAATTTAGCTTTTAGCTCTGAATTTGTGGGTTCTCTTTCTGACTCTTCAAATGACTCAGTGAAGTGTAGTCTTCATTTTTGTGAATCTCTATGCTTGGTGTAGGATATTGGGAGCCCTAAAGAATTGTTTAAAGTCATTGTGATAGAAGATCAGAGGAACGAAAAGCTTAATTTTATGATATTGTCCTCCCCGTTAATTCTTTCAATCTCTCTGTCCTGGGTCTTACAATGGAAAATAGGAATTGAAAGAAATGAGATGAGGGTGTAAGTGTGATTTACTTTAATGAGAGAGCTTTTTTATTTTTTATTTTTTGAGCAGGTGTTTCTGAGTCAAGGTTTCTACCATGTTCAGAATAATTGACAGTCAAGTCAATTAGCACTTACTTACTGAGTACAATGTTAAGTGTTAGGCATTATATGAGAAACCAAAGAAGGAACAATACAGGGTTCTTGCCTTTGGGACCTAGGTAGAATTAATTTTGATTTATTGTTTGTCTTTATTTGGTACACTTTAGTTAAATTTGAGTGGGCAGTTTGAAATATTTTAGTAGATTTTGCTGATTTTTCTGATTTTCAAAGAGTTTGGAGTTGTTAAGGGCTCAAATGAATTTGGTCATTTTGTCTTTTTCTGGTTTTAGGGGTGTCATGAAAGTTGATATAAATCTTCAGAAAGTGGACATTGACCAGTGTTCAAGTGATGGCTGGTTTTCAGGAACTCACAAATGCCACCTGAACAATTCAGAGGTAAGAATATGAAAGTAAAATTCTCTTAAATTAGAACTGAAAAATGTATTACATTTGTATGTGTTGTATTTGTGTGAGTCAATGAACAAAAGGCATCCAACTGAGGAAAAAAATCTACGCTGATCTCAGTATTGTCAAGTGAGCTGAAAGATGGAGAGAAAATAAGTTTGTGCAGAGTAACCTTTCACTTGGGTATTCTCTAAAGAGAAAAGCCCAAAGTAAGATTATGCCTGAAGTTTGATGTTAGTTAAAGCCTATCCTTTTCTTCAAAATGGGTTGGAAATTGAAAAGAACCATGAGGAGAGAAAACACTCCCAGGAATATCAACCATATATGTACATTTTTATGGAATATAATGCTTATTGAGACATAGATGATATTCATTCAGATACACTGCCATCTGCTACAAAGCAATAGAAAAGATATGGCAGGGCAAAAAAAAAAAAAGGAGAAAACTATATGCAGGAACCCAGAAAGGGGTGTATATTTGTATGTGTTTTTCTAGTTTTTAAAAAAATCCTTTCCATACTTGATTCAATGAGATTCTGGTTGATAAGGAACAGAGATAAGGATTCTGGAAACGTGACTGTTATTTACCTTAAGTTTAGAGAAGAAATGTGATGGCATACTAATGATTTCATTTTCAATAATTTATCTGTAATATACAAATACGCTATGAAACAAGTGTATAATAAAGTTTCTGATCTTAAATATTTGTACTATTCCAATATTGATCCCATGAATTTGTGAGGAAAGTCAGCTTGACTCATTTAAAATAGGATATTTCCACAAATGTGGTAATTACATCTTTAATTTGATTTTTTGCCGTTTGTGAATTATATTTGTATATAGTACATAGTGTGGTTTTAAGGTAAGAAATTTTAAATTGGAAGGAAATTTATCATGAAGAACTTATACCTTAAATCGGTCACATTTCCACCATATCCCTCTGATCCCCTTCAACTTCCTCAATATCCCACATAGCCCCACTTCTCCTGCATCTCCACACACCTCTATATAACCAACATTATACTTGCCTCCCCCCACCTATGACCAATTGGGACTCAATGATATATGTGAGTGTCTTGTTAACTCACAAAAATTAAGATCTCTTTTTGCCTCTTTTCCCTATTATTTTTCTTGTGGTTTTGAACATTTTTTGAGCCCCCAATTTCATCTGGGTGATTCTGGCATTTCTAAAGACATGAATTTCAATCATTAATTTGGTGAATATTATTGGTCTGATTGATTATTGTCTCCATGCCAAGGGCATATAGACACTTAAGCATGGTCTTTAGCCAGAGTGAATGTTTTGCTGCTGAGTCTCAATTTGTGGATATTGATCTGTATGTACTCATTTCTGTATAACCTTGTTTTAGTGGTGCTCTTGGGTGATCCAATAAGTGGTCAATCTACAAACAGGGAGACAGTTACTTTTTTTTTTTTGATGATTGCCCTTCCTTGTAATGATTTTAGTATGGTTTAGGTGTCTTCATAGCACACTTATTTATTTGACTAGATGGTCTTTTTCAAGAACCTCTTTCTGTTTTTTGGAAATTGATTTATTTTCATTGCATCAGGAATATTAATTTTTTAGGTTCTGTGCATTTTCAAAATAAAATATTATCCTCTTCCTTATTAGTAAAGATTAGATTGAAATATGTACATTTTAGGATTATTTATGGGAGTATTGTATTTATTTTATTCCTATTAGAAAACTGGAAATGTATATCCTACAAGACAATTGACAGTTCAGTTAATTTTACTTGAAAATGTTGGAGGAAGAGGTTCAGTTATCCAAAAGTAATATCAAAACACTGGATCTCCTGAATGTACATTTTGACTTGGAATCTGCATCTTCCATCCTTTTTCCTTGCCCAGATACCGACATTGTATTAGGGGATTTTTGTGTCCTGGAATGAGCCTATGAGGTCTTTGTGGGATGTTATACCTTACACAGGACTGTCATGGAATTCTTCACACCATTTTATTGTTGCCATTGGGCTTCTCTAAGGTCCTGTAGTTGGTGCTAATTACTCTAGGCACCTGCAACAGCTCCATGTCTCATCCTCCATCAAGTTACCAGGTATAGACTTTCACTTCCTTTCCTGGACTGATATGAATCAGATTAGAAGCTGACTTTTCTTGACATTTTTACTTCTCTTGACATTTTTGGGAAAACCAAAGAAAATTCTCTTTCTGGAGCATTTATGTGTGTGTGTGTGTGTGTGTGTGTGTGTGTGTGTGTGTGTGTGTGTGTATGTGTTGGGTACTAGGGATTGAACTTGGGGCCACTCAACCAACTGAGTCACATCCCCAACCCTATTTTGTATTTTTGTTTAGAGGTCTCACTGAGTTGCTTAGTGTCTTCCTTTCTGCTGAGGCTGACTTTGCATTTACAGTCCTCCTGTCTCAGCCTCCTGAGCTGCTGGGATGATAGGAATGTGCCACTGTGCCCAGCTGGAGCATTTTTCATTAGCTTTGACTCTCCTTTGTCCTCCTAATCTGCTGTTATCAACATCATGGATCACTATGTGAATTGGTCTATTTGGGGAAGTACTTAACATGATTTCACATTTTAGGAAACAGGGTTCTGTCTTTATGACTGTCTGTATCATTAGACATAGATGCATCTGTCATGGTGCACAGTGGGTTGTATATCTTGCCAATGTTTAACATTCTTCTCTTGTAAGTAATAGAAGAACTCACGAATTTCAGAGTTTTAAGTGAGGTTGAGCTTTTCGTTTTTCATTTTTAATTTTCTCTTCAGTGTTGACTATTCAGCTTCCACAGTATGTTTAGCTAGTCTGATACTGGAAATAAATAAGAGGGACCTAATGACAAAAGGCCCAGGCATGGAATGGTTTGTGAAAAAATTATTTCTCAATGACTGTAGATAGGTACAAGTTCTTGGAGGACATAAGTTGGTCTTTTTTTTTTTTTTTTTTGTACTGGAGGATTGAACTCAAAGGTGCTGCTCTACATCCCCAGCCATTTTTATTTTTCTTTTTGAGGAGATGTCTCACTTAGTTGCTTAGGGCTTGCTACTTTACTGAGGTTGGCCTGGAACTTAATGATCCTTCTGCCTCATTCTCCCTAGGAGTTGGGATATTAGGCATGCACTAAGTGTACCTGACAGTGTTTTTGGAAGGACATATTAAAACAATATCTGAACCAGGACTCTGAACTGGATTTCAGGATTGCACTGACTTGGCTGTCTTCACAGTTATGAAGCTTTAGATCACTGCAACTAGACTTGATTGCATTTTCAGTATCCACTTAATTCCTAATCTATTTTCATATCAGTGTTTGAGTACATAAAATCATCTACTACAGAATAGTTTATTAAAAACATAAAATTAATTGTATTAATTTTTATTTTAGAGATTTTCTTTTGCTTTTTCTCCACTATAATAAATCATTATTTGAAGTAGAAAATATTAGGATAATGGCCTTGAAGCTTGATAATCATATTTCTAAAGTAAAAATGCTTTCATCACATCTGGTCTGTGTATATTTAAATTTATACAGTATATGCATCTTATATTTATAAATTAGAAAAAATAAGGTTGGCATAAAGATAAAATATTTTAATGTAAATTATATTATTTTGTAAAAATAATGTCTTTAACAGCAAAATTATTGACTCATACTTTTTGCAAATCTTTTAACAAGAATGTTATAATTGTGTGTTATTATTTTTGAAAGTCTCAGTTTAACACTTATTAATGCAGTTATTCAAAGGTTTCTAACTTCAGTGTATTTTTATACTTAGATTTAATATCTGTCATAGTTGAAAAGATGCCTCACAAGCACATATCAATCTAGACTAAAGGAACAAATTATTTACTGTGTTTGCTAAATTATAATGTTATTTTTTTCAGTTTTATCTACCAGTTTTGCAAATATTTCTGCACATAGCTGGCCATTTTTTTTGTCTTATCTGATACTAATTTGTCTCTGCTAACTAATTGGAAACTGGGTGTTTTAATATTTTGAAGGAATAGGTTAAATATTATCTGAATCATTTTATGTGGAATATTAAAAAAAACTGATTAGGGAATTTTATTTTCAAGTTTAAGCCATAGGACACTGAATATTTATAGATTTTGGCAACATAACACTGGAAACATTTTCAAAAGTCTCACTTTACTAGACTTTCTCATGTATTGTTAAAATGTTACTTTTACTTTGAAGGAATGGTTTATGTGCTTTTTGAAAACGTCTTGTACATAGACACTATTGACAATTACTTATCATCACAGATGAGATCAGCAAATTTAGAACATTTGCCTTTTAGTAAGGCATGATACATGACCAATATTTAAGCTCAAAGACAAGCACTTTGAGATAATCAGACAATATTTGTGTGGGAAGATTATATGGGTCATGAAGAATTGTAAATATTGCACAATTCAAAGTAATATACTCTGTAAATCTGTCTAAATGGCCAAGTATAGATTGTAATAATTGAAATTTGAAAGCAAAACAGAAGAACCAAGTAACAGCTGTCAGTATTTCCTTCTTGAAACTTCCAATTTTTCTTTAGGATATCTCAAGTATTTTATCAGGTTTGTGTCATCTGAAGTATGGACTCAGGGCATTTATGTTAATCCAAGTCTCAAATATTAGCAAAGTTTACCTGATTTATTTTTGCTTTAAATAAAATTTAAACATAAACAGGAATTCTATTATTTTCTTCTTACACGCCAATTATCATCTTAAGTATTCTTGCTTTGAAAACTATTTTTTGAGGTTATCATATTCACTGTTCTACCCAGAATCCCTGGAATAGTTGTGTTGTCAACTCAGTCATTATCTTTATATTGTGTTTTTAAATTGCTTTTATTTTTTAAATACATGACAGCGAAATGCATCACAATTCTTATTACACATATAGAATACAATTTTTCATATCTCTGTTTTTGTATATAAAGTATGTTGACACCAATTCATGTCTTCTTCCATGTACTTTGGATAATGATGCCCATCACATTCCACCATCATTGCTAACCCCCTGCCTCCTCCCTTTCCTTCCCACCCTTCTGCCCTATCTAGAGTTCATCTGTTCCTCCCATGCTCCCTCTGTCTACCCCACTATGAGTCAGTCACCTTATATCAGAGAAAACATTTGCCATTTGGTTTTTTGGGATTGGCTAACTTCACTTAGCATTATCTTTTCCAACTGCATCAGTTTTCCTGCAAATGCCATGATTTTATTCTCTTTTATTGCTGAGTAATATTGCATTGTATATATATGCCACATTTTAATCCGTTCATCTACTGAAGGGCATCTAGATTAGTTCCACATTTTAGTTATTGTGAATTGTGCTGCTATAAACATTGATGTGGCTGTGTCCCTGTAGTATGCTGTTTTTAAGTCTTTTGGGTATTGACCGAGGAGAGGGATAGCTGGGTCAAATGGTGGTTCCATTCCAAGTTTTCCAAGGAATCTACATACTGCTTTCCATATTGGCTGCACCAAGGCCGGGATGCCCTCTTTCATCATTTCTATTTAACATATTTCTTGAAACACTGACCAGAGCAATTAGACAGACTATTTGTTGATGATCTTTATATTGTTTTAAAAGATTTCCCTCCTATCTCTTCTTTCCTATGGAATATGTTGAGTAAGAATCTATTTTAGACTAACTTTTAAAAAGTGTTTCCCCCTCATTTTTAGATTGGTGCATTATAGTTGTACATATTGATGGGATTTATTTTTATATATTCATACATGCATATGATATAGCAACATAATTTGGCCATTTCCCTCCTGGCTCCTTACCTTCCACCTCTTACCCCTTCGTCCCCTTCCTCTGCTGAACTCCCTTTCATTTTTAGGCTATTCACCCCCACCTTTGTTTCCCTTTTTCTTCTCTAGCTTCTGCACATGAGAGAAAACCTTCTGAATTTGACTTATTTCACTTAACATGATAGTCTCTAGTTCCATCCATTGTCCTCCAAGTACCATAGTTTCATTTTTCTTTATGACTGAATAAAACTTCATTGTGTACATAGGTCACATTTACTTTCCATTTATCCATTGATGGACACCCAGGCTGGTTCCATAGTTTGGCTATTGTGAATTCTCCTGCTCCAAATATGGGTATGCATGTATCACTGTAGTTAGATGACTTTAATTCTTTAGGATAAGTACTGAGAAGTGTTATAGCAGGGTCGTATGATGGTTTCATGTCTTTTAAGTAGCCTCCATACTGATTTCCATAGTGGTTTTACTAATTTATAGTCCCACCAACAGTGTAAAAATTAAACTAACTTTTATTAGATATAAGTTAATGAATATCTAAAGATCCATTTAAAAATATTAGAAGGTAAGAAAGGATATCATTTAGCATATGAGAAGAATTTAAAGTTCTAAAGAAAGCAGCTGTTAAATCTTTCACTTTTGAAACTCTTACATTCAGAATATAGCTTACTCATTTGACCACAGCAGAGTTTATATTACTTTCCTAAAGATCTTTTATTTTTCTGATTTAGTGAAAATTACTTATACATAGCTATGTGTTAGCTCTTCTCTTGTGTCTTTGATCTCACCATTGCTATTTTCTCTTAGAAATGTGCTGCAGTCCGGCTGCAGCAAAATAACTGGGGGATGACGAACAACTTGTGTACATTGATACAGCAGGAATAGGAGCTGTTTATTGTAGGACAGGAGGGGTATATATACATTACACACAGCTTATCTTAATTTACATAAACTAGATACAGCAGTCAACCAATGAGGAATCTTCACACTTAATGGCTTGCTGGCGTTACTTCACAAACCACTCCCTCTGGCAAAATGCCAGGCGCCATCTTGACTTGTTTACAGACCCTAACATTTCCCCCTTTTGTTTAATTTAAATAACAAGTATGTGGCTTAGGGACCGTGCTTGTACCAGCCCAACATATTCAGTCATACTTGTAGATATACACAAACACCATGAATAATCTGCTTCAAGCAGAAGGGGAGGATACAAAATGCCATGATACCAAGCCAATCGATGGCTCCAAGTAAGAAGCCTTTGGAAAAATTATACCAGCAATGATACCGTTAGCAAAGATACCGAGTTACAATTTGTTGTAGAGTACAGTTTGTTGTCTCAGTCCAGGTAAAGCAGTGTCTCAATAGATTAACTCACAGTCCAGGTAAATCACAGTCCAGGTAAGTTCTGCAGGCAGTTAGCTTGATCTGAAGTCTCGTCCGGTTCTCAGCAACACTGAAAATTCTTCCACCTTTGTCTTCACAGGCACTGGGACGAAGGCAGGAACTCTGGCAATGATGTTAAAGAAAATCCTGTAGTATTTCACTAAGAAACCAATCTTCTGAACAATTTAGTACATTATCTCAAGGTTTTTTACATTTGAAATAGGCCTTAATAGTGCTCATATGCTTGGTGCTTAATTAAACAGAAGGGGGGAGATGCTAAGAGCCATAGCTGAGTTGGGATGACGCATGGCATTTTTGCCAGAAGTAGTGGTTGAGAGGTGATGACAGCCAGTCCTTTCGGAGTTCCTGGAGTCCCCTCGAGTTCCAGTTGAGCTCTCGCGGGGAATCCTGGGAATCCTGGAGAGTTCCGATTGGTTGGGGAAGTGCTGGAGGAGGGATATTTCCGGTTGCTGGTTCCTGGAAGAGCAGCATGGTGTTCGGGAGGATTCCCGGGGAGCGTGTGTGGAGTGTGCTGGTGGAGTTCAGAAATAAAGTTTGTTCCTGCTTCAGTGGCTCGTGATTTGTGCCCAGCCAGACTGTGGCAGAAATGATTTATTTTCTCTGGGGTAGTACAAAAGTAGTGCTAAGAGGAAAGTTTATAGCACCAAGTTCCAACATAAAAAAGATATTAAATAAGTAATCTCAAGTTATACTTCAAGGCCCTAGAAAAAAGATGAAGAAATTAGTACTATTATACTAGAAGATAGGAAATATTTAAAATTAGAACTGAAATTAATGAAATTGAGAAAAAATGTTACAAAGGATCAATAAAACAGAGAGTTGATCCTTTGAAAAGATTAATAAGTTTGATAAACCCTTAGCCAAACTTACCAAAAGAATGAAATGATCCAAATTAACAAAATTAGAGATGAAAAAGAAAATATCACCACAGATACTACTGAAATTTAAAGGGTCAGAAGAAACTATTTTGACAAGTTGACAAATTTCTAGATACTTGTGACCTACCCAGATTGAATGATGATATAGAAAGCTTAGGACAATTTCAAGTGATTAAATTGAAACAGTTATTAAAAACCTTTCAAGAAGAAAATCCTGAGACCAGGTGGATTCTCAGCTGAGTTCTACCAGATCTTTAAAGTAGAGAATGCCAATACTTCTTGAATTTTTCCATGAAATAGAAAAGGAGGGACATTGCCAAATTCATTCTGTGAAGCCAGTATTTCCCTGATATTGAAACCAGACAATGACACATTAAGGAAAGAAAACTTCAGGCCAATATCTCTGATTAACATAGATGCAAAAATTTTAATAAAATAATGGTTAATTGCATTCAGAAACACAGAAGACAGTGCACCATGATCAAGTGGGCTTCATTCCAGGGATGCAAGGTGGTTTTTAACTTACTCAAGTCAAAAAATGTAATTCATCACATAAATAGAATTAAGCACAGGAAATCACATGATTGTCTCAACAGATACAGAAAAGCATTTTACAGAGTCCAGCACCCATTCATGTTCAAAGCATTAGAGAAACTAGGGATAGAAGGAACTTACCTCAACATCATAAAATCTGTATGCAAAAACCAGGGCCAATATCATACTGAATGAAGAAAACTGAAGCCATTTCCTCAAAAAAAAAAAAAAAAAAGGAACAAGACAAGAATGTCAACTCTTACTATTCCTAGTCAACATGCTTATTGAAACTCTAGCCAGAGCAATCAGGCAAGAGAAGAAATTAAAGGGATACAAATAGGAAAAAAAGAAATCAAATAATCTTTGTTGCTGATGACATGATTCTTTATTTAGACGACCCCTCCCCGCTAAAAAAAATACTTTTAGAGCTGATAAACAAATTTAGCAAAATCACAGGATACAAGATCAACATACATAAATCAGTAAATTTCTTATGCTCTAATATTAATCGAATATGCTCAAAAAAGAACTTAGGAAAGCTATCCCATTCACAATAACCTAAAAAAAATTTAGGAATAATTCTAACCAAGGAGGTAAAAGGCCACAGCAATGAAAATTATAGAACACTGAAGAAAGAAAGAAGAACTTAGAAGGTAGAGAGACCTTCCATGTTCTTAGTTAGGCAAAATTAACATCAGAATGTCCACACTACTGAAAACATTATACAGATTTATTGCAGTCACCATCAAAATACCAATTACATTCTTCACAGAAGTAGAATAAAAAATTATTTGGAAGAGAAAGAGATCCAGAATAGCCAAAACATTCCTGAGCAAGAAGAGGAATGCTGGAAGCATCACAATACTGGACCTCAAATTATACTATAGAGTTATATAGTAAAAAGCAAAACAACAACAAAAAAAACCAGCACGGAATTGCCACTGATAAAAATACTGAGGTGCCATAAGAAATTAAGCATGCTCAGAAGTGGGTGGGCAAGGCAAACTGTACTTCTGCCAGAAAGTGTGTTACCAAGCCTGGCTAGCAAATGCACCTGAGTGGGCAGTCACCTGCTTTTATACCTAACACACCACTCCCCCTTGACCTGATGGGAGGAGCTTGGGATTACACTCTACATGATTAGCTAATTTAAAATTGGGGTGGGCAAAGGGAAGGGCTATACTTAAAATGGCTACAATTGGATCTGATATCCCAATAAAGATTAAATACTATATTATGACAATGGACCACCAAACTTTATATTTCTTACAAGTTTCCACCTTTTTTTTTTTTACCTTTTGGTTTCATTTTTATTTTTGTTTGTGTACCCTTTGGTATTGCCATTTATCCTAGATGTATTACTTTTTGAGGTGGGAATTACCATGGTAATGAGTTTTTCCCTTTTTAGCAGTTTAGATAGCCATGCTAGTGATTAGGAACAGTTAGTAAGGTCCTTCCCAGCTGGGTTGAAGCTTGTATTCTTTTAGGTCTTGATTGAAATCAAGTTGCCATGGTGGAAGTGATGAATTGCAAACTCCAGAAGAGGAGTCTGAGCAGCAGTTAATAATAATCATATCAGCAAAAGTAAAGAAGCACAGTTAGGCCTTAAGTTGACTCAGGAAAAAAAACTTGTGACTCTGATAGAACTTTTTGTGATATTTATTAGGCACTTCTGTATAAAACCTATTCCTTTATGACCTCCCAGGTTTTGCTTTTTGGAGGACTGACACAAATGTACATCTCAAGTAAAGGAACCATTGTCTTTATCTTTTAAATGTCCATATGTGGCTGTGCATTTGTTATACTCTCTTGATATGTGTTTAAGACCAAGTTGGTCAAAATTGAGTTTTTTTCTATCTACTGTTAGAGTCAGCTGATATTTGTTAGGGATAATCTTGTGAACTTATAAAAAGCCTCTTGACTCCTTCAGATTTTACTCTACCAGTTGTGCCATCTGCCAGTATGGGTCAGAAACTTGCTGACCACAGTTGGCTTCCCTTGGAAGCTTCAGGGACATTTCCCTCTCCAATGACCCTCCTCTTTGCAAATGTACACTGGTTGGCTTCCTGTTCTCAAGAGTCCTCTTGATCCCCCTGTTGGGAGGTCAGGTGACTCACCAGAGTTGCCAGGCCCTTAGAGAAGTCCCATTATTCTCTGATTATTGGCTGACCTAAGAGGAAGGGCCAAACTGTTGGCTATTTTTTCTTGGCCCTTTTACTTCTTTCTCTTTGGTTTCCAAGCTTTGGTTTTAAACACAAGCAAGTCAGGGGCTCAGGCTGTGGCTCAGTGGTAGAGTGCTTACCTGGCACATGTGAGGCACTGGGTTCGATCCTTGGTACCACATAAAAATAAAATAAAATATACTGTGTCTACCTACAACTAAAAAAAATACATTAAAAAAACCATAAGCAGGTCAGTTTCACTGGTAACTTTAATGTCTATAACTTTATAGTTACCCCTTTCATTTAACTGGAGTTATATTAGTACTGAAAGCCAGCCTTATATCCTATTTTGTCATATAGATTATGGCGTATTATCTCAAACTAATTCAGATTTTTCTTTAAAACATTAACAGGCAAAAGTTATACAGTTCTATGAGGAAAATACAAAATAAATTAACAAGATCAAAAACATATTCAGTTTGCATAATAGCTTTGAACCAAGAAACATAATTTCTATGTTTATAAACTAATATATATTTGATGTCTATTTTGCCTCCATCTAGACACATAAATTTATCAACTCAATCACATATGAGATACTTTACAATTTTACTTTCTTTTTAAAACTCTCTACAATCTTACATATCTTTCATAATTCACCTACACCTTCACTTAGTTTTGTACTATATCCCCTATTTATTTTGAGATCACAATAATCTTTACAAAAAAATCTATCTTTTGAACATAACTTTAGGTAAACTTTAAGTCTAGCCTACTTTGGAGTCATCCTAACATGGAGCAGGGTGAGAGGCAAAACCTTATCTCAGGTAAGGCAGAGTTCTTACAAATAATACTATATAACATTAAATCTGAAACATGAATCAAATAAAAACTAAGGGAGCTCCTAATTTTCTTTCTTGTGGAAGAAGTGGCAAAAGGCCTTCATGTTTTATAATGTCAACCTTTAAACAAATCAGGCTACTATTATCTCTTAAAATACATTTAAATTTCACCCCAGTGTAAAAAAGTAACACAAAATTTTATATACATATATTATTGATAACAGATTATCTTTATCCAGTTACAGAACATTAAATGACATAAATAAATGCCTAATTACATTTTCTATTTCTATATAAATCTGAAGGAGATTACCACTACAGACCACTTAAGCTTGGAGAATGCCAGTTTTGTAAAGTGATTTTCCTAGGCTTTTAGATGTCTGTATATCTCTAGTCATATGTATTTAGGATATCTGGCAAAGCAGACTCAAATCATGTTCTGAAAAATTTTGCAGAAGAGAATGGATCACCTTTAATGCCTCTCCTTTAAGGGGAATATATTCATATTCTCTCTCTCTCTCTCTCTCTCTCTCTCTCTCTATATATATATATATATATATATATATATATATATATATATATACACACACACACATATGCATATATTTGTGTGTGTATTTTTTTTTATTTGTTTGTTTTTCCCTTCCTGGAACAAGTTATTTCCTCTTTAAACAAAATTTTGATTAAGATAACATTGATCACTTTTCTCAGGGGCCCTTTGGCCCAAATGACCTTATTCACTTTTAGTATTCCTGCAATGGAGCAGGCTTTGTTTTCTTTTCCTGGAGGCACTTGCAAGTAAAATTTTTGCTCTTTGGGTGAGAATATTATCTGTACATTTAGTTTGCATAACAGAGCTTACCCCAAGAGAGAGATGGACAATCTGGCATATATAAGAACAAAAGAAAACAAAGAACAAAACCATACCTCGTTACGGTGCTGGGGATATAGCTCAGTTGGTAGAGTGCTTAACTCACGTGCACAAGGCCCTGGGTTCAATTCCCAACACCACAAAAACAAACAAAAAACATGCATCAATTTTCCCCCCATGTTGCATTCAAGAGGTTAGAGCATAGGATATTGTAATGCCATCAACTTTAAATGAGTTCCCCACTGTCAATTTTACCCCAAAACTTCTTTGGGGTCATTTTGTTTTCACTAGGCATATTAATATTCAATGGAGGAGGCCCTTTCCATTCTTTTCTTTACACTTCCTGTAGATTCCTTTGCAAAGGATGCCAAAAAACATAAGCTAGTTTGTGTTCCTCATAGGCATTATGTACTGTAAAAGCACTATCAACTGGTTGTAAGGGCACTTCTGTCCAAGGAAGGTTACATTGACCATAAAGAGACTGTTAGGGACCTTTATACTGAAATCAGCATGGCCAAGACATAGATGCCTGTATACATGGGAACTCCAGGAGGCCCTTGTATTTTAGCTCTATGGGCAACAGGCAAGACTCCACCAGCAAGTGTTCCCTGGCCAAATGGGGCATCCTGCCATCTCTTAAAAAGAGGAGACAATTTTTGTCCCCATGTTATAATCTAATAGTGCTTGAACCCATAGATTTGTCTTTTGTGACTGGCAGTTTTTGCCCCCCCCTGAATATGATAGCATAGTTAATCAGTAGGCACTCAGGGTAATGAGCCCCATTTTTTTTTTCAGATGTAAAGGTTACCTTGTGAGGTTAGGCATTTCCAGTTAATTCCTTTGTTCCAGAGTGGTGGGAAAATGGAAGTGGGGGTGGAACCAAATGGAGGTTACAGAAAATTCAGACTCAAGACTAAAAGGACATAGTCAATTAGACAGTTATGGGCCAAGCCAAAAGCCTTGGAACCCTCCCAATGCTTGTGCAATATAGATTTCGACCATTAGCTCCAATATTTTCTTAATATCTGTTTAGCATGGACTCTGATCAATTCCTGTGTCCAGAAGCCATGAAACCTCTTGTTAGGTTCCCCTTCATATCACAGGACTTTAATCTTCTCTCAAACAAATATTACTCCTTTTTAATAGATGAAATACTTTACTCTTTTTACAATACTTTAATCAATACACCACTGAAACTTTTTGTATGCATATAGAATTACACCTGTTAGAATTTTAACCCTTAGTAACCTTGCTTTTAGGTTAAGACCCAGAAACGAGCAATCTTAAACCTTGTTTTTAAAGTTACAAATTTATAAAAACACATTTAATAGACCCCAATACATATTATGGAATTCAAGAAGCCAAGAGTACTTGAATTTATACTTAGTTTATATTTTAGTATCTTAACTTTGCAAATTAATCAGATGTTCCCTTTAACAAACATATTTATCTTTAATCCCATTTAAATTGAAACTAATTTGTCCATTTCTATCTTAGATTGCCCATGTAAACCAAGATATCAAAAAAGTGCATTTAATACTTTAAGTCAGTTATTCCTACCAAATAAAAATTTTTATTTAAGTCATGTGAACTGAAAGACACAGAAATCCATTCATTAAACTTATATGTACTCATTTATCTGTAATCCAGTATTGATATAAGGTACATGATATAGACAAAAGCACATATATAGATGTGATGTATTATACACAGGTTAAAATAGAGCCTGTCACAGATTTTAATAGTATGATCCAGACCTGAAAAGCACCTGTACAGGTGGGGACATTAGAAATAGTCTGTCATATACTTTTCAGAGGAGGACATACAATCAATCAACAAGTACATGAAAAAATGCTCACCATCTCTAGCAGTCAGAGAAATGCAAATCAAAACCACCCTAAGATACCACCTCATTCCAGTAAGATTGGCAGCCATTATGAAGTCAAACAACAACAAGTGCTGGCGAGAATGTGGGGAAAAGGGTACACTTGTACATTGCTGGTGGGACTGCAAATTGGTGCTGCTAATTTGGAAAGCAGTATGGAGATTCCTGGAAAAGCTGGGCATGGAACCACCATTCCAGCTAATTTGCCTTTTTCGGACTATTCCCTGAAGACCTTAAAAGAGCGTACTATAGGGATACTGCCACATCGATGTTCATAGCAGCACAATTCACAATAGCTAGACTGGAACCAACCTAGATGCCCTTCAATAGATGAATGGATAAAAAAAATGTGGCATTTATACACAATGGAGTATTACTCTGCACTAAAAAATGACAAAATCATGGCGTTTGCAGGGAAATGGATGGCATTAGAGCAGATTATACTAAGTGAAGCTAGCCAATCCCTAAAAAACAAATGCCAAATGTCTTCTTTGATATAATGAGAGCAACTAAGAACAGAGCAGGGAGGAAGAGCATGAGGAAAAGATTAACATTAAACAGGGATGAGAGGTGGGAGGGAAAGGGAGAGAGAAGAGAAATTGCATGGAAATGGAAGGAGACCCTCATTGTTATACAAAATTACATATAAGAGGATATGAGGGGAAAGGGAAAAAAACAAGGGAGAGAATTGAATTACAGCAGATGGGGTAGAGAGAGAAGATGGGAGGGGAGAGGAGGGGGGATAGTAGAGGATATGAAAGGTAGCAGAATGCAACAGTCACTAGTATGGCATTATGTAAAAACGTGGATGTGTAACCGATGTGATTCTGCAATCTATATATGGGGTAAAAATGGGAGTTCATAACCCAATTGAATCATATGTATGAAATATGATATGTCAAGAGCTTTGTAATGTTTTGAACAACCAATAAAAAAAAGAAATAGTCTGTCAGCCATGGTGGATGCTGAAATCAAAGGACCAGGTGGCCACTTGCCCTCCTTGAGGACAGATTTACTACCACTGTCACTACTGTTTATTTTAGGATTCTTCAGAGGAAAAGAAGGTTTTATATGAGATCTTTCCATTATGCTTCCCTATCTCTAGGCCTAAAATTTTTGTTTTGTTTTGTTTTTTGCCACTACAAAAGGTTCCAGTAATTTAGTTTCTCCCTGTGTACTCGAGTCTCCCCCTTACTTTTGTTTTTGAGATTGCAAATTTGTTCAACCAGCTTGAAAGGTAGTATGGAGATTCCTTACAAAGCTGGGAATGGAACTGCCACATTACCTAGTTATTCCTCTCCTTGTCTCAAAGGTCTAAAATCAGCATACTATAGGGATACAGGCTATCCCTATAAGCTATGGAACCAGCCCAAGTGCTCATCAACAGATGACTGGATAAAGTAAATTTGGTATATATACACAAAGGAGTTTTACTTGGTCATAAAGAAGAATGAAATATGGGATTTGCTGGGAAATGGATGGAACTGTAGAATGTCATGCAAAGTGAAATAAGACAGACCCAGAAAGTCAAGAGTTGAATGTTTTCTTTCATTTGTGGAAGGTAGACCAAGATAAGGAAAAAGAAAAAGAGGGAAAGGATCCATCCAAAATAGAAATCAATAGAGTAGGGAAAGGAATTGTGGGGGAGGTGGAGGGAGAGGAAAACGGAAGAAACAGTGAAAGGAATCTGGGTCTGACCAAACTTTCCTATGTACATATATGAATATACCAAAGAATTTCACTTTTAAGTATACCTATAAATCACTATTTTTTTAAATCTATAAATAAATAGAAGAGAGATCAGTACAGTAGAGGAAAGGGAATGGGAAGGGAGGGAGAGGGGAAGTACTGGGGACTGAAATGGAGCAAATTCTATGCCATGATTGTATAATTATGAACCCCAATGTTAACTATAATGTGCTAATAAAAATGAATGATTTATTTTATGAATATTATTAATATATCTCTAGAATAGTACTGTCCAATGCAATTGCCATTAGCCATATGAAATTTAAATAAATTAAAATTGAACATAATGGAAAATTCTGATCCCTGATCTCACTGGTAGCTAGTGGCTACCATATTGAACAGGGGAGTGGACAGTTCTATTCTAGAAGATGGTATAGCTAATAGTATAGTCAAACCACACAGATTAAACAGCTTTAACATCCCTTAATTTCTTTGTATAGTTGAATCGGGAGTATTGTTTTTAATTTCCTAAGGGACATTTAAGGACAAACTTGAAGTGAATTTTGGCTTATGAAATCTTCTCATGATCTACTGTACTGACTTAATTGTAAATATATAATGAGAACCTTACACACATTTTTAAATGCCATCATTTCACATTAGAACCTGTAATAATCTCCATTATTACACATTGTAATCTATAACAATCTTCCAGTAAATGTCAGTTGCCTAGACATTTAATTTCCCATTGTATTTGTAGTAAAACTTCTGTTTTTGTTCATTACCAATACAAAATGTGGTTATTTATACTGTTGTGTTAGAATGAAGGACAATGATCAGGTGTACATGGTGACTAACACAGTGTTTGACACTGTGTTGAATTAATGGAGACAACCTACTCTGTTGTCAGATGGCCTTCTTATGATCTTCAGCCATTGTTTTTGACTTCTTCCAGTCTAGTTGCTCCATATAGAATTGAACTTTTTCTTCATAGTAGTATCCATTCATATTTTTCTTCATAGTAGTATCCATTCAGATACTCAAAGACTGTTTTTAGTTACCTTTTAAGTCTTCTTTCTTCTAGGCTAAATATTCTGTGGTTCAATCAGATATCCTTGCTTTCTTGTGCTTAGCCAAAATAGGCCATAGTGCAACTCTATGGATCTCCATTTGTTTTTGAAACTGTGAAGCACCAACTTGTTTGATTTGTTACATAATCTTTCTAGAATTAGTAGAATGTTACCTCCCCCCCCCCTTTTTTTTGCTATGCTTCTGAATTGGACTAGAGATTCTAGAATGTTTTCCAAGCTAAAGTTAGAATCATATAAGTTGTTTAAGGAAAGCAGGCTCTCAATTTCAGATATTTTCAAAAACCAAACCAAGAGTTGACCAGTGCCTGTTACCATATTGTGATTGGGCAAGGAATGGGGGGTGGAGGGGAAGAGGGAGGGGGGAGGGAGGAAGGGAGGGGGAGGGGGGAAGGGGAAGGGGAGGGAAAATGGGAGGGGAAATCTGTAGTAGGAAACTAAGCAATATTTAGCTATTTCTTGGTTGTCTGGATGTGCAGTTGCAAGCTGCTTTGTGTGTTGTGTTCTGGTTAAATCCCAGACCACTGTTCTTATGACTTTCTCATGTAACCCATTTCTGACTTAAGTCTACTCATATCTAATTAGGTATACAAGGTGTTTTTGAGAACTATTTAAAATGTTTGCCCCATTATTCTTAGTAATTTTTCATATTGTTATTATAATCAACAAATTATATGCTTTATTTTCTGTGAGATACCTTTCCAGCAGATTAATTCAAACTGATTATTTTTAATCAAGCAATAATATATTTATTAGTACCTGCTATATACCAGGTACTATTTTAGGGGTTGAGTATATAGTAGTGAGTAAAACAAAGGGATTCATAATTTAAAATAAATAATTTCATTCTAAAGGGAACCTAAGAAATTAAAAACATTATCAGTTGACTTTTAACTTTAAGTACTTAATATGCTAAGGGCCTAAAATGTCAGATGTTAATTTTTGAGGCACAGGAATGGATAAGCCCTATCTAAAAGAAAAGTTTTCACACTGCTTTTGGAAGTGCAAGAATTTGTCTATTGGATTTGATACATAGTAAAAAACCTTATTATACTAAATATTGTTGAGGATATTTTCATACATTATTGGTAGGAATGCAAATTGTTATTTAACTTTCTGGCAATATGATGAAAATGTATTGGCATTCAAAAGTATGTACTTCTTTGTTACACCTGTATATTTTCTACTTCTATAAACAATTTATTTAATAAATATTCTGAAATTATCATAAATGTATATGTACTAGACTCCTCATCACAGTACTATGCATTGCAGCAAAAAATTGGAAACAATTTTAAGTGAACAACAACAAAAATTGGTCAAATAGATTCTGATGCATTGAAAATCCATACTGTATTTAAAATGAATATCACTTTATTCATTGACATGAAATGATGAAAGAAGCAGGTTCTCCAGTAGAGCTTAAGAATTAATGAGAATTTTGGAACATAGAGAAAAGTGATGATATATGAGAAAATCTTTCTGGAATGTATTTAGTTGATGAATAAGGACCTGGTAATAAGCAGACAACTTGTTATTTTCCTTAAAAGTGAGCCCTTTTAATTTTGAGAAATGTGGAATTGAACCTTCCAATTTTATAGAAATATGTGCTGGGTGATTTGTATAAGCCAGCTCACAATTAAAGGCAAGAGGGCATATGCAGTCTCAAAAGAAAAATCAATCTTTTAAATGTTAGGTGCCTATATCTAGACCTTATATGGAGTTGGGAGGAAGAATGGAAGGTGAATTTGAAGAACTTTGAGACTGTGAGAAGTAGAAGATTTACATTTAGAGATTTTCCTTTTTGGCTTACAGTGAAGATTGCTGAAAAACACAAAAATCAAAGTTTATATTAAGAAATGGATGAATTCATAGTAAATACTGTGGATGAATTTCCCCTTTTCTGCTGCATAAACTCAATAGATTTTATGAAAGTCTAAAAAATAGTCTCTTACACCAATAATGGCTACAACTACTTTGTGATGCTTTACTTACATTAATCTTTGTAGTCTCAATTTTACTGATGAGAAAACTAGACCTAAGAGGTTAAATAATTGACATTTGATCACACAATTAGTAGTTGGCAGAGCTGAGACTGGAATTCTAATTTATCTGATTCCTGAGCCTATATTTTTTTAAACTGCTATCTTATATGTTGTCTTATTTTCTAGGAAACATGAGCAGACAAATACATTTAGGATTAGGAGTGAGCATGTATGGGATGTTTTAGATTGTTAACTATATTAACTTTGGGGATTGAGTAGCAGAGATTATGGGATATTTCCATATGTTAGATGTCATTTTAGATATGGTGCACAGGTATTTACATAAAGTAATGGCTATGAAAATCTAGCATCTCTCTTATTGAGGAAAGAATTTTAATTCTTGTAGATTGCAAATTTGTGCTTAAGTCTAAGGTTATAAGGAAAGGGAGTGAATGCATTCTATGTTAACATTAAGTGAAGGTTGTAGTAATTTGTTATAGGTCTTTGGTTTTTTTATTGGCCAGAATATTCAATTCTTTAAATAATGATATAGGAAACAAATAGTTAAGAATAATATTTTCACTATAAGTTGAAATCAGAAATGAAACTTAATAGAAAGAAAGGCAAAATCTTGATATAGGTCAAAAACCTATCTTTTTGAGTATAGGATAAATGACATAGTTTGGTTACTGCCTATGGGAACAATATTTGGGAGAAAAATCGGAAGTTCAGTATGAGTCAGTAGTATGGTATGGCTGCAAAACAAAAACAAATGCCCACATAGACTTAGGTTGTTATCTAGACCTGGGGAGGTTTATGTCTCACTGTATTCTAAATATAGCAGAAAATGCCTGAAATAATGTGTCAATTTTCATTTCTCATATATTAAAGTGTGTATAGACAAAGTGGGACCCTTTCAGAACAGAAAATCAGTATTACTAAGGACTTTGAAAGCTTATTTTTGGAAGAATCAAATGGGGGATATTTTTCTAGGGAAGAAAAGATCTATGTATGATTTGATATCTTCAGATATCAAATTACTTATTATGTATATACTTATATTTTTTCTCAAGGGACCAGAAGCTATGTTGTGACTTACTTAACAAACCATAGAAGTCTCTGTTTAGCTTAACATTAGTAGAAATTTTTAGCAATCAGAATTGTTTAAAAAGGAGTTTGTGAATTTTTCAGTTATTCAACCACATATAGCTAAGATGATCACTTGCTGAGGATGCAGTTAGTATTTCAACAGTGAGAGATATCATATGACAGTTTTGTGAGGCTTATAAATGTTTCATGCAATATTGACTGTGTAAGTGGACTAGATATCTCTTTGAGTTTCTTTGCAACCCTAAAATTTTATCCTTCTATTATACTATAAAGGCAACTACTAAATGGTGTTTCCATCAAAAGAACACTCTCATCCTTGCATTAGTAATATTATCAATACTTTGAATTCTCCAATTTTATGAGCTTTTGTTTTGCTAACCCTAATATTTGCTCATTTTTCTCTGTGATAATGATAAAGTATATTATGACATATTAGGATAAATATGTAAGAGATACCATCTTATAGGTGTGTGAGTGGTGGCAGTGCAAGTTTTTTGCTGTCATATTCCTGTTTCAATTTATGAATGTCAGTTGGGATGGTAGTACCGTCCAGTTTGAAATAGGATCCAAGGGATAAGATCTGTTTTGGCTTAGATATGAGGTATCCCTCAGAAGCTCATGCCTGAGACAATGCAAGAATGTTCAGAGGTAGAATGATTGGGTTATAAAAACCTTAATCAGTGCATTAATCCACTGAGAGGGATTAGCTGAGTGGTAACTCTTGGCATGTAGTGTGTGGCTGGAGAAGGTGGGTTCCCAGAAGTGTGATTTTTGTGTATATATTTTGTCCACAGTGAGCCAAGCTTAGTCTCTTTCTGCTTCCTGGTTGTCATGTTCTAAGCTGCTTTCCAACACCTTGCCCTTCTGCCTTAATGTTCTCCGTCATCTTGGGCCCAGAGCAATGGAGTTGGCCTTCTGTAGACTTCTAAAACTGTGAGCCCCAGATAAGCTTTTCCTCCTCTACGTTGTTGTTGTCAGGTGGTTTGATCATAGTGGAAAAAAGCTGACTAAAATAGGATCCATCTTCTTGGGTAGGAGTTGATGAAGGCTGTACATATTTGTCTGGGCATCAGGTAGAAGGCTGGTATTAAGAGAAGGGACCTATTCCTTGCAGAGAATTAGAATACAAACCAGAATGCTAGAATAAAACAAGTGTGAATATGGAAGATTGCAGCTACTATGTGCAGGGATGTCAAGGGGAACCACTATGTAAGTAATTTTTGGTTTTTAACCATTGCTGAAGAAAACACACCCAAAATGCTGCCAAGGATTTCTGTGACTTAGGAACCAGGATGGGGCTCAGTTTGAAGGTTGTTGGAGATCTATAGGTTATGTAGGGGGCATAAGGATAAGCTGGGAAGAGATTGACCTTGTATATAACATTGAATATGAACTCAAAGTACCAGACTATCTTGATTTTTTCAATTCTGGTGAGAGAACATCTGATGAAATATGAAGTTAGTGAACAGATTTGGAATATGTAACTAAATTTATAATGGAGCCAATCAGGAGGAAAAAACCTACCTATTAAACCTTTGCTTTTGTCATATTCAGTAGCAGAAAAATTGCTACTTGTCCAATTCTAGATATGAGAGGCAATCAGAATATACAGTGAGTGCCTGAGGGTGCCTTTTTGGGGGGTTAAATATAACTTTGCATCATTAGCTTATGTGGGAAAAAATCCCATTATGACAGCAAATCGGATCTAATCTGGCACTCCCTCTGCTACAATTATATAAAATATGGTGGAAACTTGTCAAAGCTTTCAGTGAGAAATGAGGCTACTGATGCTTGGCAGCCCCCTTTTGAGCACACTGAAAAATCATGTTGCTTAGCTACAGCCTTTGGCTGATTTAGAAAGCTTTAACTGACTGTATTATACAAGAGTTAAACTCCATTCCTTGATATCCTTTTCCCACTCAAAGAAGCCTTATTTACCACCATGATTTTTAAAAATATCTTTATGAGGCCATTTATGTGTATTAATCTAGACCAGGTTTGGATTTATCATTGTTTTCCCTCCCCAGGGCTTATACACTTATACACTTGAGGGAACAAGTGGGTGGTTTATAATTCAAGCAGAACATAAAGTATTGAGATAGCTTGAAAATTCTTTTGCAATCAAAATAATGTACAATGCCTATATCAGTTTTTATTTTTTGGTCGTTTTAAGTTGTTGTATTTTCCCTTCACCTTTAGCTGATCATAGTTTGAGTTGTTATTGTGTATAGAGTTTGTATTTTGAAATATTAAAATATTATAGATAATCATTAAATCTATAATATTTTAATATTTCAAAATACAAACTCATATATAGGTATATGGAGAGGTATAGAGAACAGTGAATTTAATTGAAGAAACAGGAATAAGAGTAGGGTTGGAACTAGAACAAAAAGCCTTTGAAAATAGAGGGATTGTACGAAAAAACAAAAAAGAATAATAAATGGAGAAAATTTACAGTAATTATTTCATGTGAAGTAGAAAAGTATATAAAGAGAAAAATGTTTGATAGACTATTTCAATGGGGTGAAAACACTGAAGGACTACTAAGAATGGAGCTGGGGGGACTCTAAGAGGCTTTTAATTCATGCCCTGTCTTCAAGAAGGATTATCTTTACACTGTTCTAAATATGTGGATATCCACTTTATTTTTATAGCTCTTCAGGAAAGAGAACTCTCCCTCAGCAATGCTTTCTATTATCTCACCATAATTATTGTAATGAAGTGAAGCCATGACCTAATCTTGATTATGTAATTATTTCAGTAGATTTTACTATTGGCTTGTCAGTACAATCTGTTTTGTGCATGCAAAGCAGTTTTTCTCTGCTGGTGCTTATAATTCCATTATCACCTGGAGGAAATTCTGTAGAGTTGATTTTTATTTACATTGGAAATAGGATAATGGATAATTGTCTCACAGGCTTGGCTTCATTATAATTCTTGTTCTGTTGAAGCCCAGAATTCATAGATTTACAAACTAAACAACGCTATTTATAACTGTTCTTTTGCTTGTCTGAAAAATCACCTTCATCTGCTACCTTTTAAAATATATTTGTCTAATGTAGTCATTTTCAAAGCATAGTCCTGGGACCCCTGGGAGTCTTCAAGATGCTGTCAAGTAAATCTGTGAAGTTAAAATGATTTTCACAGTAATTCAAAGGTATTTTATTTGCCTTTTGAACTCTTCTATCTCTTCTGGATGTACAGAGGTTACAAGGTGTGATAGAGAAACAGATTGAATACAGAAAGAGAGGAGAATCTGGCGATCTTGTAATTACAAGAGACATTAAAGAGATTTGCAGAAATGTGAAACAATGATATTCTTCTTGCTATTTGGTTTTTTGAAAATAGCTTTATTCAAACTAATATTTTTGAAATTTTATATTTTAATACATAAGATGGTAAATATTAGTGTTATGAGTCACATAAATCAAAGCTTTGGAATACTCAATGATTCTTAAGAACCTAAAGGAGTTTCAAGACTAAAATATTTGCAAGATCTGATCTAGTGAGCTCTTCAGCTGCTGTTTCTGATATTTATTCTATATCCTGTCTTCTGTGTTTTCTCTCTTTTCCTTACTTTGATTATTCTGCGAAAAGATCTTTACTACCCATCTTCTCTCCCAATCATTCCAATCTCAGACCCCACTGAACTCTGAGGGCAGTGTCATTGGAATTTTTTTTCAATGACATAAGAACAATAATCACATTAGTTAAAATAACAATCTAAAGTAAATGTAGTTTGATGTGTCTTTTTGCTACAGTGGACCCATTACAGATAAAAATATTCCTGTGTTATTTCAGTTACTATGTAGTTTGAATGAAAAAGATACTTTTTAGTATATTCATTTATTTAATCTGCACTGGGGATTGAACCCAAAGGTGTGTTACTACTTAATCACATCCCCAGCTCTTTTTGATTTTTTGAGACAGGGTCTCATTGAGTTTCCCAGGGTCTTGATAAATTGTTGAAGTTGCCTTGAACTTGAGATCCTTCTGCCCCAGTCTCCCGAGATGCTTGGGATTACAGGTGTATACCAACACATCCAGTTTAGGATTTTTATTTTGACTTCATGTTTTAAATAAATTTGATAAAAATACTAGAGGATGGAATATACTGTATTTTACTCCTCAAATTATTCATATTGGATCTTATATGTATATTAAAAATCTCTTACATTCTAAGGCATGTAAAACTGTATAGAATATTCTGTCATTTTAAATATGTGTAAAGAACAATGTATCTGTTAAGCTAGTGCTATTTATTAATAACTTTAATATTTGATTACTAGTCAGATGGCCTATTCAGGTAATGCCTCAAAAGTGTTCTGAAGATTGGTCTGAAATTTTATACCTATCATTTGGTAATCTGGTCAGCAGCTAATAAATTTTTGTTTTTAACAAGCAATTGTGAATTTAGGGGGTTTTTTGTTGTTGTAGGTGTATAGTCAAGACATTCTTAGGACCAAATGAATACTATGCATATGTGCAGAAAGGAAAATAAGTTTGGTATTTTATTCTTTTGTTGAAATAGTCTACAGATTCAGGCATTTTTAAAAAAATTTAAGTGAAAGATATCACAGTGTTTTCTTTAAATAGTTGTAATAACTGACTGGTAGCTACACACTGATATTTTTGCCCCTGCCAAATGAGGTACATGTTGGAGCTAAGGGTGGGTTAGGTATAGGGATGAGTAGAAATAAAATGCTGCACCTTTTCTCCTTGGTCAGAGTAAATTAAGTCTTGAACTATAAAAGTGTGTGGTAGCACAGTCTCTCTGATGGCAGCTTTAGCTTCCTCCCCGCCCCCCATATCCAGTGTTCTTGTTGAGTTTACCAGTATTCCATGAATCCATTTTCTTCTTATTCTTATTATAGCTGACTTGGTTCTCAACCAAATCATTTTTTTGCTTGGACTTTTTTTTTCTTTCATAACTTTAATGATTTAAAAAATTATGTATAAGTTTTTATAGCATAATGTGTTGACAGAGTTGTATCTTATGAAGTGGTTACTGTAGTCAAACAAAACAACATATTTATTTTTCTTGTGGCAAGAGCACCTACTATCTACCCTTAGATTGTTTGAATTTGTGCAGTATTCTCTGTCTTCAGTTTTATTCCTCTTTAATTCATCACTTGTATTGCTGTCAGTGAAAATTTTTTAAAAACACTGATGATGATTGTATTGTGCTGATTTCTTTCTTGATAAAGTGTTGCTTAATGCAGTTAAAAGTGCTGGTATGTGTTCAGACTGCCCATGTTTTTTAGCCTTTCTGTGCCTCAATTTTCTGTAATTAGGGACAAGTCTATGTTGTACTAAAATATTTTGTTGGTACATTATTTATAAATGTTAGCTATTCTCCACAGCACTTTGTGAGCTTAAAACTAGTACTTATTTATAATTGTTTGTATTGATCTTATATACTGTACTATAATTTCCATAAAGGCAGAAACCACATCTTTGTTTCTACCACTGAATTCAGGTACTATAACAATGTCTATAATAAAGGTGCTTCATAGATATTTATTTTGGTTTTCTAAATCTAAATTCCAACTCTGTGTATAATACCCAGCTACCTACTTTCAATGATTCTACCATACTCTCTCTTGTCTTTCTGCATTTATTTGAACATGCTCTTCCTTTGGAGTAACACATTATTTCCCACTTCAGCCACCTGATAGGTTCCTGCTTACCCTCTGAAGAAGGGTACACTTCTGTGACCTCTTGGTGGCCAGTTTATTGCTTGAGACAAACAAATGATTGTTTCCACAATCATTTTATTGTTTGTCACAATTATTGCATACATGTTTTATTGTAACACCTATAATACTATACTAAATTTTTTATCATAATTAATTACAATAACTTCATTTATTGGGTGTTTTCCCTTTCATTTTGTGTTATGTGTAGGCCTATGTGCACAAACTCATGAACACATATATGTGTAGAGTTTGTATTTATTCCTCAAACCAGTCCTAGAAAATACCTGTCATTATTCCAGTTTTATATCTGAGGAATCTTGGATTCATAAAAATTAAGAAATTAATATAGATTACATATCAAATAAGAATTTTGATCAGTTGCTGGTACCAGAGTGCCCTGAGGCAAGGCTGTGACCTAATCATACATCTCATGGGAAAGGCTGTTCTTGTGGTTTAAGTTCTTATGTAATATCATATTAATGCAATAGAATATCTTTTATTCTCATTGGTTTCATCACTATTTCACACCCATCAGAGGTTTAGGTGAATTTGACCTTGGTCTGCCAGGTATTCCCATCTTCTTTCAGGAATGGAAGATTCTAGGTAAAGTCTTTTTACTCTTGAAGATTCCTAGTATCTGAAAACCTTCTTGGATATTTAGATTCTAGGTCTGATTTTAATTTTCTTTGTGTTTTACTTCATTTAAGTCATTGAAAGCAGCTCCAATTAAAGATGAATAGAAGTTCAATTAAAATTAATGGTTATAATTCTTATTAGGAAACTTCTATTATCATAATACTATAATCAACTACTGTTATTTTAGAATCACATAAAAAGTCTGAATATGCCATAATGACTTAGTTATATGCTTTAGTTTCTTTTGTTTTTGTGAGATGCATTTTTGTAAAAAAGGAATAAAGAATTCAGAGTAGGTGGCTCTACAAATTAGTGATTATTCTCAATTCATCATTGTCAAGTGTTTTTGTAATTTATCTAGATTTGAAAGAATGAATGAATGATACTTTAAAGTACTGCATCTCTCTTTTTGACATGTAAATGATGAGCTTTACAAATACTCTTTATCTAAATCCATCTAAATCCTCCTCCACAACCAAACTACCAAATTAAAAAAATTAGCTTATGTTCTTGACATCAGGTTTTGAAGTGTATATAAGTGTGTACCTGGAAAACCTTACCTTCATTAATTTCAGCCTTCTGTTTTTTTTCTCTCCTTTTCTTTACTCTTCTCCCTCCTTTTCTTTCCTTTCCCTTACTTTTTAAAAATTTCCTTGTGTCTTCTATTTTCTTCCTTTCCCTCTCCTCTCTTCTGATTTCTTCCTTTTTTGCTTTTCTATCTTGTTTTTCTTTCCGTTTTTTTAAAAAAATCTTTACTACTTCCAAGAAAGAGAAATGAAAACTAGATGCTCTAATTTACACTAAGTGCTGAACTGTGAAATGGCACAATTTGGGCCAAGATCCTAGGAATCCCAAGCATTCCTGAAATAATGGTTGAATGTTTTTAAAAGAATGATTGTACTTTTAATATCTGTTAATGGATAGAATAACACAATAAATTCCCAATTGCATATCACTAATCACAGCAGTTTATATATACTTGAAAAATAAGACATAAATGGTCAAGATTTTAAAATTTGAACTAAAATGATTATATGGTATGGTTTCTTGAGGGTTTTTTTTTGATAGTTTATGACAGCTGCATGACTCCATGGAGGATTATGAACTGTGATTATGCACTATTTCCAGAGAGTTTGTGATTTACTTTGTGGCTCATCTAGTTCTGCTTTAAAAATGACATGTAAGACTTCAACCAATCAAACAAAATCAAGAATGGATTAGAAAATAGGATTTATTTCCATGGAAGCCATACCAAATGCCAATGCAAAGAATCTTCCTTAAGCCTAGTTATTTGCCCTAATAAAATGATCAAATTTGGTCTGTTCTTCAGTACCCCATAATTAGAATATATTCTACTAAATTTTTGTACACATTTAGCATCACATATTTTATAGGCATTATTTGCATGAAGATTAAAGAAATCTGATAAGTTGTTATGATTAACTTTTCGGTTGGTAAATACTGACTTATATTTTCTTAACTAGAGAAGATATAAATGAATAATTTTTTAGAGCTCACTCATCTTGCTTATTTCTATGTTCCAATAAATTATAAAATATTTTCTAGAGTTTTAAATACTGGGTATATTATAATCAGCTATAATAAAATTTTGTTTCTAATTGGAGAAAGGAATATTTAAATGTTCTTCCTCTTCCACTTATTTTTGTATTATTTTTCCAACCTCAAGTTTCAGTGGAGTGTATGATTTGAAAATAAATCTACCAATTCAGTAACTGTACTTTTCATAGTTGATTGCATAACTTAAAATTTTACTTTTACAAAGTTCTTTCAAAATTACAAAATTGACACTAATTCATTATCATTTTTTAAAAAATACAAAGATGTAAAGCAAAATAAAATAAAAAGTTATCTTACACATTTTCTGATTTCCTCCATTAGTCTCAAATTTCACCATTTCCACAACCTCTCTAATATTTTCAATTTGATGGATAAAATATGTACTCATTTATTGATTCAGTTTTGACTTCTCTAATAAATAATAAGATTAAACATGTGTATGTATATATTTACATTATACTAAATAAGCAACTCTGTGAATATAATGAAAGCATATCTGGATAGGATTACAAATATACCTAAAATTTCCCAGTTATGATAGTACCCCTTTTTTAGTACTGGGGATTAAAACTAGGGGCCTTACCCACTGAACAACACTCCCAGCCCTTTAAAAAAATATTTTATTTAGGCATAGGTCCTCACTCAGTTGCTTAGGCCTCACTAAATTGCTGAGCCTGGCTTTAAACTCATGCTCCTCTTGCCTCAGCCTCCCAACCTTCTGGGATTATAGGCATGTGCCAACATTCCCAGGCCCAGTCATGCTGTCTCTAAGTCTGGAAATTAAGTTTGGAGAAACAGAGGAATGGAAATAAAATGGTATGCTAGCAAAATATAAAGCAGGGTAGACTCCTATTTATTTGGATATGTTTTCATTTTTCTATTATCTAAGGCTAATAGAGATCTGGTTATTTCACTGGTGAACACCATTACTTGAATCTTTGCAGCCAAAGGTGGATATAAAGAGATTTAAATATTTTGGATACTTCTTGTGCCAGTTATAAATTTATTTCCTCATAGTTCAAATTTATACCCCTTTGTCCTTTCTTGTGATGTTGGAGCTGAGCCCTGCAAACATTTCCCTTTTGCCAGCTGGGATATGATAAGCTTCCAAGTAGATGATGTTAAAAGAGATACTTCTTGAAGAAGAGGATTTTCCAAAATGTTTTTTCATTTTTTTTCTGATGATGAGTTGCAGCCTGTGGCATGTGAGATAGTGACTCACTCTTTCCTATGGGTTTTGAAGGCACTCATGGGCAACTGGGGCAGACAGTGAATTCACATTATAGAGAGTTTCACCAACATTCACAAAGACCTCTTCTCCCTTCTTTGTGTATTTTGTAGTATTTTCATTCTGGAACAGATGAAGTTTTTCTTTGTCATAGCTCATTTAAAATTCCCTTCTATGAATTATATCAACTCTGTAATTTCTTGGAATTACAGTGACTTTGGCCTTCCTGAATTCTCAGTTCCATCTTTTCAATTCAGGGAAATTATGTGATTTATCTTTCCTGTGCTTAGGCCTCAAAAGTCTCTGCATGCAGTGAACTAGGGAAATCATAGGTCTTCACCCTTTTCTCCTTCTCCCAGAGATTAGTCTCCTGATTTTCTGCATTCAAATATTTTATATCCCCCCCTTTCCCCAAGTGTTGTTTATTTAACAAAGTACAGCAAATCTGGTCTTTGTTACTCTGTCAGGGTTGGAGTGGAAGTCTATTTCTGTTCTTTTAAATAACCAATTAAATAGCATTATGTTAATATTTTTTAAAAGTGCTATGCACATTAACATACATGTTTATGCCATTGCATCTGCTTACCACTTTTTTTTCACTATATTAAACTGGAAAAGACTTCTCTGGAAAAGAAGTCAAATTATCACTGCTTGCAGATGCTATGATACTCTACTTAGAAGATACAAAAAGCTCAACCAGAAGACTGTTAAAGCTAATACAAAATTAAGCCAAGTAGCAGATTACAAAATCATCATATGAAAATTAATAGTTTTCCCTTACATTAGCAATGAATCTCTTGAGAAATCAGAAAAACAATCCCATTCAGAATAGCCTTAAGAATAAATCTAACCAAGGAGGTGAAAGACTGCTACAATGAAAAATATAGGAAATTGAAAAAAAAATCAAAGAAGACAAAAGAAGATGGAAGGGCCTCTCATGATCATGAATAAGCAGAACTAATATGTTAAAATGGCCATACTACCAAAGAAATACAAATCAATACAATCTCCATTAAAATACTAAAGACTTTCTTCACAAAACTAGTCAAAACAATTCTAAGCCAAATAAAGCATTGCTAGAAGCATATCTGACTTCAAATTGTACTGCAGCGTTTCAGTAACAAAAACTGCATTGATATTGTCATGAAAACAGACCCACAAACTACTGGTGTAAAATAGAAGATGCAAAGTCAAATCCACATATCTACAGTTACCCAATCTTTGAAGAGGTGCCAAAAACATATAGTGGAAAAAAGCCTCTAATAAATGGTACTGGGAAAACTGGCTATCCATATGTAAAAGAAAGATTCTTATCTCTTAACCCTGCATAAAAATCAACTCCAAGTGGATCAACAATCTAGGAATTAGACCAGAAACTATGAAACTCCTAGAAGAAAATCTAGAGTCAATACTCCAACATATAGGTGCAGGCAATGACCTCCTCAATATGACCCCTAAAGCTCAAGAAATAATGCCAAGAGCTAATAAAAGGAATGGTATCAAATTAAAAAGGCTTTTACATAGCAAAGGAAACAGTGTGAAGAAAGAATTTACAGAATGGGAGAAAATCTTCTGACAGAGGATTAATATCCAGAATAAAGAACTCAAAAATACTTCACACCAAAACAAAAGCAAAAACAAACAAACAAACCCCAAATAAAACCCACCCAATTAATAGACATTTCTCAAATGAAGAAATACAAATGGCCAACAGATACTTGAAAAAATGTTCAACATCATTAGCAATTAGGGAAATGCAAATCAAAGCTACCTGAGAATTCATCTTACTCCAATCAGAATGGTAGCCATCAAGAATACAAACAATAAATGCTGGAGAGGATGTGGAAGGAAAGGAACACTTTTACACTGTTGGTGGGATTTTAAATTGGTATATCACTATGGGAATTAAGAACTAAGTGTGTTCCTCAAAATGCTAGGAGTTGAATCAGCATATGACCTCGATATACTGTTCCTCACTATTTATCATAAAGAATTGAAGCAATCATACTACAGCAATACATGCATACTCATGTTTATAACAGCAAAATTCACAAGAGCCAAACTATGTACTAGCCTACATATCTGTCATGGATGAATTGATAAAGAAAATGTCATATATAGCAGCTTTATTAAAAAATGAAATTATTATCATTACAGGATAATGGATGCAACTTTATGGTTATGTGAAATAAGCATTATGGTTAAGTGAAATAAGCCAAACTCAAGAGAGTCAGGATCATATGTTTTCTCTCATATGTGAAACTATAATGCACCAATAAAAAATACTGGAACAAAAAAGAAATTACCAAACTATTTTCCATAGTAGATGTATCATTTAACATTTCCACCAGCCATGTATAAGGGTTCTAGTTGCCTACATTCTCTTCAGTCCTTGCTATTGTCTGTCTTTTACAGTCATATTAGTGGATTTGAAGTTATATCTCATTGTGGCTTTAATTTTAAGTGTATCCTTATGAATCTTTGAGAAACTGAAAAATAAAATTTATTTACAATGTTTAGTCTTTTGATCCAGGAACAGGGTTCTCCACATATTTATATACTTTTACATCATTCAGAAAATTATTATAATTTACTTGATTTATTTCAACATTTGGCTATTCTGGTGAATTGGAGGATTTGTTCCAATGCAAAGTAAGTAGATATCCAGTTTCCTAGTTTGTATAGATTCCTTGTTTCTAAGACAGGGACTAAACAGTATAGGAGTAAAAAGGTGTTTGAGCAATCATTTATAGATTGCTGATTGTCATATCCATCGGTTTTGAACTTAGTTGAAATCCCTTCATTGATACTAGCACTAACATGGTGGTCAGTTCTAGTTTTAGTTGTCTTATTTTCTGTGTCTTCAGGGACACTCTAATAAGAATTTATAAATGGCAACATGGGCCTTCACCAAATGTCATTGTGAACTGAATTTATTTTCTTCCATTCTGGGCACAGTATTCCAGACAGATCCAGTCATCCAAGAATACTGTCATACCATGTGTATTTGCTCTATTTTTTATAGTGATGTCTTGACATATTTGATTTTGCCAAATGTTTTCCTCAAGCCAAAAACTGCTAGGTCTTTGTTACTCCCCTGCTTTACCAACTCAGTAAAATGTTTTATGGACTTTTGGGAGATATCCATGATCTAAACTAATACACATAGATTATTATTAATATTCCTCTATCTTTCCACCTATGTATATAATACATAGTATTATCTACTTCATAGTTTTAAGAAGATCATTTATTCAATGATAAATGTTTATTTATTTTACACTAGTTACATGTGACTAAGTTTAAAATTAATTCAGATAAAATAAAATGAAAGTTTAATTTCTAAGCTGTGGGTGGTTTATTTCAAGTGTGTATGGCCACGTATGGTTAGTGAGTCTTTAACGTATGAGACAGAACAGAAATGGACATTTCCTTTATTGGGGAAAGTTCTATTGCATGTGCTGACATATTGGTATTTACTAATTGCTTGATTCTGGTCTGAGACATTGAAAATACTGTGTTAAACAAAAAAAGCCAATAATATATGTCAGGCACTTAAAACTATAATAATTTGCATTTGATATATTTTTAATTTTAATTATCACTATTATCTGTTGAATACTGACTTTTGATAGCATATAAAATACCAGAACTATAAAGATTTAAAAAGTTAGTGTAATACACAGTTTATATCTTCTAAGGTTCACAATCTGGTGGAAATAGAAAATCTATCTTAATAATACAAGATAAAAAGCCAAAAAAAATTACTTCAGATTTCCAAGGGCGTCGATTATTCACTTGGGATTGAAATTACTAATAGAGTATTTTATATCCAAGTCAAGATTATATTATTCCATTCAAATGAATTGATATCATAAGTGTCAAATAAGTGCTCTCAGTGTTCCAAAGTGTTCACTTTTGACTGAGGTGCTTAGGAAAGACCTCTGGACTTAGTTCTTTAAGAACAGGAAGAATTTTGATTAGAAATGTATGTGTTTTAGTCTGCTTTCTGTTGCTAAAACAAATTATCTGAGGCCGCATAATTTATAAATAACAGAGGCTTACTTAGCGCATACTAAGTTCAAGAACATGGCATTGGTGAGAGACAAGTATTGTTCCATGCATGATGAAAAAATGGGAAGAAAAGTGTGTGTGTGTGGAAGAAATCACACTGTGAGAAAGGAAGCAAAAGACCAAGTTGAGAAAGCCAAACTTGCTTCATAACAACCTACTTGAAGTAAATATCACACCCTCACTGTAACTACATTTATTCCTTATGTGCTTAGTACCTAGTGTGCCTGGTGCACTGTCTGCTGAAAGAGTGAATGGTTGGTTTATGAAATTAGGGTGAAAGAAATAAGCAGACGTTTATACCTTGTACTTTGTGCTAGATTTATATGCTATAAGACATAGGAACTTTTCAGATATCAAACCAAAATTTAGTACAAGAATTTATAAATCAGTAAATATTTACTAATTGTGAGTAGACCTGTCTTTCAGATGAAATTTCTTAAAATTCTTTACTTATGAGCCAAGGTTTACATTGATGAAGACACCCAGCCATTTGGACAAACTTTCTCAATGGTTTATTTTCTTATTACTTGTTGCTAGTATGTTGATTAAGTGGACATATTTCCTTAAAATGGATCTTTTTTATTTTTAATAAGAATGTGGAGAAAGTGATGAGTACTGAGAATAATTGGATTATGACTACTTTTGATGTTAAGGACATTTCTAGAGGAGTGTTTGTTTTTCTATATAATTTTTAACTAACCTATTATTCAGAGCTGAATGTTTACTTTTATATTGAATAAAATAATAATACTTTTCTGCTTTTTAAAATCTTGTTATATGGTTTACTGGACTTCAATAAACAGAATGTACAACTAATTTTTTGACTTTGATACTTCTTATGGCACTGGGATAGTTGCTGGCTGATTAAAATAAACTTTTCTGTACCTAGACTCATTGAGACAAACAAACCAAGGGAGGCATTTTTAAGCATTTTGCACTTAATAATTAGTAAAGTATCTATCCTCAGTATATCCTTAACAAATACTGATAAATAAGTAAATGAATGATTTGAATAAATGAAATGTTTATATAGACTACACATGGCATTTGTTTTCTGAGTAAATTACCAATTCAAAAGATTTCTCACTGGCCATATGGGTTTGTGGAATTTGAAGGGAAACACACACAAAAAAGTAAGCAGCAGCTGTTGATAGCATAAAACAACCTAGGACATACTTAGGGCAATTAATCCACAGATGTAGAGAATCTTGGCAGTAGTAGAATCTTCATTACATTAAATAGTATCAGAAGCTAGATGGATGGAGTGTCCCTGATGCTGATATAGAATAAAATTTCAAAATCTGGACAGTAGAAAAGCTGGCCATTAATTTTATGGAAAATATGTAACCATTAATTAGAATCATAGACTTTAAAAACCTTACAAATAGAAATGAATTTATACAGACAAACAAAAGCTTCAGTATTTTCTGAGTGATTGAATTCCTTGGAAAAAACTAATTTGGTTGTAAGGTTTGTCTCTATAGTTCTTGATTTCCTTTTACTCTACTGATAGATGAATGAAAGCAGTATGTGGAAGTCAACTAGGGAAAAAGACAACATTTATTAGAACTGTTAACAGAAACTTTTTTGGATAAACTCTCATGCATTCTCCTTATTAGATATCTTTGTTCACTTGGTTGGAAACATTTTAGATTTAGACTGAATTTTCCTTTACTTAAGATTAATAACACAATAATGTATACAAGAAAAATTATTCTATTAATAACTTTTGGATGTACTCTCTCCCCTTTTTATTTTGATCATTTTTGTCAATTAAATAAGAGTTATTGGAGTCTTGCTGTTATATTCAGGGAATCTCAGAGAAAATATATTGTGTGGTCTGTTTTAAGACTCATTAAAATAGAAATAAATTCAATAGGTATACATGTTTTCTTCATTGTATTCCCCAGAAATTAGCTAGTATCCAACTTGTTAATCCACTAGATACCTAGTTCTTGGCCACACCAAATCTGGAATTCACTGTCCTGGTAACATGGCAGGTTCCAGGCCATAGTTCATAAAACTGAAGTTGAAACACAAGACAGAGTATCAGTGAGTTCCTGTTACTGTTAGATCAAGTATAATGTTGTTATTATGACCCTCAAGGCCGTCCATATTTTTTTATCCAATTTAGCTAACCTCCCTTCCTATACCTTCTTCTCAAGACACACTGTTTCTCCAATATGTCCCATTATTCCTTTGTCTAGCTCTTTTTAGTTATTGGGTTCGACTTGCCTAGAATTTTTACTCATTCTGATTAAATTTACCAGTTCTTCAAAAACCTATTACCTCAATGATTAATAGGAGCAAAGTATATTTTGATCTAAAGTGGAGGGAATATTCTATTTTATGCTGCTCACTTTACTCTTTAATCATGCATTCTTTTTGTAACTTACTGCATGTGTTTCAAAGTCCACCTCAAATGGATATTTTTGGAAGACCTTTCCTAAATTATCTATCCCTTATGTGAAGTTCTTGAGCAAAAGAGTCAAATTTAGTCAAATGCCTATGAATCTATGTCTTTCTCTACTTCTGCTCATTCTTCCAAACTAGTTTAGATATCAACTACTCTGTGAAAACAGTTTGATCCCGAAGGAATATTACTTTAACATAAGTTCTCATAGTACTTCTTAGCTCTTTTTCATAGCACAAGTTTGTGTCTGTAATCCTCTTTTAAAATCATGCTCGTCTAGGTAGACTCTATTACTTGTTTATGATGTGTCCCCAGTGCCAGCCACAGATTTGATGCCTGACACAAATGGTTAATCAATAAATTGTTTAATGAATGTTCAAAACTGAATCCTTCATCTCCATTAAGATTAAGTTATATAAAGGTTTCTTTTGTGTGGCTTTTATGTTTAGCATAGATTATTATATAAAGAAAATGTAATAATTATATGTTACCTGTTTCTATGTGACTCTAGTTAAATAGGGGAAATAAAAGGAACATTGTAGGAAACTTGATGGGCAGTAAATGTTCATAAGCATTCGGGGGACTGATTTTTCTTCCCCAAGTCCAATAATTTTAGTCTCCCCCCACCCATTTAGAACAGGAGTCTTTTTTTCTATTCACATAATCATAGACATTTCTTGGTATAGTTATCTGGGTTTGAAAAAATAAACGCAGTTGCTGATCTCACAAGCAAAGACTCTAATGAATTTCTCCACTCTGCTATTATCACCACTCTCTTATTCATTTGGTAGATGCTTCATATCTTTCTTTGTTTCTCAGTGATTTCATGGGATTTTGTGCTCCAGTTCTTGAGTAATATCAGAGATCTGTCAGGGCTGGAGCTACTACTTTTTCTTTATGTATTTTCTTTTGCCCATCATATTTTAAGACAGGGCCATCCTACATACGCTAGAATTGAAATTCTATAGTACTACCTATCTGAGTATAATTCATATTTTAGAATAAAGTGGTGACATTCAACAAGATCAGGGAAGGTGTGCAGAAATCCAGAGGAATCTAGATGAATCCACTGTTAAATACCTCCTTATTTTATGTCTGCTTTGGGGATTGTATAATCCCCAAAGCAGATCTGAGTCCTTATTCTACATTTCAAGTTCAGCTTTGATATGTTAGACAGCTCTGTCTTCAGTTCTAAAGCAGTGAGGCATTTGAGGAGTAGGGATATTCATGATTCCAACACTATCCTGGATAAATGTCGGAAGATCATGGACAAAAAATGATAAGTAGGGGCTGGGGCTATAGCTCAGTGGTAGAGCACTTGCCTCGCAGGTGTGAGGCACTGGATTTGAATCCTCAGCACCACATAAAAATAAAGCTATTGTGTCCATCTACAACTGAAAAGATATTTTAAAAAAAGATCAGTGAAGACAATTTGATGCTCCTCAGAGTGTAAATAGTTGCCATCTTGGGGTTCTTGTCTCTTTTTTTAAAAAATATTCTTTTAGTTGTGGATGGATACAATACTTTTATTTTTATGTGGTGCTGAGGATCAAACCCAGTGCCTCAAACATGCTAGGCAAGCACTCTACAACTGAGCTACAACACAAGCCAGTGTCTTTACCTCTGAATACTTGAATGTTTTCTTATCCTAAAACCAATTAATTGATACTTAACCTTATTTATCCTAGATTTCTGGTTTAGTTAACCAAACCTGCATATTTCTTTTGGGCCTTCTCTTGTCACTTGATTTCATTATTGCTACAATTTCTCAGAAAAATTGCAGTACACTCTATATTTGTTGGCTTCTTGGGCATTGCCTTCTTAGTCACTGTTTTATATTTCTTCATCGTCCTAAACCATTCTTTGTCCCAAATAGTAGTTCTGTCCATTGTTCCTAGAGAATTTAGAAGTATCTTCAAAAGCATCTTTAGGTGTTGGGGTACTTAGGGAAGTAAGGGAAGATCTCAAGGGGGGGATCAGTGTATTGTTTATCAAACAACTTGTCCCCCACACTGAAGGGACCATTATAGGTCTAATTTTCAAGGATGACCCTGGTCATGACTTCTGTGTGTGAATGAATCATGAATTGACCAAAAAAAATCCAATTAAAATATTAATGTGAAATAAACCCTATTTGCACCTTGGGGAAGAAACAAAGTTTCATACCACCAGGCAGGGTGGCATACACATAAAATTCCAGCTACTTGGGAAGGTAAGGAAGGAGGATCATAAATTCAAGGCTAGTTTCAGCAATTTAGCTAGACTCTCAGTAACTTAGTAAGACCCTGTCTCAAAATAATAATAAAAAAAAAAAACTGGGATGTAGCTCAGTGGTAAAGCACCCATGATTTCAAACTAGTACTAAAAAAATAAAATCTCATGAGGATCATGAGATCTGATTATTTCTATTAGCATATGAAATGCAGTGTTCAGTGAAAAAGAAAGGATTTTTTTTAAAGCTGCATAATCAGTAACTTACAACCTGTTAACCTATTTCTGGAATACGACCCACTCTTCAAATAAAACTGAATTCCAGTTGATTTTTTTTTCATGTATGTTGGGTGGGATGTGGAGTGTAAGACTGTGATTATCAACCATGGTTTGTGATAGCTTGGGCAATCTCCCAGGTTGTGGTAAATTTTTGTTTTTAAACCTATTAATTTTAAAAAATTGCTTACTAAACACTTGCCTTTGAATATTTTATTTTAATTTTTTAGTACTGGGGATTAAAACCATGGGTGCTTTACCACTGAGCTATATCCCAGTTCTTTTTATTATTTTGAGACAGGGTCTTACTAAGTTACTGAGGGTCTTGCTAAATTGCTGAAACTAGCCTTGAATTTATGATCCTCCTTCCTTACCTTCCCAAGTAGCTGGAATTTTATGTGTATGCCACCCTGCCTGGTGGCATGAAACTTTTTTTTTTTTTGCACCCCAAGGTGCAAACAGGGTTTATTTCATGTTAATATTTTAACTGGATTTTTTTTTTTTTTGGTCAAATAGGGAATTCTCTTTCAATAACCATCTCTCCTCCCTTGGTGAGAAATTCTAGCAAGGGAACTGAAGGACTTCTTTTCCAGCCGCTGTGGTCTTCCCCTGAAGCCACAAAACCCTGGAGGCTTATTGTAAAGCTCCTGAAGTCAGAAGTGGCAACAGAATGACCAAGGACAGAGAAGGCAGGCCTGGCTGAGTGGAATGTGGGCTGACAGGTGGGATAGTGACCTTCCAGCACAGACCAGTGGAAGGAATGTGAGCAGGGTGTGGTAGGGTATTTTGGCCCACTAGGAAGACTGGCTGGTTTGATGGAGCTCACAAAGCTGAATACAGAATGGCTACCAGACGGAGAGGACGGACTGAAATAGGAGAGGTGGCCAGACAGTGAAACAGGAACAAAGGGAATATTCCATTCTCCCAAGCACAGCCCCAGAAATGGTAAGAAGGGCACTGTGGGCTGATTTAGCTAGGAACTGGGGAGACACCTCTACAGAAGCCAGGGGCCTTGCCTTCCCACAACACTAGTTCCTGGTAACTTTCTACAATAGGACCTGGGGAAGAACAGGCCTCCCCCAGTCAGATGCAGTCCCATAAGGGAGTAGGAGACCCATGAGGGTCGGGACAGGGAAGTGGGAAGGGTCTACTGAGTCTTCTTGTATTCTGAAGAGTAGTAGGGAGATGGTGGAGGCTAGCTTGTGGGCAGGTAGACATTTTGTGGGTTGCCTGGATTGTAATAGGTGATAGCAGCTGCCTCTGTGGCCTTGGCCTCAGTTGCAAGAGTGGAAGGGACATTAGGGCCTCTGACTGGAGCATGAGTACCAGATATGGTAGTGGCAGGGACTGCATATATCCCATGGTGCCATGTATCATGGGAGATTTTGGATATAACTCAGGTGGGGGTGGTGGATAGGGGTACATTCCATTTGCAGGGCATACATTCCATTGGCCACTGGTGGGGAAAAGACATAGGCCCCACTGGGAATGTAAGGGTACCCATAAGCTCCATTGGGGGTACCCTCAAGCTATGGAGGCTTGAGATACTACCTGGAACATTCCCTGCTAAACCTGGTGTGCCCCCTGCTGTGAAGGTCAACTTGTATAAAGCAGAGCCTTTCCAGCTACCTCCTCCTTCAGCCTCCACTAATTTTTGAACATAGTTCGTACCAAATACAGGCTGCTTGAGCTCATAGTCCTTCATGAGATAAAATGGCATTATGAAGGTTTGCATGGCATCCTTCCCCTTGGATAGAAAGATGACCTGGTAAAGGGGTAAGGTAGATAGTGCACTTCTTGGTTCCTGTGGAGGCCTCTGGAATATTTTTCATGTAATTACATGGAAGTTCCACTCGATCGTAGGACATTACATTAGGATACTCTCGGTATTGTTGACTATCACTCTTCCGCCCTTTGAGTTGTTCTTGTTGAGTGCCATATCCTCTCCCATGAGACTTTTTGTTTTTTTTTTTAAGAGTAGGAAAAGGTGCTTTAAATTGGTCCCACCATAGAGAATACTTTTTATTGAGGTATTGGAAATTATGTTTCCAACATAGTCAGCAGACCTGGGTTTTTTCTTTTTTTTTGTAATTTTATTAAGAAAACTGAGAAGGATGGGAAGTGAAGCTAATTGTGAAATCAAGTCTGAATCTTGAAAACATCAAAAGAACTATTTCAGATATAGCTAAAATTATGAAATGTTTTATAATAGTTAATTTTACATCAAGTTAGGCATCATTTGATAAGCATTATATAATTGTTATTATAGAAGAAAGATATTCCAAAGCTAATTAGAACCTGTATTTTAATGTAGATATTTGTTTCTGTTTCAGTTCTTCCCGTTAGGATCAGACAGGGCTATTGTTGGTACAAACCTACTCTAAATTTTTGGAGGATTATTCCTTTAACAGAAATGGTGAATGAGTACCCTTAACCCCATTAAAGGCGTTAACCTCCTCTGTCCTTTGGAAAAGCTCATTTACAGTAATTTCTAAGGGCTTGTTCTTTCTGAGTTAGTGGAAATGCCAAGTTTTGTATTGTAGAACACAAATCATAAAAATATAAATGTTATCTTTTAAGGTGATGACACTTTGGCAAAGGGGTGGGGAGAGAGACTTCACTATGTAGTAGAACCCAACAAATAATATTTCATTACCATTTCTTGGGCTGTATAAAATAGTTTTTTAAAAATTGGTTTAGTTCAATTTTTTAAAGATATTTTTAAATTATTCATGGACACAGTATCTTTATTTTGTTTATTTACTTTTATGTGGTACTGAGGATTGAACCCAGTGCCTCACATGTAGGAGGCAAGCACTTTTCCACTGAGACACACCTCAGCCACCAGTTCAGTTCAAATTAAAAACAAAATTATATTTTTTAGTTGTCAATGGATTTTTTACTGTATTTATTTTTATGTGGTGCTGAAGATCAAACCCAGGCCTCATGTATGCCAAGCAAGCGCTCTACTACTGAGCCACAATCCCAACCCCAATTCAATGTACAATTTACTTTTAAGAAATAAAAATTATTTTAAAAACCAAAAAAATATTTTTTCAAATATTCAATTAGAATTTCTGACTGAGAACCACTAAAGCTCTAATATTTACTGTTAGTTTAACTCAACAAATATGTGAAAGACTATGAGCTAGCTGACCATTATGGTGGATAGAACAATAAAAACATGGAACCTGCCCTTAAGGAGAATAACATCTTGGGTGTGGGGTTAAGGGAGTATACACGGAGCAAACAGCACTTAGGCAATTAATGATTAGATACTAGGAGATCTAACTTTTAAAGCAATTAATGGTGACTCCTACATAAACAAAATAATTTTATAGAAATTAAATTGTTACTTCTTCATGAAAATGATTGATAAATGAGGATTTTGGGATGCAACACTTTGGCAAGCATGGGGTACTTTCCATTGTGTCTTCATTATGCTCTTAGATATTATAGAATAGGCATTCCGGTCAGTATGATGGAATTGTATACATTTGTTAATAAGTGTTGAAGAGTGGCCTCCAAATGAACTGGTTATTCTGAAATCATTCCATTGGAAGACTCAGATATTTTATTGAGAGCTGGTGTTGTCTTTTAGCCAACTTGGAGATTTTGGGGAATGTGCAACAAAATTAACAGAAAAGATCTGATTTGTTTTTCTCTAACATTGTTTCTAGCATTAAATGATATAATTATCCTCTTCTTAGGAATGTTATTTGCCCTCTAACTTCAGATGACAATTTGTTTTTTTATTGAATTAAAATTTGATGATATGTCAACTATATTATTAAATTATTGCCTTAAATACCTTTGAACACTGAACTTGGTTTTGAACAAAACTAATTTCTTTAACAAGTTATAGTGAATTTTCTTTTTTAAGAATGTAATTTAATTTCTTCTTTAGAATAGAGAAAGGGTCTCTCTTTGAACCTATTACTTATTGGACCTAATCCTAAGATGTATTGCATTTATGCTCATAAAAGCAATGAAAAATAATTTTCAAATTTATAGAAAGCTTGAATAAGGGGAACCCTAAATCTGGGAATCCACCTTCAACTTTAAAGAGATTGGAAGGAAATTGATTCTCAAGTGATAATTTCGCTCAGAATCTTCTTTGACATAGTTAGAGTATAATTATAGAAAGTATGTGATTTTTACAAGCCCACTGTGGAAAATATATTTGTAAGGTAATGACATCAGGTGTTCTGTCTCTGGATTTCTGCTATTCTGGATGCTATTTTCATCAGTCTTTCCAGTTATGTAAATGACTCATATTCATTCTCTCTCTCTGCCCCACTTCTCCCCACCTCTTGTTCTTTTACTGAGAGCAATTTTAGCACTAACTGCTCCAAGTAGATAATTTTGACAAGGATGTCTTTTTTTTTTCTCTCATATTCTCTTACAGCTTTCAGTATATCTGAGTTCATCTTTGTCCATCAAATTACCAGGTACCTAATGTATGGAAGATTAGAATGGCTGAGTTTTATTTCTTAAATGCTGTTATTAGTTTTATTTTGCCACATGACAAATTATCTCAGAGTTAATTGCTAAAAAATAATTTTGTTATCTCAGAGTTTATTAGGTCAGATGGAGAGTCTTTGGCTTAAGGTCTCTTGAGATCTAAAGATTTCAGTTAGGGCTATGGTTTTTTCAGGAGCTTGGAGTCCTCAAAGTTCATAGTGGCTATTGGCAGAAATCACTTCCTTGTGGTTATATGACTGAGGTACCAGTTTTCTTGCTGGACGTCAGCCAGGAGTTATGCTTAGCTTCTAGAGGATGTCTTCAGGTCCTACCATGTATTTCTCTTACAACCTAGAGGCTTGCCTCCTCTAAAGTAGGGGGCGAATCTCTTCCCCTTTTGAATAACTCTTCACCAGATTAAGTCAGAACTATCCAGTATTATTTCTCTTTTGACTAAAAAAATAAACTTACTGGGGATTGCATCTAAAAAGTCCTCATCTTAGTCATGTCATATAACTTAATCATGGGAGTAAAATCTATCATTTTCACAGTCCTGTCCACACTGTGGACAGGACTGTGAAAATGATAGATTTTACTATAAAGGGTGTTTGAAAAAGGAGGCAGGAATTTTGAGGACCAGCTTAGAATTATTTTTTCTACATATGACATATCTTTTCAGAATGGGTTTCTGTTTTCAGCATTGGTTCAGAATTGAAGTATTGACTTGCTGGCCTGATTCCTCTGGCTAGAGTTTCAAGAATTATACTGATTAGAAGTGGTGAAAGTGGACATCCTTATATCCTTGTCTTGTTTAGAGAAATTTTAGAGAAAAATCTTTCAGTTTTTCTCTATGCAGTATGATATTGGCTTTGAGTCTGTCATATAATGTTTAGGTAAGATGGCTTTATAATGTGTAGGTAAGTTCTTTTATGCCTAGTTTCTCCATTGTTTTTAACATGAATATTTAACTGTTTTTTTTAAATCAAAGACTCCTGCACCTTTTGAGATGGTCATATAATTCTTGTTCTTAATTCTATTAACACGGTGAATTGCAATTATTGATTTGTGTATGTTGAACCAACCTTGTTTCACTGGGATGAAGCCCACTTGGTCATGTTTATTATCTTCTTAATATGTTTTTGAATGTGGCTTGCTAATATTTTATTAATGATTTTTTGTATCTATGTTCATCAGAGAGACTGTTCTATGTTTTTTTCCCTTTAGAAAACTAATTCTATGAGGTACATCTAACTACCAGAACACTTTGTGCTCAGAGTCAGATGGAAAGATATAAGCCATTTAAGAGAAAACTGAGTAAGAAAGTGGCCATTCAGGTCACTTCATCACCCCTAGATAAAGAATTCACTTATTCATTTATGTATTCAACATACATTTAATATAGAACTTAATTGCATTATAGGCACCATAATGATTCTTATAATTTTGTTATTTAGCTTAAAAATAAAAATGCTTCAGTGCAATCAATGTTCATTGAACCAGGGACTTCTTTTAGCCTTTAAATTTGGCTGCTAGAATTATTTATTTCTCCCTTCCTTCATTTCTGTTTTTATCAAGTAGTAGAGCATACATACAAATGAATGTATATAATACATGTTAATAGGATAAATAATAATAATAAAATAATAATAAAATAAAGACCTGTGTAAATACAATTCAGCTTCTAAAATAAATATTTTAAGTTTTATGTGGGTCTCTCCCAAAATACATCTTGTCTCTATCTACTAAGAAAACTACTCTAACTTTTAAGAACTTTTATAATCTTTTATTTTTTAAATTATTTCTTACATACATGACAATAGTGGAGTGCATTACATTCATAATATAATCTTTAAAAAATAATTTCTTTGCCATATTTTATAGTTTTATTATATGTATTTACATCTTTAAATAATAAAAGTTTTAGTTTTGATGTTTCAAATATTTTATAAATGCAAATTTATATTTGTTTTACTTAATGTAAAGTTTTTGATATTGCAGTGGATATTCTTAGCTATTTTTTATTTATTCTATTTCAGTGTTACATACTATTGTTTGACTATATACACTTTAATTTTTAATTCTGTGGTCAATGAATGCTTAGACTTTTCAGTTTCCATTTTCTGTTTTTTTTTTTTTGTCAGAGGCATAGATTCAATAAACATCCTTGAAAATGTCTCACTGGTGCATGTATGAAGAATTCTAAGGAATAGAATTTCTTGGCCATAGAAGGTAGATATGATCTACTCTATTACCTAGTGCTAAAGTGTTTCCTAAAGTTTCTAATTTGCACTCCTACCAATAATTTTATGAGAGTTACAGGGCTTAACCTTATCTGCAGCCCTTAGCACTAACTATTTAACAAAGAAATGTTAGTCTGTTTGGACCTCTGTATAATTTGCGATAAACTGAGTGGTTTATGACCAACAGAAATGTATTTCTTGAAGTTCTAGAGGCTGAGATACACAAATCAAGGTTATTAGCAGTTTCCATGTTTGATGAGGGCTCCCTCTTCTGGTTCCCAGATGGCACCTTCACCTGTGTCTTCATGTGGTAGAAGGCAAACAATTCCCTTAAAAAGGGCCTCTGTTAAAGGCACTAATCTCATTCAAGAGGGCTCCACCTTTATGACTAGTAACCTCCCAAAGGCCTTGTCTCTTGATACAATAACATTGGGAATATAGGTTTCAACATATGAATTTTAGGGAGGCAAAAACATTTAGACCATAACAGTGGCGGTTGTAAAATAACATTTTATGGGGGCTTAAATTTTTATTTGTTGAAATGAAATTGCTAATGAGATAAAGTGTTTATGTGTATGATTATTTATCTTTAATGTTTCTGCTATGTGAAATACCTATTTTGTTTTATTTGTTTCTTTTGTGTTGCTTAGCCCATTGATTTGTGAGATTTTATTATATTTGAATTCTTTGATGATTTAATATAATGTAATATAATGAGGTGTTGACTTGCTGGCCTGATTTACCTTTTATTATGACTTATCTTGTTTGATTCTTTTTATAGTGTCTTTGAGGAACTAAACTTTGTTATTATAGTCTTATAAAGTATTTCCTTTATGATCTGTGTTTCTTGTATCTTATTTAACAAATCTGTTCTTATCCCAAAATAATAGAAACATTTTCTTTTTAAAATTTTATTATTATTATTATTTTTGGTGGTGCAGGGGATTGAACTCATGGACTTGTGCATGCAAGATAAGAACTCTACCAACTGAGTTATATCCCCAGCCCCAATTGAAACATTTTCATAATTACTTTTATGAATTTGAAGTTTAACTTTCACATTTAAGTTCTTTTTTTTAAATTTATAAAGAAAAGATGTTTATTTAGCTCATAGTTCTGGAAGTCCTATAACATTTAAGTTCTTTATCCATTCAGAATTGATTTGTTATAACAGAATAGAGGAATTCAACTAATTTTTGTCAACTAAACTAATGGTAAGAACACTTTTTGTAAAGGACAGGACAAAAATTATTAAAGTAAGGGAACATCTTTAATCTAATATCCTCTAGGAGAGATGTAGGCTTTGTCTTGTGTTCTCCTATGTAGCTGATTAAAACTCAGGATCTAGGTTTGAAATAATTGCTAGATCCCCAAAGCAACTCCTAGTTCCCCTGCTATTTATTATTGTGGATTTGTGCTTAATTCTGGCCTCTAGGGTTCTCTTAATTTCTTGTCAACTGAGCAAGGCATAAGAAAAAAATATAAAAATATTTCAATTAACATTTTTTTGTTGTGGTCTGCCTGGAGATTATGTGATAGCCTTGCTGCACGTTAAAACCACCTGGAAAGTTTCTAAAAATTCTGGTGCTCAGGCTACTCTCAAGATTAATTAGATTAGAGTATCTCAGGCATTACTAATTTTTGAAGCTCCCCACAGAATTCCATTGTGCAGCCAAGATTAAGATCAATTGTTTAAAATTCAGCTGTTCATTTTGATTCATGTCTATTCCAGTTCACTTGCTTTTTTCCACTTTACTCAGCCAGATAGCTCCCCTCTAAAGCTAGGTGTCCACACTCACATGAAACACCAAGTTCCTGATACTTCTCACCTACTTCTTCACATTAATATGCTTTCTAAGAAACTAAGTCTGCTATACCTATGGTCAATTGAATAGCAATGTATTTGGCTTGTTTTTACTTTACAAAACATTATTTTAACTGTCTTTCACTGTCTACAATGTTTTTCCTTTACAAGAAATTTTTAGTGCAAAGTATATTAATTTGCTAATTAATTCTGATAGACTATTTTCAGAGTCTTAGAAAATCAGTGTTTGATACGCTTAGGTTATGAATAGCATAGCACAGAAAATGATGTAATTTCAGTGGGACAAATTAGAGCCAATTAACATGGCAGTTAGTTGTCTTTTTGAATAATGCAGATTTGTTTAGAAAAGCTTTTTGTTTTATTTATAAAATGATCCCTGCTTTTAACTATTATGACTGCCATAGCATTTTTCCTTTTGCAGAGCTAGGCCAGATGTACCGAAACAGAGAGGTAAGGTTCTGCCATCATACTTTGTTCTAGATCACAGTATGTTAATTGACTGTAACACATTATTAAAATACTGTCTTATGACTGTCTTTAATAAAATGCTCAGAGCATCTAAAAGATATAGCATAATTATAAATTCATAATTATTTCTTCTGAGGAAATAATGACTATTTCTTGAAATTAAAACAAGTCCTTTTAATTTTCTCGAGCTTTCTTTTAGGGCTTGGGACCGAATACAACAAATATAGTTCTAGCTACAATATTAGCAAATACTTAGCTTAACACATTAGTTTTAGTATCTACAAGATAAAAGCTATTTCACAAAGTGAACAGATGGTTTAACCAGGAATGGCAGACTTCTCATGATTTAATATTGAGAGAAATCACATTCTTTGGGTATGCAATTGGGCAAGTTGATCTTTAGAAGCCTACTATTGCTTTCTGTAGTAATGGATTATTATCATTTTTCCCTCAGGAAAACATTGTGTGGAATAATTAATTACAATGCATTTTGGAAGAGATTCTGAGTAACTTAATATTTTGAATTTGAATAGCTGAAGAGAATGGATATGGAAAAAGGTGGAAAAAGTTTTTATTCCCAAATTTTAATTAATTAAGGTACTAAAGATTGAACCCAGGTGTGCTTAACTACTGAGCCACATCTCCAGCTCTCTTTTTATATTTTATTTAGAGACAGGGTCTTTCTGAGTTGCTTAGGGCTCACCAAGTTGGTGAGGCTAGCTTTGAACTTGAAATCATCCTACTTCAGCTTTCTGAGCCACTGGGATTATAGGTGTGTGCCACCTCACCTGGCTTATTTCCAAATTTTGTGATATATTTTTTTCTGAAATTTTTGGTAATAAGTTTAGTTTCTTTGTAAAGATGCTATTATAATTTTATCTCATGTCTAAAGTTTTTGTTTCTCACTATTGTACAAAAATTCTGCTATTTTGTGATAACCATAAATGCTGAGAAGTGGCTATAGGTCCAATACATGGCATGGTGAATTTTATAGAGATGCCATCTTTTGGTATTTGGAGACATTTCTACCCTCATGGATACATAGGGCTTGTGTTTCAAAAAAAGTCTTTCCTTCTCAGATGTTTTTGACTATGAACCTTATTTCCCAAATCAGAGATGTGGTAACTGGTTTTCAATGATATCTTCCTCCTAGTGAATTGCACCTGTTGGTATTTATGCCACGTCTAGTTTTTTACACATTGAATATACACTTCTCCATGTAACCAACAGAATGTTTCAGATTGATCTAGTACATCTTGCACAGCTAGGCCATAAGATACCCTTATAGCTTCAATTATGTTTCCTTGGAATGCTTACTCTGGGAGAAGCCAGTTGATATGTAAGAAGTTCCACTCACCTGAGAGTTTCATGCTACATGATGTTCAAACAAAGCATGTAAAGAGGTCATGTGGCAAGAGGGAGAATTGATCAATCCAGAGCTGTTCTAGTTGTCCCAACTAAAGTGCCACATTTGTGAATGAAGAAATATTTTGGTTGTCCAGACCAGACAAGCCATTATATGACTCTAGGCCTTGTTGTCAACTCATTGCAATTGCATTAAATAACCTAAGCAAGAGATGCTTAGGTGAAACCAATGCATAATATAACTGTAAGATAATAAAAATTGTTGTATTAAGCTTCTAGGTTTTGAAATGGTTTGTTACACAGCAAAGAGAACCAGAATAAGGGGACAATGAAGACTTAGACACCAATTGCTAAGTTATCATAGTGTTTCTTCATTTTGATTACCTTTGTTGATAATACTATGCAGATCCTTCATATACCGAGACATTATTATTATTATCATTGTTATTTTTGAGACAGGGTCTCACTAAATTGCTGAGACTAGCCTTAAACTTTTTATCCTTTTACCTCAGCCTCACAAATTGCTGGGATTATAGGCATGCACTGCCATGCCCAGCCCAAGTTGATTTCTGTTTTAGTCAGCTTTTTTGCTCCTATGACTAAAAAATCTGGCCAGAACAATTGTAGAGGAGGAAAAAGTTTATTTGAGGGCTCATGGTTTCAGAGGTCTTGGTGAGGCTAAATATCATGGCAGGACAGTGTAGTAGAGGGAAGCAACTCACATCATGATCAGAAAGCAGAGGGAAAAAATCATATATATATGATATAAAATCTATCTATCTATCTATCTATCTATCTATCTATCTATCTATCTATCTATCTATCTATCTATCTATAGAGAGAAAGAGACAGACATACTCCACTCTCCAGATACAAAATATATATCCCAGAGCTATGCCCCCAATTCCCACCTCTTCCAGCCACACCATACCACTTCAGTTACCACTCAGTTAATCCCCATCAGGGGATTAATTACTGATTGCGTTAAGACTCTTACAACCTAATCATTTCTCCTCTCAACCTTCTTGCATTATCTCATACATGAGCTTTTAGGGGACACCTCACATCCAAACCATGACAATATTCTTCAAACTTGTCACAATGATACCTAAAAGGTATGTACAGAAGCACTGGAGACTATAAAGGTCTTGCTTGCTTGAAAGTGGAATTGAGACTTTGTGGCTTGTTTTGGTTTTTAATATTTCAAGAAGGCTAACCAAGATGGTATGTTAATCAAGATAAGTAAGGCTGCACAGTTTACTCAGCACATTTCTTTGCTTTTGGCTAGGTGTATATCAACCTGTCAGTGAATCTCAGTGAAATGAATTATACTTAAATGCAGACTTTTTTTTTATTGTTAGCTGTATTGTTTTTATGGAAGACAGAATATTTTATTTAAAGTGTGGGATTCTTCTAAGGAGGAAAAAAAGGGATTTCTTAGTGTATGCTAGACTTTATTAATATTTCCCAATATCTAGTTCTTCTTCCTTTCTAAGCCCACAGCAGATTGCACTTTCTAAGTCCTTTACCTGTGGGCTGAGCCATGTGGTCAATGGACAGTGGTCTTTGAACAGATATGTGTTATTTCTGAACCGAAGTATTTTATTGTTGGTGGAAAACATTGCACTCTTCTTCTCTGTTGCAGTAAGCAGGAAGATCATATGTCTCAGATAGTGCAGTTTTAAGGAGGAATGTTGATATCCTGGATCCTTAAGTTGCAATGTAGAGCAGAGCCCACTTTAAGTTGAGCACATAATAATTTTTGTTGTGTAAATCCATTAAGATTTCAGGATGAATTTTCAAAATGTAGCTTAAGATAACCTATTTTAATACAGGAGGCTACTAATTAAGGTATTTCCCCTCTCTTAAAATAGTGACCTATAGCACCAGTGGGAGTTATGGTATACTTCACTGATTTGTAAGCACCAAGCTCTGATTCATTAATTGTAGAAAGCACACAGCAGGGCACTGAGAAAAATGCAAAAACTTTCACTTGGCTGCAAAGGAGAAGGGGTAGGTTGTAAAACTAGTTTCCTATGGAATGTAATCCTAGATGGAATTATCTGGCAGAGTGTTAGGCTCTGAAAAAATCCCTTTCCTTTCTGCTTTTTTTTTCAGAACTGTTCATCTTTTTGTTGTTCTTCAATAATCTAGTTTCCACTTTGATACTTGAATGATATTTTTAAAATGAAAAACTTATCATCACCCCTCTGCTTAAAATGTTTCAGTGGTTTTACATTGCTGATTTGATTAAGATCAACATTCTTGGATTGGTGTGATCCAATTGTAAATTGTGATTTAACACAATTCTCTTTAGTTTCTCTGACTTAGAATACTAGGTTTCTTCTGAAGGCATGTTCTTTCTTTGTTGAAACTTTTTCTTCATTCCCCATTCTTCTAACCTCTTGTCATTCTCCTGATTGATCCCACTGAGTCTTTAGATCTCAGGTCCACTCTTCACATTCAGGAATCTTACTCTAACCATTAAGTTTCTTTGTGGGGATATTTTCATAGAACTGGGCTTCTTTCCTTCAGACAGTCATCTTAGGTCTGTAATTTTTGTGTTTAAGTACAATTATTCGATGGATAGTTGTTTTGTTCTTCATTAGGATAGGACCTTGTTTATGTTTCTTCACCATTTTTCCCCCAGTGTCCAGAAGGTGGAATGAATAATTTTTGTGAGCCCTTTACTGTGAAGGACCAAGAAATTCAAGTGGATCTGAAGATCAGAAGGGAAGAAGTGATCTGGAGTACTTTTCTGGCAATCCCATAATCTTATCACTGAATTTTCTTTTATAATGGGATTAGATTCATTTTAATGGAAATAAAACTAACTGGGATTGATGAGTTCACACAAAAATAGAGTGTGGTTTTAATTGTCTATTTTATATACTAAACTTCCAGAGGGCCCTATTTCTTTTCTTGCTATAGAAGTAAAAGAAAAGGGTAGCATGTAGCCTTGCAAATAAACTATAAGTAATAACTTCTTTCAGTAATTATGTGTTGAATAAGTGAATGGAAATATTTTAGAAAATGGTGTGAATAGTTCACAACCTCATAAATATTTTTGGATAATGAGTGTGAGAATGATCCTAGAAAGAATTATATTGTTAGTGAATTTCTTTTTGTCTCTGAAGATCATACTGAAACTTTTAATCTGGCATCTCCTTCAAAGTTTTTAATTCATATTCACTGATTATCTTATTTTACTCCAGGTTACTTTATTTACTCAGATGAAATTACAATTGCTATTACCTTTCATTTGGCTATTTAAGAAAGTACACTTAAGAGAGATGTTATTTCTCTTCTGGGCTTAATCTTTGCATTCTTTATTCTTCTTTAAATTTCAATCAAATGTGGCTGACACCTCTATTGTAGACTTGAAATTGGCATTTAGACTTGTAATTTAGCATCAAAGCATGGAACAAAAAGAGATTACATGAAATAATAGGGTCTTAAAAACAATCAAACAAATGATATCTAAATATTTATAAAGACTGTATATTATGATTTCATGAAATTACTTTGGAACTGTATATGAAGAAGTTCATAACTTTATTATATTCTCACTCTCTATAAATGTGCTTTTTAACTTGACAAACTTCTTCCTGGAAAAACCTACCTTTTATTTTGGTACTGTGGTTAAACCAATTGTTGTTTTATTTAAGAGTAACATCTTATTTTTTACATGTTTAATGATAGGCCCAAATTCTTGATTACAACTTTTTCTTTAAATATTTATTTTTTAGTTGTAGTTGGATACAATATCTTTAATTAAATAATTTATTTTTATGTGGTGCTGAGGATTGAACCCAGGGCCTTGTGTGTGCTAATTGAACGCTCTACCACTGAGCCACAACCCTAGCCCCTTGATTACAACTTTTTGAAAATGAGTGAGTAGAGAATTATTTTTTTTGTGTCTTCCCAAAATATCCAGCATACTTTGTCCAAGGAAGTTCTAAATAAATATAATTGGAATTAGTTGAAGTACAGAAGGATTACCTAAAAAGGTGAGTATTAAGCAAAAATTAGTTTTTCTTATCTGATTTCTCTCAATTTCATTATACCATGCTTTCTATAAATAGAAATATTTACTATAATTTACAATTTGTACACATTTGAATTGTGTGGAGCACTGACCATTACTGACTTTTGTCTTGTTTTATTCTTTGCAAGCAGTAACCTTACATGGAATGCATGTAGCAAGTGTGTCCTATTTATGAATTCTGACGTACATCAACAATTGGTATTTCATATACCAATTTTCTAAATATTGATAGGTTACCATTCATTCAACCTGAAAAGAATGTTTTTATGCATATGATTCTGTTAAGGTGCTTTGCTAGTTTTTGATTAAGAGTTCTTAACTGAGGATCTCTCTCTATACCTGAGTATGCTTTAGGATATCTGGAAAGTGTTTGCAGTTTTATATGAAATATTGTTTATATATGAATTTTTCAAGGGAAGTTTTCCTGGATTAGATCAGATCATAAATGAGATGACTACAAGACTCATTGAATTATATATGCAAAAGTGGTGAATTTTACTGTGTAAATTCTGCCTCAGTAGAGCTGAGCTGAATCTCCCTCTAAAATCTCTGAGTGAGGATTCTTAATGAAAGGCACTGAAAAATATTAGCAGTAGAAATCAAGAGACTTGGAGGTATGTTCTACATAGAAAGTTTTCCTTTCAGTTCTGCTCTTCCTTCTGAAATGAAAGCACAATAGTTCCTATTTTTATGTGTGAGTTTCTATAATCCCCATGGAAATGGAATCAGAAGATGGAGTGGAATGATAAAATACCAGAAAAATATTTGATAATTGTGTGTTATTAACCTACAAGGCTGAAAATCCTGATTTTTTTTTCAGTCCCATCTTCCTTCTACCCTTGTCCCTGTTTTGGTTTTTATGACTTAGGGCAGAAGAATAAAACCATGGTTTAAATTCCAGTTGCACTTTTATACTAGCTGTGGGACATTTAGCACATCATCATTTTGATTTAGTTTCCTTAATTCAATACCAACATTATCAAACACTTTCTATGACATTTCATGTAAACTTTACCTGATTGTTAAGCCACTTAGTCCTCAGTACAATCATATAATGAAATTTCAACTGTTTCGCCCATTTTACAGATGAGAACTGAGGAACAAACTTGATGTTTTCAGGCTCTGTCACAAATTGATGAGGCTACTTTTACCAATGCAGTGAAATCCTGATAATCAGAAGTGTTTATATAGGGCTGGGGTTGTGGCTTAGTGGTAGAGCACTTGCCTAGCATGTGTGAAGCACCGGAGTTCAATTCTCAGCACCATATAAAAATAAATGAATAAAATAAAGGTTCATTAATATCTAAAAAATTTTTTTTAAAAAGAAGTGATTATATGGCATTTATTATATTTTATTTATGGTAACATTCAGTTTACTTAGTTTTAGTATGCTAATGGAAACTATCATTTCTCTTGTTAAGTATTTTGAAGCTGAGCTAGAACCTCAAATTCTATAATCTGAAAGTCCAGACTTTTGGACTTTTACATTGATAATTCAAGTTCTTTTTGTCACCATTAGATGAAGAAAGAAGTAATTTTGCTGTTCAAGGACAAAGACTAGTAGAGCTGTGCACCTCTTTGCATTGCTGATTGCTGTTGACTTTATATAGAGACACAGAATCTTTATCAGGATGTAAAGTAATAAATAGCACATATCTCATGGTAGCTTCAGAAAGGTAATTTTATTACCCATTGTTACATACTTACAGTAAGAGGGAAGAATTGTTATTTAAAACCATAAGAGCCTTTCCAGGAAGGTTATTCTTCCTGAGGAACACCATATATTATTTGTGTTACCGCAGAATACATAGTCTTCTGTTCACCCAAGTGGCTTCTTTCTATTTGCAGGGGAAAAGTTGGAACTGAATTTGGAAGTAGAGCTAGTACACTTGGAATTTTCTGTAAAATAGAGCAAGGAGGATTTGGAATTCCTGGAAGGCATGCTTGAAATATATGAGGAGGAGGAGAAATGAGAAAAACCAGGCAATAAAGCAAGTGGTTTGTGCCTACAAACTATCTACTTTTGGATATCTCTAAGGCACTCCAGACCCAACGCTGCCTACTCTGACCTTTTGAATGACACTCAGTTCCAACCTAGCTCTCCTCCATGCTCCCTATCCCAGTGAATGACACCATCTTCCATTTCCACAAACTAGAAATCTGCAAGTTGTCTTTGACATCTCCTTTCCCATCACTGTATGCAAATCCTATTGATTTTGTCTTATAAATATTTTTGTCTGCTTTTCTTTTTTGTGGTACTGGAAATTGAACCCATGGCCTCACACATGGTGGACAAGCACTCTACCACTGAGTTAGATCTGTAGTCCTTTTTTTCTTTTTAAAGTGTATTTAGAGACAAGTTCTCACTAAGTTTCTCAGGCCATCCTTGAACTTATTATCTTTCTGCTTTTTTAGCCTCCTGATTAGCTGGGATTACAGGTGTGTGCCACCACACCTGGTTCTTACTTTTCTTAATTTCTATCTAATAATACCTCAGTTGAAACTAACTCAAACTCAACTTTCTCATAGATGTTTTCAATTCATTGTTGTCTTCTCTGCTTTGTTTTTCTAACTGCAGTTAGGAGACTGATATGCTTAGTTTTTTTAAAAAAAATCTATATCACTGCCTTTAGGATAAAGTTCTAAGTTTTTATCTTAACCTCTAATGTTCTGCATGCTGTATCTCTGACCACTCCTCTATCTTTGAGGCAGGACCACCACTTCATATTTAAACCCTAGACTAAAGCTTGTTTCTTTTGTTTGTTTTTGGCTGCCTAACTGAAAGACCCTACTCATGCTTGGACGTCCAGACATTCTTTTGTTGCCCCAGGTTTCCTTGAGTACCCTAACATTAGTCAACCCCATCAAGTTGTTTTGAACCCAAGTAATTCTTTTGTTTTAAGGAACAAATACAAGACAAACTCAGGTTAACAAACACATTAGATAATCCCATTATGGGAAAAAGAAATTTAAATTGTACACTTTCAACTAAGTCAGAGAAACAGAACAATCAAGGAAGACTTTCCAATGAAAACAATATAAAAACCCTAGACAGAAAGCCTCCAATGGTATGCTCTTTGGGATCCCTACCATGCTGTGGGATCTTTCCTTGTTTTCTTCCAATAAATATGCTACTTTTTAAATAAATATACTACTGAATTCTCACTTTCCATCATCTGTGTACTTTATTCTTCAGGTGCATGAGACAAGAACCTTCCAGTGCTCACATGATCTCATGTTACATATTCATTCTCTTCTTGCCCTAGTGACAATGGCTTAGTTTTCTTTTAGCTCCTCCAGTGTCCCATGCCTCTTTCAACTTTGAGACATTTGTGTGCCCAGTTAACTGCTTGGATATCTCTTTCTCCCATTTTTATGTAGTTAGTTTATTCTCTTTTTCAGTAATCTGCTCAAATAGCATTTTCTTAGAGAAGCTTATTCTGGCTTCAATATAGGTTTTATTTTCCTGTTACTTGTTTTCATGGCATCCTATTTTTTTTGTCATAGCACTTATAATAGTTTCTAATTATGTATTTATTTATTTATATGATGATTTTATTTATGTCTGCTTCTTCCATTAGACTTAAAACTACGTTTACTCCCAGTTTTTAATTCCTAGTGCAATGCTAACATAACAGTAATTCAAATACTGAATGCATGCAAGAATTGATGTTACAGGAAGCCATCTTATTTACACATTGCTTGATGCTTAAAGGGTTGTCTGTTTCAAATTGTGTTTCAGTAAGTAGTGATGGACATACTCTATTCCATCTAGTCTTATCACATATTTACCATATGGCAGGTAAATTTAAGAGCTGAGAAAGTGGCAGCAGATACCAAGGACTTTGTTGTCTGTACACAGGTTTATTTGAGTATATAAGTTAGAAACATAATATTACATTATTATAATAAGTTTCTTTGTGGACAAAAATTCTCAGTAGTGTCCCTGATTGGTTCTGTGGTGATTATGAATTCCTCCTATCATTTTAAACCAACTTACATCCTTCTTGCCACCAGAGGACTCAGGGTAGCTGTATGAAATCCACGTCAACATCAGTAAGTGAAGGCATCTCATTTTCAGGTCAAAGAAACATTGTTGAGCTTTAGCATAATGTAGCCCTTTAATCCAGTGATATTAATGTAATGTTGTTAAATAGTTAAAATCATTGAGGCTTTAGATCTAAAATTTTTTTGCTAAGCATTTTAAGTGTTATTTTTAGGAATATATTTTTTGGTTATTTACTTTTAAAATTCTTTGCCACTTTTTACTGATGAGAATTTTTGATTGAAGATTATTCAAATAATAGAGGTTGTATAATGTACTCTTTGCTCTTATAGATTATTTAGTTTCCATATTTCTATTTCCCCTCCTCTGCTTTTTTATCCTGCTTTACCCTTCTCTCTCTAGCCCATTTTTTTCTTTACCCTCACTCAAGATTCTATCTCTTATTTACATGCTTTCATGTTTAAATGAATCTATAACTATAGAAAGACAGAAATGTCAGCTTTCTATTTTGAGCAGGAAATTACCTTCTTAGAATGTTTATAAAAATGGATTACTTTTCTCAGGATATTCATTCATCAAGGCAGAATTTGGTCCTCCTGTACAAAATGGAATGGAAATAGAAACAGTCAAAATATACTAGGATAAACACAGCAATCAGAGATTGAGTGGGGAAGGGAAGTCTAATTTGGAGGAAAAATGTTGGCTGCTTGTGAGGCAAAGAAATAGAAATAGCAAATGTTCCTTTTAAATGCAGCAAGAGAGAAATGTTATCCAGGGATGTGCTAGGCTTTTAAAATTTTATCTAGGACTGCTTTGAATCAAGTCTGCACTCCTATAATTATGTGTGAGGTACTTACATATGTCAACATCACATCATTATTTCATGGGATTTTGATCATAAATGCTAGAGAACACTGGGTGCAGTGGCATGTGCCTGTAATACTCGGTATTTGGATGACTGAGGAGTACAAGTTTGACGTCAGCTTGGGCAACTTAGCAAGACACTGTCTTAAAATAAAAAGTAGAAAAAAGGGCTGAGAATGTAACTTAGTGGCAGAGTGCTCCTGATTGAATTCTCTGTACCACACACTCATGCATACACACAACAACAACAACACGATGACAAAAAAGCCCATAAACAAAAACTGGGACTGTAATTCAGATGTTCTGATCCTAATGTAATTACCCCCATAATTATTTTATGTCACTGCTTATAAAAACTGTAATTGATTTGTGGTCCTTAGAGATTTACCTCTTAATCACCTGTCCTGCCTTACCTCTTGAGTTTGCTGTATGGAATATAGTCATTGGCACCATTCTAGTCTTGTCTCCAGCACTGGCAACCTCATTGTCAATAGCAGTATCTCTTAAAGAATGACAACACAGTTACATTATGCAATTTAACTAGGGAATTGTCATTTTCACTGAGGGAGAAGTTGTTTATTTGAAAAATAGGTTACATTTAAATATTTATCCTAAAAATATTCTAGGACTTTCTTAATTGATACTGTAACTTTTCCCCCCACATATATTAAGCAAAAATTTTGGTTCTGTTTTCCTAGTATATATAGAAGATAGCATTTGTCTTACTTTAAACATTTCTGAGATGAAAAGATATTTTTGAGGTAGTGATGTGACTTACCTGATACATCTAAAAATCTATTAATGCAGATGTATTGAAAATTAACTTTGCTTGATGCTACTAACCATCAAAGCCATTTAACTATTAGGCACAGATGTGCTATTATCCAATATTTTAGTCATTATCAAGTGTTATGAAAATGAAAAAAATGTCTTTATTGTATTCTTTGGTGTAGTGAACCCTTGAGTTCAATCTGGGTACCCCCCACACCAAAAAAAGAATCCCATGTGATTAATTCGAATACCCCCAAAGCATTGAGAACCACTGGTTTATTGAGTAGTAATCCTTTTCCTTTTATAGACCTCTTCCCATTAAACACTTAAAACCTTTTCTCCATCCTTATTCTTTATTAACAAATAAAATAACTGAAGAGACAAATACTGTCACATTAATAACAATACCCTTTCTTCACATGCTGCCAGAAATAAAGATTTTGAAAGATTTTCAGAAAGGAAATTGAGATATGAATACTTGAAACTTGAATGTTTCCAGGTATTTTTATTCATTTTATTGCTTTAATTCAGACATTGCACCAAAGATTGATCATGATAATGACCTTCTAGTGACAAAGCACTTATGTATTTTTTTTCAATCCTTAAAACTAGTTAGAAGGAAATTTGGATTGTGCTGTCCTATTCTGTCATTTTACATATGAAGAAAATGGTGCTTAGTTAGGTTTTACGAATTGATCCAGATCACAATCCTAATTGCTGGCAGAGCTGGTATAGGACCCACCTATTCTGACTCCCATGCCATTGATTTTTGTGGGGACCTGTTGGATCACATTTGAAAAGTGACAAGGTAGTGATACCATAAATTGAATGTGAGAGGTATCACATTCTGTGCATGAAAAATACATAAAGGTGTATGGAATTATTTATTTGAAGAACAATTCATTTTATAGCCAATACATCATCTTTGTGTTGTTATTCTTAACAGTCTCACCATTTCCCTAGTTCTGTTTCTATTTATTGTTATGTTGTGGGGAAAACGCTGAAAAACATTTCTGTATTGAGTAAACTTTTGTGCAGACTGTACTTTTCAAAAGAATTGGATCCCTGCTGTTTGAGGTTGAATTTGGTAACACTATTTGAGGTTTCAAGGAACAGTACATTTAATTAGCATTCCCTGTAATAACACTGATCAGTGTGAATTCTGTTGATTAAATATGGACAGTAGTATTACTGTACCTGAGCAGAATCCACCCATTTGCTGTTATGCTCACTGGACTTTTCTTTCTTGTTCAGTTTTATTTTTGGTACCAGGAATTGAAGCCAGAGTTGCTTAACCAATAAGCCACATTCCCAGCCCCTTTTTATTTTTATTTTTTATTTTGAGGCAGAGTCTCACTAAGTTGCTTATTTTTAGACAGGGTCTTGCTGAGTTGCTAAGGCTGGCTTTGAATTTGCCTCAGCCTCCTGAGTCACTGGGATTACAGGCCTGTGCCACTGTGCCTGGCCATCAGTTTTGATTTAGAAAACAAAAGAAGTACTTTCTCTTTATTTTTTTGGATTATGTTTAGTTGATAGACATGGTCAAAATATCCAGTGGAACTGGTATAAGAATGTGGTCTTTTGCCTCCCTCATTCTGTAATAACTCAATTGAGGACTTCTTCAAATTTGAATGTAGGCTATTTTCCACAACATACTATGGTGATAAAATCTAGATGGAGGGCCAAGAAACACAAATATTAATTCAAGCAGATCTGTTGAAATTCTTGTATTTGGACCATATCTGGAAAGTGACAAGACAAGAGTAATACCATAAATTGAATGGGAGAGAGATCACATTCTGTGCATGAAAAATAGTAATCCTAGAGAACAGAGTCTGTGGAGCTGATAATTTGATTTTTAATCAAGAGTAATGCTTTGTCTATAGCAAAACTAAGCAAGAAACAACTGAATCAATTCCAGAGATTTTTGAATCAAGAAAATGAAAGGCGCATAGAATGCATTAGGATTAGATTTGTTACAAAGGCAGTAAGGACATAAACACAAAAGCAGTGATTTTTTTTAACCCAGAGTATTACAAAAACATTCACTTATTAATTTAATTTTCATTGAGGTTTTGCAGAGAAAACTAAAAAAAGTGACAGGAGTTTTCAGGTGTGGTTACAATGAATAGGATTGCACTGTTAGCTCCTGTGGGGGATAATAATCAATACACAAACTTATTTTTCTGGTAGAATGATGGAAATTATATTTTAAAAAACTGAATAAAAAGTCCCACAATTTTAATTGAATAGCTGACTTTGTAAAAATAGAACAAAATATAAAAGTACACCATCCAAAAGAAGACTTCCTTCCCCTGCATAAGGAAATGAAATCAGAGATCTAATTAACTTTGGAAACTTGGACTGCTATGAGAGCAAATGCTAGCATGAGGTGGTCTTGGAGATTATTTTCTTTCTGTCATGGAACTCTGTGGAGACCAAACCTAAGGCTATCATAAAGGGGCTAAGTCTGGACTTTCAAAGTTTCAACACTCTTTAGAGTAAAGTAGCCCAGGAAAAAGATTTCATTTGGCTGGCATATTTGAACAACGAAATCCTTCAGATACTGTGACTGTGGTTTTGAAGAGGGAAGAGCTTTCTTGAGAATTTGCAACTACAGGCTTCAGGCCTGACCACATTTGGATCTGGAGTTTAAATAATTGCTTAGTAGGAGACATTTAAATAAAGATATGATTTAAAAATAATTGTTTGGAGACTCCTCTATGTTACCTAGCCAAAGCATGTGCAGATAGTTCCTAAAAAAATTCCCACAGACCGAGTTAAACCAAATAGTGCAAAAACATAACATCACAAGGAAATTAATAAAAATAACAGATTTGGATTTTTAGATACTTCACATTTTGGGATTACTAATGAAATAATAATAATATGGAAAGGGAAAAGTGAATAATAAATGAGATATTATCAAATATGGCACACAGATTTAAAAACAAACATGTAGAAATTAAATGAAATTAATAAACTTAAAAGTCAGATATATTAGACCCAGATGAAGAGAGACTGAAGAACTGGAAGATTGATTTAGGGAATTTATGCAGAGTTTAAACATGGAGGAACAGAAGAAAAATAAGAAAGATTGAGACACATGGAAAATTAAATAAGAAACACTAACATATAGCTAGTCAGAGTAGTAGGTTAACAGAATAGAATGAAGAAGAGGCAATAGTCAAAGAAATAATACCCTAGAATTTTCCAGGACTAAAGAAAATATAAAAAGGCTTAAACTAAGAAAACTCAAGTGTATCTCACTTATAATAAATGGAAAGAAATTCACAAGGCAACATCCCATGGTAAAACTCTAAAATAATAAAAACAAAGATAAAATATTAAAAGTAGCCTAAGTGAAAAATGACTAAGAATACAAAGGAATAATATTTAGAAACTTAATATGTTTCAAGTACGGGGAGAAGAATTTCTTTAGAATCAAGTACTCAGCTGATCTATATTTCAAGAATGAGAATTAACTACATAAAAAGCTGAGAATGCTTACCATTAGCAGACATTCAACAAAGGCACTTATAAGTGAAAAATAGAAAAAGGAAAATGATCCCAGTTAACATAATTCAGATTTAAAACAATGGTGAATAAATCTATGCAATTACATAAGTATGAAACTTTAATTACATCTTTAGAGAAACTACATGATATCATTAAAATAGTGAACAAATTAGTACATAAGCCAGCCTCCTGGCTCATCAGGTCTAAACTCATTGTATAGTTTTGGAGGAGTATAAATAATAATACTACTAGCATATATAAATTTAGTATTTGTGATATGCCAACCATGTTCTGTTACATGTATATTAACCTACATTAGGGGCCACAATAACCTTATGATATTAGTAATATAATTACTAATCACATAATAGTACTGTGGTTACTAATGTAACTACTAATTACATGATAGTGTTGTAATTAGTAATTAGTGTTGTTGTATACATTTTACAGATGAGAAAACGAAGAGCAACACACATGAGACCAGATTTGAATTTAGATGATCTGGTTCGAATCCATGATCCTCATCACTAGACTGTACTGCTGGCAATTGCTTTTATACATTTATTCATGGTAATGTTTAATAGTATTCACTCTAAAGAAAATAGTGTGTAACTGTGTATTAGAGGTGAAAAATGGAATAAGGGAAGAAAAACTGTTTGCAATTCTAAAGAAGCATAGAGGTATTAGGACAAGTGAAAAGTACAAAATAAGATGAAAAAGGTTGAATTTCTCTAATCTGAAAATCTAAAATCTGAAAAGCTCCAAAATTTGAACTGACAATATGGCACATCATTAAACTTAGTTTCATGCTTAAAGTTATATTAAACATTGTACAAAATTACCTTAGCACTATGTGTAACATTTGTATAAAATATAAATGACATCCATGTTTACATTTGGATTCCAAAAATCTGGAAATAAAAAAGAATATCCAACATCTGAAACACTTCTGGTCCCAAGCATTTTAAATAAGAGATATTCAACCTGTTGTCAGATAACATAGACTTGAAGGCAAATGTACTGTTGGTCATAAAGAATGTCACTATATAATAAGTCAGATAAAATAGGTCAATATGTATAATTCCATAGTATTTAATAAGGTGAAAATATTCTTTCTAATGCTATCACTTAATTCTATTAATTTCCCATTATGCATTACTGTAGCTGAATCCAATAAATTTACATGTATTTTCATTTTTATTTAGTTCAAAATATATTTCAGTTTCTCTTCAAAACTTCTTTGTTTGGGCTATGGATTATTTATTTCATTTTAAATATTTGGGGATGTTCCTGATATTTTTCTGTTTTTGACTGCTAGTTTAATTTCTTTAAGGTCACAAACCATACTTTGTATGATGTCATCTTTTAAATATATTGAGAAAATTTGTGGCCCAAAGTATGGTCTGTCCTAGTAAATATTCCATGAACACTTGCACATAAGATACATTCTGCTGTTGTTGGGAAGACTTTTCTTTGTCAAGTGGATCAAACTGATTGATAGTGTTTTTCAAATCTGTTATAACCTAATTGCTTTTCTGTATAGTATTTATTCTGTCAGTTTCTTAGTGAGGAATATTAAAGTCACCACTTAACAGTTGTGGATTTGTCTATTCCTTCTTTTATTTCCATAAGTTTTTGTTTCACTTATTTTGAAGCTCTGTTGTTAGTCACATGTATATTTAGAATTTTTAGTCTTCTTGAGGAATATTTTCTTTATCTTTAATTATGTACCTCTGATATTTACCTCTGATGTTATTCCTTATTATGATGTCTACTTTTTCTGATATTAATATAGCTATTTTAGCTTTGTTTGAATTCATGTTTGAATAATAATATTTAATAATAATTTAATAATAATCTTTCTCTGTCTTTATTTTTATTTATTTATTAAAGAGAGAGAGAGAGAGTGAGAGAATTTTTTTAATATTTATTTTTTTTAGTTTTCGGCGGACATAACATCTTTGTTTGTATGTGGTGCTCAGGATCGACCTGGGCCACACGAATGCCAGGCGAGTGCGCTACTGCTTGAGCCACATCCCCAGCCCCTCTATGTCTTTATTTTAACCTGTTTTTATTTTTGGATGAGTTTTTTACATAGCATATATTCGAGTCTTGCTGTTTAATCAAATTTGACAATCTTTATTTTAGTTCAGATGTTTATATAATGGACATTTATGATGTTTGGAGTAAAATATAATGTTTTGCTATAAATTTTATATTTGAATTTTTGTATATTAGTATAATACACAAAATTTTATATAAAATAATATAATAGTGAAATTTTATTTCTTTTTTCCCTGTGTTTTTTCTTAGCCTTTGGATATTATTTATGATTCTATTTTATCTCCAATATTGGTTCTTAACCTACACTTTTTTCTTTAAAATATTTTAATAATTGCTATATAGTTTATTCTATATATCTTATTTACAGAGTCTACCTTCATATTAATATATTATTTCTTATGTAGGATAAATACTGTACAACTTTATTTTCTGATTCCTTTCTCTCATTTTCATGTTATTTTTGTACTATTGTAGTATTTCATTTTTCTACATATCACAAACACGCAATATGTTTCTGTTGTTTTAATTGTCAGTTTTCTTCTAGAATATTTGAAAGTTAAAATTAATGTAATATTTTATGTCATTATTTCCATTCCCACCACTTTTCAGTTGTGTGTGTGTGTGTGTGTGTGTGTGTACTCAAATTTCTGTCTGGCATATTCTTTCCGCCTGAAGAATTCTTTAATATTTCTTTTAGTATAGGCATACTGACAAAAAATTGTTTTGGTTTATGTGAGACAAATAGTTTTTCTTATTTATTCTTGAAAGGTAATTTCACTGGCTATAAAGTTCTGTTTCTTCTCTTAGTCCTTTAAAGATGGCAGTTCATTATAGTTTGACTTACAGAGTATTTTTTTTTTTAGATCTACTCTAGGGGCTCCCCAGCTCAATAGTAGAGCACTTGTCTAGCACTGGGTTCAATCATTGGCACCACATAAAAATAAATAGATAAAATAAAGGTATTGTGTCCATCTGCAACTAAAAAAATTATTTTAAAAAGTCTACTATAATTCTTATCTTTCTTTGGGTCTATGTAATATTTCTTTTTTGTCTGATAGACTTCATTATTTTTTATTTTTTGGTTGTCAGCTATTTGAACCTAATATATCTAGGTATGATTATGTGTATGTATGCATGCCCATGCACATGTGTGTTTTCTTTTGTTTTAGAATACATTCTAATTGGATTATCTAAAATTTTTGATCAGTGGTATGGTATTTTTCATTAAATTTATTGTCCTTACATGTCTTGGATGCTCTATTTTGACTTTTTATTTTATTAGTTTGTGTACTTTTATTGACTTTTCTTTAAGTTCACCAATTCTCTTTGGCTTTGTCAAGTCTACTGAATGTCAAAGACATTCTTAATTTTTGCTACTGTGGTTTTCCAATTTAGCGAGACTCTATATGAAAAAAATGGAAAAAATTGGCTTGGGATATAGCTCTGGTAGAATACTCACCTAGCATGCATGAGGCCCTAGGTTCAGTCCTTAGTGCCACAAAAAGAAAAAAAAGGAAGAAAGCAAGGAAGGAAGGTAGGAAGGACAGATAAATTTAGCTGAATTCTTACTGCTGTATGAGAGTATGTGTTAGGTAAGTAAATGCTTGCAGCTGGTCTCTCCTTATAGATTCCTGTCTTTCTTTATATTTGGGGTTAGAGTTTGTTGCCTTGGTACCTCAGGTCTCTAATATTAGAGTTCAGGAAAAGTTGGGGGGGGGCTTTCAGATAGTTCAACATTTTCTAAGATACTTTTATTAAGAGTGGGAATGATGATCTTTCCAACTTTGTCCATCAATAGAAGTTGGCAATATGCATCCATTGTGTTTCTTTTTGTAGTGCTGGGGATCAAACCCTAAGCCTCCCACATGCTAAGCAAGAGCTACATCTCCAGGTCATCCATTCTATTTTAATGAGAAAATATGAAAATTTGAAATACGTATTCCTAGAATATATTCACAAATAACCAAGTTCTTGGATTCATTTTCACTCAAGCAGAACTCCTATTGCAACAATTTTTATATTCCTTTATCTGATTTTGCACCATTAGTGAAAGATGGAACAGCAAAAATAGTAACTAAAGCATATATGGTGTGTTCTGTGTACCAAACATCATGTTAAGCACATTTCACATATTAACTCATTTAATCCTCACAAGTTTTATGATATTTGTAAAGAAAATTCGACATTATGAGGTTAATCATTTGTCAGAGATAACTTCTGAATAGTAGATTTAGAGTTGGAACCCAAGTGTTTTCAAGCACTAAACTTTATTGCTTCTTAAATAAAATTATACAGGGATGATGAATCAGGGAAATTAGCATTCTGAAGAGCATGTATTCCTGCTTTTTCATTTTACAAATAAGGAATCTTAAGAAGATGAGTTAAATTATTTATCTAGGGCTAACCACACAGTTTGTGACTGATTCAATATAGAACTAAGATTCTCCATTTCTCATCTTATTTTTATTTAATAATAACATCTGATTATGGAGGCAAGTATACTTTCAGTGATCTAAGCCTAGAGATTGATTTTTAAATTATTTTTCATTTGGATTATCATTTATTTATAGGTCTAGCTAGAATGATGGAGATGTGGGTAATTTTCAGATCACCATTTAATTATATCACATCCATTTATATATGCCCAAGAACAGAACACATCAAAAGTTAAAATATCCATCTTTGTTCAGGCAGGGAAAAAATTAAATACTTATAGCTGGAAGTTTTCTATCAAAAGACTCTTTCCTTCCATTGTTTATTCATCAGTATATTTGATTGTAGAAGACATTGATTTCACTCAGGCTTCATCAATGCTAACTGATTTATTTTGTTAGTTCTCTGAAAGACTGCATCTGAAACATATAGTTCATTCATTATCACAACTCTATTCTGAGCTCTTACCTTCTATTTAATACAATTCTTATGGAAATTTGTATATTCTTTAAGGACAGAGTCTCTATCTTATATCTTTTTTCTTTGCCTTTATATGATGGTTACCTACATATAGAAGATTGTAGTAGGCCAAGAGTCAGAAAACTTCTGTGACTTACAAGCAATTTGGCCTCTAGGAAATGTTTTATTGATTTTTGAGTGTCTATTTTCACTCCTACACTGAATATTATATAAGGGTTACATTTGATTATTCATTAATCTCTGAGAATTTTTTGAACTCCTATTACCCCCAGGCCCAATGATGGGCACTGGGGCCACAAATATGAAGAGGAGAACATAGTTGCTACTTCCTAATGAGTGCATAGTTTAGTATGGTGACTGATGTGTTAATAATTATGACATATGGTGAAATATATAAATGTTTAATATAGGAAGGCATATCTGAAAAATTACAGCTATTAATAAATGGTGGATTTAAATTATGAATAAGTTTTCACTAAGAGTAGGTAAGGAGAAGACATTTCAGACAAAGTAAAAAGCACTTACACATTTTCTGTGTGCATGGAGAACTGCTCAAAGGGGAGGTTTCAAGATGGAATAGAGCAAGTTGTTTTCCTGGCTGCTCCGTGGCATGAATCTAAGAAAGTAGACAGGCAGCTTCTCAGCAAGGTGAGTTAAAGAGGAAAAAAACAGGGGGGGTACTTTACTGGCATTTAGTACTGGACACTCAAAGCAGACTGGGGACTGAGGAGATTGGATATGATAAAATAAGGAAGAAACTCCAGTACCACAGCAGTGGCCATGGCTGGAGGCACCAGCCAGACTGGTCCTTCTGCAAGCACAGTGGAGTGATAAGGGAATTAAAGGAACCCATATTTTTAGGAGGACTGAGGAATTTCTGAGTATGGAGAGTTTAGAGATCAAAGACACTGACTGACTAAACTGAAAGGCTCCATGCACAATAGCCTTGTATGGGAAAGAAACTGCATCTCTCCCGGTGGTCTGTGGAGGACAGAGGAAAGAAACATTTTGCAGCTATGGTGTGGGGTCTGACAACTGATGGAGTTGATTCCTGACAAACCTGAGTCTGGCCTGAAATACAGGCCTGCAAACCACCATTGCATAACATAAAGTGTGCCTAAGAGACCAGGAGAAAATCAAATGTCAAGAGAGGTTTTCACAGGGGACAATTGGTTGTGGAAACCCATCTGACTCTTGCCCTCCCTCTCCAATATGGCTGCTTGCAGACCAGCTGGGAGAGATGCTCCTGAAAGGGAATTTGAAAGTGTTGGGGTGGAGAGATTGAGTTTGGGGATTGGAAATGAGACCAGGAAATGCGGGGTCTGCAAGTGACCTAGTGGAATAAGAATTGGCTCCTCTACCATACAAGTGGAAACCAGGAGAGATATCTGGGGTGCATTTTTCCAGAATGGACTAGCAATTAATGAGCCCTAAAGGTGTGCTGATTTAAAATCTTCAGACCAGTTGGCATCCAGTGAAGATCCTGGCGCCTACCTAAGACAGGGGTTCTGCCTATGGGATTAGCTCTCTCACTCTAGCAACCCCACTCTGAGGGTGGAGCAAACATCATACTACAGATAACCCCACCTAACTGCTGAGAAGAGAAACTGAGAATCTTTTGAACTTGAACAGAAACAATTTTTTTAACTTTTCATTGCAATTCTTTTTTCTAATTTTTTCCCTCTGCTTAATTTTGACCTTAATGATTCATGGACATTTATACATATTCATATATACATTTTTCCTCATTTCTAGCATTTTTTAAATAAGTTACTTTTCATGGATCAGTTTTTTGAGAAGTAGGAAGTTTGATTATTATATTTAAGTTTTGTTTTTTATTCTTCTATTTTAAAAATTTTAAAATACTGTATATTTTTTCTATCACCTGTTTCCCTTGAATTTTTCTCTTTTCTTCTGCTAATAGCCAATCTCTATTGCTCTCTTCCACTCTTCATTTATTTTTAAAATTCTGTATTCATTTAATTTCTTTTAGTTGTAGTTGGACACAATACCTTTATTTATTTATTTATTTTTATGTGGTGCTAAGGACCAAACCCAGAACCCTGCACATGCTAGGCGAGCGCTCTACTGCTGAGCCACAACCCCAGCTCCTTTTCATTTAATTTTTACTTCTAGAAATGCACGTTTTCAGTGAAATTTATTCCTTTTATCTATCATAATCATCACATCCTACATCACTTCTCTTTTCTCCCTGTCCATCATTCAAAATTGTAAACCCTTCTGCAAACTTACTGTTTGTATTAAAGGTAATAACTGATCATAACATTTCTTTTTATTGTGACAACATTGTAGATGTTATAGCAGAAACTATTTGGTTTAATGCTTTATATTATTTGCATTGGTTATTGTTATTATTTGTCTCCCCCTAAGTGATGAGGTATTGGAAACCTTCAGGGAAACTATAATAATTTTACAGGGTAGAAATTCTACTACTACAGATCCATACTGATAGATGGGTAGACACAAAACAACATGAAAATGCAAGGAAACAAACCACCTCAAACAAACCAAGATATGTCAATAAAAAATCCACTGCCACCACAGTGAAAACCACATTAGAGAAGGAGTTTTGAATGTACATAGTTAAACTAATCTGTGAGGTAAAAGGTAATGTAAGGAGTTGTATCAGAGAGAAAATCCTGGAAGTGAAAGAGCACTTCAATAAAGAAAGAGATTCTGAAAAAAAAATTAAACAAATCTTTGAAATGAAGGAATCAATAAACCAAATTAAAAATTCAATGAAAGCATCACCAACAGACTAGACCTCTGGGAAGACAGAGTTTCAGGCAATGAAAATATACAATCTTAAAAATAAAGTTGACAGTGGAGAAAAGATTTTAAGAGACCAGGAAATATATGATAACCTGAAAAGACCAAATTTAAGATTTATTGGGATAGACAATAAATCTTTGCTCAGAGATACAAACCAAAGAAATGCCCAGTGTTTTCAATGAACTAAAATAGAAAATTTTTCAAACCTAATGATGAATGGAAAAATCAAATACAGGCTTACAGGACCCCAAATATACAAAATTACAACAGACTCACACCAAGGCACATTATTATGAAAATGTTTAACATTGGGAATAAGCATAGAATTACAAAGGTGGACAGAGAAAAATGACAAGTCACTTTTAGAGGGAAACAAGTTCAGAACTCAGTTGATTTCTTAACTCAGACCCTCAAAGCTAGAAGGTCTTAGACTAATACATATGAAGCTTTGAAAAAGAAAATGAATGCCAAACAAGAATACCCAACAAAATGAAGCTTCAAATTTTATGATGAAATTAAACCTTTCATGATAAGCAAAAGTTAAAACAATTTGCAACTAGAAAGCTTGCTCAACAAAACATACTCAATATTACAGGAAGAAGAAATGAAAAGAACACTGAAAACCAGCAAAGGGAGGACTACACTGGAAGAATAGTCAATCAAAGGAAAGACTAATTCAAAGTAACCTAACATTACATTTCAAAGCCCTCCCCAAAAGAAGAACAGACCAAAACCAAAAGCAGTAGAAGACAGGAAATAATTAAAATCGAGCTGAAATTAATGAAATTGAAACAAAAGAAACAATCCAAAAAAATGACAAAACAAAAAGTTGGTTCTTTGAAAAAATTAAATAAAATTGATAAGTCCTTAGCCAAGCTAATGAAGAGAAAGAGAGAAAACTCAAATTACTAAAATTCATAATGAAAAAGGAAATCACAATGAACAGTACCTAAATATATATGATAATCAGAAACTTTTGAAAATTATACTCTAATAAAATACAAAATCTTGATGATATCGACAAATTTCTAGAGACATATGACCTACCCACATTGAATCAGGAAGACATAGAAATTTAAACCAATCAATTTCAAGTAATTAAATTGAAAACACCATCAAAAGCCTACTTTGAAAGAATAGCCAAAAACTATATGGATTCTCAGCTGAGTTCTACCAGACCTTCAAAGAAGAGCTAAAACCAATTCTCTTCAAATTATTCCATGAACTTAAAGAGGAGGGAACCCTTCTAAACTCAGTTCTGTGAAGCTAGTATCACCCTGATACCAAATCCAGACAAAGACACATCAGTGAAAGAAAATGTCAGACCAATAACACTGATGAGCATAGATGCAAAAATTCTCAATAAAATTTTGGAAAATATCATACAAAAACACACTAAAAAGATAGTGCACCATGATCAATTGGGGTTTGTCACAGGGATGCAAGGTTGGATTAACATACCAAATCAATGAACTTAAAGACAAGAATTACATGGTTATCTCACTGTATGTTCAAAAAGCATTTGACAAAATACAGCATCTATTTGTGTTCAAAACACTAGAAAAACTGGGGATAATAGGAATCTACCTTAATATTGTAAAAAATATATATGCTAAACTGAAGGCTAACATCATTCTAAATAGAGAAAAAATGAAAGCATTTCCCCTAAAAACTGGAACAAGAGAAGGATGCCCTTTTCACCACTTTTATTCAACATTATCCTTGAAATTCTACTTAGAGACATTAGAAAGAAAAATGTATTGTCTCTTGAATCGATGAGAAGAGGAGAACAACTCAAATTGTCCCTATTTGCCAACAACATGATTCTATATTTAGAAGATCCCTAAAAAACTGCCACCAGAAATCTTCTAGAACTCATAAATGAATTGAACAAAGTAGCAGGATAATACCCATAACTCAATTCCATTCCTATACATCAGTGATGAATCAACTTAAAGAGAAATTAGGAAAACTATCCCATTCATAAGAGCCTCAAACAAAACAAAACAAAACAAAACCTTCAGAAGCAGTCAAAGTGGTGTATGATCTCTACATTGAAAACTACAGAACTCTAAAGACTGAAATTGAAGAAGACCTTAGAAGATGGAAAGATCTCCTATGTTCTTGGATAGATAGAATTAATATTTTCTAAATATTAAAATCATTATACAGATGTAATGCAATTCTTATTAAAATTCCAAGGATGATGTTCTTAGAAATAGAAAAGGCAGTCATGAAATTCATTTGGAAAAGTAAGAGACCCAGAAATAGCCAAAACAATCCTCAATGAGAAAAATGAAGCAAGAAGCATCATAGTACCAGACTGAATATTATACTTCAGAGCTAAAGTAACAAAAACAGCATGGTTTTGGCACCAAAACAGACATGCAGACCAATGGTACAGAATAGAAGACATAGAGACAAACCCACATAAACAGTTATCTCATACTAGACAAAAGTGCCATAAACATACATTGGAGAAAATACAGCCTCTTTAACAAATGGTGCTGGGAATACTGGAAATTCATACATAGCAAAATGCAAAATGAAATTAGATCCAGATCTCTTACCTTGCACAAAACTCAAAGTGAATCAAGGGCCTACACATTAGACCACAGACAATGCACTTACTAAAAAAAAAAGTTGGTCCAGATCTCCATCTTGTTGGCTTAGGAACTGAATTTCTCAACAAGATTCCTAAAGTGCAAGAAGTAAAATAAAAAAAATCAATAAATGGGATCAAATGAAAAATCTTTTTCACAGAAAAGGAAACAATAACATGAAGAATAGCCTACAGAATTGGTGAAAATCTTTGCTACCTGTACCTCAGAGCATTAATCTTCAGGATATATAAAGAAACTTAAAAAAACTTAACACCAAAAAACAAATAACCCAATCAATAATTAGGCTAAGGAACTGAACAGGCACTTCATAGAAGAAGAAATATGATTAATCCACAAGTATGTGAAAAAATGTCCCATATCCCTAGCCATTAGAGAAATGCAAATTAAAACAACCTACTTTATATACAAACAGAGATATGAAAAATTGTGGTATATATGTGTAATAAGAATTGTAATGCAAAAAAATATATGTATAAAGACATGAATTGGCGTGAACATACTTTATATACAAAATATGAAAAATTGTGCTCTGTATGTTTAATAAGATTATAGTGTATTCTGCTGTCCTGCATTTAAAAAAAAACTACACTGAGATCTCATCTCACTCCAGTCAGAATGGCAATTATCAAGAATATAAGTAACAATAAATGTTGGCGAGAATGTTGGTGAAAAGTTACACTCATACATTGCTGATGGGACTGCAGATTGGTGCAACCACTTTGGAAAGCAGTATGTAGATTCCTCAGAAAAGTTGGAATGGAACCACCATTTGACCCAGTTCTCCCACTCCTAAGCCATGTTTATAGCAGCTTAATTCACAGTAGCTAAGCCTGGGAACCAACCTAGTTGTCCTTCAACAGATAATTGGATAAAGAAATTGTGGTACATACACACAGGTATTATTACTCAGCCATAAAATAATGAAATTATGGCATTTTCTGGTAAATCGATGGAACTGGAGGTTATCATGCTAAGTAAAATAAGCCAAGCCCTAAAATCGAATGACCAAATGTTCTTTCTGATATGTGGAATGCTGACTCGCAATAGGTGGAGGGGAGACTCACTAGATTGGACAGTGGGGAGTGGGTGGAGTAGAGGGGGATGGTCATGGGAAACCAAATCAGACATAACTTTCCTATGTTTATATATGAATATATAGCAAGTAACTTTACATCATGTACAACCACAACAATGGGAAGTTATACTTCATGTATGCCTGCTATTTCAAATACATTCTACTGCCATGTATAACTAAAAAGAACAGTTTTTTTTAAAAAAAGAACCAGTCAAGGCCTACACACAAATGATTGTCATAATTTTAAAGAAAATACTTAAGAAGTGATTATGAAAATTATAATGAATTTGAAAACCTTCTCATTCTGTGATATGTCCTGTGGATATTTTAGAAAAATGCTAGTTTTAAATTCTCAAATGCAATATGAAGATAGAGTGACAAGCTAATACTGTACTTAATTATAAGTAATTGTGTCAAAGAAATCTTCTTTACCATGAACCATTAATTAGCATTTTTTAAATCAACTTGACAATAAAATCATCAAACATCTGTTTAACCTATGAGGTCACAACAGAACAGCAAACACAAAGTAATATTGTGGCATAGTCAAAACTTGTACAGTGCAGAAAGAACAACAAACTACAGATTTATTATGGTTATTCTTACCCTTATACCAAAGGCATTTTATAACTTTGCACTTGAAATAATTCCATTTCCTCTATTCTGATTTTCTCATGTGACTGAATTCCTGTTACTCCTACCTTCTTGTATAATGCCAGTTGGAATATTCTGGAAAAATTTCCATCCACAGGTTACAATATAAGATGGAGAATATCAGGTAAATTAGATAATGATGATACATAATACAGTGTATAAATAATACTGACAGTCTAGAATCCATTCATAAGGCAAAAGAGGATAATTCATATAATGGTAAAACCATAAAATAATTTGTCAGGGCAAGGGAAAAGAGAATGATTTCAAAAGGAAAGGCAGATATAGTAGAAAATATCCAAGGAGGAAATACAGCAATACTTAAGATAAAGTAACATTCTGAAATTATAGCTTTTTTCCCCCAAAAATAGAAATACGCTAGGCAATCGGATCATAAATGACTTGTGTTCATGTGTATGAATTGTTCATGCTTATCAGGCAAAGGATTTGATGCAGTATTTCCTTGTATTTATATTATTATGTATTCTCCCACTTTGTACTTAAGTGCTAAGGATACTTTGTGTTTAAGTCAGTTCTTCCAAATAACTATATGTTGCATAAAAATTGCTTTTTGAAATGTGTAATTATCACTAAATCTGAATTGTATCAAATGTAACATATTTTTTTATTGCCCAAGAAACCCCAAGGTACTATGCATTAAAAACAAAATTGTACTGTAACAAAAATTTAACCAAATTATTTAAAAATTTAAAACCCTGAGTTATCCATCACACTTGTTTCCTATGACCTATGTTAATTCTATTGTTGAATTCTCTGTTCAAAATACATCCTGTATCCATGTACTTCTTACCAATTTCACTGTTAAATTCATAGTTCAAACCATCACAGGGTCTTATGTGTTTCTCTATGATAGTTTCCTACCTGGTAGTTTGACTTACTTGTTTGCCCTCTCTAAAGTCTATTCACCCATTAACCAGAGTAATTGATTAAAAAGACAAATCAGATCATGTCTCTCCCCTGCTCATAATAGGGGAAAGGATGGATTTATTTCCCTTTATCCTTCAAATAAAATCTGAAAAGACTCTTTATGGTCAATTGTGACATTTTTATCCTTTGAATGTACCAAATTGTCTGTAGACTGAGGGCATTTTCTTTGTCTAACATACTTCCCCCTCTCCACAGACCTTAACAAAGCTCTCTTCTTTAGATCTCTGTTCAAATATCACCTGAACAAAGAGACCTTTCTTTGACTTCCATTTAAAAAAGAGTGTGTTAGGTCAGGGATCTCAGAAGCAGGGGTCATCAATTCTTGTGAAAGTTATTTATTGAAAGAGTAAAATCAGGAGATGAAAAATTAGAAAAAATATTAAAGAGCCAGGGCAGAAAAGTTAAACTGAGCTTGGAACTTACTTCTGACTGGTTGCAGGGGCAATCTAGAACATAAATCACATCATGGGCTTAGTTCCATCTTGAGAGTAGTTTTTTGATACCATAGTCAATCATTAGCATTCCCCTCATATTGTAATGGAATGCAGTCTCCTGGGTAAAGTAGCTTCCATTCAGTTAAGAAAATTTCTCTAGAGAAAAGGGCAGTGGTGGGCCTGTGAGTTACACCTAATGAAGGGGAATCTGTCTGGGGCATTAACACCATTCACTCTAAACAGCCTCCCCAATTATGTACCCTTTTTAACTTTCTATTAGGCATTTATTCTACCTGCCATTGTATTATCTACTTGTCTATCTACTATTTTCCTTTTAAGATTAAAATCAGAAAGGGGATTTTGTCTTGTTTATTGTTATATCCAGAAAAATATCTGATATATTTAAAGTATCAAATAAGTATAATCATGATTAACATTTATTAAGTGCTTGCAACATGCTGGGAAGGATTTTACATGAATTACTTCATCTACTTTTCATAACAGTTTTGTGTGAAAGATACCATGAAATCATCTCCATATTACAGATAATAAACTAAGACAAAAGCTAAGTAACTTGACACGAGTTTCACATTTAGGAAATTGTGGTTTAGAATTTAACTGTAGGCTGAGTCTTCTGCCTCTCCACAAATATTTGTGGAATGTTGAAGGAAAAAGTCAACTGAGTTATATTTATCAAACATTTTCTAGGTAGTTCTACATTTCTGTTATCCTGTTTCAGTAATGAAATGGAAAGTCAGTAAAATTTACCCTTTGGTGTTTTTCTGGGCCTGTGTCCTGAACAGAGACTTAGGTAGCAAAAGGCTGGCATTCTCCTCTCTCTCCCCATTGCTTGTGACCTTGACCTCTATATTAATTAGTTCTCCATCACTTAGTCATTATTGTATTATGCACTCTATATGACACAAACTTTATCAAATCTAGGTTCTATTCCAGGACTGACACTGTTATATTTGTGGACTAGGGCTATATTCTTAGTGTCTCTAAGACTTAGTGTCTTGAATTTCAAAGTGAAACACTTGGAGTAGATGAATAAACTTATTCATCTACTTGAGATATAGAAATGTTTGGTATCAGTTCTAAAGGAATATTGTATGAATGAATCAATATATAAGTAAATGAGTGAAGCAAATGTACAAGCATCACTCAGGATTCTAAGGAATTGTGTTGTGTTGCTTTAACTGTTTGGTCCAGGAAGCTAGAAAGCATAGAGAAATTTAGGTCTAGCCAGAAGCATATGGTATTTTACATTTTGCTCAATACATGCCATCTGTTTCAGTCTGTTTCAGTCCTATCATCTGGATGTCATCATTTCAGAAACCAGGAAAAGTGCTGTTTTTTTCCCAGACCCCCAGATTCCATATACATTTAAGCTTATTTAAATTCAGATGGAGATTAAAGATGCTGGGGTTAATCAGTTTAATCATCAATTAATATAGATATCAGTTACTTATAAACCATAATATATATTTGTAGACTACACACACACACACATACACACACACGTGCATGCACAAACATGCATATAAATATATTAACACACCTAGAGTTAAATTTCTCCTTGTATTAGTACATATGAATTGTTTTGAGATTCTGTCTGATGAGCTGGAATATCCCTTCAATAACAAGTAAAATCTGAGAAGTTTTTATATAATATTTGCTGTGTTGTTAATTGAAAGAGCATGCTTAGTCTTGGGAGTCAGTGACGTCTGGGTTAGGCATGTAACAATTCTGAGCTTCAGGTTACTTCTGTGTAAAAGGAGTAAATATTGTGAGGCTTATTCTTAACAGAATGCTTGATGAGACTATAGACATTCAGTAAATACAAGCTAATAATAATAATTAGACTATGTTCTATAATGTTAATAGGTTACTTCTGTATGGAAGTGTTCCTATACCTTGGCTATGTTGTATGATAAGGCTAAATGCTAATGTTCCAAATATTATAGTCTTTGCTTCAATTTATTTGCTTTGATTTTATTTTTCCTATCTTATTTTATTACTAATTATTTGGTTTTTTAATTTTTGCAAAATCTGACATTAAGTAATACTACCCAATAAAATAGAAAAAATTCAGAGCAATCTTTTTTTCATGATACTGAGGATTGAACCCAGGAGCCGCCTACCACTGAGCTACATCCCCATTACTTTTGAATTTTTATTTTGAGTTAGGCCTTGCTAAGTTGCACTTACTGACTTTGATCTTGAGATATTCCTGTCTCAGCCTCTGAGTCCCTGAGTCACTGACTCAGAACAATCTTTTAAAACATGTCTTAATAAAACAGATTTAGGATACCTCCAGGAAATAATGCCAAATGTTAATAAACAGGATGGCATCAAATGAAAAAGCTTCTGCATAACAAGGGAAACAATTAAATGTGAGTAGGAGCAATGTGCTGCTGAGAAGAAAGTGTATTCGCTTGATGTTGGGTGGTATATTCTATATATATCAATTAAGTCTAAATTATTAATTGTATTATTGAACTCTATGGTTTCTTTATTCAACTTTTGTTTAGAAGATCTGTCCAGTGGTGAGAGAGGTGTGTTAAAATCTCCCATGATTATTGTGTTGTGGTGTATTTGACTCTTGAACTTGAGAAGAGTTTGTTTGATGAACATAGCTGCACCATTGTTTGGGGCAAAATCGTCAAGTCTTGTTGGTGTATGGTTCCCTTGAGCAGTATGTAGTGTCCTTGTTTATCCCTTTTGATTAACTTTGGCTTGAAGTCTATTTTATTTGATACAAGTATGGACACCCCTGCCTGCTTCCGTGGTCCATATGAGTGATATGATTTTTCCCAACCTTTCACCTTCAGTCTGTGTATGTCTTTTCCTATCAGATGAGTCTCCTGTAGGCAGCATATTGTTGGATCTTTTTTTAATCCATTCTGCTAGCCTATGTCTTTTGATTGGTGCATTTAAGCCATTAACATTTAGGGTTACTATTGAGATATGGTTTGTATTTCCAGCCATATTTGTTTATGTATGTTGTTTAACATGATTTGTTTTTCCTCTATGCTTAGTTTTTCCTTTACTGTGCTACCTCCCGCTGTTGGTTTTCTTTGTTATTTTTCATTTCCTCTTCCTGAAATGTTCTGCCAAGGATGTTTTGAAGAGCTGGTTTTCCAGCTGCAAATTCTTTTAACTTTTGTTTATCGTGGAAGATTTTTATTTCATCTTCAATCCTGAAGTATAATTTCGCTGGATACATGATTCTTGGTTGGAACCCTTTTTCTTTCAGCCTTTGAAATATGTTGTTCCAGGATCTTCTAGTTTTCAGAGTCTGTGTTGAAAGATCAGCAGTTATCCTGATTGGTTTACCCTAAATGTAATCTGCTTCCTCTCTCTTGTGGCTTTTAAGATTCTCTCCTTATTCTGTATGTTGGGCACTTTCATTATTATATGTCTTGGTGTGGATCTCTTATGATTTTGTACATTTGGTGTCCTGTAGGCTTCTAGTATTTGGATTTCTTTTTCTTTCTTTAAGTCTGGGAAGTTTTCTACTATTATTTCATTGAATAGATTGCTCATTCCCTTGGTTTGGACCTCTATACCCTCTTGTATCCCAATAACTCTTAGGTTTGGTTTCTTGATGTTATCCCGTAATTCTTGGATGTTCTGCTCATGATTTCTTAACATTCTTGCTGAGCTGTCTATGTTCTTTTCAAGTTGAAAAACTTTGTCTTCGTCGTCTGAAGTTCTATCTTCTAAGTGTTCTACTCTGCTGGTAATACTCTCATTTGAGTTTTTAATTTGGTTTATTGTTTCCTGCATTTCCAGGATTTCTGTTTGTTTTTTATATTCTCTATCTCCCTATAGAGTTGATCTTTTGCTTCTTGGATTTGTTTATGTATTTCATTGTCAAAGTGATTTTTCATTGTCTGAATTTGCTGTATAATGTCTTCCTTGAAACTCTAGATCATCTGAAGCATGTATTTTCTGAACTCTTTGTCTGACATTCCATCAGCTGCAGATATTACCTCATCTAATGTTGAATTGACCTGTATTGTTTGTGGTCCTTTCTTTCCTTGTCTTTTCATACTGCTCATGATCCTTTCTAGTTTTGTGAAACTGTTGTGTTAATGTTTTTCCCCTTATATATTTGTATTGTTCTTGTATAGCTCCAAAATCCCTCTTTTGCAGAGAAAGACAATATTAACAGTTCCCAATATCAACAGCACATTATCTAAGCACAAATTTTCATTCTTAATACATTTATAGTTAGATTCTAAGTCTATAGATATTGATTTTAATTATTACTTAAGAATATATTCATTAGTTTCATAAAAGGCGTATCATATCTGGTGGCATATAGAAAACTTAATTTCAGACGAAGGATGTTATACTTAGAGGGAAAGGAGTGAGGGTATGAGGTTAAACTAACTTAGCACCTTTGGAGAATTCTAACCAATAGGCTGGTAATTTATGGAAGAATTTATAGATTCAACCTCCTATCTGTATTTAGATAGTTACCCTACGTATATATAGCAAAAGTTAGGAGATTGAAAGTGGGACAGAGAGAATACAAAAGAGAAAGAAGAAAAAAATAACAAGGAAGAAAAGAGAAATAAGAGAAGGAAAAGGAAAGTAAGATAGAAATAAAGAAAAAAATGGGGGGAAGGTGGGGTATATGCATTTCCTCTATATTATATTACTTGGTAATTCGATTGTTCATGCACAGTTCTTGGTTTCACATATGTTGAAGTTGTGGAAAAGAGAGAAGAAAAGAGAGAAAGAAAGAGAAAAAAAAGTCTCTCAGAACTCTGTTTTCCTTGCTTCCAGTAGGTGACATTGTCTATTCCTAACTTGAGTCTCTGTATTCAGGGTAGTGGGTATAACCAGTGTGAAAGAAAATGAGCTTCCACCTGTATCTTCCCTACTCTAGTCTCTGAGGTAGAAATCAGGTGCTTATACAGATGTTGTTTTGCTTTGATAGCTACAATCCCCAAAAGCTTGTGGGAAATATTTTGAGTTATCACAGCTAAGGGTGGGGGAGTTGGAAACCCGGTACTTGGATCAGCCATAGAACGGTGTTGGAAGCCACACCCCCTTTGATGGGCTTTAAGGGTTGATGGGCTTCCTCCAGACTAGCACACAGGGCGGGGCCAGACTTCCTCCTCTGGTCTGGCTTGGCGCCAGGCATCGTCCTCCTCCGGGCTGGCTTGGCATGCGGTGGGAGCCTTCCTCCTCCGGGGATGGCTTGGCATGCGGCCTCAATACATTTTTATAAATTTTTTTAGTTGTAGTTGAACACAATATCTTAAGAACTGAAATAATATATATTCTCAGGGAAGTACAAATCACGATGAGATATTACTTCAAACACACTAAAAATGGCTAAGTACTGGGCGTGTTGGGGAAAACCACCAGCCTTCCAGTTCTGAGTCCCACACAGGTCTCCCAAGGAAGAGAATGACTGGAGAGATGAAGGCTGACAGTCAGTAAATTTTTTTTTCCTGAAAATGGTAGATTACAGTCTACTGGAAAGAACAAGGAAGTTGCCTCTTCTTCAACCTCATTGCCTGCGGTGTTCGGGAAGCCGCTGGGTTCAGAACCAGGCCTACGCGAAATTCTCTCCTGCCCCTGGAAGGGAAAAGGGAGAGGAAATCTGAGGAGCCTCAGAACCGGTTCCAGCAACCAGGGAACAACCCAGTACCAACTCTCAACTGTGAGGCCTCACGTCTAATATGCACTAGGCACAAGAGCTAGGGGCCTGAATCATAATCTTAAACATCATGGTTAGTGTTTTTCTCAGAGGTTTTGTTCTTTTTTATTTTCCTCCTCCTCCTTCTCCTCCTCCTCCTCCTCCTCCTCCTCCTCCTTCTCCTCCTCCCTCACCCTTTATCCATTCATTTGTTAGCAGATAGGTTGTTTCTATATCTTGGCTATTGTGAATAATGCAATGAATATGGAAGTGCCGATATCTTTGCAGTCATGTTTTTCTTCAGATCACACAATTTGTTTGCCTTTTACTTCAGTACAATTTTGAATGAAGAGTTTTATTATGTTAGAAGCATTCTGTACTGGTGTTTTGTTTCTGTATCTTGGCTATTGTGAATAATGCTGTGGTGAACCTGGAATACAGATTATCTTTGCAGTCATGTTTCTCTTCAGATGGCACAAATTACTTTTATTTCAGTACAAATTTTGAATGAAGAGTTTTACTTTATTATATGTTAGAAGCATTCTGTATCAGTGTTGTATTGCTTCCCTAACAAATACTATACTTAATGGTTTAAAACTATGTGAATAGTTTTAAGTCTTATGCTTCTGTAGCTTAGAAGTATTGACACAGGTCTCACTGGGCTAACATCCAAGGTATCAGAAGGGCCATATTCCTTTCTGGTAGTTGTAGGGAAAAATATTTTGTCTTTTGGATCTTCTATCACTTATATTCCTTGACTTTTATTGCCTTTCTTCATCTTTAGGGGCAGAGAAGGAACATAAAATGGACATAGCAATCAGATGACACCAGAATAGGTTCTGAACAAATTATATAGGCTCCTGTAATTTACTTGGATTGAGTTCCTAGTTTGAGAGATCAATAAAATACAGTATACATAATACATGACCTTTAATAAAGTTTTTTATGGTATCTCATGTCAAGATGGATGAATTGGATTTGAGGACAGTTACGATTCTTAATTGGTAAATGGTTATCATAGTTATGTTCAAGCATTGGTACTATGAATGCCAGTATATGGTTTGTTGTTAATTGCTGTGCTGTCCCATAAGTAACCACTCATCACATGTAACTATATAAATTTAAATTTAACTTAATTAAAGCTTTTTATTCTCAGATGTATTAGCAACATTTCAAATGCTGTGAAGCTACAATGTCTTATGGCTGTTGTGTAGGACAGTACATGTATGGAACATCTCCATTAGAGATTTCCTCTAGACAGCACTACCAAAGACAGGCTTCCAGGAACATCAGGAAGAACTCTGTTCTACTCTGTCAAACATATTTTCTAGGATTTAGATAAGGATTACACAGATAAAGAGAATATGATTAAAATGACTAAATCAGATCTTTCTGAAAGATGACAGCATCTTTGAAATAGTAATAATGTTAGTAAGTTAATATATATTAATTGAAAATGTCATTTATCTCTAATAAATTTAATTAATCCCATAGTGAGTCAAAATGCATCTCACTATGTTAAGTGTTCTGTGAAATCCTGAAATAAGACAATATGTTATATTTTGTTTATTAGCCTAGAAAGATGGATTAAATCTAACAAGATAAAATTTAACAAAGATAAAAGGAAATCACTGCCTTTTCAGTTTCCATTTTATTTACGAAATGCAAGAATTAGTGAGATGTGGCCTATGGGTAGCATACAGATAAAGAGCTTGGGGGTTTTACTAGTTATATCTGCTGCTTTCAGTAATATAAACTCCTGCTACCCTCCCTGGCAAGAAACTATTGTGATTTTGTGATTTAGGCTAGCTCCATATATGTGTACTGCTTGTATATGAAAAAGGTGATAATACATTATTGAAATCCACTGTGAATACTGTGTTGAAACTTTTTTTTTTTGGTGGCGGGGGTAACTGGGGATTGAACTCAGGGGAACTTGACCACTGAGCCACATCTCCACCCCTCTTTTGTATTTTATTTAGAGACAGGGTCTCACAGAGTTGCTTAGTGCCTCACCATTGCTGAGGCTGGCTTTGAATTTGCAATCCTCCAGCCTCAGCCTCCTAAATCACTGGGATTACGTGTACGACACCATGCCTGGCTGTATTGAAACTTTCTAAGCAGTTTCATATTTATCCTTTATAAACATGAAATCTATGAAAGCTTTTATTAAAATCATGGGTATATTTACTTTTTTCCTAGTCCCCCACCTTTTTCTGAGCTTTAAACTTACTATCAATCCTTCACTAAATTTCACTATACACATTTGGAATTAAACTCATTGGCATAAAAAACCCTGTCCCTCTCCACTTATTCCCTTTCAGTTATGGTTTTTCTTTCCACTTGGTTGAAACTACTAACTTTGAAGTCATTTATTATACATGCATAAGAACTTACTGTTCAATAAATACTATAAAATGAAAAAAAAGCATGGATATGGCCAAAAATTGTTTCAAAAGGCACTATGTGGCTGAGAGAGCTTGGCAAATTCACAATTCACTTAAGTTATATCACCTTAGCAAGTGTCCTTGCCCTCTAGGTCTCAGTTTCCTCAACTGTAACAATATTTGTTACTGTCTGTGGTATTATTCACATAGATATCTAAACTCAAGGTGACTAAAGGGGTTATGTGAGGCATAAAAATTTATTCTTATATAAAACTGAGGCAGCCACAATGGGAATTTGAAGAGAGTAAGATATCTCAATCTCTAACTAACACAGCATTTCAGATAACTGGTTCCACAAGGCTCTAGATTCAAGTCCTAGCTTTACCACTCTTTTTCTTGAGCATGCTACCTAGACTCTCTGTGCCCAGGTTTTCTCATTTGTCGAAGGATAATAATAGAACTTACCTCATGAAGTGGTGTGAAGATTTATTATCTATTTTTACCTGTATCTATGTGTTTGTTTCTACAAAGTGTCAAAACAACTTTGCAAAGTATTGTTTGCATTTTATAAATGAGAACTGTTTTGTCAGCTTTTTCACTGCTGCAACCAAAAGACCTGACAAGAACAAATAGAGGAGGAAAAGTTTATTTGGGGGCTTATGGTTTCAGAGGTCTTAGTCCATTGATAGCTGACTCTATTCCTTGGGGCCTGAGATGAGGCAGAATATCATGGCAGAAGGATGTGGAGGAGGAGAGCAGCTTGGGAACATTGTACCAGGAAACAGAGAGCCTCCACTTGACAAGGACAAATTATATACTCCATAGACATCTCCTCAATGACCCACCTCCTAAAACCACACCCCGTCTGCCTACAGTTACCATCCAGTTAATCTTTATCAAGGTGATTAATTCACTGATTAGGTTGACTCTCATAACCCAATCATTTCATCTCTAAACCTTCTTACATTGCCTCACATAAGAGCTTTTGGGTAACATCTAAACCATAATGAGGACATAGGAACTAAGTGTTTGTCTAAAGCCAAGTTGTCTAGTAGGCTAATAAGTGGTAAAGTGGATTGTAGATCACTCCTCTTTGATATTGCCTTTCCAAATGTGAGAGAATGAAAGCATTGTAAATAGCCTTATAAGTCTCAGTCCTGTAATAAAAAATACTGGTATGATTATCTAGAAACCCTGAGATTCCCGAAGAGCTTCCATAGCAATTCAATAGTGGTTATGAAGTCTCTTTGAAGAGCTCATTGTTGTTTCAGAGATGACATTCTAGTATTGTATAGCCCCTGATTCAGAAAGTTCTGAGAACTTCTAGAGCTCCAGCTATTCAGATTCTCCCACACCTTTGCTGATGCTCCTGAAAACTCTTCATGAAATACATCCATTCTTTGTTGGCTTTTTGACCCTATTTCCCTATAGAACTTGGGAAGGTCAAGTAAGATAGAATTAATTAATGGAATCTGTTTCTTATGCTTCAGAAGTAACATGATGGAAAAATCTGTTTCACTTTTTTGTAGCATTTCTTTTCCCAAGCTCTTTCAGGTACCTAGCATTGCATGTTTAAATCATGTCCATTCAATAATTCATTCATTATCAAATATTTCTTAAGCTTTTAGTGTATATTTCAGGGATGTGCTAAGTACTAGGGATATAGTGACGAGTAAAACCGAATTACTGTTTTCAGGGAACTCAAAAGTATAGATTTGTCCATAATTATAATAAATAGTTATATTATAATGTAATAAAATTATGATATTCATGGACCTAGAATTCTTGAGGATAGAGAGAAAGGTTTCATCCAGTGTGGAGAGATCACAAAATGTGTTTTTTAAAAAGAAATGCCTGTGTTGTGCTTAGGATCAGTTGGAGGTGATAAAGGAGAGAGGGGTATTCTGACAATTGGGGAACTACTTGCTTTTGTGAACTTCTCTTGGTTGTTTTTTTAACTTTTCCATTAGTAAGGTGATTTTGTATAGAGCAGGACTAAACAGTTCAACTAGCAACAATTTATGAGGCATTCTTATGACATCCTGGAATGAAATAAAAAATAAAGTTTGTCATAGCTCAAGTCTCCTCAAACTGTTAATGTGGAAAAGGTAGAAGTGGAGGCAAATTAATCATGGGGGAGAAGAGTTATTTTAGGAGTTGAACTTTTATTCTTCATTTAACTTTTTGGCTTATTACCAGAAAACTTAATTTAAATTATAATTAAGTGATTTGAAAATAAATGGCTCATTATTTTTTCATTCTTTATTTGAAATGCAACTTTGAGATTGTCCTTTCTTTCTACTCCCATAATTATCAGCCTAAATTAGGCTTATTACTTGATACTTGAACTGCTCCCAACTTATTTTCTTGTTATCTGTTTTTCTTTCCTGCTAATTTTTTATATTCCTACCATTTCCCTAAGATGCCATTTTCACAAGATTATTTTCCCAATTAAGGATGTACAATGACTCTTTATTGTCCACTTTCCTTATTGCTTTCATTTGGTTTCTTGTTTGTCTTTTAAAATTCCCCTGATTTGATTATACTGGGCTCCTCCAACCTCACATTTAGTTAGAACTACTTATCTCTTACTGAGTTTCATCTTTTGTCAGACTGACCTCTGTTGAGAGCCACAGCCAAAGGGGCCCCAGCAAACTTCCAGCTGCCAGCTGATGATTGGCTCACAGTGGCCCCAGCAACATCTAGCTGATTGGCTCCTCTGCGGTGATGTTCATTGGGCTGTTTCCCTGCCCTTCAAACTGCCAGCTGATGATTGGCTCACAGCAGCCCCAGCAACATCTAGCTGATTGGCTCCTCTGCGGTGATGTTCATTGGGCTGTTTCCTTGCCCTTCAGACTGCTAGCTAATGATTGGCTCACAGCGGCCCCAGCAACATCTAGCTGATTGGCTCCTCCACGGAGCTGTTCATTGGGCTGTTTCCCTGCCCTTTCAGACCACGGAGCTGCTCATTGGGGGACTTCTTTGGCTCTGCCCACGTGACCCAGCCAATCAGCCTCAAGAGCAGGAGGATTGGGGGAGGTGGTGAGGTTGGTGTGGGTGAGAGGCTTGTGGAAGCCGGTGGTGGCAGTTGGGCTCTGAGGGTTTTTTTCCTGAGGAGCTGTTTTGTTTGGCGTTTGTAGTTCTAAAAATAAAGTTAGTTTCTTTTGACAAGTGGCTCCTGAATTGTGCCCAGACAGACTGCAGCAGACCTCCATATTGTCATTCATTAATTCATAAATTCTTGTAAAGGTATTGTGGATACAACTGTGAACAAGAGACATGGCTCCCATTGGCATGATGCATAGAGTATGGTGAGAATACTAGAATTAATGGAATAACTAATAAAAAAGTATAGGGCCATAGATTAATCTTTTCCTACTTTTTTATAGTATACACATGCTTGTGCATGCACACATACATGCATGTATGCACATGCTACACAGCTTTCTCTTATTTTTATATCTTTACATATACTGAGTGGGTTACCTACTTTTTCTGCATCTGTAAATATGTTGCAAGTCTTTTAAAACAATATTACATGACTCCTCTTTAGTTAAGATCATGTTGGGCTGAAGTTACTATATTGGTCTAAAAAATCAAGATTTTGAAAAATTGTCCAATAAGGATTTAGATTTGCTTTACTGAATTTTTTAGGCTAAATTTTTAGACTTTAAATTGAATCAAGATAGTGATGCTCAACACAATCAGTTCTGACAACAATTGACAGGTTAAAAGTACTTTGCAATATTTTTTATTTATGAAAGAAACATGCAGATGCAAGATACAAAATTTTTATCACTGTTTACTTAGGAGAGTTTTCAAATACATGTTTTAGAATGGTTCAAGTTGAAATTGGGAAAAAAAGTTTTTTATTGTTTTTGACAATTTCACATTGAAATCGCCAAAAACCTTTTTGTCATTTGAAAATGATGACTATATTTTAATAAATTACATGAAGAATTTATATCTAACCCAGAATGGTAGACATCAGAGAGGTCATGGTGAAAAGTTGGAACAATATTTTCTTTGAGCTGACATTTGAGATCATACCACCTGACCTCACACTTGACAAATACAGAATGTGAAACAAACTCTCCTATAAATCTCTTTTCTTTATCCCTCTCTTCTTTTTCTCCTTTTCTTTCTACCTGCCCCTGTCTCTTTATGTCATCCTATTTTGTTACTTCTTATCGTGGTAGTCCATTGCCCCTAGGATATAGTTCCTAGGTCCTTTCATTTTGTCTCAGTATTGTTAACCTCATTATGATTTCTCCCTGCTGCAGAGACTGATCTACAGAACTAACTATATGATCTACATTTTCATGAGTACTCTCAGCTTTCTTGCTCCACTGACCTTTGAACTCACTCTGAGATCCTTTGTGCCCATCATATAAGTGAACTTTTTGGAGGTTTCATGCTGCTGGAGAAAATAATCTAATAATGACAATGTAAATTTATGAATTTTAATCTCAATAGTGTCCTCACTACTGTGTTAACTTTTCTGATTTCTCTCAACATTCATTTCAAACATTTTCCCTTATTCTCAAACCATTAACCCAACTTCACCTTTCTTACTGTCAGGATTATTTTATTTTCTATTATGTCCTCCCAAATTGAAGCAATTTACATAGTTATTAATGCTTCTCATCTTTCCCCTGGGCTCCTCTTAGCCCTTTTTCTACTAGATATCACCTCTCTTTAACTAATTTTTTTTCACTGCTTCTTTTATTTATTTTGGAAATATGTACAATCTTAAAACCAGCTAAGCATCGTTGCCACCCTACTAGTGCTTTTCCATTGTTTTCTTGCTCTAGGTAACTTGAAAAAGTAGTTTGCATTCTTTTTTCCACCATTCTTTCTCATTCATTCAAAAATTAACCAGAATTTGAAAGTCATTTGTAATTGCAGGGCTTATATTTATGGCATCTGGCATTGTGGCTCCTCCTTAAAACTTTATTTTTTAAAATTTTTGCCTTTATGCATGTACTTTTTTTTGCATTACAATTCTTAATACACATATATACCACAATTTTTGTATCTCTGTTTGTTTATAAAGTATGTTGACACCCAATTCAAGTCTTCATACATGTACTTTGTAAAATGATGTCCATCACATTCCACCATCCTTGCTAATCCCCTGCCCCCTCCTTTTCCCTCTCAACCCTCTTCCCTATCTAGAATTCATCTAATCCTCCCATGCTCTCCCTCCCTACTCCACTATGAGTCAACCTCCTTATATCAGAGGAAACATTCAGCATTTGTTTTTTGGGGATTGGCTAACTTCACTTAGCATTAGCTTCTCCATTGCCATCCATTTACCTGCAAATGCCATGATTTTGTTCTTTTTTAATGCTGAGTAAAACTCCATTGTGTATATATGCCACTTTTTTTTTTATCCATTTATCCAATGAAGGACATCTAGGTTGGCTCCACAGTTTAGCTGTTGTGAATTGTGCTGTGTAAACACTGATGTGACTGTGTGCCTGTAGTATGCTGTTTTTAAGTCCTTTGAGTATAGTCTGAGGAGAGGAATAGCTGAGTCAAATGGTGGTTCCATTCCCAGATTTCCAAGGAATCTCCAAACTGCTTTCCAAATTGGCTGCACCAATTTGCAGTCCCACTAGCAATGTATGAGTGTACCTTTTTCCCCACATCCTCCCCAACACTTGTTGTTGTTTGTCTTCATAATCACTGCCATTCTGACTGGAGTGAGATGATATCTTAGTTTTGATTTGCATTTCTCTTGATTGCTAGATATGATGAGCATTTTTTCATATATTTGTTGATTGATTGTATATACTTTTAGTTTTCTTCTTGAAACAGATCCTAGTTCTAGCTCTGCCTGTTCCTTTTAAATTTCCTTATGTCTTCCTTTTCTATAGCTTGTACTATAGAGGTTATTATTATTTCTAAGGACCCATCTTCTTACTTTTACTTGCTGTATTCACATTCACCATGGACAACCTAATTTACTCATATGATTCTTAAACACCACGTCTGTGTCAATGACATCTAAATAATCTAATTTAACCTTTGTCTTTCTGTCTAGATACAAGTTACACACATTCTATCATGTGATTAGCATTTCTACCTTGATATTTAAATCTCTGCTAGTTAGAGATTAACTACAAAATGTTAAAACTGGAGATTATCCTAAACTACCTTTATCAACTCATGATGTGTTGCTCATGCCAGGGTACTGGGAGTCATCCTTGATTTTTTTTCTTTTTCATCCCTCAAACACAATCAATCAAATTTTCCCTCTTTTAAAAATTTCCTTAGATCCTCATCATTTTCATCAAATATATTTTATTTATTTATTTTTAACTTATATTCTTTCTACTTTATAATTAGTCCTCCAAAATTCTTCTACTCTATGGTAGAATTACATCACAAGTTTTCTTATAAGAAGAGATTGGGGCTGGAGATGTGGTTCAAATGGTAGCGAGCTCGTCTGGCATGCTTGCGGCCCGGATTCGATCCTCAGCACCACATACAAACAAAGATGTTGTGACCGCCAAAAACTAAAAAATAAATATTAAAATTCTTTCTCCTATCCCTCCCTCCCTCTCTCTCTCTCTCTCTCTCTCTCTCTCTCTCTCTCTCTCTCTCTCTCTCTCTCACTCTCTCTTAAAAAAAAGAGAGATTGGGGTACAGCCATACACAAAGGGAAGGCCATTTGATGACATTGGAAGAAGATGGTTAACTACAAGTCAAGGAGAGATGCTTCAGAAGAAATCAACTCTTCAACATCTTATCTCAAACATCTAGCCTCTAGAACTGTAAAAAAATAAAAGTCTATATTTTAATCTACCAGGTTTGACAGACTTTCCGTGAAACCAATAATACATAATCTGTTACTCTCATTATGTAGTTTGATACTCAGATTGACCTAGATTTTTCTAGTGGGAATCTCTTTAAAATCTGCCTTTGGTGCCCTTTTGATATGTCCCCATTATTCCATGAGTATTTTCTGGCACAATAAGATATACTCATCTTGTGCTTTCTCTACCATGGCCCTCTGCTCAGGCCTTTTTCTATGGAGACTTGGTTCCTTTAAGTAAAGAATGGCATTTAGAAATAATGATCTGGGTGTTGTGTCAGCTCATTGCTATTAGGGTAGTGTGATTCTAGGATCTCTCCAGAAAGCTACATGTATCCTTCTGGTTTTTCATTCTCTGTCCTTATGCAAATGCATACATACACATAAATCCATATTGTTACTGATTCTTCCACAGGATTCATTCTAGTCTTTTTACTTACCACATTTGTAACTCTCTCTGACAATGAGAAACCTACCTTTCCTCATACTCAATCCTAGAATATAACAAAAGCACTCAGCTATGTCACTGCAATAAGTAAACCTACTACTAAAGTTCAATAATTGTTTATAGCTCTCTTGGTAGTTTTAATATGAGAATACTCAAAATATTGTGAGTTTGTAATAATTTTAAAACTTTTATTTCATTTTATAGTTTTATCCATATTCTCATTGATATTTTCATTTTTTGAATCTTAATGTGATTAAAAAGCAAAAATATTATAAAAAAGATATTATGAGAAAAATATGATTCATACCCCTCTACACAATTTATAGGCTTTAATTTTTAGAGAAATTTTAATTAGTTGTTTTTTAAATTCTCTCAAAATGTCTTTTTTAAAAAATTTATATAGGACAGCAGAATGAATTATAATTCTTATTTCAAAATGTCTTTTACAGAGTAAAAATATATATTTTTTTAAATTTGTTTTTTAAATGAAGACCAAAATTAATCAGTTCTTTTTATTTGTGCATTGTGTTTTTGGTGTCATATCTAAAAAGTTATCATCAAACAAAGGCATCTAGATTTTGTCCTATGTTGTCTGTTATAAGAATTTTATAGTTTTACCTTTTATATTTAGGTCTGTGGTTCATTTCAAGTTCATTTTTATGAAAGGTATGATGTGTATATTTAGATACATTCCTTTTTTTTTTCCTACATGGATGTCTAGTTGTTCCAGCACTACTTGTTGAAAAGTCTGTCTTTATACATCAATTATAAATTTGCCTCATTTTCAAAGATCAGTTGGCTCTATTAATATGGACATATGTCTTGGGTTTCTATTGTGTTGTATTAGACTGTCTATTCTTTTGTCAATACTATACCATCTTGATTACTATAGATTTAGAATAAGTCTTAAAGTTGAATAATGTCTAGTTCACTATGTTTTTCTTTAGCCTTTACGTTGGCTATTCTGTCTTTTGCCTCTCTACATAAACTTTAGAATCAGTTTGATGATATCTGTTAAATATAGATATAAAAATAACACAACACATATGTGTGTGTATATGTGTGTATATAAAATATAGCTTGCTAAAGCTACCCTCAGCAAAGAGAACACAAATCTTTTCTTCTCTGTTGTGCAGGCTTTGATTTAAATCCATCTGTAAAAGACTGGAGGCAAAGAAACAAGCTATGCTGTGAGCAGAAGTTACTTTCCATGTATAATGAGGAAATTAAATGGGCCTTACTCCACACATCCCTTATTAAAAAGTTTTCCCCGGAAACTTCTTGCAAACAAGTCTTGGAGACAGCTAACTTCTAAGGGCCATTATGCTTGTGTCCCTAGAGGTCAGCTTAACTGGGCAAATTAAAATGTGTGTAGAACCACAAAAAAAAATAAACAAATAAATAAATAAATGAGCTTGCTGAGATTTTGACTGGATTTGCATTTAATTTATATATCAAATAGTAGAACTGATATCTTGACAACATTAGGTCTTCCTGTTCATGAACATGAAATGGCTATTCACTTAGTTTTTCTTAGATTTCTTTCACTACAGTTTTGTAGTTTTCCTCATACAGATCTTATACATATTTTTTAGTTGTCTAAGTATTCTCCTTTGATTGCTAATGTAAATGGTTTAACTTATAAATTTCAAATTGCAGTTGTTCATTACTGGTATATAAAAGATTGTCATTTACATTTGAACCTTATATTCTGAAATCTTGATATAAGCACTTATTCTAAGAATTTTCAAAATGGTTTCTTTCAGACTTTGTGTAATTTTGTAATTAAGAACAAAGACAATTTTATTTCTTCATTCTGAATCAGTATGCATTTTTTTCTTTTTCTCATCTTATTGTATTAGCTAGGACTTCAGGTATGTTTTTGAAAAGGAGTAGTAAGGGTGTATCAGTGCCTTCTTCTTGATCTTAGTTGGAAAGCTTCCAATTTCTTACCATGAAGAAAGATGTTAGATATAGAAGTTTTTATAGATATTCTTTATCAAGTTGAGGAAGTTCAATTTATTACCATTAAGAAAGATATTAGATGTAGAAGTTTTTATAGATATTCTTTATCAAGTTGAGGAAGTTCCGTTCTATTCCTAGTTGACTGAGAGATTTTATCATGAATGGATATTAGATGTTTTCAAGTACATTTTCTGTATCTATTTATGTGATCATGTGATTCTTTTTTCTAGTTTGCTGATTTGATGGATTACATTAGTTGATTTTTGAATTTTGAACCAGCATTGCACACCTGGAATAAATCTCACTTGGTTTTGGTGTATAGTTGTTTTTATACATTCTTGGATTTGGTTTGCTCATATTTGGTTGAGGATTTTTTGGGTATATTCACGAACTATTGGTTTGTATTTTTCTTGTAAGTCTTTGTTTTGGTATTAGGGTGATGATGGCTTCATAGACTAGGTCAAAAAGTATTCTCTATACTCTATTTCCTGAAATATATAATTGGTATTTTTTTCTTTTTTAAATGTTTGGTAGAATTCACCCGTGAAGCCCTCTGAGCCTGCTCGTGTTATTGATTGAATTTCCTTAATAGATATAGACCTATTCAGGTTGTGTATTTGTTTTTGTTTGAGTTTTAGCAGATTGTGTCTTTTAATTAATTGGTCCATTTCATTTGAGTTGTCAAATTTATGATCACATAGTTCTTAATAGTATTCATTTATTCTACTTCTAATATTCACAGAATCTGTAGTGATGTTCCCCCTTTCATTTCTTTTACTAGTACAGATGATCCCTGACTTATGATGGTTCAATTTATTATTATTATTTTGGCTTTACACTGGTGTGAAAGCTATATGCATTCAATAGAAAGCATTTCAAATTTTGAATTTTGATCTTTTCCTTAGACTGCTTTCTGAAGTATTCTCCAAAAGCCTGTTTGTTAAAGGATTGGTTCTCAGGAGAAATGTTGCAAACCTTTTCTCCCAGTTAGATATGTCTTTTGACTTGGCTCATTGCATTTATTTTTTGCTATAAAGAATTTTTAATTTTGTAGTGAAAAATTTTAGTGTTTTCTTTCAGATCTTGAGTCATAAATCTTTTTCTATAGCTTGTTTAAACTAACATTTAGCAGTATTTTTCTCTAGAACTTACTTGTATTATATCCGTGTGTATGTGTGTATTTGGATCTCTAAGACACTTGAAATTATGTATATAATGAGATATGGATTTAATTTATCTTTTTCCAGATATCTATCCAGTTGTCCCAGAATCATTTACTAGTGTCTCTTCTTTTAGTCCCAGTAATTTGAGAGGTTATCTTCATAATTTACTGAAATTCCACTGAATTCATTTTCTAGTTTATTTACTCATCAGTATCACACTATTTGCATTAGAGATTTTTAAGAAATTTTAATATTTGTTTTGGTGAGTTCCCTACTGGTTTGTTTCCCTACCAATTTTTCTTAGTCTAGTTTGCATATTCATTTTTCCATACGATTTTTGTAATTTCATTACCATTTATTGATATTATTTTGGGATAGTACTAAAATTTCCAATCAACTTGGGAAAAATGGCATCTTTATGATGAAAGAACAAAGGCCATCTTCCTATTTGTTAAACACAATTTTAATATCTTTCAGAGGTATTTTAAAGGTTTTTTTTTAACAAGGACTTTGGATTTTTTTGTTATTCTTAGTATTATTTTATTTCCTTTTTCCTATTAAAAATACTTTTTTTCCTACCATTATGTCTAGTCTACCATGTTGTTGCATATGTATAAGAAAGCTATTGATTTATTTATATTAATTCTTATGTTTGATACTTTACTGAATTGTTTTGTTGCTTTAATTTGTTTTAGCATTTATGCTCTGATTTTTCAGAAACTCTGCAAACAGGAATAGTTTTACTTATTTTCTTATTCTAAGACTCTAATTCACCAGTTCTTGTTCAAGACTTCCTTTGTACTCTTAAATGTTTTTGAGTACTCTTATGACATTTTGGTTTTATCTATTGACATTTACCTTATTTGAAATTAAGATTTGATAAACTACAAATGTTTATCATATCATTTTAAAATAATAGTGGTAATATACTGCATGTTATCAGAGATTTCTAAAAGAAAATAGCTATATTTTATAAAACATAAAAGAACTATGGATAATTGTGATGTTTTGTCCATTTTTATGAATCTTTAAGATCTTGCTAAATAAAAGACAGATGGATACTTATAACTTTGCATTCAATCTGCTACTGTGTTTTGGTTGAATTCTAAGATTATGTGGCCTCATATAATATGTAGTTGGACAACAAAATATTTTAGTAAAATTTTGAAGAATTATGGATATTCTCCTTTACACTCCAAAATTAAAATGGTAATTTCCTAAATGTTACTTGTAATGTAGAATCTGAAGCCATTGCAATGTACTTGTTGCACTATGTTATGTTGAAAGCCATTAATGTCTATTGCAGTTTGAAAGGGTCTTTTACCTATGTGTGATCTTGTTACACCATGTATTAGAGAGATTGTTTCACTAAATTATGCAGATATTCCAAATGATTACATATTTCATCACAAAATATAAATGATCACATTTGTTAAAATTACCACTGATTCATCAAAAATGTTTTTAATAGTTGGAAGCTGTCAAACTTATGGTAGTAGATATAGATTTTCCAAAAGTTTAATTATGCCATTGGCAGGAAGTCTCAATAGATGTTTTTCCTGAAGTGGAGTCACTTTGTTCATTTTCTGGAAAATGTCTGCCAGATATCCAATCTGAATAGCCATAATTTATCTGTCAGTTTTCCTTTCAAGGAAAATGTTGTTCCATAAATAAGTGCTAATTCAGCATACAACTGAAACAATTATACAAGTGGTTTTCTGTGAGACAAACATAATTTGGTATGCAGCACAAGTACTTTCTGCATACTTTCTCTTCCATTGTATTGAATATAAATTGTACTCAAGGATAGATATATAATAATGTTAATTTAATTAAAAGAAAGGTAGTCTTGGATTGAAAGTTTCAAATATTAGTAGTTTTTACTACTTGATCAAGGGCATTCTTTAGTGAAATTAGATTTTTTTTCTTCCTGACGACTGACAGTATAATAGTATAGTTATCAGTCAAGTTTGATGACAGGGCCTTAATTCATACTAAAATGGTTGAAGTTTTAACCCCCATGTTTTTGCACTGTCAGTGAAAAGCACAGATACAGTAGAAAAATCAGTATTATTGGGAGGAAGCTTTTGGCATTGCAGATCCATTACAATGTTTTGGGGATACCTTGGGATTTGCAGATTGCATTTTAAGAATCACTAAAATCATAGATTTATATTTGTGTTTACTGTTGCCTTTAGTATAATCTTTTTTAAAAAAAATTTTTGTAGTTGTAGATGGATAGAATACCTTTATTTTATTCATTTATTTTTACGTGGTGCTGAGGATCGAACTCAGTGCCTCATGCATGCTAGGCAATCACTCTACCACTGAGCTACAGCCCCAGGCCCTATAATCTTAAATAGTACTGATAAAGCATATGTCCTTACTTATTCCTGATCATAAGTAAAATATATCCTATATTTTCATATTAAAATGCTGTCTTCAAGACTAAGCTGTGTGTGTATAGTGTTAAAAAGTGTATTTTAATTCTTGTTTTCCTAAGTACCTTCTTATCAGAAATAGTAAATTTTGCCAAAGGAACTTTTTTGGTGCCATTTATGGCAGTAATCATATCATTTTTCTCCTTAGATATTTTATTATGATCTCTTAATCCAATAATATAGTTCCTGAAATAAATTTTACTTAGTCGTGATGTATGCATATCTTAATATAGAGTTAGATTCAGTTTATAAATATTTTATTTAGTAGTTTCATACTAATATTGATAAGTGATATTGATCTATAATTTTTGTTTATTGTGCTGTCTTTAAAGCATTAGATTTAAATGGTATATTTGCTTTATCAAGAGAATTTGGAAATTTGGAAGGTTTTTAAAATTTTATGTACTCTGGAATAATTTATGCAACATTGAGATAGTCTGGTCCTTAAAGTTTTGGTAGAATTCTCCAGTGAAACTACCAGGGCATAATGCTTTCTAGTGGAAGTTTTTCTACTTTTATAAGACATATCACTTAAAATATTCTTGTCCTAATCTATTTTTTCTCTTACACTTACAACAGAAGTTTCTTCAGTTACCTGTGGTTAGATGACATTTATTTACTGGCAGATTGCTCAAAAAGAGATAACCTATATTGTATGAGTTGTTCCATATTTAAGACTTTCTTATAGATTTGATATTTGAAGGACAATTTGCTTGGATATAAAGTTGTTTAATTATCTGCTTTGCTTGAATTCTTGAATATTCTTGAAAAAAATTTGCTTTTGAGAAGTCTGATGTCAGTCTAATTCTTTTGTTGTTATAAATTATTTGATTTTTTCCCTTGAGGTCCTGAATATTTTTTCTTTATCTTTAATCTCTAATAATTTTAATTTGATGCATCTTGGAGTTGATCATTGATGATCAATTTTCCTGGGTAGCTGGTAGACTAGAGCAGAAGTTCTAAACTCTCTCATTTTGTAGTACCTACAGAATCTCAAAAATATTTCCATGGAGCTTGTAGGTCCAAAGAAATATATAACAGTTCCCTTTATTAAGTAGTTTGGTCCGAACAACTTTTAATTCTTGTTTCCTAAGTACTTTCTTATCAGAAATAGTGAATTTTGCCAAAGGAACTTTTTTGGTGCCATTTATGGCAGTAATAATATCATTTTTCTCCATAGATATTTTATTATGATCTCTTAATCCAATAATATTGTTCCTGAAATAAATTTTACTTAGTCACAATGTATGCATATCTTAATATCTTATGCAACATTGAGATAGTTTATAATTTGGTGGCCATTTGAAAATTATTGAAAAAAAATAAAAAGCATTTTAATTTGTTCCTTTTTCAAATCACCTACTTTTGGGATGTATGAACTTGTTGATCACTACATAATTTCTCAAATATTAGAATTAAATTAGATGCTGCTCATTTCACATTGATATTCATGTGTGCTTATTTTAATCACAACTCTTGATAATTAAACTTCACTAATATGTTGCATAAAGAAATATAGTGCTATGTAATTTTGAGTTTGTGAATCATTGTGAACTAGTTGTTTGTGTGATGTGTAACACATGTTAAATGTTACTGTGGTTTGCTCAGGAATTTGAAATATCTCATACCATGCATGTGAGTTCACTCATCATACTGGTATACTTCAGCATGCAGTTGGGGAATTATTGGCTTATGATCTTTTACTTCTCTAAAGTTCTTTGGTACATAATCTTAAATATTAGTTATTTTACACTGTTTTATTTTCTTTAATTAAGGACTCCAGTTGTGTACATATTATACATTTTTGCCTATCTTACTCTCTAGTTCTTTTTCATGTATTTTGAAACTCACTTTTATTTTCTTTAATATTTCATGTTAAGTTTTTTTTCAAGTCCATTCATTGGACATCTCATAATTTAATTTTTATTTCTATTGTTATTTTTGTCTTTTCTTTGTTTCTTTCCTGAGTTTTAAAAGTTCTTAGTAGCACTATTTCTTCTTCCTTCTTCATCATTTTTTTTGTTTAGTTTTGGAATTTCTGGCTTATTATTTGTTTTAAAATATTTGTTAGAGAATGTTTAGTTTGGAAGATGATCGTGTAGTATTGCTTTATATTTAAGTTTCCATCAGCTAATTCTTTTATCAATTTATCTTATTAAAGTAGCTTTGATTGTGCTTCAACTTTCTTGAATATGGCTGGTGGTTTTGATTTAACTTGTGGATTTCCAGTTCAAGAGCCATTAATTTTTGTTAATGAAATGATATATACTTTATTTAATGGATAGCTCCTTTGGGAGATAGTGAGGAAAGGGGAAAGATGATTTTTTCTTCAGTTTTTAAAAAATTCACATATTTTGAAGCATTCTTAAGTTACCATTTTGTTTCTTTTCTCTTTGAAAAGACAAATTCCATTGAGAGCCCCAGTGACTGTACAATGGGTTCCTTGGTGGGTGTCCCAACAGGTGCATTTTCAATGGGGGGGGTGCTCCTCTTGTATCTTGTCAAGACAACTTTGTAAAGTCCTTTGCATAGTTTTAAGTCCTCTACCTATAATTAATACTTTGACATATTAGGCCTTTTAGCCCGGTATTTTTATACCTATAGTAGGCTTTTCTGTCTGAAGTTGATTGAAATTAATCATGCACCTTCCATTCCATTCTTCTCTCTTCCATACAGTTTTTGTGTGGATTCTGCCTTTTGCCAGGAAAAGCTTGTGCAGAGTGTTAAGAAGCAGTTACACTGGAAAATGTGCTTGTTTTTTCCTAGCAAGAGTGAATTTTACTTTTGTAGGGCTCTCTGTCTTATGCTGAAAGTGTATTGCAACTGAATATATTTGTCAGTACGTTCTAGATCCACACAAATCTGAGATATATATTTTACAAATGAGAACTGTTTGTTTTTCCCAGGAGACATGATTCATATCCTATGTATTTATGTTAATCATGAATATGTATGACTGAGGAGTATTACATTTTATGAATGTAGCAGTTTACTTAACCATTGAGCATTGATGCTTTTAGTTATTATTACAAACAAAGTCATTGCATAGAAATATGATTCAATCTCACTTGGATAAATAGCAAAGAGTGGAGTGACTTAATCTTATGGTTAGGAGGATGTTTAGCTTTTTTAGAAATTGTCAAACTGTTCCCAAAGTGGTTGTACCACTTGGATCCCTAATAGCAGTGTCAGTGAGGTCTGATTGCTACAAAACCTTAACAAAAATTAACAGTCTTCTTTTTAATTTTTAATTTTATTTCTTATTGGTTCTTTTTAGTTATACATGACAGTAGAATACATTTCGGCATTATTATGCATACATGGAGTATAACTTATCCTAATTAGGATCCTATTCTTGTGGTTGTACTGATGTGGTGTTACCCTGGTTGTGTATTCCAATACAATGCAAGGAAAATTATGTCCAATTAATTCTATGTTCCTCCCTATTCCCCTTTCTCTTTCCTTCATTCTCCTTTGTCTAATTCAATGGACTTCTATTCTTCCCCTCCTCACCTTCCCTTTTAAATAATTTTCAACTTTCTAAAAATATTTTTCTGTGTGTGGTACCAAGGGATTTAACCTAAGGGTGCTTTAACACTGAGCCACATTTCCAGCCCTTTTTATCTTTTATTTTGAGACAGGATCTCACTAAGTTGCTGAAGCTGGTCTTAGACTTGTAGTCCTCTTCCCTCCTCAGTCTCCTGAGTAGTTTGGATTACAGGCAAAAAATATTTAGTGGTATCTCACTGTAGTTTTAGTTTTCCTTTCCACAATGATGAATGATATTGAGAATCTTTCATTGCATTTATTTTCTATCCTTTTATCTTTGATGAAGGATCTCTTTTTAAATTGGCTTATTTTTTTTTAGGTTGTTTGCTGATTAGCTTATTCTTAGTTTTTTTAAAAAAATATTTTATTTGTTAGGTTTTGAGGGCTATTTATATAACCTAGATACAAGCCCATACTCAGATCTATGTTTTATAAATATTTTCTCACTGACTTTATCATATATTTTCATTTTTTAACAACATGATTTAATAGTACATGTTTAAGAAAGTTATGTGTTTTTTTAATGAATTAAAATCCTCATTATTATGAAGTGACTTTTTTGTTACTGTTGATATTGTTTGCTTTGGAAACTAAGATTTTGGATATTAATATAACTCAAATGTGGTAAAAAGAGCATGGACTTGGGGAGAGATGTTATCTGAGACAGGAAAGATGTGATTTATCAAATAATTAAGTAAGTTAAAGATAACAAGAGTCAGTTTTTTAATTTTCTAAAGAGGTGCCAATTTAGAAAGACTACCAGAATAAGTCTATGATATTGAATTAGAATTAAAATTATCACTGGGAATTCATGGTTTTAATAGAGAAATACATGTTGAGGTAAATGTATGTATGTTTGTGTGTGTTTATGTGTCTACATATATGTATGTTTATACTTATATTCCCTAGTTACGTCCACTAAAAGGGTCTGGGAACAGCAACACACCATCAACAATTAACATCTAGCTTCTAGGTCATTGCTTCTATATATAATTTTTCACTAAAAGGAATCAGGTTTCTTGGAGAAATGACTGTTCTATAACTTAGTCAATGCAAGTACAAGATGAGCCTGGAATAGCTTATATCAAAAGTCAAGGAAGTTTTCAAAGAATGATGGAGTATGTTAAAAATTTACAGAACCTAACTTGCTACTCTCTGATTTAATTTGCATCATAATATAATACTAATTTTGAATTATATAGAAAAGCAGGAGTTGAATGAGAAATATGTGAGTGTGTGTGTGTGTGTGTGTGTGTGTGTGTGTGTGTGTGTATAGCTGTACCTTGATATCCATGGAGGATTGCTTCCAGGACCCCTAAGGATACCAAAATCCACAGATGCTCAAGTTTCTCATATAATGGTCTATAGTATTTCCATACAATCTTCATATATCTTTCCTTATTTTTAAAATCATCTATAGATTGCTTATAACACCTAATATAGATGCAGTGAAAATAGTTATTATATTATTTAGCCAATAACAACAAGGAGAAAAAGTCTGTTCAGTACTGATGCAATTTCCCCCAAAATGTTTTTGATCTTTTGTTGCTTAAGTTCATAGATGTAGAATCTGCAGATATGGAGAGTACATACAAATAGGTACATGTGTGGGTACATGTAAAATTTTGATACAAAATTATATAGTACCATTTGTTTTAAGGTAGTTTCCCAAAACTATTTATAAATATCAAAGGGGAAAGAGCCTAAAGATGTCACCTTAATAAAGTGATCATAGTGAATATCCTCAATAATAGGACAATTTGAAACTGTGTGCTACTTACTTAATAGGATATAATGAGAAGCACTTGACATTACTTTTGTAGCATTCTTGCCTGTGTTAGTCAGCTTTTCATCACTATGACCAAAATACCTGAGAAAAGCAATTTAGAGGAGAAAAGTTTATTCAGGACTCATATTTTTAGAGGTCTTAGTTCATAGATAGCTGACTCCATTCCTCTGGGCTCAAGGTTTGGTTGAATATCAAGGCAGAAGAGTGTAGCAGAGGAAAGTAGCTCAGGATATGGCACCCAGGAAGCAGAGAGAGAGCTCCAGTCACCAAGGACAAAATATAAACCCCAACACATCCCCAGTTACCTACTTCCTTTACCTAAACTCTCCCTGCCTACAATTAATTACCCGCTAGTTAATCCATGTCAGTGGATTCTTGCACTGATTAGGTCATGTCTCTCATAATCTAATCATTTCACTGCAGAATGTTCTTTTTTTTTTGATGGCACAACAAGAAGCTTTATTCTCTTGATAGAAAAGATCCATGACACTATAACAATTAATAGTATATAAAAACAATGTCTCTATTTTTTAAATATTTGAGAAAAATACTTGCTTTGCAGCTTCTATAACAAAAAGATATTTCTTTTTACACTGCATAAGTTTGGGACCTAAAAGGAAGAGAAGCTGCAACAAGGCTAATCTACCACAGGTCATAGAGCTAATGTGATTTTCTTCTCTGTTGTAGACCGATGGGAAACACAAGAAACAAGGGCCATGACAAGTCCTCTTAATCCTGTTTGTTTTCATTCTGCCCATATTATCATTAGCCCTAGAGATATGCTATAGGTAATTTTTTTGTATTATTTTGCATTGAGGTAAACATGTATGTGGAAAAGTGTGTACTACTTAACTATGCTAGTTGAAGTTTGTTTACATATATCTCCAAGGAAACACCCAAGATTAAGATACAGAATGTTTCCTGGAGCCAGAAGTCTCCATCATGGTCATTCTCAGTAAATACTACCCCCACCTATAACCATTCTTCTGACCTCATCAGCATAGATTTGTGTGTGGTCCAGAACTTCATATAAATCAAATCCTACACTATACATGCCTTTATGCTTGTGTTCATCATGTGTTTCATGTTACCATCATTTGTTCTTTCTTATCTAGTATTTCAATGTATTATATTTCACAGTTTATTTGTGTTTTCCCTTAAGTAAAAATTTTCATTATTTCTACATTTTCTCTATTATGATAATAGTGATATAAACATTCTTGAACTTGTCTTTTGGTGAACCTATGTGCTAATTTCTATTGAGTAGACATTTAGGAGTAAAATTGCTGAATCATGAGGTTCCAGTGTATTTAGCTTTGGATAATATTGTCAAAGTAGTTTACCAAAATGGTTATAAAAATTCACAGTTTCATTTGATTCATATCTTCACCAATATTGGCACTGACAGTCCTTGATTTTATATCATTTAGTGACTCATTATGGTTTTCATTTCCATTTAGACTAAAGACTTTAAGCATCTTTTCATATATTATCCAGTTAGTTATCTTCTTTTGTAGAATGTTTGATTAAATCTTTTGACCATTTTTCCCCTTGGGTTATCTGCTTTTTTCTTATTTATTTGTGTATTCTTTACATATTCTGTATACAAGTTCTTCTTTTTTTACTCCTAGTCAATGGCTTATCTTTTCATATTCTTTCTTTTACTTTATTCTAATTTGTTATATATGGCAGCAGAATACATTTCAACTAACATAAATGTCATTGTACATATGTAGAGCACAGTTTTTCATGTCTCTGGATGTACACAAAATAGAGTCACACCATTCGTGTTTTCATACATGAGTCTTTTCATATTAGTAATGGTATCTTTGGATTCACAAAACTTCTTAACTTTACTTGACATGCTGTCTTCCCTTAAGTTTTTGGCTAGTTTATTGTTCTGTGACTCTGCTCTCTGACAGGCTGAGGATAAATCCTGATGTATACAATTCTACTTTTAAAGATTTTTATGTTAAAGTGGGAGCAACATTCTTTTCAACTTCTTATACCTCTGAATAGAGAGGAATTGGAATTGGACATTTTAATTTTGAATCAAAACTATATTTTATGTCTTATAGTTTCCATGGACCCCTCTGTAACCCAAAAGTAAGCCATACATTCTTCTGAGTTTTCATTTGGTGACAGAAGAACTATGGTTTCAGAGGTTTCATAGACAGTCAGCTCCATTCCTTGGGGCTCCAGGTGAGGTAGTAGGTAATGGTGGAAGAGTATGGCAGAGGGAAGCAGCTCACATGACGATCAGAAGCGGAGCACCTCTGAACATTTTTATATTTTTTTCACACTTGAGCTTTTGGGGGATACCTCATATCTAAAGCATAACACTGCACAGCGAATTTGTCATAGGAAAACATCAAATAAATCCAAATTTAGTTACGTACTCCAAAATAACTATAGTCTTCAAAAAAAGTCAAATCTTATAAATGTTAAAGAAAAACTAAAGAACTCTTACAGAATGAAGTGGTTCTGTAAGACATAGCAACATGTGACTCTGAACTAATTTATTTTGCTATGATAAAAATTATGGAGACAAATGATGAAATTAATGAGGTATAAGTATTATATGGTAGCAATAATAATTTTCTGATTTTGATGGTTGCATTGAATTTATGCAGGAAAATGTCCTTCTTTGTAGAAGGGAATGTAATGGCCTATAAGAGAATGGAGGAACACTAAAGATACATTTTCACAGATTTCATTGCCTTCCCTAGAGCTAATTATGGACATGACTTCCCACTCTTATTTTTACACTCTTGCAATCTTAATTTTCTTCTTCCACCATAATGTCACTTTCAGTAAACAAATGCTTGTTTAGTCAACACATCTGTTTTCTATTTAGTGCATACTGTGTGCCAGGCACTGTTCTAATCCTGGCATTGAACTAACATAAAAAAGAAGTAAAGAACCCTTGCTTATTTTAGGGAAAGACAGGCAATAAATAACATAAAATGTATCATATGTCACAGGATGCTAAGTATTATGGAGAAAAATAGAGTCAGACAATAAGTGTACAGGTGAGGATGGGTTTTATTTTTATATATTTTTGTTTTATTATTTCCTATAATTTTCATGTAGCAAGTATGCACATGCAGAGGAAAATCCAAAAATGAAAGAGATGAGGAGAGGGAAAGAACTAGAGTATACAACTGTAATGGGCATTTAACATTTATTTTATTCATTAAATATGTGAAATGCAGTATTTGCCTGACTTAATTTCACCTAGCATAATATACTCTAGGATCATCCATGTTGTCACAAATAGCAGAGTTTTCTTCTTTTTTAAGGCTAAGCTGAGTAGTATTGTACTATGTAGTGTGTGTTTGTATACATGTATATACTTTATACATATATTGTACATATATGTTATGTATGCATAAAATACATCCTAAACATATATACATACATTTATATATGCATATATATACATATAAGTTATATATGCCATACATATATACATATATTTATATATATATGCATATATTTATATATATGCATATATATACATATAAGTTACATATATATGTACATGTGTGCATCTGTACACACACACACACAGAAACCTCATTATTCATCCATTGGACACTTACGATTGATTTGATTTCTTGGCTATTGTGAATAATGTTGTAGTGAACATGGCACCACAGAATTCTCTTTGACATAGTGATTTTGTTTCCCTTGGAAAGTGAAGTTGTGGATCATATTTTAATTCTATTTCTAGGTTTTTGAAGAACCTTCAAACTGTATTCTATAATGTCTATTCTGATTCACATTTGCACCAACAATGTATCAGGAATCCTTTTCTCCCACATATGTTTTTTTAAAAATAGTCATCTTAAAGGCGATATCTTATTTTTGGTTTTAATTTACATTTTCCAGATAATTAATGATGCTGAACATTTTTTTCAATACTATTGATCATTTTAATGTTGTATTTTGAGAATTATTTGTTCAGGTCTTTTGCTTACCTTTTAATCAGATACTTGTTTTCTTTCTACTGAGTTGAGTTCTTTATATATTTTGGATATTAATATCCTATCAGATATATGATTTGTAAATATCTACTCCCATTTCATAGATTGTTTTTTCACTCTGTAGATTGTTTCCCTTCCTATTCATGATTTCCTTTATATGTAGAATCTTTAAAAAGTTGAAGTCATAGTTAACAGAGAATAGAATGGTAGTTGCCAGGGGCTGGGGATATGGGAGAAATGTTGGACAAAATGAATGTTATAGTTTAGATATGTGGTGTCCTTCAAAAGTTCATGTGTGACAATGTAAAAAGTTTAGAGGTGAAATGATTAGGTTATGAAAATCTATCCATAATCCACTCATAAGAGTTAGCTGGGTGGTAACTGTAGGCAGGTAGAGTTTGGCTGGAAGATGTAGGTCATTTGGGGCACACCTTTGGGGTATGTATTTGTCCCTGGTGATCCAAGCTTAGTCTTTCTCTGCTTCCTGGTGTCTATATCTTGAGCTGCTTTCCTCTTCCAGACTCTTCTGCCAGGCTGCCTCACCTGTGGCCCAGAGCAGTGGACTGAGACCTCTGAAACCATGAGTGCCAAATAAACTTTCCGCTGCTAAAATTCTTCTTATCAAGTCTTTTGGTCATGGCAGTGAAAAAGCTGACTAAAACAGTGTGTAAAGTTTCAGTTACACAGGATGAGTAAATTTTAGAGGTCTGCTGTATATCACGGTGACTGTAGCTAATAGTATTATATACTTGAAAGTTGTTAAGAGAATAGATCTTAATTGTTCTCACCACAAAAATTTGTATGTAAGGCAATGAATTTGTTAGTTAATTTGATTGATTCTACAATCTATTTACAATTAACTAATTATACAATGTATATCAAAATATTACTTTGTATACTGTAAACATAAACAATTTTTATTTGTCATTTATACCTTAACAATTGTGGTATGAAGAAAAACCTCTTTAAGTATCTCAATACCATTCTATCTTATTCACCTCTGCACATTTATAAAAACAGTTATTCTGAAATCTGTATTTGGTGTCACTTGGAAAACCTGACTCCATTGACTTCTTCAGTTTTTCCATGGCCTTAAGTACTTGCTAACATAATTCCTCACAAATGGCTAAAACGTTGCTATACTAAGCAACATTTCTGCTGTAGGGGTGCATTAGCAAATGAAGTACCTCCTAAGGGAACCATTGAATTAAATGCTGCTCACTGGATTCGATTTGTTCTCTCCCATTTTGGAATGACTTCACCTTCTCTGTTCCCAAGTGAAATAAAAACTCCTTCCATCTGTGGCTAGAATTGCATTCTGAAGGGTGTTTGGGATTTCTAATTCTTAGAGATGGAAGGCAGGGGCAGTGAGTCACTAGCCAAATTCAAATTGACACATTGACTTTTATAATTCTTATTATTGATGAAATAGTTAATTACTTGTGTTCTTCATTTTTAACTATTGGGTTTAACTTTTTTAACTAAAAAGTTGAGTGGCAAAATGACTAAAACAAAGCCAAGGAAAGAATGAAGAACACATTGAAATTTCAAAATGATTTGACTTAGAATATTAAGTCTTATCATGACTACATTTAGTGAAGTGATTATAATCTTTTCAAAATTTTTTAGAAGTTTATATAAAGTTGTTACATAAAATCTTGTGGATACTTGTTGTGACTATACTTCTCTAACTTACCTAATAATAGTTTGGTTGCTAGGGAAGCTGTTTTCTAATAGTAAAGACAAAGATTTCAAGAATGGCAGTGTTAACAGTGTGTCCTAAAATGAATGGTAAAGTACACACTATTTGTTTCTATTATTTGGTTAGTGTATTGGGTCTGAGAACCAGGTCACTTGGAATTACTTGAATAAGGAGGTACAATTTCCTGTCTTACCAATGAAAAAAGAGAAATATGTATAGATAGGAGTTGGTGTTTGATACCAAAGAACCCTCAAGTTTGTGATCCTAGAAACCACCTATGACAACCCTTGGTACTTGGTAATTGAAATGAAGGTCCCAAAGAGAGAGTACCTCAATTAGTATATGTTCTACTATGCAAATGTTTAGCATCTAATGTTTTTTGGTTGGAATATTTTCCTTAGTTTTCTGGAAACTCTGAAGAATATATTGATAATATAATCACTAATGATTTAGGAACCACTGTTTTCAGTAAGCCAGTAAAAGCTTTATATTGAGTTTGTCAACAGAAATGAAATAATTACAGTATTATACTAAAGAAAAATAACATGGCATTTTATACATCTTAATTTAGTAATAATTCCACATGGGACAATTTTTTTTACTTACTATCTCTAGCTACTGAAAATGTTTTAGCATCATTCTGCCTGGTAATTGGATTAAAATGCTTATAAATTTGTTTTAATTTGTTGTAGATAATATGCACTATAATGTTCACTAAGATGCATTTTATTTCCATTGCCTTATCTGCCAAAGAAATATTTAGTGGTTTCAAGATTATGCTTTGAATTTATTAATATAGCCCTGGAATCCCACTGTGTCTCTTATAAGGCAAAAATCTCAAAGGATAAGCTGTTATCTCTTACATACATGACCAAGCTCCTACTTTTCTAACAGATGTAAGATCGTGTAACATGTTTGCTTATTCCCTTTACCTTTCTTAATTCTTTTTCTTTCAGAGAAATTACCATTTTACTTCTTTTTTTTTTTCTGTTTTCAGCACTTCGCCTCTTTTTATAATTGTCCGTAAGTAATGACTCACTTTCATTGAGACCAGATTTTTTATAGTTGCCAGAAAAGCACAGAAACAAGGTTACATATATTAAAATTTAATCATAAGGGGTTATAAGTTTGGGGAGGTATATCAGTATTTCTGCTCTTTTGACAGTTTAATAAGTAGCTGTATGATAGAGATCCAAATCAAAGAATATTAGACTACGCTACAGATACCATATAGGATTTGTAGCTTTTTGAAATTGATCTGATTATTTTTAGAAGTTAGAATTTAGTAGTGTTTACTACTAAACAGTCTATGGTCTGTGTTATTGGGGTTCAGTGTTACTTTCTGACCCTTTATTAAGAAAACCTTTTCCCCTTCATATGTGAAAATAAATTGATGCAATGGCAAATTGTTGCAGATTTGAGTAATTGGTATCTGAATTGTTCAGGATTTAACATTAGCTTTTTAAAATTAGAACAATATAGTTATACATAGTAGTTGAACCATTTTGACAAAATCATATAAGCAGGGCATTTGATTTACTCCATTTCAGTCCTCTTTTCCCCCACCTCCTCCCCACTCCATTCTCCTTTCTCTCTCTACTGATCTTCCATTTATTTATTTATTATTTTTTATTGGCGTTTTCTAGATGTACATAAAGATGAAATTCTCTGTAGTATATTATATGTGCACATAACATGATTTTTAAAATTCATTTCACATTTTCTCCCCTTTTCCGTTCCTCTTTCCTCTCAATGTCCTTTTCTACTCCATTGATCATTTCTCTATCTTTATGATATCTAATCCCCCTCCTTCCTCTTATTTTGCTGTAGCTTCCACTTATAAGAGAAAACATTCTTGATTTTCTTAGTCTGACTTATTTTATTTAGCATGATGTTCTCCATTTCTATTCATTTACTGGCAAATACCTTAATTTGATTCTTTATGACTGAGTAAAATTTCCCTGTATATAAAGAATATATTTTCTTAATCTATTCATCTATTTATGGGCATCTGGGCTGATTCTATAGTTTGGCTATTATGAATTGTGCTGCTATAAACATTGAAGTATTGAAGTGGCTCTATGCTGATTTGGTTTTTTTTTTTTTTTTTTTTGTAAATAACCAAGGAGTAGGATAACTGGATCATATGGTGGTTGTATTCCTAGTTTTTCTTGCTTTCAAGAGTCTTTGTACTAATTTGCAGTCCCACCAACAATGTATAATTATATCTTTTCCCCTACATCCTTGTCAGCATTTATTATTTTAAATTGGAATGAGATGAAATCTTAGTGTAGTTTAGATTTCCATTTCCCTTATTGCTAGAAATATTGGACATTTTTTCATGTATTTGTTAGTCATTTGTGTTTCCTCTTTTAAGAATTGTTTGTCTAATTCTTTTGCACATTTATTGATTGAGTTATTTGGGTTTTTTTAGTGTTAAATTTATGTGTTCCTTATATATTCTGGATATTAATTTCTTGTCAGAGGAGCAGCTGGCCAAGATTTTCCTATTCTGTAGGCTTTCTCTTCACACTCTTCAGTGATTTCCTTTGCTGTGAAGAAGCTTTATAATTTTATGGCATCTTACTTATTGATTCTTGATTTTATTCCTTGAGCTTTAGGAGTCTTATGAAGAAAGTTGCTGCCTGCACTAATATGATGAAGTGTTGATCCTTTTTAGTTTCTTTTAGCAGTTGCAACATTTCTGGTCTAATACATCTAGTGTTTTATACATTTTTGAGTTGATTTTTGTGCAGGGTTAAAAATAAGGATCTAGTTTCATTCTTCTACATATGGATATTCAGTTTTCACAGTGTCATTTTTAACATTATTTTTTGATTTTTGATTTTTCAATGTCAGAGGATTTGTTTTTTTTACATTCTGTACAATTGTATTTGTATGAAATCTAAGATGATACTAAGGTTTTAGAAACTTAAGTGATTATAAGAGACAGCAAGATAAGAGTTCAAGGGATCTTAAGAGACAGCAAGATAAGAGTTCAAGGGATCTTAATGATGGAAAAGGTTCTGTATATTGTTTCAAGTGGTGGTTTCATCGTATAATACAGTTGTCAAAACTCATCAAATGAACATTTAAGATAATGTGTATTTCATTCTGTGTTAATTATACCACAGTAAAATATATATTTAAAAGTGCTGGTAGAAATTATGCCTTTCCATTCACTGAAATACTAATGATCACTAGCAAAGTCACTTCCTTCCTGTAATCAACATACCAAGAAATCTGACTAGTTATCAGAAAGTTGTTTGGTGCATACAGACTCAGCAAAAAGAAGTATAGTCTGCCTTCCATATCCATGGTTTCTACATCCTTGTTCATATTCATGAATTCAATCAACTGGGAGAAGGACAATATTCAGAAACATATTGTGTCTATAAAAACATATACAAGCATCTTTTTCTTGTCATTGTTTAAATAGGACAATATAACAATATTTATATTGTATTAGGTATTATAAATGTGTTACTCAGCTTTCTTTTTTATTATTGATTTTATTTTTTTAAATATACAACAGTGGAATGCATTACAATTCTTTTTATACATATAGAGCACAATTTTTCATATCTTTGTATATAAAGTATTTTCATGCCAATTCACATCTTTACATATGTACTTTCATTTTTTTTGCATTACAATTATTATTACACATATATACCACAATTTTTCATATCTCTGTTTGTATATAAAGTAGGTTGACACTGAATTCATGTCTTCATACATATACTTTGGATGATGATGTGATGAATTCTAGATAGGGAAGAGGGGAAGGAAAGGAAGGGAGGAGGCAGGGGATTATCATTAGTATTTTAAAGGAACACCACTGTTTTAACCAAAGAGGAGAAGAGAACCCAGTAGCATAAAAAGAAATGTTCTTTCATATTAAAAGGACATCACAATTATCACATATATTTTTTGGTCCTATTATAATAAATAGGCAAAAATTATACTAAATAGAATAGTAAATGCCATTAAAAACAGTATGTTATGTCTTCTAAGTACTGTTTTCAGATCTTTTAAAGGATGTGGCAGGGAATAACTTTTGCTTTAAGAAAGGCTGACATCAGTGGCTGTGAAGAGAAATTGCCAGATCTATGGTTTCATTAGTATACCTGGCCTGTCTCATCTTAGGCTCTGTTTTTTTTTTTTTTTTTTGATCATGTAAGCTTCATTCTTGGACAGTGTTAGGACATGAAATTATTTTGGGAGTAACTCATTTTATCGGGATACAAAGAAGATCCTTTGCTCTGAGATTTGGTTCAAAAGTCTTTGAATTCATTCTGTGTTAACTTTTGTGTAGGTTGAAAGAGATCTAGTTTCATTCTTCTACATATGAATAATAATTACTAAGAATTATAGTTCTTGACCTGGAAAAACTTAGCCATGCTTTCTGATTTTCATTTTATTGTTCCTTCTAAAATGCAGGAGTGACAGTATAGATTAAGTAAGACTGGGAAAGACATAATTATTGTTGAAGGATACATGGGAATTTAGTATTTTGATCTATTTTGTATGTTTGAAACATTACCAATGACCCAAGGAAAGGAAAAACAGAAGAATAAATAAAAAGTGGAGTCCAACAGGGAAAAATATGATACATAATAGAAGGTATTTTGTTAATGTATGACATCTAAGAAGAAAAGACTCTATACCATATAATTGTGTGACTTTAAACATAAATATTCAAAGAATGAATTTATGAGAATCACCTGAGGGCCTTTTTTAAAATACATTTCTGGATAACTGTCCCTGAATATTTTGATTCAGTGAATTTTGGAAGGAAAATAGGTTCCCAATGATTCCAATTTGCTGACAGGTTTGGGAGCTATGGCCTTCATTAACTGGCCAGATTATGTTGGTTAATTAACTTTAGCAAAACCAGAATTTGTTTAAGACAGGAAATGACAAAACTGGTGAAGTCCACCAACTTGGTGAAATGGATGGTGTTTCTCTAGGTAGAATTAGGGTACATTTTCAGTTTTTCGACTACAATGTTGATTTACTTAGAATGAGATATATTAAGAATTAGAGCTGAAAATTTAAATTTATTTAAATACCCCCTGTCCTGTCTCTTTATTATAAAGAAATTGAAGCTTAGAGAGGAAAATGGCGCAAATCTGAGTTTAGTAAATGTTTATTTGAAAGCCATAGAAGCAAGGTGTTTGATAAATCAAGTGTTTGATAGGCAGTTAGGACACAGAAGTTACCAAGGATTGTAGTTCTTGACCTGGAGAAAGTTAGCCATGCCTTCTGACTTTCATTTCATTGTTTCTTCAGTCATATTATGCTGCGTCTTTTTCATTTTTCCTTTAACTTAATTTTTTATAATAATAGCTTCCAAAATATACTTTAAAAATAACAACAAAAGGAATATACATAATAGTATGTACAGCATATTTCCATTTGTAGTTATATTTGTGTGTGCTTAGTCAACTTTGCAAGGATCTATAAATTGAGGAGAGAGGTTGAGGAGCTGGGCTGAGGAGGTATATGCATAAACTTTTTAATTAAAAAATAGCTAATTTTACAACATTTAACAGATGAAATTCCCTTTTAGGGCCAACTTCTATCATGTTATCAAACAATATAACACTGTTCAAAAGCGAATATGCAAGAATTTTAATTGCAAATTGAGATATGAACATTAGAAAATTATGGATTATATGTTTTGAAATCTGAGTGCTACTTAATATTATATAAAAACCATGCATTTTATCTCATCACTATAGGGTTGGAAATCATAGAATATCCCATGGAATTTAGTCTTGTTATTTCTTTCCTAAATGAAATTAATAGTCCACAAAGGCTGGTTTCTTAAAATAAGTCAGAAAATTGCTGCCACTCTAGTGAGTAGAAAGCATCATGCTGTTTTGTATCACATTGAGTTTTTTTTAATTGATTTTATTTTTTAAAATACATGATGTTGAGTCTTGAATCCTGGCTTATTACTTCCTTTCTTTGTGAGTTTGGGCAAATAACTTTAATTCATTGAATGCAATGTATATAAAAAGGGAAATATTTCTGTCTTACTGGCCTCTTGAAGAATCATAGGGATTCAAATACAAAGAGGCTTGCCATGTCTAAGAAATAAATATTTAAAATAAATATTGAATTGCCAGCTTTCTGGAGTTTTCTGGGAAGACAGAACAACTGAGCAGCCACCAAGGACCTATTGGCTTAGAAGATATGAGGGATAAATTTCTCATTAAAATATGTAAACTGGATTGTTTTTTATTGTAACAGAAAATGAAGAATACTTTTGAAAAAATTTTGTTCTTTTTATTTATACATGACAGTAAATGTATTTAAACATCAAACATACATGGGGTGTAACTTTCCATTTTTGTGGTTGTACATGGTATGTAGTTAGACTGGTTGTATATTCATATATGAACATAGTAAAGTTATATAAATTCTACTGTCTTTTCCATTCCCATCCTCCCTGCCTTCCCTTCATTCTGCTTTGTCTAATCCAGTGAACTTCTATTATCCCCCCACACACTTATTGTGAGTTAGCATCAGCATATCAGAGAGAACTTTATTTTTTTAAATAATAGCTTCCAAAATATATTTTTAAAACAACAACAACAGGGCTGGGGATGTGGCTCAAGTAGTAGCATGCTTGCCTGGCATGCGTAGGGCACTGGGTTCGATCCTCAGCACCACATAAAATAAAATAAAGATGTTGTGTGCACCGAAAACTGAAAAATAAATATTAAAAAATTCTCTCTCTCTTCTCTTCTCTTCTCTTCTCTTCTCTTCTCTCTTCTCTCTCTCTCTCTCTCTCTCTCTCTCTCTCTCTCTCTCTCTTTCTCTTTCTCTTTAAAACAACAACAACAACAAAAGAATATACAGGAAAAAATATATATAAAATTTAAAAATTCAGCCTTTGGTTCTTAGGAATTGACTCATTTCACTTAGCATGATAGTCTCCAGCTCCATCCATTTACCAGCAAATGCCATATTTCATTCTTTTTTAAGGCTGAATAATATTCCACTGTATATATATATATATATATATATATATATATATATATATATATATATATATATATATATATATATATATATTACATGTGGTGAGAATTACAAGAAGTAGTTGCCAGGTTGCATCTGACGTTTTCATTGATTCACTCATCCATTAATATGTTTTTTATTTGTTCTAATTAGCTATACATGACAGTAGAATGCATTTTGGCACATCATACATAAATGGAGTATAAATTCTCATTCTTCAGGTTTTACATGGTGTGGGTTACACAGGCTGTGCAATAATATATACACACATAGGGTAATAATGCCTGATTCATTCTGTCATTCCAACCCCCAGACCCGCCCCCCTCTTTTCTTCACTCCCCTCTGTCTAACACAAAGTACCTCTCTTCTTCCCTAGCTACCTTCTCCTTTATTGTGAATTAGCATCCACCTATCAGAGAAAACATTTGGCCTTTGGTTCTTTGAGATTGGCTTATTTTGCTAACCATGATATTCTCCAGCTCTGTCCATTTGCCAGAAAATACCATAATTTCATTCTTCTTTATGGATGATAAATATTACAATGTGTATATATACCACATTCTCTTTATCAATTTATCTGTTCAAGGGCATGCAGGTTGGTTCCAAAGTTTATATATTGTGAGTTGAGCTGCTGTAAACATTGATGTGGCTACATCACTATAGTATGCTGATTTTAAGTCCTTTGGTTATAAACCTGGGAGTGGGATAGCTGGGTCAAATGGTGGTTCCATTCCAAGTTTTCATATTTCTTTTCTGTGAAATGTCTGTTCAGTTCCTTTGCCCATTTATTGATTGGTGTGTGTGTGTGTGTGTGTGTGTGTGTGAGAGAGAGAGAGAGAGAGAGAGAGAGAGAGAGAGAGAGAGAGAGAGAGAGAAAGAGAGAGAGAGATTGTGTTTAATTCTTTATATATCCTGGAGATTAATGCTCTATCTGAGGTGCAGGTGAAAAAGATTTTCTTCCATTCTGTAGGCCTCTCTCATCATGTTCTTGTTTGTTTCCTTTGCTGTGAAGAAGTTTTTTAGTTTGATACTATCCCATTTATTAATTCTTCATTTTATTTCCTGTGCTTTAGGAGTCTTGTTGAGGAATTTGATTCCTAAGCTGATGTGGTGAAGAATTGGGCCTACTTTGTCTTCTGTTAGGTTCAGGGCTCTGTTTTAGTACCTAAGTTCTTCATCCACTTTGAGTTCATTTTGGTGCAGGGTGGGAGATAAGGGTCTAATTTCATTTTGCTACATATGGGTTTCCAGTTTTCCCAGCACCATTTGTTGAAGAGGTTATCTTTACTCCAATGTATGTTCATGGCACCTTTGTCTAGGATGAGATAAATATTTATGTGGGTCTGTCTCTGTGTCTTCTATTATGTACTATTGGTCTTCATGTCTGTTTTGGTACCAATACCATGGCGTTTTGGTTACTCTAGCTCAGTAATATAATTTTAGGTCTGGTATTGTCATGCTTCCTGTTTCACTTTTCTTGTTGGAAGATTGCTTTGACTATTCTAGGCCTCTTATTTTTTCAAATGAATTTTATGACTGCTTTTTCTATTTCCATGAAGAAAATAATTGGAATTTTAGTAGGAATTGCATTAAATCTTTATAACACTTTTGGTAGCATGGTCATTTTGACAGTATTAACTCTGCCTATCCAACAGCATGGGGTATCTTTCCATATTCCAAGGTCGTCTTCAACTTCTTTCTTTAGTGTTCTATAGTTTTCATAATAGAGGTTTTTCTATTCTTTTTTAGATTGATTCCCAAGTATGTTATTTTTTTTGAGGCTATTGTGAAGGGTTTTTTTTACTCTTTTTTAGATTGATTCCCAAGTATGTTATTTTTTTCAGGCTAATGTGAATTGGATAGTTTTTTTTTTAATTTCTCAGTTGATTCATCACTAATGTATAGGAATTATGGGTGTTAATTTTATATCCTGCTACTTTGCTGAATTCATTTGTGAATTCTAGAAGTTTTCTGGTGGAGTTTCTTTGGTCTTTTAAATATAGAATTATGTCATCAGCATATAGGGATGGTTTGAGTTCTTTTCTTATTCATATCCCTTTAATTTTTTTTTCATCTAATTGCTCTGGCTAGAATTTTTAGGATGATGTTAAATAGAAGTGGTGAAAGAGGGCATCATTGTCTTCTTCCAGTCTTTAGAGGGAATGCTTTCAATTTTTCTCCTTTTGGAATGATGTTGGCCTTGGGTTTAGCATATATGTTGCTGTATTTTCCTACTATATCTAGTTTTTCTAGTGTTTTGAACATGAAAGTATGCTATATGTTCTCAAATGCTTTTTTCTGCATCTATTGACATAATCATGTGATTCTTGTCTTTAAGTCCATTGATATTATGAATTATATTTGTTGATTTCCATATGTTGAACCAACCTTGCATCCTTGTGATGAACACTAATAGGTCATGGTACACTATCTTTTAAATACGTTTTTGTATGTTATTTGCCAGTATTCCTTTAATGTGAAATTATAAGAGTGCTTAACTTCAAATAGAACATTCCAAGTTTGTGTTAATTTCTTTTTTTAAATTTTTTATTGGTTGTTCAAAACATTACAAAGCTCTTGACATATAATATTTCATACATTAGATTCAAGTGGGTTATGAACTCCCATTTTTACCCCAAATACAGATTGCAGAATCACATCGGTTACACATCCACATTTTTACATAATGCCATATAAGTAACTGTTGTATTCTGCTACCTTTCCTATCCTCTACTATCCCCACTCCCCTCCCCTCCCATCTTCTCTCTCTACCCCATCTACTGTAATTCATTTCTCTCCTTGTTTTTTTCCCCATTCCCCTCACAACCTTTCATATGTAATTTTGTATAACAATGAGGGTCTCCTTCCATTTCCATGCAATTTCCCTTTTCTCACCCTTTCCCTCCCACCTCATGTCTCTGTTTAATGTTAATCCTTTCCTCCTGCTCTTCCTGCTCTGTTCTTAGTTGCTCTCATTATATCAAAGAAGACATTTGACATTTGTTTTTTAAGAATTGGCTAGCTTCACTTAGCATAATCTGCTCTAATGCCACCTATTTCCCTGCAAATTCCATGATTTTGTCTTTTTTTAGTGCTGTGTAATACTCCATTGTGTATAAATGCCACATTTTTTTATCCATTCATCTATTGAAGGGCATCTGGGTTGGTTCCACAGTCTAGCTATTGTGAATTGTGCTGCTATGAACATTGATGTGGCAGTATCCCGGTAGTATGCTCTTTTAAGGTCTTCAGGGAATAGTCCAAGAAGGGCAATAGCTGGGTCAAATGGTGGTTCCATTCCCAGCTTTCCCAGGAATCTCCATACTGATTTAAAAATTGGCCACACCAATTTTCAGTCCCACCAGCAATGTACAAGAGTACCCTATTCCCCACATTCTCGCCAGCACTTGTTGTTTGACTTCAGAATGGCTGCCAGTCTTACTGGAGTGGGATGGTATCTTAGGGTGGTTTTGATTTGCATTTCTCTGACTGCTAGAGATGGTGAGCATTTTTTCATGTACTTGTTGATTGATTGTTTGTCCTCCTCTGAGAAGTGTCTGTTCAGGTCCTTGGCCCATTTGTTGATTGGGTTATTTGTTATCTTATTGTCTAATTTTTTGAGTTCTTTGTATACTCTGGATATTAGGGCTCTATCTGAAGTGTGAGAAGTAAAAATTTGTTCCCAGGATGTAGGCTCCCTATTTACCTCTCTTATTGTTTCTCTTGCTGACAAATAACTTTTTAGTTTAAGTAAATCCCATTTGTTGATTCTTGTTATTAACTCTTGTGCTATGGGTGTCCTATTAAGGAATTTGGAGCCCGACCCCACAATATGTAGATCGGAGCCAACTTTTTCTTCTATCAGATGCAGAGTCTCTGGTTTGAAAACAAGCTCCTTGATCCATTTTGAGTTAACTTTTGTGCATGGCGAGACAAAGGGATTCAGTTTCATTTTGTTGCATATGGATTTCCAGTTTTTCCAGCACCATTTGTTGAAGATGCTATCCTTCCTCCATTTAATGCTTTTAGCCCCTTTATCAAATATAAGATAGTTGTAACTTTGTGGATTAGTCTGTGTCCTCTATTCTGTACCATTGGTCCACCCGCCTGTTTTGGTACCAGTACCATGCTGTTTTTGTTACTATTGCTCTGTAGTATAGTTTGAAATCTGGTATCGCTATGCCACCTGATTCACACTTCCTGCTTAGAGTTGCTTTTGCTATTCTGGGTTTTTTATTTTTCCATATGAATTTCATGATTTCTTTATCTATTTCTACAAGAAATGCCATTGGGATTTTGATTGGCATTGCATTAAACCTAAAGAGAACTTTTGGTAATATCTCCATTTTGATGATGTTAGTTCTGCCTATCCATGAACAGGGTATATTTTTCCATTTTCTAAGATCTTCCTCTATTTCTGTCTTTAGGGTTCTGTAGTTTTCATTGTATAAATCTTTCACCTGTTTTGTTAGGTTGATTCCCAAGTATTTTATTTTATTTTATTTTTTTGGATATTGTGAATGGGGTGTTTTTCCTCATTTCCATTTCAGAAGTTTTGTTACTGATATACAGAAATGCCTTTGATTTGTGCATGTTGATTTTATATCCTGCCACTTTGCTGAATTCATTTATTAGTTCTAGTAGTTTTTTGTAGACCCTTTTGGGTCTTCTAGGTATAGAATCATGTCTTCTGCAAATAGTGATAATTTGCTGCAGTCTGGATGGGCACAATTCAGGAGCCACTTGTCAAAAGAAACGAACTTTATTTTTAGAACCACACACGCCAAACAAAACAGCTCCTCAGGAAAAACCCTCAGAGCCCAACTGCTACCACCAGCTTCCCACAAGCCTCTCACACAAACAAAAGCCTCACCACCTCCCACAATCCTCCTGCTCTTGAGGCTGATTGGCTGGGTCGCATGGGTGGAGCCAAAGAAGTCCTCAAATGAGCATCACCACAGAGGAGCCAATCAGCTAGATGTTGCTGGGGCCGCTGTGAGCCAATCATCAGCTGGCAGTCTGAAAGGGCGGGAAAACAAGCCCAATGAGCATCACCACAGAGGAGCCAATCAGCTAGATGTTGCTGGGGCTGCTGTGAGCCAATCATCAGCTGGCAGTCTGAAAGTTTGCTGGCAGCTAGAAGTTTTTTGGGGTCCCTTCGGCTGTGGCTCTCAACAATAATCTAAGTTCTTTTCCTATTTTTATGCCTTTAATTTCTTTTGTCTGTTTAATTGCTCTGGCCAGTGCTTCGAGAACTATATTGAATAGAAGTGGTGATAGAGGGCATCCCTGTCTTGTTCCAGATTTTAGATGGATTGCCTTCAATTTTTCTCCATTCAGAATGATGCTAGCCTGAGGCTTAGCATAGATAGCTTTTACAGTGTTGAGGTAAGTTCCTGTTATGCCTAGTTTTTCTAACGTTTTGAACATAAAGGGATGCTGTACTTTGTCAAATGCTTTTTCTTTGCATCTATCGAGATGATCATATGGTTCTTATCTTTAAGTCTATTGATGTGGTGAATAACATTTATTGATTTCCGTATAGTGAACCATTCTTGCATCCCAGGGATGAATCCTACTTGATCATGGTGCACAATTTTTTGATGTGTTTTTGTATCTGATTCGCCAGAATTTTATTGAGGATTTTTGCATCTAGGTTCATTAGAGATATTGGTCTGTATTTTCTTTCTTTGAGGTGTCTTTGTCTGGTTTCGGAATCAGGGTGATGTTGGCCTCATAGAAAATTCATTCTATTTCCTGAAATAACTTGAAAAGTATTGGTATTAATTCTTCTTTAAAGGTTTTGTAAAACTCTGGTGTATACCCATCTGGTCCTGGGCTTTTCTTGGTTGGTAGTCTTTTGATTACTTCTTCTACTTCATCCATTGATATATTGGTCTGTTCAAATTGTGCGTATCCTCCTGACTCAGTCTAGGCAAATCATATGACTTAAGAAATTTATCGATGTCTTCACTATCTTCTATTTTATTGGAATATAGGTTTTCAAAATAATTCCTAATTTTCTTCTGTATTCTGTAGTATCTGTTGTGATATTGCCTTTTTCATCCCATATGTTAGTAATTTGAGTTCTCTCTCTTCTTCTCTTCGTTAGCATGGCTAAGGGTCTGTGGATCTTATTTATTTTTTTGAAGAACCAACTTTTAGTTTTGTCAATTTTTTCAATAGTTTCTTTTGTTTCAATTTTGTTGATTTCTGCTCTGATTTTAACTGTTTCTTGCCTTCTGCTATATTTTCTGTTGTTTTGCTCTTCCTTTTCTAGGGCTTTGAGATGAAGTGTGAGCTCATTTATTTGTTGTTTTTTTCTTTTTTTGAGGAATGACCTCCAGGCAGTGAATTTCCCTCTTAAAACTGCTTTCATTGTGTCCCATAGATTCTGATATGTTGTGTCTGTATTTTCATTTATCTCTAAGAATTTTTTTATTTCCTCCTTTATGTCTTCTGGAACCCATTTATCATTCAGTAACATATTTTTCATTTTCCATGTGATTTTTCCTTCCTTCTTTTATCATTGATTTCCAGTTTCATTCCATTATGATCAGATAAAATGCATGATATTATCTCCACCCCTTTATATTTACTGAGGGTTGCCCTATGCCATAATATATGGTCTATTTTTGAGAAAGATCCATGTGCTGCTGAGAAAAAAGTATATCCACTTGATGATGGTTGATATATTCTATATATGTCAGTTAAGTCTAGGTTATTGATTGTGATATTGAGTTCTATAGTTTCTTTATTCAACTTTTGTTTGGAGGATCTGTCCAATGGTGAGAGAGGTGTGTTGAAGTCACCCATAATTATTGTGTTGTGGTCTATTTGGTTCTTGAAATTGAGAAGAGTTTCTTTTATGAACGTAGCAGCACCTTTATTTGGTGCATACATATTGATAATTGTTATGTCTTGTTGGTGAATGATTCCTTTTAACAGTGTATAATGTCCTTCCTATCCCTTTTGATTAACTTAGTCTTGAAGTCGATTTTATTCGATATGAGGATGGCCACCCCTGTTTGCTTACAAGGACCGTGTGCATGGTATATTTTTTCCCAACCTTTCACCTTCAGCCTGTGTATGTCTTTTCCAATCAGATGTGTCTCCTGGAGGCAGCATATTGTTGGATTTGTTTTTTTAATTCATGTTGCCAGCCTATGTCGCTTTATTGGAGAGTTTAAGCCATTAACATTTAGAGTTACTATTGATATATGGTTTCTACTTCCAGCCATGTTTGATTATTTATCTTTTTTTTAATTTAGTTTGTTTCTCCATGATTAGCTTTCCCCCCACCCTCTGTCTCTACTGAGGTACTTCCCACTATTGGTTTTGGTTATTGTTTTTCATTTCTTCCTCATGTAGTGTTTTGCTCAAGATGCTTTGCAATGCTGGTTTTCTGGCTGCAAATTCTTTTAACTTTTGTTTATCATGAAAGATTTTTATTTCGTTGTCGTACCTGAAGCTTAATTTTGCTGGTTACAAAATTCTTGGTTGGCATCCATTGTCTTTCAGTGTTTGAAATATGTTGTTCCAGGATCTTCTCACTTTCAGTGTTTGTGATGAAAAATCCGTTGTTAACCTTATTGGTTTCCCCTGAATATAATCTGCCTCCTTTCTCTTGCAGCTTTTAATATTTTCTCTTTGTTCTGTATATTGGATATCTTCATAACAACATGTCTTGGCGTTGGTCTACTGTGATTTTGTATGCTCGGTGTCCTGTAGGCATCTACAATTTGTACATCCGTTTCCTTTTTTATTTCTGGAAAGTTTTGTATAATTGTTTCATTCAGCAGGTTGCTAATTCCCTTGGTTTGAACCTCTATACTTTCCTCTATTCCGATGACTCTTAAGTTTTTTTTTTTTATGTTATCCCGTATCTCTTGGATGTTTTTCTCGTGATTTTTTACCAGCCTTTCTGAGTTGGCTAGACTCTTTTCAAGATGATATATTTTGTCTTCATTATCTGAAGTTCTGGCTTCTACTTGCTCCACTCTGTTAGTGATACTCTCATTTGAGTTTTTAATTTGGTTTATAGTTTCCTTCATTTCTAGAATTATTGTTTGATTTTTTTATAATCTCTATCTCCTGATAAAGATCCTTATTTACTTCTTTTATCTGTTTATGTAATTCATTTTCAATGTGTTCTTTCACTGTTTGAATTTGCTGTCTCATATCCTCTTTAAGGTTCCATTCCATCTGTCTAAGGTATTCCTTGAGTTCTTTATTTGACCACTTATTTTTTTTGATGCCTCTAGGTCCTCCTGAATATCTAGGCTGTCCTGCATTGTTGGTACTCCTTTTCTTCCTTTCTTTTTCATGCTGCTCATGTTACTTCTTGTTCTGTTAGATTGCTGAGTTACTGTTTACTCCTATAAATTTATTTGATGCTTGGGAGGAAAGGTATTAGAAGGGAAGGGAAGAAGTCCCTAAAGAGAATGAGAGTAAGCAGGTAGAATTAAAGGAAGGGGGAATAAGGAAATTGAAAAGAAATGAAAAGATAAAAGAAAAAAAATTGAAAATAAAAAAAATTTAAAAAAATAATAAAAAGTTAAAATTTAAAAAATAATTTAAAAAATATTAAAGAAATTTAAAAAATAAAAAAAATGAAAATAAAAAAAAACCCAAATAATAAAAAAAAAATTTAATAAATGCAGTCTTAGAGTTCGATTAACTTCTCTTCCAGTAGGTGGAGCTGTGCCCACTGGGCCAAGCTTCTCCTCTCAATATTGGGAAATCAATCACTGTGCAGCACTCCTCTTCCCAGACTGGGTGGTTCTCCTATCCTGAATGCCTAGGGCCTTCTCCGCTGTCTAGTCACTTCCCCACTTTTCCTCAAGCCAGGCCCCGCTCACCGGTGACGCTCACCACAATACTGGCTACATGCCAGGTCTGCTGCTCCCGGGAGCCCTATTTTCTTGAATGACTGGGCACACTCTCCCTGTTTGCCATTCCCTCAGACCCTAAGTTTGTGGAGCTTGGGGCTGAGAACTCTCAGCAAATTTTGCTTGTCCTCCGGTAGCCACGCCCCCTGTAGCTGGTGCAAGGTAGCCACGCCCCCTCAGTTGTCAGCACTGGTGGGAGTGGTAGCCGGGGGTTCCGTGTTGCGGGTCCCGCGCCACTCCTGATTCCCTCGGTCTGACTATCGCGCTCATGGGAGAGCTGGGAGGGGCCCTTAAGGTTTCCCCGCTGTGTGGAGAGGGAGGGCTAGGGGGTTACACACCTGTCACCACCGGTTTCAATGAAGTTATCTCCTCCACCGCATTCTGGTGACGTCAGTTCTGTGCCATGGTGGTATCCCATGCAATTAGCAACAGTTCGTTCCCTTTGCTGGGTGACCAGTGCAATGGGTGGGTCCTGAGTGGCTCTCCCAAGCCCCTTCTCAATCCTGTGTCCACTGCCTATGAAGGCTCGGTTGGTATTAACCTCCGCAGGTTCAGAAGGGCCGACGAGTTGGAGCAACAGGGGGAAGAAGGAAGAGCTGAGTTACTAATCTTTGTCTGAAATTGACTGATCTATAGAGGATGAACTGAGCATTTAAGAACAAGTTTAGAGAAAGCTTCTGGAAAGAAACTTCATTTTCTTAAGATCCACAGGATCATAGGGCCATTACAGCCAAGAGGCATGCAAAGAATATTGAGCTTCAGTTATTTTTATTTCTTAAGCAAAGCATTAGCACATAAATTTTCTGTATTTGATTTTCCCCTTTCTTTTGATTCCTATAAAAATAACAATTATTTGAGGTTATAGAGGCCTAGTATTCAAAGGGAATGAAACAAACACTGCAAGTAAGCAGAAAAAAAATTAGAAATTTCTACCCAGTGCCTATTAGACATTTAGCAGTTATCTTAAAAGCAAAACATTCAAATGCCTACATTTAAAAAATATATAATGGGCTTTTTCTTGCTTCATTCTTAAGGTATTTCAGTGTTCTCAAATTTAGTATGTAAAAAGAATAACCATTCAGTATGTGTGTGTGTGTGTGTGTGTGTGTGTGTGTGTGTGTGTATAATCTCATATATCATATATCATATATCATGACTTTAAGGTAGATTTAAGGGATTTTTCTTAATTTTAATTGTGGAGCTCATCCTCAATGTGAGTGCTGTAATAAAATACTTGTCCCACTATAATGAGTTATGGGACACGATATAATGGAAAAGAGAGACCAGATGACAAAATGGATTTTCATTCAAGAGAAAAAGAATCATTGTTCACTAGTTTCTAAGTATCTGCCCAAATGAGAAGACAACAAAAATGTATCAGCTGTACATATAAACAGAATATATGTATATATATGATTATTTATTCTTAAAGAATATATTGATTCATTTTTTCTGAGAGAAGATACTACCATGTCATCCTAATGTCAAATAATTTTATGGAGTTTTGATATATGGAATATGATTGGGCAGACCATCTTCCTCTGATTTCATTTGAGTTTAGTTTCAAGTGTCCTAGGCCAAATATAGACAATCCATAAGCAGCCAAATATAGACAATCCATTAGCAGTCTCCCCACTCTAATCTAGTCAGAATTTTTCAGGTATTACTTTATTTCTTAAACCCATATATTATAGATTAAATATGATTCCTTTATGGAACTAGAAGCTATCATGTTAAGTGAAATAAGCCAATCCCTGAAGCCAAAGGTCAAATATTTTCTCTGATGTGTGGAAGCTAATCCAAACTAAGGTGTTTGGGGGGGAATATTAAAAAAAATAGAAGAAAGATCAAGGGAGTAGACAAAGGGGAATGAAGGGAAGGGAGGAAGGATGGGATAGGAAAACACAATGGAATGAATCTGACCTAACAATCCTATGTATGCAGACATATTAATGTACCACAGTGAATCTCACCATCATGTATATACACAAGGAACTAATTTTAAGAAAATAACTATAAGTAAATAGCAGAAAGGTCAGTAGAGTAGAGGGAAGAGAAGGGGAGGAGAAGTACTATGAACTGAATTAGAAGAAATAATATTCCATTCTTTTATAATTGTGCCAAATCAATTCTATTGTCATGTATAGCTAAAGAAAAACAATAGAAAAGAAAAAATATGATTCTTTTAGAGAAAATGCATTTAATCTACTTGTGAAAACATTGGAAAAAGAGTGGTTTCCTACTGAAAATCAAAAGAATATTTTAATTTATAAAAAAACTAAGATGATATTATTAGAAGTATTAGTAGGCAACTTGTATAAAATGATAAGAAGTGAAAGACTTATTTAAACTTTTGTCGTATATAATAATTGTAATAAAATCCCCAAGGGGTACATATTCAACTAATCACTTTGTGGATAGCAAATCACTTTTATGACTTTAAATAGATATTATATCATGAGTCAAATTTAGGAAATTTATTAAAATAAAAACCCCAAACAGAAAGTAATTCTATTATTATTTCCTCAAAATCCATAATTATCAATTTTGTCCTATTGGAAACATACCCTATCCCTACTCCACTTTGCTCAATATTCTGTCATTGTGAAGCTTCAGTGCATTTGGCAACAGAATTGACATGACAAGTCCAGAGAAGTCAAGAACTATTGTAACAGGTCAGTTTTGTTTTTAAATAAGCAGTCCAATTTTTTTCATAGTATGCAAGCAAAGCTAGAAAGTATGATATCTTTCCAGGTGCGGTGGCACACACCTGTAATCCCAGTGGCTCAGGAAGCTGAGACAGGAGTATTGTGATTTCAAAGCCAGTGAGACCCTGTCTCTAAATTTAAAAAAAAATACAAAATAGGGCTGGGGATGTGGCTCAGTAGTTGAGTGCCCCTGAGTTCTATCCCCAGTACCACACAAAAAAGAAAGTATATCTGAAGGAACCAAGGTCTAAATGGAAAAAACTTGAGGACTAGATTTCAGTTATGATTGTCACTACATATCCTGGTCACCTCAGGCATTCAATTTCTCTGTGATCTTGTTATCCTTATAAAGTACTGTAAACATTACCTCCTTTACTACCTCTTAAAGTTCTTGTGAGAATAAAATGTATTACAAAACGTGAAAAGGGAAGTACAAGAGATATAAAGATAATATTTTTTACACATCTAATTACATTTATCTGTTTGATATTTTATCCTAAAATTATTTTTTCCGATTAAAAAAAGTCTAAGTCCTTTCAAATGTATTTTCATTGCTAATGTGCAAATCAAGGAATGGCAAGAATCAATGTAGTCTCAAGAAAAGGTGAGAACAGAAGGATCTCCTGGTGAACAGCTGGCTAAATGGAAAAGGTGAAGGCAAATCTTTTTTTCTTATAATAATTTTCTCTATATTTACTTTTAGAAATAATATTGCACATATCTTTAGGATAGTGGGAAGACTCAAGTGTTACAAATAATTTACTTATTTAGGATATAAGTGTAGTTTACAGAGTCCTGTGATGATGCGGTGTTTCTGGAATTATCTAACACAAACTTTTGAGTTACTGAAATGGGAGAAAACAAATGGGTGCTATACTTGGATTTTTTGGCATAACTACATGATTTACTAATGGCTTAAACTTGGTCAGATGCCAAAAATGCAACTATATTTTTGTTATTAATATTTCATTAATAATAGCTTTTTGCATAGGAATAGGAATTTCTAGTGTTACGAGGAGATGCAATAACAGTTCCTTTTGTTGCTGTTATAAGAGATGGAATATTGTTTTTATAAATAATATATTGACTTTTAAACTTTATTTAGGAATCAGAGCTAGCATATCTTAACCCAGTAACTAATGTTCCATGACTAATATGTTATATAAAAATATTACTTCTGCTGATTGCTTTATGGACCCATGGAATTTTCCCAAAGGCCACAGTTTACTATTGTTATTAGTACTTTGTCCATTACCAGCCCTCCTATCTAGATAATTCCTTTCTCTTCCTGCCAGGAGAGTTGCAGAATTTGTTTTTTCTCTTGACACTTATAGAACAATGTTATCATTTTGCTTATAGTTTATGATTATCTAGTACCTCGGTTGTGTCATATTTGCTTCTCTGTTACTATGTCATTGCATTCTAAATTCCTAGTGAGGTATACTAGGAGCCACTTGATCATATTGAATGTCCTTTTAATAATTTTTAAAATTGCCAATCCCAAATATAGTTCAATGACTCCACTATTTATTACTGGTGTAACCTTGAGAAATTTAAAGACCCTTTCTGTGCTTCTATTTCATCTTTGGTACAAAGAGAGGCAACAATAGCACCTAAAATATTTACCATGAAAGTTCAGAAAGAGTTTTTTTACATTTTAAATGCTGAAAATAGTGTCAGTATACAGTAAGCACTGGATAGAAAATAGCTCCCATTGTTATCATTCTTATTAAATGTGAAGATCTTAATTGTCAGAGTACTATTATAGTACAAGATACAGAAAATGAAGTTGTATTTGTATTTAATTAAAAGTTTAAACTGGCAAGTATTTATAATGAAAAGTGAATCTGTATGGTTAATTTGTTACTTATAACAATAAGACAAAATGTGGCAAGCCAATCTTTTTTATTAAATTTTACATTAAAAAATTCTATATAGTTCTTGCAAGATGCACAGATAATGGAACAAAAAATTTTAAAATTAATAGCATTGCAAATATTATGAATGATAGCAAAGAACCATTTATGCTTCCTTTATTATGTTTTGCTTGTTTGTGGTAACACAAGCTTTTGGTTGCTTTCCCAACAACCATCTCTCTGCCCTTCTTTCTTGTTAATGGAATTCTAATTCTATTCAGATATCTACTTTTTCCTAGCACCTTGGGGTTAGATTCTAATATATTTTATATAATTTGATGCAGTATTCCCCTTGCCTATAATTGGTTTGAGCAGGGACATGTTATACAACTGTAGCTAATGAGGCACGAGGGAAAGGCTACTGAAGAGAATTTGCTGTATAATATAAAAAGCCTCCTTTTCTGCATATGGAAACTATTGTGAGGGTGTGATGCTGGGAACTGTTGAAGACATTTTCACTAAATCTCAAACTTCAAGACAAAACTTATTGATGAAAATGGCAAAGCAGTAAGATGAAGCAAAATTGGGTCCTTGAAAATGGTGCTAAGATACTGAATTAACCACCCTTGGAACTACCAACCTCTTGGATTCTTTTGTAAGATGAATAAACTCCTTATTGGTGTATGTAATTCATCTGAGTTAGGGTTTTCTGATACAGCTAAAAGAATCCTAAGTGATATTATTCACTGTACATTTTTTGTGTTCTTATAATATTATGTTGAGAATTATGCAAATGGAAAAAATAAGTTAACTTCCAACTCTTTAGGGTTCTGTTATAGCTTAAATTTTTTAAACAGAATATATTTTCTGAAGATATAGCAACATTTGACAATTTTTTCTTAAATAGGAAAAGAACCACTTTGTATAGTGTTATCTTAGGGGAATTTTGACAGCATTTTTTTACTTTTAAAATTTAAGAATGACATATACTGACATAAATTTCACTGACATATGCAGTTATAAATTGTGTTGATACTTGATGAACTTTTATAACATGAGAATATCTATGTAAGCAATCATTTATATATATATATACATATATATGATGTATATATACATTACATATATATAACATATGTGTGTGTGTATGATATAGAATATCATTGCGTTTCCAGAAGTCTTCCTTATGCTTCTCACAGTCTATACTATTCCTTCCAGGGTAACCACTTTTCTAACACCATACAATAATTTTTCTGTTTTTGAGTGTTATCTTTTTGAGTCACATAACATGCACCCTTTGTTTCTGGATTCTTATGCTTAACAATTTGAAATATGAGATTCATTTATGCTGTGCATAACAATAGTAGTTTATTTCTTTTTTTAATTTACATTTTAGTTTTCGGCAGACATAACATCTTTGTTTGAATGTGGTGCTGAGGATAGAACCCGGGCCGCACCCATGCCAGGGGAGTGCGCTACTGCTTGAGCCACATCCTCAGTCCCAATAGTAGTTTATTTCATTTACATATAGTATTTTTTTTTTACAAATATATCAGAATTTATCCAGTCCATTACAAAGGACATTTGAGTTTTTTACTATGAGTAATGAAGCTATGAATATTTTCATATGCCTTTTAATTTTTATATTTATATATTTTTTTCAAATATATACTTAAGAATGGGATTGCTGAGTCATAGGTGGGAAAACATTCCTCTTTGATAAGGAGTTTTTCTAAAATGATTATATTGATATACACTTCTGTCAATCATATATGAATGCAAATTTTGTTCCACATCATGAAAAGATAATATTTTTAATTTTAACTTTGGCCTATCTGATGTGTAGTGTTATCTCACTTTGGTTTCATTTTGCATTTTCTAATAACTTTTAAACATTTTTATATGTTTGATAGACATTTGGGCATATTTAAGCCTTGATTTAAAAAAAATCTTTTCTTTTTATTATAATTTATAGGCATTTATTATATATGTTGCTATATATTCTATATATTCTCTGTCAGATGTATGTATTGAAATATCTACTCACTCTATAAGATTTTTGTTGAAAAATAAAGCTTTTCATTTCAACGGTCTCCAACTTATCAGTCTTTTCCTTTATAATTACTGTTTTTGTGTTGTGACTTAAAAAGTTTTTGCCTACTCTAAGGTTGTAAAGATTTTTTATCTTTAGAAACTTTATTATTTGATCCACCTGGGATAGATTATTATATGTGTGTGAAATGGTGGTAAAACTATATTATTTCTACACATATTGCATTGATCCCACTATTTTACTGGGGAAGCTTTTTTATAAATTTAATCTGTTGATTGATGTCTGAATTCTACATTGTGTAGTTTGTCTATTTTTCTGTCATTATACATCACAGTTTTAACAATGTGTTATGTAACCTCTCCAACTTTGTTCTTTTCAAAATTGTTTTTATCATTCTTGGGACTTTATATTTATATTTCAATAGAAATTATAAGTTGAGCTTATTATTTTTCACCAAAAAATAGGAGAGAACAAGATGGCAGATTATTGGGAAAGGCATTTCTCACAGCTCCATGACACAGGACTCAAGCAGTAGGAATACTGCTTCTCTGTGAGGTGGGTGGAAAAGGGCCTTCACTGATAATCAATATTGGATAGAGAGCCTTGGAGACTGGGAAATTTGGGATGCATCAGACAAGGAAAAGGAACAAAATTGGATCTGAGCTCCTGCTAAGAGTGGGGGAAATTAATACAGAAAATCAGAAAGGGCTGAAAAGTGCTGCAGACAGTCTTGGTATAGAGAATCCTAAGTTCAGAGGGGCAGTAATGCTCTGGGCTGACTCAGAGACTATTTGGCTCACTAAGCTGGTGCACAAAAGATCCCAGGTCTGCCAGTTGTGCACAAGGAGCTGAATCTGGATCCCTCTGGGGGACTTGTGCACTAAAGTGGCACCAACTCAGACAAGGAACTTAGGTCTGTGAATTTGGGACTGAGTCCAATACATGAATCCAGCAGTTTCCAGCCATAGGATCTAGTTTGAACCTAGATCAGGACAATTTCTGTTTCTTATTGGTGCATGTAATTCATCTGAGTTAGCAAATCAGGACAATTTCTGTTATGGAGAATATTTTGCCTGTGGATAACACAGACTGGATAGGCTGGAGGGAGCCCATCTCTCTCACCTCCCTTGAATCTGGCAATGTGTAGGACTAGTGGCAGTGGCTTGAGAATCTGAACAGGGAGGAGTAACAGAGATTGGAGCAGACATGGGGATGCCAGAAAGGGCATTCTCTGCAAAGTACAGAAGTAGCAAAGAACTGGCTCATCCTTCCTATGAGTTGATCCCGGGGAGACTCCTGGGGTACAGTCCTAAATGTGCGTTGATTAAAAAACACCTGATAACTCCCCATGCAATAAAACACCTGGAGCAATAATCCCCACCTCTGGGAGCTTCATTCCACAAACTCATTTTACATAACCCAGTGGCATCTATATCCTGGAAGTGGAGCTGACAGCACACTCTTCACTGCCCTTACCATTCTGCTGAGAAGGGAAACCAACAAAGAGAAGGAGTTTGGCACAGACATTGAGCATATTCTGTCATTGACTATTCTTACTATTCTGTGTTTTTTGTTTTTGAATGTGTACTGATTGATATATGATAGACATTTAAACACACACGTATTTTATATTTGTTTCTGCTTTCTTACGTCTAGCATTTCTTGAAAGTAATTATTTTTCCTTATACTGTTTTTTGAGGGTTAGGATTTTTGATTAATGTATGTTGGATTGGATTGATATTGTATTCAACCTGTTTTATGACTCTGTTTCCCCTTGTTTCTCTTTCCCCTTTTTCTCCTACTAATATCCAAACTCTATTGTTATTTTACTCTTCCTTTAACTCTTTTACCTCTATTTTTCTCCTCTTGCTTCATAGATAGCTCATCTCACATCATCTCTGCATCTGCCCTATTCACCTCTTAAAAGTATAAGCCATTTTTTACCCTCCAATATCTTATCCTTTCCTCTTAATTAACTCTGTTCTTAACTTATCTCAACACTAATTGGTTTATAAAATGCCAGACCCCATCACTAATGCTATAGCAACAATTAATACAAGAGAGGTCACAGATAATACCTACTGTTTGATTTTATGTCACACATAATTCATGATTAATTACTGTCTTTACTGATAGAAACTGCTGAGCCTATCATTTCTGTTTATTTTGACAATTAACACTGTGTCATAATAGGAATTAAGTAATTTAGTTCTACATATTGTATGCACAGTTGGTTGCAATTATTTGGCTCTCCCCTAATCTGTCAGGCACATGAAACATACAGGATTACTAAAAGCTTGTAGAATAGAAGCTCTGTTGCTTTAGATCCATTTAGATAGATGGGTAGACACACAAACAATATAAAAAAGCAGGAGGCCAGGTATGGTGGCACATGCTTGTAATCCCAGCAGCTCAGGAGGCTGAAGCAGGAGAATTTCAAGTTCAAAGCCAGCCTCAGCAAAAGTGAGGAGCTAAGCAACTCAGTGAGACCCTGTCTCTAAATAAAATACAAAATAGGGCTGGAGATGTGGTTCAGCAGTTGAGTGCCACAGAGTTCAGTCGCTGGTATAAAAAAACAAAAAGCAAGGAACAAACTATTCCAAACAAACAAGAATGACTTCATAGCAGACTACACTGATACTTTAGTGAAAGAAGTGTCAGAAGAGGAATGTAGAAAGTTTATAGTTAAATTGATCTACGAGATAAAAAGTGATATAAAGTGTGAAATTAGAGTGAAAACACAAGAAATGAAAGATCACTTTAATAAGGAAATAGAAGTTCTGAAGAAGGAACAATTAGAAATTCTCAAAATGAAGGAATCAATAACAAAATTAAAACTTAATGGAAAGCATCCCCAATACACTAGACCATTTGGAAGACAGATTTTCAGGCAACAAATACAAAGTATACACTCTTGAAAATAAAGTTGATCATGGAGAAAATATGTTAAGAGATAATGAACAGAATTTTTAATAAATATGGGGTAACATTAAAAGGCCAAATATAAGATTCATAGGGGTAGATTAAGGATATGAAGAACAAATTAAAGGAATATACAAATTTTTCAATAATATAATAATAGAAAATTTCCCAAATATTAAGAATGAAATGGAAAATCAAATACAGGAGGCATAAAGTACTCCAGATATACAAAATTACAACAGACCCACTCCTAGGCACATTGTTATAAAAATGCCTAACATACAGAATAGGGACGGAATTTTTAAAGTGGCTAGAGAAAAATGATGGGTCATATTTAGAGATTAAGCCTATTGGATCTCAGCTGATTTTCTGCCTCACACCCTAAATACTAGGAGATCTTAGAATAATATATATCAAGCTCTGAAAGAAAATGGATGCCAACTAAGAATACTATATCCAGAAAAATTGAGTTTCAGATTTGAGGATGAGATTAAAACCTTTCACAATAAACAAAAGTTAAAAGAATTCACAACTAGAAAGTTGGTACTACAAAACATATTCAATAAATATTTCATGAAGAAGAAATGGATAAAACAAATGAAAACTAGCAGATGGTGAAACTATACTAGAGGAATAGTATATTGAAGGAGAATCTAATAAATCAAAATGACAAGAAATAAAAATAATCTCTCAATAATAACACTGTTAATGGACTCAACTCATCATTCAAAGGACAAGCTGCCAGATGGGATTAATAAACAAGACCCCAAAAATATGCTGTCTCCAAAAGATTCACCTCATAGGCAAAGACATTCACAAACTGAAGGTGTAAGGATGGGGAAAATCCTATCATTCACATGGACCTCATAAACAAGCAAGGGTTTCTATTCTCGTATCTGATAAAGTGGACTTTAAGCCAAAGTGAACCAGAAGAGATAAATAAGGCCATTTCATACTACTTAAGGGAGTCATACAACAACAACAAAATAACAGTTGCAAATATCTGTGCCCCAAACAATGAAACATCTACATAAATCAAACAAACCCTTCTCAATATCCAGAATCAAATAGATTACAACACAATAATATTGGGTGATTTTTACATGCCTGTTTCTTCACTGGACAGATCATACAAATGAAAACTAAATAAGTTACTAAACTAAAAAAAAATACAATTAAGTATTTTTACTTAACAGACATATATAGAATATTTCATACATCAGTGAATAAATACACTTTCTTCTTAGCTGCACATTTAACATTTTCTAATATAGACAATATTTTGGGCAGTGAAGAATACCACAGGTTGACTGATGGTTGTCCTTCAGTGGTGGAATCATATTGATGAGGATGGAAAAAGTCATTTGGTATTTGAGTCCAGGAAGACAACTCCTTAGCAGAATAAAACTGTTTCAGAGGCTGAATTAAGAATCATTTTGTTAGGACTGGCTGCCTATCCAGTACTGTGGGTGACATTTGCCTTTAGCACTCTCTTCTCCTTCAGAGTGAAGTGGTTGGCTGTGGTTATCATGGGTATGGTGCTATAGGATGCCAACCTGTATGGTTACATCAGGTTCTAAGTGGGCAGATAGAGGAATTTAACCAGCATGGCTACCTCATATCCTGGAAAGCAGTTTTTAAAACAAAACACTGGAGATGATCAGACTTCTTGAATAGAGAGAAAGCTTGTGTATTCCATGACATTGGGGAATGGCTGAAGACATTGTTGATGATAAACTGTTGAGTCCAGTTGCAAAGAGGATTGTTGTTTTTGTTTTTGTTTTTTCACTTAAAAACTTTATATGAAACTGTTTTCTTTTTTAAACAAAGTTTTTATTTTCTTTCTCTAGTTGTTGGGGCTGGGAAGTATGGTGTCATTAGAAGCATTGTCAGAATTTATTTTATGATGTATGTATGTATGCATGTAGTAATGTATCAGTATATCCCAAACTAATATATATATATATAAATATATATATATATTATATAAAGAGAGAGAGAGAGAGAGACATCACAGAGAGGTTTGCATTTTGATCCACAGAACATAGGATGCTCTTAGTGTATCTCAAAGGTCTTTGTGTTTACATACCAATTCTGTACATTACTTTCAGAAACAAGTCTGAGCTCATGGTTAAGAGTAAGCACTTGACTTGTATATGCATTGGAAAAGTTAGAAAAAAATTGTTAATTTTAAATACACACTTCATATTGAAATTGCTTACCTTACATATGCTCAAGTGAAAACCAAATTCAGGCTGCTGGTAGTGCTAACTAGTTTCTCAAATTGTCGTTTATTTTATACTACAGCAAATAATTTCATAAAGCCTAATTAATATAAATGGAATCTTTATAGTTTATGTTTAAGGGATACCCAGGGATTGCTGCTATTCTATTTATTTCATAGAAAAGATAACTAGATTTTATTTTGGACTTCCTGGAAACTCTTCAGTGGTCTTTGGGCTAATACAATTTATCTTTTATTATTAAATGAGTATTATTGGTATAATAAATGCCTAAAAGATATTTTATTTTATGACTTTGTTTTTTTCTTGCTATAATGGAGTTATTGTAAATCATACAATATTAATAAAACACGACAATATATGTAACTGTAAACAAAACCAATCTGCAAACTATTTTAGGCATCTGTAAATTATGTTGTAGAAACTGCCAACTTTGTTTAAGTCTTTGAATCAGCAGATTATGTTGTAAATATTTTTGTATATTGTTAAAATATTTTTAAAGATGTTTTGTTTTAGTTGAGAAAAAAGCTTTCTTTACCTCTGAAAATCACTGAACGTTAAATTTTGGAAATTTTGAATATTAAGTGATGGCTTAAAGAGGCTAACGATATTCATTTTTAATACCTGAGCAGATTAAGAGGAGCTGTCAAGACATCTTACATTCATTTCTATAACAATAAGATCTGAATCTCACACTCCTAGAATAGGAAGCAGGAAGTTTGCTAGGCATTGGATCAAAGTTTCATTGGCTCATGTTAGGGATTTATTGATTTAATTTATTTGACAAGTTTTAACTATCAGAAGACCTAACAAGATGCAAATCCTTTAGTAAAGAATCCTGGAGACCCCATTTATCCTCAGTATACCCCCTATTTGGATGACAATGGCAGCAGGTATATCTCTTAATGGGAAGAATTGAGCTTCTGTGAAGCATTAGAACAAGATGTATGCACAATCACCAGCCTTCCAACAGAGAATATGAGTTTTGGGGGAAAAAAGTTTTCCTTTTTGAATTATAATTTATAAACAACACAGGCTTGAAAGAAAAAGGTAGTAATCATTATTCCTATATAACTATCAGAAAAGAATAATGTATTCTAGAAACAGAATAAATGTCTGAAACACAAGAAAGGATTACATTTTTCCCCAAGAATACACCAAGAATTTTAAGTGATTCTCTCAAGATTCAGGTACTTTTTTTCTGTAGTATTTTTTTGTGCTTTCCAAAAATTTTACAGCAAAGCTAAATTACTTTTTCTTTAAAAACAACAGTAGAGGTAAGGTAAGAGTCAAAAAGATGGTTAGCCAGAAAAACACAGCTTTGTGGGTTATTACAGAGAAAGAATATCAGGTTATTGGGATAGAAAGTAAGAAGGCAAGAGATGACAGAATTAAAAACAAGAATTATAAATAAAACCAAGAATCAATAAATTGGATGGTATCAAACTAGAAAGCTTTTTCACAGCAAAGGAAACAATCTAGCATGAAGAGAGAGCATACAGTATAGGAGAAAAATCTTTGCTACCTGCACCTCAGATAAAGCATTGATTTCAGGATATATAAAGAACTAAAAAATCTACACACACACACACACACACACACACACACACACAACCAAAAAAACAAAACAAAACAAAACAAAAACCTTGAATAACCCAGTTAATAAATGGGCAGAGGAGCTGAACAAGCGATTCACAGAAGAAACATGAATGTTCAATGGTCAACAAATATATGAAAAAAAATTTCAAAATCTGCTAGCAGCTTGAGAAATGCAAATTAAAACTACACTGAGATTTCATCTTACTCCAATCAAAATGGTAATTATTAAGAATAAAAGTAACAGTGTTGATGAGGATGTGGCTAAGAATGTATACCCATCATTGCTGATGGGACTGTAAATTGTTACAACCAATCTAGGTAGCAGTATGGAGATTCCTCAGAAAACTTGGAATGGAATCACCATTTAACTCGGTTTTCCTACTCCTCAGTATACCCAAAGGACTTAAAAGCTGCATACTACAGTAATGCAGCCACAACAATTTTTATAGCAGCTAAGCTATGGAATAATCTAGGTGCCTCTTCAACAGATGAATGGTAAAGAAAATGTGGTATATATACACAATAGAGTATTACTCAGCCATTAAGAATGACTTTATGACATTTTCCAGCAAATGGATGGATATGGAGACTATTATGCTAAATGAATAAGCCAGTCCCCCCAAACCAAAGGTTGAATGTTTTCTCTGATATGTGGAAGGTAACCCACAATAAGGGATTGTCAAGGGAGGAGAACAGAAATTCAGTAGATTAGGCAAAAGTGAATGAAGGGAAGGAGGAAGAATAGGAATAGGAAAGACAGTGGAATGAATCTGACTTAACTTTCCTATGTACATACATAAATACATCACAGTGAATCTCCTCATATGTACAACCACAAGACTGGGATTCTAGTTAGAGCAACATATGTTCCATGTTTTTATTAATATGTCAAAATATACTCTACTGTCATGTATAACTAAAAAGAAGAAATAAAGAGAAAAAGGTGTAGGGCATAGTCAGGCGATGATGCAAAACAATCAGAATGACATCAAACATGGAATATCATGGCTACCTAGCATCTAAGCTTTAAAAAATGCTCCTTTCTGAATTTAAAGGACCAGACAGAATATACAAATGTCACGGTTTAATGATCAAAGTGAACTGGAAGAAATAAGAATTTTGTAAGTAATTTAGCACCCTAATTTATAGGGTTATTACCTAAGGAATAAAATAAGTCATTCTCAGACGTGTATGCTTGGTTTTACAAAGCTATGCTTAATTTGTATCTACAGAGATTCTGAAAAGGAAAATAAACTAAGAGCAATAATTGCCAGGAACTCTTTCATTACATTGCAGGTGATTGTAAAGCAACAGAAAGGTGAAGCCAGTTAAGGGGTGGGTCAAAAAATGGTTCCTTCATACTCTTAGATTTTTATTTGTTCTTGTTTTTTTCAAAATGGACTGAACCCTGGATAAATGCTGTGAAAGACTGGCCCAGACCTTTCAGTGTGGTGTCAGGCTTAAAAAGACTTGGGGGAAAAACACTAAAAATAATATCTTATGATTTGGGGAGGAAATGACCAGTTGGTGTATGCCCAAGAAAGATAATAAAGGGATTTCTAGTGCTGGTATAAGGTGGCCCAGACACTGTGATGGGCAGTCCAACAACACATAAATCCTTATTAAAATATATACTTCTTGTTCTTTCTTTCCTTGATTTCCTTTTTTGGATTCATTATTTTTTACTATTTTTCCTATCTATTTACTCCGTAGTTATTTATCCTTTTACAATTACTTTGGATGTTTCCATAGAGATTTCCCTAGAGACAATGTTTATCATTCACTTATCAAAATTGAAATATAATTCTATTCCCAGACAACACACAGACATTAAAATACATAATAAACTCCTCTACTCCTCTACCAACTTATGTTCTAGCATATTTTAACACAATATGATTATTATTATTGATCTTTACAGCCAATATCCGTTTATATTTACTCATATTTAACCTTTCTATTCCTTGTTTTTTTTCTGTAGCTTCAGATTACTCTTTGGCCTGAAACATACACACTAATATTTTTCTAGTAATGCTCTGATAAATTCTTTTGTCATTGCTTATCTGAAAATGAGTTTATTTCAAATGAACTATGAAGGATATAACATACTAAGCCAGCACTTACTTTCTTTTGGCATTTTGAGATGTCATTATATTATCTTCTGGCTTCCATGCTATCTAATAAAATAGTCAACTCTTAGTTTTGCTGTAACATCTTAGATAGTGCTGCTTTTTCTGGACTCTTTAAAAGTTTTGTCTTTTAATTTGGCTTTAACACATTGTACTAATATATACATATGTATATCATATATATGTTGTTTTGTTTATTTTTATCCTATTTGGGGTTAATAGTACTTTCTGGCCAGGATTCACTGCTTTAAAGCTTCTGCTGAGTGCATTCTTCATATTATGAAACATTAAATTCAAATAGATCCCAAATTCTGAGGATATGAAAAATTCACTAGCAATGTTTATATTTTTTTTTGTTTGGGGCTAATGATCATACTAAGAACTTATTATCTTGATTTTTTTTAATTAAATTTTTTAAAGATTTTTTTAAGATAGACACAATATCTTCATTTTATTTATTTTTATGTAGTGCTGAGGCTCGAATTCAGTGCCCACATATGCTAAAATTTTAATTAATAAGCACTTTATGGTACACATGATGTTTTGATATATGTACATATTGTGAATGGCTAAATCTAGCTAATCACCATATGTATTGCTTTGCATACTTGTCTTTTTGTGGTAAGAACACTTAAGTTTTACCTCTTAGCAAATTTCAAGTATATTAAACTTTAGTTTCATGGGATACAATACATCTCTTGAACTTATCTTAATTCATTAGAGAACCTCAGACTCCATCTGCTGTTTTGTTTCATTCCTGAATAAAACAGTATAAATTCTTTATATTAAAAAAATTAAATGTCCAAATATGGTGCATTTGCTTCATTATTGAACACAAGAATGCCATTTTTATTTGTAACAATTATATCCAGGTAATGTAGCTGTATTTTCTGAAATGAATGCATTATTATATTTGGCTCCATGTTGAGAGGGAAGCCAGTATCTGTCCCAAAATCAACTCAAGTTACTATAATAAAATATATAGAATGGGTAGCTTATAAAAATTATTTCTCATAGTTATGGATTCTAGGAAGTTTAAGATAAAGGATCAAAAAGATTCAGTGTCTGGTGAGGACCCACTTTCTGGTGACTTCTTGCTCTGACCTCACATGATAGAAGTGGCAAGGCAGCTCTCTGGAGTCTTTCTCTGTCTCTTTCTTTTGTAGGGCTGGGGATTAAACCCAAGGCCTTGTACATGCTAGGTAAGTGCTCTACCACTGAGCTAAATCCCCAGCATTCTGGGGTCTCTTTTATAAGGGTACTTTTCCCATTCATGAAGGCTTTTCCCTGTGACCTAATCACCTCCCAAGAGACCCACCTCCTAATACTACCATCTTGGAGGTTAAGATTTAATGTATGAATTTGAGGGGACACAAACATTCAGAACAGAGAAGTTAATTTACCAACTAAGGACAGACTGCATCTGTCATTTATTGCTACAGTAGAACATCTAATCTCTTCCCTCAGTGGTCCTTTCAGGCAATATTCTGCCAACAGAGACAAAAGGACCCTCCTACTTGTTGACCAGTGGGAGCTCTACTAAGCTTCCCTCTGATGGAGGCCCCTTTCTGGCCCATCTTACTGAGTAGCAAGGTTCTCTACAAGATTTATGACATCAATCATAGAATAAAAGTTAACCAAGTCTTTGGAATACTTTGACCTCTTGCAAATCTGATAATAAGAGTATCCATAGGGACCCCAAACCTAAGCCTGAAAAATATCCATATTCCAATTAATCCTATAATATAACCATTTGTATTTTTATAAATATTAAGTTTAAACATAAGCCAGATTGATATTAAAATATTACAAAGTAAAGAAGTAAAGGATTTGCCCATAAAGCCTGGAGAGAGAGCAGCTCAAGAAAGTATAATGCAAATGAACTGATGATATTATAAATCTGCTTGTTTCTTCTCTTTTATTTTTCGTTTTTAGAGGTCATTATTAGCAATGGTTCTCTTGTAGAAAATTGAAATTTATTTGCTAATATGGGCTTTCCCTGTGGTTTCCACATCAACTCATAAAACAGCTTAATCAGGCCTTTCCTTATTTTACAGGCTGGGAAATCAAAGCAAAATAATAGCTTCAAAAAGTTTCCCATTCTTTAATCCAGTGTAGATTTTCCTTATCAGAAGGATATTCAAGTTAGAATTGGGAAAATGCTTGTGGTTTATAAAAAAGCAGAAGGTTCAGTAACAAATTGTTCAGGCCACAAGAAACTTGATTTGAAGATTCACTATAGTCAGGTAGTTGTTTAATTTACAAAATGTTAAATTCTGTTTTAGAGTATCAAGAAAATATAATAATATGAACTCTGTTGTTCATTTCACCATTTACAACCCAATTCTAATTGTCTGTGAAGAAATAGTTACTTTGGCTGCTTTAACAAATTATCCAGATTTGGAGACTTAAGATAGCATGTACTCATTATCTTACTGTACTAGAGATCAGAATTCTTCAATCCATCTTACAGGAGTAAAGACAAGGTGATAGCTGGGCTGGTTCCATCTGGAGATTCTAGGGAAGAACCTGTTGCCTTGTCTTTTTCTACCTTTTATGGGCTGCCCACATTCCTTGGCTCATTAACTTCCTGGCATCATTCTGACTCTTGTCACACTTCCTTCCCCATCTTTGACCCTCCTGCTTCACTTTAAAAGACTGTTGTGATTGTATTTGGCCCACCTAGATAATCTAGGTTAAACTCCTCATCTCAAGATATTTAACTCAATCACATCCATGAAATCCCTTTTGCTATGTAAGGTAACATATTCAAGGTTTGGAAGCAAAGGTATAGAAATCTTTAGGGAATGGCATTATTCAGCCTACAGTAAGTGGAGCTACCTCAGTGTTCAGTGGAGTCAAGCTGGTGCCATTTTCTGAATAAAGGGAAGCTATACTTGCCTAACTCATTTGGAAATTCTGTTAATGGAATAGCATTGTGTAAATGTGTTTCTCTTGCACTGTGGAAGTAGTTTGACTTGTGTTGCAAAGATTATCACGGTGGCAAAAAACAGTTGAATATAATGAAATGAAGAGGTGATAATAAGGTGATAGGGGCTGAATTTCCACCTTTGACTAGCGAACTGTATCTAGGCCTGGCTGATGAAAAAATTATTAGAATAGGTATATATTTTACTTGGGTTGGTTTTATCTAACTTAGACCAGTAGGTCACAGAGAGCTGATGTTTTTTCTTAATGACTATGCATTATGAATATTCAGAAGTTCATACTTTTTAATAAAAATTAAATATTTTTAAAGAAAATGGAATAATAGTTATAACATTTTATTGGAAGAGTTATCGTCAGAAGAAACTTTCTAGAGAAATGGATTATAATGACCCTTGGGCCTCATTTCCTAGCTAGCATACATTGTTAAAGTCTTTATCTAGATTAGTCAAAATTCCTCTGAATTGCTATCTTCCCCTGACCCTGCATTTTTCTCAAACCTGCTCTTTACATGTGAACATAGTATTGGAGGTATATTTGTAAAGATATAACACCACTTTCTTTTTTAACATAATTAATTACTGTAATTTATTATACCAATTACATATATATGCAAATATTAACTAAATATAGTTGATATAGTGTCAAGTTTAACATCTACTTTGCAAAATATGTCTGAAAGTCCTAGGCAGCCTGTTGACAAACTTTTTTAAGTTAAGGATTGTTGTATACAAAATAAACTTTAACCTGCAAACCTTCTTCCTTCCTTCCTCACCTTAAAAATAGGTTTCTATTGGATTGATAGTCACAAATCAATAAATTGAAAAGGTCACATGGGAATCAATTTAAGTTTATTTTCAGAGGTATAACTAGAAATGTTTTCTGTTTTACAAAAACAATTATGTTTCTCTTTGATAAGATTTGGTTGATAGCTATGGCTATATCACTTTACTTTCTACTTTTTTTGATGGTTCTTTTTTAACTTTTATTTTTTTATATTTAATTGATTTTATTTTTAAATACATGACAGTGGAATGCATTATAATTCTTATTACACGTATAGAGCACAGTTTTTAATATCTCTGTATATAAAGTATGTTGACACCAATTCATGTCTTCATACATGTACTTTGGATAATGATGTCTATCACGTTCTACCATCATTGCTAACTCCCTGCCCCCTCCTTTCCCCTCCCACTCCTCTCTGCCCTATCTAGAGTTTGTCTATTCCTCCCATGCTCCTCCTCCCTATCCCATTATGGGTCTGTCACCTTATATCAGAGAAATGCAAATCAAAATTACTCTAAGATTTCATCTCACTCCAAGCAGAATGGCAGCTACTATGCATACAAACAACAATAAGTGTTGGCGAGGATTTTGGGAAAAAGGCACATTCATATACTGCTGGTGGGACTGCAAATTGGTACAGCCAATATAGAAAGCATTATGGAGATTTCCTGGAAAATTGGGAATGGAACCACCATTTGACCCAACTATCCCTCTCCTTGGTCTATACCCAAAGGACTAAAAACAGCATACTACAGGGATACAACCACATTAATGTTTATAGCAACACAATTCACAATAGCTAAACTGTGGAATCATCCTAGATACCCTTCAGTGGATGAATGGATCAAAAAAAATGTGGCAAATATACACAATGCAATATTACTCAGCAATAAAAGAGAATAAAATCATGGCAGGTAAATGGATGGAGTTAGAGAAAATAATGCTAAGTAGAGTTAGCCAATCCCAAAAAACCAAATGCCAAATGTTTTCTTTGATATAAGGAAGTTGATTCATAGCGGGATGGGGGTGAAAGCATGGGAGGAATAGACAAACTCTAGATAGGGCAGAGGGGTTGGAGGGGAAGAGAGGGGGCATGGAATAATTAATGATGGTGGAATGTGATAATCATTACTATCCAAAGTATATGTGTGAAGACACGAATTGGTGTGAATATACTATGTATATAACCAGAGATATGAAAAATTGTGCTCTATATATGTAATAAGAATTGTAATGCATTCCTCTATCATATATAAATTTAGAAAATTACATAAAAATAAGAATGGCAGAAGGGCCATGCTGTTTTATTTATATCTATAGGTTACTTTAGGTAATTGGCATCATTAGTACAGATTTTTCATTGTATTACTAGGCAGGATACAGACTTACCAAAATTATGCTGCTTATTCCTTAGTTACATACTAAGTTGCAATATGCAATGTTAGGAGCTTTGTGTAGCTCTCAAGAAAGTCCATTGTATAAAGTTACTGCTATGTGGGCAGGTTTAGGCTCAGGGAAACATTGTGGTTGTCTAACAAGAGTTCCTTTATTCCTAGGAGCTGTGTGCCTGAGATCAAGATTAAGGCTGATAAGACTCTAACACAGATCCACCTCATGAAGGACATTGCTACAGCAGCCAGGCATCCTGTGTCTTTGCACAGAAATTTTCGCAGCAGCCAGGCATTCTGTGCTTTACATAGAAACTTCCTAGTAATCATACATTCTGTGTCATTTGACAGAAACTTCCTAGCCACCAAGCCTGCCAGTCATGAAGCTATCAGAGACCTCAATCCCCCTACAGTAATGAGTACAACTGTCTGTAATTTAGGGAAAATAGATTTCTCCTGTGAGTACTTTGTTCTCTAAGAAAATCCAATCTTTCATTAAATAGTTAATTTTTGTAGTACTTAAGCTTAATATTTAATATTTATGGAGCACTTGGCATTTAAAAAGTACTTTAAAATGATTATTTCATACATCTCAGTTTTGTAAGGTAGATTTAACCTAGTTAGGATTATAAATCTAGCATAAGTGGAGACCATGTTTTCTGCTTTAAATCATTAGATTTTCAAAAATTTTTTTTAATAATATTGTGAGATTGGAGGTGAGTTATCTTCACCACTACTAAGCCATGGAATTTTCTAGTCAAGAGAAGATTTTTTTAAAAAAGTTAAAGCAATCATTAATGAGAGTTCACTTAGTCTTTTGGGGTCTATTGAGCAATGAATTTTAAGTCAATAAAATAATTTTTATTGTGAAATATCTGAATATTTGGCATCAATTTCAAAAGCAAACTAAGCTTTATTCTAGGAGACTAGTTATATATCTTTATGAAAATAACTAAATGTTTTCTTTATCTTGCTATTTTTATGTTAAGATTTGCAGCAAATATTTACCAACTATTTTGTTTAAAAAAATGATCATAGGCTGGGATTGTGGCTCAGCGGTGGCGTGCTTGCCTAGCATGGGCGAGACTGGGTTTGATCCTCAGCACCACATAAAAATAAAGGCATTGTGTTGTGTCCATCTATACCTAAAATTTTTTTTTAATTTTAAAAAATGATCATAATGATCACTTTTGTTTCCTGGTCCTAAACCTAAATTTTGTTAATTTATCCTTTTAAGTAAGAAAATTTTTTTTAACATTTACAGATTATCATTTGTTTATTTAAAGGGTTGTGGTATACTATTCCTAGTAAATGTAGTATTTACCTATTACTATTGGAATCCTAATAAAAATTCTTAGAAATCACCACTACATTTTCCATATAAAGTTTAGTATTTTTATAGTAACATGTAATAATATTCAGCAATTTACAACTGGTAGGGTAAAAGTCAGGAAGGTTATTATCATTTTTCAGATATTAGACCTTCTTCCCTAATTTTACAATAGGAAAGTAAGTTGTTGACTTGAGTTATATTAAATTATTTGGATATACTGTGGAGATAAGTGGTCTAAACCAGTAAAATAATTTGCTCATGGATTATTTTCTAGAATTTAAAAATTAGATTGATCGATATACCAACATTTTTCTGGTTACAACCATTTATTTTGTTTCTGTTTCTTTTTTAGAACATCTTTGAGAAGTTGTTGTCTACTCAAAGATAATACTTACAAAGACAGAGAATTCACTACATATTTATATTTGATCCTTATTATAGTTTGGGTCTGAAGTGTCCCCCAATGGCTATTAAAGGCATGATTGCCATCTTGCCACACTATTAGGAGGTGGTCGAACTTTGAAGAGGTAGGACCTAGTGAAACTAGGTCATGGGTGTCTGCTCTTAAAGTGATATTAGGACTCTGATCCGTTCTTCTCTCTCTTGTGCTTCCTGTCTCTGAAGAGGTAAGTAGTTTCTCTGTCATGTGCTATCCACCATGATATGTTGCCTCACCACGCACACAAAGCAACAGGGCTTGGTGATCATGGACTGAAACCTCTGAAACCATGAGCCAAAATGAATATTTTCTCCTGTTAAGTAGTTTATTTCAGGAATTTTGTCACAATGACAGAAAGCTAACACAGCTATCTTGTACTATTAGAAATTATATTGATTCAAAATGTGGTTTCAATCAAAATTAGTAATGTCTTTATGGTAAGTTGAAGGATTTAGGGACCAATCAAAGCCATGACCAACAGGTGGCAAGAATGCCCATGTTTTCTTTGGATGACTCTTAGATTGCCTGAGAGGGGAAGTGGAACACAATGTCTCTGCCAAATGGAAAGTTAAGAGAACTCTAGAGGAAGAGTGGTTGTTTTATATATAGATAGTAGGTGTTAGGTACAGTTTTTCCAGGTATAAAAGCAGGCAGCTTCTAAAATATGGGTAATATATAAAGCAGTTGGATATGTCAGAATTTGAGTGTGGGTGGGTTTAAGTCTAATGGTCAGTCTGCTGTTCCAAAGAGTAAATAACATAGGATCATTTTTGCTTATTTATATAACACTATTGGGGATTATTGGAAATTATATTACTGTATCTATACCATTCAAATACTCATGTCTTAGTATGGTTTTGAAGTATTTAGATAGCATTCATGTCTTTAATGAGGCTTTGCTTTTCTCTGGCCAAAGTATTTCTGGTTTCTTCTGATCAAGTATAATATTACCTTGGTTATTCTTTCATTTCTTTTCTTTTGAATTTATTTTTAAATCTTTTAGAAGAATGCAACTGAATAGACAATTTTGGTATATTTATAGAGTTGTAAAGCCATTGCAACTATCTAATTCCAAAACATTCTTGTCACCTCCAAAGTAAATCCTTTATCCATTAACAGCCATCCCTAGACTCCTTTCCCAAGCATTATGAAAGAAATTTTTTACTTTCTGTTTCTGTGGATTTATGTGTTTCATGTATTTTAGGTGTTTCATGTAAACAGAATCATAGGATATATGGTATTTTGTATCAATGTTGTAGAATGTTATCAGTATTTCATTATTTCTTATGGCCAAATAGTGTTCCATTGTATTGTATAATATATATGCCATATTTACAACCTATTTTGCTTACCAACTTATAAGATAATAAACATTTAGACAATTTTTACTTTTGGCTAATATGCATTATACAACTATTTACAATCATGTAAAAGTTTTAGTGTAAATATGTTTTTTTCAGATCTGTTGGGCAGGCACCTAGTAGTGGAATTGCTTGATCGTATGGTAACTCTATGTTTAATTATTTGAAGAACTCTCAAAAATTTTTCCACAGTGGCTCTATTACCTTCCTACCATCAGTTTATGAAGATATCGATTTTTCTACATTTTTCCAACATTTTCATTGCCTTTTCCTTTGATTATAGTAATCCTAGCAGATACAATATGGTGTGTCATTGTGATTTTGATTTGAATTTTCCTAGTGACTACTGAGAGGTTTAGCATCTTTTCATGTAATTGTTGGGTCATTGTATATCTTTTGGAGAAATGCTTATTCAGATCTTTTGGCCATTCTTTACATTGAGCCATTTTCTTATTGTTTTTGGGTTGCCAGAGTTTTGTATATTCTAGATAAAATTCCCTTGCCATATATATGATTTGCAAATATTTGATCACAGTCTGAGCTGTCTTTTTACTTTTGGGGCACAGGAGTATGGGGGATTGAACTCAGGGGCACTTGACCACTGAGCCACATCCCCAGCCCTATTTTGTATTTTTATTTAGGGACACTCTCACTGAGTTGCTTAGCGCCTCACTTTTGCTGAGGCAAACTTTGAATTCACGTTCCTCCTGCCTTAGCCTCCCAAGTCACTGGGATTACAGGCGTGCACCACTGTGCTCAGATGTCTTTCCACTTTCTTGATTGTGTTTTTGAAGCACAAAAATTTTGCATTTGATGAAATCCAATATATTTTTTCTTTTGGTCTTTATTGCTTTAGTGGTATATTGAAGAACTCATTTCCAAATTCAAGATCATGAAGAAATCTCATGGTTTCTTCAGATATATCCAGTTCTAGCTCTTATATTAGGTGTTTTATTCAATTTTAAATAATTTTTGTATCTGGTATGTAGTATGAGTAACACATTCTTTTTGTATGTTGATACACAGTTGTCACAGAAATCATTTGTTGGTAAACTGTCCTTTCTCTCTTTTAATTATTTGGACCTCAAGTAAAAAAATCAATTGACTATAAAGGATTATTTCTTGGCTCTTAATTGTATTCCATTGACCCATATATATCTATTTATATGCTAGTCCCACACTATTTTTATTTATTTATTTATTTTTGATACTGATAATTGAACCCAGGGGTGCTCAATCACTGAGCCACATCCCTATCCCTTTTTATTTGTTATTTTGAGACAATACTTCACTAAATTGCTTAGGGCCTTGCTAAATTGCCCAGGTTGCCTTTGAATTTGCAATCCTCCTGCCTCAGCACCCCATGTTGCTGGGATTATAGGCTGTGACACTGTACCTGCTTCACACTATCTCAATTATTGTAGCTTTGTAGTAAGTTTTGAAATTTAGACATATGACTCTTCCACTTTTTCTAGATTGTTTTGACAATTCAAGATGATTTGCATTTTCTTATGAATTTTAAAATTAGCTTGTTCTGGGGCTGGGGTTTTAGCTCAGCAGTAGAATGCTTGCCTTGCTCATGTGAGGCACTGGGCTTGATCCTCAGCACCATATTTAAATAAATAAATAAATAAAGATATTGTGTTCATCTTTAAAAAATCTTTTAAAAATTAGTTTGTCCTGCAAAAGTTTATTTGGGATTTTGATATGGATTGCATGTATTATGTAGATTAATTTGGGTAGTATTGCCATTTTAAGAATGAATATTTCAGGCCTGAGGATGTAGCCAAAGGGTAGAACACTTACCTAGAATGCCTAAAGTGCTGGACTTGATTACCAGCACTGTGGAGAGTGGGGTGAACAAAAGAAGAGGAAAAAGAAAGAAGAGAAAGAATGTCAAATGTTCCAGTTTTTGAGTAATTATTCCATTCATTTAAGTCTTCTATTTTTTTTTCAAATGTGAATTCTGATTTTTCAGAGTACATGTTTTGAACTTCTTTTGCTAAATGTATTCCTCAGTGTTTTATTCTTTTTGATACTATTGTACTGGATTATTTTTTATTTTTATGTTTTAAAGCTCCTAGTAGTTTCTTGTGTAGCTTCTCTGGGATTTTCTCTATAGGGGATTATATCCTTTTGGGTTAAGCTGACTTTCCTTTCCTTTCCTTTCTTTTCTCATTCCCTCTTTCTTTCCCTACTCCCTCTCTTCTCGCTCTTGCTCTCACTCATTTTTTTCCTGTCACTTTTCTTTTTTCTTTCCTTTCCTTTCCTAGTAACTGTGTAGAACTTCAAGTACATGTGCGATAGATGTAGTGATAGTGCATATCCTTATAGTTTCTGATCTTAGTGGGAAATGTAAATCATCATTAAACATTATGGGGGTTTATAGTAGATGCCCTTTATCAGGTTAAGAAAGTTTCTATTTCTAGAGTTGTTTTTGTTTTTATCATGAAATTGAATTTTTTCAAATGCCTTTTCCATATCTATTGTTAAGATCATGGGGTCTCTGTTTTTATTACTGTGGTGTGTTACACAATTGATTTTCATAAGTTGAACCAACCTGATACTCCTTGGATAAATGGCACATGTTTATGGTATGAAATCCTATTTATGTGTTACAGGATTTAATTTTGTGTATTTTGTTGAGGACTGTTGTGTCTCAATATTAAGGGCTATTGGTCTGTGTTTTTCTTTTCTCGTGTTGTCTTTGTTTTTGGTGTAAGTACAATATTGGCCTTATAAAAAGAGTTCAAAAGTATTTCTTCCTCTCATGCCTTTTTAACATTTCTCCATGGTCAACTCTGTTTTCAAATGTATATATTTTGTCTTAATTACCTGAGGTTCTATCTTCCAAGTGGTCTATTCTGTTGGTGATGCTTTCTATTGAATTTTTAATTTGGTTTATTGTTTTCTTCATTTTGAGGATTTTTTTTTCCAGAATCTCTGCCTCTTTATTGAAGTGATCTTTCCCTTCCTGTGTTTTTTTTCTCTGATTTCATTCCTTATATCATCCTTTATTTTGCAGATCATTTTAACTATCCACATTTGAAACTCCTTCTATGACATACTCTCCACTGTGGTATTGATGGATTCTGTTATTGGAGTGTTTTTGTTTGTTTGGGGTTATTTGTTCCCTTGTTTTTTCATGTTGTTTTTGTGTCTACCCATATAACCATATGGCTCTCAGGCAGAAAATTTTCTAATCTGTGTACTCACTGTGTTCCTGAAGGTTTCCAGTACCTCACTGTTTAGGGGGAGACAAATAATAACAAAAATCAATGCAAACAATATACATCATTAAACCAGAAGTTTCTGCTTTGATGTCTACAATGTTAATTATTACAGTAAACAGAAATTATTTGATCAGTTATTGCCTGCTATAGAAACAGCAAGTTTGCAAAATGGTTTACAATTTCAAGTGGTGAACAGAGAGAGAACAGAAGTGATATAGGATGTGATGATTATGAGGGAAGAGGAGAGAAGATAGAAATAAAAAAAATTAAAGGAAGTATGAAAGAACAATAAACACTGGTGTTAGCAGAAAAAAGAGAGATTCAAGGGAAACAGGTAGGAGAAAAAAAATGTATATAAAGTAAAAATTTCAAAAAAAACCCCCAAAAGAATAAAAGACAAAAATATATTAATCAAATATCCTAATTTACAAAAAAACTAATACATGAAAAATAACCTGCTTCAAAAATGCTACAAATCAGAAAAAGAAAACATTTGAAAATGTATAAATGTGCATGCACTCTTAAGGTCACAGTTAAACAGAGGAAAAAAGTTTAAAAAATGGGGGAGGAAGAGGAAGGAAAAAAATCTTGATCATAAATTAAAGAATTTTTTTTTCTGTTGGAGCTGAATATATCTCAGCTGCTCTTCTCAGTAGTTTTAGGTGGTGGTATCTGGAGCATGATGCTCTACTCTCTGAATTGCTGGAGTAAGAATAGTAATCTGGTAGAATTCCTAGAGAAAGGGTTTAGGTTTAGGTGGGCCCAGGCTAATCCCTGAAACCTAGTTGGTCTGGAGATTTAAATCAGCATACCTCTAGTGCCCAGTATTGGTGGGCAACTCTGGAAGACTGTACCCCAGGGGTCTCCCCTGGGTTCCACTTGTGTGGTGGGGGATCCAAATTCTTAGTTCCCTATATCACCTGTGAACCCCCATGTTTGCTGATATCAGATTCATTCTCCAAACAATCGCTCCTGTCCCCATTCTGGCCAGATGTGTCTCTCCCAGCTGGTCCTGTAAGCAGCTGAATTAGAGGGAGAAGGGGTAGAGCCTGGTGGGTTTCCATGACTGATTGTCCCCTGTGTAAACTTCTCTCCATGTTTGATTTTCTCCTGGCCACTTAAGCACACACTTTATTGTGCAGTGTGTGTTTACTGGGCCTGTGTTTCTGGCCAATCTTGGGTTTTCCAGCAATGTGCTCCCTCAGCTGCCAGCCTGCAAAATAGTTCCTTCCTTTGCCCTCTATTCACTGTCTGGAGAGATGGTGGCATCTCTGCCTCCCACCCCCACCCTAGCCATTATGCAGCACATCTTTCAGGTTTGCTGGGAAATGTCCTTGATCTCTAAATGCTGCATACCAAGACTCACTTTGAGCCTCTGAAAAATGCAAGCTTCTTTAATTCCCTTATCCCTCCACTATGCTCAAAGAGGCTGGTGCTTCCAGCCCAGCTATGGTAGAAGCTGTGCTGGGAATGTTTTCCCCTTATATCATATTCGATCTCCTGTGTCTCTGGACTTCTTTGAATATGAAGTTTTAAATTCCAGTATAGTCCCCCACACACACTTTTTTGGTTCACCTACCTTTCGGAGAAGCTGCTGGTCTGCTTTCTTGGTTTCATGCTACCGAGTATCAAGGAAAACTACCTCCTCTATTCCACCATCTTGAAAAAAAAACCAAAAAACTTGATGATGTTCTTTGATAAAAGATTTTAAGTTCAAACTGGGCATGGTAGTGCATGCCTGTAATCACAGTGGCTTGGGAGGCTGAGGCAGGAGGATCGCAAGTCCAAAGCCAGCCTCAGCAATTTATTGAGGCCCTGAGTAACTCAGTGATACCCTCTCTGCCTCTAAATAAAATACAAAATAGGGCTGGGGATATGGTTCAGTGGTAGAGTGTCCCAAATTCAATGCCCAGGACCAAAAATAAAAACAAAATTTAAGTTCAATACAGTTTGATTTATCTATTTTTGGTTTCATTTGTTGTAATTTTGGAAGCCTAATGTCACAGAGCTTTTTCATGCTTTCTGTTAGGAGTTAGGTTTTATATTTAATAGCTTCAAGTTAACTTTCATATATGTAAGTGTCCAATGTCATTCTTTTGGGTATGGAAATTGAATTTTTCCAGTGCCAATCATTGTAGAAACTGTCCTCTCCCTTTAGTGTTTTTATAACCTATTTTGAAGAATATTCATTCATTACTTGAGAGTTTATTTCTGGACTCTCAGTCTGTCCCATTGGGCTGTATGTCTGTCTTTATGCAAGTACCACATAGTTTTTATTACTGTGACTTTGTGATTTGTTTTGAAATGAGAAAGTTTGAGTCTTCCAGATTTGTTCTTGGGTTCCCTTGAGATTTCATGCAAATTTTTAGCATGAATTTTTCTGCTTCTGCATAAATTTCCATTTAAAAATAGGAATTGTACAAAAATAAATAAATAGATAAGCAAAAGGAAGATCAGTAGAGGAAGGAGGATGTGGGGAGGAAGGAGGGAAAGAAAAGGGAGGAACATAAACTGAAATTTAATTGCATGCATGTACGAATTTGTTGAGATAAACCCAATTACTATATATAACTCTAATGCTGTAATAAAAAATAGGGATTGTGTTGAATCTATAGGTTGCTTTGGATAATAATGTGCATTTGAACAATGTTGATTTTCTAATTCATGTACATGTCATGGTTTTTCTTTTATTTGCATCCTCTTTCATTTCAGCAAAGTTTTACAGTTTTAAGCATACAAATCTTTAACCTACTTGGTTATATTTATTTCTAAGTATCTTACTCTTTATGATGTTCTTATCAATGAAATTATTTTGTAAAATTATATCTCTGCTCATTGTTAGTGTATAGAAAAGCAACAAATTTTTATGCTGATTTTATATTTTGCTGAATTTATTAGTTTATAATAAATCAACTTTCTAAAATCTTTGTCAATTATCCTTCTTTGTCTCTTGTCACAATTTTTTTGTCATATGTTGTCTGTTAGTATAACCATACCAATTCTCTTTTGGTTACTAATTTAATGATACACTTTTTTCTGTCCCTTTGCTTTCAACCTATTTTTGTTTAAATCTAGAACACATATATTGTCTAAACATATTATTGAATCATGTTTTTAATCATTCTTTTGTATCTACTCCACTTGATTATAGGCTCTGCTTTTTTTTATAATGAATTAATTAATGTTTTTATGGGGATTTAACCCAGGGACAGTGTACCACTGAGTTACATCCCCAGTCCTTTTTGTTTGTTATGAGACAGGGTGTCACAATGTTGCTGAAGGCCTTGCTAATTTATTGAAGCTGGCCTCAAATTTGAGATTTCCTATCTTATCCTGAGTTGCTGGGATTATAGACATGCACCACTCTTCCTGGCTATAGTCTCTTTAAACTGAGGTTCTGAAGGCTGAAATAAAGAATTAATTTGTTATTGATTATTAATTCTGTATTATTTTATTCCTATCAGCACAGCCAGTTTTTTTTACTATTTTTTATGGTAGCCATATATATGGTAGCCATAACTTTGTAACAGATGTGATTGGTTTTTGAAGATCCAATCATAGTACTCATACTTTTATGTTAAATTGTATCTTGTTCTAACTAAGTGGCGGAAGTCCTTTCAAATTCTGCTTTTTTCATCTAATATTTCATTATGACTACAATAATGATAATTGTGATGAGTGCTCATGCCTGGGCATTCAGTTTATCTATATTAAACCCTACTCTGCTACTTGTTAGATGTGTGACCTGAGACAACTTACTTCTCTTATCTTTATTTCCTCATCTATTAAATGAGGATGATTGTAAGTAATAACATCTACTTACTGAATTGCTATGAATATTACACAAATTCATATTTGTAAAGTCTTTAAAATAATGCCTAGCATATATGAGCACCATATGTATATATTAAAATGAAATAGTTTTGATAGGTAAGGAAACTAGGATTTTAAAAGATTAAGTAATTTTTCCAGATACCATTTTTAAGTAGTATTTCTGGGACTTAAATGAAAGTATGTATTATTCCAGAGTTCATTCTCCTAACCACTAATTCTCCAAAGCTATCCTCTCAATGCTTCTTATTGTTAAACACGTTAGAAAAGAATGTCAAGAACAAATCAGAACTATATTGTATGATCATTGAACAGTATCCTCAAATTGTTTTACCCATTTCTACATGAATTTTTAAATTTAAAAATAAACCATGTATAATGCTTTGGTGAAAGGCAGGGTATGCCTTCTATATACATCGGTCTATCTAAATATCTTTTTATCTATCTCTGACCATAGCAACAGAGATCCTTAAAAGGAAGTGAGAATAAAAATTTTTGGCTGTTAGCGCTCATTCTTATTATCTTTTGTGTTACTTAAAATGATTTTTTCATGATTCTGTAGCTTGAATGATACTTTTGAGTGTATTCCCACATTCAAATATATTTTAATTGGATAATGTTTCCATATATTTTAATTGTATTATGTATTTTAGTATGATAATATTTATTTCTGCCTTTACAAGTCTATCTTCTTAAAGTCTAGGGTAACTGTCTAGGGTGATCTTACCACTCACAGATATGATAAACACTAAGACAACTACTTATTATACTTCCATTTGTATATTTGGGTTTTTTTTTTTGGTCAGAATTAGGTTTAGAGTAGCAGATAAGGCAGAGCATACTAAAATTCTATTACTGAAAAAGTGTGTGCAGGCCATTGAATGTGTTATGCCATAGAGATTATTTAGAAGAGCATGTAAAAAAAAGTCTTGTAGCTGGTATTTCAACTGTTTCCATAAAATTGTATTTTCCTAAACTACTTGAAAACAGTTCTGTCGCGACCCCTTGCCCGCAAGGAAGACGCAACTCGGGAATCTTCTTTCAGCGGTTTATTCAGGCCCTTGATATTTCTTCTACTAATCCCTCGGATGCCCCTCCCAGCCTTAATATAGCATCTCAAGCCCCAATGCGAAGCTGCCACGTGGAACTTTCTCATAGGGTGCTGAAAAACCATGCGCCAATTCTCCCAAATAAGGAGTTGTTTGTCACAAACCACAGCGGAGCCAGCGCCATCTTGTAATGGCGACCATAATCTGCATAAGCGGCAGAGGCGGCTCGCCACACAGTTCCATATGTTAATTTTATTTTTCCTATTTTTTTTATTTTGGTAGTGAACTAAGGACATTTAGGCATGCTGATTTTTTTCTATAATAACAAGATATACTGTTTTTTTAAAAAGTCATATATTTTTCATCTGATAATGATAGCAATTATACCAATTAAAATTATTTTCTTTCCAAATATTTTCTACCCATAATTAAAGAAAAGCTCAGTAACATTTGGCAATATAACATTTAGTTTTGAGTTAGCATTTAATAGGCAGTGTAGCTCCTGCTTTTGGGGTTAGCCCTATGCCTTATATTATTTAGCTGATTTGCTAATTACTATTGAAAACCCCTCCAAAGTTTCACTAGGGAAATGGAAATGTTTATTCAGTTTCTAAATACTTGGGAGACAGCCAAGTATATTTAGTGCATACAAATATATTCTGATTTTACATAATTTTCATACAATTATTTTCTCCTTCAATGTCAGCACCTAGATCTCATTTTTCTCACCCAAAATAGAATGTTTTGATTCTTTGAAATGAGTCATAATAATAAAAAACAGAATTTATATGCTAAGCAAAAGAGAAAGGACTTATGGAGGGGCAGGAAAAAATGTTAGTTCATTTTATAGTGTCCTTATTGAAATATAAAACATTACATAAAGGCACACAACCATAAGTATATGATATAGAAATAGAAAATGCAGAACTCTTCTATGTACTGTTTTTCTTTCTTGGATCTTGACCCCTCAATTCTGGCTTTATTGACATCTCTCTTATGCCTCTATATAGGTTTCATTTATTTTGTTCCTCCCTCCCTTCCTTCCTTCCTTCCTTCTTCCTTTTTTCTCACTCTTTTGTGGAAAACTCAACTTGCTGAAATCTTTTGTATCCTAGCCAGAAACTAAACTTAGTTTCCTTTCTTCTTCCTAACTTTGCATATTAAATACTAGGCACTGTGTTGGGATTTAGGGACATTGCCCAAGAAGATAGTACCTACTATGCAACTTAAGAAATAGACTGTTATAAGTATTTTACCCTCACACTTCCCCTATGTTTCCCAACCAAAAGGTAATCATTATCCTGAATGGTATGTTGATTATTTTCATTCTTTATATTTTCCCATATTTTTATATATGTATATACATATATGTATATGTAAAAGCTTTACATATTGTTGAGCATTATAAAACTGAAATCAATTGTATTCTTAGACAATTTGCATTTTTTCTTGATGTTTCCATGGATTCATCTAAATTTAATGCCTAAACTATAGTATATTTATTTTCTCATTTTAAATTATGTTATAATTTGATATGGTTTTTCAGTTAACAGACATTGTGACTGTTTTAGAGTGCAGTTGCATGGTTATAAGACATACTTATTTTAACTGTATAACCACTACCAAATCATTTTTCAATATGTGTGTACCAGAGACTTAAACTTTATTACTTGAATTTTTATAATAAGAACATTTTCATGTAGTCTACATGGAATTAAGAGTAAGTAAAAAAGAAAAATAAGGCCACTCTGAATGATGTGTAGAAAATTATTTTCAGTTGTAGCATTTTATGTTTTAAAAACAATTTATTCTGGAAAAGTATTTAAAGACTGACTGCTTAGTCTACCTGAAGCTTTAGTTATGAATAGGGTGGAGTACAGTCAGAATAGCTCTGATTTTGCTGTTGTGCTTAAAGATTGCATGCTCTCTGAGAACCAGACCATAAATTTGTTCTTTGTTTTCATAACAAATGTTGTACAATGGAGTTCTGTAGGCAAAAGCTAAATTAAGTCAAGAATGCACGGGTGTCCCCAGTATTTACGAAATACAACCAAAGGGAGTATGAGGTGTCCAAGGTAGAACATAGATGATCATGGTAAGTTTATATTTTAGTGGAGGGTTGTGTTTCATTTTTACAAAATATTAAATATATCAAAAATTTCCATCTATTGAACCTCTGGGACAATTTCTGTGGGAGGGTCTAAAAAATTGGGCTTCCTCACTGTGATATGCAATTTTGACATTTTCCTGAGTCAGTTTCATCCCCCTCAAAACATCTTGCTGCATCAATAAGAGTGAAGTTTGCAGGCTTGTAATGTGTCTGTGCCAGATGCTCTGTTGTTGTCCTTGAGCCCTATTTTGTGATAGCTGGTTCCACTGACTGTAACAGGGACATTTAAAAAATGAATAAGAGAAAACAGTTTCTTTTTTAAGTTGAACTATATCAAAAAATATTTTCTCTGCCCTCCAACTTGATCACACCTTTTAAACTAGGTTTTGGCAGCTTCTGAATAATAAAGATAAAATGTAGTCCTTTCTTCCCTGGTGAAATACTGTGTTATTTGTTATTCATGAGTACTTGTTTTGCTGGAAGATGGTTTGATGAAATATGTGTGTGATGTGTGCCTTAACATTGCCTGAAGGCCTTTTAGATTTTTTTCTGTTTGAGTGTTTTCCTTTTGCTCTAATAAGTTTGCCAATAGTTGTAGGAAGCCACTGGATGTTAATAATAATTGATCTTTTTAGTAACAATTCCCCTCAAACCCATTCCCAAATTGGCAGATTCAATATTTTACAATATTTCTTCAGAAGTTAACAAAGGACTAAAAACAAATAAAAGCTGCTGCTGTTGAAATGTAGAAAACTTTGTAAGTATTTCATCTTGCCAGTGTCAAGCTTTTTATCTTTATTCATGCTTCTGTGGTATTGCCATCTGCTTTAAGAATAAGGTTCAGAAAATCCAATATAATGGGAAATTTTGTGGAGTTAGATAAGTCTTCTATCAAAGCAGAGCCAAGGCATTATTTGCTGTGCTGATTGATTTGGTTTGTGACTATGCATTTGCAAAGAGGTCTCATGTTTCACCTGAGACTCAGAGGGGTTCTATTTCCAGGAAATTCAGGTAAAGAAACACTCCACTTTTATGCCTCAAAAGGAAAATTCATTTTCTAACTGCTAAGTTGGAGAAATCTGCACTTGGAAGGAAGTTTTTTTTTTACTTTTGTAACAATTTGTAACAGGTTTATGACTTAATTATATTCCTTAAATTACATCTCATATATATGAATTTAAATTAATAACCTTTGCTTACATGCCTATAATCCCAGCTACTCTGAAAGCTAAGGTGGGAGGATTACAAGTTTGAGGCCAGTGTGTATGGGGACCAGGCCTCTCAACCCCTAATCTTTTTTTTTTTTTTTAAGAAAAGCAGGGGAAATGCACTTACAGAGGTAAAATCCATGTTTTAGGATTCATATATGGCAGTAGCTCAAAATAAAGAGGAAAAAGCAATAAAGCAGCATAAGAACCGCAAAAGTACAACTGTCTGAGCTAGTTAATGTATAAGAAAATAGATGTAAATCTTCTGTAGCTCCCAGAGGGCATTGTGTGTTTCAGCATAATTCACTACCTATTCAAAGTAATAGTTTTATGCATAGTGTTCAGTTCAGAGAATCAGGAAAATGGTTTATATTTTAGGAAGATACCGAAACAAAACATTAAGAAAAAACACATAAGGTCCATTTCTGGAGGATTTTTAATTATGTAAATTTTATTGTATTTGCATTTTTATCTTCTCCTTTTACTACAAATTAGTTTGTGATTTTTTTAGGCACAAGTATTATTTATGTTAAATGCTAAACATTACTTCCCCTATATATATCTTTTTTATTAAGCTACTCCCTTTCTCAGTAGTATATCCATGCAAAAATCTTCATGAGTGACAGGCTGGCCAGGTTTTGCCAACTACAATATGAACTGTAATGATTACATATACATGTTTGAGGGAAAGGCCCATTTTGTTCTAAACTATTCTTTTAAATGTTTAATTGTTGGAAAAAGCACATAATCTTAATCTATTCAAGTGTATAGTAATTGGCATTAACTGTGTTCACAATATTGTATAACAAAACTCTAGATATTTTTCATCTTACAAAATTGAAGCTCTATAATCATTGAAAACCTCCTCATTTCCTTTCCTCTTGGTCCCTGGTAACCACTTTTTTTAAAAAAAAAAAGTTTTCTATTGATGAGTTTACTTTAGATATACATATAAGTGGAATCAGACAGTATTTGTCTTTTTCATGACAGGCTTATTTAACTTAGCATAATGTCCTCAAGTTTCCTCCATATTGTAGAAAATTATAGGATTGCCTTCCTTTAAAACCTGAATAATATTTCATTGTTTCTATGTACTGTATTTTGTTTATCTGTTCACCTATTGATGGATATTGTGAGTAGTATTTCTGTGAGCATAGATTGGCAAACACCTCTTCAAGATTATATTTCAATTATTTTGGGTCTATAACCAGAAGTGATATTGCAAAGATAATTCTATTTTTAATATTGAAAGGAACCTTTTTACTGTTTTCCATAGTGGTAACTGTATTTTATGTTCCTACCAAGAGTTTACAAAGGTTCCAATTTATCCACATCTTCAAAAACAGTTATTTTTTTGATAGTGGCATTTCTGATCAATGTGAAGTGATACTTTGTAAATTTGATTTGCATTTCTCTTATGATTGGTGATGTTAGACATCTTTTCATCTGCTTGTTGGCCACTTGTTTATCTTCTTTGTAGAAATTCCGAAGTCTTTTGCCCATTTTTTAACTTAATTGTGGGTTTGTATTATTTAATTTTTAAATATCGAGTTGTAGTTTTTTAAATGTCTTTCAGACATTTGTTATCATATAGATGGCTTGCAAATATTTTGTCATTCTGTAGGTTGCCTTTTCATTCTATTTATTGTTTTCTTTGCACAGAAGTTTTTGAGTTTGATGTAGTCCTATTGTCTAATTTTGGGTTTTTTTTGGACTGTATGTATACACATACACACACATACACACATACATATACATATATTCATTCCCAAATCTAATATCATGAAGCTTTTCCTGTAGTTTTCTTCCAGAAGTTTGTGGCTTTAGTTCTTTTGTTTAGGTCTCCTTTTTTATTGGTTGTTTTTAGTTATATATGACAGTGGGATTTATTTTAACATAGTTATACAATCATGGAATATATCTTATTCTAATTCAGACCCAGAACCTCTCCTTCTTCTTCTCTCTCCCTTCCACCTGCTCTCTTCCCTCTATTGCTCTTTCTGCCATTTACCCAGTTTTCTTTTAATTTTGAGTTAAGATTTTTTTATATAGCATTAGGTAAAAGTTCAACTTCATTCTTTTGCTTGTAAGTATCCAGTTTTCCCAGTACCATTTGTTGAAGAGACTGTCCTGTCTCCATTGCATGGTCTTGCCAAAGATCACATTATATGTGAGAAGTTTTTTTTTTTTTTTACTTCTATTTTATTCCACTGGACTATATATTTATCTTTGTGCCAATCCTATACTCTTTTGATCATAGAGCAATTTTTTATAGTTTTCATTTTATAATTCTTTACCTCCTTTGCTAATTTTATTTATAATTATTTTATTCTTTGAGGTTATTATAAATGGGATTGCTTTGAAGATTTCCTTTCAGAATGTCCTTTGTTAGTGTAATAGAAACAACAAATTTATATTTATTCTTTAAATGTTTTATAGAATTCTGTAGTGAAATCATCTTGTTCTGTGAACTTTTTTGGTTGGGAGGTTTTTGATTACTGATTCAATCTCTTTACTAGTTATAGGACTATTCAGATTTTTCATTTTTATATGATTGAATATTGGTAAGTTATATTTTTCTGGGAATTTATACATGTTACTCTGATCTCTTGACCATCATCTCTTATTCATTTGAATCTAGTCTAATCCTAGAAACCTGAATTTGGTGGTGGACTCTCAAGAATTCTCTATAGTAAATCTCTGCATATGGCTTGGTAAGACTTATTAAAGAGGGTGTCTTATATTGTATGCATCTTCTTCACTAATGGGGGTACAATAACTCTTAATATAGAAATTTCAATGTTTATCAAAGGCCACTTATGTAATAGCTACCCCTGTGGAGAAAGAAGTGCTGCTTTTCCATCTCTGCTTCCTTTGACTTTTATTTTTAGACTTTAATGCCTACAATTAATATAATTAATATTTAAAAATCTTAAATGAATGTTAGAATAAAATTCTGAAGTTTTTGTATTAACTGTGGATCTCTGTTTATATTATAAATCCAAAAAGGAAAAAATTATAAAAATAAGTCCCAAAAGGGGAAACAATTGAGCATTCACTATATTTATAGAGATTTTTAAAGGCTATATTGACTATATTAATTTCCTAATCTTGAAAATGTATAATTTTGGTTGGGAGGTAATAGGGATTTGATAGGTAAGGAATGGGGGTTATAGTTAGAAAGCATAGAAAGTTGATTCCAAATTTATAATCCTTAGTAGAAGAATAAGCCCAAGGTCAATTTCTATTCCAGCAACTGTATGTAAGCAACAGGACATCAGGTTCCATGAAGACCCCACCATCAGAGGGAGTACAATAGAAGGATGATGCACTTTTATTGATTTTAACTGACTGAGAGTTTTTTCTTTCCTTTGAGATTAAGATAATTTTAAGAATGAAACAAGACTGTGAGTGTAGCTCAGTGGTGGAGTGCTTGTGTAGCCTGTGTAGTCCCCAGCACTGTGGGAAAAAAAGAGATTAAAACAAAAAGTTCAAGGTAATGAATATCTATTTTGCTGTTTTCCGTAATAAAATTAGGAAAGTTTCTTTTTAAACTTCAAGGGACTTTTTATTTGGCAATGTTGCCAAATCAACCATATTGTTTTTTAACCTTCAGTTTTATGTCAGTTCTAGAATCAGTTTAAATTTCAATAAACTGTCGATTTTCCCTAAATATTTAAAATTCCTTACTGAGTCACTTTGTTGTGTTGACTCATATCATGAGGAAATTAGTGCAATTTTAATGAAAGCATATTAACCTCCAAATTCCAGTGAAGCAAAATGTTTAATGTACTCTAATGTAACCTTAGTAACTCTTAGTATACCTGGGTATACTTCTCATAGAGAAGCACAGCTACTTGTGTACCTTTGACTATGGAATGGCCCTCCTCTATTGGGGAATATTGTTTTCTTTGACCTAGTAAGGAACTTCAGGAGGGATATACATGGAGTGATGAGGGTGGTTGGAGATACACGACTCATTAGCCCAATCAGATGAATTAAACTTGGGTAACCAGAGAATTGACCAATGTCACAGGTGGATTTATCTCCTATCTTTGGTCCTATTTCCTTCACTTCCTGTAGTATGTCAGTTTTATCTATCAATTTTATGCAAATGATTTCCAAATTATACAGCCTAAACATCATATCAGTTTATCAAGCTCCATATCTGAGATTAGAATTAAATTTCAAATAGATACCTTCACACTTAATATTTTCAACACTGAACTTCTGATTTTTACCCCAGTCTATACCACTTGCAGTCTTTCACAGATCAGTTTATGTTAACTCCATTCTTATGATTGTGCTGGGTAAAAACCCTGGTGTCATCCTTTGTTTTTCTATTCCTCTTCTACCCTAGGACATCTTGATAGCTTTACCTTCAAACTATATTTGACTCTGACTAAAGAAGTTCTTACAAATTAAAAAAAAAACAAGTCTCATAGAGATTAAAGAGAACAAGCCTGAATTCCTAAATTTACATCTTTAGAAAGTGATAAAGTCAGAACTCAAATCTACCTTTTCTGACTGACTACAAATAATATGCTTTTCCATAATATTAGTACTTATCCAAAGTAAATGTTGTAAATTTTCTCTGCCATTTTATATTTTTTTAGTTCAGAAATGTGATTTGACCTCTTGTATACCTTGATCTTTATAAACAGAATATGCTGTATTTCGATTAGGTTGTGCAGGAATGCTCTAGATACACAGCAATTGTTTTGTAAATATTTGCTAAGTTAGTTGAATTGACAGGTACTCATCTGCCATTTCATTTTGCTCTGGCAAGAACCATGTTTCTAAATATAAGATATAATTGAATATAAGTCTGTATTGGGTTAAAAAAACATTATTCATGAAATACGTTATTCAAGAAGGTCCTTTAGAAAGTTATTTTTTCCAAGATTTCTTGCTGCATTTCTGATTTTAGAATAAGGATTAACTAGTTACCTTGTATAATTTTTTTTATTTGCTGGAGTTTTCATGATATGTAATATTAACCTGAATGCTTATCATTTGAGCTTACATTATAAAATTATTATTTAAATTAACCCACAAAATTTCAGTTATCTAATATTAGACAAAGGTGCCAAAAAATGCACAGGAGAAAAGATATAGTATCTGAACAAATGGTGCTGGGAAAACTGGAAATCCATATGCAACAAAATGAAATTAAACCCTTCTCTCTCACCATGCATAAAACTTAACTCAAAAATGGATCAAGTACCTAGGAATTAAACCAGAGACTCTGCATCTAATAGAAGAAAAAGTAGGCCCTAATCTTCATCATGTGAGATTAGGCCCCAACTTCCTTAATAAGACTCCTAAAGCGCAAGAATTAAAACCAAGAATCAATAAATGGGATAGACTCAAACTGAAAAGTTTCTTTTCATCAAAAGAAACAAAGTGTGAGGTGAACAGAGAGCCTACATCCTGTGAGCAAATTTTTACTCCTCACACATCAGATAGAGCACTAATCTCTAGGGTATATAAAAAACTCAAAAAGTTAAACACCGAAAAAATAATAACCCAATCAATAAATGGGCCAAGGACCTTAACAGACACGTCTCAGAAGAGAATATACAATCAATCAACAAATATATGAAAAAATGCTCATCTCTCTAGCAGTCAGAGAAATGCAAATCAAAACCACACTTAAGATATCATCTCACTCCAGTCAGAATGGCTGAAGACAAACAACAATAAGTGTTGGCAAGGATGTGGGGAAAAGGTGCACTCATACATTGTTGGTGGGACTGCAAATTGGTGCAGCCGATTTGGAAAGCAGTTTGGAGATTCCTTGGAAATCTGGGAATGGAACCACCATTTGACTCAGCTATTCCTTTCCTCAGACTATACCCAAAGAACTTAAAAACAGCATACCACAGGGACACAGCCACATCAGTGTTTATAGCAGCACAATTCACAATAGCTAAACTGTGGAGCTAACCTAGATGTCCTTCATTGGATGAATGGATAAAAAAATGTGGCATATATACACAATGGAATTTTACTCAGCATTAAAAAAGAACAAAACCATGACACTTGTAGGTAAATGGATGGCATTGGAGAAGATAATGCTAAGTGAATTCAGCCAATCCCCCAAAAAACAAATGCAAAATGTTTTCTCTGATATAAGGAGGTTGACTCATAGTGGAGTAGGGAGGGAGAGCATGGGAGGAATAGATGAATTCTAGATAAGGAAGAGGGTTGGGAGGGAAAGGGAGGTGGCAGTGGATTAGCAAGGATGGTGGAATGTGATGGATGTCATTATACAAAGTGCATGTATGAAGACCTGAATTGGGTGTCAACATACTTTATATACAAAGATACAAAAATTGTGGTATATATGTGTATTAAGAATTGTAATGCAAAAAAACACAAAGTACATGTATAAAGGCTTAAATTGGTATGAACATACTTTATATGCAGAGCTATGAAAAATTGTGCCCTATATGTGTAATAAGAATTTTAATACTTTCCACTGCTGTCGTGTAGTTAAAAAATTAAAAAAATTAAGAAAAGAAAGAAAAGAAAACACAATGTTCAAGTAAAAGAAAAAATTTATTTAAACATTTCTCTCAAGAGCCTCTGTATAGAGACTATCTTATAACTTTTAAATCTGTTATGTTCTAAGTTCCTTTAATAGATTATAATAGCATAAAGGAAAAGGGTTGGATCTTGGCAGGGAAATATCAGGAAAGAAGTTTTAATTCAATGTTGATTAAACTCTGGAAACACCCATTTTACTGACATAGTCTTTATATTTTAATAGTGGTTATTCCTTATTTCTGTAATTGAGTATGCTAAGCTCAGTTTTACCTGGGTTAAGTGAAATTCTTGAAAGAAGACAATATTACATTTTGGGGAAATGTCTATTGTCTATGGGTATGACATATTTGAAAAGCTTATCATATTATTTCTTCTTTTATGTCAATGTAGAACATGTATCTGTGAAATAGATTTTGGGCCCAAAACCCTTGGGATCATTAATTTATCTGTATTTTTTTTCTATATTTTCAACTTAAATTTTACTTATTTAATCAGTTGTGTTATTTTGATCTAAGTATGAAATTTGATTAATATTTAATTCATAAATGCAATTTCCATGTCTCCTATCTCTCTTCCTATCTACTTTTACTTTGACAGAAATGTTTAGTATGGAATTACTTAAAATATTCTTATGTGTTTTGTGAATATTTCTTAAAGCAGAAAGATGATATTGTTGCATTAAAAACAAAAACTTATGTCTAGTAATTTCTTTCTGTGGCAACTGAATAAGTGAAAGATATATGGTAACTGCAACTGTAATGGAGTATATTTGGAAAGAAAACTCAATTTTCTACGCTCCTTCTAAAAAAAAATGTCTGTTGGCAAACAAACCTAAAATAAAGGTTCAAAAAAGAGATATTTAATGTCTGGAAAATATGTTAGTTCTGTTAGCATTTGGAATGATGGATATCTGTGAAATAAACTATGATCAATTACATTGCTATCTTTTCTTTTTCACAGTGTATGCCAATTAAAGGCCTAGGATTTGTACTTGGAGCCTATCAGTGCATTTGCAAAGCAGGATTCTATCATCCTCGAGTCTTCTCAGTGAACAACTTTCAGAGTAAGTACCCCTTGTTTTTGTGCATATATAAGTACATGAATAACATATACCATGGTTATTCAGATTTATTTTTAACCTTGTGGGAGTTATATGTTAGTTCTCCAAATGATTTGGCTTTCTCTCATCACTTAAAGAGTTTGACCTTTGGCTTATCATTTGTTTTGGAGTACCATAAATGTAGGTGCTTATTTCAGTTTTCAAAACATTTTAAAAGCCTGAAAATAATGTATCTATTGGGAAAATCAATTGGAATTTAGTTATATGAAGTGTTATTACAGAGATTACCTAAAATCAATTTTGCCAGTTTATTTATTTATCCTTTTGCTCATATGTTAATTTTCTATACCTCATGAAAAATTACCACATGGTAAGTAGCTTAAAGCAACATGAGTTGTTTGTATCCCACAGTTTTCATGGTTCAGGTTCCTAGTCATGGGTTAGCTAGATCTTCTGTTCAGGCTTACCAGGCCAAAATGAAGGTGTCACCTGGGAAAGGAACTCCTCTGAGTATCTTTCAGATTGTTGGAAGAATTAAGTTCCTTGCAACTGTAGGCCTGAGGTCTGAGGTCCCAATTTTCAGATTAAATATTTGCTTGGGGTATGTCTTAGCCCCTGAAAGTTGAATTAAGGCCTAGCCATCTGAACTTCTCATAATGTAGCTGCTTACTTCTTCAAAGCTACCAGAAGAACTCTCACCTTCCCTGCGAAGAACAAACTATAATCATGGGAATCCTTGCCCTATCACTTTGCCATATAATGTCACCTAACCAAAGGAGAAAATGTTCCATCACATTTATAGGCCATTCACATTCCTAGTGCGAGGATAAAAAAAAAAAACCTGCAGAATCAAAGCATGGTCATCTGGTTACTTTATTACTAATCCAGAAGACATCAGTGTTATAATTTAAATATTGAATTTTATTCTTTCGGTAGAAAATGGAATGTTGTTGTACTAGCATGTAGCCAGATATTAGATGTAATAACTAACAAAGAGGAATTTAGTGGTAAAAAGGGACTGGTTTCATGGGAAGTTATGTTTTGGGGTTGCTAAAATTGGGACATATCTCTTATACAGTTATCCATTAATTTTTGCCAGCCCTATTATTAGTATACATAGGAACATGCATCTCTACTAGGCATAATTCAAAGGGTACACTGAGTCTAAGCCCTGAGTGTCTTCCTCTGGGAATTTTAGTAAATGCATATGGGATTATTAATAGATTGATTTCTCTCTGTTAGAAAACACTATTCTTGGTCTTTAAACTATTTACATTAACTTCTAGATTGTGGAGGTAAAGAATATTATTATCTCTCCCTCAATTGCGTGTTTTAGATTTTGGTCTGAGTAGTGGCTGTAGGCAGAACTTTAAGATGGCTTCAAAATTTCTGTTTCCATATGCAATACATAATCCCTTCTATTTAAGTGTGGGTGGGACCTGTGAGTACAATGGAATAAGCACTTCCTTGCTGAAGGTTGTGTTATAGAGCAGAAGCCATGGTACAGTAGCTTTTATGATTGATTACACTGTGTCATATAAGAGTCAATTGTTTCATGAGGGAGGTGGAGAGAGAGGAAGAATTGGAGGGAGGAAGGAGAGAAGGAAAAAAAGATTTTTTTCTATTAGCTTTGAAGAAGTATGCTTTCTTACTGTGAGAGGACTGTGTGGCTGGGAACTTGAGGGTAGCAAAACTCAATGATGATCAGCAAGGAAAGAAGAACCTCAGTTCCACAATCACAAGAAATTAAATTGTTTTAATTACCTGTATGTACTTGGAAGAAGACCCTGAGCTCCCCTTGAGAATGTAGCCTAACCAAAATCTTGAGTCTAGCTTGGTGAGACTCTCAGCTGAGAATCCAGTTACATTATGCCCAGAGTTATAGAAACAAGGGACTAGGAAATAACAAATAGACATTTTAATCTCCTAAATTTCTGGAAATTTATTATGAAGCCATAGGAACCATACAGATGGCATGATTATGTGTTTTCTGAATGGTTGTTTTCTGTGTATATGGACCAAACCATGTCAATATCAGATTTAGTTTGACATTCTTCACATTTATGGTCAAGATATAACATGATTCAACACTGAAGGAGTAAGGGGATAGGTTTTTAGCTTATGTTCTGTGAAGGTATTTTGTGTTTGGTTTACCCACATTTGTTCTCAGCTCCCACTATGTGACTGAAATAAAACATCTAAATATTGTAGAACTAGAGAATGACTATATCATTTGCTTATAACACTGCCAGGAGAAACTGGTTAACCTTTAACAACTTATCTTTATTTAATTTGCACACTCCTACTTTTTTCCTTATTTTAAAAGTCAGTTTTGTTTTTTTTTTAAACTGGACATATTCTCTAAGAATAAAGGCTGCTTTTTTGCTTAAGTGTAACTCTCAAGTTGTACATATTGCAGCCATGAGAAACAGGCTAGTTTTCAGAAGATGAGGATAGTTTTGATTTAGCTTTGACCTCAGTGCTTGCTTAACCACGACTGACCTTACTCAGTGACAGAGTAGGAAGCTAGCTATTGTTATCATTTGAAGCCAGCAAATGCTCTTTGACTAAATATATCTTTCCTGATGGCTTGTCAGTTTGCATGAAAATCCAACATTAATCATTCCTTGTCCTAAAGAAAGAATACAGGAAGATGAGCTTAAAATCACTAGGATCATCAACCAAGAGCATGCAAATGTTCTTTTTTATGTTTGTAATTTATTCTTACAGTTTATTACATGTTTCTGTATTTAAGTCTTTTAATTAATTATAGTATCCAGGCAAATTTTATGGGCAGTTACTTTCACACTTTCTTGAGGAGAAAATTATGAAGAATGACCACATATAGCCCTGGGGCCAAAGGTAAAGAAGGCATTGGAGACCCAAATATAAGATAGCATGTGGAAAACTGCTAGCACGGTTCATGGCATATAATTAGTATTCAATAGATGATGTTAAATAAATGAATATTTAACAATAATCTATAAACATATAAACAAATGCATGTAACCAAACATTAATGATACATGTGAAGATAATGTTAAGCCCTATTGGTCATTGGTACTGTATCTCAAATATTGAGAAGGGCAAGAGGAAGAAAGAATGTTTGGAAATTAAGAGGCAACAGGAGGAAATTAGTCACAGAAAACAGACTATTTGGGATTAAATTTACTCAATTTATAGTTGCAAATCTAGAAAAAGACACCAATGTCTCATATCTTTAATAATTTTTATTCCCTTTGGAAGGAGGAACTAAGTCTGTAAGAGAATATGTAAATGTGCCTTTTAAAAATCTTCTTAAAATGTGAAACAATTTAAAAAATATTTATTTTAGATCTTGGCTCACAGTAAACAAAGGGCTTATAAAGACCAACAGGGATATGTTCAAATGACATGATGTGAAATTGTGCTGAGAGCCCAGAGACCCTGTTCCTGACATCTCTCTTGACATTGGTAGTCATATGTGAGTTAATAGAATCTGACACTTGGAAAGTAGCAGGATTTCAAAATAACCAAGTACTGATATACAGCTGTCTCTTCAAATCCAGGTTGTCCACTTTCACGTTGATAAAAATACAAGCTTGTGACAATCTCATCTTCTCCGAATTCATCTATCTTAATATAATTTCTGTATTCAGTGAAACTGTTTTTCTTTTCTCTGTGGACATATTACCAATTGTTTGATCTTATTTCTTTTGTCTTTTGGTTTGACTTCAGCTTGTATATATTTTCAGGTAAATTCCAACTTACAAAGGACCCATAGCTAAAAATGACAATCCTTACTTAACCAATTCTATTTCCATTGCTACAAAAGTCATATGGTAGAAGAAAATCTAAAGAGATTTTAAAAATATTATATATAAATCTAAAGGCAAAATCTAAAGAGATTTTAAAAACATTTTATTTTTTATTTTTAATTTCTTCTAAATAATTTACATGACAGTAGAATACATTTTGACACATTATGTATAAAAGGAATATAACTTCTTCTGATTGTATATGATGTAGAATTATACGGGTTGTGTAGTCATATATGCACATAGGGTATTAATATCTGATTCATTTTACTACCCTTCCTACCCCCAGACTCCTCCCTTCCCTTCACTCCCCTCTGTCTCATCCAAAGTACTTCTATTCTTCCCCAGCAGTCCCTTTATCATGAATTAGCATCCACATATCAGAAAATATTTGACTTTTGATTCTTTAGGATTCACTTATTTTGCTTAGCATGCCAACTCCATCCATTTACCTGCAAATGCCACAATTTCATTATTCTTTAAGGCTGAGTATATATATTGTGTATATATACACCATATTTCCTTTATCCATTCATTCATTGAAGGGCCCTTAAATTGTTCCCTAGGTTAGCTATTATGAATTGAGCTGCTATAAACATTGATGTGGCTGTGTGACTGTAGAATGCTGATTTTAAGATCTTTGTGTGTGTGTGTGTGTGTGTGTGTGTGTATACTGAGGAGTGTGATAGCTGGGTCAATTGGTGATTCCATTCCATTCCAAATTTTCTGAGGAATCTCCATACTGCTTTCCAGAGTGCACCAATTTGCAGCCCCTCCAGCAATGTATGAGTGCACCTTTTTCCCATTATCCTCGCCAGCATTTATTGTTGCTTGTATTCTTTTTTTTATTTATATATGACAGCAGAATGTATTACAATTCTTATTACACACATAGAGCACAATTTTACATATTTCTGGTTGTATACAAAGTATATTCACACCAATTCGTGTCTTCATACATGTACTTTGGATAATAATGATCATCACATTCCACCATCATTTATAACTCCATGCCCCCTCCATTCCCCCTTCCCCTCCATCCCCTCTGCCCTATCTAGAGTTTGTCTATTCCTCCCATGCTTCCTCTCTCTCTCCCACTATGAATCAGCCTCCTAATATCAAAGAAAACATTTGGCATTTGGTTATTTGGGATTGGCTAACTTCACTTAGCATTATCTTCTCTAACTCCATCCATTTACCCGCAAATGCTATGATTTTATTCTCTTTTATTACTGAGTAATATTCCATTATGTGTATATGCCACTTTTTATCTATTTATCTATTGAAGTGAATTGTGTTGCTATAAACATTGATGTGGCTGTGTCCCTATAGTATGCTTTGGGTATAAACTGAGGAGAGGGATAGCTGGGTCAAATGGTGGTTCTGTTCCCAATTTTCTAAGAAATTTCCATACTGCTTTCCAAATTGGCTGCACCAGTTTGCAGTCTCACCAGCAGTGTTTGAGTGTACTTTTTTCTCCCACATCCTCACCAACAATTATTGTTGTTTGTATGCATAATGACTGCCATTCTGACTGGAGTGAGATGAAATCTAGTGTGGTTTTGATTTGCATTTCTCTAATTACTAACAATGAGGAACGTTTTTTCATATATTTGTTGATTGATTGTATATCCTCTTCTGAGAAGTGTCTGTTTAGATCCTTGGCCCATTTATTGATTGGGTTATTGAGGTTTTTTTTTTTTTTTTGGTGTTTAGCTTTTTGAGTTCTTTATATACCCTAGAGATTAGTGCTCTATCTGATGTGTGAGGGGTAAAAATTTGCTCCCAAGATGTAGGCTGTCTGTGCACCTCATAGATTGTTTCTTTTGCTGAGAAGAAACTTTTTAGTTTGAGTCCATCCAATTTACTAATACTTGATTTTAATTTTTGTGCCAAAGGAGTCTTGTTGCTTGTATTCTTGATAATTGGCATTATGACTAGAGTGATATGAAATCTTAGAGTAATTTTGGCTTGCATTTCTTTAATTGCTAGAGATATTAAGTGTTTTTTTCATATTTTTATTATCCATTCATATTTCTTCTGTGAAATGTCTGTTCATCCTTAGCCCATTTATTGATTGGGTTATTTGTTTGTTTGTTTGTTTTGGTGCTCAATGTTTTGAGTTGTATATATATTAGAGATCAATGCTCTATCTAAGGTGCATGTGGTAAAGATTTTCTCCCATTTTGTAGATTCTCTCTTCATATTATTGATTATTTCCTTTGCTGAGAAGAAGCTATTTTTTAGTTTTAATTCATCCTATTTATTTGTTCTTGATTTTACTTCTTGTGCTTTAGTAGCCCTGTTAAGGAAGTCAGTTCCTAAGCTGACTTGGAGGAGATTTGAGCCTACTTTTTCTTCTATTAGGTGTAAGGTCTCTCTTCCAGTGGCTGTCTTTGATCTACTTTGAGTTGTGTTTTGTGCAGGGTGAGAGATAAAGGTCTAATTTTATTTTGCTACATATGAGTTTCCAGTTTTCCCAGCACCATATGTTGAAGAGGCTATCTTTTCTCCAATGTATGTTTATAGCACCTTGTTCTAGTATAGGATAACTATGCTTATGTGGGTTTGTTTCTACTTTGTTTGTCTTCTATTTTGTACCATTGGTCTATCAGTCTGTTTTGGTGCCAATATCATATTGTTTTTGTTACTATTGCTCTGTAGTGTAGTTTAAGTTCTGGTATTTTGATGCCACCTGCTTCACTCTTCTTGCTAAGGATTGCTTTGGCTACTCCTATTTTTCCAAACAAATTTTATGACTTCTTTTTCTATTCCTATGAATAAAGAACGTCACTGGAATTTTAATAGGAATTGCATTAAATCTGTATAATGCTTTTGGTAATATAGCCATTTTGACAATATTCATTCCATCTATTGACAAGCATGGGAGATCTTTCCATCTTCTAAGGCCTTCTTCAATTTCTTTTTTTAGTGTTCTGTAGTTTTCATTGTAGAGGTCTTACACTCTTTTGTCAGATTGAGGTAAAGTATTTTTTTTGAGGCTATTGTGAGTGGGGTAAATCTTCCCAATTTCTCTTTCAGTAGATTCATTTATGATGTATAGGAACATGTTTGATTTATGGAAGTTGGTTTTATATACTGCTATTTTGCTGAATTCAATGATTAGTTCTAGAAGTTTTCTTGATTTTTTTTGGATTTTAAAATATAGGATTACGTCATCAGCAAATAGTGATAGTTTTGAGTTCTTCTTTTCCTATTATTCCTTTAATTTATTTACTCTAATTGCTCTGGCTAAGGTTTCAAGAACAATGTTGAATAGAATAGTGAAAGAGGACATTATTGTCTTGTTCCAGTTTTTAGAGGGAATGATTTCAATTTTTCTCCATTTAAAATTATGTTGGCCTTGTGTTTAGCATATATAGCTTTTACAATGTTGAGGTACTTCCTACTTTCTAGTGTTTTGAACATGAAGGGGTGCTATATTTTGTCAAATGTTTTTCTCCACCTATATGATTCTTGTCTTTAAGTCTGTTGATGTGATGAGTTACATTTATTGATTTCTGAATGTTGAATCAATTGCATCTCTGGGATGAATCCTACTTGACCATGGTGAACTTTCTTTTTAAAATTTTTTGTATAATAATTGCCAGAATTTTTTTTGTATATGACTTTTTTATTTTTCTTTTTTTCGCATTTTTAATTGGTTGTTCAAAACATTACAAAGCTCATGACATATCATCTTTCATACATTTGATTCAAGTGAGTTATGAACTCCCATTTTTACCCCAAATACAAATTGCAGAATCACATCAGTTACACATTCACAATATTTACATAATGCCATATTAGTGACTGTTGTATTCTGCTGCCTTTCCTATCCCCTACTATCCCCCCTCCCCTCCCCTCCCATCTTCCCTCTCTACCTCATCTGTTGTGGTTCAGTTCTCTCCCTTGTTTTTTCCACCCAATTTCCCCTCACAACCTCTTATATGTGAGTTCGTATAATGTTGAGGGTTTCCTTCCGTTTCCATGCAATTTCCCTTCTCTCTCCCTTTCCCTCCCACCTCATGTCTCTGTTTAATGTTAATCTTTTCCTCATGCTCTTCCTCTCTGCTCACTTCTTAGTTACTCTCCTTAAATCAAAGAAGACATTTGGCATTTGTTTTTTAAGAATTGGCTAGCTTCACTTAGCATAATCTGCTCTAATGCCATCCATTTCCCTGCAAATGCCATGATTTTGTCATTTTTAGTGCTGCATAATACTCCATTGTGTATAAATGCCACATTTTCTAAGTTGGTTCCACAGTCTAGCTATTGTGAATTATGCTGCTATGGTCATTGATGTAGCAGTATCCCTATAGTACACTCTTTTAAGGTCCTCAGGGAATAGTCCAAGAAGGGCAATAGCTGGGTCAAATGGTGGTTCCATTCTCAGCTTTCCCAGGAATCTCCATACTGCTTTTCATATTGTTCCCACCAATTTGCAGTACCACCAGCAATGTACAAGTGTACCCTTTTCCCCACATCCTCGCCAGCACTTGTTGTTGTTTGACTTCAGAATGGCTGCCAATCTTACTGGAGTGAGATGGTATCTTAGGGTGGTTTTGATTTGCATTTCTCTGACTGCTAGAGATGGTGAGCATTTTTTCATGTACTTATTGATTGATTGTATGTCCTCCTCTGAGAAGTGTCTGTTCAGGTCCTTGGCCCATTTGTTGATTGGGTTATTTGTTATCTTATTGAGTTCTTTGTATTTTTTTGAAATTAGGGCTCTATCTGAAGTGTGAGGAGTAAAGATTTGTTCCCACGATGTAGGCTCCCTATTTACTTCTCTTATTGTTTCTCTTGCTGAGAAAAAACTTTTTAGTTTAAATAAGTCCCATTTGTTGATTCTTGTTATTAACTCTTGGGCTATGGGCATCCTATTAAGGAATTTGGAGCCTGACCCCACAATATGTAGATCGGAGCCAACTTTTTCTTCTATCAGGTGCAGAGTCTCTGATTTGATATCAAGCTCTTTGATCCATTTTGAGTTAACTTTTGTGCATGGCGAAAGAAAGGGGTTCAGCTTCATTTTGTTGCATATGGATTTCCAGTTATCCCAGCACCGATTGTTGAAGATGCTATCCTTCCTCCATTTAATGCTTTTAGCCCATTTATCAAATATAAGAAAGTTGTAATTTTGTAGATTGGTCTCTGTGTCCTCTATTCTATACCATTGGTCCACCCACCTGTTTTGGTACCAGTACCATGCTGTTTTTCTTACTATTGCTCTGTAGTACAATTTGAAATCTGGTATTGCTATACCTCCAGATTCACACTTCCTGCTTAGAAATTGCTTTTGCTATTCTGGGTCTTTTGTTTTTCCAAATGAATTTCATGATTGCTTTATCTATTTCTACAAGAAATGCCATTGGGATTTTGATTGGCATCTCATTAAACCTGTAGAGAACTTTGGGTAATATTGCCATTTTGATGATGTTAGTTCTTCCTATCCATGAATATTTTTCCATCTTCTAAGATCTTCTTCTATCTCTCTCTTTAGGGTTCTGTAGTTTTCATTGTATAAATCTTTCACCTCTTTTGTTAGGTTGATTCCCAAGTATTTTATTTTTTTTGAGGATATTGTGAATGGAGTGGTTTTCCTCATTTCCATTTCAGAAGATTTGTCACTGATATACAGGAATGCCTTTGATTTATGCGTGTTGATTTTATATCTGCCACTTTGCTGAATTCATTTATTAACTCTAGCAGTTTCTTTGAGACCCTTTTGGGTCTGTTAGATATATTATCATATCACCCACAAATAGTGATAATTTAAGTTCTTCTTTTCCTATTTTTATGCCTTTAATTTCTTTTGTCTGTCTAATTGCTCTGGCTAGTATTTCAAGAACTAAATTGAATAGAAGTGGTGAGAGAGGGCATCACTGTCTAGTTCCAGATTTTAGAGGGAATGCCTTCAGTTTTTCTCCATTTAGAATGATGCTAGCCTGAGGCTTAGCATATATAGCTTTTAAAATGTTGAGGTACGTTCCTATTATCCCTAGTTTTTATAGTGTTTTGAACATAAAGGGATGCTGAACTTTGTCGAATGCTTTTTCTGCATCTATCGAGATGATCATATGGTTCTTATCTTTAAGTCTATTGATGTGGTGAATAACATTTATTGATTTCCATATATTGAACCATCCTTGCATCCCAGGGATGAATCCTACTTGATCATGGTGCACAATGTTTTTGATATGCTTTTGTATTTGATTTGCCAGGATTTTATTGAGAATTTTTGCATCTAAGTTCATTAGAGATATTGGTCTGTAGTTTTCTTTCTTTGAAGTGTCTTTGTCTGGTTTCGGGATCAGGGTGATGTTGGCCTCATAAAATGAATTTGGAAGAGCTCCTTCTTTTTCTATTTCTTGAAATAGCTTGAAAAGTATTGGTATTAATTCTTCTTTGAATGTTTTGTAAAACTTCCTTGTATACCCATCAGGTCCAGGGCTTTTCTTGGTTGGTAGTCTTTTGATGGCCTCTTCTATTTCTTCCTTTGTTATTGGTCTGTTTAAATTGTGTGTGTCTTCCTGACTCAATCTGGGCAGATCATATGACTTAAGAAATTTATGGATATCTTCACTATCTTCTATTTTATTTGAATATAAGGTTTCAAAATTCTTTCTAATTATCTTCTGTATTTCTGTAGTGTCCGTTGTGATATTGCCTTTTTCAGCCCATACGTTAGTAATTTGAGTTCTCTCTCTTCTTCTCTTTGTTAGCATGGCTAAGAGTCTGTCAATCTTATTTATTTTTTCAAAGAACCAAATTTTAGTTTTATCAATTTTTTCAATGGTTTTTTTTTGTTTCAATTTTGTTGATTTCCGCTCTGATTTTAATTATTTCTTGTCTTCTACTATATTTGCTGTTGTTTTACTCTTCCTTTTCTAGGATTTTAAGATGTAGTGTGAGTTCATTTATTTATTTTTTTCTTTTTTTGAGGAATCAACTCCAGGAAATGAATTTCCCTCTTAAATCTGCTTTCATTGTGTCCCATAGATTCCAGTATGTTGTGTCTGTATTGTCGTTTATCTCTAAGAATTTTTTGATTTCCTCCTTTATGTCTTCTGTAACCCATTGATCATTCAGTAACATATTGTTCATTTTCCAGGTGATGCAGGATTTTTCCTTCCTTCTTTTATCATTGATTTCCAGTTTCATTCCATTATGGTCAGATATGGTGCATGGTATTATCTCCAAACATTTATATTTACTGAGAGTCGCCCTATGGCATAATATATGGTCTAACTTTGAGTAGGATCCATGTGCTGCTGAGAAGAATGTGTATCCACTTGATGATGGTTGATATATTCTATATATGTCGGTTAAGTCTAGGTTATTGATTGTGTTATTGAGTTTTATAGTTTTTTTTTTCAGCTTTTGTCTATTGGATCTGTCCAAGGGCTAGAGCAGTGTGTTGAAGTCCCCCATAATTATTGTGTTGTGGTCTATTTGACTCTTGAACTTGAGGAGAGTTTGTTTTATGAACATTGTGCACCATTGTTTGGTGCATACAAATTGATAATTGTTATATCTTGATGTTGGATGGTTCCTTTTAACAGTATATAGTGTCCTTCTTTATCCCTTTTGATTAACTTAGGTTTGAAGTTGATTTTATTCAATGTGAGTATGGCCACTCCTGCTTGCTTCTAAGGGCCATGTGAGTGGTATGATTTTTTCCCAACCTTTCACCTTCAGCCTGTGTATGTCTTTGCCTATCATATGAGTCTCCTGAAGGCAGCATACTGTTGGATTTGTTTTTTTAATCCAGGTTACTAGCTTATGTCTCTTGATTGGTGAATTTAAGCCATTAACATTTAAGGTTACAATTGAAATATGGTTTGTACTTCCAGTCATGTTTATTTATTTATTTATTTTAGTTTGGCTAGTTTTTCCTCTTTGGTTATTTTTCTCCCCCTTTACTGAGATACCTCCCACTGTTAGTTTTGGGTGCTATTTTTCAATTCCTCTTCTTGTAATATTTTGCTCAAAATGCTTTGTAGTGCTGGTTTTCTGGCTGCGAATTCTTTTATCTTTTGTTTATTGTGAAATATTTTAATTTCATTATCAAATCTGAAGCTTAATTTTGCTGGATACAGTATTCTTGGTTGGAATCCATTATTTTTCAGTGTTTGAAATACGTTGTTCCAGGATCTTCTCGCTTTCAAAGTCTGTGATGAAAAATCAGTCCTTAACCTAATTGGTTTACCCCTGAATGTAATCTGACTCCTTTCTCTCGTAGCTTTTAATATTCTCTCCTTATTCTGTATGTTGGCTATCTTCATAATTATATGTCTTGGAGTTGGTCTTTACAGTTTTGGATGTTTGGGGTCCTGTAGGCTTCCAGGATTTGGCAATCCATTCCATCTTTCATCTCTGGGAAGTTTTCTAGGATTATTTCATTTAATAGGTTGTCCATTCCTTTGGGTTGAACCTCTGTGCCTTCTTCTATCCCAGTGACTCTCAAATTTGTTTTTTTATGAGATCCCATATCTCTTGGATAGATTGCCTGTGAGATTTAAGCATCTTTTCTGTGTTGACTATATTCTTTTCAAGTTGATAAACTTTGTCTTCATTATCTGATGTTCTATCTGCCACTTGATCTAGTCTATTTGTAATATTCTCATTAGAGTTTTTAATCTGGTTTATAGTTTCCTGCATTTCTAGGATTACTGTTTGGTTTTTTTTTTTAATCTCTATCTCCTGGTAAAGCTCGTTCTTTGCAGTTTGAATTTGTTTCTTTAATTCGTTTTCAAAATATACTTTCATTGCTTGGACTTGCTGTCTCATGTCTTCTCTAATATTCCGTTTCATCTGAGTTAGGTATGCCTTGATTTCTTTCCCTGTCCATGTTTCTGATGCTTCTAGGTCCTCCTGTAGATTTAAGTTGTACTGCATTGTTTTTTCATGTTGTTCACATTACTTTCCAGCTCTGTTTGACTGCTTTGTAACTGCTTTCTCCTATACATTTGTTTTGGCTTTGTATATCTCTGTTGTCTCTCTTTTGTGGTGGGAGATTATGCCTAGAAATGTTGGGCTTTATTGTACTTCGAAGCTGATTCATTCAATTCATAAAAGGCTTCCAGGTTCTGTATGCATATAGTGATTTGTTGTTTGTTCTTAGGGCTTTATGTTTAAGTTAGGTGCTATGATGGTATGAGGTTTAATATGTCTTGGCTACTTTAGAAGATTGCTCTACTGAAGGTGGATACTAACAGGCAATTGGATCAGGGTGTTGGTAGTATCTAGGTATTTATGAGCCCTATAGATAGCCTCAAGACATTCACCTATTTGCATTTAGGCAATTACACGTAATAGAAGACGTAATGCTTGGGATGAACGTTGGGGGGTAGGGGAAAGAAGGTGCTCTTAGAAAGAAAGAAAGAGAGAGAGAGAGAGAGATTAGAGGAAAATGAAAAGAACAATAAAACTTGAAACAGGAAAGAAAGAAAGAAGGAAAAGGGGAGAAAGGAACAGAGAGAGAAGAAGAAAAAAAAAATTGAAGTCTTAGAGATTCATTTTCTTCTCTTCCAGTAGCCGGAGCTATGCCCTCTGAGCGGAGCTTCTGCCCTCTACCTGCTGATAGCGATCCCTGTAAGGTGTCTCCTGGGAGTCTCTCAGACTTCTCAGTCCAGAGCCATTTCACTTCTCCGGCCCTTTACCCCTTCCTCTTGTCAGTCAGCCAGCCAGGTCCTGTTCACCAGAAGTGGTTCCCCAGAGATCTAGTTACACTTGCAGCCCCACTGCTTGTCCCATTTAAGCCCCAGTGCTGTGCTAAACTGGCGGCTAAGACCTTGGGAGTCACTGCTGGTGATATGGGGGTTGGGGATCCCCTCTGCTTACAGACACGACCCCTGAGAGATCCCTGAAGTTTCCTGGCTGTTTGTATCTGGATGGGGAGGGAGTCACACACCTGCTAAAGTGGATTCTGCTGGGAAGGAATTCCATCGACCAAACTCCGTTGATGTCACCTCTCTGCTATGGCAGGCCCCAGGCTCCTTGCCAGAGGGTCCAAAGGGAGGGGTGGGACAGGTCCGTCCCAGGTTGGCCTCAGCTCCCGGCTCGCTATTTCATGAAGGATTGGCTAAAGACCTCTTCCTGCCAAGCTGTGTCTCGGAGGCTAGCGGAACCCAGTCATGTTGGCTGCGGGCGGACGGGCTGGCAGCCGAGCCACGGTGTGCAGACTGTGGCTGGCGGATCTAGACCTCTGCGTCTTGTGGCGGGGATTTGTTCATCTGGGGCAAACTGTCACTTCAAAAAATCCTAGTAGCTCCTGGCCGGTCTTTCTTCAGTGGAATTTTGCTAGGAGATTCTCAGTTGGTAGAATCTAAGCGTTATCTATGCGTCTTTATGACCCCATCACTGAGGGGGTATTGAAAGCGCTGCCTGTCTGCCCGCTGCCATGTTGGATCTCCTTGCCAGAATTTTTTTGAGAATTTTTGCATCTATGTTCATCATGGATATTGGTCTGAAGTTTTCTTTCCTTGTCTTTGTCTGGTTTTGGAATCAGGATGATAACAGCTTCATAGAATGAGTTTAAAAGGGTTCCCTCCTTTTCTATTTCATGGAATAATTTAAGGAGTATTAGTGTTAATTCTTCTTTGAAGGTCTTGTGGAACTCAGCTGAGCATTCATCTAGTTCTGGGCTTTTCTTAGTTGGTAGGCTTTTGATGGTGTCTTTGATTTCATTGCTTGAAATTGATGTGTTTAAATTGTGTGTGTCCTCCTGATTCAGTTTGGATAGGTCGTATATTTCTAGTAATTTGTTGATGTTTTTAGAGAGATAAATCTGAGGGGCATTGTATGCCATTTTTAGAGGAGTCCCAGGAGGATTGAGCCCTCATTAACCACAGTGATATTGAGGTCAGTAATCTATCCTTTTTATTGCCTTCCCTTATTTGTCTCACTCTATTTTACCCTTTACTTCTGTGTTAGGTATCAGTTCCCAAATCAAATATCTATGTTTGAGTTCATATCGAAGGCCCCCTTTGCCCAGGACCTAGATCAAGATAACAATTTCAGCTCTTTGCTAGTAGCAAATTACAATTGAATTGTGAGAATATTCCTTTTTCTTTTAACACTTTTTGCATTTACAGTTTACAATAGAATATTGCAATTCCTCTTTTAAAATATGAGGTAGGGTAAGGGACAGTTTGAGTTGGTTGAAAATTTTGTTTATCATTAAAACTGGAGGGCCCTGTGTCTTTACTGTCTATACTCATTCTCTTGGTGATCTTATCCAGTCTCATAGCTCTGACCTTCAGATATTTATCTTCAATACAGACCTTTCTCCCCAACCCCAGATTTGCATATCAAAATGCCTTTTGACATGGTAATTTTGATATCTAGTACACATCCCTAAACTGACATGTTAAGATTGAACTTAGATGGTCTTCCAGGATCTTCTAGAAAACTTTCTTCATATGCATTTCCCCCATCTTGGTTTATGATTATTTTACTCTGCCACTTTTTCATTGTACATCTTACATTCATCTTTGACTCTTTCTTCATGGTAGACAACTCATCAGAAATTCCTGTTGATTCCACCTTAAAACTACTTCTGAATCCAGCCATTTTTTTTGTTTTTGTTTTTACTGCTACACTGTGGTCTGAACCATCATCAAGTTTTTGAAGCTTAATGCTTCTACCTTGTCCTCTGTAGTATATTCTGTATACAACCAAAGAAATCCTTAAACAACATAAAGCATATCATGTTACTTCTCTACCCAAAATCCTGCTGTAGCTCTTTTTTTTTTTTTTTTTACAGAAAGCAGAATCTAAGTTCCTACGTGGTTCACAGTGCACTGAACAATCTGGTTCTGTTATTTCTCTGACCTTATTTTCTACTACCCTACCCTACATGCACTCTGCTTTTACTCCACTAGTCTCTGCACATCTTTTCACATGCCAAGGGTGCTCCCACCACAGTTTATCATGTACTCCTTTGCTGTGATTCTCTTCACTTACAAGACAATGTGGCTAACTTCATTGTTTTCTTCAAATCTTTGCCTAAATATCACTTTTAGAATGGAACCTACCTTACCCACTTTTTTCAAAATTGTGACTCCGACTGCCAGCATGTTTGATTCACATCACCTTTTTTTCCTTCTGACACTCCTGAGTTTTGACATATGATCTTTTTTGCCTATTTTTTATGGACTATTGTCATGTGTCTGTTTTTTTTCCTACTAAAACAGATTCCATATAAGCAGAGAATTTTCTTTGTTCATTGATCTAGCTCACTAAACCATTGCCTTACACATAATCAATTGGGCATTCAAAAAATTGTTGAGTAAGAATTTTTGTTTTATCAAATACTGTACAGTTTATGGTACTATTTAATATCCTACCTCTTCCAAAAAATGTTTTGAAGTGCCTTATGAAAATGTATATGGTACAGCAGAATAACAAAGATAGGAAATTGGGGGAAAATAAAATAATGATTATTAAAAAGTTGGGGAAGATTAGATGTTTTTAGATTTATTGGAAATAGAACACAAATTTGGTACTGAACCAAAAGGAACTTTCAAATTTTCATTGGCTAAAAATGATAACAAAGTTTTACAGATGAAGGACTGGTCATAAGTAGCTATGAGATTATGATAATATACCATAGTCATGCTATAAAATTAATAATTCAAATATGGTAATCAGTTAATATCCTGCTCTAATTTTCAGGTTTGAGTGAGTTATGGTACTAAATGGTTTCTCCTTGTCCCATCTGGGAGTTTGCCACTTAGGTTAAGGTCCAGTTTCATTTATAATGAAAGTCAATAGTATACAATGTTTGGCTTGAATGTAACCATGAGGTTCTTAAGTCAAAGAGAAAATATTATTCTAGTTAGCTGAAGAAAGAAACTAAAGATTGGATTAAGAAAGTTTCTTGCACAAAACAAACAATAGCTTTCATAGATACTTTTTCTTTAATGATTTAACTTTTTCTGACTTCACTTATGGTAGCTGGCTTGTGAGGTGTGTTTGCACATTAGGGATCATTGTCTTTTATTACTGATGTTCAGTGTCTGAAAAAGCCATCATATTTCAATATTCTGTCCATAGGTTTTGGTGGTTTCTGATGGGAAGGTAAATTTAATCTCCATTTTTTTCATTTTAGCCGGAAGAGGAAATCCCAACCTCTGCCTCCTAAATCTGCATCTCAGAGTTCATACTTTATCATCTCCTAATCTCTGACTTTGATTGTTGCTCTGTACCTCCTGATACTCAGTGGGTGAATCTAGTACCACTCTGTCTTGTTCAGCATAGTAATCTCTGTATTCACCTCCACAATTATACAGTGAATACCAAAGTTAACTCAATGTTTTCTCAGTACCTCCTGAGAGGTGTGTGTGTTTCCTGTTATTCCTCAAATTTGTACCAGCATTAGATACTTGCTTTTCATCACTTCGAATCTTGTTTGGCCCTCCTTTTAACTCTAACCATTGCTATGACTATTTCTTGAATGTTTTGAATGCCTTTACTTTACTTCTGAGTGACTTTAAATGCACTTGTTTGTGCCTTTTCTCAGACTGGAACCCCAAAACATGCTTCTCATTTTCAGTTGTGGGGCACTTCTGAAGTCATGGTATAGGATGCGGGAAGGTACTCTGGACTCATGAGAGCATATACTAGAAATGAGGGGGCAGTTAATGTCTCCAGGATCCATAATTAATGAGCAAGGTTGATGGTAGAGAACTTTCGATGCTACTTATCATTGTGTAAATTACAATAACTTGATGAAGTATCCTTATAAGTCAGACCTTCTTACCCTAACTGGATTCTTTACCTGTCAAGTTATCCAACAAGTAACCTTATATTGCTACCTGAGACTTTCATGTCTTCAACCTAAAAACTGGTCTTCCTCACTCTCAATACATTCTTACATGCTCTGTTGAGAAATATAAGACTTTATAAGAATGACTTCCACATTTTTTCTATACTTCAAAATAGTCTGCTAACCAATTCCTACTCACTGTAGAAAGCATAAAAGTTTAAAAAATAAAGAAAAACTTCTGAAAATCATGAATTTACCTCTACTCTCCAGTTTTAAAAGAGATAAAGTATTTGAGTTAATTTCTCCAATTGTATTCTTGATTATATTCAATCTTAATACCTCATGTTCTTCCTTTATAGTCTTCCCATATCATATCTGTCCTCAACTTTGTCATGGTTTCTTTTGCTGACTACCATTGTATTCAAATTTCACTTTGTTAGAAAAAAAAAGCCAAATTCTATTTTTATACCATCTTTATTCCTATTAACCACAAGCTTTACTTATTTTTTTTTCATTCAGTTGACCATTTATTGAAATAATAGTCTATCTTATTACTTATTTAGTCTTTAAACCCTGAAAATTAAATTACAATCTCTACCAGTATTTGGAATGTACCATCTTAAAGATCAACAAAGGATAAGATCCTTAACTCTCTAATAGCCTTTTCCCAGTCATCATATTTGATTGCATTCCAACACTATCCAGTAAGTCTCAGTTTTCTGTGTTGACATTGTAAATACTTCTATTTCAAGTGTCCTCCTCTTCACATTCCCCAACCATTATCTCATTCACTCTCGGATGTTTCTGTAGGCTCTTTCTATGTCACTGATCTGGTTCATACAATCCAGTCTTGAATTATTTCTCACTTTTTGTATTATTTCTACTAGACTGTGAGTTGGACCTTAAATTTAATTTGTCTGAAATGGAACTTAGCATACTCATTCAGCCTTTCTCACCTTACTTCTTTCTTCTGCTTTCCTTGTTTTCTGAATAATAGCTTTCTTTAAGGTATTACTGAATTCCCAATTCCTCTTTGTATCTACCTTGTCTAGAGAAGAGACTAAAAAGCCAGTCGTTACAATTTACATAAATCATCTCATTTAATCTCCATAGTAATTAATATTTCATTAATAAGCAAACTAAGATTCAAAGTGGCCCAGTGAGTTGTTTAATGTCAGAGCTATCTAAGGATGGGAACCATGTCTTCTTGACACTAAAATCCTAGACTTTTCACTGTGTAACAGAGTAGTGAGCCTTAAATAGTAATATATTCTGAATCATCAAAGAAATATTCAACTATACTTTTATTTTTTACTGTATTTACTGATCAAAAATAGGCAAATACATTTTAGAAAGATTTCTTTAACAAGAATTTAAAGAAATAGACCAAGAATGGTAGCCTGTAATCCCAGTGATTTGGGAGGCTGAGGCAGAAGTATCACAAGTTCAAAGCCAGCCTCAGCAATTTAGTGAGGTCCCAAACAACTTAGTGAAATCTTGTCTCAAAATAAAATGTAAAAAGGGGTTGGGTATGTGGTTCAGTGTTTAAACATTCTGGGTTCAATCTCTAATATCTTCCCCCCTCAAAAAAATAAAAAGGTAAGGTTTAAATAAATAAAAGCTTTCTGTTAAACTTTGTTATTAAAACACGCTTAACCAGAAGAACATAATTCCCAAATTCCTAAGTAAACAGAGTTGTATTATATACTAGACTATGTACATGTTCACTAACATCTTTTATGTTGAGTTCATAGTTGGAAATAGTTGAGTATTTTAGTATGTGTTATTAGTTGGACATTTGTTGGTGCTATAGTCAATTCAGTAATTAAAGATAACCTTTAGGTAATGGCCTTCAGAGTTAACTTACATTTAGTAACTTACAAATAATCTAAAATTAAATGGAGGCTCAAAAGCTGCACTTAGTGCATAGCATGGAAATATCCTATGGAAGTGGGAAATTACATGATAGTTTTTAAGTATGAATTGTACTCTGCCCAAAGGATGAACCATCATTAGGCAATTGCACATTGAACAACTGTTTTTTAAGTACAATTTTATCCAATTTAGACCTAATGAACTTGGTAGATTAGATCCCTGATAAATTAAGATGCAATCAAAACCTCATTTGGATTCTGTGCCATCTAGGTCAAAAAGTTTAAAAAGTGCTAAGTATATTTATTTGGCATATGAAATACATCAACTTTCTTGTCATTCTTCTAGTTAATTATTTCATGAATATATATAGCATATAATTTGTGCTTTAAGGAGTATCATCATGTGGTGAGTGGTAGATGATGATATAAGAGACTTAGTTCTCTGCCCTCAAGGAATTTTGTTCCCATTTTTGCTAATTTTTTCAATTACTCTGAATGACAATTTTAAAATCAAATGGATCAAAAGAATTTTGAGTTCAAAAACAAAGTAAGTCTCTCTCCTAGCAGGAGAGTTTACAAAAGGTCTATAATAAATGGTAACAGGAATAAAGAGGCAAAGATGTGTTTTGACATTGTACTCTTGTCTCACCTACCTCAGAGGTGCAAATAACACTGTGGTTTTATTTGGAACTTTCAGGAAGGGGTCCAGATCATCATTTTTCAGGAAGTACAAAAGATGTATCAGAAGAAGCCCATGTCTGCTTACCCTGCAGAGAGGGCTGCCCCTACTGTGCTGATGACAGCCCATGCTTTGTCCAGGAGGATAAGTATTTGAGACTTGCTATCATCTCCTTCCAAGCCCTGTGTATGCTGCTTGACTTCATCAGCATGATGGTGGTCTACCACTTTCGCAAAGCAAAGGTAAACCCAGGTACCCTGGTTATGATCCTCCTTCTTTGTACAAAGTTATTTCTCTTTTTTTTTTTGCAAATTGAATTTCCAATCTCAGTTACTTCTCTGCTAAGCAGAAAAATGTTTCTATAATAGGATTAAATTAGAGCATGAAAAGTATATTCTTTACCTTCCAAAGAAAAATAATGGTTAATAACATGATACTTTAACATTTTGTTTACTGACATCCCATCCTCCTGCTCCCAGCACCAACATTTAGCATGCGGCTCTAGTGCTTCATTGCATTGAAGCATTCTCCTTTACATCTCTGTTTGTTCTTGATGGGAACTTGTTTTATCTATACTCAATGTATTGTTAGTTTTTTTCATATATAGAAGACGTGTAATTTTTTAAATATTTCTTTTATTTCTCTTAGTCATTTTTTAAGATAGTAAAGGACTCAACAATTTTTGAACACATTATACTCTGAAAAATTTATTCATGACCTTGTATTTGGTTTGTAGGATAACAGTGATCCTGGGAAGAACTTAGTTTTTTTAAATTCTTCAGTAACATTATTTTATTTATTTGATATACAAACTATTTCATTTCTTTGTGTTTGTTTTCAGAATATATAGCCTATGTTCAATAATTTCAATTCAAAACAAAACATTAAAATGATTATCATTAACATGTTTTGAAATAATTTTTTAAAATACACACTCACATATCTTAGTATTTTAGAACATATTTGTACTTTGATTATATTAAGACAATCAAATTTGATAGAAGGTTATTGTTCAACTTTCTAATATTAATTTTGTTAATTCCTTGGAATGCATGAATCATACAAATAATTGCCAATATAATTTTTAAGTACATATTCAAGTGACTTGCTTTAGTTCTGTTCTGAGACATCAGAGTAGTAGAAGCATTGTATGTTTCTCCATTAGGGGTGAATGAAATAATAAAATATTCAAGTTAGAGGTTTCTGGAGATCTTTCCTCAACGGTCACCCAACAGATTATATGTAGCCAGTGTTGTGTTAGAATTTGTGGTTCTGGTGATAATACAAAGTTATTGGAGCTATTAGGAAGAAAATTAAGCTTGAAGTTTCAGTCTTTTCTGAGCTCAAATGACATTTTTTTAAAAAGAGAGAGAGAAAATATGAATATATGAATCTTTTTTGTAGATGGACACAACACAATGCCTTTTATTTTTATGTGGTGCCAAGAATCGAACCCAAGTTGTGCTAGGTTAGCACTCTACTGCTGAGCCACAATCCCAGCCCTCAACTGACTTTTTCATGTTGGCAAAGTTGTACATATTGGTTTAGATTATAGAATTTATAAAATTTATAAAGTGTTCCAGTTAGAAATTTTAAAAAGAAATCAACTTTCTAAGAATGGTTTCTGTTACAAAATCTCAAGTTAACTTTTTTTAAAAAAGGCTCTGTTAAGATTCTAGGAGAATATATCCATTATGTTAATGTTATAGACTTCAATAGTTATTTAAAATAGACAGTTTCATTAACAGCAGCATGCAGCACAAATTAAAATGTAGCTTTGAGTCAGCAAGAAAGTGCAAATAGGCAAGTTGCTCTTCATTTAACTAATATGTGTTTTTTCTTTTGCAACAGACCTTATTAAATTGTATATATAATGAAAGAGTAGGCAAATGAAATTAGGAAATATATAAATACTCTATTCTAGATGAAATTGTTTTTTTATAAAAAACAATTGGTGGCAGAGCAGATATATTTATTGAACTGCTCTGAAATATCTCTGACATAATCAATTCATTTAAATAGTGTATAAAACACAATACTTTGTGAATATTAGTTTATTTTAATCATTAATGACTTGTACTAAATGAATCAGTGATACAAAGTAGATAGAATTCTATATTGAATATTAGAAACCTGTGGGGCTGGGGATGTAGCTCAAGTGGTAGCACACTCACCTGGTGTGCATGAGGCACTGGGTTCGATTCTCAGTACCACATAAAAATGAGATAAAGATATTGTGTCCACCTAAAACTGAAAAATAAATATTAAAAAAAGAAAACCAATGATAGAAAATTCTGGAAAAACCAAGTCTTAACCTTTGTTTATGTTAACATTACCAAAGTTATTAATAAGTTGAATATCCCTGAACCTTCATGTGAAATGGCAAGTTATTGACCAAACAGAGCTATTATTAGAATAGATATTCTTATAAACCATTTCAGTGAAATTTCTAGAGATTCAAACTAGTAAGAATAGATTACCCTTCCCTTATTCTTTCCCCTACATCTCTTTCTGCCTACCTTCCTTCATATCTTCTTCCCATTCATCATTTTCTGAGTATTTACTAAGTGCTTAGAAGAATTATCTATATTTGGTATACAAAAATGAACAGGATAAACAAGGGCTGGACCCTTAAGGAGTTTCTATTGCAATGTGGGGCTAGTGATGACAGGCAATAAAGAAGAATATATCAGGCTTTGATCAAAATGAAATAGTATCATGTGATATTGAATGACTTTGAAGTTATAGAATTCTTATGGCCACCATTTTAGTTGGGTATTATCCTCATTTTACATTTAAAAAAATCAAAACATATTATCTTAAGAAACTGGTCGATGTTACTTGGGGAAGTTAGAATTGGCACTCAGATCTGTTTGACTTTACAACTTATTATATCTTTTAGCTACTGTGCTGTACTATGTTCTCATATGTTATAGTGCCATTTGATCTTAAATTTTAAAGCAAATAGACCCAGCCAACCCTGCCCATTATAGTAATGTAAACTGTAGATGGGCATTAATTCTTTCTTTCTCTATATTCTGCCTCATCAAAACTTAAATGAGATGGACATCATTACCCTAGGTACATGTATGATTGCACAATTGGTGCATAGCTATACTGAGTATGCCCAGAGAATTGAAATGTTGCATTCCATTTGTGTACAATGAATTAAAATGCATTCTGTTGTCATGTACAACTAAGTTGAAAAAATAAAAATTATATATAAATAACTAAAAAACCCTTAAATGTCCTAATTCATTTATAATATACCCACTAACAAAATAAATAAAGTTCTTCCACACTCCCAGCTTATGACTTTGTAAATTCATTGGCTCTGCTTATTTCTGTTCTGCACACTTTTGAATTTAATGGCATTCTTAATCCCTTAACCCAAGGAACAAATTATATAATAATTGTGTGTGTGTGTGTGTGTGTGTGTGTGTGTGTGTGTGTGTGTGTAAGTATCTGAATGTCAGAGTGGTGGTAAGGGTAAATATGATAAGAAGAAGAGTAGAAAAAATATCAGAAGAAATCTCTTTCTTTGTGTGCTGCCTAAGAAGCATCATTTAAATAACCTTCTACTCCATCTGGTGGCAGCAATGCTAATTATGAATTATGAAGAGCATCTAAAGTGACTGTAACATATTTATATATGCCTTCAGAGATATAAAATACTTAATGATTACCAGACATCAATTACCAGGTTCTCTTGAGGCCCTTGCATTTACTTATGTTTATTTATAAAGCCAGTTATTTATTAAGTAGGTTAAAAATAGCTTTTAAAAATTAATGGACTAGTTATAGTAATTTGCCTGCTATTTTAAAAATATTATGAGAGAGAAATAATTGGTGTTTTTTTCCAAATTCCTAGCATGTTAATTTTTTATTGGTTGTTCAAAACCTTGCAAAGCTCTTGACATATCATATTTCAAACATTAGTTTCAAGTGAGTTATGAACTCCCATTTTTACCCCAAATACAGATTGCAGAATCACATCAGTTACACATTCACATTTTTACATAATGCCATACTAGTAACTGTTGTATTCTGCTACCTTTCCTATCCTCTAGTATCCTCCTCCCCCCCATCTTCTCTTTCTATTTTAAGTCCATCAAATATTATGTAAGCAAAGGACTTTTCACAATTACCAATTCATGTCTTCATTAACCGTTTGTTCATTATTATTTATCAGATTTTCAAAAAAGATACTGGCTTGCGAATGAGAAGTTCACAGTTTAATAAGGAAATGTGAATACACACACATATTTATATACATACATTTATATATGTGTGTGTATAGATAGATCTACATATATCTTACCACTTATGTATATAGCGGTAAGTGCTATGTAGGAAAGTAATGAAAGTAGAGAAAGCACAGTAGAACTGGAGAGAACAATAGAGAAAGAGGAAATTTATTCAGGTGTGGTTGTTTCCAAGGACTTCTCTGAGGTGACAAAATTTAATCTGAGCTCTCAAGGATAACCAGGTTGGGGAGAGAGAATAATAGTAGTGGGAGACTAGTGTTCCAGAAAGGGAAAGCCACATCTCTGATGGTGCCAAAGTGTGAAGAAGCTTGGAGAATTCTAGAGGCCATCATGGATAGAGTACATGAAGAGTGGGAGATTGGCTAGGAGTGAACTTGGAGAGGTAGTTAGGAGCCAGTTATTCAGTATTCTAAAGCCATAGTAAAGAGTTTCATTTTATTAGAATTGCATTTGGAAGCCACTGAAGATTTGAGCCAGGAAAATAGATGATTTCGTTTATTGGATCCTGTTGATGGTCCTTTTTATTGATTATTAAACCAGTTTCTCAAGCTTCTCTGTATAGAATAGATTAGTAAGGGACAGGCATAAAAATAGGGGAAATGGTAAGCCACTGAATTAGTCTTGGTGGGGTCAGTGGCAGCAATATGAATAGGGAAGAGTGGCTAAATTTGAGGTACACTTGAAGATAGAACTGACAAAACTTGCTGACGAATTTGATGTAGGAGGTAAGAAAGAAAAGAAAAATCAAGTTTGATTCCCTGAAGTTTATAGTATGGAGAACTGGGTGAAGAATAGTATTATTTAGTAAAATTAGGAAGATAGGAAACAGGGAAGAGACTGTTTGAAGAATGAGAGAAGGAAAAATCAAAAGTTCCATTTTAGGCATTTTAAGTTTAGACAAACTTCACAAATGGAAATACCAGATTCTAAGTTATATTGAAATTTCACATAAACAATGAAAAAGGTTTTAGTATAAATGTATGCCAAATATTACATGGGGCTGACGCTCAAGCATTATTTATATTGTTTTTCTGAAATTTATACTTACCTGAGCCTCTGGTAGTTTATCTGTGAACCCTGAGGGTTAACCTGCCTATGAGAAATCAAAGTGGAATGCCTGTTAGATACTTACGCCAGTGCCCAGTGGAGGAGGGGATAGAACTACAAATTACAAATCAGAATACTTTAAATACAGGAATTTAAGCTGTAATAGGGAATGAGATTTTCCACAGAAGAAATATAGAAAAGAGAAAACTAGAAGAAACACACAGGAGTGAACTCTTCAACGTTCTAAAGTAAAGTAGAATGTAAGAACCCTTTGAATATTTGAGGAGTAGCCAAAGAGATGACAGGGAAGCCGGATTATTTTCATATTACAAAATTTAGGAGAGAGGAGAGTGTTTAAAAGTAGAGAACAGCCAACTGTACTGGTTACTACTTAGTGATAGAATACAATGAAGGTGGAAAAATGCAGTGGATTTAGCAACATAGAGGTTATTGTTAACCTTAGCCATACATTTTTATATAATGGTTGAGAAAGTAGAAAAACCACATGCCCAAATCTTTTCTATTTGGGATAAAGCAGAGAAAAAGCATGTTGACTAGACAGTGATAGTTAAAAACAAAAAATTCTGAGCTTTACCAGATGGAATTTTTGGATAAAAAGGACATTTTTAAGTAATCTTTGGAATAGGTAGACGAAAATAAGGGCCAGTGAGATGGAGGAATGGAAAGTATGAGCCCCCTACAGAGATAAGGAAGGAGAAAGAGATTCAAAACAGAGGGAGTTGTTAACATAGCAGATGATGCAGAGCAATCAAGAAGAACGAGGCCTAAAGTAGTGCATCGCTGTGGCCATACCACACTGTTTTAATTATTATGTTGTTAGTGGGACTAAAGTATTTGGTAGCTCATAGTCTTGATGTTCAAAAATATCTTGTATATTTTTAGTCTTTTCATATAATATTTGGAAAAAAATGGTTAAATTCAGAATTCTTTTAGATCTAGATTTTTATTTGGATCACATTTAATACTGCAGAAACAATTGCCTGTTCATATGGAAAAATTAGGCTATGCCCTTATACACAATTTACAGTAAATTCCAAATGGCATTGCATCTATTAGTTTGATTATGGAGTTATTGAAAACTTGTCTGAGCCATTTCTGAGCACTAATAGGAGCAAGAAGTCTGATTTCAGTGAACTCAGAGGCAGATTGGAGATATAAAGTTAAAGAATGTAAATGTGTGCTTTTTCTCTATCTGCTAGGGTAAGCAGCTAGAGGACATGACCTAATGGTCAAACAACAGAGTGAGGGTTCAGGGAGTTTTGTTTATTTTTAAAGATAGAAAATAATAATAAAAAATTGTTAGAAAAGGAGAAGAGCAGGTTGAAAATATAAGGGAAACATGGAATAATAAACAGCAAGGATCCATGAATGGCAGAAAGGAATATTATTCTGAGTACAGGTGGAGCTATTTATTTTGGACAGAAGATCTGAACTTCATTTGTGATTATAGAAGCAATGATGCTGATTGGACAGATACTCCTAATTTTGTGTTTGAACAACAAAGTAAAAGAAATTTTAGCTTAAATTTTTTGACTGGAATTTGGCACACAGTAATTTACTGAGTGTTCTTGGTTAAAGTGTGATAGAGACTTGAGAAAACTATTGAAAACTTGGTATAGCCACTGTGGGAAGGAAAGGGGAAGTCCAAGTGCACATAAAGGGATTGCTGAGGACTCAGGACAAGTTGGAAAGCACAGAGGAAAGGAGGGAAAGTAAGTTCTGTCAAGAGGAAGAAAAGACAGAAAGTTGAAAGATAGAAAGTATTAATATAGGTAATTATATTAACTAAATGGTTATTCTCTAAGGAATTGCAAATATTTTGCAAGTGGCGTTTTGCTTTATGCCCCTATGTTTTTTCTTAGAGCAGATTTACAAAATGTTCACTCTCCAAGTTTGCTCAGTACATTTCCAGCATTAAAATGTGTGACCATTAATTAATTTTAGAGGAATCCCTAGGAGGAAAATAAATAACAGTAATTAGCATCTTCAGTTACAAATGAAAAAATTGATGCCTAACGATACTCCTGAGGTCAGTCTGTTAACCAGTTTACTCATAATTAAATAAACAATATCCTGCAAATTCAATGAAAAGAGATTATTTTATGATTTTCCAGTATAAGTATTAAACTGCATGGCATCCTGAGCCAATGCTGTCATAAGAACTCAGAGTATAGTTGTACTTAGGTTCATCCTCATTAAAACTAAAGCGAGGGCTTTATTTATTAAGTCATATTTTCCAAAGTAGCAGAGATAAGCAAATTGTGGATTGCTGTCTATTTTGAAAAGTCATCAAAAGAAGAAGAATGTTTCATGACATGTGAAAATGATATAAAATTCAAATGACAGTGTTCCTAAAGTTCAGCTGCAATACAGCCACACTTGCTTTTTCTATGTGTTTTTCTACATGTTTTCTCTGTCTCTGAGTTCATACTCAAATGATAGAGTTGAATAGTTACAATTCAGACAGCATCCTGTAAAGCCTAAAATATTCACTATCTGGCCCTTAACAAAAAAGTGTCATCTCTCTGAAAATACTATAAGTTGCCTAGTTCAATTTCCATCATCTTCTTCTTCTTATTTATTTATTATTTATTTATTTAATTTCTATGTGGTGCTGAGGATTGAACCCATTTTCTCATACATGCAAGGCAAGCACTCTACCACTCAGTACCTGCTTCTTAGTGCTAAGCACTCACTGGTGATGTACAGTGCATTTTGTCCTTGTACATTCTGAAGTCTCTTACTAATTATTTCTTGTATCAGTGTTTCTCAAACACTGGTCATAAGCCATCCTTTGTGGGGCTGAAGAGGTCATTCATACCATTTCCCAAGATTGTTTGGGATCTGCAGTGTTTTTTTTTTTTTTTTTTTTTTGTCTTCAGCTTTCACTCTTTACCCAGTTAAAATCACAGGGCTCTAAGGCTTCCTTTCCATTGGAGATTTTTAGTGATGATCTGTCATGAATCTAGGGGTCTATCTTACCTTTCCCTTCCAAGTCCATAAAAGGCATGCTCTATATACTTATAATTATATAATCTGGTTTCCTGAGAGCAAAAGTTGGTCCTCTTCTTGATGGGTTTTCTTCTCTGCAATATTTAAGAGAGATTTCTCTGGGGTTTCACCTCAATTGTAGATCTGAGCTCTTCCTCCAGATTACCTCTTGTGTATCTCTTCATCATAGATCAGAGAAAAGAAATGGACTGAACACTGACTGAGCACATGGACCTGAGCCATCATCTTCAGACTGAACTGAACTCTGGTTTACTCTGATATGTATGGTTAGATTATTTCAAGAAAAAATAGTATTGACCATGCCTTCAGCTGGGTTCCTTTATAGTAGCCAAATAGCCAGTAAGAGAGAAAACAAGTTTCTCAAACAATAGCTCCATTAATTGATTGCTAATTGACATTTGTAGAAGCTGAACATGGGTTTCCATTTTCCCTTTTAATTATCCATATTAGGATAACTGTTTCATTTGGAAGAAGACCAAGTTCACATGAAAAAATTTGAGTTCAAGAGAAGAGCATTCTCACTGACTTTTTAGTCTTGCAAGTCTCTGAAGCTTTAATTATCTTTGTAATGCTAATTAGCAAAGTGAGTATTTTTCATTTATAAACATCCTGGAAAAATACAGAATTTTTGAGAAATTAAAATTTCTTTAAAGTGTGTTTACCCATTCTCATGATCTTCCACTTTATTTAATCATTTCACCTTAAAAATTTCTAAATTTAAGTATAATACTATTTTTTGATACTGCTGAGAGCTTTTAAGAAGAATATATTATTTTCTGCTTCAGAATATAATATTCAAATATGGTTATTTTGACATTATAGTAATTCAGTAACTTTTTAGCTGTAGTACAATATTAGGGTTCTCTAGAGGAACAGAATCAACAGGAAGTATAATTATAAAAAGGGGACTTATTAGTTTGACTTATTAAACCAGAACCTGGATAGTTCACAATGACCATGTGTAGGCTGGAGAGCTGGGAGAACCATAGCTGCACATTCCAAGAGACTAAAGCTCCAGAAAAAGAGGGATAAACTGTGCTACCCTAGTCTGAGACGCAAGCCTTCTGGAGAATCACTGTTAAAGTCTGCTTTGGAAGAAGAATCCTCCTATGATTACAGCAGCAATCAACAACCCTCAAGAAGAATTGAGCTTCCATCTGTCACTGCTTCTTTGTTCTTCCAACTTTTGTTCCATCCAAGCTGTCATCCTATTGTTTGGTTATGCCCATGGTTAGGGAGGATCTCCATTTCAATTGGCCATTCCACATGCCAGTCATTCCTGGACGCACCCTCACTGACACTCCATAATTCTCTTAATCCTTGGCATCTCTTAATCCAAAAGTTGACCATTTAAATTAACCATTGTAAGGACCACATTTAAAATAGATTAGAGGTAGAATTCATATTCTCATTTCTAAACTATTCAGCCATTTTCCTTAGAAAAGTAAGAAGAATAGGAAGCAAGGTGATTAGTAATAGCAGAATCTTAAAACCAATTTAAAAAGCCATAATCCTTATTGTTTTATGGCAATAGAAATTTAATTCATAATTACTACAGAGGCTATGATTATCCATATTTACTATTTGTTTACCTTTTCTGTTTGAGCTTCAGGACTCTTTTTTAGACATAGAATTTTCTCTTCCTACTCAGTGCTCTCCTTAACTGAACATATACAAATACTTCAACAGCACATAGCTGCTGTGCCCTGGCTATCTGATTTTATTTAAAAGTATCTCTGTACGTGATTCAGTTAGTGATTAGAATAGTATGTGCTGGCAATGCCAAGATAACCAGTTTTTCTTTTATTTATTTATTTATTTATTTTTTTATTGATTGTTCAAAACGTTACAGAGCTCAAGACATATCATCTTTCATACATTCGACTCAATTGGGTTTTGAACTCCCCAAATACATAATACAGACTCACTTCTGTTACATACTCACATTTTTACATAATGGCATATTAGTGACTGTTGTATTCTGCTACCTTTCCTATCCCCTACTATCCCCCCTCCCCTCCCCTCCCATCTTCCCTCTCTACCTCCTCTGCTGTTGTTCAATTCTCTCCCCTTTTTTTCCCCCCACCCCCTTGCCCCTCATAACCTCTTATAATTTTGTGTATCACTGAAGGTCTCCTACCATTTCCATATGTTTTCCCTTCTCTCTTCCTTTCTCTCCCCCCATTCGTCTTAGTTTACTGTTAGTCTTTTCCTCATGCTCTTCCTTCCTGTTCTATTCTTAGTGGCTCTCTTTATATCAAAGAAGACATTTGACATTTGTCATTTGTTTTTTAGGGCTTGGCTAGCTTCACTTAGCATAATCTGCTCTAATGCCATCCATTTCCCTGCAAATTCTATGATTTGTCGTTTCTTAGTGCTGCATAATACTCCATTGTGTATAGCTGCCACAATTTTTTTATCCACTCATCTATTGAAGGGCATCTAGGTTGGTTCCACAGTCTAGCTATTGTGAATTGTGCTGCTATAATCATTGATGTGGCCGTATCCGTATAGTGTGCTCTTTTAAGGTCCTCAGGGAATAGTCCAAGAAGGGCAATAGCTGGGTCAAATGGTGGATTCATTCCCAGCTTTCCCAGGAATCTCCATACTGCTTTCCAAATTGGCCTCACCATTTTGCAGTCCCACCAGCAGTGAACAAGTGTGCCCTTTTCCCCACATCCTCGCCAACACTTATTGTTGGATAACCAGTTTTTCTATTATGGAATCTTGTGATTTGAAATTTTCCCCTTCTGCTTTCGAATTCTTACCTTGGTCCTCACCCTTCTGACTGATAGATACTACTTGGCCTATGTAGACCCTATTATTAGACACTCCACTCACTGCTGGTAGGTGACAATTATTCCTCATATTCTTGTGTTGGGTAGGTCTCAGTTAAATACAAAAGACAATCAATTTCAGATGCAGCTTTTAAAAATTAAGATGAGTAGAACCCTTCTCAAACCTAACAAATGAGTTTCTTGAAATACAGTATCCATGCTTGTGTAATTTTTAAATTATCACAGTTATTTGTGAAATACCTCCAGGATTGGGAACCATTAATCTATAATCTTGAAAATGATCTTTTATGTCCTTTTCTATGGCTGGATGTAAACCCCCTAATCTGTATTTCTTATCTAGGATAGCAGAAATGAGACTTTCTTTATTGATCTTGTGCTTGTCATAATCATATAAACATTAAAACTTGTGGCTATCATAGTTAATGAATATTTTTGGCTTTTCCTGTTCATGGATAAGTAAAATCAAGGAAAGTTATGTTCCTTGAAGATTGTGAATTTCAGGGACAATGGAGCATGAATGGAGAGAGAAGGGGCACCATTTGAATTGTTCAGAACTCCCTTGGTGAAATTAAATTTGTGAGCTGTTTTTCTCAGACCATAAAAATAACTATAAAGGGAATTTATTTTAAAATATCTATGAATTTAGAGAGGGCAAGAATGTGAAATCTGATTCTAAAAGAAATCAAATGTGGAAGAAAGTCCTTTATTGAACTGCTCTGGATGTTAGCAGTATGAAGTGACTAAGAGAAACAGTTAACTCTGCACAAACCAGAAAGGACTTTTGTGGCCTTTTTATTTTTTGTTTTACACAAATAAGCAAACAGAGGAATATTTGACTAAAAGTAAATGAGCAGTTAGGGACAGTAACAAATTAACCGGTAATATAGAAGGCAAACACTAATAGTTGACCAGTGAGAGAAATACAGGAAATTACAAAAAGACATGATATAACAAAAGCAGACAGCAGATGAGAATCACATCTAAATGATAGAGGTAGCTCAAGTTCAATTGAACCCAATGCCCTTTCTTCTGTTTTTTCTGCAAGGGCAACCACAGACACCTCTGTGTTCCAGACTCATGTCCTCAATTGCCTAATTGATACCTTTGTTTATATATCAGTACATCAGTATGTTTAAAACCAGTGTGTGGATCTTTGTAAAATTTATTCTGCTTTCACTTTTTTTGTGAATCAGGGACAACCCTACCATGTATCTGGGAGTCAGAACCACAGTATCATTTTTGACCCTTCTCTTTCTTCATTCTCTACAACCAATTAAACACAAAGTCCTGTCAATTTTGTACTCTCAAATTGATTCACTTGTCTTTCTCCTCTGTCACCACTGTAGTCTAAGAGCTCTTTCCTAGATTATTATAATGTCTTCCTATATTCATCCGCATCTTCTTTACAACATACTTGGATAGATCTTTCCTAAAACCTGTTTTTATCATTTAATACCAGTTCCTTTTCTCCAAAACCCTATGTTGACTTTTCACTGTTGTATCCAAAACCATATTTAGAAGAAAAACACCAACATTATTGGCAGTGGTTATCATTACAACTTCAATTCTGACCTCCTTCCCCTTTCTTCTTTTTACTCCAGCTATGCCCTTCTTTTACTTGTAAGATATCCTGGGGTTGGATATCTGCTAGTTCTTTATTTGGAATGTTGTTGCTTTTCTCTATTTCCACTCCACCTAATCATCTCCTCCTTTTACTCCTTTACATATTCCAAATCTCAGTTTATCTACCAGCATCAATAAAACCTGTCCTAATCCCTCAGTGCTGGTCAGATTTCTTCTCTATGTCCCATTGCAGTTTTGGAGAGTTTTCCTGTAGAGCAAGGTTTGTTAAACTTCTGCACCATTAACAGTGGACTAGAGCTGTCCTCTGAAGAGCTTTGTTCTGGAGAGATATAAGTAGTAAACCAGGCTTCAACTCCCTAGAATCTATCCACTAGATGCATTGTCAAATATCCCTTGATGGGAACAAATTATTCCCAGTGGTTGAGAACCACAGATTTAGAGCAACTTCCTCTATCTCAGTCTATGATGTATGTCTTTCCCCAAAAAATGAATGTTCTGTGAGCACAAAAACTGTGTGTGTGTGTGTGTGTGTGTGTGTGTGTTTAAAAGAATTGAAAAAAGTCCACTGATGGGGAATAAAGTCATCACTTGATTCCAATTTCCAAAGTTTATTCTTTTTTTTTATGTCCAGAAGGAAATTTCTTCTATAACATTATTGAATTTTACACTAGCATACTTTAAAAAATTTAATTAAATTAATTAATTTTATTTGTTCTTTTCAGGTATACATGGAAGTAGAGTGTATTTTGACATACTATACATTCGAGGAGCATAACTCATTCTAATTATGATTCCATTCTTGTAGTTGTACATGAAAGGCGTTACACTGCTCATGTATTCGTATGTGAATATAGGAAAGTTATATCTGATTCATTCTACTATCTCTCCTATTCCTATCTCCTTTCACTTCCCTTAATCCCTCTGTCTAATCCAATGAACTTCTATTCTTCCCTCGTCCACCCTTATTATATGTTAGAATCCACATATCAAGGAGAACATTTGGCCTTTGGTTTTTTGGAGATTGACTTATTTCACTTAGCATGATTAGTCTACAGTTCTGTCCATTTACTAGCAAGTGTCATAATTTTATTCTTTTTTATGGCTGAGTAATAGTCCATTGTGTGTGTGTGTGTATGTGTGTGTGTGTGTGTGTGTGTGTGTGTGTGTGTGTGTGTGTGTGTATATATATATATATATATATATATATATATATATATCACATTTTCTTTATACATTCTTCTGTGAAGGGCACCTAAATTGGTTCCATAGCTTAGCTATTGTGAATTAATTGGCTATAAACATTGATGTGGCTGGGTCAATGTGGTATATTCATTTTAAGACCTTTGGATATATAACAAGGAATGGGATAACTAGGTCAAATGGTGGTTCCATTCCAAGTTTTCCTAGGAATATCCATACTGCTTTCCATAGTGGTTGCACCAATTTGCATTTTCACCAGTGAATCTTTCCCCCCACATCCTTTACAACATTTATTATTACTTGTATTTTTGATAATTGCCACTCTGACTAGAGTGAGATAGAATCACAGTGCAGTTTTAATTTGAATTTCTCTAATTGCTAGAGATGTGGATAAAGATTTCCCTAGAAAAATATAATGGATGCTTCTAGTCCACTACTGAAAAGCTCCAGATCATTAAACTTCTCAAGGGGGGTCCTCCACTTCACTATATCTAAATAGTCACCCTAAAACCTCTTACATTCTTCATGCAGCTTATGACATGTTGGTATTAATAACTGTTTGGAGGCAGCCTATATCTATACCATAGCTAATGTGCAAGCTTGAGATGGAGTACAAAACCTTTTATAGACGTAACAGGAATCCATTCTCTACTTTTTGTGAGGTATTTTCTAGCAGCTCCAGGTGACTTGTGAAAGAGTTAAACATAAACACATTAAAAATAAGTGACAGAATAGATAAAATGGACTTACAGAGAAAGTAACATTTTATTCTAAATGGAAATATCAGGAATGTCTTCCAGAAAAAGTGAGATTTGAAACTTTCAAAGATGTGTAGGAATTTTATAGATAAGAGAACAGCATTTATAAAGTTCTTGGGATTAAAAAGAGCACAATATATTCAAAGAATGGCTGTAGACAGAGCACAGCATGTAGCAGTGGATTGTTTGATGAGGATGGAAAGGTTAGTAAGGGATAGAATATGGAGAGTTTTAATGCTAACCTATGAAACTCGGATTTATATATAGCAGAACATCCAAGTGATTCATGAAGGGAAACAAACGTGGTTACATTTGTATTTGGCAGAAATCTCTCCAGCTGAATGTGGAAGATGGCTTAGAATGTGTGAAACTGCAAGTATAGAGACCACTTATAGATTTGTTATAATTATTTCCAAGAAAAATTGTTAAAAACATGATTTAAGGCAGCAACATTAGAAATGGAAGAAAGCAAATGGTTTAAAAGACCATTAGGAAGTGGAAATGACATTATATTAGCAATGATGATGACAGAGACTGAGGAGAGACTAGGATGACCATTAAAGTTTATAATATTATTTTCTACATGAGTTGTGAAGCCATTAACCAAGAAAGGGTATTTGAAAGGAACACATGTCAATGAATGAAGATGTATTTGATTTTAGACAGGTTAAGTTTAAGTCATTCATGGACCTCTAGTTTGCGGAGTTAGGACTGGCACTCAAAAAAAAGAGGTCAGAACTAGAGATAGATTTGAGTTACATGGCAGAGTATTAACTGATGCCATTGGAAAGGAAAAACTGTCCCAGGGAATGGATGTGGAGAAGATGGGTGAACTCTAAGACCCTGTACTCAGATTTTATTGAAAAAACTTGTATTACTTACGGAATTTGTATTTTAAGATTTGGTAAGAAAAAGTAATCAAATCATTTTCATGTCAATTTGTGCTGATTTTATTTATTCTGCTGGTATCAGAACTAATGCTGAAATAAGTACTCAGTTCTATTTACAGATCTATGTGAGTCAGGAAGTCACAAAATCTTTGTAAATTTTACAAGTCTGAAAACAGCCTTCCCAATATGTACTTTTCAGACCACAGGCACATGGTGAGAGAGTTCTTGTCTTATAAAAGCAGAGTAAAAATAGAGTTTGAAAATAATTTAGATAGGTTATGAATTGATTCAACATTAGTGAATCCAGTCTTTTTAATGACTTTTTGCATTTTATCCTCTTCAGATTGTATTTATCTGTTGCTTTCTATTATAGAACTTCTTGTATTTTGTCTAATTTATGAGCTATTCATATTAATGACTAGATGTACAATTATGGTCATTTTAATTAAACAAGAAGCATTCAATTTAATTATTCCATGGTTGACATACTCAAATCAAATTCTAGACTATTGCTTATTATATTAAGTTACTGTAAAAGTGTGACTGCCAAAATCAGTTGTAAACAACCAGGTGATATGAATAGATTTTGACATGAATTGATTTGAACATTCAATAGCAATGAATACAACAGTTTTTCTACAATAGCCATAAGACAAATTTGCAAACCTTTTGTATTTATAGTGATATTTAAATCAGCATCTAAGATAGAGAAGATTAATTCAACAATATTTTCTGTTAGTTTTAATAATAGCAAATGGAGTTTTTGTTGGCTTATTTGTTTTTATGGTGCCCTTTGGATAAAAGGCATTATCTGTGGCTGGGAGAGTGACTTAAGAACTGAAAGGTCATAAAAAATGCTATTTCAAAGTTAAACACAATTGAAATATATTAGCAAAAACTCACTCCTTTCAGAATTGAATTTAAGAAGTCACTGAATGGCAAATTGCTTATGCCTAAAGAGAACTAGAATTTAAACATAACAATAGATTTGTAGAGGCTATTTACAAAATAATTTTGTTTATTCAGAATAAATAAAAATATTAATATGTTTTAGATAGTTATGGCACATTTTATTGTATATAGCATTTTCTTGAAGAAGACAGAGCCAGCAAATGCAGAGCCAATATACAAAGTCAAGTCAAAGACTGAAAAATGAATACATTTAGTCACCACTAAATGTATTTATGGTACTCCTAGGCTCTCACAGACTGGATACTCTGAGCTTATTTTTGTCAATTTCTTGATTTTTTATGTATATGTGGTTCTCTGATTTATTTTTTCATAAATATCAGTAAAATCTTAACTTTCTAAAAGAAAAAAAAACTAAATAGGCTGAAAATAAGTAAATAAAACAAAGAAAATAATCACACACACAGAGTCTTTTTTAAAACTGTGTCTGGCACTTTGACTGATATTGTAGGGAACAATCAAAAAACAAACAGCTTTGATTGTGTAAGAAGTCAATGAAACTGAGACCTAAAAAGTAAGCTAAAGTTAACTAGGTGAGGTTGGGGAGGAGAGTGGAAATAGGCCACTGTGAGGAACAGGGTGAGTTGGGCAGCCCAACACTGGGTTGTCAGTGCATTTGTAGAACTGAAGCACAATTAGGTTGGCCTCCCTTCTAGGGCTGCAAAAAATAAAACATCTGAAAACAGGGGTAACTTGACTTCTCCTTTTTGGATTTTTCTTTCTTTCTCTTTCCAGATTACTCTTTCTAAAATTTCAAGAATTATGTTGAATTGGAGTTGAAAGATTGGACACCCTTGTCTTGTTCCTGATTTTAGCAGAAATGCTTTCAGGGTTCCCCACTACATATTCAGTATGATATTGCCAGTGGGCTTGTCATACATACCCTTTTTTATGTTGAGGTCTGATTCTTCAGTGCCTAATATATTCAGGAATTTTACCAAGAAGGAATTTTGAATTTTGTCCAATGATTTATCTACATCTGTTGATATATCCTATGATTTATATTGTAAAATCCATTTATGTGCTCTATTCTATTTATTGATTGGCATATGTTAAATCATACTTGCATCCATGGAATAAAAACAACTAGATCATGATATGTGATCTTTTTAATATGTCTTTTCTGTTAAATTTGATTTTCAAGTATTTCATCAAGGATTTTTGTCTTGTTGTTCATCAAGGATATTGTTCTATAGTTTACTTTTTTGTCATATCCTAATCAGACTTTGGTAGCAGGGTATTACTGGCTTCATAGAGTTTAGAATTGTTTGTTTCCTTTCTATTTTAGGGAAAGTTTTGAAGACCATGTATTATTTTCTTTTTTAAAATTTGGTAAAATTCAGCAGTGAATCCATACAGTCCTGGACTTTTTTCTTTGCTTTGCAGAAAGAAATTTGTCCATTTCTTCTAGATTTTCCAAATTCCTATCATATCATTTTTCAGAGTGTTCTCTAATAAGCCTATGAATTTCAGTGGTATCTGTTTTGAAATAGTGTCCTGCTTTAACCTCTAATTTTATTTATTTCAATCCCCCACTCCCACCCTCACCCCCACCCCTCTGTTAGTTTAGCTAGAGTTTGTCAATTTTGTTTAACTTTTCAAACAACCAACTCCTTTGTTCATTTGTCTTTTGTATTGGTTTCTTATTCTCTAACTTATTTCTGCCTTATTCTTATCATTTATTTCCTTCTAATAATTTTGCATTTAATTTAGTTTGTTCTTGTTTTCTGAGACTTGAGATGAAGCATTGTTACTTATTTGTTATCTCTCTTGTTTTTAGTTTAGCTACTCACATATTCCCCTCTTAGTATTGCCTTTTTTATTGCTGTGTCTCACAGGTTCTGGTATATTGTGTTTCCATTTTTATTTGATTCTAGGAATATTTTATCTGCCCCCTTCATTTTTCAATGTCTCACTATTTATTCAAAAAATATACTCTTCAATCTCCATGTATTTTTATCATTTCTACAGTTTCTCTTGCTGTTGATTTCTAATCCATTCTTTCATGGTCTAATAAGATGCAAGAAATTATTTCATTAATTTTTTTTGTTAAAACTTGCTTTATTGTCTAATGTGATTTATTTTGAAAAATAAAAAGATCCATGAGTTGATGAGAAGTATGTATATTCTTCAATTATTGGATGAAATATTCTGTAGAAGTTTGTTAAACTCATTTGATCTGTTTGATCTTTCTTTGTTGATTTTTTTGGGATCTAGATGAGAATGGGATATTGAAGTCACATTGTCGTGGGGTCTGTCTATCCCTTAATATTTAGTAGTGTTTGTTTTATAAAATTGGGTGCTCTCATATTTGCTGCATTTATGTTTATAATTAATTGTTCCTTTTATCAATATGTAGTGAGAATCTTTGTGTCTTCTGATTTTGGCACAATGACAGTTTTATCAATAGGAGTAGAGCTACTCATGCTTGCTTTTAAATTCCATTTGCTTTGAATATCCTTTTCCATTCTTTCACTTTCAGTGTGTGTATATCTTTGCTAATAGGCAAGTTTCTTATAAGCAGTGATTGTTGGATCTTGTTTTCTAATCCAGTCAGCCTGTTTGTATCTTTTAGTTAGAGAATTAAGATAATTTACATTCAGTATTATTACTAAAGATATGTACTTTTCCCCATCATTTTCTTGTTTTTCTTCTCCTTGTTTTGAATCCTCTATTAATTTCCCTCCTCTTATTTATTGTAGAGGTTTGATAGTTTTTTGTATAAATGATGTTTTATTTTTTCCTACTTTTCATTTGCTTATCTACTATGCTAATGAGATTATTCTTTCTTGTTCTCTCATGAGTATAATTTTTATTTTTCCTCCTCTGGGTATAGAATTTCCTAAAATATTTTTTTTTGTAATGTTGCTGTAGTAGTCATGAATTCCCTTAGTTCATGCTTATCTTGTAGGGTCTTTATATCTTCTTTAATTTTGAATGATAATTTTACTTGGTATAGTAATACAGGTTGGTGTTTATTTCCTTTTTGGACTTGAAATGTATAATTTCATGCCCTCCTGGCCTTTGGGATTTCTTTTCAGATCTGCTGTTGTTTTGGATGGATTTGCCTCGGCACTTCTCTCTTCCAGCTTTTAATATTCTTTCTTTGTCCGCAGTTTAACTATAATATATTGTGGAGAGGTTCTTTTCTGATTGTTTATTTGGGGTTTTAAATGCTTCCTATACCTGGATGTCCATGTCTTTTCCAAGATGTGGAAAATTTTCTGCTATTATTTCACTGAATAGGTTTTCCATGCCTTTACCTGTAGCTCTTCTCTCTCGTCTATTCCAATTATAATTAAGTTTGTTCTTATAATAGTCTCAGAGATCTTATATGTTCTGTTCAATTTTTCTTATTTTATTCTTTATTACTGTATGTATGTTATAATTCATGAGCCTGGTTTCAAATCCTGATATTCTTTCTTCCACTTGATCTAGTCTATTGGTAAGGCTTTCAAGTCTGTTGTTGCTGTCTAATCTGACTTATTGAGAATTTTATTTCCAAGATTTCTGCTTATCACTTTTTCAAATTCTTCATCTCCTTATTGAATTTCTTATTCATATCCTGCATTGTCTTCCTTAATTCATCAATTGGTTTTCTGTATTCTCTTGAAATTCATTATTTTTTTAAAAAACTATTGTTTTAAATTCTTTATTCAGCTTTCATTCTCTTTAGTATCTTTGGAATATGTTACTATAGATTTATTAATTTTTGTACATATCAAATTGACTTGTTTTTTCATATTACTTGTGTTTCTATGCTGAGATTTGTGTATGTTTGGGGGAAGATTTTGCCTTAATTTAATATGAGGGTCTTCTTAATGATACCTTCTTTGGATGATATAACTTGGGGTATTGGTTTGTTCTGTTGGGTGAAGTTTAACTCCAGTTGAACATTATAGTGTAATCTTTCTGTGGCTTCTCTAACTATGATTTAGTATTTTTTTGACACAATATACTGTATTGGAGCCTGAGTATTACACTTTCTTTGTAGGTTTCACAATAGTGGAGTCCCTCTGGTAATCCAGGTTGGGATGGTGTAGACGCAGAATATGTGAGGCGTAGTGTCAGTTGTTACTATTACAATGAGAATGGAAGCTGCCTTAGGTTGTGATGGTTTCCACAGGCACAGTTGAAATTGGCTGTTTACTTAGGATTCTGATACTGTCTGCTGTAACTCTGGTGGAGGATCTGAAACACCTGCAAGTTTATGTCTCTCCTTTAAGTAGAAGTGACTTCCAGGAATGAGTGAGATTGAGTTGTGTCAAGAGCTGGGCTTATTTCTCTCAACAAACTTGGGAGTGTAGCTCAAAGATAGAGCCGCCTTCCCAATGTACATAAGTAAGATTCTGGATTTAATGTCCAGCTCAGGAAGAGAGAGAATGTGGAACAGGGGAGGAAGGGGGGAGAGAGAGAGAGAGAGAGAGAATAATAAAAGTAGATAAGAAACTAAAAAGTGGACAAAGAAGGGAGAAAGACTACACATAGAAATAAAAATGGTAAAGGAAGAAAAAATTAAGAGGAAAAAATCTGATGAACTTTTTTTAATGAAGTAAAAGTTAGAAAAATGATAATTTAAAAGAAATCGTAATGAAAAATAGAGAGTAAATTAAAGATATAACTTATTCTAATTAGTATCACATCCTTGTGGTTGTACAGGATGAAAAGTTTCGTATATTCATATATGTACATAAAAATTCTGTCCAATTCATTCTACTGTCTTTCCTATTCCCATCTGCCCTCTCTTCCCTTTTTCCCCCTTTGTCTAATCCTATGAACTTCTGTTCTCCATTCTTCCCACCCTTTACAATGTGTCAGCATCCACATATCAGAGAGAATGTTCAGCCTTTGGTTTTTGGGGATTGACTTATTTCATTTAGCATGATAGTTTCAGTTCCATCCATTTACCAGAAAATGACATATATTCATTCTTCTTTATGGATGAGTGGGATATTCCATTATGTAGATGTACATTTTCTTTATCCATTCTTCTGTTGAAGTTCACCTAGGTTGCTTTCATTTCTCAGCTATTTTGAATTGAGCTGCCGTAAACATTTATACAACTGCATGCCTTTTGAATGCTGATTTTAAGTCCTTTGGATATATTCCAAGGAATGGGATAACTGGGTCAAATGGTGGTTCCATTCCAAGTTTTCTGAGGAATCTCCATACTGCTTTCCATAGTGGCTATACCAATTTGCATTCCCGCTGGCAATGTATAAGTGAACCTTTTCCCCTACATCCTCACTAACATTTATTATTACTTGGATTCTTGATAATCACCATTTGGACTGGATTGATATGGAATTTCAGTACAGTTTTAATTTGCATTTCTCTAATTGTTAGAGATGTTGAACATATTTTTATATATTTGTTGATCGATTTTATTTCTTCCTCTGTGAAATTCCTGTTCAGTACCTTAGCCCATATATTGGTTTTTGTTTTTTCTGGTGTTAAGTTTTTTGAGTTCTTTGGAGATTAATAATCTTGCTGAGGTATAGGTGGGAAAGATTTTCTCCAATTCTGTAAATTCTTTCTTTATATTCCTGGTTGTTTCCTTTGCTGTGAAGACGCTTTTTAATTTGAATTCATTTAATTTATTGATTCTTGATTTTATTTCTTGTGTTTTGGAGTCTTGTTGAGGAGGTCTTTTCCTAAGGTGACATGAGGGAGAGTTGGTCCTACATTTTCTTCTAGTATGCATAGGATCTCTGGTCTAGTGCCTAGGTCCTTGAATCACATTAAGTTGATTTTTGTGCAGTGTGAAAGATAGGGATTAAATTTTATTCTATCATATATGGACTTCCAGTTTTCCACGTACCATTTGTTGAAGAGGCTATCTTTACTCCAATTATGCTTATGGCACCTTTATCTAGGATGAGATAACTGTAGTCATGGGGGTTTGTCTTTGTGTCTTCTATTCTGTACCATTCCTCTACATGTCTGCTTTGGTGCCAATATTATATCATGCTGTTTTTGTTATTGTAGCTCTACAGTATAAGTTAAGGTCTGGTATTGTTATACCTTCTGCTTCACTTTTCTCTCTGAGGATTGCTTTGCCTATTCTGGGCCTTTTTTTTTTTTTTTACAAATGAATTTCATGACTGCTTTTCTATTTCTATGAAGAACACCATTGGAATTTTAGTAAAAAATTGCATTAAATCTGTATAACACTTCTGGTTGTATGGCCATTTTGATTTTATTAATACTACCTAACAAAAAAAGGCATGGGAGAACTTTCCATCTTCTAATGTTGTCTTCTATTTCATTCTTAAGTGTTCTGTAGGTTTCATTGTACAGGTCTTTCACTTCTTTTGTTTGATTGATTCCCAAATTTTTTCTTTTCTGAGGATTTTTCACATCATTTTACCTTTAGTCTGTGGAGGTTTTTGCCTTTGAGGTGAGTCTCTTGGAGACAGCATTTTGTTGGATCTTATTTTTTAATCCAATCTGCCAGTTCATGTCTTTTGATTGATGAGTTTAAGCCATTTAAATTCAATGTTATTATTAAGATATGAATTTTATTTTCTATCATTTTGATTTATTTCTGGTTTTTAATTTGAATTAGTTCCCCATTTGATTGACTATTCTTCTAAGTGTAGTTCCTTCCTTTGCTGGTTTTCACTTTTATTTTTCATGAAATATTGAACATGTTTTCTAGTGTAGGCTTTCTTGTGAATTCTTTATTTTTTGTTTATCACAAAAGGTTTTTATTTCATTGTCAATTCTGAAGCTTAGTTTTGCTGTTTAGTATTGCTATTTAGTAACCATTTTCTTTCAGAACTTGATATATATATTATTCCAAGACCTCCAGCTTTAAGGGTCTGAGTTGAGAAATTGGCTGATTTCTGGATTGGTTTCCCTGTAAATATGAATGGTAATGTTTCTCTGGCAAGCTTTAAATTTCTATTCTTATTCTGTATGTTGGGCATTTTCATAATAATGTACCTTGGTTGGGTCTGTTATAATTTTGTATATTTGGGGCCCTGTATGCCTCCTGTACTTGATTTTTCCATTTCATTATTAAGATTTGGGAAATATTCAGATATTATTTCTTTGAAAATATTGTGTATTCCTTTGTTTTGTATCTCCAAGCCTTTTTCTATCATAATAATTCCTAAGTTTGGTCTTTTCATGTTGTTCCATATTTCTTGGAAGTTCTGTTTATGGTCTCTTAGTATCTTTTCTAGATGGTCAACTTTATTTTCAAAATTATATCTTTGTTTTCATTCCCTGAAACTCTTTTAAGTGATCTCGTCTGTGTCTAGTCTAGATGCTTTTCAATGAATTTTTAATTTGGCTTATTGATTTTTGTTTGTTTGTTTGTTTTGAATATTTCTTTTTTTTCAGACTGTCTCTCTCTCTCTGTAATGAAGTGATCTTTTGCTTCCTGTATTTTCTCTCCAAAGTTACTCCTTATATTATCTTTTCCTTGCAGATCAATTTAACTATGTACATTCTAACCTCTTTTGATGATATTTCTTCTACCATGGTCTCAATGGATTCTTTTATTGAATTATATAGGTTTGTTTTGGGCAGTTTTTTCCCTTGCTTTTTCATATTGTTTGTATATCTTCTCGTTTAACATTATGATTTTGACTCTATTTGAGTAGATATTTTTTCCCCTGTGAAATTGCAGTGTTCCTGAAAGTTTCCAGTACTTCACAGTTTAGGGGGAGACAGATAATAACAAAAACCAATACAAACAATGTTTACAGCATTAAACCAAATAGTTTCTGCTTTGGAATCTATTATTTTAATGGTCACAATAAACAAATGATATGATCAGTTATTGCCCATGATAAAAACAGTAAGCTTACTTATGTGTTTACATTTTAAATTGTGAACAGGGATAGAAAATAAGTAATGTAGGATGTGATAATTGTAAAGAAAGAGAAGAGAAAATAGAAGTAAAATAGGAAGAGTGATAGATCAATAAAGATTGGCTGTTAACAAAGGAAAAGAGAGAAAGAATCAAGGGAAAGATATGAGAGAAAAAAGTGTATAAAATAAAAAATAATTTTAAAAATGTAAAAGAGCACAAGAACAAAACTGATATATTTCAATCAAATATCTTGTCTTCAAAATACTAATTGATGAGAAAAAACTGCCTTCAAAGAATGCTAGGAATGAAAAAAAAAAGAAATGAATATGCTTGTCCATGAACCATTCAGGTCACAACTGAGCATAGAGTCAGATGGAGATGGAGAAGAAGAAGAAGGAAAAAAAAAAGGTTCATGATGAAAAGTTAAAGAATTGTTTCTGTTGAATTTTAAAAGATGTTTGGCTTCCCTTCTTAGATGTGTTAGGTGAGGGTTGCTGAAGTATGAAGAGAAATCCTGTAGGCAAGATTCCTTGGGACAGTTTAGGCTCTTCTTTGAGTGGCATATTGGTCTAAACATTTTAAATCAGCATACCTTCCAGGCTGGGTAGTTGCTGAACCATGGCTGGGAGACCATCCCCCAGGAAAAACCTCTGGGTTTCACTCATGAAGTGGAGGGTCCAATTCTTTTCCCCCTTAGTCACTCATGAAATTTGTGTTTAGACTTTTGGGTTCAGAGTGTGTACTCAATCGATTTCTATGCTGCCCTTTTTGAATTCTAGCCAGGCTTGTCTTTCCCAGCCAGGCATGACTCTCCCAGTCAGTCTTTCAAGGAGTCGTTCTGGAACAGAAGGGGGAAGCCAAGCATGTTTCCCCCATCAGTTTTTCCCTTTGTAAGCACATTTCAACGCTTGATTTTCTCCCAATCACTTAGGTACACACTTTTCTGTGCGGTGTGGGTTTGCTAAACCTGTTTTTCAGCACAGTTGTGGGGATTCATTTTCCCCAGCTGCTGTTCCCTGGTACTGGAGCTTAAAAATAGTTCCTTCTTCTGATTTCCCTAGTAGCCAAGAGAGATGCAGCTTCTTTTCCACAAAATAATGTTGTGCAGGACACTTTCTGTTTAGTTGGGTGGTGCCTGTGATCTCTCTGTATCCAGACACCCTTCAGACCTTCTTGCTGAGAAACTGCATGTCTGAATGTTTGGTTTCATGCCAGAGAGCAACCAGGGAAGCAACCTTCTCTAATCCACCATTCTGAATCCTTCTCCTCACTCTTACATTTTATTTATTTATTTTTATTGATTTTTTTTTTAAAAAGTAAATGACAGCAAAATGCATTACAATTCTTATTACACATATGCAGCACAGTTTTTCATATCTCTGGTTGTATATAAAGTATGTTGACACCAATTCCTGTCTTCATACAGGTACTTTGATTAATGATGTCCATCACATTCCACCATCCTTGTGAATCCTCTGCCCCCTCCTTTTACATCCCACCCCTCTGCCCCATCTAGAATCCATCTATTCCTCCCATTCTCTCCCTCCCTACCCCAATATAGTCAGCCTTCTTATCTCAGAGAAAACATTTGGCATTTGTTTTTTGGGGGACTGTCTAACTTCACTTAGCATTATCTTCTCTGATGCCATCCATTTACCTGCAAATGCCATGATTTTGTTCTTTTTTAATGCTGAGTAAAGTTCCATTGTGTGTATATGCCACATTTTTTTATCCATTCATTCACTGAAGGGCATCTAGGTTGGCTCCACAGTTTAGCTATTGTGAATCATGCTGCTATAAAATTGATGTGGTTGTGTCCATGTAGTATGCTGTTTTTAAGTCTTTTGGATATAGACCAAGGAGAGGGAGAGCTGGGTCAAACGAGCAGAACATTTAAGAAATATGGGATAGAGTAAAAAGACCAAATTTAAGAGTTATTGGGATAGAGGAAGGCATAGAAGTCTAAACCAAAGGAATGAACAATCTATTCAATGAAATAATATCAGAAAACTTTCCAAACATGAAGAATGAATTGGAAATCCAAATTCAAGATGCTTAAAGGACATCAAATGTACAAAATCACAACAGATCTGTACCAACGTACATTATAATAAAAATGCCCAACATACAGAATAAGGAGAGAATTTTAAAAGCCTTGAGAGAAAGGAATCAGCCTAAATATAGGGAAAAACCAATTAGTGGAGTTTTCAACACAGACCCTGAAAGCTAGAAGATCCTGGAACAACATATATCAAGCTCTGAAAGAAAATGGGTGCCAATCAAGTACCTTGTATCCAGAAAAATTAAGCTTTATATTTGAAGATGAAATAAAAATCTTTTATGATAAACAAAAGTTAAAAGAATTTATAGCTAGAAAACCGGGACTACAAAACATCCTTGGCAAAATATTCCATGAAGAGGAAATGAAAAACAAGAATGAAAATCAGCAGCAAGAGGTAATACTCTAAAGGAAAAATTAAGTCAAGTTAAATAACAAAAATAAACAAATGTGGCTGGAAATATATTGATATGTCTCAATAATAACCCTGAATGTTAATGGATTAAATTCACCAATCAAAGACATAAGCTAGTAGACTGGATTTTTAAAAAAGACCCAATGATATTCTGCCTACAGGACACTCATCTGATAGGAAAAGACATACACAGACTGAAGGTAAAAGGTTGGGACAAATCATACCACTCACATGGACTATGGAAGCAAGCAGGGATTTCCATCCTCGTATTAAATAAAGTAGACTTCAAGCCAAAGTTAATCAAAAGGATAAAGATGGTCACTCTTACATTTTAAATGTTGTCTATTTTGTTTGCCAAGTTCAATCTGGGAGAACAACCATTAAAGTATTGCCAATCACTAACACCCTTTAGTTACAAGGATATGACTTATTATGTTCTTTTACTTAACAACAGGTAAAATAATGCATGGAAGAAATTGAAAGGGATTAAGTGGAATAAAGGAATTACTTTGGTGTATGTGCCTTACTTGAATAGGGCAGGCCTGGATAAAATGACAGAAAAGGTTACACGAAGGGTATGGAATATCTGAGGTAGGATAGATAGAGGAGGAGAGTACAGTTAACAAGAAAAAAGCACCTGTGTTATAAAGACAAGTGAAAAGTGACTTTATTTGTACCTTCGTCTCATTTTCTCTACCCACCCTGTCTGGCTCAGGTTTCTCTATGAAACCAAGAAGTAACAGTATGTGTAACCAGCTATAAACATGTAGTTTCTTCTGCTTTTTCCCATCTCCCTTCTCTTATATTTTCTCTTCCTTAGCCTTTGAAAACTAAATCATTGAATATTCCATGTATTAAAATGAAAACTCTCCTGTTTCCTTGAATATTTTTTAACATTAATGTGACTTTTCAGTTTAATTGCTTATTTTTTTAACCACTCATTCATTTCATGGGGTACTTGGTCAAGAAAAATTTGAAAGTTCTGAAAAAAAGTAAAACTATGAAAGTAAAAATATGAATAAAAAACAAAGGTAAAAACTATGAAAATGAGTTTTCAAAAAATCCAATTCTTTCATTTCTAGTCTAGTATGATTCAGATATAGTTTGACTATAATATAAGTAAATAATTGATTATTCTTAATAAGAATAGGAAACCTGAATAGAAAGTGGTTGGAAAAAAATAATTTTGGGCATCTTGACTTTGAGGTAGTTCATTCAGGTGAAAATGTCCTATAAGCAAGTGAAATCCTGAGTCTAGAGATCTAGAAAGTAGTTGGGGATGAAGATATGTATTTAGAGTTATTTCAACAAACTTTAAAAAGCTTATTTCTTTCAGAGAACTGATTTAGTAAAATTTAACCTCTATTACAGCTAAACACATTACCTTTAAAAATATCTATTACATTGTAATTTTTGTTTTTTATACATGTCCTAATTCTCTATTGTCAAATTGCTCTACTAATTTCTCTATACACAATTATTTCACTAATGTCTTATGTCTTTTTGAGTTGATAATCTGTCCTAGTGAATAAAATAGTATATTTTAAAATAAAGAATCCATAACAAAGAAAGAAAACTAATTAAAACATCCATCAGCTAGTGTGACCTTTTTCAATTCTGTAGAGAAAGGGTAGCAGTTATAAACTTAATTACAACTCATGAATTAATTATTTGAAAGTCTTTTCTAAACCACTTCCATGGATATAAGAAATAAAACTTTAAAATATTATAAGATAATTATTTAATTGTAAACATTATAATTTGATGAAAAGCATAAAGTCTATCTGAAACAGAATCATTTAATGAAATAAATGGCTAGAGTTGACAATAAAAATATTAACAGGATATAAACAGGATGTTAATTAATTAATATTTCATTCCTTTTTCACTTGTATTTTGACTAACAATTTTAAGAATGACTCACTCAATATGGACTAAATTCTGTAATGCCCACTTCTTGATGGTTCTTAATGCTCTTATGTTTGAGGCAAGTCAGCATCCAACTTGCTCCATATAATCTAGAAATCCTTAAACTATTTCAAAGATTCAGTTTTGAAATCCTGTGTTCATCACCTTTGTGTCTAAAACAGTTTTCCGCCCACACCCTTTAAAATCCACTTTGTTGCTTACCTGTCAGATATTATACTATTTTAAGTTTCTGAACTGTTTACTCTTCTTTCCAATAGTGGAGCATTTATTATACCTTATTAAATCATTTATTGGATATCTCACTGAAGTTCTTATCATGTCTGATTATTTGTAAATGTATTAGTAGAATAAAACTTTTTGTTACATGTATAAAATAAGGATTATAATAAAAGCATAAAGTAAAATTAATAAACAAGTCCTAGAATAGTTAGGCCATCTCCAAGTATTTTAAATATGAAACATTTTTCTGTTTTGTACTTTTTCTGTTGTTTTATACATTTCCAAACATGCTGCAGAGGATGGATAATGTGTTAAAGACAAGCTTAACAGTACTAAGAAATTCTGTTTCCACTCTCACAATTTTTTTCCTGTTTAAGAAGACTAAGAACATGCTGATACTGATCAACAAACAAATGCTAATTTGTGAACATTAGCATTTCAAAATAGTTATACACAGAAATTAAAAATTTCAGCATACCAAATTTTTAAAAATATGAAATTAAACAATGTTCAAATGATAAAAATTACATAAATCTATGAATACTTAGAAATACATGAAAATTAATAATTTGTGAAATTTCTTAAATTTCTTTACTATAAAATACATTTAAGTTTTTAAAATTAATGATGTCAAACTAAATAATATTTGAGTTTATCTCAATGTAGCAAATATTGGTATTCTGAAAAAGTGATCAAAGTATTTTATCTCTTTAATGACAAATTTTAAAATAATATTATTTTATATTTTGATTACATTCATTCCGTTAGGATTTTTTATGAGGAAGATTTTTTTTGTCATTTTATACTTCTTATTTGAAAACTGTATCAGTTAATATCAGTTGTTTTTAATGAATATTAGAAGTCTGAGCTAATTACATAGTGTGTTTCAGTAATTTCATGCCACTTTTTTAAGGATATAAAGTAATTTTTCCCAAGGCAAGATTGCTTTATGTGGTATTTTAGTCTACATCATTCATTTCTGTATTTTTTTGACATTCAAAGAATTTATCTCCACTATGCAAAATGAATTGCTGTATTTAGCTATATTGAAAGAAAAATGGAATTGAAGACTCCAAATAAATTTTAGAAAAAAGCAGCTGAATCTGCATATTTTGCAGAGAACCCATGGAAACATGAGGACAAATAGGACATGATCCTTCACAGTTTTAGAAGGTATTCTAGTGGCATATTAAAAGGGAAAAAGGGCTGAGAGTTAAGAAGTATGAGAGTTGTTGTTTTGGTGATTAGTTGCTTTGGGCATGAATACTAAGGATATAGATGAATGAAAATTATCCAAAACATTCCCTCTCATGCGTCTGAGTTATTCTGCACCTCTGAAACTGTAGTGAGTCATAAATTTTGAGTTCTAAAATCAGGTGAGACCAGGGGGAGCATCTTAAGTGTTCACATTATCTGAAACAAAGCAGAGCCAATTGGCAAACATCTCATATTAATTCTGCAAAAAATTATTGCCATGAAAAGTGTTTTCCTAGCCAGATGATAAATCGTAAGTAATAATGAATGATCTGTTATTTCTAATCTCGAATGTCTACAAAGTCATTGGTTTTTCCTCTTCATTTAGTGTTCTGAACTGTTTTCAAGAACATGAAACTATATATATGATATGTTACTTTGAACTGTATTTTTTAAAATCATCACTGATTTCAAGATATATTAGAACTCATGTGAGCTACTCCATTTTTTATAGCTAAAGCTCATAAGGAAATATTTTGGATGAAACCTCATGACTGGCTTCCAAATTTTCAAGACATAATAATCACAAGTTGAATCATTGGTTTTATATTTTTCAATTTTTCATTTCTATTTTCTTAAGATTGCTTATATATAAGTGAACAGAGTTGTAAGCTTACAGTTGAATCATAGATAGATAGATAGATAGATAGATAGATAGATAGATAGATAGATAGATGTGTGTGTGTGTGTGTGTGGTGTGTGTGTGTGTGTGTGTGTGTATATATATGAAAGCTAAAATATACTGTCATGTGTAACTAATAAAAAAAGAATGTACAAATGTTTAGCTCAAAGATAATTTTACTATAAAGAAGAATGTACAAATGTTTAATTTTGTTATTTTCTTATTGATTAAACCATAGACATTCTGAAATTACATGTTCACTCATAGATTAGTGCTTGTGGAAAAAGTAGTCCCAAAGTTTACTAGTTTTTGCCTTAGGGCATTAGCCATTAGCCAGTTCTTTTTACATTTGCATATTTATTTTGGACTGTATTTTTGGCTGAACTTTTCAAAAGGTCTTAAAACTCCTCAACAGTAAATAAATTATCATGTCATAAAGATGGATTTTATAAGTAAAGTCTTAGAAATGAGAAAGAATATTTAGTTAAAGCAATGTGTCAGTTTCTTTTACTGTTTTACTTAAAACTATCAGCGGGGCTGGGGATGTGGCTCAAGTGGTAGAGCGCTCGCCTGGCATGCGTGTGGCCCGGTTCGATCCTCAGCACCACATACCAACAAAGATGTTGTGTCCACCAACTAAAAAATAAATATTAAAAATTCTCTCTCTCTCTCTCTCCTCTCTCTTTAAAAAAAAACTATCAGCAATTTTAGTAAATTTTTAATAGAATCTGAATCAAACCCTTACTTGTAGTTTATTTTTTAAATGCTTAGTTGTGTTACCTGGTTGTGTAATTATGTAATTCCATATTGTCCTGCTATTTTTATTTTGGGTAAGAACAAAACCACTGAGGGTCAAATTGTATGTTCCAAGGAAACAGCATTGGGAATCAACAGCTATGGATGATAGTTTTCCTGGAATCTGTCATTCAGCAGCTGACTAAGATTAGGTACCCTGTTGACCTCACTTTCTATATTTGTACATGAAAAATTTATGCAAAACTAACACTGACTGAGTGTCTGCTCTTATCAGTCTTCACAATAGTACTACCCTTTTTATAGGCAAAGAAACTAAATCTTAGAAAGTTATGCAACTTACCCAAGGACACAATGCTAATGAAGGATTAATGCTGAGATTACAAACTTTTTTGTTGTTGTGGTTGCTGCTACTACTGAAAGATCTGTCAAGAGGAGGAAAAGTTTATTTTGGCTCATGATTTCAGAGGTTCTGTCCATGGTGAGCTGACCCTGTAGCTCTGGTCCCAGAGATGAGGCAGATGAGGCAGATGAGGCAGAACCTCATGGAGGAAGCCTTTGGAGGTGGAAGGCAGCTCAGTACGTGGTAACAGAGAGAGTTCTACTCACCAAGAACAAACCATACCTACCTACAGTTTCCCAGTTAATCTGTATTAATGGATGAATCTGTGGAGGTACTCTAATCATTTTACCTCTGAAAATTCTTTCATTGTCTCATATCTTAGGGGACATCACATCTGTAAACCATAATACAAACCATCTAGATATAAAGTCTGTGTGTTTTAGTCCATGAATTTATAATTCTCTGAATTACTTATATTATACATGAAGAGTTTCTGTCCTGACCATCTCTCTCTGCTTTTTTATACAGCCCCCATTTTAATGTTTGAAAATTTTTCTGAAAATCTAAAACTGATTTTAACTGATCCCATTTTTGATAATTGTTTCTTAACAAATTTCTCTAAATTTTGAGTTTTCTGTATTTCATGACAGATTTTAAGATAAATGAACTGCATACATTCTTTCAGACTGGCTGTAGTCTATTCCTATCCACATATAATTGTTAAAATTATTAAAAAACAGTGTCCCCATACCTCTCAATATTAAGAAACTCTTCACCATCACATTTTACACTTGGTTTCTAATCTATATTATATACTTCCAGGTGTTTATCAGATTTCATCAGAAGTCTCTCTGTCCATGGATTTCTTTATAGAAATAAAATATCTAAAATAAAACTGTACCTTATGAGTCATTTCCTGCTAATGTGCCTTATTCTTTTTGTTAACCATATAAATTTGTAGTGTCTTTGTTTATCACCTAAACCAATGATAGTTTATCCCTTTCAAAATATAATTCCATTACTATCTTACATTTTCTTTTAGATTTTGAGTTTCAACTATGTAAAAACGTATTCATGCTTAGAGATTTCTTTTGTAGTAGAAATAAAGTTAAAATACTGGAAGGTCAAGTCAGCTACAATCAAAAGCAGCTGCAATGCTTTAGTAAGATATACATTAATTTCCCCAGAGATTAAAAATGCCTAATAGTTATAAATAAAGTAGTTAGTTCCTTTAGAATCAGGGAAATAATAAAAAACCATTTTAATTATTTTAAAAAATTCAGCCTTCAGCATTCTCATTTTATTACTTCCAATGACTTAGCTTCCTTTGGGAGGTAATATCCTAGGCAAATCTTATGGAAACTACATCTGGGCTTCATCTTGTTCCTCCATAGTTTGTATCCAAGGATTATGGAATTTATAAATTGACCTTGACATAATTTGATAAAATTAGCATATTATGATTAACCTTTTCTTTGTTCTACAGGTTTGACATCTGTCTTATAAACCTTTACAAGTCATCCTTGGTCTTAGAAGTGGGGAAGGTGGGGTAGGAATGGAGTGAGGTAAAATATGCTCACCTGTAGCATAAAACTGAAATTGTATTATTAGGTTCTGTGTATGCTAAACCAAAGAGTTAGACTCAACATTAGCTCCCCAACTTTATATTCATCTGACAGTACTGGAATACAACAATTGATAATTTTTATTCATTAAAATAAATAAAACTTGATGTGAAAATATTACTTGAAAGAAAGGTTTAGACTTTTTGCATCAATAGTACATAATGGTAAAATTTTCTAATAGTTGAGTTGTCACATTTTAAGTTTTTTTTAAGTTTTTTTTTTTTTAGTTGTAGATGAACACAATACTTTCATTTTGTTTGTTTATTTTTATGTGGTGCTGAGAATCAAACCCAGTGCCTCACACGTGCCAGGCAAGCACTGTACAGCTGAGCCACAACCCCAGCCCTGACACATTTTAGTTTTTAAAAATTGATTTATTAAAAATGTTGAACAACAATGTATAACTATAAGCTCTTTCAGAGAAATTAAAGTATTTCTAGGTTTAGAAGATCTGAAACCCAAATATGTTCTCTTCTCCAGAAGAAATGATTATCAGCTTAGTATACATCCTCTAGACCTTTGTTTACACACACACACACACACACACACACTCACACACACACACAATGTATAGTGTAATTTTATGTATATTTTACATAAATAGTATCATAGTATATATTGTTGATTATCTTTCAAGAAAGTTTTTCAAGTGTTTCCCATCTAACAACTCTAGTTAAAAATAGTTCCATGCTACCATTTCTATTTCAAGCAAACTGTGAAAAAAAATGACATTTTTTCTTGACCTTTGTTATTTTGCTGATTATCTCCCTCATCCTTCTTCATTTTCCAATCCTTCCTCTTTTCCATACACACTGAGTGCCTTTTCTATCCTTCTTCACTTTAAATTTAAAACAACTTGCATTAATCCTTGGCACTTCTAATAACCAGTGAGACAGTGGCGAACATATTTTGAGGAACATGAGGCCTCTTCTGTGTCCTTGAGTTACACTTATTAAAGGGTTCCTGCTCAATCTGTGAGGCCATGAAGCCAGCTCTGCCAAGGAATATTGTGAAAGCAAAAAGTGTAGGTTTATGATATACCTTACATTTGATTATGAAATAGCTTCTCTGAGTTCTAATGTATAAATTGAAATTATGGGCTTCTCTGTTGAGCCAGGAGCAAAGTTAAGCAAGAGTTAAGAGTTCTCCACTTTTCCAGGTGAAAAAGAGACAGGTTATTTACTCTGAAAACATATACAAAATCATGCACTATTAGTGCTGCTGTTATGTGGTGGCTATAATACAGATACAGAGCCCACAGGCTCTAAAACTATCAGAAACTGCTGCAGGATGGAAGAGACCACTGTATCACACAGCACATCCACAACCTAGAGAAGAAACTGCTGGGTCCCTTCCAGGTTTTGGGCTCCTCTGTGGTCATTTTGGATTCCAGCATGAAACATTTGACAGCTAGCAACATGGACCTTTGTAGTTTTTAGATTCATCATCCTGATGCTGCTTTCTGACTTAAAGAATATATATGTACTTATTAAGAACCAGGCATGATGGTAGCCATTTTGTATACTTTGTGCTTCATAATCCTGTCAAATTTAATTAAGTAAATATTAGAATACTCATTCTATAGGTGAGGCAATTGAAGTTTAGTGCTGCCTAAAGTGGTTGTTTCATAATTGATACTAAGATGGACTTAACTCCAAAAGTCCATATATTCCACTACACCCTGCAGCTCTTTTTCATGACTATGTGTCTAATCAATATTGCATAGGTTATTTTATAAGCAGTTTTATATAGTATTGTGGATTTTCAGTCTTAGTATCATTGTTTTGAAAGTTTAAAACACAAGCCATAGAGTGTTCATAATTAGGTATACTTTGCAAACACAATTTGCCATTTTAGAAATTCTGCCAGTCAAAACTCACTTAAACACTTGTAGATAGAAATTTTCTTTTCATTGAATTATCTGCTAGCTAACATGACCAATATCAATAAGTACTTGAATAATAAAATCTGTTCACTGATTAAACTTGTTTCTCACTCTCAAATTTTAAAGTAGTAAAAATCCTGAGTTCTTTGAGGGATTGCATGAAGCATTTTTATGGGTAAAAACACACTATCAAAGGTTGTTTATTTGTTTAATATATAATATATTCTCATGGTTTGGCTTTATAGTATTTTTATTTTTGCAAAATTAATTGTTATTACCTCAAGTAATTTTCCTATTAAGATATTTGTATGAGATGACATTTGTGTATATCTTTTATATTGCATTAAATGAAAACACAGGGATCCCAGAATGACCTGTTTTTGTGTTTATATTCTTAATCAATGTACTGATACTTGAATTCATTGAAGCAAAATTTGTTATTAAGAGATAAGATTAACTATGATATTTTATATCTTGTTCCAATTCTAAGCATTTTGTTACAGGAATTTAACAAGCATCTTAATTACATTATACATATTTATGTTTAGAAAACTAAATAAATAAAAATTCAGGAGAGTTTATTTGAAAATTAAGTCTTTTGAATTTTGACTGCTGAATAACATTTAAGCATGTACACCATGTGAGATACTTAGGTTATTTAATGTGATTCATATTATTCATAGTGGAGCCACATTAGTGATTTGGGGGAATTCTATTTTAACCATTGTGGGAGATATACCATTTAGATTTCAAGACTTTATTTATGTGCTTGATTTATCTGCCAGAACTATCCTGTGGGTATTTGTGAAGTGGTTTAGGGTTAGCAGTTGATATGTACTTGTGGCTGATATTTCAGAAATATAGATAATTTCTGTGTGTATGAATTTCTTGGGTTAAAAGAATTATCAAAGCAATGTTATAAGCTGATTAGCCTACTCAGTGATTCAAATTTATAGAATTAAGTCACTGGCAGTATCATTAAATCTATTATCACTTTCATAGTTGTTTTACATGTTTCTCTTATTTATCCACTTGACTGCTAGATAATTGTCATTTATTTATATAATTTCACCCATAAATGTTGTTCTAATGGATGAGGCATTTTCAAAATAGGACAAATTCTTTTATGTCTAAAAACTTAACAATGACATTTTCATTATGTTTTATAGAGCATCAGAGCATCGGGCCTTATCCTGTTGGAAACAATCCTTTTTGGGTCTCTGCTTCTATACTTTCCAGTAAGTAACAATTATATTTTAAAAGTAGCCATTTTTATTCTTGTACTGGTATTTTATGTATGTGTATTAGTCAGCTTTTCATTGTGGTGACCAAAACACCTAATAAGAATGACTTATAGGAAGAAAAAATTACTTGAAGCTCATGATTTCAGAAGTCTTAGTCCATGGTCAGCTGATTCCATTACTCTGGACCCAAGATGAGGCAGAATCTCAGGAGGGAAGAACATGGCAGAGGAAAGCTGTTCAATCATGGCAGCTTGGAGGCAGAAGCATGAGCTAGGAAGAGATATGGTTCAAGGGCTAGTGACCTGCTTTCTACATCCATGCCCTACTTACCTACAGTCACAACTCAGTAGTGGTTTTTATGAATTAATAATGTACTCAGTAGTACATTATTAATTCATAAAATGGATTAACCCACTGATGAAGTTACAGCTCTCATATTCCAGTCTTTTTACTCCTGAACATTGCTGTAGTGCCTAACATGAGCTCTTTGGTGAATAATTTTAGATTCAAATTGTAACAATGTGTGTTCACACATGCACACACATACAAATATATATGTATATTGTTTATGTATAAATGTGCATGTATTATACATAAATATCTACAAATATATAATATATAATGCATACATTATACAAAAATACATATTTTTGTGCATGTCCACACACATATATACATATTTATATACACATATGCTGTAAATCCCTTATTTATATGCACATACCCATATGTATTACTAAGAGCTTCACAGTTATTTACATCCTGACTTAACATTTGGGTGACCTTAGACAAGTCACTTATCATTTATAAAGCTTAATTTCCTCTCCTAAAATGGAACTACTTATACTTTTATCCCATGTTTGTGAGGAAAATTAAATGTTTAAGTAAGATAATATATGAAAGGCATATTTTGTATAAGTAAGACTTAATATATACCATAAGTTCCAGGCATGATGGTGCATGCCTGTAATCCCAGCAGCTTGGAAGACTGAGGTAGGAGGATCAGGAGTTCAAAGCCAGCTTTAAGGCCCTAAGCAACTTAGTGAGACCCTGTCTCTAAATAAAATACAAAAAAGGGCTGGGGATGTCTCTCAGTGGTTGAGTGCCCCTCCGTTCTACCCCTGGTACCAAAAAAGAAACCACTCCTCCTAACATACACACACACACACACACACACACACACACACACACACACACACTCTCACACACTAAGTATTAATTTCCTTCTTCCTCCCCCTTTTACCTAAATCAACACTTTAAAACACACCAACTAGTTAATGCTAGAAAATTCCCTATGGAAAAACAAATATAAAAATTTAATGAACATAATGAAATAAATGTGTGTTAATAGTGCTTTAGGTATCATAGTAGACTAATTTTATCACAGCAGTACCTTGTTTACAATCATAAGGTAAGTACTGATTTTACTAATTCAGTTCAACCAACTTGTGTTCAGCAGTTACTGTTTGCTAAGCACTGTGATAATTTCTGGGAATATTCTTTGAGCAAGATAAACTTGATTTCTTCTTTCAAAAAGCTTACAATTTACAGGCAGAAATGAGTCAGTACAATTATAATACAATGTGACAAATTTTAAGAGTCATAGCTGAATTCTGCAGAGGCACTTAGGAAAGACATCTAACCAAGTCTAGGAATTAAGACATCAGTTGAGGGTCAGAGATCTGAAAGAAGAGTAGGTATTGAGGAGATGATAAGGCTGCCAGGACATCACGATCTTCTTCCACTTACTTCACTTGCTCCTCCATGTTGGCCTTCTTTGTTGATTATTATCTTCTTTCCTAGTTCAATACTTGAGTGCCTTAGGACTCTATCCTTATAGTTTTATTAATTTTCTTTCATTTGATAATCTTATCTAACTTCAGAAAACAGGGAAGGAGGCTTACCAAACAAATTCTCCTTTTAGGAACATTAGGATATTTTATCCTGCTGACTTCATGTTTAATTAGCTACATATTTCATCTTTTCCAAAATAAACTCTTTTTGTAACTTCTTAAGATACTAATGGATAGCTTCCAAGTGTATACTAATATCCTTGTTTATAATTAAGTTAGTATTCATGCTCTGAAGACAGAAGGGATCAAATTATTTAAGAAAGATTTGGATATAGCATAAAATATGGGTCAAGGAGATGAGAGATTAAATGTAGTATTGATTGAATTTGAAAAGGAGAATGATTTTATTTTACATGAGATATTGGGAATGCTGTTTTGGTAATGAAGTCTTCGGCTACATGCATGGGTATACTTATAGAAAGCATTGTTGACAAGACTAATCTGGTCATTGGATCAGGATACACTAACTTCTCTGGATTTGCAGAAAAGAAGTTCACACCTTGTGGCTAGAGTGTTGCTGTGAGAAAGAGTATTTAATTAAATGTGGAGGGTGATCAAGTAAACCAAATACAAGTTGAGTATCCCTGTTTCAGATTTCAGAGATTTTGATCTTGGAATATTTGGATAGACTTTACCAGTTTAACATCTATAATCTGGAAATACAAAACCTAAAATGCTCTGAAATCCAAAATTAATTTCAAAACATTTCAGATTTCAGATTTTTGGATTAGAGTTGCTCAACCTGAATCACCAAAAGGCCTAATCTTTTGGTCATATAAATGTGACCAATATCTTTTTTGTTAAAAAATTTTATTGATTTTCTGAGTTCCTATTGTGGATAATCACAGAAATTTTCATAAAGGTCTTACTGAGGGGATTACAGTTTTTTTTAAAATAAAGCATAATTGAGTAAAATAGATTTTTTATTTAGGGCTGGGTAACTCCATGGAAGGAGGCTTGGAGGATGTTCACTGTTCCACTGTTATGCAATGAACTATTTATTCTTTTTATGCTGCATATTGTTGTTCAGATTTGCAAGAATTAAGGTTATTTTTGCCTTTTCTAAGCAATCTTAGACTACAGACGATTTCATAACAGTTCTTATATTGGAAAGTCCAAATTAGAGATTATCATCATTGTGTAGATGAGGACAAACCAAAATCTGACTAAATTTAGCATTGTTATAATTGGTAGCAGAAAGCTGAAGCATTTGAAATGTTTTCTTACAGATTCTCCAAAGAGTCTCATGATTCACAGTCCACAAATTTATGGACTAGTGGTTAATATTCACAATCACCTAAAAACTTCTGCATAATTTATAAAAAAAAGAAAAAAGAACTTTAAAAAGTGTATGTTTTTAATAAAATTATATAAAAGACTTTTTATGAATTAATGAAACAATTATCAACAATTATCGGTATCATAATTATTGGCAGCATTGCCTATTTGGTTGATTGATGTGCTTATCTATAAAGGACATCAGTAACTCACAATGGAAGCAAATTTATCTTAGAACTGAATGGCAACAATACTAGATTGCTCCCCAACTGAGGCACTATTAAAAAAAAAAAACCATGCAAAATATTAGAACTAGAAGGGACATACAACACAGTGGTCTTTTTTCAACCTCTGTATTTTGCAAATGAAAGAAGAGAGGCTAAAGGAAGTTACCATCCATCCAACTTTTCTCAGTTAGGTAATGAGAGAGCCAAGAATAGAATCTAGTCTCTTAATTCCTGATCTACCTCTGTCTTCACTGTGGTCATACCTTGCACAGAGAATATTGATTCAAATGGCATCAAACAGAGAACCAGGAAGCCCTATGTTTTGCCCCGTGGTGGGTCACCATTGCCCATGAGGTCTCCAAGGAAATGAGAAGTACAGGGGACAAAGCAGGGGAATTTATAATAACTCAAAGTAGCCCTAAGACCCGATGTAAAATTCATATAAGCTTGGATGAACCATGTTGTTGAACTATCTGAAGTTTTCAATGTTCAACTATTTTACCTGTAAAAATTGTTTCAACCTATTATCAACTTGGTTTCAGGAGCATGAAACTTAGTCAAGATACCATATTTTTTCTATGATGACCCCAAAGCCTAAAACTAAAACTTGGATTTTTAAAAAAACTCCAGTATAGAGAAAGCCCATCCAGAGGAGAATATATCATCCAGATGCAAAGGAAAAATGTGAGGATATTGTTCCCAGACACAGAGCTTAGAAAAGAAAGGACAGGAAACTGATAGCTCATAAGGAGAACAAGATAATGAGACCATGATAATGTAGTTAAATTAGAACATATTTAACAGCTAAATGTTTAATCCATTCCTATTATTGTTTGTTTTGATATTTAAATTATCCAAATTTGGCCAATGATAGCCCATTTAAACTGAATCCTGAATCTTTTTCATATGATCCCACCATTCTTTGAGCATTTTCCCACCTCCTAGTGCAATGAGATTTCCAGACTCATTTTATCCTTTCCTTCTCCCAGTCTTAGAGTCAGCCTTTTCTCCATGAAGCCCTGTTTCTTGTTAAAGAAAAATGGTAGCCATTCTGTTCTGAGATTGATGATCATAGAGTAGGAAGTTCCTACTTTTATAGGTAGGTTTTTAAGCTGATGTAGAATACATCTAGCTTGGTGCCTTTTAGCAGTGTTTAGATCAATGCTGAGCAAAACAAAAAAAGAAATTGGAAAGTTAAATAACTTAATGAGTATAACAATGCTGTTGTGAACACAATTGTATGAGATAGTTGTTTTCTGACAAGATAGTGTGAAAAGTGTCAGAATAAGAGAGTCTTAATTCCCAAATTGCTAGAGAAGTTCAGCAATACTAGATAAAACATTGGAAACAGAGTACATCCGAGATCCAGTCCACCTCCTTCAAGTGAGTTTGAAGAGTGTGAATTTAAGACACTTTATGGTTATTGTTTATCTTTGTCCTTTTTCTATCTTGTTTCGTGTTTTTTCCTCAAGTCTTTATTCCATGACGTTTAGAGTATTTTCAGTTGTGTTAATTCTGCTTGAGTTGATTCTGATATTCTTAAAATATTATTAATGTTTTTATTTATTTTCATTTTCTCTTCTTGGTACAATTTTTTCTCTTTCTCTTTTTCTAATCTTATCTTTATTCCTTTTTTCTTTCTTTCTACCCCCCCAACCGCCCCCTCTCTCCTTTCTCTCCTCTATAGTATTATATTTTTCTTTGTTCTTCTTTGTCTGAGAGAACATATTTTTTGTAATGTCTTTGGGACTGTGGGAATTATTTATTTGAGCCTTTATCTGTTTTTTTCTGGATAATGATATTTTATTGTAAGTTCTTCTACTGCGTCACCCTCTGTATTAACCAGAGTTTATACTGTTTCCTTTCTGATTTTTATTTATTATTTTATTGTGATAAAATATACAAAAGACAAAACTTGACAATTTTAACAATTTTGAAAAGTATAATTCTATGACTTAGGTACATTGACAATGTTGTACAACCATCACCACTATCTATTTCCAAAAATCTTAAAGTATCCTGAACTGAAACTCTGTATCTGTTACACAATAACTTCTTATTCTGCTTCTTTATCCCCATCTCTGATGCCTCCACGAATTTGCCTATTTCAGGTGCCATATGTGAGTGGCATCATACAAGATTTGTGTTTTTGTCTCTGGCTTATTTCATTTGGTATAATGTTCTTAAGATTTATCCATGTTGCTTCATTCATCATAATTTTATTCCTTTTTATGCCTGGATAATTTTTCATTATATATATACAGTCATGTGCTGCTTAATGATGGAATGGATGCATTCTTAGAAATGCATTGTTAGCAAATTTATCACATTACACACATCAGAGTGTACTTAGATCAATAAAGATAACTATTATATCACTAGATGATGTAATCTTATGGAACTTTATAGTTTATATGGTCTGTCATTGACTGAAAAGTTTTATGATGCTCATGAATGTATAAACCACATTTTGTTTATGATTCATCCATTATACTTGAATTGTTTTTATCTTTTGTCTTTTGTGAATAATGCTGTGTTGTATTTCTCTGTACAGAGTGGCTATGAAATTTAACCCTTCCCTGTCCTTATGGAACTTCAGAATAATTGGTCATGGATGTTTACTGTGTCTTGCAGGGGATACTCTTTTATCCTGGTGGACGATCTAATGCCTAAGAGCCTGACAAGATGTCTCTCTCATAGGAAGCTTGTGTTTATTTGAAGATACATTTTTGGTTCTTTTCTGACCCATATGCTGTTGATTTCTGACAAAATAGCCACTGTCTTGAAGATTCTTCATGGGGATGAGATTAATTTCAGGTGTGCCACATGGTGAGACACCCAAGGAAGCATAATAAAAACATGAAGTACAAGCAGTTTTTACACAGGTACACAAGAGAATAGAGATACTGATGAGGGCTGATGGTACTGTCACAGGGTGCCTGAGATAGACCTAGGGTTCTAAAACATTTATTGGGGTCCTGGGAATTATCCAAGAAGGCTTGCAATTGGGAGTTATGTTTGTTGGGTATAGAGCATGCAGATATGCATTCTATGGTGTCATACTGTGATTGAAAGTGGACTTTGCAGCCCTCTGCTAATCTCTGTATTTTCTACATGGGGTATGGGACCAGTGGGGTGAATCAAGTAGATTGTATTTACCTGTTACATAGGGAGGCGATCATCAGAAGACAGTTATATAAGACTGATACCTAGACTGACCACATGGGGGAACTGAGAAAAGGTAGAAAGCCTGGTTTAAGAAAGTTAAGCCTATATGCATAATGAAGCAATATAAAACTATAGGCATTCACTCTATGCTGCATAAACATTGGTATATAAGCATCTGCTTTGATGTCTGCTTGGGTATATGCCTAGGAGGAGAATTCTTGGCTCGTATGGTAATTCTATGTTTAAATTTTTAAGAAAGTGCCAAACTGTTTTCAAAAATGGCCACACCATTTTACATTTCCACCAACAACACAAAGTGGTCTACTTTTCTACCTCTTCAACAGTACTTGTTATTTTCTATTTTATAAAAAGATAGCCATCTTAATGAGTGTTTATTTTATGAAAAATCATGTGGACAGCTGTAGGAGAAATAGGTTGAAACAGTCAACTTCTTAATTTCAAAATCATGTGAAGCCCAGATTCTTGGGACATATTATAATTTGGCGTTTTGACCTCCTCCTTCATCACACTCTAGTTTTGACTATCTTCGTTGACTAGTGTGCCACCGAGGTACATCAACAAAGGTAACATGTCTCTAAGTCTCTTGTCAATCTGGGATGGCACTGTGTTCTACAGGAAAATTCATTTGTTTCCTTTTAACTTCCCATCACTAAATTGAGTTTTTCAGCAAATAAGTCACCATTTCTGGGATGGAACTTACTGAGTTCTTGAAATAGTTCTTGAAATAACATCTCTCAGTCTCTTCCTTCATTTTGGTGCAACTGAAATTAAGTGTTGGTCTTCTGTTTTATTCTTTTTCTCTTAGTGATCTCATCCATTCTCATAGCTCAATATATTCTCTCATGTCAACACCCAAATTAAATCTCCAGTGCAAATATCTTGCCTCAATTTTAGACTTACGTGTGCATCTGCCTCTCCAAAATATCTCCATGGAGTCTGATAAACATTTTAGACTCAATACATCTAAAACTTAACTACTTAATCCACCCACTACCACCACCACTGTTTAACCTGCTGTATCTATGCCAGTTGGTAGTAATTGCATCCTTCCAGTCCAGATCAAAATCATTAATCATTGTAGACTTCCTTCTCTCTCCTGTATCTCATATTCAATCTCTTAGGGAATCCTGTTAATTCTACCTTTAAAACATATCCAGAACCTAACCACCTCATTGCATTGTTATCACCCTGGTCTGAGTCACCATCATTGAGTATTAATAGTCTTCTAACTAATCTCCCAGTTTTTCATTCTTGGCCTCTTATGCTCTTCTCAATACAGCAGCCAGAAATCTCTCTTAAAATTTAAGGAAGATAGTGTTAATCTTGCTCAATACCCTGCAATAGCTCCTTATTCCATTCAGAATAAAATCTAAAGATCTAAAAGAACTACATGATCTGTTTACCTTTTTCACTGTTCTTGATCGGGACAGGCACACTCCCACTGTTAAACCCTTCCTAGACTGATATCTTGCCTATATTGTTATCTTCCTATATCTATGTAACAACTTCCTCATCTTCTCTATGTCTTTGTTGAAATATTATATAAAATCCTGCATGATACAGCCCTTCTTGGCCTCTTTCTCCTCAAACACCATGACCCTTCGTCTTGCTCATTCTTCTACATTTTGTCCTTCTTGTTCTTCCTTCAACAGATTTGGAACATGCCACCCTGTGGCCTTGATATGGGTTGTTTCTTTTTCTGAAAGCAGACTTAACCTATCCATCTCCATGACTAACTCTCATCTTCTTTAAATTTTTGCTCAAATATCAACTTTATACTTAAAGGAGGTTAAGAAAATCATTATTTTAAAATAAACAAAAAAGTTAATTCAATATTTGTGACATTAATGTGAGAATAAACTACCACAATTGCAAAGAATTCCTAATAGAACCAAATGGAGACAGATTTAGCCATGATGTGGAAGCAGAAATATCACAATTTGGCAGTAGACTGAAAACATCATGAATGATACTGAGATCATCTTCTTAGGAACAAATGAGGAGAAATGCTGGCTTTGGCAATGATAGAGAATTTGACAGTCAGATGTTTTTTTTGAAAGAAATGGTATCTCTGCATCAATAACCAGAATGTTTTAGCTCTCATGAAAAATTTTGAAAAGAGTAAAAATATTCGCTGATTTCTAATTCCCTTGCTATAGTTTGTCAGTTAATGTCTTTGCTCTTGGGCAAAACATGGCAAGTATTCTTTTTGTCTCTTTTTTCAATGGTTATATTTCTCCTTTGCTGATAAAAATACATCTTGAATTTTCCCATATAGGCCCAAGACATAAAAATAATTATACATCTCCAGAACTGTGAGAAATAATATTCTGTTTATTGAATTGTGACAACTGTTTAGTTTATAAGCCTCCCCCAAAATTATATTATTTTGTTACAGCAGCCTGAATGGACTGAGAGAGGGATCCTATAAATATGGTTAATTCAAGTAGACATTCTTGTCCTAATCCAAATCCTACTTTCAAATTAACTTTGATAATATAACATATACCTATAATGTTTGCCTTAAGGAATACATTCTAAAAATCCCATAATATTACAGATAATATATTATTCCATTTATATAGAGTAAAATTGTGTGTGTGTGTGTGTGTGTGTGGGTGTGTGTGTGTGTGTGTGTGAGAGAGAGAGAGAGAGAGAGAGGTGGGGGGGAGAAAAATATAAGTTTTTGAGGTAAATTATAAGAAGGCAAGAGGTTGACAAACAAAATTCAGGATGAAGAAGTAAGGGAAGAGAATGAGATCAAAGAAGGACATGAGGGGAAATTTTACCTAATTGACTCAAATATTCTTAAACTGAGGGGTAGGTAGAAGGCTAGTGTATCACAATGAATTAATATTTCCATTTCTAACTTTTATCTATTAATCAACTAATGAATCAATTGTTTGAAATTCCGAGATTATCTAATTATTAGAGGCCTAGAATGTGAAAAGGATCCAGCAGAGGAAATTGTGAATGTGCTGTCAAGGAAGTAGAAGGACCAATTTAAGTACACATGTGTTTCAAGAAGGAGGGAATGGTAAGTTCCTTCAGGCCTTGCTGATTAATCTTGTCACATGGGCAATAAGAATTTTCACTGAATTTGATAATGTTGAGGTGACCCTGACCAGAGCAGTGTTGTCATGGTGATAAGTGATGGAAGTCTTACTATGATTCCAAGGAACTGGAGGAGATAAAAGAGGGAGACAGCAAGTAGAAACAAATCTTTCCAGAGTTTTTGTAATAAATAGGGCCTGGGAAGGTTTTTTAAGATGAGAAAAATAACATGTTTGCATAGCTATGGAATGACCCCATACAGAAGGAAAATTATGATGGAGGACAGAAATGAATATTTTCTTTAGGGAAGCCCTTAAATAGTCAAAAGCATGTGAGACCCAGTGAATAGGAAGTGAATTATATCAGAACAGTTTGTTTATTGTAAAAGGAATGAAAGATCTACCGAGACACTTCCATAAACAAAAGATGAAAACCTGGGATGAGGCAAAAGTTAGAACTTGGGATGTCTCAAAAAATTACAATTTGGGGCTATTTCTTTTATTTTTTGTTTTTTTTAGGGTTTTACATTAGAGTCAGGTGGTATTTCAGTGTAGTTGAGGTTTGGAGCACTTATAAGCAAACTACAACATTCTAATAATTGGCAGTGATTTCCCAGACTTTATGTTAATGATTCTATGCTGTAAATTATATTTTCCTCCTATTTCTCCCTAAACTATTATAACCTGAATAGAAGAATGACTATCTGTAGTAGAAGAGTAACTCTATATGATGGAACTGTTCATCAAGTCTTATTCAGTTCCTATCCAGGCATGTTTGGATCCATGTCCTCTTCAGAAGCAATCACTGTTACAGTCATTTAGTTATGTAGGCTATTGTAAAACTACAATAAAGCAAATTGAACCTTGACATTATTGAATTATTCTGATTTATGTGAATAGTCAGAGCAGATATTGAGGACTGAAATTCAATTTATCTGTGACATGAATTCGGATATAATTTTAACTAAAAATTTTAATCTGAGGAGACAGGAAGATGGTTGAATAGAGGTGTTGCTTCCCTGTTGTCTCCATTGTGGGAAACCAAGAAAAACAAACAGGCAGCTTTTCCACAAGGTAGGTAAATTAACAAAAATTAGGGGGTACTTACTGGAATTTAATACTGGATACTCAAAACAGACAGGGGAGGCAGGTGATTGAATACAATACAAAAAAATAAGGAGGAAATCCCCAGTGTGACAGCCATGGTAGAGGCTGGGTGTACGAGCTAGAACATTCCCTCCATGAACACAGTAAAGCATAAAGGGAATTAAAGGAACCCCCATCCTTGGGAGGACTGAGGCATGTCAGGGTATAGAGATCAGAATCACTGTCAACTGAAACAGTTAGGTGCACTGCACAATATTCTTGTATGGGAAAGAAGCCTCCATCTCTCCCTGCATGCAGAAGACAATGAAAGAAACAATTTTGCAGCCATAGTGCTGAGTCCAGCACCTTGAGAAGTCAATTTCTGGAAGACTCAAGTCTGGCTCAAAAAACAAGCTGGACAGATCCACATTTCATGATAGAGAATGTACTTAAGTAACCAGAATAAAATCAATATGGAGAGAAGTTTACACAGGGGAATACTGTGTAATTACAGGAAACCCACATGGCTTCCCCCATCACCCTCCAATTCACTTCTTGCAGGACTGGCTGGAAGAGAGGTGCCAGCCTGGGAATTCAAATGGGCAGGGGTAGGAGAGATTGAGTTTGGAAACTGAATCAGAGACCAGGAATCATGGGGTTAACAGGTGGCTTAGTAGGCTAAGAAGTGGCTCCTACACCACACAAGTAAAATACAAAGACATTCCTGGGGTGCAGTCTTCCAGCATGGACCAGATATTGCTAGGCCCCAGAGGAGCCCTGATTTAAAAATCTTCAGACCAAATGGAATTTAGCAAAGAGACTGAAGTATACCTAAACCTAAACTCCATCTCCAGGAGTTTTGCCTTCAGGATCAACCCTCTCACCCTAGTAACTCCACACAGAGGGTAGAGCAAGCCTCATATTCCAGAAAACCCCACTAGCTGCTGAGAATCTTTTCAGCTCTAGTGGAAACAATTGTTCGACTTTTGTTCAAGATCTTTTTTCTTTCTTTTTTTCTCTCACATTTCTATCATTTTTGAAACCAATTATTTTTTCATGTATCAATTTATTGAGGACTAGGATGTATGACTAGTATATTTCAGTTTTGTCTTGTATTTTTACTTTTTCCTATTTTAATTTTTTTAAAAATTTTTACTTTGTATATCTATTTTTTCTCACACTTATATTTCCTTCAATTTTCTTTCTCTCTTTTCTCCAGCTAAAAATCAACTTCTATTATTCCCTCTTTCTTTTTTATTTTTTTATTTTTTAAATTTTATTGGTTATTCAAAACATTACAAAACTCTTGACATACTTCATACATTCGATTCAAGTGGGTTATGAACTCCCATTACAAATTGCAAAATCACATCAAGTACACAGCCACATTTTTAGATAATGCCATATTAGTAACTGTTGTATTCTGCTACCTTTCCTATCCTCTACTATCCCCCCTCCCCTCCCCTCCCATCTTCTCTCTCTACCCCATCTGTTGTAATTTAATTCTTTCTCTTGTTTTTTTTACCCTTCCCCCTCAAATTCTCTTACATGTAATTTTGTATATCAATGAGGGTCTCCTTCCATTTCCATGAAATTTCCCTTTTCTCTCCCTTTCCCTCCCACCTCATGTCTCTGTTTAAAGTTGATCTTTTCCCCCTGCTCTTCCTCCCTGCTCTGTTCTTAGTTGTTCTCATTATATCAAAGAAGACATTTGGAATTTGTTTTTTAGGGATTGGCTAGCTTCACTTAGCATGATCTGCTCTAATGCCATCCATTTCCCTGCAAATGCCACGATTTTGTCATTTTTTAGTGTTGCGTAGTACTCCATTGTGTATAAATGCCACATTTTTTTAATCATTCATCTATTAAAGGGCATCTGGGTTGGTTCTACAGTCTAGCTATTGTGAATTGTGCTGCTATGAACATCGATGTGGCAGTATCTCTGTAGTACGGTCTTTTAAGGTCTTCAGGGAATAGTCCAAGAAGGGCAATAGCTAGGTCAAATGGTGGTCCCATTCCCACCTTTCCCAGGAATCTCTATATTGCTTTCCAAATTGGCCACACCAATTTGCAGTCCCACCAACAGTGTACAAGAGTACCCTTTTCCCCACATCCTCGCCAGCACTTGTTGTTATTTGCCTTCACAATGGCTGCTAATCTTACTGAAGTGAGATGGTATCTTAGGGTTGTTTTGATTTGCATTTCTCTGACTGCTAGAGATGGTGAGCATTTTTTCATGTATTTGTTGATTGATTGTATGTCCTCCTCTGAGAAGTGTCTGTTCAGGTCTTTGGCCCATTTGTTGATTGGGTTATTTGTTATCTTATTGTCTAATTTTTTGAGTTCTTTGTATACTCTGGATATTAGGGCTCTATCTGAAGTGTGAGGAGTAAAAATTTGTTCCCAGGATGTAGGCTCCCTATTTACCTCTCTTATTTTTTCTCTTGCTGAGAAAAAACTTTCAGTTTGAGTAAGTCCCATTTGTTGATTCTAGTTATTAACTCTTGTGCTATGGGTGTCCTATTAAGGAATTTGGAGCCCGATCCCACAATATGTAGATCAGGGCCAACTTATTCTTCTATCTGACGCAGAGTCTCTGATTTGATATCAAGCTCCTAGATCCATTTTGAGTTAACATTTGTGCATGGCGAGAGAAAGGAATTCAGTTTCATTTTGTTGCATATGGATTTCCAGTTTTTCCAGCACCATTTGTTGAAGATGCTATCCTTCCTCCATTTAATGCTTTTAGCCCCTTTATCAAATATAAGGAAGTTGTAATTTTGTGGATTGGTCTCTGTGTCCTCTATTCTGTACCATTGGTCCACCCACCTGTTTTGGTACCAGTACCATGCTGTTTTTGTTAGTATTGCTCTGTACTACAGTTTGAGATCTGGTATCGCTATACCTCCTGATTCACACTTCCTGCTTAGAATTGCTTTTGCTATTCTGGGTATTTTGTTTTTCCATATGAATTTCATGATTGCTTTATCTATTTCTACAAGAAATGCCATTGGGATTTTGATTGGCATTGCATTAAACCTATAGAGAACTTTGGGTAATATCGCCATTTTGATGATGTTAGTTCTTCCTATCCATGAACAGGGTATATTTTTCCATCTTCTAAGGTCTTCTTCTATTTCTCTCTTTAGGGTTCTGTAGTTTTTATTGTATAAATCTTTCACCTCTTTTGTTAGGTTGATTCCCAAGTATTTTTTTTGAGGATATTGTGAATGTGGTGGTTGTCTTCATTTCCATTTCAGATGATTTGTTGCTGATATACAGGAATGCCTTTGATTTATGCGTGTTGATTTTATATCCTGCCACTTTTCTAAATTCACTTATTAGCTCTAGTAGTTTCTTTCTAGACCCTTTTGGGTCTGTTAGATATATTTTCATATCACCCACAAATAGTGATAATTTAAGTTCTTCTTTTCCTATTTTTATGCCTTTAATTTCTTTTGTCTGTCTAATTGCTCTGGCCAGTGTTTAGAAGTGGTGATAGAGGGCATCCCTGTCTTGTTCCAGATTTTAGAAGGAATGCCTTCAGTTTTTCTCCATTCAGAATGATGCTAACCTGAGGCTTAGCATATATAGCTTTTACAATGTTGAGGTAAGTTCCTGTTATCCCTAGTTTTTATAGTGTTTTGAACATAAAGGGATGCTGAACTTTGTCGAATGCTTTTTCTGCATCTATCGAGATGATCATGTGGTTCTTATGGTTAAGTCTATTGATGTAGTGAATAACATTTATTGATTTCCATATATTGAACCATCCTTGCATCCTGGGGATGAATCCTACTTTGATCATGGTGCACAATGTTTTTGATATGCTTTTGTATTTGATCCGCCAGGATTTTATTGAGGATTTTTGCATCTAAGTTCATTAGAGATATTGGTCTGTAGGTTTCTTTCTTTGAAGTGTCTTTGTCTGGGTTCGGGATCAGGGTGATGTTGGCCTCATATAATGAATTTGGAAGAGCTCCTTCTTTTTCTATTTCTTGAAATAACTTGAAAAGCATTGGTATTAATTCTTCTTTGAAGGTTTTGTAAAACTCTGCTGTATATCCATCTGGTCCAGGGCTTTTCTTGGTTGGTAGTCTTTTGATGGATTCTTCTATTTCCTCCTTTGTTATTGGTCTGTTTAAATTGTGTGTGTCTTCCTGACTCAATCTGGGCAAATCATATGACTTAAGAAATTTTTTGGCTGCAAATTCTTTTAACTTTTTTTTATCATGAAATATTTTAATTGTCAAATCTGAAGCTTAATTTTGCTGGATACAGTATTCTTGGTTGGAATCCATTATTTTTTAGCATTTGAAATACATTGTTCCAGGATCTTCTCGCTTTCAACGTCTGTGATAAAAAAAAAATCAGCTCTTAACCTAATTGGTTTACCCCTGAATGTAATCTGCCTCCTTTCTCTCGTAGCTTTTATTATTCGCTCCTTTTTCTGTATGTTGGATATCTTCATAATTATGTGTCTTGGAGTTGGTCTATTAAGGTTTTGAATGTTTGGAGTCCTGTAGGCTTCCAGGATTTGGCAATCCATTCCATCTTTCATATCTGGGAATTTTTCTAGGATTATTTCATTCAATAGATTGTTCATTCCTTTGGTTTGAACCTCTATGCATTCTTCTATCCCAATGACTCTCAGGTTTGGTTTTTTTATGATATCCCATATCTCTTGGATAGATTGCTCATGTATTTTAAGCATCCTTTCTGTGTTGACTATATTCTTTTCAAGTTGATAAACTTTGTCTTCTTTATCTGATGTTCTGGCTTCTACTTGATCTAGTCTATTTGTAATATTCTTGTTTTTGTTTTTAATTTGGTTTATGGTTTCCTGTATTTCTAGGATTACTGTTTGATTTTTTTTAAAATCTCTATTTCCTTGTAGAGCTTATTCTTTGCCATTTGAATTTGCTTATTTAATTCTTTTTCAAAATATGCTTTCATTGTTTGAACTTGCTGTCTAAAGTCTTCTCTAAGATTCCATTCCATCTGAGTTAGGTATGCCTTGAGTTCTTTCTCTGTCCATTTTTCTGATGCCTCTAGGTTCTCCTGTGAATTTAAGTTGTCCTGCATTGTTTGTAATCGTTTTTCCCTTGTTTTTTCATAGTGCTCAAGTTACTTTCCAACTATGTTTGACTGCTGTATTTCTGTTTTCTCCTTTGAATTTGTTTTGGTTTTTATAGTTCCACTATCTCTCCTTTGTGTTAGGAGACAATGTTTAGAGATGTTGGATTTAATTGTGATTTAAACTAATAAATTCATTAGTTTCATTAAAGGCCTTCAGATTTTGATGGCATATAGAGAATTGAGGTTTGGACTTAGGATTTTATGTTAAAGTCGGGTGATTTGATGGTATGGAGGTTAGTATATGTTAGTTTCTTTGGGGAGTTGCTCAAATGCAGGCAGATATTAACAAGAGAATAGACAGGAGTACTTGGGGGTAGTTAAGGGCTTAGGCGGACTATAGACCTATTCATAGTATTCATCTATTTGCATTTAGTATGTAATCTGGGTGTTCATGCTTAAGAGGAAAGATGGGGAAAAGGTAAGGATGCAAACCAAGAAAGAGAGAGGGAGAGAAGAAAGAAAGCGAAAAGAATAGAAAAGAAATGATAAAATAATAATAATAATAAAATGCAGTAAAATAAAAATTACAATTGAAAAAAAATTACAATTAAAAAAATAATTAACAAAAACATTTAAAATTAAAAAATTAAAGAATTAAAAAAATGAGAACAGAGAAAAAAAATAAAGGGCACTGTTAGGCTTCTATTTTCTTCACTTCCAGTAGGTTGTGCTGTGCCTTCCGGGCCAAGATTTTGCCCTCTGGCTGTAGGATATAGTCCCTGTGAGGCTGCTCCCTCCTCCCACCCCTGGTGTCTCTCAAAAACCTGTTAGCTTAGGTTTATTCCTGGCCTCTTGTCCCCTGGCTTCTCCTCTAGCCAGTCCTTCCCCAGTGTGATACCTCTTGGTAGTTCAAACTGTACTCTGGGCCTGCATTTGCTGGGTGTGGAGGGTGGCTATTGGGAACAGGTACCTTATTGTTTTGATTTTTTCCGCTTGCTCCTCCCCCAGAGCTGGCAAGACAGGTTTTGTTTTCGCTGCTGATGGGAGGGGGATTTGGAGTTGGAGGTCAGGTGCCTTTACTTTTCCCCATGTCTCTATGCAGGCTCGTTCTGATAATCCCTTCCCCAGAAAGCCGGGGAGACATTTTATGCGAATTCCCTGCTGTATGGGAGATGGGCTGAATAACACACACCTGTTTTATTGTTGCAATCTGTTGGAAACTGGCGATGGTGACGTCAGCTCTCCAAGATGGTGGCAGCTGGCTTCCTTGGTGGACTGTCTGGTGTGGGGGACAGGACTGGACTGCTTCCTTCCCCGTCTCAAACCCTGAACTCAGCCCAGAGCTCAATGAGGGCACAGCCGGCAGGACTCCACAGAATCCGCAGCGTGGTTTCTCTCTGCTTGCTGGCTGCTTCTTGGCGTGCCCCGCCGTCTGTCTATTATTCCCTCTTTCACTCTTCCTTTTTGACTTCTGTTTTCTCTCCTCCTTCCTCATAAACATCAAATCCAATACCACTTCTGTTCTTTGTCCATCATTTGATATTACAAACTCTTTTTCAAACTTATTGTTTTTATTGTAGATAATAACTGAACATATTATTTTTGTTTATTGCAACAAATCTAAGGACTCCTCAGTGGGAGCTATTGGTTTAAAGTTATATATTGTTTGCATTGGTTGTTGTTATTACTTGTCTTCCCCTTAATGGCCAGGTACTGGAAACATCCAGGGACACAATAAGTCTACATGGTAGAAACTGTACTGCCTTGGATTCACATGGCTAGATGGGTAGAAACACAACATGAATAAGCAAGGGAACAAATCACCCCAAACAAACCAAGATTCTCCAATAATCAAATCCATTGATATCACAGTGGAAGACATGTCAGAGAAGGAGTTTACAATGAAACATAGTAAAACTGATCTATGACATAAAGGATGATGTAAGGATTGAGATCAGAGAAAATTCAGGAGGTGAAAGAGCACTTCAATAAAGAGAGATTCAGAAGAGAAATCAAGCAGAAATTCTTGAAATGAAGGAATCAATAAACCAAATTAAAAAATCCAATGGAAAACATGACCAATAGTCTAGACTGCTTGGAAGACAGAGTTTCAGTCAATGATGACAAAATATGTAATCTTGAAAGTAAAGTTTACCATGGAAAGAATATATTAAGAGACCATGAATAGAACTTCCAAGAAATAATCTTCTCCATGAAAAGATCAAATTTAAGATTTATCAGGATGGATGAAGGCACAGAGATACAAATGAAAAAATGCATAGTTTATTCAGAGAAATAATATCAGAAAAATTTCCATTTCATTCTAAAGAATGAAATGGAAAATTAAATGCAGGGGGCCAACAGGACCCCAAATATTCAAAATTATAACATATTCACATCAAGAAAAATACTTAAAATAAAGAATAAGCATAGAATATTAAAGGCTGCCAGAAAAAAAAAGTGAGATTATAGTAGAGGGAAACCAATTCAGATCTCAACTGATTTCTCAACATGGACTCTCAAAACAGGGAGGACTTGGAATAATATACACCAAGTTCTGAAAAACAAAATGGATGCAAACCAAGAATACTATACCCATCAAAATTAAGCTTCATATTTAAAGGTGAAATAAAACCTTCCATGATAAAGTTAAGAAAATTCACAACTAGAAAGCCTGTACTACAGAACATTCTTAGCAAAACATTCTATGAAGATGAAATAAAAATAAAAATGAAAACCAGAAAATGGATGAAATACAATAGATGAATATTCAGTCAAAGGAGGAAATAATTCAACTTAAAAATAAACCAAAAAGACTGGGAATAAAAATTAGACCTCTGTAATAATTTTGAACATAAATGGCCTAAATCAATCAAAAGACACAGACTGGCAAGTTGGATTCAAAAACAAGACCCAACAGTATGCTGTCTCCATGAGACTCACCTCAAAGGCAAAAACATTCACAGATTGAAGGTGAAAGGATGGGAAAAAACATTGTTCACATGGATCTCAAAACAAGCAGGGTTTTCTATCTTCATATCAGATAAAGTAGACTTCAAGCCAATGTTAATCATAAGGGTCAACAAAGGGCATTTCATTTTGGCTTAAAGGAATTATATATCAACAAGACATAACAACTGTAAATATTAGTGCCCCAAACAATGTAGCACCTATGTGCATCAAATAAACTTCTCAAGTTCAAGAATCAAATAGATCACAACACAATAATAATGGGTGGCTTTAACACACCTCTTTCACCACTGGATAGATACCCCAAACAAAAACTAAACAAAGAAACTATAGAACTAGATAACACAATCAATACTTTAGATTTAACAGGCATAAATGGAATATTTTTGTTTATCAAAGATTCAATACACTTTCTTCTCAGCAGCACATGGATCCTTCTCTAAATTAGACCATATCTTATGCCACAAAGCAAATCTTAGCAAATACCAAAAATAGGTATAATACCTTGCTTTCTATTAGATTATAATGGAGTTAAATTAGAAATCAATGATAAAATAAAAAATAGAAGCTACTCTTAATACCTGGAGACTAAATAATATGCTATTAAGTGATGAATGGATAGCAAAAGAAATCAGGGTTGAAATAAAAAATACTTAAAAGTTAATGAGAATAGTGACACAACATATCAAAATTTCTGGGACAACTATGAAGGTAGTGCTAAGATAAAAGTTTATTGCATTTAAATCATTCATTAAAAGAATAGAAAAACAATGAATAAATGACCTAATATTATATCTCAAAGCCCTAGAAAAAGAACAAATCAACACCAAAAGCAGTAGAAGACAGGAAATAATTAAAATCAGAGCTGGAATCAATGAAATTTAAATAAAAGAAACAATTCAAAAAATTGACAAAAGAGAATGTTGATTCTTTGAAAAAATAAATAAAATAGATAAACTCTTAGCCAAGCTAATGAAGAGAAAGAGACACTACACAAATGACTAAAATCCATGATAAAAAAATGAAATATCTTGATACACACTACTGAAGTACATATGATAATCAGAAACTATTTTGAAAATTTATACTCCAATAAAATAGAAAATCTTGATGACATCAACAAAATTTTAGAGACATATGACCTACCCATATGGGATCAGGAGGACATACACAATTTAAACAGGCGAAATTGAATGAAATGAAATTGAAGAAACCATCAGTAGCCTACCAACTAAGAAAAACTTAGGAACAAATGGATTCTCAGCCATGTTGTACAATACCTTCAAACAATATTTAACACCAATACTCCTCAAATTATTACATGAAACAGAAAAGGAGGGAACACTTCCAAACTCATTATATGAAGCCAGTATCATCTGATACCAAAACCAGATAAACACACATCAAGAAAAGAAAACTCCAGACCAATATCCTAGATGAACATAGATGCAAAAATTCTCAATAAAATTCTGGCAAATTGCATCAAAAACATATTAAAAATGTAGTGCACCATGAACAAGTGGAGTTCATACCAGGGATGCAAGATTGGTTTAACATACAGAAATCAATAAACATAATTCATCATATCAGAAGATCTAAGAAATAGAATCCTATGATTATACGAATAGATGCAGAAAAAGCACTTGACAAAATACAATACCTCTTTATGTTCATAACACTAAAAAAACTAGGGATAGTAGGAACATACCTCAACATTGTAAAAGCTATATATGGTAAACCCAAGGCCAACATTATTCTAAATGGAGAAAAAATGAAAACTTTCTTTCTAAAAACTGGAACGAGACAAGGATACCCTCTTTTACCATTTCTATTCAACATAATCCTGGAAACAGTATCCAGGGCAATTAGAAGAAAGAAATTAAATAGATATAAATAGTAAATATATATAGGAAATAGCTCAAACTATCCCTATTTTCTTTCAATATATAATCATATTGAAAAACCAAACAAAAAAACACTACACCAGAATACTTCTAGAACTCATAAATATATTCAGAAAAATATCAGAATATAAAATTAACACCCATAACTTAATGCATTCCTATACATCAATGATGAATCAACTGAAAGAGAAATTAGGAAAACTATCCCATGTACAATAGCACCCCCCTCCCCAAATAAAATATTTGGGAATCAATATAACAAAAGAGATTGAAAAACCTTTTACAATGAAAACTTCAGAAAAAAACTACTAAAAAAAGAAACTGAAAAAGACCTTGGAATATGGAAAGATCTCCCATGTTCTTGGATAGGCAGAATTAATATTGTCAAAATGGCCTTACTACCAAAAGCACTATATAGATTTAATGCAATTCCTATTAAGGCTCTAATTATGTTCTTTATAGAAATTGAAAAAGCAGTCATAAAATTCATTTAAAAATATAAGAGGACCAGAATACCCAAAGCCATCCTCGTGGAGAAGAGTGAAGCAACAGGCATCACAATACCAGACCTTAAATTATACTGTAGACCTAAAGTAACAAAAATAGCATGTATTGGCACCAAAGCAGACATGAAGATCAATGGTTCAGACTATAAGACACAGAGACAAACTCACATAAATACAGTTATTTCATATTAGACAAAGGTGCCATAAACTTACATTGGGGTACAAAGATAGCTTCTTCAACAAATGGTACCAGGATAACTGTAAATCCATATATAGAAAAATGAAATTAGACCCCTATCTCTCATATTGCACAAAACTCAAAGTGGATCAAGGACCCAGGCATTAGACCAGAGTCCCTACACCTACTAGAAAAAAAGTAGGCCCAAATCTCCATCATGTCAGCTTAGAAACCAAATTCCTCAACAGTACTCCTAAAGTATAAGAAGTAAAACACGAATCAATAAATGAGATGGTGTCAAACTAAAAAAGCTTTTTCACAGTAAAGGAGACAATCAAGAATGTGAAGAGAGAGCCTACAAAATGGGAGAAAATCTTTGCCACCTGCACCTCAGAGCATTAATCTCTAGGATATATAAATAACTAACAAAACTTAACACTCCCCACATAACACATCCCCCAAAAGCAAATAATCTAATCATTAAATGGACAATGGAACAGAACAGACACTTCACAGAAGAAGAAATATGAATGGTCAATAAAAATATGAAAAAATGTTCAACATTCCTAGCAATTAGATAAATGCAAATTAAAACTACATTGAGATTCCATCTTACTCCAATCAGAATGGCAATTACCAGGAATACAAGAAACAATAAGTGTTGGTGAGGATGTGGGGAAAAAGGTACATTGCTGATGAGACTGCAAATTGGAGCAACCCCTCTGGAAGTCAGTATGGAGATTCATCAGAAAACTTGGAATGGAACCACCATTTGACCCAGTTATCTCACTCCTTGGTATATATCCAAAGGACTTGAAATCAGCATTATAAAGACATGCAGCCACATCAATGTTATAGCAGCTCAATTCACAATAACTAAGATATGGAACTAACCTAGGTGCCCTTCAACAGAAGAATGGATAAAGAAAATGAACATAGCTGGACAGGGGGGCACACGCCTGTAATCCTCACCTCCTTGGGAGGCTGAGGCAGGAAGATTATGAGTTCAAAGCCAGCCTCAGCAATGGAGATACGGTACTGAGCAACTCAGTGAGACTCTGTCTCTAAATAAAATATAAAAATAAAGAAAATATAGATATATACAATGGAATATTACTCAGCCATAAAGAAGAATGAAATTATGGCATTTGCCAGTAAATGGATGGAGCTGGAGAATATCATGCTAAGTGAAACAAGCCAGTCCCAAAAAAAAACCAAAGGCCGAATGTTTGTGCTGATATATGGATGCTAATTCACAATAAGGGACGGGAGTAAGGAAGAGTAGAAGTTCATTGGATTAGACAAAGGGAAATGGAGGGAAGGGAAAGGAATGCAGATAGGAGTAGGAAAGTAGAATGAATGAGACATTACTATCCTATGTGCATATATGATTACACAACCAATGTAATTCTACATTGTGTACAACCAGAACAATGAGAAGCTATATTTCATATATGTATAATATGTCAAAATATATTCTACTATTATGTATAACTAATAAGGACAAATAAATATTTAACTTGTGGAAATGGATTAAATAATATCCCAGTCTCTGTGGTTGGTCTTGATATTACTGAGCAGTACTAGATATTTTTTTTCCTTTGGTTGGCCTTTTGCTTTCTTATTTCACTTTCTTTTTCCAGTTGTTTAAATAGAACGTTTAAGGTAAAAGTTGAACACCAAAAGTTGGCAAGGCATCCCATTATTAAGTAATGTTTAAATGGCTTTTTTTCCCCACTCTGTAAACCTTGGTTTTGAGGAAGGGCATTTATCTTTAGGTGTCTTCTCATTTCTTCCTTAAGGAAGATAGATTTTATTTCTTCCTCTTTCTATTTGAGAGAAATGAATCTATGATTCAGTTCTAGAAAAACTCTAATGGTGCCTTTGTAAAAACATTGAAAAATTAAGTCTTGCATTCAATGGGCTGAACTTCATGGAGGAGAAGGGAGAAAAAAGTGAAGGAGGGAAGAGGTGATCTCCCTGTCAACACTGTTAAAAATTTAGAGAGAAAGTATTTCAGAAAAACTAAGTAGTATAGTTATGTTTCTCTGCTACAGTGTTAACTGTCTTCTGCTGGATTTTATCTTATGTTTCTCTTATCATTACAAGCAACAACAGAGAAGAATTAGCTTTATGATAATTATGGCTGACATTTATTGGGTTTCCATCTAGTAATAACACATTATATATCCTAATTTCATAGTAGGTGTTATTGTCTGTATATCTTGCATCCTCCCAATGTGTATCATTAAGAATTCAATGTTTTTCCAGTTACCTCTAAGTAAGGAATATGTGTCAACAATGCAGAGCATTGATATGATAAACAGGTTGTTGTCTCATGATGTAAAAGGCTCAGACAGAATCAAATGACTAAATACAGGCTATTAAAACTAGAATTGTTACTTAGAAATTTATAGAAATGTATGAGTAAAATGTACTCAAGCCATTGTTTTCTGAGAAGTTTAAGATACTACTAGTGAACAAAATCTGTTATTTACTTAACTGAGCAATCTTGTGTTTAATAGTATAGAGGTTACAAGTGTAGATTGTAAAGATTGATTATAACTGACGTTTATTAGCTTAGGTTAGTAATCAAACCTCCATTTCCTTGTCCATAAATTGGGAATAATAAAACATTATAGGCAATTAAATGATTTTATGTATTTAAAATGCTTAAAATACTGCCTGACACATTTTACAGGTTGTATAAGTGTTAATAAAGTAGCATATCTTAAAGTGGCAGTTCTTCACCCCTAGAAAGCATCAGAATCACCCAGGAGTTTTAGAACCCAGATTTTTCTGAGAATTAGCCCTGAATTTCTGATTCATTAGGTCTGGGACAGATTAGAGAATTTGCTTTCCTTTGAAGTTCCAAAGAGATACTGATGTACATGGTCCATAGTTCTGCAACCACTTTGAAAACCTTTGGCCAAGAGCAACACTTTTCTTATTTTATGTGTAGAGAAGGAACAGTTGTTTGTTTTATTTGTTTAATTAATTTATTTCTATGTATCATAGGTCTGGGATCGTTATACTATAAATTAAATTACCAGGATAGTATATTGAAAAAAATAAATAAATGGGAATTTTCCATTCATACCTTAGAAAAGGGAAAAAACTCAGAGCAAATGAAGTGAATATGAGCAAAAAGGCTTCATCTTTAGGCTATTCCTTTCTGATACTTAGCAATCTTTTCTCTTTACCCTTTTTTAAAAATAGGGATAAAGATTGAACATATCCATACCTTCCTGGGATTAAAATGTAAATATCTTTAGATGTTATTATTATACCTATCACAGCAATCATCAAAAAATCGAATTAAGCATATGGTTTAGCTGATTCCCAGTTTAACTAGAGCCACCATAAAGCTCTAGGACATTCTAATAGCCAAAGATAGATTTTCAATATAATCTTCCTACAAGATAAAAACAAATAACTCCTGTTTTATAGCACCTATTTTTTATACTTGTTCTTTTTAGTTACTCATGACCATATACTTTGACGTATTTATACAAACATGGAGTACATCTTATTCTAATTAGGATTCTTGTCTTGTGGTTGTACATGATGTGGAGATTCACTGTATTTATATATATATATATATATATATATATATATATATATATATATATACATAGGAAAGTTAAGTCAGATTCATCTCATTGTTTTTCCTATTCCTGTTCCCTAGCCCTTCCTTTGATTCTCCCTTATCAAATCTACTAAACTGCTTTCTATTCTTCCATTTCCTGTCTTGTTATGTGTTAGCACACATTTATTAGAACATTTGTCTTTGATTTTAGGGATTGGTTCAATAGCTTAGTTATTGTGAATTGAGATGTTATAAACATTAATGTGGCTGTGTCACTGGAATATGCAGTTTTTAAGTCTTTTGGGTATATTTGAAACTATGAAACCAACCTAGGTGTCCTTCAAATGGTGATTCTATTCCAAGTTTTCTGAGGAATCTTCATACTTTCCATAGTGGTCGCACCAAAATGCAGTCCCACCAGCAATGTATGAATGTTTCTTTTCACCACATTCTCACCAACATTATTGTTACTTGTGTTCTTGATAATTTCAGTTATGACAGGAGTGAGATGAAATCTCAGTGTAATTTTAGTTTGCATTTATTTAATTTCTAGAGATGTTGAACATTTTTTCATATTTTTATTGACCATTTGTATTTCTTCTTTTGTGAAGTTTCTGTTCAGTTCTGTTTTCCATTTATTAATTGGGTTATTTGGCTTTTTTTGATGTGTGTGTGTGTGTGTGTGTGTGTGTGTGTTTTAGTTCTTTATATATCCTAGAGATTAATGCTCTATCTGAGGAGCAGGTGGAAAAAATTTTCTCCCATTTTGTAGGCTCTCTTTTTATGTTTTTGATTGTTTCATTTGCTGTGAAGAAGCTTTTTAGTTTGATTATAGTACCTATTTTATGAATCTTCAGAGTCTTGTGATTTTGATTGTATGTGATGTGAAGATTCACTGTAGTATATTTATATATGCTTCAGAGAAATTCTGTCTCTTATATAGGGATTATTTTTCCCTAATTATTTGCCAATATCATGTAAAAATTAGGAAAAGTTATATAAAAAAGACCACTTTCTTCATTGGCTATAAATACCTGGCTCTCAATCCCTTGATGCCAATCATCTGTTAGAATAGCATAGTGACTCTCCCAATGAGGAATGTGCCTATGTATTTCTATGTAATTTTTCATATGTCTACCTGACCCAGTTTATTCATAGAAACTACTTCCTGGCCTTTCAGTACATGGTTTGATTTTCTGGCTCTGATATTGAAAGTTTTGACAAGGAAAAGGAAAGCTTCCTTCTTCTTATGCCTAGTTATAACCTCGATTCAAAAGAATAAAGTTGCCTTTAAATTAAGGAAGTCTCTTGTATGGTCCAGTGTAAAATAAATAAATTAATGAACTAATCTAAACATTTTTTAAAAACGAATTAAAGAGGAAGTGCATCATTGTGATTATTTAAAACCTTAAATATTAGAAATAAAAAATAATTATTAAATGGCAGTTTAGGATTAGATTACAGTTAGGACTGTTTGCTTGTACCAAGAATGGAAGCCAAAATTCTTTTCTTTTCATAAAAAGAAGTCTAGACATGTAGACCAGTGGTACAGAATAGAAGACACAGAGACCAAACCACATGAATACAGTTATCTCATACTAGACAAAGGCGCCAAAAACATACGTTGGAGAAAGTATAGCTTCTTCAACAAATGATACTGGAAAAACTGGAAATCCATATATAGCAAAATGAAATTAAACCTCTGTCTCTCACTATGCACAAAACTCAACTCAAAGTAGATCAAAGTCCTAGGAATTAGATCAGAGACCCTGTGCCTCATAGAAGAAAAAGTAGGTCCATATCTTCATCATGTCAGATTAGGCCCCTACTTTCATAACAAGACTCCTAAAGCACAAGAAATAAAGTTAAGAGTCAATAAATAAGATGGATTCAAACTGAAGAGCTTCTTCTCAGCAAAGGAAACAATCACTGAGGTGAAGAGAGAACCTACGCGGTCTGAAAGCAAATTTTTACCACACACATATCAGATAGAGCACTAATCTTCAGAATATATAAAGAACTCAAAAGACTTAACATCAAAAACAACAACAACAAACAAACCAATCAATAAGTGGTCTAAGGAACTGAACAGACACTTCTCAGAAGAAGATATATGAGCGATCAGCAAACATATAAAAAGAGTGTTCAACATTGTTAGTAATTAGAGAAATGCAAATGAAAACTACTCTAAGATTTCATCTCACCCCAGTCAAGAATACAAGCAATAATAAGTGTGGAAGAAGATGTGGGGGAAAAGGAACACTCATACATTGCTGGTGGGACTCCAAATTGGTGCAATCACTTTGGAAAGCAATGTGAGATTCCTCAGAAAACTTGGAATGGAACCACTATTTTACCCAGCTATCCCACTCTTCAGTCTCTAACCAAAGGACTTAAAATCAGTATACTATAGTGACATAGCTAACCATTGTTTATAGAAACTGAACTCACAATAGCTAAACTGTGCAACCAACCTAGATGTCCATCAATAAATGAATGGATTAAGAAACTGTGGTATATATATACAATGGAATACTTCTCAGCATTAAAAGAGAATAAAATAATGGCATTTGCAGGTAAATGGATTGAGTTGGAGAATATTGTATTAAGCAAAGTAAGCCAATCCCAAAAAACTAAAGGCCAAATATTTTCACTGATTAGTGGATGTTGATATGTGATGGGGTAGGGGGCATGGGAAGAATGGAGGAACTTTGGAATGGGCAAAGGGAATGGTGGGGAGGGGTTATGGTGGTAGGAAAGATGGTGGAATAAGGTGGACATCATTGCCCTAGGTATATGTATGATTGTACAAATGGTGTATCTCTACACTGTGTACTACCAGAGAACTGAAATGTTGTGCTCCATTTGTGTAAGATGAATTGAAATGCACTCAGCTGTCATGTACAACTAAGTAGAACAAGTAAAAATAATAATAATTTTTAAAAGAATAATAGAAAAAATAAAGGAAGTCTGGAAGTGGATTGCCTACTTCACAGTGACAAAAATGTCGAATGACTTCCATTCCCTTTAACCCTCCAACCATCACCCATTTTCCAAGGAAGAGGCAGGAAGAAGGGTCAAAGGTGGAGTGAATACTATACTTCTCTTCCATTTAACTTCATTAGCATTTAATCACAAGGTCACTCCTAGCTTCAAGAGCTACCCAGAAATATCTAGGGATATACACCCACCTGAAAAACTGGGATTCTTTTCATAACAGAGGTGGGAATTATGCATATTATGAGATAACTATCTGCCATACATGTGTTTTTAATTTTTTTTCTAATCTTTGTATTTCATGTATTTCTATAATACATATGTGTTATCTTTATAAAAAGGAAAAAAAGATAAAGAAGTTCTATCTCTTCCTCTACTTGGCCATTACTTTTGGGGAGGAAAAAAAACTAAGGTTGCTGAGGTACTGATTATGTAACTCATATTACAGACTTTGTTTCATGAAAAACTGCCTATCATTATTAATTGTATTCTTTATATAGTTCTCCTTTCTTGTTTCTTTCAGTTGCTTGGAAAGAAAGTAATTATGCAATAGATGTGATTCAGGCATAAAAGAAAAGGCTTTATTTAATCTATGAGGCTATTAGATAACTACTAAAGAGGAGCTCACCTAAGATGTATTTTCTTATGTGGTTTTCCCCCCCTAGTGACAGCCTAATTCCTTTTAGGGTGCAGTAATTTCAGTGCCTTAAAAACCTGTAGGAGTTATTTTAAGCTATAGTGTAGGCACACTAAGTAGAGTATGCTAAATCTGTGTTTTTAAAAAATGGTTTTACTTGTGCTTCATTCCCCTTGCCATGGGTTTTGTTTTTATTTCAAGATAATATATTTTTTTTACAAATTGCTAATTTTAATCTATAACAATATGTTTAGAAGAGGGAAAAGAGACTAAACATTTCCTTGTGTGTAAAATCCTGATTAGAAGTGAAAATAGTGGAACAAAACTTTTTCCAGATTATTTTTAAAATGGAAAAGAAACTTCTGCTTACAAGAAATCAGAGCTGTGTGCAGTAGGAGAAGTTGCTAAAGAAATTTAAGAAAGTTTTCCTTCTAAAACTATAGAAATATCATCTAAACCATGACTAGGACTGACTTTTGGCAAGTGATGGTTTTTATTATATGTGTTCATCTTTCAATTTACATCCAATCTTTCCTTCAACCTGCAAAGGAGGTGGTATTGCCACATTTCATAGGGCCTACAACGATAGGAATTTTAAGAACATTGAGAAGATTTGTATTCTGAGAATTCATGTACAAATTATATTCATAAGTATATAACAGTGAATGAAATATTGAGTTTTCGAAAGAATACAAGAGTTTCATACTAGAATTCCCCTTTGAATAATGATCCATTTTAGCTAACTGCTATCTACCCACTACCCTCTTCATCTGTTGAACTTCTTAATATCTTTAAGGTCTTAGCTTTGAACTTTATGTTCCCTGGAGAAAATTTCCTTGAACTGTGGCTCCCTTTAACACCCTTTCTTTTAACTTCTGTCTCTAACACATAGCTATATATGATCTTGATATATTCACAATGTAACATACCAGTGGAAAAAGGACACATTCTTCAGTGAATGCTATTGAAACAAGGACCTCTATGTGGAGAAATAAAATCAGATCTTACCACACACAACAAACATTACACATAAATCTGAGCTACAAAATGAAAATTTTAAAAATAAACCATTGCCAGGCATGGTGGCACACACCTGTCATCCCGGTGGCTGGGGAGTCTGAGGCAGAAAGGATTGCAAGTTCAAAGCTAGCCTCAGCAACTTACTGAGGTCCTAAGCAGCTCAGTGAGACCAGGTCTCCAAATAAAATGCAAAAAGGAGCTGGGGATTTAGCTCAGTGGTTAAGTGCTCCTGAATTCAATCCCTGCTACTAAAAAAAAATTAAATTGTTAGTTGAAAATATAAAATACTATCTTTGTGATCTTAAATATATTTTTAAACTAGTATGTGGAAAGAAAAAAAACATAAAAGCAAGATTTTATTTTCAAAATTCAAAATTTTAATGTGAATAAATACAAAGTATATCAAAGAAAAATTTTCAGAAGAGGAAACCCAATTGGGCAGTATGCACACAAAGATATGTTCAACCTCAGGTACAAGTAAGGAAATACAAATTTAAGTGGAGATACCATTTCACATGAATGTATCAACTGTGGAAATGTGTGGAAACCTAAAGCGGAATTGGAATTCTCACCTGTGTGTGTATGCAGAGCCATTTTCTAATGAAAATCATCTGTACTTATACTAATTAAAATACATTATACACATATATACATATATGCATACATAAAAGATATATAGCATGCAACTCCAAAATATATACTTTAGAGAAAGACTCAGGTTTTTTTTGTAAATAGATACATTTTATGATGTTCATAGTAATAATTTAGGGGGGATCCTCATGTACCAATAAGGGAAATAAAGTAAATATATGTTCACTTTAGAAATTTTGGAAACCAAAGAAAAGCATGAAGAGCTGAGCTTTGTGATATTTCCCTATTTAAAATATTTTAAAATAATTGAGTTTTAGTAAAAAATAGCATTTACAAAGAGTAAAATCAATAATGATAACAGAAATCTTTGTGTATAGAATTGTAGCTTAAGAGAAAGCCTTATTTTCCATGAGGTATTTAAAACACTATTGATACATAATGCTTTCACATAGACAGAGGTTGGCAGGACAGGACCTGGGGCAAATTTATTGTTGAATCATAAATGCCTTTGTTCCATCAGTGCTGAAGAGCTAAATTTCTAGTGGTCCCCTAACATAGGGCCTCCTTAAGCAGAGTTGCCACAGGAGCCTTGTATTCTGCCTTGTCCTCTCTGGTCTGATTTATTCATTCAATCCCGTCTCGTCTCCCTTTCTTGAGATGAATTACCATTATCTTCTAGTCAAATTTATCTCTGTACCTATCCAATAAGCCCATGCTACTCTCTGTAAATGTTACTCTTAGAAGATAACCTATTCTCTGAAAGAATTATAATTTTTTTAAAGAGTTTGCTGGCTGAATTCACTCTGAAGGACAGTTTGTTAGGGGGCTTTAAATTTAAAAAAAATTAAATTCTTAACCTTTCAGAACATCTGGAGACAACCCTCATTGACTTGATAACAGAGTAGGTCATAGTTTTAATTAGACATTCTTGCAGTGTCTGATGGAGCAGATTTTTTGGTGATCTCATCTGCCATAGACTTTTGTCATCTGTTTTGAGGTATTATTCAATGTTAACCATTTAAACTATTGAATTAAATGTCTGTAATAAAACTTACCATCTGAATCTCAAGGCTGTGAAAATATGTATTTTGTGACAATTTAGTCAGATCTGAATCATTTGGAGTCAACAACATAGAAGAGGTAATTTTGTAGTTTTGTGCTTGTGTGCTAAAGTTTTTTCTTAGAAGTTCATAAATGACTGTCTATGATGTCTACATTAATTGTAAATTACAGCCTATGAGATTTAAATCCTCTAAAATATACCACAAAACAGATATAATTTAACTTTTGTATGTGGTACATATAATTAATAGAATATTACTCAGCATTAATAAAATTATGTCATTTGCAGGTAAATGGAGGGAGTTAAGAGAATATCATGCTAAGCGAATTAAGCCATTCCTAAAAAACCAATTGTTCTCTCTCATAAGTAGATGCTGATCCATAATGGGGAGGGGGAATGCATGGGGAAATGGAGGAATTTTGGGCAAAGTGGGGGAGGGGAGGGAGGGTACATGGGGGCAGGAAAGATGGAGGAATGAGATGGACATCATTACCCTAGGTACATGTATGACTGCACATATGATGTGAGGCTACATTGTGTCAACCAGAGAAAAGTAAAGTCTTGCTGCAGTTGTGTTGAATCAAATGCATTCTGCTATCATATATAGCTAATTAATATAAATAAATAAATGTTAAAAAAAGAATAAAAATATAGACATATATATAAAAAACACAAAATCAGATATAGCTGCACTGCTACCGCCATTGCTGCTGCCAGCCTGGGATTGCTTGGAGGTCTTCTTTCTGGGTTCTGCTGCCACAGAAGAAACCGCTGTCCTGGATGAACTGAAGCCTATTCTGCTTATCCCTGGAGATCTCCTGGTATGCTGCCCCCGTAGCTGCAGCTGCTGCTACTACTGACCTGTTGCCTGCTGCCAACAACCACTGCCACTACTGCTGCTACCACAGCCTAGAGAACTGCTTCAGGAGAGACTCCAGATTTGGTTACATGTAGCTGCACCCATTTTGGGACACCAGCCAGGGCCTGGATGCTAGCAGGTTTACCACCACAAACACCCCTGTCTGGGGACTCCAGCTGGGACCTGCAGGTCCAGTGTGAGGGTGCCTGAAGGTTTGGAGGAGCCTGGGGTCTTCCTGCTGAGAGTGCTGATGGTCCTTGTCTTGCTGCATCGGGATTGCTCTTTTGCATGAGTGTATACCTGGTGTTCTCTCTGCAAGTAGAACTTGGATCTTGGGACTGCAGTATGGCTGAGACTGAGGTATCTGAAGCCCAAATCAGTGGGATAGAGACTGGGTTTGCAAGGGCTGATCTGTTTTTGGTGAGCCTTAGAGACGTCAGAGACAGGGCTGAGAAACTGTTGAAAACAGAGACAGTTCAACTTTCCAACAAGATTATTTTTTTTTAATTTTATTTTTTTTATTGGTTGTTCAAAACATTACAAAGCTCTTGACATATCATATTTCATACATTAGCTTCAAGTGGGTTATGAACTCCCATTTTTACCCCAAATACAGATTGCAGAATCACATCGGTTACACATCCACATTTTTACATAATGCCATATTAGTGACTGTTGTATTCTGCTACCTTTCCTATCCTCTACTATCCTCCCTCCCCTTCCCTCCCATCTTCTCTCTCTACTCCATCTACTGTAATTCATTTCTCTCCTTGTTTTTTTCCCCATTCCCCTCACAACCTCTTATATGTAATTTTGTATAACAGTGGGGGTCTCCTTCCATTTCCATGCAATAACCCTTTTCTCTCCCTTTCCCTCCCACCTCATGTCTCTGTTTAATGTTAATCTTTTCCTCCTTCTCTTCCTCCCTACTCTGTTCTTAGTTGCTCTCATTATATCAAAGAAGACATTTGACATTTGTTTTTTAGGGATTGGCTAGCTTCACTTAGCATAATCTGCTCTAATGCCACCCATTTCCCTGCAAATTCCATGATTTTGTCATTTTTTAGTACTGCATAATACTCCAGATGATTCTAATATGCACCCAAAGTTGAGAATTACTTCTGTAATACGTTGAAGATAAAGCCATAAGCATTTACACAATAGTGGGGCTAGTTCAACATCTAGCTTCTAATATTCTAATATTAGTAAACCTGGGCTTTCTGTGCCTAGATTTTAGGTTACAGTTTGACAAAAAGTAGGTTTTATATATGACTAACAACCCTCTCACAATCTTTCACCTGGGAAGAAAACTATTTTGAACTCAGGATTATGTGGGAAGTAAATAGGGTTGCCTTGCTTTTGAACTGATACTGTTCAAAACTGATACTGTTATGTGGGAGAGGTGGAAATGTTATCAGGTAGGTATTGGCAGGCAGAATTGTCAAATTCATGTCAAAAAGCATCACATCCTGATGGAGAGCAATGATTCATTTACTTGAGGGTTTTAGGAACTCTGGAAACCTGAAGAGCCTGAGAATGGCCCTGGAGTCTGAGAATGATTTTCTTCTCATGGTCTAAAGAGACCTTCAATGATGACTAAGATTTTTTTTTTGTACTTGAAAGAATATAGTTGAATTTTGAGGAATCTGGTTAAGTGTGGAGAGCAGAAACATGAAATTACTTTCATTCTAACCTGAATGTTGATTTAGCAGCAAACTGACAAAGTTATATATTTCATTTATCTTTTTCTCAAATTTTTCTGATTTTAGTAAAATTTTGGAAGAATTCTGTTTAACTAATGATAGATTCAATTTCAGGGTATAGGAAGAAATTCATTATGATTCAGTGAAAAGAGAATTTCACTGAAGTATGATAGGCTAAGGTATTCAATACCCAAGACTTACAATCCACTTTGTAATGTCACCCAATGAATGCTCAACCCACCTTTCAGAAGAGCAACTGACATACATCCATCCTGGGATATCTTTCTATGAAAATGATATGTTGAATCTCAGTTATCCAAGAGCCCAGGGTATTCCTTCTTGTTCTTTGAAGATCATGTGTTATTTATTCCATGCCTTTGTGTATTTCCTATAGTCTAAACTAATTTTTTGCTTTTTGAAGATTTAGCTAGAGATTCCTGCTTTCACGGAGCTTATATTAGAGGAAACAAAATAAAGTAACAAATGAACATTTCATATGGAGGAGGAGGGGGGCAATGTATTGATGTAACAGTAAAAGACAAACTGTGGAACTAGCCTAGGTGTCCATCCATGGATGAAAGGATAAAGAACATGTGGTATATATATATACAAAATTGAGTTTTATTCAGTCATAAAGAAAAATAAAATTATGTCATTTGCAGGAAAATGGATGGAATTTGAGAATTTTATGTTAAGTGAAATAAGACAAACTCGGTCAAAAGTCATGTGTTTTACATGTGGAAGCTAGAGAGAAAAAAAGGAAAAGAAATGTCTGTGAAGGAGTCTGATAAAAATCAAAGGGAAATCAATAGAGTAGAAGAAAGCCATCAGTGGGAGAGGAGGAGAGAGAAACAAAAATTACTAGGGAATGATATTGGCCAAATTATATTGTTATATTGTGTACATGTTCAAATATGTAACAATGAATCCCACCATTATGTACAACTATAGTGCATCAGTAAAAACATGGAAAAATGAATAAAAACAATTCTGCAGAGGTGGCATGTGATATGGGATATAAATGAGGGGAAGGAATCATTTTTGTGAACATTTATAGCAACAGCATTCTAAGCAAAAAGAATACCTCCCAGGGCTGGAGTAGGCTTTGACATATTTGTGGATGGACAAAAGGGCCAGTGTTCTTGGAGGTGTAGCAATGAGTTTAGAGAGGTAGACAGTAGCTAAATTATGTAGGACCTTGGTGGACACAAAGGAGTTTGGATTTTATTCTAAGTTCAAAGAGTAGGCTTTGAGCCCAATAGATGATTGCCTTCACTGATTTGATTAACCAGATTTGTCTTAAAAGAAAGAATCAATTATTCTCAGGTTAAACATTTGTGATTTTTCTTTTCAATTACATATTAACTTAATGACAATTGCCCTGTTATCAAAGGAAGATGTGAGAGAGACATGTGTTTGAATTCTTGCCCTTTACCTGGATAATAATTGAGCTTGTGGTCTGTGACAGTCATCACTTTAATTGAATTTGGTTTGCTGAGAGCTGTGAACTTCTTTGAAAAACCTCTATTTTATAAAATTAGTATCTCTATGTAGTATAGGTAAATATGGAAAAAAGCACTGGTGTGTCGAGATCTTCATTGGTTTTAGAATGATATTTGCTTTTAATTTGATGGTCTACTTCAACTTTTAAAATCATATGAGAATCACTACTTGCCCCTTGACCAAAAAAATAAAAAATAAAAAATAAAGAAGGGAAAAAGAAAGAAACAAAAAGGAAATGAAAGCATGGATTGAATTTCTATTATTTTGAAATCCTGAAAGAAAGAAGGTCCTTATTAAGTTATTCTGAAATGTGATATAACCTTTACACAGTGATTTTATATGATCAATCTTAACTAAATAATCAACTGTTTGTTTATTTGTTTGGAATTAAGCAATTAATTCTGGCAGATTTTCTTTGTTTTTCTTTGCTGACCTGTATAACTGGTTGAGCTTATTTTGAGGCAAATGCTTGTATTTAAATTTTAGTGAGGTATAGACTTCATGAAGTAACTGGTAACTGAACAGGATTTACAATTGCAAAGTTCTTGCACATGGCAGATTATTGGCATATAAATTAAACTGCTGCAAGGCATAAAAAAAAGAGAGAAAAAAGTAGGTTGCTGTGTAAGATCAAATTAATTTGGGAATCATTTAGACATTTTATTCCTCTGAAAACAGTTTGCTTGGAGGTCTCCAGCTGTGTTTGGAATCCAACCAAATTACATTTTAGAAAAATGTGCTTTTGAGAATGAAAATTATACAATATGCATTGCTATCAATCTAACATGTGCATAAATGAATGGATGCTTTATGAAGTTAATTTAATTTCTGGTAGGAAGTAGAAGCCAGAAAGGGGCACAGGGAAGAGCAGGGTCACAGACCTGTTGCGGGCAAACTGGACAGGAAAAGTTCCTCAGATCAAAGCACAGAACATAAAAAGTCAAAGGCAGCTGTGGGTAGAGAATTGCTGGGAAAGCATTCAGGGATTAACACTGGATAATAAAGGGTCTCCTCAAAGGGATGCTGCACCACACAGACTCACTATAGGGGCAATGGGTCCTTCTTGCTCATCCTTGAAGTCGTAGTACAAATGCCACTTTCTTTAGAGGGACCTTTTCTGACCATCTTATAAATACCTCTGCTGTTGTTTCCTGTCATTGAACCTATGATCATTTGAAATAATATTTTTATACTCATTTATCTCACTAAATTAAGCACAATTTGCACTAGGGCAGGGTCATACTTTCCTGATCAGTGTCCCAGATACTTGCCTAGCAGATAGTAGGCGTGTAGAATCTATTTGTTGAATGAGTATATAGAGCCTGGAGGGAAAAGTCTGAGAACTATTGTAGATTGGGTCATGCCATAGTAGAACAGTCTTGGAAATGTGGCTTTGGTCAGGGTGCACTGAGAGACTTATGAATATATGTTCCCTATCCAGGTAACCCTAGGATATCAGATTTGAACCTGAAGATTAGGACAGTGATTGTACTTGATAAATTTTTCTAATAACTTCTGAAATAGGGAAATCATAGTTCTTCCTATTTTAGTTTTTAGCAGACAGAACCTATATTATAAAATAAGACTGCCCAGTTTTCATGACTAATTAATAGCAACACCCAAATTTGAACTCTAAGACAAGTTCCTGACTTCCTTCCATCTCATATTTTGACATTGCTCTCCCTACACTTGCCATTGCCAGCATTTGTAAACAATTTGTCTCCCTGTATACACCCAAGTACCAGTCATTCCTGAGTTCTTGAAAGCTTCTGCCTCCAAGGCAAAACTACTGCTATGAAACATGCCCTGTGTCTGGGGAGATTACTGGCTCTGATTCCTGGTTCTTGAAGTATGACAATCCAGCCTAGGATAGTCCCAAACCAGGAATGTCTGAATATGATACTATTTTAAGCTTCCTCTGAGACAGAGATAGGGTTATATAACCTAGTATCAGTCATAACTACTTAGACTTATTGTAAAGTAGATTCAGCCAGGGTGTTTCCACAAAAAATTACAGTCCCCAGGACCTTTGCTAGGGGAGAAAACTACTATGCATTGAGCCCCTACAATTTGTCAGGAACTTTATGTAGATTATTCTAAATAAAGTGAACCAAGGAAACTGTAAGATTCAACCCTAAGGGATGCAGTAATTTAGAACCATATATAGGGAGTCACCCTGGTACCAGCACTGTGACCAAGGGTCAGTGTGGAGCCACATTGAAGTCTGGTATACTAGAAATAAGCTGGTTTATTTTCCCTGTCTTTGCTGAGCAGAGATACCCTATAGTTAGTAGATTTTAAATATTGGAAGACTAGCCTGCAAAAAAGTACAGTGTGCAAACTAAGAGGCCAAGAGATAGTAACCTCCAAGGACATGTTCTATAGGCAGGACCACCTCTATTGCCAAGGAAATAGATTGTAAGTTTCAATCAAGGAAAGGCTTTGAGTTACATTTATATCTTCTCATTCTTGCATGTACCCCCTTCTAATAGGTGCTATTGTATTTATAAGATTCTTTCCTAAGGACATTTGTATGTTTATTAGTCAGTGTTTTATCACTAACAAAATTCCCAAGATAATTAACTTGTCAGATGAAAAGATTGACTTTGGCTGCGGTTTTGGAAGTTCCAGTCCATGGTTAATTGCCCTATAGCTTTGGGCCTATGCCAAGATAGCACAACATGGTGGGAGTGTCTGGTGGAACAAAACCACTCAGACCATGAGCTGAGGAACAAAGAGAAGAGAGGAAGATAGGATGTGCACTTTCAGAGCATACTCCCTGTGACCTAGGACTTCCCATTAAGGCCTCTCTTCTTCATTTGGGTTCAATTCCATGAGTTCAGAGCCTACATTATTTATTTATTGATTATTATCCTTTGTTTAGCACAGTGCCAATCCCATGAATTCAAATACTTGTAGAATAAATCAATGAGTGAATGACTGAATAAATGACAGTGTGACAAAATTATTGACCAAATACCCCTGCCTTTTACTAAAATTCATGAGCCTTCCTATTTAACTTGCTCTGATCTTCATTAATCTCTAAAGGATATACCTGCAGCCTAAGCTTGGAGCCAATCTCTTACCTGTTTGGTTCCTTACCTCTTAGACTTTGACCAGCTTCCATGTGGTGAACACTATTTTATAATACATTATCTATGAGATATCGTTAGTTATCCTATCACCTGTAGAATCAATACCAACAAATGTAGGTCTCCAGTCTGCTACCTTTGAGGACCTTCCCACTGAGACCTCCTGAGAAAGGTCTTCCCTGAATGACCACATCATTGAAGACCTTGTTCTTTAACATATCACTTCCTACAAAAAGGAGTGTGACTTTTTTTTACTGACCCAACATGTTATCATAGCTGAATATTCTGACTCTAAAATATTCAAATATTTTATCCTTTAATGGGAAATTTTTAATACTATCACATGTAATATGTGCATTGGATTAGAAACCTGAGTCTTGGTTCCAGTTAACCATTATCTGAGTTACAGATGGTTACGTGTGGAGTTGAGAGCATCAGCTCTAAAATAATACTATCCAGAATTTAATCCCACCCCACCACTTACTAACTGTACAATCATAGGAAAATTATTTAATTTTTATATGCCTCACTTTTCTTAATGATAAAATGGGAATAGTAATAATACTTATAGGATTTATATGAAGATTAAATGATATGTGTGAAGCTTAGAACAATGCCTAACAAATAATAGATATTGTATCAACAATTGTGCTTATTTTGATGGTGACAATAACAACTATAGCCCACCTCTATGTATTTATTTGTTCTTTGTTTTTCATTTTTAAGTAAAGGAGACATGTGAGATAAGTTCTAAAGATTCTTCCAGATACAGCTAGATTCAAGTGTCCTTGCTACTTTGTTTCTAAGCCTAGCATTCTAAGCATGTAGAATAATTCCTCATCATAAACTGCAGGCAAATCCCAAACTGTCTTCTAATAAGCCATTTGTACTTGCCTTATGCTTTAAATAATAGCATTAAGGGAATTATGCCTTCCATTAACATTGCCTTCAAAGGTGTCATTTTATGAAGCCTCATGAAGTTATAGTCATGCAGAGAACATTCAAAAAACTGCTCTCCAGAAAGTGGGTTCCAACTCAGGCTTAAATGGTGGATATCCATTGATAGAGTCATAATCTAACCAAATAGTGGGATGACTTAAAGAAGTATATAAACATATAAATAAGAAGGTAATTTTTGAAAAATTCTATTTTTGTGAAGCAATAGAAATTTATAGGCTATGTATATAGTAGACCAATTTCAAAATATGGTTTATTCTATGACATTTTAAAATCTAGGTGATGCTGTGTCCCTGAAAGTATATCAACAAAAATGAGTTACACAGATGACTGATTTCATTTTTATCCTGTGATATACATAAAGCAAGCATTTTGAAAAATACAGAAATCTGTCCCCCAAAACTAAAATAATTCAGAAATTACAAAATGCAAAAAAAAAATTTCAAAAAGATCATAGAGATAACTACAGAAAAAAATAGCAAAAGTAGTTCAGATAGTAAAACATAGCAATTAAGTGCAGAAATCAAAAGGAATTTTATAGGAAAAAATGATTATAACTAATTAGTCTCTTAAATGTATCCCATATGGTTTTGTGGTTTCATAACTTGGCCAGAAATGAACCACAAATTTGACTTGGAACTTCCTAACAGCTAGCACAAAGTGGAAACATAGTTACATGATTTAAAGCTTGCCTGAGATAAAAACAAACCACATTTAGCATATGTGTTCTCCAGACTGAATTCCAGAGATTCTCGTGAAGAGACAGCTCTGTTGGATTTTCATGTTATTCCAACAAATGTAGAAATGAATTTCTCAGGGGTGTTTCCTAAAACAGTTATCAGTGAGGGCTGAAAACATGCCACTAAAATGCCATTCAGGAAAATCTCTAAGGGTCCCATCAATGTAGCATGTAGCACTCTAATAGTGTGCCTCAATTGGGCTACTTAGGAGTAGCTAGAAGAATACAGGATTAGTTCTTTCAACTTAACTTTTACTACATATTGATTATCATAAAGTTATGTACTCTAATACTCAAAGTTCAAACATTATGTATTATTATTTGAGTATGTGGTAACAGCACAAAACTCTATTGGTTTAAAATAAGAACTTTGTTTCTGGTTCATGCTTCACATCTATTATAGGTCAGCCTGGCTCTCATCTATATGCTTACTGTCCTCATTCTGGTACCTAGGCAAATATATGGACATTGCTAGCTATGGGGACAGATGGAAAAGAAAATGTGACAAAGCACACACTTGTTCTTATATTTTCTGACTGAAAGTCATAAGGTCATTCCTAATATTAAGAGGGAATATTTGAATAATTTTACCATTGCCTGGAAAGAGATAGAGATTTATAAAAGATACTAATAAAAACTACACTAAGGTGGGGCACCCTTTAAAAAGTCTCATCATTCAGAAAGAAGAGAGAACCAGAAAGTGCACAAACTTAAGGCCATTCAATATTCAATACTAGCCATAGAACCTAAGCAACTGACAGCCTAAAAAAATGTACTACAAAATAGTAAATTTCATGGTTTTTTTTATAATTCAAGAAATTCAGACTGGGGTTGTGGCTCAGCTGTAGACACTGCATGCCTAGTACATGTGAGGTGCTGGGTTGGATCCTCAGCACCACATATGAATAAATAAAAAATAAAGGTATTGTGTCCACCTACAACTAAAAAAGTATTTAAAAAGAAGAAATCCATGCCATGTTCGTGTTTCAAAGATTCTATAAAAAAAATTATACATCTGTCTATGGAAATAGGTTGATAGCAATTTATATATAACAAAAGAAGAAAAAAAACCATGCTCTATTAGGGAAAATCTCTTATAACTCTAATGATATTGCAATAATTATCTGAAATGACAGTAATCATTCAGAGGCATTATTTTAAGGAAAAACTCCATTCATCAGTTAATTTCTCTTTATGGCAAAGGAAGAAGAGGGAAGTTCTGAAGTTTCTTTGACTCACTAAAGATTTCAAATATTTATAATTTCAGCAATCTGAGACTCCAATGTGAATACTGTTACTCAAGACAATTGATTTGAATATTTAGTAAGAAAGGACCTAAAATATTAAATTTACACTTCATATAAACTTAATAAGGTAAGATTCTTTTAAGGTATGAATAAACAGGATAATCGCAGCTACAAATTTTCACCCAAATTCCTGTGTCAAACAAGGAATACAGGTAGTATTTTTGTGGCCATTTTGGTCTTCAACTTCACTTTGATTTTTAGAATTAGGTATTAGATTATGTTTCATTTTATTTTAGGTAACTGCCTTAGCAATTGAATAACATCAGAGCTCTATTAGTAATAAAGAAGAGGAATTTCAATTGGACCATCAACTCTACTATATTTATGAATACACCATTATTTGATATAATAGTTCAAAGGAGAATTAAAAATGTATCTCTTAGAGAACTAATAAATTAGCCTAATAAATTAGGCTTTGGGGTATTAGTAACTTTATAAGATTAGAGAATTAGCATAGGTAGTCTCAGAAACCATTCTCATGTCTTTCAGTTTTAGGAAAATGTCCAGAAATATTCAAATGAACACTTTCACTTAGTTCCTGTCAATACTGTTACCCTCAAGTAGGAGGCCAGAGCTTGATATGGTTAAAATAACAAATCCATCACTATTCAAGATGTAGAAATATTTAAAAAGGAAAGAAAGGAAAAGGAAAAATGTAGAAATATATTTGAGTGTTGTTTTCAAGGAAATTATAGGCTTTTTCAAAAAGAGAGATTCGAGAGTAACAGTCTCATTTTTCCTTGTATCCCTGCTGACAATAATGCCAACTTTAATAAAGTTCTCCTTGGCTTTACTAATGAATTTTGAATGTTGGGGGAAATGAATGATGAAACAAGAGATCTAGGTTAAACTCTGTTTGAAGGAAATTAGATCTATTTCATTTAATTCACTATAAAGATAGAAAAATAAGATGAAGAAGGTTAATACACAAGTTACTATCTATATACATATTTTATTTTTTTATTTTGAAATGGAGTCTGGCTAGTCTCCAACTCCTGGGCTCGGGTTATCCTACTGCTTTAGCCTCCAAAGTAGCTGGGACTACAGGTATGCACTATGGCACTTGACTCTTCTACATAAACTCTAAAGGTTACAAAATAAAGATCATATATTATTTATAGATTCATATAAATGGAAAAAGAGTAGAAAGACATGTCTTGGATATTTATACATCAAATTCATTTTAGTGCTTGCATCTAGAGAGGGTAGAAGACAGTGGAATTATGAAGGAGATTTGGAAGTTTCTAATATGAGTAAAGTTTTATTTTAAAATCCAAAGTAATAATGGATTTTAAATCCATATTTACTTTGGATTTTAAAATAAAACTTTATATATATATTTGTGTGTGTGTGTGTGTATATATATATATATATATATATATATATATATATATATATATATATATATTTAAATCCATACACACACACACAGTATTAATTTTCATGGTGAGAAATTGGCTATTAAATTTTTCTATTCTTTTAATTTCAAAAAATTAAAAAATGGTAGTAATGAGTACTCTTTAGAACTGAGTTGAAGTGGATGTACAAGTGGAACTGCCAGGGTTCATGGTAAGTTATTAAGGCAACAAGACAAAATATGACAGTCAAGCCGTTAATCACTTAATATAAACAAGAGGCCAACACAGAGAAAGTATCAGGAAAGTACCCTTCCCACTATTTCATTTTTGTCCAGGGGCTGGCCCTAGGCACAAGGAGCAGATGGATTAGCACAAGCATAGGAAATTGTCTCACTGAATCAAGAGGATGAACAAAAGACCCCTGAAATTTTATGAACCCAGTGGATAGGGACAGGGCTAGGAATGGCACAGTACCAAGTACTGAATCGGAGTGAAGGAAATGTCTTCAAGTTTCTCTGATCAAGAGACCTCAGGAGGGCAGTATCTATGCTCAGAATAATACGTTAACAGCTTAACTGGCCATGGAGCTGGTCCTTTTATGTCTGTAGTCCATCAAGACTATGCATCAAGTCTGGGGCAGGGAGGGCACATTTCTCTCACAAGGTTTGCCAGGTAAACTCTGTAATTGCCTGTGGTTACACTTGAAATATCAGCAGGATGCCATTATAAATCTAAATATTTTATAAATAATAACAGAACTTTAAATGTATAAAATAAAAATTGATAATTTCAAACAATAGATTTTAATCAAGTTAGAGATTTTAAGCCCTATCTCAATAATAAATAATACAAAAAAATACAAATATACTAAAAAAAACAATAGTGATATAATAAGATTTGAAAACAGTTGATGTAACTGAGATATATATGTATATATATTGATTGATAGATATACTTTAAATATGTATGTACATATTTATACTGGGGATTGAACCCATTGGTACCTAACCACTTAGGAACATCCCTAGCCCCCCTTTTTAAATTTTTTTATTTGAGACAGGGTCTCACTAAGTCACTCAGAGACTTGTTAAATTGCTGAGTCTGGTTTTGAACTTGTGATCATCCTGCCTCGACCTCTTGAGCCACTGGGATTACAGGTATGCACCACTGTGCCCAGTTACATACCTGACATTTTTAGCATATTATATCCAACAGCAGAACAACACACATTCTTTTAAAGTACATATGAAATGTTCAGCCAGATCACCAAATAGTGTGCCACAAAATAAATCTCAATAAATGTTATAAATGAAAATCATAAATTAATTCTATGATTTCATTTAGAATTAAATTAGCATCAAATAATATGTTAGCTAAAAGGCATAAAATTATTGGAATTTAAAAATTTCTAAACAACCATAATGTCTCCTGATCAGAGAAACTTAAAGACATTTCCTTCACTCCAATTCAATACTTGGTACTGTGCCATTTCTAGCCCTGTCCCTATCCACTGGGTTCATAAAATTTCAGGGTTGTTTTGTTCATCCTTTTGATTCAGTGAGACAATTCCCCATGCTTGTGCTAATCCATCTGCTCCTTGTGCCTAATGCCAGCCCTGGACAAAAATGAAATAGTGGGAAGATGGTAACATAAGACAATCATAATGGAGATTAAAAAATATTTCAAATAGAATGACAATGAAAATACATGACATCAAAATTAGTAGAATTCAGTCAAAACAGTGCTTCTAGGCAATTTTATAGGATTAAATGCTAATGTTAAATATAAATTCTGATTCTATCTTAAAAATGTAGAGAAAGAGTAAATCAAGCCCAAAAGTAGAACTAAGAGAATAATAGATAAGAACCTCTTAGAAGTGAAACAACAAAGAAAATAAAAACCAAAAATTTGTATTTTTAAAATTATATTATTGCTAATCCCCTAGCAAGACTGACAGATAACAAAAAGGGTATATAAATTATAATATCAGGAATAAAATAAGCTATCATTAGAGGTAGTGTGAAATTGAAAGGATAATAAGGCAACTTTACAATAAAACCTTATTCCAACAAGTCACATAACTTAGATGAAATGTACAAATTCTTTGAAAAATACAATTTACCAAAATGAACAGAACATGAGATAGAAAATCTATGTTCATTAGAGATATTGGTCTGAAGTTTTCTTTCTTTGATGTGTCTTTGTCTGATTTTGGGATCAAGGTAATATTGGCCTCATAGAATGAGTTTGGAAGTGCTGCCTCTTTTTCTATTTCCTGAAATAAATTGTAGAGTATTGTTATTAGTTCTTCTTTAAAGGTCTTGTAGAACTCGGCTGTGTATCCGTCCAGTCCTGGACTTTTCTTGGTTGGTAAGATTCTGATGGCATCTTCTATTTCATCACTTGATATTAGTCTGTTTAAATTGTGTGTATCTTCCTGATTCAATCTGGGCAGATCATGTGACTTAAGAAATTTGTTGATGCTTTAAATGTCTTCTATTTTATTGAAGTTTTCAAAATAATTTCTAATTATCCTCTGTATTTCTATAGTGTCTGCTGTGATATTATCTTTTTCGTCATGTATGCTGGTAATTTTGAGTTCACTCTCTCTTTCTCTTCATTAGCGTGGCTAGTGCCTGTCAATTCTGTTTATTTTTTCAAAGAACCAATTTTTGTTTTGTCAATTTTTTCAATTGTTTCTTTTGTTTTGATTTCATTGATTTCAGCTCTGATTTTAATTATTCCTTGCCTTCTGCTTTTGCTGCTGATTTGTTCTTCTTTTTCTAGGGCTTTGAGATATAGTGTGAGGTCATTTATTTGTTGACTTTTTTTTCTAAAATCTAAGTAAGCATATTTGTATTAAATAAATTAAATTTATAAATTAAAAAAATTACCAGAAAAAATATAAACTAAGTTGTTTAAGGAAGAAATACTATATCTGTTGTATAACTCAAAAAAAAGAGAGAGAATAATAGGTAAGAACCTCTTAGAAGTGAAACAACAAAGAAAATAAAAACCAAAAATTTGAAGAAGAGGGAGCTATTCCCAACTCATTGTTTGTCATATCCTAGTATCAATTTATATCACCACACTCTGTCACCAAAACCTGGCCAATGTATTATAAGAACACAAAATTAACAAACAATATTCCTTATGGAGTTTAAAAATTCCTTAGCAAAATGTTTAGCAAATTTGATCTAGAAGTATATAAAGATGATAACACAAAGTGGCCAAGTGGTATTTACCCAGTGATTTAAGGTTAGATTAATATTATTTTTAAAAATAAATAATATAATTCACTACAGTGATAAGGTGGAAAATTCATATAACCATTCTAATAGATATAGACAAAGCATTTGGCTTAAATTCAATATCCATCTTTAATTAAAAATCACCTCTCAGTTAACAAGGAACAGGAGGACTCTTCCTCAGTGTGATAAAGAGCACTTATCTAAAATCCATTAATAATGAAATAAGGTAAACTTTTCCTAAGATTGAAAATAAAGGAATATCAATTCAAACTATTTCTATTAAATATCATACTGGAGGTCTTATCTGGGAGAATAAGGTAGGAAAAATAAATAAAAGACTGCAAATTGAGAAAGAAGTATTAAAATAACCGGGTATAGTGGCAAATACCTGTAATCCCAGAGACTGAGGAGATTGAGGATGAAGGATCACTCCTTTGAGGCTAGCCTGGGCAACATAATGAGTCTATGTCTCAAAAAAAAAAAAAAAGTGCTGAGGATTTGGCTAAATGTTGAAGTGTCCCTGGATTCAATCCCCAGTACAACACACAAAAAGTTGGGCTGGTGGCACACACCTGTAATCCCAGTTACTTGGGAGACAGAGGCAGGAGGATTGCAAGTTCCAGGCCAGACTTAGAAATTTATGGATACCTTGTCTCAAAAAAATAAAAAAGGGCCAAGGATGTAGCTCAGTGGCAAAGCATCCCTGAGTTAAATCCTAGTATACCCCAAAAAATATTAAAATATTTTTATTTACAGACAATGTAATTGTTTGTATAAAATATCTGAAAAATCTACAATAGAATAAGTGAATTTGTCAAAGTTGTAAGATACAAAGTCAACATACAAAAATCAAGTATTCCTATAGACAATAGCAAACTACTAGAAAATTATATCCTTAAAATTACACATATAGTATATAAAAGCACTAATACTTGGATGTAAAATTGTTAAAAATGTACAAGATATGTACACTGAAATCTCTAAGATATTACAGAGGAAAGATAGAGAAAATCTAAATAAATGAAGAAACATATGATAGGTATGAATTAAATGCTGTCATTTCTTTCCAAATCGGTATCAGACAGTTGTAATCAAAATCCCAACAGACTTTACCTGGAGTAATTAACAAACTGATTCTAAAATTTGTATAAAAAAGGATCTAGACTAGCTAAATCAATATTTAAAAAGCAACACAGATAGAGAACTTATATTGTCAGATTTCCAGAGTAACTCTAAAGCTACAGGATTCAACACAGTGTTAGTTGTTCTAAGGATAGATTAATAGATCAATGGGCAAAATAAAGCAGCCAGAAATAGACCCACACATATAAAATCAATTGACTTTTTAGACAGGCTTCAAAGTAATTCAACAAGGAAAGTCTTTTTAACAAATGATGATGAAACAACTGGATAAAAGTGTGGGGAAGAATGATGACACCTTTGGGTTCTGCTCATCAGAAGGTATCTTTAGAAAGTTTTTGGTTGCAGGGAGGGGAAGATAGCTAGCTATCCTGGAATTTTGTCTGGTTACTTAAATATTGCCTTTAACTGTGTTGTGTTCTTTTACTAGCATGCACAAATAGAAAATAAAAACATCAAGGAAGGATTACCAATACAAATGCAATATGAAGAAATTGTGGTAAAACATTAATACCACCATAACTTATTGGTGAAGATTGACATGCTGTTCAAGGAAAAGCTGTAATCTTATCATTGCTAGGTCTACTGACTGCCTTTTGGAGAAAAGCCACTCTTAAAATGGCCTTCTTCATTCTTAGCCATTAGGGACTTGGCCTGACCTTTCACTTTCAATAGTTTCCCTGGTTTGTGCAGTGGGCTTTGGTTCTACTTCCCAGATCAACCTTCTGGAATAATGAGCAGGGAATTTGCTGGGGGAAGAAAAAAAAAGTGTGTGGGGGGAGGGGAGAATTCTGTAGGAATAATGGCACAAAGATAGACATAGAGTTATGGAAGTTATATGTTCATATAGGGCAGCACTTTTCCAGGTAATATCAAGATCCAAGATACAACCAAAGGTATAAATCACAGAGGACAACCAGCATTGAAAGACAATGGAATAAAAGCAGTAGAGAAATTAAGTTAGGGTGCATTGAATTGCAGAGGAGAGTGGCAGGAATTAAAGGGAGAAGATGACAGAAAGCAAATTCTTCTGTGGACAAAAAGTCCCTTAGAATTTGGCTTATAGATTCAAGTGGATTATGAACTCCCATTTTTACCCGGAATACAGATTGCAGAATCACATCGGTTACACATCCACTTTTTTACATACTGCCATACTAGTGTATGTTGTATTCTGCTGCCCTTCCTATCCTCTACTATCCCCCCTCCCCTCCTCTCCCTTCCCCTCCCATCTTCTCTCTCTACCCCATCTACTGTAATTCATTTCTCTCTCTCATTTTTTCCCTTTCTCCTCACTTACTCTTATATGTAATTTTGTATAACAATGAGGGTCTCCTTCTATTTCCATGTAATTTCCCTTCTCTCTCCCTTTTCCTCCCCACTCTCATCCCTGTTTAATGGTGATCTTCTTCTCATGCTCTTCCTCCCTGTTCTGTTCTTAGTTGCCCTCCTTATATCAAAGAAGACATTTGGCAATTGGTTTTTAGGGATTGGCTGGCTTCACTTAGCATAATATGCTCTAATGCCATCCATTTCCCTGCAAATGCCATGATTTTGTCATTTTTTAGTGCTGCGTAATACTCCATTGTGTATAAATGCCACATTTTTTTTAATCCATTCATCTATTGAAGGGCATCTAGGTTGGTTCCACAGTCTAGCTATTGTGAATTGTGCTGCCATGAACATCGATGTAGCTGTATCCCTATAATATGCTCTTTTAAGGTCTTTGGGGAATGGACCGAGGGGGATAGCTGGGTCAAATGGTGGTTCCATTCCCAGCTTTCTGAGGTATCTCCAAACTGCTTTCCAAATTGGCTGCACCAATTTTCAGTCCCACCAGCAATGTACAAGTGTTCCCTTTTTGAATCAAATGTATGAAATAGGATATGTCAAGAGCTTTGTAATGTTTTGAACAACTGATAATAAAAAAAAAGAATTTGGCTTATAGAGACATGAAAGGGAGGGGGGCCTATTGAATGAATGAATTTTAAAGGGAGAAAATCTTTTGTCTAAGTGTAGAAATATAGTTAAGTATATGAATTATGCTTATCTTAAAATGCTTAGGTTGTGGAGCAATTAATTAGTAATTTGACTTTTGCCAATAAGGCAATGCAACTTATGGTAAATAAATAATATGCATTATTTAAAAAGAAGAAACCTTCTCTGAAAATGTTGACAATTGATGATAATTCCACTTTTTATATCTTTAAGCTATGTCATCATTGATCAGTCACTTAACCTCCTAAGGATCACGACTTAGGAACAAAAGAAAATCAAATATGTAATAAACAACAAAAACCCTACATACATTTTAGTTTTTATTATTGGCCATTCTGATGTGTTAAAAGAACTGTCTTCTGAAAACCAGAAATAGAGGATTAAAGAAAATCCATTTGTTATAGCTTACTGAGAAATTCTGAAGAGCACTTATGGCAACCTACAGTTAGACACCTATTTTCAGCCCCTTTTATTTGGAGCTGAGTAATAAGAATGTGTCCTCTTACCAGGGATGAGGCAATTAGTCAGACTGAGAGAGCTGGCAAAGAACTCCCTCATCACAGGAATTTCATATCATTTATGCTAATTCGCCACTGAGAGAATTTATGAGGGTATGATAGAATCATCTAATGTTCACTTTAAGCAAGAATAAAAGGAGTTTTATGTTGATATTTAAAGAATAGAGAAGAAGTGATTATACCAACTTTAGCTACACTAGTGCTTCTTTTACTCACCCTGAGGAAGGAGAGAAGGGAGCATTATTAATTGAATTTTCTAGGTGTAGAAGGAGATAGGTAGAATGAACAGCTCGAAGTTACACATTTAGTAAACTGCAGAGCAGTTCCTTGTGTCCACAAATCCTATAATCTCCCCACTATCCTATCTTGCTTCTCAAGAAGTGTAGTCATACCTACGTATTTAGTGGGATTCATTCCATGACCCCCTGTGGATACCAAAAGTTGATGCAGATACTCAAGTCCTTTATATAAAATAGTATAGTATTTGCATAACCTATGCACATCCTCCTGTATGCTTTAAATCATCACTAGATTGCTTATAATATCTAATAACAATGTAAATACTTGTTATGCTGCATTGTTTAGGGGAAAGTATATATATATCATATAAGTATATTGTATATATATATATATATATATATATATATATATATATAAAACATTACAGATGTAATTTTTGTTAATTCTGGGAATCAAACCCAAGGCCTTTCAGATGCTAGGCAAGCACTATCACTGAGCTATACCTGTCAGCCTCTGTTGCAACTTTTTAGAAAATGTTTTTTTGTCAGTGGTTGATTGAATCTGCAATATGGAAGCCTCAGATAGGAGGGTCAACTGCTTATTCTTATTTTTGCCCATGGAATTGAGAGTTAATACTGGCAATAGTAACTTCTCCATAGAAGGAGAAATATGACTAACAGGCCAATTCTAGCCTAGGTTGTGACTATAGTTTGCATTACATTTTAGATTTATAGTTTAAGTTGTAGTTTATTTACCTATTGTATTATATGTTTTGTACATTTTCTTTACCTGAATTGGGAATGAGGACCATTGATATAAATCTTTGGACTCTAAATGGAAAGATAGTTGTTGTTTTTCCAGTGAATGATCTACATGAAATTATCAGTGAAAAGAATGACCATAATACTGAGCTGAACAGAGTCCATTGTCAGGGATAGGAGTGACCTAAGAATCAGAATCCTTTTGTATTCTGTTCTGGACTTCAAAAGAGCTTTTTCCTATAATCATTTTTTGTATATTGTGTCTGTTCATCATTTTTCTTCCTTCTCTAATTGTTATGTACTTCAACTCTTTTGAGAAATTCTGTTGCTCACTGAGGTCTAGGGTTCTTGAGATTCTCTAGATTCTCTTGAGTAATTTTCTGTATCTTACCCCCTCCACATAATGTCACCTCATAATTATACCTATGGTATTTTTTACATTTTGCTCTCTTACCCAGTCCTTAGAAATCATTCTTCTTACCCCATTTTAAGAGCCAGGCATTTATAGTGATAACAATGAATCAGTTGAAAATCCTTTCATGCATTTTAATTCCTTTATAATAAGAGTGATATATTTTCATTGTTAAAAATATCAATTAGTACCAGAGCACGAGTTAAAAAGTAAAAATCTTCTACCTCCTTGCTTCCTCAATCCCCAGTTCACCTACCCAGAAATAAATAGTCTTAATAGTCTATTGAATATTCTCCAGGCATTCCTTTTGATACAGTCAGATTTTAATATTTCTTTGCAACTTTATTATTATTTAACTATTTCTCTTAAAGATATTTTCATAACAACATAATCAGGTCTTTTTAATTATTTAAAATTTCAGGGTTTTCCATTTTATGGATGTAATATGAATTACTATATTTAAACTGTCCCCTATTAGTGGAAAATAGTTTCACTGTTTATGCTCTTACAAAGTGTTTAGTGAATATTTTGGGGTGTACATCTTTGCATATTTTGAATGTGTGTATTTAAGACATTTTTCTAGAAGCTGCAGTTTAGTAGTTCTCAGACATTTTCTTTACCCTTCCCTAGGCTTAGTCTGAACTCTGGCTATCCTAGTTCCACGTGCTTCTGGGCTGTAAGCTGGTACAGCAGCCCTTAGTCCTTGTTAAATTAAAAATACCTGTGAATCCTCAGAAGCAGAAAGGAAGGAGGAAAGGAAGGAGGGAGGGAAGGAAGGTAAGTGAAGCAAGAAGATGCAGGAGGAGGAAGAGATGGGGAGTGGGGTGAGAGAAAGAGACAGATTTTTTTTTAATGTTTTTAGTTGTAGATGGACACAACACCTTTGTTTTTATGTGGTGCTAAGGATTGAATCCATTGCCTTCCACATGCAAGGCAAGCACTCTACCACTAAGCTGCAAACAACCCCAGCCCCAGATTTTGATTATTCAGTTAATCTCTTGGCCTTACTGAATTCAGAGTTTCCATGAGTGTAACCTGGATTTCTGTGTATTTTAAAACTGCCATAGGTGGTTCTGATGTTCAGTCAGAGTCAAATGTCACTGAACTGGTTCCTGGCTTTTATTTTTTCCATGTTTGTGACTACATCTTTACATCTTTCTGACTCAATAGTTCAGTCTGTGGGATGTCACTCTTTCCTTTCACATTTTTCTCTTCATTTTAGTCTTTTTGAGCATTCATTTACCCACTTGTTAAACTCACTCTTTAATTATATTTTTCACTTCTTTTAACTTGAACATTATTTTTTTTTACCATATAAACAATATTATTCAGTCAGTCCCCTCCTTGCTCACAACACTGAACATGTTGGCCATAGTCCTAAGGCACCAAGCTTCTAGAACATTCAGCCTCCAACAAAAACCACCACATTCACCTTTGTATTTTTATCTTTCTTATATAATGATAGGCAATAAAGTGATGTTATAATAACCTCAGGCCCTACACTCAGTCCAAGTATAAACCCCAGCTCTCCCATATTTTAGCCATGTGACCTTGTATAAATTCCTGAACTTAACTATGCCTCAGCTCCCCTATAAGTGGGGATAATAATACTTGTTAGTATGTTTTTCACTGCTTTAACAAAATATCTGAGGTAATCAACTTATACATAGGAAAGTTTTATTTTGGCTTGCCATTTTGGAGATTTTAATCCATGGTTACTTGGCCCTTTTGCTTTGGGGTCTGAGAGCAGGCAGCATGCCCTGGTAGAGAACATCTAGTGTAGCAAAGCTGCGTACCTTATGGCTTGGGTTTGAAAGAGAGAGGAAGACAAGGTTCTGGGGTCCTACTATAATTTTCACAGTCATAACCTCAGTGACTAGGAGCCCTGCCACTAGGATCCTCTCTTAAAGTTTCTGCTATCTCCCAATAGTGTTGGGAATCAAGCCTTTAACACATGAGCTCCTGGGGGATATTCCAGATCCAAGCCATAGTATCACACCCTTGGACCATCCAAAGCTCATTCATATCAATCTCATAAGGCAAAAATACTTTCAGTCTAGCTCCAGGAGTTTTCAAAGTCTTAACTGTTCCAGCATTGCTCAAAAGTGCAAGTACAAAAATCTCCTCTGAGACTCTAGGCAAACTCAGATGCTAGCCCCTGTAAAAACCAAAAGGAAATTTACATATTTCCAAGATACAATGACACAGGGTAAACATTTCCATTCCAAAAGAAATGAATAGGGAAATAATAAGGAGAGATGGAACTAATGCAAGACTGAAACCCAATAGGGAAAACACTAAATCCTGGGCATACCAGTTTCTTTTTTGTCTGTTTGTTTTTAGTTTTATTGATTTTATTTTTTTAAATACATGACAGCAGAATGCATTACAATTCTTATTACACATATATATGAGGACAATTTTTCCTATCTTTGTATATAAATTATGTTCACGCCAATTTATGCCTTTATACATGTACTTTGGTTGTTTTTTGCATTACAGTTTTTATTACACACATGTGCCACAATTTTTGATATCTCTATTTGTATATGAAGTATGTAAAGTCTTCATACATGTACTTTGAATAATATCCATCACATTCCATCATCCTTGCTAATCCCTTACACCCTCCCTTCCCCTCCCACCCCTCTTCCCTATCTAGAATTCATCTAATCCTCCCATGCTCCTCCTCCCTACCCCATTATGAGTCAGCTTCCTTATATCAGAGAAAACATTCAGCATTTGTTTTTTGGGGATTGCATCAGTACTGTGTGTCCTACCACCCAATAATTTTTTTAAATAAATAAAAACTGTTCTCACAACCCCACTAACAGAAATTCCAAAGTATGTTCTACCTCATTAACCCATTAAAGTGATGTAATTCACAACCAGTTTCACTGAACTGAAGCAAATAACACTTGAGAAGCCAAGTTAAAAGGTAGAATTGCTGTGTTCAATCCTATTACTCAGATTCTTAAAATATCAGATCTAAAACATGAGCTTCAGCCTTTTACTCCAAGAGCTTTGGGAACAGCTTGGGACTATGCTGTCTTCTGACCATTGCACCTCCCAAGCATTCTTCTTTTAAAAGTGTTGGGTGTTCAGTTATGTGTGCTGAGCAGACAGTGGTTTTGTCTCTGATGCTATGTCTATATTTGCAAAAACTGTTATTCTGTTTAAAAATTCTACTTTGTGCATATTTGAGAAGCCTACTTAATAGTATTTTCCTTTGTAGTTATCTCTGCTGTTATTAGCTGTGTTCAGTATCCAAAGAGTGTAGGCAATCAAGCAGACTTTGAAACATGGTGAAAAATTACATTTGATGAAATAGGAAAATAATCCATGGAAGGCCATCTTCACCACAGCAATACTTTTAAAAACTTATTAACGAAGAACTCAAAAACCTTATCACAATAAATGGTTAAAGGAACTTAACAAACACTTCTCAAAAGAAGAAATACAAGTGATCAACAAATATATTAAAAAAATGTTCAACATCACAAGCAATTAGAGAATTGCAAATTAAAACTACACTGAGATTTCATCTCACTCCAGTCAGAATGGCAATTATCAAGAATACAAGTAACAATTAATGTTGGTGAGGGTGTGGGGGGAAATGTAAACTTGCACATTGCTGGTGGAACTGCATATTGGTGCAATCCCTCTGGAAAGCAATATAGTGATTCCTAAGAAAATGTGGAATGGAATCACCATTTGACCCAATTATCCCTCAGCATATAGTCAAAAGATTTAAAATCAGCATACTACAGTGACACAGCCACATCAATGTTTATAACAGCACAATTTACAATAGCTAAGCAATGGAACCAACCTAGTTGCTTATCAACAAATCAATGGATAAAGAAATTGTGGTATTTATAGACAATGGAATATTACTTTGTCATAATTAAGAATGAGTTTTAGACATTTACCAGTAATTGGATGGATCTGGAGACTATCATGCTAAGTGAAATAAGCCAATCCCCCAAACCAAAAGGTTGAATGTTTTTGTTGATATATGGAAGCTAAACCACAATAAAGGAGGGGAGAGGAAGAAGAGAAGTTCAGTAGATTAGACAAAGAGGAATGAAAGGAAGGGAGGAGTGATAGCAATAGAAAGACAGTAGAATAAATCTAACTTAATATTCCTATGTACACATATGAAAACACCCAAGTGAATCTTACCATCATGCCCACGAACAAGAATGGGGTCCTAATTAGAAGAAGATATTTTCCCTGCTTGTATAATTTTATCAAAATGGACTCTATTCTATATATTCTACTGTAATAGAAGAAGAACCAATAAAAGAAAGAAAAAACTCAATGTCTAATGTAACCCACCACTAAAATCAGCCAACTGATTTTGTAAGTATCTGAAAACAATTGCTATAATTAAGAACCAAGTCCTTAAAAAGAGCTACATTAGGCTTTCACACTTTAGCCTTACTTTCAAATAGAGTAGAGGCACCAAACTTCTGGTAAAATTATAGCAAGTTACTAAGAAGCTGTATTTAAGAAAAAATGATGCATTTGATATGACAACTTCTGCTGCTGACTCTGAATATGCTCTTTATTTTTCAACTACCTCCTTCATCTAGGAGGTCTTATTCTACAGCACCTATAATTTATACTCTATGTACAGTCTTCCAACAGCTATACATGCTTTTCAGTCCTTAAGTTACTCAATGAACTGAGTGGTACACATATTCTGCTTTCTATACATATGCTACAATACATTTATCATTAGTCTCTGGTATTGGAAAGAATATGGAGATAGTATTACCTTGGACTATATAATTTGAAATTATGTCTTCAGCAGTACTTTCATTACAGAAACTTTATGCATTCTGGTTTTAAAACTATTTTGATAATCAGGGTAAAATTAATTAACTCCATCAAAATTTGGTCTCTTTTTCTTTAAGATAAAAGTAATATGTGTACTTTTAGACTCTAAACATAGATAACATGTCTAGATTAGTGATCAATATGAGTGTGGTTAAGTGTCTGGATCCACTTTCTGATGCTGTAATAGAAGACCACAGACTGGATTATTTATAAACAGTAGAAGTTTATGTGGCTCAAAATTTTGGATGCTGGGAAGCCAAAGTATAACACTGGCATCATGCTGTATCATAGCAGGCTGAAAGGCAAGCAAGCATTGGCAAGTCAGAGAAAACTCAGAACAAATTTATCCTGTTAATCAGGAGAAAACTTCCTTGATAACTATTCCACTCGTGCCATATGGCCTTAATCCAATCATGAGAGCAGAGCCCTTATCACATTTTAAAGACCCTACATCTTAATACTATTGCAATGAAAATTAAATTTCAGCATGAGTTTAAGAGGGGACATTAAAGCCATAGCAGTAGCTATTATTATTGTAACTTAAAAAATAACAGTTATCAGTATAGTATTAGTAGAATCATCATCATTCAAAGATTTTTCAAATTAGTGGCTTAGTTTTCCTCCATCTCTTTCTCCTACCAAAGTCTATTATAAAATGTTATTAACTTGAGCTTTGGGAAAGGTTATGTGTTTTATAATAATCTTGTTAGACTATGTTTACATTTGTTGTTAAACAATGAAATGTTAAATATCAGGGTTTGAAAGTACCTGAAACATTGTATTTTCACTTTGGGCTTTGTTTTTTCTAATTATACAGTATATTAACCACTGTAAGCTAAATATGAATTGGATCCTCTATGCAATTTATATCATTAGTATATCAAAAAGTGAACTTAATTTTTCTCCCCTTCTTGCATCTTTCTCCTTTCTTTCTTTTTAAAAAAAACTCATTGTTCTGCATACATATATTAGTTATCTATCATTACCAAGTATTATACCAGGAAATGGGCATGCATTTTGAATAATATAGTTCCTTCCCTTATGTTTGTTTTATAAATTAGCTCGGGAGACTCATTAAACAAATGAATTACAGATATAATTATTTCAAAATAGTATTGATGAGTGCAATGAAAGCAAACTTAGTATTCAATGATAGTAAATGCAAACAAGATAGGGATCTAACTTAAGTCTGTGGGATGTGAGGAGAACTGAGTTGCCAACCTTGAGCTGAGATAGGAAGGATGAGGTGGGGAAATTTCTAGGTAGAAGCATTATAATTTTCTTCAGACTTATGCCTCCTTTTCTTTTTACATCCTTCTTTCAGTCACCTAGACTTAAAAAATATCACATATCTGTGATGTTTGGTTCTCTTTTGCCTTCACAAATAATTAGCTGCCTAGAGTTTTCTCGAGTCAGCATTTTCTTTCTTCTGGTCACATGAAAGATTGAATTTCCAATTGTACAACATTAGTTACAGCCAGCTGTACTTTTTCCTGTAGCTTTATATTTTTTTCTTTCACTCAACAAACATTTATTGAGACTTTTCTGCATGTGAGGACTCTATTAGCACCAGTGTCACAGAAATAGACAAGATGAATATGGCTCCCACAGAGCCTGCAATCTGCCAGAGGGAAGAGAGGATTAAAAGTAGGGATTTTATGCTAAGCCTTGGAAAGGCCCTTTTCTTTCTAGAGTTGTATAAAGCACATGCAGTCAAAAGAGACTGCACATGGAAAAATTGGAATGGTTATGTGAGTGGAAAGTAACGATACAGTTAAGATGAGCTGGATTCAATTGTGAAGGGCCTTGCCAGCCATCTTAAATAATATTGACTTTTCCCAAAGAATTTGGAGAGCCATTGAAAGGTTTTAAGCAGAACAGTGAGGTAATCAGGAATGTCCCAGCAGTTGACATTTGGGGACTAAAATGAATAACACTGCAATAAGATAGGGAAAAGAAAGTTTGGTAGGAAGATAATGAACTCATGTCCTTTTATTTTTCCTTCCACCTGTTCTCTCACATTCAATCTCTTCCTTTTCCATTGCCCAACTAATTTTTTGACATGCTGCTGATGGATTAATTCCTTGGTGCACACTTCTGATCTTAACTCAAAAAATTTTAGTGGTGTGTCTATTGCTCATGGAATAAAAATTCATGTTCATGGAATAAAATAAATTCCTCACCCTATTAGTCAGTGCTTACACTTATCTAGTCTCATTTCTATTTTATAGCTTTATTTCCAGTATTTCTCTTTATGTCCTGACTGTAACTGTACTCTCCACACTCTGGAACTTTCCCACAACATATTTTGTTTTGGGTTCCCTCCCTCTTTCCTGTTTACCTACAAACTTAAATCTGTTCCTCCTCAGGTTCTTACTCAGATGTCATCCCTCCTAGTAGAACTTCATTAGTTTTTATTGAAAGTAATTTCCCCCTCCTCTAAAATCCTTACACTACAGTTCACAGGATAATGACATTGGTCACCTTCCCTGCTAATGGAGCCCTTTTGAGAGACAGAATCACCTAGTTTTCTTTTGAGCATGAAATCTGGAGTCAAACTACTTGCATTCAGATCCTATCTCTGACACTTCCTAGCTTTGAGACCTGGGGATATCACTTAAATTTTTTATTCCTCAATTCTGTAAAATAAATGTCCCTAATTTATAAGTGTTGTGAAGATGAAATGATTACATGTATGTAAAAATGTTTTGTGACTAGCATATATTAAGTACTGTGTAAACATTTAGCATGATCATATCATTATTTTCATCATTTACATGCAATGTCCACTCTACTAAATTATAACCAGTTTGAGGATCTAATCCATATCAGATTTCTTATGGCTTCCAAACCCTTTACTTCCCTACACAAAGTAAGTAAATATCGAAAATTAGAATTAGAATCACAATGATTTGTGAACCCTAATCAGTTTTTCCTGTGCAACTTAGTGAGACCCTCTCTCAAAGTTAAAAACAACAACAACAAAAAAAAGAGCTTGGGATGTGGCTCAGCACTCATGAGTTCAATCCTCCCCACAAAAAAATAAAATAATTCATTAAAATAATGGGGTACATTGGCCCTAATCTCCATCACATGGGGTCAGGCCCCAAATTCCTTAATAAGACACCTATAGCACAAGAGTTAAAACCAAGAATCAACAAATGGGATGAGTTCAAACTAAAAAGTTTTTTCTCGGCAAGAGAAATAATATGTGAGGTGAATAGGGAGTCTATATCCTGGGAACAAATTTTTACCCCTCACACATCAGAGCTCTAATCTCTAGGGTATACAAAGAACTCAAAAAGTTAAATAACAAAAAAAAACAAATAACCCAATCAACAAATGGGCCAAAGACCTGAACAGACACTTCTCAGAAGAGGATATATAATCAATCAACAAATACACGAAAAAATGCTCACCATCTCTAGCAATCAGAGAAATGCAAATTAAAACTACTCGAAGATACCATCTCACTCCAGTAAGAATGGCAGCCATTATGAAGTCAAACAACAAGTGCTGGCAAGGATGCGGGGGGAAAAGGTATACTTGTACATTGCTGGTGGGACTGCAAATTGGTGCAGCCAATTTGGAAAGCAGTATGGAGATTCTTTGGAAAGCTGGGAATAGAACCACCATTTGACCCAGCTATTCCTCTTCTCAGACTATACCCAAAGGACCTAAAAACAGCATACTACAGGGATACAGCCACATCAATGTTTATAGCACCACAATTCACAATAGCTAAACTATTGATGAATGGATAAAAAAAATGTGGCTTATATACACAATGGAATATTATTCAGCACTAAAAAATAACAAAATCATGGCATTTGCAGGGAAATGGATGGCATTAGAGCAGATTATGCTAAGTGAAGTTAGCCAATCCCTAAAAAAAATGTCAAATATCTTCTCTGATATAAGGGGGGTGACTCAAAATGTGGTAGGGAGGAAGAGTATGAGAAGAAGATTACCTCTAGATAGGGAAGAGAGTGGGAGGGAAAAGGAGGGAGAAGGGGAATTGCACAAAAGATGGAAGGAGACCCCCTTCGTTATATAGAATACAGGTATGACAAAGTGAGGAAAAAGAAAAAAAAAGTGTGTCACATTAGGTTGCGTAGAGAGAAGTGATGGGAGAGGAGAGGAGGGAAAGGGGGGAAAGGAAGGACAGCAGAATAAAATAGACTTTATTATTGCTGTGGGTATATATGTGACTGCATGACCAATGTGATTCTGCAACCTGTACACTCAGAAAAATGAGAAATTATACCCCATCTGATTCAAATGTATGATATGTCAGGTCATTGTACTGTCATGTGTAACTAATTAAAACAAATAAAAATAAATGAATAAATAAATAAGGGGGTACAATTATACTATAATCAAAATGGTAACTTTGGAACAAAGAATAAATATATCAAATCTCTTAATAACATTAGCCAATGCTATTGAATATTCAAAGTACCATGCACTGTTTTCTTACCCCTCATGATTGCATTTAAACTTAAACAACCCCAGAATGAAGTATTATTAATTTTTTTGTCTGTTTACAAATGGGTCATCTGAGGCAATGTTAAGTAATTTGTGAAAGTCACACAATTAATAAAGAATAGAAATAAGACCATCCACATTGCTTCTGTACACCCAAAGCACAAATTCCTGTTCATTATTTACTGAACTGTTTTTAATAATACATTTTATTAAGTTCACAAGGAGTTCATTTTCTATGACTTTTTAAATGTATACCTCATCCGTGGATGCTTAAAAAATGGCTCATTATTTCATTTATTTTGAACTCAGTCTTCCCTTATAATAACAAGCCCTCAAATTCTTCATCTCGGAGATAAAATTTTGAAAGTATATCAGTAGTTCCCAAACAGTGGAGGACTAATTCTTTATTTTAAATTTAAAACATCTGCAGAATTCTGCATTATAATTATTCACCTTTGCTCATTCATTTACTCATTCAGAGATAGCTTACTGAATAATGGTAAGTTTTACAATAGCTCCCAGGATTTTTGCAGTCTCAGGAGTCCACTGTACTAGAATTATTTCTAATGCCATTGCTAGAAGAAATTTTTGAGATTTTATGTGTTCTCTATTTTAGATTCCTAGTCTCTAGACTATATTTCTCCCAGGCATAAAAAGGAACATGTATATTCCCCAAGGTTTCTCTTTTGTTTTCCTCCTAAGTTTTCTTTCCAGTTTTCAGCTTTGATTCCTTAATAAACAATAGAGCTTGCTTTGCAGAACTCATAATTAGTGTTAGATTCTTGTATTATTGAAATGTCTAAAATATATGAGCTAAAATATAATACAAATTTATAGAAACAAGTCTAAAATGTATGAGCATAAAACAGAATATAAATTTATAGAAATATAACCTGTTTTGTGAAAATAATAAAAAAGAAGGGGATTTATATTATTTTTTGAAATTTTGCCAAATTTAAACATTTTTTTGAAAAATTCTGAAGACAAATCTTGATCTGTATCTTTACAATACCTAGTGAATTGGATAATTAAAGTACTGTGTGTATGTATGGCCCTGGGAATTTATGTCTCTGGTACAAAACAACAACAACAACAACAATAGGGTTTTGGCAGTGGCTATATTTTCTGTTGTGATGGTCTTGATTTCAACAGAATCAGTTCAGGCCAACTGCTCTACCAGAATAACATAAATCTGCATTTTTCAACAACATTAATCCTTTAGTGCTACACAGAGCTCTTTAGGCATGGTCAAACCAATTCTTAGTTTACAAGACCTTGCTGAAAATCAAACAGCAACATATGAAAAGTGATAGAATGCCTTGCAATATCTTTTGGCCGTCCCATGCCCCATCGTCATTTAGAATGAGCTACTCAGTCCTTAATAGTCCTACTGGAATTAGACAGATATTCACCGTAGTGTCTATATTACTTTAATTCAAACCCCTTTTTACATTTCATTTCCCTCCTAATTTGGATCTTGTATCAGCAGCACATACCACAATGCCCAAAATGTTTAATTATTACTTGTTGAATGAAAATTCTGGAGTAGAAGCAAGGAGTTAGTGAATTAATGGACCCAAATAATATGAAGTAAAAATGAGCTGGCTATTCCTATAATCCCAGCTATCCAGAAAACTGAGGCAAGAACAGTTCAAGGCCCACCTGGCCAACTTAGTGAGACCCTGTCTCAAAATAAAATGAAGATAAGGCCTGAGGATGAAGCTCATTGGTAGTGCTTGCCTAGCATGCACAAAGCCCTAGTTTTGATCCCCCGGAGTTCAAATGAAGAAAAAAAAAATGAAATGAGGGATTATTTATAGGGAGTGCAGTCTGAGGTGATCTTAGGAATCTTAGGACTACCTCAGAGAGCAGAAAGGTACTGTAGGTGGGAATAAGCAAGGGTGTGGTGGAGAATGGCAATGGGGGTCACCTAGATTGCCTATGTTGGGAAGTAAAAAGAGGATAAGTTTGGACTACTAGAGACATAGAAACTCTATTAATAGAAACTCCTCAATGTTGCATATAAAGAACTTATATTTTATTTTGAAGTAAAAAAACAATTTGAAGTCGAGACTGTAGTCTTTCAATCTGGACAATGAGTGATTAAAGTAACATTTTGAAGAATTATTCAAATAAGTTTGTGCTTATATAAACCTCAGATGTACAAAACATCAGGTTATGAAATATTAACTTTAGTCTGTGGGTCATCAGCTGATCCTGAAGTTTTCTTTCTTTGTGTTCTCATCCTACAGGTTGTTATTTTGTACTTTGAGCCAAGTACATTTCGCTGTATTCTCCTAAGATGGGTCCGTCTTCTTGGTTTTGCCACTGTTTATGGAACAGTCACTCTCAAGCTTCACAGGTATATTTTATTAGTCTTTCATTTCAGTGGAAAGATCAGATTGTTTGGTTTCGCATGTAATTGTAGGCTGGATTGGCCTCTTCAATGGTTTAATTTCAAGAATTTAGATAGCAAGATGATATGTATTTTTCAATTTCAAAGCAATTACTTTAAAGTCTCTAGGGAAATTTTTAATATAACAGAACTCTTTGATGCTTTAGTAAAATGTCCTCAATTATGGAAAGGGTTAGTTCTAAAAAAAATTAGAATGTTAAACAGTATTTACTAGCTAAAAACAGGAAGGAATACAAAGACAATACAGCTGAAATGATGATTCATGTATGAGTTACCATGGAATCCTGTATGGGAGAATTGAGCTATATGCTTGTTTGACAAAAACTATTGTCCTCCATTCCTAATCTCCATGTTCCAGGGTAATCCTGCTGATAGATTCTATGAGCAAAGTTAATTTCTTGGTTTTCATCCTTAACTAGTATGTTTCAGTGATTATCAGTCTTGACAATGAAGAATACCATAAATTTCTTTAGACTTGGTTTCAAAAGTAAATATACTAATAATGAGGCAATAAAACAAACTACCTGTCCACAGGGGCAAGGGTTGGCTTGAAATTATTGAAGACTTTTTTCTTGCCTCCTGTTTCCAAGTTTAAAAAAAATCTCAGTGATGTTGTGCCAAAAAAACATAGGAGAAAGAATTCTCCAGTAGGAATAAATTTTAATCATATAGAGAAAACTCTTGTATGAATTATCTTTAAACTTTTAGAAAACCATAGTAAGCCATTCATGCTAATTTGATAATAAGTGTTTCTAAGTAAAAGTCTTCGAATATGAGTCTGTATTACACAATGATATATTTAAGATGTCATAATATGCTTCAGAAACATAATTTGTTTTTAAATGTCTACCCTTTCAACTTTTTTAAAAAATATACTAATTACACCACATAAGAATCTGTTTTATTTCTTTTCCTTTCCTTTGTCTCTCTCCCTCCCTTCCCTTTCTAAATCTCCTTCCTCCTCTCCTTCTTTCTCCTTCTCTCTCTTTCTTTCCCCTCCCTCTCTCTCCATCCATCCATCCCTCCCTTTTTTCCTTCCTTCCTTCCTTCCTTCCTTCCTTCCTTCCTTCCTTCCTTCCTTCCTTCATTTTCTTCTTTTCCATACTTAATTACTAGGAATGCTCCAAATTATCTTTTTGGAACAAATATGAATATTCTTGACTCTCAAGATTTCTTTGTTATATACATGGTAAATTGCAAAGAATATTGGAATGACTTTGAGATGATCCGATTTAAATCTGAATTTGGCTTCTTATGTAAGAAATCAAGGCCTGTCTTTCTTATAAAGGAGAGGCTTGGACGATCTAAAATGTTCTTTCTGGCTTTCCCTCACTTGTTCCACATTATAGCATACTTTGCTGCTGTTTCCTTCTGCTCTTGAAGTGCCTTCCAGATTTCCCATTCTTTATATGATAGCTATTTCAACTGATACTCACTAAAGAAAATAAGAAATCAATGGCAGTATTTAGTATACTATAACTCTTCCAGAAATTCTGAAAGAATAGGTACACTTCTGTGTTTTGAAAATTACCTCTTACCCTACTAGTCTAATGCTTAGTGTCTATTGGGGTCTCTGTTGTAATACTTTCACAGCTTTATAGTTTTCTTAATTATTTTTCTTTTTTTTAATTGATTGTTCAAAACATTACAGAGCTCAAGACATATCATCTTTCATACATTCGACTCAATTGGGTTTTGAACTCCCCAAATACATAATACAGACTCACTTCTGTTACATACTCACATTTTTACATAATGGCATATTAGTGACTGTTGTATTCTGCTACCTTTCCCATCCCCTACTATCCCCCCTCCCCTCCCCTCCCCTCCCATCTTCCCTCTCTACCTCCTCTGCTGTTGTTCAATTCTCTCCCCTTTTTCCCCCCACCCCCTTGCCCCTCATAACCTCTTATAATTTTGTGTATCACTGAAGGTCTCCTACCATTTCCATATGTTTTCCCTTCTCTCTTCCTTTCTCTCCCCCCATTCGTCTTAGTTTACTGTTAGTCTTTTCCTCATGCTCTTCCTTCCTGTTCTATTCTTAGTGGCTCTCTTTATATCAAAGAAGACATTTGACATTTGTTTTTTAGGGCTTGGCTAGCTTCACTTAGCATAATCTGCTCTAATGCCATCCATTTCCCTGCAAATTCTATGATTTTGTCGTTTCTTAGTGCTGCATAATACTCCATTGTGTATAGCTGCCACAATTTTTTTATCCACTCATCTATTGAAGGGCATCTAGGTTGGTTCCACAGTCTAGCTATTGTGAATTGTGCTGCTATAATCATTGATGTGGCCGTATCCGTATAGTGCGCTCTTTTAAGGTCCTCAGGGAATAGTCCAAGAAGGGCAATAGCTGGGTCAAATGGTGGATCCATTCCCAGCTTTCCCAGGAATCTCCATACTACTTTCCAAATTGGCCTCACCATTTTGCAGTCCCACCAGCAGTGAACAAGTGTGCCCTTTTCCCCACATCCTCGCCAACACTTATTATTGTTTGACTTCATAATGGCTGCCAATCTTACAGGAGTGAAATGGTATCTTAGGGTGGTTTTGATTTGCATGTCTCTGATTGCTAGAGATGGTGAGCATTTTCTCATGTGCTTGTGGATTGATTGTATGTCCTCCTCTGAGAAGTGTCTGTTCAGGTCCTTGGCCCATTTGTTGATTGGATTATTTGTTATCTTATTGTTTAATTTTTTGAGTTCCTTGTACATTCTGGATATTAGGGCTCTATCTGAGGTGTGAGGGGTAAAAATTTGTTCCCAGGATGTAGGCTCTCTATTTACCTCTTTTACTGTTTCTCTTGCTGAGAAAAAACTTTTTAGTTTAAGTAGGTCCCATTTGTTTATTCTTGTTATTAACTCTTGGGCTACGGGCGTTCTATTAAGGAATTTGGAGCCCGACCCCACAATATGTAGATCGTAGCCAACTTTTCCTTCTATCAGACGCAGTGTCTCTGTTTTTATATCTAGCTCCTTGATCCATTTTGAGTTAACTTTTGTGGCTGGTGAGAGAAAGGGATTCAATTTCATTTTGTTGCATATGGATTTCCAATTTTCCCAACACCATTTGTTGAAGATGCTATCCTTCCTCCATTGCATGTTTTTAGCCCCTTTATCAAATATAAGATAGTTGTAACTTTGTGGATTAGTCTCTGTGTCCTCTATTCTGTACCATTGGTCCACCTGCCTGTTTGGTACCAGTACCATGCTGTTTTTGTTACTATTGCTCTGGTATCGCTATACCTCCAGATTCACACTTCCTGCTTAGAATTGCTTTTGCTATTCTGGGTCTTTTGTTTTTCCATATGAATTTCATGATTGCTTTATCTATTTCTACAAGAAATGTCTTTGGGATTATGATTGGCATCGCATTAAACCTGTAGAGAACTTTGGGTAATATCGCCATTTTGATGATGTTAGTTCTGCCTATCCATGAACAGGGTACATTTTTCCATCTTCTGAGATCTTCTTCTATCTCTCTCTTTAGGGTTCTGTAGTTTTCATTGTATAAATCTTTCACCTCTTTTGTTAGGTTGATTCCCAAGTATCTTATTTTCTTTGAGGATATTGTGAATGGAGTGGTTTTCCTTATTTCCATTTCAGAGGTTTTGTTGCTGATATACAGGAATGCCTTTGATTTGTGCGTGTTGATTTTATATCCTGCCACTTTGCTGAATTCATTTATTAACTCTAGCAGCTTCTTTGTAGATCCTTTTGGGTCTGTTAAGTAAATTATCATGTCATCTGCAAATAGCGATAATTTAATTTCTTCTTTTCCTATTTTTATGCCTTTAATTTCTTTTGTCTGTCTAATTGCTCTGGCTAGTACTTCGAGAACTAAATTGAATAGAAGTGGTGATAGAGGACATCCCTGTCTTGTTCCAGATTTTAGAGGGAATGCCTTCAGTTTTTCTCCGTTTAGGATGATGCTAGCCTGAGGTTTAGCATATATAGCTTTTACAATGTTGAGGTAAGTTCCTGTTATCCCTAGTTTTTCTAATGTTTTGAACATAAAGGGATGTTGTATTTTGTCAAATGCTTTTTCTGCATCTATCGAGATGATCATATGGTTCTTGTCTTTAAGCCTATTGATGTGGTGAATAGCATGTATTGATTTCCGTATATTGAACCAGACTTGCATCCCAGGGATGAATCCTACTTGATCATGGTGCACAAGTTTTCTGATATGTTTTTGTATTTGATTCGCCAGAATTTTATTGAGAATTTTTGCATCCAAGTTCATTAGAGATATTGGTCTGTAGTTTTCTTTCTTTGAAGTGTCTTTGTCTGGTTTTGGGATCAGGGTGATGTTGGCCTCATAGAATGAATTTGGAAGAGCTCCTTCTTTTTCTATTTCTTGAAATAGTTTGAAAAGTATTGGTATTAGTTCTTCTTTGAAGGTTTTGAAGAACTCCGCTGTATACCCATCAGGTCCAGGGCTTTTCTTGGTTGGTAGTCTTTTGATGGCTTCTTCTATTTCTTCCTTTGTTATTGGTCTGTTTAAATTGTGTGTGTCTTCCTGTCTCAATCTGGGCAAATCATATGCCTTAAGAAATTTATCGATATCTTCGCTATCTTCTATTTTATTAGAATATAGTGTTTCAAAATACTTTCTAATTATCTTCTGTATTTCTGTAGTGTCTGTTGTGATATTGCCTTTTTCATCCCATATATTAGTAATTTGAGTTCTCTCTTCTTCTTTTTGTTAGCATAGCTAAGGGCTTGTCTATCTTATTTATTTTTTCAAAGAACCAACTTTTAGTTTTATCAATTTTTTCAATGGTTTTTTTTGTTTCAATTTCATTTATTTCTGCTCTAATTTTAATTATTTCTTGTCTTCTACTACAATTGCTGTTGTTTTGTTCTTCCTTTTCTAGGTTTTTGAGGTATAGTGTGAGTTCATTTATTTGTTGGTTTTTTCTTTTTTTGATGAAAGAACTCCAGGATATGAATTTCCCTCTTAAAACTGCTTTCATTGTGTCCCATAGATTCCGGTATGTTGTGTCTATATTATCATTTGACTCTAAGAATTTTTTTATCTCTTCCTTTATGTCTTCTGTAACCCATTGATCATTCAATAACATATTGTTCATTTTCCATGTGGTGTAGGATTTTTCCTTCCTTTTTTTATCATTGATTTCCAATTTCATTCCATTATGGTCAGATATGGTGCATGGTATTATCTCCACACTTTTATATTTACTAAGATTTGCCTTATGGCATAATATATGGTCTATTTTTGAGTAGGATCCATGTGCTGCTGAGAAGAACGTGTATCCACTTGATGATGGTTGGTATATTCTATATATGTCAGTTAGGTCTAGGTTATTGATTGTGCTGTTGAGTTCTATAGTTTCTTTATTCAGTTTTTGTCTAGAGGATCTGTCTAATGGCGAGAGCAGTGTGTTGAAGTCACCCGTAATTATTGTGTTATGGTCTATTTGACTCTTGAACTTGAGGAGCGTTTGTTTTATGTAGATTGCAGCTCCATTGTTTGGTGCATACAAATTGATAATTGTTATGTCTTGTTGGTGGATGGTCCCTTTTAACAGTATATAGTGTCCTTCTTTATCCTTCTTAATTAACTTAGGTTTGAAGTTGATTTTATTTGATATGAATATGGCCACTCCTGCTTGCTTCCCAGGGCCATGTGAGTGGTATGATTTTTCCCAACCTTTTACCTTCAGCCTGTGTATGTCTTTTCCTATCCTATGAGTCTCCTGAAGGCAGCATATTGTTGGATTTGTTTTTTTGATCCAGGTTGCTAGCCTATGTCTCTTGATTGGTGAGTTTAGGCCATTAACATTTAAAGTTACAATTGAGATATGATTTGTACTTCCAGTCATGCTTCTTTATTTATTTATTTTAGTTTGGCTAGTTTTACTTTTTTGGTTATTTTCCTCCTCCTTTACTGAGATACCTCTTGTTGTTAGTTTTGGGCACTATTTTTCAATTCCTCTTCTTGTAGTATATTGCTCAGAATGCTTTGCAGTGCTGGTTTTCTTGCTGCAAATTCTTTTAGCTTTTGTTTATCATGAAAGATTTTAATTTCGTTGTCAAATCTGAAGCTCAATTTTGCTGGATACAGTATTCTTGGTTGAAATCCATTATTTTTCAGCGTTTGAAATACATTGTTCCAGGATCTTCTCGCTTTCAAAGTCTGTGCTGAGAAATCAGTCGTTAACCTAATTGGTTTACCCCTGAATGTAATCTGTCTCTTTTCTCTGGTAGCTTTTAATATTCTCTCCTTGTCCTGTATGTTGGCTATCTTCATAATTATGTGTCTTGGAGTTGGTCTATTATAGTTTTGAATGTTTGGGGTCCTGTAGGCTTCCAGGATTTGGCAATCCATTCCATCTTTCATCTCTGGGAAGTTTTCTACAATTATTTCATTTAATATGCTGTCCATTCTTTTGGTTTGAATCTCTGTGCCTTCTTCTATCCCGATGACTCTCAAATTTGGTTTTTTAATGACATCCCATATCTCTTGAATAGATTGCTCATGGGATTTAAGCATCTTTTCTGTGTTGACTATACTCTTTTCAAGTTGATAAACCTTGTCTTCATTATCTGATGTTCTGACTTCTACTTGATCAAGTCTATTTGTAATATTCTCGTTTGAGTTTTTAATTTGGTTTATAGTTTCCTGCAATTCTAGAATTATAGTTTGATTCTTTTTAAAGATCTCTATCTCCTGGTGGAGCTCGTTCTTTGCCATTTGAATTTGTTTGTTTAATTCATTTTCAAAATATATTTTTATTGCTTGGACTTGCTGTCTCATGTCTTCTCTAATATTCCTTTCCATTTGAGTTAGGTATGCCTTGAGTTCTTTCCCTATCCCTGCTTCTGATATTTCTATGTCCTCTTGTAGAATTAAGTTGTCTTGCATTGTTTGTACTCCTTTTTTCCCTTGTTTTCTCATGTTGTCCCCGTTGCTTTCCAGCTCTATTTGATTGTCGTGTTTCTGCTCTCTTCTATAGATTTGTTTTGGTTCTGTATTACTCTGATGCCTCTCCTTAGTGTTGTTAAACTATGCCTGCTGATGTGGATTCCACTGTGAAGGAAGATCCGACGTCCGAGCTCCAGTGACGACACTACTTTGCTATGACCGGCCCCAGTTCCTTGCCGGGGTGTCCTGATGAGGTGGTGTGACTGGACTGTCTCTGTTTGATTTCAGCTCCCAGTCGCGGCAGGCAGGCGGTCTCCAGTCGCCCAGTATCACAGGCCGCGGGCGGGTGATCGGTCACCTGCGGCCGGGTGTTCTCCTACCACCCAGCTATGCGGGCAGTGGGTGAATTGTCGCCGGCGGGCCTGCAATTTCCAGCTGCCCAGTCTCGAGGGCCTTGCCTCTAGCCTCCTGGTTTCTCCTGCTAGCCTTCTGTAGCCGCAGGGCAGGCCGCACGAATCAGTCGGCCTGGATCTCCGGGGTCCCACAGTTGGCAATTGGGATCCCAGGCACTCTGTCCTTTGGATTTTTCCTGCTTGCCCCACCCCCAGCTCTAGCTAGACAGGTTTCGTTTTGGCTGCAGATGGGGAGGGGGGGTTGCAGGTCAGGTGCCTCTAGTTCCCCCCTAGTCTTTATGCAGGTTCACTCTGATTCTCCCTCCCCCGGCAAGCCTAGGAGAGATTTTATGCGAGTTCCCGATGTATGGGGGATGGGCTGAGTGCCACACACTTGTTTTGTTGTTGAGATCTGTCAGAGAATGGCGGTGGATATTTCAGCTGTTCAAGATGCTGACTGCTGATTGCCTTGGTGGAGTGTCTGCTGTAGGCGATGGGACTGTACCGCTTCCTTCCCCGTCTAAACTCCCGTACTCAGCCCGGGGGTCAGTGTGGGCTTGGCTGGTGGGATTCCACCTGATCGCAGCCGAGCCTCTCCCTGCTTGCTAATTAATCGCTTCCCTGGGGCGCCACGCCTTCTGTAGCCGCAGGGCAGGCCGCACGAATCAGTCGGCCTGGATCTCCGGGGTCCCACAGTTGGCAATTGGGATCCCAGACACTCTGTCCTTTGGATTTTTCCTGCTTGCCCCTCCCCAGCGCTAGCTAGACAGGTTTCGTTTTGGCTGCAGATGGGGAGGGGGGGTTGCAGGTCAGGTGCCTCTAGTTCCCCCCTAGTCTTTATGCAGGCTCACTCTGATTCTCCCTCCCCCGGCAAGCCTAGGAGAGATTTTATGCGAGTTCCCGATGTATGGGGGATGGGCTGAGTGCCACACACCTGTTTTGTTGTTGAGATCTGTCGGAGAATGGCGGTGGATATTTCAGCTGTTCAAGATGCTGACTGCTGATTGCCTTGGTGGAGTGTCCGCTGTAGGCGATGGGACTGTACCGCTTCCTTCCCCGTCTAAACTCCCGTACTCAGCCAGTTTTCTTAATTATTTTTCTTCTTCACTAATTTACCTTCTCCTTGAGAGTCTTACCACTGAACCCTAGCACTCAGCACAAAGACAGACTGATACATGAAAGGTATTTAAAACTAAAAAGCTGCTTCTCAGAAAGGAAACAATCAAAAAGGTGAAAAGAGTGCCTACATAATGGGAGAAAATCTTTACCACAAGCACCATTTGACCAAGCTATTGCATTCCTCAGTATATATCCAAAGGATTTAAAATCATCATATTACATTGACACAACCACATCAATGTTTATAGCAGCTCAACTCACAATAGCTGAAGTATAGAACCAACCTAGGTACCCTCCAAGAGAGGACTGGATAAAAAAAATATATACACAGTGGTATATTATTCAGTCTCAAACAGGGATGAAATTATGGCATTTGCTGGTAAATGGATGAAGCTGGAAAACATCATGCTAAGCAAAATAAGCCAATCTCAAAGAACCACAGGCCCAATGTTTTCTCTGACAGGCAGATGCTAATTCACACTAAGGGTGTGGGTAGGGAAGAATAGAGGTTACTTTGGATTAGACAGAGGGGAGTGATGGGAGGGGAGAGGGTAAATAAGTAGGAAGGATTGATTGTAGAATTAATCAGACATTATCACCCTATGTGCATGCATGATTACACCACTGGTGTAACTCTACACCTTGTACAATCAGAAAAATGAGAAGTTATAGTCTATTTATATATGATTTGTCAAAATGCATTCTTGTGTCATGTATAACTAATTAGAACAAATTAAAAAACATTAATGGATGAGTGAATGAATGAAAATGTCAGATGCAACTTGGCAACATTTCTCAATAGTGCTCACCACACATAATATATTCAAATTCCCTAAATTACTGTGTGCTACCTCATTGTGTTCCCAAATGTCTGGAACACATAACTCTGTTTTGAGTGAAGGAAATTTGGTAGAATTTGAACACAGTATAAAATACCACTGAATGATAAAGTGGTAAAATTACTTCTATTCTGATTCTCTTTCAATCATTTTGATTATTTGCAGGAGAAAGACAGAACTAGTAGGTATTAATACCTGTCTGATAGTTGATATTGGAACAAAGAACAGATCAGGCTTCAGGCTCACAGTTTTTCACTGTAATTTGCTTTTTTTAAGAGTCATTATTTTTGTTTTACTCTCTATATTTTTATAGTTATTTTTCATTTACAAAAATTGTTATCTATTGTTTTTTCTTTAAGATAATATAAAGTTTTTTAAAAAATATTTTAAAGCAGAAATAGAAACTGATTTTAAAAAAATACTAGCTGGTCCACAGATAATCTTAAGGGTGTAATTTGAGAAACTAGTTTACTTCATTATCTCTTTTGTTCATTTTAAAGGCTGGAACTAAAACTATTTTTTTCTCTATGTGGCTCTGAAAGTCATTGCAGTGAAGAATTACTCCACTAAAGGCTTAAATTGGCTGGAAACTATTTCTAATTTAATGAGCTGAATTATTCTTATCCTGTTATGAACCATTTGGCTTTACTATTATATTCTGGATTTTATTTTCCATATTGCTTAAATTTAGCAGGTTATAATATTGTTTGTCAGTAAACTGAAAAATCAGCATCCAAAAAAACATGAGCAACTTGAAGGAAGGACTGGCTAAGCCAGCTTTGTATTAGGCTTTACTTTGCCCATATTATGTATTCAGGTATTTTTTTAAATAAATGAATGGGTGGATGGTTCTAGTAAATGGAGCCACAAGGTATGTTCTTGGTTGGTATTCCTGAAGAGTCAAGCAACCTGTAACTCTGAATAAAGGACATCTAAGCTTTTCAGTGACAAGATAAAGAAGAAATGCATAAATCTTGACAAACCAAATTTGAATTTCATTTCTACCATTACCTATTTATACTAGCAAGAATAAATTAACGTCTGAGAATTAGCCTTCTTATCTATAAAATAGTTTAATATGTCACTTGAAAAGTTGGAAATATTAAATATAATTTGAATGTACATAAATATACCAGTTTGGAATTGGGAATTGAGAACCACAAGAACTGACATTAAACATTAAAGGAATTTACTGGAAGGATGTGGGGAAGGTCACAGAATTAAAAGGAAAGTTACAGAATCAAGCTGTAAGAGGACCTGATCCAGAGTATGTTATCAAAGTAAACTTGGCTAAGGGGTAATGTCTCTTGAATGCCATAGTCCATTTTCACAAGAATTTCATTTTTCATTTCAAGATTTTTTAAAGTAAAATTAAGTCATATCCCTCTACACAGAAAATTCTAAGAAAATTATGAGTATAGATATATAAAATAATTGTTAGAGTTCCTTAAATTGGCAAGAAAGACGGGAGTTTTCATTTTATTCTAGCATTTCTCTCAAGCATTAGGGAAATATTGAACATTTCTTTCTCTATCACCTGGTGTGGCACTGATTGATTATAGTGTTTATAGAATTTCTAGAGCATTGAAAACTAAAAGAAACATGAAGAAGATATAGGATCTTGTTGTATCTTTGGAAATGGTAATGTTTAGTCTGGGATGGAAACTTAAAAGCATTTACTTTTTAATTATTTATTTGTTTGTTTGTTTATTTATTTATTTATTTTGGTAGTGCTGGGAATTGAACCCAGGGCCTTGTGCATACAAGGCAAGCACTCTACCAACTGAGCTATATCCCCAGCATTTACTTTTATCAAATCTCTGATTTTTTCCTCTGGTGATCTCTTCCTACATTTGCAGCCATACAGCCAAAGACTATCCTAACAATCCAAAGGAAAAAGCCCTCTGATTATTAACACAGTACAACACAAAGGTGTGCAAAGTTGGGGTCAGGTTGGGGTGGAATGTTCTGTCCTTTCTTAGAGGAGTATTTTAGCACTGACATAATTTAGAATCACCAGCATTCGGGATGATCCAAAGCAAACCAAATTTTATTTGTTGATCAGTTTATTTATAGTTATGGGGATGTAATCCAGGGCCTTACACATGGTAAGCACTCACTCTACCACTGAGCTATATCTCCAGCCCCAGACAGACTTTTAGTTATCTTTATTATGCCCTTTCCTTTTCTCTAGACAACAGTCTGTCTCCCTTATTGGCAGGCCATCCATGCAATGCAGTTTATTTGAACCTGAATCTGTACCTCTTTAGAGAAAGAAAGAGAGAAGAATGGAATTTGTTTTTGCTAGTTTAGTATAAATAAGGGGAAAAAAAAGAACTGAAATAGGCAAAAACAAAGAAGATTCATTTATAGAAGGTGTTTGTTTCTGTAACCAGAGATAAATTTGATTTGGTACATGAATGATGTCAGGTGGTTCTAAACAGATATCTAACACTTCCATGAATATCTGCTAAGCTAGTTTGTTTTTGGTGGTGGTGGTGGTGGTGTGGGGGGGGGGGGTTCTTTGTTTGTTTGTTTTATTTGTCCTTCTGTTTTTAAATTCTCAGTCTAGGCTCAGATAAGCCAGGATACCTTCAGGAGGCAATGTGAGGAAATGATTTAAATGAAAGGGGATGGATTTAAAAACAATGCTGGAAAAAAATATTCTTTTCCCTATAATAACGTTTCTGAAAACACATTAGCTTTTCCTTTTTCTAAAGCTAATCAAGAAAAAAACAAAGGACTTTTTTGTTGTTGTTGTACTTTGTTTAAGATGAATATTTAAGCAAGCTATGAAAAGCATTTTTCTGGCTCTGGACTGGGATTTGTCATTTCATGCATTATTCAGCTCTTCTTGCTCTGGGTACAACCCGTAGCAGTTTTCTCTGCTGTGCTCATTAGCACCAAATATTTACAGTTTGTGGGAAGGCTTATTTTTTATATGTTTTAGTTTATTCCTAGTAAATTTTAAAAAGTGAAAGGAAGATATTTATATTTGTTGTATATATTCTTCTAAAGACACATGAAATATAGTAAGATAACTTAAATTTTTAAAAAGGTAGCTATCTAGAAAAGACAAGAGCTTGTAATATATTGAAGATTGTTTCTTTTAGCTTAACTTGTAACAACCATAGGTGGCAGAGAATTTTAAATGAAGCTTTATTTAGCAAATGCCAGAAGTGCCATTATTTTACCTTATTGACTAAGGATAGACTGATCTGCCCTAACAGACCATTGTTAGCCCTCATTTATGAAAGCTGCAAAATAATGGCATTGATTCTTAGGTGACTAGGCAAATGCCTATGGGAATCCATAACACTCTTCTAAAATTCTGCTTACATTTACCCCTGCACATACATGAATGGTGTTTAAAATTTTTAGTAGTCTGTTCCTGTAACAAAATATCTGGGGCAGGCTAACTTTATATAGAAAAGGAATTAATTTGTCTCACAGTTTTGGAGAATGAAAGTTCAAACAGCATAGTGCCACTACTGGCAAAGACCCCATGGCATAGGACATCACATCTCAAACTAGAGAGCTACATGGGGCCAGACTTATTCTTTTAATAGAAATAACTCTGGGTCCCATGAGAACTTCTTTAAAACTTCCTAAAGGCAGCACCCCAATGACCTTAGGACTCCCACTAGGTTCCATATGTCCCATATAACTTCACTGGGACCAAGATTCCAAGACATGAACCTTTGGGGGACATGCTCAAACAATACTCAAACCATAGTAAGGTCATGACTGTCATGACCTATAGTATTTGTTTTGTTTTGTTTTGTGGGAGTACTGGGGATTGAATCCAGGGGCAGTTTTCTGCTAAGGTTGGCAATTGCCAACCTCAGCCAAAACAGTACAACATAATTTATCTTTCAAACACATACCTTTGGACATTGTGTTTTGACTAGAAATTGAAAAGCCTGCCATGTGGCAGCTATGTAGATTCCTGGCAACCCATTTTGCTGAGCTCACTGTGGTTTCTCTTCTTTACTGGATGCCTACTCTGAGATGAAGAATACCTTCAGATGTAAAATTACTCATAGCGGCTTTTCTTAAGAGTCACATTGTTCACTAGAGAATAGGGATTCATTGAATAAATGAATGAATCAGACATAACTTTCCTTTGCTAATATATGAATATATGACCAGTGTATGTACAACCACAAAATGAGGATCCTAATTGGAATCTCAGGTATATTAAAAACAACAAATTTAAAAAGAGAGAAAGAGAGAGAGAAAAAAGGGATTTGCACTTCTGAGGAAGGTCTTTCTTCCAATCAGTGAGTACACTGTTTGAATAGGAAGCTGAGAAAGTTCCAAAGCTAAAGAAAGTTACTTAACTTCAGGGGAAATTGGAAAATACCTGAGACTTTCCTCATGCACCTAAGTTTCTCATATACTAAAAGAATTACTAGATGTCTGAGAAATATGGCATGATTAATACAGATTTTTAAGGATTAAAGTATTAAGCTGATGTTTCAGAACTCTGATACTGGCATTTTAGAAATATTAAAAAACAGTTTTGTGAATGACTTGACTTTCTCTTTTCCTGTTTAATAATTCATTAAGTGCCACTGTGGACTTTCTGAGGTTAAGATTTAGACAGCCTCACTGGAGACACTTTTATTATTTTAAATCATATTTAATGACACAGAAAATATCAAAAGTCATTTGGTTCTTAACAAATATAAATTTACTTTCTAATTTCATTAATTAAGGAAGTATCAGTGTGACATATATCAAAGAAACTCACCTTAGTGCATAGACTATTCATGTGCTATCATGTTTCTAGGTAATCCTCAGAAACTCTGTGTAGTCAGAAACTTAGCTTTTCAGACTCTACATTTTGTCATTCCCATCACTTGTAGGTTTGAAAGCTAGTAACAAAAGTGAGGACCATGAAGACATGAGCAATAAGCAAGCAAGGCTCTCTCACTGCTTTCTGTACTTATCTCTTTTCTGTGACATATTTACAGTCTGTCTGGAGCTACATTAGTCTGTGTCCCTTAAGACCTGTATACAGCTAGCTACTATGAATGGTTCCCACAGGAGCCATGGAAAGAAACCTCCAAAGCTTCAAAAAGTTTTTAATTTTAAAAACTTCAGGCAGAAGATAATTCCCTCTACTCATTCCTCCCTACTCTGCTCCCTCCATTGACTTCTTATCACACTGTCTGTCCACAGTGCTGCAGGGCCCCAGCTGAATGATAGTATTAATGCTAGTATTAATTGTGTCACTCATATCACTTTCAGAAACTAAGAATTTTTAGTAAAATAAAATGGAGGCAAAATTCATTTTAATTATTCTTCCTTTCAGAACAAATTACTATTAGATATGAATAAAATAGGAATGTAACTCACCCAGAAAACTGACACTTAAAACTTTATTTATTCTAATTTCAGATGTCCTACTTCCTTTATATGACATGTATCTTAGATATGCACTTTATTTTATAACATCTATGCTCAGTCTTTCAATTGTGAGCTTCCATTTTTAAAAATATTTATACAGATGCTCTAGTTTCCTAAGTATAGGAAAAAAGTCTTTCATTAGTATATGCAGTTTAGGCGCTGGAGTTGTGGCTCAGTGGTAGAGCACTTGTCTAGCTCATGTGAGGTCCTGGGTTCAATCTTCAGCACCACATAAAAATAAATAAATAAAATAAAGACATATATATAATGTGTAGTTTATTTACTATGTATCATGTTTGAAATATGAAATGTTGAAATATGAGATTTTTGTTACTTAGGTTATGATTTTAACTTACTATGTGTATGTATATTCTAACCAACTTGAAAATGAAAACCAATCTTATAATACAGAATTCATACTTCTCAGACTATAGCTTATAAATATTTTATTGTCCTGATACTCTTTGTTAACAACTCTATATCAAATTTTGTATGTTCTCAAGTGAAAATATTTTCCTTATGTGAATAAGAAAATAATTGGAAATGAAGATTAATTCATTCATTCAGCAAAGAGCCAAGTTTATTTCTTTCCTTACTGTGTTTTTATCTGGTTTTGGGAACAGGATGCAACTGGCTTCATAGAATAAATCTGGGAATCACCTCTCTTTATATTTTATGGAATAATTTGAGGAGGATTGGCACTTGTTCTTTAAAGATTTGGCAGAAGGCAGCTGAGAATCCATCTAGTCTTAGCCATTTCTTTGTTGAAAGGTTTCTCTTTCTTTTGATTTTTTAATTGCTGCTTAAATCTTATTGCTTGATATTGGTCTATTTACATTTTCTGTATTCTCTTGCTTCAATTTGGGCAGGTCACATGCACCTAGAAATTTGTCAATATCATCTAAATTTTCCAATTTACTTGAATATAAATTTTCTTCTAGATTATAAAATTTTCTTCTAGATTTGAGAAATGTCTGGTGATATCACTTTTTCATCTCTAATTGTGTTGATTTGGTCTTTTCTCTCCTTCTTGTGGATAATTTGGCTAAAGGTTTATCAATCTTGTTTACCTCAACAGAGGTTCCAAAAATATATGTTGAAGAAAAGATAGCATTTTTAACAAATGGTGCTGGGGAAACTGGATGTCCATATGTAGAAGAATGACATAAGATCCCTATCTCTACCCAGCATAAAAATCAACTCAAAGTGGATCAAAGACCTAGTAATTAGACCAGAAATTGTAACTGCTAGAAGAAAACATAGACTGAACACTCCAACATATGGCATAGGCACCAACTTCCTAAATAAGACTCCTAAAGCTCAGGAAGTAAAAATAAAAAATCAAAGATGAATAAGTGGGTTGGTATCAAATTAAAAAGCTTCTGCACAGCAAAGGAAACAATAGCACAAAAAAGAACCTACACAATGGGAGAAAATCTTTGTTAGCTTCTTTTTTCTATCTTTCTTTTCTTTTTTTTTTTTTGTATTGTGGATTGAACCCAGGGGCACTTTACCACTAACCCATGTCACCAGCCCTTTTTATTTTTTATTTTGAGACAGGGTCTTACTAAGTTGTAGAGACTGGCTTTGAACTTGTGTTTCTCTTCCTTAGTCTCCAAAGTTACTAGGATTATAGGCTTGAACCAGCTTGCTAGATATTATTCTGACAGGGGATAAATATCTAGAATATATAAAGAACTCAAAAAACTTAATACCAAAAAAAACAGCAACTAATAACCCAATCAATAAATGGGCAAATGATCTAGAGACATTTTTCAAAAAGAGATATTCAAATGTCCAACAAATATATGAAAAAATGTTCAACATCCTCAAAAATCAGGAAAATGCAAATCAAAACTGAACTGAGATTTTTATCTCACTCTAGTTAGAATGGCAATCATTGAGTATACAAATAACAGTGATTGTTGACAAGGCTATAGGGAGAAAAGTTCATTTACACATTGTTGGTTGGACAGCAATTAGCACAACCATATCGGAAAGTGGTATTGAGATTCCTCAAAAGACTGGGACTAGAACCATTGTTTGACCCATTATTCCCACTCCTTGGTATTTATCCAAAAGAATTAAAATCAACATACCACACTAACTCCTTCATACCAATGTTTATAGCAGTATAATTCCCTGTGACAAGTTATGGAGCCAGCATAAGTGCTTGTCAACAAATGGACAAATAAAATGTGGTGTGTAAGTACACAGTAGAGTTTTACTTAGCCATGAAAAAGAATGAAATTTTATCATTCGCTGGAAAATAGGTAGAACTAGAGAACATAATGCTAAGGAAATAATCCAGATTCTGAAAGTAAAGGCTGGGATGTTTTCTTTCATGTGTGGAAATTAGAGAGAGAAAGAAAGGGAAAAAATGAATTAAAAAAGTGGGATCTCATGAAAATAGAGAGAGACTATTAGAGTAAAAGGACAGCAAGGGGAAGAGGAGTCATGGGGAAGTACTAGGGAATGAAACCTACCAAATTATGCTGTGTCCATGTGTAGATAAACCATAATGAATCCTGCCTTTATATATAATTATAATGTGTTAATTGAAAAAAAATAATAGAAAGGAGATCAGTAGATTAGAGCAATTGAATCTGGAGAAGGGAGGAGTGGAGGGAAAGGAAAGTACTGGGGAATGAGATTGATCAAATTATATTGTGTGCATGTACAAATATGACATAATGGGTTCCACTATTAAGTATAATTACAATGTACCAATAAAAATGAAATAAAAGCCAAGGGGAAATAGCCTGCAGCTGTCACCTGTCCTATCACCTAGACCCAGAGTCAGGTCCTTATAATGTTTAAGGATTGATACATTATGATCCTTCCAATGTGGCAGCAGTTCACTTGGCCTTAGACCACTCTGCTGCCCTTCACCCAGAATCTGCACATATCCAGTGAAAAATATCAGAGTTGTATCAATAAATAATTAAATAATGGAAGTACAACTATTATAGATATTCCTGGAAAGACAAACTATGAACAGTGATTCAAGAAGAAACAGAAACTAAACATCTGTAATAAGAGAAGACATTGAATTAGTAATCAAAAAGTTTACCACCAAAAATATCCAAAGACTAAATAACTTCATCAATGCATTATAACAAAGACTTAACACCAGTTCTTCACAAATCAAAACCAGATAACTATATCACAAGATAATAAAGCTATAAATCAATATTCCTTATTAATGGTGATATAAAACTTCAACAAAAAATTAGCAAACAGAACCCAGGAACTTCTAAAAAGGATTATATATCATGACTAAGTAGGATTTAGCCCAGCAGTACAAGAATGATTCAATTTTCAAAATATCAATGTAACAGAATATAATAAAAGATAAATCCCATATGTTAGAGAAAAAGAATTTGACAAAATCCAACACATTCTCATGATTTAAAAAACATTCAACAAACTGGGAATGTAAGAATACTTAACACCACTTGCTAAAAACCATCCACACAAAACCCCATAGCTGACATGATGTTTAATAATGAAGGACAGAAGTCTTATACCTTAAGATCAGGAACAAGATGAGAATGTTCTTACCACTTCTATTCAACATTCAACATTCTCTTGAAAGATTTTGCCTGAGCATTTAGGCCACAAAAAAGAAATAGCCAATACAGAGATGGAAGGAAAAAGTAAACCTATCTCTATTTGCAGATGACATGATCTTACTAAAGAGAAAATCATTAAGAACGCACTGAAAAACTACTAGCACTAATAAATGAGTTCACCAAACTTATAAAAGATCAATATATAAAAATCAATTCTATTTCTCTATACTAGAAATACACAAACTAAAACTCAAATAAAAATTAAATTTAGAGGAGTATAACAATAAATTTTTAGAAATTAACACTGAACTATGAGACGGGTGCACCAAAAACTATAAAATATTGTTGAAAAAAATTAAGTTTTAAATAAATGGAAAGACATCCATGTTAGTGGTTTGGAAAAGTTAGTATTGTTAAGATTGCAATACTACCCAAATTGATTCAATATAATTACTATTAAAAAACAGCTATTATTTTTGAGAAATTAACAAGTTTATCCTGAAATTGATGTGGTAATGCACAGAACCTAGAATAGCTAAAACAATCTTAAAAAAGAACAAAGTTGGAGGGCTCACACTTCCTGATTTCAAATTTTACTCCAAAGCTACCACAAGCAAGGGAGTGTGGTATTGAATAAGAAAAGAAATACAAATCAATAGAATAGAATTGAGCATCAAGAGCTAAACCTGTAAGCTTATGGTCAATTGACTTTTTTTATAAGGCTGCTAAGACAATTCAGTGAAGAAAGATAGTCTTTTCAGTAATGCTATTGCAAATTTTGGTATCCACATAAAGGGGCAGCCAGATAGCCCAGATGAAAGAACAAAGTCGTCCCTCTATCTTACACCATATACAAAAATTGATTCCAGATGAATAGAAGAACTAAATGTAAGTACTAAAACTGTAAAACTCTTAAAAGAAAACAGGTATATATATTCATAACTTTGGGATGATAGCAAAAGCACAAGCAATGAGGGAAAAATTGGCCTTCAAATTTTAAATTTTGTGTATCAAAACACACTATCAAAAAAGTAAAAAGAAAGTTCACAGAATGGGAGAATATATTTGCAAATAATCTGTCTAAAAAGGGTCTGACATCTAGAATATATAAAGAATTATAACTCAACAACTAAAGGACAAAAAAAACATTTAAAAATTAGAATTGACAGTTTTCCGAAGAAAATATGCAAATAGCCTAAATTGAAAAGATATCCAATGAAACTAGTAATTTAAAAAGGGTATTTTAAAATATATATATATATATATATTTAAAAATTCTTACTAATATTGAAAATCATATATATATATATATGATTTTCAATATTAGTAAGTATCCAGTGAGGTAAGACACTAATAGTATCCTTGTGTATGTGTGGGGTGGGGGATGGGAGTGTTAATCAGCACTCTATCAATATTTAGTACAATGTATTAAGAACTTTTTAAAAACTGAATTTTTAAAATTTCTGAAATCTAAAGAAAGCATAAAAGTGGCATAAAACAAGGAAATCATTTGATTAAATGGTTGTGTGTTATCAAAGATCATGACCTTTACAAATACAGAATTTTATTCAATAATGCTTAGATATCACATACGGAACAAAGCAAAATATTATATACAATAACCCTAATATTATAAAATATTTTATTTATGTATAAAAAAATTCTAGAGAATAAAATTCAACTAAATGCTATTTATACATAATTGTTTCTCATTTCATTCTTTGTTTATGATTTTCTAATTTTATATTTTGACCATATGTTATAGTTTTAATGGAGGAATCAATTTACATGTAAAAATAGATTCATCTTAGTTTTAGTTTATAACACTAATGATTTATAATAGGCAAGGCAAGATAAAAGACACTTTGGGACCTACAAAGAAATTTAAATAAAAGAGCTTTAAATCTAGTAGTGAGACAAAATATAAAAAATTAAATAGCACAACAACCATAAGAGCAATCAGAACAGCACTTTTAAATTAATTTCCAAGTTTTATTGACAACTGAAAGTTCTTTATAAACATTAATAAGATATCTACACATTTAAAAATATTGGCAAACCCAACAATGGTTATGTGTTAACACAGTTACCTCCTAAATTTTATCTGTGGTTGCAGCCTCTGTTTCCTGGCTAATAAATCTTGTGTATTTTACTGTGGGTTAATGTTAAGGTGAAAACAAAGATTTCTTTAGGGTTTTTAAAACTACTACTTTTAAATATTTCTTTTATAAAAGACTAACATCTAAAAATAGGTTAAAGATACTGATGTGCAACTATTCTTTAAAAAGTTAGTAGTTTTGCAACATGGCTTTTTGGTGGGGAGGTAGCACTCCCATGACCTGCTCCACTTTGCTGGCAGAGAGCAAGTTCAGAACAACCGGATGCTGTCTTGTCAGGAACATCCAGCAAAGTTGGGCTGTGGTGAAACTTAAGGGAGGAGTTTGAGCATCTCAGAGGCTGTGGAGTGCTCGGGCACTGATTCAGCAGAGGTACTGGCTGGTTGATTGGCGACCCGCCACAGTCGGAGGTGACTCAGCGCTACAGTGACCCACCAGTGGCGTTGAGAAACAAAACTTCAGATCCTGTGAGGAGATACCAACCGAGCTTCCAGGGGCCAGCGGACCAAGATCTGAGACTGGGACTTAGGAGAGACAGACCAGACCCACCCTTCCCATTGGACACCCCAGCAAGGAGACTGGTGTCCACCACAGCAGAGAACTGACGTCATCAGAGTTCCGCTGATGGATTGCTCCACAGTGAAACTGGCGACCACAGGTGTGTGACCCTCAGCCCACCATATCCATACAGCTGGGAAAACTGAAAAATCTCTCCCTAGTTCTCCGTGACCATGAGCCCAGGGAAACAGGAAGGGCACCTGACCTCCAACTCCCCCTCCCACCAGTGGAGACAGCCAAGGCCTTTTTCACCAGCTCTCAAGGGCATAGCTATGGAAGGGAATCAGGCAAAATAAGCTGCCAGTCCCCAGCTCCTGTGTTCCACAACCTTGGGTCTGTGTGAATGGCAAACAGAGAGAGCACCCAGGCCTTCAAGACAGCAGGACATCCAGGGGACTACAGGCCCTGAGTATAGCTAGATCTGTGCAGGACGGCTCGGTGGGTGAGTGGGGCCTGGCTGGCAGGAGAAGTGGGGGGGGGGCAGGAGACCAGGAGCGGCCTTGGACTACCAGGATTGGAGAGCCGCCCAGCTGGGGAGGAGGAGCCTCTTCACAGGGATTGTTTCCTGTGTCTTGAGGGCAGAAGCTTGGCCCAGAGGGCACAGCTCCACTTACTGGAAGAGAAGATAATAGAACTTTCTAAGAGTGCTTTTATTTTTTTTTTCAATTTTTACTTTTCCCTTTTCTTTTATTCTACCTATTTTTCTCTCTCTCTTTCTCTTTAGTGACTTCTTCCTTCCTCTTCCCCTACCTTTCTTCCCAAGCATTATGACTTCTATTACGTGTAATTAACAAATGCAAATAGGTGAATGTTCTGAGGCTGTCTATAGTGCTCCCAAGTCCCTAGCTATACCCAAATACTCTGATCTATTCTCCTGTTAATATCCCCCTTCAGTAGAGCAGTCTTCCAAGATAGCTTAGATATACTAACCCCCATACCATCACATCACCCGACAAAAACATAAAGTCCTAAGACCAAACCACAGTTCCCTATACACCATCAGAATCCATATGTCTTTTATGAAATGAATGAATTTGCTTTAAATTACAATAAAACCCAACATCTCTAGATATTGTCTCCCATCAGAAAGGAGAGATCCCGGAAATATACAAAACCAAAACAAAGTTACAGGAGAAAATAGTAACACAACAGTCAAACAGAGCTGGAAAGTAACATGAGCATCATGGAAAAAACAAGGAATTAAAGGACCACAAACAATGCAGGACAGCTTAAATTTACAGGAACTCAAAGCATACCTGACTCAGATGGAATGGAATCTTAAAGAGGTCATTAGACAGCAAATTTTGCAAACAATGAAAGATCACTTCAACAACAAATTACATAAACAAATTCAAGAAGCAAAAAAACAACAATACCAGGAGGTAGAGGTTATAAAAAAATCAAACAGACATCCTAGAAATGAAGGAAACCAAATTAAAAATAAACCAAATTAAAAACTCAAATGAGAGTATTACCAGTAGAGTAAATAAAGTAGAAGTCAGAACATCAGACAATGAAGAAAAAATATATCATCTCAAAAAGAGTCTAGTCAACTCAGAAAGTCTGGTAAGAAACCATGAACAAAACATCCAAGAGATATGGGATATCATTAAAAAAAATTTAAGAGTCATTGGGATACAGGAAGATATAGAGGTCCAAACCAAAGGGATGAGCAATCTGTTAAATTAAATAATTTTAGAAAACTTTCCAGACATGAAAAATGAAACATATGTCCAAATCCTAGAAGCCCACAAGACGCCGAATGTACAAAACTACAACAGACCAACTCCAAAACACATTATTATAAAGATATCCAACATACAGAACAAGGTAAGAATATTAAAAGCTACAAGAGAAAGGAGACAGGTTACATTCAGGGGTAAACCAATTAGGTTAACAGCTGATTTTTCATTCCAGATGCTGAAAGCCAGAAGATCCTGGAACAACATATTTCAAATGCTGAAAGATAATGGGTGCCAACCAAGAATATTGTATCCAGCAAAATTAAGCTTCAGGTTTGACAACGAAATAAAAATCTTTCATGATAAACAAAAGTTAAAAGAATTCGCAGCCAGATAACCAGCACTGCAAAGCATTTTGGGCAAAACACTACACAAAGAGGAAATGAAAAACAACAACCAAAACCAACAATGGGAAGTACCTCAGTAAAAGGGGGAAAAAAACTAATCAAAGAGGTAAAAACAAACCAAATTAAAAATAAATAAATAAACAAACAAACAAATATGACTGGAAGTACAAACCATACATCAATAGTAACCCTAAATGTTAATGGCTTAAACTCACCAATTAAGTGACATAGCTTAGTAACCTGGATTAAAAAAACAGATCCAACAATATGCTGCCTTCAGGAGACTCATCTGATAGGAAAAGACATATACAGGCTGAAGGTGAAATGTTGGGAAAAATCATACCACTCACATGGTCCTCGGAAGCCAGCAGGGGTGGCCATACTCATATAGAATAAAATCGACTTCAAGCCTAAGTTAATCAAAAGGGATAAAGAAGGACACTATATACTGTTAAAGGGAAACATTCACCAATAAGACATAACAATTATCAATATTTATGCCCCAAATAATGGTGCCGCTACCTTCATAAAACAAACTCTCCTCAAGTTCAAGAAACAAATAAACCACAACACAATAATTATGGGTGACTTCAACACACCTCTCTCACCATTGGACAGATCTTCCAAACAAAAGTTGAATAAAGAAACTATAGAACTCAATAACACAATTAATAACCTAGACTTAACCGACATATATAGAATATATCAACCATCATCAAGCAGATATACTTTTTTCTCAGCAGCACATGGATCCTTCTCAAAAATAGACCATATATTATGCCATAGGGCAATTCTTAGAAATTATTGAGGAGTATAGATAATATCATGCATCTTATCTGATCATAATGGAATGAAACTGGAAATCAATGATAAAAGAAGCAAGTAAAAATCCTACATCACTTGGCGTGAACAATATGTTACTGAATGATCAATGGCTTACAGAAGACATCAAGGAGGAAATTTAAAAATTCTTAGAGATAAATGAAAACACAGACACAATATATCGGAATCTATGGGACATAAGAAAGCAGTTCTAAGAGGAAAATTCGTAGTTTGGAGTTCATTCCTCAAAAAAAGAAAAAAACCAACAAATAAATGATCTCACACTCCATCTCAAAACCCTAGAAAAACAACAGCAAATGTAGTAGAAGGCAAGAAATAATTAAAATCAGAGCTGAAATCAATGAAATGCAAAGAAAAGAAACAATTGAAAAAATTGACAAAACTAAAAGTTGGTTATTTGAAGAAATAAATAAGATTGACAGACCCTTAGCCATGCTAACGAAGAGAAGAAGACAGAGAATTCAAATTACTAGCATACTGGATGAAAAAGGCAATATCACAACAGACACTACAGAAATACAGAAGATAATTAGAAATTATTTTGAAACCTTATTCTCCAATAAAATAGAAGATAGTGAAGGCATTGATAAATTTCTTAAGTCATTTGATCTGCCCAGATTGAGTCAAGAGGATACACACAACTTAAACAGACCAATATCAATGGAGGAAATAGAAGAAGCCATCAAAAGACTACCAACCAAGAAAAGCCCAGGACCAGATGGGTATACAGCAGAGTTTTACAAAACCTTTAAAGAAGAACTAATACCAATACTTTTCAAGCTATTTCAGGAATAGAAAAAGAGGGAGCACTTCCAAATTCATTCTACGAGGCCACCATCACCCTGATTCCTAAACCAGACAAAGACACTTCAAAGAAAGAAAACTACAGACCAATATCTCTAATAAACATAGATGCAAAAATCCTCAATAAAATTCTGGCAAATTAGATACAACATTATCAAAATGATCGTGCACCATGATCAAGTAGGATTTATCCCTGGGATGTGAGGCTGTTTCAATATATGGAAATCAATAAATGTTATTCACCACATTAATAGACTTAAAGATAAGAACCATATGATCATCTAGATAGTCACAGAAAAAACATTCAACAAAGTAAGCCATCCCTCTATGCTCAAAACACTAGAAAAACTAGGCATAACAGGAACTTACCTCAACATTGTAAAAGCTATATATGCTAAGCCTCAGGCTAGCATCATTCTAAATGGAGAAAAATTGAAGGCATTCCCTCTAAAGTCTGGAACAAGACAGGGATGCCCTCCCTCACCACTTCTGTTCAACATAGTTCTCAAGATACTGGCCAGAGCAATTGCAATTAGACAGACAAAAGAAATTAAAGGCATAAAGATAGGAAAAGAAGAACTTAAATTATCACTATTTGAGGATGACATGATCCTATACCTAGCAGACACAAAAGGTTCTACCAAGAAACTTCTAGAGCTAGTAAATGAATTCAGCAAAGTGGCAGGATATAAAATCAACACGCTTAAATCAAAGACATTCCTGTATATCAGTGAGAAATCCTCTGAAATGAAAATGAGGAAAACCACCCCATTCACAATATCCTAAAAAAAAAAAAAAAAATACTTGGGAATCAACCTAACGAAAGAGGTGAAAGACCTATACAATGAAAACTACAGAACCCTAAAGAAAGAAATATAAGAAGACCTTAAAAGATGGAAAGATATACCTTGTTCATGGATAGCAGAACTAATATCATTAAAATGGCGATATTACCAAAAGTTCTCTATAGGTTTAATGCAATGCCAATCAAAAATCCCAATGGCATTCCTCACAGAAATAGAAAAAGCAATCATGAAATTCATCTTGAAAAATAAAAGACCCAGAATAGCAAAAGCAATTCTAAGCAGGAAGAGTGAAACAGGTAGTATAGTGATACCAGATTTTAGACTATACTACAGAGCAATAGTAACAAAAACAGCATGGTACTGGTACCAAAACAGGCGGGTAAACTAATGGTACAGAATAGAGGACACAGAGACCAATCCACAAAATTACAACTACTGTATATTAGACAAAGGTGCTAAAAGCATGCAAGGGAGAAAAGATAGCATCTTCAACAAATGGTGCTGGGAAAACTGGAAATCCGTATGCAACAAAATGAAATCGAATCCCTTTCTCTCACCATGCACAAAAGTTAACTCAAAATGGATCAAAGAGCTAGGAATCAAACCAGAATCTCTGCATCTAATAGAAGAAAAAGTTGGCTCTAATCTCCATCTTGTGAGATCAGGCTCCAAATTCCTTAATAGGACACCTATAGCACAAGAGTTAAAATCAAGAATCAACAAATGGGACATATTCAAATTAAAAAGTTTTTTCTCAGCAAGAGAAACAATAAGAGAGGTAAATAGGGAGCCTACATCTTGGGAACAAATTTTTACCCCTCACACTTCAGATAGAGCCCTAATCTCCAGAGTATACAAAGAACTCAAAAAATTAAACAATAAGAAAACAAATAACCCAATCACCATTGGGCTAAGGATCTGAAAGACACTTCTCCCAGGAGGATATACAATCAATCAACAAATACACGAAAAAATGCTCACCATCTCTAGCAATCAGAGAAATGTAAATTAAAACCACTCTAAGAGGGCTGGGGATGTGGCTCAAGCGGTAGCACGCTCACCTGGCATGCGTGCGGCCCGGGTTGGATCCTCAGCACCACATACAAACAAAGATGTTGTGTCCGCTGAAAACTAAAAAATAAATATTAAAAAATTCTCTCTCTCTCTCTCTCTCTCTCTCTCTCTCTCTCTCTCTCTCTCTCTCTCTCTCTCTCTCAAAAAAAAAAAAAAAAAAACACTCTAAGATACCATCTCACTCCAGTAAGAATGGCAGCCATTATGAAGTCAAACAATAACAAGTGCTGTTGAGGATATGGGGAAAAGGGTACACTTGTACATTGCTGGTGGGACTGAAAATTGGTGTGGCCAATTTGGAAAGCAGTATGGAGATTCCTTGGAAAGCTGGGAATGGAACCACCATTCGACCCAGCTATTCCCCTCCTTGGACTATTCCCAAAAGACCTAAAAAGAGCATACTACAGGGACATAGCTACATCAATTTTCATAGCAGCACAATTCACAGTAGCTAGACTGTGGAACCAACCTAGATGCCCTTCAATAGATGAATGGATAAAAAAAAAATGTGGCATTTATACACAATGGAATATTACTCAGCACTAAAAAATAACAAAATAATGGCATTTGCAGGGAAATGGATGGCATTAGAGCAGATTATGCTAAATTAGCCAATCCCTAAAAAACAAATGCTGAATGTCTTCTTTGATATAAGGGGGGGGCGACTTAAAATAGAGCAGGCAGGAAGAGCATGAGAAGAAGATTACCATTAAACAGGGACAAGAGGTGGGAGGGAATGGGAGAGAGAAGGGGAATTGCATGGAAGATGGAAGATGGAAGGAGACCCTCATTGTTATACAAAATTACATATAAGTTGGTATGAGAGGGAAGGAAAAAAGAGCAATGTGTTACAGTAGATGAGATAGAGAGAGGTGATGGGAGGGGAGGAGAGGAGAGGGGTGATAGGAAGGGGATAAGAAGGGCAGCAGAATACAACAGACACTAGTATGGCAGTATGTATAAATGTGGCTATATAACCAATGTGATCCTGCAATCTATACACATGGAAAAATAAGAATTCATACCCCATTTGAAACAAATGTATGATATATGGCATGTCAAGATCATTGTAATGTTTTGAGCAACTAATAAAAAAAGTAGTTTTTGTAAATGATCACACATGTTCAATAGGGAAATGTAATTGATCAAATTATGTACATGTGCAAATGTGGCATAATGTATCTCCCTATTATGATTATAATGCATCAATAAAAAAATAAATAGAAATGGTAATCTCATATTTGCAAAGAATTTTGTTTTCTTTTTGTAGTTTCCTATCATCTGACACCATTCCTTTTTTATAAATGTATGTCAAAAAGACTGAAAAGGAAAAGCCACAGGTCTTATTAAATTTAAATTGTCCCTGGAAAGAGAAACAGTTTTTGCTATTATCATTTCTAACATACCCTAATCTGGGCAATCTTGGTTAAAAACAAAACAGATTTTAAAATCTTTCCTTTACGATATCCCTGGGACATACTTATGTGTGATTAATTTCTATTTCAAGGAAAAGGCTTTTTTTCACATTGCAAAACTAAATCTTCAGTTATAAGTAATAAATCAAGATTTAACTATTAGCATTAAAATGGTTCAATTTTAAGTGTCTTTATTGCTTAATATTTTGTGGGAGGCCATCCATTTGGATTGAGCACCTTCACTGGGCCAACAGACCAAACCAATATGGAATTTAATCACAGTAACTGAGCTTGACTGGTTGCAGAAGGACTTGTAGCCAGTTAGTCAAGTGAACTGTAAACAACTGAGTAAATTGTAACCAATTACCTTGCTGATTGACTAAGCTGTAGCCAATTAAGATGCTTTCAATGCCCCACTTCTGTTTTCCTATAAATGCTGTCTGATTGCTTTTTTGGTTGAAGTTTTCAAAATCTGCTCTGGTTCTGGGAGCTGCACGATTTGTGAATCTTTTTTGTTGTTGTTGTTGTTTTTGTTTTATTCAAGTAAACTTGACTAAATTTAGTTGGTCTAAGGAATTATCGTTTAACAGAGTCTACAAAGCCATGCAATTAGTGATGCTTCTCTTTCAAACTTGTGATTAAATTGTTTATTTAAATAATGATGCTATTAACCATCTGTAATAAGTTTGTTTCATAGTTTCATCTGAAATCATATTGCTATATACCTAAACATTATATTAAATAGAAAAAGGCTAAATTTTAAAATATATAATCCTGGAATAAAGATGTAATTTAATATTTTTCTTCTGGTTAATCAGTGCTAAATAATTGAAATGTAAGAGCAGAATATATTCTAATAGGTACTTGGCAGACAATGGTCCTACTATTCATAATTATTCTGGTTATAAGAAAAGGAACAAGCATATGATTTCTAATCAGATTTTTTCTTGATCTTCAGAAAAATTGTGCATTTGCATATTGTTTGAAATATTTTTCTGTAATAAGTTAGAGCTCAGAGAGCAATGAGGAGGGACCAGTAGTTTCTACATTTAAATCTGTTTATCAGTAAACTTTGTGCCATACTTTTCAAACTAAGCATGTTTGCAGCACAAGCACCCAAATGCTCTCAATGATCTGCAATGTTGTGACAACTGATACTGCTTCAAAGATGTGATTTAAGAAACAGGTGTTTATGCTGAGTTAAAATAAAATTGTTCTGATTTGAGGTCAGTTCGAATCACTGACCTCTATCTAAGGGAAGAGCTATTTTATACTTTCACATTTCCTCCAGGATTAGACAATATTCATTCCAACTAAATGTTTGTCCGTTTTGTTGATCTTTTGACTTACATTTGTTGATTGTATTATTTTACACTTTTCATTCTAACATTATTTATTTCCTTTACCTTGCTTTATGTTTAGTTTGCTCTTCACTTTTTAAAATTTCCTTCAGTAGGAGGTTAGGTTATTGATTTTATTTATTTCATATTACTTCATATAGATATTTGCAATTATAAAATTCCCCATTACTGTGTTTACTGAAACCCCTAAGTTTTGAAATATTGTTTTCATTTTTATTTATCTCAAATTATTTTCTAATTTCCCTTGTTATTTCTTCCTTAACTCACTGGTTAAGGGTGTTGTGTTCAATTTCCATATATTTGTGAGTTTTTCACTCTTCTTTTGTTACTGATTTCTAATCCAGTCCACTGTGATCAGATAAGATTCTTTATATGATTTTAGTGTTTATAAACTTATTCAGACTTGTGGCCTAAGGTATTCTTGGTAAAGTTCCATGTGCTCTTAAGAATATGTATTCTGCTGTGGAGTGAAATGTTCTACATATCAGATCTAGTTGGTTTATGTCATCTAACTCCTTTGTTTGATTATTGATTCTCTGTCTAGATGTTCAATCCATTATTGAAAGCAGAATATTGAAGTCTACAATTTCAGTTTTCATTGAACAATTTTTCCCCTCAACTTCTTCAAATATTATGGATCTCTGATGTTTGATGCCTATGTATATATAATTGTTTGGCTTCTTGATGGATTGACACTTATAATTATACAATATCAACCTTTGTTTCTCTTAACAAATACTATCTATAAGTTTATCTTGTCTAATAATATAGCTATCCTAATTGCTCTTCTTTGGTTACTATTTGCATGGCATATTTTTTGCCTTTCTTTTACTTTTGACCTGTTCTTTGGATCTAAAGTGACTCTCATATATAATAAATGGTAGAATTTTTAATTCATTCTGCCATTTCTACATTTTAATTGGAGAGTTTAATTAGTTTACATTTAATGCAGTAACTCACAAACAAGCACTTCTTCCATTTTGTAATATGTTTTTAATCTTGTATTTTTTTTGTTCCTCAGTTCTTCTATTACTTCCTACATTTGTGGTAAATCAATATTTTACAGCATATCATTTTGGTTCCCTTCTCATTTATTTTATTGTTATTTGTATTAGTTATTTTCTTGGTGGTAGCCCTGGGAATTACAATTAATACCTTAAATTTATAAAAATCTAATTCAAGCTAACACCAACTTCAATAATATGTAGAAACTTTCCTCCAAAATAGCTCTGTTCTCTCCTTTTACATTGCAAATTATATTCTTAAGTATTGTGTGCTCATCAGTATAATTTATACTTGTTTTATGTAGTTGTGTTGGATAAAGCAAAGAAGAGGAATTACAAACTTCAAATACATTAGTACTGACTTTTCTATTTACTGAGTTTCCTTTACCAGTGATCTTCATTTATTTATGTGAGATTAATTTTCTGTGTAGTAGTCTTTAATTTCAACCTCAAGGATTCCCTTTACCATTTCTTGGAGGACATGTTCACTAGAGACAAACTCCTTCAATTTAAACAATTTTAAAAATCTGTTAATTTCTTCTGCATACTTAAAGGAGAATTTTAACCACCTATGGGATTCTTGGTTGTTGTGTAGATTTGTGTCCATCCTCAAATTTAGGCTGTTACAGCCATTATTTTTTTTTATTTTTCTCTTATTCTTTTTTTTAGTTTTGTGGTGGTGGTGTTCTTAGAGGGAATTTAAATTTTTTAGAAATTTTATTGGCACATTATATTTATTAATAATAGTGGGATTCATTGTAAGATATTTATACATGGCATATAACATAATGTGTTAATATCACTCCCCAGTAACACCCATTTCTTTTCTCCCTCTCCTTAATTTCCTTCCTCTACCATAGGGGGCTTCCTTCTATTTTCACAAGGTCCCCTTTTTGTCTCCTTTTTTCTCTCTAGCTTCCACAAATGAGATTTGACTTTCTGAGGCTGGTTTATATCACTTAAAATGATGTTTTCTAGTTCCATCCATTTTCCTGAAGAGGACATAATTTTATACTTCTATATGTCTGAATAAAACCCCATACCACTTTTTTTATCAATTCATCTGTTGATGGACAACTTGGATGGTTCTGTAAACTGGCCTTTCTGAAATGAACTGCTATAAACATGGATATGCATGTATTTCTACAATATGCTAACTTGAATTCTTTTGGATAAATACCAAGCAATGTTATAGCTGGGTCATTTGGTGGTTCCATTCCTAGTCTTTTGAGGAATCTCAAAAAGGAATCATTAGTCATACTGATTTACACAGTTATACTAACTTGCAATTCTATCAATAATGTTAAAGAGTTCCATTTTCACCACATCCTCAGCAGCTTTTATTATTATTAAATTATTATTTCATTTATTATTAAATGAAATCTCAGTGTTGATTTGTATTTCCGTAACTGCTAGAGATGTTGAACATTTTTCATATATGTGTTGATCATTTGTATTTCTTCTTTTGAGAAATGTCTTTTTTGCCCATTTTTGTTGGTTAAGCCTTTTGCATTCTTTATATATTCTGGTTGTTAATCCTCTCTCAGAAGAGTCTCAGGCAAAGATTTTCTTAGATTTTATAGGTTCACTCTTTACACTCTTTTGCTGTTCAGAACCATTTTAATTTGATGCCATCCCATTTATTAATTTTATAAAATGGTCCCATTTGCTTTTTTAAAAAAATTTTTTAGTTTTGGGGACAAGATATTTTTATTTTACATTTATGTGTTGCTGATGACTGAACCCAGTGCCTCACACATGCTAGGGAAGCACTCTACCACTGAGCCACAATCCCAGCCCCCGTTTTATTAATTCTTGATTTTATTTCCTGAGCTTTATGAGTTCTTCCAAGTAAGTTGTTGCCTGATCTTATATGCCAGAGTGTTGACTCTATGCTTTATTCTAGCAGCTATAGAGTTTTTGGTCTAAATCCTAGGTCTTTGATCCATTTTGGTTTGACTTTTGTGCAGGATGAAAGATAGGGATCTAATTTCATTCTTCTACATATGAATACACAGTTGCGCTTAATCACTTGTTTAAAAGACTCTTTTCTCCAAAATATTTTTGAAACTTTTATAAAGGAGCAGATTAACTGTGTCTGTGTGGGTTTGCCACTGTTTTCTATTCCACTGGTCCATGTGTCTGTTTTTATGCCAGGTTCATGCTGTTTCAGTTACTATAACTCTGTAATATAATTTGAAATTCAGTATTGTGATGCCTTCAAGTATTGGTCTTTTTACTCAAAATTGTTTTGGCTAATCTGGGTTTTTTTATTCTTTCATATGAGTTTTAAGATTTTTTTAACATTTCTGTGAAGAATGGCATTGGTATTTTAATGGGGATTGTATTGAATTCGTAGATTACTTTTGGTAATATTTTCATTTCTATAATATTAATTCTGCCTATCCATGAACATGGGAGGTCTTTTCATCTTCTAGTGTCTTTAATTTCTTTCTCCATTTTTTTATAATTTTAAATGTATAAATATTCAATTATTTGGTTAGATTTATTGCTAGGATATTGTTGTTGTTGTTGATGATGATGATGATGATGATGATTATGATGAAGATGATATGTGTATTGGCCATTATTTTTTCAGATTTTTTCCCAGATCCTTTTTTTCTCTTCTGTGTTCCTGAGACTCCTATATTGTGCATATGTTGGTATGCTTGATGCAATACCACAGGTGTCTTAGACTTTATTCAGATTTTCCATTCTTTTTTTGTTTCCCATTTTGTGTCATTCTTGAACCATAAACAAAGATAAGTGAGGTTTGAATCAGTTTAGATAAAAGGGATGGTAATCAAGACTGAGCATCTGGATTACAGAGAAAAATACTTGGAAAAATAGTAGAGATGTTTGGAGAAGCAGATTCATGTGTTTTTAAAAGATAGTATGTTTCTAAATCAGCTTATATTTCTCTTTTGGTAAAATAATTGAAAAAAGTACTCACATAAGAGTAAGAGGATCACTTTGTAATGATTCCGCTACTCACTGACTGTAACTTTGGATAAATGACCCCCCCCACCCCTGCCGCTAAACTTCATAGTTCTCTCCTTTTTTTTAATAGGATCAGAACAGATAATTCCAATATTTATTCCAGGTCTGACCATCTAAGATTTAACCTATAACAGTCTTACAACTTAACCAGCCCTCCCTCCCTTCCTTACTTTCTTCTTTTCTTTCTTTTTCATCATTCCTTTTTATTCTATCTACCTACTATACGGTGAGAAGAAAAGAAAAACAATGTATAATATGAAAAATTGAGTAGATCACTGAAATTGGTAAAAACATGCATATTTGGGAGACCCAGTTGTGACTTTCTTTCTTATAATAGTAGTAACAGTATATCAAAATAGTCTCGTTGAACTACATGTCTGAAAAATGTCTAAAACCTATTTCTGTCCAGGTGATACCTATACTTTGTAATGTTTGCCTAAAATCCATCCAGTGACCAAAAAGTATTTTTAGTTTACTTCTGAAAATGAGATTTTGAAAATTTGATGAAAGGGTTGATGTATGGGGGAACTTGTCACTATTGAAAAACAAAATGACAGGCAGCAACCTGAAACTCTTTTTGTACAGTTTACTCTCCAGGCTTTTTTTGTCAAGAATTGGATGGCTTTACATACACAATAGGTACCCATCTCCTCAAAACTTTTATAACAAGAATTTATTGAGTTTCTATGAAGGTAGGAAGATAAATAGGACTAGACTCAAATGGAGAACTAAAGAATGTTAGGATTATTCCAATTAAATTAATAAATGGGATAACTCAAAGATGTATATATTCATTCCTTTTTATAAATAAAAGAGATGCTATAAAATTACAAACAAATGCAAATTTTCGAAAAGTGGAAAACTCACTAGCAGCTTTAAGTTCTGGTGTCAACATAATGAAAACTCAAAAACTATCTAGCAGGCTAGAGCAGCCTATTGGAAAGGCACCTATACTTATTTTAGGACAAAACAGTCTGCAGCAGCAATTCTTAAACTTAAACCTTTGTCATAATTGCTTAGAGGGTTTGTTAAAATAGATGGTTAATCCTCCCTCCACTTTCTGAATCTATAGAATTCTCATTTCTAACAATTTTCTAAATTATATTGGTGCTACTGATTTGGGAACCATGGGTTAGAACAAACAACATTTAAACTGAGATATGAAGGGATAAATAGGAGATAGCTGTATTTTATGTTTGTATTGTTTGGAAGAGCGGCAGTGAGGAAGATGAGAGCAAAGATTCAGATAGACAATGCCTACGTGTAATCCAGAGGGATCTGAAGGACTGTGGGAAGGAGAAATTGGTGAGAGATGAGGCTACCAAGGTGAATATGAACCCACATTTAAAAGCCTTTTACATGAGTCAGTCTCCTTATATCAGAGAAAACATTTGGCATTTGTTTTTTGGAATTGGCTATAGTGGGGTAGGGAGGGGAGTATGGGAGGACTAAACGAACTGTAGATAGTGCAGAGGGGTGGGAGGGGAAGGGAGGGGGCAGGGGGGTTAGCACGGATGGTGGAATGTGATGGGCATTATTATCCAAAGTACATGTATGAAGACAAAAATTGGTGTCAACATACTTTGTATACAATGAGAAATATGAAAAATTGTGATGTATATATGTAATAAGAATTATATTGTATTCCACTGTCATTTATTTTTTAAAAAAATATTTCAAAAAGCCTTTTACATAGGACAGAGGCACCTATGATTTGGGTTAAAACACATGGAAGAATTGTAAACATGGGAGCAACATGATCAGAGTAGAATATGGAAGGATCATGTGGCTTCAGCATAGAATATGGACTAAAGGTGGGTAGGCAAAACCAGTAAGGGCAATTCAAGAATTGTCTATCACTATACTTATCTGCTACTGCTTTCTCACTTCTTACACCTTTCTGGTTTGAAACCATATGACTTCACTGTAAGGACTTGTACTTAGATTATTAATTAACTTATCCATATGCAATTGGTACCATAGGAAAAAGGTAGTGGCCAGGATTTATATAGTGACAGTGAGGATGGAAGAAATAGAATTTGAAAGATAATTAAGACATAGAAATTAATTTATTGATGATTCATTTTATTTCTAGAATGTAGGTGAGGAAAAAAAAATCAAAGTTCATTCCTAGGTTTTTACTTTGTGCAGTTAGGTAAGGTGGGCAACAGAGACAGATGGGTTGAAACTGGGCAGAGTAGAAGGAAAACTGATTTTATTTGGGGACCTGCTCATGTCCAATAGACCATTGAGTATATAGATATTGAGCTAAGGAAATTAGTCTGAACTGATGATATAGATTTGGGACTTATTAACAAATAGTTGGCAAGTGAAATGTGGTAACAGATGGAGTTGTTTAGGTGTGACATAGAGAATGAGAATAGAAATTGTGACATTTAGGAGATCCTTGAAAAACACTGCCATTTAAAGGGAAGTCTGAGGAAGAGGAATCTGCAATAGAAACTAAAAAGGAGCTGACAGGAAGAAATTAAAGATAATGTGACACAGAGGAAGCTGTGCACTTCAATCATGCCAAAAGCTGAAAAGAGATCACATAAAATAAGGAGTTAACAGTACCAACTGCATATGCATAAGTTAATTAATAACTTAGTACAAGTCCTTACAGTGAAGTCATATGAGTTCAAACCAGAAAGGTGTAAGAAGTGAGAAAGTAGTGGCAGATAAGTATAGTGATAGACAATTCTTGAATTGCCCTTTTTCTTCATCATTTCAGCATTATTTCCATGCATTTATCTATTATTAACAATGATGGCTAAAATTATACTTTAAATATGTCTTCATAATAAATTCTGGAAATATCTAGCAGTTTTCTCATATATGCTTCTTCAGAAATAGTAAGTCTTCTGAACAGATGGTTTCCTAAAGATTTACCTTTGAAAAAATAGTGGAAAGGTCATCTACATTGGAAGTTTAATGACTGTATTTCTTTTTACAGCTGGATTTCATAAAAACACATGTCTAAGTATTCTTTTTTAGAATTTGGATTCTAGGAGTGAGCTTGTATAAACTAACAAGTGCTCATATATTTTAAAGGTATAGCAGAAGGTTCTCATTTTACTTTAAGGTAGTGCTAGAAAAGTACATCTTATCCCATGTTACAAAAACCAATATACTGAAATACATAGGTTTAAATACATACTTGTATAATACTTCCTATTATTTGAGAGCCAGTAAAAACAATCATGAGGGCTTGGTCTTAGTTTTTGCTTTTATATCTCTGGAGATGAGATTATAGGATCTATGGCAATCTTGAATTCTCAGGATGTACAATAAATACCCAAAGGGTCATGTGGGAAACATCAACATTTCTGATAATTTAGAAGTAGAATTTCTTGATTAAAAGATTACCAAAATTAGATCTTATAGATTCACTCTGCAATCAAAGTTCATTTGATTAAGGAAATAGTTATTTAATGAACTCACTATTAACTGAGTTTTAGTGTTTCAGTGAGGATTATAAAAATCTTCCAGTGTTAGAAAATGATTTATTTTCTACATTTTGCCATGGAAATAAAATGTAGATAATAACTACTTTTCTCTAAGGCAGTGTTTTTTCAACCTTATAAAAATTCCTTGTATAACTTGAAACTCCCTAGGAGTTCCTGGATATCAGGGATCAAACTCTTCCTTCCAAGCAGTTCTACCCACCATCCTCAAAGATAACTTGTATTTTTCTGCTTATACTTTGTGTTTCCCTTCAACCAGAATACCTCTACCTTGTTTATTTTCTCCCATTTCTATGCATTGATATCTATCAAGGTTCAGATTAAATACCACATGTTGTATTAGGGTAGTAGACTTACTAGCTACATACAACATGTACTATTTATATTGTTTCAAATATTAGCAATTTCAGACTTATTTTGAGTTAGATTGCAAGCTTTTAGAAGACAATAATCATATCTTATGCCTCCCTTGTTGCCCAGGTAGCTAATGCATGATTGTTACTATTTGTTCATTATAATTATCCTGTAGATATTCTAATTAAGAGTAAAGCTAGAATTTATAATAGTATTTTTCCCTAGATAAAATATAGAAGACCAGAAAAATAGGTCAGGTTTTCTCTGTTGAGAGCCTTAGTCATTCCCAATTTAGAACTCATCCAGTTATAACCAGAAATGATTATATGTTCACAGTCGTGCATGCCTAGTGAAACATGCATAGCATGTTTCTCCTGCAGAAATAATACTGGAACTTGCAAAAATATTAATTTTCCAAAATATTTCTGCCATTTTTTGTGGAGTTCTTTTGAGTCTTTTGATCTGCTAATTACAATGAAAGATTTCTTATCCAAAATAATTAAAAGTAATACTTGGTCAATTCATTTATAAGGTTGGTTAAACAAAAAGGCATTATGTAATACTTTATCACTCTTTGAAATAAGGCCTCTTCTTTGACTATGGGTCTCATATTTAGATTTTTGTTGTTCTCTTTTTAGCCTAAGTCACCAAAATGCATTATCTGCTACACTATGTTGTAGTAGTTACATTGGATTCATGATGTGTGGGTTCTTTAAATAGGAATAAGAATCTAAAAATTGTTTTGGAAGAAATCTGAATGTAAAATCTTCCTAGATTTATAAGTTTATGGACTATCCCTATATGTTGATTTAAGTTAAACCAAAATTTTGTGAAAAAAAACTGTCAGACTGGTGGTAAAGAGTTAAAATCAGCTGAGAATATTCTATGGATGAAAGTGAAGAATGAAGATAAAGGATTCCTATAATAAGGTTGGATTTTGACTTGCTACAATATTTAAATGAGGAACAATTCTAACATAGCATTTAATCCAATAGTTCTTAACACTGGCAGTTTGAGTCATATATACAGAAAATACTCCAAATTTTTAAAAATCACATTTCTTATATCATCCCAATCTCCTTCATTAATGTAATGATCTAATGCAATTAACCTAGTGCTTAAATATCCCTCATTATTTTTATAATTATTTATTATTATTTTTGGTAATGCGATAAAATGACTGTGGAATTTTGTCCAGAAAATACTTTTGATGATACTGTTTTATGAAAACAAACAATTGGTTCAAGGAAGAATTTAACTTAATATAATATTTTAAAAGCCAACTACTTACTTTCGGAACTATTTTTGATCCTCCAGAATAAAAAACATTACCAAAATAAACCCTGTTATTTGGGTAATGTTTTTCTACATATTTTTCTAAGTCTTCAGAATTTTTCTTGAAATAATAAGACATATTCAAAAGAATTCCATCAGATATGAATTTGTTGACCCAGTGGCTTCTAATGAATATATTTGTTCAACTATTGGAAGGTAAACTAAAATGAAATAAAAATATGAACAAAGTGTTTCTGGTTTTTCTCATGTTTAAACTTTGTACACTTGAATTTTGGTGGCTTTAAATTTTAGATAGAAAAATAAGATATTTTATTTTAGAGTTTTACTTTCTGTTAGGTTTACTTTCACGTTTGATCTTCTGTGTTTCTAGGGTTTTGAAGGTGTTTCTTTCACGAACAGCACAACGAATTCCATACATGACTGGTGGCCGGGTCATGAAGATGCTGGCAGTAATACTCTTGGTAGTATTCTGGTTTCTCATTGGCTGGACTTCATCAGTATGCCAGAATTTGGAGAGGCAGATTTCACTTATTGGCCAGGGGCAAACATCTGATCACCTCATCTTCAATATGTGCCTCATTGACCGCTGGGATTACATGACAGCAGTTGGTATGTGATAACTGGTTCCATGTGATTGTCTTGTCCTTTTTTTTAGTAGCATTAAAATTGACTTCTTTAAAGCTTTGCCAAATATTTTCATGAAACATAAAGAAATTTTACCTAATATGGTCTTGGTTGAACAAAATTATGAAAATGAGCCTGATGACTTATGGAATACAAACTTTTTCCAGAAGTTTCCATTCTTTTTCAAAGGTATGTAGCTTTGTTAAAAAAAAAACAAAACATAATCAGGTAAATCAGAATTGAGAAATGCTGTGAATAAAGGCAAATTTTATGTGCATAGAGATTTTCTGTTTTCCATCTTATCAATTGGCCTCCACTTTGATTACTAACTGTTATTATCTTGACTTATGTGTTTAGTTGGAAGAAAAAATAAGAAGCATGTCAATATTTTTCTATACTTTTAGTCCTGTGAGATATCAGATTTGGTATGTAGAGTACTTTTTGTGAAGAGATTGCCTCTGCAAAACTTCAGATTCATTATTCTTTCCTATGCTTATCTCTAAAGAAAATTTATCAGTTGTTCTCTAGAGATTCAGTATTACACAAAGATCAAGCCATGCTATTGGGTAGGGTTGCCAGTGGTATGTGGCAAAGAAACTGGAGAAAGTAGAAGAACCACATCATGACTTAGGTTAAAAATACTTTTCTGGCACTCCAATTTTTAAAAAGTAATAGAGATGTAATACAGAGATAACAATACAGAGACACAAAAAACAAATAATAAAAGAAAATTCTTTGTTATTTTGCTGTTGTTCCCTCAATAAACGTAGAACAGTACTTAACTTTGAGGGTAATACACAAAAAATACAGGGGTTGGGGTTGTGGTTCAGTGGCAGAGTACTTGCCTAGCATGTGTGAGGCACTGAGCTTGATTCTTAGCACCACATATAAATAAATAAAGGTCCATCAACATTTAAAAAATACTAACATTAGATACAAACATATCTAATAAATATGTATATTTATTAGATTACAATTCAAATGTAGAATATTTTTCTGGGCAAAATATTTTAGAATTCTATGAAACTGAATCTCTAAAATGAAGTAATGTGGGCATATAAAGGGAAGGGTTATAATTACAATATATTTACTTTATCATTGTATCTTGAACGATATGGCTTTCAGAAAATAAAGCATAAAGTAAGGTAGAAAGCAATTCTGATTTGACTTGAGTATTATCATGAAAATAAACCAATCAGTATAAAATTTCTACATGGTAGAAGCTTCTGACTCCTTATTTTATACTTTTTGGTGCAAGTTAACCAAAGTAAGAAAAGTCATTTCCTTGTATTGTTATAAAGAAAAGGTCCACTAGTTTTCTGCTATTTTATTAAAAATAAAACTCAAAATACACGTGTAACACAAACAAGCAGATAGTATAACCTATCTACCTGGAATTTTTTACACATTGGCTTTAAGATGTCAAGAACTTTTTAAAGTTTATATTGCTCTCTGAATAGTATATATATATATATATATATACTATATATAAATATGTATATATATATATATTTCTATATGTAGACATATATAGGAATATAAAATTGACAACATTCTGTAATTCATCTTATATAAACTTTATTGAAAACTAAGAATTATATACCATTAACAAGATTCACTGGGTACCTATAGTTCTTATAGTGCTGTGTTGAACACTTTTGTGGAGATATACAATGTTTAAAGACCGTATTTCTTTCATCAAGTCACTTACCATTGGTTAATGTAAATAAATAAGGTTTGTCACAAATTATTAAGAAGCACAATTACTTGTCAAAAACTCTTTATGCATTAATAGTTCAATTAAGGAAGGCAAGAGTTTGGACCAAAATCAAGAAATCTTTATAAAGAGGCTCCTTGAGCCATGGATAATATTTAGGCTATTAAAAAGAGGTGTAAAGAACATTCCATTTGATAGGAATAGTGGCAGATGGAGGTGGGTGGGAATTGTATGAAGCATGAAGGAAATGTCTAAGTAGAAAAGAGTTGAAATACATTGTATTTGTAATGATGCTAGATGGCTGTTTATTGAAAATATTTAAAAGGAGTTTAAAAACCAGGAAAGTGATATGAGGTATCAGTAAATTCAATCTTGATTGCTTTCAGGATGTGTTTTTTTAAAAAGAGAAATGTACCAAATCTAGAGTGTGGGTTGGAATTATTACAAGGAGAAAGCTTTAAAACACTGATCCTGAAAGCATGGCCCCATGAGCAGCATCACCTGGGAACTTACTAGAAATGTAGTTTGGGGCCACATTCCAGACTTTCTCAGTCAGATGCTCTGGGACCTAGAGCCCAGCAATCTGTGCTTAATAAGCACTCCAGGTGAATCTCACAGTTCTCTAACATATAGAAACACTTACTCCAAGGAAGTAATCAGATGAACTTCCTACAATATAATGATCACTAATCTCAGTCCAACTCTGGCTGTTTCATAACATTCTTACAGTTCTCCCTGATGAAGGACCCCTGGAACATTCTTATAATAATTGTTTCAAGTCTCATGTCTTTCCTCCAAACTGTCCATGTTTCTTTTTCTCTTTGCAAATGACCTCTGCTTGAAAAAGAAATAAATAAGAGCTATCAGATCTTAAAATTCTTGCCTATGTATCTGGAAATCTTCTTATATCCATACTTACTCATATCTTTTCTCCCACACATGATGTTAGCAGACATCTAAACCTGTGCCACTCTCAACCAATACTTTAATCCCTTGATTTCCAGTGATCTCTCCTACTTTATATTACCTTTTTGCCATTTTAAGCTCTCCTACTTCCACAATCAATCACTGAAGAATTCCATTCTGACCACAATGTTCCTAACTCATTTGCTTAACTACTACTCGTCCAATAGCTATACAGTATCACAGAACATATTCATTTTACAGTCACATGCCACGTTATAATGTTTGGGTTAATGGCAGTCTGTATATTCAACAGTGATCCCATAAGATTATAATGGAGCTGAAAATTTATTACCTACTGATGTAGTAGCCATCAAACATCATGGTTCAGCACATGACTCATGTGTTTATAGGGATGCTTGTATGAACAGACCTATTCTACTGCCAGTCATTTGCCATATACCATTATGTACAAAAGCTAAAATTTGATAATGATCATAAATGACTGCTACTGGATTATGTATTTACTATAAAATACTTTTCATTGTTATTTTAGAGTATGCTCCTTATACTTAAAGTTTACTGCAAAACATTATGCTGTGTTGCTTGAGAAACAGTTTTATTCATCTCATTTTTACTGAGTCTCTTGATGCCACATCAAGTGACTAACCTATCCATATATGCTTGTGTAAGTACACTTCATGGTGTTCACATAATGATAGAATTGCCTAACACATTTCTCAGAATGCATCTCCAACATTAAGCAGTGCATAAGTATACATCCACTAAATTCTGCCTTCCTTCCAAGAAAAAAAAACTTAAATAGGTAGAAATTTTTTTCTACTAGTGAGAAGGGAACTATAAAAATCAATGGGTATTTTTTATACATCAATTCTGGATAATTCTGGGAAAGAATACCTAGAGAGCAAAGGGGACTGATCCTACTTCCCATTTCTGAGGGAGGTCACTCAGGACAGAATGAAGATGCACAGCTTGAGAGGGCTGCAGTGAATTCAGCTCCTTAGCTAGAACCAGGTCTCCATTCAGGTAAGAAGGTTAGAGAAACTAAAAGAGACGAATGATGGAGCCAGAGTTTAGGTCATGACTTTAGGAATTAGGCAGAAGTAGCAAGACTTGAGAGACAGGAATTCAAGCACTACTCCCAAAGGTGTTAGGTGATAACATTAGGATCTCAGAAAACCAAGACTTTAGTGATAAGGGTACAGGGACCTAGAAGCAAGAGGAAGTTAAATTGTTGGGTGGTGATGTTTTCATTATCTCCCTATCAGTGTCTTTGTCCTGTCAATTTAGGACTGTTGAAAATATGAGCCAGGAGGTTGCTGTAATTTTTTTTTTTTTTTGGTACTGAGGATTGAACCCAGGGACACTTAATCATTGAACCACATCCCCAGCCCTTTTTATTTTGAGACAGGGTCTTGCTAAGTTACATAGAGCCTCACTAAGTTGCTGAGGCTGGCTTTGAAGTTGCAATCCTCCTGCTTCAGTTTCCTGAGCCGCTGGGATTACAGGTGTGTGCCACCATACCCCACTGCTATATTTTTTTACACTATCCTGTATCAATTTTCATGTATTTCTCTTTCAGCATGTAACATTAAGATATTCTACATCTAATCTCTCTTAATTTGATTTTTTCCAATGTGTAGCAAAAGCCTCTTTTTTAGTTCTACATACCAGTTTCTTAAAGTAGCTGTTTGCCATTAGATTTTTTTAATATTCAAGAATAAATTTATATATCTTCAAACAACTTGAAAATCTATACTGAAAGATAAATTTTCCTTCCAATTTTGTGCAGAAATGTTTTTATATAAAATAAAGGCTGTGGAGAGGAAGAGATGGGTTTTACCTTGAGACTGTGGGAAATCACCAAGAAGTTGTGTAAACTCTCATTAGTTTCAGGAGTCAATTAAAAACGAAAGAAGGAAAGGAAGGAAAAGGAAGGGAAGGAAGGAAGAAGAGAGGGAAGGAAAATATATTAGCAAGCTTTAATCTGGGTCAGCTTTACCAGTATAAAATGATGTGATTTATTAGTACAAAATAAATGACTGGAAGAGCAAAATTCTCCTTTTTCCACTGAAGAGAGCTCTAGTTAGAAATGTAGATCATAAGCCTGACACAATGGTGCATGCTTGTAATCCCAGTGGCTCAGGAGGCTGAAGCAGGAGGATCACAAGTTCATAGCCAGATCCAGCAACTTAGTAAGGCCCTAGGCAACTCAGTAAGACCCTGCCTCTAAAGAAAAATATTAAAAGGGCTCAAAATGTAGCTCAGTGGTTAAGTAGCCCTAGATTCAATCCACACTACAAAAACAATGTAGACCATAAAATTAAAGAATGATCTTTTCTGGTTTTGCTTTATTGCACACAGATATTCCAGAATTGCTCATATGCATGATTTTCCTACCACAGTATTTTAGAAAGAAATAGGGAGGTAGAGAAAACAACTTGGAAAATTTTCTGAATCTCTATAAGCTTCAATTTCTCTTTGAGGAAGTGATTAGAAACATAGAAGGGAAAAATTACTTTCAGAATCCTATTGTTATTTATGTCTATTTATAATTTTCAAAAATCATTGTTCTGTATAAAAACTTGTGAGATACACTTTAATGGAAAGCAAATAAGGATATAAAATGCTGCAACTGTGGAAGACAGATGGATCTTGGACAATGTGAGAAACATTTTACAGTACTCAGTTTTACTTTTTTAAAAAATATTTATATGGTAGAAAGAGAATTTTAAAATTTGTATGTTCCAAAGTATTTCTAGATCAAATTAGAATTTCTATTAAGAGTTAAACTGCATACTTCTTTGAGAACTATTTGTATCTCAAATAATAATGTAGGACTTATTATTTGATTCAGGACTTTGATTTTTAAGTACATTTAAATATATTTTATGTAGAGTACCAAAGGCAAAACAAAGTATTCCTCCGTTAGCTCATCCCTGTTTCCTCTCCCAACCTAGATACGTGCACATTTCATGTTAAATGCTTCATTCTGTATCCCTGACATCTAACAAATTATCTGTCAGTTGTAGGCTCTTGATAAATATTTGCTAGAAGAACAAAAAATGAGCAGAGCTTCCTTTCTCTTTAGATATTTTATGTTGTGAAAATTAGACAAAGATAAAGAAATTAATTAAATCTAAAAACTTAGAAGTTAAGACAATTGTCCTCCATTTCATTTTAATGATAAATTTTGGAAGGTATTTTTGAGCAATCTGTATAAATTGACAATCCCCAACTAGGTTTTGAAACTATACCTTGATTTCCATAACAATTCACATAATAGATTGATATAAACTTGGCATGGTAAATGAAAGTTATAATATGAAAAGTATTATAAAGTATAATTGCAAATATTGAAGTAGAATACAATGTATGTGCTTCTGTTGAAAAATCTGTGCCATAGATGAAGGAGCTGAAACTTGGAAATGTTTTCCTAAATTAATAAAAAAAAGCCCCAAGTTATACTTATTTTGAAAAATGTAGCTAGTAGGATTGCCAGATATTTTTCTAAATATAGCAATAACTTGACAATCAGTTGTTCGTGTTCAGAATTTTTCACAATAGCATTAAAATTTGTCATATTAAGAAGTCATAACATTATTCCCTATGAGTTTCCTAACTACTACTACAGACAGACAAGCGAGTAGCATTGACTTCTCGAGCCTGAACTAACCTTTATGATTTCCCTCGTAGAGGCATGTTTTCACACTTACATTTAGATATCCTGGACAGTATCCTCCAATACAGTGCTTTCAGACTTGGATACATGAATAGCAGAGGTGGTAATATATGGACTTTATACTTTGGTATATGTAGTTGGATGGCTCTCAATTTTTATTCCACATTTAGAACATATTGAAGATCTGAAATAGTTCCAGTAACCAAGAAAAATTAGAATAAGTGAGCACATTTTTACTTTACCTATAATAAAGAAATCGACTGCAAAAAAAGTGACTAATAGATGATAATGTCAAGAACACTTATAACTTCTACTTCGTGGCTAAATCTGTCAGACTTGAGTGCAAACTTAAGCAGCCACTGAACTTGCCTAAGTTTTCAGTTTCTTCTGGAAGTTAGGTAATGATAATAAAATGTGATGAAATGGAACATAATTGAGACTAAAGTTGTTATTAGTGCCTTTTCTAACCTAGCTCAAGAATATAGACAGCACACTCTGTGTAGGCCTCTCTTTATCATTTGCTATTTTCTGTTATTCTATTTTTACATCTCACTAATATGGCCTAGCTCTTCTCAACAGCATTTTTATGTTGCAATAATTATTCCCTCACAAAGGCCCTGTTATAAATTAACTCCATCAATGCCTAAGCTGTCTTAAAGCTTGGAAATTCCTTAGAATGTGACAACCCTTGTTACAAATTGTCTTCACCAAGTTGGAAAGAAATATGTAGAGAAAAATCTAAGCAATAATTGAACAGGAGTGAAAGGCTTGGATTCACATTCGATTTGAGAATTTTAAAATATTTGTGCTCTTAGTAAATTCTGACATGGATTATCCCACTAGTTACTGTGAATTTTACATGGAATATTTTTACTACAGAAAATATTATCTTAATTCATTTTCATTGACATATTCTTCTTTGTACTCCTCCCTCCTGGTATAATATTTTAAATACGTGTAACAGACATGGTGTTCTGTAATTTAATTAGTCATATGCCAATGTTTAGAAGGAACTGAGACAAATTTAGTGACTCTTTTACTGTGTTGTGAGGGAAATTCTGAAATAGCTAGTGTTTCTAAGGATTTAAACACTTAATTATCTAGAAGATTAGGTGACATTATGACAGATGAGATATGAAAGAAGTACCATTTAATGAGTATTGAGGAAAATATATTAAACTTCATCTGTCTTAATGTTCTTGATTAAGGTTCATTACACACATTTTATTGCATTGTATTCTAATGTACCCTATGCCTTCATTTATGCTGCATTACTTTTTACTATTTTTTAAATACTTTAAAAATTTTCATCCAAAGGGTAAAAGCCTGACCTCTCTAACAGTTTGCTTTGGCTTGGGCCACATCATTAGAAACTATCAAGGGCTTGCTTATTTGCTTTCAAAACAATCAATGTGGGAGTTATTTTGTTACTTATATATTACCTCTTCTGAAAAATATTCTACTTCTTTAAGGAGTAGTCAGTTATATAATGCTAGAGTAAGAAAGAAAGAATAATTTATTAATACTTTAATTTTGGAAGTTAATAAAATCCTGACATAATAGTAGAGATTGTCTTGGGATATAACTCCAGTGCCACAGTCCCCTTCTAGGGCATGAGCACAGTGACTAAATCCTCCTACTAGGCCCTACCCCTTAAAGATTCTACCACCTACTAATAGTGCCACAGGCTGGCCACCAAGCCTTGAACTCAGGACCTTTGGAGGACCTTTTAGATCAATTCTATAGCACAAATCCCTGTAAAACCCTAGGATTTTAAAGGTGAAAAAAAGACGAAGAAGAAGAAGAAAATCGTTTGTTGTTTGAACAGAGATAACCCATACATTAACTCTGTTGTCAGAAATATTTGAGTGGTCCTTTTCCTTGTGTTGAAAGAAATATCAGTTGAAATAACAAACTGTTAGTTCATGTTGCTGTAAGTTTCAAAGTGGTGTTATATCCCTATCCATTCTGATTTCTAATACTAATACTAAATAGAAGTATACTAATACTAAAGAGAAGAGTCTGGCACTATCATTTCTTCTGAGAAGAGGTTTAATATGTAGGAACAGAAAGATTTGAAGGTCTTCCCTTTTTCAGCTCACCAAAACCATTCCCAGTAGTAGTCAAACCTTGGGATAACTTTAATAAGAAAGAAACCATTGGCCAAAAAAAAAAAAAACAACAACAGGGTTTTTTTTTTGATGACCTCATTAAAATTATTCAGAAGTCAAGCAATTTCCTAAACCAAACTTAAATCACCAAATAGTCTCAACGATTTTAGAAGCTGCAAAATTATGCTAACTTCTAAGGAAGGTAAACTTTCTTTAATTTCCAAAAGAGAAAAATATGGTGCTGGAAGTAAAACATTAAGGTATAAAATAAACTAATTTATTCTTTCTGTTTGCCCTTTAGCACCATTCAAATAACCCCATCTCAAAGAAATAAAACATTTTCCTATAGAGGTAGAATGTAAATAAATAAATAACCAACAACCCTCACTACAATCATTCAAAAAATACTCAAGTTAATTGTTGAAAAGCTATTTTTGAATTTCTAGTGATATAATCCAAGCAAAGGCAAATAAATTGTCAATGCTGTTAGGCTTTCATAAAAGATCAGAAATTTAAAATACACTTGTAAATCATAGTAAGTAATTCCAAATTTTGCTCCCTACCCAAATAATAATGTTTGTGTACATGGCAGGGATGGGGAAATGAAAGAAATATTATGGAATATACAATAAGCCACTCTGACCTTGACCTTATCCCCTAAGGGTCTCTTATCTTAATCTGTCTTTGTGAGCTCTCCACTTCTTTAAGATTCTGAAGTCTCTGGATTTTGTGAATGTTCTGTCACCCCATATCAATCTTTTAAAATTCTAAATGTATATGTCAGAAAGAAAGAGAAAAGCCTATTTTCTCTACACTTACTACTTAAAATGCAGTAGTGTCTGTGGGGAAAAAAACTTAGTCCAAGTTATAGAAATATGTAAAGAGAAGCAACAAAGAAAAGTGAACCTAAAAATGTGTGCCTATTCACAGCAGTCTTGCCTCAGAGAGTTATCTAGCAATGAGTGGGTAAGAGAATAGAATAACCAGGTCACCATCTGATTTAAAGTCTCAACATTCCCATAAATTTCTCTGATCCAAGTTTGAAATTTTAGCATTCAGAATTCTATCTCCCTCCTTTTAAAAGGAGTTAAAAGTTCTATAATAAAACCTTCACAAATATACATAATGTACAGAATGCATTTAGCACAGTTCCTGGTACATCCAACAGATGTTAACCATGCAATCAAATCAATTGAAGGGACAAAAAAGCACTTTCAAGTAGAACTCTTACTACCACAGGCTATTCACTTCTAATTGACATATTAGTTTAAATTACAAACAATTGCTGCTTGAAAAAATACTCCCAAAGTTTCATCTGTGCCTGTTAGTAGTAGAAGGAAGAAGGAAAGAAGGAAGGGATGGAGGGAGGGAAAGAGGTGGAAGGAAGGAAGGAAGGAAGGAAGGAAGGGAGGGAGGGAGGGAGGGAAGAAGGGAAAGGAAAAGAAAAGGAAAGAAAAGCCCTCAGCCCAAGGACATAATTTAGGGAACATTAGCCAAGAACCAGGAGACAAGGGTTCTAGGCCCTGTTCTGCTGCTCATTGAGCAAGTCCAAGTGGAGGGGGATGAGCTTCTCTTCAGGCAAGTCTTGAAGCCCAACTCTGACCATCCCTTGTCTTTCCCTGCTTCTAAAAAGCTGAAAAATGAATAGATATTCAGCCTCCATTGTCCTAGTGGTGAAATATATTGCAAGTTCACCTTTTCCATATACTTCTCTATGCCAAAGCTGAATAAACTGAGGTCAAGGCCAGCACAGTAACTGCAGCTCATTAACCACCTCTTTCCCTACCATATACATTTGCAAAAATGTCCCTCCTCACAACATGCTCAAATGAAGTCACTTCTCACTTTAAAATTCTATCAAATATCATTTATATTTTTTAATTCATGTAACCTCATTATTGTCCTTATTTTAAGCAAAGAAGAGGAAAATAGGCAGTCAGAATATAAGCTTCCATGTACCTATTTAGTCCTAAATGTCTGGAATTCAAGACCTTCTCTAAAAGTATTGAAGTTATTCAATTTAATACTTAATGACAACTTTTGAGCTGTCCACTCTATTAAAAGAAAATAGGCTATCTTGGGTGGAATCATAAATAATATTTTACTCTGTTCATGAATTTTCTAAGTTGATAGGATTTAGAGGAAAAAAAGAAGAGGGAATTAAAATGTGAATGTTTTGTTATTTATGTATTTTTATGCTATCTTAAAATAATTTTAAGGGGATAAGGAGGATAAACTGTTATTAATACAAAATGTCTGTGCAACACAGCTTAACAAGGGCTCCACAGTTTGAGCAGCTTTTGTACTTTGTAGTTGTTCTCATCTTGGCCCTTGTGGGTGGTTTAAGATCACAGAGCTGGGTCATTTTCTTTGCTTGGCCCAGGCCTTTGGAAAAAATAACTTGAAATTACTTTAATTATAGTATATTAATTTTTTAAAGGCTATAGTAGTTAACTTTTAAACTGTTATCTCTTATAGATTAAAAATAAAATACCTTGGTTTTCTAAAAGCCTTATTTGAATCTTTAAATATAAATGCAATTCCCTTTTTAACTATACTCATGCCTCCCATCAAAATCGTTTAACAAAGCAGAAGTATAACACATATTTCAACTCCCACATAAAAACACTGCAAAATTTGGTAACATCTACATATTTTCTTTACTAATTGCAGTGTTAGTCTGAAGTTAATTATATGAAACTGATTTTTTCCTAAGCAATTTTGTATATCATATTTAGTTTAATTGGTACTTTGAATAATAAATTGTTTTTCAGTGAGAGCATATTGTTGATATTGTTAATGAATTGATTTTAATGATCAGCTTAGTTAATATGAGAAATATTATTTTGTCCTATAGTTTAAATATAATCCTCCATTGTGGCACACTGATTAACCTGATAACAACTTTCCTTTTTTGAATCTTTGTTATAACATATAAACACTGCAATAACTGGTAGAAGATACTCTTTTTATAATGCAACTACCTATAAATTCTTTAACTGCAGCATATTTTTTGTGCCATTGGTTTTTTTCCACATTTTTATTGGTGCATTATAGTTGTACAAATTGATGGTATTTGTTGTTAGGTATTTGTACATGCACAAATTATATGTAATAATATAATTTAGCCAATATCATTCCCCAGTACTGTTTCTTTTTGGGGGGCGCAGTACCAGGGATTGAACTCAGTGGCACTGGATCATTGAGTTACATCTCTAGCCCTGTTTTGTATTTTATTTAGAGACAAGGTCTCACTTAGTTGCTTAACACCTCACTATTGCTGAGTCTGGCTTTGAACTGGTGATTACAGGCATTTGCCACCTTGCCCGGCCCCAGCACTATTTCTTTTACTTTTTTTAATTAGTCTTTTTTATTTATATGTGACAGAAGAATGCATTACAATTCTTATTACAGATATAGAGCATGATTTTTCATATCTCTGCTTATATACAAAGTATATTCACACCAATTCATGTCTTTATATATGTACTTTGGATAATGATGTCTATTATTCCACCATCATTTCTAACCCCATGCCCTATCCCTTCCCCTCCAACCCCTCTGCCCTATCTAGAGTTCATCTATTCTTCCCATGCTCCCTCTCCCTACCCCACTATGAATCAGCCTCCTTATAATCAGAGAAAACATTCATCATTTGGTTATTTGGGATTGGATAACTTCACTTAGCATTATCTTCTCTAACTCCATCCACTTACTGGCAAATGCCATGATTTTATTCTCTTTTATTGCTGAGTAATATTCCATTGTGTATATATGCTACATTTTTTTTTTATCCACTCATCTACTGAAGGGCATCTAGGTTGGTTCCATAGTTTTAGCTATTGTGAATTGTGCTGCTATAAACATTGATGTGGCTGTTTCCCTATAGTATGCTGTTTTTAAGTCCTTTGGGTATAGACCCAGGAGAGGGATAGCTGGGTCAAATTTTCCAAGAAATCTCCATACTACTTTCCATATTGGCTGTACCAATTTGCAGTCCCACTAGCAGTGTATGAGTGTACCTTTTCCCCCACATCCTTTCCAACACTATTGTTTGTATGCATAATAGCTGCCATTCTGACTGGAGTGAGATGAAATTTAGAATAGTTTTGATTTGCATTTCTCTAATTGCTAGTGATGTTGAACATTTTTTCATGTATTTGTTGATTGATTGTGTATCATCTTCTGAGAAATGTCTGTTCAGGCCCTTGGCCCATTTATTAATTGAGGTATTTGGTTGTTTTTTTTTTTTTTTGGTGTTTTGCTTTCTGAGTTCTTTATATACCTTAGAAATTAGTGCTCTATCTGATGTGTAAGGAATAAAGATTTGCTCCCAAGATGTAGGCTCTCTGTTCACCTCACAGATTGTTTCTCTTGCTGAGAAGAAACTTTAGTTTAAGTCCATCCCATTTATCGATTCTTAGTTTTAATTCTTGCGCCAAATGAGTCTTATTAAGGAAGTTGAGGCCTAATCCCATATGATGGAGATTAGGGCCTACTTTTTCTTCTATTAGATGCAGTGTTTCTGGTTTAATTCCTAAGTCTTTGATCTATTTTGAGTTGAATTTTGTGCATGGTGAGAGATAGAGGTTTAATTTCATTTTGTTGCATATGGATTTCTAATTTCCCAGAACCATTTGTTGAAGAGGCTATCTTTCTCCAATGCATTTTTGACACCTTTGTAAAATATAAGATAATTGTAATTTTGTGGGTTAGTCTCTGTGTCCTCTATTTTGTACCACTGGTCTACCATTCTGTTTTGGTGCCAATACCATGCTGTTTTTATTACTATTGCTCTGCAGTATAGCTTAAGATCTGGTATAGTGATGCCACCTGCTTCACTCTTCCTGCCAAGGATTGCTTTAGCTATTCTGGGTCTATTGTTTTTCCAGATGAATTTCATGACTGCTTTTTCTATTTCTATGAGAAATGTAATTGGGATTTTGATTGGAATTGCATTAAATCTGTATAATGCTTTTGTTAGTATGGTCATTTTGATAATATTAATTCTGCCTATCCAAGAGCAAAGTAGCTCTTTCCATCTTCTAAGGTCTCCTTTGACTTCTTTCTTTAGGGTTCTGTAATTTTCTTTATATAGATCTTTTACCTCTTTCATTAAGTTGATTCCAAAGTATTTTAATTTTTTGAGGCAATTGTAAATGGAGTAGTTTTCCTCATTTCCCTTTCTGAGGATTTGTCACTGATATACAGAAATGCCTTTGATTTATGGGTGTTGATTTTATATCCTGCTATTTGCTGAATTCATTTACTATTTCTAGAAGTTTTCTGGTGGAACTTTTAGGTCTTCTAGGTATAGAATCATATCATCAGCAAGTAGTGCCAATTTGAGTTCTTCTTTTCCTGTGTGTATATCCCTTTAATTTCTTTTGTCTGTCTAATTGCTCTGGTCAGTGTTTTAATAAATATGTTAAATTGAAAGGTGAAAGAGGGCATCTCTGTCTTGTTCCAGTTTTTAGAGGGAATGCTTTCAATTTTTCTCCACTGAGAATGATGTTGGCCTGGGGCTTAGCATAGATAACCTTTATAATGTTGAGATATGTTCCTGTTATCCTTAGTTTTTCTAATGTTTTGAACATGAAGGGGTGCTGTGTTTTGTCAAACGCTTTTTCTGCATCTATTGAGATGATCATATGAATCTTATTTTTAAGTCTATTGATGTGATGAATTATATATATTGATTTCTGTATGTTGAACCAACCTTGCATCCCAGGGATGAATCCCATTTGATCATGGTGCATGATCTTTTTGATATGTTTTTGTATTCAATTTGCCAACATTTTATTGAGAATTTTATCTATGTTCATTAGAGATATTGGTCTGAGGTTTTCTTTTTTTGGTATGTCTTTGCCTGGTTTGGAATCATGGATATTGGCCTCATAAAATGAGTTTAGAAGTGCTCCCTTTTTTTCTATTTCCTAAAATAAATTAAAGAGTATTGGTATTAGTTCTTCTTTAAAGGTCTTGTAGGACTTGGCCATGTATCCATCCGGTAGACTTTTGATAGCATCTTCTATTTTGTCATTTGAAATTGATCTGTTTAAATTGTATATATCATCCTGATTCAATTTGGGTAAATTATATGACTCTAGAAATTTGTTGATGCCTTCAATATTTTCTATTTTATTGGAGTACAAGTTTTCAAAATAATTTATAATTATCTTCTGTATTTCTGTAGTGTCTGTTATGATATTTCATTTTTCATTACAAATTATAGTAATTTGAGCTTTCTCTCTCCTCTTCATTAGCATGGCTAAGGGTCTGTCAATTTTATTTATTTTTTCAAAGAACCAATTTTTGTTCTGTCGATTTTTTCAATTGTTTCTTTCGTTTCAATTTTATTGATTTCAGCTCTTATTTTAATTATTTTTTGTGTTTGACTGCGTTTAGTGTTGATTTGTTCTTCTTTTTCTAGGGCTTTGAGATGTAATGTTAAGTTATTTATTTGTTGACTTTTATTCTTTTAAGGAATGAACTCCATGCAATGAACTTTCCTCTTAGAACTGCTTTTATAGTGTTCCAGAGATTTCTGAATTCTCATTCACCTCAAAAATTTTTGAATCTCCTCTTGATGTCTAGTGCAACCCATTGTTCATTCAGTAGTGTATTATTTAATCTCCATGTGTTGGAGTGGCTTTTATTTATTATTTTATCATGATTTCTAATTTTATTCCATTATGATCTGATAGAATGCAGGGTAGTATCTCTAATTCTTTATATTTGCCAAGAGTTGCTTTGTGGCATAGTATATGGTCTATTTTAGAGAAGGATCTATGTGCTGCTAAGAAGAAAGTGTATTCTCCCTTTGAAGGATGAAATATTCTATATATGTCAGTTAAGTCTAAATTATTGATTGTATTATTGAGTTCTATAGTTTCTTTGTGCAGCTTTTGTTTGGAACATCTATCTAGTGATGAAAGAGGTGTGTTAAAGTCACCCAAATTTATTGTGTTGTGTTTTATTTGACTCTTGAACTTGAGAAGAGTTTGTTTGATGAACATAGATGTGCCGTTGTTTGGGGCATATATATTTATAATTGTTAAGTCTTGTTGGTGTATGGTTCCCCTGAAAAGTATGTAGTGTCCTTCTTTGTCCTTTTTGATTGACTTTAGCTTGAAGTCTATTTTATTTGCTATAAGGATGAAAACCCCTGCTTGCTTCTGCAGTCCATGTGAGTGGTATGATTTTTCCCAGCTTTTCACCTTCAGTCTGTGGATGTCTTTTTTTATGAGATGAGTCTCTTGGAGGCAGCATATTGTTGGATTTTCTTTTTTTATTCAATCTAATAGTCTATGTCTTTTGATTGGTGAATTTAGGCCAATAACATTCAGACCTAAAAACGAGAGAATACACTTTCTTCTCAGCAGCACATGGATCCTTCTCTAAAATAGACCAGATACTATTACTGAGACATGATTTGTATTCCCAGACATTTTTGTGTATTTTTGATATTTAATGTGACTTTGTTTCTCCTCTGATTAGATTTTCCTTTAGTGTAATCCCTCCCTCTGCTGATTTTCATCATTTTTTTTTCATTTCCTCTTCTTGGAATATTTTGCTGAGGATGTTCTTTAGTGCAGGTTTCTAGTTGTAAATTATTTTGACTTTTGTTTATAATGGAGGTTTTTATTCATCATCAAATATAAAGCTTAGTTTTGCTGGATATAAGATTCTTGGTTGTCATCAATTTTCTTTCAGGGCTTGGTATATGTTGTTCCACGATCTCCTGGCTTTGAGGGTCTGGGTTGAAAAATTTGCTGAGATACGAATTGGTCTTCCCCTATATGTGATCTGATTCCTCTCTCTTGCAGCTTTTAAGATTCTATTCTTATTCTGTATGTTAGGCATTTTCATTATAATGTGCCTTGGTGTAGATCTGTTGTCATTTGTACATTTGGTGTCCTGTAAGTCTCTTGTATTTGGTTTTCCAATTCGTTCTTCATGCTTAGAAAAATTTTTGATATTATCACATTGGTTTGGTGAATTCCTTTGGTTTGAAACTCTGTGCCTTCCTCTATCCCAATAACTCAGATTTGGTCTTTTGATGCTGTCTCATAATTCTTGGATGTTTTGTTCATTGTTTCTTACCATCTTCACTGTGTGACCAACTTTGTTTTCCAGATTGTATACTTTGTCTTCATTATCTGATATTCTTTCTTCCAAATGACCTAGTCTGTTGCTTATGCTTTCTATTGAGCTTTTTATTTGATTTATTGTATCCTTCATTTCAAGGATTTCTGACTTTTTTTTCAGTCTCTCTCTTGAAGTAATCTTTTGTTACTTGTATTTGCTCTTATCTCTTTGTTGGAGTGAACAATTTTTGCCTGTTCACTCCAACAAAGAGATAAGGTCATTTAGGTCATTCTTTAATTCACAGATCATTTAATAAGGTCATTTCATTTAGGTCATTCTTTAATTCACAGATCATTTTAATTATGAACATTCCAAACTCCTTATCTGACATTTCATCAACTTCACTGTCCATGGGTTCTGTTATTATAGTATCCTGGTTTGTTTGGGGCAATTTCCTCCCTTGCTTTTTCATGTTGTCTATGTGTCTTCCTTTCTTGCAATGTGGATCTGAGATATTACAGTTTCTTCCTATATTCTTGTAGTATCTGTGCAGACTCTCTATACCTCACCTTGATGTTGGGCTTGCAGACCCTGCTGGTATCCCTCAATGTATGCTACTGCATTTGCAATTAAAGGCGGTGGCAGCAATAGCCAAGGTAACTCCAGATAATAGTTAAGGTGCCCCTAAGATGAAGTGATGTCTTACAGAGATGGGGCTGAAAGGGTGGGCCTCACACTCTCTTTGGGATGCATTCTTTGAGATGCAGCTGCTTTTAAACCCTGTCTGCTGTCAAAGTTAGGGCCTACTGCATGGGGAAGGCTATGCTGATGACTATAGTATCCCAAGATGGAAGTGGGTTAAGCTTGGCTCCCAGGTGGGGGGTTAGAAGAGGATGAACTCAAACCTACCCTGGACCTGGGTCCTGCACGCAAGTTGGTGTGGATGGATCTGGGTCAGGCCTAGGCTTCCTCAGTAGTCTGCTGGTTGGAAGAGGCAGTCCTGTGCAGGAGGCTGGGCTCTAGCAGGTGTCTGCCCTGAGGGTTTAGGGTTGAGGGATAGACCCGGGCCTACTGTGAGCCTGGATCCACGGGCTGGTATAGGTGGCCTGGGCTGGTTTTGTGTAGTCTACTGGTCAGAAGGGGTGTACTGTGTCAGAGGCTAGGCTCTGGGTGTCTTTCCCCTGGATAGAGGGGTAGACCTGAACCTACTGTGAGCCTGGGCCCCCGCACAAGCCGGTTTGGGTCGATCTGGGCCTTGGGGCTCAACCTCCCCCGTGTCTGCTGGTCAGAAGGGGCAGTCCTGCACCAGAGGCTAGGCTCTAGCTGTTGCCTGCCCCGCAGGTGAAGGGGTGGTCCCCTAGCCTACTGTGAGCCTGGGTCCCTCAGGGGCTGGTGTGGGCTGTCTGGCCCAGCACTGTTTCTTAATAGTATTTTGCCTTCATCATTCTTTTCTGCCAAGCACAGTACCCCCCACTTATTGTGTGTCAGTAAATAGAGGTTGTCATGTTGATAATAATGCCAGCATCATCTTTAGGTCATTTTTAGTCTGGTTACATGAAACGTAAGAGACAAAAATAAAATTTTAAAAATTTATTTGAGCAAAAAATGATTCATGAATCAGGAAGTACCCAAGCCAAAAGGACATTGTGGGTTTCACAACAGCAGTCTGAGCATAGAACAAAACACAGAAACATTAAAAAAAAATACTTTATTGGCTATAACTAGGAGTTGGGTGTGGCTGGAAAGGAGGGCCCACTTTATAGAATGAATCAGCTAGTTAGCTGTCTGTTATTGGATGAAGTTCAATTCAAATTTAATCAATTACAAGGAATGCCTCTAAACTGTTTCAGTTTGCTTATGTAAGGGTCCATGAGCCTTCCAGGTGAAGCAATGACTCCAGTCTAACAGCCTCCTACTTATTTTGCTTTAGTAGGCCCTGTAATGTTATATGGAGTGGCAAGGTTACATTACATCTATATCTCTGGTTATTTAAACATGAAATTAACATCAGAGTCATTCAATTCAACAAACATTTATTAAGACTTATTTATTTGGGCTCCATGTTGTACCTGTGTAGGCCAAAGGAGAAAAAAATCACTGGAAACTCAGTTCTTGCCATGAAAGAGGTCATAATTGAGTGGGGTGGTTTGAGGAAGGTGTTGACTAATAAGACCCAACCCATGAAAAATTTTCTCCAAGTTATACATTATATGGCCTTATTCTCTGCTTTGTGTTGTATAGATAGTTTAAAAAGAGAGAGAGATTAGTGGAAAGAAAATTCAGTGTAGGTTACAACCATTCCAGGCAGCTTGTGATGGAGGTGAAACTTGAGTTTGAACATTAAAAAATTGACTAAGATTTGGAAATGGAGTTAAGAGAAAATTTTCAGGGGGAGAAATAGTGTGAGCCATGGCTCATAGGTAAGACCAATCTTTGGAGTATTTAGCAAACAATGAGAAATCATAAGTTAGCTCAAAGTGTTTATGTTGTGGAGTGCTGGGAGATCATGTTAAATATATAGTGTGAAGTCATGTGGAGAGTTACAAAAGCCAGGATGAAGGATTTGTAAAACAATAATAGTGAGCCTTTGAAGATTTCTGAATGAAGATGTAATTGATGCCTCACAAAAGGCTGAGAAACAAGAAGTCAGGATCTAACAAATGTATAAATTAAAAAGGATAAAGGTCAAGTAATATTAGGAACTAACATGAACCCTGGGTAGCAAGAAAGTCTTATAAGTAACAACATGTATACCTGAACAGCAACCCCCTTAGAGTCTTTATTTGGGGACAGAAATTATTTCCAGCCTGTACTGACATCTGAATAAACCTTCTAATGGAGATTGGGTTAACCCAAATGGATAGTCAGAGATTTGGAGAAACCCTGATATGATCAAAATGGAGTTTCAGAAAAATGAGCTTGTCATTATTATGATGAATGGATTAGTACAGGGTGAAGCCAGCTGTAGAGGGCCCTTGTAAAATAATTTCAACAAATAAGAAGTAAACTGATAGGGACTTAGACAAAGATTAGAATTGTATTCCTTGAGAGAAATCAATCAATATGAAGAATGACAAAAAGAGAGAGAGAAAAGAAACATAGAAGTGAAAGGTAGCTCTGAGATTTTAAACCTGGTTACAGAAGGCAAAAGTGGTACCACAGACTGAGTTGGAAAAGCAAATTGTATTCACATACAATTTGCTCATTTTCTTCATTCAACCCAATAGAGCTTAACTGGAAACAACATTCACCTTATATGGCCTGTGCTCACCATACTGAATAATTTGGAATGATTTAATGCTAAATCTCATGGAGAGTTTGAAGTGAAGTGTCCACTCCACCCCCTTCTTTGGCTTCTCTTTTTGAGTAGCTTGATTATCAATACTTGGGACACTTCCTAACGTTTAAATGATAGTAGAAACATGTTGAAGTTGGCAGATAAAATCTTGGTTTTCATCTGATCAGTGTTTTGAATGGAGATCAGAATTTTAGTATGCAAGAAAGCTACATGTAAGTATGTCTTGGGTGAGATATTTTGTCCAAATTAGAGTTTTCTTCTCAGTATTCAGATTTTATCTTCTGATATGGTTGTGTCACTGAGATAAAATAGGTTTTAAAACTAACTGGTTTTAAAAAATATTGCAATGCTTAGTTTGAAAAAAAGTCAAATGAGAATTTTAACAATAAGAACCACTTAACAACTACTATGTGTCAGAAATTATGTTGATTTATATGATTTTTTTATTTAATTAATAAATAATCCTAGGAGGTATGTACTTACTTTCATTGTCTTCATTTTCCAGTGAAGTAACTGTGACCACAGAGGTTAAGTAAATCACCTAGATTTACTCAAAGTAAGTTAGGGTAGACCCAGGTTAAGACATAACATCTAGTATGATTCTGAAGTCCTTATTCTTAGCTTCTATCCTCTGCCTATCTCTTCTGGCTTCAGTGATCAAACAAGGTGATTGTGAATTTTACTAAATCTTTCAGCACTCCACCCACAAAAGATATGATTTCTGTCATGTGTGAAGAAACAACATTTCATTTATAAAATATGCCACTGAATTGTTTAGCAACCTGTGTTCTCACATTTCTGGCAATGGATACTTTCACTTGCTGAACTGGGCACAGTGCAATAAAAACTTAAATTTCTAGGAGCTTTATATAAACATATTACAAGGGTTTGTTGTTGCTGCTGTTGTTGTTGTTGTTGTTTTGTTTTGTTTTTTTGCCTTGATAACTTTCTTAAGACCAAGATCCTCCATGAACATCCTAAACCTAGGATGGGGATAAGAAAAATTATTTTACAAATGTTTTAGGAAAAATACAAGTATCAGAAAAAACAAAACTGAGAATTCAAATGCTGTCAAAAACAATGACAAAGTATATCTTTGAAAAGATCTGTATATTAAATAAAATTTAAAAATAAATATACAGTATCCTTATTTACATATGAATGATACTTTGAAAGCATCTATTTCTAAATTTATATTTCTATGACAAAATGCATGCTAAGGAACTTATATTTTTGTTCACCTGTGAAACTAATCGAAAATTGTTTGTTTGTTCTTCTCACAGCTGAATTTTTATTCCTCTTGTGGGGTGTTTATCTCTGCTACGCAGTGCGGACAGTCCCGTCAGCATTTCATGAGCCACGCTATATGGCTGTTGCAGTTCACAATGAGCTCATTATCTCTGCTATATTCCATACAATTAGGCAAGTGATCTGTAGAGCTAGTAAATAACTATTTTATTTTTCTGATGTGTTGCAGTTTAATTTAAATAGAAAAATTGGATAAAATGAATAATGGAAAGATTTAGGAAGGGTGATGTTTTATAAGTTGACTAATTTGTTCCTATAATGGCAAATGAATAGTTTTGTTTTATTTTTACTCTGTTTCTTCTGATATTTCTTTCTTTTCCTTCATTTATTTTGAAGGTTAACTCAATGATATTGCATTATGTTAAACCACTTATGGGATATTGTGTATATATGATATTATTTGTTATGAAGATATAAAGCAATGCACATATAATTATAAAGCAGATATGGATAACCCAATTGTTTTTATTTATATTTCATATAATGGTTTATATTTTCAAAATCCTAACAGTCAAATAGACAGTTTATATGTGAATTCTACTGAATTCAAAACAAATAAAAAAATCATCTCTCCTCTGGGTTATTATATACAATTGGGGTTCTGTCATAACCACATTTTAGCCATGACTTTCTTGGGTAAGAGTGTATACTCCAGGGCTCTCCTCTATGTTATGCATTCTCTATAGCAGATAAATATGAAGAAATGTAAAAATGGTATATAATGAAGTGCGCAAAATGACTTATCTTCTGAGAATTTTCCCTTGCTTTATATTTGAAAATGAAATGAAAATCTGAGGATAGAATAACAACAAAAAGAATCCTTTTATTTGAAAAGCAACAAAAAAAAATGTCATTCAGTTGCCTGACAGATTTTGAAAGCTAGGATACACTTAAGAAAATTATTAGAAACTTTGAATGTCTTGGCCCTCAGTGGAAAGAGGAAATCCCTTTTCTTTGGTTTCAACTCCTTTGATGGAATTCAAATGTCCCTAGAAATTAGTGAGAATGGGAGTCAGGTTGGGGGCAGGAGACTGGACTTGTGCACGTTTCTCAGTATGCTTATTTATGACTTTAGACAGTCAGAAAAATACTAACTAGCACCTGTAGGAATACATGATGCCAGAGGGCAGTTGGGCTTAGGCACAGCCTATGCTTCTTAACCTATCATTTAAAAAAAGAGATATCTGTGATCTGAGTACCCTGGAAACAGGAATCAGAGAAACTGGGTTCCTAGCCTTGACTTACTTCTCTCAAGAGAGAGTAAAGAAAAACAGAGGAGAGAAAGAGATTAGAAGACGTAAAAAGGATGAGAATGAAAATATAAGATCATAAAGACACAATGGGAGGAATAGTCTTTCCTAAACTAGAGTTTCAGAATCTGAAAATGGATGCCCGTGGTCCAGAATGTAGGGAGCATCAGAAGACATCATGTCACAGTCCCAGATCTCCAATATACTTTTCATTTCTCCAAATAAAGATTATTTTCCAAGTGAAGCTGTTTTTTTGTACTTTGTTTCCAGAATGTCAAGCACATGTTTCAAGATTTAACCATCATCTGAATATTACAAACCTGAGAGAAGACATTATTCCCGATAAGTTTAAATGTCTTCTACCATCAGCATGTGACTATGCAGTACAAAGTGTTTTCCACTTTTGCCCCACATCAAGCTTCTAACTTTGTTAGAAGCAAATTAATAGGCCAAGTTAAATTTGTTCAAATCAGTTACATAGGTATCCTTTTATATTTTAGATGTACTCTATTCAGTTTTCACCATCAATTTTTTTTCAGTAAATGTCAAACTGTAAACTGGCCCAGGTCCTTTCAAAAATAGGCAAAGTGAATTATGCCTTAAATATATATTTTTTTAAGTTTAGTAAAGTGATAATAAATGGCCATTACACAAAAAATCATAAGATAAAGTTTAAAAGTAAACCTCCTAATTGGGCCATCTACAAATATGTACTATTAACATATTAGTATGCAAATTTTAGATGTTTTTATATTTATGCCTATATTTATAATAATGTAGTATTTTACAGCCATAAAGGACCAAGGATTTTAAATTATAGTTTAACTTAGTAAATCTGAAAAATAGTGATTGGGGGTGGAGTGGGTAGGAAGCAAATAATAGGCAATGATAATTAAATAAATCAAGTATGCAGTATGCACAATATCATATTTACCCATGGACTTAATTAATACATGCTATATTTCCAAAAGTAAGAAGCAATAACATAATAATAATTTAAACCAACTGGACCTATTTCAGTAAATTTTTTTATTTTGGTAATTTTCTTGAATGAAATTATATTAAATAAGGCTTCCAACATCGAAAAGATATTCTCTATTAATATGTCTTCTTTCTTGTCTGTGTAAAATATGAAATTATATGTGTGTACAGGTACATATACACAAATATTATATATATATATATATATATATATAAATTAAAACAACTACATATTATATATAGATTTACTTGCATTCTTACCAAATTGTCAAATTACACAAAAAGAGGCTAATGCCAAAGAACTAAGTATAAAAGTACAGAAGACCCTTTCCCCAGTACTTTCTACTCCTTTGCTTATTTTTAACTACTGCAAAACCTGATTTTTCTCAAGGTATTTCTAGTTATAACTGCAGTAATTTAAAGCTGATTAATTTTAAGGTAATTATTGTCAGTATAATTCAATTATTTTTTGAAGATTCACTATTTTAGCTTAAAATATATACTATACAACTATCATTTTATTCATATTTATATATTCTTACAAGCTTCATAGAGTATGACTTGTTGCTAAGTATGGTGACCCTATTTTAATGCTTAAAAAAAATCTCACATAACCCATGAAAACAAACTGTATCAAAATTATGTCATGTATAAGTAAAAAGAACCAATAAAAAAGTATATCATCCATGAACAAAGAGAATGTTAAGTCATATTGAAAGCATGTGAAATGTAAGGTCACTGGTCTCAAAAAGGAGTTAGATAGTAATCAAGAAAAAAAATTCTAATGATATATGAGTTAACATAACATTTTACACTTCTATATATATATTACAAGTTTGTTTTGTTTACATTTCCAGAAACCTGTGAAAATAACTCCCCATTTTGGATAATTTTTGTATGATGTTCTAAAAAGTGAGGAGAAGGTAAAAATGAGGAATAAATCCCCTTAAGGACAATGTTGTTTTAAATATTAATAATATTAATTTAATTAATAGAATTGTACTGAGTGTGATATAATGCAGATATAAAAGTTAGTTTCTTCCTCTTTTTGCCAATCATATAAATTTGTTTTGTGATTATGATATCATGAGCATTTTCATAGTCTCTTTACTTTTCAGATTTGATGATGTATATCATTGAAACACAATTCTAATTTTCTAAATCCAAAGCAGTAAAATCCCATGTTTATATTTCATGAATTAATGGAAGATAATATAACATTTGGATGTAATTTTAAAAAACTCATAAAGTAACCCTTGGTTTCTACATAAGGATGAGTCATTAAAACACAGCTTTGGTGATGAACCTATTAATTTACAAAAGTAATCCAAAATTACTAGAGTAATTGGTACTTGGTACTGAATTCTCCCTCCCTGAATCAGAATATAGCTTTACAAATTCCTCAGTAAAAGATTGTTAAATAATACACTTTAAATTATTTAGGACAATATGACAATTTAAAACAACTAAAAATTTTACTTTAAAAGTTTATCTTACCTACCATTATTATGTTAATTTTCCATTGCCTTATTCAAACCTTTGAGATCACTCACAAAGACACATAACTATCCACTCTTTTTTACCTTAATGTTTTTAACTTATGATATTAGAGTCAGGACTTATTCGGAATGTGTGCTATAACCCAAATTTGCTTGAAACAACCAGTTTGTAACCTACTCTTCAATTCATGTCTATTTACTGTTTTAGTTTTGCAGGTCAACTTACATATACAATAATAATCTTGGTAAATGTGCAGCACATATGTATGTATATATTCTGTTTCTGATAATTTCAAATAATAAATAGTATTTATACCTTATTAATCCAGTAAAGGTTACTCAAACCTTTATTCTTCCTGTGATGAAAAGATAATGCTAAAGAAACAGAACTCACTTGAAACTATTGTTCGAAGTATGATATGTCAAGAGCTTTGTAATGTTGTGAACAACCAATAAAAAAAAAAAATAAGAAACAGAAAAAAACAGTTTTATTTTCTTTTTAAAAATAAATTGAACAAAAGATTTTGCATATATCCTAGTATTTTAAGTAGAAATCTTAATTTTAGATTGCTGACTTGAATAATTATCATTTCAGATTTGTTCTTGCCTCAAGACTTCAGTCTGATTGGATGTTGATGCTATATTTTGCACATACTCATTTGACTGTGACAGTCACCATCGGGTTGCTTTTGATTCCAAAGGTATTTTTCTAACATTTTATTTTTCTTGCAAGACAACTATTTTAAAAGAGCATGGAGTTGTTTCTTCTTTTAAAAATATCTCACAACACAGACAAAGGGAAGTATGGAAATTTGCTGGGCACTGTAAAAATAGTTTTTTAAAACTCCTTTAGAAACTGGGTATGTTTTCATTTTAGATTCATAAAACATCTTAAATAATTTTAAATGCCTTAATTTATACCAAAATTTATTATCTCTTTCCAAATATTTTGATTTCTACTTTTGTTTTAATTATTATTGTTAGATGGCTTTCATTGTAGCTATAACATCAAGATCATATTTTTAAATAACTATTCTAAGAATCCTTCCTCTTTAGATTCATATTCAGAGAAGTATTGTGTTTAAAACATTCAGAGATTTTGTTTAAATGGAAATACATATAAAATTATGTATAGAAGAATATTTTTCTCTTTTATGCACATAGAAACACAATAATAGAACATTATGTGTTTTATCAGTGCTGTACAATATAACATTAGCACAGTTAAATCCAGTTTGTGGTTTATCTTTCATTGTAGACTTTATATCAGTTTTCACAATTAACTAAAATGTTACATTTAGCCAGATTGCAAAGGCCAGTTATAAACAGAACAAAATATACCTATTTTATTCCCTACTTGACTTACATTAACTAGTCACAGTTTCATGTATTTATCTGTTACTACAATTTATCTTAATGTTATTGTTAAATTAGCATTTCAATACTTTGCATATCGTTATATATCTGTAAGATGGATGAATATTCAGACTATTCATTCAATAAATAGTTATTGAACTTGAAAGAGAATTGAAAATATGTGTTCATACAAGAACCTTGCATATGAATGTTTATAGCAGCATTATCCATAATCCTAAAAATAGAAACAACCCAAATTTCCATCAACTGATAAATGTATAAGTAAAATATATATCCATATAATGGAATATTATTTGTCAATAAAAAGGAATGAAATGAAATACTGACACATGCTACAATTTGGACAAACCTTAAAAACATTATGGCAGCTAAATAAGCCAGACTCAGAAAGGCACCTATTACATGATTCCATTTATGTTAAATGTCCAGAATAGGAAAATCTGTAGAAACAGAAAGTAGACCAGTGGTGGCCACAGCAGGGAGAAGGGGGAATAGAAGTGATAACTTAATGAGTTTAAGGCTTCTTTGTGGGGTGTTGAAAATATTCTGGGATTAAATAGTGATTGATAATGGTTGCACAACCTGTGAACACACTAACAAACACTGAATTATATACTTTAAAATTGTAAACTTTAGTATCTGAATTATATCTCAATAAAAAGACAAATTTAATATATTGAGGGGCTTAGATAGGCACTGTTCTATATCCTTATAATAAGAATAATGAACAGATAAAAGTCTATGTTCTCTATATTCAGGAGGCAGAGTTTGGGGACAGACAAGATTAACAAATAAGATAAATGGATAAAGTCCTAAGGAAAAAATAACACAGCAGGAAGTGCATATATTAGACAAACAACCTTTTTTTGGTGGGGGAGGTGCTGGGGCCTAGCACATGCTAAGCATATCCTCTACCACTGATTTACATCCCTAACCTCTGTAACCCTTGGTGTTGTTTCTTGAACTCATGACTGTCTCCAAGGTTTTGCTCAAGAAAAAATAGTCCCATTTTTATAAACAGTCTCCAGCTGGTTTAGTTAGTATCCCATGAGACTTTGGATGCCATCATATTCATCATTTATAGCCCAAGTTCATGGTACCTGTGAGTCTCACAAAGGTAGACAGAAGAGGGAAGGAAAGTCTCTATTTCTGAGTCAGTTCCAGTTACAAAACATGAATTATGACTTAAGCTAAGAAATGCTGTTTCACATGTATTTCAGATACATTTTCACCATGCTAGTTGACATTAAAGTATTTCTATATCCCCAATGTTAGTTTTTGGAAAGAATATTTGAACCAATAATAAGCTAGAAGAGAATCCATGTTCTCTGAGCTATTATTTTATTTTCAGCAAACAGTTTTTGCATAACTGTTCCTTATTTTACATATTGTTTATGTGTGGCTCCATTGTTTTGATTCTTCTTTCTGCTTTTCATCCTTTACCCTACTCATTCTTCCTGACTTTTGCACTTAGAAACAAGCACATGAAGTAGAAAAGAAAAATCATATGAAAATAATTAAAATACAAAGAAGGAGAAATTTGAGAATGATAGTGAGCTTGAGGAAAAATGTGTTAATTTCAGTTGAATATTTGCATTTAAACTTAGATACTATTCACCCCAGAACTCTTTAGGCCAAGAGGATACAGTGGTCCAGAGTGATCTCATATCTTCTTCAAGATTTCATTGATGACAGAATTGAAACTGGAGTCAGATATCCTGTTTATTTTGAAAGTAACTTTTTTGAGCCTATGTGTAGAATATTGAAAGTCACATCCCTGTTACTAGTATGATTTATGGCCATAGATGAAATAAATCCTTTCCTAAGTGAAGCAAAATGACAAACACAGGAGATCTCACTGCTCAAAAAAAAAAAAAAAAAAAATCCCAACAAACCAACCAAAAAACCCTGCCATCCACCTGCTAGTGTATCTACATTTCTCCTCTTAGGCAACATTTCTTTGGATTCTTTTACTTAATTTTTATTTTCAAAAAGACAAATATATCTTGGAAGTGGAGTAATATAAGTTAATACTAGGAAATAAACAAAGGTGGAACTTGGAGTCAGAGAGGGAGCCAAGTGCTAATATTGTCTCACTGAAAGCACCAGCATGTAACATGGAAAGCAAAACAAAATATAGCAGCAAATCATTGGAAAGTATTTAGTGAATGAATTTATCAAACTGAAGAAATGCTGTTCATATTAGTACCTTTAGACAATTATTGTGCTATATCTACAGTGGGTTAATGCCTACAGTTTATATTGAATATCTATTACAGTTTTCACTTTCAAGCAATAATCCACGTGACGATATTGCTACAGAAGCATATGAAGATGAGCTAGACATGGGCCGATCTGGATCCTACCTGAACAGCAGTATCAATTCAGCTTGGAGTGAGCACAGCTTGGATCCAGAGGACATTCGGGTAATCCTGGTCTATCTTCTTTCCTGTTTCAGAGTAGGCCCAGTTAGTCCCATTGATACAGGCAAATGTGTGTGGATTGGCATGTGCATGCACATGTGTGCCTGTGCTCATGTTGGTGTACACAGCATTAGAGAGAAAGAATTCATATTTGTGAACTGAAGACATCAAATGCAGAGTTAATTCAGTGATAACATGTACAATTGGAAAGTACATGCTATTTCAACTCTTACAGTAGCCTGGGAAGTTTTTATATTTTTGACTGACTTATAGGCAGTCATGATGAAGAACTGATTATCCATGTTCTAAAATATGAATTTATAACAACCTGCTAATGGAAAAGTAGGATGTACCTGTGACCAGAGAAACTGAACTGGATTATTTAAAATGATATGTGATAACTTATCAGTATCTGAAGGAAGAAGGTGCCCTTTAGCAGTGTATGAACTGTTGACCCTTAAAGCTAATCTAGCATAACATAAAACTTCATCAAATGGCAATATAGTGCTTCCAACATTATTCCGGATTATGGGCTCATCAGTAGTAGATAGTATGTTGTATTTTCTTATGGTCCTGGCTCAGCTTTGTCCACACAAATTGAAAGTTCAAAATCCTTGCTCTGTGAAGCAAGGATAGAATTCATGAGTTTATGTCTTAAAGTTCAAATTTTATGTAAAACACAAAATAATTAGAAGGTAGAAATGAGGAGAAAATTGATAAGCACAGATGTTAACAAAAGTTGTAGAGCAATTTCCCTAAAGAACTTAAGCTTATTGACTTCTAATACCATTCAGTGAAATTGGCAAAAACACTCCATTGAATACCTTTTTTGAATTTGCTCTTGTTTTGGCAGGATGAGCTAAAGAAACTGTATGCCCAGTTAGAAATATATAAAAGGAAGAAGATGATTACAAATAATCCCCACCTCCAGAAAAAGCGGTGCTCGAAGAAGGGCTTAGGCCGTTCTATCATGAGGCGCATCACTGAGATTCCAGAGACTGTCAGCAGACAGTGTTCCAAAGAGGACAAGGACATGGCAGACCACAGCATGGCCAAAAGTACAGCCCTCGTCAGGAAGAACCCACCAGAGCCTTCAGGTAATACAGGGAGACCCAAGGAGGAGTCCCTGAAAAACAGAGTCTTCTCACTCAAGAAATCCCACAGCACTTATGACCATGTCAGAGACCAACCAGAAGAGTCCAATAGCCTACCAACAGAAAACCAAGAAGAGGAGGCTACAGAAAATTCCACACTGGAATCTCTTGCAAGTAAAAAGCTAACACAAAAACTGAAAGAAGACAGTGAGGCCGAGTCTACAGAATCAGTGCCTTTGGTGTGTAAGTCAGCAAGTGCTCACAACCTCAGCTCAGAGAAGAAGCCTGGGCACCCACGAACATCTATGTTACAAAAGTCTCTTAGTGTCATAGCAAGTGCCAAGGAGAAGACTCTTGGATTAGCTGGGAAAACCCAAACATCAGGTGTAGAAGAACGTGCTAAATCTCAGAAACCTCTGCCAAAAGATAAAGAGACAAATAGGAAGTGCTCAAATTCAGATAACACAGAGACTAAAGATCCTGTCCCCCAAAACTCCAATAATTTGGAGGAACCAAGAAAGCCTCAGAAATCTGGAATTATGAAACAACAAAGGGTAAATCCCACTTCTGCCAGTTCTGACCTGAGCCCAGGCACCACCCAGATGAAGGGCAACTTTGACATTGGGGAAGTGTGCCCATGGGAGATTTATGACCTGACCTCTGGTCCTGTGCCTTCAGAAACAAAAGCTCAAAAACACGTGTCTATCGCAGCTTCTGAAATGGAAAAAAATCCAACATTTTCCTTGAAGGAGAAAGTCCACCACAGGCCTAAGGCAGCTGAAGGATGTCAGCAGTCCAGTCAGAAGAGCATAGATAAGGCTGAGGTGTGCCCTTGGGAGAGCCAGGATCAGTCTTTTTTTGAAGATGAAAAACATTTGATTTCCAAGACTATAGTTCTCCCAGGGAGAGCCAAAGATGAGAATGGAGGTCAGCACCATGCAGCCACTGTGCGTGCTGGGCAATACGAGGAACTGCCCCCCAAAGTCATGGCATCAAAAATAGAGAATGAAAATCCCAACCAAATGCGAGACCAGGAAAAGACATCTTTCTCTGTGGAAAATGCACCTGGTTCCTGTAACTCAAGTAAAAACTCCCAACAACCGTTAACATCACGAGCTGAGGTGTGTCCTTGGGAGTTTGAGACCCCTGGTCAACTAAATGCTGAAAGAAGTGTAATTTTACCAGCCTCTTCTGTTTTGAGTGCAAATAAGATAGCAGGGCCTCGAAAATAATGAGGTAGAATCCCCAGGAAGAAAAGAAAGAAGAAAATCCCAATGTGATACAAGACAGAAGATCTAAGAATCAAAAATTCCCACAGAGTATTTTGTAAGTCAAGGGAAATATGACATATAGTGAGGGGAGGTGAAAGGGCTGAAGATGACTAGGACAGGTCCAGCATGTCACAATGCAGAAGTCAGCCTTCAGCAGAGGAGAGTCCTCCCCTGGTAAACTAAGAAAATCTTTTCATTTCAGCACGTTTAAGGGAATGCCCTCAACATCTGCCCCAATCCATCTTTCCTCATGGGACTTTGAAGATCCTAAGCAAGATGAGCAAGGAGACAGAAGATGTATGATTTTGGCAAAGAGGAAAATGTTTTAGATAGATATATATGACAAATTCTAGGTAGCTGACTGAAAAGACCTTACTTTACCTATTTAACCTTGATAGCACTGCTAACTTAATGCATCCCAAAAATACCTTTTATATTAATGATTGCTCTCATTTTATTATAAATGTTTCAGTACATTGTTGTGTCTCATATTCAAGCATTCCAGATTGTATAATTTTTGCAAATAACTTTGATATTATGTGACACAACACATTTATGCAATCTGCAGCTACTCAATTGTTATTGCAACTTACAGAATACTTGCTATCAACTTTAGTTGATTCTTGAAGTACAGTAAGCTTTCTCTGGCTTAAGAAGCCATAACAGTTATGATAAAAACCTTTAGTTTGGGCTGTGGTTTATATATTGTGAATTTGGATTTGACTCTTATTATTTCACATCATGGTTTGTTATACAGTCTTAATCAGGGTTTTTTATACAAGTTGAGTTACTTATTTTGCACTTGTTAGGACTCAGAAGGTTTATTATTATTGGAGATCAAGTGGTCCTACTTAGTCATGTCTCAATAAGTTAAGGACAACTTATCCATTGTTTGTTCAAAGTCAGAGTCATTCCAATTACTTGTCCCTTTTACTCTTTCAGTATTTCATACTTAGCAACATTTCCTAAGGAAGAAGCTAAGAGTGAGAAAATATACTGTGCATTATTATTACCAATGGAAAGGGAAGACTCTAGGAATGATGAGAATTATAGCATTAATACACATAGATCCAGGAAATTTGCCTTCAAAGTGAAGACAGAACGATAGCTCCTAATAGCACTTTCAATGGATTATTTTTTTAAAGAGAAAAATTAATGATAGCATCAATATCATTATATGGATATATTTTATTATGCATACTGAAAATATATTTTAAATTACCTTAAACTATTTATTCTCATAAAATTTTATTCATTGCTTCAACTAGGGATAGAACTTGCTGGGCTCAAATCCCAAAGAGGTTTTATAACCTGATTTATTCAAAGATCATAAGGTGGTATGGATTCTTCATTCTAGAAACCTTCAAGTCCTGCAAATTGCCCTTGCAAGCCACCTTACTCAAAATGAAAAGCCTAATATTATTTGCAAGGCAAAACAGCCTGCAAAGTATATCTTACAAAATTTACTGCACTCCACACTGATCTCTTCGCATGAAAATCCTAAGCTGCTGACTTCACCCTACTGATGTGATCATGCAGTGAGATTCCAAAGCTCAGTCTCGTTTTATTTAAAGGTGAATCACTTAAAAATAGAGCCCAGACTTTGCTTTCTCTCACTCTAAACACTGAAGTATCAATTGCTTATTTGGCCAGGATATTTCCAACCTAAATAACTGCTTTCCATTTCATAAGCAGCAAAGGAAACATGCTAGGAGGATAAAAGATGGGAAAAAGGAGTCAGAAGGTTGATTTAAGGCTTTTCTTAGAGAATTTTATTCGTAACAGAAGGTAAAAACAGAATTCTCTGTGTCCACCATCAACATTTTCTCAGTGATTTCATTCAAGAGTATGCGAGCATGTGGCCCTTTTACAAAGCTGTGCGTGAATCTCCCTCACCCATTTGCTTACTTTGTGCAATACTCAGGTTGGTGGGGTAGGTACGAAGAGCTATAGAAATTCTATTTTAAAGTGTTGCCTTCATTTCTTTCTTTCATCCCTTCCTTTTTAGTCACCCAATCTTCCTACCTTCTTGAAGTTCCTAGAATACTACTTTAAGGTATATTTGTGAACTTGGTTTCAAGTTTCTAGACCAACATACTTGTTTCACTTATGTCTGAGATTTCTTAGCATTTGATTCACTTTTGAGAATTAAGCAGTGACTTTTATTGCACTTCAGGATGATCCTGCTAGACACGTGGCTTAAAGAAAACTTGCCAAATTATACCTTAGTGACATTCTACAGACCATAGATTATTCTCTACCAGCATAGAATGGTGAAAATGCCTAGGGTCTTTCCTAGAGTTTCATTGCCATTATTAATCACCAAGAGAAGTTGAAATTTACAATTCTGGAGGATATTTTCCCAGGTTCATTACAATAAGAAAGTGAATAAACACTTACTAGAGTCTCACAAACATTTGTTAGGTTGTCCTTCTCAATGCATGTGCAGGCTGCATCCTGTCCTTGTTTTTATGCCAGGGTTTATAAATAAGTAGATTTATATCAATCTTAATAGAACTGTATATTTTATGCAAGAATTAAATGCTTTACGACATGAATTATAACTTAACCCATTGTAAACTTTGGTGGCAATATGGATATGACACTCGACAGTTCTCTTGTATTTGCTTCCTAGGTTTCTGCATGCAAGTGATGACAGGTAGGACTGAAAAAACACTGCCTTTGACTTCTAGCATTTAGCAACTGAGAGTTGTAGAGTCAACAAAGCTGTTAAGTCTCTTCACTTAATCTGTGGTTCTTCTGAAACTATTATCTGAAACCTACAGCATCCCACCATGAGATATTTGGTAAATTTATGTCGTGATGTGTTGCAGCATGTAAATAATTATAACTTCTCTGCAATAAAACATATTTATATGAAAGTGATTTATGGTGATTTGTGTGTTCATCTGTCAGAAAGTAAATTTATTTCACCCAACTCACTTTAGAAAGAATTTCACATAGATCTTTGGTTTGGGTACCCTTAGGCACATATTGCCTTATCTTGCCTATCTAGAGAAACAGGTGATTAGCCAAATGTGGTCTCAAGTATACAAGTAATCATTTGGCACCATTAAAACCCATTAGGACTAGTGGTATTGATTTAAGAAAGTTCTTCCCAAATAGGAACTAATTCAGCTACCTTTTTGGTGGTGGTGGTGGTGGCTTATTCTGCAGACATAGCAGGCATTCTGCTAAGCAATGATGATACAAAGAAAAATGAGACCTCCAAGAACATTCAGACTCATAAAAGTATCCAGTGCCTGGTAGGATAATACACAGGTGAGCATAAGTAAGTCAAGGAGTCAGGGAGTTCACTGGGATTAAATTCTGCAAAGGCATCATGCAGTGATGAAGGCATCAGGTATGAAGGGGAGCACATAACACTAAAGATGACTGTACTCAGCCTTGCTTGCCAGGCTTCAGTTAACTGAAACTTCATGCCATCATACTGGATGCTATCAAAAAGCTTTCAACAGAGGCATAATCAAGTTGTGTATTAGAAGGATCATTTTAGGAACATCCTAGAAATGTACTGAAATGGAAAGACACTAGAAGTAACTCGGCCAGTTAGAATACTAGCTTGACAGTCACAGGAAGGAACATGAGAGCCCAAGGGCGAGAGGGAAAGATTGCTGTTTACTTCATCAAAATCACATCTTCTAAGGAGTTTACTATTTTGTGATACTCATGTGATGTGAGAAAAATCAGAATACTTTAGATAATTAATGACAGCTATCATGTTTGTTGACATTTTGGCTTATTTAAAAAATTAAAAACCCCCTCTGAAGATATATATACCTCATCCCATCTGCTTATGAGAAATGTGTAGAATAGGAGCCCAGGTTCCTGCTAGGGGAAGCCTTGAAACTAAACTGGGCTGGGAAAGGAAAGAGGCACAAGAGTGCATTGCAGTATGGACTTCAGTGCCTATCTGGAATTGGTAATTTTCCAAAGCATCTCCAGAAAGAGAAACAGGAATGAAAAGAGGGAGGAGGAGGAGGGAGCTGCCTTCCCTACCTAATCCCCGTACCTGTTTCCTTAAATGAAGCATAGCCATTGCTGTTTCCCATCTGTTCATATTGCATGCACCTGATGAATAGAACTCTTGTAGAATCTGTGGCTACAGCTCTTTGAGCACCCTAAAAGGGCTAACACAAAATTATTTGGGGATTAACAAAGCATGAATGTTAAGTCTGCTGTGGGTTCTCATGTGAGGAGGAAGATACAGGCTTTTCAGTTACTGATGGAATTGTTGAATTGATGTCTGTATTTTTCATACATATTCATAGTACTAGTCATTGTCTTGGTTCTAAATTTAGAAACTTTTTGTTAAAAAATGCCTAAAAGAAATAAATCTACCAGAAATGAACTTTATCATACAAAAAGTAATAATGTAAACCAATTGTTCAAAACAATGCAAAGTTAAGATTTTCTTTATTTCAGCATATTCCATTCTTTTTCCCTGAATAGTTATGAAGACAAAAATAATTTTTGTCCAATTTAGGCTATTTTCTCTTCAAACATTTGTTTCTAGGAAAGCATAGGGCCAAGTTCAAGCACATTGAATGTTCTAATTTAGTGTTAACTGGTTAGAGGCAGATAATGAAATGTATGAATTGTTTTATAATTTTCCTCTCTATTCTTGTGATGTAAAAATAATAGATTGCCAGAAATGAACTGTCTGATGAAATGGAAATGGAAAATGAGATATAAAAATGGGAAAGATCTATGCTACACAGTAGTCATCTTCCTAGAAAGAAAAATAAATTAAGCACAAATAAAAGGTTCATGGGAGTTCTCGAAGAACATACTCCTATTTTAATTCAATCAGCAACAGGAATGGGGGGAGTGCCTTCTTTTATGCATACAAGAAGAAGATTATACAGCTCTTCTCCAGACAGTCCCGGGGATTTCATCCTTCCAAACCTTTTGTATTTGCTCTTTGGTTCACCTGAAACTCTTTCCCTCCCTCCTCTCCCTATCATCGTCTTATGTCTACTTCAATACAAGGATGATCATATATTTTATCATACAAAGAAAACTGTTGAGGGCTGCGCTTGTGGCTCAGCGGTAGAGCGCTTGCCTCACATGTGGGAGACCCTGGGTTCAATCTTCAGCATCACATAAAATAAATAAGTGAAATAAAGGTATTATGTCCAACTACAACTAAAAAATAAATATTAAAAAAGGTATTGTGTCCACCTATAACCAAAATAAATAAACTTTTAAAAAAAAACCTGTTGACAGTAAAAGTGCAGTATTAAAAATCACATCTGGACAACAGCAGATCTGGGCTATTCCAGGCAACCTCTAGGATGTTTATTTGTTTGCCATATTTATGGAGCAACAAAAATGCCCCTGCTACCTCTATGGAGCTTTTCCCAGTGCCCCAAGTCAGCATGAATCCGTAGAGCACACCACAGAAACTTGCTTTAAATCCATTACTGCATTAGCTTGAAATTGAGTTCCTAAACTCCTCTCAAGTAGTTCCTAAACCAAGAGCTCCTTGACAGCAAGAATTTGTCTCATTCATTGATATGTCCCCAGTCTCATGTAGTGTGCTTTTCTATGAGTTCAATAAATATTTTCTAAATTGCAATTACTGATTATTAGTCACTTCTTAAAATATGCCTAAAGGGAAAGAGATTCTTACTGTAGCATTTCTAAAATGTTGAACATTAACTGATCTTCCATAAATGGAAGTTCCTGGAAAATTCACAGATTATGACCACATTAATTTTAACTCTCCTGTTTTATAAGTATTGATTTGCCTTCATAAGGGAGAAGTCTAAGGTTTAAGCCATAGCCTAGTTTTTCATAGCTATAAAATATATTTTCATATGTCCAAGAAATATTTAATGAAGCTATAGGAACTTGATCTTAGTTATTAGAATATTTTCTAGAAAAATTGGCTAAAGCATTTTCTAAAGCATTGGCTAGGACTATATAAAACGTCTACATAAAGATATATTCTCATGCTAGGCTGTTGCATATTTCTGAAAAATGAGACATTTAGTTTGAACAAATATATTTAACTTGAATTTCTCATCCATATGTTTATTACTTTGTTATACAGAATGTTATGTAGAAGTAGTCATAATATGCATGCATATATTATATGTATTCTATGGGGGAACTGAAATATATAGCTTAATGTAAATATATATACACATAACTGGTTGGTAATTGGAAAATTATATAAAAGACATCAAAATTTGCCATATAACATATTAAAATATTATAAAAAACATTTTTTAAGACTTGTAGCTATAAAAAGGTATAGTGAATAACTTAATGAATTATTATGAATTATGAATTATTTATTCATGAATTATTAATAATTTATTAATTCATCCCTCTGCTTCTTAAAATACATGTTACATATAATAAATAAGGAACATTGGATTTATTATTATCCTCAGGACAAATCTGGTATCAGAAAAATGTAAATAAAATAGGGATTGAAGCAGAGTTGGAGAATAGCCTTTTGTTCCTGGCACATGAGAAAATTGGAAAAAATAAAAAGTTATTAAGGAACACCAAGTTCCAAACCTCAGCTTCAGAACCACTTGAATACAAACAAGTCTGTCCCAGAACCATTTTCTGGAACACTAGATGGTAAGGCTTTATTCAAGTACACATAGGCAACATCGCTTTTTACAGCCCCTTGTAATGATACAAGAAAGCATCTATTTCTCAACTCTGACAGAATCCTACCTCTGCAGTCACCTGCAGTTGTGTACCTTCCCAAAAGGTTAGGGATCCAGGAAGCATGCCTTCTCTTTCTTTAGCAACTACTTGCTTTTGTTATATTTCAAGACATTTTAATGTTAAAGTTTAAAAACATACAAAACAAATTTAAATGCACATAGGAACAAGTTGTAAAATTTTAAAAGGCTATAATTGAAGGTATTTCATACCTATTTATAAGATGTAAAAATTGTGGTAATCACTGCTGATATCAAAGAGTAATGTATAGAGAAGTAATGGGATGCAATGTTTTGTCTGAGAAAGTCTTAACTTCCCATTTTACATTTTTTACCTGAACAATCAGGTTTGAATGAGATGGCATTATCTCAGGACCCTTGTAGTTCTATAACTAAGATCACATGTGCATGCGCAAGTGTGAGTGTGTGTGTGTGTGTGAGAGAGAGAGAGAGAGAGAGAAAGAGAGAAATTTCACTTCCCGTTAAATTGCTTTGCTAGAATGAATACAACTAAGCAACTCCTTCACACCTAGTCAACATTTGGAAAAATTTAAATAAGTTAAAGAAATATATCACACACATGAAAAAGAGCAGAGAGTGATGAATAGCCTTCAGTCCCCGTTGAATTTTATGTATTTTTATTAATATATACAGTTCCTTGAGGTTCTGGAAAAAAAGTTGAGGGAAAGTATTTCAGAAGCAAAATGAAGCCAGGCTCAGGCCTGAATCAGAAGCAGACAGCAGTTTGCTTTCCAGATCCTCTTTGCTGAATTTCTCACTTTGACTTAGTCTTTGTTGGGAATCAATAGTTTTGCTTTTTCGAGCAGAAGTGACTCTTAGAGTCCTTCATATAATATTGAAAGTTGGGTCAAAATATTTTTGGAAGACCAATCTTTAAATGAAAATTTTTCACTCTTAAAAGTTAAGGGAATCAAATATAATAAGTATAAAGTTTAACTATGTAGGAAAGTTTATGGATAATTAATCCAGAGAAAGTCAATTTTGTATGACAGATGCCTACCCTGCCCAATCATATTCTCCTTTGATGTTGTACTTATTGTAATTTGGAGAAGAGACCATTGTGACTAATCATAAATATTCTAAATAACCCAAATAACGTACTACATTTTGTTTTCTCCACATTATTGTTTGCAACTTTAATTTAATCATGAAAAGGAGAGCGCCAACTTAAAAATGATTTAGTTTTCCTAGGATTCAGCTCTTTTTACAGGTATTCATTACATACCATTACTTCTCTATACATTAAAAGAACAACTTTTCCCCCAGTTGAATTATTCACACAATTGCATCATGGTCCCTTTGTATTATATTTCTGAAGTGGCTATTACCTGCTGTTTCCTAAAACTATGCTTAACTTAAGAAATTTTTATCATTCTTTGATCACAAAGAATAGGTAAAATATTGGGAATGGAGTAAACATGGGTCTGCAGAAAGCCTGCCTTGTGTAAGTAGTGAGTTTTGTTCTCTATAAATATTTGTAGCAGCCACCTGATATATGAAAATTAAATTAGAATGAAAGTTTTTTTTTTCTTGTTTTGAAATTCCATCCTAGTTTCCAATTGAAGTTAATGAAACTTAAGCTTCTAGACTGGCCCTGGACCAGAACACACATAATATCAGCATTAGTATTGGCATGAATTTTGATTTTTTGTTACTTTTTTTGTAGTAATGGGGATTGAACCCAGGACCTTGCCCATGTTAAACAAAGCACTCTACCATTGAGTCACCACCCCTGGCCAACATTGGCACGAATTTGAAAGAAATGCTAGTGATCTAAGGTTTAACTTTAAGAACTCTTTCAATAGACTGCTTGGAAGGGCCAGTATTGGGCCAAGGAAGTTCACTCTTTGTCTTAAGACAAAGAATGGTATAGCAGACTGTACAAGAACAGCTCCTGGCAAGAGAAGGAGGAGGGCAGGGATAAAATTAGGCAAAGAGTTGAGTTTTATTGACAAAAACATGAATGGACCCAGCTTGACCCTAGGTCAGAATGGGTTCAGTGTATCTCAGACAGCAGCTTTGGTGTTACCACATATAATGTGATTTGAGTGACCTTCCACTGAAGGAAAGAGACTAGCATTCTAAGTCCATATTGCAGGCAGCTGGCTAAATCTAGTAATATGAAACTATATTTTCAGCAACAATAGTTGCTCTCAAATTGGAAAAAGCATTGTAAAATGAAAAGGCCAACCAAGTCCTCTTAATTTTAAATGATTTGGGGGTTTTAAATTATATTTTGCATGTTCCCATTGGACTTGTTGGCAGGGACTGTGGATTTTACCATTATTATTTTTAATTTCTTGGTAATTTAATCCTGGAACATTAGGGGGAACATAGAGTGTCCTAGAATAAATTCTATGTTTCACAGTCTCTTTTTATGCTAGATATAGCCAATTGACTAAGTTCTCTTAATAAGGTATAAGCAGAATGTTTTATGTGACTTTAGAAGTGTCCTTAATGGTAAACAAGCATGCTGATTATTCTGCCTATTTTTATTTCTTGCAGCTGGAGTTCTCACGGGCACCTTGTACCTGATCTGAAAGGTGTACATTGAGGATAACAGAAAACAAAATAGAAGGATCCCAGTTCCTTATCACCATACCTCTCCTGAATCATTTTCCTGAATATTTTGAATTGATTCGAGAAATATAAACCTATACTTTTGAAAGCCACTTACTTGGCTTTTGTCACTTGAAGATAAACTTCATCCAAATTCATAAACACACCAGTATTTATTGGTCCCTTAGCCAAAATCCTTTCTTTGAGGCCTCAACTTTCAATACCTTGCTTCCTAGATGATCAAAATGATTTTTTATTTTATTTTAATTTGAATAGTGCATGTGAAATAACATTTCTGTACTATTTTGTTCAGTAAATCTATGGGGACTTTTTTCTTTAGAACTGTGTGTTGCGGATGGTTCTTTTCCAATGAACCAGCATTGTTTTCTCCAATCCAAAATAAACCCTACTTTTAAATCTCATCCTTTGTATTTAAATAGAAAATGTTTGAATTCCTAATTTCTATTTTATCAAAAATTTCATGGGAGGTATGACCATATATGGACATAGGAGATTGCATTACTGTTCCCAACTATCTGCTGTCCTCCTTGGAATTCCTATGCCTTTCCATTGCTTCATGACTTACAGTGCCTCACTGATGGTGGATATATTTTCTGCCACATGGATTGCCCATGTAACTTGCTTTAAACAATGAAATGTGATCAGAAGTGACATATACCATGTCTTTCTGAGCAAAAACTTTGATAGTTCTGTTCTCTCCATCACAATAATATAAATTTATGAAATTAGAAAATCAACTATTGGGAAAAGACCATCTGAATATTTGCTTCCCTCCTAGGCTAGGGCATACACAGGTTCAAACTGAGTTCACTGATATTTGTGTTCCTTGTCAAGGCTACTCCTTTAGCCTGGATCCCAATCAAGATGACACTTGGAACAGACATAAACAGTGTTGCTGGCACATTGCAAGCATCCTGTAACAAGAATGAGAGATGAGCCTTTTTTATTGCAAGAGATTGAGATCCATAAGTTATTTGTACTACACCTAAAGAAAGCTGACTGAATCAGAAATTGGTGCCAGGAAATGAGGTACTACTATAAGAACAACAAGAAAAATGCAGCATTTAAGACTAGCAATGGGTATCAAGAAAACTCTAACTAGAAGTTGACATTATTAGTGGCAAAATACTTAGTAATAACTGTTGTTTACAATACATTTAGAAGGTAAACGATGTCCTTAATGAGCTGTGTCTTTAGACAAACTGAGAAAAGGGAAGGTTAGAATGATGAGTTGGTAAACCACTGACTGAATTTGACAAAATACTGTAAGAAATAAATAAACTCAGAAAAAAAATATTGGCTGCTTTCTAAGAAGAAAAAAAATGGAGATGAAAAACCCAGACATTGTAGAACTTGTGAACCTGGGAAGTGGAACTATTCTCAGCCCCCGTTGGTGAAAGTACAAATTTAAAATATTTTAAACCAAAAGGTTGTTTCAGCCTAAGTCTTGGTGCAAAGACTTATGAATAAATTGAGTTGGCCCCCAATAAATCCCTTCAAATTAATAAAATGGTTCCTGAAAAAGTAAATAATGGCATATCTCTCTTACAAAAGCCTATTAAGATCAACATACCAATTAATCTAAAAATAAAAGCCTATCTCAGAAAGAATTGCCTGAGAAGTTACTAGGCATGGTGATAATAGACATGAAATGAATAAAAGGTAGATGGGTTTTTTTTTTTACAAAATATTTACAAGATAAAAACAAGGTAGTTTTGTAATTTATCCATAAGCATTTAAGACAGGAAGGGGCATTATTAATTAAACTCGGGCAATAGACATAAATCAAGTTTTCTGGGAAAACCAGAATATATTAACTACTCTAAGAAAAAGAGACTGTGTTTGAGATATAAAATGACATTTGGGTCCCCTGCCTTTTATAAGCAAGAAGAAACCTGTTCTGCCCCCAATGATGTATATTCTCCAAAGCCATATTCAGATGTAGGCAAGGAGAATCATGGAGAAGGAAGGACCTATTCAGAGGGTCATGTAAAAGAGCACAAAGTACATTAAACTGGGGCGATACTTCCAGGGAATAGATCCATTTTCTATTCCGAAAATATTACCTCCTTCTGTGGTAAGAAGATGCCTTAATACCTTCCCTATGGGATTTTTAAATTGCCATTGGCCCAAGGCTACTGTTGTCCTGCCTCATTACCATCCCACCCACCCTCACATCTTTATCCTTCCAGAAAAACTGTAATTATTTTATCCATTCTTTTCCACTCCACTCTTGGTTTGGGTTTTTTTGGGGGGGCGGGGGTGGGGGGTCAGGGGAGGGTGTCGCCGGGTACTTCCGGAAGGCACATCAACTCAAGACTTATTTTTATCAAAAGTTTTGTTTTCAGATTCATTTAAAACTCACAATTATGGTAATCTAATTGATTCATTTGCATCCCACACATTAACTAAATAGAAATACATTATTCAGTCTTTGTTACCCTTTAACAGATACACCAATTTGTCTTTTAGTTCAGAGAACCATAGATCAAGAAAGGTTTATCTGGATCTGGTAAGGTGACTATCATAAGATGATGGACTTTGAGCATGATACAGTGCCTGAATACAACTCTTCTTACAGTGTCTCCCTTGTGAAGTAGATGAGTATAATTTGCTTTATGAAGGGAGAATACAAGTTGAACTATTGTAGAATGCACTATTGTTCTCATCATTGAAGCTTTCCTTGTAATGAACACTTGCACACACCTACACACACACCCTTACCCTTTGGTACATGACTCGAAGGGCTCTCAGGGAGGGAAGCATTCCCTTTCCCATTGACCTCAGTCTTATCCACTTTCAAGCAGAGCTTTTAGAGTCTTCATATCCTTGTGGCTTAGTTGTTCTCTATCTGCCACAAGAATAGCAAGTTCTAAATTGAGTTTATTTTTCCTTTGGCCTAGATCTCAGAATAAAAGAGACACATGGAACAGAGCCAAGCAGAGCCCAGCAAAATCACAGCTGTTCCAAAGCCAACACATGACAGGAGCAAAATATAAAATTTAGTTTCATAGTTCATCATGAATTTAGGGTTGTTTGTTACCACAGCACAATCTAGTGAAAGCTGACTAATACTGAAAATCTGTTTATACAATTTGTTGATCAAACTGTAACCTATACTCTATCAGCCATGTAAGTGGGGGGGGCAATATGATAAATAGGATAATTACTGAGATAAGAGGCCTTTGGTAGGTTAGAAACCATCTTATTAAAGATGATACATATTCTTTGAAGATTCCAAGTCATAATCCTATTTAACCTTCTTCTTAAGTGACCAGAAGATCTATTTTTAATTCAAATTTTGAATTGACTCTTGTGATATACTAGCTTCGTCGGATACTCTGAAGGCCAATGATAGCAGAGGTCTGAGCCTTCTCCTGAGTGAACATCCTCATGGGGAGATTTGTTTGTGGAGAAAGTCTTAATTTATAAGGGTGCTGTTTTAGTCAGTTTTTTTTTTTATTTCAACTGTACTCAAAAGACCTGACAAGAACAATCTTACAGGAGGAAAATTTCATTTAGAGCATTGGTTTCAGAGGTCTTGTTTCTCTGGGGCCAAGGTAAGGTAGGACATCATAATGGAAAGGTGTAGAGGAGGAAACAGCTCAGATATGGCCACTGGGAAACAGAGAGAAAACTCTGCTCACCAGGGAGGGACAAAATATATCCCCCAGAGGCACACTCACAGTGACCTACCTCCTCTAGCCACACCCTATAGTTACCACTATAGTTACCACACAGCTAATCCCCTCAAGTGGATTAATGCACTGATTAGTTTAAAGCTCTCAAGACCAATCAGTTTACTCTAAACGCTCTTGCAAGGTCTCACGCATGACCACACATGAACTTTTGGGGGTTATCTCATATCTAAACCATAATAGGCACATCAAGAAGAAAGAAATTACAAACCAAAGTGATCTACTTTTCATGATGAAATTTTTACAACCATATTTTTGGACATTGAATTGAATTTTTTGAGGAGCTTTAACCAAATTACCTAAGTAGCCACCCTCTCTTAAAAGTAGCATTACAGTGAAGATGATGCATTGGAAAATAACAGCAAGAGAGTAATTCTGAAGCTTCGGTTTCTATCTATCCTTCTACATGTTACATCCCCTAGGTCCAAGATAGTCACAGCATTTTTGAGCTTCCTTATGTTACAGCTTGGTATTCAGAATATTCGAGTGAACCTGTACAATGGGAGGGAGATGATTAAACCCCATTTCTGATGCCTCATCCATAGCTAGTCACATAGCAATGGATGGTTCCAAGCAGCAGTCTTAAGTCCCAGGAGTGCAATTTGTAAATATTCATACAGTTCCTCAACAACACTTCATTCATAGGTTTCACAATCAAGAAACTAAAGTGAAATCCTGAAGAGAACTTGTTGTAGGGACAAACAAGGCGAGGCACCAAAGACAGCAGGAAACAGTTTTATTTGGCTACAGCCAGGTTCAGAGGGAACAGCTTTTGCTGTAATCAATTAATCCCCTGAACCCCGAGTTCAGGGAGTTTCAGAGTTTTATATCCAGCATGTAAGGGGAAGGGTTCAGAAGTTCACAGTCTGCAGAAGTTCACATAAAAGCAGCTTTTTCTTTCACTGTTTTGGGCAAGTTAACCCTTCAAGGACAACACCTGAGAAGGGCAGAGCTTCTTCTCCCCTTTCTTTCCTCCCCCTGCCAGCTGTTACCATGGAGCCCAATTGTAATTTATCTTAAAAATGTAGACACCTCTGTGAAGCCCAGCTCAAGGCCAGAGGCCTTGTTTGCACATTTCTACAAACTACTATACTGGATACATTTGTGAAAAACTAGTAAGGGGGTTCCCAGCACCTGGAGTGCTGGTATCTTCCTGGCCAGTGGCTAAGTAAAACAGGGCAACAGGAAAATAAGAAGTTTATCTACACTGAACTCTTTTTCAGAGACTCTTGGCTGACAGTCCCAAAATCAGCCATGGTAAGGATTTCTGGAGAAGTCCAGTTAAGACTTCTTCTGTGGAGAGAGGGGTGCCACTTCAAACTGAGCAGAGTTTATCATAAGGTACTATTTCTTAGAAATGATTATTTAAGATTAACATTTGAATTAGGCCATTCCAGTCTATCTTGGAGAGATTCTATACAATATTGAATCTAGGCCAGAAGATACTGAAATGACAGTGTTTCTCTGACTTCTGAGATTTCTTGGTAAGTCACAATCCAGATTTCTACCCTGAGCTAACATTCTTTTCACACCCAGTCAGTTCAGTGAGTTTTTATTTGGTGCCTTCTGTGATTGGAAAACTGAACTCTGAAGAACATGGACAGTCACTGTCTTTAAGCTGCTTAATAGCCTTTCTGAATCCTTTTGATCCTAAGGTATGCCAAAGAACAGAAAATTGTTAATGGATTAGGATTCAAATCTTCTGGAGAGCAATTTGTAAGTGCTAAAAATCCAGCTAATATATTCATATTTTGGTAAAGCCTTGGACTCTTGCTTATTCACAAGCAAGAGGACCCCTGGTCAGCTTCCTCTAGATGAATGTGTCTGGCCATGAAAAGCTAGAAACATTTACTTTCCCAAGATTCTGTTCTCTTTGGCTAATGCTTGACCTTTGTGGAGCATATTAAGTATCCAGGATATAAAAATAACCTGGCATTTACATAGCACCTCTCTCTCCTCCCCTCAAGAGCTCATTGTTACTGGAATTCTCACAGGCTTTTTACTTACCAGCTTCTCTCCTGAAGGCACATCCATTTTAAGACCTAATCTTATTTATTTTCATTTTCTTAGTTTAATCAAGAATTTATATGCTTGTTTTAAAACACATAATAATAGCAACCCAGTTGCTTCATTTGCATTCCATACATAATTTCAATAGAAGCACATTATCCAGTATCTATTACCATTTAGCAGCCACGCTTTCTTGATTTTTAGAAATTCTCCTTTAAGCTTCATCTGAAAGATGATTTAGTTTAATCTTCTTGATATTTTTGGCATTTTAACACCTACGTCTTTCACATAGGAAATGTCTAAAAGCCTCAGAGTTTAGGAACTGCCGCAACCCTGCAAGTGAGCTAGAGCTTGTCAATGACTGGTTGCCAGAAATGGCCTAGAAATGCTGAAAACACTGAAAACTCAGAAGGCCCAATGTTGTGGTCTGGATGTAAGGTGTCCCCCAAAAGCCCCTGTGTTAATGAAGAAATATTCAAAGGTAAGATGATTAGATTATGAGGTGGGGAAGTGGCTGGAGGTGGGTCACAGGAGGTGTGTACCTTCTAGAGAAGGGTGCTTCTTCCCTATGGCCCCTTGCCCCCTCCCTCTCCCTCTGCTGCTTGGCCTCACTGTCAGCTGAGCAGTTTTCCTCCACTGATTCTTCCCCGATGATGTGCTGCCTCACCTTAGGCCCAGAGCAATAAGTCAGCCTGAGACCTCTGATACCGTGATCCCCAAGTGAACTTTTCCTCCTCTAAATTGTACTCGTAATTGTTATTTTGGTTACAGTGACACAAAGAAATAACTAATGTTCAGTGTGGGGGGAAAAAAAGGCCTGATATAACTAGGTGAGGTTGTTAAACCCCAGTCCCAGTGGCATCAAACTGACACACATCAGAAAAGGAACAATAAAGGGGAAAAAGAGGCAATGAGGAAGAAATGAAAAAGGCTAATAAGGACAGATAAAATTGGATTGCACAAATAATGGTTACCAAAGTGTATGTGGCTTCAGTCAGCCTTTTTGCTACTATGACTAAAAGACCTAACAAGAACAATTAAAGGAGGAAAAGTTTATTTAGGGGCTCACAGTTGCAGAAGTCTCAGTCCATAGACAGCTGGCTCCATTCCTTGAGGTTCAAGGTGAGGCTGAACATCAGGGCAAAAGAGTGTGGCAGATGGAAGTGGCTAAAGACATGATGATCAGAAAGTAGAGGCAGACTCCGCTTGCCAGATACAAAGTATATAATCCAAAAGCACCCCCCAGATCCACCTCCTCCAGCCACACCCTACCTGCCTTCAGTTTCCACTCAGTTAATCTCCATCAGGGAAGTAATTCACTGATTGGCTTAAGGATTTCATAACCCAATCATTCACCTCTGAATGTTCTTACCTTGTCTCATACATGAACTTTTCAAGGACACCTAATATCTAAACCATAACACATATCAAATGTCTGCAGCACCGAAGAGACCCAATAAGCAGAGTTCTCTGGGCTTCTCAAAGAAACACACACACACACACACACACACACACACAAAAAAAAAAAAACCTGATTCTGTGAAAATCGTGATGTCATAGCACAGTGATTACACATATAATCAGATAAAACAATCATTTGCTATTCTTTAAGACACATACCTGTATATGTGTCCTCTGTAGATAAAATGGAACACCAATCACCAAACTTACAGTGTGATCACAATAAAAAGAGTCACAGACAGTAAAAAGAAAGCTTATTCTCTTTCTTTGAGGAATTCACAAAGAAAAAACAAATTTAACGAAAATAAACTTCATAAAAATACATATTTGTTAATTGAATCCTGCAGCAGCTGGTTCTAAAGGAGTAATAGAGGCAGTTTTCTAGAAAATTTCCATTGTAAAATGGAAAAACCCAGTTATTATCACTAAAACCAACTTGACTTTTTTCAAATTTTCACCTAGAATGTTTAGTTTAAGGGTTTTTAAATAATATGTTTTCAGACCAGTGTATAATAAAGAAATAACTACTATGTGGAAGAGTTCATGGATACTTAGATGTACAGAGAAAGTAGTTTCCTATCCTCTAACGATATTATCTTCTTCCTGCCCTGCACCCCTCTGGAAGACAGAGACAACTTAGATTTGCCAATTATTGGTAGAGTATTTTAGTTGCTTCTAATTTAAGCAGTTTTCTTTTTATTTAGGAATATTCATTCTTTTTCACTCCTTTGAGGATCATCTTTGCTATGATATTTATTTAAATTATATTTCTGCTCTGCTCTTGAGTCTGGGTATACAAGGAGTTGTCTGGGTTCTCATGGGAGGAGGGAAATGGTGTCTTGGGGTCCATTTTGTGTACTCTGGAGTTTTAAAATCACTGCCACCAAATGGCCTGCTTGGTTTACTTACTGGGCCATTGGTAGATGAGCAACCTTAGTCTATTCTCTTGTGGTTTGTGTACTGCCATCCATGTACCCTGTACTCCCAGAAACTTGCTCTGTATGTAGAGATCCCTAGCTCTGTAGCTTTTCCCCCCTGAACCCAGGGTTGTGCAGCCTTCTGGTTCTCTCAGCAGCTCTATATCTCATATCTTCCCATCTCGTCACTAAGGAACACCAAGACATCTGGATCTCCACATACCAAATACTGACCTTGGGGATCAGAATCACTTCTGTACTCAACCATCTGTGGTCTGCTCCTATCATCAGGCCATTCCCCAGGGTGTGTTGGAATATTGTATGCAGAGTTCCTCCCAAAGATTCAAATCCTCTCTCTGCCAAGCAACCCCTTAGTCCTTTCTAGGAAATGTTATGAACCTAAATATTTTTGGTCTCTCCCATGCCTTTTTGGGTTTTCTAAAGCCAACTTAGACTGGGTACGGGATGAAATGGGTCTTTATTTTCGTTCTCCCTCTCCCCTTTCTCTTTCCTACAATCACACCAGACTACAAGGGGCAAGCTTCAACATTTTTCCTTATCTACATCATATCTCCTAACCACTCACTTTGAGTGAAAGAAATATCTTCTTTAAGAAATAAATTATTATCCAAGTCCTCCAGGTCTAAAGTAATTCAGGAACCCACCCCCTTCCATGTATCAGCTAGGGTTGTAAGCCTACGTTTCATTGCAAAATGTACTTGGAGTGGCACAAGTTCAGTGTGAGCCCTTTCTCCTTAGACTACTCATCGAGACCCCCATTTTAGGAAAATGGCCACATCAGATTCACTAGGGGGAGAATAGTAATTTTCCTAGTTACAAAAGAGAAAAAAAAAGTCAATTTGAAAAACAAAACCCAAATATTGAAAGCACAAAGCTACCGAAATGAAGTTAAGAACTCAGTGACTTATAAGTTCAGTTTCCAAAGGAACTAGCTAGCCTTGTTTGTGCAGCACTGAAGGGGAGAGAGTTTATGAGACGGAGAAGTTGAAACTTCTCTGGAAGACTGTCGGCTCACCTTATTTCAGACTTTCCTAATGTCATGTTCTCCTGGGTCCTCTGCCCTTCCCTCATTTCTGTGATTCAGAATCTCTGTCCTATTTCTTTTGAGGAATAACTCTTTCTGACACATTTAAGGCTTCTGCTAATTTTTCTCTATATTTTTTCTGGAGATGGCTTTTCTCTCTCCTTAATGCTGCTCTGTTTCATGGCTTTCCTCTTTTAAATATTTATAATTTCTCCTTAGCTTTTGACATAACCGTCCCCAGAAATGAGTTCTTGTATGGTTTGCTGTAGTTCAGTCTCTCGGTTCTCTCTCTCTCTCTCTCTCTCTCTCTCTCTCTCTCTCTCTCTCTCTCTCTCTCTCTCACACACACACACACACACACACACACAATTCTATCAATTCCTAAACAATGATACAAGAATTCCATTGTATTGCAACAACCACAATTTACGTATAAAATAATTCCATTTTCAGAAATTTTTCTTTGCCTCCTTGCAGTATCCTTTTACCAGCAGGATAATGTGTTTTTTGCTTTTTAAACACAATGCTTCCTACCGTGGTATGTTTGGGTCCAGAAGGAGCCCACTGTGCCCCTACCCTGGCACCTTGGAGAGGAGACTCTATAATGAACAGTATCTGGGACTGGTTGAAAAGACTTCCCAGCCCCAGAGATCACACCTGAAATGAATGGAGCCAGTTTGCACTGGAGGCGGGAGGCACAGAGCAGTTATGAACACCCGTGTGAGCCAGAGCTGGAGAAGGACAGATGGCTGATGGTGGGAATGACAAGGTCTACTTCTTTGACAGGGGGATGCTTCCATTGAGGCTCCCAGGAATAATTGGGGGGACACCGGAAGAACTTGTGTCTCTGAGGAACCAACGGGGTGAGCTAAGGTGACAACATTCTAGACCTGTTGGGTCACCCCATTCTCGCCATGAGGCAGGGGATCTATGTGGCATGAAGCCAGTATACTCAGCGCTGCCTCATCTGCTTGCACTCTGGCGAATGTTTTCTGAAGTTGTTGAACAGTGTACCTATTTTCTCCCAGTAACATTTTTAGTGAAATGATTCCAATTTACATTTAAGCTTTTCAGTTTTATGTGTATGTGTAATACAGATGATTAGACCATTAAAAGTATTTCACTTACCTGGTGATATTTTTTAAAAAAAAAGGAAAGAAATTTCTCTTTTCTCTTTTGTTGGGTATTTAGCCATTTTGTTATACTTCCTCTGAGACTGTAGGTGGTTTCATTAAGAAAATACAAAAAAAATACATCATTAACATTTAAACCAAGATCTTTGGTCAGGGACAAATGTCAATGGTTCATTTAGGGCCAAATTTTAAACACTTCCAGGGGTCCTTCCACCTGCCACCTTTTAACAATTCCCAGAAGTCTGCCAAATATAGTAGAAAGTATATGGATGATGGTACTTGAGTCTAGACCTAAGATAAAAATCATAGCTCTAAAAAATGCTGTCACATGTCATATTGCTTCTTCATTATCCTCCTCATTATAATGAAACTGACAAACATGTGATCTAACAAATATGTCAGGTTCTGTACCAAACACCTTCCATGAATTAACCCTTTTAAATTCACAATATCCCTGGAGAGAGGTAAATGTGATCTCACTCTGAAGCCCAGGAAGGTTAAGAGAATTGTCTTCTGTCTTTATCTAAATTCCATATCTCTTCCTCATCTTGCTCTCCTAGAGAGTAGGAATAACACCCCAATCCCAGGTCCCCATCGCTACCACACAATCACAACTGAACACTATAGAGAAAGTATCATGTCATATGAATTGGTGTGAATATACTTTGTATACAACCAGAGATATGAAAAATTGTGCTCTAAATGTGTAATAAGAATTGTAATGCATTCTGTTGTCATATATAAATTTTTAAAAAACAAAGTATCGTGTCCTCTCCAAACATGAGAGAGATTTCCATCGCTGCAGGGGCTGGCCTGTACAAAAGAGGCAGTTGGAAATAATGCTACCTTCTCTCATCTCAAATACAAGTTTGCTGTATTCAATGAATACCAACCAAACCATACATTGAAAAGAAATAATTTTAGAGCATCCAAATTAAAAAAAAAATCACAGGCCTTTCCGAAGCAAAGTTGGAGGGATATTTATTTTTAGGACCTAGCCATGACAAATGATAATACTATAAGGGCTCTCACTTTAAGCATACTTGGTGCATGGAAATCTAGATTTAGGAACTGTTTTTCATTTTGCAAGAGACTTCAGGAACACAGCCAACTCTTCTACTATTTTTTAAACTTTTTGAAAAATGCAATTAATACTTTATTCTCTAGTAACATATCTGTTGTATAAAATAGTTTGTACCTATTACTCCCTGGAATGACCTTTGTGATTTATTTTTGGATTTATAACACCCATACCTTTTACATATTCCCTGTTGCCTTGATTGTTTTCTAGATTGTCTTAATATATAACTGATAAAAGTAAAGTGGGAAGCCACTCTAAAAGATGTCAAGAACCTTAAAGCCAGTGGCCTTGGATAAATCTATCCAGAGCAAGGGAAATGCTCACACCAAGGATTTGGGAGCATATTCTGGGCAAGGTTTGAGTCACTGGCAAACAGATAATAATAAGAAGCTTGTCTTGGTGTAGGGTTTATTATGCTAAGAGGCTCACTCCTTTGAAAAGAACAAATGGAACCCACATGCATTCTAATGGTCGCTCCTACAACAAACCTCTTCTACAGTTAAAGTGTACTCTTGGAGAGCAGCACTGCTGTCTGGCAGGCAAGGAAGAGATTCAAATGAAGATCTTAAAACTACAAGCTCTTAAAAGAGATAAACCTCAAAAAGAATTGTCTCCTCCACATAGTGATTGAAATGAGTTTGAGCATATGGCTTCATGTGTTTGGCTTCTTAATTTATTCAATGGTGTAATGGCTAAGTTGGCATCAATTGGGTAGGCTACAGTGCCTAGTTATTTGGTTAAACATTAAACTAGATGTTGCCATTAAACTCTTCTGCTGATACCATTAATATCTAGTCAGTTGACTTTAAGTAATAGAAAATACCCTTGGTGTTGTGGATAGGCCTCATATAATCAGTTGTTGGTCTAAAAGCAAAAACTTAGATATCCTAGAAAATAATTCTCTCTCAAGACTGAAATATAGAAATCTTATCAGAGATTTCAGTCTGCCAACCTTCCCTACAGACTGACCGCCAACACCCAAATCCTTAAACTCTTCTCCCTTTGTATTAATCCATTTTCTACTGCTATAACAAAAAATCTGAGGTGGTACATTTTATAAAGAAAAAAGTTGATTAATCTTACAGTTTTAGAAGCCAAAAGTCCAAGATCAGACAGCGCCACTGGTTAGCCGCAGGTGAAGGCCTTATGGCAGATGGCCTCATAATTGGGGGTTGGGATCACCTGTGGAAGAGATCTTCTGATGAGGCAGGAAGCCACAAAGGGATTCAACTTCCAGGCTTACTCTTTTATTTTATTTTATTTTTTTTTAAAGAGAGAGTAAGAGAGGAGAGAGAGAGAGAGAGAATTTTTAATATGTATTTCTTAGTTCTCGGCGGACACAACATCTTTGTTGGTATGTGGTGCTGAGGATCGAACCCGGGCCGCACGCATGCCAGGCGAGCGCACTACCGCTTGAGCCACACCCCCAGCCCCAGGCTTACTCTTTTATAACACACAAGAAATATCTCACTCCATGAGGCCAGCTTTAATCCTTCCAAGGATGATGCCCCCAACACCTTTTACCAGGTCCCACCTTTTAAAGATTCCAACATCTCAGTACCTCCACAATGTGAACTAAACTTGCAATGAATTTTTGGAGGACAAACCACATCCAAACTGTAACATTCTCTGTCTATCTGATAGATACATTGTCTGATACTGGTTTTGGTAGCAAGAATAATTCTTCTTGTTATTTTTCAGTCCTGGAGATTAAACCCAGGGCCTGGTGCATGTCAAGCAAGTACTTTACCACTGAACTATACCTTCAGTCCTGATAATGGTTCTAGAGGAACAGAATCCTTTTTTTTTTGGCAGGTGGGGTACCAGAGATTGAACCCAGGGACACCTAATCACTGAGCCACATCCTCAGCCCTTTTTATATTTTATTTAGAAACAGGGTCTCACTGAGTTGCTTAGGGCCTCACTAAGTTGCTGAGGCTGACTGTGAACTCATTCGTTATCCTCCTGACTCAGCCTCCTAAGCCGCTGGAATTATAGGCATATGCCACCACACCCAGTAAGGAACAGAATCTTAAGAATGAATTTTCTGAGTTGGGTTTTGGGTTTCTAGAATTGCTTCTCTGATTTTATTAAACGTGAAGCCAATAAAAAATGATAAAAAGGGCACTCATGAAACCAATGTGATGTGGCAAAAGATATTTAAAAAACATCACCATTTGGTATTCCTAATCAAATACTTATAAGAGGAAAGGTTCTGGCAGACCATATATTCAGTACCTTAGAACATTTTGTCAAACTAACGTGCACAAAGAGATTGGTGGTTTACTCCTAATTGCTCTGGGAAAAAAAGTAGACAAAAAGATGAATGCAGAGATTCAAATTCCAAGGTCTAAGACCATGTAAATGAAAAGACTCAAATTCTATTGAGTCTTCTTTACCATAGAAGCCACCCTCCCATCCATCTATGAAGATTAATCCTGCTTTCTATGTCTTCCCAGAAAGAAACCCTTATATTCTATACATGCAGAGCTTACGTTTATGAAAAGCAAACCCAGAGGTTCTTCCAGTATGTGACTGAATTGCAACACAAATTGGATTCCCAGCTTTCTAGCATATAGTAATAGCATTGATTGGGAAGAGATTAAGTTCTGAAAATTGGAAAGGAATATGTGTGTAGATCCTGACAGATCTGGGACCACTGAACTTCTAAACTTTTCTTTCCCATGGAAGCCGCCCTTCCATCTCCACCATGGGGAGTTAATCCTGCTTTGCCTCATGAAGTGTAATGGCATCCTCTGAGGAAGTTACCCTGCCAGAAACTGCCAACTTGCAATCTCACTAGACCTATGGCAAAATTTGAGCTCTAGTAGGTCCCAAAGGAAGAGGGACAAAGTGTGATCCAATAAAAGTCTATGGATAATGGTAGAATAAACATCAAAATTTGTTGATACAGACTCACTAAGCAGAGATTCTGCATTTAATGTTGTAGCTCAAAGTTATAAAAGGATATGAACTGACACTCATCACAGGGTACAAAACGTCACTGTGATCCTCCATCAGGGTCTTATGAAGTTCAAGTAATTAATGAAGTCTTAGCTCAGGAATGTTTCACAGTGGCCCCAGTGGATTCCCAAACCTATCACATGTTTATTTTCCTATTTAAAAGCTTCATAGTTAGAATAAAATTACTCAGCAACTGGAAGAATCTTCTGTTTTCCTGACCTGTGGAGTGAGGGCTATTATGGTAGGAAATGACAAGTGCAGGGCAATAGGACTGCCCAAATGGGAATCTAGGAAACCAAAAGTAACACTGCATTTCTGAAGAGATTGCAGAGATTAGTGGCATCACACAAAAAACTTTAGGTAAGGAGGGGTGATGATTCTGAACCACATCACCATTCAACACTCCTATTTGGCCTGTATAGAGGACAGATGGAAAATCACAGTGGATTCCCATAAACTGAACCAGGTAGTGATTCCAACTGCAGATGATGTTCCAAATGTAGTTCCTTTGCCTGCACAAATTTACACACCTCCATTACTTATTATAGTCTTTTAAACAAGACATCCAGGATCTCACAAAAGTTCATGCATATATACTCCATTACTTGTTAAGCAGATATGGATATGACAAAAGATTTTTTTTGGTCCATACTTGTTAGTAAAGACACACAGAATAAGTTTGCCTTTAGTAGGTAAAGCCACATATGCTTTTACTATCCCACTTCCACAGTACATCAGTTTTCTAGCCCTGTGTCATAATTTAGTATGCAAGGAAATTCACATCTCTCTTTTCCACAAGATATCACATTGGCCCATTATATTGATGATATGATGCCATTTGGACCTGGTGACCTACTTTAGACTTATTGGTAAGGTACTCATATAGCAGAGAGTGGAAAATAAATATGTTAAAAATTCAAGTAGCTTCCATTTCAGAAAAACTGGGGAGGAAGATTCAGTGGTGAGATATTCCTTCTAAGGTGAAAGATCTGATGCATCTGACTCCATCCTCCACCCCATTAATCCAGAAGGCAGCATAATGCCAAACAGGTCTCTTTGGATCTCAGAGAAGCACATCACTCATTTGGGTGGGTTACATCAGCCTACTTACCAAGTGACCCAGAAAAACCTGCTCATTTTGAGTGAGGCCCAGAATAAGAGAAGGCTCTACAACAGATTTAGGATGCTACTCGGGCTGCTGTGCCACTTGATCCATACAATCCAGCAGATCCAGCAGCACTCGAATTATCAGTGGCAGAGAGAGATGCTGTTTGAAGCCCCTGGCAGTCCCTAAGAGATTAATCATGGTGAAGACCTTTTGGATATGGAAGCAAGACCCTCTATTTCTCTGTGTTTCATCACTTTCCTTTTGAGAAAAAGCTTTTGGTTTGCTACTGGGCCTTAGGAGAGATTGAATACTTAAACAGGGGCCATCAAATACCATGTGATCTGAACTGGCCATCATGAAGTAAGTGTTGTATGGACATGGTAACCAAGAAGGGGGATGGGGAGGGAGGGAGAGCATGCGCACAAGTGAGAGTTTCATTCACCAGGGACAAAATATAAACCCCAAAAGCATCCCCAGTGACCCACTTCCTGTAGCCACATCCTACCTTCATTTCACCTTTGAATGTTCTTATGTTATTTTGGAGAGCATTTCATATTTAAACCATGTTGTGTGTGTGAGTTTGTGTGTGTGTGTGTGTGTGTGTGTGTGTAATCTATTAACGATGGAGTGCTGCTTTTCACATGTAAATTCATGGTTTAGTGGTTCATACAAGACTCCCAAAGTACAAAAAATAAAATTAAAAGTCAATAAGTGGGATAGCATAAAATTAAAAAGCTTCTGCATAGCAAAGGAAATAAGAGCATGAAGAGAGCACCCACAGAGTAGGAAAAAATCTTTGCTATATGCTCCTCTGATAGGGCATTAATATTCAGAACATACAAAGAACTCAAAAACATAACACTAAATAAAATAAAATATATGGACAATTAATAAATGGGCAAAAGAACAAAACAGACACTTTTCAAAAAAAGAAATACAAATGGTCAAAAACTATAATAAAAAATATTCAAAATCTCTAGCAATTAGAGAAACACAAATTGAAACTACATTGAGATTTCATTTCACTTCAGTCAGAAAGATAATTATCAGGAATACAAATAACAATAAATGTTGGTAAGGATGTGGGGAAAAAGGTACACTCATACATTGTCAGTGGGACTTCAGATTAGTGCAACCACTCTGGAAAGCAGTCTGGAAATTCCTCAAAAAACTAGGAATGGATCCCCTATATAACCCAGCTATCCCACTCCTCAGCATATAGCCAAAAGAGTTAAAATGTGCACACTACAGTGATGCAGCCACATCAATATTTATAGCAGCACAATTTGTGATAGTCAAGCTATGGAACCAACCTAGATGCCCTTCAACAATGAATGGATAAAGAAAATATGGTATATACACACAATGGAGTATTAGCCATAAAGAAGAACAACATTATGGCATTTGCTGGTAAATGGATGGAACTGGAGATTATCATGCTAAGGGAAATAATCCAGTTCTACAAAGCCTAGGTTGAATGTTTTCTCTAATGTGTGGAAGCTAATCCAAAATGGGATGGAGGGAAGATGATAAAAAAATAAATGAAAGAAAGATCAGTAGATTAAGGGGATCAATGGGCAGGGGGGAGGGATGGGATAAGGGAAGAACACTGGAATGAAAATGATTCCGACCTAACTTTCCTATGTACATATATGAATATACCACAGTGAATCTCACCATCATGCATATCCACAAGACCCTAATTAAAATTAAACTATAAAGAGCAGAAGGATCAGTAGAGGGAAGGGAACAGGAGGAGGGAGGAGGGAAAAGGAAAGGGGAAGTACTGGTGACTAAATTAGAAGAAATTATATTCCATATTTTTATAATTATGTCAAAATTAATCCTAATGTTATGTATAACTAAAAAGAACCAATAGAGAGGAACATTGCCCCACCCCCAACCCCCTAAAAAAGTAAAGAAGGTCTTGAGGAGGTTTGTGAATAGACCTTTCTAAATGGGCAAAAATAAAATGTGAAGGTATTTGTGTCTCATGTGAATATTTACCAAATGGTGACCCCAGCAGGGAAGGACTTTAATGATCAAGTAGACAGGATAGTCTGTTCTGTGTCTACCAGGCAAGTTCTTCCCAGCCACACCTACACCAGGAGCTCATGAACAAAGTCGTCATGGAGCAAGGATAATAGTTATGTGTGGACTCAGCAACACGGACTCTCCCTCACTAGGACTGCTGTGGTTATATTCACCGTTCAGTGACCAAGTTACCAACAATAGAGACCACCACTGAGTCCTCAACATGGCATTATTCTTCCAATTCAGTCACCTACCTGGTGTCTAATTACATGGGATCACTTTCAATGAGGAAAGAGCAGTGTTTTGCTTTTATCAGAGTAGATCTTTTTTTTTTTTTTTTTTTTTTTTTTTTTTTTTTAGAAAGTGGTACCACTGATTTTTTTAATTAGCGTGAACTTTTTCTCTCTCCTTTTAAGATTAAAAATAAAGATGAATTGATCTTATATAATCAAATGTAAATTATTTAACACATTATTTGAAATATGGATGAATGCACATATTATAACATATCTTTGTGGGGTTACTCTTGACTCTGGATATAGATTTACCTTCTCTGCATGCATGTTTGCGCCAAAACTATCATTCACAGATTTACAGAATGGCTAATCCACCATGATGGTATTCCACACAGCATTGATTCAAGCAAGCAATCACTTTGAAACAAAAGAAGTACAGCGATGGGTCTATGCCCATGTGATTCACTGATCTTACCATGTTGCCCACCATCCTGAGGTATCTGGTTAGAAGAATGGAAAAACCTCTTGAGGACTCAGTTACTGTCCCAGGTAGGTGACAATACATTCTAAGGCTTGGATATGGTTCTCCAGGAAGTTACATACGCTCTAAATAAACCTCTAAATGTGGCCTCATGTTTTTTCATAGCCAGGAATTGAGGTGTGGAAATGGGAGTTTGCACTGCTTTCTATTATTATCCATACTGACCTAATGACAAATATTTTTTCTATCTCCACATCCTACCACTCTGCTGGTCTAGAGGTCTTAGTTCCAAGGGAAGGAACAACAATGATTCCATTGAACTGAAAATAAAGACTGACCCATGGACACTTTGAGTTCCTCGTGCCTCTCATTTTACAAGTAAAAAGGAGAGTTGCTGCTAGACTGAGAAAATTGATCCTGATTACCAAGGAGACATTGAGCTGCTACTACAAAATGTGGTTAAGGAAGGTTATGCCTTGAATACAGGCACTCCCTTAAGGTTTCTCTTATTGGGACCATGTCGCATGATGGAACTCAACGGAAAAGTACAACAAACCAACTCAGGCAAGACTACTGAATGATCCAGATGTTTCAGGAATGGAAGTTTGGTTCACACTCCTAGGCAAAGAACCATGACCAGCTGAGGTATTTTTGAAGGAAATGGAAATACAAAATGAGTGACAGATACCTTAGGAAGTTATAAATACCAGCTATAACCATATGAGTAGTTGCAGAAACTAGGACTGTAATTGAAGTGCTGTTAAATGTATGCTATTGCATTTATATTATAGAATATCAAGAAGAGTGATCACCAAAGGATTTGGCATCCTTTCTTGAGGAAAGATTGGTGTGTGTTTCATTGTATATAGGATGATTATATCACATTAAGTATAAGAATGACTTTGTCATTGTCTTTATTTGCAGATTATGTGTGGTTTAAGTAGACATGTATGAATGCCACACTGACAAAGGACTGTTTTTGATGGTTAATTGTGTTTCAAATTGGATGTAATATGGTTCCCTGTTGTTTGGTCGAACATTAATCTAGCTGTTGCCGTGAAGATATTTTATAAGTGTATTAACACGTACAACAAATTGACTTTAAATAAAGGAAATTACTCTCATCATTATGGATGGGCCTCATCTAGTCAATTGAATGCCGATTTAATGTTTTCTGAACTCGAGACTATAGCATAGAAATCCTGCCTGAGTTGCCAGCCGGACAGCTAGACAGCCCTGTAAATTTCAGACTTACTACTTCCCACAATCACATGCCCCAATTCCTTTAAATTATATATAACATTATGTTTATGTGTTTGTGTGTATATACATTTAAGTATATGTGTGTAATCTGTTGGTTCTATTGGCTTGCTATAAGAATTAAATAAAATAATATGTATGAATGCAGTAAGCCTTCAATAATAGCACGATAGCAGTGGAAGTAATTACTGTTCTAAAATCTCACATACAGCTTCTAAAGTATTTTTTTAGCTATACATCCAACAACAAGGTGGCTCAAAAATTATTTCAATATCTTTCTTTCAAAGAGTTTCAGTGAGTCAAACAATTTGTGCAGTTCACATATCCTTGTAGACAGACCATATCATTTGGGCTTTTAAACATGACCCATCATTCTTCCTGGGCAAATAGAGATAGGGGATCCGTGCAGGGAAGGTGATCACTACAACCCAATCAATGGTGTTGGAAGTAACTCTGAAACCTGGCAGCATTGTAAGGCACCAGTGTAACATGAGGTCTCTTTGTCAGAACCAAGGAATGAAGTTCAAAACCAAGTTATAAATGGGCCCAAACAGGAGAAAACCAACAGCTGAACCCAAATGGATCAAGGCCAAGGGTGTTGTTCTCATTGAGGGGCTCTAAACCAGATTCCTGTCAGCAAAGAGAAACCACACTAGTAATTTGCACCAGGAAAATTCAACATGAAAATTATTAACTAGTAGCAAGGGATCAACTTATAATAGACATAAAGAAAATTCTTAATAATATAATAGGGGTAAAGAGAGCTCTTAATATTATGTACAGAGACAGTGCCCAAGGAAGAAACAAATTTGGAAAAGCCTCTACCCCGTGACTGACATTCACCTTGTTGGAGAAGATGTATCTATAGCACACTGAATGGTGAAGTTTGCTGAGATGCTGTTTTGGTCAGTTTTATCACCATTGCAACCAAAAGACCTGATGAGAACAATTTAGAGAAGGAAAAGTTTGTTTGGGGGTTCACAGTTTCAGAAGTCTGAGTCCTTTGTTTGGGGCTCAAAGTGAGGCAGAACATCATGGCAGAAGAATGTGGCAGAGGAAAGCAGCTGGCGTCCTGGCACCAGGAAGTAGAGAGAGCTCCACTCAATGAGGACAAAATATATACCCCAAAGACATACCCCAGGGACCCACCTCCTCCAGCCAGACTCTACCGACTTAAAGTTACCACCCAGTTAATCCCCATCTGGGATTAATGCACTGATTAGGTTAAACATTTTATAAGCCTATCATTTCACCTCTGAACTTTCTTGCATTGTCTCACACATATGCTTTTGGGGGACACCTCATAGCTAAACCATAACAGAGGCCATAATCCAGGATGACTGGTAGGAAACTGCCCTTCAGGAATGCTGCTTGCTCCTAAGGATACTGCCAAAGGCAGCTATGGCCATGCCTTAAGAAAAAAAATAAATAAATCTCCGAAAAGAAAACAGAAGGCCCTTCCTGTTGTAGCATTTCTCCCATCCACTCTAGCCCAGCAAGCATTAAGGTTTCTCTGACTCTGGGGAAAATTTAGGCTCCTTCTCCAGTAGCACAAAGCAGGGCAAAGTAAAGTGGATTTGAAGCTGAGATATTGGTAACGGGCACATGTGTAAAGTGGGTAAAAACAAGTTTGGAGAAATGGTCTAAATTCACTAAGATGATTTTCAAGGTCATGCTTTTGACCCCTGACCAGGAATACTGGGACTAACTAGTAGAATATTGTGGGCATAATAGCTCTTGCAATTAATCTCTGTCTAAGCATGTAACTTCAAATTTTCTAAGGCTGTCTTCTTCTCACCAGTTCTTAAAATAAATATGATACTCTGGCTCCCTGTTTGTCTCAGCAGATTGGTTGAAGATCTAATGAGTCTGTGGTGTGCTCTGGGCTAGAGCATCATTCCTATAACTATTAACTTTCCAAAGCATAAGCTCAAATTGAACAAGGAGAGATTTGCAGCAAACATTGGCTACAGGAGCACATAGATCCAGTTTGAATATTTTAAAGTTTGATAAACTGTTAACTACGAATCGTATGACTTAACTTTCCAAGTAAATCAGTTAAAATAGTCAAACTGGTTGCTGATGCAATTTGATTTCACTTTCTAACCATGTAATCATGTGGTAGATGAGTTGAGAGACACTGGGAAATCTTTTCCAATGAAATATTTAAGAATAGAATGTTATCAACTAAGGGCCCAGAGGACTTAATTTAAATATAATAACTCCATTTTCCTCCTTCTCCTGCTGAAATGTGGTTAATCTATGCTTGGTTAATTAGTGCATACAGCAATATACCCACATGACCAAGAAACCTCTAAATTAGGCTACGTGCTGAAGATGTCCCATTTGTTAACTTCAGGACTATGTTGTTTTTCTTATCTGGCCTATAGGCTTATTTTCCTGAATCAACCTAGTTAATCTATTATTCACTCAGCTCTTTGCTCAGTGCTGAAGGGGGTGGAGGTTAATAGAAGAAACAGGCGAAGGCCACACAGACAGCCTCGATTATGTGGCTTGAACAGGAACTACAAGAGATCTTCAGAGATAAGTACAATCTGTGTGCACTTGAATACCCAGGTCAGGACTTATGAAGGTCACCATGATGTTGCCTAATTATGTCACATGTATATGTCAGAATGTGTTGGAATGACATGCTAGGTACTGGTAGAAGAAAGATTTGAAATGAGTAATATAAATCATAAGTGCCTGTTCTAATTCATCTCAAAATTTTGTAGACTTTAGGCAAAATACTCATTAAAGCCCAATCTGTTTATTCCTGAAGTGAGAATGTTAAAGGATGACTTGTCCACACAAAAAGGAGACACTCCAAACCGGAAGTTGCCATCAGGTTTTATTATTAGGAGGATGTACTTAAGTCTATGCGATTAGTCAGAATTGCTCTTTTCCTGGCTTCACCTGATTATAGTCACCTTTGAAAAGAGTTGCATTTAAATGAATTTGAAAGGGAAACCGCCTTCAGCTGCATAATTCACCTCACATATAAAGGCAATAGCAAATGATGCAGCAGACAGCCTCATGCACTTATGTTTATTTGTTCTTTTTTTCTTATTCTAAAGATTGCAGCGATTATTTTAAAGCTACAAGCAATCATGCCAAGTGTCCAGGTTTCTTCAGCATATGACAGCTGAGAGTCCAGAATGAGTTGAAGGCTCTATTTTTAGTTTTTAGTCAAAGGATAAAAATCAGACCTTCCTGTGGGAATCATCTATTCTGAGTCATGCAACACCATCAGGCCAGAATAAAATAGCTCTATAACCAAAGCATTCATTACCTGTAAAATAAAGAAACAGAAGCAGCTTTAAAGATTCTTCTCCCCATAACCTCAGAACTTCTATGGCATTCTGTGAGATGGCATGATGCCCCTAGCTAGTACAAATGAACCAAGTAGCAAATTTTGCAGTTCAATGGGAAAAAGAGAGGAAGCATCTTTTTAAGAAGAAAAAATAATCAAGGATCAAAGATTATTTAAATCCAAAGCAAGGACAAAGCAACTTGTCACTAAATAGTATTCATTAAATTGTATAAAAACATCTAAGCTCTCTGCCCAACCTGAACTGATAAGTCTGTGTTTCTTTGTTCAGGGATAGAACACAGAACAATTGGTTACTCCAATAATGTAAAGCATGTGACCCCAGAAACAATATTCAACACCATCTAGGTGTTATGGACGCACAGAAACTCAACGGAAAAGTACAACAAACCAATATCAGAGGTTCAGATATCATCTGTTTGGAACTCCTTCACTTTTAAAGTGAGGTAGCTGAGCTCCGTAGAATTTTAACAAAATTCTCCAGTCAACTGACTAGGTAGTGGCAGAGCAGATTCCAGAAAGCACAAAGTGAAAATATGAAAAGACGAGTAATTAAGAAACTGATCCACCTAAGGGGAAGAGCAGAAAGAACTATAGATACTAGGATGACAGAATCATAGCTTCATAGCTGGAGGGCTCCATACAGATCTTTTACTCTGACTCACTCATTTTCCAGATGAAATGGGACCAACTAAAGTGCTTGCCTCGCAACATTCCCCAGTTAATGACAGAGCACGCTAGAACCTGGGTCTCCTGATCTTTGCCTGAGGATCTTTCCACTTCACTAGCAATGGGATTCTTCTCAGGCAAAATTCTAGAATAGATTATTAAACAGATGGCTTGGGAGCATTTAAAAAAGAAAGCAATCATTAGCAACCAGCATGGGTTCAGTTAGAACAAGTAAGTCATGCCAGGCTAACCTCATTTCCTTTTTGATACAGTTAAAAACAAATGTATACATTATTGTAGTGTGCCAAAGTGGGGGGTACTCCTCTAGAAATAATGAGGTGAAATATATTTACCTAGCTTAAGGTCATTGCCAACCTCTCTTGGTCAGTATTTTTCTTCACTTTGTTTCCCTGATCTGTATTTTTGTTTTTAAAGAACTCTATAATTCTCTACTTCTCTAATACTGGGGTCCTACAGTGAGGCCCACATTCCTTCCTTTTTAAACTTTCCATACCTGGGATCCATTACTTCACCAAACTGGAGATGGAGGAATTATGAAATTATAGACTTTGTTTTGTATGAAAATAGTAAAAAAAAGGTGAGAAGACACACAAAGGTAATATCCTTGGTAAGATGACATTGGGAGTTTTAGGTTCTCTTTGCTGTTTTTATAGTGCTGCTGGGTAGACACTATGTATCCCCACTTGCCAAGAACCCCAGGAAGGAAAGAAGATACATCACCAGGTGGTGTGTGCTGGGATGGATAGCTCTCAGTATGCAATGAAATTAAGATAGCAGGTTCTTCCACGGATTATCACAGTATATATTATTTTAGAAATAGGAAGTAGATGAACTTTGAGTGGTTTTTCAAAATTTTTCAATGGAAAAATGGGGTTTTAATCTATGTAAATCTCTGTTGAATCTCTACCTCAACCTCTATCTCTACCTCTTTACTAATAACATTGTCTACATGCCAGAGGGCAACATGAGGTTACCTAGACTTAGCAAGGGTAACAGGATTTTAACTTCCAAAACCATTGCCAAAGACTCCCATTGTCTCCACATTATTTATTGCAACCAGATTTTGAGACACAGCCTGTCTTGACCAATGGCTCCAAAAGTTGACCATGGTGCACTGTGTTCAATTGATGACCTGAATGGAAACATGCAATTTGATGATGAAACTAATGGTTAAAAATTTAGTTTTGACTCAACTTTCTAAGAATTAAGGCTGTGCAAAAATGGTTAGCTCCAGGAGAGAATCACTTCCCATGGTTGGAGGCAGTAGAACAGAGGCCAGGTGAAGGTTGGAGGAGATACACCAAAGGAGACTTAACGAATCTATAAGGTCATGGGGCTTACTAATTTTTAAAAATTTGTTTTATTTTATAATTTGGTTATTCCAAAATATAGGTGCATGAATATATCTAAAATGCAAATTCCTACTACTTAGTAATGGTTGGGAAAAGTAATGTTTGTTTCTTGGTTCTTTATCCTTTTGGTTTTTGCCTGTCCAAGGTGACACAGGCCTTAGGTGTCCAATATGCTCAAGACCTGGATGAATAACTCAAAGGAGACCAGCCAGCAATGGGGAGCCTCTAGGTTAAAAAAGTGAGAGTGAGTCACAAACAGATGCAGAAGTTGTATTTTCATGACAATGTTTGGGTTAGAGAAGAGTCCACAGGAAAAAATGATCTATTTATTCTTATACCTTTGTTTATAGAAAATATTATTTAAAGGCAGAAAATGGGAGTAAAATATGCTTCCATGTTAAATCAAAAAACTTATAATGAGACATTGCTTAACATTTTTAAAATAAAAATCTCCAGAATCTTTTCAAACAAATATAAAGAAGAGGAATTCTCTTCCTATAGATTTTGAAAAGGAACCTAACTGTGCAAGCTCTGAGGATGCTGCTAAGTACACATCTATGTGACTTCTCAGATGGTCAGAATTCTTTGCAAGGATCAGTTTCAACTACTCAGAAATTATCTAAAATTTGCAATATATTCCCTGCTTTCAATATTCGAAATTAGAAGACATTGTCCTTATACTTATTGGTTTCCCTGGCTCATGATAGAAGAAATGCATGTAAGTGATGGGTTGACGTACAATACAGCAGGTGAGGGAGACAAGGAATGGGAAGAACTAGGTTCTGTCCAGGCTCCTGGCTTTCATAGTTGCATAGCTCTAGGCCTTCATGCTTTTTGTCGCATCCTTGTCTGAGTCTCACCTTCTCTGTGAATCCTAATTTTGAGGGGATGCATTCTTGAAGGTTGGGATATTTGTGCCTGAAAGATGAAGAGAATTCAGCCAGATGCAGAGGTTTTCGGGTAGATCCAGCAGACATTGTAAGTGTACTCAAGGAAGCCAGAGTCTGAGGTCATGCCCAATTAATTTAAAGGAGTCTGGTGTGATGGTGAGTAACAGGAGAGAAGGATGGAGAAGCTAGAAGGAGTCAATCAGGCACAGCCATTGTTATGTAAGGAGGTTAGTTTTGTTTTGTTTTTTCCCCAAGCACTCAGTAAAACAATAAGGGATTTTAAGTAGGGAGAGTTGTTTCCTGAGTTATCATTTTTAAAGCTTTACCAAGATGTTCTATGGAGAATAGGTTGCAATACCTTGAGGACTGTAGTAATTAGAAACACTGGCTATGTTGCAAAGTTGTCCCAGCAAGAATGATAGAGTTTTCAATACGAGTAGAGGGGAGAAGAAGATTGTGATATATTTGGAGATAGAGCTGAGAAGATTTGTAGCTAATGGCTGAGCTGTTACTGTATGAATAACCCAAATAAAGGATCAATGGGCTCTAGAGTCTGTACATCTATGGAAATGCAAGGCATTGATGTTAACATTGCAACACAGAGCAAAATGTGTGATTCGGGGTATAAAAGGATTTTCTTGGTAGATATACATGTCAAACTCACTTCTGAACATAAAGAGAAAAGCTTCACATATATACATTTTCCCACCAAGAAATCACGGGACTCTGATGGGTCTTATCAGTGCGCAGTACAAAAAATCATCAACAATAATTATTGTTCCAGTTATTCCCCACTGTAACTCACTTACCATAGCCAAGATAGAGCTGCTCCTTTGGAGACAGAATTGTCCTTGTAAATCTGGGCAGCATCTTGAACTCACCAGTGACATCCTGATCCCACAAGGGGTTCTCAGGAAGGACACGCCAACCCCTTACCCAGGGAGACCACTAGAACATCTTTAACAGCCTTTCTAGCTTTACAGAGAACTGGGATTTGCAAAAGATGCATTCATAGAGCCAAAATAATCATGCAAATTTGAAAGCCCCAAATCTGTAATTTTACAGAAAAATTAAGTAGTTTATTATACGAATTTATTTTTAAGCTCTGAGAAGATGGGTGTTATTTAGACATAGCCAGAAATCTCTGCTCCATAAAGAGCTTAGGGCTACCCTGAATCTAAAAGATAATGAATAAACCCAGTTCTATTTCAAAAGCTTCTATAGAACCAAAATAAATCATCAGCAGTCTGTACATTCATTTATCCATACATAGTGTACCTTCTCTAACTGAAAATAATTCTCACAACAGATTGAATTCAATATGCTTTCCCTGAAGATGTTATTCTGAAAAACAGAAATGCTATTACCTAAAATTAAAAGAATATTAATGGCACAGTGATTTTATTGCCTCTATGTTATCTCTAGTGATGTTTCTCTTAAACTTTCTAATTACAAAGTGATCCAAATAAGTATGTGAGTTTAATTAGAAAATACAAGATAGGATTCTTATATTTCAGCCAGATTTCATTCACAAGTCAGAAACGAACAGTTGTAGTCTAGGGAAAGTGTCTTTGGAATATTTCAGGACTTCCTGGGATCAGTATTTACTTTCTAGAGATTTCAAAGCAGAAAATAGAGACTGGTGTAAAGTATGCGATCCCTTTCAAATTGCATAAATACATTTTTTCTGTTAGATCAAGAAAGATTATTTAAAAAGATATTTCTTGAAGTTAGCAATCAATTACTAATAGCAAAGTAATTGTTTTAATCTTTTTAAAAAAGTAATTAAGCAGTTTTGGAAAAAGCAATGAAGAGATTCATATATTTTTTATACATTTACTCTCAACATGATAATATAAAATATCACCTAATTATTTCAAAAATATAGAAAAATCATATACACACAGAAGTATTTCACGTTAATATTTACAACAGCAACATATTGTAAGAAACCTATATACCCAGAAATAGGGAACTGATTAAATTTTGGTCCATACTCTCAATCAAATATTATAAAACTTTTTTAAAATTATGATTATACTTTGCAATAGCAAAAAAATGCTTATTATATGATACTAACTAATGGATAAGTTTTATGATTATTTGGACAAATGAACTCAATAATACATAAAAAGAAAATGCCCTTAATGATTAGGCCAACTGTCTAAACTGGGTGAGAGTTTTGAATCAATGTGAAAGCAGTCGAGTATATATACATGAACTTTTGTAAGATCCTGGATGTCTTGTTTAAAAGAATATAATAAGTCTGAGAAACAGCCTCACTACTAGTAATACAGAGGGAGTGTATTGGAGGGGTGAGAGTTTTATGGCATTCTGGCTATGATAGAGGAGTCTGTGCAACACTATTGTCTCTGCATTGGATGATGAATCTGAAGTCTCTGTAGAGTGGCCTGACCAGAAACTGGGAGAAAAAACGAAGAAAGCTAGAAGCCTATAGGACAAATTCCTAAAGTCAATCTTATACCCAAGTCCCTTGGATCGTCGGGCTTTCTGTTGCTTTCAATCTAACCATAAAAGTCGATCATTCTTGGCTTTTCAAAGTGTGATTATTTTGTAGAGACCTGACTCTGGACCCTTTTTGCGGTAAAACCCATGGATCTGAATGAATGACAGTTCATTCCAGAGACCAACTAGGCAGGAAAATGGGAGGTGCAAAGGATTTAAAAAACTATAGAAGGTCATAAAGAAAAAACTAAGAATAGGTGTTAGGTCGGTGGTGGTGACTTAGTGGCCACTTAGAACAATCCAGCCTCGGGAGAAAGGAACATCAATCAGGTGCTGGTGGAAATGCCTGTCAATCAGCCAGATCTCCTAACTAACACCTGTCAATCAGCAGGACCCCCTGGCCAATCCTGGAGTTCAGCCAACTCCCCTGACCAATTCCAATGGGACAAGGAACCCTAAAACCACCTTTTCTTGTCCCAAGCCCTTCCCTTCCTACTGTAAGCCCCATAAAAGTCCAGTCCAGTCGAGCTTCCACGTGGTTTCTCCTCAGACACTTCTCCTGTCCCCTCTGTGGGTCTGATCGACGAGTTCCACTCAGGAGTGATATCTCAATAAAGTCTCTTTTGTCGGTCCTTTTTAAATCTGCCTCCTTTGGTTGGGGCCGACTCTCCTGATCTGACAATAGGGACATTGAAAAGCGGCAGTTTTGCAACCTTGAGTCTAAAGAGGAGACTCCTCATGCCCATTGAGGACCTTGGGAATCAGCTGGCACTCTCCAGTCTCTCCTCTCGGTGCCCTCTGTGTGGGTTATAAAGTAGAACTGAAACATAATCCTTGGTGAAAGCTGCTTCATATGTTCTTCGAGACCCTCTGTTCCGGTCTTCTAAGACAGACAGGATGCTGCAGTGACTCACTGTGGAGACCAGCGACATCAGGGCCAGAGTTGACTGGTAAAGCTAATGCTGCTTTGGTGTATATGCCTCCCCGTCATGTTCATGTGAAAATCCATAGAAATAGAAACCAGGAAAACAAAGGACAGCTCTTTGTAAACCCAAAGTCATGGGTCTATTATGCCTTTGTATCTAGTTGAATTGGACATCATCCATGATATTGCCAAACTGGATTTTTTTTTTCCTCTGATAGTTAGTGGTAATGATCTAATTAATGCTCTCGGAAAAGTGATCTTGTGATCATTTCCCTCTGAAATGGACTTCCTCTCATTCCAGTGACCTGCCCAGTGTATCTTTGCCTTCATTTGTTCGGCTGTAAATGTACCATTGTTAGAGAGGGAAGCTTTGGCTTCAGAGATCTTTGTCTCCGAATCTCTGGTTTATGTCTATCTGTCCCTGAGAAGTAAGCATGATGTGTAAATCAAAGTCACCCTGGGGCTCACATAGGTTCACAGTTTCTCCCTCCAATTTTTTAATGTTACCGTGTTATTCTGGTGTTGCCTTGAAACTCTCAAAAATAAAACTTAAAAAAAAAAGACTCACGTTTCTCATATTTCAGAGAAGTTTTTATATCTTTTTTATTTTCCCCAATTTGTTATAGAAGGGATTAGTGAAGGCTCTCTCTAAAACGGCAGAACTAAAGAAAAAAAATGAGTAAAACGAGACAAAGAACAGAAATTGTGGAGAAATGAGTTGCACCCACATGCATTTTTTTTTTTTAATGTCCTGAGAAACTGAGCTGAATATTTGGGTCAGATTCCACAGTTAAAATGGAGAACTGCTTATTATCACTGACACTGGCTCTCTATAGTTGCTCAGGGAAGTTTATGAAAAGAGACTTTAGTGGAATAAGATTATCTTCCCATCATTCATATTGAATTATGAATGGATTTTTCTATTTGAAGACAGGTGAAGGAAAATTTTCCTAGGGAGTCGTCAAAGTGGTCAAAAGCCCCGATCGATGCGCATGCCCTGATTCAGCATTCTCAGGTGCCTTGAGGACATAAGCTCTAGTGGCATGCATGACCACGTGGGAATAAAAATAAAGTTACTGGGGTTCAGGGTTGATAACCTCTCTGTTTATATGTTTTCACAGGAGTCAGCATCTTTCAGCATATGGGATCAGGGAGTTCAAACAGACAATCTTACAGGCAGAACTAAATGTGATCACAAATACTCATCTGTTTTTATACCGATTCATCAGCTCACAGTGAAACAAACTGGCACTGAATGCGCCCAAGAACTATTTAGCCTTCATTAAGCATGTCCTCAGGTGAATTTTTTAAGGCAATCGGAGATTTTAATATAATAAAGTTATAGCAGTGCTAAAATTATGCTCACATTATTCTGCATTTCAGAATAACCAGCCTGGTTACCACGAAGTCATAGATTTTTGTGATTGTTTGTTTGCTTTACAACTTTATTGGAGTATGACTGATGTAAATAAACTGCGCGTATTTAAAAGTGTACTTTCGATGGGTTTTGACATACTATCTTCCCCTGAAACCAACATTATGGTCAAGTTAATGAAGTTTTTATCAATAAGTTTCTCCCACCTCTTTAACATCCTAATCATTTTTTTAAGCCTGTTCCCACTATGTAGCAATGAATTTCTCTTTTTAGAATCAAGTTCATTGTGACACTATGGATATTTTTCATGGGCTCTTTAAAACTGTGATGGACGGTTCTGTCACTCTTATATACCATAAAAAGGCATCTCCTCCTATGTGGGAAACCTGGGTTCAGCAAAGGACGGCACCTCTGTGTATTTCACATGGACTAAGATGGGAGCCAAGGGGCAGACGTTCTCTCGGGACAGTAGAACATGCAAAAGGGAGAGGAGGGGAACAGGGGCAAGGAACAGTGTCACTTTGATAGGAGAGAAGCAGCGGGTCCTGATCAGAGCAGAGAGGTAGGTAGTTTAGAAGATGCTTGGTGCTGATGGAGAACTCCACCAAAGAAGGAAAAAGACAATCAGAAAGCACTGCCGAGGGGCTCCTGGCCAGAGGAGCAGAGTGACTTCTGTGGTGAAGAAACCCACGGAGGTGGCACAAGGGTGTCCCCAAAACTAGAGGCAGCCTGTGACGCTGCTGCTGGGTGAAGAGCTGGGAGACAGGAGGCGACTGCACTGTAATCAGATTCCCCCAGCGCCCCTTCCCACCACCAGCCCTGGAGGCGAGGAAAAGGGAGCTGTGTTGGTCAAGTTGGATGAGCCTGCAGAGCTGAGCTGGCAGACGGTGGTGTCCACGGGTGCAGTCTCCTCAGGGCAGGAAAGGTTCCCACCAGAGTCGCAACTCACCGGCCACGGGAAGGGCAGCTTATTAACAAAAGTGAGATGAAGTTTCAGATCCGTGACAGGATGATGAGCTCCGTCCTGGGCCCCTTCTCTTCCCTAGAGAGGAGTCTGGCAGCCACGCCCCTCGGTGGTGTCTGTCCCCACACTGTCCTTCCCAGGGCCACAATTCAAATGCCCTCCCCCGCTCGGGAAAAACTGCATTTCAGTGTCAAATCAAGCCACTTTAATTGCCTGATTGTGATTCTCTCTCCATCAACTGAATTTTCAGGGAGTTTCTAATTTAAAATGACCAGGAATGGCGGCTACTGGCTACATCTTATTCTGACAACTGAAAAAGGGGGCGGGAGACAGAGCAAAGGGAAGAAACATTCGCCCTTTAAAAAATCAAACCGACTATTTACTTTGTATTTTGTGAACTTGATAAATATAGACTGCTATGTAACCATAACCAAATTAAGATCTGGAACATTGATTTATGTCACTCCAAAACGTCTGTTGTTTTCCTTTGAATTAATCACTCCCTCAAATCCTAAAGACAACCCTTGCTCTATTTTCGGTCACTATAGATTAACACAGGCTTTTCTACAATTTTATATAAACAAACTCATATGATGCTTTTAAAGAAAACAGCTGAAAGTTTTTGAGATCCAGTTTATCAATAGTCCATTCTTTTTCATAACTGAGTAGTATTCCCTTGTATAATCAAACTTCAGTGTGAATATTTGTGTTGTTTTATGCTTTAGGTATTATGAATTAAGTGTCTATGAATATCAATGTCCAAGTATTTTTGTGGACATATGTTCTCATTTCTCTTAGGTAAATACATAGATGTAAATACCTAGTAAATAAATGTATTTTTAGCTCCATAAGAAATAGTCCATTGTTTTCCAAACTTCACATTTCCATCAGGAATGCATGAGATTTCCAGTTGCTTCCAATCCAGTCACTGGGTTAGATATAGAGTGGTGTTTAATTTTCCTGATGACTAGTGATAGTGAATATTTTTATGTGTTTACTGGCTATTCCTTAAATACTTTAACAAACACTTTTGTAAAGTGTTTGCTAAAGTATTTAACCCATTTTTAAAGAGTCATTGACTTACAATTTAATTGTAAGAATTCATTATATATTCTTGGATACAAGTCATTGTGAATATTTGTCTTTTTGTTTACTTAACTGACTCTTTTAAATAACTAAATTTTGAATTTTGAAAAGTTGTTTTTCCACTTTGTTGTAGTTCATGCTTTGTATGACCTAAGAAAGCTTTGCCCATCCCATAATCATGAAGACTTTTTCTCCTATGCTTTCTTCTAAAAATTTTATATAGTTTCAGCATTTAAACTTTCCCATTTTGAATGAATTTTATACGTTCCATGAGAAAAAATATTGAAGTTCTTTCTATTAAATATGTTTATTCAACTATCATATACTATTTATTGGAAACACTGTCCTAGTTAATTTACTTTGCCGCCTTTCAAACAATCAATCGATTGTACATGTGAGGTCTATTTCTGGACTCTTTTCTAGTCAATTGATCTATATTGGTATCTGTATGCAAATACCACATTATTTTGCTTTAGGAAGCTTTAAATATTTATATCTTGCATGTTGTTCTTTTTTTCTCAATTATTTTGACCACTCTATGTCTTTAGCATTTCCATATAAATTTTGGAATCAACTTGCCAATTTGTATGCAAAAAACCTGTTGAGATTTTGATTCTCATTTCATTCAATGTATAGAATGCTTTGAATAGAACTGGCATCTTAAACTATTGAGTTTTCCAATCCAGTAACATGATATATCTCTACATTTAACCTCTATCAGCATGTTTTCTAGTTTTTAGAGGACAAATCTTATACATATTTTATTCAATTTCTTCCTAAGTAGCTGATGTTTTCAACTAATATAAAATTGTGGTTAATAAATTTTTAGTTCTAATTGCATTACTAATATTTACAAGTTCAATGGTTATGCTAACTTTGAACTCTTACTTTGCCTCACTCCTTAGTTCTAATAGATTTTGTAGTTTCCTTGACTTTCTACATGAAAGATCATAGCATACACAAAGAGGAAGGTTGTATTTATTTCTTAATTAGGATACATTTTATTTACTTTATTTTATTGTATTACCTGTAACTTTGAGTGCAGTGTTGAATGAAAGTGGTGAATGAAAGTTGTTCAGTTGAAAAAATATTTTTTTAGACATTGATGGATCTTTATTTTGTTCATTTGTTTTTATGTGGTGCTGAGAATTGAACCCAGTGCCTCACACATGCCAGGCAAGTGCTCTACCACTGAGCCACAACCCCAGCTCCAAATTCCTACAAATTTTGATACATTGTTTTACCTATCATAGTTCAGTTGAAAATATTTTTCATTTCCCCTTTTTATTTTTTCTGCAATACATGAATTGCTTAGAAGAGGGTAGTTTAATTTTAAAATATTTGGAGATTTTCAAGATATATTTGTTTCTAATTTCTTATTAATTGCATTGTCCTTAGGGAATATACCCTGTATAATTTTAATGGCTTATCTTGGTTAGGATTCTATATACACTTTTAATAATGTCATTGTTTTTGTTAGTTTAAATTGATTAACAATTTTGTTCTAGACATCTAAATATTTGTGAATTTCCTTTGTCAACCTGTTCAATCAGCAACAGAATTTTGTTGAAATTTACAACAATTAATCTGTATTTATTTCTCCTTTTAATTCTGTACATTTCTTCTTCACATATTTGAAGCTCTATTTTTAGGTGCCTTTGGGAATATGATATTCTATTAATAAATGACTCCTTTGTTAGTATAAAACTTCCTTGTCTTGAAGTCTATTTTGACTGTTAGCATAGCAACTCCATCATTTAGTTATTCATGTTTATGTGGTAAATATTTCCCATCCTTTGTTTTTACCTACCTATATCTTTTGTTTAAAGTGATTTTCTTCTGGATAATCTAGCTGGGCTTTGCATTTTTATCCAAGCTAAATCTCTGTTTTTTAATGAAGCACTTACACCCATTTATATTTAATAAGGATCTTAATACGAAAACTTCAAATCTACCATCTCACTCTTTGTTTTTATTGATAACATCTGTATTTTGTTCCTGTTTGATTAATTTAAAAATTTTTAATATTCCATATTATCTGATGGATTGGTTTATTAGGTCTACTCTTTGAATTCATTTTTTTTATTTGTTGCTTAGATTTCCAATATGTTTCTTTTACTGAATCTAAATTCAAATACTATTATACTACTTAATGTATGATATAATAACACAAATAACAATGCCTCAATTATTTCTAACCTTTGTGCTGTTGTCATACCATTTATTTCCATATTATAAACCCAAAATACACTGTTAATATTTTTCTGTTAAACACGAAATTATATTTTAAAGAATGTAAAAATAATGAGAGGATATATACCACATATTCACCATTTGGACTCCATGCCTATGTGGATCACAGTTTCCATCTGGTGTTATTTTTCTGTACCTGAAGAGCCTCTGAGGGGACATGATTTCTGGCAATGTATTTTCTCAGCATCCTATTTGCCTGAAAAGTCTTTTATTTTTGAAGGGTATTTTTATTTCATATAAAGTTATTGGTTAACATTTGATTTGTTTTGCTTCGTGTTTTCCAACATTTAAAGATGTGTCCTGCTGTCTTCTGACTCACCTGGAGACGCCCGTGGTCTTGCCTGCTCCCCTGTCCACGGTGCCTGTACTCCCCACCCCCGGCACCTGACTGCTCTTCAGATTTCCTCCTACTCACTGTTCTTAACAATTTGGTTGTGGCCTGCCATGGCATCGTTTTGTGTGGGAGTTTAATCTTCAGGAAGTTTGTTGAGCTTCATGTGTCTGTGACTGTATAGCTTTAGTCAAATTTGGATGTTTTTCAGCTATAAATTTTTTAAAAAAATGTGTTGTTTTATCCTGGCCACTTCTATTTTATAGAACTGAGTTTGCATGTTTTCACTAGTTGATATTCTATAGGTCACTGAGACTCTGAATTTTTTTATTCTTTTTATTTTTTATTCTCTTTTTTAAAATTCTTTTTATTTTCTCTATATTTCCATTGGAACAGTTTCTAAAGCTATGTGTGTAACTCCTCTGCCATTTGCTTTTGTAGTGATAAATCTACTGTTTATTGCCTTTGGTAATTATTCCACTTTAAATTTTGCTTTTTCAATTCTATAAATTCCACTGGATTATTGTTAAATGTATTTTTCCATAATTTATCTCATAATTTCACGTTTTCTTTTAAATCCTTTGATGAATTTATTATAAATATTTCAAAATTCTTATCTGTGAGTTTTATTATCTCTATTTTTTCTGAAAACCCGGCATGTGTTTTTCCAAATTATGGATGCATTTTACTACTCCTTCTATGTCTCATAAGTTTTTATTAGAAGCTAAGCTTTGTGATTAGTTTGACATTTGACTATTAGATTTTGTTGTCTTCAAAAAGTGTTGGACTTTGCACTATAATGCACTAACACTTCTTGAGATTTAACTCAATTCTTTTGAAGGCTGTTTCAAAGCTATGTTGGGGCAGGTATAGTACTGACTTTGCTCTAGGAATAGTTTCACCTTAATACTAAGCTATAACCAGTCAGGAGACTCTAGTTGTTCACTCAACTCTGGGAAAGTTAAACATCTCCCAGTCAGGTGAAAGGTGGGAATTGTTCAACATACAAATCCCACACTATTCTTTTCTTAGCCTTATGGATTTTAACCTCTACCTGTGCAGTTTACTATCCACAATACTCAGGTGATGTCCATCATATACACAGAACTCTTTTTCTGCATATCCTCTTTCTTTCTGGTTATTTTACAGGGCAAATTCCAGTCATTGCAATGCATACAGTTCTCTGATCTTTGTTTCCTTAACTCAGAGAAACCAGGCTCTTCTGAAGTTTCTCCTGCCCCGAAGGCTGCCCAGAAAATGTCTGCTAGCAGAACACCTGGGTGATGGTAGAGCCCACTCTCTTTCTCTTCTCTCAAAGATCTCAGTCCTATAGTGCATTCATTGTGTCCAGTGTCTGAAACCGGTTTTCTAGTTGTTTATGGCATGACATCAAATCTGATGCCAGTTACTTTGCTACAGTTTGGGTGAAACCTCCCTTTAAAAAAAAAATGTAAAGAGTTCCTTAATTAAAGGTATAGCAGAGGAAATCAATTGTCATTGTTCGTGCTCTTTTTAATTGCAGCATAGAACTAAGATACGTTTTATTTTATGATTTTGTGTAACTACAAATGAAGCACTTTTTTCTATTAGAACTTCCACAGAATGTGGAAAAAGAATCCAGATGTAGACACTTTAATGAAAGCTAAGGATACTTCTATTGGAAATTTGCATTTAGAGTGTTTTATTATTTTATTAAGCAATTCGATTCTTCCATAAAGGAAGACTTCCACTAAGGACAGATTTTATTGTCCTATCTTATAATGGACGAGGGAGTGCCTAATCCCTACCAGACAATTATAAAGAACAGTTTTTCTGCTCTGTCTTCGCCACTTTCCTTTTCATTTGATTAATCTTTAATGAGTATTTCGAGGTCCAACTTGAGCCCATTTCTCCAGGGGTCTTATCCTACTGTTTCATCCCTATTTTAGTTATGATAAAACTAAGCAACTTCCAAAAACAGAAACAAAATACAGAGCCTTGAAGTATATGGAAATTTCTCTCTTGGCTAACAGTTTCAAGGTAAGTTGTCGGTGGTAAGCAGGGCAGTTCCTTCCAAGGTCCCTCTCAAATCATTGTGTCATAATCCCTCAAGTGCAGCTCCAATATGGTCAAGGATGTATTTCTACCACTGTGTCCTCCAGAAACAGCCAGTTTCAAGGAAGAAAATACAGTGGAGGAGAGAACATTCACATGAATTAAGTCCCAAACTCACACACTATTGGGGGGAATTTGGACACAGGGCCATCCCTATTTCAAGGTAGGATAGACCATGTAATCTAGCTGGACAGCCATGGTATGGCTACATTGACACAAAGGGAGGGAGGGAGGGTGTTTTACTCAGCTTTTTCATTGCTGGCCAAACCTGAAAAGAATGATGTAGAGGAGGAAAAGTTTCTTTCAGTTTAGGGCTTCAAAGTTTCAGTCCATAGCTCTGGGCCCAAGGTAAGACAGAATATCATGGTGGAAGGGTGTGGTAGAGGAAAACAGCTCATAACATGGTGACCAAGAAGCAGAGAGAGTTCCACTCACTAGGGACAAAATATAAAACCCCAAATCAGAACCCCAGTAATCTGTCTCCTCTAATCACACCCTACCTGCCTACAGGGACCACTTAGTTAATCTATATCAGTGGGTTAATTCTCATAATCTAATCTTTTCACCTCTGAATGTTCTTGTAGTATCTCAGACATGAACTTTCGAGGGATACCTCTTACCTCCAACAGATAGATTTTGGTAGACAGCTAGTATTCTCCTCCTTTAATTCTTCCTTTTCAGAATGCAACCTTATGTTCAGATCTCAGCAGCAGTCCACTCTGTTATTCAGGAAAGTAAGAGGAGATACTCAAAGTGCAAAGAGCCATTTCATAAGCTTTTCATTCAAATAAAAACAAATTAATTATTCTTTTTGTTTAAATAAATGATTATTTGTCCAGTGTCAGAAAGTCTGACACTGGCTTGGTAGTATTCATGTTCACTGGGATTTACTAATGAGACTTTCTCCAGTCCAATTTCTGTTCTCATTTCAAGTGGACAATCAAGATATGCAATGTATTTCATTTGTAATTGCTGTAGTTTTAGGAAAAAGACAGGCCTGGCTCAAATCTTGGTTCTGTCACTTCCCAAGCTTTGTCATTTTGGCAAATTGTTTAATTTCTCTGAACCTCAGATTGTTTATAAGTGTTCCAATATCTACTTTTCAGATTTTGGTAAAAATCAAGTGAGGTAGCACTTGCAAATACCTAGAAGAGTGTCTGAGCACATAGTTGGAACCCAAGAAATTAGAGAAACACACACACACACACACACACACACACACACACACGAGTACATATGCTCCCTTTACTCTCATCTCTCATTTTCTCACTGTTTTTCTTTCTATGGAATATTCAAGAGCAAACAGTGTGCACCTAAGAGGTACTAATACATATTTTATTGCATATCACCACAAAATGCAATTTCCTTTCTGGTGAAGAAGCTCAGTCCTCCAGTACAAGTCCAGTATTCCATGAATAATAATCAACTTATATGAAAGAGAAAATCCAGGCAGCAAGACACTCAGAAGAATATAATACCTTTTTCTTTTTCTTTTCTCTTTTATTTTTTTTAATGTAAGAATCTTTTTAGGGATTCACAAACTAATATGTAGTGATAAAGAACACCTCCCTAGGAATTTCTCTATCAATCCAAATCTCCCACTGCTAGCTGTGTGGCTTTTAACAAGTCATTTGATCAGCCTGGGCCTAAAAATCATAATAATCATCATAATCATAAGTTATGAAAAAATTTTTGTACTTAGCACTACATGGTCGTTTTTATATTTTGTTTTATAATCAGAGCTAAAAATATTTAAGTAACTTCTCTAAGATTTCTGCTCAATGCCGCAGTTTTAGCATCAACCTACTTATCCAAATGTCTTGCTCTTAACCAAATGGGGAGATCAGACTAGCTTATCTTTCAGGTTGTATAAAGCTCTGAAATTCAATGACTAGGAATTTGGGTCAAGGAAAGATCAAAACAGAAGACAGCTGCCTAGAAGACACCACAATAAAAGCTATTTTTTGACTCAGGCAAATAACATTTGCCGCTCAACTGTGCCATTTAGCATATGTTAAGGTATACAGAGTCTAAAATAACATGCTCTTAAAGCTGTTTTCTTTCTCTTACATTCATGGGTCAGGACATTTGAAAGCCAGGAAGAATTCCATCAGGGTCAGTGGATTTTGGAATTCCCCTAATAGAACTTATCCATGAATTACCTTTCCATATCCTGGTGTGGAACCTCTACATTTATTCTTCATTGCATCCAATTGTTTACTTTCCCACCATCTGATTCCTGTATCAGACAAATCTTTCCTTGGAGAAGGTTCATTTTTTAAAGTCTTCTTAAAGGCCAAGGTTGTTGATTTCTCTTGCAGGTTTGTATTTCTAAGCATCTTCCTATACTTACTCCATTTCAGAGAGTCGTCTTGTCCTCTGACCATCTTGGGCTCACTCCTGATTTCCAAGTTATACACCTTAATTTTATGTGAATGTGCAATTTAGCAAATATTTCACCAAAGACATTTGCAGTAGGACTAAACAGTGGTACCTATCCTGAAAATCCACTTGTTTTACTAATAACAAATAATTTGAGTTTGTGCTCAGCTAAGAAGACCACCTATACTACATCACTATGTTTCAGAAAGTGTGCCACGTGGTTTACATTCTTTATACCATTGATTCTTATAAAAATTATATGTAGCAGATATTATCTGATCGTCAGATAATTTGCCTCCTTTGTCTCAGTGATAGACCTGATTGCCATCTTAAAATACCTATTTCTAAAATTCCAAGGTTTGGGCCTTCATTTGACTTGTAAAACATTTTACTTATGAAATCACTGTTAACTAGTATAAACCCAAAATTTAATCCTCCACTAGCATAAAGGAAAATAACACTAAACAAGCAACAAACTAAAGTTACTGTCTATTCAGAATCCAAATGAATAAATAAATTAATTAAATAAAGAGAGTTTTAACTTGGGGCTTTGCCTCTAAAGCAATTCATTTGTCTATTTAATCATGCGATTGATCTATCCAGCTCCAGACAGGAGATGACAGATGAGGCATTTATTGGGCTGAATGCCCAAGGGAATATGTTCTACTTGAGACCTGTCATGCAGGAGTCAATGTATAAGACTTTTTTAGTTCAAAATTAATATGTCTTTTTCTTCCCACCTCCCAAAGTGTATATGTGCCTTTTTTGATATTACTCTATTCTAAGGAGGGGGGTGGGAGTATGGCATAGTTGTAGGCTGTAAGCATGAGGCCCTGGGTTCAATCCCCAGCACAAAAATAAATAAATAAGTAGAGAGAGAGATCCTAAGGTCAAAGTGGGGAGCTGGGGCACCAAAGACACTAACAAATCCCCTACTTGGAGGGCCTCCTGCTCAGAAACCCTCCAGTCCAAAGCTGAGTCTCAGGAAGGCATGCCGTAGTCATGGGGCATCTTGCATGCACAGGGAATAGCACCATTGTTCTTTATAACACTGTAGCTTGACATTTGAGTACAGGCACCATGTTACTACAGATTTCCCTGGTGATATTTGCACAGTGCTTTCTCATTCATGAAATATGTTCACATCTCTTACCTTAGGACAAGGACTCTTGCCCATGGTCATTATAGAAGCAAAGATTAAAATAACACTCAGTATTAAAAACATGATGTATATAAATGAAGTTAACAGGCAGAGCAACACTACCAATAAGAGCAGTGTAGCATTACAGGTAACTCAATCTTGCAAGGCTTGTAAGAAAAGGAATGGAAGAAATAAGGAAAACAAAGGCATCTTCCTTAGTTTTAAACAATGATCAACAATATTCATCTACCACCTACACCTACTTATCTAGCTACCTAATTTCACAAAACACTTAAGGCAAAATAAAACATTCATAGTTAAATAGAAACATATGAAATACTCAGAGTTCAGGAAACTATTAACAAAGGAGAAATGATCAGGTTAAAGTTTGGAACAGTTCAGAATAGTTATGCCAGTGTATCAGCAAGAGGAAATGTTTTCTTTACACTAAAGCTTATAGAACAATTTTTACATGAATCTTAAAATACAGAACACTTGACTAAATGGATGATGTTGTTAACCATTGCTTCCATAAATGTAGCAACAGACGTGTTGTAGAGCTCTTTCTTTTTTTTTAAAGTAACCTCAAAATAATTTAATTTGTTATAAGAATCACAAATATTGATTCTTAAAAATCAATATGAAACAATTCACTAATTTCCCCTAAGCTTTCCTATGTACAGGCAAGTGCCTTTTCTCTCATAAGTAAACAAATAATATATGGAATTCCAAGAGTGTTGTATGTCTATTGTAATACTTGAAGATTTAGAGGGAAGATTGTATTAAGTCCAGTGTCACTTTAAATCTTTTTGACATTCTTCTTTCTTTATTAAATTACTTACGGCTCTTTGTTTTATGATCCCTGTGCTGTACTCTGGATCTGGAATGTCCTCCCAAGTTCCAGGGGGAAGAGTTTTGTCCCCCGTCTGTGATGCTATTGAGAGGTGGTGGAAACTGTAAGCGGTGGGGCTTCCTGGAGGTCTTTAAGTCATTGAGGGTTTACCCTTGAAGGGGACCCCAGTCCCTTCCTATTCTTTTCTGTTCCCACCATGAGGTAAGTGACTTTGCTCTGTCACATGCTTCACACCATGATGTGCTGCCTCACCTCAGGCCCCCAACAGCAGGGTCAATTAATCATAGACTGAAACCTCAAACAACTTGATCCGAAATAATCTTTTTCTCTTTGCAAGTTCATTCTTGTGGGTATTTATTACAGCAATAGAAAGCTAACTGACATACCCTGAAAGTCAGCATGAGGCCTGTCACACACCTAAAACCATGTGGTTTCAGTCTACAGGTCTCTTAGTTACAGTTTATGGAGGGCGGGGGGATTCTAGTGTTTCCAGCTTAATCATATTTTTTTTCTATTTTATATACATAGCTGATCTCTCTTTGGAGACTTTTGACAAACATCTGAGCTTATGACAGGTCAAGATTACTTTCCTGAGAAACATAGGGATTGTGATAAATGTGTGACAACACAGCCTTTAGAGGTGATGCCATCTGATAAAAGGACATTTTCAGAAAATGGAGACAGCTCACTGGGGCTCTCCACTGAACAGACAGGTATTGAATCCCTCTGTAAAGGCTTGCTCTTAGAAGATGAAGACAACCTAAAACTAGCTTGTGCTGCATTGACTTGGGGAGGTGAGGGCCTCACACAGCCTAACTGTGAGTTCCTCTCCCTCTTGTTCTGCTGTGGATGAGGTTCCCTCATCAAACAACCCTCCTTGCTGGGCTCTATGGCCCACACCTGTAATCCTGGCAGTTTGGGAGGCTGAGGCAGGAGGATCCGTGAGTTCAAAGCCAGCCTCACCAATTCCGTAAGGCCCTAAGCAATTTAGAGAGACCCTGTCTCTAAATAAAATATAAAAAAGAGCTGGGGATATGGTTCAGTGGTTAAATGCTCATGAGTTTAATCCCCAGCAGTACAAAAAAAAAAAAAGAATGAAAGAAAAAGAACTTATTTACAAAGGGGACCAGACTCAGTCTTGTTTATCCTGAGTAGCAGTTTTCAGTTCTCTGCCAGCATATAGAATTACTCAATTCTATATTGCATGGAAATGGAGGGAGACCCTCATTGTTATACAAAATTACATATAAGAGGTTATGAGGGGAATGGGAAAAAAACAAGGAGAGAAATGAATTACAGTAGATGGGGTAGAGAGAGAAGATGGGAGGGGAGGGGAGGGGGGATAGTAGAGAATAGGAAAGGCAGCAGAATACAACAGTTACTAATATGGCATTATGTAAAAATGTGGATGTGATTCTGCAATCTGTATTTGGGGTAAAAATGGGAGTTCATAACCCACTTGAATCTAATGTATGATATATGATATGTCAAGAGCTTTGTAATGTTTTGAACAACCAACAAAAATAATTTAAAAAAATAAAAATGACCTTTTAAAGAATATATAATAATATCTGTGATTTAAACATGTGGAACAAAAAAAAATAATTATTCAAGCAAACCAGTCACATCTTCCCCCAAGAACGGAGGGGCGCCCTCACCTCTTGGTGCTAAAAAGTCAGCCTCCCAAGTTCCCAGGTTCTTCATTCCCCAGTGAAGCCTGGCTGTGGCCCTCATGGCAATCCAAATGTGGCCCCAAAGTCATGCCCTCAACTACAGAAACAGCCTGGTCACCTTCAGCCACCAAAAGGCATCCGTAGACCATTGGCAATATCCAATGGCTCTTTGACCCCTTTTTCTTCTGCGACTCCCAGCTGAAGAAGACACACTGCACAGAGGACCTGCTGCCTCCTCCCATATTTAATAAATACTCTCAATTCTTGTTTCCTCCTCTTTTCTTCCAAATTTTGTACTTTCTATCCCCGACCCAGGATAATATTTTTAAAATATTTTTTTAGTTGTCAATGGACTGTATTTTATTTATTTATTTATTTATTTATATGCAGGGCTGAGAATTGAACCCAGTGTCTCACCTGTTAGTCAAGTGCTCTACCACGGAGCCACAATCCCAGCCTGGTAGTATTATTTTCCATTAATAAAAGTGATATCTCCATCCCAATTGTATGCATTCTAGTGATAAACAACTGTTTTTCCACCAATGTGTTCTCAAAGTATGGTGATCAGACCACCTGTATTGGAATCACCTGAAATCTTTCAGAAAATGCTGATTCTTGGACCTCATTGGTCAGAATCTCTGAAAGGGGATCCTGAGAGTTTGCATTTTTAGTATGCCCCCTTAGGACTGCTGACCTAAACACTTGGTTATAGGAGAACAGCTACATCAGTGACTGTGTCACACATCCAATTCCAATGTACCTTTTGGTGAGACCCAATCAGAGAGTCTAGCCGGGTTGGGAGCCTAAGGACCAGAGTTGTGTGCTTTAATTGCTCTCCCTGTTTTATGGCGCACTCTGTGTAATAGATTCTGTTGTCTTCTACACTCCCACCTGACACATAAAGATGGAGAGACTAAAAATAGATCCCACCTGCCCATGACAACGGCCAAATTGGGCTGCTTCCTTCTCCCTGATGGTGTAGTCCAAGGATATTGCTCCAGATACATTTGTTCTCAATTGTTCTTGCTGAGAAGTGACACATGGGTTCAGACAGCAGTGTGACCTCCTTTTTTGTTAAAAGACCTGTGTGGAGAAAACAACCCAAACTGTAATTGTAGTCATGCCTAGTGACATTATATGTAAATTAACTGAGAAATCTACCAATTCAGAACACGGTTTGACATATTTGGTTTTCTATTTTCATAAAAATGATAGTTTACTAGTCTATATTCAGTTTTATGATTAGAAATTATTTTTGATCATAAAAATAACTTGAACCAAAAACAATAAGCTAAGAATGATCTTACCTATTAAGATGTTTAGAAAACAATGTCAGTCAGTGGTCTGAAACTAACATGTGAATAAGAATTATCTAGGAAACTAGTATAGCACAGTATCTCAGTGCCAGTTCTGCCTGTGTATTGGTCAATGTGCCCTATAGAAACAGAACCAATAGGACACACACACACACACACACACACACACACACACACATACACACACACACATTCATACATATTATGAATGAAAAATAGAAAAAATTATTATGAAGAATTGGCTGGTGTATGGAGGCTGAGGAGTTCCATCATCTGCTATCTGTAAGCTAGAAAACCAGGAGAACCATTGGTGCAATTCAGTCCAACTTTGAAAACTGAAAACCAGGGGAACTGTTGGTGTTAATTCTAATCCAAGGGCAGGAAAGATGAGCTGTTCCAGTTCAAGCAGTAAAAAAGAAAAAAAAAGAAAAAAAAATCTGAGACAAATGTTTCTTCTTTTGTCTTTTATTCCATTTAAGCCCTCAATGAAAGTGACGATGCCCACCCACAATGGGGGAAGCAATCTACTTTACTTCCTCTACCAATTTAGATTCCAATTCCCCGTGGAAACATCCTCACAGACACATCCAGAAATAATGCTTGGTCTAGGCACCTCCATGACACACTTAAAATCATCTTCTCTTCTAGTTATTAGCATGCAGCAAATTACTTAACCTCTTTGTGTCTCCATTTCTCCGTTTGTGAAATGAACATAATTATAGTGGTATCTCATAGTATTCTTCTAAGGTTTATATCAGCATAAATAGATAGATAGATAGATGTTTGGGGAAAGTATCTGTCAAACAATGTACAATTAATATGTACTACTTTCAATAGAGATTACTTGATTGAACTTTCAAAGACTTGATAAAATTCCCCAAGAGTAGATCCCAGGAATCTACATTTTAATACTTCTGATCATTCTGACACCAGTATCTTTTGGACTACCATTTAGGAAACAGTATTCCCTGATGGAATTCCCTGTCAGGAGAGAGTGAGAGTCCCTAAATCCTTGGTCTTCAGAAGGATAGGCAAGTGAGTGAAAGGGGTGATTCACTGGGGTTTAGGAGGAGATGTTGCTTCACTTTTCTGTTTATCTTCTTTGTCCAAAACCAAGAAATTTGTTTTAATAGTATGTCTTAGTCAGCTTTTTCATTGCTGTAACTAAAAGGACCCAACCAGAACAATTGTAGAGGAGTAAAGGTTTATCAGAAGGCTTACAGTTTCAGAGGTCTTAGTCCATAGAAGGCCAGCTCCATTCCTCAGGGCTCTGGGTGAGGCTGAATATCATGGTAAGAGAGTGTGAGGGAGGGAAGCAGCTCACACCATGATCAGGAAGCAGAGATAATCCACTGCCAGATACAAATCTATACTCCAAGGCCACCCCCCCCCCTAATTCCCATCTCCTACCACTTCAGTTACCACTCAGTGAATCCCTATCAGGGGATTAAATTACCGATTGGGTTAAGACTTTTACAGTCCAATCATTTCTCCTCTGAACCTTCTTGCACTGTCTCACACATCAGCTTTGGGGTTCATTTCTCACCCAAACCATAATACTTTAAATATTAGCTGACACTGGGGCCCTCACTAGTCTTATATGGTTTGGGTGCCATGCAAGGGGCACAAAGAATTCCCTGTCAGGAGAGAGTGATTGTCCCAGAAGAGAGGGTCTGATGGGGTCCCCTTGCTGATGGCTTGCTTTGAACACACTGTGATTGATGGGGTTCTGATTGCAAACGTCCGCATAAGGCCATGTGTTGGAGGCTTGGTTGCCAGCCTGTGACACCCGTGGGAGGTGATGGAACTTTCAGCAGATGGTCCTAACAGAAAAAGCTAGGTCACTGGAGGCATGCCCTTGAGTGGGATATTGGAAGCCCATTCCTCCTTCTCTCCATTGCTTCCTAGCCACCATGAGGGGAGCAGCTTCCCGGTACCACATGCTCCTGCCTTGATGTCCTGCCTCAGTACAGGTCTAAGAGTTATGGGGTCAACTGAGCATGGACTGAAGCCTCTGAAAACTGTAAGCCAAAGTAAATCCTTCATCCTTTTGTTTATTTCAGATATTTTTGTCACATTGATATAAAGCTAACCTATTGAGAGATTGCAGTTTATATTTACTCCAAGTGAAATGAATCTGATTACAAATAGATGTACCTTTACAAAATACACACTGGCTTGAAATATTTTTGCTAAGAGATTATGCATCAACGATAACACTAAAAATTTCAGCAAAAGCAAAGAAAGAGAAAATGGCAGCCTGGCCTTTTGCTTTGGTTTTCACATGATCCCTCAGCCAACCACATCTCCAATTAAAGCATCTCCGTATAGTTATTCTGGGGGAAAAGGCTCCCAAAGATGTATTTAACAAGAACACTATTTAAAATATGAATTACTCTGCTTTCATTACTGCTTATTTCATCCCAAATATATACCATGCCTTGATATATAAGAAATATTCCCAGTGCAATTATAAAAAGTTGTAGAGTAAATTTTTAAATTCAATATTATTTTTGTCAACTAGTAAATTCACATGTATAGAGAACAAAACCAAATAAGTTGTCTTTTTGAGTTGGGAAAAAAATGATCATCTCACTAGAAATAAAGGATAGAAGTGTAGTATACAACCTACTGCATGTATTTTAGATTAAGTTACTTCCTAGGAGCATCAAATAAAACTAAAACCAATTACTCAATCGGAGCCTAGTTGCAATAGATTTCTCCTTTCTCTTTGACTTTAAATGTTTTAAAATAAAAGTACATGATAAGACATCTGAGTATATTTTCTGTTGGCAGAAGTCGGCTTTCCCTTAGCCTTGGAAGATGACTCAACAAAAGAAAATATGGAAGACTTAAATAGGAAACAGATAAAAATTGGTGTGATTGGTGGCCTCATTGTAAGCTGAAAATAACTTTTTTTTTTTTCAGACCAACTGGTATTGAAACGCACTTACTGTGCTGTGTAAAATTCTTTGCAGTTGGACCAAGGAGTCATCCTTTCAATTTGTACCTAACACACACTCATTGTCAAATGGACATCAGCCTCCAGCTGAATACTGTGTGGAAGGAAGGGTCAGAGAGATTGGGTTAATCAGCTTTTCACTGCTGTGACTAAAATACTGACAAGAACAACTGAAGAGAGGAAAAGTTTGTTTTGGCTCATGGTTTTAGAGTCTCTGACCATGATAGGCTGATTCCACTTCTATTAGGGCTATACCTAAGGGCTACTATGGTGGAAGGGCATGGAGGAGAAAAACTACTTAGTTCATAGAAGTCTGGAAGCAGAGAGACAAAGAGTGGAGCCAGGAACAAGATATAGTCTCCAAGGCCATGCTCCCAGTGACCAGTCCTCCAATCACACTCCACCTGCCCACAGTTACCATCCATTAGTCCACTCGAATTATTTATCCACCAAATGAATCCATAGATAAGATCACAGCTCTCATCATCCACTATTTTCTTTTTACTTCTGGACATTGCTGCATTGCCTAAAGTATGAGCTATCTGGGGGACATTGAAGAGCCAAACCACCACAGACATGAACTTCTTTAGTTTTTTTTTTTTTTGGTAGAGAAATTATCATATAAACCACTTTGTTCAGATCTTTAGGGAGCACATAGGCCTTGTTGGCCCGAGCCTTGGTATTTGTATTTTATGACATTTACTAAGAGCTCAAAAGCATGCACTCTACCTCTGAACTTTTAAATGGTTTTTCTATCTTCTGTTCTGTAGTATTACACTCACTGCAGCAACCTGCCTATCAAAATCAAATATTGGTTCAAGGTTATAATTACAGGCACAAACCTAAGGCAGCAGAGCTTAAAATTAAGTTGAATCATATGAATTGCCATTTTTGGAGACCAGAAATGAGAAAGGAAGAAAGGAAGATTGATGGATCAGCTCTCAAGCCAGGCAATCCTGGATTCAGGTTAGAATCCAGGGCAGCCTGACTCCAAAACCAGCTCCTGCTCTGTGAATGTTTTGCCTCCATTTATCTCCCTCAGCCATATGATATCTCTGAAATCCTAGGCTACAATTCTTATGCATTGAACCTAGTCATACAAGAAACCTCTGCAAAGAGAGGTTTAACTTCACCTTTCAAATTCTTCGATGGGGTATATATATTCACTTCCCAAAAGTGATCTATGCCTACCAAGGTCCAGAAATTTGTGAACTTTGAGAATTGAAATTGATAACCAAACTAATAAATTTTCCTTCAAGCCTATCTTTGTGAGAGTCTGCATTCACTCCCCAGATGAGGTTCCTCTCTGAAACATAGTTGGCACCTCTGTAGGCACCCTGAGAGAGCAGACAGAAATCATCATCATTCAGTGAGACGCTGTCTCTAAATAAAATATTTAAAAGGGCTGAGGATGTGGCTCTGTGATTTAATGCCCCTGGGTTCAATCTGCAGTATTAAATAATAATAATGATGATGATGATGAAGAAAACCCTAAGAAGTATGACTGCTTTATCAGAGTTTAAAGGAAGATTTGGTATTGCTAAAACTCTGTGCTGAATCCCAAAAGAGTTCACAGATTAGTTTAGTAGGGCAATTATAACTGTGAATATTCACTAGCAAGTGGGAGAAGAAATTGAATAAGAAACCATTTTTTAATGAGATCCAATCTGAGTGTTTGTTATCTATCCCATACTTATTGTCTAAGAAATACTTAAATTCTGAAGTTTTATGAAAATCCTCTGAAGTTTGAGCAGGAAAGAGTAAACCTATTTGATCCGGGTCCTCTGAGCCTTTGGTATGTGAAGGATTTCTCCTGCCTGGGGGATCTCAAGAGGTGCCCTTCCAAGGGACCTGCAGAGCAGCTCATCTGCACACCCCACCTGGCTTTTCTTAATAGGAGATGGAGGTGAAAAGCAGAAGGTGGGTGCTTCTTTATTTCCTTTCTCTTCTCAAAGTCACAGCCTTCTGTTTACCTGGGGTGGCAGTGTTCTATGCTTAGTGAGCAACCAAGAGCACGATCCACAGCCTCCCCTGAACAGCAGCCCTCCTCATGTCTTCTTAGATGATCCCCATGAAGTTCACATTGAACCCAAGGCTAGAGAGTCCTGAACTGGAGCTGGCTCTTTTTTGAACTTTTTTGAATCCACGAGCATCTATCTCCATACAAATGACAATATAGCCAATCTATCTTATAGGGATCTTCAAATTAGATGCAATTAGACTTTAATATCAGTTTTTATTGATCTGGAGAAGAGAGGCCCATAAATTTTCTGATAAAACCTTGTTCCTGTAGATAGTCTCGTATTCCTGATCTCATAGACCAGCAGTTATGAGGTGGCTTCTCTCCATGCCACAGGGTAATCTGATTACTGGAAACAAGAAATGTAGAATTACAGATGGTGTGTCAGAAAGTGTACCTAGACTGTAGCGTCTTGTATAACAACCAACACTGAAGCCATGCTTACAGATGGGGGTGTCCTGCAGAGAGGTGGTATCTGTTGGGTGGGTGTGTTAAAAGAGAAAAGGATTAAGGACAATTGACATCAAACTCACTAAGTTTAGATGAAGTGAAATGATACAGAGATGCCTGGCAGAGGGGATAAATATAGACAAGACATACCCAGAATTCAGTCTTGGGTCTTAGTAAGATGAACTCTCCAGTACTGGCAGGCCCAACTGATATTTGGGATTTCTTGGCTCCAGAGCTGATTTTTGACTGATTCTGGACAACAGAAATAGCCATTTCTCATGGTTCAACTTAATTAAGATTTTCCATCTGAGGACTGTCTTCCAGGATCTCACAGTGCTCCAGGGAGTTTCCTCTCTCACACCAGGCTGCCAAAGCACTGCCAGTGGTTGTGGGGTCTCTTGCTGGATCCTATATTTTGTGTCCTGTTCTTTCTCTGTATCCAAATCCACTGTGCCTAGTTGGGGGAAGGGGGGGTGGGGGACAGTGGACCCCAGAGGGATCCACAATCAGAGATCTTTTAATTAGAATAGGATAGCAGAGGGATACCTGTGGCTGGTTCTGAGATGATTGGGGGGGGGGCTGTCTTGGACTCGATTCTAATCATAGCCAAGTGTATGCCTGCCTCATCCAGATGTGCAATAGTCTTTTCCTAAAGGCTTCTGGTGGTGATTAGGAAACTGGAGAAAATATTACATGGTTCTTGGGACCTTGTAGCTTTGTTTCTCTCTCTCTCTCTCTCTCTCTCTCTCTCTCTCTCTCTCTCTCTCTCTCTCTTTTTACAATAGCTTTAAATAGGGTACCTTGAGAGGCATTTTGAGATCAAAAGGATTTACCTTTGCGATCATTTTTCTTCCTTGTCAGGCTTGGGGCCACTCTTCGGCCTAAGATATATGCTGTTATGATATTGCAATCTACTGGGATAAAAATAACTCATGATGTCAAACCCTCGGCCCAGGAGTGCTGCCCCCTGGAGATCATCTGTGAGAAGGGGAGGCAGGGTGGGCCAGGCTCAGAGCCTCAGCAGAAACAAAAATAGAGCGCTAATGGCCTGCAGTGACATGGAAGAGAGTGGGAAGCGGACAGATACATTTATAAAAGAAAAACGTCTCTGAGCATCTGCTAAGTCCCCATTGTTTTATTTTTCCCAGGTCTATTTCTGGCTTCTATTTCCACAGCATAGGCGGCTCCTCAAAATAAAGAGCCTTTCTCCTGTCTACCCTGACCTCCAACCAAGCTCTGAAAGAAGCAGGCCGAGAATAATGTTTGTATGTCTGGAGTTTCAATTGAAAAAAACATTCCCCCACAAAATGGAAAGAAACAGGGAAGGAACTCATCTCCCCAACTTTCGGTTTTGTTTCTTTAAGGTGGAACTCAATGCAACAGCGTCCCCACGTGGCTGACGCCCAGAACTGCAGGGATAAGCAGGCTGCCTGTTACAAGGAATTCTTGGATTCAAAAGCAGAGGTCAAGAAAGCCAAATTTCAAAATTTTATAACCAGTCTGATTAAAGTAGCCGAGACCAGCTTCTTCCTTCTGTGATTCTCTCTAGACCAGTAGTTGACAGTTTATAATCCATTGCTCAAGGTCATGGAGTTGCTTCACCTGAACATCAGTTTGCAATACTTAGAAGAATGGAGAGGGAATTAAATGCTAGACATGAATTTGTAAGTTATGCCCAGAAATAGAAAACAATTAAATAAAAAATGCGTCACCTTTCCCTCAAATAATATTCTTATGAAGAAAAGGTTACTTGAAAAAAATATATTATAAATTGATTATTTTGTGTTCCTAGTGTGATCCCAAGACCTTAAACTCATTAATCAAAATTCAAATTTTTTGCAAAGGATTGAACCCAAAGGTAATCTACACTGAGCAGCATCCTCACCATCCCCCCATTTTAAGTTTTGAGACAGGTTCTCACTGGGCTGCTGAGGCTGGCCTTAAACTTGCAATCCTCCTGTCTCAGCATCCCAAGTAGTTGGGGGTGTTGTAGTCAAGTTTTCCCCTGCTGTGACTAAAAGACATGACAAGAACAACTTTAGAGGGGAAAAATTTTATTTGGGGACTCCTGGTTGTCCACAGACAACCTGCTCCATTCCTCAGGGATTGAAGTGAGGCAGAACATTATGGCAGAAGAATATGGTGGAGGGAAGCAGCTCATATGATGGTCAGATAGCAGAGAGAGACTTCACTTGCTGGATACAAAATATATACCCCCAAATTATACAAAATATATACCCCAAAGACATGCCCCCAATGGCCACTTCCTCCAGCCACACCCTACCTGCCTTTAGTCACCACTCAGTTAATCCCATCAAGGGACCAATTCACTGATGAGGCTAAGGCTCTCATAACCCAATCATTTCACCTCTGAATGTTCTTGCCTTGTATCACACATGAGCTTTTAGGGAACACCTAATATCTAAATCATAACACTGGGATTACAGGCATGTACCACTATGCCCAGCTTCTCTTCCTCTCCTTCTTTTCCCTGCCTCTTTCTCCTCTTCCTCCATATCCTCTTCCTCTCCTCATCCTTCTTCTCTCTCCTCTCTACCTCCTTCTCCCTCAACTATTCCTATATAGAATTCTGAACTCGGGGAAACAAAAGATTAGATTGTGATTCTTCCCGTTGTGGTAGAAACAAGATTAAAGTACCCAAGATTCTGTATGTTCACATCTTTGATGCATCCACAAGAATAGAGACTTATTTCTCCTTTTAATATGCAACTGATAAACCTCACAGAATGCAAGTAAAAGGTTTTGCAAATGACAAAATAAGCCAAATTTGACCCCTAATCTGAATCCATCTCTAAAGATACTATCCAAAAAAACTTGTCAGAAGAATAAATGTCATTTAAATCTATTTTATGTTGCCATAACAGAATACCTGAGACTGGATATTTATAATAAGCAGAAATTTATTAGAGGCGGGAAATTCAAAGCCAAGGTGCTGGCAGCTGGCCTCCTTATTGTATCATTTGTTACCTCATCACATGGCAAGAACAAGAGGGTGAGAAAAGACTCGAGGAGGCAAAAACTCACCCTTTTACAAGGCCACCCACGAGAATAGAGGTCTGGTCACCTTTCAAAGAATCCACTTCTAAATACTGTTATGATAACAATTACATTTCAACACGAGTTTTTATTCAAACCACAGGAATAGGGAGGAGGTGTCTCTCCAGGAGAAGGGAAGCTTTTATGATTCACATTCTCAACTCTGCCTTGTCAGGAGGTTAAAGTGTTAAAACTTCTGGTGGTTAAAGTATAACACAATAGAGAATCTACCAAGAAAGGTCTAGTGGCTTCCAAAGTAAGGCCTCCAAGGTGGCACCTGCTGTGATTCTAAAATATCTCAGACTTGTAAGCTTTAAAATATGCTGTGTCGATTTCCCAGGAGTGTTCTCTCTCTTGAGGACAAAGTTGCATTCACAGTACTTGCAAGACTGATATATAATCCAGAACTCCAAATGTACAGTGAGGAAAAAAAAAAACCTGCTAAAACGAACTTGAAATGTTCTTTCTACCTTTTTTCCTTATATCAAAACTACATAAAAAGAGAAATTATAACTGGAACGTGGTTTGGTGATCATGGAATCAAAGCGTGGGGTAAGGGTGAGGTAAAGTGATCTGAATGGCTAGTAGCATTGAGCTGTAATAACCTGGCCAAACCTATCTTGACTGGGACATGCCTGCCAGACATTCTGGGATGCCTATTGTCTTGAACCTAGGTCAGGTTTCCCAGAAGAGGCAGACTCAGAAAATGATTCATGTGAAAGTGATTTTTTGGGGGGAGGGGGTCAATGCAGGGGATCAAAATCAGGGCCACACACATGCTAGGCAAATGCTCTACAATTAAGTCACATTCCCAACCCATGAAAGCAATCTTTTAGAATGTGTTGCAGGAAAAACTGGTAGGTGCGGGGTGGGGGTGGAGGAACTGAGACAGGAATGGGTTGCAAGCTAAGCAAGGCTGAGTTATCAAGGCCAAGTGCCTAGGAAAGTAATTTGGGTTCAGTGTCCCAGGAGAGATCTGGCGATGGTGCAGTTCCTATATCAAGCTGCACCAGTCAGGGCAGAGGGAGCTGGAGTCTTAAGCTCCTGCAACAACAGTCACTGGGAAGGAGCAACCTCAGGTGCTGCAAAGCAGGCTCTGTAACCCGCACAAAAACCAGCCATGGCCAAGGGTGAGCACTTAAAGAGATGCAGGCCGTTGATGAATATTCTGGCTTTTGGAAGTGGAACGTACTGGAAAACCAAGTGCATAAAATGGAACAGATCCATGGGGTGCAGTGTGATTAGCTACATCTCTCTTTTTCCCGCTCTTGCCAATACACCCTCCCCTGGATTGTCAAAGGGATTCTGTGTCATAGACTCCCCCTCAGATATCCTAAAGGCCATTGCCTTCCTTTGATATGTCTAGGTTACTGAACTCAGACATAACTTATATCCATCTTTTTATCAAACATAACTCAAGATGACTGATTCTACATATAGTTGAGCTTGATGTTTGCATGTCCACATGCTCTTATTTTGTCCCAAGGAAAACATCAATATCACCCACTTTGTTTTAGGTGAGTGTTCCCCAGAGGTCCATGTGTTAAAAGCTTAGTCCCCAGGATGCCGCTTTGGGGTTGGATAGAAGCTTAGGAGTTGGAACCTAGGGGAGGTCCATAAGACACTGGAGGGATGCCCTTGAAAGGGACTGTGGGACCTGGCCTGCCCCTGTCTTGCCCTTGGCTTCCTGGTCCAGGAGGAAAGCAATTTGCTCTTCCATGCGTGTCCACCATGATGTGCTGCCTTGTTAGAAGCCCAAAGCAATAGGGCCACTCTCTTTTGGACTAGAACCCCTAAAACCAAAATAATTTTTTCTTTATAATTATCTCTAAATATTTTGCTATACTAACAGGAAGCTGACTTATAATATCACCCCAGGTCTTACAGCCTATGTGGCATAAAGTGAGAAAAAAAGGGAATTGTGAACTACAAAGGCTAAAGGTCTACCTCTCCTCTCCATGTGTTCTTCATCACACACCATCTCTGAGTCTTTAATTTCAGTCAAATTAAATGCTCAACCCTCCCTAATTCCACCATTTCAAACCTTTTCATCCTTGGACCACAAAACTTGAGATTATTTTCTCCTGTGCATTTTTTTTTCTATGATGTCTGTGCCTTGACTTAATTTAATTGATTACTTCTGCCTCTAGGGAGTGCCTTTCTGTGCTTCACTTTCCCCATCTATAAACTGGGATGATAATAACAGTGGGTTGCTGTGCTGGTTAAATGAATTGGTACATTTGGAAACAGAACCAGTTACAGAGTAAATGTTCAAAAATGTTAGGGATTAGGATGATAGTATTTATTGTTATCATAACAGCCTGATAAAATCCTGATATTTTGGAATGATTGAATAGCTAAAAATAATTAGCACTTATCTTGAAGCATGGGTGACTTGAAGACACAATCCTGAGCCCTGAACCCAGCTAAGGATTGTCGTGTCATCATTGGGCTCATGTAGAAAGAAGGTCTGAATTGCCCTGTGACCTTCAAGCCTCACCTGCCTATTGGACTAAAGCCCAGATGAGGTTAAATCAGAGCCACCCAAGGACTCTCCAGAAGGAAAGGAAGTTGCCAATAATTTTATTATTGCTGTTTCAGAATAATAATGTTTTCTCCTGCTGTGGATATTTTTAAATTATCTGAATATGGGAGTGTAGGGAATGACAAGGAGCCCTGTTGCTTGATGGTAACACTGGTTGTGCAAACCCAGGAGACTTGGAACCTCTTGAAATTCTTTTAGGTGAAGGTCAATCAAAATCATGCATCAGTCACCACTGGTATGTTCTGCTTTTATGATGTGGTTTGGTTCCAATGATTTTTTCCTACTTTATTCTATGATACATGTATCTCTCCAAAAAGAAAACTTTTAGAAGGAACTCATTAATCTGAATTTCTCTTGTATTCCTCCTTGGGTCTTCACAGACCTATAGATCCCCAGTTTGAGTGTCAATATCACTTAAAGACTTGCAATGAATGTAGATTTCAGAGCCCATCCCCAGGCTTTCAGACTCAGAAGCTGAGAAGATTGCATGTCAAACAAGACCCCTACATTATTCTAAAGCAAACGTCAACTGGTCTTAGTATTTAACTGTCACATAGAAATGGACACTATTTAACTAGAATATCATTAAGTGTTACTGACACCCAGACAATAATTTTCAATCTCGGAAAGTCCCCTGAAGGCTCATGTGCTAATGGCATTGTCCCAATACAACAATGTTCATAAGTTATTGAATAAGGAGGGCTCTAACTTCATCAATGGATTAATCCATTGACAGATTCATAATTTGATGGTAGTTGGGAGATGGTGGAAACAGTAGAAGGTGAGACCTCATTCCAGTAAGTGGATCATGGAGGGCATGCCATGGGGGCTTTATATTGTCCTCAGCCCTTTTCTTGCTCTTTCTTTCTGTTTCCAGGCTGCCATGAGCTGAGCAATTTCATTCCTTCATACCCTTCTGCCGAAGTCCGGCTGCAGCAGAATAACCGGGGGGTGACGAATAACTTCTGTAGATTGATACAGCAGGAATAGGAGCCGTTTATTGTAGGACAACAGAGCTATTTATACATTTTGCACAGCTTATCTAATTAGCATAAACTAGATACATTAGTCAACCAATAAGGAATCTCCACACTTAATGGCTTGCTTTTATTATTTCTCAAACCACTCCCTCTGGCATTTTGCCAGGCACCATCCAGACTTGTTTACGAACTCTACATTCCCCTGGCAAAATACCACGTGTTATTTTGACTTGTCTACAGACCTTAACACCCTTTCACCACGATTTTCTGCTTCACCAGGGACCCAGATCAACGGAGCCAGTTGATCATGGAGTAAACCTCTGAAACGATGAGTCAAAATAAATTTTTCATCCTTTAAGCAGTTTTTCTCAGATATTTTGATACAGTGACAAAACGCTGACTAGCACAAATTCATTCTATTTTTAGGTCTTTGAGGCACCTCCATACTGTTTTCCACAATGGCTTTACCAATTGACATTCCTACCCACAGTGCACAATGGTCCAAGTTCTATTTCCTCATCGACACTTGTTGGGATTGTTCATTCCAATCATAGCCATTCTAATGAGCATCCGGTGACATCTCATTGTGGTTTTGATTTGGATTTCAAAGATGATTAGTGATGAGCATTTTTCTGTTAGCCATTTGTATGTCTTCTTTAGAGAAACCTCTATTTTTTTAAATGTCAATTTTTTTAAATTATTTTTGTGGGCTGGGGATGTGGCTCAAGCAGTAGCATGCTCGCCTGGCATGCGTGCGGCCCGGGTTCGATCCTCAGCACCACATACCAACAAAGATGTTGTGTTCGCCGAGAACTAAAAAATAAATATTAAAAATTCTCTCTCTCTCTCTCTCTCTCTCTTAAAAAAAATAAAAATAAAATTATTTTTGTTATTTCCTGTTTTGTTATTATTTTGTTATCATGTTAATTTTACATATCAATTCCTTATAGAATATATGACAGGTGGAGGTAACCTTGTTGAAGACAAAGTGAATCACAGCAGACAGAGTGACAATTTGTGTGGAGAGACTGGATGGTCTTTCTAAAAGGGGACATTTGAGGATGGATCAAAAGAGTGAGCAGGCCTCACACACAGTGGTGTGGGGAAAAGAGAATTCTAGACCATGATGAAAGCAGGTGCTGTGCCTGTGTGGTTGGCCTGCCCTTCAAGTGATAAGGGCCATCCAGAGGTCTGCATGGTGTCGCAGGATGAGCAGGCCAGGAAGTAGCAATGGAGGTAGAATGAGAGCACTGGCAGGACCAGCTCATGATGGGCCTTGTACGCAATTGGAAGGACTTTGGCTTTCACTGTGAGCAAGATGAGAAACCACAGAAGGATCAGAGCAGAAGAGAAATGTGAAGAGACTTGTTGGAAAGGATCCCCGAGGCTGCTTTGGAGAGAACAAGATGGAAATGCCAAGAAACTGATGGCAAGATCTCAGCACTTGAATAAAACCACACAAAAGCCACAAAGCATCCTGATCTCATTATCAGAAACAAGTCAAGGAGAGAAACTGTAATAACAGGGAAATGAAGAGCTTCATAAAACACACCAGAGGTTACAGGGTGAGGATTCAGAACACCAAAAGCAGTCTTGAAAATTCAGTGTGGATTTTTGAGGCTAAAGTCCTCATTGAAATTCTCCTACCCAGGCTTCCCTTTGAGTGGGGCAGACTCTGCATTAATGACATTAATTACGTGGCAGCCACCAACAAGCACATGGATGGAGAGAGAGAGCCACCCGCTGACTTTGCCTGACATTCAGCCTCTTCCAGCCCAGACTGGTTTTGTTTGGCTAAGCAGTACCCAATGTGACATCAAATCTGGACAGAAATGTGTTACAGAAGCTTTTTTTATTTATTTTTCCCTTTCCTCTGCTTCATATACCCCTCTCTCTCTCTCTCTCTCTCTCTCTCTCTCTCTCTCTCTATTTCTTTCTCTCTCTCTTCCTTCTTTTTTTCCTCGGTTTGATTTCCACCCTTGGTGTCTTGAAAAAATAATGCACACTCACTTTGAAATATCTAAACATGTTTTAAAGGGCAAAAGAGTCTTATTTTTATTTATTTATTTATTTATTTATTAAGACTCATTTTATTTTATTGGGCCCATAATTTGCCTATCCCAGGGTCCTAAACCTTGATCACATCTGCCCTGGAAGATAACATAGTCACAGATTCTGGGAATTAGGACATGGACAATTTGGGGGGACCATTATTCTGCCTACCAGATATATACACAGAGTGCTTTTATAAAAAAGGCAATATTCAATTTTTGTTATTTTTAAAGAGTTTAGTTTCACTCTAAATTAACAGATTTCAGAATTAAGTATTGCCGAGAAACCCTCTACAGTCCTGCCATAGTGTGCTAAGTGGCAGATGTAATTACAGAAAGCTAAGAGGCTGGCGTCAAGGGCCAAAAATCTGCATAGCAACAAAACAGGTGCCGTGCAAAAATCTATGTAGTGTTAAAATCAACATAAGTGGGATGTCTTTTTTTTTTTTTGGAAATATCAACTAATTTATTTAAATCCATATTCTGTCTTATCTCTAGGCCCTATCATCCCCCTGACACCACTGCCAAAAACAAGCTGTAAGTCAATCTAATTTTCAGGTTTTGAGTTTTCAGCATGTAGACCTGGCAGGAATGAAAAGGAGTCAGGACATATACAATGTCTGAGCGACAGCCTTGTTAGGGGTCTCATGATTGGATATGAAGTGTCCTCCAAAGACCTGTGTTGAAGGTTTGTTCCCCAGTGCAGCCACATTCAGAGGTGGGGCTTTGGGAAGTGGTAGGATCATGAGAGTTCTGACCTCATCAGTGGATTAATCCAGTAGCTGAATGGACTCTGAGAGGTGGTGGAAATTATAGGCAAGTGGGGCATGTTGGAGGAAGTAGGTCACTTGGGATGTGCCCTTGGGGACAATATTTTGTCCCTGACCCTGTTCTCTCCCCCTCCCTTCCTCTTTCTCTCAGCTTCCTGGCAGCCATGAGTTGAGCAGCATTCCTTCACAACGCCCTTCTACCATATTTCTGTCTTGGAGCCAGCCCGTCGTGGTCCATAATAAGGCCTTTCTCCTTTAAGTTGTTTACATTGGATATTTTGGGCATGGTTATGAAAAGCTGACAAATCCAAGTCACTTCTTCCTCCCTTTCATCTTCTGAGTCCACGCTAACATGAGGTGTGGAAGCCCTGGGGCTGTGTGGTAAGGCCTACTAGGAGACCATCAAAGATCCTATCAACCAAGCTCCAGCTGAGCTCCCAGCAGGAAGCCAGGGAGGTCAGCTGAGACATCTGGAACCTCAGTTTCATATAAAACAGAAGAACTAGTGGTGAGCCTACCATATTGTGAGAAATTATATATTGTTGATTTATATCACTGTTTTGGATGTGATATAATTAATAAGCAAATGAAACAGTATGAAGATGCTGGTGGAAACCAAGTCTTCAAGGAACGTAGAGAAGAAATCCAGTAATTCCACGTCACCACCACCCCCCTCCCCAAACCTGGAGGCCTTGACACATCTGCTAGCCTAGCCCACCTTCCATGGCCTTCACTTTTTTAAAGCTGACACTTTGGGTCATGATCCGTCCTAGGCAAAAATCCTTGTATGCTCCACCACCTTCCTGAAATGTCCTTTTACTATTTTGATGTTCTAAAGCCACTGCCCCTTACAGAGTCCTGAAGGGAAAGGTGTTCAACTCTCCAAACGCCTTCACACCCCACAGTGGTTTTGGAGGTGAGACAAGTGTTCTGCATGCCCCTTACAGCAACTCTAGAGACTTCCCTTTCCCCTCTCAAGTTCTGATGTCCTCAGATTGCACCACGGTGGCTGTCCTGCCTGGAACCCTGGGGATGATATGGAGTAGAGCTCCTCTGCCTTGGCACTCTCTTAAGTGCTGTGCCCATCAGAATCCTTGGTCAGTTGGTGAGCACAAAAGCCTCTTCCAATACCTGGCCCTCCCTTCCCTGCCTTCCTCCCTCTGGAGATCTGTGCTCCACCTCCCCTGGCTTCTCCCTCCAACATCCCTGCCTCCTGCCATCCCTAGACAATCAGTCCTCCTCAATCCCTTTCTGACTTGTGCTGATGTGGACATAGGGCAGAGAGCAAGTTGGGCAGGAAGATGGTCGATCTGGATTTGGACATGCTGAATGTGAAGATTCTGTTCCATCCAAATGGGTGACATGGAGTAGGTACATCCAGAGGGGGACAGAGATTAGAAAATATTTGTACCCACATTGCAGCTGGATCCAGGTAACACAGGTGACCCAGGGACAGTTTTCAGAGTGACAAGAACGGATGTCAAAGGATGAAACCTGGAGGGAGGAGGGGCGGGTGAGAAAGGACTAAAGTGGACAGAAAATTGTGTTTGTAAGGTGGGTGATAAGAAATAACACTTAATGCCATGAGAGAATGGTCCTACAGAGGCCCAAGGAAGCAAGTGCTCACAGCGACAAAAGGTCTAAGAAATGTAGATAGATAGACATTTATGCGACCTGGAGGTGCCTAGGATGAGCCACAGAGTCCCCCTCTTTGGCCAATCTTAGCCAATTATCTCCAGACCTCCCTCCTTTGGGTGGCTATTTGAAAGTGTGTGGTCTGAAGATGTAGGACCTGGGAGTGAAGAAGTTAAGGTGGGGACCTCACTTGCATGTGTGCAGTTCTTTTCTCCAATTTGGAACATTTTTCATGAGCACTCCTTACATTAGTAGCTGACATTGTTTTAAACATGGTTAGGTAAGGAAGTATTATGGGATGAATTGTGCCCCCTGCCCTTATGTTGTGTCCCTAACCCCCAGTACCTCCGAATGTGACTGGATTTGAAGATAGCATCTTTAAAAGGTCATTATGTTAAAGAGGACATTAGAGCGGGGCCCTAACCCAACATGCCTAGTGTTCATGTAAGAATAGGGAAGGATGCCAGGGCTCTGGGTGCACGAGAGGAGGTGTGCAAGGACACAGCCAGAAGGTGGCCATCTGCAAACCAGGAGAGAAGCCTCAGGAGAAGCCAGTCCTGCCAACATCTTCATCTTGGATCTCTAGCCCTTCAGAGCTGCTAGGTGATAAATCTCTGGTGTCTAAACCACCGGATGTGTGGTATTTTGTCATGGCAGCCCTAGAAAACCAATTTTATTAGGAAATAGAAGTTCCAGTCACATCTGCTTGGCTGTTTGTGGGTACGGGAGGCGGGAGAGGGTGTGGGTGGGGGGTACATGTGCACTTAGAGGTAGGTCTGGTGGTGCTCTCTCACACCAAAGGGGGCAGCAGTAGGAGGTGAGGTATGAGGCCAGGAAGACAGCAAAGCAATCAGATTATGTGGGTGAGTTCAAGTACACCTCTGCTGAAAAACATTTTTAAAGTTATAATATTTTGGTTTGATAAACCACTGGGAAAACAGAAAACATAAGCATTAAATTAACTGAGAACATTTTAAGTGACACTCATCTTCTTACCTCTTCAACAAGGCGAACAAAGAACAAATGACTTAAATTTGAAGTGCCAGGCATCCGAGTTTTGATGATATTCTACAGAGGCTATAAAGGTAAAAGCATGAATAACTAAATGGTGGGTGTTATTCGAGGAGGGTCAAGGAGAGGAAGGGTTGGAAGGGCCGAGGACACTTCCAGCCTCATCTCCCTGCCTCCTACCTGCTGTTATGTCAGTACCTCCTGTAAATGTGGCACGAAGAGCCCTTGCCCCCAGCTTCAGTCTTATAAGATGCTAAGCTGGGTGTGTGTGTGTGGTGGGGGTGTGCCTGTAATCCCAGCTATTTGGGAGGCTGAGGCAGGAGGATTGCAAATTTGAAGCCCTTCTGGTTAACTCAGCAAGACCCTGTCTCAAAATATTTTTAAAGGGCTGGAGATGTAAATCAGAGGCAACAAGGATCCGGGGTTTAATCTCCATTACTACAAGGAAAATAAACAAACAAAAAGATACTGAGCTCTATACGCCCAAACTTCTCACTGCTCAGTGACACAGGTTAAAGAGCTGTGTCTCCCAGAACCCATTCATCGGTTGACCACACCCTCCAGTAACTGGGACCCTGGAATTATCTACCCCAAAATCCCAAGTACACTTTCAGCATCTCTGTTTCTCTCCAGGGTCTATCTTTTGGGAGGGCCAGGTAGACTTTTAGTTTATAGGCTGGGGCAGAGGCTCAAACCGCTGCAGCTGGAACACAATGTGAAGCTAAGATATCCACACACTGTAAGTCATGGGTGAGTAGAGAAGAGACTGGGTGATAAGTTAGGGGCACAGAGCTGGTTCTCTTTGTAGGTTGGCTTTTTGCATTTAATATTGAATAATCTGAGCCCTGAACTCAAACCTTAATAATAACTTAAGTTGTTATTAAGGTAGAAAAATAGAACATATTTTATTTGAGTGTGTGTCTTGATTTATAGCTTTAAATGTTGGACATATAGTATGTGGACCTATTAATCAGTCAGCTTTCTGTCACTGTGACAAAATACTTAAGATAAACAGCTTAAAAGAGGAAAGGTTCATTTTGACTCATGGTTTCAGAGAGTTCAGTCCATGGTAACTTGGCCATGCTGCTTTGAGCCTATGGTGGCTGGGCACATCATAGCAGAAGCACATGGAAAAGGAACTCAGTTGACCTCATGGCAGCCCTTCAAGGTCATCCCTTAATAACCTAATTTAGCCACCAACTCTGAAACAACAACTCATTTAGGGTCAAACCTAAAAGATCTATTTATTCATTTTCCCTGGATTTTAGATCATTATGCTCAAACTTGTCATTTCTTCCCTAGAGCACTCTATGATGATATTCTCAACTAACGGATGATAAATTAATATTGGTATTTTCAATATTTTCCCTTTGTTTACACATTAGAAGAGGAAAAATGATGGATGTCCTTTTGTTATTAACTCAATGACGTGGCATTTTTGTTCTTGTTTTCTATTTTTCCAATACTCTGTCAAGCCACACTGTAACTTTTCTCCTCTTCCAATCCTAATTCCACGATGATTGTGCTTAAATGGAAACATCCATCTTCATTTCAATTAATTCGGAAGCATTCAGACACTGGCAATACACAGGGTTCCTTTCTTGTCTGCTTCTTTTCCAATTTTATGTGCAGTGACTGAGTCTGGTCAGCAGATGGCAGCGGACATCCTGTAAGAAATTATTTAGTTGGTGTTAAACAGAAAGAAAAAGGGGAATAAATTCAGGACAGAAAGAAAGAAAGAAAATGCAGGCACATGGAGAAGTAGGATACTGCCTTTCTTGCAGGACTGGGGAATGCACGCTTCTTATAGGATCTATTTCTTGTTTCATGAGCTCCTTTCTACCCAATCCTACTCAACTCATCCAGGAGGATTTGTTTACTGTGAGGTGTTTTCATTCATGAGATGTGCAGAGTGGAGCATTTGGGGTGGGGGTGGGCAGGGCTTGAGGCTGGGGTATCTTGGAACACAGAAGATTTCCCTGACTCTTGGTCTCCCAGGAAGGGCTGGGCTGGCTGAGTGGCTCTGTGCCCCTCTGAATGTCCCACTCTGACCTACTTTCCAACTGCGGCAGCTTTTCCGGTCCTCCTCCTGCTCTGTATGCACCATGCATCCCCGTCTGGCTCCTAGTTCCAGAACCCAGCCCTCCTCCAGGCAGCCCCCGCATGCGAGGAGACAGCCAATTTAACCTGCTAGTCCTCATCTCTCTTCTTATCTGGCGGTTGCTATGGCAACCTCCAAGGCTCCTCTGGCGTTCTCACTGACTGACCAGGCCTGGAAAACCATTCTGGAATTGACAGGGCTATACTGGGGGGTACTGGGGGAGGGTGGTTAATGGAAGAGCAGTTTGACCCAGTTCCAATGCTGCTCAATTAAATAGGAGGGACTGAGGAGTTGTTGAATAGAAAGGGGTCCCTGTTACCAGAAAGACCAGGGGACTTCCCAGGTGAAGGGCAATGATCCCTTCCTGCATTACTTCTTCATCTTCTCAGAAGAAGAGCTCCCCATTATAATTAGTGGGGTGATTCTTCAATACAGTGGGGGAATTTCAGAAAATTCTCTATGATCTAATAAACACATGATATTAGTTTATTTTCCTTCCTGAAAAGAAGAAAACAAAACAAAATGCATTTCTCACTGGGAAATGTGAGGTAAATATCCCTGACAATTTAGATCTAAATTTTACCAGCACTGCATGTATTGATCCCTCCAAATTCCAAAGGCTATTGTGAGAGGCAGCTTCTAAGATGCCAGCTCCTTCTCTGGGCATCCCTACCCCAGTGTCATTCTTTTCCTTTCAGCATGGCCTGGATGTATCGATTTGCTTCTAATGAACCGAGCTGCAGAAATGACAGGATGTCGCTTCTGAAATAAGGTGGAGCAAGACTGTGTGTCTAGGAAGCTCTCTGATGCTGTGTCACCAGCCTCCCAGACTGCCATGTCATGAGGACAGGCAGGCAGCTGTAGAGAGGCCCATGCAGCAAAAACTAAGGCCTGCTCACAGCCATGAGAGAAAGGCTGGAAGTGGATATTCTCGCTCCAGGTTCACCTGGGATGAGCCAGCCTCATGAGAGAATCAGCCAAATTGCACCTCGAGTCTTGATCCCCAGGAACTGTCAGGAAAGCACCGTATTTTGGAGGATTTGTCACATAATGATAGGTGACTAACACAGCTGTTTTGTTTTTCTCTTTCTTGGTTTGAGCTGGTGTGACAAGAGTGTGCTCTTATCCTCCATCTGGTGACACTTAATTCCAGGCAAGTGCCTTAAGGAAGTTACCAACCCTCTCCAAGCCTGTTTCCTCATCTAGTAAAAAGAAATTAAGGATCAGATGAGTTAATACATCTGTCCTTTAGTGTCTGCTGGGGATTGCTTCCAGAACCCCCTTGAATACCAACATCTGTGGATGCTCAAGTCCCTTATACAAACTGGCATAATATTTCCATATAACATACATATACCCCAATATACTTTAAATCATCTCTAGATTGCTTATAATACCTAATATAATTTAGATGTTATATAAATACTTGTCATACAATATTGGTTATGGAATAATGACAGGAAAAAATCTGTATATATTCAGTACAGGTACTAGTTGGGAGGGGGACAGCAGGGGCAATACCAGGGATTGAACTCAGGGACACTCAACCACTGAGCCATATCCCCAGCCCTATTTTGTATTTTATTTAGAGGCAGGATCTCATTGAGTTGCTTAGCACCTCGTTTTTGCTGAGGCTGGCTTTGAACTGGCAATCCTCCTGCCTCAGCTTCCCGAGCCACTGGGATTACAGGATTGTGCCACCATGCCCAGTTTACAGATGTAATTAAAAAAATTTTTTTAATTTAATATTTGGAATCCATGAATGCAGGACCCATGGAGGACAAGTATTCTTGTAAAGGTTTTAGGACATATGTAACTCAAAAAAAGGCTTAATAAAATATTATCGTTATTATTGATCATAAATTATTCAGTTTTCTATGCAACTCTTTTCTTCTAAGTTTATATCTGTAATTTTCCAGTAACTGATATTCTCCCCCACTAAACTGGCAAAAACCTAGCAATTAAATATATGCTGAAGCATAACTGTTCAGATGTAACCTAAGTGGCTTGTAAAGATGCTATGATCTCATATCTCTGTAGCTCTGTCAATTCTGTCTTGAAACCTCAGAGATCTAAGCTGCACAGACTATGTCCAAAGAATTTCAGACCCAGGGTATCCAGGAGGATATACAACAATCAAGGAGAAATTTTGTGGACAGTCCATAATTTTTAGGAATAGACAAGACAAATATACCTCTGATTGACTTGAAGTGAATAGAAGAGGGCGTCATAAGGCCATAAAGATGGACCAATAGACAAGCCTTGGAATGTAGGTGGGGCACTCTGTGCAATAACACCCTGTATTTAGCATCATGCCCTACTGCCGCACTTGGGCTCAAAATAGGAAATTACAAGGTCATCCCTGGGGGGCGGGGGGAAGCAGTGTGGATGTGTGAGCCGAGTTCAGGGAAGCAAGGGCACTTGTGTTGAGAAGTTGATGAGACCTCTTTCAGGATGCCAGTTCTAGGTTGTCAAAACTGATGTCAACACAAACAAGGGCAGTGGCTGTATCTGCTCGCTACTGGTCTCACTTAGAAAATGCCTAATGACTAAGGGATGCAATCAAGTTCATTCCCTCCCAAGCTAATAAATCCTAACATACCAGGTGTCCACTACAGGCTCAAGTTAGGGAATTTGCTGCTAGTGGTGGTGATGTATTAAAAAATGTTTATCGAATGAGTAAAGTGTAGCAACTAACTGCTTCTATAAGGTAGGTGCTATTAGAATCATTTTTCCAGTTGAATAAAAGTAAAATGTAAGGAAGTTGCATCATTTGCCCAAACAGACATAAGTAGTTCAGGGGCAGAACTGGAACACAAAATTCACAAGATGATCAATGGAATCTGCTTTCTTATTTTCTAGAGGAGACAGACTCTTGGGTCACCCTCATTTTGATTGGAAGCCCAAGTTCTGCTGCATTGCAGAAACTTAATCTCAGTCAAAAACACATGACATTGTCCTATTTCTGATGGCTGTATCTTAGTTTATTGGGGGAACTTAAGCAATGTTTTGGGATGTAGGTGTCAGTGCAGAATAGGGTCATTGGTCATCAAACCACACAAGCTTTTGCTACTTTGTTCTGACAAATTGTGCTCAGGTCTGACTTCCCCAAGGTCCCTCAGGTATATAGGAAACACTAGTCAACGCCACAGGCTGGTGTTTGGGAGACTCTATGAGACCATCACCATCACCCTGCCCCCACATGGCATCGCTTAGGCTTAGTCTAGATCTGCCCCTTCCTCAGTTTTCTAGTTGCCAAAGACCAAGGGGAAATGAGGCTTTTAAGACCTTATCCCAGTATGCCCAATTGGCTAGACTGAAGCAGCTGGGGTGGATCAGAATGGCATGCAGGTGGCCGCCAGGAGCTAGGCCCTGCATATTTTCATGGCTGCTGTCTACTCACCTCACCCCAGAAGCACTAAGGAAGGGCCAACCACTACCTGGACCTTCGTTTATACCCCAATAACAAACAGAGCTTCCCCAAAAGGCCCTTCAGCAAGGTTTTGTTTTAGAAAATCCAGGCTCCTAGCTGGTTCAAAGGAGATTTTGCTGAAAGTCTTTCCTGTGTGTATTTTTTTCCCTGAAGGTTATGAGTACTCTGGCACTTTGAGGGTGTTCCTGTAGCATCATAATCATCACTATCATCACCACCATTGATGACCTGCCTCCTCTGTGCCTCACTGTGTTGTGTGATTTGCATACATCACCTCTAGCTACATGTACTGAGGTCAGCAACTGGTGGCCCAATGGCAGGATAAACCTCTCAGAACAGGCCATGACTAGCTCCTAGTGGTCCCCTCCCAGCTCATGTCATGCATTTAGGTTGCTGCTAGGCATGCCCAGGTACAGATCTTACTTGATATGCACAGTATATCTATTTGCAAGTAGTTCTGATGCATCTCTGCTCAAGAATGGACTGCAAACAAGAGTCTTTAAAATTCACTGAAGCACATGGAATCTAGAACCATGGGGCTGGTCACCCTGATTCTCAAAATTGTTCTGTCCCCTCACCAGCCAATGATAACTTAATCTTCTTCCTTCTCCTGGATGCTGTCTGTCTCCAGTTGGTGGGATTTGTGGTAGACTCTTCTCAAACTGTCACTCCTCCCCAATATCCAAAAACAAAACAACCATGAAGATCCTCAGCTTTATTTGTGCCTAATCTCTTATCCTAAAGTTTTGAAAATAGAAAAGGAAAAAACAAAAAGAGCCGGATAAAGTATTTTCTAAATGAGGTAATTCATGTAGACACTGACAGCCATTAATGCATCATTATGAATTAATTTACCAAATTAATCAATCAATTTGGTCCAATAATCAGATCAAGCAGCTAGCAAGTCAGTCTGCTTTGGTTTGATTAATTAGATGACTAGAAAGATCAGAGGATTAGATCAGATTAATCAAATGCTTGTTCCGAACATTCACAGAACAGCATGTAAAAGCCCTTCACAGTGCTTTGTGAGCCTAGCTGTGTGTGCTTGGGGCATTGGGTTAGTGACGGGGGCTGTCTGGGATCCTGGGCTCTGTTCCTTGCTTAGAGTTTAGAAGTCCTGCAATTTCAGACTTAGGACAAAGCAGCCAAGTTTCTGGATAGCTGTATTAGTTTCTTGTGACTGCTGTAACAAATAAATGCAGCTTTAATAGCTTAAAACAACACAAATGTATCTTTGCATTTCTGGAGGTCAGAAATGGGTCCAATGGGCCTAAACTCCTGGTGTTGGCACAGCCACATTCCTTGTGGAGGTTCCTGGGGAGAATCCATTCCTTGCCTTTTCTACCATCTACAAGCCACCTGCATTCTTTGGTTCTTGGCTTCATCACGCTGCTGTGCGTTTCCATCATAAATCTCATCTCTTTAACCTTTCTGCCTCTCTTTTTCACCTATAGGGACTCTTGTCAGCACATTGGGTTGACCCAGAGAGTCCAGGGTAATCTCCCCATCTCAGGAAACTTGGCTTAGTCCTCTCTGCAAAATCTCTTTTGCTATGTAAAGGAACATATTGACAGGTTCCAGGATTAGGATGTGTACATCTTTGGAGGTTCATTTTCCTGCCTTTTACAACATCCAAAGGCCATTGCCAGATTTTCAGTCAGAAGCCATGACGGCATATCTGGCCCCTTGCTCAGGGACACTGAAAGACCTTGTGGGATAAAACCACACATCCTTGATTCTACCCTACCTCCTAAAGTTCTTAAAGTAGTCCTTCTGCACTAGGAAAAGGCTTCCAGAAAATTCCTGCTACCTTAAAGAAATCTATATCCTGGGGTATCAATAACATGCTTCCCTTAATACCTTTCACCTACAGAATGTGGTAGGTTGGCTTGTCAAATTATCTATGTTTAAGAGGTGCTATAATTAATCACAGGCTTTAAGGAGATGCAGTGATAATTCTCAGCTTGGAACTCTAGGCCCAGCTTTAGACTTCACAAAAGACAAAACTCATTCATCTTTTGTTACTTTTGCCATAAAATGTTAGCTAGGGATAGGGTCCAACAATATTGAAGGGACAGGGTCCAGCTATATTGAAGTGTGTGTGTGTGTGTGTGTGTGTGTGTGTGTGTGTGTGTGTGAGAGAGAGAGAGAGAGAGAGAGAGAGAGAGAGAGAGAGAGAGACAAAGAGTCTGAGATGCACACAAAATCTTGTGTATTTTTCATGGTTATGATTACAGTGCACTCAGTAAGCCCTATCCTTGGAAACTGGAGATAAATTTTATAAGGCTAAGAATAAAACAGATTACTATATGTTATATCTTCAGTGAATACAGAATGATGTGGCAGTTAAAAGTTTGCTGACTTTTCAAGTGAGTTACATTAGTTCTTTGGGTCACCATGACAAGGTATCAAGAATGGATGGCAGAAATGGATGTTCTCACATTTCTGAAGACCACACCTCTGAGATACTGGTGTGGGCAGGGCTGGTTTTTTTCTGAAGCCTCACTCCTCAGCTCACAGATTGCTGTCTTCTCCCTGTGTCTTCACAGGGCCTTGCCTGCAGATTGTGCTCTGATCTCTTGTGGTAATGACAGTCGCCATATTGGGTCAGGGCTCACCCTGGTGACCTCATTTTTACCATAATTACCTCTTGCAAGACTATCTCTGAATTCACTCACATTCGGAGTGCAGTTTGGAGGACACAATTCAATCCATAATAGAAATGTAGGACTCAGAAAATCAAAGAGGAGGAAGCAGCAGAGGAGAAGAGTTGATCGATATAATAATATTTGTGGAAGGGGGCCTTAATAGGGGGCTGGGACAGACAGCAGAGAGTTTAATTTACCCTTAATTAAATTACCCTTAAGCAACAGATGTAGAGATGCTAGAGAGTAAAAAAGCTTTCAGGTGCCTCTAGATGATTCCCTAATAAATGATTCCCTGTAGTTTCAAGGCCTTTGTTGTCTATATTCTGCTTGTCGTAGCACTTGTAGAATACCCACACTTCAAGAGTGCCTAGAAAGTCAGGCATGGTGGCTCATACCTGTAATCCCAGTGCTAGGGAGACTGAGGCCAGACAGTTGCAAGTTCAGAGCCAGCTTCAGCAATTTAGAGAGGCCCTAAGGCACCTTAGTGAGACCCCATCTCAAAATGAAAAATTCTAAAAGGGCTGGGGGTGTGGCTCAGGGGTAAAGTGCCCCTGGGTTCAATCCCCATCACCAAAACAACAACCAAAAACAGTATCCAGAGTATGTCTGTTCACCTCCATAATTTAAAATCTCCAACTTTAGCCTACTATTATGAGACAATCAGTGAAAATGAAGGAGACATAGAAGCACTTACCTCCATGGAGACAGAAAGCTCTGACATTATATGAGCATCATCCTGAAACGTCTCTTCTTTAATTTCCTCCTCTATAAAAAGAGACGATATCCGGGATGATTCTAAAAATTCGATTATTTAGTGGGTTAGAAACTCAAATCTACTTAGGACTCTAGAGAAAATCACTTAACTTATGATTCCCAGGGAAATATTAAATTTAAATCATGGCTACATAATAGCTAAATGCCAAATGAGGATGAAGAGCAAAGAGGAAAACAATTAGCACAATAACCAATTGATACACTCTTTGCATTTTATTACCATTAATGCTAATCACTTCCTTAAAGCAATTACCGCCCACGTGTCTTACAGGGATGCTATGACAAAGCACTACAAGCCACATGGCTTAAACAACACAGATTTATTGTCTCAGGGTTCTGGAAAGAGTGGTATGGGGCAAGGTTCTGAGGACACTAGGAAAGCATCTGTCCCAGCCCCTCCCCCCCCCTTCCTGGTGTCTGTTAGTCCTTGTCTTGTGATGGCAAGGTTATGATTCTTCCGGTAGCATTCTCCCTGTGTGCCAGAGCATGTCTGTGTTCAAACTATCTCCTTTTATAAAAAAGGATACATGTTAAGAGCCCACTCTACTCCAGTCAATTACATCTGCGGAGACCCTAACTCCAAGTCAAATCACCTTCTGAGTTACTGAAGGTTGGAACCTTAACACATGAATTTGGAAGGGGACACACCTTAGTCTATCAGTGGATTAAAAAAAACAAAGATATTTAACTCTCTTACCTCCTCCATTTCAGAAGAGAGACTTAGGCTGAATCAACATGTACTTATAGTTTCTGTAATGTCACTTATAATCAATTCTTAAGTCAAAAGCAATTTTTTTCTAAAGGAAAACGTTCTAAATTAACTAAAAAAAAGATTCTTGATTATAAGATTATTTCATGTCTGCATGAAATCAGTCTGCCTCTAGAATTGTTAGAGTACTTCTAGCACATCTCTGTTTGCTCCTTGAATTCATATATTGATTAGGGGCAGAGGTAAGCTGCAGAATGCCTTCCACTTAAGGGATCTTTGAAGCAACAAAGTTGCTCTGTACCCAGGGGTTCCGCCTCTGCAGAGGTTTCTGTTGTTGTTGTTTAAATTCAAGGCTTGTTAATGAAGGAATGGGATAGTTAATGCATTTAACTGAACTCAGATCAAAGATTTTCAGAAAAATAAATTGTGTCTACTCTGAACTTGTATAGACATTTTTAGGTTATTATTTCATGAACAATATGATTTAACAACTATTTATGTAGCATTTGCATTGTATTAGAAATTGTATATAATCTTGACATGTTTAATGCATGTGGGAGGATGGCATAGGTTATGCATAAATACTGTGTCATTTTCAAGGAACTTGAACAGCTACAGATTTTGGTATCTGCAGAGGCGGGGGTCCCAGAACCAATCCCTTTTGGGATTGACTGAGGGATGACTGTACATATTTTAAAGCACCTGTCCATGAGGCACCTGAAAGGACCTGAACTTCCCCTTCTTGGAACCTCAGAACAACTTCAATTTAGATGTGCTTGGAAAATCTGTGGGGAATCTAACTCCCATGTAGACTCACTCTGCATTCTCCAGAGCAGTATTATAATAAAGAAACTAATATATCTTTATTCCTCTTTTATTTTGCAGTAAACATTAACAAGACGTGCTTTCCTTTAATTCTTCACTTTTAATTAGCTTTAAGGAGAGAAAAATTGCTGTAAATGTCACATTAGAATAGTGACATTTGCTGGTAATGTAAGAATTCAAGGTGGCCACAAGTACTCCCATAGTTTAGGAACACCAGAGTTTAATATGGACCTTTAAAAGAAATACATATGTTTAGCATTTGGGAATATTCCTTTAACTCTGATTTGAAGCTATCTACTCTGAACATTTGATATTTTATTTCTTAAGGGCATAACATTTTAAAATCAGATTTAGAATGAATATCTCATTAAGCATTATCTGGTTAACATCCTCAAAGAAAATCAAATTTAAAAAAAATTCTAGATATACTAAAGAACTGGGGAGACATCTTGTGGCCAATTTTATTTAAGACTTTTTTTTTAAAATGAGATATTCTGGCTTCACAAATAGAGTGAATGGTTACAATGTGTTAGATAACTGTGCAAAGGTAAAAAGATCCTTAAAACATAACCTGAGTTTGGAGGATGCTACCAGAATAGAAGTGGAGCTATTGAATATGGCCAGGTCTCCTTTTATTTATTTAGACATGAGAAATCCAGATATCTTGTGCAAATATTAGAAACACAGACGTACATAAGGGGGATACAGCTCAATGGTAAAACATGTACTTAACATGAAGGGGGCCATGGGTTTGATCCCACGACAACCACCACCACCAGAAAAGAACACAGTACAATACCTTTCTGCAGGTTTCTTGTCAACCTGCAGCTACTGGCAACCTGCTGCCACAAGGTAGGGAGAGCACACCTAGGAATGAGCATGCCCGGTGGGGAGCACACGAGGAAATGAAAGTAATTGAAGTCTGACCAGAGGATTGGGGCATCTGGATCAAGAATATTCAGTAAAAGAGGGGGGTTCCAACATGGCGGCCGGCGAGCAGGCAGCATTTGCTGTACCTCCGCAGTAATGGGATCAGAGAGACACATAAATACACTTGCGTGCGACCTGCTGAGGAACTTCTACCAAAATTCCACTGAAAGGAGACCTGCCGATAACTAGTAAGTCTGTTTGAGGGGTCAGTTTGTCTCAGGCTAGTGAATCTCGGCAACGCGGACCAGGGACACAATCCCGCCGGCCGCCGCCGAACTGCAGCGAACATACAAACGGTCGCGGCCGGACTGGGCCCGCCGGCCTGAGTCTGTGAACTGCCTCTGGCGGTTTGGCGCTGCAAACAACACCCCCACCCCCCACCCCACCCCCAGCCGGTTCGGAGCTGCAAACCACGACCCCCCCACCCCCACCCCCACCCCCGCTCCTGTGAACAACTCCCGCCCACTGGGCTCTGCAAAGAGCCCCCGCCCACATGGCAAACGGACAAACCCGCCCTGCCCGCCCGGCACTTCGAACAGCCCTGCCCGCACGGGGGAATCAGGAGTAGCGCGCGACCCACCGCACGCAACTCCCAGCTATGGCTCCCACCAGAGATAACAACTGAGGTCTCTTGCACCAGTTTCCAGGGGCGTGACTACCAGAGGGCAAGCAAATTCGCTGGGGGTCCTCAGCCCCAAGCCCTACAACTTAGGATCCCAGGGAATGGCAAACAGGGAGAGCGTGCCCAGGTGGCCATGAAAACAGGGCACACAGGAGCAGCAGACCTGGTGTGTAGCCAGTACTGTGGTGAGCGCTACCGGTGAGCAGACCCGCCCAGTCCGGGAGGAAAAGCTGCTGCACAGTGACAGGCTCCCGCCTACTGAGAGGAGAAGCTTAGCCTGGTGGGCACAGCTTCACCTAATGGAAGAATAGTGAATCGGACTCTAAGACTGCATTTATTAAATTTTTGTTGTTGTTGTTGTTGTTGGTGGTGGTGGTGGTTTTTTTTTGTTGTTGTTGTTGTTTTTAAAAAAGTGTTTTTAAAATTCATTTTATTTTATTTTATTTTTAAATTTTAATCCTCATCTCTATTATTACTATTGTTATTTTTTTAATTCTTTTTAATTTTCTATTTTTTCTTTCTCTTTCTTCTCTTCCTCTGTCTTTCCATTTCTTTTCAATTTAATTATTCCCCCTTCCTTGAATTCTACCTGGTTACTCTCATTCTCTTTGGTGATTTCTTCCCTTCCCTGCTAATACCTTTCCTCCCAAGCATCAAGTAAATTTATAGGAGTAGATAATAACTCAACAGTCAAACAGAACAAGAAGCAAAATAAACAGTATGAAAAAGCAAGGAAGAAAAGGAGTACAAACAACGCAGGACAGCCTAAATATTCAGGACGACATAGAGTCATCAGAAAAATGGTCATATAAAGAACTCAGGGAACACCTTAGACAGATGGAATGGAACCTTAAAGAGGACACGAGACAGCAAATTCAAGCAGCGAAAGAACACATTGAGAAGGAATTACACAAACAGATAAAAGAAGTTAAGCACCTTTATCAGGAGATAGAGATTATAAAAAAGAATCAAACAATAATCTTAGAAATGAAGGAAATTATAAACCAAATTAAAATCTCAAATGAGAGTATCACTAATAGAGTGGAGCAAGTAGAAGCCAGAACGTCTGATAATGAAGACATAATATATCAACTTGAAAAGAGTCTAGCCAACTCAGATAGGATGGTTAAAAATCACGAGAGAAACACACAAAAGATATGCGATAATATAAAAAAAACAAATTTAAGAGTCATTGGGATAGAGGAAGGGATAGAAATTGAAACCAGGGGAATGAGTAATTTACTAAATAAAATAATTACAGAAAACTTTCCAGAAATAAAAAAGGAAACAGATATACAAATTGTAGATGCATACAGGACACCGAGCATACAAAATCACAGTAGACCAATGCTAACACATATTGTTATGAAGATATCCAATATACAGAACAAAGAGAAAATATTAAAAGCTACAAGAGAAAAGAGGCAGATTACATACAGGGGTAAACCAATAAGGTTAACAACGGATTTTTCAACACAGACGCTGAAAGCGAGAAGATCCTGGAACAACGTATTTCAAACACTGAAAGACAATGGATGCCAACCAAGAATCCTGTATCCAGCAAAATTAAGCTTCAGGTACGACAACGAAATAAAAATCTTTCACGATAAACAAAAACTAAAAGAATTTGCAGCCAGAAAACCAGCATTGCAAAGCATCTTGAGCAAAACACTCCACGAGGAAGAAATGAAAAACAATAACCAAAGCCAACAGTGGGAAGTACCTCAGTAAAGACAGACGGAGGGGGGAAAGCAAATCATGGAGAAACAAACTAAATTGAAAAAAAAAAAAGAGAGAGATAAATAATCAAACATGGCTGGAAGAACAAACCATATATCAATAGTAACTCTAAACATTAATGGTTTAAACACTCCAACAAAGCGACATAGGCTGGTAACATGGATTAAAAAAACAAATCCAACAATATGCTGCCTCCAGGAGACACACCTGACTGGAAAAGACATACACAGGCTGAAGGTGAAAGGTTGGGAAAAAATATACCATGCACATGGTCCTTGCAAGCAAGCAGGGGTGGCCATCCTCATATCGAATAAAATCGACTTCAAGACTAAATTAATCCAAAGGGATAAGGAAGGACATTATATACTGTTAAAAGGAACCATTAAACAACAAGATATAACAATTATCAATATTTATGCACCTAATAATGGTGCTGTGAAGTTTCTAAAACAAATTCTCCTCAAGTTCAAGAATCAAATAGACCACAACACAATAATTATGGGTGACTTCAACACACCTCTCTCACCATTGGACAGATCCTCCAAACAAAAGTTAAATAAAGAAACTATAGAAATCAATACCACAATCAATAACCTAGACTTAACTGACATATATAGAATATATCAACCATCATCAAGTGGATATACCTTTTTCTCAGCAGCACATGGATCCTTCTCAAAAATAGACCATATATTATGCCATAGGGCAACCCTCAGTAAATATAAAGGGGTGGAGATAATACCATGCATTTTATCTGATCATAATGGAATGAAACTGGAAATCAATGATAAAAGAAGGAAGGGAAAATCCAATATCACATGGAAAATGAACAATATGTTACTGAATGATCAAGGGGTCACAGAAGACATAAAGGAGGAAATAAAAAAATTCTTAGAGATAAATGAAAATACAGACACAACCTATGGGAATCTATGGGACACAATGAAAGCAGTTTTAAGAGGGAAATTCATCGCCTGGAGGTCATTCCTCAAAAAAAGGAAAAATCAACAAATAAATGAGCTCACACTTCATCTCAAACCCTAGAAAAGGAAGAGCAAAACAACAGCAAATGCATCAGAAAGCAAGAAATAATTAAAATCAGAGCGGAAATCAATGAAATTGAAACAAAAGAAACTATTGAAAAAATTATCAAAACTAAAAGTTGGTTCTTTGAAAAGATAAACAAGATTGAAGAGAGAGAACTCAAATTACTAACATAAGGGATGAAAAAGGCAATATCACAACAGATGCTACAGAAATACAGAAGACAATTAGAAATTATTTTGAAAACCATATATCAATAGTAACTCTAAACCTATATTCCAATAAAATAGAAGATAGTGAAGACATCGATAAATTCCTTAAGACATATGATTTGCCCAGACTGAGTCAGGAGGACAGACACAATTTGAACAGACCAATATCAATGGATGAAATTGAAGAAGCAATCAAAAGACTACCAACCAAGAAAAGCCCAGGACTGGATGGGTATACAGCAGAGTTTTACAAAACCTTTAAAGAAGAATTAATACCAATACTTTTCAAGTTATTCCAGGAAATAGAAAAAGAGGGAGCTCTTCCAAATTCATTCTATGAGGCCAACATCACATTGATTCTGAAGCTAGACAAAGACACCTCAAAGAAAGAAAACTACAGACCAATATCTCTGATGAACCTAGATGCAAAAATCCTCAATAAAATTTTGGCGAATCGGATTCAAAGGCACATCAAAAAAATTGTGCACCATGATAAAGTAGGATTCATCCCTGGGATGCAAGGATGGTTCAGTATACGAAAATCAATAAATGTTATTCACTATATCAATAGACTTAAAGATAAGAACCATATGATCATCTCGATAGATGCAGAAAAAGCATTCGACAAAGTACAGCATCCCTTTATGTTCAAAACATTAGAAAAACTAGGGAAAACTGGAACATATCTCAACATTGTAAAAGCTATCTATGCTAAGCCCCAGGCTAGCATCATTCTGAATGGAGAAAAATTGAAGGCATTCCCTCTAAAATCTGGAACAAGACAGGGATGCCCTCTATCACCACTTCTATCCAATATAGTTCTTGAAACACTGGCCAGAGCAATTAGACAAACGAAAGAAATTAAAGGCATAAAAATTGGAAAAGAAGAGCTTAAATTATCACTATTTGCAGATGACATGATTATATAACTAGAAGACCCAAAAGGGTCTACAAAAAAACTACTAGAACTAATAAATGAATTCAGCAAAGTGGCAGGATATAAAATCAACACACACAAATCTAAGGCATTTCTGTATATCATCGACAAAACTTCTGAAACGGAAATAAGGAAAAACACTCCATTCACAATATCCTCAAAAAAAATAAAATACTTGGGAATCAACCTAACAAAAGAGGTGAAAGATTTATACAATGAAAACTATAGAACTCTAAAAAGAGAAGTAGAAGAAGATCTTAGAAGATGGAAAAATATACCCTGTTCATGGATAGGCAGAACTAACATCATCAAAATGGCGATATTACCAAAAGTTCTCTATAGGTTTAATGCAATGCCAATCAAAATCCCAATGGCATTTCTTGTAGAAATAGATAAAGCAATCATGAAATTCATCTTGAAAAATAAAAGACCCAGAATAGCAAAAGCAATTCTAAGCAGGAAGTGTGAATCAGGCGGTATAGCAATACCAGATTTCAAACTATATTACAGAGCAATAGTAACAAAAACAGCATGGTACTGGTACCAAAACAGGCGGGTGGACCAATGGTACAGAATAGAGGATACAGAGACTAATCCACAAAGTTACAACTATCTTATATTTGATAAAGGGGCTAAAAGCATGAAATGGAGGAAGGATAGCATCTTCAACAAATGGTGTTGGGAAAACTGGAAATCCATATGCAACAAAATGAAACTGAATCCCCTCCTCTCACCATGCACAAAAGTTAACTCAAAATGGATCAAGGACCTGGATATCAAATCAGAGACTCTGCGTATGATAGAAGAAAAAGTTGGTTCTGATCTACATATTGTGGGGTCAGGCTCCAAATTCCTTAATAGGACACCCATAGCACAAGAGTTAATAACAAGAATCAACAAATGGGACTTACTTAAACTAAAAAGTTTTTTCACAGCAAGAGAAACAATAAGAGAAGTAAATAGGGAGCCTACATCATGGGAACAAATTTTTACCCCTCACACTTCAGATAGAGCCCTAATATCCAGAGTATACAAAAAATTAGACAATAAGACAACAAATAACCCAATCAACAAATGGGCCAAGGACCTGAACAGACACTTCTCAGAGGAGGACATACAATCAATCAACAAGTACATGAAAAAATGCTCACCATCTCTAGCAGTCAGAGAAATGCAAATCAAAACCACCCTAAGATACCATCTCACTCCAGTAAGATTGGCAGCCATTATGAAGTCAAACAACAACAAATGCTGGAGAGGATGTGGGGAAAAGGGTACTCTTGTACATTGTTGGTGGGACTGCAAATTGGTTTGGCCAATTTGGAAAGCAGTATGGAGATTCCTGGGAAAGCTGGGAATGGAACCACCATTTGACCCAGCTATTGCCCTTCTCGGACTATTCCCTGAAGACCTTAAGAGAGCATACTACAGGGATACTGCCACATTGATGTTCACAGCAGCACAATTCACAACAGCTATACTGTGGAACCAACCCAGATGCCCTTCAATGGATGAATGGATTAAAAAATGTGGCATTTATACACCATGGAGTATTACGCAGCACTAAAAAATGACAAAATCATGGAATTCGCAGGGAAATGGATGGCACTAGAACAGATTATGCTTAGTGAAGCTAGCCAATCCTTAAAAAACAAATACCAAATGTCTTCTTTGATATAATGAGAGCAACTAAGAATAGAGCAGGGAGGAAGAGCAGGAAGAAAATATTAACATGAAACAGAGACATGAGGTGGGAGGGAAAGGGAGAGAAAAGGGGAATTGCATGGAAATGGAAAGAGACCCTCATTGCTATAAAAAACTACATATAAGAGGTTGTGAGGGGAATTGGGAAAAAAAAAAACAAGGAGAGAAACGAATTACAGTAGATGGGATAGAAAGAGAAGGGGGGGAGGGGGGATAGTAGAGGATAGGAAAGGTAGCAGAATACAACAGTTACTAGTATGGCATTATGTAAAAATGTGTATGTGTAACCGATGTGATTCTGTAATCTGTATTTGGGGTAAAAATGGGAGTTCATAACTCACTGGAAACTAATGTTTGAAATATGTCAAGAGCTCTGTAATGTTTTGAACAACCAATAAAAAAAAAGAATATTCAGTAAAAAATGGTTAGTATTGAACAAAAATGGCTGACAATGCAGAAATAAAAAAATAAGCAGAACAAAATAAAATGAAAAAAAACAGGGAGTAAAAAAAATAGTCAAGGAATGGAAAACTATCAACAACTTTCTTATGTAAATATATATATATATATATATACATATTGACATAAGTATACACACAAATACATAATAAAATATACTTAAATATAGCTATGAAACTCCATTTTTCTGACTAAATACATTGTGAAAATATTTACACATGAATAAATATCACCCTGCATTATTCATAAGAGTCCATGTTCTAGAGACATCACAACTAACACATCAATTGTCATCTATCAGGTGCTTTGAACATTTAATTTGTTGGCATGTTTTGTGACTATCAATGATGCTGTAATTTTTCATGCTTGCCTGAAATATTGTCATATTATTTCCTTAGAAATATGGAGAATATTTTTAAAAATTTAGTGTTTAATTATCTAATTATATTTGAGATAAAATACAAATAATATAGATAATTTTATTCCACTGGAAAATATAGATGACAAGGCCATGCTAAAGTTGAAGATTCAGACAGCAAGCTGCCTCAGGAATCAAAGTAGCCATTCCCAGAGGAGGAACATACAAAAGGAATATCTGACACCTGGTACCAGGAATAGGAGCTGGGGATTGATTGAATGTCACTATTTGCTTGCTTTCCTTTTTGTCTTCATACCCACAAATAAACCCATGGAAAGACACTCAACATTATTGCTGATTAGGGAAATAAAAAATATATAATCAAATTAAATATCTGCCACTTTTTAAGAGATCCTATTACAATGGTTAAAATTAAAAAGATATTATGTCAAGTGTTAATAAGGACAGGAGCAACTGGAACTCTCACAACTGGTTGACCAGAGTGTAACGAGCTGCTACTAATTTAGAGAACTGACTAGTTTCTTAGCAAAGTTAAACACACTCCCATCCTAGGACCCACCATCCATGCCTAGGAATTAGCCCAACAAATAAAAAACATATTTTCACACGAAGACTTGTACATGAGTGTTCATAGCAGGTTCTCATTATAAGTCTCAAGTGGAAACACCCAGATGTCCTTACATATTTACTTATAATACGTACATATAATGGAATACAACATACAACTCCACAATAAAAAGAACAAACAATTGATTTGTATATTGCCATAGTCCGGCTGCAGCAGAATAACGGGGGGGGGGGGGGGGGTGACGAATAACTTCTGTAGATTGATACAGCAGGAATGGAAGCCGTTTATTGTAGGACAACAGAGCTATTTATACATTTTGCACAGCTTATCATAATTAGCATAAACTAGATACATCAGTCAACCAATAAGGAATCTCCACACTTAATGGCTCGCTTTTATTACTTCTCAAACCATTCCCTCTGGCATTTTGCCAGGCACCAATCAGACTTGTTTACGAACTCTAACGTTCCCTTGGCAAAATACCAGGTGTTATTTTGACTTGTCTACAGACCTTAACAGTATATGATGGGAAAAAATTCAAAATCATTACTCTGAAAGAAATAGCTTATGACAAAAGAGGACATACTATAGGATTTCCCTTATACAAAACCCTATAAAATGTAAACTAATCTGGAGTGAGAGCAGGTCAGTGGTCATTTGGACTATCGGAGAGACAGATTGAAATGTGACATAGGAGTTTGGGAGAAGCGGAAATTTTTTGAATCTTGATCACGGTCATATTTTCATGGGCATATATATCTGTCAAAACCTACTGAGCTCCACACTTAAAATGGAAATACTTTGTTGTGTATAAATCATGCCTCAATAAAGCTTATACAGTAATGTAACTAGCAAAAAACCATATGCTGCTTACAAGAGCAATTTTTAAAATATATATGAAGTTTGAAAGTAAAGGCATAAAAAAACACTTAGCAAAAGAAAACAAATGTCACAAAATGGGGGCTTTAAGGAGGAAGCACTAGTAAGATAAAGAGAAATATTTCATAATAATGAAAGAACCAATAGTTCAGAAGGGCGTAATTGTAAGCCAATATATATATAATACTATACCTTCATAATATTTAGATCAGATAGAATTTAAAGGTAAAATAAAATACTCAAATTTGTGATTGTGTTTTAATATTTTTGACTTTTCATATTTTAAATTTATTTTTATTGGTGCATTATGATTATATAAAATAGTAGAATTTATTAGGCCAAATTCCTACATGTACCTAAATTGATCAATCTCCTTCCCCAGTACTTTCCTTTTCCCTCCCCTCTTCCTTCCCTGAGATTTACCTGCTCTACTGATATCCCTAATAATAATAATTATTACTTTAATTAATGCACTATCATTAAGTATATGTGAAATCTATTGTGGTATATTTGTTCATGGACTTAGCAAAATTTGTATTTGAAGATTTATATCACACTTTTCTCAGTAATTGATACACTAAGCAGACAAAAAAGTAAGTAAAGCTATAAAATATTAGAATAAAATAATTAAACTTGAGTGATTTGACATTGATAAGAATATGAACCCCAAACTGCATGATTGCCATTATTGTTATACAGAATAGTTTAAAAAATGGTCCATTTCCTGGACCACAAGACAAGTTTCCGTATATTTCAATAAAGAAAAGGTGATCTTATTAACACAGAAAGGGAAAAAAGTAGAGTACAGGAAAATGATAGAGGGGAAGGGAGGCAGAGAGGGAAAAGGGAAGAACTATGGGATGAAATCAACTGAATTGTGCTATGTGTATGTGTCCATCTGAATATATCACAATCAATCTCATTTATACACATAATTATAACACATCAATTTTAAAACATTGATAGAAGACCAGTAGGATAGGGGAAAAGGGTCAAGGGGAAGGAAGTTAGAAAGAAAAATAAAATACTGGGGAACAAAACAGAACAAATAATGTTATGTGCATATAAGAATATGTCCCCCACTATTTTAATAATTTAATAGTTTGGACAAAATGGAAAAATTCCCTCTAAATACTGTCAATTACAACGTACTGATAAAATCATAATAAAGTTTAAAAATCTGATCACAGTAAAAATAAGCTTGAAATATATATTATGAAAAATCATAAAAAATGTTCAATGTTTAGAATTAGATAATACATTTGTAAATAATCCATACATCAAAGAATTTTTTAAATGAAATATAGAAAATAATTGAAACAATTAAATTCTAATTAATTCTAATTAAATTACAAATAGATAATTGGAATAACAGAAATATAGCATTCTAATATTCTAATATGTGTGACAGATAAAATTCTAATATGCGTGACAGATAAAATTCCACTAAAGAACTTAAAATACATGTATTAGAGGAGCTAGAGATATAGCTCAGTCGGTAGAGTGCCTGCCTTGCATGCACAAAGCCCTAGGTTCAATCCCCAGCACCACAAAAACAAATAAGAACAGCAACAACAACAAAAAAACATGTATTAGAAAAGAAGGAAAGCTGAAAGCTGAAAATAAATTATTTGGGGACTTTAGTCCCCAAAATAAAACTAAAGTGTGAGTAAATTAAGATCAAATATATAGAAAGAAGGAAAATTATAAGAAAAAGAGTATGATTAAAAGATAACAAAGAAACAGTAGCAAAAATTAATAAAATGAAAAGTTGATTATTTGGAAATATTAACAAAATTTATAAATTATTGGAAAAGATTATTATAAATTGTTATAATATAAAAATATAAATTCTTTATAATTAATATAAAGAAATTATAAATTGTTGATATCAGGAATATAAAAATAAAACTCTAAATAATAATAAATGAAAACTCTAAATATACCAAGAAATTAACAATGGAGGATCCATGAAAGACATACAAACAGATTGTAAACAAAATGCTAAAATAGAATATTAATGAGGAAATTGGAAATTTGAGCATTAAGTTTTGAAAAATAATTAAGGAATTATTACCATAGTTTAGATGTGATAGCATAATGTAGTTAACTGAAAAATATACTTATCTTGTAGACATGCATACCAAATATTACTGTTTGAAATTATATAATGTCTGGGATTTGCTCCAACATCACAGGGGAATACAGGAAGGGTTAGATACATAGAATAGGCACAATTGGCCCCATGTTGGTGGCTATGTTGTTGGGTTAGGTAATGGGTACATGGGATCCACTAAAGTACATCATCTACATTTGTGATGTTCAAATTCTCCATCAGAAGAAAAATTTTAAGGTAATTTGAACAAGATATTTATAAATTTAATAATTCAGACAAAATGGAAAAATTCCCCCAAATACTGTCAATCAAAACTGACATAAGAAACAGAAAATAAATGTTCTGTTACTTTTACATAATAGGACCTATTTTTTAAAAGCCTAAACAAACAAATAACAAAATGTCTGATGCACAAAACTTCTCTTGTAAATTCCTCCAGGTATTTGTAATTAACTAATGTTAGATTTTTCTAATGAACAGTGAGTGAGAACAGTATTTAATTTTATGAAACTAGCATAATCATGACAGGAAAATCTGACAAAGACATTATAAGAAAGGCAAATAAATTATAGACCATTCTGCTTCACAAATAAAGATGCAAAATTTTAAAAGTAAACCATTATAAAATCAAACCCAGAAATAACATTAACATAAAAGGAAGGAAGGAAAGAAGTTAGGAAGGAAAGAAGAAATATAGAAAGACAAAAAGTTGGGTTCATTCCAAGAATGCAAGTTTTGCTTTATCACTGAAGTATTGCTCATCTCATTAAGAGAATAAAGGACTCATATTATAGATTATCCCCATATATCATAGATGATAAAATTTAACAAATATTCATGATCAGATCCTACAGTCTTCCATTCTACAAGCTGAGTTACCAAAGGAAGCTGACATAGAATCCTTATTTGACTCCTAGAAGAATAAACTAAAACAAATCAAGGGTACATACAAAATATTTACAAATATCATTGTACAAAACCCTATAATTGTAGAAGTTTTTCCTTGAAATCAGAAATGAGATAGGGGTGCTCATTAACACCAGTTATAATCAACACTGTATCGAGTATGAGTATTCTAGTCACTACCCTAAGGCAAGAAAACAAACATTACAAAAAAAAAGATACAAGAATTGAAAATATAGGAATAAAATTGTCATAGTTTTCATCTGCATTACTAGTACATAAAAACAACACAAAGTATATGCAGTTGTTCCATTAGAATTAATAAGTAAATTTCAGTAATGGCTTATAAGGTCAATATGCAAAAGGCAATTACATTTTATTTGAGCAATTAGTAATTTAAAATATTTTAGAATGACACTATTTATGACAACATCTCAAAATATAAAGGAAAAAATACAGCAAAGTATATATGCCCTTTGGACAAATTGTTACTAAATGTTAATTAAATCTTTTTAATAAAATAAAAATCTATGAAGGAATAAGATAGATGCATGAATTGGAATATTCAGTGTTGGAAGATGTCAGTTCTCTTAAATCAATCATTAGTTTCAATATAACCTTAATAATAATCCCAGTAGGATTTTTTCCAGAAATTGACAAGATGATTCTAAAAGTTATGTAGAAATACAAAGAACCAGAATAGACAAGAATCTTTTTTTAAAAAGAATAAAGTTGAGAGACTTCTTCTAAAACACATGCCTTTAATGAAAGATGATACAATCTAGATCAATTACACTTTATAATCTAAACATTCACCGTGCAATTTAAAAATTAATAGATACACACAAAAGAAGAAAATATGATGGATAATGAGGATAAATAATAGAAATGCTCTCTGAGATAACAAAGGTTTTGGAATTAGCACTCAAGGACTTTAAGAGAGCTATTATAAATGTGGTCAAAAACTTCAAAGCAATTAATGATGGGAATTCTCAGCCAAGAAATAGAAAATAGAAAAATAACCCAGTGAAAATTCTAGGACTAGAAATCACATCATCTGAAGTGAAAAATATTTACAGTATGGACACAAGAGAAGATTACATGTCAGAAGAAAAAGTAAGTGCTTTTTAAGACGGGCCAATAGAAATGATCCAATCTGAAAAACAGAGGGGGAAAAGAGAGTGAAGGGGGACAAAAAACAGAAATTTATCTGAACATATGTGTAATTGGACTACAAAAGGACAGGAGAGGGGCTCAGTGGTAGAGCACTCGCCTAACATATGCAAGGCCCTGGATTTGATCCTCAGCACCACATAATAGTAAATAAATAAAATAAAGGTGTAAAAATTTTTTAAAAAAAATAGGAGAGGAGAGAAGAAACAAATAATTTTGAAGAAATAATGACTGAAACTTGCTAAAAGATGACCAAAAATCAATTCACAGAACCAAGCAACCAAACAACATAGCAAATCCCCAAAATGAAAAAAAAAATGAACCCCCCTCCCCAAAAGCAGCCAGAAAGAAATATGTACAAGGGGAGTGAGCATACAAATGGCAGCCAACTTCTCACTGGAAACAATGGAGGGAGAATGCAATGGAATATGCAAAACAAACCTGTCCACTCAGCATGCTGTCTCTAAAAAGACTTCAAAAACCAGCTTGAGGAAAAGACTTTTGCAAGTGAATGAAAGTTGAAAGGCTGTGAGGACAGTAGACTAGCAACACAGGAGATATTAAAATAAGTGATTTGGGCTAAAAGGAGAATATGCCAAAGAGGAATCTTCATCTGCAGCAAAATATGAAGAGTACTGGAAATAATAAATATGTAGATGAATATAAATAAGGTTTTTTTCTTCTTTTAACTTACTTTAAAAACAGCTAATCATTTCAAGTAAACAAAATAACTTTATATTGTGGGTTTTAGAAGAGTATGTCAAAATAAATGAAAACGGCAGCACAAAGTTCAGCTAGTGGCAGATAAAACTGTAACTGCCATTAGTTGTTTATATTTTATCTGCTGTTATACAATTTTAACTCCAGGTAAGCTAATAATGCATATATTAATCCCTGGAGCAACCACTAAACACAGAGAGAAGGAATTACTGCTGTTTTTTTTTTTATATATATATAGCCTAGATGGGTTACAATTGATTAAAATGATCTGTAATAGATTTCAAGATGACCAGAAAAGTACAAAATTCCCAACACATAAAAATGTTTTAAGAGGTGAAAATGCTTATTATCCTGTTTTGATTATTACACATTAAATACATGTATCAAATTACCATAATGCACCCATTAAATTGTTCGAATATTTTTGTGCCTCAATACAAAATTTTTAAAATGATAAGATATACAAACAAAAAAAATTAAAGAATTAAAGCACCAATACAGTAAATCAAATGGAATACTATATTAATTTTCCAGGGCTGTCATTTTAAAAAAGGCATCATAAACCAGATGGCTGGAACAACAGAATTTTCTTGTCTCCTAGTTTTTAGAGTCAAAATCAAGGTGTCAGAAGGACTGTGCTCCCTCTGAAGGCAGCAGGACAGGATTTGCTCCTGAAGGTGTCCTGTTTCTCTCATTCCTTGACTTGTGACAGAGTAATCCTCATCTTCACTTGGATGGTGGTTTCCTTGTGGCCAATATCTCTTCTGCTTTGCGATTGGTAAGTTGAACAACTACAATTGTAAAAAATATGTTCCAGAAAGTGGACCAAGAGTGAACTGAGATTCAAAATATCAAGGACTCTGATCATTGCTTCTCATGGCACTGCTTTTTGCCTTGGATTCCGAGGGGATTCCTTTTAATGTGACTGTATCCACTCATGGCCACTAGATGGGTCTCTCCTCAAAAACACTGGCTTTGCTTCCTTTTCCTTCCAAAATGCAAAGTAAATTACATTAGTGTTTGACCGATTCTTTCCTTCCAAAATATGTGGGTTTTTTTTTTTCCATGAGTTTCTAAGAACACAATCAGTAATCATGAGTGTCTAATACTTGAAAAAATGACTATTTTATTTAAAATTGCTATTTCAAAGAAGAGGAACATTTGTTACAGTGGAAATTTTCCACTGGACCAGGCAATGGAATGGCTCCAGCCATGAGTTCCTGCCCTCCCTCCTTCCATCTGTCTCTGCCTCTGTCTCTCTCTCCCTGCCATAGTATGTAAATTTAATGTCTCAGAAGGGCCACATGTTAAAGGCTTGGAATTGGAAAGTTGTGGAAAATTTTAAGAAGCGAGGCCCTACTGGGAGGTTTTAGGTCACTGGGTTCATGTACTTGATTGGGACAGTGGGACCCCAGCCCTTTTCCTCTTTCTCTCTTTCACTTCCAGGACATCATGGACACTGAGAAGTGAGTAGTTCTGTCACAGGGTTGAAACCTTCCAGGAAACTGGGGTAGCACAAAGCTTCCTTCCCCTCCAAACCTGGATTCCTGGGATCAAGTCAGAAATGTTTTAGTCATGTTGCTCACAGTAACAGGCATGAGTTGATTAGAAGGGAAACAGGGATACTCTCAAGGGAAAGAATGGGTCCTCTCAGAGAAAGGAAGCACACAGCATGTCTCTCCTGCCTTCCAGTTTTATTGGGGTCCCAGAGAAGTTTCCAGAGAGTTCTGCCTAGATCCATCTCTTGACTTTTGACTGACATCAGACTTTCAAGTCCCAGTTGTCATGACCACTCAGGTCCCTGTGGTTCATGCTGACTGGTTCTAAATGGAACCTGTTCTTGCAGATTTGATGTTTAGAAATAACTATCTTTATCTCCCTGACTTCCAGGATCTGGTCTGTGTAAGGGTCACAAAAGTACCCACTTTAGGGGAATGTGTGTTCCTCTTATCAGCATTATTTTGGGACTGCATTGTTCCTGCAGATAGCAGGTAGTTTGCTGAGGAATGTAACATATCCTGTCCACTGAAGCTGGGCAATACTGCAGGTAAATTGCTTTTCAAAGGTGAAAGTATGTGGGGGTCAGCACAGTGAGGCCAGTTTATAGAATTATCCCCTCACCTCATGTTCCCACCACTCATATCTTTATGTCTAGTCTATCAGTTTGTCCCAACACACATCATGATATGATGCCTCACCAGACACCCAAAAGCAAGACTAGAACCTCCAAAACCGTGAATCAAAATTGTGAGCCAAAATAAAGCTTTCCTCTTTCGAAGTTTATTATTCCAGGTGTTTGTTATAATAATACAAAACTAATATACCTCCTCTTTCTTCCTCTTCCCCACCCTCCTTCCCTTTGTTTATTTTTTGTTTCCTCCCTTCTTTGGCTATGGTGTTCTGCCTCCAGAGTATCAACAGGAAGAGAACCCAGAGGCTAATAGTCTAGAACATCAGGGCACTGGTTGAGTTTCTAGTCTGGCAACTCTAGTGACTTCCTAGTGACACTCATTAGTGCCTGACCTCATGTTCTCTGACATTGTCTTGCCAGTGGAACAATTGTTCTTCCAGTCATGAAAAGAAGGGTCTACAAAATCAGGGATAAGTTACAATTTAAGCAAGGGGAAATATGGAAGTGAGCGCTTCAGTCACATCTTTATTGGTATCATCCGCTGGTTCTGTGTCTACAATAAGTTACCTAACAATCACTGTGTCCCAGATTCTTTGTTTGTTTGGGAAGGAGGGTGCTGAGAATTGAACCCAGGACCTCATATATGTTAGGCAAAAACTCTATCAAGTTTTCTATGGGTTTGAGCTACACCCACAGCCTGTCTCAGATTTTTTTTTTTTTTTGATGGAGAGTAATGGGGGATTGAACTCAGGGGCACTCAACTACTGAGCCACATACCCAGCCCTATTTACATTTTATTTAGAGACAGGGTCTCACTGACTTGCTTAGCACCTCGCTTTTGCTGAGGCTGGCTTTGAACTCGTGATCCTCCTGCTTCAGCCTCCCAAGTCATTGGGATTCTAGGCATATACCACTGTGCCCAGCTCGGTCTCAGATTCTTTATCTACAAAATAATAATTGTATCCACCTTTTTAAAAAAACTGTTAAATGAGTAAAGCATTTGGAACCATACCTAAAACATGGTATATGGTCAATGAATGTTAGCACTATAATACTAGGAATGTTTTCATTAACTTGAGCAAATAAAGAATTAAGAGTCTTAAAATAGGCAAGGATCAGATGAGATGATTTACAGTTGTTCTTCATTCTTAAAGCTTTGTCATAAAATCTTTAAGGAATGAGACCTAGAGTCATTTTCACAGATAAAAAGTTCTGCCTACCAGGACAAAGTGCAGACTGGCAGCATCTACTTTGGCATTTTGGGTAACTCATTATAAGCTTCCTTGGGCTGGGGTTGGGGAAAAAAAAACCAGGAAAGACACACACTTAATACGTACAAAATTCTTGGAGATAGTATATGAACTCAGGATTGCTATTTAGGGAGAGGTATGTTTAGAGTTATAGGTTTTATCTTACAAAATTAAAACAGAGACTTCCCTAAATTAAACTTCCCTGCAGGGGCAGGGAGGAAAAGGGTCTTTGCCTTAGAGGATTTTCAGAAGACGTCAACGCAAACATCTACCTTGCTTCATTTTGTTTCAGAATGTCACCATCTAAAGTAAAAGGATACTGCTGTCCTGCTTTCAGAGGTAATTATCTGAAAATGTGACGGATTTATTTATTTTTTCCATCCTGGAATAACATCTTACCTGTGAGAAGATGTAGCTGACCTTTCTAGAAAGGAGAGTTATAGCAAATGAAGAAATTGTGAACTTGCACCAGAATTTGCCTCACAATTCATTTCCAGAACAGGAAGAAAGATGAACTTAAAATATATGTGGTCATAAACTGTGGATGCACAAAAGGTTTCTTAAATAACACTCCTATCGTCATAAGAGATGTCTTGTGAGATGTGGAAGTATCAGACCAGAAAGAGGAACAGCATGGGTTATTTTCATCACATAAGGAACCATGTTCAGAAGTCATACCTAATATAGACAGCCACACTATATTATTTGTGAAAATCACTTACATTGCTTAAGGCTTTCTTGTCAGGTTTCCAGAAATCAGATTTGAGTTTGCATAAAGCATCCTATTTTGTTCCTGAACCCTGAGGACTTCATTTAACTGTCTTTGCAAATCTGCAACAACTTCTTTTAAGTCGAGCTGAGTGCTCAGTCCCTGATGTACACAACGTGTCTGAAAACAGTGACACTATGAGTCACCTCCTTTTTTAAAAAAGCATTTCTTCTTTTGACTTTTGTGAGGCCACATTCTTCTAGTTTTCTGACTATTTCTCTGGATACTGGGTTTCCTGTATGACTTCTTATTTTCAATGGACTTGTAGAATTTGTGAGGACAAAAGATTCTATGATCTACTCTTTTGGTGGGGAGTAGGGGGGCAAGGGGTAACTGGGGATTGAACTCAGGGTCACTCAACTACTGAGCCACATCCCCAGCCCTATTTTCTCTTTTCTTTAGAGACAAGGTCTTAATGAGTTTCTTAGCACCTCGCTTTTGCTGAAGTTGGTTTTGAACTCAGGATCCTCCTGCCTCAGCCTCCCAAGCTGCTGGATTACAGGCATGCGCCACCATGCCCAGCTTGTGATCTACTCTTAAAATACATAATAATAGTCAAGTGTTGCCCCTATCATCAGAGGCAACTGCAATTCTGGTATTTCTCTAACTAGAATGATTGGTTTTGTCTATCATAGAACTTCACAGAAATAAAAACAAACAGTATATACTTTCTGATTGCACAGTGATAGCCCACCAATCATAAATGATCCATTCCTATTGTCTTATCACACAGAGCACAAATACTGAAGAAGAACAAAGTGGGACTCATACTTCCTGGTTCCAGGAGTTACTATGAAGCTATAACAATTACAACAATGTAGTTGTTGAAATTGAAACAATAGACAAGGGAACAGATAGAGATTCCAGTACTAGCCCCAAATGTAGTTAATAGATGTTTTTATTTTGGTAAAATATGTGTAACAAACATTTCCATTTTAACCACTTTAAGCATACAGTTCAGTGTCATCAGGTACATTCACAATGCTGTACAAATATCGCCACTATTTCCAGAAGTCTCCATCATCTCAGAACTCTGTACCTATTAGACAATAATTCTCCATTAACGGTTAAACACTATTCTGTCTCTATGAATTTTCTCATTCTCAGTAGCTAATACAAATGGAATTATGTAATATGTGTCTGATGTATTTCATTTAGCATAATGTTTTCAAGATTCATCTATAATGTAACATATATCAGAATTTCATTCTTTTTAAGTGCTAAATAACATTTCAATCTATATATGCACCACAGTGTTTACCATTCATCAGTCGGTGGATATTGGGGTGTTTCTACCTTTGACTATCATAAGTGATGCTGCTACAACATGGGTGTATATCTATTTGAATCTTGTTTTTAACTCTTCAGTATATATACCTAGGAGTAAAATTACTAGGTAATATGTTAATTATATGGTTAACTTTTTGAGGAATTGCCAAACCACTTTCCTCAGTGGTTGCACCATTTTACAGTTCCACTAGCAAGGTACAAAGGCACCAATTTCTCAACATCCTTGTCAACGCTTTTTGTTTTACTAAAAAATATATATATATATATATATATATATATATATATATATATATTAATTGGTGTAAAGTGGTATCACTTTGTTTTAGATTTGCATTTCCTTGATGATTAGTGGTGCTGGGTATCTTATCACATGCTTAAGGCCATTTGTATATCTTTTTTGGAAAAATAAGTCTATCCAAGTCCTTTGTTCATTTTTTAATTGAACAGTTTTTGTTGTTGAGTTGTTGGAGTTCTGAATATATTCTGCATGAAAGTCTCTTGTTAGATGTATTATTTGCAAAAAATTTCCCCATTCTTTAGGTTGTCTTTAATAGCATCCTCGGGCACACAAAAGTGTTTAATTTTGAAGAAGTCATATGTGTTTATTTTTCCCTTTGTTGACCACTTTTGTTGTTATATTTCAGAAATCATTGCCAAATCTAATGTTGTGAAGTTCTTCCCCTGTTTTAGTCTAAGAATTTTATAATTTCAGCTCTTACATTTAGACCTTTGGCCCATTTTGAGTTAATTTTTATATATAACATAAGACAAAAAATACCACTTCATTGTTTTGTATGTGAATATCTACTTTTCTCAGTACCAATTATGAAGACAGTCAACCAATTTTTGACAAAAATCCAAAGGACATTCAAAGCAGAAAGAATAGTCTTTTCAAGCTGGGTGGAGTGGTGTATACCTGTAATCCCAGCAGCTCTGGAGGCTGAGGCAGAAGGATCTTGAGTTTAAAGCCAGCCTCAGCGACGCAAGGTACTAAGCAACTCAGTGAGACTCTGTCTCTAAATAAAATACAAATAAGACTGGAGATGTGGCTCAGTGGTTCAGTGCTCCTGAGTTCAATGCTTGGTACCCAAAATAATAATAATAGTCTTTTCAAAATATGACCATAGAACAACTGGTCATCCATATGCCATGGACAAATGGTGGTCATTTTCCCAAAAAGTATGGTCTTTTTGAAATCAATATTCATATGCAAAATATGAACCTGGGCACAGAAATCACACAAAAATAAAATGGACCATAGACTATACGTAAATGGAAATCTACGAAAACCTCTAGAAAAAGTTTAGTAGAAGATCTATATGACTTTGGGTTCAGTAATGAGTTTTAGAATACCACCAATGACCCATGAAATAAATAAATTAATAAGTTTGACTTTTTAAAATCAAGAAAATAATTCTGTATATAGTAACATCCCAAAGAATAAACTGCATAGGAATAAATTTAACCAAGGAGATGGAAGACTCATACACCCAAAACTACAAAACATTGCTGAAGAAAGATAATAGAGACCTGAACAAATGGAAAAGCATCATATGCCCATGGATTGAAAGACTTAATATGTTAAGAATACAATCTAGTAAGTGATCAAGTTAATGTAATACCTCTAACAATTCCAATGGCCTTTTTTTGAGGAAATAGAAAAACCAATCCTCAAATTTATATGAGGTGTAATGGACAAAACAATACTGAAAAAATCAAAACAAAGTTGAAAGACTATAATTTCTCAATTTCAAGACTTACTACAAAGTTACAGTAATTAAAACTGCAGTACTATCATAAAGATAGACATATCCAACCATGGAATAGAAATGAGAGTCAAGAAATAAAGCCAATATCTGTGGAAAACTGATTTTCAACAAGGGTGAAATTATTATTATTTCACTTATTGGGGAAAGAATAGGCTCATCTGCAAATGTTGCTGGGACAACTGAACATCACCCACATGTTAAAGAATGAAGCTAGACTTCTACCTTACTCAATATACAAAAATTAAGAATGGACTACTGCCATTGATACAAGTACTAACTATAAAACTTTTAGAAGAAGACATGGGGATGGATCTTCATGACCTTGAAAATAGCAAGAGATGCTTATATTTGACACCAGAAGCATGAATAACCAAAGAAAACAATGGTAAGTTAGATTTTATAAAAACTGAATACTTCTGCACATGAAAGGATATCATAAAGAGGGCTGAGGATGTGGCTCAAGCGGTAGCACGTTTGCCTGGCATGTGTGCGGCCCAGGTTCCATCCTCAGCACCACATACAAAGATGTTGTGTCCGCTGAAAGCTAAAAAATAAATATTAAAAAATTCTCTCTCTCTCAAAAAAAGAAAGGATACCATAAAGAAAGTGAAAACACAACCTGTAAAATGGGAGAAAATATTTGCAAATAATATATTTGACATTGGCTTCATAACCAGAATATATACAGAAGTCTATAAGTCAACAACAAAAAGATAATCCAATTTAAAAATGGGCAAAACTTACAGAATGGAAGAAAAATTTTGAAACTCATACATCTGACAAGGGGTTAATATATAGAATACATAATGAACTCGAGCAACTCGATAGCAAACAAGAACATCAACAAAAACAAAAGTTTAAAATGGACTGAAGATCTAAATAAATATTTCTGAAAGAAGACATAGGAATGTCCAACAGTTATGTGAAAAATGCTCAATATTATTGGTCGTTAGGGAAATACAAATCAAAACCACAATAAGTTACTACCTCACCCCAATGAGTATGGCTGTGATCAAAAAGACAAAACAGAAGTGTTGTCAAGGATGTGGGGAAAGAGAACTTGTTACAGTAAAAATGAGTATGGGAATGTAAATGAGTACAGCAATTATGGAGAACAGTATGGAGATTTCTCACATAACTGAAATTAGAACTATCATGATCAATCCCATTGCTGGATATATACCCAAAGGAAGTAAAATTAACATTTTGTAAATAAGCCCCTCCTGGAGGAGTTTATTGTAGCACTAGACACAGTAGCCAGGATGTGGATTCAACTTAAATGTCCATCAACAAAAGAACAGATAAAGAAAATATGTCACACACACACACACACACACACACACACAATGGAATACTATTCAGCCATCAAAGAGCATGAGATCCCGTCATTTCTGACAACGTGGATGAATCTGGAGGATATTAACTGAAAAAGTAATGCACAGTAATACAAGCACTGCATGATCTCCCTCAAGGGTGGAATCAAAAAATTTTAATGTCATGAAAGGTGAAAGCAAACAGTGGTTACCAAAAAAAGAGAAGAAAAGGGGGAAAGGGGAGGACAGGTCGATCAGCTAGTTACAATGTAGTTGTTTGACAGGAGAAATAAACTCTGGTGTTCTACAGCACAGCAGGGTGAATATAATTAACAACAATGTTTTATATATCCCAAAATAGTTAGAAGAGAGGAATTTGTACTAACCATAAAGAAACAATAAAAGTTTAAGATGATGAATATGCTAATTACCCTGTGTTGATCACTACACAATGTATACATTAATCAAAACATCACATTCTGCCTTATAAATGTGTCAAGGGAAAAAATTAATATGTTAAAAAAAGAAAAAAATGGGAAAAGAAGATATGCAAATGGCCAACAAGCACATTCTTAAAGTAGTTCAACCTCATTGGTCAACAGGGAAATGCAAGTAAAAATTACAGGATACCACTTTGCATGGGTGATGATTGCTATAATTAAAAAAAAACTGAAAACAACAAGTGTTGGCAAGGAAATGGAGAAATAGAAGTCTCCACACATTCTTTATAGGAATGTAAAATGGTGCAGTCTCTATGGAAAATAATTTGACAATTTCTAAGAAATTTAAACATAAAATGATCATATTTCTCAGAAATTTTACTCTTAGGTATATACCTAAAAAAATGAAAACATAAGTCCACACAGAAACTCTTTCATGGACATTTATAACATTATGCATAATAGCTAAAAGGTGGAAGCAATCTAAAAAACACTCATTGAATAAACAGATAAGCAAATATATGTATCAGACACAAAAAGGAATGAAATACTAATATACACAGCTTAGATGAATCTCAGAAATATGTGAAGAGGCTGTACATAAAATGTCACATATTGTATAGTGCATTACAGTGATACATAATAGTAGGGTTCATTTTTACATAATCTTACATCCATGGAATATAATTTGCTCTATTTAAGTCCCCAGTATTTCCTCTTTTCTTTTAATCCTCTCTTCCCCTGTTTCCCTCTCTCTACTGATCTTCTATTTATTTATTTATTGTTTTGGTTTTAATTGGTGCTTTATACATAAACATAAAATGGAATTCACTGTGGAATATTCATATAAGTATATAGTCTAATTTTATTAATTTCATTCCATAGTTTCTCCCTTTTTCTACCCCTCCTCCTTCCCCTCAATCCCCTTCCTCTACTTCACTGATCTTCCTTCCATTTTCCTGGGGTCTACACACACACACACACACACACACACTCACATGCACGCACCCACCCCACACTCCTTGTTTTGCTCTAACTTCTTCATATGAGGTAAAACATTTGACCTTTGACTTTCTCAGTATGGCTTATTTTGCTTAGCATGATTTCTCCAGTTCCATCCATTTACCAGAAAAATACCACAATTTCATTTTTTTAAATGGCTAAGTAAAACTCCATTGTGTGTATGATTTCTTTTATAAGCAATATTTAACATAGGCAAAGAAAGGCCAGTAGCAGACAGCATCACTATTGAATTTCACGAGACATTTGATGATAAATTACCACTCAAGCTTTATAAAGAAAACAGAAATGGGAAGGAGAGGGAGAGAGGGAAGGGAGGAGAAAAAGAAGGGGGAAGGAGGAAGAAGAAGGAAGAAAAGGAGGAAGATCAACAACAGGGAACATTACCCAACTCTTCCTCAGAAGCCAATATTACCCTAATGCCAAAAGCAGGTGGAGATGGTAAGAAGAGAATCTATTATCAATATGGAGGCAAATAACCTGACAAAACACTAGCACAGCTAAATCCAGCAATATATAGAAAAGAGTATAACATATATACACACAATGGAATATTATCCAACATAAAAAGTAATTAATCACTGATACATGCTACAGTATGGATGAACTTAGAAAGCGTTATACTAAGTAAAAGAAGTCAAAGACCAAAGGTCATATTTTACAATTTCATTTATATGAAATATGCAGAATAGGTAAATAATAGAAATAGAGGGTGGGTTGGTAGTTGCTACCAGGTAGCAGGAGGCACTAGTAAGCATTTCATAGGTATGGGGTCTTATTTTGGGTTAATGAAAATGTTATGGAACTAGATGGAACTTGCAACAGCACAACATTGTGAATGCACTAAATGATACTGAATGGTTAATTGATGCCATTTAAGCTTTGCTAATATTTTTAAAGGGATATATACTATAACCATTTAATGACACTAAGACAATTTAAAAGAAAAAAAAAGACATTTTTTAAACCAATGGTACTGAGTCAAATGGATATCTGCCTCCTAGTTCAGATCATATGCAAAAATCAACTTAAAATGGATCATAGACCTAAATATAAGGACCAAAACTATAAAACCTTAGAAGAAAATATAAGGGCAAATCATAATTTTTGATTAGGCAAATTTTTTTTTTAGATATGACATGAAAAGCTCAAGGAACAAAAGAAAAAACAGAAGAAATGTCTCATCAGAATTTTAGTTTGTGCCTTAAAAAGTACCACCGAGGAAACAGAAAGTCAAACTTACAGAATGGGTGAAAATATTTTGCAAATCATATATGTGATACGGAACTTCTATGCAGAGTATATATAAAAAGTCTCACAACTCAACAATAGAAATATCAACAATAGAAAGATAAACAACAAAATTTTAAATTGGCAACAGATTGGATTAGGCCTTTCTGCAAAGAAGATCAGCCTATGGTCAATGAGCTCATGAAAAGATACTTGACACATTAATCATCAGGGAGATACCCATCAAAACAACAATGAGATACCACTTCATACCCAAGAGAAGGGCTATGATTTTTAAAAAAGGAAAAGGAAAGAGAAAAATGATGAAGGAGGAGAGGGGTAAAAAGAATAGGAGAAGAAGGGAGGGGGGATGTGTAGGAGTCGAGGAAAAAGAGGAAGGAAAGGAGAAGGAGGAAAATAACAATTGCTGGCAAGAATGTGGAGAAATCAGAGCCCTCCATACATTATTGGTAGAAAATGAAAAGTGGTGAAGCCATTGACCCAGCAATTCTTCTCCTAGGCATATCCCTCCAAAAACTGAAACCAAGTACCCACGTGAAAACCTGCAAATAATTGTTCACAGCAGCAACAGTATTCACAATAGCCCCAAAGTATAAGCCCAAATATCCATCAACTAATGTATTGATACATAAAATGTGATATGTCCATAAGTGGGATGTTAATCATAAAAAGAAATGAAATGCTGACACAGGCTAGCTACAACATGTATAAAACCTTAAAGACATTATTCGGAATGAAAGAAGACAGACAGAAAAGAGTACATATTGCAAGATCATATTTGTATGAAATGTCCAAAACAGGAAAATGTATAGACATAGAAAGCAGATTAGTAACTGCCATGGGCTAGAACTAAGGAGGAGTGGGAGTGACTTCTTTTGAGAATAAAAATGTTCTGGAATTGAATGGTGATAGTTGCACAACCTTGTGACAACAAGAAAAATCTACTGAACCATATGCTTTATAAGGGTGAAATTTATGGTATATGAATTATAAGTAAATAAATATAAATAAATAAAGTTCCTATTTTTAAAAAATGGACTGAAGATATGAAGAGGGGCTGGGGCTGTAGCTCAGTGGTAGCATGCTTGCCTAGCATGTGTGAGACACTGGGTTCAATTCTCAGTACCACATAAAAATAAATAAATAAAATAAAGGTGTTGTGTCCACCTACAACTTAAAAAAAATGAAGAAAGACCTCAGCAGAGAAGACAAGCAGATGGCAAATAAGCATATGGAAAAAGTACTTAACATCATTCTCTTAAGGAAAGGTAAATTAAAACAACCGTGAGATTTAACTGCATGTCTACTAGAATGCCTGCAATCCTAAAATTTAAGGATACAGAGTAACAGGAACTCTCATTCATTGATACTGGAAATGCAAAATAGTACAGCCACTTAAGACAGCTTGGCAGTTTCTCACAAAGCTAAATATAATTATAGGATATGATCCAACAGTATCATGTTACCCAACCGATATGAAAAACTATGAACATGCAAAAACAAAAACATGAATGTTCATAGCAGTTTTATTCATAATTTCTTGAATTTGAAAGCAACCAAACTGTCTTTCAGTATGAAAATGCTACAAACTAGTATATTCACAGAGTAGAATATTGTTCTGTAATAAAAAGAAATACACTATCAAGCCACACAAACAAAGATGATTTTTAACTGTATATGTATAGATTTTTAAAAATTCAATCCAAACAAGCTACATACTTTTGTTTCATGGATGACATTCTAGAAAAGGCAGGATTAGAAACAGTGGTTTGTCAAAGCTTCAGGGAGAGCGGAAGCAGAAGAAGGAGTGCATAAACATTGTACTCTAGATGTAATGTAGATAATAAATATGAATTTATTTTAGCAGAAAGTGAATATAAATTTAAAATAGAAAATAAAAATAAATATTAGAGGAAAAGTTAAATGGATGGTCATTGGTGGGAATAGACTTCTCACTGTGAGAGTCAGGTTATAGTTAATTAAGGTTATGATAAAATCTAGAATAATTTGAGAAAGAAGGCCAATACAAACCCATGTTTAGTTTAATATAGTTACTACAGGTGGTTAGAAAAATTTATTGATACATGTATATCGTGGCTTAGTATGTGCATATGCACTTCTTTGAGTCAGCTGAGAGGGTCTTGCAGCAAGAATAACCCAATAATAATGAGCACACTTAGCTCCCAGTTTTTATTTCTAATATTATTCTCCCATAAAATGTTCAAGAACTCCTGATTCTAAACAATGGGATAAAAGATACAAGAAGAGCCCCCCCAGAAAAGAAAAACATAATGATGAGAATGTTATCTGAAATAACTCCCCCAGTGGACAAAGCTCCAACAATTTAGACAACAAAATATATGTTGCAGTATTGGGTTATAATTCTAAGAAGAAACTGAGTATCCATGAATACATATTAATATAAATGAATGACTGGGTGAAATAAATGGGAGGAAATAGGTGATTTTCTCATGCAAAAGAATTCTAAATAATTTAGATAGATTTTCACTCTCAAGAAGGTGGAGGATAACTCTCTTACCTGTCTCAACCTGCATGACAGTTTATTCCCGGGAGATAACCAGAGGAGTTGATGAAGGGATGGAGAAAAGACAACCTGACACACAGAGAAAAGGCCGGGCTTTGGTGGTTCAGCCAACCTCTGGTGGAGGAAGACCGACCATGAGCAAGCTCAGCATGTTTATTAGATAAGTTTTATAATTAAAAGAGTTATTGTGGGTAAGTTCTTTCAAAACAAGCAGAGCCAACGTTGTGAGTATGAGCATCCCGATTATGATTATCAGCTTGCACCCACAACTTTCTACCTCCCAGCAGACAGAACTCAGGGTTAAAAACTGAATAGCTCTGTGACTGCTACAGAACCACCTATTGAACAGGGCGTCACAATAGCAACTGGGCTAACCTTCACACTGAGAGTTCTCCAGAGAGGTGTCACCTCTGTCACAGGACAGTTCAACCCATAGTTCAGTTGCTGCTCCCCGACATCTCATCTTTATGTGTGGGCTATAACACAGTGATGTCTTAATCAATGGTGAGCAAGGATAAAGAGCATCTTTATTGTGGGAAAAATCTGACTCATTCTATCTCAGGCAAGTGGTCAAAGTTAGCATCATCAGGGCTAAGTCATGTTGGACTGAATAGCACTTTACCTCCATAGCCTTCCTCCCAAACTTATAACCTGTTTAATCATGAGAATAACATCAGACAAACTCAGTTGGAAGTGCAATGTACAAAATATCCAGCCATTAAGTGTCCAAATTGTTAAGGTCTCAAAAACAAAGAAAGTCTGGGGAAAAAATGTCACACCATAGTCAAAGGAAATATGATGATTGAACATAATATCAGATCCTGGATGGGCTCTTGGAACAGAAAAGGGATATTAGGTAAAAACTATGAAAACCTGAATAAGAAAGGAACTTCAGACAATAGTGTATCAATATAGGTTCATTAACTGTGACAAAAGTATCTGAAATGTCAGCTTTAATAATGGGAAACCACGTGGAGCACATGAAAATTGTGTACCACCTTTATAAGTTTTCTGCAAATCTGAAACATTTCTAAAATTTAAAGCTTATTTTTAAAAAGAAAGAATATGGGGCATAGATCATACCCTTTAGCATTATTGCCAGGCTGACTGATTTTCCACACAATTGATTTGATTGAAATGTGAAATGGTGGGGAAACGCCATTGATAATATCATGGCTCCCCTGGAATTTGTAAAGGGTGACTTTATAATACGAGCTAACTCTTCACAGCCTTTGAAATACAATCTTTATAAAGAGGTGGAGATGAGCATAATGTGTATTGAGATGGCAAGGGGAAGAGTTAACATCAACTTAAACTAGAGAAATCCTCAGACAATTTGTGATGGATCATAACGTCGTTTTCAAGGAAGAACAAATTTGGTAAAAATGGGGTCATATGTGATGCTCCTTCTCTCTCTCTAATAGCAATTTCCATTCATTTATGCATTTGGAGCTTTGCAATGTAGTGTAGTCTGTAGGAACATATACCAGAAGTGTCTTTGTTCTGCTAGATCAAAGATAAGATGTTTTATGTATCAACACATACCTAGTGATGTGTTGTTTGCATCTCTGTGAATTTCATTCATTTCAGAGGTTATTTGACAGTGTTTAATCATCAAGCTAAATTCAGATGGCAATTTCTTTCCCCTACATTTCTCTTTTAGAAATAACTTAAATTCTTTCTCCCCTCATTTAAATGCTAATAACTTCGGCACTGTTGAAAATGGTGTGATAGCTAATTTAATTATTTTCATCATCATGATAAATAATTATTCAAAGGTTGTTCATTACACAAGGCATCACATTAGCCACGTCTAGTTTCTTCCCTCCTCTTTGCCCATGCAAACACAATGAGCTGATATCATGTCTATAGAATAGTCCTCAGCATAGTTTTTCTGTTTTTCAGTTAATCCTGATTCAGAATTAAGGTAATACTGTTAAGGTCAGGTTGACAAAGAAATAGTGATGATTTAGACATGTTCTTATTATATGGATGAGCATAATTTTGAATTATAGAAAGTGATTTGATTTCAAATCATCCTGCATTTCAGTTCTCATTGGATCTATGCTTCATGAATATTAGCATTATATTTTTTTAAAGAGAGAGAGAAAATTTTTTTAATATTTATTTTTTAGTTTTTGGTGGACACAACTTCTTTATTTTATTTTATGTGGTGCTGAGGATTGAACCCAGCGCCCCACGCATGTCAGGTGAGCGAGTTACCGCTTGAGCCACATCTCCAGCCCAAGCATTACATTTTTAAAAAAGATATTATGGTACTATAACCCTATTTCAGAACTATGAGTAAGCTATTTTCACCTAAATTTGATTTTAACTGTCTGAATATACAAATGCTACTTAGGTTTTTGTAAGACATATTTCTCTATCAGAAATTTGGTGACTTTCACATTAACATTTAAGCAAATATAATTCTTTTTTAATGGAGAGTTTTTAATGGCTAAAGACTTTAAGTCAGATCTTCAAAATGAAAGTGTAATTGAGGAAATTATACTTGAATTTTAATGTAAAATTGCAATCCTAATTTTGCTAAAAATCATGGATAAATATGATGCATTCTAATGAATAGTGAGTAGCAGAGTCACCAATGATATGTGACTTAAGAAAAGCTACCTAAATTATTAGACTTTTGGTTACATACTTATATCCAAAGAGAATATTAATGTCAAGCATATTCTTCTACAGTAATTCCTAAAAGTGACTTGGGAACTTTTAGGCCCCAGAGATATTTATGAAAATTAGTTTGTCACAAGCACTAGGGAATTACCCTGAAGAAGTTAAAGTAGAATTGTCTGGCTCATTATTATCAGTGACTGGGGACCAGGGAAACTAATTTGCTTCCTGACACATTGTTTGATTTAGGGACTGAATGACTCACACCAAATTGAAGACCTCAAGGTAATGCTGCATGTTTAATTCCAAAGATAAACTAGGCTCTTGGTTCAAAGATAGTCTATAGAAGTGGCTGACAAATCAAGAAGACTATTAGTGAAGTTTAAATTATAAAGTCTGGGTAGAGAATTGTGATTAACTATGGACCAGTCCCAATTAATCACTAAGTAAGCTACTTTCTCCCCTGAATTTTCTTCACTCTTTCTGACTGTAGTCATCTAATAAAGTGGTAGAAAGGATTTGCAAAGAAACCTAAACAGCATCTCAGGTTTGTGAAGCTTGCCAGAACCTAAGGAATTTAGGCAATATTTTAGTTGATTTTAGTTGCTATCACTGAATTCCACAGACTGGGTAATTTATGAAGAATAAAGGCCTATTTGGCTCATGATTCTGCAAGCTAGGAAGTCTGAGAGCAAAGTGCCAACATCTGCTTGGCATCTAGTACATCATCACATGGAAGAGAAAGCAAGTCAAAGAGATCTCATTTTTATAGCAAAGCCACTCTTGTGATAACACACTACTCGATTAATCCAGTCATCCATAAATGCATTAATATGTTCATAGAGGCATAGCCCTCATGACCAAATCACTTTCCAAAGGCTCCCCCTTCAAATACCATTAATGTATAAATGTGGAGATGGAATTTCCAACACATGAGTTTGAGAAACACAGTCAAACTGTAACAGGAAGCATTCAACTTAAAAACTCCCCACACATCCAGAGAGAGGGTGCTTCTGTTGCTCCTCACCCTGTCCCACCTTAACTACCTGCTGCCAAACTTGTAAAGGTAATCGGAAACTTCATAGATTTCAGGAGCATTAAACAAAAACAGGCAGAAATACTTTAGGCAAAACAGATCTCTAAAACTTCCCTTCCTCATTTTACTTTGAAAAACTCTGATCTTCCATTAATTTGAAAATACACCGAGGAAAGATATTCATTCCCTAGTTAAAAAAAAAATAAAAACTATTCCTGGGGTGTTGGAGGGCTATTACTGTGAAAGTAATTATCTGAATCAATTTTCATGGCTCCTAGTGCCTAGTGGAGACCAAAATGTGCCAAGGGAATGAGCAATTTAATAAGAAGGAGTATGGAAATTAATGAATTGGATTCTGGGTACTTTTGAAAGAAAGGACTTGAGAGGGAACAGTTAGGACTCAAGACACCATGGAGAAGTGTTTAGAAAAGAAGGCAGGAAAAACTGACAAAATACCAAGTATTTTAATTTAGGCTTGTCCTATACGAAAATCACCTACCCCCAAACACCTCTCCCCTCTCCCTCTCTTTTTTCTCTTCTTCTCTATTTTCACTCCAGCATTGGTTCTTTGATCAACTGAACCACCAAGGACCATTTGGTGGGGAACCATGTTTGAGTTACAAGTAACCAAATTGTATGTGAACTTAGACCTGCATTTCTTGAGTAAAGTGAGGATGGGATCACGTGCACATGTCCCACCCAAGAAACTTCTTTACAAATGATTTTGTTTCTCCTGCTTTTGTATTTATTTTCCCCTCTGTGACTAATGGTACCAAAGCGGGTCAGCTGTTCTGCATGACTGCCACTTTGGGAGCTGGCATTTTGTGATGAGAGACAACCAGATGACTCATATAACAAGAGGCAATCTCTGTCATTCATGGAACCTATTTCTGGGGAAGGGAAAAGAAGAAGCCAGAGTTATGAGATTTATTTTTCAGGTTTCAGAGGCGAATGCTATGGGAAATATTATCAAACCAATGGGGAGATTACCTTTTTCTCCACCCTAGAACTGAAGGTTTCTACAACTGAGAACAGTTCACAAATGGTCTATTCTTGGTGACTTTTCATATCAGTTGTCAATCTGGGAATATTAGAGATCTTGATATTTAATTTTTTTTCTCGATCTGCACCAAGCCTTAATTTAAATTTTCTTATTTAGAGTTAACTAATTAGATAAAATCAAAGTTCATAGCAATAAAAGCAATCCATTAAAATTTTGATAGAATTTCTTAAAAGAAAAAGACAAATGTTATAGGGTAGTCAGGTTCGCTAGAAGGAACACTCTAGAGTCTGTCTCCTAAAACAAGATGGGCAGTTGAACAATACAAGATTTGCAATCCTGTTAGTAAATAACACTTGTTGACTAGAAAACTTTTAAATCTAATTCCTCAACTTGTTAATTTAAGGTGAACTTGGTACATGTAAGAGAGCAACTGGATATATGAATCAATAGGAGCAGACTATCTTCAAAGCTACCAAAGGATACTTTAGATAAAAAATAATACTTAATAGAATACTTGTTGAATACATCTAAGTAGAGGAAGTTTGTATTGATAGTATGAGAAAATGTAACTCCCAACAGTTGCCAATTCACTTATCAATAAATATTTTTGAGCTCATATTTATGCAAAATGCCAGTGTTAGCAGTCATCAGAATAATTATAAATATGGTATGTATGTGTGTATATGCATGTGTGTGTATATATATATATACACACACATACACACTGTGTTGCTCAGTTCTGGTAAGAAAAGCAGATGGTGGCATGTCATGGTGGGGACATGCATAGGAGCAAACACATCTCAAACCAGGAAGAACAGAGAGAGAGAAAGAGAGACAGAGACTGAGATGGGTTGGGGTCCACCATCACCTAAAAGCACTACTCTTGGACCGTACCTTCATTCATGAACTTTTAGGTGATACTCAAACCAATATCCAAACCATAGCAGTTTGGAAGTATTAAGAGCAGGAAGAAAAAATATTTTAGAGAACTTTCTATAAAAGAAAACAGAGAACACTGGTTTAAAAGGGAGGTAAGAAGACGGAAGCCTTTGTTTAGTTTCTCATCAGGAGCATCACCATTGAGAAGGTGAGAGGAGAGGAGATTCACTGTTCAAGTGTAGGAACTGACCTCAGAGAAAACTGGAGGCATTTTATCCTTTGTCATAGGAGCGAAAGCAGAATTATGGGCTGGGATGTAACCGACTAGTAGATTTACAAGTAGGAAGAAGTGTAAGTTCTTTTCCCATCACTTCCATCATCTCAGGAAAACAATAAGCAAGCGGGAATCAGCTAAGAGTGATGATGGGGGAGGAGGAGTTTTAGAAGAGAAAAGAGACAGGGTCAGTGGACCATTTAGAAAACCACCCGGAGTCTGTGTTCATAGATTCACAATCACTCAGACAGGATGATTTGGTTTTTCTCCGACCATTTTTAGCTCTTTGGAATGGGCTAAGCAGAGAAGTGGGTTGAATTCACATAAAGGTTTTGCCAAGAATGTATGGTCAAGGGAGCAAGGGGCCAGAAATTTTATAATACATGCAAAGGAGTTAAAATCATGGGCCACGGAATCTAATCTGAGCAAGAAGAGAAACAAGTATTGAAGGGAGATTCTAAAAACAGTAGCATGATAAGGCAAATGGGTTGGAAATCTCCTATTGGAATTTCACAATTACATAAGGAATTCTAACTGCAATAGGGAATGCTGAAATTGCATCTTCCTTTGAGATGGGGATATAATACCAGAAAAAAATTATTTTTCTCCTTATCCTTTTCCCTTTTCCCTCCTCCATTTTTTAGAAATTTTACATATGCTCACAAGTGCTCTTTGAACAGATTATTCACTGATGAAAAGGCATAAGTCCTTTGAATTGACCAACTCACGTAAAGTCATCTAAATGCCTACTGTGTCAGTCAGCTAGAGTGTACATAATGGTTAATTGGGTTATTTTTCAAAGTTAAAAATATATATATTTTAAGAGTAGAGGTTAAAAATCATGTAAATTCAAGCAAACCACACTTGAGTGATGTTGGCTCTATTGGTTGCTACAATTTTCAGCAAAAAGGAAAGTTTCACTCAGGCAGAAAGAGCCCCATGAAGTCAAAAACAGATGACCAAATTGCTTAGGTTCATTTCCATCTCCCCAGGCAGGCACAGCCTGAACCACAGCTCAGTTCTAAGTTGGGTACTTACAAGGGCAAATTAACTATTTCAAGTCAGCAGGGTACCATTGCACATAGAGCTGCAGTCATTTTAAAAGTGCTAAAAATGTGTAGCACTGACAATCTGCTACTTGCCATGGCACAGTATAGGGAGGGCCTGGTAGTCCACAGCAGCTGTGAAGTCTACAGCATCTTAGGAAATTTGAGCAAAGCAGAACAAAGTGATCATCTAAGTTTCCCCAGTTATGACCTAATTTTACATGTGGTGAAGATCATTTTAGAGATGCTTATAAATAAAACCTACAGATTTGATCAAGAAAGACATTTGTCTTTTTATCTCATATGCATTTCTATATTTTTTCTCAGCTACATTTTGTAGAATGTCGGAACTAAATCAGAGACATTTATGGAAAGAAACTAACATATTCTGTGCTAGTGTTTGAAAGCATAAAATTGCATCATCTATAAGGTTGTGGCATTTGCAGTAGCCTGTTTGTGTTCTCCCCTTAGAAAGACTCCATGTTCTGAAATTACACTGGCCTCTATAACCTTGAACCATTGGGTCCCAAACTATTTACCTTTTTACTCTTGTCTTTCATGAGGAAAAAGAAAGGAACTGAGATGTTAAGATGTGAGTTACCCCACAATCGACCAGACACGTATCATACCAGTTTGATACACAACAGTGTTATTGCTACATCTTCCTTTGATTAGGAGGGGAAATGAGGTTTAAGATGCCAGTCCAAGTCACATATTCAAAAGTGGCTGAGCTGGCATCCAAAGCCAGGCTCAGAAATCTCACTGCTTAGAACCTTCCTGCTCCTTTGACCAAACCAAACAACGCGGTTCACTTCCCCCTGATGGCTTGTGCTTCCCTGGCTTCATTTTTTTCAAAGCTGTCTAAGTGTTATATGGGCTTGAAGACCTTCGGATCTCACATCCTTCAAAAAATGCGAGGGCCACATCTACTCCTATCAGGGCTCCCTTCTCGAAGCATCCCGGGGCCGTAAAGCATCTCAGATGAGAGCCAAGTCTTTTGGGTCAGGAAGACATAAAGAGAGTCCAGGCTCAGCCAAATAGTAGCTGGGTGACCTTGCTCCCAACTAAAAGCCTCAGGTTAATTCTGGAAAAAAATTGAAAAGAAACACTGTCACTTTCTTTACAGGGTTACTGTGCAGATTGAACAGACCAGAAATGTAAAAAAAAAAAAAAAAAAAAAAAATTAGCACACTGGTTAGAAAAATGTTATTACGCGTTATTGTAATTTTTAAATGTCAGTTGTACAGATTAGATTAATTTACCATCATTCTGACTGTTCATCTAATAACATCTGGTGAAATCTATTGTCTTCTATTTAACCTTTAATCCGTCTTTGCCTCTCTAAACCGTTAAGCCTTTAAAGCTTGAATGGTCTCCCATTCCCTTGTATATCTGCTGCACACAGCACACCTTTCCCCAAAACGTTTGTTGAGTTGATCTTGTTTCATAACATATTCTCTTTAAATAGCAACAGGAAGAACAAAACACACTGTGGATGTTGGTAATATGTTTCTTTTCTAATGATCAGCGGCTCTTTGTCTTGCTTTTTTTTCTGAGTTCATGTTTTGAGATAACACCTGGGGGCAGCATTGAGTCAGCTTGCGCTTGACTGATTGCTGTGAATTACAAAGAAATATGAAATCCGAAGGTAGAGGCTGACAGATAGGAAATGAATAATTCTCCACATACGTCACTGGCTTTAAAATGACTGTGCACTTTGCTACAGATATCTATTTAAAAGTAGCACACCCTCTGCATGCCTCATGGGAGCTTTTGAGGATAAATGACTTGTTTTCTCTCTAATCCTAGGTGGCAAAGCAAACTGTACATTTAACCATTTGCTCCCACGGCAAAATGGAGCAAATACACAAGCTACGTTATCAAGCAAGATAAATGTAGCATACGTTTATGATATGAAAAGGCACCTCCACTGCTCTGGAGATTTAACACTTGCTTAGTAGTTAAATCAGTTTAATGAAAGCAAATGTAAAAGCCAGATTTTTGTCCTGAGATACTAAAAAGAAGAAAGATAAGAAGTTGAGAGCAGAGATTTAATTAACAAAGCAACTTCCTAAAACATGCAATGCCCAGTACAGATTCTACACAATCTTCTACAGCTACAGGGATGTCACTACAAACATTTGCTTAGATGCTCTCTGCTCATGCTCAGAACCTGGTCTCTGATTACTGCAAGATCCTTACCAGGCAAAACTAGAGTGCTAATTATCTGATAAAGCTAAGTGAATTTGGGCATTTCAAAAAAAATATTTTTAGAGGTACAAAGCTCACAAAAGAAAATCTTTTTTTTTTTTTTTTTTTAGCAACTTGGCCCTGTCTCTACCCTTCAACAGAACCTAAAGAAATAGCACACATTTTTATATCAGTGGGGTTCCCGTGAAAACCAAATGGAAAAGTGTGACAGGATATATCCGTTTCTCCATAGGTCCACACCTAATTTCTGTTATACCTATTCCCTGACTTATTATAAAAGGATTTATTCATGTATTCACTCAACAGACATTCACTGAATACCCTATATGTATTATCTGTTTTCCAAAGATGTTCACAGTTTAGACACACACACACACACACACACACACACACACACACACAATTTTGATCATTCTGATTTTCTTTTAGACTTGTAACCTATTATTCTTTTCACTGCTCAACCTATTTGCACTTTAGAGTATAATCTCAGAGAGCAGAGATCTCACTTTACAGGTAATGAAAGTGAGGTCCAGAGAAGGTAAAGGATGTGGTCCAGGTCACACAGCCATTTTTCTTGCAACCATTGATTCATTTCAACCACCTATGTTATCACTCTTGAATGTGAGATGGTTGAGATGATACACTATGGTTGCATTTCCTTGGACATTCTAAGTCCCTGGTAGAAATCTCTAATAGACATTTGTTTACTGACCTTCCTTTAACATTGCTCATGTAGCCATTTGTCCACACATAAATCTCACCATTACATGTCTCTGACATTACTCTCAATTGGCCAAAGCAGACTTATTTTTTTTTTCTATTCATGATGAGTAACCTCAGAGCTGTAAATTGCCAACCAACCCCATATCCCAATTTGCATTTAAGGGCATCTCTCCAAAAGGTAGTTGGGCAGTTTGTATGTCTACACATCTGGTAATATCCTGGGAAATGTTTAACAACAGAGTCTAAGAGACAGAAATATATCTGAAACTCTGATAAGTAGCATTTTCCGGTTTCTGTGGTATAATTACATGGTCCATTTCAAACTACCAGTGTATCCTTGACTACTGAACACAATTTAGGGGGAAATGTGAACCATCTGCTCTCACTGGTCAGTAAAAGCCAGACTGCTGTCCCATAACTCTGAAAGAAGCAAACCAATAATCTACTCTCACTCCCACCCCCTAACATTCTTGCCATAGTTGAGGTATATAGAGAGGCAGGTTTGGCTTGTGGGTTTGATAACTGTAACTGGCAATAGGACTAATTTTTAAAAAGAATCTGAACCTGTAGACATATTAAGAGATAAACCTAGTTTTTACATTAAAGAAGATATAAGAAAAAAGACAGCAAGTAACTACACTCATCTGATAACAATTATTATTATTTTAATACACACACCTTTGGTGAACATAATTGAGGACTGCTGGTAAAATTATTGGTGGTGGCTTGATTGTAAAAACCAACAGAATCCTCAGGGGTTTGAATTTGCAAGCTCAGTCAATCTGACCAAGCTCAATGCAGGAAGAAAATAAGAACAATGGAAGGGAGAGTAAATATGCTTAAGAGCAGAAATGAGAAGCTTAAGCAGCAACTTCATGTGCATTCACTCAGTCAGTCAATGGGTGTTTGCATCCTTCTAAAACTCATCAGCTGAAATCCCAACTTCCAATGTGATGGTACTAGGAGGTGGGGGTCTTGAGAGGTGGCTGGATCATGAGAGTGGAACCAAAAGAATGGACTAGTGTCTTTATAAAAAGAAACGAGAAAGTCTGTTCTCTCCCCTCCATGTAAGGACACAGCAAAGTCAAGGCTATCTGCAAAGCAGGAAGTGAGCCCTCTCTGGCATTTTGCTCTTGACTTTCCAGCCTCCATAACTGTGGGAAATAAATGCTGTTTAAGCCACCCAGTCTGTTGTGATTTGTTACAGCAGCCTGAATTGACTAAAACAATGGGTATTGATTGAGAGTACTTCTCTGTAGTCCTACATATTTATAATTTGAGGGAAAAAAAGATTCAAGTAATGTAAAATAAGGGAAAAATTTGAAACTTAGTTGTTCTATAGAAAATTAAGAAAAGATGCCCATGTTCTGTTCTACTCCATGAGTCTAACTCCAGGGCTATAGAAAGAGTAAAAGGAACATTCTAAGCCTCAGTCTAACCTAATGGCTCCAGTCCAATGCTTGCTAGTCAGTTCCCAGGAGAAGAAGCCTCTGCCTTTTCCCAGCAGAAATTCTTTCATGACAGGCTTAATTGCCAAACTGAGTCAGCTGGGAAGCTACAGTCTCCAGAAGTTCTCAAACATCAGGCTTGGACTTAAGTATTTATTCAAGACCTGAGAAAAACTTCATTTATTTCCTTTCCTGACTCTGGCCAGGTTCCCAACTGCTTTGGGATTGTTTTGTGGTACCCTGTACCCGGGGGACTGTGTAGGGCCTGTATTCTTAGTACCTTTCTTACAGTATTGCTTTAATATGAGGAGTTTCTGACTGTCCCAGGCATCATATCTGGTAGCAATCCTCAGCAGGCTCATTATCTTCCAAATATAAGCAACCCATATATTCACTGTGTTCAAAGTTATGTGATAATTCATAGGGTTAATTTTCATATAACTTTATAAAAATGTACCTTTAAATATGACTCTCCGGAGCCTTCTGATTTTTTTTTCCATTTTCCTTGCATCTCTCATTTTTGAATTGAGATTATGAAATATGCGTATTATCTAGAATACATGTTAATATATTTTACGGTAGCAGGAATCCCCACACTTCTAAAGCTTAATAGTCTATATTAATAACCACACAAATTCTGGTGCAAGGAGATTTGCTTTTTTCTGCCTGCCCTATCTGTATGAGAACACTCTCCCAACAGGCAGCTAAATTTGAATATGGCTTGAGTGTGTCCTCAAAGGCACTTTGGCCAGAAGCTTGGACTCCCTCTAGGGTGGTATTAAGGTGGTAGAACCTTTAAGAAATGGGGCCTAGTACAAGGTAATTAGGGCATGTAGGCATCATACTTGGAAGAGATTAATAGAGTTTTCACAGGACCAGGCTAGCTCCCAGGAAAATGTGTTTTATAAGCCTGGAACCTCTCTTGAATCTCTGGCTTCCCATCTCACCAGGTGACCTCTCCCTCTCATCTTTGTTCCTATCAGGATGCCACCCCCAATGCTGTGATGTAACCAGAAGATGCTCATCATAGGCTGAATAGACGGAGCCACTCAATCTTGAACTTCCAGCTTCTAACATTGTAAGTTAAGTATATCACTTTTTTTTTCTATACGGTACCCAGTTTCATTTATTTTGTTACAGCAACACAGAATGGACTAACATTCCAAGGAACATTAATGATTGTAGAGACTCTTTAGCCTATAAGTAGAGATCTGAGGTGGGAAACAACGAGAGAAGAAAATTCTCTCTTTGAGCCAAGTCCCTAAAATTGATAGGGGAAGGGAAGACAGGAGGGAAAGAGCTCTATAAGTCAAGAGAACTAGTGAGAACTGGTGCTTATTTGGTTCCTTCTCTGGTAGTTGGCTTCTCACCGAGACATCAGTGAGTTGTGGGGTAGTGGTTTTGTGTCCTCTGACAACTGTGGGGGTTTTTCCATAGCCTCAAGCCTGAAGTTGAAGTGGAGTCTTACTCAAAATATCAGCATCTATTGGGAAAGACATATGCCTATGGACAGTTCCCACACAGTGGCAGATAAATTTCCCCTGAATGCTACCGAATGTCGTCCTCTCTCCATTCTTCAGGAAAGGGTAGAGAAGGGGAAAAAAACTTCACTTAGCCAGGTTTAATAATTGTGGAATTAGACTTTGGATTGGAATGTAATATAGAACAGAGGACAAAATAAAATGTAGAGATAAACTGACAGAAATTTCTGGATTGGACTGAAGAAAAAAAATCCTCAGAAATGTCTAAATGATATTTTCTGCTAAGAGTAGAATTAGACACTGAGAATTAAAAAAATCAAATTGAGTCAGAGATGAAGAAGACATTTGAATCTTATCTATTGTCATGATCATGAAAATGGGTCTATCACGCATATTGAATTTAAGTTAGTTATTATTGCCATATCACCCCACATGCATGCCCACCACCCTACTTCCTAGTATGAATGTGGCTGATTGAATATGGAATTCTTTTTTCAATCACTTAAAGACCACTAGTGTTCATGGTGTTGAGACAGACTTAAATGGTTTTTGTGTTTATATTACCTCTGACTCTTTCAAGGAGATGATGTTAATTCCCAGTCTAGATGTGAGCAAAAGAAATGCCTATTGAAATAGATTCATCTTCAAACCATCAGCTGCCAAGGGGTTAATAAGTCACTTTATATGATTATTAGCAAATAGGCATTTAAATCCCTTACCCATTAGGGATTCTCAAATCTCCATATAGATTGTCTTCTGAAGTAGATTAAATGGTGCCAAGGGACAGGGGTTTGGATGTGTTTCAGCAGATCTGATGCTAGGGGGCTGATGTGTCTAGTAGGACCAGGTATTACCCCAAGCATGGCTTCAAAACAGAACTGAATGTGCTTGTCTCCTGTAGGAGGACTTCCATGGACAAAGTTCCAAAAGAGAAAGCAGGGACAGAGAAAGGGGAGAGGGCAGAAAAGAAAAAGAAAGGGAAAAAAAGAGAAAAACCCAACTAATACATTCAAGATTACTTTTTAAAAAACATTTGGCTTGATACATCAAGGTAGAAGTGATCTTAAGTACATTCAGATGAGGGTAAACTGTTCCTGACAATTTAGACAAAATAATTAGACAAAGAAGGCACAAAATTCTTCCTTATGGAGACTTCAGCTACCCCCCACCCCCAATATTGCTATGGCAACCATTTTTCTTAATCTGAAATATTTGCTCACTACAAATAATTTAATATTGAAAATCTTTCTGATCTGAATACCTTTGTCCTGTCTGTTCATAGCCTATGGATTATCTGTTTTGGAGTTAAAGCCCTTTTAATTTTACCCTCTTAATTTTAATTTTAAAATGCAACGTCACCTGCACTTTGCAGAGGCTCTGACATCAGCTCTACCATTTCTGTAGTCAGTATTTATTTATGTACATCACAGCCACGTTCAAATTATTGTAATTATCCCTCTTTACTCTCCTCTTTCTTTGATAAAGTGTGAAGCCAAGTATAGACAGGAATCACAAGTTCTCTTTCTCCCTAGAATTGTCACAGAAGTCCTCTCCCCATCTCATCCTCCTACCCCCCCCCAAAAAAAGAGGGAAAAAATACTATGGGCTTTGGAGGAAGCATGGCTCACTGTGGGAACCCTGCCCCTCCCAAGCCTCCCCCACTGTGCCCCTAAACGTGCTGTCTGTAACCAATTGTTCCTGTTGAATAACAATGGGAGCTGCGGGGCTTTTTCAGCTTATGCTGCAAATAGATTAGCCTGCTCCCTTTTATGTGTGCTAAGACATTACCCAGAAGCCCCCAGGATTCCATTATCAGCCGCCAACAGATGGAGCCTATCAGCGCGCTGTCAATCATGCCCCACCTGTGGATTGCGCAGTCAAGCCAAAAAATTAATTGCTTAGAAATATAAAATCTGTAGACTCAGATCGGAAAGGATTAAGAAAGGAAAGGTTAAGCAAGGGAAGGAGGAAGCCTTGCTGTGCCAGAGAACCTTATCAAGTCGTGCGTTTATCTCAGTGCATGACGCATTCAGCGTTTCATTTGGTTTTCCTACAGAAGAAAGACAGCAGGATTAGAACCAGAAATGTTGGAGAAGAAAAAAAGAAGGCAATTTGCAAGAAGGCATAGGCTGGCTGCTTCACATTGGGTCATTCATATGCGTTCTGAAGAAAAATAAAATAAAACTGAAAAGCTGTTCTCTTCCACTCTTATATTTTGCTGGTGTCATTTCACATTTGATTTTTTTTGTTTCATTTATTGTCCTTTTATTTAAATTTGCCATATTTTTCAGTACCAGCAGGGAGAGGTTATTTTGTCCTAATATTGGTTTCATGGAACAATTTTTCTAACTCATATACCCTTGTTTCCTTTCAAGTTTTTTGGAGTTTTTTAGTAGAAAAAAAATAGTTCTGATTATGTTGGATAAAGTCTTTCCTCACAATGTGATCTTTGGTTTTTGTTTTTTTTTAATTTCAGTTACCTGCAAAATGAAGTATGATGGCTGTAATCTCCTGCAGCTCTTAAATTGTGTGACTCTATAAATTGGTTGCCAATAGTATTTAGAAATGACTTACACAAGATTTCTGGCATATGGAAATAAGGGATATGAGACAAAGGAATTCCTCAAAGGATTATTTGTTGGAGTGTCTAACACTGCACTCTGCCTTGGGAATTTTCTCTGGTGCAACTACAAATGTTCTTATTACCAAGATGGTAGTGAAAAAACTTTAATGGTCTGAGTAATTTTGACAAGTAGTTTGGGCTATCATTACCAACTTAATTGATTAAAAGTCAATAGTTTTTTGTTAATGTTTTGCTTTATGTAAGTTTTAAAAAAATCATATTTTTGAGCTTGGCTCAGTGGAGCATTGTATATTCTACTTTGAAACTAAAAAAGCATCCCCCCCACACACACAAATAGACACTTAGGGGCAATTTAATTCAATTAACAATGAACTAATTCAACAAACTTTTATCACTTGTCAACTGCTGGCATATGCTGGAAATAAAATATACTGACTTTCTTCAAGTATTTAAAACCTAGTAGCTTGAATTAAAACAATTGCATGAATAACAATAATGCTACCTCTTATTGAATACTTATTATATGTGTTTACTCACTTTGTCTAATAGGCCTATTTTTCAAAACAATGCCACAAAGCCAGATAGCCTAGTAAGGTGGGAAGGATATGGAAAATGACAACCCCCAGACAGGGAAAGGACAAATCCTCAAAACTGTCTGACCTGGAGGAAGAGAGAGGAGGAAGGCATCATTATTCCTCTCCCAGTGAATCCTTTCCCATTAACAATGCGCCCCTAAGGAAAAAGCAAACTTCCATGCCTCTCAGCATCTCCACTAAAAACAAATGTTCATCCCTTCACAAACACAATGGGTCCTGAAGGGAGGAGGCGGACACTGAGATGCTGGGCCCTGGACTTTTACCCTCACCCTGGAAGGAGAAAAGTAAAAAGTGAAGCTCTGGGAGACAATGAATCCCAGAGAAAGAAGATAAGCAGTGAAAACTGAGTTCTGAGGTTTTCCAGGCAAACGTTTTTGTTTTATCATGAAATATCTCATTTAATTTTTTTTTAATTTATATATGACAGCAGAATGCATTACAATTCTTATTACATATATAGAACACAAATTTTTATATCTCTGGTCGTATACATAGTATATTCACACCAATTCGTGTCTTCATACCTCTACTTTGGATGATAATGATCATCACATTCCACCATCATTAATTACCCCATACATCCTCCTTTCCTCTCCAACCCCTCTGCCTTATCTAGAGTTCATCTATTCTCCCCATGCTCCCACTCCCTATTCCACTATGAATCAGCCTCCTTATATCAGAGAAAACATTCGGCATTTGTTTTTTGGGGGATTGGCTAACTTCACTTAGCATTATCTTCTCTAACTCCATCCGTTTACCTGCAAATGCCATGATTTTATTCTCTTTTATCGCTGAGTAATATTCCATTGTTCATATATGCCATATTTTTTACTTTTTACAACTTCTTTCCTGACTGTACAAACCAACATATCCTGCTTCAGTCTCCAATGGTTAAACCAGCCTCATAGTAAACTATAAAACTCAAACCCCTTAACTGTTGGCCATCTTTCTATCCAGAAAGTGAGCCCCTCCAATGCCTGATTGATTGATTACACTGTGGAATGAAGGAAAGCTTGCTGGTCAGTTTGAGGTCTGCTTCCATCCCGGTTACTTGTATTTTCATGATGTTGCTGAAACAGTGTTGGTTATTTTTGCTTACAAGGTGCACTTTGAGTTCGGACCTCTGCACACTACATCATGCCTGTGACACCAGGTAGTGTATTATATTTATAAGACAGATGTAAAATGGAGCTCAGAGACGGAATAAAGATCAGTGTTGAGAGCATACTAAAGAAAGAATGTAACTAGCTGATTAAAAACAAAAAAAGCCAATTTTTCCTTTCGAGGAACCCTCCAAAGAAACTAGAGCCTCTGTCGCCCTTCCCTACATCACAGATTCCCCTTCCCAACTACTCATCACCCTTTCAATTATGTCTTAAATTCTTTCCCTTTTAGAATGTAACTCTTATAAAGACAGGAACCACTAACATGCTGGTAAGTTCTTAGCCATCAGTTCTCTGGTGTTCCATCTCTGTGTTCAATGTTTTCTGAGCTACCCACATGCCAGCTATTGGCCAGGAACAATCCTGAAAAATATAACAGTCATCTCTTGTGAGGCAGTATCTCGGTATCTCCCTGACTCCCCTTCTGTACACCACTGGAAGGAAATGCCTGCCTTGTTTATCACTGTATCTCCACTGCTGGCGCTTGGTTGAGCTCAACATTTCTGTCGAATGAATGGCTATTTCTTCCAAGTTGAAGTTGAAACTCCACTTTCTCTTGTCATCTTGTACTTAGGTGATCACTATATCTGCCCAATGCTAACAGAGTTGAGGAGGGCTGAGAAGGAACTGAGGGCACTACAGACTCTCTCCCAGAGCTCATCGTCACATCACAATTGTATGTACATAACTGTTGCAAAAACGCTCACCATTGTGGGTGGTCCTCTTGGGAAATATGCTTAAGATAGAATGAGAAAAAGTTATTATTTATGTCCTTTGGAGGGGGAAAGAATGTGCAATTTAATTCAATTTCTATGGTTTCATCATTGCAGATGACAAAATTTAAATTTTTTACTCCAAAATTTTATAGGTTCAGTCCAGGTGCAGTGGCAAACTCCTAAAATCCCAGCAGCTGGGGAGTCTGAGGCCAGAGGATCCCGAGTTCAAAGCCAGCTTCATCCATGTAGCAAGGCCATAAGCAACTTAGCAAGACTCGATCTCCAAATAAAAACTAAAAAGATTGGGGATGTGACTCCGTGGTTAAGCACCCTGAGTTCAATTCCCTGTACAGAGAGAAAAATTATAATTTTAGCCAACACAATTCCAGAGAACTCATCTAGATCTTGTTGAAGAGTTGATCACCCTTTCTTCATCTTTAAAATGTAGGGGTTCAATCCTCAGTACCACATAAAAATAAATAAAGACTTTTTTTTAATGTAGGAGATTAGGGAAAATGACATAAAGCACCCAAGACAGGGCTCATGGAATGCAGGCTACTGCTCATTGTCATTATTGTAAGAGGCATACGTGCCAATCCCTTGCACTGGATTATGAGGCCCTAAAGGAAAAAGAACTGTGGAGATTCCTGTCTGTGCTGCATTCTCCTTTGCCTTTCCCATGTGGTTCCCTGATAAACCCCCAAATTAAATAACCTCCCTATAGTTAAGTGACTTTATGACAATCTCATCAACCAGAGGGCCCAACGCTATTCAGGAAATAGAAAACAAATTTAAAATTTAAAAATCTATTTGTTAAAAGTGCATTTAAGGGGCTGGGAATATGGCTCAAGTAGTAGCATGGTTGCCTGGCATGTGTGAGGCACTGGGTTCGATCCTCAGCACCACATAAAAAATAAAATAAAGATATTGTGTCCACCTAAAGCTAAAAAATAAATATTTTTTTTAAAAAAGTGCATTTATCTACGACTCATGTATCCTCCAGACCTGTGGATAAAAAGGGAGATCCTATAAACAGCCAGATTCAGCACTTTAACATTTGCAGCTACTCTTTCTCTTTTACTTCACAAGTTGTATTTTTCCTTGTTGTTAAGAACAAGAACTACAGAGTCAGACTTTCTCAGTTAAAATTCTGGTTCCGCCTTGGTCAGCTTATTAAAATCCCTTTCCTTACCTGTGAAATATGGAAAATAATTATATCTACCTTATTGGGTTACTATGAAGATTAAAATGTAGTGATATGGGCATAAAGTTCCAACACAGTGAACACCCTCAATAAATGCTAGCTATTCTTATACATATTTCATGCTTAGATCTGTCATCTCACCTTAATATATTTCTTGATTTTTTCAAGATATGTTTAATTTTTTTGAGATATGGTTTATTTATTGGATCTCAGCTTTTATGTATACTTATGTATACCTCCCAACAGGCTATAAAATTCCTATGTAACCACCATTTGATATCTATGAAGTCTGTGACTTTTAGTCAGAAAAAGTCACTATCTTTCTACAAAATATTACTTAAAATATAATTGGATCTTGGTGGCAGAGGTTATGCTGGAAAATGATGATCTTTAAGTCCTTTAGAATTAACTCTAAAAGATGTTTTATTATGCTTGAAGTGAAAACCATCTGTCAGAGTAGATAAAAATACATTACTCAAAAGATGGCATCTTTAGAGAATAGGATATTTACTTCAACTGTCACCCAGGCTCATTTGCTATGGTCAATGGGGACATTTCATTTCTAGATACATAAATTAAACAGATCAAACCAGACATTTCACACAGTATATTGTTGTAGAAAGAACTGGCCTTAGAACCAGAAGACCCACATCTTCATCTCAATGGCTATTAAATTGCTGTGTGATCTTGTATAAGTCTGTTCACCTTGTGGGGTCTGTGTCCTCATCTGTAAAAGATGATGATGGGATCAGACCATTGGTTAAAGTCTCTCCGGTTCTGTGATTCCATAGTTTATGCCTATTTAGCACCATCAATGTCAGAGACACTTGGATTAATGAAAGTAGGGAAATAGGACAACCTTGACTTTTTATTAATCAAGGTTAAGCATGGGGTTTATTTTTCTCTCCTTCTTTCTCTTGGACTTATCTAATATAACCAAAAGCCTTCTATGTTTTTTTCTATAGATGGCTTAATGAATTTAGGACCAGATATTTTATAAGAAACAAGTATATGATGATTGGAAATTTCTTCCCACTACTTAATTCTAATTGAATACTTAAAAAATCTCCTCATCTTAGTAGATCCTGTAAAAGAGAGGTCCCCACTCAATTTTCCAAAACAGGTTTCTGTTTTTTGAGTTTTGATGGAGACTCAATGAAGATCCATTCACTCATATCTGGAGACATATGAATCCAAGGGATTAGAACACACTTCCTATGTGCTGGTGGCCCCACTCAGTCAAAAGGTGTCACAGTTCTGTGGTACTGGACTTGCTTGCACATCTCTCTCCAAATCTGCAAACTGAAGAAATGCTTTCAGGTATTATTTATTTATTGATATCTTTTAATAAAATTTGACATTTGATAAAGTTTCAAGGAATAAAAAGCAAACTTCTCAACAAATTCAGCACAAGTTGCAATGCATTGGCTCCTCTTATTTGCTTTATGCCCCTGCTTAATGTAGACAATTGTACTCTCTATGAGTCCCAGGGAGTGGAGCACATGGGACATTTCTCTGTTACCTCAAAAATGTGTCACGAATATAGATATTGGGAAGCAATGGCTCCTTATTTTCATGACTTTAAAAAAACAATATATACTTTCTTTTGGGTTAGAAATATATTTTAAATAATATTTATTGTTTCTAATTATAAGATACCTGATATTATAGAAATTTTGAAAAAAAAATTATAAATTGTCAAAAGTACTAAAGTTATTCCAAATCCCACCAAATAAAGATAACTGTTATTAATACTATGGTTCATTTCCTCCCAATTTTCTAGTCTTTTCTATGCATGCATAGAAAAGAGAAAACAAGACTAATGCTAGATAGCCATATATACTGTTTTGTACTTGACTTTTCTTCTAGAATTATATAGATAACCTTTGCCAACATCCACAAGTATTAAAAAAGACACTTTTTAAATGGTAGCATCATGTTCCATTATATGATTTAACATAATTTGTTTAATTAGTACCTACTGTTACTTAAAGTTTTTTTTGTAATTTTTACTCTTCTAAATATAACTACCATTTCCATCAGTGTTAATAAATAATTATCTGACTTTTTCACTGGAAGAATTTAATATCAGTAGAGTTACCAGGTCAATGGCTATTTTTCTTTCTTCCAGCAACCACCAGGAAGGTCTAGTTTTATTGCATTACCACCAAGAATTCAAATTATTTAAAATTGTGACAATTTAATGAAAGGAAAATGAGAATTTGCATTTTTAGCATAGTGATTTTTATCTTGTATGAGCCTTTCTATTTTTTATGTGAGTTACCTGTGTAGATCTTTTTCAAGTTCACAGTGAAACTGCTACAATAATCTTAAAAGATCCTATGTACTGCCACATGTTCTAATCACTGGGCAAGTAATAGATTCTGGTTCCATAAAGAATTTCCAATTTTGAGAAGTCACAGGACAAACTCTTAGATTACAAACCTCACAAAGGTAGAACACTAGTACAATATATGTCACATGGGCAGTAGGTGGATACTTTCCCTAGCTACTGAGATACCTTGTTTTTGATATTGAGAATTCATAATGCAGTGATTAATGGCAAAACTAGAGATTCAACTTTAGGGAAAAAAATAAGACAATTCCCTGAACACAGTCATCTATTTTTACTCCATAAATTCTTAAAAAACAAAACAACATTTTGCAAGAAGTATCAAAGCCTTCCTAGGATTTACTTTCCCTAGTATGGCATGAAATTGTAGGAGATATTCTGACATTTCAGTGATAGCTATTTCTAAATGATAGGTACAAGACACAAGACAAGTCTGATACCTTGAAATCAAAGACATACAGGAAGCAGGAGTCTCCTCACTATGGAAGTCTAGGTGCTCTATAGCACTTAGTTCATACTGTTACCAATTGCAGGACTATTAACATCTCCGTGGCACAGTAATAGGATTGTCTGATTTTTAAAAGTTCATTTTGCCTTTTTGGTTCAAGTGACTGACCCAATAATTTGCATTGGTGGGCAGATAAATATTGTTAGTCTTTCCTAAAGCTATCCTAGGTGGTCATCTCCATTTTTAACTATATAAGACATCTATTGTTTTGTTGTTGTTGCCTCAAACTAAATTTGTGATGCACTTGAGTATATCTTTTTCAGATTCATAGAAAAAAAAAATATATATATATATCTCACAGGCCCTCAATTTAAGATTCTGATTCACCTGGGGATATTACATTTCCAGGTAAGAGGATTCCTTATTTTATTTAATTACTCAATCAAGGCATCAAGGGAGAAGGTCACATTGCTGGATAAAGGTCACATTTGCAAAAATATTATGTATTTGATGAATAAATGTTTTTTGGTGCCCCAGAACAAGGCTTTGCTTCACTTGGGGTCTGCTCCATTTGGTTCCTGGTGAGCCCTTAAGATTGAAGATGTGGTCCCTGATTGTCAATAGCATAATGAAGGGGAGAGCAAGAGGGAGAAAGAGAATCAGGAGAAAAGCACCATAAAGAATTGAAAAAGATTGGCATGATGCTGTGCAGTGGACATAGTGGATCCTCATCCTGCCACCAATGGAACATCAGTGGCATCAAGAGATACAAAGTCCCAGGGAATGGAACACACTTTCCATAAGGTGGTGGCCCCACTCATTGGAAAGGCATCACATTTCCAGTGGTTCTTAACTGCTTGTATGTTTTTCTCCAAATCTACAAACCAAAGAAATGCTTCTCAGTATAGCAACCCTGACATTCCTGGAGGAAATATACATGGGTATAAACACAAAAATCCTTCAAAAACCTACTTAGTTGCTTTCTATACTTTATCACCAGTGTCACCATTTTGACTTATTAATTTTTATGTTATTTAAACCACAACATTTCATAATCCCTTAACCATAATGAATAAATCTTTAAAAAAAGCATGAGTACTCAACCAAGAAGGGAAACAGATCAGAATGATTTCCCTGATTTATTTTTCATTAAAATTGTCAGGCCACGGTCAGTACAACTTTTGCTTGTGTAAGTCATCTTTTCATGGCTGTGAGCAAAATGCTAGAAAAACCTACTTAGAGCAGGAAAGGTTTATTTTGGCTCACAGTTTCAGAAGTTCAGTCCACGGTCAGCCAACCTCATTGCTCTGGATCTGAGGTGAAGCAGATAGTGGTGGTGGACGAACATGGCAGAGGAATGCAGCTCAGAACATGAGAGCCAGGAAGCAGAGAGAGTGGGAGAGGCTACAGAAGATAAAGCCTTCCGGGGCAATTCCAGGGTGACCCACCTTCTCCAGCCATGCCCCCTCTGCCTACGGTTAGCACCCAGTGAGTCCATTCAAACTCAGGTGCCCTGAGTAGGTTACAGCTCTTATAATCCAATCATTTTACCTCAGAATATTCCTACATTAACACAGGAGCTTTGGGAGGACATCTCATATCTAAGCCATAGCATTGCTCTCCATTTATTTATTTAATTTAAAACATTTTCAAATGCTTCCTTTCATTTTCACCTTAGTTTCCTTATCACCTATTTTCCTTTAGTACTTTTTCTTCACTTAAATATTATCTCCCCTATTTTAATCTGCTCACACATTTATCTTCATTTATGTGAAATAAGGGTTGCCATTTCTCGAGTCCCCTATTTTTCTTTCTTTTCAACTTGTATTATGCTTATCAAGATAGTTTTTTTCTCTTCCTACTTTTATGCCTTATTTTTAAAATATTTTTTAGTTGTAGATGGATACATATTTTTATTTTATTTGTTTATTTTTATTTGGTGCTGAGGATTGAACCCAGTGCCTCACACATGCAAGGCAAGTACTCTGTAACTCAGCTACAACCTCAGCTCCAGTGCCTTATTTTTATTATTGCTTTGTTTGACTATGCTATGATCCCTAGAGAAAATAGAACTGGGAAACACATCACTACCCACTAGTCTCTGCTCTGACAAGAAGGCAATACTCTTCAAATCTACTCGCCTTTCATAACTTCCCTTAGAGGGTAATCCATATTCCATATGTCTGGAAAATTAATTTCATAAAAAAATTCTTTCTACTCTGTAGTCTATATTTTTGCTGGCTATGTGTCACCATTTCCAAATTCCATGATTCATCTTGATTATTACTAAGATTAGAAGTCTCTGACTTTCTTATTCAGGGCAGACACATTCTGTGTTCAGGTCACATCCTTTCTCTACTCTCTGGGTTTGCTTCTTTTTTCTCATGTGCCCAAGGGCAGCTCTCTGCCACTTTCATCATCAACTCCTGGACAAGAGAGGGAGCAATGACCTAGAGACCAGGAGTCAGGCTTGATGAAAGAAAAGCCAGAAAGGGTCAGAACTTATTTTGTTTTTACAATTCCATTTTGGTTAACTGTTAATGTAAAAGCCTTGACTCATGATTAAATCGATGTTTTTAAATTTCCAGTTTAAGCTTATGTGCATGCATTCCTAATATTGCATTTTGAATGAAGTGATTGCTGATAATGTGGTTCTGGACACTTGATATCTGCATAATGAAGGATGATTACATTCTCCTGCAAATGAATATGGGTTATCAATAAACATCAATGCATGCCATAACAGGCCAGCAGCCATGCATAAATGAGATGTTTTCAAAATCAACTCAGAATCAGCTATCACTGCCATTTATTACATAATGAGTAAAAACAATTGGATTAATTAAGCAAGCAGGCATTCTGCTTGTGTGGCTAATTTTAAAGAGTAGTATGCCAATTCATGTGGCTAATTTTAAAGAGTAGTATGCTAATTCAGATGTACCTACTTGACAGCCATCTGTCCTTTGATGCCTTTCATCTTAAAGATTTATACTAATTTGGCAACATAAACGATCAATGAAAGCTATACTCATCTATACCTACATGTTCCTTAGACCTTCTTCTGTGAGTAATTTTTTAAGTCTACTTAAAATTACTTGGATTGGACTAATTTTCACAGACTGCTCCTGTCTTCTGATCCAGCATGTGACCTTTTTGTGAGCAATTTAGTGTTTTATCTCAAATTTCCTTCTCTCTGATGATAACTAAAGTGATATCAATGTAACTCCAGAAACACCTGGATATTTCCCAACTGTTCAGTTCTTTTCCATTTGGTTTCAAATCAAGTCTTGGCACCAGATATTGTAAGGCTGTGTCTATCACAGGACTGATCCTGACAAACAGCCCATGAAAAACAGACAGCAGCTGGCTGGCTGAGAGGGGAGCTCTCTGTCTCTTTGCCAATTGCTGCAGCAGTCAGATCAGCAGGCGTATAGTAAGTGCCAGCTCAAGTTTGGGGATCTGAAATATTTAAAACGTGACACTTGTCTTTACAATTTGCCTGAGATCTCACTCTGTGTCATTTTCATGACTGTTATTCCAGCCTCTGAAGGTGGCCTCAGGTGACCAGTGGGCAGTGCCTACATTGGTTTCCTGTTTCCCCATCCTTGCCACTCACTCTAAGCAGGCCTCTTGGATCTCAGTGAGTTTTACATGCCAATCCCCAGATTCAAGTCTATATAGCAACAGAAGCCTCTTTTTCCTTTCTATAAAGGTAAGACTGGTTCCTTTCCTCCTTGGGGCTTGGCTAGGGAATTGTGGTGATGGCTTCGAACCTTTCTCATCTTTTCTGCTGCTGTTCATTGTTTCTTCAGAGCACAGCAAGTTCATGGGGGGCAATCAGGGCTGTTTTTAGCAAAATATGGAATCTCAGCCCGGCCATTTCTGATGTCTGGAGGCTGTCTACACTCTATCAAGTGGATCTTTTAAAGCCACATTATTTACTCTTGATTTTGGCTGCATTGATTTCTGAAGACTTCCCAGAGAACCCACCTGCAGGTGTCCTTAAATCAAATCCAAATTACTGGATACAAAGCAAGACCAAACCACACAATTCTTGGGCTTCTGTGAAACAGTAACACTCTCTGGAACAATAGGCTCTTGACCATTAAAATGACAAATTATGGGAGCAGGAAGAGCCTCCCTTCAGGTATGGATCACTCTAAGTCGCTGTCTGGGCTTCTGCCTGTACCGGGACACGGCTGTCCTCTGTACCAGGAATTTTAGAGCAATGGGGTTTGTTTGACTGTACTTCTTGATTGTTGAAAGCAGACAGACTCTCTTGATGCCTCCACTGTCATATAATTAAAACTAAGGCAATTTCTTGAGAAAGGACTTATTTTTGAAAAAACACCCTGAGGCTACATGAAAAAAGTCAAGGCTAATTAAAATGCAGAATCCTGACTCCACCCTAGAGATTCTTAGTCATCAGAACTAAGGCTGGACTCAGAGATCTGCATTTTAAGAAGTAGCTGGTAGCACGCATGCAGGCAGTCCTCTATCTTCACTTTGAGAAACACTGATAAAGCTCAAAGTTTTACATATGCCATTCCAGAAACACACTTTGCAGTTTCAGAAGAGAGAAATATTTCCTTAAATCATCCCAAGGCAGAGGCCTCATAGCTTCAAGGGAACAGAAATAAAGGAGGAATGTAGTCACCTGCTTGAATTCCACTGCTTCACAAAAACTTTTTTTTCCCCTCCATTTCATACTTTTAGTCTTAGTGAGTTACCACTTTAACCCCGATTCTACCATTTGCCCAAGTTCACCTGACGTTGACTGATTCTTATTCTGGCTAGAGTCAGTGACTGTTTGCAAAGTTGGCTGAAAAACCTTGGCAAGGTAAAGGTCATGCTAAGCTTCTCCAGGGAAAGGAGTCCAACTTGTACAGATAGGCCCTGGCTCATCCCCTCTCCAGACTCTGAGACATAAAAGCTTTGAGAACCACCCTCCTGGTTTCTTCCTGGTGGTTCTCAGCTCAGGCTGCACTTTGGAGTCACCTCGGAAAAACTTTAGCCAACTAATTCTGATTCCAACATCCAACTAGATTGTAAAGGGAATGGAATACGAGCCACTTTAAAAGGCTGAATGACCATGGAAAGCAAGCTGGGCCCTGCTCTGAGTTACTCAATGATAATGCAGAACAGATAATGCACTCACTGATAATGTGCCTAAATCTGAATTACTACATTTCATAAAGCAGTGGTTTGCTGTAAGTTTCTCTATTTTGAGTGTAAACACTGAGATGGGATGACTCTATGCCTTGTTTGTACAAGTAAACAGCCACCATCTGCCTGCTCAACCATAAGGCACAAACTAATAAACAAATTAATTATACTAATAAAAATGACCACCTGTGAACTTATCAAAACAATCAGAAGCACATGGATGCATGGGCGTAGCAAATTTATATTGGAAAAACCAGGTCCATGAGCTTATCAAACACACTAGACCACTGGATGAAGCAACCCCCTCACTTGAGGCTATAAAAGGAACTGCACCCCAAGACTGGACACAGTGGCACCCTCTCCCTGTCACCTGTCACTTGTCGCTAGCCTTGTCCAAGAAAATCATCACAGCAATTAACTTCTGAATATCTGTCCTTGGGCTTTAGCAGAATACAGTTTCTCCCACCTGTGATGACCACGCATGGCCCATTTCATGCTAACAACTGCAGCTGACATTCCAAGATGACACTGGGAAACTGCCATCTGTCTGGAACCTTGGCCTACAACAAGTTTCTGACCTTTGACGGCTCTGTACTCCGAATGAGTATTGAGTTCTTCACTGGTTCATAATCTTATCTAACCACCTATAGGGACTCTTTGCATTCAGATCTTCTCTCCGCCTTTGTTCACAGGTTTGGCTTTCTAAACCCCTGTGGCTATCTTATCTCTTTCCTAGTCTTTCTGCATAATTGAGTAAAATGGGATGTGTGATGTGAGTGCCATTGATATTAGAAATTAAGATTGGAATAAAAGAACTTGTGATTGCCCAGTTTATGACTACCAGGTGACCCACAAGTACTCAGTGAACAGCCACTAAAGCAAGTGGTGTGGCCTGTGAGTTTATGGTTATTCAATAAATTCTGACAGTGTGGAAAGACACAAACACGTTTGGTCTGTGCTAATAACAGCTTGCTCATGACAACTGGTCAATAAACAGGGTGGAAAGGGGTACAAGAAACACAGTTGCAATGGCATGAAGCACTAATGAATTGTGCACATATTAGCTATCTACTATATTCAGGGCTATGTGTAAACTGCTGGATGAAAAAAAAAAAAAAAAGGAAAATGATACACAAAGCCTGCCCTTGAGTAGCGCAGAGCCCAGGGTCCTTGAAAGAAATCTTGGGTCTGAATCAGGGCAGGATCTCTAACTGTTCTCATGCCTCTGCCTTTAACACCTTCTGACCATTTTCAGTACTAGAACCTGTTCAAACCTAGTTTAGAGAATGCCACTCCTCACTCCAATCCTACCTATAGATTTGCATTTCATTCAGAACCAAACCCAAAGTCCTCATCCTGCTCTAGGAAGCTCGGTGTTATCTGACCCTTTCTTGCCATCCTAGACGGCAATTCATCTTCTTCATCTTCCGTTTGCTTCCCAAGGCCCAACCTCACCTGTCCCTTCTGCATCCTCAAACCCTCAGGTACCCTCCTGCTTTAGTACTGAGCAGCACTGGTACTAAGATACCCAAGGACTGTTCTCCCAGGACTCCCTTCTTGCCTGCATTAGGTCTCTGCTCAAATTCAGCCTTATCAAGGCCATGGTGATAACCCTGAGGCCCAATATAAAATATAGAAGAACAAGTATCTCTTTACTTCTCCAGCCTTTGTTCCCTTCATTATTTATCTTCATAGCACTTTTTCTCGCAGGACATGCTGTATCTTTCTTTTCTGACTTTTGTCTTTGTCTTCTGGTAGGAGTATATGTTTCACATGGGTCCGCGCATCTACATAACCTGAGCCAGGCCTAACATGAGGCAGAGCTTGATGCCATGTACCAGCACTGCTGAATGCCTGGGCCCATGGTTGGCACACAGTGCACACTTATTGAATACATAAATGACTGGATGACTATTGGAAAACTATTAACAATTTGGTGTGATTAAGGCAAGGAGTAGATGGGGAGGGGCAGGAAATAAGGCTGGGAGGGAGCCAGGGGACAGGAAAGAATATGTTTGCCTTGCAAAAGAATGGACCTGCCTTTTAGACAGATCCATTGGTTGAGAGTGGAAGATGAAATTGATTATTTCTTCATTCTATAGATGAAAACCTATAGGGGCGATTCTGTCATTTGTCTAAGTTCATCAAGTACGTGCATTAGTAAAGTTCAAACATGGACATTTCACCTCTAAAGTCTGCCTTCATCATGGACTCCACTTCTCCCAAAGGATTAAAATAGTTTTCTGGACAATTGTCTTTTATTCATTGTCTACTATTACCAAAAATGCAATATCTAAGCTTAAATACAAATATGCAATATCTAAGCTTAAATTCCCTCTTTCCAATGGGTAAAGGATCACACACACACACACATACACACAGTGCAGAATCTTCCACACCAGGGTTGGCAATTTCCTCTCCTCCTCCTATTCCAGAAGTTTAAATCAGCCCTTGGGGAGCATGTCCCATATGAGCACTGCTCTGTGCATGTATAGAGGATGCCTCAAGAGTTTGGATACAGCAGCACCAACAGGACCGGCTCCATGGGAGGACTCTCAGTTGCAAAGGATGATAGGAGTTTTGATATACAATGCCATGAGAGGGCACAGGAGGAGACTGACCCTGACTAGATGGGGGCATCTGTTCCAAGGCAGTCAAGGGTAAGAGAGAGAGAGGCACCAAGTGTGAGGGAGAACATTTTAGACAGAATGGGAAGAGGTAGACAAAAAGAATGCATCATATCCATTTGTCTGCTTGAAAACAAAAGTTGGACTAATACTTGGATCCAGTTCTCTGTCCTGCAGTATGAGATTTCTGAGGAATTCTACCATTAGAGGTAAATAGATCTCATTGAAATGTCTTTGGCCTCACTTTAAATTCATTTCTTTTCCCTGAGCTTGAAAATGATGGAGTTTTCACATATGCAGAGGAGTCATATGCTTCTGGGATTTTGAAAGGGTCCCAGCATAGTTATGTAAAAGTGTTAAACATATATGCAAGGTCAGTGTAAGGTTTTCTCTCAGGCAATGTTGATAATATTAATGCATCCACTTTTGGAAAAACTAGGGAATTGAGCTATTTTTACATTTATTTAAGACAACCCTTTACTTTTTCAAATTCAAGGATTTAAAAATATCAACTAGCTTATATATGTATGATTCCATTATGCTAGACATGAAAAATCTTATAAATAAAAGGCAGAAAAAATAAAATAAAATCACAAACCCCAGGATTTCCAGCTATGTTTTGCTTTATTTGTTTGTGTGCTTATTTTTAAGACTAGATATTGAACCTAGTGGCACTTTACCACTGAGCTACATCCCCAGTCCTTTTATTTTTTTATTTTGAGACAGGGTCTTCCTAAGTTGTTGAGGCTGGTCTTGAACTTGCAATCCTCCTGCTTCAGCTTCCCATATTGCTGGGATTACAGGCATGCACCACTGTACCTGGTTCCAACTATGTTTTAAAAGTAACATAATGGTGTGGAATAGGGCAGGGCACCATTGGAGTTTCCTTGTAATTCAAACTAGATTTTTTTTGAAAAAGTAATTTTGTAGTAAAAATAAATTTTATATAAATGCACATAAGATACTCGAAAGTTTTCACTCTTTTAAAAGAATCTTCTGTGAAATGTGTACAATATATATTGTATATGTAATTATATAATTACATGTATATAATTTCTCCCAATTTCAAGATTACTGACTTGCCTAAATTTATATGTTTAGTTCATTGAAGGATCAGCTTGGGCTCAAGACCTGATTTCCTTAGGTATCTAGTCTTCCTTCTACAATTAGAGTATGTCAAATGACAAACATACTTAAGTTGAAGGAAGGCATTTTTAAAGTGGAATTATTTCCTTTGATTGATTGCATGTAACTGAAAAGATGACATAATATGGTAAAATCAAAACATCATCTTCAGCTGAGTAAAGAGGAAGATTAGAACCTCCTCCTCACCCCCCACTACAGAACAGTATCTGGCTCATCGTAGATCTTCAAAAGTATTGACCGAAAAAGAATAAATAAATGGGTGGTAGGACAAGAGGTAAGAGAAGCCTAAATTCTCTTACATTTAAGATACATTCAGAATGGTATGGCCAATAGACAGAAAGCCTAAGTTCAATAAGTAATTCCCACTGTAGTTCAGATCTCAAATGTCTCAAATGCTTAGTCCTCCGGGTGATGCTATTGAGAGGTGGCAGAATTTTTAAAAGTGGAGTTAGTGAGAGGTCTTTGGGTCATTGACAGAGAGCCCTTGAAGAAGACTGTGGAACCCCAGCCCCTTCTTCTTTTGCTTCCTGGACATTAGGTGAGCAGTTTTGTTCCTCCCATGCTCTTGCCATAATGTACTTCCTTACCACAGGCTCAAAGCAATGGGATCCGCCAATCATGAACTGGAACCTCCAAATCAGTGAGCTAAAAATCCTTTTCTCTGTAAAAGTTAATCTACTTCTAAGGTTATCTCAGGTATTTCATGATAGAAACAGAAAGCTGACTAATACAGTATCTGTCTTTCAAAATGCCAATTAATTTGGATAGACACTGTCGGATTATCCCTGTCAATGATTTAAATGAAGGGATCGTAAGCCAGAGTCAGAAATTATAGGTCACATAGTAAATCACAACCATTCACAGTAAAAAAAGAGTCAAAGTAAAGGGAAAAATAGTAGGAATCAATTTGCAGAGATGGAATTATGATTTAGGTACAGAGAAAAGGGACATGTAAGATGGTGTGGCCAGAGAAACCTTCACATAGAAAAGCAGAAAGAAGAGAGGAGACAAGTGAGAGAAAGACAGAGAGGAAGAAATAGAAGAAGGATGAGGGAAACAGATATAAAGAGACAAAGACAGAAAGAGAGATCATGGACTTGGATCTTCAAGCCCCAGATTTTCACTAACATTTCCATGAAGCCCACCTTTCTTTCTTTCTTTTTAAAAATATTTTTAATTACTTCTTGATTAACCTTTATTTTATTTATTTATACACGGTGCTGAGAATTGGACCCAGTGCCTCAGACATGCTAGGCAAACTCTCTACCACTGAGCCACAACCCCAGCCTGCCCACCTTTATTTCTTATTCTTGAAATTTCCTTATACTGTGCCAGTAGCAATACTTCCTGTCCCTATCATATTTTATTCTACTTTTTCCTGTTTTATTGTAATTGTAATCAAGAGCTTTCACTAGAATGCCATACTCCAAAGCTAAAACCCACAATCTTTAAATGAAACTGAGTAATGTGTGCTCTCCAATTTTGTTTTAGGTTGCCACTTTTAATCTGGAACTTTGTGCCAGTGGCTTTAGCAGGGCCATTGCTAGCTCACATTGTCATCTAGGGCATTTGAGCAAGTAAATGTGTCCTATCACCTTGCCAACAGGCCATTGGAATTGGTTTCCAGAGAATTTTGGCACTTGGAACTAATGAGTATTTTAATAGATTCAAAGCATGTATGGAAGAGAATTTATTGTACAATTTCTGAAAGAATGAGAAATATTTGATTTCCTTGAGCATGATAAATAACTAATTTGTTAATAAATGGATCATGTCAGCCTGACACCTATATGGATGAGAGATTGCCTCCCTTAGTCTTTTCGACACACAATTTTCCTTTTGGCTAAAACAACTGTGATTTATCATAGCAATGCTCCTGACATAGTTATTCCCTATTCAATATATTTGATATGCAGCAAAAAACCCCCATTGTTTACCTATTACATATATACACGTGTGCATACGTCTATATAGTGACACATTTTTCTTTTGGCAAATATTCATTGAGGATCTCCAATGTATATGATGACACTGGGTATTGGTTGTGGACAAGGATACACAAGGTATCCCTGTTTTCAATATTTAATGGCAGGTTGAGAATTGATTTTATAAAAGGTTCTGCTAAAGCATACACAAGTTATGTTTTCCTAGAGGAGGCTAGTTTGGAGAATCAGATTTCTTCCACTTCTAGAGGTTCATAAAATCTGTTAGGAGAAGTTGATGAAATTTCTCCCCTACTCCATTTGTGTTGTATCTACCATGTTTAGGACAAAACGGGACAAAAAAATAAATGAAGGAATGGATGGATAGATATAAACTGTTGGAGAATATAAACTGATTTTTTTTTATATGTGTAATCTGGTAATCTGCTAGGAACAACTAGTCTTGGTATGACTAATTAAAATCATAGGTTTTTTTTTTTCCTACTGCTTCCTCAGAGCATCAAAATCTCAGGCTTGATCCTAGTCTACACGCCCTACATACTCAAAGTAGCCATTATAGTAAAGTATGATAAGTTGGGACCACTGTCCTTATCTTCTTGACCAGTCCCAGAAAATGCATTAATGAGAAAATCTTGATTCCCTTCAATACGTTCCAGTAACACTGCCTATCCCCCAAAAGGTCACACAGGAACAGATGCGCAGAGCTTGTGATGGCCTCTTCTCTAGCTCAATCCATTGTCTGCTATGTGTCATTTTTAAACTCCTGACACAGGGACGAGTGATGTACTGTAAGAAGTAAAAGCTGAAAAATATTCCTCCATTGCAAGTTTACCAGGTATTTTCTCTGGGAAAAATTGCAAATCTTCTGGCTGTAAAATATGGTACCACCTGAGCTGTATATAGTTATCAGAGAAGACAACTTGGTTCCAGCTAATGCTCATAAAATTACCTATTCCTGATCAACATTTCAAATTCAATAAAACCAAATTTGCTGAGTTTTTAGAATTGACATTAATTCTGTATCTTTAGGGAGTTTAAGCTTAAAAACCATTGCTAAATTTCATTTTTAAAAGAGCAGACCAAAAGTGGTGCTTCCTCCTATCCCTCGTCTAAGACATTTTTTTTTTTTTTAACACAGAGAATTGAGTATAAGAACACAAATACTGGGCTGGGGTTGTGGCTCAGTGGTAGAGTGCTTGCCTAGCATGTGTGAGGCACTGGGTTTGATTCTCAGCACCACATGTAAATAAAATAAAGGTCCATTGACAACTAAAAAAAATTTTTAAATAATGCAAATTTCACCTTTAATAAAACTAGGAGACAACAATCATCCCAAACCATGATATATCCAGTTGGTGTTCTTTCCATGAAGTGAAGTCAAATTTGGGTCTGGGGAAACCCAGGGAGAAAAAATTTAAAGCTGGACAGACTCCAAAGAGTTGTTATACAAGGAGAAGCAAAGGGGTTAATATTGAATGAAGAATCGGAAAACAACGCTGGCCCCTAAAGTGATGAGGACAAATTTTAATCAGTGATAACTATTTCAGTAGGGAAAAGAGTCCAGTGTGAAATGAACTCAACTTTGGTTTGTTCAGAGGCATTTTAAAGGGAGAAGGAGGGAAGGAGATGAAAGAGAACTCGGTAGAGTCAGGGAAGTGAAAAATTACAAAAAGTGGAACAGGATCCATCCCTGTGAAACCCACCTGGGTTTAGTTGTTCCTTATGGAGGCTAGTCAGGCTCTTAAGTCCCCCAGACGTTAGGATAAGAGGCCTTATCTCCAGGTGTTGGCTGGAACACACAGTGGATTCATTTGGTAACCTTGAGTTTTCTAGGACAGGCATTTTAAGTGGAGAGAGGATCATGCTAGGGATGCAGCCTTGGGCTGTTAGAAGCTATGTTACTATTCACCCAAGTCTTCAACCTAGGCCTAGGTTGAAACCAAAAGGGCTCAGAGGGGCCTAGCTACAGATTAGTCAAAGAGAGAATATTTGCCACCATGAAGTAGATAGATGGAATATAGTATGGTAACAAAAAATACAGACTCTCAAACCTGCTTTTCTAGATATGAATCCTGGCTCTGCTGCTTTCCAGATGTGTGTTCTTGGGCAAGTTATTAAACTTCAGTTTCTCCATTTCATTATCTATATAAGGGGGACTGACATAATACCTACACCAGAGGAAATTCACCATGATTCAATGAATCCATGTTTGTGAAGTGCTTACAATGAGGCCCAGCATCAGATACATGTATATAAGTGTTTTCTGTAATTCCACTTTATGAAGCAGCCTATACAGATTCAGGGGAGAAATGATACTTTGTAGGGTGAATAAATGCAGTTACTGATCTTGGTTTGCTTAGGAGTAGAAGAGGCTAGCATATTCACTTGCTTGTATGATCAGATGTTATAAAGCACTGCACTGCAGGTCAGAGAATCTCTGTATGTCTAGAAAATGTCCCAGACCCCTCTCCAGAAAGGACCTTGTCTGGAAAATACTCACCTTCTTCAGAGTTAAATACCAATCCAGAGGAACCATCTCAGGATCCACATATAAATCCCATTTATGAAAATGAGAATTGAAGAAAAGAATGAAAGAGGTTAAGCACATATTAAATGAACCAAAGAAGTGCTTTTTGTAATGATTAGTGTTATAAGTAACAGCAAATATTTAATATTTATGATTAAGCACCAACCATCATGGTTGATATTCATAAAGTCAAAATACAAGAAGTCTATAGTAAAAATAGAAAAAACAATAGAAATACGAGTAAAAACTGAGAATGAAAATAGACATTGGCTATGGTTTGGATATGAGGTATCCGCCTAAAGCTCCTATGTTGATCAGGAATATTCAGAGGTGAAATGATTAGATAATGAGAGCTGTAACCTACTCTGTCCATTCCTAGTTTGAGTGGGATTGACTATGTGGTATCTGCAAGCAGCTGGTGGGGCATGGCTAGAAGAGGTGGGTCCCTGGGGACATTTCCTGGAAGCATTTCAACTTTTCTTGGGGCCCTTTTTTTTCTGTCTCTGATTCTAGGCCAGTCATGAATGGAGCAGTGCTCCTCCACCACATCCTGCCACCATGATGTTCTGTCTTACCTTGGGTCCAGAGCACTGCGCTGCATAACATGGACTAAATCTCAGAAACTGTGAACCAAAATGAACTTTCTCTTTTCTAAATCAGTCAGGTATTTTGATCACAGTGATGAAAAACTGACCAGGGCATCCTTAGGTAATATAATTGATACAATAGTATAGAAAATAGATTCAGTAAAGTAGATCTAACTAGTACAAATCAAATACTATGTACCAAAAAGACAAAGTATCTTTTCCTCTCTATTATCCATGGAATGATGATAATAAACAACCACATATTGCCCATAACCCTAACTAAATTACAAAACAGGAACAACACTGACAACATTCTTTGATTGTAATGCAATGAAAATAGCATAACTATTTGGGAAACAGCAACATACCAAACACACTATAAAACTCTGTTGTCAATACTATGTAAAGAAACTTGAAAAACTGGATATAATGTATATTTTGTAAAAAAATATATAAATTCTTAATACTGATAATTGATTAGATAAAAAAACATAAAAGAATATGTAAAATTTGTTTAAAAATCTACCCTACCATGATACTCTCAAAACAAGCACATTATATTCTATAATATCTTAGCAAATTCCATAAGACCACTAAGAAACAGATCAATTTGAATCTTATCTATAATTTCCCAGAACATAGAAGAAAATACCTTCTAATGTTTTTCTTGTGGTTATACCACAAACATTAGATAGTAATATAACAGAAAAATAATAGTCAAGAAGAAAATTACTAATCATCCTCACGTGTGATTAATGTCAAAATCAGAAACAAGACATTTGTAACCAGAATTCAGCAGTCTATTATAAAAATTCACAATGTAAGCAAGTAGCATTTATTCTGGAAATATTAAGGGTAGCTCAGCACTCAGATATCTGTAATATTAAATCCAACATATCAATGAATCAATGTGATCACTTCCATACATTTCAACAAGGCATTCGATGATTCAGTAACCATTCCTAACAAATGAGAAATGGATCTATGTGTCCTCAACATGACTCTGCGCACGCACATATAGACACATGCATAAGTACCAGGATCATACATGTAATGTTGAAAACATCTCCATCAGAGCCAGGAACCATATAGAGAAGTTTACTATTTATATTATCATCATTATTTATTATTTTGCTAGTGGTACATGCTAATGTAATTATAAGAGGGGAAAATAAAAAAAGAATATAAATTAGAGGATTGAAGGTATCACTATGGAAAGATTACATTATTATATACATAAAAATTCTAGAATGATTAAAGTGACTGTAGCACTTTTCCCAAGTCAGTCAAAAATATCTCTAGACATTAACCAATATTCCTTGGGAGCAAAATCCACTCTGATTTAGAACCACTGACCTGAGTGTCCCTCAGTAAGAACATTAAATAAATTATGATCTAATTGAAGAATAAAATAATAGAACTTAAAAAAAACAAGGCAGTTCTATTAGAACTAAAATGGAAAGCACTCTAGAATGTATTGTTAAATAAGCCAAATAAGGTTTGGAATGGTGTGGAGATTGAATTTTGTTAGTTATTTTATGTGTTTGGGAGATTTATTAAATGGAAAATGATCAGGGATATCTACACACATATGCTGCTTGGGATGCATAGATTATTTCTGGGAGAACAGAGAAACAACTATCAAGAGAGGGCAAGTAGAGCTAGGGTTGTGGCTCAGCGGTAGAGCACTTACCTAGGATGCATGAGGCACTGGATTCAATCCCCAGCACCACATAAAAATAAACAACAAAAAAGGTTCCTTTAAAGAGAGGGGGGGGGCTGGAAGCCAAAAAAGGGAGGAGGGTGATGACCAACATTTTTGTAGGTTCCTCATCTTAACAGAGCCCCTGATATGCCTGGAGAAAGTTTAGAGTGAATTGAGAAAGGTAGAATCCTGGTGGACACATGGAAACAAACTTGGCTTGTTGTCTAAGTGATACCCAACATAAATCATCTTGTGGATCTCTTATTGGCCACAAGATTGATGCTGGCCTCGAGGTAGCAAACAAACCATGGAAATAAGCTCCATTGAAGCAAATGTTTTCAACCACTTGGGAATAAATATAATCTCATGAGCTTCAACTACAGGATGGCTATGGGAAGATTCCTTTTGAATTCTTTTGATGATTGCAAAAATCTGCTGTTTGTTTTGTTTTGTTTTTGTACAGGACCCACGAAACGGACAAGGAAAAGAATATTTTCTTCTAGAGAAAATAATTCAAGAAGAAACTCAAGTGCAAGCACAACGTTTAAATAAATTTTGCTTAAAATTATAGATAAACAAAATACATTTACTGAAGCAAGTTTTCCCTGATAGTGTCTTGTGAATTTCTATAATATCATTTAAAAAACAGATTTTCTCATGAGCGTAATAAGGAATTAAAAAACATGACTCCCTATTTTTAGGACAGAAAATTTGTTGGGTTTCTAGCTCCCCTTATGGAAAATAACTTTTTTTTCTACTAGCTGTTATTACATTGACTTCTCCTGAGTGGTCTGAAAATATAAAAATCTGTTACTTGTGTGGTTTCAAACTAAAATTCCTAATGACATATATCGCCTATCCCTGTGACTACTATGTATTGCCTATTAATTAGTTTGCTTTTGGTCTCTTGAATGCAAAATACTTATTAAATGCACAACTCTGTTTGATTAAGAAAGCTTGGTTCTCCCAAGCTTTAATTAGATGCTGTAACCTTTTAGATTTAGTCTTAATAATTGCTTAACAAAGTATCCGAATTCAGCTTTGCAAAAGCAAGTTTGTTCTTTATGATAATGGTTACCTCCAAAGATAAAGATTTTCCATGGTCTACATGTCATGGCACAAAGCATTTCTGAAACAAAAATAGGGGTCATAATATTTATCAAGAGAATATGCATTGTGTTTTACTGTAGTAGTGTGCCATTTGTTAGGGTTCTATGTTACCTGTAGATCATGCCCAAGATAGAAGTGGTCATGCAATGTATGCACTTGAACTATAATTATGAAAGATCAAACCAATCCCACTCTTAGGGAAAAAATCATTAATTGCATTCTCCTGCAGGAAACTCAACATGTCAGGAAGTCACTAACTGGTATTGCCACTTTTATTCAGATTATCAGCAAAAATATAATTTGCCAAAACATCTGCTAAATGAGAAGAGGGTTCCAGCTCATTGAAATTTTGCTTAGCGCTAGAAATGTTTATAAGAGAAAGAATGAGCTATGCAGAGACAGGCCAGCAAGCTCCTCTAGGCTGACAGGTCCCACTGACCTCAATCTGCCAGCAAGAGTCACATCCGTTCCTCTTTGTCAATTCTGGAAAATCAAGGTTGTTGCTAATACAGCCTGATCCCCCTCACAGCTGGCAGAGACAATACAGAGCACCCTACCCAGAAGTATTAACTAGAATGGGCAAGGGTTTGACCTGGGAAAGACCAGGTGGAGAGGGACTTACAGAGGTCAATATCTGAGCTGCATTTTCTCTTTGTTAGAGATTAATGAGCACATTCTCATAATTGGAAAAGTTAATTTGCCATTTAAAAGTTCCTTTGAAAAATCAACGGCCTGTTCTCTATTAGTTGAGTCTCCATCTCTAACTTTCACACTCCCACTGACTACATTAAAATGTACTTGCCGAATAAATTAAGGAAATAAAGTTTTCTCTCAAAGAACCTCATTTTTAATTTAGAACAAGATGTGGGAGATAAGATTGGTTGTGTTGCCTCTCTCTTTTGTTTTTATCCAGGAATTTCTGCTTCTGCCTCTTTTTCTTCCTTCTGATTTATTTTGTTGAGTTAATTTATTCATAAATTGTTTCTTTATCAAATGCATATGACTAAATTTATCTTCACATATACCACTCAAAGCACATATCACATTTTTAAATAATGCTTTTGTAGTGGTTCACTTCTAAATCCTTTTTATCTTTAAACTTGAGCTGCTGTTGGAGGATCTATATATCCTCCAATTATATATGTGTATATATATAATTACATATTATATATATAATTACATATTATATATAATTATATATATAATTACTATATACATATACATTTGTCCCAGCCATTTAGGCATGGAAGCCACTCCTTTGGGAACTCTTGGGTTGAAATTCCACTGGATTTCAAGCTGGCCCCTGTCCTAAGCTCACAACCTTAGGATCAAACAGTCTGCCAAAACGCCAATCAACCTGTTTACTTCAAAACCCCTGCCACACCAAGAAACAAGCACCCAAACAAGACTCTTCCCATGGAAATCTTACCCCTGCTTTTGATGTACTCCCCTTTAAATAAAGAATTGGGTCACCTTGTCAAGCTACTTGGAATATTTTTGAGTTTCTAAACTTGTATTTTTTAAAAACAATTAATATTGTGCTCAGAGTATATGTTTATGTACTATCGATTCTCTGAATTTCTTGAAATTATGACATAAACAAGATCAATTTTTGTAAACATTTCCTGTGTTCTGAAAAACTACAAATATAATTTAAAGGATGGAAAAATAGATCTATCTCATCTATTTTTGTGGTTCAAACCTTCTAAAAGTCATTTTAAATTTTTTGTGTTGTCTCTCTCTTTCTGATAGAAATATGTTAACATCTTGCACTCTGGTATAGTTTTGTTATTTTTCCTAATAATATCTTCAAAATATGTTTTGTGTATTTTAGGGATAAATTTTAGGGGAATCAATTTCATAACTATTATATGCTTTTGGTAAATTTTCCTTTTATTTTTATGTAGTATCACTTTTTGGGCTCATCAATACATTTTGGCTTAATATACACTTCACTTGATATATCTATTGTTGGACATGTACCTTCAGGTAATATTTTTATAGTTTACCTTTTCATCCATTTGCTTTAGACATTTCTGTATCACTTGTCAGGAACATTTAGCAAATATTTATTTATGGTGCTGGGGATTGAACCCAGGGGTGTTTTACCACTAAGCTACATCTTCAACTCTTTATAAGACAAGATCTCACTAAATTGCTTAGGGTCTTGCTAAGTTGCTGACGCTGGCCTTGAACTTTCAATCCTCCTGTAATTTGAACTCATAATTTTTTCCAAAGGCTATTTTAAAAATTTACCTTTATTATAATTATGATATTTTAAAATGTATAAACATCACTTGATGTTGTGGATTTTTGGGCACAACATATTATAAGTATTTCGAATACAGTCTAAAATTATTCAATATTTCTTTATTCCTTTTAAACACAATGCAGACTTAGCATGTTTTAGCTATTATTTACTTAAATTGTTGTAATTCTGATGCTATGGATATTAATAATAATAATCAGCACATATGCTGCCTTTACTATGTTCCAGACACTTTTTGAAATTCTTTATGTGTTGACTCAGTTGTTCCTCACAACGACCTTGCACGATAGGTTCTACTACTATCTCCTTTAACCAGTAAAGAAACTGAGACAAGGAGGTCACATAACTTACCCAATACCATACAGTTAGTAAGTGGCGATCAACATATGAAGTGAACAGCTTTAACGCTTTATGGGGGAAGAGTAGAGTAACTTATTTTTTATATTGGAGTAGAATAAGATTTAATAAATAAGAAAAAAGAAGTAAAAAAAAACATAAAGTAAAATCTTGGTAAGTCATTCAATATCTCAAATAAAACACTTCTATTAGATATAACACCTGAAGAAAGCTTAAGAGTCAAGGATTGAACTGGAGAAGTTATATGGCATATAGTTAGAAGATAATGGACAGCTTTTTTTTTCTATGTAAACCTGTCAATAAGAAAAGAATAATGCCATCCTGACGTACTCCCCCAAGAAGCATAAAATTTGTTTTGAAAAGTCAATTCGCTAAGAAGGAAATCTCAATGACCAACACACATCGTCCCATAGGCTATTCCAGAAATGCTAATTAAACCTAGGGAATAAAAGTTTGCCAAAAAAAAAAAAAAGGTGATGTGTTTTTTTAGTGCTTGGTGGGACTGCACCTTTGCAGAGCCAGTTAGCTGTAGTCTAGAGGAAGCTAGGAATACTCTGCAGCTGCAATGCCTCTTACAAACAACCCCCTTAGAGCCCAAGAATCTCATGTGCACCATGGGAGTAGGCAGTCAGTGGGTAAGATTGCTCTTGCCTAGAAGAATGGAACACTACACTCGAACACCAGAGAGTGGGGATCTGAAGGCTCTGATGGTGCCACAGAAGCCAAAAGGCACTCAAAATAACACATTAAAACATCTTAGAATGAATACATGAATGTCAAGTAGCAGAAAGGTATCAGAATGCAAAATCACTTATTCAAAGGTTAAAAGCAGAGGCTTTCTAGTTTTCTTCAAATTTGTACATTTTTCTTTCTATTATTATTATAGGCACAAAAATAAAGTATGAAAATCATATTCACTCTTAGAGGATAAGGATAAACTCTAGAGAGGAAGAGACCTATGAGGTTACTGGGATTTGAGTTTAATATTTTATTTTTTTAAATGAAGGACATGAAAAAAATGACAAAATATTTGTAGTAATTTAATCATTTCATCTGGGTGGTGTGGTTCCGTGTCTGTTACATATATTTCTATATGTTTTTGGTATTTTATAATTTAAAATAGAAAATAAATAAAATATCATGTACTGATTTGAAATGCTAGTATTTTAATACTTTAAACAAATAATTCTTGAAATCATTGTACATTTTTCCACAAGTTTAAACACAACAGGAAATTAATTAAGCAGATTGAATCAACAAAACAGCATTTTACCATTTGGGAATCTGGAATTTTTTCTCACACAGGGGTTACCTAAAAAAAAGTTGGGAGGCATAGGATTTCCTACCCTCTTTTGTACTGAACTGTGCATTTTTTTCCCGGTGGCTTGTCCCCCACCTCCCAATTAATAAAATAAAGCCTCCCATATAATTCCACTCCCACATAATCCTACAATCACTTCCTGCATGACTTAAATTTTTAATGTTCAGGAGTTATAGTGGCTCGACCTTTCTTGTGACAACCAAGCATCTGAATTGTCAGATGGTTTTCAACATTGTCATGCCCCAGCTCATTTGCTCTGCATTAACCAAAAGGCTCACTGCCACATGGGTCATCTATATACTTTCACTCAAAGAAGGAAAAATACTGCTGTTCTATATCAGCAGCACAGTCTTGGCTGTGCTGTAAAACCTTCCATCACTTGCTACTTGTCCATGTTCATATATGATATATATCTATTGTGTATGCAAGACAGTCTACCAAAGTCCTCAGTTGGGGAGGGAACCTTTCCTTCCCCAGAGAGAAATGATCCTCAGGAGACTATTGAATACAGCTGGTGGATGATGGGAATACTGACACAAGTTTATTGTGGAAAGATCAAGACTAGGTTCTTTGGATAATGACAGGCAGGCCTGCTGGCTGTGAAGAATCGGGGGGTGCTAATATGTTGTTGACTCCTCCATTTCAACCGCAGACAATTCTGTAATAGCGAGACTGAAGCTTCTTCCAAACTGCCTGTTGTTCTGCTCTGAATAGCAATAGATAAATAGGGTCCTGTCTAAATATGTGGGCTATAGTTTACCATCTAATGGTTTCTGACCTCCAAATCTTCACAATGAATAATTTCAGTGTTTAGAGAAATGAATGAATTAGGAGTGAGAAGTTGTGGGCACATTGCCTCCATGATAAGTTCGGAGTCTCCTTATGGAAACACTTCATCACCGTCTGTGGAGCTTGGTTGCCCCTGGAATGATCAGATTTTCTCACAAGGGAGACTCCCAGCTCACTCCAAATTGAATAGCTTTCCAATCTCCAAGACGTGATTTATTTTACTTGAGTAAGCCATCATTTGTACTCTCATTCCCCAAACTGGCAAAATCACTCTCAGCTAAAATCCTAGAGAACATTTCTCTGCACAACAAACAGACATTTAAACCAAGCCGTTTGCTCAACAACAGATGCAGGCAACAGTGTGATGGAATCTGGAGGCACAGACATGGAGCACAGAAGGGGATGTGAATCTGGCCTGTTTGCAAGATCCAGATTGTGTCTTTTGGGTTTGAAAGAGTTTGTCTGTGCAGCAGTAGGCTAACATATTCTCTGCAGTGACTTTTGTAGGAAAACAGCAGACTTTTATCTCTGGGGTAGCACAGAACACAGCTGCTATTTGGTTGAAGGTCACTCAAGGAGATTTATTGTCTGTGTGATTCTACTGGATTTTTTTTTTTTTTTGAGAAGCTGGAGATGAATAGCTACGACAACAGCAACAACAAAATGTTAATAAGATTCTATTTGCAGCTAAGTTATTATTTCTGCCAATCATTCACTCCCTTCTGAGCAAAATAAACATTCAGACCTGGAATCATGAAATCTGGAGTGGGTAAGATCTTAAATGTCATCTAGAATTATCACTCACTACTTGGAAGGATCATAATTTATAATGACTGAAAATTAGGCTATCTCATTTTACTTTTTCTCTTTTTACTGTCTGCTTAGTCTGTCTCTTTTTCTCCCTCTCCCCTCTCTCTCTCTCTCTCTCTCTCTCTCTCTCTCTCTCTCTCTCTCTCTCTCACACACACACACACACACACACACACAATTCTCTGCCTCTCTACAATGTATTTCACTCATGGATACTAACTTAAATAATAGCAGAAAAATATTATGGCATTTGGATTTAGCTTCTTCTAGCTGAATAAACTGTGCTTTATAGCTTGGTTTCATGCTTTTCATCTGTCAGTCTTCTCTGAATACCTCTAGGGAGAGAAGGAAGACTTTCTTTAGTTGATGTTATTTCAAGATATTTAGAGATTTAGTACAAAAGCACATTGGGATCGAAAGTAGTATCAACTATAAATAGATCCTTAAATACAAACTAAGATTCTGAATGTCTTTGGCCTATTTTAAACACAATTGAGTTCTTCTTCATAAATAAGTGTGTATTATATATATATAATACATGATTATATATTATAATATATATATGTATGTATACATACATATATATATATTGTGGTCCATGTCCATTACTGATCTCTTGCAAGGATGCAAAATACTCCTCAAACTGTTTAAAACTGAATTTTAGATACATTAGTGTCTTGGAGCTAGTAGTCTATTGGTATGAGAAACACCTCAGGTGATTTTTTTTCTCATAGAAAAGGAGCAAATTTACAGAAGGCAAATTTCCAGGTGGCAAAAGTGCCTTTAGGCACAAGATGCTCAAAATTATACTATTTGGGAGAAGTTCCTCCTAAAGCATATTCTATACTCATTTAACTTCTTAAATAGATATTTTGAACATAATTGAACATTTCTTTGAATACTTGTCAACATTGTAAACATAACTCTGTTTCATACTGGGTAATAATACAGGGATGCTGTCATTGGGGCAGGTAAAATAATCAGAGTTGATGCCCCTCAGGGTTCAGTTTCTGACTTTCTATCAGGACCTCAAGGTTTCTGATTCAGTGCAGCTTCATGGACAATATTCTCAGCCTCCTCCTGGGAAACAGGGTAGTTCCCTGCCTGTTAGCCAAGGGTTCTTGGATGCTAATATGGCCAAACACTCTCCTTAATCAGAAAAATGACAGGAGAGTCCTGAGCAAGTGACTCTGACATTTTATATCATATTCTAATTCAAATAAAGAGACTCTTGATTCATGGGAAATTATAAGGTAGGGAAAAAGTGTTTTGAAAGGACAACATAAAGTCTCAGTGATGGCTATAGACAGATACATTGTTCCTTTGCTTCTTTCACACCGCACACCTGTGGTCAACAGATTTGCTGTACAGCCCAGCAAGCCACAGAGTTACGTCCCTTTCCTTATATCTGTTCTCTGAGTGGCTGAACTAACCAACATCACACTACTAGACAAAAGGTGGGTTAATATCATTCATGCAGAAAATGTCTTAGGACTTAAAGTATTATCATGTAAGAAAAGTAGCTTTCTGTAAAAAAAAATGCTTTACTTAAAAAAAAGTTACAAGACAGAAGTTATAATGTCAAGTGTGACCATCCATAGTTGTTCAATTCAATATATAATCATTGAGGGTCTCTGTAGGGCAGATATTTGAGCACTCATGTGAGTGGATACATAGTTGTTACCCTAAGAGCTAACAGAAAGGAAAACAAACCAACAACTATGATTCAGTGTGTGGAGTGCTATGATAGGCAATGGAAGTAGAGCTAGAAATGTATAAAGAGAAAAATCAAATGAAGTTAAGGTTAACTTACTTATGCAATGAAATGGAATTTAAAGAAGGATGATGAGATTTAAAGTTACTTTTGAAAAGTACAAAAACGTGGAGCTGAGAGGAAAGGGCAATTTTGACAAAAACAGCAACATGAACAAATTACAATAAAATGTATGCACAACAAATATCATGAACCATAAGGTTTTTGGAGCAGCATTTAAAGATTGAGTCGCAGACACTGGGTTGGGGTTAAATCAATGTCATAATAAGGCATTTGGAAGTGTGGAAGGATGTTATATAGTTTAAATAAGGAAAAGGACAAGGTAATTTTTAATTTCTTTTTTTTAAATTAAAAATAATTGAAAACAGTATGGAAAATGGTCTGGAATTGAAGAAATCAGAAATGGAGAGACTAAATATGAGTTCGATGGACTATTTCAAGCAGGCTTTGTTGGGGCGTGGGGGTGCTATGTTGCAGTGGTATCAGGCACACAGAGGTGGAAATGTTTTCCAGAGAGAAAAGGAGGGTCAGCTGGGTTTGGCTTGGAAGTGTTGGAAAAAGTGAATTTTAGGATAACTATCAGACATCTGGTTTGTGAAACTTACTGGACAAAATCTCAAGTCTGAGAGGGAAAATGTTGAGTTTCATATTCTGTATAAGATACATTGAGGTGTTCACATGCCTTGCAGGCTGCCCATTCTATAGTTCAGTTTCTAGAAAGCTGAAATATGGGTACCCTTGGAAGCAAGGTTGGACTGATGACAGGGACCAGGTAGCAAAGGGACAGATAATGGCAGAATGATAGGGTATGAGCCTGTGTCTGAAGCAGCAGAGGTCTGGCATCTGTAAGCTTAGTATTTTCCCAAACCCATAATCAGGATACTTCTGCTGATAAACATATATGTCCTTCCAAGTAGATGGAACATATTACTACAAGTCAAGACTATCCTAGAAAATGCTGAGCAGAAGCCGGGCACTGTGGCACATGCCTGTAATCCCAGCGGCTCAGCAGGCTTAAACAGGAGAATTGTGAGTTCAAAGCCAGCCTCAGCAATGGCAAGATGCTAAGCAACTCAGTGAGACACTGTCTCTAAATAAAATACAAAATAGGGCTGGGAATGTGGCTCAGTTGGTGATTACCCTTAAGTTCAATCCCTGTTTCCAAAAAGAAAGAAAGAAAGAAAGAAAAAACGAAAGAAAAGAAAAATGAAAATGCTGAGCAGATTTTGCTTTCTAAGTTAACAAGCAAACAGACAGCCAGAAAAAGAATCTGTGTTCGAGATTTCTATAGGCTGAAAGAGGACAGTTGAGTTGCTTACACTGTTTTTGTGTAGGGTTGCACTGAGACTCACATGCCTAGACATTAGTTTCACTGTATTTTATCTTTCATAAGGCGGCAGCCTCCACAAGATGAGAATACAGCAGGGAGAGCTCATCCTACCTGTGCTGATGATTGTAGCTGCCATTCTGGTTTTCTGTAAATTGTTTGGGCTGCTGTTATTTGGACTGACCAGAGCAGTAAACACCTTGAACTACAATAACCTGTTTTCCCTAGTACAGCCAGTTCTTCTATCTTTTTCAATCTTAACTTTAAAAGCTTCCTTAGCTCTATGTTTTGCTGGAGGTGAGGCAGTTCTGCTTTCAAATCCTTCTCCCTGTGACTTGAACATTTTCTTTTCTGAAGTCCAATTTAGCTTTTGTTGGGTCAAAAAGCACAATCAACAAACAGTTGGTCACCCCCTTTCTCAGAAAGAACAGGGGTTTGGATACTAACGTAGTTGCTTGCTGCAAAATATTCATGAAATCTGCTGACAGGGTATTTGGTTTAACTATGCAATCAGTGTCTTCAAAGGAGGGTGGTCTGAACAATGAAGACCTGAGGCAGAGCTTGAAAAAAACCACACAAATAGAGCCCACACCTGCAGACACCTCCACACCAGCTCTTTCTGAGCATGCAGTCAATGCATGCTTTATCAGTCGAAGGACAGAATTCACAAGCAGGGGAAATGCTAAACAGGATATTGTGTTTGCATGTAAAGTATCTTTGCTCCGTGTTGATCAGGCTTTCTAAGGCAGGGTGTTCTTTTTCACAAAATGAAAATGTCAGAAACCATGTTAGCCAAATTCATATGTTTTTAGAGAACTGGCCACAAATGCAAAGAGGAAATATGTATTCCAGTCACGGACTGCCAGCAGTTTATTCTGGAGTTCATTCTGAGGAGGTAATGACTAGGAAAATGACAAAGAAAACTGTTACTGACCATTAGTGAGCAATCACTCTGTCATATTACTGAGATAATTTAGATAAATGCGGGGTTTCGCTGTCTCCCAGGGAGATGGGCTGCTGATGTTTTTGATAATAGCATCCTACTTGAAGGTTGCTTTTGATAAATGTATTGTTTCATCATGCAGATGTAAAATAGTCGTGTCTAGCCTGCCTGTTGGATGTAGTAATGGCTCTTTTAAGAAGTTTCTCAAATGAAGTCTGTCAATTCCCTGTGCCCAGGAACACATGCTGAAATGCCCCCTGCGAATGCTTTGCAGCCACTGTGAAAAGCAGTGTTTGGAAACATAAGGTATTTGATAAATGAATGCAGAGCATACCATATTTTTGTTCAATTGATTTCTATTATTTTAGCAGCTGCTAATTATACACTGTTGATATTTGGAGGATGGTAACAGATTTCTCTGTTCCATCTGGGTAATCTGGCTTTTCAAGAATGGACTTTTTCCACCCTAGTGTTAATAGGATTTTTGACTGCCAACTTTTGATGGCAATGATCAAATCAGGTTGAAATGAGTAGGTAGGTAGCTATTTCCAAGTAAAAAGATGAAATTCACCTGACAGTGTTTACAACATTGTTTACCCTTTGTGTGTGTGGGGGGGGTAGGGGCTGGTTGTTTGTGTTTGTGGTTCGGGGGGTCAAACTCAGGGCTTCACTCATGCTAGGCAAGCTGTCTCCCACTGAGTTACACACACTCCAGCCCCTACTTTATTTTTGATATCAGAGTGTGCTCTCTGGTGCCATCTATGTCATTCAGCACCAAGAGAAAAATGGGAGCTACTATGCTCATTTGAGATTGAATAATAAATGTATAAATTTTGAGAATATTTTATTTTGAGAAAATATTGAGCAAAAATGACTATGATCTACATCCTACTTTTCAGCAGTTACAGAAACTAGGTGGTATGAGGCATCTGTAGTCAAATGGAGCAGGGCAGGTAGGAGTAGCTTGAAGCCAGACTGAAGGGGCTCAACTCGTACAATACTCTAGCTGTGAAAATGGACACAAAATTGGGATTCCTCATATATAAAATTGGGTAAGATGGTGCCTAATTTTTTGTATTATTGTGAGAATTACATAGATAATGAATATGGAGCTGTGATGATAATAATGTTATAACCCTCACTTTGAAATAAACAAAGGTGGTTTTACCCAGATAGTGCAATATCTTTGGGAGTAAGAGGAAGGCTCTATTTGCCATCCAAACATAGAGGAAAACAAAGGGCTTCATAGAAATTAAATACAGTTAGATAAGAGGAATAGTGTTCTATAGCACAATAGTTCTAGTGTTCTATAGCACAATAGGTAAACTATAATTAAAAAGAAAGTGTATATTTCAAAGTAGCTAGTAGAAAAGATTTTGAATGTTCCCAACACAAAGAAGGATAAGTGTTTGAGGAAGTGGATATGCTAATTAGCCCACCTGATCATTGGATATTGTATACATGTATAGAAATGCCGCACTATATCCCAACATACAGTTATTATGTATCGATAAAAAAATGGAAAAAGAAGTTCCCATCATTATCTCTCCTCTTTATCTCCATTTGGATTTTTATTTTGTCCTTGCAGAAATAGCATTACACAATGAGTTCTTAATTCTTATTTGAAGTGGCTGATTGATTAAAGATCTGTTAACCTGGGTGGTGCCTCTGTGAACACAGGACTGGGTAGTGGGGAAGCACATCTAGTCTATTGCATATGTAGGCTGTCACCATCAGAGACTCCCAAGTTCCCTATTTAAAAAACTATTCTTAGTAGTTATAAGTAAAATAAAACACAAAGTATTTGCACAAAATGACTGTCTGAAGTGGGGATTTATTTACATAAAAATATTGTATCTGATGACATCTTTTGAGGATTGCATACATATTCCTCATATTTGTTTTTTGTAGATGGATACAATACCTTTATTTTATTTATTTTTATGTGGTGCTGATTATCGAACTTAGTGCCTCACCCTTGTGAGGTAAGTGCTTCACCTCTGAGCCACAACCCCAGTCCATAATTTAATTCTTTTAATCCCAAATAAACACATGTTCAGATGATTTTTAGTTCAATCAGCTAATGATTCTTGCCTTCAAAACATTTAAGGCATCTAGGATGATTCTGTAATTGGCTATTGTTAATAGTGTTACACTAAACATGGAAATGCCGATACTTCTTTAATACATTGATTTCCTTTCCCTTGTATATACATTTAGTCATGGAATTACTGTATCGTATGGTAAATTTATATGTAGTTTTTTAAAAAAGCTTCATATAGTTTTCCATAATAGCTGTATTAATTCACATTCACAGCAATCCATGGATGGCTGAATGGATTAATAAAATGTAGTACAAATATACAATAGAATATTATTTGGCCATAAAACAAAACACATTCTGTCATTTGGAGCAATGTGGATGAGCAGGAGTTCATCATGTTAAGTTAAATAAGTCAGACACAGAAAGACAATGCATGCTCACGCTTATATGTGGAAGCTTAAAAAGTTGATCTTATAGAAGTAGAGCAGAGAATAGTGGTTTTAACAGTTGGCAAGACTGGGGCAGGTGGGAGTGAGGATAGAAGAAGGATGGCTAACAGGTACAGGGTGCAGCTGAATAGGAGAAACAGCTTTTCATATCCTATAGCACACCAGGGTAACTATGGTTGATGATGATTAATCATATATTCTGAAACAACTAGTAGAGATTTTGAATGTTTCCAAAACAAAGACATGATAAATGTTGGAGGTGATAGATGTGCAGTTATACCGATGTGATCATTACACCTATACATGTATAGAAATGCCATGCTGTTACCCTACAAATATGTAGTTATTATGTGTCAATCATGAAGTAAAGCTGGGTACTACAGCACATGCCTGTAATCCCAGTGGCTTGGAAGGCTGAGGCAGGAGGACCAAAGGGTCAAAGCCAGCCTCAGCAATTTAACAAGGCTCTAAGCAACTTAGTGAGACCCTATCTCAAAATAAAAAATTAAAAAAAAATAGGCTAGGGATGTGGCTCGTGGTTGAACACCCATCGGTTTAACCTTCTATACCAAAAAAAGAAAAAAAGAAGAAGAAGAAGAAGAAGAAGAAGAAGAAGAAGAATTTAAAAAGTTAAATTAAAAAATATTTAATGCAAAATTGCTCAACCCAGGTAGCTTAGTAGAATCAATTGGTAAGGTTGTTCCTTAATTTTGTTGTTTTTTTTTTAAATGCTAAGTCTCAGGTTTTTTTCCTAGGCCACTTAAATTGCAGCTTCCAGGTATGGGTCCTGGATGTAAAAGTAGCCCAGGGGATTCTAATTCATTCAGGGTTGAGAACCACAGATACAATGCTTTCCAATTTTGTCTCAATTGCATTAGGGCCAGCACTCAATTTTTATGAAAATAATAAAATTACCATGTAATAAAACAATTACACAAGCAATCTGTCACACAGAAACACTGCTAAGATTGAACTGTTGACCTTCATGATTATTAACTAAAATCTTCCTCTGTCAACTCATGTGTGAAAAATTAACTTAATACATGAAGGACTCCCAAATCCACGATGGCTCCTGTCTCACTCATAGTCAAATACACGTTTTGTACAATGGCCCACTAGAGCTATACTCTTCCTTTTACATCTCTGATGTCATCTCCTGTACTCTTCCTTGCTCACCTCTGCTACAGCCCACTCATGTCCTCACTCTTTTGAATGGGCCAGGTGTGTTCCCATCTCATGGGCTTTCTGTTAACCACCCCTCCTGGAATGTACTGTCCCAGATACCCAACTAGCTGAGGTCCTCATGCCTTCCAGTCTATTCTTCAAATGACACCTTTGTAATCAGAATTCACTGAAAACATATTTAGAACTTGACACCCACACCCTACATATGTACCGAGCATTCAGATCCCTATTGCCCTACTTAATTTTTCCCTCAGCTTCCAACACTATAGCATTTACTCCACGATCATGTTTATTTTGTTAATTGCAAGTCTTCTACTACTAGAATGTATGCTCCACAAGGACAATGATCTTTGTTTCATAAAGATCTTGGTATATTCCACTAATATGTCTCAATTTTTCGATAAAGTGCCTAATACATAGAAACCACTCAATACATTTTGAGACAATACATACATTATGGTTAAATGAATAAATGAAATGCCTATCTAGATCTCTAACACCCAAATTCTGTTCAGTTCCTTGGACAGGACTCTTAACTTGTCCTGCAATTATTTCAGGCTTCCAGACTTGTGCCTTCCAATCCAGTACTTGCCTATTGTCTAAGTCTGAAGGGAAATCATAGCACACAGTATGATTCTGCTTTTGCTATTCTGTAGAAATTACAAAAAGAAAAACTGAACGAATTACTCCATCAAAAAGATATTGTTAGTGCTACAAATTTTGAAGATATTTCATGATACCCTCATAGCTTCATTATAGCCTGTTTTATATCTTGAATCTTATGTTTTGAGGGATTGAGGAGCTTTTCTCACACAGAAGTGTTTGGACTATTTGAAGGCAGAGTGCAACTAATGACTGGATATTGTCTATACATATTGTCTACAGCTCTGGGTTCCACACTCACTGGGCAAAATTCTCATCCAACTATTTATGTCTCACCCTGATTTTATCTCAAATGCAAAACATGATGGAGATGGAGAACTCTTGGCATTAATCCTCATTTCCTATTACTTCGAATTAATAGGTTTTATCTCACCTTCCACTCCTGACTCAAAATCACCCCAAGAAAGCAAAGCTACAGAAACCCTTTGGAAGCAGCAAAATCCATCCTCTCAGAAAAATAGTATTATTTTAATATTTTATTTTCTCCTTTTTCCCATCATGAGCATGAGGTTGATCTGAAGATGAGACAACAACTTAGAGGCCCCTGCTGGCTGACTGGAGTTTTCCAATTTCAATATGTAGTTTTAGGGAGAAAAAGTCGTCATATAAATTCACCTTCAGCAAAATGAGAGAAAGGCGGAAATTGGAGTCAAAGCTAGATGGCTTTGAGAACATGGGCTCTTTTCGCTCTCCCAGGTTGGACATATTATTGAGGAGCCTTTTAGTGAAATTACAAAGCTCTCATGTGGCCCTCTCCTACTCATCTGTAGATGGCTGAGGCAAGAAGAAATTATGTGAAGCCATAAAGTATTGACTTTTCAGTCTGTGAGGTTTTTTTTTTCCTTCCATTCAGCTGCATTTGCCCTTATGAAGGCATCTTTCACCTAATTTGTTGGAAGTGGCCATTAAGGGCATGATGGAGAAGGCAGAGAGGAAGAAAACATTCTTATTATTAAGGCTATGAAAATTGAAACCTAAAAGTAAAGATGACCAGTATTATCTGGACACTGGCCCCTGGAAAGCTCTTATTCCTGATCAACTGAGAATGGCTGAGTGGGCAGGAATAATATAGAAATAGAAGTCTTGCTACGGCCGTCTCAAACTCTGTCATGCAAGTGACCCAGAATGTTTTCACCTGTAGCCTTGGCAGGTGACGGGGGCAAGGATCGACTGCTCAGATTGAACAGTGACCCTGAAATCTGTAAATAAATATGCAAAGATGGGAGGGGAGCTTGCTCTAGGAACTCCCTTTTCTGTTCATTGAATGTCATCTGAAAGTCTTCCTAATTCTGTGAGAATCCTTAATGTTGGTGACTCTGGGATTTGGTGTTTTCTCTTAGGGAGAACTGGAGCTTAGTTTATATATGTATATATATATATTTTTTTTTCCTTAGTTGTTGATGGACTTTCATTTATTTATTTATATGTGGTGCTGAGAATCGAACCCAGAGTCTCATACATGCTAAAGCAAGCGCTCTACCACTGAGCCACGACTCCAGCCCTCTGGAGCTTATTTTTTAAATGAGATTTAATAATTTTGCACAACTACCTTGGTCTTCTAAGGATATTCTATTTGTGTGTGTGTGTGTGTGGTGGGACTGAAACTCAGGGATTCCTATCTTCCAGGCAAATGCTCTACCACTGAGCTACAACCTCAGTCCTTGGGTCATTTTCTGTTTTTTTTTTTTTTTTAATTTTTTTATTAATGTGTTATAGCATAATAATGGGGCTCACTGACATGTTTATAAATGCATTCAACAATTTGCTCCATTTGAATTCCCAGTACTTCCCCTTTCCCTCTCCTCTTGCCTCCTCCTCTTTCCCTTTCTTTACTCTAATATCTTCCTTCTATTTATTTATCATTTTTAAACTGGTGCATTATAGTTATACATAAAAGAGGAATTCACGGTGATATATTCATACATGCATATAGCATGTATGAATATGGAGGATTAGTATCTAGAATAAATAACGAATTCATAAAACATCAAAAAATTAATGGGCAAATGAACTAAACAGACATTTCTCAAAAGAATAAATGCAAATGGCCAACAAGTACATTTTTAAAAAGGTTGACATTGCCAGTATCAGAGAAATGCAAATCAAAACTACACTGAGATCTCATTTCTCCCCAGTTAGAATTATATCACGAATAGGATCTATATTGTTGGTGGGACTACAAATTAGTACAACCACTTAAGAAAGTAGCATGGAGATTCCTCACAGTGTATTTAATGAGCCAAATTGGCTTTTGAGATTCTCTCACAGACCACTCCAGGGCAGAGTGAGGGATGGCTGTAGCTGAAGAAGGCCTTGATAACATCTCTTTGGTCACTACTGGTAGGACATCACCTCTTCGTCCTACAACTCAAGCCACAAACAAAGCTTCAAGAAGTTCTGTCACCACACGAGTTTTCTATTATTCTCCAGAGTATGCAGACTGCTTTCCTTTGGTACCCCAGTATCAGATCAGATCACATTGACCTTGAGCATGGACACCCCACAGTGATACAACTACTGCAAATGATGTTCATTCAAAGTGAAAGGAAAATTGTGCTTGGATGGTTTCATCTCAGGCAAGTCACAACCTCAGAGTAAGGTTTCTGGAGCTGCAATGTCTCTGGAGAACAAGAAGGAAAAACTATATTTTTGTCATCGAATCTTTACTATGAGAAGGAAACAATGAAGAGCTAATCCAATTTGGTCATTTCAGAGGCAAGAAAATGAGACTTGGAGAGATGAAGTCATTTCCCCAGTCACCTAGACCATATATACTGGAGTTGGGGAGGAAGGAGCTCATGTTCCCAGCCCTGTGCTGGTTTTCTTTCCACTGAATCATGACAGCCCTTGCCATGCATTATTAATCTTTTAGAGAATCTCTTTCATCCTCATGTGTGGGGGGAAAGGGCTCTCACACTGGGCCTAGGCCACATTTACCCCAAAGAGACAGACATACCTGTCCATGTCCCAAGGCCTAGTAGCATATGTCAGCCAAGGATTTATTTGTAAAAAGAACCACAAATTTTGCTAATTCATTCATTCTGAGGAGGCATGAACTAAGCATCCACAATAGAACTAATAAGAATGTCTTACACTCAATGAAATAAGTATTTCTGTCAGTCAGTGAGCATCTTTCAACTCAGTCACTATAGATTTTATTCTCAAGTCCCAGAGTAGCAACTAAATTTTCATAAGAATTAGCTTAACAGCAAAAATCAGGGAACAGGACCGGGGTTGTGGCTCAGAGGTAGAGCGCGTGCCTCACATGGATGAGGCACTGGGTTTGATTCTCAGCACCACATATCAATCAATAAATAAAGGTCTATCAACAACTCTCTCTCTCTCTCTCTCTCTCTCTCTCTCTCTATATATATATATATATATATATATATATGTATATATATATAAATTTTATAAAGTTAAAATTATATGACTGGTTGTACCTTTCTGTGCCTTTTGCCACAAGTGAGGGAGAGACGGCTTGTTGCTAGAACCAGTCCTTTGGCTCATTCAAGAACTATTTTTTGCTCATTGTATGGTCATTTCTCTGGAAGAAATCTCTTTTTGGACATGAGCCAGAGTTGCCAGAGGGACGGTTGAGCCACAGAACCTCACAAAAGACTTCTGATTAGTACCCTGGGGAGCCACTGGCAGGGGTTGAGTCAGCCATGTCTCCTTCTAAATATGGGCCTGGTCGTGCCCGCACCCTGACAGCACCCCCTCCCCTTGACGTCAGAGAAGTGACTTGGGCAGGAGATGTGCACCAGAAAACTGCGTGGAGGGTCACAGGCCATATCCAGAGTCAGGGAACAGCACGGTGAACAGATCCCCTCTGATTTTAAGTCCTCTGACCTGCTGTCAGATGGCATGTTCAATTTAGTGTTCCAATGGCAGTTACCACGAGGGGAACACAGCATGACCACTCCAGTGTACATGCCCATCCTGTTGGGGAGACAAATTACCTTCATAGAAATGTCTCTCGGGATATTAAGGTAAAGAGAGAAGATGACACGAGTCCTTTCACACACTCAGGAAAAAATATTCTTTGACTGCCATTTAACACGCTCTAGAACATGGAATGATGAAAGACTTCCAAATTCTTCTTTTATGAAACAAGAATTTACAGTACTATAAAAGTCTGACAAAGATATGCAAATAGAAAAAACCCAAATCCATCTTACTTATGAGTAAATGCCAATGGAAAAAGTTTTTAAAATACTACTAAATAGAACTTACCAATAAACTGAGAGAACAGAATCATAGGACAAATAGGATTCAGCAAAGAATGTGAGCAATGACTTTAATCCTATTCCCTGTGGTGAATGTTGTCTCTGCCAGTTAGTAGCTGTGTGGTCTTGGGCAAGTGGCCAAACCCTTCTGTAACCCTAATTCCTTATCTGTAGAATAGGGGTATCTGTACTCCTTACCTGGTTAGATTGCTGTGTGGAGTAAATTAGCTTTATACTATATATGAAGTGCTTAGAATAGGGCCCAGCACATAGCAAGTTAATTTTCAATTTTGTTACTATTTTTTTTCATGGATACAAGGTATGAGGCAGAATTCTAACTTTTTTTCCCAAAATTTTCCTAATTTGTACATTATAATAATGACTTATTTTCTTTTTTGAAATATCAGGTTTTATTGTATTCTGAATATCAGGGTCTTCTCTGGCCTTTTAGTCTGTCCACTAGAAGTCTATTCATGAAGTGGTAACATACCACTTAGGTTATATTGTAAAAATATGTTTTAATAAATTGTACAATTGTTCTCTATTACCTTATAAATAAATGTTTTGTCACTGTCCCTTAGTATCATTTTTAACATTACAAAAAAGGAAAACTACAAATCAATACCACTTAAAGATATCAATGTAAAAAGTTTAAATGAAATAATAGTAAATTTAAGTAGTAAAATTATTATAATTTTTTGAACTTAAAAAATTATTTTAATAATATTTGATATGTTTACTATATTGCAGGGGGAATTGTGTACTTTCCAGATACACAAATATTCTTTTAATTATCTCCGTATATTTTAAGTTTTCTTATAATGACTCTTCTATCTTTATTGTTAAATCAATTTATTATTTGTTTCATTGTTATAGTGAATTGGCACTCTTCCCCTGTTATATGTTCTGTTAATTGTGGACATATAGGAAAGCTGTTGGTCAATATTATATGTTTGCTTTTTAAATATATGGTGTTCTTTCTCGCTCTTTGTTTTTTAGTTATAGAATGTTTTTCCCCTTGAATTTCTCCTGACTTTTCTAGGTCATCATATCTAAGGAGCCACAGACTGATATTTAAGAACCTTTGCACAAAAACAATACCTCTTGGCTTGAGCTAACAAACAGATTAGGTTAATCTCTCTCCGCTTCTACACCACTCCATCTCTCTATCCCTCCGGACCATACAAAAAATAAACAATCCACCACATTAATAAAAGCATACTCTGTGTACCATGTTAGACTAAGGGCTTATTCTTGACTTTATAGAGAATAAGTAGTTTACACACTGACACAAAGCAGGTAGATGGCAGAGCCAGGATTACAAACCAGATCAAGCTAATTCAAAGCTTTAAACCAGAGCACTTGGAAGCCTCTTTAGACTTTGAGGCAGGTGTCAATCAGTGCTCACTGTCTCTGAGTGTAATGTCTGGTTGATGGGTGTCTAATCATGTAAGCACATGGGATATAGACAGCCACCTAAATATCCTGCACTTGATGTTCAGTCTTCTGCCAAAAGGTCTAGGGAAGAGCAACAAACTCCTCAGTCAGCTCTATTTGCACATTATAGACAGGTTAGGTAAAACCAATGTATTTTTATTATCATGAAAGCCAATGCATACAAAAGTTTTTTTGGTAATTTATGACTCATCAGCCCTTTCAAAGTTCTCTCTCTGCATCTAGCTGAATTTCAGCATAAGTTGACAGAAACTTTTACATTTTCCATGACTTTTTAATAGTACATATTTTACAAATTTTACTTATATGGGCAAAACCATCTCTAGAATAACTTTAGCAATCATAATCTGCCCATCAATTAATATGAATGACACACTTTCTCTTTCCATTCCCCGACAAACACTATCAGGTTCAAAAGAAATGATCAGCCACAGTACTTCCCACATGAATTCTTGCCCTAACATGTATTTGTTTTTCAGAAAACCCTTCACATAACAATTTATTAAAATTTCACTCCCTGATGAACATCCTGGAAATTTTATAGATTTTGTTAAAAGCAATAATTAACAATGGTAAACAATGAGACATTAACTATACACCATTAGAAAGCAAGCCCTTGGAAAGAAGCATGGTTTCTATTCACTACATGATTTGTTTTTATTTTGTTTGATCAGCACAGTTTATAAATGCACCAGGCCTCTTTCAGATTTCATTTGGAGAAGTCAATGTCCAAGGGCATATTTTAAATTAATCTAACCTGTTTCTGAGAGATAAGCTAAATTAGTTCTTTAAAAGGAGGATGTGAAATGCAAACTTATGTATTCATCATTATATTTAGCTTCAAGAAATAGCCTTGCATAACCCCAAAGTGGATTTAAATGATGACTAAAACTCAGCTTCAGGCTAGAAGCTGATATAAAAGCTCTTAAAAGTATATGCATCATAATTTTCTATAGTCATGGGTTTCATTCAGTGTTTCAGATTTGTTTTTACATTCACATCATCGTTTAAATTATGAGAATGCAATCCAGTCAGGTCAATCAATATACAGTAAGCATCCTTATGTACTGTGGATATAGAAAAGGTGTGTAGATATGGTCTGTCTACAGAATGAAGTCTTACTATGGAATGTATTAAGCAGTTACAGAAAAATAAAAAGAATCATGGAAAGGATTAAAAATGCATGGTTTCCTAAAGCTGTGTTACACCCTTACATTCTCTCAGTTGTTGACCTTTGTTCCCTGGTTTGATCACAACCTGAAACCTACTTCTTTATAATCTAATTGGTGCCTCTAGAAACCTCAGATGTAGGGCTGGTGATGTAGCTCGCCGGTAGAGTATGTGTTTATCATGTGTGAGGTCTTGGATTTGATCTCCAGCACTGCAGAGAGAGAAAGAGAAAGAAAGAAAGGGAGAGGGGATCTTGGATGGAGGTCTCTTTACCCATTAGGAGAGTACCATTTATTTGAGAATAATATTAAAAATTAAAAAAATAAAAAAATAAAAATACCAGCACATAAAGCCTAAGCAGCCAATAAAAATTAAAAAGAAGGAAAAGAGGAGTTCCAGGGAAAAGAAGGAAGGGGTCTGGAGCCACTTCAGTTGGTAGCAAATTCTCCTCTGACCTATTCATTTCTTAACCAGTAACAGTCTTGAAGATCTCTAGACTGTAACTTCCTGGAAAGAAGACAATTTTTATGTTGATTGTTCCAATGCCTGCACACACTAGACATTTATTATTCTCTGCATGCTTGATTTTTTAACAAGTGCGAGTAAATAAATGAATGTGTCTCTTTGGTAAGCTTTAACATACAAGATTCATTAACAGAGTGCAACTTTGGATAAAGCATCCAAATAAACAAAAATTTTCCTTTAAAACAATCTGTATGTCAATGCCAATATTTGCTTTTGATAGTTGGTTACAACATACACGAACAAATTAAGTACCAGAGCAACAGTGATGGAAGACTGCTGTATTCTTTTGGCTTTGCATGTATAAGGAGTAAAGTGGGGGGCTGGGGATGTGGCTCAAGCGGTAGCACGCTCGCCTGGTATGCGTGCGACCCGGGTTCGATCCTCAGCACCACATACCAACAAAGATGTTGTGTCCGCCGAGAACTGAAAAATAAATATTAAAAAAAAAAATTAAAAAAAAAGGAGTAAAGTGGGTTTTTGTTTTTGTTTTTGTTTTTTGCAAATGTAGTAAAGAAGATTATCCCAAATGGGGTTTTAAAAAAATCTATTGATTTAAGCAAAGAAATATAACCACTTCTAGCCTTCCCCCAGGTTTTCTGGTTGGTATCAACACTGTTGTTGATTTCATTTCCAGAGCTGCAACCTCTAGTCAATTGAACTTTGTGGTTGGCAATCAAATAGATGTTTTTGAAAAATAAACTGTTAAAATACCAGTGGCAAATTTTAATATGCTCACTCTTGAATAATACCAGTAGTTTCTGATAGGAGAACTATCCATGTCCCATAAAAGGTAAATACATTTGAAGTAAGACCAATTTCTCATTTATCCAGTGAAATTAAGAGATCAATTAATGATTGCAGAGACACATAGATTCCCAATGCAGCTGAGTGAGTATAGATAACCCTCCTTGATTATACAACACATCAAAAGCTATTTTTTCTGTTGTTGCATCTCAGCAGTAAGTATATGCTCTCCTTACATAATCAGAATGTCCCTCACAAATAAAGCTGGCCAACTCCACTGTGGATGATCCAGTACTACAGGCAAAAATTATTAGCAATTGCCCACCTGGAAGCCTGAACACTCTGAAAGAGTGTCATTACAGGAATCATTTTCGCAGAGGTTGCTATGGTTTCTGGGCTGCACTTTCTCCTCTCTCTATAGTTGGATGATTTTAGTTAATCAATGGTAAGTCACAGTGTAATCATTTTCTCTTCAGAGAACACAAGGAAAAAAGAACAAGCCAGGAATCTCTTGCAAAATGTCACTGCTAATATTGTGTGTGTGTGTGTGTGTGTGTGTGTGTGTGTGTGTGTGTGTGTGTGTGAGAGAGAGAGAGAGAGAGAGAGAGAGAGAGAGAGAGAGAGAGAAAGAGAGAGCCTCAAAAAAGAGATTTATTTTTATTCATTCAGAGCAGGAAAGGAAAGTTGAGAGAAAATTGAAAGCACTTTCTAATTCAAGAACCAGACTTTTAAGAATTAACAGACTGTTCACTTAGGTAATCTCCCTAGAATATTTTTTATAAGGAAACTCATCTAACAAGGATACAAGGAAGAAATAATCACTGCCCAGAAAGAATCTTGAGATTTTATTTGCCTTTGCCAGGTGTCAAGATCATAATGAGGGATTAATATTTGTTTACCTAATATTTCTAATGAAACCTCAGTCTATTGCAAAGTTTGACTACTGAGTTAATTAAGAGTGAAAGATAGTATTCCATATTGCATCAAGTGCAAGTAATTAAATATAATAAAGAAGGGCTGTGGATGTGGCTCAGTAGTAGAACTCTTGTCTAGCAGATGTTGGTATAGCCTAGCCTAGTCAGTAAGCACCATATAGACTAAAGGATATCAATAAGATAAGGTAGAATTATAAGAAAGTAGGATAAGTAGTGTTAAGCTATTCTAGTTAGTAGTACTTAAGAACTTAGCCTAAGTGACTCCATCTTAAAAAAAAAAACTATCTTGGTTAGAGTGGGCAATTAACCCAATTAAAATTATTGTAACCTCTGCCCAACAAATATCAACCCCACCCCTAAGGAAAAATCCCCAACAACTGCAGACAGACATTTGTAACATTGTAGTAGCCCATATAGTTGGTAAATTTAGCTTCTGTAATGGAGCTTCCTTTGCATAGTTGTAGAACCCTGCCCAGGGTGGAAGTGGTTTTTATCTTTAAAAGACTGTGTGCACAAATGTGGGCACTGTACCTTGAACAGCTCTTGGCAGTCACTAGCTGGCTAAATAAAGACTCTTCAATTTGGACAAATCTGACTGAGGGTGTTTTCTGGGGGAATCTGCTCACAACAGTGTGAGGCCCTGGGTTGTCTCCCCAGCACGGCCAAAAAGAAAAAAGGAAGGAAGAGAGAGAGGGAGGGAGGAAGGAAGGAAGGGAGAATCTTATTAGAAGAGCAAAGAAATACAGAATCATCACAAATGAAACCATAAAAGAAGTTTGGGAGATCATTCAGCTAAATATTCAAGAATTGTCACTAACTGAATATTCAAGAATTGGCACTAACTTTCTAATCACCAGAGTTGATTTGGCATAATTTAAGAAAGTCACTCATTAGATTGATGATATGTTTAATAAATCTAAAATTGGGGGTAGACTTTGGCATGTGGGCCAACAAAATACAAACTTTGGCCCTCTTTATAGACCATTCCACCCCTCCTCACTTCAGACAATGGGAAAGCATGTGCAGAGTCACGGATATAGAGGTCTTGGAACTAGTTCAGGGCTTTACATTATAACATCAAAGGGGACAGGTGATAGGAAACACAGAAAAGGGAGGAGAGGGTCTCGCATCTTGAGGAACTCTGCTTTTGGGTGTTAAAATGATCAACCATTGTGGGATTTAGAAAATCTTAGAAAAATAAAAACAAAATTTAATTTCCTTTTTATATTTTGTAAGCACTAGTCACGTCCTATCACTCTCAACTGTTTCAACTTGAAAGCACTTGTTTAGTTCTGCCTGATTTTAGTTTATATTTGAAAACAAACCCAGATTGGTATAGTTCTCTACAAAAGGACTATTTTCCTTGCTGACATAAAGAGAAAGTCAGAGCCTTAGCATATACCATCAGATATACAAAAGAAATAATGGTTATATAAGATATAAAAGAGAGTAGTAAGTTTCAAAAGAATGTGGACTTAATGGGAATATTATTTTCCCTTAATTTAACTTAAAATGAAAAAATATACAAAATAGATAATTGAGAATTTTGGATTTCTCAAAACTGCCCTTTGTGTTTTATTGATAATAATGTCTCGTCTATTTCTGGTATTATTCGACCCTATTTTTACTATTGACTGCTTGATGCATTTTATGTATGATTAATGTGGGCAATATTTATGATATTGAAGTTCCTTAGGTATTAATTTCCTGGAATATCAATTTGAAAATGACAATGTTCAACATGCTAAGTGGTAATTTTCATTGTTTACTATCTTGGAAATAAATTTGGATTTTAGAGTCCAGGATTTTTATTCTGCAACTTTTAGTTTATAAAGTTTCCCATACTGCATGTTATGGAAAATACTTTTATATCTAATTACTGAGCCATGCCAGTTTGGGAATGGTCCACAAACTGTCTCCTAACTTATTAGCATAAAATAGTTAATTTTTAAATTGTAAACTATAAAGTGTCTAAAAGCAAATGAAAGTTCTTTGAAATTAATTACATAAATTAAAGTAAAAGGAGTTGATAGCGAACATGTGAAAGTACACAGTACTATGTAAATAAAAATGTCAGTTTTCATCTTATGAATTTTATTACTAAAAATGAGGCTCCATTACACTTGGAGTTTTAAAAAACATCTAGAGCTATGTCTCCATGACTTCTTATCCATGGCTCTAGCATCTTAACATATAAAAGACTGGGTGTATCTGGCACATATAGGCTTAATAAAAGAAAGAATAACTGGTTAGCAACAGAGAGGGTGCTCTTGGCTTCAGTTATTACCATTACACCTATAACCCTGCAATGCTGTTATTTTAGGTTTAGCAGTATGGCATATATCTCTATATTTGTGTGAGAAAACTGATTTTTCCCTCTGTTGATTTGTCATGCAAGCTGAGAACTCCTGAGGCTATCTAGAAGTGAGTGTCTATTCACAGTGGCTGACTTCCTTTAAGTGCTAAGATCACATAGATCTTCCAACTTGAGATTTCCCTGGAGTGTGTGTGTTCTTTAATAGAGCATACAGCCTGTCCATTTTTAGGACTGCATTATTTTAAGAACCTTTGCTGAAAGCACATGGTATGCACAATAAATTCAAGTTTTGTTGTGAAATAAAAATTTGGTTTTTTTTTATTTTCTGTGATAAATACTTTAAAAAACATCTAGTGCATACATCTTGGAAAAACACATCAAGTAACTTCTCAAGAGAATGCAGGATAGTGAAAATTGCTCACACTTTTGCTTGAGATAATTTTGTAGTCATTAAGCTTATTGTTATTAATATGTACTGCTTTTGTCTGTTTAGAAAAACATACCTGGTTGTTATAGAATATTTAGAAAACCTAGAAAAGCCCTAAAACGAGCATGAAAAATTATCAATCAACAGCATGCAGAAATCACTGCTACTAATCATAGCGTATTTCTTTTTTATACACACATACATAAATACATATATATATTTCATTTATATATTCCATATATACACACAAATATAAATAATTATTTTATATATAATTCACTGTCCCCTTTTCTTACTTATTTAATAATGTGAGCATTTGCCCATTTTATTAAATAACCTTCCAAGATGTATTTTAATGGCTATATAATATTGCAACATGTAATTTTGCCATAATTTAATCATTCACAATTTTTAACTTTTTCATTATAAACAAATATTTTAGTGAATTTTGTTATACATAAATATCTAGTCACATCCCTAATTCATTCCTTAACAAAAATTATAAAAAGTTATTTTAATGGATCGAGAGAATATATTTTGGAGGTTTTTATTACACTCATTTGTATAATCTTGCTTTAATTGAGAAAATAATTATTACTCCCATCATCAATTTGTGAGTGGGCCTCTCAACCCTTCTTTGTTAGCAAGGAATAGTATTATGGAAACATTTTTGCAGTTTGAATTTTAAAACAAGATATTTAACTAGCATTTAATGTTAATGTCTTGTACTATTGACATAATTGAAGAGTCTTTGAAATTTTATAAATTATTTGTACATCTTCTTCCTTTGTGAATTCTTTGGTCATAGCTGTTCACAGTTTGTCATTTGATTGCACTGTTCTCACTATGAGACACTCTGTAGTGAAGATAGCAATCCTGGGCCTGTGGTAGTTGTTGCAATTATTTTATTCTGAATTGTAGTGCATTCTGCTGTCATATAAAACAAATTAGAATAAAAATTTTAAAAAAACAAAGAAGAATGTCTGGAACATGAAGGCAAAGTGATTTGGAAATGTAGCTGTAAAATATCTACTGATCAACAACCTATTTATCAGTCCAGATATATAAAATCAGGAGGCTATCTGAGTAGCTCATGTTTCAGTAGCCAGCAAACTTTATACAAAGCTTGAGTATATTTTCATGGAAGAATTTTATAAAAAAAATCACTATCATTTTACTTTAAGATTTGAAAGCACTAATACCCAGAGGTATTACAAAGGTAATGATGAAAAATATACATTCAAGTATATAACCTAGAGTTAGAAAACAAACATGTAATCAAACTTTTGTTTTTATATTTAAAATAATTTCATGATTTAGATAATGGCTATTGGTGAACAACTGACATAATTATTGATGTTTATAAGATTATATGAAAATTTCATTTTATGATTAATAAAAATATTTTAAAGATGTAACTACAAATTAGTCACCAATAAATGTTTTAACCAGATAGGCAATTTAACAATTTATATGATTGTGTATTAGCTCTAACAGTTGCTGATTGCTGTTTTGTACATGCTATATTAGGGAGAAAGCTTACTTTTGTAAACGAATAAATATTCAACATTTAAAAAGTTCCTAAACAATGTAAATGTTGTTTTTGATCCTTGATAAAATAAAGAACTGAAGATTCTTTCAAACCATCCCTGGGGGAGTCTGGCAAAGGTTTCCAGATTGTTAATCCTTTCACTTATTTTCTTTTATAGTTGTAGTTAATACTGTTAAACAAAATAAAATTCTTTGTCCCCCCCAAAAAGAATACCAATGTATATAATTTTATATTTCATGTTATTAGTTTCAATAAATTTGCTCTTTGTGACTCTTCTTTATGTCTTATGTATTATTTCATTCTGTATTTATCTTTTAGATACATCTGGATTCTGTATTTTTTAAGTGTAAAATGAGTTTAGAGTATATAATCAACTTTATTGACAACAGTTTCCTAAAAGTCTCAAAAGAATGTGTCAACTACTCCTTTACTTTATACATTGATTTATGATGCCACCTTTATCACATACTTTAATGTAGACATTGACATTTCTTTCTGGGCAAAGTATCACATTGTGTGTACCTATTTACCTCCACTTTCATTCATTTAACACATGTTTCTGAGTATCTATTATATATCAGGCACCACTTAAAGGCAGTGAGAGCTAAGCAAAAATAACATGCATAAAGCTTATGTGCTTACATTATGAAGCTTATATTCTGGTGTAGGGCAGGTAAGAGATTAACAATACAGGATGAGTAAGGAAAATGTATATTAAGAGTGTAATGAGTGTGGTGAAGAGAAAAATAAAACAAGGAAGAGGATAGGAAATTTGGATATTATGGAAAAAGAAGGAATAGTGCTAAAGGAAATAATAGATGAGTTATGCAATAAGGCAATATAATAGCAAGATACGAGGTTGTCTCTTAACTCAGTTTTGTACTAGATGCCTGAAGGGTGAAGCCATAGAGATTCCTTTTAGAACTTGGCAAAATTGAATGGAAGCCTGCAAAGCTTAGTGGACTTTCCCTGAGAAGCATTATAGTCACATGATACATTGATGATCTGAACTAATTGTAATGAGTGAATGGGATTCTGGTAATGTCCTCTTCTGACTTTTAGTTTTTATGCTGCATCTACTATACTTTAATATGCTCTGACAACGGCATTGTTGGTTAGATTATGATGCAAATACTGATAGTAAAATATACAGGCAAATTGAGTTTAAAGCCACCTCTCCCTACTCCACACTGACTCCTCCAGGTATATTATGGTTTAAATATTAGGTGTCCTCCAAAAGCTCATGTGTGAGACATTCAGAGGTGGACTGATTGGATTATGAAAGCTTTAACCAGATCAGTGAATCAGTCCTCTGACGGGGATTGTTTGAGTCAGCTTTTTCACTGCTGTGACTAAAAGATCTGACATGAACAGTTTTAGAGGAGGAAAAAATTTATTTGGGGGCTTGCAGTTTCAGAAGTCTCAGTCCATTGATGGCTGGCTCCATTCCTCAGGGCATGAAGTAAGGCTAAACGTCGTTGTGGAAGAGTGTGGTGGAGGAAAGTGACACAGGGCATTGCAATCTGGAAGCAGAGGGGAGCTTCACTGGCCAGATACAAAACACATATCCCAAAGACATGAACCCAATGCCCACCTCCTCCAGGCACACACTATCTGCCTTCAGTTACCACTCAAATAATTCCTGTTATGGTTTGATGTGAGGTGTCCTCCAAAGCTTATGGGTGAGACAGTGCAAGAAAGCTTAGGGGTGAAATGATTGGGTTAAGACAGTCACAAACCAATCAATGAATTAATCCCCTGAAAGAGATTAACTGAGTGTTAATTGTAGACTAGTGGTAATTGTAGGAAGAGGTGGGCTTTGGGGGCGTGCCTTTGGGGGTATATGTTTGGTTAGCTGAGTTTAGACTTTCTCTGCTTCCTGACAATGTTCTGAGCTTCTTTCCTTCTCCACACTCTTCCCCATCATGATCTTCAGCCTCGCCTTGACCTCTGAGGAATGGAGCTGGCCTTCTATGGACTGAGACCTCTGAAACCATAGCCCCCAAATAAACTTTTCCTTCTTTTGTTGTATTTGTCAGATCTTTTGGTCACAACAGTGAAAGCTAACTAAAACAAATTATTAGGCACATTTATATTGATGCTGTTGTTCTGTATGTCATATAAACACTATATCATATGTAGATACTCCAACAAGTATGCTTATTTACTATAACCAGAGACCAGAGGATAACTTGTATAATAATTTCGTCTTTATCCTTGGGTCCTTGGGAAGTTAATTGGAATTTCATGAGTTATAGGAATATCTTTGCTATCCATGAGCTTTTCAGGCCATCAAGTTTATACAAATTTATGACTCCAATACAGGTTGGTTATGCCAGAAAGACCAACAATGTAATCAGAGTATTGAGGATTTGATCTATATAGTATTAACTCAACCTCCAAGGAAAGGAAGGGCTAGAAATTGAATTCAATCATATGGCCAAATGAGTCAATCAATCATACCTACCTAATGAAACCCCAATAAAAACCATGGACATCCAGACTGAGGCAAACTTTCTGGTTGGTAAAAACATCCAAATTCTACAAGGTGAGACATCCTGGTTCCACATGGAAAAAGCAGAGATGCTCTGTGTTTGGGACCCTCCCAGTCTATGACCTACATGTCTCTTCATTGAGCTGGTTGCAGTTTGCATATTTCATAATATGGCTGTAATTATAAGTATGTGCATTTTAAAAATCTAAATTGGACTTGATAAACCTCTGAATTTGCAGTCAAAAGTGTGACTAGCCTGGAGACTGGCAAACTTATAGAACTGTGCTGTTAAACCTGTGCAATGTACCCTAACTCTGGATAATTAGCATCAAAATTACATTGTGCCATTAAAGGCAGTCGAAATAAATCATATACTAAGCATGCCAGGCAGAAGGAGAGGCACTGAGGCCCTAAAGCAGGAGCATGCCTGGAGTATGCAAAGAAACCAGGAGGCTACTCTGGCTAGATCTGAGTATGTCTTAGACCTGAGTTTCCTTGTACTTTCATCCAGTTCCTCATTATGCCTCTTGGGAGGCACCCTCATAGTGCCCCTCAATGCCAGAATCCCCAATTTAACATTTTATTTGTCATTCCAAACATACCTCATGATAACTGTCCCTATTTCATCACATCAAAATAGTCATTCCCCTAGAAGAAGGCTTTAGGAAGCTCATCTCATCAAGCGGAAGGAAGCCCTCAGGATTTCAGATCTGCAGCTATGGGGTTTTATTGCTGTGTCCTGGCTGGTGAAACTGTGCTATCCAGTGCAGTGGTACACACAGCATCATTTACATCCATATGGCCTCTACTGGAAACCATTCCTGGCTTCTAATTTGTACATTCGATGAATGATCTCACCTCTGCTACTTGCAGCCCCCCTATCATAGCTATCTTCTATGCTACCTTTAAAAAAAAAAAAGAAAGAAAAGAAAAAGAAAAAGAAAAAACCCCAAACCTTCTGTTGCTCAGTTTTATAGCCTCATACATTTTTTTTTTTTAATCAGAAAGGGACATCTTCCTTCGGCTTTTTATTACTCAATGGTAGGAGAAAATAAATGTTAGCTTTCTTCTAGAAAAACTAGCACAAATAAATGTTAGTGCTTTCCTCACCCTTTTATCTACTCGGTAATCGTAATATAGGAAATCTTGGAATAGTAACAGTAATGTCTTTCATCTGAGATTCTTAAAGATCTTAGGGTAGACTAGAGCTACCGAATTTCCTAGTAAGAATACTTGTGTTGTGGGGCCACTAAGAAAGTTTTTCCCACCAGTGCCAACTCTTCAATGGGGGAAGTAGCTAGAGTTCACCAAGTTGTCTTTGGTCCATTGAATGATGCCCCTGCTGTAGAAAATAAAATGTTTCCATTGTGATTTAACTGAGGGTAATAAAATACTGCCAGTTAGTTCACATAAAATATTTCTAGCCATGATATTTGCAATAAACATGTGAATTAAATAATAACAAATAAAAAATTCTTAGTTTGCTTATTTGCTTTTCCATAGTTTTGTAAGATTACAAAAAATAGTACTTATTGAAAGTATCCATATAAACTACATTATCCTTTTATGTCTGATTGCCTTGAAGTACATAACAAAGTTGCATGCTATTTAAAATATTTATTGATTTGTGAGTTTATTTTGGTTTTCATATTTAAGACCTGGATCTTAGTCAAGAACATGTTAATTATAAGGAATTAGAAGCATTAAAAAAGGAATTATAAGCATTATCAGCTATGATGATCTTCCAATAAACTTTTATCTTTCATAAAACCATGTAGATATAATTAAATGGTCTTAAATAAGGGTGCTAAGAATCTAAAATGGGGAATAGATGGCCTCTTTGAAATATAATGTTAGGAAAACTAAATATTCACTTGCAAAAGAATAAGATTGGAGCCTTAGCTTAGATTCCATATTAAAATAAACTCGAAATGCATTAAAGACTTTGAGGGAAGACATGAAACTATAACACTCCTAGGAGAAAATGTAGAGAAAAAGCTTCTGTATTTTGGCTTTGGGATGATTTCTTGGCTGTGACACCAATGTGTAAGCAACAAAATCAAAAGTTGATAAGTGGGATTAAATAGCCTCTGCATAGCAAAGGAAGCATTCAACAAAAAAAGAAAATGTACAGAATGGAAAAAAATATTTGCAAACCATATGCCTGATAAAGGGTTCATATACAAAAAATATAAGGAACTCCTACAACTCAATAGCAACAAAACTCAATTAGAAAACAGGCAAAGGACCTGAATAGGCATTTCTCCAAAGAAGACATGTTTCCACGGTATGCAAACAGGTGCTAGACATCATAAATAATCAGGAAAATGCAAGTCAAAACTACTTCACACATGTTAGGATGGCTATCATTGAAAAGATGGAATATAACAAGAGTATGCAATTTTGAGTTTATTTTAATATAGAATCTAAGCTAAGGCTCCAAACTCATTCTTTTGCAAGTACAATGCTGGTGAGAATGAAGAGAAAAGGGAGCATTTGCATACTATGGGTGAGAATGTAAATTGGTGCAACCACTATGGAAAACAGTATGAGTTTCCTCAAAAGATTTAAAAAGAACTAACATTGATCCAGAAATCCTAATTTTGGGTTTATTTCCAAAGGAATTGACATCAGGATCTATTACAGAGATATTCACTCCCAGGTCCATTAGCATTATTCATAATAGCCATCACATGGAAGCCACTCAGTGTCCATCAATGGATGAACAGATTTTAAAAATGCAGTATTGGATGCAATGAAATATTTTTCAGTCTTCAAAGGAAGGAAATCTTTTCATTTTTGTCAACATAGACAAAGCTGGAAAGTATCATGCAAACTAAAATGAGACATACCCAAGGACAAACGCTTATATGATGAACCTAAATAGTTTATCATGTATACTCAGAGGAAGAAGAGTAGAATGGTGCTTGCCATGGGATAGAGGAAGGAGAAAAAAATAGGGAGTTATTAACAAATGAGAACAAAGTTTGGGTTAATCAAGATGAATGAATTCTAAAAGATTTATAGCACAATGCCTGTATTTCACAATACTGTATTGTATACCTAAAAGTTGCTAATAAGGTAAGTTTTATGTTTTGTTCATATCAACAAAGAAAATTAAAAATAAATAAGAGGATTGACAAATAAGATGCCATGGTACCCTGTAATCTAGTGACTCAGAAGGTTGAGGAAGAAGGATCACAAGTTCAAGGCCAAGCTTGACAATTTAGGAACCTTGTCTCAAAAAAGTTTTAAATGTAGAATACTCTAAGGTAGAATGCCCCTGAGTTAAATCTTCAGTAACATACACACAAAAGAGGAATAGACATAATATTTGGAGGTGATGTATTGGTTTATGGTGTAAGTTGTGATGGTTTCACAGGTGTATATTTATCCCTAAACTCATCAAGTCATATACATTAAGTATGTACAGCTTTTTATGTATCAATCCTACCCCAGCAAAGTGGTTTCAAAAGGTAAAACTGGAAACAAGATGTAACTGAAAAATACTAACAAAAATATTGGGTGGCTTATTTTTAATCACATAAAATAAAATGTAAGGCATACAAGCTATAATAGGCTTGAGAATTATTACATAGTGGTAAACATAATGGTTAAATTCCCCAGGTGAGGTAACAGTTCTAGACATATGTGCCCTTATTTAGCATAGCTTCAATACCTGTAAAGCAAAAAAGCAAAATGGAGAACCCATATAATAAGGGATTATTGACACATCTCTCCCAGTAAATGATAGATTAGTGAATATGTAGAATATTTAAGTACAAAGTTTATGAGCTTAAAAACATATATAGAACTACACATGCAACATTTGAAGTGCCCACCTGGTAAAGTTGTTCACGTATTAAGCTATGAAGCAAGTTTTAATAAATTTAAAGAATTCCTGTTTTACAGATAGCATTCTACATTCTATAAAGACAATGCAATTAACCTAGAATTCAGTAGCAAAATATAAGTAGAGAAAAACCACACATCCTGGCATTTAAAAAACCCATATATTTGCAAATAATTAACTATTTTAAAAGGAAATGCTGGTAGAGTGCTTACATAGCATGCTCAAGGCCTTGGGTTTGATCCCCTGCACTATAAGAAAAAAAGAAATCTCATATACAGAGAAACATTTTAAGTGAAATAATTACAAAAATAATAACTTGGAGGAAGTTGTTAAAATTACATTTACAGGGAAAAGTATAGCCTTGAAATGAGTATGTAGAAAAGAAGAAAAATGGTCAAAAATTACATACAATTTGAAAAGTTGAATAAAGAACAACAGAGTAAATTCAAAGAGAGTAAAACAGAAATGAGAGATACAGTTCATAAATGAATAATTAGAGAAGATGAAGAAAAAACAGGATTAGTGAAGCCAAATATCAATTCTTTGAAAAACTGAATGACACTAATAAGGCTGTCTAAAAAACCACCACCAACAAGGACAATGAAACATATTGGCACTAATAATCAGCATTATGAATGAAAAAGAGATGTAACTGTAGATGCATCCAAGATTTGAAGAAGAGAGAGTGTATTATGGACACAGCCCTCCAGAGCCACAGGTTCCCCATACATAGATTCAACCAACCACCACTGGATAACATTTGGGAAAAAAAGTTGCATCTGTACTGAATATGTATAGACTTTTTCCTTGTCATTATTCTTTAAACAATAAAATATAACAATGTTTATGCAACATTTATGTAGTATAAGGAATCATATGTAATCTAGAGATGGGTTTAAGTGCTCTGGAGGACTTTGTGGGTTATGTGCTTCTTCTATGCCATTCTATATGGGACTTGCACATAGGCAGATTTGGGTGTCAACAGCAGGGAAGGGGGTTGGACGAGGTGGCCTGTAACCAATCCCTTGTGGATACCCCTTCCCAATTCCTTCTTTTTGCTTTAATAAGTACATTGTAATAGTTTGATGAGCTCTTTCAACTGTGCCTTGTCTAGCTATAATAGTGGGTGCATTTTGATTGATGTTATTTGTTAATGTCAAACCTAATTGATCTAGGACATCTCGTCCCCATAAATTTACGGGAAGATGATCCAGTACATATGGCTGTATAGTTCCCTCACATCCTTCAGGATCCTTCCAATCCAATACCATTGCATTTCTATGGGGATTAGTCGCCACTCCTAGGCCTGGAAGCATTTGAGTGGCTTGTCGTAATGGCCAATGTTTTGGCCGTTCTTGATGAGAAATGATGCTAAGGTCTGCACCTATATCCAGTAGCCCATTAAATTCATGTCCTTGAATATTTAGTTTTAGCATGGGGCGAGAATCTAAATTTAAAGAAAGCATAGCCCAATCTACACCTGTGGAGCCTAATCCCTTGGAACCTCTTTCTACAGTACAACTGGAAAATTTATCATGTAGGCTGGGTATTATTAGTAACTGTGCTATTCTATCTCCTGGTGAAATTACTGATATACCCTTTGGAGAACTGGCTATAAGTTTTATTTCACCTTCATAATAGGGATCAATTACCCCAGGACTTATCATAAGTCCTTTTAGAGTAGAAGAGCTGCGTCCCAATAATAAGCCTACTGTTCCTTTGGGAAGAGGTCCTTTTACCCCTGTGGGAATGATTTGAACTCCCATCTCTGGAGTTAGTACTGCTCTGGTGGAGGCGCAGATGTCCAACCCTGTGCTCCCTCTGGTTTGTCTGATGAGGGATCTGATGAACAATGTGTCCTGGGCACTACCCTGATGGGGTTGCTGGGTTCCTCCAGTGCTCCATATATTTGTGGTTTGGGGCCCCGGAGCATTGGGCTCCCCTGTCCATTTTTTGAGAAGGGGTATATATTCCCCAAAGATAAACTTAAAATAACCCTTTTTACTCTAAACTTTTTAAATTTGGATTCATCAGGGCTTAGTGCTGCAGAAAGGCATATGTGTCCAAAAAATGTACATAAGCCCAAGGTACTTTGGAAGGATATTCTAACAGGACAATGGAAAGGTCCTGACCCAGTAATTGTCTGACTAGCTCGAGAGACCTTCTCTTTTGCTTGAATATTTCTACTATAAGTATAATACAACCCAAGAAGATAATGCCAAACAAAACTGAAACAGAATGAAACAAAATTGGAACAACAGAAAATCATTATAGCCTTTCTATCCTCCTGAAATGTCCATCCGTCCTTTCTCTCTATCTGTTCCTCAGATGTGAGAGGTTTTTCTTCCATCTTACACATCTCCAGGGACAGGCAACTTAAAACAAAAGTGAAGCAAAACAAAAGAGGAATCTTAAAATGGCTACCCATCCTCTCACCCTGCCCTCAGGGGCGAGCAGTTTACCTTATCACTTACCCTCAGTTGTTCCCCGTACGGGCCACCAAATGCCACAGTCTGGCTGGGCACAATTCAGGAGCCATGTGTCAAAAGAAATGAACTTTATTTTTAGAATCACACAGGCCAAACAAAACAGCTCCTCAGGAAAAACCCTCAGAGCCCAACTACCACCACAGGATTCCCACAAGCCTCTCCCTCAACCACAAGCCTCATTACCTCCCACAATCCTCCTGCTCTTAAGGCCGACTGGCTGGGTCTCGTGGGCAGAGCCAAAAAAGTCCCCCAATGAGCAGCTCCATGGTCTGAAAGGGCAGGGAATCAGCCCAATGAGCATCACCGCAGAGGAGCCAATCAGCTAGATGTTGCTGGGGCCGCTGTGAGCCAGTCATCAGCCGGCAGCTGGAAGTTTGCTGGCAGCTGGAAGTTTGCTGGGGCCCCTTTGGCTGTGGCTCTCAACAAGTTGGCATACACTATGGCCCACAGAATGTATTAAAAATTATACATCATGTCCAAGTTGTGTTTATTTCAAGAATGCAAGGTTGGTTTAACATTAGAAAAATATTTCAATGTGCTTTATTTACCACACTACCAGATGAGCGCAAAGAATTATAATCATCTCAATAAATGGAGGAAAAACTTCAAAAATCTAGTGTCCATTTTTAATTTTTTTTAAAAATTTGCAAGCCAGGAATAGAAGAAAACTTCAAAAAAATCTTATGTTTAATGATAAAGCATTAAAAGTGATCTTTAAAGTCAGGAAAGAGAAAATGCCTCTGTTGTCATCTCTTCTGTTCAACAGTATACTGATTGCCCTAGACAGGGAGTAAGAAAAAGAAAGAAAAGGTGTAAAATATGAAAATAAACAAGATGACTATTACTTGTTTGCATATAGGAAATATAGTTACATAAAAATCTATAAAACATGACTCCATAGCATAAATAAGAATTTAGTTTAATTATCAGAAGTTACATTTACCAAAAGTCATTAAAGGGGAACAAAATAAAAGAAAGACAAATAGTATCTACCAATAACAAAAATGTCTTTTTTCTTCCTAGTTAATCTATAGATTTGATGTGAACCTAACTGACATTTTATGAAATCTGAGAAGCTAATTCTAAAATTTATATCCAAAGCAAGAGCTAAGACTTTCCTAAGGAACAGTTGGGATGTCTTGCCCTACCAAATACAAAGACTCATCTCTAGTAAATCATGATGCACACTATTGTTTGAATAGATAAATCAACCCATGGGCTGAATACAAAACCCACAACTACAACTAGACATATGCAAACAAGATATAACAAGGTGGCATTTATCAATAGGGAAAAAATATCCAACATTTGCTGGGATCATTTAAAAACAAGAATTTATGCACATACCTACTCATGTACATAAAATTTGGGGGTGCAGAATGATTTCTAAAATGAAATAGAAAAGCATACACCATAGAAAAAAGATTAAAAGATAATATTAAAATTAAAAATTCCTGATTTTCAAATAACACCATAAGAATGTGAAGAGATGACCCCAAACTGAGAGAAGGTACAAATATATATACCTAGTAAAAGACTCATATTCAGGGCTGGGAATGTGGCTCAAGCAGTAGCGCGCTTGCTTGCCATGCATGCGGCCCAGGTTCGATCCTCAGCACCACATGCAAACAAAGATGTTGTGTCTGCCAAAAACTAAAAAATAAATATTAAAAAATTCTCTCTCTTTAAAAAAAAAGGACTCATATCCAGAATAGGAAAGGACTCCCATGCTCAAAGACAATAACATAACACCACAGAAAATAGACAAAAGACAATTCCCAAAAGAGGACATATGTCCAACTAATCAACTAATAAAATGATTTTCAATCTTATTGGTATTCAGGACAATGCAAATTAAAATCACAATGGAATTTCCATTGATAGGAATGAAAATCAGACCAACAAACAAACAAAAACTCATCAGAGAGGATGTAGAACAAGTGTTAATGTACTACTGGCAGGACAATAAATTAGTACAACTATTTTGCAAACCATCTGGTATTATCTAATGCTAATGTATGCCATGGAGAAATTCACATATGTATAATCTGTACCATTATTGTTTGTAATAGCAGAAAACTGAAAACAAGCAAAATTCCACTTGATAGGAAAAGGAAAACAATAATACAAGACTGGTACACAACTTTGGGAATAAACAATGCATAATTACATGCACCAGCACGTGCAAAATTCAGAAACACAAAAAACAGAAAAATATGTTGTGTATTTTGATTCAATGTATTCAAAATGAAACTACATACTTGTTGAGATTTTTTGCATGTGTGAAAAATGATAGCAATTCAAAGAATTACAAACTCAAAATTCAGATTTCTAGAAGCAGAAGAGTAAAACCATGGGGGAAGATGCTATAGGTGTTTCAAAGGTATTGGTAATGTTCTAGTTCTTCACTTGAATGGATGCTATTTGTTCATCTATTTTTAATATTTTCCTGGAGAAATTCACAAAAATATATGCCAGCATAGCTTAGCAGATTAAAGCTGTTTAACCTTTTATCACACACACACAAAATGATCAGGTTAACAAAAAAAATATTAAATCCTATCAAGTAGTTTACCTTGGCTGTTTGTATCACTCTGGCATTAAACTTCAAGCTAATATTCTCGATCTTAAACTACCACAAGTATCACATTGCATTACTTGAATAGTGCTCTGAGCATCATTATCTTTAGTTTTATCAGGACCATCTCAAAATGTCGTGATCCTAGGGGCATTAAAACCTCATTTATTGAATATAGCTCTCCTAACAAGTGCACTTAAATTTCACAAACACCCTAGCAATTTCTGTGTGTGCATTCAAGAAAAATGATCATACATAAAGAAGAATAAACAGAACAAAAAGAGGCTATTAAACTGGTGATTATCAAATCAAGTCACACTCATCCACAGAAGAAAGACTCACTAGTTTTAACAATAAAAGTATAGGAATGGTAAATAATAATAATAATTATTATTATTAAATAATATTATTTATTAAATAATATTTAATTATTAAATAAGATAAATAACAAATGGCAAATTTCTATAAAAATGAAGCAAAATCAATGACTACAAATATATAACACAATTTTATGGATAGTGCATAATCTAAATATGATTTTATTTTTATTAAAAAATATTTTATAAGCATTTCTGTAAACTCAACTACTCTTATTTGCAGATAAGTAAAAAAAAATAGAAGGATTTTCTTTTGAATTATTTTACACTGAGTAGCTAAAATCAGCCAATGTCTTAGAAAATTTAGTAGCATGGTTGTAAATATTGCCCACACCCCCTCTCTTATCTCTTATACAAAACCATTCATCATGCAGCAGAAACCATTATACGGCTATTTAACTTTGGACCCCTTTCAATAGAGTCTGGTTATTCCATTAAAATTGGGCCTGAAGGCGTGCATGCTAATGCATTCATGTCTGTGTGTGATACCTAATACTTCCAAGTATTAGGTAAAAAAATAATCTCACTACGATCTTTTTTATACCTTTATTTTATTTATCCATTTTTATGTGGTGCTGAGAATTGAACTCAGTGTCTCACACGTGTTAGGCAAGCACTCTCCCACTGAGCCACAATCCCAGACCCTTGCTACCATCTCAAATTAATACCATCATTCCTAAAAGGGTGATTAAAAGTCACTTTATTTTATTTCCTCTAATTTTCCATTTTTTTGCTGTTTCTACTATGTGAAATCTCTTTTCCTTTTTCTATCAAAGCTTTTCTGGCTAACAAACATCCAGCATGTCAACATCAGCAGCTTGATATTTGACTTACACATGCAGTGTAAACAAGTAAAAGATTAAAATTGATTCTGTCAAAGTGGTCAGAAATTTTCAAAGATCATTTAAAACTAAAGGGAATACCCTCAAGGAAGCAGTGATCCTTTAGGGTAACTGGTCAGCTGTGACTTCTGGCTTGATGCACCCAAGAGCATGCCCACGCAGGAATCTGGGACTGACTGCCCCACAGACCTGCCTCTTCAAGTGGCCGAAGGGCTTTGCAAATCGTTTATGCCCTCATTTCAGATTGAAAAGCACATGCATCTGGCACTGTTATGCTTGACTGGTGCTAGCTTGTGGCATATGAACAGCTGAAGAATAAATTTGGGGACATTATTAGTCAAGGCCAAAATGTGCCGCTCTATTTCACTAGTTTAAAGTAACAGTTCCTGTTTTTCTAAAACATAGTGGTCTTAGTATTCTATTAAAAGCATTTCAATCTCAGTTTACCAGTAAATTAAAAACCAAACACTCATAAACTAGACATTTGTAATATGTATGTGTCTCTTTTCCAGCAAACCAAATAAAATAATAAATTCAGAAATTTTTTTTTCCTTTTTACATCTTTTTCTTTCTTCATTTTTTTCAGTCCTGGAGATCAAAACCAGGGCCTTGTACATGCCAGGCAAGTATTCTATCATGAATCTATATCCCACTCTTCAATTCAAAAATTGTAAATGGATAGTTTAAAAGGCACATAAGGACTTTGAATTTGAAGAAGAGATGAACCATTTTTTGTGCGATGGTTTGTGATGATGAAAAATCAAAACCTCTTAAAAAATATTTCAAAGGTCTTCCATGAGCAGACACCATTCTACATCCTGGGAGAGACGGAGGCACAAAATGTGATCTCTAAAAGAATATACTGTGCAGAGAAGGAAATAATCTATGCAAATACTGTTCATTCTAAGGTGAAACTAGCAGGAAGGAGGAGGAGACAATGAATAGTAGAAATTCCTAGAGACAGAGTCTGAAAGACTTGGAGACTCATTGAAAGAGGAAGAAGAGGAAGGTAAGCATGATAAAAAAGGTTCTGTAACAGCTGACTAGAGCTATACCACCACTAACAGCACAAGTACAAGGAGGATCAAGTTTGGATGGAGAGTGTGATGTTCGCACTTTGACCTTTAAATAGTTAAATTCCACTCCCCTCCAAGTGATATGTTTGGTACTGTGGAGAGAAATGAGAATTTTTTAATATTGGCTGATTTTAGTAAATATTGGGGAAGGCTTTCTAACTCATTGGTCACCCAGAAAAAGAAAGAAACTGCTTCCCTCATCCCTCAGCTCCCTCAGCTAGAGCAAAAGTTACAGGAGTCAGGAGAGGCCCTCGCTATTGTATCTCCAAGGAGAGAGTCCTTTCAGAATGAACATTGAACATAAATTCCTAGTTTCTGATTATGTTGATGCATAATACACAAAATATTTGAGATTAAAAGCCCCTCTTATTATCCTCATCCTCATAGATGAAAAAAAATCTCTAAAATTGATCTCAGAAAAAATTTTAACTGAGTGTATTCTATAGTCAGTATGGTACTGGTTGAAGGTGCAATTTTGAATGATCAAATTCTACTAATTTGTTATATCATGCATGAAATCATATGATTTTTAAAATGTGACTTTGTTCTCTCTGCATTAAAAAAACTAGACTTTGGTGTGTTGTATATGGCTGTTATTTATCATCTACTAATTACTAAAAACAAGAATTATATGTGATTAAATTTACCTCCATAGATTCAGCCAAGAAGCAGGGATGTAACAAGCACTTCTAAACATATACTGAAAAAAAGAGAAACAATTCAGTAAGTCACCTAACATCATACAATTTTTCATTTGGCACCAATAATACTACAGTCACTGGGGTAATAATTTCTATTTAGCTATTCTAATGAACTGAGAACTTTGTTCACATATAAATAATCATAGCATAAAATAGAGTGGCTTAGAGCTGGGGTTGTGGCTCAGCGATAGAGTGCCCATCTAGCATGTGTGAGGCACTGGGTTTGATCCTCAGCACCACATAAAAATAAATAAAGATATTGTGTCCATCTACAACTAAATAAATATATATAAAGATCGTTTTTAAAAATAAACTGGGAAAGAAAAAGACTGAGATAACTAATTATTAAGCACGTTTATAATTGTGACTTTGGACTCACCTGCTTCATCCTTTTATATACGTGCAGAATTTTGAAGTGCAGAGAATGAGCTCTTTGGCAGACTTAATAATATGAAGTATTCAAAATGGAATCAGGCATTCCAAGATCTTCACAAGTGAGTTTATCCCCTATTTTTAAAAAATATTTTTTAGTTGTAGATGGACAAAATATCTTTACTATATTTATTTATTTTCTTATGTGGTGCTGAGGATTGATCCTAGTAAGTGCTCAACCACTGAGCTACAACTCCAGCCACTCATCCCCTATTCTTAAACTGATCTAGCATCAAATTTCATAGATTTAAATGAACTTATTTATTCTTTAATAAGTACATAAAATGTGCTTATTAATGGGGTACCATATAATGTTTCAGTGCATGTATACATTGTGTGATGGTTAAATTGGGTGAAATAGATCCATCTCCTCTAACATGTATCATTCCTTTATGGTGAAAACATTCAAAACCCTTTCTTCTAGCTTTCTGAAAAATACAGTACATTGTTATTATCTACAGTCATCCTTAGTCTCCTTGCCACACACAACAGGCAACAGGAGAATGGCCAAAATGTGAGGTCTTAAGCTTGTGGCTAATGTCAAACCACTCTGTGGATACTGGTTTGGCCCATTGTTTCCCCATTAGCAGATAAAAAAGGCATTTTAAAAATATGGTACGTTTTAACTATATATTATTGTATGTGTGTGTGTGTGTGTGTGTGTGTATCTGCCATCATCAGAAATACTGAATTAAATTTGGGAATTTTGGTAGTTTTTTTTTTTTTTTTTTGGTACTGGGGATTGAACCTAGGGGTCCTTTACTACTGAGCTACATTCTGAACCCCTTTTATGTTTTATTTTGAAATAGGGTCTCACTAAGTTGTTTAGGGCCTAACTAAGTTGCTGAGGCTGGCCTTGAACTTGTGATCTTCTTGCCTCAGCCTCCCAAGTTGCTATGTTATAGGTGTGTACCATTGCACCCAGTTTAAATGAACTTTTTATTTTGAGAACTTTTGTGTACTTCCATATTTTGAAGTCAAAGAGACAAATAGTATGTTAGGCCAGCTTTAACTTAATTTGTGCAAATTATAATTTAGACTAATGAATCCATTTTTCAATTATTAATTTATACATGATTATATAAATTTCTTCTTATTAATTCTGCCAAAGAGACATAAAATATTACATATACTAGAATTCTTTAAGTTGTTTATAGTTTTCTCATGGGCTTGCCACTCATAAGAAAATACAAGAAGTAGTAAAATAAATACATTTTTATATATTTGGCAATACTTTCTAGTCACTCTAAATGAAACTGATAGCTATCCAAATTAAGGGATCAGCTCTGCTAAAGCACTTAACTCAGCCAAAGATGCAGTTATTAGCCATATATTATAACTTTTGAGCTAACTGTATTTTTAGTCATTTTAAGTCTTCTTAAATCCAATACATAGGGAAAGGACAATATGAAGAAAGCTAGGGAAATTGAATCTTTCTCGCAGTGGTAACAAGAAACTGTAAATATTTGATTAGAAAATTTTTTCCCTGTAAGATACATTGGTACAACAGTGGCGCCCATTCAAGGAGCATTTGATATTGGTGGTTTTTGACTGCTAATTCTCAGCTATTGTCCTGTCTCTCATTCTCATCCCAAATGAGGATAGGATTTTTGTCCCCCATCATTTTAAAGACTTTTTTCAAAATGAATTTCGCAGCTAGAATACTTCTCAAGAATTTTAGAGGTACCTCTCAACTTTTTCCAAATTTCATAAGTTTTAAAATCAGTGTACAACTAAATCCACAGTCCTGTCAATTTTATCTTCAGAGAGTCTCAGTAGAATTTCTCAAGATGTACACCTAGGGGTTTGGAATATATGTACAGTTTTCTCTGAAAAAAGTCTACAAAAATTAGTAGAGAGAATTAGTAGTAGCAGTACTCGTGGCAGCAGAAGAATTCATATTAAACCTTCACTGAGGGCTTCCTGCGGGAAGAGCTATTGAAAACACTTCCTGTATTGCCTCCTTTGAAGGTCAACTGCAACCCTGTGAAGTGTGTCCTGAGGTATCATCATTCCACTGAGGCACAAAATGCTTAAGTAACTTATAGAAGGTCACATAGCTTGAAGGTAGCAGAGCAGATTGCTGACTTTCAACTTTATCAGTGTATGATACTAAGTTTGTCACTAGGGATGTGAGGATTTAAAAAAATATTCTATCCATTATTAGTTCTACTCAACTTATTTTTAATCACAACATTCTTCATCTCTTCTGTACTTCTTGATTTACTATAATCTGTTTTATATTTTTGTGATATATGTAAATATCTTCCGGTGCTCAAATTTCTTGAAATGACCTTTTCCATACTTTCCTGCTAACCATTCATTGAATCTTGTGTGTATCCAGCAGCAAAAGTAATTCAATTATGAAAATAGTGACCTTAAAAAACTATGAACTTTAAATATGATCTTTGTTTTTTCAGTTTTAAGTGGATAACTAGATATTTACACTTGCAATGAATAACAAACCCAGTTGTAGAGTGTATTTGTTCCATGTCCTTTGGCTACCTTAAGGACCCTTCAAACCCCTTCTTCAGTACATAAAGGCCTCTTGCTTCCAGATAGAAATATAAAAGTCTTCATTCCTCAGCATTGTGTCCTCAGAGTCTAGAGATTAAGCTCACCTGATAGCTCTGTATCGCCTGACCTCCTACAATAATAATAGAGAGATCCAGTGGCAAATTGCAGAATTAAGCCTTTTCACTAGAAGCTACCTGGCATTCAGGCACTTGAATTTTATTTCCCTATCTACCTTTAAATATCAAAATCCACTTAAACCACATCAAATGGGAAATGAGAAATGCTCCCTAGAGGCGATTCCCTCTGTCTAAAATAAGGACAATGGTATTATGGGTGATTCTTATTTCTCAAATGAACTAGACACCATTGCAGGATTTCTGATGTAATAAATGGCACTAATTTATATGCCATTAATGGAGAGATATGGACAAAGGAAAGAATGTTAATGGGGAGAGGGCTCCAACAATTGAAGTATTTTGAGGTTAGCAGCTGCTCCTACATAGATGGCTGACTATGGATATTTACATGTAGGAAGACCTCAGAAAAATGAGACTGGCTGCCAGACAGCAGCCTGGGCCCAGAGACATGGGCCCCATGTGGCAAGAGGCTAATTCTTATAGTTCTCTTGATTGTCAGCCTGAGTGGGAAAAGAACAAAACAGTGTAAGGAACTAAATTGGAGTTTTGAACTCGGCAGTCTGATGCCAATCTTCTCTCCCTCCAGCAAAAGCTGCATATACCCCTGGAACAATAGAGTGACTCTGAGGTTGGGTCGGTTTTCTGTTCTAAGCCACAAAACACTGACTAGAAAACACTCAACAATAAGTGATAGAGAAAGAACTAACTTCAAGATTGGTTGTTTGATTCTAGTCCACTTTCATTAGGAAACATCTGATGTTGAGGAGAATAATAATAATAAAACAACAAAATGTACATATATTTACCTATATGTAAATATTCATAGTCAGCCATCTATGTTGGAACAGCTGCTAACCTCAAAATACTTAAATTGTTGGAGCCCTCTTCCCATAAATATTAGAAATCTGCTATATTTTAGCTTTTAGATCATCACTGTTACTTTGTGGAGAAAGAAAATTCCATCCCATAGATCATTAACATGAAATTAATTAATCGAGTCCCTATAATTGCCTTTAAAACTCTTTGGAGTAAAGATTAACCATTGTAAATAAATATTCTCTATTTGCATACATAAGTTGATCTGCTTTATCTCTACAGTTAAGGCTAAGTTAAGCTATAAGTATTTCAGTGTATTTTTCAGATTTTTTTACATCTCTCAGTCATTCTTCTTTCTCACTCCCATTATCTGATCTGATTTTATACTGGTGCAACCTGGTCAAGCAGACATTGAAGAACTTATTTTTGTTCCCCTATTTAAGATAATACAATAGAGGAAAAAAAAAACAAAAAAGATTTGGTTACTAGCTTGAGGTCAGATGGAAAGTTACTGAAGGACTTGGGTCTGCAATTGAGTCCCTAAAATCAAGACCACTGTCCTGTTCCACTCACCAACCTGTTTAGTATTTTTTAATTGCAGTTTTGAAATTGTAAGGTTATATTCCCTCTATAGAAAAAAATCACTGGAAAAGCCTACATATCCATAGTGGTAGCTCATTGAACCCTCAGCATTCTGAACTGTTGAATTAATACAACTCATTCTGAACTTGGTGTAGGAAGAAACCATTGTGCTACTGGGTTGTTCTTCCTGGGCTAAAATAGGACTGTAGGTACAGTGCTCATATTTTCTAATACAAATCCAAGTGACTCTCATCCTTTACTTCTGCTTCATATTTATAATCTACCCAGGCTTTTGTGATAAAGAAACCCCAAAGTCATTACTTTGAACCTTCAACAAGATCTTGTCTCTTCTCATCAATGATTAATGATCTGCATGAGATTGGCTTTGACTCCTCTTATTTTTCAACTCCTCATATTTTATAATACACATGGCCTTAGGTAATAAAGGCTTATCCAAGGAAAAATTATTGGCTATTCATCTCCTAGCCAGCTGTAAATCATTCTTTTTATCTTTCTAGCTACTTTTTTTGGTTTATCCCTAAGTATGCTTTATGTTCTCTTTCTAACAAATACTCCTCACCCCAGCATTTTCTGGTTTTACTGACCAAGTATGACCCTATAAACTGTTGCTCATCTTGATTTCCCTGGGGATGCCTCAGGACCTAATGCAGCACTGTTTTTGGTAGCATACAACAAAGTCTATGTACAGATGTAGCCTTTCTTTGCAATGTTAATAGTTTAAATGCATGGGTCATATTCCAGGAGTTCTAGCTCCTTCTCCCAAAGCTGGGGTCTCTGCAATGGACCAAGCTCATGACTCTATTTCAGGACCACCTTATTGTGCCAAGAGAAGTTTCAATTCCAAAGAGAGAAATATGAATATAATACATAAAACAATAGCTACATTGCAAAATATAGACTCCTGAGCTGGTCTATAGTAAACTTTCTTTGCAATTACCTAACCTAGTGCAGATCCCCTGAAGGCTGTGTTATTGATATTAATATGATTTCTACTGAATAGAAATGAGCTCTTATGATTTGCTACATTTACCTCTTCTCTACTTGTGTTGGTTTGGCCTCCTTACCTCTTATTTGGTACCTTCTAATACTCTATATGTACTGAGGACACTAGCAAGTAAGATCATATATGGAAAATAAGTCTTCAGCAATTGATGAGGTGCAGGAAACACTACCCCAAGATATGGCATCTTTGCATATTGAGTGTTATAAGCTGAAGGAAATTGAAAGAAAAGTTTGTTTGACCTTCTCTCTTGAAGACCCCTGACATGATACCTGCTTTGCACCCTGAAGGAAAGGAGTGTCACACAGAGAGGCCAGGAAGATCTGAACCTTATTAAGTTCCCTTCAGTTTATTACTATGGGGCCATATTCTCTTTCTATCCAATCATACTTCTATATAAGTGCCTATCACTCATCAAACCTGAGCATAAAAATAGAATTTTCCCTGGGTCTTTGAGTCTTCATTTCATAATGTTCACATGCCACATTAATTTATGTTAAATAATTTGATTTTATGTATCTTTTGTTCACCTTTCACAATAAAGGTATCAGACAAGAACTTGGTGATGGGTTAAGAAAATACAATACTTTATCTACCCTATACAATTTTATCTCTTTGAATTCAATAGCCTTTAAAAGTGATATGTCATGTTTTTCTTCCACTTTTTAAAACTGCTTTTGTAATAATTCATGATTTATTTCCAACTTATAAAGCATTGGCCCATGGTGGATTGGAATTTGTTTTTAATGACATTTTAGATGGTTTGAATAGCACAATTCTCATAGGTCCTCAGCCATGTCCCAGTGTGCCCATAAAATTGGCAGATTTGATACAGTATGATAATACTCCTTGTTGGCAACTTTGTGTCGAATCCTACCCTGTCCTATGCTTTGGATGCAAACTCTCAATTATTCACAGAGCATTTACAGAAGTGTGGAGTCAACAGAGAAAGTAGCTTATTTGGAAAACTGAAAATGTTCCTGTCTATCTGCCAAAAATTGTTCAGGGAGGGGTCTTCAGTGGAAAGAAAGGGAAAAAAAAAAGTCAACCCAGTAGATAATTATCTAGTATAACTTAAATTAAGAGAAATTATTATCCTGTTGACTACAACTTTACAAAACATCCAAACTAGCCTCCTCAGCTGAGAATGTGGTCCTACGTTTCTTTGCATCTGATATTAGACTGACCCTGAGGAAGGAGACCCTCAGCCTGGTTGCTCTGCAGGCACAAGATAAGCCTGGTGGAAGCGGAAGAGTTAAGCACTGTCTTGAAGGCACCAAAACAGCTGATTGAACAGGTGACTTCATTTGGAGTATGTTTCTCCTGATCTTGTGGCCTTAGACACCTAACACAAAACCTAACACACACAAAGAGAAACTAATTTCCTCAAAAAATGAAGTAGGGACAATAGCTTAGAAGAACATTAAGAAAATATGATGAGTAATGTGTGTTCAGGGTCTTGATTTATAACAGTGACTCCTTATGTATGCCTGATAAATTTGGTTCAAATAGGGTACAGAAAACCAATTTCTTCTCCAGAGCCTTATCACATAGCATCATTATAAAGGACAGGCTGTCACCAAGAAGGAAAATTGTGTCCCATTGAAACACATTTCTGAATATCTAAAAAAAAAAAACTTGCATATTTGGAAGAATGTGTTTCTAAAACAGAAAATCAAATGTGTCTTTGCAGGACTGCATTTTCCTTCTCACTAATGACATGTAATCATTGTAGCTTGATTTTGCAACTTTCCCTTCCACACATTTCCAAGAAACCAGTTTTAAAATAAAATATCTGTTATTTCTTCCACTCACAAAAGTGGAGATAATTTTACTCCTTGTAGAAAGTCCACGTGTAAGCCATTATATATGCCATAATTTGCATTTCTATTGATGAAGTAGAAATTAATATTAGAACATATCTTAAATCTTAAAAAAAAATAAACCTGTGGGCTAGGGATGTGGCTCAAGCGGTAATGTGCTTGCCTGGCATGCACAGGGCACTGGGTTCGATCCTCAGCACCACATAAAAATAAAAAATAAACCTGCCATGTCTTTCAAGTGGCTGGGTTCAATAAGCTTTGTTTTCTATAACTAACTGCCTTAGCATCTTCTCCAGCTTTTTCCTCCCTCCCTCCCTCCCTCCCTCCCTCCCTTTCTTTCTTTTTTAATTTTTGCATTGCTGGCTCTTGAACTCAGGCCTTACACATGCTAGGCAAGTAGTCTACATGAGCCACATCCCCAACCCCAAGAGGCACCTTTTCTTAAAGCAGTAGTTTTTCATAAGACCAGTAAAGGGATATGTCAGATGACAAATCAGCCAGTATCTTGTGATAAAGAGGCTATTATTTCCATAGGACTTGAAAACTGTTTTACTTATAAGATTGACAGAATAAGGTTGGCAATTTAATGCAAAGTTCTTAAAGTGATTGGAATAATGAAAAGAGGAAATGCAAGAAATTGCTTTTTAAAATGAAATAAGCTATTCCAGATGCTCCGTTTTTCTGTGAGAAGCTGTTTCCTTGTTCCCAGTAAACAGATACACTGAGAAACAAGGGATACAGCCTGAAAATGAGTGCCTGCAATAACACATTTGATTTTTTGTTTAAAAAAAAAAGAATAAATATGACATTGAAAAGAACTCAAGACATTGGGCACCAAAGCAGGGATGATATTCAGTGTGTTAATCAGATTTCCATCCTATAATAAAATGCCTCAGATAATGAACTTAAAAGATAAAATGTTTGTTAGCTCACAGTTCTGGAATTTTCAGTTTAAAACTAGATGGACCCATTGCTTTGGATTCCTGGCATCCCCAAAGAAAAGGGGAATAGTAAAATCAGCATTTTTCCTGAATGCCCCCTTTTTGTTCCCCCAAACCTAGCCAAGTTAAAGAAACAATGAGAGTAAGCCTGGGATAAATGTCTAGATACACATTCCCTTGAGGTACTCTGACTTTTCTCTTATGCACACTGAGAAGCAGGGCAAGGTCTGGTAGAAAGCTTCTTTCTTGTATAGATGGTGGGTGATTTGGCCTTCTTGGGATGCTGGTTACACAAGCGAGGTAATGCTGATGATGTCTTTGCTTCTGTAGCCTAACCTAGACAACCCCTCTCTCAGTGAGACTGGTGCAGGACTGAGGGCCCAGTGGACAGGATATATGTCACCCGTCTAACTGGCCACCACTGAATAAGATGTTGTGGGGGAGAGGCAGCACTGTTTGGCAAAACCCAGTGAGGGAGGGAGGTACTAGTTCTACCTATGGCCACTGAATTCTCCTTAGAACAGTCACTTATCTCTTCTAAGTTTTTCCCAATAAATCATGTCTCTATGCTGTCTCCAGGCACTTTTGGGGGCCTTTCAGCAAACTATCCGACTGACATGGCACAATTGGCCTGTGAATGTGACAATTTGTCAGATGGCAATGGCAGGGAGCATATGGTACACCACACTGCCCACCTCATGACCAGAAAACAAAAAGAGAAAGAAGAGACCAGGACCCCATAATCCCCATTGGAAGCACATCCCAAAGACCAGGGGGTTCCCATGAGGCCCTACTTCCTAAAGGAGGAGACTAAGACTTCACACCTTGGCCTTTGGGACACACTCATCCAAACATAACAGTGAGCTCTGCTCCGTACTTGTCAGACCCCAGTCAACCTCACCTGGGTGGCAGAAGGTGGCCAAATCACTTCTGAGATCTTCAGAATGAGTCTGAGATTTATATTAAGATGTGATTTCAATGAAGTTAAGGGCTTGCTCTCGAAATCTAGTACCTAGAAAAGAACCTGCCACAGAATAGACAGTATAATATTTAGTAATGGCAGGGAAGAAAGAGAGGAAAGAGAGGAGAAGGAGGGAGAAATCCATCAGCAGACTCAGATTCCTGGATTGACATAGGATCACTTAATATGACCACTTAAATAATCTTTGCTAATGATGATCACTTAAATAACATCCATTAATGATCACTTGAATAACATTCGCTGACTGAAATCACTGGCCGGTATTTATCAGGACTGTGCCCAGTGTTTCAGTTTAGGACTAGGGATTGGAGACACCTTAGGAGTGGTCTGAAGTAAAAGCCATGCTAAGTGACCAAGCTTCGGTTTCCTCTTTTCATTCAGGGAGGACAAATGTTGTAGCTCAGAGCTGGATATCTATCTATAGGCAGATCCCCATGTAGACCCTGCTCAGGAGAATCTCACAGTCTAATAAGAGACCTGACGTTCATTCAGGAGTAATTTCTACACATGTATGAAGAGATAAGGGACCTAAGAGGGCTGCCTTAGAAGGGGCTGTGGACTTCAGTTGATTACTTTAAAGGGTGGGAATTGGGTGGGACAAGAGAGTTGCCTGACAAGGGGACTTCTGAGCCTGGCCTGGTGTTTAGATCCCTCATGGTAGCCCATGCAGAGGCAATTAGATTGTCAGACACGAAAAGAGAAAGAAGAGACCAGGACCCCATAATCCCCTTTGGAAGCACACCCCAAAAACCAGGGGGTTCCAGTGGTTCCACACTGATCTCATCCCTCTCCCATCTAGGTGGAGGACTAAAGTTACAGTCTAGGCAGAGAACAGGAACCACTTCCAAACACTTCCCTACTCCAGGTCTCTCACTGTTCCCCAGCACAGCCAGAAATAGTCATCAACTTCTTGAATCCCAAGAGAGACTTCCTTTTACATTTTATGACTTCAGAAGACTGATCTTTCCCCAAACTGATCTTTCCTCTTGGTCTTGGTTTGAGAGAAGACAGTAAAGGCTGGGATAGAAAGAGTCACCAAAGCTCAGAGGCCAGTTCATGCCAGTACCCCTGTCTTGTGCAATCCAATCTATTCTTTCTTTAGGACCTGAAAAGTCCTTTGCTTTAGTCACTCAAGAGAGACTTTCTCCAAATAAGGGTGGCAGTCTGATGTATGGTTCTCGGGTTATTTGAATAATGACAAGAGGATACGCAAGAAATTGCTTTGTAAAATAAGTCAACTGGTCACCACAAAAGATCTTTTGCAAGTTCTACTGTCTTCATGACCCCTTGAATTTCACAGTATCCTTGTTTAAAGCTATGTGAGTTCATGTCTTACCAGACTACTTGGATTTTAAGCCTCAAGCACACTACGTAGATAAGTAATAAATGGGGGAGAATGGAAAGTGGATTTTGCTTCTGAGAAGGATAATGTGATGAGTCACTATTTAAATGAACCCATGGAGCTTTGCAAAGTCTTTAAAAGGACCATTTAATTGCATAATACTGAGTCCTTAACTTTATAGTGTCTGGGAGAAATAGTCCCTGTGAAATGGTGGGAGGTAAATGTTGTCACACGTGATACTGAAAGGAGAACAATAGCTCAAGATGTGAGGAGGAAATTGGTGTATTGGATTCTGAAATAAATTGCAGTCATCAGGAGTTCTTTGCTATGCCTGGGAATGATGTGTCAAGCAATAAGGCACTAAAAGTACAATTTTGAGAATGTGGGTGGATTCTTTTCACTCTGAGGAAAATATCTTGACCAAAAAGCTTCCTGAATGCAAAATCAATAGGAATGGATCATCCTAAGCCTCTTTCTTCATTGTAACTTTTTCTCTTACTGGGAACTGCTTTCTCTGTGCTTTGGTGAACCACTTCAGGTAAATTCAATATGGTGTGAGTTGGTGGCTGTGGTTTTCAACCAAGATGATTTTGTCCACCACCATTTTCAGAGGACATTTGGAAATGTCTAGAGACATTGTTGATTGTCATGATTGACAGGACAGTACCAGCATCCAGGGGACAGAGATACTGCTAAGCAACCTACAATGCACGGGACTGCCTTCCATTCCCACTCCAACAAGGAATTACACTACCTCATATGTCAATGGTGCTGAGGCTGAGAAACCCTCTTTTAAGATAAAGTCTGACTTTTTGTTCTTATAATTATTCAGATGAGTCACATTTTAATTCTGGGACCAAAAGGAAACCTCAATATGTAAGTAATAAATATCTATGATATCTACTTCTTGGAAATTAATGAAAAATATATTCTCTGCCCCAAGTAAGGATTTATGTGCTGTTGCTATTTCTCATATACTTTTCCAAGAAACTATGCAATTGTAATAAAATAAAATCATGATAATATATCCTATAGTTAGCTACCCTGCCCCCAGAAAGTAACATAGCAAGAAAAAAATGTAAAAATACATTAAAACAATATTATTTATATATTCAGGATTATTTCTGATAATCTTGGATATATGTCAAGCCTCAGTGAAATAAATGTATTTTAGGATCCTGGGAATACTAATACCCATAAAGAAATAACTGTCAGTCTCAGAGACTGAGATTGCTTCAACTTACGTAAGATTCTTTGTCAAGATAAATAAAAATATCTACCACTGTCTAAACGCTTTTTATCCCTAGTTTCTTTCCTCGGTGTTTTGCATGATGTATTTGGTATTTTGTATAATATAATATTTACAAGTTCTGCAAGGCAGGCACTAGTATTCTTTTACTAGGAAAGTGTTGTCTTGTGCACACAGAAGTAAAGAAATTCACCCAAGAGAGTGATTTACAGTGTATCAAGAAGGTTTTTTATCCTTCAAGGCCCTCCATCCCCTTTGGGGGCCTTGTAGGTACTAATTTGAGGAAAACAGAGAAAACCTTTTGGAATGGAATCCAAAGTAGAGAAACAGATCCATCTTAGCAGATGGATATTCCGGCACAGTGAGGAATTAATTTTCTCTACCATCTTAATCCTGCCTGATGAGAGATCTCCCCTCCCCTGGCCACAAACAGAAACTGAACTGAATGGAACCTAGTTGTTGGTGTAGCCCACTAACAAGCATCTTAAACCAGAGTGACCATGTCCACTGCAGAGGACAAAGAGAGGTGGATCCCTGGAGGCAGCTGGGGAACACAAGGGGCTAAAATGCCAAGAAAGTGAGGAGAGAAAAAGAGGGTCAAGAAAAGATATTGGAGAGACAAAAATAGGGATCAAATGTCCTTAGGTATCTGACCTTGGGGCACACAGTAGAGTGATTAGGATTAGGAACTCTGGGTCCAACTGCTTGGGTTTACATCCCAGTTTCAACATTTAGTGGCTGTGTGAATTTAGGAAAAATAGTTGATCTCTCTGTGGTTCACTTGTTTACTTTCTGGAGTTGCTTTATCCCCCAGATTCCTTGGTATATGGAGGCTCATTTAAGATTAACCTTAAAAGTCAACTAACATCTAACAGAACCAAGAGTCAATTCTAATTCCTTTAACTAAATGTTTGGGATGTGTAGCCCCCTTCCACAAAATGCTCCTAAAAGGAATAGTTTGCCCTTTGTTGCTATAGAAAATAGTAGTGGGGAATGAAAGATGAACAGAGGGAAAAAACTGGGAAGGAAGGAGTAATAGATACTGAAAATGAGGAGAAGCGGCAGTGCAATTAGAGGGGAAATGGTGGGAAGTAATAAACTGAATGTCAAACACGAACAGAAGGAGAAAATGGTTGGTGGTTAATGACATTGTATTTATGCATTTTAGCAATGGGGTAAATGAGCCTTATGAGTTACAGTATTTCTAATTTAAACAACAATCTGCAAGCTATAAATGTTTATAATGAGTATAATTTTTTCAATTCATGTTAATAGAATAAAGTAAGACATGGTGTTAGCCATTATGCGATACTTTGCAGATTTAAAAATGTATAATTGATTTTTATTGGAACATAATCAATTGAAAGATAAATCATTTTATTAACATTGCAATTGAGAAAAATTTATATTTTAGATAAACCTAAAACATAATTCTGGCTGTAGTTTGCATTGGAAGACCATAGGTTCTTTCCCCAGCACTGCGGGGTAAGGATGTAGCCCACTGGTAAAGTGTTGAGCGAGCACTGAGACCTTGCATTCAATTCCCAGCACCCACCCCCACACAAAAAAGTCCAGATGAAAAGTGACTGAGATTACTGAGGTTTCAACCAAACATCTTACTCTCTTAAGTATACAGATGAGAGATGAAACCATGGATCATTCTTCTGACTCACCTAAAATCTTACTGAATGAGTTTCATAAAATGATCAGGGTCTTTTAGGGAGAATAGAAGTAGAAAGCAGGAAAACTTTTTTTTTCTCTAAATAGATCAACTTTATGAAATAAAGACATCAACAATCTCAAAAAAAATGTAGTCTGTTACATAAATGATGCAAAGGTCCTTAAAATCAAGGAGAAAGCCAATATATGGAAATATACAAATGCAGAATTCCAGGCTATCAGTGCAGAATAGAAGCAGATACTTCTCCCAATTTCCCCTGAAAAGCACTATGTAGGTAGCAAACTAACCACAAAATGTAACCACACTGTTTTAAAGCAAAAATGGTAACAGATTTGGAGACATTACCATTACATGCACATTTGGGGGAATAAAGGAAAAGTACATTCCTCACATCACACACTCTGTGACTTGAGAAGCAGAACATACCAAAATCAGGAAATGAGAGAGGAAGTCTTAACTTCCTATTAGCCCCAACACAAGGCTGGAAACATGCACAGTTGACATAGCAACCCTAATGATTAGGACCTGGTTCTAATCAGGTGTTTTCTGAACTACACCTTCTTCCTTTGCTCTATCCCACCAATACATGTTGTTAACTTCTCAGTAGAGAGCACAGTGGGTTCTAAAGAGAGTGGTAGCCTACCAACAAGCATTGCAAGCAAGAGCAGACAAGAGGAGCCCTGGAGAGGGGGTCACTTGTGGGGAAATGCTTTTAGAGTCCATGTTCAAAATAAGAAAAAAATATACACTTTTTATTCTGGCATAATCATAAAATACAATGGACACAGCAAAATCTCCTCAATGAAGTTTGTTAAGTATTAATGAATATTTGCTAATCACAAAAATTTTAACATTATATCTCCCTGTGAAAACAGGAACAATCAATGCCCATATGTACACAGAGAGGTACTTTGGACTCTGCCCTGCTGGTCAGTTCTCCTACTGGCAAATCCTCAGCCAATATATACACCTTACCACAAACAGAGCCTTTATCAACACAAAGAGGAAGCATTATGAAGAATATTCAGAGAAAACAATTTCTCTATGCTAATTCTACAGAAAAAAAATTTAAAAAATCATAGTTTGCTCTCCTCAAAAAGTTGTATGAGGATGGATGTGGCTGTGCATGACTGTGATCCCAGCTACTTTGGAGGTTGAGACAGTAGGATGACAAGTTTGAGGCCAGCCTGGGAAACTTAACAAAATCCTCAAAATAAAAAAGGGTAGGGGGATGTCCCAAAATAAAAAATAAAACGGGTTCAGATTGTAGCTCAGTGGTAGAGTGACCCTGGGTTCAAACCTCAATATAGCCAAAAAGAAAAAAAATACTTAGAAGAGGAAATAGAAATCAAAAACTGGAAAAATAAAAATAAAAACTGGCTGAGATTAAAGTGAGACAAAAAGAGAGTAACAGATATTTTTTTTTAAAAATCCTAAGAAAATTAAAAGCACAAGGCTAAAGTTAGAAATCATAATGAGTTAAATAGCAGAATTTCACATTTAAGTTTTAAAACAGAACATTTAAAAAGAAATTTAAAGCAATAATGTGATGTTCAGACTTTAAAAGTGTGTTCATAACACACAGGAAGAAAACAAAGGTGAATTGAAGAAACTAAAATAGCCATGTAATGGAGAGATTAAATTCTACCTAATGATATTCTTGTCCACATAAATATTTTAGAACTGAGGAAAAACATCAACCCAGAGATTCAGAAGGAACCATTATAATGAAACTGCTGAACACCAGACATAGGGAAAAGATCATAAAGAGATCAGAGAGTAAAGACATGAACTGCAAAGTAACACAACAATTGGACTGAAGGCCATCTTCTTCAAAAGAGCCCTGGATGACAGGCATCTATAGGTAAAAATATATCCTTGAAGTGCTGACCAACCAAAACAAACATAAAACATAAGAATATTCATCAATAATTACATTCTCCATAACAATATCTTTCAAAAACAGGTTGAAATGAAAATATTTTAAGATTAAAAAATCCAATTTTCTAAACCACACATTGAAATAGAATACATTTTAAGAATTTAAATGGGTGTATTTCAAGAAGAAAGCTAAAGATCTGTATCTGTGGATAAATACAAACCCTGTAATGACAAAACAATGATAACCTAATCTGTGGAGTTAAAATAATTAAAACAAGATAGAAATACAATATGCAATAACTACTGAATACCAAATGGGAGAGATGTGATTGAAGTTAAGGTATCCAAAGAATAATGCATGAGTTGAGAACAAATACCAAATAAATTCAGTCTCTGGTAAATATGAAGGTTGAAACTCCAAGAGTATGCACTCAAAGAAGATTGGTCTTCTAAAACCAGTGCAAAGAGGGGTAAATTGCAATGAGAAAAACAAAGGAGCAAATAAACAAGAGTAATGCTGATATTTTTCAAAAGACCTCAAAGCAGATTTAAATAAAAGAACAGGTAAGTGATGTTCATAATTATCTCCCTAAAAGTAGAGGCTGTGTTTTATCCACTATGTTTAGCATGCACAGTTCTTGGTCCAGAGCTGGTACTCACTAAGTTTTTTTGGGGAAAGAAAGTGTGAATAAATGAATGGATCAACTAATGGATTTTAGGAAGAGATATAATGAAGATATAAACTTGAATAAAAATTCTTAGCCAAATAGAATCTAAATGGTCAAAGCTATTCTACTTTAAGATAATTAAAAATAAATGGTGACTGTGGTTTAAGCATTTGTAGAGCAATACAAAATCCAGCTTTTGCATCAATAATGGCATTTAGACGGTTTCTAACTTTTACCTTTTACAAATCATGCTGAAATTTTCATTCTTGTACACAATAATGCATATTTCTCTTAACATGTTTTGTAAGGTGTATGCTAATTATAATGAGCATTAATCCATAATTATGAGAATTTTATATTCTATAGACAGTATTCTCTCAGTGTACTAACAGCTCTACTGAAAAAAATGGAAATTTACGAAACTCTCAAGGAAAAAGAGATCTCAGGAATCTGACCTGTTGCAATCTCCCTTATCTGCCCAAATCTCCCACCAAAAATAAACCCCTCAAAGGAACTGACCAACTCCTCCACAACATGGCCTGCTAAACCCTATAAAACTCAGACCCTTGTTGTAGCCTGTTGCTATTTTTCCCTTGAAAATGTGCCCCTCCATTGCTTAATAAAACATTGCTGATCCATTGAGATCTGTCTCCTTCCTTCCTTCCTTCTTTCTTTCCTTCCTTCCTTCCTTCCTTCCTTCCTTCCTTCCTTCCTTCCTTCCTTCCTTCCTTCCTTTCTTTCTTTCTTTCTTTCTTTTCTTTCTTTCTTTCTTATATTCTCTTTCATTTGCTTCCACCTACTAATCATGAAAAACAATTTCTATTTTCTTAGTTCTCTGTCATAATGGATTTTTTTCTTTTTTAAAACTTTATATATGACAGTGGAATGCATTACAATTCTTATTACACATATAGAGCACAATTTTTTATATCTGGTTGTATGCATAGTATATTCACACTAATCCGTGTCTTCATACATGATTTTGGGTAAAAATGACCATCACATTCCACCATCATTTCTAAACCCATGTTCCCTCCCTTCCCCTCCAACTCTTTGCCCTATCTAGAGTTCCTCTATTCTTCCCAAGCTTCCTCTCCCTACCCCACTATGAATCAGCCTCCTTATATCAAATAAAACATTCGGTGTTTGGTTTTTTGGGAATGGCTAACTTCACTTAGCATTATCTTCTCTAACTCCATCTATTTACCGGCAAATGCCATGATTTTATTCTCTTTTATTGCTGAGTAATATTCCATTGTATATATATGCCAAATTTTTTTATCCATTCATCTACTGAAGGGCATCTAGGTTGGTTCCACAGTTTAGCTATTGTGAATTGTGCTGCTATAAACATTGATGTGGCTTTGCCCTGTAGTATGCTGTTTTTCAGTCCTTTAGGTATAGACTGAGGAGAGGGATAGCTGAGTCAAATGGTGGTTCCATTCCCAATTATCGAAGAAATCTCCATACTGCTTTCCATATTGGCTGCACCAAGGACCTGAAGAGACACTTCTCAGAAGATTATGTACAATCAATAAACAAATACATGAAAAAATATTCATCATAACTAGCAATTAGAGAAATGCAAATCAAAAACCACTCTAAGATTTGAGAATGGATATTATTAAACATTTTTAAATTCATCCCTTTATCATAAGAAAAGTGTTATTTCACTATTAATTTATTTTGTGATTTTAATATTATAAAGTATAACATTGTTGCAAAGAGATAAACCTATTAAAATGAATATTTATAGAAACACACAACCAACAAAATTGAATCATAAAGAAACAGAAAATCTAAATAGACATGACTCGCAAGAAGATTGACTCAGTAATAAAAGATATCTTAACAAAAAAAAATCAGGACCAGATGGTTTTACCAGTAATCTTATGAAAAATTTAAAGAATCAGCACCAATCCTCTTCAAACTCTTCCAAAAAAAAATTGTAGGAATTGGAGATATAGTTTAGAGGTAGCATGTTTAACTAGTATGTTCAAAGCCCTTGGTTAGCTGCCCAACACTGAAAACAAAAATTCTTTGAGGTTAGCATTGCCAATTTCAAAATCAGATAAAGGTACTACAAGAAAATAAAACTACAGACCATATCTCTTATGAAAACTGACAGAAAAATCCTCCATGAAATACTGAATTCAACAGTACACTAAAAAAATTATACACCATGTCCTAGTGGGACTCGTCTCTGAAATGCAAGTGTGGTTTAATATATAAAAAGCAATCCATGTAATATTACACATTACAAAATGAAGAATAAAAATCATATGATCATCTCAACAGGTGCAGAACCAGCATTTGACAAAATTTAACATTCCTTCATGATAAAAATACTCAACAAAGCAAGATAGACAGAAACTATCTCAACATAATAAAGGCCAGGTATGATAGCACATCTTTAAAATCATACACAATTCTGAGAGACTAAAAACTTTTCTTTTAAGTTTAGGAAAAAAACAAGGATGTCCACTTTGCCACTTCTATTTAATACTGTATTGGAAGTTTTCATCAGAGCAATTAGATAAGAAAATGAAGTCAAAGCATCCAAATTAGAACGGAAGAAGTAAAATTATCTCTTCATGGATGACATGATCTCATATTGTAAAAATCCCAAAAGATTCCACCAAAAAAAAAGAAACTCTTAGAGCTCATAAATAGTTGAGTGCACAAAATCTACAGGCAAAATTTAGTTCCATTTGTATATATTTCTATGTACTAAAATAAAAAATGCAAAAAAGGGGTTAGGAAAACAATTCCATTTACAATAGCATCAGCAGGAATTAAATATCAGACATATATTCAATGAAAGAGATGGAAGATATTTTACACTGAAAACTACAAAACATTGCTGAAAGTAATTAAAGAACACAGAACTTAATAAAAATCATTCTATGTTCATGGGTTGGAAGTTTTGTTAAGCTGTTAATCCTGCTCAGAGCCATGTGCCAATTTAATGAAATTCCTATAAAAATACTAATGGTGTTTTGTTGTTGTTGTGTTCTTTTATTTGTTTGCTTTTTACAGAAATTGAAAAAGACATCCTAAAATTTCAGGTGTCTCTAAATAGCCAAAACATTCTTGAAAGAAAAACTAAATTGGAGGCCTTACAATTCCTGGTTTCAAAACTTATTATGAAGTTACAGTAATCAAAACATTGTCATGCTGGCAGAAAGAAGGCATACAGACCAAAGGAATGGTGTAGAGAACCCAAAAGTAAATCTTCACACATATGGTCAAATGATTTTTGACATGTTCAATACCATTCAAAGGGAAAAGAACAGTCTTTTCAACAAATGGTATTAAGAAAACTGAATATCCATATACAAAAGAATGAAAATGGATTCTTAACCCATATACAAAAACTAATTAAAAATATATCATAGATCTTAATATAAGAGCTAAAATTATACTACTTTTAGAAGAAAACATAGAACAAATGCTTTATGACATTGGATTTGGCTATTTTTTTAGGGGAGGAGGGGATTGGATATTAAAAGCACAGGCAACAAAGTTAAAAATAAATTGGACTACATCAAAATTAAAAACTTCTTCCTATCAAAGGACACCATCAGAATGAAAGTCAATCTATGGAATAGGGGGAAATATTTCAAAATCACATCTGGTAAGTGGTTAATAAGCAGAACATATAAAGAGCTCTTATAATTTGATAATAAAAAATGTAATCTAATTAAAAAATGGGAAGAAAACTTGAATAAACATTTCATCAAAGAAGATAAACAAATCACTAGAAAGCACATGAAAAAATGTTTAATAACTTTATTAGAAATGCCAATGAAAATCATAATGAGATATGATCTCACACGTAACAGAACAATTACTATAAAAAATACAAATGATGAGAAATGTTGGTAATGATGTGGAAAAATTAGAATTTTTGTGCATAGTTGATGGGAATGTGAAATGATGCAGCTGTTGTGGAAAATAGTATGCAGTTCTTCAAAATTTAAAAATAAAATTATCATATGATCCAGCAATTCCTTTGTGGATATACAAAAAAAATGAAAACAGGGCATAAGAGATATTATACAATGTTGATAGCAGCATTATTCACAATAGTCAAAAGATTGGAAAGAACCCAAGTATCTAGGTATGGATGAATAGATAAACAAAATGTGGCACATACAGGCAATGGACGATTTAGATTTATAAAGGAAGGAAATTCTTTTTTTAAATCTTTCATGTCTTATTTTGCTAAAGTAAATAGTTATGAAATGATTGGCAAGCATCGAAGTCCACTTTAAGATATTAGTATCTGCAACAAAGCTTGAGATTTTTAGGCAAATATTTGGCTGTTGCTTTTTGTTTCAGTTATACATGACAGTAGAATATATTTTAACATATCATACATACATGGAGTATAACTTCCGATTCTTGTGGCTATGTATGATATGGAGTTCCATGTAAGAACATATGTGTCAGATTCATTCTACTGTCTTTCTCATTCTCATCCCCCCTCCATTCCTCCCATTCTCCCATCCAATTTAGTAAACCTTCACTCTCCCTGACCCCTGTCCCCATCATCCTATTGTGAGTCAGCATCCACATATCAGAAATGTTGAGAGCCACAGCCAAAGGGGCCCCAGCAAACTTCCAGCTGCCAGCTGATGATTGGCTCACAGCAGCCCCAGCAAACTTCCAGCTGCCAGCTGATTGGCTCCTCTGCGGTGATGCTCATTGGGCTGTTTCCCCGCCCTTTCAGACCACGGAGCTGCTCATGGGGGGACTTTTTTTGGCTCTTTCCACTCGACCCAGCCAATCAGCCTCAAGAGCAGGAGGAGTGGGGGGGTTGAGAGGCTTGTGGGAAGCCAGTGGTGGCAGTTGGGTTCTGAGGGAATTCCTGAAGAGCTCGTGTGATGCAGTATGTGTGTTCTAAAAATAAAATTAGTTTCTGCTTGTTAAGTGGCTTGTGAATTGTGCCCAGCCAGACTGTGGCACAGAGAGAATATTGGCCTTTGGTTTTTTTGGAATTGGCATATTTCACTTAGCATGATGATCTCCAGTCCCATTCATTTACCAGCAAATGCTATAATTTCATTCTTCCTTATGGTTGAATTGTATTCCATTGTGTATATGTACCACATTTTCTTTATCCATTCCTCTGTTGAAGGGCACTTAGGTTGTTCCATAGCTTAACTATTGTGAATTGAGCAGCTAAGAACATTGATGTGGCTGCATCACTATAGTATGCTGATTTCAAGTCCTTTGGACATATGCCCAAAAGTGGGATAACTGGGTCAAATGGTGGCTCCATTCCAACTTTTCTGAGGAATCGCCATACTGCTTTTTGGAGCGTTCACACCAATTTGCAGTCCCACCAACAATGTATAAGTGTACCTTTTCCACCACATCTTTGCCAACATTTATTGTTATTTGTATTCTTGATAATTGCCAGTCTGACTGGAATGAGATGGAATCTCTCAGTGTAGTTTTAATTTGCATTTCTCTAATTGTTATTGATGTTGAACATTTCTTCACATATTTGTTGACCATTCATATTTTGTCTTTTGTGAAGTATCTGTTCAGTTTCTTTGTCCATTTATTGATTGGTTTATTTGTTTTTTTCATGTTACATTTTTTGAATTCTTTATATAAAAGGAAGGAAATTCTGATGCATGCTACAACATGGATGAAATTTCAGGACATTATGAATTTGCTAAGTGAAATAAGCAAGGTAGTCACTCATAAAAGAAAAGAAGAGAGAGAGAGAGAGAGAGAGAGAGAGAGAGAGAGAGAGAGAGAGAGAGAGAGAGTAGAAGGTTGCCTGGGCCTGGGGGAAAGGAATGAATGGAAAATTTTTATTTAATGGATATCGAATTTCAGGTTTAAAAAAATGAAAACAGTTCTAGAAATTGTACAAAAATGCGATTGTACTTAACAGTAGTGAACTATACACTTAAAGTGATTAAATTTTATATTATGGATATTTTAGCACTATTTTAAAATACTTTAAATTGTGAAAAAAAGTCTTTAAAATGTTGCACAATTTTATTCACTATGTGTTTATTTATTGTGAACTTTGTGCAATCATTTGACCATTTTCTATGTGATAATTGTCTATTGTTTCATAAGGCATTTTTGATTAATAAAGAAAAAAATCAAAGTCATTATGAAAATTTTCTCCCAATTAGTAGTATCTTATACTTTACTTTATAAACTATTTTAACAATAGTAAAGTTTAAGATACTTATCTCAAAAATTAAGATCTTTTCCTCCGCATCATCTTAGTTTTTTTATGTTTAAAAACACTTTGTTTTTAAAGTTTCTAAAATAACCTATCTATATTTTATTCTGTGGCTTTCATGGTTTACATTTTTAAGCTTCAGATTTTGATCCAACTGGATTTGTAGAGGTATCAGAATCAAATTGATTCTCTTCCAAAAGTCTAAGAACATCTTACCACTACCATTTGTTAACAACATATGTTAACCACCTATCTTTCCCCACTAATTAAGAAAGGCATCTTCATCCCACTATAAACTCACAGGTATATTTCAGTTGATTTCTTGACTCATGATCCTGTTCTATTGAACTGCTTATATATTTTTACTATGCTAGAGATTTATAAATAGTTTCTTGCTGTTATGTCAAATAGTCTTTGTCTTATATATGTAGCCATCTTTATGCAAATATAATTTCTGAAAACTTGCAAAATACAAAAGGAAAAATAAAACGTAAGGGATTTATTGATTAAATTAATAAAAATTCTTTACCAGAATGAATCTTCCCATTTAGGCAAACACATGCAAGTCCATTAAGTCAGTTTTTGGTTTTGGGTTTTTAAATAACATAAAATAACTGTTTTCTTCATGAAGTTCTGCTCATTTCTTTTTAGGTTTGTTCCTAAGCACATTATAGATTGTGGCTACTGGGAATATTTCTTTTAGCCAGATATATTTGCTAAGGAGTTGCTTTCATCCAGAGTCAACTGATCTTTTCTGTTGCTATTTTTATGGTTTTTAGAAACTTTATTAAATTTCAGAAAAACTGGATGGGAGAAAATAAGTAAATATGTAGTAAAAAAATCTCATATCTGAAGAAAAGACATTTTCAAGTTGAAAAGAGTTACTGTACGCTGAATAAGATCGATTTTTTAACAATATCTATACCCATCCTCATTTCAGATAAGAAAAAAATTACTGTAAGTTCCAGAAGAGAATAAAGACGTCTCAGTCAAGAAGCAAGAATCATTCTGACATCATATTTCCCCATCAGCAAGAACCAAATTGGATGATGACACAAGCTTCCAAACTTCTAAGGGAACATAACAATGAGTCACTTAGAACCAAGTGTGAGGGCCAAATATCGACATTTTCTGACATGTAAGGATTGAAAACATTCATCTCCAGTGCACCCAGCAATACAACAAAAATAAACTATGGGACTAATGATTAGAGATGGACTAATCTGTTAAAGATAGCCTACTGTATGCCTCTTCTCCTTGCCAAGATCAACTAAAATGAGATTATGAGAATTTAAAATGGACAAACTTACAATGATTATGAGAATTAAGAAATAGATTATCAATGGACAATAGATTTAAGTAGATTTAAAATATTTCTGGAAGGATAAAATAGATGTCAGATGGAAAACTAATGTAGTGGGGAGGAAGGAATGACAGGATAAGGCATGTCTTCAAGAGGACTTGGAAAACAGTGAAGCCAAAGCCTTCCTTCCCTTCCCTGAAAAGACTAGGGAATTAAAGACTCCCAATGGGATAAAGAAGAGGGAAACATGGGCTGAAAAACAAATAACTGAAAACCTAAGCACAGAAGAGTTTGTCCTTAGTTGTTCCTGTGTGTATAACACAGGCCACTACATACCTCTAGGCAGGAGACCTGGGGCTTCTGGGGTCTCCTCACACAGGTGATTAGCCATTTGGAATGAGAGTCCACAGAAAGCTTCAGCAGCGTTGGTAACACACAGAATTGCCACTCAGCGTTTCAATGTCTTACCTTTAATATCACCAGATATTTGAGGAGAATGTTCAATATAAAGTGAAAAGACCATTCTTAAAGAAGTTGAAGAGCGCTGGGGTTGTGGCTCAGAGGTAAAGCACTCGTCTGGCATGCGTAGGACACTGGGTTCATTCCTCAGCACCACATAGAATAAAATAAAGATATTGTGTCCACCTATAACTAAAAAATAAATACTTTAAAAAAAGAAGTTGAAGAAAGCAATAAGAAATGGTCACTGAGGAACCATAAGGATTAGAAACTTCTAAAATACCTACTTGATAATCCTCAGAAGTCTCTGAGAAGTTCAGAACATTACATCAATTTTCTAAAGAAAGGCAGATGTGTTGGTCAGCTATTTTGTCACTATGACCAAGTTACCCAACAAGAGCAACTTAGAGAATGAAAAGTTGATTTTGATGCAGAGTTTCAGAGGTATAGTCTAGTCCGTGGTGGGCCAACTCCATTTCTCTTGGCCCAAGTATGGCAGAACATCATGTCAGAAGGCTGGGGTGGTTGAGCACTGCTGTCCAGGAAGGGGAGTTGCTGGGAATAGGTGAACTCTTTCAGAGTTCCACCCAGTGACCTACTTCCTCCAGCCACATCTCACCTGCCTACAGTTACTACCCACTCATTCTAACTAGGATGGAATGATTAGGTTGCAGCTCTCATCATTTAATCATTTTACCTCCTACATTAACACAGAAGCTTTGGGGGAGACTCCTCCTATATAAACCTTAAGGAATTAAAATCAAGAAAATATCTTTAGGGCTGGGCATGGTGGCCCACATCTGTAATTCCAGCTGCTGGACAACCAGGAGGATTTCAGCAATTGAGCGAGGCCCTAAGCAACTCAGTGAGACCCTGTCTCCAAATAAAATATTTAAAAAGGACTGGGGATGTGGTTCAGTAGTTAAGCACCCCTGAGTTCAATCCCTGGAGAAGGATGGAAGGGAGAGAGGGAGGGAGGGAGGAAGTTTCTCAAAGTTATGACATAAACTTTTAGACTGAAAAAGGTCCAGAGAATATTTATTACAAGCAATGGAAGGTTGTGAGTCCTTACATTTCTCCATGCCGGGAAGGAGATAGTGACTAACCTGGATAAATTAAGAAATTATTTAAGATATTAAGGTAACTATCAATAAACAGCTAAGATGATTTTAAAAATTCCTCTGGGAAATGTAAATGGTTGGGGAGAAATGGTATAAAGAAAATTTTTTTTAATTGTCATAACAATTTATATTATTTTTCTTAAAACTACGTATTACTTTAGTAAAATGATTTAAATGGCTTTTAAAACTAAAAAGTACACTTAATAATGTCTGCACCCTGTGGCAAATGCAGCCTTGGAAGACTTTTGTTTGGAGAGACAGGGTCTCGCTAAGCTTCTGAGGCAGACCTGGAAATTGCTATGTTCTGCCTCAGCCTCCCTGGCTGGTATCACAAGTGAGCGCCCATGCACAGGCTCAACAGACCTCAGTGACTAGTCCCAATCTTCCATCACTTCACCCAGGTTTCCATTCTTCCTACTCAAAGCTAGTTGAAAAATTACCTAAAAACTACTTTAAAAGTCTGATTGGCTTTGGGCTGGGGCTGGGGCTCAGTGGTGGAGCACTCACCTAGCATGTGTGAGGCACTGGGTTCAATCCTCGGCACCACATAAAAATAAAGATATTGTGTTCACCTAAAACTAAAAAATAAAAATTTAAAAAAATGTCTGATTGACTTTTTGTAGATATCAAGTTTCCCACAATTAACACAGGACTTCCACACTTGCTCTGGTAAACAGGGCCCTTTCTATAATGTGTGCTGTGAATCTCCTATTTTTTTTTAAATGGCACATTCTTATTTTGTCATGGTGTCTGGTTCCAGAAATTCCATTCATCTCTAGTCGCATGTCTTTGCTGAAGCTAGTTTCCAAGCCTTTATTGCCTTGGGACGTAAAAGTCCCTGAGTCTAATGTGTTTACTGAAAATCCCAATAAATAAAAATGTTTTTCCCTATTAAAAAAAATGTCTGTCACAAAACTAGAGAGCAACTGATCTTAGGAGAACAGAAATTTTGAGGTCTGTAGAAAGAATATTTTCAAGGAGAAAGTAGATTTAATGCAGTAGATATCATGACTGAGCAAATGGATTATCTTAGTGATATGGTGCAGGCATACAGTAAGAAGATTTTAAAAATGAGAAGAAAACTAGAAATACAAGAAAAGTAAAAGCTAAACAAAAAAGACATGCTCCAAACTAGAGTAAACTGAAATTATATTGAAGAACTGAGATAGGAACAAAAATTAAAATGGATGTGAACTTGAACTTGACACATCTAACATTCTTTCTTGACACAGTTTTTCTTCAAGGGTGGGATAATATTACTTGTTTCTGCTGAAAATAATGTAATAATGAAAACACTGGGGACATTCCCATATTAGGGTTTGGTCTGTCCACAATCCAATTATTCTCTATACTGAAAGTGTGGAGGTGAGGTCAGGAGGAATTTTGCCAACACAGTGGGGACTGAAAGAGAAACTGTAAGCAATATTTTGTCCTTGACTCTAGATTAAGCTTTGTGATGCATACATGACATGACGTCCTGCTCTTCCAATAAAGTTTTGCATTCTACTTGCGAGTTAGTATCAATAATTGGTAATATTGTATCAACACTGCTGATAGTTGATCACCCTGATGTTCAGTAACTGATTCTAGATAATTACTACCATTGCCCTTTGCATGCTAAAACCATGTAGGATACAAGATGGTAAGTTACGGTTCCTGTTTTTATTTTAAGTGAAATGGGAGATAGAAAGAGGTACATAAGAATGATGAGGTGGTGACAGAGTAACTAGGACACTGAGAGTCAGGCAGAGAAATCAGGATGTGATGTACTGACATTGGATTGAGCAAAGGAGTTAGAGGTGAAAGAAAGTACATAGAGGGTCAGAGGCTGATATAGCAAGGTTACATTGGAGGCCAATGCAGAAATCTATGAATCTGGACCTTAGTCAGCTTTTTTCACCACTGTGACTACAAGACCAATAAGCGCAATATTAGAGGAGGAAAAGTTTATTTGAGGGCTTGCAGTTTCAGAGATATCAATTCATAGACAGCAGACTCCATTCCTCAGGGCTCAAGGTGAGGAAGAACATCATGGCAGAAGAGTGTGGCAGAGGAAATAGCTCACTGGATGACCAGGAAACAAAGACTCCACTCTCCCCATACAAAATATATATCCCATAGCCACCCCAACATCGCAAAAAACCACTGCCTCTAGCCACACCACACCTGCCTCCAGTTACCACTCAGTTAATTTCATCAGGGATTAATTCACTGATTAGGTTAATGTTATAGCTCAATCATTTTTCCTCAAAACCTTGCATTGTCTCACACATGAGCTTTTGGGGGACACCTCACATCCAAACCATAACACTGAGCATAGGGATTTTCCTAGACCTCCTACATACTGTTCTAAAAAGTAGGCCATGTCAGCCAATTGAACTGCATGCTCTCTGTCATGTAGATCAGGGATATAGGTAGAAATCTAAATTAAAATATTTGATACACAGAAGCAATTCAATTATTAACATGGCCCTCCTATTAATAAGAAGTAATCATGTAATTGTCTCTATGAATCATTTGATGCATTCTTTAGATTTGGAATAATGATAAAAAGGATAAATTTCCATATGACTCAAATTTAGTAAAATAGGCATTGAAGTTCTCTCTGTGTCTTTGTTTTAAATTTTAAACACAAATTAAAACCTAGTGGTCACTTGGAATGCCAAAATGGAAGTAATTTAAATTCAGGTTCTTCATCTTTGCAGTCTCTGTGCCACCACTGCTTATTTTTAAGTATTGTTTTAATGTGGGAGTATGCAAAATCACAGAATGTGGAGATAAAAAATTGTGCTGGAATGACTCTAAACCCTTGTGAACTTGTTCTTGAAAGAACATGTGTCTAATTTTAGTTTATATGTTTGGGGGCCAACCGTGTAAATAAGAGTTCTCAGAATTGATTTGAGGGTTGAATCCAAGGTTGACTATAGGATAATTAATAAAATTGAAATGACACAGAGGTTATTTGTATATATATGCATACATTTTATATTTATATAAGTGCATTATTAAAACTCAGCAACAACCACAAAAACTAGGTGAGCAGCAACTTCAGAAGAAAGAAGGGGAAAAGGAGTTTATCACTGATATTTTAAAAAATTTCTGGCATGTCATAAAGATTAGAATGAAACTGACTTTCTATTAGTCTGTTTATAAAATTCTCTATAGTGAGATGTGTCCCTTGTCACCTGTCCCTGGCAGACTGCTTTCACCATTGCCTCCTTAGTAGACAGTTTGGAAAACCTGAAAGGATTTATAGATGGAGTAGGGGATTTACCTTGGAAAAGACAAGAAAAATGTCCAGAAAATTGAAAAAATGGCAAGAGATATTAAAAGCAGTGTGGGCTGGCTTCTGGAGAAGAATTAAATAGTGGTATAGAAGAGAGATGATTTAGGTAAAAACAATTACTGAGAAGTTTTATAGTAATAGAGGCTAATGCAGATTTTTCACAATAATAAAAATCAGTTTTGATGTCCTGGAGGCAGTATAAATATTTAGTATGTATTGAGTCATTTTATTCTCATAATGATCCTATGCTGTGGGTACTATTATTATTCCTATTTTTTATATGAAATAGTTGAGGCACTACTAGGAATTGTCAGAAACTCAGTTAACTCAGTTTAACTCAGGTTCTGGCTTCAGAACCTTCCTTTTAACCACTTAACACTGTGAAGTTCTTGAGAGAAGCAGTAAAGACTTGAATTGCCATCACTTTTACTTTTCAGTCAAAATGCTATTTCTCTGAACTGACATAGCATAGAGATTTAGAAAATAAGGACTATTTGGGCTAAACAAGGACAAGGTGATGAGGTTATGAAATTACAGGCAGATGGATGGAATCCAGAGTTATTTTACAAAACGATTATATAGGATTTTATGGTGACTAAAATCAGAAGATGAAAAGAATGAGTCAATGATGACTCAAAAAAAAATGCAGGCCTTTCTAACGCAGAACATGATGGTACAGTTGACAGGGAGTTGAAAAAGAACAAGTGGGTGGAAGGTGACAGTGAATTTAGCTTTAATAACCCAAGGAGAAAGTTTCAATAAACATTTTTGAGATATTGCAACACTATCAAGAAGAGGGAAAAAATGGAAAATAAAGTTTCAGAAACAGTAGAATAGGTGGCACAGTTGGAATTTTACTTTTCATCCTTTAGTGATAAATTGATTAAACGCTTTATATCCTGTTTCATTCCACAGAGAATCTGAGGCAGCTTACTCCACAACAAATAAGAGATTACTCTTGGTATACCAATCTTGTCCTTCACTGTTTAATTCATCTTCCTCTTTTCCAAATAAAATGATCTCATTTGTTCCCCTTGGTCCCTTATTTTAGGTCCAACCTTTTGTTAATGAACTGATAATCATTTTAAATGAAGTTTTTGTAGTCCTTTGGAGTGGTTATTGGTTGTGACTTATATTACATGTAATTTTCTATCTTGCCTTGTTTTGCTTGGTTTTGTACCATATTAATTATTAGAAGTTTAAATGATGAAAATTGTGTAGCAGCATTTGAAATGCATTATTAAAATGATATGTATACATGTATTTCTCCCAGAATGCATTTAATATTTTTGTTCTTCTGTTCCTCTTTTCTATTATTTGAACAATGGTTAATTTTTTGCAACATTGTATCACCTGTATATACATACGCAAATATTAGTAGATCCTAAGGAAGAAATAAACTGAAATACAATAATAGGAGAGGACTCTAGTACCCCATTTTCAACAATGGACTAATTATCCAGAGAGAAAATCGATGAGGAAAAAATGAATTTAAACTATAATTTAGACCAACTAGGCCTACTAAACATATATAGAACATTCCATCCAAAAGCAACAGAATGAACATCATTCTCAAGCCCATACAGGACATTTTTCTAGGATAAATCGTATGTTATATCACAGGGCAAGACTTAACAAATTTAAAAAGATGAAACCATATCAAGCATTTTTTCTGACCACAATAGTACAACACTAGGAGTCATTATTAAGAGAAAAAAATGGATATTTAACGTATAGAAAGTAAGCAACATATTCCTGAAAAACCAATGAGGCAAAGAAAAAAATCAAAAGGGAAAAAAAAAGTCTCAAGACAAATGAAAATGGGATACAATACACTAAAACTTTTAGAATGCAGCAAAAGAAGTTCTAAGGTGGAAATTGTAATGATAAATACTCACATTAAGAAAAAGAATGATATCAATGAAACTACCTTAGTTTATATTGCAAGTAACTAGAAAAGAAGAAAAAAACAAAGCTCAAGTTAGTATAAAGAAGGGAGTAGTAAGGATTAGAACAGAAATAAATGAAAAGAAGAACAGAAAATGATAGAAAAGATCAATTAAACTAAAAGAAATTTTTTTTAAAGATAAGCAAAACTGACAAGGCTTTAGCTAGACTAAGAGAGACCACTTGAATAAACAAAACTCAGAGATAGTAACTGATACCACAGATATTCAAAGGATCATTAAAATACTGTGAACAAATATATACCAAAAAATGTATAACCTAGAAGAAATAGGTAAATTCCTAGACACATAAACCTACAAGACTAAAAAATGAGGAAATACATAATCTTAATATTCCAATAAGTAAGGCAATTGAATCAATAATAGGAAGAAGCATCCTGACAAAGGAATGTCCAGAACCAAATGGCTTCAGTGGTGAATTCTACCAAACATCTAAAGAGGTATTCATACCAATTCTTCTCAAATTCTTCCAAAAAACTGAAGTGGAGGGATTATTCCCAAAATCATATTATGAAGCCAGCATTCTCCTAATTCTAAATCCAGACAAGGTCACTACACATAAAGAATTTTGAGCTAATGTCCACGATGAACATAGATGCAAAATTCTCAACAAAATACTAGTAAACCACATTCAACAGCACATTAATAGTGTGCAATACCATGATCAAATGGGATTTTTTCCTGTGATGTAGAGATGATTCTACATAGGCAAATTAATACATTTGAAAAAATCTCATAAACAAAAATAATGACAAAATTATATAAGGATCTCAAAATGCAGAAAAACATTTGACAAAAGCCAACATGAGTGCATGAAAAAAATTCTAAACAAATTGCACATGGAAGGATAGTATCTCAACAAAATAATAGCCATAAATTATTACATGCCCACAACTGACTTCCTACTCAATGGAAAACTGAAATCTTTCCTCTCCAATCAGGAACAAGACAAGAAAGCCCACACTTATCCCTTCTATTCAACTCAGACCAAAGTTCTAGTCAGAGAAATTAGGAAAGAAAAATAAATATAAGATATGCATCAGAAATAAAGAAGTACAACTATCTCTGCTGGCAGATGACATGTTGATGGTTTGGAAGAATTAATGTTAAAATATCCAAACTTCCCAGTTATCTAACAGAATCAATGCCATCCCAATGAAAATTACAATGACATTTTTTCACAGAAAGAAAAAAATAATGCTAACATTCGTATGGAAGCACAAAAGATGCTGGATGGCTAAAGCAATATTATGAAGAACAAACCTGAAGTATCCTACAACTTGATTTCAAATAATATTTCAAAGCTGTAAAAATAATCAAGACAGGATGAGAATAGATTCACAAACCAATGGAACCGAACAGAAAGCCAAGAAATAAACCCACGTGTGTACAAACAATTAAGTTTTGACAAAGGGGCCAAAAGGACATAATGAATAAAAGATCAGTGATCTGGGAAATCAGTGATACTGGGAAAACTACACATCCATATGCAAAAGAAAAGCAAGTGGGCACTTATCTTACATCATAAACAAAAATCAAGCAAAATGGACTAAAGATTTATACTTAAGATCAGAAACTATAAAATTCCTTTTGGTGCATTTGACACCAAAAGCATTGGCAACAAGAACCAAAAGATAAATGGAATCATATCAGACTAAAATGATTCTGCATAGCAAAGGTAACAATCAATAGAGTGGAAATATAAACTTTGGAATGAGAGAAAGTATTTGTTAAACATATATTTAGTAAATAGTTACCATCCAAAGTACATAAGGGACTCATACAACTCACCATCAACCATATTGTAACTATGTAAGTTATGGCTATGTTGATCTTGATTTTGATAATCATTTCATGATATGAATGTATATCACAATCTCATTGCATTCTTTAAATATATATCATATTATCTGTCAACCATTTTTAATAAGGCAAGAAAAATAGATATTGTAAAAGCTAAGTATAATGAATACCAACTATAGAAATCATTGCCTTAGATCCAGTACAGAAACAACCCCTGGGTGCAGATCATGATGCTTTCACCCTTCCCATGGTTCTATCCAGGGAGTAGGTCCTGGTAGATGCAGAGACCAAGAGTAATAAGGTCATGGAACATTTCAGAAAAATATTGAGGAAAAGGAAGAAACCTTCAAGAAAGAGGAGCAGGAGAAAAGGTAGCTCTCTCCAATCAACTTTGGCTCCCCAAAATACTGCCTACAGGAGTACATCTGCCAAGTTCAAGGGCAGGTGCCCTTCCCAGGCCTGATCCCCTTACCTAAGGAGATGACTAGAAAGGAGTTTCTCTGAAAGCCTGCATAGGACTAAGGCCCAAGACACTGTGGCCTGGGGTGATAGTATTTGATCAATGGGGAGATTGGTACAGGGTCATCTTGGCCCCAGGGAAGTCCCCAATTCTGTCCCCAGAGAGACAAGGGAAATCTCTTTTTAATAAAAGATTTTCTTTCCACACCTATATCAAAGGAGATAGGGAAGGAACTACTATAGCTTAACTGCAGAAAAAAAAAATCCCTATTTGTGGAGAGCAGTGAATCAAATCCTGGCCTCTGACTCTTTCCTGGCTATGTTTGCACTGGGAGTTCCCAGTACAAAGGTGAAGGTCAAGATTTCCCAGTTGCTATTGTGATTCTGGCCTGAAAAGGCTCCATGCCAAAGTGCAGAGCTATGATCAGTTGAGGTCTTGAGTTCAACACCTTCTCCCAGAGATAAAGGATTCCAAAACAAGATGACCCTAATGCCTCACCGGTCCTGCATCCTTCAGATTGCCTGCTTTGCTAAAACTTTTCCACAATTAACCTTTTGATGATGAAACCTATATAATAGACTTGCTGAGATAGCTCTAATGTCATGTCAGTCAAGCCTCATCAGGCTTAGATTCCCACCTGGCCCCAGCTTTTTCTCCGTATGTGTGTCTGTTTGTCTCTTCTTTATCCCTTATCGTCCTGAATAGGGTATATCTCCCTTAATTAATTAGTAGCTGAGGCCCCAATACCTACTCCATAACTCAATAAAACACTTCTCAATCAATCCAAAAATTTTTGATAATCTAAAAAAAGAAAAAATTTAAAAAGGAAACATAAACAGATGGACCACATAAAACATGAATAAAAAGATGATGTCAGCCTAGTGATATTAGTAATTATATTAACTAAAAATGGAATTAACATTCCAAGTAAGACTAAGTTTGTCAAACTGGATACAAAGCAATTATATGTGGTTATAAAGGACATTTTGAACATAAGAAAATAGAAAGGATAAAAATAAAAATAAGGTAATGTTGAGTGAAAAAATTCTGTCCCACAAAATGTACTGCATAATTTTATTCATATAAAGCCCACAAATGAGGTAAAATTAATCTATGTGTTTGAGGCCAAGATAATGATTATCCTTGGACATGGTGAGGAGGTGTGGGGAGGCACATTCTAGTGGTCTGCTGGTTGGTTATATGTGTTAAGTTCATGAGATGCATTCAATAAAAATTATTTTAAAATACATAAACCATGGGAAAAAAATAGAAAGACAGCAACATGTTAACAATGGTAACATTTGAGTAGTAGGATTTGATTGTGCTTTTTATCTCTTTATTTATATGTTCCTGTGCTTTCTAGAGAAAGGAGGAGAGGAAAGGGGTTTGCTTTAGGCAGTGGTCTTCAAGAAGGACAGAGATAGGTCTTCTGTTATCATTTTCCCACACCACTAAATTAGTCTACTGACTAGGGAGAAATTTCCAAAACACAGCAGTGGAAGATAATTGGAATAATGAGGTTGGGGCAAAATTGAGGCCTTGATTGTTAAACAAAGTAGTTCATACTTAATTTTGCAGGCACTGATAGAGCATGAAACGTGTGTTTGTTTGTTTGTTTGTTTTAGCAGGGATCAGCCTGATCAGAACAGGCAGGAATGGGCAGGATAAATTAGAGGACACAGAGATTGAAGGAACTGGCTTACGCTAGCTGCAGGAGAATCAGGCCTCTTTCTGTGCTGTGGGGTCACCAGATCCTGGCACCTCCTCCATTCACATTGCATAAAATGACACACTTACTCCTCTGAAAGAGGCCAAGTGGGGGTTGCGGCTTGAAGTTATAATTGGAAAGTTGATAGATGAAAGTAGGAATTAGAGACTCCCCAGCCTGAACTTCTTGCCAATATTTATTTCCTGGCTGAGAACCAGTCGTAAGGCTACAGGGACAGAAAAGGGTTGGTAGACTCAAATGTAAAGGGTACGGGTGGGCCCACTGAAAGAATCACCAGTATCATGGCTATCAGAGCTAAAGGGAAGTTAGGAGTGTACCTTGATTATCACTGTTCTGATTAGTATCTATTTTAGGTATCTATATTAGGAGACCCTATACAAAATGGTTCCTTTTATAGATCTTAGCTGGGTAAATTGCCTGTTAACTGTGTCCCAAGTGGACCCCAAGCATCAAAACAATTAGGATTCTCTTCTCTGTTTTTATTTTATTTTCAGTGAGCAAAAAAGTTCAAGCAAACCTAGACATTTTCAGCTGCTGTTGTCAGAGATATCGATTTTGTGTTAGACTTAGTTCACCTGAAAGATGAAGAAATCTCCCCAAAGACAAAATTCTTATCATTGAACCCTCTGCTCTGTGCCTTGGCCATCATAATCTCCCTGCTTCTCTGTAAACTGTGTCTATCTTCCAGTGGTTTCTGATAAGACATGGATCTGTTTTTATCCCTGTGTTCCATTTTCCTGTGGCATTTATCAAATTCCTGCTCCCTGAAAAACTGCCTAGAAGCAAGGCATAGAAAAAAGCAGTGAGACGCAGGGGGGAAAAAAAAAAGGTGTTGTGGTGTTGTGCTCAGTTCTAAGTGAAATTCCACACAGAAACGTGAGATGTCAATGCAGTCATTAATACAAACTCTCCTGTGTTTAAGATGCCTCTAATTTTCCAGAAATAGCTATTTGTTTGTTTGTTTAGACTATTTGGTTGTAAATTGTTTTTGTTTTTAATATTCAAACTTTGTGGGCAAGGCTGGGCAGTTGCTACCCCCATCAACACCCAGTTCATTTGCTCCTTTGCTTCTTTCCGTCCCATTTGGCAACTCCATAGAGTCTATAAAATTTTCCTCTAAACCCCTTATGCCATATTGGAAATGTAAATCCCTGTGTGACCTTCCCCAGAGGTTTTACTCTAAGTCTTACCTTGAGCTGTAAATAGAAAAGTACTTTTCCTTCTTAAGGACGCTGACTGAATTAGAGAGCTTTGGGTTTACTTGAGGTCTCTGAATGTTTATCCTCTCACGTTTGTCCTGCTATGGTATTTAGCTGAACTGCATGAAGGAGGAAAAAAAAATTATCTTGATTTGATCCAACTCATCAGAAAAGGATAAATATTGAACTACCTTAAACATCGTCAGTAAGTTCCCAATTTCACAGATGAGAAAACTGAAGAAGGATTTGCACTTCGTATGATATGCCCAGTTCATTTGTTTTCCTCTGTGATCCCTAGACACTGCACCTAAATGACACTAAAAGTATTTTTTTTATATATTGATGGACCTTTATTTTATTCATTTATTTGTATGTGGTGCTGAGAATCAAACCCAGTGCCTCACACATGTTAGGCAAGCGCTCTACCACTGAGCCACAATCCCAGCCCCCAGAAATATTTTTAATGATATGAATGCAACAGGACAAAGGAAGTAAGTGCACTAAAACAGTAACCAAAAAATCAAAAATCACAAAGTAAACAAAGGAGGGGCAAATTAACATAGCAGATCTATAAAAGCTAAAACCTAAGCCATCATCAGAAAACAACAAACAAACAAGGAAGCAACCTAATTAACAGAGGAAAATCACAAAAGTCTCAGGACAGCCAAACCAGTCACCTAGAGTGAGGACTACTAGTTAACATCACACACACACACACACACATCTTCTAAATAGTTCTTTTTTAATCATTCTTATAATTATGAATAGAATGCCAAGATTCACCAGATATTTAGAAAGTTTTTCTTTTTTTAAAAGAAGCAGGAAATAAAGGGAACTTAGGAAACACAGAGACATTGCAGGAAAAAGGGAATGATAGATTGATATTGAATTTCATAGTAGCAATACCAGTAGCTATGAGACACACATGCATATGTATGTGCACACACACACACAATTGCAGGGGATGGTAGGGAATATTTTAAATGGAAATTTTTATACCTGCTTAAGGAATCAGGTTTTAAAGTACAACAAAGATATTTTTCAGGCTTGTTAGAGTTCAAAAATTTGACACTCAAGAACACTTTTTCAAGAAGGCACTAGAAAGCAAAGTAGCAAACAAAGGACAAAGAATTTATGAGATTTAGGAAGCAGGGGAGATAAAACAGGATCTGAAGAGAGAAAAGGCCCAAGATAGTATTGAAGGCAGATCCCAGGTTGACATTAATAGAGTAGGCTTTGGAAGCCTTGATCTTGGTTAGAACAGATTAGGCGACTCAGGGAGTCATTCCCATTTACCAATAAAATCATGCAATGCATAGAAAATAGTATTTTTTAATTTTTTTACTTGTTATGAACTGAACGTTTGTGTCTCTCCAAAACTCATATGTTCAAGTCTTAACATATAACGTGATAGTATTTGGAGTTGAAGGATTGGGGGGAAATTAGGTTTAAGTGAGATCATAAGGGTGGGGCCTTTGTGATAGGATTGGTGCCCTTATAAGAAGAGCAAGAGAGACTGAAGCTCTCTTCCTGCCATGAGAGAACACAGTGAGAAGGTGGACATCTTCAACCCAGGTGGGGACACTCATCATGGAACCAAATTCAGCCAGCACCTTGACCTTGTACTTCTAGAAACTAAAAAAATTGCCTATTGTTTAAGCCCCTGAGAGCATGGTATTTTTTTATGGTAGCACAGCTGGCTAAGACAGTTTTCTAATACATATACCACTTTGTCATTTTTCCTCTTCGTCACATTTGCTTAGTACCTGTAATAAAATACTAAATAATTCCTGATGACTCTCCATTGATATTTGTAAAATTTTTGATGTTCAATAATTTTAACAGAATGCTTGCAATTGGCTTCAATTTTTTTTCTTTTTTCTTTTTTTCTTTTTTCTTTTTTTTTTTTTTGGTACCAGGGATTGAACCTAGGAGCACTGAACCATTGAGTCACATCCACAGCTCCTTTTTTTTTTTTTTTTTTTTTTTGAGACAGGGTCTCGCTAAGTTGCTCAGGGCCTCACTAAATTGCTAAGGCTGACTTTGAATTTGCAATCTTCCAGCATCAGCCTGCTGAGCTGCTAGGATTACAAGCATGTGCCATAGTGCTAGGCTTTGTTTTTCTTTAGATATTTTATTAGAATTATCATAGAAATATCACAGAATGGTATTTAGCATATATTGATACAATCTATGTTGTATATTAACATATAAGAGATATTGATAGATTTTCTGATATTGAAGCATTTTAACATTTCTGGAAAATATTCTATAGTTATTATGTTTTTTTTTTTAATACATTGCTCTGTTTAATTGGCTTATAATTGCTTGGCCATTTTTCATCTACATTTATGAGTAATCTTGATCTATGATTTTTTGTTTGACCTATCAAAGTGAAATATTTACAAAATTATTTGTTAATCTTCTCATATCTTTATATTTATTAGAATATTTTGAACAACATAGGAATTACTGTTCTTTGAAAACTTCAAAACTCAAGATTTCTATAAAACCATTCGGGTCTGATGACCTTTTATTAGAAAATATTTTGCAACATTTTAAATGCAAATATTGTGATTTTAAAGCAAGAAAGTGCAAAAACAAAACAAAACAAAACAACTCCATCTAAATCCATTAGAACTAGATAACTTTTAAAGTCCCCAGCTTGATCATCTGTAAAATGGGCATAATATTAATACTGATTTAATAGGGTTGTTGTGGGGATTAAATGGTAATACTTATGTAATCTTAGCACAGAATTTAACAGTGAATAATGAGCAAATGTTGTCTATAGTGATAATTATTCTTTTATAATCCACTATAGTTCATTGAAGGAGAGTCCCCAAAAGACATGTCCACATCCTAATCCCCAGAGCCTATGAATGTGACCTTATTTGGAAACATTGTCTTTTCAGATGCAGGCAAATTAAGAACCCTGCCTCAACAGGGACAGCCCTAAATCCAATAACAAATGTTTTTTTTAAACTAAAGAAAAGGAGACCTTGTAAAAACCAAGGCAGAGACAAGAAATGCCTGGAGGGACCAGATATTAGGAAGACAAGAAAGGATTCTTCCCTGAATCTTTCAAAGGAAGCATGATGTGTCAACACCTAGACTGCTGGCTTCCAGGACTCATACAGATTACAGATCCTATTCTCTTAAGCCTTCCAATTTGTGGTAATTTGTTACAGCCACAGTAAGAAACTAAGTCACCTGCTATAATGCAATGCCCAGAAAAATGTGAATAGTTTAGGGACTTTGTTTTCAAATAATAGACTCTGTGACTGACAGGCATTAAAGGTTGGGCTATGGTAACAAAATACATGTATTCAAATCCATAGTTACTATCAAGTATAATTTTTGTCAATAACTTCACTTTACTAGTTTGGTTTCCTTGTCTAAATGCATAGAATGAAAGTACCATGAGATACTGGAAGAATAAAAGAGACAATACTTAGAATAATGACTACAACACCAAAAGCAGCCCATTAATATTGGCTCCCATTATTATTTTGATTATATGCAGATTATAACATCTAGACCCACAAACAGACATTTTCAACTCAATTTCCCATTCCAGTATTTTAATCATTGTTAAGGGGATGGTGGCTCTAAATTTAGAAATATCATTTTAAGAATTTTGAGGGCAACATTTAAACTTCACATTTTAGGAATGTGAAGTTTTCATCTTTTCATTTCAAAAGTGGGTCCTTTGGTTTCTCAGTCATCATTATTGAATTATTCCATCAAATATATTGAATTAAGGAATGTTCTGTCATAACAGAAAATGATTCCACAGGAAATCCTGACACATTGAACAATAAAGTGACATGTCCTGTCATTGGAACATCATTATAAAGTTAAGTGTTAATCTTTGTAAACAGTGTACACAAAATATATTGTTTTTATAGATGGCTAAAGGCGGAGGCAAAATATAGATGCTTGATAACCACAAAGGTAGGAACTTTCTAGATGTATTCCAATACCAGAGTAAAATAAGTCATCCTTCTTTATGCTAAAAGATCTTTTCTGTATGTGATTACATATCCCAATAAAGCTTGAGTCTACTGATGAACTATATGCTGAGGTTTCATATGAACAAAACTCAGCTAAGTGTAGATAGTCATTCACAGGAGTGACTATTCAGGTTACTAGGTCACTATTGATTCTCCGGGTTTCTTTTCTTTCCCCTCTCCCCTCCCCTCACACTGTCTGTCTGTCTGTCTGTCTCTCTCTCTCTCTCTTTATAAATAGAATTTCCTTGATAAATTATCATTTATCATAAATAAATAATATTAATGTGAGCAACATTTATTTGATTTTGTGAGTGTGTGCTTAGATGAGAAAGAAAAAAGAGAATTAAATTCACACTCAAATTTTTCTTGCATGACTCCTTAAGCATAGCAACCTATTAATATTGAACTGTTATAAAATAACATATGGTATAGATGTTCTTATTGACAGTTTCTCTCCCTTTTGCTGGCAGGCAATGAAATTCTCAGGTCTTTATCTTACTCCACACAGCATCAGACTGAAGTGGTGTTCAAGATAATCAACTCTTAGCATCCTAATTCCCAAACTCAGGTCTCAATACAAATTTAGTACTACAAAAGTCCAGTAATGTGTAAGAAAATGTTTTAAGGAAAACCAAATTATTCTTCTAATAAGAAGGGGAATAAACTTCAAAAAGCTTGTTCTGAGAGACAGCTAGTACACCAAAGAGGGCATCTCCACGGTAGTTCCCCTTGATCACACTGGGTCCCAGAATATGTCCCCTTGAGGTGTTTTCTGCCTGGGGGAGAGGGCAGGATGTTCCCTGTGTCATCCTTGCTCAGCTCCAGATACTAAGAGCCTTCAACCCAGGGGTTCAGAACCCACCAGTCTTAAAGGCAATCCAAAGCAAGTTCAACAGAGCATTAGAAGCTCCAGTCACTTGACTTATCAATCTGGACTTGATCTTACTGCCTTAAGTCCATCACCTATTTAAATAGAAGCAGCAACCTGGAGGAGACCTAGATGTCACTCCCTTTAAAATATAATCTGGATTTTCTTGAGGGCCCACCTTCTAACACAGCTCAGCTCAGAAACCAGCTTTGACAGTGCTCTTCCACCCTTGAGTCCGTGACCTCCTAACCTATAGCAGATGTTCTGCAAGTTTTCCCAACTAGGGTTCACAGGTCAGAAGAGAGAAAGACCAAGAGGCATGTCAAGAGTCCTACACTGAAAGCCATCAATTTAATATTAAAATTTGACTAGAATTTTATTTTGTGAATTATATGGTATTGTTATACAAATATCATAAATAAAATCTCTATGTATGAAATAATTATAAGCATCATACAAGTATTTTTCTCAACATTTTATCATGTGAATGCTTAAATATGTAGAAAAGAATGGAAAGTATTATACAATAAGCACACATATATCCACTACTTAGATTCTACAGTTGATAATGTTTTCCTATATTTGCTTTTTGTGCTTTCTTCTATCTACCACTGAGCTACATCCTCAGCCCTTTTTATTTTGAAATAGGATCTGGCTAAAGAAACCAGATTGGCCTGAAATTTGCAATTCAAGTATCTGAGATTATAAGCATATACCGCAACACCTGGCTTATCCATTTCTTTCCTTCTTTTCTTTTTTCTTCCCTTTTTTTTAAAGGAGATACCAATATATTTTGCCCCTAAGCATATGCACATGTACACAGTTTTAAAATAGGTTCTGTTTCAGATTTTGTTTGGGCTTCAAAATTATAAAAATCTCAAAGGATTCCAATAGGGTAAGAGGTAAGTTGTGAATGTGATAAAGGCTAATAGTTTTAGCAAGTTTACGTAAGTAGAGAATAAATTCTATTAAACTCATTTGTGATAAACTGGATACCTCAGAGCTATATTATAGAGGACCTATAAATTCATATGGAGGCCAAGCTTTGTTTATAGATGGAAACAAATCACACACATATGTACCAGTGTAGATCAAATTCATAGAAGGTTGTGATCGCTAGTACAATAATGCATGCATTTAAAGGAGAGATTGGATTTGTGGTAATTTTTGTCATTATGTATCTTCTCTGCTGACATCAAAACAAGATGGCTAACATGGAAGATTATCAGAAATCTTTCTCCTTCAAAATAAAACTGATCTTCCACAACAATCTCTATTAAAGGAGAACCCAAGAATTACAGACAAAGGGAATTTTGGCTGCCTAAAACAACAATAATGATTTGGGATGGGCTGTGGCTCAGTGGGAAAGCATGGGTTCAATTTCAATTCTCAGCACCACATAAAAATGAAAATATTGTATCCACCTACAATAAATATATATATATATATATATATATATATATATATATATATATATATATAATGACTATGGAAACTCAGCAACCCATCTCTCTGGCATATCCTCTTAACTTAGGATAAAAGTATGTTGGAAATGAGCTACTTTAAGCTAGCTGCCTCAAAAAAAAGTGCAGAGCATATAGCTGTTTAAACCATCAGATCCAGGTCAAAGTCTGCAGCACTACATGGGCTTTCATTAGCTTTTAATTCCATGACAGAAATTGTAATTAATAGTAGGAGCAAATACAGTATAAGTCCCTGTATTTTCATGCTGAGGGAGATCTAAAACATATTAAGATTAATTTGCAAAGAGACAGGTGGGAATGGTCTTTGGCAGAAGATACATTCCCTGCAATGGAAAATATAGTTCTGCTGAATCTTCCTGCTTTTCTTTTTTTGGATGTACTAAATGCACCAAAGACAAAAAGACAAGTTTGCCTCTATACACAGTTGATGCTTTCATTATCCAAAACTGATTTTGCTAGTAAATTTTCTCTATACATAAAAGCTGGAGTTAAAATTTTCTAAAAATGAAAGTATTGTCATGAAAGTTGTAAGTGTAGTTGCTAAGTGTTCTACATTTAACCAGTCTTTTCTAAACCCCCAGCTCTACCATTTAGTACCTTGTTTATACTTAGACTAATTATGTGACCTCATTGTACCCCACTAGAAGATTAGGATTAATACTGGCTTTTGTCACCTAACACTGCTATGAAAATTAAATGAGAATGCATTGAAGTACTTACATCTAACATTGTTTGGACACAGCAAACATTCAATTAAAGTTGACTAGGATGATGATGATGATGATAATTTGATTTTAGAAGAAAAATATTCAGCTTTTAAATTGGTCATCAATAGAATTCCTGGCAAAATTATTTTAAAAATGAAGTGTTTCTGTCTGTACCTTATTTTGCTATAAAATTGAATAGAATCTTGCTCATTTGGTTTATCATAAAAGACTTTTCTAAAAATAGAATTGCTCAACCCTGATTTAATTTAATGTGGTTGAAGAGAAGATCTGATTACATTTGTCATACAAATTTCAGGCAAAAACTATTTTGCCCTTGATTATGAAGTAGAACTCTGAAAGATCCATTAATGGACGATTTATCTGCACAATAGGAAAAATTTAGAGCTGTCTGAAGAGAACAGCTCAACTCAGAAGAATAACACAGATTTCTGATTAGGCAAGAGGTTGGTTCCTTGGTTTCTATATTTGGATCTTAACTGGCCCAAAGTTGATAGGTATTAGGAAGGTAAATTAGTTCTCACCTGGTAGCAAAGAAGAGTTTCTTTCTAGAAGCTTCCTAAAGAACACAATCTAGGCTGGCTGCCCTTCAAATTATTAAGCACAATAACTCAACATGGAATGCCAAAATACATCTTAGAATGGAGTATTTGGAGGAGAAGTAGATACCTAAACCATGAATATTTGAGACCTTCGGGGTCTATTTAAACAAATTGGATATTGTTGTGATGTCATAGACCCATAAAAGTACCTTTTGAGAAAAGTCTGTGAATGTATTTATTTATTTATTTATTTATTTTACACAAAATCCTTTTAATGAGGAATACTGGAGAAATTCCTATCTGAAAGTAGAAGAAATAGTGTCAGGCACGGTAGCACACGCCTGTAATCCCAGCAGCTCTGGAGACAGAAGGATTAGGATTTCAAAGCCAGCCTTAGCAATTTAGGGAAGCCCTAAAAAACTCAAGGAGACTCTGTCTCCAAATAAAACACAAAATAGGGCTGGGAATGTGGCTCTGTTGTTGAGTGCCCCTGAGTTCAACTCCTAGTACCAAAAAAAAAAAAGTTGTAATTTTCTTGAGCCGGGACACTTTGAATCAAAGCTGTTCTGGTTTCCTTTCATGCCCCTAGAATGCTGCAGTGGGAACTGGCTGCCTACCAATATCTGCCCCTGCTCTTTCTTTCTTTTTTTTTTTAATTTTATTTTTCTCCAGATTTTCTTTTTATTGGTGCTGTATAGTTATACAAAATAGAGGAATTTATTGTTACATATTTGTATATACAGATGATGTAACCATATACTTCCGTCAGTTTCATTCTCCAGGACGTCCCCTTTCCCTTCCCTTCTTCCTCCCTAGACTTTATCTTTTTTATTTTTTTTATACCATATGATTTATTTTTATTTTTTTAGTCATACATGACAGCAGAGTGTATTTTGACATATAATACATACATGGAATGTACATACTTCAATCATATTGTCTATTCTGTTCTGCTGCCCTTCCTACCCCCCTACTCCTCCCCTCCTCTCCCATCCTTTCTCTCTATCCAATCTAATGTGACACACTTTTTTTCCTTTTTCTCATCACAACATCATATATGTATTCTGTATAACAATGAGGTTCTCCACAAATACATGAAAAAAATGCTCACCATCTCTAGCAATCAGAGAAATGCAAATTAAAACTACTCTAAGATACCATCTCACTCCAATAAGAATGCCCTTGCTCTTTGTACTTGGAGAAGTGGACTTACCTACTCGCCTGTGGGTGGAGTCACGAGGCTGGTTCTGGCCAATGAGAGTGAGTAGATTCAACATGACCAAAGTCTTTAAGGGCAAGAAAGACACTTCAAAGTTTCCTCCCTTTGTCAAAATTACAGGCATGAATGCCAATAGCTACTCCATTAACATAGAAATCAGTAAAAAAAAAATCTATAACCTAAAAGAGAAATTAAAGCATTGTCATAAGCTTCTGAGATTTTGCTAATTGCCCTTATCGTAGCATAACCTGGTCTATTGTGATTAATATAAATATGTTCAGTTAACTATACATCCCTTTGATGGAAGGATGGTCAGTTATTATTTTTACATATCTTCGTCTAATTTCTTGATTCCTTTGCCTCACCCTTGTTTTTCTCTTATCATTCAATATAATCTAATGTTTCTAATTGGGTAGTATTGTATGCATCCTTATAAGCCACTTTGGAGAATAGATAAAAAATAACTACTTATATACTACTATGTTTGCATGAACCCTGGTGTAAAATATCAGCATGAGTTGACGTGGAGAATAAACCAAGATTTTAAGCACAACTACTCTGGAAATTATTACAAAAAAGCAAGCTTATGTAAGCAGAGAACTAGTAGCTGCATTTCCAGAGGGCTCCGCTAGAGGGGGCGTGGAGTTTAACCTATGGTAATGATAACATTCACCAATGTGGGTGCACTGAGAGGGGATGTCGTAAAAGAATTTAGATGGAAGTTTTTGTTTGCCTGTCTTCCCATATTCAAATTTTTTCAAATTTTTGTTGATTTATTTTCCTTTTATGTAAAGCCAACTCTAAAAAAAACTAACTTTAAGTTTTTGAATTTTGCATATTTGTAACATTATTTTATCATAAAATTTCAAAATTGAAGGACATCTTAATAAGGGTATATGAAGTCTCTGTTCACACAGATGTTTTTTTAAAAAGTCTTTATTATTTTTAAAGGTTCTGGGGATCAAACCTAGGGCCTGGTGCATGCTTGGAAAATTCCTGCAACTGAACTATACCCCAGGCGGTAGAATTTTCTTTCAATGCAGAATCTTACCAAAATTGCTCTATGTTTTTCAATCTTTATGATCTCTTCCATCAAAACTAATAATTCCTGACTTTCAGTTCCTGTGATGGGCATTCTATGTGACCAGGCTGTTGATCTGGTGACCTAATGTGAGATAAAATGTTCATGGCTGGCATTATTTTAGTTATATCCCATGCCTGCTTGTCCAGATACAATTGTGTTTTTAACTGATTTGTAACTTCACCATCAAAGGGGACAAGGGTGATAAGTGAGGGAGAAGCTTTAGGATCAAAGGCCTTCAAGGTAATAAGCAGTTTCCTGTATGAAGCTATGAGCACTCGAGGTAATTAACGTGCCACCCAAACACAGACAACTCAGGTCTCTATAGAATTCCTATTCATACAAATTAAACACCATTAAATATTTGTTGAAGAATTTTGTTATTTATATTCTCAGTTTGGGAATAATATTTCTGGAGCTTTGGCATATTATAAGCTCTTGGGAGGGGTTGTTAAATATTTAGTAATAGGAACAGGGTCGGAATGCATTTGATAAATCCAAACATTCCTTTAGTCAGTAGGTTTAATCTTGTTCTTTTTTGGGAAAAATGTGTAGGATAAATGAAAGAACAGACTTTGGAGTCAAACAAATCTGAATTTTGATCCAAATAGTTTTCATCAAATTTTTTATGTCTAATGTAAGAATGATGAATGATGAACAAGATTAATTTATTTAAATTGCACTTCTGATTAAAGAGTTGAAAGGTCATTTCTAGTTAATATTGTTAAATTAGCTGATGAAGACTATTAATAATGAAAGCAGAACAGATCTGGGTTTGGTGTTAGAAAATAGTAGAGAATCAAAATTTATAGGGTCTGTCCACCATATGTGGTCTAGGGGGAATGGGGTCAGTAGAGAACACTTTGACTGATAGTCTCCAGATTCTCATAAGCCTTAATTTCTATCTGAACTCTTCTTTATGGCCCACATTATTCCAAATGAAAAGGAAGTATGAACTTAGACTATGATAGACAATATAGTAAAATCCTTATCCCATTCCTAAGATACAATCTGTGGTTTATTTTTCAAATTAGTCTTTTCAATAAGAATAATAAACTGCTCTGAAAAATGTTTAGCTTTAGAGATCTTCTAGGTCATACGGATTTCAGGATCTGCCAAACTAACTGTGTAGCTGATTAAATTTAATGATTGTAAACTTTCATGTTCATAGTAACTGGTTAAGTTCAACATGTTTTTTTAAACAAACTAAAATATGTATCAAGCACCAATAAAAAGGATAGGGGTGTGTGTGTATATGAAGAAAAGATATCTTTACTTTTGTGTCTACTACAGGATATTAAAAAATAAGGCATTATTCCAGAAAATAATTACTGAAATGTTATTTGGACCACTCTTATTTGCAGAGCAAATGCAAAAAAAAAAATGTCAAATCCCATGAAACTCTGATTTCATACTCTTAATTTTTATTGAGATTTGGCTTCATCCTTGACATTCTTTGTTACAAATCTTTCATATCACTGGAGGATGGGTGGCATATTCTCTCTGTAGCTTCTGCCCTGAATCAAAACATCAGTCTGAGAAGTATCTTTTTCATCACCCTCTTTGTAGAGTAGCTCTGGTCAAAGGACTAATTTCCATGACCATCTGATTATGACATCCTGTTTGGAGCAGGGATCGTGGTCAAAACTGATTAAAACACAACAATCAACTCGTACTCTCTTGGGTTTTACTGTAACATATAATTTCGTGCATTTCAAATCCAGTTAGTTAGGTTTTTATAGCTAAATTTTGAGCCTTTTTTTGTTCATATGTATCATTTTGAATCATATAGCTATTCAGTAAGGTTAAACAAAGCTATTTCAGGCAGTGCAAACTCAGTTCATTTTTCTAGTTTACTATTCTTTCATTTTCACTGAGGAAAGGGAAACCTGGCTCACCCCTACTGTAATGACAAACTTCTTGGACCTCAAGTTCATCCTCCCTGCACTCTTTCTCCCTCACGATTTTCTCTCCCGGCCTCTTTTCTGGAATATCTTGTTCCTTTGTCCTTTTAACCTTGGGAAATTAAAAGAAATTGCATAAAACCTTTGTTATTTTTATCAAGGGAAATAGATAAGCTGTGGAATAAATCTTGGGCAGAGGAGCAAGCAGGAAGAAGGGCGAGCTCAGCAGCTGAACAAGGAAACCAAAGATAAAGACCAAACTTCAGTTAGGGCTGGAGGGAGGGAGAACCCCAGCCGGCTGTCACATCACAAGCCATGAAGCTGAGAACAGGATCCCAGAGACGAATTTTGTATTTTGAATGAACCAGAGGAAGGAGCAACTGCACATGTCAGTATTTTCAGGTTGTCAGTTTTATTTTTATGAAAGACAAAAATAAAGCAGGGGATGCTGAGAAGACTGATTCTGAAATACTTGCGGTCCTTCAGGCCTTGCAGGAACATATCTCATTTCCATGACAGACTTATCCGAGAACTTGCTTGGATATATTTTAGGAAGTGATATCTAAACAATGAGTTTACCACTCTGTGTTTAATCCATTTTGTAAAAGCAGAGAGTCCAGAAGTCATGTGTTAATGGATATGAACCAAGGGATGGCTGGAAGGGTGAGCTTCAGGCTAAGATAGGGACTTAGTACACAGAGACAAAATGACGATGCTGAGGTGAGAGAAAGGAGAAATCTCCACTGATGGGATGTATATTATTTTTCAGTTAACAGGGAAGCAAGATCATCTGCTGAGAATAAAGGGCAAAGGAGTTTGAAGGGATTAATGGTAGTTCATAATTATTAATATGACAGATCAATACACCTCCAACTGTGATTTTAACTAAAAACAAAATATGAACCCTTTGATTTATACTGGCCCTATGGATTGGATCACAAACAGAGAGTGGGAAAAAAAATCCTATATTCAGCAATTTAACTAGGCTTAATGAGGGAAACACTGGTGCATTTTCAGGAAAGACAAATGGGATTAAAATTAGGATTGGGTGACATAGTTGGGTTTGGGAGGTTTGTTGTTAGTTTCATTCCTGCATAATATAAACCTATAATATGTGCTCAAGTGGTTAGAAAAAAAAAATAGAACACTACTCAGTCTTCCATCACACCAAAAAGAAATGAAACATGATAGTAAGATAATGATAAATAATATATATTTTCTTCTTTTCACTTTCCACAAGCAATGACAGAATTAAATGAGGGAATTTGAATATATGGTTTCAATTAACTCCTATTCTGTTTTCATTTGGTATTTCTAGATTAAAAAAAAAACATTTATCTGGTACATATTGACTTAGGAAATGGGAGAAAACCTTAAAACCATCATCCTACCCCAAACGGTCAAAAACCTCTTCTTTCGTTTCTGTTATCCATTTGCCTTAATTTGTAATGATGGAAAGGACCCTGGGCTTGTGGTTCTAGGCCCTGATAAAGCAAAACCTAGACATGTGATGTTAAATCAGCTGCCCAACCCGCTAGCACCTTAGTCTCCTTGTTAATAAAAATGGGGAAATGGCACCAGTTCTGATCTCCTGGAATACTGAGAAGAAATCCCTAATTTCTGTCTAACCCAGACTTTCTTTTAACTCACTATAAAGCTGACCTTTATAGCTAAAAAGCATCCTCAAATTCCTGGACATGCCGGTCTGAAAGGTCTTGGGGTTACATACTGAGATGTGGGACTTTGCTGTTTTGGGGGGACTTTGGAAGATTCAGAGCCATGTAACGGGGATATTAAAGTAAACCTGGGCCTATGGCTGCCGCTCAGCGACTCAGTGCTTGGGAAGCATGCACAAGGTCCTGGGTTCTATCCTCAGCACTGGGAAAACAAATTCAGTGAATGTGATCTTATTTATAGTCACAAATGTGGGCTATTTGGGCCACATATGCAGTATCTCACTTAATCTTTGTGACTTACTAGCGGGAAAGGAATTATCATCCTCAAATTAGAGACAAGGAAGCTGGCATATGTCCTGTCTAGATTGTCTCTAATTCAAGATTATTGAGTGGGAAGCACAGAGATGTAATTCTCACCAGCAATTTCTGAAAATAGTTTGGGTTTGCAGGAAACTTTTATTAAGACCCTTTTTGTTCAAGAATATTAAAGAAGCATATTATTAAATATAAATTTCATACTTGCTATGACTTTGACTCTCTGTTCACCCTTAGGGTGCATCTATATCACTTTAGATTATAATTATTATGTATGTGTGCTGCCCTAAACCATAAACTTTTGAAGGACAGGAGCTATGTCCTATTCATCATTAGTTCTCTCACAATGTAGATAATTTTTTTCAATTAAATTTTTGCTTGAAATAAATAAATAAATAAATAAATAAATAAATAAATAAATAAATAAATAACAAAGTACACAAACCACAAAAAAATTTGCTTGATGAATTTATGAGTGAGGAAATAAATGAATAAATAAGCATGCATCTTTTTTCCCTTGTTAGTGTGTACTAGTATAGAGAAAGACTGTTTTTGTTCGTGCATGGAATCCAATGTTGAGATCGTAAACAACGTTTAATGAAAGACAGTTCTTTGGTACTCCTGGTATAATCTTTGATATTTACATTCACTGATTTTTTTAGTGGTTCTCTAAGAAGTGCACATGAAACCATACAAGTTGTTGGCAATATGCTACCAACCAAGGAAAATGTTAAGATTCTTAACATATAGGGATAACATGTATCAAATAAAATAGAGATGTCAGCTGGGTGCGGTGGCACACACCTGTAATCCAGCGGCTCAGGAGGCTGAGGCAGGAGGATCACAAGTTCAAAGCCAACCTCAGCAAAAGCGAGGAACTAAGCAACTTATTGAGACTCTGTCTCTAAATATTATACAAAATAGGGCTGGGGATGTGGTTCAGTGGTTGAGTGCCCCTGAGTTCAATCACCAGCAACTGCTGCAGTCCGGCTGCAGCAAACTAACTGGGGGGTGACGAACAACTTGTGTACATTGATACAGCAGGAGTGGGAGGCATTTATTGTAGGACAGGAGGGGTATATATACATTCCACACAGCTTACCTTAATTAACATAAACTAGATACAGCAGTCAACCAATAAGGAATCTCCACACTTACTGGCTTGCTGGCGTTACTTCACAAACCACTCCCTCTGGTAAAATGACAGGTGCCATCTTGACTTGTTTACAGACCTTAACAAGCAACAACAACAACAACAAAATAATTATATATTTATATTTCAAGATGGTCTAGTTATTTCCATAGGAGTTTATACTTCTTGCTTTAAATAGCAAAATCATCTCTTCACTCTGCTGGGATAGCAGGTTTTATTCTAGTCAATTGCTACAACTTATTTTTTTTAAATAAGCTATATTTCATAAAGTGTGTTTTTTTTAATTTTTGGAAGAAAATAATTTTATTTTAATTAATTCACAAACGGTGACCATATCATAACAACTCATTTAAGGTGGCCACACAGACATTTGCCTGGTCCCAAACTCCACACCTACTCAATCACCTCCTCCAGGAAGAACAACCTTCCCACATTGTGATTTTGAGGTGAAGAAGCTACTAATGATGGAAGGGAGATTCAGCGACTGGTTTTATTCTTTATCGTTTTACTATCAATGATAATTTTATGCTAAATTAACTTGGTCATGAGATCCAATTCTTTTCCCATTTCTTCAGTTTAAACTTCTTGATTAGGGCTGCTCCATTTGCAAACCTGCCCTGCTTTAGCAGCCCAACAGGTCCTTCACAAAGCTCAAGGTCACTCTGGGTTTGAGTATACTCAGAAAGCTTCATTTAAAGTGGCATAGATCAAACTACTGTTGGTATGTGGCAGGACCCCTTGAGGTTCCTGTTTGAGGGTATCAGGCTTCCAGGGCTCAATATTTTCTTCCCTCTCTGAATCCCCCAGGGACGACATGACCTAACCTATGTGCACCTGCAGAGCCCACAACCAGGGAAGAGCACACCAGAGCCAGCTGTGGGCAGTGGAGCTGCTGCCGACCCAGGGGAGCTCTTATCCCGGGATGAAGCACTCTGGCTTCCCCAGGCAGTGTGATTCCTCAGCATCTCAACTTTTACAAGAACAAAACAACTGTTCTTTTATTTTTCAAGTTTCATCCTGTTCATTCATTTTTCAAGGAACTTTTTTGACATAACTACTCTACTGGTTATTTTTACTGATCAGAAAGGCAAGAGGGGAGGCCTTTCTTATATAATTTGTTAGAATAAAAGTCACTAAACATTCCTGCCTATCTTTTCTGTAAAATCTGAATGTTGTCCCTTTAAACGTGTTTCAAAACATGGTTTTGCACATGATGATTAAGGAGCAGTCACTGTCACCTAAACCATACCATCTAAACCTTCACTTTCATCAAGCAATAGCTTCCCTTCATGGTAAGGTATGAAGAGCTTTCCTAACTCTCTTAGCCTCATGCCTAAAGAAGATTGAGGTTCTTTAATACAAAATCTTCATTTCAGAATTTTTCTGAACTGTCAACTTTCTACATTCCTTTGCTCATCTTTTCCAAGGAAAATGTCTCCATGTTCCTTCTTCTTTCTCTCCAGCTGGCTCCAGACAACGTTAAACTTTCTCTTTCCTCTGTGTCTATAAATTGGCCCTAGTTTTTTCTATATTGAAACAAAGTTCCCTTCTTGTTTTGAACACTTCTTTGTAATGATTTTTCTCTTTTCTGAAAGCTACTGAATTACCTGAAAAATTAACATGAACGTACATAAGCTTTCGTCACTGTCTGTTTGGGCTGGTATAACAAAATGCCATCGACTGGGCAGCTTATAAACAACAGATATTCAGGCTGGGGAGTCTAAGATCAAGGTGCAGGCAGACCAGTATTTGGTGAGGGTTCACTTACTGGTTCATAAGTTATTATCTTCGGTGGGAATTCTCTGAAGTCTCTTTCACAGGAGTACTAATCCCACTCATGAGGCTTTTCCCTTATGATGCAATCACCAAACCCCTGACCTCAAATAGCCTTGAGGTGATAAGAATTTTGGGGAGAGAGGACAAACATTCAGTCCATAGTAGCTACTACTTTTGCCTCCATCCACTCACTTTTGTGTCTCATATATATTGGTGTGTAACCTATACACACCAAACTGCACAAACCATAAGTGTACAGATCAATACATTTTTCATAGCCATGTAGCAGCAGCTGTTCAGATTAAGAAACAGAACACCAGCACCTGGAAGTCTCCTTTACACCTTTTCCCCAGAAACTCCCCCCTCCAAAGGGAAACCCCATCCTGAATTATGTTACTATTTATAAGTTTTGCTTATTTTTGAAATTCATGTGATGGAATCATAAATGTATCCTTAGCCTATTGTGTTTGACTTTTCTGCTCAATATGTTCATGCATGTTCACACACATACCAGCCAGATACTCTTCTTTGCTTCTGAAACTAGCACTAGATTCAAAGCCCCTAAGGAGGAAATAAAAGTGGGATGTTTGCAGAAGTACACAGTACTTTAAAAGTCCTACTTGATGTTTCTGATTTATACAGACAGAAACCTGAGGAATGTATATGAGAATGGATAGAAGGGTTTGGAATAATGGTGGAGATCAGGTTGAATTTATTGCTATGGATCCACGAAACAGAGATTCTACATTCAGTGTTGCAGTTCAAGGTGTCAGAAAAGGTGTGTGTTAGTCAACTTTCCTTTCCAAAAGATGACCTCAGCAGAGGAAGAATTTATTAATTAATTTATTAAGTAGGTAGGATGGCTTGTTCTGTGGGTACCAATCCACTTCTTTCTCTAGCCATTCTTGTTACCACTCACTGGATGCATTAACAATATACTCATCGTGGTGGGAAGGGTAGAGGTTATGCCTGAGATCAGGAACTTGAACCTCTACTCACCAAGGCTGATCGGGCTTTGGCCCCTGGTGAGTGCTCAATCAGCCTTCAGCAGAGACCAACAGTGAGTCCCTGGCATGACACCATTCCCCAGAGTGTGCTGCCAGCTAGTTGGCAGCAGGTTGATTTCAATGGATCACTTCCATTATAGTGTGAGCAGTGTTTTGTTCTTAGCAGAATAGATGCTCTGAAATTTACCTTTCTGTATGCAATACCTCTGTCAAGGCGACCATCAATGGATTTATAGTATGCCTTTTCACCATCATGGTATCAGAAGCCTTGCTTCTGATCAAAGAATTCACTTCGTAACAAAAGAAGTACAGCAATGGACACATGCTCATAGAATACAATGGTTTTCCAGTGAATTTTCTCCACCATTCCAAAAACAGCTGTTTTTCTAGAATGGTGCCATGATTTTGTAAAGACTCAGTTACAAGGCCAGGTAAGTAGCAATAGCTTGAAGGGCTAGAAGACATCCACATTGGCGTCCAAAGTATGATGTTATTTTTCTCACAGCCAAATGCACAGTTCTAGAAATCGAAGGGTGGAAATGGAAGTGTCACCACTCACAATTACCTGTAGTGACTCACTAGGAAAAGAAAAATATTTGTTTCCTATTCTCACCACCTTTTGTTCTGATGACCTGAAGCTGTTAGATACAGAGCAAGGAATACTTCCACCAGGAGACATGACAATGATTTCTTTGAACTTGAAGTCAAAGGTGACACCTGCCCCTTCAGGCTCCTTGTGCCTCTAGATGAACAGAGGAAGGAAGGAGGCAGTTGCTACGCTGACTGAGGCGATTGATCCTCACCACCTGAGGTTAAGTTGGACAGATGCTGCATAACGAAAATAAGGAAGAGTGTGTCTGGAATTCAGGAGATTTTGTAAGGTGTCTCTTAATAATACCACACCTTGTGATTAGTCAGTGGAAACTGGGCATGTGCTCACACCTGGAGTCCCAGCTATTCAAGAGACTGAGGCAAGACGAATCAGCCTGGGCAATAGACTGAGACTCTGTTTCCAAAGTAAAGTCAATAGAAAACAACCCAATCTAATTGGAACTGCAAATGGCTCAGAACCTTTAGGAATGAAGGATTACTATACTATTTTAAAAAGCTATGCCCAAGTCAGATGAAGTGATGCACCCCTGTAATCTGAGCATCTTGGGAAGCTGAGGCAAGAAGATCAAAAGTTCAGTCTAGCCTCAGGAACTTAGTGAGGCCCTGTCTCAAAATTTAACACACACACACACACACACACACACACACACACACACACACATTTAGGGCTGGGATGTAGCCCGATGATAAAGCACACATGGGTTCAATCTCCAGTTTAAAAAAAAAAACAAATAAAGCTATGCCAACCAAGATGCTGCTGAGGGCAAGGGAAATATCAGGTGTGCAGTAGAAGGTGGTGATATACACCAGCTACAAACACAGAATGAGTTACATAAATGAGCACTGCAATTGTCATGAGTATTTCTTAATTTACTATAAGTATGTTGTATATGTGTGTAAGTGTACTTATTAAGCAGCTTTCTTCCTTTTCTTATCCCTTTGTCATGTAACAGAATATATGGACTTTGTATCCTAGTTTTTAGATATTGTGGATTTTACTTTGTAATATTTGCATTATCAAGAAGGTAGCAAAGATATCAAGGAGAAGAGCAAATATCACCCAAGGATTTTACCTTCTCTTCTGGGAAGAAGATCAGTGTATTCTCTGCTGCATACCATTGCATCATGTTAGGTGAAAATTTGACCTTGTTATGTCTTTATCTGGAAACTAGGCATGGTTTAAGGAGATGTATATGAGTGCCAAGTTGACAGGGGGTGAACTTATTTTATGTGCTAACCTGTCTACACCAAAGTAACCAGATATTTGGTCAAACATTATTCTAGTTATTTCCATGTAGGTATTTTTACAAATGAGAATAACAGTTCAATCAGTAGGCTTTGTGTAAATTTGATTATTCTCCATAATGTGGGTAGGCTTTATCCAATGAGTTGAAGGCATTGATAGGGAAAAAGATTAGTAGGAAAAAAGATTCCTCCCCAAGAAGAAAAAAATTCTGCCAGCAGACAGCCTTTGGACTCTAACTGAAACTCTTCCCTGCCAGCCTATTCAGCATACTTTGGATGTGCCAAACCTCCACAGTCCATGAGTCATTTCCTCATGAACTGAATCCTGTTGGTTTATTTCTCTGGGGTACCCTGATGACTACAGGAAGTTCCCCATATTTACCTGTAATGAAACTCTTAGGTTTATTCTACCAAAACCACCATGAACTGGATCATTCACTACCTTTTCTCTTTTGTCTTAGAGATCAAACACAACTACATCATTAGGCTTTGCAAAATGTTATGTATCTTTAAGTGAACAGGTGTACTGATTTTTGTTTCCTATTTGATTAAATTTTTCTTTTATATGTATTATCTCCAGGGTTGATACGTAGTAATCTCATCCCTATTAATTTCTCAAGTGATTTGTAATTTTCATTTTGCTTTCCTCTTGTGCCCCAGAATTATCCTTTTACTATTAATAGCATTACATTTTAGTCAATTACTGGTGTGTAATGGTCTAAATTTTTAGGGATTTGTTGCAGTTTTTTTATGTGGCCTAACTTAGTCTGCTTTTCAATGTTCTATGTTTGAAAAGAATATTTCTTCTCTATTGGATTTAAATTCTATTTAGATCTAAAAGAGAAATCTTGTTAATTGTTATTCTGTCGTTTCTTGAAATGAATGATGTTTCCAATCATAACTATAGATGTGTCCATTTTTATCTATTTTTATTTTACTTATCTTAATGATATCTTGTTAGTTTACATATTTATAGTACCTATATATGTAGCTGGTTTTCCACCCCCTAAAAAGATCAATTTGTGTCCCATTAAAAAGCACTTTACATTGAATTCTGAGTTGCATTACTGTCACCCTGGAATTCCTTTTGTTAATGCCTATCTAATATAATTTATTTACCCCTTTACTTTGTATCTTTTGTGGTCATTTTTCAAGTATATCTTTTGAAAACAACCAACAACTAGATTCTAATTACCTACCAAACTGGTCAGTATTTTATTAGGGAAACAATTAATACTATTGTTATTATTCATATTCTTAGAGTTATTTTGTATTTTTTCTTTTTCCACAATTTCTGGTTGTCTGTGTGTGTGTGTGTGTGTGTGTGTGTGTGTGTGTATCCGGGATTGAACTCAGGGACGCTCGATCACTGAGCCAAAACCCCAGCCCTATTTTGTATTTTATTTAGAGACAGGGTTTCACTGAGTTGCTTAGGGCCTCACTTTTGCTAAGACTGACTTTGCTCTCAAAAGCCTCCTGCCTCAACCTCCAGAGCCACTGGGATTACAGGTGTGTGCCACCCGGCCTGGCTGGTTGTCTCTTTTTGTTTCCATTTTATCTTTTGCAAGATTAATGATCATTATTTGTTCTATTTTTTTTCTCCTCTTGTTGGGACAGTGTTCATCCTAAGTTCTTACATTTATAACATTTGTATTTTTCTAACATAGATCCTATTTTCTAAATTTAGAGTATTTTTGTCATTTTCACATACAGGGCAAGAACATTTGCCACTTTTACCTCTTTCCCGGTGTACCTCATTTTCTGAGAGTGAAGGTTCCCTCCCGAACGTGGACATCTTTCTGAGGCCCTGCCTCTAGAGTGAGCTCAGCCCCTCACCCTGAAGCTTTAGGTTGTGGGCAAATGACTCTGTTATCTGTGGTTTAGGAGGAGGATAAAAGACCCATCAATCTTGATGCTTAAGATGCAATTGCCCTGAAGCTTACACCAACTCTCCTTCCATTTCCTGGGACTTCAAGCCTCTGGGGCCTTAGCTCCCTGAGCCTGTCCTACCTGGATGACAAGATTGAAGACCTGTGATTTACATAGATTTGATCCTGACATATTTTACATCAAAGATTCTTCACAATTTCTGCATATTGATTAGACTCCTTTTGTTTTCCCAAGCTATCGTGGATTTTTGTTCATTTTTGACACGATGTTTTCCTTAGGTGACTGTTGAGATAGGAGAGACTGCCATTTTGACAGCCCTCATTTCTCTCAGGAATCCCTTTCCTATCCTCTAGGTACAGGTACATATCTTTTGTTATTCTTCACTCAAACCTCACTTATTCTATTGAGACTCTTGCTTACATATTTCTTTTATAATTTCTTGGGGGCTTGCTTTTCCTTAAAGATTATCCTCATATCCAAATATTAATATTTTCCTCCAGTGAATCATTATAGTTCTTAACTTGAATCTCTAATGAATAAATGTAGCAAAAAAACAGAATTTAATGCCTGTGAACTTATTAGCCTTTGAGAACAGGAGATAGCACTTCATTATCTTTGTATTATCCTTGTACTTAAAATGCCTCCCCCATCATGGACACTAACACTTGTGACCAGAATTGAATTAATTGAATGTGTGACCACTTCCTGTTAACAGCAGAAAATTCAACTATAAAGTGTGCTTGGGATGACAGTTCTATGATAATTGTTTATATACTTCATTATGCAGTTTTTTCAGAACATCAAATATTTGTTAAGAAGCATAATACAATAAATTATGCTCAGGATTAACTTTTGTCCTTAAATCGGATTGATGTCTTTTTCACATCCTACAGTTTTATGTTAAGAAAACCAAAAAGAATACTAAAAACATTTCTGACTTGCTCATTGCTTTACAGACAATAGCCGATATCAGATATTTTCTTGAACAATGCTATCTACACCACACACACACACACTTAATCTCTTGCAGAGAGCGCTACAGTGACATGCCTACTTATTTATCACAACACTGCTCCCTAATCATTCACGCTGCTCAACCTCATCAGAGGTCTTTCCGTCAAAGTTTGTCTCCATGGCAACACAAGCCAGATTTGGCCATTTGGTTACTGTTTGGAACACAAAGGTCACTTGAAGGTTTATGACATTTGAATTTTGGAGCACATTTCCAAAACTACTAATTCTGCAAGGTTTTTGACATTTGGATGTACTCTTTATTAATAGTACTTTTCCCTTGGCATACATACATATTTCAATTTGGATTATATTTGTTTATTGGAAATGAGAGCAATCAATGTAACCAATGTTAATAAGATGCACTTTTTTTCTTCATTACATTTTTTTCCAGAAAACAATATTTGGGGTTCCAAAGAGCGCTATGTAAGGAAATGATTATAAAATGTGAATCACTAGGATTGCTAAAAATACCTCAGTGCTATAACTAGAAAACTGATTATTGATTGTTTTGTAAATTTTTTTTTTTTACCTAGTTAAGAGTTTATTGGAGGAAAATATGTTGGGAGGGTACAGGGGTGGGGAAGGAGAACAAAGGCATCTGCCTGCAACTTAGAAGGGATCAGGGCTTTAATGTGTTCCTGAGTTGTTTGCTCATCTTTGGCGGGTTTTTTTGCTAGGAGTTGTTTATACTTAAGGAGGGGTAAATGACAGATACATGTGCCTTGCCCATAATGCCTATTGCACATGTGCCAAAAGCTCATTCCAGGTATTACTTTTAGACACATGACATGACGTAATATGTCTGAGGTCTTAAGTAGGAGATTCTCCCTTCTAGGTTACTATAGGTCAGACTCAGAGGTCTCTGTGCGTCTTCCTTGGAATGGTTGGACAATCTTTTCTAAAACAGATCTTGCTATTTATACTCTGATAACTGCAACTCTGAGGATGAAAGGGAGGTCCTTCAACCAAGTCCACTCTGCTGATCCAGGAGAGGTGGGGCATGGAACAAGAGGGTCTTAATCTCTCCTGCCTCAGAGAAGAAAATGTGCTGAGATGGGTTTCTAACATGGTGAGTTGAGGATATGGATTGTCCATTAAGCGACTGGAAATATAGTTCTGGGTCAAGAAGTGAGGGCAAGAGACTCTGTGATGAGTCTTGGAGCGCCACTTTGTAACACAACCAAGGTGCACACAATGAAGAATCTCCTAGACATGATCTGATCTTCAATCTGGATTCATGTCCAGGCTGCCTGTAGTATATTTGGGGAAGGAGAGGTCCTGAGGGGCAAACAAACAAAATTGGTAGCAGTATATGGCGACTAAAACTAAGGATCACTTGAAAGGCCTCAGTCCCTTTGGATTGTTTATCTTTATCATCCTCAGTTGAGACCAGGGGGATCCAGGGAGTGTAAAGAAATTTCCTGATTGCCATGCTGTAGAGATGGTTTCCAAGATTCAAACCCAGGCCAGGGCTTTAACCCTAAGCACAGTTGGAAAGCAGAAATAACTGAAATAGGTTCAGACCTCAAGCTGTGGAGTTAAGCATCAGAAAGGCACATTTTCAGGACATTATCACAATACTGAAAATGGCAAACTTGTTTCAAGAGGGGTCTGATTTTTATAGGGTTTAAGTGAGACTTGAATCATAGCAGAATGTGTCAGTTGGGTAGTCAGGGGGAGCAGTTGTGAAAGCTAAAAACCCATTGTTGCTGGAAAATGGTGAAAGTCAAGAGCCCAGTGTTTTCCTCCCCACCCCCACCCATTGTCCTCCTTTCTCCTTGGGGGTCATTGTTCCCCTTTTGTCCTGGGGGTAGTTGTTTTCTGTATCCTTCACAGATCAAGGAAAGAAGGAACAAACGATTTTCCTTTCTTCAAGTCCAAAAGCAAAGCAGAAGAATGAAGTTGTTTATTTTCTCTAGAAAAGACAAAATGTATAACTTTTTACCACAATCCTATTTGACAGCAACTGATGATATTAGTCTGAATCTTTCAGAGCCTAAAATATTTTAAATACATTTTGTCAGACCCAGATATTCTGAATCTAATCTCATCTTCCCATCCTTCTCACTAAAAGAGTGCTCTATCTACAAGTTCATATTAAACTCTTTTTTTTTTTTCTGGCTGCTCCCAGAAGAGTTTTGAAGATGGGGGAAGACACAGGTTAGGACATGGAAGCATGCATTAGAAGATATCTAATACTGGAAAATTTACTTATCAAAGAAACTCTCCAAAGTGTCTTCTGAAGTCCATGGGAAGCCGTGCCAGGATAACTATAGAAGGAAGAACTGGTTCGTTCTTTAGCATGTGCTGGAAGTGGAGTGTAGCCATAGGGAAACCATTAACCTCTGTCCTCTCATCTAGGTAACAGGGTCAACCTGAAAAATCACCCTTCATAGCTCTTGTAAGGATTTGATGAGATGATGCTTACGAGCTCTCTGCAGAGTGTGATGCTGAACAGACTTCAACAGATGCTTACCTTTAAAAAAAGTTGGGTAATATATATGAAAGCATTTTTAAAGCCTACAATGCTATACAAATGTGAATATTTTATATGCAGAAAAGAGAAAATAAAGATGGTGCCTTGTGAATATGTGAGCACCTACAAAGATCTCTTTCTAACTGAAATATCAATGTGATTTCTTCCCTCTAAACACTTTTCTATCGTCCTGCTTAATGTAGTAGTATCTAAAAGCCACTTAGTATTTTCTGTGTAATAGGACCATTGCAGAGCTGAATAATAAAAGTTGCACCTTTGAAAACAATATGAAACATTTAAGTATCCATGGCCCAGCATTCTCATCTGGCTTTGTGACTTCTTATCTCTCAACTTCAACGTTTCCATTGTCACTCTGCTGTTTCAGATAACAATGCTTTCTGGACCCTTGCCTGCTCGCCATTTAAGAGATTAGGGGTATTTTTTTTTCCTCTTAGTCTACCACTGTGTTGATTCCCAGCTATACAGTTACCATTTGTAAATCAGTGGAGCAAGAAATTAAGGACACACTGGAAGCCCTGCCTGTGGAATACCAATAAGAACAAAAGTATAGGATTGCCCTGCTGCCTTGCCCTGCCTACACACATCCACCTAAATGCAAATACGCATAATTATCTTAGTCACCAGGAACAATAAAGGAAGCACAGTAATAACCAGATTGGGATAGATGAAATCAATTTCCTAGATTTTATCATGCAAAAAATGAAGAGCTGTCTTTAATGCTTTGTTTTCATGCTTACTTACATTCTTACATTAATTTAGGTTTTTACTTTTCTACTACCTATGGTGGTTCCCTTGCTTTGCTTTGAAGTAAAAAATTGTCCTGCACCAATGACACCTGATAATTAGGAAACTAAAGGGGGGGATTAAAAATGTTGTTCATAGCATTGTACCTGTAACTTACTTTTTCTCTTTGTTGGGAAGGACCAAAATTTGCTTTCCATTTTAGTTATTCATTATTGGTTTGTTTTTGTGGTACTGGGGATTGAAACCAGGGCCTCGCACATTTTCTGGCCCTAGGGATGCTCTGGTGAACTGTGCAGTTGGTAAGGAACCATGGACATGCCTGGATTCCACCAGTGTGTTGTAGATGGCACCCATTTTCCCCTCTAAAGAATCCAGGGAGAACAAAGAAAGTAGCTACATGTGTTACAGATTTGACGATATGACACAAAGTCCTCAAACTCCAACTAGTTTCCTCCATCATTTCAGAGTTCTTCTGAATGTTCTGGGAGCAACAAAATGTTAATACATTGATGTGTAAGATTTCTGGGGTCAGGAAATTATCCTAATAAACATTAAAATATGACAGAACACTACAACAATGAAAACCAGAGGCTGTGTTTTGCTGAGCTGCAAAAGCCCCAGCATATTATTTACCAATGTCAGTGAAAGAACTTGGAGAACTTGATAGAGTTTGGACGTTTTATTTCTTATATATTCCTTGGTGGTGGCAGGCTGGGACAATGTGGAGGGCAGGGATATATATACAGGATGGGTTGCATGCTAGCTGCATACGGACTTCTGCTGATATTCCCATGAGTAATATTCCTTTACTTCACCACGAAAGTCATTCTGCTTTCATCCCCACCTAGAGAGTGGAGACAAAAGAGGCGGCCAGTTTTCTTCCTTCTTACCCACAATAACACATCCTTTAAAGTTTTTCTTGGTTCACTGTCAGGAACAAACATTTCTAGGCACTGGCAGGTATTAAACCCCAACACCATGATGAAAGAATCAACAGGCAGAATGAAACTCTCACATATGAATTCATTAAAATTCCCTAGTGTTAGAATTTAATTAAAGATGGAATGTAAGTGCAAAAGAGATGTAATATCCCATTAACTATAGTGGAAGTGGGATTAATTACTTGAAACAATAAGCAAGGATGATTTCAGCTTATAACATACCCCATATAAATTCCAAATGAGGAACTAAATATATAGAAACTCTATAGAAAACTAGAGAGAAGGGCTGAGGCTGTAGCTCAAGTGGTAGCGTGCTTGCCTGGAATACATGAGGTACTGGGTTTGATCCTCGGCGCCACATAAAAGTAAAATAAAGATATTGTGTCCACCTAAAATTAAAAAATAAATATTAAAAACAATCTGGAGGGAATGTGAAATAAATAATTAGTTTGATGGCAAGGACTTCCCAACATAAAAATAATGCAAGACTCCGAGTTTTTAAATAACCGTGTAAGATGCATAAATACATAAAAACTCTGATACTTCTAATATGAAAAGATTGTTTTAGAAATAAGTACTGATGTAAAGGTGCTTGTATGTGTGATTCCTTCCAGTTCTATTTACTGAGAGGTCCTGTGAGCACTGGAACTACAAAAGAAATGAGGGCAACTAGCACCACACCTGCTCTCTAAATATTAGTCTCCACTAGAAGAGACCAGGAATCTGGGGAAATGACTGACTCCAGGGTTTGGATGAGAAAGTACCAGAAGAACTTAGAACATCTTTTGTGCCAGAAAGTAAGAAAGTACTTGAAGAATATTGAGGATAAGTTAAAAAGACACAGGAAACCCCACTAGTGAAATCTGAGATGATTTGAACATCAAAATAAATGATAATTTGTTAATATAAATTATTTTGTAACCCATTAAGTAAAATGGAAATTTGAATCTTTGTTGATATAAATCAATAATAAATACGTTGACATTTTGAAGGAAACTGGGATGACATCATTTCTAACTCCTTCCTCTCAAAATATTATACTCATTAATGGAAAAGGGAAAAACAGTAAGTTTAACAGTGAAGAATTCTGAGAGATCCCACCTCAAACGTGTTTAAAGTGAATACCATGAGAAATGGGACAATCTAAGCAGTGATTTGCCTGATAAGAGATAAAGAATAGAGCATCACCTTTGCTTTTCCTGACAAAGACGTGTAACCTGAGTTACTCATTGTGAAACATCAAGCACATTTAGGAGGGATGTTCTACAAAATAACTGACCTGTAACCTTCAAAAGTGCCAAGATGGCAAAAATCAAGGAAATACTAATAAACTGTTCTAGATTTACATATGCTTAAGTGTCATGACAACCATATGCAATGAGATTCTGGATTAGATCCTTTCCTATAAAGGTCATTATTGGAAAAACTGGAGAAACTAGACTGGAGTAAGAAAATTAAATGACAATCAAGTATCAATATTAATTTTCCAAACTGAATGGTAATATTATAATTCTGTAGGAGAATATCCTTGCTTATAGGAGACACATATGAAAATATTCAGGGATGATGAGGCATCCTGTGAACAACTTAGTCTCAAATGGCTCATGAATAAAACCATATTTGCAACTCTAAGTATATTAGAGATCATTTCCAAATAATAACAACATTCACAAAAAAGCAAGTTTAACTCTTCTAACTTCTCTTTTGCCTTTAGCTAGTTGAATACATCTAAATATTAGGTTCACACCATAATATAATTTTGGTGTATCTGTTACAACAGTTCAGTCTTCTCTTGTATAAATTTGAATGTCAAACATTTAGGGGAATTATTGTGCTATAGCTATATCTTAAGACATTGAAATATTTTTAAGTGTCTTTGTTTTAGAAAATAGATAACATGGTGTTATATTGTTTTAAAATAAGAATAAAATAAAGAGTACATCAGAATTAATGTGATTCTGTTTGTTTGTTTTTACTGCTATAAACAGGCCAAAGAAAGAACTGACAAGAATAATTAGAGAAGGAAAAAGTTTTCATTGGGGGCTCATGGTTTTAGAGGTATTAGTCCATAAACAGCCAACTTCATTCTTTGGGGCTCAAGGTAAGGCAGAATATCATGGAAGAAGAATGTAGCAGAGGAAAGCACCTGGGGTCATGGCACCAAGAAGCAAGGGGCACGCTCCACTCAACAAGGACTAAATATAGACCCCAGGGACCCCACCTCCTCCAGCCACAACCTTCCTGTCTACTTTACCATCCAGTTAATTCCTATCAGGGGATTAATGCACTGATGAGATTAAGGCTCTCATAACCCAATCTTTACCTCCAAATCCTCCTGCATTGCACCCCATATGAGGTTTTGGGGGTACGTCTCACATCTAAACTATAATGGGTGTCAGTTTCCTACAATGGTAATTTGTTTTAATAATATAAAATTGAAATCATAATAGTAATTAGTATAAAAGGATATGGAGAGAAACAAGAAGCAGTAGTTGATTAAGGAGGACGTCTGAGAATAACAAAACCCTGCAGGATATTAAAGAAGTCATAGTGGTAAAGAAGTCCTTAGGGAGACTGAAGAAACAAGCATTCTGCCCAAAGGAGAGACCCTCAGCTATGATTATGCCACCCGTTTTTTTTCCTGGTTCCTTTTAGTTATACATAACATTAGGGTTCATTTTGATATCATTATAAAAGCATGAAATATAACTTGTACTAATTTAGTCTCCAATACTTCCCCTTTCTCTCCCCTACTTCCTCCCCTTCTCCTTTCCTCCTATCCCTTTCTTTCTATTCTACTGATCTTTCTGCTATTTACTTATAGTTTTTTTAAATTTAGTGTCTTGTAGATACACATGATGGTGAGAGTCACTATGATATATTCATTTATGTGAATGGGAAAGTTAAGTCAGACTTATTCTGCTGTTTTTCCCTATCCAATTACTTCTCCCTTCCTTTCATTTCCCTTTGTCTACTCCGTTGATCTTTCTTCTATTTTCTTATCTCCTCCCCCTTATTTTGGTTTAGTTTCCACATATTAGAGAAAACATTCAAACTTTGACTTTTGGGGACTGGTTTATTTCACTTACATGATAGCCTCCAGTTTCATTTCTTTGCCAGTAAATGCCATAACATCATTCTTCTTTATGGCTCAGTAATAATGTGTGTATATATATATATAATGTGAGATATATATATATATATATATATCTCACATTTCCTTAATCCATTCATCTATTGAAGGGCACCTCAGTTGGCTCCATAGCTTGGCTATTGTGGATTGAACTCCTATAAACATGGATATGGCTGTGTCACTATAGATTGCTGATTCTTTTTGGATATATACCAAGGAGTGGGATAGCTAAGTCATTTGGTGGATTCATTCCTACGTTTTTGAGGAATCTCCATACTGCTTTCCAGAGTGGTTGCACTAATTTGCAGCACCACCAACAATGTATGTGTGTACCGTTTTCCCCACATCCTCACTAACACTATTATTTGTATTCTTGGTAATTGCTGTTCTGACTGGAGTGAGAGAAAATCTCAGTGGAGTTTTAATTTGCATTCCCCTAATAGCTAGAGATGTTAAATATTTTTTCATATGTTTGTTGACCATTTGTATTTCTTCTTTTGAGAAGTATCTGTTTAGTTCTTTTGCCCTTTTATTGATCGGGTTATTTGCTATTTTTTGGTGTTAAGGTTTTTTTTAGTTCTTTGTATATCCTGGATATTAATATCCTATCTGAGAATCAGGTGTCTTTCACTCATTTTTTCAACTTGTTGAAGTGCAGCTGAATTCCTTGAATATCCCTAGGATGAAACCAGAAGAATGGTGGTGGGGCTTGGGTAGAGACTCTGCCTATTGTCCTGTTTCTTGCTCTGTAGTCTGGTGTAGAACCGGGAAGCCCTCAGCACGGGTCTCCCCTGCTTCCTGACCCACACTCTGATGCTGTATCTCTGTTGGTGCAGGGAACCCTGGGGCCAGGAAGTGCCCAAAGTAGCTCTGTTAGAAGGTAGTCCCCACGCCCTATACTGAGGTACACAAGAGACCTCCTTCATGACCTTCCCTAAGTGGCCAGAGGCAGACTGGAATAAACAGGGGTAATAGATGTTATCAGTAATTTACAGAATCCAAATAATCAGTTTCCTGGTAGACATAGAATATTTCTTGTTTTCAAATCAAAAGAGTCTGTTACCACCAGAGAAAATCTGTATATCTAACTGCTTTTTAGATGAATAGAAACTAGAAATCCTCTAGAACAATGTGGTGGATTTGACAATTCATCCTGCTCTTTATTTTAGGCTCAGCTTCAGCATATTTGAAATTAGCTAGGAAGCTTCAGTTGATACAAAATATTTGCAGGCTTTGATCTACTGATGCTAAACTAGACATATGACAGATGGTAAAGAAGCATGAATTGAAACTACCATATGACAATATGAAGAAAATAAGTTTCTCTTCAGAAAAAAATATTTGAATGTGTCATAAAAACAGTAAAAAAAAATTGGCATCACAAAATGCCTACATTCAGTGTGTAGAAATATTGTGTCAACTTTGGAGTCAGTTGGCTTGTGCTCAAATCCTAACAAATAGATAATAGTCAAAGAGATACATAATGTCACCTCAACTCTGTAGGTTTTCGTTTTCTCAGATGAAAAATGAAGTTGGCTTCTGGGGATATATTGAGGATTCAATGAGAGAATGTATATACAACACTTTAGATGGTCCCTGGTCTCTGTGGAAAATGTTCAATAAAAGGTATCATCACCATCATTTTCAAATTACTAATGCATTTGTTGTGCTACATCTAATTAATACATACCTGCTATTAAAGTGTGCAGAAGCATGCAGGTAAGAAGGTGAGAGAAAGAAAATCAGAAAGTACATAATTGATTCACTTCCTCTCCCCTGCTACTCACAATTTGTTTTATATCCCCATTCTTCTCCATCTTGGTAAATGGAATACAATCCATCCAGTTACTTGAGGCAAGTATTTCAGAGTCACTCTTCATGACTTCCTTTTTCTTGCTCACTGACCACCTTCTATCTAATTCCAGTTATTATAATTACACCACCATCCCTCCCTGCATATCCAGAAGAGCTTCTTAAATCTTCTTCCTGCTTCACTTGGAAACCACTGTCCACACAAAACCAAGATCATCTTCTTAAAATGTAAATTGGGGCTGGGGATGTAGCTCCACAGCAGAGCATTTGCCTAGTACGTGTGAGGCACTGGGTTTGATCTTTAGCATCACATAAAAATAAACAAATAAAATAAAGGCATGCTTCCATCTACAAATACAAATACAAAAAAAAAAAAAAGTAAATCGGATCATCTTTCTCTCTTCCCGTCTGTATCCCTTCAAGGATTTCTCATTATACTTCAAACAGCAAGCAAACTCCCTTGCTAGGACATCGGAGACCTTGAATGATCTGACTCCTATTATCTCCTCAATTCCACTTCCTTTCACTCCCTTCCTCACTACTTTTCAGTCCCTTGAAGGAGCCAAGATCCTTTCCACTTCACAAGCTTTATGCATATTATTCTTTCTGCCTGGGACACACTTCCGTTTTTGCCTAACTATCTGGTTCCTCCCTGACTTTCAAGCCATAACTTCAAGGCCACCTCTTCAGCAACACTCTCCCCCTACTCCAACTATGGCAGCCCACCCCCTCACCTCAGTTACTTTCTATGTCAACACTGTCTCCTTCACAACCCATAAAATAACTTCTAAGCATTTTAGCAAATTTTTTTTTTACTTTTTTCTCTCAACTGCTCTTTCCCAAGTCTGTAATTACTCAAAGGCTGGAACCATATTTATCTTTTCCATAGAAATGTTCAGTAGACATTTGTTGAAAAATAGAGGAGATTGAGTAATCTTGTCAATTTCCATGGTTAAAATATCTTCAAGGTATAATGATTTATTTTCATTTTTATTGAAAGATCAGAAAGGAAGAAAAGTGAGAAAACATATTTTTCATACATTTATAGGCATACTTAAAAGGTCATAAATGCATGGCTTTATATGAACCCACTATTTAAGAATTCTCTGTTGTCTAGAAAGAGGTCACGTCAAAGAGGTAAATATAAACTCAGGAATGCTGTTCTTTGCAGTTAATTGGCACTTTCAGGGCCAGTGGATCACATGAGTCATTATTGTTTTTTAAATCTCTTTCTCACTTTGGAGGATATACTGGCTTGAAGCTAATATTGCAATCACATGTTTCATAGGATTCATCCCCTCTTTGATCAAGGGCAAAGATTAATTTTTTTTCAAATGGCATTTATCTTAGGACTTTTCATCTTCTCATGGGGCCCCAATTGATTGTTTGGGGAATGATTTGATCAATACATAAAGTTGACTGCAATAAATATTGTGCTGTGTCGCTTCGACAAACCCCACTCCCCTGCCTTTGGGTCTGAGGCCTTCATTACCTAGCCATTAGGATGTGGTTAAAGAGAGATGTCTTACTCAAGGTCATACAGCATCCTGAGAATTGTCCTTATCCAATCACTGGACCTGGGCAGGTATGGATGAGGGAGACCAGCCCTCCTTCTTAGTAGGGTGGGGATGAACAACTCCAAGGAGGTCTTCTAGCTCCAGAGCTGGTGGGACAACCACAATCTGCATTGGAATTATCTTGACTGCACTAAGTTCAGCTCTTCCCTCTTCCCAATCCTACTTTCTTTATAAGGCACCCTGCGCTGTTATTGACCTGAGCATTCCCCAATAAACTTCCCCCACTCAAATCTCAATGTCAGGATGGGGAGAAGGTCTTCTTAAAACAATTACTGAACTAACTTGATGACTACTACTCTACTTTTTCCACTACTATCCTTTTTCATGACTTGAAATAATTTCTCTGGGGAAAAGATGATAAATATAATACACTGGACAGCTCTCTCCCTAAGATAGGAAGCATGGGATGGCATGTTTGGAAATGGTCATGGCCCAGACTCCTATTTATCCATTTCCCAAGCCTGTCTTACCAGCCAACTCTTTTCCCCACTGCATGGTATCTTTCCAGAGAAAAACATAAGAGGGATCACTTCCTTATTAATTAATTTATAAGAGGCTGACGATCAGTTTACTTTGATGTAATCATTTTAAAACAAATCATGAGCTGATTTATGTACCCTTCACTCACCAAATTCATGTATCCATATGACTCTCTGTTTCTCAAAATGTGACTGTATTTGGAGACAGGGTCTTTAAAGAGATAGTTAAATTGAAATGACATCATCTGAGTCATTTAAGGAACCCTTGGTCCATATATTTGTGTCTCTACAAGAAGAAGGAATTAGGTGATGAACGTGGGGGAAACCCACGTGAAGACACAAGGAAAAAGCAGTCATCCACAAGCCAAGGAGAGAGGCTAAGAAGAAACCAACTTTCCCAACACCATGATCTTGGACTTCCAGCTCTGGAACTGTGAGAAAATACATTTCTGTTGTTAAAACCATTTCCGTTGTTAAAATCTGCAGGGTTTGTTTCATGATCTTCAAACGCCCTGAGCACATCTATGAAATGAGGCAGAGACCTCTATAGAAAGGCTCCAGAATGTTTCTAGGTTGTGAATTCTTCACTTCTTGCCTTGGTTTCTCTATTCTGTCTGTGTTTCGATATCTTTTTTTTTTTTTTTTTTGCATCTCAGTGTGGGTACCTTAAATTGATCCTTTGGTTTTAGAGTGTTTGCTCCAGACCTAACCATTCCTTCCTATACATACCTTATTTTGTTTTTATGGCTTTGTTAGGCCAATTCTTTATCCTATACCCTGAGTCCCATGCCCCCAGGAAGCTGTCTCTAAGCCATTTCAGTGATCAAGCCCTCCATGAAAGAGTAGATGGACTAGATACCACAGAAGCTGCACGTTAGTGATACAGTGATGAGACTCAACCAGGGCTGAGTTCCATTTCCCCAGAGGTGAAGACTGAACACCTAAGAAATGCCCAGGCAAGCGTAGAAAGCAAGTTTTATTTAAAGGATAGAACAGAGAAAGACTTCTCTGCAGAGAAGGGACCCAGAACTGGGTGTCTGAGGAAGCAGGTCTATCCTGCCCCTTTTATACTTTTTTAGATTTCCTGTGTTCTCATGCCATCCCCTACCTCCCTCCTGCATACGTGATTAAGTGGGCCAAAGGTGGGGAAAGAGCCTTCCAGGGCTGTCTCTCCAGGTCTGTCCAAATTGGCAGGCAAGGAGCAGCCCATTAGGTACTTCATTTACAACTCCCTGCAGTGAGGAACAGTTCCCTGGAGGTGGGTTAGAGGAGGAGCGGGTAGGGCTTTGGAGATATTCCCATTTTATCTTCTTTCCTCTTGAATCTGACCCCATCTTTCTGACCTATTACCTACATTGACTGTCTTTTTGTCCCCTGGCCTCATTAACATGGAGGGTCTGAGTTACTCACTGGGGATTAATCAAGTTGATTTTGTTCTAATTCCCTACCTTATAATAAGATCTAGAAAACAGATCCTACTGAACAACCTATTTATACAAAGTATTTGACTAAAATTTATCAAAAATATTTAATTAAGGGAAATAAAATAAAGAAATTTAAATATACACATGCATTTAAATAAACATACATATATATTATTTTTTCCTGGGAAAGAAATGACTGTGACAATTTATGTTGTCCCAGGAACCCTTCAAGTGACATGTAGGGCCTCCATCCTGTCTTCCCCAGGTCCTCTGATAACCAAATCATTTCTGAAGCATTCGGATGCCTTCTGTCACCACCATGCAGCTGTTGTCCCATGCTTGACCTGCCACAGATGTTGAAGACCTCCTGGGCCTGCAGGATTGTGTCATAATCTATGGCAGAACAGGCATCTCAGTCTCCTAACACGAACTGTTGAAAGCACTGAGCTCCTGCTATGACAGCTATTTAGTTGCTTCCCTTACAGTTTCCTCTCCTGTCCTTGGATTCAGTCAAAATCCAGGGACACATCTCAGTGACAAGCTCTGCTCTGTACTCTCCTCTGATGACTAAGTCTTTTGTTTCTAGGTCAGGCTTATCACGACTCCTTTTTCCCTTGGGGAAATCTCTCTCCCAGTAAGCTCCTCAGATCCTCATGCAGAGAATCTTCTGGTAGGCTCTCCTGCCAACTCTCCAGATCTGCTCAGAGAACTGAAGAGCAGCTTGAGGACATCCAGGGGCTTCCTGCCTCCAGCTCCTTGGCCTCTTTTACATATGTGTATGGAGAATGAGCTACAAATAGAAATTTTTTAAAAATTCAGGGGAAGCTGAAAACTAGCTCTATCTTCCTTTAGATAGTCTGTGTTGTTTTGATTCCTATTGTAGGATCTGATTTAGGATATCCACCTTCTGCATTATTATTACCATAGATGATACAGTTATATTACATTACTGAACAATGGCCATGATACATTCAGCTCTGTAACGTAAATGCTGTGTGCTTAGCTGAGTCTGCCTTGGAAAAATCTGGGTTCTTGCATTCACTCCATGCACCTGGAGTTCGGAGGAGTTTGAGACCTTGTATGGTGACAGCAGTATCTTCCTGATCAGAGCCTGAATAAAATGTGGATGTTTTTATGTCTTATCTCAGGTGGAAATTGATTAAATAAAAATACATGGATAATGACATTTTATTTTAGACTGAAGGGAGAATAATCTCATGTAGGGTTATTCCAGAGTTTGTCTTCACCAAACCCTGCAAATATGTTACTTTGGATTACTTTGGATTATCTGCTGGCCAGAAATGACTTCCAAAATAAAATTTTCTTTGTAATAAACAATACTTTCTATATTTCTATTCTTTACTTACATGTGAATCTGAAGCACTGCTGTGATTAAAACGAGACGTTAGAGCTTAGGTGTAGTAGGTGTTTGTTCATTTCTTGGCAATTTTTTCCCTATATGAAAAAGGATATGTAAATTCAGTTTTTATAGATAGGAATAGTGGAAAACAAGAGAACAGGCATAAAAGTGTTAATTATTTTATTGATGTAAACAAACATTCCTTTACTTTTCATTGTGTCTTCCTACCAACGAGATGCAAATGTGACCTGGTGGAGGCAGTGACAATCCGTGTTTCTTTGGGGTCTTTATTTTTTCTGCAGTGCATTTATCAATGAATATTAAGTCCTAGGAGGAATCAAAGTTAGACAGCAGGACTGAACCGGGAGTTGGAGGACATAGAACAACCAAACCTGACAAATTACTAGAAGAGTCTCCTATATGCCCTGATGAACACCCACTTTGAAATTTGAAAATTTGTACCCGAGTAATACTCTGAAAAAGGTCTTTACAAGAGCATAAATAACAAACTGTTAGCTCAAAACAACATAACAAACAGGGGAAAAAATCCTATGTTATTCAGTTGAATTGTCTATATTCTAACTCTTTTATTCTGTTCAGTTCATATTTCTCATTTTAATTCTCCTTTTCATGTTTGTGATTCTTGTTGCTACTGCACTTTAAGAAGAAATCACTGTGTGAGAGTGTGTGGTGGTGCAATTTGCACACACACAAAAAGTTGCCTCAAAAAAAAGTTGTGCAAGTATATTAAATTTTCAGTAGCCTGTGTTGATTATTCATTTAGACTGAATATTTTCCGTATCCTTGCCCTATATAATCTCCTCTGCTATTTTATATGGGGTGAGAACCACATCATTTCCAAAGACTAAGTGTTTCCATTGCAGTCTGTTTTTTGATGGCTGCCTCGGTTGCAAAGGAGGCTCCTTGGTGTCATGCTGCCCGTGAGATTTTTCCCAGCAGAGGGGCTATCCACAATGTGAGAGATGTCTTCCATTTTCTGTTTTCCAGAAGGCTGCATAGCCAGGATTTGAGTTCGATTCCAGTCCAAATACACAATAGATGTTGAGGCAGTAGCTAGTGGTCAAAGGCTATGGCTAGTCCTTGATAGAAAACAGGGACTGGTGGTAGAGGTACCAGCAAATCCTCCTGGAGATCCAAGGAATTTCAGTTGGGCAGTATGGCACAGCTTCAAAACATGCCAAACAATGGAGGCATGTTTCCCAAAACAGATTGCTTACCTTATGATTAAAACTACCACTGTAGTAAGATGTAAATGTAAACACTTGGGATTGTAGAAGGCATGTAAAACACAGAGGATCTGATGTTCTTTTGCCCGAGGTGTTGATTGAGAGGATGCCTAGCCCAGTGGTAAACAAATGATTGTGGGTTTGAATCCCAGCTCAACTGTTTACAAAATGCATAATCTCTCAGGGTGTTAAATATTGTTGAGATGGAAAAGAGATAATTCCTGCAAAATACCTAGGATTGCCCGTGTTACATAATAATTATAGAATTATAGGCCCTAATTGAGAGTAACTGGTATTCAAAAAAGACTTTCAGGTTTAATTCACTTAAAATGAGGGCCAGAACTTTATGGGAAGTGATATTTACTATTAGTTGAAGCTATTAGCTGAGAAAACTGTGGTGGAAACTTTATCCTGAAATATACAAATAAAATTATAAAAATAATAACTTATTTTAGAGACAGCAGCCTTAGAGTATAATTGCTACCAAGTCCTAACTCCAATACTCTCTGAGGATGGCTCAGCATTGGGGACAGCTTGAAATGGAAGCGGCAGATTGCCTGGGCTGGTATCCAAGGCAAACTCACCCAGGGCAGCACAAGGAGGATTTCCAGAGTTCCCATTCAGCATTCCTCAATCAGGTATATTACCTGAACCTGATTTGATACCTGCTCTGACTCAATTCACAGGCCAATGAAAGAGGTGACACTCCAGCAGTTACTAGAAACTCGAATTTCCCCCGATGACCTCAGTCTTCATGAATATCACAAATCTGTCTCCAATTCCTCCTCAGATCTTTCTCTAAGGCGGAACTGAGCAGATTGCACAGAGCTCCACCTCCAGTAACTTCTTTCTTCCTTTTCATGTGGTTTTTCTAATTTTAATGTAATTAGCATTGAGAAGTCCCGTCATCAGAGCAGCTGGGATGGAGTGTGCACATCTGAGCCTTGGTTAAACTTTCTTCTCTATTTGGTCAGCCTCCAATGGTGTTCTTAAAGATTCTGAACTTCCAGTGTCAGCCAAGAGTGGATGAGCTTATTGCGGAATTGAAAGTAAAAACAAAAACAAAAACAAAAGCAACCTTGAATAATGATGATTTGTAATAGTGAAGCCAGATTTAAAGTTAGGTAGTCAGTGTAGTTAGGTAAATCGAGTCTAATATCGAGTGAAATCTAAAATGGAGGCCATGCTGGGATGACTCAGGGAAAACTCAGGACAATTCATGGAATGTTAGTGAAGTCCTGAAAAGGCCCTAGGCCAAAGTCCATCTCAAAGAAGTGTTAATGAACAGCCCCCAACAGATTTGGAGATAGCCCATCCCAGAGAAGTGATAAGCCCATCCCAAAAGTCCTTCCTGCCCTTTTGGCCCACCGGTGTCCCAGCCCTCGGGCCTTCCAACCTACATTCCATCACTGAAAGAACTATAAAAAGGGGAAACAACTGCACTTCCACGGATTCCACCTCTTGGGTCCCCTTCTTCCTCTGGGAGAAGTCTTTTCTGCTGTCCTTTAATGAACTTCTAATTTCTACTCTGACCTTGCCTCGGTGTGCTTCTTTGGTGTTATTCTTCAACATCGGGGAAGCAAGGACTCTTCACCGGTCAACAGCAGTAACAATAGGTTGTTTTCTTCTTTGTTTTCCCACCCTTTGTATTCTAGCTTTGATCAGAGATGGTGTCAAATAGGCAGAAACATGCCACAAAAATTTAAGGAGAAGACCCCTCATTCTAGCCACAGGTCTGGAAGAGGGGTCCCTGCATGCTAGCAGGTATGGAGGGAATCCTTGAAGTTTGTTCTTTTTTTCCTTCTTTTTTTTTCTCCCAGCCCTGTCTTATGCCAGCCCCAACTGGGGAACAGCTTTGCTGTGGCAGCAACTCTTGACATTTAAAACCCAGAAAAAGGAGAGAAAACCTAACTCTGGCCAGAGAAGGAGGGAAAGAAGGGCCTCTGGGAACTTGAGGCATCCAAACAGTACACAAAGGTAAAAACAGAACTGATTCCAGACCCACTGCTCTGAAAATGAGAGACAAAGTAAGGTATGAACCTACCTACACACGCGCCCATGAGTAGGTACACTTAAATTATTCCTGTGGCCAGCCAACCATGTCATTATCATAAAGATTCAAACATGCTACTGAGAATAAAATCTGTTGCTCATGGAGGATTTCTTCTGACCATGGGTAAATGAGTACTTCTTAAATATCTGGGAACCATGGAAAGAAATAATTTATCTTTTATGCATTAAAAATGATTATATGATGACACTTGGCAAAGAAAGAGTCTGCTGTGTAAAATCAACCTGAGACTAGTCACATCAATAATTCCACACAATTCTCTTCAGGAGTGCATAAATGAAAATCTATAATACCTCAGATTGCAAAGTCATTGGGGAAAAACATAGAAGACAGTTTTCACTTAATGATGTGGAAAAGGCATGGACGTATCTCCTCCTCGGGGCATATCTCTTTTTGGGAGAGGGGGGGATAGTTTTTTTAAATTTTTATTTTATTGATTATTTTTGGTACCAGGGATGGAATCCTGGGGTACTGAACCACTGAGCCACATCCCCAACACTTTTTTGTATTTTATTTAGAGACAGGGTCTCACTGAGTTGTTTAGGGCCTCACTAAGTTGCTGAGGCTGGCTTTGAACTCCTAATCTTCCTGTCTCAGCCTCACAAGCCACTGGGGTTACAGGCATGTGGGTGGAACCCCACTAATAGTTCTTTATTTAATTGATTTTTTAATTTGTTCCTTTAAGATATACATGACAGTAGAATGTATTTTGACATATTATACATACATGGATCATAATTTATTCTAATTAGGATCTCATTCTTGTGGTCATCAAACATCATGTAGAGTTACACTCGTTGTGTGTTCACATATAAACATAGGAAAGTTATGTCTGATTTGTTCTACTTACTTTCCTATAGGACATATTTTTATTATATACAACTTAGTAAGTCTTAATTGATAAGAACTTCTCAGCAATTATTGTAGATCAAATTGAGTTACATTCTCTATCTGAAAGAAAATCTAAGTGCTCTATAAGCATAACCAAATTATAAACTTTATATTAATGAAAAATTTAGATAATAATTAATGAAGACTTGTATTTTCAGATGAAAACCTTTTTGCTGATAGTTAACAATGTATCTCTCATTTAAAAGTTCGAGTTACCATTTTGTTAAGCCAACATATGGGATGGGTTCCTTATAAAATATTTTGGAAACTTGGTTCTTAATAAATAGCAGAATCAAGACATATGGAGATTCCTATTTCTTCAGAGTAATGAAAAATTATCACTTTGGCTATTTTTATGTAAATGTAGACTGTTTCTTAATATGTGGTATTAATTTTATAGCAAAATAATGTGTCTTTAATTATATTTTTAAAATGATTTTTTCCTATAATTTCTTTTACCTGGTGATATTTTCTCTACTAAGGCATTAGCTAGAGTGTTGAGTGCTCTTTCTCATAGAGTAAATGAGGAATCTGATTAGACAAGAGTGGATAGCAGAAAACCCACACAAGTTTGGGGACTCAGATAGACCTGTACCCTCTGTTCTGGATAGATGGCATCTAGGAAGAACAAGGATTGCTTGACAACTCCTTAGAATTCTTCCATGTCCCAGGGTTAAGAGAGGCAGCACTGTGAACTCAAGGCAGGCATAGGAGTTAGTTAGAAGATGAGGCAGCTGCCTGGTGAAGTGGGCACCATTATTAGGCAATGACTGAGGCTGAGTAGCCACCCAAATAGTAAACAGGGCAGCCAGGATTTATGTACAAGTAGACATCGCATTGACCCATGGGAAAAAAAATAAGCTAATGGAACAGAATAGCAAGTCCAGAAACAAACCTTTTAAAATGACATTTATTCCCGTGAGTAAAGGATGGACTATTTACAAAAGTTAACCTGGGCAATTTTTCATCCATATGAAAATAAAACTAGGTGCCTTTCCCAAATTGTACATAATAATCAATTCTAAATATGAATTATAAAGTTATAAAAGTTTTAAAACATGTAGAATATCTTTTTGATTGTGGTATACAGGATTTCTTAGGATGTACAACAAATAGCCCATAAAAACTAGATTAGTTATTGACAATACTAAAATTATAATTTGTAACTTAAAAGACTTTATAAAAAATGGGGGAGGGGTCCACAAACTGGAAGATCCTTCAAGTTTTTAGTTTATTTCTTGGTTCTAAAAAATATATTCAGTTTCCCCTCTACATAAAGCAAGAAAATTAAGGTGTATAAAAATGTTTCACCTTTATACTGTGACTTAGAGGCTAGTTTCATAAATGCCATTTTATTGCGTGTTCAGAAATCCTCTTGCCAAAAACAAAAGTTAGGGGTGGGGTTACTGTTCTTGTTTATAGATAAAGGAACTGGATTGTTGTATCATGTTCAAGCCAGTGAGTGTTAAATCCAGAGGAGAAGCTGGGTCTTGAGATTATATCAATTTGTTTTTAAACAACAAATGCTGTACCAAAAAGATTAAAGGATTTAGAATCTAACCAACTGCATTTGAGCCCTGGTTCTACCAGGAACTCTCCACAGATTGTTAGCAGAAAAAAAGATAAGAAACTGTTTAAGCAAACACTTATCTGTAAGTCGCAATACACAGCAGCTACTATATTTTTCCATTTGCTGTTGAACTTGACAGAAAGATATGAGGCATTTGAAGGTAGTAATCTCATCTACTTCTTTTCTATTCCTCAAAGACCCTCACACAGTGCTGAACATATATGTGCAGTATTAATAGGGGATAAACAGATATATACTTGCTCGTGGAAAACAATCATGATACTAATACCATGACAAAACATTTTAAAGACAAATACGAATAAAATTAAGAAAAGAAAAAAATAAATGAGTCTTTGAGGGTTGCAAAGGGTGAATTGCTATTGGAAAATGTCTGACTTTGGACCCGATTCACTTTGCCTTTCTTAGATGCTTGTTCTTTGTGAGTAGTGGTATCAAGCATCCTGGAGTCAGGCAGCTGCTGGCATAATGGTGGTTTTGAAAAGGGGGCTGCGACGTCCTGGATCAAAGTGTCAGATGCAGTGGTTTCTTAGTTTCACTTCCAGAAAGACTCCGACAATTAGACGTTAAATGTACAAAGTATTTGAGAATTAAGAAGATAGCTCCTTATCACAGACATGGATGAATTAACATGCCACCCCAGACAAACATTTATTCCACCTTAATGTCAATATATGTGAGAGATCATTTTGGACTTATATCGGATGGCCTAGATCTCCCTCACCCTCTGCACAGATGTATGGATGTAATGCATGCACGGCGGTTCACACTCTAGTGGAAACAATAAGAGATTCAGCTGAGCAGTCTTACTTGAACTTTATATTTGTTATTTTGTGTGTGTGGGGGGGGTCACTCTATAGGGAGGCCAGAATTTTCCTCACTGTAATATTTTCCTAATTAACACAAAAGGAAACCTGGGGATCGTAGATCAATCATGAGAGCCAGGTGACTGTGATTTGATAAGGAGGGTAGCACTTGGTGGCACACATCCTGTGAGTCAGCCTCACTCTTGCTGCTAGATTTGTTATGTCTCTGTGTGGCCTGTGGTTTGGGTAAAGGACAGTCATTTCCATGATCAAAGCAAACACTTTAGGACAAAACACCTTCTAAAAATCAATCAGCTAGTGTTGGAGGAAGCTCTGGCCACTTCTAGAAAAGAGCACCAGACCGAGAGTTCTTAGCTCTAATGATTTAAAATATGAGGTGTCCCTCAAAAGCTCTGGAGACAATATAGCAATGATCAGAGGTAAAATGATTAGATGATGAGAGTCGTGACCTAATCAGTGGATTAATTCATTAGATGGATTAATAGCTTAAATGGATTAACTAGGTGATAACTGTAAGCAGCTAGGATATGCTGGAGGAAGTAGGTCATTGGGGAAATGCCTTTGGGGTTTATATTTTGTCCCTTACACCTCCCTCTCTGCTTCCTGGCTGCCATGAAATGAGCAACTTTCCTCCTCCACACTCTTCTGCCATGATGGTCTGCCTCACCTCGGACCCAGAGCAAGGGCAGTGGCCAATCGTGGGCTGATTTTCTAAAACTGTGAGCCCAAAATAAACTTTTCCCCCTCTCAGTTGTTCTTGTCAGGTATTTTGGTCATAGCAATGAAAAATGACCTCACCCTGGGTGTTAAAAACAAAAAATTAAAACTAGGGGAAGATAAGGGTTACTTTAACAAGTTTGCTTGTTCAAGTTAATTTCGGCCTTAATTACCAGTCTTTGGTAATCAAATTTATTTTTAAGGTTTTGTATGAAAAATGCACACCTTCCAAAAGAATCTTTAGGACTTGATGCATATAGGAAAAGAGTCCAACTGCCCTCTCTGAAGTTACAGTTCCTCAGGTGATTTCAGTTTGAAATAATCAATAGATCATTTTCACATATTTTGAGATGGTGCATCCTTAGCTCCTTTTTTGCTTTGAAATGGATAAGGAATTATGAATAAAATATTTCTGATTATATTAAATCATCCTAAAATTTATTTCCACACTCTTATTTTTCCTATTTATTTAAGTTTTCTAGGTTAGTTTCATTTCTGATTTTGATGTATTATTATTTCTTTATACATTATTTAATTTACAAAATTGGAGGGTTACTAAGTGGTTGTTTCTGTCTATTTAAAAGTTGTCATTTTTCAGAGTTAGATCAAGCAAATAACATATAGGAAGCTTAGAAAATGTTACAGATTTCTCCTGGAAAGAAGATAATAATCTCCATTTATTTTTAGGTGTAAAACTGAGAGGGAAAGAAATGCTCTTTTCCAGTGTTTACACCAGTTTTCTGTCACTGTAACAAATACCTGATATAAGTCAACTTTAAAAAAAGAAGGTTTATTTTGGATCATGGTTTTGGAGGTTTCATGGTTTTGAGCCTGTGGAGAGTCAGAACATTATGGTGGTAAGGACTTGGTGAAACAAAACTACCCACTTTATGGCGTCCAGGAAGGAAGGGGGAGGAGGGGAGGTGCTGGGGTCCCAATATCCTCTTTACCCCTGAGACCTAACTTTTTCCAAGTAGGCCCCACCTCTTTCAGGTTCTATTACCTCCCAATAACCTTATGGGTTGGGAACTAAACCTTTAACATAGCGGACTATTTGGGGGACAATTCTGATACAAATTGTAGTACCCAGTATACCCAGATGGGTGAAGAGCAAATTTCCAAGAAAGCAAAGGTCACTGTTAGCAAAATAATGAGATGAATCATATTTGTGTCTAATTATCCTCCATTTCTACTTCTTCTCTTTTTGAAATCTTAACTGTTGAGGGCCATAGCCCAGTCGGGATGGCGCATGGCATTTTGCCAGAAGGAGTGGTTGAGAGGTGACACCAGCGAGCCAATGAGATGATGATGGTTAAGTTAAGCTGTGTATTCAGTTGTATATAGACCTTTGTTGTCTGGCAATAGGGCGGCTCCTGCTGCCTCTGGTGCCCTTGGAGTTCCCGTTGAGTTCTCCTGGGGTTCTGGGAGAGTGTGCGCGGAGGCCGGTGGAGGGTGAGAGTGTTCCCAGGGAGCGTGTGTGGAGTGTGCTGGTGGAGTTCAGGAATAAAGAGTTGCTGTTTGAACCTACAAGTGCTTCATGGCAGCTAGGTTATTTGTGCCCAGCCAGACTGCAGCACTTAACTAAGCAGTGCCATGTCTCATCTTCTCTCAGGGTCTGCTCTACACTAATCAATAATTTTTAACCAGTGATAATAGCTTCCTCTTTTAATATCTTTCCCAACTGTCACTAGCTTGTATGGGACAATCCAGCGTTTAAAGCCAGAAGACTGAATTTGAATCTTCTAATTCTTAAATAATCCAATGCTGAGTTCCCTCTTGTGTAACATAGGGATAATAATTGTGGCTTAATGGAAATGTTGTAAAGATGAAGCATATGTAACAAGAATTCATGCTATTAATTAGTAGTAATTAATGCTATCAATTAATAGTAATTAACATGCATTTTCTTGAGGGCATTGTGACTCACGTGTTTGAGAGAATTTGAGATTCAGTGATAAGTAAATGAGAAGATATTTTGGAACATCTACAAAGTTTCATATGTCTCTATGCAGAAGAATGTCTGTGCATTAAGAGAATATCAACCCCTACATATGCACATTCATGAGAATGACTGCTATAAAAATAAAATAAAATAATAATGTGCTGGTGAAGATGTGGAGAAACTGGAATTCTCATGAACTGTTGCTGGGAATGTAAAATGGTTTGGTTCTATGGAAAATAGTACAGGGACTAGAATAGATACTAGTATTTCCAGGTTCTTAGCAGCATTATTCTCAATAGTCAAAAAGTGGAAGCCACCCAGATGTCTATAGATGGGTGAATGCATAAACAAAATACAGATCTTGCTTCTGCCTTCAGAAGCAATTGCCTGAATACATACAATTAAATGATTCTCAACTTTAAAGAGGAAGGAAGTCTAACATATGCTACAACATGAATTAACCTTGAGGACATTGTGCTAAATGAATAAGCCAGTCACAATAGGGCAAATACAGTATGATTCTGCTTATATGAGGTACTTAGAGTGGTCAAATTCATAGACACAGAAAATAGAGGGTGGTTGCCAGGGACTCAAGAGAATGAGAGTTACTTTCTAATGAGTACAGAATTTTAGTTTTACAAGAAGAAGAGTTCTATGGATGGAGGATGATGTTGGTGGTACAATGATTGGATTGGTATTGCCTTGAATTAGTTACTTAACCTATCCTAACCTTGATTTACTCACTTGTTAAATAAAAGTGCAAACTTTTCTTTTTTTTGGCAGAGACGAGGGCTTACCAGGGACTAAACTCAGGGACACTCAACCACTGAGCCACATCCCCAGCCCTATTTTGTATTTTATTTAGAGACAGGGTCTCACTGAGTTGCTTAGCACCTTGCTTTTGCTGAGATTGGCTTTGAACTCTAAATCCTCCTGCCTCAGCCTCTCTAGCTACTGAGATTACAGGTATGCACCAACGAGGCTAGCAAAAGTGCAAATTTCTATCTAATAGTGTTCTTGCAAATATCAAAATGACATATGCAAAGAACCTAGTAGGCACTTGGCACAGTCAATATGTTTGTTTTCTTCTACAAAGTAAACTCATAACAATTGCAACTTCAGAGTCATAATCAAAAAAGATCAGAAGGACAATTGTATATGAATGGTCCCATTGTGTATCTCCAGATGAGGGTTTTTCTCAGCTTTGTAAATATAGATGTAGATTTTGGCATCAACTTTTTGGTGCTAGGAAAAGCTATGGTTCTCAACCCCCACCCCCATCCCTACCACCCATCACCTATCTAATCTGAACTCTTCCTGAACTAACAATGGGGAAATCCTTGCAGTGAGGTCCTAAAATTATCTGCTGGTTTGCTCTGCCTGAGACTTGTCTCTGCATATAATTTTAAGCACCATACACCAAAAGCTCAAGAATGTAAAAAAAACTGCATTCTCAATAGGCTTGGGTGGGGAAAAAAAATGTGGCTTTGAAAAGATTTTCTAACTTCTCTACCAAAATGTATGTTGTTCTTCATTTATTAAATTGCCTTAGCTGATATTCTTTCTTTTTAAAGCTATCTTGTGCAGAATCTACTGCCCCATTACACTAATTAACAATGTAAATATTTTAACAAACTCAGTGGGATTAGTTTACTTTAGCTTTAGTTAAATGTATAATTTAACACTCCCAAGACAACTTGCCTCACCTCATCATTTGATGCCTCTCAGCATCCAATGAATTAATTACATGGCAAAGAATTTCATAAAAAATTTTAAATCAGAAACTTAGAGTAACGCAGAAGTCAATGCTTTATTTTTACTTCAGTCCCATGAACCCTCAAATGAATGTGTTTTGGGGTTTTTATTGGTATTTTCTTAAATCAAAGGGAATTAAATTATTTTATAGGTAAGCATGTTCTGAACTTTGGGTCTATTAATGAACTATTATGATCATAGGGAAGGCTAATTATATTACTAATCTGGAGAAGTTCACCCTGAAATATGTTTGCCCTAAAAAATATTTCATGTTCATTAAGTGAAACACTTGTACAAGCTCTCTATACCCTTCCTATGGTATTGAAGAAAGTTTCCTTTGGAGTGGGATACACAAAAATTATTTTCTCTGTTGATTTTTCTTTTCCTCTTTCTTTTTCTTCTCTTCTTCTTCCTACACTCTTAACCCCCCAAATGCAGTATTTATGAAAGTCTCTGAGCAGAAATGAGCTTAACTAGCAAACAAGAAAAACTATGTATTTGCTTCCTAAGAATGGTTGCTTTTATGTGTTCTATGATTCACTTACAGCTGACCAGATGATTCCTCATGAGAACCAATAAATCAGATTTGAAATCTGAGGCTGTTTTGGGGTTTTCCAGCCCGCCTTTCATGTTTGATGAGTTCAGTCATAGAAATGTGATGCAGATGGCCCAGACTACCCCCAGGTAGAGGTATTCCGATCTGCTCTGGTAGAACTTGAGTCCAAGACACCCTCCAGTGACAGAGAACCAGCCCTTGGTTAGCATTGAACAGGAATTAGGCAATTGCTACATTGGTTATTTATTTATTTTGGTACATTTGATCATCTCCCTCAGGAAGATAGTATTCATTTACTCAATTCAGAACATCAGCCAATGAAAGAATATGGTTATCATAAAATAGTTGTTTCTCAGAAACCATAGACATATCTTTATTTTGCTTTCTGTGGAATACTTAGTACTGGAGAATTAAAGCAAGAAACAATAAATTTTTTTAATTACATATCCTTGGCAAAGTTCACTAACAAGAAACTTTTTGGGCCCATCATGGTGGCTCAGGCCTGCCTCAGGAGGCTGAGGCAGAAAGATTGCTAGTTCAAACCCATCCTCAGCAAAAAAGTGAGGTACTAAGCAACTCAGTGAGATCCTGTCTCTAAATACAATACAAAATAGGGCTGGGGATGTGGCTCAGTGGTCTAGTGCACCATACCAATTCCTAGTACCAAAAAAGAAAAAAGAAAAGAAACTTTGGAAATAAGTTTTTCTAAAAAGAAATTTTTCTAAGAATACGTAAAGATTGCAATCCAAATACAAAATACTAATTACTATCTAATTTAAAAGATTATAACTCAAATTGCTAATTATTATCTTTGTGTATTAGTAGACAAAGTGACTATATTTCTTCTTCATAAAATTCACCCACCTTCTCATGAAGACTATGAAGCCTGCCCACCAATTAACTGTTTAAAGTAATGCAAAGTGGTCAATGCTGAGTTTTTTGCACTTTGAAGCAGGCACTATCACAGAAAACACAAAATCCTATTGACAGGGATGTTTAGTGTTCTTTATAATGTCTCTCAAGCATCTTTTGAAGTGCAAACTACAAATTAAATGTGATTTTAAGGAAAAAGACTTCTAAATTGCCTTCCTTCGTACGTACTTGAGTTCTTAGCTCTTGTCATGCCACCAGCTGAACTTGTCATACACCAGCTTACTCTGTTGCTTTCTTTGGATATAAGACTTTAATTTTTCTTTTCTTTCTTTCCTTCCTTCCTTCCTTCCTTCCTTCCTTCCTTTCTTTCTTTTTGCGTGTGTGTGTTTGCCAAAAATCCCTGCTAGTCATGGGTAGAAGCCTTGTGGGCTATCATGAGTGGTCACATGGTAGAAATCCTAGGAGTACTTCCAGTTGGTGTTGGTGTTGGTTTTGATTAATGGTTCGAAGGCTAAAGATAAGGCAAATGTCTTAGTAAAAATCCAGACAAGAACTGGCCATTAACTCTTGGCTTTTGACAGCTGGTAAATTCAGCATCGTTGGTTCAGATCCCAATGTGGGAGCCTGGGGTTCCATGGCACAGGCTGCCATCAGGGGGATAGCAACTACACTTATCCCGGGAACTTCCCAATTTAACTGTTGTTTTGAGTGGTACTGCTGAGGGAAACTTTCTATCAGTCTTGGATTTGGCTGCCCCTGTTTTCAGAACCACATCATTAGAGTATTAATATTTTCAGAAAAGAAAATAATAACTAAAAATAACTGTTCCCATTTATGGAGTCAACAAAGTTCCAGGACTTTATATATGATCTTGTTCAGTATCCATAATATCCCTGAATTTGAGTATTCCCAGCTCTATTCAGTGATTAAGAATATCTATCTTGCTGAACAAATAGAGAAAAATTAAGATTAAGAGAAATTAAAAGAACTGTGCAAAATTCATGTAGTTAGGAACAATGAATCTCAATAATGATAAAAGTCACTCTCTTTCTTTTAGGCTACTGTTTTTCTTGATTGAAATAATTGATATATTGGAAACAAGGAAGAGTTTTATAATAAGAGCTCTGAAATACTTTTGTGAAAAAATGATAATTATAATAATATGACATACTAGCAAAAATTATAGCCTATATATTCTAATTATATGCCATGTAATGTCCTGAGCCCTTATAATGATGATTTTAATGAGAATGATAATTTCACTTAATCCTCAAAAAAACTCTACAATATAGACAATATTCTTGTTATTCACCATTTTCTAGAGGAATAAATTGAGGCACAGAGTTTTAAAAATATACTCATTGTAACATAGCTAGTAAGTCATAGAAATGAAAGGTCAACTGACAACAAATTATCTGTACATAGTTAATTTTTCTTTTTACTGCAAATTTAAATTAAGAGCAGAATTTTGTGATGGTTACTTTTTTTGTGTGAACTTCATTGGGCTAAGGGGTGCCCAGATAGCTGGTGTAACTATTTCTAGGTGTGTCTTTGAGGGTGTAACTAGAAGAATTCAGATTTAAGATAGTAGAAACAAAAGAACTTCCCCCATCAATATAATCATGCATCATCCAATCCACAAGGAAACAAATAAAACAAAAAGGTGGAGGAAAGGTAAATTCCATCTTTCTGTTTAAGCTGAGACATCCATCTTCTCTTGCCTCCAGACTGCAGATCTCCTAGTTCTTGAGCTTCAGGACTTGGACTAGAACTTATACCACTGGCATCTCTTATTCTCAGGCCTTTGTGTTTGGACTGAAACTATACCATAGGTTTTCCTTGGCCTCCAGCTACAAGACAACAGATTGGAATTTAGCGGCCTCTGTAATTTCATGCACCAATCCCTCTACATACCCTTTTCTCTATATATCCACACATCCTAATGGTTCTGTGTGTCTGAACAACACTCAACAAGTTTCATAGGGGAAAGAAAAGCCCAACTAAATTAAGTAAACTCTATTGAAATGTAAATGACATAGAAAGAACTAGATAAGGATAACACAGTGCACACTGTAGCACAAAGAGTAGTTTAGAAGTATCCTTCTAAATTTGTAAATATCCTAAATTTCAGGATATTTTTGTTCTATCCTACTCTGTCTTATATTCTCTTCCCAGGTGTACTTTAGCGAGAAAATTTCTTAACCTCTGTCATCTGTTCATTCCAAGTTAGTGAATGCTTTGTTAATCCCAAAACATAAAAGTCATGCATGAGGTTTAAAAAAAATTGCTGGTATCTGAATAGAAAAAATAGAAAATGTATAAGGAACTTTACAGTGTGTTGCCAGGCCATGCTTTTCCAAAATTGTTCCTCCTTCCAATCTTACTTCAACTCTACCATACTGTATCTCTACTCAGGAGCATCCATGTCAACACTGCTGGATTTGCCATTAAAATTTCTAAGTGGTGATGTTCTACACAATACTGGTCAATTAAGAATATCCACAGGGCTGCCACTGGATCAGAGTAGAGCCCAGTGGTTGGTTGATGCTCTTTGCTCCTTCCCAGTCAGCTCTAGGAAGAAAGGACTTCCACAAAAGGGCTAATTCCCAAATGACTTCTGGAATTCTTCTGCCTTGGTGGGAAGTCATTCTCAGTCATCCACAAGAAATTACACTACATTTGACTTCTCTCCTCTCCTAATATTGTGTCGGTGTCTATTGAATGAAAACTTGATTAAAATAAACATCAAAGAGAAAATTTGATTTATAGAATGCAGAAAGTAAACACAAGGAATCACTGGGTAGATATAGAGCTTAGAGCAAATGTCACAAACACCCCTAGGGAATTACAGAGGGATGTACTGAGCAGGGGACATCTAGGTGAACAGGTTGGATTCTGGTTGTTAACTGTGTTGTACGAGTCCAGTGTCATGGCCAGTCAGCTTCCAGCACTTAGCTCCTTGCTCCTATGGTTCTTCCATTTATTACAACATTCACATTTTAGGTTCCTAAACTCTTGGAACATTTTTGGCCAGAAGTAAACTCTTTCATACCAGTCAATCCTTCAAGGGCAGGAGTGAAGAAAGGAAGGAATCCCTAGTGACCAGGACACTTCTGAGAAGATTCATCCATGGGAGGTTATATCTCCATGGTGTCAAAGGAATCAGTGTTTGATGTCCTCCAGCCCCTAGTTGAAGCCCGAGACTGATCCCCATAGGGCCTAACTGTTACCTTCTTAGCCAGTCTTTTCCTTCCTATCCCATCCCAAACTGTAGACTTCCTTTCTCTCTTTAGCCTTCCTCCTCCTATTGATTTCCACATTCATCGCCATCTGAAATGCAATATGTTTTACTTATTTAATTATTTCATCTTCACAACTAGACCCCAATCTCCATAAGGGCAGGGATTTGGGGCCATTTCTTGGGTTGTTGTTGTCCACTGCACACAGGATGCTCCTGACCCATATGGAATAAGAAATGAGTTATTTTCTTAGTTCTTTTTCTATGTACTGATATTTTACCAATAGGATTCCACACCATCAGCATACAGATATCTAACAGTCTGGACCTTGTTTTCTAAGGAAACTGAGCTGAGATCCATGAATATAAGCTTAACAAGAAAGACTAGAACAGTTTGCATCCATCTGTAAAGTGCCATGGGTAACTTCCTGAGTTCCCAGCAGCCCCAAACTTACCCTAAAATGAGACAAGCAGTGAGTGGCAAGAACATGCTACTGGCAAGAACATGGGCACAAAGAAAAAGGGGGACAGTGCTCTACCCCTAGCTTTGCTAGACTTGTTTTGCTTTCTACTAATTTTATTACTTCCTTAAACACAAAGAACAGGAGGCTCATAAAAGCCTATATTGCAAGTGCTACATGAAACTTTCTGTAAAGTGTGTGTAAAACTACAGAGTAAACTTATACCGTTTAAAGGATAAAGGCAAAGGATGATAGAAGTTCAAAAATCATAGGGAAACATCAAGTGGATAACACCAATGAGGTTTTAAATGTAGACAATTTTACAAATAACTGTGTAAGTCAACTATTAACTCCTTCTGCCTAATTAGGTATAATTAATCAATAGTTCTGGTGTACTTAAACCATGATATAAATGTTTACAAGCTTGTAGATCTGGGAAACTGACAATAAGGAAGCAAACCAAAATTCCCGAAATGATCAAGAAACACTTGGGTCTAAGAAGTTAAGAGTCCAGACAATAGGTGAGATGATTTAGAAAGGATTAGTGATTGGTCTCAACTATATGAGTATCATTTATATTGATAAATTTCTACCTTGGAGTACTAGCTTATATCAAGAATGTAAATATGCATTTTACATTCATACATGGCCAAGATGGGTTTCAAATCTAATGCAGGGAACAGTTCTAACACTAAAATATTCAGTTCACATCAGATACTTCCACTTAGGGAGCTTATATTTTTCCAATTAGTGAAATCCTATAATTTCTCAACAGTCTTACATTGTTCTTATTTTTCCCTATATTTTCATTTTATGTTTCCTACATTTTTCAATTTTTTTATCTTTCTTGGTTATTTCATTGTGAATCAAATCAATTTTTTCTAATTGTATTTTGAATATTGGTTGCCTATGTTAAAACTGCTGCTTTATTGTGTGTATGGACGCTACTGTGTATATGGCTGTTTTCTTGTTAATTCTTAAGTTTTCTTAGATATATCTCAAACGGTCAGAAATATTTTAAAATATATTTGCTGTGATCTTTTTTTTTAAAGAAATAATGAAATTTTGAAGTTGTTTATACGTTGGGCCATCGATTCAATATATTCCACATTAAAAATCCACTGTTCAGAGTTTCAATTTTAAGTTATTTTACAAGAAAGGTTGTGAATATGCGAATGACCTTTTGACATCCATGCAAATAATTACATTTATATCATACACACAAATACATATGAACACACACAGTAAAGCATTGGCTTTAATTAGGCAAACAATACTCAAAATACAATAGAAAAATTGATTCCATTCTCAATTTTAACAAAGAATACGAAATAACCATGATATGAAAAAAAAGACAAACAAAAATGTAGGAGAAATGTGAGAAAAATAAGAAAATGCAGGATTATTGACAAATTTTATATGTATATAAAATTTACATATAGAAATTATATATTGATAAATTAAGAAATATATATATAAATATATATATATATTTCTTTTTTTTTTCCCCCTTTAAGACAGATGCAGACTCCAACTAGATGGCCTCTTTTTGGTCTCTTTTATAATTCTCCAATTATATAATCCACAAGGCCATTTAGGTTATTAACAGAATCAAAGAAAATTTTGATGCTGATCTTCACCTTTTAAAGGGAATGGGACACAATCCAAAATGTCCCCTGAGGCTTCTCAAGGAATCTGGCGGGCTTGGACCTTATCCTGTCAGCCCCCTCCACGGGGGATCCCAATGTGTCCTAGACTATAAACCCACCAGACTTCACCAGGCCAGAAAGGACTGGTGATCAACAGACTCCCGCCCCCCACACAACCAACAGGGCCCAAGTTTCTGCCTTCGACTTCAGGGGAGCCTCAACTTCCTTAACACTGCCAAAGCGAACAGGTGCCTGGAGCGACCTTATGTGCCACTGGCCCTCTTAGGAATGAAACCAGTGCTCTTGATCAGGGTCTGGCCTGACTGCCAGGAGATTGCATCCTCCTGGTCCGAGTTCCCAAGTATTGGGGAAAGTTCCTTGGGGATATTGGACACCTTGCAGCGCAGGGAAGAGACTTGCTCCAGGCACTTTGCCTGTCCAAGGGGGTTCCTGGATTCCGGAGGCGCTCAAGGGTTGACATCGGGCTCCCTTCGCTCCCAACGCCAAGTCTGGAGGGCTCCGGGAAGCCCCTTGGTGCCCAGCCCAGGGTCCTGTGACTAGCCGGCAGGGTTGGTTCGGCCTGGGCTCGCGGCTGTTAACCCCAGGCGGTGGCGCGCCGGCCAGAGGAAGAATAGACCCTCGCACGGGATTAGGGTGGCGGGTCAAAGATCTACCCAGCGCGGTTGGCATGGGTGACTCTGATCTGCTCTTCCCGCCCACCTCCGGCCCGCCCCCAGCCAGCGGCCCTGTCCCATCCCTGGCGTGGCTACCGCCCCTCGGGTCACCCCGCCCCCCTGCCTCTAGGGAGCGCCGTCCGCCAAGGCTCAAGGAGGGGACGAAGGAGCGACCTGCTTCTTGCACAGGTAGGGGTAGGGACAGCGCCGGGGACCCGCGGGGGCAGGGGGCGGGGAGCGGCGTCTGGAACGCAGCGCTGGACCTCTGGCGCTGGGGGCGTGTGGGGCGCACCCTGGGCTCGGAGAGCGCGAGGCGGCTTAGCCTCTCATCCTTGGTATAATCTACAAGGCCATTTATACCGAGGACGTTTTTGGGGTACGGAGGGATAGAGAGCTGACTTTAAGGAGAAAATAAGAGGGAGCAATTGAGCGCGACTGGAGGGGCGAAGTGGAGAGCCAGTGCGCCCAGGTCTGGTCCCTGTGGTGAGGACCTGTGGCACGCGTGGCGCCACCGCTGCCGCCTACAGTACACCCCGAGTCCTCAAACCTGTATTGAGGGGTGATTTCTGTAGGAGCTGGGGCCCCTGCTTCACCACAGCATGTGTAAAGGAGTTTTCCTTTTAAGAATAGAGAAAGCAGAGACGTGCGATCCTTGTAAAGAAACAGAAATCTTGCCTGAAACGGATTCCTTCTCAGCTTGCTCACCAGCTGCCCTGTTCTCTTCTCCAGTACTTTGTATTTGCGTCTTGCTAAAATTCCCCTTTGAGGGTTTTTAAAAAGCAGTTGTTATTAAGATGGAAATGGGCCTGTAAACCTTGAAATAGCTGTTGTGCTGACACTAACGTTAAAAGGGGGGAGGGCGTTGTGAAAATCCAAAATATCTTCCAAGGTTTTCTTATGGCTTCTGTAGTTTGGTGAATTAACTGATTGTCCAGGCATCCAAATGCTCAAGAAGTTTTGTAATTCATACTAGTCCAAGTAGCTTTAAAGTTACTTTAGGTGGTTAAGAGCTTTGGGTTCCTCGTTATGTAAAAGTGCTAAACCCCAGAAATGAGTTACAGTCTTGCTGTTCCTGCTTAAAATGTTTTTAGTTCAGATCCTGAATATTTATCTTTATAATGCCATGATGTTTGTTGTTGTGTTACAGGCCCATAGCTGCAGCGTTAGATGTGTATTGTGTGTCTTGATATCTGAACATTATATTTTCAAGCTTTGCTAAAGGTAGGCTGATAAAGTTGCCAAGTTTTCTGGATTTAGCAGAGCCTAAGTGCTAAGTTTTGACAGGTGAATGAGGTTGTATGTTATTCGTGCTATTTTGATTTTATTACATTGTAAAAAATAGTTGTTTTAAAATGGGAAGATTTAGTAATGTATAAGCTTTCAAAGATAACATTCTTTATGAATATATTGATGTGATGTCTAGCATGTGAAAAATTACTCTCATCTGTCTTGGTCCCTTTTTATTATTATTCTGGGGACAAAAATGCAAAGTAAAAGATTCATTCCACTGATCTTTAATATGACCTTAGTACATGTGTCTATTGGAAGAGATTTTGGTCACATCACATAATGCATTCATGTCATCCTGCACTTCCTTTTTCAACTGTCTTTACAGCCTAATATTTTTTTTTTTGCTTACAATCTTTGAAAAATAACTTTTACCTATTAAATCTAAAATATTTGAAGATCCATAAGTTGCTACTAAGTTTAATCAAACAAATATTTGAAAGCTCAAATATACTTTAGAATATATAGTCCTTTATGTAACATATAAAAGTTTGATGTGAAATGTTTTGTCTTTTTAATTAAATTCTGCATTGTTTTTCCCAACTTTCTCTTTTTTTACAATGATCCCTTAATTAGTTTTTATGAATTGATAATTTGAAAGATGATTCTAGCAAACTCCTTTTCCTTGGTAATACAAAATAGTTTCATTTCCCATTAGGCTTTTAAACTAAGTTACAAAAGACAGTTATCAATTTGGGGGTAGATAGGGAATCAGGAACCTTAGAATGGGAAACATTACTCTTTTAAACTAAACTGAAATCATCTCTTACTAAACACCTAATATCTACTGTGGACTTTGACCTGGTTTATTTCTTGACTCATTTACAGTATTAGGACCTTAAGTATTTTCTAATCCTCTGTCTTCTTTCTGAAATCAGGGGTTACAGTAATAACCTTTCTAAATTTTTCTTGTAAATATTAACTGTCATAATGAATATAAAACTATAAGCTCACTGGGTCCCTGGATTACAGTAAGCAGACAGAATGATGCTGGCCACTGTCATTATCCATTGCTCCTATATCTGAGGGTACTTAGACATACATAAGTTTATGGGTTTTTTTGGACATTGTTAAGGACACAAAGCCTCATGTAGAAGTCATAAGTTCCTAATTTAAAAGCTGAATTTAACCTTCAACATTTTTACTTGGGTCAGCTAAGTACTTTAAAATAATTGGTGTACTTACAACATTTCCAAATTAGTGTAATTTGCATAAATTCCAAGAGTTCAAGCTTTTTCTGAAAATATTAGGATGGGTTGCCACTTTGCTTGGGGCATGCACTCTCCACTTTGCCACAATTATTTCATCAAGACCTGTTTCATTCATGTGTTTCACCTCTCTTGTCTCCTCAGACATTTGTGTTTGTAATTTTTTGTTGTTGTTTTTACTATGGAAATGTCCCTTACTAAATTAAACAATTAATTGTGTGGTCCAAACTATAAGCCAATTTTCATCCTTTAAAACGAGGAAACAAGTAATCCTGTATTACAATTCACAAAGCATTTCCTGATAAAACTCAGGTGATACTTATATATCTAACTCTAAAAATTTGTTTGGACATGTGTTATTATCCCATTTTACAGCTGTAATGTTGACTCCTACTTTTATACTAGCACGTAAAATATTGATCTAATAACTTGAAAGGTTTTTTTTATTATTTTTGAATTCTCTATAGAGCCACTTTTTAAAGATGGAGGAACTTTCTATGAAATGATAACGTCTTGAGACAGGAGGATCACAAGTTCATGTCTTGTAGCTCCAGGTCCAGCATCCAGGTTCAGCACATGGCATCATGATGTTCTCTCCAAATGGCTCGCATGGCTCTGCCCCTATGGCTTTGGTGTTTGCAGCCCATGTGGCCACTTGGCTTGTCTCTGCTGGATTCTTGTAGCTTTCCTAGGGAGATTTTCCATGTTACTGGCATCTCTTAATCTTGGAGTTCTCTACTGCAGCTTTGGTTTCCTTCTCACATCTCCACACATTGCCCTTTCAGGGGTGACCAATAGGGACTCTGACCTTTCTACAATTTGCCTGGCCTCTGAGGGAAGCCCCCTTAACCCCCTCGTGCCAGCATCCTACATTCCAAGCAGAACCAGCACAAGTGGTTGATACCAAGGTCTACCACCATTTCAGAGCAATAACCAAGCATCCTGGAACCACAGCTGCAAGAACCTCTGTGTGCCTGGGTGGCTGAGCTTGGCAAAACAACTTCGTATTTCTCCCTGTGTAAGCCAGGTGCCCCCATGGTGTCTTTTCAAAGAAATTTTTGCTTTTACCCCTGAAGCATGAGAGGCCCTTAAGCCATCTTTCCAATTATTTGTGGGTGAAGTAATTAGCACTTTTTTAGTGTGTGTAATCCCTATAATCACCATAATTCCCTGAACAACCATACCTTCTTAGCCTCAGTTTAACTCCCAATTTTTTTTTTTTTTTTTTTTTTTTTGGTGCTAGGGATTGAATCCCAGGGCCTCGTGCATGCAAGGAAGGCACTCTACCAACTGAGCTATATACCCAGCTCTTTACTCCCAATTTTCTGGCCACACTGCAAGTTTTTCAGATCTTTATGCTCTGCTTTCTGCTTCTGATTATCACAATATCCATGCCACCACCTGAATGTTGTCCTTTTTAAAATATAAGGCTTCAAATATATTGCTTTAGCTGTATGCCCCTGAAACCTCTTGAGACCAGTTTTTACTATCCACAGTTTAATTGACATTGTGGTCCTCACAGCTCCCAGAATTGCCTATTAAACCTTACTTACAACAATCTAAAGCTTTTCCAGCTTATACCTCTATGCTTTTCAAAATTCCTCCCATAAATTCCAAAAAGCTCCAAAGGCTTCTGAACCACAAAGTCAGTTTAATCACAACAATGACCCCACTCCTGGTACCAATTTCTGTTTTAGTCAGCTTTTTCATTGCTGTGATGAAAGATCTACAATAACAATTTTAGAGGAGGAAAGTTTATTTGATGCTCATGGTTTCAGAGGTCTCAGTTGATAGACAGCTGCCTCCATTGCTTTGTGTCTGAGTTGAGGCAGAACATCAGAGCAGAAGGATGAGATGGAAGAAAACTTCTCAGGACATGAATGACAATCAGAAAGTAGAGAGAGAGGAGGGCTGGGACAGAGAGAGAATGAGGGAGGAAGTACAGCGGGAGTAAGAGGGTATGCTTCACTCACCGGAGAAAAAATATATATCCCAAATGTAAACCCTCAGTAACTTATTTCCTCCAGCCATGCTTTACTTACCTACAGCTACCACCCAGTTAATCCCTTCAAATTCGTCAATGCATTGATTAGGTAAAGGCTTCATAAGCCGATCATCTCACCTCTAAACTGTCTTGTGTTGTCTAATACATGAACTTTGGGGGACATCTCATATCTAAACCATAACACTTGGTTTTGAGTAAAGCATCTGATGCTTTTTTACATGTTTCAGGATAGCAAGCAACTTGCATTTTCATTGAGAAATGGTGTTTTCTGCATATATTTGGAAAAGTTAACAACTAGGTTGATTGATATTTGCATTAGATTAAGAAGAAAATGTGCTTATGTTTATTTATGAAATAATTGTCCCTCAATTGGGTTTCTAGGCCCTTATATTGATTTTTTAAGCCATTATATAAAAAGTATTATGAGATAATACTTGGAAAAAGTGATTTTGAGGAGTTAATCTATATATTGCCCTTAGAGATATGAATTAATTGGTGTTAGAGTATCAAAGCCCATTAATACAAAAATTCCAAGGAAAAAAGCCTTTTATTTTTCTAGTTTTCTTCTCTTTAGTATTTTAAGATATTTTCCATTTAATATGTTTTAAAATTTTTGTCAGTAAGATATAGAATTATCATTTTACTCTTTGCTCTAATTTAATGGTGTTTTCCTCCTCAGTATTATTCATCTTTACTGTCTCTCTTGATTATTTTTTTCTTGATTAATCTTTTTGGAAGTTGTCTATTTTTTAAACATGTTCTTTGAAGAATTTTTGTATTTATCAGTCTAATAATATTATTCTTTCTCTATAATGTCTTTATTTAATTTCTGTTCTACCTTTTTTCTGTCTCCCTTGACCTTCTTTTCTTGTATAAATTTTGAGGCTGTATATTTTCCTCAGTGTATTGCTTTAGCTTCATGCCATAAATTTTGATGAATAGTCTCTTGTTATTATTAAATTTAAAATCTATTTTTAAATATTCATTGTTTGCTTTCCTTGGTTCTTGAATTGTTTAGTAGTGCCTTTTGTAGTATCTTATTGTACAGTTTTTTTTTAAAAAAAATTATCTGTTTGTTGTAGATTTATGATATAATTGCATTGTAGTCATATGTGCTCATAAAGAATATCTCTCTTTTAAATACAAGGTTTCAAATATATTGCAGTATGCCCATTAAAGTATCTTTGTAATTTTGTAGTTTGAATTCATTTATTCTTGAAAGAATTTTTGTCCGATTAATCAAAAATCACTGAGGAAGTATACTAAACTCTTCCAATAAAACTCAATTTCTTCATTTTACCATTTGTTTCTTTCATTTTTTATTTTATATATTTTGAAACTCTGTTTTGGACTTTTAACATATTTTTGGTGGATTAAGTCTTTATTGTGTAGTAACCCTTTTTATTGCTAATAAATAGTTCTTCCTTAAAACATATATATTGGATCAATATTGTCCAATATTGATCTAGACACTCTACTTTCTTTTGTTAGTATTTACATGGTACCATTATTTTACTTCTAATATTTCTCTGTACGTTTTATGTGGATCTCTTGAAAGTCACTTATAAGTACTTATTTCTGTTTTTTCATTGGTGAGTTGGTGTTAAGAGCTTCTCATTGTTATTGCTATTCTATAGTTTCATTCTGATTTTTTTTTTGTGGGGATTTTCTTTTAATTATACTACTTGAGCTTCCTAAATTTGAGTGTTTACACCTTTGACCTATTTGGGAAAACTTTCAGCTATTACTGATGGCCTTTTCTCCATTCTCTATTTTCTCTCCTCTCAAACTTAGATTTAGTCGTGTGTTTGGCTGGAAAAGAGAGTTAATGTCAGGTAGTTTGACAGAGGGAGTTCAATAGAGGAAATTAGTTACAAATGTTTTGGTACATCTAAAAGCCAAATAGGAGATAATGAGGCAATTTAAAACTTAGAAATAGCAAAAAAACTGTTGTCTTTCCTAGGACCATAGGGATACAATGAGAAGATAGCCTTACCAGAACTTAGAAGTGGAGTTCCATATCTAAAAACACCATGTTTCTGTGCTATAGGAAGAGGTATGATGAGGAGACACAGCTATTGATGGAGACGCTACCACAAAACTCAGAGAAAACTGAGGAGAAATATCTTAGTGTCTCCCTGTCTCCTATCATCTAGTTTCCTGTTTGGTTCTCTCATTTGCAGAATTTCTTAGCACAAAAGGCGGGAAGGGCAATGAGTGTGGGGAATATAGTTTTGAGATGTCCTCCTTGAAGATTCAGGGAATAAACATGACTCCTTCTGTGAGCAAGCTGGCCATTTCATTCTCTCCATATCTTTTAACTTGGCTCTTATGTTTTCTATTGTTTTGTTCCCTTGCATTACATTCTGGATAATTTTTTTTGTTAAAATAAATATTGAATAAAATCTATAATTTTAATCATTTTTGTGTGCAGTTCAGTGACAAGTTCACTAAATCTATTTTTTAAAAATTCTATTCTCCCTCCCCACACAATTTTACTTTCTTTGAATTTGACTATTCTGGACCCCTCATTCCTCTTTTGTAACTGGCTTATTTCACTTAGCATGTTTTCTAGGCTCTTCCAGGTTGTAATATGTATCAAAATTTCCTTCCTTTTTAAGGTTGAAGAATATTCCACTGTACACATATAACACATTTTGTTTATCTCTTTATCCATCAGTGGACACATGTTACTTCACTGCTATAAACATGGAGGTACAAGTACTGTTTGAGCCCATGTTTTTAACTCTTTGAGGTAATTTGGAGAAATAGGATTGCTGGGTCATATGATGATTCTGTTCAGTTGTTTAAGGAACTGCCACACCATTTTCCACATATAACCCAGCTATCCCACTCTCAGTATTTATGCAAAAGAATTAAAATCAGCATACTGTATTGATACAGCCACATCAATATTGATAGCACTACAACTCATGATAGCCACGTTATGGAAACAGCCCAGGTGCCCATCAACAGAACAATGGATAAATAAAATGTAGTAGATAGCACACAATGGAGTTTTATTCAGCCATCAAGAAGAATGAAATTATGGTATTTGTTAGGAAATGGATGGAACTGAAGAGCATAGTTCTAAATGATATAATCCAGACTCAGTAATTCAGGGGTTAAATGTTTTCTCTCATATGCAGAAGCTAGACCAAAATAAGGAAAAAAGAGTGAGAGAATCCCATGAAAAAAGAAGAGAGATTAGTGGAAGACAGGGAAGGAGCAGAGGAAGGGGCTGGAGTGGAGGGAGGAGGGAGGGGAAAAGGGAGGAACGGTGAAATTAAATTGACTAAATTATGCTTGTGCATATGTGAATACACCACAGTGAATTTCACCTTTATGTATATCTATAAGCCATTAATTTAAAAAAAATCTATTAATAAATAGAAAGAAGTCCGGTCAAGTGAAGGATAAGGGATGGGGGAGGGAGGACAAGGGGAAGTATAGAGGATGGAATTGGAGCAAATTACATTTCATTCTCATATGATTATATCAAAATGAATCCCAATATTATGTATAACTATAATGTACTAATAAAAAGTGTTGAGGTTTTGATAGCAATTGCACTAAATTTGTAGATCACGTTGGATAATAATGACATCTTACCAGTATTAATTCCTTCAGTTTATGAACATGGGGAATATTTTTTCCATTTATTTGTGTGTTCTTTAATTTTAATAATATTTTACAGTTCTCAGAGTATAAGTCTCTCACCTCCTTAACTTAGTTTATATCCAAGTATTTTATTCTCTTTGTTGTTATTATAAATAGAATTGTTTTCTTAATTTCTTAGTGTTTATTTTTTGATTGCTTGCTCATTGTTACTGTATAGAAATGTAACTGATTTTTGCATGCTGATTTTGTGTCTTGCAATTTTGCTGAATTCATTAATTCATTCTGACAGATTTTTCCCCACATTTTAATTCTGGGGATGAAACGTGTGTGTGTGTGTGTGTGTGTGTGTGTGTGTGTGTGTGTGTTTATCTAGGGTTTTCTACATATAAAATCAAGTTGTATGTGAACAGTAGTAATTTACTTCTTTTCCAGTTGAAAAGCCTTTTGTTTCTTTTTCCTCTGTCCAGAATTCCCAGTACTATGTTAGACTGAAGTGGTGATAGTGGGCATTGTTGTCTTTCTCCTAGTGATAGGGGAGATATTTTCAGTATTTCCACTGAGTAGGTAGTTTTCATCTGTGTCTAGTCTGTTGAATGTTTTTTTTTATCTTGAGACAGCATTGAACTTTGTCAAATGCATTTTCTGCATCAATTTTTAAAATATTAATTATGCATAATAGTGTGGCTCATTTTGACATATTCATACATGCATAGAATATGATTTACTTCATTTCACTCCTAGTAGTTCCCTTTCCTTCCTCTCCTCCTTCCATCAACCCCTTCCTCTATTAGGTGTATTCTGTTTCTAAAATGCCTGTCTTTTTTGTCATTCTATGATCATTGTTTTATACTATAGAAAGACACTTTTTTGAGTATTTGATTGAATACTGTTGAGAAAAATCACATTTTAGACATACTCCTGGTAATTTTTAGTGTCCAGCTTCATATCTTTCTGATCACTTCAGAACTAATTACTAATAAACTAATAAATCTAATAAACTAATAAAAATAATTCTCTGGCCCATAAAATTAAAAGCATATAATTTATTTTTTAATACTTTTATTTTATTTATTAATTTATTTTTATGTGTTGCTGAGGATCTAATCCAATGCTTCACACGTGGAAGGCAAGTTCTCTGCCCTTGAGCTACAGCCCCAGCCTAAGAATTGATTATTTCTTCGCCTGTTTGACCATGGCCCCTTATGCATATTTCTATGATCAAGTTTCATAATATATTTTAGCTACATGATTATTAGACTGTCTACAAGTTGCCTATCTTTGAATCCCCACAACTTATTGAAATATCGACATGGCTCCCACAGCCTCACAGCCAGGCCTAGTGGTCCTTCCCAAGAAGCAGCAGTGGAGCCGTGGAATGGCCAAGTGGCAGCCCTGGTGGGTTCCAGCTCTGGTGGCTAGCAGGTGAAGCCTGCCATGCAGGTGTGGCAGGCCTGAGTAACCTCAGGCCCATGCCAAGGTGAGCTGGGGCAAGGCGATCTGTCATCCCGCAGCAGCCAGGCCTGCACACAGTGGGGATCACTCATTGCAGAATTGCACTCACACAGTGCTGCAGCTCCAGACACCAGACTGAGCATGAGCAATCAGTGATTTCAACCTCCCACTTTCTGAACTGGAGAGCAAATGGAAGTAAGACAAACCTGAATGGGATTCAGGGCTAACCAATAGCCAAAATATAATCAGCATAACTTTGGACCAGTAACATCAGTACTTTCCCAAACCCTAGTTAGCATAAGCTTGGACCAATAGCAGTGACCCAAGTGCTATGTAAATCCCTTGGCTACCACATTCAGATGGAAAAAAACCTGCTATGGTGTTCCCTCTTTGTAAGAGTTCTGTTCCTGATACTATTCAATAAATCCTACCCTTATACTGGTTTGTGGATTTCATTTTTTAAATGCATGAGAAAAGAACCCTAAAAGAAGAAGAAATTGATTGTGAGCTGCTGGGGTCTGCTGCAACACTGAGGAGCATGGCCCATCACTAAGAGCTACAACACTGTCTGCAGAGGCCTGTAACTTGTGCAGACCCCACCTGCCAGCAGAAGCAATGAATCTAGTTTTCATCACAAAACTCCAGTTTCAATACTTTGTGCACATTTGATGTTCAGTCATTTTCTTGTTGAATTTTTATGCCTGTATATTAAAAACCAAGAGTTTAGTCCTAATAACTAATGTCTATGAAATGAAAGTTGTGTTCAATAACACCACTTCTTGAAAGGCAGTATTCCACGTAATGAATGTTTCTCCTGGTTGAAAACTTGTATTTCAGAAATTTAACAAGATGATTGGTCTCTTGGTCTAACATTTATATTTTATGGATGGCATAAATGCTTATTTGCATGACTCAAGCAGATAGATGTAAGAAGTAGTTATTTTGTCACTGATTATGAAATCATTAAAGAGGATGATTATTCCTGATTACCTCTTTGCATTTTGGATCAAAAGCACAAATTTCATAAAGATTAAGTGTTCTAAGAACCATTCAGAAGTGTCTCTTTATGTAGTGATATAATTTTTAGCAGGCATTCAAAGCCATTTACTAGATGATGTGCCCTTAAGTATAATTAATCATAATATGATCCTTATTTTATTTTGGATTTCCATACTCTTTTCAGTTGTCCCTAATCCTTATTTTTCTCTCTTACTTTAAAAAAATGCTTTTTGGAGAATGATATTTATTCATTTATTCAACCGCTATAAATTTAATATCTATTCTGTACTAGGAACAGAGTTGGGCATTATCAAACTTGAAAGTTAACAAAATACATAAGTTCTCCTCCATTAGAATTAATTGATACATAAACATTTGCTTATTTAACTCACATTTACTGGTTGTCTACCATGTGCTAGCTGTTATTGTGGAAATTGTGGATACATCAGTAAAAATAACAAAGTCCATATCCCCATGTAGGTTACATTCTAATGGAAGAATTCGAAAGTAAGTGGAGAAGTCTAACTGTGAAGGTTGGTCAGAAAAGACCTTTCCTAAGAAAGTCATATTTGAGCTGAAAAGGAATGAATGGAATCAAAGAAAAAGACTAATTGAGTCCAAACCATTATTAAGGATAGGAATGAACTCCTACTATCTCATGGACATTGGTTTGTGCTTTTTTAGGTGAGAAGACTTAGGAATTTATTACTGCTTCCATTCTTTTTCAATTAATAATGAAGTGAGCACATCCCTTGTGAAGTTTTGTGGGAGGAGGTAGACCGAAAAGAGGGAACAATTTGAGAAGAGAAAATTTGAGGACAGATATTGTGAAGTAATGACTTCAGTGAAAAGGGAATATACAACCAGGGCAGTGAAGTAAGATTGCTAGGCAGTGTTGAGGGTGTCCATGTAGTCAACAGGGTTGTGTGAGTTGTTTTCATCTACAGGCCAGGTGTGAAGAAGACATAGGGTTTAACCTGAAGTGTTTTCTATAATGTTCTTATTAGTGAACTATAGTTATACATAATAATGGGGTTCATTTTGACATAATCATACATACATGGAATTTAATTGACCCATTTCACTCTCTCTTCATTCTTTCCTCCCTCCCTCCTTTTCCCTTCCTCTACTATTCTGGTCTACCTTCTATTTATTTATTTATTATTTTTGTAATTGATGCTTTATAGGTGAAATATAGAAAGGTGAAATTCTTTGCGATACACACACACACACACACACACACACACACACACCCCATAACAACATAATTTGATCAATTTCCATTACTCTTTGCTCCCCCTCTAAATCCTTCTATTGATCTTCCTCTATTTTCATGTGATCCTCCCATTTTATTATTACTAATTTTTGCTGTATTTTGCTCTAGGTTACACAAATGAGAAATAAGTCTGAGTCAGACTTATTTCACTTAGCATGAAGTTATTTAGTTCTACCATATTCTGTTCATTTTTTAATGGTTGAGTAAACCTCCATTGTGTTCGTACACCACATTTTCTTTATCAGTTCATCTGTTGATAGGCATCTGGACCATTTTTATAACTTGGCTATTGTGAATCACATAGCTATAAACATTGATGTGCCTGTGTTACTATAATAGGCTGATTTTAGTTATTTAAATCAAAGGAAATTAGTCTTTTTCTTTGATTTAGTAAGTATCATGGAGTTGGATACTGGGATGATGGTTCTAATCCTAATCTTTTAAGGAAAATCTATACTGCTTTAAAATAGTTGTACTAAATTGCAGTCTCACCAACAATGTATGAATGTATCTTTTTCTCCACATTCTCAGAAGTGTTTATTATTATTTGTAGTGATGATTGCCATTCAAACTGGAGTAAGCTATTAATGTAGTTTTGATTTGCATGTCTCTGATTGCTATAGATGTTGAACATATCTTTTAAAATATATCTGTTGGCCTTTTGTATTTCTTCCTTTGATAAATGTCTGTTTAGTTCTTTTGCCTATTTATTGATAAGTTTTTTGGGGTTTTTTTGGTGTTAAGTTTTTTGAGTTCTGTCCATATTCTGGATGAGTCCTCTGTCAGAAGAGTAGCTGGCAAAGAGTATCTTTCATTATGAAGGCTCTCTATTCCTTTGCTGTGCCATCCCATTTATTGATTCTTGTTTTTTTTATTTCTTGAGATTTAGTTCTCTTAAGGATATCAGTGCCCATGCCCATATGTTGGAGTGTTGAGCTTGTATTTTCTTCTAGCAGGTGCAAAGTTCTTGTCTAATTCCTAGGTTTTTGACCCACTTTGAGTAGATTTTTGTGAAGGGTAAAATATAGGGATCTGGTTTTATTCTTCTACAAATGGGTATCCAGTTTTCCCAGTACCATTTGTTAAAAAAGCCATCTTTGCTCCAACATGTTGTTGGTACCTTTATTATCAGATGACATCTCTGTGTGGGTTTGTCTCTGTGTCTTCTATTCTATTCCATTGGTTTTCATGTTTATTTTGATGCCAATACCATGGTGTTTCTTTTACTCTAGCTCTGCAGTATAATTTTGAGATTTGATATTGTGATACCTCCAGCATTGATTTTTCCTCAGAATTGCTTTAGCTGTTCTGGGTCTTTTGTCCTTCCATGTGAATTTTAAGACTGTTTTTTCTAATTCTGTGAAGAATGTCATTGGTATTTTGATGGGGGTTGCATTTAATCTGCATAATGCCTTTGGTAGTATGGCTAGTTTGACAATATTAATTCTGCTTACCCAAGAACATGGGAGGTTTTCCCATTACCTAAGTTCATCTTCTATTTTTTTTGTCAATGTTGTATAATTTTTATTGTAGAGATATTTCACCTCCTTGGTTAGATTAATTCCCAAGATTTTTCTTTGCGGGGGGGGTGTTATGGTGTTAATGTGAATGAGATGGTTTTCCTGATTTCTTTCTCTGATGAATCACTCTTAATGTATAGGAAAACTTTTAATTTATGAATGTTGATTTTGTATCCTGCTACTTTTCTGAATTAATTTATTAACTCTAGAAGTCTTCTGGTAGAGTTTTTTTTTGGGGGGGGTCTTTTAGATACAGTATCATGTCATCAGCAAGCAGAGATAGTTTGACTTCTTCTTTTCCTGTTTGTATCCCTTTAAATTTTATTCTCTTCTCTAATTGCTGTGACTATAGAGTTTGAAGAACTACACTGAATACAAATGGTGAGAGTGGACATCCTTGTGGACATCCTTGTCTTGTTCCTGAAAAATATTTTCCATTTTTCTCCATTCAAGATTTTGTTGGCCCTGGATTGTCATGTATAGCCTTTATAACGTTGCATCGAGTTCTTTTTACCCTTAGTTTCTCCAGTATTTTTAACATGAATAGGGGCTAGATATTGTCGAAGGCTTTTTCTGCATCTCTTGAGATGATCATGTGATTCTTGTCCTTAATTCTATTTAAGTGGTGAATTACATTGACAGATTTTCATATGTTGATCCAGCCTTGCAAGTGGGATGACACCCACTTGATCACACTGTACTTTCTTCTTAATGTGTTTTTGAATGGCATTTTTGCATCTGTGTTCATCTGAGATGTTGGTCTTAATTGTATTTTTCCTTAATGTGTCTTTGGTTTTGATATCAGGGTGATATTAGTTTTCATGGGATGAATTGAGGAGTGTTCCCTCCCTTTTTGTTTCACGGAGTTATTTGAGAACATCGGTGTTATCTCTTCTTTAAAGTCTGGTAGAATTCAGTTGAGAATCTATCTGGTCTTGGGTTATTCTTTGTTGAAAGCCTTCTAATTGCTGTTTCAATTTCATTACTTAATGGTTTATTTAGTTTTGTGGTCCAATTGGGGTATGTTTCTAGAAATGCTTCAGTGTCTTGTAGATTTTGCAGTTTATTGGAGTATACTTTTTAAAAATTGTTTGTAATGATCCTCTGGATTTCAGAATTGTCTGTGGTGATATCTCCTTTTTCATCTCTTAACTGTTGATTTGGGTCTTCTCTTTCTTTTTGGTTAGTTTGGCTAAAGTTTATCAATCTTGTTTATCTTTTCAAAGAATAAACTCTTTACTTTCTGGTTCCTTTGTATTGGTTTTTTTTTTAATTCTCAGTTTCATTAATTTCTTCTGGGATCTTAATTTTTTTCCTGTCTTCTTCTGATTTTGGAATTAGTTTTTCCTTTCTAAGCCTTAAGGTATTAAGATTAGATTAGATTATTATCGTGTTTTTTTCAATATGAGCACTAAATACTATATATTTTCTTATTTGAGCTGCTTTCATACTGTCTCACAGATTTTGATATATCTCTGTTTTCATTTGTTTCTAAGAATTTTTAAATTCCCCCTTATTTCTTCTATGATGTATGTCTCATTCAAAATGTGTTATTTAATCTCCAGGTGTTGAAGTGGTTTCTGTTTCTGTTTTTTATTTTGTTGTTGGTTTCTAATTTCATTCTATTATAATCTGATATCATAAAAGGAAATACATTCCACTTTTTTTTTATCTGCTAGACTAGCTTTGTGTCCTAAAATATGCTCTATTTTAGAAATGGTTTCATGTGCTGCTGAGAAGAAAGTGAATCTGTTAGATCCGTTAGATTAATAGTATCTTTTTTTCCTGAAAACTCTTAGTTATGTTTGGATGTCCTATCGATTGGTGAGAGAAGTGTGTTGAAACCACCCAGAATTATTGCATTTAGGTGTTTTTGAATTTTTATATTGAGTAGAGTTTGTATTATGTACAGAGCTGCACCAATTTGAAGCATAAATATTTGTAATCATTGTATCTTGTTTTTGGATGATTCCCTTAACCAGTATGAAGTAACTTTTTTAAAAAAAATCTCTTCCAGTTTATTTTAACTTAAAGTATACTCTCTCAGATATAAAACTAACTACCAATACTTAATTTCATTCTTCATTTGCATGGTATATCTTTTTTCATTCTTTCATCTTCAGCCCAAGGATGTCTTTACCTATAAGGCGAGTCTCTTGTAAACAATATGATTGGGTCTTGGTTTTTAATCCATTTTGCCAATCTATGTCATTTGATTGCTGGCTGTTTATATAGGTGTGGGGGTGTAGGGTGCAGGGCTTAGGGTTGTTGCTATCTGCTGTGGGATGCTGAGTACCTTCTAGATCTTTTGCATTCATTGTTATTAAAGGGAGGTTTTTGTTTTCTGCCATTTTGATTTATTTTTAATGCTTAATTCAGAATTGATTCTCCTTTAATTAACTATTTTTCTAGTGAGACTCATCCATATGCTGGCTCTGATATTTATTTTTAATTTCCTCTATATGAAATATTTTGTTGAGTTTGTGTTATAATATTGGCCTAGTGGTTATGAATTCTTTTAGCTTCTGCTTATCATAGAAAGTTTTTAAATTTTACTTCAATTCTGAAGGATAGTTTTTCTGGATAATGCAATCTTGATTGGTGCCTGTTATCTTTCAGGGTTTGGTAAATATTACTTCAAGCTCTCCTGGCTTTTAGGGGATGGAGGGAGAAATCAATAGAAATTCTAATTGGCTTACATCTAAATGTGACTTGCTGGGTTTTTTTTTTTTTTGGTAGCTTTTTAAAAATATTTTCTTTTTAGTTTTTTTTTTTTTTGTTATATATTTTATTTGACACAAATCATGTGATGAAACAAATAACTGATCTAGACAACTTTTGGTGTTTTTTTATAAAATAAAGTAGAAAATAGTTCTACAGTATTTGTGTTACTGTCATTGAAGTAACTGCATCTATTCTAATTTCAATGACATATACATGTTTATACTTTGCTTTTCTTTTTTTTTTTATTGTTGGTCATTCAAAACATTACACAGTTCTTAATACATCATCTTTCACAGTTTGATTCAAGTGGGTTATGAACTCCCAACTTTACCCCGTATACAGATTGCTGTTTCACATCAGTTACCCTTCCATTGATTGACATATTGCCTTTCTAGTGTCTGATGTATTCTGCTGTCTGTCCTATTCTCTACTATCCCCCCTCCCCTCCCCTCCCCTCCCCTCCCCTTTTCTCATCCCTGTTTAATGTAAATCTTCTTCTCAAGCTCTTCGTCCTTACCCTGTCCTTGTATACTCCCCTTATATCAAAGGGGTCATTTGGTATTTGTTTTTTAACGATTGACTAGCTTCACTTAGCATAATCTGCTCTAATGCCATCCATTTCCCTCCAAATTCTATGATTTTGTCGTTCCTTAATGCAGAGTAATACTCCATTGTGTATAAATGCCACATTTTTTTTATCCATTCATCTATTGAAGGGCATCTAGGCTGATTCCATAATCTTGCTATAGTGAATTGTGCTGCTATGAACATCGTTGTAGCAGTGTCTCTGTAACATGCTCTTATTAGGTCTTTAGAGAATAGACCGAGAAGGGGAATAGCTGGGTCAAATGGTGGTTCCATTCCCAGCTTTCCAAGAAATCTCCATACTGCTTTCCAAATTGGCTGCACCAATTTGCAGTCCCACCAGCAATGAACAAGAGTGCCCTTTTCCCCGCATCCTCTCCAGCACTTATTGTTGTTTGGCTTCCTAATGGCTGCCAATCTTACTGGAGTGAGGTGGTATCTTAGGGTAGTTTTGATTTGCATTTCTCTAACTGCTAGCGATGGTGAGCATTTTTTCATGTACTTATTGATTGATTGTATGTCCTCCTCTGAGAACTGTCTGTTCAGGTCCTTGGCCCATTTATTGATTGGGTTATTTGTTATCTTATTGTCTAATTTTTTGAGTTCTTTGTATATTCTGGTTATTAGGGCTCTATCTGAAGTATGTGGATTAAAGATTTGTTCCCAGGATGTAGGCTCCCTGTTTATCTCTCTTATTGTTTCTTTTGCTGAGAAAAAACTTTTTAGTTTGAGTAAGTCCCATTTGTTGATTCTAGTTGTTAACTCTTGCGCTATGGGTGTCCTATTGAGGAATTTGGGGCCCGATCCCACAGTATGTAGATCATAACCAACTTTTTCTTCTATCAGATGCCATGTCTCTGATTTAATATCAAGCTCCTTAATCCATTTTGAGTTAACTTTTGTGCATGGCGAGAGATAGGGGTTCAGATTCATTTTGATGCAAATGGATTTCCAGTTTTCCCAGCACCATTTGTTGAAGATGCTATCCTTCCTCCATTGCATGCTTTTAGCCCCTTTATCAAATATAAGATAGTTGTAGTTTTGTGGATTGGTTTCTGTGTCCTCTATTCTGTACCATTGGTCCACCCGCCTGTTTTGGTACCAGTACCATGCTGTTTTTGTTACTATTGCTCTGTAGTATAGTTTGAAGTCTGGTATCGCTATACCGCCTGATTCACTCTTCCTGCTTAGCATTGTTTTTGCTATTCTGGGTCTTTTATTATTCCATATGAATTTCATGATTCTTTTATCTATTTCTACAAGAAATTCCATTGGGATTTTGATTGGCATTGCATTGAACTTATAGAGAACTTTTGGTAATATCGCCATTTTGATGATGTTAGTTCTACCTATCCATGAGCAGGGTATATTTTTCCATCTTCTAAGGTCTTCTTCTATATCTTTCTTTAGGGTTCTATAATTTTCATTATATAAATCTTTCACCTCTTTTGTTAGGTTGATTCCCAAGTATTTTATTTTTTGGGGGGATATTGTGAATGGAGTAGTTGTCCTCATTTCCGTTTCAGAGGATTTGTCACTGATATACAGGAATGCCTTTGATTTATGCATGTTGATCTTATATCCTGCCACTTTGCTGAATTCATTTATTAGCTCTAATAGCTTCTTTGTAGACCCTTTTGGGTCTGCTAGGTATAGGATCATATCATCTGCAAATAGTGATAATTTAAGTTCTTCTTTTCCTATTTTTATGCCTTTAATTTCTTTTGTCTGTCTAATTGCTCTGGCCAGTGTTTCGAGGACTATGTTGAACAGAAGTGGTGAGAGAGGGCATCCCTGTCTTGTACCAGATCTTAGAGGGAATGCCTTCAATTTTTCTCCATTCAGAATGATGCTGGCCTGTGGCTTATCGTAGATTGCTTTTACAATGTTGAGGTATGTTCCAGTTATCCCTAATTTTTCTAGAGTTTTGAACATAAAGGGATGCTGTACTTTGTCGAATGCTTTTTCTGCATCTATCGAGATGATCATATGGTTCTTATTTTTAAGTCTATTGATGTGGTGAATAACATTTATTGATTTCCGTATATTGAACCAGCCTTGCATCCCAGGGATGAATCCTACTTGATCATGATGTATAATTTTTTTGATATGTATTTGAATCCGATTCGCCAGAATTTTATTGAGGATTTTTGCATTAAGGTTCATTAGAGATATTGGTCTGTAGTTTTCTTTCTTTGAAGTGTCTTTGTCTGGTTTCGGAATCAGGGTGATGTTGGCCTCGTAGAATGAATTTGGAAGTTCTCCCTCTTTTTCTATTTCCTGAAATAGCTTGAAAAGTATTGGTGTTAGTTCCTCTTTAAAGGTTTTGTAAAACTCTGCTGTATACCCATTGGGTCCTGGGCTTTTCTTAGTTGGTAATCTTTTGATGGTTTCTTCTATTTCCTCTATTGTTATTGGTCTGTTTAGGTTGTCTATATCCTCCTGACTCAATCTGGGTAGGTCATAAGACTTAAGGAATTTATCTATGCCTTCACTATCTTCTATTTTATTGGAGTATAAGGATTCAAAATAATTTCTGATTATCTTCTGTATTTCTGAAGTGTCTGTTGTGATATTACCTTTTTCATCCCGTATGTTAGTAATTTGAGTTCTCTCTCTTCTTCTCTTCGTTAGCATGGCTAAGGGTGTGTCAATTTTATTTATTTTTTCAAAGAACCAACTTTTAGTCCTGTCAATTTTTTCAATTGTTTCTTTTGTTTCAATTTCATTTATTTCAGCTCTGATTTTAATTATTTCTTGCCTTCTACTTCTTTTGCTGTTGTTTTGCTCTTCTTTTTCTAGGATTTTGAGATGAAGTATGAGATCATTTATTTGTTGGTTTTTTCTTTTTTTGAGGAATGAACTCCAAGCAATGAATTTTCCTCTTAGAACTGCTTTCAATGTGTCCCATAGATTCCGATATGTTGTGTCTGTGTTTTCATTTAACTCTAGGAATTTTTTAATTTCCTCCTTGATGTCTTCTAAAACCCATTGATCATTCAGCAACCTATTGTTCATTCTCCAAGTGATGCTTGATTTTTCCTTCATTCTTTTATCGTTGATTTTCAGTTTTATTCCATTATGATCAGATAAGATGCATGGTATTATCTCTACCCCTTTATATTGTCTAAGAGTTGCCCTGTGACATAATATATGGTCTATTTTTGAGAAGGTTCCATGTGCTGCTGAGAAAAAAGTGTAACTACTTGATTTGGGGTGGTATAGTCTATATATGTCAATTAAGTCTAGGTTGTTAATTGTGTTATTGAGTTCTATAGTTTCTTTATTTAACTTTTGTTTGTAAGATCTGTCCAGTGGTGAGAGAGGTGTGTTGAAGTCTCCCATGATTATTGTATGGTGGTCTATTAGACTCTTGAACTTGAGGAGAGTTTGCTTGATAAACACAGCCGCACCATTATTTGGGGCATATATATTTATGATTGTTATGTCTTGTTGGTGTATGGTTCCCTTGAGCAGTATGAAGTGTCCTTCTTTATCCCTTTTGATTAACTTTGGTTTGAAATCTATTTTATTAGATATGAGTATGGACACTCCTGCTTGTTTCCGCATTCCATATGAGTGGTATGATTTTTCCCAACCTTTCACCTTCAGTCTATGAATATCTTTTTCTATCAGATGCGTCTCCTGTAGGCAGCATATTGTTGGGTCTTCTTTTGTGATCCATTCTACTAGCCTGTGTCTCTTAATTGGTGAATTTAAGCCATTAACATTTAGGGTTATTATTGAGATATGATTTGTTCTTCTAGCCATATTTGTTTATTGATGTTTCTAAACCTGATTTGTTATCCTCTTTGACTATTTTTCCCCCTTTACTGTCCTATCTCCCATTGTTGGTTTTCAGTGTTATTTTCCATTTCCTCTTCCTGTAATGTTTTGCCAAGGATTTTTTGAAGAGATGGTTTTCTAGCTGCGAATTCTTTTAACTTTTGTTTATCATGGAAGGTTTTAATTTCATCTTCTATCCTGAAGCTTAATTTCGCCGGATACACGATTCTTGGTTGGAACCCATTTTCTTTCAGTGTTTGAAATATGTTATTCCAGGATCTTCTAGCTTTCAGGGTCTGTGTTGAGAGATCAGCTGTTATCCTGATTGGTTTGCCCCTAAATGTAATCTGCTTTCTTTCTCTTGCAGCTTTTAAAATTCTCTCCTTATTCTGTATGTTGGACATCTTCATTATAATGTGTCTAGGTGTGGATCTCTTATGATTTTGCACATTCGGCGTCCTGTAGGCTTCTAGGATTTGTGATTCTGTCTCATTCTTCAAGTCTGGGAAGTTTTCTTGTATAATCTCACTGAATAGTCTGTTTATTTCTTTAGTTTGGAGCTCTGTGCCTTCCTGTATCCCAATGACTCTTAAATTTGGTCTTTTGATATTGTCCCATAATTCTTGGATGTTCTGCTCATGGTTTCTTAGCAGACTTGCTGAGCTGTCTATGTTCTTTTCCAGTTGAAATACTTTGTCTTCATTGTCTGATGTTCTCTCTTCTAAGTGATCTAATCTGCTGTTAGTATTCTCAATTGAGTTTTTAAGTTGGTTTAATGATTCCTGCATTTCCAGGATTTCAATTTGTTTGTTTTTTATTACCTCTATCTCCCTGTGAAATTGATCTTTTACTTCCTGGATTTGTTTGTCAATGTGATCTTTCATTGTCTGATTTTGCTGTCTCATGTCTTCCTTGAGACTCCAGATCATCTGAAGCATATATATCCTGTACTCTTTATCTGACATTCCGTCTGTTGCAGTTATTACCTCTTCTAAAGTTGAGTTGACCTGCATTGCTTGTGGACCTTTCTTTCCTTGTCTTTTCATACTGCTCGCGTTTCTTCCTGCTTGGTGCAACTGTTGTGTTTTTGAAATTTACCTCCTATTTATTTATATTGCTCTTGTATAGTTGGGAAGTCTCCCTTGCAGGGCGGGTAGTGGCTGTGCTCCTCCCCTAATTAGGGTGGTCTGTCTACCACGCTAATTGGTCGCAGGTCTGCCCCCACTGCAGGCACTGGTGGCTGTTCTGCTCTGACCCCACTCCAATTGTGGTAACGTAACTACCACACCCTGGGGTCGTTGGTCCTGATCTGGATGTGGGTGGCGGCTCTGCTGTGCCCCCACTCCAATTGGTGTGACGTGTCTACCACGCTGGCAGACCTCTAGGCCAGTGGGTCGCAGTTCTGCACAGCCCCCACTCCCAATGGGGGTACCTGACTACCTCTCCAACGGGTCTCTGAGCCCCCTCCGGACCCGGGCGGCGACCCTGCTCCACCCCCACTCCAACCAGTGTGACGCGACTGCCTCAGTCCACCACGTTGGCAAGCTACCTGGCCTGTCTTGCCAGTGGGTCGCTGGTCCTATTCTAAGCGTGGGCGGCTTCTCTCTTCAGCACCAGCTGCATTTGGGGTTTCATGGTACCACGCCGGCGGGTCACTTGGCCTGCTCTGGGCGCAGGTGGAAGCTCCACTCTGCCCCCACAGCACCCAGCAGGACCCTGGCCGAGAAGCAGTCACCGCCGGTTCCCTAGCCTTGGGCCAAAGCAGCTTAGGTAACAAGAACCCCGCCTTTCCGATCCGGATACACTCTCTCCGCTGGGAGCTGGCCCCAGCGAGCGACCCCTGGGGTTCCCCAGCCCCAGGCCAAAACTGTCTCGGGAGTCAGAACCCAGTCGCCCCAAGCTCAGCGCACGCTCCACTCGGAGCTCGCCTTCACAGGCAGTCTCCGCAGATTCCTCAGACCTGGGCCCGGTTAGCCCCGGGAACCCAAGTCCCGGGAACCCAAGTCCCGCTGCTCAGTGCCCGGCGCACGCCTTGCCAGGCACGAGCCTTCAAGAGTATTCTCCACAGGATCCCTAGTCCCGATCCTGAGCAAGAAATCTGTCTGCTAGACGAAGGCAAATACCAGCCTGAATTCACCTGTTCCGTAGCTGAATGAGCTGAGATCAGCAGAACAATGGGATGATTACATCATCTCTCCAAGATGGAGGCCGCCGTCCTCCGTGGTCAGACCGGTGACTGGAACCGCCGCTTCTCTCCTCTGTCTCAAGCCGGAACTCCGCACCAAGCGCTGCCGATGTATCACTGGCAGGGGCCCCCCCGAATCCGTATCGCTGTTCTCCCTCTCCTCGCTGTTCTCCCGCTCCGGCTCCCTGCCGATCCCCAGAGCGCGCCGCAGACAACCCGCCGCGGAGCAATCAGGCTATGCGACCCTCCGTGCGGAGAAATGGAGCTCCCACTGCCGAACCTCGCACGATGGAAACCTGTCTATTAGATTCTGTAGCGCCTCAATTTCACTGGAAATTCCCAACAAGATATCCTTCAGCCGTTTCATATCTTCTTTCACTGGCTCAGTGATGCGGCGCACTGGGGTGATGCACTCCCTTCGCCGCCATCTTTCATCTCCCTTTTTAGTTTTTTTTTTTTTAAGGTGGACACAATATCTTTATTTTATTTTTACATGGTGCTGAGAATTGAACCCAGTGCTTCACTCATGCCAGGTGAGTGCGCTACCACTTGAGCCATATCCCCAGCCCTTTTTTTGTAGCTTTTAAAATTCTATCTTTATTCTGTATATTGTGCATTTAAAAAAAATTATATTTCTTGGGTTTTTTAAAAATCTTGCCTATTTGAGTTTCTAAATGTCTTTTGTATTTGAATTTCCATCTCATTCCTAATGTTTGGAAATTTTTCTGATATTATTTCATTGAAAAGCTTGTTCATTCCTTTAATTTGTATTTTGGTACTTTCCTCTACTTCAGTGATTCTTAGATTTGGTTTCTTAATATTATCTCACATTTCTTGAATAATCTGGTCATTGACCCTTACCATCTTTTCTTTATTTTTGACTTCATTTTCAAGATTATGCACTTTGTCTCTGAGGCCTAAGAATCTGTGTCATCTTTGTCATCTAATCTATTGGTGATGCTTTCAACCGAATTTTTAATTTGATTTATTGAGTCTTTTATTTTCAGGATTTCTGTTTTAATTTTTTTTTAGAATTTCTTCATATTGGAACTATATTTCACTTACTGTATTTTTCTCTTAACTCATTCGTTACATCTTCTTTTTCTTATTGAATATTTTAACTTGAACTTCCTAAATTCTTACTCTGACATTTACTTCATTGCCATGTCAATGGGATAAGTTGTTGGAATGTTGTGGGCTTTGGGGAGCTTATTTCTGGGATGCTTATTTTTCTACTTTTATGCAAAGGAGTATTCAGTGAACTTCTTTCTAATAAGTGCTCCAGGCTGGTTTAATACTCAGGTATTGATACTCCCATTCAACATATATCTTCTGCTGTTCGCAGTATCAGTATCACTGAGAGAAGCTACTAAGCTCTATTAGCAACAATTGCTTTAGAGAAAAGCAATGTACTCATAAATCTTAGGGGGGAAAAACAGTGAAAATGTTCTTCCCAGTTCCTCTAATCAGGATATAAAATTATAGTAATGTTCTTGAAGTGGCTGAGAAATTTGTTATTAAAGGTAGCAAAATTACTATTACATTATTACAAAATTACTATTACTATAGAGGGATTAAAAAGAGGAGAACAGTGGCTAAAGAGGAAAAAAAAAGGAGGAGGAAAGACAGAAGAAAATACAAGCTGGAGTGGGGTTCCAGGAAGTAACAGGTAATGTAAGATGGAAAAGAGAGACCATGAAGAGCAAGTGTAAAGCTGAGCTAAAAAAAACAAAGAACGATACCAGTTAATGCTTTAAGACATCAGAAGCAATACAATCAAATGGATTGAGTGCTGCAGTATTGAATAATAGGGACCCATCTGTCAATTCAATATGAAAAGTAATATCTTTAAGATCAAAATTGACATTAGTGATATTTATGATAATGCAAGCTGAACTGAGAGATTTCTTACTGAGTCTTCCTGGTTTGGATTCATCAGTATTTTGGACCTTTAGAAGATGCCCATTTTCCTCTGAGTTCCTTTAGGTGTGGAGATATCAATCACAACTCATCTTTAATACATTTCTAGGAGGCTCCTCTGATCTTTGGTACTTATAAGCTTTCTTTCACACCAGAGGAGATGATCCCTAGTTGTCTGTGAATTAGCAGACAGGTTATTCCCTGTCACAGGATGCAGTCTTGTGTTCCCTCCTGTAGAAAACACGGTTGGTTTGTTTGTTTGCCTGAATTAATCACTTTATTTCCCACAAATTGAAATCTTTGTGTTTCTAGCACTTTCAAATCTGATGTGGGTTCCCCAGTGTATATTTCAGAGCATGTGGGGTGTGATGGTCTGAGGCAGAGGTATTATAGTCTCTTGGATGTGGTTCTGGGTAGCCCTGTGAGAGAGTATAAGGTTGGTGATCCCTTCAGAGTGCACACTTTGCAGGTCAATGGGTGTGTGTGTGGGAACACTGGCTGGTGTCTGTGGAATGCTCCTCTCTAAGCAATTTGTGGGGTTGATTGCCGTTGTGGATGCACAAAGTTGTCCATTGACTGCTTGGGGTTGTCCTCAGAGAATGCCTTCTATGGGTCCATGTGTCTGAGTGAAAATTGACACTCTGGGACTCGCAGCTCTGTACCCTCCTACAGGATACTGGGGCACAGGAGCTACTTACCGGGCTGCTGTGGTTTTCTTACCAGCGGGTACTTGTTTGTCAGCCCAGAGGCCTAAGTCTGTATGCTTAGGGGTGCTGCATCTGCTGGCTGTTTATATTAGGTGTGGGGGTGTAGGGTGCAGGGCTTAGGGTTGTCACTATCCGCTGTGGGATGCTGAATACCTTCTGCCTTCCCCAGGATCTTTTATATATAGCAGCATAGAGCTTAATGGCTACCTGCAACTATGGGGCCGGTGACTGTAGGCTCTCTATGGGTGGCCTGTGGCACAGATGCCTCCACCCAGGCTGATGTCAATCACCTGGGTACTGTTTCATGACTGGAGTCGAGGTCAGTTGGCCCACCTTTATTTGAGCTCCTATGACTGATGGCTGGTAATTGTGAATCAATAGGTGCCAGCTCTCCTCTGCTGGAACTTCTTTGTAGCCCTTGGTGGCTGTCTGCAGCTGTGGGACCTGTAGGTTCAGGCTCTCTGTAGGTGGTCTGAGGCACAGAAGCCTCTTTCCTCTTTGCTGCAGATCACCAGGGTTTTACTTGTCCCAGTGACATAGGTAGGGTCTTCATCTTTGATGCTGGGGAGGTTGTTGGGAGCACTGGACTGGGGTTAGTACTCCCAGGAGTGATTAGATCTTGGGAAAGTTTCTCCCCATTTCCCTTGTCCACGGTGATGGGGAGAGGTTTCCACAGTCTTCAGCTACTCGTGATCCCTCAACAGGCTCCTTCTAGACAGTTTATTAAGACAACCCATTTCAGAGGTATTCCCTCTGGTTTTATCTGTTACTATGTAGAAGTGGGGAGAAGCTGTATTGATCTAATTTCTTCTAGGGATTCTGGCTAACTGTGGCCTCTACAAAATGGCTGCCCTGTCCTGCCCGGCACACCTTCCAGCCTACAATTTGGGCTGAACTCGTGATCTTCACTCTTTGTTGCTTCTTTCCTGTTTTAACTTGGTCCACTTTTCTTCTACTGTTAAGGAAGTAAGCTCAGGGGCTTTTCCTCTCCCTCTTTCTTTCTTGGTTACCTTTCTCCCTGACCGTATCCTGGTCAGCATTCAGAGTGAGGGGCGTTTTGTCTTATTCTCTGCTTTGGTAACCAAATTCCAGATCCCTCCCCAAGTCTCAGGCAGCCCAGTGTTTAGTGTTCTTTGTCACCCACCTCTGTGGGCAGCTGTTGGTTCTCTGCTTTTTTTCCTCTGGGCTGTAGAGGAGTAGAGAGTTATGGCCTAGATCTGTTCTACCATCTTTGTGCCAGAGTTGTGTTTTTTTGTTTTGTGTTTTTTTTTTTCCCTATGAGATGGTGGTAGAGAAAGAAAGGCGTGTTGAGGGCATTTCTACTAATAGAAGCCATAGGCTCTATTCTGGGAAAGGAGAAAATGAGGAGGGAGTAAAGACTGAAGAGGGTTGGTGACCCTAAAGAAAGTGGTGAATGGATGGACTGGTGATGTGGATGAAGTCATCACACAAGTGAAGAGCATGGCTTGATATTATAGATTATTAGTACATATCTAGGAATAGATATATTTCAGTATATGCAAATTAATACAAAGACAACCGTGGTCAAATTTCTAACATTGAAAGAGTATGTGTGTTTTTGTGTAGGTAAATGAGAAAATGTGAGGGCTACCAAAAATGATAAGAGAACTTTCCTTTTTTTTTTTTAAAGCCTCCCCACTTTCCTGTAATTTTATAGAAATAGTTGAATGTAATATAGAAAGAATGTGGAGGTAAAGAACTTTACTTGGAAGTCAGGAAACCTGGGATCTTATCTTAGGTTATCTGTAAAATCTGTTTTACGAAATCACTTAAACTTATTGATTATTTCCTTAATTCATTTGACTAAGTATTCTAGCACTTACCAGGTGCTAGGCATACAGTGATGGTATCAGATATCCTTTTTTGCAAATAATATCTTCTATCATAAATAATACATGATGTCATTTATATATTTGTACATTTTAAATATAGTGTATTATATTTATGATGTACAAATACAGTAATGATATCAGATGTTGATATTATTGACAATGATGTTGATAAATGACCTCACTGACCATGTTATTTTAATCAATTAGTTAATTAATCAAAAATCATTTTAGCCGTCTGCCAGGTGCTAGACGCATGTAATTATGTCAGAAAGCAGTACATCGTGCTACTAGATTGCAGAGGTAGGGCATGAAACTCAAACAGATGGAGAGTGTTCACATTTGGAGGAAATGATATCTAAGCTGAAACCTTAAAGATAACTAAGTGTTAGCAAAGAAGCCACAGGCAGAGGTGGGAGGGGATGGCATATATTAAGACCCTAAAGCAAGAAGGAGAGGACCTGATGGATCCAGAGCAGCTGGATCATAATGTATGAGAGATGAGGCATCAGGAGATGAGGCTAGAAAATTAAGCAGTGGTTATATTGTAAGGGATCTGTTAGGCTGTGTTAATAAACTTTCATCCTAAAAGCAGTGAGAGGAACCATTATTAGGTTTCACATAGAAAAGTGACATATAAAAATGTTATCATTTATAATGTATAGGATTTTCCCAATGGATTAGACAAAGGGGAACAAAGGGAAGGGAAGGAAGAGGGGAATAGGAATTAATTAGCCATAACTTTCCTAGCCTTGTATTGGAATACACGACCAGGGTAACTCTGCATCATGTACAACCACCAGAACGGGATCCTAAATAGAATAAGTTATACTCTATGTATGTACAATTTGCCAAAATACATTCTGCTGTCATGTATAACTATAAAGAACAAATTAAAAAAATAATAATAAAAGGATTTGCATAAATGAGGAAATTGAACTTTATCATCTGTAAAATTATATATAAAGTTCATTGATTCATTATAATATCTGAATATAAAGAAGTAAATCAAAATACTATAAATATGTTTCTTTAATCTGAAAAGAATTAATAGCAGTTAATATAAAGCCATATTAAATATAGAAATAAAAGTCTGCTTGCAAAGCGTTATTAAGCTCATATTAAGAAATTAAACTTTTCTTTGTGAAGAACATTTGGTTACTCTTGTATATTTTTTATCCTATCAGTGAAATTATTAATTTCCCAAGAGCTTATGTGCCGCTTAATATCTCCAGTCACAAGCAGGTAAAACTGTACTTTTTCTCTCCAGTGATTTAAGCCCAAGAGATGTTTCCATTAATTGGAAAAACAATCATCTTTGATAACTTTCCTGATCCTTCTGATACATGGGAAATCACTGAAACTATTGGCAAAGGAACATATGGGAAAGTTTTTAAAGTGTTGAATAAGAAAAATGGCCAAAAAGCAGCAGTCAAAATTCTGGATCCAATTCACGTAAGTAAATTTTGGCTTTTCCCCCTAATTAGCTTTAATCTTATCTGTTTTAAACATTTAAAAAGTTTGCCAGTAGTTATTCATCACAATGTCATTCTAAACCAGATTACATTTTTTAAAAAATATGAAAAAGCCTACTTGTTTGATTTTCCTGATTTATGTACTTTACATATAAAATAAGGCACAATAAGTACTTGATAAAGAACAATTGCATAAACAAGTAAATGTCATGCTCAACAGCTCAGCAGTTGGTTTAGTATCATTTTAGATTTCAAAATCTTGTAAAAAATTGTGTCTAAAAAAAGTAACCCTAAAATATTATTTTAACCAGAGCTTTCTTTCTTCCTGCATTCAATTAGGCTTCAGACAGAATTTCTTGTAAGCCAAACCAAAGACAATTTTTTTTTTTAAAAAATTACATTTCTTAGAGAAGGGAAATTAATTTTCAGATTTGCTTAAATGTTTCCAGAGTAGAAATGGTGTTGGTCTATAATCAGAGTGAGGTTTCTAATTGTGAGGAATTGAATTTCCTGTTTAGTTCTCCTAGTTAGTGCTATAAAATCCTCGAGGAGGAGTCTCCCTCCATTGTTTTCGGGGCAAAACAGTTTTTTTTTTTTTTTTTTTATTGATTGTTGAAAACATTACAGAGCTCATGATATATCATCTTTCATACATTTGACTCAATTGGGTTTTGAACTCCCATTTTTACCCCAAATACAAATTGCAGAATCACATCAGTGACACACTCACATTTTTACATAATGGCATATTAGTGACTGTTGTATTCTGCTACCATTCCTATATCCCCTACTATCCTCCCTCCCCTCCCCTCCCCTCCCTTCCCCTCCCTTCTTCCCTCTCTATCTCCTCTGCTGTTGTTCAATTCTCTCCCCTTTTTTTCCCTCCCCCTTGCCCCTCACAACCTAGCTGTCCCATGGCACAAGGGTGGGTCACAAGGAGCTCAATTATCACATACTCCCTGAACTCCTCTTGAGAGCAACTTCTTCAGTTAGGAGACATGAACACATTGTGGAAGCATGATAGAAATGATGAAAAAGTATGCGAGGAAAGTAGCAGAGTCCTAGGTCCTTATCACAGGGCATCCACTAACTACACTAGAACACTGCAAAAGGTCTCTGGTGCTTCATTTATTCTTCTTAAGTTTTTTTTTTGATAGTTTATTTCTGCTAAATTCATTATAACTTCACTCTAGCATATTATTTTAAGCAGAGGAAAGGAAAAAGAAGATCTATTTTAAATTAATAAATTAGACACACTAGATGAACAATGTGGGAAGCACTATGCCCAGGCTTAACTGAACTGTCTTCATGTTTCTTATGTAGGTCAGTTTTACTATTAAAGAGTAAAGAGAGGCACAAGTTCTACTGCATCAAAAGGACTCTGCCTCTTTATTTCCTCTGGCTTTTGCTGTTAGCATTGGAGTTCGATAGCAAGATGTCTGGCCCATAATGAATGTGTTTCTCTCTTTCCTTTTCTTTCTGATTAGGAAGAATAAGTGGCTTATAATACATGCAGCGTTTGTGGTCATACTTTACTCACCTCTACTTAGAAACCTTGTAAATCAACTTCTTTACTATTTTAATGATATGATAACTACTGCATAGTACTATATTTGTTCTTTTGCTGCTCTTATTCTTGTTGCAGTACCTATATGTTTTCCTAAGAATTACTTATTTACTCTTCATTCATCATGTCACAAGTCAAATAAAAAGATTTATAATTGAGATATCATCATCTTAAATACATTTAAATGCATTCATGAATTTTATAAAAGTTGGATTTCTTTAAAATAAGGGCACGTTACTATTATGTATATTTAATTATTAATTTTCTCTGCAAGGAAAGGATTGAATGAGCAGAACTGGACAGTGGTGTCCAGATTTAGTGTCCAGACCTGGATTTTACACAAACTGGCTGACTAATTTCTCTGAGCTTGACTTTCTTCCTTTACAATTAGAGCTCAGGTACCCATTTCTTTCTACTTCTATGATTCCATGATTCTGTGATAAAACAACACAGACATTAAATGTCACTCTAAGAGCAATATCAGTGAGGGTTTTTCTTATTTATTACTCTGAGGTACTTCACAAATATGCAATTTTCTAGAAACATAAGTGGCTATAGTGCATTTTTATTAAAGTAGCAAACTGAGCCAGGCATGCTGATGCACACCTGTAATCCTAACTGCTTGAGAGGTTAAGGCAGGAGGATTGAGAGTTCAAAGCCAGCTTCAGCAATTCAGCAAGGGCCTAAGCAACTCAATGAGACCCTGTCTCTAAACAAAATACAAGAAGGGCTGAAGATGTGGCTCAGTGGTTAAGTGCCCCTAGGTTTAATCCCTAGTACCCCTCCCCCCCCACACACACAAGCAAATTGTTCTACTTCTGGCAAATGTACCATTAATCAACTCAAAATTATGTTCCATCTTTTATAATTTAACTTTATTTCACTTTTTTGGAAACAGGAATTTATTGCTTGCTTGACTGGTCTTAAATAGCTTTTCAATATCTTATATTCCAAAGTAATAAAATAAACTCACTTTCTATTCCTGAAAGTTTTTATTTCAAAGCAATGTCTTTGTTACTTTGTTAACACAGTTACTGATGAAGTGAAACCACAATCACCTGGATTAGTCCTCCTACTACATTTAAAAGTAGCCTTTTATTGCTGGGGGGAAATAGTTCAGTTGGTAGAATGCTTGCCTTGCATGCATGAGGCCCTGAGTTCAGTCCTCAGCAACACACACACACACACACACACACACACACACACACACACACGACTCACTGTCTAAAGGTAGCCTTTTATTTGTTCCTGTTTCAATTCAATTCAATTAATATAATTTGAGATGCATTTGATTAGCATGAAAGTCACAATCTTTCCTCTTAATGTAAGAGAAATTTCAATAGATAGTACTAAGCACAATTCAGACTATTATGATTTTGCTTTAACAAAATTAAATTCTATATCTGATAGCTGAATGTGTTTCTTTGACATTATTCATATTTTTCTCACAGTTCTCTTCTTATGATTTTTTTGAAACTAGGATATTGATGAAGAGATTGAAGCAGAGTATAATATTTTAAAAGCGCTTTCTGACCATCCTAATGTGGTCAAATTCTATGGGATTTATTTTAAGAAGGATAAAATAAATGGAGATAAGCTATGGCTGGTTCTTGAGGTAAGTGTTTTAGCATTACTTCTGTGGGTGGAAATTTGACGTGCGGTCTTGGAATGATTTCATGTACACACAACATTGACACCATCAAATGCTTCAAATGCTTCTTTGTGTCTTCCTGTCTGATCATGTCCCTAGTTGAATGCTGTTGCCAGTTCTGGCCTTGTTATCTTCAGATACACGTCATGAAATTAAACATCTACAAAGACGACTAAAGATTAAAAGGAAATGAGTCCCCAATAAAATGCTGAGGAAATTGATCTTATTTTTTTCCTGCAGTTAAAAGGGATTTTGTCATAATATATATTGATTCATCTACATTTTGTTCAGTTAACGTGGCTGAATCTGTACCCAGGTGGTTGGGTGTAAGAGAAAGTTAATGTTAAGTGAGACTTCATTTGTCAAAAACAGCTACAATTTTCTTTTTCTGTCTTTATTGACTGCTAATGGCTTAAACTACAGTACCAGGTATTTACATTTATGGGGAAGTAAACTTACTAATAATGGTGTTAACACTGAATAAGCCTTCCAAAATATAACAGTATTTTCAATAGCCTTATTGCCATCTGAATCTTTATATTGTATTATTTTAAAAAATTAAAAAAAATTTAGATAACCATTTATGGTCTTTAAAATATGGCAATTTGTTTACGATTGCAAAATAATTTTATATTTCTGTAGTTTAAGGTAGTGAAATCACACATGAAACAAAGATAAATTTATTCATCTAAATTTATTTATCCAAGTCATAGAACACAAATTATGAACTTAAACCATTTAGCCTTACATTAGTGGTGAATTTTAAAGGTTTTATGTCTTGTTTGCATTTGTATATTTGAGATGTAATGCTGTGTAAATCCTTAGTGTAGTCTTGAATAAAATTTTGTGTATCTTCTCAAAGCATTTTCAATAATGCATTTTTAATTTTTGTACATGTAGGATAATGGACAGATTAGCATTTAAACAGAGACTCTGGCTAATATAGGCCTAATTGGCAAGGAAACAAGGTATGAATCTTGGCCCAGAGCTTAGAAATATTGAATGAGACCAGTCATCATCTTTTAACCTATCAAATTCCTCTTTCGTTACATTGGCATTTCTCAATGTTAGCATTTGGAATTAGGTGAGAGTTGGAGACTCCTACTCATAGTTGAATATTGTTTTGAGAGAACAGAAAAGACTGATTAAAATGGTTTGGGAACATTTGGTGCAAGTAAAGTGGCATCCTGGTACAGCAAATCAGTAGAGTTGTAACACAGGGACTTGGAACTTTGCCCTTATGTTTTATTATCAGATGGAAATATCCCTACATGGCTTAAGAAAAAATAATAGATGAAGTTTAATAAGATGATATTTTAGGAATCTGATCTAGCTGAACTTAGGAAATGGGGGTGAAGGCATAAAGCAAGCAAGACGTTGGCAAACTGTATGTATAAGACTATTACTCTGCATATGTAAATTAGAGTAATTACATGTACACATAAGTGGCTAGATGTACAATTACCTGATTTATAAACATGAATGGTGCAGGTGCTGTGTTAGAGGCACTTTCAGAAAATTGGCTTGTGGCATCAATAGTTTGTGCTACAAAATGACTGCTAATTATACCTCTTATCATAATAAAGCCCCAATAAATTATTTTGCATGAGTATATTCAAAAAGTGGTCACAGAGGGGTTGGTGTTACCCAGAGGATCATGCTAACAACACTGGGCTTCAAATATGAGTCTGCATATGTAATCCAGTGGAGGGGGTGTATCAGAGTAGTGAGTGACAGCCCTCGTTGTAAACCTGGCATGTGCTGAAAACTGTACCCGCCTATGCAAACTCCTGCACAGGGACTTTTCACCAGGAAAAATCATTTCACTTATATTTCAAGCCAGAATTGAAATCTTAAGAATGATGTTGCCCCAGACCTTGCCAACCAGTCTATTTTTAGTTGTGATTTTTGATTTTTTAAAAACTTTTTGATACAATTTTTTTCTTTCCTTTTTTATTTATTTTGTTATCCTATAAATATTTGAGCATGACAGCATACAATATTTGGTTTAGGAGTTATTCCCTTCTTAATTCTCTGTATGTTCATTTTTAGACTAAATGTTGTCCAGGTTTAGATGAATTTCTGGTCCTCCATCTGTACATTTGAATGAAATTACCTAGTAAGAGAAGGAGTAGAAAGGGGGTTTTTGTTGTTGTTGTTTTGTTTTTGTTTTTTGCTTTGTTTGCTCATTTGCTTTTTTACAGAACTTCTGTGGGAATTTTTATTGTCATACTATTCAAGATTTTTCTAATGATAGAGGCATAGAACAAGAACCAGTGTTTTATGTTTCTTTTTATTTAGATCTCATTTTGCGATATCTTACATTCCTTTCTGCCTATTGCCTCCCTATTGACTGACCTATTTAGTAAAGTACCACTTTTTACCTGGTACATCCTTTAATTCCTAGTGTCTACTCTTGAGGGTCTGTATGAAGAAAGAGGTTTGTGCATATGCTTATCATCTGAACCAGGAGACCAAAAAAAAAAAAAACCCAGCCCAAATTGAGTTAAGTTACTCTTATATTAATCCTTTGCTACATATGAATACAAAGGGAAGAACAGGTTTAACTGTAATTTTCCCCTTCTTGGTTGACTGAATAACTACATTTTAACTATTTAAGGAAATATAGACTTCTCTCTCAGCAGCTATTTTACTAGGATACCTCCTATCAGAAATCAGAGGTGGGACATCTTTCTGTTAAAAGACCCTTTCCCTCATAATCAATCCTAGCTGTAATTGCTCCTTTCACGGTGGTAGTACAGAATGCATTCTATTATTCATCTGAATTGGCCCTGATTTGTTCGTTCTTAATAATGACATTGCATTCTCTCATTGCTTCTCAATTATAGCAATTTTTCTCTTTAAAATTATATCCCTTTCAGAAGATCAAAGACTGGCAATTACAGGTGGTATCTGAAAGCACAAAAATTCAGTAAATAATCAGAAAACCTCTCAACCACACATTTTAGGACACCGAAGTGGTTTTCATAGACATAAATACTACTTTCATATGTCACGTGTTATTGATTATTCTGTTTTTTATCCTTTCATCTAGTATGTAATAGAAGGCTTGTCATGAGAAAAAGAAACATAGGATGATAGAAAGATGAGTTGGAATGAGTGAGTGGTTTCTGTTTGTTCAGCTGTTAACTCTTTAATGTTATGTACACAGAAGGGACACAACGCTATTGCCATTTGTGTATGCGTGAAGGGTCAGGGAAGCAGGCAGGAGTGGGAAGCTAGGCTTTTGCTTCCTCTGATTGTACAACACCGTTCCTTCCTGCCTTTGGCAGTTCACAATTGCAGTGGGGTAGCAGACTGACAGTGTGATTCCTTTCAGGTTCTTAGGGCTGGAACAGCCATTTCCAGTTCTCACATAAAAGGCTATTATTTGCTGTGCTTGCAACAGAATAGACAGCCAATTAACTAGAGTCATTTCATTTTAGGTTTCGTTTAAAGGAAAATATAAGAAAAAGGTCTAAATGTGATTCTTTATACTTTTGAACCTAGGATATAATATGAGTGTGTGTGTGTGTGTGTGTGTGTGTGTGTGTGTGTGTGTATTTATGTACGTATATAAACTCTTCTATATCCTTCTGCCCTAGCAGTACTCCAGTGCTTGCAAAAGAATATGCTTCTCTGAATACAAGTTTGTAGTATTATCTATAAAGGGAAAAGATGTGGGATGACCAGAGAAATCTTACTATTTAATAAATGAATAGGTTTTTATTGTACACATTAAAATATTTTATATGATATTTTATTTTCTCTTTACCATAGATATCTTGTTGTTAATATTACCAATGTGTAATGTTAACTTTAAAAACATTTTAGGGTAGGAAACTGTCCTATATTTTGACTTAGTGGTTACATGGTTATATACACTTACAAAAATATACCCAGTTGCATATCATGTTTGATGTCAATAGTAACTATAAAATACAGCTTCTGGTTTACAGAGCAGAAGAGTAATGTGAAATTTTTAAACATTGCAAAATCGTACATTAGAAAGTGTCTGGTAGGTGGTGGTGGTGCTAGCTTTCATGAATATTTCATGAGAATTTTATTGGAATCTAGAAGTATGTACATTGGTGTATTTTATTGAAATTAAATCAAATATGCTACACTTTGAAGAGGTGCCTTCCATACCATATGAAAAGATGACCTTCTTTATTTTGAATGTGTGTGTGTTTATGTGTATAAATAAGCTCACAGAACTTAAGTTCAGTCATTTATTTATTCCATAAACAGTAATCTCTTACTTTGAGCAAGTCATTTTGGTACATTATAGATGCTCAATAGGGGACAAGATGAATTCTGTCATCAGTCTCGTGGTTGGGAAAGAATTGAAAAATAAAAACAAATTAAGTTATTATGTATTTGTTTTAGTGCTGTGAGGATCATAAATGGGTATGTTAACATAGAATAAAAGACAAGATGTAATGAATCATGGTCAAAGAAGGCCTGTCATTTTAGTCTGACACCAGAATACAAAAAAAGGGGGGATAGTCTTGGTGCCTTTATTCTTTGAAGTACCCTATAGGCTACTCTGATAGTAAAAATTTGACCTTACCTTGAACCTACTGAATTAAAAACTCCAGGAATGGAGGCTTGGAAACTGTATTTAAAAAAATAAATGTACTAAGGTGATTTTTATCAAAGGCAAGTTTGTGAAACACTGTAAGAACTGTAAGAGCACTCCAATTTCATTATACATAAAAATATTCTGGCACCTCAGCTTCTGTTGGTCCTAGTATGGGCATTGACATGCTTTTGTCCCTAGAAAACTGGACAAAACTGGGCAGAAACAACATTTTCAAACATTGGAAAAGAAAGCTTAGGAGTCTGACATTCAGAAAAGGAAACAAATGAGTGAACACTGTAATCGTCTCATCTTGATTCTTGGAGACAGTTTTCAGACCATAGGCCCAAGGAGGACATTCCCAAGGAGACCAGAATAGTCCTACTGAACTGAAAAATTGCAAGGGCCCAGTTGGCTGGCATTTTCAGAGAAGAGGGAGCTATGCAGAAAAAAAGGTTTGTAGAACTCTACATATAGGTTATCTATTTAATCTAAATGAAGACCTGAAAGTCTTTTACTGAAATCTAAGGTGGTTGTGTGTAGACCTTAATTTCAGGCATTGGGTAAAGAATAATAACCACAGCAAAAGGGGGGGGGGATAGTCTAGCAAAGGTTACTCTGGGGCTGTAATCCACACAATCAGTGGAGTTTTTGCAGGTTTGAGAGGTGCTTGAGTTCTGACCACCCAAACTGGAGAAACTTCATTGAGTACTTGAGGCCCTTCGTAGAAACCCTGGACAGTTTATCTATTTAGAGGAAGGGCTTACTTAGTCCTAAAAGATGAGTTTTCTGAAAGGTTCAGGTTGCTCCACAAATTAACTGCCTGCCAGAACAAAATTCAACACGCATTAATGGAAGAGAGCAAAATTCAGACATTCCATAATGTAACTTTACCCAAGTTCAGCTACAGTATTAAGTTCCTAGACCCGTGAAGAAGCAGGAAAACATAAACCAGCCTCAGAAGAAAAATTGGTCAATACAAAAAGACCCAGAAAAATAGATATTGGAATAAGCAGGTTAGGACTTTAAAACAGTTGTAAATATGCATGAGTAGTTAAAGGAAGAAGTTACCATAATGTTGAAAAAAGTTGAAACTATTAAATAGAACTGAAGATAATTCCTAGAACAAAAAATATAATATATATGTGAAAAAAATAATAGAATATAATAGCAAATTAGACAAATGGGATAAAAGATTATGGACTTAAAGATATACATATCAGAGCTGTCCAAACTGAAACATAGTTATAAAAACAACAAAGAATGACAGGGGAAAGAAAACCTCTGTGACCTCTGAGACATTACGTAGTCTTCTAACCAAAGGGTAGTTGCTATCTCAGAATGGTGGAGGTGGAAGGGGAAGGATACAAGATTTAAATAAATAATGGCTGAAGTTTGGCTAAATATGATGAACATTAAAAATGCGACTGCGGATGTCAAAAAAAATTTAAAAAATCTCCCAAGGAGATGAGAAAACCATTCTAAGACATTCCGTAAACAAATTGCTAAAAACTAATAATAAAAAGCATAAGGAATAAAAAAACATTATTATGTAATGTAGGGTTTATAGACAAAAGGGACCACTGATTTGTAATCAAATGCATTAAAATCACATCTTTGAAGTACTGAAAGTAAAATGCTGTCAACTTGGCATTGTTTATCTGGTGAAAATATTATTCATCAAGGAAGCCAAAATTAGGACAGAAACATTTATTAAATGAAAAAATTTTACCACCCAGAAACCTGCTTTATAAAAAATGTCAAAGAGCATTTTTCAGGCTAAACAAAAATGATTCCTGATTTAAGGAAGGAATAAAGAATATCGTCAGTGGTAAATGTAAGGATAAATATGAAACACTTTATATTTTTGTCTATTAAAATCCACAGTCATAACTATGCACATGTATAACACATTTTGAACTAAGATATGAGATAATTATACCAAAGGTGAAGGAGAAAAAAATTGGAAATATATAGTTTCCAGTGACTTATGTTAGATGTGAAGTGGCAAAATTATTAATTTAGACTGTGGCAAATTAAAGGTGCATATTATAAACCCTCAGGAAATGGATAAAAATAAAGTGAAGAATAGTGAATAAGGTAGGAGAGGACAAGATGGAGCACTAAAAATATTCAGACCAAAAGAGAGTAGGAAAATAGAAAAAAAGAGAACAGAGAATAGATAAAGCACATAGAAAAATAGCAAGATGGTAGACTTAAACCCAATAATTTATAATTAGATTTATAATATGGTAGAAATTGCCAGACTGGATGAAAAGCAAGTATGAACATGCTTTAAATGTATGGACATGGGTATGTAGATTAAAATTAAAATGATGGGAAAAGATATACCATGGAAACTTAATAGAAATTTGGAGTGACTATTTTAATATAAGACAAAGCAACTTCCAGTCAAACAGTACAATCAGAGACAAATGACATCCATAATGACAAAAAGGTAAATTCATCTAGAGGATACATTGCCCCTAAATTTGTGTGTATTTAATAACAAAGTTTTAAAATGTGTGAGATAAGAACTGACAGAACCGACAGGGGGTGGGGGAGTCCACAATATTAAATAGTGTGTTAGTTAGCTTTTTCCTAATGTGACCAAAATACCTGAAATGAATAGCTTATGGAGGAAGGATTTCCTTGGGCTCCTGGTTTCAGCAATTTCAGTCCATGATCAATGGGCTGGTTCCATTGCTTTGGGCCTGAGGTGAGGCAGAACTCCATGGCAGAAGAATGTGTCAGAGGAAAAGCTACTTACTTTACGCATCCAGGAGGCAGAAAGGGGTACCAGAGCTGGGGACAAGAAAAATCCTTCCAGGACATGCTCCCAGGGATGTACTTTCTCCAACAATGCCATACCTCCCACAGTTTCCACTACCCCCCCATAGTCCATTCAGCTATCGTGATAGGTTAAATACAAGGTGCCCCTCAAAAGCTCATGTAGGAGAGAACGTAACAATGTTCAGAGGTGAAATGATTAGATAACGAGAACTGCAACCTCACTGGTGGATATACACTGATGTGCATTAATTAGGTGTACCTGTCAGCAGGTAGGGTATACTGGAGTCATGGGAGGAGTGCCTTTGGTGAGTGAGCTCTTTCTCTGTTTTCTGGTTGCCGTGTCCTGAGCTGCTTTCCTATGCCAAGCCCTTCCTTCATGGTATGCTGCCTCACCTCAAGCTGATTGCTATGGAGTCCTTTTATTGATTCACTAATGAAATCGGACATTTATGATCCAAATGTTTCCCAAAAGCCTTGCCTCTGAAATTGGCTGCGCTGGGGACCAAGCCTTCAACATGAGACTTTGGGGAACATTCCAGATTGAAACCATAACAAATGTCAGTTTCAAAATCATTTCCTTAATAATTTGAAGAGTAAGTAGAAAGATATTGGAAATACAGAAGGCTTGAATATTCTATACTACAAAATAAACCTGATAAGGTGGATCTGCTAGCAATGAGTTCTCTGAGATTTGTTTACTAAGGGATGTCTTCATTTCCTTTTCCTTTTTGAAAGATAGTTTTGCTGGGTAAAACAGTCTTAGTGGTTAGGGTCTTTGCTTTTTGCACATTGAACATGCCATCCTTATAGCTTTTAGCCTACATTGTTTCTGATGAGGAGTCAGCTGTTAATCTTATTGCATTTCCTTGTAAGTGACAGTTTGCTTTATTCCTGTCACTTTAAAGATTTTCCTTTTGTCTTGAGCTGTCAACACTTACTATTATGTAACTAACCATGGATTTCTGCCTTTATCCTGCTTGAGTTCATTGAACTTTCTGTGGAAATTTCAGCCATTATATGTTCATTTATTGCTGCTCATTTTCTCTCCTTTCTTCTGGTACTGCCATTACATGTATGCTAGTATGCTTACATTTCTCTAAGAATTTCATTTATTTTCATTTCTTCTTCTCTCTTTTATTCATATTTTATAATCCTTATCAATCTAGCTATAAGTTTGCTAATTATTTTTTCTGCCAGTCCATATCTACTACTGAGTCCCTCTGGTGACCTTTTTATTTCCATTATTGTACTTTTCAACTCTGTAATTGACATTTCTGTCTCTTTTTGGGGTTCTGTCTCTATTGATAGTCTCTATTTGATAAGACATTCCTATCAAACCTTTCTTTACTTCTTTAAACACTGTTTCCTTTAGTACTTGGAACATATTTGTAATTCCTGCTTTGAACTCTTTGTTAACTCCACTATCTGGACCATTTCATATGCAATTTATTTTGGCTACTTTTTATATGGATGACATTTTCTTATTCCTTTCTAAATATATATATTTGGTTGAAAACTGGATATTTTAGGTGGTTCTGTTGTCAGAATTCTGGACATAATCCATTCTGGGGAGTTGGTAGAAGATTGTTTGCTCATTTATTTGTTTAATAATAATTTGGCTGGACTATTTTAGTGAAATTTGTTTCCCTTATAGTATGTAACCTCTGATGTCACTCCTCAGAGGGTACAGCCTAGGGACTATGATAGTCATCCTGGAACCACAGTGATTTTAACAGGGCTCTCCTTGTGTCTTTCCTTGACCTGTCTATTAAGACAGTCTGCTTTTGTTGGAATTATACTTAGCTACTGGACTCTGCACTTGCTTGCTGGTTCCTTTATTGTTCTCAGCAGTGTCCTAGGGCACAAATCATTTCACAGTCTGATCCAATTAAATGCATGCCTCCTTTCAAGAGTAGTTTTTATGCCTAGTCTTTGAGGTTTGTTCTGACCCCAGGAGAATTCTTAACTATTTCTTTGTTGGGGACAGTCTCCTGACCTAGCTGGTTTGGAGTTAACTTGTTGCCCCCATAAAGTTATCATCCCCTTTGTAGTTACTAAAATCTCCGCTGTTTTCAAGAGTCTTCTTGGGCTTGAACTTCCCCTAAATTCCTCTTGAATAAAGTCAGGAATATTGGAGAGTAGTTTGGAGTTCTCTGTTGTTGTGGCTCCCTCTCCACCTAGACAAAATCCCCAAGCCAGTGTTCTGGATTGGCAGCATCTCTTGTAGGGATGCCCTACATCATGAGCAGAACTCTGAACCAGAAAGGTAAGTAACTTCTATTTGTTCAATTTGCCTATTCTACCATGTTATCTATGCCTAATGAGCAAGCTGGGGTACAGGTGATTTGAATTCCATTATTCTCAGACAGCTGCACCTAAGACCTCCACCCCATTAATTGGGGGAGGGCTAAGTGGAAGAAGGGAATCCCTTGCATTTTCCTGGGATTTAGCCTCTGCAATGTAGAGTTGGGGAGTGTGTGGGAAATGCTCATTGCTCCTCTGGAGAATACCTTGGGTGAAAACTGTGAGGAGCAGGAACCCAATCTTCTTGGCAACATCCACCTAGAGTGGATGTCACACTGAATGGCTGGCATGTGGGGGGAGGGTGGTTCCTAGTGCTATAGACTCTTGCTGTTTTTACTGAGATTGAGTTATGACCTTGAGTGTGAATTCATTTGCTGAATGCCCTTTATGACAATTTCCAAAGTCTTTAAATTGCTTTTCTAATTTTTACTGTTTATGATTGTCTCACTGGAGAATGGATCTATGAGTTCTTTGCATTGCCATTTTGGAAACAAGAATTCTGTGACATACTGAAGAAACAATTAATTAGTTCTATTCACTCATTTTAAGAGGTCAGCATTGTACTTACAAAAGAAGATCAAGATATTAAAAGAAAATTTAAGTCCATTGGAAAGCAAGGGTCAAATGTTTTCTCTCAGATGTGGAAGATAGAAATAAAGGATAAAAAAATTGATCTTATTAAAATAAAAAGGAGAACAATAGTGCATAGTAAGGGTATCAAGAGGGAGGGAGGAAAGAAGGGAAGGTGTGGGGAATTCCTGGGGAATGAAATCCACCCCACAAATCATGTAATTTCCACGTATGAATATACCATAATGAATATACATAATTATATATATATATATATTTATATATACTTATAATGCATTTAAAACAATAACAATAGTAGAAGGGATATTAGAATTTAGTAAGAGGATTGGGGAGGGAAGAGAAGAGAGAAAGGGAAAGTACTGGGGCATGACTTGATCAAATTATTTTATGTGCATACACAAATATGGCATAATGAATCCCACTGTTGTGTATGATGATAATGCACCAATAAAACAAAAACTTGAGTATAATATCCCACATGAACATATATGTAAAAAATCCTTCACAAAATTTTTATGGGGCACAAGGGATTGAGCTTAACCACTAAGGGGCACTTAACCACTAAGCCACTTCCCCAGCCTTATTTTGTATTTTATTTAGAGACAGGGTCTCACTCAGTTGCTTAGTGCCTTGTTTTTTCTGAGACTGGCTTTGAACTCAGATCCTCCTGCCTCAGCTTCCCAAACTATTGGGATTACATGCATGGGCCACCATACCTGGCTTCCTTCACAAAATTTTTACCAATTAAATCCAAAAGTATAGAAAAATATTATTGCATCATGATAGAACAGGCTTATTCCAGGAATATAAGTTTTTTAAAACATTGAAAAATTTATTGCACCATAATTGCAATTGAAAGAATCAAAGTGAAAAAATCATACAAATATAGGTGCTAAAATTCAACACCCATATGTGATAAACACTCTCAATACACTAGGAATAATCAAATTTTCACCTAATAATAAAGTGTACCCACCCAATTTAAAAATAAGTGAGCAAAATATTTGGACACCTTACAAAGATATGTGTGTGTGTGTGTGTGTGTGTGTGTGTATGAAAATCACATATATAGGCTTTATAAATTCCATAGTATAACATTATGTTTGATTAAATAAAATGCATAATATATAATTAAAGAATAATATACATACTCATATATATATGTATATACATATACATACATATATATATATAATGTTCGGTATCTTTAGTCTTTGTGGAAACGACAATGAGATACTATCAGACACCTATGAAAGTGTCTAAAATTAAAAGGCTAATAATACCAATTATTGGTGGGATTGTGGAACAAATTAAACTCTTACACGTTGCTTATGGCAGTGTAAAATGGAGCAATTACTTTGGAAATGTACAGTAGTGTCTTAGAATATTATTCATATACCTAATAGATAGCCATGAAGATTCACTTGTAGGTTTTTGCTAAATATTAATATCTATAAAAAGACTCAATCTTGAATGTTGATAGTACTTTTATAAAATGAACAATGTAAAAACTAGAATGATGATTATAAAATAGAAGAGTTTCTGCTTTTGTGACATCATGCTGAACATAGTCAGACTAAGAAAATGACCTTGTGATATTCTTTGAATAAACAAAACATGGTTGAAAAAATAGCAAAAGTGAAAACCAGCAAAAGTGAGAAATGCTAACTGCAGAAATTAGAAATTAGCTGGTTTTTTTTTTAAAGATTTGAGTAAAAAATCTCATATTGTCTCCTAACACAGTAAAGGCAGAATACATTCAGAGAACTTAGTAGAGACTGGCTTTGGAAGTTGGTTGCAATGATTGGTTGATGAAACATTATTTTGACTAAAGGTTGGGATTTTTTTTTTATGCTTGCCTACTGCCAGGATAGAGAATTCACTTTCAATTCTGCTGTTATTTAATTAGTCTAGCTCTGGCCTAGGAAAATTGTACTCCAATTTTGTTTGATTAAAGAACATTATGTGCCTATTTTAGCATTGTATTGCAAAGCTATACTTAAGAGTTTTGGGTGTTCTATTATAAATTCTCTTTTAGTCTTATCTTAATGCTTTAGAAATTGTATATGCTATGACATCATCTGTTCACCTATTATTTTGAGAGAAACATCAGCTCATTTTTGTCTTTTATGATCTATTGCCTAATTAAAGAATATTTGCATTTTATTTTATGAATTTTAATACTTCATGTTCATGAAGAACAACTGGATATTTCAGTTTTAAGGATACCTTGTTACTTTTCTTTGTGACACATGGAAAATGCATTTTATGCTAGTTGAGCACAAGTGAATTTCATCTATAAGACCATTAAAAATTTACTAATTCTTAATGAGGAATTAGGGAGTTCGTGACAGTATCATATTTGAGGATTCTTTGGGAAGATCTTCAGCCACAAAGTAATTTGTGAAGTATCGATTTTTGTACTTATTATCATTTTAATAATCTTCATTTTGTTGTTTTCTCCTTTTTCTTCCATTTGTTTTCCATTTCAGCTTGCCTTTTGAAGTTTCATTCATAAAACTTCTTTGTATTCTGAAAATTAAGCGAGGGGTCCTGCTTAGGCAACAGTCAGAAAAACAAATTCTGTGCATGGAAAGGGTATGGAAGGGTTGGGAAGGAACCAAAAGGAAGGAATTATTAAGAACTTAGGTTTTTTTCCCCTAGTCAGGGTCCTTGTAAAACCTTGCCCAATGTTTTCCCCTAATGATAAACACAACAATAGCGAAGCAGGCAAACTAATATAAACTAATATACAGAAGGAAAAAATGAAGAAAATAGTTGACTTAAAATCTTGTCATTTGTGATTTTTCTCTGTCACTAATCTCAGTAATTAAAATAATTGTGGGGTGTTTCTTTTTTCAATGTAACTTAATAAATGAAATGAATGAATAAGTGAATAAAACCTGCGTGTCTCAGGCCCTACAAAATAGGAATTCTGTACCTTTGAAGGACAAGAGGCTGGGTTTACACTGACTCTAGTATACATACAAAGCTGTAAAAACAACAGTGTTAAAATCTTAGTGTTTGTTCTTTATAAAATAGATGCACAAGAGAGAAAGGAATTTCATCTTTCTCTTTGGGTTTTTATTTTATTTATATATTTATTTGTGTGTGTGTGTGTGTGTGTGGGTGGGTGGGTGGGTGTGTGTGTGAGTGATTGTGTATGTGTGGGGGGGGAGGAAGGAAGGAAGGAAGGAAGGAAGGAAGGAAGGGAGGGAGGAAGGGAGGGAGGGAGGGAAAGAGACACAGACAGACAGGGTCTCACTTCTTGCCCAGCCTGATCTCTAATGCCTGGGCTCAAGAATCCTCCACCTCAGCCCTCTGAGTCAGCTGAGACTGTAGCATGTACCACTAAGTCTGGCTTCTTCCCTCTTTCTCTTTGTTCTTCATCTCATTACTACTTCCAGATAGAGGAGGAGGCCTCCTTCCAAGATATCATGCAGGGGAGTCTCCATATTTGGGTGGAAAGAATGAGGAGGTTCTATCTCTGATTTCAATTTGTTATCTCTTTTGAAATTTTTATGTAGATTTTGTTTGCTTTTTACTCTCAAACCGCTGATTTCTAAATATGAATTATATTTCATAGAATTATGTAACAAACAATCTAGTAGAAGGCATGCAAAAAATAAGACTGGTGATACTTTCAAATATGCCATTGTCTATAAGTAAAACTTGAATATCTCACTTTTCATAACATACTCTATTCTTTTATATATGAAACTCAGAATATGATTTTTAGTTTGTTTTAAAAGTAATTTTTAATCTCAAAAAAACAAAACAAAGCAAAACAAAAACCAAGTGGTTGTGTTTATTGGGAATGGAAGTGAGGTCATATAGCTCCTAAGATTGTACTTTATTATTTGTAAGAAATACTTAGCTAATGTAAATTAGAATACAAACTTATTACACATCCTATGTATGAAATTACTATCTTAATTGAATTGCTTAGGTAATACATAGGGAATTTATCAGGTGAAACTTAAGGGTTACTAGATGAAAGTTAAGCAACAAAATTTAAATTTGAAGAAAGATTTCTTATTTGCTTAAAAATTTCTGTATATATATTTTCAGATAGGTTGGTATATTTATGCCTACGGTAAGGAGGTAATTGTAGTTAGTACTTTTGATGTGTTCCAACTATTATTGTGGTCTCTTTTTTGCTTCTTGGCTGGATGGAAATGTTTTTAATTTTTTCCATGTTGTCTACTTTTCTCTAGAAATAGAAGATTATGAAATTATTATTTTTTTCTTTTTCCATCGTCACTGACTTTTCATAGACTTCTTAGAGAATTAGTATTCATGTCTCTGACTTCACATTGTAGGGTGACTTTGCTTTTTCTTCTGAAGCAAGCTATTCACATCTCAGAATGACCGAAAACTGCATTTTAGTGTACAATCAGTTGTGAAGTTCTGTCTCCTGATCTACAAACTAGCTCAGTGGGTCCTATAGCAGTAGAGTACAGTGTTCATCGATATAAGGTCTTTTTCTTTTCTACCACTGGAAGTTTCTTGTTTGGATTCTAATCATAACTTCCTTTTTAAAAGTTTTGTTTGCTTAAGTTAAGTTGTAAGAAAATGATTTAGTTATCATGTTGTTAGGGTCAGAAAATATCCTTTTGGAGAAAAGCCTTTTTTTCTGAATATTATTTTAAAAGGACTAAGGGAAAAAATGAACATAAAAATAATAAAATGGAAAGGCAGCAGAATACAACAGACACTAGTATGGCAGTATGTATAAATGCGGATGTATAACCAATGTGATACTGCAATCTGTACACATGGTAAAAATAAGAATTCATACCCCATTTGAATCAAATGTATGATATATGATATGTCAAGATCATTGTAATGTTTTGAGAACCAATAAGAAAATAATAATAAAATGGAATCATTTGCTCCCCTCCAAAGTATAGTTCTGTATTCTAGAAGACATAATAGATAAAGTAATTAGGCCAAAATAACCTGGAGAAAACTGTTATCAATCTACATGTTAGCACATTTCATCTGCTCTTTATCTATAACCTTTTCTTTTCCCCTTTCAACCGAATGTTATCAAGTCTCGTTGTGAAATTCTACATTACTTTGCACACAAGTCTTTTCATCCACATAACTATAATTCAAGACCTAACATATAATCTTGGTAATTGTTTATTGTCCCTCTAGTTAGGTTTCTTTTCTTTTTTCTTTTTTTTTTTTTTTTTTGACCTTGGCACTATGGACATTTTAGTTTGAATGGTTCATTTTTGTGGAGGACTGTCCTGTGCATTTTGGGGATGTTTGGCAGCCTCCCTGGCCTCTGGATGCCAGAAGCAGTTCCCCAGCCCTGTTGATAAAAAGAACTCTCCAAACATTGTGAAATGTCCCTGGAAGCAAAATTTTCTATGGTTGAAAACCACTGTTCTGAACATATTTTTAGGCTTGAAGCAGAAACTGTACTGGCACCTTTGATCTATTCCTAGTTCAGTGCCTTGCATATATTAACAGTTCAACAAATATTTGTTGAATATGAATAAATAAATTATGATTCTTCTAAAAATAATTATTAAATTAAATATGATGAAAATTTATAAATGTATAAATATGTACGTGTGTGTGTGTGTGTGTATCTCGAAGATTTTTTTCTGGATCAGTACCTTGCTTCTGTAAAAATGTATTGGATATAAAATTCAACCATGAATAAACAGTGTAGTTTCTGACAAAACACTATAAGGGGGCTTTATTTGTGTAGAACAAAACACTATAAGGGGGCTTATTTGTGTGTTCCTTCATTATTTCAGGTCCCTTTTACATAGTCTTGGTGTTAGCAACGAGGGTGTACTTTTTAAAAAATAAATAGACTGAATCTTTTCAGCAGTTTTAGGTTTGCAGCAAAATTGAACAGTGAGTACAGAGAGCTCCTCTTCACTCCTCCACATTATAACATCTTGCATTAGTGTAGTAGATTTGTTAAAATTTATGAAGCAATATTAATAACTAACTAGAGTTCATAGTTTACATTAGGGTTTACTCTTAGTGTTGTACAGCTTATGGATTCTGATAAATATGTAATGATGTGTATGTACCATTGTAATATCACACAAATTCATTTCACTGCCCTAAAAGTACCATGCTTTTCCTATTCATTCCCCCAGAACCACTAACAACTACTGATTTTGTTGTTTCCGGTTTTGTCTTTTCCGGAATATAGTATTCTTGGAATCATACAAACAGTAGTCTTTTCATATTGCCTTCTTTCACGTAGCAATATGCATTTAAGATTTGCCTGTTCTTGGTGTTGGCAACTAGATTTTAAACTCAATTCAGAGTTCTAGCTTCTGTTTTTTGGGACACTTTTAACTAACATAAAAAATGTGCTATATTAATTGTACATCTCTATATAACCCACACCTGTAAGTTAAAATGAATTAGACACCTACTTTATGTGAGACTGAAAACTGTAAAACTTCCTGAAGAAATTATAGGAGAAAAGTTTTGAGGCCTTGGTTAGGCAAAAATTTCTTAGATATGACACCAAAAGCACATTCTATAATTTTTTTTAATGATAGATTTAGAACGTAACACTCTTCAAAAGACCCTTCAAATAAAAGTGCAAGCCACAGACTAGAAGAAAATGTTTAAAAATACCTGCCTGTAAAGGACTTGTATCCAGAATATATAAAGAATTCTAAAAAAATCAATAATAAGAAAGCAAATGATGAATTAAAGAAATGAACAGAAATTTTGAATATTTTCCAAAGAAAATATATGGACAGCAAATAAGTACATGAAAAGATGGCCAACATCTTAGTTATTAGGAAAACCCACATTAAAATCACAAAGAAATACTAAGGCCATTTAAAATGGCTTTAAGAAACCACTTTATAAATCAAGTACTGGTGAGAATGTGTAGCAACTAGGAATCTCATACATTGCTTGTGGGGATGCAGAATGGTATGACCATTTTGATAGTTCAGCAGTGTAGAGACGGTTAAACAAAAAACCTTCAGCAGTTCCCTCTCAGATACTTAGCCAAGAGAAATTAAAACTTAATACTAACATTAACATGAAGGATGGGGCTGTAGCTCAGTGGCAGAGTGCTTGACTTTCACATGTGAGACACTGAGTTTGATCCTTAGTGCCACATAAAAATAAACAAATAAAGTAAAGGCATGCTGTCCACCTACAACTACAAAAACAAACAAACAACAACAATAAAGAAACATTGCTGGTGGGACTGCAAATTGGTGCAACCAATCTGGAAAGCAGTATGAAGATTCCTCAGAAAACTTGGAATGGAATCACCATTTGACCTAGCTATCCCACTCCTTGGTTTATACCCAAATGACTTAAAATCAGCATATTACAGTAATGTAGCTGCATCAATGTTTGTAGCAGCTCAATTCACAATAGCTAAACTATGGAACCAACCTAGGTGTCCTTCAATAGATGAATGGATAAAGAAAATGTGGTATATATACTCAATGGAATATTACTCAGCTTTAAAGAAGAGTGAAATTTTGACATTTGCCAGTAAATGGATGGAGTTGGAGAATATCATGCTAAGTGAAATAAGCCAATCCCCAAAACCCAAAGGCCAAATGTTTTCTCTAATATGAGGATGCTAATTCACAATAAGGTGGTGGGTACTTGACAAGCATAGCGTTACCTTAGATTAGGTAAGGGAAATAATGGGAGGGCAGAGGAAGGGATATGAGGATAGGAAAGATAGTACAATGAAACAGACATTATTACTGTATGTATATATGTGACTGCATGACAATATGATTCTGCAACATGTACACTCAGAAAAATGAGAAATTATATCCCATCTATACATGATATATCAAAGTGTATAAATGCATTCTACCGTCATGGATAACTAATTAAAACAAATAAAAATTAATTTTAAAAACCTTTACATGAATAGTCACAGAAATCTACTCATAATTGCCCAAAACGGAAAACAAGTGAGATATCTTTGAGTAAATCCATGATGTGGTTTGTCCAATCAATGCAATACTCAGCATCAAAAAAAGAAACAACATTAAAACAGCATTTAAGAAAGAATGTGCAACTATGTGGATGAATCTGAAACTCACTCTGCTAAGTCAAAGAAGCCAAATAATAGTGTAGTGTCAACCTAAATAAAGCAATCAGGGAGAGATTTCCCCCCCCCCAAGAATTCTGATTTCTTGTGGTGGGGGGGGGTATAGCAGGTTACCACAATGGGAATATTCATACCTTAGTACACTGTGTGCATATTCACAGAGATTGAGGCAAGAGGGAAGGTTTTTTTTCTTTCTAATACACGAAATGAGGATGATCACATCAAATATTTGAAACCATAATCCCTGGCACTATGATTAATAACATGAGTGGTGATAGTCCAAGGTTGCATAGACATTACCAGGTAGAAGACCTAGTAGAAATTTTCATGTAGGGTGACCTCTATGCCAGTTTGTAATCCTGATAGTGTTTTGTGATTCAAGTTTAAGAACCCTTTCTTCATAAACTCCAGGCTTTGTGTATTTGTTTATTTTATTCTGTAGGGTTGGCACAAGTAACTCCATTTTTATTCTGATAGCTTTCGTATTTATTCCACAATAATCAACTGCAAAAGGTGCAGTCAAAGAGAGGGTACACTTTGGAGAAATAGAATGAAAAATTTAGTCTTCCTTCAGTGGCTTTTAGGAATTTTTGAACTAGTTCTAAAATATGGGTCCTTTTAAATAAGAGGTTCGCTATTGTGAAGGATGCAGTTTGTTTTCCATCAGGGGTAATTGTGTGAACGCTGGCCCAGAGCGGAGGCAGTCTGACCCTGTACGTTGCTTCCAGGGTAACAACCCTGTCTTACTTGTCCAGTTTAAACAGCATCCGCTTCCTTTTACAGAACAAGATGCAGCTCTTGAAATGCTAGGCTGCACATGTTCCCGTATTAGCTGAAAGAAATCATTTTTGAGTGTAGAAAGACTAATTATGCATGTGCTTCAGTTTCTTCATCTTTAATATGAAGATGATAATACCTACTTCAGAGAGTTGGTGAGGTTTAGAGATAATTCATGTAAATGGATTAGAAATGTGCAGGACATCAAGTTTTAAGTGCTCAGTGCATCTTAGCTATTACTATCTAATCCATAATGTACCATAAGTAGTGTTCAGGCATCTAGCAAAATTTAATTACCATATCAGAAAAAGGTTTTGAGAAAATGTATTCAGTTATTTCAAACCAAGATGCTAAAAATATACTTGCTCTCACCTCCTTTCTGTCTGTACTTGAGTTAGAAGAGGGTCAAGGAAATTATTACTCTTTTAGTTCCCAGGTACTGGTGGGCACCAAAGGCAGTTGGAAAAGATCCAGTAGATCAGGGTGGGGAAGGGAGACACCATTAAGAGTCCCGAGCTGAGGGTCAAGGCCAAAAACAAAGGCCAAAGAATCAGACATTGAGGATCAAGGACCTATGGAGCCAAAACATTCTTGGGATATTCTCTGGGTTTAGGACTATCTGCCAAATTACTTCCCCTCTCATGTTCACTGCTAATATCAGTGTTAATCCATCCAGCAAGTAGTGCAGCTTCTTTGAAAGTTACCCATGGGATTTAATGTTACCTATGTTTGTACAGCCCAGATGTGAAAATTTCCCCTATCTTGTTTATTCTTCTTGTTTTCTATTTAGATTCTTTCTGTTTTGGGTGAGTTGTTGGGTATTTAGGGGATGCAAATAATATAGGAAATATTATATTTAAATAGTTTTCTAAAATATTATTTTAATCATTCCTTAATGCATTCAAAATTTGCCAAAAGGATGTGCTTTTTTTAAAAAAAAATAGAGTACATATACAATAGTATATAGGTATGGATTGAGACCATTGAGTCTATTACACTGCTGCTTTTAAACTCTGAATCATAAAACCTGGGAATAATTTGTAGAATTATAATTCTTACCATTAATTTTAAAAATCAAGCTCAGTGCTTCTTCAGATTCTCTTCTAAAAATTAATTTATATGAAAACTGTTTTAAAAATCAGTTGTACATACCTACAAGTTTGTATGCTCATTTCATTTGTGAGTCCATAAAGATAATGAAAGTGATCATTTAAAACAGAAGATTGGGACAATTTTTAAAAAAAAAATGTTTTAGGAAAACTTTTTGCAGCCCCAAACTTCAGTGTCATATGCATCTTGAAATACTCTTTTTTAGCTGTGCAATGGAGGATCCGTGACTGATCTTGTGAAAGGATTTCTGAAGAGGGGTGAAAGAATGAGTGAGCCTGTAATTGCCTATATTTTACATGAAGCATTAATGGTAAGGCAATTTAAATTCCTTGTGCATTAATTATGAGGCTGTTTTAATTAAATAAAAAGTGTAGGTCCTATTTTTAGAAAAATATTTCTACATTAGTATTTATTGATGCAAAAGTATATGCAAAGTCTGAAATGCTTTTCATGACTAATTGCTATTTGCCATTAGAAATTGACTTTCCTTGTAGCAACAGGATCCTGAATTCTGATTTCCTGTGTTTCTTAGACCACAATAGTGATGGAAATAGAAAGTGTATTTTTTTAATTAATACGTTTTCATTTGCCATCACCTTAAATAAATATATAAAAAAATTCCCTCTATTGAAATCAACACATTTTCTAATCAAATGTTTAGTAAAAGCTAAGGAACATGCTTTGGTTTTGTAAATTTTTATATAATCCAAAGTGTAAAAGATGATCTTTGATTTGGCTAACTGAAGGTAAAATAGTGAAGGGTGAATTTTAATTTTTTCATGTATTTACTGTTTATTTTTCCCAAATGTATTATATGAAAAATATGTTTTGGTTTGATGCCTTTTTAAAAAAAAAAAGAGTCATTATTATTTCTCACCTACTAGGGACTTCAGCATTTACATAACAACAAAACTATCCACCGTGATATAAAAGGAAATAACATTCTGTTGACTACTGAAGGTGGAGTTAAGCTGGTAGATTTTGGTAAGTTTTGTTTAAATGCATGAATTTGGGTTGCACAGTAAACTGTATGATATGATTTTATCATTTCCCAACCATTTTTCTTTTTCCATACATTGAAAATAGGGAAATATAAGTATCTCATTGGGTAAGAAATACATAAATAATTAGGCAATTGAGAGATTTCCAGCTCTCAGGTCACCCAGCTTAGTCCCACATAACACTAATGTAGTAAAATGTATAATTTATTCTACAAAACAGATAGTGTCCCACACAACCCGATACTATAACAGTATCTCCTGGCCTTTATTATTGATGGCTTGATAAATGGGCACATGTCCAAATCCAGGATTTTTGAGATGTGAGGTGATATCATTAAGGGTCATCTGGGGATATTTTCTGCCTCCTAAGAAGGAGACAGGGAAAGATGGTCTCTGTCTTCCCTGATACTCTGTGTGTTTACCATATTGCCTGAAACTGGTCTGGTCTTCTTGTGACCTTATAAAGCACTCCATCCTAAGAAAGGCAGAGCTGAGAGAGTGAAGAATGGGGTTCCCGGTGACATAATCAAGTCACTAAGTCAATCGACTTTAGAGCCTACCCTTTCTCTGGACTTGTTGATGGGTGAAATGATAAATTTCCATATTTACTAAATTTCCATATTTACTAAGCCAATTTGAGGTTTCTGTGTTACAGCCAAAGGCGCTGTTGTTGATGCATGCACCCTCATCTGGGTAGCTGCTTTTCATCTGTGAAGGTGCTTTCTTATACTTCCCCTTGTTTGACCCTGAACTACACAGCAATCCTCTGAGAGTGGATGGCAATATTCCAGGATACCTCAGTGTCCTGTAGGCTTTCCTCCCCTTCCCTTCCTCTGTACTCTGGCTGGGTAAGGTGTCCTACCTTGTGCTTCCATACCCTGTATATTTCTCTATTCTTAAATTTACCACTTAGAACCATAGTTTCCTATTTGGTCTTATAAGTAAAAAAATAAATAGGGATGGACAGGGTCTTTGAGAAGCAGAACCCTGTCTTTGTCTGTTTCGTAGACCTACTGCTTTGGGTTTAGCAATTCATTGGCTGTAAATTGAATGAGCAAACCTCCCTTCATTTTGCCGAACAGAGGGAATTTAATTAGTTTTAGATTAATTTCAAATTGTTTTAATATCCAAGTACCCAGTACTTTAGTATTTGACTTAGCCCAGGAATGAATTTCAGAGCAGGTTGAGAAGACTGATGAGAGCATGTCCTTCAAACACACATCAGATTGTGCATTGTTTTTCTGACCTGAACTATTGCCAACTAATGAACAGCGGTGAGCTTGACAATAAATACCTGATTTATAACTGGGGTGCAACCAGTCTGTGTTGCTAGTTGAGTTGAGAGCCATATGCTTGAACAATCTGGCTGGGTATTAATAAGGACTTCTGTTTGAAATTTAAAAACAGCAACAAAATTTAAAAATTTTTAAAAAACAACAAAACACTCCTCACCGCTGCATAAGCAGGGTCATTATTCTCCTCAGAGAATAATTTTGGCTCTACTCAAAGACAGTTTCAAATGGAGACCTTGATAGTTAACTTAAAAATCTCATAATTCCCTTGTTTTTTTAAAAATGGTTACAATGAATAGAGACTACATTAAAAGTTGCTCAAACAAGTGTAAGTAAACAACTTTTCTAGCCATTAAAGAAAAAAAATTGGTAAACTAGTATCTTTGAGAAATTATCTTCCTGGGATATCTTCTAAAATAAGTTAGATTAAAAAATAAGCCTAGATAATAAATAGGGCAATTTTTTATAAGACACTTTAATAAAAATCATTTTAGGTTGGATAGCTAACAAAATGACAGCACTGGTTTTAGATTATTCGGTTTGTTGATTTCTTTTCAGCAATAATTAGAAATGAGAGCCATTTGGCTATTTAAATGCAAGTCTGGCATCGAATACTAACATTTCATATAAAGCATTATTTATATTCTGTTCTCCGTGGTAAGAGGACATGGGTTCAGTTCACCTTAAAAATGATTAGTGGGGCCAGGTGTGGTGGTGCATGCCCGTAATCCCAGTGGCTCAGGAAGCTGAGGCAGGAGGATCATAAGTTCAAAGCCAGCCTCAGCAATGGTGAGGTGCTAAGCAACTCAGGGAGACCCTGTCTCTAAATAAAATACAAAGAAGGGCTGGGGATGTGGCTCAATGGTTGAGTGTTCCTGAGTTCAATCCCTGGCACCCCCACCAAAAAATTGATTAGTGGGTTATTATCTGAATTAAAACCTGAGGAATGTGGATGTCTGCGTACATTAAGAAACTTTTTTGAGGGTAGAAAGAATACCATGTGGTAAACCACAAACTGCAGAATCTAGTAATCAGTGCCCTCATTTTATGTTCAAATCAAGTGTTCAGAAAAGGAAACTGCTGGCAGTAAAGAGTTTTGTAATAAATTTTACTTTAATTCCTCATGTCATAAAACATGAGGAATTAAAGTATGGGACACTGAAGATCTTAGAAGCCTGTCAGGCATCTTGTACTCGGAATTCCCAAAATTAAACCCTACCACCTCAACCCATTGCTAGAAATCTGTTATAGATCAAGAGTTTCCTGTCTTAGAAAAAGTCACCTGCATCTACTCATTGCTCAAGCCAGAACTTAGGGTCATGCTTAAGTCTTTGCTTGTCCTTACCTCCTAGTATATAGCTAATCACAAAGCTTGTCTCTGTTAGGTCCTCTGCTTGTGCTTAGTCCTGCTTGTCACCTCTTGCCTGGGCCCCTGAAATTGACTTCTCTGAATCCTTACATCTAGTCTTATTTTCTTCTCTCCAGTCCATTCTATAACAAGGGGGAGTCTTTCCACAAACATATCTGATTCTCCCACTTTATTTTTGTTATTTCATTCAATGACTTCCTCTAGTGACATAGAATAAGCTCTTTATTTTATTAATTTTAAAAGATTTTATTTTAATTGTACAAATTTGCAGGTACAGTTTTGTTTTGTTTTGGTATTAGGGACTGAACTCAGGGAGCACTCAACCACTGAGCCACATCCCCAGCCCTATTTTGTATTTTATTTAGAGACAGGGTCCCACTGAGTTGCTTAGTGCCTCGCTTTTGCTGAGGCTGGCTTTGAACTCACAATCCTCCTGCCTCAGCCTCCTGAGCTGCTGGGATTACATGTGTGTGCCACTGTGCCTGGCTCTGCGGGGTACAGTTTTAATTACATGTATACAGTGTGTAATGACCAAATCAGAGCAGTTGATATATATATATATATATATATATATATATACATGAACACATACGGATTGAATCAAAGGAATTGGCGTTTCCATCTGCTTATCATTACTTTGTGTTTGGAGTCTTTGATCTCTCTTCTTAGTTATTTGTAATATATACAACAGATTATAGTCCCTACAATGTGATAAATAGAATACTAGAACATATTTCTACCTATGTTTGGTAATCACTATTCATCCTCCCTCTATCTTATTCCTACCCTCTCTTCTTAGCCTCTAATAATCCTTATTAAATGTTCTGATTAACTGTAAGAAAGAACATTCGATGTTTGTCTTCCTATGTCTGATTTATTTCACTTACTATAATGACCTCAAGTGCCATTCATTTCACTGCAAATGATAGTATTCCATGTAATATATATATATATATATATATATATATATATATATAGTGTGTGTGTGTGTGTGTGTGTGTGTGTGTGTGTGTGTATATGCCACATTTTCTTTATCCACTCATCCATTGATGGACATCTAGTTTGATTCCTGTATTCAGTTATTGTGAATAATGCTTCAATAAACACATATTTCTTTGGTTTACCTTTGGATAATATACCCAATAGTGGGATTAATGTATCATAGAGTAGCTTTGTTTTTAATTTTTCAAGGAACCTCCATACTGGTTTTCCATAATGGCAGTAATAATTTATCCTCCCACCAACAGTGTATGAGGGCTCCATTTTTTCCACATCTTCACCAGTATTTGTTATTTTTTTGGATTTTTGAAAATAACTGTTGTAACTAGGTTGGGGTGATATCTCCTTGTGGTTTTGAGTTGCATTTCTCTGATGGCTAATGCTGTTGAGTATTTTTCATAAATTTGTTGGTCATTTGAATTACTTTAGAATAAGCTCTTAATGACTAATGCCTCCTTTATATCCTTTGGTGCTCACCTGGAACCTGTCTTCCTGTTACCTATTAGCCACATCAGTCTCTTGCAGTCCCTTAAATGTGCCATAATCTTTCTCAGAGCTCTTATGCATATTACTGAGGAAGTACTTTAAAGTTTATTAATATGCATTTCTCTTTCACTTATCCAAGAGTACAGTCTTAACCCCCCTGTGCCTGATGCAACATTTCTAGGGGAAGATTTATTATTGCAGAAGGAATGCAGAAAAATGACTGGGGTAATATTCAGCTTTTAACCTTCAAATATAGGAATTTGTAGTAAGGCCCAGGCTGTCTCCTGAAAAAGTCTATCCAAATTGCTTTAGCATATGAAAAGAGAATTTCCAGGGTAATACCATACGGTTCATGTAAAAGGGTGGAAAGAAGAGAGAAACCCTTTGCAAATTCTAGGATGATTATGGAAAGATGAAACAAAGCGTGGCAGGAGAGCAAGCTGAGCTTTTAACAAGTGAAGATGACAGTGAGGACAGGAAGATGTTCCTAAACCTCACACTTCCACTCCCATTCACTGCACAGAGGAGGCCACTTCATTGTCAGCTGCAATACAGAGTGGGGCGAACCATGCCCTTGTTACCATGGAGCAGCAGAGTGATTAGGCAGAGGAAAGACTCAAGGTTAACTTCCCCAAATCTTTACCCTTAGTTTCTAGAAACTTCAAAGTAACTAATAATCTGGCTGAAGAGTGTCTAGAAGGTGTTTCTTAGGGGACCAGGTGGTTGTGTGAGGCACAGCTCAGATTGCCTGGGCCAGGTCTGAAGGTGAGGCATAGCCAGACCTCAGAGTATTCTCAGCTCCTGCTGGAGCCACCCTGAGCCTTAATCTGCCAAGAGGAACTAAAAAAGTCTGCTGTATGAGAAGAACAGACCACAAGCTCAGTGGCTGCAAATGCCAGCACAGGGAGCCAGTCGGGCAGACAAAAGCACATGGCCCCAGAGACTAGAGACCCACCCTTTCTCTTCTCCCTGCCACAAGGTCTTTAAGGCGGAGGGATGACCTCTGAAAGATGGAGCAAACACTTATCCAAGACAAACTGAACTCTACTGAAAAGGGCTTTCAGATTAATCATTTCTGACTCAGCTTTACTTTCCTCCCAGACAGTTATGAGGAGCCATAATTATAGGCAAAATGAAGAAATGGAAAATTCTCTATGAATCAAGAGTAGATATTGAATTTTTGACCAGTTCTAGGTATGATACTGTATCTGAATAGAAACCTCCCAACTCCTGTACACCATTAACTTCTGTGTGCCTGACTGTGCACCTCTCCAACACCCTGTACTTCATTTCACCAACCATTTGTCAAACTTTATTATAACGATATGTTTTATTTGACTGCTGTTCTGCTAAGCTTTAAACTTCACAGTGACCGGGTCGCTTTGTTCCTAGAACCCATCATGGTACTGACAAATGGAAAATGCTTGTAAGTACTGTCAAATGAATAAATGAATGACAGGGAGGATTTTCCATGCAATTGTGTGACCATGGGAAAGTCTCTTTAAAATCTCCAGGCACATCAATCTGTTCATCTAACAGTGTGGAAAAGGATATTTACTACTTCCTAAGGTTGGTGCTTCTGAGTAAATAGGATGCTAGGTGTAAACTATTTGGCATAATAACTGACACAAGATAATCCTGAAAATCTGAGCTATTATCATTGCCCTGAAGTAGTAATCCCACCCCGCTTTCTACTGAGTACTGTACACATAGTAGTTCCTTGATAAAGGGTGGTGAGAAAATAAAACTCTTAGTTCCATGGGTCTCTCTATGTTTAAAAAAAAACAAGCAAACACTTGCTCTATGTTATAATAAATTCAGTTATTACTTTAAATATCAAGCAAATTAATTACACTAAAAATAAGATTCATTTGCTAATACTAGACATGAATACAACCTTTAAGAAAACCTTTTGTTTTTCTCTGTTAAGTGAAAAAGTTTTACAGAAAACCACTGGACACCTTAGAGAGCAAAAAGGCAAGTGAGCTTGTAAACATTATTAATGAAATGCATTAGCAGTCGCTGGTATCTGATCAGTCCATAAATAATATGACTTCCCAGGAGATAAACCCCTTTAGGCAAGTCAACTAATGTCTGAAAAAAGTAGTCCTTATCTTGAATAGAAGATGAAAGAGAAGCTAAATTTAAAGGGCAGTCCTCGGTTCTCATTTCTATAGATTTCTCTCTGGGGAACTTGATTTCTAATAGGATAGTTAACATTTCAATATAGAAGTACAGAACGTACTTTTTTGTGATTTATTTAGACATTGTTCTTATGACAGAATATTTTATGGCTTTAAATCTCTTCTTACCCACATGCCCCATTTTAGACCAAATCCCCAATGCATAATGTAGGTCAAAGAGAAGTTGTGATTTATTCATTAATAACCCACTTTTTAGCATCAAGGGAAGCAGGTACACCTGAACTTAAAAACTAGGAGGACTCCTTCATTCCTTTCAATCTTGATAATAATTCAGAAAAAAAAAAGCCATTAGCTGAGACAAGCAAGGTCTGGGAATAGGGGGTGCAGCTCAGCACACAGTTTGGAGACTGGTGGAATGAGGAAGGTGACCAGGCTGGGAGCTCATTGGTAGTGGTGTCCTGGGATCCAGTGCTGGGTCCCCCCGTGGGAAGAGAAGGACATTCTTGTGGGGTGATGGCAGTGACCATAGTTGGGTTGTGAGAGCTGAAGCAAGATGAGGGGAGCATATGCACAGGGATGGGGTGAAGGCATAACATTAGGAACTTTATCTAGAAATACTCTGAAAGCAAGGATCTTTACTTAAAATTTTAAAAAGTTAATTCTTAAGAAAAAAAGAATTATAAATGTGAAAAAGGGCATAAAGTGAACCCAGTGGCATTGGGTTGGAATTAAAGATACAATGTGAGCTCATGGTTTTCAATATATATAAACAAAAGCATAATATGTGTATGTGATAGATCTCTGTAGCGAGTTTAACTAGTTGTTACTATTAAGAGGTATTGGGAGCATTGACATCCCCAAGAGAGAGCACATCAAGCACTTAGCTCTTGACTTTTAAATACAGTTCTCAACTATAAGGAATTAAGGATTTGTGGAGAATTTGATTGATTTTAGGGCTACAGAAGGTAGCCTGAAATTTATGGGTATCTAGAAAGTTAAAAAAAAATTCAAAGAACTATGGAGGCTCTTCAAAGAGGTATGTATGGCAATTTGAGATAATTCCTGCTGATCAGATGTAAGACAATTTGAGCATCAAAATAATGATAATAAATGGTAGTAATGAGGTCAATCCGTTGAAGAAAATAGAAATCTGCTAATCCATGTAGGCATGTACATGTGCGTGCATGTGCATGCGCACACATACACACACACACACACACACACACACACACACATGGGAATAAATAAATAGAAGCAAAAACTTTTCCCTATGGAAGAATGCCAGCTAATAAATACAGAAAAAATAATGAAAATTTAAAAATCATTTGGCAGCCATCATTGTAATAATTAATTCACACAAAAATTTCAAAAATGCTAGCATTAATGGGTTAAGTTTTGGAAAGAAATAAGATTTGTCTCATAGTTCAAAATAACTCTCCATAAGATATTTATTAATAATAAACGATAAACTTTGTAGGGAAGAAGACTGGCAGGCGAGTATTAATGAGTGACCCAAATGAATGTAACTAGTCATGAGACAAACGAAAATCAAGCCATTATTGAGGGGATGATGGCCAGCATCTCATTAAGGGGTTCTTCTTCCTGCTCAGGATAATCCAGGCCACCCTAAAATTTACAATCTTAAATATTTAGTAAATAACAAAGCACAAATACTCAAAAATGTACTTACAGAAAGTGAAGCCCCTGATAGACCTAGTCCACAAGGGTTCTCCAGACAAAGGCAAAATGGCTCCCCTGGCTTATTTAAGGGGTTACATCAAAGGCAGGGACAAGGTTTCCAGGGCAGAGTCTTGCTTCAGGATGTTTTGCAGTCAGCAGGTTGACTGACATCTTGGCAGGTCACATCCATCTCAGGTGCTGTGTGGGATCTTTAGCAAAACTTGAGGAGAAAGTTCACCTGCATCAGGCAGTCAGTCCCTGTCCAGGGTGCCACAGAAGGTTCCCAGTGCCAGACTTATTCCCTCAGGAGGCTACTACGCACAACAGTCCACACACAGCCCACAGAGGGCTTTCCATACACCACCTGATGGGCTGCAATGAAAAGACCTCAGCATCACGTCTCTGATGTTTCTACCAAAAATAAAGTTCTGAGAGAATATCCACCAAATCCAAACTGGGAACAATTCTTTAAATAACTGGCCTGAAATCTTAAAAAAAAAAAGTCAAGTTCATGAAATTCAAGGAGAGTTGAAGAACTATTCCAGACTGAAAGAGATTAGAGAGACTGGCCACTAAAAGCAACAACTCATCTTGATTGTTTTGCTTTAAAGAACATATTTGGATTGGGTGCGGTGGTACATGCCTGTAATCCCAGCAGCTTTCATGAGTTCAAAGCCAGCCTCAGCAACAGCAAGGCGCTAAGCAACTCAGTGAGACTCTGTCTCTGAATAAAATACAAAATAGGGCTGGGGGTGTGGCTCAGTGGTCGAGTGCTCCTGAATTCAATTCCCGGTAGCAAAAAAAAAAAAAAAAAAGAACGTGGTATAGTTAATGAAATTTAAAAGACATATGAAGATCAGATGATAGAAATGTTTCAATTTAAACTTGCTGATTTTGACTATTGTATAGAGGGAATGTCCTTGTTTGTAATAATTCAACTAAAGTTTCCTGGGGTGAAAAAACATATGTGGATCACATACTCCCAAGTGGTTCAGAAAAAAATGCACCTTGTATTTCTTTTGCCAACTTTCTCTAAGGTTGAAATTCTGTCAAAATTAAAAAAAAAAAATCTATACAGTAGAGACTAGAGATTTAGCATATACACACACTTATACATACACACATATATATTATATGTGCATATATATACACACATACATATATACATACACATACATATATTATATGTGCATGTATATACACACACACATATATACTAATTGAATGTTATGAATCTTGAGACTCTGAGACCTAGTGTCTTATAGAATGGAATTATATATTAAAAAAAGAGAAAATCATTTTTAATAATTGACAAAGCTTTAGAATTTTTCTACATATATAAAAATTTAATACTTCGGGTAGGGTGTATTATTGAACTTTGCAGACATGACCCCTACCTTATTTGAAAGAAAGGACATTTATAATTATTTTTTATATAAAACTAAACCATGAATAAGTAGATTCTATAGTGATCTGATTCTGTTGAACCCTAGGTTCAAGTGTTTCAAACTGATCATGTTTCAAAGTTGAGTTAAGGCATTAGATATTATAGATAATGCTGTATACTTTAGACAAGGTTCTTTTAGTCATAAGGACCAGAAATCCAAACCAGCTCCAAAAATGGGAAGGATACAGAAGGCAATCTCATAGATGAGAACAGGGTTGAAGTGACTGAATCTGGGTCAGGGAAGTAGAAGGTAGAAGCCAAGACTGCTCCCTCTGTCTCTTGCTCTCTCCATGGAGAAACAGTCTCTCTGCTTCTTTATGAGTGTGTGCAGACCACCCTCTGGAGTTACAAATTGCCCAAAGCTACTCACGAAACAGTAGCCTTCAACCTCCTCTGTCTGTTTGACTTTATGGGTCCAATGCCAACAGCTAACTGACCCAGATTTTTTAATCCCTCAAACTAAAAGGAATTTGGAGTAGGAGAACAAGCTCCTTTGTTCCAATCTGGGTCAGATATTCTCTTTGCATCCATTTAGTTATGAATAGAGAAGGTTCCAGTAAGGCTGCCTAGGCCCTCTCCTTCTTCAAAAGACTGTGAATGAAGAAATTTTTTTCCCCAAGAGTGTTTTTGAAGAGGTGAGACAAATATTTTCTAAATATTCTAGAGAATTTTTTTTCTTATTGTTGCATGTTATACATGTTACCCTGTGCTCTGACAGGTATTTAAGACTTTAGACTTTAGTTGCTAAAATTAAATTACATAACTAGATTATGTAAAAAATCTGTAATATAAGTTAAAAGTGAATTTCAGACATTTTGAAAGATTTGTGGTTTTGCTTAGCAACAGATAAAAAAAGAATTTTGTATTTAGGGATTTATGTAATACAGAAACAAAAATACTTTAATATAGCAGGAGAGATTTTAATAAGAGGTATCAAGTGTGCTTTTCTATGATGAGATAACTGAATGAATCAAAGAGGACTTTCTTATATTTCTAAGAATCACTTCTTTGCCTCTCAGTCTTTCTCATTGTAAAACAAGTGTTTTGAACTAGACCTGTAAATGATCTTAATCTGCAACTGAAAATTTTAAAAGCTTGAAGAGCTTTCACATGAATGAATGGTTCTGTGGTAGAGAAGGAGAGAGGACAATGGGAGAGGTGAATTGGACAGAAGGTGATGATGAGACAAGGTATCAGTAATGAGAGTGCACCATGAATAACAAGTAGAGTGTGTACTCAGTTCTCTATAACTGAGGTCCAGTACAAGTGCATACTTCTGCAGACTTGAGTGGTGCAGGACTGGGGAGAGCCCTGGTAGAGCCCCGGCTTAGTATTTGCAAAGACCTGAGGTTTTTCCCTAGTACTCCAAACAAACAAACAAGAAAGAAAAAATAAAAAGAACTGAATGGTGCAGACAACTCTGGACACGACTCATAAGTCTAAAGCTGAGGAGAAGGTAGCAAGCAGTGAGATTTTGATGTCTTTAGAGAAAACACCATACTTTCTTCATTTTAGGAGTGAACCCAGGGCTTGTGAGTGAGCACATGTTCTATCACTAAGTCACATCCCTAGCCTGAACTACATCCTAAAGAAAGAGGTAAATCTAAAGCCAGGTAGAGCCAGCCATTCCAACCTGGACTCATCTCATAGATTCACCAAGTGTTAAAGCTGGAGAGAACTTAGAATATCATTTGGCACAGGGCCATCAGAAGATTTTTAAAAAATTAATCAATTTATTTATTTTTATTATTTCTTACATACATCACAATAGAGGAGTGCATTGCGTTCATATTTTTTGCATTGCAATTCTTAATACACCTTTATACCATGATTTATCAAATCTCTGTTTGTATATAAGGTATGTTGACACCAAATTCACATCTTCATACATGAATTTTGTATAATGATGACCATCTCAATCTTCTGAAGGAGACCATCAGAATATTTTTGGTCCCCCTTATATGTCAAAAGGTTGTCTGAATATGAGTTTCCTAGTGAGAAAGGGTATAGCCTGCATGACATTCACTAAGTAAATTTTGACCCATAAGCAATAAAGGATCATTGATTTATTCCTATCTTCTGAATTAACAAAGGGAAAAAAAGTTTAGGGAGAGAAAGTGTTTTGTTGAAAGATACACTTCAATGTATTTTTTTTTATTAGAGATGTACAATAATTCTGAAAAATATCAACCGTGTAGTATTGCATATGTTTACTAAATACTATTTAAACAAGATTATCAGATATAGCATTGTTTTTAAATAATATATGATTATTTATGTACTTTAAATCTTTTAAAAACATTTAAGAAGAGAGTTGTATATTTGATGGGGAGGTCTTAGGCCTTTTTTATCCTAGGACAGCTGTAGAATATTCTACTTTTTTGCCTTTTAAAAAAATAACACATTTTTATTGTGGTGTGTGTATGTATGTATGTATGTGTGTGTGTTTATAACATAAAATTTACTATTGTGACCGTTTTAATTGTACAACTGAGTGGTATTAAAGATATTCATGTTATTGTGCCACCATCGCTACCCTCTATCCATGGAACTCTCTTTACATTGCAAAACTGAAATTCTGTACTTGTTATAACTCCCCATTTTCTCCTCCTTCCAAACCCCAAAACCTATCATTGCATTTTGTTTCTATGAATTTTACAACTCTCAGTACCTCATAAGGTGGAATTGTGTATTATTTGTCTTGTTGCTTACTGATTTATTTCACTTAGGATGATGTCCTTGAGATTTATCCATATAGTGTGGCAAATATAGTGTGTGTCAAATTTTACTTTCTTTTTAAGGCTGAAGGATATTCCCTCATATCTATATGACACATTATGTCTATCTATTAATTTGTGGATGGAAACTTAGTTTGTGTAAATCTTTTGGCTATTACCAATAAAATGCTTCTAAAAACAAGGCATTACAAATAAATGTCTCGTTGAGTCCTTTCACTCAGTTATATCAAATATAATATAGTTGTAACTTTGTGGATTAGTCTCTGTATCCTCTATTCTGTACCATTGGTCCACCCGCCTGTTTTGGTACCAGTACCATGCTGTTTTTGTTACTATTGCTCTGTAGTATAGTTTGAAATCTGGTATTGCTATACCACCTGATTCACACTTCCTGCTTAGAATTGCTTTTGCTATTCTGGGTCTTTTATTTTTCCATATGAATTTCATGATTGCTTTATCTATTTCTACAAGAAATGCCATTGGGATTTTGATTGGCATTGCATTAAACCTATAGAGGACTTTTGGTAATATCGCCATTTTGATGATGTTAGTTCTGCCTATCCATGAACAGGGTATATCTTTCCATCTTCTAAGATCTTCTTCTATTTCTCTTTTTAGGGTTCTGTAGTTTTCATTGTATAAATCTTTTATACAATGGTTCCGTAGTTTTCATTGTATAAACCTCTTTTGTTAGGTTGATTCCCAAGTATTTTATTTTTTTGGAGGATATTGTGAATGGAGTGTTTTTCCTTATTTCCGTTTCAGAAGTTTTGTCGCTGATATACAGAAATGCCTTTGATTTGTGCATGTTGATTTTATATCCTGCCACTTTGCTGAATTCATTTATTAGTTCTAGTAGTTTTTTTGTAGACCCTTTTGGGTCTTCTAGGTATATAATCATGTCATCTGCAAATAGTGATAATTTAAGTTCTTCTTTTCCAATTTTTATGCCTTTAATTTCTTTCGTTTGTCTAATTGCTCTGGCCAGTGTTTCAAGAACTATATTGAATAGAAGTGGTGATAGAGGGCATCCCTGTCTTGTTCCAGATTTCAAAGGGAATGCCTTCAATTTTTCTCCGTTCAGTATGATGCTAGCCTGGGGCTTAGCATAGATAGCTTTTACAATATCAAGGTAAGTTCCTGTTATTCCTAGTTTTTCTAATGTTTTGAACATAAAGGGATGCTGTACTTTGTCGAATGCTTTTTCTGCATCTATCAAGATGATCATATGGTTCTTATCTTTAAGTCTATTGATATGGTGAATAACATTTATTGATTTCCGTATATTGAACCATTCCTGCATCCCAGGGATGAATCCTACTTGATCATGGTGCACAATTTTTTTGATGTGTCTTTGTATCCGATTCGCCAGAATTTTATTGAGGATTTTTGCATCTAGGTTCATCAGAGATATTGGTCTGTAGTTTTCTTTCTTTGATGTGTCTTTGTCTGGTTTTGGGATCAATGTGATATTGGCCTCATAGAATGAATTTGGAAGAACTCCTTCTTTTTCTATTTCCTGGAACAACTTGAAAAGTATTGGTATTAATTCTTCTTTAAAGGTTTTGTAAAACTCTGCTGTATACCCATCCGGTCCTGGGCTTTTCTTGGTTGGTAGTCTTTTGATTGCTTCCTCAATTTTATCCATTGATATTGGTCTGTTCAAATCGTGTGTTTCCTCCTGACTCAGTCTGGGCAAATCATATGTCTTAAGAAATTTATCGATGTCTTCACTATCTTCTATTTTATTGGAATATAGGTTTTCAAAATAATTTCTAATTGTCTTCTGTATTTCTGTAGTGTCTGTTGTGATATTGCCTTTTTCATCCCTTATGTTAGTAATTTGAATTCTCTCTCTTCTTCTCTTCATTAGCATGGCTAAGGGTCTGTCAATCTTGTTTATTTTTTCAAAGAACCAACTTTTAGTTTTGTTAATTTTTTCAATAGTTTCTTTTGTTTCAGTTTCATTGATTTCCGCTCTGATTTTAATTATTTCTTGCTTTCTGCTGCATTTGCTGTTGTTTTGCTCTTCCTTTTCTAGGGCTTTGAGATGAAGTGTGAGCTCATTTATTTGTTGGTTTTTCCTTTTTTTGAGGAATGACCTCCAGGCGATGAATTTCCCTCTTAAAACTGCTTTCATTGTGTCCCATAGATTCCGATAGGTTGTGTCTGAATTTTCATTTATCTCTAAGAATTTTTTTTATTTCCTCCTTTATGTCTTCTGTAACCCCTTGATCATTCAGTAACATATTGTTCATTTTCCATGTGATATTGGATTTTCCCTTCCTTCTTTTGTCATTCATTTCCAGTTTCAATCCATTATGATCAGATAAAATGCATGGTATAATGTCCACCCCTTTATATTTATTGAGGGTTGCCCTATGGCATAATATATGGTCTATTTTTGAGAAGGATCCATGTGCTGCTTAGAAAAAAGTATATCCATTCGATGATGGTTGGTATATTCTATATATGTCAGTTAAGTCTAGGTTATTGATTGTGGTATTGAGTTCTATAGTTTCTTTATTCAACTTTTGCTTGGAGGATCTGTCCAATGGTGAGAGAGGTGTGTTGAAGTCACCCATAATTATTGTGCTGTGGTCTATTTGATTCTTGAACTTGAGGAGAATTTGTTTTATGAATTTCGAAGCACCATTATTTGGTGCATAAATATTGATAATTGTTATATCTTGTTGTTTAATGGTTCCTTTTAGCAGTATATAATGTCCTTCCTTATCCCTTTGGATTAATTTAGTCTTGAAGACGATTTTATTCGATATGAGGATGGCCATCCTGCTTGCTTGCGCGGACCGTGTGCATGGTATATTTTTTCCCAACCTTTCACCTTCAGCCTGTGTATGTCTTTTCCAGTCAGGTGTGTCTCCTGGAGGCAGCATATTATTGGATTTGTTTTTTTAATCCATGTTACCAGCCTATGTCACTTTATTGGAGTGTTTAAACCATTAATGTTTAGAGTTACTATTGATATATGGTTTGTACTTCCAGCCATGTTTGATTATTTCTCTTTTTTTTTTTTTTAATTTCGTTTGTTTCTCCATGATTAGCTTTCCCCCCTCCGTCTGTCTTTACTGAGGTACTTCCCACTGTTGGCTTTGGTTATTGTTTTTCATTTCTTCCTCATGAAGTATTTTACTCAAGATGCTTTGCAATGCTGGTTTTCTGGCTGCAAATTCTTTTAGTTTTTGTTTATCGTGAAAGATTTTTATTTTGTTGTCGTATCTGAAGCTTAATTTTGCTGGGTACAGAATTCTTGGTTGGCATCCATTGTCTTTCAGTGTTTGAAATACGTTGTTCCAGGATCTTCTCGCTTTCAGCGTCTGAGTTGAAAAGTCCGTTGTTAACCGTATTGGTTTACCCCTGAATGTAATCTTTCTCTTTTCTCTTGTAGCTTTTAATATTTTCTCTTTGTTCTGTATATTGGATATCTTCATAACAATGTGTCTTGGCGTTGGTCTACTGTGATTTTGTGTGCTCGGTGTCCTGTATGCATCTACAATTTGTATATCTGTTTCCTTTTTTATTTCTGGAAATTTTTCTGTAATTATTTCATCTAGTAGATTACTCATTCCCCTGGTTTGAATCTCTATCCCTTCCTCTATCCCAATGACTCTTAAGTTTGGTTTTTTTAAATATTATCACATATCTCTTGTATGTTTCTCTCGTGATTTTTAACCAGCCTATCTGAGTTGGCTAGACTCTTTTCAAGATGATATATTTTGTCTTCATTATCTGACGTTCTGGCTTCTACTTGCTCCACTCTATTTATGATACTCTCATTTGAGTTTTTAATTTGGTTTATAATTTCCTTTATTTCTGAGATCATTGTTTGATTCTTTTTTATAATCTCTATCTCCTGATAAAGATGCTTAACTTTTTCTTTTATCTGTTTATGTAATTCATTCTCAATGTGTTCTTTCGCTGCTTGAATTCGCTGTCTCGTATCCTCTTTAAGGTCCGTTCCATCTGTCTAAGGTGTTCCATGAGTTCTTTATATGACCATTTTTCTGTTGACTCTATATCCTCCTGAATATTTAGGCTGTCCTGCATTGTTTGCACTCCTTTTCTTCCTTGCTTTTTCATGCTGTTCATATTGCTTCTTGTTCTGTTTGACTGCTGAGTTACTGTTTACTCCTATAAATTTATTTGATGCTTGGGAGGAAAGGTATTAGAAGGGAAGGGAAGACGTCACTAAAGAGAATGAAAGTAAGCAGGTAGCATTCAAGGAAGGGGGAATAAGAAAATTGAAAAGAATTGTAAAGACAGAAGAAAAGAAGGAAAGAAAAAATAGAAAATTAAAAAGAATTTAATGAAAAAAAATAATAATAGAAATTAAAATGAAATTAAAAAATAGAATAAAATAAAATAAGATGGATTAAAAAAACATTTAAAAATACAGCAAAAAAAAAAAAATTTATCAATGCAGTCCTAGAGTTCGATTGACTGCTCTTCCAGTAGATGGAGCTATACCCACCAGGCCAAGTTTCTCCTCTTAGTAGACGGGAGTCAATCACTGCGCAGCAGTTCTTCCTCCCGGACTGGGTGGGTCTCCACTCCTGCTGTTCGCCGTGTGGGCGGGGCCTTTCGCAGAGCAGGTCAGGGGTCGTTTGCAGCACCAGGCTGGCAGGTGGGGGGGTGGTCGTTTGCAGCTCCGAACCACCATAGGAGTTTCACAGAGTCGGGCCGACTGGGGCCGGGTAGGCAGCGCCCGCTCCCACACTCACTGCAAGGGTGTAGGCAGCGGCCGCTTGGCTGCGGCCGGTGGCGATTCACAGAGCCGGACGGGCGGGGGCCCAGGCAGGCAGCACCTGTCCCCTCGTTTGCTGCAACGTGTGGGCAGCGGGCGTTTGGCTGCAGCCGACGGCCACTCACAGAGCCAGGCTGGTGTGGGCCCGGCAGGCAACGCCGGCTCCTAAGCTCCCTGCACCGCATGGGCCGCGGCCGTCTGGTGGCAGCCAGGGGCAGTTCACAGAGCCGGGCAGGTGTGGGCCCAGGCAGGCAGTGCCCGTTCCTAAGTTCGCTGCTATGGTTGTGTGAGCAGCGGCCGCTTGGTGGGGGCCGGCAGCGGTTCCCAGAGCCCGGCCGGCTGTGGCCCAGGCAGGCAGTACCCGCTCCTATGTTCACTGCAACATGTGGGCAGCCGCCATTTGGCGGCGGCCGGCAGGACTGTGCCCCTGCTCTGCGTTGCCGAGATTCAGTAGTCTGTGACAAGCTGACACCTCCAATTAAACTTACTAATTCCAAGCCGGTCTCCTTTCAGTGGAATTTTGCTTGAAGTTTCTCAGCAGGACGCATGTGGGTGTGTTAATGAGTCTCTCTGATCCCTTTACCACGGAGGCATTGAATGTGCTGCCTCTTTGCCGGCCGCCATGTTCTCATTTTGGCCTTAATAATTTAAATTTTCTCTTTTTTCTTAGTGTGCTTAATGTTTGTAATTTTGCTCATCTTTTTGAAGAACTAGCACTTGGTTTAATGAAGTTTTTTCTTTTGTTTTTCTGTTTATTTCATTTATTCCTGCTTTCATCTTTATTTCCTACTTCCTGGTAACTTTGGGTTTAGTTTGTTCTTTTTCTAGCTCCTTAAGTTATAAAGTTAGGCTGTTCACTTGAAAGTTTTCATTTTTTTAAAAAAATGTGTGTTTATAACTATAAATTCACCTATTGCTTGTGCTGCATTCCATGAGTTTTGATATGTTATTTTCCTTTTCATTTGTATCAGTTATTTTGTTAATTTCCTTCTTGATTTCTTTTTGACCTGCTGGTTGTTGAAGAATGCTTTCTTTAATTTCCACAAATTTCTGAATTTCCTAGTTTCCCTTCTATAAATTGATTTGTAACTTCATTCTATTATGGCCAGAGAATATAATTTGTATACCTTCTTTTGTGCCAGTATGGATGTGTGTGCATGTGGTACTGGGAATGGAACCTAGGAACACTCTACCACTGAGTACATCCTCAGCCTTATTTATTTATTTGTTTATTTAATTTATTTTGAGACAGGGTCTTGCTAAGTTGCTGGAGTCAGACTTATCCTCCTACTTTAGCCTCCCAAGTACTGAGATTATAGGTGTGTGCTACCATATCCTGCTATATCTATCTTTTTTAATTGATTGAGACTTATTTGTGGCCAACCATATAGTCTGTGGGAAATGTCTCATGGGCACTTGGGAAGAATGTGTATTCTATTGTTGGGTAAATGTTGTGTCTATGTCTCTTAGATCTATTTCATTTATTGTGGTTTTAAGAACTCTGTTTCCTTATTTTGTGTCTAGTTGTTCTAGCTATTGTTGAAAGTAGGGTATTAAATTCTTCAACTACTCTTTTAGAATCGTCTAGTTCTCCTTTCAATTTTTTTCAGTTTTTTCTTAAGATATTTTGAGGTCCTAATATTAGGAGTATAAATTTTTATAATTGTTACTTTTTCTATACTGAAACTTTTTGTCTCTTGTAACTTTTTCTAAAAAGTTCATCTATTTATTTGATATTATATAGTCACTTCTTTATTTTGGTCATTTATTTACATGGAAGATTTTTCCCTTTCCTTTCACTTTCAACTTATTCATGTCCTTAAATCTAATGTGAACCTCTTGTAGATAGCATAGAGTTAGAACAGATTTTTAAAATTCATTATGCCAGTTTTTGTGTTTTAGAGAATTTATTTCATGGAAATTTAAGTAATTATTGATAAGGAAGACTCACTTGTGTCATTTTGCTCTGCTCTCTGTATGTATGATAGCTGCATTTGTCCCTGTTTCTTACATTACTCTCTCTTTTTCTGTTTAGTTAATTCTGTTTTGTTATAAAGTATTCAAATTTCTTTCTCATTTCCTTTTATTTATGGTTACCTTGGAGATTACATTTTATGCCTTATAGCTGAACTTATACCAGCCTAACTTCAATAACATATCAAAACTCTACTTCCATACATTTCTGTAAACAACCTTTCAATTATCAATAACATAGAATTACATTTTTATATATTGTGTGTCCAAAATATAAACTAATAATTGTGCCCTTTATACATTAATCTCTTAAGCCCTATAGAAAGCTATATATCACAGTTACAAACCAAATTACACTTATACTAGCTTTAATAGTAGATTTTTAAAAAAATATATTGTTTTATTTGTAGATGGGTATGATACCTTCTTATTTTAGTTGCCCATTTTTTTATGTGGTGCCAGGGATCGAACCCAGTGCCTCAAGCATGCTAGACAAGTGCTCTGCTGCTGAGCCACAACCCTAGCCCTAATAGTAGATTCTTGAAATGTGCATTCATCTCTTAAATTATGTAAAAAACAAAAATATAAATTATAAACCATAGTTAAAACAAGAGTTGTTTTTATAATTTTCATTATATTTATGTTTACTGAATTGTTATTTCTTCATACAGCTTCCAGTTACTATTTAGTGACCTTTTATTTCAAAAAATAGGATTCTTTTTTAGCATTTCTTTTTCTTTCTTTTTTGAGGGGAAGGTACCAGGGATTGAACTCAGGGCACTCAACCACTAAGCCACATCCCCAGCCCTATTTTGTATTTTATTTAGAGAAAGGGTCTCACTGAGTTGCTTGGCACTTCACTTTTGCTAAGGCTGGCTTTGAACTCGCGATCCCTCCTGCCTCAGCATCCAGAGCTGCTGGGATTAAAGGTGTGTCCCACCACGCCAGGCTAGCGTTTCTTTTAAGACATTTCTTCAGCTTTTGTTAATCTGAGAATGTCTTAATTTTACCTACTTTTGAAGGATAGACTTGCTGGATATAGGTTTCTTGGATGACATTTTTCAAAAAATTCAGCCCCACTGCCTCAGAGTTTCTGATATCTTATTTATCATTTATCTGATAAGCCACTAGTCTCTTGCTATTTTCAAGATTATCTTCATCTTTGTCTTTTGACAATTTGATTATTATGTGTCTTGGTATAGATACCTTGGAATTCATCTTACATGGGATTCATTAAGATCTTGAATATTAATGTCTTATATCAAATTAAGGAAATTTTTGGACATTATTTCTTTGAATAATCTCTCTTCCTTCTTTCTCTCTCTTTTCTCCTTTTGGGATTCTCACACTGTGCATCTGTCCACTTGATGGTGTCCCATAGATTCCTTAGGCTCTGTTCACTTTTCTTCAATTGATTTTTTCTTTTGTTCTACACAATTGATAATTTCAATTGTTCTTTCTACAAATTTTCTGATTCTTTCCTTTACATGCTCAAATATGCTTTTGAATCAGTCTAGTAAATTTGTCACTTCTGTTATTGTACTTTTATTTCCAGAGTTCATTTTTAGGCAAATATTTTTTTAAATGTATTTCCATCTTGTTCACATCTCATTTCCTAATGTTTTCAATATATTCCTTTAGTTCTCTGAGCATCTTTAAGACAGTTGTTTTAAAGTACTTGTGTAGCAAGTTCATCATCTCAGGGCTGGTTTCTGTTGGTTTACTTTTTTTCCCATGAGTGAGATATAATTTCCTGTGTCTTTGTATACCTTATGATTTTTTATTGTTGTTGCTGAAAATTAGATATTTTAATCTAATAATGTAATAACTCTGGAAATCAGATTCTTCCTCATTTCTAGGAATTTGCTGATTTTTGTTTTGTTTTATTTTTGTTTGTTTTGTATTGTAGTCTTTCTCTTTGTCAGGAACCAAGAGTGTAAACTAAAGATCTTTTTAGGGCTGGGTATAGTAGTACATACCTGAAATCTCAGGAAATTATCTCACTCAGTGACTGGGGAACCCAAGACAGGAGAATCCCAAGTTCAAGGCCAGACTTAGCAAATTAGGCCCTAATCAACTTAGTAAGACCCTGTCTCAAAATAAAATAAAAAATATGTTTTTAAAAAGGGCTGAGGATGTAGCTCAATGGCAGAGCACCTCTGAATTCAATTCCTAGTACCAAAAAACAAACAAAAAATTTCTTCAGATACATGGTTGCTTTTGTTTTTATTGTTGTTTCTGCTTATTTGTTTACTTTTGCAGGGCAAAGGATCAAACCCAGGGCCTTGCATATTCTAGGCAAGCACCCTACCACTGATCTACATCCTCAGCTGTGTGTTCTTTTGAATGTCCTAGATTTAATATCTGGCTCTTAAAAAGGAAAAAGAGAATAACTAATGAGGGGAAAAATGAAAAGCAAAAAAAAGTTCTGGTCCTTAGACCCCTAGAAGTTGCTGCAACTATGGTACATAATAAAATAATCCTGTGTGACATGTCTGATAGGGAGTAAACCAGTCCATTTTAGTTTTGAGAGAACAACCCTAAGATTTGTTACCAAAAAATGGAATCAAAGGCATTCCTATATATCAGTGACAAATCCTCTGAAATGAAAATGAGGACAACCACCCATTCACAATATCCTCAAAAAAAAAAAATACTTGGGAATCAACCTAACAAAAGAGGTGAAAGACCTATACAATGAAAACTACAGAACCCTAAAGAGAGAAATAGAAGAAGACCTTAGAAGATGGAAAGATATACCCTGTTCATGGATAGGCAGAACTAACATCATCAAAATGGCGATATTACCAAAAGTACTCTCTAGGTTTAATGCAATGCCAATCAAAATCCCAACGGCATACCTCGCAGAAATAGAAAAAGCAATCATGAAATTCATCTGGAAAAATAAAAGACCCAGAATAGCAAAAGCAATTCTAAGCAGGAAGAGTGAAATAGGTGGTATAGTGATACCAGATTTTTAAACTATACTACAGAGCAACAGTAACAAAAACAGTATGGTACTGGTACCAAAACAGGCAGGTAGACCAATGGTACAGAATAGAGGACACAGAGACCAATCCACAAAATTACAACTACCTTATATTAGACAAAGGTGCTAAAAGCATGCAATGGAGGAAGGATAGCATCTGTAAATCCATATGCAACAAAATGAAATTGAATTCCTTTCTCTCATTGTTACCGCTGTTGACCGGTGACGAGTTCTTGCTCCCCGATGTTGAAGAATAACACCAAAGAAGCACGCCGAGGCAAGGTCAGAGTAGAGATTAGAAATTTATTAAAGGACAGAAGAAAAGACTTCTCCCAGAGGAAGAAGGGGACCCAGAAGGTGGAATCCGTGGAAGTGCAGTTGTCTCCCCTTTTTATAGTTCTTTCAGTGATGGAATGTAGGTTGGAAGGCCTGAGGGGTGGGACACAGGTGGGCCAAAGAAGTAGTCTGAGCAGGAAGGACTTTTGAGATGGGCTTATCACTTCTCTGGAATGGGCTATCTCCAAATCTGTTGGGGGCTGTTCATTAACACTTCTTCCAGGTGGACTTTGGCCTAGGGTCTTTTCAGGACTTCATTAACATTCCATGAGTCGTCCTGTATTTTCCCTGAGTCATTCCCAGCATGGCCTCCATTTTAGATTTCACTCGATTTTAGACCCGATTTACCTAACTACACTAACTACCTAACTTTAAATCTGGCTTCATTATCATGCACAAAAGTTAACTCAAAATGGATCAAGGAGCTAGGAATCAAACCAGAGACTCTGCGTCTAATAGAAGAAAAAGTTGGCCCTAGTCTCCATCTCGTGGGGTCAGACTCCAAATTCCTTAATAGGACACCTATAGCACAAGAGTTAAAATCAAGAATCAACAAAAGGGACATTCAAACTAAAAAGTTTTTTCTCAGCAAGAGAAAATATTAGAGAGGTAAATAGGGAGCCTACATCCTGGGAACAAATATTTACCCCACACACTTCAGGTAGAGCTCTAATCTCCAGAGTATACAAAGAACTCAAAAAATTAAACAACAAGAAAACAAATAACCCAATCAACAAATGGGCTAAGGATCTGAAAGACACTTCTCAGAGGAGGACATACAATCAATCAACAAATACATGAAAAAAAGCTCACCATCTCTAGCAGTCAGAGAAATGCAAATTAAAACCATTCTAAGATACCACCTCACCCCAGTAAGAAAGGCAGCCATTATGAAGTCAAACAATAACAAGTGCTGGCGAGGATGTGGGGAAAAGGTTACACTTGTACATTGGTGGTGGGACTGCAAATTGGTGCGGCAATTTGGAAAGCAGTATGGAGATTCCTTGGAAAGCTGGGAATGGAACCACCATTTGACCCAGCTATTCCCCTTCTCAGACGATACCCAAAAGACCTAAAAAGAGCATACTACAGGGACACAGCTACATCAATGTTCATAGCATCACAATTCACAATAGCTAGACTGTGGAACCAATCTAGATGCCCTTCAATAGATGAATGGATTAAAAAAAATGTGGCATTTATACACAATGGAATATTACTCAGCACCAAAAAATAACAAAATCGTGGCATTTGCAGGGAAATGGATGGCATTAGAGCAGATTATGCTAAGTGAAGTTAGCCAATCCCTGAAAAACAAATGCCGAATGTCTTCTTTGATATAAGAGGGGGCAACTCAAAACAGAGCAGGGAGGAAGAGCTAGAGAAGAAGATTACCATTAAACAGGGATGAGAGGTGGGAGGGAATGGGAGAGAGAAGGGGAATTGCATGGAAGATGGAAGGAGACCCTCATTGTTATACAAAATTACCTATAAGATGGTGTGAAGGGGAAGAAAGAAAAAAAGAGAGAGAGAGAAATATGTTACAGTAGATGGGGTAGAGAGAGGTGATGAGGGGGAATAGGAAGGGGATAGGAAAGGCAGCAGAATACAACAGACACTAGTATGGCAGTATGTATAAATGTATAACCAATGTGATCCGGCAATCTGTACACGTGGAAAAATAAGAAATTCTTACCCCATTTGAATCGAATGTATGACATGTCAAGATCATTGTAATGTTTTGAGGAACTAATAAAAAAAATTTTTTTAAAAAGTTATATAAGATAAAAAAAAGTTTTTTTTAAAAATGGAAGACATCATTTTTAGGGTTCTGCTGAGAAACAGAACCAGCAGAATGTGTGTATGTGTGTATGTGTGTGTATGTGTGAATATGTGAATGTATGTGTGTGCCCATGTAAAATATGTGTTTGTGTTCATGTGTATGTGTGTGTGTGCATGTGTGTTTGTGAGGAGAGAGATTTATTCTAAGAAATTGGCTCACAATGCTAGAGGCTGTATAAATCTACGTTATAGACAGTAATTTGTTTTACTTAATATCCACCAAGTTAATTGTTAATCTGGTCCAAAAAGCACCTTCACAGAAATACCTAGAATAATATTTGACCAAATATCTCTTTTTCATGGTCCTGCCAAGTGGATATATACAGTTACCCATCATACTATCTTAACATTAGTTACAAAAATGGCAGAATTAAATGACGCAATGACCCTTTATGTTGACAGAATTCTATATTCTTATAATTTAAATTCTCATGCTTGTAGAATTTTGTTTATAAGGGTTTTTCTGTGTGAATTATAGCACATCAAGTTCCCTACAGTTAGAACCCACATATTTGGTATTTCTACGTTTCCTTAAGACCCCAAGATAAATCCTGAGTGCACATTTCTCTCCCTAGAAGTAGGACTTATGCAATAGAGAATAAAGTTGCTGTGTAGCCACCCAATAGACTAGGAAGCTTTGTTAGATGGGGCTAAAATGGCAAGAGAATTCCTTAGCAAAGCAAAAGGCTGAAGAATCATTAACATAAACCTCTGTAATGTCTCCATGGCTTTGACTTTTAATGGATTATTGCCCTCTTTCCTGGCCTATTTGCTGTTCAGCCCTGATCTCTTTTTGGCCTCCGGTGCCTTTCCATCTCCTTTCACTATCCCAACTTTCTGCCTGGAATTTTCCACCATTCAGCATCTTCTCTTTTGAGACGATTATGTAACTATTTACTTGGGTGACTTATTCCATTCGTTACTCTCTGGACAAAATGATTTTTCCTAATTTTTTTTTTTTAACTTCCTGAGGCTACTGGACTCATACTTTGGATCCCTGTGGTGTTTTAAAGTAATTTATGTCAATCATTCTTAATAGACTTTTGCATTTTTCCACCTTCTTAGCTATTTTTCCTGTGAGAATTCATGCTAAGTAAAAATGCCGTTTGTCCTCAAGGAAGTGACTTTTCTCTCAGCTTCGTTTTTAACCTGAAAATGAACAAGTTAGAACTCATGACCGTCCAGTTGACTTTTACTTTGAATCTATTAGGTTACGAGGGCAAAGTGATCTTGAGGTTTCATAGGCACTGTAGGTGCACTTAGAAAACATGGAATTTAGTAAATGCCTTCCTCTGTCACCCTTACAGAGTGAGGTGTGTGTCCTGTTTTTAATGTAATAGTCATCTAATCTCAAAATTTCTTTTTTTTTTAAACACATAATCTCATTTATATGTGGAATCTAAGAAAAATTGACTGTGCAGAAGTAGAGTCAAATGATGGTTACTAGAAGCTAGGGATAGAGAGTGGGGAGGGAATTGGGAGTTACCGGACAAGGTAGTTTCATTAGGTAGGAGGAATAACTTTTGAGGTGGATTGCACAGTGGGGTGTCTAGAATCAATAACAAGGTATTGTAAATTTCAAAATGTCACCACAAAAATGTCAAGTAGGATGATGTATATGTTAATTTCCTTTGACTTAAAACATCACATTGTTCTCTGTATGAATATACTAAAATTATGATTTGTCAATTAAAAATAAGCCAATTGGGAAATGAGACAGTTCTTTAAATCTATCCACGTAAGTGGCCGATAAATTCATGAAAAGATGTTCAATATCCTTAGTCATTAAGAAAATGCAGATCAAAATCATGAGATAGCACCTCATATTCACTAAAATGGCTGTGTTAAAAAGACAGATAAGAACAATGTTGGTGAGTGTTTGGAGAAGTTGAAACTCTTACACATTGATGGAGGTTATTTAAACTGGTTTACCCCTTTGACAAAGAGTTGGGAGTTCTAATCTCAACATTTCTTACTCTACCTAATTTCATTTCTCACTTAATTTGGTTCCTTTTGTTTTCTTATTGATATTCTGGGATGAATCTTTATTTCTACCATTCCTTTACTTCTACAGAAATCCTGTTTTACACCAAATGATATATGAAATGCAAAGAGTGTTATAATTCATCACCCTAGCGCTTCTTAGGCCAGTGGTCTTTGAAGGGGAATCAATACTAGCCTGTGTGTAAAACATTATTGGAGTTCAGGAAGAAATAGTTACACTTCTATCAGATTGCTATTTTAACTGAATCCTTTAAAATTATAATTAGTACTTTTATGAATGTGTATATTAATATGTTAGTAAACATATAAAGAAGCATCTGTCTCTGCATCTGCTTACAGTATGCTGCTTGAATTTTTCTTATTATTTGGGATGACTGACTCAAGATCTTAGAGGACAAATGTGTTCCTTAGATTTTTTGGGGGGAGGGTGTTATTGGGAGTTGAACTCAGAGATGCTTAAGCAGTAAGCTACATTCTCAGCTTCTTTTTATTTTTTTGAGTCAGGGTCTCGCTAAATTGCTGAGGCTGGCTTTGAACTTTCACTCCTCCTACATCAGCCTCCTGAGTCTCTGGGATTTCAGGTGTACACCACATGTCTGGCTTTAGAAAATTTTTAATCTCATAGTAATATAAATATACAAATTTACTGCACTCTCATATAAACATAAAGCCTCATGACTCTTAGGCTTTATTAACCCATGACTGACTATTGCCCTTGTTAATTTACTATGTTAGTTATAAAATCACTAGAGCTTTGTATTCAGGGTTGCTTGGTTTTAATGGGAGAAACTAACTCTGACCAATAAGAATACAGAAAGAGCAGTAGTTGGCTCACAAAATCAAAAGAGAAGCAGGTGATGTGGCCTGCTAAGAACAGAGCTGCAGCAGTGCTGGACCTCAGGAGTAGGCCCAACCCTATGTACCCCAGGGCCTTGCTTTGGTTGACTCAGCTGTAGTTACCTTCCCTTCATGAGTGTCTCCACTCAGGATTTACATTTCCAAGAAACAATGTGACAGTCTATCTTCAGCTACATGCCACACCCTAAAAATTATTTATTAACATCCTTCCTTATATCTCCTGTGATCTTTCCCAACCATTCATGTCTATAAATCCCAGCGCTAGGACATCAATACTGTTAGACCAGGACGCAAGAAAAGACCACTGACTCCAATTAAAATCAAATTAAAGCAAGCTTATTATTTCGACCGGCTGGGCTGCCTCTTTCCTCCCAAAACGGCAGGAACAAGACAGCAACCCCAGCTTTCCTGCAGCCCAGCTTTATAGCCCAGAAAGTTACACAAAGGGGGGAGGGTTACAGATAACAGAACTCTGACAAGCATCACACTGATGGTAATTTACATTTTTTGCTGGCCCCAACATCAGAATTTATGAGGACCATTAGAGCCTCAGAGAGGGTTGTTGTCTGGCCAGGGAAGGCCAATATTTATGAGGTGTCATTAAAGTTTCAGAGAGGGCTGCTATCTGGTCAGAGAGCCAGGCATGGGTGAGTTCAAGGCACGGGCAGGCATTCCAAGCAGGTTCAGAATTTGCAGTAATTTATAGTAAAGCCGAAATTATCTTTTCATGGTTTTGTGTCAAGATGGCTCCCAATTTTAAGAAAAGATCAGGTTGGGTCTATCCTATCATACTGGCTGGAAAATGCTGATTCTAATGATGTCATCTTCATATCCAGAAGAGAGAGAGAGAGAAAAAACTGTTGGTTGTGAGTGTTTTTTTCCCTCTTTATACCTTCAGGAATAAAATATGAAGTTTTTTTCAGAAATAATTGAAAGCCCTTAGAATAAATTTTAGAAAGTTCAGAATAAATTTGAAATTAATTTTTCTTTCCTGCTCTATATCAATGACTTATTATTCTTTGATACTATCATAAAATCCATATTTAGGCTGGGGGTGTGGCTCTGCAGTAGAGTGTCTGCCTGGCATGCACAAGGCCTTGGGTTCTACCCCCAGCACGACCAAAATTAAAAATAAAGATAGAAGAAAATCCACGTTTAATCATTTTGGCCTTTAGTTTATAGGGAAAAAAGATGGAGATTAAAATTTAACTTTTTTGAAATATAAACTGCCTGGATAGCATTTTGGAAAAGAGTGATAATAAGTGCTGATATTGTTTCTTCAGATACTCTCTTGTAAAATGTTTAAGGGAGAAACTTCAAGTGTTGATTTAGACAATCATTTTTTACAATTTTTTTATTTGTTCTCTTTAGTTATACATGATAGTAGAATGTATTTTGACATACATACATGGAGTATAACTTCTTATTCTTGTGGTTGTATATGATGTGGAGTTACACTGTTCGTGTATTCACATAGGAACATAGGAATGTTATGCCAATCATTCTACTATCTTTCCAATTCCCATCCCCCCCCCTTCCTTTCATTCCCCTCTAATTCAGTGAATTTCTGTTCTTCCCTCTGTCTCCCTCCCCACTTATTATGAGTAAGCATCAGCATATCAGAACATTTGACCTTTGGTTTTGGGGATTAGCTTATTTAGCTTAGCGTGATAGTCTCCAGGTCCATCTATTTACCAGCAAATGCCATAATTTAATTGAAGGGTACCTAGGTCAGTTCCATAGCTTAGCTATTGTTAATTGAGCTGCTATAAACATTGATGTGTCCATCTCACTGTAGTAGTCTGATTTTAAGCCTTTCGGGTATATGCTGAGAAGTGAGATAACTGGGTCAAAAGGTGATTCCATTCAAATTTGAAAAATGATACAGGGAAGGTGTTTTATTTTTAATGAAATTTTTAAAAATTCATTGAATTTTGAAGCTCATCAATTAGGATAGGATTTATGCATAGAAGGAGAAAGTCAGTAAGGGATATATCTAACATGGAACCAAAACACCCAATGTCCAACTATCGCACCATTGAAACACCCATTTGGCCAAATCTAGCCTTTAAATTTCATGGTGAAAGTTAAATGCCATCTTGAGGGAATCAAATATACCCCCATTTTAAATCTCAATCATTGTCTCCCTCTACTTGGCTTATTAGATAAGCAGCGAGAGCCTAATACTAATGGGACACGTATAAGGTACTTGGCAAAGCAGAGAAATCAATGACCACTCATGATTTGGGTCTATCCCATCAAGTCCAGAGCAGGTCAAGGGCAGGAGCACTGTACTGTCCCCCTTGCACGAGGAACAGGAGGATGAAAATTGAGAGGAGACATCTTATTTCAAATTCTCATGAGGATCAGTGATGTTTATGTCTAACCAGGTAGCAGTAATAGAAATACGACATAATGTTTGGTTGTCTCTTCATTATAGCCCTTCATTTTGTAATCTCTACAAAGGTAAAAGAAAAGAAAAATGAGGCAAATGGTCATTTTTATTAATGTATACACAAATAACTTTTTAAATAAAAAACTCTGCTTTAACGTTTTGAAAAGATCAAGTGGTTCACAAAAAATACTTATATACCTAGCATCGGTGGAACACATTAAATATGTGATATGTAAAATATGTGCTATATACTAACAATGTAAGTCATTATTATTAAGAAATCATTTTTCACACTTGTTTATTTTTAAGTAAGAAAATATTCTGAATTGCATTTTTAATATTCTGGCATACAGTATAATTGTTCTCAATGTTACTTTTTTATTTGTGAAATTGAATACTCAGAACAATTCCATTTAAATAAATAGAAACAAACTGGAAAAAAAAACCACAAAAATTGGAGCTGGGGTTGTGGCTTAGTGGTAGAGCACTTGCTTAGCAAGTGTGAGGCCCTGGGTTTGAGTCTCAGCACCACATATAAATAAAATACAGGTCCATTTACAACTAAAATAAATATATATTTGAAACAAACCCACAGAAACAATTTTAGTTAAATTGGAGTAAGAAGTTCTGGTGTGCTACTGCATGGTAGGCAGACTGTAGATAAAGATAATGTACTGTATATTTTGAGTGTTTTCACCATAAAGAGATCATAAACATTTAAAGAGATAGATAAGATCAGATATTATTAATCTAATTTGATACAATCTATAAATGTATCAAAACATCACATGATACCTCATAAATATGTGCGATTTTTATGATTTTATGTATTGGTTTAGTATAAATTTAAATTTAAAATCACTGATTCTATTAATGATGTTGGTTTAAATGTTAGATATAGTTATTTTAAAACTTGTAATTTGGCCAAAGTTGATAGATGGAAAATAATTTTATGCACATTTACAACTTAACTACTATGTGTATAAAATCATATAAAACATTTTAAAATTCCCCAGATTTATTTATGGGGAGAGGAAGGAAGAAAAACAATTATATGCCAAAATATGTAATTAGAGTTCAAATAGTATAAACTGTAGAGCATCATAGGAAGTAGAGATTAGTATGATCGGAAGAAGATTAGAAGCCAAAATGGGGAAATAAGACTTGAAATAGGACCTTGGGCAGGATTTAGATATGAAAATAGGAAATAAGAGAATTATTCTGTATTTTGGTTATGTAGAGATCCTGATTCATTCTTCTTTAAAGTGAGTTCAAGTCCAGTGACAGCTTTGAGGGAACAGAATTTTAATATTCATTTGAAAGAAAATTTATAGCAATCGAAATCACTTTACAAGGTTAATTAATGTAAAAGGTAATCTCTCATCTCTTTCTTCTAGGCGTGTCTGCACAGCTCACCAGCACCCGGCACCGTCGGAACACATCCGTGGGAACACCATTTTGGATGGCTCCTGAGGTCAGAGTTTTGAGAAAGACAGTGTTCTCACTTCCCTTTTCATGTATACTGTATCTCCACAGTATTTTGGAATACCACAGAAGAAAGGGTGCTTTGTGTTATTTAAACATAGGATTTTTGCGTGTGTGAGAAAGAACACTGGAGGTGCCCCATAAATGAGCCACGAATAAACGAATGAACAAATATGAAGTGGAATGAATGAGTCAACCCAATGAGGTAGCAAGAAGCTACTTGCAGTTTTAATTTTTCATTAATTTACTTCGTGGTTTAGCATGTATCTGTTATAGATTTGTATGTTTTGTTTTTAAATTAGAAATATGAGAACCCTTGACTTTGTTATGTCAGATTCAGGTCCATTGACCAATATATCAAGTTCCCGTATTGTTCACCCACTTGGGGTCAGCTTTAGTAGATTCTTTTCATCATGATGTGAGTGAAATTGTAGATAAATTACTAAAATAGTTAAGGGAAAAAGTGTTCAGTTACATCTTCCCTCCGCAGTCACTGTTTTAGTGCCTTCTGTCTTTTTCGTTATGTTTATCAATAAAGAACACTTATTTTTGAAAATCCTCTCTGCAACCATTGGGAAAAGCTCTGCTATTTACCTATGGTTTTCTAGAGAGTGAAGGAAGCAGAAGCAATTCAAACACTATATTAATATTGCAAAAGCCTCTAATTAAATTTGGCATTTAAATCCTGGTATAATCTTTTTATTTGAATACCAATTCAATTATTTTTTATAAAAAGTTAGAATGTATACATACAAAATAAGGAGAGAGAATTTACTATTTTACAAGACTTTATGAAAATCCAGCAGATAAAAAAAAAAACTTAACAGGGGCTAAATCTGAAAATAAAAATATAAAGTGTAGTCATTAGCAAAAACAGAATTGAATGGAATCTCAAAAGAGTTTCTTTAAGCTGGGCGTGGCACACACCAGTAATCCCAGTGGCTCTGGAGGCTGAGGCAGGAGGATCACCAGTTCAAAGCCAGCCTCTGTAAAAGTGAGGTGCTAAGCAACTCAGTGAGACCTTGCCTCTGAATAAAATATAAAATAGGGCTGGGGATGTGGCTCAGTGTTTGAGTGTCCCTGAGTTCAGTCCCTGATACCCTCTCCCATCAAAAAGAATTTCTTTAGTATTTTTTTCTGATATCTCTCTAATGTTTTGAATACTTGTAAAAAATTAAAAATAGTGAGAAGTCAATAAAAATGTAGTTTTCTACAAAATATTTTGCATCTTGTTAGCATGTATTAATAATTAATATGAATAATGCAGCTTATGATAGTTATGATTAATACCCTAGTTATGTTTTATGTTAATTTATAATAACAAAGCCATTATCACATATTTGAGTTTGCCTTTTAATAAAAACAGTCCTTAATGTGTAATTAGTAAACAGTCATTTTTATGTCATTATTTATTATTAATAAACCTACAATAACTGTAAATAGGGCTTTCTTTTAACAAACTCAGGTTATTATAGAGAAGAAAAAAGGCACCCTGATGTTCTTCCAAGCTGCCGTATAAATATGTGCTCGAGATTTTGTGCATATTTTATTCATCTCTCTAAAATAAGTACTTTTTAATCTTGAAGACTGTGTTTTGAATAATCAGTTTCAAGATGCTTCACATAAACCACTTCTGTCTTATTAATGAAATAACTAATGTTTATGTTATTGAATAATATATATTTTTGACCCTAATTGACATAGAAGTATTTCATTGTTTTTAGGGCTTCAGAGGCAAGCTTGTTGAAATAAAAAAATCCTTAATTTCTAATGTTTTAAAATCAGATCTTTATAGTTATACATAGTAGCTGGGTTCATCTTGACAAATTCTTGCATGCATGGAAGTCGATTGCAGTTTATGAGCCCCCCTTTCCCCTTCCGCTCTCCCTCTTCTCTCCCATTGCCTTTCCTCTACTGGATTTCCTTTCTCTTGTCTATTAATTGATACTTGATTGGTTCTTTGTATTATCCTATCCTTTCCTCCTCACTTCCTCTATTTTACTCTAGCTTCCACATATGAAAGAAAACATTCAATCTTTGAGTTTCTGAGTTTGGCTTATTTCACTTATCATGATATTCTCCATTTCCATCCATTTACTGGCAAAAATGGCATAATTTCATTATTTTATGGCTGAGTGGAACTCTATTGTGTGTGTGTGTGTGTATCACAATTTCTTAATCCACTCACCTAGGTTGAGTCCATAATTTAACTATTGTGAATTGTGCTGCTATAAAGGTGGATGTATTGTCCTAGTGTTTAGATCTTTGGGGAAAATGCCAAGAATTGGGATAGCTGGGTCATATGGTGGTTCCATCCCTAGTTTTGTTTTTTTTTTAGGAATCTCTATATTGCTTTCCAAATTTTTTATATTCATCTGCAGTCCCACTAATAATGTGCAAGTGTTCCTGTCTCCTCACTACCTTGCTAGTATTTATTGTTGTTGGTATTCTTGATCATTGATTTGACTTTTTTTTTTTTAAAGTCTGCTTCCAAGGTAGTATTGTTGGTTACCTAAAGCTATCCTTTCCAAACTGGAATGCAGATGTGCCAGGGCAAAGGGGTCAAGGGAACTGACTACCATGGTAGGTGACCATACACATTTTGTATGAATGTGTATACCTTGGAGAGTTCAAGGGGTGGTTTAGGTAAAGATTCTAGAACAAGCACAAACAAGAGATGTCCCAGGCAAACTGGCACATAAGTTCACCTGAACCTATGAGGACATATTCCTAGACCACATTTCTAAAGACACAGAATTATCCTGAAGGAACAATTTTACTAGAAAAAAAATTGGTATGAAAAACATATTATTTTTATGCTAAGGCAAAGATATGGAACAGAATGGAAATTTCATGTGAATATGTTTTTAAATTTGTGATGGTCTTAAAGAGCTATAATGCATAGACTATATAATCCACCTAATAATCATGTACAATGTTACAATTTTAGTGTACATTCAGAGGACTGTGAATGTGTAGTCATCACCATCATCTAAGTTTAGAACATTTTTATTGCCCTCTTGTACTTTTAATGAGCATTTCTCATCTCCTTTCAAACTCCCCTACCTTAGGCAAACATTAATCTACTTTTGGCTATATGGGTTTACCTATTATGAGCATTTCATATAAATAGAATCATACAATATGTGGCCCTTGTCTGGCATCTTTCATTTGGTTTAATATTTTCAAGATTCATCCATATTATAGCATTTATTAGCATGCTTTTTTGTGGCATGCTAGTATTTGATGGTAAGTATATACCACATTATGATTATCTGTTCTTCAGTTGAAGAACATTTAGGTTGTTTCCACATTTGGGCTCTCATGAACAATACAGCTATGAATATTTGCTACATGAATTTTTAATGTAAAATTTGGAACTGTTATGCTTTCTCCTGGTTCTTCAGGCTATTCTCTCTGACTTTTAGCAGTTCAACCTTGTGCAATATTAAAAATATTTTGGTAAGAAAGTTTGAGAAGCCCTGTATAAGATGATGTCCCTAGCATATTAAGTTTGAAAACAATATTGCCTCTCTTTCTTTCTCTCTCTCTCTGTATATATATTTTAAATATATTACATATAGTATATATTTGTATATTTTATTATGCATTTTATATCTATATTACATAACATATCTAATTACATAAATATATATTTACATGTATTATATTTATGTTATATGGAATGTATATTATACAAATAATTTGTGTCTGTATTTATTAGTGGCCTTCAGGTGGCTAGGAATGGATCAGTTCATAGCCTTCATATGTATTTGCCCATGAACTTGCTGCCCAACCCAGAACCTGAACATTATTGGCACATTTGCTCCTGTCTCTTCCTCTATCCCATTTTTTTGCCTCCTCTAGAGAACTGTTGATTTATATGTTGTACTCATCATTACCTTTCTTTTATTTTATTAAAATCATACTTATATATTTATATTTAGGTGATTTCCTGTCATTTTATTACTTTTAGTGTCCGGTAGGAAGAAAAACTTATTAATGAGGAATTCACCCTTCCTAAGTGAAATGTGCAAAGACTACCAACTCAACTCCAGTGTGCCAGCACGAGGGGTTTTTAAATGTGTTGCATCTGATTTTCAGCAGAGCCAGAAAGATGAGAAATGTTCCCGACAGGGCCTTTAATTTCTTTCACTTTACATATAATTTTAAAGTACTGAAGTTAAGTGATATAATTCTTATCTGCCATTATCCAAAACCATTTGTTATTTTTCTGGTAGGTTGGCATTTACAAAATGTAAAAATTTTTAAATGTAAAAAATGGTTTTCAAAACTATAAAGCTGATTTCCTTTTTGTGATTACTGATGTAAACAGCTGTCATTTGTAAACTATCTGTGTCTGTAGTTACACATTTAGAAATGAATTATGATGTATTTAATGCAATGATTTTTTTATAAAGTAATACTTATAATATTGCAAAAAAAATCCAGTTTCTCGTGTCTCTCAACTGTATACTTTGGTTTGAGGCATGTTTTTAAACCTTGTTGCAGTTCTACAATTTAATGTAGCCCAGATAAGCTGCTGGTAAATCTTTATCAATATTTATTTTTATTCAGGACATTTTTTTAAGTTAATGGATTAAACCTTTCTGCATTCCTCCAACCTCATTCCTCCCTTGGATACTCTTGCCTTCTACTTGCCAATAAGAATCAGGGCCATCTAACTAGACTGCCTTAAGATTATTTTCCTTGACTTCTTTCATTTTTAATTCTTTGAAAATCTGTACTTTATCTCTGTCCAGGTGAATGTCTCCTTTCTGTCATCAAATGTTTATTGAGTGACAGCCACTGCACAGTCTTTAGATGTGTAGTTGATCCCATTACATTCCTTTGGGGACATGCTTTCTTTCTAGTCTTCTTTTATATTTTCAACAATATTCCTTTTAATAGTCTTCTTATATTTGCAAACCTGCTAAGGTATTCTCTGTTCTCAGAATAAAAATACTACTACATAATAAGTTGATTGCTTATTGTACTATTAAATTACTTCCTTTACTTATAGCAATCAGTCTTCATCACTTGAAACATTTAATCTTTATTCTAAATGTTAGGGTGCAAGCTTGTTAAAGTCACACACTTCACCTTTGTGTTGTCTTCTCTTAGGTGATTGCATGTGAGCAGCAATTAGATACCACTTACGATGCCAGATGTGACACTTGGTCCCTGGGTATAACTGCCATTGAGCTGGGTGATGGAGATCCTCCGCTGGCTGAGCTGCATCCCATGAGAGCACTCTTCAAAATACCAAGGTCAGACAGTCAGCATTAGGTTCAGTATCTGCATCCCCTTACTCTTCCTTGAGCTTCTGGCTTCTCATCTTGCTCATCATGGAAATATTCAGACCTGTTCAGCAAATTGGGAGCAGAGTGACCTGGAATATTATTCTGCTTCTTCCAAGACTATCTTTGTTCAGTAGTTGCATTTCCCTGATTGAAGTAAAAGAGTTTCTCTTGATAATCAGTGTGTCTTTTGCTAGAATTTGAACTCAGAAAATAACACTCTGACTCCTTATCCTTTCCCCAGTGAGTCAGTGAGGCACCCTGGAACTGATTGGTGTAACAGTGATTTGCTTCATCTACCAATCTAGAAATGTTTTACTACTTGCTAAGACTTCTCTTTGTTCAGAACCTGAAGATAATATTGTTAAAAAATGATAAATAAAATTTAGTGATAAAATACTAATGATTTAAAATATGTCATTATAATATGATATAGACTAATACCCTCTTTAGAGCCATGAAAGTACTGTATAGACTCTGCTCCTCTGGTGTGTGTAGCAACATATCTTCCATGGGCTTATCCTATTACTCATTTCTTTAAATATTGCTTTATCTGTCTGTTGGTTAGTTCTAGATGTTTCAGAAAACAAACGTGAGAATATTGCTTATCTTAATTGTCAATGTGTCATTTTTGAAGATGTTAAAGTCTTCAAAATGCCTGGCACCTTAATTCTAATAGAATGCATAAATACAGCCTGTGATGACAGGGACGGCGGCTGAGTGGTATGGTAATATATTACAGTCTGTTATTACACTATCTATTAAACAAATTTGTGATCTCCACACCTGAAGACACAGAATCACACATACAAAGTCCTGGGGAGGAAGAATTCTTCCTAAAAGAATAACACCAATGTATTCTATTCACTCCCCAAATAATCCATTTTAAATATTTGACATGCAGTTTAATTCTTATAACATCAAAGCATTTAAATTTGTTTTTTATTGCCCTTGAATTTCCAGTCTATCTGTAGGTTCTGAATTATATTGCTTTAGGTATATGGCAACTTTTACATAATAATCCCAATGTTATTTCAATTCTTATTGTTTGTGAACATATATTACTTATTTGGTAAGTGGGGAAACAAGATTACAGAAAAGAGAGGAAAACTGTCTGATTCCAGCTTCAAGACATCTTGTTGAATTTGAGGAAAACAGGGAAAAAATCTATATTGCTTACACCCTATTGTCATTCTTAATTTAAATGAAGCTCTTTATTTCCTGAGCCATTTTGATTGTGGTTTAAACCATCATATTTAACCTAATATTATTAGTCTTGGTTATAATGCCACCTTGGAGGAAGGGTGACAGCTGTTGATTCAGATATACAGTTACATGGTTGTTGGTAGCTCAGTATTATGCAGTTTGCCAGGTGATTCTGGAAACTGCATCATATTAATTATTTCTTATCATTTCTACCACCAGTATCTCTCCAAAATGAAAGTCTGAGAATATTGACTGTAGACATAGGTAAGGAAAGATATCTAAAAAGTTACCCAGTTCCGAGTGTCATGAACTCATTATGACTTTACTATTCTCAAAGCAAGCCAATAAGTCTCATAAAAGGAAATATTCGGGGGACAAGAAACAAAACAAGATTGCTGGTAAAAAAGAACTACTTCTTTTAACGTGTAAATCAGAAATCTTCCAATTGTCTTAAGGATTGTGAAATGAGCTCAGGCGTGATCTGGGGCAGATGAGTAGCCGCACTTTTCTTTAATGAGCCTGTACAAACTGTACATTAATTTCATTATAAGCTATTTAAGGAGGAATGCAGAATCAAAGACAAAGTATTTCCATTCCACTAATGAAAACAAAGAGCTGTTGGAATGAACATAAAGCAGCACTTCAGCGATTCAGCCATCATGGTTGATCAATGTTGCTTGATTATGGAGTTAGATCAGCCTCGTTTTCACGGATGTGCCAAAAAAGAAAGGAATTGTTCAGCTTGAAAAATGAAAAGAATTAATAACAAGATCTTTTAAGTGGCATTTAGAGCTTTATAGCTAATAATATTTTACAGTCCCTTGCTTTTGTAACACTTGGTAACACTGTTTCCTGAAATGTATGCAGTAACAAAAGAACAACTCACATTCTGCTGTGCCCCTCTGTGCAGTACTGTCCTCCTTATTCTAAACAGTTCTCCTTTCAAGTCACCTCTGTACACCTCTGTGCACCCTCAGAGACTTCAGCAGGATTCATGAGGGGCAGGGGGTTACTTTATTCCAGAATTCATTGTTTCTATTCTGCTAAGTATTGATATTTTCCCTTAGGGCTGTCAGGTAAAAGCAAGAAAAATTATTTTAAAAGAAAAAATTAGCAGTTAGAAAAATTGGGTCATACATTAAATGCTTTCAGAAGAAAAGAAAAAGGAACCTGTCATTTTATGTCAAGAATGATTAAAACTAATTATCTCTCTTTGAATTGGAAAATGGTGGCTTTCTTGAGTTACAGTGTGTGAGTGCAGTAATGCATTGGTCTATCTGACTGTGCTTCTCTATTGCATTGACTGCCCAGTGGACATCATCCGACCTTGATTCTTGTTTTTCTAGGAATCCACCTCCAAAACTAAGGCAGCCTGAGCTATGGTCAGCAGAATTCAATGACTTCATAAGCAAGTGAGTAACAATAGAGTTTTTTGTTTTCTGTTTTTGTTTTGTTTTTTTTTTTTTTTAAAAGAAGAAATAACATCCTGCATTGACTTTGAACTGTGCCTGTTTGCCAATGTCACTGGGCTTCTTAATCTCCTCCTGTTGCTCTTTATCTGTTGAATAGCTCCAGAGGTTTCCCTTATTTTCTTCAAAAGAAGCATCTGTAGTGTCTTCTGTGAGTTCATTGATACTCAAATAATGCTCTCAGGGTCAAATTTATTCACGTATCTCTAGCTGTGCTCCTGGGGACCCCTTATCATCTATGGACATATTATGTTCCTCCTTTCACTTGCCTTTTGCAGGTACGCCTTAGGCATCTTGTACAAGCTCAACCATCATCCCTTTAGCCAGTCATTTAACCCTTTACTTATGTACATCACTGTTCTCACTGCAGTCAGAGAATTTTCACTGCAATCAGTGAATCAGAAAATTGTATTCATAAAAAGCTTTATGTGTGAACATGAGAGGCATTTTTTTCTTAAGTGCATTTTTTGTTTGTTTGTTTGTTTTTTGTTTTGTTTCATGCTGGAGATTGAACCCAGGGCCTTGTCCATGTGCAGTAAGCACTCTACCAACTGAGCTGTATCCCCTTTAGTAGATTAAGCTTATTAATATGTAAATGTCTATGGCAATTGTTTTTGTTGTTGTTGTTGTTGTTCCTTTCCATTGGACATTTTAAACTTGACAAATAGCTCAGGCGCACTGTCTCCATACAATTGACTAGGAACTAGGTGTCAGTCATCTATAAGAATCTGTCTCATAATCCTTTTTCACAATTTTTGTTATGTCTTCACCTTAAAAAGATAAGGTAAAGGATGACCCCAGTTGTAAATGGGACCGAGGAGAAGGGGCATTAAAATGTGGTATGCCAAAAATCTACTCAGAAAATGTATAAAGGACAAGAAAGCAGAGTAACCAGCCATTTTTATACATACTGCTATCACTGATTTTCCTACCAAGAATATCTGCTTATATTTCTAAAAGCAAGAGAATTAGATTCAAGAGTTTGTAAGAACCCAAGATAGATTGATAACCTTTTTACCTTCAAGTTTTCACTGATCAGATGTTACTAAGCATGTGTTAAGCACTACATTATATTTAGTGAATTACAATAGCATTTCTCAGTTTTCCTAGGAGAACCACTGTTAGCTTTAAAGGGATCCCCATGATTCACAGTGTCTGCCCTCATGTCTTCAAGATCCTCCCCGACAGATCCTCCATGGAACATGGGTTCTTTGACATGTTTCTCACTGTGTCCCATCTAAGAAATGTTCCTGGTTTCCTCCAGGGAGTTAGAATTCTGTCTTGCAGAGTGTTAAATTTTGTTCCTCCTTCCACTAGAAACATTGCAAATTTTATTCAACTTTACTGTTTTTGGTGACTTTCTCTCTAACTACACAGTAAAGCAAGTCTGGAGCACTGAATGTGTCTTTCTTTGCCACTGTCACCCCAGGATCACTGTGTACCTGGTACACATTGGTTATTGGTAAAGGTATACTTGAACAAAGTACTTTCTTTCATGTGAGACTCTTCTTAGCGCTTAAATGTGTATGTTACAGATATTAAAAATTGCTATGCATATTTTGTTTAAGTAAAACTTATTCTTATTTTTAGACATTATCATCCTTATTTCTTAGCATTTTTATCTATTTTGATTAAGCCTGATGAAATAAAAGGCCAAATTATAATCCCAGGAGGATCAGCGATACTGCTTGTCCCTGAAGCCAAGGATTGGGCAGCAGGGACTTCTACTTCTTCTCCTTGTCCTCCTTTTTCTTCTTCTTTTTCTACTTTTTAGTATCCAGTTTTATCATAATTATAGAGCCTCTGCATCTCAGGGTTGAATGGTCTTGGAAAGTTATAAGAACTCAAACACACAGTCACAGAGCTTAAATCCTTCTTGAACATGTGCGTGAATTGGCCATTTGATCAGTACTGAAATATCCCTTATGAAAACAATCATGCAAAAAATAAAAATAAAAAAATAAAAACAGTTATGCTTCCCATTGCAGCCCATTACACCCTGATGAAATTCACTTAAAAAATTCTTCTTTACACTGACTTGAAAGCTGTTTCTCACTTCATTACATGCCTTAGTCCTAGATTTTTCCCCCGTCATAACCACTGAGAGCTACCCAATACCTCTTACAATATTTGAAGACAGTTGCCATGGCTGGAAAGACATCCTAAGTCTGTTCAGATGCTCCTCCCCTGGTGTCCTTGCAGGTGCTCTCATTGGCATGGTGTGCCCTGGTGGAATCTATCAACAGGTGTGATCTGCAGTGCTACATCTACTGTATGACCTCAGGAAACACCTGCTGACAGGAATGCAAATGTCTGCAGCAGATTAGTCTTCTCCAGTGGGTTAGCAGTTTTATCACTCGAAAGAAATAAAAAGAAATCAGTGGAGAAGTTTGTGTTAATTTTAGATAAGCATTAAGACTGTAATGATTTCATTGTTGTTTATCTTTAGCCACCGACTTGACGAGGAGACTTTGCAGTAGAGACAGAGTTTAATTATCACTATACATTAATGCCTACAGGGAGACTAAGGAAGTGGTATTGAGTGGAAAGTTGATATCATAACAGTGTCCTAATTCTCAGATATGTGCACATTTGCAGACGTTCATTCATCATTTTGAAGTTTAATATTTTTTGAGATGTGCTTGGACTGAGCATCTGTGAGAAGTATCACTTTCTTAGTAGGATAGATTTTTAGCAATATAAATAATAGTCTCGAAACTCTACCCTATTGAATGATTGTGTGTTCTTTTTGCCAGTGCAGGTGCTTGACTAAAGATTATGAAAAGCGCCCAACAGTATCAGATCTTTTACAGCATCAGTTCATTACTCAAATCGAAGGCAAAGATGTGATGTTACAAAAACAGCTAATGGAATTCATTGACATTCATCATTGCATGGGAGGCACAGAAAAGGCCAGGTAATCAAATAATATCTGGAGTCCCAAAATCCAAATTACCTGAACACCCTGGACAGTTTTACAGGTCAATAGTTGCTAAGGTGGAAAAAGACCTCATTGAAGTTCTCTGGTTGTGATTTGAAGGTAGTGGATTACTTACATGGAAAGTGAATGTCACATATAGAATTGCATCCTGATAAAGGTAAAGTTACTGGCAGCAATTTTTTTTCTTTTTATGGTACTGGGGATTGAACCAAAGGATGCTTAACCACAGGGTCTCACTGAGTTGCTTAGACCTCACTAAGTTGCTGAGGCTGGCTTTGAACTCATGATCCTCGTATCGAAGCCTCCCAAGCCACTGACATTACAGGGGTGTGCCACTGTGCCCGGCTGGCAGTATTTTTTAGTGAATTCATGATGATTAGTGTTAGTATATATTTCTTTTGTTTTCTGTTCTTTTGCAAAGTAAAATATATTAAATCTTGGATTTAAAAAAGAAAATGTATTAACTCTTGAAAGACTTTTTAATACTATTATTAGTTGGCATAATTTTCTCTGGTTCAATTATATTTAAAATCATTTTAATATCTTTCTTCATATTTCCTATTTAGATTATTTCTTTATTTTTATTTATATATGACAGCAGAAGGCTCTACAGTTCTTATTATATACATACAGCACAATTTTTTATAATTTCTGGTTGTATACATAATATATTCACACCAATTCGTGTCTTCTTCATACCTGTACTTTGGATAATAATGATCATCACGTTCCACCATCATTAATTACCCCATGTCCTGTCCCTCCCCCTCCCACCCCTCTGCCCTATCTAAAGTTCATCTATTTCTCCCATGCTCCCCCTCCCTATCCCACTATGAATCAGCCTCCTTATATCAAAGGAAACATTCGGCATTTGGTTATTTGGGATTGGCTAACTCCACTTAGTATCATCTTCTCTAATGTTTTAGGGAATTTAAAAGATACCTAGAACTATACAACAAAGAAAATTTCTCAAGTACAAAATTCTAATCTATAAACTTTTAGTATCTTTTATGGATGAATATACATTTTTAAAGCAAAATTTAGAATAATGTTTACTTGTGCTCTGGAGTCTGTCTTCTTTCAACGAATGGTGAATATGCATGTCATTAAATATCCTCCTACCACAAATTTTTTAATGGCTGCACAGCATTTCTTGCCTGTTTATTCAATGATTGCTTTAAATTATTCTCTCTTATGAGATATGTAAGTTGCTACTAATTGTTTTTACCTTAACAAGAAATATTGTAAAGAATAAAGTTGTACAGGAATTTCTTATTCTTTTTTAAAAATATTTTTTTAGTTGTAGATGGACACAGTAACTTTATTTTATTTATTTATTTTTATGTGGTGCTGAGGATCGAACCTAGGTGAGCACTCCACCACTGAGCCACAACCCCAGCCCTCTTATTGTTTCTTTAAGATAAATTCCCATGGAAGGTACTGTTAAGTCAAAAGATAGTCTTTTGTAATTTAAATTTATTTTTGAGAATCCTATTGGTTTCATCTCCAAAGCATATCACAATTAAGAAAAATGGTAGACGTGAATAGAAAACAGGACATGGCTTATTTGAATTTCTGTTGTGAGTTTAGAAATGTAATTACTATTGTTTAATGTCTACTATGTGTTAGATATTGTCATAGAATTTATTCATACTGTCTCATATGATTTCAAAACAGACTTGAAGAAAATAATCTGACATCCTATTTTCACAGATGAAAAGAAATAAAGCTTATAGAGGTAATTAACTTATAGGCTGCATGGATAATGAATGGCTAGATCCCAACACCCATGCTTTATCCATGAGCAAAAGGTCTAACAGTTGTGGATAACCTCAGGAGATAATGATCCTTGCTTACATGAGTTTATGGTCTTGGTGCAGAGACAGAATGAATATGCCTTTAACAAGTAAATATTAAGGTTATGACTAGAATTAAGTAACCAAAAGAAAGAGGCAGGCAATAGTGAGGAGGTGGCCATGGGCTCCTCTGGTCCCGTCGTTACATCTTTGTGTGAATGGAGTTCCATAGTCTTCCACAACCCCATCTTTCTCAAAACAAGCAACCAGCAAACAAATAAAATTAACAGAAATTGAGTTGTACCAACATTATGTAGGATGTTCAATGTCAAGAACTATGAAGCACCTAAGATTTTACTCTATTTGAAAACTGAAAAGTTGGCCTGCTAGCTTTATGAATGCTAATAGAAGACTCAAGAGTTTGAGATCAACTCACAATAGCTAAACTATGGAATAAACCTAGGTGCCCTTCAACAGATGAATGGATAAAAAATGTGGTATATATGTATATGATATTACTCAGATTTAAAGGAAAATGAAATCATGGCATTTGCCAGTAAATGGATGGAACTGGAGAATATCATGCTAAGTGAAATAAGCCAATCCTCCCCAAAACAAAGGCTGAATGTTTTCTCTGATATGCAGATGCTGATGCACAATAAGTGATGGGGGGCTAGGAAAGAATAAAGTTACTTTAGATTAGGTAGAGGGGAGTAAAGGGACAGAAGGGTGTATTCTTATGTACATATATGATTGTACTTTATGTACATATATGATTGCATGAATAAGGTGATTCTACATGTAAAATCAGAAAAAATGAGAAATTATACTCCATTTGTGTATGATATATCAAAGTGCATACATGTATTCTGTCATATATAGCTAATTAGAACAAATAAAAAACTTTTTTTTAAAAAAAAAGACAGAAATCAGGGACAAAGGACTTGATTACTCACGGCAAAACTGAAAGCAAGAGTTTTCTTTTCTCGTTGGTTGTCCCTGCCCTTTAAGTCCTCAGGGTAATATGGAACTCTCAAGGTGGATACTGCATACAGAGTAGACTTGCCTTATAGGTGGAAAACCCTGTATTTAGGGAACTCTAATCTTTTAAAAGCATTGTTAGTATCCAGTCTAATTTTTGCTATGAAAGAGACATATCTTTACCATCCTGGATAGCAAATAAAATACAAAGCAAGCAAACAAACACCTTTCATCTGTTCTGGAGAGAGACAATGTTTTTTGGTTTTTTTTTTGTTTTGTTTTGTTTTTTAATTTCCAAGTTCTTTGCTATTTAATCATTGAAAATAAAGTCTTGAACAAAAAACTAATACAAGACATGCATTGATGTGAGGGACCCAGGGAGATTTTCTCCTAGCATTCAAATATAAAAATGGTTAAACTAAGACACAATATTTGTATTTTAATCCTGATGTTCTAGGTTTCAGTTATCAACACTTGAAAAATTACTATATACTGGACATTATGCTTAGGCTCATACTTCTGATTCTGAATCACAAGATGTGTTTTTGTTTATATTGGTAAGAATAGAACCTGCTTCTATTATGAGAGCCCATGCCTTACTCAATTATGGAAATTTTTTAGCCATTATTCCTTTAAATAGTGATCCCCTCTGATTCTTCTTATTATTTTTCTCCTATGCAATTAAAGGTAGAATTTTAAAATTTACCTTACTACATGTTTTGAAATTTTTACTTAATGTTTGTCATCCATTTATCAATTTCTCCTATATTTTGGATGAATTATTTGGAATTGTTTTCCAATTCACTAATTCTTGTTTTGAACTGGGCCTAGTCTAGAAGCCATACTGTATATTAATTTTGCATGCTGATGTCTGTATCAACACTTAGTTTTTCATTTCTAGAATTTCTCACAGTTTTATTTTTGAATCATTTATACTTCATTCATATCTGATTTTTTTGTATCTGGTTGTTCATATGTGGCTTGTGTGTGTGTGTGTGTGTGTGTGTATACATATATATTTTTTCTTTTTCTCTTTGATTTTATTCATACTCTTCAACAATCACTATCAGATTTGCATTTCAATGGATATAAGTTGTTCTGATTATTGATGTTATTGGTTTACTTAATATTTCACCTTCCTTTGTGCTTTTGAATGTGACTTTACTTCCCCATCCTGAGTGGGAGTTTTTTTTTTCTTTCTTTCTGCATTTTCTTCATTTTTAAAGGTTTAGTTTATGCCATGATTTGACTTCAAGGTTTCTTAATCCAGAGCCTTCCTGCCCCTTATGGGAAGAATATTGTAGTTATAGTCACTGTGCTTTCTAATTTCTAATAAGAGGCAGAGTCCTACCTCCCAATTATTTGGGAATTTCTTAATCCAGAGCCTTCCTGCCCCTTATGTGGAAGAATATTGTAGTTATAGTCACTGTGCTTTCTAATTTCTAATAAGAGGCAGAGTCCTACCTCCCAATTATTTGGGAATTTCTTCCCATATTGAAAGGTATTTTGATCTGTTGAAGCAGTGGATAAATACCCTCTCTATAGAATATTTAAACAGGCTCCTGAAATTCTTTAATGTATGTTGAACATTTACCTAAAACATTTAAGCCATAAGACTTGCATTCCCTTATAAAGGAAAATCTTAGCATCTATTTGAATAAGAAATTGCAAACTAAATTTGCCTTTTGTAGTAGTTATATCATAAGGGTGTTATTATTTTAGCCTTTTTTCATATTTATATAGAAAGCAAAATATCTTTAATATTTTACTTGCTACCCTCTATATGCTAGTAATAATTGATGTTGATATGTATAAATTGTAATATTTCATATATAATTTCACAGAAGCAATAAAGAATACATACAAGATTTAGTTACTCAAACATAGATGTTTCTTAGACAGAAAGTACTATTAGTGACACTGTTGTAATCATCCCTCTTGGCCCATATATGTGGTTTTCAAGGTAGAATGTAAGGCAACTTTGAGACATAGCTGAAAGGATTAACAAGTGAAAGATGAATTGAAAAACTGTTCAACCATTCAGTGTTAGAAGTGCCTGGTTCAAGCTGTCAGTTGTTTATTAGGTGTGGGACTTTATGCAATGTAAATTCACTCAAGTAAGATTTTGATTTTGCAGAAGAGAACAATGAAAAGAGAAAAATCAGTTGAAAATAATAAAAGGGTTCTTGTGGTGCAATCCAGTGCATGACTCCATTTTACTTTCTATTTGCTAGGCAAGCTAATTTTTCTCTAATTGCTTAGACTATGTCATGGTGAGAATTATTCACCCTTTGGAACATTTACCCCTTTTCCTCAGCACATGAGACTTTGAAAGTGCTGTCCTGGTTGCTCTTATAACAGCCCATTTTTTCAATTCCCATCTCCACATGAATGTTTCAAAGAAACTTCAAACTCAATATCTCCAAAATTGAACTTAGACTACTTCATCCCAAATTAATTTGTTCCCTTTCTTAATAATGACACCACCATTCAATCCCATTATCACCAATTAGAAATCTAGGGATTGTCTTGACAGACTACTCTCTTAGACTTTCTAGTTTTAGTCTAAAGCAAAGCTGAATTTCTTAGGTCACCATTCAATGCAATGCCAATTGTAATATAATCTTTGCCACCATAGAAATCATGAGTTGAGGTGACACCCATATTGTCTCAATATTTATGGAGGCTCTTGTTTAAAGCTCCAGATAAAGGTTCTAACACAGAGGTCTGACAGCAGAAGCCTTTATAGAGTCTGTGCTTGCTGCCTTTCTTTTTAGGATAAGAGTTAAGTCCAGCATGTAAATGACCATTATACAAAGTAGAGAGTTTTAATCGCATAAAAGGGATGCAAACAATGTGAGGATTTTTCTGCTAGAATATTTCTGCTAGGCATAACAGAAGAACTTTGAATCAGCACTGCAAAGATAAACTGGAACTAATCACATCAAAATAGAATTACCATGAGCTGAACACTATGGATGGAAAGAACAGCCTGAGCATAATGATGATAGCAAGGAGATATGCTCACAGAAAGACAAACATTCAAAGTTGTAAGAGGGGTAGCTCGGAGATAGGATTGGAGTGCTACACAGAGGGCAGATCATGGAGAGCACTGGAAGTCAGAGAGGTTTGACCTGTAAACTTCACAGCCACAGGAATTACTGCATTCTTGCTCCTATACCACCTATGTCCTAATGAATACTGGTCTTTCATGGATTCTGAAGGCAAACTATGGATACACCAAGACACACTATAGATATTATTTTGGATGTTTTATTTTATAATTTTCAGTATGACCTTCATCTCACTGTTTCTTCTTCTTTTTTTTTGGGGGGGGAGGGGTGTGAGGAGGTACCAGGGATTGAACTCAGAGGCCCTAGACTACTGAGCCACATCCCCAACCCTGTTTTGTATTTTATTTAGAGACAGGGTCTCACTGAGTTACTTAGTACCTCACTTTTGCCGAGGCTGGCTTTGAACTTGATTTTCTTGCCTCAGTCTCTAGAGCTGCTGGGATTACAGGTGTGTGCCACCACACCAGACTCCTAATCTTAAACTCCTGTAATGTTTAGAGGTAGAGGAAGTTGGTCCTCACTATGTTTAATTATCATCTATTTCTAAATGTCTCTGGCTGGGACTTGTCCTCCAGCCATCTCTCATTAATCATCATTGATTAATTACACACACTTGAAACCCAAAGCCTCTTTGGAGCCACCAACCATGGTTGCAACTCCAGTCCTCTATAGCAGCCTATATAGGGACCCAGACAGGAGTATTTCTCTTCTTCCATCTTGTTCTATATCAACACTAATGACTGGGAAAATGAGGTAAGAACTGCAGGTGTCTCAAATCAGACACCAGGAACAGGAAAGCACAGTTTTGGAAACAAGATAACCTAGAGTTTGCCTTTATTCAGATAGGAATCTATCATGAATCCAGAAAATGCATAATGATAGCTCCATCTCTAAATGACATGACTACTTGCTATGACAAGATCTAGAGGACAGTCTAGGAAAAAAAAAAGAGAAAAAAAAGGAGCAAAAGTTACATAAAGGTAATTCTAATATGAATAGAGGTCAGTAATGAGACTTGAATATTGGAAAGTTAATGAATTTGCTTCAGACCTAGTATATATCTAGTAAGCTGTGATGGGGGAAGGCAGTTAGTGGCTAGTTTGGGATATTTGGGGATGAGGTGATCTATTGATATGTATTTATTTCTGCTTGTGTGGATTTTTAAAAATTATTTTGTGCTGCATTTATATCTGTGCATGTGTGCTTATATTCTAAGTAATATTTCATTTTAAAATATTCCAGTTCTGTCTTGACTAACATCAAGAGTAAAGGAATTATTTCTGTGAAGTGCTAGAAGGAAAGATCTCCTAAAGGTTAACCCAGGAAGCAGCAGATAAATAGGAGCGGGGTGGTGGTTCTAGCACCGGGAAATTTAGAAAAGAAATAACTTCCTTTTTCCCTGAAATATTCCTTTATGCCTCTGTTTACTACTTCCCCTTATGGAAAAGTTCCCAGAATATGAGCTAAATAGGTTTTAAACATGGTTTCCAGGAATTTAATATGGATTAGGCAATTGAATAAGTACTCCCTGGAGAAGGCCATATGTGTACCTCTGTTCCTGGGTAGCATTAAATAAAGAAATTCAAAAAACAGGAAGAAAAATGCTAATGTGTACAAAAAGTCTGTAAATACTATAATTCCAAGAGTAAGTTATATTGATGCTTCAAAACAAAACAGAGTGAAAAACTATCACATTCATACAACCTGCCATCTATGTTAAATCACATCACCAGAGGAAACTGAGACCAACCAGGGAAGTCACAGTCATTCAACAGCATGTCACGCTGCAGAGGAGCTGGCCTAGAAGCCCCTTGTCCTAACATCTAGGTCAGAACCTGTCTTTAGGCTTCAACCTCTTTTTTTCTCCAAAGAAATCATACAATCACAGATTATTCTTGCTGGAAAGGAACTCGTAACATGGTTCCTTGTTTTAGAGATCAAAAAACTGAAGCCTCGAGAAATTGAATGCTGCCTTCTGAGACAGTAGTCAATTAACAACCTGCTCAGGGCCATAACTCAGATGCCATTTTCAGACCAGTGCTTTTTACAAGTTTCTGTATTCTTCACCAGTAATAGAAGTTAGCAATCACAAAACTGATGTTGTGGAGAATTGAGGGTTTTGTTTGATTTCTTTGAACTTCTTTCTATGGCTTACTTACAGTGGGCATTTAAGCTTACAGTTTAGCCTGTCTCTGATACACAGCAATTGAAATTTGCATCACTGAGTGGTATAGTTCACTGGTCAAAGATTCTTTGCCTGTTTTCCCTAAGACTTTTTTTTTCTTTAATTATTTGTATAGAATGTGGAAACAACTGTATTTAAAATAGCAATGCCTGTAATCCCAGGGGCTCAGAAGGCTGAGGCAAGTTCAAAGCCAGCCTTAGCAACTTAGCGAGGCCCTAAGCAATTTACCCTGTCTCAGAATAAAATATAAAAAGGGATGGGGATGTTGCTCAGTGGTTAAACACCCCTTAATTCTATCCCTGGTACAAAAAAAACTTATAATATACTTTGAATGTTTGGGATATAATCATTTAGAATAAGATCTATATGACCTGTTGACATGGGTGTCAATGATTGTCAACATGTGATCATTTTGATATCTTTTGAAAAGAGTCCATCTCTGTGATGAGGGTAGGGGCTTGTATGAATTGAATCAAAATGAACCTGACCTGTTTTGCTTAGTTGTTGGTGTTTACAGGGTTAGTTTCCCTTGCTCCTTTATCCCTACCCCCTGGTACCATCACACCATCCTTTTGTACTGTCATGGTTTGATATTCTTAGTCCTTCTATAATATAATTTCTAGGGTTTTATGGTCTTTTTCTGTATTTAAATCAATTCAGTCCCCACCATAGTATTTTTTACTATTACCCACTGCCCTCTCCTGAGATCTCTGATATCCTCTTGGGTACCTACATCGTATCATCTCTTTCTTCGGTGCTTCAAACCCTGAATGCTTGAACTTGAAGTTCAGTTTAGTTGGGTAAAGATTCTCTTAGGTTACCACTTCTTTTCCTCAAACGTTAGAAACATAGTTCACTATCTCTTTGGTAGTGTGGATTGGCCTTGAGAGAGCTGAGGCAGCGAGATTCTCCCCTTTATTTTGTGACTAGCATTTTTAGTGAGGAAGCCCATGAGGTTTTCAGTGCCTTTGCCAAGCAGGGTCTTACTGTGGATTCCAAGCAGTGTCTCACTGTTAGCTCTTCAATATCAGTTCAGCCTTGACACTGTGGCAGCTCCACTTGGCTCACGAGTACCAAGTGAATCTTGGTTCTCCTTCATTGTTGACTGAGCCATGCCCCTTACCCCTGCTGTGAATTCAGTCATGTTTATTTCTATATCTTGATACTTATTTAAAAAAAAAAGAGTGTAAAGAATTCTTCATTTACTTATATGATGGCATCAGTGTCATTTAAATAAAAATGAATATATAGTAGAGCTGTAAATCATCATTATATGGATGCTGCTTTACAAAGAGAACAGCATATTATATTTTGCAGTATGTTTATGAATTACTAATCCATAAACAAAAAAGTAACATACTATTGAAAACATTTTTTTGAGATTCACTTTGTCCTGATTTGATTTTCTCTACTTTCTGAATTCACCCCGCTCATATTTCATCTCTTTCTGTTATCATATTTCCTCATTAAAGTTTTATATTTTCTCCTAAAGATGTTTGCTTTTTAAATGACAGATCATGTTGGAGATGTCTTTTGAGAGATGGGAAGCCTTTCATCTAAATGTCTTCCATGTTTCTTTCCTGTAGTACCTGTTCTCCATCTGCTTTTTAGCTTATGTTCTTCATTCCTCCTCTTTCCCCTCTTCTTTTTTCTTCGGGGGTGGGGGTGGGCAGGGGTAAGGGTCTGCATAGTGATGAATGTCTTCTCCAGTGGCACGGAACACACAACCATATTCTAGCCAAACAAAAACAAAACAAAACAAAAAACACTGTCACAGTGGTGAAAGGATGATTAGAGAAGTCTTGAGTTTGGATTAGACTGATCTTGCCCTGACACATGGACCCTCAGTTTTGAACCTTGAAGTAGTCAGGAGTCCAGGGCCACTGAGCTGTGCTATCCCAGGCAGCACCCTATAGATTGTCCTCTCTGTGGCTGAAAGCACAAAGACACAGCGCCTATTATTGTGCCAGTTTTCTATCATACATAGCAGCCCTTGCTGTCCTTTCTCCTTATTTTGCCCAATCCCCCTAAGCCACCAACCACCCCTCTGTGGAAGTAATTGGTGGGTCATTGTCACTGTGGTTCTTTTCAGCCACCTACCCCCTTGCTCTCCTGCATGCTGAACTATCATCAGGGCTCTTTCCCACATCTCCCATGGCTCACCAGTGTCCCTATACTGGAGACATCCAAAGTGTCTCTCACTCTTAAGTAAAATCAGTTAGTGACCAAGGTCTAAGGAGTTCTGTGGTTCTCAGGTTCTTCTCTCACTTTAACAGATTTCACAGTCCTCAACAGTTGTGCTTTAGACATTGTGGTTTGAGCCTGTGACCATTTTATTTTTCATTAGTGAAAGAGGCTTTTCTCTGCTTCTTATTCTTTTTCTCATTTAGTGAGTTTCAAAGGAAAGAAACAATTATTTTACCCTGTCATTTAACTTGAAGTAACTCTTTCTCAGCTTCTATGTAAAATAAGACATGGTATGGTGGCTTACAGATGACCACAATATTTTGACACTTCTTGTCAAATTTGTGTCAATGGGATATTTAACACTGGTGTCTCTGTGGCCCCCTTTTGAGTCTCTGTGACTTCTTCAGCTAAAAGAATACAGATAAAGTGATACTAAAATGTTTTGAAGCCAGACCATAATAAACTAAGTGTCCACGTCATGTATCTTGAAACATTGAGAGCCAGGAACTGCCATGAAATTATTGCTACATCTTGAGACCACCATGCCAAAGAACACAGAGAGACACTCCTGAACCAGTAGGCACCATTCCATACTCCATGTTTCATGTGAAGGCTTTCACCCCAGAGCACATAAATAGAAAATTCATGTTGCCCCTACAATTGGGTGGTAGGGGTGTGTGCATCAGAAGACTGGGAATATTTTGAAGATATATGCTTTATAGCCCAAATAGACTACCATCTTTGGTACTAGCTATGTAAACATGATTTTAGCACAAATAGAGAATTAAATAGAGTTAAAATCCATCCCGACTCCATAGTTTAATGATCTGAGTCTTAGCCTAAAAGATTTTGTTCTCCTAAGTGCTTCCATGTAAGAATGCATTCAGCAAATCTATATGAGGACATGTTTCCCTACAGTTCATGACAACTAATTTCTTAATTCTTTGTTATTTTCAGCAACATTCAATGGAATATTATTTTTCTTGCATATTCAGTATTAAATATGCTAACTACAAATAGGTAAATTTAAATTTTATCAGATATTAGGACCACACTTACAAATTCTGAAAGTTTATATCAGATCCCATATTTTTAGAATGTTAGTGTTTCTGATGATGTTCTAGAAATCATTAAAAATTTCTTCAATAGCATAAGCCATTTTTAGCTACATTAAGTTGACTCAATTCCTTACTGTTTTTAAAATATTTGTAGGTTTTCTTGAATTTTCAATTATTTTGTAAAGAGGCTTCTGAAAACTATTACATTTTACTACATGGGATAATATACCATGAATCCAACAAATACATGTAAATCAGTAGGGAGAAATAAAGCACATTTTACTATAAATAGAACAATATCCTGAAAATTTTTGTATGTACTTTTCTATTTTTTTTTGCCTTTTCTCTTAAAAGAATTAACCTATTTTTAAAAATGTAGAGAAACACACACACAAGAGATTATCAAAACCTTAACCAACATTTTGAAGGTGGCAAGAAATATTGTAGTATTGCCTCTTTATTTCTTTTTTTTTCCAAATCAGCAGTGACATAGGATGTGACTGAATCCAATTTTGCTGTTGTTGTCATGAAAAAAGACACATCTGTGTAGAAATACATTTACTACCTAATTCTGCAATATCCCACAGGAGATAGGACACTGAATATAGATGATAATATCTTATTTTGGGTAGTGAAGCAAGATGCATTCATGGAATGAAGTACAGAGCACCCATTTTTCCCTGAGCGTCATCACATTTTTAATCCTCTAAATACCTTTTTCCATGATGTAAAATTCGTCCATTGTAAAAAAAAATATACATATCTATTGATAGTAACTTACTGGAAAAATTTTTGCTTTAAAGTAGATAAAAATTTTAACCATTATTTTTGACAGGGAAGGGGAGAGAAAAAATTTTGAGGATAGTAGTCAAGACATAGGATAAAATATTTTATTCTTTGGGTGGAACTTGAAATATCATGCCCTCGTTCCTCATTGCAGGCACGTAAAGCCTTATCTCTGACTGCTGAGATGCCCTAATCTTGTTTGCTCCCCGCCTTATTTTTCTCATCTCTGCCAAAAGAAAAAAAAAAGAAGGAAAAAGTGCTGAGTTTAACAGAATTTTTAGTTTTGGAAGATTCTAATTTACTTTGAAGTTAGAGATTATACATTTACATAAATACAGCTGGATTTTCTTTTTAGGTGAAAAAAAAAATCTCAAGTCAAAATCACCTGTGTTGTATCAAAAAGAAAGTGAGGGAAGTAATTAAATACCTAACTATGCAATTTCAATCTTGGAAGCAGAATTTAGGATAGAATACCATTATTTCACAATTGATTCCTACATAGATTTGGCCATAAATCTTTCTCTAAAAAAATCATCTATGTATAGGTATACATACACGCTTATATACACCAGTATGTCTATATTCTGTATGTATATATGCAGTTATTCTTAAGGATTCACGAGGGATCAGTTCCAGGGCTACTCCACCTACTGCAACCATAGTTACAGAAATCCACAAATGCCCAAGTCTGTTTATAAAATGGGTAGTATTTACATATGACCTATGCAAATTATGCCATATACTTTAATTATCTCTATATTATTTATAGATTACCTTAATTAGTACAAATTAAATACTATGTAAAAAGTTGTTATGCTCTGTTTTTTAGGGGAATAATGACAAGAAAAATATGTAAAATTTCGGTACACAGTATTTTCAGTGTGTGGTTGGTTGAATTCATGAAATTGGAACCTATAAATACAGGAAGCCGTGTGTGTGTGTGTGTGTGTGTGCGTGTATGATATATACATATAACATATATGTGTCTGTGTACATATATGTATCCACATACATATATGAGGAGAGAACTAGACTGAAATGTGGGTGTTGTTTCTTAGCTATGGATGATAGTTTAGTCCCTTATATTTATTCAGATAGTGTGTCGTGCATTCTGTTGGGGGCATGCTAAATTAAAAATGCCAATTAATATCAAAATAGTGTTATCAAGTAGGTAGTTTGATATACTAGCCTGGACTTCAGGAGAGAAGACTGTGTTGGAGATGGCTTTCCAGTAACTTTCCAGATGGCTTTATAGTAATAGTATAAACTATTCAGTGCCATGTCAGTGGATGAGGTCACTGAATGTGAGTGTTGAGAAAGAGAAGTGAAGGCCCTGGGTAGAACTCTGAGAGACACCAACATTTAGGAACTAGCAGAGGAGCCAGAATTAAAGATAGAGGAAACCCAGGGAATATGGGCCTACTGCAAGCCACATGAACAAAGTATTTCAAGGAAAGAATAGTTGACTTTGCTAAATAGTACTGAATATTCAAGAAAAGTAGAGTAACATTGAATTTGGTCACACAGAGCTTGACAAGAGTTGTCTCTGCACAATGAGGTAGAGGCAGCCCCGAGGGGAGAGATGGAGGAGAGAGAGGAGAGGAGATGTGGAAGAAGAGATAGGGAATGTGAACTGCCCTTCAGAAGCTCAGTTGTGGAGGAATGAGAATGGAGCAGCCGCTGTCAAGGATGGAGGATCAAGGGAGAGGATATTTTAAAGGTGGGAGGTACAGGGTGCCATTGTATACTAGTAGAAGGAAATGGTTGATAATGCATATGGCAGGGTTCATTACAGCATTGAGTCCTGGGGATAGCAAATGTACAAGTAAAATATTTGGCCTTTGCTCAAAGAAGGGACCAGGAAGGAGGCAGAGTGAGTTGATGCAACTTCTACTTGTTTAAAATTACTCAACGGAGTATGAGTTATGGTCATCAGCTGATAGTTCCTGTACAAATTTTTATCTGCTCCCAGCCTCATGCTTTCTTCTGACATTGTTGTAAATTTTTGAATATATATTTATCTCTACACAATCAAAAACATCTTTAAAGATGAATATGTGAAAGAGGAAGGGCTCTGTGAATGAAGAGGGAAATTAAAACTTTAATGGATGCTGAGTGACTATGACATCTGTCATTCCAGTTGTTGCCACAGTGATCCAGTGATGGGGCTCACCAGGCTCACATCTTTTCTTCTCCACCATCATTTAGAAACAAGACACTGGGGCGAAGGAATCAAACTGCAGATAGGAAAACTAGTCTTCCAGGGCACACCAGCGAAAGAGCCTGTATTCCCATTGGTACTACCAGTTGTCTTTGTTACTGGAATTTAAAGATGGATAGAAAAAACTAACACAAAAACATTGATGAGATTTATGTTTAACAAAGGATTGCTATTCTACCCCAGTGGCTCCTGAATCACCTTGCGTGACAGAGGCTGATATTTACAAGAGTATTTTTAACCAAAGTAAAAGCAAATAAAGCTGTTCCACTATAATAGTACAACTAAATAGTAAGGATGAGAATTTAACACCAGGCAGCAATAGTTGTTTCTTTTTTGAGTGTGTTGAACTGAAATGCAAGTGAAGCTATAATCACCACCCCTGAGGGTATTTGTGACCTTTGTCAACACAGAAAGAAAATATTTATAGTCTAAAGCTATGCTTCTCCAGTATTATGGAGTAAATGGAAAATATAATCTGGTTAACAAGTTGTGCTTTTCACAAGAGGACAGAAATCTTAGAGGATTCTGACTTGGCTTTCTCCAAGCCTTCCAGAAAAATAAACATTTAATAAAGTAACAAGAATGTCAACCAAATCTGTAAAACAAAGTCAAAAGGAAAATACTGAAAGTGTAATATATTCTCAAAACATATATACTTTTTATTTGAGCGTCTCAATTGTTTATAAGTAGAGCAAAAAATAAATAAATAAAAAAGAAAGAAAGAAAAGATGGTCCCATAGTAGAACATTGTTTAGTAAAAAAAAAAAAGAAAAAATGTGAAATATATTCACTCTTTCAGCCAAGAAATATATTTCAGCACTCACCATTTTAGAAACTCTATCTTCATGGGGCTTATATACCTATAAATTAATAATAATATAGATTATTAATTATTTATATAATATATTAGGTAGTGATGCATTTTAAAGAAAAGTAGAGTGAGGTTCAGGAGGGTTAGCAGTCCTGGGGCTGGGGACGTGGAATTCCAATGTCCAAAATGATCAACTCAGACTTCAAGCCTCCACTGTGGCTCTCCATCTGGACAGAGTCTCTGAGGGAGGAGCGTGTTCAGTGTTAGAGATGGTTATGTTGATAGTGGAGGAGGCTATGCCCACCTAGGGGGCAGCAGTTATGTCAGAAATCTCTGTGACTTCTTGTCACTTTTGCTGTGAGTTGCTCTTTTAAAAAGTCTATTTTGATAAAAAAGAAAGGAAGGAAGGAAGGAAGGAGGAGAAAGGAAAGAAAAGAAAACCTCTTCAGGACTGGCTTACGTGGAATGTTTGAGATTTCCCTCCCTGGTCCCTGATGTCTACTCATTAATTATTTTAATCAGCCACAGGTGACTTCCTGGCTCATTCACTATAGCAGTTGTCCAAAGAAGTTTCTTCTTTTTAAGCTTCCAATATCGATTTCTCTCTTCTTCAGTGGAAATGAACATCACTCATTTTGGTTCCTTCCCATCTATCTCAACATTTTTTTTTTAAGAGAGAGAGAGACAGAGAGAATTTTTTTTAATATTTATTTTTTAGTTCTCGGTAGACACAACATCTTTGTTGGTATGGGGTGCTGAGGATTCAATCCAGGCCGCACGCATGCCAGGCGAGCGCGCTACCGCTTGAGCCACATCCCCAGCCCAACATTTAAGTTTATTTTCACCTAACTTCTCAGGTACCCCGTCTCTCACTTCCTGGGGGAGGGGCAACTTGACTATTTCACAGTCAACCTTCTTATCTTGTCTCTTGACTCTCTTTCCTTGGGTCTTTGCTGCATTTTACCATGAAAATCTTTGTCTCTACTGGATCCATATTTTCCGCTTATCAAATATTATGCCTCCTAAGTTATCAGTTCCTCAATTGCTTTTTTCTTCTCAAGCTATAACCCATTCTGCTCTTAAGTTCTCAAGGGATATCTGAGTTTACAGAAACCTTCCTTATTTGGCATTGTTGTTATCAGTCTGTCAGAAGTAAGATGGCCTACTTTTGATCCTGTTCAACTTCCCTGTTTACATTTCATCCTATTTGATTTTACTGTGTCCTCTACCTTTATTTTTTAATTTTTTATTAGTGCATGATAATCATATATAACAGTGGGATGTGGCATTCATATATGCACATCATTTACTCCAATTTCTTCCCCATATTTCCTCCTTTTCCTCCCCACTTCCCTCGCCTGTTCTCTTTACTCCTCTGCTCTTTCTTTTATTCATTTAATGTGCATATTTTTTAACATTCTTTACATCTATTTAGCTTATCCCTTTGGGGAATGGAAGAAGGTGGATCAGAGGAACCCACCATCTCATAGCAGCTCCCAAAGAATGAATCAAATCAGCAATTTGGCTGTAGCAAACTGAGCCCAGAGATGAGAAATGGGAAAGGCACTTCCACTTGAAGTTGTCAAACTGAGCCCTAGGATACAGAGCCTGGCTGACACTGGGGTATGGGGGGCAATTGAGATGGATTAAAGTCAACTCAGATCTGGTGATTCCTCTTCCAAGCCTAGAAGGGTCTGGAAGATAGGCTGATGCATGCTACACAACTTCCCCCAGCTCAGGAACTGAGGCTCCCAGAAGAAAGGATAACAGAGTTGGCTAAACAAAAAGGGAGAGGAAATCCACATACAGAACCCCCTAATGAATTTGACTGGTTTGGGTCAGAGCAGAGAACAAACAAACTTGCACAATGTCTGAAACCCCAGAAAGAAAGGATTCTATTTCAAAAATAAATAAACTGACACTCGCATAGTGGTGCAGTGGAACTAGACAGTAAGGCTCTATTCCTCCACAGAGCAGAACCACCAGTGAGAGAACAGCTGACCAGAGAGCCAAATATGGTTTAATAGTAACTTACTTTCTCTAATAACTGGTTTCTCAACCTATTCAAGAACATCACCTCCATTTTCCAATTGGATTAGTGAACTTCTGGAGAACATTTTGAAGAAACATTTTTTTTAAAGGTTCATGAGCACGTGGCTTTGTTTTGAAGTGGTTGTACTTAACTGGGGATTAGTTTGTCCTCTTAGTGAGGTGCCAGAGACTGCAGGTAGCAGTGGGTTCATGCTGAGTGAGAGTATGGACACTTGAGATAGTTGACCAGCCGGGGGCATTTAGTAAAGGGAAAGCAACTAACTAAAAAGTCCCCTTACAATAATAGAAGAGGTGAATACTCCATCACACTCCATCTGATAGGCAGAAATGCAAGCAATATGTAAAAAGGCCTCACTTCTACATAACATTTCAACAAGTGATCCCATGGGACCACAGTGGAGGAAATGCCAGATAAAGAAATTTAGAAAATTGATCATTAAAATTATCAGTGAATTAAAAGAAGATCTAAGGAATGAACTACAAGAGCAAATACAGGACATGAAGCAACATTTTAATGAAGAGACAAAAATTCTAAAAGGAATCAAACAAATATCTGGAAATGAAAGACATAATAAATCAAATGAAAAATTCAGATGAAAGCATCACCAATAGATTATAGACGATGGAGAAGATGGATTTTTCAGAACATAAAAACAAGACATAAAACCTTGAAAACACAGTCATCTTTTACTTGATTCATCTACTCTCTCCTTGAACTTCTCTCTTTTTTTAATTTATTTATTTTTATTGTTGGTTGTTCAAAACATTACATAGTTCTTGATATATCATATTTCACACTTTGATTCAAGTGGGTTATGAACTCCCATTTTTACCCCGTATACAGATTGCAGCATCACATCAGTTACACTTCCACTGATTTACATATTGACATACTCATGTCTGTTGTATTCTGCTGCCTTTCCTATTCTCTACTATCCCCCCTCCCCTCCCCTCCCCTCCCCTCTTCTCTCTCTACCCCCTCTACTGTAATTCTCTGTAGCTTTCATGACATATAACTTTTTTCCTTGTCTTTCCCAGTGTTACTGGCCTTAGTTATCTCCACCTCAGTCAATGGTACCATCATCTCCTCAGTGAATATAGAGACTTTGGAGTTTTGAGAAATGTTAAGGAGATTAAAACAATTTGGTGCTGGAGTGGATATGGGAGGTGAGAGAGATGGAGATGTCTGGTGTGTACAGTTAAATGGACAGTGGATAGTGGTATCAGTCAATGAGACAGAAAATGCCAGGACTTTCAGATTTTATGAGGGAAGATCATGCTTTGTTCCTGGACATTTGGAGGTTGAATGCATTTAAGACTTCTGTATTTCCCAATGACCATGTCCTCCCCAATCTAGTTTGTTTCTTCAACCTCCAACCTCATGTACTCTATCCCTCTACCTTCTGGTCATAGCAGATCATCTCTGTCCCCTCGGGCTTGGCCTTGCCATTATCCCTGTACACATGTTGTTTCAGATTTGATCACCCATCAGTCACCATCCTACCCAAATACTCTTTCTCAGGTTACTAGAATCCTCCTCCTACATAAACATCAAGATTAAATGAAAAATCTACTAGAAACCATACTTATTTTACCAGAATGGAATTAAAATTAAATTAAAATTTTCATAACACTTCACCTATTACTTCGGTTGGTGCTCTTGCCATATGCATTGTATTGTAAAGATTTGTGTTTGTATCTCCCACGAGACAGAAACTCATCAAATGGAGGATCTGGATCTCATTCCACCTACAATAATCTTACAACACTAGTCAATGCCTTGAACATAGTGGGGTCTCAATAAACATGGATTGTGTTTAATTGCACTTCGATTTGTATTAATATAATACTGATACAAAAACGTTCTCAGCAAAATTACCTTTCAAAAATCTATTATCTATTAATTTTTGTAAATGCAGAGATTTTTAACAGTCAAAATTTTTTCCTACAATTCTGCTATATGGATTTGACATGTAGCTAAATATGACAAAGCAATGTATTCATATTTAAAAACTATTTGATGTTAAAACACAGACATTCACCAGAAAAAGAGATAATCGTGATTGATTCAATGACATCTAAAAATTAGGTAAGCATTTAGATGTTCTGATGAAAACTGAGGTTTACTTATAAAATAGTATAATACTAAGAATCTGAAAATATAGCAATAATATACTAAAAATCATTTAGAGATTTTTTTCTGCTCAAACCTCAAAGAATTCAGTTTTGTTTCATGCAAATACATGTATCCTAGTAAGGTAATAATGAAGATTCCAGCCACTAATTGTAAAGATGGAAAAACTTAGTTTCTGCCCTCAAGTTTCTCTCAGTCTGCCAGAAATGATGAGCATATATAGACCTAATTAAATAGGAGAACTTTTCTGCTAGTGTCGTATTCTCTCTGGAAAGTCCTTCAGTGATTCCATAGAGAGGTTGAATTTGAGCCAGACTTTGAAGGATAAGTAGAATTTTGCCAGGCAGAGAAGGAAAATAATTCCAGATAGAGAAAACAGAATGAATGAAATACAGAGCCTTGAAAATACTTGGCCTATTGAGAGAGCTTCTGTACAGAGATGATGGATGGCTCGTGATGCTGCAAGACTTATGCAGGATTATAGAGGCTTTGAATTTCATGCCAAGGAAATTGTAAGTTGTGCTGTAGAAAATGGAGAGCCATCTGGGGTTTTTAGTCATTGTAGTAACCACATCTTTTCAAAGTTTTTGACAGTTAATACCAAAAGCATCATGGAGAGTAACTTCACAGGAGAGGAAGAGAGGAAGGTACCAGCCAACCAAATATTGATTTCCCTGTTCTTCACCATCTACTTGTTCTCATTCTTCAGGAACAGTCTCTAGCTGCCAAATGGGCCCATAAAACCAAATTTTGAAAATTCAGGGCCCTCCATTTCAGTTAAATGGATAATTTGATTTCTTTCTCTGTTTCCTTAAAATATATACATCAAAATGATTGTACTTACATAACTCTCTTTGGAAATAGAGGAATAAATAAGATGATACCTGGTCCATTCAGCAAATGCAGAAACCAACTGTGCAAATCCTGTGCCAGAAGTTGTGGAAGAATACATTCCTTTTCATTCATCTAACATTTATTGAGGATCTGTTGTTTTAAATAATCCACTTGTTCATGGACTACGATGGGAAACTGAAAACTTAATCTTTTGATTCTTGGAACTCTCATTTTAATCAGGGTTCAAATGTTAGCTATGTTGTCCATACAAATATTAGTGCATAAATTTTATGTGCTGTAAAAATTATGAAGGAATTTAATTAAGGATAGCAAATAGGAGTAAGACACTATTCCTAGCAATAGAAACAAGTCCTTCATCAGGTATGTGACTTGCAAATATTTTTTCCATCTGCATTTTATTTTCTTAACAGTTTCTTTTGCAGACAGTAGTTGGAATTTAGTGAATACCAACTTACCAGTTTTTTCTTTCATGGAGAGTAGTGTTGGTTTTGCATCTAAAAACCTATTGCCAAACACGAGGCTATCTATCTAACTTACATGTTGTCTTCCATGAGTTTTGTATAAGATACATATGGATTCAAAACATCTATAAGTTTTGCATCTTACATACAGGTGTGCGGTCCATTTTGAGTTAATGTTTGTGAAAGAGTAAGATCAGCTTCTCATATCTTACTTTTTTCTTATTTCATGTGGTTATCCAGGTGTTTCGGCACCGTATGTTGAAATGAACTTCCTGTCCTTGTAAAAGGATAATACCAGTAAACAAATGGGTGACTGAAGTGACTTAACCAAATTTTTATCTTGAAGGATGAAAAGAATTCTGCTGAGAGATTTAAAAAGAGGAGGCATTTGAGGTACACTGTGAGCACTGAATGAAATTTCATCACACAGATGAGGCCAAAAAAGGAAGTCAAAACAAAGGGGTAAATGGAGAGATCTCAGAAGATATAAACAAAACACAAAAAAAACAGGAACAGATTCAATTAAGCTCAAGTAAAAAGTGTTTCACAGCAAATACACCAGGAAGACAGTGTGGATGGTATTATTGATGGCTTTGAATGCTAGAATGAGGAGTTGCTTTCATCAAGCCACTCAACACGTATATGAGTGACTACTACTTGCCAGGCACTCTTATAGATGATGGAAACACAGCAGTGAATCATGCTACTACTCCATCTCACCAAGTTTACAGTCTGACAGGAGCAAAGAAAAACAATAAACACACACAGAGAGACATAAACACACATGAGAGAGAGAGACAGACAGAGAGGCAATATAAAGATAAAGCAGGAAGAAGCTGTTGGGAAGTTCTAGATAGAATCTGGATAGAAGATGTTAACTTACATGGACTGTCCAGGAAAGGACTCTGATCAGTATAGTATTACAAGAGGCCTGTAGAAAGTAGGAGGATGCTTTATGGATATCAGTAGAAAGTACATCCCAGTCAGAGGGAACAGCAAGTCCAAGTCTGTGCCTTAGAAACATGCTTAACATATTTAAGAAATGACAAGAAAGACAATGTGGATGGAATGAGTTAGCAGAGGAGATACTAGAAAGATAATATTAGAGAAATAAGGGGGAGTGACAGGAGGGGAGTGGGGGCTGACCCTCTAGGGCTTTGTAGCCCATGTTGAGGCTTTGGATATCGCGTGGTAATGGGGAGGCAAGAGTTCAGAGCAGGGGAGTGGCATGATGGGACTTATTTTTAAAAGGTCTCTCTGGCCATGTGTTGAAAAGAATGTAGGAAGGCAAAAGTGGCAGCCAGGAAACTACCTTGAGGAAACTACCTTGAGGCTGTCGTTGCCATCTTGGGATGCAATATGGTGGAGGTGATAGTGGTGAGAAACATCTAGTCCTAGATAAATGTGGTCATGGAGTTTATGGGATGTGAATCTAGATTGCATGAGAAGTGTGAGAAACAGAAGAGCCAAGGGTGTCTCTGAGATATTGGTCATGAACACCTCAGAAGAGTAGAACCTCCATTTACCAAGTGAGGGAGTCATGGTGGAGGGGCAGGTCTTGGCCAGCGAAGGCAGGAGTATAGCTTAGAAGGCAGTAAGTCTGCCTGGTGGACTTCCAAGTGAGGGGTTAAATAAACAAGGGGTGCCTAGTTGTGGAGCTGTTAATGAAGGAGTGGCATTTACAGTTATGAAAAATAAAAGGAAATAAATGTGAGGAAAATATAACTCCAAGACCTGAAGCTCAGAAGAGCCCAAAATGTGACAGAAAGATGGGGGAGGGTCAGGAAAACTAAACTGGAGATGCCAGTGAAGCAAGGAAGAGAATCAAGGAAAATGTACAGGACTCTAAGACAGATGTGTTCATGACAGTGTTGGTTAGAGGCTGCTTATAGGTTAAGTAAAATGAGGACTTAGAATTGACCATTGGAGTTGGGCATGGTGGTACATGCCTATAATCCCAGCGGTTTGGGAGGCTGAGGCAGGAGGATCACACATTCAAAGACAGCCTCAGCAACCTCAAGGCACTAAGCAACTCGGTGAGACCCTGTCTCTAAATAAAATACAAAATAGGGATGGGGATGTGGCTCAGTGGCCGAATGTCCCTGAGTTCGATCCCTGGTACCCGCTCCCACCAAAAAAAAAAAAAAAAAAAAATAGAATTGACCACTGGCTTTAGCAATGTGAGGTCATTAGCATCATTAACAAACCAATGACCAAAAAACAAACCAAAAAAAGTGTTTTTGTAGAGTATGAGATGAATGCCTGAAGAAGTATAAATTATTTTTTTAAAGTTTTTTTTGTTATGAAGCAAAGAAATGGAATGGTAAGTAGAGGGAACTAGAAATCAGAGGAGATAGGGTTTTTTTTGTGGTTTATGAGACAGCTGTTTTGACAGCTGAAGGTAAAAAAAACAAATGATGGAGGAATGAGAGAAGCTGCCGAAGAAACCATGCCCTGTAACAAGTGAACATGTGGATGCTGGTGCCCCCAAAGGAGCAGGTGACCTTGGGGGCTGCTTTTATTTGTCGAGCTCATTTCCTTTCTTTTTAAATTTCTTTCAGTACTCAGGTGTGAACCCAGGGCCTCACACACACCAGCTCCAGCCCCAGCCCCAGCGGATCTAATTTGTTAAGCAAGGAGAAACTGTTCAAGTCTTCTGAGGGAGTGTTATGGTTTTTAGTACTCCTTACTGATTCTTTTCACTTTGTACCAGTGGATCAAACCAGGTGCTTAAAAGTATGTCCCAAAATAAACAATGAAAATACAGTTCTCCTCACAATAGAGCAGGTTCCAGAAAAGACTTAAGAAGAGCATTGCATTGAACTCAGTGACTTCTCCTAATCTCCATGTTACATGAAGATCTTGGCAGTATTTTGGAAAGTCACTAAAATGTTCCTCTTTGGAAATAAATTTTTCTGGTACCCCAAATCAGGTTTTTAATATGTAAATTTAACTTTTTCAAATTATGATGTTATTTATTTTGTATTTCTGTTACAGTTTGCTGAATTAACATCTTAAAAATTCATACTTTATATACAGAGTTTCAAATAATTGTGCTGTGAATGGTTAATCATGAATGTAATGCACTCCACTACTGTCATGTATGTAAGAAATAAAAAAAGGAAAAAAAGTTACCTTACTTTGACTACCAGTGACCAAATACTACATCAGACAAAACTGAAAATCCAATAAATGAGAATATTTCTGACTTACCACCTCATAACAGATTGAACCACACATAGAAATTTAAAGAAAGCTGTAAATTTCATAGAAAATTTAGAAAAATTCTTGACAGAAATCATGGATCCTTTTGATCATTCGTGAATAAAGTTTTATATGTCGTATTTTCCCAGTGGAAATGAGAAAATAAATAGCAAAGATCAAATGTATTAGGGTATTTTCTGGTATGCTATCACTGTATTTAGGAGTCAGAATCATGGGGGTTTTTCATTTCATGTATCAAAAACTTATTTCTACTCTGATCAGTAATAAGTTCTTAAATCAGAAATGGTTTTTCTCCACAGACATGAACGTATTCACACCAAGAAAGGCAACTTAAACAGATCTCTAATTTCCCATCTGAAGGATGTAGATGATTTAGCGACCCTAGAAGTTCTGGATGAGGTAAAAATTCAGTTTAATTAAACTTAGACATTCCAGATTTTAAAACATTTATTGGAGTGATGTGGACAGGGAATTCTTTGAATTCATCTGTAAGTCTCAGGCTTTGTCTCCTAACTTCCTGATTATCTCTTCTATATTCAGTTTTAATATATAGAACTCAAATTTCTAGATCCTTCCAGCCTAATGTCATTTTTTAAAAATATTTTTGTTGGTTATACAGGGACATATATCTTTATTTTGTTTATCTATTTTTATGTGGTGCTGAGGATCAAACCCAGTGCCTCACATGTGCGAGGCAAGTGTTCGGCCACTCAGCCACAACCCCAGCCCACTAATGTCATTTTAAAAAATACATATATTTATTTTTTAGTTTTAGGTGGACCCAATATTTTTATTTTATTTTTATGTGGTGCTGAGGATCAAACCCAGTGCCTCACACGTGATAGGCAAGCTGTCTACCATTTTTTTTTTAATGCCCAGGTGAAAAGGTTGTGAGGTTTCCCCCAAGCATAAGTTGTTGTTTTGCAGAACTTTCTTCTCCTTAATTACTTCTGGGAATCCCAAAGGTATCATTTACTATGTGCCTCTTATAGCCACCACATATAATCCTCTTCTGCTCCATCCCTCAGTGCCCAAAAGCCTCTATGGTACCTCAGAAGCTTCCATTGATCCTACTCAGACCTGCATGGGATCAGAAAGCCCCTGTTCTCATCCAGCTTACCTTTTAGGGCATTGAATTCAGTTTGTAATTTCTCGTTCCAATTATCTCAGCACTAGTTCAAGTATCTTGTATAAAGAGTGCAAAAAAAAAAGCCAGTAAATTATAATATCAGCCTTCTTTCCCCTTATCCCTCTTTATTCCAGATAATCAGATCATTAAAGAAATAAAATGTTCTCATTTCAGTAAAAGTTGGGACTTCTATCCTGCCTCAGCAATAGCTTTTTGTTTCTTAATATTTCTAATATATGTCTGAACATTTTATTCAGAAATACAACAAATCAAGAGCCCTGTTCTGAACAGAAGTAATCTGCTGTGTATCAAACTTTCCAATTATGTAAATTCTAGGCTTGTGGATTATAAAGCTTCACTAATCGTGCTGCTGACAATATATTAACATATTAAGTACTGAATTTGTTTCTTTCTGTTGTTTAGATTATATTTTGTTTTTTTTAAAGTACTATATAAATGATGATTTCTGACACTATTAAAATTGATCCATTTGCTCACATGATTTATCAACTATGAAAGTTACTTTTTTGAATTTTTCCTTCCCTTAGACATTGGACTTGTTAGAAAATTTGAGATATATATACATACATACACACACACACACATATATATATACACACACATACACATATATAAGTATATATGTGTATATATACATACGTATGTATATATATATACACACACATATACATATATATGGATATACACATGTATATGTGTATATATATGTATGCATACATATATACAATATGTATGCCAATATATACACATATTGTTTGTAACATACAATGAGTTATGAGAATGCATTATAACAATATGGAACTCTGTGTTAATGTGTTATGTCTGTCTATATGTTTAATGTGTTATATGCTTGTTAGATAAATTTCAAGATAATAAATAAATGTAGTAGATGAAGGAAAGAGAAATACACTAGCAAAGCAATTGAAAATATAGTGAATATAATTTTATTCCAAATCAAAGTAATTCACCAGCTTTGTGGAATGTAACAATATGTATGTGTGTCCTGTATTTTCTGTGTGTAACATAATATCTAGCATAGAGATATATTATGTCCTTTGAAAAATGTGGTTTACAATGACATTCTTCTTTGGCTCTCAGAAACCTAAGCAAATGCCTGTTGAACAGATGGGTACCTGCACACCTGATGTTACATTGCTTACTGTGATTATGTTTCTTTCTAATTCTTCATCTAGATTCCAGGTGTTTTACTTATTGTTATTTACTTTTCAAATTGTAGTTGATTTTTAGGAGAGAGAAATTATTTTTATTTTCTTGCAGAATACAGTCTCAGAGCAGCTTGAAAAGTGTTATTCGAGAGATCAGATCTATATCTATGTGGGAGATATACTCATTGCTCTTAACCCTTTTCAGAATCTGGGTCTTTACTCTACAAAGGTATGCGATGTGTTTGCATTCTCTTACTTTGTACAAATAATTATTTTATTCAGATTCCTAATTTAAAAGGATGTCAAAAACTTTTTTATACAGCACTTTAAAAAAGAAGTGATGTAGTTATTGTTAAAACATAATGATATGAAAAATAGATGAAGTCAGTCTAGGTGTAGCTTGTGGTTTTCCTCGTTCCAAAAGTATGTTTCAGAATGTTAATTATATTCAGTAATTGGTAACAGTTCTGTACTACATAGCATCTCACTAAACTGATGTCTATTTATATACTTAATTATCTGTCTCCAAACCAATATTGAAGAGTCAAAAGTGCAACTACATTTTTTATGTGCATAATACATACTTAGTGGCTGCAAAACTTCTTGTCACTTTAAAAGTTCCTTTTCATTGTATTGATTGGCTTTCTTACAATCATATTAGAAGTGTTTTATGAATATGAATATATAATTATCAATGATTCAACCCCTAATGGTTTAAGTATAGAATTACACTTGGCTGTTTTGCATTTTTAATTGGACCTATTCTTTTCTAGCTATTTGCATATTCTAGAAAATTATTTAATATTTTACTAATAGTTATATTTTGCATGTAAAAAATATATAAGGTTAACCTCTACGAACCTAAAATTTAGAAGCCTCGACCTAAGTTTCAGAAGAAGTTAGGCTTTAGCAGAATTCTCCTGCACATTAATTGTGTGATCTTGTACAAATCAGACAAGACAATTTAGTTTAAATGAAATGAAAGGAAATAAAATAGAGGCCAGAAGCCAGGCATTATTGTATTCAAGAAGTAGTCAATAAAATGATACCAAATGTCTTATTTATGAAGTATTTTTAATTTAAACAAGTAATAGTATTTTGAAGCCTTAAGCTTTGCTGCAGAAGTCATATGAATGTTTTATTTTGCATAACTTGCAATTTGGGCATACATGTGTGTGTGTGTGTGTGTGTGTGTGTGTGTGTGTGTGATATTTTGTTGGCATGTAATGGTATTTTATTTATATGCTGCTTTAAAAATTAGTGTTTTATCTGTGAATAGTTCAGAGTTTAAACAAAAGCAGAAGCAAAACTAAAAAGTCCTGTAACGCATTTTTTTTTTAACCTTTAGCATTCCAAACTATATCTTGGAGCAAAGAGAACTGCCAGCCCTCCTCACGTTTTTGCAATAGCTGACTTAGGATATCAGTCTATGGTCACATATAATTCAGACCAGGTAAGGCGAGTAAAATTCCCCTCTTGGTTTCTTGTGTGCCAGTTTACTTTCCTGAGGATGAAGTCTCACCATGTCCTTTTTCCTCATGCAGTGCATAGTTATTTCTGGAGAGAGTGGGGCTGGGAAGACTGAAAGTGCTCATCTTTTAGTTCAGCAACTGACGGTGCTTGGAAAGGTACAATTTTTTTTCTCTGTCCTAGCAGAGATATTTGTTGTATTTCAGAATTTCATATAATTAATTAGATTAATATTCCCTAACTCCCGCATTCAATAATGGAAATTATAAAACGCAATTGCTATCATTTGAATTTAAAATAGAGCAAACAATATAAAAGGCAGATACATTTTTCTCAAGCAAGGCTTTATGAATGTGACCTTTCCCTGCTTAGCCCCAAAGCACTTGCTGAATGCCTTTCTCTCTTTGCTTTTGTTGCTGGCAGGTTAAAATATAGTATTGCACAAATGTCAGTTGACTTTAGTATTACGTATATATTAGAAATAATCAATTACAAATTGAAGCTCAAAATTACCATCTTCAGTAGCATCAAACAAAACAAAACATGCACTATGTAAATCTAAATTTTATTAAATACATGCAGATTCATATGCTGAAAATTAGAAAAAAAAATATATATATATAGAAAGAACTAGATAAATATAGAGATATACCAGACTGATGTATCAAATGGTTCAATATTATTAAGATTGTAGTTCTTCACAGATTGACCTGGACATTCAATGCAATAACAGTAAAAATCCCAAAAGGATTTTTTTTGGAGGAAATTAACACACTGAATCAAAAATATATATGGAAAAACAAAGGACCTAGACTAGCTAAGTAATTTTTTTTTAGTTACACATGGACACAATATCTTTTTTTTGTTTATTTATTTTTATGTGGTACTGAGGATCAAACCCAGGATTTCTCACATGCAAGGCAAACGCTCTACCACTGAGCCACAACTCCAGCCCCTAGTCCCTAGTAATTTTGAAAAAGAAGATTTATTAAAGTTATAATGGTCAAGAAGTATGTTATTTTTTGTATCTATTTTATTATCATTATTGACTCATAATCATACAAATTAGTGGATTTGACTATAACATTTATATACATGCACATATCATTCTTAGATTGTATCATCCTTCCCTACTGCCCTCTCTCATCCTCTTCTTTCCCTTTCCTCAAGAAGTATGTTATTAAAGGAAGGGTAAAAAATGATTAATGGAGGAGAATATAGAACACATATTTTTTATTTTTGACAAAGGCACATGGTCAATTAATGAAGAATTAATTTTTAACTAATGGTGCTGGGATAATTGCATATGCCAAAAAAAAAAAAACCACAAACCCCAACCTAGACCTCATAGATTATTAAAAAAAAAAACTCAAAATGGATAATAAACCTAAATGTAAACCCAAAAACTGTAAAACTTCTAGAAGAAAACTTAGTAAAACCTCTTAGAACTCTTGAGTTAATCAAAGAGCTCTTAGATACAACATGTAATGTATAATTCATAAAAAGAAGAATCAGATTTTACCAAAATTAAGAGCGTCTAATCTCCGGTGACACTGTTGAAAAATGAACACACAAACCACATTCTCAGAAAATATTTGCAAGTCACATATCTAATAAAGCTGTATTTAGCTGTATCTAGAATATATGGAAACAACTTTAAAACTCAATAAATCAAATGACAAGAAATGGACTATTTGAACATTTGCCTCAGCAAAGATGACATGTAGATTCAAATAAATCAAAAGTTGTTCAAAAGACATTTGAGAAGTGCAGATTAAACCACAATTAAACACCATTAAGCACCTATTGAACTGGTTACAATTTGCTTTTAAAATTGCACAGGAAGAAGTGCTGACAAGGCTGTGGAGCAGTTGAGACTCTCATGTGTTCCTGGTGAGAACACAATGTAGCACAGCCACTCTGGAAACAGTTTGGATGTTTCTTATAAAGCTAAATTATACTTACCACCTGGCTCAGCAATCCTCCTGCTTATCCAGAGGAAACGAAAACCCACATTCACACGAAATTTTATTGGCAATTATTTAGAGAAACTTTATTAATAAACTCCAGAAAGTGGAAAACCTTGAACTAGAAAATGGATAAACCATAGTGCATCCATATAATGGAATATTACTCAGTAGTAAAAAGGAATAAACACTGATGGAAGTGATAAATCTCAGGGGTTAAACCTCCAGTGCATGGTGCTGAGTCAGAGAAACCAGATTCAAAAGACTAATGTGCCATATGATTCAATTTATGCCTCATTCTTGTGATGTTGAAATGTCAGGAATAGAAATAGATGGGTGATTGACAGGAGCTCAAAGTAGAGGGAGGGATTAGCTCCCAAGGTTGGAGACATAAATTGTGAAGGGTGAAGGAACTGTTCTATGTGCAGACTGCAGGGGAGATTAAGTGATTGAATGTTTGTAAAACCTCTCAGAGATGAACACTATGAAGGGTGATTCTTTATGTAAACTATGCCTTGATTTAAAAGAAAAAAAGGAAATTGAAGATGGAAACTTTGATATTCTAGTAGAGCCCTAAAAATAAGACAAGAATTGTGTTTTCTCATTAGGCTAGTATCAAAAGAAGTCATTGATACAACTTACCCTTGTAAATCTTTTTATTGTGATCTAGCTTGTTATAACTAGAGCTATGTTAAATATATTGTCAGCACCGTGATTATAGGAATTTTGTGTTATGAAGTACCAGTGAATGCAAAGCTAGATCTCTCTTATAAAACTTTGAGGCTACATAAGGTAAAATAGCTGCTTAATTGAGTCTAATTCATTTTCAAAATGATGAGTAGAAAGAATTCCATGTTCCTATTAAAAACCAACTGACTGTAATATTTTCTCTCTGGCATGTTGGTGTGGGGTGTACATGTGCTTTGCTGAGTGGTTAATATGACCTCTGCCCTCCAGGGATGTGGCTCCTTGGGGCTGGAAGGGCTGCCAAAGACTAGGAAGGTGGGGGCACCGCTTCCAGTCTCTCTTCTCAGGTCCTTCCACTCCCCTTGCCCAGCATCACCCCTCTCCTTACTTCTAAATAAATATCATGCTAAAGGTTTTAGGGAGAGTGAAATAAGATGCGGTACAGGAAACGGATCAGTGAGGCACAGCATAGTCCTCAGGCATAAAAGGGCTGAACACCTGAATTCATGTACTCCAGGGCCACTCTTGCTCTTCTGTCTTGCTTAGTGAACTAACAGATTTTCCCATCAATAATGGATTAACCATGTGTGGATGCTGTTTTGTCCATGTCAGCAAAGTTGTTCATCTAATCTCTTCATCTTGTTCTAGATCTAAATGTGTGATCTAATGTTGTTGGTGGTGGTGTGTGTGTGTGTGTGTGTGTGTGTGTGTGTGTGTGTGTGTGCGTGCGTGCACTGTTATCAGGTCTTATCTTGTTCTTTTTTTACTCACCTCTTTGATAAAGATTTACTAGATGCAAAACAACAGGGTGTTTGCTGGATAGACTATCTTGGGAATAGTATTCCTCTGTTCCTTCTGTAGCAGATCTCTGCTATTTAATATAGGTGGCTGGAGATATTATCTCACCCTTTTGTGGGTTTAGGGCTAGCCAAAAACATTTTTAAAGAGCCAACTTTGTCCTAATACTCCCTGCTCCCTTCTTTCACCCCTTAGTGCATCTTTTAAAAGACTCCCAGGGTCCTTACACAGCCTAAAAACCTCACTGTGATCGCCCCCTCTACAGTCCACGCAAATTCTAGTGTAGCCTCTGTTCCAGAGTTAGCCACTGCTCCTTTCCTGTAACTCAAAATATACCTATGCCTTTAACACAGCTGAGCTCAGCCAGGTATTAAGGACTAACCCTGATATCCTTGAGCAGATTTCTGCCAAGATGTAGATGATTAGGGGATTGGAGGGTGGACATGCCTTTCTAAAAGTGGTTGGCTCTTAACACAAATAAATTCTTACTTGGTAGAATTTCAGATAAAATGGTAAAGAAGAAAAACAAGCCTAACATTTGCTTGAAGGGAAAAGCATAAGAGATAGAGATGGGGTAGGAGAAAATAGAAGGATACCACATTGGCTCCCATTCATGATTCTGAGCTGCTCTTAATGTTCACGATTCCCTTTCTTCTACTTCTGAATTCTCGAGTTAACTCTACTCTCTTAGTTTCAGGCTTGGAAGCTTCTTTGGAAGCAAGAGAAGTGGTTCTGGCTCTGGGGAAGATTTGGATGGGGGCCCAACACAGAGGGATAGGAATAACAAAATGAGACGTGTACCTCAGTGTGCATAGTCTGCTTGTAAGTTGTGTTTCAGTCAGGCACTGCACAGTACTGCATTGGAATAGAAAAGTGTAGAGTCTGTCTTCATGCACTTTTAAGAAAGCAAGTGGGCGAACACATATCCTAGAGGGGAAATACAGACCAGGTTGTGACATCTGACGACAGACCAAGAATATGCTCCCAAATGTTTATGTCCACATAAAGTGTTTATCAAAGAAGAGACATCTTATTATTGACAAAGTTAGTTTTTCACACTTTTTTTTTTTGTATCTTGACATTTCCTCCCTAGGCTAACAACAGAACCCTGCAAGAGAAGATTTTACAGGTGAACAATTTGGTAGAAGCCTTTGGCAACGCCTGTACTATTATAAATGACAATTCCAGCCGATTTGGGAAATACTTGGAAATGAAATTTACCACTTCTGGAGCTGTAGCGGGAGCACAGATTTCTGAATACCTTCTGGAGAAATCCCGAGTTATCCACCAAGCCATGTAGGTTCATATGAGATAGCTCTTGTTTTCTGGGAAACTTCAGCAAAGACAGTGCTTCTATTTGAATAATCAAAGGTCTTTCTCATTCAAAAAACTGATGTTGATAACCTACTATGATTGAAAGCAGAGAGCCCCGCAGCACCAAGTTACTCTCACATTTGTTGTATCCAGTAGAGGAATTAACAAATAACCTAAAAATCATGCTATCAGGCAGAAAGCCAAACCAATCAGAGCGGTACTAACAGAGTAAATGAAAACAAGTTTCCAAGTAGGAAAGAATACATCTCTCTATACAAAATCAACTTGAAATTTAATAAGAAATAATTAAAAATTATAATGATGCTACAAAAAAAACCCAAATCTTTATATTAATTCTGTTCTTCCTGTGTTTTCACATAAAGGACCAAGTAAAAGATTTAGAAATAGGCTGTATTGTATTGCCATTTAAAAAAAAATATTTTTTAGTTATACATGGACACAGTATCTTTATTTTGTTTATTCATTTTTTTATGTGACACTGAGGATCGAACCCAGTGCCTCATGCATGGGAGGCAAGCGCTCTACCACTGAGCCACACCCCAGCCTCCTGTCTTTCCATTTTTGTTGCTAACTTATTGAAAGCATTACTATCTAGATGGTTTGGATATTAGATTGAATGAGTTCCTTTTGGCAATGTATAGCTGAATGGCAAAATTTCTCCTCCTATCTAATGATTCCAAAAGATTTTTGTTGTTATTATAGAAAACTATAGTTACACATTGGATTTGTAACCTGGTAGTTATATTATTTTTAAAGAAAGTGAGATAAGTTTGAATCCTTCTTTTTTCTCGTGTTGGTTTCATGCTAAACTTACTGTATTGAAGCAATGTTTCATGCTAAATTCATAAGAACATGGTATCATGTTATGCATTAGTACATTATTATTTAATTTGTTAAGTGTTTGCGAATTTGCTATCATTCAGTTTATAAATAAATCATGAATATGGACTGGAAGTGTACCTCTGTGGTAAAATGTGCCATTAGCATACACAGGGCCCTGGGTTCAATCCCCAGAACTGAGAGAGAGAGAGAGAGAGAGAGAGAGAGAGAGAGAGAGAGAGAGAGAGAGAGAGAGAGATTAATAAAATTGCCTGGAGTCCAACTCCTAAGCACATCCCTCAATTTGGATAATCACCCTTGAGTCCTCAATTCAAAATATGTAAAGAACGAATATTAGACAAATTTGGTTTTGAATTATGACTCCAGAAAGTCCACCTTGGGTAAGATATTTAAACCTTGAAGACCCTTACAGGATCTTAAAGACACTATGGGACCCTAATAGGAACTTAAAGATTGCAACTTACTCTGTGTGTGTGTGTGTGTGTGAGAGAGAGAGAGAGATGAAGTTTACTGAACCTCTCTGCACCTCAGTTTTTTATCTTTAAAATAGAAATAGCATTAGTCCCTACCTATCAATTAAGATAATGCCTGATAGTACAAGCCATTAGTAGGAGTGGTCATGGTGTTGATTGCTATGAAGATTAGAAATAACATTTAGCATAGACCTGGAACATTGAAGATGTTCAATAAATGACATCTGCTACTATTGATGTGTGTCCACTACCCAGATCCTAGTGGACATTCAGAGCCTTCCCCACTCAATACCTAGGGAAACGTTGGGGTCTATGTATATAGATGTGGAGGCTTAACTGGTTCTCAAGAGTTATTTGTTCTACTCTCATACTTGTATAAGCCTCTCAGGCCTTTGGGGACAGAACTCCCCAGTAACCTGTTGATATTTAGACAGAGCCACCATGCTGTGCAATGTTAAGAAGCTTTGTTCCCAGTCTGTTCTATGAAGTTACGTGCTAGAGCATCACTCACATAGACCACTGTGCCCAGTACCCTCTGGTTCTAAAGAAAATAGTGTGCTAGGTGCAATGGTGCATGCCTGTAATCCCAACAACTCAGGAATCTAAGGCAGGAGGATCAGAAGTTCAAAGCTAGACTTAGCAACTTAGCAAGGCCTTAAGTAACTTACGGAGACCCTGTCTCAAAAAAAATAAATAAAAAAAAAAGGATGGAAATGTTGCTCAGTGGTTAAGTGCCCCTGGATTCAATCCCTGGTACCAAAAATAAGTAAATAAGTAAATAATAAAGTAATTTGGATTATATTTAAGACATGCTATAATTAAGCATTTTCCCTCTAGCTGCCTAAGAACTATTTTAGTTTTACTATATTGTTTACTGGGGAAAGCATTCCAAGTCCCAAATTGAAAATCAAGTTAAAATACAACTCAGATATCATTTGAGCACGGCTACTTTATAATTGAAAATATAACATTTTCCCATTTTTGCTTTTTTTCTTTAATGGGAATTGTATTTTGTACATCTTAGAGAAGCTTATTGTGACCTTCGAAAATGAAAATATCAGACAAACAGTAGAAGCATTATTTATAGGTACATTTTTAAAATTATACATTTAAAGGGATTATTATATCAATCAGGGTTACAAAAAGGAAAGAATCAGTTCAAAGGGTTGAACTGCAAAACCTATTTGCCAAGGCAGTAAGGACATCATAGAATTAAGAAGGAATGGCCAGGTGCCCAGGCACTAACAAGGGTGAGAAACCATTTGTACAGGGCAGGGACTGTCCTGTAAGGTCTTTTGCCTTGAAGACGGTAGCCTCTGTCAAGGGGAAGGCAAGATGAGATGCTGTGCCTCTCCTCTCCAGTGTCCTCTGTGCATCCCAGTGACGGAAGCCAAATGGAAGCCCCGGAGCCCCAGAACCCCAGATCTCAGGTGTTGCTGTGGCAGAAGTGAATCTAGGGGTCACAGAGCAAGGCAGAGAAAGTTGGAGGATCTGAAGGGGCAGGGAATAACCAGAGCAGATGCATATAATTTAAACTGAACTCACCTTTTCTTTTAAGAAAATTGGCTTCTATTCTCTTTTACCTCTGTACACCTCATCCCACCCGGGTTCTCTGACCACACTTATAGGTTATATTTCTCATGACTTGTCACTTTGAATTTTTTTTCAAAATGTTGATGATTATAAGGAATGTTTTTAAGGAGGCTACTTTATTTCAAGGAGAAAATGAGCATATTGAAGGCAGCGCTGGATAATTCTCTCACACATATATTATAGCTGTTTCCACTGCCATTTCCTCCTGTTACGACAGTGTAGTTCCGCAAGCATTGATTGCATTTCTGTCCCTTGCCAGCCCTTTAGTAGGTTCCCTAAGAGTCATAAATGAAGTGGCAGACTTGGTGCTCTCTGCTGTAGAGGGAGGGAAAACATATTTATGGAGCAATTACTCCTGGCAAGCACGGTACAGCCATTATGCCATTTAATTTTTACAGCTGGATAACAGGGTGTTATTGTCTACTTTATACATGAAGAAACTGGAACTAAGAGCATTTTAATAAGTTGCCTTAATATCAAAAAGCTGGTAAATAAATGAGTTGGAGTTTGAACCCTTGTCTCTGACTCAGGAGCTCACCATTTATCCATTTGTTCATCCATTTCACAAATATTTACGGACTACTTACTATATGCTAAGCACAGGAGATATAAACCAATAAGAGATAATTTCTGGGGTAAAGCAGCTCACAGTCTCCTAAGAACATTGGTGCAAAGCTTGCTGGTCATTCATTGGTCTCTACTATTGCAGGAAAGTAGGAAATGGAGTTTGACTGCTAAGAATGAGCAGGTAGGTGGTAAGGAGGGGGAATGAGGAGAGTAGGTGTCTAGGAGGAGGGAGCTTATAAATAGAGATAAAAACGGAAAACACCATTATGCGAATATCTATGGGGATTTAAGAAAGCAAAACTCATCATTAGTTTTACAAACCTTGTTACTGGCCATTCTTTCAAAAGTTCAAAAGTTTCTCAGATGAATTAAGCTACACCCTTGTGAAGACTTTGCCACAAGTTCAAGGATAGTAGGGGCTGAGATGCAAAGATGATTCTCAGGGTCCAAGGCAGGTGAATATTTCTGCAAGTGACTGAGTGGAACTCAAAAATAATATTAATGGATGCACAAAGCAAGTGCGGCCAGAGTCAGAGAGATAATATTTGGTAGTTTGCTGAGACCCTGCTTTTGCTCCAGGCACTCCTGACCTGGGACACACTGGTCACATCGGCATGTGTGAGATGCTATGGGGACCTCTCAAGTGCAACTTTCATGGGGCTTGGGAGAGGACCTGAGAGGGGGTAATCTTTGGAGATGGATTCTTTTCTCATTGTTTTAACTCTCTGTTGTTTATCCACTGAAGGTCAGCTATTTCCCACAGTATCTCCAGGTCTTATCAAATTACAATTCTCAGTAAATGTAAACTGGCAATTAAAGAGAAATCCACTAATTTTGTGTCTACATTTATGAGTCACTTCACTAATTGTACATTGCATCACTTGAGTGTTAAAGATGAGACACACAGAGCCATCAATGTGATTTCATTGGAACAAAGCAAACTAAATTATATGCTGTGTTAGGCTTAGAGAATTTTCATTATCTTGTGGTGGGAAAAGATGAGAACTAAACAAAACTTTTAGTTTTGTTCTAACCTTGCTCATGTGCAATGTTTGAGTTGATTGAACTCATACTTGCAGTCACAACAAGCAACAGAGAGGGGCTTGGAACATGTAAATTGGACCAATTCAGAAGAAAGGCTCTGCCAGTCCTCCTATAAGCATCTGACCTGGGAACCCTCACTTCCTTGTTCTGCAGCTGGTTTCTCCTGGTTTTCCTTCTGCCTCTCTGAATTTTTCTTCTCCGACTTCAGTTCATCCATCCAGTCTTAAAATGGGCGTTTGCCAAGATTTGTCCTTGAGTTCTTTGTTCTTTGTTCTCTTCTCCCTCATTTTTTAATTCTTTTGATATTATGGTCTCAACAGATAGCTCTGGATAATTAATGCCCAAATGTGTACATCTTTCTCTCTTCTAAGTTTACCTTTCTTTAATAGATATTATTAAATAAATCCACAGAGTTCCCCAAACTCCAAACATCTTTTATTGCATCCTTGAAAAAGGGAATCTATATGTATATGTTTGAGTTACCATTGAAAATTTCTGGGTGTAGAAAGAATAAATAATTTCTAATGAGAAAAGATTAAATTTCCATCTCCTCTGTAACTATATTGCATTATCATATGCAGGAGGAGAAGACCTAGGAAAGTTTTAAAATCCATTCTGATCTTTTAAGTAAAACAATTTGTGAGGAATTACGCATATTATCAAGTACACTCCTTTCCTTTTCCATGGTCTTCAAGTGGAAAAGCTTTTAAAGGCTCCCTTGTTCATGAAAAAATAACAACTTGATAATAGTAATTCCTTTTCTGAAAATATTTCATTGGCCCCTGAGTTCATTGACACTGGCTATGAAGGAGGTAAGGGAAAGGAGGAGAGGAGTGTCTCAAAGGGGGAAAGACTTGCTGCCCTGGAGTAGGGAGTGTGTTAGTCAGCTTTTGTCTCTGTGACCAAAACACCTGGCAAGAACAAATGAAAGGAGGAAACTTCATTACGGCTTATGGTTTCAGAGACTTCAGTTCATAAATGGCCAACTCCACTGTTCTGGGCTCAAGAAGAGGCAGAACATCATGGTGGAAGGGTATGGTAGAGAAGCACTGCTCCACACATGGTGTCCAGAAAGCAGAGAGAGGAGGAGGTGGAGGGAAGGGGCCCCAGGGAAGATGAACCCTTCCAGGGGATAATACCGACCCCCCTCATGACCCACCTCCTCTAGGCATGCCCCACCCACCTGCCCATAGTTAACACTCAGTTAGTCCATTCAAAGTAGGGTGGACTGATTAGATCGGAGCTCTCAAAATCTAATCATTTCACCTCTGAATATTCCTGCATTAACACAGACTTTTGGAGAATACCTGATATCCAGACATTTATGGGGCATGATGAGACAGAGACACCCTAAGACAGCTCCGTCATGGCCTAGGGCAGACAAGAGAAGAGCAATAATGTAGGATTTTATAATCTGTCCCGTGGTCACATCCAGAGCTTTGTGATGGTATGAGTTTAAGACAAATGGAAAGAGGAGAAATAATATAAGGAAGCAAGGTTAACAAAGCTTTGACAGTTTCTATAAAGCATTATAATTAATTTAACCCTTTTAGGAAGAATCCTCCCCTGACCCAACCCCAGCTAGTGATAGTGGAATGTGTAGTCAAGGGAGGATTTAGGACCACCCATAACAAGAGCTCATCAGAGTGAAAGGAGAGCCCCAGGGAAAGAGGAGAAGGGGGTGAGACCCTGGAGTCCCACAAACAAGTTGTGGGACAGCCTGAGCCAGAGACTCACCCTGTTGTGATCCCTATTCCCTTCATTGTGTTATTACAGCATCTGAGAAATGATCTTTATACCTAGAGTCTTAAGGTCATGGAATTTGAGAGTTATAAGAAAGAGACTCCTCACACAGGTGAGAAAACTGAGCCTCAGAAAGACTGTGTAAAAGTATGGTTAAAGACACAAACTTTGGAGTCAAATAGACCTGGTTTGCATCCCAAATAGTCATTAACTCTGGAACCTTGGGGGAATTTGGTAGCTCTTAGTCTGATTTTCCTGATACGTACAATAGGGAAACAGTGCCTACCTCAGGGAGTTATGCTGGGTACATTAGAGAATGCAACATTTATCACCAGCTGCCATGCTATATATATTTTTTATTGTTTCTTTTCCTGTCTGTTCCCCTGACAAAAAAACTCCAAGCAGTTAGGGATTCTTGACTGCTTTGCTCCTGCTGTATTCCCAGTGTCTAGAACAATGATGGAAATCACCCACAAACAGACATTGAATGATTCATATCAACTGTTTATCATGGTGGGTGGAATTTACTGACAGTGATTATTGGAAATAATGTGACAGAAACAACCACAGAATGGAGTATTCAGGCAAAGTTCTTTCTTTTCTTTTTTTTTTTTTTTTTGTGGTGGTGCTAGGGATTGAACCCATGGCCTTATGCATTCAAGGCAAGCACTCTACTGAGCTAGATCCCTAGCCCTCAAAGTTCTTTCTGTTCTAATAATTGCATTGTCAAGTATTTTAACAATTAATTAATGTTCTTACTAACCACCTTACTGAAAATGTTTTATTTTTTTTCAGTGGAGAAAAAAATTTTCATATTTTTTACTACATTTATGCTGGTTTAGCTGAAAAGAAGAAACTGGCCCTTTACAAATTGCCTGAAAATAAGCCTCCCAGGTAATCTACCAGGTTGTACTTTCATAAGAAATATCCTCATATCCATTTAATTTTAGGTATTTTTCACTTGTCCTTTTATACTTTATTTCAGGTACCTATACAGTGATCAACTCAGAACAGTACAGGACATGATGAATAATAGTTTCTATAAAGCCCAGTATGAATTAATTGAGCAGTGTTTCAAAGTCATAGGCTTTACAATGGAGGTAAGTATGAAAGACATCTGAACTTAAAGTATCTTTCTGTCATCACTAAGGGCAAGAGTGAGCATTTGTTAAGTACTTAATACATGCCAGGCACCATGCTAAGTGTTTTACATAGCATCATTTCCTGGGGCCTTTTTGATATTGAGTCTTTTCATAATGTTTCTGGTTCTTCTATGGTAATTATCCACTCAACTTTGCTTTGTAGTTGTTTGAAATTTGTCAAGAATAATAATCAAATTTGATGGCATAAATTTGCTAGCTGAATTTTCTTATAATCCTTTAAATTTATCCTGTATCTCTGGCTTTGTTTCCTTTCTCATTCTAACCAATATAATTTTTGACCTTGATCTTTTATCTTTAAATTGACTTACAAAGAGTCTTCAATTTTTATTTTTAAAAATTAAAAACAAAAACAGTTGGATATATTTGCATATCTTATAAATTTTTATTATCTGTATTATTGATATTAATATTTTTCCTTTTCTTGGGGGTGTGTGTACCAGGAATTGAACTCAGGGGCACTCAACCACTAAGCCACATCCCCAGCCCTGAGACAAGGTCTCACTTAGTTATTTAGTGCCTTGTTATTGTTGAGGCTGGCCTTGAACTCTCGATTCTCCTGTCTTAGCCTCCCTAACCACTGGATTACAGGCATAATCTGCGCCCAGCTTTTTTACATTTTGATTCAATCATTTGGCTTCTTCTTTTTCTTCTTAAAAAGATTTGTTTCCTCTATTTCTTCATTTTTCTAATTTAATAATGAAGTCTTGTAAGGCTATATCTCTGAGTAATAAAAATTTCCTTCTGTCCCATAGGCTGTATTTTTTAATTTTACACCAAAGTATCTCATTTAATAGGGACTCCCGAGGGCTTTTAGAGCAGCTTTCAAACTCTTCTCTTTGCAGTTTCCTGTTTGCTGTATTGATTCAGATCCTATAATAAAAGAAAACTTCACTTTGAATGTGAAACAGTCTTTTAGATGAACCCTCTCAGGAAAATACTGTGTTATTCATTGAAATTTCATAAATTACTCTTCACTCTCCTGAAGCTTTAAACAGGTAATGTGTCTGCTTGAGAAGTTTACTGAGATTCCTTGGGTTATCAGATCTCTAAGAGAGTAAGCTTAAAAAAAAAAGCCCAAATTCTCTTGAAAAATTTAGAAATGTTACCAGCAGGATATAAAATGTGGAGATACTGATAGAAGTGAAACTTTACAAAATTAATTCTAAGTATGTACAGTGAAGTTATTGAATCTTACCATTTTGTAGTCTGCTTTTAGGGCACTGTTGACTCCTGTGTTAGTCAGCTTTCCATCCCTATAATGAAATGCCTGAGATAATTAACTTAAAAGAAAAAAGGTATTAGCTGAAGTTTTGATGATTCTAGTCTATGAATCATCAAACTGTGATGCCTCATTGTTTTGGGCCTATGGTGAGACAGCACATCAATGGCAGAAATATGTGGTAGAACAAAACCACTTATATCACCAAACAGGGATTGAAGAAAGAGAGGAAGAAGCTAGGGTCCCACAGTTCCCTTCAAGGACTCACCCCCTATGACCTAAAGACCTCTCACTAGATCCCACCTCCCTAAGTCCTGTGACCTCCCAGTACTGCTACCCTATGGACCAAGTCTTTAACATGTGAGCCTTTTGGAGAAATACAAGATTCAGATTATAGCAGTTACCTTCTAAAATAGGAGACTGTCAACAATAATATTTAGTCTCATGATCCATTTGCTTGTTAGAAAGTAATATTTCTAAAGACCTAATTGTTCTTGGCATACAATAAAGTTTACTGCCAAGAGGATTTTGTCCAAATACAGAACTTTGTCATTGCAGCTCGAGTGACAGATGGCTTCCCAGTCCTGCCTTGTCTTTGAAAGCTTTAGCTTCCATCTTGGATATCTTCGAAACCCACCTGAGAAACAATAGTCTCAAGACTTTGCTTCCAGGGAACGAGTGTGATCTGTGATCTCTACCAACTGGTTGAGGCTAGAGAAGGACCGATAAATGTTTTTTTTTTTTCTTTTTATTCAGAATTAGGGCCATACCTAACAGAAGAGGGTTAGGTCAATCCAGGGAGATCTTTGTCCACAGAGTTACTAGAGATCTCCAGCAATTCAACTCCGCAAGGCTAACATTACAACTCAGAGATATTCCAGGCAGATCTTTGATAAAATAAGAATATATAGATTCAAATGGAGTCTCAGTTATTTTTAATAGCTATTAATGGGGGCTTTTTGAAAGATTTTATTTTGTAAAGTTCCTATAAAATTGGGGGAAAAAATAAAATAACGATAGGACAGATTGACTTCTCTAACTGAAGAAATGAAAAATCAAAACAACTGTGAAATGAATGTCACTGGACTTGATCTAGGATTTAGACAGTATCTCTAACAGTGACTATTCAGAGTAATCTGATATGTCATAGGCAAATGAAATGGCTGTGGTAAAACCATTGGGTCTTTAAGGTAAGTTTTTCTAATGTGACTCTTCTCTAGAACCAAGAGGAATTCAGATTTGAGGGGGAGACTCTTTCCTGCCTGGCTATTTTACAGCCTCGGGACTTAAGAGTTCCTGGCTGAGTTCTGAACAAACAGGGGTAACTGTTTCTAGATGAATTAATTGGTCATAGGGACAGGTAAGTGAGAGAGATTGAAGAGCCAGCAGGGACCTGGAAGGATGTTCCTAGAACCAATCAAAGAGAATTAACTCCTCTTGGGAACACAGGGAACATTTTTGCAACGACTTCCCCCAAAGAGTTCTCACTTTTTTGGCAGAACATTGTGAATCATAAAGACAAGAAGGAAATTGTTCTCTAGACCCAGTGACAAACCAAGGTTGAGCCCATCCTTAGGCCAATACTTTACTCACAGGAATTCTTGAGCTGAAGTTGAGTAACTTTTTCGATCCAAAGTAGAAACTCCAACTTAACTACCTTCATTTTTAAAATGACACATTATCTTCATTGATTGATGGACCCTTCCTGGAGCTTTGGGCTGACAGCTGTCCACTCTGAAACGTTGTCGTCTGGGAAATCAATGGATCTGTGGTCTGTAGGCAGAATAGAGATGTGTGGAGCCCTTTCCTCCACTGATGTATTAAATAGCTTTCAGACTTTAAAACAGAACAAAAATCCATTGCCTATATAAGGCCTCTGAAGGGTTTTGCAAAAGCTTTTAGACTCTGTTCTTAGCTGTAATATGTTACGGTGAAGAACTTTCTTCTAGAGAGAGTACCCATTTCCTAAAGCGGCCAGTATATAAATTTCATTCTACTGTCCCTCCATCTCCTACCCAAATAAAAAAGACAGGAATGGTACAGGATGACTAGGTGGATGTACAAAGGACAGCAAAATGTGTTTGACAAATAGTACCCTTTGCTTGAGAGTTCAGATAAAAACTAGGAGGATTGAGGAAGAGTTGAACAACTGAGAGATCACTAAGCATATTATGGATAGCTCATGTGCAGGGTAGAGTGGTATGCATACACTCTACCTGGCAGGAGGTCTGGTTAGTGGACATCATGTCATGCTGCAGTCTGTGCTACTGACCTTACCTGAGTGCCTTTGGGGAATTGTAGCATCAGGAGTAAGGGATGACTCTGATACATTTCAGGAAAATAGATATTTTTATATTACCACTGAAATAAATGTGTTTGTAAGGACTTTAGCTCTAGAAGAAAGATGTGAACTTCAGTCATGTGAAGCGATATGTGACCCCCCCACATCCAGAGAATGCAGACAAGCCCCAAGAGGCACCCAAGGGTTTTTCATGTGCTTCTCTCTTCCAAGCATTGTTCCATTCTTGTGCTCTAATCCATGGCCCCAAATGTCATAGGGGACCCCTGGAATCTTCTGTTCTTATTCTGGCTCAAGGGACCAAAGTCTTGTCTTCCCCTAAGTGTTTCAGCACAATATAATTCCTAGATTAGTTGCAGCAGAAGTAAAAAAAAAAAAAAAAAAAAAAAAAAAACAACCCTCCATTTGCTGCTCTAAGCAGCAGGATGTTGATTAGTTGAACCCTAACTGCATCCCAACCCCAACCCTTTCCTGGGCATGGCAACTTCCGGTTGCATACTTCCCACTTCCCCCAGCAAAAATTCAAATTCAATTTTTTCCATTATCACTTTCCCCATCCAAGACTCTTCCAAGCTGGTCCTCACCCTTCCCTTAGCTTACACCTGTAAAGACAAACCTATTTAAGCACCCGGAGTACCCTGGCTTAAAGCAAAGTCAATTTATTTGGGGTGCATTTAATAAAGAAAAAAGCAGCATATGTCCTTTTTTCTACTCCTTGCTCATAAGATCTGTTTTACTAAGAATAGATGCTCCTTTTGGGTGGTGGCTTGGCTCTGTTGGGTGCCTGATTAGCGGAAAGCAGGAGAAGAAAATTGGATCTCGGGGCATCTTCCAAACTGGAGAATGCTGCACATCACTCATGGCAGCCAGCCTACTTGGGACCTGTGGATGAGCCTGTTTGTAGTCCTTTTCTCAGATGTTTCCCACCAGAAGTGCTGATCTGCTTCTTACCAATCCACTCCCCCAGAGGTTGCTATCTTAGAAGCAAGGAATCATTTTTAATTGGTTTGTTTACTTCTAAGTTCCACTCATTAGAGGAAATGTTTCTCTTATATTTGGTTCAACTACTTTCTCTTGCTTAGTAGAGCAATGTTTAGTAACATTAAAATTAAGCCAGTTTTGCAGTTAGCATCTACTGACAAATATAATTCATTTCAAAACTGCGTGTTCCAAATTTACACATACTCAGGGTTTATTGAACATCCAAACCTGTCTTTTAGGATAAAGGATACTGTAACATCTGTTTCTGTTTCGAAAGCAGCATCACTGCTAGATAATACATCAAGACTTTTAATCCAGTACAGGGTGACCCTCCAAGGGTGCAGTGGTCTCCCATCTCACGCAGAGGCTCTGGGAGTTAGCAGGGCAGGCTGGCCTAGTTCTGAAACCCTAGAATTAAACTGAGTGGGTGTTTGTTTCTCTTTTATTCTAGTCCTGATTTTTTAAATGCTGTCTTTCTGGTTTCTTGGATCTGTTCTTTGTCAGTCGCTGCTTCAAATCTGTTTTGGAAAGAGGCAGCTTTGAACATCAAGTGAGAGAGCAAGGTTCTCATGTGCTCCCAGCAGAGCACTCTGCCGTCTCTGCTCACGTCTGCACAATTTTGGTGACTCCCAGGACAGAGTCTGTCTCTCTTTCTTTTCCTTCCTGCTTTCTCTTAGGAGTATCGACAGCACCCACAGGGTATATGTCTCTTTAAACAATCCCAGGGTTTGCAATCCACGTGTCATTTGTGATTCAGCATGATCCAAAGGAACGACAGGCAAATCAGAATTAGAAGTTCTCTAAAAATAACACAAATGGGAAAACTTGAAAATCTCTAAACCACATGATTTCCTAGGCATTATCCTGCCAGAGTTTTAAAATAAGTGATTAGTCGTTCAATGACTCAACTCACTTGGAGACCATTTTTACCAGCTCATTTAGACCCTATCATAACAGGAATTTTTGTTTTTCTTTACACAGAGTCCTATATCTATGAGAATGGGCTTCATTTCTGCTGTAATTTCACTTATATTTCTTATGGTAGTCTAAAATCCCAAACTGGCATTTTTGGGGGTTCAGCTTAATCAGTTGGGATTTTAGTTAGGATCAAATAATATTTATGAAAGAGCCTGGGATCAAAATTAAACATTTTCAAGCATCATACAAAGCTCTGAATTTCCATGAAATACAGTCAATTCATTTTTTAGAAATTGGTTTTGGCTAGGGTGGGAGGGTTATGGGTTTCCCTTTAAGTTGATTACCAATAATTAATATAATAATTTAATAATATATTTTAAAAATAATAATTTGATACATATTTATTTTCACTCAAAAAGAATGCAACAAGTCACAATTCTAGAATATCAAGATTCAGGCAATATTGATGACTTGAACTGAATAAAAGGACCAGGAAGGCAGTTGGTATAATAAAAATATTTGTGTGCTAGAGGTTCAAGATCCCTGGGTTAATGTTATTGGCACCATTTGCTTCTGGATGTGTATCCTTAGACTAATAACTAAACCTCTCTGATCTAAGTGTCTTAAAGGAGAGAAGAGGGATGGTTAATTTCTGAGTCATTTCTAACTCTCATTAACTATGATCTTATGACTAAAATTGAAGGCCATTTAATTTCATTCTAGTCTTTGCAGATTGCTCATGGCATTTTATTGCTTTAAGTATCAGCAGAATTCAACCTAAGAATAGAGAGCATAATATCCCGTATGTACTAACAGCTGCAAATGCTGTTTACAGAGTTTTCCTTCTCTCCCCTCAGTTCCTATTTGCCTGATGTGTGAGCTCTGATAACATCCTGACCGCAGGCTCCTCCTCCCCAGCCTGCCACCTCTGTCTTTTCTCACTGGGATCATCAGTACTCCACTGTCCCAGGACTAGACTGAGTGGTACCATGTTCCCCAGGGAGGGGACCACCTTGTCCTGTTCCATGGTAAACTCTCCCTGCTGGCAGGTCCAGGCATGGTCCCCTCTCCTATTACTCCCGCATGAGCCTTTCAATTAGGCATCAAGTATGGATTTCACCAAAAGCACCACGTGCACCAGTCTCCACCTCCCCAGCACAGGCGGTAGCATCCATGAGGCAAGGGCATCAGGCCTTCTCCAACCCTGGGGTTGTGCCATTTAGAGAGTGAACTGACTTTTAGAAGAAAACAGTTTGTCTGTATATAAGGTTCTCAACAAATCCAACTGTGAACTCAGGGTGCAAAGTCTGAGGCCAAAAGAAGGGGACATTTAGATGACAAGAAAATTCTGAGGAAGATAATATAAACTGTGAGCCACAGATTAAGATCGTTATAAACTAGTCTTATGTCAAATGAGACAAATAAAAGAGAGATTCTGTTTGAGAAGTGGACAGAATTGTACTGTCACTTGACTGACACAAAACAAAATAGTTTGACAAGCATTTATTGAGTTCCAGATGTCTACCAGGCCCTGGGCCAGAGATGCGAGATGAATGAGTCGGTCTCTATTTTCAGTAAGTTCATAGTCTGAAAGAAGATAAATACATGAAGCATCATTGCATAATTTCAGTAAAGTGTAGGCAATTCTATGGTCTCAAACAGAAAATTTTATAGAAACATGAATTCTGGGGTTAGTCAGTAAAAGATTTTTTAAAGACATCATGTGAAGGGCATGGAAGAAAGGACAGAAACAGAGGTATGGAAAGAACATGAAAGTCATTGAAGGATTTTAATGACTTCAGTATATTAATGACTTTTAAACCAAGTATCTGTGGCATTTGGCTGGCTGAAAATGTGAGATAACAGTAGCTAGAAATGAGAACAGAGAGACAGACACAAGAAGATGCAGAATTCTCTTCTGCATGCCTGTGTGAGGAGCTGGAACTTGATCCCTAAGGGAAGAGGGCCCATGGGAAGATTTTAATTGGAGACTTAAGATGCCCTGATTTGCCTGATAGAAAAGAAATCTCTCTGAGAGCCATGTGGAAGATGGATTGGAGAAGGGCAAGACCCGAGGCAAGGAAACTGGTTAGGAACATAATTCCAGAGGCGAGTGTATGCACCGATCATGTTTGTGAATCTAAACCTGACCTTGAACGTCATGGATAATCATGAAGCAAAGTGTAGGCTGTTTTTTATTGATTCATTATAGTTTTACAGTGATAATTGTTTTTTGCCGCTCAAAGAAGTCATATTTGTACTCAAAAAGGACTATTTACAATCACTGCATTTACTTAATTTGTACTCAAAAAAGGACTATTTACAGTAACTAGTATTTACTTAATTCAGTATATTAATGACTTTTAAACCAAGTATCTAGTTTTTTCCTTGAGCTTGAAAGTTCTGCTTAGATTACTTTTTATTCACTCTGACCGTGCTGGCTTACAAGATGGATAAACACGTCCTAAACTTCCTAATTATTTAACTAAATCTCTGTAAGCACTTAAACTTATTAACCCTGAAAATCTAATAATTCAAAATTATTAATGTAGTAAATCAAGTCACCTTACACACTTGAAGGTAATTTCCAATCAAGTTATGTTATAGTTTTCAAATTAAAACCATGTCACGTCAAATAAGCATTTGATTTTAAGTCACTAAAATTGTCAGATTATTCACTATGTCTCTGATATTTTTAAAGGTTTCAAACATTTCAAAATAAAAGAAAATATTTGCAATTCGATATCTGCTTCATATATTTGATTAAAAAAAAAACATTGATCCTGCATTTGTTTTCTAGGGATGCCATAACAAAGTACCACAAACTGAGTGGCTTTAACAACAGGAATTTATTGTTGGTGGTACAGGAGATTAGAAGTCTGAGATCAATATCTCAGCAGTGTTGGCTTCTGAGGACTGTAATGGACAATCTGTTCTTGGCTCCTCCTAGTGGTTCTCTGATGATCTTGGCATTCTTCATACTGCATATGCATCACCCAGCCCTCTGCCTTCACCCATCTTCACACAATATTTGCCCTGTGTGTCTGTCTCTTCATGGGATATTCTTTTAGAAGGACATCAGTCCTACTCCAGCATGACCTCATCTTACCTCATGGCATCTGCAGTGACCCTATTTCCAAATAAGGTCACATTTGAAGGTTCTGTGTCTTAGGACTTTAACATATGAAATATGGGGGACACAGGCTAATCCAGAATGGGTATTATGAACTTGACTTACTTCAATACTTCTTTCCTTTTATATTTTCCTATGGTGGGGAGCAAAGGCTGAAAGTTCAGGACCTTTCTTTGGGACAGGGAATTTGAGACTTTGTCCAGGGTCTAGATCCTCCTTATTCATATGACAGTTTCCCAACCTCAGCACATTTAGGGCCAGATAATTCTTTGTTGTGAGGTCTCACTTGTGCAGTGTAGGTCATCGAACAGCATCCTTGACCTCCCCCTGTTAGAGGCCAGTAGCTCGCAATAACCTAAAATGTCAACTGTTTCCAGATATTCCCTTATATTCCCTGGGGCAGAATCATTTTTTCCTCCCCACAACCTCCAGTCTAAAACCACTGATGCATAGGAATTTAATCCAAGTCAGAGGTCTTGATCATTTCTCAGAGCTGTGCTCTGTCCTGTCTGCCAGGAGTCCCAAGTTCTGCATTTCAGCTGTCATTTAGCTGTGTGACCAGGTGTATCACACGCTCCACTGGGCATCTTTCAGGTGTCATTCCTTCCCAGTGTTCATCAGAGCCTCTTTGAACAACTTTTACAAAAATTTGGGTAGGTAGCATTTGAAACTCAATATACAGACAAACCTCTCCACCATAATCATTGCTTATGCTTTCTGATGAAATGCCATATTGTTTTCTGCACTCTGGTTCATAAACAACAGCTTATTTTCATTGTATTAAATACAGCATTATCAGGAAAAAATATATTTTCAAATTAAATTAAGACATGAAATAGAACCATATCATAATATAATGAAAATAGCAATCAACAGCAAGAAAAATAACAGAAATCAACAAAATCAGAAGTGGGGGGGAAAAGGAGATATCACCAGAGACCCACTTTTTTAAATCCAGAGGACCACTAGAAACTATTTTGAAAATTTATATTCTAATAAGCTGGAAAATCTAGAAGACTTTGATAATTTTTCTGGATATGTAGGACCAGACCAAATTAAACCAGGAAGACATAGAAAACCTAAATAGACCAATAACAAGTAATGAAATTGAAACCACAATTAAAAGTCTCCCAGTAAAGAAAAGCCCAGGACCAGATGGATTCTCAGCTGAGATCTATCAGACTCTTAAAGAAGACCTAAGGCCAGTCTGTCTCAAAGTATTTCATGAAATGGAAAGGGAAGAAACATTCTGAAATACATTCTATGAAGCCAGTATAACCCTGATACCACAAAGACGCATCAAGGAAAGAAAACAATAGACCAAGGTGGACAAGGCTGTCCACTCTCTGCACTTGTGTTCAACATAGTTCTCCCAACTCTATCTAGAGCAATCAGGCAAGAGGAAAAAAGTAAAGAAATACAAACAAGAAAAGAAGTCAAACTATCTCTGTTTGCTGATGACATGATCCTATATCTAGAAGACCCAAAAAACTTCACCAGAAGACTTCTAGAGATGATAAATGAATTCAGTAAAGTAGCAGGATACAAGATCAACCTTCATAAATCAATAGCTTTCCTATATTCCAATGGAAGTTCATCTGAGAAAGAAATCAGAAAAACCATCCCATTGACAATTACCTCAAAAAACGAAAACAAAACCTTGGGAAATAATGACCAAGGAGGTGAAAGATCTCTACAATGAAAACTATAGAAAACTGTAGAAAGAAATTGAGGAAGACCTTAGAAGACAGAAAGACCTCCCATGTGTTTGGATAGGCAGAATTAATATTATCAAAACAGCCATACTACCAAAAGCAATATACAAATTCAATGTAATCCCATAAAAATACCAATGGCACTCTTCACAGAAATAGAAAGCAAAAATAGTCCTTATATTCATCTGGAAGAATAAAAGACCCAGAAGAGCCAAAGTAATAGTGAGCAAGAAAAGCAATGCAGGAAGCGTCACAATACCTGATCTCCAATTATATGACACAATTATAGTAACAAAAACAGCATGGTATTGGCATAAAAATAGACATAAAAACCAAGGGAATAGAATGGAAGACACACAGACAAATCCATGTACCTACTCACAGTCATCTAATATTTTACAGAGGATCCAAAAACATGTGTTGGAGAATAGAAAACCTTTGTTACTAGACACACTGGATAGCCATATGTAGAAGAATGAAATTAGATCCCTGTCATCTGGCATAAAAGCCAAATCACTGTGGATCCAAGACTTAGGAATTAGACCAGAAACTTTTTGATTGCTAGAAGAAAACGGGACCAACACTCCATCATATTGGTGCAGGCACCAATTTCCTCAACAAGACTCCCTAAAGCTCAAGAAATAAAACTCAAGAATCAGTAAATGGGATGCCATCAAATTAAAAAGCTCTGCACAGCAAATTGAACAATTAAGAACATGAAGAAAGAGCCTACAGGATGGAAGAAAATCTTTGCCAGCTACTCCTCAGCATAAAGGTTAATAACCAGAATATATTAAGAATTAAAAAACCTTAATGCCAAGAACAACAGATAACCCAATCAATAAAAGGGCAAAAGAACTAAACAAATACTTCTCAAAAGAGAAACACAAATAACCAACAAACGTGAAAAAAAAATGTTCATAATCTCTAGCAATCAAAAAAATGCAAATCAAAACTACACTAAGGTTTCATTTCATACCTATCAGAATGGACATTATCAAGAATACAAATAATAACAAATGCTGGTTAGGATGTGGAGAAAAGGTACATCCATATATTTTGGGTGGGACAATGAATTAATTCAACCACTCTGGAAAGCAGCATGGAGATTCTCCAAAACTATAGGAGACCCAGCTATCCTACTACTTGATATTTATGCAGAAGAACTAAAGTCATCATACTATAGTGATACAGCCACATCAATGTTTATAGCAGCCCAATTCACAAGAGCCAAATTAAGGAACCAGACCAGATGCCCGTCTGTAGATGAATGGATTAAGAAAAGTGGTAAATATACACACAGTGGAGTTTTACTTAGTATGGCATTTGCTGGTAAATGGATGGAAATGGAGAATTTCATGCTGAGTGAAATAAGTCAGACTCAGAAAATAAAGGGTCAAATGTTTTTCTCTCACATGAAGAAACCCAAGCAAAATAAGGGAGAAGAGGGTGGGGGATCAGATATCATAAAGATATAAAGAAGTTCAGTGAAGTAGAAGAAGGAGACGGAGAGGAAGGGAGGAGGAACTGGAAAGGGGAGGAAATGCAGAATGAATTTTAAAACATCACACTATGTGTGCACATAAATATAACACAGTGAATTTCACTTTTATGTAGATGTGTAAAGCATCAATCAAAAATAAATAAATGAATGAGCAAAAGGAAAATCAATAGTGTAGAGGTATGAGAATGGTGGGAGAGGGGAGTGGAAGGAAAGCAGGGGCTCCTAGGACTGAAATGGAGCAAATCGGATTCCATGCATGTATGTTTAGCAAAATGAACTCAACTACTGTGCATAACTATAATTCTCTAATGAAAAATAATACTTGAGTCTCTTTGGTGATGGTCAGCCACAGAGATGATGTGTTGTTAGGTCACAGATAACTCAACTGCTCCCTTGGTGAAGACCATGCCTGTGACTGAGGCCAAGGTCCTTTGAGGCCCATGCATCTTCTAGCATGGCACACTGAGCCACAGCCTTGTTTTTTGTTTTTCTGCTGTTTTTTGTTTTGTTTTGTTTTGTTTTGTCTTTGAATCTATAGCTTCAATCCAAATCCATGTTCTTATTACAGAACATCAAGGAGAGCCCCACAGTTCAGAAAAATTTTGCAGTCATGCTCACAATTGAATAGGAATTATTCAGCGTGTAGTTCTCCATAATAAATCTCTAAATGCTGTCAAAAATACAACTTTGGGAGTTTATACACCTTGACTTTCTAATCTGCAATAGACAAACATGCACAAAGTTTTGAAAGAACAGTTTTCAACAAACTGTTAAAAGGAGTATTCTTATTATGCATTTCATTGAGTAAATAAACAAAGAAAATATACAGCAGAATATCAAATCTATATTAATTTCTCCACCTAAAAACCACAGAAGCCCATGCTGGTCACTTCACTGGAAGATATGAACACGACAGATGGCAATTCCTTACCCGGAGGATTTTCTTGGAAAAGTGATTCATACCCTATCTCTTGGCATATCTATTGTTCTGCTTCCAGAATACACCCCCAATCCATTTAATCCCCTCCATCTTTTCTTTCTATTCCAAATCACCATCATCTTTCACCCAGATTACTGCAGTTGCCACCTGACTCTCCATCTTGCCCACCACTAACTCCGCAGAGTGGCTGGACTCTCAATGTAAAATAGAACAGAGATGTTGCTCCCTGCTTTGAAATCTCTAGGGGGTTTAGTGCTGCTGTAATTAGAATAAAATCCAAACCCTAGAGAGCCCAGGTGATCTGGCCTGTGCTCACCCTTCCAGATCCTTATCATACCATTCTTTCCCTTCCCTCTCCCTCCTCCAGTTCCAAGCAGATCTTCCTTCTTTGCTCAAGGAAGGGCTTAGCTCTGGTTCCCTCTGCCTGGAGTAGTCTGTTTCCAGTTCCTTTCATAGCGGGCTCCTTCCCATCACTCAGGCCTCAGCTTCAGTGTCACCTCCACTGAGGGCAGCCCTCCCGGAAGTCCCAACTGGAAAGGCCCTTCCTGCTCCCCACCCCTGCAGTCACTCTTCATTATGCCTTTCTGTTTTGCTTTATTCATAGGCTCTTTTATGCATTTCTGAAGTGTCTTGTTTATCTTTTGCTTATTTTCTTATTGTCTCTCTCCTTGCAGCCTATACCGTTCTGTCCTGTCTTTTGAACTTCCAGCTTCAATCCAAATGAGTGTTTTGTTACAGAATATCAGAGAGAGGGAAATTAAAATCCTTAGTCTTCCTGCTACTGAATCTTCTGTGACTACAATGGTGCCTGGCATAAATATTGGACAAGTGAATAAACAAAATTCATTCAACAAATACATTTTAAACATTTATATATATTTGTGAAATATATATATGTGTGTGTGTTGTTTATGTATGTGTTTTGTGTGTGTGTGTGTGTGTGTGTGTGTGGTGCTGGGGATTGAACCCAGGGCCTTGTGCATGTGAGGCAAGCACTCTAACAACTGAGCTATATCTCCAGCCCCTATGTGTGTGCTATTTATGAATGAATAAATGTCCTTGAAGACATTTTTTATAGACAGTGTTCATCCTGACTTGGAATGTCAAGAGTAGATGAAATAATCATTTTTATTAAGTGTGGGAACTAGGCTAGAATAAATGCATCAACCTGAAAAAAAACAATAAAGGATTTTGTCTCTTTACCTGACTTCACCATGAACATAGTTGGAATAACACCTAGAATTATCAAGTTCCTTGGCAAAATTCCTCCAGCACCTTAAAAAGAGTCATACGTGTGTGTATATGTGTTTCTGAATGTTTTCAATCTACATTATGTATGAATTTACATTAAAGAAGTGATGACAACTATAAACTCTAAGCTATAGTCCAAAGTTTTCATGCCTATCCTGAAGTCATATATATCCATTGACGTGGGTGATAGGATCTTTATATTTTTCTTTTCTTACTCTTCTTCATCAAGGCACATAGCCTCTGTTAAATGATGTCATGAAAATGTACATATGGTAACAACCACACTAAGTTCTAAGGATTCACAGGGATAGATTTATCTATAACCTAATGAATATTTCTGTTTCCTCTGAGAGCTCGTTTCTATTTTTTATTCATATCTTCATTCACAAGACATTTTGGGTACTTATTTGGTAACAGGCACTGTTCTCACCTCTAAATTCAGAATAGCAAATGAGGGCAAGCCTGCATGGATCTTGCCTACTTGTGTCTCTTAGTCTGACACCACAGTCTGGGGGAGGACCTCCCATGTCGGAACCTGAGACTTTCTTCTCCAGCTGCTCCCAGCCATAGTCACCACCTTGCTGTCGTCAAGAGGAGACTCTGATGCTAACTTACATTTCTATGGTGTGTTTCAGCAACTGGGAAGTGTATACAGCATACTTGCTGCCATCTTAAATGTTGGAAACATTGAATTTTCTTCTGTGGCCACTGAACACCAGATTGACAAAAGCTACATTTGCAATCATGCAGCCCTGGAGAACTGTGAGTTTTATTGTCTTCTATGCAAAACTGAACTTTCTCAAGTCTTATTCGGTGTCACATAAGGATAATTCCAAGCAATTATGCTTATATGGAATCCTTAAGAGGATACTCAGATTCAATTTGTGTAAAATGAAATTTTTAAACTCCATTATTTAAAACATCTTCATGCATGTGAACTGATAACTGTAGAAAACATTTCTGAACATAAAGCTTTTATTGACTAAGTTAGGAGCTGTTTATATTTTAATGTGAAAATGTGGGTGAAATTTAGTTAATTGATATGCAAAAGAAACTTGCCATATCATGTGTTTAAAACTTATCATTTTATAAGTAATAAAACTTTTGTTTTCTTCCTAGATGAATTTTGTATACCCATTTATCCTGGGTTAATTAATTTTTCAGTTATTTAGCTTACAAAAGCACATTGTGGTATTTGCTTCAAATCAAGTTTTCTCCTAAAAACAGAGGTTGACGAATTATTCCCAATAATTTAAGGTATCCCACTAATAATTCTAGTGGCACAGCTTTTTTCTACTTAGAAGGTACACAATTATTGGCATATGTCCCCATAATTCTTATTTGTTATAAGTTCTAGTCATAGCCTTAAAGTATCATGATACATAATTTCATGTTTTTTTAAAGAGAGAGAGAGAGAATTTTTAATATTTATTTTTTAGTTTTTGGTGGACACAACATCTTTATTTTATTTTTATGTGGTGCTGAGGATTGAGCCCAGCGCCCTATGCATGCCAGGTGAGTGTGCTACTGCTTGAGCCACATTCCCAGCCCCTTGTATATTTTTTCCTGAATTATACTCATTGTGGAACAGAACCAGAGGTTTCAAGGTAGTTTCAGAGGGCCAAATGTGAAAACCTCCTAATCTCAACCTGTCCTTAAGAGTGTCATTTGTGTCCTATTGTGCATTTGGAACAAACTTGATAATAGAGTAGATCAAGGGTTTAAAGTTTGCATGCCATGATTGGCATGTACTTGGAAATCTTGAAGAAACCGGTTCTCATCTTCCATTTATAAACTAATTTAATTGGAACATGAGATAATAAGTTATCAGAAGTAAAAAAAAAATAACCAGACAACTCCATTGATAAAAGTAAATTATTACCATCTGCTCATAACTGGAAGCATTATCGGCACCCAACAGAATGAGATGCAGTACTGTTAGGGGGTTGTGTTAGCTTTCTGCTGCTGCGACAAATATCTGAGAAAAATCAGCTTAAAAGGGAAGAATGTTGCATTTTGGCTCATGGTTTCAGAGGATCAATCCATGGTTGATTGGCCCATTGCTTATGTGGCTGTGGCAAGGTAGGACATCATGGCAGAGAACATGTGGTGAAACAAAGCTGCTCATCTCATGGTGACCAGAAAGAAAAAAGAGACAGAGGAAGAGGCTGGGGTCCCAATATACTCTTCAGTGGCACACCCCCATGATCTAACTTCCTTCCACTTAGACTTCACCTCTGAAGGCTCCTCCTTCTCCTCCTCCTAATAGCACCATAGACTGGCCACTAATCCTTTAGCACATGGGCCTTTGAGGACATTTAATACATTTAAGATCCAAACCAAAACAGTTGTAGATAAGAATACACTTACAAGCAACCAAACTAAAAAAACAATTTTGATGATTAGAATCTAGTTCTATATATCAGGAAAGTCATAGATCAAAAAACGTCAATGTTAATATTAACATGAGTAGAATGAAAATTAATTGAGCCATTTTCTGAATAGCCACTTGTGGAATAAAGAAATTTTGTTAATTTACCTTAAAATTGTTCATAATTAAACTTAAAAATAATTCCAACAAAAGCCACATTCCAAATGGTTTCACAGATCCATTGTTTCAATCCAGCAGTGGTTCTGTCTATACCATCCTATAAATGTCTGTCAAATTTGATTACTTCTCTTTATCTTCACCGTTCTTCTCCAAGACAACATCCAAGCTTCAACTGTTACCTCTTACCTGAATTAAGTGACCTCCCAATTGTTTGCTCTACATCAGGAACCAATCTTCTCCAGGTTATTTGCCACAGTTCATTAAAAAACCACTTCACTGACTTGTCAGTGGGCTCTTGGTCTCAATCTTCCTCTTCTTTCTCCTCCTTTCTTCTACCTCTTTTCTTTGTCTTCCTTTCCCTCTCCACCTCTTTCTTCCCCTCCCCTTTCCTTTCTTCCTCTTCCTCCCTCTCTCTTCCCAGTTAAACTGCTTGATTAGCCTCCCATTTCTTCTGGATAAAGATCATCAAGATTGCAACTTTGTTTTTGAAGCATTGTACCTAGCAATATGTCACCAGGTAAAATGCCGGGCTTGTAGCAGACACTCAATAAATATGTCAGATGAATGGGCAATCCAGAAATAAAAGTAGACAGATTGGAGGGAAACAGTGTTTAGAAAAAGATCCCACTAAAAGTACCAAAAATGGCATTGCAAATCAGTAGGGAAGCATTATTGTAGGGGTGTTATGGTTTGGATGTGAGGTGTCTCCCAAAATCTCAAGTGTGAGGCAATTCAAGAAGGTTCAGAGGAGAAATGATTGGGTTGTGAGAATCTTAACCTAATTAGTGAATCAATCCCTAATGGGATTAATCCAGTGGTAACTTGAGGGGGTGGGGGCGGAGTGTAGCTGGAGGAAGCCGTTAATTGGAGGTGTGGCTATAGGATAAATATTTTGTATCTGGAGAGTGGAGTCTGTCTCTGTGCTTCTTGATCACCATGATGTGAGCTGCTTTCCTCCGTCAACCCTCTCCCACCATGATGTTCTACTTCACCTCAAGCCCCAAAGAATGGAACCAGCCTTCTCTGAACTAAGACCTCTGAAACCGTGAGCCCTCAAATAAACTCTTCCTCCTCTATAATTGTGTTTGTCGGGACCTTCAGTCACAGCAGTGAAAAAACTGACTAAAAAACGAGACAATCAACTGACTAACCATTTGGGAGAGGGGATATTTGGATCCTTTCCAAACATCATATACCCAAATGAATTCTAAACGTACATAAATTTAAAAATGAAAAATCATCAACATTCCAAATGAATTACATTCATATAATCCTGATGTGAAAAACCACACGAAGAAGTTTATGTTCAGAAAACCAGAAGCAGAAATTTTTTCTTAAAAAAATGGCTATTTCACTACCTAAAAATTAAAACTATTTAATAGTAAATAAAGCATAAAGGAAATTGCCATGAAAATGAGAGAAAATATTTGCAACAAATATATCAAAACATTACTCTCTTTAAGAACTCTCGTAAATTGGGAAAAGCAGAACCTGTCAATGAAAGAAGGCAGTTTACAAAATTAAAACCACAAATAATGAATAAAAATGAAAGAAAAAGTGTTCAACTTCTAAGAATCAATTTAAACCAAATATTAAGAAGACAATGTTTTCCTCTCAATTTGGCTGTTCTTAAAAATGATAATCCACAGTACCCAGGAAATTGTGTTGAAATTCTTGGTCTTTCACTTGAGTGACAGGAGTGTAATTGATCCAGTTTTTGAAAAACACTTAAGTAATATATGTCAAAAAGCTTATATATGTTCAGATAGTTTGAATAAATTGCAATATGTGTGCCCAAAATATTTACCCCAATATTTTTATCATTATTAACATAGGAAAATAACTTAAACATCCTATAATTTAAAAGTATTAATATATTATAATACATGTCAGAATGTTATACAGCACATTAAAATTATATTTGTTAACAATATTCATCAAAATTAGCAATGCTTAAGATGTTTTATTAAGATAGATTATGCAGAATAATGGCAATAAACATGTCACAAAGTAAAGAAATGAAGAATGCATTATTATTGCTGTATGTATATATGTGACTACATGACCAATGTGTTTCTGCAACCTGTACACTCAGAAAAATAAGAAATTATACCCCATCTGATTCAAATGTATGATATGTCAAGATCATTGTACTGTCATATGTAACTAATTAAAACAAATTAAAAAAATTAAATGCAAAAAAAAAGAAATGAAGAATGTTAACTTCGATGGTAAAATTTCTGCAGTGATCCTGTATTACTTGTAGAGTGCTTTTAAAAAAGACTTTTGTTTAAGATAGAGTTTAATAATCTTAGCCACATAATAAAAAAACATCTTGTCAAGATTGCTAAAATAAGTCCAAAATGCTCAAAGTATTTAAAAAATAAAACAACTAACTTGAAAACTTATCCTGTAATGTACTAATTTGGGTTAAAATTATATTAATTCATGGCTGGGGTTGTGGCTCAGTGGTACAGTGCTTGCCTCACATGTGTGAGGCCCTGGGTTAAATTCTCAGCACCGCATATTAATTAATGAATAAAATAAAGATCCATCAACACTAAAACATATTTTTAAAATTATATTAATTCACTAGCTTTAAGCATTACTAATTTAAAATAATATTTATTTGTCATTTAATGCTTAAAAAATATTAGTTTGGGCAAAAAGTTTTTTGTTTTGTTTTGTTGCTGGTACTGGGGTTTAAACCAAGACCTTGTGCACTCTAAGCAAACACTCAACCACTGGGCTGTGTCCCCAGCCCAGGCATCAAATTTTGTGACAAAATTTAGTGATTTTGAAATATGAACCTAAGAAGAATCCTGGTCAGAGATACATGAACGTCAAGATTTAAGTGTATGCTCCTTCTGTTGTATACTGCAGAAAGTAGTTCTTATCTACTTGTTTGGGTATACCCCCCAAAGTCTAAGTAACCTTCCAATTAATTTCTGCATTTCAAAACTAAGTATATAATAATGGTATCAAAATTACATCAAATCTCCTTACTATGCTTTAAGATTAATTAGCATAATTCATTAAGTTATGCTTGACAACAAACACATCAGTAACCACTTACTATGCAGCCGTTTAACTTTGTCAGCCCATTTGGTTTAGGGTATGTCAGTACTCAGCAGCCACAGTCAGTGGAGATGAGGAGAGAAAAATGATCCTGAACAGATACAAGACTACTGCTGAATAGTAACTTATTCTTACACTATAAACAATCCATATATTTAACACTATAAACTATCCATATATTTAAGATGAATTAAGACGTTTTTATTTTGCTGCAAGTGATTTATTGACACGATTTCTACATCTATTTATCTTACAGCTGCCTCTTTGCTTTGCATTCAGGCAGATGAGCTGCAGGATGCTCTCACCTCCCACTGTGTGATCACAAGAGGAGAAACAATTATCCGACCCAACACTGTAGAAAAAGCTTCTGATGTCAGAGATGCCATGGCTAAAACTTTATATGGGCGTCTCTTCAGTTGGATAGTCAATCGCATTAACAGTTTGTTGAAGCATGATACCTTGCCAAGGTAAAAATTTCTGTACAAACTTTCTCCCCAACTGTCAGCTGATACATCTATTTTGTAATTTTCTGATTTGTGTAAGTCTCTTTGAAGATGTTTGTAATTGATATAGTTTGATTACCAAAGTTATATTTCAAGATATGCTTTGTTTCCTAATAACACCACCTTGTTTTGCCATGACTGTAAAAGTTTTTAGCTGCTGTAATATAAAAACTATAGCAGCATGAATAATCACCAATAGAAAGTGATTTTTTAAAAATCTGACATGACTATTAATATGTTCCTTTAATTAGAAGGTGCACCATGAAGAATATGCCATGTTATATAAAATGCCAGTTCAGAAGTTCTTTATTTTTGAGATTTAAATAAATCTTAAAGATAAAGGAAAATTTTTTTTTGCATTTTAAACCCCGTAAGAGCAGGTGTTATGAGCTCCCATGAAATTTGTTTTAGAAATGCACTAGAGATTGGCAGAGTGAGAATATGACATCACTAATGATCTCTGACCCTAAGTCTACAACTTTTCAAGCACCTCATCTTATAAATAAAGGTAATCTGTAGAGTATGCCTGTAATCCCAGCTATACTGGATGCTGAGGATCTGGAGAGCAAGACCCTGTCTCAAAATAAAATATAAAATCAAGGTAATTGTAGCCACCATTGACTGGAGTCCCTTACATTTACACCTAAAGCTTTGTTTTGCTATAAATTATACAAATTTTGGAAATTTGTATGCAGAAAAGCCAAATGGATGCCTACCTCAAGGTGACCTAATTCACACCTATTGGTTAAGCACAAAAAATCATTTTATACACTTTGCAAACATACAGTTTTTTTCCACTAAAATATATCCCATACTATATTATCCAAATTCTCTAAAAGATAATCTATTATTCCCTCCATGTTTTTATTCCTCAGAATTGCTTCTGTAACTGCCTACTGAACTCTACCTTACCGTAGCTGAGTTCATGGAGCACAACCCAGCTTGTCCATGATTTAATGATAGCAATGGTTTGTAGGTTCATTTGTAGCCAGCCATCTCTGTGATGTTAGGCATTCACATAAAAGTATAAAAATTCAGGATTATTTTTTACCATAAGTATAGTCTATATAATGTAATTAAAATATTTAGAGACTTGACCTCGCCTTGTTAGGTACCCTCTATCTGCATGTTTACTACTAGATGGTACCCAGCAGGGTGGTCTGCCAAAAATTCTACTATAGCCGTCACAAACTGGTAACTTTCTTTTCCATACACTAATGAAAACTATCCAAGGCTTAGACTTTTTTGCAAAAAGTTCAATAAATTAAAGTAAATCTAATTGAAGTAGTGTAGTTCAGTTCTGTCAAGATTTACACTGAGATTTTGGAGAACCCATGTTCTATGCAAGGCTTTGCCACTAACTTAGGTGACACTGGACACATGACTGCATTTTTTCTGGATCTCTTCCTCATTTGCTGTTAAGGCAAATAAATAAATAAGGGCACTGAATAACAAATCTGTGGGTTTTGTTGTGCTTTGTAGTCCTGGTGATTGAATCCAGGTCTACTTTACAACACTGGGCTATATCTCCAGCCATTTTGTTGTTGTTGTTTGAGACAGAGTCTCGCTAAATTGCCCAAACAACCTTGAACTTGTGATCTCCCTTGCCTCAATCTTCCATATAGTTGGAATTGCAGGTGTGCACCATCGCCCCACCCTCAGCCAAGTTTTAATGGTTGGTGGGCATCATGGAGCCTTTTAAGAATCTCCTGAAAACTCTCTTTGTCCTTCATTCCAAAATAAAAGGTGTCTTCATTTGTACATACCCACTGAAATATTTCACACGGTTGTGATTCCATATCCCTTGAAGGCTAGTAGCAGATCCTGTTTTAAGAATCCCTGAACTAGATGATCTCTAAGGTCCAACTTGGCTTTAACACATTATTGTTCAGTAAGCTAAATACTTACCTTAGTGGGACTCTATCTGGAAAAGAGGTTGTAAAATAATATTTTTTATAAACCAGCATAAATCTTAACAATGTCTGTCTTACCTTGACATATAATCATATAGAGTAATACTCACTATTCAGAAAAGAAACTTTCAGAAATATGTGGCTGTCCTTCTGTCCAATCTATCGCACCTTTAAAGCATTACTCATTCAGTGCTATCTCTGTCTCCAAATGTGGAAGCAGTCTTCAGTTGCTAGCTATCATTTCCAAGTCATATCCTCACAGCACTGAGCGTGACCTACACTATATAAATGGTGAACATGAAGAGGAGCTTTGGTACTTTCCTTTTGAAATGCATATGAAAATAACTTTCAGTGCATCTATTTCTTGGTAGAGGAGCAAACTTTCTGACCAAATAGTCACCTCTAGTGAACAGAAGTAAACACATGGAACAACAGAAAGAAAATGCATTTGATCAATTGTGAAATAGTATTTCACAGTATTGTAAGATGAATCCTGCTATATTTTTATCTTTCTCCATGTTACCATTTATTCTGTATTTTAAAAATTTAAGCAAGTAAACCAAAACTAGATAACAATTCTTCCACATAACTAAGATCATTTTAGTAAGATTTTTAAAATTTTTCTCCTAAAATGAAAAACTAAATATAGTCCTTAGCAGAATTTTTGCTTTTCTGGTGTAGTTTTGATAGAATATGTTTGCTGTGTTCTGAGTGCGTGCCAGATTGTACCTATGATTTCTGATTCACTCAGGGCTGTGACTTGGTACTTATAGCTCATAGGTAAACCGTTTTTTTTTCCTTTTGTTTAAGTATATAAGAATGTAGGAGTGATATCTGTAGTACAGGAAAATATTATTCTATTTCTATATTAAAATTAATGTTGCCTCCATTATCTTTATTTTCTATGGAGAGAAAGTTTTCAGCTAAGTTTAATTGTATATCCTGAAGGTATTTTTTTAGTTTAATCACAAATGGGAACTTTACCTTGCTTTGCATTACCTCCAAATGAAATAAACAAAAAGTCAAAATAATACCACTTTAATTTTTCCAGTGGGAATGGTGATGAGCTGAGCATCGGCATACTTGATATATTTGGCTTTGAAAATTTCAGAAAAAATTCCTTTGAGCAGCTGTGCATTAACATTGCAAATGAACAAATTCAGTATTATTTTAATCAACATGTGTTCACATGGGAACAGGTAAGTTCAAGTACTTGCACTAAAGATGCATGCATGTATGTTATATGCATAATTGTACAGATGAAGCAGGACCTAAACCATAGATTTAAAATCTGTCTTTACAAAAACAAAGGAAAGATTTTCTTTTCTCCATGTCCATAGTAAAAACAACAACAAAACCTAGCATGAATTTACTGTGATTTCATATGCAGTGTTCAAAGTCCTTCACTGAAAGTTGTTAATTCTTCTCCATCGCCTAGGAAGTTTGACCCTTGCAAACAAAGAAATTCTCTTTGAAATTTAAGTAAGCAGATGTGTCTAACACTTTCTCCTTCTGGAGAATGCATAGTTGAAATTCTGTCTGAAATTTCAATATCCATTTAAAATGCATTAAACTTCAGAATTCCAGTAGCTAGGCAACAGCACACAAGATAATGGATTTGATGCAAATGCCATTAAACGGTACATTATCAGGTTACAATGTGTAATTTCTGATTCAGCTTCAAAAATATTCTTCCTTAGAGAAAAAGCAGTGACTTACTTGAATTGCATTTGGCAAAACTGTCATATTAAGTTTTTAAAATTATTTCATTAAGTCAAAAATCATCATGTTTAATATTCTTCAATATTAAATATGAACTTCATTATTTTGTTTTATGTTTACTGATTGGAACTGGTGTTCTAACTTAAGTTCAAGATAAATTACAGGTACATGAGTCACCTTTATTTAAAATATTTAGGCTTATTGAGAGTTTATTTTGAAAGTACATTTTGAAAACAATTCTTTTTAAATTTTGTTTTGTTTCATTTTGGGGGGTGCTAGAGTTGGAATGAAGGGCCCTGTTCTTGCTCCATGCACTCTACCACTGAACCTCTAGATCCTGACTTGTCTTAATCCAAATATTGAACAAAAATGTAAGACTCTGTTTTTCAGCGCTCTCTCTCTCTCTCTCTCTCTTCTCTCTCTCTCTCTCTCTCTCTCTCTCTCTCTCTCTCTCTCTCTCTCTCTCTCTCTCTCTCTTTCGCTCTCTCTCTCTCTTTCGCTCTCTTGCTCTCATCTATACCAGGATCTGGTTGCACCAAATATTCATTCCCTGTCTCTTCTTATGCCCCTTCTTCTCCCCTTCACCCCTCCCCATAGCATAGATACATGATGAAATTGCTTTAAAATCTTAAACAAACAAACATACACAAACACACACACACACACACACACACAAAGAGTAAAAAACAATCCACAAAGGCTTCTCCACTCTGCTTATCTGTTCAGACCTGGCCTCCCTTCTCCCATGGTTGAGTTCCTTCACAGTAGTACATGGCATTGCATTGACTTCTTCCCCAACTGGGAACACTTTAACAGGCAGCACCTGACCCTACCCTCCACCATATCCCTGGAATGGCCCAGTCTCATCAGTCATTAGTACATTTTTGCTTCTTTCAGTAGGATATAAGCTCCTTTAGGTCCAAGATCATGCCCAAGATTAATTCTTCTTGTATTTGCTGTACTTGCTGAGATTTAGCAAGTTCTCAATAAATGTTAATTAAGTTAGTATCTTGCTTTCATGCCTCACAAAACTCGCAGAATCCATTCACACTGGAGACTGGAACAAGTAAGTTTCGTTTGGTTTGGTCTTTTTAATATGGTGGATCCTACTCTTTGGAACCAGGGGCATCCTCATGTATCTCCCATTGAATTAATTAATGACGTGCATTTGCTATACCTTTAATAGTTTTCTTTCTTGGGGGGTTGGGGTTAGAATTGGGTTTTATTGGAACTAGTCCTAAACCTATATACACAAATTTCAATAATCACTGCTATTTACATTTTATAGAATATAACAGTTTACAAATCACTTGGTTTGTTAGCCTTGAGCTTCATCTATGATTCCAATGTACTTCGTTTGTCTTTTGCCTTGCTACAAAAACTATTCTTATAAGACCCTTTAAAATACCCTTGGGGTAAATAAATAGAAGGAAGACCAGTCAAGTTGAGGAAGGGTAGTAAGGAGAGAGAGGAGAGGAGGGAAAGGGGAAGTACTGGGGACTGAAGTGGAGCAAATTATATTTCATGCACGTATGATTTTATCAAAATGAACCCCACTATTATGTATAACTACAATCCACTGACTAAAACATTTTAAAAGTATCCTTGAGAGAGCTTCAAAATAAAATAACTCAAAATGTTTGCCAAACAAAACTAAAAATTCCACTAGAATTTCAGAATTACCCAAAGCACCTTGAGGAATGAAAAGCATTCCCAATCCTTCTCAGTGTTATTATCACACTTTTCTTGGTCAAATAGAATCACGGGTTTGACCTGAGAGCTCCTTAGTTTAACAGAGCAATTACTACGCATTAGTAGGGTGTTGTGTTCCCTACTTCATGTGACATTCAAATGATCTGGCCAAATACCTGGCAGGACACCTACCTTGGACAGCACCTTTGCAGGTGAAACATTATGGTTCTATTGTTTTACCACATTGGAACATATGCTGAGAATTTTTTTTATCCCAATTTTAATTTATATATAACATACAGTGGGACACACCAACACAGTTCTTCACAAAGATATTTTGAATGTTATTTTCCCTTTGCCTTCTGTTATTAAAAAAAATAATCAGAAGACAGCAGTAAAACATTTTTAGTGAAAGAATTTATGTTGGTGGCCTACTCTCTAGCTTGCCGAGTAGATAGCTTTATATTTCTTGGAATGGTTACCTCCAAGTAACCATTTGTGTTACTTTCAAAACACTTTCTTAAACATTTTCTAAGCCTGGAAGTCCCTGTTATCCATTTACCAGAAGCTGAGCTTCTTTTCTCTATACAGTCTCCTTTACTGTGGACATTAGTCAGATGCCTCAGAATCTCTTAACAATCAACCTATAGCACCCAGAACTTGTGTACCTTTCTCATTATCTAGAAGAGAAATGATCGTTATAAGCATTATCCTTTTAGAGTGTATAAGCCGTGAAAATTTCCTGGTGCATATTTCACAGCACTTGAAGTTTCCATACACTCCCAGTCCTAGAAGAACTATATTATGTATATAGTTTCTTAAAAAATAATTTATTTATTTATTCTAATTTGTTATACATGACAGCAGAATGCATTTTTGTGGATATATGATTTTCTGAGGCAAGGTAAGGATTGAAGTTGCAGGACTGGAGTGACTATCTACAAGATGCAAAATCCAACATCAGGGCAACACAGAAAGGGACAAGAGTGATGAGAATAGGACCCATTAGGGAGAGAGGAGATGCCTGGCGTGAAAGAGGTTTGGGAGAGAAAAGATGAATTGATGTTGCTTGAGTTTGCATTGGTGCCAGACACTCTGATGTTATGTGTGCTGTCTTGTTTAATCATCATTAGAATCAAATGAGGTAAACTTTAACTTTGTTTAGGGATGGGGATAAGGAGAGAGTCTGGAAGGGAGGGGGTATGGGGATAGGAAAAATGATGGAATGAGATGGTCATCATTACCCTAGGTACATGTATGGAGACACAAATGGTGTGATTTTACTTTGTGTACAACCAGAGACATAAAATGTGTGTACTATGAATTGAAATGCATTTTTTTTTCATTATGTACATTCTGAAATACTTCTCTGTAATTTCTTCTGCTGTGCTGGCCATGGATTCTAATAATGTAGCATCTTGGTTTGTTTGGGACACTTTCTTCCCTTGATTTTTCATGTGGTTCATGTGTCTTCCTTTCTAGCACAGTGGATCCCAGGTGTTAAAGTTTTTACCCTGTAGGCTTATAGTGTCCCTGCAGGGATCTAATACCTCTTGTTTAAGGGGAAGAACAATATTAACAGATCCCAATACAAACAATATACGCCCTTAAACCACATAGCTGCTATTAAGACGTTTATGGTTTTGTCACAATATACAGAAATGTTGAGTTTAACAATCATCTACAATATAAACAGTAGGTTTGCAAAAGGGTCTACAGTTTCTGATGATGGACAAAGAGAGAATCAGGGGTAGGGATTAGGATGAGATGTTATGGAGGTAGGAGGTGAGAATGTAGAGTTATGAGATCTTAGGAAACTTGAAAGAGGAATCAAAAGAAGTTGGCTAGTAGCAGGAGAAAAGAGATAAAGTGATTTGGGGGAGACAAGTAAGTGGGAAGACAATAGAGAGAGCACAACAAATATAAAAATTAAGAAAAATAAAATGTAAAAATAGGAGATAAAAGAATATACAACAAAAGTGTAATATATTATTCAGACATCCCAGTCCTTACTAGTCAATTCATGAAAAGTACTTGGTTTCACTAATGTTGGGGATGTGAGGGCAGGAGAAGAGAGAGGAAAAAAGAAGGAAAAAGAAAAGAAAAATCTAGAAGGAAAATACAAGGATTGCTTTTGTGGGAGTTCAGTATCTTTCTTGCCTCTCTTCTCAGCCAATAGGTGGGGTTGTCTGTTGTTTGCTGGTATCTCCACCCTAGGATGATGAAGGCCATTAGGGTGGGAGGTTTGGTTTTGAGGTGTAGCTCTTGGAATGGGGTATAGCGCTTGCTGGTCCCCAATGGGAAACTGCACCCCAAGGACCTCCTCTGGGGCCTGCTTGTGTGATGTGAGCACCTGGTCTTATCTCCTTATGTCACCTGTAGACCTCACAATTCCTGGTCTCTAATTTAGTCTCTAAACTGTATCTCTTCCTGTCTACTTCCCAATCCAGAACCTCTCTCTCTAGAGGTCTTGTGGGTTGAGCTCTGGAGGCTGTGCACTTGCCACAGAGAGCTGTTTTGCATTGGGCAGTTCAGGGCCAGGCTCTGTGAGCGACGCAGCCACAAGCACTGTGCTGAGTTAGTCGCTGCAGGGGAGAGGGGAAATTGGGGGCTACAGGTACTTTATATTGCTTCCAGGCCCCAGCAGGTGTCCCATGCTGGCAATTGCCCCAAAGATGGTGACAAAGGTGTCCCAAGATGGAGTGGCTGCTTTCAGTGATGGGGTGTCGGGTTGGGTTGAGCCTGGTGGTGGCATTGAGAGGCGTGTTCAGAGATGCAGCTTGTGGTGTGCAGTGTTGTGGCTGGTGGCTGTCTCCAGACCCTGTCCTGTGTCCCCAGGTGTAGGCTACCATGTGTACAGGATTATGGCAGTGGTTACAGTGTCCCAGGATGGAGGCAACCAGGGGAGCCCCATGATGGTAGATGGGGGTCCTCATGGGAGTGGCAGCTGGAGGTCCTGCATGCAGGCAGCAGCTAAGTATCCTTCATGGGAGCTGCAGCTGGGTTTCCTCAGTGGGTGGATGGCCAGGGGTCCAAGGTGGGTGCTGAAGCCCATGGTCCTGTGTGGGCAAGTGGCCAGGAGTCCAGCACAGGAGCAGCTGTCAGAGGTCCTCTAATAATTTGCAGAGAAACAGTATTCCCACAACTAGAATCCCAGGTCACAAAGCAACACAGAATGCAGCCCCCTTCTAGCCTGCCATCTTGAATCCCCTGTGTATATTGATTTTAATAACATTTAAATCAACTTTTATCTAAAAGCAATAGGGTGAGAATTAGATGATAATCTGCATGCCCACCCCTTTAAATGAAAGATGAGGAGAATATTTGTATTCTTTTTTAAAACTTGAGACTGAAACTTTTCTGAATGAACTACACCTGAAAATATATCATCTTCTCTCAATTGTATTAATTCCCCTAATGTAGTACTCATATTTTAGCTTTCCATGTAACATTTCTCTAGTATTAGTGTTGACTTCTATGTTAGCCCAGAGGGCAGCAAGAAAGTTATACCATTTCCAACAAGGAAGTTTTGTTGTTGTTGTTTGTTTGTTTGTTTATGACAGCTTTCACTCTGCATTTCCACAGTAAAAAGATAGCCAAGGTTTAGGCTGTGTTTGTTCTTATTTATATGTTTTCTGATGGTCTTCTATATGAAAGAGAGTACAAAAGTAATAAAGTATGATAGAAAATTTGAAGTTCTGTGAGTTACATGTCTGTGAGTTAAAATCCCATATTAAAATCCCACGTTAGAAATGTACATCCTTTCTCAAAGGAACACTTGTGCTGGGGCAGTAGCATGGGTTTTACCCTTTGTTTTAATTTTGCACCATTGTAAAATAGAAGGAATGAACAAAAGAAATGAACCATGCTCCCTAATAGTTTTTATTTAAAAATAAGGGGAGCACAGGCCAACCATAGTGTGGTCAACCTTAGGCATGAATTCGAACTGGAACAAATGCCAATTGCCCTTTAGGACAGTTGAGCACCCAGAACACATATATGATGGTACACACCATTGTTTTAGAATCCTATAGATTCATTCTTCTGCCCTACTTGCCCATTTTTGCTTTAGATAAGTTTTCTTCATACATTAAAGCAGCACATTTGACTAGTTATTAGCGGGACTAACATTTGTTTTTAAAGTGAGCTATTAATGTTTGTTTCTGCACAAAGATGTGCTTTTACATATATCATTTATATTGCACCCGTGGGTTTGGAACTGAAAGCTAAAAGTAATTTTATAAGCAGGAAACTATTTACAGCACATAATGGAAACAATAACTGCAATTATGGCTCTTGCTTCTCCTGTGGAAAGTGATGTGTATGGCTTTCATCTCCAGCTGTTCACATCCTAAAGTTTAAAGCTTTTGAAATTTTGGACATGGACTCATAACACATAATTTGAAGCAGTTACAAAGAATAAAAATTCATCCAATACACAACACCTAGATTTTTCAAATTTTTTAACATTACAAAATAAAAAGAATCAATCATCTGATAAAAACTGCATAGGCAATTAAAAACAAACCTCTTATAAATGTCTTCACATTGTTTTGATTTAAAGTGTGACTTTTTTATTTCATATCTTAATTTCTTCCCTATTAAGTCATCTGCGTGGGATGTTGGTAACATGTATCTTATTTCGGCTCTCCAAGAAATAGAGCCCATTTTATAGGCGTTTTCTTTAAACATTATGACACTCAATACATTTAGAAGCCCTTGATACAGTAAATCTCCTTTTTTATATGCTCAGTCAAATTTGGGGCTATCACTTGAATCACATCCAAATGTTCCTTGTGTCTTACACACTGAACATGAAAGCTGATGCCCTAATCATGAGTTATATCTGGGTGCCCTGCGGCAGCCCCTGGTGGGAACATGTCACTTCCTCAGGCTCCTGGGTCCTACATTTCTTAACAGCCAAACTGAGTAGGAGTCTTTCTTTTTCAATGATGAAGCTGAGCCAATACCTTCAATGTGATGTGAAGATTCATGGTATTTATTTTGATCATTTGCTCATATTTTAAATATTTTTAAATTTTTGATAAAAATTATTTTAATGAAACATACAATTGGGAACAGAGAGCTGTATAACTACTCTCATTTTCTGCATGTGAAATTACAGCACACTGTTGACAGACTGAAATTTTTGCTAAAGATATAAACAGAACAATAAGGAAGAAACAGTTGAAGGTAAAAGAGATTCTGGCTTGCTTATAGAAAACTACATTTCTGAATTCCTAATCCAAATGTCTCCTTACTGTAAGGAGATACCTGACAACAAATGTAGATTTGTAAAATCTTTTATGAATTGTAAGGCATTTTCAAGAATATCATACATAGAAAATTGGGATTTTTATCTCAACATGTGTAGCACACATCTTTTTCTGAGTAGTGAGGTTATTCTAGAGAGCACCATTCTAAAACTCCTCCAAAGTTCAACAAAATGTGCATAAAATAAAACATGGACATTTTATTAGGAATTACCTGAAATACCTTCTTATTAGATTATTTGTCAAATTCTAAGTTAATGACCATTGACACCTCAAATTAATGATGAACAACATACCCTGTGACTCACAATCAACATTAACATGATAACTAATAGGATCATCAATATCAGCTTTGATACAGGAAGAAAGAGATTTTAAATTATAAATATTATTTTACATCAAGAGTCTGGAATTTGGGCTGGGGATGATGCTCAAGCGGTGGCGCGCTCGCCTGGCATGCGTGCGGCCCAGGTTGGATCCTCAGCGCCACATGCAGACGGAGGTGTTGTGTCCGCCGAAAAATAAAGAATGGATATTGAAATTCCCTCCCTCTCTCTCTCTCTCTCTTTCTCTCTCTCTTCTCTCTCTCTCTCTCTCTCTCTCTCTCTCTCTCTCTCTCTCTCTCTCTCTCTCTCTCTCTCTTTAAAAAAAAAAGTCTGGAATTTTATAACATGGATTATTAATACTTTATTTTCTTCATTTTTATTTTTAAATGCTTAGTTATTTTATTTGTCATTATTAAAAATTATATATACTGTGTGTGTGTGTGTGTGTGTGTGTGTATATATATATGCACACATACATACAGAAAAAGAAAAAGTGAAAAACAAATGTAAAATGTTCACACCTGGGGAATTGAAACGGGTTATCTGTATGTCACAAGTAAAACTTACCCCATGATTTACCCAAGGTTACAAGCTGGCAAAACAAAACTACTAACAAAATCCAGGTCTTTTGAGAGCTCTCCAGGGTTGTTCTCATGAAAAAATAAGCAAAGTAGAAGAGAATCAAGGATCTAATAATAACTGGCAGGCAGTAAGTGTATAATATGTGCTAATCATGTATCCATTTTTCCCAAAACCCTCATTGTAGATAAAATGATAATCAAAGAAATGCAAATACATGCATGGAAATGAAGGGAGACCCTCATTGCTATACAAAATTACATATAAGAGGTTGTGAGGGGAATGGGAAAATAAACAAGGAGAGTAATGAATTACAGTAGATGGGGTAGAGAGAGAAGAAGGGAGGGGAGGGGAGGGGAGGGGGGATAGTAGGGGATAGGAAAGTTAGCAGAATACAACAATTACTAATTGGGCATTATGTAAAATTGTGGATGTATAACCAACGTGATTCTGCAATCTGCATTTGGGGTAAAATTGGGAGTTCATAACCCACTTCAATCTAATGTATGTAATATGATATGTCAAGAGCTTTGTAATGTTGTGAACAACCAATAAAAAAAAATTAAAAATTTAAAAAAAAAAAGAAATGCAAATACAATAATAGATTATCATTTTGCCTATCAAAAATATCAGCTAAGAAATTATTAATGAGAACAGTTATTGCTGCTAAGGATGCAGCAAGTTGGGAGATTCACATTGTATTGATTAGAGTGCACAGTGCTGCAAATTTTTAAAAAAGTCAACCTTTGAATGCATATTAGGATCTGTAACACGTCCACCATTCAGTCAACTAATCTGTCCTAAGTTACAAAATACAGAAAAGCATGGTACACACAGATAAGCCTCAGAGCACTACTTAAAATAAAGAAGTACTCTAAAATGGCCCCTTATGGAATTGAAAACTACAAGATATCATATTGTATCACCATTCAAAGAATGTTTTAGGAACATTCTTATAGCATTTTCCTTTTTTCCAAGGAGGTAAAGTAAAAATAATGTTGAATTAATAGTAGAAATTCTATTTTATTAAAAAAATTATGCATGAGATTCCACTAAATGTTAATAAGCATTAACTACAAGAGATGGATTATATTTGAATTTTTATTACATGTCAGTGATTTCTCTGTATTTTAAATGTTTCATGAACGTGTGTCACATTTACAATTAGAATTACACGTACACACATACATATGCACACATAATTTGTTGATTTCACCCAATCTTCCTGTCTCTGGAAATCTGCTTTTCTAAACTTTTACAAGAGGAATTCAGAAAGTTTGTCATATTTATTTGTGATGGAGGCTACAACAAGGTACCACAGACTTCAAGAAAGTCTGCTTTAACCGACAGAAATTCATTTTATCACAGATCTGGAGTCTGAAAGTCTGAGATCAAGGTGTTGTCAGAGTGGGTTTCCCCTGAGTCCTCTCTCCAAGATGCCATGGCCTTCTTCTCTCTGTGTTCTCACAGGGCTTTTCATCTTGACACTGGAATCTCTAGTGCCTCTATGGGAACCAAATTGGACTGGGGTCCTACCCTAGTGAGTTCATTTAACTTTACCTCTTTAAACTCTTTATCTCCAAATACAATTACATCAGTATGGGGAGCTTTTAGCATATGAATTGGGGATGGGGTGGATTCAATCTGTAAGGCTTAGTCATTTATTTAACAAGCCTAGTGTTGGATAGAGAGGGGAGTAACATGAAGTTCCTGCTTCCAGGGTGATTTCACTCTTGTGGGAGAGATGGAAAACAATAGACATGTATAAAATTCCAGAAATACTGTTAAAAATATAAAGCATGGTAGGATGCTGAAGTGTGGCCAGCTGAGGAAGACAGTTTGCTCAATTGCTCTAAGAGATGGAGGGAAGGTCTTTCTGAAGAGGTGAGACCAAAATGATGACAGCTAACATTTAATTGCGCTACCCATCAGTGAGGAATCTGTGCTTAAACTTGCACCTGACTTAGGAGGCAGGTAGAATTTCAAAGCCTCTCTTAGATTGTGGGGCCACACTTCCATGATTCTGTGTGAGCCTGAGAACTCAGTGTAGAAATCTTGAATGTCTCCTGGGATGACATTTTAGCCCTAAGTATTTAATGTGGTTTAGGCCCAGCCAAAGACTCCATGGCCACAGAAATGTACCTGCTGTGGACCCTGTGGCTATGGAGGTGTATCTTTTTTGGATGCCTTAGCCATGGAGGTGCACCTGCTATGAGCTTTCTTGTAACAATGTCCATTCATTGCTCATAATCAAAATTCAGTGAAAAACACAAGAACTTGACTGAGGTATCAATTTGGCAACCTCCGAGTCTTCTGACTTCCCTTGCTTCCTTGATATGCATTTAAAATGATTATTCACCCACCCGTTTTCAAAAGGGAATTCAGGCAATCTGAACAGAGTGGAAATTATGCAGACTAAATACTCCATCATTAATGCAGATAATAACTCTGTTCATTTTCTGCTATAAGTGTAATTTTAATGTGCAGGACTTTTTGAGGAAATATGGGTTTTGCTTTTCTATGTACAATTAGGCCTTTTGCTATCAAAACTGCTATAAAATATGTAACATTATTTTAGGCATGATTATTTTACTAGGAGTACTTTACTAGAAGCACTCTTTAAGTCCTGAGTACAATAATAGTATTTTTTTTCTCCATTGGTTGCCTGGAACCCATAATACTAACAAGTGTCTTTAAGCGGAGTCCATTGTTTACCAAGTTACTCATCTCTGTTCTGTTTCACCTGCCATAAAAGCATTCCATGGATTTTGACACAGGCAAATAGAAATGACAAATGCATCAGTTTAGACCTTAACCTCATGTGCTTTCTGTATAAAACACACAAAAAATCTCTTGAACTTTGCAGTTGTGACTTAAGCTATTATATGCTGTCAGCAAAATGTGTCTAACAGTAAAATAATTCTAGGGCTACAGGCTTCTCCCAAGGTTACCTTCAACTGAAAAGGCATGAAGCTCTAAGACGTTGTTTTCATTTTCTTGTACTGAGTAAACTAAATGTCTTTCCATTTCTCCACTTTTCAGACCCTGGGTTAACCTTCTTTTATGCATTGTATTTTGTTTTATTTTAAAAATACATACACTGGCCTGAGGGCATAACTCAGTATGTACAAGGCCCTGGGTTTAATCCTCCCAGCACCACAAAAAAAATTAAAATTTAAAACAAAAATACATTTTGTGTGTGGCACCCTTAAAATAAGATTTTAGTTTCATGAGTCTCATATCATGATGTTTAAAAGTTTGAGTTTACCAAATGCCTCACCTGCCATTCACTAAATTCCAAAGTTGTCAGAAATAAAATTTCTTTCTCTAACCTCTTGGAGTATATTGTCCTAGTGCCCACCTACCATGTTGCCTTGAATTATCACTCAAATAATATTTTTTGGCGGGGGAACACTGAATTTTATGCATGTCTATTATTTTCCATCTCTCCCAAAGAGTGAAATCACCCTGAAAGCAGGGACACTCAACCACTGAGCCACATCCCCAGCCCTATTTTTGTATTTTATTTAGAGACTACTGAGTTGCTCAGTGCCTCATCATTGTTGAGGCTGGCTTTGAGCTTGTGATCCTCCTGTCTCAGCCTCCTGAGCCACTGAGATTACAAGTGTGTACCACTACATCCGGCCCCCAAAATATTTTAAATCTGCTGAATCAGGGAGTTTGTTTTAGACATCTCCTTATCATTTGTAACAGTGCATTGTTATTAGGTATCTGATGAATATATTTCATGAATTAAAAGTGTCTTAAAATAATCATAAAAATAACCTGTAATTTCAACATGGGCAAGACATCCTGCCCGCGTCAGCAGATACTCCATACTTACCTAGCAGTAATGTTTGCCTTATCCCTGAAAACCAGTGATTGTCCTACACAGAAGCATCACTAGTGAGTGAAAGCTCAGAGGCCACCTATGTCTCTTCTCTTTTACAAACTTCTGCACTGGGACAGGGGTGTGGTGTGAAGGCAGTCATGGAAACACACTTGTGTTTCTACAGCTTGTGTCCCTTTGTTAAATCAGATCATGAGCACCTGTGTTGCTGTCCTGCAGTCATTGTCTGGTCCATTGCTTTTATTTCACACACCTTGCTCTCATCGGCTAGTCATGTACCATATACTTTTGCTTTGTGAGATAGGGATTATTACCCCCACTTAATAGATGAGAGGAGGGAAACTTATAGAGTAAGAACATTTGGAAGGATTATTCAGACAATTGAGTGGCAGAACCCAGGGGTTAATCTGTGTGTCCTTGATTCTAAACCCTGTGGTTGATCCTACGACCAACAGATGTCCACCATATTAACAATGTAAATGTTCAAGTCATGACCAAAAAGTTATGTCAATGTTCTTGAAAAATCCACTAGGAAAAGTACCTTATTCATATTCTATAGATCTTGGAACAGATTCTTGCCACTTTTCATTAACCATGTATTTTCTATCCTACATGAAAACTAGAGATGTCTGTAATTCTAGGATAGAGACTAGAAATCCTTTTATTACTATCCCAAGTATAATCAGTGCGGATTTTAAGGAACGAGTAATTAGGTGGAGAGAAAGTGAGAATGAGTCCCTCAGTTTAAAGGCAATGTCATAGGCAGCAACTTATTATAATGCATATACAGCAGAATTTTAGGTTACTATTATTAAACTACATACTGTTCACACAGTTTTAAGTGAATTTTTCTGTTTATATCATCACCTATAATAGAATGAATACCTAAATGAAGATGTTGATGCTAGAGTTATTGAATATGAAGATAACCGGCCTCTCTTAGATATGTTCCTGCAGAAGCCAATGGGTTTACTTTCCCTACTTGATGAAGAAAGTAGATTTCCCAAGGCCACGGACCAGACCCTTATAGGTGAGTTTCAAATCCAGTGTGACTTTTTGATGCTGTGAATATAGTTATGTAATCCTGAATGATTTTTTTTTAAATGATTTTAAATTATACGGGAGAAAGGAGCTGTCACAAAGCCTGCCTAGCTGGTTTTAAAGAAGAAAATTTGAACCTAATACCTGGACCAGTGAATGTTTATAATAAAGTGATAGACATTGAATTTCTCTGTACTTCATGGTAGGGTCCCAATCACAGAATCTAAGGTTAGAAATGACCTTAGAAATCATCTATCCCAAGATTAGAAATTGGTGGGCAGAGCAGAAAGACAATTTTAGGATTTGAAAAGATAGCTACCAGGCAGGAAACAAATTTATCTGTGATGTTCCAGCCGTTTATTTAATAGAGACAAATAGCCTTAAATTCCTTAATAACCTCTAAGTTACAGCACATTAATAAATGCTTATGATAATAATCCTGAGTCATCAAAGGAAGATTTAATGTATTCATTTTTTTCTGTTTGAGAAGGCAGAGATGAATACAATATACTTAATATGATCATCCAAAATAGTTGAAATGGAGAGGTCTCACTTAAGTTCAAAAAAGAAAATACTTCAGAGTTTTCAGGTAACCGAAAAAATCATTTTTAAAATGTGGAGCACTATATTATTACCTGATGGTAAGAAACATTTATTATGTATAATAAGTACTTGCAAAAAATAAAGGTTCACATTTTTTATTATTTACTTTGGGTGATATGCAGAGCCTGTTTCTTACAATTAAGTCCATGATATTGTTTCCCCTTGACCCCCTGATTGGCATGTTCTCTTCTCTAATTGATAATACTAGGTAGAAAGAAAAATAACCCTAAAGACATACATTGGAGAAAAGGTACCCTCTTAAACAAATTGTGCTAGGAAAACTTGATAGCCATGTGTATGAGAATGAAACTAGATCCCTGCTTCTCACCCTGAACAAAAATCAGCTCAAAGTGGATCAAAAACCTAGGAATTAGACCAGAAACAGTGAAACTGCTAGAAGTAAATAGCAAGGCAACACTCTAACACAATCATGCAAGCACTGATTTCCTTAATAAGACTCCCAAAGCTCAAAAAATAAAACCAGGAATCAATAAGTAGAATAGAAATAAATTAAAAAGTTTCAGTATAGCAAAGGAAACTATTAAGAGCAGGAAGAGAGAACTCTGTAGGAGAAAATCTTTGCCAGCTAGTCTTCCAACAGGGCATTGATAACCAGAGTATATAAAGAACCGGGAAAATCACCCAAAAAAAAAAAAAAAACCCTAAAACCGAAAAATCTAATCACCCACTCAATAAATGGGTGAAAGATCCAAAGGAACATTTTTTAAAAAAACAAAATACAGATAACCGACAAATATATGAAACAATGTTAATATCCATAGCAATCAGAAAGATGCAAATCAAAACTACATTGAAGTTTCATCTTACCCCAGTCAGAATGCCAATCATCAAGAATACAAATGGTGGTAATTGCTGGCAAGGGTGTGGGGGGACATTATTCTTGGTTTATTACAACAGTTTAGTACAACCACCTTGGAAAGCAGTATGGGGATTGCTCAAAAAAACTAGGAATGGAATCAGTATATGACCCAATATTTCCACTACTTGGTATTTATTTAAAAGAACTAAAATCAGCACACCATTGTGATACTTTCATACCAATGTTTATAGCAGCACAATTCATAATAGCCAAGTTAATGGAAAAAGCCTAGGTGTCTATCAACAAGCAAATGGATTAAGAAAATGTGGTACATATACTAAATGGAGTTCTACTCTGCTCAGCTATAAAGAAACACGAAATTGTCATTTGCTGGTAAATGGATGGAACTGCAGAACATCTTACTAAGTGAAATAAGTCAAACTCAGAAAGTTAGGGGTTAAATATTTTCTCTCATATAGCTGGAGAGAAAAAGGGAATTTAAAAAAAGGTGGGGGGGACTTTCATGAAAATACAAGGAATAGCAATAGAGCAGAAGTGGGGTGGGAGGGGAAGGAGGGAAGAAGGGAGGGGAGTAGGGGAGGCCAAAGAGAACTGGGGAATAAAGTTGACCAAATTGTGTTATGTGCATGGATGAATATATCACAATGCATTCCAATTTTAAATATAACTATAACACAACAGTTAAAACATAAATAAATAGAAGGAAGACTAATAGGGTAGAGGAAGGGGATCAGGGGAGGGAGGAGAGAGGGAAGAGGATAGTACTGGGAATTGCAATGGAAAAAACTATGTTATACGTGTTTGTGAATATGTCAAAATGAGCCTATTAGGTATAACTACCCTGCACTAAGTTTTTTTAAAAAAAATTCCTTCTAAAGCATGTAATGGAAAGTTCTCTGAATGCATTAAAAGAAGTTATAGAAATTTAACTGCCTTTATGGTCCTATTGTGTTTCTTACATAATCAGCAACCTATAGCTCCTCAAATAGAAAGGATGGCCAAACCACTGATGTTTTATTTTCTTGGCTTGGCATGAAACTCTTTTTCACAAACCTCTTTGGCCAGTCTCAAGTAGTTCCCTTCCTCTGAACCAGAAGTTCTCAAAAAGTAGTTCCCAGACCAGGAACATCAGCAGCACCTGGGAGCTTAGTAGAAATGTGCATTCTTGGCTCCCTCCCAAGATAGTCTACTGAGTCAGGAACTCTGAGGATGGGGGACAGCAGCCTGTATTTCAATAGACCTTCAAGGTGACTCTGATTTGTGTGCTAAAGTTTAAAAACTTCCCTAGATCATAATGCAGTGGCAAAACTTTATTAGTGTAAGTTTTGCTTTACTACTTATAATTGTATTCTAAATCTGCATGGATTAGCTATATAAAATCTTCTGTCTTTGTTCACTGCACATTGTGGTGAAATAAATGATTCGGACTATCAGTTTTCTTTGAGGATTTTCTACGTGCCTGACATTGGAGTTCGATTCTTTTTCTACAGAAAAATTTGAGGGTAACCTGAAATCACAGTACTTCTGGAGACCCAAAAGAATGGAACTTAGTTTTGGAATTCACCATTATGCAGGAAAGGTAAGGACACTTTAGAATTATGACTGAGTTTATCTTTAGCCTTTTATCAAATAGTAAGAATGGACATGAAAATTATGGCCCCAAATATTGGCATGTGGTTATGATGAAGTGGCTGTTTCTGCCCCTGTCTGTCCCCAATGCTGCTCTCTTGCTTCCTATAATCTGTCCTGATCTTTGCCACTTTGCCAGCCATTCATGACCACTACCACTGAAGGGAAAAAACACAACAAAAAAAAAAAAAACCTTCTCTGATATTATAGTTTTCATAGAGGAATTTTTATAAGGAAGCTGAGGGAAAAGAGGGAAAAAAAGAAAGAGACAATTCTTTGAGTCTATCTTCCTGGTCTTAATATCTGCTGTGGGTGATTAGCTGGCAATAGTTACCTTCCCCCTTCTTTTTATTTATTATTGTTTTTTTAATGAAAGTCGAGGATCTTTTATGGAAACTGCCCTTTTCGGACTTTAGATGTTTCTCTCTCCACTACAGCTGTTGTCTTTCCTCCCTCTAAATAAGAGAAGGTGCGGGGTTGGAGATACTCTAGATAGCTGAGATAGCCCAGATTGGTTAATGGACTGTTTTGCAGTTGGAGGAAGAGACATCATTCATGCATTGATAGAAACTCATTCACACACCAGAGCCAGGTTCAGATGTGTGATCCTATACCCAGAGATGCCTCACCCCTTTTGTGAAGAATAATGGGCCGTGATAATTATGTCATACATATTGGAGGACGGAGAAGATATTCAAATCAAGAAATTATGTATAAAGTGAGAGATGTATTAGAAAAGTTAAATAACATAAAACTACTACCATTCTAGTCTACTTAGCAATTTCCACGTTAGTCAACGTTCCACAGACTTTTGTTGTTAAAAACGTTTAACTTTGAACCATCACAATTATATATATGTATATATATATATATATTTAAATTTATTTCTGACATACATGACAATAGTGGAGTGCATTACATTCATAATTATCCATTCACAGCATAATTTTTCATAACTCTGTATATAAAGTATGTTCATGCCAAATAATGCCATTATACATGAGCTCTCTCATTTTTTTTTGCATACAATTTTTAATACACCTTTATACAACAATTTATCATATCTCTGTTTGTAAAACCTCTTTTTAAAAATGAACATCCATCAAGAATTGACGATGACCATTTTGTCCAGTATATTTTAACCACTCTATTATTCCGTTCAGGCTGCATTCAAGAATACCGCAGGCTGAGAGGCTGAAACAACAGAAATTTATTGTCTTACTGTTCTGGAGACTGCAAGTTCAAGATCAGGGTGCTCCTAGCAGGTTAGCATCTGATGAGGCCTCTCTCTGGCCTGCAGACAGATGCCACCTCACTGTGTCCTCACAGGACCTTTTCTCTGTGCCCATGCGGAGATATGAATTATGGAGGGACATAATTCAGTTCATAACAACCACCAGAGTGAATTATCCTTCAGAGATTGTTGAAATCCATTCCCCTTTTGAAAGTCTTAACATTATTGAGAAGTGCCAGGAGCACAAACGCCACAGTGTGTTTAGATTCCGCTCCCACTAAGATAAAAATCTATCATGGCCACTGACTCAATACAGGTGGATCAATTATCGTAAACAGGAAGGCCTGTGTGCTTCCTTTATGCTGCCCATCCCTCCAGAGAAAAGAAATGCACCAAATTCCCAGTATAATGGGAAGAACCAAACCTCTTTGGTCATTTCAACTCACATAAAATCAGTGAGCCCAGGTTTTTCTCTTAGATCCACTGTAAACCTGGTGAGGGTTGTTTTTCAATGAAATTGTAAAGGGATTACCTTTGTATAATCTTTGCATCCCTGCTGCTCAGAACAGAGTAAGCTGCTTAAATATTTACTGATGGTGATGACAATGACGGTGACACTGATTGTGATAATTGCAATAACATCCTTTATCCACAGGTCCTCTATAGTGCAAGTGGGTTCTTAGCTAAAAATAGAGACACTCTGCCAACTGATATTGTGCTACTTTTGAGGTCATCAGAAAACAGTGTAATTCGGCAACTAGTTCACCACCCTCTCACAAAAACAGGTAAGAGCAGTTTCATTTAACTGAGAGGGCTCCTCAAGAACCCACCAAGTAGTTTTTGTCTCTGTGATTTTTGAGACTTTAATCCTCAATTTTGCATGTTACCGTATTTTTCCTCATAATCTTCACAATTTTTTTTGCAAAAAGAGGGTTGTAACTATTATGTGAACTTTTATTTTTTTAAATCATGCTGTTATTACTTAAACATCATTTGCTACTAAACTGTCTTTAGTGCAAGATTGGGATTCATGGAAAACTTGTGAATGAGGTGGCAGTGATTCTGTGTTGAAATAACCCATTAAGTCCCAAGTTTTCAGTTCTGCAAATATTTCAGCAACATTAATACAAGTACATTAAATAGGTTGGAAATCATAATCTAGAGCTCATACATATACATACATATATACTGTATTTCAACAGTAGCTTTTTTTTCAAACTCACTAAGTATTTATCTATTAAAATCTTCTGCCCCAAATCCTCTGAGGAAAACATGAATATGAATATAAAGAATCCAGGTTTTTAGTAAAGAAAAGTTTGAGGCACCCACCAGAAAATACAGTGCCATTCTATCTGCTCACAAGAAAAGTTTACTCTCCTCAAAATAGTTCAGATTTACCTGCCATTTTCAGGAGAGGGCAACTTTCACATGGTTCCTGGAGATTCTTCAAGTCAAATGAACCCTCTTACTGATGAAAACTTCACATGACTTTGTTCCATCCAATCATACACATCCTTACATTTGTGTTTACACGGGAAAAATATAGTTTGGGTTGCTTTTCTTTGTGGAGTTTGAAATTATTTTCTGCATTTTTTATAGTTTTATTAAGTTATTACAGAAATGCTTAGCTAGTAAAATAGAAAGAGTTTTTACATATATAAACACTTATGTAAGTATCACCATGATTAACCCATTAAGTCCCAAGTTTTCAGTTCTGCAAATATTTCAGCAACATTGATACAAGTACATTAAATAGATTGGAAGTCATAATCTAGAGCTCATACATATACATACATACATACATATATAGTATTACTATATATGTACTACATATAGTAACATTATGTATTATATATATATTATTAGTATATATAGTATTACTATACATATAGTGATTATATTGTATATTATGTACTATATGTAAGTTTTGACAGGTGCGCTATTTCTGGAACAATGGGACAAAGCTTACCAGTGGAAAATGTTAACTGTCACAAGTGATGTTTCCGCATAGACCTTTATAACCCTTTCCTCTGCTCCTTCCTGCCTCTCTCCAAGTGCTGTAACATCATTCCTTGAACAAATTATTCTTCTCCCTCTTGAATTGCTTTGACACCTTTCAAATGAGTATATATAACAGTCTATTTCTGGGCTCTTTCTTGTCTGAATGTCATTGGTATTTGTCTTTATACCAATACCTCACTTCTTGATGACTGTAGCTTTATGGAAAGTCTTGAAATAGAACAGTTTAGTTACATGGCCTTGTTCTTTTTCAGAGTTTAGGTAACAATGATTTGTTTGCTTTTCCGTACAAATCTTGACAATCTTAACCAAAAATGAATTTGACAATCTTAACCAAAAATTCTGGTGTGGGGGCTGGGGATACAGCTCAGTTAGCAGAGTATTTGCCTCACATGCACAAGGTCCTGGATTCAATCCCCAGCACCACCACCAAAAAAAAAAAAAAAAAAAAAAAAAAAAATCTAGTGTGATTTTGATTGGGATGCACTGAAGCTATAGATCAATTTTGAGAGAATTGAGAGCTTCACAGTTTTAAAACTTCCAGTCAATGAGTGCTGTATAACTTTCCATTTATTTAAGCTTTTCTTCATTTCTCGGCATTGTTTTATACTTGTCCAAGTACAATCTTATACTTTTTTTTGAGAGAGAGAGAGAGAGAGAGAATTTTTTTAATATTTATTTTTTAGTTTTCAGCGGACACAACATCTTTATTTGTATGTAGTGCTGAGGATCGAACCCAGGGCCGCTTGCATACCAGGCAAGCACGATACGGCTTGAGCCACATCCCCAGCCCACAATCTTATACTTTTTACTGAATTATCTGCAAATGTCTCACATTTCTTATGCTATTATAAATATGTTTTTAATTCATATAGTTTGTTCTTTTTATAAAAATCCAGTTGATTTTTATATACTGATCTTTTTGCCCTGCCACCTGTAAACCTCATTTGTTAAAGCATTTCTGGTTTTGATTTTCGATTTTAGGGGTATATTGTGCATGTGAATTTCATCCTATTATTTTCTTTCTCTTTTTTTTTGTGTGTGTATTTGCTTTAAATTTCTTTCTTTCTTTTTTACTTTTTTGTTGTTTTTACATATGCATGACAGCAGGGTGTATTTTGACATACCATACATACATACAATGCAACCCATTGCAATTTTGATCCCATTCTTATGGTTGAACTTGATGTGTAGTTATACGGGTCATGTATCATATTTGAACATAGGAAAGTTATGTCCAGATAATTCTACTATCTTTCCAATTCCCATCCCCTCTCCCGTCTCTTCATTCCCCTTTGTCTAATCCAATGAACTTCCCCTGTGTACCCTGCCTTATTCTGGGTTAACATCCACATATCAGAGAGAACATTTAGCCTTTGGGTTTTTTGTTTGTTTGTTTGTTTGTTTTTGGACTGGCTTATTTTACTTAGCATGATATTCTCTGGTTCCATTCATTTATCAGCAAATACCATAATTTTGTTCTTCTTTATGACTGAATAATATTCCATTATGTATATATACCACATTTTCTTTATCTATTCATCTGTTAAAGGGCACCTAGGTTAGTTCTATAGCTAGGCTATTGTGAATTGAGCTGCTATAAATATTGATTGTAGCTGGGTCACTGTAATATGTTGATTTTAAGTCCTTTGGGTATAAGCCAAGGAGTGGGATAGCAGGTCAAGTGATAGTTCCCTTCCATGTTTTCTGAGGACTCTTCATACTGCTTTCCAGAGTGGTTGCACCAATTTGCAGTGCCACCAGCAATGTTAAGGGAACCATTTCTCCTACATCCTCACCAATATTTATTGTTACTTGTATTCTTGATAATTGCAATTCTGACTGGAGTGACTCGGAATCTCAGTGTAGTTTTAATTTGTGTTTCTCTAATTGCTAGACATGTTGAACATTTTTTTTCATATATTTTTGACCATTCATATTTCTTCTTCAAAATTCATTTGGAAAAATAAGAGATGTGGAATAGCTTAAGTAGGCCTTATTGAAAAAGCTAATGCAGGAGGCAGGTAGGCATCACAATACCAGACCTTAAATAATTCTACAGAGCTATAGTAACAAAAAACAGCATGGTATTAGCACAAAAATAGAATTGAAGACCAATGGAATAGAATAGAAGTCACAGAGATATAACTACATTAATACAGTAACTATCTCATACTAAACAAAGGTGCCATAAACATACATTGGAGAAAAGATAGCCTTTTCAACAAATGATACTGGGAAAACTGGAAATCCATATATAACAGAATGAAATTGAACCCCAGTGTCTCACCATGCACAAAATTCAACTCAAAGTGGATCAAGGACCTTGGCATTAGACCAGAGACCCTGGGCCTACTAGAAGAAAAAGTAGGTCCAACTCTGCATTATGTTGGCTCATGAATGGACTTCCTCAATAAAATCCTAAAGCACACGAAATAAAAGTAAGAATCAATAAATGGGATGGTATCAAACTAAAAAGCTTCTTCACGGCAAAGGAAACATCAAGAACATGAACAGAGAGCCCACAGAATGGGAGAAAATCTTTACCACCCACACCTCAGAGCATTAATCTCCAAGATATACAAAGAACTCAAAAAACTTAATACCAAAAAACAAATAATCCTTCTGATTTTCTCCATAGACAAGCATGTCATCTCCAAAGACTGTCACTTTTTCTTTTGTTCACTTCTTATCCCTTCTTCTTCCTTAGTTGCACGACTAGGATCACAACTACTGAGAGTGAGTATTCTTGCCTTTTTCCTGATCTTAGTCTTTCACCATTAAGTATGATATTAGCTATGGATTTTTTGTAGATGCTTTTTATCATAAGAAGAAAATTACTTTCTATTCCTAATTTGCTGAGTTTTTATCAGACATGTTTGTTGGATTTTATCAAAATGCTTTTTCTGCATCTACCAAAGAGGTCATTATTTTCTTTCCATATGTTAATAAGGTGAATGACACTGAATTTGAACCATTCCTGGGAAAACCTCACATGCTAATTATGGACTAAACTTTTTTGTATCATTAGATTCAATTTGTTAACATTTCATTAAGAAGTTTTGCATCTGTATTCATGAGAGATATTGCACTTGCTGCTTACATTACTTGTTTGGCTTATCACAGTTTTGTTCATCAGATAAACTATAAAAGCAAAGCTGATGTATTTTCTGAAATTGAGATATAAGCTAATTGTAGCACCTGTTCTTTTTGTACAGATGAATTTCTAAAAGACTTTTCATTTATTTTCTTGTTAAATAAGTTGATGAATAATATATAAATTGAGGGAGAGTACTAATCCTTTACCAAATTCTCTCTAGTCTTTTAGTTTTCAGATAAATTTACAATTCAAATAATTTGGTTAATATTAAGTAGTTGTATCTATTAAGTAGTTGTTCTAGGATAATTAATGTGCTCCTAGAACTTGTATATTTATCATGTTTCTAAGAAATCTCTAAGTCTGTGGTAATTTTTTTCCCACTAAGAGTTTTTTCCTAAAACTTTGATTACCCACTCCCTGTCCAGCAAAGGGCAATAAGGAAAATTCTCTGAAGATAATGTTACTATCTTTGTCCACCTTGCTATAATCAGTTCAGTTTCCCATCTGAAAAAAAAAAAGTGAAAGTAAATTTTAAGAAAAATGTTTTCCATCTGGAAAGTGGGCAGAGCAGAGTACAGTTTGGGAACAGTAAGAAAGCAGATCAGAGGCACTGCCAGCACATCTCAGGCAGGGTTCCGTCCTGCACCATGTTCTCAGGACCAACTCTTTGCAACTATGAATGGGAAAGATTTAAAAAAAAAAAAAAACACTGTCTCTAGTACTTTAAAGGAGTAAGAAGATACATAATCTTTCTGAAGTGATGCTGAATTCTGGTGATATTTTAAACATTACTGTTAGGAATATAAAACTCTTGCATTGGGACTTGGTTTGGTTTATTGTGCTTGAGGCTGGGATGGGAGAGCAGAGCAATGAGCTGCATTCTCAGGGACCCACCGTGTGTCAAATCATCACGTTTCATTGAAATTCTGTAGTCATCATTATCCCCGTTGCATGGATTCAAACTACAGAGACTGAGTAAATGACCCAGTGTCAACACAACTGAAGTACTACAGCTGGGAGTCACACCCAGGTCTTTCTGGTTCCCCAAACCATAATCTTTTCACTACACCATAGTATTTTCACTGCTTTGGATTGTGTACATTTGTATAGCCTCTAGCATGAAGAGCCAAAATTTTAGATTGAAAATGGACATTGCTCTCAACTATACTTGATTCACTCATATCACCTCACTGAATTAATGACCCATATTATTTTGAAGACTTTTTGTAGAGCTTGACCCAAATTAAAATCTCAGATGCCACTTCACACACACACACACACACACACACACACACACACACACACACACACGAAGCAACTTGCTCCCCCTATCATAAGCCTCTCATGTGTTCTTGCAATTGAAAATCGAATCCAATACCTCTATTTCTTCTATTTTCCAAGTTGAAGGGTTTGGTATTTTTTTTATATTTGTTTTTTTTTCTTGAATATAAGATTCATTATAGTTTTTCATATAACATTATTTTGTCTTTTTCTCAATAAATAGTTAACCAAGCATCTGAATCTAAATATTGCAGGACCAGCATGCTTATTTTAACTAAATGGGAAAAATCATCTAGCCATTAAGGATTCTAAAAGGTAAATTTTACTTTATCTACATTCCCACAGGTAACCTGCCACTCTCTAAAACTAAAAATATAATAAACTATAAAATGAGGACTTCAGAAAAATCAGTTAACCTGACAAAGGTAAGGAAATGCATTTTGTTTTTCTTGATAGTGATTCTAGAATCTAACCTTTGGCAATAGTTGGGTGCTCCTCAAAATACACAGTTTTTCGTTAATTTTTCTTTTTACAACTAATGGCTAAAATAATCTTATATTTCTGGTACATTCCTACTCTCCTTTTATAGGTAATTTTAAATGTTCTATGGAGACCATCTAAAAATGTTTGCATCAACTAGAGTCAATAATATTCACATTGTGCACAAGACTAATCAAAATGCCAGTGCAGTTAACAAGACGATTACCTGAAAGTATGAATGTCAACTTTTTGTGGTTTTATGTATTTAAATACATAGACTAAGATAACCTGCAAGGAAAATGCCACAGTGTCCTGAAACCTCACTGTCTTTCTTAATCTTCTTAGGGTGAAACTGGAGAAGCCACACCTCATGCCTGTGAAACAACCAACATGAAAACACAAACAGTTGCATCGTATTTTCGAGTAAGCTATTAAATTGCAGTGTGTTGTACTTTGCGGTTGTGTTAGTCAGCTTTTCAATGCTATGACCAAATTGTCAGCTTAGAGGAGGAAAAGCTCATTTGGGGCTATCATTTTCAGAGGTTCAGTCCACAGTGAGTCAACTTCATTGCTTTAGGCCTGAGGTGAGGCCAAACATCATGACAGAAGAAGGTAGCAGAGCAAAGCAGCTCAGGACATGGAAGCCAGGAAGAAGAGAAAAGGGGAGGAGACTCCAAAGAATATGCACCTTTCCAGGGCATGCCCCTGGGACTCACTTCCTCCAGCCATACTGTCCCCGCCTGCAGTTATCACCCATTTAGTTCATTCAAACTAGGAAGAACTGATGAGGTAGCAGCTCTTAACAGTCTACTCATTTCACCTCTTTCATTAACACAGGAGCTTTTGAGGGATTGCATCTCATAGCCAAACCATAATAAGGTATAATTCTAAATGAGTTACAGATCAAAAACTGGTAACAAATATCTGAGTGCTTTGAGCAAGAAGAGAATGTTTATTGTATTCCATTTACTACAGGATATGTTGGGTACAGGATATGTTAGAATGTACCATCAAAAACTAATGGCTTGCCGGGTGCATGCCTGCAATCCCCATGGCTTGGGAGGCTGAGGCAGGAGGATTGAAAGTTCAAAGCCAGCCTCAGCAAATTAGCAAGGCCCTAAGTAACTCAGTGTAGACTCTGTCTCTAAATAAAATACAAAAAAGGGCTGAGAATATGGCTCAATGGGTGAGCAGCCCTGGATTCACTGCCTACTATCTCCTCAAAAATGTTTCTAATAAATATTATCATTTAAAAAAATAACTGTGGCTTTATTTACTTCAGTATTTTGTCTGTAAAGATACAGTGTGTCATGACAATCTCAATGGAAGTCTATACCTTGATTAAAATTTTCCAAAGGAACCAAATGCATTTCCACTGTATAAAAACCAATGTTATGATACCAGTTCTCCTTCCCCTCATGAATTATCTTAGGATGGGGGCAAGGTTGAGCATACATCTCTAGTCGATATCTTCATGCACATACCTGACACTCTCAGCAGGCAAACAGAACCCAGTGTAAGGAAGGGCAGGGACAAGAGTCATCTGAGACACAGTGATCTGCCAGAGGAGTTGCTAAGCACAAGACCAAAGTGAACTTCCTTCCTTGGGCAAAATTAGAGAAGGAAAAAGAAAGAAGCACTTTTATTTTTTCTGTGCTTTAGAGAACCCACAATAACCTGCCCTTATTTATTCATTTATTTTGGTTCTGGTTATTTCTTTAGCATTTTCTGATAAAATAGATTTGCCAGCCAATGAAAATAAAGATAATGCCACCAAAACCTTGGGATTTTTAATATAATTTAATGTGGTGGGGGAGATAGAGGAAATCAGATTAAATCTACTACAAGTGTTCAGTGAATATATCCAGTTCTCTAAGAGAATCATGAAATACTTTATAAGCTGTCTGAATACTTTTCGTGAATCTTCTTCAAGCCCTAAGCTCATAGCAGACAGCCTGTGTTTGTTTAATCATCCTTCAGTGGTGCCTGGGACATTTATATGCTTAACATCTTTACTGGCTGCTGATACCTTCTCTTTACATCAGGAAGGCAGCACAGGTAAATCACTGGAAGTGTTATGGCCAGATTATTTTCTTTCCATTAAGTGAGTTATCTAGACCATTATCATTACTTCTGTTGTTGGCATCAAACACTATGTGTTTAAGCCAGATTAGTTCATGAAGTTATTTTAATTTTCAGGCCAATGTGGAAAACTATGGAAGATAATTCCACACAGCATGTAATGTGTTTTTAAAGCTATTTTTCATTCTGCAAACAAGAATGAACATAGTGTAACACTATGCCTTAGTCCCTATGAAAAACCAGTGCTTAAATTGCAAAAAAGCTGCTGCTCAGAAAGACAATAGACATGTACCACCTTTGGATCACCAGCACCTGGCAGATGTTTGTGTGACTAAAGGAATGATGTCTCACAGATAAATATAATGAAAGGGAGACCCAGCTGTTTGGAAAGATCACATCTGAGTCTCAGTACCCAAGAGGGAGGCATACAAATTTAATGTTTGTCAGCTGTTCAATTTCAGTGTTTGCTTTGCACTAGCTTTGTGACTACTGGCTTTTATATCTCCAATACTAAAAGAGATCTAGTGATCAACAGTTATCTGTGTTTACATCAACTTACCAATAAATTATTGTCCCGGTCCTTGAGATACTAGTTTGCTGAGATTCTGCTTTTAGCAAAATCTAAATAATATGTTATTCTTAAGTGTCCAGAGATTGACTGTTTTAATAAGGTATTGGTATGTAGCACAACTTTAATATTGATATTAGTAAAAATATAAAAGAAATAAGAAAATAAACAAACAGGTGCTGACTAGAACTTTTAAGTAGTTATCAGTGTGCTTATTTTTATACTATGCCCTAAACATTAAACTACTTTAACTTCTCCGTCCTTATTTTAAGATAGGAGAGAATTTTGACAGGGATTAAATTGTCTATCTTTTCTGTTTTTTTATTTTTATCTTTTAATATTTTATACTTTTATATTTTCTGTACAGAGAGAATTGTACAACAAAATTAGCATATTAGCTGGAATAACCAGATTATGTATCTAAGTATTGTAATTTGGCAAGTTTGTTTGAGAGCATGTAATTCCATATTAACTGTATCAAAAATAATTTCATCTACTAATTAAAGTTACTTTAAGAGTTTATAGGCAAACTTTTTAATAACCAAGTAACTAGTTATTTCCTTTATTTTTTATAAGTAAATTTGTAATTTTCCTTAAGTCACATCTTTCTACTTGCTGTGATTAGCATGGCATTTAGAATGTTCATTTTTCAAATTTTATCCTTGTAGTAAAAAGAAAGAACTGCAAACTCATATGTTTTTGTGTGCTAAAACTGGGAATTTTACTTCTGTTGTATATTGCAGTATTCCCTGATGGATTTGTTATCTAAAATGGTGGTGGGCCAGCCTCATTTTGTCCGTTGCATCAAACCAAATAATGAGCGGCAGGCAAGAAAATATGACAAAGAGAAAGTTCTGCTACAGCTTCGCTACACAGGAATTCTGGAAACAGCAAGAATCCGAAGACTGGGATACTCACATAGGATACTTTTTGCTAACTTCATAAAGCGGTATGTGGACTTCTTTTTAAGTTTCCATTAAACTATTTATATAAAAATTCTGCAGATGAATTATAGGAAACAAGATAGGAAAGAGTTATTTAGGTGGTCTAGGAAGGAGACCACCTAAATAACTTTTTGTTCATGCAGATGATCATACATTAAAAAAAACAGGTAGTTATTGACTGGGCCTGGGAGATTCTCTTGTCAGCTTGGAGGTCCTCTGTGAAGGCAAAATACACAAGGCAGAGGCAGGAAGATTGAAAGTCTAGAAGTTCTGTTCTGTGAAGGTGGAAGATCCAGGTTTTCCCCTTATAACCCTGTGACCTCAGGGTTATAAGAGCAATTCTTGACTGGGAGAGATTTTGCCCCTTAAAAGACACTTAGCAATGTCTTGAGACATTTGTGTTTGTCACAACTGAAGTTGGGAGATGCAACTAGCATGTAGTGGATAGAGTCCCAGACATCCATTCTGCAATGTACAAGGCAGCCCCCCACAATTATCCAACTCCAAATGTCAGCAGCACTGAGTAGAGAAACCCCAGGCTATATGGAAGCTCATTTTCTTCACCTACTAAATCTTCCAGGACTACCTGATAGGGTGGTCATAGTTATCAAAGCAGACACTGATTCTGAAGGTGATTTAGCAGACTCATATGTCAATTAAAAAATATCAATTACATTAAAAAGAGTCCTTTTTAAAAACATCAATGTTTGTGTGACTAAAAGAGATCAATGTAAATTATTTAAGCAACATAGTAATTGTATTTTATTTTAGTAAGTAACACACTAATGGCAAAGGTTAAATATCTCATTATTTAATAATAGATTTTGAATGCCTAAGTTTCTGATAGTTATAAATTCTTTAATTTCTCATGGTCACTAAATTTAAAGAAATTTTTATTTCCAAAGGTGAAGTCTATTGCACTTTTCAGGTAAAACTTAGTGTTTAAAGAAGTCTCCATTTATAATATTCCAGCCTTTTTCAAAGTGTATGAATGAATATTAGGAGCAAAGTAAAACCTCGTTTTGTGATTATACAACAAGTTGTGATTTCTAATTCTTCCTCACTAAGAAAAAAAAAAGAAAAAGAAAAAGTTCATCTTGTATCGCATTATTAAGGAACTAATGGTAAAGAATTATTATTTTTTTTTGTACTAGGGGTTGAACCCAGGGGTGCTTAACCACTGAGCCACATCTCCAGCCCTTTTTATTTTCTATTTTGAGACAGTCTACTAAGTTGCTGAGGTTGGCTTTAAACTCGTAATCCTCCTGCCTCAGCTTCCCGAGCCACTGGGATTCCATGCATGCGCCATCACACCACACCACACCAAACCACACCCAGTTGAGAATTTTAATTCTTTCTGCTGACTTTAATATTTTTGGTAATTCATAGTATCATAGGGATAATTCTTTTCTTTAGAGACCTGGAAAAGGAAAGAAAGGTAGTCCTTTGAAGTGCCTTGAAATCAAGGTGGATATCAAAATTATATCTATTATATCAATATGGTGTAGCTTTTATATTAAAGAATTTTTATAGTTTTTTAAGACCAACTTTTTAGAGTTAGACATATATCCAAATCTAATCATTAACTACTCCCTCCAGACCAGACCCAATTCTGTATCCAAAGTAAGAAATAAAATGCATTAAAATTTCTCATTGGGTAATAGGTAAATTCTCCATTCTGTCCTTGGAAGCAGCTAGCCCCAAAATCCTAGATACAAAGGAGTTTCAAATTTCAAGTTGAAATTACAATTTGACCTTATTATCATGCATGGCATGATTTGGGGAAACAGTCCTGTAACTTGTTTAATTACTAATATAAATATTGGTAATGTCATATTAATATAATCCACCTTAAATTTCAGTAATTGTGTTTCTGTGTGTGTATAAATAAGTCACTGTGCTAAGCACTGCGGGAGACCCAGAGTTTTAAAACTGGCTTTGTCTTCAAGAATCTACAATTCAGTTAGAGCTATCAGAGCTTTAGACACAGAAAGTTAAGGATACAATGCAAGGTAATAAATGCCAAGTCCACACTGGGCATGTGGCACACACCTGTAATCCCAGCAGCTCAGGAGGCTGAGGAGGAGGATTTTGAGTTCAAAGCCAGCCTCAGCAACAGCAAGGTGCTAAGCCACTCAGTGAGACCCTGTCTCTAAACAAAATAGGGCTGGGGATGTGCCTCAGTGGTTGAGTGCCTCTGAGTAAATCCCCAGTGCCAAACAATAATAATGATAATAATAAATATCTAGTCCAAGAGAATGGTACACATACTGGAAGAGGGGGGAGGGAAAGAGTAATCTCCAGGTTATTAAGAAGAAAGGTTCAAATTGGGATCTGACTTGGCTATGTCTTGGGATCTGGCAGTGGAGAAAACAGGAAGGGACTTTCTTGGTGTTCAAGCTGGTGTGCCAAAAGCTACCAGGACTTGGATTGGACTGGATTGGCAGAGTGAGTGGTAGGAAATGACAGAAGATAAAATGAGGAAAACAGTAGGATTAAAATTACAAAGAGAAAACCTTCCATGCCAAGCTAACTTTATACTTTCTAAAATAACCATGGTTTTAGAATGTAGACCATGAGGAGAACTAAATTTATTGTGTTGACAATGTTGTCATTGAAAGTAGCTTATTTATTGAGATCAAAAATGAGAATAAATTCTTTAAAATGTTCCAAAGCCCTCTGTTATTATAAAATAGCAAATTACTTCATGATAAATAAGGAAGAGGGGGGAAAAACTCAGCATCTAGAAAACACATGAATAGCTGTTCTGAATAACAGGAAGTTCCAGAAATAAAAGGCTACCCTTTCTCTGTCACTGATTTGAAAGCTGTCATCCACACTGGCATGTGGATAAGGAAAGCAGAACAATTTGCAAACATCTTGTGAGGGTGTAAATAGGATTTAAATAGCCTCCCTCTGTCCTGCTTCCTTTGACTAATCCTCTTTATAGGGTGCAGTATTCCTCGGGCTTTTTATCTGATACACTGTAGATAAACTCTTCTGTTTTGTGATAAGAAAGCAGTCTTAAGGGAAGATATGCCAGGTGACCTCACTTTGCATGAGACACCAGGTATGAGAGTCAGCTTTCCATCAGGATGATAACTGGGATACCTGGGATAATCAACTTTTAAAGAGAAAGCATTTCTTCTAGCTCACTATTTGGAAGTTTCAGTCCATAATCATCCAACCCCATTGCCTTGGGCTTGTGACAGCACATCAGGCTCATGTGCTAGAGCAAAACCACTTACCCCGTGGGAGACAGGGAATGAAGGAAAGAGGAAAAGGAATGGGCAGGCAATACCCTTTTCAAGGGTATACCTCTGATGAAGATGTAGGCCCCACCTCTTAAAGATTTCATAGCCTCACAACAGCGCCACTCCAGGGAACAAGCCGTCCACACATGAACCTCTGGGGACATCAACGATCCACACTGTAGCAAGATTTTACTGTAGTTATTTCCAATGACCCCTTATACTAGGAATCCACTGAGGTCAGCTCCACTTCCCACTCAGCACCTATGCACAGTGGTTTGACTGATTCAAGTTTCAGTTTCCTCATCTGCATATAGGATTAATAATAATAGTAACTACTTTACATGTGTTTATTGGCATTAAATGATATAATATAAATGAAGTGTACGGATAGAACAAATGTCATGGAGTTGATACTTTAAAAAAGTCACCTGGCATGTCCAGCTTTACAGATTAGGAGCCACTCTCTATTCTCTGTGTTAAAATTCAAAATCTACTAAAACTTGCTGCTTCATTTCCATTTGACTTGGAGGTCGATCTTACCCCCAGACATCAAATAAAAATCATGAAATGTTGAAAACACTAAGTATCTTCCTTTTTGCCCAAGATCCTTAACAGCATAAACTAATTTTTCCTTCCTTTAACTCATCCCCTTCCCCAATAAATTTTATGGTTCAGTTCTTTCCTGCATTAACCCCTTCCTCCCTTCCTCCCTCAACTGTTGATGGATTCATACAACAGCAGAAAACTCCAGCAAGGGACACAGTGTAACTCAAGGAGAAACAACCATGGAAGGTGTGTGTTCAGTGGTGGAAAGTTAAGGTAGAATTAAACCCCTTCACCCAATTTTAAGATCAACTTCCTGTGTTGTTGGAAAGTTGAGTAAAGAATAAAAGTTTTCCCTCTGTAATCCTTCTGCTTTTAGTCCCCAGAGAAAGTTTCCTTTAAAAAAGAAATTATTTTTGTTGTTTTGCATGAAAGGAGTTTTTATGGAGGATTTTAGCATTGAAAAACAACCAGAAACATGAAAACCAACACTCACATGTATACAAATAGACTGGCTTGCTATTAGAGTGGCCTGGAACTGATGTGTTTTGAAGCTTCTCTGAGAATTCCTAAAGTGTCCTCTGCATTAAGTCTGGGATTCTCTTCCCCTCCTCTGGACAAAGCTGTGGAGTGGCCACCAGGCTGCTGAGATGTTGGACCACTCCACTGAATGGTGCTAACCATTTCTTTTTTTCTGTTTTCAGGTACTATGTTCTCTGCTACAAGTCCAGCGAAGAGCCCCCCGTGAGCCCTGACACCTGTGCCACCATTTTGGAAAAAGCTGGCCTTGATAACTGGGCTCTTGGAAAAACAAAAGTAACACTTCATGTAATTTTCTTGGGAAGCAATGATTTATTAAGAATTATAGTATTTAACAGTGATTGAAAGTATTATAGGGATCCATGTAGCTCGGTGGTAGAGCACTTGCCTGGCAGGCTTGAAGCCCTGGATTTGACCCCCAGAACTGCAAAAAAAAATAAAAAATAAAAAAAAAAAAATGAAAATATTATGATTTCTTATGAATTCTGTTTTAAAATAGGAGATATAAATTTACAAATCCATAAAGATTTCCTTCATCAAAATTAAATACTTTTGTTCTTCATAAAGGTTTCTTTTAAGAAATGCAAGAAAAAATTATCTCAAAGAACATTGTATCTCAAAGATTTATCCAAAAACAGACAAAATTTATCATGAATATACTTTACTTCAAATGGTACTGAAAACAGACTGATACAATTTCCCTATTGTAATCACCAACAAATAGAGTTGAAAAGCTGTAGAGAATCAAAGTGATCAAAATAGGATTCCTGTTTTTCTTTTTCTTTTTTTTAATTTTCGAGTTTTCTTCTATTATAAATTTTGAAATTTATCTAGAGTCAAATATTCACCATTATTGCTGGACTTGCTCTATGTGCTTGATAGTGGTGTGTTTATTTTTAGCTTTGAGAACCAGTGGGATCTTATCCTATTTAATCCCTTTGAGAATAAAGTAGAAAGTTACAACCTTTCTTGAATATGGAAATAAGATGGTAGCTGTTTGGAGGGAAGCTGCACTGGATTTTCAGATATCCTCTTAGCATCCCAAGATAAAGATAAGGAAATAAACAGGGTACCAGTGCACACTAAATGTATCTTAGGGCATGCTGAACTCATCACTGGGGAGGATAACATAATAGGCTGAGCATAAGTGAAGAGATATTCATAGATTGGCCATTTAAGGGTAATTATTATCAGCCACACCACAACAGTGCCAAGACAAACTTCCACATTTGCAAAGAAATTTGTATTGTTTCTTGGGGGCTGGAGGATTGAGAGAGAATTTTCATAAGGTTCAGATGAGGTGTTAGCACTGAAATAGTGTAAGGGATTTAAAAACAAAAAAAAAGTCTACCTTAGACTCAATGTCCTACATGTTCAGTAATCCATATTTACTTTAATATTTAGACAGGGAAAATCCTGGCATTGAAAAGAAAGATACATATTTTATTCACACTGTTTTCTTTTAGATGCTCACAAAAATGAATTCTGTCAGGCTGAAATTTCCTCATTTATGGTCTGAAACGCATGCTTAACTTCAAATGGAGTTTTAACTTGTAGAAAGGCCCTTTGCCATCCCAGTTTTGCATGATATTTAAGTAGCATTTTAAAGCTATTTGTATTTTTCCACTTCACCTTTTCTAACTCATTAACATGGATAAAAGTATTTAATATAAGGACATTTCTAATGTTATGCAAAAAAAATAATGACCTTTACAAACAGATTGTATTTTAAATGAATTGTCAACAGAAGAATGGACTCAATACATTAACATGTAGAGTTCTGTAGTAATTAAAACTGAATTCAATCAAAATCTATAATGCTAAACTATTTGCATGTGGGTACCAAGCTTTTCAAGTTCAATGGAACACTGAGAGATCCTCCATGCAGGGTTACCATGTGTCATGAGTCAGCCATAAAATATGAATTTAAGTGACTTTCTTGATAGATTCAATAAACTCTTTGAAGTAACCTTCATAAGTAAATTTATCCATCAGGAAAAAAAAAAACTTTTTATTTCTTTAGGGGCAATGGGGAAGTTAGAAATTCTAAGATGAGAAGACCACTCCAGATCTTTATGCCTCTTCCCTGTTGTTATTTCTTTTAATTTTTTAGAGTGATCCAAAGTCAGCCCTCCTTTCTAGAAGATGGCATTTGGATCTAGTGAGAACATTGTTAATATGTTAAGTCCCATCCTCCCAGATTTGGTATACATATAAAAACTTAAATTGAGCCAAATGTTGTGGGATACATATAAAAACTTAAATCGAGCAAAAAATATACAACTTACGGTAACTTTTGAAATAAATAGTATGTTTTTAGAGTTCTGTTCTTTTGAAAAAAGTAACAATGATTAGTGAATGATTAGAGCATTTGAAATATATGTATGTATATTTATGTATATGTCTTTACACATATACAAATATACATAAAGTATATAAGCTCAGATTGTGATTCCCAACCTAATTTAATGCATTGATGTCAATTTCATTGAAATATTCACAGAATTGAAAACTTTGGATTTACTGGGTTAATTAAACCTGCCTGGGTCACTCTCTCTGCCTTACACCCTCCACTGACAGCCCTATGAGCTCTACAAGACAGTGCCTCTGTCTTATTTATCTTTGTATCCCCACCAGATAAGTACACATAAGATCTAAATAAACAGTTGACAAACAAATAACTGTATTGTCTCTGGGAAGTATCATTGCCTTTTTTTTATTTACGACATAAAAAATTGTTTAACCCAGAATACATGATGCTAAAATTTTTCTAGAAGAGCTCAACATCCTTCACTCTAATTATTGCATCCAACAGAACCCAAAATTTCCTGTTGTAAATGAGCAGTATCATTGCCATCTTCTGATTCTTACTCAGAGAATGGTTTTCTTCAAGCACAAAAATCTGTGCTATCCAAGCAATGCCAGGGCCAAACAAGCAAAAGATAAGTGATTCCCAAAATCTAAAAGAGATTGACCATACAGCCTATTTGTTTCTTCAAAGCATAGTACATGATTGCTTTACATTTGTGTGCCATGGTTTTATTTACATTTTATTTTAATTCTTTTAAGGTGTTCCTTAAATATTATCATGTGGAACAGTTAAATCTAATGCGGAAAGAAGCCATTGACAAGCTCATTTTGATTCAAGCCTGTGTCAGAGCATTCTTGGCTTCAAGAAGATACCAAAAAATACAACAGAAAAGGAAAGAAAGTGCTATAATAATTCAGTCAGGTAATTACTCAGACACTTCACAATGTAACAAAGCATAATGTTCTGTTTTGATATAGGCATGAAATCAGATCTTCTAGCACTTGCTATATACAGACCTCCAATTTTCATGTAGCTTATATGTTTACCCCCCGTCTGGGTAGCCTTGATATTTTCCTCTATGTTAAATCTAATCAGATTGTTTCAGTGACTGACACTTCTAATATTTGAATAATTTTTTGTTTCAAGTAAAATAACTTTTAAATTTTCAGTCAAGGATTAGTGAAATGCAATTGACCTATTGCACAAGATATGGCAAATTATTGAATTAATTATGGATCTCAAGAATCATATTACAGTACTATAATTCATCTGACAATGAGATTTTTTTCCTACTGTATTCCAAAGGTTACACTTGCCATAATTTTTGACAACTTAATTAAATTTTATTTTGTTAAAGGGCATTCATTTCTTTTTACTAGCTCTAGGGAAATAAGATCTATAATCGTACTTTCCTTCACAAATTCTTCTTGAAATGTTAATAGACTTTGTATTTTGCTGTCTATTTTTCTACAGGATGCTAAATTTAAATAGAGCCTAGTATGGTTGGTACCATGTCATTCAAACATTTCGACTATGGATACCCATCGTAAAATATGTATTTTACGTGATAACCTGATACATACCACACAGCAATACACTCTGATATTTTCTATTCTAGTCTATTTCATTTCATTTTTAGATGCTAGATTTTGGCCACTAAGTCAATTTTATGATCCTCTAAAGGTGTGTAGTTGTATTCTGCAGAAAATTGATTTGTTGTGGGAATAACTGACATTCAAGATAGTCACATCCCAGTCCCAGTTCTATCAATCAATAGCAGGCCATCATTATCGCTTTTGGAATTTTAAGCTGTGAACTTCTCGCTAAGACATCAAAATGTAGTCCCTATAATTTGAGATCTAATTTTTCATCCACCGTTCTGAAATGCACAAAGCTCTGAGAACAAGTCTTTCAGAAATCATTTGGCAGTGGAACATGTCCTAATATAATGTGAAGTTATGTGCAGTTCTGTATTCATTCCATTGAGTTGAAATATTCCATTTTTCTGAAGTCTTCATTCGTTTGATACGGGATGCTTTCTTGACATGAGGAATGTTACAGAATAGATGATCACTCACTGTTTCCTTTCTACAATAAAATACTTCTTTTGGGTCTGAGATGGGGGTCTTACTATGTCATCCAGGCTAGTCTCAAACTCCTGGACTCAAACAGCCCTCCCACTTCAGCCTCCTGAGTAACTGGGACTACGGGTACACACGCACTGCACCAAGCTAAAGCAAAATTCTGTAATCCAAATTCTGAAATGTATCAGGCCCCAAGGATAATTGGCCAAATGTCCAAAACCTGCAGTTAGATAATATGATAATAAGGACTTTCCCCCGTAAAGAGTAGAACATAACAAAAAAAAAAAAGGAAAATTTTTTGGCAATTTTGTCATTGACTTGGTTCATCTGTATCATTCTAGTTTCATTTTAGTCCTTCCTTGAGTATGAAAGACCCTTCAGGGAGTCTATGACTGTAAATTGTATCTAGAAGCATCTTGTTACTGAGCCCATTTAAAAAAAAAAAAAACAATGTGGCATCTTTAATTTCAGTTTCCCTTTGAAAATTGGTGGTCAAAAAATAAGTTGTCAAAAACACTTGTTTCTGTTCAACACTGCTTTGGGCCTTGCATGTTTCAGCTGCAAGAGGACATCTAGCCAGGAAACAAAGAAAAGAAATGGTTGACATGAAAAACACAGCAGGAGCAACCATCCAGATGTGTGATCAAGGACTTGACTACAAGAAAAACTTTGAAAATAAGAGGTAGAATGATGTTCTTTCTTGTGCCAATTTGAAACAAAGGTTTTTCAAACCAATAAGGTCATAGAAGAGTGTTCACAGTCTCTCTCATACTAACCAGGTACTGACCCCAAAAATGTCAGTAAACATGTAGCGGCCACCCTTGTGCTCTTATCTTAGCTGGGAGGTCATTAGTATCTCACACTGATCATCATGCATTCTTTTCAGGCTACTGTGGCTCCCCTTGGCCTCTACCAGACAGACTGCTTTCTGGAAGTAGTTCTGTTCCAAAGACCGAGTATTCTTTGATAATAATTCCTTTGCCCACATTCAAATACCTCTCCTCATCTAAACAATGTCCTTGGGTTCATTCATTCATTTCTGTGGTCTAAGAGCCAATATGCCAATATGTATGTTTCCAAGTGCATATGAGCAGATCACCTGAACTCATTTATTCAGCAAGCTGTTTGCTATGCAGTGGGCACACATAGATAAATGAAACAAAATCTCAACAAATTGCTTCCATTTTCTTGGGAAAGAAATATGACCCATAAGTACATTTCTAATGAAATGGGTTAAAATATGCAAGCAGTTTGGAGAGGGTAAGGAGGAGGGAACCCTGCCTTCAGGATAAAAATTAAGGAAGGAAAACTACCTAGATGTTGAATTGATCAAAAGATAAGTGACTGATTCTCCAGGGAGGTAAAGATGGTTCCAGCCCCAACTTTAACATCAGAGCTGGGTACAGAAAGTGTGAAAGAATGAGATAGAAGAAGAGATGATGTCCTTCTCTCCCCACTCACCCACACCTGGTAGTCTCTCACCCAACACACTGATACCAATAGTGAATCTCATAGATGGTTTTCCTACCATTTCTTCCCCTCACCTTCACCCACACTCTCCCTATGTCACCCAGGCCAGCCTTGTTTCCTTGTTTGACAAACACAACGTTTATCTGAAAGGCAAAGGCATTTGGTGGTGTCTTCAGTTTTTTGTGTATTCAAAGACCTGCATATATGCTCTTTGTCCTTGTCTGTAACAAACAGTCCAAGTGATTTATCTCTCCTTGTGACTAGTTATAACACATTCCAGCGAACTTCAGAGTGACCACCTGCATGCCTCAGGGACAGGAGGATGGATGCTATCTGTGAGATATGTAAACTGGTTTCAGATGGAAGAAAGAAACACCAATTTTACTACTTTTAGAAATTACTACCTGTAGAATTTAAATTACTACTTTTAGATATTACATTTAATGAGGAAGTCTGATGTTCGGTTAGACACTAATTTGCTTGCATCTTCTGAGGACACCAAGGGTTAGCTTTCAATTTAGCAGATACTTATTAAGCATCTACTACATGTCAGATCCACTTTAGAGCTCATGAATGTGAATAAGAAACCTTCCCCACATGGACTGGCATGGGGAATTTGACATTTATTGGCCTGTCAGAGGCAGTGCACTGCAAAACCAGACATAAAAGAAGTACAAGGATTTTGAATGTTTTTGCCATAAAGAAGTGATAAAGTTGGAGGAAATGAATATGTTTAACTCCATGACACAATGGCTACATGTATTGAAACATCACCCGGTACCCCATTAATACGTATAACTTTTGTGTTTTATGCATCAGTTAAAGTAAATTTAATTTCTAAGAAAAAGTACAAGTAGAGAAGCAAGGGACGTTCAGAGGCAGGAAAGAAATGTCAGGGAAAGTGAAGCAGGTGCACCTGGCACACACCCACTTACCAAGCTCTGCTCTCTAGCACCCTCAGCCCTCCACAACTTCTGACTTTCCTTTCCTGCAGCCACCTGAAACCCTTGGTTTTCTTTACCCTTCATTGAGCAGCCCCTGACCTGTGACCTAGAAAACCACATTCAGGATTTGGAGAAAGGTTGAGCCCTCCCACCCTCTCCAGCAGGAGTCAGAAGAGATGATCACTAGTCCTTCCCCTGCTGGAGCTCTGAAAGGTTCTCCTGAGAAGCATCTTGGAAAACCTTTAAAAGTCCTCCATGTGCTGTGCTAGCCTCCAGCGCACAGCGGAATGTTCTGTAGCATGAATTCAGACATATAATTGATATGGGATGGACCTGGCAGTTTGAACAGTGCATACAAGGGCTTACCAGTAAGATGCATTTGAAGTCTCAATACTAACTTATAATGTTTGTTTGTTTCCGGAGTGTAGACATTTAGAGATTACATGCTTATCTTCTCTCATTAGTTGCATATTTTGATTAAATATAAATATTCTGGTGAGTTTAATTAAGATGAAGTATTTAATTACTAGCATGGCCACTCATCGAAATGATGGTTGGGATTTGTGGTGCCCTGCATCGTTTTCTGTTTCATCCAAGATTCTGATAGGCCTTCAGAAGATGCCACAGAAGGCCTAACAAGTGGTCAGTGGTATTAAGAAAATGAAGTCCCAGGAGATTTTTCCACCTTTGACTCAAAGAAGAGTCCTTCTTCTCAAATTGCAAAAGACCAAAACTCTCACAAGTGTTCTGGGCTGATTTGAAAGTGTTGGGCACAAGCCCCCCAGAGAGAAGGGAGAGGTATTAGAATGCCATGTTGTGACTTTTTAACTCCACCTAAATGCCATTTTTTAGTTGATTTTAAAAAAATAATAAATGACAGTGGAATGCTTTTCATATCTCTGGTTGTATATAAAGTATGTTGACACCAATTCATGTTTTTATACATGTACTTTGGATAATGATGACCATCACATTCCACCATCCTTGCTAATCCCCTGCCTCCTCCCTTTCCCTCTCACCCCTCTGCCCTATCTAGAGTTCATTTATTCCTCCCAAACTCTCCCTCCCTACCCCACTAGGAGTCAGCCTCCTTATATCAGAGAAAACATTCAGCATTTGTTTTTTGGGGATTGGCTAACTTCACTTAGCATTATCTTCTCCAACTCCAATGATTTACCTGCAAATGCCATGATTCTAAATGCCATTTTCATGTCTGTATTGCTCTTGTGAGGGTTTTGGCCTTGGCTTGCAGAGGAGGGGGAGCTATAAAGAAGGCCAATTTCCTTATTTCAAGTTAAGGTGAAATCAGTTTTAAAGGATATTGGCAAAGCAATAACGATCAGAGCTCTATTGGGGACACTGCTCTAGCTTTAATTTTGCAAGCCATTTCCTGTGATCAATATACTTGGTGGTTATTAAACTATCTACCTGAACCTCATGTACACACTCTGCTTACTGGTCTCAAAACTAGGCATGTTTCCCACCACCTCTCATCACGTGGCATTTTGTTCTAAAAATGATACAATTAAATTCCTAGAATTTTGATATCTCATGAAATGAAAATATGGATCTTTGTGTGCTTGCCTGTATCTGCCTCTAAGCTGAAACACGTTTTCTCATTACTCAAATAGTTGTAGAATAGAGTAGAACATTTTGGGAAGCTCTTGATTAATGTAACTTGCTAAAAAATTTTTTTTGAGCTCTTTTTGCTCCTTTTGTTTTTCTCCCACCCTTTTATGGCTTGTAGCTGTTGCCAAAAGAAGTAATAAGCTCTTGTTTTAGTATCATCATGTATTCAGATCTAATATTTTTTGTGCAGGGAATCTTTTGTGAAGAAACGGACAGAAAATTTAGTATCTACTAATGAAACTCTGATTCCAGATTTAAATAGTAAAGGGAGTCCTTTGATAGGGAAGGCTTCTACTTTCAAAACCAAAGGGGAAGCCACCAATGCTGTTGAGAGTAACAACAGAGGATATCAAACTCAGCAAAAAGTGAATAATGTGTATGGAGAAAAGGCTGATCAAGAACTGTACCTCATCGGGCACCCCTGGGCAGAAGAAGTAAGCCCCAAACAGAAGTATATCAAAGACCAAGAAGAAAACAAAATAAAGACAAGGGAGGAAAACACTGTGATCCAGAGTCATTATCAGAGGTACACTCAAGAAAGGAATTTTGAAGAATCCAAAGCAGCATATCTGGGAAAGGGGATCCCATCAGAAGGGCCATGCGACCCAGGACTTTGGTTAGCTGAGAATGAGAATTCCTTTAAAAAGACTTGGGAACCTACTCTTAACCAAAGGTCAGTTTCTCAAAATGCACATCATAGCAAAGAAAAAGAAAAGACTTCAGTAGTTACCCAGAATTCATCTGTGTACAGCCAGGAGAGAGGCCATCAGAGATACCAGGCAGTCAAAGAGAGGCCCGTTGAACCAATGATACAGGACCAGGAAGAAAGCAAAGCTGCTGTGTTCACTCAGAACAAATATGGGGGATTTATGCAAAGGCAGCAACTAGGGGAGGGCAGGGTGTCTCCTTCTTTTAATAATGAAAAGGTTCTGGCAACACCAGCAGAAGTAACAAGAAACACCTACAATGTGTATTCCTGTCCCTCAAAACATGAGGAAACCCCCAATATCAAGATGAAGGATGACAGACACTCAAAAGCAACTTCAGAAAAAGAAGCCTGTGATTTGGCAATATTTTCAAAACAGGTATGTATACAAACAAATTTATTTACTAGTATAATTCTCTGGGAATGACCCAGTAGCTTAATTAAACAAATGATGAATCGTTGATGCATTGTTTCATCTGTTTGAGACCTTTTTAATTAAGTGTCTTGAGGATTATACTATTTAAATGCTGTATAATTTTTTTAAAAATTTACTATGATTTTTAAAAAGCAAAAAATGTGGTAGAAACCTCATGTAGTGAGGATACTGGAGAGGTTTTAAAAGACTGGGGTCGGATAGTGCAAAATTTCATGTTTCTGTAAGACCTTTTGTTACTGCTAAAAATATATATAAGTTTTGTAAGCCCCCTAGTTTATTCTTTCTCCCTGACTCCAATTTTAGTTGAAAGGGCATAATTAGATGTTAAAATGAAATATGTAGCCATAATAATATACATATCTAATGAAACCCTCACAACAATAAGCAAATCATGGATAATTAAGACCACAAAGAAAAAAAAACACAAGAAATTCTCTCATAGAGATTATTTCATGTCACCCATAGACATGTCTCAGGTTTTAAGGCTTCTGGCAGGCATATATGGATTTCTAACCAATTATTACTGTGGGGAGATATAGGAACCAGTTCCTGTTAAGTTCTATTCCAGTTCCTGCTCTTTCTAGGCATTTAACCTGAAGGAAATGACTTTGTCCTAGCACTTTATTTTATTCTGTATAAAGTGAAAGGTTTTAACGTGGTGACCTCTAAAATACATGAATTCCTAGGGTAGTCAATGGTATATAAAATAAGAAGAAATATCATAATAGGCCAGTTCAAGGAAGTATTATCTAGTATCCCTGAGCCCTTAAAATCTGCCTTTTGTCTCTGATGGCAGCTGAGCCCATGAAAAATGCAATCATTGGCCTTGGTCCCCATCTTAGTGCTACAGGAATGGTCTAACATCTCCAACCTCTGGCTGTCAGTGGAGGTCTGCCATTGATTAATTTACCTAGTCCCTATTTTGTTTTTTTGTTTTGTTTTGTTTTGTTTTAGGCACCCGGAAATAGTGAATTCATATTCATGAGTGAATGGATAGTGAATTCACATTTGGTGCATAAATTTGCCCACTCAAAAATCAAATCAGGGATTAAAACCCAGACCTACTATGTCACTGAGACACCAAAAAGAATTAGCATTACGGATTTATCCACTAGGGCTGGCTAATGACACCATGGGAGTGGATTCAGTGCTCCACAGAGGCAGACAAGCAGGAGCCCACACTCACCCTAGCGGGACAGCCAGGTTATAGAGCTGGGTAGGCTGGAAAGAGAGAGGTGCCCTGAAGTCAAGCTAAGACTGGAAAGAAAAAGAGGGAAAGGACTGGGGTTGTGGCTCAGTGGGAAAGTGCTTGCCTAGCATGTGTGAGGCACTGGATTCAATTCTCAGCACCCCATAAAAAATTAATAAAGGTATTATGTCCATCTATAACTAATAAAAATATTTTAAAAAGAAAGAACGAGTGAAGCTTAGTATAGTGAAAGGCAGCAGAGGGCTTCCTCAGGGTAGAATTAGAAAGGCAATCCCAGCAGAATGGTAAGGGCAGATGTCAGATCTCAGGAACCCCAGGAAGGACTTGATGGAGATGGCATGACACATCTGTTATGTTAAGTGAGGACTTTATCAGACCTGGTACAGAAGTCAGGGTGGGTTCTAGAGAAAGAAGAGCATGGGAGTGACAGGGAATGTTAATAAAGAATTCAGAAGACCGCTGTGTTCCTATGGAATTCTAAGAATTCTTTTTCTTGATTTGTTCTGACACATGACCTTTTTAGATATCAAAGTTATCTGAAGAATATTTCATTCTGCAGAAAAAAATGAATGAAATGATTTTGTCACAGCAACTGAAGCCACTTTATCTGGGTGTTGATCCTTGTAAGTCAATTAATGGAACGGTTTCTTCTCAGCAGTGCCTCTCAGGTAAAAATCAATAAAGCCAGAACTTCCTAACGGGGGAGAAATTGCCAGACACTTTATTAGTTTCCCACCTGTATTATATGGCAGATTTGAGGTGACTTGTTCTGTCTCCAGGGGAACCTTTGTTCCATTCCATTTCTTATAAGCATATACACATTTTTCCAGAATGTTCTACCTACCTCCTACCTTCTCATACATCTTTCTCCTCTTGTTTTCTTCTTTTACTTTTTTTTTTTTTTTGTGTGTGTGTGTGTGTCTTTTACACACTTTAATTAGAACTTGTCATATGACACCCAGAAGGGAACAATAAACAATGGTTTAGAGAAAGTAGGCCGGGATTCAGGATCAATAGAAGAAAACAGACACATGAAATATTTCTATTTCTTTGGTCAACACTAGCAAACTTAAGTATAGTGTGGAAAGTGCAAATCTCTGTTCAGATGTACAAAACCCAGATATATAAGAAATGCCATTATAAAATTTTCTTCTGGTCAGCCTTACTCATACACGGGCCCCATTGCACCAAACTAAACTGGTGAAGAATTCAACCTCATTAATCATCAACCCCCCACCACAGGGCTGTACAAAGGCCTAGGGAGGCTAGTGAAGGTCAAATAGAGTCTGTATTTACCAGCCATTTGTCTGTGAAGTTATTGCTAGGATACCCATCATCCCAGCTGGCCTCCATGACCCCTTCAAATTGAGAATCTCTGCTATTCTCAGACCCTACAGGCTGCACCTGGGAACTGGAGGTCTGGAGTCTCACTGTCCGCCATGTTCCAGGTGGCCTCCCCTCTGTGGCCTGATCACCTCCATATCAACGGCCACTCAAAATTTCAGGATTCCCATCTATGTGGACCCTGCTGACCTCTGGGAGATTTTTCTGAAAGAATCTGCATTTATTTTCCCTCACTTTCTTTTAGGCCTTCTGCTTTCTTGCCAGATACTTGATGCCATCTTTGGAATGAGTTTGACTCTTAGGAAAGACAGGAAGAGCAACTGGCCTCATGTAGCTTCTGATGTCTTCCTCACAAAATCTCTGAGGCAAGAAAATACTAAGATGAGCTCAGCTACTCTCCTAGCATGGGAGGAAGGGGAAATAGGCAATATTTCTATCAGTTACCCTGCCATATTGCTTTCCAAGTCAAGAATTGTGGCGAAGCTTAAAGCTTCAACAAGGAAACTTCAACAAAAAAACTGTGCACCTGCTGGTACTTGGGTGCTTTCTGCTGATGCTCTCCTGCTCTCTGGTTCTGGCCACAACCTTTTGCTTTAAAGAATAGAATTTTAGCAAGTCAGATCCCAGAGGTCCTTAGGTTGGCTGCTGCTCATGACCTGTGCCCCAAGGCACATGACCTGTGACTAGGCAGAGGAGGAGGGTATCAGCTGCAGGTTGCATGTGACTATGCTGGTATGTGTGGGCAGTGAGGTGCAGAGGTGTGGGGATGCAGGGGAAGTCAGGCAGGACACCTGCAAAGCAGATCATATAGTCCATGTTTATCCAAGTCCATGGCTGGAAAGAGGAGGTAGAAGTGGGAAGCACTACGTTGGGAGGTTGTGGAAGCTGTTGGTATGTGGCCTGACTATCACTTTTGAGGGACTTTGGATAAGCAGCAGAATGACACTAGAAAAATCAAGTCATGATTCACTTTTATCTTTAATCTTCCATTGTTTTACTTGGACTTAAGAAGAATGTCAAAGATCAATTATTAGTTTACATGAAGAGAACTATTTCTTTAACCCTTTAGGTTTAGAGGAAGAATCTTTTTATTCCCTATATAGGTGGACAGGGTATGTATTCTACTACAATTGTTGAAGGCTAAATTGGCAAACAACAAATTGTCCTGAGTGCCCAAGAGTAGCAAAGAAAGTACCTCAGAGAGGGTCTGAAGTAGCTCAGAAGGCACAAAAGGACCTGGGTGGACCTGACATTCCAAAATCTAGGAGTAAGGGAAGATGCCATTGATGCCAGTGACCAGAGACTAGACAGGACAAGTCACTCAACAGATGCTGTTGAACAGCCCAAAATGGCTATAGAACAGGTGTCCACTCCTCACTAATGCCTTAGAGATGCTGAAATCTCTCACCCCACCCCCAACTTTGATGTGGCCCTGAGCTGACAAATGGGAAGGTCAGAAACCCAAAATGGCTAAGTTTACTTAGACACTAAGACAATTGAAAGCAATTGAGTTGAACTAGGATTTGCTAAAAAAAAAATAATAATAATACTAGAATTTGAATCAAATGTATGATATGTCAAGCTCACTGTATTGTCTTGAGCAACTAATTAAAAAAAAAAGAAAGTAAAGATGAGCCCTAAGAAGTAGAAATTAAGTCTATTTTTAGGAAAATTAAGTTATATTTTTTGTGAATCTGAATTGTAGTGATTAAAAATGTAACTTTGCTATATGCTGTTAAAAAGCTTCATTTTTAAAAAGATCATTCTGCATGTTACATGAATAGAATTTGACCACGTGAAGGGAAATGTGGAAGCACAAGAGGCTGGCAGTCTGGAGGAGGTGGTGGCCAAGAAGGTCATTTCGAGCTGATCAGTCAATAGATTGCAAAGAATTTAGTGATAGATTGCATGAGATGGGGCAAGTCAAGGTTTGCAGCGGGGTATACCTGAGACGGGAAGGGTTAGATGAAGAGCAGAGCTGTGGGTTGGAGTCAAGGCATGTCAAATAAGAGAAACTGTTGATGAATTCAGGTCTCTCAGGTAGGCAGGTGGACCCTGACATGGTAACTGAAGCCATGTACTAGGTAGGATTTTGTAGGGAATCCTACAGTGAGAAGAGAAGAGAGGGAAAGGGGAAGAGGAAGGAGAAGGGGGCTTAACACAGGAGCTCAGACATGGGCAGGACAGGTAGAGAAGAATCGGCAAAGAGGAACCACCAAAGAAGATGTAGGATGGGTAGGGTCCCTGGAATCTCAGAGGCCATAGCAAGAAGGGGTTTAATAGGCTAATGGGGAAAATGATGCTGAGAGAGCAAAAAAATAACTATAAAATATCCAGGAAATGTTCTACTTGTTAACAGTTATTAATTGAATTCTCCAAATGTTATTTGAATATTAGAACAAACACGGAAGGAAAGAAGGATATAATCATTGGGCTCCTTTTGGGAAGATTTATCCCCTCTATCTGTGATTACAAACCATATTCATATGTTTTAATGATCTGTTTATTTTTAAACATTTTTTTGAATAGCTTATAAACACTTACTATAAAATATAGGCCAGAGAATTTAAATCAAGGTCACAAATTGGGCCAGATATTGCTTGATTAATATTTAATCCTCACAAAGGAACCAAATTCATTATTGTACCTTTGGTTGTGCAGCTTTATCTCAGGATAGGAAAATTCCGTCCTAAGTAAGATTTTCTAATTCTTCTTTAAGAACAGCCTATTTTTGCTAATCTTCTGTCAACATTTTTTAATTCCATATTTTTACTGGTGCATGATAGTTGTACATACTTGTGGGATTTGTTGTTACACATTTGTACATACATCCAATATAAGTAAATAATTTGGTCAATATCATTTGCCAGTATTTCCCCTCTCCCCTTCCCTTCTCCTGGTCCCTTTTCTCTGCTCTACTGATCTCCCTTCCATTTTCACAAGATTCCCCATCACCACTATTCTTTTCCTTTTTTCTCTCTAGCTTCCATATATGAAAGAAAACATACAACTTTTGACCTTCTGAGTTTGGCTTATTTTGCTTACCATAATGTTCTCAAGTTGCATCCATCTTCCTGCAGTGACATAATTTCATTTTTCTTTATGGTTGAATAAAAAACTTTATTATATATATATATATATATATATATATATATATACACACACACACACACACACACACACACACACACACACATTTTCTTTAGCCTAGGTGATGGACACCTAGGCTGGTTCCATAGTTTTGGCTATTGTGAATTATGCTGCTATAAATATGGGTATGCATATGTCACTGTAGTATGATAATTTTAACTCTTAAAGATAAATACCAAGGAGTGGTATAGCTGGGTCATAGGTGGTTCCATTCCTAGTCTTTTAAGGAATCTCCATACTGATTTCCACAGTGGTTGTACTAATTTACAGTCCCACCAACAGTATAAAATTGTTCATTCCTTTTACTCCATATTCTCTCCAGCATTTATTATTTGTTTGTATTCTTGATGACTGTCATTCTGACTGGAGTGAGAGGAAATTTTGGGATAGTTTTGATTTGCATTTCTCTAATTGTTAATGATGTCAAACATTTTTTCATGGATTTGTTGGCCATTTGTGTTTCTTCTTTTAAAAGATGTCTGTTTCGTTCATTTGCTCATTTATTAATTGGGTTGTTGGGGTTTTTTTTTGTTTGTTTGTTTGTTTGTTTTCTGAGTTCTTTATACATTCTAGATATTAATCCTTAGTCAGAAGAGTAGCTAGCAAAGATTTTCTCGCATTCTGCAAGTTTTCTTTTCACATTCTTAACTGTTTCCTTTGCTGTGTGGAAGTTTTTAATTTGATGCCATCCCATTTATTAATTCTTGGCATTATTTCCTGAGCTTTAGGGGTCCAATTGAGAAAGTCATTGACTGTGACTACCTATTGGACTGTTGACCCTATGTTTTCTTCCAGGAGTTGCATAGTTTCTGGTCTAATTCCTAGGTCTTTGATCCATTTTGAGTTGGCTTTTGTGCAGGATGAGAGAGAAAGGTCTAGTCTCATTCTTCTACATATGAATAACCAGTTTTCCCAGCACCATTTGTTTAAAAGGTTATCTTTTCTCTATTGTATGTTCTTGGTACCTTTGTCAAAATCAGATGACCATAACTGTATCTGTATGTGTTTGTCTCTGTGTCTTCTAATCTGTACCACTGGTCTATGTATCAGTTTTTATGCTAGCACCATGCGATTTTTGTTACTATAGCTCTGTAGTAAAATTTGAAGCCAGCTATTGTGATGCTTCCAGCATTGCCTTTTTGGCTTGGAATTCCTTTGGCTATTCTGGGTCTTTCATTCTTCCAAATAAATTTTAGGGCTGTTTTTTTCTAGTTATGTGAAGAATGGCATTGGTATTTTGATGGGGATTGCACCAGATTTGTATATTGCTTTTGGTAGTATAGACATTTGAAAAACATTAATTCTACCTATCCATGAATATGGGAGGTCTTTCCATGTTCCGTATCTTCTATTTTTTTTCCTTTGATGTTCTGTAGTTTACATTGTAAAGGTCTTTCACCTCCTCAGCTAGATTTATTTCCTTTCCACACTTAAACTAAGAATTCTCATGACCCATTTCAGATTCTTGCAGATCTAATGCTTTTTCCGCAGTTATTTTTACACACCTCACAGGCATCACAAACTTCCTAAAAGGTATTCAGATGCACACTTATTGGCGGTAACAGATTATCAGTACCAAAATCTGTATGTACTTATCCTCAAAGTTTTTTCATATATATTAGCTTTGCCTTCTTCAAGTAGATTTTCAGTCTTTTGCAAGCAGGATCATGTCATTTACTATGTACTCATTCTTTTCATTGCATAGTGACAGTAATTAACTGCTATTAATTTGTTGAAAAGCTGCTTAATTTCCTTCAAACACTATTTTGGAACAAAGTATAGTGGCCAGAGAAGTAAAATTTTTGTAAATTTGGTTTTATCAAATGAAGAATGTAACGTTATAGTCTTTAAATGCTCATTCATTTTCTCATATTATCTGCTTTTAAACTCCTCTAGTCAGAAAAAGAAGGTCTTATATAGATATCCTAACTCCTTAGTTAATCAGAAGGACTAATCACAGAATTGGAAACCTTGCAGTGCAAGCAGCTGCCCTAACCTGCAGAGGAAGGATGCAAGTGAATGGTTGATGTGTTAGCACAGGTTCCACAGGCCATCTAGCAGGACAGTACTTCCTGGAAGACCATACCTTCCCAGGAAATATTTAATTTTGGAAACCAATGTCAAATTCACTTATAGATAACTCTGCCATTAAAATAGCTTGCAAGCCATCAAAATTTATCTCATACCTCTCAAAAATCTGCAGGCATCTTTGATAATTTGCTATACCTAGCTCTGTGTTGAAGAAACTCACTAAACCTTGGCTGAATTATGGAAATGATCTGGAAAATCTCACCACTTATTTTTTAAAAGCCCTAGAAAACATGGATAATACGTGAGGGTTAGTTAAATTTTTCAAATGAAGTTTAACAAACTGTAACCTGTAACTGTAACTGTAACCTTATTTTATAAGGGGCTCTTTCTGTGAGATATATGTTTAAATGTGTTGAAGTATCAGGTAAAAGTTTATATCCAAATGAAAGCCAAGGACTAATGAAGTTTAAAAATAAAATAAGGTAAATATATGAACTTATTTTGTCATTTGTTTGAGAATAATTGTTATAAATTTAAAATGATAGGAGCCAACTACACCTGCATTTCCACTGAGAGAAATACAGTATGAGAGGGTGATAATTAGAACATGGCCATTGGATCACAGACCCTAACAAATGCTCTTGTATTTGTCTATGATGACATCACCTGTTTTGCAGATTTCTTCCTGAAGAGTTCTCCTTTGTAGGATTTTTTCTTCTTAATTATGGTACACCTGGTGATTTGTGTTGCCCATTGTGAAAAGGGAAGAAAAGATTAGTTATATGACAAATGAAAAGCAGATTCTTCATTTGATGAAAACCACAGCACATTTTGGTACCTCCAAAGCACATTTTTTTCTCTTTTTCTGACTATACAACAGGCTGAAAGTTTTTAATGGGTTGCAAGATTAATAAATAAGAATGCTGTTATAGTTCCCATGCTTCATTTACCCAATATTATCTGTAGGTTCAATACCAAGTCGGAGCAGTCCCTTTCCATGTACACATATAGTTGATCTTATGGAAATATTTTTATGTTGCTTTCAAGTAAATGTCAAGGGGAAAATAGCAATTTTCTATTTATGTTGAAATGTTTATGTCATTTATATTTATAAAATAGCCCTAGTATTTTCAGTTATTATGATACAGATTTGATCTGCTTTACAGTATCTCTATCACTTACTGTAATGCTGGAATCTAGACATGTGTTTTTCAAACTGTACAAGAATGCATCTCCACATGTATCAACAAACTCCATATGTGAAAACCAGGGAGTGCAAATAATGGTGAGCTGGGTATTTTCTAGGAATATCTTTTCATGAAGAATAGAAAGTAATGTGATTTGAGAAGTTATATTGCTTCCTGAATCAGTATGCCTCTGGTGAACACTTACCTTCTTAAGTTTACTTGTTACTTCCCTTCTTGCATAAGTAGCATTACTAATTCCTCAAAATTCTCTTTAAAAAAGAAATATTTTTAATCATACTTCATAATTGCTTTGAGAACCATTTTTTTCTATTATAATTTTATTAAATACTAATTATAAAAAACAGTTTGCCTGTGCTGGGTTTGTGGCTCAGTGGTAGAATGCTTACCCAGCAAGTGTGAGGCACTGGGTTCAAGTCTCCACACTACATGTAAATAAATAAATAATAAAGGTCCATCAACAACTGAAAAAAAAATTTAAAAAAAAACAGTTTGCCTTATGTAAGTTTATACTCTATAAACTATGGATTTCTGACACACTGACTGAATTAGTTCAGGCAAAATACTTAAACTAGAAACCATAAGTGGAAACAACTTAATTTTTTAAATCCAAATTATCTATCACCATCTCATAATTTTTATCTCTTCTAAGGTACAAAGGACACTGAATTGACATAGAAGCAGGAGAACAACGAACTACATGTTTCCTCCAAATTTATCGTGAAATTCTGATTTTAAAAAATGCACACATACACAAAGGTCAACAATGTCATTCAGCACTGGAAACAGAGATTTTAGTTTTTCATTTACATATTTTAATACCATAGTTCTTAACTAAACAAGATCAAATCAAACAGAAACTGCATAAAATAATAATATAGCCAATAAGGCAAATTCATCTACAGAGTATTTATAATTTTGTTGCTAGAGAAAAATGCCTTCTTTTAAAATATCTAGTGTATTTTAGAAATTGTCCTTATAAGTAGACATACTGGGTCAGTCCATAGACCCCCAAGAATCAGAACTAAACCAGGTTACTTTTTCTGACCATAATACAACATAGAAGTGGAAAACAAATCTGCGAATTATAAATCATAGTAAATAAATTAGAATTATAACTTATTTCAAAATAAAAAAGAATAGCTATATATTAAAACTATGAATGATAAGTAGCCAGATCCTAATTTAAATGGGAAGAGAAATTTCCTAATTTGATAGGAAATTTCAAATTATTACATATTTTTATTGTTGATTGAGAGCAAAGAAATGTGAATAAAAGGATATAAGCTGAGAAATTTTATTTTAAAAAGTAAAAATGAATATTTAATCCCAGGAAAAATTGGAAAAGGAAAAAATAATGATGATACAGAAACACAATTATCTAAATGAAGATATAAGAATGTTTTTAAAAGTGAAAGAATAAACAAAGTCCTGGATAATTATTTTTAAAAGAATCCCAAAATATTAGAAATTAGAATGAGATTATAACAATGATAGTTGAAAATACTAAAATATTGCATGCTATAAATAAAGTTCAACAAAAGCAATGTGGGGATGGAATATAAATTTCAAAGAAAAAATGTAACTATAACAACCTGTCTATCAAACAATTACCTTTGCTTGTGTAGTATTTAAGCAAATGCATCCAAGTATTCACAGAATAGATAATTTCCATACTATATAATCTGTTTAAGAAAAATATAGTTACCTCTTTTACAAAGTTCATACATCTTAGAACATAAGTCTGAGAACAACATTTTTTTTTAAAAGCTGGATCATTATCAGTTATGGATTTAGAAAAAAAAAACTATTTTAGTAATAGGCAGTGGAATGCAATAGTACTTTAAAGGACTATCCAAATAAGCCAAAATATGTGTCTGTAATCCCAGTCAATTGGGAGGCTGAGGCATGAGGATTGCAAGCTCAAGGCCAGCCTCAGCAACTTAATGAGACTCTGTCTCAAAATGAAAAATAAAAAGGGCTGGAGATTATAGCTTAGTAGTAGAACACCCCTGCATTCAATCCCTAGTATCACTAAATTAATAAATAAACAACAACAACAAAAAAGAGATTTTCTAAATAATACATGTGAATGTAACATTATATTAAAGGTCAAAAGAAAAAAAGTCATCTTGATAAATGCAGGTGCAGTTTTCAATAAAATCCAACACCTAGTACTGATGAAACACAAAACTCTTATGAAACTAGAAATGGGATATTCTTTGGCAATATGAAAGTTATATTTCCTAAATTAAACATCAGCATCATAATTAACTATAAAACACTAGAAGCAGTTCCACTAAATGCAGGATTAAGATAAATTGCTAGAAACATGTTTTCTCTTATTTGGGGGGAATTTCTAGTTGATGCAATAAGTTAACAAAGAAGAATTTCTGAGAATCATACTTATCAAAAAAAGAAAAGATAGGATTGTAGAAGTATTATGAGACAATGTGAATTTTGTCTTAAAAATGCAAAGTATGAACCTAAGTCATGATTTGTACAACCAATAGAATCCAGTAAGGATAGAAATCTACTTTACATATTTGCTCCCAGAAAATTTATCAAGGGAAAATAACTCATTGCAAAGATAAAATCTTGTAGGAAAGCTTACAAGAAAATCACAAAAAAAAAGAAGAGGTACATGATGGAATGATACATTGTGTTTCTAGATTGGAAGATAAGATACTGTAAACATGACCACTCCAAATTAATTTCTAGGTTTAGAAGAAGTTGCATTCAAAATCTCTGTGAAATTTTCTTTGGAACTTTATAAATCTCCCTAAAGATCATTTGTAAATTTCAGGGAGGGAAAGAATAATTACAAATGAGGACTGACTTTATTTGATTAATAAAATTATGCAATAATAATTCAAAACATAGGCTTTTGTTATAAAAAATTAGTCACAGATTAATGAAAGAGAGTAGCCCTAAATTTGAAATGAGTATTTACAAAATAAAAACAAAAAGCAAAAAATCTGTCATTTACAAAAAGATGCCTCACAAACCTATAAGAAATGGATGGATAATGCTTAAAATTTTCTCTGATTTGAGGAGAAGAAATAAAATACATCCTTACATTATGCTGAATACCCAAGTATTTTCCAAATATTTTTTACTTGAATCAAATGTATGGAAGATGATATGTCATGAGCTTTGTAATGTTTTGAACAACCAATAAATAAATAAATAAATAAATAAATAAATAAAAAATAAAAAAGACCAATCTTTAATCATTTAAAGATAAGACATAAACCAAAAGAAACCAATTCCATAAACAATATTTCACAATCTCTGCTTATAAAAAGATAAAACATAAGAAATAACAAAAAGGAATTACAAGGCAAAACCGTGAAAGATTTACATTGCACAAACATTAAAACCTAGAGACTCAAAAGCATCATTAAACATTGAAAGAGCAGAAGACAAACTGGTTAAAATGGGGCTGGTGTTGAGGCTCAGTGGTAGCGCACTTGCCTAGCAAGCGTGAGGCCCTGGGTTCGATCCTCAGCACCACATAAAAACAAATAAAAGTATTGTGTCCAACTACAACTAAAAAATAAATAGAAAAAAAAAGAAATGAAAATACTGTTTCAAACTGGTTAAAACCTTTAGAACAAAGGTTAACATGTAGAACAGAAGAAAGAGTTCTTATGGATTATTAGGAAAAGCATTAATAGTTCTAATGGAATATGGGCCCCAGACATTAATTTTCTTGTAGAAGAAGCAATGTAGATGAAAATACTCTAAGAATAAAGATATACATATTAAAACGAGTTGCGAGTTTTTACTTATCAAAATGGTAAGTATGAAAAAATATTTCAACTATGATGAGAATATGCTTGTTGAATTATTTCCAGACATAATGGTAAGACTGTAAAGAGCCAACATCTTGAAAAGTGATTGACAATGTAAAAATAATAACAATTATAGCAATCTGAAATAGTTTACATCATTGACCCAGGAAACCCACTTATGAGAAGGAAATAAGTTGAAAAAGAAAAATTTATGTTCATGGCAAGAAACCAAATTGGACAATAAGAGAATGTTTAATAAGTAATGACACATTCACACAGGGAATAGTAATGGCCCTTAAAATTAATTTTTCAAAGAAGAACCTGAGCAGACTGCTACTACTAATCTAACTACTGGATAAAATATTGCAGGATGGGAATTGGAATACCGTAAATAAGTCAGCTTAATCTGCCCACTCTCGAGATGGTTCATTAACAAGAGTTCTAGAAAAGTTGAACGGCTGAATGGAAACAAAATGCTCCCTCTGCAGCCTCGTGGATGCTCTCCATCCCTCGCTGACTTTGCTTCATGTAAAATTAACAATCTGATTAATGTCATTGCAACCTGGTACAGAGCTTCCGCAGAGCTGTATGATGAGAGCATCATCTCCGATTATGTCATCTTTGCTCCCAAACTGCCTCAAACCACTAGAAGCTTGCTTGACATCTCTTCTAGCCAGCTCTTCTAAGCCAGCTTAGAGCATGTGACCAAATGCACTCTAATTAGGAATGATGGCTTTTAAAAAATACCAGTGTATTCCACCTCACCTTGATAAGAACCAAAAGCTCTTATCTATGTGTGATAAGGTATGAGCAGAGGGAAGCAAAAACTAAATGTTACGTGTTTAGAATCCAAGAATGTTATTCTCTTCTGTGTTTTAAAAAGACCAATCTAAGAGAATGATTGTGACTAGTCAATAAATAATTTTTAACATTTGGCCTTTTAGGAAAAAGAATGTCAGTGTTTATCTCAGGCTATATATCCAAACATTTTTTTCAGATAAATAAAGACAACATTAGTTTGAAAAAGAGCCAAGAGGTAGTTAGGGGTCTTAAATGCCACCCCTGAGTTCCTCTTCTTCTCCCAGCAGGTAAGTGTGATCAGTATGTGTTTGTGTGTGACCATATCCTCAGCCCATGGATGGTCAGAGACGCATTCACAGTGCTCGCTGTGCCCAGCAAAGATGGCAATCTCAAGACCCATCTGCATTGTGGTGTGCATTCATTCCCCTGTGTTTCCATTGTGCGTCTCCTTTTGATGACTGCACATATGTGAAAGATGCCTGGGAATAAGAGTGTAATCTAACCCCATGGCCTAGAACAAGACTAACCAGCCTTGGAGGTCTCTAATGCATGACCTCAACCCAATGGAGATGATGGAATTAGATGGCTGATCTGTGCTGATCATCTCCAAGAAACAAGAGATCTTCCAGAGGGTGTGTCTGTTCCCACCCTACAGACAGGGCTGCTTTCTCCTCCTCTCTCTTCTGTGTCTACACTCAAAGAAGGTTGAGGGGGAGGCAGAAGGCAGCCCCTTATGTAAATCTAAGAGTATAATTATAAAACTAGAAGTTGTTTCCAAGGTTCTGAATATTAGTGCAAGTCATAAAGTAGCAAAAAGCTGAAAGTCCATTGATAGATACAGGTGTAAGCTGGTGCCACGTCCTGCACAGCCATTAATTCAGGTTCCTGGACCGGGCATGGAGGGGATGGAGAAAAGACAATCAGATACATAAATAGAGAAAAAACTGGATCTCAGTGGTTGACTACTCCTTAGTAGGAAGGTAGTGACATACAAGAAGCTCGGCACGTTTATTATATAGCTACAAACATCCCAAGGATTTATTGTGAGAAAGTTTCTTCAAAGTAAGCAGAACCAAGGTCATGAGTACAAGCAGCCCGATTATGATTATCAGCTTGCACCCATAACTTTCTACCCCTGAGCAGCTGGCATCTGAACCTCAAGGTCAAGAACTGAATAGCTCCCCGTGGCTGGCACAGAACCTCACCATAGCATCACCATAGCAACTGGGCAGTCTCAGATCCACACCTTCAAACCAAGAGTTCCCAACAAGCTGGTCCTGGGGCACTGGTATTCAGTTGGTAGAAAAAGAAAAGCCAAAGGAATGGGTAATGCTAAGTACATAGAGCAAGACAAGCCCCTGCTCTTAACACTTCGTCTCAGGTAAACTCAGAAGAAAGGTTACCACACAGGAAAAGCAAGAGGTCAAATCCAAGGCAACCACAAGAATTGAAGACATCTCCAGAAGCCAGAGGAATGAGGCCATGCAAGGCAGATAAGAGCACTTGGGAACTGGAGTGTCCACCGTGAGCTCAGAACCTGTCCACAGACCTGTATACAGACCTCCTGAAATGCCAGCCTGGCGGAAGGGCAGATGAGGTGAATGGTGGAAGCTTCAGCTTCTCAAAGGCAGGTCATAATCATGACTGGCTGAGTCTGCCTTTAACATACAGTAATGCGAATTCCTACCTTCTAAGATTTCCTGTAGGTCACTATATTGCTTGAAGGTCATGGACTGTCAGGAGAAAATGGAAATTTACAACAACTAAAGAATTGATGTCTTAAAGGAAAAAATACAGCAACAGAAGGTCTCTTCGGTTAATATCTGATTTAGAGGTAGGATACTTATGCAAATTATACTGTGCATGTATAGTTAAGTAAAAGTACAATTATTAAAAAAGAGAATAATACTGAAATTTCATTTTCTAAAGCAAATGTTGACAATGAGTTTTAAATCTGTTTCCTGTCTTCAAATGAAAAATATTGAGATGCTTTACCAATTCTATATGAAAAAAAAGAGGTGTATTTCTGATAAATTAAAACACTTAAGGAAATTATTACCAGAACTGCAATATAAATAGATGTCTTACCTTCTGGCTATAACCTTTGCAAGCTAATATTTATCATGCACATCACACAAAATAACCACAAACCTAATTTTGCTAGTGCCAACATTGATATGCTACTGATTAATTTGTGATTATAAATGTTTATGTCATTTTTGTAATTAAGGGGTTAGAATGATGTTAGTAGATGGGATTTGTACTCTCCCGAAGGAACAAAATTTCAGAGAGCCATTAAAGGGCAAAATAAACTTATGCCTCTCTGAAATGTTCATATGCTGGTAAATTCATGGGAAGTTTGCTCTTAAAATTTTTGAAAAACATAATCCAAGGAAATGTTAGCAGAGCAATCAGAACCTGCTGAAGACCTCCATCAATAATTTTTATTTACTGGCCACCCACCTACCTTGCATGGCAATATCTTAAGTGAAATACCCTTAAAGAATATTCAGCGCTCCACTTTAGATTATCCTGGTAAAGGGAAAAAAGTTAATAATAAACACTACTGAAGATTCTATAAGACAAGAATTAATCAAAAATTCTGAAAATCCATGCATTTTGACTTTGTTATCTTTATAACATATATACCCACATGCATATTTATAATTTTACATAAATGTGACCCTACCATACATTTCAGGGGTTATTTTAATGTAGGTTTTTTTTCTTCTCTTTTTTTGTGTTCATTTTCCTGTTCTCCCTCCCAACCGGCATTACCCCCTCTTCAAGGGACCACTTATTATAAAATTATGTATTCTTTCCTATTTTCCATAGATGTATATTCATGCATCTATATATCCAACACTAAAGTTTTACTATTATTTTATGTAAATGAGATCATGATATAAACACTAAAGCAGCTTCATTTTCTCACTCAGCTCCTTGTCAGGAAACCCTTCACATCAACTAGTTCAGCTATAATTCATTCTTAGTAGCTGCATAATATGCCATTTGGGGATTATAATAATTATATAAATTTTTCCATTGTTAGATATTCACTTTGTCTCACATTATTTTGCCACTCTGAAAAATGTTGCACTAAATATCTTTAAAAATGTTCTTGTATATTAGGATTTTAATTTTATAGGATAAATCCTCAGTGGTAGGATTATTCAGTTGAGAGATATTTTTGATTTTGATAGCTTGCTTTCCTAAAAGGTTCTAACAGTCAACATTTCTTTTAACAATTAAATACACTTGTCCCAAATAGTAAGAATACACTTGTCCTGACATCCTGTCCTGAAGTGTTATCTATCTTTTTAATCTTGTCTGATGTGTCTAGAGTAAAATGATATCTTATTTTTATTTCAATTTCATTGTATGATTGTGCTTTCCCATGCTTACTTGATTTTTAAATTTGCTCATCTTGAACTTCCTATTGTATCTTTTGATCATTTTTCAGTCTCTACGTTTGTAGTGTTTGCATTCTTTTTTTTAAAGAGAGAGAGAGAGAGAGAGAGAGAGAGAGTTTTTTAATATTTATTTTTTTAGTTTTTGGCAGACACAACATCTTTGTTTGTATGTGGTGCTGGGGATCGAACCCGGGCCGCACGCATGCCAGGCAAGCACGGTACTGCTTGAGCCACATCCCCAGTCCTGCATTCTTTATATGTTAAAAATACCAACCCTTTTATCTGTCATCTGTGCTGTAAACAGTGTTTTCCTAGTTTATCATGTGTCCCATGGCTTCATTGCATAAAAGGTTTCTCTGCTCCCCCCACCTCTTGTGTGTGTATGTGTGTGTGTGTGTGTGTGTGTGTGTGTGTGTGTGGTCCTGAGGATTGAACCCAGGGCATCAAGCATGCTACTCAAGTGCTTTATCACTGAACAATACCCCAACCCCTCATCTGTTTTTAATTGGCAAATATGTAAACTTTCTTATGACTTCTAAATTTGAATGAAGACATTTACTCCCCTAAATTGTTCATAATGGATTTCTTGGATTTCCCTCTAAAAGTTTTATTGATTTTCTAATTTCTATTTGTCTTAAAAGCCTAAGGAATTTACTTTTTTTATATGTGACAGTCTGGTGATCTAGTTAACAAAAGTATATTCAGTGTGTACTATTCACTTAGCACCGTGCCTCTAAGCGAAAATGGAAGGAACACTCTTGGCATGTGGCCCACCCATGAGAAGGCAGGAGGACACCAAAACCTGAGTCATCACCCCCTCCATCCAGAAACTTCTGTTCCAACTGTTTTCACAAATAATATAAAAATCATAGATGGTAAGAAGTGTGGGGTTAGGTTTTATATGAGGTTTCCAGGGCTGACATAACAAACTACTATAGACTTAGTAGCTTAAACCACAGCAATGTATTTTCTCATGGTTCTGGGGACTCAAAGTCCAAGTGTCAGCAGGGTCCATTTCCTTAGAGGCCTCCGCACTTGCTTGGTAGATGGCCACCTTCTCCCTTCGTCCTCACATGCTCCTCCTTCTGTACATGTGTCTAGGTCTGAACTTCTTCTCTTTATAAAGATACCAGTCCTGATGGATTAGCTCTGACTGACCTCATCTTAACTTGATTTCCTGTTTAAAAACCCTGTCTCCAAAGATGCTCACATTCCAAGATGCAGATTTTAAGGGGACACAATTTATTCCATAATGAGTTTCAAATGTTTTGTACAATCAGCAAGCGCCATTAGCTATCAGTGAGAGGGAGATCATTGAAGGCTTCATGGAAGGGAGAGCAAAGGCCAGAGATGGGCACTGAAGGGCACTTGATGGATCAGTGAGGTGGTGAAACACTCTTCTATGAGAAGATGAGAACAAGCAAAGTTATGGCTCCAAAATATGTCGGGATTCTCATGAGGTTATTGGACTAAACAGAAGAGATAGTTCATTTGGGGGAGAAATAAGAGATAAAATCAGAATTTTATCTGGATTAGGAGAAGTATAACCTGGATTTAGGAGAAGTCGAGTTTGAAAAAAAAAAAAGAGCCATCATAATTTTTTTTAAAAAAAATGAAATTTTATAATTGAAATAATATTTAAGACAGAAAAAAAAATCTGGCTTATGATTGTGAAATAAAGTATGGAGACCAGATTAAGACTGACACAATTATCATATGGGTGATTGGGCCCAGAGTGGTGGCAGTAGCAACTAAACAGAATGGGAGATGAATATTAGACATTTCAAAGAATGTGTCAAAAAATGGACAGACGTTATTCATTGAAGGAAGGCAAGAAGGCTGAGGCAAAGGCCACAGAGTATTTTGAACCAAGACAACAAACAATGGTGCCATTGAGATTGTAGGGAACAGAATTTTGGAAAAAAAGAGGACCACTGGTTCATTTGAGTCTGGAGTTCAAGATAGAAGTATTCATTGGGGAATAACAAATTAGGGCAGGGGCTCTTGTAGGGGGAAAGGTCAAATCTGAGATGTGCATCAGCATGGAGCAGTTGGTGCAAACTGCAGGAATTCAGGGTGAACTTTTATTAAGCCCTTATTATATGTCAAACATTTCCTTAAGTGCTGGGAGTACAAAAATAAATAAGGCATTTTCTGCCTTCAGAAACCTCATCATCCTCTGTTGGGAAGGCAAGAGGTGGTCGATAATGCTCAGTGATGAGGAAGTCAGAGATAATAAGGACAGATAAAGGGCCTTCGGATTTTTCAATGAAGTGTACCTTTGACCTTCAAGAAGGCATTTTTCAATAGAGTCTTTGTAACTGAAATCAGATTGAATAGGGATCATTTGATGAGCAAATGGAGACAAGATCAAGAATTCCTGTATTACCAGAAACGTCTCTTCTGGTTTTCACTCTTGTGGCATTTAATAAGATTCTTTGCCATCTTCAGTTTCATTTGTGTTACAATAGTAAGGTGCTGGTATTTTAATCCAGATTTGAAATAGTATTAAAGCCACGTTAAAATTTAGTCATAGGCCACTTTGAAATGTCTCTAAAAATAGTAAGAGTATACGGTAACTAGATACTGTATTTTCTTGCCATTCAGATTCAAATGAGATAAGTGGATATGACCAAGACACTTTAAAAATGAAAAAAAAAAAAACTTTGCAAGAGCAAATAGAAGCTATTTAAGGATCAACACTGGGATAATCAAAAGAAGGAAAAATATAAAATACTACTATTTTAGGTGTTAGCAAGAATTCAAGCTTTACCATCTTTTGCCTAGGACAGTCTATGACAGTAGCTAGATATGGCACAGATATTTTTTTCTCCCTCCACCTCCTTGTCCTGTTCCTATGGAGAAGGAAAATAAAATGGGAGATAAATTGATTAGAAAAGTGTCCAGGCTATTATTAATCCCTGTTAACATAATTCCCTTAACAACGAACTCACTTTCTTTTGTTTTATTCAAAAAAGGGCAGTAAATATGGTTGTTTTGATTATCTCTGGTTAGCTTTGGTCCATGTAGTACACCTTTTAAAAAGTCCTCCTAATTACTTGATCTTCTCTATCGTCCAGTAATTTCCCACACATTTTGAAATAAGTGAACTGGATAGTATTAGTCTACAAGTGCTGTTGTGACAAATACACTCACCTAGCAGGCTAGGTATGAGACTAGAAAGTTAGACATCTGAGTCTTCCATGCTATTTGGAGCTGAGTAACCCTCCCACAGTTGTTTATATATACTAAGTATTACATATTCATTGACTTGAATAGATTTAACTTGACTGGATCAGTATGTTTGGGGATGATTCAGTTTCTCTCTGTATTTCTTCATCTGTGGGTTAGAAACCATTGCTGTCCCTTTATTATTTGCAATAATGATCTATTGCCCTTAAAGTCTTGCTAAGAAATATATACTCAGATATATGTTGAATGCACCATTCTCCAGCATCACCCAGACACACCTCTCCCCCTGATCCTGACGTAGTTGTCAAGTAGCCATTCTCTAACAACTGCAGTTGGTAGACGGGGTGCTTAAGAGTCTTGAAAACTAGAAATATTTAGTGAGAAGCCTATTAATTCTGTAAATATAAAGCCATTTGTCATGAATATAAACAACCAAGCATGTAGATCATCAGAAGTTCTGTTGTTCTAGCTTTAAGAAGTTGGCTATGTTGACAGAAAGATCCGGAAAAGATGACCAAATGTATTCCTTCTTGGTCAGTATTTTTAAATTGAATCCAAAAATTCTAAGGGTTTATCTTTCTAAATTTTCATGAAAGATAGATTAGGCATCTAAAAACATGTCAACCCTACAAATGAGCAGTCTGCTCATTTGGGCCATAAGCAGATGGTGCTTTAAAATGAAGATCTCCCAGGGCTTGAGTGGTTGGGCCACTCACCAGGGTCATAGAAGGGGGCAGGAAGGAATAGCAGATGTTGTATGAATATAATGACCCTTTTAAAAATGTTTTATGGGACTGAATAGTCACTGATAGAGCATTTGCCTGGTATGTGCAAGATCCTGTGTTCAATTCCCATCATCACCAAAAATATAAAAATGAATAATTTTTCTGCCAACTTTGTCCTCCTCCTCCATCCTATGAATTGGTGTATCCTACTCCACATTGCTTTTCTTCCTCTTCTTTTCTTTCCCTTAGCTCTCAAGACATTTGGAAGATAGTATGAGGCAAGGATTATGGTAAGGGTTGGTGGGGGAACATATTTCCTCTTCCTCCCAATTTTCACCTCAGTTGTTTCATATAAATTCTTATTTACCCCAGAAGGAAAACATTTCATGATAAAAGTCTTTGTACTTAAATATTTGTTCATGATCTCCTTTCTTATAGATATCTCTCAAGGAAAAGACCCAAAAATATTGAGACCCCCAAGACGACCCCGGAAACCCAAAACATTAAATAACCCCGAAGATTCCACATACTATTATCTACTACATGTAAGTGGCTCACTCTTACCCACGGGAGCCAGAGTATGTTCTGAAGGCCAGTGTGCTGCAGCAGGCACACTGTCACAGAGGAAGGCCTGGCAAAGCAGAGACACCTCTGGATTGCCTCTTCACTGACTTTCCCCCAGCTGAGTATCTGGGCACTTTCCTGTCCTCTCACCCCTCTTCCTCATGGTCCAGATCTCTCCTATGGTCCTGGACCCACTGTGTTCTGACAGCAACTTTCTTTGCTGGCCATTAATCTGAGCTTATATGCAAATATCAACCCAGAAAGGGAAAGCCATCATGACTGGAGCTGTCTACAGAGGGTGTGTATTAAGGAATGCAAATGGGTGGGTTATGGTGAAAGAGAAGGGCACATTCATTGAACACCTTAAATTGCAGGCTTAAAGATTTGCTTGTTCACAATCACTGTAATTTCTAATCCCAGAAGCAGCCTTTAATGTCATATCCGCATCTCGTGGTTCAGGATTCCAAGACACAGGTAAGCATGTGTGGGCCACCAATTTTACGAGGTCTTCTGACTCCACTCACAGTTTGCAGATGGGAACTCAATGACATCACTCCTGCTAGGTGTCCCTTGCTCTCATGTTCCTCCTCTCCATAAATCCCACTGTTGTCCACTTGGTTTTCTAAACCAAGAACCTGGAAGTCATCCTGAATCTTGCTTCACCCTTTCATACCTGATCCATTGCTCTAAACTGACGTCTATGGACAAAAGCTCACTGCAATTCATCTTCCTTCTGAAACCTCACAGCATCTACCCTGTTTCAGACCATCATCATTTCTCACCTGGAGTATTTCCAGCCCCACCTACCTGCTTCTAATCTCACCTCCGACTCCACCTCACACACAGGCTGCATCAGAAAATTTTTCTGAACCATAATTTTGATTTTGTTCCTCATTTGATAGGCCTTTTAATGGCTCAGCAGCTCCGTTAGTATACAGTTCAGATTCCTTCCAAGACCTTCTTGTTTTGAACCTGGGACTATTCTTCAGCTTCATATCCTGGTCCTTCCATGTCCACTGGTCGTATTTAACTACTTGAAACTCTGCCAGGGAGTGGCATCCTCTCACAGTCCCAGGTCCCTTTCCCTCCATAGGAACTCCATTTGCAATACTGATTCACTCACTCCTTTTTTTTTTAATTTTTTATTTTTTTATTGGTTGTTCACAACATTACAAAGCTCTTGACATATCATATTTCATACATTAGATTGAAGTGGGTTATGAACTCCCAATTTTACCCCAAATGCAGATTGCAGAATCACGTCGGTTACACATCCACAATTCCTGATTGCCACAGAGAGGAGCAACTCTTCTTCATGCCACAGAGAACTCAGAAAAATGTGCTAGAACCCAGAGAATTTGTTGAGATCAGATTTTCTACCTCTCAAGATACTATGAAGCTCACACTTGACTCCACCTTAGTTAGGGTTTTCTAGTCCTTCCCCTATACTCTGGTGATATCTCTTGAGTTTCTTCAAAAGGCTTGTCACCCTCTTGTTGTTGCCCAGAATTTGATCATGTGAGCTCTTCTCCTTTTATTTCCCTAGCTAAGAGGTCTCTCTCCTAAACTAGAGAGAGCTTAGGTCTCTCTCTAGCTCCAAAATTAATACCAATTGCCTAATTTTTTTTTTTTACATTTTCTGTATGAAGATGTACACAGACATGTCTATACACGAGTGTACACACTCACTCAGCTTTGTTGGGATGTAAGTTGCATGCCATATAAAACATACAAGTAAATGGCTTTTAGTACAACCATCATCACAACCAATTTTACCAGATTTTCACCACCCCTAAAAGGAACCCTACCCATTAGCAGTCACTCCCTACCCACAATCCCTAGGCTTTCAGAAATCCACTTTCTGCCTGTATAGATTTGCCTCTTCTGTACATTCCATACAATTAGAATCACATAGTACGTGGTCTTTTATGAGTGACCAAATAATTTTATAAATTTATAAATCTACTCACTGGGCTCTTCCCTCTTTCCTATCTTCCACTAATGCCATCATATTTCAGATTATGATGACACAGTGTTATATATTAGAACTTTTTAATTCTATTCCCTTTAGAAGTCAATCCAAGAAGAGAAACGAAGACCAAGGAAAGACAGGTAATGATTACTTCTAGATTTCAACAAGTCATCTTGTTCAAACAGAGATATAAATCCACTGTTCAAATTATGGTCAAAAATCCTGTGTATTATGTGGATACATTTAGTAGTGCTGTGCTCTCAACATATTTTAAAATGTGTTGTTTATGTGTAATTTACAAGATCTTTCCCACTGAAAATATATTGAGCCAGCACTGTAAGAAGCATTTTCTAAGGACTTGAACATGTTTTGAAAAAAAGGATACCATCCATCCCCAATATAGAATTTGCTTTTCTCAGTCCACTGAATAGTTTTAATTGGGCAATTTGAACATACTCATATTCGCAGAATTTCTTTCCCTAAATTCCTTTTGCTTTTTCTCCTTCAACACATGCTAAATCTCATGTTTTATTTTTATTTTCATGGGTTTGTTAGGATAGCAAGATTTGTGTAAGCTACAGATGTGGCACACTTAACTTCAGGGGATTTTCATTTTCCTACATTTCAGTCAACCAATACTCTATTATTTTAACATTATGCCACTGCTTTTTTAAAAATATATTCAGTTATGGATGGACACAATACTTTTATTTATTATTTATTTTTATGTGGTGCTGAGGATCGAACCCAGTGCAGCACATATGCTAGGCAAGCGCTCTACCACTGAGCTACAACCCTAGCTACAACCCTACCACTGTTTTAATCAATGCCAACCACTTTCTGAACAGTGCTAATAACAAAAGAGTGTTCTTCTTTTATGCGTGAATGAACAGAGTTTTCTATTTATGAATCGATGGCATCCTGAAAGTCCATTTATAAACTGGTATCTGTAACTTTAAAAACATCTACCCAGGAGCCCTGTGAGACCTGGTGGATTTCCATACCTACTGGTTTACATCCTGTGATGTCCATCAGACCACAGGTGCTGAGCACCACAGGAGCAAGACTCTGGCCCGAGTAGATCCAAGAATTAAAATGGTTGAGACACACCCCTGTGTGTATAATGTGTTCAGGAATTAGAATCTGACACAGAAATAAATTCCCTAAAGACAAACAGGTAGAAGGAGGCCAGAGGGTTCCCTGTGAAGGAGGGAAATTAAGATCATAAAACCTTGTGTGTATCAGTGTACTGATGGCTGATATATTTTTAAAATGCTTTGTGCTTGTGCATAAAGACCAGCTTTCCTGATAGCAGCCCTGGGGTCAGTTGTGAACACAGATGTACAAGAGCAGCGTTATCACTGGCTGTTTTAGTAACTACTAGTTTTATGCCAGGTTAAAACTAAGAGATCCAGGAAAAGCTGCTCCAGCAGCTAATGCTTTATTCCAAGTAAGAGATGACAAGTCGGTTTTTCTTTTTAATTTATGATTTATATGGTTTTTGCACATTTCAAGACTCATTTATATTGACCTGTATGTGTTACTCTTAAATTACAATAACTATTTTTTTTTTTAAAAAAGGAAAACAAATATTCTGTAGGTTTAAGTAAATAGAGAATTACACTGATGTCATGATATGTTATGTGTTCATTTACAGTCAGGGAAAATTATTAGATTTGGAAGATTTCTATTATAAGGAATTTTTGCCCAGTCATTCTGGACCAAAGTACCATGACCCTAACTTAAGAGAATCAAGACAACAGCAGGAACTCCAGAGTCAATGCTTTATGGCTAATGAAAGGTAATAAACTACATTTTAAAATATAGCATGTTCAACTTTATGCTCACAATACTGTTTTTTTAGCAACTTCACTTTACTTATGGGCTAATGACAAAGTGGTTTTACTGAATATTGCTTCTCACAAGGGATACAATGTTTAAAGATAAAAATGTTGCAGTAGCATAATCAAACGATCTTCATTTTCTTAGCAAAATCCCAGTTTATTCCTGTTTGTATACCTGTTTTCTTGGTCTAATTATTAATAGCATCTCTTTTTAAAAGTTTGTCAGTTTGGATGATAAACTGCCACATACCATATCTAAAATCTATGTTAAACTCTAAATGGTAATTTTATTCCTTATTGGTTTCTTAATTGTGGTTTATAATTTCTCAGAATCAGAATATCAAATCAGAAATATTTTGGAGTAAGACTCATAGAAAAGTATGTATTTGGGACTGGAGTTTTTCTCCTACCAACAACTTCGTAATCTTAAGCAACTTCTTTTGCAGCTTATTTGCAACTTTAGGGATTTTTTTCCCCTGTCTCCACAAATTCTTTTTTAAGTTTTAAGATTGAGGATAATAAGAAAAACATTATATATGAGAAATCGGAACAATGACAAGCTATGAGAAGCTGTTTATCCAAAAGTCCTGAGCCAGCAACCTATCAGCCTAGAACATTTAGAACCCCTCACTCGTCTCATTACAGTGTGACATGATGGGTAAGAGCAGAGGTTTTAGAGTTAGAATGTCTTAGATTTGGATCCTGATAAGGCTATTTGGTGATTGAGTGATCTTGCTCACGTTACCCACCTCTTTAAGCCTCAGTGTCACATCTGCAAAAGGATTTGCTAATAACTGCCTTACTACATTGTTGCAGAGATTAAATGAAATGATGAATCTCTTAACACAATATGCAGCATAGGAAAGGTGTTCCATTCATGGTGGCTATTATTTATTTGCTTTTCCAGAATCTACCTGAACTATCATTTTTACTCCTTATCTCCAAAAAGATTTTATTCTTCCCATTTTGAAATCAAGAACTATAACATGTTGGAGCTTATAGATGTGCTAGTCTAACCTCAGAATTCAAGTGCCAAAAAGATTAAATGACTCATTCCAGGTCGCATATATAGTGAGTGAAATAAAGTTCAAGGTTTTTACACTGTGCTCCAATGTTTTTCACTGACTACCTTCTTCACATTTTAACAGCCAACTCTTCCCTCTCTCCAGAATATTTTTCCTCTTCCCCCAATGACAGAAACACATCTGCTATAAAAGTATTATGTCCCTGAAATGTTGCCTGTTATCAAATTATGTTTATGGATGTGTATTTAGTAATCACTACAATAACAATGCCAGCAGCTAGCATTGGTTGAATGCTTAATTTGTTCTAGCTCTATGCTGTTATCTCATTTAATCCTCACAGCAAGATAGGGAAACAGTAAGTATTATTGCCCCATTTTATAGATAAAGAGGCTAAATCTGCAAACTTAGAGACTGCAAATAGTCACCTATATAGTAAGTGATGGAGCCTGAAATTTTGAATGCAGGACTCTCCAGTTTTAGATTCAATGACTTTAACTGCTATTCAGTATTGCTACTTTATGCAAAGCACTGTGTTGGGCATTTAGGAAGAGGTGAATACAAGGATGCATAAGGAATGGTCCTTACATCCAAGGCACTTGGTGGTTGAGGGGAAGTATACTGATATCACAGAGTGGGAGGTAGGGATATGACACATTCATAGAGCAATTACCTAGCATATGTAAGGCCCTGATTTCAATCCCAGCACTACAAAAAAATAAAAATAAAAATAAGCAAAGCTGACCAAGAAGGGAATTCCAAGAAAGGAATTTTTGAAACTAAAGATTATAGACACAACACAGCCAAATGCAGTGAGTAAACCTTGATAAGATTCTAGTTTTAAAATAGGGGGAAAAAAAACATTTTTTAAAGTGGCTCTAAAAGACATTTGGGGGCAACTGGACTTGAGACTAAACTATATGTTGGATGATGTTATTGCAAAAAGAATGTCTTGGTGTGTGTGAATACAGCCACACACACCAAGTTCTGACATCACTCAGGAAGATGTGAGTAAGCCCAGGAATATGGTGTCCATTGCAATGATAAATTGGATGTCTCATTTTTTAAACTTTTTTATTTATTTATTTATTTATTTTTATATATAACCGTGGAATGCATTATAATTCTTATTACACATGTAGAGCACAATTTTTCATATCTCTGGTTGTATACATAGTATATTCACACCAATTCATGTCTTCATACATGTACTTTGGACAATAATGATCATCACATTCAACTGTTATTAATTACCCCATGCCCCCTTGCCACTCATACATTGCTGGTGGGACTGCAAATTGGTGTAGCCAATATGGAAAGCAGTATGGAGGTTTCTTGGAAAATCGGGAATGGAATCACCATTTGACCCAGCTATCCCTCTCCTCGGTCTGTACCCAAATGACTTAAAAACAGCATATTACAGGGACACAGCCACATCCATGTTTATAGCAGCACAATTCACAATAGCTAAATTGTGGAACCAACCTAGATGCCCTTCAGTAGATGAATGGATAAAAAAATGTGGCATAGATACATAATGGGATATTACTCATCGATAAAAGAGAATAAAATCATGGTATTTGTGGGTAAATGGAGTTAGAGAAAATAATGGAGTTAGAGAAAATAATGCTAAGTGAAGTTAGCCAATACCAAAAAAAACCAAATGCTGAATGTTTTCTTTGATATAAGGAGGTTGATTCATAGTAGAGTAGGGAGAGGGAGCATGGGAGGAATAGACAAACTTATGGGTTTTTTAATTGATGAATAAAAATTATATACATTTGTGGTATAGAACATGATGTATAAAAATGTATATATATACTTTATAGGTGGCTAAATGAAGCTAATTAACATACACACCATCTCTTTTGTGATGAGAACACTTAAAATTTACTTTTTTGGCAGTTTTCAAATATACCATATATTGTTATTAACTATAGTCACCATGTTGTAAAATAGATCTACTAAACTTACTCATGCTAAGATTTTGCATCCTGTGATCAGCATGTCCCCAGTCCTCTCCCCTGCCCCTGCCCTAGAAACCACCATTCTATTCTCTGATTCTGTAAGCTTGATTGTTTTAGATTTCACATACAAGCAAGATCACATGTTACTTATCTTTCCGGTCTTGGCTTATTTGACTTAGCATAATGTCCTCCAAATTTATCTACATTGTCACAAATAACAGAATTTCCTTCTTTTATGACTGAGTAGTATTCCATTGAGTATAGAAAATACATTTTTTTTAATCATTCGTCCTCTGGTAACACTTAGATAGATTCAGTATCTCGGTTATTGTGAATAGTGCTTCCCTGAGCATGGAAATGCAGATCTGCCTTCAAGGTACTTCCCTCATTTCTTTTGCATATATACCTAATAGGGGAGTTTGGGGATAATTTGTTAGGTACCTTTTTTTTTTATTTTTTGACGACCCTCCAGACTACTTTTCATAAAGGTGTACTAATTGACATTCTCACCAACAGTGTGCTGGAGTTTCCTTTTTTCTATGTCTTCACCAACAATTGCTATCATTTTTTTTTCTTTTTTGATACAGGGTCTCATTAAGTTGCTCAGGCTGGTCTTGCACATGCAGTCCCCCTGCCTCAGTTTCCCAAGCTTCTGGGATTATAGGCATGTGTCATAACACCCAGCTTAACACTTTGTATCTTTTGACTTTTTGAAAACAGCCATCTTTACAAGTGTGAGGGCATATCTCATTGAAGTTTGATGATTAATGATGTTGTGTTTCTTCTCTTTTTTTTTTCACATACCTATTGACCATTTGTATGTCTTCTTTTGAGAAATGTCTACTGAAGCCCTTTACCCATTTTTTAATGGGGTTATTTATTTCCTTGCTGTGGAGTTGTTTGAGTTCCACATATATTTTGAATGTTAACCCCTTGTTTTATGTATGGTTCACAAATATTAACTCCCATTTCACCGGTTATACCTTCACTATTTTAGTTGTTTCCTTTGCTCCACAGAAATTTTTAAATTAGATATGATCCCATTTGTCTAGTTTTGCTCCTGTGGCCTGTGCTCTGGGTGTCAGATCCAAAGTATCATTGCCCAGACCACATCATGGAGCTTTCCCTCTATGTTTTCTTCTAGTAGATTTACAGTTTCAGGTCTTAATGTTTAAATTTTTAATTCAATTTTCTATATGGCATGAGATAATAGTTTAGTATCATTCTTGTGCCTGTGAATATACAGTTTTCCCAATACTGCTTATTGAAGAAACTCCTTTACTTAATGTTTTCTCGGCATCTTTTTTCAAAAATCAAACTACTATAAAGGTATGGGTTTATTTCTGAGCCCTCTATTCTGTTACATTGTTCTGTGTGTCTTTTTTCATTGGTTTGTATTGCTATAGCTTTGGAGTAGGTCTTGAAATTTGGTGGTATGATGCCTCCAGCTTTGTTCTTATTGATCATGATTGTTTTGACTGTACAGGATCTTTTGTGGCTCCATGCAAATCATTTGGAATTGTTTTTCCTATTCTATTAAAAAAAAGTTGGAATTTAGATTAGGGATTGCTTTGATTTGTAGCTCATGGAGTGTTATAGACATTTTCAACATTATTAATCCTTGTAATCCATGAAAATGGGATATATATTCTCATTTATTTGCACCTTCTTCAATTTCCTTCATGTCTTATACTTTTCAGTGCACAAATATTTTGCCTCCTTGGTTAAATTCAAGAGTTTTATTTTTTGCAGCTATTATAATTGAAATTGTTTTCTTGATTTCTCTTTCAATAAATTTTCATGAATTCTAAATAAAAGTTGATGGCAGGTAATTAGTGGTGACCATTTCTTATGTCCTCCCAAAATGGAATCCAGTGGGGTTTCTGTTGAGCAGCATTGAAAGGATGTGGCTTATTAAGGATATATGCAGATTTTAATTATGAAAAAGAGATATGGAGAAAATGGAAGAACTTAAAAGTAAGATGGAACAAGAGTATATCAGTTGAGGGTAAGAGAATTATGAAAGGAATATGGCCAGAAAAGAGGTCAAGGGATACAGTGTAAGAAGCATATTTGGGCCCTATAAATCTAGGCTGGATCCTCATTCAAAACTCCTTACTAGTTCTGTCATCTAGAATCTGTTTTCTCATCAGCAGATTGAGGATAGGAAGGATCTAAGACCTTGCATTTCCATTCTTAGAATTTGAGATAATGTGTGTAATGTATCTGGCAAATGGTTACTACTCATTTTTTGAATACTGGTATAGGAGAATTCAAGTCAGTAACTCAAAGGAGAATGCTCCATGACACCTATTATAAAACTATGATACCCATTATAAGACAAAAGACCTCTCCTGTCAAGTATCCACTGAGCTCAAAATGCCCTGAAAGATCTTGCCAAAAGTTTGTTCTTCTTATGATTCCTTATTCAGAAAATACATGACATGTTCCACGAGCAGGCAATGTTCTAGCCCTCTTCTTTTATCATTCTTTTCAACTATTTGTATGTACCTTCAGTGACCCTCCCTCATTCTACCTCAATTATATTCAGCTGGAAAACCCTATTGGCAGGTTCATGCTGGGTAAACTCACTTTCTGCCAATCTGTACCTGCATCCATATGTAGCTTAACATGGTTAGAGATAAGCTAAATCTATTCTCACTTAAAATGTATGGCCTCAGTCCATTATTCCCCCTCCCCAGTCCACTTGATAAGATTTGCTTCTCTTTCCTCTGTCCTCATAATTTTCCACTCGCAGCTGACAAACTTCTTTCCTTTTTTTATCTAGAAAGCAGTAGCAGAGGGATAACTGGGTCAAATGGTGGTTCCATTCCCAATTTTCCAAGAAATCTCCATACTGCTTTCCATATTGGCTGCACCAATTTGCAGTCCCACCAGCAATGTATGAATGTACCTTTCCCCCCACATCCTTGTCAACACTTATTATTGTTTCCCTTCATAATAACTGCCATTCTGACTGGAGTGAGATGAAATCTTAGAGTGGTTTTGATTTGCATTTCTTTAATTGCTAGCCGTGATGAACATTTTTTCATATATTTGCTGATTGATTATATATCATCTTCTGAGAAGTATCTGTTCAGGTGCTTGGCCCATTTATTGATTGGGTTATTTTTTTTATATTTAATTTTTTGAGTTCTGTATAAACCCTAGAGATTAGTGCTCTATCTAATGTGTGAGGGTTAAAGATTTGCTCCCAAGGTGTAGGCTGTCTATTCACCTCACATATTTTTTCTTTTGCTGAGAAGAAACTTTTTAGTTTGAGTCCATCCCATTTATTGATTCTTGATTTCAATTCTTGCACCACAGGAGTCTTATTAAGGAAGTTGGGACCTTATCCAACATGATAGAGATTAGGGCCTATTTTTTCTTCTATTAGATGCAGGGTCTCTGGTTTTAGTCCTAGGTCCTTGATCCATTTTGAGTTGAGTTTTGTAGTTGGTGAGAGATAGGGTTTTAATTTCATTATGTTGCATATGGATTTCCAGTTTTCCCAGCACCATTTGTTGAAGAGGCTATCTTTTCTCCAATGCATATTTTTGGCAACTTTGTCTAATATAAGATAATTGTAATTTTGTGGACTTAAAAATAGCATACTACAGGGACACAGCCACATCAATGTTTATAGCAGCACAATTCACAATAGCTAAACTGTGGAACCAACCTAGATGTTCTTCATTATAGATGAATGGATTAAAAAATGTGGCATTTATACACAATGGAATATTACTAATAAAAGAGAATAAAATCATGCCTTTTGCAGGTAAATGGATGGAGTTAGAGAAGATAATGCCAAGTGAAGTTAGCCGATCCCCAAAAAACAAATATCAAATGTTTTTTCTGATATAAGGAGGTTGATTCATAATGGGATAGGGAGAGGGGTATAGGAGGAATAGATAACTCTAGATAGGGCAGAGGGGTTGGAGGGGAAGGGAGGGAGCATGGGGTTATAAATGTTGGTGGAGTGTGATGGTCATTATTATCCAAAGTACACGTATAAAGACATGAATTAGAGTGAATATACTTTATATACAACCAGAGATATGAAAAAGTGTGCTCTATATGTGTAATGAGAATTATAATGCATTCCACTGTCATAAATAAAAAAATAATTTTAAAAAAAGAAAGAAAGCAGTAGCAGAGTATAGGCACAAGCTTCCACCACCAATCTACTAGCCTTCTTGCCACTTAAGCATGTACTTCCCTCAGCTAAAGCCACACCTTACCATTGTGCACTCCATCCAAGTCCTTCCACCCACTCAAGAATATTGTATGGCAGTTGTTTCCCTCTCTGCTGCATCTTGGTTGTGGGTTCTTTTGATAAAATCATTTCTGGCCATTTATGAGCATGATGCAATCAGAACCCCCCCCCAAAAAAACACCCTTAATGTTCCTTTAAGACTACCTATTTTTCTGCTCTTTATTATAGTAAAAGAGTAATATGCAAAAGATATTGCCTCCTCCATATCTTTCCTTTCCATTTTCTCTTGAGCCTCTAACTCAGGTTTCTACTGAAACTGCTCCTGCCAAAGTCACCAATGACCTCCATTTTGCCATAAACCGTGATCTATTCCCAATCCTTATCCCTCCCCCATAGCATTGTTTAACACTGTGATTTCTCAGTTTGTCTTTAAACATTTTCTTCATTGACCTCCAAGACAATACTTCCTTTGGTTTGTCTCTTGCCTCACTTTCTGCTTGTCTTTATTCTCTTTTGCTGACCAGTCCTCAACTTGAAATAGTGAAATGTTCCAGATAATGTATGTGTATGTGTGTGCATGTGTGTGTATGTGAAAGTGAGTGTGTGTGTATCAACACACCCTCTCATGATGTAAATATCATCTATATACTTGAAATTCCTGAACGGGAGTCTCTGGCCTACACCAGGATTCATACATCCAATTGCCTACTCAGTCTCTCCTCTTGAATGTCTAATAAATATCTCAAACTTAGAATAACCAAAACTAAAATCCTTATCCCCACCCCAAAATGCTCTCTGCAGTCTTCCCCATCTTACTAAATAACTCCATCCTCCCATTGTTAAAGCCAGAAGTCTTGGGGACATTTGTGATTTCTATCTTTCATATCCCAGACCATCAGCAAACTCTCGGTTCTACCTTGCAAGTATGACAGAATCTAGCCCATTCTCACCTCTTCCTCTATAAGTCTAGTCCAAACCATTGTCAGTTTTACTTGAACTGCTGCAGAGTCTTTTAACATGCCTACCTACTTCCATTCTGGCAGCCAGATTCTTCTTAAGTCATTCCTCTACTCTGAACCTCTTAATATTTCTTTTCACTCTTAAGTTAAATCCAAGTCCTTGTTATGGTCTTGAAGCCCTAAGTTATCTGCCATATTTTATCCTCATTCCTTTACTCATCTCTTTCTATTCTTCCCTTTGTTTATTCCATTCAAGCCACAGTGACCTCCTTACTGTTCCTTGAACACAATATGTACACTGAAGTCCTGGGACTTTTCCATTGGTTGCTCTATCCTCCCAGAATAACTGCCCTTCTGCAAGACATCTGCAAGACTTGGTCACTCTTTTAACTGCAGGCCTCTCTTCAAATGTCATCTTAATAGAGACCCTCATCTATGACATAAATGATATTATAGCATAACCCTCACACTCCCCTTTACCCTGCTTTGTTTTTCTATATAGCACCTCTATCACCTGATATTTTTAAATTTTCCATGCTCCTCTACCACCTTAGATTTAAAACTCCATGAAAATGGGGACTTTTGTTCACCCATCACCTACAGCAGTTGCCCAGCACTTGGTAGGTGCTGAATGAATGAATCTGTGTAGTAGCATCTTTGAGAGCACCCCACTTCCCCAGGCAAACTGCAGAATCTAAAGAAAAACATTGGCAGTTTCCCAGCAGTGATCCAGGAAAGCTGGCTAGACAGCCCCACTGAAAATATTAAAACTGAAAGACTAACAGGGCAGAGAGATCCTGTGTAACTAACAGAATGGTCAGATTTAGAGGAGTATTTTGAAAAATATTAAGGCAGTTTTACAACTCAAAATGTGAGTACCTGATTAGGCATCCTGAGGTTTCCCGTTTGACCAAAGTGTATTAAAAATCAAAGTCCTGGGGGCTAGGGTAATGGCTCAGCGGTAGAACACTGGCCTAACACTTGTGAGGCCCTGGGTTGGATCCTAAGCACCATGTAAAAATAAATAAAATAAAGATGTTGTGTCCAACTACGACTAAAAAATCAAAGTACTAAAATAAATATGTGGCTTATTGGTTGTGAATTATTTTTATCCCCAAAGAAATTTGTCTTTTTGATCATGCCTTCTGATGCTTTGTGTAGCTCTCATCCAAACATAAAGTCACTGGATTCCATTTTGAAAACCTGCTGAGAGAATTATGATAGATACATTTACCATTAGCCAGAAATTTATATATATATATATATATTTTTTTAGTTGTAGTTGGACAGAATACTTTTATTTTATTTTATATTATTTAGTTATTTGGAAGGAACCCAGGGCCTCACACGTGCTGGGCAAGCACTCTACCGCTGAGCCACAACCCCAGCTCCTAGCCAGACATTCAGATGGTGTCTTTCTTAAAGGCACGGGGTTGGTGGGAAGTGCCAGGAAGAGGAACTGCCTAATTAGGGATTGGTCGGGAGGCACTGCGCTGGATGGCGCCGCTGACACTCCTGGATCTCGCTCGCAGATGCTGGCCAGCGGAGAGTGCGGAGAGTTCGGAGAGTTCGGAGAGTTCGGAGGAGGAGCTGGAAGAAGAGCCGGAGGAGACCGGGCTAGCAGCCAGCCCCTATGACTACCGGAGGCTCCTGCGCAAAACCTCCCAGCGCCGGCGCCTGGTAGAGCAGTTGTAGCGCAGCTATTGAGAGGCCACCGCGGCCAGAAAGTGCTCAAGCCTGAGGGACCACAGGGACCAAAGCGGGAAAATCTGGGGCGCTGGCACCTCCAGGCAATGAAGCCCAGTGCTTGACCTTGGTAGGGGCTTCCCGCTGTGCGTGCTCCTCAAATGCTGGGGCCAGCCTTGCGTGCCCAGAAGGAGGAGCCCTCGGGAAGCCCCAGGCTCTGCACCCTAAAGACCCTCCCGGGACCCCGCACTCCCCTCTCCAGAGCCCTTGAGTTGGAGCAGCCCTGTCCCTATCTCCCTAATGTATCTGTTCATTTGTTTGAGACTCTTTCTGTGAATCCAGCTGCATCTGAGCTGACATGAGCCCCTCTCTCATTTTGGGTGACATCAAAGTTTTTTTGTTTTTTGTTTTTTTTTTTTTTTCCTTTATTGCAAACAACCGTCTCAGGCCTACTGGACAGTTTCAGGTGGGATGAGTCTTCCAGAACAAAGCCCGGGTGGGAGCAAGGAAGGTGAATTTCATCTCAAACTGAGCTTTCCTTTCTCGTGGTCACTAAGATTGCTGAATAAAGGAAGCGCCTTGAAAAATCCGTGGTTTGCAGAGCAGGCTCATCAAGTTCACTTTGGGGTCCCCGCTTCTGCTGTACAGATTTGCTGGTGGCAGCTCCCAGAGACAAGAGCTGAGGTGCCCCCAGTCGCCATTAGCAAACGCCCTCCCCAACCACCTCAAACCCACACAATCTAAATTAATGCCCCCGAATTTGTCATGAAAACACGGCCTCCAAACAAAACTCCAGACCCCCAACACACCACACACAAACGTGCTGCTTTCCTAATCAGTGTGGCTTCCTTTGGTCTTGCCTAGAACAATTCCAGCCCTACCAGTGAAGGGAACTGTCAGGCTTTAAGTTCACCTACTCTGAGATTTGGGGCAATCTCCACCGCTCCGAATTTGAGTGTACTTAACATGAGGGGGGAAAGTAGTGAATGGGCAGAGGTCTGCATTCAGCAGTTGACTGCAAGTTAATTCAAAAACAGGGTTAAGACTTTCTAGAAAAGACATGCTTCAGGTCTCCACCGGAAAAAGGGAGAGGTGGGATGGCGAAGTGATTCCTTGAACCACTGAATCAGAAGAAGTGTTCTGGCTGTGACTCGTCCTTTCCAGGAGTATCCTCAGCTCCTGTACCCTGGGGCCCCAGCCAGAAGACTGGGAAAATACTGGGAGTTGGCAAGTGACAGGGCGTCGGTGGGGTGTGATAATATTTGTAGCGCCACTTCTCCACGGGTTGTAATAGTCTCACCAGAGAGTTAGCTCCGAAAGCTCCCCCAGAGATTGGACTTGTGCACCCTCTCCATTTTATGGAAGTCCAGCCCCAGGGAAATCTCCAGCTGGAACTGGAACAAACCTCCAGTTGAAATGCTCTGTAGGCCCTGCTTCTTTCCTGGGTTAGCGCTGTGACCACACTAGGGCTTGGGACCCAAGAGTCACCCCTGGTTGTGTGGACCCACGAAGCTATGGGACCTGGTCCTAGCACCAACAAAACCAGCGCAGCAGGGCATGTAGCTGGTTATAGGGGTAGGCTCAAGGGTCTACCTTGAGGTGGCCCGGCCCCATCTACTCCGGCCTTCATCCACCACCAGGAGACCCTCTGCAGGTACGTGCGTTCGAGAGGACTGAGCTCTTCGCTAGGCCCATTCTTCAATCCAAGCTTCCCAGGTGTCCCCTGCAGATCAGAGAGCCCTGGAATCAGCTCTTCGTTTGCTGGATAGGGAGGCATCAGCTATTATCCCTAAATTCCCTACTTCTCCCCTCGCCCTTCCCCACAGGGTTTTTTGTTTTGTTTTGTTTTGTTTTTGTTTTTTAAGTGAGACTGGAAAGGAGAATGGCCAATGCTTTGGTGAAATGTTGCAATGTATTTGTTTCCTTTTTCTTTCTCCCTTTTTTTTTTTTTTAAAGCATCCCTCCTCCTTCCTCTGTCCCTCCACATTTAAGCACTGAAAAAAGGACACAAGGGAAAACTTGTACCAGATAGTTTTTCTTTGGCCCGGGCTACGACGCGACCTCTGGGTAAACTACGGACAAGAAATAGGTCACAGCAAGTAAACCGTGCCCGGCGGACTTCCCTCGGAGCTTTGGGTCTGTCCCCCTATTCGGAAAGGCCTTCCTTTCCAAAGCTTTTCCCCAGCGCTGGCCCGCCTTCTCTAACCAGTCGGTGGCTGCCTCCTTTGTGAACTAATGACTGTAATTATTACCTCCCTTCACTCTTTTGTTATCGCCAACCCGGAGCCGAAGAGAGGGAGCAATGGGCTTTTCTGCGAAATGAAATTCTTTACAAAGCAAATTGCTGTCTAAGGAGAGATGGCGTTAAGGAAGGACGAACCAGATTCCTGTCTGCATCTGAAGTAGGGGATTTAAGTAAAATTTTAAAAATGTTAAATACCACCAGCAGATGCAGAGTACTTGGGGGCTGGATTTGATGGCGCTTAAACAGTAGCAATTTTAAGTCATTGTTTAGAAAAAAAATCAGTTAAATTCGGATGTTGAGATTTCTGCCTTCATCTTTTAAAATATCCGTTTCTTTCCTGGGGGTTTTTTTGTGTGCACGCGCGCGCATTAAACGCTTGTTTTCTTAAGAACCTTTTTTAAAATTTCCAACCACTCATCCATAGTAGAAAAGTTCTGCAACCCAATCCTGCTGGCTTGGAGAGAACTATGTGCAGGACTTAGTGTGGATTTAAACAAAGAACTAGGTTCGTCGATTCGTATTTGAGAGGCGCGAGAGAGAACTGCGGAGCAGACCTTCCTGCAGCCCAGACGACCGGACCAAGAAGTCTCTGCTTCCTGGTCCTTGTAACCTTTGATAAGCGGAGCTTCGGAAACCGGAGCTCCTGAAATGGGCGGAGCTGAGATCTAGGTTCAAGGTTGCTGCACTCTGGCAGCCGCCTACTCCTGGCTTCTTAATACAGCCAGCTCAGCTCCACCCCTTGGTCAGGACCCAGAGAGTGACCGCCCTTACTCCCATCCCTGGGTCCCACAGCCACAGTGTGGATCCTATGTTTCCTCCAGGATCAGCTGGATTAGACACGTGGAAAGAACACAAAGCTTAGTGAAAAGAATTGACCAGAGTGTAGCATACCCAGGGAAACAAAATTTGGGCCTGTATGTGGCCATCGCGAGCCCCAAGACGCCTCTCCTAAAGGAGGATCCAGGGATGGTAGCAAAGACTGAGGATCCAAGGGTCTCTGCTTTTGGCAACAGCTTTGGTGACTGGTTCTAAAGACAGAGAAAAAATGCTTGTGAACACAATGGAAATGACCTGAGATCCAAGAGGACTCAGGGAACGCAGACACCAGGAGAGGCTGAACACATCTCCTTCCCGCCAGAGCCATATATTCATATTTCTCCCTCTCCCTCTCCCTCTCCCTCTTCCTCTCTCTCTCTCTCTCTCTCTCTCTCTCTCTCTCTCTCTCTCTCTCTCTCTCTCTCTCTCTCTCTCTCTCTCCTCTCCCTCTCCCTCTTCCTCTTTCTCCCCCCCCATCCCCTCGGAGCTGCCAGTTGTAAAAGTTGATATCCACTTTCCATTGCCAAAAGAAGGCAAGGGGAAGTCTGCTGGAATCAAATCTTTGGAGCACCTACCCTGTTTAACCATTTTTAGATAAAGAAAATCATCAGACAAGAAAAGACTCTTACATTTATTAGAAAAGGATTCTTTCCCCCCAAGCCTCAGAGGCAGCCAATCTTGTTCTCCCTGGTATCCCCCTAACTTGAAGATTGGGGCAGGGGGAGGGGGTCATTGTTTTGAGGCCCCCTAAAACGAAGGGCCAAGCAGGTAATACCTTCTTTTCCTCTTGGATTTCGAAAGCCCAAATTGCTTAGTTGGAAACTAAGCAATGTGCACCCTTCCCACGCACATACAAATTCCAGTCACAGGTAAGCAGCTGGCCCTTTTAAACCTTGTAGACCAAGGTCATCAAACGACTGGATCCCATCCCCCATCAACCTTCAATCCAGCAGGCTCTGGTTGCTCTCCCCACACCCTTCCAAGAGGTTTCCGTTCGTTTTATTTATTTTTTTCCCCAGCCCGAGGTCCTCAGTGATAGACTCCAGCGTGGATTTTAATTGCCTCAATCAGCAGTCTTTCTCCCCAGCCGTCACTCAAAACCTGGACGGTGGGTCCAGCGCTTGGCTGCGCAGGAATGGCATGCTCCAGGGCCAGCACGGCTCAGTAGGCACGCATTAGGTTCTACTTAGGAGCTGAAATGAGCCCTTCTGCGCTTAGACGCCCTTCCCTCATTATACCCTTCCCAGCTTCTGAATTGCGCCTGATTATGGCCTGACGGCTAGAGCTCTTGAGGTCGCAGCGACCTCCTCACCCGCTTGGAGGGAGAGGGCCAGGGAACCAGGTTTCCTTCCCAGAAGCCAGAGCCAGACCTCAAACAATACATTCTCCCAGGTCCGCCCCGCTCTAAGGCTAGCGCACGGTCGATCGCAGTAGGACCCTGGACAGCGCGCCTGGGCAGCAGTGGGCAGCTATCATCACAAGACGCTGGCTCTTCTGGGGCGCGCGTGCACGCCCCATTCTGTCTCCAGCTTAAGTGTACTGTCTGCCTCACACCGTAAGGATTCAGCTCCCTATCTCTCTCCCATTTTTCCCTCCTTCGCCTCCTCATCCATCCCCTCTAGGCTCCCTGTCCTTGAAAATCTCTCTGGCGCTTTGCGCTTTTTAATACCCAGTATGTGAGGAGCCTTCGGACCCCTTCCCCATTTAACCTCTGCGGCTTCCACGGCGTTACCACATCCCTAAGTCCCAACTCTAACACACGCGCCCACACGCAGACACGCACGTTTCCTGTCCCTGTGTGACACCCACCCTCGTCGCGCGTCCGCACCAGTCCCCGCGCAGTGCCCTCCTCCCGCCACACACTCGCAAGCACGCGCGCGCAGGACCGAGCCTAAGGCTGCTCGCCCCGCAGCCTGCACTCAAGACCTGCTCCAGTCTCGCAGCGCGGATGGCATCTCCGGGCTCCAGCTTTTGGTCCTTCGGGTCTGAAGATGGCTCCGGGGATCCTGAGAACCCCGGTACAGGTAGGAGAGTGGGGATCTGCAGCTGGCAAGCTTTGTAGGTGGCCCGGCGTTTTGCAGGGCTCCTGAGAAGACGAAGGAGGTTTTACCACCTGCAACAGGAAACTTCTTAGAATGCTCTCTGTAAAGTCCTGGTCCGCCCGAGAACCCAAGACCCTCACAGCCCTTTTCTCCCTTGGAAGATGACCAAAGAATCCCAGATCCTTTCCTCCTGAGGTTAGGAGAGCTCCTCAAACGCGGGGACATCTCCAGAACAACAAATTCGTGGACCTAGGTGTCTAGATTCTGGTCTGGGACGGAATGGCGGTGGGGAAGGGGAAAATGAGAAGGGGAGAGAATTGTTGGTCTGGAAAGAGAGCTTGCAAGGAAATGGACAGTTCATTGACTAGAAAAACAAGCTCAAGCGAGGCACGTAGGAGAGTTTTTCAGAACCCATCCGCACCTGGAAGGCAAGTACAAAGGGCCGCAGTGTGGGTTTCTCCTTTGAAAACAAATCAGAGTCCTGAGGGCTGGTCCGGGTTGTCAGGACCGCTCTCGCTCCCCGCACCTGTCTGCGCACTGTCCCAGGCGTCCCTTTCCCACATCCCTAGCTTACTAAGGTTGTTCACTTAGAACAAAATTTCACACGTCCATCAGCTGATCTCTTTATGGTTCTCTGTCCTCCTGCTTGTCTTTCTTTGCAGCGAGAGCCTGGTGCCAGGTGGCCCAAAAGTTCACAGGCGGCATTGGAAACAAGCTGTGCGGTAAGTGCTGGAGCCCAGGGAAGGGGAGCTGGCAAAGTCTGGTGCTCGCGGCCTGCGGAAGCAAAAACGTCTTTTCACCTCTACCCGAGTAGGGGTGTATTGGCCGCGATGGGCGAGGGTGAGAGAGCTGGGCCTGTCAGGCCGTTGACCTAGGCCCGCGATCTGTGTTCTTATCCAGCTTTGCTCTACGGAGATGCTGAGAAGCCAGCGGAGAGCACCGGGAACGTGCCCTCGCGGGCCGCCTCCCGGAAGGTCGCCTGCACCTGTGACCAGAAACCTTGCAACTGCCCCAAAGCGGATGTCAACTATGCTTTTCTACACTCAACAGGTAAAGGAGTCTCACTGGACCCCAGGGCCCCCCTGCCACTTGCTCTACCCCGCCCAACTCGGCCTGGGCGACACCCATTGCGCTGGGAGTTTTGGGGAGTAGAGTGGGGATTCCCAGAGGCTGGCCCTATAAGAATCTTCAACTGTACGCGAGAAAAGCTTGATGGAGTCCCAGTCTCTTGCGCTGCAGCGCCCTTGCCCCAGCACGGGCTGGAGCTGCGGGTGGCCAAGGAGCCTGGCGCTCTGTGCATCATTGTGGTCTTCGCTAGGTTGCTGGGGACCTCGGGTGGGATTCAATTTCTAGATGTCCTGCGGGAGAATTCAAAATTGCTGAGATATTTTAGATCTTTAGATTAGATCGAAGGAGTAACGTGTAGCTGTGATTTCACAGGGGAAAGATTTTGTACGAGTGAGACCTACCCGCTAAATTTTACCCCGTGGGCTTATACCCTCAGTCTCGCAAACACGCGCATACACACACCACACACACACACACACACACACACACACACACACACACTGACTTGGGGAACAGCGGATCTTTAACAGGCCCACTCCACTATGCCTGGTTTGCCCAAAGGCATTTCGCAAACACTTTGGAAGCGAGATATTTCCATAAACATTTTAAATGTTTTAGGACAAGGTCCTGTGATCAGATAAATGGAGGCACAATTTCTGAAAAAGAAAAAGAAAGAAAGAAAGCAAACAATGTTGTGAACTAAAATGCAAGAGTTTTTTTCCGGGAAGAGGAGAAATCATAATTGCTCTCATTCATTCCCTTTGAAAAATGCCTCTCCTTTAAAGAAAATGCTCTGCCTTTCCAAAAGTTTTTATTGTTGTTGTTGTTTGTTTAATGTAAAATCTCTGGATTCAAAGATACATTGGTTGCCCGGTGGAGATCTCGCCTGAATATTTCCATAGTAAAATGGTGTCGTTTTAATTCCATTCTTTAGACCTACTGCCAGCGTGTGAAGGAGAAAGGCCCACTTTGACATTTCTGCAAGATGTTATGGACATTTTGCTTCAGTATGTGGTGAAAAGTTTCGATAGATCAACCAAAGTGATTGATTTCCATTATCCTAACGAGCTTCTTCAAGAGTATAATTGGGAATTGTCAGACCAGCCACAAAATTTGGAGGAAATTTTGATGCATTGCCAAACAACTCTAAAGTATGCAATTAAAACAGGTATTGTCCTATCAGAACTAATAAAGCTCTTTTTTTTCTTTTAGAATTTTTATTTTTTCTATAAAATGTTTTGTTTTATGGAGTTACTGATATTTTCAAAATTGTAAAGCTATTTTCATCATTTAAAAATAGTAATGATTCAAATGACTCAAATCAAAAGCATTTTCTGTTATTGTTAATGCATCTGAAGTTGATAATATAAGAAATATCATCTTAGCATAAACTGTCAGCATTTACATTGCATTCCTTTGACCATGGAGATTAACCACTGATGTAGAAGCAACTGTTTGTCAGCAGAGGACAGTAGATTTGACCCAAAAATAGAAAAAGAAAGGGAATATGGAAATGAAAGCTCAAAGGCATCCAAACAAAAGCCTGAATTCCAGTATGGTGCTGGTAATTTCCAGGCATAGAACTAGTCAGGGACCTAACCATGTTATGTAACTATTGAGCTGGAGTTATAATGTTGTGGCATTGTCTCAATTAGCTGGGACTTCAGATTTGAATTTCCGATTTTCTCCTATTTTTTAAAGAAGTGCGTGCACACACGCTCACACACACACACAAACACAAACACACTATATACACTAGCTTAGCAATTCAGTCATAATATATGAGGATATAAGGATGTGTCCTTCACGGGTATTGTGTAAAAAGATAAAGAAAGGCAAGTGTGGGGATGGGTGAGGGTGGGCAAAACTGATATCCTTAGGAGCACATTGTTAAAAATGTATTTTGTAGCCTAGATTTGAGCAGTATTCTTTATTGTCCATCCATTTTATAGTTCCAGGTGTAACATTTATTTGGGTGCATTCCAACCTTTCTTTTTATCTACACAAAATCAATTGTTCATCAACCCAGGGCCTGATTACCCTTCTTTTTTCCTACATTGTCTCCTATTATCCTGATACAGTTTAGCGTGGCACTTCATTAAAGCAACAAAAATAAATGCAAATGAATTTCTGGGGAGAGAAAAGACCTACTGTATCTAAATTGATTTATAGCTTTAGAAGGATTTACTTACAAATAAAAATGTGAAATATTATATAAACGTTAATTATCATAGACATGGCATATTTTATATTGCAATTTTTCTTGATGAATTATCAATATTGTCCTAATCAATGACAACCATTTGAAGAATATTTGATGGGAGATTTTCAGCTTTTTTCATTTATTTATTTTGCACATTCTTTGCACCAACAAAGAAAGGTATGCACAGACAAAGCCTTGGAAAATTGATTTATTGTATTATTTCCCACTTTTGTGAAACTAGAGATTTAGAAGAAGATACACAGAGGAAAAAAAAATTAACTTGTTGCCTACCATCAGACTGTGGAGTGTGGTTTTCAAAGGTTTATTAGATATCAATCAATTAACATTCCTGAAGAACACACAAGATGTATATACACTAGTCATTAAAAGATGTTTCTCCCCTACCAGCTTTTAATATACCTATAGATGCAAACCTGAGCAATATTTTAAATCATTTTTGTTTTACCCATGCACCTTACCTAATATTTAAATATTGATAGTAAATTGGAGTCTATTGACACCAAACCAAAAAGAATGTATAAAATGTTTTACATCTTCATCCTTGAAAGCTGGTGGTATTTGAAATGCAATTTAAAGGGTTGAGATAATGGCAATGCAAGTCAATAAAAGTAATAGTTCTGTCTATCAATGTTCCATTTAGCATCAGGAAAAAAAATGGGCCAATTCAATACTTAGATTTTGCCACAATGCACATGAAACTGTTCATCAAGTGTTGCTCTATTACTTTTTATTTAAAGTTTAGATAAATATCTGATGTAGTTGGATTTCTAAGTAAAGCATATCAATACTAATATAATATCTCAACAATATTCCTATCATATGTAGTATTCTGGCCTTCTTGTCCCAAATAGTATTTTAGAAATTTAACAATAGGCACCTTCTCTCTTCAACTGGTAAGTTTACAGATATTTATGCTTCGGCATATTTGTCAACCAGTACTATTTAGGGTCTCCATCAAAGTAGTTACCTTGCTGCTACCATCCTGCATTTTCATAATCCTTGGGCAATTCCTTTAGAAAATGCTTGTTATCACCTAATTTCCACTGAGAGTCCTTAGTTGACTTTCACTTGGGCTCCAAGCTTAAAGAGGAGGTAGGCACAGTGGGGAAATTCATTAAAATGAAGTCTGCATGCGTTGAGTTTTTTTTTTTATGAATGTTGCAATAGGAAATTTCAGTGAATGATAGGATTCTGGAATAGTTAGTGTTTGCAAGGATTATTAGATTTGGTGGAAATAGAGGTAGTAAGAGGGGGTAGTAAGGACTAATATATCCTCACTCTTCAATTGAGCCATCAGACAAAGGGAAGTGAAATCTCAGTAAATGATGCTGTCCTTGTTTGGGTCACTACTACACAAAGAGCAGTATGTGGGGGCTGAGGTTATGGCTCAGCAGTAGAGCACTTGCCTAGCATTGGTTCTATCCTCAGCACCACATAAAAATAAATAAATAAGATAAAGCTATTGTGCCCAACTACAACTAAAAAATAAATATTTAGGAAAAAAAAAAAAAACAAAGAGCAGTTTGGATGTCTTTGGCCCCTCCCCAACTGATTGTGAACACCAAATCCGAGTTGCCAGAGGCTGGTAGTTCTAAGAGTCTGTGCATCCTTTTGAGCTCATTTGCTGATCTGTAGGGAATGTTCCAGCAGCGCCTGGAGCAATCCTAATCTCCTGTCACAAATGGCTGCTGTCTCCCTAGCTGCCCAAGCAGTGAGTGGCCACCAGATTCTCCTGTGCAGCCAGACCTAGCTCAGGTTGCATGCCGCTGATGGTGCAGCTGGACGCCCAGCGCTGCTTGGGACAGCCCACCGGTTCAGAGGCAGGTCTCTCACACTTGTGGAGAGTCCTGTCTGGATTCACTAGGCAGCCCTAAGAGGCTGCCTGTAGGGGCCGCAGGTGGTGAGCAAATGTCATCAGGGGAATACTTCTGCCAGAAATCAAAAGGGCATGCAGTTCTCACCTGTCAAACTATATCCCTCATGTTTTCACATTATTATCTGTGAATGAGAAACTGGGGGCAGGAGAGATTCAGGTGAAATAGCAGGCCAAGGTCAAATAATATATACAGGGACAGAAAGCTAGTGATTGAAGCATCAAACTTATATTCACAGTGGTCATCTGGGTGGATTGGTCTTCTGATATCCAATCCACAGCACATACCTTGGAATTTTTTTCAGACTTATGCAGAGATTTTCATGCCAAATTTTCCATAGAGTTGATTGCTGTGTGATAATAGTCACCAGGCTCATCTAGGAAATGCCTGAGCTGAGAAGTAGATTAATGGATAGATTTACTAATCTTTAATAATTTCCTTACTTAAAAAAATGACTCAGGGACAAAGAAATAGAGGGGCATCCGGAGGGAGAAATAGGCTGTGATTTCAGCTGTGAGCTGTAATGAAACGGGGAGTCAATGAGGCAGAGAGGAGTGGGGGGTTGTTCCAGATGTCAGCAGCATCACAGAAAGACTTTTCACCTCTCCTGAAAGGGTAAACCGATGGGCTCAGCATCAAAGGGCCTGGAAAAGAGCAGAAAAGATGGAAGAGTGCCTCATGAGGCTTTAAAAGAGATTAAAAAAAAAACCCACAATGTTGCAGAATGAACAAGAGATGCTCAAATCCCAGTCTTTCTAAATGTGCTGTTTCTCAGCTCCTATCTTCTCCCTGTGTCGAACTCTCCAGCCTCCTGCCTGGGCTGATAAGAATGCACTCTGTCCAGGAGATAAGCTGTGTGTTGACTTTTGTCCCTGCTTTCCCCATTGCCTTCCTTTATCTTGTTTTGCCTGCACTGGTGATGAGAGACTACCACATCCTCAGGCATCAGATAGGTGTCCAGTAAGTGGCAGATACCTCTTAATCAGATGCTATTTCCATAATTGTTCATCTTCCAAAATGTTTGTTGCTAAGCAAAGCAGACTTATTGATAGGCTTTTTATGAGACATGATGAGGAAACACAATCCTAATGAAAATTTTATAATTATATTTTAAATAATAGCCTCAGGAGTACATGGATATCAACCCATTTAGAGAATTTTAGAGAAATCCAGAAGTTAATTAGATAAGCCTCTGCTAATGGACTAATCAGTCCCTTGAATACATCTTTATATATCTTGTTGACAAGACAGCGATGTTGACTGCATCCAGCTTTATTTTAAATCTCAACTATGAGAGACCTCTGTTGTTTATAATCAAATATTCAGACAGAGAAGAATTGACAAGAATGAGCTTTGTCTGTGCCATCTTTCTATGCTCATCACCTTTTGCATCCAGGGCAAATTACTCAGCAGTGTGTTCCATTTTCTCATTTTTGCCCTGTCTTTTGTAATCATCAGCCATTTGTCACTGATATTATTATGAATGTTGGCATGCCTGGAAGATGTCATGGTATGACCGATTCTCAGAATTCAACAAAAATAGGACTTTCAGCAGCATGAATGAGAATAAGAACACTCCGTCTCTGACTTGCTTTGGGCTGCAATGACATTTTAGTTTGCAAATATGTTGAAAACATGGTAGGACAATATTTAGTGTTCACATGGCAAGCCACATCTATTGTTTTTTATAGGGCATGATTAAAGGAAATTTTTTACAGTGTATTTTAAAAAATACTAAAATCCAAAGTGGCCTCTGTGGTTAGAGGCAGTATCCTTTGTGTGCATATATATATGTGTGTGTGAGCACATATACGTGTGCACATCCTGGGTCTCTGAATGTGCATTTCCTGTTACTAAAAGATCTTTCAAGGTTCTTTAGTCAGAAAAATCACAAACTTGAGAAGTCTTTATTTTCATTGGATGCCATCTTGATTCTGCTATTCCATTTTACTCAGGGCACCCCAGATACTTCAATCAACTTTCCACTGGATTGGATATAGTCGGATTAGCAGCAGACTGGCTGACATCAACAGCTAACACTAATATGTAAGTAGATAAATGTGGTTTTGTGTAATCCAGGATAATTATTAGTGAGAGTCCATCATCTTAACTTCTTATGTGAAAACCTCCTTTTATTAGGTAGCCTCTAAAATAGTGATACCAACTTCAGAAGTATGAGTGTTTTCACTCTTGCTTAATAAAAAGTCTGATATATCTTGATGCAAACTATACATGTATTTTAAAATACAAAAGGGACTTATTTCGGTGTTTGGGATTTATAATTACGTACAGTGTGAAAGAGAAATGAGACCAGATGTTGTATTTTACATAGTATGATTCTGCACTGTTCTTCATTCAATATGATAAACCACCCTTGTACATTATGCCAGTAATTAAAGTTCTTAACATTGGGGCTACAGAAAAATGAGCGAACCTTTTGGAATAAGTTTTTAAAATAATTTTCTCTCCACTTAATGTTATAATCATAATATTCTGTGAACTTAATATTTGAAGAGGGACATCATTCTGTAGATATTGTAATGGTGAATTATTTCTTTGAGATACATACATAAAATGTGGCCATTTCTACATTTCAGGTTCACCTATGAGATTGCCCCAGTATTTGTGCTATTGGAATATGTCACACTAAAGAAAATGAGAGAAATAATTGGCTGGCCAGGGGGCTCTGGCGATGGGATATTTTCTCCTGGTATATGATATTCCACCTTTTCTTTGTGTTTTTTTCCTCCTGATATGCCTTGTTATAAACCTAAGAAATTAAATACCTGGTTCATATTTCTGATTAGGTTACATAGGGTCTGTGTTGACCAAAAGAAGGAAATATGGCTAATTGCACAGGACCATTGAACCTGCCTACGTGCAAACTACACTCTGTGTTTTACTTATGTTCAAAAGAAGCACAAGCAGAGATGATATTACCCAGTACTTCTTCCCATCATCCTACATTCAAGATGTATGGATAATATGGAACAAAGAAATAAAGATTCTAATTAGGGAATTCATTCTTTGATGCTCTTCTCAGAGTTAATGAAATAGAAAGGGTAGCCTCATTCGATAATACCTTCACTGTTCGAGGGTGCATAACAAGGCAGATCTATTCAGTAGAGCATATGTACTGCTGTAGTCTTTGAAATAACTAGGAGGGAAACTGATTTACATTAATTTCAAGGGGGGCAGACAGTGCCTGGTGAGATCATTTCTTAGAGCTAAAAAAAGGGGGATGATGATTTCTTCAAGAGGTTTCTCATTCCTTTTCTTCATTATCATGCCATTCAGTCTTTTCCATCTTGCTTTTTATAACCAGCCACTGCATTCTAAGCTCCAATGTTTACACCTCTCCCAGCCCAGAGAACCAACCTGAAACAACAAGCTGTGCCCTTGGCTCACGAGTGTGACCTTGGTTGGATACAGAAAAGAAATAGAAAGGCAGTGGGAAGAGAGAGTTACTGACCCAGGGAAAAGAAACCTGGTGTGCAGAGCATCACCTAATCGGTGACAGGGTTGGAGGGCATCAGTAGGCTGAGACAGCAGAGGGGAAGAGGCTGGAGCCATGGTGTCCAACATAGCAAAGGCCAAGTCCTGATCTCCCTTCAGCAAATCTGCAAAGACAAGTGGACGATGAGAAAAAAGTGGGGAGGGGAAGAAAGAAAAAGGGAAAAGAAGAAATGACAGATAAGCAACAGTGGCCTCCTCCAGGCCCAGGCTTAAATTAAACATGTTTCATGTTTGCCTGCAAGTTCAGATCTGCTATTTTATGTTTTTAAGTATATAGAACATTTTTTTTAGGTGCTAAAGGAAAATGTGTTAGTTAAATGGAAAGGAAAATTAGCTTTTTTTTAAAAAAAAGTCATTGAATACCAGCTGTGATGAATTTTATGCTGACTTTTATTTTATAGGGAATTTAGTAATTTTTTAAAGTTTTTACCTTTGCCATCATTTCTTGAAATTGATGCTGAAGGCATTTTTCATAGGGAACTCAGTAGGATTAGGAGATCAACATCATTGCTATCTTGATTTCTCCTTCCCTTACATGTTTGGTTGTAAGACTGAGCCGTCCCTGAGCCGGCATCCTCATCTCCATTTTAATAGCTCCAAGGAGTCAGGAAAGAATACCTGCACCTGTTGACCCTGAAAATTTGACTAATTTGACAGAGGGTCAGGTCTAATTAACCTGGTTGGTCATAGAAAACACACCCAAAGAAAGACTTCTCTTTGACAGTTACACTAGGCTTAGTATGGGCTTAGGACTCACCCTTCCATCCTCATGGATAGTGGGGAATTATTAGGAAGAAAACTGAAGCTTGATCATATAGTCTCTCCCCTGGAGACTAAAGATCCATATTGCTCTCACCCAAGACGGAAGTCATAGAGGTCATGCTAAAGTGTACCATAGATATTCCAAAGTTGAAGGGGCAGTGTCAACAGAGAAACCAATGGACAAAATGTGTTTTTCCTCTATTTCTTACACATCACAGAAGAGAGGCAGTTCATAGCATCCTTATTTGCTAATGGATGCTTTACTAAGTAGCATCTAGCCTTATTCCTGGAGTTCAAAGCATCTTATGATTTAAGCAGTAGGGATAGAGAAAATCACCCATCCCTTTGTGGCTGAGATCTCAAAGACCCACTCCTTGGACTAAATGTAAAAAGTCAGGTCTGTGAACTTGCATACAGAACTCAGCTCAGTTGATCTTACACCCCCATCTATAACACCCAGAGGCTTAGGACTCCTAGAAGAAACGTGCTTATGTGATCTCTTTGTGAACCAGAGAGAACTGGAGTATTCTTTGTTGCTCAGTAGGTTTTGAAGGACAAGAACTAAGGGGGGAAACAGAAAGCTTTGCTTAGCGACAACTTTTCCTATCATAGGAGATAAGAGTATGTAGAGTTTGTGTATCTGTCTCCTACCTATTTTGCACACAGGCTCTATATCCACTCAGGGCTGCAAAGCCTGAGGATGACTGAGCTACAAAAAGGAGTGAATAAAAGCAAGGACATTTCTTGGATAACTGCAGTGTGAAGATCACCTTCTTCATCTACATATTCCCCTTTCTCCTCTCCCTCTCTTCCTCCCCCAGACTCTTTGAGAAGAATGACTAGCAACAGCAGTTCTCAACTGGGAGGCTCCCCTTCCCCTGCCAAGGAACACTTGGCATTGTCTGGAGGCATATTTGGTTGACATAACTGGGGATGGGGATGCCACTGGTACCTGGTGGGTAGAGGCCAGGATGATGCTAAATAACCTATATTCCCCAGGACAACCCTCATCACGAAGAATTTTGTAGCACAAAATATCAGCAAGTTCCAGGATTGAGAAACCATGAGATAGACTGAGAATTTCTTTGACAGCTGGCCTCCCTGTCCAGCATCCCACAGTTAGTCTTTTAGACAGGGTTATCTGCTCAGTGCAGGTCTGACCCGGATTCTGCTTGTCCTGTATCTCTGGGGTCCAGACCTGCCCTCGTTCTGACTGGTAGGAAGCCAGGATTTGGGTGATGACTGTTCCATCCCAGGTGGCCTGTCTGGGTCAGAGCCCAGGGCTGGTGAGACAAAGGTCACAGCCCTGCATGGGCCATTAACCTGGCATGGAGCCCTCCTGCTCCTCAGCCACCAGGAGAAAAGGCAACTCAAAGCATTCACATCATGGCTGGACCTGGGGGTGTCTCCCTTTGGGTGGGGGGGCACTACCTTCACTCTGCCTGACAGTCTCATGCCTCATGCCAGCATATTCATTTGCATTCATAACAATCTGTCTATTTCCTGGATGGCAAAACTTCGAAGCTTCCCCCACAGCTCTGGGGAAAGCTCACTTTTCTTTGCCTGTCAATTGAAATCCTACTTATAAGATACAAAGCTTGTCTTATGAAATTCCTGACAGTCTTAGAACGACATAAGAAAAGTAGTTCCATATGGGCTTACCCTTTCTTAGTTGTGTATTTTCCTATAATTATGCAATGAGACTTTGTTAACTAATACTATAATATTTCTACATTGTCTTTAAGAGTAAAGAACTGTTTTGAGACGTGAATACATGACTATGATACAGACTTGGATGTTTATCCTGAATTCTCTAAGAAATCAATTTAAAGTCCGCATTGTTAACAGCAGCTTATTTGTCTCAAACACAAGTGGCTATGAATTCACTGGGACCACTGATGCTGTGTCCTATGTAAAAAAAAAAAAAAAAATCCACAGTGCCCTCTTGATACCATCTTTCTGATTAGGTGTTCAGTCAGCTGATCTTATAAATATTGTACCGTCATGGCACTTTGAACCATTTAACTTTTTAAAAAACTATCTTTTTAGTTGTAGATGGACATAATATGTTTATTTTTATTTATTTTATTTTTCTGTGGTACTGAGGATTGAACCCTGGGCCTCATGCATGCAAGGCAAATGCTCTACCACTGAGCTACAACCCCAGCCCGAGCCATTTAACTTTAATCTTTAACTGACTTGACCAAGGATTTTAGTGCAACAAAAATAGCATAGAGGTCCATCATATCTGACCTTTGGGGAAGGTCTGTCTCAGCATGAACTGAAATGAAAAGATAATAACTATTTCCAGGCCAAATGTGCCTTTTCTGAGTCCTCTTGTTAGAGCCTTTGAGTCTGAGGATTCAGTTCAAAGGACAAGCAATAAAGTTATCTCCTACATCCAAGGAGGACAGTGAAAATAAGGGAGGTTGTTTGCGCATGAGGTGTTGATGGTAATGAACAGAAAAAGTCACTGTGTCTTGCTGTGCCCTGTAGGTGGCGCTATATCTAACATGTATGCCATGCTGATTGCTCGCTTTAAGATGTTCCCAGAAGTCAAGGAGAAAGGAATGGCTGCTGTCCCCCGGCTCATTGCCTTCACGTCGGAGCATGTATGTGTTTCTGTTCTTTCCAAGTTGAGGTTATATTCCATAAAAAGCTCAGTTGAAGGAATCACAGCTAAAAATGCATAAATCCCAGAGATTCTCTTTCTGGAAGATACTTCTTGGGAGAGAATGAGGGGGAGCAAACAGCTGAGTGGTACAATAGAGTATCCTCCTTGTCTCTAAAATTCAAGAAAAATGTGAAGATAGAGCAGAATGTTTTTATCTCTGGTTCCCATCCTTCGCTTCGCTGTAATGATATTGTGTGTTGGGGGAAGGGGAGGAGGAGGAAGGTAGAGTGACTGTGAACTCTTTGAATCATCTGTGCTGTGCTCTTAAATCAAAACTCCACAGAACCCTGTTGATATGTCTTTCCATCAGCTGATTGGATAGATAGTCTACCATCATGGTGCCTTGAGCCATTTAATGTTAGTCTTTGGTTGACTTGACCAGAGGTTTTATTATCATGAAAAAAAAAATAGCATAGAGGTCTGTCATTTCTGATCTTTGGACCAGCTCCTTCTCAACCAAGCACAGGCTCCTGCCTATCACCTGGATGCTGGCCAAGCAGAGGCCAAGAACTCTGGTCTTCCTTGTGGAATGCTGTGGCATTGAACTTCACAGTCTTTCCATGGCCTTCAAAGAGTTCATGCTATTCTTCCTACATCCACTTTGGCAACGAAAAACGTGACCCAATCTGATCACATAACTAAAGGGCTTTAGCCTGCCTGTCAACCATCCAAACCCATCCTTCCCTCCCCCCACCTCTCTCCACCTCCCTCTTTCTCTTTCTTCCTCCTCTTTCTCTTCCTCTATTTCTCTCTCCCTCTCTCTCTCACATGCTAGGGTCAAGCAGAAAGCAAGTTGCCAGCCACACTATAGCTGTTCCCCAACCCTCCTGCCACACAGACCCTGCAGTCAACCAGAGCTTCATTCCTTGACAGGTGTCAGATAAGCATTAGCTGCCAAGCAATTCATCAAACTGTTCCTTAATGACCTCTGCCTTAAAGTACCGCAACAACTGCCTCAAAAAAGACCCAAAAGCCCTCTAATAGCTGGGGAAATGGGAGAGAGGGAGGACAGAGAGAAGTCTGTAAGAAGACTAAGGGCTTCTGCAAGGAGATGTTGGTGGGGAGAAGCTAGGAGCCATAACAGGTTGCAGGTATACTACAGGCTGTTTCTTCTTTCTATTTCAAAGTGGGGGGTGTGTCTGTGTGTTCATATCGGGGAAACAAAAGGAAAGTACAGACTGATAGCCAGTGGATACAATTCACTACCATCTCAGTAGCCGTGGAATTAATGATTGTTTAATTAATTCCATAATTAATACCTTATATCTGATTACTATTTCACAGTCTCCAAATACTTCCAATATTATAAACTTGCTTGATTCTCCTAACCTTGTGGGGCAGGTATTGTTACGAGCATTTTTAAATTGAAGAAGCTGAAGTTAGCCGGGTGGGTAGATCCAGAATTAAATGGGATTTCTCCATTCCCAGGCTGTTGAAGCCCTTGCCCCGACTACTGCTGTAAAAACTAAACTCAAAGATCAGAGTTTTATATACAACAGTCTCATCAATTGACCTTGATCCCTAATCAAATTTCCTCCATGATCTTTCTTCTTAATGTGAAGGTTATTATTTTTATTTCCTCTCCCTACCAAAAGAAATCATCCTCTTTATCTCCTAGGTCTGGACTGTGGGGGGAGGGGCACTTTCAGAGCTCATCTGAAGCGCTTCCATGTCACCTTGAAGGCTAACCCATACGTTCTGGACAAATGAGTGCTTACCAGTGTGTCCTTTCCTTAAAGTGCTAGGTTCGGAAGTCACACGATTGCAATCTCTAGTTCCTTTGGGCTCTGTATCTCAGGCTTTTATGTTCAATTAATTATTTAGCGTAGCTCTTTCTGGCTTCAGGCCAAAGGCACATATTCCTTTGGTCTTTTCCAATTTTACAATAATTTTATTTCCACCTGTCCCAGAAATAGCTCTCTATAGGCTAACAATAGAATATTACTAAATCTTTTCTCAAATGCCTTTTTTTTTTAGACTACATGATGTCAGTCCTTGTGTGGTGGGGGAGATTCTTTCTCATAGGGAGAAGGGTACCGGAAGGGGAAGGGCTGCTACGTTAATCCAGTGAGGACATGGGGGCGCCAGTGGATGAGGAAGGGTTGTTGTAGGTATCTTTCTTCCTGTTCTTTGAGAGGCTTCCAGAACCCAGGACTTTTGGAAAATCAAGGAGAGCCTTAGAAAACATGTCCTTGCCTCAGTGCCAGAGACATAAAAAACTCTACATAAATATTAGGTATCTTTAAAAAATGACCTTGTTTTATAGATCGAAGTAACTAAGCCTCGGAGATGGGGAATGCTTTGCTCCAGGTTTCACAGTCAGTCCATGGCAGAATCAGACCTACAGCCTCAACTTCCCACTCATCCAACCCAACTACCGGGCTGGAGGACCAAAAGCCTCCTATAGCTGGCTGCTCTAAATTCACTTGTAGCATCTTGTCTCAAATTCTATTATCTCCATGTTGGTTATTCTAGTGCTAATATAATTTCTTGATCTATTGAAGCAGGTCAAATAACTGATCTTTTTTTCTGTTCTGAGCACTGAATTTATAACTTGGCATGCCTAGAACCATAGAGATGGGAATGATGTTGACAGACTCTGTAGTCTACTGCACCCAACCAGAAGCTTCAGGAAGGGAAGAGTCATCTCTTTTCTAAGTGACACTTTACTCTGTCTCAGTCATACATCAGGGTTACCTACCTCTTTTCTGGCCACCAATTTTGAATAAAACTTTACCTAACTGATAAGGAGGGCAAGGTGTTAAATTTTTCTATTTGTTAAGATCCACTGTTTTCTTATAAAACTTGAACAGAACTAACTTAAATAATATAGCCAATAAGACTATTAGGAGAAGTAAACAAATCACTAAGTTGAAATAAGAGCTCATATTTAGCCCAAGACTGAGAAGTCCTAAGAGTACTTTCCTCCAAATTACAGAACCACAAAATCTCCCAACAAAAACTGAGAGAGGTCTTAAAGATCATTTGATCCCACCCTCATCCTTTTCTGGAAATTTCCCTGATTCTTCAACGATAGAAAGGCTTGGCAAAAATTAAACTGAGGAATCCTAAGTCTTTTCTTGAAAGTAGGTTTAGAGGGAAGTTAAGTTCCCAGCTCAATAGTTCACATCTGTAGCTCTGAATCCTTTGAAAGTCTAAACCATGAGCTTAATTTCACATTCCTCTATTTGCTCGTGTGACATAATCTCCTCCAGAGATAGCTTTCATGAAACAGTATATTATCATCTAGGGAAAATGTTCTTCATAATCATAACAGACAATGGGATTTCTTAGGCAAATCACCATAACTCCAGTCTTCACACACCAAACATAGCTCATGTCTTCATCTCGCAGAACTGATCATCAGTATCTTACCCTTGTCCCTCCTGGCCTTGGGCCTCTTCCATGGAGAATTCTCACAGGTGCTTCAGAAAGATGGTTTTCACATATGCTGAGAGGGTTTCAATTCCAAGGGTAGATCTCAAAAGCAACAACAAAATACAAAAACATAAAAAAAAAGTGACCCAGGAAGCTTTGAAAAAACCAACTCACACAAAAAATGTAATTCTCTCCATTAGGCAAAAACTTAGCCTGACAGAATGGACAACAAGTGAAAATGTGAGCTAAGTTCAACACACCTGCTCTGCTTGGCACACCTACTCCCCTTTCATTTCAGAATGCCCATTGCTCCCATGCTCCATCCAGTCCCATCAAACCACACTCTCAGAAAAGAACCTGAAAGCCATGCAGAGGTGTAAATAATTAGGAACCAAGTATCGCCTCTCCTGGTGGCATCTCCATTACAATGGATGACAAAGGATTGTGCAGTGAGACATTTTCCTGGTTCCTTTCTTCACCCATTCAGTGCTGCTCTGACTCGCACTGTGGAGACATCAATGAACAGCACAGAGCCAGTGCCTGGCCTCGGGGAACATGTGTTGTCCTGGGGAAAAGAGGAAAGAGAGAGGGTCTGGAGGGGACAGTCACCTTTCTCAGTGGCCCCAAGGTCACACCAGGTGACTGATTGACTCCTCCTTGCTCCAAGGTCAGGTTAAAAGTGACAGACTTGTATTTCTTTAGATTAGTAGATTAAAGTCCATGAGCTTTGGAGTTGACCAGAAATGGTGACAAACCCTTTTCTGCCACCTCCCAGGGCATGAATGTGGAATACTGACTTCATTTTCCCCATTTTTTTTTTTTTTGGTACTGGGGATTAAACTTGAACTCAGGGGCACTCAACCACTGAACCATATCCCCAGCCCAACTTTTTTGTATTTTTACAGTCTCTACAGGCTCTCACTGAGTTGCTTAGCACCTCACTGTTGCTGAGTCTGGCTTTGAATTGGTATCCTCCTTTGTCAGCCTTCCGAGCTGTTGGGATTACAGGCATGCACCACCGTGCCTGGCAATTTCCTCCTTGTTTGTAAGGTGGGAGTGATGATTCCTAGCTACATAGTTTTGGGGAGGATGAAGTGCAATGATACATATATGCACAGTGCCCAGCATCGTGAGCACTCCATAGAAAGTAGCCAACATTGTTGTTATTATAACCAGCCACCCACTGGTGTCCCACAAGGAGAAAGAACTGAACCCATCCAGGTACCAAACTGGAGGCAACAGAGAAAGCAGTGATCCAGGGACATGTCAGATTATTTCCTTAAATTATGTCCCTAAATACCAGAGCAATACTCAAGATTGAGAGAGTTTAGATTCTCTATTGTTACTTGTAGAATTTTGAGATTCCCTATGTACTCTATATGACATATATGTGTGTATATATATATTATTTTTTATTTGTTCTAATTAGTTATACATGACAGTAGAATGCATTTTGACATATTGTACACAAATGGAGCACAACTTTCTCTGGCTGAATGTGGTGCAGAGTCACACCAATAGTGTAACCATATATGTATATCGTACACGTGTATATAGGGTAATGATATCTCTCATTCTACTGTCCTTCCCATCCCCACAGCCCCTCCCTTCACTCCCCTCTGCACAATATATTTTAAGAAATAAAGTGAATTGTTTATTTTAAGAAATAAAATCAATTTTGTTTGAAGGTTTCAAAATTCCATTCAGGCTAACTAGTAAAACCTGAGGATTTTGTCACATCAGGTAGAGGATATGTGACTAAGAAGGGATGGATACACCCTTGGGATCACCCATTGAGTGCTGGATGATCCATAGGCACCTCACGTATGAGATCTACATTTCCCATAACAATTCTGCTCGAGAGAAGAAATCGTTATTGTTGCTCAGCAAACAGTAGCTCAGAATCAGAAATTAATTTGTCTAAATAGAACCAGATGACAAAGTCAGGTCACTTTGCCTCATGTTACCTCTTTCCATCACATATTTTCATTCACTCCTCTCAGAATCCCCAAATCCAGGAAATGAATTGTTCTTTGAGTGCCTCAAATGCCAGAACGCAGGCTCAGTACTAATGTTTGCATTTATGACCAAATATCATCCTTACATCTGTTTCCTGTTAAAGAGATTTCCAAACCAGTGTGAAGAGTACACATTATTTCTTTCTTTTAATACATATTTTAATACATCTCACAACTGACTGCAATTGACTGACCTTAAATGAATAATTAGAATTGGGTATAAATAGTAAGGGAGCAGCTTCACAGAAATGCCTTCTGAGTCACATAGACTTTCCAAACATATAGCTGAGTGATGTCCTCCTCTACAGTAATGATAATTAGAAATCAATAAGGTGGTCTCAAGGAGTCCAGGCTTCTTTGTTCATCAGATGTCTTGGAAATCAGAATCTCTTTTAGGCCAGTTGATGATCAGGAGTAAGAGATGAAGTTTCCACTTCCCTCCAATCTTAGGAGGTCTAGGAGGCAAACCAACAGGTATGTGGGAGGGGCGTGAATAGGGAGGAGGCCGAGGGGAATACTCTTGGTACTGCAGTCACTGAGCTGGTAAGGCACTCCAAGGCTTGGGGAAGGGTCAGAGAAGCACATCAGCTCATTCATAGGTTGAGCTTCGAGATCTACTGTTGGGGATCTCCAGTGTGTAATGATCTCACTCACCTCTGCTCATGGTTCCTCCACACTCCAGGGGAAGAGTACTGTACAAAAGGATCAAGTCCAAGGACAATGGATAGAGCGAAGGTAGAACACTTGATGGAATTCTATAAGAGTTAAGAGCTGATTCCCAGACTAGTGGGTCCTTTCTCGAACATTATTTGAAGTCTCTGGGATGACTCTTACTTCACCCCACACAGCTGGTCTAGGTAGAAAGATCCATAGCTGCCTGCTGCTTAGGAAGGACCCCCTCTTAAGTCTTCTTGAGTACCAAGAGAGAGTTCTCCAGAAAATTGAATAGCAAGTACAAAGGCAAGAACAAGTGATACAAGCTCATAGAAGACCAGGATGGCCAGAACCACCAGGTAGAGAGAGCAAATGGAGAGGCGGTGCTTAACAAGGGGGTTAGGTGGATTCTGAATATTGTCTTAATTGTCTTCATGTACTCCCAGCCTAGCAGAAGCTGTACCTGAAGCCTTGTGATCTGCTAGGCAGAGAAACCTGAGTCTCAGTTAAATACTTGGATGACTAATAATGGCTTGAAAGCACTAATGAAGCTTTTCATCTTCTCATCTGAACTCTAATGGAGGAAGAGAAACTGACATGCAAAGATTCTCAGCTGGTTTGTCTCAGAGCTTTCTATCATTCAGCTTACTCTCCCATCAGTCCCAAAGGATGTCCCCATTGAGAGTAAAGGAGCTCATGTTGCCCCTACTGGTCATGGGGCTGAATGGAATGTTTGAGCTGGGCCCCTCCTCCAGCCCAATGCACTCTTGTTCTCTTTCATTCTCCCTGCCCCCACAACACACACTGGTACTAAAGATGGAACTTAGGGTACTTTACCACTGAGCTATATCCCCAGCCCTATTTATTTATTTATTTATTTATTTATTTATTTATTTATTTATTTATTTTATTTTGAGACAGGGGCTTGTTAAATTACTGAGGCTGTCCTCAAACTTCTGATGCTCCTGCCTCAGCCTCCCGAGTTGCTGGGATTATAGGTGTGCACCACTGCATCCAGCTATAAGAGTCTTGATTGTTGATTAGTTACGGACAAATTTGGATTCTTGCATCTTCCCAGTTTTGTTCAGATGCAACTCAGAGCAATTTATTCCCCAGCCCCACACTGGCACAGCCTTTCAGATTTGAAAGTCACCTATACCACATTTCCCTAATGCCCTCTGCTCTTGATGAAGTACCCTCCCAGTTCTCTTTAGACACCTGTTTCCCAGGCTCCTCGGCCTTTTGGTAGTTGGTTTTTGGATGCTTTTCTCCTCTAGTTCATCTGCAAATGGTTCCATTAAACTTGGTGCCAAGGATTTAAAGATTCCCTGTGTGTCGTCTCACCAGCACGGAGAGATGTGCCATTTAAGCTGTCTTCACCGTTTCTTCTTCATTAAGTAGTGTCTCCCCAACCCAGTCAAACTCCCTCCTCTCCCTGGGACACCATTTAGCTATTTCTCTACTCCCTTTTCCAGAAAATATAAACAGACTCAATGTTTGGTACCTAATTTTTCTTTTTCATGCCTCATCTCACCTTTGTTCCCCATCTTTAAGCGTTCTATTTGGGCATGTGCTTTTCTCTAAATCGGTGGCATTTGGTACAGTGATCAATTATGCTGGCTAATTGCTCCTCATTTAAGAATCCCTATTCTTTCTCACTAAAGACCAGAAAGGAATTCGTCCTCTCAATGACCAGGTGCACCAAATCTCTTACTTAGCCCCACTGTGACATTTTGCAGTTTAGTGCTCAAGCGCTCATTTAGAGAGGGGTATAATTTGAGGAGCTTGTGTTTGCTCAGGGGGGTAGCTGGCTCCTCTGTTCTGGACCCTTCTATTTTCCTCTGTACTCCTTCTCTTTGAGGCCAACCAACCTCTGCTAAATACAAAAGAGAAAGCATTGTTTTTTTGGTGGGGGAGTCATTCATCTTTACAAACTCTGCTTCAATTAAGCTTTTCTCTTTCTCCTATTTCCTAGGTACCTTTGTAACAATCACTCTGAGGTTGTAAAATGAGTCTAATGGCCCTTTCTCATTATTTCTAGCTACACTGGGCTTTTAAAACTCTTCCCCTCAGACTGTCTCCTTTATGGGTTGATGTTATTTGCTGCTGTTGTAAATGGGATTCCTTCTGGCTTATTGAAATACCCCCTAAAAATAAGTGTGTTAAGAACTCTTGGGCTGCATATTTAAGAATTCCAATGAGTCAAAAGTGGGCATTTGAAGAAGAGAACAAATGTACACTCTTCGGGACTATCACTTAAAATTCCAGTCATCAGCCCTTTGGAGATGTAAATTGCGGAAGCAGCTCTCTTCTCTCCTTTGGACAGCTTAATGATCTGTAGTTAATGGTAAGAGGCTGATGGGCAGATGCAGTCCAGCTGGGCTTAGGTTAGCCTTTCCAGCTATCCAAATGGCACAGTGATTACAGCCATTGAGACACGAAATCCTAATCCAGAGTCAGCAACCCAAAGTGCAAAGATTGGGCGATTGAGTGTCAGTGTGGCCTGTTCTCCACACAAACAAGTTATCCTGCTCCAGCCAGTAACTGATGTCACCTTCCTGAGTCTGCCCCAGACTAGTAGTTCCCTGAACAAAGAACCCCTCTGGGAACTCGGAGATGAAGAGTGCTGGATTTAACTTCTCCTCTTACCTGAGTGCACAAAGTTTTACTGAACTTGGGGAAAAACTGAGTGTGATCTCTTGGTAGTCAGCATTTTCTGGCTAATGCCCTCTGCTACGCAATATATAATAGCACCTAGAGGCAGCTGGTATATAGTTATGCCTTTTATGTAAAATTGGCTTGGCTTTTATGTGTCCTGGAGTATCAGATCCAGTTACAATTGCCAGCATCTTTTCATCTTTCCCTAAAATAAATAAATAAATGAATAAAAAGCGGATTCAACAACAACAAACAATACCATTGAAAAGTGGACAAAGGAGCCAGCCGGGCATGGTGGCACATGCCTGTAATCCCAATGGCTCCGGAGGCTGAGGCAGGAGGATGGGGAGTTCAAAGCTAACCTCAGCAAAAGAGAGGCACTAAACAACTCAGTGAGACCTTATCTCTAAAGAAAATACAAAATAGGGCTGGGGATGTGGCTCAGTGGTCAAGGACCCCTGGGTTTAATCTCCAGTACCAAAAAAAAAAAAAAAGTGAGCAGAGAATTTGAGGACTTAAATAGATATTTCTCTAAAGGAAATGTACAGACAGCCAATAGGCGTATGAAAAGATGCTCAACATCTCTCATTAAGAAAAATGCAAATCAAAGTCACAATGAGTGACTGCCTCACATTTTGTAGGATAATTTTTATCAAAAAATAGAAAATCACCAGACACAGTGGCATATTCCTATAGTTCGGCTACTCTGGAGTCTGACGCAGAGTCCAAGGAGTTTGAGATCAACCTGTGCAACACAGCAAGACCCTGCCTCAATAAAATAAAACAAAAAGACATTACAAATGTTGGTGAGGATGTGGGAATATGGGAGCCTTTGTGTGTTGCTGGTAGAAATGTAAAAGGATGTAGTAGTTGTGAAATGTAGCATCGTGTTCTTCAAAAAATTAAAAACAGAAGGGTCCAGCAGTTCTACTTCTGGGTATCCACTCAAAACAATTGAAAGTAGAGTCTCAAAGAAATATTTGTGTGCCCATGTTTCTAACAGCATTATTCACAAAAGCCAGAATGTGGAAGTAACCCAACTGCCTAGAAATGGATGAATGTTTAAATGAAATATGTTATATACACATGTGTAATATTATTCAGTCTTAAAAAAAGGACATTCTAGCATATGCTACTGCACTGATGGACTTTACAACATTTTGCTAGGTGAAGTAAACCAATCAAAAAAAGTATCTAGAGTAGTCAAATTCACACAGACAGGATATAGAATGATGGTTGCCAGGGCTTGGGATGAGAGAAAGAGAAATGGTTGTTTGGTGAGTACAGTTTTAGTTTTCCAAGATGGAAAGAGTTCTGGAGATGGATGGTGGTACTGGTTGTACAACAATCTGAAAAGACTTAAGGCCACTGGAATGGCATAACTAAAAAGTGGCAAAGATGAATTATATGCCATTATATATGATGTATCAAGGTGCATTCTACTGTATGTAGAACTAATTAAAACAAATTTAAATTTTTTAAAAAATGGCTAAGATGGTATTTAAGTTATATATATTTAAGTTTTGCATATTTCACCACCATATTTTAAAAGGGGGCAAGTGAAGGATGCCACCTTTTTTTAGCAGCTCATTTTGGAGAAATGAAAGGACACCAAGAAAAAGATTTTTAAAACCAGCAGTGGGAATGTATGAAACTAATTACAAATATACTTTTTTTTACAGAGTCATTTTTCTCTCAAGAAGGGAGCCGCAGCCTTAGGAATTGGAACAGACAGCGTGATTCTGATTAAATGTGATGAGAGGTGAGCATGAATCTGCAACCCTTGTAGGTTGGCAATTTGCAAATCCACACAAATACCCCTTGGTGTGCACACGGGTCATCACTACCAGGCAGGAAACCTGCTGTCACCCAGCCACTGACCTTCACTGTTTCTTTTCACATGGGCTCCTGCTTGGAGTCCACAGATGCTGTGCCTCTCTACCACAAAATCTTTCACAGCTCTTGACTCAATCAGAAACTTTGGTAAGTCAATCAAAATATTCTTTACCAAGATGGTGCAGAAGGACATTTATCACCTGGGTGCTTTAGCGACAACTGGTAATTGGAACACTGATGTATAAGGGATCATCACTTGAGGCACCGTGGCTTGTGTAAACTCGTGGGAGTGATTACAGACGGGGGACAGTTTAGTGAGCAGGAAGTAAATAATGTTAGTTGTTGCTGACTCAGCAACTTTGTGCAGGGATCAAAGAGCTCTCTGGCAGGAAAATCCCTGTCTTAATTGTCACCCAAATTCCAGAGGTACATGGGGATTAGGTGTGGTGCTTTGCAGGATAGCTTTAAAGGCATTTTCAGAATATCTGTGTAAAATATTACCTGTCAATAAGCCTGAGAAACCGACAAAAATTAGATTCAGTTTCTAAAGGATTCAGTAAGAACTTTGACTAAATGAAAAGAAAGCTACTCAATTAACCATTTATTTATTCATATATATGTATCAGAAAGCTGTGTACAAATTTCCCAGCGTGACACCAGGTTCTAGAAAAGCACAAGGCACATCTCAGTTCCCTGACAGCATGTCATCTAGGTGGGGAGATGTCAGAGCATCAGAAGGTGATAATTGTATGGTTCAGTCTTGTGACACAGAGTACATAGTCGCATGTCAGGAAGACATCGAAAGCTTCATGCAGCACTGGGGACTTGCTGAATTTTTCAAATTAGCAATGAGTTGAATGGGTAGTGGGAAAGGCAGAAGCAATCACACAAGGTTGAGTAGCAGAGGCAAAGCCTCAGAAGAAATAGGAATAAGCACCTGGGGGGCTCAAGGAGGGGGCCTGACCAGAGGCAGGTGGAAGAGAATAATCATGGCAGATGCAGTTTACCACGTGGGACTTTAAAAGCTCTAAAAACCCAGCAGATTAGTCACTACATCTACCTTTTGGTGGTGAGATTAAAGAGGATCGGCACTTTCTTGCTTACACCTTTATGTATTGGCTGATTTTGTTTGATCAATAGCTCTGAACACATTGTTTTTACAATCAGCTAAAACCAAAAAAGATGTATTTTTCCTTTAGGGGAGGAGGAGCTAAATTTATCATTTGATCTTTATAGACCTGGAAGCAAGGTTGAAAGCATTTTTAACCAAGTAGAATGTGAATGAAGCCCCCCTTCAGGAAGCAAGGAAGGGGAAGGGTCTCTGATCATTAGACCCGTAAAAGACATAAACAATAAGAGAGGCATGAAGTTATAAAGGATTGGTATGAAGCAAACACATCTTGAAGAAATAATTCCTATCTTTTGTTTTGTTTGTGGTACTAGGAATTGAACCCAGGAGTGCTCTACCACTGAGCTACATCCCTACCCTCTTTTTAAAAATTTGTTTGTTTCTTATTTTTATTTTGAGACAGGTTCTCACCAGGTTGCTAAGGCACATCTTGAACTTACAATCCTCCTGCCTTACCCTCTTAAAAAAAATTGAAAATAATAGGAAAAAATAGTTTTGCCACCCCAAGATCATTACTAATACCATTATGACATCTAAACCTTTGAATCTCCTTTTTCAAACTTACAAGTCCATTCTTTCTTTTCTTTTTATATATTTGTGATCATGTTTCTTTTTTTTTTCTTTCTTTTTTTTTAACATTTGTTGTGTTTATTGGGAAATCATAAAACCATGGTAATTGTACAGTAGGGGCTATCAAAAGGATTAAAATTCTGGGTATATAGGGTTTCCTAACTACAGAGATTCTTGAGATTGGACTTTATTGCCTCCAAATAAATGTCTTCTCTTTAGTGTCAGCAGAATGGGAGTGCTTTCTCCCTGGTAGGGAGGAGACCACTCGCTTCTTGAGCCAGTGGGAGCCAAACCCGAAATTCAGACAGCATGTTTTCTTTGTCTGAAGGCACGTAGCCCCCCCCCCCACCACGTCTGTGCAGTGCTGGTTACCTGGCTTTCCATCCCATAAATATTTTCACACCTCATTACAAACACAAACACACTTAACTATATAATGTCAGAAGGTATCAGAGTGTTGTACAGAGTTGGGTCTGGAGCTGGACGGTTTGATTTCAAGTCTCAACTCCAGCAGTAGCTTGGGCAAGTGCCTCTATGTGCATCAGTTTCTTTATCTGAACAAAGGAAAAAGGCCATGGCATCTGCTTCATAGGATTGTTATAATGGCAAACATAAAATGCAGAAAGAATGGGGTAAGTGCAAAATATCAATCTGCTACTGTGTATGTTCTTATTTCTGAAATTACTATTATAAATAACCTTTCTATCCATCAGTAAGAATCCTTTGTTCCAAGATTTCTCTATTTGGACTATTTCTTCATTATAAATACTAGCTTAAATTATATGGATGCTTTTAAGGAAAGGGATTTATAATACCAATTGGGTTTCGAAAGCCTTCACCCATTTATCCCCCTAACAGTATTGTACCTGAGTAGATTGTGAGGAAAATGAGAACTGAGTTAATATCTACATTCACTGTTTAATTCTACGTTGTTAATTCACATGCTTTTTTTGTTTGGTATGAGGTTAAGAAAAAGATCCTGAGTGTGTGTGGTTGGCAGTGAAGAAGGCCTTGGACAGGCATTTGCAGTCACCACTCCAGTCAGAATCAGTTAAAACACCAGGCAGCCATTTTGTTTTTGTTTCCCTGGGGGACAGACATGCAGTTTGGATGGCTCAAGCTGTCAAGCTGTCCCCCTGTGCTTCTTTTCCCTCAGGTGCCTTAGAAAGTTCTTCTAGGCTCTCCTCAAACACAAACCTGGACTTGCTATCTGGGGCTTTCATTTCTTGTATTCACTCTGCATGTTAGTCTGACAGTGGGGAGACGGGTATTATCTTGTTATTCCATAGAAGGTTCACAACTGAAGGGAAACAGTCTGTGCCTTTCTAGTGGCAAACACAAAGCCACACATGATGGAAGATACCGGAAGAAATCTCCCTTCCTTAGCAGTCACAGGGGCTTACTTCAGTGACTCTCTTCTTCAAAGAGAAACACAGTTGTCAGTTAAAATGAAAAAAGAAAAATGTATATTAAATCCTCGTTTGTTTGGCCTAGGTTCTTTCAGAGCTGAAAATCAAAAAGCACTTTTAATTTTATTATATATATATATTTCAATAAGTAGAATAAGATATGGTAAAACAAGACTTCTGTTCAACATGACTTACATTTCAATGTGAAGTACTGTTTTTTCTAAAAATGACCTATTAAATTCAAAAGGGGGAAATGTGTAAAGTAAATCCTGGATTTCATAAATCCTGATCTAGGGGTTTTCTTTCCCTGTTGGCAAAAATATTGAATATCCACAGTGACAAGGATTAATAAATTTTTACTCTAATGTCACTGGGTGCAATATTTGTAAAATTTGAATTAGTAGAATCCAAATCAATGATGTACTGATAGAGAAGAAGAGTGAATTAATGTTTAGAGGAAAGAAAACTGAGTGATATTTTGAGAACTGGATTAGACCACTGAGGAAAAAGATGTTTCCCAAAGATTCACTCAGAGAAGAAGAAAGGAACTCTCCATCATATGGATGATAATTTGAAAGAATATGAAATTCCTGTATGATAGCAGCAGGGCTCCTTTGGCTCTAGGCAGTGTCCTTGGATGGAGCCCAGACAGACAAGATGGACATAGTCACAGACACAATGAAACTTAGTCTACTGTGAAACAAGCAATAACACTTGAGGAAAATAATCATTATGGAAGGAGAAGTTACTGATATTCATTAATTCTACATCTAGAGGATCATGAGAGTTAGCCAGATGAAGAAGAAAGGAAAGAATGTTCCAGGAAGAGTCACAGCACATTGTAAACCGAGAGAAGGGGTGGAGTGGTGGAGTGGTGGGGTGGTGGGGGGGAAGCAAGCATATTTGGCTTGTTCAAAGAACAGGAACAAGTGCTGGGAAGGTGTGGTCAGAATGTCCTTGTCATGAAAGGCCTTCTGAGCCATAGCGAGCTGTTTGACTTTTGGTTAGAAGACATGGGACATCTCTTAAGGGTTTTCAGCAGGAGGGCAACATTGAAGTTTCTTGTTAGAGCATTTTTAAATGCAGAGTGGCATGTGGATTAGAGACTGCCAGTCGGTGGCTATTGTAGCGATAAGAATGGGAGATGGTGGACGGTGGGCTGACTGGGTGTAGAACAGAGGAGATGGAGTGCTGGGTAGCCGGAAGTGTTGACTGAGTGGTGCACAGGTTGAGCAAGGAGTCAAGGGTGAATGCCAGGCTTCTGGCTTGGCAGCTAAGTCCATGCAGGGCTGTTCTCTAAGTCACCCTGGCCTGCGTGGCATATTCAGATGTGCAAGATACTGAGTTTGAAGAGCTTATTAGATATTCAAGCAAGAGGGGGAAATAGGCACTTGGAAATATGAGCCTAGTGCTCAGGAGATAAATGGAAGAACTCTGAGGTGCCTCCATGTTTCAGGGACAGGTAGAGTAAGAAGAAACAGCCAGAGTTGTCAGAGAAGATTCAGGAACCAGGTCCACAAGGGTTATGAGAATATTTCTTTAGGAAATGAGAATATTTCTGTGGTGAATTGTCAGATGTTACCACTAGGTGAAATGAGAGCCACCAACTGTCCACTGCCTTTCCTTATAAGGAGGAGTCTGGTGCAGTGGGCAAGAGTCATTTCAACAGAAGGATGAAGGCAGTTTGCAGTGGGCTGATGGGTGAGAGGTAGATGAGGAAAGAGGGAGAAAACACAGGGTAGGTTCCTTGGAAATTGAGCTGTGAAGGGGAGGATAGGGCAGAAGCTGGAGGGGAGCATTCAATCTAGGTTTTGCTGATTCTTGGTTGTCCATTTTCATGGATAGCACAGGTGGTAAAAAGGAATGTTCAATCCAAAAGGGTTTTGGGTTTTATTATGGTCTTGTTTATTTGTTTTCATTTAATAAATAGGTAAATATTTATTGAACATTTACTATATGTACAGTGATAGGCCCCATGGAAAATACAAACGTTAAAGAAACTTCATCTTTTTTTTTCTTAAAGATGTTGTAAATATGATTTAGAAATGATATGTAACAATAAAAAGACAATTCAGTTGATAAATTGGTGAATAGTAGACCATAATATCAATAATGATTTATTTTTACAATTTTCATATTTTAATTATATAGATTTATGGGGTATGGTGTTATACTTTGATACGTGTATACAGTGTATCAATGGTTTTCTTGTCTTAAGCAGAAGGTTAAGGTCTTTGTCACTGTAAGGTGAAGGACATGCTAGAGAGGAAATATAAATTATGTGAAAAATGGGGGTGAAGTAGACAGGTATCTTATTGAGTAATTTATCCTTTTAAAAAATATTGATGTGTATTTGTATGTGTTTATGGAGGAATAGATAATTTTTGAATGGGAGAAATTAGAAATTAGATGTAGTGTTCTATAGCACAGTGGAGTTCCTTATTCTTTTTTTTTAACTTTCACAATTTTTTAATATTTATTTTTTGTAGTTGTAGTTGGACACAATAACTTTATTTTATTTATTTATATGTGGTGTTGAGGATCAAACCCAGGGCCTCGCACGTGTGAGGCTAGGGAGAGCTCTACTGCTGAGCCATAACCCCAGCCCCGAATTCCTTATTCTTTTGGCTAAAATTGTGTAGGATCTTCATCTGAGGAGCTTATTCTGAAATTATCTCACATCATAAAACTGGAAGGGAAACAGGGAGGAGGCAACAGGAGTTGTATGAGGAGGACAGGCCCTGCCTTAGACGGCAAAAACATTCGCTAACAGATTTCTAACCAGATCCCCCTTAGAGTTGGAAAGGTTCTTAGATGTTAACTCATCTGACCTTTTTTTTATTTTGAATTTTTAAGATAATTTCAAACATAAAAATTGCAATAGTAACAAGAATTCCTATATTCCCTATACCCCAGATTCACCAACTTTAAACATTCAGACACATTTACTTTTTCCCTCTCTTCTTTGCCATGTGTCTGTGATTCAATATTCCATATCAAATATAATAAATATTACATTATAATTACATTATACATATATACATACCTATATTTTTCTGAACCATCTGAGAATTCCTTGCAGGCATCATGTCCCATTACCCCTTAACACATTAATATGTATTTACCAGAACAAGGATGTTCACTTACACAATCACAGGCAATTAGCAGAATCAGGAAATTTGACACCAACACTGCTAACATTACATCTACATACCTTATTCAAATTTCATCAATTGTTCCAATAACATTCTTCAGAGCATTTTTGTTGTTGTTGTTATTTTTTTCCCACATATGTCCTTCAGTTGTCTCCTTAGTTTCCTTTAGTCTGGAGCATTTCCTCACCTTCCTTTGACATTGATATTTTTGGAGAGCGTAGACCATTTATGTTGTGGTTAGTTTGGATTGGCTGATACTTCCTCATGGCTAGACTCCCATGATGCACCTGGGCAGGACTTCCAGAGAGCTGATGCCTGTCTTTCTCCTTCCTGTGCATCTCCTCGGGAGATTTGTCCCTTTATCAGTAACCTTCACTTTGACTGTTTGGTTAAGATGCTGCCTGCCAGGTTTCCCCACTATAAAATGTCTATTATTTCCTCTACAGCTAAGAAGTGTCTTGTAGCAGAGTCCTTGGGACTGTAAATATCCTGTTCTCCTGAAACATTCACCCATAGTTTAACATCTATTCATGATTCTTGTCTGAATTATAGTTATGATGATTGCAAAATAGTGATTTTCTAACTCCATCATTTCTTCCTATTTATTAGTTCCTGCATTCCACTGTGGGGAAGGCCTATCCCTTTTTTCATATATGTGGGCTTGTTCTTTCTCATTTATTATCAATGTGGACTCACAGGGGACTCATGGGTACTTTTAGAATTCATTCTCTCTTACACTCTCTCTTGCTCTCTGCTCTCTCTTCCATTTCTCCATCTCTTTCTCCTCCCTTCAGGATTCCCTTTACGTTATCTGAAGTGCTAATAATTTGCTGGAACCTTACAGAAAACAAATCTGACAAAAACATATGCTATCTGGTTGGCATAGGACTAGAAGAGTCATTGGCTATCCTATCTCCTACTATAAAAATTCTGTTGTTTTAATTAATGCTTTTACACCACAAATTAACTACTTGTGTTTTGTGTACATTTTAGTCTTTTTTAAAAAAATCACTAGCTTTATAAATCACAATTCGATTACATTTCTCTGTATTTGATAATTATCACATTTTATCATATAATTGATTTAGACTATTCAAAATATAAATAGTCTATAGTCATTATACTCTTTTTATTAAATTAGCTAAATTGTGGCCCGTGCCTGAAGGTAGTTAGGGATGCTCATTCACTCTTTCAGGTTCCTGGGGACCTGTGGAGAGCCCTGCAATAGAATAGGCTTTGAAGAGACACCAAATCAATTATTATCAAACAGTGTGGCGGAGAGCTCTCCGAGTGTCAGATTTCCTAAGAGTTTAGATGCAGAGAACTTGGGCACTAGTGGTGTGTGTGCTTCATTCCAAGGCACAGTCCAAGGCACTTTATACAAATGAAGTAATGCATTTCATTGGAGACACAACAGAGTTATTCCCTTACATTTATTTATCTGGTGCTAACATAGTTTATGAAGGGTTTCCATATATGCAACAATTTTAAGCAGTATGGCAAGTTTTCCTGTCTCCATTTGACTCAACACCTCACAGGTGCCATGTCCAAGATCACAATGCTTGTTCACTGGGAGGACTGAGACTCAGAAGAGAACTAGCATTCGCCAGCTAAACGTGCCTCCCCTCTTTACAATTTTAAAAATTGGGCAAAATACACATAGCAAAGAATTTACCATTTTAACTATCTATAAGTGTACTCTCACATAGTTGTACAACCATCACCATGATGGTTTAATCACTCTTTAATCTTTTAATCTTGCAAAACTGAAACTCTCTGCCCATTAAATAATAACTCCCATCACTCCCTCTTCCCAGCCCCTGGCAACCACCATTATGCTTTCTGTCTTGATGGATTTGGCAACTCTAGTATCTCACTCATATACTCAAAATATTTGGCTTTTTGTGACTGGCATATTACACTTAGCATAATAGTTTATCATATTGTAATATGTCAGAATTTCTTCCTTTTTAAAACTGAAGAATATTCCCTTGTATATGTTCATACCACATTTGTTGATTCATCCATCCATCCATGAACATTTTGGCTGTTGTGATGAATGCTGCTAAGAACATGGATGTACAATTACCTCTTCAAGACTCAACTTCACTTATTTTGGGTGATGCCTAACAGGGGAATTGTTGGGTCATATGATAATTCTATTTTTAACTTTTTAAGGAATCCCCAAATTGCTTTTCACAAATGCTGTACTTATCCTGTTGAAAGTGTCTTTTGGTGCACAGAAGTTTTTAATTTTTATGAAGTCGAATTTGGCTTTTCTTTTCTTTCTTGTCTTGCCTTGGTATCATAATCAAGAAATCATTGGCAAATCCAATGTCATGAAAGTTTTCTCCTCCTATATTTTCTTCGATATTTTACATTCCCACCAGCAGAGCACAGAAGGCCAGTTTCTGCACATCCTCACCAATGCTTTTTGTTTGTAAGTAGCCATTCTAATAGGTGAGATCTTATTGACCTAACAACTAGTGATGATGGGCATCTTTTCACGTGCATATTCACCATCTGTTCATCTTCATTGGAAAATACGTGTATTTAAGTCCTTTGCTTATTTTTGAATTGGGCTGTTTTGTTATTCTTGTTGTTAGTTTTAGGAGTTATCTGTGTATATTCTGGGTATTAATTGTTTATCAGATATATGATTTTTTTGTAAATATTTTCTCCCAGTTTGTGGGTTACCTTCTTATCCTGTTGACAGTGTCTTTTGGTGCACAGAAGTTTTTAATTTTGATAATAACCATCCTAACACTGTGAAGCTATATCTTATTATGGTTTTAATTTGCATTTCCCTAATGATTAAGTGATATTGAACACCTTTTCATATACTTACCTGATGGCCATGTCCATGTCTTCTTTGAAAAATGTCAATTCAGATTCTTTGCCCATTTTTCAATTAAAATTGAAAGATCAATTTTTCAATCAAATTACTTGGGGGGGTCTTTGCTATATAGTTGCTTGAAATCTTTTTATATTTTGGGTATTAACCTCTTATCTAACATTTGTTTGCAAATATATTTTCCTGTTCCATAGATTGCTTTTTTCCTTTTCTTAACTGTTTCCTTTGCTGTGCAGAAATTTTTAGTTCGACATAGTCTCATTTGTTTTTTGCTTTTTATTGTCTGTAGTTTTAGTGTCACATTAAAAAAAAATCATTGCCAAGACCAATGCCCCTGTTTTCTTCTAGGAGTTAAATAGTTTTAGGTCTAATATTTATGTGTCTTCAATCCATGTCAAGTTAATCTTTGTGTGTAGGGCAAAATAAGGACCCAATTTCATTGTTTTGCTGCAGATACCCAGTTTTCCAAGCATTATTTATTTAAGAGACTGTCCTTACCCCATTGTGCATTGTTACAACCTTCAGAGGCAATTAGTTGACCACTTATGTATGGATTTATCTCTGGACTTTCTATTTTGTTCTGTTGGTTTGTGTGTTTTTGCAACAGTCTCATATTTTTTATTACTATAGCTTTGAAATTTAATTTGAAATCAGGGAATATGATATATCTAGTTTTGTTCTTCTTGCTCTGAATTTCTATAGCTATTCTCAATTTTTGTGTTTCCACATAATTTTTTGAATCATTTCTCTATTTCTGTGGGGAAAAAAACATTGGAATTTTAATAGGGACTTCATTGAATCCATAGAATGCTTTGAGGAGTATGGAAATTTTGACAATATTGATTTTTCCAATTCATAAACCCAGGATATCTTTCCCTTATTTGTGTTAATTTTTTTTCCTTCTTCAGTTTCTTCAATTTCTTTTGCCAATGTTTTATAGCTTTCATTGCACATATCTTTTACTTCCTTTGTTAAATTTTCTCCTAAGTATTTAATTATCTTCAATGCTCTTATAAATGAAATTATTTTCTTAATTTTTTGGACAGTTCACCTTAGAATATAGATATGCAGCTGATTTTTATGTGCTGATTTTTGTATCTTGCAACTTTATATAGTTTGTTTATTAGTTCAAAATGACTTTTTGGTGGAGTCTGTAGGATTTTCTATCTATCACATCACAGCTTCTGAAAACAGAGATAACTTTTTCCAGTCTGTTTTGGATATCTTTTGTTTATTTTTCTTGTCTAATCTATCTGGCTAAGACTTCCTATAACGTGCCTGGTAAATGTGCCAAGAGATGGCATCCTTGACTTGCTCCTCACCTTAGAGGAACAGCTTTCAGTGTTTCGCCATTGAATGTGATGTGTTTGAGGGCTTGTCATATATGGCCTGATTGCACTGAGGTAGATTCCCTCCACACCTAATTTGCTGAGAGTTTATCATGAGGGGCTGTTGAATCTTGTCAAGTGCTTTTCTACATCTCTTGAAATGATCATATGGGGTTTTTTTTCCTTTTCTTTTTTCAATACTAGGGATTTAACCCAGGGACACTCTGTCACTGGGTTACATCCTCAACCCTTTTGAAATTATTATTTCAAGACAGGGTTCTGCTAAATTGCCAAGGCTGGCCTTGAACCATCAATCCTCCTGCCTGAGTCTCCCAGGTAGCTGGATTATAGGCATGCATCATGGCACCCAGCTGATCATATAGTTTTTATCTTCTATGTTGTTAATGTAGTGTATCACATTTACTGATTCAAATGTGTTGATTTATCTTTATATCCCAAGGATAAATCCCAGGTGGTTAGTGTTTATGATCCTTCTAAAAATGCTGTTGACTTAATCTTGCTGGTAATCTTTGAAGATTTTAACTTTGGTATCCTTCAAAGATATCAGCCTATAATTTTCTTTTCTTGTAATGCCCTTTTTCTGGCTTTGTTATCAGAATAATTCTGGTCTTGTGGAATAAGTTTGAAAGTTTTCCTTCCTCTTCAATTATATGAAAGAATTTGGGAAGCATTGTTATTAGTCCTTCTTTAAGTGTTTGTGTGTTTGATAAAGCTCACCAGAGAAGCAATTAGATCCTGGGGTTTGTTTTTTTTTTAATGGAAGATTTTTGGCTGCTGATTTAATTTCCTTACTAGTTAATGTTTGAATTTTCTATTCCTTTAAGAAGAACATTCTTATTCCTAAATTTAATGGAAATAGATCTAGGATTTTTCATTAAATATGATGTTTTTTTAAAAAAATATTTCTTTTCGTTGTAGTTGAACACAAGACCTTTATTTTATTTATTTGTTTTTATGTGGTGTTGAGGATCAAACCCAGGGCCTCCCACATGCTTGGCAAGCACTCTACTGCTGAGACACAACCCCAGCTCCTAGATATGATATTAATTTTGGATTTGAAATGGATGTTCCTCACTGTGTCAAAGAAGTGCCCTTTTTTCTTTATTCACCAAAAATTGTTTCTTCTTTTTCTATTTTCACGTTTTCTCTCTCCTGTTCTTCTCTCCTCCCTTTCTCCTCTTCTGAAATAGATGATGACTTTCTTAAAATGCCTTTTATTCATAAATTGAAAGGACACTATAATTTTCTCACTTTGGTCATAATTTTCTCACTTTGGTCTACCAGTTGGATGACTTGTGCTAAAAAGGTTTTATTTGCATTCTTGCAACAAGTTCCACATTGTCCTATGCTAATATTTAATTTCCTTCTAGATTATATTTTCTAATATTAAGTTCAGGATCTTTTGTAGCTGTATTTGTAAAATACACTTGTATGCTTTTCTGGGATATATTTAACACATTTTTGTTTCAGAAAGTAAATTCTTCACTTCCCCTTGTCTTCTCTATGAGTTTAAAACACATTATTTGCTAATAGTATACTGATTAAAGTTCTCCAGCAAAACATAGGAGCCTGATATTTTTGTTGAGGAGTGGAGTAGATTTCACGGAACTTACTTTCTAGTTATTTCTTGGAAATTAATTTTTTTTCAAATTTTCTATTTTGTTTCATCAATTCTTATTATTTACATTTTCTTGGGGGGAAATATGTATAACCTCAAAAAATAAGTTAACATAAATAGTTACACATAGTTCTTTTATAGTATTCAAATATTTTTATTGGATGAGTAGATATAGAAAATGTAATACACACACACACACATACATACACTCTATACATACAGACACACACACACAATAGAATTTTGTTCAACCACAAAGAAAAATAAAATTATGTCATTTGCAGGAAAATGGATGGAACTAGAGACCATCGTGTTAAGTGAAATAAGTGAAACTCAGAACGTTAAGGGTGATATGCTTGCTCTCATATGTGAAAACTAGAGAGGAAAAAGGAAAAGATGGAAGGGGTCTATCTCATGACAATCAAAGGCAAATCAGTAGAGTAAAGGGACTAAGAAGTGGGAGTCAGGGAAGGAGGAGGAAAGTCCTGGGTGGTGATATTGGCCAAATTATATAGTTATATTGTGTGAATGTAAAATATATAACAATACATCCCATCATTATGTACAAATAGAATGCACCAATAAAAATGTGGAAAAAATATATTTATCAATAACCTCCTTTCTCATTTCAAATACTGCATTTTCTTTCTTTTTTTTATTAGTCTAATCAGATATTTATGTATCTATTGGTCTTTTCAATGTTACACTTTTATTTTTATTTTTAATTTATTTTTTATTGGTTCATTTTAGTTTAATAATGACAGTAGATTCCATTTTGATATAATTGTACAAGCATGAATATATCTTATTCTAATAGGACCCCTTTTTGTGGATGTGCATGATGGTGAGATTTACTGTGGTGTCTTCAAATATTCATAGGAAAGTTATGTCAGATTCATTCCACCATCTTTCCTCGATGTCACAGTTTTTAAGTTTTAAATTAAGTCAACTTTAAGTTTTCTAATTCATTGAAAAATTTATTATTTCTTTCTGCCTACATTTTTTCTTCTATGATCTTTGTATTGGTGCATTATAGTTGTATATAATGGTAGGATTCATTGTTACACATGCCTACATGCACACAATAAACAATACAATTTGGCCAATATCATTCCCCAGTATTTCTGCTTTTACTTCTGTCTACATTATTTGGTATTGTTTCTCAAGCTTCTTGAATTAAATATTTCATTATTTTTTCTGTTTATTTTAAAAAAATATTTAGGACTGTACATTGTTCTCTGAGAATGATTCAGTATCCTTCCCATATTTTTATATGTAGTATTGTCATGTCACTACCTTGTTCTGTAATTGCCATTTTTATTTTCTCCTGACCTCAAAATTTCTATATAATAGCCAAAATGATTTCTTGCATGGCAAATTGAAACTTTTGTCATGACCCTTCTCTCTATAGACACTTTCAGGGAAGAGGGATGGTAGTTTGGGAAGAGGTATGAGATGGTCAGCACTCCTTGCCCACACCGACACTATCCCTCACTACTGACTTCCTTACCAGATCTCATTGTAGCCCTCAGTGTCAGCAAATGGGAAGTTTCATGTAAAAAGGAGAATGGTTCCTTCCCACATCGTGGCTGGGGTCCCTAGGTGCTCATACTGGGATCCTTGTGTGGTGACAGTGGTGTATATTAATAAGTGCTTTTGGATAAAGTCAACAAAAAGGACACATTTTACAGAATTACACAAAATAACAACAACAAAAAAATCCTACTCCCATAATCTGACCATGTGTGAACTGAACCCATTGTCCATATTGGAAAACAAATCTCAAAGGAAAAAATATAGTTAATCATTATAGTTCATTTTTCCCCCAAATCAAAGTATATATCAAAGGGATGAAGAAATTCCACACTTTAGAAGTTTGATAAAATTCTTGACAAAGAGATTGGTTTTTGTAATGCTAATACTTCTTAAATGATCTCTTTTGATTTCTGTTTGTTCATTTCTCTTAGGGACCTTTCCTAAGACAGGCTGCCCATGTTAGTGACAGTCATGCAAAGACACAAGCAGCCCTTTTCCCCAGGGAAATACTCTGATCACTTTACCACTGTTCTGCGCTTCATCGTCAATAATCTTTCCCTAAGTCAGTCTGTGCGATTTCTCTAGTGACCAGGCAGTCTGATCAGTTCAAAAATTCACTTGGGTCTGTGAATTCCCCTTCCCGTCTACATAGTGCAATCATGTAAAGGTCCTGCATTTGCTTATTATTGACTAATTCAAAAATAAAACAAAAAGCCAGTACATTTTCTCTTATTCCTGTGGCATTTGGGTGCTGCACTGGAAAGAACATCATCAAAGGATGATAAAATACTATGTTTTGGAATGAAGTTATGTGTCTTTCTTATTTACTAGCCAGTGTCATTAGCAGTAAGAGTCAAGGTCAAGGAACTACTCAATTCAGGGAACTTTCAGGAAACCAAATGGGAAATTTTCATGCATCACTGCAGTTCTAGAGCTGAACTTGAAAAGTTTCATGTTAAGTCAAGACTGTTATGTAGGGCTAGGAGCCTGAATTTTGATATCAGACAGCTGTAGATTTGAAATCTGCCTCCTACTAGCTTTATGATATCCTGGCATCCACATGATTCTTGTACTACTACTACTGAGAATATCTAACCTGTATTGAGTGCTTATCATTTCCAAGAGTGTTATACTCAGGGCTTTACGGTGTTTATACTTACTCTCATTTAATCCTCATGCAAACCTGATGAAGACAGAAGCTAATTCTTCTAGTACATTTAGTTGGCATTGAATCTGGGGCAGGTACTCAGTTATTTCAACTCCATATTCTAAGCTTTTAGCCACATTTAGCTGCCTTTCTGAACATCTGTCTCCCTATCGACAAGGTAAGTACAATAAAAAACTTTCTTGTAAGTTTGTCAAGAGAATCAGGGATCATGTAGTAAGGCATAGCTTCTAAGACTGGTTATTCACCAACTCTGTTGGTGATGCCACTATTAAAACTTGGTCAGTGTCTGGTAGGAAGCATTCGCCATCCTTTCTTCTTTGAACACATATGCTATGAACAGAGTCAAACTCTACTAACTTAGGAAAGTCTGGTAGAATTTCAATGGTTTGGGCAGGGTCAGCCAATGGGAGCCTGCCTAGAAGTACTGTACCTGTAGATAATGTAATCTACCTGTAGTAATGTACCTGTAGATAAGATAGTCATTTCTTTCCTTTGGAGCCACAGGAACACAGACATGGGTCTGAACCCACAGTCCACAGTGTAATCTTTTTCTTCCCACAAAGAAAAGATCTTTCTCTCTGGTAGTTCTACAAGGCAAGCTGCCTGGGATTTTGCCAGACAACATTTTAAAGTTATCTGACAAAATAGCATCAAATGAATTTTTAAAAGATATTGGTAACCAAGAATCCCAATGCAAATATGGGCCCCTGGCCACATCCAAAGCAACAGCGTCACTTTGGTGGCAATCCCTTCCTAAGCACAACAACTAACTGAGGCCAGTGTTAGAAAGCTGTTACCTGTGAGCTTAAAGGCTGGATGTGTAAATGTTCAAGATATGCATTTATGCTATAGAAATACTTTCAGACCAGACATAGTAGGCACAGCACGGTCCTCCAAGCCTCCCATGCACCAACGGAAAAGCCAGGACTGGACAGACAGCTTCTAATCCTTACATGAGCCTGCTGGTTGTCACCCAATGTTCTCTCACCCTACAATATATGGGTAGGCAGAGAACGTGCAATGCTACATCTGGAGCGCCTTCTGCTTGCTGCCCTGCAGCCATAATGGCTCCAAACCCTGGGTCATATGAAGAATACTTAACTAGTATATTACACAACTATTTAAATATGTCCTAGGCTAAAATTTCCATTTCTAAATAGTATTTCTCAACATGCAAACATAGATCTACTTGCATCAGAGTCACCTCAGTGCTTGTCAGAAATGCAGATTCCTAAGCATATCTGTCTATTTATCAGTTTATTGTCTCCCTTTTGAGCATGAGACCGACGGAGTAGAAACTGGTCTGTTTATCCTAATACACCAGATTCTAAAAATTGTCAGCTCATAGTAAGCGTTCAATAAACAAAGTAACTCCACAAGCCTATACTGACCTGCTGAATTAAAATCCCAGGAACGGAGTCCAAAATCTGCACCTTAGACAAGTATTTATTTGATTGTTGTGTATACTAAATTGCAGGAACCAGTGTTCCAAAGTAGTTCAGTTAATCCTAAGATCAAGAAAGAAAAGGCATTATTTTCAGAGGCCCCCCATATTCACTGTCTGGTCAGATATTAAGGTATAATAAACATTTTAATATCCTGGGGCTAAACTTTTCCTTCTAGTCTATACCTGAGACAAATGTCTGTCTACCCTCTGCTTGTGCCAGGCTCTAGGTTTCTCAGGGACAAGACACAAATGGGCTTGGAAGACAGAATGTCTAGGAAAGACTAGGTCCACTCCCACCTCTCTCCACTAAGCCAGAGGCAAACACTCAGTTGATTATTGAACAAGCTCCCTCCCCCTGCCCAAAGGTCATTGATAGAAAATGAAACACACTCTGTGTTCATTACTGTTTCCAGACAAGCTTGGATGACACCTCTCATTCACCAGAATCAGATACTATCTTATCCTGAAGGAATCCAATCTTTCCAGAAGGCCCCTTCAAGTTTATTATGGAAGCTTGGCATTTTATGTCTAGTTCCAGCCCATCTTTAACCATCAGCAACTTGTCTTGGGTAGGTGACTTGACTTTGACAGTCACTGTACCTCTCAACCCATTTCTTGTTTGGAAAAAATGAGGTTTGACTAGTATCATGTCTGCAGCCTCTTCCAATTCAGGTGTTCTCTAACCTCTGGCTTCTCAGTGATACTTCACTGCCTTACAGTTAACAAAATGATCTGGTGGGATCTGATGAGAAAATAATGATCGTCAAGCTTGTCTACTCAAAATTCTCCAAGCTTCTTGCAAACTAGGTAAATTTCAAGATCTGTAAAACAATTTCTAAGAATTCTTCTCTCGAGTTCCATGTTTATGAAATTACTATGACAGTACTAATGTGCTCAGAACTGTTTGTAAAGGATTGATGTAATGCCCAAATTTCCTCTGAAATGTGAACAGAGTTCACAATGTTGATAGCAGGACCAGAACATCACCTGGTCTTGGAAAGGTTGAATGTCACTGCTTTGCACAGGTTGTCCCCCCCTCCCCCAGCTGTGAAGGATAGCAAAAATATAGGGAGCAAGATACCCTCCCTCTTCTCCCAAGTCTCCTGGGAATTCCCCAAAGGTGGGCCGCTCTGAATCTGAGCCCATACCCTTTGCACCAAATGTATCTGTAATGCCCTTTGTCTGATTCCAGCCCAACAAACTAATCACTACTAACTCGTCCATTACCATTGCCCAGGTAATTACATGTGAATTGCTTTGCTTTGGAAAACAATTTCCCCTAAATCAATGATTCTCAGTGCTTTGAGGTTTACTGCCTGCTTTATATTCTAATTATTTTGTCACACCTCCTTTATTAGTCTGAAATAAAAATGGTACACAATATACCTACTCGATACTCACTGTATAATGCCCAAATTATTTTTAAAAATGAAGAAAAGTAGCTGGGAACAGTGGCTCACACCAGGAATCCCAGCAGCAGGAGGACCAGGAGTTCAAAGCCAGCCTCAACAATTTAGCAAGGCCCTAAGCAACTTAGTGAGCCCTGTCTCTAAATAAAATATAGAAAAGGTCTGGGGATGTGCTTCAATGGCGAAATACCCCAGGGTTCAATCCCTGATACCAAAAGAAAAAAAAATTGGAGAAGTAATTTGTAATAAAATAACATATTTCAATATGTTAAAGCTTAGGCAAGACAACACCATAAGATGTAATAAAGTCGCCCAGTACACCTTATTTTTCCAAATTCCTTATGATCCTGATATGAAAATCTTAGTAACCTTAGTGACTGTTTCACTGCCTGAAGCACCTTGTAACTACTCTGGTTTTTGTTTGTTATTTTCTTCTACTTGAAGTCTTGAAGTAGGAATGGCACACTACGTACAAACAATCTGGACAATTGAAGCTAACATTTATTGAATGCTTACCATATGCCAAGTCCTTTTAAATCATTTCGCCTTTGTTAACTTATTTAATTCTCATAACTCGCTGTTATTTTCCAGGGATATTTGGCAAAGAAAATTAAGAAATTTCAGTAAGTTCACACTCCCAGCCATTTCTAGCTTTCTAGAAATCATCTCCAATTATCATAAAAATCAGCCAAGCTCTATCTATGTTTCTATCATAGAAAAGAAACATTTGGGGAATGAAATGATGCTCCTTGTTCCAATGTCATTTTACTTAACTGATTGAAATTTGAGCCCAGGAGTCGCTGGCCTATTTTTTGCTTTTAGCGCTGGGAATCTACTTAGAGGGCTTTTGGACTTAATATTTTCATATGAATGTTTCAGAATGGATTCTTCTTGGCATTTTATCTTTATATGAATTGCAGATCCATTTACTAGACATTTTGGAATAAAAATTTTCTTTGAACACTCTCCATTCATTGCCAAATGCTCCCTCTGAATCAGACTTGTTTTAAGTGAATTAAGAGGATGAGTTAGAAAGCAGAGTAGAGGGACCCTTTGACCATTCTACCAAGAACAACACAGCATGGTCAGGAGTCTCCCACATGTGCTAAGAAATTGTACTCTGACGTCACTCAGGGAAGTAAATGTGTTTTGTTTTGTTTTCTTGGAAACTGCCAAGGAATTGTTTTAACTGAGCATTGTAATCAACAATATAGGGCTCAATTTTACCCTCATGTGGCTGCTTACATCATTGTCATGAAAGTAAATTATTCTAAACAAACCTATAATATATATATATATTTTTTTTCTTTCAGAGGGAAAATGATCCCATCTGATCTTGAAAGAAGAATCCTTGAAGCAAAACAGAAAGTAAGTTTTTGCAGAGATCTTTATCTAGCCCGTAACAAATCGAGGATCCAAATTTGTAATGAGGAGAGCTCATTTATCTTTTATTTTTAAAACGGGATCCAATCCCAAACTCCCAGCTTTAATGAGAATCTGGAATTCTGCATCCAGCCTGTGTCTCTGAGTTATGTATAGGCTCTGCTTTAGAGAAGCTTAAGTTCCTGAATAAAATATTTGCACAGAAATATTGTCAGAGTTCCCAAAGCTTTTGTCTCCCTGTGTGCTGAGGGTTGGCCTTAAGCAGACACACATTTGGAAGATCATCTTCACAAGTAGGAAGCAGCAGAATGCGTTTTCCTACCCTCAGCACATGCCTAGATGATTGGTGCTCCATATATCTCATTTTACTGGCAGCCATTTAGAAGTCTTTTTAGAAGTTAACAAGTTCTGAAGAATCACCACAAAGCTCTGGAAAGTCATCCCCTCCCTGGATTGGTTTGTAAGTCAGAGAGTTTGGTTTTAGAATTCTCTGTTTAACTTTGAGTCAATATAATCTATGGTTTCTGGTTCAGTACAATATTTGTGCATTTTATTATTAAGATCTCAGAAATAATTATTTTCCGTATACTTTTCTCCCTACAACCTGATATTTGCACCAGAATACTTCCAGTCACATAGACCATAAAATTAAACCTTTGCTGCCACCTAAAGACCGATTCTGTAACATCATGTTCTATAAATCAACAGGACACAGTCATAGGATGAGTGACTAGACTGATCCTATTTGTGGCATTCTTCTCCCGATGTCTTCAGCCACAGCCTATTATTTCCATCAATTTTCATTTAGCCATGGCCAGACAGACTGAGGGATACTGAGATGGATGAAAGCCCTGGCTTATTGTTTAGCTCCATGTGAACCATCCCTTCTGAAAGGCTCCACATAAATTATTGGAGCATTTTCCAAATAGCATTTTCCAAACAGGCTGGTCAGGGTTCCTTCTCTTCCTTCTGCCTGCTCATGCTGGGAGATGTATTAAGTTCAAAGACCCCCCACGGTGCAAAAGGAAGACCAGAAAATTAGCAAAGAGAGTAAAGGGAGCCAGAAAGTCCACCTGGAGCACACAAATGGCTTGTGGACACCACTCACAACCTTGGGTTCCACTTAGCCTCTTGGAGGAACAGAATGTCTGTTTTCACAAGACAATGGTCAGGACCAGCAGAATGACCTGGATTCTGTGGAGTGGACATTGATTTGTACCAAGCTTCGGGGGGGTGATAACCCTTCTGAGGGTTTCAAAGGGGCAAAGGAGTATGAGAGGGGATGGGGTTCCATTGATTTTAAATCAGCTTTTAGAAGAAACTTTGAACCCCTAATTACATTATTTGGGGCTCTCTCATTTGTGCAGGGATATGTTCCTTTCCTTGTGAGTGCCACAGCTGGAACCACTGTGTATGGAGCATTCGATCCCCTCTTGGCGGTTGCTGACATTTGCAAAAAGTATAAGATCTGGATGCACGTGGATGTAAGTATCCCTCAGGGACTGGCCAGTAAAATGTCCTTGCACATTTTTCATCTGGGTCTCATGGAATATAATTTCTTTTTTTTTTTTACTTATGCAGCTTTATTTTCAGAATATGGTATTTAAGCTTTTCACAGTTTCGCAGGCAAATTAACACACAACTGATATGCCATACAGAATTTGCTCAAAGCAGCCTGAGATGATTCTGCTTTAAATTTCTCAACATGAAGATATTCTTATTTCTATGGTCAGTGCTCAAACTGATCAGGGTTCTCAATTCTTTGAGCCATAATGCCTTGGAGGAACATAGCCTGCTCAGTCAGGTGCATGCAGCTCTTCCTTCCTTAAAAGAATAAAAAGGTAAAAAAAATTATTTATATAGGAAATTCAGAGAATGACTTCGGCCCAAGTTAAATATTCGTATATTTGGGGAAGAAAGCAAGTTTGACAACTTAGTAGGAAATACAGACTATCAGATTTCCAGTCTCTCAAAGAAGCTGAATTATATTTGAGATGTTTTGATTCCAGATTTAATCACACACACAAAAAATAATGGACGCATACCACCTTTTTCAAATAAAAAAAAAGAGTCAATTTTTAGAAGGATGAATTGAAGGGATTTAAGTTTAGATCCTTTTTACACAAAGGCTGGCTTGAAGATCAGCTGTTATCTGCAAATTGTTTGCTAAAATGATCCATGATGAGGTAAAGAGAGTGCCAAACCATCACTAATCACAAACCATCACAAACTTGTCACAATGTTTAGTTTCCTTGTTTTGTTTTCATTGTAAACTCTCTCAATAAAGGAAGCTGTAAGTTGATATATATTCTGGTGCAAGATCCTTATGCTGCTATGGGTCTGGGATCATTTTGGCTTGCCAGTTCACCTTCTCCACTTTAACTGTAGTGATGGGTGACCTTAGTGTTTCTCAGTGATAGGGGTTGGGGGAAGGATCTGTCTCCTTCTCATGTAAACTGAACTGTGCCCCAAAATTTGGCTTCTTATATTCACATAAGTGTAGAAAAAAGTCTGAGACCTTAGGATGTTTCTCTAACTCAAACTTTAATGGTCTGCTCCCTTCATTTGCCTGGGGTCAAGCAGATCATTTTCATACTATGAGACTTTTCATCTGTAAGATACCAAACTATAGACATCTAGGTCATTAAAAACGGCTATCTTTTCCTTTGTCTGATCCTTTTCAGGCAGCTTGGGGTGGGGGATTACTGATGTCCCAGAAACATAAGTGGAAGCTGAGCGGCGTGGAGAGGTACGTGCATTTTCTCTTGTTAACAACATAAAGCATTGAAAGATAAACGTGAAAAGCAAATGCATCGCATTTTCAGTATCTTTAGGATGTAGCTGAGCCCCCTCTGCTCCATTCTCATGTGCCTCACCTTGTGTGAATCACACTCAGGAATACTATGTATAAGCTACAAAAATAAATAAAATGAAATCCCATATCGAGTGACCTCAATAGAACAGTTCTCAGGCATAAAAATTCTTACTTGGGCTCCATTCCCGAGATCTCTGAACCAACTACCAGTATCATTTAAAATCTTCAAGTAGTCCATATTTTTCTAGGAAGGAAGAGGTTCTATAACTTTCAAGTTCCTTAAACAGATAACGTTTAAGAAAGCTGTAAATAAATTTTTCACACCAAATAAGCACCTTGGAAGTTATCAATGTTGAAAGTCCAGATTTGGAATTAAATATAGTCAGTTAACTTAAAGTGAGGCATGCTCTAGATAACCTCATGTCATGGCTTCGTCCCATAGTAACCCTTTTCTTGCATGGTTCTGATTGATGCTGGAAAGTAGCTTTTATTTAGAGACTAAGCAGTAGACCATTGAGAAAAGCTGAAAGACACAAAGGAAGTCATATCTGATTAGCATGAAGCATATTCAGGTCCAATGGGGGGAATGCAGAATGTAAGCCACAGCCGCAGGCTCTGGTTCTGGACCATGTGCAAAGGGAGTAGAGTTTTCCCATCACGACATGGCCAGTCAGCCAGGTCAACCACAGTTGTGAGCTCTGACACTCTCTCTGACACTGAGAAAGCCTGAATTCATTAGAGGCTGCCAAATGCCCACCATGCCCTGCCAAGTAGCCAGATGCTACCCAGGAAAAGGTTCACACTGGCTCTGCCCCCAGACATCTTGGCACAATTTCTGTTCCAGGGCAAGGAGAAAGGCTGATGAAGTTTTAGAGCATCTGTCAGCATTGGTCATAAAGGGCACGCAGGCCAGAGGGAATGTGTGGAGTATGCTGTGTGACACCCAGGACAGAGGGAATGTGCAGAGTGTGTTGTGTGTCAGGCAGACCTATCATGTGCAGAGAACTCAATGTGGAGATGGACGTGCATTCCCTGCTAAATTAGTAGAAAAAAGATTAGGGAAGGATTGGGACAGACCAACCAAACCCCGTGTCACAGGGTGACTGTCCCAGATCTGCTCATTAAAGTAAAGTCTGGCCTAGGCATTTCTGAGTTAAGGCACTAGAGCTGCCCATGCTTGAATGGCATGACATATTAAATGAGGAGGAATATCGGCAGGGATCATCATCCTCCCACAGTCTATCAGTTCTAGGGCTCTGCTCCTGGCCCTTCGGGCTTCTTCCAAGTCTAATATCTTAAGAAAGGTACAATGAACTAAACAAGGAGAGACAATGAAGAGAGAGAAAGAGAGAGAGAGAGAGCGCTTGAAAGGTGCTGCCCAATGCTGAGAATAATTAAATTCAGAGCTATGGGTGTGACTCAGTGGTAGAGTATTTGCCTAGCATGCTTGAAGCCATAGTTAAATCCCCAGCAACACACACACACACATACACACACACACACACACACACACACACACACACATACACACACACACACACATACCTTGACCTGCATGGCTGTTAATTCAGAAACCAGTGAAAGACAATGGCGGATGGAGAAAAGACAAACAGACACACATAGAAAAATCTGGGGCCCAATGGTCATTACACCCTGATAGAGATATAATGACCCAAGCTAGCTCAGCACATTTATTATATTATTATTATTTTAACATCAAAAGGGTTTTGTGTGTGTGTGTGTGTGTGTGTGTGTGTGTGTGTGAAAGTTTATTCAAAGAATATAGGACAAAAGATGAACTTCTGGGCAGCCCAATTATAATTATCAACTTTGCACTCATAATTCTTTATCCCCAGCAGCTGATGTTTGATCTCAGGGTCAAGACTGATAGTCCCGTGGCAAGCATGGAAACTCCTTTGAACGGTGTCACCACAGTGTCACAATCAGAGACCATGATTCAAATCACCCTTACACACACACACACACACACACACACACACACACTAAATCCAAGTACTTTCAGCCTATGTACAGTACTTTCTTTTCTGTGAGTTTCTTTCTGATTAGAACAAAAGGTGAGCACTTATATTTTACCTCTAATGCAACCCATGGATGCAAATCTGCAAACTACGGAGGCTTCCTCCCCTTGAAGACTCTCTAAATTACCTATCCAAAGCCTCAGAAAAATAAACACCCACACACTTTTGTACTGAAGACTATTATTTGAAAGCAAAGCTTGGAATGTTCATCATGGAACACAAGAGTCCTCTATGTTCTTATTACCACAATTCCTGATACTTGTTATAATTAAATATACTAACAGAATAAACAGATACGGAGCCTAAAGTAAGGGAACTGTCCGTGTTCTGCTTCAAGCAGGACTCCCTTAGCTACATCTACCTGAAAGGGTACATCTTGCTGACTTCTTAGCATGAGGCACACTCTTCTTTGGTGAATTAAGGCTGTAGGACCAGTGTCATCTACTGGGGCCTCATGTGCAGGGCTTGAGTTTAGGAATTGCCTCACTTGAGGAAATTACTCTTTTCCGAGCATCACAAACCAAGCTAAAGAACTCATTTTACAAGTGAAGGGAAAATCTATGGTTAATTTCTGTACCCAAATCCAGCTCTTTCTTGTGGTCACAGAGATCCCCAAATGGCATTCTCCAAGATGGCAAAGCCCTGGAGTCCTGCCTGGTCATCCCTTTTAGAACCAACGGAATCCTCATAAGATGGCTCTCATCCTTCCTAGTTCTGTCAAAATTGCTAGAACTGGTGTGTCCATAAGCCCTGCCTCTCCAGAGCGTGTTGCTACATTGTTCACCAATATTCCTTTAGTCCCCCTCCTCTGGGCAGCCCCTTGCCTGTAAGAGTCCTTTGCCATTCTCAAGTCCACTCTCAAGGCTTTAAGGCCCAGCAGAAGGAACCAGGGCTGCAGCTGCTGCATGACCAGCTGCCCTCATTCCCAGCTGAGAACCGAGGGCCCAGACATTCATTCAACAGTTGCAGACCCAAGATGAGTATGAGATGAAGCCTATCTTGAAGGAGCTTCAAATCCAGTAGGAAAGACTGACAATTAACAATGGATTAAAATTCAAGGCAGTGGCAGTAAAGTCTCAAGAGACAGGCAAGTGAGCTGACTGGAGAGCAAGGGAGAAGGAAAGACCTAGGCAGCATTTTTATAGGGAATGTCCGTCAAGCATCAGCATTGGAGCTTAGAAATATGCCGTGTGGGATAAGTAGAAATGAAAAAATGTCTTCAGGCTGAAGAGCAGAGACCCAAAAGTGTAAAAGTGCATAGGGTCCTTGGAGAAATTTAAGACAAATTTAGTTGAAGGAAGAGGTAGATCCATGGCGGTGGTTAGGAGGAGACTGATGGAAAGTGCAGAGTCCTGTCCAGGGGGTGCTGTGCACATAACTAGACCCCTCAGCTGGAAATCAAGGTAATGTGTTTTTGTCCTCCAGTCGGGACAAAAAAGATGGAAACCCTGAGCTGTAGGATCCATAGCCAGGTTTTGAGCAGAGGAGGGATGCCTCACTTGTGTTTGGAAAGACAGCTGCGCATTAGGGAGCAGATGGAAGCTGGGCACTAGATCTGTGAGGCAGCACCTGCCCATCCAGGTGCGGGAGGTGAGAGCAGCTGACATTGGCTGCAGTAGCAACTGGAGAGGGGTGAGTGGATGGCCCAGGAAAGGAAAGTGAAACCACAAAGGGTGACATCAGGAGAGGAGGGGAGAGTGAAACCAAACCAGTCCTGAAGTTTGGGGGCTGAAAGCCTAGGAGGAAAGTGGTGCCAGGAACCAGGATCTAGAGAAGAGAGAATAGCTCTGAAAGGCTGAGCTGTAGGAAGCTACTGGGTTCATTTGGGAGCTGCTGATTTGAGGTATACATAGAGGAACAAGGGTCTGTCTTAAAACAGCCCTGGAGGATTCTGTTCTTATGGAACTTAGGGAAACTACAGAAGCCACATAGCCGAATCCCACCGCAGAGCATTTTGCAATGAACCTGAGGCTATTTTATGTAAATTGCCAACATTTCTCAAATAAACTAAGGCCATGTCATCGAATCATTCTGTGCAGCTTTTTGTCATCTTTATGAGACATCTTTATGCCGTGGAGAGAAAGGCAAGACAGAATTAAGAGACAAGTGGTTGTGCACCTTGGAAGCTTCTGTCCCAAAAAGACAAATAGGCCATGCATGCAAATAAATACTCACTATCACAGGAATGAAACTGAAGTTTTGTTGTCCTAGCAGGCATCTTTATTGATAAAGCAAAGTTCATCAGGATTAGACAGATAGCTATAAATTGTTATAGAATGATGGCATGCATGTACCCATTGTCACAAAGCTTATGAATGACAGGGATGAAATCAATAGCAAGATCCAACCATATTCAATGCTTACAGCTACAAAATTCTTACCCATACTATTTACTACTATTTCTTCTCTTACAGAGGAGCCATCTAGGTACAGAGAGATTAAGTAACTTGTTCAAGGTCACACAGCTAGGAAGTAATGAAACCTTAATTCCTTGAAGGAAGTTGAATGGGGCTGCAGAGATAATACTTCAAGAATCTGAGACCTTAAAGAACGAGTAAGAGTTAACCAACCCAGTGAAGCCAAGGAAGACAACATTCTAGGACAAGGAGATAACATTAAAGGACCTAGGAGCACAGGAATATAATTTTCTGGGAACAAAAAATAATCTGGTGTGATGAAAATAGATAAAGCGAAGGGACACAAGCCTGAACACACATTATCAGAGCTCACTCTGGGGGCATCATGAACCATGCCTTACAGTTTGGAATTTGGGCTGAAGGCAACAGGGAGCCACCAACGATTAAGAGAGTTCAGAGACTTGAGATGTAGCTTGGTGGTACAGTGTTTGCCTAGCATGTGCAAGGCCTTGGGTTCAATCCCCAGCATCATCATCATCATCATCATCATCATCATCATCATCATCATAAAAGAAGAAGAAGAAAAAGGAAAGAGAGCAATAAACAGCTAAAAGATAATTCTGATACCAGGTAGAGGAAAGAGGCAGCTAAGACACCAGATTAAAATAACAATAATTCTTATTAAAGAAATCTGAATCAGGACTATGGTTCAGGCTTTTCAAACAGCATAAGCCCCTGAGCCAGGCACCACCATTGCGTGAGACGCACTGCACCACTCAGTGATTTAGTCTCAGGAAAGATTAAAAGTCTCTGCTGTGGGAGCCACAGCATGGCTCACCCAGGGGCTGGAAAGACAGCTCTGGGTTAGAGAAGACATGGATGCAGGGGACGAGGCAGAATGTCCTACAAAAGGACACCTTTGAGAAGTCTGGTCACTGATCAATAAGAAGGAGAAAGTAGGTACAGGAAACAGGTATATTGTGCAGTGGAAGGAGTGTCCCCTCTGAGCTGCAGGCCACGGCCACAGTGACAGCACAGGAGCAGTGGAGGTACACAAGGTACTGATCACCAGTGACCAAGGGCAGGACCCTGAGCTCTGTGACCCTGGTCTCTTTGAGGCTGAGACCACCTTGGAGGCAGAACTCAGGTTTGCCTGGGGCTTGGGAGAGGAGACACATGGAGAACCATGCCCTCACCTGCCATGTCCTTGGACAGAACACTGGTACAGTTAGGAGTGCATCTCAGTTTTGTGACCGTGGTGTCTTCCTGGAGTGGCAGAGGCGGTGCCAGCACACTGAAGCTCACGGCCTCTGTGCAGAGCCTCAACAATCTGCGCCTGACACGGGTGCCACCTGCTTACCTAATGTGTTTGTCTTAGGGCCAACTCTGTGACATGGAATCCACACAAGATGATGGGAGTCCCTCTGCAGTGCTCCGCCTTCCTGGTTAGAGAAGAGGTAGGTCTTCCTTGATTCTGTGTCCCAGCCCTTGGGTGGGGTTTGGTGGTCTTTGCAGAGAGGACTTTCTTTGGAACCATCAGGATCTTTAGGTCTTCCTTCCTGCGTGGCTCACACTCTCCAGAAAGCACTCCTCCAAACTGCTGCCGGGAGGGTGGGCAGCAGGTGTCAGGGGGTCCAAAAAGGCTCAGGAGACCTAAACCTTCAGAATAGAAACTTCAGACTAATCTCCATGCTTTCAGTATAAGTCTCCTTTCCTCAGCTACACTTGGTGCCCCTGACCCAGAGACCCTCCATGCTACTCTCTTAGAAAACTAAATTTCCAGTTTTCTTCTAGAATATGAGAAGAAGCAATTTTTTGCCATAAGAAAAAAAGAAAAATTATAGTTTTTACCATAAGGAAAAATATGCATAATATAGGATTAGTGTATTATATATCAAATAATTCTCTTATTTGATTTAATATTTAATACCACAATCGGAATGTAAGGCATCTGCATATGTATATATGTATTAATCAGCAAAGGAGAGAATAAGCAAAGACCGTTTTTATTAAAGATTCTTCTATGAATAAAGTCTAAAGTCACTGTGCAGATATTTACTGTGCCTCTGTGTCTCCCTTGTATGAGGGAGAAAGGAGGCAGAAGCCACAGCTCACTCCTATTCTTATTTTGTTGATAAGACCCATCAAATAAAGAGTTTTTATTTTGTTAGAATCAATAAGGCAACCTCACATTGAAGAGACTTTTAAGTATTTATCTTTACTTGCTTTAAAATATTTTGTTTTTCTATTATAAACTCGATGTATAATTATTTAAGAAAATTTGGGCAGGACAGAAAATAGAATTTAGAGTTGGCCAAAATTCTGTCATTTGAAGATAAAAGTTATTTACTGTCTTAAAATATTTTCTCCTACAATTTTCTAGGAATATATGTATCATGATAGCATTTTGCTATCATCTACATCATATATACATTTTTCTTTTTATACTTAATATCATATCATAAACATGATATTCCATAATGTGATTTTTCATGGCCTCAATATATCCTATTTCATGAGACATAATGGTTTGATAAAATCCTTAAACATGTATCTTTGATCACATTCCTGATTATTTTCTTAAAGTAGATTCTTCAGAGTGGAATTGCTAGGTCAAGGCTTATTATTTCTATGGTTCTTAATACCTCCTCTTGGCAACTGCAAATTTCAGCAACGTGCCTTCTGTCTGCATCAAATAAATTAAAATTTTGACACAGGATTGAAGACAGACTGCCCTTCCAAAACAAGATGAATGCATTGAAAAAAACCTTTCAAACTGGTTGTTCATCAAGTAAACATCCAGTTTGATATATTCTCGTCAATTCTAGCTCATGCATACTCCAGCTGTATTACCTGAAGGGAAAAACAAGTTTGTTTGTTTGTTTGTTTGTTTTAATATTTATCCTTAAGTTTTAGGTGGACACAATATCTTTATTTTACATTTTTTTTATGTGGTGCTGAGGATCTAACCCAGTGCCTTGTGCGTGCTAGGCAAGCACTCTACCACTGCGCCACAACCTCAGCCTGAAAAACAATTTTTTGTTACTTAGATTTCAGACAGATGTTTGACAGTGGCTCCCTTAGATCTATCACCATAGATTCAAAGTGCAATGTCAGCCAACAGGCAGATTCGGAAGTGATTAGATGACTGCATGGGAAAGACCTGCTGATAGGTAATTTAATATTTGTTCTCCAGGAGAGACTCGTGGCTTGGTATCTAACCCTCTTCCATTCAAAATTTTCATTGATGGTTTGAGTAAAACACAGAAGTTTATTTTAGTTTCAGATGAGAAGAAGCTGGAAGAGAGAGGAGATAAGTGTAGTGACGGAATCAGAATACAAGATGAGTTTTACAGACTGGTCCTGCAAGCCATAGTTAAGAAAGGGAAGTTGTTCATGGGAATCATTGCAAAGCTCCGCCCTTAGGTCCAAGGATGGGTGATTATTTTGACTGAACGTAGCAGGCTTGTCTCACACATAGCTAAATTGTTGGACTTGTGTAAATAAAAGATGTAGGACTTTAGGTTGTACTCTTCAGGATCAACCAGGAATAATAATAATAATAAAATTATCCAAATAACTATGGCTTCTGTGTGTGTGTGTGTGTGTGTGATGCTGGGGATTGAACCCAGGGCCTTGTGTATACAAGGCAAGCACTCTATCAACTGAGCTCTATGCCCAACCCTCAAATGACTATGAATGAGATAAAAGAAGTCAACTTTCAGCAGAGAGATGTGGTAGGGTCCCATGCCCTCTGGTTAAACCAGGGCTTGCAGTGCTTTGCTTAGCTCTGTGCCAAATCTTATATGGGACCTCATCAAGCAAGAATTCCAACATAGAGGAACCATTGATGAACATGCAAAGGGGAATGGCTCAAAGATTTAACCTAGGGAGAAGAAAAAGAAAACAAACGTACGTAAAGGGCTGAGAAGGGGAGAGGCACTTTCACAGTTTGGGACTCTCAAGTGAAAGAGATTCATTTTGCTTTGTTTTCCCAAGGATTTGTGAAGGGGGGTAGGTTAATAACACCGGGTGACACAAATTTGGTGGCAAAAATCATAATACACAGTGGATTTTAAGTTTGACTTGGGGTTGATAAAAGGAGAGATGAATGAATATGGATTGGACAACCACATGTGAGTAACACAATAGGTAGGATTCCTTAATTGGATAGAAATAGATTAAATGAGCTCTAAACTCCCTTCCAAATCCAGGAGTTTATAATGCTCTCATAAACAGCTTATTTTTTTCCTTGGGTCCAAGAAATAATAGCATCTTATAAGATGGCAATAATTTTTCTGTGGTTATAGAGATCTCTGCTTAAAAAAGATGGAGATATTTTGAATTAGAGTTAAAACACGTTTTAATATTTCTGGAGTTATTGAAGACTTTCATACAGTGCCTGAAAAAGAGAGATTTATGATGCAGAGTTTCCTAAATTATATTTGAGTTTGAGAACTCCATTTTGTATAGCAACTGTACAAAATGATGGTTGATAGCTTTTTTGTGGCCCAGAACCAGGTAGTTTGCTCATTAGAGACTTATGCATGGATATTGTCATCACCTTTCTTTGTTCTTTTGCATAGAGTAAGACTGGTGTGGCCCAGCATTTAGAGTTAAGCGCTTTGAGACGTTTTTTCTTAGGTGGATCTTGGTCTGATCCATCCATCTTGGGAGGATCTGTCTGATCCATCCACCCTTCCACACTCTCTGAGATGGTCCCCCTTAGTTTCAATGGCATCTAATCTGTGAGTTTACATGGCCAGAGAAAGAACCATACAAAGTTTCTGTGAATGAATCAAGATGGAAGCACATATTGTAATTTTCACGTCTTATTTGTCTCCAAGTGAATTTTCTTTTGTGAATTCAATGTCTTTCTACTGATCCAATACAAATACGTCATATTTATTTTTTCTTATTCACAAAGTAACTTGGTGGATTCCATGAATAGGAAGTACCAGGTAAAGTCCAGTTCTCTTTTCTACCACTGGGGCACTCTGTCTTTCAAAACCTGGTTGAACTTTTGGTTGCATTTCACAGTGTCTTAGTTAGGATATTTTTTAAAATGAGTTCCCATTTCTAACTTCAACTCAGTGATCACATTGTAGTCTTTTCTTCCCTTGTCATGAGTCACACTAGAAGCAAAATCCAAATGCCAAAGCTTTTATAAAATCACAATTACACGGTAGAAAACAAGAGTCACAGGCTTCCAGTAGTTCGTGACAAATTGAAACGTGGTGGGGTTTCCAGGGAGGAGACTGGCAATGCTATTTTAGTCAGAAAGCATGATTCATGCACTGTTCTTGGGAATGTTTGATCACTTTGTCACTCATTTCTGTGGCAGAGCCATGGTACCCGGGCAAATTCATGATCACGGACAATGAAATTTTCCTTTGCAACTTCCACAATCAAAGAACCCTGACCACTGAGATGGAAGATGACATGGGAAAGATTGGTTACTTAAATTCATCTCAGAATTGCAATGTCTTTGCTTTTTGAGATTTTAGCACATACAATAACAGCAATAAAACCTTATGGTTTTCAAAGACAACTTGAGCTACATGATAAAATCCTTCAACTAGATATAGATGGAAGTGCTATAAAAACCACACTAACAGTATTTTACAGAATTGGATAATTTACAAAATATTCTAATTATAATTAATTATTCAGAACATCAGAATGTTTTGCCAAAGAATGAGCATTACACTGACTGCTCGCTCCTTCCTTCCTTCCTTCCTTCCTTCCTTCCTTCCTTCCTTCCTTCCTTCCTTCCTTCCTTCCTTCCTTCCTTCCTATAAAAATGCCTTCTCTTTAAAGGAAGAGTAGAAATATACATCCTTGTTAGTTTTGGTAACATTCAATCCTGAGCTTTTTATCCCAGAGTTAACCTATGACAGTAGCCTGCCTGGACAGTCCTGTTCAGAAGTTGGCCCCATCTTTTCTTATTCTTATTGTTTTCTTTTCACAAGACATACAACATCCCTTTTGTTTACTTTTCTATTAATAATTCCTACCACAGTGTAAAGCTAATGGATAATCGGTAGTGTTTCCTAAACCTCCTCTTTTTTTCTTTTAGGGATTGATGCAGAGTTGCAACCAGATGCATGCCTCCTACCTCTTCCAGCAAGATAAACACTATGACCTGTCCTATGACACTGGAGACAAGGCCTTGCAGTGTGGACGGCATGTTGATGTTTTTAAACTATGGCTAATGTGGAGGGCAAAGGTGAGTGGGTGCAGACCAGCTGAATGTCAACTAGAGGTTGGGGGGGGGGACCTTATCTGTGTTAAGGAACTGATTATCAAACTGAAAATCACTCACTCAAGATAGAGTTTCTTTAATCCTATATCTACAACATTCTTCATGGGCAAGAGTATAATCAAACCCACTGTTTGTTTCCTTTTCGGCCCAATTATTTTAATGCCCACACTCATCTAGAAAACAAATCAATTTTGATACACATGGCAGAACATCTTGATTTTTGACAGATATTTCTTCTTATTGTCATCATCATTTTTCTTGGATTTATTTTATCACCTACTCTTGGCTTGTACCCACTGGTGGATCATCTAGGTAGTTGAATGCATTCTGAAAGTATATGTTTGGAAAATAAAAAAGGGTTGTTCCACCATGATAACTTGTTTTTGACATTTCAAAGCATAACCTCTAATGACAGGGCTCTTTTTAAAGCTCCAGAAGTACCTAACTGCCTCCTTCTGTATGGGTTCTGTTTAGCTTAGAGTTCACCTGTAAGTGGTCTCTCCTCTCCCTGTAGGATAAACTCTGTAACTAATGGTGTGCAGAACTGGCTGGATCTCACTATTGCCTTCCAAGAGAATAGATTTATATTAAATGAAAGCAGGCTGGAAAGGTCAAAGATTTCACTTTTAATTTTGACCAGATTCTCAACTTACAGATCACAAATCACTCATTTCCACCAGATTTCATTTATCTCCAGGCAATGGCCAAAGCTCTCTATATAGTATAAACATTCAACTTTCAAAAGACTATTCCAGGACAATCTGATGAAGGAAATGAGAAAGGGGAAAATGAAAGGAAGCTGGTATGCCCTGAGGTCCTGCATGCTTGGCTCTAAGCTTTGTTGGTAGCCAGCACACAGAGGTAACAGATTTAGTCTCTTAGGAACCAGCAAACAATTTGGTCAGCAGGAGTGAGGTAAACAAACATAAAACCAGGGCTTAGCTCCTTCTGCAAAATGTACGGGGATAGGAGACATGTTCCCAGCGACAAATTCCATAGACTGTTATTCGTGGAAATTTTCCTAGTAAACATAGATGCTTTAAAGCAGTTCAGAGGGGAGTGGGATGGCTGACAAGAAAAGGGGGTGGTCTTGGAAGAGAAACAATGCAAAACACAAGTATTCAACAGAATCTTCTTTAAATCTCTTCTGGACAAAAGAGGCAGTTTAAGTAGAAAGTTAGTCTTTTATTTTTTTCTTTTTTGGTACTGGGGATTGAACCCAAGAACACTTAACCTCTGAGCCACATCCTCAGCCCTTTTTACACTTAATTTTATTTAGAGACAGGGTCTTGCTGAGTGTGGTGGTGCACACCTGTAATCCCAGTGGCTTGGGAGGCTGAGGCAGGAGGATTGCAAGTTCAAAGTCAGCCTCAGCAAAAGCGAGGCACTACGCAACTCAGAGAGACCCTGTCTCTAAATAAAATACAAAACAGGGCTGGGGATGTGGCTCAGTGGTCAAGTGCCCATGAATTCAATCCCTGGTATCCATAAAAATTAAAAAAAAAATAGATTCAGGATCTTGCTGAGTTGCTTAGGGCCTGGCTAAGTGGCTAAGGCTGGCTTTGAACTCAGTCAAGCCGCTGGGATTACAGGTGTGCACTACCGCACCCGACAAAGTCTTTCTTAATACAGAAATAACTCATAGATACCAGATATAACTAGACTACATACCCTTCAGGCAAATTTCTATTATAGTATTTACGCCAGGCAGATTTCCCGAAATATTCCTAAATCATATATAGTCACTTTTCCCTGATGCCTGATACAGGTAATATAGTGGGTTCCAGTCCCTTGCAGTGGGCAGGGACTCCTTTCCTTATCAGAACCTGATAAGGATGTGTCACTGGTCTCTTCTACCCAACATGAGGCTCATTCTGTTGTGCACAATGCTTTCCTTTCGGGGGGAAAAAAATCAAGGGTATAGATTGCCGGTGTATTCTCAATCGGCTTCAAAATGAGCAGGTTTTTATTGCAGTGAAAGAACAGCAGAGTGATGACTGTACATATCAGCGAGCAAGCTGAGGGGAAACTTGGTCTCTAAGCAGTGAGCAAGATCCTTCTTATCTTGAGCATCATCCTTTTTGTCTGTTTTTTCTGTGGTGTTTGTATTAAGATGATCATCAGCTATATTTACACAAAATTGTTCCTGTCACGGTTCATCAGTTCCTGCTGCTCCTTTTCCATCTGAAGCCTCCTCTCCAGCATGGGGCAGCTGGTTGTTTCTCAGAGAAATAACTTGGAGGACATCAGATGGGTGTCAAACAGTAGAAGGAGGTGAGGCCTGAAATGAAGGCACGGGAGCCGTTTTTAAAGTACAGAAATGAGGGCCCCCAGAGAGGGGGCAAAAAAAAAAAATCACAGAAGCTGCATTTTGTAGGAGTACAGATGTTTTTAATTGCTTATGCAGAACTTCAAATATCTAGACATCTAAATGGCAAAAACTTGCATTTGATTTTCAACCTAAAAGATGCATTTTTATTTTTTTGCAACATGAGGTGATAAAAATTATGAAAGTAATAGGCTCAATCCTACACCCTAAACCAGAAGTCAGGATAATGATCCCATCAAAAACTCCCTACTCATGCCATCCTTGGAAGGAGCAGTCTTCTCCCTGGAAGAAAACCCATGGAAGAGTTGGCTCTGAGGGTCTAGTTTGTATTCCCACAGGAATGAGGAAATGATCTGGAAAAGAATACAGAGAAGGAGAAAGAGTAGAGTGTTAGTGGAATATTAAGTCCTCTGTTATTAGATGTGCCTGAAGACTATGATGCTCAAATTAATCTGCATCTTCTCTTTAATGAGATAAACCACATGAAAAATAGTAACCTAAGTTTAAAAAAAAATTACTCTTATTCAAACTAATCTGTTCATGATCAAGAAAGCTGATGACAGCCCTCAAATTAAGTCCAAGATAAGTTCATTAGTAAATTTATGCAAAAAAAAAATGAGCCTATTGATGTGGAATGTTAAAGAAGTATTCACCACGATAAAAATCCACATTAAACCTCTTCTATTGAGTAGGGTTTTTATTTCATCTGCACTTTATTACAGAATCCTAGGCCTTATGATTATTTTCCTCAGAGGTTAACACTTGGTGGCAGGCATAAATACATACATACATAAATAAATAAACCTACCTAAAAATTTACCCCCCCCCCTTTTTTTTAAATATATGCAAGGATGACTTAATATGTAACTGCAGAGGGCAGTTTGCATGTGATTATGCAAATTGGCAGGTTTCCTTAAGGTTTCTCATGATCAGACTCTCTAATTGAAAATGTGGACAACAAAGGGACTGGCAAATGGCTGAAGGAAAATTATTTAAAGGGAGATTATTGTCTGGCATTCTTTGCCAAGTATCTGAAATTTCACTTTATCTCTGGTAAAATATTAATTAATTTTAATAAGTAGCTATTGAGTATCTGTTTTCATGCCTGGGGCTGTACGGGATGAGATAAGGAGGTTATTATTTTCCAGGCAGGATCAGATTAGTGCAGAGATATCTTCATATAAAACACAATACAACTGGTCATAAAAGAAACACAAATAAAGGATTTAAAGAACGGAGAGCTCCTTCCTAGTTTGAGAACCAAGAAAGCTGTATTAAGAGACAACCTTTGAGTTGGGATTTGAACAGAATAGATAGAATAAATAGGATTTCAAGCAAAAGAGCTGAGAGGATACTCCACAAAGGGAAAATATGGACTTCAAGTGCATATTCTGAGAGTAGTAGAGAGTCCAAATTGACTGAAGGGTGGTTAGGGAGCTAGGATGAAAAGCAGTGGGGCCTGAACGAGGGTGGCAGCAGCAAAATGGAAATGGCAGCAAGAGATTCTGTAGGTGTTTCAAAAGTGTCATTTAGGAGAAATCAGATCTTGGTACTGAGGCCACTCTTTCTGTAAGTTCCTGCAGAGTCAGAATTCATTCCAAGTGGACCCAAGCTGTCAGGCTAAGCTAAACCAATCTAATTTTATTAGTACCCACAGGCCGATGGAGCTCATGGTACAGATGCTGAGCTGAGCATTTGAGTATGAGTCCAAGCCCTTCTTAGAGGTCATCAGAACAGACAGATATCTTGAGCCAATCAGCTTGGGAGAGCAATCTTCAAAGATTACTGAAACCACTAGATTCCTTCAGTGAAGCTTGTTCTTAAACATGCTTTGGATTTTGCAACCCAGGGCTATGCTGGGTCCCCATTATAGTGAGATCATGAGACCACATGTGAACAGGAAAGTCAGTCCATCTTATCTCCATTACAATTACTCCCTGGAGTTTTCATGTTGGCTTAATTCCTGATGGGCCAGTTCTAAATGCTCCCAGGATGAGGACTAGCTGTTTTTCTAAGCTTTCTGTTTGCATTTAGGAAATGCTGAAGGAGATCAGAGGAGAAGCATTTTGAAAAGTAATTCCCTCGTGTGTCCTGACATCAAACCACCCCTATCCTAGGCACTCATGTTGTCTTACATAAGTCCAGATCCAAGGCTTCCAGAGCTGAAAACAAAAAGACCTCTGTATCAATCACTATTCACCCACCACAGACATGCAAGTCATTTATCCACCAACAAAAGAGCAATCTAAGGAGCCTGGCAGAATGACAGGCTCACAAAGCATCTGCATGCACCCTAAGATTCATTCATTCATTTGTTCAACTTACATTCAGTGAGTGCCTACCCCATTTGTTCTATAATGAGGGTACATTAGTGATCAAATATGGAGTCTGGGAATGGAAAATTTACATGGTGGTGGTGGGGCCGCAGCAGGCATCCTGGTGACAGGGAGAGGGGTCTCTGATGATGCTTCTTATCTGCAGGAAGGGACCAGCCCAGCCCTTCTGTTATTAATGGCTTCCATGATTACTTCTATGAACTGCAAGGCAAATTTTCCCCTTGAGTAATCAAAATAATTGCCTGGGGAATGGAGGCTTAGGAAGAAAAGGAGTCAGCTGTGGAGAACACTAATGAAAGGGAACAAAAACACCTGATGGGGACAGCATTAAAGGGGAAATAATTGAAGAAAAAAAAAGCCTCTAGAAATAGTTTTGTGCAAAGAAAGTAGCAGTACAGCACTGAGAATCACCATCAGTTTCCAGGGGGCTCACTTCTGTCCCACATCTGTGCTTAAAAACTGTACTGACATCCTCAACCTGCCTAATGGGATTTGTTCTTCTCATCCTTAGGGGACTACTGGATTTGAAGCACACATTGATAAGTGTTTGGAGCTGGCAGAGTATTTATACAATATCATAAAAAACCGAGAAGGATATGAAATGGTGTTTGATGGAAAGGTATGTATTCAGAGTTCCACAATCCCCAAAGTTTGGTGGATTCCAATTCTTATCACTGATATTTTCTGATATACATAATATGCTGTCCAGCTAAGTGGGATCATTACAAAGGGGAAGTAGGGGATGCAGGGTAGCTCTTCTGGGCTGGTATAAAGACCAGACTCGCAAATAACTCTATGTAGTGTGAAAATGAGGCACTCCAAAGACCACTACTGATTTAAAAGTAGGAATTGTACTCTGAAACTGACAGGTAAGCAGATTTGAAATGCCTGTGGAATTTTCAACATGGCCAGTTTGGGCTACATGTGAATTTTACTCTCCTCTTTGTAGCCTCAGCACACAAATGTCTGCTTCTGGTATATACCTCCCAGTTTGCGTACTCTGGAAGACAATGAAGAGAGAATGAGCCGCCTCTCAAAGGTAAGTGCTGAGTTGCTTTGATATGTGTGCATATTGGCCCTGTCATATGCTTATGGGCTTTATGACATATGTGTATCTTTATGAGAAATCCCACCTTAGTGCAAGGACCTCCCCCCATTCTGTGGCTCCCACAGAGCCAATATATCTAGACTTTCCACACACCTGTTTCTTGGTTTTTTTTTTTTTTTTGAGAGAGTTTCAGATATCTTAAAATAAGCGATTAGGTGATAACATTTACTGGCATTCAGAAAAGCTGCAAGAACCTTTGTTGATGTTCACTGATTTTCCAAGCAAAACTGGTACTCAGTTATGAGCACGAAAGAGACTTCAAGTGCCAGAATCTTTAAAAATCAGAGCTGCTGCTGACCCTCTGGAGAGGCCAAGGTTAAGCTTGCCCCAGAAAATAATAATAATGAGAAATAAAAAAAAAGTCACTATTTAGTGTATGTATTAGTCCCAGGGAAATGTGATTTGGGCATTAAGTCACTTAAAGTCTCACAGCAGACTGGTGTGGGTTGATGTGGGGAAGTACTGCTGTCACCCATTTTACTGATGAAGGAACTGAAGCCAGTTTCCCAAAATCATGAAAACAGTCTGACTCTAGAGCCTGAGGCTTGAACTTCAGATTCTACTCTGGTCAGTAAGCTGCCTTTTATCTTTAATTATTTTTCATACCTTTCCCCAGCATTTACACATTGGGCAAACGTGGTTTACAATGCTCACCTGGGGAGACAAATGCAGGACCCATCTCCTGTGGCTCTGTAAAAATAGGAACTAGGGATGATCATATGTATTTGCATCTCTGAGCATCTGTTAGTTTTGGGGTTTCTTCATTTACCATAGAAGAAGGACCCTCCTCCAGTCACTTCCAGGAGCTAGACAGGCCTGCTCCCCGGCTTTTAAGGAGCTGCACCAACTCGTTGACCTTTCAGAACACTTTGTTTAGAAATGTAAAGAAAGATGTAAAGAATGGAATTTTTTTTATAATTGTAAAGGCCTCTGAAAAGCTTAAAACATCTATCCTTAAGGGACCCAGAATCAAACTCCTCATGAGGAAGAAATTTACATGCTTCTGAGGTCTTCGGCCTTTAGAGTAGTGGTTTCTAACCACAGTGTTAGAATCATCCAGAAGCTTTACATCCAGGATGACCAGATCTTACCCTGGGAATTCAACCCAATTACTCTTGGATGGTGGTAGGAGTGGTTCTAAAAGTGCTCCAGTTGATTCCATGTGCAGCCAGGCTGAGAACGTGGAAGTAAGCATGTAGAACCTGGATCCCTGGGACATGTATCTAGGTTGGCAGAGGCTGCAGTTATATTGAATTGATTCATCTCAAGAAATCAAGCCCAAGAGGCGGGAGGGAGGGAGGAGAGAGGTCACATTAGACTAGACAATAACCACAGGTTAAAACTTACAAACAAAAGCAACTGGGGTTGACAGTCATTTGAGAGAGAAGCCTAGAGTTTTCTGGTGTTGCTTTTCCATATTGTAAATTATCTTCATAATGACTAATTTTCTTTTACAAGCTTGTTAGTTAGAAGTTAGTTAAAAATTTAGACTTTTCCATTCTTGTTGCCCTTTGTTTCTTTAATAAACCCACTAACCACATAGAGATTCCAGAGTGGTTCAGCTGATGTCCTTTGTTCATTCAATTCATCAGCACTGCACCGAGGGGGCAAGATAGGAATACAGACCCGAAAGTTCTTTTTTTTTAATTTTCTGAGAAAAAGTCCAATTCTGAGGCTAATGCATTTAAATACAACCCTTCAAATGACTCTTGGACTTGAGTTTATCATGTAATCTGTGCTCCGAATGGAAATTACTTCCTGAAGACAGTGATTACAATCTGTATTAGTAGACCCTGTTTATACTATTAATCATTCAAATCTGAAAGTCTCTGAGAATGGCAAAACAAATTCTGATTTTTCTCTCAGCTGTGACTCAATTTTCATGACTATAATACAGAGAATTCCGATTTGGAAATGAAAATAGAATCACATGAAATATTGAAGTTAGCTTTTGTCCATCTTTCTCAGTAATGTTTCTGAGTTTCAGAAAACTTCCCTAATTAAGTATAAAACCCTTAAATTATAATGTATAGGAACCAGTAAAATCTCACACACTTAGGAGAGAGCTGAGGTGAAATAATCCATAATGTCTAGTAGAATAGTAATACCCACATGTGCATCTATTTGCATTTAAATTTAAATTAGTTAAAATTAAATTCAACTAGAAGTTTGGCTCTTCAGACATACTGGCCACAAGTGCCCAACTGTGACTTGTGGCTGTCATAGATAGAGCAGACAAGAAACATTCTCTTATTTCTCCTAGAGCTGTCATAGATCCAAAATGAGAGGAGACATGGAGTCTTCGGTATAGTATGTGGGTAACAAGAGAACAAAGTTCAATTCCAGACAACACAAGGCCAAGTACAGAAAGTACTCTTTGTGTCTACATGCCTGATATGGGGCTTCAGCATGAAAAACATTCAAAAGTCATTTGCTGAGTAAAGCCCCATCTTAGGCTTTTTGGATTACTATAGACTGAGTGTTTTATAAACAACAGAAATTTACTTCTCACAGTTCTGGAAGCTGGGAAGTCCCAGATCAAGATGCTGGTGGATTCTGCACAAGCTGAAGGCCCACTTTCTGGTTCATAGACACCCCTTTTCTGATTTGTGTCCTCACATGGCAGAAAGAGGGTAGAGGAGCTCTCTGGGGTCACATTTATAAGGTTTTTCCCATTCATGAAGGCAGAGGCTTCCAAAGGCCCCCACCTCCTAATCCCATCACTTTGGAGGTTAAGATTTCAACAGACGAATTTGAAGGGACACGTTCAGACTATAACAAGCACCTTTTGCACATTCTATAATAAAGAAGGGGAACAGCATTTAGGAAACCTAATAGTGGATCATAGGCCTTTTCCCAGAATACACAGACTTGGGGACAGATAGCTAGATGAAAAGTAGTTCTTACTATCACAGGTTGTCACATCCTCATGAGGAGGTAAAGATGAGCATGATCAGTGTGTTTCCTGCTGCCCAGGAGGGTGCAGGTGGCGTATACCCAAGCAGAGTAGATCAAGAATGCTTGGGGCCCTATAGGACAGCTCCCAAACACACACCTTAGACACAGGGAAGGGGTATCAAGTAGATTCCAGGCAAAAATTTCTTTAAAAAGAATGAAAAAGCTAGTCTATTTTTTAAAAATATCTCTAGTTTATTTATTTATTTTTTAATGTGGTGATGAAGATCAAACTCAGTGCCTCAAACATGTGAGGCAAGTGCTCAACACTGAGCTACAACCCAAAAGCTGGTCTGTTTTTAATTTTCCTTTTTAAGGCACCAGGGATGGAGCTCAGGGCCTCAAGTAGGCTTGGGAAGTCTTTACCATTGACCCTAATTCCTGGTTCTTCTTTTCATTGTTTTGTTTTGTTTGTTTTGTTTTTGGTGATACTAGGGATTGAATCCAGTACTTTGCAATGCTAGGCAAATGTTTTACCACTAAGCCATACTCCCAGGCCCTCTTTTTTTTTTTTTTTTTTTTCGTTTTTTGTACTGTGAATTGATCCCAGGAGCACTTTATCACTGAACTACATCCCCAGTCTTCTTATTTTTAATTTTGAGACAAGGTCTCTCTAAGTTGCTTAGGGCCTCAATAAATTGCTGAGGCTGGCCTTGATTTGCAATCTCTTGTCTAAGCCTCCAGAGTCTCTAGGATTACAAGAATGTGCCACCAGACCCAGCCCCTCCCTTTATTTTAATTGTAATTTTTCTTGATCTTTATCTGCATCTCTTCTATCAGCTTTTATAGTTCTAAACTATTTGTCAGCTTTTAAAAACCAACTATGAATCTCTAATAATAAATTGTTAAGGATGTAATCTGGCCTCATATTTAAGATAACTCAATGTAAGTGTAATGGAAGATCTAATGGATGAAATTCTAACATTTCAGAACATAACTACTTTGCTTTCTCATTTTTCAAAAATTTATCAGGTTTCTAAGATTTAAAAACCAGAGGGCTTTCTAACACATAATGAAAAATATATTTGATGGCTTGAAATAGCTTCTATTTCATGGTGAAGATGCCCCCTCTTACGAAGAAACAAATGTGGATTTAAATTACAGAAAAGTTCCCTGGCTACTGCTTGCTAAAGGACTGAAAAAAGTTAATGGCACAATGAAGAGAAGAGCACCCTATATCTCTTAAAACAGCCCCCCAAATCTCTTACAGATTAGGTCTTTAGTGACTGCTTCAAAATGTAGCCACTGTCTTTCCCAATTCACTTTCTTTATTCAGAAAATCAAGAATCTGACTTTCAAAATTGAGAAATAAAAGAAAACTCTCTATCAGAACCACAGGAATCTTAATATTTTTTTTAACTTGCAATTAGTGAAAATGCAATGAGGTAGATATTCCATGTTCCAGATAATTTTAGTTCATCAGTATTTTCTGGAAACAACCAAAAGTTATGTTTTTAAATAGCTGTGATTCCTGCCAACTCAGCTTGCTTCAGGAACTGAGGGGATTCAATTTCACTTTATGTCAAAATTTGTTGCATTAATCTTTTGACCTTTGATTTACATTCATCTGAGAGGTTAAAGATTATTCCCACTGCCATTCTTATGTGTTTTTGCATGGGTTGCCCGTGAAAATGAATTGAGAGTTCAAATTGCTTTAGTCAAGCATTACCATTGTTTTACCAATACTAAAGATCAAGAATGTCTTGTACAAATAAAACTGAGGGATGGTTATGTGACTTTTTTCCCTTGAATTTCTGTAGCCATGTGGATTTGGAATTCTTTTTCTAATTTAAGATTTTTCTTCCCAGAACACAGTGACTTGTGATGCCTCTCAAATTTCATGTCCTTATGCTAGAATATTCTAGTAGATTTACTTTCAGAACTTAATTCCAGACTTAAGATATTTAAATTTTTAAAAAATATTTATTCCCTGGGATGAGCCCAGTGCTCTGTGTACATCATTAACCCTTTAGGTGAAAGGATTCATCCAACAGAAGCTTTCCTCTTTATATCACCCCCATGGAACAAGGAAGAGGCAGGAAGGGATATAAGAACTCTTTAATCTAGAGTCAGAAAATATTAGTGCTGGAATCATTATCCACATTTATTTTTAGATGAGGAAACTGTTTTCAGAATGTGAAGTGAAGATGAAGGTGAATTCTACTTGTCTCCCTTGTCTTTCTTTGGTAACCAATGCATAGTTGAACCTTCGTTCATTGAGTACATTGAAGATGAAAGCATTGTTGTAAAGCAATGATTACTTATAAGTTGACTCTCAAGGGCATTCCATTTGAATCTAACTTTCATTGAAAGTGAAGTCAAGTGTGGTATAAGATATGGTTACCATTTTCAGCTGAGTTTCTAATCATGTATATCTCAAATAAGACTAAGCCTTCTTTGACTTCTACCATTCCTGGTTATATATTTGCAGCGATGAACTTAAAAGATCAGACATTATATTTACAAATTCCAACAGTAAATTGGACAGATCATACATCCAGTTGGGATCCCCTTAAATGTATGTGTCTTCCTAGATAGCTGTTGCTATTATTGCTACTCTTTATAGTCAATTAAAATTCAGAAAGCCCTCAACATGTATCCAGCACTATACTGAACAAAAAAAGAAGCAAAAGACACTGCACCTGCCCTCCAGGAGTTTACAGATGAGGTAGAGAGGGAAAATGTATTTGCTCATCAGTAGCAGGGCAATAGAAAATTAGCATGTAGTTGGAATCTCTGGGTAGGAATCATGTAATTACAACCTAGAAGAAAGATACTAATGGACTAGAGAAGATAGGAAAGGCTTTATAGCTGTTGTAGGATCATGGCAGAGTCCTGCAGCCTATGAAGGATGTGACCTGAAAGAGAGATTCTAAGCAAAGTGAATATGCATGACATGGTTAGATGGATGACTGTATGGAAAGATGAAAATATGGGTAGTACATCCAAGGATATCTGTAAAAATTAGTCTTGTCAGACTTGAAGACTCATATTGGTGAGCAGAGGAAGATGGTGTCTCAGAGCTGGATGACAAAGGCCTTTGTGCCAAGCTAAAGAGCATAAATTTCATTTTATAAACCACAGAGAACTAAGGCTGTTAGGAGCAGCCTGGCAAAAATCCTGTAAAATCTTGGCCTGGGATATGTTCCTGTCTTAAAGTCCTTATGGGTTCAGTTTTCTATCCCAGCCAGTTCTTCATGCTATTAATGGCTACCTTTCAAAATATCTTACAAATAGAGGCAATGCCAAAAGAAAGTAAAAAGAAACTAGAACAGTTTAAGGTCTCCAGAAAGTTGCCAAAAGTCTATTATTTTCATATATCACTAGATACTGAGGCTCACCTCTTGGTAACAGTTCTCTGAACTATGTTTTATTTCCAATGATTTTATAATTTCTAGCTGGCGAGTGGCTCAGGGAACCTCCTCTAGATTTGTACTGCTGAACCACTCCACCTTGGGATCCAAACCAGATCCTTCTCATTCTCCCAACACACTAACTAGAAAGTCAAGACTCAGGTAGCAAGTGCCTGAGAACCTCCTATTATTATTCTTATCAGCTTCAGGATCTTGAGTGGATTAAACTGTTCAGGTGCTCTGATCCCATGAAAACTTGGAGGCAATTCCTTCAAGAGAGAACGAATATGTTCTGCTGAGTTAAAGAATAAAAATGCTTCTTGCTAGTGGGTTCCTTGGCAAAAGGATTGTCCCCAGAGGAAAGGACTACCATGCTGATATGGTCTCTCCCACAGGTGGCTCCAGTGATCAAAGCCAGAATGATGGAGTATGGGACCACTATGGTCAGCTACCAACCCTTGGGAGACAAAGTCAATTTCTTCCGCATGGTCATCTCAAATCCTGCAGCAACTCACCAAGACATTGACTTCCTGATTGAAGAAATAGAACGCCTTGGGCAAGATTTATAATAACTTAACTCACTAAGCTGTTTCAATTCTCTTAGTAGACAATTGAGTTGTCACAAACGGTGTAAATGTATTTGTAGTTTGTTCCAAAGTAAATCTATTTCTATATTGTGGTGTCAGAGTAGAGTAACAGTTTAAAATTGCTCCTTTTAAAAACCCTTTCTTAAGTTCAGAATACCTCTCTAATAATTAGTAACAAACGGCTGTGTTCTAATCAATAAGGAAAAGCTTAAAATTGTTATAAATACTTCCCTTACTTTTAATATAGTGTGCAAATCAATTTATTTATTTTCATGTCAGAGTAGTAGGATTGAATAGTGCCAAATTGCCCCTGAATCCTAAAAAGGTTCTTTGGGGTGCAGTAAAAAGGATAAAGTAAATATAAACTGTATGTTGACAATAAAAACCCTTGCCTTTTTCATAGTATTAGAAAAAAATTTCTAATTTACCTATAGCAACATTTCAAATGTATTTAAATACATATAATTTTACAAAAGGAAAATATATATATTAAAAAGAAATCCTATTTTGTAACATATAGATTTTTATTTTATATGGGTTATACAAACTGCAGGGCCAGATATGAAACCTAAGCCAGTTTTTTTTTTTCCTCTCTCTTTCTTTTAATGAAGGCACAACAAAACACTTAGCAAGGTTATTTTAACACATAGGCCCACAAAATTCTTAAAGGGTATATAAGACCTTCTTTCAGAACATGTTATGGCGTATCACATCTCTAAAGTTAGTATTTCAAAGCCAACAAAAAAGAATATTGCAAGTTTATAAAACTGATTGATCAGATCAGCAATTAAGATTCTATTCGCATTTAAATTTCTCACCCAGTTTTCCCTTAGTAGACCCACCCTGTAAGCATGACAAGTTACGTTTCATCCGAGATTAAATTCGGGTAGGCATCTATTCTATTATCTAGTTGGACCTGTTTTGGACAGAAGGTTGATGCTGATTCTTGAGGCATCTTCCCAAACAGTATTCTTTTATGAGGTCATTTGGATTAATTAGAAAAAAATAAAAATAAAACCTAATCAGCCTGAGCAAAAGGGAATGAAACACTTTCCCAGAATGTGGTGAGCCCATAATGTTCAATTCAGCCTTGGGAGAAGAGAGCCCTGTGAGACAACAATGACATCACCCTGGATGCCATATTGCTACCATCCCTGGAAGGAGTCATTTACCTCCTGAGTAATTACTTATCCCCTTCCCCTACCCATTCCTGTATACAAAAATTTCTCCTGCTAGACTCTCTCTCACTTAGATGCTAAATAATGAATTAATATTCCAATGAGTGGTTATTTTTCTTTCACGAAATAAGCTCTTCACCTTAGATTTTGAGATATATGAAGACCTTTTCATCATATGTCTCCCATCAAAAGCCAAAGTAACCAGAATATGAAGAAAGTATTAAAGTTAGAACAATATTTTTTTAAAAATCTGTCTTCCTCTGCAACCTGATGGAGAGACTAGCAAAGCTCCCATAGATATTTATGGGGCCGTAGAATGTCTGATTCCAAGAGCTGGTAGGAGAACTGCAGCCTCAGCTATACAGAGTGCAGATACAAATCTAGCCACATTCTTCCTGTGTACTGGGAAGTTCAATAGTCTGAAAGGCTACTACTGGTACAGAAGAAAGAGGGCTCTGTCCTTTCACACATAGAAACACCCCATAATATAACCAGGATGTGGCCATCTAAAATCTTCATGAGTTTGCCCCTACCTTATTTCTCCCAGGTCATATATAACATTCAGACTTGATATGGCTTTGGGCTTTTCTGTCTAGAAAGCAAATGAATGCCCTATGGCAACTAGGAAAAAAAATAAAGAAACAACTTTATCGACATTGCAGACTTTCTCTAATAGGCAAGCATCCCTCTCCTTTCTAGAATTGACTCCTGAAAATAAGCACACCATTGCCCATCCATCTTGAGCCTCAAGCCCAAAGGTCTCATTTCAGAGACAGAGACTCTATCAAACCCGCTGTTTTGCTTGGAGAAGATGACAGGGCCCTGTACCCTGTTGGACCAATCTCTCTCTCCACAGGATGCTTAGCACTCGGAGGACAGATCCTACAGCAGAACCTGTTTTTAGCTTGATGGCATGGTGGAATTTAAAAGGAGAATTTGTACCTGTGTTTGAAATTCCAGCCAAATAATTTTTACCAATAAGGTTTCTTCTCTCTCCCACCTCTGCCCTTTCTAGGTCCTTCTAGATCTTTTCTCAGATTTGCTGGGAAACTTGCCCAGGCCTGTCCAGGGAAATCTTTACCACCCATAGCCCAGGAAAGGAGGCAAATTAAAGCCTAATAGCTCCCAGTAATTTAATAAGTACTTTTTAAGGTAGATCTGTAGTCCTCAGAAGATGGAAGGAGGAAGGGAAGAAGGAAGGAACAAAGGAACCAAGGGGGAAAAAAAAGAAGTGAGAATGTTTTGAACATTAACCCAAATTCCCAGTGCCAGAAATCTTTATGTGGGACCAGTCTTTAAAAATCTTAGAAACGTTTGGTTTTAGCTTTAATCATAATTGACATGGCCATTTTTGTTTATACAGCAATATTGTGTTAATTATTTAAAATACTTGAAAAAAAAGTACAGTATGTCTTTATCTGAGACCTACAAATGGTATGGACTTCACGTACTGTCACAGGATGTAAGGCAAGAAAAGGAAATTGAGTGTGTGTGACTGTGTTGCCTTTATTACATTGATAGTACTGTCTTGTCACCTCAGATTGGGGTTGTGCACTTTATATCTGAACTGTACAGTGTCGCAAATCAACATGTGTTGCTGTAAAAGCTTGTACAATATATTATTGGTATGTTTTCTTCTGTGTGGTAGCTGTATTGAACTTTGATATTATGAGAACTGCACTTGCTTGTGTTCCTGTTCTTTCTCTCCCCTCTCTCATCCTCCCCTGCCAAAATAAACTACGCCCCCCACATCAGCTCTAATAGAGAACCTGCCCTCAGCTAAGTCCCCTCCTGAGAAATCTCCTTTGAGAACTGTGTGATTTCAGAAAATGCAAGGTGAACACTACTTCGTCTCTAGGAATAAAAGAAGCCAATTATGGAGTGTCACAAATAGCCAACATTGCAGGTGTTGACTTCTGGGTCTTGGAGTAGGTGCTACTCCTCAGAATATGGACCAAGAAAGCACAGGTGTACATATAGTAGCAGGGCAAAGGATCGAGGAACCTCAAACTGGGAATCATCTTGCACGTGCTCTTCTGTTTTAAGTGCTAAATGCAAACTGTGTATCTATTAGTCATGTGTGCCAAAATACTGTTCCCAACTGGTGTTTCTGAATGACGTCGACATTTTCCCAGCATCACTCCATTACTAAAGACAGAAAAAAAAATTTAAAAAATAAAATATACAAACATGTGGTAACCTGTTCTTCTTACCAAATGTAAACTTGTGTATGATCAAAGTATTTTATCTGTGTTGTCTCTCTAAACCCAAATAAATGTGTAAATGTGGATACCTCTCAAGCAGTGGATGATTATTTCCGACTCTGTCGTGTAGTAGAGATAATTTTCAATGAATTTCTTGGGGAAAAGACCCTTCCCTTGTCCTGGAGTTCAGGGTGTTTGGGGGTCTTACCTCTTCATCCACTCTTTTCTGGAACTTCTGGAGGATATTGTTTGTACAACTATGGTTCCTTCATCAATCAGATGCAATCTTTCAAAAAACATTTTATTATGGAAATTTCACATACATAAAAAGTGGGGAAAATAGTGTAATAAACTCCTGTGTAGCCTTCACCCAGCTTCAACATTTAGTGATTCAGAGTCTGAAACTTGGTTCATTCGTTCTTCCATCCCATTTTCTCCTCATACCACATTATCTTGGTATGAATCTGTGAAAAATAAGGACTCTTAAAAATTGCCAGTAATATTGTTGCAGCTAAAACTATAATCATATTCCATAATAATATAAAATACCAAGTAATATTATTTCCCCCATTCTCAGTTCCATAGAAAACCCCATGACTCAGAAAACTTAGAGAGGTCACATGTTTTTGAATGGCGGGGATATCCAGTTCAGGCATACAATAGAGCGCCATATGCACATAGGTTGTGATTATGATGTGTATTTTCTGTGGTAAGTTCATTTCCAGACCTCTGTGGTGTATAAGTGTTGGAGGTCATATGTGTGTGGGTAAGTAAAAGCTAAAAAACCATAGGGGTTTAATAGATGGATGTGCTTTTGGGGGGTCAGGCTACTCCCAAAAATCTGAGATACCCTTAATGATAGAGTGCTGGAGTGAAGAGATACTATTTCAAACAGATGTGGGGGTGAGGAAGGACATAAGGGGGGGAAGGTTATAAGATTTTCTACCTAACTGCAATGGAGCTCATAGGGAAACTGGTAGAAAATTACCAATTAAAGAGAAGCTGCTGTGCATTCCTGCCTTTGTTCACATTATTCCCTGAGCCTAAAAAAGAATTTCCATTCCTCTTTGATCTGGGGAGCAGTATATCATGAGTGTTAGAGTACAGGCTTAGGAGCCAGATTACCTGGGATAAATCACAGCCCTACTACTGACCATCTGGGAGCCCCTAAGCACATCAACTAAACTCCCTGACTCTGTTTTCCAGTTTTGGAACAGTAACCTCCTTTATAAGGTTTTTGTTGGATTGGATAAAATGTTCATATGACACTTAGCATGGCTCTTGACACCCAATAAGTACTTAACAAGTCTTATTCTTGCACTGCCGATGTAATGATTTATGAATTCTATAAGTCAGCTCATGCCACCTCCTTAAACCCCATACTTCTGGGAACTCCCCAACTACTTACTCTTGGTTAGTAGAGCTCATTGGATATCTACCCAACAAGTTCAGACTGAGAATGTCATCTTTTGCATTGTCTTCTGCTTTAATTGCCTTCTGTTTATTATAAACAACATCTGTTTCTTATCTTCCCATCTTAGTTCCCCTCTCTTCTCACCTCCCTCCAACAACACACAGCCCTAATAGGATTCTCCATGGTCTCTGTAGTGTACTATGGATAGTCCTCTATCTATGTAGGTCCATGGATCCTCCCCTGGTGCATGGCATGAACTTGGCCAAGCCCATTAACATCCCTGGGCTTCTCAGCTGAGGAATTGGGGGTGAGGCCACTTGATCTCCAAGGAACAATGTAGGTAGAAGATGGTTTGACATTACAGGCTTTTAGATCTTGCTCATCTAGAGGTGCTTCCATATATTAATCCAGCATCCTCATTTTAGAGATGGGAAAATTAAATCTCTGAAAATTTAGTCATTTTCCTGTCAAACAGAGAATTCATAGTATATGAATTTTGGATGAGCTGGTGAAGCCTCAGTACATGACCCAGACATTCTGGACTGCTTTGTTTTATCCGATCTACCCTACTACAACTCTTCCCCATGTCTTATGGCAGTGGGTCTTTACTCTTGATGCTCCCAGAATTTTCTACAACCAATTCCTTCTTCTCAGTTGGGCTTAGTTCCACTTCCACCTCCTCTGTCAGACCTTCCCCAATTTCCTTACTATCTATCATGTTTGTGCATTTTGTTTTCTGCATAATTTATTTTTCACATATTCAATGTTCCCTCAATTGTTTGAATGACAATCCAAATGATTGCCCATCTATGAAATTTATGATTAAAATCAGTAAATTTTCTCAGACTATAATTGTCAAAAATAAGAAAATTCAAGCATGCATGTGATGGTGCGCAAGGCCCACTGTTCCAAAATACAGCACCTTGCATTTGAAGAAACCCACAGAAAAACAGGAAGATCTCTGACCTTCTCTCCCTCACCGTTTCTACTAAAGCAAACCATAAAAACTAGAAAGAATTCCCTGCACACCTTCTTCTCTGCAGCAGGCCATAAAAAACTTAGTTGATCTTTCCTAGAAGTAGATCATAAGGTTGTCATTCCAGAAGGGTCCTCCCTACACCCCAAAGAAAGGAATGTGCTTATCTCTGAAAACAGAGGGATGCAAAGAAGAATCTGAACAAACAGGCTTGCTAAGTCCCCCACTTTATTACCTTTAGATCATGTCCTTTGTTCTCCAGTTGTACTTGTGTGTGATTGTCCAATAAGATTCAGTCTGCCTGATTCAGCCATAAACCTTGTAGTGGGTGAGGAATCTTTTCTGTCCTATGCAGGCACAACCAGAGGAAGAATATGTCCCTGTCAAACATCCTCATATTATGCAATTACTAAAGGCTTTTTAGTAGTGTCCTTCCCTAACTAACTTTCTCTGATCACCTGCACCTCAATTAGAGCTTAAAATTTGCTGTTACATCCTTCTTCACACTTTAACTTGGGCTTCTTACACTCTGCTTCTATGAATTAGATTTTTTGTTTGTTTGTTTTATCATTTGAGCTGGCTTGAAGAATGGCTGCTACACCAGTTAGGTAAATATATCTAGCTCAACATTGAACCAAAGCAATGTTCAGTTTAATTTTTTTGTTCTGTTTTGTTTTGTTTTTGGTACCAGGAGTTGAACTCAGAGGCACTTAACCATTGAGCCACATGCCCAATCCTATGTTGTATTTTATTCAGAGATAAGGTCTCACTGAGTTGCTTAGCACCTCACTTTTGCTGAGGTTGGCTTTGAACTCCCGCCTCAGCCTCCCAGGCCAATGCGATTACAGGCGTGTGCCACCAGGCCCAGCTTAACTCAGTTTTTAACCATATGGAACCATCCTGAGTTTCCACATGCATTTTCCATTAACAGGGACAGCATAGCGGTCTTGCTCCTTGAGCTCTTCGAATTTATTTGCTTATCAAAACACACATACACAAATACATACATACACACATACATACTTAAATACACTATCTATAGGTATGTGGATAAAAGTGCACCTGCACACACACACACATACACATCCACCATCATCTAATGACCTTAGTGGTTCATCAATAAATTTTTTTAAAAGAGAGACAGAGAGAGAGAGAGAGGATTTTTTAATATTTATTTTTTTTTAGTTCTTGGCAGACACAACATCTTTTTGGTATGTGGTGCTGAGGATCGAACCCAGGCCGCACGCATGCCAGGCGAGCGTGCTACTGCTTGAGCCACATCCTCAGCCCCTCATCAATAAATTTTTAACTTTATTTTAGTTGTTGATTAAAAAAAGAGAAACAAACACCAAATGATCAATAGCTCAAGTTCAAAGAGAATCAGAGAGATCATTTTCTCCAGAATTAAACAATGGTACTATTAAAACACATTGAGTATTTAGTATGTTAAAAGGCATTTTGTAGCCAGGCATGGAAGTGAATGCCTGTAATTTCTTTAATTTCTTTAATTCCTTTAGTTTAATTCCTTAGCTTGGGAAGCTAAGACAGGAGGGTTGCAAGTTCAAAGCCAGCCTCAGCAACAGAGAGGCACTAATCAACTCAGTGAAACCCTGTCTCTAAATAAAATACAAAAAAGGGCTGGGGATGTGGTTCAGTGTTTGAATGCCACTGAGTTCAATCCCCAGTACCACCCCCACAGAAAATGGGACGCATTTTGTCTACATCTATAAAATGGAAGGATTGGAGCAGAGAGACGACCGGAGCAGAGTAGTTGAGGGGAGCAGCAGTTTCCGGGGAGTAGCTCTGTGCATCTTCACCACCAGTCTGCTCTGCCATTTCCTCTTCCTGCTCTCCCAGCCCTCAAACTACTGTTACATATCGTAAGGTGACCAGTACCTTACCAGGGTGATTTCTCCTGGCCAGAAGGGGATAAGCCACCCGAGAAAAGAGAGTCTGAAATAATTAATGAAGAAATCAAACAAAGTCAGAAAAATAGTTTTAAATGCAGAGTGCCTGATGTCCAGGCCACAAAAGAACTGGAGCTGAACAATGAGAAAATGGCTCTGGTGGTTTATTTAGGGGAGACATCAAACGAAGGCATAAGGTGTCAGGGATGGAGTCTTGGTTCATGGTGTCTCGAAGTCAACAGGTGTATTGGCATCTTGGCAGGCTACACCCACCTCTGAGAAGCTGTGTGGCTACAGCAGGTCATCCCATCTCTGGTGCTGTGTGGGACCTGGCAGAGCTGACTAGGACTCACTTATATCTGAGGATCTTACCAGCGACATTGCCACTGGATGTTCCCAAATATCAGATTTCCCTATTCGATGGGCTTTCATGCTGATTCGGTCCACACATAGTCCATGGATGGCTCTCGACAGTTACACCAGCCATCTCTGGTGAAGTGTAAAATAAAAATTGCTTTAAAAGGGTAAAGTAGCTACTGATGGATGTTTTCCTACAGGAAGAGAAGATGGGTGATTCTGAAAGATGGAATAAAACTTCTGACGTAGGGTGGAGAGAGAGGGTGAACCGACATAGACCCAAGACCACGTGAGTGAGATCTTTACCTTGGGCTTATCTTTATCTCAGCCGGGGATGTTACAGTCCTTTCTGCATTAGCAGCAGCTACATTCGTCCACAGAAGAAAATTCTGTTAATTAAAGGACCTAACAGTTTCACCCACCCCACAAAGCCTTCCTCATCTACCCTTAACAAATACGGTTTGCTTTCACATGATTAGTCCATGTCACTGCTTACATCCATTGCCTTAGAGTGGTTCTTCATCTTTCTCATCCGTAAATTTACTCTCCAGTTTGTTTGATGGCAGGGACATGCCCTCCAGTCATAGACCAAGAGACCTGGAGAGACGCTGAATGATCCTCTAGTTCAGAGTTTTCCCACTGTTGTCTCATCCAGAGTTTCCCAAACTCTGGTCTTTGGATCCAGGCAGAATGAAGATTTCTCAGTCTGGCAAAATGAGAAGCCCAGGACAAAATTTGAATTTATAAAGCCAAATCTATTCAATTGGACAGGCAGTCTCTTCCCTTCTTCCCTGACTCTCTAAGTCAGATTATGTTCTGGTTATATTTTATTGTTGTTAATCAAATGTCCTTTTATTTATAAAATGAAAGTGATGGTATTTTAGTTGACTGAAGAAAGAACGAGCAATTCTTAGACCTCTGCATTTAAAATATTATACTGGTTATGTAGACCATAAATCTTAGACCCACAAATTTCATCAGATATTTCAAATGCTCATCACCAACCCCATTTCCAACCTTCACTTAATTGGCTTTTAATAAATGCTATTTAAATTGGCTTTAATATTTACAAGTCAATTTGGAAGCTTTGAAAGACTGTGGACGGTATAACCAGCATGCTATTAGAAGCTAATGATCCACCTATAATGTTTTCATTTTTAAAATCACACACACCCGAGATACCTCTAGGCACTGAACTCCTCCTACCTGGTTATATGCATTTTATTGCAATTTGACCAGACAGGTGCCATAGTTGACTTCACTCTGGCAATGCTAAATAGTGTGACTTTTCCACTAGGTATTCATTTAATGGCATTAGAACCTAAGTTCTCTCATGATGTTTTGAAGAAACAAAAACTTTCAAAATTAATCTTTGATAGACAGATGAGAAGCAGGGAACATGAAATACCAAAACCATCTCTTTGCTTCACTTGGTTTACTTCAAAAGAGAGTGGAATACAGGGATGTCTCATCGCGCAGGTGCTTCCCAGGCTCCAGTGAGCAGAGTGGCAATTTTCTTTTTATTTCATGTTCCTAAAAGTTTCTTGTCCATGATTTAAACAAATTCACACATTTAACAACATTGGCTGCTGCATGGAAAACTGACAATTCTCAGCAACATATTTCAAAAATGTCCATTTAGGAAAAGCACCTGGTTTAACATCTGTCTTTGATTATGCGGAGAAAGCTCTGATTTGAAATGACTTTAGCAACTCAGTGCTTTTTCTTCTTGCTGTCCTAGTTAGTCCCCAGGGGAAGCTGCAGCAGGGTATAGGGAGAGAGATGAATATGAAGAGAGAGAGAGAAAAACAAAGCAGCCACTGTTATTTTTAACTTCTTCGTTCCAAGAGCACATTAGAGAGTTTCTTTTATTCTGGCCTTTGTCGTACTGCACTTAACCAAACATCTACATCATATGCATATGTGAGTATTTAATGACTAAAGGGATCATAAAAAGAATATCATCCCAAAGTATGTGAGATTTTTAAAGATGCATCTTGTCTGATTTTTTTTTCATGTATAACAGTAAAGGGATTCTACTTACCTTGCTAACCCAACCAGCATTTGAATTACCTGCTTAGTGATAAAATAACCAGTTGCAAATGTTAATTCTGGAAGCTGAGGTTCTTCTGCTTGTTCTTGATACCTATGGAGGAACAGAGTCCTCTTAACTTCCTCCCAGGGATTTCCATGGTCAACTAACATGAATGTAATATAGTGTGTTATGGGGTGCTCCAATCGCCTAAGTACAAGCATTGCAAAGGGCTGAGTTTGTGACACTTGGCAGTCCAGGCTCTTGCCAGGAGAAGTCAGATCTGTACGCTCAGTTTTCATTCCTCTCACGAGCCATCTGCCAGAATAGTGGCTGGAGACAGACTGTCTGACCTCAGATGCTGCTTCTTCCATTTATTCGTTTGGTGGCCCTGAACAGATCAGTTAACCTCTCCAAACCTCAGTTCTCTCATCTATAAAACAAAGACAAAAATATCACTTGCTTTGCAGAGTGACAGTAAGGATTCAGCTGAGAAAAGAGCCTGAATGTCTAGAACACTGTGAGTGAACCATTCAGCTCGTGTTAATCTCATTTTAATTCTGTGCTGCTGCCTGTAAAGACCAGATTTATATGTGAGCCCTTCATCCTCCATGAACTCTCCTAGAGGAAATTGTGTCCTGACACACAAAGATCAGCATCAGGAGTATCTCCTTGTGTGTTACGCATCACCCCTGAGATCAGCAAGTGACTGAAGCAGCCCTGGTCTCAGCCTTAGTCTAAGCTTTAATAGGGACTGGGGAACAACCCAGAGGGCTAACCGGATAGTTGAGGAGAAAAGGAAGAACAAGAGCAGATAAGTTAGTTTGTCTAGTACCTGTTGGTGATCCCTTATCCCAGGTATATTTCTTTCTTAGACAGACACCTATCAGAGCAAAATGATGTGGAATGTAGACTTTGGTTTCGTTGGAATTGCAAATACGGTCAATTGCTTAATGGTTACTGGCTTCTCTTCACACAATGAGAATTAATCATTGGTCCAAACTAGTACCATTTATGCCCCCCGCAAAAAAATCTCATAAATAGAAACCTAAGAATATTCAACATGATGGTATTTAGAGGCAGGGCATTTGGGAGATGTCTAGGTTAGAAAGGTGAATCCCTCATGAAGGTGATCACTGCCCTAATAAAAGGAGCCCCAGAGAGATCACTCACCCCATCTGCCAAATGCAGATGCAGGAGAAGTCAGCAGTCCTCAACCAGGAAGAGGCCTGCACCAGAACTCAAGATGCAGGCATCCTCATCTCAACATTTAGCCTTCAAAACAGTGATGAATATGTTGTTTATAAGTCACCCAGTTTTTGCTATTTTTCATAACAACCAAGTTGACTGAAACAACTGGGGACACACCATGAGGGGAGAGTGACTTGTTCTCCCCCAAGTCATTAAAAGAGTATCCAACACCTCAAAACAAGCAGAAAATGAGCATAAAATTTTCTGAATGGATGGTCAGCTTTCCCCATGGTGAGTCCTTGACTTACAGCAGGTGCATGGGTAAACACAAGCTATGGCCCCGAGAGGGATGAACAGCCACTTCTCTCCCAGGAATATTGTTTACACATTGGAGGGAAAATGCCCCATCCTCACTAAAGTATGAGAACCAATGGTTCTGGTTGTGGGAAATAATGAAAAGCTTATTACAGTGGGCAAGAAAATAATTTTTAAGAGAAATTTCTTTATTTAAACACAGTAACTTTGTAAATTCCAAGAAAATTCAATTATACTCTAGTTTGGATCTTGAATGTTCTCCAGAGACCCATGTGTTAAAGATTGGTCCCCAGCTGGTGGTGCTGTTGGGACATGGAAGAACTTTTAAGAGGTCAAACCTAGTAGAAGGAAGTTAGGCCACTTGGGTGGTGGGGGGGGGGGTGCCCTGGAAGGGGAAATTAGAAACCAGGCCTCTTCCTGTTCCTCTTTGCTTCCTGGCAACCATGAGTTGAACAAACTACTTCCCCCATAATATACTGTGCATCACCGGGCCAAAGCAACAGGGATAAGCCACCATGATCTGAAGCCTCTGAAGCCATGAGCAAATACAATTCCTTCCTCCTTATAGGCAGAAGATCTCAAGGATTGTGTCACACTGACAGAAAGTTGACTAACACAAAAACAAACATTTAAAAAAAGGAGAGAATCAGAGACTTCTCTCAATTCAGATTTTAGTCAGTTAAAAGGAAATCTTGCCTTCTTTTTACTTCCTTACATGTTCATTTTAGGAATATAATGATTCCAATAGTAAAGAATAAGGTTTCAGTTATTCATTTTATTTAAGTTGTTGTATAAATTTTTCACTCCCTGTGTATTATGGAGATATATTCTAGTGGGAAAAACCATTGCTCATGGTGTACCTTCATAACAGGCTGGGCTGAGGCTGATACATGTTCAAGAAGAACAGATGATTCCAAATATTACTTAACAGCCATGATGTAAAGAAAGATTGATTGATTGTGTGTATGTGTTTGTTAAAGTTTGCAAAGACAAAACATGCTGTCACTTCACTTTTTTAGAAGGGTGTGTGGTATTTCAGATAAAATGTGTATCAAAAATGAACCAATTACAATTAGGCATGGGTGAGAAATTAAATTCTGACATTGAGTGATTATCTTTGCTCCTATCATAATGACCTATAATCATTTATTATAAGGGATTATTTAGTCTATGAGTAAATTCAATGCCTGAAGGACCCTGACCTATTGACATAATTAATCTATTAATTATAGCAACATTTGATAAGGACATTCAGGGATGAACCTGCAAAGTCATGGCCTAAATTTTTACCTTACCTTCACCCTGAATCTAAGCCAGTTCCTCCAAAATTCCAAAGCCCCTTTGATACTTCCTAGATTAATGACAAAATTCTCTACTGTCCAACAATATATTGTCCCTTCTTTTTATAAATTCCAAGTGTCCTTTCTCTATTTATAAAATAGGGTTATTGAAACTTATCAGAGAGGGCTATAAACATTCAAAAAGAAAATGCTAGCAAGTTCCTTGGCAATAATAAACAGCCAGTGAATTGTTCCCTTCGTTCCCCTCCAGTGCCCTGGGATCACTCTTCCTATGGCATCAGAACTGCCTCCTAATGAACTAGTGCTGGTGACTTGACTGGATCAACAATTCATTATGAATGGGATTGTTTGCTACCCTGATAGCTTCTCATGAAAACTAAGGGTTTTGTTTAAACAAAACACCAACTGGGTCTTTGTACAACTGCAAAAAGAGCTGTGGGTTTGAGCATCCTGGAATCAGGTTGTATTCTGTGTAACTCATTTGTAAGGACTTTATTGGATTCTATCTAGACAGGCCCCACAAGGGGCAGATCAGATAATCACCCATTAAAGGCTGAATAGCTGCCACCTGAGACAGAAGACCCCAAGCTGACAGAAGCCAGGGCAGCTGCCTTTGCTGCAAAGAAAACGGGGTCATGTGGCCATGGAAGGCCTGGCATGCAAGGAATGGAGTCAGTGATGCAGTGTCTCCACGTCTCACACCGTGAGGCTGCTGCTCTGCGGGAATCTCATTCTGCCTTTGTTCACCTCACACACAAACAAGAGGAAGCTGATCTGCCTGCCTTTCCCCAGGGTCTTTTGCAGGAGTTTACACAAGGACCTGTGCCAACCAAGAACAACCTAAGGATGGACCATGTCCTTTCATCTTCTGTCTGGCACAGGAACCATAATTGTTTCATTCTCCCTGTGCTCAACCAAGGGAAAAACACAAGGAAGGTTTAAATAACACACAATGTGCTTCAGGAATGGAGGAAAACATAATGAAGTCTAAGGGGTAAAAGATCTCTCTATGGAGAGAGAGTTATGATTTAGATACGAGGTGTCCCCAAAAACCTTATATGTAAGACAATGCAAGAAGGTTTAGAAGTGAAATGATTGGGTTGTCAGAGCCTTAACCCATCACTGAATTAATCTCCTGATAGGGATAAATTTAGTAGTAACTGTAGACAGGGTGAGCCTGGAGGAAGTGGGTCCCTAGGGGTGGGTGGATTTATTTATTTATTTATTTATTTATTTATTTATTTATTTATTTAGTTGTTGTTGAGCAGAGCTCTGCCTCTCTCTCTCTCCCTCTTTTTCTCCCTCTACCTCTCTTTCCTGCACCCATGTTTTGACTAATTTCGTCCACCATGATGTTCTGCCTCACTTTGGACCTCAAAGAATAAAGTTTGCCATCTATGGACTGAGATTTATTAAACTGGGAAACCCAAAATAAACTTTTTCTCTTCTAATTATCCTTGTCAGGTCATTTAGTCACAGCAGTGAAAAAGCTGACTGGAACATAAATATTCAATTTCCCCATGTTAAACACACACACACACACACACACACACACACACACACACACACACATCATATACTTGTATACACTATATAATAAACATCCTATGACCTCGGTCTTACTTTCCCTCTCCAGCCCTCTGCCTCCCAGGCCCCATGCCTTAGCTACTGAAAGAGTAAATCAAAAGCAAGTCAGGATAAATCTGGTGTATTTGCAATGTTAGCTGCTAGAAGACAAAGGTGACATATTATACTCTCATGCTTCAAGAAACTTACAACGTGGCAGGAGAGACAGGAAGTGAATCAACACAGAACATCATATGGATTCTCATGGTTTTGTGATGATGCCTTTGTGAGAGCACCAAGAAGTCTGGGACTTGAAGAAAGTTTGCCAAGAGGGCCAAGGGGAGACGGGCATTCTAGGTCTTATGATGAGTATGAAAAAAGTCATAGAAGTCCATCCACTCCAAGCAGGAGAGCTCTAGGAGAAAGAGCCACTCACAGCCCAAGATCATCTTGGGCCAGACCTCCATTTTGCCCAGTGGGGAACTACAGACCATAGGGCACTAAATACATATCATTGACTAATAGACACTAAAACTAATGAACCCTGAACACTGCCCTTTGCAAGTTCTGAGTTCCTAGGGTTCCTTGGGTTCTATAAACTTTTCTAGTATTCTATCAATTTTTCTTTTCCTAAACTATTTCAAGTTGGTTTTTGTTGCTTGCAATCAAAGAACCTTATCTAAGTTAGTATTGCTATTATCCTGGAAGCACGTAAGAAGAGTTCAAGTGGTCCAAGGATAGTGACACAAACATTTATTTGGTGTGGGGATGATGTGTAGCCCCTCAGACCAGCTCATCCCTGTCAGAGAATTTTCACATCACTTGACCTTGAAAGGCCTAGAATGGTGGTTCTTTACCAAGGATATCAACATAGAGAAGTCTGCAGTGGAAATTTTTGCTTCTATAGGGACTATATTTTTCCACAGAGAGATGATATTAGAACAAGTAGTTTTAGAAGTAGCTGCAGGCTCAGTAATCCATCAGTGCCATAAACTCTAAGAAACGTTCTTGCACATTTAATAAAGAGGGAGGAAAACACTTGATTTATCATATTTTAAGAAAGTAAAAATCTAGTGAAATCATTTTTATGCGATTAAATCTATTTGATTGGAAACAATGAATGCTCAGGGATATGAACTACTTCCTGGGTAGTTTCCCACAGAACATACCAAAAACCATTTGTTTCCATTTCAGACATTGAATCTTGCCCAGTTTATCACCAAATTCTATCAAAATCAAGTGTATTTCTTCAAACCTATCACTTCCTCTCTATTACTCCTGCCATTCATCCAAGTTGTAGCCCACATTTCAAAATCAACTTGAAATAGCTTAGGACAAGAAAAATTGGTAGAAAAGTAAAAACGTTCATAGAATTCAAAGAACCCTGAGAACTCTGAACTTGGAAAGGGCAGTGCCAGGGGGCTACAGAGCTGATATTGGTACTTGTAGCCACAGAGCTTATGTTTGCACTCTCTGGAGCCCTGCCATTGGTAACCTCATCTGCCCCCAGGTTCCCAGTCTCTGTCCCCAATTCTTAAGGAAGAATCTGACTGAGTGAGTTTGGGGACAAAACATCAACTGGGGCTTTGTACTTCTGCAAAAAGAGCTGTGGGTCTAAGCATACTGGGATCAGGTTGTATTCTGTTTAACTCATTTGTAAGGACTTTATTGGATTCTATTTAGGCTGGCCCCACAAGGGGCAGATAAGATAATCACCCATTAACGGGTGATGACTAGCTGCCACCTGAGACAGAGGACCCCAAGCTGACAGAAGTCAAGGTGGCCATGTCCAAAATGATAGTATCATATAGTGCAAATATGGCCCCCAGGCCCTACCGTTATAGATCATGAACAAATGTCAGGAAAAGGGGTCTGGTTCATGGACTTCATAGGCTTGGCAGGCACCCCAATAGGTGCTATTGGTTATTTAATGTGCCACAACTCTATCCATAGGTGATGTCACTCATCTTCTAAGTCATTCATCTAGCCAGCATCCAACAAATATTTATTCAGTGCCCATTACGTCTGGACCTACCTAGATATATCATTATATCATTATGGGAAGCAAAAACAGGCATAGTCCCTGTTGTTATGAGGAAATTCCTAAGCAGAGAGAAGACAATAAAAAGTTTGAGAGCCTAGGCTAAAGAAATCCCTTTCTTGAGAAATTAACTTGAAAACTGAGATCTTAAGGATGAAAAAGAATGACCCACGTAGAAGGGAAAGAACTGGTGTTCCAGGAAGAGGGAACTGCATGTGTAAATGTCCTGTGGGGACCAGGAATATGACTTAGCAAAAAAAAAAAAAATTAAAAAATAAAGAAGGAAGAAAATAAATTGAAAAAAATTCTGAGGGGTCCTAAACCATAGAGATTATTAATAGCTTTACCTATCTTGTTCCTGCTTTCTCCATCATCTAGAGGGGGACTGGCACCTGATGTGAGGTCTCCAAGAGGAGAGGAGAGCAGAAGGAATTTGCCAAGGGGAACTGGAGAGCATATTAAGAAGTTGTACCTTTGTGATAAGAGAAAGCAGGGTGGGTGTGGATTTGCATATTGAAAGGACACTCTTCATAATGTGGAGAAATGACTGGAGGGTCTTCCTTCAGCCATTACTCACTGAGAGGCTACTACAATGGTTCAGAAGAGCATGACAACTTCTTGGACCAGGGAAGTGACCGCTGACAAGGAAATGCCAGGGTCCACCTTTCCTAGAGCCTTAGATCTCCAGAGCATCTCCTTCTCCCCAGTCCGTCATGCTCCACTATATTGTGCTATATGGATACACATTCAACCACGGACCCACACATCCTGTGTCAAATAAGGGGAGGATATAAAGAAGAGAGAGGAAGAAAATATCACTGCTTTTCTAAAATGGAAAAGAATCTTTTATTCAAATTCTAGTATGAGATAATAGATGGGATAAATGTATTTCTTCTGCTTTAGCCAGATTCCATTAAAAGGAGAAGAAACGTAAGGAATTAAGTTACACAGTCTTAAGAACAGAAGTCTTTTTTTTATTAGTTGTTCAAAACATTACAAAGCTCTTGACATATCATATTTCAAACATTAGTTTCAAGTGAGTTATGAACTCCCATTTTTACCCCAAATACAGGTTGCAGAATCACATCGGTTACACATACACATTTTTACATAATGCCATATTAGTGACTGTTGTATTCTGCTATCTTTCCTATCCTCTACTATCCCCCCTCCCTCCCCATCTTCTCTTTCTATCCCATCTACTGTAATTCGTTTCTCTCCTTGTTTTTTTTTTTCCAATTCCCCTCACAACCTCTTATATGTAGTTTTTTATAACAATGAGGGTCTTTTTCCATTTCCATGCAATTCCCCTTTTCTCTCCCTTTCCCTCTCACCTCTTGTCTCTGTTTAATGTTAACATTTTCTTCCTGCTCTTCCTCCCTGCTCTATTCTTAGTTGCTCTCATTATATCAAAGAAGACAAGAACAGAAGTCTTAAGACCTTCACCACTCACTGTTCTGTTAACTTGCTAAAAAGTTTGTGCCTAGACAAAAGCTGATAAGACTTTAATAAAATTAAACAGCATGTTATTTTCCTGAGTCTACTTGTTGTCTTTTTGTCTCAGTGGAGGCTTCTACTGAGAAACTGATGTGACTCCATTTTTGAGAAACCAGCCTCTACCTCAGAGCAAAGCCTGTCCAAGGAAGGAGGTGTGACCTTTGTCCTTGGAAAAAGGCACTCCTAAGCACATACCCACCCTGCTGAGTTGTTTATCTGTAAATAACAGGAGCGGTCCATGGTGCCAGGTGTCCCTGACTCAGGCTAGGTGAAGACCCATAGCACCCCCCCTAGCAACCTCCAATCAGCATGAGACAGGGAAAATACCTGGGATGCCAGATGACCTCCCAGTAGTTTATGGTGGTTGACAGCATGTTGGGAAACCATGTAGTTTAGCACGCACCCCTCGTGGCCTAAACCAATCAGTTCAAAGGAATCCCCCTCTTGTACTAACCAACCACCCCTACCCAACTTGTTCCCGCCAGTGAATGTGCTAATCAATGTTAAGAGTTGTTGTTTGATTTTCCTGCGATGTGGAATGATTTGCTGTGTGATGTTGTGGCGCATAGAGTATCCCCCCAAAACCTATAAAATCTCACTGGACAAAGGACCGGGACTCGCTCCCTGGGACCCCTGCGTCGGGAACAGTTGTGAGTCCAGGCTGGAGCTTGCAATAAAGACTCTTGTGTGATTGCATAGGATTCGGCTCCTGGAGGTCTTTTGAGCAACAGCAGAGAACCCAGAAATTAAGAGATACCAGGAAAGTGAGACATCCGCTGAGGAAAGCTGCAGGAAGTGAGCGGAGCCAAGCCAGAGAGAGGTCATGTGGGCTGCAACTGGCAAGGATGGGGCAGGGATGTCCTGGCTCTTGTTTGCCCTGCTGGGTTTCAGTCTTGTTTTGGTCCCACCCCTTCTTTCTATGCTCCTATTTCCCTCTTTTTGCAATGGGGAACGTTTATTCTGTGCTTTTGACTTTTACAGGGGCTAACAACCAAGTGTCTGTCTTGAGTCTCAGAAAAGATATTTTGTTTGGACTTTGGGCCATGCTGGAACTGTTAAGACTACGGGACGGTTGGAGACAGATTAAATGCATTTTGCATTGTGAGATGGACGTGAGCTTTTGGGACCAGGGACAGAATGTTATGGATTGACTCTTCAATGTCTTCCAAAAAGCAATGTCTTGTGTTAGACAAGGCAGGAATATTCTGAGATCAAGTGTTTAAAATATGAAAGCTATAACCTAGTCAGTGGATTAATCCGTTTGATGGATTAATAATTTCAGTGGACTACTGGGTAGAAACTGTAGGTAGATGGGGCACGGCTAGAGGAAGTAGGTCACTGAGGGTGTGGCATGAACTGTATCTGTCCCTGGACCCCGCCCCCTCCACGGCTTCCTAACTACCTTGAGCTGAGCAGCTTTCCTCCACCTCGTGCTTCTGCTATGACATTCTGCCTCACCCCATGCCCAAGGCAATGGAGCCAGGTGACCAGGGACGGAACTTCTGAAACCACAAGCTCAAGATAAAATTCTCCTCCTCTAAGTGGTTCTTATCAGATATTTTGGTCACAGTAGCAAAAAGCTAACTAGTACAACAGATATATTCACAAAAACAACCACTTGTCTTCTCAGTGCCAATTTCTCTGTTAGGTTTTTTTTTTTCTTTTTTGTCTCTGTGACCAAAATACCTTTTTGCCCCATTGTTCGAGAGGCCTGAGTCCATGGTCCTCTGACTCCATTGAACAAACATCATGGCAGAGGGCATGAAGAAGGGAAGCTGCTCTCAGCTCATGGCAGCTGAGAACTAAAGAGAGAGAGTGAGAGCGAGAGGAAGGGGCTTAGGACCGATTCAATGCCCAAGGTCATGCTCCCAGTGACCCACTTCCTTCAGCCACATCCATCCTGCCCACAGTTACCACCCAGTGGTCCGTTCAAATTATTAAACAATCAAACAGACTAATCCACGAATGAGGTTCCAGTTCTCACAATCTAATCACTTCCTAAAAGCCCCACCTCCAAACCTTGACACACCAAGGACCATGCTTTTAACACATAAGCTTTTGGAGTGACATTCCATGTCCGAATGATAAATAAAGTTAACTGTACTGATGTAAAAAACAATACTCGCCTCAAACTTTCCCATTCCCTTTACTCACCTTTAGACATACAGGGACATGTAAGACTTAAGTTGTGTGCTTAAGCTTAGCCGACTGTAATTTCACTCAGTTCCATTTTACATGCTCCATTTTCAACTATATTTGTTTACAAGCAGAAAATAAAAACAAGAAGATAGTCAAAAAATAAGTCATCACATGAAAATTAAGAATACTATTCAGTATGCCTCAAGAGAGGCATAAAACTAAAATGATAGACAAGAAGTCAATGACAATGAAAATATTTTATTACATATGGGAAAGGGGGAAGTGCCACTCAGTACAAAACTTTAAAACAAACTTTAAAAATATGAACTGAAAGGGGAAAAGACTCAGTGATGGAGCAGAGATCAGTGAGAAAGTAATTGTTGTGGTTTGTGTGAAAAGAGACCTGTGTATTGCCAGCAGTGGTGCCAAGAAGTCTTTGGAAAGGGTTATATTTTATAAAGACAATAGAGTTACTGACATATTGGATGAGTTAGTGAGAAAAAGAGAAAGAATTAGTCATTGCTTGATAACTTTTCAAGGAAACATTCTCCAGCCAATATATTAATAAAATCAGTCATTTTCACTTTATGCTCTCATCCACTCCCATTGGGAAAGCAAAAGAGATTTCCAGAGGAAGAAATTTCAGGTGTCAGCCAAGAAAATGAGTAAGACTTTGGCGAGGAACAGAAATTCCCTGAGATAATTCCACACCCACTTACAAGACCTATTCTGAAGTCAACCAGACTTACCTCTTTCAGGATGCAAAGTGATGTCCATGGCTGGGAGTTAGAAACCAAGGGTGGAGTGATGGGTGGCTGTTGGAATAGGAGGAAAGGAAGTCAGTATCAGAAGGGCTAACACAGTCAGCTCTTCTCTACTCTCCACTACTGAACCAGGGGAATCTACCCTTGGATGCACCCTTAGATATACACATTTGAGAGGTATTTATTGGTTTCCTGTGTTTTTTTGTGTGGATCTTCCATAGATTTTTCCCTGGATGAAGAAACTTTCTAGATCTGAGCGAAGGCATCCCTCATTCCAGCTGTGTTCTCAGCCCTTGGTCTCCATCATCACTTGAATATATATTGGTCACCTGACTTTCCAGGCCTATATCTTTTCCCTGCAAATTTCTCAGACTTCATGATTGTTTTCTTGCAAATCTGTATAATTTATCAATTTCTTAAACTATAGCTTTATGGATAACGGTGCAAGAAATGACCAGGGAATTTGGGGCCTGGGATTCAAGTTCATATGTGGACCTCCATGGCTTGGTGACATTGTTTGTCTTCCTGTTTCTTTGTTTCCTCATTTATCAATAAGGAAGTCGAAGAAAGCAATGTCCTTTACCTCCTAGACAGTACAGCAACTTGGAGAAAATCCCTCACAAATACATGGCCTGTTAGTATCCTGTTCATTAGCGTGATGTTCCTATAACTCTTTAAGAAAATTTGGCTGATTTTGATAGGCATTTTCCTTAGTCTCCACACATCATGGTTCGTGAATTTCCAATTTGAAACCCTGAGTATAAAAATAGAGAAAAATCACAAAGTCGGGGTTAGAAAAAATTTTAATGAATTTTTAAAAAGAGAGAAATACCTATATTTTCTTTGTTCTAAGAAAAAAAAATTCTGGAAACAACAATTTCCTTTGTGCTTGTTTAACTGTTTAGTACTGGATCAAATAAATCAGAGATTAATTATACTTAGAGACGACAACAACAACAAAAACAACTTTTTGTCTGAAGAAGCTTTTTTTTCTTTAACAAAAATAATCTGCATATTTACATTCACTGAAGTACTAAAATGCTACAAGACCAGAAGATATTTGTTTAAAATTTTCTTTTAAACTATAAAGCAATGTCTTTTGCTCTTGCTTTCTCTTGGAGGTTATCATTTATCCCAAATGTTCAAATTATATCCTTTTGTCTTTGTAAATAATTAAGTTAAGAGAATGCTGAAAATGCACTTGATTTCATGGTAACATATTAAAGAGAAAACCTGTGGTCTATATTTTCTTAAACAGTGTACTTTAAAAAAGTATATTGAATAAAATATATTTAAGAATTTCTTGTCACCATCTAGAACTAGTTTTTAAAGCAACAGTAAAACACAAAATGAATTTATGTAGGGTGTGTGTGTGTGTGTGTGTGTGTGTGTGTGTGTGTGTGTTATAAAGAGAGCAGAAGGAGCAACTGAGGATACATTTTTACTGAGTTGGTACATCATGATGAGTGAGGGTTGCTGGTGTCCATTCTCAGGTTCTTGCCCCTGAACCCTTCATGTCTCTTAACTTTGCTTTTGTTATTTTGGTGTCTTTATTCCTTTCTTACAGTTTCTGGAACAGTGCCTTGGCCAATTAATTCTTCCAGATCCCTCGTTGGTTCTTCACCCATATCCAGTTATTCTTTAATTCATCCTGTTGAAGACTTTCCTGTAATTATGACTACCCTGTGTTACCAGCTTCTTTCTTATTCATGGCTGTTTCTTCTTATTAGCATTCCTTATATTTTTATGGACAGTTCTAAGGCTTATTTTAAAGCCTTATTCTGTCTGGGGTATTGATTCTCCTTTTTCTAGTATAAATTATCCTCATTAGTCTTTCTTTTCTAATGCCCAAGCTCTCTAATTATCTCATTCATTTTTCTCAGAAGTTTATAGCCTCAATCAGCCACCTTGGCTTGTCACGTGCGCTGTGACCTTGGTTCTCCCAGCATGATCTCTTAAAATTAATGATAAATGGATGCGAACATGAATGAAATAACTAGAAAAGCAACAGGATAAGGTCAAAGAAGCTTTGGTGAGAATTTGGAAGGTGGGAACAATTCTAGGCTCTCCTTACATGAGCACAAATTGATAGAGACTTTCTGTGGCAAATTCTAGCTGTAAATACTAAAAACTTTAAAGATGCACCTACTGTTTAATTAAAAACGTCAGCTTCAAGAGTTCACATTTAGAAAACAATTAATCCAGTGTACAAGCATGTGTAAGCAAGGATATTCATTGCAGTGTAAGTTACTATTGAAAAAGGACTGCTCAACTGAATTTAAGATGCACATAGAATTTAAGAATCTGCCTCATTGATTCTTCAAAGAGCTCCCTCTACTTTGTAAGTTCTTAACTTTAAAAAACCATATGGTGGCTCTGGGAATGGAAAAGGCCCTTCTCTCTGAACTTGAGCTTCTTTGTAGTTTCAAATCAAAATTTATTTCATGATCAAAAGTTTTAAACCTGTGGTCCAGTGACCCCTCTGGGATTGATAATTCAGTTTCTGGAACTCTGTGAACTGTGTACCAAAATACAATTCATTTCATTCCTGGCTTTTTTAAAAAAAAAGAAAATGAATATCTAGTGCATTAAAATATTTTGTTCGCAAAATCTTTTGTTTACATACATTTTCCTAGGCTCATGGTTCTAATCTCAATCACAAAGGAATTTGTGAAAGAAAAGGAAGTAATTAAGGCAGAAACTTTCAAAAATGGTGTTGGGGGATTGCAAGAGGGTTGCACCAGCCCCTTAAAGAATCAACACAGAATGTTCCAATAGACTTGGATGAACCATTGAAGTCATGGTCTACCTGTTTTTAACATCTCTCCTCCAGGACTACTCTAATTCACTAACCAACCAGAATGGGTTTGCATTTCAGGATTTTTGCTCACCATTGAACTGCCTCCACACACAACTGCTGAGGAAATCTCCTATGTGGAGGAGGAGTGGACTCCTTCCTGCATTTGCCTTAGAGGACACCATTTAGAGCTGACCTGATGCAGTATGCCCAGACTGCAACTCTTTGTTTCCCAAATGCATGGTATTTATTCTTACCATGTGTCCGTTTTCTTTTGGTAAGAGATTTATATCTCAAAAATACTAGAATTATTGCCACAGACCATTGCATTGTATATACCAATTTAGGCATTGCTAGTCAGGATCTTTCCAGGTACTATTAAGATACTTTTTGAGGTAAGAAATAAAACAAGGGTTAATTACTAAATTTCTGTTTAAGCCGATTAATCTGTTTTCATTAATTGCATTCCTATGTCTTATTTTTACTCCTTGTTTGCATTTGTCACTCAAATTTCTTAGAAAATGTTTTTTTCTCCCACTCTTGAAATTGAGATTGTCAGCATATCAGATCTGGTACTCAGAGAAGGATTATCTGGGCACAGGAGGATTGAGGTGAATTCTGAGTGCATGGCTATTTACATCTTTTCCAGCTCTCCACTTGCACCATATACTGGCAAATCTCATTTTTTAATACACTAGTGACTAAAACACTTTAAAATAAGTTGGCATAAATTCACACTTTCTTCCATTGATTTCAAAAGTGCTCCCTGCCCCTCACCCATGCAGCAATCAATATTTCCAATCCAATTGAACACATGATTGCATTTAGACCTCCTTTAGGTTTTCTTTATGTAGGACATAGCCAAGCTTGTTTACTCAAACCTTACTTTTCATTGCTGCTTTCTTTCCATTTAACACTTCTCCACATAGAATCATAGTGTGGTAGTTAGAAAGGCACAAATGACACAGTTTAAGTACTTAAAGTTCTGCCAGAATCACTAAAAGACTGTAAGATCAATTTGTGCCTCTCTTGTCTGGAATTTATTCCAAGCTTGTGCCTTAAACAAGCACACCTTCTCCATGGTCATTACTTTTTCATTATTGTCATATTGTATATTTTAGTTCTTCTTCCAGAGTGCATTTCATTTCTTCAAATTCAAATTTATATTTTATTTATAGGGCCTAAATTAAAATTTGATTTTTGAATAGTAAAAGAATAATTGAAATGTGTTTAATGTAATCATTTTAGGAAAAGGCTGGACACTTATAGTATCATATAAAATGTCAGTTGGATTCCTAAATTACCTTACAGTTTTTGCAAGTGATTTAGTTACTGAAAAGCAGAATAATATTCCTGTCAATTCTCTTGAAATGATGAATTCCCTATGAACTTAGTGAGTTTTTTAGGTGAGATGATAATTATTTAAATATCTGGCTAAGTAAAATTGTCCCTTGGTATCCGTAGGGATTGGTTCCAGGACACCCCTTGGATGATAGCAAAACCCAAGGATGCCCAAATCCCTTATATAAAAAGGCAAAGTACTTGCCTACGACTTATACTTTTTTTCAACTTTTTTATCTGTGATTGGTTAAGTCTATGGATGAATTTTGTAGATATGTAGGGCTGACTGAACATGATTCATTATTGTAAATATTTAGTGGTCACTTCTATATGAATATAGATTTTTATGTGTGCCTATGTTAGTATACACATATACATACATTCATATTTATGTACTTTTAAAATTTCCATTTAATATATATACACATATATAATTTCCAAGCTTTATATAGATAGGTTCTTGCGTATATACATGTATATACGTATATACATGTAACCCCTTATTGATTCAGAGAAGACTCGGTGTCTACCTCTGGCTTGCCAGGCATTGAGAATTCAAAAATGTCAGGGTGAACATTTTTGCATAACTGCAAGATTATCACTCATATTCCAGTCTACATGAAGGTTACCTCCAGAAGCTGTGTTTCCTACAAGGCTATTTGCTAGGGCTCTGACTGTGGACTGTGTGTCTTCCAGAACTCATGTGCTGGAAACCTTATCCCCCAAATCACGCATTAATGGATGTGGAATTAGCCTTTGGGAGGCCATTAGGACATGGTCATAAAGGTGAGTTGCCCAGATGGCACTAGTGTCTTTGTAAGAGGAATAGAGACCTGTTCTAGCATACCTGCTCCATCTTACCATGTGACACCCTCTGCCATGTTACGATGCCACAATAAAGCCCTCAGCACATGCCAAGCAGATGCCAGTGCCATGCTGTTGTACTTCCCAGTCTCCAGAATCATAAGCCAGGCACGCTGTGAGCAGGCTGTGCCCTGCTGAGTGACTCCTCAGTGTGGAGGACAGGAGTTGTCAGGCTTCACCCAACCCCAAGTCACTCCATTTTTGTACAGCGGCAGTTAGTCTTGGGTTATTCCATTCTCAGTACAAGTGCCAAGGTAGAGCAACTCCATACCTTGTTCATACATGTAAGAAGTCACATCTTTAAGGTATAAATTGATCGATAACTTATTTGTGCCAGCTTATCAAAATAAATCAAGACATAATCATATCAGGAATACCAGTCACTGGAGCTTATCAACCTCACCTGACATTACCCATAAAACGAGGAACCCACCCAAGGACTGGTCAATGTGGTACCTGACCCTGTCACCTAGTTTCTTGCCTTGATATTGAGATTTGCCCAGTGATGAACCTTTGGTTCTGTTCCAGGGCTCTTTCTGTGAGATTATATATACACACACACACACACATATATACATATATATATGCATATATATTCAGTGAATCATAACTGATAAAAGTTAACTTGTGAATTTATTATTATTTAATAAATTCTGATACTGTGGAAAGACAAACATGTCTGGTTATGTTAATGGCATAGCTTGTTCATGGCACTCCTATTTTTATAAATTACACATTGTCCTGTATTTCATCATAGCAACAGAAAACAGACTAAGATAGGCCTTGACTATTCTTACCCTCAAAGGTACTTAAAAGATATATTGGTGGCTCATATATTTCTTCTTTGAGCTCCAATAATTCTATATATGCATGGATTCTCATTTTCTGTCCTACCACAACCTTGACAACTCCTCTCTCTCTCTCTCTCTCTCTCTCTCTCTCTCTCTCTCTCTCTCTCTCTCTCTCTCCTCTCTCTCTCTCTTCTTCTTCTTCTTCTTCTTCTTCTTCTTCTTCTTCTTCTTCTTCTTCTCTCTCTCTCTCCTCCTCCCTCTCCCCCCCCCTCTCTCTCTCTCTCTTTCTCCATGGATGATGTATTATATGCTGGCAGGTTCACTTTGACAGCAAAAATTCTTCTCAGAGACTATTTAAGTCTGCACTTTTTACAATAGTCCAAACCACACACATCTACAATAAAAAACATCTGTGTATAAGTCTTATTTAGAGCTGTCTGCCACAAATTGGTAGAGTTCAGCCCTTAATATGTGAACATTATAGCTCTGGGAACACCAGAACTTGGAAGAGCCTCCCATCAGTAATTTAATAACTGTAAAAGTGACACCAATCATTTCTCCTTGGTCTTACTCAAAATCTGCTGCCAAAAATTTAAAGCATTTCTCTAAGGAAATGTTCAAAGCAAACGATTTCTTAGAAATTATGAAAGAATCATAAGACTCCACATGGCCAATATCAGAATGAAGTGATGTCAATGAGTTACATGAAACTTTCTATTGTGGAGAAGCAAAAATGTGCCGTAAGATTTTCCAAATATTCAATAAGTATTTTATTATTTTATTCTTTCCTTGGACATTTCTCTATTTGCAGTTGAGTCTAAAATCTGTTCTGAATTAATCCACTGATAACTGGATGGACTACTGGGTGGTAATTATAGGCAAGTGGGGTGGGGCTGGCAGAAGATCACTGGGGAAAAGGCCTTGAACTATATCTATCCCAGTTCCCTTTTTCCTTCTCTGATTCCCAACAGCCACGAACGAAGCAGCTTTCTTCCACCTCTTCATTCTGCCCATGATGTTCTGCCTCACCTGAGGCCCTGAGCAATGGGATCAGATGACCATGAACTTAACTTCTGAAACTGAGCCAAAATAAGATTTTCTTCCTCTAACTTGTTCTTGTCAGGCATTTTGGTCACAGCAATGAAAATCTAACACACCAAGTGTTATGATTTAGATATGAGGTGTCCCCCAAAAGCTCATGTGTGAGACAATGCAAGAAAGGTTAGATGTGAAAGGATTGGGTTAAGAGATTTTACCTATTCAGTGTATCCACCTCCTGACTGTAGGAGGTAGGTAATTGGGGGTGTGCCTTCACGTTGTATATTCTGTCATGAAGAGGATTGTCTCTCCCTTTCTCTGCCTTTTTAGTGGCCATGTCCTGACCTGCTTTCCTCCACCTCACTCTTCCTCCATGTTCTCTCTCACCTCAAGCCCCAATGAATGGAGTCAGCCATCTATAGACTGAGACCTCTGAAACCATAAGCCCCCAAATAAACTCTAATTATTCTTATCAGGTCTTTGGGTCACAGCTGGGAAAAAAGTTGACTGAAACATCAAGTCAACCCAAAGAACCCCAAAGATTTTGGAGATGAAGACAATCAGAAGCAGTTTCCAAGGTTATAGATGTATCCACAAAAATAAACTTCATGTCAGATAACAGTAGTCAAAATAGGTACTGAAATTTCAGTTGATCCAAATTACATAAAAACTTAAGGCTCACACTAGCAACTAATATTCAAATATCTTAAGAACATCTCTTAAATTTCATTCTGTTCTTATTTCAACAGGAGAATATCATCTTTTGTTCCTTTTATCTCTCATGGGTTATTAGGGATTTATCTCATGGAGACTATCATTTAATAGGATGAACTGGTTTTCATTCTTATAATGTTACTTTTAGGTCATGTACTTTTCAAAGGAATAGGGTGAATACATAGAGATATCAAATTATTGGAAAACAGTATAATGGATGAAACGTTGTTAAGGTTTCCCATGTAACTAGCACAATCAATGAATAACAGTGGAATACTTTCTTCCTCAATTCCTCCTCAAATGGATGGGCTCATTAGACTTCTGTCAGCTCATTGGTCAGGATCCTGTGCTCATTCAATAGGATTTTATAAGAAATGGATGCCTAGAGTGAAAGGGCATTAAAGAAAGCCATTTCAGTTGGCTCAGTATAACTGAAAATTGGAATGTGAACATTTTGAAGAATATAAATTCTTGAAATTTGCCTTACAGAAACAACTCCTTTATAAGCACAAAGGTATACATATACATGTGTGTATACACACACACACACACACACACACACATAAAAGCATGATTTATAAGTGAATGACTGAAAATAGTCTAAATATCCAACAATCAGGCAAGAGTTAAAAAAAATTTCCACCTTCATACAAGAGGCCACAACATTTTCATTAAAATAATGTGGTATTATGTATATATTATGTAATATTATGTATTATGTAAAAAGGACCCAAAACCATATATGAGTATGAGCCCAGTTTTTTATTAGTTCCATTATTATATACATAATGATATGTGTATGTGCCTGTAATTTGAGACAGAGACACAGAGGCAGGCAGAAAGGGGTAGAGGAAAATATACCAAATGTTAAATCTATATGTTAAATATAATGAATTTTTCCTAATACATTTTTACGTTTTTTAAATTTGCTATGAAGATAATATGTTGCTTTTAATCATAAAAGCATGCATCTTAAAAATAAGAGTGATTAAGAAAATTGTGTGCATTTATGTGCTTGTATGTTTCATAGAATTTTTTGAAAATAGAGAATAACATGTAGGCAGAGTATTTTTAAAAATTAAACGTTTAACAGAAACAACTTTTGTTTCTATATATCAGGTCTCTCTCCTTCAGGCACTTGTTAAATGTTTCCTTAAAGGCCCACAAGTAGGCAATAAAAACAAGAGGGAGAGACACATGGATAACACATTCAACAACAGTGATAGAGTTCTTGTAAGAGAATCCAAAATACAACTAATAAAAACATCTTGATGAAGAACTAAGAAAGAATATATCTTCAAAATTGCTTCCCTGATGGTACAACTTGATTCATGGATCCTGGACCACACAGAAAAGCAAATGTGCATATGTCTTCTGGACAATGCCCCATAAACCTTTCTCCCAACTGGACTTTATTAAGTACCAAATGGATTAAAATATTGGAGTCCTATGTTACAATAACCATGTTATTTCCAAGAGTGAAGTCAAATGAATCAGCCTTGACCATGGCTGAATCATTCTTTTCTGGTGATAGATTCCAGGGAAGTATATTTTTAAGAAGTTCCATGTGAAATTCTGATGATAGTCTAATTAAGGGACTGACATGAAGTGTGTATGATGTGACTTCTTTTTGTGGCCATTAAGGATAATAAAGATAATCAAGGTGATTTGATGATCACCTTACTTCTACAGAAAGGTGGGTTGAGGGAAAAACCTGCAGGCAAAAATGGGATTTCATTTATTGTACAATTAGGATTAATGCCAGAATGTAAAAGTTGAAGTGCTAAAGCTTCAATATGGTAGAACATGGCCAAGACATCATTAACTGGGGAACATGAAATTAGATGTGGCACGAGAAGTGATTTCTTGCTCCCAGATCTGTAAAACACGCAAGACAACTTTTAAAAACATGTTTAGCTTTTTGAGTTCTTTATATTCCCTAGAGATTAGTGCTCTATCTGATGTGTGAGGGGTAAAAATTTGCTCCCAAGATGTAGACCCTCTATTCACCTCACAAATTGTTTCATTTGCTGAGAAGAAACTTTTTAGTTGAGTCCATCCCATTTATTGATTCTTGGTTTTAATTCTTGCATCAGAGGAGTCTTATTAAGGAAATTGGGGCCTAATCCCACATGATGAAGATTAGGGCCTACTTTTTCTTCTAATAGACCCAGAGTCTCTGGTTTAATTCTTAGGTCCTTGATCCACTTTGAGTTGAATTTTGTGCATGGTGAGAGATAGGGGTTTAACCCAATCAATAAATGGGCCAAGGACATGAACAGACACTTCTCAGAAGAGGATATACAATCAATCAACAAATATATGAAAAAATGTTCATCATTTCTAGCAATTAGAGAAATGCAAATCAAAACTCCTCTAAGATATCATTTCATTCCAGTCAGAATGGCAACTATTTGAAGACAAACAATAAGTGTTGGCAAGGTTGTGGGGGAAAAGGTACACTCATACACTGCTGGTGGGACTGCAAATTGGTGAAGCCAATATAGAAAGCAGTATGGAGATTCCTTGGAAAACTGGAAATGGAACCACCATTTGACCCAGCTATTCTTCTCCTCAGTCTATACCCAAAGGACTTAAAAACAGCATACTACATGGACATAGCCACATCAATGTTTATAGTAGCACAATTCACAATAACTAAACTGTGGAACTAACCTAGATGTCCTTCAATAGATAAATGAATTAAAAATGTGGCATATATACACAATGGAATATTACTCAGCAATAAAAGAGAATAAAATCATGGCCCTTGCAGGTAAATGGTTGGAGTTGGAGAAGATAATGCTAAGTGAAGTTAGCCAATCCAATAAATAAATAAATAAATAAATGCCGAATGTTTTCTCTGATATAAGGAGTCTGACTCATAGTGGGGTGGGGAGGGGGAACATAGGAGGAATAGATGAATTCTAGATAGGGTAGAGGGGTGGGAGGGGTAAGGAGGGGGCATGGGGTTAGCAATGATGGTGGAATGTGATGGACATCATTATCCAAAGTACATGTATGAAGACATGAATTGGTGTCAACATACTTTATATACACCAGAGATGAAAAATTGTACTCTATATGTGTAATAAGAATTATAATGCATTCCTCTGTCATGTACTTAAAAAATAAAATCAATTATAAAAAATGTAAAAAACATATTATTTTGCCCCAAAATACTTTTCTGTCAGGTATTAATTAGGCTTGGCCCTATGCTTCTGGTTGGTTTCAGCTCTTTCACATATCTCTGATCCTATGGTTGACAATTACCTAGAGTGTTTTTGTTTTTTCATGATGGACTGCAGAAATACAAAAGGCCAAGTTATATCAGACAAGCACATTTCAAGCCTCTGTGTATGTCCTGTCTGTTAACATTCTGTTGGCCAAAGCAATCACATAAGAAAGTTCAACATCTCTTAATCCAGTAAGAGGCACTACAAAATGAAGTTGGGAAGGGAATAAAGAATGTAGAACAGAGCCAGGTGCTGTGGTGCATGCCTGCAATCCCAGCAGCCTGGGAAAGCTGATTCAGGAGGATCCCAAGTTCAAAGCCAACCTCAGCAACTTATTTGGGCCTTGAGCAATTTAGCAAGACTCTGTCTCAAAATTTAAAAACTGGTCTGGGATTGTGGCTCAGCTGTACATTGCTTGCCTAGCTCATGCAAGATGCTGGGTTCAATCCTCAGAACAACATAAAAAATAAAATAAAATAAAGGTATTGTGTCCAACCAGAACTAAAAAAAATTTTTTTAAATTTAATTTAAAAATAATAAAATAAAAAAGGACTAGGGATGTGGCCCAGCATTTTAGCACCCCTGGGTTCAATTTTTAGTATACTCCACACACACCAAAAAAAAAAAAAAAAGAATAAAGAACAGTAATTGACTTCACGTTGTTATAGTAAAATATCAATAATATTTTACTATAGTTCTGAACTATAGTAAAATATCTCCCACCCCTCTATCCTATCTAGAATTCATCTATTCTTCCTATGTTCCCCCTCTGTACCCCACTACCCCAGCTAGTTCTGAACGATGTTAATCATCTAAAGTGGAAAGTTTGGAAGTTCTTTTGTCTTTACTTCTTCCTTCTAATTTGAGAACTGTGATTCTGTCTTAAACATTTTAAAAATCTATATTAGTGCCCAGTATAAAACCTTGCTCACTGATTCTAACACAAAATAGCTTGACTCTTCCTCAAGTAGACCAAGTCAGCAAACATTTTTGACATTTCTAAGAAGTTCAATTTAAGCCAGCTTTCCAAACCTTTCCCTAATTCCTTTAATATACTCGGAATGATAATTAATTTAGCAGTAGCCTTTATAATTCAGCTAACCCTCTTAATATGTGCCTGTTTGCAATTGCTTTTCTATGAATTCTGCATCCACTGAGAAAGCCTCTACATAAGCAATAAAAATGATTCCATTCAATTAATGAATTCCATCCAAAGCCACAGAAAATTTCTAGTTCTTTATTACACTGAAAAATCTATATTAAAATATATTTCACCTCACCTACAGACAACTATTACAGTTACAAAAATATATTTTAGAATCTGTCAAAATTGGTGATGAAAGTAAATACAACACTTGTGCCAAATGTAGGATCAAACATTTGGAGAAGGGACTTGGGCAAAAGCATTCCCGAGATAGAAATGTCAGACGCAGAATTGCCCTAATGGAGGTCACAGACTTGGGTCTGCCACTCTCCTTCACCTGGAAAATGCCAGGATCCTCAACACGTTAGCAGTCACCCTAAATTTTTGCTCCTTATGCCAATTGTCTAATCCAGGTTTTTTTGAACAAATCTAATTGGCACAATTTGACAAGCATTATATCAGCTTGTAAGTTCTTTCATTGAAAACATCCTTTTTATTCTTAAAAACATATTATTTGCCCCCAAACACCCTCTATTGTTTACTAAAGCAAGCTCAAGATAATCTAAATTTTAAAGAACTTAGTAATAATATTTCAATCCCCAGCATCACAATTTTTTAAAAATTATATTCATGTGTTGTTTTTTTTCTCTCTAATTGCTGTCATCTCTGATTAATGCATATTCCCAACTGTGGCCAACTGTTACCAGGTGCCTTAATTGCTGCACCAAATTTCATCAAATTCCAAAAGAAAACAGGAATAGAAGATCTGTAGCACTAAGATTACCTAACATCTTTACACAATAATAAGAAGTCACTTCCCTAAAAATAAATAAATAAATAAATAAATAAAAATAAACATAAAAAATAAATTAAATAAAAGGGAACCCAGGACTCTGCTGTAAGCTGTTGCTTGCTCAGTGAGATTCCCTGGTCCATTCTCTGCCACCACTTAGAATCCTTTTTCTGTTTCCAAGGGATATTTCAGTCAGCGATCTATATCCCCCCCAAATGTCTCTTAGTTAACAGAGAACAGGCTTATTACCTCTGCCAATGTGCAAAGCAATTCTGACCCTCTCCCTGTGTTTTAGTCAGGTTTTTCACTGCTATGACTAAAGGACCTGACCAGAACAATTGTAGAGATGGAAATGTTTATTTAAAGGCTCACAGTTTCAGAGGTCTGAATCCATAGACAGCCGGCTCCATTCCTCAGGGTTCCAGGTGAGACAGGAACAACATGGCAGAGGGAAGCAGCTCACATGGTGATCAGGAAGCAGAGAGAGAGGTCTCCACTTGATAGGAACAAATATATACCCCAAAGCTATGCCCCAGTTCCCACCTCCTCCAGCCACACCCCACCACTTCAGTTGTCCCTCAGTTAATCCCTATCAGGGGATTAACTCACTGATTGAGTTAAGGCTCTCTCCACCCAGTCATTTCTCCTCTGAACCTTCTTATAGTGTCTCACATGTGAGCTTTTGGGGGACACCTCACATCCAAACCATAACACCCTGTCATCTCTTCCTTCCCTCTCCACCCCCACTTGCACCCAGGTTGTGGCTTTGCCAAATCTGACTTGTTAGACATTACGTAGATTCAGAATCATGGAGAAACCACAGAACATGTTAACTGCAACAAGAACTGCCACTCCACTTGTCCTCAGACTGTGTGTCTAATGGTGTCACTAAAATGAGAAAACAGCATGATTTTATGTGAAGCAACCCTCGAATATTTAAGATGTTTCTGAAATGTTTTAATGATTTTTATTAATAACTTGAGATTTGCCTCATATATCAATCTTTTCTCTTATGCCCCAACTTCTGCCATCTCTTAAAAGCCCTATAAGAAAATTTCAAAGAGCCTCACTAGCTTTTTCCAGGATGTGGTACTTCAGAAAAGCACAATTTTTTTTTTTTCCTCATAGAAAGCTTCTCTCTAGGATTTTTCATTTTCTTTCTTTCTTTTTTTTTTTTTTGGTTTTTGTTTGTTTGTTTGTATGTTTGTAGTTGTAGATGGACAGAATGCCTTCATTTTATTTGTTAGTTTTTATGTGCTGAGGATCGAACCCAGTGCCTCACACATGCTAGGCAAGTGCTTTGCCACTGAGCTACAGCCCCAGCCTGGGTTTTTCATATTTCAACAACAATTTAATTTTTCCCTTGTGTCCTCCCACACGGCTACCAACGGTTCATAAACTCAGGCTGTTCTTAGAATAAATGGATACATTTTCTCAGAAATTAAAGAGAGGAGGAAAAAAGTGCATTTATCACATTGCCCATCCCTGTGAGCTTATTTTCCTTAGTAAACAGTATAATAACAGTGGGAAACTTGCCACGTACCTGGACTACAACCATAGAAATTCAGGGGAGATACATGAACTCAGTGCTGAACTGGTCGCCTGAATATCTGCATTTCCTTCTTAATCCTTTAAACCCTTTCAACAGCTTCAAACACCTGACATCCACACCCAGTAGTCCCAATTGCCCCCCACATGCTCACTTTTCAACATCAGGTGAAGCCACCTGATAGTGTCTTATTCATCAGCGTCTTGGTGGCTCATGTGTGGCATTGAGTCGATACTTGGAAGCTGGAACCAATATTATTATCTCAGGGACTCTGCTCCCATATCTAGTATTCACTGTCACCTTTATAGTTTCAACCTGTTAAAATGTCAGGGCTGGGCAGCAGCAATAACTTCCTCAAGGAATTCATATTTTTTCCCCAATGTACCTTGTAATTTTAATTTTTTACACTTTTTAAAAACTTGTTCTAATTATTATACATGACAATAGAATGCATTTTGACACATCATTCATAAATGGAGTATAACTTCTCATTCTTCTGGTTGGACTTGATGTAGAATCACATTAGTCGTGTAATCATATATGCACATAGGGTAATAATGTCTGATTCATTCTACTAGCCTTCCTAACCCCGCACCCCCTCCCCTCCCTTCACTCCTATCTACCTAATCCAAAGTAACTCTATTCTTCCCTAGCCACCCCTCATTGTGAATTAATCTGCAAATCAAAGAAAATATTTGACCTTTGGTTTGGGGGGATTGGCTTACTTCCCTTAGCATGATATTCTCTAGCTCCATTCATTTGCTGTCTTCTCTGATTAATGCATATTCCCAACTTCGGCCATAATTTCATTCTTCTTTAAAGCTGAGTAATATTGCATTGTGTGTGTGTGTGTGTGTGTGTGTGCGTGTGTATCACATTTTCTTTATCCTTTCATCTGTTGAAGGGCACCAAGGTTAGTTCCATAGTTTAACTATTGTGAATTGTGCTGCTATAAACATTGATATGGCTGCATCACCATAGCACGCAGATTTTAAGTCCTATGAATATAAACTGAGGAGGGGAATAGCTGGGTCAAATGGTAGTTCCATTCCAAATTCTCTGAGGAATCCCATACAGATTTCCATAATGCTTGCATCAATTTGCAGTGCCACCAGCAATGTATGAGTGTACCTTTTCTCCCCACATCCTCACCAACATTTATTGTTGCTTGTATTCTTGATAATTGCCCTTCTGGCTAAATCCCATGTGCCTTTTAATTCAGACAGCATTTATACTTGCTTTCTTTTCCTCCAACGTTCACTTAAAAAAAAAATGGACCTTTTGCCAGGATCATCCTGTGTAATAGAACCTGTATTCTGGGTCCTCATTTTTATTTTCTTCAGCTCCTTTCCCACTGCAGGAAATAAGAAGCACAATGATATTTTTCTTTGCAGAGCTGGGACTCTGGCAGTTTCTGTGAGCTCTCTCAGCATCTGCAAACTTCTGGCTTGTGCACATTTTTCACCTCAATTTCTAAGGACACATTGAAAATTATTATTTGGTATGCTTGCCATTTCCTCCTGTTCCATTTCTAATTCTCTATTGTGGTTCTTGGGAGAGAAAATCTTTTCTTTTGCCATTTATCTATTCTTCATACATAATTAGACTCCTCAATTTCCTTTCACAAGCAGAGCAAGAACGGAGCACATTTAAATCGAGTGAAAGGGTGTTCTGAGCCACATTGCCAGCACACTTATGAGTATGATACTGAAACTGGCAAATCACAATTGATAGTACTTGGAAAAAGTAAAATGCTCTGTAGTCAGTACATGCTATATATGAAGTGTTATATTACTCCCCAGCGCCCAAGTCTACAAATAGCAACCTTTTGCTTCTGTGGGGGTCTACTGTAGACACCTACCAATATAAATTAGGAAGTACACACACACACACACACACACACACACACACAGAAGGAGCACATTAGAATATTAGGTTTTATATTTTTTCTCTTCCATCCTCCCAAAATGATAAGAAATAGTAAGAATATCGACAAGAACAAGGAGAGGAAAGTTAAGATGCTGCATGACCCACAGCTCTAGCCTGGGCTCCTGAAAGGTTGAAGATGTGGGCTTTGTCTTTCTCCATGGGACACACCATCCCTGTAAATGTGTCACACTGCTAAGGAGAAAGGGTCACCAGTCCCTTCTGTTTGTTCTGTTAAACAAAATTTTGGAGGAGGCCATTCACTTGGACAAGGCCCCTGCACTAAGCACAACAGACCAAACAAACATGGAATTTAATTACAGTCACTGAGCGTTGGTTAATTGCAGGAGTCTCTGTGACCATGACCCAATGAAACTGTGGTCAATTAAGTTGTCTCTATACTTCAATCTCTATACACTGCCAATCACATTGTTGGTGTGAATTCTTGGGACCTGTTCTGGTTCTGAAGGCTGCCCTACTTTTGTTTTATTTTCCCTTTTTCTGTTTATTATAGAATTGCTGAAATAACTAGGTTGAATTTTACTGGTCTAACGGTCTTTTTGTTTGACAGTTTGTTTTTAAGTAGACAGTGCAAAATTCAAGAAGCCATTCAGCATTCATATGATGGTGGTAAAATCATTTTAAGTATTTTGGCGAAAATATTTTTAAGTATTTTGGCAAAAACCTGGAAGTATTTTCAAACTTCACTTTACCTTTTATAGTCCTTTCAAACATGCTTTCATTTCTAAGTTTAAAAAAAAAATAAGGGAGAATTCAACCAATACAAAAAGGTCAAAAGCAAGTTGGAAGACCTTTAACATGCCACTCCCTAGAGATAAGCTCTCTGAAGAGATTTTTCTATACATTCGAAAGTAAATAAAGATTTATAAAGCATAAAAATGTTTTATGTATATACATAAAATATTTGAATTATATATGTTTTCTATATTTACTTGCATGTCTGAACATAGAAGCAAACACACTATGTAAATTTTGAGAAATACATATGTACTTATGATGCTGTATTTTAGGTGTATTTGTGTTTGAGTGAATGTGTGTGCTGTACTGAATGGATCATATGAATGTGTGAATGGATCATACTCTGCCTAACATTTTGGAAAACAATGGACTGCATCTCTGATGATGGTCCCATAAAATTATAATAGAGCTGAAAAATTCCTATCACCTAGTGAGGTCATAGACACCCTACCAAATTTTTCAGAATATTTTCAGACTTATTTTTCTAGATGAACTTTGGATGAATTTTTTATAAATTTCCCTTTAAATATAATTTTGCATGGGGACTCTTACTGAATGTACCCATTCATTATTGATGTCTCAGGAGGCTTCCTCTCCCCAAGTACAATACCGTCTTTGAAAGCTCTTTGTAGGGATGATTACAAATACCTTCATGAAAACAAGACCTGTCTATCCACTCTATTTCCTAACTAATTAGTGCTGATACAAGAAAACTGTTCACTCTTGTATTTTACTGTAAAATAGCAGGGAATAATACCAGCTCAGTCTTATTTGTGGTTTTTAAAAATATTATTTAGTTGTCAATGGACTTTATTTTATTTATTTTATACATGGTGCTAAGAACCGAACCCAGCACCTGCCACATGCTAGGAAAGTGCTCTGCCACTGAGCCACAACCCCAGCCCTTATTTATGGTTTTAATATGACTGCTTCCAATGTTTGGCCATAAGTATAATCCTACATTTTGGTTTGTTAGATCTACTTTCATCATATTCACGAGTATTCATTTGTTCTGTTTTATATGACTTCTTTAAAGTCAGGAGCAGACATTGACTTTTATCAATGTACTCTTATCTTTTTATCTTTTAAACTATAAATTGGGGGAGTTATATTTTTTCTCTTTCCACATTTTTTATTGGTGCATTATAACTGTACACAATGATGGGATTTGTTGTTATATATTTATATATGCATATAATATAACAATATAATTTGGCCAATATCACTCCCCACCACTTCCCCCTCCCTCCCTACCTTCCACCCATTGCTCTCTCTCCTCTACTGATTTTCCCTTGATTTTCATAAAGTCTACTCCTACCTTTCTTCTCCTTTTTCCTAATTTCTATATATGAGAGAAAATATACATCCCCTGATCTTCTGAGTTTGACTTATTTCACTTAATGTAATAGTTCTAGCTCCATCCATTTTCCCTCAAAGGATATAATTTTTTTTTCTTTATGATGAATAAAATTCCATTGTGTATTTATAATACATATTCTTTATCCATTCATCTGTTGATGGATGCCTAAACTGGTTGGGGAGCTATATTAACAAATATCCTAATACTAAGCCTTTCTTGAATAACCCCATTTGGTTTTGTGCATTCTTTTAATTTATTGCTGGATTCTTATTTGCCTTGTCATTTAGGATTTCTGCATAGATATTCACATGTGAAATTAGCCTATAATTTTCTTTTTTGTGCTATTTTAATCAGAGTTTACATGCTGATTTTGCAAAAAGATTTTCTCTATGCTCTGGTATGGTTTTAAAGACCTCATAATTATCTCTTTCTTGAATATTTGAAAGTATTCATTCAAGAAAACATTGGGGCCTGGTACTTACAAAAGGCATAGCTTTTAGAAACTCTGAACAGGCTGGGTGCCATGGAACATGCTTATAATTCCAGCTACTCGGGAGGCCAAGGCAGGAGGATCACAAACTCAGTCAGCTACAGCAACTGAGTGAGACCTGTCTCAATTTTTCAAAAGGTGAGGGGGAGGGCTAGAAATGTAGCTCAGTGATAATAGATATCACTGACATAGTATACGTATGTATACACATACATATATATGCATATACACACATACATATGGGAATCATAATAGATAAAGATAGAAGACTCCTGGATTCAATCTCCAGTACCATGAAAGAAAGAGGAAAATCTGAAAAGATCCAAAGGAATAAATAATACTGATATCATTCTGACAAATCTCAATAATTGGTACAGATTTCCATAGTTTGGGAACAGATTGGACTTAGGTAAATCAAAAAGAAAGGACAGAGTATAGATAGGACACACAACAAAGAGATTAACAACATCACCCAGGCAACAAGAGGTTCAGGCTTCTGGACGCCCAAAGTCCCGAGCAGGACATGCATGACTGTTGATGGCATTAGAAGCCTCAATGTCCCCTTCCAGGTAAGTCTAATCTGGAGTATGCTAGGGATGACCTTACCTGCTCTGAGATCACCTCATTCATCCCAGTTATACAAGCAGCAGTGCAACCTCAGGAACAGGCACCCCATCCTCCACCTCCCCAGGCACCCCTAGCTTGGATCAAGCTCATTTCTGAGCTTGGCACTGGGAACCAGAACAAAGGCGAGTTTCCTAGAAGCCTCTGAGTCTCTTGACAGGAGCCTTTAGAACAGCCCAGGTGTATTAAGGGACATATCCACCCACTTCTTAAAGATAAAGAAAGTAGTTTCCAAGAAATTCTACTACATAGAAAGTTATCTACTTACCAGGTCACAGTCTTGAAGGTGGATTCTACCTTATAAATACTCTCTAGTGTACCTGATAACCAAAAAATAATTTTCTATTTTTTTAATATTTTTGTTCTATGCTCCAGTGTTAGTATAATTTTTCTTGTTCTTGACCTTGAAGGAAGGAGAGAAGTTGGATAGCAAACATGCACGGTAGGAAATATGCTTCACCACTGAATAGAATGAATAAAGGAAGGGAGTAAGAAGACATAAAGCAAGTTCAATGAAAAGTTATTGGGGTTGCAAGGCTTGTTTTGGATAATGGGAAAAGTTGGGCAATTCATTAGGGTCAGACTGTGCTGGAAAACTGGGCTAATTTTATTTCAGGTATTTTTTTCATTAGGAAGTTACATGAACACTTGAATTTCCATTTTGAAAAACTCCTTCATTACCCATAGGAAATGGGGATTAAGGTGGAAGAGACAAGAGGTGGCAAGACCAGAGAGCAGTTCAGGAGAGAGATGACAAAGGTTAGGGACAGAGCAACTGCCCTCATGATACAGGAAAGGGAGAGAGCACAGACTTAAAATTCATTAAGAGGCAGGGCATGGTGGCACTGGTCTTTAATCCCAGCAGCTCGAGAGGCTGAGGCCAGAGGTTCATGAATTCAAAGCCAACCTCAGTAAAAGTAAGGTGCTAAGCAACTCGGTGAGATCTTGTCTTTAAATAAAATACAACATAGGGCTAGGGATGTGGCTCAGTGCCTGAGTTCAAACCCTGGTACCAAAAATAAATAAATAAATAAAATGCATTAAGAGGAAAAATGGTAGTACTTAGTGACTATACTAATGGGCTAAAGAGGATAAAGGAGCTAACAGAATAAATTTCAGTTTTATGAGATTCACTAAATGAGCCCAGGACCAGGAGAAGTCGGCTTGGAGTTACATTGCATCTTACCTTTGAAGTGACCTTGGGACACCTGTGTATAAATATTTATTTATCATTCTGTTTGGAAAACTTGGATTGTTTAGTGTCTGAACAAAAAGGAACTGAAATATGCCCGAAGAAGTAGCAGTTTATTTTAAGAACACTGGAAGTTGACACAGGAAGTAATATCCAACAGGAATTGACTCTCCCTGGTACCCATCCCTCAACCTTTACTGTCTCTCTGGGCCATTTGTTCCTACTCTTTGCTCACTCCAACTCATTCTCTATCCATTACTAGAAAAAAATTCAAAATCCTTAATTTGTCCATAGACCACCCTGTAGTCAAACCTTAGGGTATCCTTCCACTTCTTCAGTAACCTCGTCCATAGCCACTGATGAATGAGAGGAATAAAGGAATGAAGAGGATGGAGAGGTGATCTCTTGTCTTTATTTTTCTGCACATCAAATCCCCTCCAGATCCATTTCCTATGTGAGGCTCCATATTTTTGCTCCATCCTTTAACTTTTATTGTTCATTGCTCTTTTTTTTCCTCATAAAATTCACTTTTAGTACTGAAATCATGTCTCAGAAATATTTTTTAACAACATGAGGCAAAATTCTCTTATTCTCTATATTGCAATTCCAGATTTCCCTGGGAGAGAATCTGGGTGACTGGTGAGGATTCCATGATCACCTTCATTCCAACCCACTGTGGACAAGGGTCAATGTCATATCGAAGGTGTAGAGGCACCCTCTTGTCCACAAAAAACATTAACTAAGCTTCTCCAGAAATCTTCACCATAATTGATTTTAGGACTATAAGCAAGAGTCTCTACAAAAAAGTTCAATGTAGGTAAACTTCCTATTTTCCTGTTGCTCTATTTTACTTGGCCACTGGCCTGGAAGAAATCAGCACTCCAGGTGCTGAATGCCCCTTGACTAGTTTTTCACAAACATTTATCTAGTATAGTAGTTTGTAGAAGTGTGTTTGCAAATGCAAAATGTGATAATAAAAAGACAAACCCTTTTACAAGGCCTCTGGCCTTGAGCTGGAGCTTCACAGAGATGTCTACATTTCTAAGATAAGAGAAGTTACCAAGTTGTCTCCATGGTAACAGCTGGCAGGGGAGGAAAGAAGGGGAAGAAGAAGCTCTCCCCTTCTCAGGTGTTGTCCTTGAAGGGTTAACTTGTCCAAAACAATTAAAGAAAAAGCTGCTTTTATGTAAATTTCTGCTGACTGTGAACTTCTGAGCCCCTCCCCTTACATGCTGAGTATAAAATTCTGAAAGTACCTGAACTTGGGATTCAGGGGATTAATTGATTTCAGGGAAAGCTGTGCCCTCTGAACCTGGCTGCAGCCAAATAAAACTATTTCCTGCTGTCTTTGGTGCCTTGCCTCATCTGTCCCCTACAACAAAGGGAGAAAAACCTCCTCAGGGGTATGGGGACAGTCAGATTATCAGACAAGAGATTAACTTCTCCAGCCCAAATTTTGTCCCTTTGGGGGGTGACTATATTTCAATTTTTTCAATTTCTATTTAAATTGTATTTTAATATTATAGTATCAGTACAATTAACTAATGTGGTCTTTCAGTTTCAACCAATTCAATATCAGATGTGAATCTTCTCGGCCGTTTTTCTTTTCCTGTATTCAGATCACTTATAGAAATATTTTAAATAGAATTTTGGCTTCCTAGTATGGTAAGGCTCAGGGCTCTTAAAAAAAATAGACTTAGAAGAAAAACATTTTTAAAAATCAGGAAACCCAAAATGAGCTTATTGACGACATCTGCCTGCACTAACAGATGGTAATGCTAATTGTTGTTCAGGAGTTGCATATTGTTTTAATTTTCTCAAGGGTAAAATTTGAACGTAGACATGCACAGGTTTTTTTAATATTTCACTTCCATATTCACTACATAAGCTTTGCAAATTACATGATTCTCTTAAAATGATTTAAAAATAAGAAAACACATATCTTCATTTTTTGAAAGGATGTGACCCCTTTTAAAGAGAAATGGTTCTTGAAAGTATCAAAAAAAATCACAACTTGGAAACATTCATCTGAAATTAAGTTGTTTATTTGCATTTGAATGAGATGCTATTTCTGCTCATTTTGATAAATTCAGCATTTTCCTTCCAGTGATATTCAGAGACTTAACTATCAAATTTTCAGTGCAAGTTGCTGTGATAAAGAAGTTACATTTCTCACAATTCCAGAAGGCACAGAACTCACCTCTTGTTCTTGGGCTCCTTTGGTGTATATACAGGGTTTCATCACAATGCAGTGTCAGGGTAGTACTATCCTCAGGAACAGTTTATGTTTAGGTTTTCCTCTCTCCTGACTCGTATTTCAGGATATACTCAGAGAAGTCATTCCATCGAAAATATCCAGGGAATTTGGACTTAAAACTTTAAAATTTCTTATCATCTAATGAATATGAAGACATAGAAAGTTGTAGGCACACTAAGGATACCCAAAGATGTCTACATGCTGCTACCTGTAACCTGTGGCTATGTTAGGATACATAGCAAAGAAGAATTAAGAACTGCAAATAGAATCAAGGTTGATGTTCTCACTCTAAATGTGAGAGATTATTCTGGATTATCCGAATGGGCCCAATGTAATCCAAATTTCCTTAAATGGAGAAGAGAAGCAGAAGAGGAGGCAGAGTCAGAGATTTGAAGATGCCAGCCTCTGGCTTAAAGATGGAAGAAGGAGCCATGGATTCTCTCCTAGTGTCTCCAGGAGGATGGAAGCCCTGCTAACACCTTGATTTTAGCTCAGTGAAGTCAACTTCAGTCTCCTGACCTCCAGAATTAAAGGTTAACAAATGTGTGTTATTTTAAGCCACAAAGTTAGTTTGTCTATAACAGCAATAGAAAACTGCTATCAGTCCCTTATGCTGCTACATAACAGTATATCTGAGATTGAGTAATTTATAAAGAAGAGAAATTATTTCACACAAGCCTGGAAACTGGGAAGTCCAAGATCAAGGCACTGGGCAGGTTCATTAATTGTTGAGATCTCCAGTCTCTGCTTCCAAGATGGCGCCTTGAATATAGAATCCTCCATAGGGGAGGAACATCATATAGCAGAAGGCAGAGGGCAAAAAGTTATGAACTTCATCCATCAAACCTTTTTATAAGGTCACCTAATCCCATTCATGAGAGAGGACCCCTCATGGCCTAATCATATTTATTTATTTAGTGGGTGTGAGGATCACATCCAGGACCTAATACAGGTTAGGCAAGTACCACACCTCTAACTCCTCATCACCTCTTAAATGCCCCACCTCTGAATATTATCACATTGGTAACACTTAAGTTTTGGAGAGGACAGAAACCATAGAAATAACTAATACTAAATAACTAATAAATTTTGATACTGAGAACAGGGCACTGCTTAAACAAATATCTAAAATATAGACGTGTCTTTGAAATTGGGCAATGGGCAGAGACTGGAAGAATTTTGAGGAGCCTGATAGAAAATGCCAGAATGCCTTGAATGCAATGTCAGCTTCTGGGTGCCACAGCACTACCCACATGGCACAATGCATTATGGGAATGCAGGTGTAGTGGGGTCTCAAGGAAGCAAACCCAAATTTCAAGGAGCAATGCTGGTTGCATCTAAGGTATCCCTGTGAACAGTCCAGAAGACAGTGGTGGCAGCTGGCCAACTGTCACGGGCCATGGGCTATGTGTGTGAACTATGAGCATGAATACATGAGGGGACCAGAGTGACGTTGCCTCTCTGTTTGGGCTGGTGACATGGGTGTCCTTTTTGCTCGCTCTGCCTTTTGATCCCACACAGTACCTGAGATGTGTGTAACCTTCCAAGATGTCGGTCAATCTGCTGACTGCAAGACATCACAAAGCTAGACTCAACCCCCTGAAAACTGACCCCTTCCCTTGTTTGGTTGGAACTTTCTCCAGTGTCTTCCCCTCAATAAAAAGGGCTTCAGAATGTGCTCCTCCATGTTTTGTCTGCCTCCCTTGTCTCCCTTGTGGGAGGGAGCAGAGGAGCCATCTCTGAGGAACTCCAAGAAAAAGTTATTTTTTCTGTCTCAGTGTGATTATTTTGTGCCAACCCAATTCGCCTGGAATGACCCTGATTTAGTCACATGTCGTGGCAGTCAACTGCTACATCCACCTTAGCATAGAGCGAGAGAGAAACCCTCCTTACAGTTTTTCAAAGAAAGATGGATGCCCCAGCATTATGCTACATTCAGTTCACATTAGACCACAGCTCCTAAAAAAAGAGCAGTAGCACTTCTACACATCCTAAATGCATGCTATCCTCCTGCACCACACAGTCCTAAACAATTTTAAACTGTCCCTCTGATATATAAATAGACAAAACACCTGGATATAATTATCTGAAATTAAAGTCTAGGTATATATAAAGCAATTTTACATGTTTTTAATATACACTGAATTTTCCAGGAATACCAGTCTGTGACAATTATGTTCTTTAGTTTGAAAATTTATCAAAAATGGTCAATATTTCAGAAAACCATATCACGAGTGGCAACACTGCATGGGATTTATATCACCAACATAATTCATCTCCACAAATCTGATCTGCCACTGACAGTGATTCTACATACAAATACAAGCAACTGACTACTCCATTAGGTCTTTGGGCATAGCGGCTCCCAAGAATTTACAAATGTCAATTCAATATGCATCCAAAATTTTGGTCAGTGGCCACACACTGACCAAAAGGATAGGAAAAGACATTAGATTGCTGATGAGATTGCAAAATAGTACAGCCACATTTGGTAATTTTTACAAAGCTAAACATAGTCTTACTATAGGATCAAGCAATCACATTCCTAGGCATTTACCCAAACAAGTTGAAACTTATATTCACACAAAAAAGTACATGTTGATAGAAGCTTTATACAGGATTGCTCAAACTCGGAAGCAGCAGGTGAATGAATAAACAAACTCAGACACACCTGTCCAATGGTACATTATGCAGTAATAAAAAGAAATGTTACCAAGCTATGAAAAGACAGAAACTTTAAGCACATATTGCAGAGTGAAAGATCTAAGTCTGAAAAGGCTGTATCCTGTATGATTCCAACTCTACAACATTATGGAGAACTGAATAGAGTATGGAGTATAGGAGACTGTTAGAGAAGTGACACTATTCTGTATGAAATATAATGGTAGATACATAACATTATGGATTTGTCAAAACTTGTAAACATGTACAGTGAACCCTAATGAAAACTATGCAGTTTAATTAATAATAATGTATCAACACTAGTTTATCAATTGTAACACGTATACCACACCAATGCAAGCTATTAAAGTAGGAGGAACTATAAAAAGAGGATTAAAGAGTGAGAGAGAATATATGGGAATTCTGTTTCCTGCTCAATTTTCTGTAAATCTAAAACTTCTCCAAAAAATGCTTCTATCAAAACAAAATGGAGAACATCCCTAAAGGAATATTTGTGGGGGTAAGAAATGAGTGTCAGAATCCTACATGTGAGTCGAAGAAGTCCCAGAGAGGTCAAATTGGTAAAGAAAAGGGGCTCTTTCTCTCAGGGAAAGAAAAAAGCATGTTAGCCTTGTTTATTCATTCTTATTACCCTTGTTGTTTGTTTGCTGTTTGAGAGAAAGAAAGTGTCCTAAATCAAGAGTTCTGTTTTGCACAAATGCCTCTTTCCCAATAATGGAGGGCTTCTGGGAGAGCATGTCTCAGGGGAGAGAGTCTATGTTTAGGATGGTGGAAAATGGGAAAGAAAGGTGAGAGGTTTTCAAGGAGTTGATGAACAAGTTTGAGTGGAGAGTACGTGCCCTATGCTCTTCAGCCAGGTGTTTTTGGGGAAAATACCCAGTAATTAGGAATTTTTTTCCTTTCTTATCTTTACTTTTCTGATTCACAGAACCCCACTCCTGGACTTCCCACCTGCATTTACAGAGGAGTGCATGGGCTTAAAAACCATAAGCATCCATTCTCTCTTTTGAAAGGTCTTAGCAAATAATAAGTCTATAATATATATAACATAAAACTATTTTAAATAAGGAAGCAGGAAATACTCTACAAATGGACAAAAAAATGGTCAATGTCACCATCGTCAATGCTGAAAATTAAAGAAAATGATCGCCATTTCTACCATTCTGTAATTTTTATGAGCTCTCTGTGAGACAGACCTATCCATGAGAAATACTTCTCACAGAATTTATTAGATGAAAGGTCATTTAAAAAAATCCTGCACACTTGTTCTTTATCTCACCTTTTGGAATACTTCTAAACACCTCTATGAGGTTTTTCAGAAGACTTAAACCCCTGGTTCAATTTGTGTCCAAGGTCTTTGAAGATAATCATCAGCTGCTACTTCTTGTAAAATTCCCAATTACACTGGCACAAGCATTTCTTTTTTTCCCCCCCTTGGTTTGATTTATTTCTTATAAGCTGTGAGGCTTCCCATCAGTCACTTATGCTCTCCAAATCTCATCTGTAATGCCTCCTTCGTTGTTGGGAATATTTAATGCCTATTAAATACCAGGCACTATTAACACTATGAAAAAAGGGGTTTGGATCAGTCTAATAAATTATGGAATGTCATCCAATGGAATATTGTGCAGCATTGGGAGTAAGGGAGGTGAGTCAGGGCCCTCCATGGCAAATCTCAAGGGCTCAGGGAAACCTCCCCACTTTCTGGATGCTTCAGGAGAGAGCTTAACCCTGCTCATTTGCTCCAAGTCTATCTGATCCCCATCCCACTTTCAACACGACATTCAACTGCAGACAAGTCCCTCTTCTCTCCTTGTCTTGGAAGGCTTGGCACAAGCATTTCTGACACACCCATCTCAGTCTGATTTAAAACTTTCTCACTTAAACTTGCACTTCAGTCTTATGCCAGCCTGAATTCTAAACATAACCCATTTTTCTTTACCATATGAGTTCAACAGGGGTATAAACTCTAGACAGAACTTCACACACAATTTTAAATACTTATCTTAAACTCAATGCCTTAGTCCTAAATTTCCTAAAGCATAAATTTTAAGATTATATAGTTAAATCATCAGAGTATTTTACTCTAAACTATCACTACTAACACTTACATGATCAGAGATGACATTTTTATTTTTATCTTTAACTGACACCTAATATTGATATGCATTTACAGGGTAAGAATGAAAGTGTGATACAGGTATCCAATGTGTGATAACCAAATCAGCAAAATTAGTATGTCTATCTCCTCAAACGTTTATCATTTCACTGATTTGGGGAGCTTTCCTAGAACATTCAAAATATGTAATAAATCGTTGTGGTCTATCCTCACTCTGCTCTGCTGAACACAAGAACAATTTCCTCCTATTGGCTGGGTTGGGATGTCAATATTTAGTCCCTTATTTAGTCTCTTTCTCTCTCCCTCCCCCCCCACCTTGGACTCTTGTAACCACAGTTCTAAGGTCCACTTCTACCAACCAACTGTCTCAGCTTCCACAAAATAAGTGAGAAAATGTGAACACACCACCATGAAACTCTTGTGATGCGAAGAGAAATTATTCACAACTGATGCAGACAAATATGTACCACAGTCTCTGTTATTTGCCTTTCCGTCCCTGGCTTATTTCACTTAGCATGACGCCCTCCAGTTCCATCCATGTTGTCACAAATAACTGGGTTTCATTGTCTTTTTTTAAGGCCAAATAGTACTTTATTGTGTATATATACTACATTTTCATAATCCATCAAAGGACACCCTGGTTGACTCCATATCTGGGCTATTGTGAATAGTGCCTCAGTAAACATGGAAGTATAGATATCTCTTTGATACAACAATTTTATTTTTAAAAAATATATACTCAGTAGCAGGATTGCTAGATCATATGGTAGTTTTATTTCTACTTTTGCGAGGAAGCCCCATATTGTTTTCAATAACTGCTGTACTAATTTACATTGAGACTACTATTTTAAAATCTCATGTTAATGTGGAAAGGTTCCAATGGACTCATTTCAACTGGAACCAATCCCACTTTTCAGGAGGAAGAATGTCAGTGAGAGACTATCTGAATGTGCTCAGTACCAGGCTCTGTATTTCCCACTGTGAAACCAGTATATACAGTATACACAGTATATACAGTATATATATGTGTATATACAGTATACACAGTATACTGCTGGCCAGTATAGGAGAGGATCCCTGCTGGGGCAGAACTGTTTCTGTGACTTCTTGCTGACCATCTCTTCATCTTTCTCCAGGCCCATCATTTGGCCATTGCCTCTGAGTATTTTTCTGACACTAGTCCATTTCTTATCTGGTCTCCTGCTTCTGTTCACCCTCCCTGCTTAAAACAGTAAGTATGAGGCGCTTCATCTTTGGGAAATCCCTCCTATAATCTTTGTTCCATTTCCCTCACATCTGCTCAATTGCTTCATTGAACTCACCCTGAAGCAATTGCTTTTTACTCTTGTTTTCTTCCTAATCCACTATTTCTTTGTATTCATCATTAAAAAAAAAACTCTTGTTAGATGCTATTCCTTCCTCTCAATGATTTTTTCCCACCTTCTGATATTTCCTTTAACCTGTTTGTCTCCTCTATTTCAGTCTATGCTCTTCCATTCTTTTACCCTGTTTCCCTTAACTTGCTTACCTTCCACAACCAAAGTTTTTAACCTTAATACTTGCCAAATAGGAATTCTCTTTTGTTTGTTTTTTGTTGTAGTGCTGAAGATCAAACCCAGGGCCTCATGAATGCTGGACAAGCTCTCTACCACTGAGCTACCCTCTTGGAAAATGTATGGTTTTGAACCAGGTACCCCTATATTTGAGCTTTCTCTCTGAGAAACCAAATTTAAAAAAATACCACCCTCATAATAGTTTCAAATTAAGGAAGGTTTACTACCACATATTATGAAAGGACCTTGTACCATCCTCCTGGGCTACTCTCTGAGCTTCTATACATCTCTGCTCTGAGTCTCCACTGGGAGGAAACAAAGCTTCATGGTCTTTGATGCTGGAAGCTTCCATGCAGAACTGTGCAGAGAGCCTGGCCTCAGAGCTCTGAATTCATGCAAGCAATATATTCACCAGGGGAGTCGCACCTCCTCAGCTCTGCAGACTGTTTTCCCTTTAGGCACTTAATCCGTTTATGATTGTGCTGCCCTTGGCACAAAAGCTAATGCTACATCTGTTTTTCCAAAGCTTGCAGAATTTCTTAAATGAAAATTCCATGCTGAACTTTAGTGGGGGCAGCAGAATTCTAAAAGAAGAACATCTTACAATATATAATTCAGTTTTGAAATGCCTTGGGGAAACAAAATGATTTATGGTAATGCTTATAAGTGTGAAAGTTCTAGCTGCCCTACAGCAGGGCTGTCTTAAGGTACTTAATGTATACATGAGTGCCCCTATAGGTTTAGAGAAATTATTTCAAAATTTTTGCCTCGAATTTGGCCGGTCATGGAAGTGACCCGATGAAGAAATTCAAGAAGCTGCAAGTGGCTGTGGCCCTCAATTCTGCTTCAGAACATTTCATTCTGATAACTGCTTGCCCTGAAAATATGCTTAAACTGTCCCATATTCAGTTCTGACTTTTAGATAAAAATGCAGTGGAAAAGGAATTTTGAGTATCACAGGCAGAAGTGATAAAATATTTAATTTATCTACTGTATGGGAACTGATTGCTCAAGAAGGGAAAACAAATCAGTCCAAACAGATGTCATTTGGGCACAGACTTGCTAGTATCAGCTCTGGTTTTGGAAATCCATAGAACAGTGAATCTAAGAAAAGAGAAATATCAGTACGTTAGAGCTGGTGGTACTGTTCAGTGATAGAGCCCAGGCTGGAAATTTTAGGAGGTGGAGCCAAGTGGGGAGTTTTAGATCACTGGAGACATGTCCTTGAAGGATATTTTTGAGACCCTGGTGTCTTTCTCTCTTTTGCTCCTGGCCATGAGATAAGTGGTTTTGCTCTTCCTGTGCTTCCTCCATGATAGGCTGCCACAGGCCCAAAAGCAAGAGCGTCAGCTGACCATGAGCTGGACACCTTCAAAACTGAGCCAAATAAACATGTTCTCTTTGTAGGTTTTTCCCAGGTGTTTGTTACGGTAACAGAAAGCCAACTCACACAGAGGCTTCAGGATAATATTCAACTATACAAAAAAATTCATTTGAGACCTGAGTAGTTTCAATCCTGTGTGTCCATTCCCCAGCAATGACCACTTCTTTTTCAGTGGCTGAATCTCAGGCTCAGATTCAAAAGGGGGGACCTTGAATCCTATTTCCTGTGTAAGGTATCTACAAAGAGACAAGAGCCATTTATTTATTTGTTTTAAAGTATTTTATATTTTTAATTGATATTTTGTAGTATGGTATACAGTGTGGTATTATTACACATGGATGAATTGTTGGATGATAAAATTCGGCTAACGAACATAAAAAATTCAGTTGAGCACTTGCAGAAAATGATAATAAGGAAAAGAAAAATGATGACTCTATAAAGTGAAAGATACAGTGGACAGGAGACAAAGAAAAGGAAGTAAACATGGGAATGTTGAAATAGAAGAGGAACTTAAAAAGGCTCTGAGAAAATGAAGTAGTCTAAAAATATATCTTATGAAAATTCAGTGCATTAGGATGGGAAGGCAGCCATTAATTTGGGAACACGAAACCAAGAACTACAGAGACCTACATGATCAACCACAGTCAGAAAACCCTTTAGTATCTTCTCATGTTGTTCAGAATAAAAGTAGCCCTTTCAAAAACCAAGCAACATTGGGTGACATTATAAGATGTATATGAAATACTCAAATGTCTGCCTGCATATATTATTTCATTTTAACCTAGTTATATACATATTTTAATTATATATTATTGAAAAGTCCTTTAACTTAAGAAAGGCAATTTTTTTCACTTTCATATTCCATTAAAAAATTACACTGGCTGCAGCTGTGGTTCAATAGTAGGGTGCTTGTCTAGGGTATATAAGGCGCTGGGTACAATCTTTAGAGAAAACATGTACCTTTGACATCATTATCTTCACCATCACTAGAGTAACTTTTGGAGTCATTGAGCAGTTTTTCAGACCACACTGTTGTTATTCACATTTTATGTGTATGATCCCAAGCTGAGGGTGAATTCTTGTTGTCCTAGCACTTGGGAAGCTGAGGCAGGAAGATCATTTGAACTCACAAGTTTGAGATCAAAGCAGTGAGGCCATGTCTCAAAGAAAACTATATATATGTATGATACAATCTATATAGAGAGATAGATTCAATTATAGATAGATTCAATCATATATATATATACACACTATATATATATTACATACACATAATATGATTGAATATATATGTGTATATGTGTGTATGTACGTATGTGTGTATGTATGTGTATGTGTGTGTATATACACACATATATATGTGTGTGTGTGTATATATATATATATATATATATGAATGATTCTGGTATGATTCTGGCTCTGGAATCTTTAGTTCAAACCATAAATAATCATTCACAGCACAATGTCAATTATTTTGTTCATTGTATATGTGCATATTTTTTTATTTCTCGATATTACCCTTGATTATAAAAACACATTAAATATTGAATAAAAATATTTATAATATATGAATGAGTTATTTCTCATCAGGCAAAAGAAAAAATTTAATTAAAACTAAATACCACACATTTAGATTAAGACATGACCATTACCGGTCCTTTTGGAGTCCTTGGTGGTTCCCTGCCTAATGTCACTGCCCTCCTCTTCATTCATTCTATTTCTGCTGGTAATTCACCATGTTAAAGTAGTGTTTATTATTACCTTTCTTTAATTATAGTTTTAATGCTATGGTTATATCCCTGTACAAAAGCTGCTTTAATTTTGCACATTTCATGTCTTTAAAAATGATGTCATTCACATTCTGCAACTTGGGGTGTTTTTTTTGGGGGGGTGTTGTTTGTTTGTTTGGTTTGATATTGTGTTTGTGAAATCCATCCATTTGAATTCATGAGTGTAGTTTATTGATTTTATTGTTGTGCAGTGTGCTATTCTATGAATATTTATCCTTTCTACTACTGATGGATATTTAGGTTCTTTCCAGTTTTTGCCATTATGAACAATGCCTCTATGCATAAATCTCATTTATGCATATGAGAGATTTTGCTCTAGGATATTTTATTAATTTGAATACAGTTGCAGAAAATAGAACTGACTATGTAATTTAAATGTAAATGTATTTAATACAAAATTAGGAATAGATTATAAGTTAAATTTCCTATTATAACACATAGAGCCATAAAAAAGGAATGGAGATTACCTCTATACACAACTTAAAGTGATCATCAAAATATAATGTTGAGTATAAAAGACAAGATGGAGATTTTTATATATACACACACACACACACACACCATGTGGTATTTATCTAACAGGGGAAAATATAAAAATAAACACATAACTTTCAGTCATATATACACTTACACTTCTAAAGAATAAACCATTAAATAAATTTAAAGATTATGTGTGGTAGAAGAGAAGGGCCAGAAATTGAAACTTGACTTTTCTGAATATAACATTTATTGTAGACTTGATTTTGAAATATGTAAATATTTTTAAAATTATCTATAAATCTAATTGGTAGCTTAACTACACCAAGAGAAACTATTTGAGGGATTTTTAAATGCAGCAAATTTGACCATTCATCAATTCACCCATAAGACGATTCAAAGGAGCTCCCACTGGCCAAAGATGGATAAATGTGACAAACAAGAAAAAGAATAGTACTGAAACCATATTAAACCCCAGTTATTTATAATGATACTAAAACAATTAAACTAAGTCAGTATGTGAACTTACTAAAACATGTGAAAACAACTGGGGAAAGCTGTGGTGACTTGATAGCTAATTACATTGTTTTCTGGATGTGACAGGAGTCTCGTCATCATACTGCTTTTTAAAAACACATACTTATGGAAAAAAATTATATAATGTTATCTAAGTCATTTTCCAAACAAGATCTAAATTCAGGAAACAGTTTCTAGAAAAAAAATGTGACTATTAAAAATATAAATTAATCTGAAAACAACCATTATTTAATCTGATTTAAAATGTAAATAATACATTCTAAATACTTGAATGTAAGCAGCTTGCTTGTTTTCACATGAAATTGATAGAACTTATGAATACAAAGAATATAAAAATAGTGCTTCACCTGAAGTCTGGCCACACGGGGAGGAAGCCCTATGCCTGCTGTGAGTCCCTATCCACCAGTGTGTGGCTGCACCCCAACCACCTCCATCTTGGAACACTGCAGCCACCACCATAGCCCTTCCCACATAGTCATCTCCACCATAGAACAACGGACAGGGCTAGGACTGCACACTACAGTGTGCCATCACTGAACAGGCCATCCAATGCCATCTCACAGTCCATCCTTCCACCCCATCTGTGAAAGCAGCTGCCTCCATCTTTGGGACACCTCCCCTACCATCTTGGGTTACCTCCACTACAACCTCTGCCACCATTAGTTGGGGCAGATTCCATCTTGGGACACCAACTGAGGCCTGGAAGCCCAAGAGAAAGGTACCTATAGACTTGACTCTACTGCTGCCACCAACTAGGGACTTGGCCCCTTCCATCTAGGGAAAACAACCAGGACCTGGAAGACCATCACCAAGGTTCCTATGGGCCCAGTTGCACCAGAGGCATCCATACGAAGTGTGCTAACAGTCACCATAGTGTTGCAGAGGCAACAGGGAGACTTGCATGGGGTTGCTTCTACCACTTTTTTTCCCTCCTGCTAATACATCTATATTCTCACATCCTACTCATAAACATCACATTCTACCCCCTCTTCTCTCTCTGTCCACCAAGAGAAATTGTAAAACCTATGCAACCCTACTGGCTATATGGTAGAAGATAACCATACATTTCTGTTTATAGCAGCAAAACTGTAATTGTCTAAATAGAAGCTAATTGATTTATGGCTATATATTAGTTGAACTGGGTGCTGTAAACATTGATCTCCTCCTTAAAAGGTGAGATTTTCATAACCTGTAGGGACACTACAAGATTATAGGGTAGAAACTGCAATACCTCAGATCTGCACTGTAAGAGAGGAAGACATATAGACAACATGAAAAAATAAGAGATGAAAATGCTCCAAACAAACCAAGATACTATAGCAATAGAATCCACTGACAATGCAGTAGATGAAATGTCAGAGAAGGAGATCAGAATATACATAATTAAAATGATCTACAAATTAAAGAATGACTTAAGTGAGTAAATATAGGCAAAAACTGATCACTCCAACAAAGAGTTAAGAAAGCAAATTCAGGTAATAAAGATTAATTCAAGAAAGAAATAGAGATTGTGAAAAAAAAAACCAGAAATCCTTGAAATGAAGAAAAAATTAACCAAGTAAAAAAACTCAATAGAAAGCATCACCAACAGACTACATCACTTGGAAGACAAAACCTTAGACAATAAAGACAAAATATATAATCTGGAAAATAAAGTCAAACACATAGTGAAGATGGTAAGAAACCATGAACAGAATATCCAAGAATAATGGGATAACATCAAAAGACCAAATATAAGATTTTTCATGATAGAGGAAGGCACAGTGATTCAAACAAAAGGAATACACAATCTCTTCAATGAAATAATATCAGAAAATTTCCCAAACATGTAGAATGAATTGGAAAATCAAATACAAAAGGCTTACAGGACGTGAAATGTACAAAATGACAACAGATCTACACCAAGGCACATTATAATGAAAATTATTAACATACAGAATAAGGGTAGAATTTTAAAGGTCGCAAGAAAGAGGAATCAGATCACATATTTGGGGAGACCAATTCATATCTCAGCAGATTTTTTAACCCAGATCCTCAAGGCCAGGAGATCCTTGAACAACATATACCAAGCTCTGAAAGAAAATGGGTGGCATCTAAGAATCTTATATCCAGAAAAATTAAGCTTCAGAGTTAATGAGGAAGTAAAAACCTTCCATGATAAACAAAAGTTAAAAGAATTTGCACTATAGAACATTCTTGGCAAAATATTCCATGAGGATGAAATGAAAATCAGCAATGAGAATTTGCAAAGGGAAGAACTACACTAAAGGAAAGTCCTTACAAAGGAGAACCCAAGTCAAGTGAAAAACCAAAATAAACCAAATGACCAGGAATATAAAACATATTTCAATAATAACCCTGAATGTAAATGGTATAAACTCATCAATTAAAAGACATAGACTGACAGATTGGATTAAATAAAAAGGACCCAACAAAATGCTGCCTTCAAGAGACTCATCTCAAGAGACTCATCTTAACCTGACATTACATCTCAAAGCCCTAGAAAAAGAAGAACAAACAAACACCAAAGTAATAGAAGAAAGGAAATAATTAAAATCGGGGCTCAAATCAATAAAATTGAAACAAAAGAAACAATTCAAAAAATTGACAAAGCAAAAAGCTGGTTCTTTGAAAAACTAAATAAAATTGACAAATCTTTAGTCAATTCTGCAAACCTTTAGACAAACTTTAGTCAATTCTTTTCTAATGAAAAGGAGAGAGAAAACTAAAATTACTAAAATTCGTGATGAAAAAAGAAACACCATGACAGACACTATTGAAATACAAAAGACAATTAAAAACTATTTTGAAAATTTATACTTCAGTAAAATAGAAAACCTCAAAGACACTGACAAATTTCTAGGGGCATATGATCTACCCAAATTAAACCAAAAGCACAATTTAAACAGATCAATTTCAAGCAAGGAAGTAGAAGACGCCATCAAAAGCCTACCAACCAAGAAAAGCCCAGGATCAGATGGATTCTTAGCTGAGTTCTACAAGTCCTACAAAGAAGAATTAATACCAATACTCCTTAAGTTATTCAATTAAATAGAAATGGAGGGAACCCTTCCAAAATCATTCTATGAGGCTAGTATCATCCTGATACCAAAATTAGACAGAGACACATCAAGGAAAGAAAATTTCACACCAATATCCCTGATGAACATTGATGCAAAAATTCTCAATAAAATTCTGGCAAATTGCATACAAAAACATATTTTAAAAATAGTGCACCATGATCAAGTGGGGTTCATTCCAGGGATGGAAGTTTGGTTCAATATACGGAAACCAATAAATGTAATCTACTACATTAATAGACTTAAAGATAAGAATCATGATTATTTCAATTGATGCAGAGAAAGCATTTGACAAAAACAGCACCCTTTCATGTTCAAAACACTAGAAAAACTAGGGATAGTAGGAACATACCTCAACATTGTAAAAGCAATCTATGCTAAAACCAAGGTCAACATTATTCTAAATGGAGAAAAATTGGAAGCATTCTCTCTAAAAACTGGAACAAGATAGGGATGCCCTCTTTCACCACTTGTACTCAACATAGTCTTTGACACTCAAGCTAGACAATTAGAAGAATCCCAACATCATTCCTTATAGAATAGAAAAAGCAATCATGAAATTCATTTGGAAAAAATAAGAGACCCCAGAATAGCCAAAGCAATCCTTAGCAAGAAGAGTGAAGCAGGGGGCTTCACAATACCAGACCTTAAACTATACTACAAAGCTATATCACAAAAATGGCACGGGACAGGCACCAAAATAGACATACAGACCAATGGTACAGAATAGAGGACACAGAATAGAAGACACAGGGCTGGGGATGTGGCTCAAGCAGTAGCGCGCTCGCATGGCATGCATGAGGCCCGGGTTCGATCCTCAGCACCACATACCAACAAAGATGTTGTGTCTGCCGAGAACTAAAAAATAAATATTAAAAATTCTCTCTCTCTCTCTCTCTCTCTCTCTCTCTCTCTCTCTCTCTCTCTCTCTCTCTCTTTTAAAAAAAAAAGAATAGAAGACACAAACCCACATAAATAGAGTTATCTCATACTAGAAAAAGGAGTCAAAAATACCCATTGGAGAAAAGATAGCCTCTTCAACAAATGGTGCTGGGAAAGCTATAAATCCATATTCAGCAAAATGAAACTAAACCCCTATCTCTCACCATGCACAAAACTCAACTCAAAGTGGATCAAGAACCTAGGAGTTAGACCAGAGATCCTGTGCCTAATAGAAAAAAAAAGTAGGCCCAAATCTTCATCATGTTGGATTAGGCCCCAAATTCCTTAAGCACACTTCTATAAGAGCAAGAAATAAAATCAAGAATTAATAAACGGGATGGATTCCAACTAAAAAGCTTCTTCTCCGCAAAAGAAACAATTAATGAGGTGAATAAAGAGCCTACATTTCAGGAGCAAATTTCTGCCACATGCACATCAGATAGAGCACTAATCTCCAGGATATATAAAGAACTGAAAAACACCAAAAAAAGCAAACAACACAATCAATAAATGGGCTAAGGAGATGAACAGACAATTCTCAGAAGAAGATATACAATCAATCAACAAATATATGAAAAATGTTCAATATCTCCAATAATTAGAGAAATGCACATCAAAACTCTAAGATTTCATGTCACTCCAGTCAGAATTGAAACTATCAAGAATACAAACAACAATAGGTGTTGGCTATGATGTGGGGTGAAGAGATACACTCATACATTGCTGATGGGACTGCAAATTGGTGCAGCCAATCTGGAAAGCAGTATGGAGATTCCTTGGAAAACTTGGAATGGAACCACTATTTGACCCAGCTATCCTACTCCTTGGTCTATACCCAAAGGACTTAACAACAGCATACTGCAGGGACACAGCCACATCAATGTTCATAGCAGCACAATTCACAGTAGCAAAACTGTAAAACCAAACTAGATTCCATCAATAGATGAATAGATAAAGAAACTGTGATATATACACAATGAAATATTACTCAGCAAAAAAAGAGAATAAAATCATGGCATTTGCAGGTAAATGAATGGAGTTGGAGAATACCATGCTAAGTGAAGTAAGCCAATCCCAAAAACACTAAAGACCAAATGTTTTCTCTGATAAGTGGATGCTGATCCATATTGGGGATGGGGGTCATGGAAAGAATGGAGTAACTTTGGGTAGGGAAAGGGGAGGGAGGGGAAGGAAGGAGGAAGGAGAGTAGGAAAGTTGGTGGAATGAGATGGACATCATTACCCTGGGCACAGGTATGATTGCACGAACGGTGTGACTCTACATCATGTACAACTAGAGAAATGAAAAGTTGTGCTCCATCTGTGTACAATGAGTTAAAGACCATTCTGCTGTCATGTATAACTGACTGGAACAAATAAATACATAATTAAAAATTTTTTAAAAACTTGAGATATCTCAAAAAAATTGTCCAAAGTATATGGAAACCAACAACCATTAGCAACAGGAACAGTTGACAATTTACAAATGATTTTTGAAGTGGGAGTGGTCAAAAACTATTGAGGATAATAGGCATGTGTATGTATTGTCCAATTTCCAAATATTAATATGTTATTTTTTGAAAGATAGTGACCTAATAAGTGGTCCTAGTAATACTGTAAGATTTTTCGAACTTTATTTTTGCAAAATCTTTTTTAACTTTTGAAGATGATGTTTTAAATAAAATTTATTTGTCATTCCTACAGAGGATTATTTCACAGGCCCCTATATAGTTTGTGTCTATTTTCTTTATAGACCTCTCCTTTCATTTTTGCTTTATTACACTAATGCTGAAGAATATCCAACCACTTTTGGGTTTCTATAAGTTCACTAATGTCAATTCATATTATTTTAATATTTTAATACAAAATTAAGAAACCTGGTGTGGCAAAGCACAGTCTGTAATCCCAACTGCTTGGGAGGGTAAGATAGGAGGATTCAAGTACAATGGGAAGATGGCAACTTAGTGAGACTATCTTGAAAGATAAAATAAATAAAAAATTAAACAAACAAGAAAATATAAAATATCAAAATGACCAATGATAACTTATAAAAAAGATGAAATAAAGAAATGCAAAATTACTGCTACAGTTGGGATCCTGAATATCCCCCAAAAGTCCATGTGTTAAAGGTTAAAGGTCCCATGGTGATGCAATTGGGAATGGTTAAACCATTAAAGATGGGACCAAGTGGGAGGTCCTTAGGTCATTGAGGACATGTCCTTGAAGGGGACTTAAGGCCCCCTGGTTCCCTCCTTGCTTACTTGTGCTTCCTGGTTTTGCTCCACCACACACTCTCAACATGGTGTGTCACCTCATCATAGGATCAAAGCAACAGGCCAACTGATCAGGGACTGGAACCTCCTAAACTTTGAGCAAAACAAGTCTTAGCTCTTTGTAAGTTGGTTAATTACCTCAGTTATCCCATTATAGGATTGAAATTTGATTAACACAGTTACCATGAAGAAAGTAAAGTGATGAATCACTTGTAATATGCTCACTGATGAAATGTCAGAAAACAATAAACAATGTTTTAAAATTATATTTTGATTTGTTCTAATTAGTTACACATGACAGCAGAATGCATTTTTGACACACAATAAACAACTTTTTTTTCAAATAAGAAGTAATAGTGTAGCTGATCTTCCTTGAGACTATCTCACTGTGCCCTCTGGAATGAGAGGGGCATAGCATGAGCAGGAAGAGATAGCGTTAGAATTTATTAGCAATGGTGCAATGAACATGAGCTAGAGATGGTTCTGGATGATCCTCATTGGTCCATCATGACCCTTTTATTCACAGAGCATGAAGAGCTCCCAAGGTTGGGTCGGACAATGAACATGTCAGCAAGAGTCAGCTAGTTGCTTAGGATAAGAGCTGTAAATGAAAAAGTAGAAAATTATTTTATATTGTAATGCATGGAAGAACCCAACCAGTTTGCACTGGCTAAATATCAGCTCTTTGAGTAGAAACATTAATAACATACTCAATATCCTTAAAGTGAGGACTAGGCAACATTGTTTTTCACTTGCAATGCTAGCTCGACTTCTATATGCAATAGCTAAACATATAACAATCTCTATTAGTAGCCATTTGGCTCTTCTCCATCTCTGTATTCATACATGTCACATACACATGATATGTTTAAGGCAATAATCTAAACATAACAGAAACTCATTCTTGGGCTGGGGATGTGGCTCAAGCGATAGCGTGCTCGCCTGGCATGTGTGTGGCCCGGGTTCGATCCTCAGCACCATATACAAAACAAAGATGTGTGTCCGCCAAAAACTAAAAAATAAATATTAAAAAATTCTCTCTCTCTCTCTGTCTCTTTCTCTCTATCTCTAAAAATAAATAAATAAATAAATAAATAAATAAAAATCACTGCAAACTTTAAAAAAAAAAAAAAGAAACTCATTCTTCTCCACCACCCAAATTTACTACTTAACAGTCAAACGTTCAGGCTCCATTGAGTTTGAGACCCCATCAGAATGACCTTGCCAGCCCCTCCTACAAGTTCAAGAGACAAGAACTTCCACAGTATAATTCTTAGCTACATCGTCACCATCTTATCCTGCCATCACACTTTATGTTCTTTCCATGTTGAACTTGAGTAAGTCCTTTCCTTTCTCTTTGTTGTTAATGCTGTTTTCTCTCCTTGGAATGCCTTTCAGTTCCCCTTCACTGAAAGGTGTATTTCAGGACTCACTGAAGATTGGTTACACTTCTGGAAATCCTCTCTGTCAAAATAATAGCAGTGTATAAAGTATTGTAGATTCTATCTTATCCCAAAATGAAAAGTCACTTCTTGGAAATTAATTACTTAAATCTTTTCTCCCTATTCTCCCAAAGTTCTAGCACCATGGATTTAATAGCTCAACAACTATGTCCAAAAACCTTGTTCATCTGCCTGTGTCTGTGTTTCACCATTTTCTATATAACTTTCCTCATCTGTTTCACAATTAATGAGAGTAGTACAGAAATCATGAGAAACCAGGTATTGGGGAAAACGACTTTTTCCTAGTAAGTGAAAAAACAAAAAGATCAGCACCAAGGACAGGGACAACCAAACCTGCCCAGGTTTACTTCCATGCCCTCTCCAATCTGTCCTTATCTTTAGTGATGCCATTACTGTACTTCTTAGGTGGAGAACCTACCTCATTTCTAAGTTTAACTGTATAGTAGTTTTTACCTTTTATCAAAATTACTTGCTTCTTATCTGTATCCCCTTCCATAGCTCCTCCCTCTCAGCCATAAATTAGCCTACTGTGGCACAATTCCTATGAATACAGGAAATGTAGGCTGAATAAATTCCAAATGGAACAAATACATTAATTTATGACTCAAGAGATCAACAAGTGGATTTCAGAAAAACAGTGAAATCCAAGGAGGCACTTAGATAAAACAAGCATGCAAGAAAGCAAAAATAGTATATTTGTTATTACTCCATCAATCTTGGCTGTGCCTCAGAATGATGTATGAAGGTTATTAAAAATGTAAAGTGCAGGGCTGGGGATGTGGCTCAAGCAGTAGCGTGCTCGCCTGGCATTCATGCGGGCCAGGTTCGATCCTCAGCACCACATACAAACAAAGATGTTGTGTTTGACAAAAAACTAAAAAATAAATATTAAAAAATTCTCTCTCTCTCTCTCTCTCTCTCTCTCTCTCTCTCTCTCTCTCTCTCTCTCTCTCAAAAATGTAAAGTGCAAGATGTTATGTAGAGTGAGAAACTCGAGAATGGGAACTTGGCATGTGTTTGGGTGTGGAAGACAATTTGCACAGGTGATTTCCAACGGCATGAAATAATTCTTCTACAGATAGCTGTCAATGCTGCGGTATTCCTAGAGGAGGGATTGAGCATCTGGAAGGGGAAAAGAACTCTAGCTGCTCTGGTTCATATGAGAAATGGACCCAACCGTTTCAGTTGGGTGAATTGAAAATCAGCAGGAATTACATCTTTATCCTGACATCTTCTGGCCTCTCATTCATGATGTGATAGAACAGGTAAATTTATTCTTCTGGGTCCTCCTCTTCCCATCTGCAACGTACACACGTAGATTCCCAGGTGGCTCATGAAGCACAGGACAAGCTCCCTCTGCTTCAACTAAGGAAACAAAGAAATACCAACAGCAGCACAGTGGAAATGACAATCTTTCAATTCCCTTTCTCTTAGTGAACTTTACTATTCAGATTGTCTTTGTAAAGAAGTAGCAGCAGAAATAATTCCTCATCAAAATATGAGGGCTAATCATGTTACATGGAAACTTGAAAGCTCCCACATATATAAGTAACGTGAACTATCCTATTGCAATAAAGTCTATTTGATGTCTTTTATTTTTGTTCAGAAGCATATGATTAAATTCTAAACAGTAGAGGACTTTCTGCCAGATTTTCTAAAGATCTGAAAGCATTTATCAACTGTTTCTGTTTGTTTGTTTGTGTAAGGGTACCAGGTTTTGCACTCAGGGGCATTCAACCACTAAGCCACATCCCCAACCCTATTTTGTATTTTATTTACAGACAGGATCTCATTGAGTTGCTTAACACTTTGCTTTTTGCTGAGGCTGGCTTTGAACTTGTGCCTCAACCTCCTAAGATGCTGGGATTACAGGCATGCACCATCATGCTAGATTATCAACTGGTTTTTGTTATTCAATTCAATTCTGAAAAATCATGACTCAGCACTAGCTTATGCTTGGTTAAGGGACACACAAGGGTGGCCTCAAATCATATGAATGAATACCAGTCATTCTCTTTATCATCCCTCTGCCAAAACTAGGAGCTTCTTGCCTTTTATAACTCTCCTAATAAATAATCAGTTCACATAACAAGACCAATATTTTCAGCCTAATATTTTCATTGAATTTTAAAACTTCTTGATTTATTATCTCTGATGTTACACAAAACTTGTGATTTAATATATGACATGAAAGTTTTCCATTGCAGGAAGATAACCAAACTCTGAAACTTATAATTGGTTTAAAAAGATAACGTTGGATGAAGCACTGAAACTTTCAGTGTATTTATATCACTTTAAGAAAGAATTGTTTAAAAATGTATCTCTATTCAGTTAACATGAAATTTATGTATTTTCTTCCTTTAAAGGGAAAAAAAGTCTTCTGAATTCCTGATCTATTCAAAAAGATAAACCTCCAATATATAACTGAAACTTAATTGGTTATGATAACTCTACCCGAGAAATAAAATAATTTCTTCTAGGTAAATGGAAATAACATTAGTATGTGTCTATCATATGGTTTCCATATCTTGATTTGTCAAAATAGAAATGACAGAAGATTGTTAAAGATAAAATTAAAATGAAGAAAGTGATTTAAAATCATCCATAGATGAACAAAAATTTATAACTAACCAATTTTGAGTGTGAATTATCAAGCAAAAAAATGTTATTTGGAGTCTGGTCTAGAACTGTGTCTGTATTGGTTTATGTCTAGGGAGTTTAAAATGCAAAGCAGTACAAAGCATGCGTGTAAGGTATGGAATTTTTTCTTTTTTAAGAAAGGAGTCTATGTTTCTCAAAATTTTAAAACAGCTTGGCTATTTAAAATACTTCCTGGTTCTTTTGTCTTCAAGTCTTTATTTCCCAACCAGCTGTTTTTCATAACTGGGCCTAAGGCCATATTCACATCCAGACATGTATTGTCCACGTGACTAAATTTCTTGATACTTTGCCCTTTAACACCTCTAAGATAAATAGAGATAAATCTGCTATACATTTCTCAGGAAGTGTTTATCTCTGGGAAGGATATGGGCTGCTACAATCTAGAATTTAGACTAAGGGTTGAAAAATTCCCTTGAAGTCATGTTTTTTTTGACAACAAACAAGAGCCTGGGAGTCAGGAAACACATTTTGAGCAACTCACCTAACCTTTCTGGGCTTCATATATTTTAGCAGCTTCCCTTAAAAGAATACTTTGAAATTAGCATAATAAAATGGCTACATTATTGTGCATTTTTTTGAGATTTGCACCCCTTATCAATTTATTGTTTCTCAATTCAACATTTCTCTTTTTAATTAGAATACTGTGTCACTTTATTAAGATTCATTCACATTCCATATAATCCATCTACTTAATGTGTACAACTCAATGATTTTTAATGTATTCACAGAGATGTTCAATCACCACCACATCAACTTTAGAACATTGCTATTACCCCATAAAGAAACTCCAGATCTTTCAGCTCTTCTTCATCCTTCATCCTTTTCCTACCAGCTCAGGCAACTACTAATCTGCTTTCTGCCTTTATGGTTTGGCTTATTCTCAACATCTCATAGAAATGGAACACTATAGGGTTTGGTTTGACTCCTCTCAATTATCATAGTGACTTCAATTTTCACCTATGTTGTAACACATTGCAGCACTTTGCTCCTTTTTGTTACCAAACAACATTCCACTATACGGCATTTTAGTTAGTTTTTTCATCACTGTGACCAAAATGCCCAACAAGAACAACTTAGAGCAGGAAAAGTTTATTTGGGGCTCAGGGTTACAGTGGACTCAGTGCACAGATGGCCAATCTCACTGCTCTGGGCCTAAGAAAAGGCAGCACACGATGGAGAAAGGCTGCCTGACTCAGGTAATGGAGGCAGAGAGTGAGATGGAAAGGAAAAGGGACCACAGGGAAGATGCACCCTTATAGGGCATGCCACAGTGATGCTTCTCCACAGTCACTGTCCACCTGCCTATAGTTACTGGTCCATTCAAACTAGGATTGACAGATTAGGTTACAGCTCTCACAATTCAGTCATTTTTATCTCTGAGTATTCCTGCAGAAACACAGAAATTTTGGTGGACACCTCATAACAAAACCTTAACATATGGCTATCCCACATTTTATTTATACTTTTACCAGTTGATAGGCATTTGAGTTGTTTCCATTTGGGGGGCTCGGTCCTTGTCCCCAGTGCCAATCCAATAATGAGGACACAATTTTGAAAAATAAGAAAAAATAAGTTTGTTGTTTTGCTGGCAAAGGAGAAGCAAGAGGAATTTTGTTCCAGAGGCGATGATTCTGACCATCAGAAGGAACAGGGGGGTTTTAAAGAGGTGATTCCAAGGCTACATTCCATATGTTTTTTGTTGGGATTTGTAATACACTTGTGAACTTGGGAGATGGTCATTTCTGAGAACCTCTGGTGCCATCCTGAAGTCTGAATTACTTCATTCCTGTAGTGGATGTGTGCTCAAGATGTTTTAACTCTACCTAGGATGGGGAAGAAAGATAATCCTGTTTCCTCCAAGACCAGGGAGAGGGAGAAATTAGAAAAGGGTGAGAAAGGAAGAGAAAGAAACATATCCATTTTAAAAATAAGTCACAGTGACAGAGCAGCAAGAGGTATATTCAAAGGATTAAGTGGGCCACTGCTACACTATTATGAATAAGGTTTCTGTGAACATTTGTGTTCAAGTTTATGTGGACATGTATTTTCACTTCTCCTTTTTCTTTTCATTCCCAGGAATGGAATTGCTGGATCCATGGCGGCACTTATGTTTAACCATTTGAGAGACTGTCAGACTATTTTCCTCCCATTCCCACCAGCTGTGTCTGAGAGCCTCCATTGCTTCCTACACTCACTGACTCTTGCGGTTCAGATGTGAGGCGTCCCCCAAAAGCTCATGTGTGAGACCATGCAAGAAGGTTCAGAGGTGAAATTTGGGGTTATGAGAGCCTTAACCTAAGGCTGATGGGAGTTAATTGGGTGATAGCCATAGGCAGGTAGCTGTAGGCTCGAGGAAGTGGGTTATTGGGGACTTTCCGTCGGAGTATATGTTTTGTCCTCTGTGAGCAAAACTCTGTCTCTGCTTCCTGGTGGCCATGTTCTGAGCTGCCTTCTCCACCATACTCTTCTACCATGATGTTTGTTGCTATGGGTCCAAGGTGATGTTCATTACTCTGGGCCCAAGGTGAGCTTTGCGGGGATGCCTCACATCTAAACCATAAGAGTCAGTGAGTGTGAGGAGCAAGGGAGACTCTCGTACACTGTTGGTGGGAATGGAAGGGGTGCACTGGAAAACAGTCTGGCAGGTGTCTCCAATGGTTAAACATAAGAGCTGCCGTAGATCTAGCAATTCCATTCCTAGGAATGAAAAGAAAAAGGAGAAATGAAAATACACATTACATCAACTCTGGCCTCACCTTGGAACCAGAACAACAGAGTCCACTCTCTATGGACTAAAACAGTGAGCACCAAATTAAGTTTTCCCTCTTCTAAGATTGTGTTTGTCAGGTCTTTTGGTTGCAATGGTGAAAAATCTGACTAAAACACCAACCTTTGCCATGATCTGTCTTTTTTTTAAAAAAAAAATCTTTTTAAAAAAAAGTGCATATGAGGTGGTATCTCCTTGTGGAATCCACTCTTGAATTTGTGGCAGTAGATTGGACCTTATACATGTTTTTTCTTTGCCTGTTGGCACCCGGTGAAGCTTTTCTGTGGAAAGTATGAAAGGGATACTGAAAGAGGAAGAGGCTCTCTTGCTGGTTCTTTTGTGCTTTTCTTCTTACTTCTGTGGTGAGACTACCAGTGGCATGCAAATACCCACTGGTTCTCAAGTTTGGCTGGATTCTTGGCAGGCAGCTCCCTTCTTACTAGTTCCATTCCAATAGCTGCAGACAAGTTCTCAGTGAAGCACCTCAGGAACCTTGATGGCACAGTTTACAGCAGTATCATCTCTGATAATTTCAGAATATTTGTCTTCGGGAGGTGGGAGAAGAGTCTTTTCCAAGCTTTTTACTTTCTTGGATTCTGTCTTTTTGTGTTGTTATAACAGAACACCTGACAGTGGGTACTTTATAAAGAAAAGAAATGTATTTAACTCATGGTTTTTGGAGGCTGAAAGTCCCTGATGAGGGCCTTCTGCTTACATTATAATATGGCATATGGCATCATGGCAGAAGCATGTGCAAGAGGCAGAGAGCAGTCACATTGCAAGAAAGGATTCATGAGACTGGGCAGGGGCCAGGCTCACTCTTTTATAACAACTCACTCTCTCTGTAAATAATCTAGCCCCACATGACCTAACCGACCTCTGAGAGACAGCATAATCCATCCATAAGAGTGGAGGCTCCATCAACTTAGTACCTTCCAACTGGGTCCCACTTGTTAAAGGTTTCACCACCTCAAGGCCACCACACTGAGGACCAAGCTTCTAGCACATGAATTTGGAAGAGACAAACCAAAGTCAAGCCATTAGGGATTCTCTCCCTTAGTAACTATTGGCTAACTTGGTTACTGATGTATTGTGTGGAGCTTTCTTTCACCTCCCTTCGGACTGCTTACCTTTTCCTAGTTAATAATCCTTACATTAAATTTTCCTTGTTTAAATTACTGGCACAGTTTCTATCACCTGTCTGGACACCAGGTGATGCAAAATTAATCTTCTTCTACTACAACTAGATGTAGTGAACATTCTTTTTTAATTAGTCATATCTATACTACTCCAAAAGAGAAGTTTGATTATTTTTAAAAGCTTAACCATGTTAAATTATCCTTGCAGTGATGTCCAAGCATACTTTTGCAAATTTGACCTTGTATTACAATGTAAAGATATCTAGTAAAAAAGTTTTTTAAAAAACCTATAAAGGAAAAATTTTTTAAAACTATCAAATTCTTATTATTTCAATAGAACTGTAACGTTAGGTGACATTTTACCTTCAGATTATAATTAGCTGTCATTTGAAATAAATGCAAATATGTATCCAACTCAGCATGAAAATAAAGTTGGAATTCTGGAGGCTTCATTCATATGCAATATATGTTTCCTTTCAGCCACTACTTCCTATCATATTGAGTCTAAACTGATGACCTGTATTTAAATAACTAGTGAAATGAAAGTAAGATTGCAACACAAAAGAAAATGGACTAAAGAAACCTTCTCTGACCATGTTGATTTAAATGGAAACCAAGGAATTAGCCCTGCACTGTCATCAGTTAATACTGCCAGACTTATAGAGAGCCAGGCTGGAGAAGGCATGGTCAAAAACTGCATGAAACTCAGTCCTTCTCTAATTTATTTTTATCTTGCCACTTCCTTAAAGATGTTCCAAGTCATGTCAGAAATCCACATTCATGATTGGTGGCCAGCCTTTGTTCTGCCATTTACTGACTTCCTGATTTTACAGGGTTCACTTGATACCTCCTATTCAACAGGCAACTATTGGTAAATTTTAATGTGGATTCCCCACACTATATATAGTGTCATAGGCCTGAAACACTACCAGATACCAGAAAGAACTGACTTAAATTTTAAGGTGCTATTATCCTAAACCACACAAGTTAAAAGTAAAACACCAAAATGTTATAATCTGGTCTACCTAAACTAAGGTGCTCAGGCTGGATTGCCCCCACAGAAGCAAAATTTGACCTGAGTTATATTGGTACTATCATGTAAATTGTACATGGACTACAGTTCTCAAGGTGACTTCTTGAAAATTTTTCTCTTTAAAATGTCTCCTGAACTTCAACAGGTGGGGGGTTCAGATTGGGCTTATGTTGAACAGAGTGCTTGCAGGACTATCATGCCCAGGTAATAAGAAGGAGGCTAAGCAGCCCAGAATCTCAAGGACAAAATCACAATGCAGGACCTCCTTTTGTCCCATTATATCCCTGAACGTTGCATGCTTTCTTATGAGATGAAAGAAAAGGGCACAAGCTTCAACAGAGCCAAACAAGTTCTGTGAACTTATCCATTTTCTTTTTTTTAAATTTGTTCTAATTAGTTATACATGATAGTAGAATGTATTTCAATTCATTGTACACAGTTGGAGCACAACTATTCATTTCTCTAGTTGTACATGATGTAGAGTCACACCGTTCGTGCAATCATACCTGTGCCCAGGGTAATGATGTCCATCTCATTCCAACAACTTTCGTACTTCCCTGCCACTTCCCTCCCCCTCCCTCCCCTTTGCCCTATCAAAGTTCCTCCATTCCTCCCATGCTCCCCCTGCAACCCCCATTATGGATCAACATTCACATATCAGAGAAAACATTTGGTCTTTGATTTTTTAGGATTGGCTTACTTCACTTAGCATGATATTCTCCAACTCCATGCATTTACCTGCAAATGTCATGATTTTATTCTCCTTTATTACTGAGTAATATTTCATTGTGTATATACCGCAGTTACTTTATCCATTCATCTATTGAAGGGAATCTAGTTTGGTTTTACAGTTTTGCTATTGTGAATTGTGCTGCTATGAACTTTAATGTGGCTATGTCTCAGTAATATGCTGTTGTTAAGTCCTTTGGGTATAGACCAAGGAGTGGGATAGCTGAGTCAAATGGTGGTTCCATTCCAAGTTTTCCAAGGAATCTCCATACTGCTTTCCAGATTGGCTGCACCAATTTGCAGTCCCACCAGCAATGTATGAGTGTGTCTCTTCCCCCACATCCTCATCGACACCTATTATTGCTGGTATTCTTGATAGTTGCCATTCTGACTGGAGTGAGATGAAATCTCAGAGTAGTTTTGATTTACATTTCTCTAATTACTAGAGATGTTGAACATTTTTTCATATATTTTTTGATCAATTGTATATCATCTTCTGAGAAGTATCTGTTCAGTTCCTTGGCCTATTTTTAATTGATTTGTTTGGGTTTTTTTTTTGGGGGGGGTTAAGTTTTTTCCATTCTTTATATATCCTGGAGATTAGTGCTCTATCTGATGTTCATGTGGAAAAGATTTTTTCCCGCTCTGTAGGTTCTCTCTTCACATTATTGATTGTTTCCTTTGCTGAGAAGAAGCTTTCTATTTTGAATCCATCCCATTTATTGATTCTTGATTTTATTTCTTGCTCTTTAGGAGTCTTGTTAAGGAAATCAATGATGAAGATTTGGGCTCACTTTTTATTCTTTTGAGTTCTTTTCCTTTTTGTATCCCTTTAATTTCTTTTGTCTGTTTAATTGCTCTACCTAGAGTTCTAGGGACTCTGTTGTATAGAAGTGATGAAAGAAGGCATCCCTGTCTTGTTCCAGTTTTTAGAGGGAATGCCTTCAACTTTTCTCCATTTAGAATGATGTTGGAACTTAGCCATTTTCTATCCAGATCACTATAAAGAGGAAAATATACTATCTGCCTAACACAGCTATCATTCAAATTAAAATTAAAATTTAGCCCATTCCTCGCACATGCTCACTGTTTAGCAAGTGTATATTAGGAGTATGATGGGAAGAAATGACGCAGTAGTGTTTTGAATATTAACTAGCTCACACAGAATGAAACAATGGCATTTATGTGACAGCATAGGTATAAATGGCTAAAAAAGAAAAACAACTAAAGCAACTTCATATTAATTTGCAGTGTATCTTGCCTACCACTCAGAGATCATTTATGATGAAATCTCATAAATCAATTCTTCCAACTAAAATGGAAAGTTATATTCAGCTGTAATAAAGGGCAGCTTGCCTTCTGTATGTGGAACTCCAGATTACCAATTTTAATAACCGAATATCTATGTGTTCCATCCCCTACTGCCAAAAGAATCCTGGTATGTTGGAGCCCTAACACCTCGTCTGGCTGTATTTGGAAAGGGAATCTTTAAAGAAGTAGCTATGGCTCAATAAGATCAAATGATTGGGGCCCTGATTGAATAGGATTAGTGTCCTACTCAAAAGTGACACCAGAAAAGGCCAGGTGAAGACACAGCAATAAGGCAGCCATCAGCAAGCCAGAAAGAGAGCCATCACTAAAAACAACAACAACAACAACAAAAATCTAATTTGGAATTTCAAGGCTCCAGAACTATGAGGAAAATTATAGTGAAAATACTCAGTCTATGGTATTTTGTTTATGGCAGCCTTAGTTAATTAAAACACCAGTCAACTACTAAAGTATACTTGGAAGACCCAGAAACCTCAGAAAAAAAATTATTTATTCCTTGAGCACCTTTAATTCTTATGAAGTTGAGATTATTTAAATGCATAGCATGTGCAACATAGTAGCCCTCAGATTGCAATAAATAAACTACTATGTAATCAATAATACTCTAAATCCCTAATAGAAGACATTTGTTATTAAAAGAATAGGAATATTGAAATACACCCAATCAGAAACTATTCAATAATAAACTAATTTTTACAAGATCAAATATATGAAGAGATATTGCATTAATATCACTAAGATGTACTTAAACATCAGGATTTAAATACCAATTTAAAAATGATGATCATGAGTCTTCTGAATGAAAATTCCATGAATGCAGACCCATCCTATTCCTGTTTCTGGTATTTTAAAATATTTACTGTTTGGGGGGTTTAGTGCTCAGGAATTAAGAATGTTCCTATACTGCAAGTTGATATCAAATGTGACTGGCAGGCACATTGCCACTTAATGTGGCCAAAAATAAACCACATGTGGAGCCAAGTGCATCAGCTGTAGCAGTTTAAGAATCACAACCTCAGAAATCAGGACTGACTTCCCATCAGCCTTCAGCCTCATCTCAAAGCTTTATTTCACTGCCAAACCAAGAACAGGCTTCCTTTTATATGCCTTGGTTATTTAGCCCAGTGTTACTGAACAGTGTTGAGATGTTGCTTATTCGTGGCTGAAACTAAGAATTTTTAATTTGGCTTTGGGACTGAACAATTCAGTTTGGCATATAAAGCTTCTTTGATTATTCTCTGGACATGAAGTCTTCCTTCTTTTACCCAATAACTCAATAAGAAGATGGAGGAAAAGACACTTTTCTTATCTCCAAAGTATCCATACAACAGGACACAAGTCAGAATTTATAGATGCAAGCAGGAATGTTCCCAACAACTGCAAAAGAGATCAGTAATAAGTAATCACCACCTTTAAACAATTTAATTATATAAATGGCTAAGCTAGATATTGCATTTTCTCCATAGTCCCACCCTTGTGATGGATTTGTCACTTTTATGATTTTTTGAAAAAGCAATACAATTTGCTAGGACTGATTCAGTAGAAAGACAAAAGCTTGGTGATTCTCTATTTTGTATTGCCTTTCAGGAAGGGCCCAAATGCCAAGGAAACAGAGTAGAGCTATCACTGAAATAGCACGGAGGACACTGAGCAGAGCAGAGAATCTCAAAAGTTCCCAGCTCTCCATCCTGGTCTCTGGCTGCTACAGAGGTAGAGGGTGATATGGCTCAGTAATTAACACCTGATCACACATAGTGGTCAGTTTCGCATTGAAATCATTCCAGCTGATGTCAAAGATCAAGGATAAAGCTTCATGGACATACTGGGACTATGAAGCCTGTGGAAAACAAATGTGATGGACCAGCTCTATGACCCATACGGCCCTGCCACAGCACGGCATGGGCTGGTCTTGTGTGGATTAGAGCTCATTTCAAACATGAGATGATAGTTACTTTGGTATTCCAAAATATTTTTTAGACATTCATAGTTTAACTAATGACTGAAAATTTTTAGTAAATGATAGTTACTTTGGTAACTATCACCATTGGATCTATAACTAACTCGTGGGTAGGGTCCAGTGTGCAGATACACCGCTTAAGGGGCTGATTCATGTATTAGGCAGGAAAAAGCAGGAAGGTGGGCAATTTCATCATTCTACCCAGAACAGGACACAATTTAAAATTTAGGTATTGTTTATTGCTGGAATTTTCCACCCAATATTTTTGGACCACCGATGACCATAGAAAACTATAACTGCAGTAATTAAAACCAGAAATAATAGGGGAATATAGCAAATAGTATTGTCTAAATATCATTTCCTGTCCTCAGTGGATGCTATGAAACAGGGTACCTTTTTTTTTCACCTTGAGTTTCAGTCCAACATAGCCTTAAGCAGAAGATCTGGCAGACAGGAACTCACTATCTGCCGTCCAGTACTTGGAGAGCTATTTTCTACGAGGTCCTGAACAACCACACCAAACAAGACTGACATTCACGTGATTCTTTACTGAAGAAAGTATGGCTTCTTTCTTGGCAACACTCAGACATCCTTGGCAATGCTAAGAAACATGAAGTCACCTATTTAAGAAGAAATAATATGCATAGCAGCTGGGCCTGGTGGCTCAGGCCTGTAATCTCAGCAATTTGAGAGGCTGAGGCAGGAGGATTACAAGTTGAAGATCAGCCTCAGCAACTTATAGCAAGATTTTCAGCAACTTAGTGAGACCCTGTCTCAAAAATAAAAATTAAAAGAACTGTGGATGGAAGTCAGTGTTAAAACACCCCTGGGTTAAAAAAAAAAAGAAAAAAGAATATGCATAGCATCTATATTTTTTAAACGAATTTCAAAGTATTGGTTTTTAAACATAGATTAAGAAACTGTTACTGTTGTTTATATGTGAAGAAATAAAATATTTAAAATAAAAGAAGAAATAGTCTGTAAGTCTGTTCTATGGCATTTTGTTATAGTGGCTCAACAGACTAAGACAGTAGATTTCAAGTTTAGCTCTCAAATGTACCATCCAGAAAATTTCACAGCTACCTTGAAAGGAAATGCCTCTCTTGACCCTAAAATTTTTCAGTCATTAGTTAAATTATGAATGTTTAAAAAATATTTTGGAATATTTCTGAGATAGGATAGAAATTAAGAAAAAAAATCTCAATATTCCTTTCTAAATTGAAGATATTACTCCACTGTTAAAGACTAAAAACTGCATATGAATCTTCATACATAAGGATACCTATGCACACATGTACTGTATGTGTGCATGCATGGAGAAGAGAAAATTGGATAACCCAATGGTATCTAATATTATAAGATAAAGAGAGACTTCAGTTATATATCAACAAAATTCCCTGAGTGACACAAAATTATCTAAATGTACATAAAGCTAACACATTATCTAACCCATTACAATTCAATTTCTGGAAAAACAAACAAATCTGGAGAAATTGTATTAGCCTGAGGGGGTTGATTATTGGGCTATCCAAGTTCAGCATAATTATTTAGAAGGAAGAAATACAGTCATTATATTTCTAGGCAATTATGCCACAAATAAAGTTAGAGACTCATATTTATTCTATTATAAGTCAAAAGTTGAGAGACTTCAAAAATAAGTCCTGGATGTTGACTATAACCCCAAGGGCAGACCACCGTGAAGAATTTAATTCTCCTAGCTCATTAAAGAAGCGAAGACATGGCATTTAGAAGCACAGCTTGGCAAGAGAGATACCAGATGTCACTTAACCTTACACAGACCCCCCAGTAATTTAGGACCCAAAATGCCCGCGTCTCCATATTGCATTTCATTCATTACTTCTGTTCTCTCCTTTTTAGCTACTTTTATCAACAGCATAAGGTAAAGCCTGGGCTTGACATATGAATGAGGAAACTACTTGTCTGAAAACTTAGACATATTCTTTTCTTAATCAAATAGGAATCAGTACCACTTCTGAGCAGAACAAGTCATTTGTTTAAAAAGGACTTTTAAAATCTGTGTAGACACTACCAGTTTTAAACCTTTATAGAAAACACAATAGCTGAATTACCAAGATCCACCCTTTCTTTCTATTTATTTATTTATTTATTATTATTATTATTATTATTATTATTATTATTATTATTATTATTTTGTACCAGGATTGAACCCAGGGGGGCTTAAATACTGAGCCACATTCCTAGCTCTTTTTATGTTTTACTTTGAGACAGAATCTTGCTAAGTTGTTCAGGGCCTCACTAAGTTGCTGAGACTGGCTTTGAACTAGGGATGCTCCTGCCTCGGCCTCATACCTCACAGGTCCTCACTGGAATTACAGCATGCCTCATCGTGCACAGCTTATTTTTTTTTTTTTTAACAAAATCGTCCTAAAGCTAGGAATTATCCAAAAGATGACTAGCTCAAGGGAGGGAGCCAAAACAAAAAACAAAGTCAAAAACAATATTTCTGAGGTATAAATACCATTGATTTTTATATAAAAAGTTATGAGCTAACCATACTGCAAATTTCAAAGAACTCCCTGAATGCATGCTGATTCCAACTCCACATCCAAGTTCAGGCATTCCAAAATGTGCCGCTACAGACCACTGGACAGCTTAGCCTAAGGAGGCCACAGGCTGAAATGATAACAACTGTCCTGATCCTCCAAAGAGGGTCTGTCAGGTGAAGTATCACCTAAGCCCTTTGTTGATAAATGGGAAAAAAGAATCACAGGAGCCTCCAGGCATCAACTAGTCTAGTTCATATTCTCATACTTTCACCTCTAATTGAGTATATTCTCATACTTTCACCTTTAATACTGCTAACTTTTCCATTACATGTCTTCTTAAAATTCTCATCAGTTTAGAGAGGGTGATGGAAAATTCTATCCACGTTCTCATCTCTAATCAAACTGTACTTGTCCTTGACATTCCCAGTTTTCTACCCTGAATCATCTCTTTCTTTTCTGGTAACTAATGGTGGGGAGGGGTGTTTGAAGGTAAGGCTATTGGCGGTAGGCCCTTGAAGTAGAGGGGAAAGCAGATTCCCCCGACCCCACCCCTGCCTCAGGGTTGGCTCCACCATTCAGTGAGCTCAACCTACCATAGGAGGTACTCTGGAATCACCCCCATTCACTCCCCATTTCTGTCACTGAGAAATGGACTCTGCTTCTGGGGAAAAAAAACAGTACAGAACTCGACCCTGATTGTGAATTCTGCCATCTACCAAGAGAGAGTTCCTGCTTAGTCAAAGAACTAGTCCTATTCTTGGGTCTGGGTCAGTGGTCACCTGCATTAATTAAAGAACACTGCCAGGCAAGGCAAATAATCAAGTCTGGCCCAAGTCCTACCAGGCGCGCGCTCGCTCTCTCTCTCTCTCTCTCTCTCTCTCTCTCTCTCTCTCTCTCTCTCTTTTCCTCGTGAACAAATTCTGATATTTTATTTTATTTTTGTTTTATAAGCCCATTTTATTTCTTTTTTTTAGTTTTATTGATTTTATTTTTTTTAAATACATGACAGTGGAATGCATTACAGTCCTTGTTACACATATAGAGTACAATTTTTCATATCTTTGTATATAGAGTATAATTTTTGAGTTTCCCTCTGCATGAGGTATGCTGGTTGAGAAACTTAGTGAAAAATCACACAACACAGAAGGTAATTTTCAAAAAGTGAGGGTGGGATGGCTCTGAGACCATAGGAGTCCTACTTCCACACTGGGAGGAGAGAGAGAGCCTGCATTTGCTTTATTTATACAAGGGGACTTCAAAGGATATCCGTGGAATGTTCTTTTGCAAAATAAGGTAGGAGGTGGGCTGTTCAAGCCCCCTGAGTAATGCCCAAGTCTGGAGCTAGAGAGCAGCCTCTCCAGCTGATGGAAGACTGAGGGATCATGTTTTGTGTGATAAGCCACAAAATGACTTACAATGCCAGACCAAACTCTCCTTGGCTCCAAGGTCGAGTAGAGGCTATTCAAATAGCTCAGGGGTGGCCCCCCCACAAACAAGCTCAAGTCTTTTTGACTTTCAAAGGCATGGTTCATGTCCTTTGCACACAATTTACCTTTTGAATTGCATTCTGCCTTAATAATTATTGAAATATCTTTATATTTCCCAAGAAGTCTCAGGAAAGTGATAGGGGAACTCCCAAGAGAATACTCAGAAGTAAAAGGAAAGCAATTCAGAGCAAAGAAATCTCCCAGAAAGTCCAGAAAAATTAATTCACTGAACAAATATTAACATCCTATTTATTTGAATTCATGCAAATGCATGTGTTTGAAAAGGCCACAAGTAATCAGATGCAGGTTTTATATTATTCTTTCTCAAATTTTTAAATTTAAATTTATTTTTAACTAATACATAAAAGTATTAATATTGTGTAAATATTATGGGATACCTTGGGATATTTTAATACATGTATCCTTTTTTATATTTCTGTAAAAATAGGCACATAAATATATTACCTAGGGTATGCAGATATTTTATCCTCTCACTACATATATTTGAATGGTTGATACATGCATCTCTATCCTGAAAAGTCTACTAATTACATTGTGAGTCATACAAATACAAATTATATAAGGACAATATAATTTTGGACATATAATGTTCATTTGATCATACTACTTTGAAGAAATTATGTATCTTTCTCACTCAAATTATGGACAGAAAAAGAAACTTAAGCTGGGCATGGTGGCATACACCTGTAATCCCAGTGGTTCAAGAGGATGAGGTAGGAGGATTGTGAGATCAAAGCCAGCCTCAGCAACTTAGCAAGTCCCTAAGCAACACAAAGAGACTCTGTCTCTAAATAAAATACAAAAATGGAATGGGGATGTGGCTCAGTGGTTAAGAGCCCTGGGCTCAATCCTTGATACGAAAAAAAAAAAAAGAAAGAAACTTAGAATTGGAAATACCGATGAATATTAGATACATTTTGTTTGCCAATCTGAAGAGGTTATTTACAATGCATTCATTTACCATTATATTTTTGGCAAATAAAAATTTTCAGGATGCTCATTATATATAAATTAAGTTGAAATGTTTTATATGAACTTTCTTTTAGTACTGGGGATTGAACCTAGGGCCTCATGCATGCCATACAAGAGGTCTACCACTTAGCTACATCCTCTGCCATTTTTATTTTTAATTTTTTATTGATACAGGTTCTGAATAAGTTGCTCAGGATGGCTTCAAGCTTGACATCTTCTGCCTCAGCTTCCCAAGTCACAGTGATTATAGGCATGTGCTACCACGTTTGGCTTCATTAACTTTTTTTTAAATCCAAGCAAAACTTAATTTAAGTTATAATTATTCCAACAACTTTAGGAAATGCAGCTCACTGCCTTACAGAGGTATTTTAAAATCACTAATTAAAATTTACATAATTATAATAGTTTACCTAAGTAATCCTATTCAAGTTTGTGGAACATTCAGGCATTTGGAGGGGAGGAAAAAAAAAGATCTAATGGAGTATAAACCAAGTTTTACACACAAACCATGTTTTACACACTGATGTTCTCTTTTGGAAACTGCAATATCTGTCAGTTTCACAAAGGCCACAGTTTAGAAAGCTTTCCCCAACATTAATCACTTTTCCATCAGCTTTCTGCAGAGTTCTATTTCTAGAGATGATTTCTGAACTGATCCTGTCATCCCTGAAGACAAGTTTTAAAATAACTCTGAATATCTTCTTGCAAATGTGGAAAGACAATGGCTTCCCAGCATCAAAGATTTGTTTGCTCATACATTTTCTTTTGCTTATCTAAAATAGCTTGTTGCTGGTTAATCAATATTTGATGTTCTCTGAATTTTTGCTGCAAACCAGCAATAACTGCACACTGACCATTTAACCACTCAATGAATTTTTCTGGCCCTTTGAAAGCTCCAGTTGAAGGACTAGAGCATCTCCAGATGGGACTTCATCTCTTCCTGTACATACTAGGAACCGCAACTATATCTCCACATAACTTTTCTTTGTTCTCCATTCCAGCTTCAGCACTGTAAAGTTACACAGTGAGTTTAAAACAGCCATTTCTAGTAACATAACTTGCCATTTCAGAATCTTTAAGGAAATCATAAGTACCCACACATTCTACTTATGCAACAACATGAAGCTTTACACTCTTCCCTTATTTGCATGTACAAACATTTTAGAGTACTTGAGGCTTTAGAGCATCAAAATTTAATATTTGGAGCTGGAAGGCGGCGGCGGCGGAGGCCTGCGCCGAGGAGGTGCCTCGGGGCTGCCGACTGCTGGGACCCGGACCTGCATCCGGTTGCCGCGGGCGTCAGCGGAGCCACTTTCCCTTCGCGCCTCGCCCCGGGATGCAGTCCTGCACTTGCTGACTTTGTTTTCAGGGTAATCCTGGCCTTATAAAATGAATTAAGTAGTATTCCTGGAGATCCAACATGGCAGCGGGCATGGAGAGATCAAGTCTCTGACCTCTTCAGCTGCGCGGACATAGGGAGTCATAAACTGTCTAAATGCTGTTTGCTCAGGATCACTAGGCAATGCTGAACTGACGTGGATCTGGGACGAACAGTTTGGGCCTCTCAGAACACACACCAAGCCCGGATCGGCTGCATTCAAGCTCCGGTTCGCCTGCTTCTCGTGACTCAGCACTAATGATCCCGCTGAAATAACTGGTCGGCCCTTCTGAACTTACAGAGGTAAAATCCAACCGAGCCTTCATAGGCAGTGGCCACAGGATTGAAACGGGGCTTGGGAGAGACAGTCAGGACCCACCCGTTGCATTGGTCACCCGGCAAAGGGAATGAACGGTCACCATTTGCATGGAATACCACCATGGCAGAGAACTGACGTCATGGGCAGAGGAGATAACTTCATTGAAACCAGCGGTGACAGGTGTGTAATACCCTAGCCATCCCTCTCCACACAGCGGGGAAAACTTAAGGGCCCCTCCCAGCTCTCCCGTGAGCAAGATAGCCAGACCGAGGGAATCAGGATTGTCACGGGACTCGCGGCGTGGAACTCCCGGCTACCGCTCCCACCAGTACTGACAACTGAAGTCTCTTGCACCAGCTATTGGGGATGTGGCTACCGGAGGGCAAGCAAATTTGCTGGGGGTTCTCAGCCCCAAGCTCTACAAACTTAGGGTCTGAGGGAGGCAAACAGGGAGAGTGTGACCAGGCGTTCATGAAAACTGGGCTCCCAGGAGCAGCAGACCTGGTGTGTATCCAGTATTGTGGTGAGCATCACAGGTGAGTGGGGCCTGGCTTGAGGAAACACAAGAGAAGGCCCTAGACACTCAGGATTGGAGAACTGCCCAGTCTGGGAGGAAGAGCTGCTGCACAGTGATTGGTTCCCACCTATTGAGAGGAGAAGCTTGGCCCAGTGGGCACAGCTCCACCTACTGGAAGAGAAGTTAATCAAACTCTATGACTGCATTTATTATTATTATTATTATTTTTTAATTTGTGGTTTTTTTTCTTTCATTTTCATTTTTGTTGTTGTTGTTGCTCTTTAACTTTTTTAATGTTTTTAATTTTTTAAATTTTTCTATTTTATTATTATTATTTTTTAAATTTCAATTTTCATTTTTTTATTATCATTATTATTTTTTAAAAAAATCTTTTTTCTTTCTTTACTTTCTATTTTTTTCTCTTTTGTCTTTTCATTTCTTTTCAATTTTCTTATTCCCCCTTCCTTGAATTCTACCTGCCTACTCTCATTCTCTTTAGTGACTTCTTCCCTTCCCTTCTAATACCTTTCCTCCCAAGCATCAAATAAATTTATAGGAGTAAACAGTAACTTAGCAGTCAAACAGAACAAGAAGTAACACGAGCAGCATGAAAAAGCAAGGCAGAAAAGGAGTACAAACAATGCAGGACAGCCTAAATATTCAGGAGGACCTAGAGTCATCAGAAAAATGGTCATATAAAGAACTCAAGGAACACCTTAGACAGATGGAATGGAACCTTAAAGAGGATACGAGGCAGCAAATTCAAACAGTGAAAGAACACATTGAGAATGAATTACATAAACAGATAAAAGAAGAAGCTAAGCATCTTTATCAGGAGATAGAGATTATAAAAAAAAATCAAACAATAATTCTAGAAATGAAGAAAACGATAAACCAAATTAAAAACTCAATTGAGAGTATCACTAACAGAGTGGAGCAAGTAGAAGCCAGAACGTCAGATAATGAAGACAAAATATATCATCTTGAAAAGAGTCTAGCCAACTCAGAAAGGCTGGTAAAAAATCACGAGAAAAACATCCAAGAGATATGGGATAACATAAAAAAACCAAACTTACGAGTCATAGGGATAGAGGAAGATACAGAGATTCAAACCAAGGGAATGAGTAACCTGCTGAATGAAATAATTACAGAAAACTTTCCAGAAATAAAAAAGGAAACGGATATACAAACTGTAGATGCATACAGGACACCAAGCATACAAAATCACAGTAGACCAATGCCAAGACACATTGTTATGAAGATATCCAATATACAGAACAAAGAGAAAATATTAAAAGCTACAAGAGAAAGGAGGCAGATTACATTCAGGGGTAAACCAATAAGGTTAACAACGAATTTTTTATCACAGACGCTGAAAGCAAGAAGATCCTGGAACAACATATTTCAAATACTGAAAGACAATGGATGCCAACCAAGAATTCTGTATCCAGCAAAATTAAGCTTCAGGTATGACAACGAAATAAAAATCTTTCATGATAAACAAAAGCTAAAAGAATTTGCAGCCAGAAAACCAGCATTGCAAAGCATCTTGAGCAAAACACTACGTGAGGAAGAAATGAAAAACAACAACCAAAACCATCAGTGGGAAGTGCCTCGGTAATGACAGAGGGCAGGGGGAAAGCTAATCATGGAGAAACAAACTAAATTGAAAAAAAAAAAACAAAGATAAATAATCAAACATGGCTGGCAGTACAAACCATATATCAATAGTAATTCTAAACGTTAATGGCTTAAACTCTCCAATAAAGCGACATAGGCTGGTAACATGGATTAAAAAAACAAATCCAACAATATGTTGCCTCCAGGAGACACACCTGACTGGAAAAGACATACACAGGCTGAAAGTGAAAGATTGGGAAAAAATATACCACGCACACGGTCCTCGTAAGCAAGCAGGGGTGGCCATCCTCATATCGAATAAAATCGACTTCAAGACTAAGTTAATCAAAAGGGATAAGGAAGGACATTATATACTGTTAAAAGGAACCATTCACCAACAAGACATAACAATTATCAATATTTATGCACCAAATAATGGTGCTGCGACATTCGTTCATAAAACAAATTCTCCTCAAGTTCAAGAATCAAATAGACCACAACACAATAATTATGAGTGACTTCAACACACCTCTCTCACCATTGGACAGATCCTCCAAACAAAAGTTGAATAAAGAAACTATAGAACTCAATATCACAATCAATAACCTAGACTTAACTGACATATATAGAATATATCAACCATCATCAAGTGGATATACTTTTTTCTCAGCAGCACATGGATCCTTCTCAAAAATAGACCATTATACTATGCCATATGGCAACCCTCAGTAAATATAAAGGGGTGGAGATAATACCATGTATTTTATCTGATCATAATGAAATGAAACTGTAAATCAATGATAAAAGAAGGAAGGAAAAATCCTACATCACATGGAAAATGAACAATATGTTACTGAATGATCAATGGGTTACAGAAGACATAAAGGAGGAAATTTAAAAATTCTTAGAGATAAATGAAAATACAGACACAACATATAGGAATCTATGGGACACAATGAAAGCAGTTTTAAGAGGGAAATTCATCACCTGGAGGTCATTCCTCAAAAAAAGGAAAAACCAACAAGTAAATAAGCTCATACTTCATCTCAAAGCCCTAGAAAAGGAAGAGCAAAACAACAGCAAATGTAGTAGAAGGCAAGAAATAATTAAAATCAGAGTGGAAATCAATGAAATTGAAACAAAAGAAACTATTGAAAAAATTAACAAAACTAAAAGTTGGTTCTTTGAAAAAATAAATAAGATAGACAGACCCTTAGCCAAGCTAATGAAGAGAAGAAGAGAGAGAACTCAAATTACTAACATATGGGATGAAAAAGGCAATATCACAACAGATGCTACAGAAATATAGAAGAAAATTAGAAATTATTTTGAAAACCTATATTCCAATAAAATAAACGATAGTGAAGACATCGATAAACTTCTTAAGTCATATGATTTGCCCAGACTGAGTCAGAAGGATACACACAATTTAAACAGACCAATATCAATGGATAAAATAGAAGAAGCAATCAAAAGACTACCAACCAAGAAAAGCCCAGGACCGGATGGGTATACAGCAGAGTTTTACAAAACCTTTAAAGAAGAATTAATACCAATACTTTTCAAGTTATTTCAGGAAATAGAAAAAGAGGGAGCTCTGCCAAATTCATTCTATGAGGCCAACATCACCCTGATTCCGAAACCAGACAAAGACACCTCAAAGAAAGAAAACTACAGACCAATATCTCTGATGAACCTAGATGCAAAAATCATCAATAAAATTCTGGCGAATCGTATACAAAGGCACATCAAAAAAATTGTGCACCATGATCAAGTAGGATTCATCCCTGGGATGCAAGGATGGTTCAATATACGGAAATCAATAAATGTTATTCACCACATCAATAGACTTAAAGATAAGAACCATATGATCATCTCGATAGATGCAAAAAAGCATTCGACAAAGTACAGCATCCCTTTATGTTCAAAACATTAGAAAAACTAGGGATAACAGGAACTTTCTTCGACATTGTAAAAGCTATCTATGCTAAGCCTCAGGCTAGCATCATTCTGAATGGAGAAAAATTGAAGGCATTCCCTCTAAAATCTGGAACAAGACAAGGATGCCCTCTATCACCATTTCTATTCAATATAGTTCTCAAAACACTGGCCAGAGCAATTAGACAGATGAAAGAAATTAAAGACATAAAAATAGGAAAAGAAGAACTTAAATTATCACTATTTGCAGATGACATGATTCTATACCTAGAAGACCCAAAAGGGTCCACAAAAAAACTACTAGAACTAATAAATGAATTCAGCAAAGTGGCAGGATATAAAATCAACACGCATAAATCAAAGGCATTTCTGTATATCAGTGACAAAACTTCTGAAACGGAAATGAGGAAAAACACTCCATTCACAATATCCTCAAAGAAAATAAGATACTTGGGAATCAACCTAACAAAAGAGGTGAAAGATTTATACAATGAAAACTACAGAACCCTAAAGAGAGAGATAGAAGAAGATCTTAGAAGATGGAAAAATGTACCCTGTTCATGGATAGGCAGAACTAACATCATCAAAATGGCAATATTACCCAAAGTTCTCTACAGGTTTAATGCGATGCCAATCAAAATTCCAACGGCATTTCTTGTAGAAATAGATAAAGCAATCATGAAATTCATATGGAAAAATAAAAGACCCAGAATAGCAAAAGCAATTCTAAGCAGGAAGTGTGAATCAGGCGCTATAGCGATACCAGATTTCAAACTATATTACAGAGCAATAGTAACAAAAACAGCATGGTTCTGGTACCAAAACAGGCAGGTGGACCAATGGAACAGAATAGAGGACACAGAGACTAATCCTCAAAGCTACAACTATCTTATATTTGATAAAGGAGCTAAAAGCATGCAATGGAGGAAGGATAGCATCTTCAACAAATGGCGTTGGGAAAACTGGAAATCCATATGCAACAAAATGAAACTGAATCCCCTCCTCTCGCCATGCACAAAAGTTACCTCAAAGTGGATCAAGGAGCTAGATATCAAATCAGAGACTCTGTGTCTGATAGAAGAAAAAGTTGGCTCCGATCTACATATTGTGGGGTCGGGCTCCAAATTCCTTAATAGGACACCCATAGCACAAGAGTTAATAACAAGAATCAACAAATGGGACTTACTTAAACTGAAAAGTTTTTTCTCAGCAAGAGAAACAATAAGAGAGGTAACTAGGGAGCCTACATCATGGGAAAAAATTTTTACTCCTCACACTTCAGATAGAGCCCTAATATCCAGAGTATACAAAGAACTCAAAAAATTAGACAATAAGACAACAAATAACCCAATCAACAAATGGGCCAAGGACCTGAACAGACACTTCTCAGAGGAGGACATACAATCAATCAACAAGTACATGAAAAAATGCTCACCATCTCTAGCAGTCAGAGAAATGCAAATCAAAACCACCCTAAGATACCATCTCACTCCAGTAAGATTAGCAGCCATTATGAAGTCAAACAACAACAAGTGCTGGTGAGGATGTGGTGGGACTGCAAACTGGTATGGCCAATTTGGAAAGCAGTATGGAGATTCCTGGGAAAGCTGGGAATCGAACCACCATTTGACCCAGCTATTGCCCTTCTTGGACTATTACCTGAAGACCTTAAAAGAGCGTACTACAGGGATACTGCCACATCGATGTTCATAGCAGCACAATTCACAGTTGCTAAACTGTGGAACCAACCTAGATGCTGAATGGATAAAAAAAAAAAAATGTGGCATTTATACACCATGGAGTATTACGCAGCACTAAAAAATGACAAAATCATAGAATTTGCAGGGAAATGGATGGCACTAGAGCAGATTATGCTTAGTGAAGCTAGCCAATCCCTAAAAAACAAATACCAAATGTCTTCTTTGATATAATGAGAGCAACTAAGAACAGAGCAGGGAGGAAGAACAGGAAGAAAAGATTAACATTAAACAGAGACATGAGGTGGGAGGGAAAGGGAGAGAAAAGGGAAATTGCATCAAAATGGAGGGAGACCCTCATTGTTATACAAAATTACATATAAGAGGTTGTGAGGGGAATGGGAAAATAAACAAGGAAACAAATGAATTACAGTAGATGGGGTAGAGAGAGATGATGGGAGGGGAGGGGAGGGAGGATAGTAGAGGATAGGAAAGGTAGCAGAATACAACAGTTACTAATAGGGCACTATGTAAAATTGTGGATGTGTAACCAATGTGATTCTGCAATCTGTATTTGGGGTAAAAATGGGAGTTCATAACCCACTTGAATCTAATGTATGAAATATGATATGTTAAGAGCTTTGTAATGTTTTGAACAACCAATAAAAAAGAAAAAAATTAATAGATGCCTCTTAAAATCAAAAGTAATTTACTTTGATATAAAAACTCCAGTTTTTAAATTCCACACACAATCAAATCTCAAAACACCATGCCACTTAGCCTGTAGTTCCCCAAGTCTATCCACAGAATTGAATTAACCACAAGAGAGGATATCATTATGCAGAAAATGCTAACTTTCTGGTTACTCACATCCTGTAGAGGAGGAAAATTGAATCATATCTTTTTTGAGTGCTTATTTGTGTGGCCACCAGTGGTCAATAGTGTGTGCATTTGTGTGTGTGTGTGTGTGTGTGTGTGTGTGTTTTCTCACTAAGACTCTTCTCCAGAGAGTAACCCATCTAATAGGACACAACCTCTGTTCATTTTTTATTCATAAATAAATAGCTTAGTCCCCTAAAGAGATATTGCTGATTTATAAAATGCCTCTCAGGTAAGAGGCTGAGAAACTGGCATCTATACAGAGATAGGGAGACCGATTAAAGTTCAGAACCCAGAAAACAGAGATGTGAGGGAATAATTGAGAGTTTTCAGTGAAACCCCCAAGACTCCTAAAAGGCTACATCTTTTTGGATAAATTAGAAATAAGGTAGAATGCAAAAGAATATGACATCATCTAGAGACTCAAAGGAGCTCTGCAGCTTTTTATTTGCAATATCTGTCTTTCCATCAAAAATTGCCAGACATACCACAAGCAAGACAGGTAATTCTGCCAAAATAATTAACAGAATAAAGAAATCCATAGGGCATTAGTTATTGGGTTATCCAACACATATTAGAGGACTGAAGCACAGAAAGAAAGAAAAAGTGTTCAAAACTACCGAAAAGAACATAAGAGACATCTTTAACACAGTAAAAACATTTACTATACCTGCAATTAGGGTTCCAGAACGAGAGGAAAGAAAACACAGGGCAAATGCCAAGGAAATAAAAGCCAAGGAATTTTGTGAAATTAAAAGTAGATATCAAACCACAGATTCATTTTTTTTTCACTCATCTCCCTGGGGGATTAGCTCACCCCATATCTGTTTCCCATTTCCCGTCTTCTGTGCTTTACAACAATCAGGCTCAGTGGTCCTCACCCTCCAAGGTTCTCAATGCTCCCTGAGAATCATTTGAGTAGATATTTAAATTACAGATACCCCAACTCCTCCACCATGCCTTAGATTATGACTCAACTGATTTGGAGGTGGGGTTCTGAATACCTGCTATTTTCAAAAGGATTCTCAGATGATTCTAATGTGTAACCAAGACGGGGAACTACAAGCAATTCTTTAGTATGGTATCAGGTAAGTTCAATTCTGAGAGCAATATTAGAAAACTAGATCTGCCCCTGGTCAAGCCAAACTCAACAGTTCAGACTTAACAATTACAGAGTTTCTGCTTTTTGTTTTTTGTTTTTTTTTAAATATCCATCTGATTCCTATTCCCATCTTTCAGTTGGCTTAGAATTCAAGAGGGGAAAGGAGGAGTGCTCTTTATTAACCCTGAAAACCCCAGCTCTCCAGTGGCTAAAGATTTTTAATTGGGACACATTTATATGAAGAATCAAATTCTATCCAACATTTTAGCCCTTAGTCCCTGTCAGTACACATTTATTTTGGTTAAAATTATAATTAGTACATGTCAGACTTTCAAGACTATGTAAAAAGTCTTTGTCCATATTCCATGTAAAAAGACCAGGAATGTCCTCATATTCACTGTCTGAGCTTTGCGTTCCTCTCCACTGAGTTTTAGCTCCTTTTCCTGAAAAAGAAGTCGACAATAGATCTATGGTTCTAACTGGCTGTAAAACAATATGAAGGATCAGGGGTATCTCCAGTAGACAGAAGCAAGAAGTACTGCTATGTAACCACTAAACTAAGACCTGCCACCATCACCTCCACAATATAATGAACTTATAATGAGGAACATCACCTCAGAATGCAGTCTGTTATGACTTAGATATGAAGTGTTCTCCAAAGTCTCATGTGTTGAAGGCTTGGTCCCCAATGGAGCATTGTTCAGAGATGGGACCATGAGGGCTCTGGCTTCATTGATGAATTTTAATTATTGGTGGATCCATAGCTTCCTGGACACCACGAGTTGACCAGCTTTCTTTGTCACAACCTTCCACCATTGTGGGAGACCAACCTTGCACCATGTTCTTCCTTGTCTCAGGCCCCAAAACAATGGTGGCATCCAAACACAGACTGATACCTCTAAATGGTAAGTCAAAACAATTTAAAAGTCTTTCCTCCTTTTAAGTTGTTTTTCCTCGCATATTTGGTCACAGGGACAAAAAAATAACACAGCTAAAAGATGACCCAAGGCAGTGACAAAACGAGTGATAACATAGGTGGCCCCCTCGGCAAAAAGACAGGAAGACTTACTTAGCCCAGACACCACTGCAAAGACAGAGTGAAAAACATAAAGTGGGTGGAGGGTTTGGAGAGATGTTGGTATAAAGATCCAAATTGTCAGTTTGATGGAATAAGTTCAAGAGATCTTTGTACAACATGGTGATTATAATTGATAACAAGGTATCGTGTACTTGGAAATCTACTAAGAGAGTAGATTTATAGTGTTCTATCAAAAAAATGTATGTGAGGTAATGCATATGTTAGCTTAATTTAGCAACATGTTGTGATTAGCAATTTGATATCATGTTGTACATAATAACCTTACATTTTTTGTTTGCCAACTTATATTTTTTTTAAAGAAAGGAAGAAATTGATTTATATTTGTTGGAAATAATTTATTGCTTCTGCAAATGTTTGAACAAAACCCCACAAAAAAAACTTTTAAAAAATTTAAATTACTATGTTATAGATTGGTCAAAATTAACTGGCTCTAACCTGTACTGAAGTCAGCTCCATAGATTCTAAGCGCACCTGTCTGTAGTGACACATGTCACTGCAGAAAGAGCTGCAGAATCCCATGCTATGGCTCCTTGTTAGCTTCAGTCTCTAGATCTTCACAACCACTGAGCAAGAGAAACTAGGGACTCCCAGAGCATGCTGGGGGACAGAGGTAGTAAATAATTAAGGACAGAAAATTTTGTTTTGTAAATAAATAGAACTTCCTTCTGAAAAAAAAATACACATTGAGGAAGATACTATTTAGCAACAATTCATATAACTATTCAGTGCTTTGTATGCATTATCTGAGCTAATTATCTAGTAGCAGATAATTATACATTATTATACATTATTTTAGCCTCACAGTAACCATATAGTAAAGATGTAAATAAAAAACATAACACTCTAATATGGGCTAAACCTTATTTCTATCTAATGGCTTCCTTTTCAGTTTTCAAAATAAATTACTTCAACAGAACATTATGGTCATAAATGATTTCAGTGTCTGCCTAGATAAAAAGCAGTACCATATCAGGAGACTATAATATCAAATTTATTTCATCTTTTACCCACATAAGAAGAAAAAGGTTGACAAAATAATTCTTTTTTAAGAGGATGTCTTTTGTTGTTGTTGTTGTTGTTGTTACAATCTATAATCATTCACAAAAAAAGAGAAAAGACTTATTTTGAAGATTTAAATAAAAGTTCTCTGGCACATATATGAACATGCAAATGCAGTGGATAATAAGCCAAACAAGTGAGACTTGTAGCTTCACCATGTGGAACACTTAAGAGGTTGGGGCTGGTGGGTTGAAGTCAGGTGACTGATGGTGTGCCCTTGAGGACGATCCCAGGACCCTGACACTCTTTCCCGTTCTTCTCTCATACTCCCTCTTTGCTTCTTAGCCACCATGATCTGACACATGCTCCCACCATGAATTACTGCACTACCACAGTCTGGCTGGGCACAAATCACGAGCCACTCAAGCAGGAACAAACTTTATTTCCGAACTCCCGAGAATGCCACCCACGCAGCCCTTCCAGGAACACCACACACCAACCAGAACTCCCTCCCCTGGAACTTCACCAACCAACTGGAACTTTCCAGGAATCCCAGAAGAACTCCAAAGTAGCGGGCGCCCGAGGCGGACAGCAGGGGTCTATATACAATTGAATCAATCCAGCATCGTCTTAATGGCTCGCCTCTCAACAATTACTTCTGGCAAAATGCCAGGCGTCATCCCACTCGGCTGTGGCCCTCAACAACCACAGGCCCCAAAGCAACCAGGACAAGCAACCATGGACTTGAACCTCTGAAACCATGAATCAAAATACAACCTTTTTCCATTATTAAGTCACCTCAGCTATTTTTTCTCAGTGATTTTTTTAAATTTCACAGCTATTTTTTCAAAGTGAACTAACGTACCACACACATAAAGACTCCACTAATTTGCCTACGTAGGAGCTTCTTTTTCTTGCTTCATGATCAGTCCCAGAACAAGGCCATATTCAAAAGAAACACATTCTGACTCCAGAATGCTTAGGACAGCAATATAGGCCTCTACAAAATCTTTCCTGTGGACATCTAGGAAAAGATAACACAGCAGAATAACAAAATGGAGGGATTCTAGTTTTGTCATAGCCTCATGTACCAGGGCCACCAGATCAGACTTGATGTTGACATAGACCAAAATGAACAATGTTCTTGATATTTTGGTTTGTATTCTAACCAAGTCAATTATATACTGTGAGAAAGTATTTACTATCCAAATTCTAATATTATGTGCTCTCTGAATCATTCTCTAATGTTTTAACCCACCTTGAGGACAAGAACAATTTCATAGACAATTCTGTGTTTCTAGTTCTCCCTTTTCTTATAAGAACACAGTCACTGGATTAAGGTTCATCCCAATCCACCATGAAATCATCTTAACTTGATTATATCTGTGATGGCCCTATTTCCAAATAAGGTCACATTCTGAGATTCTGGGTAGACATGAATTTGGGGATGGGGAAGACATCATTTGTGATATACTAAATGTTGATGAGTCCTCCCAAAATCCATTTTTTGACACCTCATTTCTCAATGTGAGGGTATTAGAAGGGTAGGGCCTTTGGGAGGTAATTAGGCTTAGATAAACTCATGAGGGTAGAATCCTCGTGATGGGATTAGATCCCTTATAAGAAGAGGAAGACACATCAGAACTTTTTCTCTCTGCCACATGAGGATATGCTGAAAAAGTAGCTGTCTACAAGCCATAAAGAGGGCTCTTGTCAAGAACAAAATCTATTGGCACTTTTATCTTTAGACTTTCCAGTCTCTAAAACTATGAGAAATAAATGTCTGTTGTGTAAGCCCCTGTCTACCGTATTTTGTTACAGCATCCTGAACAGACTAAGACATCATTCAAACCAGTACAATTCCATTATTAAACAAATAAGAATAATATTAATCAGCAGTAACTGACTACACCTATTATCAAGGAAAGCTAAGAGTCTGTTGTCCTCTCGACATATAATTCTCACAGATCAAGTTAATGCTGTATTAGACTGATGTATGAGAACTGAGTAAGGAAGGAGATCCGGGACTCTGTGTTTCCAAGTGTTATCTACTCCCCCTGCCCCAATCCTCACTCAGTCTTTCACTCCCACCCTTATTTAAAAAAAAACAAACATAATCTCAGTTCTCCCTCTCCAAACCTTCTCCGACCTCTACTCCAGGGAGTGGAATCTTAAAGATATTAAGTCCAAGAACAGAGTGAGGATTCCTGTTTCATATATTTCTTAGCAATCAAAAACCTGAAACTTTAATGATTTCTTTTCAAGATCACATCTGAATTTGCTTAAACCAAAAGATCTGTTTTGACAGATCAATCTATGCATATCCTAATTTTGAAAGAAGTGATATGGGCTGATTAGTCTGTCTATAGAGGCAACTCTGACCGCAGTGTGGGGATTCTGGCAAACATACCTTCTAGTAGTCACCAGAATTAACCAGATCTTTCCACCTCCACATGCACCTCCTTATATCTAGAGACTCTTTCCTGACTGAACCAACTCCTCAGCACAATCAGCCATTATGAGCATTAGGGGGTTGAAGGTAGAGAACCCAGAACCCAGAGATCCAAGTGTTGTCCTTGGCTTCAAAGTCTCAGAAGCCAACATTCAGGTATTTCAGGTAGAAATTATCTGTGTTTTCTTTCAAAACCAGAAAATAGAGGATTCTTGTTTCTTAAATTTCAAGAACAAAGATCTCTGAACATATTAGATAGGAAGTATTTTTGTATGTGACAGAGATCTTAAAATTAGGGACTGACTAACACAAGGGTTTATTCCCTCACATATAAGCTGTGTAGAAGTAGGTGATCCAGGGCTGGGGTTGTGGCTCAGTGGTAGAGTGCTTGCCTGGCATGTATGAGGCCTTGAGTTCGATTCTCAGCACCACATACAAATAAATAAACTAAATAAAGGTCCATCAATGACTAAAAAAAGTTTTAAATTTTTTTTTAAATAAGAAATAGGTAATCCAACACTATTGAGGCTATTTCATAGCTCTCAAACACCCAGACATCTCCTGCTTCGCTGCCCTGGCCTTCTTATCATAGAGCTCCTAAACTCAAGTCATCTCTTAGTCCAAGAGGGCAATAACAGGGTGTACATTCAAGCAACAGGAAGAAGGATATGAAGAAAGGCGTATTTTAAGGGCGATTCTTTAAAGTTCCAAATAACATTTTCATTTACCTCTCATGAACCAAAATTTATTTCCATGGCTATAAGTAACTGCAAGGGGGGCTGGAATCAGACCCTCTCACTGGACACGTTACCCAGGATTTGGTGTCCAAGAGGAAAAGAATGAATGTTGGAGGTGAGTGATGGTCTCTAGCGCAAAGTATTTTAAAAGATTTGAAACTTTGTGCAACTGAGCAGAATTTAATTCTCCCATCTGCACTTTCAGGCTCCGATAAGATAAAACTTGGGGTGGGAGGAGAGAGTTCTCAAGAAGAAGAACAGTTAAAGGGTGTGGTGTGGGTTGCTCAGCCTTTTGGGACAAGGGGTCTGAGTCAGTGGACATGTGCCTGATTCTGATCTGGTTGCCCTTGAGGGGATCAGTGTCTGGGAGAACAAAGAAAACTGCTGCAGAGTTTTCTAGACTGAGAAATGCTGCTCACAACCCCTGAGCCCCAGGGTGTTGTGGGAAGTAGCCAGATGTTTCTCCTGGGTGCTCAGAATGATGATCCTGACAGCTTTAAGACTGGAGGAGATCCTACAGACCACAGAGACGGAGGGGACACGTACTTTGTGACCCTGCCCGTAGGGATTTCCTGGGATTCACTTCACCAAGAGAGAATCTTACCACAATGAAAGAGCCTAAGGAAAACACGGAGTCAAATTCCCTTTAAAATAATAATAAAACAGAGATAAGGATGGGAGCTGAAATAGTTTCTTTTAACAGAAATGATGATTTCATCGAATACCATTTCATGGACTAATTGCAAGCATGACTTCAGGAAAGACAATTTGGTTTTTGTCTCTTGTGGAGAATAAATAACAATGAAAAAGGAAAGAAATATTTTATCTGACTCTAATTAGAAATTTAAATTTTTAGTTATGAATTATTTTGTCCTTTTACCCAAGGCTATAGAATATAAAACTGAATGAAGCAGAGAAAAGTAGAGGTATTTGATACAGCTTTTGTGGAGTCTTAGCAACGCTGCTTGATCAGTTGACTATCCCGGGAACCTCTAATATCACTAATGGTTAGCAGGAAAACACATGTTTTGCTATGCCTGAAATTCATCTGTTCATATGGAGGTTTTCACTTTGACCAGATTCTTTCTTCAATCTCGGCCAAGTTGGAAAGGAAGAAATCAAGTGAGCATGGATGGAATAAGAGAAGGAAGAAAGGAGGAGAGAGAATGAGTGAAGGATAAATGGTATTAGGAAAAACTGGAGGAAAGTGAACAAGGGAAAAGTTTCTCATTTAAAGTGAATTTCTTAGGGCCCGTGGTAGAATATGCACAGTGTGAAGCCCTGGGTTTGATCTCCAGCACCACCAAAAAAGTATATGTCTTTGCTGTGTTTATTGAAATAGTAAAATAAACATAGTGTCACTAACTGAGTGCTCATGCAGCAATGGAGGTCCCCAGAGCAGTGCAATGAAAAGCCTTCTAAGCTTGTTGACCTCACTGCCTGGTTTTGGGCATGATTCACAAGTGATGACACCAGCATAGTGTGAAGACCACATTAGCTTGCAGTTGCGAACATCTGTTTCTGTTTACAGCTTTCAAAACCATCTTGAATATGTTATCTACACAACAACCCCATGATTAGGGCAGGAAGGCATTGTTATTGACCCGATTTTATTGTTGTGGATGGGGGAGAATATAAAAAGAGTCATCTTCTGATCTCCTCCTTAGTTTTCACAGTCTGATTATGGATGTTGAAATAAAAGATTTCACACTACATCTCTTCTTCAAATACATATATTTAGGATGATGTGTTTGAGGAAATGAAGGCTCCCTGAGCCTCCCAGACACCCCTTCACCCGCTACTTACAGCTACACCTCCTTGACTTCATGGAGATCACCTTGTAGGGCCAGAGGTCATCTTTAAGCTGAGACTGAAAGGATGAGAGACATCATTAAGGAAAACACCAGGAGATCTGCATTCCAAGCAGTTAAGAGCTTCCTAAGAGTAATGCTTAGGAACAGTGAAGAAAATACAAGTTGGTTTAAACTTGGTTTGCAGTAGAAAAGACAGCTATGAGATGAGTTGGGAAGATGGGCTGGTCGACACTTGGAAGTAGGCATGGAGCTCAAATGCATATGGAAAAGTTTAGATTTCATGTAAGCAAGCAAAAACAAATCTTACATGTTCAGGGAAGCTGAACATTCAGTGGTTAATAGTCCAAGCTCTGGAATTCAAACACCATTTATACCAGTTATTAAATATGTGAATGAAGGCATGTTATTGAATATCTACAGATGTCAGTTTCTTCATTTATAAAGCAAAGATAGCAACAATGACACAACACAGGGCAGTTTCAAATGATGTATTATAGAACACACAGAAAAATGCCTGGTCTACAGTAAGGATTTGTAAATGTTATCTGGTTTTGTTTAAAAAAAATATTTCTGACTGCTGGATGAAAAATAGATTGAGGATAATGGGGTAAGCCTCAAGGCCAGTTGAGAAGATATTAAAGTGGCCATGAGGAATAGTCTATGGAGCTTAGTATAATAGGTGAAGGTAGAGAAGGGTATATATTTGGGGAGTAGACATGCTAATGCATTAGATGAGGAGGAAGAAATAAAAGAATCAGCAATAGCTCCTGGGTTTTGTACTGAGAAATCAATTGTGAGGAAGAAATCCCTTTTTCTAACATAAGAAAAGACCTGGAGGGAAAATTAAAAGTTCTTATTCACATATATCAAGCTGAAGTACCTGTACAATACCCAAGTGCAAAGGTCAAGAATAAAATTAGATAAAACCAGGTAACTGACGCTAGTTAGATGCTTGTGGCGGAGACAGACACAGACATCAGGTGGAACAGGGTGAGGATTAAAAGTGTCAGAAATTTTCTGAAATGAGCAGAAATTATTAGTGCATGATCTGTCTAGCTTAAAAATCCAGCTATCTTCATCTTTCATTGCCTTTGAGCTGTTTTGCAACTGTATAAACTAGAGAAAATTGGTAATAATACAAATGATTCTTGCCACAAAAATGCAAATTACTCTTGTCTAGTGAAATGTAATTGATTTGCCTTGGGGACAGGCTAGTCTTTTTTTTATCTATTTATAAATTAATTTCAGCATTCCTTTCTTGCATGTAAATGTGTGCTTCTTTGAAACATTTGTAACATTTTACAAGTTCCCTCATTAATTGATCAATTAAATAAAATCCTTGACAAGTATAGATTTTATATTTATATATGGATCATAATTTCTAACTTAAAAAAAAATGATCATTTAATAGGAGCCACGGACACTGTCCATTAAAAATAGTTGAGGAGAAAAAAATTCCTCAGCTGAACACTACCTAAAGACATGGCCCTGCGTAACTGGTTACTTAATGGGGAAGAAAACGGCAGAAACATTCACGGATCCTGGACTTGGAACAACTCAACCTCTGGCTTTGAACCTGGACCCCTTTGTTGGACAGGACTTATAAATATCACCCCTTTTTCCAACCTGAGTTTTGAACACATTGAATAAGAGGCAAATGATTATTGGAAACCAAAAGATCAACTTCATAATGACAAAAAAATAGACTAGGGGATGTAGAATATGGGCCACATGAGCTGTCACTAAACCCCCAAATTAGGCTATTCACCTACTCAAATCATGGCATTGATAAACCAGAAAATCTTTTCATCAAATGTTGTTTAGACAACAGGATAAATACATGAAAAAAGATTGAATCTCAACGTCTACCTAATACCACTCATGAAAGTTAATTCAAGATTGGTAACATGCATAAACTAAAGCTATGGCTAAAACTATAAAACTTCTACAAGAAAACAGAGGAGAAAAACCTGATTATCTTGGAATAGGCAAAGATCTCACATGGTATGCACACACATAAAACTGCTTATCATAACAGAAAAAAAACTGATTCATTGCACTTTATCAAAATTTAAAACACTACCAAGAGAGGGAAAGTTTCATCAAATTGTATACTTAAAAACTGTTTTGTTTCTCTGTATGTAAATTAAGAAATGACGAATTTTGAATGAAGGAAAAGATTCACTTTAAAAATTTAAAAAATTAATCATAGTGCATAAAAGTTAATGGTTCACAGAAAGTGAATAAAAGTAAACAGTAGTTACTATTATATGAAGAGCCAAAACCATCGAATTATAAAATTACAATAAAATACCTAATATCTTATTTTAATGAAGTCAAATTTTATTTTAAAGTGCAGAAATTTTGTTGCACCAGTTTCCCTTCATATATCTTTTATCTTGCTAAACTGCCCAGGCTGGCCTTGACTTGTGATCTGCCTGCCTCAACCTTCCAAGTAGAAATGTTACATATTAGATATTTTAAATATCAACCAGATTAAAGTCTTTTTAATTAATTAATTTATGTATTTTTCCAGACCCATATGCCTTCTGGTAAGAGAGGCCAAAATCCCAATCTCCTCAGGCTATCTGGAGAAACTCCAAGAGGGAAAGAAGAATCTTAACCAATTATATAGTTAATTTCTTTGAATGTGTATATGCATGACAATAGTAATGAAAGATAAATAACGTAATACAAATCATCACTTAAATGTTTCCATTTAATAAGTTCTTGTTGGTAACCTACATGCCCCAGGGAAGTAATCTCTATTAAACTTATATGCAATTGGGCAATGTTTATGGCCAGTATTTAAATATGACTCTGTGCCCACTTAAAGCTACCAAATCTTAATTTGAGGTCCTAAAATGTTTAACAGGGCAATATTGCACATTCTCATGCACATTTTCTGATTTTAACCAATCTAATTACTATCGTCATGCATATACACATTCAAAGAAATTAACTATATAATTGGTTAAAATTCTTCTTTCCCTCTTGGAGTTTCTCCAGATAGCCTGAGGAGATTGTGATTTTTGGCCTCTCTTACCAGAAGGCATATGGGTCTGGAAAAATACATAAATTAATTAATTAAAAAGACTTTAATCTGGTTGATATTTAAAGTATCTAATATGTAACATTTCTACTTGGAAGGTTGAGGCAGGCAGATCACAAGTCAAGGCCAGCCTGGGCAGTTTAGCAAGATCCTGTTTCAGAATAAAATTTTTCTGAAAGGATAGAGATACAGTTCCGTGGTAGAATGCTTGCCTAGTGTGCACAGCCCTGAGTTCTATCCCCAGTACCAAAAAAAAAAAAAAAAAAAAAGTAACTTTAGCATTGTTTGAATTCTTCCTTTTTTTGTTTTATTATTTTCAGTCCAAAACCAAAAATAACACTCTTTATTGTCATAGCACAGTTATTATTATTTTATCACCTTCATATGGTACCTGTAAATGTACCTAGAGATCTGCAATATCCAATAGCTTTTTGCAGACTCTAGTATTGGTCAGAGATTCTGGAAAATTAGTATTATTTCATTTCATATTTCTTCCTGTACAATTTTGAACTTTTTTCCCTTTTTCTCTCTTAGTAATATAAATAAGCCTTGATTTCAGATTAAGGCATCCAACAACAAAATGTTAAGAAAAATCTAAAGCAGAAAACCTTCCCTATTTATCAATATTGGCTTAAAATATTAGTATTGCACACTTTTAACTATTCTCTTATTGGTATATATGATTGTAACTAAAATTTATTTTAGATTTCAGAATTTAATTTTTTTGAAATCATGAATTCAACAGCAGTGTAGAGTGAAAAGATTTTTTTTTTTGCAGCCAAATCGAGGTATGAAATGACACATAGTCTAGGACACATGTTTAACATATACAGTTTGATCCTTTTTGACATAGATACCCATCCACTGAAGCCACCACCAAAATCCAAATAATGGACATGTTCATCAGTTCTGAGTGTCCTTGTGCCACTTGGCTCTCCTTCCCTTTTTCTTCCTCTCTCCCCTCCCCAGTGCTTTTGGTCACAATAGTTTGAATTTTCACGAATATTATATTAATATTCTTCTGTAATCTGGCTTTTTGTACTCAGCATTATTTGGGGGCTTATCCATGTTGTCATAGTTAAACTCGTCTTTCTATTACAGAGAAGACTTCACCCAGATGTCTCAGGTCTTATTAAACTTGGTTTGTTTGAAATAAAACTCACTGTGTTCCAGCCATCAGTACACAAGCTTGATTCTTACAGTCAGTCCTGACTTCTTCCTCCCCCTTCCTCACTCTGCCTGTGTCCAGTCATCATACCAACAACCTTGCAAATATCCCTCTGGTCCATCCATTTCTTTCCATTTCTTTCTTGCTACCAACTGAGTCAAAACTATTACAACCTCTTCCCCGTCTTAGCCTGGAAATCTTCCAGTGTCTATTCTTTTCTTCATCGGATCAATTCCTCAAATCATAGCCAGAATGATTTTTCTAAAATCCCTTCACCTGCCAGCTTAAAATATTATTAACACATTCTTATTGTTCTTAGGCTGAGAAAACAACTCTGATGTGGTTCACGCCACCCTGCATGGCTTGTCCCTACTGACTTTTCTAGAGCTTCCACGACTGCCATCATGCTGGTTTACATTTAATTCCTAATCCCTGCTGTGGCTCCCCAGCTCTTCCACCAACACGTTGGCTCATCATCAAATGCTGTTGATTCTACTTTGAAAACTATATACTGAATCCAAACTTTTATTACCATTCACACTATTAGGATTCTAATCAAAGCTACAATCATTTTCATCTGGACTCTTGCCACAACCTATTGAGGGATATCTCTATTTCTATCTCTATCTCTATCTCTATCTCTCTCTCTCCCCTGCTTCTCTTACCCTATTCAATTGTTTTCCAAATACCACCAGCCAGTATGATGGCTTATACCATAATTTATATCATGCTAAAAACCTTCCAATAGGCCAGATGTGGTGACATATGCCTCTAGAGGCTGAGGCAGGAGGATCGCAAGTTTAAAGCCAGCCTCAGAAATCTAGTGAAGCCCTGGCATAAAATAAAAAAATTTAAAAAGGGTTGGGGATGTGGTTCAGTGGTTAAATGCCCCTAGGTTTAATACCTGGTACCAAAAAAAAAAAAAAAGAAGAAAGATAGAGAGGGAGGGAGGGAGGGAGGGAAGGAAAGAAGGAAGGAAGGAAGGAAGGAAGGAAGGAAGGAAGGAAGGAAGGAAGGAAGGAAGGAAGGAAGGAAGGAAGGAGGAAGGGAAGGAAGGAAGGAAGGAAGGAAGGAAGGAGGAAGGGAAGGAAGGAAGGAAGGAAGGAAGGAAGGAAGGAAGGAAGGAAGGAAGGAAGGAAGAAAAAAAGAAAGAAAGAAAGAAAGAAGAAAGAAAAGAAAACCTTCTAATAGCTCCCACTGCAATTAGAATATTAACCCAAAGGCCTCAACATTGACCTCAAGGCCATGCTATATCTGGTTCCTACTCACCTTTCCTTGTCCTCTACCACTGCCCTACTCTTTTACTATGTTCAGCCACACTGATGTGCCTCCTTTCTAGCCTTCTGTATCCCTATCTGAGCACCTTTTCTTGCTCTTCTGTAATGCTTTTCCAAGTCTCCAAACGGCTGTCCCTTCTATTTCACCAAGAGATGTTCCTTGACCACTTTCCCTCCCTGAGGAAAGTCACTCCCACTCCACTGCTTGCTTTTCCTTTCTACATAGCATTTAAGGTTCTGTTCACCACCTTCCAATGGCTCTCCATCTCACATCCAAGTCTCATCCACATAAAAGCTTGCCAGGCCACACACAATCTGGCCACCCTTTTCTCTTTGATCTCATCTTCTATCTGGCGCTCTCATGCCGGCTCCAGCCATCCTAGTTTCCTTGATGTTTTTCCAATATCTCAAGTATCCTCCTAACTCAGGGCCTTCGAAGGTACTGTTTCTTCTGCCTGGAATATTCTCTCCCAAAAATCCAACATGAATTAGCGTCTCATGTCATGTCATTCAGGCCTGGCTCAATAATTGGTTATCAGATAGCTCTTCCTCAGTGGGCCTCATTAACCCAGAAGCCAGATTCCCATGCCCACCACTTTCTATCCTTCACCTTTTAATTTCCTTCAAAACACATTATTCCACATGTGAGCTACTAATTTTTTTTTATTATTGTCTGTTTTTTATCAACTAGAAGGCACCATCTACCAGAGCAGGAATTGTTTTCTTCCCCATTTCTCTTGTTCTTAGAAGAGTAGGTTTTGCTTAATAAGTAATTTCTCATTGAATAAATCACTGATCTATCAGAAATCCTCTTATTAATTTATGTGCCTAATTTATGTCTTAATGTCGTTGCCACAGTCCTCTGCCTGTGAGCCTTTGAAGACCCAGCGGTAGAGAGGAAGAGGAGATGAATTCAACCACATTTACAAATCGTAACTGCTTTTGAACTTCTGTATTTTTAGACTTTCTCAACCATTTTCTCTCAGGAGACACCACTCCCAATAGTCACAGGCCACTTCCAGTCCTTTGCTGTTACAAATCGTGGGGCCTCAGAGGACCTTGTGCATTTGCATCACTTATTTTCGTCAGTATATCTGATGGGGTTTGCCAGGCGGATGGTTGAGAAATGCTGAGCACACCCTTCTTCCCTGCCCCCACGGGGGCCCATACTCCCTCGGTGTCACCTGGCCACCCCCAGCACCCAGTCACTCCTCTGTGCTGTCCTTTGCCTCATGCCCTGCGGGCGGAATGCGCAGCGGGGAAGCCTTACTCAAGTGTCCCAAAAGAGGAAGCACAGAAAAGGCTGAAGTGACAGTTAGGAAGACCCTTGCAAAATAAATTGAGTTCTATGTTTTTGTGGAACCTTTAATTAATTGGCCCTGTGTTCCTTAGTTCCTCCTATATCAAAGATGGGTCTGTTCGCCAGGGGACGCTCCTGAGATCCCCGCACGTGGGGAAAAAGCTGAAGGAGCAAGGCGCATTTTTTCCCAGAATTAAAAAACAAAAACAAACAAACAAAAACACCTTTTGTTATTGTTGTTGGATTTTTTTCATTTGTTGATTCAAAGGTAGTGTGTGTGGGGGGGCGGGTACAAAAGGAAAGAAGGCACAGGCCAGATGACTTGGGGAAAGCAGCCAGCGAACGGCAGGAGTCCTTAAGCCTATTTTGAAGTCCCCATCTCCTAACCAGACGCCCTCCCAGCACCTCGGTGCAAAGCAGCGTGGCGAGCGCCACCCGTCTGCGCGCTGCGTGGGAAGGGGAGGGCTGACACCACTTCCTCCCCGAGGCGCGGACCTCGAGCCTGGGTGCCGCCGACTTCAGAGCCGAGGGCGACCTCGCTGCGTGCCCCGCCGCCTGTCCCCAGCTGCCCAGCCCGTTGGGCGCTCCCGCCGCCGCCTCTCCGCGCGTCCCAGCAGAGCCGTCGAGGTAAGCGGCGCCCACCGGGTCGGGAACCCAGCGAGCTGCAACTTGAGCCCCTGGGGCATTACCCGACCGGGTGTCACGCGGGTGGTGTCCTAGGCCGGGGGCGGCTCCCGGCGCAGGCCTCCGGAACGCGCGCCCCTTGCTGGACCCTGGAGGGTAGCGGGTCCCCTGGGTACACTCAGCAGTCAACCCAGTTCGCGCCAGGGGTTGGATCTCGATCTAGGCTTCCCCGCATTCTGTTTCATCAGACTTGACTGATTTCCTGCCCAGGAAATTGCTACAAGGTTGAACAGGGAACGAATATGCACCCTCGAGGGTCCAGCAAGTCCAGTGAGCCCCAAACTGACCGGATCTGGAGGAATTCCCGGGGCGCTTTAGGGCACTAGTTTAAATGCAAGTCCTGTGAGAATTCGTGTTGATGACTGTCAGATACATCTCAAAGTGTTCCCTTCCTTTAAAACTCTCAAACATCTACGTCTTCTTTTTCAAAAAAAAAAAAAAATTACATTTTTTCCCGAAATAGTCTCCTTTTCATTTTAAATATGATGAAGAAAGTTTGGACACCAGATAAAAGTTATAGTTTGGCTTGGGGGAAGGGTGCCTTTTGTAGCGTCAACAAAACTAACCAAAATGTCTGTCTATCCCTGGGCAAGCTCTCCGGGGATAAAAACCTTGCCCCTTTGGCTGGTGTACCTTTTCTTTGCCTTCTGGAAAGGACTTTCTTAGTATTCGTATCACGATGGAAAGCAAAACATGTTTTCTCAAACCACTCCAGCAAAGTGCTTCAGAAGGAACTTTAAATGGGATTGTTGGAGAAAGAGAAATGAGTGACACAAGGAAGTATTACCCCTCCAGATATGCTTTCTGGTGGTGTCATGTGGTTTAAACACTGGCAAGGGTACTTCATTCATTTTTAAATCAGGGGCTCCAAACTGCAATTTCAGAAAGAGAACTTTGTCTTTTTAAATAAACCTGAGGGCCGTTTTCGCTGGGCCTCACTGAAATACCAGGATAGCACATGGGCCAGAAATGCTGCCTAGCAAGATGAGTAGAGAATCTGTGAAGAATCCCCCTCAGTGTTTCCAGTGGTATTTCCTGTCAGCTCCATGTGTTGTGAAATTTAATGTCATCCTCAAACTATTCATATTTTATAATTTTTTCAACTATTCATATTTTATAATTTTTTCTTTTGGTGTCTTTTCTGGGTATTTGAGACTTTGATTTTAGCTCCACATCTGCCACTCACTAGACAAGGATGACTTTAAGTTGTTTTAACCTCTCTGGACCTCAGATAACTGACCAGTAAAGTGAGATGATTGGATTGTGAAAGAATGGAGGAAAGGATAATGATTGTAAGAGGCTGAGACATAGCTCAGTGGTAGAGCACTAGCATGCTGAGTTGTGGGTTCAATCCTCAGCACTACCCCAAAAAAAAAAGAAGAAGAAGAAGAATGCTGATGGATTTTGTTAAATTCTGAAATATAAACACGTTTGAAGTCTTCTGTTTCTTAAAAGTAAAAAAGTAGAGTTGATTTCTAACCTATATGTAAAATAGCAACTTCCCATTCTATTGAAAAACTCAGACACAAAGATATGAAAAATTGTGCTCTATATGTGTAATAAGAATTATAATGCATTCCACTGTCATATATTTTAAAAAAATAAAATAAAATATAAACACTGAGACAGAGAATAGCCACAGGTCAGTGTTATATTTCAAAAGTGCTCAATTGCTGTTTCTCAAAAAGTACAACTTTGAAACGTGTAGTTACTTTAAATCTTACACATTGTACCATGTAGTACCCATTAAATTTTTTGTATTTATATCCTAAGCTGCATACCAATTACCAACAACATTTTTTAACTTAGACATTTAGATATTTCCATGCTATTACTAAAGTAAGGTATTTATAAAGTTTATTGTCATACATGCTAATGTTTGATATGCCATCGTAAATTTTCTTCAAAATAGCATTATTATTTTCATTTATTTCTAATTACCTTCTATTTTAATTATTTTTATACCTAAAGGCTTTATGTGAGTCCAAAAATTTTAAAATAAACTAAATTTATGTTCTATAGCCTAACAGACAGTAATCTTTACAGTTTCCTAGAACCCTATGAGTTTGTTTTATAAGCAAAAGAATGATCTTGGGAGTTTGAAAAAATGGAACAATTTTGAACTAAATAAAACCTCAAGATAGAACAATCATTGTTAACATAATTGGCATTTTCAATATGAAAAGCTATGTGTAGTAATGTCATCTTAAGTGGCAAGAAACATTAAACATTTATTATATAAATGCAGGTATATGATAAATACCAGGTTTTAAGATTGAAAGGTTTTAGGTAAGGACACTGGTGGATATTGATGTTTATGTATGATGTATGATGATGATGTTTACATGTATGTTATAATCATCATGAGAAACATGAACTTTAGAGGAAACTGAATGTATCTAGAAAAGTATTAATTACATTTTTCTACAGAAGGGAAAACAGCACTGAGAAAAGGTACTGAGCCACCTACACCCCATTTCAGAGACTGGATTGTACAGTAGCACAGCGGAGCAGGTCCTAGGAATAGCATCTCAGAGAACACAGCACCTGCCACCACTGTATCCCCATTATCTAGACAATTTCATCACCAGGGTTAGGATGAAAAATGTATTTGCTAAATGTTCTGAATACTTCAATTCACTTCTGGTTGACACCATCACACTGTCGCAAGCTGCCTAAACCCCAGTTGACCTTTTGGTCCCAAATTTTGGTCCTCCAGTCAACAGTGAGGCTTGAGCAGATAAAAATGTAACTCCAGTCCAGGGCACTACACGTTCTCAGTACATTATTCTGTGGCTCGGATTCTTGACTCCATTTCCAAACATTTCCTTAGCATTGACTATGAACTTGAATCATTAAAATCATATTATGAGACCTCTTTTCTTCTGTCAATTCAGGTTCCTCTTTGATCCCCAGATGGTAATAGTAAATAACATTTAATTATAATGTTTCTTTATAACTTATCCAAAGTGCTTGGACTGTAAGTATTTTGGGCTTTGTTTTTTTTTTTTTTAATTTTGGAATCTTTGCATATACATAATGAGATATCTTGAGGATCAAACCCAAGTCTAAACACAAAATTCCCTTTTGTTTCCAATACACCTTGTACACATAGCCTAAGATAATTTTATCAAATATTTTAAAATAATTTGGTTCATGAAACAAAGTTTGTATATTGTATCCTAATGGGGCCTACAGAGTCATTTTTTCCCTTGAATATGTTGTATGCCGTGTTTGACCATGACCTTTCACACGAGGTCAGTGAAGAATTTTCCATATTGGCATTCAAAAACATTTCTGATTTTTTAGCATTTTGGATCTTAATTTTTAGATTACACATGCTCAACACATGTACCAGACGCTGTGCTAACTAATTTAGAGCTATCATTTTGTTTATCCTTGTACCTTGGGCTTATACTGTTATCACTTTTTATTGTTGAGGAAATGAAAGCACAGAGAGGGTAAGAAACTTATACAGGAAATAAAATGCACAGCTGATGTTTAAACCAGGCCAGTATGATATCAGGGCCTGAGGTACTATCGAGGACTAGGGTGCAAATGGTGACAACACATGGGGCCTCTCCTCAAGGAGCTTATTGTCTAGAAGAGGAAACATAACTAGGCCATTATCATTCCACAAGTGACCTGATCACATGCTATGTGAGCGTATATCCTGCCCTTACACCAGACTAGGGTCAGGGAAGGAGGGTGAATAGAAGGTAACCAAGCAAAGAAGTCAGCTTGTTATAGTGGCAAGACAAGAATTATAATCAATTTTGAAGTTATTTTCTTTATATGTGTCTTTTGAAAACAATAATCTTCTGTAGTAGCCATCATGTTTTTATTTTTATCTTTATTATATTCAAATCCCTCACAAGAGCTTGCTGTGTTGATTAAATCAACAAAGTAGAAAGTCTGACTTTTTTTTTCCGAATTCTGCTGGAAATCTTCCTGATTTGGTTTCATATCACAGATTCATCAGCGAGATGGTTGTGGGCTGGGAGAGGGGTTACATGCTTAATCATACAACAGTTATATTTCCACAACTGGTTGGAAGATTTATATAGAGAGAGCTATGTCATATCAAACTGAAGAAAAAGAAAAAGTAATATTAGAACAAGTGAACTATATTTTTCCTCCATTTTTATTATAAATTATTTCTTATATACAAATGATGATATGATATATATACATATATGCAGAACAAAATATATATCTACGTTATAATAAATAATAAGAAATCCAACATCTGGGTGTCAGTATTACTAGCATATCCCCTGGCCTTCTCCTAGTAATAGCCCCCTATCTCTGCTCTAAAGGTAATGTTTTTCTGATTGTGCTAATTTGTTAAAAGTATTTAAGAATCATGTACCTACTTTTGCAAAGTATGTTGTCAAACCAGGAATTAGAGAAAACTAAAATTAGGATCCCTGCTGAATCTAAGGAGTGATCAGGGTGTTCAATCAAGTAAAAATAATTTATGTTAAATAACATAAAAGCAAAGAATATTAGAAATGGTTAAGAGTAAGTATCACAGACATAGTGGTTTCTTAGTCATTAATGAAGTGATCAAGGTTTTATTTTTTTTATTTTTTATTTTTTTAGTGATAGAGGGAGAGAGAGAGAGAGAGAGAGAGAGAGAGAGAGAGAGTATTTTTTTAATATTTATTTTTTAGTTATCGGAGGACACAACATTGCTGTTGGTATGTGGTGCTGAGGATCGAACCCGGGCCGCACGCACGCCAGAGGAGCTCGCTACCACTTGAGCCACATCCCTAGCCCATGATCAAGATTTTAAGTGTAATAAGTGAATAACTTAGACAGTCCAATTTTTTATATTACTTAGATTTGTACTTTAAAGACACATCAATCATTTTCAATCAGAAATATTAGCTGAGCACTATTCTAGGTGCTTATTATCCATCAGTGAACAGAAGAGATGGGCCTCAGCATTCATGGAGCTTCTGTTTTAGTGGGGAGACAAAGAATAATTGATACACATAATAATTCTGATATAGTTTTAAGTGAAAAGGGCTCTAAAAGAGACTAAGTTGTGGGGCACAGTGGCACACTTCTGTAATCCCAGCAACTGGGGCGGCTGAGGCAGGAGGATTGCAAGTTCAAAGCCAGCCTCAGCAACTTAGCAAGGCCCTTTATCTAAAAATAGTAATGACAAAATTACATATAAGAGGTTGTGAGGGGAAAGGGAAAAAAAAAACAAGGGAGAGAATTGAATTACAGCAGATGGGGTAGAGAGAGAAGATGGGAGGGGAGGGGAGGGGAGGAGGATAGTAGAGGATAGGAAAGGCAGCAGAATACAACAGTCACTGGTATGGCATTATGTAAAAACGTGGATGTATAACTGATGTGATTCTGCAATCTGTATACGGGGTAAAAATGGGAGTTCATAACCCACTTGAATCAAATGTATGAAATATGATATGGCAAGAGCTTTGTATTGTTTTGAACAACCAATAAAAAGAATAAAAATAAATAAAAATAGTAATGATAAGAATAACTTAGTGAGGCCCTAAGCAACTTAACCAGACCCTGTCTCTAAATAAAAAATGAAAAGGCCTGGGGATGTGGTTCAGTGGCTAAGCACCCCTGGGTTCAATCCCTGGTACAAAAAAAAAGAGAGAGAGACTAAGTTGCCTAGGTGAAGTTGTGTTTCAAATAAGATGTGCAGGCTTGGCCTCATTGAGATGATAAAGACTTAAGCAAAGATTTGAAAGAGATGATGGAGTTGAACTATGAGGCTTTCCAGGACAACAGTGATCGGAGTGCCAGGGCATAGATAATGGGTGAACCAGCCATAGGCCTGTGTGGCTGTAGGCATATGATCAAGGGAGCCAGTAACCTATGTAGTTGGAGAGGGATGAGGAAGGCGGGGATCACATAAGGTGCTTTGGTCAGTGTAAAAACTTTTAGTGAGATGGAAGGGCCATCGAAGGATCCTGAGAAGAGAAATAACATGATTCTGCTGATTCCATTTAAAAAGTTCACACTGACATTTTGAGAATACACTGGAGGGAGTAGACAGAAGTAGGAGGCCCATTAGGAAGTTTCAGGATTCTGCACCTATTTTGAAGTTGGCACCAACAGGATTTCCTCAGATTGGATGTGGGGTGTAAGAGAAAGAGAAGTCAGGGATGAGTCCAGAGTGTTTGATCTAAACAACTAGAAGGAAGGAATCATTGTCAACTTAGATGAGAAGTTAGAAGGGAGATGATCAGAAGTTCAGTTTGGGTTATGAATATAAAGTAGCAATTGGTAATAGTGATGTGCTTATTATACATAAGACTAAGTAACCAGGAAGATACCATGATTATTCCTATTTTACTAAGTAAAAATGACAATTTAGAGAGATTAAAAATTTGCCCAAGATTACACTGAGTAAAAAATTGAACACTTCTTTACTATGAAGCTAAAATAAGAACATAGCTAATCAGTATTAGTCCACTTCTGTGATAATTAGGACCATGAGAATTATTTTTAATAAGTGGAAAAGCAAGAAATGAACAATATAAAGCCCCTAATTTGTCCATAAAATTTTAACCAGTGATGTGGATGCTGTGTGCAATAGAAAGCTTTAAACACGTTTCTGAAGGAGAAAGCCTTTTCCACAAAGGAGATTTTTGTTAAAGATGTTTCTGTTTTCAAAATCTAAGACAGGACTTGGAAGAAAAGGAAGCTTCCTCTTTATACAGATGGATTTCAGATGGATTCAAGAGTTAAGAGAAAGACTCAGCTTTACTAGGAGCTGCCGAAGGAGGTCAGATGACCCTGCTAAGATATTTGGAAAGCCAGAAGTGGTCAGGAAGTAACTCCTTGGAGAGATCAATGTAACTGGTACTTAGTTCAGTCATTAATAGGTATCCAGGCAGCACAATTAAGACCTAATAATTTGTCATATAATGGCCAATGTCAATTAATGACCTTAAGACCAGTGTATTTGGTGTAATGCTGCTAAAAGCACTTGATAACCATTTCATAGACCATGTTTTTCACAGAGCAAAAATTCCGTTTTTAAAGGTATTGTTAGGATTTCATTTCAAAAATAAAATAATTATTTATGCATAGGCTTCATGGCGCCTGGGGTGGGGGATCCTGAAAAATATGTTCAGGTGTTTTCATATTGTATTACAATGTGTTATCACAACTAAGTTACTGATTAAATATGTTTATTAAGGCTACTGTGCTTATAGTATTAACAAACTCATTCATCTCTGCTGATAACATTTACAACTGACAGTTGAGTCAATGAACTATGTTTGAGATACAGTATTATCTTTTTAGAATAACTTCCTTCTTTTTTGAGGGGGAAGGACTGTATCACTGAACTACATCTCCATCCACGTTTTCATGACTTCTTCTAACCCAACTCCATAAATGGTATGGCTTAACAGGCAAAGACTATTTGTCCATGTGATTAGAATTCTGTTACTTTATATTTTCCTTGTTGTAAACCACGGACAAAAATGAAGTTGCTAGGCCATGAATGTGGATAAATGCAGATCAGAGTACTAAGAAAATGGCCTTAAGACCACTGTCAAATAGAGGAGCTGAAACTGAGGCAGCCCACTACCTTCACTATCCTCAAAGCCAGGTTTCCAGAGTGGGGGCCAGAACTTAACATTCACTTTAGTTGCATCAAATGCTTATCTAATACAAATGGAACGTTGTTTTTCCTTCCAGTTTTAATGCATATCTATTGAGGGCCAACCAAGTGCCACTATGGACAGATATACAATAAAATAAGATATGGCCCCTCATCTCTAGAAGCTTCCTGTCAACTGGCCTATAAACAAACACATCACAGTGTATAGCGTGCAGTGATGGGTACAGAAGTAGTACCGTAAAGACATTGACGGTAGAGAAGACACTATGTGGAGGTGACCAAGAGGCACTTTGAAGGATAAAAGCATTTCCAGGTAACCATACAGAAGAAGGCTGTGCAGACACCAGACATGAAACAGTTTGGCAATGCTGGAACATAAAATACAGTGGGAAAGGAAATGAGATGGTTCTGATTTAACCCTTGGTGAGTAATATTCAGACTGCATTCATGTGTTACAACTGTTCATCTTTTGAGTCAAAAGCTGAGCTAAGTGTAGTAATATTCCAGACAGTGCTATCCAATAGAAACATGCAAACCACATATGCAGCTTTAGACTTTCCAGAAGCCAAAAGGCAAAAAGAAACAGTAGCATTAATTTTAATGATATATTTCATTTAATGATAGGGAATGTTATTTAACAAATATCAATTATTTGAAATCATATCAAATTCCAGTAGCAGTAAAATTATCGACTATTTTTTATGCTAAATCTTCCAAATCCAATATCTTTTTGCATGTATAGCATATCTCAATCCAGACCTGTCACAGTTCAAGGGCTGAATAGCTGCATGTAGCCAGTGACTGATGCAACAGCACAACTTGAGATAAACACACAAATATCCTATCTGACACTCTATGTTAGCTCTGCAGCTGAAGGGAGGGCAGTAGATGAATTCTGAAGTAGGCTAAAGGAAAAAAGAGGGGAAAAGCATTTGCGATTCTTATGATGCTGTTTCTAGCATCTGATTTGAATTCATATTTAAATCTGTACCCAGGTTGCTTTATTAACCCTCCAGCAATCAAACCAAGAAACCTCAAATTGTCATTGCTTACTTTGCTTTTTATCCATTCTCTCCTTTTTTTATTTTCTGGATTTGGCCTAAAAACTACAAGGACTGAAAAAGAACTGGAAATAAATGGCAAATCAGTTTACCCTAAACCCACATCCTGAAAATGTGATCTGTTGTTGTTGGCAACCATGTTGTCAACCCTTTTTTTTTTCCACTTTTACTTCCGCCTGCTAGTTCACAAGCAAAACACTCTCTCATCAACAGCAACTCTCCTTGCTGTGGTTCTCCACACCAAAAAGACACCTCCCTTTCAGGAGAGGATGCCCGTGGTAAAATTGAAATATGGAACTGAAAAGGCCCAGGATATGATTTGAAAAGGCTCAGGGAGATCCCAATGCAATTTCTCTCTTGCTGAGAATGGTTGAGTGTCTGTCCCAGAAACTGTACTTACAGATGTTCTTCCAAAGTGGCGCAGTCTTTTAAAGATGTACCTGGTCTACAAATAAGCAGCAGTTCACGTCTGTAGGTACTGGAAATGTGACAGACAGAAGTAGCTATCCCATTGTGGATTTAGGAGTGCCCACACTAGTGTGTGGGGGTGGGGGAGAAACCACTAGTGGTTTTAAAAGGAGAACATCCTAATATAAATACTGATGATTATGATAACAATATCTAATAATAAACATTCTATGTGTACCAGACACTTTAAGAAACACTTTATAGGCAGTACCTCCACTACATCATTCCAGAAAGGTAGGAACTGTTTGTGCACGTATGTGTGTGTTGTGTGTGTGTGTGTGTGTGCGCGCACGCACACACAAGCAATGTGTATCGATTTTTTGTTTCTTTCTGAATTCCAGTAGAATAGATATATTTGGCTTTGTTTCAAAGATATACCATGTTAATTGCCATTTATAGGAGAGTTCTAGGTGTCAAACCATTGCTGCAAATATGATTTCCTTACCACCGATGTAGTTATCACATTTTCTCATTAGGATTCACTCAGAGGTGCTTAAAAATTGGCAAATTCTGTCCAAAAAAATGGTGCACGTATCAGTAAGGAAAGAAAAAAAAATTCAAGACTAATTGACAGCATCTGATAGAGCAAAGAAGAGCTTTCATTAAACTCAGGGCAGACTTTCAGCAGGTCAGCTGGGGTATTGGATGAAGCCTTATGAATTCTTAGCTATTAAATGAGTCTGTACATATGAAGCACTTAGAATCGTGCCTGGCTTATGGTAAGTGTTCAAAGGATGTTGAAATATTTTGTTTCCAAATTTTTGAACAAAGCAAAATGAAAATACATTCCCCTTGAAAAATAAATATTTTCTACTCTATTCTCACATTTGAAATAAGCCTTTATTATTGATATGCCTTTGAAGGCATCAAGCATAGCTGCCACCATCTTTTGGTCAGATGATCCATAGGTAAATGATAAAGAGTACACATAATTCTATTCTTCCACTTCATTCTTCTCTTCTCTAACCATTTTTAACAGCTACCATCTGTGGACACTCTGTCACACAGCTGTGGGAAACTAGTACATTCCTCGATATCCACTGGAAGCTGGTTCCAGGAACCACTTCCCCAGATGTTCAAGTTCCTTATACAAAATGTGTAGTGTTTTCCCATATGCTTCAAATCCTATCTAGATTGGGTAATATCCCTAATTCAATGTAGATGCTATATAAATAGATACACCGGGTTGTTCAGGATCTGACAAGAAAGTATTCTGTACATGTTGTGTAGAGATGCGATTTAAATATATATATTTCCTGGGTTTGGTCACATCCCTAACCCTAACCCATGGATATAGGTCACTGACTGTAGAGGTAAAATTGTCTCCCACCTTCTCCACTCTCAGATGCAGGTGTCTGAAGGGTGCCAACAAGATGTCATAAGGAGCAGCTGGTAACAGAACAACCATTTCTAAAGGCAGAAAAGTTGTGAGACATGGGAGGGATGTTTCATTTCTAATAATCTTTTCCTAGGCATCGCAAAACTGACCTAGGAGGCAGGAAGGAAGGGAATCAAGCTGGGAGTCGGTTGGTTCACTTCTAAGCATGTTGTAGATTTAAAACATTGTTCTCAGGCTGGAGCTGGGGCTCAGTGGTAGAGCGCTTGCCTAGCATGTGTGAGGCACTGGGTTCAATTTTCAGACTGCATGTAAGTAAGTAAAAATAAAGGTCCATCGAAAACTGAAAAATATTTTTAAAAAATTGTTCTCAACCCACTTTAAGAACTTCAAGCTTTATTTAAGTAATTGATCTGTTGGAGCTCAGAGGTATCTTTGATTTTGTAAAGATTGCAATCTGTTTTTTGCCACTTGAACACCCAAACTATATTTGCAATCAAATTCAGCCACTGTTTAGATCCTCTTCTATTTTGTGTTCTCTTGTCTTATATCAATAAATTACCTTTAATTCTTTTTCAGATGATGTAGAATGAATAACTAGCTAATGAAGACTACAAAATAGTCATTTATCTTCCCCACTGTTTTCCCAATTATCAAATGAAAGGCTTAGATTAAGTTAAACCAAGATGATTTTTTTTTCCTGGCTCTAATGCTTTAAGGTGATATGCATGGAGGCAGGACTGTCTGAAAATAAAGACAGTTTAATTTAGTCAGTATTTCAGAGTAATAAACATAAAGACCTCCCATGTAAGAGCATAAATAACTTGACTTAAAACTACTGAGTGAAGTCAATATGCTAGAGGGTATCAATTGTAAATATATCTTCTCAAAACAAGCATTTATTTGTTTTTAAGAATGGTTAGGGCATATAAATTCATAAATAAATAAATGTCCTATGTACAATATATTTGGTGGTGCATGTGAGCTATTGTGAAACATCAAATTTTTCAATGATGAATTTCAATTTCAGAAACTTTAAAAAAAAACCAGCAATTTTTAAAGGTTTTATTAATCATATCAAACATATTCTTGGAGAAATAAATGATGTATACATATTTATTCACTATTTAAAAATATACAAACAAAGTCCTAAAAGGGTATTGTAATCTTGAACTATTATCTAAAGTAGAAATAGTTTTCATTGCCATTTTTACATATGAGAAAACTAAGCCCACAGAGAAGTTAAATAACTTGTCTAAGATCACCCAAGAGCCAAGTAAATTTACTGAGTACAAGGTGTGTGTCCCACACTTGGACAAATAGACATGCCATCAATTATATTAGAGCTAGACAGATGGGCAAGGTAACAGAGATCTGAAAAAGGCAGCCACCAATTTCCCCTTCTTAATAAAAACAATCCATGTTCAGAAAGCAGCATGACACAGTGACTGTGAATGTGAGCTTTACAATTGGATTTGGATACAAACTCCACCATTCACTAGCAACTTCACTCACTGTGCCTGATTTTTATAACCTATAAAGTTGGAATAATGTCAGTAACTCTAGGTTGTTTGGGGAATTAAGTGAGATACTATAGGTGCCTTAACTTTCAAGAATTATTTATTTATAACTCAGTAAATTTTGATTTTTATTGATTGATTGATTGATACTGGGCATTGAACCCAATGAAACTGTACCATGGAGCTACCTCTTTAACTCTTCTTATTTTTTAATTTTGAGACAGGATCTTACTAAATTGCCGGGAATTTGTGATTCTCCTCCTCAGTTTCCTGACTAGTCAGGATTATAGGTGTGTGCCCCTGTGCCCAATACAACTCTTATCATTCTTATAGCCAGTATTGCCATGTATTAATATGAACTAACATATTTCAAGGTTTAAATGCCAGTGATGACACTATGCCAGTACTAAGGTGTTGATGTGTAAAATATATATACACACACACAGATGGATATATAGAGAGAAACCATAAATAATGTCTTAAACTGTTGGATTTCTGATTCTAACTCTGTTGCTACACAATTTCAGTCAAGGGTAAATTGCTAGAATGGAGTCATAGATCTTGAACTGTGTTTATTATGTAGGAGATAAGACTTACACAGGGGTAATGCAAATGATGTGTTTAGAAATAAACTACAGTAGCCACCTCCTCGTCAGCAGTTTCACTTTCCACACTTTTAGTTACCCATAGTCAACAGCCATCTGGATATATTAAATAGAAAATTCCAGAAAAATATGATTCATACTTTTAAATTGTGCACGGTTGGAATAACATGATGAAATCTCACACCATCCCTCTGGGATGTAAACCATATTTGTCCAGCGTATCCATTTTATATACACTACCCACTCATCAGTCACATAGCTACTTCCTAAGTTATCAGATCAACAGTCATGATATCACAGTGTTTAAGTAATCTTTATTTTACTTAAAAATGTCCCCAAAACTCAAGAACAGTGGTGCTGGCAACTGTACTGTCGTATATTGTTATTTTGTTTTGTTTTATCATTAGTCATTATTGTTAACCTGTTACTGTGCCCAACTTCATAAATACATCTTATCCCAGGTTTGTTCCTATAGGAAATAATAGCATATCTAAGTTTCCACACTGGTGCAGTTTCAGGCATCCACTGGGATTCTGGAAATCTATGCCCCTGGACACCTTCCCTATGAGCTAAGTTTGAGTGAGAGTAAGGAGGTGGAGATGAACTTGGAGAAGTGTGTTGGGAGTGGATTGTAGGTAAGCCCAGCCTATGAGGTGTCTGCTCTGAGCAGTTCTTCTAGCTAGCTGGGGAGAAGTGAGGATGCCCTGTACACACCAATGACAGTGAGGGCCAGGATGGGGCTTTCCTGCCAGACCCCTGATCCTCAGCTAGAAGGAAAGCCTCCTTCATTGTTCACTTCACCTTGAGCTTGCCTTTCTCTGGTTGATGTGGACTTGCAAGATTCAGTGTTTGCCCCTGTAAGACCTAAAGTGCCCGGATATTGTGCTAACCTGTCCTTGAAGAATGTTAAATTTCCTCTAGGCTTCAGTATAGATTCTAATCACTCCGGAAAAAGGCCTAAGAGGGCACTTTGCCCTGGTGGACACTGACCCTGGAGGGATCGCCTGGCCCTCCACAATTTGACTCCATACTATGAAATGATGAGAAGAATAATTTCATTTTTGACTGGGTGTCTCTGCTGCAGAACTTTATCTGTACTGCTCAAGAAACTGTGAAGGACACTGGGTTGAAGAGTGTAGGGTGGTTCCGATTCTTTATCAAGAGACAAATGAGAGAGATGCTGAGGAAAGCAGTCCGTTAGTGGACATATAAACATGAGCCGTTACGTGTAAAAAAAAAAAAAAGTGTATTATACAAAAGAAATAAATGTTTGGGGATTTTAGTTTAACTTAATAAATTTACATGGGAACTGTTAGATCAATCACATATAAAATACATACACTTCTAGGAGCTGAATTTCATTCTACATCTGCTGACTTATCTGTGAACTTGTGGGTTTTGTTTTGGTTTGGTTTGGTTTAGTGGTGCTGAAGATTGAACCCAAGGCTTTGCTCATGATAGACAAGTGCTCTACCTCACATCCCCGGACCAACTTGAGGATTTCTCATTTGTGTGTGTGTATGAGAGAGAGAGTGTGTTGTGCATGTGTGTTTAAGGCAAGGATTCATTTCCATACTATAATCTTTCAATGGATGGGTTCAATCTAATCCAGGTTTCCTGGAATCTGGGTTCTCTGAAGGAGAAATAAAAAAACTTAGCCTAATTAATTTAGATTGCTCCCTGAGTATAGTACTAACATATTTAATGCAATAGTTTATTGTTACGTTTTCATAGAGACCGGTTCCTTGATATAGACATTTGCAAAAAAAAAAAAATGACTCAATAAGTATGTTTTTATTGAAAGGGCAGAAAAACTAAGTTATCACATTACATAAAGAGAAAAGGCATTAAACCTCTGCTTCCAATAGCATCCATTAAAAAGTAATGACTCACATCTACACAAAAACTAATAGACATAAACATAAGCACTTAGATAATAAAAGTCACAGAACCCTTAGAGAAAAACTAGGAATATATCTCCATGACCTTGAATGAAGTAATGGCTTCTTAGATATAATACTAAAAACACAATCAATGAAAGAAAGTGGATAGATTTACTATATCTAAATTTAAAGCTTCTGTGCTACAACAGTATCAAGAAACCCTAAGGATAATACACAGAATGGGAAAAATTTGAAAATCATATATCGGATAAGATACTTGTATCTAGAATATTTAAATAACTCTTACAGTCTAATAGTTAGTCTAAAAAGACATTATCTATTTTAAAACTGGGACAAAGGATCTAACTAGGCATCTCTCCAATGAAGGTACAGAAATAACCAATTATATGAAAATATTCTTAACATCATTAACCATAAGGAAAATAGAAATAAAAAACACAAGATATTGTTTCACGCTATAATCAAAAAGACAGATAATAGCTAGGCAAGGTGGCACATATCTGTGAACTCAGCGGAGGCAGGAGGATGGCGAGTTCAAAGCCAGCTTCAGCAAAAGCAAGGCACTAGGCAACTCAGTGAGACCCTGTCTCTAAATAAAACACAAAATAGGGCTGGGAATGTGGCTCGGTGGTTGAGTGCCCCTGAGTTCAATCCCTGGCAGCCGCCCCCCCCCCAAAAAAAAAAGACAGATAATAAATAGCAAGTATTGTCAGGGCTGTTGAAAAATTGGAATCTATATAGACTGCTAGAAGAATGTGAAATTATGCCACAGCTTTGGAAAACAGTCTCTTAGTTCCTCAAAAAGTTAAATGCAGAGTTACCATTTTACACAGTAATTTCATTCTGGAAAGTCCTAATCGAAAATAAAACATATGTCCATGCAAATAATTGTGCACAAATGTTCACAGCAGCATATTTTCTAATAGCTGAAGAATGGAATCAACCCAGATGTCCATCAACTGATAAAAATAATTGAAATGATGATACAAAGTTCAGATGAACTTTGTATATATTAGGCTAAATAAATGAAGTCAGAGACCATATATTATATAATTCCATTTACATGAAGTGTCCAGAACAGGTAAATTTATAGAAAGAGAATCCCATTTCCAAGAGCCACTAAGATGAAAAGATGCAATAGAAGCAATCTGTGCTCTGTATTCAGTGCATTGAAATGAAAGCATTTGGTGTTCCAGAGAAGGACAAAATGGTAGTTACTGGAATAGAGTAGGTTTTAGGGGATGAATGGGATGGGTATTTGAAAGATGAAGTTGAAGACAATGGGAGTGAAACTGTGAAAGAATTTAAAAGTCCTGGGCTGGGGTTGTGGCTCAGTGGCAGAGCACTTGCCTAGCATGTGTGGGGCACTGGGTTCGATTCTCAACACTGAATATAAATTAAAAATAAAGGTCCATTGACAATTAAAAAATAAAAAAGTCACACTAAGGCGTTTAGAGTAAATCCTACACGCAGTAGAGAGCCCCCATAAAACTTTGCTAATTGAAAGAATGTGAACCAAACTGGCTTTTAGGAAGAACACTCTGGTGGCATTCTAGAAGCTGGTTTAAAAGGGAGAGATGGTAGGTAGGGAGACAGACAATAAGCTAAGGAGTCTTTAAAGTCACATGGAGGACCTGAACCCTCAGGGTAATTAGGAAAAGAAAGAGACAGGTTCAAGGGCATTTGAAAGGCTAAGTCGACAAGACAACCTGATCAGACTGGGGACCTCAGAAACAGGTAAAGGTCCTAGGAAGAATGATCTAGGACTGTAGGTCAAGATAAATAAATATGACCTGGTTTGTTTATTTTCTTTTCTTTTTTTTTTTTTTTTTTTTTTGGCTGAGAGGGGATTATCTGGGGAGATGGGTGTTTGTGTCTTAAGTGACTCTTTTTAGACACCTGCAGCATGGGTGACCAGGCTGAACCTGGACGTTGCAGATGTCCCCAGCTGTGGAATCAGCACAACTGTGTTTCTTCTCCAAGCTTTTGCTTCCCTCCGTTTCATCTGCACATCCTATTGTGGGTTTCTGTTTCAGTTCCATAATTCTGGTAACTCTCTCAATTTGGTTTTCATGCTTTCTGCCCAGATACCCAGGCACAGTCTCGATTCACTGCCCTGTCTACTCCTCCTGACCCAGGAGCTGATTTTCATCTAGTCCCTGTGTGGACTAACTTTCTCCCCAGTTTCCAAGATAACCTCTGGCTTGAATCTCTGTCTCTCAATCTATTCTGGCAAACCAGGGGACTTCTGGACAAGGTAGGGAAGGGGGACTGGAAGAGGACTTGGCTGCATAAAACCTCTGTGGGACCACCTGGTGCAAACGCCCTGCATTCAGTGGGAAATAAAATTGCAGGGCTTTAAAATGCAGCAAGATAGGGAGAAAAAGATAAGTAAGATTTTCCTGTTTCACTCTGTAGCAATATCAGATGACAGAAATAATTATAAGGGCTGGTTTATGATTATAAGTTGTGGCTCAGTGGTAGAGCGCTCACCTAGCATGCACGAGATACCCGGTTCCATCCTCAGCACCTCATAAAAATGAAATAAAGATATTGTGTCCACCTTAAGAAAAAAGCTAAAAAATAAATATTAAAAAAATAATTATAATATAAAAGAAAGATCAGGGAAGATTAGATCTCAAATGACTAAAATTTGTAGATCAAATCTCAAATGACTAAAATTTTCTTTTTGGAAAGGAAAACTTGCTGCCACTCCTGAGAGTGGTAAAGCTGCATCTTTATTCATACTTATGAAATCTGGGGAATTTTTTTTACTATCTTTTGCCAAGACAGTCCCCTTGGACAACAGGGAAAATTTATAAACCAGAGGTGCAAGGGCTTTTAATGGTTACTTTAAAATTTTACTGAAATTGTATCTGAAAAATTTCATGAACACCTGACCCCAAAAAACTAATCAAATATTTTCCAGTACCACATTTTTCTTTCAGTGTCTGCCTCAGACACCTAAGTTGCCCCTCAGTACATTATATCTTATATCAGGTATTGTTGGAAGTTGTAGTGTAGAAAATGTTATGAGTGATAAAGTAGCCACAAAATTCTAGAATGTGCTATTCCCTCAAAATTAAAACTGTATTTCATTTTATGTTTTATATTTTGGTAAGATTATAAAGCACATAATTCTTCGATATTATGTAATGTATTTCTTCATTCTCTTACATTCCATTATGTAGTTCATTCCTTTGCTGTAACTGTTCTGCTTCAATTATTGTCTGCTTTCACTATTGTTTTTTCTCCAAAATTTCCTCCAAATTTGCGCTGGTGAAATTATGAAGATGTGTGTGTATGTGTTTTTTACTATGATTACTTTCTAGATTGTTTGATATTATCCTTTTGAAATTTTCTTTTCTGTTATATAAAATGCTAGACATGTTCTATAAGATGCTTTTATTTAAGGAGCTTTTATTTGTTTGATCCTTTATTATTAATTTATGTTACATTTTAATTTTTTTCCTTTAGGGAATATATTGAGATTTTATGTGTATTAATAGCTTTTAATAAATAACTAATAAAACAAACCTTATTTTTACTTGCATCCTCTGTAATATCTTTATTTTAGGGCTCATTAATTAATCAAATAGAGGAAATGTGCCATCATTGCTAAGGTTATAATTTTGTAAGCCAACTATTTAGTATCGGTTTCTATAAAACATTAGTTTAGTCTTTACCATAATTCGTATAAACAAAATACAAATTGTTCTTGGCTGAAAATTTTAATGATGAATCATTCTGAACCAAGACAAATAATGCTAAGTTCTTAATTGCAGTTGTTACCTCCAGAGAATTAAATAAAATAATTAACTGATGACAAGCAAAAGACTCGTAAAAAGTTACTAAGCAGAGTAACCAAAAACAGACACGTCAAACAATATCTTAGAAATAACCATCATAAAATTTGCCCATCAAGCAGTACGCAAAGCATTCATTTTAGTTTGCTGCTTCTTTTCACTTAGAATTTTTAGAGTCTAGTCAAGAGAAGGAAGCGTTGCGATGCACTTAGTTCAAACTGTCCTCCTCAAATTGATACCTCAGCAATTTTGGGGGAAATAGAGCCATCATAAGGTAAAGTGGAGAAGAGTCTTTTCCCCTCATTTTGATGACTAGCATTCACAGTGGAATTTTTTTTTATTTTAACTTCTGGTTGTGCTAACATGCTCTTTAAGTTACTTTAATTTATAGGTCACATTCACACCTAGTATGTTTTCTGATGATTGATAGAGCAGATCCCCGACCGGTACCACTGGGATGATGACCAAGGATAATTCCAAGTTCCTCACTTACTGTTTTTATTTTGTTGACACATGAATTAAATAGATAATTAGCTTTAATGATCTAAATAAAATCTCTAGCCTTCAGTGTTTGCAAGCACATTATTTCCTCTCCAGACCTTAAGAAGTAGAAAATGCTATACTGAAGATCAGGTGTGAAGGTTCTTGTTTTCCATATATAAAGACACTCATGGGAAATTGTGTGTAAGTATCTTTACCCCCCAAAAATGAAGCAGCTCATGTAGAGCTGTTAATTATCATTAGATGTCCACTGAACTGATAAGCACATTTCTTTGCTTCAAAAACATGCTCAGATCTTAACTAGTTTTCTGTTAGTGACACTCAGGCAAGTAAATTGCTAGCCAAATGGCCTATTCAAGGACACAAAGTTCTGCATTTTTTTCATGACAAACATCTTATAATTATGGTGAAAGAAATTGAATCATATTGGTCACTAATGTTGACATTATGTATTATACATTACAATAATATAATTACTAATTGTAATTAATAATAAGTTAATAGCTTTTACATCTTCTGATGGGTAAATACCCATTCTTCATAGAAAAGGCATGAAGTTGTTGTTTTTTTGTTTTTTCAGTACCAGGAATTGAACCCAGGAGCAGTTAACCACTGAGCCACATCCCCAGCCCTTTTTAATTTTTTTTTTAAATTTTGAGACAGGATCTCGCTAAGTTGCTTAGGGCCTTGCTAAGTTGCTGAGGCTGGATTTGAACTTGTGATCCTCCTGCCTCAGACTCCCGAGCCACTTGGATTAGAGGTATGCACAGCCATGCCCAGCTAGGCATGAATATTTTTAAAGCAAAGACAATATAATAATGTCATTATTAATTTGTAATATTTGCTATTTCCTAATTTTCTTTATTCTGCTAAAGACTAACTTTTTTTAAATTTTATGCACTGAATTTTTATATAAACTGTCTGTTTACTAGATACATGCCCTTGCATAATGCCAGTCTTTTCCAAGGCTTCATTTCTTCATTTGCAAAATGGGATAATATATTTCACAGATCTGTGGAAAGGATGTGAAAGGATGAGAAGCACAACACATAAAGCATAGCATACTGTCAAATGCATAGTAGGTGCTCTGGAAGTAGTATTAGGATTATTTGTTTCATTTCTCTATTGCTGCATAGCAAGCTACCCTAAACTCAGTAGATAATTTTATTACAGTTACTGATTCTGTGGGTCAGAAATTCAGATGAGCTACAGCTGAGCTAGCTCGTATTAGTTCTCTGACATCTTTGACCTCCATAGTCACATAATGTCACTGCTGTCATCCTGCATCCATCCCAGCAATCACAAGCCTGCTCAGATTCAAGATTGTAGGACACAGACCCCACTTCTTCTTCGTTTTTGTTTATTTGCTGTAATCATTTATATTTGACAGCAGAATGCTCTTCAATTCATTGTACACAAATGGAGCAGAATTTTTCACTTCTCTAGTTGTACATAAAGTAGGGTTATATCATTCATGCAATCACACATGTACCCAGGGTAATGATGTTCATCTCATTCCACAATCTTTCCTGCCCCCATACCCCTTCCCCTTTGCCCAATCAAAGTTCCTCCATTTTTCCCATGCCCTCCCCCCATTATGGATCAGCATCCACTTATCAGAGAGAACACTTGGTCTTTGGTTTTGGGGGACTGGCTTACTTTGCTTAACATGATATTCTGCAACACCATTCATTTACCTGCAAACACCATGATTTTATTCTCTTTTAATGCTGAGTAGTATTCCATTGTGTATATTTACCTTAGTTTTATTTTTTTATCCATTCATCTATTGAAGGGCATCTAGGTTGCTTCCACAGTGTGGCTATTGTGAATTGTGCTGCAATAAACATTGATGTGGTTGTGTCACTGTAATGTGCTATATTTAGGTCCTTTGGGTATAGGCCAAGGAGTGGGATATCTGGGTCATTTGGTGGTTCCATTCCCAGTTTTCTAAGGAATCTCCATACTACTTTCCAGATTGGTTGCACCATTTGCAGTCCCATCAGCAATATATGAGTGTGCCTTTTCCCCACTTCCTCGTGAACAGTTATTATTGCTTGTATTCTTGATAACTGCCATTCTGACTGGAGTGAGATGAAATCTTAAGGTAGTTTTGATTTGCGTCCGTGCTCTCTCTGATGTGCGTGTGGTAAAAATTTGCTCCCATTCTGTAGACTCTCCCTTCGCCTCGTTGATTGTTTCTTTTGCAGAGAAGAAGGTTTTTAGTTTGAATCTGTCCCATTTATTGATTCTTGGTTTTATTTCTTGCGATTTAGGAGTCTTGTTATGAAAGTCAGGGCCTAATCCAACGTGATAAATATTTGGGCCTGCTTTTTCTTCTATTAGGTGTAGGGTCTATGTAGAACCCACTTCTTAATGAGAGAAGTGTTAAAGAACGGAGGGTCCAGTTTAAAACCACCAGCTACCATCATCATTATATAGTGAATATGCCTCTGTAATAATAAAGAAAGTGCTTCATCATGTGATAGAATTGAGTGAATACTTGCTTCAAGAGGTTCTGCAGTTGCCCAGAGCAGGAATACCATTGGTAAAAATGAGGCTGATGTCCCAATATGTAGGTTCACACCAGATTCTCTTTCATTCTGAACTTATAAACAATAAAAATGCACGATAGGGGCTGGGGTTGTAGCTCAGTGGTTGAGCACTCAGTGCCACATAAAAATAAATAAATAAAGATATTGTGTCCATCTTCAACTAAAAAATATTTTTAAAAAATGCATGATGGTTTCTAATATGTTTTCAACATTGCAACAATAGAGGTTATAAGTGCTACCGTCTTTCCTTGTTCGTGACATAAAACAGAAAACAATTTTTGTGGTGGCTAAATTTTTGGTTCTCTTAATCCCTTCCCATTCTGTGCTTTCCTTTTTTTCCCCCCTAAATTGTAAAGCAGTGACTCTCAAGTCTTAGCATGCAAGAGAATCACAGGGAAGTTTTGTTAAAACACAGATGCTTGGTTCCCCCACCCCTTAGTTTCTGATTTAGTAGTTTTGAGATGGGGCTCAAGAATTTTCATTTTCAGAAGTGGATAAGGCTGATGCCGCTGGTCAGGGAAGCCACGCTTTGAGAACCACTGTTGTGGAGAAAATGCAAAACCCAGCCCAAAGCTTAGCTTTGGCCTCACTAGATTAATTACCTTGATGTACTTTCGGGTGTTGGTATTGTCTTTATAAGATTCATGTACTAACTGTAGAACAATAGCAATAATAATAGAAACCATTATTGCCACTTTCTGAGCATTGAAGGAGGAAATATCTTCATTTTATAGTGAAATATTCTCATTTTATTGATGAAGACTTTGAGGCTCTATTAAGTCTGAGTTACCCAATATTTCATAGTCATTAAACCAGTGAAGAACTCAGGTCTTTCAGGATCCAAAATCCTTACATATGATCCTAACAGCTTTATTATCTACCCATCTCCTTAGGCTGCCAGGAATAAGTCCTCCCCTCAAGACAATTAGTGGTCTCTATTCTCTGGTCCCTTATTATTTTATTTATGCCTTTTATATTATTTTGTTTAGTGCAAGTTATTTTGTGCCTTTGATCCTCTTTATACTTTCAACTTTATTCATTCATTTAACATACATTCAAGTTATGGTGTCTAGCAATTTCCTGGCCGAGAGCTTGTACTCCATGAATGCCTCCTGAGCTAATGAATAAGTAAATTCAGAAGTGAAAAAACACGGTCTGAAATTCTGACCCATCTCTGCACAGATAAACTCGTTTATGTGAAAATAAACAAGTGATCGTTGTGTATGTGTTTATGCATCCTGTTTCTCTAGGTCATAGGGACCTAAAGTATCACTGGGAAATATTGTTATTATAACAGTAACTAAGTAACAGCCCCTGCTCCCGCCACCCTCAAAGGCTTCACCACACACCCAGGTATTAAGCTTTCTCTGCTTCTTAGAGTCCTGGGTGTATCTCACCGATATGACTGTCCTGTGCAGAAGGGATGGTAATGGTTCCTACTGCACCTGCCCTGGCTCCCAGCTGCAGGGCTGGTGCTGCCCCCCAGGCTGCATGTTGCTCCTGTGGCTGTTTAACTTTTACCCTTCCTGAAGTGGCAGCCCCTGCCTTCCTCTTCTGACTGTTGTGCATCTGGTGTGGGCCTAGCTGCTAATCTAGATAGTTCCAACATAAACCACAGAGCAGAGACCTGAGCTCTTGGTTTCCTTTGGGTCTCAAAAGACAGAGTCCTTTTGGTTTGTTTCTCTCTTTTTTTCAATCCTCTCCTTTTATTTTTAATCATGACCTCCCCCACCCTACCAACCACAACCAACTACAACTGTGGGACTGGGTGATTTCCCTGGTGGAGGGAGGAGGGACCTGTTCATCAGGAGATGGAATCTAATAGGCCATGCTGGGGTCACCGTCTTTCTCTTCTCCAGAGTCACTGTCCTCAGCCTGTATCTGTCTGCCTCAACTTTCCAGGCGTCCAGGAGGGATAAATGATGACTGCAGCTTCAATGGCTGGATGGCATTAAGAGCAACATTTCCTGAGCCCTCCCATCTAAGCCAGGTCCTATTTTAAGTACTTCACAAAGATGTGTTAATTTCTAGAATTCTCACTTCAACACCACGAAGTAATTCATTATCACACCTTTCTTGAAGCTAAGAAAACTCAAACATTGAGAGGTTAAGTAACTTGCCCAAAGTTACCCAGCCCACCAGTAGCAGCACTGGATTTTGAACTCTGTTCTCGACTCTGGCAGAGATCGGGTCGGTTCCAGGTGGCTTATTTGGTTCCCTAGAGTGTGGCCTGCTCATCTAGATGGGTCCACATGTCACAAATGAAATGTGATTAAAATAGGATTCCTCACATTGAACCTTGGAAAACTTATGGAAGGCAATGGAGGAGAAGAATATTGCATACTAATTTTGTTTTATTTTAAGGAATGAATCACCTAGAATATGGGGGAGTAAAGATGCAGTCCTCTCTTCCTTCAAAACAAGAGAATAAAAGTATTGTCAGTAGCACATTTGAGAAAGAAGAGAGAATATTTACTAAGAAACTCAGGAAAGGAATTAAAACTGAGGAACAGAGGATGTGGCTTGATGGTAGAGCACTTAAAGAAAGAAAGAAGAAGAGAAATCTAGGTTGTCTTTTTCTTTCTTTCTTTATTTTTATCTTGTATTGATTTATTTTAAATACACTACAGCAGTGGAATGCATCACAATTCTTATTATACATATAGAGCACATTTTTCATATCTCTGTATATAAAGTATGTTCATGCCAATTTATGCCTTTATACATGTATTTTGTTTTATTACAATTCTTAATAACATATATACCACATTTTTTATCTCTGTTTGTATATAAAGTATGTTGACACCCAATTCAAGTCTTATACATGTACTTTGTATAATGATGTCCATCACATTCCAACATCTTTGCTAATCCCTTGCCCCTCCCTTTCCCTCCCATCCTTCTTCTCTATCAATAATTCTTTTTTCCATGGCATGTATCACCCTAATATATTTGGGGCCACTAGCAGTCACAGAAGTGGCCATACATACAGACCTTCAGATACAGAGAAATAACTGGCTGAGCACATTAACTCCCAAGTTTATCATACTCGACTGGTATCTTTACGAACAGCCACAATCCTTTGGGGTTTTCAAGTGCCAGGTGCAGAAAGTTGGCCAAAACAAAAGCACAGAAAATCCCTCTCCCCAACAGAAACAAAAAAGAAGGTTGACATTTTCAGTTTTATCCTCAAGTCATGCTGCATATAAATGTCCTGCAGATTAAAACGTCTGGCTGAGACCACACAACCTTGGGAAGAACAGTAAGCTGCACATTTCCAGTAATAGAGAGCTGATTACACGATGGTGTCGTGCATCCACGTGAAGGATGCCTGGAGCAACAAAAGGGACTCTGGAAGAATCTCAAATGATAGAAAGGAGAGGAGAGGGTTTACCATTGCCATGGATGGTATGGACCACACCTTCTCAGAAAGCTGTTGCTGTTATTATCTCTTATTTCCCATTCATGTTTTTTTTTTTTTTTTGCGGTCCTGAGGATCAAATCCAAGACCTCACAGAGACCAAGCACATGCTCTACCACTCAGCTATATCCCCAGCCCCTGCTGCAGAAGGTGCTCGGTTCTACCCTCAACGCTCCTCCACAGATAACCAGGGAAGTTATCTGTGGGCTTGAAACCAAAGGTCACTTTTCAGTTAGCATCTTGAGAACCACTCACCACTGTTATCATATTTCCTTCATTAATTCATTAACACTTTCTTGCGGAGGTTAGGGATGCTATATTAAATGTTCAGAGAGATTTTCAGAGATAATAGCATACTGTTAATTAGGGAGTCACATATCATTTCTTCTTAGTATCATTAACTATGTCAAATTAAGAATTTAAAAATCCTAAGGCAAGCAGAGCATGCTAGCATACTCAGCTATTCATCCGCCGAGCCATAGTCTTGTTCTTTATGATCTTTAAAGTCCACAATATGACTTTTAGGTTTATTAAAGAATGTCATGGATTTTTCTGTACTTCTTGTTGGATTAAACACAAAGGTTTATTTCACTACTGGATTATGTATTACTGGAGGTTTAACCACTTCTCTCAGTTTCCAACAGAAGCATTAGATAGGTCAGCCTGTAGTACCTGACAGATCATCTTTCTTGATGGATAGATCTGCCACATCAATCTATTCTGACTTGGAAAATTACATTCTGAGTGCTCTGGAGATTTCTGCTGTCTTCTTGGGCTGGCCTGGCCTGGAAACAGTAGACTTTTTTAAATGGTGACTTTGCATTCCAGGTTGATCTTTCGGAAAGCTTTTGAAATGATGGTTTGGGATCAAATTTAAATTAATAATTGAACAGTATATTCTATACCACTGCTTTAGTTTTTATATGTGTTTTCCGAGGACCACATATTAAAGTCTTGGTCCCCAGTCTGGGTCCTAATGGGAGGTGAAAGAACCTTCCGGAGGTGGGGTCTAGTGGAAGGAAGTTGGGTTAATAGAGGAAGGCCCTTGAAGGGGATTATGGGACCCTGGCTCCTTCCTGTCTCTCTCTTTGCTTCCCAGCTGCCCTGTAATGAATAGGCCTCAGCTGTTCTATGCTCCCACCATGGTATACTATACCACCACAGCCAAAGCAACAAGGCCAGGCAACCGAGATCTGAAATCATGAGACAAAGTAAACCTTCTTCTTTATTAAGTTGATTATCTTGGGTATTTTGTCACAATAACAGAAAGCAGACTAATACAACTGCCAATGCAAATAACGCATCTGGATTACAATTAGAAGAATAGATACTGATTCTGCTCTACTCAGCTCCTATATAAGTAGTTGAGAAAAACTATATCTTAGATTACTTATGCTTGGGATAGATAGATTTTCTACAACATGAATTATCCTGATTCCAGAAGCATTAAAATATAAAAACATGCATCTTGAATAAAGGAAATATATTGTATTTATTTTTCCTTTTGGTTTTAGTGGGGATTTTGTTTGTTTGCTACTCTGTAGCAACTTGTGAATTTTTTTGCAATTTAAAACAACTCATTAAACTAACCATCAGTCCTAGACTAGTATTATGGTAAATTCAGGTCTTCATTAACTGTCAAAAGTGACAATCTTGCCCCTAACAGAGGCTATATAGTGCCTTCTAGCAAAGCTTGAAAAATGTGCTCAAGCCTTGATGGGCATGCCTACTTTTCATTACTCCAGAAATGGACAAGACTGTGACTTTCAATTGTTAGTAATCTTTAGAAAATACTCCCTCTATAATCCTGGAAGTTAAATACTAATATTCCCAAGCTCAGCTATTTAAGAATTTTACTAATCACACAGGGAAATCTTTCTTCCACTAGAAAATATTCATCTTCTCTGCCAAAGCCAAACAGATATCAAGGTCAAAATGTTTTAACCTCCTTCCTCTTTGTAGTAGTCCATTTTCAGTTGCTGTAACAAAATACCTGAGGCTGAGTACTTATAAAGAAAAGTGGTTATTGTGTCTGTCATAGAGGGAAAGTAATAGTATGTTACATCCACCATCATGACTACAAAGACACAATGTTGTTTTAGAAATTTCTAGAAAGAGTGATATGAAAGACCCTCTCTGTGATGGAAACATGGCTCCATAAATTCTGTTTCTGTTTGACCTTCTGTGTGGCTGTGTGCCTTGGCCTCTCCCCTTCCTTTGCCTTTGTGTGTGTTTGAATATGTGCAATGTCTCAGCAGAGTGTTGTGCATATCTAAGGGTACATCCCACCTGTGTTTTTCTTGTACACACTTCTCTTGCTGTGAGTCATTATCTTCCCGGCTTATTTTCTGAGGAAGGCAGAAGTGGTGTAAAGAAGGAGCCCAGACCTGGGTTTGAATCCCATCCAACCACATCTCAGCTATGTGATCTTGGGCATGTCACTCAAACTCCCTCCTTATCTAAAAAAAAAGGAAGCGATATTATCTATTTCCACATGGTTTTATGAGAATTAGATGAGATAACATACAGTTCATGGAAGAGATTAACTTTTTTCATTTACATACTCTTTGCCTGCCTCTACTTTGCATTTTTCTCCTCTTCCTCCTCCTTTTGGATTGGTTTTATTGAACTCAGGTCTATTTACCTTGGTTTTTTTTCCCCCATTTATTTTGAAAAGTTTTTAATCTAAAAAAAAAAAAAAGATGAGTGCAACAAATACCCACCCACCTTCCACCTAGATTCAGTCATTATTCACATTTTACCACATTCACTCTATTTTTCCCTTTTATGAACATTTGTGAAGTATGATTATCACACCAAAATGATCATAATACCATTACCGTAGTAAAATTATCACACTCAGGAAATTTAAATAAATTGAATCCTTTTTTTCTAACACATAGAGTATGTTCAGACTTTCCAAATGACTCCAATAATTTCTTTTTTTTTTTAATTTAGAGTCTAGAACATTTGTTTTGTTTTGAAGAATGTTCTTCCATTTGAATTTCTCCTCAGTATTCCTCTTGACTGGAACTGGCTGGCCATTGTGACAGCAGTGCTATACGGGGGAGGCTGTGCCCTAGGTATCAGTCGCATCAGAGGCACATGGTGTCACATTGTCCCACCGGTGATGATCCTAAGTTTGATCATTCTATTAAAGTTGTGTCAACCAGACTTTTTCACTTAAAATATTTCCTTGATGAGTGCTAAGTATTGTGTTTTGTACAGTTTTACTGTGTAGTCTGTTGAGCATCTGGGGTCTTACTCAGCCATCTTCCTTTCCACCAGTCCTGTAGCTTGACTCTGGAGCAGAGTAGACTAAACACGTGGATGACTATCGTGGTCTCCAGCATCTCCCATCCAAGGGTAGTGACATCCATTCCTTGTTACTGCCACCAACCATGATGGCTGTTCAACCATTCTCTGTTTTTAAATCTCTCTCCTTCCTTCATTTCTTCTCTATTTCTCTCTCTTACGTTATTTGCTTATTCGCCAAATACTTTTGAAAGTCTTCCATGACCAGGTAGGCACTACCTTTCACCATGGGATCACAAAGGTCAGCAAGAGCCTCAACCCCTGCCTGCATGGACCTTAAGTGAATCATTTTTTTTTTAATTTATCAATTCATTTAACAAATGTTCACTCAGTGCCTATCACATATCTACACTGTATATCTACATTGTTCTGTTTTCTGGATACAACAGTAAACAAAAGCAGCCAACTCTCTGCCCTCATGAGGCTTCCAGTCTAGTTGATGAGGAGGAAGAGAAGATAAACAGGGAATGGAAGAATGGGGGGAAAAAACTGATTTTTTGAACTAGGTCAGGGAAGGATCACGTAAGCACCACCCGAAGGCAGAGAGAAAGCGGCTCTTTAAGTGGGGAACAGGTGTTCCAGGCAGAGAGCAGGGCGTATGCAGAGTGCGTGCTTTCCGCGTTCACGGAGGCCCGTGTGAACAGAGTGTTACAGGAGATAAAATCCATGAGGCAAAGGGTGGGGTGGGGTGAGGGTGGTGTTGCGTCGATGGCTGAGCAGATGAAGCAGATGTTCAAGCTAAGGATACCTTGGGAGTAGGCTGCACGTTTATGGTATGCAAAGCCACCCACGAGTCAGCATGGGACCTCCTAGGCCGGAGTGTAGGTGGGCCAGAGAGAAACTAGGAGGTCAGAGAGGATGAGGAGGAACCAACGAGGAAGCTGAAAGGAGAGCTGGTGAGGTTGCCAGGAACAGAGCCAGGACCTCCAGGGCCCAAATCCTACCCAATTGGGGAGACTCTCTTCGAAAAAGAATACAAAATGATGAACAAAAAAATTAAGAACAAAATTAAATATTTAGGGACTGATGGTGTAGCTCAGTGGTAGAGTATGTGCTTAGGATGCATGAGGCCCTGGGCTTCTTCCCAGTACTTCCCCAAAAAGTGAATAAAATATTTAGAGCAAGAAAGGAATTCACAAGGCTTGGGTTCTGGCTCAGTGGTAAAACATTTACCTAGCATATGTGAGGCACTGGTCGATTCCCAGAACCACACAAACAAACAAACAAACAAACAAATAAATAAATATATTGTGTCCGTCTACAACTAAAAATATTTTTTAAAAAGGAAGGAAATTACAACAAACTAACAAACACCATAAATTTTTTAAAATTGTTTTAAAACTAACAAATGCCATAAAAGTATCTATCAAACAACATTCTTAATTTTATGATTACTAATGAACTAACATGTTTTCTACATTTTTAGCTTCCGGGTCTTCCCTATGAGAGTGAATTTGAAACACAGTTTTCTGTAGAGGTATTAACTAATTCCGTCATTCCTCCAGCAGGGTTGCTCAAAATTAGTCCTGATGATTGATAGTTTAGAAAAGGCGTTTGCCTTAGCATGGCATCTCTCCATGGTGAGGCCTCATCTGTAACTTCCTCTGTGGTTTCTTGCTCTGGTAAGACCTCAGAGAACCACAGTCTTTGCTCTGGCTAAACGTGGCATGGCACCTGTGGCTTGCCGTAGGCCAGACAGCCATCCATTCCCACCTCATCCCAACTGCTCAGTGGGTCCTAGGAGCCATATAAAGTAGTCATGAAACCTGGCTCAAGGTGACCCCCAGGTAGCATCTCCTTCAGATCTTCTCCTTGGAATCAGAGAAGGGGTTCAATGTTCATCATGCTAGAACCCAGCTGCTATAGAGGTAGTACTAGTAGCCCTCTGGCCCCATCCCAAGCCCTGGGACACCACCAGGCTAACAGCGTCTCCTGCTGCTGTTGCATGTCAAAAGAGAAACTCAGTCTCATAAGGGGTCTGCATAAGGCCTGAAATTTAAGCTTTATTACCTTCAAGGTAAATTGGCCTCTTTTAGGAGAAAAAGCAGGAAAGAAAGCTGTCAGGAAAGCCAACTGAAGAAAGTACAGTCATCCTTTGGTATCCACAGGGGACTGGTTCCAGGCCACCCATGGACATCAAAAACTGAGGATGCTCAGGCCCTTGTATAAAATGGGATAGTATTTGCACACAACCTACATACATCCTCCCGTATATTTTAAATTATCTCTAGATTATTTATAATATCTAATGCAATGTAAATGTATATGTAAATAGTTGTTATGTTGTTTAGGGAATAATGATCAAAAAAATATCACATACAGATGTGATTTTTTTCCCAAACATTTTTGACCTACAGTTGGTTGAATCTGTGGATGTGGATCCCCTGGATATGGAGGGAGCCGTCAGTATGGTTAAATGCTATGTAAAATGCTGACTAGGAATTAACCATTGACAAAAACAATTTGGTGACATAGAAGGGACAAAAGTCTAGCTGAAGTAGATTCGAAAGAAAATAGAGACAAGCAGGAAACAGTGAATACACTTAATTATTCACAAGAGTTTTGTTTATGAAAATTAATGTCCATAAAGTTCATTTAAAGTGCATAGATGGAATACTTTCTATTTTTGTTTCTTCAAGAAGCCCTAAATTATGTTTTTGCTTTGATTTTGTCATAGCTGATCCAAAAATGGTTCCTCATTCCTTAAAGAGACAAAGGGAACTTAAGAAAATTTCAATGTGAGGAGCATTCTTTCTAGCTCCTGTATATCCAAGTGAAACTAGTTTACAAATTGTCTCCCAGAGAAAAAGCCACCCTTGATGGATGGGAGAAGATGATGTTCCTACGACCTGACCGCAGATTGCCTGTGTCACATGCTGTTTTACTTACGAGTTATGTTAGAATATTATTGGGTCTTTCCCTCCTCTGCCTCCTGTAACTGGGGATTGAGCCCAGGGCCTTAGTGCATCCTAGAAAAGCAATCTACCTCTGAACCACACTTCCAGGCCTTTCTGTTTTGAGACAGGGTCTTGCTAAGTTGCCCTGGCTGGCCTGGAACTTGCAAGCCTCCTGCCTCAGTCTCCCAAATAGCTGAGTTTATTAGGCTTGCACCACTGTGCCCAGCTATTTCCAGGTCTTATTGAGTCATCTAACTTTTTACCAACTCAGAAGCTTGACTTAGCAGAGCACCACACTCTACCCCTCCACACCTTGCATTCACATGAAATCAAAACAATTTGGAAATAAGTACATCTAAAAGTCATCCTGTTCAAAAATGTGAACAGTCCAGCTCATGGTGTGTGTGTGTGTGTGTGTGTGTGTGTGTGTGTGTGTGTGTGTGTTTTTACCCTGTGCCAAATTCTAAGAATTTCCGCATCACTGGTTTTTAAATTATTGAAAGCAATCATGTCTTTTCATGATGACTTTTTCTTTTGCTTTTTGTTTTTCGTTTTTCTTTTACTTTTTTTTTCCGTCTAAATTCTGCCACGACAGTATTGCCTGTAAAAGAACTCTGTTGTCTTGCATATCTTTTTACATGCCTATACACATTCGTATGTGTACTGTCCACACTAATTTCCTTTGTGACTGATTGTCAGGCTGTACTGATCATATATGTCCATTGTGGTTTTCCTGTTAACTCAGTGACTACTTGGTAACCTATTAAGATTTTCTTTCACTGATCTCAGAAATGGGAAAAGCTGGTTAAGTAGGCCCAAGTGATTTATTCATCTTCATTCTTTGTCAGGGAATTAATTTGATGTTATGTGTAATTTTAGAGATGCCTCTATTTCCTGTTTTATGCTACACAAAACTCAGGCTTCCCCTTCCTCCGCCCCCAAACATTGCAAAACCTTAACCATGTTATTCTGTGAACCACTTCCTCTTGATAAAGTGCTTTCATTGCATTTTGAAAAAAAAAATACTACACTGAAGGAACCAGATAAAATTCAATATTTTAAGTTATTTTCCAGTCACTTTTTACCCTAGCAACTTCAGAACTTTGACCTAACATGTGATTGTTTGGATTCTACTGTACATAAGATCCCTTTCATGAACATATTTTTTTTAAGTTTTACTCTTCTGTGACATCTGTTGTTGTAACAGGTTGATATTTTTTACTTGAAAAAAAATATTACTACCTAGTTTTTTTTAAAACTTAAAAATAATTTTGGAATCAAATTAAGTTGATACTGAGAGAGCCTCAGATATTTTAACCTTCTTTCTCATTAATGCTAGTTATATTTTGGCTCTAATGAGCTAATTATAGACTCAAAACACTGCTTACCTATAAGATAAAAATGATACCAGGCTCAGTGCCAGGATGCACCCTTGGTTCTTTAACCATCTTCAAAATGGAAATATGGTATACAGATAAAGTCTAGATACTTAATGTTTGTCATGTTGACAAGGAGAAATACAGGAAGTCTTACAGACATTTATTTAAGCCTAAAACCTTTAATAGATTGTTGACTGACTTAAAAACCTTGGTCAAGCCACTTAACCTCTGGCTGCCTAGGGATTTCTCATCTGTGCAACATGGAAAATAAGTGTTCTGCCCAGGGAGTAAGGACAACTAAAAGCAGTCAGTTCACGTTCAGTATCAGGACATGGCCTGGCAGAGAATGAGAACAGCTGATACTTACTAGTTATTATTGTTATCAAGATCAGATGGATGCAGGGAATGGTGGTTCCTTTCCTCTCAACCCACAGCCATGCACAGAATCAAGAGTGGGGGCTTCTCTGCAGATAGATAGCAACTGCCCTAATAAAATATTAGTGACCAATCTAACCTGCCTGAGCTTCTTTGTGACTTGTGACTTGTGCCAACCCATTTTAATACATCCATATCCCTGACTTCTACTCACAAGTATTTTGTCTTTAATTCTTATTGTTCTAAGATTTTCATCCTATTATTGGTAATACATACCACATCCCAAGAAAAGGCTATGCCTAACTGCAAGCACAGCTAAAAAAGATGAGCTTCGCAACCCTTCAAATGAGCTGATGCCACCCCTGGGTTTAATATCTTAATCTGATGATATGGAGAAAGCAGGATTTTGAGATAAGCTCCATTATAAAAATGTAAATAATATTTGTTTGTTATATCAATGTTTGCTGCCACTAGATACATCATTTCCATAAAGCCAAAATTTGGCAATCACAAGAGGAAAAAAAAAAAGTCTTAACAAGCTTTTGACTTTTTTGCAGAAATTGTTAGGACCACTTTTTTTTTAAGAAAGCCAAAATGAAAAATAGTTCTTTTTTTTTTTTGTGTGTGTGTGTGTGTGTGTTTGTGTGTTGCTCGGGATTGAATCCAGGGCCTTGTGCATGCAAGGCAAGTGCTCTAACAACTGAGCTATATCCCCAGCCCCAAGTAGTCCATCTTTTTAATTGGTTTCTGCTTTATGAAAAATTCTTCTTGCAAAAAAATTTGTCATATATTTAATAGAGTAAGTGTTTTTACAAAAAAAAATTTAGTTTCAGACCCTTCATCAAAAACTATTGTGCTCAAAATTCAGTTCATAGCAAGAAATCATTACATATGTATGTAACACAGCAGTATTTGAACAAGTTTATGTGTGTATTCATTCCTGTGTCTTCATTATTATTCTTACAGATTAACAAATTTAAATATAAACACATGAAAGCTGGGGTTGTGACTCAGTGGTAGCATGCTTGCCTAGCATGCATGAGGCACTGGGTTCGATTTTCAGCACCACATACAAATAAATAAAGTTCCATCAACAACTAAAAAATATTTAATATATATATATACATATATATATACACATGATGAATTAAAAGAACTTAGAAAACGTGACTTGTTTTTATTTATTAAATAATGGCTCATTAATTTATTGCTTGAAGTATTAATTGACATCAGATTTGTATAGAAAAGAAAAGCCATTGGTAATGCCACTTGTGTTGCATGGTGGCTATTAGAATTTCTCTCAAAACAACTAAAACTTTCAGTTTGAAAAACCAATTCAGGCCTGAATATATGTAACCCCAATGAAACATTTGTGTTTCCAAACAAAATGTGTCTTATAAATGTCAGAATTTACTCATGTGGAAAGCACCAAATAAAGAGAAATAATGGTGACAGAGTGAGTGACATTTCACAAACCGATAGCTGTGATGGCAGCTTAGAGAAATCCTTACTGAAGCCAGGCGCCGTGACACAGCCTCCTACTGGGGATGCTGAGACAGGAGGAGGAAAGTTCAAGGTCAGCCCAGGCAATTGAGTGAGATCCTGTCTCCAAATAAAAGATAAAAAGAGCTGGAGATGTAGCTCAGTGGTCGAGCCCTTGCCTGACATGTGTGAGGCCTGGGTTCGATCTCTTGTCGTGAGAGTAGCAGGAAACATGGCATTTGGAGGCTCTAAGAACTGTCCACCATATCTCTGATGCAGTACAATAGGAACCATGTGCAGAGTATGGCCAGAGGAGCAATGGAAAGCATTTCCATGCCGTTTGTGACCTGGGCTCTGGCCCCAGATCTTCCCATTAATCTGGGAAGTTACTTCATCTCTCTGGGCTTTCAACAAAGCATTTTTTAACACAAAGATCAACAAGATCTGATCCTTACATAGTGATAGTTTCCAGTTTTATAAGAGATTCTAGAACAGTAACTAAAATAGTATGATTCCACATGGTAAATGCTATGATTGTTTATGCCAAGCACCGTATGCTATTTTATATAAATTATACAAAAGTCCTACGGATCATGGATTATTATTCTTTCACTTTACAGACAAACAAACTGAAACTCAGGTTAAAGAAGGGTTTAATGCCTTATTTGAGGTTGTTTCTGGGGACAGGAGTTACTCATAAGTTTTCTAGGAGCAATAGATAGCAAATGTCACTATTGGATATGAAGACACTTTTGAAGTCTTGACATAAAAGCTGGATTTTGAATGATAACTAGGGTTTATGAAGGAAACATGGACAGAGGATATTACATGAAGGGAACAGCATATTCAAGGATGCAAAGATTTTTATTTATTTATTTATTTAGGTGCTGGGGATTGAACTCAGGGGCCCTTAACCACTGAGCCACATCCACAGCCCTATTTTGTATTTTATTTAGAGACAGTGTCTCACTGAGTTGCTTAGCGCCTTGCTTTTGCTGAGGCTGGCTTTGAACTCGTGATCCTCCTGCCTCAGCCTCCCAAGCTGCTGGGATTATAGGCATGTGCCCTGCAAATGCAAAGGTTTTAAACAAAGAATGATTTAAAAAAAAAATGTTCATTGGTCCTAAATGGCTGGAGTTGAAAAGTAGGTTTGGGAAAATCGTGAAGGATTTTGAAAGACATGCTGAGCACCTGAATTCTCTCCACTTCTTCATGATCAGCCATGGAGCATTTTCAAACAGGAGAGGGAGAGATTCACATTCCTGTTGGAAATTGGCAGCTGTGGCAGTGGTGATGAGAACTGATGTGGAGTCAGAGCGGCTGGAGGAGCTGATGAAGGTCAACTAAGGCTGACAGTGACAATAAAGGAGAAGTTCTCCACCGGAAAAACCAAGAGGATTTCCTGACTCATGGGATGGGGGAAAAAAATGGGAGGAGCAAAGCACTATACCAGAGTTTCTAAATCAAACTAATGAGTGATGAATGACCATTAGCCAAGTTAGGGCATGTGGGAGGAGAATGAATGGGAAGGAAATACTGAGCTGGACTTGCTTGGATGGAAATGCCAATGGGACCTTAAAATGGCCACTTTTAGGCCAGCTACTCTGACAGATATGCTAAGGGCTACCCCTGACCTTGGTCCAAAATCATGGCTGGGATTGCTAACTTAAAAGACAATGAAACCTGCATCCAAACTTAATTAACTATGTGAGGTTAACATAAACAGGCGTCCCATCAAATGTATATGTCAGAATACTTAGGATAGATTTTGTTTGGTGTATGATGCTGGGAATCAAACACCCGGCTCCATGCATGACAGGCAAGTGCTTTATCACTGAACCATGCCTCCAGACCTTAGAGTTCCAAAGTATATATTTTCAAAGTTTATTTATGCAGACAAGAGAAACTGTTTGAGGCCCAGACACTTGAGACTTTGGGAATTATTGAGCATCAAGGTAGTTCAAGGCAGGATTTTGGCCTGGATAGACAGCTTCTCCCATCCCACTCATCACCTTTCCCAAAGGCAAAAAACAAAATCTATCTGATAAAGTACTATTCCAATTCTCCTTTAATCAGCAATTTGTTGTTCTCCCCAAGACACAAAATGAACTCAGAAATGACATACCCATGAAAGGATTTTAACTCCACCCAGTCAACAGGGTTTGTTTTGCAATATGTTGCTTCCCTAGGACTCCCCACCCCAGCACTAACCCGAGTGTGACACTTTTGGCTGTCAGGGCTGGGTGTTTTCTCTCTTTCTCTTGACCTTTAGAAAATACCACGCATATTAACACACACACCCTACTTTTACACACTGTGTGAGTGTGTGTGTGTGTGTGTGTGTGTGTGTGTGTGTAGAGAGAGAGAATGAATATATATTTTACATATACATATTTTATATATTTATACATTATATATTAAAAATTATGTATATATATATTGTTTTTTCATTCCAAAAATAAGGAATGCAGGGAGAGTAATCATGTAAGAAGGTTGACTTTGCAGATTAATACAGATTTTTGTTAAAAATCGCCTTTAATTGAAATGTCTTGTTGTTTTTACCAAGGACACAAACCTTTTGAACCGTGACTCATTCGGAAGCAGATTTACTTACCCCTATAGATTTACAGCACAGTTTTGATGTTGACTCCTCCTAATAATTCAGTAGCAGACTCTAAGGGAAAGGAATGAAAGGGCAGAGGGGAGTACTTTTACCAGATGAATGTAAGGAGAATTTCAGGAGAAGTCACGCGAAGGTGCTGTTGTCCTGAGTTATTTCCATCTTAGGTGGATGATTCACTCTGGCGTGTCCCTGACCCACCATACATCAGTGTGGTATGTATAGGCTCAGAAGCTAAAGTCTGTGGATTCAGTGGGTTTTTCTGACTCATGGTTGTGTCATTTCCTTTCAAGATTTTATTCTTCATCATTTTAATGCTTTTCCAAATTTAGTGGTTTGAGAGAACAACACGTCAATAGCAGACTCCTTATTACCTGGATCATCTTTGTTTCCTCTAAGTTTCTGTTTTTGTTTGGTACTGGGGATTGAACCCAGGGCATTTTACCACCGAGCTGCATCCCAGCCATTTAAAAAAAAATTTTTTTAACCTCCCTGACTCTCAGACCTGCACACATAGACCTTGGCCTGTGCCTTACCTGTCATTTCTGTACCTGGGTGCTCATCTGTCTACCTTATGTGGTCTAATTCAGAGCATTCATCTAATGGCTTCCTTGGATTCACATGTCTCTCTGTCCAAGTGCACCGGTCCCTCCTGGACAGCTCAGTTTTGCCCTCCTGGGCTCTATCAGATACTTCCTCCACTGGAATCCACATAGGGTGATCTAGAAAATATCTCATATTTAATATAAAACATACAAACTTAAAACTTGAAATTGCTATCGAATGTATTCAGTAACTATAGCCCAGAGTAGCTTTTGTGTTCCGAGAGAGACAGAAGATCACTTTTCCTTCTTAACATTGGGAAAGAAGAAAATATATGATAGGAAAATTTAGCAAGGAAATTTTTTTTTTAAAGAGAGAGTGAGAGGAGAGGAGAGGAGAGAGAGAGAGAGAGAGAGAGAAGAGAATTTCCAACATTTTTTTTTTTTTTTTTTAGTTCTCGGCGGACACAACATCTTTGTTGGTATGTGGTGCTGAGGATTGAACCCGGGCCACACGTATGCCAGGCGAGCGCGCTACCGCTTGAGCCACATCCCCAGCCCTAGCAAGGAAATTTTATCATGTCAGATTTCCTATGTGATAAATCCAAAATTACTGTCAAGGGTAAACTGGGATGATTAAGCACTCACCCTGCAGGGTGCACGTTTACACTGCTCCGTCAAATGGTTTTTAAGGTCTCATCTCTTCTCGTTGCTGTGTATCAATACCGTAGTGGGCCTAAATGTTTTGATATCAACTCTGGCTTATGAAACAGCTCTTCCATCATCATCATCATCATCATTACATCATTTTGCTTTCAAAGATTGGGATATTTTAAAAAATCATTTGTGTCATTTTTAAGAAAGCAGAGTCAGCAGGACAAAAGCTTCCATATAAATATTTTATAAAGAGAGCAGCTCTGATTGGTTAGTGCTATTAAAATTGAAAATGTGGCACAGCTGAAGTATTAGCTTGACATCTTGTTAAAGGGTCGTTTTAGTCAGCTTTGCCTCAGTGTGACCAAAACACCTGACAAAGAACAACTTAGAAGAGGAAGAGTTTATTTTCGCTCACAGTTTCAGAGGCTCAGTCCATGATCAGCCACAGCTTTAAGCCCAAAATGAGGTGGAACATCGTGCCCGAAGGGTAGGAGAGAGGAAAGTAACTCAGGACGTGGCAGCCAGGAAGCAGGGAGGTCTGCTCACCAAAGACAAAATATAAACCCCAAAGGCACATCCCAGTGACCTACTTTCTCCAGTCACATCCTATCTGCCTACAGCCCAGTTAATCCCCATCAGTGGATTAATCCACTGATTACGTTAAGACTCATAATCGAATCATTTCACCTCTGAAAATCCTTGCATTATCCCACACATGAACTTCTGGGGGATACCTATATCTAAATCAGAACAAGGGTGAACTATAAGTTTTAGGATGATTTATTTTAGGAAAAATAAATCTGCCTTGGCTTAGCCTATTTCATCAAATAATTTAATTTGAATACACACACCCCTATAGATATAGTAATATTTTGGTTATGGTATTGATAGAGCTACATACTAAATATTTATGAAAAAAAAAGTTGTCTAAAAGTAATCTACTGGGGTGAAAATATATATATGTATATATATAAATATGTGTGTGTATATATTAAAGTTGCAATGAATTGATAACAAAGTTGAACAGTGAGTATATGATAATTATTATATCATTGTGTATATACATATATGTATTTGTTTTATAATTTTCATGTAAAATATTAAAACACAAGCACATTCAGGTAAATATTGTTTGGCTTAAATATAGTCATTCCTAAACATCTGTGGGGGATTGGTTCCAGGAACCCCTGTGAATACTCAAATCCAAGGATTCTCAAGTCTCTTATATTTGTATAAAATCTACCCAAATCTTCCTCTATACTTTAAATCATCTCTAGATTGCATACACACACACACACATACACACACACATATGCCATGATACTATATAAATATATGTGTATGTATGTATATATATATATATATATATATATATGAAAATACAGTCACACGTCCCTAACCAATAGGGATAAGTTCTGAGAAATGTGTCTTTAGACAATTTTATTGTCATGAGAATACCTGTCATACAAAGATGGCTACAACATCATCAGGCAATACAATCAGAGGACCTTGGTTGTATGGATAATCTGTCTTTGACCAAAGAAATCATATGTTATTAAGTAGTATGTAACTATAGTTGTTATGCTATATTTTTCAGAAAATCATAACAAGAAAAATATCTGTATATGTTCAGTACGAAAAAAAAATATGAATATTTTTAAGCTGTGGTTTTCAGCTAGGTCCTATCTCCTGATTTCTCATCCCAGTCTTGCCAAAAATATCAGGAAAGAGAGTAGCTGGTTACATCCCCCAAGGAACCAGGCCACTACTTACTTTATAAAAACACTTTCCTCTGTGGGATAATAGCTTCATTTGGTTTAGGCAAAGAAATGTTATAATGTTTCAAAAAAATGATGTTTTTTTTTTCCTTGACTGTATGGCCTTTTGAGTTCTCTAAAAGACCCAGTGTTTCCAAATAAATGTAGCAAAAGCTGCTATTTCAGAGATATCTTTGGAAAGCAGGGAATCACTTGGTAATGTGTTGAATCATTCTTGAAGTAAGATTTTTGTGTAAGTTTTTAAATGAGGTGAAGGTCTACACTTCTCATACCCATAGGCTTTCTGCTTTATATCTAGGTGTCCTATGGTGACATGAATCCCAAAATGATGTCCACTTTATCCACTTGGCTCCAAGGAGATTAGCTTAGTCTATAAAAGCAAAGTTCTGTTTTCACTTTGTGGGAGTTCTCAAGGTCTGGCTCCGTGGTCTTGCACCATGCACATGGGATAATGGTCAGGCATGGAACTTCAGGGCAACATGAATTTTCCTCTCCATACAGTTCTCTTCCCATCTTGCCTGCTACAGATGGGGCTCTTGGAAAAAAAAAAAGCAACCTGATGATTATCCTAGGATAATATTTTATGAGACTGTTAATATGTGGATTTCTTCCTTTTTCAGATGGGTGAGTCAAACGACGACATAGACCAAATGTTCAGCACTTTGCTGGGAGAAATGGATCTTCTAACCCAGGTAAACTCCCCGCTGTTTAACTGCAAAGTGAGGAGGGAAGTGGGATCACAGAATTTGATTTTTATCTGACAAGAGTGCTGTATGTAAAAGTAATGCTGGAGACTGACAACCTTCTGTATTACATATTCTTGATATAACTGTGACAGTGGTGGGAGGTGGTTGTAAAACTCCTTGCTGATTCTGTCGTTCTGAGTTCAGTTATTTAATATTTTGGTCACATGCATACATACATTCTCATGCATTCTGTTATGGAAATTCTAATGCTTACTGTGTCCAGTGGAGGAATTTTCCTCCTCTGACCACCACTACCTAGTAGTTTCCCTGTGGTTAACTTTATAAAGACTGGCTGAGAACATGACATCATCTTTTGTGAAGTTTTTTTTTTTTAACCAACCTTTGAGAGACTGTTACATTTTAAAGGACTAAGTGGGAGTAATTATGACCCCCTGAGTGGACTGTCAGAACTTTCAAAACTTGGTTCCCTCAAAGGAGCATGAAGGCCACTCAGCCATAGGCTATAGGGCTGAGAAAAGTGGTGTCACCAAGACCACATTGACTCAGCGATCAGGTCAACGGGAGCCCAGCAGCCAGAGACCCAAGGCCACTGACCCAGGTCTCAAAGTCTGGTGAGCTTTAGAGCATCTTGTCATGTGCTCACAAATGCTTCTTTGACTCGGAGGACACTCGGGTCATGACAAAAAGGTCAAAATAAAAAATAACCCAATATTCCTAAAGAAGGCAGGGATCTTGAGTTTTCTACAACATAAATGAGTTGTCTGCATTTTCAAAGACTTTTTTAGGAAAAAAAAGTTAGTTATATGTACATTCTCTATAAAATTCATGACAGTCTTTATTCTATAAAAGAAGAGACAAAAGGTAAAGCCCTTGTGGAAGGGTGGTGGTCAGAAGGTGGGTTAGGGCACTAGCCAAGTTTCTGCAGATGAGGGCTTTCTTTTCCCTCTCATGAGGAAAGAGTGTGAGTGGACATTTATGACCTTTTGATGGTCATAATATGACCATTTACTCCCTTTACAGCCAGTGGGTATTGGCTTGACTGGCAGAGTCTGGGATTTTCATGGGACCATGGTTGATTCTTATTACTATAATTCAAGAGCGGGACATAAATAGACTTACAGACAAGAACCATAGGATTATCTCAATAGATGCAGAGAAAGCATTTGACAAAATACAGCATCCATTTGTTCTTAGAACACTAGAAAAACTAGGGATAGTAGGAACATACCTCAACATTGTAAAAGCTATATACATTAAACCAAAGGCCAACATCAGTCTGATCCAAGAAAATCTGAAGGCATTCCCTCTAAAAACTGGGACAAGACAGGGATGCCTTCTTTCACCACTTCTATTCAACATCATTCTTAAAACCCTAGTGAGAACAATTAGGCAAAAGAAAGAAAATAAAGGGATATGAGTAGGAAAAGAAGAGATAAATTTATCTCTGCTGATGATATGATCCTGTATTTAAAAGACCAAAAAAATGCCACCTTAAAACTTCTAGATAAATGAATTCAACAAAATAGCAAGATACAAAATTAACACCCTTGAGTCGATTGTGTTCCTGTACACTAATGAAGAATCAGCTGAAAGAGAAGTTAGGAAAACTATCCCATTCAAAATAAAGCCTCAAAAACATAAAATAAAATGCTTGGGAAACAATCTAATGAAAAAGATGAAAGACCTCTACAATGAAAACTACAGAACACTAAAGAAAGCTTAGAAGATGAAAAGATTTCCTATGTTCTTGGATAGGCAGAATTAATATTGTCAAAATGCCATACTACCACAAGCAATAATGCGATTCCTATTAAAATTCCAGTGACTTCTTCATAGAAATAGAAAAAGCAGTCATGAAATTCATTTGGAAACATACTCGGCCCAGAATAGCCAATGCAATCCTTAGTGAGAAAAGTAAAGCAGGAGGTTTCACAATGCCAGACCTTAACTTACACTGCAGAGCTACAGTAACAAAAACAGCATGTTACTGGCACCAAAACAGACATGCAGACCAATGGAAAATAATAGAAGACACAGAGACAGACTCATATAAATACAGTTTTCTCACGCTTGATAAAGGCATCAAAAACACACATTGGAGAAAAGATAGCCTCTTCAACAAATGAAAAACTGTAAATCCATATGTAGTAGAATGAAATTTAACCCCTATCTCTCACCCTGCACAAAACTTAACTCAAAGTGGATCAAAGACCTAGATATTAGACCAGAGACCCTGTACCTTCTAGAAGAAAATGAAGACCAAACGCTCCAACATGTCAGCTTAGGAACCAACTTCCTTAACAAGACTCTTAAAGCACAAGAAGTAAAATTAAAAAATAACAAATAGGATGGCATCAAACAAAAGCTTCTTCACAGAAAAGGAAATAATCAAGAGTGTGAAGACAAAGCCTTCAAAATGGGAGAAAATCTTTGCCACCTATATCTCAGAGAGAGCAGTAATTTCCAGAATATATAAATAACTCAAAAAAACACACCAAAAAACAAATAACCCCACCAATAAATGGACAAAGGAACTGAACAGACACTTGTTGAAAAAAGAAATACAAGTGATCAAGAAGCATATGAAAAAATGTTCAATATCTGTAGCAATTAGCAAAATGCAAATTAAAACTACACTGAGATTTCATCTCTCTCCAGTCAGAATGGCAATTACCAAGGTTACAAGTAACAATAAAATGTTGGCAAGGATGTGGGCGAAAAGGTGCACTTATCCATTGTGGTGGGACTGCAAATTGGTACAACCACTCTGGAAAGCAGTATGGAGATTTCTCAAAAAAACTAGGAATGGAACCACCATTTAAACCAACTATCCCACTCCTCAGTTTATATCCTAAGGATTTAAAATCAGCATACTACAATGATTCAGCCACATCAATGTTTATAGCAACTCAATTCCCAATAGCTAAGCCATGGTTCCCTACAACAGAAGAATGGCTAAAGAAATTGTGATATACATACACAATGGAGTATTACTCAGCCGTAAAGAAGAATGACTTTATGACATTTGCAAGTAAGTGGCTGGATCTGGAGACTATCGTGCTAAGTGATATAAGCCAGTCCCCAAAAACCAAAGGTCAAACATTTTTGCTGATATGTGGAAGCTAACCCACAGTAACAGGGAAAAGGGGAAGAACAGACATTCAGTAGACAAAGGGGAATGAAGGGAAGAGATGGGGGATAGAAATAGGAAAGACAGTGGAATGAATCTGACATAACTTTCCTATGTACATATATGAATACACCACAGTGAATCTCAACATCGTGTACATCCACAAGACTGGAATCCTAATTAGAATAAGATATGTTCCATATTTGTATAAATATATCAAAATATATACTGTCATGTGTAATTAAAAACAACAAACAAAATTTTTAAAAGAATGGGAAAGAGGAGCCTCCAAGACTATTGAACCTGCCTTTGGTCAAGGACCTTGGAGTTTTTGCTAGCTCTTTGTTGTGCCCAGGGAGGTGTAGTCAGCTCTCCCATGGGGGTAAGCCCTTTCTTCTTTTCTTTCAGGGCAAGAAAAAAGGTGTCCCTCATCCTTGACTCCAAGATCTGTTGTTCAGTTTAATCACTACCCCGTTGCCCTTTGAGATGACTAAGTATTTTTCCAGCCATTTGAAAAACTGCTGAATTTCACAAATTTATTTTCTGATTGGTTTTCTCCAGAACTTTAGAAAATGATCAGGGATATCTTTTACCAAGTTAAATTAACATAAAGGGATGCATTCACTGTCATAAAAATATTCATGTTGGAGAACATGTGAGATCACTCCTCAAAAAATTAATTTGTAAATATAATGGTTTGAAATCATATAAAAAAATCACTTATTTCCAAATAAAACATAACACTATTTACACAATTAATAGCTTAGTCTATGTATGTTTTTAATTTTGTAGTGCTGGAAATTAAATCCAGGGCCTCACGTATTCTCAGAGCTATACCCACAGTGCCTTAATTTCCTTTTAGTAAGATTACTGCTCAGAGCAACAGCATAATATTTTATTATATATAATAGATTGCATCCTGAAACAGCTTTTCTCCTCTAAATGATTTTTCCTTCTCTTTTTTATGTCATGACTTAAATCTTTATAGATTTATACATAGTATGTGTGTTCATCATTACAGGAAGATTTTTCTTTTGTTTGTGGAATTAATTGTGTCATTCTCAATTGACCGGATCTGTTACAAGATGCTCTTTAAAGAGTAACATTTTAAATCACCATTCTCCATAGGGAGAAAACTCACATAAAACATTCTCAAGTAAGAATATGGTCTTGAAAGAACATAGTTAAAGAGAAAAATGTGTAAATAATAAGAGATGTTTGACTTGCTGATTAAAATGTGCTCTGTTGGTATCATGAATAACTCTGAGGGGGCTGGGATCTGTTTTCACAGAGTTTAGGAGTGGACACTCTTCCTCCTCCGGACCCTAAACCACCTACAGCTGAATTTAACTACAGTGTGGGTTTTAAAGATTTAAATGGTAAGCATAACAATTTCTTTTCTTAAGTAATTTGAAAAAAAAAAACTTGTATGGAACTATAATTTGAAAACAAAATTAAAGGAGCCTGAGTGTCATGGTTGAAGTTTTGGATTTCAAATTGTGTTTTACTGTACCTGGATTGAATTAAGAAAATCAATTGGACATTTTTGTCTATAATGCAAAAGAAATAATATTTACTAGAAAATGGCAGACTGCATCCTAAAAATAGCTTTTCTCCTTCAAATGTCTAGATATTTCTTTGATAACGTTATTGAAGCCTTCATGAGGAGATGTTGGTGAAAATCTCGAAATTATCTTGTTTTTTTTTTTTTTTTGGAGAAGGGGAGTTTCTTCTTATTGCTAAAGAGTGTAGCGTAAGAAAATATTAATAAGGAAATGTCTGTTCAAGAATAAAAATAATTGCAGTGCAAGAGAGCTAGCTGTGCTACAGTTGTAATAGGTGGGACAGAGGAAGCTGGTCAGTGGAAAACTAAGCTATTTATGTTAGGTAGCTTAAAATAAGGTAGTTCTTAAATCCCTAATGTTCCTAAGAGACACTTTTCTAGCTACCCTCTGGCGCATCTGGCACCTACATCCTTGAGATTGTTCTTTTTGATCCATTCTGGATTTTTTTAAAAATAAATATGAAAAAATATGAAAAAACAAAAAAAAAGAATAAAAATAATATCTCATAATGATTGATTATACATGAATGAATATTTCAAAATATGTTCTAATTTATATACGATATATGCTTATATGCAATTTGGTCCATTTGACATTTTTAAACTACCCCTGAGGTTGACATTTGCTATTATTAACAAAAATCTCTCTTCTTATTTAGTGCAGAAAAAAAAAATCTTTAGCTCAGATGCTATTCAAATTATAATAAATCTTAAAGTAATCACTTCCAAATTAATGAGAATTCACTGGAACTCTTGAAAAAGATTTGCCAAAGTCTTGTATTGACCACAAAAAAATATAAAAACAAGAGAATCCAGAGTTCCAAGTTTTCTTTCTTTTCTTCACTGAGTTCCCATGTTTCCATCATTTTCAGTGGTTTTTTGATAAGCCAGTGAGTACCAATGACTGTTCCTTGATAAATTAGACCTCTTCTGATTTTGCTCTTTTTTCAAAACTCTTTTCTATTTTCCACATAAACTTATTTCTGCCAGTCATTTCCACGAAGATGGTAGCAATTTGTAGAACTTTCAAAAAAGCAATACACTTTTGTAAAATTATGACAGCCATAGAGTCTTGCACGTATGGGCGGTGCAGATTTGGCTTCACCATACTTACAACAGCTTAAGTACTTTACCCTCCGTTCTATTACAATTAAAATTTAATCGACATTTCAATTGAGTTGTATTCAATTCAACTAATGTTTCCTTGGCCCTAACATAGAGCCTGGTATGGAAAAAGTCCCAGAAAATGATAGGAACAAGAAAACCTAGCAATCTCTAAGTAGCAAGGTTACAGTGTGGTAACAAGAAACTAAGAAACTCGTCTTGTTAAGACAAGATGCACACGTATCGCTTAGTTTGGGAATAGGACAAGAACATCTAAATGTACTGATATATGTGAAAAACTATTTTTTTAATTTTCCACATTTCTATTGGTGCATTATAGTTGTACATAACGGATGGGTTTTGTTGTTGCATATTCGTACATGCACACAATATAACAAAGTAACTTAGCCAATATCACTCCCCAGATCTGCCCCCCTCCCACCTCACCTCTCACCCCTTTTTCCCTTTCCTCTACTGATCTCCCTTTGATTGGAAAATTCAATTCTTTTGAGATAAGTTTAAGAATAAATATTTTACTGTTTTCACATTAAAAAAAAAATTGCTAAAATGATTCAGAATATTTTGCTCAAAGTCATTCAGAGTTAGTGACAGACTTGAGAGCCCATTTCTATCTCGTTCTCCAGCATCATATTACTCATGTATTTATTAATTTAGGGTTCTTCATTCATATGTTGAATTTTATTTGAAAATTATTAATGTGATATCATCATGGGGATTTTGTTACTGAAATATTTAGAATGAATCAAACGTTTTTATGTCAACAGTCAAAATACAATTGATTGTGTTAGGGAATTATGAACAGGCTATTAGTTATATAAATTTCTCTGAAAACATTTATTTATTTACTTACTTATTTATTTGTGATGCTGGGGATGGAACCCAGGGCCTTGTGCATTGTGAGGCAAGCACTCTACCAACGGAGCTATATCCACAACCCTGAAAATATTTTAAATTAATTTTATCTTATAAAGAAATCGTATGTAAAAAAAAATGATTGTTTTGGTCAGCTTTTTCACTTCTGTAACTAAAGAATCTGACCAGAACAATTTTTGAGGAAGAAAAGTTTATTTGAGGGCTCCTGGTTTCAGAGTTCTGAGACCATTTACAACCAGCTCCATTTCCCCCAGGGGCTCGAGGTGAGGCTGGACATCATGGCAGAAGAGTGTGGCAGTGGGAAGCAGCTCACATGATGATCAGAAAGCAGAGAGAGAGACTCCACTTACCCAATACATATATATCCCAAAGCCACGCCCCAGGGCCCCACCTCCTCCAGCCACACCCCACCTGCCTTCAGCCACCACTCAATTAATCCCATCAGGTGATTAATCCACTGATTGGGTTCAGGCTCTCACAACCCCATCATTTCCCCCCTTGGAACAGACCTCTCTCAGTGTCTCACACATGAGATTTTGAGGGATACCTCACATCCAAACTCTAACAATGGTTTACAATAAAATAAACCTGTTACACATTTAGGTGATCAGAAATTTAGTAGGAAGTACTGTACACTAGAACTATTAGTTCTGATGTAATGTGTCATAAGGTGTTGATGATATTTGACAATAAGTTATTTCACAAAGATTTATGCTTTGCCACCGAGCAGGCTTTATATCTTCGGCTCATATTTCTTCATTTCCGTTCAGCCTGGAGCAACGAGAATTCTCTTATCTCATGGATCACTTCTATCCTGCCCGTCTTTAATTTATTACGTTCACTCATCTTCAACATGTTCTACTAACACTGCCCACTAATGCCACTCCCACTATGCCTGGCAATCTAATACCTTTCAGGATCATATTTGTGGTCTACCACAGTGATCTCACACTTGGAACAAAGTCTAAGGTGAATGCTTCTCCTTGCCCTTCACCCTAAAAATCCATGCCCTCCCTTTATTTTATAAGTGCCCTCCCAGCTCACTATCTCCGTAAGTCTTTTCCATTTAATCCCATAACGTTTTTTTATTCCTTAAGACCATTGCTGCTTTAATTCCTGCTATTTATCATTAACCGCTCTTTCTTTGAATGTGAGACCTCCTGTAGCTGGGCGGGGGGAGAATCTACAGAAGTTCCATCCTCAACCACAAAGCCTAAACTCATATTAAACATAGCATGTTGAAACTCACATATTCCAAATATATGTATCAGCATTACTCTCTCTATCCTCCAAATGCTTAGAGAGAACTCGCTTTCCATCTATTTCTCTTATTTTCCTTCCCTACTTTTCTAAAACCCTAAGATCTTGCACTATAGAAGAAATGCTCCTTACCTTCTCTTCTATTTATGTGCTTGGATTTGACTTTATAGCTGATATGTGACATGCCCCAGTAGAAAATAGTTTCTCCTTTTCTTCCAGTTAAAAACTCATATTGCACTCAATAAATGCCATCATAATCATTTTAGAAATTCTTATACTTGTATGTTCTACTGAACATACCTTTTCACCCTTTCTCATATCATAACAAATCAAAAGAATGACTTCACTACTCAAATATTACTCTTAAAAATACCTTCTTTCAGGCTGGGTCTGTAGTTCATTGTGGCAGAGCGCTTGCCTAGCATGCATGAGGCATGGGGTTCAATCCTCATGACCACATGAAAATAAACAAATAAAATAAAGGCATTCTGTCCATCTACAACTACAAAAAAAATTTTTTTAAAGATTTTCTTTCAGTTTTTCCAGGTGCAAATAGTTGTTTTTATCATTAATGTGATTTTCTCTGTCAGAGTCTTTAAATGCACTGGAAGACCAAGATTTAGATGCCCTCATGGCAGATCTGGTAGCAGACATAAGTGAAGCTGAGCAGAGAACAATCCAAGCACAGAAAGAATCCTCTCAAAGGCATCAGGATTCAGCAGCTGCAGAGGTGTCAAATTATAGTGGTGCAGCCTCTCTGGGATATGGAGCAAATGTTGCTGCAACTGGTTTTAGCCAATATGAGGATAATTTACCACCTCCATCTGCTGATCCTGTGTTAGACCTTCCACCACCTCCACCACCTCCCGAACCTCTCTCTCAGGTAAGTGTGTGGGGCCAAATATGGCAGAACCATTGACTTCTGCCATCCATTATCTTTGACTTTCTCTTAAGAGATAATTACATTTCTAGGTTTGCATGCTCAAAGCTCTGAAGTACTAAAAACATGAGGATACTGAGTATGTTCATTGCAAAGCCAGAGTCCTCCATAAACAAGATGCATAGGTATTGTCTGAGTACCACAGACTGGGTAATGTATGAAGAACACAGACTTATTTAGCTCACAATTCTGGAGGTTGGGGAGTTCAAGAGTGTGGTGCTGGCACCTGCTTGACCATGGTGAGGACCTCATGTTGTATCATAACTTGGCAAGACAGAGCAAGCATACCTAACAAAGCCACTGTCTTGATAATTTGTGGATCCATGAGTGGATTAATCCAGAGCCCTCATGACCCAGCCATCTCTTAAAGGTCCTACCTGGTCCCGCCTTTTAATACCTCATATGGAAACTACGTTTCAACATGAGTTTGGGTTGGGACATTCACACCATATCATGTATGTATAAAGAGCACATTTGGGCCGTATTTAGTATTTACTATGATTTGGTTAAAAGTTATGTTGGTATGCACACACTCCTGATAATTTTGGGGGAAATGTTTTAGTAACTTTGTATGAACTGATTTATATGCAGTACTGATTTATATTTTTCCATGTCCCTAGCCCTAGCCCAGGACATAAGGGAACACAGGACACTTGTTACAAATTGCCTGAATTGAACTAAATTTGAATTTTGCTGACATTAATATCCCTGTTCAGTAGGGCAAAAAATAGATTTCAGTATCACTTATAATGTCATCACTGGGAAGGGTGACATAAGGTAATGAGTGCCTGACATTAATAAATTTCTGAATTTTGTAAACATACAGCTGAGAAGTTCCTATTGTCATTGTTTGGGCTGTGACCTCAAATTTGTCTCTCATAAAAATATAAAGAGAACTTTTAAGGATTTTTCTTAGAGTGAGCCACTAAAAATATTTTTGAAGAACCCAACTCAATTTCCATTGGCTTCCACATTGGTTGGTCTCTATAAATATGGCCCTTGTGACCCTGGAAATTCCTGTTGGGTCTTTTGAATCAGAAAATTTTAAATATAAATCAGATATTAAATTATACTATATCACACTCATTGCTCCATTGTGCTTACTATTAAAAAAAACTATGTGACAAACGGTGATCAGTATAGAGAAGAGGATCTTAACATAAGGTCCCTGAAAATTTCAAGGGGGGAGGGAGCAACAATTTCCCAAAGCAAATACAAAGTTGAACTCACATAGGAAGCTTTAGAGAATTCCTCACTCTCTGTGTATTCTTAAAGGGTCTGGGGCTCAAAATATTTTTAAGAACCACTGATATAAAAAGATATATGTCTACTTTCAAGTAATTAAAAGGTAACCATAAAAATTCATTTCCTCAACATAAATAGATAGGGGAGCCTTAATAATCCTATTTTCACAATACTAATTTAAGAAAATCAAAGGATGTATTTATCTGGGCTCATAGAATACTTGGCTCTTTTTTCTGACGGCTTATGTGTATGTGTGTCAGTGCTTTTCTTGGTGATTTATAAGCTAAAGTTTGAGTCTAAGTCTTAACTTGGAGGGAGTTAAGGATCTTTTTAAAGTATCTAAGAGAACCTAAGAATTGAAAAAATGCTAATCCAAAAATGTGCATATAATTTCAGAAAGTGTTCAAATCCCTTGAGATGGAGCCACTTTAGATTACTTAGGTTGGTCTCACCAGTTTGAGAGATTTTTGTGGTCTAACTGTGTGAAGAACTGTTAAGATCAGCATTTCATCTTTTATGTTGGAATACCTGGGCTATAAATGGTAACTGCTTTCTGTGTCTTTGAGTTGAAAATTTTGGTTATAGTCATTTAAATTCTGAAATCGAGCATGTGAAGTTGGGTAATTTTTGTTACCAAAAAAAAAAACTAAGATACTAGTGACAGCACAAGCAAATACTCACTGGTATGATTTAATGGACTATGTCAAATATCTCACCATTTTACAGGAAGAAAGAGAAGCCCAAGCCAAAGCTGATAAAATTAAACTGGCATTGGAAAAACTGAAGGAGGCCAAGGTTAAAAAGGTAAACTATGAATCACTTTTTGCATGGGGGAGATTAAATTAGCAACAACTTTTTATACTTAATGATAAAAGTTAAAATGTCAAGTGGTATTCTCCAAATAGTTGTTATTTTTTTAAAAAAAAATTTAAGAACGAAGGTACAGTATATAGTTTGCCTGATAAATGGTGGACTTGTCTTAGTATAAAAGTGGAAGTTCCTTTGACTTTGTACATGATCTCTGTGTTGATTTATGCATGATTTTCTCTGTTAACTGGAGTGTGGGAAGTTGAATACCTTAACAAGAAAGGAAAAGGCTCTGACTTGGCTGCCATACAGGCAGGGGGCTTTCAGCTCTATTTTGAAAAAGTTTTAAACAATTCTGTCCATCTAGGGCTCCTTCCCCTGAAGGGCCCTCCTGGGGTTTTGCTCTGTCTATAGCAGGTGGCGCCACCTTCTGGGCCTGCCTTAATTAGGTTCAACCTCAGCTTCAATGAGTCTCACAATTCCACAATTGCTTTTGTGCATTTTTTTTTACTTCTCCTGGGGCAACCTCTAGCCCCCCTGCTGGCTGCCCTACCTGTCCAAGTCATCTCCCTAAGAACCAAATGTTGTTTATGCTGGTACTCAAGTTTCCAAGTTGCATAGATTTTGAGCAACATATCCTTAACCCTACTTTCCCAGTATACCTATAATTTGATTGTGCATTTTCTGCAGAGCATAGGTTTTTCAGGAGTAGGTTCATTGTATTATCACAGAAACACCTGCACCTAGACTCATTAGAAGCCTATACTTTAAAATAAAATTTGTTAACAATGGTTAATTGGGCAAATTAAGGGAAATGAAACAGCCCTCAGCTTATTTCCAATCCTGAAGCACCTAATATCTCTGAGACTCATTAAGAACTTTTGACTCCTAGTTAAGTGAATAATCCTTTTCAGATACTTTATATATAAGCCCCTGTCACAGTTCTTTGAATGAAGGTGTTCGGTACATGTTGATTTGTTCAACAAATAATCCTTGACTATCCCTGGATCCAGACTTACAACGTTCATCTAGAAGAGATTTTTTTTTTCCAGATAAGTCTGGTTTTGTTCCTTCCAAACATATATGAACTTCTTTACTATTATTCTCCCCTACTACATATGATTGTGGGTTAATCAGTTTTACATTACTATAATAAATATTTGAGATGATCAACTCATAAGCAAAAAGGTTTCTTTGGACTCAGAGTTTCAGAGGTTTCAGGATCACTGGGCCCTATTCCTTTGGGCTGTGACAACACAGTACATCATGGCAGGAGCATGTAGTGGAGGAGGTGGTTCATTTCATGATGACTGGGATGCAAAAAGAAAGAGGAAGGTGCTAAGGTCCCAGTGACCCCCTCAAGGGCACAATCCACTGACCTAACTTCCTCCACATTAGGCCTGACCTCTTAAATGTTCTAACACCTTCCAATAGTTCCATGGGCTGAGGACCAAACCTTCAACACATGGCACGTAGGGATAGAATCCACAGTGGATAGAATCCCATGGTCACTCCTGGAATTATACATCCTTCCTCAAGCCCTAGCTAATCCCACATTCCTCCTCCAACTCAGTCCTGGGCACTCAGTGCTGCCCAAGCTCCCCAGGTCCAGTCACTCTCACACTAAGTTAGAAAACCATTTACACTGTGTCCTCTTTTGTAAAACCTTCAAAACTTCTTTCCCCAACCACATTCTCTCAGCTTTTGATTTTGCTGCCAATATTGCAAAAATAGAAAAATTCCACAGGCTCCCACCAACAGGCTTCCCTCCTCTCACGTGCACACATAGATCCCGTATTCTTTCCCGTGACTAGGGATGAGCTGGCGCACTGCTAGGATCAGCCTCTCCACTTTCACCCCAGTTCCCATCCTCTCCTCTTGCCTTCCTCTACTCCAGAGTCTCCAAAGGCTGCCTGACTTGCACAGGGAAGCCAAAGTTTTTACAGGGGCCTAGCAGCCCCTATTTGATCTGTCTGCCTGCCATCTCGCTGGCCTCACCTCTTACCCTTGTCCACCCCATTCTACTTCCCTGTTGTCATGGCTATTCTTTGAACACTCCCAGTAAGACCTCACCCTGGAAACTTTGCACCTGTCAGTTCCCCCACCTCTTCTGCAGGTTCTGAGTGGGGACACTCTGTCCCTCCTTTGAGTATTCAGTCACCACCTTAGCCAGTCTGCCACTATCACTACACATACCTCCCCAGATCCTCCCTACTCTTCCCTATTTTTCTCCTCACTGCTTGTCACCATCCATCTTACTGTCTTCTAATTTCTTGCCTGTATCTCCTTCCCTCCCCCATAGAAGCTCCTCCATTGAATTTTACCTGTGTTCCATAGTGATGCATTCCCATCTCTTAGGCGCCAGGGGTGCAAGAGGTAAACAGTCAAGTGAGGTCATTACTTGTGTCAAGTTGAATTCTAGCAAGGGAGATAAATGCTATCGAGAAAATGAAACAAGAGGTTGTAGAGAAGGCTCAAGCCACTCTTTTAGATGGATTTGCGGATGGTTCCACCCCCTCGGAGAAGGGGGCAGCTCTTGAGCAAAGTTTTCAGTGGCAAGAAGCAGCTGGCTACATGGAGGCGTGGTAGGGGAGCATCCTGGGCAGAGGGGACAGGTGGGAAAAAGGCACAGATGAGAATGAGCGTGACAAGATGGAAGAAAATAAAGAATCAGGTACCATTGCTCAATGAGTACAGGAAGAAATTGAAGTAAAGGAAGAAATCGAGGTTGGAGAGGAGGTGGGAGCCACAGGGTCTCATAGGCAGGAGGAGAAGTTTAGATCATATCAGAAGCATGATGGGGGTTCATTTGAGGGTTTTAAATAGGAGAGTATGAGACTAATACACAGCATAGGGATCTTGTTGACTGATGCATGGAAAATGAGTTATGGGAGTAGGAGGTCCGAGTGGGGTGTCCTCTCTAGCATGGATTATTACACATAGCACATCTCACAATTGGCAAGTGGCAAGTGAGGATGATCTGTGTCAGTCACCCACTTTCCCTGTGGAGACAGAAACAAAAGAAAAATAAAAACAAAATTAATAATCAGACTGTTTCAAACCCCTGGATTACTTATAAATGAGAGCCCCGTTGTTTATGTTCTCAGTAGAGAAGTGAAAAGAGGAGGTAGGATAAGTAGCAGATGCAGTCTGTTTGCTCCAGCTGGCCCTTCAGGGAACAGGAGGACATGGTGCCGATTTCCTGCCATCTATCAGAAAATGAGAGCGCTCTGCCATATTTGGATTAGATGAATTTTAACAGTAAATACAGAGCCCAATCTGCCTGGATTCAACAAAGAAGATGTAAAACAGAAGTTACTCCAGTTGACGAGAAAGGAAAAGAAAATTTTAAAAATGAGTTCCTACTTGTTCTGACTTCAGACACTGCAAGTTTTTCTTTTATTTTTTGAATCTTGACTATGGTAAAGAAAATAACTGGGTCCCTTCTATGTTAAGAAAGTTAACTATGAGGTGCTCACTTAGAATATAACAACATGTTTTTAAAGGATGGAGATCAAGTCCCTCTGAAGTATTTGCCCTCAAGTATTCCCTAGGGCGTTGACATCATTTTGAATTATGAGTAATGAACAAGCTTGTGCTGCAAAGCTTTGGAACTAGAAACAGAATCAGATTCATTCATTAACTTAATTTTTTGTTTGTGCTAAAGCTCTGAGACACGGGAGGACATTTCCATTTGTAAATCTTATTATAGAAGCAAAAAAAAGTATTGTAAATGATTTAGGGCTAGGATATTTTAGTGTTTAACATCTTGAAAATGAAAAAAACAAGAAAAAAATTATAGAAACTATAAAATATTTGCTAGAATAAATTAGAAAGGTGAAGTTTTTTTCATTCTTGAATCATTTTGCTCCATATGATATTGTATAAATATGGAAAGTACTTAACTTACTAAATCACATAACTGTGATTTCGTGTTGGTATAGAGATACTCTTCAGCTTGCAAATATGATGGAAGCTGTGAAGAATAATAAATATACTTTCTTCCCATTAAAAGTCACCAGCCTGGGGTTGGGGCTATAGCTCATTTGGTAGAGTGCTTGCCTAACATGTGTGAGGCACTGGGTTTGATCCTCAGCACCACATAAAAATAAAATAAAGGTATTTAAAAAAAAGTCACCAGCTTCCTCTTGGTTTTTATATTTCTTAAATTCCATAGTTGTGGATATTCATAAGTATACATGAATTAAATCTAGTTTGCAATTTTTGCCAAAAAAAATTCTCTTTCACTATGAATTTATGTGGTTTTGTATTTTTTTTCCTCTCTATAAAAACGAAGGAAAACACCAGCATATGTGTGGGTGTTTCATTCCTACATCCCTTGGTTGTAGGAATGAAACAGTAACTATGTATAGGAATCTATAGGAACTGCTTATTCTATAAACTAGAATGTTGTTAAGGTCGGATTAGGTGGGAGTGGGACAAGAAGCTGCTCAGAACCTAACCCAAACTTTTGGAGAAGAAGCAATGTTGCACATTTTTGTGGCTTGTCTCTCCTTTCCAGTCCGTCAAATCACAGTTTTTTTTAAGTATTAGTATTTTTTTATTGGTTGTTCAAAACATTACAAAGCTCTTGACATATCATATTTCATACACTAGATTCAAGTGGGTTATGCACTCCCATTTTTACCCCGTATACAGATTGAAGAATCACATCAGTTACACATCCACATTTTTATATAATGCCATATTAGTAACTGTTGTATTAATAATGGTGAGTCTCACTGGGAAGTAAGCAGGACCAGCACACAGCAAACACACTACGAATATATATGCTACAGTATCAAAGAAAATCCAAATCCTAGCTGCATTCCTTCATGAATTCTGTTCCATGACACCCAAACCATAGCCTCTCTGGGAAATCAGAAGTTTCAACTATTTTGACACCTTGCCAGTGATATTTTATGTCCTAATTAAAGATAAGTAAATTCTGCCCCCACCAAATATCCAGATTTGGTTGCTACCAATTTGGTTGCAGAATTCATTCAATAGACTTTTTTTTTAATGAAATAAAAAGAATATTAGATCATTTGCCTGCATGCCTCCAGAACAGCTTGTTTTTCAGTCTGCATTCTTTTGCCCTCATCTACTGCTGATCACTGATCTCCTGTAAAAAACTTGACCTTGCCATGAGGAATCTTTGGACTCTGCAGTTGCATGAAACAAAACCCATCTCCAGCTAAGCAAATTCATCAAAACAATGCAGAGGTGGCTTTCAAGAAAGAAAAGCTGTTGGCTTTGGGGAGGGACCGGAAGGATGCTGGGAAAACATGAAGTCAGCACTTAGTTCTGTCTATTTGTCCTCCCCTCCCCCACCAGAATGCAGGGTCTCTGAAAGTGGGTCAAGGGCTTTGTGTATTGTCTGTTTTCCGTTTTTTGTGAGTTTTTTGTTCCAACTGTGTATTCCTAGCATACACGTGGCTGGCAGGTGAGATCATAATCAGCGAGTTCACAGGACACGTTCTTAAGGTGGCAGAAAAAATAGCAATGCAGAAAACTTGATCTTTGTGGACTTCTCCATTTGCTGAACTTTACTGGCTGCTCTGTGGTTTTCTCCTCAGTTAGTGGTCAAGGTGCACATGAATGATAACAGCACAAAGTCACTGATGGTGGATGAGCGACAGTTGGCCCGAGATGTTCTGGACAATCTTTTTGAAAAAACTCATTGTGACTGCAATGTGGATTGGTGTCTTTATGAAATATACCCAGAATTACAAATTGGTAAGTCCCTCCCTGGCAACGGGCTGCGCTCCAAAAGCCTTGTGGGTTTGCTTTATGGGCTCTGGTTCCTTAAATGTTTGGTTCAAGGCTTGAAGACATCGCATATGTCACAGCCGTTATGTGAGATTAGAACTTGCCTCTTCATTTCTTTGTGGCACAAAGACTTAGATTGTAGCAGGTGTCTGGACCTTGAGGGGTATAAGCATTATCATTGCCATCTTTCTCTTAGGTCCATAAGGGAAAGAATGTGGCAGGGTGATTCCTCTTGCTGCACGCCTAGTAAGCCCAGCAGCTTGTGGGAGAGCCTAGGTATCTGTCAGCTGGTGCCCCTGCAGAGGTGGCTGCCTTGGTAACTGCAGACCTCACATCTGTGCTCATTTCCCTCTTCCTCCCTCCCTGCTTGCCTAATATCTGACACTTGGTCTAATGGAAGAAGTTTAGCTCCAGAGAGGAAAGGACAATGATAGAAATTGATGATGTTTCTTTTAAAAAAAGTAATTTAAGAAATTTTCTGTTATTTCTCATTTTTATTTTTGTACCGGAGATTGAACCCAGGGTGCTTAACCACTTAACCACATCTCCAACCCATTTTAATTTTTTTTTAAATTCCAGACTGGGTCTCACTAAGTTTCTTAGGGACTTGCTAAGTTGCTAAGGTTGGCCTTGAACTTGCAATCATCCTGCCTAAACCTATGGAGTCACGGACATTACAGGCATGTGCCACGGAGCCTGCCTTACTTCTTGTTCTTAATAGCACTGACCTACCATTGCCTTCCAGCAGAACTGGGTGGAACCCAAAATTACCTGTTTTAGAAGTTTGGATGAAATCTTTTCTTCTTTGCAAGAAATAGTCTATACTTAAACAGTCCTTTGAAGTTTTCTTCAATTCTATGAGTCCAGAAGAGAAATGAAAGCCTTCCTTTATGTTTTGAGTTTGCTTCAGGTATTCATATACATTGTTTTTATAGTTTCAGGGAGCTAGTGCTTTAGGCTACACATTGTAAATCTCACAATTACACTCAAAGTCTTGAATAATCTTTGCCCTAATATCCTTTCCAAAAGAGAATGTTTGCCTTCTCTTAGGGCAATTTAAAGTAAAAAAAAAAAAAATAGGCTATCATAAAAAACATTAAAGCTGAACATTGTCACTGTATTGTAGGTACTGTCATTTGTAATGGGTTTTTCTTAATGGAAGATAAATTGAAAACATGCCACTAAAAGATAAACATAATAGGATTGTAACAGTGTGACATCATAAAAGAATTAATAATTGTAGAAACCTTGATGAAAACTATGAAGCACTGGATTCGATTCAATAATAGCTTGTTTCTCAGTTGAAAACCCTAATATCTTAGGTCTGAAAGAATGCTGTTTTCTTATTTCATCAGAGAGGTTGTTTGAAGATCACGAAAATGTTGTTGAAGTCTTATCAGACTGGACAAGAGACACAGAAAATAAAGTGCTATTTTTGGAGAAAGAAGAAAAATATGCTGTATTTAAAAATCCCCAGGTAAGATGGCCTGTATATTGTTAAACCATGTAAAGCATGAAGAAAACACAGGTTTTGTTCTACCTGTGTATAGACCACAGTATTATCTTGCAAAATATCACAAATATTTTTTAAAAATACAAACTCAATCTTTGGCTATATAAACCAAGAACCCTTTGAAGGATTTAGAAAGGAAAACAAAATCCACTTGTTTTTCATTCAGAATCCAAAACATACCTATCTGTGGTTGTCTAACCCTCCCCTTCTGTCAGCATTTCTATTGGGCTCCACTATATCTTGATGGCACTTTTGGCTACTAATGTCTTATATTTAAAGATCCTGCCAGGCAAGGTGGTACACACGCCTGTAATCTCCCAGCAGCTTGGGAGGCTGAAGCAGAAGGATCACAAGTTCAAAGCCAGCCTCAGCAAGTTAGTGAGGGCCTAAACAAGTCAGTGAGACCCTGTCTCTAAATAAAACATTAAGAAGGGCTGGGGGATGTGGCTCAGTAGTTAAGTGCCCCTGAGTTCAATCCCCAGTACCAAGAAAAAAAATCCTCATATCTTTGTTGTTCATATATGTTGTTCATTGATGCCGGGATTACTAAAGGGAATACCTAGGAAATATACAATTTGTTGTGATTTCCTCCTGCAAACAACCTATACAAGAAAAAAAAAACACATTATTCTCCATACTTGAAAATGCTCCCTTCAGGTCATGTGTGCAGGTATGTTGTTGAGAAGTCTAAACCTTTTCCCACTGTGTCCTTGAGCAACTACCATGGCATGAAAGTCATTACATGTTTTAGGAAAGTCTGAGAATGTTAGAGATGGAAGAGATGCCTAGGGTCATTCCTCCAGACACTTTCCTTTTTACAGGTAAAATAAAGAAGTCCTGTCGTTAGGGGCAGAATTAAGAGACTCCAGTGCGGCTCCCTCATGGGAAAAAACTCTTCTGTGCTCTTTTCTGGGGTCTTCTTGAGATGATATGATGGTCAAGTGACAACAAAGCATTAAGTACTATTGTTTGTGACAAATATCAGACACTAAAAGTACCAAGTTTTCAGCCTATAATGACCTTCAAACCAGACTTTTATTGCCTGTATTAATGAGAGTACCATCTAAGCTGTGGTGATAAAGAGACCCCTTAAACAGTGGCGCAATCAAACTAGAAGCTCATTCCTCAATCACATTCTGGTCCAGACATAGGTGGGTAGAATGGCTCTTCTGATATGTGACTCCCATCTCTGGGCCCAGTGCATCTTTTCCACTTCCCATTTTTCTAGTCCATAGGAAGAAAGGAGAGAATCAGGGAAATGCACAACCAAACTTCTGCTTAACATTCCGTCAACCCAAAGATAGCTACATGGTAACATTGAGCTACAAGAGATGCAGAGAAATGTGGTGTTTGTATGAATAACTGCACATACAGCAAAATTTGTGGAGTTAAATTCATGACTACCATTTTGGATAACTCTTCCACAAAGCACCTTTAAATAGAGTCCATAAAAATGGCACCCAGAAGTTGTGCAGCATGGTTATTGTATAGGTAAGCAGAGGAAGGAGAGAATTAGTATTAGTGGATGTCTGCCATCTGCCGAAGTGTCAAGTGAATTATTGCATCTATCATAGTCGTAACTCTATGAAATCGTACGAAGTGAACATACCTGGGTAACTACCACCCACATCAAGACACAGAACATTAGTGGAGCTCCTCATGGCCCTTCCCAGTCTTTATTCCCCATTACAAGGCAACCACTATTCCAATCTTTATTATCTTGGTTTTCCCCTCTTTTTGACATTTATATGAAATGGAATCACACAGTCCTCTTTTGTGTTTAGCTTTTACCCACTCAACTTTCATTTGTGTTGTTGCTTATAACAGTAGCTCTTTTTCATTATTGTGTTTTCATTCCATTGTGTGACTATATCAGTTTATATTTATTAATTGTGTTGTTGGTGAGTGTTTGACTTGTTTCTCGTTTGGGGCTTAAACAAGTAATGCCAGTGAGAATATCTTGTACGTGTCTTTTTATTGAATGCATGTGGACATTTATCTTGCAGGTAGATAGATAGGTATGGAATTCTGGATCATAAGTTATACTTTTTTAACTTTAGCAGATACTCTGAGCAGTTTTTCATATATCCTGTGATTTGCTCTCCCTTTAACATTGTATGAAAATTCCTGTTGTTCCAGATACTTGGCAGCGCTTGGTATTGCCTTTTTTTCTCTCTCTCTTAACTTGAACCTTGCTGAGGGTGTGTAGTAGCATCTTGGTTTTTAAGATGAATTTTCTCAATGCCCATGATTCAAGTACCTTTTAAAATGTTAATTACCTATTTGAATATCCCACTTTTGTGAAAGGTCTCTTCAGGTCCTTTGTCAGCCTCTCACCTGGGGTTAAGTATCAACAAATACCCTGAGAGGAAACATGGCTCTTAGAAGGTCTAGATATCTCTTTGTGGTTCCTCTCTGTCTTGGATCTTGACTCTGTGAGTCTCTAATTGCCTCAATAGCTCTCCAAAGCCTTCATGCTGATTTAGTTGTAGATGGACCCAATACCTTTATTTTATTTATTTATCTTTATGTGGTGCTGAGGATCCAACCCAAGGCCTCACACATGCTAGACAAGTGCTCTACAACTGAGCCATAAACCCAGCCTCAACACTGATTTTTTTTTAATCCAGCTTGTCTAGATGTTTTTGTTGTTGTTGTTGTTGTTTGTGTGTGGAATTTTGGTCTACTGTAAGCTATTCTATCATAGAAGGAAACAGAAATCCTCCTAATGAATTTTTTTGGATAATGATATAGATTAAGTAACTAGATTATTTTAATATGCAATCCGATTTAAAGACCAACACTGAATTATAGGCATTCTTAAAATAGTCAGGTTTTTTCAGTATTTGGCTGAATTCTGTCTTCTGATCAGTGCCCTGCATAGGTAGTGGCTTCAGCATGCTGACCCCCAGAGTAAGAAAAACACATTATGCTGGTTCCCATACTGATGTTACAGCCCTTAAAAAGGGAGGCTTTGTGATTTTGAAATACCTAAAAGCCCCTTGTATAAGTTCTGTAGTTGAGACCCTTTGATGATTTTTAACATATGTCTTTTTTATGGTAAATTTATGGTGAGAGTAAAAAGCCCTAGAGAAGTGTATTTCCAGAGGAAGATTTTAATACAAATACAACCAGAAAATTCTTTCATTGAAGTGCCTTAGATTTTTGTCTTCAAGCTTTGTCTCAAGCTGGTAGCTGAAAAGTCCAAATAAACCTGTATTTCATTTAGGCTGGTAATTCTTTTTTTAGATGTAATTGCCAACATTGGTATGAAATGATGAATCCTGGGATTGGAGGAGCGTAACAGGGAGCTTCTACTCCCAGGTCAGGGCCATGTCAGTGAGGATTCAGGCTTGATCTTTCTACTCAACTGCTCCAAATCGTGGCACCTCCTAGAACATATTTGAAGAGCTAGTAAGAAACGGTACATGAAGAATTGGACCTAACCAGAATCATAAAAGGAAAAGACAGCTTCTGAGTGACTTATTTAGTAGTCTCCACAGAAGTTGCCAACATATTGAACATCTTCCCCGTGTGGACCTGTATGAAGAGACTTTAATGAAATGTATTCCAATAGATATTTGTTTGACTTTCATAAACATTTATGGAACATGTTACATGTATAACCTTGTATGGAGAATATGTAGATTAAAGTAATCTTTACCTTTGAGAAATTGAAAATCTAGCTAGAGAAACAGATGTGCAAAAATGCTTGACACAAAACTTCTAGGTTTAAGATGGAGGCCACATGGGATAGAATTACAGCATGGTATATTTTTCAGATGAAGTCCCAGTGCACAAAACTCTATGAACAGAGCAGAAGACCCTCAGTAATGGTCTATGATGAGAAGTGTAGCTTTCCAAATACTGCATTAGTTGGTAATACTCAGGAGGTTGGGGAAGGTATCAGATCAGTAAAGGAGTAAATCAAGGAAGTGGGCAATAACTAACTCCCCTGCCTTAATCCTAAGAAAAACTATATTCACCACATAGAGTCATGGTACTGTTGATGGATATGGCTTGTCCCCACTGCCCACACCCCAAGGGTCCAGGTGTTGGAAGCTTTGTCTTCAATGTAATGATGTTGGAAGGGAGAACTTTTGAGAGGCAGGACCTAATGAGAGGTCCTTGGGTTAACTAGGGGCACTGCTACTAGAGGACAATAGGGGAGTTCTCATAAAAATGAATAAAAACAGAATAAGTCCTAATTAGTTTTCCTGATGATTGCTGCTATGCCCTATCCTGTTGAAGAACAGGAATTAGTCTGGGTGCACAGATGCTGCAAGCTCCATGCTATAAGCTGTCATGGAGATGATTTGATCAGAACAGTTACTGCTCTATTTGGAATTTTTCCAAAATGAAACTGAAAACATACAGAGGTGTATCATGGAGCCAAAGACAGAAGGTAGGGCCAGGCCTCCCAGGGTCTGGGACCCTGAGGCAGTATCTTGGTCTCAGCCTTCCCTTGGGCCCCTATCTCTATCACACTCTGTCCCTGTCCACAGCTAGGTCATTGCTTTCCCTCCCTGTAGACCCCCCTTCCTCTCTTCTCTCCTCTATTCCCACCCAGCCTTTTATGACCAGCCTCACACAGTGGCTCCATCTATGAATGGAGTTCAAACTTCTGTGTTTGCATAACCTATTAAAAAAGTTTGTAAAAACCTGTACCACTCAGATATTTGCCTGTTGACTTCTAATTTTTCATCAGAAGTTTAAGCAGATGCAAAGAATGCAGTGTGCAGCATATTGTAAATTTTGCCAGTTTTAAAAAGTATCCAATCCAATTCTGGCAGTTTAAAAAATATCCAATGCTTACAAAAGTATTCCCATGGCAGTTTTATTTCTAACAGCATCCATTTAAGAAATGTATGAGAGTGGCTGGGGATGTGGCTCAAGCAGTAGCGCGCTCACCTGGCATAGCAAGTGTGAGGCATTGGATTCAATCCTCAGCACCACATATAAACAAATGAATAAAATAAAGGTCCATCAACATCTTTTAAATAAAGCACATGAATAAGCTTTTATTTTTTTAGAGTAGTCAGTTCAAAGTAAAACGGAGCCAAGAGTATAGAGAGTTCCCTTTACCTCAAATCCCACACAGCTCAGCCTCCTCTACTATAAATACCCTCCACCAGAATGGCAGATTTTTATACTGGATGAGCCTATGATGACAGATCACCATCACTACAACCCAAAGCCCATAATTAACACTGGGGTTCACTCTTGGTATCATGTAATAAGGTTCTTTAACTTTGGGGACAGTTTATATTGTTCCTCCTTCCCCCCACCCCTTGAACTGTTCCCATTCTATTAGTTCCACAAATATTTATCATATTGTAATCCATTTATATGCTTGAAAGTCTTTTCTTGATTCCTCTTATACTTCCCTTTTACAAGCTGTTTACAAATTGATAAATAAGCTTTAATTTTTGTTCACCATAAGCCACTTGTGTTAAGAAAAACACAGTTGATTAAAACAACATAAAAACATTTAAAGTTTTTGACATTAGTTAAGCATAATAAGTAAAAAAAATGGGACAAACATCTCTAATTATATAAATAAATGGAGTCATTTTCCCTCTGACTAATTCTAGAATCTAGGAATGAATGTTCCATATTAATTATATTCGGGGGAACACAAGTGATATTGGTATTCTATTTTTCATTTTTGTAGATGTTAAGTATTAAGATAGATGAAAGTATTGAGAAACTTTGTTCACATTAATAAGTAGATGGGAATAGAAGAATGCCATTCCATTCTTTGAACTCCTTCCAAGTTATCTGCTCAAGGTCACAGAAGGATCAATGATGGTTCTTTTCATCCATCATCTGGCAAGATAATTAGGTACTTTCCATTGTGTTGGAAGCAAAGAGCTAGATATCATGTGACTTCCAAAAGGATTTGTTATGAGTCTTCCTCTTTTTCATACCAGTATCTCAAATTACCCCCCCCCCCCCCGTTTTTAGGGCCTTTGAGCTCCATTCCCCAGGGCAGTAAAGTTCTTGTGAGTGTGAGCTGTGCCTTTCCTTTCTAAGAGGTGAGAAAGCAATTGTGAAAGGAGCCATCCATTCCCAGGCAGATCTATTTTAGAAAAGAGTACACATGAAGGTTGAAGACATAGAAATTGATGCTGGTGTGTCCTTAAAGAGGCTTCACATTGTACTCCAGGGAGAAAACTCTTTCAAGCCCCCAGGACTTAGGTTCCCCCACAGTTAACTGTCCTCTGCTTCACAGAGATATTGCACCTATCGTGAAATAATGGTATCATCTTCAACAGTTGGTAAGTTCCATGAAGTCAGGTACTGTTGTAACTTCCTTTCAACCAGTGAAGGCATTCATCAAGTGATAGCCATTGAATTATTAAGACATGATGTCAACAACTCTAGTTTTGCCGATCTTTAAGCAAGATAAATTCTGTGCACCTCAGGCTGTCTTTCCTGGGCTTAGCATTGATGGAGAACACTGAGTCTTCTCTCCCTTGTAATGCTAAGCTCCAAAGGCTGGGGATGGAGCTCAGTGGTAGAGCCTTCCCTTGGAATGTGTGATGTCCTGGTTTGGATTCTCACGGCTGCAATATAAATAGGTACATACATAAATAAATGCCAAAGAAACAAAGTAATGCAAAACAAAAAGTTTGTAAGATGCTGGTAATCTACAAATTATTTCTTGTTGAGGGGTTAATTACAATTGGTTGGAGAAGAAATATAAAAATACATTAAAGTCTATACAAGTCAAGTCTTCTACAAGAAATTGTGTGTGTGATCAGGGTGAACAAATTAGAAGATAATTCTACCAGTCTGGACCAAAAGTGGTTTGGAGTATCCCCATCCCCCAGTTTCATTTTCCTGGAAGTGAAGATGGAACACACTCTTGAAATGCCAAGGCAAGAATAGAAAGCAAGGACAGACTTCCTGCAGAGACCAGCCCCAGAGCTGGATATTCAAAGAAGTGGGGATGTCCTGTCCCTTTTATACATTTTAGATTTTCTTTGTTCTCAGGGTCTCCTCTCCCCATCCTGCATAAATATGTGACTAGTGGCCAGAAGTGCCTTTCCCATTCTGTCCAATGGGGCTGCCCAGGAAGTGCTTCACTAACAACTTTTTGAGAGAAACAGTTCCCTGTAGCCAGGTAACCTTGGTAACAGGTAGAGGAGGAAGGAGTGCTTTAGGAGAGTTCAGCATTTGATTTCCTTGTCTCTCCTACCAGCCCCCATCTTCCCATAGGACCCAATTATTTATTATCTATATTGACTGCCTTTTGTGCCCCCCCCCACACACACACACTTCACCATCACATGCATGGGTGGTATTTATAGCTAGAAGAAAGGAAGTGACATACAGAAAGAGAAGTGAGGGTTAGGGACAGCTCCTTTGGTTACAGCTCATGTCTGTCTTAGTCAAACATGGTTTAAATGGTTGGTCATGTGTGATTGACTGAGACTCAGCTGCTTGTTACAAGAACAGGTTACAGTCTGTTTACACATCAAGTTCACTATGGACCAAGAAACTTTTAGTCCAGACTTAAAATATGTACAGAGGCAGGGCATAGTGACTCACACCTGTAATCCCAGACACTCAAGAGGCTGAGGCAGGAGATAGGCTAATCCAAGACCCTCAGCAATTTGGTGAAAGCCCATCTCAAAATAAAACAGAAAGGCCTGAGGATGCAGCTCAATGGTAGATCACCCCTGGGTTCAACTCCCAGTACCAACAAAAGCTGAAAAATATCTATAGATATGCCTGCCTACAGGCACATACATACAGAGGCAGCTTCAGGCCAAACATCACTCAATTTTATAAAAGTATATATGGTAGCAGGGGCTAACCAGATAACTCCAAGAACCAGGGCAGGGTCCCTCTCAGTCTTGGGGGTGAGGGATGAACTCCCTAAGGAACTGAATTCTTTTATGTTTGCCAAGGGAGTTAAGACCAGTGTGCAAGGCAGGAGGGGGAGAATTCTGAATCAGAGACCAGGATTATCAAAGACCAGAGTCAAGTTCAAGTTCAAGGAGTAGAAAAGGCCCAGTGAGGGTGATATGAAGAACATTCTAAAAACAGATGTGCACAGAGCCTAATGTGGAGGACCTGTTCCCAGGGTTTCAAGTCATAGCTTCACCAAAGGGGAAGTTTTCTGTTCACATTTGCCTTTTAAGAAACTGCCTCTTGCTGGAAAGCAGTGTTGTGGAGCTGCTGAGCTGGGTTCTAAAGTCAGACGGGTTGGGTTTGAAATCCTGGCTCTTTCACTTTACCAACTCTGAGCCCTTGAACAAGTTATTGGCTTCACCAGGGCTTTATGTTCTTGTTTAAAAAATACAGATAATTTATTTTTAAAGCATATATCATGAGAATTAATGGACATTATCTAACAGTAATAATGATAATAATTATTATTGTTGTCTGCTTCCATGTAAAGAATAATGTGGAGAAGGAAGGAATGGAAGGAGGCTGGGGATGTTAGTAACCATCCAGGAAGATGTCAACACTGAGCGCTGGATAGGGGTTTTCACAACGGGGCTGACCCAGACTTTGTTCTGGAGCACAGTGCTGTACAATCTCTGAAGTTTCAGGCAGGATGTCAAAGAAGCACGAATCTGAGGCTAACCTTGGGCTGCCTGAAGCTGACCAAGATAAATTAAGGAGTAAGGACTTAGATCCCTTCATCTCGGGGTTTCCCCCCAGGATGCCAGCCTTTGTTCAAGAATCATCTACAAACACTTCATCATGAGTGTCTGCTTTGTGCTAGAATAAAGCCAGCACAGGAGACTGTAGATGAAGTGAGGCCCCAGCAGGGGACAAAATTAGTCCAGTGATATAGGGACATTCTGCTCAGGCTGGGTTCCTGAGCAAGCAGTAGCACAGTGCAGCAGGGATACCGTGGACTGAGGATGGGTGATGGGCATTATCCTCAGCACCAGGACACAGTCGTCAGGGTGGGAACCCAGTGAAAGAAACTATGGGCTGGTGGGCAATGAGACCCAGGAAGAGGAAGGGGAGGCGTTTTGTTCATTGACAGTTCTGGCCACTGTTTAGTTGATGAAGCTTCCTAGGGCTCCAGGTATCCTGGAACACTAATACCTTCTCAAACAGAGAACACGTAGAAAATCTCTTCTCTATTTCTATTTTGCATTTCAGTTAGGCCTGATGACTAGGGGAAGACAGAATAAACGGATAGGGGGAAAGCAGCAGGGAATCCCATAGGACATGCCCCGAAGCAAGTCACACCCCAGCATTTACAGGGTCTGGTACAACTAAAGGTTCAAATAACACATCTCTACATATAAACCTATAAAACAAGTTAATAAGCAGTTGAATAAAATGTGTTCTGCACCCCATACCTCATTCTCCCCTGGAAGTATGAATTCCTTTGGGTTCCATGTGGCAACATGGTAGCATAGTTCTCTGTGTAAGAATCACCCATCCTGCTCCATGGGGCCTTGTGGACACATGTGTTGTTTTATCCAGCTTTTTCGCTGCTGTGACTGAAAGACCCAACAAGAACAACTGTAGAGGAGGAAAGGTTTATTTTTAGGGGCTCACAGTTTCAGAGATCTCAGTCCCTAATGCCTGGCTCCATTCCTCGGGGCTCAAGGTAAGGCAGGACATCGTGGCAGGAGAGTGTGGTGGAGAGAAGCAGGTCACATGATGATCAGAAAAGAGAGAGAGAGAGGTCTCCACTTGCCAGATACAAATATATACCCCAAAGACACACCCCTAGTGAACCACTTCCTCCAGCCACACCCCACCTGCCTCCAGTTACCAGTGAATCCTATCAGAGATTAATTCAATGATTAGGTTAAGGCTATCATAACCCTAACATTTCTCCTCCAAACCTCCTTGCATTGTCTCACACATGAGCTGCTGGAGGACACCCACAGCCAAACCATAGCACATATGGACACTCCAGCCCAAACAACAAGCTCCAAATACCTCATCCTCCCAGGCAAACAGTTGCCTGTTGGCCGTCCCCTCTGTCCTAGGATGTCCCCACAAGTAACAACTTAGCCCTCAGGAGGAAGGATTCAGGGAAGGGATTCAGAACCTTGTGAGCAAGAAGCTAAGGCCCTCGGTTCATGGAGCATGTACTGCACAATAGAGGGGGTCATTGCATCAAGTGACCATGTCCCTTTGGCCTCCTGACTGGATGATGATGGGGAGAGACTCTTTAAAACAGAGATCCTTTAAAGCATGAGGTCAAGACAGAGGTGTTGGAGCTCAGAACATGATATCCCAAAATATGGCACTTTGGCATGTTGAGTAATTTGAGCAAAAAGGACATTTGAAGGGCCTTAGAAGCAGGAAGTACTCTCTGGTCTTCTTCCCTCTTTCCTCCATTCCCCATTTGTCTCCCAAAGCAGGTCATAGAAGCCACTTATTCCCCCCAGCACAAAACAAAGTCTAGAAAGATTACTCTCTGATTTCCTCCCTTCTGTGCTTGAAAGTCCTCATGTGACAGGTGTCCTGCCCCATGTCCTGGGGGAAGGAATGTCATACAGAGGCACAGAAAAGGAATCTGAACAAACAGGCCTTGCTGAGCGCCCTTGCCACACTAGTTTTTTACCATTAGATCCCACCCCATTCTGTCCAGTCGTGTTTCTCCACCACTGTCTACTTCTTCCATAGGACTTAGCATCATGATACAGTTCTCTCTGCATCTTTGGCTTTTCATCTCTGAAGACTCCCATGTCATGTAAAACTTTGTTAATTAAATCTGTTAAGCTTTTCTCTTGTTGACCTGTCTTACTCTAGGGGCATCCTCCATGACCCCTTCATAGGTGATGAGAAGGTATTATTTTTTTCTCCTCTACAGGGTCCTCTTGACCAAGTGGTGTTTTCCCTCTGGGAGAAAGTGGATTGAGGCAGGAGAACATTCCTATCTTAGTAAAATTAACTTCTGGAAAATCATTGTGCAAAGATTAGTGACATGGCTAGTGTAGGGGAGAACAGATTTCTTTCCTCAGCTATCACTAGGTTTATGGGTGAAGTCCCTATAACAAAAGACAAATTAAAAAGGGAAGAGCACCCAAAGTTATTTAAGTTTTGTGTGACAGGGAGGCTTCGCAATAAAAACTCAAAGGCACGCAGAAAACCGAGTATTTTTATGGACTGTCAAGCAGAAGTATGATAATAGGACATAGAAGATCTTATTGTAATAAACTGGGGGATTTAGCAAAGCCTATTTGTTCAGGTGTGTGTGTGTGTGTGTGTGTGTGTGTGTGTTTGTGTGTCCTGTGACTTCAGAGTGAAGAACCCTCTTTTTCTCTGGGGTTAGAGAGGGAAGCTCTCTTATGAGGGTCTTTAGGATCTCTCATCTACTTTAGAATAAGGTCAGAGAATTCTTTTATGGCCTGCTTCAGGGGAGAAGGATAGAAAAGATCTCTCTTCTCTTCTTTCTGCTGTTTTCTAGATGCCTAGGTGCTATCCTGGGGGGCACTGTGTCCTGAACCTCATCACCTGAAACCAAAAGAGAAATCTAAGAACTGAGGACTGGTTCTGGTGATGGGCTACTGTATTCAGGAAAAGTCTACCCATGTCTTGGGTGCCCTGTCCTCTCCCCAGACAGTGTGGGTATGTGAATTAGGCAGTGCACAAAAGCAACCTCAGAATCTCAGTGCCTTAAAGCAGCTGACATTTACTTGCTCCTGGGTACACGGGTCCCCTGTCCTTGGCTCCAGAGTGAGAGTCAGATTCAGGTAATTTTGCACGCCTTTTGTTGTGCTCCACAGCACACGTCTGTGACACATTCTTCTCTCCAATAGCAAGACAACAGACAAATAAGTCCTCCACCCCAAACTGATGATTTGACTCTTCCACCCACATTCTGTTGGCCAAAGCAGTCCCACAGCCAAGTGCAACCTAAGAGAGACATGGAAATAAGCTCCACCCACTCTACAGGATGAAAGGCGTGGGTGTATTCTGACACAGGAAAGAAAAGAATTGGGAGCAATGCTCTGATCCTCATTCTGGTGGATGGCGTTAATCCCATCGCTCTCTCCAGGCTGGTTGTTCATTGACACCTAATATTTAAACACCTCTGTGCAACCATCGCCACAATCAATCTCCATATCACTTTTTGTACCCTTATTGGTGCATTACAATTAGACATAGTAGTGGGGTTCATAATGGCACATTCATACACACACATAACATAATTTGATCAATCTTATTCCCTAGTACCCTCCCTTTCACTCTCCTCCTCTCTCCCCTGATGCTCTTACTCTACCCTACTGATCTCCTTTCTATTATTATTATTTTCATATTATTATTATTTCAATAAGTGCATTATAATGATATAAGTAAGCAGGATTCATTATGGCATATTGTATATGGACATAACATAATTTGATAGATTTCATTCTCCAGTACTTCCCTGTACCCTCCCCTCCTCCATGCCTCTCAATCCTCTGCCTCTACTTGATCGGTCTCTCTTCTGTTTTTGTGAGAGCCCTCTCCTTTTTTAATTTCCTTTTTTCCTTCCCTCTCTAGCTTCCACATATAAGAGAAAACATTTGACCCTTGATTTTCTGAATCTGGCTTATTTCACTTAGCATCATGTTCTCCAGTTCCATCCATTTACCAGCAAATGACATAATTTCATTCTTCTTTATGGCTAAGGTATGGCAAATGAACTAAAGAGGCATTTCTCAAAAGAAATACAAATGGCAAACAAAATATATGAAAACTGTTCAACATCCTCAGAAATCAGGGAAATGCAAATCAAGCTACACTTTCATCTTACTCCAGTCAGAATGGCGATCATCAAGAAAACAATGAATGCTGACAAAGATGTGGGGGTAAAGATGCACTTACTTGTACATTGTTGGGGGACTGCAAATTAGTACAGCTACTCTGGAAAGCAGTACGGAGTTTCTTCAGAAGACTAGGAATGGAACCACCATATGACCCAGCAATCCCATTCCTTAGTATTTATCCAAAAGAACTAAAATAAGTGATATATTCATAACAATATTTATAGCAGCACAATTCACAATAGCTAATTTATGGAACCAGCCTAGGAGCCCATCAACAAACAAATGAATAAAGAAAATGGGTTCTATATATACAATGGAATTTTAATTCATGAAATTTTAGCTGATACATAGAAACATAAAAATCATGCACATACATATGGTACCATGTAATACCCATGTCTGCTATGTGTACACATTGTGTAAGGTTCAAAAAAGGATATGTCTTCAGTCATCATTTATTTAAGGTTAAAACATTCAAAATGCTTTCTTTTAGCTTTTTGAAATGTCCAGTACGTTCTTATTATCTATAATCATCCTACTGTGCAATGACACATCAGAACTTCTTATTTCTACCTAATTGTAACTTAGTGCCCATTATCAACCTCTAATTCCTACCCATTATCAACCTTTCCTCCTTCCTAGAGTTTTAATTTTAACCCTTTTTAAGTGTACCCTTCCATGGTATTTAGTGTATTCACATTGTTGTGCTGAAAAAAAATTATGAAGAACGCAAAGCTCTGGAACTAGTTAGCCTTAAGTAAATCACATAATTCTCAGTTTCCTTATTTGTAAAGCAGCATTAGCAATAGTACCTATGTTCCAAAGTTCTTGTAAAAATGGAATGAAAAGCATACCCATAAAGCCTTAGCATAGAGTTCCAGCAGGTAATATATGTTATTTAGTATGATTAGTTATAATGCTCAAGCTAATCATGTAAAATTAAAATAATTTCATGATTCCTACATTATAATCACAGGAATTCACAACATACTGTCTTTTGGAACAATAAATAATAGTAAAAAGATCTAGAAAAAAAATACATTAAAAGAAAACTTCTTTTCAGTAAGAATTCTCAAAGCAGGCTGGGGATATGCTCAGTTGGTAGCGTGCTTACCTCGCATGCACAAGGCCCTCGGTTCAATCCCCAGCACTACAAAAAAAAAAAAAAAAAGAATTCTCAAAGGAATTGCACTTGACCTATTTCCCGTATTTAAGTCAGGAAATCACTCTTTTTACTCACTGCATTTCTGGGTTTATGCTAATTCTGTAGATCTGATTTGCCTGTAGTTCGCTTCCTAACTTTCTGTCCTGTACACTTGGTTCTTAGACTACAGTGTACATAAAAATAATCCAGGAAGGACATTGAAATGTAGGTGGATTTTCCCTGGAGAGTCCAGGCCAGTAGGTTGGGAGCCCGGGAACATACATTTTATTAGATATTAAGGTGATCTGGGGATCACATTTAGAGAAACACTTCTATGGTGTAAGTAAACATTTGCATCTAGATTCAGAAGGGTCCCTAATTTAGTTACTGCGCTCCTGAGGTTTAATTTCTACTCCGAGTACATTTTTTCATGTATTATTTTATAAAATTCTCTGCTTTCACATAAAAGTCCTCAATACTTAAATTGTGATAGTGGTCACATATAACATTCGCTCAGTGTGTGGGTACCTCAGCTGTACTGATTATGTACAAATTAGTCCTTGATTGCTGATGATATTTTAGAAGCTCAAACACTAGCTCATTGATATTCAGTATTAACAAGATTTGATGCATGCATCAACACAAACCATGCTGAGAGCCCAGGCACCCATTTGTAAATACTTTTGATCATGTTCTCCCCTGCCTTTGTTTAGGCTGCTTCCTTCAGAACTGTCCTTTGCCCTCCCTCTCCCCTTAGTGGTTTCCAAGTAGCCCTCCATTGTGATGGACTCACCAATTTAAAAAAATAATAAAAGCAGTCAGCAACATTTACAGAAATCCAGATTTCAAGCTTCTTTTGAGAAATTAGAATCTCCAATTGGCAGGGCCCTGGGCTCTGGAGGGGCATGCACCAGCCAGAGAAGTTCCCCTCTTGTACTTGGGACATGAGCTCAACCTTCACTCCAGTCCCAGGCTCCTGCTGGCGCTTGAGGGTCTCTCAGCTTCCAGCATTTGAAACCAATGCTTTTGACTATGACATTTAAAAATTAAATGATGTCACATCCTTTGCTAGTGTTTTCTGTCTCATTTCCTCATTGATTGTGCACTATAAGAGGGAAGGAGAGAAGGTTTAACTTTTACCCTGGTGATGCACTAGTCACTCCTGCAAGTTGACTAATGGTCAGCCAAATACACCAAGGTTCCCTGTTTATTTACGTGTACCTACATCTTCTCTCTCCAAAACGACTTTGACTTCCTTGCAGTGTCTAGCCTAAGAATGAACAGTTGCTGAACTGATCTTTTAACATTTTATTTAGAATTTCTACTTGGATAACAAAGGGAAAAAAGAAAGCAAGGACTCCAATGATAAAATGAATGCTAAGAACAAGGAATCCTTACTGGAGGTAAGCTTAATTTTGCAGAATGGTAGAAAAGAAAAGCACATTTGCTCTATCTATTTTTAAATGATTTGCTCCCTAGAACAATGGGAAATTCTGAGACATGCCATGAAATTTTAACTTGGCATTTTAAAATCAAATTTTCACTAAATAATAGCTTCTTAAATTATTAAACTGTTTCTTTGAGTTCATTGTAATGAAGTATGGCTTTAGATAACATAGTTTGCTTTTCATAAAGGTGAGTTAGTAATTCTTGACTAAAAAGACTTGAATCCTCATAAACTCATCTGCTCAGTCATCTGTGTTTTATTACTTGAGTGCTCCACAGAACTCAGATGGATTTCTAAATCTTCTGAGAAGCTTCTCCAGTAGCCAGGTTTGATAGGAAGTGTGAGGTTTGCAGTTAGAGATCTGATACAGGATGAGGTTCTGCCCAGTGTGCTAATGGGCAAGTCTGTGAATGATAGTTTCTAGATTGTATTGGATTATCACGGAGACTTGGGAAGATGGGGAAAGCTCAGATGCCCAGATGGTGATCACTGTTAGGGAAAATTCCAGGAGTTCATTTGATGATTGTTTTTTGGAAGACTCCTAATGAGTTTTTCCTTAGTAACTATGTTAAAAAAATCTCTGCTGTGTTCCCAGCCCACAATGCAGATGAAAGTATCAGGACACAGGTCACAAATGGGTATACTAGAGCCCCAGACAGGTTTTATTTGCCCCTGACAGAAGGTTGATTCTTTTCTTGAGTTAGTAGATTTTGGACATCTCTAGAAAATTCAGAAGACTTAGTAGTGCTTTGGCCCACATTTCTCCTGGGGTCAGTTTGGTAACACTGAACAGAGCTCTCCTGTCCATCAAGGTTTATCCAAGCCCCTGCTCATGTTTCTCTTTCTTCCCAAGCTCTATCAAGCCCTGTACCAAGTGAACCAGGCTCCATATCCTTGCAAGCCGCTCCTCTAAATGTCCTGAGCACATGCTTGAATTTCTGGTTCCTGGGACTGTGGGCAGAGTGGGCATTTCCTAGTGAGATCCAACGGTGAAAGTAGAGATGTCTTCCCGCACTTACCAAACAAGACTCGGGGTTCAGTTGGAGAATACCAGGCACAGGTGTCCCTGACAATAAGGAGATAAAGGATTCTGAACACACCTAGCAGAGATGGAGACCGACAGACATGAAAAGGGAATATTTTCCTGACACCGCTATTTGTTTTAATCAGTGCTTAGAAATAAGTTATCTGTAAATCGGGCACTGATTATGTGATGATAGATACAATTGCCTGAACAGCCCTTATGATAGGAATTCAGCAGTATTTTACAGCTGGATACGAAGAAAATACAAAGTATGGTATGCTATGAAAAATAACATTGCCTGGTTAATTTGGGCCAAAAAATCTGAATAAATTTAATAGATCGACAGATCAACTAAAACTAATAATTGGGGAGAGCCAAATGTAACAAAAACATTCTCCAATTCTACTACATATAAATTTACTTGGGGATTCAAATAAAGTTATTTTGTATTTATAGAACCAAGAGAAAGAATACTGATAGTTATAAACAGAAAGCAAAAGATAGTTTGAGTTTTAAAATAAAAAGATAGAATAATATATAATTTTATTCTGTTGTTTTTTAAAAGAAATTTGTTAAGAATTATCTAATTTTATGCAGATTTTGAGATTTGAAAACATACACCTAGAAAATGTGCTTTGTTTTTCCTTTCTGGTATCATAGTGTTAATAATTTCTATCTCCATTTTTTGAAAACTGTCTCAAGAACAAAATATTAACTTATTTTATACATAGAATTATATAGTTTTTCTATTTATGAGCAGCAAAATAGTAATTTTTACTTACCTGGAAAGTAATCATTTTTCAATTTTCCAATTTATAATAACATATGTAGACTTTATTGAATGCTTAATTTTACATTATACCAAAATTTTACTAACAACCAACTTTATGAAGATTGGCTTATTATTCCGTTGCTACATGTAAAGGAACTGAGGTTTAATGGTCCATAGTCACTGAGCTCAAAGGTCAAGAAACTTTGGTGTCCAATTCAGGAGCCAGACTCTTGACCTCTGTGCTATACTTTCTTCCCTTTGGGCAAAAAGCATATACTGTAAACATTTGCATTCAATCAAAGTTGTAGACAAAATTGGCTTTCACTTTAAAGGCTAACATGAAAGTTTGTGTAAATGTGAATAAATATGTGTTTTACTTTTTGTGTTTTATGTCTTTTGAATCTCAATTTCAGGAAAGTTTCTGTGGAACATCTATCATTGTACCAGAACTTGAAGGAGCTCTTTATTTGAAAGAAGATGGAAAGAAATCCTGGAAAAGACGATATTTTCTTTTACGGGCTTCTGGAATTTATTATGTCCCCAAAGGAAAGACTAAGGTTAGCATGTTAGTTTTCCATTACTGTGAAAAAATACCTAAGGTAATTAACTTAAGAAGAAGAAAAGTTTATTTTGGTTCACCGTTTTGGAGGATTCACTCCATAGCCTATTGTGCCTTTGTTTTGTGCCTGTGTTGAGACAAAACATGATGGCAGTTGTGCATGGCAGAAGAAGGCCTCATCTCAGCGAAAAGCAAAGGAGAGGAGAGACCAGGGTCCCACAATCCATTTGAAGGGGCACCACCAATGACCTAACTTCCTCCCACGTGCTCCACCCCCTGAAGGCTCCACCCCCTCCCAGTAGAGCAACAGGCTGGAACCACACCTTTAACATGAGGGTCTTTGGGGGACATTCCATATCCAAACTGTAGCAATCAAAAAGAAACAAAAATAGCACAATAACAGCAGCCCAAAAGAAACAATTTAGCAAGAAGCATTTCATGGAAGTAAAACTACAGAAATGCCTCAGGTATCAATTTGAATATACCCATTACTGTTGAGATCTGTGGTTCTAATGTTTATACAAATACATATCCTACGAGACAGAATTACTGGAATACTTTGAGTTTTCCCATAACTCTCTCTTGAAATAAGTCACGTTTCAAAAATTAGGGCAGAAGCAGTTTTCTGAAGATTGTTTTGTTACTTTCTGTCCATTTATGAAGACCTTTTTCCTCCTGTATTCACTTTCTTGTTCTATAGTCCTTGTGATAAAAACTTATTTTATCTGGAATCATAGAGGTATTGAAAGTCTTAATAAGATCTTCACTGAGATTTTATCCCTTACACTCTGAGTATTAAAATTTTTTATTTTATTTTTTTATTGGTTGTTCAAAACATTACAAAGCTCTTGACATATCATATTTCATACATTAGATTCAAGTGGGTTATGAACTCCCATTTTTACCCCAAATACAGATTGCAGAATGACATCGGTTACACATCCACATTTTTACATAATGCCATATTAGTAACTGTTGTATTCTGCTGCCTTTCCTATCCTCTACTATCCCCTCTCCCCTCCCCTCCCATCTTCTCTCTCTACCCCATCTACTAAATTCATTTCTCTCCTTGAGTGAAATGAGTATTAAAATTGTACTCTGAGGTATATGCATTTCTCTGCCTAATTTAACAGAGTACTTTAGATATAGTTTAACTTTTACTTGTTGAGTTGGGATTATTATCACAGTCTATAAGCATATAGTAAATTCTTCTTTGAAATGAAATCTTTTTTTTTTAATATTTATTTTTAAATTATCGGCAGACACAACATCTTTGTTTGTATGTGGTGCTGAGGATCGAACCGGGGCCGCACGCATGCCAGGCGAGCGCGCTACCTCTTGAGCCACATCCTCAGCCCTGAAATGAAATCTTAACATTCATTATGCTCATTAGCTTTTCCTTTGACCTTTCTTAGTGGTATATTTCCATCTTTTGTTCATCTTTAAAAAGCTTTAGGATGTATCACATATCTATGTCTGGGATAAACCAAATCCAGGGTACCACCAAATGGCACATTTATGAATTGCAGGCTTCTTCTGATAAGGTTTAATCCACATTCCCAAGCAGGTGAAGCAACCATGAATGTCAAGGTCTGTCCCCAGTAGTGAGGAAATTTATAATCTGTGGAAGTGGTGCAGTAAAACCACTGCTTCTCTCTTAGCCTCTGGTACTCTGGTCTCAATCTTAGAACCGATACTTTCCCCTCTGGGCCATTTTCATTCCAGTCCCACACCAAGGATTTAACCATTGACCCATAAATAATTTTTGTATTATAGAAATTTTTTGTCTTAGGCATTTAAATATAAGCAATATTTATAATTAAGCCTTTAGAATCTATTTCCTATGATAAAAATTAGACGAGTGCACATTAGATACCCTTTCGTTGCTGCCATTGACATCAGGGTGTAGGAACTAATGAGCAAGTCCAGGAAAAGAATAAGAAGTATAATTTAGAAAAACTAAGCAAAAATTCTCATTGTTCCTGGTTGATATGATTGTCTACTTGATGATATAAGAAATTCGCCTGAAAAACTATTATGAGAAAAGAAATTTACCAATTAAGAAATTGTTTTCTTTTCCATAAGCAACATGCAAATTAAACATAATGCAAAAGATTCCATGCATAGTAGGAATGAAGAAGACAAAATACCTAGCAATAAACTGAACAAGAAATGTTCAAGATTTACTTAGCATAGAATATAAAATTTAATAAAAGAAGTGAAGTAGAATTGAATAAATATCAATGTACCATGTTACTAGAAGAAAAGATACATGTCCCCAAATTTTTCTATAAATTCAATGTAAACTCTACCAAATTTTCAGTAGGATTTTTTTACTTAAAATTCACAAACTGATTCCAAGATTAATCAGAAAGAGATACTGTTTCAAAACAGACTCCTAAAATTGTAATGAAATTTGGGCTAGAACCTGTTCTCCCAAAGTTCAAAGCATTAAATAAAAATAACACAGGTAGACAGGAATAGATCACACAAAACTTTCTCTCATAAGGGAAGTCAAAATTTGCATTTGCAGCAGTGGGTAAACAATATGGTATTCAGTAAACAGTGTTGAAATAATTGTATATCCATTTGGAAAAAAAATAGTTTTCCCCATCACTTCATGTACCAAGTTAAATCCTAGATTGATTAAAATGTCCCTAGGAATAAAACCATAGAAGAAAATAGCGGTTATTATTTTCATAATTGGGGACTGAGGACAGGTTTTTTAATAAGAAATAAAAATGCAAAATTATAAAGAAAAGAATCTTGACAGATTTGACTATATAAAGTTGTTTTAAATTTCTTGTGGTCAAAGATACCAAACAAGTTATTGAAGACTAGATTCAAGGTTGGGGATATAGCTCAGTTGGTAGAGTGCTTGCCTTGCATGCACAAGGCCCTGGGTTAGATCCCCAGCACCACACACACAGAAAAAAAAAAAGACTAGAGTCAATGAGTACATTTACAACATGTATAACCTAGTACGTGTATCCATAATAAGGAAAAACTTCAAAACATCAACAGGAAAAACATAAATGTGCTGTGGAAAAATAAGAAAGCCATTGACCATTGGCGTGGTGACACTATCTGTAGTCCCAGCTACTAGGGAGGCTGAGGCAGAGGAGATCTTGAGCTCACAAGTTTGAGACCAGCCTGGGCAACATGGCAAGACCTCATCTCGAAAAAAGAAAAATTTAAACAAGGAAGAGTTGTTTGTAGCTGGGAGTGAGGCTCAGTGGTAGAGCAGTTGCCCCGCATGTGTTGAGATCCTGGGTTCAATCTCCCACATGGTTAAAAATATGAGAAGAAAGAAAAACGGCAATGCTTATTAAGTGAGAATTCTCAGAAAAAGAAAAACCAATAAAGACTGAACAAAAGTTGTTCTATTTGAGGCTGGAGTGTAACTCAGTGGGAAAGCACTTGCCAAACAAGCAAGGAGGCCTGGGTTCAATAGGCAATGCTGATAAAAAATTTGCATATGAATGTATGTAGGTGGGTACATCTAAACATACATAGTAGAGAAATGTTTACTCAAAAAACATTTGGAGGAACATTTCCACACTGTAGTACCTCAGACAAGGAGTATGAAAAAGAGGTGGTGAAAGAAAATGTACATTTTATTATATTTTTAAATTATGACAAGTATACATTATTTTATCATCAAAAAAATTAAAACTCCAAGAAATCCAGAAGAAAATAAAAGAAAAAAATACACTACTATACATACAGGAATAATTGCATACCAAGGTATAGCAACCTTGCCCTTTGTTCTTAATTCACTGATGATGTTAAGAACTGTATAGAAGGCAAAGTAAAAATAATAATAATAATAATAATGGAACAAATGTGTAATTGAAGTGTAACCAAATGTGTAGATTAGAGGTTGTATCTTCCCAAGGCAGAATTTCGGTGGAAGAGAGGCCTCATGTTTCCATGGCAACCCCAAAAGCAGTAAAGAGAAAGCAAGAAAGAGATCCTTTTTCTCAGGAGGAAGTGCGTGGAGTGCATGATAATTTACTGAGCATCCCATTTCCCAATCATTGTTCATCCAGAGGGGAATATTTTAAAATGCTCCATCGTAAAATCTTTCACTGACTTAGAATGGAAAAGGCCAAAATGAAATTTCTGACCAGGGGTCTCCTCATCTTGACTCATCCAAAGCCACATCTGGAAGTCAGCTGGTTCTGACTCTGGGAGTCCTTGGGCTATAGCAACAGTGTCACCTTACTGCATTTGGGGGGCACGTGATCTTGCCTTTGTTGAATTTACTCCTTTACCTTTTATGCAGGCTTGACTTAGAGAAAACTAACTGCATGTGGTAGATGTTCATATAAATTATCAAAAATTCAATATTTTCTCTACTAAAATGAAATCCTTTGTTGTGCCACCAAGAACAACCTTGGAAAATTATTAACTGTCGTCTCAGTTGAGGTGATTTTTTTCCCCCTCTCTTTCAGACATCTCGAGATCTGGCATGTTTTATACAGTTTGAAAACGTCAACATTTACTATGGGATTCATTGTAAAATGAAATATAAAGCACCCACTGACTACTGCTTTGTTTTAAAGGTATGTGGTAAGAAGTCCTTCATTTAGATTTCTGAGCAATTTGATTAATATTTTCTTTTCAGGGAAAAAAAAGTAAAATTTGTATAGTTAACCATAAATGTAACATAGTATATTTTTTACTATTAAAGCAAAGTAGGGGGGCTGGGGTTGTGGCTCAGTGGAGGAGCGCTTGCCTAGAAGTGTGAGGCACTGGGTTCCATCCTCAGCACCACATAAAAATAAATAAAATAAATAAAGCAAAGTAGGGAAGGAGAAATCATTTCTTTTTTTTAATATCTTTATTTATTTTTATGTGGTGCTGAGGATCGAACCCAGGGCCTCACACATGCTAGGTGGGCACTCTACCACTGAACTACAGCCCCAGCCCCAGGGGAAAACATTTCTATCAGTTTGAATCATTTCCCCTAAGCCTGCTATCTGGACCTAAAACTTCAAAGTAAATCTACCTGGGATTCTGCCTCACTGCTGAAAATAAAAGTTCCATATTTTGAAAATTTTAATTTATAAATTAATTGATGAAACAGAAAAGTTTTCAGTTCTTTATTTATTAGACTCTTTTTCTACTGTAAGAAGTTTTTAGAAATTAAGAACTTGCCAAGATTTTCTAGAAAAAAATAGAAAATAGCAAATATAATTTTTTTAATTATTACTAGGTTATGAAACGTTTTAAGGTGTGTATTGTCAAAAGGTAGTGTATATTATCAGGTTTGGGGTACCATTTACAGGTTTTTAAATTGGAATCTCAGGTAAGTTAGGTCAGTAGATATATTATGCTTATAAACCACACATGTGACATATTGAGGATCTTTAGACCTACAGAGTTCTGGGCTTAGGACCATGGTAAGTTTTTGTTTCTGGTTGTTCTTAGTCAAATCAACCATATTTAAAAAGCAATTTATTTATTATTTTTAAATCATATTTAATAATTTTGAGACTCTGGAAACTTGCTATCATTTATTGTAATCAAATAATAATTGGTTGAAATTGTCACCTTCATTAGAGACTCATATTTATAGTTTTCATTTAGACATCTTAGCCCTCCTTCTCATTATGGAACATCTACTTTTAGCAATTTATAAATGATATTAATAATAACGAACACTATACCAACTTAATCATCCTGACTCTTCCCCAGTAGTTCTCAGTCAGGGTATTTGCCCCTCTGGAGAGACATTTTTGATTGTCAGAACTTGGGGCACTGGTATCTGCTGAGAGCAGCCAGGGTCCCTGCTAAGTATCCCTCAAAGTGCAAGACAAGCCCAGACCAAAGAATTATCTGTCTCCAAATGTCAGCTGTGCTGCTGTTGAGAACCTCTACCCTAGACAAAATAGCCCAGAATAACTGCTGTGAAGGGACTGAAGGAAGGGAAAGGGATGCATCCATTCACTCACTCACCCACTCATTCATTTAATATTTGTTGAATGACAGCTATTTTCTGGGCACTGTCCCAGGTGGTGGGAACACAGAAGATACATGGAGTATGTATTCCATGTAAGGGAAGTGGTTATGAACAAAACACAAGTAATGTGTGCAGGTAATTAATAAGACTGTGGATTGGTATGAGGCAGAGTAGGGGACAGAGGGTGCCAGGGCTTGTTTGGATGGGATAATCAAAGAAAGACAGTGACATTTGAGAAAAGATATGAATGAAGTGATACAACAAGAATCCCCTGGAGGAGGAGCATTCCAGGAACAAAACCAGTTAGAACAAAGTTCCCAGGAAAGGGTCAGTCTAGGTCAGAAGGAAGAAGAAGGTGGCTTCCGGTTCTTACATTTCTTGTCTGTTCCTTGTATAGGAAGGTTAGTAAGAATAATGGAACATTTTTTTATAGATGTGGAATCTGAGCACAGAGACTCCCTGGACACTAAGTGGCTAAGTCATGATGAGAACCCAGATTGGTGGCTCCAAGGCAGTTCTCTCTGTTCACTAAGCCACCACAGACCTGGACACAAAGCATCATCTGTAACCCTTCTATCAACAATGCTACCTTCCTTGAACCATGTCTTCTCTGCCTTCCTATCTGACCTGGTGGTCCTTGCTTGGAATTCTAAGACTCTGAGTGATTACCAAAATGGAGGTTCTAAATTCCATGGGGACATTGCAACACAGTTCATCTCTGAACTGTTGTCCACATTTCTTAAATAGGGAAAAGGTTTGAGGAAGAGTTTCTGAAATGCTGCCCAGTAAATTAGCTGAACTGAAATCACTGGAGACTTGTTAAAATGCAGGTTGCCAGGCTCTGGACCCACTAAATCAAAATATTTAAGGATGAAGCACAGCAATTATTCTTTCCTAAGCACGGTAAAGTTTCGCATGTAGTATTAACATGTGTCTCAGTACTAAATAACAATAGTCAAGGCTTAGCTGGTGAAGAAATATCCTTTGAAGTGGCAGATGGAAGGGACATCTAGGAAAAGAGAGCAAGGACCAAATCCCAAGACTAGGATCCAGAGACCAGAACAGGCATGTCTAGCAAGAGAAAGACAAGATCTCAGACTAGAGGTCCCTGGATGGGGATTTAGACAGTCCACAGGATAGAGACTGTATTTTTTATCCTGTTTCACAAGTTTGTGACGAGGTCCTATAATCCTAAAATCATCTAAATTCTCTGACCTGGGAAACCAGCTTCTCCAGGGCTGCACCAAGAATTGCAATTCTGAACTAGAACTTTTAAAAAGCTCTCCTATATAAGGCTTGGGTCTTCAGGGCAGAGTTAGGAACCCCCTGGAAAGAAGAGAGGCTCAGAGGTAGAGAAGCCAGCAGAACCCAGTGGAACCGAACAACCCCAGAAGAATGAGCATTTCCTTTTTTACAGGATGATGATCAGTTCTGTTCTTGAGCCAATTTCTTTATGCTCAGTCACCCTGCACATTCTGCTCGTAGGCATACGTCTTAGTTCCTTCCCAAAATATTAAGAATTTTTATCAATTTGCTGAGTTAAAGAGTCTATAAAGGTTTGGCGAACGTAATTTGTTTATGAACACTGTGGTCACTCATTTTCCTAGAATTTAAAAGAAAAATTTCTTGATTTTCAAATATTTCATTCGAGTGAGCCAATTTCTAAAATGCAAAAAAAAAAAAATATGTGCAGCTTACAAGAGAGGTTTGGGAATACAGAGAGACATATTGTGTGATTGCGTGATTCCATGGACGTGCACTGACTCATAAATTCAGGCCAGAGTTTCTTATTGAGTATGAGTTCAATGACTGTGGCAGTCCATGGTGCCTGGGGGTAGAGGTGCTATCAGAAAAATTGGATTATGAATCCTGGCCTTATCATCTACTAACTGTGACCTTAGGGACACCATTGAGACTCTAAGCCTCATTGCCTTATCTTCAAAGTAGAGACATGAGTACCCAATCCTTCTTTTAAGAAGATTGAAATTGATCAAATTATGTTATGTACATACACAAACAGGCCACAATGAAACCCACTATTCTGTATTTTTATTATGTGTTATTATTATGCACCAATAAAAAAAAGTTTTCAAAAAAGTAAATAAAATAAGGACCTAAGACCATTAGTACAATGTCTAGAAGCATATCAACTCTTAACAAGTTGATTGTTATTACTTCACTCTAGTATTAAATAATTTATTTGTATGGCTGATCATTAAGGGGCCTTGTGCATGTTAGTCAAGCACTCTGCCACTGAACTCTACTTTCAGCCCCTAAATAATTGTTTTGACTAGACAGTGGTTCTCAAACTTTACTCTGCATTGGGATCACTTAGATAGTTGTGAAGTTGCAGACTGCTGGGTCTCAGAGTCCCTGTTTCAGAAGTCCAGGATCAGGCCCAGGAATTTGCTCTTCTAACAAGTTTGCAGGTGATGCAGATGTTATCAATCCAGGACCACGTCTGAGAAGGCAGTATGGGCATGACTGGTCCCAAAGAGGCTGTGACACAAGGCACAGACACGGGAAGCTAAAGGAAGTGCTCAGTTACCCAAGAATCATTGCCTTCCCTGCACTGTCACTCTTAAAGCACATTCCTATCCTGAGCTTACGGGAAGCTGCTCCTTTGTAAATTCTTTCTCACCCTGTTCTGCAGCGAAACTTGTACAGCAGAGGAAGGAAATGTCTTCTGGGAAAAATTATGTTTTTATGGAGATCTGTTAAGAGATGGTGGAGTCCCATGGAAGGAGCACTGGAATTCTGCCATATGGCTCACCTATTACCTACCATTCATTCTGCTAGATTTTCTTCACATGACTTTCATCATGTGAAATTATATTACTGCTTTGCATTTTCATTGGCTTTCTCCCTGAGCAGGGAATTTTTTATTATCGCCACCATTTTGTTCCAGAGCCTCAGTCAGTATTTGACACATTGCAAGAGCTCAGTATATATCCCATGAAAGGTTGGATGGGTGGATGGATGGGTGGATGGATAGACAGGCCCCCTTTCCCACTGTCATCTTTGAAACCTGGTTCTAGCATTGATAACATTAAGGGTAATAGTTGCTAATAAGTAATAAGTTCTTAATAAGTAATAAGTTCAGGGGTCATGTTACTGAGTCTTTTTCTCACATTATTTCTCACATTATTTCATTTAAGCTTTTCATGACCCCTTTTGAGAGGTACTGTCATCCCTATATCATAAAAATGGAAACAGAAACTCAATGAAGGTTCCTGAACTTGGCCAGAGTTATTCAAGCTCATTAGGTACAGGAATGTGTTCGCTTGAAAACAAACCCTCTTTACTACCTATCTTAACTTTCTTAGAACTGAGCTTCCGGATCAACCTTCCCCATTACTCAACCCCTTTTCTAGCTTGCTCAAGAGTCGTGACACATTTGAGGTTGTTTACTTGAGCCAAGTCAGTCACTCTAATTCTTGAGTATGATCTTTGCCGACCTTCTAGGTCATTCTTGCCTTCATAGATGTTACCAGCGTTAATCCTGATTTCTTCTTAGTCTTCCACCTTATCCCCAGACATCTTCAACACTCTTCTCCAGTGGTCTCACCCACAAACATGTCACTCAGCCCACTTAACTGACGAAAACAGTGAACAGGACTGAATAGCTCCACTCACTTCCTCAACTTACTGAACACAGAAACTAACCTGTTGCCAACTTTCTAACCTCAGAGGCTATGTTAGCGCCCCTGGGGCCAAGACACAAGCCATGTCATTTTGCTTTAGCATCTCTAACCTTTTGCCAGAGAATTCTTCCCCTTGGGCCACGAACATGTTCAAGCATTCCTTGGTTTGGGAGTTCCAAATCATCCCAGTTTTATCTGCCCCACCCTTTCAAGCAAGGGGTGGAGATGGCCTCTTCCTTCCCTGGAACTCAGATTTATTGAGTCACATGGCCTCCGTGTCCTCAGCTTTCACTCTGTGAAGATAATTCACTTGTTCAAAATATTTTTTTTTCAAATCTACTTTTATTCAAGGCCCTGAGATACATTAGTGAACAGAAGAGACTTCTGGCTTTGTGGAGTCGGCATGCTAACAGGCTTATCCCTCCACCTCTACCGAAATTCATTTTAAGATTTCTGGCAAACAGTGCTTTCCCCAGTCCTCAGGCTTCTGGACCTCTTGGTGTCTTTGGCATGGGTGACCACTCCCCCATTTTATCATCTTCAGCCTGGACCCCTATCTATCCACCTGTCCCTGTTCCACTTTTTCGAGTTCCTCCTCCTCCCACACACACTAGAATATTCTCTATTGTTCTTTCTACATTTGGTTCTCACCACACTCCTGCTCTCTCTGGAGGCCATATTCCCAGCCAGAACTCCAGCTATCATCTATGTGAAAGTTATTTCCAATCAGTGGCTTGTAGACTCACCTCCTCTCCTAGCTCCACCCCTGCAGAAACCACATTTCCAGTTGTCCCTCAACCATAACCTGCCAGACAGTAATTCCAACATCCTCTCCATCCTTACAACCTTCCTCTTCAGAACCTCTCAAGATTAATGGTGCCATCACCCTCTGTAATAGTTTCCTAGGACTTCCAGAACAAACAACCACAAGCTGTAGGACTTAAAACAATAGAAATGTATTACTCTCCTGGTTCAGGCAATCAAAAGTACACAATCAAAACTGGGGAATGAATCTATTCTGTGCCTTTTTTCTAGCTTCTGGAAATGTCTAGCAATCCTCAGCATTTCTTGGCTTGCAGCTATAAAATGCCAGCCTCTGTCTGAATTGTTACATGCCTGTAACACACGTCTGTGTGTCCGAGTCTCTGTTTCTTGTACTCCTTTGGTTCAATAGGACACCAGTCATATTAGATTTAGAGCCACCCTAACTCATCATGATCTTATCTTCACTTGATCCCATGTGCAAAGACTCTATTTCAAATAAATTTACATAGACAGGTGCCGGTTGCTGGGATTTCAAGATCTCTTTTTGGGCAGACACAAACCCATCGTAGCCACCTACTTTACCAAGCTAGAGCCAGAGAAATCTCTCATTCAAACCCTGAGGCAAAAGCTCTTCTGATTTTTTCATCAGAGTCTCTCAGTCAGCCCTCCCTCTGTCTGCTCATATTCACCATGCCAGTCCATCTTCCTCATGGCCACTAGTCACTTCCTGCCTTACTCTGCTATTTTAAAATGTTGGTGGCCCCCAGTGTCTGGAGGACGATTCTAGCTTGAATCAAGGCCCTTTATTCCAACTCCTCTTTCCTCCTTAGTTTCTGCCTCTTTCCATGGCTCCCAGACCGTAGCCACACAGAAATTTTTGACATTCCCTGAATATACTACATTTTGTCATCTCTTCAAAAATCCTTTCTCAGCCTCTGTTTTCGAACTCTTACTATAAAATATACCATGTCACAGAGCAATCACATTTTTGTTGGCTTATGTCTCCCCCAGTCCCTGTTCCTCATTTATGGGATGAGCTGTCTCTTCTCCTCCTTGTATACCTAGGGGTCAGTGTATTTTTTCAGCACCCAGAGGTATTGGTTGAATGAATGGGACTTTTATTGTAGTTATGGTTCCTCTGCTATCCTTTGGCCTTGGACAAATTGCTTAACCTCTCTGATGCTCCATTTCCTCATTTTGTGAGTTTAGAGGATCTGTAAGATCCCTTCGTCAGTAACATTCTCCAATGGCTCTGACCTCTGTATGCTGTACTGCATGTCCTAAGAGAGCTTCTCTCTTCTGATGGTCAGGAACAATCAAATCATTGAGGAAGAATCTGGTCAGTGCCCTGACCCAGCATTTTCCATAAACTCCTTTGCAAAAAAGTTTTCAGTCAAAGGTTCAGTTAGAGAGTAAGCTACTAGGTAAAGTGTCAGGACTGGAGAACAAGGGCTTTGACTGGCTCCATGATGTTCTGGAATCCTGAAGGATTTCTGCTTTACAAAGACAACACAAAAGGAGCCTAAAGGAGCTCATCTTAGACCCCAAAACTCTGAGCACTGCAGAGACCTTGGAGATCTCTGTTTAACCAGTCTATTTCATAGAATAACCACATTTTGCTATATTTGGATGAATAACATACTTAAGAAACTGTTGCTTGTGCTGCTTAAATGGATACAAACAATTGCTTTGTGCACTTCATTGCAAGCTCAATTTACAGTCAGCTCTGATAATCTCACTCACCAAAACAAAACAACAACAACAAACAAATAACAAATACTAAACACAAAGTAACAGTGTCAACATTTAAAATGTTTCAGAAGGAAAAAAAAATCTGCTTTCTAAGAACAGTTGTAAACATTAAATTACTGGAGAGAATAGGGTTTGCCCCTCTTCCATGACATCAGAACATAAATGCTGTTGTAGATTAGGAAGCCATGTTTCTGGTACTGAAAGACAGGGCTATGGTTTGGTTTTGCAGATTTTATTGTGAATAGAATGCTGCAGGCATTTGTGGAATGTCACATTCCATCTAATAAGTGCCTGGCTTGTTATATTTTTCATCAGTCTGACACTCTGGTTAATTAATGCAACAAATCCTTTTTGCTATTGGGCCACATTACTCGAATTGATAGATTTTTTTCAGTCTTAAAGGCCTCCAAAGAACATGATTATTGGAGTAACATTTGCAAAACTAAAATCGAACATTCAGAATTATCAAGAAAGCTCTGAATCACAATTTAAAAAGTGAAATGTGTAGTAGCCATCTCAAAGTTTTTGCTGCCATCTGCCGGCCAAACTGGAAAACTATAGCAGCATTCAAATATAACTCAGGAGAGGGAGTCCATGATACCTAAGCAAATAGAAACTGACTATTCTGCAAGAGATGCTGATCCAAATTCTGAGGGCTGAAGGACCTAGATAAAGGAAGCAGTATATTTAAATATCAAAAATCTAAAAATAGATTTTTGTCAATCGGCTCAGTTTTTATGCCATATCTTTAAATTCTGGCATTTTGGCTTAATAGCTTAATATGAATACAGAAATTCTAGGTGGTAAATCAAGAGTCATATACTAACCTCTCTGAGCCTCATTTATAAAACCAAAAGTTGTTAAACTTTTACCAAACTCTTTTTTAATTGATTTTATTATTTTTTTAAATATACAACAACAGTGGAATGCATTAGATTCAAGTGGGTTATGAACTCCCATTTTTACCCCAAATACAGATCGAAGAATCACATCGGTTACACATCCACATTTTTACATAATTCCATATTAGTAACTGTTGTATTCTGCTACCTTTCCTATCCTCTACTATCCCCCCTCCCCTCCCCTCCCATCTTCTCTCTCTACCCCATCTACTGTATTTCATTTCTCTCCTTGTTTTTTTTCCCATTCCCCTCACAAGCTCTTATATGTAATTTTGTATAACAATGAGGGTCTCCTTCCATTTCCATGCAATTTCCCTTTTCTCTCCCTTTCCCTCCCACCTCATGTCTCTGTTTAATGTTAATCTTTTCCTCCTGCTCTTCCTCCCTGCTCTGTTCTTAGTTGCTCTCATTATATCAAAGAAGTCATGTCAGTTTATAAATGTACTTTTTTGCATTACAATTCTTAACACACATACACACACACACACACACACACACACACACAATTATGTATATTCTTTGTTCTTTCTGGTCAATTATAACAATGTCACAGGATGACTCACTGGAAAGACCAGCAGGGCAACTGGTCTAGGTGCTGCCTCTCAGGTTCCAACTGAAGTTCAGGGCACAATGGCCTTTGCTGAGATCACCTTTGGAAATTAGCCATTTCCTTGGAGATCAGTGATATGCTATAAGCAAAAGAGGAGGGGTCTGTGCAATCACCTACCAGAAGATTTGGGCAGCTCCGCTCCTTTCCTGATCACTGAATTTCATAGCTGCTTCCCACCCTCAATTTATGCTTATCCTAGCAGGATTAACAAACTATCCTGAGGAATGGAGGAACAAGAGGTTGCATGCGCGCGCGTACACACACACACACACACACACACACACACACACACACACACACACTGGTTGAGGTTAATTACTTTTCTAACCCATAAAGTTTAATAAAAGTTATAATGACCTGTGAAAATTGAGGTGGCACATATTTCAGAACCTAGGCTTGGTTGCCTGCCTGTCACCTTATGGCTGCAATATTTGACTCAGCAAGAAATATTGTGCTTGTTTATTTCTTTCAACAATTATTTTGACACCATGGCTAGAATACCAACCATGCACCAGGCCATGTGCTAAGCAATAAATCCCACATAGCTCCTATTGTCATGGAACACACAATCTATCAGAGACAGAAACATAAAAACAGAGGTTACAGGAGCAATAAGGACTGAGAACAAGCAATGCAGGGTGTCTGTCTCTCTCCTTCATGTCTGCCAAGTTGTTCTCCTGGGATGCCTAGATAACCCCTGATCATCCCTACAAGCCACTGCTTGGTGCCACTTGAGAATAGATGGAAACATTTCTACTGAGGCCATCCATCCAGAAGCCATTGGCCCACTTGGGTACTAGAGGATAGTTAAGAAAGGGAGATCATTGCAAAACTGAATTCTTGTAGGAGAAATAATTCTTGGACTAGGCTTGGGGAGTCACAAAACCACCATTCTTGTAGGATTAGTTTTGTAACATAAGAAATAATATATTAAGTTCCCTTATCTGACAAATGGAGAAGCAAGTTGAATTTCTTTGGGGGACAGAGACAGAAGAGATATGAAGGATCAAAAGTTTAAAAAGCAGAGACAGGAGGATCGTGAGTTCAAAGCCAGCCTCAGCAATTTATCAAGGTGCTAAGCAACTCAGTGAGACCCTGTGTCTAAATGAAATACAAAATAGGGCAGGGGATATGGCTCAGTGGTGGAGTGCCCCTGAATTCAATCCCCAATACCCCGCCCCCAGCCAAAAAAAAAAAAAAGAGGCATTTGAGGTAGACTGCCTGCCTAGCATAAGTGAGACCCTGGGTTCAATATTAGTACAAGCTGAAATTTAAAAAATGGAAGTTAAAAAGACAAAAACAAATGTTGTTATTGATAATTACAGTAAGAGGTGCTTTTGATAACTTATGTAGCCAATTTCTTAAATTCTTTCAAAGTCATTTTTCAAAAGTGCCTCATTTCCTAATCCTAAAATGGCTACCAGTAATTTTTGCCACCCCTTAGTAATCACATGTGCCAGTGTTTTTTAAAAGTTATTTTGAGAGGCGCTTTGAACCCCTAATAATTGAAGTTTATAAATTGTTCTATTTTGCTTCTTTCTAGCACCCCCAAATTCAGAAGGAGTCTCAGTATATCAAGTATCTTTGCTGTGATGACGCCAGAACTCTCAACCAGTGGGTCATGGGAATAAGGATCGCCAAGGTGAGACGCCTTCCAGCTTCACCCTACTGTGAATTTCTTCAGCCAGCTTCCTGGCCTGGGTCCAGCTTCTGTGCTACTGTGAAACAGCTGACCCACTCTTGGTACAGCCTCAGAGATCATCTCATTTATTTTCCCACTGCATTTATTAAATAATGGGAGTGATGGAAATGTGGACCTCTCCACCAACCTGAGAACCAAGGGTTAACTTTACATTGAAACTTTCCAGGTATTTACTCATGGAGTGGATTGCAAGTTCAGGGTACAATTAAGAAATACAGGATTGGCCTGGGGTGTGGCTCCATGGTAGAGCACTTGCCTGGCATGCGTGAGGCCATGGGTTTGATCCTCAGCACCATGGAACAGAAACACAAGATTGAGTCTACAGTATCATTACGTAAAGACGCATAATCAAAATTATTTGGCTAAAGCTCTCTTCTAATGCTGGGTAGAAATATCAACTGATTCTGTTAATCTGAAAACTTATTTGATTTGTGAAAAAACAATCAGATAATTTTTATTGAAATATATGAAAAACAACAACTTAGGCAAGGACAGAAAAGAATAGTCCTGGAATTTTTTTTTCCCTCAATGTGTATATTGCAATTGTGTGCAGAACTTGAGATTCATGTATTTCTTTCTTTCTTTCTTTGTATTCCCTCCCTAGTATGGAAAGACTCTCTATGATAACTATCAGCGGGCTGTGGCAAGGGCTGGACTTGCCTCTCGGTGGACGAACCTGGGGACTGTCAACCCAGCTACACCAGATCAGCCTTCCACAGGTACTAAGCAGAGGAGAAACATGCATTCCAAGCTCAGAGCACATGTTCAAAACTTACCCAACATGCTGTATAAAAGCAAACTTTATAGACATTGCTTGGAATACATTTCTTTTCCCACAGTGAGGCTCAGCCTCACCTCACCCCACCCCAGGCATACATCCAAGTGACCTTTAACAAAGGTTTGACCGTTTTTTCATGATATACTTGATGCCAATCACAAGTTCAGGGTGAGCTAGTATGGAGGTGTGTCTCATCAGAGTTCAAATACTATATTTGTTCAAAGCTCTTTATCACCCAGCATACTATTACACCAAGGATAAGATAATGGCCTGGTGTTTTGCCTGAGTGGCATCGGGGCTGGAGATTCATACCCAATCCTGACATCACATTTTAATGAAAACATAGTAGCAAGTTGCTTATATGTATAAGAAAGAGGGATGGAGTGAATACTGTGTGCTGCTTTACATATACCACTGTCCCTTGGGATCCATGAAATAGTGGGATATTTGCATATGACACATGCACATCCTCCTGCATACTTTAAATCATTTCTGAATTACTTATAATACCCAGTGCAAGGTAAATGCTAAGTAAGTGGTCATTACCCTGTATTCATACAGACACACTTTTTTTTTTTTCAAATACTTTTGATCAGTGGTTGGTTGAGTCCACAGATCTGGAACCCAAGGATGCAGAGGGATGGTTGTACTATTTTGGGTTCTCACAATAGCCCGGCAAAATGTAGATTATAATCCCCACTCACAGCTGAGAAAACGGAAGATAGAAGAAACTAGTATCTTCTACATGGCTGAGCTGTGACTCAAGCACTGGGTAATTTATGAAGAAAAATGGTTTCTTGAGCTCCTGGTTCAGGAAGCTCCCAGTTTAAGGGGCCACATCCAGTGAGACTCTTCTTGATGTTGGGGACACTGCAGAGTCCTGAGGCAGCACAAAGGCAAGGCACAGAGCAGAACTGTTTCCCGTGTCTACTCCTCCACATAGCTCACTCCTACTTATCCTCAGACCTCAAATTACTTGTCCTTTGTATGTCAGTCAAAATTAATAGTTTGCGTAATATTAGCTTAATCTCTGACCTCCTCTAGACTTTATGGTACCTCAGGAGATCAGGGGCTGGGTTTGTGAACCTTGGTTTCCCCAGCATGGAGAGCAGTGGCTGGCTGATCAGGGGTATTCAGGTAGAATTAAAAAATGGTTGAAATAACAAGTGAAAAACTGAAATGGTACCCTACAGAGTTCCTCTAAGGTTGGAAGAAAGCAGTGTGTGTGGAATATCCTTAATTCTATGAGCTCAGTAAATGTAGTTCCAGTCCTTCTAAGTGACTTGCTTATAACCAGTTTTTGAAGAAAATCATTTTTTAAGAATACCATTGCAGCAGATGAGACTTTCAATGAGTAAGGACAGAGATCTGGCACGTGATTAAATATCCCATAGTAGAAGGAAAGAAAATTAACCCATGTGGATGCTGCTGTAGAGTCTTATTAACCAAAAATTCTCAGGTTCTGTCATAGCCACTGGTCCTACAAAGAACAAATGTGTTGAGATTTTAAAATAAACCCTACTGGTATTACAGAGCTGGCGCCTTTGGGAAATTGAAGCAGCATGAAGACACCCCTCCCCCTTCAAATCCCAATTCTTGCAATCCAGTCAGAAAGATTTCAGACATGCTGCTCAGAATAACAGGAATGAGTTTATTGAAGGGATAGGAAAAGGGGAAGGGACCCTTTCAAGGGAGAGAGTGGGTCCTCTCAGAGAGGAGAGGGACAACATGCCTCTCCTGCCCTCCAACTGTATTAGGTATCCCAGAGAAGTTTTCAGAGCCCTCCTGGGTCCACCTCTTGACTTTTAACTGACAGCAAGATGCCATCAGACTATCAAGTCCCCACTGCCTTGGCAACTCTTATGTCAGTTTGGCCCATGCAAACTGGTTCTAATTGGATAATGAACCATAAATTCTTACAGGTATTCTGGTTCGGAAGAGTTATCCTTATCTCTCTGAGTTTTGGATTTGATCTTTGAAAAGGGTCTTGAAATTCTTTCCCTTCAGTTCCTCTTATTGACAATATTTGGAGCCTGCATTTCTCTTGCAGATAATAGGTAGTTTGCTGAGGAATGTGACATATCCTGTTCATTTAGGCCAGGTAGAGCGGCAGGTAAATTGCTTCTTGGAAAAGAAAGCATGTGGGGAGTCAGCACTGTGGGAATAATCCCCTTAACTTCATGTTCCCACCATCTGCATCTGTCTGTCCCCTATCACTGGGAACCATCTTATTAATAAAACCTTTCAATGAGGGGGGGGGGGGAATCCTCAATTTAAGCTTTCTTTCCTGAGTGCCTTAGAATTTATTGCCACCAGCACGTATAGGATTTTTAGTTCTAAAGGGCAACATCATCGACTAGATCAGAAAGAACTGAAAATGAGTTTAAAAGAAACTCAAGTTTACTTTTCCTGGTTACACCCATACACCCTCACAGGGTGACCACTCCTGCTTCCTAGCAATGAAGATCTGCATGAAATTATGCCATCTTTTAAAATTTAGCTCTTGCCAAATATTCCTACTTGAAGCCTTTCTCTCCACCTGAACACATCACACAAAATCAGTAGGGTTCTTAGAAAGTGTTTGAGGGACATGATATGTTTTGTGCCATGCTAACAATATCACAAACTGGGTAATGTATGAACAACAGAAGTTGTTTGGGCTCACGGTTCTGGAGGCTGGGGAGTTCAAGACCTAGAAGCTCTATCTGGTGACAGTCTTCTTGTTGTGTTATGACATGACAGAAAGCATTTCATGAGAAAGAGCTCACAGGAAAGAAGGGAAGGGGGTTAAACTCGTCTTTTTTTTTTTAATCAAGAACCTGCTTGTGAGGGATAACCTAGGAGCACAGTACAAATCAAAGCATATGATCCTTCCAACTCTCCCCCCTCAAAAAAAAAAAATGTCAAGGGGAACATCAAGAATAACCTTGAAAGAAAAAAGTTCCTTGAGGTCTCTATCAGTTTGTTTTGTTGTTGATGGCACTATCACAAAGACCCATAGTAGATGAACTTTATGAGGAAAAGAGGTTTTCTCAGCTCACAGTTGTGGATACTGAAAGTCCAAACAGCAGGCAAAGTTCCCATGATAGAGGGTGGGAGTGTTGGGGGGAGCGAGAGATCACATTGCAAAATGGGAAACCAGAGAGAGATCCAGGAATTAGGTCTTTATAACAATTCACTCCCAGGGGAACCCACTCCAAGAGATCAGTATTCCCTTGGGAAGGCAGTGCCCCTAAGGACCTAAGGACCTCCCACTGGGCCCAATCTCTTAAAAGTTCACAACCGCTCACTGTCACTCTGAGGACCAAGCTTCCAACCCATGAACCTCTGGAGGGCACCCCACTTCTGGACCAACACAGGGCCGGGGAGCTACTGGTTGACTGCACTCACAGGACCCTTAGGCTCTCTGCAGCACTGGACAGGAAGCCCCTTCCTCCCACTAACAACAGGAAGAGTTCCAGCAGACCTTTGGAACCACCCAGCAGAGAGCTGAAGCAGAACTCCCGCCGAGGCATACCATGGAGCCCCACCCCATCCCTGGCCTCTCTCACCCTTTCTCCATGGAGCAGACATGCTGTCCCATCATTTAGGAGGAGACAGAGGAAATGAACCCCAGCCCCATTCCATCTGCGGCCTTCTAAGTTTTAGTTTGCAGCTTTTCTCTGGGAATCTAGTATCCCTTTCTCCCATTTCCCCACTTTCTCTTCTTCCATCCTTCCTCCTTGACACAGTGGAAACCAGAGTTCCTAGAGGAATGTAAGTTGCTGACTGGAGTCAGAGACCACAAGGGATTACTGTTTCTGCTAGGGTTACCCACGTGGGCGAGGAGGACAGGAGACGCTGCTCTATTTCAAAAGTAATTAGCAACAGTGATTTATGCCAGAAAAACGACAGTTTGTTCTTTTCTATTAGGGAAAGCCATGGCATCTCTTTTAGTACCTATGAAATGACTTTATGCCTATGAAGGTCAGGACTATTTTGAATTTAGAACTGGACACTAATATCTCTTTTCATTTTATTCTGAGAAAATTTCAAACTTACAGAAAAGTTGTGAAAATAACATAAAATCTCCCATGTACTATTTATTTATTTCTTTTGGCACTGAGGATTGTATCGAGCGGCACTTAACCATTGAACTGCATCCCCAGCAATATTTTGTATTTTATTTAGAGACAGGGTCTCACTGAGTTGCTTAGGGCCTCATTATATTGCTAAGGCTGGCTTTGAATATCCTCCTGCCTCAGCCTCCTGAGCCACTGGGATTACAGATGTGCACCACAGCACCCAGCTTTCCCCTGTACTCTCTACCCAGATCACCAATATTGAGTATTTCACTATGTTTATCCTTCTCTCTTACCTCCTTCTTCTACACCTTATACACACACATATTTTTCTGAACCACTTGCTAGATGCCCCTCTGTTCCTTAAATCTTCAATTTATACTTCCTAAAAACAAAATTTTTTTTCTTACTAGCCATAGTTACAAGACTCAAATTTAAGAAGTTCGGTATTTGGTATTGATGGCATACTTTCATCTGAACTGCAGTCCATGTTTCACTTTTGCCAACTGCTTCAATAATGCATCATTCCTGTGCACTGTGTCTATATGTCCCCATTCATCTGGAACAATGCCTCAGCCTTTCTGCGAATTTCAAAACATTTGCAGGGCTGGGGATGTGGTTCAAGTGGTAGCATGCTCACCCAGCATGTGTCAGGCACTGGATTCAATTCTCAGCACCACATAAAAATGAAATAAAGATATTGTGTCCACCTAAAACTAAAAAATAAATATTAAAAAAATTTTGCTTTTTTTTTTTGGTTTTGGTTTTGTTTTTTTAAATAAAGGGGGCCATTTCTTTATAGACTGTCCCGAGATTTAAATGTGTGTTTCCTCATGATTTGTTTCAGGTTATACACTTTGGGCAGGAATAGTGCAGAGTGCTGTGAGTCCCTCGGGGTCCTGTCTGTCTATCCCTGTTGGAAGCATTCACTTTGAGCATACAGTTGAGATGTTGTCCAGTTTCTTTTCTGAATGGATTTTTCATTTTGTACCTAATGGTTTGGAGATACTTTGAGGCTATAACCATCTTACTCCTCACCAAACTTTGCCTTTTCTCTCCCATCTCCTGAAATTCTGAAAGCCTTCTTTGAGTTGTTATATAGATTAATGGGTTCCTCACATTGGTGGAAAACCCTTTGAAAAAGTAACTACTTGACAGAATTGCCGGCACTGAGGCTGACTAAGCAATCTCCACCTTCACCAGATGAAGAGCAGATCTATGGCATGGGCTGGGTGGCAGCGCAGTCCTAGAAGATATGGCCTCAGTGTGTGGAAACATCTGTCCCTAGGGTGCTTGTTAAGGAGCCAGAGTAATCAACACACAGCATCTTCTATCTGATTTTCTCCAAACTGTAAAACTCAGGCTAGGGATGTAGATCAGTCATTGAGTGTGTGTTTAGCATGTGCAAGGCCCTGGGCCTCATCTCCACCACCACATGCACAAAAAAACATCATAAACCCTCATAAGTCACATTTTTGTGGTGAAAGAGCAAACTAAAAGACAGGAAAATAAAATAGTACATATCAGGACTTTTGAGAGAAAAACAAAATATCACTTCAATTCCAGGATATATCAGGGGTCTGCACATTGAGCCTAATTCTCCCACCCCAACTCGGCTCACCCTCATTTATTTCTATGTACAGAGGACTTTTTGTTGAGGATAATTTTAAAATGCTATTCCTGTACCCAGCATGATATGAAACAGAAAAAAAAATTTAAATAGATTTACAGCAGGTATGGTGTCTAATGCCTATAATCCCAGCACTCTGGCAGTCTGAGGCAGGATTGTAAATTCTAGGCTAGCATGGGCAACTTAGCAAGACCCTGTCTCAAAATAAAATAAGAGGGGTTGAGGATATCGTTCAGTACTGAAATGCCCCTGGGTTTAATCCAAAATTTATTTACCAAAAGTAAATATAGATGTTCAAGGTTTATTCTCTACTTGCCAAAAAAGTTTTTAAGAGCAGAATATACTGTCGTCTAGATTCCAAGTTCATCCAGATTTTCTTCAGTGGGCTTTTTCAAGTTTGTTCACTTTCCAGAATCTATTGATTGATTGATTGATTGATTGATTTATAATTGATTGCAGCAATGAGGATCAAGTACAGGGCCTGTGTATGCTATGAAAATACACTAACACATTTCCAACCCCTGCTGACTCTGCTGATCTCATGTACAGTTTTGGCATATTACCTCCAATTTTTAAAAATTAATGCATTTTTGTGCTGGGGATGGAACCCAGGCCTCAGGCATATTAAAGTACTGGTTCTACCCCTGAGCTACACTCTCAGGCAGAACCTGATTTTTCATAGGGTCCTAGGGACCATCATACCTGTGAATCCTCTTTTTGCTTTAGTGATGTGAGCTACTTTGTATTTTCAGATTTACTTTCAAGAATTTTTTTTTTTTTTTTACTTTCAAGGATCTTGAAAACATCTTGCTCATTCTTTTCTTTTTTTCCCTTCAGGACTTAAAACTGGCACTGCCCAGCCCAATGGTCAGATACCCCAGTCTGCACCTTCTGTCAAGATTGTTCTGGAAGAGGCCCAGAGAAATGTTGAAACAACAAAGGTAAGACTAGAGAGGAACTAACACAAATCAAACTGGAATGTATAAGCCCCTCTTCTAAACCATAAACAGTTTTCTACTAACTGCTCTTTTTGAAAGAGCAAAGATAGTTCCAATAACTAAGTCACTTTACTATAAATTCATTTAGGATATTGCTTTATATTTTTTATCCTAAAGTTACTGAGGCAAGAATCAAAAGTTAAAACCAACCATTATCAGATTGTTTCATGACAATGTAAGCATTTATTTTAAATGCTGGAGGTATTTAGCTACATTTATTTTAAAAGAAGTGATTTTCTTGGGTTAGTGATTTTTAGTACCCTCTGAAAGTGAGTTTTAAGCTCTTGGGATTTTTATTTATTTTTTATTTTTTATTTATTTTTCCTGAGTAAATTAGGACAACCAACCCTATATGAAGTCTTAAGTAAACCCCCAAACCATATTAGAAGACTACTAAAAGGGTTACACTACAAAATGTACTACAAAATGTACATTTTACATTTTCCTATTAATGTCCCACATACGTCCTTAGGGTGATTGGGAAAAAATACATTCAAAAATAATAGTTAAGATTTGGAGATATAGCTTAGTGGTACAGGACTTGACTACCATGCATGAGACCCTGGGTTCAATCCCTAGCACACACACAAAAATAAAATAAAATAAAATATTAGCCCAATTGGTAAAACATTCTAACTTTTTAAAAAACAGAATAGGTTAATAAAGATTCATTTAAATCTATCTAAAAATCACAGATAACAATTACAATTTAGTTACTAATCCAGTTCATAACATCTCAAATGACTATAAATCTCATTAAATATTTCCCATGTCTGATTCAAAGCAGCCTTAAATAATGATAATGGCACACCACCCAACTATTAGAGTCAGTTGCTTAGCTTCACTAGTTTTTCACTTCATTCTTTTGTTTATTTTTGTCTATTGTCCAGTGGTAGAAACAATTAAATCCTGCTGTATATTGAATGTCTTATTATCTTTGAATATCAATGTATGCTTTTAAAAATTGTTTAGCTAATGCTGTCTTCTCCAGCCTGATAATCTCATCATGCATTGCACTTTCAGCTATTATTTTCATTACTTCTATAATGTCAGCTGAAAGAAAGTATTCTAAAAGGACAAAAGAAATTAAAGAACCTCAGAATAGAAATCATTTAATGATGTATGGACCATTCCCAAGCTGTCTATTCAGAAATTGAAAAAAAATAAACATCACCAGTTAATTAGCTTATCATGTTAATCAATAAATACTCAATCATAAAGCATTTTGCTAAGAAAAAAATCCTAAAGTCTAGAAAACTTCTGCAGTGTTAAGAATTTATTTAGCAAAGAAAGAAAAAAATGGAAACCCAATAAGATGGAAATTGGAGTGATAATTATCAGCAAAACAAAGGCATTCAATTCAATTGCCTAAAATTCCTGGGGAAGTTGCAAGATATAAATATACATCTTGATTTTGGCCAGTTCCACTGTTGGCAGTTGAAGGCAATGTTCTCGTTGGACTTTAGTCAGATTTGGTGTACTGGTTTTATTGTATTTAATCTCATCAAAACCTGAGAGCAATATTAACAGGGATGCGGCATTTGCTTGATACTTGACTTCACACCATTAAGACAAGTTAACTGACTGTAGTCCAGGTGTCCTCTTTGTTGCCCCACCACACACACATTGCCTCTCTGGAGCTGTTATGGCAGAAGCTCCTCCTCCCTAGAAGTCCACAGTCTGGAAAAGGAACTTCTGTTCTAGGAACCTAATGAGAAGTAGGGACCCAAGAGCAAATGGAACAGTTCTTAGCTAAGAAAGAGACCCTTTGTGCCTGGATTTGCAAAAAGATCAGCTGTAGCTCATGGAGAACTATTTCCATTTGTTATTTTCTCTCCTGAGTTCTTAGTCCTATTCAAAGTAGGAAATCTAAGCCAGTAGGTTTTTGTGAAGGTTTTGGGGAGCCTCTTCTCTGTGGTATCCTGGGGGTGATACAGGAGCAAAATAATTTTATAGATGCCTACACCTCACAGCTGAGTTTCACAACCAGTTCAGTCCAGAGCAAAGAAAAAACGTGTCCCTGAATATTCTGAGGATCCTCGTGTCCTGTCTTGGGTACTAAGGAGTGAGCAGGGAGTCCAGGGAAGCAACCTGGCTTCTATTTTGAGTTGCCTCAGGCTAAGTAGCTGTTAGATAAGACTGAGGGCACCCCGCAGGGAGCTAAGATCTATGCCAGGAAAGACATTTTAGAGACTGGGGACAACTCTTTTATAAAGTGAGTGCTAGGGAGACACATAGGGGATTTAAATACAGTGAACACCTATCCAGTACAGCCAAGTAGCAGTTGAGCACCCTGAGTTATGATGTTAAAGGCCATTGGAGCCATTCCTGTATCCCAGAGCAAAGATAAACTCATGAACATGCAGTCTCAGGGACTGAGGAACTGAGGCTATCCTGGTGCAGAGATCTGGCAGGTCAACATATCAATGTCATTGTCCTCTAGTCACCTTCACGGTGGCTGTTTTGTCAAGAATAATGAGTGCTGCTGTCGCTTTGTTGAAGGATCAGAAACCTGCCTTGAGTAACCACCACCCAGGAACGCCCAAGGCCCAGCACCTCCCGAAGTCCAGCCTGCCGCCACCCCCGCCTCCAGTGCGGCGGTCCTCCGACACCTGCAGCAGCCCTGCGCTGCCCAAGGCCAAGGGCGCGGGCACCAGCGCCTTCCCGTCCCCACCCGACGACTGCCTGCCGCCGCCGCCCCCGCCGCCTCCCGAGGACGAGGAGGTCCTGCCGCCACCACCAGATTTCTACGAAGCGCCCCCGGACTTCGTGCCCCCGCCCCCGCCGTCGTTTGCGGGCGACCTGGGCTCCGATTTGCCGCCGCCTCCTCCGCCCCCGCCCTGCCTGGCCCCCGAACCCGCCGGGCCGCCCCCGATGGCAGTCAAAAGGCCTCCCATGCCCCCCAAGAGGCACGAGAACCCAGGACTCCCCGGCGGGGGAGCTGGCGGAGAGCAGGATTTCATGTCAGACCTCATGAAAGCCTTGCAAAAGAAGAGGGGCAACCTGCCCTAGGGCAGCCCAGGACGTGCTTGCGGGAGGAGCATTGCTAGTGCCCAGCGCACCACGTCCTGCTGCTTCACTGTCAGGGACGTCGCCTTCCTGTTAGATTCACTGTTGAGGTTTTCCAGACTAGAAATGATGTAGTCCAGTACCACTGTTGTGCTCAATATGTTCATAGCAAGATTTAGACTATCCAACTCAAGTACTGTATCTCTCCTATGTATTTTCACCTGGATGGAATTTATCTTCCCATTCAAGTTAACTAAAATGATGTTTTGGGTTCGTTTATTTTATTATGCTCTGAAGCCTCAAATTAATAAAAGTTGAAAGTTTTGCTTAAGACAGAATTTCTAGAAATATGATTGTATAAATTTAATGCAATATCAACACTATATTTGACCTTCTCAAACCTTCCCAAATCCTGTGTCTTTCTAAGTCTTATTGATCTTTAACATATTTTCTATTTCTGTGTCAAATCTCTAAGTAGTTTCTGAAAACTACTCTCTAATTAGTTCCTGATTGTTTTATTTTCATTTCCATGGCTCTGGGTTTTTTTCTGTTTTGTTTTTTGTGTTTTTTGTTTTGTATTAATTTTAAAATTCCTGGGGCTGGCGTTGTGGCTTAGTGGTAGAGCACTTGCCTAACATGCATGAGGCATTGAGTTGGATCCTCAGCACCACATAAAAATTTAAAAAATAAAATAAAAGGTATTGTGTCTACCTACAACTAAACAAAGCATTGTTTTTTTGAATTAAGGAAGATGATTAATCTTGGATTTTAGTATTTAGAGAAAATTAAGCTCTAAATTGACACATTCAGTTTTAAAAATCAAAATATTTAGTAATTAAAGCTGGTAAGGTAGACTAATAGAAAGAAGGAATATCTAGAAAAGGTGCTCTTAAATTTTTGAGCAAATGCTTAATAGTAGGTAAATCAATATTTTATAATACAATTCATTCTGTTTTCTTTCCTTTTTGTTTTAGTTTGTGATTTTTTAATGTCACTGCACTGAAAACACAGCTTATCTGATATCTGACCAAAGCCTGGCCATTATGCAGATCCTGAAACCATATAGGAAAGGTATTAATGGCACGATTTGATCACAGACTGATTTGGAGATTTAAAGTTCAACAAAGAGAGATAAATATCTATTGTTACACACAGTTGTCCAGGTCAGTCACCCGGTGGCTCAGGACAAAAGATCCTTCAAAAGGATTATAATCTGGATTTACTTATCTGAATCAAAATTATCACCTAGTTTGCAGATCAAAAAATGCATTCATCTTTGAGAATAACTTAGAATTTAGGACCACTGTAAGCAAAAGAGTAGTGCTTGGCTGAGTTTATTTCAGGCTAAAAACCTCAAAGGTATTCATGGTCATATCTGCAGAAGGAAGGAAAAGTGTTCTTTCCATCTGACAGCCACAGAATCTTAAGGATGAAGGCACCCTGAAAATATAGTCAAGCCCATTCTATCAATGATGACTATGACTTTAAGTAATAAAATCAACTGGAAAAGCTCAAGTAAAAGGTGGTATTTATTCTGTGGATCAGAGGCACAGTTCCAATAACACCAAGCATGTGCCTAGACTCTCAGCCAGGCCCTAGAAGTGGTTCCTGGAAATACAATTCATTTCTCAATTTTCTTCTCTATACTTTTACCTCATTGTTACCTCTTTGCAAACATTGTTACTCTCTGCATTGTCACTGTACTTTTCAGTCCCTATGATGGAGGAAAGTCACTCTGATTCCCAAATTTCTGTCAACTCTGTCTAAAGAGGCCGGGACAGCCTGGCTATCTTTCATCCTAACTGGAAAAATTCTCTGAAAAAGTACAGCATCGGTCAAGGTAAGGAAAGGCCATTTCCTTGTCCCACCATCTTTAGCCAAACATGATAAAAGAGGCAGTAGGGATGCATCACTGTGGATCAGGAGGGGTCCAGAGAGTAGGACATGAGGACGTGGGAGAGTAGAAGAGAGGGATGTGGTTTAATGGGCTTCATTGAGACCCCAGAAGTGTCACTTCTGGAAGGAATCAGGCCACGGAGATGCATCACATCCCAGTAACTTCCATCTTATACCATATATCCTTATAGTGGGGAAAACTAAAAATTAAAACTACACTGTTCATGAATTTTAACATTTGATAATGTGTATTTTAGGCAAGATACTGAAGAGAATTAGTTTTGTAGTCAAAATATTGACATACAGTTGACCATGTATTTATGGACAGAAGTCTTAGAAATCTGTGCTGCTTTTAATTAGTGAATCCTGGGCAGAAGTTTGCTTTTGACAGACCCAGGCACCAGATCATGATCTCTGCAGTTTTCACTCAGTGGAACAATCTTTGGTATCTGACTGGAAGGTCTTCACAGACAGCTCCTATGCCTGAGTGTGATTATTGAGATTGGCCCTGGAAACAAAGCAAAATTTGTTCTTTTTTCATGAAGCTAAGTGAGGTCTTTGCATGAGGGCAAGTGCAAAAGCCAGGGCAGAACTGGAGATGTGGCAAAGAGTGCAAGGATTAAGACAATATATCTTGGTTCATAAAAACTATACAATTTCTTATATAATGTCATCAGGACAAAGACCCATGTAATAGGTCAACTGCAACTAAAACTACAGCATTTGACAGTTTATAGGAAACATTTAACCTGCCATATAATAGAATATGAAGTAAGATTTTACCGTAAATCCTCAAAGGGAGAACATTTAGATCTTTATTATGATTCACATATTTGATCTGATCACAGAAACAATAGCTGGTATGATATTAAGATGATTCAACTCAATAATTGGGCCTTAGAAACTTTTAAATTTCTTTATTTTTGTATTGGCTCATATTAGTTATACATAATGTTAGGATTCATTTTGACATAATTATAAATGCATGGAATACAATTTGGTTCAATTAAGTCCCCAATACTTACCTTTCCCTTCCCTCTCCTCCCTCTCCCTGTTCCCTTTCCTCTCCTCTACTGATCTTTCTGAGATATATATATATATATGTATATATATCTTGAACCCAGTGGCTATACAGGTGAGGGAAGATTGGCCATGCACTTATAATTAGTAAGATGGTTAAATATAAATTGGAGTCATAAAAATATTTTCTCTACTTCAGGAAATGTTTCCATTATAGAAAACAATCTTCTAGGAGTACAATTAAGCTACCTGCTTATCAATGTACCCCAAAATGCATAACACTTAGTAAGTACTAGATGAATACCTATAAACCATTTTGATTAAAATACTGTCATAAGACTTCTAAGTCATTGAGGTTAACTCATTGTTTTGCTAAAAACATTTTATTCTTCCATTAAGTTATTGATTAGAACAAAAATGATCACAGAGATGTTTCAAGAATAAGGTCCAATTTATTTGGCTAAAAATATTTTTGCATATAATCATTATTATTAAACATGGGATTGTCCTCAAAATGTAGATGATAATCCTTAATTAAGAATTTACTGAATAGATTATTCCATGTTAAGTTAAATAATAGAAGTATTTTTAATTGATTTTTCCCAAATTAAGATGAGCAACTGACTCTGAGATCTTTAGCCCAAGAAGGAGTTGGTAAGGCGTAGCCTGCTTTCTCAGCTGCCGAATGCTTCTGGAAAGGACTCCGAAGTACTTGATGGAGAAGACGGACCTAGTTAAACAATTCAAGTAGGTAAAACAGATTTTCTTACTCAGGACCCTTGTTAATTTTCTAAATTTCGAAAGTGGCAAGGTTCATTTTAAATGTATTTGCAAATCTTTATATATTTTATCTTTTATCAAAACTTCAACTATAATTATTTATTTATTATTCCACAGAATTTTTTAAGTACTACTTTAGACCAAAATTATATATATATATATATATATATATATATATATATATATCCATAAAGACTACAAATATATCCCAGTAATTTCAAGATTCTTTCACAGGATTGAGGATTATAATTTTCTAAAATATTTTGAAAAATAAAAGGTTGTTAATGACTTGCAAACTTTCCAAATCAAGGGCATGGATTCCAACTCATGTTGCTTCCTTGTGTGGAATTTTGCTCTATTAAAATAAACGGAGGCATCTAAGACACATCTTTCAACAAAGTCCAAAACCACAATGTATATTTTCGGTGACTTTGTGACTTCCTTAGGTATTATGAAGGAAATGCCTCATTCTGATAGAAAAAGGTGATTGAAGCTGAATGTGGTGGTGTGCAGTTAATAGTCCTAGCTATTAAGGAGGCTGAGACAGGAAGGTCACTTGAGCTCACAAGCTTGAGCCACACTGGGCAACATAGTGAGACTTGTCTCAAACTAAACAAATGAACTAACTAAAAAGGTGGATGATTATCTACACTAAGACAGTAAAGCCAAAAGACCATATTATTATATTACTAATTTTTTTTTTTTGAGATAGGGTCTTGCTATGTTGCCAGGCTGGCCTCAAAGCCCTGGGCTCAAGCAACCATCCTGCCTCAGCTTACTAGATGGGACTACAGGCAGGTGCCACTATCCTAATTTTTATTTTTTAATTAATTTTTATTGTGCATTATAATTATACAAATAGTGGGACTGACTATGACATATTATTACATGTATATAATATAATTTGGTCAGTTTCGTTTCTCAGTACCTCCTTTTTCCCTCTTCTCCTCTTTCCCCCTGATCCCCTTCCTCTACTCTACTGTTCTCCCTTCTAATTTCATGAGTTCCTCCAACTTTGTTTTCCTTTTTTCTCTCTAGCCTCCATATGACAGAAAAGACTTAATGAGTCTTTACTGATTTCACTTAACATAATACTCTCAAGTTCCAACATTTTCCTACAAATGACATAATTTCCTTCTTCTTTATGACTGAATAAAACCCCATTACATACATAACCATATTTTCTTTATCCATTATCTATTGACAGGCTCTATAATCTGGATATTGTGAATCGTGCTGCTATAAACACAGTTATGTGTACATTGCTATACTATGCTGACTTCAATTCTTTGGGATAAATAACGGGGAGTGGTATAGTTGGGTCACATGATCGTTCCGTTCCTAGTCTTTTCAGGAATCACCATGCTGATTTCCATCGTGGTTATACTAATTCACAATTCCACAACAGTGTATAAATGTTCCTTTTCCCCCACATCCTCACCAGCATTTATTACTATTTATATTCTTGATGATTTCCATTCTTACTGGAGATGAAATCTCAGTGTAGTTTTGGTTTGCATTACCTTAATGCCTAAGAATGTCGAACATTTTTTCACTTATTTCTTGGCTATGTGTATTATTGTTTAAATAGGAAGACTGCATCATGATAAACATAATGCTCTTAGAGCCCCTCCTGGAACTTTCCCCCAAATATTTACTAACCATGTCCTTTTATTGAAGTTAGCTGCATACCTATCAATCTCACCTACTAGTTTTAAAACATCCCAGCTAGATTTTTACACTTCTTTCCAGTGCCTTGCATTGAGTGGATTCTCAAGAAATATTTGATGAAAAAAGAAGAAAACCAGTTGCAGATATAAAGAGCTACATGTACAAAGGTTTAACAAAATCTTTCCCCTCTCCTGAGAAGGAAATGAGAATTTGACCTTTAGTTTAGTTTCTAGGTTTGTTCCTTTGCTAACCTGATATATGGTATATGAATAGTATCACCATACAATATTGACTATGATTAATATTATAAAAATTGACTATGATTATGAATTATGATTATGATTATGAATAAAAATTGACTATGATTAATATTAAGCAATATTGACAATTGCTTAAGGACTAGTAGAACTGGAAATACCTGATATAGTGCTTTGGGCTTTCCTAAGTGTGGTACTTGTAGGTATAGTCTGTTGTACAGACTTTGGAAACTCTATCAAGTTGTGATGAGAGACTGGTTTCTGTGCAGCATGAATCTTTTAAGCCAGGGATACCCCTGAATCTTCCCACTGTGGCTCTTGTCTCCTGTACCCAGGCTGCACTGTTGGGCCTTACTGCTGGTGTATACTGCTGTAAAAACTCCTGAACACAAGGAACCTGATGTTGCCCTCTTGGAAGCTATGTACCTGTCCTATACCATTCTGTGGTGATGGCAGCCAAGTGTGGTCTATAATAGTCACATCAATCTGGGGATATAGCTCAGTGGTAGTGTGCTTGCCTAGCATACACAAGGTCCTGAGTTCAATCCCCTACACCAGGAAAATAAATAAAAGTCTTTGAACTTAAGAAATCCTATCCTTCCACTCCACCCAGTAGGCAATGTATTATTACTCAAATATAATTTGGAGGAAGAGAAAGAATATAAGCTAGGGAAAGAAGGAGAACAGGCCAACAAAACAACTTCAGTTTCCCCAGCTCAGATAAATTTATCAAGTGATAAATACTGAGTTATTTCCTTCTCTTTGTTTTCCTTAGTGCCATAAAAAGATTACATTTAAAAATATTCCATTTTCCGAAATGAAAACCTAAAATTGTCAGGCTAGTTAGACTACTGAAATAAAAAGTTAGTGTAAGTTCTGAATTAGAAATAGCAAAAATAGTTTCCCTTATATGCCAACTCTTATCAGTTGATAGTGACTACACAGCATGCTGTGAGTACATCTTAGGCTGTGATAAGTTTAGAGAAAAAGAGGGCCATGACCATCAATATTATTTGTTTCAGGTATAGGATGGTCATTGACAACATCAGTGCCAGGGCTATTTTTGGCCTAAAATAATACATTATGTGTAATGTATCTTTAAACAATTAATTATGAAAGATTTGAGGTGGAGAAGATATACAAAATAATATAATAAGCACCTGTGTATCCTCTATTCAGTTTCATAAACCAAATACTTCCAAAATGGTTGAAGCCATATTGCATGTTACTAGTATGTTTTTGCATGTTTTTCTACTGTATTTAAATGGTAACACAATGTAAAATTATTCTGCTTCCTGCTTATTATGTTTCACATTTCATGCTGATATGCGTAGCTCTAGCTGATTAATTTAAAATGAACTCAGGTTGGCAGTGCCATGGTAGAAGCACAGGATAATTCTAACCTGATAGGACCAAATGCTAACTATGCCCTCTGAAATGACACACCCTCAACTACATTTTAGAGATTGAAACTCAAAAAACCCAAACAAAAACAATAAACAGCAGAATCAGTCCCTCAGAAGTTCAAATATTATACATATGAATTTTTAAAATGAAAATGAATAATTAAAAATGTGAACACATTAAAGTAGAAATAAGAGAAAAATGATTCTCTGATATACAAGAAAAATGGGCAGAGTGAAATGTGGGAAGCTGGTGTTGGTAATGGTATGGTTGAGAATGTTTATAAACAAAATAAATGTTTAAATATGTTACATTTAAAATTAATAAAAATAAACCAGGGAAGTCAATCATCTTACCTCTGAAAAATCATTTCTTTCTGCTTTCTGTACTGCAGATTCAGCCATCCAGTTCTTCAGCACATACCTAGGATTCACAGCTTAACCCAGAGAAGAAAGTAATCTTAGAACAATAAATTACTGAGAGAACAAAGGCCACGTTAAATCACCAGTGAAATTAGTTAATCTTTTAAAAGTTTACTGGCTCAAAAGAGAAGTGTCAGTGTCAGACATTATTGAATGTTTCTAAATATTGTTGAATATTTATTATGATATATAAAAACATTTTAGCATCATGATCAATATCTGTTTTATTTAGTTTCATCATTAATTTGTTTTTTTCCACCACTGTAAGCTTATTAAGCATTCCATAAAGCTAAAGAAAAGTAGATAGTTCATTTGAATTAGGCCTAGCTGCCCACATGGAGAGTGAAAGAATAAAACAGTTTCTGTCTTTAGCATCTGTAGGCATCAGAATTGCAGTCTGATTCAGTTGCACTGAGTCGATTATGCCCAGGAGCAAACAGGAAAGGTCACGTGATAAAACCTTTTATATACCTGTATTTTTTTTTACAATAATGTGCATTTTTTTCATATTAAAAAAATATTTCAGGGGCTGGGGTTGTGGCTCAGTGGTAGAGCGCTCACCTAGTGTGTGCAAGGCCATGGGTTTGATCCTCGGCACCACATAAAAATAAATAAACAAAACAAAGGTATTGTGTCCAACTACAACTAAAAAAATGAATATTTTTTTAAAAGTATTTCAATAATGGTACATTTTGAAAAATTCTACGAACCATGTCTTTATTTGAGATGAGCATTTTCTAAAAAGACTTATCAAGTGGGTCGGGAGGAGACATGCTCTTTCCATTGGCCTAACAGATATTCTGAGATCAGTTACATGATTCTCAGCTTCAGTTTCCAAATTACTGGAATGAAGAGAACATACCTATTCAATTTCAACTTAGTTTTAAAGATCTGTCATTATAATAGATAATCTAAAAAGTAAAGATCCTTTGATCCAGTAATTCTACTTCTTTGGAATACAGTCTAAGGAAACATATTTAAACATAAAAGGAATTATTTGTATTAAAGGAAAACTAAAATCAACTGAAATATTTAATAATAGGGGAATAGGTTAAGTAAACATTACATATGTTTTCAAAGTAATATTATGCAGTCATAAAACATATATAGTATATAGCTGGGAACATAACTCAGTGGTAGAGTGATTATTTAGCATTTCCAAGGCCCTGGATTCAATCCTGAGCACTACAAAAATGCAAAAAAACCAAAGGCTGAATGTTCTCTCTAATATGCAGATGTTGACTTATAATAAGAGGTGAGGGATAGGAAAGAATAGAAGTACTTTGGTTTAGACAAAGGGGAATGAAGGGAAGGGAGAGGGATGGAAATATAAAAGACAGTAGAATGAATCAGACATAACTTTCCTATGTGGATATATGACTACACAACCAATGTAAATCCACATCATGTACAAACAGAAAAATGGGAAGTTATACTCCACATATGTGTAATATGGCAAAATACATTCTACTGTTACGTCTAACTGATAAGAACAAATAAAGATATTTAAAAATGAATGAAATAGCAAGAAAATATGCTTAATTTTTTTTTAGTGAAATAAAAGATCTGAAATTATACGATAGGGGCTAGGGATATAGCTTAGGAGGAGAGCATATGCTTGGAATGTTTAAGGCCCTAAATTCGATAGAAAGAAGGAATAAAGGGAAGGAGGGGGGGAGAGGCAAAGAAAGAATATTACCCCATATTATGACACTACTATATTTTCTCCTAATCACAACACACAGAGCCGGGGGCAATGGCACACACCTGCAATCCCATTGGCTTAGGAGGCTGAGGCAGGAAGATTACAAGTTCAAAGTCAGCCTCAGCAATTTAGGGAGAACTTAAGCAACTTTAGTAAGACCATGTCTCAAAATCCAAAATTTAATAAAGGGGCTGGGATGAACTTAGTCGTTAAGTGTCCCAGATTCAATCCCCAGTACCAAAAAAGAAAAAAAAAAACACATGAAAAAAGAAATTAGAGGCAAATGCATCAAAATGTAAGTAGTAATTGTATTTAGATGAAGAGAATATAGGGTTCTTTTAAAATTCTTCTGCAAGATTTCATTTTCATACAGAATTCCTTTATAATAAAAACACATATATACAAATAGTGTATTTGCAGTCTTTATACAAATGGGTAACTGATATGTGAAGTGAATTGTGGATACATTCAGCTTAGGCTGAGAGGGAGAGTACAGTCACCCAGTTAAGAGTCACAAATATGACAAATGCTTTATAGGAACCTAGCAAAGAAGTATTATTAAAACATGCTAGGAATTGCAGATGCAAGCAGAAATACTCAGGATCAAATTTAAGATGTCAGATTTTTGATAGGTAGGTTCGCCCAGTTAAATCTATGCAAACATTCCAAAATGTAAAAAATCTGAAATCTGAAAAAAGCATTTTGAATAAGGGACGTTCTACCTATATAAGATTCTTTGAGTAGTTACTTGATTCTGTACAATCTTATCTGGTTTGGAACCTTCTGTTTGAAGTTATTTCTTTTGGTAATAAAATTTTAAGCATTGCTTAATGAGAATTACATCCCACGAAAGTCCAACCAGAGTTTACATAATGAGATAAGCACTGATTCACTAGATTATAGGCTCTTTGAGGGCAGAAATCTAATTCATCCTGGAGACTTCAGCTTTAAATAATGTGACAAGTGCAAAAAGGTATATAATTGGGGTTAGTAATGATTGCTGGATAAATCCATTTGGTGCTGGAGAAGAATTACAACCAAACAAATTTTAATGTAGATAATGCCAATGTAGGTATTTCATGGCTTTAAGAAAATGTTCTTGGCAATATAAACCAAATCATACAATGCCAGAGCTAGTTAGGGTAACATATTTTAAATAAATGGATATCATTTGGGGATATCAGCTGCTTTCCTCTGAAAGTCTGACAATCTTAATTTTTTCCATTACAACTGTAGAATAGACTATTCATCATCAATTTTTACAGTCACAAAAGACTAAAACTATTACAAATCAATCTTATAGTCCTATAAAATTAAACATCATCAGAAATATTACCTTTGAACAACAACAAAAAAACCCAGTGGTTATCCTGAGTGTCACAGGAGGCTTAAAAAAAAACACTTTTTTTAATGTTTTGAAATTATTTTAAGTGGCAACATATTTCCAGTCTTCTGGTTTCTAGAAAATACTGTACTCGCCAGGTACAGTGGCACACACCTGAAATCCCAGTGGCTTGGGAGGCTGAGGCAGGAGGACCACAAGTTCAAAGCCAGCCTCAGCAACTGAGCAAGGCCCTAAGCAACTTAGTGAGATCCTGTCTCCAAATAAAAAATAAAAAGGGCCCGTGGCTCAGTGCTTAAGTTCCCTTGGGTTCAATCCCTGACACCAAAACAAATAAACAAACCAAAAAACACACTGTATTCATCCCAGGGTTGCCTACACTCCTGTGGCAAAGATAGTTAATGTGCTCTGTAATAATATAGTAGTTGAATACTTACTATATGCCACTAATTTAATTTCTGCAATAATCTAAATGCATTGTATAGGTGAGGAAACAAAAGTTATGTCAGGTTAAGTGGAAAATGCTTAAAAACTAGATCATAATGACAGCACAGCTTTTTTAATTTTGGAGGAAAATCATTTTAACTTCAAATGGACAAATTTTATGGTTATCAAGTTATAACTGAATAAAGTACTTAAAAATTATATACCAGAATATATACAAAGGCTTTAAAATCAGCTTACTACACTGAGGCAGCCACATCAATGTTTATAGCAGCTCAATTCACAAGAGCTAAGCTATGGAACCAAGCTAAGTGCCCTTCAACAGATGAATGCATAAAGAAATTGTGAGATACACACACACACACACACACACACACACACACACACACACACACATAGTGTACTATTACTCAGCCATAAAGAAGAATTTTATAACATTTGTCAGTAAATGGACAGATCTAGAAACTACTATGCTAAGTGAATAAGCCAGTCTGGAAAAGCCAAAGGTCAAATGTTTTCTCTGATATGTGTAAGCTAACCCACAATAAGGGGCAGGGAGAAGAGAAGTTCAGTAGATATACTCCATGCTTGTATAATTATATCAAAATGGATTCTACTGTCTTGTATAACTAAAAAGAACCAATAAATAAGAAATAATTACACACCAGAGAGAAAAAGCAGTGAGGTGTCCAGTGACAGGCTGACACCGTCTAGCAGGCCTATCTCCAGAGCCCACACTACACTGCTCCTCTGAGGACAGTAAATCCAGGACAGGAATGTGCTCAGAAGGGAATTGAGGACTCAGATTTCACTGACCTGTAAATTCCTTTGAGATGTTTATTTCTTCATGCCCTTATTACTCTTTAATTCTATATCCCTGGTAGACATTGTTACATAAATTTGTGCAACCAATTTTTTAGATATTTCAAAATATAGATCAGTTAAATATAATATATGGGAGTGTACCTTAAAAATAAATAAACTGCTTATTATGCCACTGTCTTTTGTGGAAATTGATTTTTCTCACTTTCTTGAGAGCATACTGTTTAACATTTATTATTTCTCTAAAATAACAGAAGCAAAACTGTAACCTTGAGCTTACAAAATTTCTTTTCATTTTACCATCTCATCCACTCTGTTATAACCAAACAAATCTAAATATGACAGACTGCCACATTATTTTTCTTTCAATTTCTTCTTTCTCTTAACTGCTGAGATTATTGATATTCTAGGCTGGCCTATGAGTTCTGAATGATTGTCCAAAGGGACCTAAGTGATATTATGGTTTATATATTAGGTGTTCCCCAAAAGCTCATATGTGAGATAATATAAGAAAGTTTAGAGGTGAAATGACTGGGATGTAAGAGGTCGAACATAATCAGTGCAGCAATCCCCTGAAAGGAATAATTTCGTGGTAACTATAGGTAGGTAGGGTGTGACTGGAGGAGGTGGGTACCTGGGGGTGTGCCTTTGGGATTTATATTTTCTCCTTGTTGACCAGATCTCTTTTTCTCTGCTTCCTGTTATGTATCCCCAGCTCCGTTCCTCTACCACACACTTGTGCCATGATGTTCTGCCTCACCTCAGGTCCCAAAGAATGAAGCTGGCAATTCATGGACTAAGCTCTCTGAAACCATGAGTCCCCAAACAAACTTTTCTTCTTCTAATTATTCTTGTAAGGTTTTTTGGGCCACAGCAACAAAAAAGCTGACTAAAATAAGTGACCAGCAATGAAATCCAGATGATACACATTAGCTCCTGATACAAGTCTCAAGGCAGTCTTAGGTTCTTCTGTCATGATTTCTTTCATCTTGCTAGATCCTGCATTACAAAATGAACTAATTTTCATTTTTTTCCATCTCAAGCCAGGTATGAAGTTACATGGTAAACTGAAAATCAACACATAAAAGATATATATTTTTAAAGCTATCATTTATTAGATGTGTTATGTCCAGGCACAAGATACTTTCTATATATTATTGCTCATCCTTATAAAATATCCCCCATTTTACTACAGTTAAGATCTTGAGAGTTAGAGAGTTAAATACCTTGCAGATCAGGTAGCAAAAACTGGCAGAGATGAGATTTATCTGCCTTATTCCAAATCCATGTACTTTCCACCAGATCCCAAACCACTTACTTGTCTATTATCTTTTAAAACAACATTATTTAATATGAGTATAAAAACTTACTGATAACAGAGCTATCATACTCTTAAAGACATCTGCTAAAATTAGGAAGACCCATATGTGACACTTAAATCCAACTAAAATACTCAAACTTATTCTAGTTAAAAACACACAAAACTCAATCCCTTTAAGTGATTGCTTTTTGATTTTAGAATAAATGTTGCTTTCATGTGATAATCCTTAAAATCAAGAAAATCAAAAGGATTGCTTACTTATCATTCTTTTTCTTCTTTCAGAAACTGAGTCATTCATGTTACTAAAAATGAACAGAGGACAAAATTAACCACTATTTCCCCAAATTATATTCTTTTTATAAACAGGAGGAAATAGGAGCTGGGGATACAGCTCAGTTGGTAGAGTGCTTGCCTTGCATGCACAAGGCCTGGGTTCAACCCCCAGCACCACCACCAAAAAAAAACCAAAAACAGGAGGAAATTATTTGACAACACAAATAGTGAGGCGAAACTCAAAAATCACACTGAATCAGTGTGTGAAAGGATGATAGGAAGGGAAGAAAAGGTAATACAATATACAACCAATACAAATATATTTGTATTGGTGGACTAGGGATGTAAATCAGTGGTTGAGTGCTTGCCTTCATGTGTGAGGGTCTGAGTTTGATCCCTAGAACCACAAAAAAAAGAAAAAAGGAAACAATATTCAAACCAAGTTTGAGTAAACACTACAAAATACTACCTTTTTTGGTAGTTTTAGATAACACCAAACCTTCTTTTATTTTATCCAATGAAAACCTAACGTTTTGCCAAGTGTGGTGGTGCATGTCAGTAATCCCAGCAACTCAGCAGGCTGAGGCAAGAAGATTTCAAGTTTGAGGCCAGCCTTGTTAATTTAGCAAGTCCCTGAGCAATTTAGCAAGACCCTCCCTCAAAATAAAAAATTAAAAAAGGAGCTGGGGATGTAGACTCAGTGGTTAAGTACCCCTGGATTCAATCCCTGGTACCCCCACCACCCCCCAACAAAACCATTTTGTCTAAAAAAAAACTGCATTGATACTTTTCCTTGTCTTGAACATAAGTTTTCTGAACATAATTTAACTTTTTCTCGATTACTGAGAGTTCCCTTTTGAGGATTCTTTTTATAAATAGCTAGCAAGGGCCATTAAGTGGCAAAGGCCTATTCTGTCCTGAACATCTTGTGGTTTTCCTGGCTCTTCCTTCTCCCCATACCTGCCACTACCTTCAACTCCTTTACTCTTTCATGTTGGCTGCTTCTAATTCATTATGAGGCATGATGTGATAATAAATAGACACTGGACAGAAGCCTACAGACCCTCCTCCATGGCTCACGGTGTGAGCTGTGTAATCAGAGTTGAATGAATAGGTGAATGCTCTCTGCACAGGTGAGGTGTTAACCCTAGGTGCTTCAGCCAGGATAAAAAGAAACACTGAGGGCCGAGATTGTGGCTCAGTGGTAGAGTGCTTGCCTAGCATGCATGAGGCACCTGGGTTCGATCCCCGGAAACATATAAAAAAATTAAAAAATTAAAAAACAAATAAAATAAAGCTACTGTGTCCATCTACAACAACAACAACAACAAAGAAACGCTGAAAAATGAAACTGAAGGGAGGAACCTGATAGGTTAACAATGACAAAATATTAAAATATCACATACTTTTTTTGGGAAGTAATTAGATGACTTTACCTCTTCAGTCTCAAAATGTATTTGGACACCCAGGTAGGAAAGAGTTCATGCTTTGAAATTGTCTTCAGTGCCCAGAATTGCTAAAGGAAAATATGTCAATATATTGGTTATTATATTAATATTTGCTCAGTTTGTTTTAATTTCATGTTTATTTACATTGTTTATATCCTTTAATAATAACTCACCCAGATTTTTATACAGAATGCTATTTCAAGTGAAATTCTCGCAAAAATTTTTTTTTCCTTATTTAAATTTAACTCTAAAATTCTGCTTCATAGAAATCGAGGTAATGGCATGATTTAAGAGAAATAAAAAATGGACGAAGTTCTTATAAATAGAGATAAGAGATTACATACGGAATACTTACATTAAACAAGTCTTTTTTTACATAGGGAAGTCTTTTATTGTATAAAAACCTTAATCTGCAACTGCATTTTATTTAGTTATCCATTAATTCACTTAAAAAATATTTATGAAATGATGGCTATGTGCTGGGAACTACAGTTAATGCAGGATATAAAAATTAGTAGGACACCATTTCTAACTTTGAGAAAATAAGTATATAGTTGGGCATCGTGGCACAACCCTATAATCCTAACAGCTCAGGAGGCTGAGGCAGGAGGATTGCAAGTTCAAGTCAGCCTTGGCAACTTAAACTTGGAATGGAACCACCATTTGACTCAGCTATCCCATTCCTTGGTCTATACACAAAGGACTTAAAATCCGCATACTATAGTAATGCAGCCACATCAATGTTCATAGCAGCTCAATTAACAACAGCTAAATTGTGAAAGCAACCTAGATGCCCTTCAATAGGTGAATGGAAAAAGAAACTGTGGTATATGTACACAATGGAATATTACTCAGCATTGAAAGAGAATAATATTATGGCATTTGCAGGTAAATGAATGGAGTTGGAGAATATCATGCAAAGAGAAGTAAGCCAATCCCAAAAAACCAAAAGCCAAATGTTCTCCCTGGTAAGTGGATGCTGATCCATAATGGTGGGGGGGGGGGAGCATGAGAAAAATGGAGGAACTTTGATGGGGCAAAGGGGAGGAAGTGATGGGGAGGGGGAATGGGGGCAGGAAAGATGGTGGAACGAGAGGACATCATTACCCTAGGTACATGAATGACTGCACATATGGTGTAATACTACATCATGCACAACCAGGAAATGAAAAGTTGTGCTGCAATTGTGTACAATGAATCAAAATACATTCTGCTGTCATATATACCTAATTAAGATGAATTAATTAAAAAGAATATCAGGGAAATACACCTTGAAGAAAATCACAATATTTTCTTTTCCAGCATTTATTTTGATCTTTTTCTTTAATGAATTTTTCCCTCTTAAAAATAGAGACAGTTGGGGCTAGGGTTGTGGCTCAGAAATAGAGTGTTTGCCTAACATGCGAGAGGCACTGGGTTTGATCCTCAGCACCACATTAATAAGTTAATAAATAAATGAATTAAATAAAGATATAAAAAAATAAAAGCAATTGAGCTGAGCGTGGTGGTGCATGCATATAATCTCAGTAGCTCAGGAGGCTGAGGCAGGAGGATCAGAAGTTCAAAGCCAGCCTCAGCAAAATTGAGGACTAAGCAACTCAATGAGACGCTGTCTCCAAATAAAATCCAAAAAAATAGGATTGACGATGTGGCTCAGAGGTTGAGTGCCCCCGAATTCGATCCCTAGTACCAAAAAAAAAATTAAAAAAAAAAAAACAAAGGCAGTTGGTCCTCCTTATCTGCAGATTCCATATCCATGGAATCAATCAATTGCAGATCAAAATATTCAGAAAAAAAAATAGGTCTGTATTCAACATGGGCCAACTTTCTGTTCTTGTCTTTATTCCCTAAACAATACAGTATCATAACTATTTGCAAGTATTAACATTATATTAGGTACTGAAAGCAACCTAGAGATAACTTAAAATTATGTGTGAGAGGACTGGGGTTGTGGCTCAGTGGCAGAGCGCTTGCCTTGCATGTATGAGGCACTAGGTTCGATTCTCAGCACCACATAAAAATAAATAAATAAAATAAAGGTCCATCAGCAACTAAAAAAAAATGCTCCATCATTTTATAGGACAAACTTGAGTATCCACAGATTGTGGTATCCATTGGGGTTCTGAAACTACTTCTCCACAGTTACAGAGGGATAATGGCATATTTCTGATGAAAATACAAAATATTAAAGCCTATAACAATTTGATAAGATCTAGCAAAATTACAAATGCATATGTCCTTTTCCTAGAACTCATTCCTGGAAATTCTCTACATCTGTACCAAATGAAATACCCTATATTCACTGTAATAGCAGAAGTTTGGAAGCAACCGAAATCCCACTGTAGGGAACTGGTTAGATAAAATATGGTACTTCAACAGATTGTTTTTGCACTGCAAGAAGAATAAGAATTATTCTATTTATTCATGTAGAAAGGTCTTCACGATATATTATATTATTAAAACCTATATTATATAAATAGGCTCTTTTTATATGAAAAAATACAATATACTTTCATTTGCACCAAGAAATGCTAGAAGGACATATAAGAAATTAATAAAAATGGTTTCTCCCAGGAGTAGCATGAGGGGAATGTGTGGGTGGAGACAAGTTTTAATTAGGTGACTACACTACCTACTTAAACATCAAGAGGGAGGAGAGGAAGGGTTGGGGATTGAGACTGATGGCCTGTGTTACTGATGAGGCACTGGGACCTGGACATGCTCAAGTGTTTCAGCTATTAGGTGAAGACATCTAGACTCAAATTCCACAGGACCCTAATACTACATCCTCTGACTTATGCTGCCTTTCTTTTGGTGACTATGACTGGACATAGGGCCCCAAAGAAAAGTTGTCTGCCCTTGGCTTCCTCCCTGGACTCCAAATCTGCATTTAATTCAAGACACAGTGATGGGAGAAGGAGCTGCTGGTACAAATGAGCTAGCAGACCCAGTAAGGGCTTACTCGCTGCTCAGAGCACATTTCACCATGAAATTCTGCTGCCAAAACGTCATACAAAGTGCTCTTAGCATGAAAATGCCTTCAGATGAGCTTCCTCAGGCATGAGGATCCAATCCTGCTGTTTTTCTATTAACAGAGAATAAGTTAAAGACTAATGAAAATTTTACCATTATTACTATATTGAGCTACTCCCTCAAATGACAAGGACTTTAGGATTTTGTTTCCACTTCTTATACAAAATTAGTAGTTTCTGTTCCCTAGGTTTAATAAACCACAATATCTAGCAACTTCTAGATTCTGAAAGTGTCTTTATGAAAAATCACTTTAAAATCCACCAGATTTCTTAAATGTACTATTGCCATATAGACAAATACCAATAAATAGGGCAGAAAGGCAAAGTGGTAAGTACCCACAGCCCAAGAGAATCGCAGCTGGAGGAACGACAGGCATATTTACAGTATTCACAAGTTGTTTTCTTTCACCAATCCTTGCCAATAGGCAAAAAACATTTAGTGAGTACACACTATTTGCTAAAGTCTTTCCTACATTTGAAAGACAGAGCTGATTAAATTTTGGTCTCTTCATAACCAAAGAAGTGTCCAGTGGAAATGCATCATTACAAGACCAGTGTGAAAAGTGCCAAGATCAAAACAGGCAGCAAGCTGTTCAGGGAGCTACAAGGAAGGACATCTAAGTCAGACTGGGCTGTCAATGAAGGTTTACTGAAAGAAGTAAAGTAACACAACTAAAATTTTCTAGATACATGAAAATGTTTGAATTATTCTAAAAGTCCATAAGAGTTAAGAGTTGTTTCATGAAGAAAAACTGAAAGCAGGAAAAGTTCTGATGGGCTTTACTGACTCCATGCTACCTAGATCAAAAATGACTATGGAAGCCAGTAGGAAAGAACGGAAGATGCTGCCCCACTCAAGGTTGCTGGCGTTGGAGGGGCAGTCTTATCTCCTTATTAGTAACAATGTATCTCACCTCCCTAATAAGCACTCAGTAAATGATAGCTACTATTATTAATAATTTTTCATTATTTTATAAAGTATTTATTATGATGCCTAACCCTAAAGCTCTCAACAATAGTGGGTACTCAGTATTTGCTGAATAAATGAATGAGTAGGCTGATTTCAACACAAAGTTATAAAAAGATAACATCAACTATACAAAGAATGTCATAAAATGTAATGGAACCAATCTAGGTGCCCTTCAACAAATAAATAGGTAAAGAAATTTAAATTATAAAAATAAAATTGGGCTTTAATCTCAAAAATAATCTAAAAAATGGTTACAATCTAAAAGACTTGAGACTGATAAATAGATCTATGGTTCTAAAATTCCACAACAAATAGGAATCTTCTAATAATACCCATACCATTCCATAAATCCAATGTACTAGCACTGAAATAAAAAGGCAACACATTCTTAACACTGAATTAAGTGCAGCCACTTTGGAAATAGTTTAGCAGTTTATTAAAAAGTTAAATTTAAATCTATTAAAAAATCCAGCAATTCTATTCCTGGATAGAACTACTGATGTACATTACGACATGGATGAACCTTGAAACTACACTAAGTGAAGAAGCTGGACACAAAAGATCCCATATTGTATGGTTCCAGGTGTATGAAATATCTAGAAAGCAGATACCTTTAGAGACAGAAAACAGGTCAGCAATTGCTTGGAAGTAGAAACAAGATTGACTGCAGAAGAACACAAGGGATCTTTGTAGAATGATAAAACCATTCTAAAACTGGATTGTTACAATTACGCAAATCTGTTAACTTTTAAAAAGAACTGAATTATACAGTTTATGAGTGGGACTCTGTGATATATAAATTGTATGTCAATAAACCTGGTAAAGAAAACTGAATTAAGAAAAAAGCCACTGTCACAAGTTAATACCTGAGGAATGTTGAGTTCCTGTAACTGGCTCTCGGTAATCTCACTGAGCTGCAGAAATGTCATTGTAAAGTCAGCTTCTGTCTTTTCCATGAGCTGATGAAAGTTAATACATTTAGCAATCTCAATACTTCAAAAATATTCTGCAGAGTAATGCAAATGTTAACAAAGGTGATAAACTCACATGTAAGAGTAATGCGATTAACTCATCATCACCCTCCTTTTCACCAAGTAATCCCAGTTTGGCTTTGAACAATTTTCTAAACCTACAAAGAGAAACATCAATTCAATTTGTTATTAAAATCCTCGCTATTTTAACAACTGTCAAACTAACCAAGATGTTTTAATATCTGTATTCAAGACTCACAAACCTTGCATAATAATGAACAGGGTACTGATGGAGAATCTGAGCAGCACTGGGTGAGGAGTAAAAAGGAAAGAGTTAAACTTTGATTTAAAATTAACATTCTCAAATTATTTTTTATAAGAATAAAGAGTGCAATGAATCAAAATGCATTCTGCTGTCATATATACCACATTAGAATAAATTAATTAATTTAAAAAAATTTTAAGAGAGTAAAGAGAACCTCACATATATTCAGTAACATGGAGATTACATGCTACTAATCATAGCTTAGCAGTTTAATTATATATTATAGCTCAAAGAAAATTATCACTATAAATATATTGTCTCAAAGATTTGGATATAATATAGGTCAAATTATGTCATAAACAATTTGCTTAAGGATAAATGTGGATATGTATCTATAATACCAACAGAGTAACAGACTTTCTTGGTGAATTTAAAAAAATCATCTTAGAACCAAATTGATTACAAATATCTCACCCAATTTGATAACATTTTACTTTTCTGAAAGTCTAAAATAATAGTAAAATGTTTTATGGAAATATAAACATAAAGGTTCTTCACCTTAAGCTCATCTTTAAATAAATTGGCTCTTAACATTCCAAAGTGTATCTTACAGAATGCTTAATGCATTCTGAAGTTCCACTCCCTTTACCTTTCTGACCTCATTTCCTGTAACCTCCCCCTGCTTATTTTGTGCAGCCACACTGGCATCTTGCTGTTCCTTAAGCACACACATATACTTCTACCTCAGGACCTTTGCACAGGCTGTCCCCTTGCCCTTAGTGTCCTACCCCAGATATTTTCATGGTTTGCTCCCACAACTCCTTCAAGTCTTTGCTCAAGTGCTGACTATTCTTTTAAAATTCTAAATGCTTCCTTCCCTGTACTCACCATCCCTTACTTCATTTTCCTCCATAGTGCTCATCTCCTAATATACTATATAATTAAGTTATTTTATTTATTGACTGTTTATCCCTCCAAAAGTAAGCTCTAGTGGGCTTTTTTTTCCTGCTGTTTTATTCATTGCTATCTGCCTTAGCATTTAGTGTCAGGAACACTTTGAATGCCTAAGACTCAATAAATATTAGTTGAATCAATGAACTCTGCAGGGCAAATCAGATATAAAATTGATGGGACACAGGGTGGCAGCGAGTGCTTAATGACCATCATTTTACACCACTTCAATTTTTAACTATATGACTGTGTGAACAATATTTTATTAAATTAAGGAAACCATAGAAGACCTGTAAAACTTTTATCTTCTTAATAGTAATATTTCTGCTACCTATGGTTAATAAAATCACTATATGCCTTGACTTCTGTTTGGAATCGTGTATAGGAAAAGGTAAATTTTAGATTTTGTAGGGACAAAGGTGGTGGAAAGAAAAACATATTTTAGAGCTGGGAATATAGTTCAATGGTAGAGCACTTTCCTAACCCGGGCAAGGCTCTGGGTTCAATCCCCAGTACTGCACTTAATCTTAACTTCTAGCAAATACATTTGAGACACAGAAATCATTAAATTGTTGTCCTTGCTCTTAAGGTGCTCAATGTCCAGTGAATAAATCAATAAATATCTAAACATTCTCCTTTATTCATGTTCTCAGATTACCATTCACTCATACTCACATACATACATGATATTTCCATTTGAATAATTGTGAACATTGCAAATTTGTCTAATCATTATTTACTCTTGCTTTAAACAGACAAACATGTTCCTTTTTTAGTATAAATTCAGAATGAGAAACCACACAATTGATAGATGGAGATTAAAATTTCAGCCTTATTACCCAAAAAGCTAGTCTGGAGAACATGGCTTAGGTCTGCAGATAAATATGAATGATAAAACACTGCTACATATAACTGAATCCATACTAGCTAATATACTGATGGCAATCATTTACCAGAGTAAAATTAAAATACTAAAGGTTACATAATTTAGTGAATGTATTGCCTATATTTCCTATATGAGTGAAATACTTGGAAAGTAATTGAGGCAGAGACTTCAAGATGAAACCATAAAAAAATTGGTATTAAGCAGTGAAATGACTCTAAATGGAAGGATGAGAGGATGAGAGAGTGCTAAAAACAGAGGAGGTACTGCTGGGTACAACGGCTCATGTCTGTAATCCCAGGCTGAGGAGGAAGATTATGGGTTCAAAGCTAGCCTCAGTAACTTAGCTCAGTAACTTAGTGAGACCCTGTTTCAAAATAAACAATAAAATGGGCTGTGGATGTGGCTGTGTTTAAGTATCCTGGAGTTCAGTTCCCAGTACTGGGGTGGGGGACAGATGAGGAACACTTTAAAGGAACCTAATAATCTAAAATTCAAAATATTAAATTCTAGAACTCAGGTAACTGGAGGTAAAACATGAAAACATTCTAAAAAATAAGTCTCATCCTATTGGGATGGAAAGGAAAGCAATGGGCATATAGAATCTTAGTATTTTAAGACTTTTAGAATCAGAAAATATGTTGGAAAATATTTGGAAACTTGTTTTCATATAATAATAGGGAAAGGGGCAGGAAAAGAAAGTAATTAGCAGTAAAGAAAAAAATTGGTTTTTTTTCTTCAGTAGAGTTTCCAAACCAACAGGGGAAAAACTGAATGAATATTTCAAATTAAAAAAAAAAATAAGAAAAGAGGGGTTGGGGGTTGTGACAGTAAAATAATGATAAAGCACAATGAAAGGTAGAAGATATTTTTTTGGAAAAAAAAAAGATAAGTAAAAACCTGTATATACCAATAATAAATAATAAATATGCAAATTTCAAACAATGTTTTAAAACTTGATTAAAAAAAATACCATTAACCAGGCATGGTAGTGCATGCTTGTAATCTCAATGGCTGGGGAGGCTGAGGCAGGAGGATCACAAGTTCAAAGCCAGCCTCAGCAACATAGTAAGGGCCTAAGCAACTTAGCCAGACCCTGTCTCAAAATAAACAATAAAAAAGGCTGGGGATGTGGCTCACTGATTAAGTACCTCTGGGTTTAATCCCTAGTACTAAAAAAAGAAAAAAATTGCAATTAAAGTAGTTGTTCTGAATTTTTGTTGTTATTTTGTGTTTTGTATTTTGCTGCAGTGCTAAGTACCAAATGCAAAGCCTCACACGTGCTAGGCAAACATTCTACCACTGAATCACATTCTCAGCCTAAAGAAGAAGCTCTTAATATGCATATCTTAAGAATCAAACTTTTCTAATACATAAAATAGGGTCATAAAGGACTTGAATAACACAATTAACACCCTCATTTTGATATATTAAAACCTTTAACTATGGAATATACATTTTTACGTGTGTTTGTTAAACATGTCCCAAAATATTTTATGTTGGCCCACAAATAATAGAGATTTTACCAAACACATTCTTTGGTCATAAAAATATGAACAAGAGATGAAATTGTAACTCAGGGCTTGAGTACTTGTCTAATATGCTTAAGGCCCTGGGTTCAATTCCCAGTACTATTTAAAAAAAAAAAAAAAGCACAAATAAAAATATTGACAAAATAATTCCCACTAATTAGAAATTAAGAAACATAGTGATAAATCACCCTTGGATCAAACAGAAAATAAACTAAGGTTTCATAACATCTCAAAAGCAATAAACAATAAAAACTTTATCCTAATAATTATGGAAAAAAGTCCAAATTGTCCTAGAGAAAATTACATAACTTGATCCAAGCAACATAGCGCACACACAGCTATAATTCAGATATTCAGGAGGCTTAAGCAGAAGAATCACAATTTTGAGGCCAGCCTGAGCAACTTAGCAAGAGCCTCTCTCCAGATGAAAACATAAAGCCATGGATGTAGCTCAGTGGTAGAGAGGCCCTATGTTCAATCCTTCAATCCCTAGTGCCACAAAAATAAATACATAAATTTTTATCATAAATATTATACATAGGGTATGTATACACCTTTATTATTAAATAATAAAATATTATTTTAAATGTTAATTTCTTGTTTTTCAAAAAGTTATCATTATACAATATATTTTCACATAGATTTAATTAATAGATTTAGGATTTACTCACATCTGCTTTTGCCCAAGATCCAATAATGGGTTTAGAGCTTGCAACAACTTGTCTAAATTAAACATTCCAATACTGGCTTGATTTCCTATTTTATACCTTCTTTCATCATCTGATGTGTTTGGTACAAAATCTGTTTAAAACAGATATCACAGTTTAACAATGGGGATAATTATAAATAAATAGCTTCTTTCTGTTTAAAGGTTACATTTAAACTTAATATATATTTATTAGATAAAAATTTTTCTGACATTAGATATTTAATTCAAAAGTATTTATTACCTATTTACACTAAAAGTTTTAAAAATATGAATATTTGCCTAATAGAGGAATACATTTCTAACCTATAAGAATGTATAGTTTATCACATATCTATTTCCTTTTTTGATGGGGAAAAGAGAGGGTACTGGGGATAGAACCCAGAGCCTTATTCAAGACAGCAAGTGCTCTACCACTGAGCAACATCCCCAGCCCACGTGTATATTTAAACTCTAACTCAAGGTGCATATCCTCCACAAAGCCCTCTCTGAACCATCCAGTTGTTAGTGGATTACTGTTACCTGCATTTTATATATTAGTGAAGTGAGAAGTTTCCAAATGCTCAGAGACACTAAGGTCCAGACACCAAAGCTTAAGCCCAGGTCTGCCTGACAACATATTCCCTGAAACACTTTATATCATCTCCGCTAATATATAATTCAGAGAAGCAGAAACCACCAAAGGATTCACTGTATCATTAATAGTACCCAAAAGATCTACTAGGCATAAAACTAACATTTTATGAATGAACCCAATTCTTTCTACTACTGCATCATTGTATTATTTATAACCATTTACAGTAAACCTATGGTTTTAAAAAATTAAATACATACACATATGTAAATCATACATACCTGGATTATAGGCCTCCATAAAACCAAATGGACCATAGTCAATTGTAATGGATAACAAACTGAAGTTATCAGTATTACAAACACCTAAAACAACAACAGAAAATTCTGAAAAAAACAATATTAAAATAATAACCTTTTTATTTTAACTCTATCAAATTACCCAGAATATAAAAGGTTACAGGAATGCCATGTTTTCCAGAGATGAAACAAAATTAGATTACAACTGAATTTAACTGGTAACATTAAAAAACTTAATATGTTTAGACCCGCTGGGTATTATATGCTTGTAATCCCAGCTACTCAAGAGGCTGGGGCAGGAGAATCACAAGTTCAAGGTCAGGTTCAGCAACTTAGAGAGACTCTCTCTTAAAATTAAAAAATAATAATAATAATTTAAAAGGGAGGCTGAGAATGTAGGAATATGGTTTGATAGTCAAATGTCCCTGAGTTCAATCTCCAGAACCTCAAAACAAACAAACAACAACATGCATACACACAAAAAAACTATATTTTAAAATTAAATTTAGCTATTATTTTATAGTCCCCCAAAAAGCCTTCAAATATTATAGGAACAAAACTCCAGAAATGGAACTTCATCTTTTATTCATCCTCAATTTTAGCATTTGTTTAAAAGCACATATTATTTGAAATGAGACTAATAAAGGAATATGATAAATTAGTTTTCAAAGGTTACAAAAAGAAAAAAGAAACTAAGATGTGTCCCCTATGATAGTCATGAGCTGCAGAAGATTGGCAGCATGGGGAGCCTTGCCCTTTTTTTGTTGTGGTTTTTTGGGGTGTTGTTTGTTTGTTTGTTTTTGCTGGAGACATCTATATAGCATACAAAAAAGGTCTGGAAGAACTGATTTGGAATATTTAACAGTGATTACCTTGAAGAATAAAACTCACAGTTACTTCTCTGTACTTTATCATAAGTATTTATAATTTAAAATTTTAAAATAGCCTTAAAGAGCTTTAAACATAATACATACATATTGTTACACATCATAATTTAAATTTTTAGAAAAGCCTTAAAGAACTCTAGGCATAATCCATACTGATACACATTATAACCTTGAGGTTGGAAGGCTTTACAAGTAACCTTGTCCTATTTTGTGATTACTGTTCCATTCAAAATCATTTTAAACATGAAAAAATCTTTCTCTGTTGCTTGCTAAAAGCAAGTAAACGTTAAGCTCATCCACAAGAATTTTTTCTTCTTCTTTATTTTTATTTATTTATTTGTTTGTTTGTTTGTTTTTTGTTACCAGGGATTGAACCAGAGTAGTGGGGAGGAGTGGGTTCTAGGCACTAAGCCATATTCCCAGCCTTTTTTTAATTTTAATTTTGAGACAGGGTCTCAGTAAGTTGCTTAAGGCCTTTCTAGGTTGCTAAGGCTGGCCTTGAACTTGCAGTTATCCTGTCTCAGTCTCCTGAGCTGCTGGAACACAGGAATATTTTTAACTATATAAAAATACAATTTTTACTTAAAAAATTAATTCTACTTTCCCATCAGAAAAATGCAATAGATAACTTACCATGAGCAAAGCCAACAGACATCCATAAGGCAATAAGTTGTGCTGTCTCAAATACCACAGTAGAAAAAAAATCCTAAAATAAAATTCAGGAGTTTTTCAGGTTTTCTATAGCATATGGCATAATCTTTTATGATACTTAAGATAATGTACATCTTCAAGGAGAACATGGGAAGAATTCAAACATGGATCAGAAGGTAACTGAAGAACAGAAATACATACATATCATTAAAACAGAAGAAAGTAAAATTATTCATCCAGAAATAATATATTTAAGAGCCTCAGATATTATGGTTAACATTCTCCATGAGCAAGAAGAAAAGTTAAATAGAATTTATAAGAAAGTTCGATTAAAGCATTGGGAGTTACTAAATTTTGCAATGTCACCAAGAAAAATAACAGAATTCCCTATTCTGTAACTGTTGAAAGAATGAAAAGGGCTATGAAGATCAAAAACCTTCCAAAAGAATGGGAAACCATGTTTTCTTATTATGTATTGGGTTTGCTTTTTAGCTATTACTATAGAAATATCTATACACCTAATGTGTGAGGGAAGAAAATATGTGATCAAATTATAAATGCCACTCAAAAAAAATAACATACATAGTCAGGATGTAGACACACCTGCTCTTTTCTAGGCAGCTTTCAAACAAAACAACTGTCTTGTCTATAATGTGGTTCATCTTCTTTTCCTCTAACAAAATGTTCAAAGTGATCTATACTTCCTTTCCCAGCTTTACTTTTGTAAGTTATAATATCTAACATTGGTGGGCCAATGAGGGAAAAAGGAGTCAAACTTACCACATATCTATTAGGTTCTTTGACATCTATTGAGGGAAAATGTTCCTGTATAATGAAATCTAATAGTGTCCTGGGGAGAAAGATATATTGTCAATCTTCCTTATAATACAGTACTGCATATCCAAGCACCTAAATCCACTCTCAGCATTTATGAATTCATTATATCAACCTTAAATTTTAAAAACTGTAAGCTTTTACTCAAAACTGGAAAAAGAAAAATATTTCTCCAATATTTAGCACTCCTGCACCTCCTCCTTTCACCATGATATTCTGCCTCACCTTGGGCCCAGAGCAATGCACTTAGTCAACCATGGACTAAACCTTTGAAACCATGAGCCAAAATAAACTTCTCCTCCTCTAAATTTTTCATGACAGGTATTTTGGTCACAGCGATGAAAAGCTGACAAGCATGGAGAATCCAAACAGTAGTCACCCCCAAAAGTAAATAGATGGTTAGAAACAATGCCCAGTGAAAATAGACAACTCTATTCAACAGCAGGACGACCATAAACTCAGTAAACATTTGTTAAAAGAGAGAGAGAGAGAGAGAATCAAAACAATCATAATAAATGCTGATGACTCATTTCCTTCTTTTTTTTTTTTCTGGATTTCCTACACCAATAACTACAATATGAGATCTACATTCCAAATGATACAAAGGGTCTAGCAAAATTTTTCTGGTGCATTTTTAATGATTTTTTAAAACAGATTTGTATTAACATGGAAACAGAATTCCTCTTAAAGGAGGAAATATTTTTGTCTGAAGTAACATCTAGCTAAGTTTGCTTTAATAAGATGGAGTTTTGTGTACACAGACACAGTAGGCACTAAGACAAAAGAGAATGATGGAAGCTGAAACAACTTCTCCTCTGGCTCCCCAACAGAAATCTTCAGGAAGATGCACCCTGTCCTAAAGACTCTGTGTAAATGTGGACTGTTGCTTGTCTGTGCTGTTGGAGGGCTGAACTTCATTGTGTGAAGGAACAGATGTGAGAGAGGTGCACCCAGGAATCCTAGCATTGGAGGAGAGCTATGGATTTGTGGAGGCTGCAGAATTGGGGAGTTTCAGTTACTTGCCCCATGGCTCTAGGTGGCATGAAGACCCTCAGCTATAACCCAGGTTGCATATTACATAAAAATACCTTGAGAAAAGGGACTACTGGTTGTTATCCTTCTTCTTTTTTTTTTTTTTTAACTTCCTAGAAACCTCACAAGGTATTTGGCACATAGCAAGAGTTAAAAATAGTTATTAACTGAGGGCTGAGAGTGTAGCTCAGTGGTGTTTGCCTAGCAGACATGGGGCTCTGAGTTTGACATGCAGTCACACACACACACACACACACACACACACATTGTTAATTAAAGTTCTTGGCTTTACTTATAGGAAAATATTTAATTTCTCAGCACATAAATTAGCATTTCCCCAATATTTTTGTACCATTTTTTAAAATGTAATTTTCTTAGCTTTAGCAACAACATGGATAAACTTGGAAGACTTAAGTGAAACAAGGCAGGCACAGAAAAACAAATCATCACATTTTCATGTGGAATCTAAAGTGGACTTAATAGAAGTAGAGAACAGAATGGCAGTTACCAGGGGCAGGGACTGGGGGAAATGAGGAGATGCTAGTCAAAGGGTACAGAGTTTTTGTAATAACATAAATAAGTTCTGTGGACCTCATGTACAGACCAAGGTTAATAATAATATAATGTACACCTGAAATTTGGAGTAGATATTAAGTATTTTCATCACACACATACAAACAAAGTAACTGTGAGAAGATGAATATATTAATGAGCTTGGTTGTGGTAATCATTTCACAATGTATACATAGGTCAAAACATCACACTGTATACCTTCAATATGTACATTTTTATAGTTATTTACTGCTCAATAAAATAAAAAGCAATTTTCTAACCTCAATAAATCCAGCTCACCATAATGAGCCAAAATTTCTAATGATCCGATTCTAAACCATGATTTCGCAGCACGAAGCACTACTGCACCTTAAAAAGAAACATTTATTTTAGCTGAAAACTATATTAAGGGCTGGGGTTGTAATTCAGTGGTAGAGTGATTATCTAGCATGTGTGAGATCCTAGGTTTGATCCTCAGTACTACATAAAGATAAATAAATAAAATAAAGGTAGTGTGTCCGTTTACAATTTAAAATATATATTTTAAAAAAACTAAGTTAAGCTATGTTAATAATAGCAAAATGTTTGCCTGAAAATTAAATGTTAATAAAAGAAAGAAGAAAACCACTTAATTTACCAAAAAAGTAACTAATGTCTACTGCATGAATGGTCTCCAGTTTTTCTCAGAATGCTTAGATCCACTAAGCTTTTAGAAACAGCATAGCTAAAGGCTGAGAAGTGGTTGTTATCTGCAAACTACAGATTCTCCACTGATTCATCAATTGTGGCCCTTTCCCTGTATCTCATCCTGAAGTAAGGAATTAATACATCATTTATTTTGCTTAGGTCATTATAAGTGCCTCCCAGACCTGTAATTAATTGAGAATTAACTCTAACAAAGAATCTTACGTATGTTCTAACTTAAAAATATACTGAAGAAATAAAATAAATCTATGCATTTGGTCTTTTTAGCCTTCTATTGCCTTCTTCTGTTTTGATTATGGATGTAATATAATTAGTAGACAGAATCCATGTTTCTTTCTATAAGAAATGCTGTAGTTTACATGGTTAGCTGTCAAGGTGAAGTCTATGCTAGAGTGAAGCAAGCCCTGTTCTGTTGTGCTGTCCTCCCTTCAGTAGACTACCAGGCTCATTGCTACCTCTTTGGTCTTTGGCCTTTGCCTATGCTGGTCTCCCCTCTTCCACATACCGCACTCCTTCTTCTCTCTTTACTAAACAAACTCCTACCTAACCTTATGCTCAGGATCAATTCCCACTTCCTCTATAAAACTCAACTGATCCCCCTTTTATTGACCTCTCTCTTTTTTATTATAATTTGTTCCATGAGTTTAAGCCTTTTGTCTACAAAGACTCTGAGTTTCTTAAGACCAGGGACTATGGCATACTTATTAATTTTGTACCCACTAGAGTTTAGTCCAGTGGTAAACACAGAAAGCGTAGTTTTTCTGAGTTGAATGCCTTATCGAGGGTCAACACTTATTCACAATACTAATCTGGATATTTATTTTCACTTTTTAACAAAAACTATGTAAAAACCTCTAGGAAAAACTCAAAAAATTACTCTGTCTCCTTAATGATAGTCATTGAATCACTGAATTTAGCACTAGAAGTATCATTAAATCTAACCTCTTAATATTAGGTGAAGAAACTAAGGGGCAGAATGTTTAAGTAACTTGCCTAAGTCACAAAGCTAGTTTCTGTAGAGCCAGTTCCAGTTTTCATATATCCTTTTTCTTGTCCAGTATACTAAGCTTGCTATGTAACAGTGGTTCCTGGGCAAATATTAGGATAAAAGTACTATCAAAGTATCTGTATTTGGGGGGGGGGTATGGGTACTGGGGATTGAACTTAAGGACACTCAATTACTAAGCCACATTCCCAGCCCTATTTTGTATTTTATTTAGAGACAGGGTCTCAATGAGTTGCTCAGCACCTCTCTACTGCTGAGGCTGGCTTTGAACTCGCAATCCTCCTGCCCCTGCCTCCTGAGCAGCTGGGATCACAGGCCTGCACCACCTCACCCAGCAAAGTATCTGTATTTATGTAAAGACTTAAATATGGAAATTATCTTAATGGACTAATAGAAGAAATTCTTGGGATCATTTGAAACCATTAAGATTGTGGCTCAAAATTCAAATAAACAATGTATATAAGTCACAGCCACAAAAGTAAATAGCACTGTACTAATCATTCTAAAAGTCTGTGGTTTGAATTTCATATCCAATCCTCATGAACAAGAAGATAAAAACAGGAAGCTGGAGTTGTGGCTCAATGGTAGAGCCTAGTGTATGTGAGGCCTGGGTTCAATTCTCAGCATTTCATATAAATAAATGAATAAAATAAAAGTCTGTCAACATGTAAAAATATATTTTAAAATAAGACAAGAATACTTGCTAGCAGCCTATGTACAATAGTATCATTTTGCTCCAATGACATAAAAAGAGAAAGAAAGATGCTGCAAGATAAATAATCCTTAATTCCTTTATGTATGAATACTTTTATGGGACTGTTTTTTTAGGAAGATCTTATAAAAATGTATTGCAGGGGTTGGGGTTGTAGCTCAGTGGTAGGACGCTTACCTAATATATGTGAGGCACTGGGTTTAATCCTCAGCACCACATAAAAATAAAATAAAGATATTATGTCTACCTATAACTAAAAAGTAAATTTTTAAAAAATAAAAGTATTGTGTCCATCCACAACTAAAAAAAATTTTAAAAATGTATTGCAATAGTCTGAAAGTTTGTATCCTACTAAAATTCAGATGTGAAATCTAATCACCAAGGAGGTGGGGTTTTGGAAGGCTATTAAGTCATGGGGGCTCAGTCCTCATGAATGGGATTCATGCCTCTATAAAAGAGCCTCCAGAGATCTGCCTTCCCTTTCTATCATTTGAAGACATAGTAAGAAAGTGCCATGAAGCAGAGAACCCTCATCAGTCACAGAGTCTGCTAGAAAATTCATCTTGAACTTCTCAGCCTCCAGAACTGTGTGTAATAAAATTTCTATTGTTTATGAATTAGCCAGTCTAAAATGTTTTGTTATAGCACCACAGACCAAAATATGCATCATGCACTAAGTACAAAGTACATAAAAGGTACTCCTAGTGAATCACTATGAACATCAGAAAGAATGCAGTCCATGACAAACACAGTGATATCCATAAGACCCACTAAAGCACAACGGACTGTCAGTAGTTCTTGATAGCTTCACTTTTAAGCTCTTAAATGTTAATTATTAATTTTTAGGTCTCCTCTCTTCCCCAAAGATTCAGTCAAATCTCTCTCAGTCTCTTTGGCCTCTCTAAATATGCAGTCTACCTCTACAGCATACTTTCTCACTCCCCTCTCTAGTTTTTATTTCTAAACTACTAAATGCAAAAGAAAAAGAAAATTCAGCTTATTGATAAAGAACATAAAATCAGAGAAATCAGGCTCCATGGAAAGATCTGTGGGGCTCTCCTGGGAATAAAATGTAAGAACCTTCCTGTATTGGCTTTGTAACATTTTTCCCAGCTATTCCTAAACATTTTTTGTTCACTTCCCAGATGTTTGCCTCAGAAATGAATGGGTTGGTGATATAAGGATACAGGAAAGGCTACTCTATTCTGATACTGCAATGCTGAAATTATATCTTGAAGAACCATGGGTTGTTTTTAAGGTGACCACAAAGATGTCCAATAACTGTTGATCTTAAAGAAGTTAGTTCAGTTTTCTGTAAGTATTCTAAAAACAATTACCTCGTTCTTTCGTAATATTTCCATTGTAGAACTGATCTCGCCATACTTCATCATCACTTACAACCAGGCTGAAACAAACAGAACCCAAACATTCATCTGCAATCAAGAAATACCTTAAGTGACAAGAAACTATAAGAGATCATATTCTCAGAGATTTATCTGCTCTATTTTCCTAACACATTTCTGGAGATAATATGATGCAGTCCTGAAAGTTACTTGAAGGAAAAAGGAATTACCTTACAGCCCTGCTAGTTGGAATTCCAAGGTAGTGCATAGCCTCACTACACAGAAATTCTCTCACTGAGGAACGAAGTACTGCTCTACCATCACCATTTCTATAGGAAATACAATTTAAAAGAATTTCATTTTTAATTAAGACAACATAATTCTTACTTAGATGTCTAAACGTATTATCAAACTATACCGGGAATATGGGGTCTTTCCCGAGCCTTTTAACTGGAGCTCCCATTTTTCACCCTGTCTTCAAAAAAAATTTACATATTAGAAGATTTAGGTTCAAATATAATAAATAAGCTATTATATAAGAAAAAATGTGGTACCTGTTCGTGTAAGTTCCAATAAGGTGAGCTCTTCCATCTCCAAGCTGATCTGCCCACATCCCAAACTAAAAGAGGGAAAGGAAAATTATTCATGCATATTATCTTTAAAGCTTTGATAATAATTTTTATAGTCAAAGTCATTTAAAGTGTTCTATTTCTAGAAATAATAACTTAAAATTACAACTGCAATAATGGTGAAAATAAATTCAATCAATAAAACAAGTGAAATTCACTTTAAAAAATACAAATTTAAACCAATTCATTCTTATATAAGTATATAAAGCACCAATTTAAAAAACAATATATTAATAGAGGGAAGACCAATAAAGTAGAGGAAGGGGTCCAGGGGAAGGGAGGAAGAAAGGGAAAGGGAAAATATTGGGGATTGAAATGAAACAAATTATATTATATGCACATATGAATATGTCAAAATAAATTCCACTATTATATGTAACTATAACACATTAATAAAAACATTAAAAAACATAATTATTTTATCATCTAGAACTCAGATTAAATTTGGTAGTGTAGAACACTTAGAACTGATTTATTTAGTTAGAGAATATAAACTAGGGTTGCACATGTAGCTCAGTGGTAGAGCATGTACAAGGAAGGCCCTGGGTTCAATCCCCAGGACCAAAAATATATATATCTGAGTGTGTGTGTGTGTGTGTGTGTGTATGTATGTGTGTGTGTGTGTGTGTGTGTGTGTGTGTGTCTATGACAAAGAGAGAAAGAGAGAACTAGGAGCAATTTATTAACAGACTATTCCTATATTATACGTCTACAATACAAAATCATGATTATACTTATACCTAAAAAAATTGTTCTGAACTTGGATGATTACTTTTCTCAAATTTTTTTGTTAAAATTCATATATGGTTGTTCAGCCCATGACTGACCTTACATTTCTGTAAAATGGGATAACCCTTGTCATGTTGCTGCTAGAATGAACACTAATATATGAGAAGTAACTTGTACAATGTCTGACATTTGCCAGTGTCCATAAGACAGTAATAATTATTATGGCCAACAATCATTTGCTAATATAGACAATATTCCATTTTCAACATAGATGTTACTCCACAAGAGTCATCTCTGACTTTGCAGACTAACAAGGTGGTCCTATAAGCTCCTGTAACTCCTATACTTGCCCAAATCACTACCCTGATGTTCCTGAAGTTTATTATTTATCTATCATCTTCCATAAACTACTGCCATTTGAGGGAAAGGGACAGATTTCATTCACCATTATAGTTCCCAGCACACACAGGAAGTTCTAAAAACAGCTATGGAATATTCAAATGATACTTAAAGTTCCAGAATTGAGAAAAATTCATCCACTATTTTGTCATCCTCACCAGGAAGAGACCACCACAAATTCTGAGTATCCATAAGACTACAAGTCTGAGAGGTGCTCTCACCATCATCTGGAAAGGTTCCAAAGTGAACAATACTTAAGTATATTCCACTCCATGAGTGAAAAGGACAAAGAATGATTAATTCAGTGCTAGGAAGGAAATCAGGATACCAGGAAGTTAGTTTTCCATCATTAAAAGAGAAATAAATTTAAACTAAAGTTCAGAGTGGCAAAGACATTCTTATAAACAAATATCTATAACATCAACATGAAATTGATAAAAGTTTTAATTTACTAGTCTACCTATTATACTACAAAAAAGAAAAACCCACAAAAAGAATGCTTTAATGAAATTCCACAGAGCTTGAGTTTTGTTTTTGTACTTTGGCAGTATATGTAAGCAATGGATAAAACAATTTCAAATAAATTTAATCCACACAAGATTACTTTTTGAGCCTTGACATTCCTGCTAGAAAAGACCAAAGGATTGTTTAGTACAGAAGTTTCTCAACTGAGAAACACAGTTTAGTAAAACGTTGTTATTCCTTGAAAACAAAATAACAAACCCTGTAGTATGTCTATAAAATGGTGTGTTCAATAAAACTTGGCAGATTTCTTTGCTGGCTCATTTCTCCCAGCTTCTGGAATGATCTTTCAAGATCAACAAACTGAGGTGCATCACAGATGACCCTTAAAAATCCTCTCTAATTCTGGGCTGGGGTTGTGGCTCAGCAGTAGAGTGCTTGCCTACTACCTGTGAGTCCTGGTTTCGATCCTCAGCACTACATAAAAATAAATAAATAAAATAAAGGTATTATGTCAAATTATAACTAAAAAATAAATCTAAAAAAAATTCTTTCTAATTCTAATGGTTTAAGTTACCTTGCTTCTTAGTTTATGAGCCTTTAAAGAAGAAAGGAATTCATTAACCCAACAAACCAGAGCTTGATCTCATAACTACTGTTCTGTAAGTTCATATGTAAGCACTTTTCATAATTTCCTAATTTAATCCTTATACTATTACTGTTATACATTAGTGCTGATTCCAAAAATTATTCTCTAATTAAAATCATCATTACAAAAATAGCCCCTAAATAAACAGGCAGTATTTCATTGTGTTTAGCCTACAGAAAAAGACAGAAATTTCAACTAGTCCTGCATTTTTTTATCTGTTCTTATTTAGACACCATGCCCTGAACTTCTCTCAACATCTTGCTTCATTGTTACAGTGTGCCTTAATTATTTCCTTATTGCTACAGCATCTATTACACCCTCCAATGAATCTTTATTTCCTTATTTATTGTCTTTCTAGCAGTTCTACTACTCTGATTTACAGCTACTCTCGCAAAATTATAATGTTTGTCCTCCTGAGACTTTTATACTGACACATTGTGCTACTTGGCTTTGCTTAAATCCATTGCCAATATTGCACCGAGTTCTCTAGTAAAAAGTCATGTGAATTTTATATTTGTGCTGACCCAGTTTTCTCAATTCCATTTTTAAAAGCTTCGTTTTTAAATTTTTCTGTTTGTTTGGTTTTTTTGATGCTAGGAATCAGACTCAGGGCCTGGCAAGTGCTAGGCAACCTACCACTGAACTATCCTCCACCCCCTATTTAAAAAGATCAGGCTCTAACTTCTCTCCCATAATCCCCCCTTTTAAAATACTTTATTTTTCAGAGCAATTTTAGTCTGACAGCAAAATTAGGAAAGTACAGGGATTTTCCATACACCCCTTCCCCACTCCATGTGTATCCTCTCTATTATCAACATACTCCACCACAACGATACCCATTGGCATCTCACTATTGTCCAAAGTCCATAGTTTAGAATTCATTCTTGGTGTCATATTTTCCATGGGTTTGGACAAATGTGTAATGATGTGTAGCCACCATTATAATATCGAAAATAATAATTTAATTGATTTAACAGTCCTTCATGCTCTGCTTATTCATCCTTTCCTCCTCCTAACCTGTCAACCACTGATCTTTTTACTATCTCCATAATTTTGCCTTTTCCAGAGTGTCATAAAGTTAGAATCATACAGAGCTTAACCTTTTCAGATGGGCTTTGTTCACTTAGTAATATACATTTAAGTTTCCCCATGACTTTTAATTAATAGCTCATTTTGTTTTAATGCAGAATACTATTTCATTGTCAGGACACACCATAGGTTATTTATCCATTCATCTACTAAAGGAAAACTTAGTTGCTTCCAAGTTTAAGCAATTATGAATAGAGCTACTATGCAATGTATGTGCATGTTTCTGTGTGGACATAAAGTTAAACGCATTTCAACTCAAATGCCAAGGAGTATAACTGCTGTATCATATGGTAGAAGTTTAGCTTTTTAAAGAAACTACTAAGCTATCTTCTAAAGTCACTGTACTATTTTGCATTCCCACAGCAATGAATGAGAGTTTCTATTGTTTCACATCCTCACTAGCATTTATTTTTTGCCATTCTAATATCTTGTTCTGATTTGCAATTCCCTAATGATATGACATTGAATATCTTTTTATATACTTGTTTGCTCTCTCTTTATATTCTTTGGTTATATATTCAGATTTTTCGCTTATGACATATGTATCTTTTAAATTTTTTATTTTTTTTATTTTTTTAAATTGTAGTTGGACACAACACCTTTATTTCACTTGTTTATTATTATTATTTTTTTATGTGGTGCTAAGGATCGAACCCAGGGTCTTGCACGTGCGAGGCGAGCGCTCTACCACTGAGCCACAACCCCAGCCCTAATTTTTAAATTTTTAATTGTGGACACAACACCTTTATTTTACTTATTTATTTTTATGTGGTGCTAAAGATCAAACCCAGTGCCTCCTATGTTCTAGGCAAGCAATCTACCACTGAGCCCAACCCCAGCCCCAACATATGCATCTTATGATGACATTCTTCTACAAACATCTTGTTGAACCCTCAATATCATAATATTAGAGAAAATAATTTAAATAATTTATAGCGTTTCAAACAAATGTTTCTATTTACATACAGGAAATGATGTTGTACTCTTACCTGGTGGCCACCATATCGGTGAGCCAATGGAACAGATCCAGATACTATCTTTCCACCACTAACAAGCTGGATAAAATCATCCGTTTCTGATACAGAAACATCAAGATCCAAAATATCTTCTAGAACTTCCTGAGGCAGGGGAAAAAAGTCTTCTTACAAACCTAAGTAATCTTTGAATAATTTTTAAGAAAAGAGACCTAATAGAAGAAAATTACAAGAATAGACTTCTTCCAAAAATACATTACATTTTTATAAGAGATATACCAGACTTTCTATGATTATTTATGCTATTTGCAGAAAATTAGTTCTATGAGATAGTTCTAAAATTTTCATGGATTTCCTGTGATGCATCAAAAAATAATATTTTTCCTAGCACATATTCTTTCAAAGAACTAGAAAAAAGTAAATGCCCTATTTTTATATCAAATACATTTGTATCATGAGAGAATAATTTAGAATTTGTTACTAGAGATAATTTCTAAAAGTTATGTAAAATAAAAATTTAACTCGTTTTCCTCTTTTCCACATATGCATATCTTTCTTGTAAGATAACTTCAGGATAAAGCTGAATACTATGCTCCAGGAACAAGTATTGAAAAGTGAGCTCTAAGAATGATATTTTCCAGGTTTCTGAGCTTTAAATATAAAAAGTTATCAATAGATTAACAATAAAAACTCAGAACAATTTTTATACTTTGTTAGACAAATGTTTTAGTGAGCTAAGTATTTGTGGTAAGAAAAAAATAAAGCCTAACCTTTGAGACTGCTGCAAGAAGTACTCTTGATTTGAAGGGAGTAGGGAAGGCAATTGAAAAAATACAGTTTTTCACTTTACGAACATAATTTTCCTGAACAGGATCAACTGGCAACACAGCTGTCAAAACAAAACAAAACAAAACCCTTTTTATTGTTCTCATTTGCTGCATACACAGCATAAATATTCTTTTGAAAAACTATGGTTCTTCAAAATGCCTACCTAAACTACTATTTTCTTCATATTTTTATTCAGAAAACTATTTTATCATTTTCAACATTATCCAATATTCACGTTATGTACAGGGCGAGCATCCCTAATCTGAAGATCCAAAATCCTAAACTTTCTGAGCACCTACATGATGCCACAAGATGATTCCAGATCTGATTTCATGTGACAGTCACAATTAAAATGCAGGCACACTAAAAATATTTATAGAATTGTCTCAGACAACATGTATGAGGGCATATGAAACATAAATGAATTTTGCATTTAGATTTGGGTTCCATCCCAAAGGTATTTCATCATGAACATGCAAACATTCCAAGAGCTGAAAAAAAAATTACAAAATCTGAACTACTCCTAGTTCCAAACATTTTAGATAAGGGATACTCAACCTATATATGGATCTGTCCAAGAAGATGGGAAGTAGAAAATGTTTAAAACAAGACACATATTCTGTCTATAAAGATTTTCATTTTGGGAGACAAGAAGGATATACAACATGTTTATAAGTAATAGAAATAAATAAAGTGAAGGTGAGTGGCATTACTACATTAGTCAACTCAAAAGAACCAAAATATATTATACACTTAATCATATGAATTCTGTCCTTAGGAAACTCAAAATAATCAAAAGAAACACATATATACATAAATAACTCTAAGAGCAGGAAACACATGGTTTAATAAATGTACAAACTTGTTCTGGATCCCACTACAAACCCTGAAACATTTGATTCATGCCTGCTCAGAAGGATAAAAGTGTAAAATTGCTCCTAAAACCAACTGACAAACTGTTTCGTAAAGTTCATGCAATAAAGCACATGTACTACACTAAGAAGCTGTGAAAGAAGAGAGTTTTGAACTTGCTTTGGATACTCAAGAATATATTTATTCTTATTTTAGAAAAATTCTTAAATTCTTCATCTGTTTTCCTAATCCAAAGCAACTAAAACAAAAAATAGAAGAAGAGAGTTAGCATGTTAATAAAGTCATAAGGAAAGGGGTTACAGCTCAGTGGTACATTACTTGTCTGGCATGTAGTAGGCCCTGGATTCAATCTCCAGTACCACAATGAAATCAATCAATCAATCAATTAATCAATCAGACTAAGGGGCACAAAAATCAATGTTTCCAGATAGAGCTTATAGTCAAAATGTGTCACCAAATTATTTAATAAACAAATAGGAATCTAATAAAAATTCTAGTAGGAGTTTTTTTTTTAAAAAAAAAAAGCAGATAAATTGCAAACCTGGAAAAAGAAACAGGAGAGATGTTTTTAAGTAAGAGAAATTAATTTGCTTATCATATTAAATATTCTAGGGCTGGGGCCATAGCTCAGTAGTAGAGCCTCGCACGTGTGGGTTCAATCCTCAGCACCACATAGAAATAAATAAATAAAGGTATTGTGTCCATCTACAACTAAAAAAATTTTTCAAAAATTCTAGAAGTATTTTTGTCCAAAAAATAAAAACAAAATCAATGGAACTGAAATGAAAAGCACAAAAACAACCCAAAGTTATAACCAAATTTCCTATATAAAGAAAATGTTATAATAGAATTTCCTATATAGAAATTTTTTTAAAAGTGAATAGAATAAAAAAGGATTTCCTATATAGAGAAAATGATATTTCAAATCAGTAGAGAAGAGTGGTGTAAGAACAATTTGCTCAACTGTTTGGAATAACTCCAATTTATTCCATCCAAGCCTAGCTTAAGTACATGTTGCTTGTAACAACAATAAGAGTAATAATGTTTCTGTCTTCCTCACATGAGCAATAAAGTCAGGAAAATAGGGCCCAGAGTTAGTTCTTTATATTTTTTCTTTAAGTACATGTTGACTCATGGGGGAGCACGTGGGTAGTCAACCAAAAAATAGTTGATTTGGAGATGAGATGTAGCTCAATCCCCAACATGCACAATAAAAACAGATAATCTCAGAAAACCTGACAATCAAGAGTAGAAAATTTAACAGTCTATTTTCTTCTTTCAGAAGAGCCTGAGTGTAAATTGACTAAATTATATAATTAATGCACTCTCCTTTATGATGCATTAACATATTAATAAAGCATGAGCAACATGGAATGATTTTTTAGCAGTTATGATATGTACCAAATAGAGCACATTTTGACAAGGTGACCACTGGCCTCAGAACAGTGAAGTCTGATCTCTCACTCTGTGACACTTAAATAGAGTAATCTGTCATACTAAAAATCTCAGAGAAGGGCTGGGAATGGTACAGCACTTGCCTACCATGAAGAGGCTCTGGGTTTAGACCTGGCACAGAGGAAAACAATCTGCTAATCTTTCAGTGTAACTGTTTGAACTTTTTCTCTCAATAAATACTCTTGCCAGAATCATGTTGATAGTCCATTGATCTTTTATCTAATAACATCTGGAAGAGATATTTTATGCAGTACTATATATCAAAACATCATAACAGCTGGGCAACGTGGTACCTGCCTATAATCCCAGCAGCTTGGGAAGCTAAGGCAGGAGGATCTCACAGTCAGCCTCAGCAATTTAATGACTCATGAAGCAACTCAGGGAGACCCTGTCTCTAAACAAAATTCAAGAGAGGGCTGGGAATGTGGCTCAGTGATTAAGTCCCCCTGAGTTCAATCCCTGGTACCAAACCAAACCAAACAACAAAAAATGGTAACACACAGTATTATGTTTATAATCCCTTCTTTGTATAAAACCTGCCTTAGGTAATGTTTTGAACAGTGCCATTAATATGGCAAGAAAATGTCTTGAAGTGCAGCCAACGCTCCAACATTGAAATGACAACTTTGAAAATATTTCCAACGACCCACTTCATCCATTTTAATCCATAAGTACTGGTAGTTTCATTTGCTTCAGTTAAAAAAAAAAAAAAAACCACAACGAAATTATTTCTAGACTCTGCACAAGATAAATCTGTTCTTTAGCAGTTACCTGCACAGCTCAGTTTTTGACCACCTAAACTGATGGATGGCTTAGTTGGGCCAAAAGAACTACCAGAACTACCTTTGAATTCTACATGTCCTATTCGTAGATGGTTGTTCCTCAAGAGTTGAGCCATACAATAATGTTGGAAGCCTTAATGAATTATAACTGTTTTCCTTACTTAGCCTTGCCCTATTACAACATCTTAATAGCGAGGACTTTTGTTATAATCTGGCCAAGCAATCTCTAACTGCAAATGGCCTGGCAGAATTGTGGAGTACTATACTTGCCAACAGTGGTTAATTCCTCTACAACTTTCCTTATCTGTAAAAAAGGGCAAATGATAGTATATTAATAAAGGATTTCTAAGTACAATAAAAGTATGTAAGACTACACTTGACTTTGACAAATTATGCCTGTTGGATGTTTAACATAAACCTAATCTCCATCAAGATAAACCATATGCGCATATTAACAATTTTTACTTGTAAAGCACTTTACATGGTTTTATATATTATTCTTCAAGACTGGGGGAAAAATGAGACAAAATTGGTTTATTTTGATAGGTTCCTTTCTGTAATATTTTTACTCAGTAATTTTTTTTTTTTACTTTTTAAGATAAATATAAAATTAATGTGCTCAGCTCTAGGGCTACCTCACTCTTTAATGCAAGTGTTTTTCAGAATAAGAAAAAAAAATTCATATCAGAGAGTTGCAATCATCTATTTTACTGGTCTATTTCTTCCCAACAGTGAACTTTCTGAGGAAAGCGTTTCTTTTCAGTATCCCGGATGCTTACACTTTCTCTTTTGACTCTGTGTATGAATGTTTAACTGTATCAGATTTCTGTTATTAACATGCTGTCTCAACACCAGAACAGATGTGACAACAGAGCTAAGGAAAGAAGATCTTTAGTGCACCAGTCCTGTGCATTTTCAGTACTTTCTGAGCTGGATACAAGTAAATTTTGACATTACCAAATATGTTTTAAAAGTATGCAGCCTCAGTACCCCCAAGCGCGGGACTCGATATATCCAGATGTGAGCAAGATGTCAAACTATACCTATTAGGTTTTCAGAGGAGAGAGTCCAAAAGTCGAGAGAGAGGGCCAATTTAGTTTCTCTTTCACAGTAGCTCTGAACGTGGCTGGACTTGTTACTGGAAAGTGGCAGAAGGTGGACACGTCCTTCTGCGGCAGACTGTAAAAGGCAGCTCACGACAGCGTGGCAGGTCACCCTCAAGAGAAGCAGAAGGGGGAACTGTGGTCTCCGGGTTAGGCCACAGAACCAGAACCCTGTGCTCTGAATCATATTTCTGCCAAAATACGCAGAGCGAGACTTTCGTGGCTGCCGATTCCGGCGCACTGTGCTATTTCTTGCCAACAGCTGGGCCACCAAAGGTACACTTTGGAGTGACCGGCCGTCCCCCGAGCGACTCCGGGGAAGGGGTGGGGACAGAGCGTTCATCCCGCAGGAGGCCAGGTTTGGTGGCCCCAGGGCTGGCCGCCGCCTCTCCGGGACACCGGGCCTTACCAGCGGGCTGCCCCGCCGCCGGCAGCCGGAAAAACGAGCCCCGGAGGAGCGGGAGGCGGAGGCCGGGCGGGGCCCAAGCGCTTCCTGTACCAGGTTTCCGGCTCCGGGTCCCCGGAGGAGGGCCGCGGGGCCAGAGGCGGAGCTGCCGCCCGGCCGCGACTTTCAGACTCGGACCATGGCCTTGCGCTGGTGGCGGTGGCGGCGCGGCTGCTCCTGGAGACCGGCGACGCGGAGCCCTGGGCCCAGCTCCCCGGGCCATGCGGGGCCGCCTGGGCTGCGCGCCGCTTCCGACGCCCTCGCGCAGGTGAGGACGGGAGGCGCGTGTCCCAATCGGGCGCAGAGGTCACGGCGCCAATGACAGCGGCGCTGCGGAATGAATGGGAGCGAGGAGCACGTGCGCAGAGGCCGGGGGCCCAGGGTCGCCCAAGGGTGGGACACCGGGGTAGCGGGCGTCCCTGGTGGGACCGAGCTGTGCGTTCTCCTGAGGTAGGGGTGTCCCGAGACCTGGGAGCTGTGATAACCGGTTGGTGGGGGAGTGGGGATCAAGTGGTGAGGAGCCTGCCCCCCCCCCCCGGGGGACTCTGGAGCGATCAGATTGTCTCGTGGTGTGGACGAAGAGGAAATTCCTGGAGGACATTGCCCTTAATCCCTTTGCACCTTAGAACTGGCTCCAAGAGGACAGACCTTTTTAAAGCAAAAGGGATTCCTATCTCATTCTCCAAGATAGAGGATCAAATTGACCTTGGAGTAGTTGCATGGAAAGGGTCTTAGGGAGCAGGCAGGTTTGATGCTCTCTGGGCCTGGACTTAAGTGGTTCCATACCTAAGGGCTTCGCAGTAAGGACTTTCAGGAAGCGCACATCTGCATGGAGCTAGAAGGACTTTAGAAGGAGAGAGAACTTGGAGTCTTTGAAATCTCATGGCAGCTTCTTGAAGTAAAGGCAGAGTCTCAGCAATAAGATGATTCCTTGAGGGTGTCTCCTGCTGCCTTGGGTCCAATTTCTTTTTTCTTGTATTTAGTCAGTTTAGGAGTTATAAACCTGTTCTTATGGCTCTGTTAATCACTTTGTAGTGACTCATTCTCAGGGTGCCACCACTTAGGCCCATACTGTAAGCATATCTAGGCACTGACTTTCATTTTTAGAGACTTCTCCAGTCACCCAGTAACTGTGTTCACCTTGCATCTGCAAAGTCCCCACCACTTTTTTTTTTTAAGAGAGAGAGAAGGGAGAAAGAGAGCGTTTTTTAGTATTTATCTTTCAGTTTTTGGTGGACACAACATCCACATTTTTTTACTTTTATGTGGTGCTGAAGATCGAACCCAGCACCCCGCGCATGCCAAGTGAGCACATTACCGCTTGAGCCACATCCCCAGTCCCCCCACCACTTTTTATTTGAATTTAGGATTCAGTTTGTATTCACATTTCATACATTTCATTTATCCATGTACTCATCAAACACCATTTATTTACTAGCATGAAATATATAGCATTCACAAATGTCTACTTTGTACCAAAGTGGATGCATATCACACATTATCTAAAAAAATGTTTGGAAAAGGAAGGCAACTGGGCTTGAAAACAACCTAGACAGTTAAAAAAGGATACTATATATGGGGTGTAGAAAATGGAAGAAGCTCTTAGGGGAAGGTAAGTGCTGTCTTAGTTGGACTTCAGATTTTTCTAGGTCTGAAGACCATGACCTTATTTGAAGATAGATGTATACACCATGTAATGCCACTAAGTTGCTGAGGCCAGCCCTGAATTTGATCTCCTTGCCTCAACCTTCTGAATAGCTGGGATTGTAGGCATGTGCCACCATGCCTGGCTAATACTTCTTTCTTTGAAGTTTACCTTTTAAGTTTACCATTTGCTCCATGGCTTTCATATTTACGTCCTAGGCCACAAGGAGGGACAGTGCTGATGATGCGTCCTAAGTATTTCTGGTTCATGTGAAAATAATATTTCTCACTATAAATTAACAGATTAGCATTCAGGTGTCTACTTCAGGCATGTGTACTTTGGTTATTTCAAGTCTTTCAGGGCCTAATGGACCTCAGGGACAGAGCAACAATAATTAAGCCACATTTGGCTTTACAACACAGTGCTGTTACTTCTTGTTGTTTGTATATTCTCCTTACTCTTCACAAGTATTATTAACAAATCTTGCAATGGGATACAAGCCAGTGTGCATTTGATCATGCCAAATCACTTGTCAATGTGTCTTTGATTCTCATCAATCATTTTCTCTTATTTTAAAATGTGAATTCATGAGAGGAAAGGTTGACTTTCAGGGGAGAGTAAGTAATGGAGAGGGAATGGAAAAGAATCATCTTTAGTACTAGCAGTGTGCTTCAGCAGTAGTTTTGCAGCTTCCTTTTAATACCTTATTGCTCTTCTGAGAACTTTAAATCTCCCTTTGGAAAATATTGCTGTAAGGTACTCCTAAAGTAGAACACAGCTTGATAGAATAAATGCAGTGTTAAATGTTTCTTGTGGAGCTAGGGATGTAGCTCAGTGGTAGAGGGCTTGCTTAGCATGCACGAGGCCCTGGGTTTCATCCCAGTATCATAAAACATTTAAAACTAAATATATTGTATACTAGATTCTGAGCTAAGTGCTATACATACACTGTACTCTCTAATCTCAGCATCTCTCCATGGGTAGTTTTTATTAGAAAAGTGTCACAAAGTAGCATGGCCAGGAAATTTGGGATCAAGCTCTCTCCCCCAAACACTATGCTATTAACAACTGTTAGGAATTAACTGTAATTTTAATCCTTAACCCTGAGTTAGTCTCAAATTGAATAGTTCTTCCTCCTCCTTTTCTTTTTTCTTTTGGGTACTGAACATTGAACCCAGGGTTTTTTTCCCCCCCTCTAAAAAAATTCTCAGTTCTTTTTATGTTTTGAAACAGGTTCTCACTAAGTACCAGAGACTGACCTCAAACTTTTAATACTCTTGCCTCAGCCTCCTGAGTTGCTGGGATTACAAGTGTATACCACCTAGCCCATCCTCCTCTTTAAGAAGTTCTATTTATAACTATCATAATAAAGTAATTGAAGTTGTATGAATTAATTACCCAGGAAAACTGAACAAAATAAGTTGAGTAAAGGTCTTGCTAAGTTGTCCACATTGACCTCGAACTTAAAAATCTTCCTACCTTAGCCTCCTGCTGGGATTACTGGCATTTGCCTTCACACACAGCAAATGAGTAATTTTTAAAGTGCTAAAATCCCTGAATTCAAGACTAAAAAATCCATATCCTTAAGTCCCTCGTGCCTATCACAATATTTCTAGCCTATAACAGTAGTGCTCAGTAATTATTAGAAGTAATATTTGTTACTACCTCTTAATTTTTTTAGATCTCTGATTAAGTTAATACTGAATGTGCTGCTTGAGGTGATTGTTAACTCCACCACCACAGAACTATATTTGCAACTCGTTTTTTTTTTTTTTTAACATTATTTTAAAAAAAAAAAAGAGTTGCAGAAGCATCATTTTCAAAATATATTATAACTTAAAATAGGCAATTTGTATAAATGTAAATACCTTCCTTAATATTGAAATCTTTTACCTTTTTGCCATCTCAGGTGATGCTTTTTGGGACCTTTAAGAATTTATAGGTTTTTAAAATTTTTCTGCTTATTTATATATATATATATATATATTTTTTTTTTTTTTGTAAAAGTACTGCTTTTGTAATAAGGAAAGGAAACTTTTAAAATTGTCCTTTTTCTAAAGTTTCCATTTACCTATAAATGGATGATTAAAAGATATAGATTGGGGCTGGGGTTATGTTTCAGTGGTAGAGCACCTTCTAGCATGTGTTAGGCTCTGGGTTTGAATCTCAGCACTACATATAAAAAATAAAATAAAGGTCCATTGACAAATAGAAATTTTTTAAAAATATATAGATTATATTTATTATGAATTATCGGGGGACGGTTATTATCCAATGCTATAAACAAGTTTTTCAGGATATGATTCTTACAAGTTTCTTGATACTTTTATTTTCTAGATGCCGTGTTTTAATCTTCTGAAGAGTTTAACATCTGCCTTTCCAAGTGTACATACTATGTCACGGTAAGCTTATAATTTGTATTGAACTACCAAAAATACTATGTTGCCATCAAATTTCTGTACTTAATTATGGTTGACTAAGATAACAAATTTAATGATAGTTAAGTGCTTTACATGATTTCTGTTTTTCAAAAAATAGAAATATAATAAAATTTGAACTCAACCTAGAACACAATGAATATAGCTTAGTTATTCTTTGATACTGTCAATTCTCATGGTCCTGTTTATAAAAATGATCTATTGCCAGACATGCATATGATATTTAATTTGAAGTGGGGTTGTGTGCATTTTTCCTTTTCCCAGGTTTCATCACATGACACCAGCAGTGTGCTGTTGTAGTAAAACACAGAGTGGTGAGAAATACACTGATCCCTTTAAACTTGGTTGGAGGGACTTAAAAGGTCTGTATGAGGACATTAGAAAGGTAAGTTTTTTGATTATGCTATGAAGTATGTTTTAGTTTACTGGAACTTAGTAGTTTTACAATTTTGAAAACAGTGCAGGTCTTCATATATGTATGATGCCATTGCAAACTTTTTACTTGGATACATCAGGCTTCAAATATTACTTAAGCAAAAACCATATTGCAACCCAGTTCTGGGCAATATGGAGGATGCAGGGGCTGGGGATGTGGCTCAAGTGGTAGCGCACTCGCCTGGCATGCGCGGGGCACTGGGTTCAATCCTCAGCACCACATAAAAATAAAATAAAGATATTGTGTCCACCAAAAACTAAAAAAATAAATATTAAAAAATTCCCTCCCTCTCTCTCTCTCTCTCTCTATCTATCTATCTCTATCTCTCTCTCTCTCTCTCTTTCTGTCAAAAAAAATTTGGAGGATGCAATATATGTTATTGTTCAGAAAGGCATTATTGCAGAGTTTAGAAACTAAAAAAAAAATATGGTATAGGGAGCATAAAGATGTGTAGTGAATTATCTCACCTTTCCTTTTCATATCTATCACCTCTCAGTGATTCCTGTGACTATCTTTCCTAATTCTGAATATCATCATTAACTACCTTAAATATTGCTTTCTTCATTTAACTCTTTTTCCTATAAACTTTTCATGGATCCTGACCTCAGGTGAATTCTAAGATTCTGTCCAGTGCATGGATTTTAATTTATGGTAGGCCTGTCCTTCTAGGCCTCTCATGGTGTCCCATGCCAGAGTAAACCATGACCCAAACCATTTCCTGGCCTCTGTGTTCATAGGCTGCTGGCTAAAGTGGGTCAGACAATAGGAAAATAAAATAAATTAAATGCTGCTCAGAAATCTTCACATGCCCTTTGTCAGCTTCCTGGCCCAAAGTTCTCCACTTTTCCCCCAAACTTCCAATTATAGATGTTCACAGTCTTCCAGCAGCTATCCCCTTTTTTTCCCCTTGCAGTGCTGGAATTAAAAAAAAAAAAAAAGTAGCCATGACTGAGTCTAACTTAACATTTTTTAAACTCTCCTTTTCCTTCACAAACTGTTTTGTCTCCTTATGTCCCTGGTCACTGATAATACAACCTAGGAACGCAGGAAAGATTCTCAAGTTGTTCCTTTCCTTCCTCCACTTGCCCTTTTAGTTTGTCTCTTACCTTCAGTCCCTACTGCCTTAGGTCAGGTCACCCCTATATCTCATGTTCTTTCTTGCTATTGTCTTCCCTATCTCAGCCTGAGCCAGGGGCTCCCCATGTTTTCCCAGGGTCTTGCTTACCTTGATGACAGCACTCGTCACATTGTAAGGTGTTGATGACTATTACTGGTTTACTTCTCTCCATCTAGAACCTGGGCTCCTTGTTGGCAAGGGCTGTCTTGCTTATCTTTGTGACCTCTGCCTTTATTACAGTATTTGGCACTGAATCAGTAATCTAATGAATTAGTGACAGGCCTACAGTATTACCTTCCCCTGGGTCCACTGTTTCCAGGAGATAAGCTCTGATTCAGTCCAGTGCACCCTTGAGCAGGACAAATACACACTCATGGAAGACCTGTAAGGCCTTCTCTCCTCTTTACAAATCAAAACCCTACTAGTCCTAATCCAAGTCAAAGCTTATCTCCTCCATGAAATATTTGAGTTTTCTAACCCTCATTAATCTCTTTCTCTCTGAACTTTTAATGTATTTCATGCACAGCATTGCTGAGGTTACTTCTGTATTGTTCATTACATGGTTCATATTTTTTTAAATGTCTCCCTAATACAATGTTAAGCTGCTTGTAGTTAGGCAAACTATGCCTAATACTTCCTTTATGAACCTTTGAAATATCTTCTGCTAAATATAGGCCCAACCAGACTTACTGACCTCTGCTTCTTCTTGCCCATCATCTTGTCTGTCTTCCTTTTCTTGATATGCAGCATCCGTATGCCCCTTACCTGCTTCATAGGCTCCCACACCCCCCTGACGTTCTCTTCTTTCCTCCATCTTCCAAGCTACCTACCAGCCCCTGTTTTTTTCTCTGTCCACCTGTTACTAGCCCGAAGTTCCTGGGCCACTCAGTGCTCCCTCTAATCTGCTGCTGCATCCTGATATCTGATATTATCCCTGAGGCAGTTAGCAGTGCAGGAGACCACTTGGGGCTGAGCCAGGCATCATTTGTGTTCTGGCCCACAGGGCATCCAGGTTTGTGTCCATACAGTATCAAAGCCTTGTCCAGCTGAGTGTTCACTTTCTTAATTGAAGGAGACATACTGAAATTGAACCAAAGTTTTGTAAAAATAGATCCTGTTGACTTTGTTGTACAATTAAAATGTCTTATTGATGCAAAGAATCTTAATTTCAGGAACTGCTCATATCTACAACAGAACTTAAGGAAATGTCTGAGTACTACTTTGATGGAAAAGGAAAAGCCTTTCGACCAATTATTGTGGTGCTAATGGCCCGAGCGTGTAATAGTCATTATAATAACTCCCGGTGAGTTCCATACTTTCACACCCTATCATTGCGTTATATTTGAGATTTTTCATTCCCCAGGTTACCATTTTGTTCCCATTTTAAAAGTAACATATATCTAGCTAGATGTGGTAGTGCACACATATAATCCCAGTGACTTGGGAGGCTAAAGTGGGAGGATTGCAAGTGCAAGGTCAGCCTTAGCAATTTAGCAAGGCCCTGTCTTGAGATAAAAAGGGCCGGGGATGTAGTTTAGTGGTAAAGCACCCCTGTGTTCAATCCCCGGTACCACAAACAAAAGCATATATCTAAGAATTTGTTCTGTTATGTATAGATTCTAACTTTGAATCACTGATGTCACTGTGGACATCTTCCTTTTGCAGACTTCTTCATGTCCTTTGAAGAATAACTTAAGTTACAAATAAAAATCCAAAACCATATTTGTTTTTCTCACTGGGAAGTAAAGAATACCGGGATGTGTATTTAATCATTTTACACTTGGATGGTTAGTCCAAAGGTTGATTGTTCTGAAGTTGAGCAGGCCATTATTATGGGCAGTGGATGCACACACCCAGGGTTACTGCTTCCTGTAACTTTTTGAATCGTGCAGAAGAGAAATCTTTAAAGAAGACGTATTGATTTATTTTTAAATAGCTGCACCATTTTAACATTACAGGAAATCTTAAAAGGAAAAACCATTTCCCCATTACTTTGTGCAGCCCTGTTGCTCATTCTGCTTCCCTTTCTTCTTGCATTCAGTTATTCAATATATATAATTTTGTGTTCTGCTTTGCTTTCTTGCCATTGTTTTTAAACTCTTTACCTTATTGCTGAAGTATCTTCCTGTTACCGATCAATGGCAATTCCAGTAGACCATAATAAGCATCCCTAGAGTTGAACAGTTACTTCTAAGGAATTTCTAAGAGTTGTCAGCACTAACTTTAATGCTGATGCTATAAGAATGAGCACCAGATGTTTCTTAGCAAATGCAGGTGCCACCTCTGCCTGCAGTCTTGTGTCCTACAGCGATGCCTCTTTATGTCCAGCACAATCACAGTGCTCAGAATCACCTTAAGATTTTAAAAGAGATTTTAAGATTTTAAAATCATAAGATTTTCAAAGAGCTACAATGTATTTTGAGCATGCAGTAAAACCTTTTAGCTGTTATCTGGACCACTTTGACTTTACCTAGAAGGCAGAACAGCAGAAATGATCCCCTTGAACCAAACTTAAAACACATCTCATGTGGTTTTAGAGCAAAGTTTCTCAGCCCCATGACATCTTGGGGCCAATCATTCTTTGTTGGTGGGATGAGAGTTAGACTGTCTGGTGCATTATAGGATGTTTAACACTATCCCTAGTCTGTACCTACTGAAGGCCCCCCAGTTGATAGTAACCAAAAATGTCTTTAGCATTGCCAAATGTTCCATGGGGTGCAAAAATCCCCCCTGGTTGAGAACCACTGGTCTAGGGAAAGTATATTTATATTTTAAATTCTCAGACTAATATATAATACATAGTCAATGTCTAGCATGGGGACAAGTCACAATCCCAGCCTGCATTGGGGTGATCTAGTACTCTGCCAGTATTACTCTCCAAGTTGCAACTTCTTGAGAATACTTGTTTCTCAGAGACATTTCTGAATTGGGCCCTTAATGAGCTAAATATGTGGCTATTGTTTCTGTGCCACTTGAAGAAAAAAAAGGGCAGCAACATCTGAAGAGCTGGGCCATTTGTGATTTTACTTGCTCATAAAGGTCCAGAACAGCATAGAAAAACAACATTTTAAGATTCAGGAGTAGGGGCTGGTGTTGTGGCTCAGTGGTAGAGCGCTCGCCTGGAGTATGCAAGGCCCTGGGTTCGATTCTCAGCACCACATAAAAATAAATAAATAAAAATAAAGGCGTTATGTACAACTAAAAGAAATTTAAAAAAAAAAAAAAGAAAGATTCAGGAGCAGGACCATACACTGCCTCCATTTTAGCCAGTGCCGCCAGAGTATCCTTTCATCCCAGTGACACTCTATGTATTCTTGTGCCTCACATGCTTGCTTCTTGGTGATGGCACAATGGAGAGAGACCCTCTTTATCATTTGACAGTCAAAGTTTAACAGCTGTTTATGAACCTTATCAGACATCTTATTTCTAAAGTGTGTATTAAATCATTTAGTAACATGGTGAGGATTTTAGAAGACAGAACGGGAATCTCAAGAAGTAGTAAGGAAGGGAAAACCACCTGTTGATTTTTCTGCCTTTATTAAGCTTTTCAGCTATCTATTAAATGTTCTCTGCTGGATGACTTAACTGGGAGTTTTAAACCTGAGGTCTATAGGAGTTGTGGGGGTCGGTGAACCCTTGAAATTATATACGATTTGTTTATTTATTTATCTATCTATTTATTTTGGTTCTGAGGATTGGACCAAGGGCGCTTAACCATTGAACCATACCTTCAGCCCTTTTATATATTTTATATAGAGACAGGATCTCGCTGAGTTGCTTAGGGCCTCACTAAATTACTGAGGCTGGCTTTGAACTCACCATCCTCTTGCCTCAGCCTCCCAAGCTGATTACAGGCGTGTGCCACCATGCCCAGCTAAAATTTTTTGTGTATTTGCATTTATCTGGGGAAGGGTATCCATGGCTTACTATATACTCTTGAAGGATAATATGGCCCTGAAAAGATTAAGATCCAGTTTTTTTCCTCCCTATATCCTGATAATCACCATACATAGGAAAGTAAAGTGGGAATACAGACTCAGGTTTCAAATGTCCAATAAATAGAGATGCGGTGAATTCTGATATGTTCCTCCTCTATTGCCCTTCACTGAAATACTCTTTGCCTCAGCTGTTAATGCCTATTTGCCTTCATTCCTCAGCCTTGTCAAGAAATGCTATTGTCCTTTCTGGAGGCAGCTCATGTCTAGGGATTGATAGATAAAGGACCATTCCAGTTGCAGAGCTCCTTCTGGGCTAAGTCTGTTGGGTTTGCCTTGCCTTCCTGTTCTGCCCTCCTTCCCCTGGGTGTTGATCCTAAAGACTCTTCTAGTAAACATCCAGTTCATTAACTTGTTTGCTTTTTTGGCAATACAGGGGACCAAATCCAGGACATCACACATGCTAGGCAAGCGCTCTACCTCTGAGCTATATCCCCAGCCTACATCTTGTAAATTAGGCTCCATCTCAGAATGCGTCCCAGATAATTTAACTTGTAATAGAATTCAACAAAACCTAAACCAACACTTAGGTCAGCACTTAGGTTATCAAAGAATTTTGAGCTTTATCAGGGATTTGGGCAACATACTGAGACCCCTACCTCAAAAAAAAAAAAAAAAGATGGGGGAGGGGCTTTATATTAAATACATTTTTCTAAAATTGCTCTGCTGTATTTATAGCACAATATGGTGTCTATGTCTTTCTCCCAAACCTCTCCTGGTAGCCTTGTTGAAGTGACCTACTACCATCATTGGCACCATCCATTCCTGTGTGAAACTTCCAGCACTGGAAAGTAAAGGCCACTGTTAATGATGAGGAATACCTGGGGGAAAAGTATGGGTTTGACCAAGGATAACAGCCCACAAGTGTGAGCTCACAGGCATCCCTCCTACATCCTGTGCCACCCCTTAGATTGTGGGCACTGTTGATTTGGTGCCAATAACATCCCCCACACACACACACTTTAGTTTTGCTTGTAATTTAAGACTTCACATTATTTAATAGTATGAATGGGGAGTGGTTTTAGTCATACCTATCTGGTCACTGTGGTACATTCCTGTAGTCCCTGCCACTCCAGAGGCTGAAGCAAGAGGACTGTTTGAGCCCAGCAGTTCTAGGTCAGCATCGTAGTAAGATGCTAGGCAACATAGTGAGATTGTGTATCTCACAAATAATTAAATAAAAGTAAAGTCACATGTAAGTTGGATAAAGAGTGTGAGGAGGGTCATTATAGTCATCCATTTTTTGTATGTTTGAAATTCTTCATTTAGAAAATTATTTTAATCTAATGAAGGGGAAAAGCATTCCGAGGGGCTTGCTCAATCATAGCACACAGGACAAAGCCAGCTTTCAAAACTAAGGGCTTCTTTTTCTCGTGATACCTTGCCTGTCACCTCTCCAGGGAGCTGGGAAAGTGTGGCAGTTATTTCACAGTAGGAAGTAGGAATGGTGCCCAGCTTTTCAAAGACATGACTCGGTTTGGCACTTCAAAGATTTCATCTTAAAGATAGTGTGAGCTTTTTCTGTAATCTGTAAATTACAGTCATCTGTCCCTATAGGATGCTGCATTAAGGATAAGCAGTGGCAGTATTATGCAGTTACAAGGTGGCACACATTAAAATCTAATTGTGTAGGAAAAAAATACATCAGACTCATAAAGCATCTAAAATCTGGTGTAGAGGCTATGTCACAGTGCCAAATAGCCTTCTAAGCAAGAATTCTGATTTCATTAGTCAGTAATTAAGCCATGCAAAATGACATTTTTGTATGCATATCCAGTCTATGAAATTTCAGAATATTAATAAGTCTTTGTTTTAATATCTTCAAATGACAAAACAAAACAAGCTAGCCTCTGAATGAGCCCTTCCATTTCATTGTAACCTCCCAGCGGGAGCCCTGTCGGCTGATAGAACTTGTGATAATGGAAGTGGTGCCCAACTTAGGAATGCTGAGAAAAGCTAGAGGCCTTGACAGTTTCTTTAAGGTAAGTTCCATCCTTAGTTGATAAGAAAAGTATATTTTATTAGACTGAAACCTAGTTGAGAAAATATTCTTTTAAAATAGCCTTATATTTAAAACCAACTATAAGAATCTATCTTTACCTGAAAAACAGCATAGGTTCCTAATATGAAGTCTGAGTGTCTCACTGAGGAATTTAGTGCAAGCTCCTGAAAGCCATCTGAACCTCTGTTTTCTCATTTACCAAAGTAGTTTATTGTTGCGGTGCTGGAGGATCGAACCTAGGGTCTCTGAACAGGCATTACTGAGCCACACCCCTAGCCCAATGAAGTAGTTTTATATGATGATTTGTCTCCATCCTCTGTTGCTTTTTTTATTCTTAGTTGTTGATGGACACAATACCTCTAATTTATTTATTTTTTATGTGGTGCTAAGATTTGAACCCAGTGCTCACATGTGCTAGGCAAGCGCTCTACCACTGAGCTACAGCCCTATCCCTTTGTTGCTTTTTTTGTTTTACTTTTTCCATCTTGGAAGAATCTGTCATGATCTGGAAGTATTAAGAACTGTTGTGTTGTGGCTTGTGAAATATTAATAAGTGATGAGCATCATGTAAAATTGATTTCAAGCTGAAAGCATTTGGAAAGTTGTGAGTCTTAGTTCTAAGGCCTCGGGTAAGAGAACCCAGCAAGGAATCATCTTAAAATTCTATTTAAAGAAAGAGCAGAAGATAGTCACATGCTTTCTTAGTGTCTATTGTTGATTCCTGCATCTTTTCTGTAGTTACACTGCATTTTTAATTATATTCTGCAAGATATAAAGAATGAGCACTCTCTTATACAGATGTTCAGATTAAATTTTTACATAAAAGGGTCATTTCAGTAGTACACTCCATTTCCTTCCCTCATTAGATATAACCTAGCTGCGCATGGTCGAGAATGCCTATAATCCCACTAATTTAAGGAGACTTTGTCTCAAAATAAAAAATCAAAATAGGGCTGTAGCTCAGTAAACACTATAGGTTCAACCCCCAGCACCTCCCCACCCACAAGGTCGAGTAAACAGAATGAGTGAAACATGTAGTGTGTTTAAGTCAGGCATATGTATGAGACTGAAAATGAGTTAGCTATTTCTTTAGTTTGTGTTTTTTTTTTTTTTTTTAATGCCCATAGATGGAGATAGTGAGCCAGGCACAGTAGCACATGCCTATAGTCCCAGCTGCTCTAGAGGCTGAGGCAAGGCTGAGGCAGGAGAAGCACTACAGCCTAGGCCTGGGCTCCTAGCAAGACAAAAGTACTAAAAATTCATATTTAATGAAATAGAAGACAATCTAAAACATTCTATCTTGGTTATTGATGTTGTCATACTGACCATTTAATTTAAGACTATTAAGAGCTTTAAACATAGTGACAGTTGATTCTTTAAGACACTTTAAAAATATTTCTTATGTTTTTTCACCTTGCAACCCTGAAATTTAATTGTAACCTAAGTATAACTTGGACAACTGACCAAGTCCACTACTAAAGGACATAAAGATGATTGTTCACCCAGTGGCCAGACTTTTGAGATATTTATCCTTTTTTTATTAACTATGCAAATTCTACTCCTTAATGTAGAGTCCATAAATTAGAGTCTTGGCAGGATCTTTTGTGCATTTTTAAAATGTTCTCCAAGTGATGGAAATAGCTCTGTAGGGAAGCCATCATTTTTATACAGTTTCTCTTAGAGAAATAAAATTCTTTGTCCTAGATCCGATGTCCACTTTTCACAAGATGATTGCTGAGAAGGTTCTAGGAGGCGCCTCTGTTAAAAAAAGCATTGCTTTCTGTTAACTAGAGATATGCAAGCCAGCCAGCGCTCCATAGCCTTAATTGCAGAAATGATCCACACTGCTAGTCTGGTTCACGATGACGTTATTGATGATGCAAGTTCTCGAAGAGGAAAACACACAGTTAATAAGATCTGGGGTGAAAAGAAGGTATGGCTTTTAAAATTCCTTCTTACCAAATCACGTGCTTTTTGGATTACATTTGTTTTTCAGATATGTCTCTAATTCCGAAGTAAAACATGCTTGTTCAAATACGGTCTTATAAATTTCAAAAAAGTATTCATGTCACTTTTGTATATAGATATTTCATAAACAAGAGAAAATGCCATAGAAAATAAACTTAGTATTTCTGGTTCCTCATCATTTCATATAGCATTTCTTTTGGTTGTAAGGAAAGGGATATTCATGGGTTTCCAAAAAGTGAATTTCATAAGGAATCATACATTTTTTTTAATATTTATTTTTTAGTTGTAGTTGGACACAATACCTTAATTTTGTTTATTTTTATGTAGTGCTGAGGATCGAACCCAGGGCCTCGCATCAGCTAGGCACACGCTCTACCGCTGAGCCGCAAGCCCAGCCCAGGAATCATACATTTTACTTTTGGATTCAAATTACTCAGACTGTGTCCAATTCTTTAAACATTTATTGATTGACTACTATATACAAGAGTGTTGAAGCAAATAAATAAAACTAAAAAAGAAAAAAAAATCTTAGATACTATTCTACCATAAAAATCTTAATCTTTTTAAATTCAGTCAATACAATAGGGTTTGGTTCATATGAGTATGTATTTTTAAAATGTAATTCCATATTAGTTTATTAGCATTCTTTGAGGACAGTGTGCACCTTAGGGACTTCAGTTTGAGGATATATAAATTATAGGTTGAACAATGGAAATAAAGTTTAAAAAAGGAACAAATAAGGATGCACAGGCCTTTTAAATTAAAAGGTTTTTATCCTGTTGACTGAAGTCTAAACATGAGAATGCTGGCAAAAAGAAGATGAAGTTTTGTTTTGGAGAGGACACGGGTAACTTCATGACTCATTCCTGCCATCAGCTGTGTCTGTTTTCAGGCAGGGCCAGTCCTGAGCCTTATTTGTTTGGAGCTGTTGGGCAGGGAAGGATCATCAAGGGAACAAATTATGGTCTTCTCCTTGTGTGTCTGCCACTGCTGATGGGGGCTTCTCAGTGCAGGTAAAAGGAGGTGTTTGCTGCCATCCTCTGCCTCTCTCTGTTACTAGAGTGGCCTGCTCAGCACGAGTCTGCCTGCTAGTCACCTTTTTCCTGCTTCTAAACCACATGACTGTATTATTGCTACAAGAATCCATTCACCTGAGCCGTTGTTGCCCCTGGTTCCCTTTAATTCTTCAAACCTAGCTATCTAGATCCTTGTGGTTCTAGTTTCATGTGCTATAACTTTTGGGCCTCTAGGATCCTTAGGGCCAGAAAGGAAAGAGGTAAAGACCCAGGAATCTCAGGCGTCAAGTTGCTAATGCTGTGGCGGGTAAATGGGTGGGTATAAGTGTGTACATATATGTCATGATGTGTCAAATTACTTTATAAGTGTATACTTACATGGTGCTAGCTTATGTGATATGTGTATTATATAAAAATGGTGATTAATTAGTAAACACACTCTGAATGTTACATGTCTCTCTTTTAGATACAAGAGAACAGACAATAAATACCTAAAATGGTTATGTTGAAAATTCTATGGATTAAAATTTCTGTGAGCTCTAGCATTTATGACTAATTCCAATAGGACTTAATAACACTTAAGCCATGTCTTTAAATATGTAAATTAATGTGAGTACATGATTACAGCATGTTATTCAACTACATGTAATTTGTGATTATTTGCTAATACTTTGTGGACATCTCATGATCTAAAGTTTGAGAAAGTATTGATTACCTAATAATCAATGAAAACAATATTTAATTGGGCTGGGAGTATAGCTACGTGGCAGAGAACTTGACTAGGAGGTGCCAGGACCTGTGGTTGATGCCCAACACTAAAAGAATTTGGGGTATGACCTATGAATGAAGGGCAGTGTAAAACACTGCAAAGAGTATTGAACTTGGAGCAAAATATCCTTAGTTTAATTCTCATTGGGAAAAAAACATGCTGGGATGCTAAGTACTAGCAGAAATGTTCCTTGTCTGGGTCCTCCAGGAGTGAAATGAACAGGACAACGCTGCTTGGGGTGCAGAGTTCAATGGTTGTGCTTACTTAGTCAGAGGCATCTGATCAGACTGCCATAGCAGAGAAGACTTCTTGGAGGTGGTATTTGAGCTAATTTTGCAAATTGAGTTTACAAATTGAGTTCCCCTTGAAAAAGGGTGTGTGTGTGTGTGTGTGTGTGTGTGTGTGTGTGTGTGTGTGTGTGTGTATCAAACCTAGGGACTGGAGTATGCTAACCAAGTGCTATATCACTGAGTAACACCCCAGCCCCCAAAGAACTTTTTGAGCAAAAGGAACATTAAGTGAAAAGGCAGAGTGACGTGGTTTGAGGGAAGAGCAAATGATCCAGTATAGCTAAAATGAAGGCAGCTGCATTTTGGTGGCCTCTGGGGGATGAAGTAAGAAGGTAAATTCCATTCCCTTTCCATGACTAAGGTAATATGTGAGAGTCAGCTCAGGTCAGACAGTGGCCCAAATCTGTAACTGATTATTATGTAATCCTGCTGAGAAAGGAGGAAACTCATTCTTTCCTATTCTGCATTCATCCTCTGACAAGACAGCTTCATCATTGACTCCATTGCTCTCATCTTTTTATTTGAGTTTTTCCTCTTCTTTTTCTAGGCTGTTCTTGCTGGAGATTTAATTCTTTCTGCAGCATCTATAGCTCTGGCACGGATCGGAAATACAACTGTTATATCCATTTTAACCCAAGTTATTGAAGATTTGGTGCGTGGTATGTTGATTTTAACTCTTTTTTTTAAAATTTATTCAATCCTGGTATTTAGTAGGCAGTAAAACCATATCTCAAGAGACTTTTTTCCTTCTTTTCAGGTGAATTTCTCCAACTAGGGTCAAAAGAAAATGAGAATGAAAGATTTGCCCACTATCTTGAAAAGACTTTCAAGAAGACCGCAAGTCTGATAGCCAACAGTTGTAAAGCAGTATGTACGTTCTGTCTCTTTTCAAGTTAAAAAAGTCTCATAGCTCTTTCTTGGAGCTAATTGTAGAAAATATATCACTAGAAAACTGAGGCAAAGTGCTTGCCTAGCATGCACAATGCCCTGGGTTACACACACACACACACACACACACAACTTCTACTATGGGCTATGGTTTTTAATTTTTGCTATTTTTTTTAAAAATATTTTTTAATTGTCAATGAACCTTTATTTTACTTGTTTATATTTGGTGCTGAGAGTCGAACCCAGTGCTTCACACATGCTAGGCAAGTGCTCTACACCGAGCCACAACCCCAACCCCATTGCTATCTTCTTTTGATATGCAGCCATTAACTATTCTTTTTATCTTGCCTCCTAAGAATTGAATCAAAATAAGCTTTATATTATATCCCCAATTTATTGTTCAAACTGTAACATTCTGAACAATTTGTGGCAATTTTTTTCACATTTGTTGTCACATTATTTCTGACATTTTTACCTTTAGAAAGTTATGAAGTGTGTTCTACATATTTTTTTAATAGATAGTAGATCTTTCCAACATTATTATATGAAATATAAATAAGCCTTATTTCTTCAGACTATCATTGATGATTTTTTTGTTTTGTTTTGTTTTGTTTGGAACCAGGGATTGAACTTGGGGGCACTCAACCACTGAGCCACATCCCCAGCCCTATTTTGTATTTTATCTAGAGACAGGGTCTCGCTGAGTTGCTTAGCCCCCTTGCTTTTGCAGAGGCTAGCTTTGAACTCGTGATCCTCCTGCCTCAACCTCCCGAGCTGCAGGGATTACAGGCGTATGCCATCACACCTGGCTACACTGATGATATCTTAACATTAGTTAACATCTTTAATCCATAGCCTAAAAGGTGTAGTATTCATTGTTAAGCACACAAATGAAAACCAATGTCTCCATACAATTTCATCTGAGCGTCTCTCAGCCTAAGGGATACAGAGATAAGTAATCATCCCATGTGATTACAGCAACAAGAAAAGAAGACCTCGGAGGGTCAAATGGAAATTGCTTTCGTGACATGCTTTTAACATGACTACAATTAAAGAGAGCTTTTTCTCAGAGTTCTCCAGTGAATAAGTCCCTTGCTAATACCATCTCTGATAAGTGTCAAGAAATGTGTAATTGTGAGCCGGGAAAGAATGAGGACACCACTGTCTTCCTAAAAAAGATCTAATTGAAACCCTAAGGAATGTGAATTATGTAGAACATGCTGGCCACAATCTCAGCCATTTTTGTCTTTTTATTGAAAGGGCTATTATGTTCTTATTTCTAAGAAATTACAAGTGTGGAGTTTTTTATTTTTTAAGAGATGAAAATATGATAGATACCGAATGTTAAATAAAAGAATGGCCTATTTAAAATGGGTGCTTTAAAGCTGTTACATTAATCCTTCATTGATTATTGATGACCAAAATCTGCATCAGGACCCATCATAAGACACTCTAATATGTTAAGTGAGAAGTTCATTGATAATTCCTAAGTTTGAGACTGCAGTTTAGAGGCATGAGCAGGTGAGGGGGCTGTTGGAATTAGAATTGCACAAAGTGGACAACCTCAGGCACAAAGGAGCAGTACTGCCTGGGGCCAGAACTGGGACTGATTCACTCAGTGCCAGAAACCGAGGAGATGGATGTAAGTTATCTAAGTTATCAAGGAAAGATTTAATTATGGTCACTATCCTCTGCTTAAGAAGCCAAAGATAATGCACAGGTATTCTTTCATAAATAGTACTGAATTCTTCAAAGATTTTTAGCAAGTAAATAATGAACGTATGAACATGACTCAACCGTTTATTAAAAACAAAATACTCTAAGCCCTCCACTAGGAGTCATGCTGGCATCGCCCCAGAACCATCTATTTTTCCATGTAATTTTTTCCTAAACCCCAGAGCTGTTAGAATAATAAAACAAAATCATAGTGTGTTCTCTGAATAAAAGCTTCTATATTTAAGTGCCCATGGGTGGAAATATTCCAGTGGTGTTATGTATTGAAAATTGCTATTTTTATGTACTCTTGGTATTTAAAATGCAAAGATGTGAGCTCCGAAGAAATGCATACGAAGCAAATTAAACAGGCCAAAAGAGGGAATAGGAATGTAAAGATTGGTATTATTATAGAAGAACTAGTGGGTTTCCAAAATGTTTTAGGAATTGGAAAGAAATTTACCAGCTTCTAATTCATTCTACCAAGGACACCATTTTTCCTCTTCCATCTTACCCCAAGCCACCTTATCCTTTTTAACCAACCACTTTATTATAAGCAGGAATAATATGGAAATCTAAGAGAGGACTATCTAGGGAGATTTGTTTTTGTAACTGATGTTAATTCTAAAAATAGAATTAATTAATCTTATGTTCAAAAAATGACTGGGCGTTTATTTAGACAGTCGTGCAAAATACATTGTATAGCTTACCAGTAAAAGTGATGACTTGTTGTCCAGAATATTGTTTGGAATGAGAGCTGACAAGTCGTGTTGTCTGGCCAGTGTTCTTCAGCTAGACAGTGGTTAAGCTGGGACTTGAACCTAGAACTAGGTAATCCTGCTTTGTTGTTTTTTCCCCTTGGTTTGGTTTGGTTTGGCTTTGTAGTACTGGGGGTTGAACTAGGGCCTCGTACATACAGGTGCTCCACCAGTGAGCTATATCCTTGGCCCTTTTTCCTGGGTTTCTTTTCTCTCCAGCAATATGTGTGTCCTGGAATCATTGGGGTTTCTTCTTGCTTTATTTTCAAAGCTCTAGAGTGCTACCACAGAATTTTGTGTTCTGGATCATATTAGCAGAATGCTGAGTTTTTGTTACTGTATATGAATAGACCTTAGTCAGATTTTGTGAATTGTCCAAATACAAAATAACAAAAGGGAAAAAATCTTTTCCCCCAGGATCCATTCCAGGATCTCACGTTGCCTTCAGTTGTCATGAGATCTTAGTCTCTGTTGTCTAAAGCAGTTCCTTAGGCTTCATGTTGTGTTATTACCTTGATGTTCTGAAGAACTCAGGCTAATTATGTTGTTGAGCCTCTCAAGGTGTGTTTGTCTGATGCTTCTCAAGATTAGATTCAGGTTGTGAATGTGGCAGGAGTACAACAAGCAGTGCTGTCCTCTCAGTTTATCACCTCAGGAGATGCCTGATGTCTCTAGCTCCTAACTACTGAGGTGCACTTTGATCACTTGGAGAGGGTGCTATCTGCCAGGAGTCTTTACTTTAAAGTTAATATTTTGCCCTATTTTTAAGGAGGCATTTTCATATTATGTAAATATTGTTTCTCATCAAACTCTCACCTGCTGGTTTTAGCATCTTCTAATGATTCTTTTCTGAGGCAGTTATTACTATGGTAGTTGCCAAATGGTGGTTTTCCTGTCATTCCTTCCAAGTCACTCTTCTACAGTAGTGTTAGTCTTCTGTTATAGGTAGCTCTTGTCTGGATGAATCTTAGGTTGTAATTCTATGGATTATAACCCTTTATCAAGGTTTAAAGCTTAATTGTCCCATATTTGGCCACGGGGGGAGGCCCTTTAATCTTGCTTCTACATCTTTTAATATGTTTCCAACATTCTTTTAGCACTTCCTTAATTTATGGCAGGAGATATTCCAGGCGCATCTTGTGCTTTCCAGCCCTGGCTTCCATGGAGCCCAAATTCTTTTTGGTGGAGATGATATTTAGAAATCAGAATTTGGAACTGCGTGTCACTGTTTCTAGGCCCTGTCGGTGGAATAGCTGGACATACCTGTGTATGTGTTGTGTATGTATGTAGTGTTATGGTTTAAATCTGGATTCTCCCCCAAAGGCTCATGTGTTGAATGCTTTGTCCCTTGCTGGTGGTATCATTGGGTGGAAACCTTGGGAGATGGGGTGTGTTTGGAAGAGGTGGGTCACTTGGGGCACACCTTTGAAGGGTATGCTTTGTCCCTGGACCCTTCTGTCTCACTGCTTCCTGGATGCCCTGAGGTGAACACTTCTGATCCACTGTGTACTCTCCACCATGATGTTCTGCCTCACCAAAGTGACCATGGACTGGAACCTCTGAAACTATGAGCCAAAATAAATCTTTCTTCCTCTGCGGTTGATTTTCTCAGGTATTCCTTTATAGTGACAAACAGCTGACTAACACCTATGGATATGTACATTTCTGTATCCACCCAGATTTCTTTGAAACCTTTAGGTATCCTACTGGTGGCTCCAAATCCACCTCACCCCTCAGGATTCATGATTTATTCTAGCATTCCATTTTTCCATATTTGTAACTCTTCCCCAACTGTGAGAAACTTGGTTCCCATTCTCCACAATGTATTTATATGCTCAATCCTACAGTATCCATAGGACTTTCAAAATCAAAATGTGAAAAACAAGCCCAGTGGCTAGCATTTAGTGTTTTGTTTACAGATCCTTTTGTTTTTAGCTTGAGGATAAATCAAAGCACTGTTTAAAAGTTATCTCTCCCATCGGTGTGGTGGCACCTGTAATACCTGTAATCCCAGTGGTTCGGGAAAATGACGTAGGAGGATCACAAGCTCAAGACCTGTCTCAAAAATTTAAAAATGAAAGGAGCTGAAGATATGGCTCAGTGGTTAGGCACGCTGGGTTCAGTCACTGGTATCAAAATAATAATAATAATAATTCCTCTCTCCTTTCTGGTGTGGTTATTATTTGAAAATTTGGATCATTTTAATTCCATGTTAGGGGTTCCTTCCTGTTGTTAACTGATTTTGCTTGTTTTGTGTGAGGGTCTTGTTACTCTTGTTATTTTGAGTATATAAGACATTAACATTGCTCAAAAGTCAAAACTTACAAAAAGCCAGCTCCCCTTTCTTTTTTTTTTTATGCCATCGTCACTTCCCCATCTGCTGCACGCAGCTTGTGGGTGACTAGTCTCATTATTTTCTGATTCCTCCTTCCTGTGTTTCATTTTGTACAAGCGAACAAACACGTGTCTATCTTTTCTTTCTCTTTCTTACAACAAAGAATGCACGGGTCTCTGTGTTTGTTTTGCTTTTGCACCTTGCTTTATTCACTTAATAATATATTCTGAACAGATACCATGATGATTATAGAATCTGCCTCATTTAAAAACAGCTGCAACTGTATCTATTGTGTGGATGTACCATAGTTTATTCAGCTACTTTCCTATGTTTGGGCATTCAGGTCTCCGGTATTTTATCATTATTAATAACATTACAATGACTAACCTTATGTAAGAGTATTTTTGTATTGTGAGAGGTATGTGTTTTGGGTTAATTTAGGGGCAGTTGCATTTGTGGCTTTGTTAGACACATAAGCAAATTCCCTGTACAGAGTATAACAGTGTGCATTTCTGTCAGAGTTGATGAGGGTGTCTTACTTCTTTCCCACAGCCTTACTAACTGAATACGGCATTAGACTTTTTAGTTGTTCCCAATCTAATATATGAGGAATGGTATCATGGTGATTAATTTGTATTTCTTCTGAGTGAAGCTGCACATCATTTCATATGGTTAAGAGTCGTTATTATTTCTTTAATTTTGGAGAATTATCTGTCCCTATCTTTTGCCTATTTGATCTTTTATCCCCTCAGTTCTTAAGAGCTCTTTATAAGTTATTAGTTATTTTTCTGTGATGTTATATGTATTTTCTCTGAATATTTTCAGTTGGTTTTGACGGTATCCTTTTTTGATATTTTCTGTGATAGTAGAGTTTCAGTTCTGTCTGCTGTTTTTAACAAATAAGATTCAATGTGTACATTCCTATCCAAATATTTCTCTTAATCCATGTTGAAGAAACAGATTCTTCAAAGATAGAAATCCTTGCCAGGTGCAGTGGCACATGCCTGTAATCACAGGGGCTCAAGAGGCTGAGGAAGGAGGATTGCAAGTTCCAGACCAGACTTGGCAACTTGAGCAAGACCCTGGGTCAAAATAAAAAATAAAAAGGGCTGGGCATATGGCTCAGTGGTAAAGTGCCCCTGGGTTCCATCCCCAGTACACCAAAAAAAGATAAGAGATCCTTATTAAATATCAAGTATTTTTCCCTCTCCAATACGAACAGTATTTCCCAATTTTTCTGAGAATCTGATGCAAGGTGTGGCCCTTCCCCAGAAAGAAGCACATATACACACACAGCACAACATGGCTGTGGCATCTGCTTCGACCAAAACAATCAGTGAAGCTCTACTTTCTTTGACTTACTCATTCTCTATTTTCCACCCACTTTCAGAAACGTGAGCATCTCTGATGCTGAGCAGTGTCCTTTTACATTAGCTTACCTCCTTGCCATACATGTGTTGTGCTTTGTTGTATGATTTTCCTATTTGTGGTTGTTTTCGGTTAGATTGCCACAGATCCCAACAGTTCTTAACCTAGTTAAGGGAACAGGACTCTGAGGAGGTCTTTGTGCTACAGGAGTTGAAATGTGAACACAAACGTTGACCCTTCACTGTGTGTGAGGTAGAAGCTGCCCGCTAACGAGGAGCTCATGGCTGTTTGGGCAGATGTGAGTGGGGAGGGGACATGGCAGGCAGACTTCATGGCTTTATGCCGACTTGGGGCATGTTCCTTGACCTCTTTGAGCTTCTGTTGTTCTGTCTGTTGGAAGCAGTATTACAAAAGGATTTAAAAAAAAAAAATGGTATCTGAGGCCAGATCTTGGATTCAGATTCCAGCATGTCTTTGAATGTAACTCCTGTTCCCTTGGCATCTCAGTTCCTCAGACCTCACAGTGACTTCCTGTGCAGTGAATCTTAGAATGGTGTCTGGTACAGAGCGAGTGATCAGAATTTGTCAGTTTTTCTCATCATCAGCCACATAATAGTATTTATGGGATGTTGTGAGCTTTAACCAAGATGATACAAGGTGCTAACAATATGTGCTCCGTGATTGTTAATCTATTAACAATAACATTAGAAGTAGAAGACCTCTTTAAAAAATCTTCCATTTTTTCAGTTTGTATTTCTGAGGGGCTTTATGTTAAGAAGACAGCATTAATGTAGCTACAGGAGTGTGCTTCATTGTCAGTTATTTCTGCCCAGTTCAGCATATCCCAAGCTGCCCAAATCTTGCCATGCTCTCATTCTTTAAGCCAATTTGATGGATATCTGAGCTTCCTTCAAAGTTTCTAAATTATTTCCTATGTCTCATAGAGAGTCTTTAATTAAAACTCAGAGCCCCAGATAGGTCTATTGAAAGCAGTTACAAGCTTATTATCCATTCAAATAAATGATCACCTGACCCTTTATGGTGTGGGCAGTTTATCCTGCACTTTCAGCTAAGCATTCTAGTCACAGACTTAACATTGTCAAAAAACATTCTCCAGGCTCAGGAAGTTATATGATCTAACTTTAAAAAGCAGAAGTGAGTGGACCCTGCCCAGGCTGCTGGTTCTGGATCCAGTGGACAGAGGAGGATGAGGGGTAGATTATAAACACAAATTGAGTTCTAACCAGATGCCAGGCAAAATTACTGAGGCTTAGGTGCAACATCACATTTACTTCTCAGCACCCATGTGAGGGGTGCTTTTAATACCTACATTTTACAGAGAAAGGAACTGAAACACAGAAAGCTTAAATAGTATGCCATGGTCACATGGTTGGGGTAAGGGGCAAAATTCAAACCCTGCTGGCAAACTGCAGAGAGTGCCCCACTGTACCATGCTGATGCCTGAGCAAAATGGGTTCTCAAACACAGAGGTAGGGACTAAAGGTTGGGGATAGGATTATTTATCACCAGTGATCATTACATGAAGACCTCCATCTGACTTTCTCATTGAGAGTCAATGTAGACATTTCCTCTCCAGTAAAGCAAAATGAGCACCCCCTTCCCTCTTTGTATTTTTACCCAGTCTTTGTTTTCTGAAAATATGGCCAAGCCTGCTTAGCATGCTTAACAGAGCAGTGGGAAGTACACTCAAGCGGCTGACTAGTTATCTTTTGAGTATTAAAAAAGACTTTTGAAGCCCTTTTTCTCCAGAACCCCACTAACAAGGGGATAAAACACTTGTTACACAATTATATTAGTTCTTGCAAGAGAAATATAGGAAGAGTAGAACCAAGGACAATCCTTCTGATAATGAAAGAATAAAATCTGAATGTCTGAAGCACAAGGCTTGAGACTGTTGCAGACAGAGCAAGAAACAACTACATTCAGAAGTAAGTGGAATAACCAAAATTTATTAAAAGAAAAGAGTACAGATGGGGAAATACACATCATGTGAATGATTTGATGAGATATCTCGCCCTAAAATGAAGGGTAATCTGTAGAGGTTCTTTAAAGCCAACAGTATATTGGGCCAGTGTGCTGAGTGCTGGAAGCCAGTATTTCACATAATGGAATCTGTTTCTTTTTCATGTCACAAAGGTTTACTTAGCCTGATAGCAGAACTGTCTCCTAATAGCTCAGTTTTTCCCAGGCAATGAGAAAGACTTTATTCTGTTGCAAAGAAAGGGGGAAGGGTAAGGTTGTTTTCTTAGTATTTAAGTAAACAGAGGGTGGGCTAGCTCAGTGATAAGAGTGGTTGCTTAGCATACATAAGGCTCAGGGTTCTATCCCTAGCACCACCAAAAAAAAGGTAAGAAAAAGAACATTTATTTTGTACTTGTTTTGTATCCTTTGGGGATTCCTGGTTCTACATAATCTAGCCTCACAACTTCTTATTTTAAGAGAATCTTCATCTGACTCTTTGATCTAGGGTTTGGCCTTTTTCTGGCTGCCAGCAGCTTATCTGAGAATCTTTGTTTCAGGTCTCTGTCCTAGGATGCCCTGACCCAGTGGTGCATGAGATTGCCTATCAATATGGAAAAAATGTGGGAATAGCTTTTCAGGTTGGTGTGTTTCTTATTTAAAAGAATGGCAGTGTGTTGGGACAGCAAGTACTCTCCCCCCAGTGTAAAATCCCTACAGAGTAGCAGTGATGTGGGCACTGTGATGCTGTTTACATTGCCTTTTTCTTTTCTCTAGCTTATCGATGATGTATTGGATTTCACCTCCTGTTCTGATCAGATGGGCAAACCAACATCTGCTGATCTGAAACTTGGGTTGGCCACCGGCCCAGTCTTGTTTGCTTGTCAGCAGGTAAGTTTTACAAATTGCCTTTGATACACTGTTATGTAGCTTTACAGAGCCAATGTCTCTGGTCACATCTGATGGAAAGGCTGAGATAAGGAGTAGCTAAGGAGACAGATAAGAGACCACAGATCTGGGTTTGATCCTGGTTTTAGAACTGAGATACTGGAGCCAGTCATTTTTACTTCTAAGCCTTATCTGTAAAATATAAAATATAAAATATAAAAGATTACACACTTCTTCCCCAGGTTGTTTCGAGGATTAACTGAGAGAATACTTCTTACTATCTTGTAAAGTGTTAGGTACCATAGGTATTTTATTTATTGTAGTATTAGGATTTGTTTCATATATTGGGCACTGGCTAGGTGATTGGTTCCCACATCTTGATCGTAGGACTGGACTTTGGGTGTGCCTCAGGGCCCATTAAAAAGGGGCCTGTAAGCCTGAGAAACTCTTCAGTTCCAGAAGTTTAATGGGACTGTTCACTGCTATGAGGCATCAGAGCCTCAGCCTTTGCCTCAGAATGTCAAGAAGTCAATAGAATCCACTAGAATCACAGTTCCTTCTTTCTCCAGATTGAGGGATGTCAAGGAAGTAAGTAAAGCTGCCTTCATATTCTCCTTAATATGGATGAAAGATGCTGCTGTGACTCACAAGGCAAGACATTTCCACCAAGAACCATGTTTTGGTTCCTGGCGGCACTGCTTTCGGCTGTGCCAAGTGTTATCTGAAATAAGTGGGACACTGGCTGGTGCTTGGACCATTTTTTAAATAGATTTTCACTTAGAGGCATTGGGTATTTAGCAAAGCAATAAGATATTCATCACCATGTCATTAAATTAAATACTACCTTTTTGATTTAAAATTTATAAAGGTAAATCATGTCTTTTGTAGAACTCGTTGATTCCATTTTAATCTAGAGAAGAGCGATCATCTTGCAGCTATTATCTAGTAGAGCTGCTGCCAGGGTGATTCAATCCCAAGGGAGGCTGATATCCTGGGTGCTTGATCAGGTTGCCTTGGGCAACAGCAGTCAATCAAAGAATAAAGGCTGTGAACAGAGATGTTGGGGCATTTGATAGAAACACCATTATTACCAGGCTTCATCCTCTTGAAAAAATTTGAGGCTGAAGTGAAAAGTGTGCTTTTCACGGGTCCTTTCTCTCACTGAGACTAACCAGTTTCAAACTCAGGAAGATTATTAATATGTATGCCAAATTCTGCCAAAAATTTATAAAACTCCCTTTGACACATTAAAGCAGGAGTGAGGAACATTTCCTGTTTTGCCATAATCCCACACAAAAAATACTCATTAGCGGTGTAAATGTAAGGGTAAGCCTGAGGTTAGAAAAAATTAGTCACTGGCTACCAGGACTGGTAAAACTACATACAGTCTCCTCAGACAGTGGCTGGTAAACATGGGTGAAGAAGGACACGGCATAAGTAGGCTAACACAGCTAGTTTGGCAAAGATTCAGTTGGGCCCTGAGATTATCAAGATAACTAAGAGCATGCCTTTCCTTAAAAAAAGCCTCCAATCTGCTACAATGTTGTATATTTTTAGAAATCTCAACAATTACAAATACTTTTCTTAAGCCCCATCATACTAACAGTTGAGTTCTACTTAAACCTTAAGATAACTGGTTCAAGAAGAGACTGGCCTTTTCTGATTGTTTCACTGTGAACATATTTCAAAAGAAATTAATTTTCTCTACACAAGGAAATAATGGCTAATTTTGCCTTTAGATATAATGGTGCAAAGTGGGGAGCAGTTTGAATGAACTCCTCCTACATATTGATCTGTCGATAAATGTGTGATAAAAAATAGTGGGTTTGGTGGGAGTTAGGGGCAAAGAAAAGGAACAAAGAGTTTCAAAGCCCCAAACCATGATTTTATGTGTGTCTCAGTGGGAAATCCCAGGGTCATGAGGCATCCACTCATTGTCACCAGACAGCACTTTCCTCATCTGCCCATAAGGCAGCTGGAAAAGAGAGTTAAAAAGGCACATTGTAGCCTTAGAAAAGGGAACACATGATGAAGCCAAGCAGGAAGTAACTCTGCATAAGACTTATTTCATAAATAGATTGGTTTTTGTCTGGTGGTACAAGGGCCAGAAGTTAGTCAAATGTGTATTCATAGTTAGTTAAACATGTAATTGTTTTCAAATAAAACAGCAAAGTTAGGCTATACTAATGGATTACAATGTCAAAAAAGGATTCTTTTTTTTTTTTTTAAAGAGAGTGTGAGAGAGGAGAGAGAGAGAGAGAGAGAGAGAGAGAGAGAGAGAATTTTTAATATTTATTTTTTTTAGTTCTCGGCGGACGCAACATCTTTGTTGGTATGTGGTGCTGAGGATCGAACCCGGGCCGCATGCATGCCAGGCGAGCACGCTACCGCTTGAGCCACATCCCCAGCCCAAAAAAAAGAGATTCTTATCAAGAAATTTGTCAGAAAAATTGTGGGAGCCAGGCCCAGTGGCACATCCCAGTGGTTTGGGAGGCTGAGCGAGGAGGATCGCAAGTTCAAAGCCAGCCTCAGTAAGACACTGTCTCAAAATTTAAAAGGGCTGGGGATGTGGCTCAGTGGTTAAGCACTTCTGGGTTCAATTCCCAGTACTCCCACCTTCACCCCCAAATTTATGGGGTTTATCATTTTGAAATTTTGGTTAAAACAAGTTTCAAACATAACATGAGGAAGTACAGTATCTTCATTTAATGAAAATGCATTCTTTTTAGTTTATAAAGGACTCTTTCATACATTATATCTAATCCTCTTTGTGGTAGATATGATGATGTCTGTTCTACAAATAAGAAATTGATGCTCAAGCCTGGCCAAAATCAAACATCTGGTCAATGGCACAAAAGGCAATTGAACATGGCAAAGTTTTCTAGGACCAGCATTCATTTTACTACATCATAAATTATTATTACCACTGATAATGTTGCCAGAAGTTATTACCTGATGAGCTTGTGTAATACCCAGTAGGTCTCCCCACAGAGCAGATAACCAGTGTGCCTGGCATTGAAAATGCAGTGATAATGCTCTGAAGTCTACTTTTTCTTATTTGTGATTAACATGCCCATTTAGTAGAGTAGTTCTAAGGTGTTTGTAATCCTTCTCCATAGGTAGGTGAATTTTTGTTTGTAGATTAGTCTTTGACCTTAACCATTTACAAACATCTGCTGAGTCTCATTGGTATAGCACAAGCAATATTGGGCAACTGCCTTTTTAAGGCATGCTGGGTTATCTTGAAATTAGAATTTGCTGGATTCTGCAATTGTCAGAAATTCCCTGGGTTTGGGATTCTAATATTCTTGGCATCCTCTAAAGATGTTTTCTGATAATAGTTGATACAGGGGATTTAACAAGTTTAGGGGTTGTAGCTCAGTGGTAGAGCCCTCATCTGGCATGTGCAAGACTCTGGTCTGTTTTCAGCACCACAAAAAAAAAAAAAAGAAAGAAAGAAAGAAAACTTTCAGTATTACTGGACAACAAAAACCTTGTTAAATTTCCCAAGAATATATTGATTAGACCCTCATCTTCAGAAATAAAATGGAAGTGTTTTCTTCAGTGAGACTACATTAGTTTGCAAGATCTTTTTGAAAACCTTCTTTTCTTCTGTTTCTCTTACTTGATGTCACCTAAATGTCAGCATGTAGCTGTACTTTCAGCTGGCATCACCATCCCCTGCACCAGCTGCACAGGCTTTTGCTGTTGTGGTGACTAGTTGGTGCCCTAGAGTTACCCAAGTTCTGTTTGGGTAAACACTCCAATTTACTGATCACCTTTGTAGGTTCATTTATGGGCGGATTTCACAATTGGACTCATCCACAGGTTTTCCTACTCTTAAAAACAGCCTAAACAAACAAAAAATTTCTTATGCTTTCATTAAATCTGCAGACAGGCAGCTGTTCTTCCTGTTTCTCATTTCTTCTCCACACACACACTTTAAGGGGGATGGGGAGTAGTGCCTAAAATAAGTTTGATATTTGCATGTTAAAACAAACAGTCACATTCAATGCAAATATTTTTAGTATAAAAAAAGCATCAGAGAAACCACCAATCAGCACATTTTACCACTTGCTATGTTGCAGATAAAGTTTATACACTGTAAACAAGGTAAAATTACTCAAGCCCAGTGTCACAATCAACATTATAAAGATAAAGCATTCTAGCTGCCCAGTTTTGGGATGTGCTATTAAAGAATGTAAACAAATGCCTGCCTCATTTGGCTTTTTACAATATTGAGGCTTTCCTGAATTGTTTCCAGTAAAGCTTAAATTATTTTATTTTTAAAAGACAAATAACTAAAGCAAATTGTTGGTTTTAAGAACTAGCCACTTGTTGGCTCCTTAGTTTCTAGAAGCACGTTAGAAGCCTCTACACGTTTAGAACTTTGTTCTAATGCATACTTCACTGTTAGAAAAAATCTTCCTCGCGTGTCATCATTTGATTGAGTTCTTTCTATGTGTGCCCTTTTTTCTTCCAGGATTACTAATATCAGGGTGATGGTTGCAGGACAGTTTATTTCATCCTTCAAGTTCACTGCCAGGGAAAAACTGGCAACTGTTGTAAGCACTGACTTGTCTAAGACCAAACACATCTTACCTCTTATTCCATGGAATGACAGACTGTTAGAAATCAAGGATTTCAGATCACAAGATAGATGAGCAAGCCAAGATAGGAGATTAAGGAACTCATTCAGCTGTGGCACCTGGTGGCAGACCAGGACTAGTGTTTAGGAAGTGAAGTGATTTTTCTCCTGGTTTCCTTATTATTCCTGGAGGCAATTCTCCAAAATAACTGCTAAGTACTATAGAATAGTTTATGTCTTCAGAATCTTTTGTGCCTCCCTGCTTTTTTCCTCTAATTACCATCAGCTTTATTCTGACCTTTTTCATAGTTCACTACAGTAACCTGATTAAGATCTAATTATTAAGGTTCTCAACCTGGGCTGCACATTAAACATGCCTAGGCCTAAGCTAAACCCTAAGCCAATAGACTGAATGAAAATCTTTGGGAGTGGGATTCAGGCAATGGTATTTTAACTTCCTCCAAAGATTCCAATGTGCAGTCAGCACTGAGCACCACTGCTCAGAGCCACTCCACACACTGCTTAGGGCAGAGCTCGTTACCCTCTGCTCAGAAACCTCAGCAGCTTTCATTTCCACTTAGTTGAGTACTAGAATGCCTAATTCCTACTCTCATCCTAGGCCAGTGCTTCTCAAAATGTCAGCATGGACCAGCAGCATTAGTTAGCATCATTTGGAAATTTGTCTGAAACGCATATTCAGGCTCTACACTACTGAATTGGAAACTGAGGAAGAGCCACAACAGGCAGTACAGGTGATTCTGCTGCAGTCTGAAGTTTCAGAATCATCAGAGAAGTCAATGAGATTATTTTGGCTGTACTTCCCATGTGCACCTACATAGCTCCTGGGCATGGACATGGCCCACTTGTTCAGCTTCTTTAATGCTACAACTTACTGCTCCCCTACATCACAGAATTTGATCACCTTTGTTTTTTATTATTTCCTGTTGTTACAAACGAGTGTTAGAACACTTGATTCTTCAAGAACAATAAATACATTTTCTTTCTTTATGGTTAGTTCCCAGAAATGAATGCAATGATAATGAGACGGTTCAGTTTGCCAGGAGATGTGGACAGAGCTCGACAGTACGTATTACAGGTAAGATTATGTTTACAAGAAAAAAGGCAGCAGCATATACAATGTGGCACAGCCCTGCACCAAACAAATTATGTAACACTAATGAAAAGTTACATTTCAGATACAAGACCAAGTTTAAGTTTTGATTTAATAGAAACTGGGAAGGAAACACTTGTTGTTCAGTATTTTCATCTTTCTTCTATAATACTACTCGAATATTTTAATTGGTCACAAGTTCAGTGTGCACATTAAGTTTTTACAAGTTGCCCAAGTAATTCTACTGTGCAGTCATGGTTGAACCCTGATGGTTGAAAACTACTCTTCCCCACACCTGTCACACTGCTATGCTCCAAGGTATCCAGACTGGCTTCCAACCTAGTCCAAACCCTCATCCCTACAGCTAGACTACAGTAGTCCACTCACAAATGGCCCATGCTATCTAGTTGTTGGAGGGGTAACTAAAGAAATACTCATTTAAAAAAATTTTAATCGGGCCGAGGCTGTGGCTCAGGGATAGCACACTTGCCTAGCATGTATGAGGCACTGGATTCGATTCTCAGCACCATGTAAAATAAATAAAGGACTATCAACAACTAAAAAAAAAAAAAAAAATTTTTTTTTAATTTTAAAAATAAGTTTTAATCAACACAGGCAAACTTTAGACTTATGTTTTCTTTTAAAGAAAGAAACATTTAACTGTTCAGGGGCTAGAGGCTTGTTTCAAATATACTGCCATGTATCTTCGGCATTATTCTGTAGAAACCAGATCTTTTGCATATTTTCAATTTGGGTGACTGTCTTTTGAGAATGAGCTTTTGCACATTCAATCATTTGGAGGCCACAGATCTAGTAAATGAGGTAGAGTAAGCATAACAATTACTAAAAAAAGTGGCCTGAAGTTCAGATTCTTAAATGTTCAAAAGCAGAAAACCCTTCCAAAAAGGATATATTTCTTTTTAACTAATGCATAATAATGTTATGTTCTACAATTTGCAAAGAGGGTGGTTTGGCAGTTATTTAAAAACTCAGTATAAGAGGGATCTATAACTGATAAAGAAACCTGAGAGAGGTTCTGGCTTCAGAAATAATTATAGTCACCCCCCTATGTCCCTGGGACACTAGATACAAGACACCCTGCCCCAACCTCAGATATGCAAAAGCCCCTTATTTTAAAAAAAGAAAAAAAGGCAGCTTTCAGATATAACTTACACATTCTTTCAGATACTTACTTAAATCATCTCTAGATGTAAATGATATGTGTATAGTTTTTATACTACAGAGACTGGGTCTCACTGATTTGCTTATTAAAGCACCTTACTTTTGCTGAGGCTGGCTTTGAACTCACAATCCTCCTGCCTCAACCTCCCAAGCTGCTGGGGTTACATGCGTATACCACCATGCCCCACTTGCTGTGCCTTTTTATACAGAAGCCTGCTTTTTCTTGCTGAAGCATTCCTAGCCAGAAATGCACTTAGACAAAACTCCACAGGAATGTTCTCTAAGCAAATTGCCCAAAGGCCTCAATTATAGTTCCCTCTACACTCAGAGAGCTTTTAGACCCATTCCTTCATTAAATATGAATAGACAACTCAGAATTACTGAGGAGTTGATTGAATCTTGCTAAGCCAGAAAGACCAAGATGAATAGAAATAAAGACTCAGGAAAAATATAAATAGGATGACCCAAAAAGTACTTCATTTATAAAACAAAAAAAAAAGCAAAAAATATTTTTAAAATGAGTTAGAACAAGCTCTAAGAAATTTAAAATGATTTTGGAAAACTCCAAAGAAGGGGTGCAAAGTAATACTAAAGAAATCTAACAGTTATAGGAAAAATAAACATTTCACACCTACCTAGACTCAGTTAATTCATCTGTTAAATCTTAAGGCAAACTAAAGTAATCACACATAAGGATTCAAAAGTTGACTTCCCATTCACACTTTTCTGGGTAGGTCATTTGCATCTGGCAAGACTTCTGTACAAAAAGGCACAGCAAATTGAAATATGTCATATTTTGAGCAACTGGTAGAGAAAATCAGGCCTTTCAATCATGATGTTAGGAATACTTAAGTGGAAAAGGGATCGTTAACTAAGAAGACGGAAATTAAATAGTCATGACTTAATTTCACAGTAAATATTTTTGCATCATAGAAATAGTATTTTAATTGTGTCCGCTTTTAGAAAGCACCAACAGTAAAAAGACTACAGAATAGAATGTAAACCTCTGTCTGAAGTGCAATGATATAGTTAAGAGGAGAAGACAGGAACACTGGTATCCTCAAAGGTAACCAACAGAAGTAAACACAGCAATATAATGACCAAATTAAGAGACATTGTATGTGTGGGCCAAATGTCTGTCTTTGTTAACAGAAAGGCAACAAAATTGGTAACCAAGAAATGAGAATACTGACAGATTGATGTCTCACTCTGGAGGGTACCTGAATTCTCACTTGAATATATATTCCTTGCTTCATCCCAAAGGCATCTCTCGATATACCTCCATTCTCCTCATTTTTTAAAAAATTATTTCTTACTGGGGATTTAACCACTGAGCCACATCCCTAGCCATTTATTATATTTTCTTTAGAGACAAGGTCTCACCGGGTTGGCGAGATTTGCTAAATTGCTAAGGCTGGCTTTAAAGTTGCAATCCTCCTGCCTCAGCCCCCTAAAGCTACTGGGATTACAGGCTTTGTGCCACCATGCCCATCTCTCCTTAAATTTTTTTTCATTTAAAATTCTGTGTAGGTATCACATAGGTAAGACTTTTAAAAAACCTCTAATAATTAAGTAAAAAAATAGGAAGAAATAAATGGCTACTTGATATTAATGAGCCAGACACTTTGCTAATAGACTAAAAATGTGCTCCAGTCTGAGAAAAAAATCTAAAAGAAGTAAGCAGGGGAAGCTAGAATTATGAGTTGGAAAGAAAACATATGAGAAATTTAATTTGGTTATTAACTATGACTGATCCTTGGTTCATTTGACCTCAGAAGTATGCTTTAATTCATCATAGCAGAAACCTAAGACCTGATCCAGTCAATGACATCTGTTATCTTTTTGTTTTGTTCTGTATCTGTAGAGTGATGGTGTGCAACAAACAACCTACCTCGCCCAGCGATACTGCCATGAAGCAGTAAGAGAGATCAGTAAACTTCGACCATCCCCAGAAAGAGATGCCCTCATTCAACTTTCAGAAATTGTACTTACAAGAGATAAATGACAACTCTTTCTGTTCTATCTGGCAGCTATTTTACCAGACTGTGCCTAAAGAATTTTGTGGAATATACTTTGTTTGCTTCATATGCAAATAACCAAAAATCATTTTAAAATAATTCTGATCTTATTGATGGGTATTTTTTTTTTATTGGCAAAGTTTTCCAGAAATCTTTTTAAATGTAATTAATTTAACTGCCTGAATCTGTCATAGAGTCCTTTAAATTCTAACTGAGGTATCTTGATGATTATTCGTGGTATTGTTTACACTGTTAATATCCACATGTGAAGCCATTACACAAATAAATAATCAATGTTAAAATTCAAACGGTTTGTCCTATTTCACCATAGGAGTAGAGGTCAGAAATTTGTGAAGTCAGGTCTGAAATCCACATTATTTATATTTTAACAGTATCCAAAATTTCATATAGGAGAATGGTTTATTATAAAAGACTGTACATAAAATTTAGACAACAGGTTATATACAAATTAAGAGAACATTCCACTTGAAAAAAGAAAAGTAGAAGGTAGCTAGTTGGTCGTTGATGATACTTTGAAATTAACAAAGGCAAAATGCATATGAAACAGTCACATTGAATTGGTAGTAATAATGGTCTTTAATTTTCAGAAATAAAATGTTTTGCACTAGTCTCACCATTCACTATGCTGATAAATCTGTAACGCCCAGTACATAACTGTAATTTGAACTTCAAATAAATCCTCAATACACAGAAACCCACACTGAGTGCTCTACTTTAATATTCTAAGCAATACAGAATTATACACAAGATAAGAAAACATCCTTCTAACTTTCCCTTAAATTAAGAGGAGACACACAAAGTGCATGTGTTGCATTTCAATACAAATCTGTTGGTTAAGTATATCTCTGTTCACTGATTAATACATGACCCATCTTCTTTCCCAATTATTTTAAAATCTTATGTTTCTTTCTAGTGCCAGGTAATGGATTAAATAGTGCCTATTCACAAATTAATCGCATACACTTTTACAATATGTAAAAGATATTTATAATTTCCTTTCATTGAACCAGTGTACTAGAATAGTCCACTGTAAAACTGAAGGACTAATATGGCAATCTTTAAGACTTTTACCTATAGAAGGATGTGCACGCTTTGACACATTTTCTTAGATTCAAAAGTTACTTTAAAAAAGTAATTCAGTAGATTGACTTGTAAATAATTACCTCAGATTTTAAATCTGCAAACATCCGTCACATTACCATTGGGACAGACTGAGATAAGGCTAAAAATTTTTTTCCAAGTTAATATGTTGAGAAAATAGAACCATAATTCTGCAATAAATTGGTTTTGTATTTTTTTTAAAAGCAAACCAGTGAAGGAAAGGACAAAAACCTTTGGTTCACTTATGTATTTATGAATGGAAAAAAATTTATAATGCAAATTCACTCATTAAAAAACTTAGGTACAAATTACAACATTACAGATAACCCCTTTTGTTTTGTTTCACATATAGACCTTAGAGACCCACCTAGAATGAGTATACTAGGTAGGTAAGTAATACACAAATTGGAAGCATCTTGGAATTTTTAAGTACATTTCAATACATAAATTTTATGCATGCTTTACACTTTTTAAAAATGAGAATCTAAACAAAAAGTATGACCAGCACCAGCATTTAAGTTTTCTGATTTTAATATTAGTTTGACATAGTATTATTAGTAACCATGCTGCACTGAAACATGTAATGGTACAATCTGAATCATCATTTGTTAAATATACCCCAATTCCCCAGAATATTTAAGCTGGTCATAAAATTAACAATGTGTAAGTAAGTACATAAGCATAATCAATTATAGACAGCCTCTTGTATAAACTGTTGTTTAGCAATACAAAAACTGCCTCAAAGATTTATGCTTACAGGTAGACATTCAAATATACCAATAAAACAGCATGTCCTGAAAATATGGGCACATTTTTAAAACATTAAGACAATTCTGTTAACCATAAGAGTCCCACAGTATGACTGAATAATAAGAACCTACTTTAAAAGAAAAAAAAAAAGGAAAAAGAAATAATTAATCAGCATAGTGCATGATTGATTCAACATAGTTCCCAGGAAAGAGACCAGTCACTCGATTGCAGACTCCTTCATACCAGCCATCATCATTCTTCTTTATAACATAAATGATTGCACCCTCCATAAATGACAGCTCATCATCCTTGTCTTTTGTATAATCATATATTGCAACAACTATGGAGAAAACAGATGCAATACTACATAAGTATACTGCACCCAACATTTAGCTTGAATTTTGATGCCAATTAAGTCTATAATGTAGCAAACAAACTATTTTTATAAAGATTTTAAATTGTGATATGTATCATTATAGATAGGTCAATGGTTAGTTACCCAAGTGCCTATATCAATGACTTCATCTTGAAGCCAAACTGACGATCTGATTAGATTAAAGAAGACAACAGGTTCTACCATCTCTATTACTCAGGAGGCTGAGCAGAAGGATCAAAAAAGTTGGAGGTCAGCCTCAGCAACTTGGTAAGACTGTCTCAAAAACTAAAAAAAAAAAAAAAAAAAAGCTGGGTCCATGGTGCACGCCTGAAATCACAGCCACTCAGGAGGCTGAGGCAGGAAGATCACAAGTTCAAAGCCAGGCTCAGCAGAAGCAGAGCGCTAAGCAACTCAAGGAGACCCTGTCTCTAAAAACTAAATTTAAAAAAAGTGGGGCGGGGCTTGGAATGTGGTTCAATGGTCGAGTGCCCCAGAGTTCAATCCCTGGTACACCACATAAATAAATAAACAAAGGAATGGGAATGTAGATCAAGTGGTAAAGCACCTCTGCATTAAGGCCCAGTGCTGGAGCCCCGCCCCCCCCCCAAAAAAAGGAAGAAAAATCTCTGAATTTTAGGATTAAGTATTTTAATTCACCCATTCAAGTATCTATCAAGTGCCTACACCACATGCAAAGATCCATTTTCAAAATAATTACTGGATAAAGCTGCAAAGCCACTCAGTAAACTAGGTAACAAACCAAGTTTTCTAAATTTAAAAATACTACATTATTATTGTCATTTATTGTTATTGAGAGGTTAAATCTCATCCTAGGATCCACAGTAAGTTACAGGACTATACCTATACGTTTTTATTAATTGGAGCATTCTAATAATGCATTATACCTACACTTACCTTAAAGATAAGAAGGACTATTTTATTTTTCTTTTTTTCTTGGTACCAGGGATTGAACCCTGTGCTTAACCAATAAGTCACATCCCTAGCCCTTTTTTAAAATATTTTATTTTGAGACAGGGTCTCACTTGCTGAGCCTGGCTTTGAACTTGTGATCTATTGGCCTCAGCCTCCAGAGACACTGGAATTACAGGCATGCACTAGAAGGACTATTAAGGTGGCAAATGTAGTTTTTGAATAAATAAATAAATAAAACTTGTTTCAAAAAAATCTTACAATTTTGTGGTATCCGAAATTCAGTTTAAAACATTCTCTTCCACTCCCAACTATTCAAGTTCAAAAAAAATTTATTTTTGCAAACAGTGTTATACAAATGAATAGCAAACAAAAAATATTAGTTTTCCATACTACTGGTTTATGAATTTAAATATTACCTTCAGTCTACCTTTATTCTAAAATTATACATAATCTTCTAATATGAATAATATCTGATATGTATTTTTTTCATTGACTTACCTCATTTTTATTTGCTGTCATTTTTTTTCTTGAAGTAAGCATTTTTCATAGATATTTAAAATACTCTGGAATTCATTTTCCCCTAAGAAAGACTGCATCTCCCTATAATTATTCTGAATTAGTAACTTTTATGGAAGAGATCTGAAGTACTGTTCCATAGCCATCATTTGCTATGTTAAAATAGGCATTTTTAACTTTGCAAAACATTGTATTAAGTAGACTCAATAAGTTCATTTCTCTCCTTTTAATTCTGTAACAGAATCACAGCATTGTGATTTTGAGTTTAATGGCATACAAGTTTCAAAAATTTTAAAACAAAAATTTTAAAACAAAAATTTTACTTCACTGTGTTCTTAGATCCACTGAGGCAAAAAGATGATAAAGGTACTAAACCAAATTATATTTCTGTTTCCTAGGTGCCCTTTTTAAATAAAACCTAGTGCCACCCAGCCCTCCTCCCCAGTGCATACTCCCTCATATAATTTCTTTTCCTGCTAAAATATTTAACCATTAACAATTTGATTAGCCAGGTACAGTGGCCCAGGAGGCTGAGGCAGGAGGATTTTAAGTTCAAAGCCAGCCTCAACAACCTAGCAAGGCCCTAAGCAACTCTGTAGGACCCTGTCTTTAAATAAAATATTTAAAAAAGGGCTGAAGATGTGGCTCAGTGGTTAAATGCCCCTACAATCCCTGATGCCAAAAAACCAATTTGATGTCCATTCTGCTCTAGAATCTAATCCATATTAAAGGCCAAATTCTTCTCTGCATATGTACTATAGGGTTCTTTGGAACTCAAAGGTCTATTAGTCTAACATACACAATATATACATGTACATTGGTACATTTAATGAATAAAGGTACATGGGTACATTTTAGGCTGAAGTTAATAAGAATAGGGTTTTTGGGAAAGTTATAAAATTAACTGTTTTTCAAAATTTCAGGATTCCTTCATTTTTGTAATTACAAAGGTAACATGATGGGTTTAAGTATAACCCTACTAAATCTCAACTTTTGATTTAGACCAGGGGTCCACAAACATTTGCCTATGGACAAATTCAAGCTACTCCTCCCGCCCCCCCTAAATAAAGTTTTATCACAACAAAGGCAGATCGACTCACGTATTGTCTATGCCTGCTTTTGTGCTGCCAAAAGGCTGAGTTTTAAGAATAGCACATTAAAATATTTACTATTTGGCCTTGCTTTAAGAAAAAAAAAGTAACCCCTGGCTTAAGACTCATTATTTCAATGGGTGAAGAAATTCTTTAATCCTGCTCTAATATCAAATATATTAATCAATATATTATCCCAAATTTGTCAGTTTATGTAAATATAACAGTCCCATATACATAAAGTTAAATTTACTTACCAAAGTAAGAAAATATGACTAAAAACATCATCCAAACCTAAAGTTTAAAAACTTATCTCTATTTGAAGGAAATGGACCTCCAAATACAAAGAACATTGAAGATTTCCTTAAAATATGTAAACTATTTATTGTTTAAATATACTAAAAAAAATATTTTGCTTTTGCCATAGGTTTTAAACACTGGCAAGCAAGAATGTCACTGGTCTCAGAGCTACCTAAAGTTATTTGCTTTAAATCAGTTAATAAAGTAAATGGAAGGCAATATATTTCAAAGACAACCAAAATTGATCAACTAAATTATAAGCATTTTTAAAACTCTGAAAAAACAAACTCTAGAAACCTGACTTTTTTCTTTCCCATCCACATTTCTTTAATAAATAATCACAATGAATATCAGGCACAGTAGGTTAATCTGGACTTTAGAAGTTCATGAAAACAATCCTAGTGATTTATCTTCTACACGAAATCACATAAAGGAATCTTAAGTTAGGCTTTTTCTCATGATAGTGCCAATAAATTTTTAAATATTCAGATGTGAAATCTATTTTAATTAAGAGCTTGTAAAACTTTTTAAATTTTTACCAATTATATATGATTTTAGTTAGTCAATTAGCTCCTTTTTGTGCCTTATTTGTTTTATCTATAAAATGTAGACAGGCTAGTTCATCTGCAGATGAAAGCATGTTTTTTGTAACTTTTTATTTATTTTTTTAATGTGGTGCTAAGGATTGAACCCAGTGCCTCACTCGTGCTAGGCAAGTGCTCTACCACTGAGCCACAACCCCAACCCCTTGAAAGCATATTTTAATTTAAAATATGAAGAATGAACCCTCATTTTATTTTGGGAAATAACACAAAGTAAAGGCAGTAAGGTTTAAGTAAATCATCTTGGTGAGTAATGCAGTTCAAATTGAGAAACACTGGGCAAGGTGGTACCCAAAAAAAAAAAATTTCTAAAATTAAAAAAGTTCTAAAATTCTGTAATTAGGTTATTGTCCTGTGCACCAATTCCACATTGATAGTACCATACCTTTCTCAATATAATTCTTGGGGGCCCAGGCAGGATCCCCATCTGCATATGGATCATTATACTGAACTACTGCAGCTTCTTCATCTTCATAGTCCACTGGAGGAGGTGGGGGCGGGGGTGGAGAGTCATCAAACATGGGAATGTCATCTGGTGGAGGTGGTGGAGGTGGAGTTGGACTATCAGCAACTAAAAAGATTCAGATAATTAATTTGAAGAAAGTAGTCTAAATGAAATTTATAAATTAACAATTAAAGAAAGCTTATTCATTCATATATAGCATGCACTATAGTAACATGCAATGATTAGAAATAAAAGCTTGGTATGTTAAGTTTATGCTACTCTTAAGAATAATTTTGCAATATTAAAATGAGCTATAAGGGTATCAAAAAGTACTGCAAATTAATGAATGCAAGAGGTTGTTAGATCACAATGTCACTTTTTATAAAGATTATAGGATAAAGAAGTTCCCTTATTCCAAGGCTTAGGTCAACACCAATGTTGCTCTAAAATTAAGCTTATTCCTCTGTAATTTAGATTACAATAAAATGCTGATAACATTATAACAGTGGCTTAATAATAACTTTTTATTGTGCTCATTCATGCCCCTGATTTGGATTTTCAATAGCATCAGTGCCCTAGAAGTTAAATCTCAAGTGGGCATATTTTTATTTATTTGCATATTTTACTTCCTTCAAGGGGGAGAAACGCAAAAGTTGGTAGTTTCAGGTCTGCTCTGTTTCTAGGTTTTCCACTATTTAAATTTTAATATAAAAAGCTAAATTAAAAATAATTCAACAAGTAGATAATCACATTCTTTTAAAAACTGTTTATATTCATTATCAATTTCTAATGTAGAAAGGAAGCTAACATTTTCCATTATTGCTAATAAAACATAAGCATGAGATGAGGGAAAGATCAGATCCTAAAGATCTAATTTTCTAAGAATACAACCACAATTAAGACTTAAACATAAAGTGTTGAGGGAAAATGTAATAAAAGAAAACAAGGAACTAATATCAAACAAAACAATAAAAATGACTCATACCTCAAATTCTATATGGCCTTGGTGTGTGTGTGTGTGTGTGTGTGTGTGTGTGTGTGTGTGTGTGTGTTTTCCACTTCACTGTTAAGATGTTAACAGTGAAGTGGAAGTGGAAAGTGTCAAATTAGAACTGTATTCACTGAACCAATATGATACCAAGTAACAAATGCTTCCAATATTAAGGAATTCAAACCTGGAACACAACTAATGATTAAATTTCTGACCAATAAATTTCCATAAGAGTTCAAAAGAAAAATTAAAATAATTTTATGAAATCTAATACAGGTTTTAAAGTTTACCTGATTTGTAATAAATGTGATGGAAGTATAACCAAAAGGTCCATATTTGAAACATTTGCAGATAATAGTTCTACTTGCATCCTCATTTCAACTGTGATTTCTATTTTATCCTCTTAGAGGATGAAAAGGGCTTTAAAAAAATAACTTGTGGGTGGTGATACTTACTCTAATATCTATCAAAAGGGTCTACAATTAATTTTTCCACCACATGAATAGATCCATTTTCTTTGCCCATTCCTCCTCCATAAAGCTTTCTAATACTGAGAAGAGGAAAATAGGTATGAACCCATCCTGACATCAAATAGCCATAGTTCATATCCTTAATTTGGCTTAATGTGCAAATTACATATGCCTGCCTAACTCTCTTAATAGCCACCTCTCTTGATTCATACGCAACTTACTAACATAATGTTTTTACTCAAAAGTCAAACTGCTCTAAATATATATTGACTTATCTTCAAATTATGGCAGAAGTCTGGTGGATTTAATTCTCTGAATTATGCTAAATTTGCACCATGCTTTATACTAAATATGCAAAAAGGCTTTCTGATGTTAATCATAAAGAGATATAAACATAATGCTGACTTAGAAGCTCATGTCTTAAACCAATACTTATCGCTACATGCATTCATTACCACCCACTTTTGAGTCCCAAAGAAACTAGGTATCTAAGAAAACAGGAAATCTATATTTCGTAAAACATCTCAAGTGCTGATACACAGTTTATTCTTACATTTTTAAACTTGATTTTATAGAAAAAAGATACCAAATGAAATTTGGGAATCTATAACACAAGAATAACTCACTGAGTCAAGTTCATGTCTGGTAAAAAAAGAACTAAAAAAGTAGTATAATGGCCTCTTAAGCAGATCATGCATACTTAATATAACGCACATTAATGCTAAATTTCTATTTTTAAAAATTACTAAAGAGTGAGTCGATGATCTCTGGACCCAAAAAACTGATATTCACTATGGCTATTTACCACCTATTAATTCTTAGCAATATGGCAGCTCAAAAAGATGAACTGGTTTAGTTTGTAAATTCCTGCAGGCTGTTTTTAAACTGCTGTAGCATTAAAGACCAGTAGTTTGCTATTCACTTACTTTTAGAAGTTGTCAAACTTTTAAGAGTTTTCAACAGAATAATAAAGACAGTTTACACACACTCAGAAATTTTAACATTTTAGGCTATAATATTTTATAATAAACCCAGTAGATTATATATTTCTTGAAGGAAGAGACTTTGTCTTAAACGATTTGTATTCTTCCCAGAGCCTATGGAACACTGAATAATTCAACAAATATTTCACTGGTGGAGGGGAGGAAATAGGGAAGGAAAATAGACTGAGCAAATGTTGAAATGGAATTTGCCACAATATATTCTCCTGAACGATGGGCTAGTCATTTGTTTAAACCATTTTGAAACACATTTTCATAGTGACAGTCCCAAAAGAAGTAAATTAGAAGTAGATCACTTTCCATCTTATTTTCAACAGCTTTTTGGCAAAATGTAATTCAATAGTAGTGGTTATTTTTCATTTTCCCATAGAACATTCACTGTGATCATGTAGTTAGGATTATATATCTTCTACAAATTCAAAAATAATCAGGCAGTAATATAAACTAGTGTGTCCTGATTGAAGCTATATATTAAAAACAACAAAAATCATTAAACATGATCTTCATTCAGTGATGACCTAAAAAATTGGCAGATTTACATATTCAGAAATAATCCTCATGGGCCCACATGTAGTCCAAATGGAAAGCAGGCTCTATAATCATTATCACTCACCTTTAAATGAATAGCAGGAATATAATTTACTTTTTCCTGAAGATTCATTTTTAACAATGAACTAATATATATATATATATATATATATATATATATATATATATATATATATTGTTTAAAATCATTCTATGTACAAAGATGTTAGGCCAAACTTTCTGTAAAATATTTTTGTAATTAGACCAGGTGTGGTGGCACACCTGTATTCCAGAAGCCTGAGAGGGTGAGGTAGGAAGACCTCAAGTTCAAAGCCAGCCTCAGTAACTTCGTAAAGTGGCCCTAAGCAAATCAGTGAGACCCTACCTCAAAATAATTTAAAAGGGCTGGGATGTGGCTCAGTTGGTAAGTGCCCTTTGGTTCAATCCCTGGCACCAAAAAAAAAAAAAAAAAGTAATTAAAAAGGAAAATAATTTGTCCCAATTTCATAGTAGATGTAATCTCACAGTACATCATGATAAATCTGTTAGAATACAAAATGTTTTCTAATTTCAATAACTATTAGAAGTTTCTGTACAATTTGTATTTTTGTGTAATTACTCTTTCCTTAAGAATAGGCAAAGATTAGATCTCGTGTTTTAGATCATATAAAAACTTAAGTAAATTGCAGTTTTGAAACTTATATGGGTCAGTAATCATGCACAAGAGAAGAAACTGAAGACCGTGCTCTTCAGTTTCGATCATATCTGCACCTATTTCAAGATAAGATTAGCTTCTCAATAAAAGGAAAATGATGACTCATCAGCCATGCATGCTATAAGAGACAGCCTCTATTCTTTGATAGCTCAGTTTTTTCCAAACTTACTGTTTTCCTGCACCCTGGCCACGAAGCCTGTGAGAGGTATCTGTGGAGTCAATTGAGGCATAGGGGGAGGAGGTGGAGCAATAGAAACTGGTAGCAACAACACAGTATGGGGAAGTAAAACAGATAAAGGAAAGAAAAGGAAACAAACAAAAAGCAGAAGTCAGTTACAAGGACCACAAACGTAAGTATGCAAAGAACAGTTTGCAAATGAAACAAAACAAAACAAAAGCAAAACAAAAACCTGCAGAACCTTCTTCAAGTTCATGTCCCAAAAATAAACCTAAAGAAGCCATGTTGTGCTTAGCCAATTGGTTAAATGTACAAAAGAACAAACATACCTAATTCAGTTCTAACGTTATAGAGTTTGGGGAAATTTTTAATTTACCATTACATTCACTTTAATGCAATGAAGTTTTCAAAGTCTAAGGAGAGACTTCTAAAATAGATAATGATTACCTACGAAAGTTTCCAGAATATTGCTTTTCCTATAACTCTATAAAACAGGGCTATTTAACATTAAGATAATGTTGTAAATTAGAAGTCAAATAAATAAAATGAATGTATTCTGTAATAGCTGTTGACTGCATAGATAAATATATTAATTTAGATTTTAGTTTTTACTATACATCTAAATATACACACAGGTCTCCAGGAAAAACTCTTGTTTGGAAAACAAGGTTATTTTTTTTTAAGTTGGCAATTTTATTTTTTAAAGATAGGATTACTAAATTTACTAAGGAAATAGTCTTCCATATACCATATTGATTCAGAGTTTCAGGAAACAAGGTATCTCAAAAGGGTAACCTTTTTATCAATGTTCTGAAGAAGGAAACCTCATCTCCAGTAAGTTAAAATGTACAACTATTTATATTAAATAAATTTTTCACAAATCATTGGCTAGCTTGAAACATACTCAAACTTCTTTCAGAGAAAGGACATAATTTATGGGAAATTGATACCAACTGCTCATGTGGACAGCAAATGTATGAAAAACTCTAATAACATAAATTAGGAAAAAACATTCAAATTTTTACTATTTTGTCTCATTTTAATAAGAAAGTAACTTCCAAAGATGATTCAGAAAAATTCAATAAGACTAGATGGCAAAATTCAATTTATTGGTGGTTACCAATAAATGACAATAAATTGACAAGAAGAACAATTTATTGGTTTCTCAAGATAATTTCATTAAAAGGTTGTTTCAATTAATCTAATAATATAAATTTTGTTGGTAAGTATAAAAATTTGAAAGAGGTTCAGGGTTCAAAGAAGCAACAACTTAACAAAGCAATATATTTACAGTAATATTCATTGTATAGCCCAAAATAACATTCAATTCACTAAGAAAGTGGTCCTCTTTCATTCTGATACTCTGTGTATAAAAGGCTGTTAAATAAATAAAAGGTTAGAGGTTTTAAATTAAAAAAATAAATAAAAAAGCTTCCACAATCCTGAATGATTTTTAGAAACAACCCTTAGTGTCTAGCCATGCTGGTTAGTATGTAAAGGAAAAAGAAAAGCTATGCTGTGAAGATACTTGTCATTAGCACCACATTTAGACAAAAAGAAAAATATGCACATCAAAACACTAAAAACATTTACATACTACTAAAACACCAACAGTAACTCATATTGAAGGATAATCAGACAAAACATGATATATTTAAAATTTCAGGTCAAATTTGCTTGCTAATATTCAAAAGAAGACAATTACTAATGAAAGTGTCTTATTCGAAAATAATTTTCAAATATTACTAAAATAAAACTATACAAACATGTTATAAGGTAAAACACCTATTTGCAGAGTAACTTAAATGTCTAGGAGGGAAAAAGGAAAATTATAAAGATGGGATCTAAAAAGGCAGAACATGAAAATTAAAGTTCATGAAACAAGTGAATTATGAATTTGTGGAATATTCAGACACTATCTTTTAATAACAAAAGAAAAAAAGGGAAAATGTGAGGTAAAATTCTGATTGGTAGTTCAATATTTGGGGCAGCTTGAATAAAAATTTTAGTCTGGAAAAAGACTATATAAGTTTGAAATTATCTTAGAATTTCAACATTTCTGCCAAAATTCTTTTCAATTTCTAGGAGTTTATGTTACATAATAATTAATCTTCATCTCTAAAATTTAAACAAAAAAAGGGTAAGAAAATTTTTCCTAGCTCCACTTTAAAATACATATTTAGGACATGCATTATAAATAAAAAGTACTTAAACCATGCTTCTATGTAAATATGGAGCATTCAACATTTTTTAAGTAAAATAATATAGTATGCTGGTCTAGAAAGTAGCTACAAAATCTACAGTCTATGCTTCGTAACCACAACTTTGAGCCAATAACAAACACTGGGCAAACAGCTCATCTGAGACTTTGCTTTGCATTTTTACTATTTTTCCTTTTTGAATTAAGTATCTAAATATGGAAAGTGAAATGAATGACTACCCTAAGCTACTCAAACTTTCTAACATCATATCCTAAAACCATTTCCTAATCTTATCAGCTTTAAATATTGTCTGTGATTAGTATTAAGATGTGCAATTCAAAGGCAAACAAAAGGCAATCAAAAGAAAACCCTTCCTTCCCACAGTTAGAATTATTCAAAGATGGAGTAGTTAAGAAGAAATCACAAATGTTTTATAACTTCAGTATAAGTTAATAGCCTTAAAAGTGATAGCCAGCAATTTAATTTTATTCTTTAAAAGGAAAATTTCTCACAATGTGTCTTTAATTTTACTATTCTGAACTACTGCAAGCATGCTAATAAAAATTAATTCATTTATTTCAATGATATTTTTGTTCTCCAGTTCTATTTACACTGTAGTGATAAAAACAGAATATTGAAGCACTCAATTTTAGTACAGACTCGATACTTAAGTCTGAATTTTGGAGGAGAAAGTGACAAGTAATTACTTTTAAAATGGTATGATTCAAGGACTAAAGCAAAAGTAAACATGAAATAGCATGGTTTCTCAATTGTTGTCTATCACTGGCAAAGCATAAGTTGCAAATAATTTCCTTCAAAAGGAGCTCCACTGTTGCTGAATGCCTGCAAAGCACAAGCTTACTTGAATTTTGAGAATAAAGTGGACCTCCATTAACATGAGGCTGAGCAGAAAATTGAGCAGTCACAGAGGGAGTCCGTCTGTATCCACCAGAAGATGTCGAAGAAGTGGTAGAGTTGTGTCGAGAAATCTGCCTGGTCATTGTGCCATACTGGGAACCAGGAGCTGAGCCCGGGGCTGCTGAAAAGCATTAGTCAAAGGCAACCAACAAAGAAACTTGAGCATTATGATCACCTCAGATGTCAGAACAAAGAGGGGGGAATTCTCAATAAGAAATACTTATTTCTTTGTAAAGCCCAAAGCACAAAATAAAGGGAAAAGTAAAGATAAAAATCAAATAACTACTCTGAAGTTAAGAACAAGTAAAAACAGTTCCTGTGTAGAAAGCTACAAAAGTAAAAAATGCAATATTCTAAACCTTCCAAATAAGGTGCATTTTAGAATACAGTTGGCTCTCTGTATGTATGAGTTCCATATCTCTGGATGCAATCAACCTCAGATGGAAGATATTCAGAAAAAAAATGCATCCATAATGACCATGTAAAAACATTTTTTCTTGCCATTATTCCCTAGACAATACAGTGTAAGTATTCATAGCACTAACACTGCATTAGATCTAATAAGTAATCTAGAGATGATTTAAAGTATACTAAGAATGTGTGAAAGTTATATGCAAATACAATGCGATCTTATATAAGGAACTTGGGCATTGAGGATTCTGGTATCTTTGGGAGTTCCTGAACCCATGGAAATAAAGGCCAACTTGATATAACTTTTATATACAAACTGTCTCTCCATAAAATTAATAGCAAAAGATACTATGAGGTAGAAAGCATCATCTTTAGATGTGAATGTATTCATATCTGATTTACAAACTTCTTCCTTTTCATTGCCAAAATTTTCAAAATTTTGATTAACAATATATAAGAATCTATTAGTCAGGTCTAAGTTAAATGATAAAATTTAAACTGCTAAGCATAACTTCTACATTTACTACTATTTTCATTTGAATTATTATTGTTCTAGCAGATAATATTACCAATACATACTCTCATTTTTGAGAGAAGTACAATTTTTAGTTTTAAAACACATATAAAATCAGATTTGTATGCCAAGCACAGTACTATACACCTGTAATCCCAGCAGCTCTAGAGACTGAGACAGAAGGATTACAAATTCAAGGTCAGCCTCAGCAAGTTACTGAAACCCTAAGTAACTTAGTGAGACCTGTCTCTAAATAAAAAATTAAACAATTAAATTTTTTATGTGGCTCAGCGGTAGAGTACTCGCCTAGCAAATAGGAGGCCCTGGGATTGATCCTCAGCACCATATAAAAAATAAAATAAAGGTATGTGTCCAATTACAACTAAAAAATAATTATTTTCTAAAAAATTAAAGAAAGGGCTAAGGATGTGGATCTGTGGCAAAGCACCCTTGGGGTTCAATCCCCAGTATTCAGAGGAGGAAAAAACAAATCAGATATTTTATGGAAGATTAACATACTTATCACAGCCTTTCTATATTTAGGAGACTTTTCCTTCTGCGCTATGCCCAAAGCAAACCTGCAATTTTAACTACACTTTTCAAGGTCAACTTCAGGAAAAATATTATCCTCCTTGCCCTACCCAAATGCTCAATGAACCATGACAGAGTAATTAAAAAGTATCTTAGATTATCTTGATTCAGTACTCTAATTTAATCTCTTTTAGAGATCCTACAAAGTAGTAGAAATACACAGGAGAGGTTGTTTATTTCATAAGAGCTGATATTTTTGCAACTCTCAAGCCATAGGTGGTCATTAATTATCTGAATCATCCACGTATACATTTTCTAAATAGAAACACATTTTTAAAATAATAATCTATTTAGGAAGCCTTTGTGAATGAGTAATATTGAACAGACAGGTGGTTCCATTACTAAAGTAAACTTTTAGTAATTTCTACATAAATCTCTGTAAAATGATTTCTATGTTCGACTTGTATAAAAAAATATAAAATATCTAATCTATTTTTCTTGGTAAGTCAAAACTGAAAAACAATTATTGAGCAGTTTCAACTGTCTATTTTAGAATTTATTTAATATTTTACTGTGAAATAAATCATTATGTCAAAGGGTATGACTGATATATATATATATATATATACACACACACATGTTTATGTTACATATTAATTGTATATAAAGCATACATATGTGTATAGATGAATTTTTTTAAAAAATAAGGCAAACACCTGGCTAAAGAAATAGAATATTAACAAAATCACTAAAGCTTTCTGTGTGCCCCTCTCCTGGATTCCCAACCCCACAAGGCATGTGTTAAACATTCCCTTTCTTTTCTATGTAGTTTCATATATGTATATATAATCTTAAGCAATAAACATAAAAGAGTTTTTACAAATTTATAATTTTTTTTTGCAATGGAATGAATCTATACATATAACTGAAATACTCTTACCTCTGAATACTATTTTTCATCCATGTAGGTAAGCATACCAATGTGTCTGTCATTCATTTCTGTTACTCTATTTGTATGTGAATACACTATTTATTGATTCTGTTATTAAACATTTGGTTGCCATAATAAAATAAAGGTATGTATCCATACAACTTGTGCCATTACTATTACCACTACTACAAAAATTCCTAAATATGATTCCTGAATTTCCCTAGGACAACTGTTCTCAAACTTCAACAATAATCAGAATTTCACTTTAAGAGCTTGTTATACAGATTGCTGGATCCCACCTTCAGAGTTTTTGACTAAATATGAAATGGAATGAGATCTAAGAACTTACATTTCTAACTAGTTTCTGGATATAGATAATTGGTGTCTAATTCTGCTCAAAGACAGTGGTTTTCGATTTCTGGTCTCAGGGTTGCCCTAAAAAACTAGTCAAAAAGCTTTTATTGATATGAGTTATAAGTATAGATAATTACTGTATTAGAAATTTTTCTGATAAATTTTTGAAACACATGAACAGCCTAAGCAATTTAGCAAGACCCTACTTCAAAATCAAATGTAAAAAGGGCTGGGGAGGGGGCTCAGTGGTAAAGCACCCCTGGGTTCAATCTTTAGTACTCAAAAAAAAAAAATAGAAAATGAATCTAAAATATTGTTAAATTTGTTATTCCATAATGATGAATTTAAAAAATAATTCTATCTAATATGACTAACTTATTTTATTTTATTCTATCATGTAGCAGTGACTTTATTATACTTTATGTAGCCCCTGGAAAAGTCCACTGTATACTTCCAATAGAATATTAATGAAAAAGACAAAACAATGAATATGGTAATAACCTCAAAAACTCTTAACAAAGGATCATGGCAACTCTCAGGGGTCACTTAACCATATTTTGGGAAATAATGCTCCAGTGTAAATATCTAGAAATGAAATTGATAAATCAAGGGTAGCAACATGTCCAACTTTACCAGGTTTAACAAAAAATTATTTTATAAAGTAAGTATATATCAACTAAAATACCCACCAGCAATGTACATTTCAACTATGACATATCCTTACCAACATTAATACGAGTGGACTTGTACATTTTTTACCTATCCAGTGGTTATAATATAGTGTCTCAATGTGGTTTTATTTTCCCTGATTAATAATTAGGTTGAAGGTATTTTATTTTTACACAGAATTCCTGTCAACAATTTCTTTTATCAAGCTCTTTTCTTCTTGCCTACTTTCTTCCTTTTTCCTTTTATATATGTGCAAATGTTTTGAAAAGATGTTGCCACACAGCTATATTTTACCTAAACTGAAACTTATGTCTCATTATTTGAAATACTTCATTATCCATTTCTACCCAGATTACTACTAAAGTGTATTTCTATGCTGAACAGTTTTTATACAGAGGATACGTGTGCAACTATTTATATGTTCAATCTAATCCCTCCCCAACTTGGAACAATTAAGTGCATTTTATTGAGAAGACCATTTCATGGCATTCTTAGCTATCATATAAACAAGGTTATACCAGAGTTTTTCAAACTGTAGTCCACAGAAAATCATCAGAGCATCACACATCAAAACATTTTCCTTTCAATTTTCTTCCTCCTATCACTACCTTCACCCCAATCCTTTGGTATATATACCAAACCAATCTTCACTCTTGGGGAGAGGGAATTCTATTGTGGACTTTTAGAAATTTCTTTTTAACGATCGTTGTTATAATTCTACAAAAATCTATAAATGACAAATAAACAACAAATTAAATTGGTTATAAACCACACACAGAAATGTCTAATATTAGAAAAAGGTTACTATATATTTGTTTACTATGTAAATTCAGAGGCTTTTTCCTGAAGAAATTAGTGTAAATTAGATTTCATACTTTAGCCTTTGTATTAACAACTATAATCTATTAACTATAATAGCTACCAGTCTATTAGCTAAAAAGGAGTTTATTATGAATTTTACAAAGTAAGTTCAATGGCTCCAGTGGTTATGCAATCTCACCTATCACAGTGCTCACTGGGAGAACTGGTGGCAGAGGTGGTGCTGGTGGAACTCCAGAAGGAGGAGGGACAGAAATGTTTTCTAATAAAATAGTTTATAATTCAGGTCAGAGTGCAAGAAAAGAGAACTAAACATTCTATAGCAGAAAAACACAATGTATTGGAAAGAAAAAAGAGACACTTATACATAAGTTTGCTCAAATAAGTCTTTTACTATGTAAAAAGGCTACTGAATTTATAACTGTATTAACTGTAAAACATGCCTGTTAAAAGTACCTGTTGCTCCTTCAAAAGTATATTTGAGAAGCTAAGATTTTTCCCCAAAATATTTCTCATTATCATATTTACTTTTAAAATGTACACTTTAACACTATCAAAAGTCTCCATTTCATTTTCTAAAATTCAGGAGGCTGATTTAATGTTTCCCAAGGATATCTTAAATTTGTGTATTTTCTAAAAAGGAAAAGAACTTTTCCTATTTTAACCTCACTTTATATTCACTGCATTTCACAGAAATATATAGTGAAAGTTATAATAGAACAAGCATCAGAGTTAAAATACACAAGGCAACATAAAATCTCTTGGAAACAAGTGACCTTTATATACTGATCCTTTGGCTGAAATATCATACAATATTGATTTGCTCTTGAAATAATATCATTCTTGACTACTGACAAAGATAAGATAAAGCAAAATGGTCAAAAAGTTACTTAATGAAGCTATTTAATACATAAGAAATAGCTGGTAAAATCCTAATGACTTTGTGGAAATGAATCTAAAAGCCAGGTGTGGTGGCGCATGCCTGTAATCCCAGAAACTCAGGAGGCTGAGGTAGGAAAACCACAAGTGAGAGGCAAGCATCAGCAATTTAGCAAGACCCTACTTCAAAATCAAAAGTAAAAAGGGCTGGGGAGGGGGCTCAATGGTAAAGCACCCCTGGGTTCAATCCCTAGTACTCAAAAAGAAAAAAAAAAAATAGGACAAGAAAATGAATCTAAAATATTGTTAAATTTGTTATTCCATAATCATGAATGCAAGAAATAATTCTCTCTAATATTACTAATTTATTTTAACCTTTCATAATAAAATTCAGAAATATTACCACATATTAAAGTAATAAATGACATACCTGGTCCAATAGTGGGTGGTGAAGGTGTAGGCACAGCAATGGGAATGCCAATACTACTGCTTCCACTATTTTCTCGACTTCCACTTCCTCCACTACTTCCACTGCAAACAAGAAAAAAAAGCCTGAAAGCAGCAATTCTACAGATTAAAAATAAGAACCCCCACTCCCCTGCCAAAACACAACAACAACAACAAAGGTTAACCAACAGTGGCTGTGCATGCCTGCAGTACCAGCTACTCAGAAGGCCAAAGCAGGAGTATCACCTTGAGAACAGGAATTCAAATCCAGCATGGGCAACACAGTGAGAGACATTTAAAAAAAAAAAAAAGTAATTATCAACCCACTAAAAGCTTCTTTTATGACTGTGTGTGTAAACTTTAAAACTGTTTATTATAAAACTTCACTCTTACACTTGAAGTGAGTGGCTCTTGTGTTTCACTCTAGTTCTCAACATCTGAAACCAATGCAGTAACACACTACCTGGAACCTTCTCTGTTGAGAAAGGTATGGTCAATAAAAATCTCACAGTACAGGGAGTTGACAAGTGTATTTAAAACATGCAGTTAGCAATGCGGAAAAGAACCACACTATCATGGAATTCATAGTGAAGCATAAAGAAACATATTTTTCAAACAGTGTAATATAGGGTTAGGAATGTGGCTTAGTGGAAGGGCATTTTCCTAACATGCATGAGGCCTGGGATTCAGATCCCTAGCACTGAGGAAGGAAAAAATAATAATAATAATTATGGACACTAACAAAGAGAATATATAAGATACTAGCAAACAAAATAAGAGTAATTAATCATGGTCTGAAATTTATATTAAAAACTCTATTCATCTCCTAAAGAATTAGTTGCTTCTATAGCAGGAGAAGTCTAAAAGAATATCTAAGATTTTTGTGTTCACTTTTTTTTTTTTTTTTTTTTTTTTTTTTGGTTCCAGGGATTGAAACCAGGGGATTGACCACTGAGCCACATCTCCAGCCTTTTTCTTTTTTATTTTGAAACAGGGTCTCGCCAAGTTGCTGAGGCTGGCTTTGAACTCGCAATCTTCCTGCCTCGGCCTCTCAAGCCACTGGGATTATAGGTGTATACCACTGTGCTGTGTTTACTTTTTAAACAACTATCTTCTTCCCTACTAGTCTAGACTCAAAAAGATGGTATTAGAGAAATAATTGGTAACTTGACCTTAATTTTTTAAAAAATCTAATAAAATAGAAATTTTATTAGAAAGCAAGCATAATATCAACAGAAAAAAATAGTAAAGTTCAGCATAAATATTCTGGAATAACTGTTGTTGGTAAACTCTAATCAATCCCCTAGTATTCTACTTACTAAGGATATACTGTCCTTTTAGCTGTGAGACACACATGTTTGAAAACATGTTTATGTACACATGTAGCCTTTGGCTCTGGATTTTATTTGCTTAATTTTGAGACACAGTCCCACTAGATTAGCCCTGAATTCCTGGTGTTAAGCAACCCTCCTACCTCACCTTCCCAAGTACTTGGCGCAAGCCACAATACCCAGTTCATGTTGTATTTAAAAACCAACATTTGCACAATAAGCCCACAAGCCCAAAAGAGCAAAGATTTGCAGTGCTTGGATAAGATTTTTATTTTCTTCTCCAATATGATAAATCTATCTTTACATTATTACATTTTAATGGGGGGGGGGAGCCACTGAGCCAGGAGAAGTGGTCCACACCTACAATACCAGTGATTAAGGAGCTGAGGTCACAAATTCAAGGCAAGCCTAAGAAACTTTGCCCCTCAGCAATTTAAACCCTGTCTCAAAATAAAAAATAAAATAGATTGGAGATGCAATCAGTGGTAAAGTGCTCCTTAGTTCTATTACTAACTATTACTATTTCCACTACAAGGGAAAACCATACTTTGATCAAGTAACTCAATAACAAACACAAAAAGAGAATAATTTTGGTCCTCACTGAATTTGACCTGGCATGGTATATGCAGTATCATCACAATAATGCATTTACCATAAGAGCAACAGCAACAATTAGCAATTACCTAGCATTTATCAATTTCATGTGCCCTACTTTGTTGAATCCTCACAAATAATTTTGGTAGTAAGTTAGCTCTAATTCACCAACCTAAAATTCAAGGCAAAGAGAGGTTCCTTGCCCAAGTTACTGAGAGGTAAAATTGAAGAAATAGTTCAATTTGAATTAATCAATCAAGTTGGATACTTAATACATACCTTACAGAACATATATTACACTCCCTAAGTTTTTAAAACACACAATGGGGTATTTGATTTGTACATTTTTTTAATATTACATATAATAACATACTCTTAAAAACATCAACTCTCTTAGAAATTCTTTTTCAGAAATAAGTGAAATCATCTTTCTTCAACTTCTTTAAAATTTAAATCATGCTATATAACTTCTATAGTATTTAAGCTTTTGTTGCCATGTGGGGTTTTTGGGAGACGTGAAATATGGGGGTATGCTGAACCCAAGGCTTCAAGAAATGCTAAGCATGCACTCTACCACTGAACTACGCCCCCAGCCCTACATTGTGCTTTTTAAAAAACTTTTATCTGTTCTTTTTAGTTATATATGAGAAGAATGTATTTTGACATACATATATGGAGCATAACTTACTCTAATTAGGATCTAATTACTGTGGTTGTACACAATGTGGAGTGTCACTGGCCGAATATTCATATGTGAACATAGGAAAGTTATGCCCGATTCACTCACTTTCCTATTTCTATCCCCCTCCCTTCTTTTCATTCCCTTTTGTCTAAATCAATGAACTTCTATTCTTCCATCCTCTGCCCCACCCAGTTATTATGCATTAGCATCCACATATCAGAGAGAACATTCAGTCTTTGGTTTTTTGGACTGACTTATTTCAACTTAGCATCATAGTTTCCAATTCCATCCATTTACCAGCAAATGCCATAATCATTCTTCTTTATGGCTGAGTAATATTCCATTGTTAATATATACCGTGTTTTCTTTATCCATTCATCTGGGGTTTTTTAATATTTATTTTTTAGTTTTAGGTGGACACAATATCTTTATTTTATTTTTATGTGGTGCTGAGAATCGAACCCAGGGCCTCATGCATGGTAGGCGAGTGGCACTACCACTTGAGCCACATCCCCAGCCCCCATTCATCTATTGAAGGGCACTTAGTTTGGTTCCACAGCATGGCTATTGTGAATTGAACTGCTATACACTGATGTGCCTGTGTCACTATAATATGCTGATTTTAAGTCCTTTGGGAGTGGCATAACTGGGTCAGTCAAATGCTGGTTCCATTCCAAGTTTTCTGAAGAATCTCCATACTACCTTCCAGAGTGGTTGCACCAATTTGTAGTCCCACCTGCAATGTCTTGAGTGTACCTTCTCCCCTACATCCTTACCAACATTTATTGTTACTTGTATTCTTGATATTTGCCATTCTGACTGAAGTGAGATGGAATCTTGATGTAGTTTTAATTTGCATTTATCCAACTGCTAGAGATGTTGAACATTTTTTCATATATTTGTTGACCATTTCTATTTCTTCTTCTGTGAAGTACTTCTTCGGTTCCTTTACCATTTATTGACTGGGTTTTGTTTGTTTGTTAAGTTTTTTGAGTTCTTTGTATATCCTAGATATTAATGCTCTATCTAAGCTGCCAGAGGCAAAGATTTTCTCCCATTCTGTACCTTCCTTGTGTTTTGTTTTGTTATTTTTTAACTTGTTTAGGGAGGCACAATACCGTTACTTTATTCATTTGTTTTTATATGGTGCTGAGGATCAAATCCAGTGCCTCACTCAAGTTAGGCAAACACTCCACCACTGAGCCATAACCTCGGCCCCTTCCCTCATGCTTTTTTGAAAGACCACTTTAAAAAAACATTCTTTAGCTTTAATTCAAATATACAACTCTATCTTTGTCAAAAGGGAGAAATATTAACAATTTGTTAATAGTAAAAACATATATTGAAAAAAGAAAAACAACCTAGGTGAGTAACTCAGTGGTAGAGTACTTGCCTAGCATATGCAAAGCGTCAGGATCAATCTCCAGTACCACAAAAAAATTAAAAATCTAAAATTCAGGATTTATAACACCAATTTGTAGAAGCACATATATTATCATCACTCTTGACTTTCACATTCAATATTAACATTAGAGTAGTACTTCACCTTAGCACCTTTTACATTATCAATAACACTCAAATGTTCAAATGCTGAACCTGAAGGTTTACCTGTGTGTCCTTGGTCTCTGATTTAAAGAAGCTGTCCTGCCTGGACTATGCTGACTTCCAAGTCTTGCAGGACTGGTCATATAATCATTAGGAACTGTTGGGGGTTTAACAGGTTCCAGGGTTTTATAAGGAGTATTTCGTCTAAAGAAGAAGAAAACAAAGAAATAAATGAATAAGAGAGATAAAACAATATCCCTTCTAACAAATCTGTGACTGTCCCTTTGTGAATAAGTATAACATATTTTTTTTAAAAATTAATAAAGCTTATAAAAAAATAATTCTTAGCTGGGGCATATGAATTTTTGTTACTATTACAAAAAAAAACTAAAATTTGCTACTTTAACATAGGAAAACTAAAGAAAAGGGTAATTTAAAGTTTTTTTATTTCTAAAAATAATGGTTACAGAGGGAAGATGGGAGGGGAGGGGAGGGGAGGGGGGATAGTAGGGGATAGGAAAGGTAGCAGAATACAACAGTCACTAATATGCCATTATGTAAAAATGTGAGTATGTAACAGAAGTGAGTCTGTATTATGTATTTGGGGAGTTCAAAACCCAATTGAGTCGAATGTATGAAAGATGATATGTCTTGAGCTCTGTAATGTTTTGAACAATCAATAAAAAAAATATATATATATAAAAATAATGGTTACAATTTTTATGCTTAATAATATAAAACTTTGAAATGTACTTTATTCCCACTTCAGTCACCCACAAGTCCTGTCCTTTACATAAGAAGCTAAAATATTTTCTTTGTAATGTTTCCAAACTTCAACATGAGAAGTATATGTGGAGAAGTACATTTTGACTCTAACTGCAGTCACTGATATCTAAATAAATGATCTTTACTTTTGTAATAACTTCATTTTTTTAAGAGACAAAGAGTTTAAAGACTGAAAATAGAAATTAAGCTACAAGTAAAGAATGAAAATAGAAATTAAGCTCCAATTCTTGGTCAACTTCTCTACCAAAACCAAAAAATCTAATATAATATCTCCTGTATTAAGGTCAATAATTTTTCAGAAATGTCTTAGAAAGCCAGGTGTGGTGGCACACACCTATACTCTCAGCAACTGAGGAGGCAGGTGCATCATAAGTTTGAGGCCAGCGTTAGCAACTTAGTGAGGCACTAAGCAACTTAGCAAGATTATTTTAAAAAGGTGCCCAGCCATTCTGCTGTCATTTATTTTTTAAAAATCAATTTAAAAATTTAAAGAAAAAGAAAAGTGTGCAGGGCAGTGGGTAGCTTAGTCATTTAAAAAATAAAACTGTCTTGGTAAGTATTCTGTATATTTAGTGCCATGAGCACTGGGAAGAAAGAAACCATCCTTACCTTTTCTATTTCTCCAATGGGACTTCTCATAAAGCTACTCTAGTATAATGGGGCTCAAGATTACCAGCCAATGCACATGCAGAAGTACTCCAAGTAAAAAGTACCTAAGTCTCAGGTGCCATGTAATAAGGGAAACAGAGGAGCTACAGACTACTAAGTAAAACTACACAAAGTAGACCACTTATTAGTTCTGTTAAATAAATACTATAAATATAAGCAAAGACAACCATTTATATGCAAAATTCACTCCATCTGAAATAAACTTTAAAGTTAGATTTATATTTAATTTAAAAAAATGAAAGAAAAAATAAATTTATACATCCACAAAAGAACTAACTTTTCTAATACAGACTTCTATAAGAAATATTATTAAGCAGGGAGATTCATTTTGGATTCTATTAACGGAAATAAGAATCAAAAGCAATTTATAAAAGATAGTGTCACATAAAGTGTGTCCCAAGACAAAGATCCATACATTTAAGAAACATCTTTTAACACAGAAATTCTTTTGTAAAATGCAGTTGAATTCTTACCCCAACGTTCCCCGGCCTGACATGGGAGGACTTGGTGGTTTCTGAGTAGGAGGATTTGTTCTAGACAGTGTGCCAGTTCTTGCAGGCTGGTTATTTCCATGCTAAAATGTGGAAAGAAAAGCATTTATTTTTATATCAAATTGTTCTCTTGATGTTTTAACACCATGTATTATTTTTTTAATATCAGAATGTGAAGTAAGGATTCCCAGACAGATTTAATAAAGACTTTGGTACATTTTAATAACTCAGGAACCACCTGCACTCAGTCTTTCCTATTATTTTATGCCATTTACATCAATTTATGTTAAAATACAGGTGTGATTATTGAATTTTAGATATTATTTTATTGTTAAACATGTTTGTGGAAATCAAACTTATCTGCACTCAAATACTTAATTGCTTTGAATTTCTGAAATGTATGCATAAACATGAACTCACTGTCAATTTGTTAAGATACCCATCTGAAAAATTATCTAATAATTCAGTAACAAAGTCACATATGATGTCTGGGAAACCTCCTAATTGTAAGTCAATGAAAGCAAGGCAGCTATCAAAAAAAAATGAGCAAAGCAATAAATGTTAGCAAAATTAATGTTCCTATGTAAATGCAAATGTCAACATATCTTTGATATATTAACACAGCCAAGCTAAGTGTTGCTGATTTAAACCGAGTTTGAGTATATTTAATCTACATAAATCCTATAGGGAAAAGCAGACAGACATAAGAAGAGTTTTCAAATTTTAGTGGCTCTGCGGTCTCTATCAATATAGAGGAAATACTGTGGATCAAGTGATAAGTAGTGTCTCTTACCTTGGCTTTTAGCCACTTTACGTTGGCATAAAAAGGGGGGAAAAAGTAGAAATTAATTCTAGATGTTATATTTGATAGGACAGGTTTACATTTATAGTTATTCAATTTTTGTTATTAAGCTTAAATCCAGCCACATTTCAAATATTTTGTTAAAAAAAGTTATCTATAATTACTAGGAAAATACTTATGCATTTCATATAGTTTTCAAAAGAAAGAAATCTGTAAGGAAACCACAACTTAATTATGTCAAGCTCATATGAGCCCAATAATTTCTTAGATCAAAATTTTATCCTATGAAACTAATTCAACTGATTAGTTCATAAGATGAAGTTTAATCACAATAATTCATTAGATGTAAACCTATTTTAATACATCATTCTACAAGTCTTAAGACCATTGGATAGTGAGTGTTCATGTGTAAGCATTACTTCAATGATAGTATATTATAAAAAGTGCTAGACTGGGCTGGGGATGTGGCTCAAGCGGTAGCACGCTCGCCTAGCATGCGTGCGGCCTGGGTTCGTTCCTCAGCACCACATACAAACAAAGATGTTGTGTCCGCCAAAAACTAAGAAAAAATAAATAAACGTTAAAATTCTCTCTCTCTCTCTCTCTCTCTCACTCTCTCTTAAAAAAAAAAAAAGTGCTAGACTGTTATGTGTAACTATGGTGCACTAATCAAAGCAATTCAAAACCACAGGTTGCTTCCAAATTCAGTAATGGACCCAATTCAGTAAAGCAAACGGGGTCTGGAAAACCCTCTCATTTCTAGCTTATAAAGTCAAATCCTGAGTAAGCCAACACTAACAGAAACTTGTTTTGTTGCTCTTAGTCCTGAGTTTTCTTCTGAACCAGTTAAACCAGAATTCAAAATGCAAAAAAGTATGCTTTGATTCTAAGGACTACTTCTTTGAAAGATTACTAGCTTACATGTATCAAACAATGTGTATAGCTCTAAAACATTACTACTTATACTATGCCATTAAGGAAAAAAAACTTCAGTTTCTAGAATCTTACTTTTTATAGACTTTTTTGGGTTTCAAGTTTTTGTCCTTAACATGTACCACTTTTCAGGTGATTCTAGGGAAATCATCCAATAGAAAAATTTACTTAGATATGTTCTCATTTATAGAAACTGTGTCAGAAATTTGGTATTCTTTAATGTTTGCATAAAATAATAGGGCTCACAATGAGTGAAAAACAATGTCTGGAACCCTACCTAACCACTTCATTTCACACCTGGATTTAGGAAAATAAATGTGACTACTATTAAGATCTTGATAAGATACACAGATATATATATCTCTTATAATGCATATGCATTACAATACAGTAATCATTATCTTTAACCAAAAATATTCTAAATATGACCACACATCTCTTCACATTTATTTCAAGTAAACAGGAAACCAAAAACATTAACATCCAAGGGTAAGCTTGTCACAAAGGAAAGAAAAAAAAGAGAACTGGATTGGGAATGAGAAATCTAATTGAACTCTGCTTCTATGTAATGGTGTAATCTTTAACATTTTATGGAGCTCAGCCTCCTCTATTAAGTGTGTTGTAAGTAGATAGAAAATCTGAGGCTGTAGGAAATAATCTAATTCAAAATATTTTGATTGTGAATAACCTGAAATAATGTAAGTTAAATATCTACTTAAATATACCCAAAACATATCCAAATTAAGACCTTTCTTATTTCCTTAAGATTTCTACTTCATTTTCTTAACAGTTAAATTTTTTTCTATACCTTTATTTTATTTATTTGTTTTTATGTGGTGCTGAGGATCAAACCCAGGGCCTCGCACATGCTGGGTGAGTGCTCTACCACTGAGCACAACCCCAGCCCAACAGTTACATTTATGAATAAGTAATTTTACCATTTCCCTAGAATCACAGGTTAAAAACTCTCTGGTTCCTCTCTTTTTCTATCCCTAAATAGATAAGAGATTTACATATGACAGCTATTAAAGGTATGTAAGGCCAAATCTTTCTTTGAAATGACTAATTAGCTCAACTCATTTTTAAAAATAACATCCCTATGGAAATATTATAAAGCTTTGGCAACTACATTGTTAAATGAACTGGGAGGCCATTATGCTTAAAAAAAAAAAAACTGGTGTTCTAGGTTCTGACAAAGCAAACCAAAACCAACTCAAAATAATCAGAAAATTGACAACTAATCTCTAGAGATTTTACCAATCCGAAATTGCCAAATAACCTCTAACTAACAAAACATTTTCGTTGTCTTACTTCCGTGAATTTCTTTTCACATCCCCTGTGGTCTGGAGTTACCAAATTTTAATGTTTATCTTTTAATACCACCAATAAAATCCAACAACTACTATATCACATTGTCTTTTTGAAGCATAAAAATAAGTACAGGGTGTGACTCTATTTCATGCACAACCAGAGAAATTAAAAATTCTGCTCCATTTGTGTACAATGAATTGAAGAATTTTCTATCATCGTGTATAAGTGATTAGAACCAATAAATAAATAAATAAATAAGCAAGCAAGCACAGGAACACTAATACATATGGAAAGTCCTTGTAAACTTATGAACTAGGCCATAAATTTGTTATTTTGTTTATCAATAATAACATAAACTTCTCTGCTAAGTGTCCCAGCCTTTGCCTATCTATTACTCTGAACTTTGTGTTCATTTATAGTTCATCATCTTTCATTCCCTTTATGCACATATTCTGGTAGTTTCACTATACTGGGATTCTTTTATCCATATCTTACATTGTTTCCAAAACAAAATCAAGCCAGATTTAAATTCCTATTAAGTTTGTGTATACCATCTATTTTGCCACATAAAATGTATTAACTAAATAAACACTATTTAAATGAAGCCCAAGTGTATGAAATACAAATTCCAAACACTTAAATTTATAACAAAAATAGTAAAATATGATACAACATTAATTTTGAAGTGTGGAAGTTTCAAGCTTAAAACCTGGTATAGGATTATTAATCTACTTAGATGCATTTTTTAAAATTCTGTATATATTTTGAAAAATGCTAAAACATCAAAGTTAAAAGCCAAACAGCAATATGAAGAAATAATATTTGACAATTTATGAGGGACAAATTTCCATAACAGAAAAAGAACTTTTACAAGTCAATACAAAATCAAATTGCTAAAGAGAAAAATAGGCAAAGAATAATAAAATAGCTTTAGAGCTCGTAGTATTTCCTTATACTTAAAATACTAATTTTATGATAGCTTCAAATTCTCCTTCTCATAATTTTGGCCCTGATATTTGTTCATTAACTATTCTCCAAATTTCTTAATTTCACACACCTCTACAGTCCTATAGAAATTTTAAGAGCAAAATGATCTTTTACAGAAGTCACAAAACTAGGAAAATAAAACAGTAATGAGACTAAAAGGGGAAATAATTGTTTGTGTGTGTATACCACAGAAACAAATATGGGCAAATACGCAATATAACAGCTTCTAAGGTATAGGATTTTCACATACTCCTACCAGTATCCAAAAGTATATTAAATATAGACAGTCCAACAAATGACTGTACTCAGTCACAGATTTATACACTTAAAAATAGTTAATGGTAAATTTTGTGTTACATGTATCTTACCACAAGAAACAACTTTAAAACAAATCTCTCAAAATATCTTATAGCTAGAAAGCATACTGCCAAAATTCACATCCTTGCCATTTCAGCATATTATGCTATGTTTACATTGACTACCTGCACACCTGATGCCATAGTTAAGTTTTCTCACCCAAAACTTTGTTTTAAAATTAGGACTCACCTTATATTCTGCTAAGTAATGCATTTTAAACACAATTAGTGGAAGGATGAGATAAAGGAGGTTATTCACTTCTAATGAGACAGAATTTTTTTAGTTTTAGTGGGAAGAAAAATCAAGATGAGACAAAAGAAAGTAAAGTGGGTGAATGAGTGAGTATGTGTATGTGTGTATACAGGTAAACATATAACTATGTATAGGGTACGTGTGTGTCTATTTTAATCCCAAGATGGGTAATAATACAAAATAAGGTTTTCCTAGACTCTCAAAACGCAATTTTGCCTCTTTTACAACCACAGTCACGTATCTGGAAAAAGGTACAAGGAACAAGCAGTCTCCTCTACATTTGGAAGTATTCCAACTTTACATATAATTCCCACTAATGAAAATGAAGAGAAGATTTCAAAAGTCTTAGATAAGAGTAAAATGTGACCACTACTGTTAGCTATAGTTCTTTCTGGATCAGGAACCCAAGAAAATTGAGGAATGCAACAGATCTAGCAATAGCCAGAACAACAAGGTAGAAAAGTTCCACTTTCACTCATTAAAAATTATTATAAAATATTCTAAATACCAGAAACAAAATCAAATAATGGTCCTCAAACAAAGGGACTATCATATTTCAGAGAAATAATTTATCTTAAGCAGAGATAGCTAAAGAATATGGGTCATTCCAGATGCTTGCAAAATGACACATGAATATCCAAAACTGAAAAACTATAGGTATCCATCAAGATCAGCTAATTCTGCCATGCTTATCTCTCTCCTAAAAGTCTGTTGTGGTTTGTTGTTGTATTTTTTATTTTGGGGTTTTTTCAAGGGAGGGAAAGGAGCAACACAATATAATGAAGAAAATTTCATGAATTTTTCAATTTTTTATAAATTGCTAGAACTATATCAACGTACATACGTGCACAAATATGCATACATATTTAGGATTAAGAAGACAAAATTATGTATAATTTATTTGCTAAACCAATTTTGGAAAGCACTTAATTTTTTATTTTAAAATATTATTCAGTAGTAAAAGCATTTACAATACAAATTTATAACAGTAGTCTAGAACTCAAATGATTTACTTAATGAACAGCTTTTTCAAGTTTTCTTATCTTTCCGAATATAGCCTCTTCCAAAGGTAAAATTCTGTTCCAACCTTAGTAAAATACACAATTAATATTAAATACATATAAAATTATAATGTTAGTTACTAAAGAGAATCTATCAATTAAGAAAATTATCTTATCACCATATCTCCTATCCAAAATTAATTCAAGTTATGTACTTTGTACTTTAAAATGCTTACCTTCACACCATGGCCAACATCATCGAGAACTGTGTAGTCAATTGGTTTTCGAATATATCTTACAGGGCGCTCCATATTTGCAGGTGCTATTATTTTGTGAGTTCTTGATGTATTCTTATTTGTGGTCAAAATACCGATCTCTCTTCGAGCCACTTTCTCTTTATGAATATCCACAGTCTGTATTTTAAATTTGAACAAAGCAAGAAAGTGTTATTTGGAGTAAATAACATTTATGAGAGTCCATCTATATTGGGCCACATATAGGTTGGACCATGGGACTGACTGTACCACATGTCTATTTTCTATCTTTACTATCTTTATCTTCAAAATTAAACAAATAAATTTCCTCAAGTCTCAAAGCAAGGTATACTCACTCACAGGGGATTAAAACACCAATTTAATAAATTTGACACTAAAACAACTTGTCAGAAAAGCAATGTGTTAAGGAGTTCTGCACTGAGTATCCTACACTTTACCACTTTACATAGCAGGGATGCAGATCAGAAAAAGAAATCACTAATTATAACACAACGAAGGTAAGCACTATAGTGACATATGCACAGATTACTAGAAATTACAGAAAAGTGTTCAGAGCAAGATACTTAATTAGAGTGAAAAGAATTCACTTAGTCTTTACATGATAAATATATTTTATTAAACATATGAATAGGAGTAGGGGACAAACACGGAAATTATTAAAAGGCAGAAGGACTGAACACAGCAGACAAAAACATGAGAGGAAAAAATAAAAGGCAAAGGTTATAAACTATTAACAAGAAGCCTTCTACTTACTTAGTACAGACTACCTACTAATGGCCTATGAGGTTTTTTAAAAATATATATATATATTTTGGGGGAGCTAGAAATGTAGCTCATTAAAAAATACTTGGGGGGGGGGATCTGGGAATATAGCTAAACGGTAGAATACTTGCCTAGTACATGCAAGGGCCTGGGTTCCATCCCCTGTACCATAAAGTAATAATAACAACAACAATAATAAAATTTTACGTATTTTATTTAGTTGTGAACATTTAAAAACTGGATAACAGAGTGATTCCAAGAAATAATCATTCAACTGCTTAACAATTTAAACACTGTCCTAACAATAATAGGATACTGATGACAAATTTAAATTAACAAGATCATATCTCCATTTTAAAAGATCCCTCTGGGGCTGGGATTGTGGCTCAGTGGTAGAGCGCTCACCTAGCATGTGCGAAGCCCTGGGTTCCATCCTTAGCACCACATAAAAATAAATAAATAAATAAAATAAAGATACTGTGTCCAACTACAACTAAAAAATTAATATTTAAAAAAAAAAGATCCCTCTGACACAAATGTTGAGGATAGAAAGAATAAGACAATCAACAGTATGACCAGTTGATAGGCAACTATAGTTGACTAAAAGACCAGTTAGGAGGTAACTATAGTTGATTAGATGAGAAAATGCTAGAATTCTGAACTGAATTAAAGCAGGAAAAGAGGAAAGAAAGAGATACTGTCAGGAGAAAGAAAGCTTAATGTTATGCCTATAACAGATCCATTATGATTCTGTTTCCTAGCCAGGTACCCTGATGCATGCCTGTAATCCCAGCAGCTTGGAAGGCTAAGGCAGGAGGATCCTGACTTCAAAGCCAGCCTCAGCAACAGCTTGGCACTAAGCAACTCAGTGAGCTCAAGGATGTAGCTCAGTGGTCAAGTGCTTCTGAGTTCAATCCCTGGTACCAAAAAAGAAAACAGGAAAAAAAAGATTCTGTCTTATTTCACCAGAATTTTTAAATTGGTTGGGAAAGAAACTATAATCAAAAATGCTAGCCTAACTCCAAAATAATTCCATACATTGTAAGAAGATGTACTACCTCCCTCTGTTCTGACTGATTATACATAGAACATATAACAAACAGTGTCTTCTTAGAAAGCAAAAGGCAAGATTGTTTACTGTCCAATATAATAAAGATAATATAGGCATTCAAGGCAATGGTAAAAGTGGCCCCTTGGGCTAGGAATGTGGCTCAGTAGTAGAGCACCTGCCTAGCATGCTCAAGACCCTAGGGTCAACTCCAGCTGTGTGTGTGTGTGTGTGTGTGTGTGTGTGTGTGTGTGCGCGCACACACACACACAGCGTGGCCCCTTACACTGGGAGTCCTTTTCCTGTAGTGCATACAAATTTGTGTGCAAGCATCACCTGTCTCTCTTTGACATATCCTGCAGAAACTGGGGCTTTACAAATGCTGACTCCTTGGCTACTTCAATTGCCATGAGTATTGATGTCCTTTGTCTCTGATTCAGGAGTCCTATGTCTTCCAGCAGAATCCATAGAACTGTGGAAGCTATTAGCTCACAAGGGTAAAATCTCATTGACTTTTCACAATTTTTAACTGTTCTGGCAATGAAGATGGAATATTAACAAAGTTTTTCTAGCAATAGAAGTAAGGCCAGTTAACGTGAACTGAGAAAAGTCCATGAGAATGTAAGTGAATGGTCCTTTACTTTGCTGTTAATGAAGCTGAACTGAAGAGATATTTCAGGCTGAGTATCAAAAGTAGGTAGATTCAAAGACAAGGCCTAATAATGTACTGGTTATTGCCAACTATCCTCCAGATGGAAGAGCTTCCTCTCACCAGGCTGACAGCCTCAGGAGGTCTGTCCCATGAACAAGAACTAATATCTGTCTGGTGAGGGGAGAAAACATAAGGTTCTGTCCTTTTCAGACAACTGTTAGAGATGAGTATCTGCACTGAGTGTGTAAAGGAGGAAAATTTGCAGCTACTGTGAACAGAACCAATCAAATCTTTGGCTAACATGCTTGGAAGACAAAGAGTAAGGCATATAATGCTTATTTTCCTTAAGGCTAGTCTCTGGGCTGAGGACTTTAACATCCCTCCCAGCCCACTGCCAACAAGAACACAAATCACCCTGAATTCAGGGAGAATTTTGTGACCTTTATACAGACTTTTAAAAAAAAAAAAAAAAAAGGACAATTAAAAGTGAAGTCCACCAAAAATAACATCTGTAAAAATAACAAGTTCCAATTAGAACCAGTCCAAGTGGACCAAGGTGAATGAGAGTGCCTTAGATCTGTAGCCTATCATTTTAATCTTATTATAATAGTAAAATTCCCCCCCACCTCATGGGGTTCACTTTGGGTACCCTGGATAAAACAGTGTGCAGTAGGCATTTAAAAATCTGATGCAGGGGCTGGGGCTGGGGCTCAGTAGTAGAGCGCTTGCCTAGCATGTATGAGGCACTAGGTTAGATTCTCAACACCACATATAAATAAATAAAATAAAGGTATAAAAAACAATAACAACAATAAATTTTAAAAAAATCTGATGCAATCCTAAAGTCAGTCAAGAATTAAGAAATGATATCTGGGTAGGACTCTTGAAACTTTCCTAAGATCCCAACAGAACTAGAGAACAAAGAGGCACAATATAACTCTACTGTCAAAGGATCCACTATTGAGAGCCACAGCCGAAGGGGCCCCAGCAAACTTTCAGACTGCCAGCTGATGATTGGCTCACAGATGCCCCAGCAACTTCTAGCTGATTGGCTCCTTTGCGGTGATGCTCATTGGGCTATTTCCCTGCCCTTTCAGATCATGGAGCTGCTCATTGGGGGACTTTTTTTGGCTCTGCCCACGCGACCCAGCCAATCGGCTTCAAGAGCACAAGGATGGGGGGGGGGTCGGGGGAGTGGCTTGTGGGAAGCCAGTGGTGGCAGTTGGGCTCTGAGGGTTTTTCCTGAGGAGCTGTTTTATTTGGTGTGTGGTTCTAAAAATAAAGTTAGTTTCTTTTGACAAGTGGCTCCTGAATTGTGCCCAGCCAGACTGCGGCAATCCACCCTCTCTCCCTTAGGTGCATCTTTTCCTTTCCCCTTGCTTTTACTATGGTTCATGTCTTGTCTGAAATTTTCTCCTACAAGAAACCAAGAGCCTTCTTACTCTCTCACTCTCCCTCTCTCTCTTACTCTCCCCTCTCTCTCCCCCCTCCTCTCTCTCTTCTCTGTCTCCTCTCTCCCCCCCCTCTTTTCTCTCTCTCTCTTCCCCCCTCCCCTTCTCTTCTGTGACTGTCGTGCTAATAAAATCTTGGACAGGTAAAAAAAAAAAAAAGAAAGAAAGAAACTAAGAGCCAAGAAACATGACGAAAACCTCAGATTCCCAGGACCCCTGCCAGTTAACAAAAAGATTACCATTTGGAGTAAGTAAACTCAAACCCAATGACCAACAAGATGAGAAAGGCCCAGGGAGCTAGTCTCATTATATGGAAATGGCATATTCAAGAATGCAATCAACCTAACCCTATAGTATCTCAGCTCTACATGAAAAAGTAACTGGTACCCCTCTTTCTGGAAAACTTATTCTATGCTGCCACGTAAAACAAAGCTTCTGGTTCAATTAGGCCTTTGATTCAGAGGTTCCTTAAATGCCTGGGCCAAGGTCACTGATGATTCAACTATGTTAAAACCCTATGTGCCCAGTGGACTGCTGTATTGTTCAACCTTGGTGCCAACCATGCAGAACTCAAAATGTGTGAGGCTGCTTGGTTCGGCAGGCAAAACTCAAAGATGTTCTCTTTCCTGGTCAATATTTCCTTTAAAAATATTGTTTTATTCTTACTGACCCCTTGACTGTTACCAATGGACAAGCTATTTGGTCTGCTACTTGGAAAACTATAAAAGATTACCCATAAAATATGGAGATCAACTTAGTTGTAGATTGAACCATAAGGGTCACTAATATAATACTCATAGTAAAGGACCATTGACTCATAACACCAACTGGTATCAAGCTACCAGATTTAAGTCTGCATGTCCATAATGTCACCACTGATTGCTGCCAACTGATCACCATACCAAAGCAATGACACATCATCATAGACACATTTCATAGAGTAGAAAACAGTGTAAAAGACTATATTCCTGATACTGGAACTAATCTCAGACTTGTGAATCTCAGAAAATGAGTCATTTTATATACTACTGACAGATTGCCTAAATAAGACCTTTGACATTTCTCTTTTGGCTATCAGTGGTGCCTCACTGTTGGTGACATTTGCAGGGTCTGATAATGCTATCCCAACAAAATCAGCTGACTCTAGCCACGACAATGTAACACTTGACTATGTCATGATTTTTATTTTTTACATCATTCATTATCTGATAATGGCATGCTTATTGGGGGGGGGGGTGGAGAGATACCAGGGATTGAACTCAGGGGCATACCAAGGATTGAACAGGGGCACTTGACCACTGAGCCACATTCCTAGACCTATCTGGTATCTTATATAGAGACAGGGTCTCACTGTGTTTTTTAGCACCAAGCTGTTGCAGAGGCTGGCTTTGAACTCTCAATCCTCCTGCCTCAGGCCTCCAAAGCCATTGGGAGCCACTGGGATTTACAGGCATGCATGCATAACCATGCACAGTATGGTGTGCTTTTAATCACAAGAGTTACTCAACAGGGCTGGGGACGTGGCTCAAGCGGTAGTGCGCTCTCCTGGCATGCGTGCAGGCCGGGTTTGATCCTCAGCACCACATACAAAGATGTTGTGTCCGCCAAAAACTAAAATATAAATATTAAAAAATTCTCTCTTTAAAAAAAAAAAAGAGTTATTCAACAATGGGCTGTTACTCAACAGTTATCTGATACCTTCCATATTTTCTACCAGCCACAGCATCTTCCTTTCTTTTTTCTTTTTTTTGGAGTGGTGCTGGGGACTGAACCCAGGGCCTTAAGCATGTAAAGCAACCACTCTACCAACAGAGCTATATCCCCAGCCTCCACAAGCATCTTATATTGCTAAGCAATAAAACAGCCTCCTCAAAAATAAAGTTAAAAAAAAAAAACTCACCACCAACAACAAAAGAAATAAAAACCCAAAAAAAAAAGTGGGCAAAAGAGGGCTGGGTGTGGCTCAAGGGTAGAGTACATGCTTAGTATGCACAAAGCACTGGGTTGAATTCCCAGGAACACAATGGGGGCAAGGGTAGACACTTAAATAGACATCTCTTCTAAAAAAAAAAAAAAAATGGGAAAGATAATGGCCATTTAGTTAAGATAATGGCCATTTGGTTAAGTACACTGCTCATCAAGTCTCCCTATGGTGACCCGTGTGGGCCAAAGTAAAAGACAGAAGAGGGTCTCCATAAATTTAATAAAAATGTCCTGTCCCTCTTATACCTGATTGCTCCAGGAAAAAAAAAAAAAAAGTATGGGTATGTCCATAATGACCAAAGAAAAAGATAAAGTTAGCTACTAGAATGAGATACCAATGATATCTGTGGCAGTAGAAGGATGTCAACCCTGGCACCTGTTGGAGAAACATGTTAGCTCTTAGGAGATAAAGAAAAAGAAGGGACATTTGTGAACTCTGTCTTTCAGAATCACTACTGGAGTTGTCTTCACAAAGGAAAATTTCCTGATTCAGCTCCCATAAACTGTGTAAACATTCTAAATTTAACTGCAGGTCCAACATACACCTGGTCGAACATGCTCTGATCACCATTCTCTTTAATTTCATAGCAGATGTTGGAAGCAGCAGTAGATGGTCCAAGATCCTTTGTCTCTCACATAAAACACCTGTCAAGACCTCTATCCCCATTCCTATAGCTATCATTCAGACATTCCAAGGGGCAGATGAATACCACCTGGCTATTAGCACAGATAAATGGGACAGATTGGATAGACTGGACCAATTGCTTTCAGGTACTGAGAAGCCTAAGGCTAAAAGCCACAGCGGAGAAACTGTCATCCTGAAACTCTTGACTTAAGTAGTGTGTGGGGGGGGGGGGGCGCGCGGGGCGTTGATCTGGACCACTACACACAATTGTAAACAACATATTCTTTATAGAAGTAAAAGCCTCATGAGGAATATATAGCCTTGAGAGTACTTTTTGTGTAGAAGTCAAGAACTTGCCTTCTTCCAAAAATGTGGTGACTTGCAACTTAGAAGTAGTCACAGTTGACCTTCAAGTGTTTAAGGAAGTACCAAAAAGAGGATAAAGTAATTCACAGACAACTGTGGTCTCTCCAAAATTAGGCTATTCTTGATTGGAAGGGAGGCTCCTACTAGAAAAACTGATGAGTTAATTATCTTTAAACACAAGAAATCAGTTTCCTTCTGTTTTTAACACTTTAATCCTAAACCACTATCCTCTTTCAACTTGGCTACTACAATATTCTTCCAACTGGTCCAGTTGAATCCAATATGGCCTTTTTCCAATCAGCTCTATTATAATTATGTGATCTTTACCTCCACCTCCCAAAAGAAAAAGGCCAGAAAGAAAGCAAAATAAAAAGAAAGTTGTATCTCACTTGCCTAAATTCTATTGAAAAGCATTCCACATGATCCTCAGTCTTCAAGAGAAAAATAAATTCAAAATGGCTCAAGTTCTTTTCCTATATTTCTCAAACATCATGGAGTCCACAACTCTCCTTCTTTTCACATCTTTTTCTCATCCTTCTTACTTTCTTCAAGTACTTAAAGAAATATTCAGTACACTGTTTCAAATTGCTTGAAAAATTCTCCTATGATTCCACTCCCTCCTCATTTTTCCAATTTTGAATCACAAAAGTCTAAATTATAGCCCATCCAGTAATGTACAACCTTCCATATGGCAGGGTAAGCAAATAACGTGCGTAGGAGGAGAACAGGTCTGGAACATTTGTATAACAACAGCATACATATGTTCACCAAGCTTTTACAGTAAAACTAATTCTTTCTCATATTTGAATTTCCTTAATTTCACACTTATTTCTTTAGATAACAAAAGAAGCAGTTCGATGCAAAGAAAAATAGTTTTTGATCTTATTATACTAGAGACAAAATCAGTAACCCTAATTGAAAGAAATTAGAAGGCTCAAGGTGAGCACCCTAGAGAAGTCTATAGATCCACTGGGTTTGGTTTTTTTGTTGTTGTTGTTGTTGTTGTTGTTTGTTTGGTTTGGTTTGGTTATGAACCCAGAGCCTTGCACATGTTTATCAAGTGCTCTCTACACCAGCCTAACCCACTGTTTTTTTAAAAAGCATGTAAACCAGGCATGGTGACAAATGCCTGTAATCCCAGCAAGAGGAAGCTGAGACTGCAAGTTCAAAGCCAGCCTCAGCAACCTAGTAAGGCTCCAAGCAACTTAGTTAGACCTTGTCAGAAAACTGGGGGGAGAGAGGGATGTAATGTGGCTCAGTGGTTAAGTGACCCAGGGTTCAATCCCTGGCAGCAATAAAAAATTCAAAATAACATGTAAGCTTGAAATCATAAAACCTAAGACTGAATACTGGCTCTTTCACTTATTATAAAATTTTATACAAGTTTTAACTTATTAAGACTTCATTTTGCTAGGGCTGGAAATACAGCTCAGTTGTACGGTATTTGCCCTTGTCCTTGGTTTGATCTCCAGCACAAAAGAAAGGAAGAGAAAAAGCGAAAAGGAGAAAAATTAATTCCTGGAGCAGCATCCACAGACTCCACTAATGAAATGTCATTTTAGCCAGCTACATTTGGCAGGTTAAGGAAGCAGATCAGGGAAAAGAGGAAAATTCAAGCACAGCTAACAGCATAAGCAAAGAGGCAGGAAAATATGAAGATAACAAAGAATGAATAAAAATAAGCTGGGCATCTGTTCTTTAAGTTTTAATAAAGTTAATGATAAAACTGTAGAAATTAGGAAACAAAACTTGATATTTTAACTGATACAAAAAACAAAAATTGTTTTCACAGAGTTTCATATTTCCATACATGTACATAACTGGGAAAAAAATCCTTTCTTCAAGTTTTTTAAAATGTACAATACACTTTTTTATCCACATGCTACTGTTCAATAACACTCTAGAACTTGTTGCTCCTACCTAACTGTAACTTAGTACTCACTGATCAACTGCCAATTTTTTTTAAAGGGTCAAGCAGGACCTTTATAAATATGAGATAACTAGAAATTGAATAAATAAAATAAATTGTGTGATGAAGTTCTAATGGAGTGAGAAAATATTCCAAAAGCAATTCTATTTAGATAAGAAAATATTATGTTCTAAAACAAATGTGGATATAAAATGAATAGATGACTTTCAAATTATATTTTAAGATTTGGTTATCTAAAACTACTACATAGAGAGATGTTTTTTTAATTGTGTTCTCTTTGCCTTGTCATTTTGTTGGGGAAAAACAAGATAGATGCTTCTTTTAAAGGCCTTCCAGAAAAAACTTCCTATTTACCAAAAGATGGAAAGGCAGGCAGGAAAGAAGTACGGCACAGCAACACTACTTAATGTTTCACATATTTTCTACAATATTATATTAGGATGCCTACTATCCTCAACAACTGTCACTGTCACTATAGGTAAAGAATCCTAAATATAAATAAAATACAATAAATTTTGCCAAGGGAAAAAAAAACTATGGGAAAAAAATTAAAATACTTTTGCCTTGAATAGAAAAAGAAAAGTAGAAAAAGCATAAAAGAATCCTGAATAAGCTACACAGAGAAAGCCTTCAGCCAACAAAAAGACAAGCTTTGTTAACTGCTTATTTGGACCAGACTCTAGAAATGGCCCCATGCCCAAAATTTTGTTACAGAGCTTTGTTCGATGAGCTCAAAACAAGGTCCCAATCAACTCTGAAGTTAACTTGATTCAGAATGACCTATATACATATACTGTAAAATAGATTTGTTTAGAAGAGTTGCAAATCAGACTGGTGGGAAAGCATACTATAAAACACTTGAATCAGAATTGTTTTGAAATATTTTATCCTTAGAAAAACAAGATCTGACACTTTGGCCCATGCTAATTTTTCAGTATTGATCAATAACATTTTCTGCCTCCTGCCCACTTTTTTTTTTTTTTTTTTTTGGTAACGGGAATTGAACTCAGGGGGACTTCACCCCTGAGCCACATTCTCAGCCCTATTTTGTATTTTATTTAGAGACAGGGTCTCACTGAGTTGTGTAGCGCCTTGCCAATGCCGAGATTCTCCTGCCTCAGTCTCCTGAGCCATTGGGCTCCCCACCTATTTAAGAACATAAATAAGATAAAGTATAGAACACTTGCATGGTAAATACCCCTTTTTTGCAGTGCTAGGGATCAAAGCCAGGCCCTTGAACATGCTAGGCACTCTACCAGTGATATATTCCTCTAATCCAATGATAACCATTTTATTAATATTTTTATTAGTTACACATGGACACAATATCTTTATTTTGTTTACTTATTTTTATGTGGTGCTAAGGATCGAACCTAGTGCCTCACATGTGTATGGAAAGCTCTCTGCCACTGAGCCACAACTCCAGCCCCAATGATAACCATTTTTTATTCAAACTAGGATATAAGCTAAATACAAACTTTTAAGACAACATTAAATCAGTTTATCTTCTAAAAATAAGGTCATAAATTTGTAGTTATTTCTCATCCTATTACTTTTTCTAATAGTTAACTCTGTGTACGTGTGTGTTACTAGGGATGAGGCACTCTACCTCTGAGATACATCCCAGCCCTGTTGTTTGTTATTTTGACACAGGGTCCCACTAAGTTGTTACAGCTGGCTTCAAACTTGGAACCCGGTCTCAGCCTCCAGAGTTGCTGAGATTACAGGTGTGAGCCACCACACTGTGCAAAAATTAACTTTTATTTTAATATTTCATGAATGTTTCTCTATTCTTAAAAATGTAATTCATTTTAACTTCTCTAGAAATATCAGGCATATACTCTAACAACTAAATGAATAGGCTCAAGAACCAAATAGCACAGATTTAAAAGTTGTTAGCCATCTATCTTGGGGGAGGGGGGCAGTTTCTTCACCATACAGATGAGATTTTTTTTAATATTTATTTTTTAGTTATAGGTGAACACAATATCTTTATTTTGTTTCTATGTGGTGCTGAGAATCAAACCCAGTGCCTCACGCATGCCAGGCAAGCGCGCTGAGCCACATCCCCAGCCCCAGATGAGATTTTAAAACAAACAAAAAGTCCTTTTCTTTCCATTCTGTCCTTTTTCCTTTCCTTCATTTCCTATTTCCTTTTTCCCCCTTTTCCTTTCTATTCTGGTCTTTTTTTTTCCCCTTTCCTCTTCCCTTTCCTTTCCATATGTCCCTGTGAACTATGGCAGGAATTAGGCTGTATCTCCACAGAGAAAAAGTGTGTTCCTCCAGGCAAGCTCAGGCCCAATTTCTATGGTGATATGAAAAGTGTCCTTGGGCTCTGAAGACTAAGAGATGATGTAGCCCCAGCTCTGGTCCTGTCACTGTGAGACTCAGCACCTCACCTGCACCAAGGAGGCTAGTGATAAATAGTATTGGACCCTCTATGATGCTAGGCACAGGAGAAAGCTGCAGTTCCTAGTTAGCCACATGATCACCTACACACACCAGCAGACTCTGCTGCTAAGCTGTGATGCTCAGAGGTGAGGGTCACTGTGAGGAGCCTAGGGAACCTTTGATCCATGTCCTGAGGGGGTCTGACCACAGAAAGAGGGAGGAAAGAACAGCTAAGAACCCTGCAGGGATGTCCCATCCTGTCAGGATCTCAGCTATGGGATGAGACAGAAAATTCTCAAAATTTACCCAGAACATCATCCTGGGGCAGAACAGAAGTAGATATTGAGGCCCAAAGAAATCAAGTAATTTGTAAGAATTCAAACCCAGACCACCCAATTCTAGGGTCTCACCCACTACCCTGCATCAAGGACTAGGTACCTATTCCAGTCCCACTGACTTCCCGAACCATGCTCTTTCCCACATCTGCCACATGGGCTGGTGAGTAGACACAGGGCTCTGCCAGAGCTGACTGTCCACTCTTAGAAACAGGCTTAAACATGCTCTGGCAATGGAAAGTCTGCTCAGAAGCAGAGGAAGAACCTCGGTCAAACCCTGCTCTCCCTCTACCTCCTGGACAAGCCATGTGCCCAGTTTCTTTCCTCAACAGATATTTCTTGAGCATCTAGTATGTGTCAGACACTGTACTGGGGCTGGAGAAACAGATGAAGAATTCAGACATGGCCCTGCTTTAACAGAGGAACAAACAACAAGATCCTTTCACTTAGTGGCAGCTAATGACCCTGAATAAGTAAAACAGGGCTAGGATGGTGGGATGGTAAATTTGAGTGGGAAGGAACCAGCTCTAAAACTTATCTTTTCAAGAGGGGTCCAGGCTTTAGGGCAATAAAAATGGTGGCCTTGATGGGTGTGGCCCATGATTGGAAGCACGTGAGCCAGAGGGAAGAGAGAGGTGAGGCTGTGAAGAAAGGTCACAATGGGGTCTACTAGTTCTCACCATCCTGCCCTGGGCAGAGGTCCTTCCTATCAGAGAACAGACTCCCAGAGTCAAACCAGAGGGTTCCTCCTACAATGATGGGTTCAGACTTCCCCAAGTTCATCAGTGACTACAGAGACAGGGATTGAAACCAGGGTCTCCAGGCTCCCAGCTTACCACCCTTAATTCTACCACACCTTCCTTAACTCTCAAACCACCCGTATCTCCAAGTAGTTTTCTTGTAAAAAACCAGGGAGCCATCTACAGGGAAACCCTGGAGGACTTCAGCTCAGAACAGATAAGATGAAGATGTCAGTCCCTCTTCTCTATCCTTTAGTCAACTGGACAACGCTGAGTAAAAACTCAGCTTTCCCATTTATGAAATGGGAGTCACCAGCAGGACACTGCCAAGTTGCCCTAAAGATAAAATAAAGCCACTTCATAAAGTACCACAGAAGGTGCTTTGACTATAAAGAATAGTCAATGTTATCACTAAGATGAAAATTAGCTAATGCCCTCTGTGTTCCAGCTCCATAATGATCCTGGGAGGTTATGAATGAATATCCAAGCCTGTCAAAAAGATTTTACTCCACCATCCTGTGAAGCTGTTGGTAATGGTTTGCTCTGGAATATTATCCGGGTGTATTTATGATATATTTGTGGGAACTACAAAGTGCATTATATTTTTTACTTTTACCATTTAAAGTCAATGGATTAGAGAATGAGAAATCTGTAGTGACACAAGCTGAAATATATGATTATTTGGAAAATAAAAAGCAAACAAAAACCAATATCAATCTCACACCAGTATTTTAAGGATTATGAGTTAATGTAAGGGATTTGCAACAATGTCTCTATGTAGAAAGAACTCACTAAATGTTAGCTTTTATTTTTATTATTCTGTTCCTCAATCCATATTCAAGTACTTACCTGAGATTACTTGGTATGAAACCATTAAAAGCTTATAGCCAATAATAAATAAAACTAGTAGCAATTTTAGAAATTAGAAAATATTAAGTTGCCCCACTTACATTATAAACACAGCAGGTATTATCAAAAAAAGAAGAATCAAATCCAACACTGAAAGGATTTGGATTATACTCAATAGTAGTCCACTCTGAGCTTTCTTAGTTCTTTCTTCATCACAGGACTATTTCTTGTTTTATAATTCTTTGAAATAATGACTGCAGTTAGGAATATTTATACTGAGGATATTTAAAAAGCACAAATATGAACATGAGAATTGATTACACACTGATGTCTCTCCTTCCTGAGACTTTCATATATTTTAAATATACCTTTTCAGAAGAATAAGGGAAATAATCAATGGACAAGAATTTTCAATAAATCTTTGGATATGAGAAAGCAAATGGAGATAAGACTGTAGTAACTGATCAGAACAACAACAACAAAAAAAAAAAAAAGCACCTTAAACACCTGTATGTCACAAAGCAATTAACCCTAAAAGAAAAAAAAAAAAAAGCCCTGACAGACTCAAACTTCAAAAGTACCAGGTTCTACAGATTATAAAATTGAGAAAAAGTTAAAACCACAATGAGAAGCCAGGTGCAGTGGGGCACGCCTGTAATCCCAGCAACTCAGGAGGCTGAAGCAGGGCAGTGGCAAGTTAGAGGGCAGCCTCAGCAACTTAGTGAGACCCTTTCTCAAAATAAAAATAATCAGGGCTGGGGATGTAGCTCAGTGGTTTAGTGCTTCCCCAGCGTGTATGAGGACCTGGGCTCAATCCCTAGCATCAAAAATAAATAAATAAATAAACAGCCACAATGGCATACCATTTCATACTAACTAGGATGACTATAATAATAAAAATTTTTAAAAAGATAAAACACAGCTGGGCACACTGGCACACACCTGTACTCCCAGTGGCTTGGCAGACTAAGGCAGGAAGATCCCAAGTTCCAGACCAGCTTCAGCAATTTGGCAAGGGCCTAATCAACTTAGTGAGACCCTACCTTAAAACAAAAAATAAAAAGGACTGGGTATGTAGCTGGGTGGTAAAGTACCTCTGGGTTCAATCTCCAGTACCAAAAAAGGAAAAACAGGTTTGTAAGAATAGAGAAAAACTATAACCTTCATATATTGCTCTGCAGGAACGTAAAATGGTATACAGAGGCACTTTGGGAAAGAGCTGGTAGTTTCCTCACAAAGTTATCCTATGATCCATCAATCCCTTGTCTAGGTATACAACCAATATAACTAAAAACAAAAATTTGTCCACATCTGTTCATAACAGCATTCATAACAGCCAAAAAACAGAAACAATCCAAATGTCTACTGATGAATAGATAAATAAAATGTGGTCTACCAATATAACAAAATACTATTTGGCAATAAAAAGAAATGAGGTAATAATTTTTAACATAAATGGCCCATGAGAACATTAAACTAAATAAACATAAGTCATCACAAAGGACCATATAGTACATGATCCCATTTATATGAAACATCCACAACAGGCAAATTATAAAAAAAAAAAAAGTAGATTAACAGTTTCATAGGGGGTAAGTGAAGGAAATGCAGAGAATTGGGAGTGACAGCTAAGAGTACAGGGTATCTTTTGGGAAATATAAAATTGTTCTAAAACTGACTGGTGGTAAATGTATTGAATATATATATATATATAGTGAATATACTGAAAAATAATGAACTATATACTTTAAATGGATAAATTACATGATATGTTAATCATATCTCCATAAAATTTTACTTTAAAAGTAAGGCATATGGTAGTAAAGTACTTGCCTAGCATGTGCAAGGCCCAGCAATCAATCCACAATGTGGAAAAGAAAGAGGAGGAGGGGGCAGGGAGGAGAGGAGGAGGAGGAGGAGGAGGAGGAGGAGGGAGGGAGGTAGGAAGAGGAGGAGAAGCAGGAAAAAAATTGAGTATCTGAACACAGTCCATCTTAGTCTGTACCATGTTCACAGAATGCTAGCACTCCCTCATAAATGTGACTTTCATGGAGGAAATTAAAAGATTTTCACTGTAAAAATACAATATCTACATATAAACAATGAAATACTTCATTTGCAACAACATGGATAGGAATGGAGATCATTAATATGAAGTAAAATAAGGCAGGCACAGAAAGATAAATACCACATGATCTCATTCATACAAAAGAATATAAAGAAATCATAGAAGTTGAGAGCAGAATTTTGATTGCCAGAGGCTGAGAAGCAGGGAGCAGGGAATGGAGAGGTTGATCAATGGGAACTAAGTGACAGATAGGAGTTAGAAGTTCTGTTATGCTATTGCAGGGTGACTGTAGATAATGAAGATGTGTGGTATGTTTTAGAAAGTTAGAAAAAAAGAATTCTGAATGTTTTCACCATAAAAATTATAAATGCTGAAGGAGACATGTTTACCCTGATTTCAACAATACATAATATGTATGTATTGAAACAACACACAGTACATGTTTATGGTTTTCTTTACCAATTCAAATGATTTACATTTTTTACAAAAGGGACCAGAAAAAAAAAGAAATAGAAGTAACACAAGAGACTAACATATACTGAAAACTGGAGGTGCCTCTGCTCACAGTCTCATCACCCTGATAGGTATTAAGTCTCTGACATACACTTAAAAAATTTCAACTTAAGCTTGTGTGTATTGGTTTTTTTTTTCCTTTTTGCAGTACTGAGATTAAATCAAAGGGTGTTTTACTACAGAGTTATATCCCCAGTCCTTTTTATTTATTTATATATGACAGCAGAATGCATTACAATTCTTATTACACATATAGAGCACAATTTTTCATATCTCTGGTTGTATACATAGTATATTAACACCAATTCATGTCTTCATACATGTACTTTGGATAATAATGATCATCACATTCCACCATCATTTATAACGCCATGCTCACTCTCTTCCCCTCCCATTCCTCTGCCCTATCTAGAAGAGTTTGTCTAATCATCCCATACTCCCTCTCCCTATCCCACTATGAATCAGCCTCCTTATTCAAAGAAAACATATAGCATTTTGTTTTTGGGGATTGATTAACTTCAATTAGCATTATCTTCTCTAACTTCGTCCATTTATCTGCAGATGACATGATTTTATTCTCTTTTATTGCTGAGTAATATTCCACTGTGTATATATGCCACATTTTTATCCATTCATCTACTGAAGGGCATCTAGGTTGGTTCCACAGTTTAGCTATTGTGAATTGTGTTGCCATATACATTGGTGTGGCTGTGTCCCCGCAGTATGCTGTTTTTAAGTCCTCTGGGTATAGACCGAGGAGAGGGATAGCTGGGTCAAAAGGTGGTTCCATTCCCAATTTTCCAAGAAATCTCCATACTGCTTTCCCTATTGGCTGCACCATTTTGCAGTCCTACCAGCAATGTATGCATGTACCTTTTTCCCCACATCCTCACCAACACAATGTTGTTTGTCTTCATAATAGCTGCCATTCTGAATAGAGTGAGATGAAATCTTAGAGTGGTTTTATTTTGAGACAGGATCTCACCAAATTGCCCAGGCTAGCCTCGAATTTGCAATCCTCCTGTCTCAGCTTTAAAAAAGAAAAAAAACTTGGAAGAATAAAAACCAATCCAATAATAAAATAAGAATTCAGTTTATTTTTTAAAAATAAACCTAAGGACATGGGAACTCTTGAAATTTAAAAAATGTAAAAATTAAACAACAAGCATGCTGGAATGGGAAATTCGGAAAGTTTAAAGATGAAAAGTAAGAAGAATACTAAAATCTTAAACATCTAGAAAAAATATAACAGAAGATAAATCATCAAAGAGAGAACATTCTATCCCAGAAATATCTCCACACTGAAAGAGCCCTCCAAGTATCAGCACAATATACTTTTTTGGGGGGAAGGGGAGGTGCTGGGAATTGAACCTAGGGCCTTGTGCATGGGAGGCAAGCACTCTACCAAATGAGCTATGTTCCCAGCCCCAGCACAACATACTTTTAAAAGACCAATACCAAGTTACATTCCTGATAAATTTCAAAACACAATAGCTAAACAAAGTACACAGTCCAAAAATCTCCAGAGAGAAAAAAACAAGCTCCATACAAAGGATCTGGAATCAGAAATACCAGACATCTCAGAGACAATACTGGAAGATAGAAGAAATGAACTTATTACCTTTAAAGATCCTAGGGAAAATAATTTTCAATATAAAACTAAGGATAATGAAACACAGTGATAACAGATTCTCAAACAAGACTGATTCAAATCATGCCATTTAAGAATAGCTGAACAGACCAGGTATGGGGGTGCATGTCTGTAATTTCAGTGATTTAGGAAACTGAGGCAGGTTAAAGACCAACAGCCTCAGGAACTTAGTGAAACCTTACCTCAAAAGAAAAATAAATAGAATGGGGGAATAACTCAGTGACAGAGCAAGCCTGGGTTCAACCCCCAGTCCAACAACAACAACAACAACAAGGGAGGGAGGGAGGAAGAGAGGAAGGAAGAGAGGAAGGAAGGGAGGGAGGGAGGGAGGGAGGGAGGGAGGGAGGGAGGAAGGAAGGAAGGAAGGAAGGAAGGAAGGAAGGAAGGAAGGAAGGAAGGAAGGAAGGAAGGAAGGAAGGAAGGAAAAAACAAAGGTAACAAACTTCAAGTCTTATTAAACTCAAATACACTGGAATGTCCACTGAGGCAATATGGCATGCTGGGAACCTGAAAGCTTGCCCACTATAAAATACCTAAATAGGCTTGATTTTTTAAAAAGCTGTGACAGCATCTTTTTAAAATTCATAGTACAATGAAAAAAAAGAGAAAATCCTGGAAGAGTAGGAAAAAGGAAGAACTAAAACTCAGAGCAAAAAACAAGGGGCTTGGAGTTTTATGCCACATGGGGACAAAATAACAATACCTTTGGGCTTCCTGAGAGTGGAAAGTTAGAACTCATATATTAAAAGGGACTTGGCAGCCAGGCAAAGCGGCACACGCCTGTAATCCTAGCAGCTTGGGAGGCTGAGGCAGGAGGATCTCCAGTTCAAAGCCAGCCTCTGCAATAGGGAGGCACTAAGAAACTTGGTGAGACCGTGTCTCTAAATAAAATGCAACCTAGGGCTAGGGATGTGGCTCATTGTTTTGAGTGCCCCTGAATTCAATCCCCAGTACCTGCCCCCCAAAAGGGACTTGGGCAGATATGATCAAGGATCTTGAGATGGGAGGATTATCCAAGATTACTGGGGTGGGCAAAATGAAAACACAAGGGTCTCTTAAAAGTAAAAGAGTAAGGCAGGAGAGTCAGTACTGATTAGAGTGATGTAATATGAAAAAGATTCAACTGGCCACTACTGACATGGAAATGGGGGAAGAGGCCATGAACCAAAAAATACAGGCCTCCAGAAACTTAAAAAAAAAGGCAAAGGAATATATTTTTGCCCCTAGAATGTCTAAAGCATCAAAGCCCTACCCACATTAATTTTAACCCAGTAAAACGCCTTTCAGACTCTCCTCCAGAACTGTGAGATAACAAAGATGTGTTTGTTATCAATAACAAATTTATGAATTTGTTATTGCAGCAGTTTAAAACATTCATGGAAACTGCTGGTATTATCTCATGAAGTGTAATTTGTTTCCATTAAGTTTTCAGACTTAAAAGCGATAAATAGTCCTGAACTGATGGTATTCTTAGAACAATTGGTAACACAAGACCACCTTCAACTTAGTTTATGATGTGTATCCCACAGGCTGCATAAAGACCACAAAGAGCTCAAAATATAAAAGGAAATAATTAACCATAATTAAGAGGAAGCATACATATGCATGCACACACATAATAAGGCCTCCGAAGAAATGTGACTCCAAAAAAAGGTTAGGAGACAAAGAAATAGAATAGATAACATGAGTAGAAAATACAAACTACTAGCAGTTCATTTATATTTAAATATACCAATAATTATGTTGAATGTAAATACAATAAATACTCCATTAAAAGAAATATTTTTTGAATCCAGTTATATGCTTAGAACAGACAACTCTCAAAAAAAACCTGCAAGAATGGAATAGATATATTCTGTAAACTAATACTAACATTAATAATAGCAATATAAATGATAATCAAAAAGAATTCTGAAAGACAAGTGGTCCTTTAATCCATAATTATTTGATATTTTATCAAAAAAAATTAAATCAATATAAATATTCAATGGAGCTTTATAACTTACATTCACTCTTCAAAAAAAAAAGTCAAAAGCATTAAAAAAGATACTTAGGGGGGCTGGGGATGTGGCTCAAGCAGTAGCACGCTCGGGTTCGATCCTCAGCACCACATACAAACAAAGATGTTGTGTCTGCCGAAAACTAAAAAATAAATATTAAAAAATTTTCTCTCTCTCTCTCTCTCTCAAGAAAAAAAAAAAGCTACTTAGGGCTGGGGATGTGGCTCAAGCGGTAACGCGCTCGCCTGGCATGTGCGAGGCGCTGGGTTCGATCCTCAGCACCACATAAAATAAAGATGTTGTGTCCGCTGAAAACTGAAAAATAAATATTAAAAAAAATTATCTCTCTCTCTCTCTCTCTTAAAAAAAAAAAAACTACTTAAACAACCAGCTAGTTGAGGGGAAAGGGTTGTTGAAAAAAAAAGAACACTTGCAATTGCATAAAACTGCAGGTGGCTAAAAAGGAAACCAGCTAAAGAGGGAAACAATCTAAAAATAGGCTTAGAATAGTGATTCTGACTGCCTCATTTGGATATTCAAATTATTTCAAGGCTAAAAACCAAAAGAAGAAATGTATTTTTAACCAAGAGGATTATTTTAGAAATAAGTTGTCATAGTTAATATATTTATTTATGCCTTAGACATTTTCAAGAACTGCTGGCAATTCAGAAGTCAAAGAATTTTTCAATCTGAAATAATCTTAATGACAAATTATAGCAAAAAAAAATTGTTCCTGACTAGTTGGGAAAAAAGTCCTATGATATTATATTTTGTTGGTCTCTAAGAAAATATTTTTAGGGATGTTATGTCTTGATGTACATGCCAAGTTTTTTTTTTTTTATAGGTTTCCTCTAGCTTTAAAGATCATCATAGATTCAAGCCTAAAAACAAACAAACAAACAAAAAAACATGTTAAAAGAGAATCTAAGCAACAAAGTTTAAAAAAAAAAACTGACAATGGCAGTGTTTTTTAAACAGGAAACTATTATCTTTAAAAAGTCATCTTTAACATATCATCTGAATCTAATCCTGAAGAAATAATAAACATATTCATATCAGGAGACATTCTACAAAATAAGTGGCCTATACATTTTCAAAAGTAGCCAGGTCAGGTGAAGCAAAAGAAAGACTAAAAAACTGTTGCATACTGAATAAGGAGACAGGATACCTAAATGTTTCTAAACTGGATTCTTCTCCTATAAAAGTACTGAAACAACTGACAAACTTGAAGGAATCTTAGGATTAGATGGTAGCAATAATCAATGTTCATTACCAACTCTGACCACTGTGTTGAGGTTACGTGAACAGAATGTATCTAATTTTTAAAAATACACATCATAGTATTCAGGTATTAATGGGAGCATCATACCAACAAATTATTCTCAAACTGTTCAAAGCAAAAAGCTTTGGCCTGTTCTTGCAACTTCTAAACATGCAAACTCAAAACTGCTCCCCTGGAAAGTGTTTTAAGTCATAAAGTATTATTTTTATTATTAAGTCGTAAGTATAGAGCTTTCTTTTTCTTTTATATTTATTTTTTAGTTGTAATTAGACACAACACCTTTTTTATTTATTCATTTTATGTGCTGAGGATCGCTGATGATGGAATCCAAGGCCTCACACGAGCTAAGCGAGCACTCTACTGCTGAGCAACAACTCCAGCCCCAGAACTTTCTTTTTTTTATTGTATCAGGGACTGAACTCAGGGGTGCTTAACCACTGAGCAACATCCCCAACCTTTTTTTGTATTTTATTTAGCAACTCAGCAAGTTGCTTGGGACCTTGCTAAATTGCTGGGGCTAGCTTTGAACTAGCTACCCTCCTTCATCATCCTCCCCAGCCACTGGCCAGTGAGTATAGACCTTTCCAAGCACAAATTCATGAGTATTTAGTGAACAATGTCACCTCAATGTGAAGAGGAACACAATAAAGTAAAATTTCTAAAAAGAGGACATACTGATTTTTCATCAACTGCAATTAGTAAAGGATGTCCCTTTTCAAAACTATGACTCTAAACTGATTCTCCAAAAATATGTTATAGTCTTCCCCTTTAACTTCATTTCCTTTCATTGGTTGAATAAATATTATCTATGCACATATGCTATAAGCTGGGAACATAGCAATATCTGTTACAAACCCCCTACAATTGGCAGATATTGAATAACTGGACAAAGAACTACATAATTCAAATGATAAATGCTATGAAGGAAAATTATAGGATAGTATAAAGACAATTAACAGAGTACTCTAATAATATGCAGGCAGGGCACAAAGGGAAATTAGAAAAATCACTCTTAAACAAAAGTTAGGCTAAAATCTAAGGAATGAGTGAAAGCTAGGTGGAAAAAGTCTTTCACAATAAATGCCACGACACTGACATAAGATAATTTCTCTGTCAGCTCATAACCCTAATTTCAAATCAACTCCCTCATAGAATCACAATGTATAATAAGAAACAAACAGCACTTTCTGCCTAAGGTGGGAAGAGAGCACTTTCCAGTTTCACCAGATGGACCTCTTACTTAAGGGGAAAAAACAGGCATTTGTTTGACAGAAAGTAGTATTACAAATAATATATGGTGGAATATATCAGCCACACTTCCAATCAGAGAGTAATAAAATATTCAAATCAGAATCATTCACAGATCATTTGGACAAAGGAACTAAAAACAAAGGACTAGTGAAAGATGGGGAATAAAATGGAAGATTGAGGAACTAGTGCTAACAACAGGAACCAAACATCTAAATCCAAAGTGTTAAGGGGTAGAAGAAATTACTGGAATTTGGAAGAAAAAGTCAGATCAAGAAGGCCACCTTGAGGGAAGTTGTGATCTCTCTTGTAACTTCACAGGGAAGAAATGAAGAATATAAACACTCTGAGGCTTTCCTTCCTTCCTGATTCTGATCTGCCTGTGTTACACATTGGCTGAACTCTTAAACCCAAAATCACAGATGCTCACTGACATAATCCATCAAGTAAGTTTCCCATGGTAAAGACCAAGGAAGAGAAAGAATAGATCAAGATGATCAAAAAGAAGTTATCTGTCATGTAGGGTATACACAAAAGTAACTAAGAAAGATTCAGACTTCTGGGACTTAGGAAAAGGTTCCCATGTGGCAGAGATGATTAAGCTGAAGCCTAAAGAATGTGAAGGAGTTAGTCGGAGCCAACAGGGAAGATAGATAATCCAAGCCTTCAAAGAGAAGAGCCACCACAAAGATACTCTGCTGGAACCAGTATATTAGGATGCTTGAAACACAGGCTATGAAGCAGAAAGGGAAGTGGATTGATATGACCTCACAATGTACAAATGATGTGGGTTTTTAAAAATTATAACAGACACAGCGTTTTTGTTCTTGTTTTACATGGTAAAGGTCAATTCACTCTTTTATTTCTTGGTTGAATAGCTCCTAACTGGTCATTTCACAAGAATGGCAAGATAGAATGGGAGTGTAAAGAACAATGCAAACACTGCTAATACTTAATTACAAAATTAAAATTACTTCATCTACTGTTTGTTTTTGCTTTTTGTTTTTGTTTCTTGTGGTGCTAGGGACTTAATCCAGGGCCTTACAGGTAAGCACTCTACCATGAGCTACATCCCCAGACTCATCTGTTGATCAGATTCCCTACACTTTGACTTTTCCAGGGAACAGGAAGGCAGGAATACTTTTTGTAACCACATTAAGCAATCTACTTTGAACCAAATAATTGATAATTCAAATTTTACACTAGGGTACACCCATTCTAAAATCAAAATCAATGCCAGGCATGGAGGTTCAAAGCCAGTGATTTGGGAGACTGAGGCAGGGAGGAGCACAAGTTCAAGGCCAGCCTCAGCAACTTAGCGAGGCTCTCACCAACTTAGTGAGGCTCTCACCAACTTAGTGAAACTCTTTTTCAAAATAAAGGAAAAGAATTGGAACTAGAACTCAGTGGTAAAGCACTCCTGGGTTCAATCCCCAGAACTTAAAAAAAAAAAATCAAAATTAACACCTATGCCCTATTTGCAAAAGACTAAAGATCTTAGGATCCACTCCCTAAGAGACCCTGCAGAAGGCACTAGGGGATAGTACACATAAAACAAATCAGTATTAAACTTGCCATCATTAAACTTACCTCTAAAGGAGGACATAAGTTAAATAAGTAAGCATATAAACGTAATTAGAAATTTGTTTTGTGCAACAAACAAAAGCAACAAGGATGAGGTTTTAAAATACTATCAGACTTAGAACAAAGATATAATTGATGATTTCTAAAAAAATTAAAGCCCAGAAATGGAATAAAAATAAAGTCAAATCACAATGGACTGAGACATGCATATCTGGAGGAAGAAGATGCCATGAGGTAGAACTTGGGTTAGAAATGCAAGAGAGAAATGGTAGTATCTCAAAATCAAGAGAGAAAAGGCACAATATCTCAAAAGACAGGAAAGCTCATGAATGTGTTTAAACAATGCCTGGGGCACAAGAGAGGTTAAACAGAAGTCAGTGTACAACTAAGAGAGGCTAACTGTAAGAGATAGAGGAATGATACATTTAATAATAATGCCAGCACTTTATCTTCAGGTGCTAGGCTAAAGGTTTTCCATGCAATTCTTCCCTGAATTCCAAGGTCAGCATTATTGATCCAATTTTGCATATGAGAAAACTCAGATCTAATTTAACAAACTCACATAAAGTTTGAACAAATCACACAGTGGCAGAACTAGGATCCAAACACAAATCTTCTGATTGTAAAGCATGCCATACCATAATGCCTTATTCATTCAACAAATACTATTTAAACTACTTTTTTAAGTGCCAGCTACTATGTACTGAAGATACAAAGATAAATAAAATATAGTTCTTACCTATAAAGAATTAGAATCAGTTATATCCAAAATTAAGTTAAAGGGTATAGCCCAAAAGAGAGAGCCAGTTACCCTGAGCTGACCAGTGAAGACTCCAGATGGTACTTTTGTTAAGCAGGAGAGAGACCAAATTAATTCCAGATAAGACATACATTATGGAAAATGTCAAGATGTTGAGCACAGCAGAAATATGATGAGTTTGAAGAAACCAGTTCAAAGAGCCTTTTAAACCATACTAAGGAATCTGAACTTTAAGTTATACAAAAGGAAAGAACTATTTCCAGACTTTGATACAGATTAGAATACTGTTAAGACTCAGAAACAAATTGGGAGGTCTGAGCTGCAATCTGGTGAATGGTTTATGGACAGCCAAAAGAATCTGAAATTTAGAAAGAAGACTCCCTAACTAGCTTTTAAAACCCAACTTCGAGAAAAACCCAGTCTTTAAAAAAAAAAAAAAAGGTAGTTTTTATTGTGAGATGAGAATAATCCCTTGTTATACAATTAACTAAAGTACAACAAAGGAATGGGTTAGTGCAAACTTTGTAATGAACAGGGAGGAGACTAGAGGTTTGCTTCCTCAACTCCATAATAGGTTATTTAAGATTGAAAGTAGACTTGTGTGATTCATCTCTCCAAAAAGCATGTTGAACAGAAGTATAATAGCCTGGTGTTTACCTTGAATGCAAGGAACAGAGTCTCCAATTTCTAAGATAGTATCTTTCCTTAACTCAGGGCTCAATCAAATCAGTCTGCCATCTGATGTTGTAGGAAGACTGATACTTGCTTTATTTCTGCTAAGCATGTTGCTCTGACTCAGGAGCTGTGTCATTCCAGCACCAAGCAGATAAAAGAACCAGTTGAGAAGCAAAAGAATACCATCTGCCTCTTTAATGTAATGTAAGCATCACTCATCATTAATAAAATAAAATCACAGGGACATGAAATATAATTTAGAATTGTAGACTTATTTTTCCAAACTAGCCTCCAGGTACATATACTCTATTCATTGGGGGAAAGTGGCGAATGTCTTGTCTAATGCCACTACTTCAGACTGGAATCTGTACTCCCATGTCAACATGACAGAGGCACAGTCTTTAAACTTAAATTTTTTTTATAGTTTTTATTTTTTTTTTTTTAGTTTTTTAAAATGTTCTGTATTTGCACAGGCTTTAACAGTCAATTCAAATGTCATTCTTTCAGTGCCATCCAAACTATATGCCCACAGCACTTTTGTCTCTATCACAGTGTCTATTAACTAATTCCCTGTATTGTATTTAATAATACGCATACCAATCTCTCCTAAATGTAATTTTTTAATTATAATTTTATAACTTTATTTTTTATATATTTATTTTTTAAAAAAATAAATATATAAAAAATATATAGATGTATAGATGGACACAACACAATGCCTTTATTTTTATATGGTACTGAGGATCAAACCTGGGTCCCGCCCATGCTAGGCGAGCACTCTACCACTGAGCCACAATCCCAGCCCATAACTTTATTTTTTTAATTTATTTTTTACATGGTGCTGAAGATCGAACCCAGTGCCTCACCCATGCTAGGCAAAAGCTCTACCACTGAGCTACAGCCCCAGCCCCCCAAATGTAACTTTTTAATGAATATTTATGGAATGCTTAGTCTATACCAGCTAGGATACTACTAGGTCTTAGAATTTGAAAAATTCAACATGATATGCCTAGTGTGTACAAGGCCCTAGGTTCAATCCCTAGTACTGGTGGCAAGGCAGGGGCATGATATAATCTCTGTCTTTTCAAAAGCCTGTCAAGTACAGGAAAAACACCAACACACAGTGGATCAGTATGGGTTCTAGGATTTATTCATGAAAACCTAATTCATACTTTAAATGGCTAGAATGGTTTCTGTTTCTGGGACTTTGAATCACCTATTTAACTACACTAAGTAACACCTTACAGGAAAAAAGAAACAACAAAAGAAAGTGAGAAATACCAGTGTAAGAAAGACTAGTCAACTGTGAAGTACAGGTTAGACCTTAAGATATGTGACAAAATAATGAAGAATGAGACTAGATTCAATATCTTGAAATCTTTCTATGACCATAAAACATTTTAAGTTCCTGAATTTAGGACTGGTCAAACAAAGGAATAGTTATTTATCTAATATGCATATCATCTCAACTTTGATTTTCGATACCTTTCTAATTTGGGCAGGGGTGGGGGGTATCTGGGAATTGAACCCAGAGCCTTGAGCATGACAGGGAAGCACTCTACCATCTGAGCTATATCCCCAGCCCCTACAACACCTTTCGCTTGAGTATTTGTCATCTTTTCTTGTTTTTTCACAGGAACAGTAATTTTAGATTACATTCTACGTATGGTAAGTAATATCTTAAAGAAATTCTAGACCTTGTTATAGTCTTCTGGAAAGTATAGTAAACTTACATTGATTTCAAACTTTCTCTTTTAAGATGGGTAGCAACTAACATCTGCTTCTCATCAAAGAGGATAATGTTTTCTAGTCTTTTCCAGCTTCTACTGACTACCATCAATCCTTGACTGATGCTCATCATTCCCATCTCTACTACTGTTTTTATATCACTTTCTGATCTTTATGTCAGATCCTCCTCTACCTCCCTTTTATCAGGACATCTGTTATTACATTTATGGATCACTATATAATCCAGAATAATATCCTCAGTTTAAAATCTTTAATTTTTATCTATAAAACCCCTTCTGCCATACAAGGTAATATCCACATTTCCAAAGATTAGGTCCTGGATATTTCTGAAGGCTTTACTCAGTCTATCACAGCATAGTTCATCTTAGAAAGATCAGATGTGTACATAAATCAGAGTACTGAACAAGTACAGTTAAGTTAACCAATCAAGTTAGCACTATTGAATGCTGCTAGCCATTGGACACAAATTCAACATATTGTGTTTTTTTTTTTTTTTGTTTTGTTTTATTTTGGATGACATTCATCAATCCACATTGTATCTTTTTGCCAATAGTGAAAATTCTGGTAAAAAGTTTATATCCATAGTAGCTGACAAAAAGTATAAAAGTGATGATGCTAAAGATAAAGGTGCTGAGTGAGTTTGTCAGGACAGTCATAACAAAGTATGATAGATGTGATGACTGAACAGAAATTTATTTTCTAGAATTCTAGAGGCTGAAGTCCAAGATCAACATGTCAACGGGGTTAAATTTGACTGACATCCTCTCTCCTTGGCTTATAGGTGGCCATTTTCTCCTCATTTTATAAGAATATCAGTCATATTGGATTAGGACTCCTACCTAAATAACCTCATTTTAACCTGTCTCTTTTGAAGACTCTATCCACAGTCACTTCTGAAATACTACGAGTTAGGCCTTCAACAAATGAATTTGAGGGACAGAGGACAACTTGAAGAGTAGCATACTTGATTTTAAAATTCTTGAAACACCTTTAGTAAATTGGTTAAGGAAACCTAACATAAATATCAGCAATCCAATGGGGGTAAGGAGAAGTGCCTTACTTGATGTTATAGACAAGGGTACCAAAAATATCACTGACCAAAGATATTTGATAAGAACAGACCAAAAACTCAACAAAGAGGCAAATAAAACTATCAGTAGAAACTTATTATCACTTTGGAAGTTTTTTTTTAAAATGTTAACATGTAGACTTGTGGTGTAACTAAGTAGTAGTACATGCTTAGTATGAATGAAGCCCTAGTTCAAACACCAGCACCACCAAAACAAACAAACAAACAAACATTAAGGCCAGTACATGAAATTGGAAATACATATCCATAGGGACTAAACTGCAATAACTACATATAGCAATGGTTCTCAACTGTGGTCTAAAGACTCCTGGAGTCCCCAAATAGTTCTCAACTTTTCCAACTATCTGTGTGAAGCCAAACTTTCTTTACCTAGTTCAACCAAAACAATAAATCACAACAAAATGAATACAGAAACACATCTGAGAATCTAGTTTTCTTCTAATAACAAAAGATATGTGCAGAAATTATAAAACAATGCTTCACAAAAATCTTTGGTTTTGATAAGTTATTTTTCATTAAAACGTTAACTGTATTAACTTATAATGCATTTATCTTATTGTTAAATGAGCTAGCAAATTTTTCTGTTAATTTTTGATAGGTATTGAACTGTCTACCCACATAATCCAAAGTCCTTTCAGATGCTCAAAAATGTAACATGTAAAAGGATCCTAAGAAAAATACATTTGAGAACCCAGAATATTGATACGGTTAATTAGTTCTTTCAATCTAGGAGCCTTGCCCCTAGCTTGCTACACAGTGCCCATAAATGACTAGGTTTGCCTACATAAAACTAAATGGTCCCCTAAGAGTTGCACCTACTTCAAGACCTCATTATGTAAGGTATTTACTCACCCATACAAAAATAGAGGATGGGCATTCCTATATATAGGAGAATGCAGTTACAATTAGAAGGCACTGTGGTACAGAAGAGAAAACCAGTAAGTCATTTTTAAGTTAAGATGCCCAGCTTTTGATTTCGAAAGGCATCCTAGCTATGTACAACTTTATGCAAATCTTTTATTTTTCTGGGTGTCAGTGTTATGAACCATAAAAAAATTAAAGGCTAAATAAAATGATCTAATATTGCCAGCTGCAGTAATACCAGCAACTCTGAAGGTTGAGGCAGAAGGATGTCAAGTTCAAGGACAATCTAAGAAATCTACTGAAACTCTTCCCCAACATAAAAAAAAAAACAAACGAGCTGGGAACATAGCTCAATGGTCAAGTGTCCCTGGGTTCAATCCCTAACATCGCAGAAACAAACAAAATAAACAAAAAAGACCTAATTTCTTTATGGTTCTAAATTCCAAATTTGTGAAAAACTCAAAATGGAAAAGGAAATCAAAATGGATAGTAATAATCATTCTACAGAGCAAAGATTAATTGTGATAAAGTTAAAAAGTGGGTAATTTGGAAAATTTTTAATAGACAAATTTACTATTAATATTACTGTCTATATTTTAGATTAGAAAGCAAATTTTTAACTAAAAGCATACCTTCTTGCATGCAAGGCAAGACAGAAATAAATTTCTCATAAAACCCTGAGAGTCAAAAAAAATTTCTTTCACTACAATGAGTTCATTCAAGTAACAACTGAAGAACAATAATTTGGAGTAGCAAGGAAATAATCTTTCTACTTCTCCAATGAAGAATAATATGCCCAGGGCTGGGATGTAGCTCATGAGAGAGTGCTTGCCTGGTATACACAAGACCCAGGAATCAAATCCTAGCACCTCAAAAGAATATACTGTCTTCCTCCAAAAGCTTATTTCTAACTGAATTAAACCGATTAGATTTAAATTATGTTTAAGAGTCCCAAGTATTTCAAAATAAGTTACAAATGAAATACTTCATTTCTTCCCTTTGAACTTTTTCCCATGACTCTCAGTAAATCAACTGATAGGAGCTATATTTTTAAATCTATTGAAAACCTCTCCAGTTATAAGAATTAAAATAGCTTCCACATTATGAGAAATAAATTTGTTTTTTAAGCTTTTTAAAATTTTTTTTAAAATTATACATGGACGCAGTATCTTTATTTTGTTTATTTTTATGTGGTGCCAAGGATGGAACCCAGTGCCCCACATGTGCGAGGCAAGCACTTTACCACTGAGCCACAATCCCAGCCCCAAATTTGGTAAGCTTTAATAGTCTCAGCAAAATACAGAGAACACGTATAATTAAAGGGAGAAAATAATTTTATGTTTTGTTACTTAAAAACATGTACAGGCAGTCCTTACTTGGCAGTTCTGATAGACATGAATTTTAGTCAACCACATTTTAGTTAAATAACACCAATTCCCTAAAAACATAGTTCAAATTTCAGTTAACACAAGAATTGTAATTCCATAAAGTACAAACATTGCTAGTAGTTATTCAGCACACAAATCACCACATAAATATCAGATGAGCATTGTGACTAGTGACCAATCATGTCACTATTTTGAAGTTCATTTAGTGAAATTATACCTTTATTATTTGGTTCATCAAATAATGCAAAGTATGTAATTCCTCCAATGATAAACCACTGTGTGACATCTTACAAAAAGAAGAACTGGCCAACAAAGATGAAATTGCAGCAAAAACATGAAAAGTAATAATGCTACAAAGTGAAATTCAAAAAGAGAATGTAAATGGCTTGTAAAAGTAGTTGAATGTAAGAATGTTGACATTGTTGCCACTTGAGACACTCTATAAATACTGAGGAACATTGTGAAGGTGAACATGACATAAACGAACAAAGCAGTTGAGATAAAAAGGTGATGCTGTTACAGATGAAGTGATATTTCATATTAATGAAACTCTCGGGGATACTTCACAATATTGAAAAACCAAAGGACAAAATATTGAGAGCTGACCGACATTTCGAAAGTAGTACAACCATTCACAAGGCACAGAAAAGATGTTTGCTTCATAACAAAACTATACAATTAGAAGGTAGCATGCCTGGTCACTTTTTATAATCTCCAACAACCACGTAAACCAACAACTGCTGGTACACTGAATATACAGTGATTCTCTGGTTATAATCAATGTACAAGTTATTAACTGCCATTCGTGCCGCCCACCTGTAATTCCACAGTTTGGGAGTTGAGATAGAAGGATCACAAGTTCAAACCAGCCTCAGCAACTTAGCAAAACCCTAGGCAACTCAGCTGAGACCCTGTCTCTAAATAAAATATTAAAAGCGCTGGAGATGTAGCTCAGTGGTTAAACATCCATGGGTTCAATCTCTGGTGACCAAAAAAACAAAAAACAAAAACCAAAAACATTAGGTTCTACTATAAATTTCCCCAAGTATCTTTCTCAGAAGGATTTATTTTAATACAGTAAAATATTTACTATAAACCAATCATTTGCCAGTGGTCATCCTAAAGACCCAGGATGGACCACTTTATAATAATAGATTCTGTCCTATATAGAGTATTATTTTAGCAAAATTCCAATCTATATCCATTTTGTTCTAAAATCCACAAAGGAAATAAAATATCACAAAACCTGAAAACAATATAGAAGCTGCTTAAAAAATTAAACAAAGAATTACTTATGAACTAGCAATTCCACTTCTGAGTATATACTCAAAGGAATTAAAAGCAGAGTTTTCAAGATACTTGTACCCAGGTTCATAATTGCATTATTCACAATAGTCAAAAAGTAGAAAGAATTCAAGTGTCCATGGATATATAAACAAATGAACAAAATGTGATATATATATATATATATGTGTTATATATATCATGATATATTGAGAGAGAGAGAGAGATTGGAATGTTATTCATCTTTAAAAAAGAAGGAAATTTTGATACACACTGCAACATGGATAATGAACCTTGAGGCCATTATGCTAAGTGAAAACAAGCATGTCGTAAGTATTCTATGATTCTACTTACGTGAGGTACCTAGAGTAGTCAAATTCATAGAGATGGAAAGTATAACTGTGTTTGTCAAGGGTTGTTGGCATCCAGGTACAGAGTTTTAGTTGAGGAAATAAAAAATAGTTCTGGAGATGGATGGTGGTGATGGCTGCACAACAATGTATATGCACTTAATGCCACTGAACTGTAACACTTAAAAATGGTGAAAATGATAAATTTTATGTTCTGTATATTTTAGCTATAATAATAAAGGGGAAAAAGGAAAAAACAGAAAAAAAATCTTTTTAAGACATATGAAACAAAAATAATTCCCTACCACCAGACACTACATCTTAAATGATAAGAGAGGAATAAAGGCCACCAAAACTTTGAGCTATAAAATAATTTCCAATAGTTAAAAGGACTTAAATCATATATTTTCCAATAATAAATGGTATCTATGGTTAAATATAATTATTTTCCTAATGTTAAATCTCTTTGAAACTGATTTCTTAAAAGCATAAAAATAAGAACAAAGCATTATGGGGTTTTAAGACATACCTAAAAGGAAAATGCATGACACCAACAACACAAAGGTAGGAGAGAAACAGAATGAAAAACTGTTGCAAGGTCTTAAACAGACTATTTCAAGAGTCTACCTTCATTTGGTAAGTTAAAGATATTTATCAGGAAGACTAAATGGAAGCAGAAACAAACAAGGTAAGGGGATCTTAATGATAAAGGGATCAGTTCAGAGGATATAACAAGTCTAGGGATGTTATCTAATAAAATCATATATATAGATAACAAGAAATGATAAAAATCAAAGAGAAACACCCCAATCCAAAATTTCAGTTGCCAATGTCATCTTATTTTCCTCAATAATTAATAGAACAAGTAGAAGCAATAAAGATATAGAAGAACTGAACAACATTCAACCAACTGACCTAAAGAGTTTTAAGAGACAATACACACAATTATATCAAAATATGCATTGTTTTCAAATGCATACAAAACACCAAAATAGACCATATTCTTTGGTACAGAACAATTCTTAGTAAATTGATAGGATAAAATCATATAAAGTATTATTCACAATAGCCAAGATATGGAATCAATGTAAGTGTTCATAAATGGATGAATGAATTTTAAAAAGGGGGGGGGGACTAGAGAATATCATGCTAAGTGAAATAAACCAATCTCAAAAGCCAAATGTTTTCTCTGATAAGTGGATGCAGGGGGATACGGAAGAATTAAGGAACTCTGGTTTGTGCAGAGGGGAGGGAGGAGAGGGTTTGGCTGCCAGTATGGGAAGGATGGAGAAATAGACATTATAAACCTATATCCATGTATGATTATACTACTGGAGTGACTCTGCACCATGTATAGCCAGAGGAATGAGCAGTTGTGCTCCATTTGTGTACAATATATCAAAATACATTATACTGTAAAAATAAATAAATAGGGTGTGTGTGTGTATGTGTGTGGGCATGTGTGCGTGAACATACTATATATGCGCACATTCGATAAGTGTTGAATACTATTCATCCTTAAAAACAAGAAATATGTTTTCTTCTCTCAAAGAAGAAGGAAATCTTGCCAGGCGCAGTGGCACATGCCTATAATCCCAGCAACTCTGGAGGCTGAGGCATAGGAAGATCTCAAATTCAAAGCCAGCCTCAGTAGATAAGTGAGGCACTTAGCATCTCAGCAAGACCCTATCTCTAAATAAAATGGTGGAGGAATGCAGGCTGAGGATTGGCTCAGTGGTTAAGTGCTAAATAAATAAATAAAGAGAAGGAGGAAATCTTGAGCTCTGCAACAATGGATAAACCTTAAAGGATATTATGATACACAAAATAGGCGAGGCACAGAAAGATAAATACTGAATAAGTTTACTTTTTGAGATATGAAATTTTAAAATGTCAAGCTCGCAGAAGTAGAATGAGGGGTAAAAAAAAAACAGAAACTTGATCAAAGGGTATAAAGCTTCAGTTACGCAGAATGAATAAATTTTGGAGATGTAATCCACACCATGGTGACTATAGTCAAAAATATGGTATTGTTGACAGGTGCAGTGGTACACGCCTTATAATCCCAGCAGCTGGGGAGGCTAGGCAGGAGGATCTTTAGTTCAAAGCCAGCCTACACAGCCTCAGCAACAGTGAGGTGGCACTAAGCAACTCAGTGAGACCCTGTATCTAAATAAAATACAAAATAAGGCTGAGGATGTGACTCAGTGTTTGAGTGTCCCTTAGTTCAATCCGCTGTACCAAAAATATTACAATATTGTTTACTTGAAATTTGCTAGGACAGGGCAGTAGATCTTAAACACCCTCACCATACCAAAAAATGGAAAACTATGTGAGGTGATGAATATGTTAATTAACTTGATAGTGGTAATAATTATGTAACATATATATATATCAAATATGTATGTATATCCAAACATTATATTGCACACGCTACTACACCTTAATAAAGTTGGCCAAAAAAAACCTAATTATCTACTGAAAAATGTTAAAAAATACAAAGCATAATTTTCTGATTACATGGATTTAAATTAGAAACCAACAGCAGAAATATCCTTGCAAAATCCCTACATATCTGGAAACTAAATAACACCTTTCCAAATAGCCCCTGTGACAGAAAGAAATAAAAAAGCAGAATTAATCCCAAGGTAAATAAATGAAATAAAAAAGATCAGAATGAGGGGGCTGGGGATATAGCTCAGTTGGTAGAGTGCTTGCCTTGCATGCACAAGGCAGTCAGTTCAATCCCCAGCGCCAACAACAACAAAAAAAAATCAGAATGAAAATCAATGGTATAGAAAAAACAATACAGAAAATTAATAAAACCAAAGCTGTTCTTTAGAACAAAGAAATTAGTAAACCATTCATATTAACAACTTAAAAAAAGACATTGATTACTAATATCAAGAATGAGTAATAGTACATCACTACTGATTCTACAGATATTAAAAGGATAGAGGATTGTTCAAAATAGCTTTAGATCCAACAAATTAAGTAAAATGGCTAAATTCCTGGAAAGATGGAAAGCTTACTCAAGAAGAAGCAGATAGCTAGAAAATGTATGTACTAAAAATACATTTTCTGAATCTATTAAAGAAATTAAATTTATAATAGTTTAAAAACCTTCCCACTGAGAAAACTATAGGTCTACATGGAATACTTCCCAACACAGCCTGTAAAACCAGCATTATGCTAATACCAAACCATCACAAAATAAACAAAACTAGAACAAATAATCCTCAAGAGCACAGAAGCAAAAACTCCTAACAAATTTCTAACAAATTAAATTAAGCCTAACAATCTGTGAAATTGGTAATACATTATAGTCAGCCAGGCTTTACCCCAGAAAAAAAACAACAGTTTAACATTAAAATTAACAAAATGAAAAACAAAACCAATGTGATTCACCATATTAACAGACCTTTTAGAAGTATGGTCATTTCAATAGATGCCCAAAAAGCATTTGACAAAATCCATTATCTATTATGATAAGAACATTATCTGTTCCTAATAAGAGAAACCTATGACATTTTAGTAGTTTCTTATAAACAGATACCTACTATATGAACTACCTATTCAGAAATATTTACTCAAGGAAAAAAAAAAACACTTGACCATACAGAGCTCTATATACAAATGTTCACAGAAGTTTTATTTGTAAAAACCAAAATATGAAAATAAACCAGATTTCAAATAACATGTAAATATGGAAAATGTGCAACAGAAACCACTGAGCAATAAAAAGAAGCAAAATCTTTTTATACACTACATGGATGAATTTCAAAGTAACTATGTATGTGAAAAAAGCTTTTGCAAAAATGGGGGGGTGGTGGTACATATTATATGATTCTGTTTATATAAAATTCTACAAAATGTAAACTAATCTATATTGACAGAAAGTCTGAGGACAGGGTAAAGGGAGGGAAGGAGGGAAGAATTACAAAAGAACACCTGTTTATTATCTTAATTGTGTTGATGGTCTCATGGACATCTGTGTATGTCAAAATAGATCAAAAACTATAAAATTTAATTGTGCAAAATTTATTTTACTTCTAGCTATTTGAAGAGTGGGAACAGTTGCACAACAATGTAAATGTACTTGTTGCCACTGAAGTGCACATTTAAAAATGAGTTAAATGCCAAGCATGGTGGCACATGCCTATAATTCCAGCTACTTGGGAGGCTGAGGCAAGAGGATCACAAGTTCAGCCTGGACAACTCAGCAAGACCTTGTCTCAAAATAAAGAGTTGGGGATGTAGTTCAGTGGCACTTGCCAATCATGTGCAAGGTCCTGGGTTCAATCCTCAGTACCAGGAAAACAAAACAAAAAAGATTTAATTGGTCATTTTAATGTTTATTTTAGTACAATTTTTTAAAGGCCTCGTAAAAACAGTAAGTTATTGAATTTAAAACTGATGCTAAATTCGATAATGATTACAGTCAGTAATAAGACAAAGAATTCATATTTCCAGTCTGTCTACCATATTCACCACGTTTTGTCTGTAATGAACTACAATTTACAACAGTAGTTCCATAGTAGAACTGAAAAGACTCCTGTCACTTAGTGATGTCTTAACATCCTAACATAATGCATAAATCATGTGTTCTATGGTGATATTAAAGTAAACATATCTATTGTGCTGCCAGTCATCTAAGAGGACAGCATATATAATTATGTACATATTATACTTGATGGTGATATGTAACAACTATGTTATTAGTTTGTATATTTACTATACTCTTTATCAGTATGCTAGAGTGTATTACTTTATTTAAAAAAAAATTAATTCATAACAGTATGCCATACCCAGCAACAGCCTCATACAACTTGTGTTTGCTGCTCTTGATGGCATCAAGAAGCTACGTCAACCGATTGATTCAGACCACCTAGGTGTATAAAGGTATACTCTACAATGTTCACAGAATAAATCACCTACTGACAGATTTCTTGTAATACATAACTGTCATTAAGCAATGTACAGTGGTACTTCTTAGATATAAGTTGTCATTTGATGAAATGTAAATATAAATGTGTTTACAAACTGTTACCTGTGAGATATGATTGATGGAAGACTCCATTCTCCGAAGCTGAGAGGCCTGGATGTCCAATAATTGGAGTACATTGTTGGCCAATGCATTTATTTGATAAGCAACACTAGCTAGAGATTGAGTTGTATATGCTTTGGTCTCTTCTAAAGCTTTTCTCTTGTCTGTAGCCTGAAACAAGAACAAAAACAATCAATATTTACTTAGATTAATATTCATTATGCATTTATTCTATAGAAAGACAAAATTTTAATTTTTAAAAGCCTAATTCAATCAAAAAATTACTGCACCAATATTATTATAGTCTCAGGATACTGAATTAAGCTGAATGACAGAAAACTAATTTTTTTAAATACTGACCTTGTAATCTAAATTCACTTTCTAGCTTTTGTCACTTTTTTTGTGATTCCTTAGGATATTCTGTACGATCATGCTGTCTTTAAATAAAAACAATTTTATTTATTATTCTCAATCTATATATCTTCAGTTTCTTTTTATTGCTCTACTACATTGACTGGGGACTTTAATATAATATTGAATAAAAGTAGCTGCTCCCAACAGAGGAAACACATTGTCTTTTACCATTAAAACACAGAATAAAGGTTTTCCACAGATGCTCTTTTTGAGAATATGGAAGTAAGTCTTGGTTATTTTCACTATTATAGAGTTTCATCTGCCTATTTTTTACTTTTCAGTGTACAGGTTATATACATCATTTTCTCTCAGAAAACAATGCCTGCTTTAAACTAAAGTCTGTTGTTCCTTTCCTCTCAGGCATAAAGTTACATTTTATTTCTCCACTTCCTTTACTATATGATCATGTAAATAAGTAGCACTAATGAAATGTCAGTGGAAATGATGTCACATCAAGGCCTGATCATAAAAACCTCCCATGCATGTTCCACAGCAATAAAGTAAAATGTTTGTATCAAAACAATAAAGTTGTGTTTAGCAGAAACCAAGATTTACAATGCCTCTATTTTTAAATTTGAAGTAATTAAAATTAGATAAAATTTTAAAATTTATTTTCTCAGTCTTGCCATACTTTAACTGCTAAATAGCCACATGTAGACTGAAATTAACTTATTGGGAGATACAGTTCTAGTCACAGTTAATTTCCTCTAAGAACTATGATTTGAAAGTTAAATCTACACACAAATTACCATTGCCAACTTATTTTGATTTTGTAAGTTTAGTATCCAAGAACTGGTCTTCCTCCCCTAGATATTTTCACTACATAAATACCAAACGTTAGTATCTTCCAAAGGTCACACAAAACTGATTATAACATAGGAGACAAGGGCTGGGGATATAGCTCAGTTGCTCGCATGTACAAGGCCCGGGGTTCAATCCCCAGCACCAGGCATATCAATGTTCATAGCAGTACAATTCACAACAGCTTAATTGTGGAACCAACCTAGATGCCCTTCAATAGATGAATGGATAAGAAAAATGTGACATATATACACAATGGAATATTACTCAGCAATAAAAGAGAATAAAATCATGGTATTTGCAGATAAACGGATGGAGTTAGAAAAGATAATGCTAAATGAAGTTAGCCAATCCCAAAAAAACAAATGCCGAATGTTGTTTTTTTTTTTTTTAATGTAAGGAAGCTGATTCATAGTGGGATAGGAAGAAGGAGCATGGGAGGAATAGACAAACTGTAGATAGGGCAGAGGGATTGGAGGGAGAGGGAGGGGGCATAGGGTAATTAATGATGGTGGAATGTGATGATCATTATTATCCAAAGTACTGGTATAAAGACACTAATTGGTGTAAATATACTATGTATATACAACCAGAGATATGAAAAGTTGTGCTCTATATATGTAATATGAATTGTAACGCATTCTGTTATCATATAAAAATAAAAATAAATAAAATAATAATTTTAAAAATCATCTTTAAAAGAAAAGTTAGTTGTTTTAAATAGTTAACCTTAAAAAAAATAAACAAGTAACCAAAGCTAAACCTGAAATACCTTAGATAATTAACTTTCTGAACATCTCATCTCATACATATAAACTTACTCTCTTCTTTTTCCTCTGTGAGAATTAAGTTACTAAATGAAAATCTGAGCTGGAGTAGAGCATCTTCTAAAGTAAAATTTACTTTTCTAAGTCATTTTCTCACCGCAGAAGGTGACACACGGGCAAAGTAATCTCTTCTTTTTCACTACCTGAAATAGAAATTACTAGCTATAATCAATCTCTCTCTCTCTCTCTCTCACCTACACATTTAATTGCCTTTCTTCTCACTTTCTCATCCTTCACCTATTATTAAAGGAAAAATCTTTAAAAACCTTCCTCCTTCTCTTTATTATATGTAAATGCCTGATCCCTCAAAGAAAAAGAGAACATCCTTGTCATGACTATCCCTAAAAGTCAATTTAGGGAGAGGGATGAGGCTCAGTGTTGGGGTGTTTGCCTGACATGCATGAGTCCCTGGGTTTGATCCCCAACACAGTAAAAAAAAAAAAAAAGGTGGGGAGAGAGAAAGTAACAAAATTTAAATGAAAACAAATGCTATATACTTTTCAATTTTTTCTTATTTCTGATTTTGAATGCATTAATTGTTGATATAATAGAAATAAGAGAAAAAAAACAAATGAAAATGGAAATATTTATCATGGTCCTATCACTCAAATATATCAGCTAAAATTTTCTTCAAGTCATTCCACTACATGTATGTATGCATGCATGTAAAAAATATACCATAATTATATATCTTGCTTTTTTCATTTAACAATATACCATAAACCTTTCCCCACATAATATTCTTCCCTAGCATCTTTTTCAAAAAGTAATTTTCAATGACATCATGATTTATGATGGTAACCAGCAAGTGCCTACACTCATTTTAGTTCCTCTTTTAACCAAATTTTTCATTAGATGATTTTGGGGAGTGGAGGCGGGGGGGGTGGGGTAGGGAACGTTGCTAGTCATTGAACTCAGGAGCACTTGACCACTGAGCCATATCCCCAGCCCTATTGTATATTTTATTTAGAGAAATGGTCTCAGTGAATTGTTTAGCACTTCACTTTTGCTGAGATTGGCTTTGAACTCTCAATCCTCCTGCCTAAGCCTTCCAAACCAGTAGGATTACAGGTGTAAACCCACTAGCTCTCATTTGATTTTTAACTAAATAATCAATGGTTTGGGCACAGTTAAAAATAAGTTCAAGTACAACTGCCTCTAAATTACCAAACAAGAGATAGCAATATTTCAAGATGTAGGACTTGAGAAGGAAATATATACAATTAATTATAAATATCTCCTAGTATAAATGATAACCCTATATGCTGTCCTTTAACTTCAGTAAACATCCTAGTTTTATGAATTCACATTTTACTTGGTTTTATAATGTTTGTAAAGGTTTATATCTAAAAGCCATTAAAATTTTAGTTTTTTGATTTTTAATGAACCCAGAATTCCTTTTAAACTCCACTTTAATACAGATATTTTTTTTATATTACAGAAAATACCAATAGTCATTTTGTTCTAGCTCTTATCTTAAATCTTACTTTTTGAAATATAAGAACTGTCAATTTATTAAAAATACTTACTGATTTATAAGTTTAACAAAACTAACCATTTTCTTTCAACATGTTACCACTGTTTTTTAGCTGCATAATTTAAGTTTCAAGCATAACTACTAGATAACTTTAAGAATATCATTTCTAAGTTAGAGTCCTATTGTACTAAAAGATGTCATATGTAAAAAAACAAAATCTTTATATATAGACACATATACTATAGTACTGGCCTGCATAATAACATTTTGGAGTAACAGTATAACTTAAAATCTTCTCTTTCATTCTTACTTTGAATCCTTCCTTAAACGTTTACCTAGGGTACCAGAATATATTTTGCTTTCTTTGGAAACAATAATTTCTGTCCTAACCACAAACTATCTAAATGATCTGCTTAGGTAATAAAACAGTATATATTTAAAATTTAAAAGAAAAAAAAAGTTTCTGCCATCTTGTTTCCACGTCTTTAACTTACTATTTTTTCTAAAAATGTCATGTCTGTCATATTTTATCATCGATTCCAAACCTACACTCCAGTTTCTCCAAATTCCAAAAGACTATATCTGTTTTATTTAATTCTGTATGATCCAAGAGCCAAATATTGTTCACTGCTGTTAATAATCTGCCTATTTCATCTCCTTAAATATAGAACATCCTCAAACCCACCTGTCCCACCCCTCCTTTCAAAACACAGAAATTATTTTAGAAATATAGCCAGGTGTCTTGCAGGATTTATCTGATGTTTCCTAATGGTTAGGTTCAGATTAAACATAGTGGCCAGAATACAGTAATACTATAAACTCCCACTACAGGTGATACAGCTTTTAAAATGACAGTATTTTTTTAACATTTATTTTTTAGTTATAAGTGGACACACTACCTTTATTTTATTTGTATGTGGTGCTAAGGATCAAACCCAGTGCTTCACGCATGCTAGGTGAGCACTCTACCTCTGAGCCACAACCCCAGCCCAACACTTATTTTTATTATTCTCTGCCAAGCTGCCAACACCAATTCTGCACATTCTGATGCTTGTACTTTCTTGAATTTGCCAGAAGATGTAAAACAAAGCAAAACAAAAACAAAAATAAAAATCTAAGACAAAAACTAGAACTCTATTTTTCTTCAAATGGTCTTTAAATGTTTATTGGTAGAGGTTCCAAAAATCCAGCTGAGCCACCAATTAAACAAGCAAATTTGCACAAACACAAAGCATGGCAACTATTTCATAACTACTGCCTCACCAAAAAGCTTATTTATGGCTATCATTAATTATAAAATACATCCCAATTTCAGAGCTATTAAGTAAAGAGAAGGAAATTCTTAGAATTGATGAAATACAGTATATAAGAAACACACTTCTTGGCCTAACAGACTTTTTTAAAAGTATATTAATACAAATAAGAAAAATTAAAATTTCGAGTATTAGTATCTGCAAGAGGAAGACTTTTAAACACTATAAATTACAGAAAAACATCTACTTTGCTAAAGACCAATATAAGGCCTTGATTGGTTTCAGACCTGAAAAACCTCCCAGGAAAAATTCCTGGTCAATTTTGTGGGGAAGGATCAGAAGAATATACAGGCCAAGTGCTGGGACACTACTGACAACAAACCTGTTCAGCACAAATCATAGGGGTTACAGTATACATAAATTCAAATGCTCAAGTACCACTGAAAGAATCTAAATTTTCTCCAACAGAATTCTCATTCTAATAAAATGAAAATAAAAAGAAATCCTATCAGGTAATGGCAAATATTCAACCAAAACAATAAATTTTTTGCATACAATTCATGTTGAAACCTTATGTTGTAAACTTTAACACAACACATTGCCATCCCCTCCCACTTAAGCAACAGCCAACTAACTGCCTAGCAGCTCTTTCATTCACAGCAGCATCTAAAGGAAGTCTCTGTTGCCTGCTGTGTCTGATGGACAGGAATGGGAGTTGAGGCACACTCTTTTCTGTTTTGGAAACTAACAAAAAATAATTAACTGCTAGTACATTTATTATATAAAATTTCAAACTCAACTATAATGTAGGTATAGTTTTAAAACCTTCACAGTTAGTTTATATCCTCAGGGCATTTCCAATAAGTAGATAAACTTGGCTCTGAAATTTTAAGTTTTTCCAGAACTACAGCCTAAGTCAAATAACACTTTCCCCAAACTAATTTGTCTATCATCCTGTATCATACAGACTTATATTTCAAAAACAGGCTTAAGGCACAATCCAGAAAAATCCAGTTCTAGAAAGAACAACTACATTTAAACACATAGTTTAATACATATTTAAGTATTAGTGACCAAATGTATCTCATAATTAGTACAAGAGACTTGCTTTCCTTTCATTTACTCCTTACATGTTAACTAATTATCTTGCACCATTTTATTTCTTCTGAAAAGGAATTAAACTGCAAGAGCCATGATAACCAATAATATATCTTGGGCAAATACATTCACATAATACTGGGGAGTGCAAGAAAACAATATGTTTCACACATTTTTTAAATATGCATTGGTTTTCCACTTCTAAGAATTTATCCCAAAAGAAATAAAGACCAAAGTATGTTCAAACCACTTTTGTTTATAACAACAACAACAAAAAAAAAAAACTAGAACCAATCTAAATGGCTAATAACCAGGATTTTTAAAATGCATATATTAGAATACCATGCAGAGGGGCTGGGGATGTGGCTCAAGCCATAGCACACTCGCCTGGCATGCATGTGGCCCGGACTCGATCCTCAGCACCACATACAAAACAAAGATGTTGTATCCACCGATAACTAAAAAATAAATATTAAAATTCTCTCTCTCTCTCTCTCTCTCTCTCTCTTAAAAAAAAAAAAAAAAAAGAATACCATGCAGACAATAAAAATTATAGAGATCATCCTTACTGGACTTTTATTGCTTCCCCAACTATTCTTATAATCGTAAGGTTAAAATACTATAATAAATTCTTTTTTAAAACACAATACATATTTTTAGTTGTAGATGAACACAATACCTTTATTTATTTAAAGGACTCTACCACTGAGCTACAATCCTAGCCCCTAATAAACTCTTTATTCCATAAGTTACAGTGGTTCTGCTTCCCAGTTTGAATACTGAGTTGATACATCTTCCTTGTTGTAGCACAGTAAGTAGGTCAAACTTGGTGAGTGGAATCCCATATTGCTAGTAAGCACATGCAAAACCTCCATACCCATAATCATCACATCTTTTTTTATAAACTCACTATGCAAAGAGAGAAGTGGCTGAGAAATAGCTGAAATCCAGAGATACCATTTTGTCTAACTGATCATCAAGATGCTCCTCTTGTGAGGAGACATTCACTAAAGGAAAAAACTGAATATTACTCTGCACCCATTCAGAATATATTTCCACATATTTAATCCCTATAATTCTATCCATACTCCTACCAAGTCATGAATCACAGTAGACCCACATCTTTAACCTTTTCTCTTATAGATAAAATAAATAACTAGAGTGAACTAATGAAATCTTCACTGACTGGGAGAATTTCCCTTCACCATTGTCCTTTAGTCACCCCTGAGAATGACTATGATGCTATAAATGTCTAAGCCATGCCTAAATTTTTTCTTCCTCGGTCAACTGGAACTCTTCATGAGCCACAGGTGTGACATTAAGTGAAAAATCAAATTAACAAGAGTATGAACCAAATAAAGTGTATAGATTTTAATAATAAAAGCAGTCTATAAAATTATTATGTACTTGCTGAGTGCAGTGGCACAAGCCTCTAAATGTCACATGCCAGTGATTTGAGAGGCTGAGGCAAGAGAATCTCAAGTTCAAGTACAGACCCAACAATTTAGCAAGATCCTTTGTCCAAAAAAAAGGAAGGACCGGGGATGGCGCTTAGTGACAGAATGCCTTTGGGTTCAATATCCAGGAGTATACACACAAAAAACCACTATGTACTTGATTTTTTAAAAAATACGTATATATGCATACAAACAAAAAGTCTAAAAGGAAATACTTATTGGTTAGCAGTTATTTCTGGGTGATAAGAAATGGTAATTTTATTGTTCATTATATTTTTCTGCATCCAATTATTCACAATAATTATTACTTCAAGAATCGGAAAAATTTTATTTTTACTAAGAATTTTTGATTACATGGGGAACTTTCTTGATCTCTCTTCAACAGAAAAAGAACTCCAAAACAGGTATTTTTGTACACAGTATAATCTTTTGTTTGGTATGATTAGTATCTATACAAACTAATACACTAAATAACAAAAGCAGATACATTGGCATGTTCATTTCAATTTCAAGTAACTTGTGGGGTTTTTTTGTTTATTGAGATATTTATTAGTTGTAGGTAGACACAATATCTTATTTCATTTTTATGTGGTGCCAAGGTTTGAATACCAGTGCCTCACATGTGCCAGGCAAGCGCCCTACCACAGAGCCACAGCATCAGCCCCTTGTGTTATTACAATCTTTTTCTTTTTGTGGCATTTCCAAATGTTCAACAATTACATGTAACATTTTTACTGTAACCATCTTATAGACACCAAAAGACTAATAAGGCAAATAATATACTTTACTACCACCCCACCAAGGCTAAGGAGGCAAATGTAAAGAACTTGACTCCTTTGACACTAACATGAAAAATTAACCAATCCAGAAACAATTCCACTTTGGATTTTTCTTTTATTAAGAAATTATAGGGCTGGGGATGTGGCTCAAGCGGTAGCGCGCTCACCTGGCATGCGTGCTGCCCGGGTTCGATCCTCAGCACCACATACCAACAAAGATGTTGTGTCCGCTGAGAACTAAAAAATAAATATTAAAAATTCTCTCTATCTCTCTCTCTCCTCTCTCACTCTCTCTTAAAAAAAAAAAGAAATTATAAATGTTCCTTGCTGTTTAAGCCTAATTGTATTTTACTGCTTACAGTCAATGCATCCTAAATGATTTGACTTTTATAAAGATGGGGATGAGAGGAGATTAACTTTCAGAAAAAGATCCTGGCTGAACTTGAAAGTAACAATTGATAGTTATACCCCTAGTCACACAGGCAAAAGATCTCTTAGGGTAATTTAGTAATTAGTAATAGTTTCCAAATTATTGAAGCTATCTTCTAAAATACTATGCTAAATTTATAGCTAAGTGACACACAATCTTAATTACCTAAGAAATCATTTTAGTTTGCTGTTTCCATAAGGCAAATTATATTTTAATATGCATTACTAAGCTCTGATGACCATTAACAAGACTGGGTGGTTGAAATAACAATATTTTTTCTCACAGTTCTGGAGGCTGGGCCCCAAGTCCACAATCAAGGTTCCATCAGTGTTCTGTTTCTGGTAAGGGATCTCTCCCTGGCTTGCAATCAGCCAACTTCTCAATGTATCTTCACATAGCAAAAGAGATCAATCTCTGGTGTCTATTCCTCTTTTATAAAGATACCAGGTCTAGGACTCCACACTTATGTCCTCATTCAATCTTAATTACCTCCTTAAAGGCCTTATCTTCTATAAAGTCACATAAGGAGTCAGGGCTTCAACTCATGAATAGGAGGGGGAAAGACATCCATAGCATAATCCTTCTCTTCAAACAGGAAATGTTGCCATCTTACAAATATCCAAAATTGCTAGGCACAATGGTGCAGGTCTATAATCTCAGCTACTCTGAAGGCTGAGAGTAAAGGATCACAAGCTGGGAAACTTAGCGAGACCCTGTCTCAAAAATTAAAGAAAGACAGGGACATAGCTCAGAGGTAGAGCACCCCTGGGCCAACCTCCAATACTACAGAAAGAAGAAAAAAAGAAAAAAGTACACACTTGATAAACTTTTAACAGCTATGTATTATTTGGTTTTCCAAGCATTCTCATAAACCAAACTTATCTTGGTTTCACAAATGAAGGCACTAAATACAGCACTGAGAAAACTAATTTTTTCCTAAGATTCCCTAACTAATAAATGAAGGAGCTAGAACTAGAATGCAGGTCTGAATCATAGTCCAAATATCTTTACACAAATCTTATTATGCATTTGAGTATGAAACTTTGCCTCAGCTAATGTTCTAGAAGAACAGCAGAATTAGCTTGGAGGCAAAGAAAGGCAAGGGCAAGAATTAGAAGACATGGTTCCTACCAGAATGAATGAACATGCTTGGAGATGAAAATGAACATCAGAATGGAGATGAGTGAGTCTAAGTAGTAAGCAGGTTCATGGGAAATACAAAGCAAGGCTAGAGAAATCCTGCTCTTGAAAGCATAAGAAATTTGGACTTCATCCTGAAGTTAATAAGGAAACACTGAAACAAATTCAGGAAGAAAAGACAGGACTAGTTTTAAGCTTTAGAAACATTTACTTCAGCTACACTTTTGTAAACTGGACTGGGTAAGTGAAAAGAGGATACAAAAATGGAAGTAGGGATTCTGTTGCAGAAGTACTCTGTGCCAGGCATAAGAAAGATATCTTTATTTTAAATATTCCACTTAGCTTAATAATGAGAATAAAGAAAATATGGAAAGTTTAAAGTGAAAGACTGTTTCCAAAGACCACAATGCCTCTAGGATCTGTAATTCTAAGAGTGAATGAAGTGTAATTCAAATGTAGCAGAGTGAACCAGTAAAATACTGCCTTTAAGATAAGCCACTCCAAATCATTAACTAGTTTATGTACCACATGAATTTCAATTCACCAGAAGGGTAAAGGGAGGAGAATGAGGAAGTTGACTTGCTCAGGATTGCTGAAAATGTCTTTTTTTTTTCTTCTTAATTCTTGTTGTTCTATATTTTTTGTAGCTTTATTTTATTTATTTATTTGTGGTGCTAAGGATCGAACCCAGGGCCTTGCACATGCTAGGCGAGCACTCTACCACTGAGCCACCACCCCAGCCTCTGAAAATGTCTTTGATCCATGAAACAATTGGTGTTCTATACAGGAGAGTAGAAGAAACAAACATTTAACATTGTTCTAAATCATCCTCACTAAAATACTAAATTGACACCTTTGATCCAAACCAAAATTAATGGTACTTTGCTAGAAAATTACTTAAGATATCTTTTTACAAAATATTAGATAGGGTATTAGTTAACATGGTCACACCACCATGGTGCACACCAGTAATCCCAGCAACTCAGGAAGATGAGGCAGTAAGTTCAAAGCCAAAATCATCAATTTAGCAAGGCCTTAAGGAACTTATTAGCAAGACCCTTAAAACTCGGGAGGCTACAGCAGAAGGATTTTGAGTTCAAAGCCAGCCTCAGCAAAAGCTACGCAACTCAATGAAACCCTGTATATAAATTTAAAAAGATACAAAATAGGGCTGGGGATGTGGTTCAGTGGTCCAATGCACCCAAATTCAATCCCCAGTAAAAAAGGAAGGGGGGGTTTGCTGGGAATGTGGCTCAGTGATTAAGCACCACTGGGTTCAATCCTTGGTACAAAAACTAAGGTTACAATCAGAAAGATTATAAATGAGCAATTACAGAAGATGTTAAAGACCACTTTAATAGAGAAAAATGGAAACAATGAAATGAAACCAAGCAGACTTCCTAAAAATGAAAGACACAATCAATCAAATTAAAAACTCAACTGAAGGCATCACTAACAGATTAGATTGTATGGAAAATAGAATCTTAACCCTTAAAGAGGGACTGAAGACAGGCTATATGATCTTGAGTACACAGAAGGCAATAAAGGAAAAAAAATTATACAACATGACCAGAATATACAAGAACTCTGGGGTAACTTTAAAAAAACCAAACTTGAGAAACACTGGGATGGAAGAGAACATGAAGATACAAACTAAAGCACAAAGAACATTTTCAATGAGTTAAATGTCTCCCATTTCAAAAATAAGATAGACATCCACATACAGGAAGGTTATAGACTGCAAACAAGACCTAGTCAAATAAGCAGCTCACAAAAATATATCATAATCAAAATGCCTAACATAGAAAATAAGGAAATAATCCTAAAAGACACAAAAGAGAAATACCAGGTCATACTTAAAGGCAAACCAATAAGGCTCATTTCTTTTTTTTTTTCTTAGCTCAGACCCTAAAATCAAGGACATCCTGGAATGAGATATTCTAAGCCCAAAAAAAAAAAAAAAAAACCTACCAGTGAAGGTTACTATACCCAGCAAAGCTCAGTATCAAATTAGAGAAGGAAATAAAAACTTTCCAAGGGTCTGGGGATATAGCTCAGTTGGTAGAGTGCTTGCCTAGGTTAAGCCCTGGGTTCAACCCCCAGCACCACAAAAAAAAAAAAAAAAACCTTTCTAAATAAAGAATAAGCTAAAAGAATTCATAAGCACCAAGTCAGCAATACAAAGAATACTCCAAGATAAACTTCACATAAAGAAACTAAAAAACAATTCTGAAAGCTCAAAAACATAAGAAGTTCAGCAGAATAATCCCCTAAATGAGAATTAAGACAGAATAAAATATAGCAAAACCATACACACACACACACACACACACACACACAAATGGTAACAAACCACAATCACATACATATATTAACACTGAATGTTAATCTCTACTCCCTAATTAAAAAATACAGATTAGCAGATCAAAAAACAAGACTGAACTATATGCTGTTTATAAGAGACTCACAGGCAAAGACTCACAGGCTGAAGGTAAAAGGATAGCAAACAAAATTCCATGTATGTGGTTCAAGAAAAGCAGATTTTTTATATGCCAACGCAGATTTTAAGCAAAAATTAATCAGAAGAGGAAAACAAAAAAGGCCACTACATCCTAAGGAACACTTCAACAAGAAGATAGAACAATAGTAAATATTTATGTTCCAAAAGTCAAAGCACCAAATTACATGGGAAAAATACTCTATGACATTAAATACCACATAGACACCAACACAATAATACTGTGAGGTTTTAATACACCCTTATCACCAACAGACAAGTCATCAAAACATAAAATCAAAGATATCTCCAACCTGTTTTCTCTGATGTAAGGAGGCTGACTCAGTTGGGTAGGGAGGGGAAACATGGAAGGAATAGATGAATTCTAGATGGGGTGGAGGGGTGGGAGGGCAAGAGAGGGGGCACGGGATTAGCAAGGATGGTGGAATGTGATGGACATCATTATCCAAAGTACATGTATGAAGACACGAATTGGTGTCAACATACTTTTTTTACAACCAGAGATATGAAAAGTTGTGCTGTATATGTGTAATAAGAATTGTAATGCATTCCACTGTCATTGATTTTTTTAAAAAAATCAATAAAAAAATATTTACAAAAAAGATATCTCCAACCTAAACAACACTGTAAATTAAATGGACCTAATAGACATCTACAGAATATTCCACCCCAAAACAGCTGAATTTAACTTCTTCTTAACTGGGCATGGATATTGTTCCAAAATAGATCATATTATAAGCCACAAAGCAAATCTTAAACAAATACCACAAAAGTGATATAATTCCATCAGATCATAACAGCATGAGCTAGAAATCAACAGCAAGAAAAACAGAAAACTCACGGAGATTGAACAATACTCTTTTTTTATTTTTATTTTTTTAGTTGTAGGTGGACACAATGCCTTTATTTTTATTTATTTACTTATTTTTATATGGTCCTGAGGATTGAATCCAGTGCCTCACCCAGGCTAGGTGAGCAATCTACCACTGAGCCACAATACTAGCTCCCCCTAATTCTGTCTCAAAGAATAAATCAAAGAATAAATGGGACTAGAAATCAAGAAATTCTTAGAAACGAATGAGAACAGAAAAAAAAATATCAAAATTTCTAGGATAGTACGGCAGCAGCTCAAGAGTAAAATTAGAGATCCCAAATAAATAAACTTATGTTCTACCTCAAGGATTTAGAAAAAGGACAAACGAACCCCAAATGGAAATGGAAATGAATCCTGCTATGTGAAATCAGCCAAACTCAGAAACTGAAAGGTCAAATGTTTTCTCTCACATGCAGAAACTAGAGTAAAACAAACAAAACAGGGAGGGAAGGATAGGATAATATAAAGAACCAATCAAATATAAATTAATAGATGAACAAAAGGAAGTCAAGTAGAGGAAAGAGAATTTGAGAGTGGGAGGGAGGAAAATAGGGAAAAGGATGATCACGAACAAATCTATTTCTATGCATGTATGTATTTGCTGGGATGAACCCAACTAATATGTGTTAACAATGAAGCTCTAAAAAATAATAAGTATTTGGTCCGACCATTGATTCTGCCTATTTCCTCACTTAAACCAATTTACAATACAGTTTCAAAGAATCAGTCTTGGCTACCTCTAACCTAGTGATTCATTAATCATTTTCCAAATCAAGACAAAAATTCATGAAACTATCTAGCTACTTTTATCCTAATCTCTTGATCTGTTCTATAAAAATTAGAAGAACCAATCAGAACTCATCACAGCTAAACTAAAGAAAAACTATTGGTACTGACCCTTACCAAGTCCTCCTTAAAGCAGCTTTTCTGCCCATTCTAAAAGATCTCTGCTCCGGATTTTATGTAGATAAGGTCTAGAGAACCTGGGGCTGACCTATGTCAATGGTATCAACAGTGGGGATCTGCCCTGCAAGGAGAATGCAGTCCTGGCCCTGGCCCAGAGAGAAAATTCAGCTGCAGTATAAAAGGCACTTGCCCACTATGACCAGCTGATGGGCCAGAAGGTGCAGCTGCCCACAGAGACCCTCCAGGAGCTGCTGGAAATGCACAGGGCCAGTGAAAGAGAGGCCATAGAAATCCTCACAAAGAACTGGTTCCAGGATGAGGACCAAAGTTTCCAGAAGGAATTACAGACCCTACTAGATGCAAAGCAGAAAGACATTTGTAAACAGAATGAAGAAGCCTCTTCAGATTGCTCAGCTTTCTTCAGGATATTTCTGGTCCTCTGAAAGAAACAGTGAAGCAAGGGCTTTATTCTAAACCAAGAGGCCATGATGTCTACCTTCAGAAGACTGAGAAGCTGAAGACAAAGTTCCATCAGCAGCCCAGGAAAGGAACACAAGCTGAGGAAGCTCTGCAAAAGAATTTAAAGTCCAAAGAGTCTGAGTAACTCTGTTCTACAGACAGTCCTGGCTCTCACAGCCAAGGAAAACGAGATGAAAGAGGCATGTGCAATAACAGAGGCTGCCAAGGCTGAAGCAGAAAGTGTGGAGGTGATTCGTAGACATGCAGCAAATGATGAAAGAGAAGGAGAGACTCCATCAGCAGCAAATAAGACTATAGAGATAGAAAGAGCAAACTGTTTGGCACAGCAACAGTTGGAGCAGGAACATCATCTGCAGGAAGAAGCCAAAAAGCTCAGGTTGATCCATCAAGCTGAAATGTCAAGGTTTCAAGATCAGATCCAGCATATCCATGGAACAATGTCTGAGCCACAAGCTGCTTGATGTATCATACTCTAAAGTGCATCAAAGCTTCCTTTTCTTATTTCTTTTCACCAAAGACACAAAGGAACAAGAAACTAAAGAACTTGGGACAATCAACATTTAAATAATCCCAAAGCCGGGCTGGGGATGTGACTCAAGTGGTAGCACGCTGGCCTGGCATGCGTGCGGCCCAGGTTCGATCCTCAGCATCACATACAAACAAGTTGTGTCCGCCGAAAACTGAAAAATAAATATTAAAAAAAAAAAAACTTCTCTCTCTTTCACTCTCTTTAAAAAAATAAATAATAAAATAATCCCAAAGCTTTCTGCCTACTCTTCCAATTAGTCTCTAGATATTGCAAGTCACTCAGGTGTCTAGGTATTACAAGTTACCACATGGGCTCAGTCAAATGGAACGGTACCCTGTTCAGTATCAATACTACTTATGGTCATGTGCTGGATGCCATCACAGGGAGGCACCAATGGTAACATGGAACAATCCACAGTTCTTACCTACTGGGTAGGAGACTGTTACACTATGGACAATGGTGCAAATCATCAGCACTCTCAGTTGACCTTCTGCATAGAGAAATTCCAAGTTCAAAGGAAACAATGTTAACATAAATGGAGATCTTTAGAGGATGAAAGGAAATACTATTATGGAAATTGTATCATAGGCTTAAGGACTAAACAAAAAGCCTTTTCATTAATCCTCACTAATTCATAACTTATAATAGGTAACAACTTACATGTGACTTAATATTTTTGCATTACATATTTATAATCCTTTAGAGCTTGTAAATAGGAATCATAAGTAATAATGTATAATGAGCCCAAGTTGTGATGGTGCTCATAGAGTGAGTTTGGAAGGGTTCCTTCCTTTTCTATTTCATGCAATACTTTGAGAATACTTCTTGGCTTTAATTTTTCTTTGAAGGTCTCGTAGAACTCGGCTGAGAATCTGTTAGGTCCTGGGCTTTCTTAATTGGTTGGCTTTTGATGGTATTTTCTATTTCATTACTTAAAATTGATCTGTTTAAATCATGTATGACCTCCTCATTCAGTTTGGGTAGGTCATATGTCACTACAAATTTGTCAATATCTTTGATATTTTCTATTTTACTGGAGTATAAATTTTCAAAATACTTTCTAATTATCTTCTGTATTTCAGATGTGTCATTGTGATATTTCCTTTTTCATCACATATTTTAGTAATTTGAATTTTTCTCTCTTTTTCTCTTTGTTAGCATGGCTAAGGTTTATCTATTTTATTTATTTTTTCAAAGAACCAACCTTTGGTTTGGTCAATTTTTTCAGTTGCTTCCTTTGTTTCAATTTTATTGATTTCAGCTCTGATTTTAATTATTTCTTGTTTATACTGTTTTGGGTGTTGATTTGTTCTTTTTCTAGGACTTTGAGATGAGACATTAAGTAATTTATTTGTTGACTTTTTATAATTTTAATGAATGAGCTCAATGCAATAAACTTTCCTCTTAGTAAAAACAAAATATATATATATATATAAGAACCAGCCTGGCATGGTAGCACATTCTTGTAATCCCAGAGACTTGGGAGGCTGAGGCTCTCAGCAACTTGGCAAGACCCTGCCTCAAAATAAAAACTACAAAAAAGCTAAAGATGTAGCTCAATGGTAAAGCAACTCCTAGGTTAAATCCTCAAATCTTCAGTACCATTAAAAAAAAAAAATCAGAACGACCAACAATTAAAAAAAAAAAATCAATTAACAAATCTTTACTGTAACCAACTGCATTTACTAAAATACGGTTATTCCCAAAACTCTGAGACATTAACACAGGGACATTTTATTCACACAAGTACATTACAAAATAAAGAAAGAGACCAAATAGAGAAAAACTTTTTATTAAATTATCACAGGGGCTGGAGCTGTGGCTCAGTGGTAGAGCACTTGCCTAGCATGTGTGAGGCACTGGGTTTAATTCTCAGCACCACATGTAAACATATGAATAAAAGTCCATCAATATCTTAAAAAAAATTTTAATAAATAAATAATCACATACTGAATTCCAAACAAACATAATTTAATCACTTAGAAATCTAAATACCAATTAATACCACAGCATTAAAAACAAACTCATCTCACGTTAGCTCAAGTACAGTTATACTCCTTCACTGACCAACACGATGATGTAGCACAGAATTAAAGTTCAGGCTCTATTAAAAAAAAAAAAAGTCTAATATTTCCTCTTCTGTTTTTGCAAAAAAATTTTATTAGAACACAGTATCACCCATTTGTACTATAATATTTTGTATTAGCTTTTGGAGGGCTGGGGAATCATTGGTAGTATGCTTGCCTACCATGCACTGAGGTTCTGAGTTCAATCCACACCACTGCCACAAGAAAGAAAAAAGTTTACCAACCATCTATGGCTTTCATAATGCAATGACAGAGTGAGTAGTTGTGACAGACCATTCGGCATGGAAGGCCTAAAATATTTACTATCTGCCCACTCCTGCTTAGAACAGTGATTCTCAACTAGGTGGACCTCAGCACCACCTAGTGAGCTTTTGTTTATTTTTATATGAACTACATATATTATTTCTTAAATAAATCTCATTGTTTATTTAAGGTATATGACACAACATTAAGAGATACACATCAATACCCAAAATGGTTACTCAAGTGAAGCAAAGTAGCCATCACTGCTATGAATTGTTCTTCAAAGGTTTATCATATGCTGGAAGCATGGTCTCTTAATATAGCAATGTGGAAAGCTGGTGGAACCTTTAAGAGATGTAATTAGATCTTTAGGAGGGTTTGTTTTTTAATCACAGGAGTAAGGTCCTCACTCTCACAGGATGATACGTTTCTATAAGAGCAGACTACTATAAAACAAGTATTTTCATCCCTCACTCTTTGGCTTTCTCTCTATGTTCTCTCCTGCATGTACTACCACTAGGTGAAGTCATCCACAGTGTTATGACAAGAGTCAGAAGGCCCTCATCAGAGGCCAACCAGATAGAGCCACTTTTAAAAGTCCAAGTTAAATTAACTGCCTTCCTTTATACCCAGTTCTCAGGTTTTTGTTATTGTAACACAAAATGACTGAAACAATATCAGATACTTTTTTGTGTGTGCTTGCTTCTGTGGCAAAAGCAGTTAAAAATGATTCATTTAACAGGAATCCCAAATACAGTACTATTTTATTAACTATAATCCTTGTATTATAAATTAGATCTCTGGACTTTTTCATTTTACATGGATACTACTTTTTAATCTTTGACTTAACATTTCCCTAATTCCACCCACTCACCTGCCCTTGATGATCACTGTTTTTCTCTTTCTATGAATATTTGATTCTTTTCTTTTAATTCCACATGTGCTAATGGTTTGGATAAGCATCCCCTAAAGGCTCATATATTAAAGGTTTGGTATTCAGCTTGTGGAGCTATTTGGAAGCCGGTAGAACCTTTAAGAGGTATGGTCTGTGTTTTAGCCAGATTTTTCACTGCTGTGACTAAAAGACTTGAGAGGAACAATTTTAATTTTAGAGGAGGAAAAGTTTATTAGGTGCTCAAGATTTCACAAGTCTCAGTCCACAATCAACTCTATTCCCTGAGGCTTGAGGTGAGGCAGAACATCATGGTGGAAGAGTGGCAGAAGGAAGCAGCTCACATGATGATGATCAGAAAGCAGAGATTAAACTCTGCCCACCAAATATATAACCCAAAGGCACATTTCCCAATGACCTGCCTCTTCCTGCCACACTCTACCCACTTTCAGTTATCACTCAATTAATCCCTCTCAAGGGATTAATTCATTGACTGTTTAAAGTTAAAGCTCTCATAACTAAATCATTTTACCTCTATTCTTGCACTGCTTCACACATGAGCTTTTGGGGGACACACCTCACATCCAAACCACAATAGTCTGGTACAAGGAAATTAGGTTGCTGGAGGCATGCCCTTGAAGGAGATACTGGAACCCCAGCCTCTCCACTCCCTGACAACTACCATGAGGTGAGGGGCTTCTTCCATCACAAGCTCCCACCACAATATGCTGCCGCCACAGGCACAAAAGCAACAGGCCAACTAACAATGGACTGAAACTTCCTAAAATGTGAGCCAAAATTAACATTTCTTCTCTTTATCTCAGATATTTTTAGTGATAGAAAGCTAACTAACAATTTGTGAGCTCATGCAATATTTTTATTTCTCTGTTCACCTTAGTATATCTTATGTATATCTTTCAGGATCCTCCTGTTTACGTTTGAATAATGTTCAACTGCATATACCACTGTTTCTTTTCCCATTCATCCATGGATAGAAACTTAGATTGTTTCCAGATTTTGGCTATTTGAAATAAAGCTGTAATGAATATAACAGTACAGAAACCTTTATTAGATGGTGATTTCATTTCCTTTGAGTATATGCCCGGAAGAGGTATTATTGGGTCACAGAGTAGTTGTATTTTACCTTCTTTAAGAAATTCAATACAGTTTTTCATAATGATTGTACACATACCCACCCACAGTGTACAGGTGTTTGTTCATTTTTTCCACATCCTTACCACCATTTGATATTCTTTTGACTTTTTTATAATAGCTATCCTAATGGGTGTGAGGTAATATTGTAATAGATTTGATTTGCATTTTCTTGATTAATGATGTTGAGTAACTTTTCATATCCTGTTAGTCATTTTTATGTATCTATGCCTTTTGTCTATTCAGATCCTTTGCCCACTTCTAAATCAGGTTATTTGTTTTCTATTAAGTTCTACCAGTACAATATTCTAAAATACAACACACACACACACACACACACACACACACACACACACACACACACACACACACACCCCAGGGGGGTGGAACTCAGCTGGACATCAGCACCACTTGATGAGCTTTCAAAAAATTCCAGGCATAGGCTGGGGTTCTGGCTCAGTGGTAGAGTGCTTGCCTCATATGTGTGAGACACTGGGTTCGATTCTCAGCACCACACACAAATAAATGAATAAAATAAAAGTCCATCAACAGCTAAACAAAATTCTAGGCAGGCATGATTACATGCACCTGTGGTCCCAGCTATTCAGGAGGCAGAGACTAGGCTTGAGCCTAGTCGTTCAGGGCAAAAGATGGCAATACCCTGTCAAAAGGAAAGATAGGCAGAAGGGAGGGAAAACAATTCCAGAGCCTGGGACCCAATCTAACTCTTCCCCTGATTTCATTTGTCTGGGGTAGGACGATTAGCTAATACTAGTATAAACAATATAAAACAGAAAAAAAAAAAACACAGATAAAAAAATCAGGATAACCAGGATAGGGACATAGCTCAGTGGTAGAGCACTTGCCTAGCATGTGCAAGGCCCCAGATTCAATCACAGCACTGAAAAAAATAAAATCAAGATATCTAATAGTATAAAACAAAGGTAATGGACTGCAATTGTGGCTCAGCGGTAAAGCGCTTGCCTAGCATGTGCAAGGCCCTGGGTTCAATCCTCAGCACCACATAAAAATAAATAAAGATATTGTGTCCAACTACAACTAAATAAATAAATAATAAAACAAAGGTGAGAGGTTAACACAGACCACAGAGACCAAAGAGCACTACTTAATAAAGTAAAGCCATAAGTTTGGCTCTGATCTCTATGAACCACAAATAATAAGGAACAAGATTATTGTATGATTCACAGTATCCATGAGATCAAAACATCTTTAGAAAGCAAACATTTTCCTAAGACTTCTGACTGTAAAAGGAAAAATTTATTGCATTTCTTCTCAGTGATATAAATGTATCTTATGTTTGTTCTATAGTACACTGTACCTCTTCCCCACCAAACAAAACCCCAAGAGTGATGGAACTTTTACAGATGGTACCATACTGCTTTTCTTCTCCTTTTTTCTTAGGCTGGGGGATGAGGGGCCTTGAAGAGTAAGAATACATAGAAGAAAACACACAACTCAATTGGATACAAGTGACTCTATATGCAATGATATATTAATAAACACAACAAATCCACTAATGCAAAGCAGTCCCCAAATTATGACAATTAGCTCATATAAAAAGTGGTTTATTCAGATCCATAACTCATTTCTCCTGTATTTACCCACTTATTGCATGGTTTCTGTTGATTATGCCAAATGTGTCTAAACAAAGGAACATAGTATGTCAGGATACAGCAAAAACACGATTTCATCTTACTAATGTTAAATTTAAAACATGATTTCTCTCTATTTTTAAATGTGGGAAACACTGAACTGATTTTCTATAGCAGGTCAGGTACATTTCCGATTGAGACTTCATCTCTTCCACCATCTTCTCTTGCAGCTGACTCTACTCACAGCTCTGTGAAAAATGCCTTGCTTTCTTGCTGGTCCTAATACCTAAACCCCATGCATCCCAACCTCTCTTTCCTAGCAACCCTTTAAATTCAAGACTTGGCTAAATCTGTTCTTTCAGAAGTTTTCCTGAGACACCCCCAAACACTACACAAAAGTTCCTTAGAATTCTAAAATTCAGCCAGGAGCAGTGGTGCACACCTGTAATCCCAGCAGCTCAGAAGGGTGAGACAGGAGGATCGCAAGCTTAAAGCCAGCCTCAGCAATAGCAAGGCACTAAGCAATTCAGTGAGACCCTGTCTCTAAATAAAATACAAAAAAGGGCTGGGGATGTGGCTCAGTGGTTTGAGTTCCCCTAAATATAATCCCTGGTACAAAAAAAAAAAAATCTAAAAGTTCCTTTCAAAGAGCAGTAGTTTTCAATCCATATACATTATATATTTTGAAATTATTTGTAAAAAAAAAAAAATGTGTTAAAATCTAAATGGGGCTGGGGCTGTAGCCCAGAGGTAGAGCACTCGTCTTATATGTGTAAGGCCCTGGGTTCAATCCTCAGCACCACATAAATAAAATAAAGATACTGTGTCCACCTACAACTAAAAAAAATAAAATTAAATTAAATTAAAGTCTAAATGTAAGAAAATGCCAATACATAGGTTATGACAGAAATGAAAATATTTGAAAAAGAAACTTGTACCTCAACCTCATGTCATAATAGTATACAGCCAGAGACCCGGGAGTCTCTTTCTTCTCCTTCCTCCCTCTCCCTACTTCTGCCCACACAGCCAGCTAGCAGTCAAGTCTTATTCCTATTTTCCAACCCACTGTTATGCCAATCAATACCATTGTGGAGGAGTAAAAGCTGGAAAGTGTCAGGAACCAACTGTGTACTAATGGCTGAAAAAGAAAGGGTCTCTAAGATTCACTTCTGTGACTGCAAATTACCTTCTGTAGGCTTTATGGTGAAAGAACAGACACAGGAAAAATAAGCCATCTTTGAGTTTGTCTGTGGAGAACTCATATATCTTTCACCAAAGTTAACAGACTCTTACCTTCCTTTTAAATTTCACTATAGCTGTCTCAACTCTACAAACATTCTTCAGATTTGGACAAATGTAACAGTCCTATATAGGTCCAGAATGCATACAGTCTCTCCCTTCCCCATCTATCATGCCCCAATGCAAGATGGATCTTCCTAAACCACCCCATCCTCTCTTCACAAATCGCAAGGATATAAAATAAGCACCTGTTAGGAGAGAGGATAAATAAAGTAAAGGAAGAAGAAAGGAGAATTTCAGGGGTGTTTTGTTTTGTTTTGGTTCCCAGAATTGAACCCAGGGGCACCTAACCACTTAAGACTCATCCCCAGTCCTTTTTATAGTTTCTTTAGAGACAGGGTCTCAGTAAGTTGCTTGGGCTTGCTTTGAACTCATGACAATCTTGCCTCAGCCTATTGAGCTGCTAAGATTACAACAGTATGCAGATCCTACGCACCTGGTAGGATCTGTTTTCAATGTAACTGTATTACTTGAAACTTTTATAGGAACATATTAATTATCTAGATATTTCTTTTAAAAAGCTGCTTGACATTTTCTCTTTCCATAAGCAAAATTCTGAATGTCAAAACTAAAATTATAAACCTTTAAAAAAATACCTCTTTATTTTTCTTCTATAGAGAATATTCCTTCATTCAAATATAAATACTACAGAAGAGTTTCCTTTTTCTTAGATTAGGCTTTATAATCCATAATAGAATGATTTCTGCATAACTATATCATATATAATATCTACATTACACCATCCCATCACAGTACCTAGCAGAGCCTTCCACAGAGTAGGCCATTGAAAACTATTTGTCGAATGAATCCTCCTTTACTTCAGTTCAACAAATTCCAAAAGAATTGAACACTTTTCTTTCTTTTCTTTTTGTAAGGCTTGTTGAATTGAGTAACTTTACTTTTAAACAATTCCAAGTGCCATGTAGCATTTCTGAGAAGAAAATGTAAAGCCAGCTTAGGATTCTCTGAGGTGTATATTTGTTTGTTTGGTTGTCCAAGAGACTGAACTCTAGGTCTCACACATGCTAGGCAAGGCACCCTATCACTGAACCGCACCTCCATCCCAACACTTCTCTTTCTAGGAAAAACTAAAACAAAACAAGGAGTCACAGCCTACCTTGACGATTCCAGGCAATAGGGATTTCATAATCTACCACTACTTGCTACCATCACCTCTATACGAGCTTCCCCATCTCTTCTCTTCTTCTTTTTTCCTTATTCTTTCTTTTTCCCCCTTGTTCTGAACCCAGGGTACTCTGCCACTAAGCTATATCCCCAGTTCTTTTTATTTTTTATCTTGAGATGAGGTCCTTCTAAATTGCTGAGACTGTCCTTGAACTTCCCATTCTCCTGCCCCAGCCTCCTAATTCAATGAGATTACAGGCCTACACCACTACATTCAGCTCCCCAATCTCTTCTTGAGCTCTTGCCAATCTGTAACTTAAACCTCCTCCTAATCTGTTCTTCACTCTGAACAAGAGTGAAAAATGATAATGTTATCCCATTGCTTATAAACTTTGAATGCCTTCTCATCGACTTCAGGGAAAAAAAAAGAAAATGACCAAAATCCTTAACAGAGTCAACAAGGCTTCGAGTTTGATCTGGTTCCTACTTATCTCCATTAGCACCATTTCTTCACTCTAAATACACACAAGCCTATAATTTGTTCAAAATCACCCTGTTTTCACTCATCTTTGGGTCTGTTCACATGCTCTTCTCTTTATAACGGACCCTGTTTTCCCTCCCCCAAAATTTTCTTGGTTAATACATATTTATTTACCTTTCAGAATTCCAACATTACTTCTTTGACACACCACGCTATATGGGCTTACCTGATATACACGCTTATGCCAACAAGTACTTTCCCTAATTTATTATAGTTGATGATTTACTTGATTCATGAGGAAGGCAGACAAAAACTCCTTGAGAGAGAGATTAGATCCAATTGACAAAACACATCTAACACATAATAGGATGTAAAATAGGATGCTGAGTCAGGTATGGTAGTGTAATTGCAATTCCAGCTACTCGGAAGGCTGAGCCCAGAGGAAAACTTGAGACCAGGTGCTTAAGGCCAGCCTGGTCAGCACAGTGAGACCTCATCTCAAAACTAAAAGTTGCTGAGTAACTGATTAGAAATAATACATCTGTCAAAGAGTCATCCTTGACTTCTCTTTCCTTCACATACCGCGTTCAATCCACCATCATGCCCTGTTCATCTATGCCTTTATTTTTTTTTAAAGAAAGAGAGGAGAGAGAGAGAGAAAGAATTTTTAATATTTATTTATTTTTTTTTAGTTCTCGGCGGACACAACATCTTTGTTGGTATGTGGTGCTGAGGATCGAACCCGGGCCGCACGCATGCCAGGCGAGTGCGCTACTGCTTGAGCCCACATTCCCAGCCCCATTATCTATGCCTTTAAAAATACACTTTTTCTGGGGCTGAGACTGACTGTAGCTCAGTGGTAAAGTGCTTGCTTCGTATGTGTGAGGCACTGGGTTCAATCCTCAGCACCACATAAAAATAAATAAAGATACTGTGTGTTCATTTACAACTAAATAAATATTTAACAAAAAAAATCCACTTTTTCTAATTCTTCATTATTATACCCTCTACATATATCCTCCCTGCTGACTGATTCTGTTCTTGCTTCCTCTTCAACCTGTTTTTCATTCAATAGCCTGAATGATCTTTGGGGGAAAAAAAAAAAAATCAAGTATTCCATCAAGTACTCCATGATAACCCCATCACACCTTAAACAAAATCCAAAACCTTCCATGGCCACACAATATGTGAACTGGCCCCTGATAAGCTCTCCACTCTATCATGTACTCTTCTTGTTCTCATTAACTACTCTCTAGTCATTTTATTCTTAAAAAAGTTTTCCCCATCTTAGAGCCTTCACAATTCCTTTTCCTAAGATCTTCACATGGAAGATGTTTTCTCGGCCCTCCAAATCTCAGTTCAAAAGTTACATCCAGGGGCTGGGTGGTGGCTCAGTGGTAGAGCACTTGCCTAGCACGTGTGAGGCACTGGGTTCAATTCTCAACACCACATATAAATTAATGAATAAAATAAAGGTTCATTAAAATAAAAAGTTACATCCACAGACTACTACTTCCTAACCTCACTAAAGGAAATCTTCCTTCCGAACCCCTATTTTCTACCTCCCATCTTGATCCACTTACTTTTTTAGGCAAAACTTCTTCCAATCTGAAACATTATTTTTTGGTGAATACTGTCCAGTTCCTTCCTCTCTGTAATGAAAAAACCCTAAGGACAGGACTTTGCCTTGCTCACTATTTTATCTCTGGGACCTAGAATAGTATCTGATACACAGCAGGTTCTGAAAAGGATTTTTATCAAATGAAGAATTAATGCATGAATTATTAATATAGTAACCTTTCATTTGAACCACAAGAGAAACCTAACAAGTAACATTCAGATCAAGAGGACTTAGTTTTTTAGTCAAGAACAATATTTGTGAAGGCAGAAAAGAATGAGATTTCTTTGAAACTGGCAAGTTGAGGCCAGTGGGATGAATGCACACTAAAAAGACAAAAGTTATATTAATAGGGTCTCAGACAAAACTATATTACACACGTCTCTTAGAGACTTATATGGCTTAGTCTATTATAGAAAAATACCACGGACAGGATAATTTGTAAACAAAAGAAATTTATTTCACACAGTTCTAGAAACCAAAAGATTCAAGATCAAGGTGTGGGCATTTGGCAACTCCTGAGGGTCTCTTCCTTGGTATTGTATACTGTAGAAACTGAAGGGCAATAAGGTTAAACAGGCCCTCAAGCTCTTCTATAAGGACACTTAATCCCATTAATGAGGTGGTAACCCTTAAAACAAGGACATCTGAAAAGGTCCCACCTCTCAGTATCTCTACCATAAGGACTAAAGCACAACATGAATTGTGATGAGACACTATCATTCAAACCATCATTCAGAGCCCTACACTTATGGGGAATCACTGAAAGATTTTTTTAATTTTTTTTATAATTTTTTTAATATATATATATATTTTGGTGTTTTTTTTTTTTTTTTTTTAGTTCTCGGCAGACACAACATCTTTGTTTGTATGTGGTGCTGAGGATCGAACCCTGACCGCACACATGCCAGGCCAGCGCGCTACCGCTTGAGCCACATCCCCAGCCCTCACTAAAGGATTTTTTAAGCAGGGAAGTAAAATGATGGATATCTATTTTGAAAAAAAACTTCAGCACTACACAGGAGTTCAGTGTGGGAAATGGATCAGAAGGAGATGTGGTGATATAAAGAGGACAGTTAGGAAACTCTACAGCTGCCTAAACAACAGATAATGCTTTGTAATGGGTGGTACAGTGGAATGGAATAGGCAAATTTAGAGTCATTTAAGAAGAAGAAAACAACAAGAGCTATAACATATGAATTAGTGGTAATAAATTGGTGGGGAGAAGGATGAAAAAACAGGGAAGTACAATGGAGGAGTCAAGAATGATGCATAAGTTTCCAGTAGGTGAGTAAGTAGCTAGATAGGAAGTAAAAGATGTGCGGGGAGGTGATGAGTACAATTTCTAGCATCTTCAGTCTAGGGCACCCGTGTTCAAATAAAAAGGTGTCATAAGCAGGTGTTTGGATATATGGATCTAAACTTAAGTGTAAGACAGATATAACATCGAGATTCAAATGGGAATAAGTAAAACAATTTAAGGTGACATGTAAAGAAAAAAGCCCATATAAAACTACTTTAATACTTAAAGGAAAACAAAGGGCAAGGAAATAAAGGTATCAAAGAAGCTCAATAATTAACTTTTCAAAATAAGAGGGAACATGGCACAATGGGGCATGTCTATAATTTCAGTTATGTGAGACTGAGGCAGGAGGATAACTGAAGAATGCTGAATGCCTAACTATGTGAAATGATGCTGAGAAGACAAGCAAGATGAGAATTTTAAAAGTATTCTATGAATTTTGCAACACAAGAAGATACTGAGCATAATTTTATGAAGCAATGGAGATGACTAACCAAATAAAGCAAGCTAAAGAGTGAAAGCAAAATGATGAAAGGAAGGAGGGAAGATATTGACAATAGTTTTAATACAACTGGTTAAGTCAACTAGATGGGCATATGAAGTCAAAAGAGTTTCCCAATATGGGAGAGACTTGAAACGTTTCAATTTGGACTGCAAAAATTCAGTAGAGAAAAGATGTAAGAAGTGTAAGGTTTCTCACAGGGCACAGTGGCATGTGCCTATAATCCCAGCAATCTGAGAGTCTGAGGCAGCAATATCACAAGTTCAAGGCCAGCCTCAACAACTGAGCAAGATCCTCACAACTTAGAACCTGTCTCAAAACAAAAAAAAAAAAAAGAAGTGGGGGTATAGCTAAGTGGTAAAGCTCCCCTTCCCTAAAAAAAAAGAAAGAAAAATAAAGTGTAAGGTTTCTGGAAAGGTTAAGAGAGGATGGAACCCAGAGCAAAGAAAAAAAAGATTGACCCTTGCTAGGAAGAAGGACACCTTTTCTCCATTATAACAAGGAAGTAGAATAGGATAAGCAAGAATGCCTTATTTACATAGGTTTGGAGATTTATTGATAGGGAATTATAAGTCTTATAAAGTCTGTTTTCTCTATAAAATAAAAGACAAGAGGGCTGGGTTGTGGCTCAACAATAGAGAGCTTGCCGCAAGGCCCTGGGTTGGATCCTCAGTACCACATAAAAATAAACATATAAGATAAAGATATTTTGTCCAACTACAACTAAAAAAAATAAAAAATAAAAGACAAAAAAAGAAAAGAGATATCAAAAGGGAAGAAAATTTTCAAATAGTTTATGATAAGTGAAAAACTAGTCTGACAAAAAATAATGGCATTGCTAGGCTATAAGCTAAAAGCCCACTCCTGGGTGGCAACCAAAATGTTAAAATGGCACCCATACACACTCTCTACTACTTTTATCTTAAAATAAGTATTTATTATAAACCTTAGGCTGTTAAATTAGGAACTAAAAAGTTTCTTTTTCTATATGGTAGAATATATATATTTATGGTATATGAATGAAGAACACTAAAATAAGATATAAAGTTTCCTTCCACTTAAAGCTATACTTGAAATGTTCCTACCAGTATTCTTTAGTCAATATAAAAACTCAATTCCACAAACAGTTCCTGTGTAAGAAATGTGCTAAGTACAGATGCATATAAAGTTTAGAATACATTTAATAACAAATACACATTATCTTCCTTGGGATGTTTTGTTTATTTTGCTTTCAGATTTTCTTCACAAACACTGATTAACTACCAACCATTTCTGAGAAAGTTTTATTTTATTAATGGAGAATGTTAGTAGATTTAAAATTAAAATACTTATTTGAGTCTATGCACTGGTAGCAATAGAAAATAATCTCCACATCTAAATAGACATTTACTGTTAAAATAATCAACTTGGACCAACTACAGCTGTGCAGTGGTGCACACCTATAATCCCAGTGGCTTGGGAGGCTGTGGCAGGAGGATTGTGAGTTCAAAGCCAGCCTCAGCAAACATGAGGTGCTAAGCAACTGAGTCAGGTCCTGTCTCTAAATAAAATACAAAATAGGGCTGGGGACTGTGGCTCAGTAGTCAAGTGGCCCTAAGTTCAATTCCACTGGACTACCACCACCCAAAAAAAAAAAAAATCCCACTCAGCTATCTCCTTTTAAAACAAAATCCAATAATTGCTATTTTCCTAGTATCTTTTCTCGGTGATATACTTTTTTTAAAAAAAATCCCTAATTTTATAGCTTGATGTATTATTAATATAATATTAAGACTTAAGAAATCTGTAGTTTGGGGGTTTATTATTTTTTTAAAATCAGATCACAACTTCAAAAAATTATAATCAACAAAGCTGGGCACAGTGGTGCACACCTGCAATCCTAGTGGCCCAGAAGGCTGAGACAGGAGGATTGCTAGTTAAAAGCCAGCCTCAGCAAAAAGCAAGGCGCTAAGCAACTCAGTGAGACCTTGTCTCTAAATAAAATACAAAATAGGGCTGGGGATGTGGCTCAGTGGTTGAGTGCCCCCAAGTTCAATCCCAATACCTCCAAAAATAAATAAATAAAATTTAAAAATTACAATCAACACAAGACATTAAAAAAATATGGCCTCTTTCAAAACTTTTTAAATGCTCTCAGATTAGCACTTAGGTGTGAACATTACTTTTCATAACACTATTTTCATGTATTATATAGAATTATATTTTCGTAAGCTGTTTGGTTCAATCTTTTCTCCAATATTAGCACTATCATTCTTCCTTTTTTTTTTTTTTTTTTTTTTGGTGTGTGTAGTACTGGAGATTGAACCCAGGGATGCTTTATCATTGAGCTACATCCCCAGCACTTTCTTACTGTTTTATTTTAAGACAGTCTCACTAAGTTGTCCAGACTGGCCCTGTACTTATATTCCTCCTGTTTCAGCCAACCAAACAGTTTAGATTACAGGCATGTGTCATTAGTGCCTGGGTACACTCTTCCTTTCTGAATGATATGCTGAGAGCCACAGCCCAGTCGGAATGGCCCCTGGCATTTTGCCAGAAGTAATGGTTGAAAGGCGAGCCATTAAGATGATGATATTAAGTTAAGCTGTCTATAACTGCCGTGACTGGATGATGCTGAATTGAAACAGGCTGTGTATTCAACTGTATATTAGACCTTTACTGTCCCCGGTTCGAGAGTGAATGTGCTCCAAGCCCGGTGATGTTCTGGGAGAGTTCCCTGGGGTAGTTCAGGTTGGTGTGTGGTGTGTCCCAGAGAAGGCCGCATGGGTGCTGTTTGGGGGAGTTCAGAAATAAAATTTGCTCCTGCTTAAGTGGCTCATGATTTGTGCCCAGCCAGACTGCGGCAATGATACACTGACTGTTAACTCACAAATGTCTAATTATTGCAAGATAATTTAATATAAATAGCCAGACCTTCAGTTGCCCAAATATCTCTTTTCCACCACAAGGAATATATCTCAACTATCAGAAATGAACAGGAGAAAGCAGAAGCATCTAAGAGGAATTAGAAGTGTCAATTTCCTAACAACTTTCCAAAAGAATGAAACACACTGACGTAGAAGATTTAAACAAACTAAAGTACCATATGTAAAACTCTTATTGGTATTAAAGTTATAAAAGGAAAAAGAGAATATTAGTTTTATGCAAACTTCTAAATAATATATACCCTAAAAAATATTCAGTATTTGGTTTGGGGTTGTGACTCAGAGGTAATAGTGCTCACCTAGCATACGTGAGGCACTGGGTTTAATCCTCAGCATCACGTAAAAATAAAATATATTATGTACAACTACAACTAAAAAATAAATGCTTAAAAAAATTATAAAAATAAATTCAGTATTCTTTGAGAGTATTTCTAGCAAGAATCGATAAGATATCCCATGGTATGGACTTTCTTAAGAAGAAATATGCTGGGTCATATCCTACTCTACCCAAGCCCAGTTTGATGATTGACAACAGCAGTAATAAACATGTTGAAACATGGTATGTGTCAATTTAACAATTACCTGAGGATCTTCTATAAAATTAACTAAACCCCTGTTTACTTCATTTACATATCCCATTGCACCTCTAACTTTGGTATTCACTGCTTTACTCAAACTCCAAAGAGCAATCCTAAGTATTGTAACTTGCCTGTGTGTCCTAATCTCCTCAATCATTTTGACCCCTTCCTCAAATCCAATGTGTATGGAAATCAGAACTATCAAAAATATTTTAAGGACTGGGGATATAGTTCAGTTGGTAGAGTGCTTGCCCGGCATGCACATGGCCCTGGGGTTCAATGCCCAGCACGCGCACACATATACACACAAATATATACATATAAAAATATATATATTATATTATATATATATAAACACACACACACGACTTTTTGTTAATTTCTAATTCTACAAATTTTCTTACCTAATTACAAATGAATCAGAATAGGAAAAAAACAAGCAGAGATGCATAGAAAGAAAAAAAATCCATGGGGATCAGTGAAAAACTAGCCTTCAATTCCTACAGTCAACACTTTCATCATTTGGAGATTTTACAAGTAAGTCTCCAAATTACAAACTTTGTTATATTTGCAACTTAAAGTTGTTAGGTTGCCAGACTTGACCAAGAATCTATTTACTCCATGACATTGCTGAACTAATCTGAGTTCTAGACTCATTTGTCTGGAAACAATGTGACATGAAAAAAGCATAATCTCTGGAGTCTGTCAGAATTAGACAGAAATCCTGTCTGCCAGTTACTAACCATATGACCAAACAAAATTTATTGAATTTTCCAGATTCTAAGTTACTCATCTGTGGGAGAGCACTTCTATCATGGAGAGTTTGTAAGGATTAGTATAAATACCTGCTGTGACAGATTAGGTACTCAATAAATAGTATCACTTACAGTTGGCCCTTCTTACCTATGGGTTCAGCCACCAAAGAGTAGACCAAACCCTGATCCAAAATAACCTGGGGAGGAGGGGGACCTATATCTGTACCAAACATGTACAGTTTTTTTTTCTTGTCATTATTCCCTGTACAGTATAATCACAAATCATTTACATTGTATTCTGTATTGTAAATAATCAAGAAATGATTAAAAGTATACGGAAGGATGTGTGATGATTATATACAAATACTACATTGATTCATATAAGGGACTTAACATCCAGGGACTTTGGCATCCTAGGGAGTCCTACATCCAATCACTAATGGTCACTTACCTGCTTTCCAAAATTAAAGAAATGACTGATTATATTATTACTCCTGCTGTTCTCTATTATCCTCTTCATATTTTTTAAATCCCCTATACTACAATAAGCACACTATTTAGGATTTATTAAAAGGAATTTAGAATTTGGAAAACTGAAAATCTGGTTTGATTCCAGGCACTGTTTCATACAAGCTCTTAAACTTTAGGCTAGATATTCAATGTCTCTAAACCTAGATAATTGATTTGTCACCAAAAATTTAAAAAGAGATGGGCATCTAATGTATACCTGTAATCCCAGTGGTTTGGGAGGCTGAGATAAACTTTCTCAAGTTCAAAGACAGCCTCAGCAAAAGTAAGGCACTGAGCAACTCAGTGAGACTCTATTTCTAAATAAATTACAAAATAGGGCTCTGTGGATGTGGCTCTGTGGTGGAGTGCTCCTGAGTTCAATCCCCAGTACTCCCCGAAAAAAAATTTTTTTTAAAGGAGAGGAAGGGGCAACATTTCTCCCTCTCTCTCTTACACACACACACACACACACACACACACACACACACACACCATAGTCTTCAGCTATTAGGAAGGATGAAGCAGGAAATTCACTTAAGCCCAAGAGTATAAGATCAGGCTGGGCAAAAAAGATTTAGTTTCCAAACAGAAAAAGAAAGGGTGAAGGAGAAACATATAAGTGACAATTTATAAACTGACATACACTGTACAATACCTGAAAGGGAAGCTTTTACCAACTCCAAAATGGTCCTGCTCAAAAATTACCTGCATTCCAAAATTAAATGCACATAACTAAGTAAATGTCATGTGAGTTGAGTAAAGTAAGCAAAACTACCTAGCTCACAGTAATAATATGACTAATGATTAGAACATTCTTGTTAACCCAGATGATGCTCTTGTTGGTGGAATTCCAGTCAGACATATTAAACTAAAAAGTTAAACTGTATGGAAGACATTTTGTTCTTATCCAATACAGCAATCTGCATCCTGGGAAGCCTTTCTTAAACAATTTCTATTCCACTTCACTTAGCTTTCTTTCCCTCCTATTCCCCAAAATAGTTTTCATAGCAAAGGGACTAAGAACTCTAAAGTGAAGCAAAGAAAATTAGCTAAATGTGTTCAGGTTAAGGAATAACTGTACTTGACATAATCTAACAGAAAAAAATCAATTTGATATCAAAAAGATGTAAGTGGTGGCTGGGGTTATAGCTCAGTGGGGGCGAGGGAGTGCTTGCCTTGCACATGTGAGGCACTGAGTTTGATCCTCAGCACCACATAAAAATAAATAATAAAATAAAGGTACTGTGTGTCCACCTACAACCAAAAAATATATATATTGAAAAAAATATATGTAAATGGCAAAGACTTCTCTACTTGTCTACATAAAAACCTTCTACTTTTAATACTATTTTCCTCATACCTTTAAATCCCTGTCCTTTTTAAGAACAGTGGAATATTGAGAAATTCTGCTATTAGTATTATAATTTAATAATTAAGAGTCAATGAAACCCAAAGACCCAAAATGCCCAATTAAAATGAATTCTCAAGATGAAAATCATCCAACCAATAATTTAACTGAGTATTTTTTTTTAATTCTCAAACATAAGTGATTATATACTTTCTCTAAAAGGAGGTATATTTGTCTATATTTATTTATAACCCAATCATAATCACAGAAAGGATATAGAAAGACCTCAGTACTCATCCAAATGGATATTTCTAATACTATTTGTTCCTCATTCACAGTACCAGTGTCAGCAGCACTACGTACCACAAGAACATCCACATCATTTTCTGAGCTTGTCTGAACCTGACCCTCTCCAAGCCCCTTAAGAAGGCAACTAGTGACATGGATCATAAAGCCCAAAGTTTAAAGGTAGTGCAATAATCATTGCTGTGTGTGAATTTCATTTCCTTACTCCCCAGTCAGATCAGAATAATTCAGGTTTAGGATCAAAAAAAGTCTGGGGCCACTGACAGTAATTCTTGGCACCATGTCAACATTTTTAGTGACACATGAGAAATAACTTCTATTAATCAAGGATATTATCATTTAAGTTTTAAAGTGCTTCTAAGTTACATGTTAACAGCAGGAGGAGAAAAGGAAAGGTGCCCGAGTGAGGGGGGAAAAAAGTACTGCAGCCTACAACTATATGAAAAATAAACAGTCAACAGACAGGTTAAAACATGTTATAGTTACCAACAGTTGCCAACATGCAGCATTACCACACCATAAACTTGTCAGATTTCCCAATAAGCAAAACAAGGAGGCACCCTTAATGAAGTACTTATCTGCTGACTTCTACAAAGAAATGACTTTTCTAAAACGAGTGCAATTTAACTTCCCATGTTTGCCCTTTCAGAACCTTTCAAACTTTCAGCAAATTAAGGTTTACCTCAACTGCAAGGGTTTTCAAGTTAAGTTGAATGGAGAATGGCACATTTCTAATACCAATAAACTAAAAGATCACTTTTCTATTTGCAAACTACATCCACATTTCTTCAAGACTGAAAAGGCCAAATATAAAGTTTGCAAAAACAAGTAAAATAGTAGACATAGCAGGCATTCAACAAGTTTACTTATCAGTAGAATTCCTAAAGTAAAAGCTAGAAAAAAGTCATGAAGAGAAATTCCTAGTAGTGTTACTGAAGATACAATGTCACTAATATGGAAACAGAAATATTCAAAATATTCTGAAAACAGTTATCTTCCTCTAAAAATAAAGAGGAAATGCATTCGCCAACAGAAACTACTGGTTCTTAAAAATGATAATCACATGGGAGGCACTTCTATAAATACTTTAGATCAAAACTGCAATAACCCCAACCTTTCAAACCAAGGTTGGTCTTTCCTTAAAAAACGAATTTTGGTGCCATTATAATGACACAATGGACTCCGCTACTTTATTTGCTTCTACTGCAAACTGTTAGTTTACATAAAGATCTACAAATCAAACTACCACACAATTCACTTCCAGTCACAAAAATAAAAACAAGCATCTGTCATAGCTAAGGTTCCAAGAATTTTCTGATAAAATAACAATAACAGGTATTTTGCATTGTGGTTCAAAGAATAACTAAATATGTTTGGAAATCTATTTGGATTCATAATTCTATACATTTACTTCGATCAGAAAGAGAAACCTCAGAAAATAAGCAGCCGGAGAGGACACCTCTCTATTTTAAGTTACTCACGAAGCTAACAGCTCAAGAACTTTGGGGAGGAAGACAGAATATTTAAGTCATTTATCCTAATAGTTAGGAATACTTGATGCTTTATAACGAGAATACATCATCGTAAGGCGGAAGTGAAAATGATGAGAAGGGGGGAAAACCCCGACTTGCAAAAGGACCAAGAGACAGATTTACTAACCTTCAATTAAAGGAATTTTAAGATTAACTTCTCGCAAACGCCCTCCCTCACTCCCCACACCCGCTTCCTTCTCTCCTCGGGGAGGTCCGTGTAATGTGACTCATGACAAATTTTCTTTTAAAAAAAAAATAAATAAATAAAAGACACACCCTCCGGGCTGAACTGACATAATCGCCCCCACCGCACCCTCGGCGGATACACACCCCGCTTTCCCTCTGTCTTTGGCCGCTTCTCCCTGCCCTTTCCTCTCCCATCTCCTGGTCCCAGAACCGTCTCGGGGCGCAGAGGCAGAGGGCGGCAGCTGGGGTCTCCAGGACGCACGCCCGTCGGACGGGAGGCGGCCGGGGGCCGAGCCCTCAGGGAGGCGGACGCCAGGGGGGCGCCGGACTGCGCCGCCGGCGGGTTCCCGGCTCCCTCGCCCATTTTCTCCCACCCCCCGGGTCGGCTTCCATCCCCACAGCCACTTCCTGTATCGCAGCCGCTCCCTCAGCCCGGCCACTTGCCCTCTGCCCAGCGGGGCTGGGGCTGGGGCTACGGCTAGGGCTGGAGTTGAGGCAGCGGCTGAGGTGAGGGCAGCTCCCCACCCCGCCCAGTGGGCTGGTCACTCGGGCGGCCGGTGGCGGGTCCTCGGCCGGGCCAGCGCCCGCTGCCTGCCCGCCCGCGCTCCTCACCTGTATGTAGTTGTTTTCACAGTAGTCCGCCACCCGGGTCAGGTTTTGGTAACTCTCTATCAGAGCCCTCTTGCCAGATGGGATCTCCTCCTCTAGTAACATCTGCAGCTCTGCCATTTTCCACCCCTCTGCATCGCTTCCTCTCGCGTTAAAGAGACAGAGGCAGCAAGGTCCGCCGAGGCTCGGAGCACCTCACAGCCCGGATACAAACCGCCTACCCGCCCTCCCGCCTGGTATTGTGGGACAGCACCTCCTCCTCTTCCTCCTCACTCTCTCCACCCCCCTCCATCCACTTCGCGCAGCCGCCTGAACCTTGTTCTCTCGCGAGCTTTCCTTCCTCCCGCCCCCCTTCAAAGCGGGACTTTTTTTTTTCTTGTGGCACGGCCTTCTGGGAATTGTAGTCTCTTGTAGGCTAGCGTCCCATCACAAGCGCGTGCGTTCAGGGGACCTCCGAAAACGAACGCGGAGGAACGTAAAGAACGTGAATCCAACCAGGGCGGTGGTTTTAAGTCCGAAGATTCCTTGCAGCTCCGGATGGTGGCGCCACAGGGTGATTCTAGAGGGCTTTGAAACTTGGAAGAACTTTGTCAACTAATAAATGTCAGTTAATCAGAGATACCCATTCAGATAAGGATTGAAAAGAGAAACTCAAAATCTTTATCTTCTGAGAGAGATGTGACTTAGGTTTTCCTTTCTAAACTTATGCCCCCATCAGTTCATTTAGGAAACATTTGAAGATTGCCAGCTGTGTACCAATGTGCCAGACAATGGGGGTACAAGTTAAACAAGGATACTCTGTACCCTTAAAGACAATTTTAAGGGCTGGGGATGTGGCTCAAGTGGTAGCGCGTTCGCCTGGCATGCGTGCGGCCCGGGTTCGATCCTCAGCACCACATACCAACAAAGATGTTGTGTCTGCCGAGAACTAGAAAACAAATAATAAAAATTTAAAAAAAAAAAAAAAAAAAAAAAAAGACAATTTTAAAATAAACACACATTTACAAAATAAACACATAATTTTCAGTATTTTCCTGTCCTAATATATTCTTTATTATTTTTCTTATGTTTTTTATCTCTGACCTTTCTTTGCATATATATTCCTACTTTTTAAAGTCACGTACACATTTTCTCTAAGTTGTGCATATTAGTTTTTGTTTTTGTTTGATATCATCACTTGCTTTGGAAGAGGCTCAAAAGGTCCTTTATTGCAAGCTTTCATTTCCATGGGAACATTAAATTCTTTCGATATAATCGGCTATGAGAAGTGTTCTTCAAAGATGGAAAGAACACTTAAATGTCACTTAAAAACCCATGTTTTCATTTCTCTCCATGAAGTCACTTAGAATCACAACTATAGTAGTAACAATATTACTCCACCAAATTTTAAACATTGCCATCGACAAATATTTCGAGAATTTTGCCTTTACTAGAGACCATAAAATATATTACCTCTAGAAGGAAAAACTTAGATCTCCCATAACTCCATATCTATTGATAATATACCCTAGCCAACAGATTATACATCAAGGATTCAATGGTTCATAAATCAAAACTGGATTACTTTCCATAATATCTGGAAGAGGCATAATAGTCTTTCTTTAGTATCTGTCATTAAACAAACATGATTTAATCCAAGTTATAATAATTTGATATGTTCTTGATTTCTACATGGGTCAAAGTTAACAGTGGAAATCACTAAGCTTGCAAATATCCATATATCAATACAGTTCAACAACAATGGGAGAGAAATTAGGAAAATGATACCGCTATACTATTTTCAAAGTACTGTTAGATTTCTTTAATGTTCACACCTCTGAGATAATCTAAATATAATTCTCGTACAGGGAAATTTAAATTTAGCTTAAGAGACTTAACTAAGAGCACTGAAAACAGTAATAAAGTTTGCTAAGACTTTAACCTATCCACAGTGTAATGCAGCTATGTATAAAGATTTGTGATTCAAAGTCAATTTCAAAGAAGCAATCACTCATTTCTTTAAAGTGATTGAGTTAAGTATGTTAATCCATGTATTGTCATTTTTTAAAAGCTGGTTTCCTTGATAATTATAGTCTGTAATCAAGCAGTATTTATTTAAAACCAAATTGATTTTAAGCTTGGCACAGTGGTGCATACCTATAGTCCCAACTGTTAGTGTACTTGAGCCCAGAAATTCAAGACCAGCCTGGACAACACAATGAAGAAAATGAACACACACACACACACACACACACACACACACACAAAAAAAATGGTGTCTGTAGAGATAAAACCATAAAACACAACACCATACTCTAACAAATGTCTTTCATCAGTTTTTTTTTTAACTCAATTCACAATAAAAAATATTGTTGTAGGGACAGATGAGACATGGCACCAAAGATAGCAGGAAACAGTTTTGTTTTGTTCTGTTTTGTTTTGCTACAGCCAGGTTCAGAGGGCACAGCTTTTACTGTAATCAATTAATCCCCTGAACCCTGAGTTTAGGTAGTTTCAGAATTTTATACCAAGCTTGTAAAGGGAAGGGCACAGAAGTTCACAGTCTGCAGAAGTTCACATAAAAACAGCTTTTTATTTCACTGTTCTGGGCAAGTTAACCCTTCAAGGACAACACCTGAGAAGGGGAGAGCTTCTTCTCCCCTTGCTTTCCTCCCCCTGCCAGCTGTTACCCTGGAGCCCAGTTGATAACTTCTCTTATCTTAGAAATGTAGACATATCTGTGGAAGCTCCAGCTCAAGGCCAGTGGCCTCGTTTACACATTTCTACAAACTACTATACTGAATACATGTTTGTGAAAAACAAGTGAAGGGGTGTTCAGCACCTGGAGTGCTAATTTCTTCCTGGCCAGTGGCCAAGTGAAATAGAGCAACAGGAAAATAGGAAGTTTAACTACATTGAACTTTTTTGTAGAGACTCTTTTTTGCTTATAGACTTAAAATCAATTATGGTGAAGATTTCTGGAGAAGCTTAGTTAAGATTTTTTTGTGGAGGAGGGGGTGCCACTACAATAGTATGCTATGACCCAAGACACACATACATAAATTCAGATAAAAGTTTCACAAAACTAGATATATGCTCTTAACATTTCTTAACATTCTATTTCATTTTTTAACAGAAATTTGAATACCTAATGAGGAAAAAGAAAGTTCATTTTAAGTTCTAAACATTGATATAAAAGAAGATAAACAAGTTTAAAAAAAAAAAAAAAAACTTAGATGCCTATAATCCCAGCAGCTAAGGGAGAGTGGCAGGGGGGCCGTAGGCATGAGGTAGGATCTAGCAACAGGCGATTAGCAACTTAATGATACTCCATCTCTAAATAAAACAGAAAATAGGGCTGGGAATGTGGCTCAGTGGTTGAGTGTCCCTGAGTTCAATCCTCAGTACCAAAAATATATATATATATATATAAATAAATAAGAAAAGGAAGAAAGCTCACATTACAGATCTGAAGCCAGGCAGTATTGGGTACATTCAGAAGGCCAGCCAGACCATGGAAGTTATTAGAAAAGAAAGATGATCAAAACTCAGTCATATAAGAACATATAGACTTCATTCTGCTTATAGACACTTCAAGAAACTAGTCGGCCTATAGATGCTTGTGAGTCCTACCCAAATTGTAAATCTCCTAGGAATCCTTCACTTCATAGACTTGGCTCTTCATATCGAAGTCCTTCAAACTGTTTAGTGGTGAGTAAATGAAACAATCTGCATGATCCATGAATGTTTTTTCCCTTGACTATAACCAAAGCCCCCACCCACTTTTTCATAAAAAAAAATACTTGTGCCCGAATAAAGCATTAATATTGATGATGACAGCCCCTGACACCACTTCCTCCTGGACAAGAAAAGTTCACATACATAGGTGCACATAGAGTTCACATGATAGACCTATCTCTAAAAAGCTAGTGAGGAGAAAGTAAAAAAATCAGAGATACAATCTCATTTGTTACCCTATTTTCTCTTTATTTTCTTGAGTCTATTTCTGTAAAAGAGGCTCAGTTTTTCAGCAGCATCTCCCCCACCATCCCAGGAAGGCAGAAAGGCAGGCTTAATTCTGGTAAATGCTACTTAATTTTTAATTCTAAAAAGGACTATTAAATTGATTTCATGGTGAAAAATATTAGGGAGCTATATCATCAGAGCACTGAGAAAAAATAACTCTCAACCTAGAATTTAAACTTAACTAAATATCAATGAAAGAATGATCATATCCAGGAGCAGTGGGGCATACCTGTAATCCCACCAGCTCAGAAGGCTGAGACAGGAGGATCTCAAGTTCAAAGTCAGTCTCAGCAATGGTGAGGTACTAAACAAGTCAGTGAGACCCTGTCTGTAAATAAAATACAAAATTTTAGTGGGGATGTGGCTCAGTGGTTGAGTGTCCCTGAGTTCAATCCCCAGTACAAAAAAAGGATGATCATAGTTCAAACGCTTGGACCATGATTATACTGATTTTTTTAAGTACATGGAAAGTGGAATACAAGACAATGAAAATGAAATACAGTGGCAAATTTGAGTTTGTTATGGTTTGGATCTAGAGTGTCTTCCAAAGGCTCATGTGTTGACAACTATTCCCCAATACAGCAACATTCAAATGTGGGACTCTTGGGAAGTGATTGTATTGTGAGGATTCTAACCTCAATGTATTAATGCACTGATGAATTCAAATTTTGATGGCATTATGGGGAAGTGGTAGAAATTGTAGGAGGGGGCCACATTAAAAGAAGTAGGTCACTGGAGGTGTACCCTGGAAGGGTATTTCTTTTCCCAGGCCCCTTTCTCCCACTCCCTCTGTGTTCCTGGCTGCCATGAGGTGAGTTCCTTTCCTTTTGCCAGTTCATTCTGCCATAATGTTCTGTCTTGTCTCGGGCCCAAATCAAGAAGCCAATCAACCATGAACTAAAACCTCTGAAACTATGAGCTAAATAAATCATCTCTCCTCTAAGTTGTTTTACTCAGCAATTTTATCACAGCAATAAAAAGCTAACACAGATTACCTGTGATTTAACAAAATCACAGTTTTTTCAAGTAAAACATCTGAGATTTTTCATGTGGTATTTATTTTGTTTATTTTATTTATTTATTTATTTAGGTACTGGGGATTGATCCCAAGGGCACTTTGCCACTGAGCTACATACCCAGCCTTTTTTATGTTTTATTTCAAGGGAGAGATTGTTGAGATTGGTCTTGAACTCACTATCCTCCTGTCTCAGCCTCCTGAGTCACCATTTGCCTATGCCACTTGCCTGGCTTATATGGTTTTTGATTGGTTTGGTTTGGTTTGGTTTGGTACTAGGGATTAAAACCAGGAGTGCTTAATCACTGAGCCACATCTACAGTCCTTCTTTTTTTTTTTTGAGACAAGGTCTAGCTAAATTGCTTAATGCTTTGATTAGTTAGGCTGGCTTTGAACTTGTGATTCTTCTGCCTTAGCCTCCGGTGCTACTGGGATTACAGGCTTGCATCACCATGCCTGGTTTATGTGTGGCATTTTAACAGAAAAAATCCAACTATATATTGCTTAGAAGAGACACCTATAATGGTGAAAAAATATTTACCAGTCTAATATAACCTTAAAAAACTGTCATTGCAATAATATCAAGCTATTTAGAATCAATGCCTCAAAATATAAAGAGGGACATTCAATTACAATAAAGAAATAATTTCTAAATAAAATATACTTATCGTAACTTCTTAGCAGTAAACATCACAGTATCTCAATGTATAAATAAAAACTTTAAAAAATTAATGCACCATGTCATAAAAGGACGGTTTTTAATACATCCCTATCAGAGAACAATGACACAAGCAGAAAAGTTAAGATATAAAATGTTTGAGCCTTAAAATTAACAGACACAAAAAATCAATTTTAGAAATGAAATAAATAACTAGGTAGGGTGGTTCACATCCATAATCCTAGCTACTCTGGAGGCTGACACAGGGGGATAACAAGTTCAATATCAGTCTGTACAATGTATTAAGATCCTGTCCCAAAATAAAAACTGAAAAGGACTGTGGGAGGCCAACTTTATGGGTGACTGAGTTACACTTCCCAGCTGGGTGCTGAGGCGCTCAGTCACAGAAATGGGTGTGTCTTGCTACAGCCCCACGGGTGAAGCTATGCTCACCTGTTCCTTTGTAATATAACCCCTTGTCCTGTTTAGGATAGAATCTTCCATGAAGTGCCTTGTGTGTATCCCCTCCTCTTACTGTGCCCTTGGGTGTGGCCTACCCAGGTGTCAGTCAACCTGCTGACAGTGGACATCATGAAGACAGACTCAGCCCCTGAAACCTGACCCCTTGCCCCATTTGAATAGCTTCTCCTCAATAAAAGGGGTCAGCGCGTGCTCTCTCTCTCTCTCTCTCTCTCTCTTTCTGTGGACCCTTAAGGTCAGAGGAGACGTCACAGCAACCCCAAAGAAAAAGGTATTTGTGTCTCTTGTGTGGTTATTTCATGCAGCCCAGTTAGCCCAGTTTATCTAGAGTGATCCCTGAGCCTTTTAGTCGTGGGAACAGAAACCCGGCAAAGGAACAGGGATGTAGCTCATCATCCTTGAGTTCAATCCCCAGCCCCTATTCCCCACCACCCCATCAAAAAAAGAAAGAAGGGAAGGAAGGAAAGAATAAAGAAAGAAAATAATGAAAAAGGGAACATAATATAAGTTACAATGATGAAAAGAAGAGATTTTCAGACTTCCAGCAGCAACTTCATTGAAATGATAACTAGTAATTCTACCTGTATCTCCCTTGGTTTAACTGGTTGGGAGGAAGAGAATACAGACAAATTTTGTTCCTCTACAAATTTGTGCAATGATGTGGGTTTCAAACTATCTTCTAAAGCACATTTTAGGTTTTTTTGGATTTGTTTTGTTTTGTTTTTGTTTTTGTTTCAAGGTACTGGGGATTAAAACCAATGGTGCTCTATCACTTAGCTACATCCCCAGCCCTTTAATTAATTTATTTACTTTGGAACACGGTCTCACTAAATTGCTCAGACTGGCCTCAAATTTGTGATTCTCCTACTTCAGTTTCCCTCAACCCCCAAGTAGCTGGGATTACAGGAGTGTGACACCATACCTGGCTAAGAAACATTTTAGTTTGATATTCAAAATCCCTTGCCTCTTTAAAATGGGTCAAGACCAAATGAAAGAAACAAAACTATAAAATTTCTAAACTAAAACCTGGAAGAAAACCTGAATACACTTGGGTTAAGCAACAATTAAATAGGTTATGAAAACACAAAATGCAAAATAAAAACGATGAATTGGATTTCTGCAAAAATTAAAGAATTTCTTCTTTAAAAGATACTGTTAGGGAAAAGAAATGGCTTGCTCACTGGTATAGCATTTGTCTAGCATGTACCTGGTCCCAGGTTTGATCCCCAGCACTGAATGAAAAAAGAAAAAAAAAAAAAAGAAAAGGAAATTCAAAATGAAATGGCAGCTTTCTTTTCCAGTTTCTGAAGCATTAGGCACCATGATCAGCAAAGCAAAGTCTCTATCAATACTCTATGAAATGGTGTTGCAAATCCTGCACTAGAATCAGGAAAAGGGCCAGAATTTTTTGCAGTCAGCTGCAGATCTCCTTGAAGATCTTGACCCTTAGAGAGACAATTGCTTCCTATGCACCTATAAACTAAGTTTACTCTCTACCCCAAGTTCTCTGTGTATGTCCCAGGAGAACAACAGCACTGTGAGAAGGCCAAGGCTGGGTAGGAGGACGAAGTGGAGGAAGAGCAGGAGAAGGAGGGTGCAAAACAAGTATCTTGATGGAGTTGTATTCATAATACATAAAGAACTCCTACAACTCAATAAGATGACAAATAAAATGGTTTATTAAAACAAGCCAAAAGATGTGAACAAATACCTAAAAGGATGCTCAATGCTGATTATTTGTCATAATTAAATACACATAAAACTGCAAAATATCATTACACACACAGTTGGGTAGTTAAAAACAAAATTGATGCTGGGCATGCTGGCCTGTAATCCCAGCAGTTCAGGAGGCTAAAACAGGAAGATTGCGAGTTCAAAGCCAGCCTTAATAAAAGTGAGGAACTAAGCAACTTAATGAGAACCTGTCTCTAAATAAAATACAAAATAGGGCTGGAGATGTGGCTCAGTGGCCCCCCCCCCGAGTTCAATCCCTAGTATCCCCCCAAAACAAACAAAAAACAAAATTGATAAGACCAGTGTTAAACAACTGTGTGTGGAGCAACTGTGACTCTCATACAATGCCACTGAGAACTCAAAATGTTAAGATCATTTTGGAAAAGTGCTTATGCAGTTATTTTAAAAGGAAAATTCACCCTTATCCTATGATCCTGCAATTCTACTCCTATGTATTTACTTGAGAAAACCTAAAACATATTCACATGAGGACTTACACGCAAATATTCATAGCAGCTTTATTCAAAATAGCCAAAACCTCAAACCCTATATCTATAAACTAACTGTAATAAGTTCATATAGTAGAATATCACTGAGCACTAAAAAGGAATAAACTGATTTATTTAACAATATGAACAAATTTCAAAAGCATTGTGCTAAGAAGCTAGGTACACAAAAAGACTACATACTTTATGATTCCAGTGATAGGAAATTTTAGAAGAGACAAAATTATTTCAGTGATTGAAATAAGATCAAATTCTGCTAGAGGAGTGAGGTGAGAGGTAACTCCAAAGAGATACAAATGAACTTTTAGAAGTGATGAGAAGTTCTAGATGATGACTGTAGGAGGATTTACATAATTACACACATTTATCAAACTACCTTGAATTGTACACTTAAAATCTGTGAGTTTTATTGTAACTAAATTGTATCTCAGGGAAGCTGACCAAAGAAAGTACAGGCAGAAGGGGGAAAAAAAAAACCCCACTGCTTCGAATATTAAAAAGCAAGGGAAAAATTATATATTTTGTTGCTTTTGACATATGATGAAAAGTTACCCAATCCAAAAGATATGGGATAGTTTGCTTTCCCAAGTAATAAAGGTGAAGGTGTTCAAATGATCAAGAAATACCATTAAGAATTATAGATGAGTTGGGCTTGGCACTGCACACTTGTAATTCCAATGATTTAGTAGGCTGAGGCAGAAGGATGGAAAGTTCCAGTCCAGCCTCAGCAATTTAGCAAGGCTTTGTCTCAAAAAATAAAAATTAAAAAGGGCTTGAGGATATGGCTCAGTGGTTAAGTGCCCCCTGGGCTCAATCCCCAGTATCAAAAAAAAAAATTGTAAATGAGTCAGGCATGGTAATACATGCTTGTAATTCCAGTGACTCAGGAAATTGAGGCAGAATCACACGTTCTAGGCTAGCCTGGACTATTTACTGAGTCCCTGTCTTAAAAAATATATATATAAGAGTTGGGGGCATAGCTCAAGGGTGGAGCATCCTTAGGTTCAATCCTCAGTACCACCCCCTAAAAAGAAAGAGAATTGTAGATAGACATTGTGACATTAAATTAAGAATATCATACTAACTTTCAAAAATCAATTTCTCCCCTGTGTATCTTTTTTCCAGCATCCTCCATACTGTGTACTTTCATGCTCTTTCTGTGGTTTTTATTTAAATGAATTACAATGAAATGCCATTCAAAAAAATTTCAACAGAACAAAGAATAATAGTGTTCACTTTAAACAAAATGATCCAGGCTGGACTTGGTAGCGCAAGCCTATAATCCCACTGGCCCTAAAGGCTTGACAGAATGATCTTGAGTTCAAAGCCAGTCTCAGCAATTTAGTGAAGTGCTAAGTGACTCAGCAAGATCCTGTCTCTAAATAAAACATTTTAAAAAGGGTTGGGAATGTGGCTCAATGGTTAAGTGCCCCTGGGTTCAATCCCTGGTACACACACATACACACACACACACACACACACAGCCAAAATCATCTATTTCTAGAGCTCAAACTGTAAATCAGAACTTGTACTTTCATTTCATGGACATCTGCTCAGGCTAATCAATTTGGTTATGAAAAACAGTTTGTAACCACAAATTCTGGATATACACATGGGAAGAAATTGAAATTGTATGTACTGTACTCTAAAATCAGACTGCAGACAATTATAGAAACCATACTTCAGAAAGATTAGGAGATATTCCAGTCAAAATAATAATTTAGATGATCTTAATATGTAATTGTTGATCCTGTTATCTTGCACACCAGGAGCAAAACTGCATACTTAGAGAACTTTAGCCTTCTCTCTAGGTGTGTTGATACATGCCTGTAATCCCAGGGACTCAGGAGGCTGAGACAGGAGGATCATAATTCAAGTTCAACCTCAACAATTTAGGGAGACCCTGTCTCAAAATAAAAGATTGAAAAGGCCTGGGGAATGTAGTTCAGCAGTAGAGTGTCCCTGTACAAAGTGTTCAATCTCAGTACAAAAAAAAAAGGCGGGGGGTGGGGGGTGGGGGGATGCAAAATGCCTGGAGTTGTACCCGGCCCTTCCCCCACCCCCCCACCTTTCCCCCACCCCGCAAATAAAAAGTCTTTACAGATTTTTTTTTCTCTAGAAGTTGCAGTATTTGAAATATGGATTGGGTGAATTAACCTCTTGTTGATCTTGGACTGCAGAATCAACTTGCCCTCCTCTTTCTTTCTTTCTTGACTTCTTGATAAAATACTGCAGGCTGATTGGAAACAATCAAAGCAGTTTCTGGAGCAGTTGACCCAGCAATAACAAGTACCTTGTTCTCTGAACCTGGAACTAATTTAATGGCCTTCCCTGAACTTTGACAGATAACCCTTTCAGAGGCTTTACAAATCCTTTACTGTTTGAAATATCTAGAGTTATTTCTCCTTTCCCGACTGAACTTTGACTAACACATTGAACAAACATACTTAAAAAGTTCTAAGGGCGCAGGCATTGTGCTGCATGCCTTGTAATCCCTGGGATTTGGGAGGATGAGGTAGGAGGATTGCAAGTTTGAAAGCAATTTCAGCAATTAAGAGAGACCCTGTCTCAAAATAAACATAAATAAGAGCTAAAGGTGTAGCTCAGTGGCAAAACATTTGCCTAGCATGTTCCAGGCCCTTGATTCAACTCCAGTACCACAAATAATAATAATAATAATATAGGATAGGGCATAGCTCACTGGTAGAGCAACTGCCTAGCATGCACAAGGTCCTAGGTTTAATTTAAAGTACTAAAAAAAAGTTCTAAGGATAAATGACAATCCATGTAGTTAGCTGGAAGTTTCTTATAAAAAACAACTCAAACGAGTATAAGAGGCAAGGGGAAAGATTCTTTTAAAAATAATTTTGTTATAAATATTCAGTCTTACTTATGCATAGAACCCACAGATAGAAATGCAATCACTAAGAAAATTCTAGAGCAAATCATTTGGAAGGTGAGTGGGCACTCAGGCAGTATTCTTAATTAATGCTGCTTCTATGCTAAAAGTGCTCTGCTACTCATTCTAAATGGTAAAGAGCATGACACACTTGGTTCCCATGTTTTTCATTGGCTCTATTCAAGAAACTCAATCTGAGATTGAAATTCCTCAGTTCCACACCCATGGTCAAAAGGAGAATCTGACTAGTCTATCTTGAATTTCATTTTCTTTCCACTCTTCACCTTCAGAAGTACAGGCATGTTCAAACAACAGAATCAGGAGGCTATTTGAATCACCCTGAGGTTTGCATGGGAAGTTTCAGAGAGTAGATAATCAAAAGAAAACAGTGTCAGGTATGCAGTCCAACTGGGAGAATTTTTACAACTGCGCAGATTACGTACACACAGAGCACTTTGCTTTAGAATCTAAGCTATGTGTCTCAAACTGCAAGTCCTAATGTGGACTGCATTCATTCAGAGGAAGAGGTGCTTTTTGTTGTTGTTGTTGTTGTTTTGTTTTGTTTTGTTTTTATTTTTATGTAGTGCCAGGGATTGAACTCAGTGCCTCACGCATGGTAGGCAAGTGCTCTACCACTGAGCCACAATTGCAGCCCCTTTTTAATTAAAAAAAAATTTTTTTTTTTTAGTTATACATGGGAACAACACCTTTATTTTATTTATTTTTATGTGGTGCTGGAAATTGAACCCAGTTCCTCACACATGCAAGGCAAGTGCTCTACCACTGAGGGTATGCTCTGTGATAGAACGCTTGCCTTCCATATAGGAGGCCCTGGGTTTGATCCCCAGCACTGCAAAGAAAAATTTAAAAATAAAGTTAGCAAAAAGACTTTCAGAGGTCATTACTGTTCTTTATTACTAGAGAAGTTTCTCTGAACAGATACATCACTGGAAGCTACCAGGAGAAGCCATAATGTTTTATTGGTGTTGTTTCCCTACAACTGCCATTTGCCATTGACAACTGTTTTTTTTCCTCCTTTGGGAGAGAAGGGGTGGAGAATGCAGTTATAATGGAAAGTAAATAAACAACACAAAAGTGCTTTATTGGCTTTTAGGAAGCAGCTCTTGTAACACTCTTTAATTTTTTTTACCCATTATTGGAAATTGAACCCAGGGTCTCATGTGTGCTAGGCAAGCATTGTACCATTAAGCCACATCCCAATGCTTCTACTTTTTATTATTTATTTATTTTGGTACTAGAGATTGAACCCAGGGGCACTTAACCACTAAGCCACATTCCCAGCCCTTAAAAAAAAATTTTTTTTTTTTTTGAGATAGGGTCTTGCTCTGTTGATTAGAGCTTCACTTAGTTGCTGAAGCCGGACTTGAACTTGTGATCCTCTTGCCTCAGCTTTTCAAGCCACTAGGATTACAGCTGTGTACCATCATACCTGGCTTGTAGATAGTTCTGAGTCATTAAGTTTGAATTCTCTAATTTGGTTCTTCTACTTCAAGATTGTTTTCACTGTTCTTCCCATCCATTTCCAAACCAACATTAGCATTGGCTTGACAAGTTCTGCAGAAAGCCATCTGGTACTTTGTTAATCTTACTAATGGTCTTTTGTATGTGATTGCACTGATCTGTAAATCAATTTGAGGATTATTGCCATATTTACAATATTGTCTTCTGGTTGATGAACACAGAATGTCTATTTATTTAGTCCTTTTATTTCACTCAGCAATGTTTTGTCACTTTCATCGTTAATATTTATGATTCTTTTGTTAAATTTACCCCCAAGTATCTTATTGTTTTTGATGCTATTATAAAATTAATTGGTTTCTTAATTTTATTTTCAGATGTTTTCATTGCAAGAACATAGAAATATCATTGATTCTTTAATATTGATCTTGTATTCTTAAGCCTTGCTAAACTGACATATTAACTCCAATAGTTTGTGTGTGTGTGTGTGTGTGTGTGTGTGTACACACTTGGGATTTTTAAATATACAAAACTATGTCATATGTGAACATAGTTTTACTTCTTTCTTTTCAATTTGGATGCCTTTCAATTTTTTCCCCCGAATTCCCATGTGTAGAATGAATGTTGAGAGAGATGGCAAGAGCAAATATCATCCTCATCGTGATGTTTCTGATTTAGAAGAAAGCGTTCAATCTTTTGCTGTTATCTATGTTACTGTATGTGGGTTTTTCCAGATGCCTTTTATTGGCTTGAGGAAGTTCCCTTCTATACCTAGTTTGTTGAATACTTTTATCATAAAAACATGTTAGATTTGGTCAATTTTTTTCTTTTACCCATCAATTAAGACAAAAAACTTTTCTATCCTTTTATTGTATTAATATAATACATCACATTGATTAATTTTCATATGTTGAACCAACTTTACATTTCTGGGGTAAATCAAACTTGATCATGTTTTACAATTCTTTTTAACATACTGCTAGATTTGCTAGTACCTTATTGAGGATTTTTGCACATGTATACAATATAGCTCTATATTTTTCTTGTGATAGCTTTGTCTGTTTTTCTTATCAGGGTAACACTGGCCTTATAGAATGAGTGGAAACATGTCCTCTTCTATTCTGTTTTTTGGTGAGTTTGTGAAAAATTGGTGTTAGTTCTTCAAATTTTTATTTGGGGATGTAATTCAGTGGTAAAGTGTTTGCCTAACATGTACAAGGTCCTGGGTCCAATCCAGGAAAGAAAACAAACAAACAAACAAACCTCTCTGTTTTAAATGTTCACCACTGAAGCCATCTAAGCCTGTACTCCTCTTGAGGAGGAGGTGTTTGGCTTCTAATTCGATTTCTTGTTAAAATCTGTCCAGGTTTTCCATTTCCTCTTAAGTCAGTGTTGGTAGTTTTTGTCTTTTTAGCAATCTGTCCATTTCATGCAGGTTACCTGATTTGTTGGCTTATTGTTGTTCATAGAGTTCTATTATTTTTATTTCTGTAATGTTATTAGTAATGCCAACAGTTTTATTCCTGAGTTTAGTAATTTGAGTCTTATTTTTTCTTGGTTACTCTAGCTAAAGCTTTATCAATTTCATTTTTCAAAAAACCAACTTAGTTTTTATTAATTTTTCCTATTGTTTCAATTCTTCAGTAGATTAGAAAGAATAGTTAGTCTTCTTTCATCTGTCTTTTTTTTTTTTGGTGGGGGGTATCAGGGAATGAACCCAGGGGTGCTTAACCACTGAGTCACATCCCCAGCCCTTTTGTCTATTTTATTTAAAGACAGGGTCTTGCTGAGTTGCTAAGTGCCTCCTAATCTGCTGTGCTGTCTTTGAGCTCATGGTCTTCCTGCCTCAGCCTCCAGAGTTGCTGGCATTATGGGCATGCACCACCAGCTTGGATCATCTCTCTTATATAGTTATTTGGTGTTATAAATTTGCATCTGAGCACACTTTGCATCCCATAGTTTTGGTACATTGTGTTTTCATTTGCATTTGTATCCAAGTATTTTTAAATTTCTGCTGTGATATTTTTTTCTTCTACCCATTGGTCATTTAAAAGTGTGTTGTTTAAGTTCTGCATGTTTGTGAATTTTCCACATTTTATTTATTTATTTATTTAGAGATGAGTCCTCACTGTTTTGCACATGCTGGTTGCAAACTCTGGGTTCAAGTGATCCTCCTGCTTCAGCCTTCAAGTATTTGGGACCACAGGTACATATCACCACACTTGGCTTAATTTCTACTTTCATCCCACTAGATTGGAGATTTTTAAAAATGATTTCAATTCTTTTAAATTTATTGACTTTTTTTACAGCCTGCCATACTCTATCACAGAGAATGTTTCAAGTGAACTTGAATAGATATGTATTCTGTTGTTGTTTGGTGGCTTGTTCTATAGGTGTCTGTTACGTCTAGTTGGTTTATAGCATTGTTAAAGTCTTTTTCTACTTTTTGTCTTTTTTATTCACTATTGAAAATGTATATTGAAGTTTACAGCTATTATTTTTAAATTCTCTATTTCTTCCATCAAATCTGACAGTTTTTAATCTTATGTATTTAGTAGTTCTGCTGATAGATATATATTATACACACTCATACTAATAATCAGTATGATCCCTAGTGGATTGTTCTTTTATCACTATAAAATTTTCTTTCTTGTCTCTGGTAACAATTTTTTAAAAGACCGATTTTGTCTGGGGCTGGGGTTGTGGCTCAGTGGTAGAGCGTTTGCCTAGCATATGTGAGACCCTGAATTTGACCCTAATGTATCTCTTGTAGTTTAATGTATAGTTAGAGCATATCTTTTTCTTTTTAACTATTTGCTAATCTATGCCTCCTAGTTAAAATGTTTGATCCAGTTACTTTTAAGTATAGATAAAATAAAATTTATTTTTTGCCATATTTTTTTTTCTACATAGTGTATGTCTTTTTTTTTATTCCACTGACTTTTTTCAGGTTAAATAGATATTTTCTATTATAACATTTTACTTCCTTTAACATGTCTCTTTCTGTATATTTCTTTGTGTTTTTTTTTCTTGTGGTTGTCCTGAGAATTACAATTAACATTTAAAACAAACTCATTCCAATGAATACCAAATAACCTTCAATATCATACAAAAAATCTGCTCTAATATAATTCCATTCCCTCTTCCACTTTGTGCTATTATTATCACAAATTATATTTTTAAGCATTATAAGCCCATCAATGCAGATTTATAATCTCTTGGTAGTTGACCTTTAAATAATAATAGAAGAAAAAAGTTAGAAATGCATACTGTTTATACTACTAGGTATGCCATCTAGGTTTGTGTGAATACACTCTGTGATGATGTTCACATGACAAAATTGCTAAATGTCACATTGCTCAGAATTCATCCTTCTTATAGAATGAAATATTACTATAATTGTCATTGATTAGTTTTGTCAAATCCCATGAGGATAGGGTTACAAGTAGGGCTACTGACATACGGTGAGCTCCAACTTAGGTCAAATGAAGACAAGTCTTGAAAATGTAAAGTTTCCAGGGAGCTTTCATTCAGGACAAGTAGTGATAATTCTTGAGACAGGGCTTTTGAGGCACTTTAAACTTATTTTTTCCCCTCAAATGACCTCTATGCTGTTGTTTTTCACAGATAACATGGTTGTAAGTTTGTTTTCAAGGGTACTGTAGAGCTGGGAGAGAGGGATGGAAAAAAGGCAAGTTAAAAACATTGCAGGACTTGTTCTTACTGAGATTTGGTTGTTTTTCTTCAATCAGTATTGCTCAGAGTATCATAAACCTTGATTGATTCCAAAGTTTTAAAAAATGTGACTTTTGGGGCTGGGGATGTGGCTCAATTGGTAGCGCGCTTGCCTGGCATGCGTGCGGCCCGGGTTCGATCCTCAGCACCACATACAAACAAGGATGTTGTCTCCACCGAAAACTGAAAAATAAATATTAAAAAAATGTGACTTTTACAATATTTGCCAATGTTATTATTACTTTTATGGAACAGTAGGTCTTTGAAGATTTTCTACACCTCTCCTCTGGAAGTGCCTCCTCTCATTTGTTTTAAATCTAAGCTATCAACCAGTTATGTGACCCAAGGCTTCACTTATATAACTTTCCTGGCTTCTTTGTCTTGGGAGTAATAAATGATATAGTTCAGATAATATCATATAATACTTAGCAGTACCAGTTTCAAATGAGTTTTCACCAAATGTAAGCACTTCTGCTGGAAACTCCGGTCTTTTCCACAAAGCTTTTCCTCCCTACTGGTTCCACCAGTAGTGTAGTACTTTAAACTCTACAAGTGATACAGAAGCACATGCCTGTAATACTAGTGACTCAGGAGGTGTAGGCAGAAAGATCACAAGTTTGATTAATAATGTTATTATGTTCATTAGCAGTTATTTTTTTCTTGCTGAGTTGTTGAGAGCCTCAGCGAAAGTGGCCCCAGCAACCAGCTGATTGGCTCCTCTGCCTTGATGTTCATTGGGCAGTTTCCCCGCCCTTTCAGACCACGGAGTTGCTCATTGGGGGACTCTTTTGGCTCCGCCCATGCAACCCAACCAATCTGCCTCAAGAGCGGTTGAGGTGCTGGGAGAGAGAGCTGGTGGTGGCAGTTGGGCTCTGAGGGAATTCCTGAAGAGCTCCCATGGTGTGGCATGTGCCTTCAAAAAATAAAGTTTGTTTCTGCTTAATAAGTGGCTCGTCAATTGTGCCCAGCCAGACTGTGGCATTGTGTACATTAGCAGTTATTTTTTCTTGCTGAGTAGTTTTCATTGCATGAATGTACCATGATTTGTTTATACATTCAGCAACTTTTTGAGGTCCTGACTCTAAATAAATAAATAAATAAATAAAAAGGACTGGGAATGTAGGTCAGTGGTAAAGCACACTTGGGTTCAATTTTAGTCCCAATAAATAAATAAATAAGAATTTTAGACTCAGCTATTCCACTCTTTTTTTTAATATTTATTTTTTAGTTATTGGAGGACAAACATCTTTGTTTTTTTGTATGTGGTGCTGAGGATAGAACCCGGGCCCCACGCATGCCAGGCGAGCGTGCTACCGCTTGAGCCACATCCCCAGCCCCTATTCCACTCTTTACCAGTTTTATATACTTGTTGATTTTCAGAGATACCAATGAGAAATAACATGACATATTTGCAAGGATTCAATTGTAACCATAAAGAATATCAGTATTTTTCAAATGTGACTCTCTCTAATAATAATCATAAAATCGATAAAATGGAGGTTGGGAGTGTTAAGAGTGTATGCTTGGCAATGTCCAAGGTCCTGAGTTCATTCCCCAGCTCCACAGAAATAAATAAACAAAGTTTAAAAGTTAAAAAAAAAATCAATAAAATAGGTCATGATTAGGATTTATAAGAGATAGTATGAGAGTGCATAATACATATTATTTTAAAATAAAACATTAAAACTGTTTGGCTTAACAAAACTAAAATTATTATGATATTTAATTATTAATTTTACTTATTTATTTTTTTAATTTTAATATTTATTTTTTTTTTTTAGTTCTCGGCGGACACAACACCTTTGTTGGTATGTGGTGCTGAGGATCGAACCCGGGCCGCACGCATGCCAGGCAAGCGCGCTACCGCTTGAGCCACATCCCCAGACCCTATTAATTTTAAATAAAACATGTATATGAGTATTTGATGGTGATATAAAACATATTTTACTCTGAAACACAGTGCAAAAATTTCTAAATTTGCGAAACCTGGACCATGCACTGTCAAGTCAATACAAATGTTCATACATGATAGTCACTGTGACATCATCTCAAGTGTCAGGTCAATGTAGTTGAGCTGAGAGTTTAAGGTCAGTGTTAGATCACTTGCCTAGCATGCCCAAAACCCTGGATTTGATCCCCAACACTTTTTGTGTATATCTGTATTACTCTTTATAGATATTATATCCACTTTAAGCAAGCAGTGAATGTATTTTGATTCCCTGATCTTTTCACAGATCTTATTTATTTAGTCAAATGTGTAATTCAGTTTTCAAAAGGGTAAAAAAAGTATGTATTGAAAAGACTTGGTCTCCAACAATACCAAAGGCAACAAATGTTATTGCTATCTTAACAGGATTCATGATTAATTCCATGCACATATAAAAAATTTTTAATAAATTCTAAGTCTTGTGCCTTCTTGCTTCTTTATTTAATCATATGTCTTGGAGGTCATTCCAAATCATCTATTAAATCCTTCCCCATTATTCTTTATAGCATTCCACTGAATGGATGGGTCATAAACAACTGATCCCATTTGGAGGGACATGTAAATTGATTTCAGTCTTTGGCTATTACCACAATACTACAATGAACAGTTATTACTTTTCCATAAGGAATCTAGCCTGTGTGTTATTAAAACATATTTAAAAGCAACTATAATTAAATTGACTTCATAATGGCAGGCAAATAGATAGATAAAAGAAAAAAAGAATATGAAATCCAGAAACAGGCCCCCAAATATACTGGAACCAGTTTTTTTTTTTTTTTTTTTTTTTTTTTTTAGGGCAATTCTATTTACTCTGTTTGGAACACACTGGTCTATTGCAGGGAGGGACGACATTCAGTCTCTGAAGAAAAACAGTTCAGCCTTTTAGTTCTGACTAATCCTGGCTGAAAATAGTTCACTGGATTTGGCTTCATTGAAATAAATATAAAGGCTTGAGTTATCCATGAAAATATGACTTGAATTACAAAATTAATTTTTATGTAATAGGATTTCTTCCCTTTCCCACTGTTTTCAGTCTTTCTAAAGGAATGTAACTTTATAAAGTTGACTTTTGCTATTATTATAAAATATACATAACATAGGATTGATAATTTTTTTTTCAATTTTTTTGTTGTTGTTAGACAAAATACCTTTTATTTATTTTATTTATGGGGTACTGAGTATGGAACCCAGTGCCTTGCATGTGTTAGGCAAACACTCTACTGCTGAGCTACAACCCCAGCCCAGAATTGATGATTTTAACCAATATTAGTGTCCTCTTCAGTGGCAGTGACTTTGTTCACATTGTTGTGCAACCATCACCACCATTCATTTCTAGAAAATTTTCATCTTCTCAAAGTGAATTTTCATCCATTAAAAAAAAAAAAACTTCCTTTACTCTGCTTCTCTCAACTCCAGACAACCTCTATTCTTCCTTCTGTCTTCATGAGTCCAACTACTCCACCTCATGTAAATGGAATCGTGAATCTGGCTTTATGACTGCCTTATTCTACTTAGAATAATGTCTTCAAGGTTCATCATGTTGGAGCACATATTAGAATTTTCTTTCCTTTCAAGGCTGAATAATATTCCATTGTACATTTATGCTATATTTTCTTTATTCATTTATCTGTTATTGGACTCTTGGGTCACACTATATTTTGGTTATTGTAAACATGGCTGTGTGAACATCACTGAACAAGTATTTCTTGGAATCCATGCTGTTTATTCTTTTTGAAAATACCCAGAAATAGAACTTCTAGATTATATGGAAATTCTATTTTAGTTTTTTTAACGAACCATCATACTCTCTTTCATAGTGACTACCCTATTTGAGGTTGCTATAAGCAATGTACAAAGGTTTTAATTTCTCTACATCCTCATCAACACTTGTTATTTTGTGTTTTAAAAAAAATGATAAGAGGTTACAGTGGATGTGAAGTGGTCTCTTACTGTTTCTTTTTTCCAGTATTAAGAACTGAACTCGGGCTGGGGATGTGGCTCAAGTGGTAGCGCGCTCGCCTGGCATGTGTGCGGCCCGGGTTCAATCCTCAGCTCCACATACAAACAAAGATGTTGTGTCTGCCAAAAAGCTAAAAAAAATATAAATATTAAAATTCTAAAAAAAAAATTAAAAAAAAAAGAACTGAACTCAAGGTTTTACACATTGGGAAATGAGGGGATAGATCTGGCCCTGCAAACTCCCCGTCAGGGACTCATCGCATGATGCAGGTGAGCCTCCTCACAAGCTCTGCCTAAGATTGCACACAGCACCTGGGATGAGTGTGACCTGCCAAGATATCAGTCAATCTGCTGAACACGGGAGACATCTTAAAGCAAGACTCTGCCCTTGAAACCTTATCCCTGCCTTTGATGTCCCCTTTATAAAGTAAACCAAACTCAGGCCCTCTCTCCTTCCAGTGTGGAAGCAGGACCCTTAAGTTCAAAGGGCCATCCCGCCCACGATTTAAAAACTACTCTTTTGTGTTCTGTGATTTTTCACCACCTTCTCCTTAGCTTAATGTTGCAGCCAGCTTGTTTAAACCCAGTTTGTCTTGACTGCACAAGTACTGTATTATTTTTTCCTTGAGGCAGGGTCTTGCTAAATTGCCCCAGGCTGGCCTCAACCTTTCATCTTCTTGCCTCAGCTCCTGGGTAACTGAGACTACAGATATATGCTACCTCACCCTGTGTGTGTCAGAATTTTGTGTCAAGCACATCACTTGGGACATACTAGGACTTAAAGAAATCTTTGTAAAGGAAGGAACATCTACACAAATCCTTTTAAAAAGGTATTTTAATGCTTATTCCTTTGTGTTTCTTAAAATCCATAAATGTTTTATCTTACCTATCTTAAAGTCATATATAAAAGTGGATCTACTTTTAATTAAAATATTTCTAGAAATATATGATTTAAAAAAATTTTTTTTAGTTATACATGGGCACAATATCTTTATTTTGTTTATTATTTTTATGTGGTGCTGAGGATCAAACCCAGGGCCTTGCATGTAAGAGACAAGTGCTCTGCCGCTAAGCCACAACCCCAGTCCCTGGAAACATATGATTAATAATGCCTCACAGTAGGTACTATACTGGAAATATGGAAAGGCATTAATTAATGTCTCAAGATAGCATATTTTAGGTAGAATTACAGGTTCACATAATTGGAAGGCACTCTGGAAAGCGATTTAGTCTATCATATCATTAATATATATTAACAAGAATTATCACATTTAAACCAGCACAGCCATGAAAAAGAAAAAAAAAAAAGCTGCTTTTTTTTTTTTTTTTTTGAGGTAAGCTTTCGTTATGTTGCCCAGCTGGCCTTGTACTCCTGGGCTCAAGGGATCCTTCTGGCCTCAGTATCCTCAGTAGCTGAGACTACAAACATGAGCCAGGCATGAGCTGGACCTGAGTTCTGGATCAAAGATGATCCTAATCAAAGATGGTGGATTAGAAGAAGGGTACACTTTCCTGTTGCTCTGTAGCTCCAGATTCAAGCAGCAGGAATACTCCTTCTCAGCAATGTATATAACAGTGGGAATTAGTATAGTGAGATTCAATATTGGATAATTACAGACTCCCAAATTTGGGTACCTGGAACAGAGGAGGAAAATGAGTACATTGGCACCTAGCAAATGGTGGCAGCAGCACCAGTTCACCATAGAGGACAGGTAACAAACAAAGAGAGGAACATAGCTGACTGAACAGGAAGGCAGTCTGAACTTAGCTGAACCAGAGGCTGCACAATGAGCTGGTGTTTGATGAGTGCTCTGGGTTTCTAACTGTTAAGTGGAGAGCTGAGGCAGGGAGTCATGTAGAGAAGGATAGGCTGCAGTCTGCTGCTGTGGGAGCCCAGAAGATCACTGCAAATATTGCCAGGAAATGCACCTACCTTGTGGCAGAATATGACTGAAACAAACATAGAGACTACTGTACTCAGGGGTTCCAGGTCAGAAGTATAGAGCTGAGTGTTAACTTGCTCATGTGAACAGAAGAGGGTCAGGAAATTGAGTAAATAGGCATGATTATACTTGGGGACTGAGCCTAGGAAGGTCATATTTGTAGGCGATAGAGTGTGCAAGATCTGTGGAGCGTAAATTACCTCACTCTATGAACAGAATTCTTTAGCAGCCCTAAGATCCAAATACCCAACACAGATTGGTGTCTGCTGGGTCCTTAGGGGTTGGCTGATCTAAACTCTCCTGAGCAGATACCACCTAGAGCAGATACTGCTTGACAAAGCTCCAAAGGTTCAGTTAGAGCTAAACCCCAGCTGCTGTAACTTCCCACATAGAACTTTCCATCAGCTCTGCTTGGGAGGGCATCGAACTAGTCTGTTCAGAAGAAACTCCAACTGACAAGACTTCACATTCCATCCTATTACTCTGGTAAGAATGGAAGCTGAGAGCTATTTCAACCACCTTAGGTTCCAGGTCATTGTAGTTGGCAGCTTGATGAGCAATACAAAAAGAGGACGAGTTTAACAATTTTCAGCATTTGCTGTATCAAAGGGATACATAGCCCAAGAAGAAATGGAAAGAAGGATAGTTCAACATAGGCAGAGAACATTCTCCTCATCAACAATTTTGACCACCTGGGTGGTGACAATTTTTTCATTTTCCTTAAGAACTTTTTTCCTTTGGTGTTCTTGCTGTGCTCTTCTTAGTTCCTGGATATACATACAAACATACATATGCATATATACTACATACATATGTGACTCTATATACATTCAAATATATATATATATGTTTCTTTTTTATCACTTTTTAATTCATTAGTTATTTTGCTTTATCTTTTGAGGGGTAGGGTTTTTTGTTTGGTTTAGTTTTGATGCTGTTGTGTTCTCTTTGTTTCTTTTACTTTTTCTTCTCCTTCTAATAGCTAGATTCTCTTGGTCTCTATTTTGTTCCTTTTAACTCTTTTTCTCCTTCTTCTTTATAGACATCACTTGGACTTCTGCTTTCTGTTCACATTTTGAATATTCTAAAACTTTGTTTTGTTTTCATGAATCACTTTCTTTTAATGAACTGCATTTTTACCATCTTTTAGAAAAATATAGTTTATATAATCCCTGCTCCAATCATTCATGTTGTTGTGGTTATTAGTAGTGTAGAGGGCGCAGTTGACATCTGTTTACTTTAAGGCCAGATCTAGTTTATAGTTGTTTTTGTTGTTGCTATTGTCAATTGTTGACCTGCCATTCCTGTTTTAGTGGAATTAGTGTGGTAAATGTCACAGAGGGTATTTATTTTAATGCTGTATATTTTTCACTGCTATTGTTTATCTTCCCCTTTTCTATGAGATACTGGGAATCTGAGCTACGTCCACAACCCAGCCAAGATATAGCATACTCTGCTCCACAAACTAACCTTGATCAAACTTCAGCCACACTTAACATAAAGAATAGGGGAGAGTCAGGCATGGTGGCACACACCTGTAATCCTAGCAGCTGGGAGGCTGAGGAAGAGGACTAGAGTTCAAAGCTAACCTCAGCAACAGCGAGGCACTAATCAATTCAGTGACACCCCATTTCTAAATAAAATACAAAATAGTGCAGGGGATGTGGTTCAGTGGTCAAGTGCCCCTAAGTTCAAGCCCTGGTTTCTGCCCCCCATGAAATAAAAAAATAGGGGAAAATAAAACAAAAAACAAAAACCTAAACCAATGATCAGTCCCAAGCATGGACAGCTAAAGGGTAGACTTCGGGTCCCACCCATGGACATCCACACCTACTGCAAAAACAGAGAACCAAGGTGTAGTGGTGCATGCCTGTAATTCCAGTGACTTGGAAGGCTGAGGCAAGAGGATTGTGAGGCCAGCCTGGATGGGGATAAAGCTCAGTTATAGAGCACCTCTGGGTTTAACTGCCAGTGCTCCAAAAAACCAAACCAAACAAAAAGAAATAACACAAAGATTTTTGACATCACACCTATGAGGGAATCTCAACCCATATCTTTTTAGAATATTCAGTTGTTAAGGCTAGAAGAGCAATCACAAAGGGTGCATCCCATACATTCTGCTGTATACAATACAACAGCCATACTTATAAGAAGAACCATACTCTTGTAAGACCTAAAGAGAAAGTGAGATCATCAAGCTCTGACGCAATACACTCTGTATCAAAGTACACTCATCATCACTAAAGAACTAGCAGTGAAAGTATACGACAAAACACACAAGGAATATATTGAATAATTCACAACAATCTGCTATCCCAGAAAACTTCACCAAGAGGAAGCTGTGATCTCAAAAGGCCCATTCAATCCATTCCAACATACACAAATTTCAACACAGTAATACAAGAATGAAAAAAACAAGATAACATGATACCTACTAAGGTTTATAATTCACCAGCATCTGACTCCAAAGACATTGAAGTGAATGAAATATCAGATGAAGAATTTAAAGGACTGGTTATAAAAATGATTAATGAATTTCAAGAAAACAACATCACTTAAGCATGGCAGTTCAGGATTTAAACAAGAAATTCAATAGAGAGATAAAAACATTGAAAAAGAACCAAACAGAAATCTTGAAAATGAAGAGCTTAATAAATCAAATAAAAATCAGTTGAAAGTTTTTCCACTAGAGCAGACCATGAGAAGATAGCAGCTCAAAGCTGGAAAACAATGTGGCCAGACTGGAAGAGTAACACTGTATTAAAGAAAAGAAAATAAGTAACCATGATCAGAATATACAGAACTCTTACAATTAAAAGACCAAATTTAAGAATAATTGGAATTGAAGAGGGTTGTCATATGCCTTCTAATGGTATGAATAACCTCTTTATGGAAATAGTAATATTTTCCAAATTTTAGCAATGAGATGGACGTGCACACACACACAGGATGAATTCAAAACTCCAAAGCGACAAGATCAAAAAGATCCTCTCCACAACATGTTATCATTATACAGAATTATAAAAATGATTAATGAAATACAAGAGAAACAGAAACATAACTGAGTGATTTAAAGATTTCAGTATAGGCTATTGATGAGAAGTTGAATAGGGAGATAGAAATTATGAAAAAAAAAAAAAACACAAGCAGGTTCAAATAGAATTTTAAAAACCTTAAGAGAAAAACAAAATATTAGAGATAAGCCAATCACTATTACTTTGGATTTGTGAGTGGAAATTCTAAAATCAAGAAGGGCTTGATAGTATGTGTTCCAAGCCATGAAAAAATAATTGTCAATCAAGATTGCTCATATCCAGCAAAGCTATTCTTAAACTTGGAAGAAATAAAAACCTTCCAAGATAAGCAGAAACTAGAAGAAGGAGGAGGAGGAGGAGGAGGAGGAGGAGGAGGAGGAGGAGGAGGAGGAGGAGGAGACGATGACAACGATGTCTACAGTATCTAAAACCTCCAATGTTCATGAACAGGCAGAATTAATATTGTTAAAATTATCATATTACCAAAAATGATCTTAAGATTTTAACATAATCCCTATCAAAATACCAGATATTCTACACAGAGTTAGATTTTTTATAAGTCCTAAAATTCATATGGAAGAATAAAAGACACAGAATAGCCCAGCAATTCCAAGCCAACAAAAAAGCAATGCTGGAGGCATCACAATACTGGATTTCAAAATATACTACAGAACTATAGTAACAAAAACTGAATGGTTCTGGCATAAAATCATAAAGATAGATCAAGGGTTAAGAGTAGAAGTCCCAGAGACAAATCACAAAGATACAATCATCTGATCCTTGACAAAGACACTAAAAACATATGTTGAAGAAGAGCCAATCTTTTAAACATGTTGCTGAGAACACTGTAGAATAATGAAAGTAGACCTCTATCTCTCATCCTGCACTAAAGTCAACTCAAAATGGATTAAAGACAACCTAGGAATTAGACCAGAAACTTTGTAATTGCAAGGAGAAAATGTAGGGTCAACATTCCAAGATATAGGTAGATGTTGGCAATGACTTCCTCAGTAAGATTCCTAAAGCTCAGGAAATAAAACCAGGAATTAATAAACGATCAGACATAAAAAAAAATCTTCTATGTAGAAAAGGAAACAAGAGTGGGAAGAGGGAGTACCTATAGAATAGAAGAAAATCTTTCCTAGCTACTACTCTGACATAGAATTAATATCCACAATACATAAAGAGCTCGAAAAAAAATGCCTCCAAAAAACCAAGTAACCTAATTAACATATAGCACATGAACTACAGACACTTTTCAAAAGAAGAAATACAAATGGCTAACAAATATATGAAAAAAACATTTTCAACAACTATCATTTAGGAAAATGCAACTACCAAGAGGGCTGGGGTTATGGCTTAGAGGAGAGTGCTTGCCTAGCATGCGTGAGGCACTGGTTTCGATCCTCAGCACCACATAAAAGTAAAATAAAGATATTGTGTCTACCTATAACTAAAAAATAAATATTAAAAAACTATCATGAGATTTCATCATACTCCTGTTAAAATGATGGCCATCAAGAATACAAACAAGGTAGAGGTACAGAGTAGCAGCAGTGAGACAGCTGTAGTGGGGAGCTGGTCTAGTGCCCATAGGGGCAGCTGCAGCAGTGGCAGGGCCATAGCAGTGCCAGCAGGAGCTGGCATAGGAATAACAGCTTCAGGCCACAGGCCCTGGCCATAGCTACTGCTGACCCTGATACTTGTGCTATCAAATGCAGGAGTGTCAGCTTTGGCAGCATACATACCAAAAGAAATCTTTGTGTCAAACAGGACACAAGGGAAGCTGATGTGCAATTTCAAGACTGCTAACACCAGCATCGGGTCGATATTTATCTCCTGAAGTTTCCAGCCCAAGGGGGCCTAAACTACTGTGTTGTTTTTCTGCTATTCCCAAGGTGAAGTGTACCTTGGGAACTATCCACCATTTAAGGGCTGGAGACCTCCATAAGAAAAGTGCGTCAATCTACATAGAAAATATACAGTTTATACACAATGGCACCTATACCTGTGATGTCAAGAACACTCCCTTTGGTTGGCACATTAGGCTTTATGGTTGAAAAAGACAGTCTGTCCTTTTTCCAGTCTGGGTTGTGGTGGGTATAGTTACTGCTGTGGTCATAAGTCTAACTCTGCTGGTCAGCATGATCCTGGAAGTTCTCTATAGAAGGAAAAACTCCTAACTAGGATTACACTGGCTGCCGAAGATTGAGGGAAAAGGAACATTTTTACAGTATTTTGGGGGCTGTAAATTAGTACAACCACTATGGAAATCAATATGAAGGTTCCTCAAAAGACTAGGAATAGAACCACCATATATTCCAGCTATACCATGACTTTAGTATAACCAGAGTTACCCTAAAGAATCAAAGTCATTATACTGTAGTGATTCATGCATACCCATGTTTATATAAGCAGAATTCACAATAGCCAAATTATGGACCCAGCCTAGGTGTCTGTTGATGGATACACGTGGATAAAGAAAATGTATATATACACAATGGAATTTTATTCAGCCATAAAGAAGAATGAAATTGTGTCACTGAAGAAAAATGGTTGGAACTTGATAGTATTATGTTAAATAAGACTCAGAAAGTCAAGGGTCATAAGTTTTTTTCTCATACATAAAGGTAGAGAGAAAAAAGGAAAGAAAAATGTTGGAAGGGGATCTCTTGAAAATAAAAAGAAAATTACTAGAAAAGAGGAAGGAAAACAGAAGGAGGCAGTAGAGGAGGGAAGGAGGGTTCTAGGGAATGATATTAACCAAATTATTATATTGTGTGCATGTACACATATGTACCAACAAATTCCACTATTATGTACAACATAATGAACTAATTAAAATAAATAATAAAGTAAATAAAAACCCCTACAAATTTGTAGGTTATTGCCAGCATGCATTTCATTGCCTTCAATTCCCTACCTCACAAAGGTACTAAGTTTCCAATCTTCATTAGAGACACACACACATTCCACAGTGCATTTCTCATGAATCTGTCATATTGCAGCTAAACTTCTTGGATTCCATATTTTTTCTTCCTTTATTTTATCAGCGAGGACTGTTCTAGTTTTACATAATGTGAATTCAACCTGAATGGTTTAAAAACAAAACAGAAATATGTATAAAGAATTTACTGCAGTGTGCAGTGGCACACACCTGTAATCCCAGCGGTTCAAGAGGTTGAGGCAGGAAGATTGTGGGTTTAAAGCCAGCCTCAGCAAAAATGAGGCACTATGCAATTCAGTGAGACTCTGTCTCTAAATAAAATACAAAATAGGGCTGGGGATATGGCTCAGTGGTCGAGTGCCCCTGAATTTAATGCCCAGTACAAAAAAAAATTTACTGGCTTGCTAAAAAGTCAAGAAAAACAGGTTCAGGAAGGGCTAGATCTAGGACTCAAAAAAACCAAAAACCAAAAACCAAAACCAAACCAAACCTAACAAAAAACACCTTCCCGAATTCAGTTTCTCTCTAGCTGTGGTTTCCTGCACAATAGATGATATTTTCAACCAGGTGCTCCCCTTTTAATGTAAAGGTGATTAGATGAAGCTGTATAGATAATGACCACCACAGAAAATAAGGTTCTTTTTTCCCACTGGTTCCCATAAAACCTCATGATTGCAGCCAGGTTTGTATGTTCCACAGCTGAATACATTAGAGTAGCCAGGATAATACAATATAGTAATTGAATAGGTATATATAACATGTGAGATGACCATCCTGGTTTTCTTGGGACTGTCTTGGTTTTGCCTGTGAAGTCCTGTTTCACAGTAAACCTCTCAGTCCCAGGTAAATCAAGATGGTTGTTTACCCCAGCTTACATGTGTACCAAAAGGACGGGGTTGTTTCCAAACTTCAGCAGGTGAGAATGGTTGTAACAGCAGGGAATGAAAGCTAAACAGGTGGAAAACATCAACATGTACATGTAAACTAGAGAAGTATGCTGATCAACACGATGGCCACATGTGCCTGCTGACCACTTGAGACTGTAGTAATCTATAGTTTAGTTTGAATGTAGCTCTGAATTAAAATATGCAGTAAATGCAAAAAATACAATGGATTTCAAAAACTGTGAATGAAAAAAATGTACAGCATCTTAATAATTGTTTTTATATTGAAATGATCATGTTTAAGATATATTGAGCTAAATATTAAAATTAAAACTTTATTTTTAACTGATACAAAAACATAATTGTATGTTTTTATGGGGTACTACTATGATTTTTTTTGATACATGTATACATTGTAATGTTCAAACATCTATCTCCTTGAACATCCATCATTTCTTTATACTGAAAGCATTCAAACTTTTAGCTTTTTGAAATACATAGTACATTATCATTATCCATAGTCATCCTACAGGGCAGTATCAGAACTACTTACTCCTATCTGACTATGAGCAAACTCAAATCTCTTTTTTAAAATTTTTTTATTTCTATGTGGTGCTGAGGATGCCAGGCAAACGCTCTACCACTAAGCCACAATCTCAGCCCACAAATCTCTTTTCTTTTCTCTACTTTCCAAGATCTGGTAACCACAATTCTACTCTTAACTTCTGAGATCGATTTTTTTTTTTTTATATTCCACATGAGTGAGATCATATGGTACTTGTTTTTCTGGGTCTGGTTTATGTTACTTAACATAACGATCTCCATGTTGTTATGAACAACAAGATTTTGTTCTTTAAGGCTGAAAAGTATTCTGCGGTGTACATGTACCTTATTTCCTTTATCTATTTAGTTGATGGATACTTGTTTCCACTTCTTGGCAAAAACAAAAACAAGCAAAGAAAATAAACTAACAAAAAACAACCAACAAAATCCTACTTGAAAAAAATCATTACCCGAATACCTTCAATTTCCTTTATTCTACGCTATTGTTTGTAACTGGAAATCTATACAACCAGGAAATGGAAATTCAGTGTATCACTGGCAGAGCTCGCACATTCATAATTACCTAAAGAGCAACAATGAGTAGCTCATTACAAAATCCCAATGACGAGTTGTCAAAATGAAGTCTTAGAAGTAAACATCCAAAATATTTTAATTAATATGCATAACTAGCAACACATATTATCATATTAAACACATAAAATCATTCCAGTTTGAATAAGTTAAAGTTGCTAACATCTTCCTTTGTTGTGCTGGGAAAAGGCCAAATTTGGGGATTCTGTGAATCTTGGCTCTGGTGCTTATTAAATCCTAGTGCCTTGGGCAGTTTCGCTAGTAAAAGCCTCCATTTCCTCATTCGTAAATACCCTACAGCATTTTCGGAGTGTCTGGAGATTGTCAAAACACTAGCCACTCACTAAACGGAAGTCTTTATTACGGTATTCTTTGGCCTTCATATATGATCTCAATGTTAATAAGCACCAAGGGCAAGAAACTAAACCCGTCTCCCGACCACGTCCAGTCAAATTAGGATACCTCTCCAACAAGCCACTTAGTTCTTTTTGCTAGAAGCGGATGTGGCTCCGCGAAGGATCACAAAGCGCGACCCAGCCGTGAGGAGGGATTTCCGCCAAACGCCGGGAGGGTAGGCCATACCCAGAAGCCCACCGGAACAGGCGGGAGGAACGCCGGCGCCCGGAAGCGCCGCGGAGGAAGGACTACATTTCCCATAAGTCGGCAGGGCAGGGCGAGGGGTGGGCGTCGGGGACATTACCGGACAGGCCTTGCCGGCAGTACTAAGGTAAATGCCGGCACCGCGGCTCGAAGAGAAAAGTCACTTAGGATCCGCGACTAGATTTGTGCTAGTAACCCCTCTAACCCATCCTGAACCGACAGAAACGATGCTCCCAGTGGGGCGACTTTGAGATTTCCGAGTCGCACCCCTCCGCTCCGGCAACCCTAGACAACACACCCCTACGGGTCTGGGGGCGCTTTCCCAATGCACAAGGAAGCGGGGGAGCTGTGCTTGCTCGAGGAAGGCCCAGGGTATCCCTTTGTAGGTTTGACGGTTCGTGTAGGGTCCTCTAACGCCCCTCCCCCACGCCCAATCCCCTTTTAAGTCAGGCTGGAGAAGGGATGTGCTGGGCTTCCTGGGGCTCAAAGAAAGGGGTCGCGTAGGGGAAGGTGCCCCCCTTCCGACCCAGTCGAGTAGCGGATGACCTCCTTTGATTGCTTCTCGGACATCCTTGGCCGGGTCGGTGAAAGCTGTCATAACTTGGGGGCCAAGCATCTCCATCCAGAGTCCCCATCCTGTACCTTTTGGAGTGGTATCTCGGTGCCGTTGGTGAGGCTAAGAGACTTGCGCTAGGTCACAGAATCCAAGTGGCAGAATGAAAGATTCGCACCGAGCCTGTCTGGATCTAAAGCTCTTTGCTTCTGACCCATTACCTTCTTCAAGCCCTATCCTAAGAGAAGGCAGGAGCTGGGGACTGCACAATCTTTCGCGTTTGTGCAGTTTGGTTTTCTTTTTCTTTTCTTGTTTTTGTCCGGAGAGACCCACGCGCGCCCTTAGGGCCCAGGGGCAGAACCCAATCCCGTGATCCCAGAGTATAGCGACCTCGTTTCCCACCCTCCTGAACAAAACCGAGCACAGAGTCTTCCCCCGACCAATCCGGGTCGGTGGTCCCTTGGACAGCAGTCTCTCCTTTTGCCTCTCCCAGGTCCTTTTCTGGGGACGCACAGGCGGCGAGCGTCAGCGCCACGGGGCGGGTGGGAGGGGTTTGCTGCGCAGCGGCGGCGGCGGCGGCAGCAGGGCGGCAGCGGCAGCTGGTGGGTCCTGCGGTGACTCCGGGGCGGGGCTGTGGGCAGGGTGCCGATTGAAAGACCGACTCCGCGGGAATGGGGGGTGTGGTTGTTCGGCCAGCGTCCTTCGAGTGGGAGAGTGGCTCCGCGACCACCGGTGGCCGGACCCCCTCTGCCTTCTGCTAGAGATGCTTTTCCTCTCGGTGAGTTAATTTTCTGTCGTCGCGGGCAGGGTTCTGGTTCTTAGTCACGCCCCGGGGAGGAGGAAGGAGCAAGGCCACCTCGAAGTGTGTGTGGCCTGGATAGAGCAGGTCAAAGGGGGAACTGACCAGCTGCGCTCCTAGGCCTCCTCCCTTTGGGGCTTGTTGATCCGCGGCTGCGCTGCATGTTCCAGTTTCATGCAGGCTCCTGGGAAAGCTGGTGCTGCTGCTGCTGCCTGATTCCTGCAGACCGATCTTGGGACCGGGGCCCGCGCTGGCGGCTGGAGATGGCGGACACTAGATCGGTCCATGAAACCAGGTTTGAGGCGGCCGTGAAGGTGATCCAGAGTTTGCCGAAAAATGGTACGTGCACTGGGCCTCGCTGGAAAAGCCTTCCGAAGAGGCCCCAGGTCTCTAAACCTCACCTTCTTTAACCTTCTTTCTGGTTCAAGCCTGGCTTATTTAGCCTACTTTTTTCCTGTGTTGTAAAGGCATGTAATTGGTAGGGGAGGTATTGAATGTGAATTAACGACCTGCTGATCTTTGAAGCCACAGACAAATGTTATCCACGTTTTAAGTTCTTTAGATTGTTAAAAACGAAAGTCTTCTCATTTAATGACTGCAAATTTGTTAAAAAAAAATTCTGGGATGGGATACCTGGTACCCTATACTTGAAAATCTACAATTCAAACCTTTTGAAAACTTTTGCTATGAAGTAAGGGAAAGGAAGTCAAGTAAAGGAAAGGAAAAAATAGCAATATTCATTTGTAAAACGATTTATTTTTATTTTAATAAATATAGTACCTTTTTTTTTGCTGCTATTCCGTTGTATTAGCGTTTTGTTTTGTTTAACATATACTTATATTGGACCTTCTTTGCAGCTTGTGGGGAAAGATCTATTGTTCTCTTTCTTTTAGTATGTCATTTCTTTGTTTTATCTTTGGTTTTCAGTAATTTGACTATGATGTGTTTAGATGTGTTTTTTCTTCTTATTTATCCTGTTTACAGTTTGTAAACTGTAAATTGTAATTTTATTTTTGGGCAGTGTTGGAAAGTTTTCAGCCATTATTTAATTTTTTTCCCCCCTTTTCTAAGTAGAGTGGCACGGGGAGGGAGACTTTCACTTTGCAATTCATGTCCTTTGCATCATAAGGATTATTTTAAATCATAAACTAATTTTAAAAAATGCTTTTAAGCACTATTACTGTACCAGAGTGGGAAACCTGACTATATAAATATATTACTAGAGTATTTAATATCATCTTCTTGGTTTTCATTAATCATATTTGGCTAAGTAATGAATCTTCAATACAGTTCACTCTAAAATTGGATAAGTGTAGATTCAGAAAGTTTTGTAGAGCTAGTACTTAGGCTGAATGATGCCCTGGGTTCAATCCCAGTGACACCCTTGGAAAAAAGAAAAAAGAAAGTTATGAAAACAAATGTACAGAAAAAATAATGTTCCCTTTTGTAATCCCCCCTCCCGCCCCCACTAGTATTGAACTTAGGGAGGCTCTGAGGTATATCCCCATCCCTTTAAAATTTTTTTATTTTGCATTGAATTTGTGATTCTCTGCCTTAGTCTCCTGATTCTTTTATACTTTCAAACATTCCATTGAAGGAGGTCATAGAGAGGATTGAAAGTTAAGCTAGAAGAAACAAAATATATAGAAATAACATAGGAATTTATTTAAGTATTGATATTTTTTTTTTTTTTTTTTTTTTTTTTTTTTTTTTTTTTTTTTTTTTTTTTTTTTTTATTGGTTGTTCACAACATTACAAAGCTCTTGACATATCATATTTTCATACATTAGATTGAAGTGGGTTATGAACTCCCAATTTTCCCCCAAATGCAGAATCACATCGGTTATACATCCACAGTTTTACATAATGCCCAATTAGTAATTGTTGTATTCTGCTACCTTTCCTATCCCGTACTATCCCCCCTCCCCTCCCCTCCCTTCTTCTCTCTCTACCCCATCTACTGTAATTCATTACTCTCCTTGTTTATTTTCCCATTCCGCTCATAACCTCTTATATGTAATTTTGTATAGCAATGAGGGTCTCCCTTCATTTCCATGCAATTTCCCTTTTCTCTCCCTTTCCCTCCCATCTCATGACTCTGTTAAATGTTAGTCTTTTCTTCCTGCTCTTCCTCCTTGCTCTGTTCATGGTTGCTCTCATTATATCAAAGAAGACATTTGGTATTTGTTTTTTAGGGATTGACTAGCTTCACTAAGCATAATCTGCTCTAGTGCCATCCATTTCCCTGCAAATTCTATGATTTTGTCATTTTTTATTGCTGCATAGTACTCCATTGTGTAAAGATGCCACATTTTTTTTATCCATTCATCTATTGAAGGGCATCTGGGTTGGTTCCACAGTCTAGCTATTGTGAATTGTGCTGCTATGAACATCGATATGGCAGCATCCCTGTAGCATGCTCTTTTAAGGTCTTCAGGAAATAGTCCGAGAAGGGCAATAGCAGGGTCAAATGGTGGTTCCATTCCCAGCTTTCCCAGGAATCTCCAAACTGCTTTCCAAATTGGCCGCACCAATTTGCAGTCCCACCAGCAATGTACAAGAGTACCCTTTTCTCCACATCCTCGCCAGCATTTGTTGTTGTTTGACTTCATAGTGGCTGCCAATCTTACTGGAGTGAGATGGTATCTTAGGGTGGTTTTGATTTGCATTTCTCTGACTGCTAGAGATGGTGAGCATTTTTTCATGTACTTGTTGATTGATTGTATGTCCTCCTCTGAGAAGTGTCTGTTCAGATCCTTGGCCCATTTGTTGATTGGGTTATTTGTTATCTTATTGTCTAATTTTTTGAGTTCTTTGTATACTCTGGATATTAGGGCTCTATCTGAAGTGTGAGGAGTAAAAATTTGTTCCCAGGATGTAGGTTCCCTATTTACCTCTCTTATTGTTTCTCTTGCTGAGAAAAAACTTTTTAGTTTAAGTAAGTCCCATTTGTTGATTCTTGTTATTAACTCTTGTGCTATGGGTGTTCTATTAAGGAATTTGGAGCCCGATCCCACAATATGTAGATCGGAGCCAACTTTTTCTTCTATCAGACGCAGAGTCTCTGATTTGATATCAAGCTCCTTGATCCATTTAGAGTTAACTTTTGTGCATGGCGAGAGGAAGGGATTCAGTTTCATTTTGTTGCATATGGATTTCCAGTTTTCCCAACACCATTTGTTGAAGATGCTATCCTTCCTCCATTGCATGCTTTTAGCCCCTTTATCAAATATAAGATAGTTGTAACTTTGTGGATTAGTCTCTGTGTCCTCTATTCTATACCATTGGTCCACTCGCCTGTTTTGGTACCAGTACCATGCTGTTTTTGTCACTATTGCTCTGTAATATAGTTTGAAATCTGGTATCGCTATACCGCCTGATTCACACTTCCTGCTTAAAATTGCTTTTGCTATTCTGGGTCTTTTATTTTTCCATATGAATTTCATGATTGCTTTATCTATTTCTACAAGAAATGCCATTGGGATTTTGATTGGCATTGCATTAAACCTATAGAGAACTTTTGGTAATATCGCCATTTTGATAATGTTAGTTCTGCCTATCCATGAACAGGGTATATTTTTCCATCTTCTAAGATCTTCTTCTACTTCTCTTTTTAGGGTTCTGTAGTTTTCATTGTATAAATCTTTCACCTCTTTTGTTAGGTTGATTCCCAAGTATTTTATTTTTTTGGAGGATATTGTGAATGGGGTAGTTTTCCTCATTTCCATTTCAGAGGTTTTGTCGCTGATATACAGAAATGCCTTTGATTTATGCGTGTTGATTTTATATCCTGCCACTTTGCTGAATTCATTTATTAGTTCTAGTAGTTTCTTTGTAGACCCTTTTGGGTCTTCTAAGTATAGAATCATGTCATCTGCAAATAGTGATAATTTAAGTTCTTCTTTTCCTATTTTTATGCCTTTAATTTCTTTCGTCTGTCTAATTGCTCTGGCCAGTGTTTCGAGAACTATATTGAATAGAAGTGGTGATAGAGGGCATCCCTGTCTTGTTCCAGATTTTAGAGGGAATGCCTTCAACTTTTGTCCATTCAGAATGATGCTAGCCTGAGGCTTAGCATAGATAGCTTTTACAATGTCAAGGTACGTTCCTGTTATCCCTAGTTTTTCAAGTGTTTTGAACATAAAGGGATGCTGTACTTTGTCGAATGCTTTCTCTGCGTCTATTGAGATGATCATATGGTTCTTATCTTTAAGTCTATTGATGTGGTGAATAACATTTATTGATTTCCGTATATTGAACCAGCCTTGCATACTAGGGATGAATCCTACTTGATCATGGTGCACAATTTTTTTGATGTGTTTTTGTATTCGATTCGCCAGAATTTTATTGAGGATTTTTGCATCTAGGTTCATTAGAGATATTGGTCTGTAGTTTTCTTTCTTTGAGGAGTCTTTGTCTGGTTTCGGAATCAGGGTGATGTTGGCCTCATAGAATGAATTTGGAAGAGCTCCCTCTTTTTCTATTTCCTGAAATAACTTGAAAAGTATTGGTATTAATTCTTCTTTAAAGGTTTTGTAAAACTCTGCTGTATACCCATCCGGTCCTGGGCTTTTCTTGGTAGGTAGTCTTTTGATGGCTTCTTCAATTTCATCTATTGATATTGGTCTGTTCAAATTGTGTGTATCCTCCTGACTCAGTCTGGGCAAATCATATGACTTAAGAAATTTATCGATGTCTTCACTATCTTCTATTTTATTGGAATATAGGTTTTCAAAATAATTTCTAATTGTCTTCTGTATTTCTGTAGCATCTGTTGTGATATTGCCTTTTTCATCCCATATGTTAGTAATTTGAGTTCTCTCTCTTCTTCTCTTTGTTAGCATGGCTAAAGGTCTGTCGATCTTATTTATTTTTTCAAAGAACCAACTTTTAGTTTTGTTAATTTTTTCAATAGTTTCTTTTGTTTCAATTTCATTAATTTCCGCTCTGATTTTAATTATTTCTTGCCTTCTGCTACATTTGCTGTTGTTTTGCTCTTCCTTTTCTAGGGCTTTGAGATGAAGTGTGAGCTCATTTATTTGTTGGTTTTTTCTTTTTTTGAGGAATGACCACCAGGCGATGAATTTTCCTCTTAAAACTGCTTTCATTGTGTCCCATAGATTCCGATACGTTGTGTCTGTATTTTCATTTATCTCTAAGAATTTTTTGATTTCCTCCTTTATGTCTTCTGTAACCCATTGATCATTCAGTAACATATTGTTCATTTTCCATGCGATGTAGGATTTTTCCTTCCTTCTTTTATCATTGATTTCCAGTTTCATTCCATTATGATCAGATAAAATGCATGGTATTATCTCCACCGCTTTATATTTACTGAGGGTTGCCCTGTGGCATAATATATGGTCTATTTTTGAGAAGGATCCATGTGCTGCTGAGAAAAATGTATATCCATTTGATGATGGTTGATATATTCTATATATGTCAGTTAAGTCTAGGTTATTGATTGTGGTATTGAGTTCTATAGTTTCCTTGTTCAACTTTTGTTTGGAGGATCTGTCCAATGGTGAGAGAGGTGTGTTGAAGTCACCCATAATTATTGTGTTGTGGTCTATTTGATTCTTGAACTTGAGGAGAATTTGTTTTATGAATGTCGCAGCGCCATTATTTGGTGCATAAATATTGATAATTGTTATGTCTTGTTGGTGAATGGTTCCTTTTAACAGTATATAATGTCCTTCTTTATCCCTTTTGATTAACTTAGTCTTGAAGTCGATTTTATTTGATATGAGGATGGCCACCCCTGCTTGCTTACGAGGACCGTGTGCATGGTATATTTTTTCCCATCCTTTCACCTTCAGCCTGTGTATGTCTTTTCCAATCAGATGTGTCTCCTGGAGGCAGCATATTGTTGGATTTGTTTTTTTAATCCATGATATCAGCCTATGTCGCTTTATTGGAGAGTTTAAGCCATTAACATTCAGAGTTACTATTGATATATGGTTTGTACTTCCATCCATGTTTGATTATTTATCGTTTTTTTTTTTTTAAAAAAAAAAAATTTAGTTTGTTTTTCCATGATTATTTTTCCCCCTCGCCCTCTGTCTTTACCGAGGCACTTCCCTCTGATGGTTTTGGTTATTGTTTTTCATTTCTTCCTCATGTAGTGTTTTGCTCAAAATGCTTTGCAATGCTGGTTTTCTGGCTGCAAATTCTTTTAACTTTTGTTTATCATGAAAAATTTTTATTTCGTTGTCATACCTGAAGCTTAATTTTGCTGGATACAGAATTCTTGGTTGGCATCCATTGTCTTTCAGTGTTTGAAATACATTGTTCCATGACCTTCTTGCTTTCAGTGTCTGTGATGAAAAATCCGTTGTTAACCTTATTGGTTTACCCCTGAATGTAATCTGTCTCCTTTCTCTTGTAGCTTTTAATATTTTCTCTTTGTTCTGTATATTGGATATCTTCATAACAATGTGTCTTGGCGTTGGTCTACTGTGATTTTGTGTGCTCGGTGTCCTGTATGCATCTTCAATTTGTATATCTGTTTCCTTTTTTATTTCTGGAAAGTTTTCTGTAATTATTTCATTCAGCAGGTTACTCATTCCCTTGGTTTGAATCTCTGTACCTTCTTCTATCCCGATGACTCGTAAGTTTGGCTTTTTTATGTTATCCCATAACTCTTGGATGTTTTTCTCGTGATTTTTTACCAGCCTTTCTGAGTTGGCTAGACTCTTTTCAAGATGAAATAATTTGTCTTCATTATCTGACGTTCTGGTTTCTACTTGCTCCACTCTGTTAGTGATACTCTCAATTGAGTTTTTAATTTGGTTTATAGTTTCCTTCATTTCCAAGATTATGTTTTGATTCTTTTTTATAATCTCTATCTCCTGATAAAGGTGCTTAACTTCTTCTTTTATCTGTTTGTGTAATACATTCTCAATGTGTTCTTTTGCTGCTTGAATTTGCTGTCTCGTATCCTCTTTAAGGTTCCATTCCATCTGTCTAAGGTGTTCCTTGAGTTCTTTATATGACCATTTTTCTGATGACTCTAGTTCCTCCTGAATATTTAGGCTGTCCTGCATTGTTTGTACTCCTTTTCTTCCTTGCTTTTTGAAGCTGCTCATGTTACTTCTTGTTCTGTTTGACTGCTGCGTTACTGTTTACTCCTATAAATTTATTTGATGCTTGGGAGGAAAGGTATTAGAAGGGAATGGAAAAAGTCACTAAAGAGAATGAGAGTAAGCAGGTAGAATTCAAGGAAGGGGGGATAAGATCATTGAAAAGAAATGAAAAGACAAAAGAAGAAAAAAAATAGGAAATAAAAAAAGAAAAAAAAATTTTTAAATAATAAAAAAAATTAAAATTGGAAGAAAAAAAATTTTTTAAAAAAATTGTAAAAAAAAAAAAAAAAATTAAAAAAACAAGAAAGAAAAATGAAACTGAAAGAAAACCCCAAATCAAAATTAAAACAACAACAACAGCAACAACAATAACAGCAACAAAAACAACAACAACAACAAAAAAAAAACTAATAAATGCAGTCTTAGAGTTTGATTAACTTCTCTTCCAGTAGGTGGCGCTGTGACCACCAGGCCAAGTTTCTCCTATCAATACGCGGAAACCAATCACTGTGCAGCAGCTCCTCCTCCCAGACTGGTCAAGTCTCCAATCCTGGGTGCCTAGGGCGTCCTCTTGTGTCTAGTCACTTCCCCACTTTTCCTCTAGCCAGGCCCCTCTCACGGGTGCCGCTCACCACAATACTGGGTACACACCAGGTCTGCTGCTCCCGGGAGCCCTGTTGTCATGAATGACTGGGCACACTTTTCCAGTTTGCCATTCCCTCAGACCCTAAGTTTGTAGAGCTTGGGGCTGAGAATCCTCAGCGAATTTTACTGCCCCTCCGGTAGCCACACCCCCGGTAGCTGGTACAAGAGACCTCAGCTGTCTGCACTGGTGGGAGCGGTAGTCCCGCGCCGGCGGGTCCCGCGCCACCTCTAATTCCCTCGGTCTGGCTACCGTGCTCACGGGAGAGCTGGGAGAGGCCCTTACAGGAGAGCTGAGATTGGCCCTTAAGGTTTCCCCGATGTGTGGAGAGGGAAGGCTAGCGAATTACACACCTGTAGCCGCAGGTTTCAATGAAGTTATCTCCTCCGCCGCAGTCTGATGACGTCAGTTCTCTGCCATGGTGGTATCTCTTGCAAATGGCGACAGTTCGTTTCCCTTTGCCGGGTGACCAATGCAACGGGTGGGTCCTTACTGTCTCTCCCAAGCCCCGTTTCACACCTGTGGCCACTACCTATGAAGGCTCGGTTGGCATTTACCTCCGTAGGATCAGAAGGGCTGACCGGTTGTTTCAGCCGGATGGATTAGTGCTGAGTCACAGCTGTTTGTCTGCGGGAAGCAGGCGAACGGGAGCTTGAATTCAGCCGATCCAGGTTCAGTGTGTGTTCTGAGAGGCCCAGACTGCTCGTTCCAGATCCACGTCAGCTCAGCATTGCCTAGTGATCCTCAGCAAACAGAATTAGGCTGTTTACGACTCCCTATGCCTGCACAGCTGAAGAGGTCAGAGACTTGATCTCTCCGCGCCCGCCGCCATGTTGAGCTATTCTCTTACAATCAAGTATTGATATTTTAATGTTAGGTTAAGGGTGTTTATAGAAAGGTATGATTCCAAGAGTTTTATATAAGTAGTACAAATTTTTTGAAAATTGAAAAAGCTAGACTTAATGTCTGCTGCCTACTTTTTTTTTTTTAACATTTTAGTCAACTTACTAAAAAAAACTCATGTAAATTAATTAAAAGAGTTTGTATTTACTTAACATTTTAGAAGGCATTACAAAGTTAAAATTAACAATAGTATTGGAGGTGTAGCTTAGTGACGAAGTTCAGACTTAGCATGCAGGATACCCTGAGTGTGATCCCCAGCATCTGTCCCCCCACTGGCTCCCCACAAAAATCATGTTATTTTTCTGAAACTGAACTAATATTCATTAAACCACAAGTTTGTTATAACGAATTATTAAATATTTTTATTTTAAATTAATTTTTTTCAGGAGGGAAAGTTTATTTTGGTTCACAGGAATTATTAAATATTTTTATAAAACACTGTTTTTTAAAATTGGTCTGCTCTGATCTATTTTACAAAAAACAAAATCTTATAGTTTTGTTTTTATTGCTTAATATTTAATAGTAAATTCTTTTTTTCTTTTGGTAGTGGGGATTGAGCCCAAGGGTGCTTAATCACTGAGCCATATTCCCAGCACTTTTTATTTTTTATTTTGAAATAGGGTCTCCCTAAGTTGCTTAGAGCCTCACTAAATTGCTGAGACTGGCCCTGAACTTGAGATTCTTCTGTCTCTACTTCCTGAGCTGCTGGGATCACAGGTGTGCATCACCACTCCTGGCTTTTTAAAAACAATTTTATTTTGAGACAGGGTTTAGCTATGTTGGTTAAGGCCTTAAGGCGCTAAGTGCAATAATGACCTTGATTTTTAGAAATGTAAATTCTTAGATAATATTTCAAATACATATATTAAGTATGTCATGTGAGTGCCTCAAAGACAAAAGATCAGATACATCATACTTTGTCTGCAATCTTACAGCGCACAATATGTTCAATAATTTTTTTGTTTGTTTGGGTTTTTTTTTTTTTTTGGTACCAGGGATTGAACCCAGGGCACTTGAGCTAAGGATCTTGCTAAGTTGCTTAGGGCCTCACTAAATTGCTGAGATTCGCTTTGAATTTGCATCCCTCCTGCTTCAGCCTAACAAGTTTCTAGGATTATAGGAGAGTGCCATTGAATCTGGCAAGGTTTTTTTTTTTTTTTTTAATATAAAGTATGTGTCATTGAGCTAAGCCTATAAACCTTTAAATCTTAACTTTGTGGGCTGGAGATATAGCTCAGTTGATAGAATGCTTACCTCGAATGCACAAGGTCCTGGATTCAATCTCAAGCACCATACACACAAAATATCTTACTTTGTTGGCTTACTGTTTGTATAATAATTTTTGCTTTGAAAGTAATATGCACTAAGTTAAAAATTTAAACAAATGCCAGGTGTGGTGGCATTTGCCTGTAATTCCACCTATTTAAGAGGCTGAGGCAGGAGGATCTCAAGTTCAAGGACAGCCTGGGCAACTTAATGAGACCCTGTTTCAAAGTAAAAGAAAATTGACTGAGGATGTAGCTCAGAGATAGATTGCTTGCTAAGCATGTTTAGTCCCTAATACTGAAAAAAAAAAAAATTAACATAGGTAAGTAAAAAGGAAAATAAAATAATCTGTGTATCTACTATCCAGAGGTAGCTCCTTTTAACATTTTGATGTATAGCCTTTTGATGTACTTTTCATGTATGTAAATTCTTATTTTGTAAAAATAGATCACATTATATATGCTGTTTTTAACCTACAGTTTATAGAAGATCATGAAATTTATCAGGCCATTATTGGGGCTATCATTATAATATATTCTGTTACTTGTGTGTATCATAATTATCTAGCCAGTTATCTATTAACAAAAAAAACTAGCATTCCAATTCTTCATTTTAAGAGTATTGTAGCTGGGTGTGGTGGCACACACCTGTAATCCCATTTACTCTGGAGGCTAAAACAAGAGAATTACAAATTTGATTCCAGCCTTAGCAACTTAGTGAGACAGCATTTCAAAATAAAAAATAAGAAGCATGTATGAAGACACGATGGTGTAACTCTAGTTTGTGTACAACCCGAGAGATGAAAAATTATGCTCTATTTGTATAACATGAATTGTAATGCATTCTGCTGTTGTATATAAAAAATTAGAATAAATTTTAAAAAATAAGAAGGGCTGAGGATGCTGAGTTCAGTGGCAGAGAGCTCCTGAGATCAATTCACAGTGTGGGAAAAAAAATTATATTCCAACTTATGGTACTTGAGTATACACTTTGAAAATTTCAAATATAAAAAAGGTTATGAATATTGATAGATATGCTAGAAGCATATATGAAGACATCTTCAAAAAACTGATATAACCAAAATTACAAAGGTAGAAATTGAGAAATATGTTTTATATTGCATTAGTTCTTTTTCCACTAAAGTACACACTGGTTGGCTTTGGCCAAAGTTCCTTATCCAGTGGGAAATTGAAATTTGGCCAAGAGGACTTGGATTTTTTACTGTTGATACTTTAGTAACCAAAGTATGTTTCTTACTTTTTTTCATTTATGCTAGTCAGCTTTGATTTTTCACAAGCTTTATTTTGCTTAATAACATTATTCTGTACTTCCATATTTAAATTATTTTTTATTTGTTGATGGACACAAAACCTTTAATTTATTTATTTTTATGTGATGCTGAGGATCGAACCCAGGGTCTTGCACGTGGTAGGCAAGCACTCTACCACTGAACTGCAACCCCAGCCCTATACTTCCATATATTTTATGTGATGTTTTCTGGTTATTTTTGGTTATTTTGGTTATACCCTTAGAGTTTTTATTCATTTTATTTATTTACTTACTTATTTATTACTGACTGACTGACTGACTCATTTATTTTTTGGTACAGATATTGAACCCAGAGATGCTTAAACATTTTGTTTTCTTGTCTTGCCCAAGATTTTCCTATTTGTGTAAGACTGATGAAGACACATCCCCGGCCCTTTTTAATTTTTATTTTGAGACAGTTTCACTAAGTTGCTTACGGCCTCGCTAAGTTGCTGAGGGTGGCTTTGAACTCAAAATCCTTCTGCCTCAGCCTCCCAAGCCTCTGAATCGTGTTTAGCATTGTTTAAGTTTAAAGTTTCAGAGTTTTTTTTTAATCAAAGGAGCAGATTAATTAATAAAACTGCCATAACTTTTGTTTCTAAGATAGAAAAAATTACCTGACTATTAAAATATCAGATCACTATTAGTACTGCATGGCTAAGCTAATATACAACCATAGGTTATCAGTGTTATTCCCCAAGTAATTTGTATTTAATGTATGTTTCCAATAGGTTCATTCCAGCCAACAAATGAAATGATGCTCAAGTTCTATAGCTTCTATAAACAGGCAACTGAAGGACCCTGTAAGCTTTCAAGACCTGGATTCTGGGATCCTATTGGAAGATATAAATGGTAATTTCATTTATAGAGCCAAGAAAGGATTTAAATTTTAATAATTATCACACAGCTATTACTTATGTGGTTATATACTATTCAGTGCATAAAATATCCTAGGTGTACTGCATACAGTTTTTTCCCTCTAGGTGCTCTTCAATACAGTCTTACTTACACAAATAGGAAAATCTTGGGCAAGACAAGAAAACAGTAAACCAAGAGGTTAGGTGCATCAAAAACAAAGGATTTTCAGTTCATCTTCTTATAGTTTTTCTTTTTTTAAATCTCAAAGCAACTCTTTTTTTTTTTTTTTTAAGAGAGAGGTGAGAGAGAGAGAGACAGAGAGAATTTTTAATATTTATTTTTTAGTTTTTGGCGGACACAACATCTTTGTTTGTATGTGGTGCTGAGGATTGAACCCGGGCCGCACGCATGCCAGGCGAGCGAGCTACCGGCTTGAGTCACATCCCCAGCCCTCAAAGCAACTCATGAACTAAGTAGTTTTTCTTTTTTTAAATTTCAAAGCAACTCTTGAACTAAGTACAAGAGATAAACTTTCCTGCCTCTTTTAGCTGCCAAGAAAAGTAATGACTTTTGTTCATCAACTGATACTGTTTGCTTTGAGCCTTTCAGATAATATGTAACTAGAAATATGACTCAGGTACTGCCATGTTAACTTTTTATCTCGGCTATTCTGAGCCACTGCATTTGAGTATAAATTTGATTTTTAATACCATTAAAGAATGATAAGTTATTGATGTTGTTATCATTTTCCCAGTCCACTTACATTTGATATTTTTAAAATACCATTGCACACTTTATGAATGTCTCACAAAAGTCCATTTTCAACTGTACCTTTTAACAAAGTATGTTAATTGATGAAGCATGTTTAAGAGCCACTAAAAGTACTAAATATGATACTTCCAGTAAGATCTTTATGAATGATAATAAAGTAATAGGTTAAACGAAATAGCAATATGTTCTTTGTTTCAAGAAAATTTACTTATTTGCTTAACATTTTTTCCCTAGAATTGAACTTCAGTGAAGTTAAATTCCTTCTGGGAAAAATGTATAAAAAGAGAGATTTTCATATTAGGCAAATATTTCAAGGAATTTAAACACTTTCTTACCTTTATATTTTCATTTTTTTAGAAGTAAGGAACCATTTTTAGTTTTTGTTCTAGTGTATACATTACTTTTATTTAAATTAGTGGAAACTTTTAACCAAAACTTCTGTTTATTTAAAACATGGCTGTGACAGTAGACTTCTAAAATGTTCATTTCCACCACTGTTTTGTATAATTATATGTAAAAACTTTTAAAGAATTCTTAGGCAATATTTATGAGTAGCTTACAGTTTCTGTGATATGTTAATATCTGGATAGGTTATTTACTTATTGTTTTAATGCTATTTAATTTGCCAATTCTTTTTGTTTTTATAGTTCTCTTCCAGGTGACATATTTGGTAATGAGATTTTTTTGGAAACATAATAGTGGCTTTAAGTAGAACCTATTTTAAATTAATTGACTATAAGTTGTAATCTCTACAATTGAAAAATCAGTTATTTTTTTTATTATTTGTATGTATTTTCATTGCTAGGGATGCTTGGAGTTCTTTGGGTGATATGACCAAGGAAGAAGCCATGATTGCATATGTTGAAGAAATGAAAAAGGTAGGGAAAATAATTTGTAGTTGAAAATAACAATATTCAGAGCAGCTCTAATTTACTTTTTTTTTCCTTTGAGAGAGAGAGAGAGAATTTTTTAATATTTATTTTTCAGTTTTCGGTGGACACAAATCTTTATTTATTTATTTATTTATTATGTGGTGCTGAGGATTGAACCCAGCGCCGTGCGCATGCCAGGCGAGCACGCTACTGCTTGAACCACATCCCCAGCCCCTCTAATTTACTTTTTTTTTTTTTTAAAGAGAGAGTGAGAGAGGAGAGAGAGAATTTTTAATATTTATTTTTTAGTTCTCAGCGGACACAGCATCTTTGTTGGTATGTGGTGCTGAGGATCGAACCCGGGCTGCACGCATGCCAGGCGAGCGCGCTACCACTTGAGCCACATCCCCAGCCCCTCTAATTTACTTTTATTTGACAAATTAGCTGCTTTGTTTTCAGGATCAAGGAGATTGTAGTACATTGCTATAGAATCTAGATTATTAAGTTTATTTGAACTTTATGTACTTTGTTAAAGTTCATCTTAACAGGAGTATTTTTTCCTTAAGATACTATATTGTGGGAATATTGTAGCTTTTTTTTTTTTTCACATCTTTCTTTCTCTGTAGTCAACTTCTGGAAAAAGTACAGAAATAGGAATCTTGGAAAAATATATATAAATATTTGCGCAACAAATCTTTGAAAATATTGGTGTCTCTTACTTGGGAGTCTTGTAAGTGCTGGTCTGTCTGAAAAGTATTTCAGGTGTGGAACATTGTATTTGGGAGAAAAAGTTAAGAAGACTCCCCAGCAATGTTCTCTTACAAGTTTTGACTGTTAAATTGATGCATTTTAATCAGTGGACTTACTAGTAACAAGCATTTTTCTATGAATGCATAGTTCCTTTAAAGGCAGAAAAAGATAATGATGCTTTTAGGATTCCTGTGGACTACAGAGGAGGGCATTCCTTTTTAACTAGCTCTTTTAAGTCTATCAAAGGCATTTTGTTTTGTTTTTGGTACTGGGGATTGGACTCAGGGACTCTTTACCACTGAGAGACATTCCTAAACCTTTTTATTTTAAGATAGAGTCTTACTAAGTTGCTTAAGTCTTTGCTAAGTTGCTGAGGCTAGCTTTGAACTTGGAATCCTCCTGCTTCAGCCTCCTTAGTCGCTGTGATTACAGGCATGTGCCACCACATGAGACTAAGGCATCGTTTTGAGGAATACATTTATGAAAAAATCATGAATTTTATATTGGGCATGGGTCAGAAGTTGTGAAATCTAAATCTGTTTGAAAATCTTAAATAAATTATCTTTGAACATAAAGAAAATCTGTAAAAAAGGAATAGCTTTTTTGCCAAATGGCTCGATGGTATCAATCTCTAGTTGTTTCTCTTCTACGCTGCTCAAGTGGTGCCCTTTGTTACATTTTCACAATTTTTATTTAGTGGACTTTATGGTAGAGGGCAGAGTTTAATTCTTTTGGCTGTTATCTGTATCATTAATACAATAAAAAAAGAGCCTTTCAAATCAGAGAGAGAAAGAAAATTCAAAACCTTTTTGGTTTGGCTTGATAACTGTTCCTTTTTCTTTTCTCTCTCTCTCTCTCTCTCTTTCTCTCTCTCTCTCTCTCTCTCTCTTTAGATCAACAGCATGCCTTTATTTTATTTATATTTATGTGGTGCTAAGGATTGAACCTACTGCCTCACACATGCTAGGCAAGCGCTCTGCCACTGAAGCTACAGCCCCAGCCCCCTATTTCTTTCTCTTTACTTTAAGTGTCATTATAATTTTGAGGATAAACTTCTATAGTATAAGGTTGAATTGCCACATTAAGCAAAATTTACATATTTTTCCTATCCAGTTTTACTAATTAATGTTGTCACAATTTAAAATAAGAAGGGGATAAAACAATGTACATTCCACCCTCATTTAAATTATAGTGCTGCCTTTTAGCTGTCTTAAAATACTTCTTCCATATATGAGTTTCTGTAATTATTTCTCTATTTTAAAAAAAACAAACTATCTTCAATAGGCTTTAAAAATTTTATTTTCTATTACAAATAACAAAGTTTATAGTTAACTTTTAGAGTTAAATCTAAAATATTAAATATCTATAGATTGAAAATGTGATAAGTCTTAAATTACATTCAGAGTTCAGCTTATGAACATCAGTAGATAAAATTACGTCTTTCTAGGGGCTGGGGTTGTGACTCAGCAGTGGAGTGCTTGCCTAGCATGTGCGAGGCCCTGGGTTCGATCCTCAGTACCACATAAAAAATAAAGGTATAAAAAAATTGCATGTTTCTAAATAATCTTGTGGAATGGAACTCTATCCCAAAGATTTGAATATTGAATTTGTAACTTTTTCTAATAATTTACTAATTGAAGCAGTCATTAAATCATGTTTCATAGTTCATAAATCATTGTACCATTACTCTTTAGAATATAAATCTCATTTCATGGATTTCAGGAGCCTTATTAATTTGTGTTTTATAATGGATCCTGTTTGGTAGAATATTGCTTATCATAATTTATAAAATTGTCCAGTAAAATATCACCAAAAAAAGTTTTTGGAATCCAAAATTGTTTTAGCTTTGAGTGAATAAAGTAAGTAAGATGGTTTTAAGGAAAAATCCATTTCTTTGAAGTTTATTTTGATATATAATCAATGGGAAGTATAAAATCCTATTTTTTGTACTAGTTTTACAAAATCTTATGGGGATTTCCAGAATATTCATTCAACACTTGAATAATATACATTGTCTGTGGAATTTAAAGAGAAATCAGTGTACTTAATCCTGTCTGCACATTAGACTCACTGGTACAGATGCCCTTGCATGACTCCAGATTAATTGTGTCAGGATTTCTAAGAGGATTGGATATCTGCTGTAATAGAGGGAGGATTAGAGTGGGATCTTATAAAGGATAGAACCTGAAGTTACCATGGTTGAGGGTCTAGTCTAGAGCTACACAAGTCTAGAGCACTGACTTTCTGAGTTTTGAGTTGACTTGTATTTTTAAGATTTGACTCATGATAAACATCTTTTAGAGACTGAGGGAAAAAGTAGGATTCCAATTTCTTTACTTTGTGTGGGTGATAGACCTTTCTAATCATTGGCATACTTGGGATTGATATCTGAGTCTCATCAGAAGGTCAGAAGCACTGGAGAGACTAAATTTGTGATTACTAAGATTATTAAACAGAGATTGAGCATTGGGACTTGGGTAACTTTAAAAGATATGTTCATTGTAGACAAGAAAAACCTGAGGAATTTTTTCTTTGCTTAATAAAGCATATATGTATCTTTCCAGATATATTTTTATCACCTAAAAATGATGTCTCTTTGAGGAAAAGTGCTGGATATATCTAGAAAAATTACTGTGCTTTGAATGCTGTTCATCTACAGTCCATGCAGCTTACTAAACGTTAAAAGTCTGCACTTGGAGCTAGGGTTGTAGCTCAGTGGTAGAGCACTTACCTAGCATGTGTGAGGGACCAAGTTCAATTCTCAGCACCACATTTAAATAAATCAAATAAAGATCCATCAACAACTTAAAAAATATTAAAAAAAAAAAAGAAGTCTACGCTTGAACTAATTTTATTAACTTAAAACTTGAACTCTCTGTGGATGAGTACTACCTCTTCTAGACTGAGATTTGCCTGTGTCTCCTTGTTTGACCTTGGGTGTGTGTCTCTGTTTCTATCTCTTGTATGTATATGTGTACACCTCTCTCTTCCTGTACGTCTCCTGTATGCCTGAACACATGCATGTGTGTACCTTTTTTTTTTTTTTAATTTCAGCATTGTTGAAAGGGAGAGAATTTTTTTGGTTGTTGATTTCTAGTTTCTTCATGAGAAACTTAAATTCTAGGTAGGTCTTGTGGTGGCCACTTGTGTCATTTCTACTGTTCTGCCTTACTAAAAGAATACTGTTTATATTTGTTCAGTGTTGGTACATACTCCATTTATTTAGTTCTGACATTTCAACTCCAAAGTTCACTCTTATTTTATGGGGCATGGGGGAACCTAAACACTGAACTGAGTAGCTCAGGACAAATTAGAGTTTAAGGAAGGAGTTTTTTTTTGTTTTGGTGGTTTGTAAATTGCTTTAATGAGAAAACTAATAGAGAGCTGTTCTGGAGGAAGATCAAAGGAGGTGTTGAATGAGGTTCAGGATAGGGTATCTGGTTGCCTTACCAGATTCTGCTAAATCAATATTCATGTTGTGGCAATATAGGGTAGTGAAAAAAGTGCTGAATTGTTTTCAGTTTTATCTTTGGCATATTAGCTGTGATTTGGTTACTTGAAAATAAACACTACCTCATAGTTTCAGTTATCTTGAATCTAATTCTTAAAATTATTACCATAACCTAAATATATATATAGTAAGTTATAAAATTTTCCCTCATGACTGCTCTCAGTCTCAGAACAAGTATTTTCTTAGCAAAAAGAAATTTTCTGAATAAACCATTTTTCACTCCTTAATATTGATAGGAACAGCAAATAGATAACTTACTATGAGCTATAAAATCAAAAGATAATCTCTAAAACTAGTTATTGTTACTGTTGTTCATTTGGTATAGTCTCTCCCAAAAACCTACCTTCCATATTGGAACACACTGAGGGTGGTGATGTTATGGATATTATCTCAGCTTAAAATAATATCAGACTTGTTTATAATAATAGATTACTGATGATCTACTCTGTATCTGGTTTAAAAATAAAAGCATGTTATTTGAATAAGAATTTTAGAGTTTTAAACCAGACTGTTAAATAGCTTTTATATGCTAGACACTAAAAACTGGAGTGAACAAAACTAGATGAAGGTCCTTTTGTATTGAGCTTATAGTGTATTGTGAAATCAGGCAGTAAATGAACAGTAAAGCAAGGAGAGTGACTAATGAGTCTAGACCTGCTGTGAGTTTAAAAAATATAAATACATGCTATTTTAAAAATACATCTAAACAGCCAGGTAGGGTAGTGCAGGCATATATAATCTCAGCAATTTGGGAGGCTGAGACAAGAAGATTGTTAAGTTTGAGCAATTTATCAAGACCTGTCTCAAAATAAAAATTAGAAAAAAAAAATAAAGGAAAAAGAGTCTGAGAGTTTAGCTCAGTGGTAGAATGCCCCTCGGTTCAATTCCCAGTAACACCCCCCAAAATCCCATTATTATGTATAATTATAATGCATGAACAAAAATAAATAAATAAGGAGCTGAGGTTGTGGCTTAGCAGTAGAGCACTCGCTTAGCACGTGTGGGGCACTGGGTTTGATCCTCAGCACCACATAATTTTAAAATAAAGGTATTGTGTCCAACTACAACTAAAAAATAAATAAGAATACTTTTTAGATTTTTAATATACTTACAACTTTTCTAGAAGTATGTATATATTAGGCATATAATTAATATAGATTCTTAAGAGAATTTATTAATGAACTTCAGATTTCCAAATTAATAATAAATTGGAAACCATAAGCTATTTAATATTAATTCAGGTCAAATTAATAGTTTGTAATTTTACAATATTTGTCTCTTTTGATTACAGATTCTTGAAACTATGCCAATGACTGAAAAAGTTGAAGAATTGCTACATGTCATAGGTCCATTTTATGAAATTGTAGAAGACAAAAAGAGTGGAAGGAGTTCTGATTTAACCTCAGGTTGGACTATTTTACCTATTTTTAAAATTTGGCCAGTTATAGATTATACATGCATTAATATTTATATGTCTAATTTTTATTTTTACTTTCACATGCCAGTCCGACTGGAGAAAATCTCTAAATATTTAGAAGGTAGGAATAATGAAATCCATATAAAAATTTTGTTTGAAGCATTCTGCACAAATTTGTAGAACTTATTGTAGGTTGGGAATTTTTTTCCAAGAAAACACATTGTATAAAGTTCTAAAATACAATAAATCCTTAGGTTCTTAACCTTAACTGTTGTTAAAACATGCTAGGTGGTTCACTTAGTATGAACAAAAGTATGTTTTGATGAATCATTTTCTGTTTTACTGTATGAATTAGAATAATAGTTCCATGGAGTAAAATATTTTCTATCTAATTTTAAAATGGGTATGTTTACAGTATGGCTTAATTGTAGCATAACAAGCAAAAACAAGACTCAGTGAATTCACGTATCTCTTTTAAAAAGTATGCATTTTTTCAGTAAAGGATCGATAGATTATGTTTTGCCTACCAGAAGGAGTTAAAAAAAATGCTAGATCTACTGGTATTAACAGTAACCATTTGCTCTTTAAATTTTTTTAGAAAGCAGAATGATGATATGAAACCTCAAGAGTAAATTTAGATGAAAATTGTGTATGCTTTAATTAAAAATTAGCCTGGATTCCTGTTCATAAGGCATCTTTTAATAATTAACAGATTTGTAGTGTTTCAGAACAGTAATTTTCCTGTGCTCTTAAAAGGCCTTAAAGTTTGTGTCTTTCATGGCAATAAACCATGTATAACTGACAGTGTCTGCTTGTTTGTTGTGCATAATTCTGAATCACACCATTCTATATTATTTTGCAGAGGAACCAAATATTAATAATTCTCTTTATACTTTATGCTTATTAAGCTGAGGAAAAAAAACTTAAATGTTTTCTGTATCAAGCACACTGTTAGAATGCAGGTGGAAATTTTGACCTATTTCAGTAGTGTCTAATCTACTGGCCAGAAGCATTCTTGAATAATAAAGTACAAAACAAGGAAGAGTAAATGATAGTTATAAGTGCGCAGGACTAATTACTTTCCTTTAATTTATTAATCCCCAAAGCTTTGAAAACCTAAGGTTGTTTTGTAACTCATTTGGTATAAAAACCTGACCTCATATGAACTCATTGTGGAATAGAACCTTATCTGAAATGACATGAGGGTATTTTGATTCTTTATATGATTCAGTGTGACTAACATATTTTCCTGAAAAAATGATTATATTGTTATATAAAAATAATAATTATGTTATTATTTTTAGTGAGCTGTTTGAGATTCCACATAGGAAGTATTATATAACATACTATGTCATGTATATTTGCAAAATTAAAAAATTTCTGAATCCAAGAGTTGTCAGTAAGGAATTGTGACCTACACTGTAATTTATTTAACTTGGACCATTCTGATGGCTATTTAGATGATTTTCTCTTTTTGATCTTCAGAAGCTTTTGAGAGTAACTAACTAGGTACATGATATTTTACATATTGAAAGTATGTTTGTAAGAAATAATATTAGAAGTGAAATAAGAAGTGTTTGTAATCTAGTAAGAATTGCCAAATTTCAGGCCAATTGCAATCTTGACTCCTTTTTTTTTTTTTTTTCCAAACAAAGCATCCTCTTAAAAGTAGACATTTAAACCCAGTGGAACAGATATATCAGTTTCACATGGTCTTTTTCAGAATATACATATGTAATAAGTTTCAAAATGTGAAAGTATAAGTTCTCCATTTGTTTGTCTTGTACCTTATTTTAGGAGTTTACTAACATTAAATATGATCCTAATTTTTCCAAAGTCTTTTATCAGATTGAGGAAATGCCCTTGTATTCTTAGTTTCTCTAGGACTTTTACCATGAAGAGAATAGGATTTGTTCAGTTTTTTCTTCATGTATTGTGATAATCATGTGACTTTTGTCTTTTAATCTGTTAATATGATATATTGCATTAATTGGTTTTTGGATATTGAGTTGGCCTCTGCTATTACTGCTGTGAAGTGGTTCTGTTACAACTATCCATTTAATGGGGGTTTAGGTGATTTGTATTTACATTTTATTGAAGATATTCATGGGTGGGTAGTTTCTTGGCTATTTAAATTTGTTGTTCTTCCTTTTTCTGGTTGTTAGAGAGATTCAGAAACTATGCTGTTTCCATGCCTAGCATGTACAAGGTCTTAGATTTGACTCCCAGCACTGGGAAAAAAAAAAGTACATAATACAATACTTTAGGCTTGGGATGCAGCTTAGTGGTAGAATACTGTTTACTTAGCATGTGCAAGGTCCTAGGTTTGGTCCCCGGCACCATAAAAAGAAACAAACAAAAAATATATGCTGCTGCTGCCATGGTTTTGTAATAATAGAGTTAAATTTTTGTTCTGTTGTTCCTTTAATTAGGTAGGCTTAAATAAAAATATAGACCTGATTGTTTAAGGTGTATGATATTTTGGAATTTAATATATTATTTGGGATGCAGAGAAGCATCCAAAATGCATTCATTTCACAGAAAATAAAGCCCAAAAGTGAATGAAGGAAAATTACTTCTTTTGGCCTTCTAAGAAGACTTTAGTCTCTTTAAAAAAAAGAGTTGATGAAAATGGTGTTCCGTGTTCCTCAAAATGTGGTCCGAAAACATTGGCAACACATGGGAACTTTATAGAAATGCAGAATTTTAGAGTACCTCAGACCTACTGATTCAGAATATGTATCTTAAGTAGATTTTAGTTGATTATGCATGTTATAGTTTGAGAAGAAGTTTTGATACATTTACACTGAGGGCTTAACTTTGTCCAAGACAACAATTTGCTGCTTTGAGATCACATTACATTAAATGATGCTTTAAGGAAATTCTTGTGTGTTATAATTAATACATAAGAATGTGAGTTGTGTACCTGAAATCCTCAAGATAATAAGGGGAAAAATTGTTTAAATCGAATTGAATTACAGGGGGTTTTTTTTGTTTTTATTTTTTTTTGTACTGGTGGTTGAACCCAGGTACACTCCACCACTAAGCTACATCAGCAGCCCTTTTTATTTTATTTCGAGACAGGGTCTCCCCAAGTTGCTGTGGCTGTCCTCAAATTTGAGATCTTCTTCAATCTCCAGAGTAACTGGGATTATAGTTGTTATAACTGTGCCCAGCTTCCAAATAAAATATTGATGAGATTGTTGGTAGGGTCAAAAATAGCATACTTATGTTTTCAGATGCTATAGTATATCTCTTTATTTATTTATTTATATGTTTGAAGAAGACTGTTTATCTCTAACTTTACTGTTTTGATTGATGTTAACTTAAAAGTAATTTATTATCTCCTTGCCCATAAAGGAATTAAGATAGCTTTATCATTTTTGTTTTAAACTTAATAATGGAAGGAATTTGCCTATATAAGTTTGTATTTGGAGTCAAAAAGAATACTGTTAATTATCTATAAAATTCTACTATTCTAATTCAAAATTATTAGTTATAAAGTACAGAATTATCATATGTTACGACATTAATGATTAAGTGGTCATTTCATGTTTTAGATCTTGGTAATGTTCTAACTTCTACTCCAAATGCTAAGACTGTTAATGGTAAAGCTGAAAGCAGTGATAGTGGAGCAGAGTCTGAGGAAGAAGAGGCCCAAGAAGTAAAAGGAGCAGAACAAATGGATAATGGTAAGCTTTGGATAATGGGCCAATAATTTTGCACTAATAAGATGAAAAGATACAAAGACTTGAGCTGATATGGTACTATACAAGGTTAGTGCATCTGGTGGGATGTTAGTTGTTTACCTTATATTCAGGTTTGTGGTGGACCAAAGGCCCTATTACGGAGTATTAAGTTAGTGTTTCCAACATGGACATGGTTATATTACCAAGGACCAGAAGCAAGTTAAACTCTCACTATCTTATCAAATATAAAATAGAGGGGGCTGGGGATGTGGCTCAAGCGGTAGCGCGCTGTCCTGGCATGCGTGCGGCCCGGGTTCGATCCTCAGCACCACATACAAACAAAGATGTTGTGTCTGCCGAAAACTAAAAAAACAAATATTAAAAAATTCTCTGTCTCTCCTCTCTCTCTCTATCTTTCTAAAAATAAAATAAAATAAAATAGAGGGGCTGGGGTTGTGGCTCAGTGTAAAGCGCTTGCTTAGCACATGTAAGACACTGAGTTCAATTCCCAGCACTACATGAAAAAATTAAATAAACAAAATCAAGATATTATGTCCATCTACAACTAAAAATATTTTTAAAATAAATAAATAAAAATTCAGAGAAATAGACTAGCTTTTAATTTTTATTTTTTTAATTAAAAAACAATTTTTTTTTGGTGGTGCACAGGATTGAACCCAAGGCCTTGCACATGCTAGGGAAACACTCTACCACTAAACCACTGAGCTACACTCCCAGCCTCTAGTCATAAGTTTTTTTGGTTTTGATACTAGGTATTGACCCCAGGGGTATTACATCCCCAGTCCTTTTGTTATTTTTATTTTGAGACAGGGTCTTGCTAAATTGCTGAGGCTGGCTTGGAACTTTGAATCCTCCTGCCTCAGCCTCTTGAGTTCTAGGATTACAGATGTGCACCATTGTGCTTGGCTCCAGGAATCCGTTTTCTTTCTTTTTTTTTTTTTTTTAATATTTATATATTTAGGGCTGGGGATGTGGCTCAAGCAGTAGTGCTCTTGCCTGGCATGCTCAAGGTGCTGGGTTCAATCCTCAGCACCACATAAAAATAAAAGATGTTGTGTCCACTGAAAACTAAAAAATAAATATTAAAAAATTCTCTCTCTCAAAAAAAAATTATACACACATACATACACACACACACACACACACACACTCACATACACATATTTAGTTGTAGTTGGACACAATACCTTTATTTTACTTTTTATTTTTATGTGGTGCTGAAGATCAAACCCAGGTCCTTGCATGTGCTAGACAAGAGTTCTACACTGAGCCACAACACCAGCCTCCATCCAGGCGTCAGTTTTGATGAAGACAAGCGCTAGAATTACAGGAGCTGTATTCAGGGAGCCTTGTCTGTGATTCATGGGAAGACTATTTTAGAAGAGGAATATAGAAAGACAGTAAAACAAACCACACAACTTTGTTTTGCTTTTACTTTTCAGTCTTTGAGGTTTTTTAAAAAATTATAATTGCTCCTGCTGGATCTTTTCTCTAGAGCAGTTTGTCTATGCCTGGTAGAGTATAAGGACTTTGAAAGATTATTGTTAGAAGATTTACAGGGAATTGAAAACTTTTGAAGCTAATACAATTTTTGAGTAAACCCTCAACATATAATAAGCTCCTTTTCAAGGAGTTCCCCATCTCTGTGATCCAAGGAGGAAACCCTTCAAAAGGATTATGATAGATTGGGGAAATGAGTAGCAGATATTAGAACATAATATCAGAAGTTGACCTACTGTGAACTTTTTATTAATCTCTCCATTTTCTCACGAAAGCTAAGCAGATGATGAAGAAATCAGATTATAAGAATTTAGAGATTATTGTCACGAATGGCTATGATAAAGACAGCTTTGTTCAGGAGATACAGAATGACATTCATGCCAACTCTTCTCCAAATGACCAAAGTGCTGATGATGTAAAACCTGTAGATAAAAACTTGGAGCAAACTGAAAAAGTTGCTGCCTGCATTCACCAAGGTATTGTTCCCAAATACTTTTTTGTCTAACATTTATCCTATAATTAAAATTTTCTTTTAATAATTTTAATATATTTAGAAATAGTTTCAAATTTTAAAATATTTCTTAATATCTTTTAGGGTTGATTAATGTTACAAGGTTTTATAGCTTTGAAAGACAGAGAAGTAGAGCCAGAAATTTTATATTTGTATTGAAACTTTTTTTTATGCTAACCATATGATATTTCAGAATATATTTTAAACTAAAACTTCCAAATTTTTATTTTTTTCCCCGATTATTTCTCTTAACCTCTGATTATATGGTGCCTTTGTTCTGAAGTCAATAAGTTTAATTTATAGTTTTTTCATGTTCTAGGACTCTCAGGGTGAGCCTGTATATGCATATGGTGAATTATTAACAGTGGTGCAGTTTAGTCCAGAAACCAAGAAATGTCATTTCTTAGCGTAACAACCAAACTTGCATAGTTGCATCTCTAATTTAGGCCTTATAGGCTGACTTCATAGATTTTCTTTTCTTTTTAGTACTAGGGCTTGAACTCAGGAGTATTTTACCATGAATAATATCCCCGGTCCTTTTTAAATTTTTTTTTTTTTTTTTTCATTTTGAGATTAGGGTCTGCTCAGTTGCTTAGGATCTCACTAAGTTTCTGAGGCTGGCCTCAAACTTGTGATCCTCCTGCCCCTGCCTCCCAGTTCACTGGAATTATAGGCATGTGCCACTGAGCTTGGTGGTTATTAGGTTTTCTAAGGTTTCAACAGGACAGTGTTTTCATAGAATTCAGTGGTAAAATACTTTGTAATCTTTTCAAATAAGAACTATTAACTAACCCCAGTGCTGTGGCCCACACCTGTAATCCCATTTGCTCAGGAGGTTGAAGCAGGATTTCAAGTTTAAAGCCAGCCTCAGCAACTTAGTGAGGCCTTACGCAATTTAATGAGACCCTGTTTGAAAATATAAAATAAAATGAGGTGGGGGTGTGACTTAGTCATTGAGCTCCCCAGGGTTCAATCCCTGGAACTAAAAAACAACAACAACAATAACAACAACAAAAAACAAACAAAAAAGGAACTATTAACTAAATTTAAATTTAAAAAAGGGTATGACTTGTTAAATCATGTGTGTCACTCAGTATGCATATAATATAGAGCTGGTGAAGTTTGAAAATGGAATGTGTTTTTCTTCTGTTAGAATATAATTATACTACTTTTGTATTTGTTCATATTTAGATATAAATGATGATCATGTTGAAGATGTTTCAGGAATTCAGCATTTGACAAGTGATTCAGACAGTGAAGTTTACTGTGATTCTATGGAGCAATTTGGACAAGAAGAGGTAAAAATGACATTTTCTGATTGGTAAGTTTTCAAAGTGGTATAACAGAATTCAATGCATAACTTCTGTCAATAGCAGATGTACATGCTGTTCATCACTTTGAAAACATACCTCTAGAATCTTTAAGCATTTACATTTTTACTTTTTGTAAACTTTTATGTATAAGATTGTAGAATATTCAAAGAAAATCCATTTTTTCTGTTTAAATATTTTATTATTATTTGTAACATATGTATATTTTATAAGTATTATGGCAGAGGTGGGATGGAGATCCAGAGGGTAAACTGTTTAATCATGTTTTAAACATTGATTAATAAAGAAAATTTAATAGTTTTCAATCAAATAAGCCTATTCTTTACATTAACTCTAATTCTGCTCTAAAATTTTTAGTGAAAATCATCTTTAAATTTTAGTTAAGATTCTGTATTAAAAGAGAAAATTTTGGGGAAAAAACCCCCCCACAAAGTCCATGTTTTGTTTTGTTCTTTTTGAAAACTATTTCTGATGATGTTGAGGATGCTTGCGACAACTGGGATTCCGTTTGGCAGTTTTACATCCGCTCCCCATTTCTCTTATACCCCTGTTGTGATAGTGTAGTATAGAAAACATTGAGCTTTTATCTCTAATATAACAATTTTTATGTCCCTCCCTTTTTTTCATTTCATTAGACAATTGAATCTACTCTTAGTTTTCTCAAATTTTTAAACACATGAATAAAGAATTTACTAACTATGGTTAAACATAAATGAGTAGTACAGACTGGAAAAATCAGGAGCCCAAACTGAGAATAAGCTTAATTATGAAATTTGAAAGTAAGTGGTAAGAACCTAGATTCCCTTTTATTTTCTCTTAAAATTTTTATTGTTTGGAGAATGTTGGTGAAAAGGGTCTGGATAGGGTGGAATCTCAGTAAATATCTGACTACTAAATTCTAGGTTTGCTCCTGTTTTCTCTATAAATCCATAGTAGACTGAGTTATTTCTTGGGGCTCTCTGATCTCTCTTGCTCTTACCTCACTGGCCTTTGTTAATACCACTCTTATGTCAGAATTTTACTCCCCATCCATCCTGACCTTCTTTAATATACTTTTTTCTTCTAATATACGTTAAGTCTCTTCCCCTTTTCATGTCCAGCACTAGCAACTGTGCATTCATTTGGCCTGGAAAGTTCCTTCTTTCCATGTAGTAGATTAACTCCTGTATATTCTTTTCACCCTACATAGGTGTTCCTTCCTAAAGGAACCCTCTTAGATAGGTACAGCTCCACCTCATTACCACCCTTACCAAGTCTGTTTTAATTATAGATTGTCATCCACAAATGTCTTAGGTGGAATCTTTTAAAATAATATTTATGTAATCTTTATTATCAGTTTTGAAATCCTTAAAATCCAGGTCTTTTTGAGTTTTTCTTTTAATACATTTATTTTATTTACTTATTTAAAATTTTTTTTTTAGTTGTAGATGGATACAATATCTTTTTAAAAAATTTTTTTTAGTTGTAGTTGGACACAATATCTTTATTTTATTTATTTATTTTTATGTGGTGTTGAGGATCAAACCTGGGACCTCACAGTGCTAGGTGAGTGCTTTACTGCTGAGCCACAATCCCAGACCGGTCACAATATCTTTATTTTTATTTTTTATTTATTTTTTTAATGTGATGCTGGGGATTGAACACAAGGTCTCACGTGTGACAGGCAAGATCTGACCAACAACCCCAGCTCCTTTTCAAGTTTTTTTTTTTTTTGTGTGTGTGTGTGTGTGTATGTGTGTGGTGCTGGGAATTGAACACAGGGACTTGTGTGTTTGAAGCAAGCACTCTACCAACTGAGCTGTATCCCCAGCCCTTTCAAGTTATTTTTGTGGACCATTAATATCATGTTTTTCTTTTTTTTTTTTTTGACTATTACAATTTAAACATTTTCTTTTTCTCTTCTCACTGTATTTCTGTTATAAAAGTATTTATTGAATTCTGTTAATAGCCTCTTCAAGGTGTCAGTTAAGTTTAACACCCAGACCACCACACAGAGTAAGCAATGTACATACCAAAAATCTTTGGTATATTTATTTTGTTGCAATATTTTTTTAAAAAAATAGTCTGATATGATATTTAGAATTTGCTTAAAAATAATTCACTGGAAATAGAGGTCATAGGTGAAACAAGATTGGCCCTGAAGGGGTAATTGTTGAAATTTGGTGATTGACATTTTCCATAATAAAAAGGCTAAAATAATTTTGGAATATTTTTTCCTGATGTTTGCCTTTGAGAATTTTTCCTTTTTCTATTAGAATGTTGACTTTGATTGTGTTCTACATTATCACTTCATCAGGAGTTTCCTTTGCTTTACTTCCTTATGATTTGCAGTATTACTTATTCTTAAGATTCATTATTTGTTTTCTTCCCAAACTTCATCTCATCTTCAGTCTCTTCCATTGAGGTATTTAGCCTGTCTGTTAAGGTAAATAAAATCTTGTTTTATTAGCCTGGCACTGTGGCACACACCTGTAATCCCAGGGGCTTTTTTTTTTTTTTGGTACTGGGGATTGAACTCAGGGGCACTTGACCAATGAGCCACGTCACCAGCCCTATTTTTTTAATATTATTTTTTAGTTATAGGTGGACACAATATCTTTATTTTATATTTATATGGTGCTGAGGATCGAACCCAGTGCCTCACACATGCTTGGGCAAGTGCTCTACCTCTGAGCCACAACCCAGGCTCCCCAGCCCTATTTTGTATTTATTTAGAGACAGGGTCTCACTGAGTTGCTCAGTGCCTCGCCATTGCTGAGGCTGGCTTTGAATTTGCGATTATCCTGACTCAGGCTCCCGAGCCACTGGGATTACAGGTGTGCGCCACTGTGCCTGGCTGTTTCTCAAAATTTTAACAGAGAGCCTATTATAGCATAGATTCCTGGGCCATTATCAATCCCAGAGTCTCTGATTTAGTAAGTGGGATCTATGAATTTGCATGTCTAACAAGCTCAAATTGCTGCTGCTGCTGCTGGTAGTCTGCAGACCATACTCTTAGTAACATCAAAAACATGAAAGATACTAGAGTTCTACCAGAATTGGTAGTATGGGTGGGGGACTGATATTCCTACTCCCTTGCTTTCATTGCATAATTTTGTTTCTCATTATACTTAGAAGATAGAAGAATAGGTTATTGTTCTTTATACCTGACACTTCTTTAACTTACTATTAGCTTCTCTTATTTAATCCTTGCCACTTTTCTTCCTACCTCAGTGGATAACATGTTCTTCCCATTTAAGGCCAGTTTCTCTGATTTGCTTGTGTCTTATTTTTTTCCACATTGAAGACCTTCATTTTTTCTACTCTCTCTAGACTATCCCCAACAATTGTGTCTCTTCTGATTCTTTCTTCTCATGCTAAACACATGTTCATATCCCTTCTATCTTTGAAAGGAGATGCTTTCCTTTTTTTTTTATTTTAATTTTTAGTTGTAAATGGACACAATACCTTTGTTTAGTTTTTTTTTTTTTTTCCTTATGTGGTGCTGGGGATTGAACCCAGCGCCTCATGCATGTTAGGCAAGTGCTCTACCACAACCCCACAACCCCAGCCCAGAAAATGCTTTCTTAATCTCATAAAACCTCTAAGTATTATCGACCTCCTTTACTTTATGGCCAGACATTTTTGGGGTGTGTTCATTAATTGCATCATTCACCTCAGTCAGGTTTCTGTCATACATGCCAACTTGTCTCTGTTCACTAATTTCCTGTCATTTGACTATCATTTAAAAATATTAACTATTCTCTCCTGGAAAATATTCCATTATACCATTCCTTTAAAAGGGTTTCTCTTTTACTTGTTAGGTTCCATGTAGTCTTCTTCTTTTGAGTTTTTCTTTTTCTGTTGATCTCTTAAATTTAGTGTTCCTCAGTCATGTAGTTCTAGTTACCACTTCCTCAGTTTCAACCATTTCTCACAGGCTGATTATTCTCAAGTGATAAATCCAATGTTTTTCTGAATTCCAACTGCCCTGTTAGATATCTTGCCTGGGGACCTCAATTTTTTCTTATCTGTAATAGTACCATTTTCCCTTTCTGTTCTCCTGAAACCTCTTTATCCTCAGTATTTCACCTTGGTGAGTCAACAAATCATCTAGTCTCTAGAGACTTTTCTTTCCCTTACTCCCCTTATTCAGTCTTCAAGTCTTGTTGATTCTATAGTGTTAAATGTTCTCAAGTCTGGGCTGGGGTTGTAATTCAGTGGTAGAGCACTTGCCTAGCACATGTGAGGCACTGGGTTCGATCATCAGTACCATATAAAAATAAATAATAAAATAAAGATAGTGTGTCCATCTCCAACTAAAAAATATTTAAAACAATTTTTTTAAGTTCTCAAATCATCCTGTATTCCAACTAATTTATTAGTTTATGATGTTATTATTATGACACCTTTGACTTGGCATATATCATTTGTTCTTCAAGTCATAATTGATCTAATTTCTTTCAAGAAGTCTGTTCTTGAAACAAACCAGTGTGGGTTTGTTACCCGTTCTCTGAGCTCCTATAGCATTCTTTGCATATCTTTTCATAAAACTTATTAAACAGTGTTGTTATAACCTTCTCTGATTCCCTAAGATTGTGACCTTCATACAGGCAGGGATCCTACCTATTTCTTCAGAGTATCCCTAAAGTTAATAATTATGGTGAGAATAGAAATTTACATGTTTCTTGGATGAGTGATTGATTCATAAGAACAGTACACTGTGAAAATGTCATGGACAAAATCATTCCTATCTTTTTTTTTTTTTTAAATGGCATGTAGGAAGTTGGTGATGAATTGAAGAAATGTTTTAGATTAGGAATATTTCCAATAAAACATGAAATAACATTTTAGACGGTATTTCTAGTGCCATGAAAACTTTATGGTATATAACAATTTATAGTTTTTAATGAAGTGTCATTTTAAATTTGTAGTCTTTAGACAGTTTTACATCAAACAATGGACCATTTCAGTATTACTTGGGTAGTGATTGCAATCAGCCCTTGGAAAATTCTGGTTTTCCTGAAGATGTCCAAGTATCTCCTGGAAGTGGCAACATTGGGAATATGCAGGTGTTAACAGTTGAAGGAAAAGGTGAAGTAAAGCATGGAGGAGAAGATGGCAGAAGTAACAGTGGAGCACCACACCGTGAGAAGCGAGGCGGAGAAAATGAGGAATTCTCTAATGTCAGAAGAGGGAGAGGTGTGTATTTTCTTTTCTTCTTCCTCACTATAAACTAATTGGTAAAATGGGAAAGTTCTAAACAACAGAAGCATTAGTATGTTTAGTATGCAAAGGTTATCGTAAAGCTGAAAGTTAATAACATCTTCAGTTTTTCTTTGTCTAGTTTTCCCCTTTGACACTGGGCATAATGTGTCATCTCTGAAAGCATCAGAGAAAACATTTCTGTTTCTAAAATTTTAATGCAATTTTTTTGTAACCAAATTTATGTTCTATTTCCCCCTGAATAATCACTTTTCCAGCTGTGCTGATGCTTCTTCCCCAGGTAGAAATCTGAGTTCTTTATCTTTTCCACATTTTTCCACTTAGGACAAAAGAGATCATTTAAAGCTGACAAGTTAAATAACAGGTATGAAAGAACATTTAACAACGTAAAGATAAATCTTTAGAATAGTGATGTCATCAGGTAACAGAATAGAGTTGAATGGAGAAGAAAAATAAATATGCTCATTATATTGTTTCTGGTAAGGGCTGGGGTTATGGCTGAGTGGTAGAGCACTCACCTAGCATGTGTGAGGTCCTGGGTTTGATTCTCAGCACCACATAAAGATAAATACTTTCCATCGACCCTTAAAAAATATTTTTAAAAAATTGTTCTGGTAAGAAATAAATAGATGTTGTGAAAAAAGAATTAAAGATATTATAGAAACTTATGGTTTAGGACTAGGATTGTAGGTCAATGGTAAACATGTATTTTGTATGCATGAGGTCTTGTGTTTAATCCTTGCCACAAAAAAAAAAAAAGGAAAAGAAAATAAATAATAGTTTTAAAATAAACACTTGAACAAAATACAAATGCTCATCAATTTACAGTGGAGCTACGTCCCACTAAGCCCATTGTGAAAACATAACTTGAATATGCATTTAATACTTTTAATTTATTGAGCAGTGTAGCTTTGCCCAGCCTACAGTGTACTCAGAACACTTACATTAGTTATAGATGGGCAAAATCATCTAATGTAAAGCCTACTTTATAAAAAAGCATTGATTATTTCATGTACTTCATTGGATCCGATACTGAAAGTGAAAGACAAGTGACTGTATGGGTACATTTTTACACCATCGTAATGTTGAAAAAAAAGTAGAATCTATGCATTCAGTAGAAACCTTCAAATTTAGAATTTTGATCTTTTCCTAGGCTAGCACTATGTAGTAAGGTACTTTTTAAAGATGCTGAGCAATAGTTGCAAGCCTTAACCCCCAGTCATTCATGCAGTCAAGAGGATAAATAATGGATCCTCTGTGATGTGCTGCTAAGCTATGATGTTTGGTAGATTAGACATATTAAATGCATTTTCAACTTACAAGACTTTCAAATTATAAAACTTTTAACTTACAAGACTTTCAACTTACAATGGGTTTATTGAGATATAACCCTAATATAAGTGAAAGAGTACTTATACAAACCTTCCTAATTTATCAGAAAAAAAAAATGGCACACATTTTTTTAAAAAGTAACAAAAGAAAATTACATAGAAAAATAATTTTTACCCCCCCCCAAACAATGTGTGATAAAAAAGATCTTAGAGCAAATTTATTTGAAATAGCAATAAAAGTAAACAGGCTAAAAGTTAGGGATATAGCTCAGTGCTAGTGTGCTTGCCCTAGTATGCTTGTGAGGCCCTGAGTTTAATCCTCAGCTCTGCAAAATGTAAAGTAAACAGGCTGTACTCACCTGTTTAAAGTAGGTATTCCTTGGTTGGCAAAGCAAAACATAACTTTAATGTTATAGTCTACAAGAGGTAGAATATTCTTTTTTATTTTTAGTTGGACACAATATCTTTATTTTTATGTGGTGCTGTGGATCAAACCCAGTGCCTTACACGTGTAAGGTGAGTGCTCTACCACTGACCTATAGCCCCAGCCCAAGAGGTAGACTATTCTAAAAAGTAGAAAATAAAAATAAAAGGATATTGCAATGGTAGCTCATGTATGCAAATTTAAAGGCAAGGTTTTAAATTTTGATATCAGGGAAGATTATTGTCAGGCCAAAAAGCATCAAGACAAAGAAGGCCAAAATGGGTGTGGTAGTACATGGCTGCAGTCCTAGCCATACAGGAGGTTGAGGCAAGAGAATCAAACTTGAGTCCAGAAGTTTGAGGCCAGCCTGGATAACAGAAAGACCCGGTTTCAAAAACTTGCACAAAAACAAAGACATCCTTTTATGATGTTTAAGTGTGATATAAAGAGGTAGAATTATGTACTTATTTATTTATTTGTAGTGGGGATTAAACCCATAGTGGCTTTATCACTGAGCTATATGCCCAGCCCTTTTTCTTTTTTATTTTGAGGCAGGTCTCACTAAGTTGTTTAGGGCCTCACTAGTTTGTTGAGGCCAGCCTGGAGCTTGGCATTTTCCTTCCTCAGCCTCCTGAGTGGCTGGGATAACAGGCATGTACCACTGCGTCCGATTATGCAACTCTTTACACTAAAAAAAAAAAGTATGCGTAAAATCCTGAGGTTGGACAGATTTATAGGTTTTTATGTTGGACCAAATGTAGAAAGTGCAGGACTGTCAATGATAGTCTTTCTTTCTTTTTGTTTTGATAGCAAACCACACTTTTCATTTTTTATTGATGACAGAGACCTCTTTTTATTTACTTATTTATTTTTATTTGAGATGGGGGTCTCATATACCTTCCCTTGAACTCCTAGGCTCAAGTGATCTTCCTGTCTCAATCTCCCCGATAACTGGAACTATAGATGCAAGCCACTGTGCTTGAACCAAGGCTTTTCATTTTTTATGACTGTTTTTCTTTTTTCACTATTTAAATCTTTTCTCTGAACAATATTTTCTCTTTTAATGTGTGTGTGGGGGGGTACTGGGGCTTGAAGCTGGGGGTGCTCTACCACTGAGCTATATCCTCAGCCCCTCTTTTTAATTTATGATTATTATTATTATTATTAGGTACTAGGGATTGAAGCCAGGGGGTGCTTAATCACTCAGCTACATCTACAGCCCTTTTAATTTTTTTTTTTTTTTTGAGAGAGAGAGAGAGAGAGAGAGAGATAATTTTTTTTAATATTTATTTTTTAGTTTTCGGCGGACACAACATCTTTGTTGGTATGTGGTGCTGAGGATCGAACCCGGGCCACACGCATGCCAGGCGAGTGTGCTACTGCTTGAGCCACATCCCCAGCCCCTAAATTTTTTTTTTTTTTTAAGAGAGAGAGAATTTTTTAATATTTGTTTTTCAGTTTTTCGGTGGACACAACATCTTTATTTTATTTTTATGTGGTACTGAGGATCAAACCCAGCACCCCGTGCATGGCAGGCAAGCAGGTTACCACTTGAGCTACATCCCCAGCTCAAAATTTTATTTATTTGTTTATTTGCTTGCTTGTTTGTTTGTTTTTGGTTTCCGGGATTGAACCCAGGGGGTACTCAACCACCAAGCCACACCCCCAGCCCTTTTTCTTTTTTTATTTTCAAATTAACACTTTTAAAAAACTATTATTATTATTTTGTTTTTAGTTGTAGATGGACATATTGCCCTTATTTTGTTTATTTATTTTTAGGGGTTGCTGAGGATAGAACCTAGTGCCTCACACGTGCTAGGCAAGTGCTCTATCACCGAGCCACAACCCCAGCCCACTCTAATTTTAAAAAATAGAGACAGGGTCTCACTGAGTTGCTTAGGGCCTCCTTAAGTTGCTGAGCCTGGCTTTGAACTTGCGATCCTTCTGCTTCAGCCTCCCAAGGCACTGGGATTAATAGGCATGTGCCACTGTGCCTGGCCTCTTAGCCCCTTTTCAAATTTTATTTTGAGATAGGATCTCACTAAATTTCCCATGCTGGCTTTGAATTTATAATCCTCTTGCCTCAGCTCCTGAGTAACTGGGATTACAGGCTTGTGTCACTGTGCCTTGTTTTCCTTTTTTTTTTTTTTAAATATTTATTTTTTAGTTCTCGGCTGACACAACATCTTTGTTGGTATGTGGTGCTGAGGATCAAACCCTAGCCGCACGCATGCCAGGCGAGCGTGCTACTGCTTGAGCCACATCCCCAGCCCCCTTTTTTTTTTTTTTTAATATTTTTTTAGTTGTAAATGGACAGATTATTTATTTATTATTTATTTTTATGTGGTGCTGAGGATCGAATCCAGGGCCTCACACCTTCGGGGCAAGTGCTCTACCACTGAGCTACAGCCCCAGCCCCAGCCCCTTTTTTCCTTTTAATGTGTTTGTAAGGCATATTATTCCTGTTCAAGAATCACTTTTTTGTGATCTTTGTATAAAGTCTAAACTTAGCTTGTGAATTAAACTTAAGAAAGTTAAATCCAACCTGTTCTTTGTGATCCTTGCCTTTATTACCTTCTTCCTTTTTAAATGTATTTTTTTTTAGAGAGAGAGAGAGAGAATTTTTTTAATATTTATTTTTTAGTTCTCGGCGGACACAACATCTTTGTTTATATGTGGTGCTGAGGATTGAACCCGGGCCGCACACATGCCAGGCAAGCGCGCTACTGCTTGAACCACATCCCCAGCCCCCCTTTTTAAATTTTTGAATCACTTCTTTTAAGCATCTATTTTGAATAAGCAAAGGAAATGTTTCCACTCTGATGTCTATACCTTGCTCCTTCAGTCACTGCGTCTTTCTATATGCCTTTCCTATCATGGGATTTTGACTCTTTAAATATTTGACTACCCCTTTATTCATATTTCAATAAGAAATGGTACTTTTAATAAGTACCCAATAATTTATATTTAACTTTATTTATTTATTTATTTATTTATTTATTTATTCATTCATTCATTTATTTATTTGCAGTACTGGGTATTGAACCAAGGCCTCATACATGCTAGGCAAGTGCTCAACCATTGAGCTATATCACTAGCCGTACATTTTTTTTTTTTTAAAGAGAGAGAGAGAGAGAGAGAATTTTAATATTTATTTATTTATTTATTTTAGTTTTCAGCGGACAACATCTTTGTTTGTATGTGGTGCTGAGAATCGAACCCGGGCTGCACGCATGCCAGGCGAGCATGCTACCGCTTGAGCCACATCCCCAGCCCCACTAGCCGTACATTAACTTTAATTTAATAGTGTGCACATTGGCACACTATTCTCAGTGGCTTGGGAGGCTAAGGCAGGAGGATTGTAAATTCAAAGCCAGGCTCAACAACTTAGTAAGGACTTGAACAACTTAGTGAGATCCTATCTCAAAAAATTAAAAAAGGCCTCTGGTTATAGCTCAATAGTTATGTGCCCCTGGGTTCAAGCCCTAGTATCAAAAAAAAAAAAAAAAAAAGTAGTTTACTACCCTTGTATCACCTTGTATCATTTTACTCATTCCCTTTCTCATTGTTCATTATTTGTTGAAAGTGGGCTCTTGGGATTATTAGGCAAGTGTCTGCATGTTCATAACACTCTGCCTAAATGAATGAAAAGAATATGAAAATATCTAAATATATGACACAGCCCTGAAACTAGTTAAGGAACTTGGTCTTATACCATAAACTTTGCAAAGTATCAGCAGAGCAGCAAACAATTAAGAAGAAAATGAAGGATCTGATTTGGAATATATGGGAAATTCTACCCCATCCTCTGAAAAAAGTAGTTCAATGAGGAGGAAGGCAAATTGATGAAATTTGGAAAAAATCTCTTCAATATATTGGGTTGTAAACTGTAAACGATAGTGGTTTGAATAAAAGAATTTATAGTGCCCTCTTAAAACCTCTTTGGATAAATAAATAGAATAACTGAGACTCCCCCCAATACCTGTGGTTGAGAAGAAGGTTGGAGAATGGAGAATAATCTAATAGAACTAATCATCTGTTATACAGAAGGCATAAGAGAGAAAATGAAAGGGGGATTGGATAACCTAGCACCTGGTTCACTGAATTTCATATATCTAGCCAGTTACTTCCACAGTGGACAAGCATAACATAGCCAGAGTTTGAAGAAACTGGGATTTGCTTTCACATTTGATTTTTCCCTTTAAGAGGACTTTCGAAAAGCAAGGGGGAATAATTGCTCAGGGATAATTGTTTCTGACTGCCAAAGGCCCTTAAGGCTTCTGGTATGAGGAAAGATGTGAAATGCATACTCCATTTCTGCAAGGGTAGGGTAACATGGTTGTACTGTTAAACAGAGCAGCATAAAACTCAAGAACCTGTTATCCTTTTATTCAGAAATTATTATTCTTGGAATCTGTCAAAGTAATCAGTGGAAATTTGGATAAGAATTTATATTCAACGACATTTCTTGCAGTGTTATTTGTATTAGCAAAAATTTGAAATCATCATAACTATCAAAAAGTGAATTACTTGTAATTCACTCATTCTCCACTTTTGGATAGTTAGGAAATTCATACACTAATTTAAATGTCTTTGGAATAACATTTAATGATATAGACATCTGTTCATAATATGCTTTAAAAAGACAAGTATAAGGGGTAGTGCCAATTTTGTAAATATCTGCATAGAAAAAAGAATAGAGGGGCTGGGGTTGAAGCTCAGTAGTAGAGTGCTTGTTTAGTACATATGAGGCACTGGGTTTGATCCTGAGCACCACATAAAAATAAAATTTAAAAAATAAATATATATATAAAGAAAAGACATCCTTTTTAAAAAAAATTTTATTCTACTTAGTTGTATATGACAGCAGAATGCATTTCAATTCATCGGGCACAAGTGGAGTGCAGCATTTCAATTCTCTGGTTGTAAATGGTGTAGAGACACACCATTCCTGCAATCATACATGTACCTAGGGTAATGATGTCCATCTCATTCCACCATCTTTCCTATCCTCATAATCCCTCTCCACCCTCTCCTTTGCCCAATCCAAAGTTCAAGAAAGGACAAATCTTACAAAAAAAGAATGGACAGTTGCTAGCAAAATCTCATTAGTAGTTAGGTTTTAATATGTATTAAAATTGTACAATTTATAATAAGAAAAACACATTTAAATCTTTTGTGAGACAATGTAATGAAACCAAAAAGGGAAACATAACATTTATTTAATATAACTTTTAGTACTCTAGAGAAGCAATCTTCAATTTTTTTCAGTTTTTTTAACCTTTGTTCAAGAATTTTTTATCATGGACTCTGCACATGTATCTTGTTTGTAAATTATATGAATATAGTCACATTAATATATGTAAAACATAAGCAAGAAAATTTTTAAATAGGTCAGAATAAATGTTTATTTTGTGTTTTATATAAAACATAACATTTTATATTTTTTATTTTATATGTTTATTTCTTTTATCCTAAGAGTTATTTTGTCTATTTCCTGATTGTTTCTATTCTACTTTAGAGATTTAGATCTTAAAGAAATAACAGAGGAAAATGAATAAAACATACTATTTCTATTTTTATTTAAATACAAGCAAAATTTTAAAAAAGTTTTATTTAAAACTAACTTATTTGCTCTCTTACAATAGGACATAGGATGCCACATTGGAGCGAAGGAACCAAAAGTGGGCAAGTGGGAAGTGGAGGTGATGGAGAACGCTGGGGCTCAGACAGAGGATCACGAGGCAGCCTCAATGAGCAGATTGCTCTAGTGCTCATGAGATTGCAGGAGGATATGCAGAATGTCCTTCAGAGACTTCAAAAACTGGAAACACTAACCGCTTCACAGGTAAGCTTCTGAATGTATTTTTTTAGTTGTTGATAGACCTTTATAATTTTATTTATTTATATGTGGTGCTGAGAATCAAACCCAGTGCCTCACACATGCCAGGCAAGTGCACTACTGCCCAGCCACTGCCCCAGCCCAATTACTTCATTGCTTTTTTTTTTTTTTTTAATATTTATTTTTTAGTTGAAGTTGGACACAGTATCTTATTTATTTATATGTGGAGCTGAGGATCGAACCCAGGGCTTCACACTTGCTAGGCAAATGCTCTACCGCTGAGCCACAATCCAAGCCCACTTCATTGCTTTTAAGTACAACAAATAAAAACTAAATGAAGTGTCTTCTGTTTGTAGATCCTGCAAAGCAGTGAAAAATAATCTGTTTTTCAGATTTATACAAATCATACATTTTCACAATTTACCCAAATTTTAGTGATTTTTCTAAAAACTAAGAAGGATCTACTGAATACTACTTGGTATTAGAAGAATAATTGCTACTTCCATTGCAGTAGGCTTCCATTGCAAGATAAACACACTGAATGTAGATACATAAACAAACTGATACCCACAGGCTTTCTAATTAACCATTGTAAGAAAAAAAACATACATATATACACACACTCTTTTTTTTTTTTTTGGTATTGAACCCAGGAGTACTTTACTGCTGAGCTACATCCTCAGCCCTTTTTATTTTTTAATTTGAGACAGTCTCTCTGCTAAATTGTGGAGTCTGACCTCAAGCTTTTGATGGCCCCTGCTTCATATAGCATCCTGAATTGTTGTGATTATAAGCCTGTGCCATCCTGCCCAGCTCATTGTGAATATCTTACCCTTTACCAAATCAGTAACTTACTCAGTGTATCATAAGGTTTCTCAATGGTATGTATCCCAAAGATTCTCAATTATGTTTTATTATCAGACTGAATTCCTAGATTTTCTATGAACCCGCTAAAATACTATGCAAATTTTATTTGATTTTTGAGGAGAAAGGATTTGTCTTTATCAGATTCTCAACAGGATCTGTGATTAAAAAAAAATTTAAAAATAGTGTCTCATGTGTATGATTTAGTGTTTCAGAGTATCTTTCACATTTAAAAAAAAAAATAGGGCTCGGGTTGTAGCTCAGTGGTAGAGCACTTGCCTAGCATGTGTAAGATACTGGGTTTGATCCTCAGCCCCACATAAAAATAAATGAATAAAAATAAAGGTACTGTGTCCATCTACAACTAAAAAAAAAAATCTTTAAAAAAATAATAAAGGTTTAAGATGAGAAAATTAAACCCAGTTTATTTTTTTATTTGTTTTTTAAAAATACTTATTTTAGTTGTCAATGGATATTTAGTTCTATTTATTTACATATATGCAGTGCTGAGAATAGAATCCAGTGCCTAACATATGCTAGACAAATGTTATACCACTGAGCTACAACCCCAGCCCCAGTTTATTTTTTAAAATACAAAAAATAAAAAGAAAATTAAATTTGGAAAAGGAAAAAGGAATACTGCCTTAAATAAATAACATGACATTCTTATTTATATAGGTATCTGTAAGTTGTTTATCAAATAAATTTTTATTTGTATCTTTCATTAGTAAGAAATTATAGTATTTTGTATACACTTGAGAAATAAAGTATATTTAAAGTCCATGATCCCGGTACACTATTCCTAGGATAGATAATACAGAGTTATCTTAAGAGAAACCAAAAAGAGGTACTCATACAGAAAAGCCTCTGTTGTGTAGTTATTATTGAACATTATTGTTCCAGTCTGTTTTGTTCTCATTCTGTGATTTTATTTTTGTTTTTAAATTGTTTTTCATTTTGCAATTTTATTTTTAAAAGGAATATTTTGTATATATGTAGTGTCTTTAATGATACTGAAATATTGCTGAAATTCTTTTGATATTATTTATAAGTTTTACTTTTTCATTGTTGTCTTTACAAACCCTTTTTTTAAAAAAAGATTTGGGGTCCTGGAATTTTAGCTCAGTGATAGAACTTGTGCTTATCATATTGGAAGCCGTGGGTTCAGTCCCCGTCTTTGAGGGAAAAAAACAAAGATTTTGATATGATAAAGAACTTTTTAAAAATGTGAATAATTTACTTGGATGACTCATGAGTAGTAAATTGAAGATAGAATAGTAGTAGATCGTAGAGCTGAAGGAGACTTAGTTTAACAAACTTATTTAACAGAAAAAGAAACTAAAGTATTGGGGGGCTATATTAATTAGTGGCAGAGCAAAGTCATAGTAAGCAGTAATTACTGTCATTATGAAATGATAATGATGATAATAAAAACGATGATGATAAGACAACTTAGTTCCTCCCCTCAGGAGGCTCACAACCTTAAAGAGGACCTAATTTAAGTAATTTTCTGTTTTCATATTTCCTTTGCAATAGTTACTATAGATTGAGTATCCCTTCTTCAAAATGCTTGGGACCCCAAGTATTACAGATTTCAGAGATTTTTTGTAGTTTGGAATATGACCATAGACTTTTATCCGATGAGCATCCATAGTTTGGAAATCCAAAATTGGAAATGCTCCAAAATCCACAACTTTTTCTAGTGTTGAGAGAATTTTTTTTAATATTTATTTTTAGTTCTTGGTGGACACAACATCTTTGTTGGTATGTGGTGCTGAGGATCGAACCCGGGCCGCACGCATGCCAGGCGAGCGCGCTACCGCTTGAGCCACATCCCCAGCCCCAAAATGAATTTCAAAAAACGCTGGGCAGAGTGGTGCATGCCTGTGATCCCAGCAACTTGTGAGGCTGAGACAGGAAGATTGCGAATTTGAAGCCAGCCTCAGCAAAATCATGGTGCTAAGCAACTGAGTGAGACCCTGTCTCCAAATAAAATACAAAATAGGGCTTGGGATGTGGCTCAGCAGTCACGTGCCCATGAGTTCATTTCAAAACAAAACAATTGGGATTGGGAAAGGGTAGGCTAGGGATGTAACTCAGTGGTAGAGTATTTGCCTCAGTCAGATCCCCAACACCTCAGAAGGAATAGAAAAGCCATCAGTAATCCTCTATTTTAATCTAGCAATAGAATAATAAAATATTAAACTGTGAATTTCTAACTAGAACTTACATAAAAGTTTCTTGATATATATGGATAAATATCTTTGAAGCAAAACCAAAACTATAATCTTAATTATACAAGTAGTGCTGATTACTTTTTTTTTTTTTGTATTGGGGATTAAACCCCAGTGTGTTCTACCAGTTCTACCACTGAGCTATATTCCCAGCCCTTCCTTTTTTTTTTTTTTTTAAATTTTGATTAGAGTCTTGCCAAGTTGCTATGGCTGGCCTCAACTTTCTGTCTTCCTGCCTCAGCCTTCTGAGTCATTAGGATTACAGACAGGTGCCATTGTGCCCAGCTAGTGTTGGTTACTTCTTAGCTGTAAGCCAAGTTCTGTTAAACAGTTCCAGTTCAACTTTAGCGTTTAATAGGTGTTTCTACTGTAATGAAGAGTAGTTATTCTGTCTGTCACTTAGGAATTTGGTCACCTGGAGTTTCATTCCAATTCATAGTGACTAATATGATGTTGGATATAAGTTATTGGATACCTAGGAGCCCAGTTTTTTAATTCTACTCTTTATTACATTTAATTTGGAGAAGTGCCATAGGTACATTTCTTGGTTGAATATTATTATGCTTAAGAGTCATTACCTTGTCTTCATTCTTTTAGCACTTGAAGTGTTCAGCTTGAGTATACTACAACTCACCAGTGTAACACTTTAATGGTCGATAGGGACTAATGCAACATCAAGAGGCATCTAATTTAGTTGCACCTGTAAGCCATATTCATACTAGGCTACTTGAAATCACATTATCCATAAGAATTTTTTAAAAAAAACTTTTAATATTTTTTTAGTTGTCAATAGACCTTTATTGTATTTATTTATATGTGGTGCTGAGAATCAAACCCAGGGCTTCCGACGTGCTAGGCAAGCGCTCTACCACTGAGCCCCAGCCCCAGCCCCAGCCAACCCATAAGAATTTAAAAGCCTGCTTTCCTTCTGCCCCACCTTGCTGCTATTCTATCTCACAGAACTTCATCACATTGGCCTTCTAGTTGTTCCTTGAAGTTTCTAGTAGGCTCTGTCTCACCCTGGGTCTTTGAACTTGCTTTTACTTTTACACAGAAGGCTGTTCCTTCTGTTAGCCACAATTTTGAACCTTCCTCAAACAATTTATTTAAAATGGCTTGTAAGTATGTTGCGGGTAGAACTCAGTAATAGAATGCTTGCTTATGTGCAGTCTTCATCACTGCAAAAAAAGAAAAACAAAATTGCTTGCAGGCTTCAATTCTTCTGATATGTCTCATATGTCTTCCCTGTTTTATTTTTTCCTTACTGCATTTTTCACACCAGACATGCTGCAAATTTATTACTTTATTTGTTATTATCAGTATCCCTACATTGGGATATGTTCCATTAGGGTAAGGATTTGTCATTTTGCTTCTTCCTGTACCTTTAGTGCCCAGTAGAGTGACTAGTACATAATAGATCTCAGTAAACCTTTCTTCAGGGAATGGATGATCTCATTAATCTTCATTCCCTTTATCTAAAATTATAATAAATAGAGAAAACTGGAGTAATAAGCTTCTAATAACTCTGAGGAAACTTGATTTAGACTAAGTTTCCTGAATTAATTGAAAATGTTCTGTTTAATTCATATTGCTTCTCGGGCTCAGGGTGTAGCTTACTGATAGAGCACTTGTCAAGCACGTGTGAGCTCTTTTACAGAATTTCCCAGCACTAGGGAAAAAAAGAAATATATATCTATATATCTATATCTATATCTATACACACACACTTACTGCTTCTCACTTAATAATCTTTAATACTAACAGTTCATTTCTCATATATATCATATATATTTTTTTTGCTATAACTTGTCAGGATTTCCCCAAATAAGTCTCTGGATATTGTTTACAGTCTATTTTAATTAATAATCAAGGCTGCAGTTCTCAAATATGCTTGTAAATTGCTGGTTTGTATGGAAACAAAGGAAGTAGATAATGTAATAAGCCCCTTAAAGAAGCAAGTGCTTAAATTGATTGAGGGTTTTGGCGTTTTTTTGCTTTTTTGGTGCTGGGGATTGAATCCAGAGCCTTGTGCATACGAGGCAAGATCTTTACCAACTGAGCTATATTCCTAGCCCTAGAATTTTTTTTTAAGGACAGGAAATAGAAAAATTATCATATTTTTTTCCTTTTGTCAAGCTGAGTCACTTTCATTTATATTCACAGGCAAAATCATCAACGTTGCAGACTAGTACTCAACCTTCCTCACAGGTAAGATGTTTTTTTCCTTCAAATCTAAGTAGCAGGGTTTTAAATGAGTTATAGTACATTTAGATTACATCTTGAGGTCTGTATAGCATTTAAGATGAATTTTATCCTTTAAAGCTTTGAAGTTAAAAAATATTTGTTTTGTTTAAGTTTGAAATGTTCCTGAAAGTGTATTTACTGAGTTATGGCCTGAAATACAGAATATCACTTTCCCTTCATAAGGATTTTTATATTTTAAAAATTAAGAATTAAGTATTTTGTTAAGTTTATAATATTTAATAGATTATTGACAAGTTTATTTTATTTTTCCAGAGACCATCTTGGTGGCCCTTTGAGATGTCTCCTGGTGCATTAACTTTTGCTATTATATGGCCTTTTATTGCCCAGTGGTTGGTGCATTTATATTATCAAAGAAGGAGAAGGTAATACTATAGTTTTATAATTTGAAATGATGCATAAATTCTTATAACTGATAGTCTTCAGCAACAACTAAGAGAATAGGTCCATTGTCATATTGAACATTCTATATTGATCCTGAGACTAAAGCTACCTTGGAAATGATATGTTGGCGATTGCTCGGTACTTAATAAGACTAGTTTTCCCTTGGGAACATCTGATAGATTTGTATACCTATGATCTGCTCAACAAGAAAATTACTATATGCTTCTTAAGTTTTATGGCTTTATGATGTTTGTTTTGGGCCCTTTGCTAATATAAATGACAGTGGAAAGGTAAACAGATAATACTTGCTTACTTTGTATACCTTTGACAGATGGGCATTAACATTTCAGAAAAATTTCAGCCTGCTGGTTGACTGTATCTAGAATTAAGAAGTAGTTTATTATGAGGGCCAAAATTCCAGTTTGGGATGATAGAAGATAACTCACACAGGTCTGAGAAATACCTTGGAATTCCTGAATGTGCCCTGAATCTCTGTTCTGAGGTGTTCCAGAAAATCTTCAATCCAAAAACTGGACACAAAAACTGAATTACTTTCTTGAGCAAATTGGCAAGGTAGACCATTACTTTACCTTATTGATTGTGTCTTCCATGTTTCATCATCATCTCCCATTAAGTAATAATAGATGGGTAGAAAGCAATAGGGCACACTTGACACACATTTAAAAAAATCTGTGAGTTTAAATATTTATGGGTGTTTTTCCTTTACCAAAGAACCCAGTTATAATCTATCACAGTAGGTAGGTTGAAATGCATATGAAAAGTAAGTTGCTTTCTTTTTTTGGGGGGCACTATATCCAGGGCACTTAACCACGAAGCCACATCACCAGCCCTTTTTTAAACAATATATTTTATTTAGAGACAGTGTGTTGTTGAGTTGCTCAGGGTCTCACTAAGTTGCTAAGGCTGGTTTTGAACTTGAAATCCTCCTGCCTCAGTCTCCCAAGCCGCTGGGATTACAGGAGTACACCAACAAACCCAGACTAAGTTGATTTTTCAGTAGTACTTTTACCTTTTAAGTCCATTCGTATGTTTGTTGTTTGTTTGTTTAATGGATTTTTTTTTTTAAAAGTTGTAGATGGACACAATACCTTTATTTTCTTTGTTTATTTTTATATGGTGCCAGGGATTGAATCCAGTGCCTCATGCATGCTAGGCAAGCACTTTGCCACCGAGCCATAATCCCAGCCCATATTTGTTTTTTTAATTGTCAAAAAGATATAGATGTTGGGCTGAGGATAAAGCTCAGTGATAGAGCACTTGCCTAGCATCAGCAAGAGCCTGGGTTTGATCCCCAGCACCATACAGGGAAAACAAAAGAACTATATAGACTTTTAATTTAAATCTGTTTTTTTGTTTTACACATTATAAATTTCTCCTATGATGTTTGGGTATAGTCCTGTTCAGTGTTTTAAATTCTAGTATCCTTGATATAGGAGGAAAAAAGAACCAAATCTTTTCTCAATAAGTAGTAATGCTCAACTTAAACTATAGGCACAGTGACACTAAAGGTAGGTGTTTACATATTTTGTACTATTTCAAAATTATTTTTTTACTGTGTTAGGGATTAAACCCAGGCCCTCACATATGCTGGGTAAGCTCTCTACCACCGAGCTACATCCCTGGACTTCAAAATTCCTTTTCATGTTTCCTTTGTAGAAGAAAGTTGGAGGGTAGAGAAACTTGGGGTAGGACCAAAATCAAATAAAATTCGAATAATAGTTATCTTTTGGGGCTGGGGTTGTGGCTCATTGGTAGAGTGCTTGCCTGGCATGTGAGAGGCCCTGGGTTCCATCCTCAGCACCACATTTAAAAATAAACAAACAAATAAATATATTGTGTCCATCTACAACTGAAAAAAATATTTAAAAAAAAATAGTTATCCTACCACTTCATTAAATGTTTAAAAAAATGCCGGCACAGTGGCGCACACCTGTAGTCCCAGTGGCTCGGGAGGCTGAGACAGGAGAATCATGAGTTCAAATCAGCTGCAGTTAACATTTGTGCTAGAACCTCACTCAGACAGTTTGTCTTTAGAACCGCCCACATCTGTCTTTGTCCATCATTTCATTTATCCTCTTCCAGGGACCTGTTTTCTTCCTTCTGCAGGGAACTCCTGTTAGGTGAAAACTGATCTGATTATTGAAAATGTCACTCATGCCAAGAAGGTGTATATAAAAGAATTTATACAGATCGTAAGAAAGTGATCTGATTATTTAAAATCTGAGTATTTCTACAGAGAGGAATGACTAATATGAGAGTTTTAGACAGGCATCTTGAGTGCTCAAGAGGGTATGGAGGTTTTACAGCAGTGAAACATTTTGTAGAACTTAAATCATATGTGATTGTTGTGTCTTGTGCTAACAAGCCTACCCTCTCCCAGTCGCTCATTCACTCTGCTATCATTAAAACTATTGTGTTATATTTATCCAAGTTTGGGAGCTGTATGTTTCTGTCTCCATTGTCACTAAACTGAGCTCTTTTGAGTGATAAGAGACTGCCTTATTTATGTCTGAATCCAGGTGCCTGAATAGAGTCTGGAAAATAATAAATACAAGTATGTGTTGAGTAAATGAATAGTCTGGGTTAATTAAGCTTTTGGTTTCACAGCTTTCCATTTTCATAAAATTATGAAATAATTCCCTTAAGTCTTGATTGTATAGTAGCCAATTGGAAAAGGATGAAATTCTAGAAGGGAAGAAAAAAGGAATGTAAATTTATTTATTGAAAACTTTTGAGCCAAGTGTGGTGGTGCATGCCTGTGATACCAGAGACTCAGGAGGCTGTGACAGGAGGATTGCCAGTTTGGGATCAGCTTTAGCAACTTAGGAAGGCCTTAAGCAACTTAATGAGCCCTGTCTCAAAATAGAAAATAAAAAGGACTAGGGTTGTGACTCAGTGGTAAAGCACATCTGGGTTCACTCCCCAGTACCAAAAATTAAATAAATAAAAACTTTTGATAATGTCAGTGCCTACAATTAGATCCTTCCTATTGGACTAAGTCACACAAAGTAGTTTCATGAGGATCATTTGTAATTTATGGTTTTATCTTGAAATTGAATGTTTTTATGTTATCATCCAAGAATTTTTGATATGGATGTATTTCATATTGGGTTGCATTTATACTCACAGGAAACTGGTTTTTACTTTCTTTTTAAAGAAAACTGAACTGAAGAAAATGATATTTTACTTAAGAAGACTGCTGGGCCTGGATGACCTCAGAATGAAATGGATTGTGGAGTTCACAAGAAAAATCTTAATTTGTGATGATTACATTTCTTTTTTGTTGTCCAGTAGTTTGGTTTGTGTACATATATACATACATATTTTTTGCACTACACAAATGATAACATTTTAAGGACTAATAGTGCTGATACTTGAATAATCAATCTGAACTAGTTTATAAGTAACATATATTGTACCCTACTCTTGAACTTGAAGGACATTAAATTATTGTTTGGTAACATTTACCTGATTATCTTCCATAGAGAAATATAAGCTGCTTCCCAAGGTACAGATCTGATAATAAGATCAGATTTATATAAGTGGGTATTTTTCATTTTCTAAGTTAAATATGAGAAAGAATGTAAACCAAGAATGAGTTTCAAATGAGGGTAAATGGATTTTATATTAGTTACTGAATTGCCATGCCAAGTAGTAGAAACTGCTGGAAGAATCTTCTCTACATTCACTTTGTGGGCTGCACATAATCTTTCTTGAGTAGTCACATCTCAGAGTTAAATGTCAGGCATCATTATTAAAAATTATATCCCTTAGTTTTTACAAATGAGTTACAGATAGACATAACATGATGATGGAAATTATGAAAAATGGGCTTAATGTAATAGATTTAAAAGTATATTCTGAGCCTACAGATAACCTATAAGATTTTAATTCAATCATATACATATATTCCTTTGTAATTATTTTTCTTTGAGGATATCTAGTGTATGCTTCATAGGGTGCTTTGAAATATAAAATGAAAACTTATTTATACTGTTTTTACAAAGGTAAAAAAGGAAACACATTAATATCACTTTTCTGCAACTGGTAAACTATACAGACTGGACTCTTTAACCTCTTAGTGCCTCAGTTTTTCCTTGGGGGTATAATATTTGGATATACATACTTCATTAGGGGTATTGGAAGGTTTTACAAGCTAACAGGCCATATGCTTTTTATGAATAGGCATGCTCAACCAATGAAAATTCAAGTCCCTCTATCCCACATCTCACCTTTTAGACTAAAAGGAAGATTGTAATTTAGATCCTTGAAGATTGCATTTGGAAAATCATTCTTCCTGTATACCTTACAAAACTCTACATTTAGTTAGATGTACTTTGTGCTTTAAAGATTTCTATGAATCAGAGACTTTGTAGCAGATAATTTTGAAGAATTCTGTATTGCAAGATGTTGGGATTAGCATGTGTTCAGAGTGTTTTTAATAAGAGGGAAGAAATTAGTTCAACTTTAATATACAGAGTGGTTCTTTATTTGCCTGAAGAAAAAATATGAGAATACAGTTTGCTTTTCCCAAACTCATGTTCTTATTTCTTCTTTCGTATAACTTAATGTTTTTTTAGTTTTTAATCCATCTAGATTAAAACGTATCTAAAAGGATCTTCCTTTGCTTAAAAACAACAACGAAAAGAAACAACCTATCCTCTACTTATTTAGAAAAAAATGGAGAAAGTAACTGAATTATATGTAGAAATAAAGTTTAAACTTGTGGATCAGGGATTATTTAAAAAAATTAGATATCAAGTATGAAAATAACAAAATGGTGGCTTTTTTCTTAGTATTTAAATAAATAAAATGCAAATTAAGAATGTAGGAAGTTGGGATTCATTACAAGCAGTCAGGGGTAATTAACTGCTAGGGATAACCATTTGTATCTTATTCCAAAGTCTTTATTTTATAGTTTGAAAAGCACTTTGCACACAATTCTTGTATATAAATTAATGATGTAATTATAGGGTATAGTGTTATTGCTTTGTTTAATAAGAATCTCATTTTAAATCGATAGCTATGGTATTTTTTTAATGATCAACTTATTTTCTGTTTCTTTATTGTAAACTAAGTTAAAATAAAAGGTTAATGAGAAATGTTGTTACTGTTAGTGTATTGATTATATACTAAAGATTAAATGAGAATAAATAGAAGGAATTCATAAAATTACTTTTTAAATAAAGCCATGCTTATATATAATTTTATAAAAAATCAAGCTGGGATGACATTTAACTCATTTAATCATCTAGTTGATTAGAATTAGTGATCCAGTCAAAAATCTTAGTTTAGTTCATAACATTAAATAAATAGCTTCTCACAAAGGAGTCGGTGAACCCCTAAAAATAGCCATCTTGAATATATACCATCGGTTGTAGGTGGAACATGGTGAGTTTGTGTTTTTATTGCATATATAACTTATAATTTCATGATAGTATAAAAGTGATGTTAACTACTTGTACCACTTAAGATATCAGTGTTCTGCTGTGGCTTGACCAAATATTTTTTGTTTTCCTCTTAGAAGCTCAGAGGTAGTAAGTCTGGGGCTGGTACTTCCACAATGCCATTATGGATATAGGGCTCACTTCCTGTCTTCTATTCTACCATATTTAGTGTGTAGCTTTTCTCTTTATTCCCAGATCTACAGTATAGGTGGACAAGTGAAGGGAAGAAGGCAATTTCAAGTTGTATTTTCCTATCTAATTAGGAAACAATTATCTTTATTGAAAGACTCATGTAGGAGACTTCTCATATCTAATTAGCTAGAACTGTATCCTCTGTCCCTTTCCTTCTTCCTTTGGAAGCTTTTCCTTTCCTACTGAAGGATTCTGTTGAGGCTGTTAAATGGAACACCGAGATATGCCCACTCCTTTCCACCCAAGCCACAGTAATGAGTATGTGACCCCCACCTACTAGTTTATATCCCATTCTTCTAAGAAAAAGTTATGATCTCAGGAATGGGTACAGGATCATCAGTGAGACAGTTGGAGTTAATCTTTGGGAATTACTTTGTGGAACTAGGAGAGAATATTCTTTCTCACCCCTTCTCTTTGCAATTTTTTTTTTTTTTGCAACCAATGAACATTATTACTTTTTTTTCTTTGCAAAATTTTTTAGATCTGTTTCAGGTCCACCACAAAACTGAGTGAAAAGTTCATTGTTCCCCTACCATTCTCCCAACACCCACATGCAACCTCTCCAACCATCCCCATCCCCTGGTAGAGTGGCACATTTGTTACAATCGATGAATTAACATGGACAAATGATTTCATTAGGTTCATTCTTGGTGTACATTCAGTAGGTTTTTACAAATTTAAAATGATGTGAACTCACCTTCTAATAGAATACAGTCATTTCACTACCCTAAACATCATCTGTGCAAGGCCTATTCCTACCTCTCTGCTAACCCCGGGCAAACATTGATCTTTTTACTGTCTCAATAGTCTTACATATTTTAGATATCATGTATTTGGAATCACCATATGTAGACTTTTCAGGCTGGCTTCGTTTTACTCAGTAATATGCACTTATGTTTGTTTTGTGTTTATTCATGGCTTAATAGCTCATGTCTTTGTATCACTGAATAATATTCCATTGTAAGGAAATACCACAATTTATCCATTCACCTACTATAGGCATCTTGATTGTTTCCAACTTATGAATAAAGCTGTTATAAATATAACAGTTTGTGGGGCCTCAGGTGTGGCTGAGTGGTGGAGCACCTGCCTAGCCTGTGTGAGGCACTGGGTTCCATCCTCAGCACCACGTATAAATAAATGAACAAAAATGTATTGTATCCATCACCAACTAAAAATATATTAAAAAAATGTTTGTGCAGGTTTTTGTGTGAGCATATTTTCAACTCATTTGGGTAAATACCAAGGAGTTCGATTGCTGGATCATGTGTTAAGAGTACATTTAGTTTTATTTTAAGAAACTGCCAAATAATCTTCTAATGTGGCTGTACCATTTTGTTTACACTAGCAATGAATGAGAGTATTTCTGTCAGCATTTAGTGTTATCAGTGTTTTGGATTTTAGTCGATCTGATAGGAATGTTGTGGTTTCATTGTTTTTGAATATTCTTTCTCTTTGAATTATAGTCTGCTAAGATTATATTACCCTAGGGTAATATGTCTCTTATCATTTGGAAGAGCCTTAGATAATAAGGCCAATACTGTTATAACATAGCTTAGAGACGGGAGGACATGGTCAAGTCCCTCTATCCATTTAACTCTGTAAACAATACTAACTCTCTATAATTTGCTTATATTGATTAGTAAATTTGCTTTTTTTTTAAAGAGAGAGAGGAGAGAGAGAGAGAGAGAGAGAGAGAGAGAGAGAGAATTTTTAATATTTATTTTTTAGTTCTCAGCGGACACAACATCTTTGTTGGTATGTGGTGCTGAGGATCGAACCCAGGCCGCAAGCATGCCAAGTGAGCACACTACGCTTGAGCCACATCCCCAGCCCCAGTAAATTTGCTTTCTTATTTAAAGTACTTAAGAAGGTTTCTGATGCTTGCTACCACTATACAGGTAGCTCCTTTTTTAAAATATTTATTTTTTAGTTGTAGTTGGGCACAATACCTTTATTTATTTTTATGTGGTGCTGAGGATCAAACCCAGGGCCTGGTACATGCTAGGCGAGCGCTCTACCACTGAGCCACAACCCCAGCCCATACAGGTAGTCTTTTTATTCTGAGGACTGAGTATAAGCTCTGGAGCCAGCCTGCCACTTTCTAGCTGTACAGTCACGGGAAATTAGTATGTGTTTTCAGTTTTCTCATTCATAAAATTGGTGTAATATCTCTTAGGGTGCCAGACACAGATTGGGACTTATGAAGATACCTTATAGAAACTGCAGCATTTGGTCAAGGAAAGTACCAGCCTACCAGGATCCACAGGGAAGAAAGTTAGGGAATCGGCATTCCTCCTTCATTCTTTTTCCCCTGGGATCTACTGCTGATGCCCTGTATTAGCCAAATCTACTGGAAGCCAGAGGAACATAGGAGTCTTTTGACATGGTTAGCATAGCAATTTCCTTGGGCACAAAGCGGACTTCAGAAGTATGGAGGTGGCTCTGGAAAGACAGGGAGATCTCCACCACAGCACTTTCTTTGATGTGCCTGATATCTCTCTTGTTTATCCTCTACACAGAGGAAAAACAACAAAACAAAACAAAAAAACTCCTACTATTTAGCAAGGGTCAAGAAGGGATAGAAGGTATGTGCAGTTGGACAGAGGATCTTATGATCTGCTTAAGTGGAATCCAACTAATTCAACTACTACCTTTCACCCTTAGGGATGTACCTAGTACCAACTCTTACGTAGTGTAAGTTCAATTAATTTTTGTTTGTTTCTCATGACTCACAATGATGCAGTTAGTTACTGCATTACTTAAACTAATTACCCACTTATTTACCACCTTCCAAATTGTCATTGCTTTTTTTTTTTTTTTTTTAATTGCTTTCTTATTCTGTCAGTACCTGAGGGTTACAATGTTACTATAGCTGGATAGGGATAACCAGAAAACTCAGTGGCACAAAGCAGCCATTTGGTGTGCTCAGGGATTCCATGAAAGGCATAGCAGGGTTCCATATCTGAGGAAACTCAGAAGAATTGGAAACTGGTAAAGTGTGTGGGGTATCTGTGGGTAACTATTTATGCTTTTCCTCATGGTTGTTCCAGTATGGTGGCTATCGGGTAGCAAGACTTCCTATATGACAGCTCAGGCTCCCAAAGTGCATGTCCCAGGAGAAAGCCAGGGAGAAGCTTTTTTGCCATCTTAAACTTGGCCTTGAAAGCTACGTGGAGTCATTTCCACCACTTGACTCACTGGATGCAATTCAATGCATTTTGCCTATCTTCATAGGAAGAATAATTAAATTCTACTTTTTGTGGCAATAGTGTAAAAGAAATTGCAGGCACCATTTTTTCTTGGAAGTCTCCAACTGATTTCTTGTATTCTTTGAGTGTCTCACAGACATTTCTACCCATCCCATTCCTCATTCTATTTTAGGGTACAATACCACAATTGACCCACTTGCTCAAGTCAAACTTGGTTCCTTCCATTCATCTGTAAGTTTTGATAATTCTATATCTAAATATATCTTGAATCCAGGTAGGCTAGTACATTTTACTTAGTCTTCTTTAAAAAATTATCCCACACAATATACTTCAACAGTGAAAGAATAACCCATCTATGTTGGCTTGGTATTAATTGAAAAACCTGGTGTAAACAGTATGTTTGAACATATCTTCTGGACTCTGAACATGTTTGCAATTGGCTAAAACTATGACAGTTCTTTTTGGCAAATGGAATAATTATTTGACCTAAATGTCCTTCAAAGACTTTGGAACAACATGGTAAGGTTTTCAAATAATTATCATTTAGTAAACCCTTTTTTTTGTGTGTGTGTTTGCTAAGTACTTTGTCTAGTTTTATTCTAATATGGAGAAGCCAAGATAAATAGGTAGCTTTTCAAACACTTTTTGCATTTTTTTTTTACATTTAGTGGGGCTAGGAAGAAAATGATTTTCTGTTAATTAAAATTATATAGTAGTTGTTGGTGAAGAAATTTTTTTCTTAACCATCATGAGCTCTAAGTTGGGATGGCTCTCTGTAACAAAAGACATTAACAATAAAAAAGTTTTTACTGTGTGTAGTGCATGTTATGCAGGAGATACTTCAATGTAAAATAACCCAAGGAGTGCTTAGAATTCTAATATAGAATCTTCAACAAAGAACAAACACATTTCTTTGCATGTATCTTTTAAATGACAGGACAAAAGAAAGTGATTTTAGGTTTCCAAACAGGGAAACTCTCAGAAGATAAATATAAAGGAGAAAAGAATGGAGTAAGGTTTGTTTATAGAGTCCTCTGGTACTACCTGTTGGCTAAGACTCTAGAGTTCTCTTCAGTGAAGTTGAATTTATAGCCTACCTTTAGACAAAAAAGCAAGAGGAGAGGGAGAAATCTTATTCTGCCTCCTTTAGGTCAAAAATATTTTTTATGCCAGAGACATTTTGGAGTGACACATTCTGATTGCCTTCAGAGTAAAAGATGCACAGATTTCCACTCATCGTAGTCAATGTTCTTTATTTCATTATTGTTGTTCCTTCATGGGTTTCTCCTTAACAAGTGTCTGAACTTACAACTCCTTGACAGTTATATATTTAGATGATAAATCACACATTCCCCCTAAATACCATGACAACATGCCTTTCCTGGTGGCAGCATTTCAGATGACTAGCTACGTTTATAACAACAAACCGTGTAATTTTCTACTCAAGGGCTTTGTCTTCTGTTGAAAATCAGCTAATTTTACATTTCTCCAATTAAGTAACATTTCAAGTCCTTGATACCTTCCTTGGGAAGCCACAAAAGTGGTTGTTTCTTAATCTGGCTCTGCTCATTCCAACTCTTCAAAGTAATCAGTATAATCCCCAACATAGAGCTGCTCCCAAATAATCTGCCTAAGGTGTCTTAATGTGGCAGAGTGATGGTTTGATCCGTTTGATTCCGCAGCCTTTTTTCTTTTCACTACTTGACAATACCATAAAATGATGACAGGTAATTAATTCTATGCTCTCATCTAGGGTAAAAATGTATAACTCAAAACTAAATGAAGTTAAAACAACTGTATTTTGAACATTTTATTACAAGGGGTAACTATGAGGAGCATTAAATCTAAGTAGTCATTACTAAACCAAGCTCAGTAAAACCTTTAGCCTGTGAATTCAATTACTTAGAAATGATTATAATGGTATATCTTTCACTGTAACTGTTTCAACTTGTATCTTTGTCAACTACATCACAGCAGGGCAAACAAACAGTAAAGCCAATGTACAAAAAGAAAACGGTATTTAAAAGATTATTAGCAGAAGACTTATGCTACATTTATATTTGACCTTTGCTCTTTTAGGTGTTAAGTATGCTGAAAACCTCAATGAATTTAAGATATGACTGAGCTGAATGCTTACAGTGTGTGTTGATGCTGACAGATAATTTACTTTTATAATTATATTTATTAAGCAAAATTATATTACTATTTTAAATTTTTTTGTTTACAGTATATCACACCTAACCTTTCCAGTAGTATTAAAATAAATAAATAAATATCCTAGAGGCAAGCACCAAAAGCAGTCAAGGCAATAAAACTGTATCATTAGTAACTTGTAAACTAAAAATCTAGTCCTTTATTTAGTCTTTGTTTCCCAAAGGAGTTACACTAATGAGTGAAGAAATTTTCCAGCTACATTTTGGAGGTTACAAATGATGCCTTAAATGATTGCCCATGAGACCACAGGGTTGTTTGTTTTTGTTTTTCCATTCTGGGGATTGAATCCAGAGGCACTTTACCACTGATCCACATCCCTACCCTTTTTATTTTCTTATTTTGAGACAGGGTCTCATTAAGTTGCTGAGGCTGGCCTGCAACTCCCGATCCACCAACCTCACACTCCAAGGTCACTGGAACATGGGCAAGTAAATTACATTCAAATGAAACCATACTTTTTTTGTTGTTACCACATTGAATGGTGGACTACAATCAACACAAAGAAAAAAATCAAGCTTGTTGCTAACTATCTCTATGTATTATAGTGGTAGTGCCATTCTAATTTTATTGATGCTTTACTTTTCATAAAGTGCAGAAAATAAAATAAATAAGATTTAAAAAGATTTGAAGATTTATATACAGTTCTCAAGTTGAGATATTACTAATTACATTTCTTATATCTTTTTAACTCTGTGAAAGCTGTCACATACATTAAAAGCTCATCAACCCAGGTAGAATAATTATTTTGATCCCTCTTTTATCAGTTTAGTATTAAAGAGTATATAATTATGAAGCTTATTCTATAATACAAGTTTTAAATAAAAGAAACATTTACGTGCTATAGACTAAATCCAGATACAGTCAGATGCTGAGCGTTATTCCTGGCTTCAAAATAGGAAGTATCTGTTTCATTATCTGGTTGAGGTATGAAAGGCATAGTTTGATGTTGCAGATTTTCCCAGTCTACATCACTGAAGAGAGGATGACGTTTCAGTTCTTAGGAAAAACATGAAACAAAACAATATTATGACACAATTGCCTAAGTAAGTACTGCTTTTTGGAATTAAAAAGGCGATGTCTAATATGTATCTTGCCTGAATTTACTATGCCAATTCTACAAATGTCTGTCTCCCTGTTAAGGTCAAATACCATTTGATTTTGTCTATTACTTGGCTTATAATAGGTTCCTGGTTTAGATTTGCCAAATGAGCAAATGAAGCTTATTTTTCTTGCTGCCTGCATCTTCTTACATAATCCCTGACTTGAGGGAAGAGAGTTTGGCCTACTTCTGGCTCCCAAATACAACTTCCATAAAGCTGACATCACATGATTAATGCTTCAGTTCTCATTACAAGGCCTAACTACTTATTTGTATCACTAAAATCTTTAGCACTATCTATTGCCCCAGATAACTTGAGCATGAAGCTCATCCTTCACTCCCTTGCTTTCTTCCCTATGCTCCATCCTTCTTCATGGTGATTGATTTTAACATATACATTGATACCTTATTCATCCTTCCTATTTCTTTCTGCCTACTAAAATAAAAGTATGTTCATTTATTTGACCACATGGTGATATTTAGTTGGTAGAAATAACCACCCCCCTTTTCTAAACTCTTCTTTTGTGTGTGTGTGTCATTGCTGTGGATTGAACTGGGGTCCTTGCACATATTAAGCAAGCTCTCTACCACTAGGCTACATTCCTAGCCTGAACCTTTCAATCCTTAAACCAATAATAGAGATGTTAACAAACAAGAAATTAAGGCAGTAAGTTGTTAAACCAACACAAAAAGTAACCCAACTTAAGTAAAATATTGGAAGAGGACTACACAGACAGGAAAGAATTATGGGTCTATATTAGGGGTGAGGAGTTGGGAGATCAATGTCTACCAGTTGATTTTTCTCTACACTAAAAGACTAATAGGAAAAGGAATAAAATAGCAACAATAGTTTACATACAAAGAATTTGTCTCTTAATGTTCCAAATAACTAAGCATGGATAACTTTTCAGAATGGTGGTTATGGGGTTATTTTACCCTTAAAGGACATTTGGCAATGTTTGGAGACATTTTTGGTGGTCATAAATGTGGGAACATCTACTAAGTAGAGGCCAGTGATTCTGTTAAATATTCTACAGTCAACAGGACAGGCCCCACAATTATCTGGATAAAGCAGAGAAACTCTTCTTCAGAAAATAATATATTATAAGTTGTTAAAACTAAGTGGGGATAAAACAAAAATGTTCTTACTAATGACACCACAGAATTTTTTTCTTCATCAAACAGTTTACAGAGTGAAGCAGAGGATGGATATTCTTCAGTTTTAAAAAAAGTTACTTCAGGGCTGGGGTTGTGGCTTAGAGGTAGAATACGTGCATGAGGCACTGGGTTCGATCCTCAGCACCACATTAAAAAAAAATAAAGATATTGTGTCCATCTATAACTGAAAAATATTAAATGAAGTCCTAGGCTTCTTAAGAAAGCTGAAGCTGAGTTTTCAAATGACCACTCTTTCACTTCTTACAGGTTTCTGATCAAATCTCACTCTTTCATAGAGGTATTTCCAATCACCATATCTAAAAACATCTCTTGCCATCACTTTGTATCCTCTCACTTTGCTTTATTTTTCTTCCTAGTACTCACCCATGCATCATGTTATGTTATGGCTGTTTGCCTACAACCTGTCTTTCTACTAGAATGTTCCATAAAGAAAGGGACTTCAGTCTAGTTCATCCTTAGTATAGCCCTGGGCTAGAAGTTATGAAATCACTTGATGGGTTCAATTAAATCAATAAACAAACATACTGTTTTTGTTTTTTTGGTGTATGTGTGTTTTCCTCCTTCTTTTAACACTTGGGACCAAACCCAGGGGTGTTCTACACTGAGCTATATCTTCAACCTTTCTTATTCTGAGATAGGGTCTTGCTAAATTATCCAGGTTGTCATCAAACTGCGATCCTCCTGCTTCAGCCTCCAGAGTAGATGAAATTCACAGTGTTGATTTTATGAGAGGGAACACTTAGAAGCTGATGCAAATGACATTATTTCTAAAGCCTGATTTCCTAAATATACCCTAATTCATTAAAAATGTATTTGGGACATAATATTTATATGTCTCTATATTACCATAAAGATATGGTAATACCTTATCACAAACAGGATTTAGGTACTTAGGTAGAACCTAGGGCTTTGTGCATGAGCTCTCTTAATTCCCAGACCTACAAAATTACTTTAAGGCTGCTGTTGATGAGATTTACTAGAATTTTAAAATTACTTAATATACTTCTGCAGTGAGAAAACCATTGAATGGTTCTTTTTTAAGAGAGAGAGAGAGAGAGAGAGAGAGAGAGAGAGAGAGAGAGAGAGAGAGAGAGAATTTCAATTCAATATTTTTTTTTTAGTTTTCAGCAGACACAACATCTTTGCTTGTATGTGGTGCTGAGGATTGAACCTGGGCCGCAAGCATGCCAGGCGAGCTTGCTACCGCTTGAGCCACATCCCCAGCCCCCATTGAATGGTTCTTAATGTACTAAGTTTGTCTGGAATCTGATAAATTTGCTAATGAAAAAATGTTATTAGAAGTTAAACAGTTAAGAAATGATAAAACAGGAAGTTTTCATGAAACAGATTTCCTGTATTTGTTGATAGTTTATCAGGGTGTGATACCAACATATAAGACTGCTTCAGGTACCTCTGTGGGAGTAACAAAATTCAGTATATGAATATTTTATCTTGACTGTACTTAATTTTAATGGAGTATGACAAATATATTAATGCATATACCTAGAGGAGAGAAATAAATGAAATCATCTTTTTACCATTTAGCAGTCAGATTATCTGTAGTATTGTACTAGAACTTGATATTGTCATTAAAAATCACCAGCTGGAACAAACCAACAATAAGAGAGTTCATTAATACAAAACCTTACCTTTCATTCCAGCTCTCTCTGTATCATCAATAGTTAAAAGTATTTCTACTGCACTTTGAGCATTATCAGATAACTTTTCATCACCTTCTGGCCAAGGGATATCTATAAATATAAATACACAAATAAACTTGTTAATTGTTACTTAACAGATAAATGAATCTATCTTAATCTTTCAATGAGAAAAATAGGAGAAAACGAATCACCTCTTTTCAGAATATTCTGGAATACTTGTTGTGGTGTCTCATCATTAAAAGGGGGAATTCCAGTTAGAAATTCAAACAAGCAAACTCCAAGTGCCCACCAGTCTACTGCAGGACCTGGAATTTAGGAAGAAATAGCTGAATTTGCAAGTATTTTTCCATAAAAAAAAAAAAAACTGAAATATCAGTGTAGAGATATTTGAGTATAATCAAGGCTTTCATTGGCTAAGGCTTTCTACTGTCTTCATACAGTTCAAAAATCCAAAAACATATTACTTTCCTTTTTATTTTCTAAGTAATTTAGACTGGCAACTAGCACAGCTATTTAAAGGAACAGTAATGCCATTTATTTTAATTTATTAATAACTTCTGATATCCTGGGTATTTTATATGTTCTAATTCCTAAAACACAACAAAAGGATGCATTTAACCTAAAGAATATTCTCTAAGACATGCTATTTCTTAATTTCGAGTCAGGAATAATTACATTTAGATGATTATCTGTATTCCACTGTGTCACAAAAGGAAGAGATGAGATAGAAACATTTATACAACTTGGAAGATGGCTTGATAAGGAGGGAAGGCCCTAATTACAGAATGTTCTAATGTGGCTTTATTCTTTTTAAGAACCTAAGACAAATTAGTTTAACAAAATATTTAAATTCTGGCTTGAAGAAGAAATTAGGAGATAATAAATAGGTAAAACTGATATCTGAATAACATCATTATTGAAAACAATATTTGTATACAAAGTTGTTGTTTTTTATTTTTAAGAAGGGACTCACTATATTGCCCAGGCTGGCCTTGAACTCCTGGGCTTAAGTAATCCTGCTGCTTCAGTCTCCTTAGTACCCAGAATTATAGGCATGTGCCATGCCCAGCTATACAAAGATTTTTTTTAATGATTATGTTAATCATGACCATATAAATTGGTTTCCACTTTTATTTCTGCTTATGAATAGTATTTTCTATAGAAAGATTAATTTTTGATAAAAATGGTTAATTTTAAAATTAAGAATTTGTAGCTAAGTTTGCTACAAATTATTCTTTTATACATTTATTTTTTTCTTTAGTACTGGAGATTTAAAAGCACAGGGGCACTTTGCCACTAAGCTACATCCTAGCACCTTTTATTTTATTTCACTTTTTGAGACAAGGTCTCAATAAGTTGAGGTTGGTCTTGAACTTCTGACCCTCCGGCTTCAGCGTCCCAAGTAGCTGGTATTAGAGAGAGATACCATTGTACCCGGCTTCTTTCTTTTCCCTTTTTTTCCTTCCTTCCTTTCCTTTCTTTCTCTCTTGCCCTTCCCCTTCCTCCCCCTCCATCTCTTCCTTCCTCTCTTTTCCTCTGAACCCAGGAGCTCTTAACCTCTGACCCACATCCCAGCATTTTAAATTTTGAAACAGTTTCTTGCTGAGCTGCAGAAGGCCTTACTAAGTTTCTGAGGCTAGCCTTGAACTTGTGACCCTCCTACTTCAGCCTCTAGAGCCATGGGGATAATAGGCATGTGCCACTGTGCCTGGCTTGCACCCAACTTCTTTAAAGACAATTTCACAAACTTTATTATTGTAGTTTTAAGCAACGACCACCATCCCATTTTAAAAGAAGTAAGAAAGCATTGTGGAAAAAACTGCATGCATTTAGAGTACCTTTTTACCTGCAAACTCCATAATCCCCTGTTCCCTTTGAGGATTATAAGATGCTAATGGTCTGTAGGTTTCTATTTCTATAGAAATCATTATAAAAACATACAGACCACCTCAGTTAGTACACCTTTTAAGCAGCATGGAGAAAGAATTATTCCAATGGATTAGATAATATAACCAAATAACAGGAAAGCTGGAAGAAATCAGGAAGAAATGTATTTTTATTTACCTTGAGTTAGACATTAGAACCCATACCCAGCTCAGCTGAAATTGTACTTGTGTTAAAAGCATTCATGATTTCTCCACAGATATGTCACAGATACCCATACACTTAAGTCAAAGTCTAATAAGACCACATATTGAGATAAATCTTAGCAATTACAACACTTTATTAGTTGGAGAAAAAGAACAAGGTTGTTTTATACTACTGGCTTTCTAACTCAAAACCCATTCATAATTTGTAGGGATATATTGATATTGTTATCTTTCTATTTTCTAATAGTACAGAAATTTAAAATGTAGAAAATTCAATTTTAATAAGTTCATCAAAATTATTGCTTCTGTTGTCATAAAAAGCTTATCTCTTTACTCTTTGATACCTTTAAGTTATAAAAAAATGTCATTACCTACATTTCTTTTCACAAACAACCATCTTTCTGGATGTCTTTCTGCTCAGAACACAGAGACAGTTCAGTATTGTATTGAGCTTAAAGTAAACATTATTTTATTATGCAATGTGATCTAGTTACACTTTGACTATGGTTTAATGTGCTCTGCCACGTTACTTTATAGAGAAGCTTACTTACCTGAAGTCAGAAACCCTGCATGTAAGAAAACAATAGTTAGGTACACTCTGTTAAAATTGTGAGTTAATTCCCTCACTATATTTAAGGTAGTGTACCACATATAAGATGAAATCGGCCTTCTCAAGAAGAGATAATATAGATATTTTTAATGCAATGTTAAAATAGCTGAAACACAAATGTGCCCAAAAGTTACAAGAAACTCAGCTTGTTTGAGGGACAAGATGATGAAAGTCATCTGAGAACCTTGCTTAGGGCCTTGCTAAGTTGCAGAGGCTGGGTTTGAACTCGCAATCCTCCTGCCTCAGCATCCCAAGTTGCTAGGATTACAGGCATGTATGATGGTGCCTGGCTTGGTTTAGTTTTATTTCCATGGTGTGAGGGATTGAATCCAGGGCCTCACACATGCCAAGTGAGTACTCTACCACTGAACTATATTCTCAGTCCCCAAGTTTCTAATAAGGTGATACAGAAATAAATCTTAGTAGTTGGTCAAGGGATACTTTATAAAGATAAAACATTTGAACTGATGATGAGAAGAAACTTGACTGGATAATGATTGTCAACTAAAACAAAATATATGTGCAAAATAAGGAAGAGTTGGACGTCAAATGTATTTCATTAAGAAAAGGAATGAAAGCATAAAGCATATAGAGATTCTTTGAGATGAGCTTAGAGTCTTGAGCATCATGATCAGGAATTTGGATTTTGTTTAGCAGATCAGAGGGAACCATCATAGTTTTTCCCTCCAAAAAAAAAGTAAAACAAAACAAAACAAAAAACAGAATGAACCATAGTTTAGGAAGAAAAATCTGGTTGCAATGATTACAGACAATAGAATGAAAATGAGAAGATCAGATAGAAGGCCATTAAAATAATGAAAGACAAAGATGAGGTTCTTAGAACAGTAGCAGAGATGAAAAGCTCTGCAGAGATCTAATTAAATGGATTTAATGCCTGAATGTAGGGATGATTGTCTCCATGGAGATGGTGAAACAAATAGGGAACAGAGAGTGAACTGGATAACAAGTCCTGTTTTTACATGCAACACTTGAAAGATCAGTAGAATGCTGACTAGGCAAGTTGGGCTGTGTGTTTGCTGCCTAGGGAAAGGATTAGAGATAGAGATTTGGGGATCATCCAAATGGAGGTAACAATTAAAGTCCTTTGGAGTGAGGAGATTAAGGGCTGTGGGAAGGGAACAGAAGCATGGGGCAATATCTTGAAGAACTACTCAGTCCTGTATCCAGTGCTGTAGGTAGAAAATACTTGAAAAAAAAACTGCATCTGTACTGAACTTGTACAGACTTCTTTTTTGTCTTATAATTATTTCATAAGTACAACAACTATTTAAATAGCCTTTAGACTGTATTAGATGTTATAAGTAATGTAGAGGTGGTTTAAAGTATACAGGAGGATATACATAGTTTATATGCAAACATTGTGCCATTTCCCCACCACCACCACCTTTTATTTTTAACTGTGCCATTTTATACAAGGGACTTGAGCATTATCAAATTTTAGTAGTCCTTGGGGAATCATGAAACCAATCCCTCATGGATATTGAGGGAATTATACTTGACAGACATAAGGGAAAAAACTTGACAATTGTAATAGAGGTAAGGGGAATGAGACTGAGAAGAAACTATTGGTTTGACAATAAGGACGGTGGTAATGGTTAAGAAAAGTTTCAGTTAAATAGCCAAGCTAACAAGCACATTATCAGAACAAAATAATCAGGCAAAGAAAAGAGGCAACCTTTGAGACTTTTCTCAGTGAGGTCAAGACAAAAGTAGAAACTTACTTTCAGGCTGGGGATAAAAACAAGCAAAGAAATAAAAATAGAAATGGTGTGAGACATTGAGTGGGGAGGATGAAACAGGTGATAACCAAAGAAGCCCAAATAAAAGGAAAGTAATTAACATCAAGATGTTAAAGAAGAAATTTATCTTATGGACTGAACTGTCACTTCTGAAAAAAAAAAAAAAAAAAAGTATATTAAAGTCCAAACTCCCAGGCTGGTGATGTAGCTCGGGGGTAGAGCACCTGACTGGCATGCCCAAGGCCCTGGGTTCAATCTCCAGTATTACAAAATAAAACAAAACAAAAAAACCCAGTCCTAACTCCTAGTAAGGATCCTCTCAAAATGTGACTTTATCAGTTGTAATTAATTAGGTTAAAAGGATAGATTGAAATAGGGTAGGACCCTGATTTAAAATGACTGCTGTCCTTCTAAGAAGTCAGCCATATGATAGAAACACCGGGAGAAAACAACCATCTGCAGAGGTAAAACTGTAATGATGCAGCTACCATGTCAGGAGGACCAGGGATTGCTCAGAAACCACCAGAAGCTTGTAAGAGGCAAGGAAGGATTCCCTAAGGTTTCAGCAGAAACATGGCCCTGTCATCACCTTGAATTTGGATTTCTAACTTCCAGAACTATTAGGCAATAAATTTTGGTTGTTTTGAGCCACCAAATTTGTGGTGCTTTATTACAGAAGTTTTAATAAATGAATATAGTTCATTTCAAAATGTAGGAAAGGAATATTTTTTAAAGAAAGAAAGGAAAGAAAATAAAGAAGACAGGTGAAAATATCTTTTCATTATTATGTACCATTTTGAAGGATGGTTCAGTTCTGGTTTGTCTATTCTTGTGAAGTTGTGAGCGAGGATAAGGTCTAAATAGGAAGAGGATTCTGGGCACTGAACAGAAATTCATGCCCAACATTATAGTCATACTCATTGTAGACCAGACATGAAACATTTAGAGCAAATATAATATAGGGTGTGGGAGGTGGGGCTTCTCTATATTATGACATTGAATCAAAGAAGGCAAAGGATAGTCAGACACAGTGGTATACACCTGTAATCCCATTGGCTCAGGAGGCTGAGACAGAAGGATCATGAGTTCAAAGCCAGTCTCAGCAAAAGTGAGGTGCTAAGCAACTCTGTGAGACTCTGTCTCTAAATAAAATATAAAATAGGGCTGGGAATGTGGCTTAGTGGCCATGTGCTCCTGAGTTCAATCCCTGGTACTCCTTCCCCCCTCAACAGAAAGGGCAAAGGACAAATAGTTGCATGTTCTTTAGTATTTGGTCTTCTACATTCAGAAAATAACAACCATTTCTTTTTCTTTTTTCTTTTCCTACAATAATATATGGGTGAAAAGAGTATTTCAAGCTGAATGTGATGGCATAAACCTATAATTCTCACTACTTGGAAGGCTAAGGCAGGAGGATCGTAAGTTTGAGGCCAGTGTGTGCAATTTATTGAGACCCTGTCTCAAAATAAAATAGGGCTGGGGATGAAGCTTATTGATGGAACACTTGCATAGAATGCTCAAGTTCAATCCCCAGTACTGTAAAAAACAAAAAACAAAAACCAAAAAACATGAGTATATTTTCTTTTACTTTAAGTTAGTAAGGTAAGTATCAAATTTAAAACAATTTTTACCTTAAAAGATAAATGTAGTGATAGATCATGATTCAAAACCCAAGACATACAAGTCTTACCATGGGCTGTGCTCAATAACAGCTCAGGTGCCAGGTAGTCTGGGGTTCCTAGAATTCGCCCATCATCCATTGGGGCTGCCCCTCTTCTCACACTTTTTGGAGTTCGATATGAAGTTCCTGATTTGATCTGATTTGGGGTCTGCTAATTCAAAAGGATTTTAAGAGACAATAAATAAATCTTAATTCTTTTTATCAAAAGTAAAGTACTAAAATTAAAAAAAGCTACATCATGGACTGGTAGGTATGTAAGATACACTCAATGGGTTCACAACTAGTTGTAATTATGAAAAAGTCCTTACATGTAATGAAATTCAGTAGCTTAGATAACATCAATTATTTTGATAATATCTGGATACACAAGAAACAATGAAAAGGTGCACAATTCTTTTTTTTTTTTTTTTTTTTTTGTACCAGGGATTGAATTTAGGGGCGCTTAATCACTGAGCTATATTCTCAGCCCTTTTTAATTTTGAGATAGGGTCTTGCTAAATTGGCTAGGGCCTCGCTAAGTTGCTGAGGCTGGCTTTGAACTCTTGATCCTCCTGCCTCAGTCTCCTGAGCTGCTGGGATTACAGGTGTGCGCCATAGTGCCTGGCAAGAAAAAAAATTTTGACAGTATGGATAAACACAAAGCTTAGGAAGATTTACTGAGAAAAGTTGTTGCTGACAAATGATTGAATTATTAGGACAATATGTGATAAACTAAATATAAACAATCTCCTGTACTTAATGGCATTTAAAAGGTTTTAAGAAAATTGTCTAACAATCTTTTGAGTCCTGGAGGACCAGTATTGCACACAGTTGGAAAAATAGGCTCTAAGGTTGAGGCACTTCTAAGTCCTAAGTAAGTTCTAGTTTTATAACCTAAATTCAGAGTTCCTGCTTTTTATATTATGATGTCCTTCCAAAGGAAGAAAAAATATAAATCTTTTGGTTTAAAAGGTAAGGTTTAGAAAATAAGCATAATTTGCTGTTATTTTTATTTACTTATTTATTGTTACCAGGGATTGAACCCAGGGGCATTTAACCACTGAGACACTTCCCTAGCCCTTTTTTATATTTCATTGAGAGACAGAGTCTCACTGAGTTGCTTAGGGCCTAGCTAAATTGCTGAGGCTGGTCTTGAACTTGTGATCCTCTTGCCTCACCTTCCTGAGCTGCTGAGATTACAAGCATGAGCCACAGCACCTAGATTGTTATTTTAATTATATATATTTTAACATTTTTCTATAACGAGATCATCTAAATGTGTCCTTGGAAGACACTAGGTTAAGAGTAGATTTTAATTTGTCAGGATTAACCTAACTACTACATATAACCATAAAGCTCTATTAATAAAGGAAGAAAGAAAGTAGACTTTAATTTTGTATTGTATAGTATTGCTGAGATCAAGTAAAAATGTGTGATTATATTTGCTTAGAAAAGTATACTGTGCTATACAAATGAAAGTTACTATTGTTAGTAATAAGCATTATTACTACAGTTTTACCATTCTGCAAGAAAACTTCCAACAATTCATAGATTCTCGATAAGGAGAATGAAACCATACAGTTAATCAATACCTTATACTCTACCTGAGAGGTGAATGTCTTTCTTAATAATTTACTTTTCTAAAATTCAAAGAACAAATTATTAAAAAGCTGTAATGTACCTGATATGGCATATAGGGTGTTCCTTTATGAGTAGGGGTGACAGCCATGGGATCTGAGGCAGTATAACCACATGAAATATCCATTGCATCAAAAGAAGTGATGCTCATCTTGGATGGTTCTGAATTATTGGATGCATTAATATGACTATTGAAACTTCGAAAAACTACAGCATTTCTTTTATAAAGAGTTAAGGTCTTCAATACATCTGAAGAAGGAGCTAATATTTTTTGGTTATTATCTTGGATAACAGGGTTCTCATCTTCTTTTGGCAAGGTATTTTCTTGGCAGTTTGGTGATACAATAAGTAGATCTTCAATATTTGATTCTTCAAAAGAGGATTCCTTGAAACTTTTATCTGGATCTAAGGATTGTCTTTCTAATGAACTTTCCATGATAGAACTTCCAGGAAAAGACAAATCTGAGTCCATATTAATACTTTTGGGACCTCTATCATCATCAGAGCACAGAAAATTAGAATTTAAGTAGTCCTTATTAGTCTTTTCACAATCTTCCTCTAGTTCACACATAAGGTTTTTTGCTATCGTTGGTATAGGTAATTTTTCTGATGTTTGTTGTTCATCAGTAAAATAATCGACAATGTTTTCCTTATTAGCACAGTCATTTTGCTGACTTCTGTGCACTGATAATTTCAACTTCTGAACTTCAGCTGTTAAGCCTGAATTTTGATTTGTGTTACAATTCATCATAGTATGGTTATACTCCCCACAGTTTTTTTTATTTTGTATAATTTCCTGACAAGGACTAGAGTCAACCAACTCAATTTTTCTTTTTAAACTTCTTTTCCCAAGGTGCTCTTCAGATACATCACTAGAATTTATATTCCACTGCTTTGACTCATGGAAACTAGACTGAATTGTGTCAGTAGCCATATTTACATTAATTACATCCAGTTCTCTTGCTTCCCAAGAAACTTCCCCAGAGAAGCATTTTTTAGCAAGGTTTACACAAGAACTTCCAGTGGCAGGAATGGCACTGGGGTTGTGAATGGGAGAAAGGGCTAACTCAAGATCCTTTTTATGGAAACTTTTGGTCTCAACAGCATTTGCAGATTTTGCACATAACTTGTCAACTGTATTCCAACTCATCATTGTAGAGCCCGATGCTTCATCACTTTCCTGAGAAGAAGAGAAATACTTTTTTAGTTTTATAAATCTGAGATTCTTTTTTGGGGGGGGGTGGGAGGCTATCAGGGATTGAACTCAGGGGCACTCGACCACTAAGCCACATCCCCAGCCCTATTTTATATTTTATTTAGAGATGGAGTCTCACTGCGTTGCTTAGCACCTCGCTTTTGCTGAGGGTGGCTTTGAACTCATGATCCTCCTGCCTCTCTACTTTCTGGCCATCTAGGTATGAGAGATAACCCATAAAATATAATGCTACCTATTTTCACTAAAACAAAAGAACAATAATCACAGAGAATTAAAAAAATATATAAGCACATAGAGCATAAGTTTATGCACATTATTTTGAGTGAAACATAATCTGAAATATAAGTCAATTATCCTTTATTACATAGGTTGATAGTATACTACATATTATTATGAGTAACATATTTAGGCAAATTTGGACATTATGTATATATCTGTTTTGTATTAGGGGTATATGAATGATTCTGTTTCAAAGTACAAAATGCCTAGGGCTTGAAAATTAAACAATAAAAAATTAAATGGCAAAAACATTATTATTATAAACATGTATCATTTCGCATGAGTAATAATGCCAAAAATAGCAGGAATTAAAATCTTTTGTCAATATGAGGAACTGATGATACATTGATAACAAAATGCTTTTCTCAAAACTGAATTCCAACTATCTGCAAGTGCTCATGTATACTCAATAGCTTTGTATGTAATATTGCAAAATAATTCATAGTGACAAGGATTTTTATAAGATTACTCCATTAGAGTAATTATTTATTTAAGTTGTAGATGGACACAATACCTTTATTTAATTAATTTATTTATATGTGGTGCTGAGGATTGAACCCAGTGCCTCACATGTGCTAGGCAAGTGCTCTACTACTGAGCCACAACCCCAATCAACCATTAGAATGATTCTTCAGTAAACTCTTATATTGCCTATTTTTGAAGTACAAATATCAAACTTTAATAAGTATTATTATCTTACTTAATAAGGAGGATCATTTAGTTACAACCAAAAAGGAAATTCCTGAATTACAATTCTTGATCTCACAAGCACAGAAAAATATGTATTTAGGGATCAGTACAAGGTTATCAGAGAGTTCCTTATGGTCCATTATCACTCCTCTGATCACAACTTGAGAAGCACTACTATAATCTAACCTTTGTGTTCCTCAGGGATGCAGAAGTGGGAGGAAAAAAAGGAAAGCTGTATATGTTTTTCCTATAGCATATATTATTTATAGCACAGCCTATAAAGAGAGGAGAAAAAAATTACTGAGAATAAAAAGCAAATAAATATAATCCAAATTATTTATTTTACCAAATGGAAGGTTTATTCTAATCTAACATTATTTTATCAGCATTCTTTGAAGACATTATTATACTTTTACATTTTAGTTCCTATCTCTTTTAGAACTATAGCTTTAAAAACTTAATAAAGTAAAAGCAAAGTGAGGCTGAAGCAGAGAGCACTCTCTAGAGAGAGACGGGGACATCTCCAATCAGAGAATGACAAGGAGACAATGCTGTTTCCAAATTTATTACTGTTTCTAGCTTTAATAACCTTCTTTTGGTGGGAAGGGTAACGGGGGATTGAACTCAGGGACACTCGACCACGGAGCCACATCCCCAGCCCTATTTTGTATTTTATTTAGAGACAAAGTCTCACTGAGTTGCTTAAGGCCTTGCTAAATTGCTGAAATTTGAACTCACAATCTTCCTGTCTCAGCATCCCCAGCCACTGGGGTTACAGTCGTATGCCACCATGCCTGGCTTAATAACTTTTTTAAAAGGCAAAAACAATACATAGATTAAGTAAATTACTTTAACAAAATCCACTCGTTTGGTGAGCAGTTTCCTCAGAATAGATACTTTTAAGGGCATACCCCTATTACCTTTGTGGTATAAAAGCTACTTCTAAAGAGTTACCATTCCTTAAAGTGAGAAATTGGTGGGAAAAAGTATAGAAGGAGGTATTTGGAATTCTAAAGATTAGAAGCAAATACACAAAACAAAAACCTCAATATGCTGGTGTGAATATCATAGTTGGGAATTAAAAAGAAAAGCCCATCTAGATTCCTAGAAGCATTTACTATAAGTCTACTATAATTATTTAATTACTATATTTTAAGCAAGAGCAGTTTCCCAACAAAATGAGAAATAAAATATTTCAAAAGAATTGGCAACAAATGAAGAATTTTTGATAATACCTTGAGTGTCATTCATGAAACAATTTCATTTCCTTATAGGGTTTATATGAAAAGCTATGGTGTCTTTCTCATTCATTTGATATACACATTTGGTTTTGAGTAAAATAAATGTTCTCCTAACCTGGCAATCCTTTTCCCATTTGGGACTGCTGTGACACTCTGATTCCACACTGGATACAAAGGTGTGGGATTGACTACTGGCACTAGAGGTAGCCAGTCTTTTCCTAGACTGGAGCAGATTTGAAGTTAGACATTTCACAGGAACTCCTGGGTTGGAGGCAAATGTTTCAAGACCTGTAGGAAAAAGTAAATATTGAAACTTATGTCAAAGCTTTCTTAATTCCTCACTGAACCTGAATCTTTACAGATAACCGTATTAGGTACTGCATATCAGGACTGTTTCTTTGTAAATACTATCAAGTCTACAAGGATGCCTATAGGTGGTTGGGGCATGATTCTCATTATAGATTCATAAATTGTTACAAAGTACTGCTCACAAAGATAATACAAAACAAAATCCCCTTAACATTTGTAAAGTTAGAATCAAGATAAGGGATTCTTACAATTAGAAGGGAATCCATTTTGAGTTACTAATAATTCTGGATAAAGGAGCATAATTATTTTTTTTAGTATTTTTTTTTCAGTTGTAGATGGACACAATGTCTTTATTATTTATTTGTTTATTTATTTATTTAATGTGGTGCTGAGGAATAAACCCAGGGCTTCATGTGTGGGAGGCAAGCACTTTACTACTAAGCCACAATCCCAGCCCCAAGGAGCACTATTCATATGCTATATCAGTTATGCTATGATAAGGTTAGAATGTGACTCAGTTTAATGTGTACTTAATTAGAACTATAGCTTTATTGTAATGTTGAGATTTATGTGCTTATGAGTATGAATTATAGGCATCCTAAGGGATTTTGTTTTTTTACTTTTTCTTTGCAGTATTGGGGATCAAACATAGGGCCTTAAGCATGCTTTAAAAACACTTTATCACTGAGCTACATCCCCAACCCCATGTAAGGTGTTTTCTTAATATGACTTGGTAAAGTGGGCTGGGATATAGCTCAGTTGGTAGAGTGCTTGCCTTACATGCACAAGGCCCTGGGTTCAATTCCCAGCACCGTAATGGTAAAGCAGCTAACAATGAGCCAACACAGTAAAGTAGCATCATCTATATAGCACCTATTCCTTTAATATATTTAAATAATTCTATAAAATGCTTGTTCCTCAACTAATAGATGTAAGACAATTATGTTTTAACTGAAGATTAGAATATATGAATGAAAGGATTTCATACATATAAAGATGTTTTCTTTGCCCCCCAAAAAGGTGAACGTTATTTAATCTCAAGGAAATTCTTAGGTTTATAGCTTTTTGATCTAATAAGCCTTAGAACTTTAAAACTGGAAGGAGAATTTCAAAGTCTATTTAATCCAAATTTTTAAAAATATTTTTTTAGATGTTGATGAACCTTTATTTCATTCATTTATTTATATGTGGTGCTGAGAATTGAATCCAGTGCCTCACACATACTAGCCAAGCACTCTACCACTGAGCCACAACCCCAGCCCCCACTTTGTTTTCTAATACATAAATCCTCTCAATGGAATTCCTGAAACTCACTGAAAACTGAACCTGATATATGACTGAAGTGCTCAATGCCCTTCCCCCAGTAACATAAGAAATTATATTTAATCAATGCCATGGGTATACCATATATTGCTACTGCATTATTTCTCCATAACTGTTATGATCATAACATTGCCTACTTTGGAACTTCTGATAGCTCCCAGTTTTTTACAAGTAAAATCCTAGTATTCCTGTAATGACACTTGATCCTTTCCCATCTACCTGCCAAGCTTCTTTTCCCACTGTACATAGTTTTCATTGTCACATATCACATTTAATCCCTATTGTCTGAAGATGGAATATACTTCCACATGCATATGCCTTTGCATATGCTACCATCTATCTGAAATGCCCCCTTTCACCAAACTTGTAGCAAGTGAAGTTCTTGCTTCTCTTTCTGGGTCCAAGTTGGCCATTACTATGTCTTTACTTAGAACCATTCCAGATTCATTCCAGTTAGCACTTGTTACTTCTCCTTCTTGGCTGATTTATTTTAGAGGATTGTTCATGTTATTCCTTTATACCTGTCCTCACCACAAAACTACAAATTATCAGAGGCCAGGACCTCATTTACTCATTGTTATACCCACTCAATGACCAGCACAGTGCCTATCTAGTTTTGATAGAGTATTTGAACGACTAGGAGAAATGCAGAATAAGGATATTACATCTGTATATTTCATATTTTAACAGTCTTCTGTTTGTCAAAGGTATACATTTTTTTTAAATTTAGCCATGTGATTTTGACAGAAGAAATAACACTCATTACATTTGGAGGACAAATTTAGTGGACAGAAATGTATTTGCAATCAAGATTCAGTTTCCCACTTACTACTACTGTATAACTAAATCTTTCTTTCTTTGGTACTGGAGATTGAACCCAGGGGTTTTCTACAACTGAGTCCTTTTTATTTTGAGAGAAGATCTTATTAAATTGCTGTGGATGGTCTCAAATTTGCAATTCTCCTGCCTTAGCTTCTCATGTTGCTGGGATTACGGGTATGTGCCATCGTGCCCAGCCTAAATATTTTCAAATATTAGTTTTCTCATTTGTAAAAAAGGAGACATTAGTATAATATATTAGATATGTACAGTTTAGTCAAAGGGCAAAATAAAAATGAGCTAAAACCTATGAAAATAACTAATAACTTCATCAAATTCATAACCTAAATAACATGAGTTCAGAGAATTATCCACTATCAATAAGTAATAAGAGATGAAGTCAAGTGCTATATAAACATCTGTCCCATTCTCCTCTACTATTTTACATTTGTCTTTTAAGTCATGCAAAAAAAATCCTCAAAATTTTAAATTTAAACTACCTCAAAATATTTTGGAATTAGGCTTATAGAGATAATCAACACTGCAGGTACTAAATCTTCTCTTTAAAAAATTTTTTGGTAGTTGTAGATGAACAGAATGCCCTTATTTTATTTGATTATTTTTATGTGGTGCTGAGGATCGAACCCAGTGCCTCATGCATGCTAGGCGAGCGCTCTGCCACTGAGCTACAGCCCCAGCCCCCTGTATCTTCTTTATAAAAGATTTCCACAGACCCAGTTTAGTGAAACTGACCACTACCATAGGTCACTGAAGGATATCTCATTAGCTAGACATTTTATTGTCAACTTAAAAATCATTGCAATCCCTATCAGCAAAGACATTTATGAAATACAGGACAATCCAAATATTTACATTTTAAATTATTAAATTGATATTAGAAATTGAAACATTGGAAATATTTTTGTTTTTTAAGAGACACTGAATGGAGTAAAGTATCTTTTCTTTTATACTCACATGATTTTAGTAGTTTGCTAGAATAAGGATTAGCTTCCTTTTGATCTATAGACATAGGACAAATTAATCCTTGAGAAAATTGTGTTGTTTCAGATAGATGAGTTGAAATGTTATCTATAGAGTCTTGATTTTTTTCTGCAACTGGTGTGAACTATTAAAAAGAGAAAATTAAAGAAACATTAAGAGTCATCTTCACAAAAACATCACTGAAGTGTATAGACTTATACCATCTATGTAGACAAACTTTCAAAGTAAAAACCACCTCATGCTTGATATTTCAATTTGTTTTGATCTTTTTCCTTTTTAAAGGATTTTAAATTTTAAGGCTTTTTTTTTTTTTTTTTTTCTGGTGCTGGGGATTGAACCCAGGGCCTTGTGCATGCAAGGCAAGCACTCTACCAATGGAGCTATATCTCCATCCCCATTAAATTTTAAGTTTTAATCACAGAAGGGTATATATATATATATATATGTATGTATATATATGTATGTATATGTATGTATGTATATGTTGAGTTTTTTCTTATCAAGTACTTACAAATCTCAAAGAACTGATGAGAGATAATACTTGTCCTGGGGTTCTTGAATAATCTTCTTTAGGTTTAGCCATTGAAGGTGTTGTAAGGATATCCATCATATTGATATCTATGTATGCAAAAGTATATGAAATTTCTTTAAAATCTCCCATTGTCATCGACTAAGATGTTAATAATGTGTTCTCAAATTGGCTCCCACATTATTAATTTTATCTATAAAACTGGCTTATGCAACATATATATATGTTTTCCCTATATATGTATGTACAGGGAATCATCTACGGTGCCATAGAAGAAATACTAGTTAATTAACTGAAATCATTAAAAAGTTGATAGAATACTGTCTTACCCAAAATAAAAATAACAGTGAAATGACTCAGAATTCTATTAGCTTTTTAGGGAATACTCAGTGACTGAAAATGAGTGTTACCCAACTAGCAAGAAAATGATCTTTAGGTAAATAAAATATTGGAAAAGGAGGTAGTAAGGAATTAATACAAATATGGGCCTCTCATGTTAACAAATATATCTAAGCTTAGGTCAAGATAGAAAATCACCTCTATTGCTAACGTGTTTCAGTACACACTATTTTAAAATAATTAAACATTGACACATAACACCATATTATTTTCTTAGATATCAAAAACGGTATGAGAAGTCTAACGTTCTGTATATGGCATAGGACTTAAAAAAAAGTAGACTTAAATTTAATTTATACCTCACACTGATGAAGTAATAAAAGCCAATAGGTGTCAGGCATGGTGGCATGTCTGTAATCCCAGCAGCTCAGAGGGCTGAGACAGGATGATCTTAAGTTCAAACCCAGCCTTAGCAAGGTGAGGTGCTAAGCAACTCAGTGAGTCCCTGTCTCTAAATAAAATACAAAATAGGGCTGAGGATGTGGGATGTGGCTCTGTGGTCAAGTGACCCCGAGTTTAATTCCAGAACCAAAGGGGGGGGGGAAATCCAATAGGTAATAGTAATTAATCTTAAAGGATATTTTATTAAAAAAAATCAGAGTCATATGATGTAAAAATAATTTAAATTTCTGATAATATCATCCTACTACAAAAAACTGTAAGGTATTCACAATTGTTTGAAAATTATAAAAAGAATTGTAGCATTACATATATTCTCAAGTAGTTATAATTCCAGGGTTTATAATTCATAAGCTCAATTTTAGGTTACTGTTAAATTATTTTTAAAAAATGCCTTTCCATCTTTCTAACCTCTGCAGTGCATGTGTGTTGTTGGGGATTGAACCCAGAGCCTCAGACATGATAGGAAAATGCTCTACCATTGAGCTATATATCCTCAGTCTACTTCTATGCTTCTTAATAGTGAATACAATATGTTTCCAAGATGACAATCTATCATCTATCCATGTTTCTGTGATGAAGTTAAGTGACTTCTTATTTCTACCCATTGGAAACAATGCTGCTACAAATAATTTTATTTGCATATATTTTGTTCTCTTGAATAATTTCCTTATAAATTCTAAAACATAAGATCAAAAAGAATTAAAACCATTTTAAAAAAAATATTTACAGCATTTCTTTAGAAAGCACTATGCTAATTTATAATGCCCATCAAAAAACAGTTTTTGTAGTCTCATTAACTAGATCATCAGTATTCCTTTTTGATATATACTTATTAGTGTAAGATGGTTCATTTTTTAAAAACATTTTTAGTTGTAAATGACACAATACCTTTATTTTTATTTATTTTATTTTTACGTGGTACTGAGGATCGAACCCAGTGCCTCACATGTGCTAGGCAAGAGCTCTACCAATGAGCTACAACCCCAAAGCAGATGGTTAAACTTTTTTTTTTTTAATATTCATTTTTTTAGTTGTAGTTGGACACAATACCTTTATTTTATTTATTTTTATGTGGTGCCATGGATAGAACCCAGGTCCTTGCACGTGCTCCTGTTAACAAATGTGCTAGGCAAGTACTCTACTGCTGAGCCACAACTCCATCTCTGATGGTTAATTTTTTACATTAACATTTATTAAATCACTATTAGTGAAATGAACATATTTTCTCATATATACATATGTGTGAATTATGTGTTCATTTTCTTTGCTCCTGTGTTTGTTTATCACTTAGTGATGGCCATAAATATTTGAATTAGTTTTCAGCTATTATTAATACTTCATCATATTTTAATAGTTTAGTCATTTTATTGATGCTTAAGTGTAAGGACCAGTTTCAGTAGGGAGAAAATTCAGAAGACCAGCAATTCTGAGTTCCTTTTGAACATCAAAGGCTTTTCAAGGACCTATAATCACATCGGCTGGGGTTGTAGTTCAGTGGTAGAACACTTGCCTAGCATGTGTGAGGCCCTGGGTTTGACCCTCAGCATCACATAAAAATAAAAAAATAAACTAAAGGTATTGTGTCCATTTATAACTAAAAAAAGAAGAAGAAGAAGAAGAAGAATCATGCCCATTTTTCATCTTTTTTTTCTTTGGTGTTTGGAATTGAACCCAGGGTTTCACACATGCTAGCATGTACTCTACCACTGAGCTGCCCACCAAGTTTTTCATTTGCTATGGAAAAAAAAAGACACTATTACATTTTTCTAGCCTATTTTAGAATAAATAACCATCAATTTTATTTGATGTAAATGAACAAAGAAAATAGTGTAAGTTAATGTCTCTAAAATTTATTGGACTTTTAAAAAGACACATTTACCTGTTATTTTTCTTACCTCTATTCAGAGTCACTTTGGAGAGGCCAAAATCTGTCAGTTTAATATGACCCTCATTAGAAATAAGCATATTATCTGGTTTCAAATCCCTGCACATACAAAAGGCACAGTGGATAACTTTAAAAAAATGGAGTTTTGATGTTAGAATGTCCAGGGTGAAAAAAGAGAGAGCGAGAAAGAGTGTTATAGAAGAGGCAAATGTATTTCCTTTACAATAAAGGCACTCATTGGTAGTTTTGAAAAGTACAGAAAACAACTCTGAAAAGCAAAAACATCTTTTTCGTATTATTTGAATCTACAAAAATGTTAAGTGATTTTAACTAGATTATCTTTGTCATTATCCATTAATACAAATAATCTCATTAAATAAAATCAACCTCAAGTCATTCAAAATACATCTCTCTCTTTAAATGAGGTAAAATTATGCTTTAACAGAGTAGAGTCACATAATCATTCTTTGTACAGAGGAAAACAGTGTAAATCAGCAAGGTTCACAATATAGCATGTTATGGTAGGAACAGAAAAGAATTCAATATTCCTCATATTAAAATGCTATCTATGTTCATGTTGAAAACTATAAAAACATAGGAAGGTAAAACAAGAGTTAATGGAATTTGTAAACTCGTATGAGTTGCTACTAAACTTAAGATAACCTGGAAATATGGGCAGGTGGTTACTACAAATATTTGACAGTCAAACTTTTTTTTTCTTTTGAGATACATTTCATTATGTTGCCCAGGCAGGCCTCAAACTTGTAATCCTTCTGCCTCAGTCTCGAGACTGTAACCTCTGGTAAATAATCTGATTACCTGTATTTTTAATACTAGTTTAGAGAAAAGGTGATCTTTACCTGTGGATGATTCCATGTCTATGAAGGTAGTCTAGCGCCAATGCTACTTCAGAAATATATTTCACAGCCATCTCTTCATCAAAATAACCATATATATGTAGGAGAGACTTGACATCTCCACCAATAAGATACTCCATTATCTATGAAAAAGAAATTTAATGTTGTGGAATAAAATAATTTAAAAATAAAGTATTTGGGCATAATAGTCATATATTTTAAGACGATTCTATTAACAAAACATTTTCTTTTTTTGTTTTCCTTTTAAATTTTTTGCAGTGCTAGGGATTGAACTCAGAGCATTCCATAAAAAGGCAAATGCTCTACTATTAAGCTATATCACCAGCACTTAAAACACATTTTCCTATTATCATTCATTACATATTAATACCAGGCTTGCACATGTTACTATATAATTTTTAATTAAAATCTAAACTGGGTAATTTGAATAAAATCCAGACTTACAGAAAAATTCGAAGACTATTAGAGTATTTTCATATATTATTTATCTAGTTATATATGGAAGATATTCTAATTTTCTTCATAATGTATATAAAATAAATTTTCAGTATATTATATATTAATATTTTATAGATTAAAACCAGTTAATATAATCAACATAAGCGTTATTTATTATACATGCATGTAAATTTTAAAATTTAAACCATTTAATTTAAAAAATCAATGGAAACATTACCAAATATGTATTATATATATATTTAAAAAAATTATTCATTTTTTAGTTGTAGTTGGATACAACATCTCCATTTCACTTGTTTATTTTTATGTGGTGCTGAAGATCAAACCCAGGGCCTCACACTTGCTAGGCTAGTGCTCTACCGCTGAGCCACAACCCTAGCCTATATATATATTTATTTATTTATTTTCTCCCCAATGACAGGATCCTGCTATGTTGTCCAGGTTTGTCTTCCAACTCCAGGTTCAAGAGATCCTTCTGAGGTGGGTGTGGTGGCACAAGCCTGTAATCTAACAACTCAGGAGGCTAAGGCAGGAAGATCACAAGTTTGAGGCCAGCCTCAGCAATTTAGTGAGGCCTTAAGCAATTTAGCAAGGCTGTGTATCAAAATAAAATCTATAAAAAAGAACAGGGTATGTAGCTCAGTGCCCCTGGGTTTAATCCTCAGTACCAAAAAGAGAGAGATCTTTTTGCCTCAACCTGCCAAGTAGCTGGAACTAAACATATGTACTACTACTTCCAGCCAATGTGTAATTTAAAAATTTTTCCTGAAAAATTCAAGAATAAAGCTGAAAAGCTCATGACCTATTACCATTAAATTTCTTATCATGTATCTCCTAGTAAGATATCATTATGTAACTAGAGTACAATGCTCTTTTTTTTTTTGGTACTGGGGATTGAACTCAGGGGCACTCAAATACTGAGCCACATCCCCAGCCCTTTGTTTTGTATTTTATTTAGAGATAGGGTCTCACTGAGCTGCTTAGCGCCTTGCTTTTTCCTGAGGCTGGCTTTGAACTCATGGTCCTCCTGCCTCAGCCTCCTGAGCCACTGGGATTACAGGCATGTGCCACCATGTCCAGTTTAGAGTATAATACATTCAATGAATTTCATACCAAGATAATCCTATTATCTAACATATAATCTACACTGAAACTTCTCTGACCATTACAATATTGTCTTTTATTAGCATCTTTCCTCACTTCCATTCTCAAGCCAGGCCCATGCATGGCTTTAGTTGTTATATTCATTCTGGCAGTTTTTCAGCCTTCTTTTTGTTGGATAAAAACATTTTAAAAGAATATTTGTATGATACATTTTTTTTAAGAATACAGATCTCCTTGAATTTGGGGTTATCTGATTATTTCTTCATGATTTGATTCAAATTATACATTTTTTTTTAACCAGGAATTTTACCCAAGGGTGCATTACCAATTAGACACATTCCCAGCCCTTTTTATTCTTTTCAGCAGGGTCTTGCTAAGTTGCTTAGGTCCTCACTAAATTGCTGAGGATGGCTTTGAACTTAAGATCCAACTACCTCAGCCTCTGGAGCCACTGGGATAACAGGCATATACCACCATGCCCAGCCAGGTTATGTATTTTTGACAAAAATATTACAAAGTATGCTGAATCTTTCTCAGTTACTTCTACCAGATGAGACATATAATGCAGATTTGGAGAGAGGTTTGTATTCTCTTCCTTTTTTTTTTTTTTTCTGATAGTACTGGGGATAGAATGCAGGGTCTCAAAAATGAATGCTATAGGTAAGTGTTTTACCACTAAGCTACATTCCCAGACCTCTGCATTTCTAATAAGATTCCAGATGATGCTGATGCTGCTTGTCTGTATATTTGGAGTATCAAGGATCTAAACCCATGGTGAAGTTAGGTAGACAAGATAGGGTTTACAGATAAATAGGAATAAATTTCAAATATAAGTAAAAATAGTGGTGGAGTATTATCTAGAATGTACAAGCCCTGGGTTCCATCTTTAGCAATCACTCCCTGCCCACCCCACCTCCCCAAAAAGGAAAGAAAAATATTATAGTTGTTTACTTCTACTATTTCTAGGACATAACCTTTGGAAAAAATCTACCAAGTTAAGCAATTCTTGGACCTGCTCTTTCACTCACTGTTGGACTTGGTTTCAGGAAATTCCTGGTTTCCCATAGAGCTAAATTAGAATTGATGTTATAGCCGTTGTCATGGCTTTGGGGAAGGGGGTCATACATATTGCATATGAAACAGTATTTGTAAAGGTATTAGAGGACCTCAGGAAGAACTAAAGGATTAAATAACCCCTTACCTTCTTTGGATACAGCATAAATGAATGTTCCCTTTATAGTCTGTAAAGTTCTAAATAGTAAATATTTTAGATTTTACAGGACTTTATTGCAACTATTTCAGTCTGCTGTTGTAGTGCAAGAGAAGGCGTAGATGACATGTAAACAAAAGAATGTGGCTAGGTTTTAATAAAACTTTATTTACTCTCTGAATTTCAAATTTCATATAATTTTTTTGGGGGTAGCAGCGATTAAACTCAGGGGCATTCAACTACTGAGCCACATCCCCAGCCCTATTTTGTATTTTATTTAGAGACAGGGTCTCACTGAGTTGTTCAGTGCTTGGCTTTTGTGGAGACTTGTTTTTAACTTGCGATCCTCCTGGGATTATAAGCGTGTCATTGTGCCTGGCAAGTTCATATTATTTTTTTTTTAAGATGGACACCATACCTTTATTTTATTTATTTATTTTTATGTGTTACTGAGGATTGAACCCAGTGCCTCACGTGTACTAGGCAAGTGCTTTACCACTGAGCTACAGCCTCAGCCCTTCATATAATTTTTATATATTTTAAAATACTTGTATTTCCAAACTTTTAAAAATACAAAAACTATTCTTAGTACACATAGTATATATTTTTTCTTTTTGACTCTGATAATGAATCATTCTAAAAAGATCTCCATCCCCACTCTAAAAAGATCTCTTTGAATCTTATTTCCTAAAGGGGCTTTCTTTAACCTGGCTTTGAAGGTGAATTCCAACACAAATTTGTGTCCTCACTCAAACTCCTTTCCCTCTGAATCACTATGTCTCATCTCCCACATAAAGGAGTTCTTTATAACCAAGTACTGTAATTTACAATTCATTCCAGTTTTGAACAATAAAATAGTTGGAAAATCCTAAAACAAATTCATCAATAGTACATTTATTAAAGGAATTATGAAATTCATAATTTTATTAATTCTGTTATCATTGAAAATGATGAGGTTACCATTAAGTGGAAAAAGCAGAATTATAGTATTTACAATATGATAACATTTTACCATTGACTAAAGTTGTGGTTTGTCAAAAAATGTTATTTTTTTTTAATTAGTCCTTATGCAAAGAAAAAAAGATACTCCCCACATCTCCAGAAGAGATTTAAAAAAACTTTCCAAACTTTCTGCCTATCCTAGTAAATCTTTATACCACATTTGACAGCAGTCTAAAATACTTGAAGATTTGCTAAAAGACTAGAGATGGATTAAATTCTCAGGTACCAGAAGAGTTCTTAAATTAGACATAATTTTGAAAACCGACCTAAAGAATTCTTTGGATAGGATTAACATCTAAATCAGTAGACTCTGATAAAGGAGATTACCTCCATGATGTGATTAGCCCTTATCAGCTGAAGGCCTTTAAGAGAAAAAAAGATTGATATCCCCAGAGGAAAGGGGATTCTGCCTCCAGAGCTACAACTTCAATCCTTCCTTGGGTCTTCAGGTTAACAACCTACCTTGCAGATTTTGGACTCGCCAGTCCCCATGGTCTTCTGAGCCAACTGCTTAAAGTAAATCTTTGTGTCTGTTATGTATGTACATACACACACACTCACACACACACACATACACACACACACACACACACACACACACACACACACAATATTAGGTGTTCTTCTTTGGAGAACTCTAATACAACTGGCAACCTGGCCAAAATCATAAAGCTCTTGAGTGTCAGAATTCATATATGGATGGCTGAGTCCATGAAGAAAAAATGTAAAGCTATTTACTCACCAAGTAGACATTGTTTGCTGACTGCAGTGAATAATACAAGTGGACAATGAAAGGACTTTTGCTTAGTGCCAGTGCATCTCTCTCAGCTTGTACCTGATGAGTCATATTTTTATTGATCATATCTGCTTTTTTGACAACCTATAATAGAACACATGACAATAAAAACATTTTATTTTTTATTACAAAGTGTCCTCAGGTTCCAACATTGCCATCATAAAAATGAGAGAAAAAACAGATATTATTCACACCTCACACTGCCACCAGGAAATGGTACCAGAAAACTAGTAAGATGGTCAAACAAACAGCATCAAACCATTATTTTCAACATAGAACTGCTCATCTTGGTATTAAATGGCAAAATTATCATATCCATTTTGACAAGGAAAAAGAATTAAATAAATGTTCCCTGACTGATTTGCATGTTTACAGAAGAGATTCTGTTCTGTTATTATAAAAAAGTCAAAAGATAGTAATGTTCCTAATTATTCCCCAGATAACCAGGAACCTGGATACAGTGTAATAGCACTATACATATACACATACATACATATACACATACATACACGGATGTGTATATATACATATACACATCCGTGTATGTATGTGTATGCGTGTGTGTGTCTTTATTTGTTTATTTATTTTAAACTTCTGATTCTCTAGCAGAAAGGAACTGAATCAAAATGTTGGAAGTTTGTTTGCCTCACTTGAGCAAGAATGATTAGAATTAATGAAAGTCTCAGATGCTGTCTTACAGAAAACAACTAACTGTATTTTTGAATTTCAGGGTAATTGTCACAGAAACAAAAGTGTGATCTACATTAAAGTTGGAGCTCTGAACTGAACAGTAAGACACACTGGGATCAATTATCATTACTATTACAAGAAAAATGCATTTACCTAGTATTTAATACATCCGTTAATACATGATAAATTCTAGCCTTACTGCCTTTCCTTAAGAAAACTAAAGGAAATTGACAAAGGAACCTTATAACGTGATTTCACCTATCATTCCACTGGGTTGGGAACTCTGTGAGGACATGTTTGCTTTGTTCATTACTGTATCCCATATCCCCAAATATTTATTTAACAAATTAATTGCTGCTTCTATTTTAACAATTGATAATGGTTGATTACTATGTACGGTAGAAGGAAAAGCAAAAATCTTGGGAACATATAAGGCAAGTAACAATAAATTTCAACATGATGAGTCTGAAAGATCAAAGGTTTGAAGGAGAGCAAAAATGAACCTTCATACAAGAACAAGATAGGTGAAGAGTCAGAAGGGTGGAAGAAAAGCACTTAAAGGAGAACAAACATAAACATAAGCTCCAAGGCAAGAAAATACATAGGTTAGGGGGATAGTCCAATTGGTGTTGCTAGAACTTGGGAATGGAAGGAGGGGTTAGTAAAAAGAATGAAAGGCAGAATTGTGAGTACTAATTAGGAGGTATGATACACAAATGAAGTGGAAGAAAGTTAAATTGACTCAGGTTTCTAGTCCAAAGGACAGGGGCAATGGTAGAGTTATTAAATGGAGAAGGGAATACAGGAGGTTCAGAGTTTAGATAGTAGGTGGAGGAGATTGTTTAATATTTGGCAAGTATAATTTGGAGATGAGTGATAAATATTCACTTGGCATTTTCTAACAGGAAATTCAAATTTCATCCAGTCCGTTGGATTTTCCTTTCCTTTACCTCCTTCACTCAGTGCTGAAGTGTGAATAAACTGAATCCTTGGGAGTGGTTGAGAACCAAGAATGGACAGAATAACTTCAAATACATGTTAAGGGTTTTAAGAATGATATATATTGGTTTAAGGATAAAAGGATTGACTTAGCACACGTTTCATCTTGCTCTTTAAATGGAAATATATCCTAGACTCAGAGTGGAAAGTGTGAACAGAAAAAAATGAGATTTGTTTAATGAGACCTTTTGGTTGTATAAACAGGTCAAATAATCTATATCAAAAAATATAGAATGAAAACAACTATTACAAACAATGAAAATTCCAACCTTCATCCTGGTAAAGGCTATATTAGTAAAAAGGATCCAGAAGATACATAAAATGAATAGGTAATACTAATTTTAACAATTTCATAGCAGATTTGAAAGTCATGTAGCTTCTTCCTGGTTAGGATCAAACTCTAAATTAGTGGCTACAAATTAATTAAACTGGGACAGAAAAATTTCAGCGTATCTGTATGTCAAAGCAAACAAACTAAGAAGACATCACCAGCTACTTAAAACTTTTTGGATTTAGAAACATGAGTCAAATTCGGATTAGGCATGAATCATGGCTGTAGCTTTAAAGGACCACTGACCACCTCAATCAAGTCCCTTTTCCTCTGGCCTCAGTGTTCTCATTTGTTGACACTGGCTACGGCGAAGGGGGTCAAGTTTTGCTATTTTCACTGGGCAGTGTCTACTAGGATGTGGAGAGAAGGGCGGGGCAGGGTAGGGCAGAGGCCACACGCCTGACGGAATCCAAACAGAAGTCAGTTCGCAAGGTTCTGCAGGCTTCAGCAAGCTGGTCCAGACTAATTACTGCAGCAGCCCCGGAACCTGCCCAAGTCAGAAGGTACAACAGAGGGTCGCTCGGCTGCACGCCTTCCCTTTCTTTACTCCTCGACTTTCTTACCTTCACTGCATACAACTTGCCGCCTTTCTGTCCCAGGTACACTTTCCCGAAGGCGCCGCGACTAATGGGCTTCATTATGGTGAAATCCTCAATGGAGGGCGGTCTTGGCACCGGGATCTTATTCAAACATTCTCCTGTCGCCGCGCCTCTCTCGTTCTCTTCGCTCGGGGCGTTGGACTCCATCGCTGGACAGCTCAGATAGAGGAGGACAGCCGGCCAGGCGCCACGGCCTTTCCCAGCCGCAAATCCCGCCAACTGGGTTCAAAGTGAGGCTCCGCCCACACCGCACGCTGTCCGTGACGTCACCGCGCCACCGCGCCGTCCCGCCGAGTCCAAAGCAGCCCCGCCCTGTCACCTCCCTTAAATAAGTACAGTTGCCCAATGGGCGTGAGGTCTTGGCACTGGGAACACTTGAGTTCCCCACAGAAATTTCGAAGGCGGTGACTCACGGCCCGCTGACACATCTTGTTAGGAGGGAGGAGGTTCAAATAGCTCTGGCCAACAAGAAGAGGGACAACTGGGACTTGAATCTGAATCGCGGGATTTGAAAAGATGTCTCCCCGCCTCCCAACGAGTCTGCAAGGAACCTGCCCAGGTCTAGTCCAGACCTGCAATTTATCCCGCCCTTCCCGACCTGTTTGGTCTGTTCAGGAAAGCAGTGGCCCGAGATGACGTTTGGAAGCCAGGGAAGCCACCGAACGTGTGAAACCGGATGTGCAGGAGGCGGGTAGCCGACACTGTTACCTGAATTTATTCACAAAATGTAATCTGCCTGACGGAAAGAGGCTAAGACCAACAGGAAGAAGTTTAGATTTATTGCAGCCAAAAAACCCCGCAAACCTTCTTAGCAACCTTCAGTACAATATGTTGGATAAGGAAGCTACAGAGAGCCTGAGAAAGGCTCAACAGGGTGCATGCTGTTCCCCCTTGTAAAAGTGGGGTAAATCCACGCTACAAACAGCCTAAGGGATTCCGTTCCTTGCCAATATCAATCTGTGCCCGCAGGACGTGGTACTATCTCACGTCTCTGAAAAGGCGGGGCGCCGATTTGCCCCGGAAGTACTGTTGCGTTAACGCCTTGCCTTCCGGGGCAGATTGCTGTTGTAGCAGCTGTAGGAAGGGGAGGCCATTTTCCGTTTCTGAGAAGCGTAAGGGGCAAAGGAAGGGAGAGACAGGGGAAAAAAGGGGGGCTTAGCGCCTCCCTGCCGGGCCGAGAACGGAAAACAGTTTCGGCAGGCGGGAGAGGTCGCTGAGGGCCCGGAGATGTTTTCCCTGACGAGCACGGTGCAGCCCCAGGTGAGCCCTACTTTCAGCGTGTTTTTCTGCGGCCCTGCCCGCGGATGTTTTCCAGTTGCCTTCGTGGAATCGGTTTCTGGGAAGCGAACCAAGGGAGGAAAACTATTAGCCCACGCAGAGTCCCGAGGTTGAAAGTGGATCAGGGGATAACGAAGAGAGTATGACCGGAGCCTTGAAGGCTGACAGCTAAGCATATGGGGTTCGAGGGGAGAGGCGCGGTATAAGCGTGATGGAGATCTGGGCTTATCGGATTGATTGCGTGGAATTTTCTGGTAGAGAACCCGTCATGCATTGTTCAGGGCCGGACATTCTGGGTTGGGGGTTGGGGAAATGTCTCCTCTTGGATGTAAAAGTAATGTTCTTTCCATCCTTTCCGAGCTCTCTTTTTTTCTCCTTGCAAGTGAATTTAACCCAAACATTCTATAATAATTTGACTAACTACTTTTTTTTTTCTTTTTGGTTAGAAAAAACTAATAAGTATTCTTTCTTTTCTTTGAGTACTGGGGATTGAACTCAGAGGCATTTGACCAAAGAGCTACTTCCCCAGGCCTTTTTCATTTATTTATTTTGATTCAGTGTTTCGCTAATTTGTTGAGGCTGGCCTCGAATTTGGTTCCTCCTCTGCTTCACCCTCCCGGGATTACAGGGATTACATCATGTCCAGTTTATGAATTTTGGTGTAGTTAATTTGCCATTAAAGTTTTGATTTCAGCCTCATCCTCAAATGAAACAAAAGTTAAGCCAGAGGGGGGAGAAAAATTCTAAAGGGTTTTGACCCTCTTTGAAAGATTATCAGTTGTGACAATGTTTTGCCCTTTATTCACTTCAAAAAAATTTTTTTTCTTTTGATGGCAACTTTTTCTCATTAAAGAATACTTTATTAGTTTCTGTAATCACACCCGCATAGATGAGATCATACATTTAATAACAGTATCTTACCCCTTTACAGAGAAAAGAAATAAGCTTAACATTTCTAGACCAACATGACTGTTAATTTCTGAACAAGGCCAATTCAACAGGTGAACTGGGATACTTTTTCCAAAGTTGTCAAAAATTCAAATTACATTTAGAGATGTGTATGTTTATATAAAAAGACCAAGGATAGTAGTATGTTTTGAGTTATATAAAAAAGACCAATAATAGCACCAACAGTTTTTCCATTGTCTGCAATCATTGAATAAAATTGTACTCTCAGGACACTTCATTAGTGGTAACATTTTGATAGATTTATTTGTTTATTTATTGTAGTTATAGATGAACAGAATGCCTTTGTTTATTTTTATATGGTACTAAGGATCGAACCCTGTGCCTCACAGATGCTAGGCAAGTGCTCTACCACTGATCTACACAGCTTCAGCCCCACATTTTGATAGATTTCTTTTTTCCTTTTCTTTCTTTCTTTCTTTTTTTTTCATTTTTGAGAATGCTCAGAGCTTTGCAGACAAATATTTTTTTTTGAGAACATTCAGATTTAAATTTTTTTGATACCTTTTCTTTCTTATTTCAAGTATATGGTTGTGTTCCTTTGTTTAACTCCTCTCCCTCCTTTTTTGTACGAGTGCAGTACTGGCTGAATAATAGAAAATGAAGTGGTTGGTTAGTTATTGGGCAGCAGAAGAACAAAGCAAATATGGAATTTTATCTTACTAGTGATATGAAGTAAAGATGATTAGGGAGTTAGCCAGGTGAACAGTGGACAAGATATTTCGAGATTGGAGGAACAAAAATAAGTCTAGGTGGCTAGAGCATTAAAGATTAAGGGAAGGATTGCCAGAGATGAGATTGGAGAGAAGCCTTAAGGCAGTTTAGGGAGTTTGGATTTTATTTTAAGTGAAAACAGTTGAAAGGAACAATTGAAGGTTTTAAAACAATCTCTCTCTCTCTCTCTCTCTCTCTCTCTCTCTCTCTCTCTCTCTCTCTCTCTCTCTCACACACACACACACACACACACACACACACACACACACATATATGTATATGTGTGTGTATATATATACACACTTTTTTCTTGGTATCAGAAATTGAACTCTAAGGCACTCAACCTCTGAGCCACATCCCCAGCCCTGTTTGTATTTTATTTAGACACAGGGTCTCACTGAGTTGCTTAGGGCCTAAGTTGCTGAGGCTAGATTTGAACTTGCCATCCTCCTGTCTTAGCCTCTGAGTCGCTGGGATTACAGGTGTGCATCATGGTGCCTGGCCTAGATTTTCATTTTTTAATGAATCACTTTGCTGTCTTGCTTATGGAGAATATGAAGTGGCAGGAGTGGAATTATATTGCACTACTTTGGGATAAGGGTGTTGCTCCACTAAAGTTGTGGCAATGCTTGTAAAAGTAGAGAATGAATTTATTTGAACAAAGAGTAGAATTTCATGAGAGGTGGTGGAGAGAGATGTTTCTGGTTTGATCAACTGAATACAGGAAGGTGCTATTTGCCTAGATGATAATTTGGGGAGGAGTCCTAACAATTGTTTTTAAAACAGGTCTGACTTGGCCTACAGTGCTAAACTTTTTGAAACTAAACTCTTAGTTCACATCAAGAACTCCTGGTTTTAAGGGAATTTATGATTGGCTGGATGGAGAATTGGTGCTATGTGAAGTAGGTAGAGCTGGTGAAAGGATTTTGTGTGGTGTTGGCTTAACTGGGCTCAAATACAGGACCCTGAAGTATTTATGCTATGTAGGATTATAAACATATTTGGAATTCCTAGTTGCTTAGTTGGTTGAATACACTTGAATTTAAATGTTAGAAATAGGGAAGACATAGCTGAGCTCAATCACTCAGCTCAATCTTTTGTTTTTTTTTTTCCATGCTGAGGATTGAACCCAGGGCCCCCCACATGCTAGGCAAGTGCTCTATCACTGGTCTACACCCTATCCCTAAAATAAGCCTTTTCAAAGAAATAGGCAGATAACATATGTTTTTGTATTTGATTCCTGTAGTTTAAAAGGAACTTACTGTTTCTGACTTCAAAAAATAATATTCTTCCAAAAATGCTGAAAGAAAATAAAGATCATCCATAATTTCAAGATACACATTTTAGAATAAATTCCACCCCTTTCCCCCTCTTTATTAATAAGGGAATGCATACTTAAAAATATTACTTTATAGTTTGCTTTATTCATGCAGTGTCATAAACTTATTTCTGTATCAATAGCTCTGAAATAAGAAGCCTTTTAACTGGAATTTTGAATCAGATACTTTGGGTTAGACTCATACTAATTGTTTGACCTTGGATATGACACTGATCTATCTAAATCTTTGTTGTCTTCATCTATTAAATAGGAGGTATCTTAGTCTGCTGCTAAAACTGAATACTTTGAACTCTGTAATTTATATAAAGAATAGAAATTTATTGGTTCATAGTTCTGGAGACTGGGACATCCATTTTCAAGGTGCCAGAATCTGGCAACATGGTAGTACATACCACACGATGAAAGGCATCGTGTAAAACAGAGGAAGAGGAGATAACCCACTGCTATGAAACCTAACACCTTTTGAAGATTCTACCTCTTAACTAGTTAAAATGACAACTAAATTTCAATGTGAATTTTAGAGAGGACAAATATTCAAACTTTAACAAGAAGTGAAATAGTAACAATTTTTTATGACTCTTAGGAGGATTACACTAGATAACTAGAAGACCTGGTATATACTAAGAACCCATTTTGTTTATTCATTTACCCAACAAATATTTATTTAATGCTGTCGCTGTATGTATTGATGTTACATAGGGATACAGTATTGAATAAAATAGAAAAAAATGAAATAGGGAAAATAATTTTTTTGCCATTTGGTTATAGAATATGGTATAATGAAAAATACTTTTGTAGTTTTTGTAATCTCCCTGATACATAGCTTCTAAAATTGTTGGGATTTCATGAGTTATTAAAATTCAGGGAAACTTGTTTATCACATCTGTGTTTTTGCTAATAAAATGACTTCAATCTGTAAATAGCCTGAGGATGGGACTAGTCAGGGAAAGGCCAAGTGGTTTGAGAGTGTACTTTAATTTCCTCATCTTTGGAGAGGGGAGGGTAAGGCTGGAAACTGAGCTCCATTAGTAACTCTTGAACTGGGAAAGTCACCCTATTTTGGGTTGGTGAATGTGTGCATACAATCCATGTAGAGGGGTGTCTCACCTGACTGGGGACAGGAGTCCCTATAGTAGGGACCCTTTTAGACCTTGCTATAGATCTGGCTATTTATTTATTTTAGAGACTGGTAAACATAAAGTTTTTTTTTTTTTTTCTGAGTTCTGTTAGCCTTTCTTTTTTTATTTATTTATTTTTTTATTGGTTGTTCAAAACATTACAAAACTCATGACATATCATCTTCCATACATTTGATTCAAGTGGGTTATGAACTCCCATTTTTTACCCCAAATACAAGTTGCAGAATCACATCGGTTAGCCTTTCTAGCAAATGATCACGCCCTCTGACTGGCATCAGAAGTGGAGACAGTGTCATGGGACTGAGTCCTTACCCTATGGGGTCTCTTTAACTCCTCCTGGTAGATAGTGTTAAAGTTGAATTGTTGGGCAGCAAACTGGTGTTGGAAATTGTGTGGTGAATACTCAGAGACAGATTTTTATACAGATAATTAAGTAAATATTTAAAGTGTTAGCGAAAAGTACCAGGAAGAAAAAATAGAATAGAGAACATGGGTAAGACATATTTTTGAGGAAAGGTCATTGAAATATTAGGGTGGCTAGAGACAGGACTCCTAAAAAGATGATTTTTGAATAAAGAATTGAAGGGAATGTGAAAGCAAGCTATATTACTAACTGGACAAGAGGGAATAAAAACAGTGAAAAGGCTTTGAGATAAGATCCTGCTAGGTATCTTCCAGGAATAGCAAGGAGGCCAGTAGAGCTAGAGCAGAAGGAATAAAACAGGGAGCATTAGGGTAGGAGGTAATAAAGTGCCAAACCATGGAAGGTTTTATAGGTCATAGTTGTTAGGATTTTGGCTTTTATTTTTAACTCTGTAAGTTGGAAAAGAAGCCATTGGAGGGGCTAGAGTTTTGGCTCAGTGGTAGAGCACTTGCGTGGCATGTGTGAGGCCCTGGGTTGGAATGTCAGTGAAATATTTTATTTTGTGGTATAGTGTCGTTTATTTTACTACTCCCTTTTCTCCAGTTTTCCGCTATTTTTAAATGTGTTGATAAAAATTTTTATGTCTGCATGTGCAAGCATTTGTTGGATTATTTCCTTAAGAATAAATTCCTAGAAGGTAGATTGCTGGAATAAGAAAAAAATATATGTATTTAAAACATTTTTGATTCATATATCAAGAATAGTATCCTGAATGAATAGACCCAAATATCTTCCCACTAGCAGTAAATGAATAATACTGTCTTTGACATACTTTTGTTTGCTGGCACATGTGTTTGTGTGTTGCTGGGTATGGAACCCAGGGGCTCACACATGCTAGGTAAGTGCTCTTACACTGAGCTGTATACGCCCCAACTCAGTGTATATTTTTGCTATGCACTATATGTTTAACTTTTAACATAGCCTAAATCCTTTCAAGGAAAAGGAGATGGTTTTATTTTTAAAAAGAAACACATTACTCAATTTGAACTTTTATCTTTTTCTAGGTTACAGTTCCTCTCAGTCATCTCATCAGTGCCTTCCATTCACCAAAAACAGTATCTGTTTCTGTCAGTACATCAGTTTCTCAAAACCAGCATCGAGATGTAGTTCCTGAGCATGAGGCTTTCAGCAATGAGGTAATATTTTTTTACCCTGGCTGTATAAGAAAACCTTTTTTATATACTGAATTATAAACATGTTTGATGAAATATCTTTATTTAGACATTTATATCAAGGTGTCTTTTATGTTCAGTGTAATTTGTAATTAAAGATAACTAATTATGGATTTTATTGTATATATTTAAAAATTACTTCATATAATTTAGAAATTTTTTTCATAAGGCATTGCATTTGGCATTCACCTTCAGACTTACTGCTTGTGTGATATCAGTAAGATATTCTTTTGTGTTTCTCCAAGTGGCAGTGAACTCACCGGTAACTGACCACAATTAAATCTCAAGGAAGATAGTATACTGAGACATTATCATTCATTGCCTTATAGAACCCTTTAGTGTAATTAAACAGAATATAGATACTTGAAAGTGAAATATATGAACTAGGAAACCCATATTTTTAGTTCATGTAATTATAAAACCAGCGTTGCCTTGGATGTAAGTAAGTACGGGGGAGGGGGAGTGCTTTGGGGGGGTCAGTCTAGAGATAAAAGTTTAATTAGATGAAAAGTTTGTCATCTTTATGTTTTCTTTTTATTCTGTTTGTGCAGTTCCTGTTGCTTCTTTCTATATGTAATCCATTATCCTTTTTCCTGACATCCCTCTCTCAAATTGTAGTTCTTGAGAACTTTACTACTTAAAAGACTCTAAATTACATATAATAAGAGATTAACAAAAAGTAATAATCAAATAGAACAGTTATAATCATACTCTGTAGTGAAACTTATATCACATAAACGTGGTCCCTCTTAAAATAACTATTGTGCTACACTCCTTGTTGACCATGGGTAACTACAGTGGCAGAAAGCAAAACCACAGGTGAGGGATTACTGTATCTTGAAAAATTTCTACATGCAGCAAAATTATGTTCATTTTAGAAACTTTGGAAAATATTAATATAGGTAGAAGATATAATTCATCTGTGATCATGTTTTCCAGAGACAGTGCTGTTAATATTTTATATTTATATTTCTTTTTTGTTGTTGTTTGGTGGTACTAGGGATAGAATCAAAGGTGTTCTACCCCTGAGCTACATCCCCAGCTTTTTTTTTTTGAGACAGGATATTACTAAGTTTCTGGGGTTGGCTTTATTTATACTTGTAAAGTTCCTACCTCAGCCTTCCGAGTCTCTGGGTCTCTGGGATAACAGATGTGCACTACCTTGTCCAGCTGGAAAATATTTCATGTCTCCTTCTTTTGGGCTTTTTATATTACATAATAATTGCATTATATTGCATGTGCTGATTTTTTTTTCATTCAGTGAACTTTTTATTTTTATGCCATTTTTATTATTTTTATTATTATTATCATGGGTTTTTTTCCTTGAGATGTGAATTTGCTTTGTTGAATAGACTGTTTTCAAACTTATGATTCTCTACCTCCCTCTCCCAAATAGATGGAATTACAGATGTGTACCATGGCACTTGGCTCATTTTCTTTGTTCTTAATGACTTTTTAGTGTTCTTTGTATGATGTCCAGTGTTGGATATTGTTTCCAGTTTCTTTTTTGTTGACATAAACAATGCTATTATTGTTGTGCTTGTTGTTAAATCTTTGATAATTGTGTCAAGTAAAATTGCTGAGTTGCTGGTAAAGGATGTTTTTGATCCTTGCAAGGTAACTAAACCCTAGAAGCCAGTGTTTTGTTTAAGACAGTAATGGTGTGAAATATAGAATTAATATTCTTAATCTCTGTTATACCTCCTTAGTCCTTCTATTTGTCTTTGACAAGTACTTTTACAGTATCAGAAGTTTTTCATATTTTTGAGTATCCTACCTCTTAACTTTCTTGGGGATGTGATGACTTCTTTAACAAACATCTGCTCCAGAAGACAAGGGGAAAACAAAACAAAACCTTCCTTTGAATTTTCCTCAAGTAACTGGCTTCCTTTTGCATTATTATTATTATTATTATTATTATTATTATTATTATTCTCTATCTATCTACCTTCTATGCTGGAGGCCAAACCCAGGGTCTCATGCTAGATAGGTATTCTACCATGGAGCCATATTCCAAATCTCTGCTTTAAATGAGTAGTTTGAGCTTGTATCTATTCTTAAAAAATTTTTGAGTCTCTCTTCCTATCTCTCAGTAACATCTCCCATTATAATTTGGATGTTACTTTTACTATTTTAAAGATATTTTTTGCTAAACTCATTGGTGACTTCCTTAGTGCTAAATACATGTCTTAAAAATATGATTCTTAATACTTATCATTTGCATTTAACCAGGCCAAGTGTGTACTACTTTCAAAATAATTCCTTTAATTGAATGTTATTGCTGTGATTATATCTATATTTTGCTGGCATTTTAAAATTGCCAACTTCTTAGATATTAGGTTTATGTATAAGGGAAAAATGAGTTTATTATGCATATGTATCCTTATTTTAATTTTCATTCTTTACATTTTTCCAGGTTTTTAAAAATTATTTTATTGTTTTTTTTTAATGTGGTGCTGAGGATTGAACCTAGTGCCTCATATGTGCAAAGCAATCACTCTACCATAAACCCAGCCTCTTCTCCGATGTTTTGATATCCATTTTCATATCTTTCATTGACATCTATATCTAAATATTTGTATTTATATGCTGATATCTCTCAAGTATGTCTCCAACCCTTAATTCTCTCAAAAGTTTTCAAGTATCTAGTGGCTTATTAGACATATATATTCCTTTGGATAATATCCAGGGACCTTAGATACCCAAAACTGAATTATTTCCCCAAATTCCAATATGTTTGGCTTACAGTGGTTTCAGTCCTTTATTATCAGTTTGGATCCAATCAGGAGAGAGAAACCACACAGTCACTTAAACAATAAAGTCTTACTATAGAATTTAATGCAATTTAATTTACTATTTCAAACACCTACTTTTATTGGGAATTGGAGTAGATAGGGATTGGTTAGTAAGAAGTAATGAACATCCTAAAAGAAAATACAGAATTTGTGGACTTAACGTAACTAATACTTCTAGGGCTGAGATAGAGTATCCCTGGAAAAGAGCTCCGCTTCCAGGCTGAGGAATGACCTTATTGGAGAGAGCATGACTTTGGCTCACAGAATGGCGGAGATGTCACTGTGGTATGATGCCAGCTGAATTTGCTGGAAATCTGTCCTCTAGACTGGAGAAAGCTGTTCTTGAAGATGTGTCTTGCAAGAAAAAATAGAAAAGTAGTACTGAGGAAAGATGTTGAGTGTTGCTGGCCACTGTGCATTCCAGGAGCCAGTAGCTACATACTATTTAGGAACCATGAGTGTTGCAGACTGGAGTCAGCTGAGGAAGCACACTAGAACCAGGAACTCAAACTCTTTCTCTCCTACAGTTTATCTCTGGTAACTACACTGACAAAGCTTAACATTGTGCCAGTTGGCAAAGGAAAAATATTTAAAGGATGCAGATTGATATTCATGGAGCCAGCTAAATGATGAAGAGGAACTAAGAGACAGCATTTTGATAATCCTTATAGATTATCACATCCATTCAGAACTCCTTATCTTCTCAATCCCTACAACCTACTGGCTTCTTCAAATATCTGTTTTCTGTGATTTGTTACATACCTTTTTTTTTTTTTCTGGGAATCAAACCCAGAATACATCAGCCTTCTCTCTTACACTTTCTGTCTTCTTTATTAGAGGATTTTCTTCAAGTAAAATGAAACTGATCATATTACTGATGAAATTAAATTCAAAGAAGGCTTTTCACAGTTTGGCTATAGACCATCTTTCTAGTTCATTCTTCCTTCACTTTTGGAGACATTCCAGATCTTGGTAGGACTTTTGTTTGTTTCATTCCCCAGGCCTTTCTCCTTCATCAGTGCTAATTATTTATTTTATTTTGTGATACTGGGGGTTGAACCTCAGGGCACTCTACCACTGAGCTATACTGCCAGCCCTTTTATTTTCATGTTTCAAAACAGAGTTTTCACTCAATTGCCAATTCTGGCCTTGAATTTGTAATCCTTCTCCCTCAGCCTCCCAGGTCACTGGGCTTGTGCCACTGCTTTTGGCCATCATTTTTAATAGTTTAAAAGTATTTTTAAATATTTTATTTCATCATACTTCTGTGTTACTATGTGTTGCCATGATATATGTTAGCATAAATGGATGAGTTAAGCATCCTACCTTTGATCCTTACCATTGCAGATTCAGGCATATTTCAAAGTCATTAGTGATGAAGAAATGGACTATGGAATGTGAGTCATTTGTCACATATCTAGTAAACAGTAAATCCATAGACATAAATTCAGAGCTATATAATTCATGGATCTCTCCTTATGTCAGTCATAAGAAGGTGATACTTGTTCTGCTTAGTTTTTTCTCTCCTTACTTTGATGATTTAGCTGTTTGGGACTCAATAATATATGATTGTTAACTTGTTGGATCATGTGGATAAGAAAAATGAAATCTACACTTATGTATTTACCTTAGAAGTCTTTAAAGATGAGCATGTTTTTACACATTTTTGTGATTGTTAAACATGTTTTGACCTTATTGACTGTTCCTTCTTATTCAAAGTTAGATATAGTTACTTTGTAACTCCCTCAGCTCAAGGAAGGATCTTTATCAGGCTAGAGAAATGAGATGTCCTCTAATAATAGAGATATCAGTTATTTTGGTGGGCTTTTATTTGTGAGCATTTAGAACTGGAGGAATTGAAGATTATTACTCAGTTAAAGCATCTTAACAATTAACCTCAAATCACTTCTGCCCCTGACCATGTAGAACACACTTCTTTTTTTTAAAAATCTTTTTAATAGTTATAGATGGACAGAGGGCCTTTATTTTGTTTATTTTTATATGGTGCTGAGGATCGAACCCAATGCCTCATGCATGCTAGGCAAGTGCTCTGCCACTGAGCTACAGCCCCAGCCCCATAGAACACACTTTCTAACTGAGCAAGTAGTTACTCTTGTTTTTGTCATTAAATAAGTGTTTGGCTGATGTTTGATAGGCTAGCATTAGATGAGAATCTCTTATGAAGAGAGGGAAAGGACATAGAAAGCATTTTACTTGATTTTTGTGAATCATGCTTAGTTCAGTGGTATTGAAATATGATTTTATTATTTAAAGATATCATTAGGGATATTGTATTTTGACCATTGTCAGACTTTACATAACTAATCTCAGTAAAATTAGAACTATAAGAATGTTTTCATCAATTTCTATTTTAAGCACTAAGAAATTAGTGTATTTGTTATATTTTAATAATTTTTTAAATAATAAATCTCTTTAAATATCTCAATGTTAATGTTTATTTGGTTGACTTAATCTTTTACAGCCTTCACTTAATTTAAGGGACCTTGGATTATCTGAATTGAAAATTGGACAGATTGATCAACTGGTAGAAAATCTACTTCCTGGATTTTACAAAGGCAAAAACATTTCTTCCCACTGGCATACATCTCATGTCTCTGCACATTCTTTCTTTGAAAATAAATATGGTATGTTGATACATTTTTTGTTTGAATTAAAATAAGCCATTTTTTATATTAGTAATGATAATTATATTAGATACCATTTATTAGTTTTTGTTATGGGCCACTTTATTTTTGAATTGTTTTCTATAAGTTTTTTTATTAGAATAATGTTAAATTTACAGAAAAGTTTCTACAATGATACAGAGAATTTCCATATATGCTTCACCTTGCTTTACTTAATGTCAACATCTTACATAACCATTGTATATTTGTCAAAACCAAGACTTTGAGATTGGTATGATATATGTTTTTGGCATGACATTTTATTTATTTTCTTTACAACATTTTGAATTATGTACAGAGTGTTTGGATTTCAGCAACATTTGACTTAACTAAATCATTAATTTTTCCAGTAGTATCCTTTTTCTGTTCCAGGATCTAATGCAGCATATCACATCACATTTAGAAGATTGTTTTATTATCATTGTTGTTTTAGTTTTAGGTGACACACATTTGTTAAATTCTGTATAAAATACTATACCCTGAGAATACCTTGATGAAGACACAAAGTCCTTTTTATGGAATGTCTATGTATTTTCTTATTTGAGGTTTGTAACATTCTGGTATTATAATAAATAGGGTACACTATAATCTATTGAAAGGGATGTCATGTCATCTTCATGAGTTACTCTTTGGAAGAATATTAGAGCTTTACCAATCCATCAGAATACCTGTTTCATATTGATGGCAGGACAGATTTGTAAATCAGTACAAGTTGTGAAAGTCTCAAAAGATCAGGTTTGAATAGTTTATGATGAAGGCTTGATTTCAAGTTGTACTTTTCATTAGCTTAATTCATGTTCAAATTCTTTATTACTCCATTGTCCTTACTTCATATAAAGACATTAAAAATGCAAGAATGAGAAAAAATGGAATGTTTTTTGAGTTTGGTGGCTCAGACTGACAATGTGTTTCTGTTGTCTCTATGCAAAACTCCACTTGACTTATAGTAAAGGTTCAATTGGATAAGTTTTTCTTTATTGTATTATTATTCATACTGCTCTTCTAATCTGCCTAATTACTTTTATTTTTAAGGTTCTTTCTCATACTACCAATTGCTTGTATTGTTTAGGCAGGCAGAAATATTAGGAAGGCATCTCTTAATTTGTCTTTATGAGTTTTTGTGAAGAATCTGTAATTCCGACACACACAGATGGATAATAACCACTTGTTTTCTATTGTTGTTGCTGCTAGTCGTGTCACTGGGATTTTAAATGTAAAGTGGGATGGGACATATTAATCAAGGGCAGGAGTTTACGAACATGGAAATAATCGTGCCTTACAGATATGGAAAGAACTCTCTTCATGCCCAGTTACTGTAAAAACTTTGAGAGAGAAGGAGCAGTAATCTGGTTTACATTTTTTGTCACATCCTTAGAGCTTTTGAAATTATCTATGAAATAAAAATTCTTCATTTTCTTGCTTTTAAATAAAAGCAGTTTTAACCTAAATGTACATACCTTTTACCTCTATGGATTTGAATTTAATTTCATCGGCAGTTACATACACCAGATAAAAGGACAAGTGATAGTAAAGCAAAAAAACTGCAGTTACAAGTGATTGGATTAACAATGCTTTAGCTATTTTATAGAAGTGAAATCAAGGGCAAATAAAAGGTGAAACTCATGTATATTATATAATAATTGATACAGTTATTTACATTCATATGATTTTTGTGTTTTTGTTTTAGCAGTTAGGAAATTCACTTATTTGCAATTTCCCTCCAGGTTACTTAGATATGTTCAGTACTTTGCGTTCCTCTTGCTTGTACAGACAACATCCAAGAACTCTTCAAAGCATTTGTTCAGATCTTCATTACTGGCCAGGTATGAAGCAACAGATGTTTTTATTTTGGAAATCATAGTAGATTTATTGAACATATTAAGCGTGGTCTTTGTTGGCCATGTTAATGATTATGAGCATCTACTTGCAGTGCATAGTAGGACTTAGAGCATTTGGAATTGATTAATTTCAGTAATTCTATTTAATTTTTGACCTGAGAAATATATAATAGGAGCTAATCTTTGTATATGAGTGTTAAGTGCCACAGCAAAGCAAACTCCAGGGAACTTTTTTACAATAGATTGTTTTGAAACAGGTTTGAGTACATTTTTTACTTGATCTCATATTTAAAAACCCATTGAAATTATAGGAAAAAGGTATTAAAATGGAGATAGGGAACGCCCGAGTTTTTATTACTAGACCTGAAATTTGAGTAATTAACTATGTGACCTCAAGTTGATAGCAAAGTCAAATTTGCATTTATTAATATACTTATTGAATACTAGGCACTAGCAATAAGTGTTAGGTTACAGTGATAATTGCAAATGAAAAAGACATTGTCCTCACCTTCAGGGAACTTAGAGTATCACAAAAGACTTGAATATTTTTAGTAGAACTTAGGAAAAACCCCAAGCTGAGAGTCAATAATAAGAGTGGGCTTAAGGATTGTTGATACAGTAAATAGTTGAAAGATGGCCCAAACTGGGCCAGTAATTGAAATAATGTTAACTTTTAGAATATAATTAGCAAAAAACACTTTCTAATAAGAAATGGGCAAGGGGGATGTTTTAGGGGATTTTGTCTCTAGAGACTCCTGGTTTGAGCATTGATATCAAAGAAAGAAACAAAAAATACCCGAGAGTAATTTGGTCTTGAATCATTCATACTTTTCCGGTGTCTTGCTTATTCAAAATAGTCTTTGATTTGTAGTCCGAAAGCATTCACTGCCTTGTTATTATTGAGGAAACCCATTTGCTGTCAGTACTGATCACTACATTCTTATTTTTATTTTATTTCTTTTTTTTATTGGTTATTCACAACATTACAAAGCTCTTGACATATTATATTTCATACATTAGATTGAAGTGGGTTATGAACTCCCAATTTTTACCCCAAATGCAGATTGCAGAATCACGTCGGTTGCACATCCACAATTTTACATAATGCCCTATTAGTAACTGTTGTATTCTGCTACTATCCCCTATATTCTTATATTTAAATAGAAATTGATTGCTAAGTATCTCCACATTTTTTATAAAAGCATGGAAAAAGAGGCACCAGCTTGAGCAAAGAGACCAACCAGCCAGGCGAGGTGGCATATGTCTGTAATCCCAGTAGATTGGGAAGCTGAGATAGGAGGGATTGTGAGTTCAAAGCCAGCATCAGCAAAAGCAAAGTGCTAAGCAACTCAGAGAGACCCTGTCTCTAAATAAATACAAAATAGGGCTGAGGCTGTGGCTCAGTGGTTGAGTGTTTGCAGCCCCCTCCCCCAGTTCAGTCCCCAGTTAACTCCTGCCACACCAAAAAAAAAGAAAAAAAAAGAAAAAGAAAAAAGAAACCAATCATCCTCTGATTAATGCAGGAGACAGGGAACACATAAAAACTGATCGTGCATTAGGGTATAAAATTATCTTAGATTTTTATGTTGTAATTCAGAGATTAGTTTCTCTGATCTTCAGACAGAATGTAACAATAGGACTACTAAAATAATACTGAAATACTAATAATTTTAAAAGGTCTGATCTGTGACTGAAGGGAAATCAAATCTGAAATTATAGGCAGGAACCACTGAAAATCTGCATGTGAAAAACTTCTGGTTGAGGACAAAGTGGTGTTAAGGGAATTGTATATAATAGGAACTAAGAAAGATATAAAATAAATTGAAAACAAATTAATGTGAAATAAAAGTACGCATTAAAAAATAATATCAAGCTGAGTGCAGTGGCACACAATTGTAATCCCAGTGATTCAGGAGGCTAAAGCAGGCCAGCCTCAGGAGTTTAGTGAGGCCCTAAACAACCTAGCAAGAGCCTGTCTCAATATAAAAAATAAAAAGAGCTGGAAATGTAACTCAGTGTTAAGTGTACCTGAGTTCAATTCCTGATATGAAAAAAATAAAAACAGTGAGAGAGGTTTTTTTGTTTGTTTGCTTTTTTTTTTCTTTTTGCATTACTGGAAACAGAACCCAGTGGTACTCTACCAGTGAGCTACATTCACAACCCTTTTAATTTTTTATTTGAGACAGGCTCTTGCTAAGTTACCCAGGCTAGCCTTGAAGTTGCAGTACTCTTGCTTCAGCCTCCATAGTCACACTGCTATTTTAGGTGTGTGCTGTGTTATCCAGACAAGAAATAACTTAATTAAACCAGAAACATGTTTAATTTGGAGAAACCAACATGGGTAACATAGGAGATCTCATCCCCCCTGAAAGAGTAAAGGATGAAATAGACCTTCTTATTTATTCTGTGAGAGTATTATTACTAAAGCTGGTCAACATTAGCACAAAAAAGGAATACAGTAGATCAGCTTCTTATTATTCAAATATTATAGAAATCCTAAATAAACTCTGAAAACAAGCCTAGAAGTGCACTAAAAATATTTTATTATGATTAAGGAATATAAGAATAATGTAACATTAATAAGTCTGCTAATTCATCATGTTGACTGGAGAAGAAAAACAGTATTATTTCAGTGTATGATGTAAAGGCATGTGATCTGTTTTAAAAGTTATGTTTTCTAAGAACTCTTAGAAAATTAGAACTTTAAGGGGACTTTTAAAATTTCTTAAAACATTATTATGTTACCGTCACGAGAAACAAAATATCTAGTACCCTGTTTTTTGTTTTTTCATAGCATTAATTTGGAGTTTTGGAACAGTATGATTGAAAAGAAAAAGAAATGAGTCATACACAAACAGGCAAAATTATAATTTGCAAGTGATATGATTATTTACCAGAAAATGCAAGAGAATCAACCAAAAAGCAGTTCAAGTCGTGAGTTTGCTTTGGTAGCATATAAGATAAATCAACAGCTTTCTTAACATTTTAGTGGTAGGTTTTAGTTACAATTTTTTCTAAATCCATTCAATGTTTTATCCTGATAAGAAATATGCACCAATTACATACATACTCATACGTACGTATGTGAAGTATTACTGAAATAAAAAGAGCTGAGTGGAGTAATAGGGGAGTGCCACAGTCCTGTTTGAAAGATCTTTATATTTTAACAATAAGCATTTATGTCTAAATTTATAAATTTAGTTTTTTTTCTGATCAAAACTCTTAAGACTTGTTTTGGAAGTTGAGAAATTAGTTTTAAACCTTATTTGTAATGACTAAGAATTTATTGGAAAACAATACAAATAAGGGGGATTTATCCTATATAAATATATCAAAATATGTGTTTTAATAATGTGTATCAGTAGTATATAGCATCTCAAATAATTGTGAAACTACAGAATTTAAACTGGTACTGGCATAAGTTAGTAAAAGAAAATTAAGACTTTCAAGTCAATGAACAAATGATGGATTACCAATAAATGTTATTTGGCTAATTGGTTATCCATTTTTGACAAAAGAGAATCAAGTTCTTGTTTTTACATTATACCCAAAATAAGTTTCAAATACTTTAAAGGTCTGAAAATAAAATGTAAAACTGAAAGTCTTTGAAGTAAGCAGACTGTCTAAAAATCTTAAGTTTTGGGAGGTGTAGCTCCAAGAATGTTCAAGCCCTGGTTTCAATCCCTACTAGTACAAAAATAAATGAGGAATGAATGAATAAACAAAATAAAAATCTTAATTTGGGGAAGGAACTAATCAAAACAAAATGCAGAAACACTACGGATGAAAGAGTGTGGCTATTATTAACATTACCGTATTATATAATTGAAAGACAAGGACATTAGAACGTCTTTATATATGTGTGTATATATAGATAAAATAGAGATATTATGGATAGTAATCATTGGTTTTATATATATCATCTATTTTACAAAGTAATAAGAATTAAAAATGTGCAAAGGACATGAATGGTCAATTAAGAAAAAAGGTAAAAATGTAGAAATCTTTTCAAAATTCATTATCACTTGTAATCTGGAAAATGCCAAGTAAAACAAGAATATAGAGTTTATTTTGCCTGTCAAATTTGTATGGATTAAAAGATTTATATTATCTAGAGTTGGCAAGGGTATGGAGAAATGAACACTCATTCATTGTTGATCACAAAAATTGACAACAGCCTTCTTAGAAGGCAGTTTCTTAGTGTCAAACAAAATATAAACTTCACAGTTTCACTTTTAAGAATTTGGCCTACATGTGTTGAAGGATATACGCACAAGAATGTTCACTGCAGTATCATTTCTAGCAATTAAAATAGGGGTCTGAAGGTATAGTTCAGTGGTATTGGGTTCAGTCCTCAGCACCAAAGTAAAAACAACCAAAATCAAAAAATGAATATGTAAATAAGTTCTATAGTTGGGATATTAGTTGAATAAATTGCTGTACTCTGATAAATCTATAACCGGCTATTAAACTGAATACAACATCCGTCCTATTCTGATGTATATCCATGATATATTATTGGATAAAAGAAGATAATTGTATAAAGTTATGTTCTGTTTCTAGAATAATTTTTATAGGAAGTGCATGTGTGTGCATGCATAGAAGAGTAGTCATGAAATTGTTAACTGTGGTTATTTTGAGGAAGTGGGATTAAGGTTTGAGGAATTAGGGGTCACTGGCTTTTATTTGATACTCTTAAGTACTCTAAATTTAGATGTCGTGAAATTAAGAAAATATAAAGTTAATTGTATGGATTCAACCTATTTTAATGACTTGGATATTTTGGGTGTCACAATTTATCAGTTATGGTCCTGTTTTCTAAATTATATTGTAAAATTTTCTTTCTGTTTTCTTCCCATCAACATGAAATAAAGTGTTTATAAATCAAGTTCTTTTGAAAACATGATGGTAGAAGTAATAATGTAAAGCAAGTTGAAGTGTCAGGCAAAAGAACTGTGTCAAAAACTTAGATTAGGATGTGCAGGTATAGTCTCAGACTTTAGAATCAGGCATTTTTCTTTCCTTTAACAATTTACAAAGCAAATGGTACTGTTTTGTTCAGTTTTCATACAGTCTCGGGGTTTTAAAACTTTGAAATCAAGGACCCGACGTCTACAGTCCACCTCTGAAAGATTAGCAGAGACACAGAATATAGCACCATCATTCGTGAAGGTAATTAGATGTTCCAGAAAGCAATAATTTTTCAAATTATTTAATCAATGAGGATCTTTAGTATTTAATTTTTGTGTTGGCTGGTGGGTTTTTTTTTTCCCCCTCCTCTTCTTTCTACTGATGATAAGGAATTAATGTGTATTCATTATACCCGGTGCTCTCCTGGACAGCAGACTTATTTTTACTTGTTAATTAGATCTCTTCTGCTGATGGTTTTTTCGCCTCTACCAATTTATATAAGCTGATATATGAATGAGTAGCATCCACCCAAGCTACCAACCTGGTAATCAACCTGGTAATCAATCAGTCTGTCTTTCCTCACCTCTCTTATCTGTTAATCACTAAATCGAATGGATCCAATCTCCTAAATATTTCTGAATCCTTTATTTTCATCCCCAGTTCTAAAGCCAGACATAGGAAATAACAATTTCTTGCGCAGCTTATTCTAATATAAACACTTAGTCTCCTTGTCTTCAGTCTTGCCTTCAGATTGTCACTCATTTTTCTAAAATGATTACCTAATTGAATTACTCTGCTTTCTTATCCAACTCAGTCTGGTATATAGGGCATGTCATGGCCTCTACTGACCATTATTCTGTTTTCATCTTTTAGTATGCCACATACTTTGATCCCTATCCTTACCTCTTGACATTTTAACTCTTTGTCAGATTACTAACAGTTCTTGAGCACTATTCAGTGCCTTTATTAGATTATTCATGGTGTTTGTGTTTGCTTTCTATATGTGGTTTTGATGTCCCATTCTCTTATTAGGTCTTTCCTGTCCTTACATAGATAACAGGTATTTTATTACCATACCTAATTTTTCCAACATAGCATCAAAATTATTTCAGAAATATCCATCTTTCTCCAAGAGCCTGAAAACTGTCAGATCTGTGATTTATTTTCAGAACTTACACAAGGCCTGTTATCTGGAAGTTATGCAGTAGTATTTAGTAAGTCAATGACATTTTCCTTTAGCAGAGATAAAGCAGTGTGACCATCAGCCATTAAAACCCTAAGATAACGTGATCTTTTTACTATTTTCACTATATAAAAGTATTCTATCTAGAGTGTCATCACTTTCTTTAGAGTATTATTAATTGATGAAGGTGTAGAATCTAATGTTAATATCCTGGTCATTGATTAAGCAATTCATTATTGAGTCTTATACTATTTCTTCACATTGGCAATACAAATTAAATTCTAGGCTTTACTGAAATTTTGTGTGGGTGGTTACAGTGTTTCTGGAGGAGTATTACTATCTATGCAGGCAGTCATTACTGTTGTATTTTATGTATTTAGGGGTTTCTTTTGAGGGACAGAGGATCAGATGTTGAGAGTTTGGACAAACTCATGAAAACTAAAAACATACCTGAAGCTCATCAAGATGCATTTAAAACTGGTTTTGCGGAGGGTTTTCTGAAAGCTCAAGCATTAACACAAAAAACAAATGGTAAGTTGATTTTTGAAGAATAACTGAAAGGGTGTTATAGTCCCAAATTTGTAAGTACCACATGTAACCAATTGTGCCATGGGAGATCCTGTAGTCCTAAATTTAAGTTATTATTAGTGACATCTTTACATTGGTTATGTTCTCCTATATTTATAACTTAAGCTATGTGGACATGGAATTACTTTTGGCAGTTTTATTTTCTCAAGAGAAAGACGAAAGTCAAGGATAGAAGCATGTTTAGCTTCATGAAGTTTTTTGGGAACAGGAACTTAAAGGAAATCATGGCAGGTGTATGAAAACATACTAGATTCCAAAGTTGCATGTGATCAAATGTGATTATTAATAATAACCTACGGGCTTCCGTGGTTACACACGCCTATAATCCCAGTGACTTGGGAGGCTGAGATAGGAAGAATGCAAGTTCAGTCATAACCTCAGCAACTTTGTGAGACCCTGTCTCAAATTAAAAACTAAAAAGGACTGGGAATGTAGCTTAGTGATAAATTGACCCTGGGTTAAATTCCTAATACAAAAAAAAAATTTTTTTAATTAAAAAAATTTAATATTTGCTGTTTTGTAGGAGTGGGTTGGGTGGGTGAGGTACTAGAGTTTGAGTTCGGGGCCACTTTACCACTAGATACGTCCCCTGCCCTTTTTATTTTATTTTTATTTTTAGAGGGTCTAAGTTGCTAAGGCTAGACTTGAACTTGCGATACCCCTGCCTCAGCCTCCAGAGCTCTGGGGTTATAGTCATATACCATCACACCCTGCAAATATTTGCATTTCACTGAGCTGTCATATCTTATTGTGATCATTTGATTTAAGACTTTTTCTTTCTCTCCTAGATTCCCTAAGGCGAACTCGTCTGATTCTCTTTGTTCTGTTACTGTTTGGCATTTATGGACTTTTAAAGAACCCATTTTTATCTGGTAAAGGCTCTTTGATTTATCATACTTGCTATTTTTTAAAATTTTCTTTCATTAAATACCTATTTCCTTTTTTATGGTTACTTATTAGAGAAAGTATTCAAGTTAATGGATTTGCTAGGTAGATCTATATTAGTCCATTTTCTGGTGCTATAATTAAACACCTGATACTGGATACTTCATAATAAAAAGGTTTATTTAGCTCACATTGTAGAGATTTCATGGCTTCTACTAGCTTTGGTGAGGACCTTCTGGTGGATTGTATCACAGTGGAGGGAGTGTGTGTAAAGGGGAAAGATCATGTGGTGAAACAGGAAGCTAGGGCCTTGGAACCCAGTGGTTTTTCACCACTGAGCTACATCTCTAAGCCCTTTTTATTTTTTATTTCGAGACAGGTTCTGTCTATTTGGCCTTCTTTAAGTTGCTGAGACTGGCCTTGAACTTGTGATCCTCCTGTCTCAGCCTTCCCAGTTGCTGGATGTGTATTAGTGTACCTGGCTTGTTCTTTTATATTCATCCTCTTGTGAGAACTAAGATCCCACAAGAATTACGAATTACTTAATCCCTTGTCATGGCAGCATTCCCAATGACCTCTAATTATGCTCTATCTCTGAAAGGCTCAGCACTTCTAGTCTGAGGACCAGATTCCCAATACATGAACACCTGTGGGATAGACCCAAGTGCCAGGTTTCTGTTCTTGAGACTAAAAGGCTCAGGGGTCACTCCAGTTAAACTGGGATAACTGGGCTGCACGAAATAACCATACAAGAGACACAAATACCTTTTTCTTTGGGGTCGCTGTGACAGCTCCTCTGACCTTAAGGGTCCACAGAAAGAGAGAGAGAGAGCACACGCTGACCCCTTTTATTGAGGAGAAGCTATTCAAATGAGGCAAGGGGTCAGGTTTCAGGGGGCTGAGTATCTTCATGATGTTCACTGTCACCAGGTTGACTGACACCTGGGTAGGCCACATCCAAGGGCACAGTAAGAGAAGGGGACACACACAAGGCACTTCCATGGAAGATTCTATCCTAAACAGGGCAAGGGGTTATATGACAAAGGAACAGGTGAGCATAGCTTCACCCATGGGGCTGTAGCAAGACACACCCTTGCACCAGACACTGAGCGCCTCAGCACCCAGCTGGGGAGTGTGACTCAGTCACGTGTAAGTTTAGTCTCCCACACTCAAGTTATACTCAAATTACAGCAAAGCCTTTCATTCTTACTAGTGGTTAGTTTACCAAATTTTTAGAAAATGATACCTGTCCAGTGATCAAATTTTAAAACTACAAAGAATTTTTGTAGCAATAAAAAGAAAATAATCTATTTTTAAGGTAAATTAATAAATTGAACTTTTTCTTAAAATAACTACAAATGAGTCCAGTAGTTTTCAGTTTGTTGGTTTAGAATGAAGTATTATTAGGCTTAAGTGGATTTATTAGTTTTTCAGTTACTATTCATTTTTACCTTATTCTTTACTCTATGATAAAGTATCTAATATCCTTAATAAACACTATACTAGTGCAACTATTAGTGTGTCTTTTTATTAACTGCCCACTTGTATGTTCTTGATGTGTTAAGCATTTCTTCTTAACCCTTTATTTTTGCCTACTCAGTTTTTGCTTCTAAATTTCACTCTACTTATTCTTCTTTCCCTTTTTCTCTCTTTGTTTTTTTTTTTGGGGGGGGGGTGCAGTGCTAGGGATTGAACCCAGGGTCTCGTATGCAAGGCAGGCACTCTACCACTAAGCTACTTCCCGAGCCCCTTTTCTTTTCCGTAATTTTTTGGGGGTGTGGAGCTTTAAAATAATACATAAATTTATTAGTATAATTAGTGACATAAGGCACTTGTATGTGGGAAGTGAGTAGTCTGGGAAGGAACAGTGTTTAATAGGGTTCCAGAAGGGCCGACAGAGCACATAATTGTGATCTTGGGTTTTCTAATATCCAGTGCCTCACAACAAACATGTCTCCTTAATGTGCATCATTTGGTCCTTGAACATGGTCTAGAAATCCAGAAGACCAAGTTTCTGCTTCTCATAACCCCACAATTACAATACTATATGCCATTTAAAATGCACAAATGGTGATACCAGCGAAGAGAGGCAGAGTTCTTTGGTTGATGAGGTTCTGGGAGATTGTGAGAACTCATGATTCTTGCTTTAACTACTTGTTGATACTTTGTGCCCAAGAAATGTTAACATGACATCCTTGTTTTTGGTCTTCATGATAATTGATCTGGAAATTAGGTATATTTTAGGTGATATTTTTCCACTGATTTGCATTTAACTTTTGTCAGTGGCTTTTGGATATCTTAATTTTTCTGTGTTCCCGTCTGTAAATGCTGTAGAAATATCAGTGAAATTACTTTGGGGTTTTGATAAAGTGTTTTTCATTTATATTTTGGACTCCTGAGGAAATTAGAGATAACTGTTTGCTCCTTTATAACTGCTCTAGTTTGGAAATTTTAACAAAGAAGGAAACTGTCGTGTTTCATATGACTAAAACACTCAGGGTCACTCCAGGGCAACTGGGCTGCACGAAATAATCACACAGGAGACAGAGATACCTTTTTCTTGGGGTCCTGTGACAACGCCTCTCACCCCAAGGGTCTGCAGAAAGCAAGAGAAAGCACCCTTTTATTGAGGAGAAGCCATTCAAATGAGGAATGGGGTCAGGTTTCAGAGGATTGAGTCTAGCTTCCTCTGTCAGCGGGTTAATTGACATCTAGGAAGGCCACATCCAAAGGCAGAGCAAGAGAAGGGGACATGGAACATTCTATCCTAAACAGGACAGAGGGGTAGTATCACAAAGGAATAGGTGAATGTAGCTCAATCCATGGGACAACACGCCTATGTCTAAAGACTTGCCTCAAACTTCCAGGGCCAGGGCAATGTCCAGGTCGTTATAAGATGTAGTGACGATCAGAGCCTCTCCGCTCCAGGATGGAAGACGCGAATCATTTAGAGTGGCTCCCCACAGGAAACTTTTAAGAAAGCCTTGTAATAGTTTTCTAGAGTTGTCAAGTATTTTACTCTTTCCTTTATTTTTTCAGAGTTATAGATGGAACCCATGGTCTCATGCATGCCAGGCAAGCGCTCTACCACTGAGCTATGGTCACAGTCCTTTTTTAAAATCTGATTTTGAGATAGGGTCTCACTAAGTTGTCCAGATTGGCCTTGAACTTGGTATGTTCCTGTCTCAGCCTCTCAAGTAGCTAGGATTATGGGCGTGAGCACTAAGCCCAGCTAGACTTTCCCTCTTTTATACTGAAGGATGTCGTTAGTGAAGAATAATATTTGAAAGATGAAATAATGTTAAAAAAATGATTTTTTAAAAATTAGTGTTTTAAGTTTATGCTATATTTAAGACAATGTGTTTCAAAGTGTACATCTGTGATAAGTTGTATCAGACTAATTAAGGAATCATGTTAAAAAAGCAAACTCTTGCTGGACTTGGTTGTGCATGCCCGTAATCTCATCCACTTGGGATGCTGAGAGAGATCGAGGTAGGACCTCAAGTTCAAAGCCAGCCTGGGCAATTTAATGACACCCTGTCTCAAAATTTTAAAAAAAGGACTGGAAATATAGTTCAGTGGTAGAGAGCACTGTGTGAGGCCAAAAAAAAAAAAAAAAACAAAATTCCTGGGCAATTACTAAAATGTAAACCATAAGAATGTTGCCTGGCTTAGGGACCTGCATTTTAACACATTTTTCTCAGGTGAATTCTCATTCACATTGATATTTGATAACCATTGATGAAAAAGAGGCAAAAAATCACTCTTGTTTTTAACTAGAAGGTACAAACATGTCTCCTCAATTGCATCATTTGGTCCTTGAACATGGTCTAGAAGTCCAGAAGACCAAGTTCCTTCTTTTCACTTTGACTTAATGTATACGATCTTCAGTCTCAAAAATTTAATTTTTCTAGGTTTTGCTTTATTATTGCATTTAAAAACTAAGGTAGTTGGAATATAATTAATCTGTCAAATATGAACACATATTTTCTTTCTTTTAGTCCGCTTCCGAACAACCACGGGGCTTGATTCTGCAGTAGATCCTGTCCAGATGAAAAATGTCACCTTTGAACATGTTAAAGGAGTAAGTTTTCTTTGCCTTTTTTGTACATTACCCAACTGATTCTATACAAGGTCAACATTTGATTCTAAAAGTTGTTCTGGAGTAGGTAAAAATCATATCCAAAAATATTAGAAAATTTAATATTCTAGAGTAAATCATAGTACCAGAAAATAATCTTGTTTCATCATATGGCTTATGTTGATTTGTGAAGAAGCACCATGGTGTAGTGAAATATATGTGGATTTGAAGTCAAAAAGAACAAGGTTTCAAATTTATTTTATATTTACTGGCCACGTGCCTTGAACAAATTACTTTAGGTTTTCAAAGATAAAAAATGTGCTTGGTTTATAGTTGTCAGTCAGTAAATGATACTTCACCTGTTTTCATTGATCTTTGCAGTTCTGGTATCTAAGACATATTAGTATATATTTCTTTTGTAAAAAGAATGTGTTGATGGTAGTTTATTTTAGATGGATTAATACATTTTTTAAAAAATATTTTTTTAGTTGTCTATGGATCTTTATTTATTTCTATGCGGTGCTGAGAATAAACCCAGTGCCTCATACATGCTAGGCAAGCACTCTACCACTGAGCCACCACCCCAGCCCTGTTTAACATATATTTTATAGTGCCTTGTTTTAGATTCTGCGTTAGGACCAAAAAAATTCCTACCCTTATGGAGGTTAAATTTTGAAAGTAGGATTGGAGAATGATATAGTATATAAGAAGAGCAAGATCCATCTGATAAAGGTTATATATAACTCAATAAGATATACAACTCAAAAAAGGAGACAAAAGATTTGAATAGGCATTTCTTAAAGATATTAAAATGTCCAATAAGCACAGGAGAAGATGTCCAACATCATTAGTTACTAGGGAGATATATTTCTCATATTCACTAGAATGGTGTAACCAAAATGGTAGAATCTTAAGCACTATAAAATATGTGGAAGTTTTAGAATCTCATTGTCAGCAAATCCTGGTAATTTGAGATCTTCTTTTCCTATCCTTATCCCTTTAATTTTTTTCATCTGTCTAATTGCTCTGGCCAGTTTTTCAGGAACTATATTAAATGGAAGTGGCAAAAGAGGGCATCCCTGTCTTATTCCAGATTTCAGAGGGAAAACTTTCAATTTTTCTCTATTTAGAAAATGATGTTGGCCTGGGGCTTAGCATAGATAGCTTTTATTATGTTGAGATATGTTCCTGTTATTCCTAGTTTTTCTAGTGTTTTGAAGAAGTATAGGTGCTGTATTTTGTCAAATGCTTTGGGGGCATGGTGGAATGAGATGGACATCTTTACCCCCAAGTACATGTGTGAAGACATGAATGGTGTGAATATACTTTATATACAGCCATAGATATGAAAATGTATGCTCTATATGTATAATATGAGTTGTAATGCATTCTGATGTCATATAAAACAAATTAGAATAAAAATAAATTAATTTTAAAAGATGCGGAGGAACTGTAACCCTCATACATTGCTGGCTAAAAAATAAAAATGTATAGTCACTTTGAAAAAAAGTTTGCTAGTTTCTTTAAAAGTTAGTCACAAACTGGCGTGATAGAATTTTTATAACAGAGGAATCAACTCTGTGAAATACTATTAATGGATGAAGTGAGAATTGACCGTTCATTTTAGCAATGGGCAGGTCATTGGTATAACTGACAAAGAACAATTTCAAATTCACATTTCTTCTGGGCCTAGGATTTTTGGGTGTTTTTGTTTGGTACTGGTGATTGAATCTGAGGGTGCTTTACCACTGAGTTCAGTCCTTGTTATTTCTTATTTTGAGACAGGGTCTCCCTAGGTTGTTGAGCTAACCTGGAATTTGAGATTCTCCTGCTTCAATCTCAAGAGTCACTGGGATTACAAGCATGCATCAGTGTACCTGTCTAGAGATTTGTTTTATTCCATTAAAATTTTAGTAGAATCTTAATGATTTTACTAGAATAATTTTCAAAGATCATTCCAAACCTAACAGAACAAAACAAAACCTTGATAACTCTTAAACAATTATTTTATGGGAAATTTCCTAGAAATAGAAAATGGTTATGGCCTGAAAATTTTTTATTTTCAGATTGCTATTTGACTTAAGGATATGTTTATATTTCAGTAGGTTTCTTTCCAGGTAGTTATTTTTGTTAATTTTACTTTTAATGCCTTTCTTAGTGCATTATTTTTATACATAATAATGGGGTTTATTTTGAAATAATGATACTTGTGTGGAATATAATTTTAGTCCCCAGTAGTTCCTCTTTCCCCTCTTTTATCCTTCCTGTTCCGCTTCTTCTGTGCTGGTATTCCTTCTACTTATTTATTTATTGTTTGTTTGTTTATTCATTCAGAGACAGGGTCTCACTGAGTTGCTTAGAGATTATCAAGAATACAAATAATAATAAATACTGGCAAGGATGAGGGGGAAATTCTCCTGTCTCAGCTTCCCGAGCCCCTGGGATTACAGGCGTGTGCCACTGAGCCTGGCTTATTTATTGTTATATTTTAAATTGGTACTTTAAAGATATACATAAAGGTAGAATGCATCATTTATGTACATAGCATAATTTGGTCGGTTGCATTCCAAAGTTCTTCCCTTTTCCCATCCCTCCTCCCTCCCACTCTCTCATTCCACTGATCTCCCTTCTAGTTTTATGGCATTTCTCTCCCACCCTCACCTTTTTCCCCTTATTTTGCCCTAGCTTCTGCCTATGAGAGAAAACATTTAACCCTTCATTTTCTGAGTCTGGTTTATTTCATTTAGCATTGTGTTTTCTATTTCCATCCATATAACTGCAAGTGCCATAATTTCATCATGTTTTATGAATGAGTAAAACTATATTGTATATATATGCCATATTTCTTAATCCATCTGTTGATGGGCATCTGGACTAATTCCATAATTTGGCTATTGTGAGTTGTGCAGCTATAAACATTGATGTGGCTGTATCAGTAGGGTATGGTTTTCAGTTCTTTTGGATAAGTACCAAGGAGTGGGATAGCTGGGTCACTGGGTAGTTCTATTCCCAGTCTTTTGAGAAATCTCCATACTTCTTCCCAGAGTGGTTATACTAATTTGCAGTCCCACCAACGATGTTTGAATGTACCTTTTTCCCCTCATCCTTGCCAGTATTTATTATTATTTATATTCCTGATAATTGCCATTCTGACTAGAGTGAGATGAAATCTTACTGTAGTTTTGATTTGCATTTCCCTGATTGCTAAATAGATGTTGAAATTTTTCATATATTTGTTGACCATTTATATTTCTTCTTTTGAAAAATGTCTTTTTAGTTATTTTGCTCATTTATTGATTATTTGTTTTTTTGAGTTCTCTGAATGGTAGTTTTCTTTTAACCCTGCCAGTGTACTTGACTTTTTTTTCTCACTGAGAAAAATGTAAGAAGTTCAATGGTTTTGGTTGGCATTAGAAGAAACTTTGCATAATTAGAAAGTAGGGAAAGGAGAAAGTCATTTGTATATGTGTTTGGGGGCACTTTTGCACACATTTTTCAGAGAAACAAAGAAGGCCAAGTTAATTGCATATCCAAATTAAATTTATGATTTTTAAAGACATGGCCTTCATAATCTAAGCAAATCTAACCATTACTTAAAATTATTTGACAAACTATGTAACTTTAGGTGGAGGAAGCTAAACAAGAATTACAAGAAGTTGTTGAATTCTTGAAAAACCCACAAAAATTTACTGTGCTTGGAGGTAAACTTCCAAAAGGTAAGATATTTTCTCTTTGCCATTATTTGATGTCAAAAAATAGATTACTAATTTTATCAGATTTTAAATGATAAAATTTAGTTCTTAATTACTATTTTTTTTAAAAAAGTGTATTTATTCAAAACAGTTCTATAACCTTTTTTTGAAATTTAAGACTTTAGTATAGTTTGCAAAAACAGTATAAAAGAATGTTTGCTCATACCCTTAATCCTTACTATTTTTTGTCATTTTGCTCACTTTGTTTCCTTACATACAAGTATTTTTTTAACCATTTAAGAAGAACTTGTAGAGTTAGTGCTCCTTTACCTCTAAAACTCTATTTCCTAAGAATAGGATATTCTTTTATATAATGAGTATATAATTATTAAGATCAGTAAATTTATCATGGATGCAAATTCACAGTCCAAACCCAAATTTCCACATTTTTTTCCAGTAATATTTTGTAGTGTCTCCACTCCACATTTTCCAGTGTCAAGACTCAATCTAGGATCACATGTAGCATTTAGATATTTTCTTTAATATGACACAGTTCATTAGCATTTTTAGTGAGGGGTGGTAGGGTGGAAGAAAGGAAGTCTTTCATGATCTTCACAGTTGTGAAGGAAAAATTACTGAGTATTTATAGAATGTTTATTTAACCATTAATATTGATTTGTTGTGAGAATATTTTCAAGAACCTTTGCTAAAAATTTAGGGTATATTTAGGGAGTCAGTGCCACAACATCATAGAGTGCTTAAAACCACTGAAAAAAATTGCAGTCTTCCTTTTTCAAATCAAGGAATGTTTTATAAATTTATCCTCAGGTACAGATAAGATCTATAGAGATTAATTTAAGATTTAAATTATTTAGGTGTCACTAAAACATCAGTACTAGGATTTTTTAAAATATTTTTTTAATTGTCGATAGACCTTTATTTTATTTATATGTGGTGCTGACAATTGAACCTAGTGCCTCACACATGCCAGGTAAGCTCTCTACCACTGAGCCACAATCCCAGCCACATGGGATATTCTTCGGGCTGTTTTGAGCTTTGCTTAAAAAAGATTTTTTAATGTTAATATAGCTTTTTATTGCCTTTTTAAAATTTAATTTTTACATTTACAAAGTCAAATGCTAATCAGGGAATCCTGGTTTGTTTGTTTTTTGTTTTTTTCAATTTATTGTGAAAAACTTATTTGTGTTATAAAAATTTTCAAGTATTAGGAAAAGCTTGAAATAGTAGTACAGTTAGCATATACGTGCTATCTACCCAGACTCAACAGTTATTAATATTTTGTCTTATTTGTTTTCTGTGTGTGTATACATGCATGTGTATACCTTGTTCCCTGAACTTTTGAATTAAAGATCTAGATGCTAGCTATCTTACCTTTCAATATTTTTGTATATGTTACCTGAGAACAAGGACAACATTCTAATTTATCCTAATCAAAGAAAATTAGTACTATTGCTTTAATGTCATATGTTTGCTAATCTTTTTTTTTTTAATTTTACCAAATATTCCTAGAATTTTCTCTTATTTTTTTTATGGAAAAGCACCAATATTTGTACATTATATTTGGTTGTTTTTAATGTGAATTCAATCTTACTCATTTAATTATAATGGGTTTATATTCCTTTGGCTTTCTATTATTTTCCTGTCTTTAATATTGATATATAAATAATCTCAAAAGGATAGAAAAAAATTAGTTGTAGAGAAGATCCTGAAGTAAATCATTAACAGATAAATATTTTGCTGTTTGAAAATATTGGGTCATTGGTATGCCTTCAATCTCAAAATTATGTTAATTAATAATTGTTTTATTCATTCATATCAAGAGTTAAAAAATTTTTTTTAATCATTCTTGTTTACTTTTTCTGTTAGGTATACTTTTAGTTGGACCCCCAGGAACTGGAAAGACACTTCTTGCCCGTGCTGTGGCAGGAGAAGCTGATGTTCCTTTTTATTATGCTTCTGGATCAGAATTTGATGAGATGTTTGTCGGTGTAGGAGCCAGCCGTATCAGAAATCTTTTTAGTACGTTTTGTTGATTCTTTTATACAGTACTAAATTTTCTTAATATTAGGGGAAGGATGTTTCTTACCCTTTCTCTGCTAATTGCTTGTGATTGATAGTAAGCTGTAATAGGCATTGTGGGGTGCTGATTTCAGATAATGTAGGAGATAAAACAGAACTGTACCCTTTTTCTAAATAGTCTAAATCGTAGTAAGAACTAACAGTAGTACTATCTGAAGTTAGAGGCTGTAGTAAAGCCCTTGGTTTGTTTTCATTTTATTCATCTGTCTGCAGTATGTAATCAAGAGTTATTAGCCTTAAATTTGACTATGTATTTGTACAATTTGGATGAATGAATAGTCAGTTGTTTTTATTTTATATTGTTTTCTTTGTCATTGTCCTCCTCTACCCTCATACTTTTTTTGGTAAAATGTGACTGCTTTTGTGTATTCTCTCAATTTTTTGACCTTTGACAATCCTTATAGATTTTAATATTTATAAGATTTTCTTTGAAAAAAATGTTCATTTCTTTGATCTCACTGGAATCTTTTCTGTTTTCTTAGGGGAAGCGAAAGCAAATGCTCCTTGTGTTATATTTATTGATGAATTAGATTCTGTTGGTGGAAAGAGAATTGAATCTCCCATGCATCCATATTCAAGGCAGACTATAAATCAACTGCTTGCTGAAATGGATGGGTAATGAAATTTTCCTTTGTGAAATTTGGTTATATATTTTAAAAATTACGTTTTAAATTGTGTAGGATAATAGATATCTCCCAGCACTTGATATTATGTGGACTTGTTCTTAAGTAAATTGTTCCCATAGAGCATTTGATAATATTCTGCAGTATAAAGGATATAAGGATATATATATATATATATATATAAACAAAGTAGTTCCTCATCAAAGAAATCAGGGGCAGGTTTTTCTCTCTGTATTTGTATAGTTTTCATTACTGATTGGATAATTTGATAATATCAATTACTTTCAAATTTATGATATTGTATACCTTTTAAAAAATTTGTTGCATTGTTTTTATTATAGGAAAGCAATGATCAAGTTAAAACTTGACTTGTCTTTTTCACGAAGTAAAGAAATGAGTTAAGGGTGTAGCTCATTGATAGAGTGGTTTCCTAGCATGTGTGAGGCCCTATATTCAGTCCCTAGCACCATACACACAAAAATAATTAAATAAAAACCAAATAGTACACTATTGGTTTTTTGTTTGTTTATTTAAGAGAGAGAGAAAGAATTTTTAATATTTATTTTTCAGTTTTCGGTGTACACAACATCTTTATTTTATTTGTATGTGGTGCTGAGGATCAAACCCAGCGCCCTGTGCATGCCAAGAGAGCTCATTACGCTTGAGCCACATCCCCAGCCTAGTACACTGGTTTTTACACAACTTATGACTAGCTTTTTGTACATTTGAAGCTTAGATCGGTGTGTATAGTATAGAAATCAAGAAGTGATTGAAAGCTTTGAAAGAAGTATCTTCAGTATGAGACATTTTGGGAACTAAATAGGACGTCTAGGGATAAATAATTTGAATTAGTATACTTGAAAGTAATTGTTAAAAATTAGGCACCCAAGCTTTTCATACCAGATCATGTTTTCCTAAGCAGAACAGATACTATGAAATTATGTGATCATATTTGATTGGTGTTTTATTATTGGTCTCTTTTCTTGGCTATTACTAAGATTGATTATAAACAGCTTTGTGCAAATCATTTTGCTCTTTGTGTTAGTGAAAAGATAATTTTTTTCTTTTCCTAAATAGTTTTAAGCCTAATGAAGGAGTAATCATTATAGGAGCCACAAACTTTCCAGAGGCATTAGATAAGTAAGTATTAAAAGAAAATTTTTGTGAAGTACTATTACATGTTACAACATAATTCTAAAAACAAAAGCTCATCATAGAAGATTACATTGTATGATTCCCTATATTGGAAATGTTCAGAATAAGCAAATTCATAGAAACAAATTAGATTATGGGTTGCTAGAGCATTGGGAGAATGAGGTGACTGCCATTGGTTATGGGATTTCTTTTTATGGGTATGAGAATATTCTAAAATTAGATTGAAGTGATGTTTGCATAATTTTTAATATATAATAAAAACAACTAAATTATCCATTTATAAAGCTGTCAAAAGATTTCTTTTTTCTTACATACCACAAAAATTTTAAGTGCATAGCATTTTAAAAATAAAATTTACTGTAATATTTAACTTTAAATTAAAATTACTACTAAAATTTTTAAATTTTATTTTAGAGATTATTTTTATTTTCATTTGATCAGAAGTTTGTCTTTGCCTAATACTCTGGTGTCACATTCTGTGTAGCGTTTGAAATGGTCTGTGGTTCTTACAATAGTCTGCTATAGAATTATTTGTCCTTTGATCAACTTGCAATTGTTGTTTCTGAAGGTGTGTACTACCTTAGCTACAAACCACATGTATTTCTGAATGAACCTTTGTTCTCCATTATATTGTTTTTGTATGTTCTTGAGAATCTCACTATGTTGTCCATGCTGGCCTTGATCTAAGAATACTCCTGGCCCAGCCTCTCAAGTAACTGGGATTATAGGCATGTGCTGCCATGCCCAGCTACCTTCTGTTCATTGAGATTGTCACCTGAGTCATGTTCTTAACATGCATTAGCATAATCAGCTTATTCATTTACCTTTTGCATTTTTCTTTTAGTGCCTTAATACGTCCTGGTCGCTTTGACATGCAAGTTACAGTTCCAAGGCCAGATGTAAAAGGTCGAACAGAAATTTTGAAATGGTATCTCAATAAAATAAAGTTTGATAAATGTAAGTCTAATTCTATATTGCAGTCATTATTATCTCCTTAAGATGGTAATAGATCTACTCACTCTGTTTGTGATACTTACTTGATGATGTCTTGAAAGATCAGTTCATTTTTCTATTCCCACTTACATATCCTTTAAAAAGCCATTCCTTAATTAGCATGCATGTGTTCAGGGAATTTTGTCATTTAAAAAAATTTTTCCAAAGAAAATTTTCTTTGAAATATTCAGACAGTTATATCTAAATATGTATGTATGGATGGATTTTTTGAAATACTAATTAAAAATGCAAAATAATAGAAATAACTCTAGGAATAATAACTTAATAATCAGTTTGGGGGACCACAAGGGGAAAAACAATATATAAAACAAGATACATAGAAATATTATGGACCCCTTTGAATTAAGGGAAGCTATTAAAGCTGCAGTGTTCTCAAGGTAGCTGAAGTAATATATAAAATTAAATTTGTTTTCAATTAATAATGGGAGCTTTTTTGTCTGAGGTATTTCAAGGTGAAATTCAAGGAAAAGAATTTTGTCAGTGTGCTTTTACAGTTTGTGCTTAGACTGATGGTAATATAGGTCATGGTAATATAGGTCATGTTTGAAGTTTGTAATTACCATCAGGCAAATGTACATTTTTTCCCCCATAAAGGTAGTTAAATTTAGAACTATTGTGATTTACCTGTTTGCATTTTTAATGACATATTTTGCACTTTGCAAGGATTTCAGTAAATTTGAGTTTTAACATAAATATTTTATTGTAGTTCAGAATAGTTGTGTTCTTTTTTCCCTCAAAATGTGAGTTTTTGTGTGAGTCACTTTTCTTTAGCTATTTCAGATTTTTAATATTGTGTTCTTTTTGCAAAGCTGTCGATCCAGAAATCATAGCTCGAGGTACTGTTGGGTTTTCTGGAGCAGAGTTGGAGAATCTTGTAAACCAAGCTGCATTAAAGGCAGCTGTTGATGGAAAAGATATGGTTACCATGAAGGAACTAGAATTTTCCAAAGATAAAATTCTAATGGGTAGGTTTTTCTTTTTTCTTTACTATTTCCAGATTAATACCTGTTTTGTCAGTGATATCAACTCAGTTGTGATAGCGTAACACATTCATTACTTTGTCTTTCTTTTGGAATACCTTTTTTTTTTTTTTTTGACTGAAAGAGAAAGGTTCAGGAAAAAAATGTAGGGCTGGGGGTGTAGCTTAGTGGTATATTATTTGCCTCACATGTTTGAGACCCTGGGATGGATCTCTAGCACTCAAAAAAAAAAAAAAAAGAAAGAACAGTTTATAAGAACGTGAAAATATATACTTGAAAATAGTAATACAATTTGGCTTCTGAAAGAACAAATGTATTTTAGTAGCTTATATGATTGGACTGGTGGTTGTGGTAGGGTACCCAGGTATTTCCTCTTGTCCAATATTGCTGATAAAAAAGGATGGTTATTTTTATTTATTCTTTTTAACTTTGATTTTTAAAACTTGTATCATCTTATAAACAGATAATTTTGTCCTTCAGGTTAATTTGAAGGTTTGTTTTCTAGAAATAGAATAATTAAGCTTTCCCTTTAGATATAAGGATTAAGATGATAGGTTTTAATGATTTTGGTTAGTATTTAACAAATTGTTAGGCTCTATGTGTTTATGTGTTGTACATTGAACCTACTCATTTTTTAAACTTACTAAAATATTTGTTAATATTAAATTGTTACTCTAAGAATGACTTTGTGGTTAATGTTTTGTTGTTTTCATTTTTTGTTTACTTTATATTAATAAGAAAGCAGATATTTGATTTGCAAAAGAAAATGGGTTTCACTTATTTAAATATACCCTTTTAGTGAAGTATTTTATTTGAATTTTTATCTTAGGGCCTGAACGAAGAAGTGTGGAAATTGATAACAAAAATAAAACCATCACAGCCTATCATGAATCTGGTCATGCTATTATTGCATATTACACAAAAGATGCAATGCCTATTAATAAAGCTACAATCATGCCACGAGGGCCAACACTTGGACATGTAAGGTTTTAAAATTTTTACTTGCTTTTAAATAGAGCTACTTCCTAATTTTTTTTGATAGGATCTCTCTTACTTCCTAAACCATCTTGAAATCAACATTTGTGAAGTTTTTCTGTTAATAAAGAATATTTTATAATATATTTCAGATGTTGTATTTTTACATTGTGAAATTTTAATTGTGGAATAACAGTCTGGTTCTTAAATATCTAATTGTCCTGCCATCCTTTAAGAGACCAATGATGTGTCACAGTGACTGGTTCCATAGTTTTCCCTCATTTGGTATAAGTTTCATTATCATATCTTTCCAGTATATTTTCAAACATTTTTATGCAACTGGGATAAAATAGTTCATTTACAGTATTATCTGTCTACCTGTTGCTTATAAAATATACTTTTGATTTATAAAGAATACTTTATTTTTTCAATTGCTGATTTTGTTATTGGTCACCTGATGACAATCTTTTTAAGTATCTGTCAGTTTTTAGAATCATTGTAATAAATATTTCTTGTGAGAGTTATATGATAGTTCTGTTTTTAATGTAACTATTTCAGAACTGTATTTGAAATATCTGTTTTCTTTTTCAACTGTCCAGGTGTCCCTGTTGCCTGAGAATGACAGATGGAATGAAACTAGAGCCCAGTTGCTTGCACAGATGGATGTTAGTATGGGAGGAAGAGTGGCAGAAGAGCTTATATTTGGAACTGACCACATTACAACAGGTTGGTTTTAGATAATGGTTAAGTTTTGTTTGTTGACTGAAAGATATTTTTCAAAATTTAAACTGTATGTTTGTTTATTTTAGGTGCTTCCAGTGATTTTGATAATGCAACAAAAATAGCTAAGCGGATGGTTACCAAATTTGGAATGAGTGAAAAGGTAATAATTTTAATCCTTTTCATGTATCAAGTGATGTACCAAGTATCTTTTTTTAAAAATTATTTATTTATTCTAATAAGTTATACATGACAGTAGAAATTCTTTGATTCATTGTACACAAATGGAGCAGAATTTTTTACTTCTGGTCATGCACAAAGTAGAGTCACACTATTCGTTCAGTCATACATATTCCTAGGGTAATGGTGTCCATCTCATTCCACCATCTTTCCTAATCCTTTGCCCCCTCTCTGCCTCTACTTAGCCCCATTCATAGTTCCTCTACTTTTCCCATGCACCACCCCCTATATGGATTAGCATCACTTAACTGAGAAAACATTTAGCCCTTGGGATTTTGAGATTCGCTTATTTCACTTAGCATGATATTCTTCAGCTCCATCCATTTACCTGCAAATGGCTTGATTTTATTTTCTTTTAATGTTAAGTAATATTCCATTGTGTATATGTACCACAGTTTCTTTTTCCATTCTTCTATTGAAGGGCTTCTATGTTGTTTCCATGGTTTAGCAATTGTGAATTGTTCTGCTATAAACATTGAAGTGGCTACATTACTATAGTATGCTGTTTTTAAGTCTTTAGAATATAAACTGAGGAGTGGGATAGCTGGGTCAAATGGTGGTTCCTTTCCAAATTTTCTAAGAAATCTCCATACTGCTTTCCAGAGTGGTTGCACCAATTTGCAGTCCCACTAGTAATGTATAAGTTGTCTTTTCTGCTTCATCCTTGCCAAGAGTTATTGTTGCTTCTGTTCTTGATAACTGCCATTCTGACTGGAATGAGATGAAATCTTAGAGTAGTTTTGATTTGCATTTCTCTAATTACTAGAGATGTTGAACATTTTTTCATATATTTGTTGATTGACTGTATCTCTTCTGAGAATTGTTCATTCAGGTCCTTAGCCCATTTATTGATTGGGTTATTTGTTTTTTTGGTGTTAAATTTTTTGAGTTCTTTATATATCTTGCAAATTAGTGCTCTGTCTGACATGCATATGGCAAATATATGCTCCTGAAATATAGGTTCTTCCTTCACCTCAATGATTATTTTCTTTGCTGAGAAGAAGCTTTTTAGTTTGAATCCATCCCATTTATTGATTCTTGATTTTATTTCTTATGCTTTAGAAGTCTTGTTAAGGAAGTCAGGGCCTAATCTGACATGATGAAGATTTGGGCCTACTTTTTCTTCTGTTAGGCACAGAGTCTCTGGACTAATTCCTAGGTCCTTGATCTACTTTGAGTTGAGTTTTGTGCATGGTGAGAGATAGGGGTTTATTTTCATTTTGTTAAATATGGATTTCCAGTTCTCCCAGAATCATATGTTGAAGAGGGTAGCTTTTCTCCACTGTATGTTTTTGGTACCTTTGTCTAGTATGAGGTAACTGTATTTATGTGGGTTTTCTCTGTGTCTTCTATTCTGTATCATTGTTCTACATGTCTGTTTTGGTGCCAATACCATGCTGTTTTTGTTATTACAGCTTTGTAGTATAGTTTAAGGTCTGGTATTGTGATACCTCCTGCTTCACTCTTCTTGCTAAGGATTGCTTTGGCTATTCTGGGTCTCTTATTTTTCCAAATGAATTTCGTGTGCTTTTTCTATTTCTGTAAGGAAAGATGTTGGCATTTTAATTGGTATCACATTGAATGGGTATAGTGCATTGGGTAAAGCCATTTGACAGTATTAATTTTGCCTATCTAAGAGCATGGAAGATCTTTTCATTTTCTAAGATCTTCTTCAATTTCTTTCTTTAGTATTCTTTTTATTGTAGAGGCCTTTCAAACTATCTTGTTAGATTGATTCCCAAGTATTTTATTTTTTTGAGGCTATTGTGAATGGGGTAGTTTTCCTAATTTTTCTTTCAGAGGATTTATCACTGATGTATAGAAATGCATTTGATTTATGGGTATTGATTTTATATCTTGCTACTTTGCTGAATTCATTTATTAATTCTAGAAGTTTTCTGGTAGAATTTTTTCGATCTTCTAAGTATAGAATCATGTTATCCTATTTGTATCCCCTTAGTTTCTCTCATCTAATTACTCTGGCTAGAGTTTCAAGGACTTTGTTGAATAGAAGTGGTGAAAGAGGACATCCCTGTCTTATTTCTGTTTTTAGAGGGAATGCTTCCAATTTTTCTCCATTTAGTATGATGTTGGCCTTGGGCTAAGAATAGATGGCTTTTAGAATGTTGAGAGTATGCTCCTACTACTATCCCTAGTTTTTCTAGTGTTTTGAACATGAAAATGTGCTGTATTTTATGCAGTGCTTTCTCTGCATCAATTGATACAATGATGATTCTTTAAGTCTATTGAAGTAATGGATTACGTTTATTGATTTCTGTATGTTGAGCCAGCCTTGCATCCCTGGAATGAACCTCACTTGATCATGGTGCACTGTTTTAAAAAAATATGTTTTTGTATGCGATTTGCCATAATTTTATTGAGAATTTTTGCATCTTTGTTCATTCACTAATAGTGGTCTGAAATTTTCTTTCTTCAATGTGTCTCTTACTGGTTTTAGTACCAGGGTGATAAAATGAGTTTGGAAAGGTTTCCTCCTTTTATATTTCATGGAATAATTTGAAGAGTGTTGGTATTACTTCTTTTTGTAGGTCTTGTAGAACTCAGCTGAGAATCTGCCTGGACTTGGGCTTTTCTTGGTTGGTAAGCTTTTGATGGTGTCTTCTATTTCCTTAAAATTTATCTGTTTAAGTTTTGTATGTCCTCCTGGTTCAGTTTGGGTAAGTCATATACCTGTAGAAATCTGTGGATGTTTTTTGAGAGTTTCTATTAGAATATGAATTTTCAAAATAGTTTCTAATTATCCTCTGAATTTCAATAGTGTATATTGTGATATTTTCTTTTTCCTCATGAATTGTAGTAATCTGAGTTTTCTCTCTTTTCATTAGGGTGCCTAAGAGTTTGTCAATTTTATTTATTTTTTCAAAGAACCAGATTTTTGGCAATTTTTTGAATTTTTTGGTTTTTGTTGTTGTTGTTTCAGTTTCATTGATTTCAGCCCTAATTTTAATTATTTTCTGTCTTCTGCTTCTTTTAGTGTTGATTTGTTCCTCTGTTTCTAGGCTTTGAAATGTAATGTCAGGTCATTTATTTGTTGACTCTTTCTTCCTTTAATGCACTGAACTTTCCTCTTGCCTTCATAGTGTCCCAGAGATTTTGATACATTGTACTGGAGTTCTCATTTACCTCTAAGAATTATTTTATTATTTTAAGAATTATTATCTCCTCCTTGATGTCTTCTGTTATCCATGTGTCATTCAATAACATTAGTCTCTAGGAATAGCTTCTACTTTTTATTTTATCATTGATTTCTCATTTCATTTCATTATGGTCAGATAGAATGCAGGGTAGTATTTGTATATTTTTGTATTTGCTAAGACTTGCTTTGTGGCATAACATATGGTCTGTTTTGGAGAAGGATCCAAATGCTGCTGAGAAAAAAGTGTATTCACTTGTTGATGGATGGAATAGTCCATATATATCTGTTAAATCTAAATTCGTGATTGTTTTATTGAGTTATATAGTTTCTTTGTTTTGTTTTTGTTTGCAAGATCTATCCAGTGGTGAAAGAAGTGTGTTAAAGTAACCCAGTATTATTGTGTTGATTTTCATTGTTGTTTTTAATTTCCTCCTCGAGATTATTTTACTAAGGATATTCTGTTATTGCAGGCTTTTTTGATGTAAATTTATTTAACTTTTGTTTATCATGGAAAGTTTTTATTTCATCATCAAAATGATGGTGTATGTGATTCTTGAATTTGAGAAAGGATTGTTTGATATACATAGATCCCCCATTGTTTGGGGCATAGATATTTATGATTGTTAGGTCTTGTTGATGTATGATTCCCTTAAGCAGTATGAAATGACCTTTTTTTTTTTTTTAAGAGAGAGAGAATTTTTTAATATTTATTTTTTTAGCTTTTGGCAGACACAACATATTTGTTTTTGTATGTGGTGCTGAGGATCGAACCCCTGCTGCACGCATGCCAGGCAAGTGCACTACCGCTTGAGCCACATCCCCAGCCCTGAAATGACCTTCTTTATCCCTCTTCACTAACTTTTGTTTGAAGTCCACTTTATCTGATATGAGGATGGTAACCTCTGCTTGTTTACGTGGTCCACGTGGGTGATACATTTTTTTCTCCATCATTTCACCTTAGGTCTGTGAATGTCTTTTCCTGTGAGGTGAGTCTCTTGAAAGCAGCGTATTGTTGGGTCTTTTTGTTTTTTAAATTCAATCTGCCAATCTGTCTTTTAATTGATGAGTGTAGGCCATTCACATTCAGGGTTATTATTGAGACATGGTTTGTATTCCCGGTCATTTTGGTTTATTTTTGGTTTTTACCATCTTTGACTTGGTTTCTCCTTTGATTGGCCTTTCCTATAGTGTACTTCCTCCCTTTGCAGATTTTCATTGTTGTTTTTCATTTCCTCCTTGTGGATTATTTTACTAAGAATGTTCTGTTAGTGCAAACTTTCTTGCTGTAAATTTATTTAACTTTTGTTTATCATGGCAGGTTTTTATTTCATCATCAAATCTGAAGCTTAACTTTGCTGGATATAAAATTCTTGGTTGGCATCCATTTTCTTTCAAAGCTTGGTATATGTTGTTTTAGGATCTCCTGGCTTTGATTGTTGAAAAATCTGCTGATTTCCAAATTGGTCTTCCCCTACCGTAATCTGATTCCTCTCTCTTGTGGTCTTTAAAATTCTATCCTTATTCTGTATGTTAGGCATTTTCATTACAACGTATCTTGGTATAGATCTGTTTAATTTTATACATTTGGTGTCTTGTAAGCTTCTTGTATTTGGTTTCCCAATTCATTCTTCATGTTTGGAAATTTTCTGATATTATTTCAGTAAACAGATTTGGCATTCCTTTGGTTTGAATCTCTGAACCCTCCTCTATCCCAATAAATCTTAGATTTGGTCTTTTGCTGTTATCCCATAATTCTTAGATTTTTTTTTTTTTAAAGAAAGAGTGTGAGAGAGAGAGAATTTTTTAATATTTATTTATTTTTTGGTTTTTGGCAGAACAACGTCTTTGTTTGTATGTAGTGCTCATGATCGAACCGGGGCCGCACGCATGCCAGGCGAGCGCGCTACCACTTGAGCCACATCCCCAGCCCCTTAGATATTGTTTATATGGTTTCTTACCATCTTCACTGTGTTGTCAACTTTATTTTCAAGATTGTATATTTTGTCTTCAGTGTCTGAGGTTCTGTCTTCCAAGTGATCTAGTCTGTTGGTGATGCTTTCTATTGTGTTTTTTGTTTGGTTTATTGTTTCTTTTATTTCAAGGATTTCTGATTGTTTTTTTCCCCCAGAGTCTCTCTTTTTCTTGAAGTAATCTTTTGTTGCCTATATTTGCTCTCGTATCTATTTGTTGGAGTGATCATTTTTGCCTGTGTTTGCTCACTTATGTCATTCTTTAATTCGCAGATCATTTTCATTATGTACATTCTGAACTCCTCCTGACAGTCAATGGTTTCTATTGTTGTAGTATCTTGGTTTGTGTGGGGCACTTTCCTCCCTTTTTTTTAATCATGTTGTCTATGTGTCTTCCCCTCTTGCAGTACAGATCTGAGGTATTTACAGCTTCTACCCTGTAGTGTCCTTGCAGGTTACCAGTACCTCACCTTTAAGGGGAATATCAATGTTTACAGCACCTAGTGCAACCAATATACAGCCATAAACCAATTAGCTTCTATTTTGACATTTACAATTTTGTCTCTATGAACAAAAATGATGAGTTTGTTTATCTTCTACCATATAGCCAGTAGCTTTGCATAATGGTTTACAGTTTCTAATGGTGGAGGGGTGAGGCTGTGATGTATATGAGGTAGGATGTGAGAATATAGAGGCATTAGATTATAGGACTAGTGAAAGGGTAATCGAACGAATTTAGCTGTTAACAGGAGAAAAAAGAGAGGCAACCCCATGCAAGGCTCCCTATTACCTCTGCAATGGGACGGTGTCTGTTAGCAAACCTAGTAGAGATAACTCTAGTGCAGCCAGGCCCACAGGTACCTTGGTGACCGTTTTCCAGGTCCTGGTTGTTGTCCCTAAATGGAAGTGACCATATTGTTGGTGGCAGTAGCGTCAAGCCTGTAGGTACCTTGATGTTGGGCTTCCAGGCCCCAGTCAGTGTCCTAAGGTGGAATCTTTCTCAGCTAAAGATAGTGGACACAGCAGCAGAGGTAACCCAAAATGATGGTAGAGGTGTCCCACTATGGTGGCAGCCACTTTCAGAGATGGAGCTAGAAGCATGGGCTATATGATGGTGTTGGGTGTCCTATTTGATGATGCCACAGTGTGGTGTGCAGTGCTGCAATGGGCAGCTGCCTCCTGGCCCTGTCCAGTGTCCCACATTGGAGATTACCATGTGGGAAGGGCTATGGCAATGGCTGCAGTGTCCCAAAATGGAGGCAATTTTGGTGGATCCCCACGTTGGTGAATAGGGAACCACAGCACAGTCCTCTCCTCATCGGTCAGTGTTCCTTTCCGGCGATGTGGGTCAGGCCCAAGTATCTTTTTGAGAGATCTGATTTTTAACTTGATAACATATACACTTTCCCTGCATTTTATCAAATGCATTTAAGACTACATATTCTAAATATTCTTCTTCATAATATTGCTCAGAATTAGCTATTCAGATAGTAGCCATTTCATGAGTTAACCAGGTGACAAGATACCTTCTTCAGCCTTTTCTTGGCATAAAGAACCTACTTTTTTAACTGCTTTACCTCTTCCATATATTTCACTTTCCCACATTACCATTGTGGCTCCTTGAAGAACTATCATCTGTGAATCGTGGATTACTGAATTTGGAATAGCTTCCAGGATTTCCTAAGGAGGCACTTGAAACCAGACTTAAAATGGTTTAAAAATTTCTCTCTCACATTTACTTCTTTGAACTCAGTTCTTATAGTTTTAGAGGAATAAGAGCATTTTCAGAGTGCCTTTTTCTTGCCCCATGATGTTTATATCCTTATATGTAGGCTAGTACTTTGTAAATTTCTTGGCTTTTGGGGACTTTTGTTCAATTAATTTTTTCCCTTTGGTTTTAGCTTGGAGTTATGACATACAGTGATACAGGAAAACTGAGTCCTGAAACTCAATCTGCAATTGAACAAGAAATAAGAATTCTCCTAAGGGTAAAAATAGTATTTGTATTTTCTTATTTATATTTTTTAGACATTATATGCCTAAGAATGAACTTTAAAAATGACAACAATGGCTAGGTATGTTACTCCATGGTTAAATACTTGCCTAGCATGTGCAGGGCTCTCAGTTTGATTCCCAATACCACAAACAAAGCCAAACCAAAGTGATGATAGTTAAATACTCTGTTATCCAGAACTCTTACTTTAGAAAATAAAAATAGGTATGCCTTGCAATAATGGTTTTAATGTTATCAAGAAATCTCTTTTCCAGGACTGGATATTTATTTTATTTTGATCATGGGCTGTGTAGCATTCAGTTCTACTTTAGCTGAAAAATCATAGAGAATGTAGGATATTGGTTACTGAATCTCTGTGGCTCCTGTTTTCCTATTCTCATATGTTTATTTAAAAAAATATTACTGGTTATTCACTTTGTTTCCAGCAATGTGTATTTGCTGAGAATACAAAATAAAGGAAAGAGTCCCTTTTGGCTGCAGTATCTTATGCAGATTAGCGTATAGGAATGTGTGAAAGTAAATTCAGTATTGTGGTAGTCTAGGCATACTATCAAGGATGCTTGAATTAGAGTGGTGAAAATAGAAACAAACATGAGCAGGTTTAAGAGATACTGCTGTAGTAGAATCATCACGTCTTTTTGATGTTTTCCATATGAAGGATAAGAGAGTATTTAAAACTGTTTTTCTAGATTTCTTGAATCATGAAATTATATAATTATGCCAGTCACTGAAGAAACTTAGAGAGTACTAGACTAAGGCCAGGTCGTGGGTAGATCATAAATTCATTTTTATACATGTTAATTTGAGCCATCTTGATGAAGATTTCAAGTTAGAAATAGGTTATGTGGGTCTGGAGGTTACTCAAAAGGATGGTTATGTGTTCCACTTGGATGTTGAAGTTATCCATTCCTTGAGGCAGGTCTTGGAATGGAGAGAAAGAATGAGCTGAAGGCCAGAGTCTTTAGTGAATCAGAATGTAGGTGGGCATTAGATGGCACAGTGAACAGGATTGGATAGGTTGGTAGTCAAATGGCTTGGTCTTCAAAGGAATAATATTTCCTACAAGAGCAAAGATTAATAATGATCTGAAAGTAGTAATGGAAACAAAAAGTATCTAGGATAGGAGCAAATAAATAACACTGGGAGAGGGCTTAGGGAATGCATTCTTAAGGTTTAAGAGAAAGCCAGGTTTTGATTAATTCAAGGAGGTAGAAGCCTTGCTTTAAAGTAGTTTACATCAAAGAGAATAAACATTCTGGAAAAGCAGAGACTTTTTCCATGTAGTATTTCTTTTTTTTCTTCTTTTTTGATTTGCGGGAATGTAGTAATGGGGATTCAACCCAGGGGCGTTCTACCACTGAGCCATGTCCTTAAGCTCTTTTTACTTTTTATTTTGAGACATGGTTTGTTGAGACTAAGTTGCCTAGACTGGCCTCAAACTTGGCATCCTATTGCCTCAATCTCCAGAGTCCCTGGTGTTATAAGCATGCACCACTGCGCCTGGCTCTCATGTTCTTAGGCACAAATTATCTGTACTCTAGAACCAAGCTTTTAAATGCTTTTATGTTTCACAAATTTAAATCAATAGATTTCTTAAGCTCCATGAGCTTTTTTTTTTCCTCATTGCCTGTGGTTTTGCTTCCCCTATATTTTGTGCTTCTTACATGTCTGTTTTCTATTTCAGGAGTCATATGAACGAGCAAAACATATCTTGAAAACTCATGCAAAAGAACATAAGAATCTAGCAGAAGCTTTATTGACCTATGAGACTTTGGATGCCAAAGAGATTCAAATTGTTCTTGAGGGGAAGAAGTTGGAAGTGAGATGATAACTCTCTGTATGGATGCATTGCTGGTTTTATTGAAAAAATATAAATAGCATTGCAGTAGTCTCCTTTTGCAATGCTTCCCCCTCCCATTCTTGATTTCATATAATTCAAGGGTGTGAAATAATTTGTTAGTCTTTTGTCACATTTGTCTGATTTTCGTTATTCTCATGATGACATCTGTTGCAAATTAGCAACCCATAGCACATACATTTAAAAAAATAAAGAACCATCAGGATTGAAAACAATTTGTTTGAGAAATATCAATCAGTTATTATTTTGATGATAATAATGGTTTAGGTTGGGTATGCTAATACATGTGAATAAAAAATTGTGCCTTTAGTTCTTGGTAAGTATTTTTAATTTACAAGGTAAAATTACTGAAAACTTATCATTATCTCTTGATAGTTACATTTCTCTTTGATCAATAATACTGTTTGGTTGTTGGTAAATCATTTTTATGTACATCATGGTTAAGACGCACTTAATTATGTTCCAGACTGACCCATATATAAAATGGTTTCTAAAAAAATCTTCAGAGTAGAGAATAACAAACATAAAAATACACTCACAATTTCACAGTTTAAATGATTTTAACCTTTTAAAAATGCAGCATGCATTTTCATGTTCTTTTTATGCTATAACCAATGGCCTTTATTTCAAAATAGTAGTATTTTGTTAAATAAACAAGTAACAGATTTCTTTCTGAATAACTGCATAGTTATATGCTTAATTCAAAAGTAAAATTAAGCAAAAACTCAAGTTCCCTTCAAAGGGAGCTTTTGATTTACCCTGTGTTAGGAATGGGAGGTTGTGTTTACTTTTCATCCGAATTTTATAAATATGAAGATATTAGGATTTACAAATAATTTTTTTAACTTAGAAAATATTTTAGAACGAATTGTATTGGTTTTATAACCAAAATATATTCTTGAAGTGACTTTATTAAAATTACCTATAGTTTTCTAATAACTTAAGCTGTATATGGTCTTCATTGAAGAATATGGATATAATTAGATGGAGCTTGTAACATAATATCCTTGACCTTTTCTTTTTGATAATCTTAAATTTTGATGTAATTTCAAACCAAGGATTATTGCCAGAATAATATATGGAACTCCTATATACCACTTGTTTTAATTCTCCACGTTTTCACATACATTCTCTGTCTTATCCAATTTGAATGTGATACCACCGTTTATCAGTGAGGAGTTCTGCTTTCTCACATGTTGAAGTTTGAACATTAGAGAAGCACCCTGAGGCAAGCATATAAAGCAGGGTTTATTTAAAAAGGTGTAACATAGGCTTCTCCCTGGAGGGGCCATAGGTGGTATCCCAAGAAGCACTGTGTTCTTCATTTTTATAAGTCCTAGGCTTCCTTTGTTCTGCCCTCTTTCCCTTTTCTCTCTCCTTCCTGATATAATGATGAGGCCCAGGAATGCTTGGTGGGATGGCCAAAAGGTGAGAACCAGGTGGCCTGAGGGGGAACAGGATGGTGCAGCCCTGTACATATTAATTAACAACTTTATAGCTCTCTGTAGAGAGCTGCAATTCCTGGGACAGGTTACCTTAGCTACAGATTGGAACAGGGGCAGGTTCTTGATAAGGGCGTAGGTAGGGCTCTGAAGGAATTTACATTTCAGTCCCTCAAGGGACACTCTCCAACTTCCCAGGACTCACTCAAAATTGGCCTGACTGGATCTAACCTGACTCTATTTACCTATCTATACCGACTTGTCTAATTCTGGCTTCATTGACCTCTCTAATTTTAGGAACTTCTTACTCCTGTAAGGAAATGGGACAGCAAACTTGAAAGGGGTGGTTTGGGGCAAGCAATTTTGGAGTTCCCTTTTAGAAGTCAGGTTGGATTGAAGTCTGGTTGGGGAAGAATAGATTGTAAAGTCATCTGAGGATGGGTGCTTCTATGAGAGAAACAAAAAACGTGAGTACTGAGTAAATGTTGCAGCATCTGGGACGTGTCAGTGAAGATGGTAGCAATTAATACTCTATCATCAGGAGGTTGTCCCCATAACAAGGCCAGAGTGGTCAAGACTTTTTGGGGATGTAAATCTTTTAACATCCCCAAGTTATCAGGAATGTAAACACAGCATTTAACTCTTTTTTTTAATATTTATTTTTTAGTTGTAGTTGGGTACAATACCTTTATTTATTTATTTTTATATGGTGCTGAGGATAGAACCCAAGGCCTCACACTTACTAGGTGAGGGCTGTACCACTGAGCTACAACCCGGCCCCACAACATTTAACTCTTAATGTTACAAGTCCCCATTCCCATAAGATGTAGTTAAGCTACTTATTGTCATCTGAGCTTGTAAAATCTTTCTACATAGAGAACCCTTTATTTCTGTTACTTAGGGCTGGATTGTCATACTAGCCAACATCAAGCCTACCTGTGTACATTAGGAATACCTGTAGGCCTTAACCTAACTAAAAATTGAGTTCACTTGCTATAAAATTCATTACAATGTACATATTTCTTTTTATGTAATAACCTCCATAATCAGATTGTAGAACATTGCCATCACTCCTCTTTCCCCAGAATTTTATCATGCCAGTTGTAGATAACTTTTTTAAGAAATGAATGAACAGTTTTTCTTTGTTTGGTACTGGGTATTGAACCCAGGGGCATTTAACCACTGAGCCACATCTCTAGTCCTTTTTATTTTTTGAGAGAGTTGCTTAGGGCCTTGCTAAATTGCTGAGGCCTGCCTTGAACCTGTGATCATCCTTCCTCAGCTTCTGGAGTCCTAGGGATTATAGATGTGAGTCACCACACCCAGCAAGTGAACTGTTTTCAAAAGTGACAGTTTTATTTTTTTAGCCAGCAGTAGGTGAGGGTTACATTCCTCCACATCTTCTTTTATGGTACTGGGTTTTGAGACCAGTGGCCCCTTTACCATTGAGGCTGGTCTGAAGCTTGTGATTCTATAGCCTCAGCCTCCCAACTCACTGTAATTACAGGCATGCTCCATGATGTCTGGCTTCCCCTGTATCATTTACAGTGCTTCTTAGTAGTCTACTGTTTTGAGTATGACCATTCTAGTGGATATAATGTGGTATCTCACACTATTCATATCCAAATTAATAAACATCCAAATTTTTTTTTTGAGAGAATTTTAATATTTATTTTCGGCGGACACAACATCTTTGTTTGTATGTGGTGCTGAGGATTGAACCCGGGCCGCATGCATGCCAGGCGAATGCGCTACTGCTTGAGCCACATCCCCAGTCCTAAACATCCAAATTCTAATCTCAAATTAGTCATTGTAGATTTAATTTGCATCTTTCTAGTGACTGATAATTTTTAGTATGTTCTCTTGTGCTAATTGGCCATGTTTATATCTTGGAGAAGTGTTTATTCAAATTATTTGCTTCATTTTAGTTTTATATCTTTTATATCTTCCATGGAAGTCTTATCAGGTGGATCTTGCCTTTTTTATGCAGTCTGACAGTGTCTGCCATTTCAGTGGAATGTTCAGTTCATTCATGTTTATTATTATTGATATGGTTGAATTTGGACCTATCTTTTGCTATTTGTTTTTTGCTTTTCTCATATCTAAAGATATTCTGTTCTGTGTTTTTCAATACCATTTTATATTCTGATTATTTCTCCTGCTATATTGAGAAACTATCTTTTTTGAATAGTTGCAGTAGGGATGACAGTATACTATCCCAGTCTACTTCAAACTAATACACTTAATTCTGATAAAATGTAGGAACCTTGTTCTAATGCATATCCTGTTTTCTCTATGCTTTTATTATCATATGTATTGCACGTTGCAAGTTCAATAGTACAGAGGTATAACTACTGTTATATATTCTTAAATCCTCACCTTGGAATGTCTTTTTTTTTTTTTTTTTTTAGTTGTAGATGGACACAATACTTTATTTTTTATGTGGTGCTGAGGATCAAACCCAGTGCCTCACACAACTAGTCGAGCACTCTACCACTGAGCCACAACTCCAGCCTCTATTTTTTTTTTATTGTTGTTGTTTTTGAAAGGATATGTGTACTTGACATTTTTTTTTCTTTGAATCTCTTTGAATATGTCATCTCAGTGTATTCTGAATTGTATTACTTTTGGTGAGATACCATTTGGACTTTTTTGTTTCTATTTTTGGTCCTCTGGTCGATTGGTATTTTTAAAAATGGTTTTGTTGTTGTTGGATTTTTTTTTTTTGGTAGTTGTAGATCGATATCATACCTTTATTTTATTTTTATGTGGTGCTAAGGATGAACCCAGTACCTTACATGTGCTAGCCAAGTGCTCTGCCACTGAGCTCCAGCCCTAGCCCCTAGTCAATAGATTTTTGTTGCTGCTTTTTTTGTTTGTTTTTTCCTTGGCCTTATCTTTTAACAGTTTGTGTAGCCTTCAGATTTTAGCTGAGGATCTGTGGTTATCCTCTTTTTGGTTTGTTGAGCTTCTTGGATCTGTAGATTAATGTTTTTCATCAGATTTGAGAGATTTTTGGCCATCATTTCTTCTCTATCTTTCTTCTATGATGCTCTAGGGTATGTGAGTAGCTTGAGTTTTTTGTTCTGTACACCTGTGTATGCCTGAAATATGTGTTGGTATACTTGATGTTTCTATGGCCTCCAAGTTTTTTTTTTCCTCCCTCTGTTGAACAATCTCAGTTAATTTTTCTTCATATTTACTGATTTTTCACATGCCACTTCAAGTCTACTGAATTTTTTACTTCTATTATTCTATTTTCCATTTTCCCAGGTTTTTGTTTGGTTCTTTCATATGTATTATTTCACTTTGAAATTCTTTGTTCAGAGAATCTTGGTAATTTTATGAACTGGACTGAGTCACAACTTTTTGTTTCTTTGTATGCCTTGTCATCTTTTGTTGAATTTCAAATAATAGAATATAGCAAGTATTTTTTCCCCCAGTTCTCTGGTTAGTGACTGGCCTCCACTAAATCTATTAAATCTGTCTCCACTGCAGTATGCAAAGCTACTAATGTCTCTACTCAGTTTTTTGTTTTTTTTTTCCCTTTAGTTTTGTGTTTGTTTGTATTTGGTGCCAGGGATTGAACTCAGGATTGCTTAACCACTGAGTCATATCACCAGCCCTTTTTATTTTTTATTTTGAGACAGAATCTTACTAAGTTGCTCACAGCCTTGCTAAGTGGCTGGGCTGGCTTTGAGTTTGCAATCCTTTTTCTCAGCTTCCCAAGTTCCTGGGATTACAAGTGTTTGCCACTGTCCCTGGCTAATTTTATACTTATTTTTAAGTCTGGTTTCTTAGGGTTAGCTGCTGTGTTTGCATAGTTTAGCAGTTTGCCAGCCAGTGATTAATCAAGGGTTGTACTTAAACTTTTCCATTTAGTCAGGCGTTTGCTTTTTACTGATGACTCATAATATGTGGGCTGACAGTTAGATTCAAGTTGGCTCTGGGTTTTGTCTTTTTACTGGACTTTTTTGTTTCTATTTTGTGCATATGCAAAGGTTTTCCCCACCAACAGTATGTGGGTAGCTTGAGAGTCTTTTCTGCATACCTATAGTAAATCTGGAATGTATGAAATGCATACCAAACTCCCATGACTATCTTGCCTCCCATGAATCTCAGTTAAATGCCTAGCTACTCCATTTGCCACAAACAGGACTACAGCATCAGACTAGTGAACTGGTCATCACTGAAATCAAATCAAGTGAGTTTCTTCTGTTAGGGACACTAGGTCTTATTTACAGGTTCTGCTTTCTCCCTGGATGAACCACTGCATTTAAAGAACTGGCATGGGATAGGAGCAACCCTAGGCAGTCAAGAACATCTCAGATTCATATGTTCTTAGCTAACCTCAGTGTTTTAATAAATAAACATCATCTTTTACTGTAGGTTTTCTGTTGATTCCAAAGTGCTGAAATGGTTATTTTTGATGATTTAGTCAAAAGATTTATATGAAAGTTGATTTCTTAAAAGGAGGGAAAGGAGGGGTTGGGGTGTGGCTCAGCAGTAGAGTGCTCACCTAGTATGTGTGAGGCCCTAGTCCAATCCTCAACACCACATATAAATGAATAAATAAACAAATAAAACAAAGGTATAAAAAAGGGGCAGGGAGGATTTACCACTCAAAGCCATCAAAATGGTATAATTGAATTATTGTAAAAGGGACAGCAAGATGGTAGGACACGGTTCCAACAATCATCCCCTAGCAGAAACATGCGTTTAAACAGTCAAAGGGTTGGGGATACAGTTCGGTGGTAAAGTGCTTACTGAGATGTGTGAGGTCCTGAGTTAGAACTCAGTTTACCACAAAAACAAAATATATAAGTATCCATGCATAAAAATTCCTTGAGTCAGATAAACAGTCTTTTTATAATCAGAAATAAAAATGCATTGAATAGAGTAGGATGGACGATTTTCTATTACTTGGGTCACTATTGCCCAATCCAAGCAGCACAGCATAGAGAGATCATCTGCCTGCGCATGAGAGAGAAGTAATCATAGAACTTTGCCTTGGAGCCCAACATTGGGTTTGGCACAATGAAACTCAGTTCCAGAGCTCTGCCCCCTAACTTCCCATAACTGCAGGCTGGCACACATGGATTGTGTGTCTAGTGCTATCCTAATGTCAGATGGGCACCTGCAGCCACAGTGAGATGCTGTAGAGTTCCATCTTATACCACTGTTGATTGGCAATAGTGGTTGTTGGGTCAAAAATACTAATGGCAGCAGGCATACCTCAGCAACCAGGTGCTTGGATTCTGGCCTATTGCAGAATCTACTATGACAAACACTAGTGTTGTAGCAGCTGTTGTGGTTGTGGACTTAGGGACCAAAACAGAAGACCTTCCTGGAATTTCTGGAGAGAGGGACTCACTGTTGAGTAACTTTCCCAAATAAAGGCAGGTTTCAAAGCCTAGGATAAATGCATCTGCTAAGCATTTTGTATGGTGCTAGAATGCCACAAGGATCAAGAAGAGTTGAGATGGTGCAGTGACACATCAGTAATGTGGTGTCACATTAAAGAACTGGCATGGGATAGGAGCAACCCCAGGCAGTCAAGAACATCACAGATTCATATGTTGAATATGACACAAGAGCAGTGACACATTGGTAATGCTGGTGGCTCCAGAGGCTGAAGCAAGAGGAGTCTAAGTTTGAAGTTAGCCTCATCAATTTAGTGAGGCCCTAAGTAACTTAGCAAGGCACTGTCTCAAAATTTTTAAAAAAGTGTTTGGGTTTGGGGCTGACTAGGGGTGTAGCTCAGTGGTAAAGTACTCCTGGTTTCAATTCCCCGTACATAAAAGTAGAGGAATATGATAGCACCAAAGTGCCAGTGACTAACCCTAAAGCAACATATCGAGAGACTAGAGAACCAATACAAAAGATCAACAAAATATAAAGTTGGTTTTCTGAAAAATAAATTGGAAAATCTTTATACTGAGAAGAAACTATGGCTTATAAATCAGGTGCAAAAGGAGAGATTATATAATTGATACCTCAGACATACAAGATACTATTATGAAATATTATGTCAATAAATTGGATAACTTTGAAGAAATGAATAAATTCCTAGACACGTAGCCTACTAAGGTTGAATTATGATGGAAATCTGAACAAACCAATAATGAGGAAACTGAATCAGTAATAAGTCCAGCACCTAAATTCTATCAAATCTTTTAAAACAAACAAAACCCACTAATTCTTCAAAACTGAAGAGGAGACAATACTTCCAAACTCATTCTGTAAGACCAGCATAGCCTAATACCAAAAACAGAGAAAGACACTGCCAAAAAAGAAAACTGCAGGCTGATAATCTTACTTTCACAACTTCTATTCAACAGCACTGGAAGTCCTAGATAGAACAATTAATCAAGAGGATGAAATTAAAAGGCATCTAAATTGAAGTGGAAATTTTATTGTTCCTATTTGATGGCAGGTATGAACTCACATAGAAAACATTCAAGACTCCCCTGAGACACTATTGTAGATATAACAAATGAATTTAGCAAATTTGTAGGATACACAATCATATGGAAGTCAGTAGTGTTATGTTCACTAAGAGTAAATTATCTGAAAAAGAAATTAAGCACTCCCATTTGCAATAGCTACAAAATTTTAAAATACTGAGCAAAAAAATCTAAAGAATTGAATTTATCTCTATACAGAAAAGTATAAAACACTGATGAAAGACATTGAAGATGACACAAATCAATGGAAAGACATTGCATGTTCCTGGAGTAGACAATTAAAAATTGTCAGAATAACAATAATGTTCAAAGTGATCTACAGATTCAATGCAATCTCTATCAAAATGTGAATGATATTCTTCAGAGGAATAGAAGAAACCATCCTAAAATTTGTGTGGAACCAGAAAGTATCCCAAATGGTCACAGCAATCTTTGCTAAACAGAACTAAACTGGATGCATCATACTTTGCTACAGTTACCAAAACATCAGGCTGCTGGCATAAAATAGAACAATGGGATGAATAAAGAATAGCAAACACAGAAATAAATCCATACATTTACAACCAAGTGTTTTTTAACAGAACTATGAAGAACATACAATACAGAAAGGATAGTATCTTCAGTATATGGTGGGAAAATAATGTATGCAGAAAAATGCAATTAAGTTATTTCACAATATTAAATCATAATATATAAAAATCAGCACAAAGTAGATTAAAAAATTAAAATTCCAAAACTTCTAGAAAAAAACAGGTCCATGACATTGGTCTAGGAAATAAATTTTTGGATGACCTCAGAAGCAAACAGTCAAAGAAAAAATAAATTGTGAGACTATATCAAAGATTCTGTACAACAAAGGAAACAACACAGTAAATTGACACAATGAGAAAATATTTGCAAACTATATCTGATGAGGATGCATTTACTAAATTTATAAAGAACACCATTTGAAGAAAATATTGCTATTTAAAAATGGGCAACAGACCTTCTTTCTCAAGAGAAGATACTTTTCTTTGGATCTTAAATGTCCCCCACAATGAACATGTTGAAGACTTGGTTGACAGCCTGTGGCACTATTGTGAATAATGGAACCTTTAAGACTGAGACGCATTGGAAGAAGTTAAGCTATTATGGACATGCCCTTGAAGGGGATAATGGGACCCTGCCTCCTCATTTCCCAGGCACCACGAGGTGAGCAGCTTTGTACTGCTGTGTGCTTCTTGCCTTAACATTATGCTTTACCATAGGGCCAAAGTGACAGGGTCAAGTGACCATCAACAGCAGTTATGAGCCAAATAATCTTTCCTCCTTTAAAATTTATTTTCTCAGGCATTTCACCACAGCAACAGAAAGCTGACTAACACAGAAAATTGGTACCAAGAAGTCAAGTTAGTACTGTGAATATACCAGATGATGTGATTCAGAAATCTTTAGTTTTCAGAAGGAGCTTGGAAAAGTTTTGAGAAGCAGGATAGAGAAATTGTAGACTGATGTAAGTAAGTAGAGTTTAATGGGAAATTCTGGTGCATGTTCAAATAATCAGAACTTATAGGAATGTGGGAAATAAATGCTGTGCTAATGAGATTTTGGATGGAAATGAGGATTCCATTGGAAATTAGTCTATGGGCCCTTTATGTTACATTCTAGTGATGACTTTCTACATTTTGTCCATGCCCTGAGACTTTGAGTGAGTATGAGTTCAAAGGCAATGAACTAATTAATCTGATATAGGAAATTTCAAGGCAACACAGCATACAGTTGAGGCATGGATATTGCTAACTTCTTTTAGTCCGATTTAGAGTGCAAATTGGAGACTCAAAGCAGAGTAGAAATATTTGAAAACCTTGGAGTTTGGCCATAAAAGGGAGGTGTATAAAACTGCAGTCAAGAATGGTATGATTAGTGGGGATGTGGCTCAAGTGGTAGTGCGCTCACCTGGCATGCGTGCGGCCTGGGTTCGATCCCTAGCACCACATACAAAGATGTTGTGTCCGCCAAAAACTAAATTAAAAAAAAAGGTATGATTATTAAATATATTTTATGACATTAAAAAGAAGCCAAGTTCTCACCAAAACAGACCGAAGACCAATGGTACAGAATAGACACAGAGACAAATTCACATAAATACAGTTATCTCATGCGAGACAGAAGCATCAAAAATATACACTTGGGCTGGGGATGTGGCTCAAGCGGTAGTGCGCTCACCTGGCATGCGTGCGGCCCGGGTTCGATCCTCAGCACCACATACAAACAAAGATGTGTCTGCCGAAAACTAAAAAATAAATATTAAAAAAAATATTCTCTCTCTAATATATATATATATATATGTATATACACTTGAGAAAAGATAGCCTCTTCAACAAAAGGTGCTATAAAAATGGAAATCCATATGTAGCAAAATGAAATTAAACCACTCTCTCTCACCCTGCACAAAACTCAAAGTGGATCAAGGACTTAGGCATTAGACGGGAGACCCTGTGCTTAACAGAAGAAAAAGTAGGCCTAAATCTATATCATGTCATCCTAGGAACTGAGTTCCTTAACAAGACTCCTAAAGCACAAGAAGTAAAATCATGAATTAATAAATGGGATGGAATCAAACTAAAAAGCTTCTTCACAGCAAAGAAAACAATCAAGAATGTGAAGAAAGACCTATAGAATGGAAGAAAATCTTTACTACATGCACTTTAGTTAGATCACTAATCTCCAGGATATGTAAAGGACTCAAAAAACACCAAAAAAAAAAATAATAATAATAACCCAATCAATAAATGGGAAAAGGAACTGAATAGAAACTTCACAGAAGAAATATGATCAGTCAACAAATATATGAAAAATTTTCAACATCTCTAGTAATTAGAGAAATGCAAATTAAAACTACACTGAGGACTAGGTTGTGGCTCAGTGACAAAGTGCTTGCCTAGCACGTGTGAGGATCTGGGTTTGATTCTCAGCACCACATAAATAAAATAAAGGTATTGTGTCCATCTAGAACTAAAAATATTATTTTAAAAAAACTACATTGAGGGGCTGGGGATGTGGCTCAAGCAGTAGTGCTCTCACCTGGCATGCGTGTGGCCCGGGTTCGATTCTCAAAACCACATTCCAACAAAGATGTTGTGTCTGCCAAAAACTAAAAAAAAAAAAATACACTGAGGTTTTATCTCACTTCAGTCAGAATGGCAATTATCAAGAATACAAGCAATTCTGACTTATGGGATTCTTACCTCTTTAAACCATCTCTCGGGTCAAAAAGAGAAGAGAAAAATTGAAGGCCCGTACCTTTCCTGATGACTAACTGCATGTGTAGCTGCTCCCTTGTCTATTAAAAACTCTGCCATATGCTGTTTGTTTTCCCTTAGAGCAAGTAAGAGTGGTGTGAGACTCTCCTGTAAGAAAACAGAAACACTTTAGATTCATACAGTTCTATATTTCACAAAGAATTGAAAATTGTATAAACAACCCTGTGAAAATAAAATTATAATAAAGAGAAAAAACACACAGTAGCTCTTCCTGCTTATACCATGGCACCTGCACTGCACTTTGACATGTGCTGCTCATTCCCTTTGAGATGCTCCCTCCCCCCACCCCGCCACAGCATCTTTCAGTAGCAACATGAACTCCAGCCTTCCCCATAACACACTCCAAACCTGACTCACTCCAAGAAACTTGCCTTCTACCACAGCATTTTTCATGGTACTATAGGGGTAATGTGATTGCTCTCCACCCAAAGCAAGATCTACTTGAGGACAGGGGCTATATCTTTGATTTAGATAGAGAGGCACCCTAAAACTTAATAATCAAGGTTTTAAATATTTCTATTGATTGAGGGAACTAAATGCTCATCTTCACAGCAGGGTCTCTCATTCTATATTCTGAAGCATATTTACTTTTGCAGAAGTACTCTTCCCCCAACAGAAAGATTTCTTGATCATAGGTTTCTGAAATATTATAAAACTGTGCACTCTATGTCCAGTATTAAAGGACTCTCTTTAAATTTGCTTCATGCTTATGGTCTTCACTCTTTGGTGGCAGTCACTAATATTTCAGGAATTAAGAGTTTCAAGGAGCTCTAATTTCAGGGTCCTCTTCGATGACATGAACTTTCATCCAGGTCAGGGAAGAAATTAACCTGCTTCTCTGTTACTTGTATTGTCAAGATCCAGAATCTACTGTCAGGCATTCCTGCCCCAGATGGATCATATTAAGAAATGGGTCCTGCATTTAAAGGGACAGACTTCAAATGAATTTTTGTTGCTTATGAGTAAAAGATCCATGGATTTTCTCCTATTATCAGAGGAAAGATTTTCACATTAACTCCTCCAAAGCTTGGTACAAAATAGTATTCACACCTATGATGATAACCTAGGGACACTCATGCACATCTAGTTTTAAAATAACTTTTGTACAGGTTCCACTTTAATTTCCACTTCAAGCTACAGTTTATATTAGTAGAAATATAAATCAGAAATAAAATTATAACTGGGTTAGCAATACATATTAATTCTGATGTATGTGGGCTATTTTTAGAATATAAAAGGTACTAAATCACTTAAATGCTGCATAGAAAGATATTATATAATTAACAATATCCATAGCCTATCCAATTATGTCTGTCATTAAGCTCCTAAGGCTTCATGTGCAGTCACATGCCAGTACATATATTTATGCTTTGGATGAAGAAAAAAAGATTTAAAATACCAACTCTGAATTCTAAAACTTTAAAGAGGTTAATAAAAACTGAACCATATTTTTATGTACTAAAATAAGCAATGTTAGGGCTGGGGTTGTGGCTTAGTGGTAGAGCACTTGCCTAGCATGTGTAAGGCACTAGGTTTGATTCTCAGCAATAAATAAATAAAATAAATAAATAAAATAAAGATCCATTGACAACTAAAAAGTATTTTAAAAATGAGCAATGTTAAAAACCCTAAAACCTTAATCAAAATACATTGTAACATGGGATCTGTAAACTCAAACACTTCTGGAGGCAGAGTACTTACTTGAATAATACCTATGTGATACACTGGAGAACTCATAATCCTCAGTTAAAGGATCTCACTCTGCAATGCCCACTAGATAGTAGTATTGGCTCAGAAGAAAACAGAATTAACTCTTTCAGTGGGCTAGCCACATTTATGCATGAGACTCCTCAATTTTCATGTTGACTCAATTCACAGAGGGAAGGTAAATATGGGCACAGGCCATGTTTGGTCCATAGCCCTGGTGTGTGGATGAGGGTGTATTTGCTGTGGGTTTGTATCCAATTGATTGTATACAATGCCACCTTTTGACAGATAAAACCTGTTCTATTGTCGTCATATCTTGTTTTACCATAAAAATAAGGCCCAAAATTATCCTAAGAAGGACTGAGAACACCTGATTTAAGAATTTTTCCTCAATTAATTTATGTCCCACTCATATTCAATACTCCCTAAGTGTAAATTACATGAATAATTTGTTTCCTAGAACGGCTGAAAATGAATTATTAAAAGGATTCCCATCTATATTCTCACTCATTCAGAGTTTGCAGGTTGAACACTGCCAGGCTGGTTGTGCCAGGGCTCTAGGAACTCAACACACCTCCTGAGACACTGAACCAGGGTTCATGACTTGCTAATATTCTAATGAAAAAAACCCTGCATGCAAACAACATTGGTTGTCAAAATGACCTAGAAGACAACAAGAAGGCATAAAATACTTAAAGCCTCATACTCTCCTTATTAAAAGAGGACCCATAAGCAGAGTTTGAAGGATCTTCTGAAGAGCACTGAATGATAGATGGATGAAAGGAAAAAGGTGCTTTTCTGTAAGTCAATAGATAATGCCTATAACACTCTGTTTAAATCCCCAGGCTCAGAGATGCTGAAAGACATGGAAAAGTCAGCTTAAAATTCTTGGAAAGGAGTGTTTTGAAGGTACCTAACCAAACTTCAACTCTCTTTCTAGAGATTTCTTCAGTTTTGGAGATCTGGAATTTACAAAAGACATGAATGAATTTAGTGGCTCTTATCTAGGATTCCTATCAAATTCGCCAAGAAATTCCTTTAAATGTGCAAGTCCAGACCATATACTGACTCTAGAACTTCAGGTCATTCTCATGCAGAATTCTAGTGGAGAACTAGACAGACAGAAAACCAGCGCTTCAGTATCAACTCTCAGGCAACCCTTTATCATCTGGGGATTGGTACAAAAGGAGGAAAGAGTAAGATAGTCATGTACAGAAAACTCCATAAAATTTTCCTAGGAAGGAAAAGAATGGGGAGTAGTGAATTAAAACTGTAATTAGGTTTAATTCTGTCAAATATCTCTCCCACCTCTCAGCAAGGCATTATAGATTTTAGAGAAAGGCTTAGACTCTTATACAGGTGGTTACTTCTGCCAGAAATGGCTAATTTGCTGGTGAATTATCTACTCAACCCTTTTATTTAGTCCCTTCTCAAGTTGACATGTGAGTCCTCCTGAAATGAATTCCAGTGCATATTTTGCAAGTCTGTAAATTTTGTTCACAGACAAGAAATTATTATTTTCTCATAGTTTAAAAAGAACCTGTCTATACACAAATTGAAAAAATGGTTTTCAAAAGCAAAATAGGCTCTTCTTCATACTTTCCTTCAATTATAAAACATCCATGTAGGTCTATATATTTATTTTTAATAATTTTTTTACATATTCATGACAGTAGAATGTTTTTTGACATATTTATACATACATGAAGTATAACTTATTCAAATTAGAATTTCATTCTTGCAGTTGTACCTGATGTGGAGTTTCACTGGTCATGTATTCATATATGAACATAGGAGAGTTACGTCTGATTCATTCTACTGTCTTTCCTATTCCCATTCTCCCTCCACTCCCTTCATTCCCCTTTGTCTAATCCAATGAACTTCTATTCTTCCTCCCCTTATTGTGTGTCAGCGCGCGCGTGCGCACGCACACACACACACACACACACACACAAATAGTTAGTTTATTTCTAAGGCAAATTTTGCTATCCTGCATTGTTTTACTCTTAATTAGGAAAAAAATGGTGGAAAAGATTATTTGAAAAAAAAAATGACCATTAAAATTTTTCTTCTGTTCACAAATACTTACATTGAGTACTTTAAAAACCTGGTACCCTCCAGTACTTCTTTAAAAGGAAGAATATTGAAAGTGACCCTGGATGTGTCACTATTAAAAGAAATGGATGTCAAATAATTGTAAATAAAGTTGATCAAACTATACCTTGTTTTCTTTTTTTTTTCTTCAGTTATTGCCTTGTGTAAAAGCACGTTCTCTGCTGTGCGTGTGCTCTGATGGTGGACAGCATAGTGAAGAGCAGTATTGCCACTGGCGTCCATCACATTTGAATCTGCACCATATTCCAGCAGAATCATGGCATGTTTCTCCTCCTTGCATGTGCAACCTGTCAGGGCTGCACCAAGAATGGTGTTCAAAGTGTTTAAGATTAATATGCCACAGGTTTCACCAACTAGCTACACTTGAATGAAAAAAACATGCATCTCGATTCTAGGAATTCTAATCAAAATCCTTATTCAGCTACTATATCTATCTTAATCAGAGCTGTGCTCTTGTCACTATCATAGAGGTCAATATCACACTTCTTCTGTATCAGGAGTCTCAACACCTCTGGATGGCCATAGGCACAGTTATAATGCAGAGCAGTCCTAAGAACATGAAAAGACTTTTCAGGAAATTACAAAACACTATCTCAAAATATAAAATAAGTCATAACTTGGCAATGTTAAATACCACTTACTTCTTCTACTTTCCAAACAAATATTTAATTCTTTTCCACAGAAAGTGTAATCTTTCTTAGGTCTTACTACTCAAAACATCAATTACATATTGGAGGGACGGGGGTGGGTGGTGGGTGGGGCTGTTGTGCTAGGGGTATAAGCCAGGACCTCACTCATGCTAGGCAAGCATGGTACCCTTGAGGTACATCCCCAGCCCACATCAGCTTAGTAGAAAAAAAAGATCATGGCTTTCACAGTTAGCACAAACCCACTTGGAGTCTTACTTTAAGCTCTGTTACTTACTAGCTATTGCCCAGCCTTTCTATGTGTCTTTTTCCTCACCCATAAACAGGGAATGAAGTAGTAGTTACCTAATAGGACACCACAGTGATGCGTAAGAGTGAACCTATGAAGAGGATTTAGAAATCCCAGTAGAAACAACAGTTCAATACTTCAATTTTAAATCTCTCACTTTGCTAGAATGGGCAGGTAACATTAAAATGTTAATAATGGAATGGTCCTGAGAAACAGGACAATATATCTGCTACATAAAAAATGGTCAGGTTGTGTCTGATGACTAAATGGATTGAAGGAAATCATAAATAGAATATAAGAGCCAAATATTTTTGAGGGAAATGTTTCTAAGGTAAAACTTGACATACTATTGAACATTTACATTTGTTATCTTCTATTTCCATAAAGATGCACATAAAGTAAAATGATTAATATATCATTGTCTGCAGATGTGTAATAAATTGGTACATAGTGAAAGCACACATATATGATAAAATATATCCATACTACAATATCAAAGTACAGATGGGGAAATTCCTTTTATTTCAGAGGACTTTGAAAGTTGGCAGAATATACCAATACCCAGCCACACACTTAAAGATACAAATTTCTGTTCTTCCTTAAGGTGCTTTTATTAATAATATTCTTCTACTAAAGCTTGTGGACTAAGTAGAAGTGTCCAGGGAACTTTTATCGAAAATAACCTTGGGCTAAATAAAAAAGCAAGACCCCAAAATGTCAGTATGCTGAATCAATACTCACCACACATTCTGGAGGCAAGGAAACTATATTAAAAACAAATAGATATTGAAAATCCACATATACTGGAAATAAAACAAGAAACCTTTCAGTGTTAAAAAAAGGAAAAGAAAATTTCAAATACCCTAAAATTCAAATACCCTAAAATGATAGTTCTTTGAATATTTTGTATGTGGTTTTGCTGAGATCATAGTGTATTTGCATATATATGCAAAAAAATTGACCTTTTTCTCATTTGATACACCAAAATACATCTTTCCATGTCAGCCAATATCTCCAGTGGTCACAGGTTATTCTATCCTTTGGATGCACTGTGATTTATTAAGTATAATGGTTTCTTCATAATATATTGCTTTCAAAGCTGTATAGACAGACAAATATTTTAATGTTATCTTTCTCTAATTATTTCCCAAAGATCCTCTAGCATAATAGAAGTGCTGACTGAGGACCCAGACATTTTTTAAATGCAGTACAGTACTTACCATTAAATTATTGGAAAAGACATAAGCAACTTATACTTTAAAGTGGCAATGTCAGAAACCACTGTTCTCATCTTCACTAATACTGTAGCCGGAAAACAGTAGTTTATCTCTCTTTACATTTAAAATTCACTATATTATGAGGGATGCTAAATAGTTTTTCCTATTTTATGTCACATTGCGATCTGCCAAAGAGCATTTTTGCTAAGGATGCTTGCATAATAGGCAAGAGGCCTGTGGGTTTGATTCCAGCGAGCACAAAAGAATAAAGAAATTACTGTTCAGTATTTTCTTTACTGATTTCAAAGAAATGTCTGTAAAATGATGTTATATTTTTCAATTGTCTATTCATATTGTAAATATTTTGAAAGCACACTTATTTAGCTAAAATTTTCTGGCATACAGGAGGTTTTGATTTTTATTTTGATAAACTGAACTTTAGAACGCTTGCTCTTAGCCTTAGGGTGTAGCTCCATGCCAGTCCTTGGGTTCCACGTTCCACTTTCCAAAAAGAAGAGAAAAACACAATGGCCAACTTGCTTTTCAGGTCATTTTAGCAAAGGTTTTGCAAACATAAAAAATAGGATGAGGCATTCATATTTGTCTCTAGCACTTTTCTCATTTGCATTATTGAAAAATTTCAATCTATGTTTCATCAGGCACTTTGGGTTTGTGACATTAAAAGGTAGCGAGCTTGTGGGCATGGTGGCACAGGTCTATCATCCTAGACACCTGGATGCTGATGTATTAAGATGGTATGTTTCAGGCCAGTCAGGGCAAATTACCAAAGTCCTGTCTCAAAAAGTGCTGGGATGTTTCTCAACGGTAAAGGGCCCTTTTTGATAGTTCCTGAGTTTTAAACAACAACCACAGGAAAAAAAACGGTGCTAGTATTTTCAAAACCCTTAACAGGCTTTTCACTCATGGATAATTCTACTACTACTACTACCACTAATATGAAATGTGAGCCAAACCATACTTCTTAATTTTCATTGATAGTTAGGTGCTTGTGGACTTTCTGTTCCACTTATTTAACTCTTTGTTACTATACAATTAGTTGATGAAAATTTAGAGCATATTCCTCTATAAATCATAATTCATTAATTAGCTATTTAATTGGGGATTGGAGCAGCATTTAAGAACGTTTCTGTTTTTATTTTTCAACAGTCATTGACTTTTCTGAATATTCTTACAGTTATCCCTAGGTTAAAATGACACGTTTAGCAGCTGTCGGGATAACTGAGCAGTTTTCTGAGGTCTCCTCCTTTCCTCTGTCTTATGCTACTGGTGTTTCTGTTCTTCCTCATCCTCCTACCCTCCGGACACCACTTCCTCAGCAGCTACTGTCTGTGGCAGCAGCAGGAGCCTCAACGTGTCCCCATCCTCAACTCTCAGGGCTCAATACTGGGACATGTGTCCGTGCCCCTCCTTACAGCCCTGGTGTTACTCCTGATTGTCTGGGACTGCATCTTGGGTGTGAGCACCCAGCTGTCTTTCAATAACTGGAAGCAACAGAGTCACTGTCCATAGGACACTGTCTAGCCTGATGCACAGCTGCCCAGACTCCAGCCCCAGCAGGCCCTAAAGGGAGCTCAGTGCCTGCAAAGGCAGAAGTGGGCACCATCGTTGCCTGGTGAAGGAAGATGTTCACCTGGAAGATGAATAACTGCAGCTAACTAGAAGAGTGGATCACCCTTAATAAATTCAAGAGGAGGAGGTCTGGACACTGCTTGTCAGTGGTCTGCCTCTGAATATCAAACCTCAGCTACTCCGTCTGTTTTTCACACCAGGTAAGTGCTTGCAAGCATTCTATTGGCTCAAGCCTAAGTAGTCTGTGTATTGACAGGTGCTTAGGAGCAGCAAACAGTGGTCTAATAATAGCATCCTCTTCCATCCTGAAATTCTATTAAACCATTAGAATTTCCTAAGTCGATCGTGAAAATGGCCAAGAACATACTTAAGGAACCCCATACTCCAGTACTCCTCTGCCCAACACTGTATTGCAGTTCACTGCTAGAGTACTCGCAGTGCCTGCTCTTTTGCCCTAGCATCCCAAAGTGTTGGTATGGTGCCCTCCTGTACCAGAAAGATTACTGCCTGCACTACCTCCTCCTGATTTCAGCCTGATCCACTGGATGCCCACATGTACTGGCTCCCTCCCTCCCAGGTGAAGTTTCAGGGTTTGAATGTACCCTCAGATCTGCTGAATGCTATGTTCCAGGTGTTTGATGTCTGGCATCATCTTGTGGGTACCAATGGGATCTTCCCTGATAGAGATGCATCTCCAACTTTCTGCTAAACTGGAGACTGTTGGCTTAAACCATACTGCCATTGTGATAGTGATCACACATTATTTTTTCTTAATTATAAATATTTCACATAATATAAATAATTTGCAGTTTTACACTGTATCATTATAATAAATAGTATGTTGTTTGTAAATACATCATCGACTGCCCTACAATTTGGAGATAGTTTAAACAAAGCATAAAAGAAGTCAACAATGACACCAAGAAGGTGAGCATGTTTGTACCAAATATTCTCAGTCTGGAAGAATAGGTTCTTCTAGTGAAGTAGATCAGGACTTTCATGCTTGGCTTTGAATGATTTTATTGGAAAATACCCATCTTTTTCCCCCTCTGAAATGACTGTATTTTAAAGTATGTTTCTATTATCACATTCCCAGAATTGTGTCACGATTGTGTAGATCTGTATCCCTAGTCATTACCCAGGGCATGTTAGTAATATGTGTTCTCTGCAGTCCTAGCTCTGCAATCTCAGTTCCCATAGGGTATTCCTCCACAAAAAACTTCCAGGAGTGTCTGTCTTAGTGACATATTCACAACTGGGGAATGAAAACTGAGTGGTAGAAATTCCTGACCAAATGTGCCCTTAGAAAGCCCTGGCAGCTCCGGCAGAGTGTACAAACTGTGTGCCAAATGTTAGGCTTGGTGGTGTACAACATGCTTGATGCATCACCTTCCCCAGGCCATCCCAATCCCCCGTGGATCTGCAGAGTGGGCCTCATTGATGAGGAGAGAGTTCTGCTTGCAGGCCCAATTTGCCACATTAGGGGAGGCTTTTCCAACCTACTTGGCTGCAAAGAGCACTACACATCTCCTGAATTGTTTAAAAAAAATGTTATCCTGATTTTCAAGTATTTTATTTTTTATTTTTTGAGGCTATTATAAATGAGGTAGTTTTTCTCGTTTCCCTTTCAAAGGATTTGACACTGATATACAGAAATGCCTTTGATTTATGGGTTTTGATTTTGTATCCTGCTATTTTGCTGAATTCATTTACTAGTTCTAGAACTTTTCTGGTAGAACTTTTTGGGTCTTCTAAGTATAGAATCATATTGTTGGCAAATAGTGCTAATTTGAGTTCTTCTTTCCCTGTCTGTATCCCTTAAGTTTATTTCATCTGTCTCTGATTGGCTCTGGCCAGTGTTTCAAGAACTAAGTTAAATAGAAGTGGTTGAAGAGGGCATCCCTGTCTTGTTCCAGTTTTTAGAGGGAACATTTTCAATTTTTCTCCATTTAGAATGATGTTGGCCTAGGGCTTAGCATAGGTAGCTTTTATGATGTTGAGATATGTTCCTTTTATTCCTAGTTTTTCTAGTGTTTTGAACATGAATAGGTGCTGTATTTTGTCAAATGCTTTTTCTGCATCTATTGAGATGATCATATGATTCTTATCTTTAAGTCTATTGATCAATAAACAGACTAAGGAATTGAACATATACCTCTCAGAAGATGATATACAATCAATCAACAAATATATGAAAAAATATTCAACATCTCTAGCAATTAGAGAAATGCAAATCAAAACCACTCTAAGATTTCATCTCACTCCAGTCAGAATGGCAGCTATTAAGAACACAAACAACAATAATTGTTGGCAAGGATGTGGGGGAAAGGGCACATTCATACATTTCTGGTGGAACTGCAAATTGGTGCAGCTAGTATAGAAGGCAGTATGGAGATATCTTGGAAAACTGGGAATGGAACCACCATTGACTCAGCTATTCCACTCCTCAGTCTAAATAGGACTTAAAAATAGAATACTACAGGAACACAGCCACAGCAATGTTTATAGCAGCACAATTCCCACAATAGCTAAACTGTGAAAGCAACATAGATGCCTTTCAGTAGATGAATGGATAAAAAACTGTGGTATATATACACATACACAATGGAAAATTACTCAGCACTGAAAGAGAATAAAATTATGGCATTTGCAGCAGGTAAATGGATGGAGTTGGAGAATATAATGCTAAGTGAAGTTAGCCAATCCCCAAAAGCCAAATGCCATATGTTTTCTCTGATAAAAGGTGGCTAATTCATAGTGGGTTTGGAAGGGGGAGCATGGGAGGATTAGATGAACTCTAGATAGAGCAAAGGGATGAGAGGAGAATGGAGGGGGTATGGGGGTAAAAAAGATGGTGGAATGAGATGGATATCATTGACCTAAATACATGTATGAAGACACACACACACAAATAATAATAATAATAATAATAATAATAATAATAATAATAATAACAACAAAAACTGGGGCTTGGGCTGTAGCTCAGTGTTAGAGTGCTTGCCTAGCATGTGTGAGGCTCTAAGTTTGATCCTTAGCACTGCATAAAACTAAACAAAATAAAGGCAAAAAAAAATGTTGTTATCCTGATCTGGAGTTTCCAAGTTTGGGTACATGCTCTGGAGTCCACTTTGCTCACTGTAAAACTAGCTACTGCATCTTCACAGAGTGGGAGCAGATACCAGGGGACACATGCAAGGGAAACTGCGGGGCTTGCTGCAAGACTTTCAAAGCTAGTCAGTTTTGTGTTTTAAATGGACTTATTTCCAAGTGGAATAGCTCAGTTGCTCCCCTACCCCCTTGCATGAGACCCATGTGTAAAATTACATTGTCCTAAGGATTTACTTCTGCTGGTGATGCTAGACATTATCATACCTATTTAATTGATCTGCACAAGTTGTGTTGAAAACTTCAATGTTTTAATGATTATATCATTGACCTGGGGATTTCTTTATGCTCATTAGATCTCACTATTTATTAAAATGTGTACATGTTTTTAAAGGTCATCACAAACAAGGCCAGGAGAGAATGTTACTTACCAAAAATAAGTGGAAAGAGGTTAGAGAACTTGAGAACTCCTCATTAATCCACCCCAGTATTAAGACATGTATATGCCCTCAGAACTACTTGGCTCTTGGAGACTCTTTGGTGTATACCACTAAGAAAACCAAAACTACTTTACAAACCATCATGCCTTCAAAAACACTTTCCAGTAGCCACTTAAAAACTGTTTATTTCAGCTCTCAAAAGAAAAAACCAGAAAATAACACATTGCTTTATCTTATGTTTAAATTCTTAAGTACATTTTTTCTATAGCCAAATTTCCCCTTTTTTTCACTCATTGGGGTGCTGCTTGCATGAGCACTGCCCTACTGTAACTACTTTGAGCATGGTAATGTGCCCCTTCTCATACTTTTTTCCCACTATCTCTTGGCAATGTTTACCTCTGCATTGGTTGATATGAAGATTGAATCAATATGTGAATCCTGAAAGAACTCTTAACATGATTTTCATTGAAATTGGATTCAAAGAATTTAGTTTACTGTACCATCAACTTTTCATCATCTATTTCATCAAGCCTAACATCATCATCAAGTTTAAATTTACATCTCTAGATGGGCAAACCTAGTTTGTTTCTGAAAGAGCTTAATTGTTTTGTGTAAATTCTGCTCACTGCTTGGTATAGTTAGCACTGGAATTTTCCTCATTCATTGTGTTGGTATGTTGTTCCCATGAACATTGTAAGAGATTGTTTTAATATTTGCATATTCATTCTTCAACTAGAGTGAAAAATGTTTTTTAAGCCACAATTTTGTAAAAACAAGAAAGAGTCAATAATTTCTAGCTAGTACTTAAAGCAAGGAAGATTGGACAGTAGAGATTTCAGCAGAAATATTTCATAGTGAAGAATGGTATGTGATGCAGATGGAAAAAATAGGTAATAAAATTCAGACAAGATGGACTTTTTCTCTTGAAAGATACCACTAAAAACAGAACAATATAGTTATATTTTTTCTCAAATAAATTTAATCAAAATTTCCAGTCAATATCTAGGTAATAGGGATGTCTTCCAAATTGTTAATATTTTCTCCATTGCTCTGCTTTATGTACACAGATTGACTTCAGATTCTGACCTCCAATCTGCATTCTGACTCTACATTGTCTCATTATCTCTGTTAATGAATGAGGCTCTTTTGACACACAGCCCAATATGCCAATCCCTGATGTGATGAGTTTTGCAAAAGAAAGTTTTATTGCCCAGGAAAGCAGATTAGAGGAGGGTGAGTCTCAGGACTCCAACCAGTCTTCCAAAGAGAGAGGGTTTAAGGGTGCCCTTAGGGTGAAAAATATAGAGCATCATAGCGTGAGGAATGGTGATTGGAAGTAATGAAAGAACAGCATATTGGTGGTCCACCCATGAGTTCATAAACTTCATGGTGCTTCACATAACTCATATTGAAAAAAAAAAGCAGGTGGTTGTGGCACACCAAGAGTGAAGTTTTGCACCCTTTGAAATTACGAAGCCATACTCATTGGATGATGGTAAATAATTTGCAAGGAGTACATGTTAATTTTGACTCATGGTTTCAGAAGTTTTAGTTCATCCTGGCTTACTCCTGTGGCTTTGGGCCTGTGGTGGCACAGTCATTGTGGAAGGAGCACTTTTTAGAGCCAACTGCTCACTTGATGGTGGCTGCTTAGGAAAAGGAGAGATAGAAAATGACCAGGGTCCCATGTCCCCTTCCGGGGCATGCCCCCAATGTCTTCACTTCCTTCCATCAGGCCACATCCCCTCAATGTTCCACTTTCCAATAGCACCACTGAGGATGTCTTGAACACCAGGGCCTTTGTGGGATGTCTCAGATCCAAACTACAGCAAGTCTCCATCAGCTTACTTGTGTCTGGGTATATGGCCATCCCAGATTACAGAACCTTCTACCTGTCAACTAGGGGGAATTCCCTCTAGATCCTTCCAGCAAGGAAAGAACACCTTCTCAATTGGGTTTACACCAAAGCCTTCTAGGGGCAGCATGTACAGCCTGTTCTGTACCATTTGAGCTGGGAAGTGTGAATGGCAGAGCAGGGGGCATCTGCCTTCTGACTTTGGGAAATCACACCTCCTCCACCCATGCACCCTCTTGAACAGTTCTGGACATTTTTCATTCCAATATCAAGTGCAGGTTGATAGGAACACACCTTATGAGCTCCTGTACCTGTGTTCCCTGGCAAGGTCACCCTAGGACAGTGGTGGAGACAGAGACTATGTGTTCCTCAAAGCCTGATATAGTCTCTCTGACCGGTCCCAGCAAAAGCATGGGACCTCTGACCTAGAATTAGTGATGGTAACAGGAGCAATAATTTACTCTGTGTGGGGTTCCCATCTCTAGCTAGCCATCTCTAGGAATTTCCTGGTGTCACCTCTTTTATTCTAACTAATTCCTCCCTACTTTCAGAGGGAGGAATCAGTACTCCAATTTACAGATAAGGAAACTGAAGCTCATTTTGCTTTTGGTCATTTGCCACGTGGTTGAGCCAGATTTGATCCCCAATGCTCAGACTTCAGAAGTCACTTTGCTGTTGCCTGGGTCTCTTTGCCTGGTGTCCCTCCACTTCCACAATTGAGGCTCCTTTATGGATCCAAGGCACTATCATATCAGAGGTGGGAGGACTGATACATTGAGGTGTGCTGATGTGTCCACTAAGGTCCTCACATTTGGCTGCAGCTGTCTTTGCTTCCTTTTATATATTTTCACTTCTAATAAAGCAGTGTACTTATTTTTATTGTTCTTTATATAAAAACTTCCCAAAAGGCCTGAAAATACCAGCAGAAGGAGTATTTGGCCCAAAGTCTGTAGTGTGCACACTCCTGTTTTCAGAGGTTTGCAAAGGTGGCTGGTGAGGGAGCAGGGCAGTAAGGAGGAAAGCACCTAGAGGTGGGATCAGACAGAGGAACAGAGGCCACCCATTCAGCCTTGGGTGCCATCCTGGAGCCACATGTGTTCCAACATCCCCTGGAAATGCCTGTCTGGATTTTCAGAAACAATGGTGATTCTGGCCAGCATGTGTCACCCAGGGAGTCTCTAGGACTTGAGTTATGTCTGAGCAAGCAGCTGAAGGCTAATTCCAGGCCCATTCTGAAGATTAATGTGTGATCACAAATAAATCCCTTTCCCTCTCTGGGCTTCTGCTTACTCATCAATACTGGGGCACTGGGGGATAGTGATCTCCAGACACCCTCTTTGCTCTGATAAGCTGTTGCTGGTCTTTGCACATTTCTCTCCTGTTCTTTCTGACCTTCGGCACCACGGACAGCGACCCAACACTCCAGAATGCTCCTGACCTGTGCTGAGTTCCCAATCAGACAACAGGGTCTGGATCCTTCCCCCTAGCTGGCTGCTAAGGATAGGCAGGGCAGAAGATCTGGGCCATGTCTGTGAGTAATCTCCCAGACTCTGTGTTCCTGTATGTACCCAAATGCTACTGCTGCTGCTATTACTGAAAACCTCCCTCGTGCTGCTTGTGAATCTCCAGCTCTTTCACCTCTATCAGTGAAGCTTGGGCTTAACCGGGAATTAATGGAGACTCCATGGAAAGAGGAAAGGAGGATGTGAAGGCTCATTGCGCCCATTTACCGTCTGCCTCCCTCGTGCTCCCCTCCTCCTCCATCTTCCAACTCCTCTTCTTCTGCTGCAGCTGAAATGAGCAGTGGCTCCCAGGCAGAACTGACACTGGGGTGTGTTGCTAGGGCAGTGAGGTCTCCTCTTGAAGCAGGTCCAGTGGGGAAGCCTTCATTCTCTTCTGTGTGAGCCTTGTTCCTCTTCATACGGGAACATTTGGCTGCATGAGTTCATTCCCATGGCCACTGTCTAGGGTGAAAGAAAATAATAAAGGTCTCCCCTGACCTTCAAGGAACATCTAGAGAAGGCTGACTTTTCAGTGGGTTTGGCTGACTTATAGGAACTCAGAGCCATTTATCTCTCCCAAGACTCTCCCTCCCTCCCTTTGTGGATCTGGCCAGTCTTTGGGAGGATGAAATGTCCTTGAGGGGATCATCAGGTCATGCAAGCTGTTAGATCAGAGCTTTCTTTGTTCTGACTTGTACATAAGGAGCCCCACTGGGAATAAGACTCACCCATGGAGTAGACACTCTGTGCAGGACTTCCCAGTCAGGACCTGAAAAGCTGCCTGCAACTCTCCAGCCACATGAGCAGGTATTGGTGTTTCCCCAGATCTGGTCCCATATTTCCTTCTCTTTCTCTCTCACCTGTCACTTTTGCTTTTGCTCTTGCTTCCATATTTTTACTAAAAGAAATGCTATAAAAATCTTGTATAAAGAGAGTGTCTTTAATGTCTATCAGATCTGACCTGCGAAATTTAGCAGCTGCATACATATGTCAGGCTTTAATGTTACATTGTCACTCATTTGTCAATTCACTTGGGTACTCAACACCTTCTGAATTCATTTTCCCTCCTTTATCTAATATTCGATCAATGGGGAGAGGAGCTTTTCATGCACTTCCTTTTATGGCCCCTCCCAGGCCACCTCAGAGTCAGGCAGGCTCAAAATGGTGAAATAAGTGTGTAGAAAAGATGATCAGTCTCTGCCTCGCAGTCATTTCATAGTGTGTTAGAAATTTTTATTGAGCTTTAATGTTTAGCAAACTTCAGCTCATACTGACTGGTGGAGCCTTGCCTCTCTTCTTTCTCCCTGCTCAGCAGATGAGCCCCTGAAATGAAACCTCACATCACATTTCATCATGTCACAATGAAAGCCTAATCATTTAATTATAGTCTAAACAATATATAACCTTAGTGAGACTCCATCTCATAAAAGGTAACACTGTATGAGCTTGCTAAAAAGTTTGAATACTTTTTAAAAGTTTGAATGCAACTGAGTTTGTGTTCTGCCATGTTATCAGAGGGAGACATATACTGACTTCTTAAAATTATCCACTCTAGGTCAGCTAACACTGAAGGAGAGAAGTGAACTCAGCTGTTTGCTAACTCTGAAAAATGGGCTCAAAGTTATGAATTATGACAGTAATAATTCCTTCTTCATTATTATTTTCAAGCCAGCAAGAAATTTGACAAAAAGGGAGAGGCAAGATTGAAGGGTAGAGATGTATCACGAAGTAGTTCACTACCTGATATTATTAGAAGGAAACACTCATCTGACTAGTATTTACATTTGGATAGTTAATGTGGCTTATGATTTTGAGTGTTCAAAAAACACCCCTTCATGCCCCAAATATTTTTTCTCTATTCTCCAATCTAAATATTTTAAAAGCTTTGAAATGTTTGACAGATTATAATCATATTTCCTAACATAAAAGGCAGCCATGGTGGGCTGGGGATGTGGCTCAAGCGGTAGCGTGCTCGCCTGGCATGCGTGTGGCCCGGGTTCGAACCTCAGTACCACATACCAACAAAGATGTTGTGTCCGCCGAGAACTAAAAAATAAATATTAAAAAAAAGGCAGCCATGATACTGTTGGCAAAACAGTATTTCACATTATTCTGTTGAAAGACAGAATAATATTGTTAAAAACACCCTTACTTCACATGTACACCCTGAATCTATACTGTGACTATGTTGCTGGTAGTTTTATAATGAATATAAATCTCATTCAACTCTCAGTAAAGTACAGAAAGTTCAGAAACCTGCCAGTCTTTTATTGCTTTTATTGGATTTTCATAAAAAATATGGATTATCATGCCCTGGTGGAACACACCTGTAATCCCAGGAACGTGGGAGGTTGAGGCAGGAGAATCACAAATTTGAGGCCAATCTGAGTAATTTAGGAAAAACCCTGCCTTAAGATTTAAAGGAGGCTAATGATGTAGGTTAGTGTAGAGAACTTGCCTAGCATGTGTGAGGCCCTTGAATCCCCAGTACTGCAAAACGACAAAACAAAACATTATGAAAAATCATCATTATTGGGCTGGGGATGTGGCTCAAGCGGTAGCGCGCTCGTCTGGCATGCATGCGGCCCGGGTTCGATCCTCAGCACCACATACAAACAAAAATGTTGTGTCTGCCGAAAACTAAAAAATAAATATTAAAAAAAAATAAAAAAAATAAAGGCCATAGGGCAACTATTACATTACTAAAAAAAAAAAAAAGAAAAATCATCATTATTGTATGACAAAGATATTTTATCCTAACATGAGGTCCAGATTATTATTATGGGAAATAGACAATCCAAAAAATGTACTGCTCTGAGTTGGGAGTACTCACTATTCCAGTGACTTCCAGCCTATGAGCACCGTGAGTGGGTAAGAGTCTATTTGCCATCCTCACTGATAGGATGTGGGTATAGAGGGGGTGGGGGCCACCCCCAAACAGGACTTTTACTCCCAGTTGATATATATCAACATTTTCTAAGTCAACTTGATGATAATGGTTTTGAACACCTTGGCATATTTTATGAAAGCTAAAACTATTTACAAATATTAATTAATGAATGGATTTTATCAATACTTAATATTTGGTAGTAGCTGAATCAGATATTTGTTAATTAAAGCAGGAAAACTATTTATATCACCTTTAAAAATATTTCTACAGGGCTGGGGTTGTAGCTCAGTGGTAAAGTGCTTGCCTTGCATGTATGAGGCCACTGGGTTTGATCCTCAGCACCACATAAAAATAAAATAAAGATATTATGTCCATCTATAACTTAAAAAATATTTTAAAATATTTCTACAGTTTTCTGGGGAATCAGCAGAAACAAATTTTGAATAGTTATCCACCAAATGTAAGAACAATTCTTTATTGCAGTGATGAGGAATCCTTTTTGCTGGAAGACACACACTTCTACAATTTGATTGTGACTGTATGCAAAATGATCAGCAATACAACCCAACATTATAGCTAATTCACCAACTAGAAAAAATGTCTAATTTTCAGTGCTATTCAATATGCAGTATGAGTAGAAGAATAGAGCTTTGAAAGCAATGGTGTTTTGTTCAACAGAGTTTTAAAGGGTAAGCAGTTGTTTTGTTGAAAAATAAACTTGCCAGTTTACCATCCATTCCAAACCTTTTTTCTTGAACTGTATTGACCTGAATTTAGGAAGTATCCATAATCTTGTTAAAATTAATTAAACATAAATATAAAATTAAATTCTCAGTAAATATTGAGATCCTCATAGTCATTTGCTGATGACATGATTCTATACTTAAAGGACCCAAAAAAACTCTACCAGAAAACTTCTAGAATTAAATAATGAATTCAGCAAAGTAGCAGGTATAAAATCAATACCCATAAATCAAATGCATTTCTTTACATCAGTGATGAATCCTCTGAAAGAGAAATTAGGAAAACTACTCCATTCACAATAACCTCTAATAAAATAAAATAAAATAAAATACTTGGAAATCAACTTAACAGAAGAGATGAAAGACCTCTACAATGAAAACTACAGAACACTAAAGAAAGAAACTGAAGAAGACCTTAGAAAATGGAAAGATTTCCCATGCTCTTGGATAGGCAAAATTAATATTGTCAAAATGTCCATACTACCTAAAGAACTCTACAGATTCAACATGATTCCAATTAAAATCCCAATATCATTCCTTATAGAAATAGAAAAAGCAATCATGAAATTCACTTGGATAAAATAAGAGACCCAGAATATCCAAAGCAATCCTTATCAAGAAGGGTGAAGCAGGAGGCTTCACAATACCAGACATTAAACTATACTACAAAGCTATAGTAACAAAAATGGCATGGTATTGGCACCAAAATAGACATGTAGACCAATGATACAGAATAAAAGACACAGAGACAAACCCACATAAATACAGTTGCCTCATACTAGACAAAGTTGCAAAAAACATACAGAAAAGTAGCCTCTTAAACAAATAATGCTGGGAGAACTGGAAATATATATTTAGCAAAATGAAAATAAATCCCTATCTCTCACCATGCACAAAATTCAACTCAAAGTGGATCAAGGACCTAGGAATTATTTCAGATAACCTGCACCTAATAGGAAAAAAAGTAGCCCCAAGTCTTCATCATGTCAGATTAGGCCCCAACTTCCTCAACAAGACTTCTAAAGCACAAGAAATGAAATCAAGAATTAATACATGGGATGGACTCAAACTAAAAATCTTCTCAGAAAAACAAACAATGAAGTAAACAGAGAGCCTACATTTTGGGAGCAAATTTTGCCCCACGCACATCAGAGCACTAATCTCCAGAATATATAAAGAACTAAAAAACTGGCCAGCCCAGCCCAGACAGGAGGAGGAAGCCCGGCCCCACCCCGCCTGCTAGTCCGATGGAAGCCCATCAACCCTTAAAACCCATCAAAGGGGGTGTGGCTACCAGCACAGTTCTGCAGCTGATCCAGGTACACGGTTTCCAACTCCCCCACCCTTAGCTGCGATAACTCAAAATATTTCCCACAAGTTTTGGGGGTTGTAGCTATCAACACAAAACAACAACTGTACAGGCACCTGGTTTCTATCTCAGAGACAAGAGTAGGGAAGATACAGGTGGAAGCTCATGTCCTTTCACACTGGCTATACCCACCACCCTGAATACAGAGGCTCAAGCTAGGAATAGACAAAATCACCTACTGGAAGCAAGGAAAACAGTGTTCTGAGAGACTTTTTTTATCTTTCTTTCTCTCTTTTTTTCTCTCTATTCCACAACTTCAACATGTGTGAAACCAAGAACTGTGCATGAACAATTGAATTACCAAAGTAATATAATATAGAGGAATTGCATATACCCCACCTTCCCCCCATTTTTTTTTTTATTGGTTGTTCAAAACATTACAGAGCTCAAGACATATCATCTTTCATACATTCGACTCAATTGGGTTTTGAACTCCCCAAATACATAATACAGACTCACTTCTGTTACATACTCACATTTTTACATAATGGCATATTAGTGACTGTTGTATTCTGCTACCTTTCCTATCCCCTACTATCCCCCCCCCATTTTTTCTTAATTTCTATCTTACTTTCCTTTTTCTTCTCTCTTATTTCTCTTTTCTTCCTTGTTATTTTTTTCTTTTCTTCATTGGTATTCCCTCTATCCCACTTTCAATTTTCTAACTTTTGCTATCTATACATAGGGTAACTATCTAAATACAGATAGGAAGTTGAGTCTATACATTCTTCCACAAATTACCAGTCTATTGGTTAGAGTTCTTCAAAGGTGCTAAGTTAGTTTAAACTTCATACCCTTACTCCTTTCCCTCTAAGTATAACATCCTTCGTCTGAAATTAAGTTTTCTATATGCCACCAGATATGGTATGCCTTTTATGAAACTAATGGCTATATTCTTAAATAATAATTAAAACCAATATCTATAGACTTAGAATCTAACTATAAATGTATTAATAATGAAAACTTGTGCTTAGATGATGTACTGTTGATATTGGGAACTGTTAACATTGTCTTTCTCCACAAAAGAGAGATTTTGGAGCTATACAAGAACAATACAAATATATAAGGGGAAAACCATTAACAACAGTTTCACAAAGCTAGAAAGAATCATAAGCAGTATGAAAAGACAAGGAAAGAAAGGACCACAAACAATACAGGTCAATTCAACATTAGATGAGGTAATATCTGCAGCTGATGGAATGTCAGACAAAGAGTTCAGGATATTCATGCTTCAGATGATCTGAAGTCTCAAGGAAGACATTATACAGCAAGTTCAGAAATGAAAGATCACTTTGACAATGAATTACATAAACAAATCCAAGAAGCAAAAGATCAACTCCACAGGGAGATAGAGAATATAAAAAACAAACAAACAGAAATCCTGGAAATGCAGGAAACAATAAACCAAATTAAAAACTCAAATGAGAGTATTACCAGCAGAGTAGAACACTTAGAAGATAGAACTTCAGACAACGAAGACAAAGTTTTTCAACTTGAAAAGAACATAGACAGCTCAGCGAGAATGTTAAGAAATCATGAGCAGAACATCCAAGAATTATGGGATAACATAAAGAAACCAAACTTAAGAGTTATTGGGATACAAGAGGGTATAGAGGTGCAAACCAAGAAAATGAGCAATCTATTCAATGAAATAATACTAGAAAACTTCCCAGACTTAAAGAATGAAAAATAAATCCAAATACTAGAAGCCTACCGGACACCGAATGTACAAAATCATAAGAGATCCACACCAAGACAAATAATAATGAAGATGCCCAACATACAGAATAAGGAGAGAATCTTAAAAGCCACAAAAGAGAGAAAGCAGATTACATTTAGGGGTAAACCAATCAGGATAACTGCTGATCTTTCAACACAGACTCTGAAAGCTAGAAGATCCTGGAACAACATATTTCAAATGCTGAAAGAAAAAGAGTTCCAACCAAGAATCATGTATCCAGTGAAATTAAGCTTCAGGATTGAAGATGAAATAAAAATCCTCCACGATAAACAAAAGTTAAAAGAATTTGCAGCTAGAAAACCAGCTCTTCAAAACATCCTTGGCAAAACATTTCAGGAAGAGGAAATGAAAAATAACAATGAAAACCAACAGCGGGAGGTAGTACAGTAAAGGAAAAACTAATCATAGAGGAAAACCAAATCATGTTAAGTAACATACATAATCAAATATGGCTGGAAATACAAACCATATCTCAATAGTAACCCTAAATGTTAATGGCTTAAATGCACCAATCAAAAGACATAGGCTAGTAGAATGGATTAAAAAAGATCCAAAAATATGCTGCCTACAGGAGACTCATCTGATAGGAAAAGACATACACAGACTGAAGGTGAAAGGTTGGGAAAAATCATTCCACTCATATGGACCCCAGAAGCAAGCAGGGGTTTCCATACTTGTATCAAATAAAATAGACTTCAAGCCAAAGTTAATCAAAAGGGATAAACAAGGACACTACATACTGCTCAAGGGAACCATACACCAACAAAACTTAATGATCATTAATATATATGCCCCCAAACAATGGTGCAGCTACATTCATCAAACAAACTCTTCTCAAGTTCAAGAGTCAAATAGACCACAACACATTAATCATGGGAGATTTTAACACTCCTCTCTCACCACTGGACAGATCTTCCAAACAAAAGTTGAATAAAGAAACCACAGAGCTCAATAATACAATTAATAACTTAGACTTAATTGATATATACAGAATATACCACCCAACATCAAGCAGATACACTTTCTTCTCAGCAGCACATGAATCCTTCTCAAAAATAGACCATATATTATGTCACAGGGCAAATCTTAGCAATTACAAAGGAGTAGAGATACTACCATGCATTTTATCTGATCATAATGGAATGAAATTGGAAATCAATAATAAAATGAGAAAGAAAAAATCCTACATCACATGGAGATTAAACAATATGCTACTGAATGAACAAAGGGTTACAGAAGACATCAAAGAGGAAATTAAAAAGTTTTTAGAGGTAAATTAAAACTCAGACACAACATATCTCTGGGACACTATGAAAGCAGTACTAAGAGGAAAATTCTTTTCATGGAGTTCATTCCTTAAAAGATGGAAAAGCCAACAAATAAATGATCTCACACTACATCTCGAAGCTTTAGAAAAAGAAGAACAAATCAGCAGCAAATACAGTAGAAGGCAAGAAATAGTTAAAATCAGAGCTGAAATCAATGAAATCGAAACAAAAGAAACAATTGAAAAAATTGACAAAACTAAAAGTTGGTTCTTTGAAAAAATAAATAAGATTGATAGACCACTAGCCACGCTAACAAAGAGAAGAAGAGAGAGAACCCAAATTACTAGCTTATGGGATGAAAAAGGCAACATCACAACAGATAATTCAGAAATACAGAAGATAATTAGAAATTATTTTGAAATCCTATACTCTAATAAAATAGAAGATAGTGAAAGCATTGATAAATTCCTTAAGACATATGAGCTACCCGGATTGAGTCAGGATGATATAAACAACCTAAACAGACCAATATCAAGTGAGGAAATAGAAGAAGCCATCAAAAGACTACCAACCAAGAAAAGCCCAGGACTGGACGGATGTACAGCAGACTTTTACAAGAACTTTAAAGAAGAACTAATACCCATACTCTACAATCTATTTCAGGAGATAGAAAAAGAGGGAGAACTTCCAAATTCATTCTATGAGGCCAACATCACCCTGATTCCCAAACCAGATAAAGGCACCTCAAAGAAAGAAAACTACAGACCAATATCCCTAATGAATTTAGATGCAAAAATCCTCAATAAAATTCTGGCAAATTGGATACAAAAGCATATCAAAAAGATCGTGCACCATGATCCAGTAGGATTCATCCCTGGGATGCAAGGCTGGTTCAATATATGGAAATCAATAAACGTTATTCACCACATCAATAGACTTAAAGATAGGAACCATATGATCATCTCGATAGATGCAAAAAAAGCATTCGACAAAGTATAGCATCCCTTTATGTTCAAAACACTAGAATAACTAGGGATAACAGAAACTTACCTCAACATTGTAAAAGCTATCTATACTAAACCTCAGGCTAGCATCATTCTAAAAGGAGAAAAACTGAAGGCATTCCCTCTAAAATCTGGAACAAGACAGGGATGCCCTTTCTCACCACTTCTATTCAATATAGTTCTCGAAACACTGGCCAGGGCAATTAGACAGACAAAATAAATTAAAGGCATTAAGATAGGAAAAGAAGAACTTAAATTATCACTATTTGTGGATGATATGATCCTATACCTAGAAGACCCAAAAGGGTCTACAAAGAAACTACTAGAACTAATAAATGAATTCAGCAAATTGGCAGGGTATAAAATCAACACGCATAAATCAAAGGCATTCCTGCATATCAGCGACAAATCTTCTGAAATGGAAATGAGGAAAACCACCCCATTCACAATATCCTCAAAAAAATAAAAATAAAATACTTGGGAATCAACCTAACAAAAGAGGTGAAAGATTTATACAATGAAAACTACAGAACCCTAAGGAGAGAAATAGAAGAATATCTTAGAAGATGGAAAAATGTACCCTATTCATGGATAGGCAGAACTAACATCATCAAAATGGCGATATTACCAAATGTTCTCTATACGTTTAATGCAATGTCAATCAAAATCCCAATGGCATTTCTTGTAGAAATAGATAAAGCAATCATGAAATTCACATGGAAAAATAAAAGACCCAGAATAGTAAAAGCAATTCTAAGCAGGAAGTGTGAATCAGGAGGTATAGCAATACCAGATTTCAAACTGTACTACAGAACAATAGTAACAAAAACAGCATGGTACTGGTACCAAAACAGGCGGGTGGACCAATGGTACAGAATAGAGGACACAGAGACCAATCCACAAAAATTACAACTATCTTATATTCAATAAAGGGGCTAAAAGCATGCAATGGAGGAAGGATAGCATCCTCAACAAATGGTGCTGGAAAACTGGAAATCCATATGCAACAAAATGAAACTGAATCCCTTTCTCTCGCCATGCACAAAAGTTAACTCAAAATGGATCAAAGAGCTTGATATCACATCAGAGACTCTGCGTCTGATAGAAGAAAAAGTTGGCTCCGATCTACATATTGTGGGGTTGGGCTCCAAATTCCTTAATAGGACACCCATAGCACAAGAGTTAATAACAAGAATCAACAAATGGGACTTACTCAAACTAAAAAGTTTTTTTCTCAGCAAGAGAAACAAGAAGAGAGGTAAATAGGGAGCCTACATCCTGGGAACAAATTTTTACTCCTCACACTTCAGATAGAGCCCTAATATCCAGAGTATACAAAGAACTCAAAAAATTAAACAGTAAGAAAACAAATAACTCAATCAACAAATGGGCCAAGGAACTGAACAGACACTTCTCAGAGGAGGACATACAATAAATCAACAAGTACATGAAAAAACGCTCACCATCTCTAGCAGTCAGAGAAATGCAAATCAAAACCACCCTAAGATACCATCTCACTCCAGAAGATTGGCAGCCATTAGGAAGTCAAACAACAACAAGTGCTGGCAAGGATGTGGGGAAAAGGGTACACTTGTACACTGCTGGTGGGACTGCAAATTGGTGCGGCCAATTTGGAAAGCAGTATGGAGGTTCCTGGGAAAGCTAGGATTGGAACCACCATTTGACCCAGCTATTACCTTTCTCGGACTATTTCCTGAAGACCTTAAAAGAGCATACTATAGGGATACTGCCACATCAATGTTCATAGCAGCACAATTTACAATAGCTAGACTATGGAACCAACCTAGATGCCCTTCAATAGATGAATGGATAAAAAAATGTGGCATTTATACACAATGGAATATTACGAGGCATTAAAAAATGACAAAATCATGGCATTTGCAGGGAAATGGATGGCATTAGAGCAGATTATGCTAAGTGAAGCTAGCCAATCCCTAAAAAACAAATGCCAAATGTCTTCTTTGATATAATGAGAGCAACTAAGAACAGAGCAGGGAGGAAGAGCATGAGAAAAAGATTAACATTAAACAGGGACGAGAGGTGGGAGGGAAAGGGAGAGAGAAGGGAAATTGTATGGAAATGGAAGGAGACCCTCATTGTTATACAAAATTACATATATGAGGATGTGAGGGGAAAGGGAAAAAAAAGGGAGTGAAATGAATTACAGTAGATGGGGTAGAGAGAGAAGATGGGAGGGGAGAGGAGGGGGGATAGTAGAGGATAGGAAAGGCAGCAGAATACAACAGTCACTAATATGGCAATATGTAAAAATGTGGATGTGTAAACCAATGTGATTCTGCAATCTGTATTTGGGGTAAAAATGGGAGTTCATAACCCACTTGAATCTAATGTATGAAATATGATATGTCAAGAGCTTTGTAATGTTTTGAACAACCAATAAAAAAAGAACTAAAAAACTTAACACCAAAAAAAAACAAATAACCCAATCAATAAATGGGCTAAGGAGCTAAACAGACACTTTTCAGAAAAAGAGATACAGTCCATCAACAAATATATTAAAAAATGTTCAACCTCTCTAGTAATTAGAGAAATGCAAATAAAAAATACTTAGATTTCATCTCAGGCCAGTCAGAATGGCAGTTATCAAGAATACAGACAACAGTAAATGTTGGCAAGGATGTGGGGAAAAGGTACACTCATGCATCGCTGGTGGGACTGCAAATTGGTGTAACCAATCTGAAAAGCAGTATGGAGATTCATTAGAAAACTTAGAATGGAATCACCATTTGACCTAGCTATCCCACTCCTTGATCTATACCCAAAGGACTTAAAATCAGCATACTGTAGTAAGGCAGCCACATCAATGTTCATAGCAGCTCAATTCATAATAGCTAAACTGTGGAAACAAAATAGATGCCCTTCAATGATTAATGGATAAGAAACTGTGGTATGTATACACAATGGAATATTACTCAGCATTAAAAGAGAATAAAATTATGGCATTTGCAGGTAAATGAATGGAGAATATCATGCTAAGCAAAGTAAGTCAATCCCTAAAAACCAAAGGCTGAATGTTCTCTCTGATAAGGAGATGCTGATCCATAAATGGGGGGGGGGCATGGGAAAAATGGAGGAACTTTGGGCAAAGGGGAGGGAGGGTAGGGAGGGTACATGGGGGCAGGAAAGATGGTAGAATGATATGGACATTATTACCCTAGATACATGTATGACTGCACAGATGGTGTGCCTCTATGTTGGGTACAACCATAGAAATGTAAAGTTGTGCTGAAATTGTGTACAATGAATCAAAATGCATTCTGCTATCATATATATCTAATTTAAATAAATAAATAAAAATTAATTTTAAAAGATCCTCATAGATTTGGTCTCTTATGTAATAAAATAAATACACGGATAATTTTCTTTAAGATCAAATAGGTGCAAGATCATCTGCAAGATCAGTACCTGGAGACAATTATGTGATGGGATGTTCATAATTTCTTTTTCTTCTTGACTTACATATTAAGGTATTTTAATTTTATATGGCATATAACAATGTCTCATGTGAAGTTTTAAATTTTTTTCAATATTTGGGATTGAACCCAGGGGCATTCTACCACTGAACGATATCCTCAGACCTTCTATATTTTTATTATGAGACAGGGTCCTGCTAAGTTGCCTGGGCTGGCCCTGAACTTTTCATCCCCCTATTGCAGCATACAGAGTAGCCAGGGTTGCAGGATTGTATGTGTGTGTCAAGATTGACCTCAGGGCTGCTTCAACACTGAGTCTCATTCGCAGCCCTTTTCCTTTTTAAATTTTGTGACAGGGTGTTGCTAAGTTGCTTGAGCCCACACACAGTTGCTGAGGCTAACTTCAAACTTGAAATCCTGCATTCTTCTTCTTGGGTCATTGGGATTACAGGCATGTGCCACTGAACCTGGCCAAATGAAGCTTTTTTTTTTTTTTAAAATGATTATTACACCAAAATACCTTGCATTCTGAAGTATAGATATTGATACAGATATTGAGTTTTTAAAATATTCAACTTGAATCCATGTTTTCTTCCCCCTGTGGGGATAGAAATTGAACCCAGGCCTTTGAGCACACTAGACAAGTCCTCCACAGCTGAGCTACATCCCCAGTCCTCAACCTGAATTTTCTATGTATTACTATTTACACTGTAGGTCTTTCTTAAACTACAGGTCCAAGAACTATTCATCATTGGGAAGTTTCTTAATCACACTTTTCACAATACTCTTATTTAAAATGTATTTTTTTTACTTGTTATATTCAAAACAGTGTTGATAGTATTTTAGTTATTGCTCCTTTAATTTTCCTTTGAATCAAAAATATGTTAAAATAATAGTAAGTATTTACAGTCCCCAAAGACATTTTTCTCTAAAATAATTTATGCAAATCAGATGTGTTACTCATTTCTTAAAATTTTGTTTGTCATGTTATGTCATGTTATATTAAATTAGGTTTGGGGGCTGGGAATGTGGCTCAAGCGGTAGCGCGCTTGCCTGGCATGCACGCAGCCCGGGTTCGATCCTCAGTACCACATACAAACAAAGATATTATGTCTGCCGAAAACTAAAAGAAATAAAATAAATATTAAAAATTCTCTCTCTCTCTCTCTCTTAAAAAAAATGTGCATCTGCTTCCAAATAAACTTCCATCTGTGCCTTTGCTAAATGCTGAAATTCTTTAAAAAAAAATTAAGTTTGGCCTAAGGATTCCTCCATACTTGAGTCTGGGTCTGCCAACCAGGTGAGTGCTCATGCTACCTGAAAGCCTAGTGCAGAGGGCATTCTTTACACATCAGAGTTTCAACAATGGTGGCGCTGAGCCATCAATTGCCGAATCCTAGGAGTGGGCTCTTTGTGACCTGGGAAGCTGCTTTCACCCTCACTCTCCAGTTCATCAATGCTGCCCTGCCACATGGGAGGCTTGGGTTCTCTGAAGCTATTCCAGTCCTGGGATTGCCAAGTAGGTGGAACATTTTATTTCCCTTCTCTTTTCCTTGCTTCTAAATTTAACATGTCTAAGGGATTTCCCTTTAACCATTAAGTATGGGATAGAACCTAACACTCTATTAACTGTCATGTAATTGTGAGTCTGTGATATTCATGTTTAAACCTATTTATATCTTGAGGAAATATAAAAATAAAATGGTGTTTCTTATTAATGTTTGTGAAGCATTGTATCTTTTTGAGATATTGCCTATAAAACTGTTAATAATTATTAGAACAAAAATTAAAATACAAATGTAATTGTTGGCGTACATACATAAAATATACATTTCAGAGAAATAAGATTTGCATGATGATCTAACCCAAATTGTACCTGAAAGAAAAGTGACCACGACACTCGGAGTGACCAAGAGATCTTTATTGCGGCAGTGTCTGATTAACAGAGAAGGAAGAGAAAGAGAGAGAGAGAGAGAGAGAGAGAGAGAGAGAGAGAGAGAGAGAGAGAGAGAGAGAGAGAGAACGGAGGGGAGAGAAGAGAGTAGAGAATTTTTATAGCCCAAATCTAATGGGATCTCTGGGTCTGCAAGCTGCCTTGATGGTGTACAGTGATTGGATCATACAGTAGTTGCTAAGGGTGTCATCTTCTGCCTTCAGGCAGACTGGGCAGGGGCTAGATGTAGGTTTCCGTTTCATCAGACAGATGGGGGTCGAGTGTTCAACCTTGAGTGGGGTTGTGTGTTCAGCCTTGAGTGGGTTTGAGTGGTTCAGACTTGAGGCACACAGTGATAAGGAACCAGACGGGTGAGGGTCGAGTGTCCAGGCTACGTTGCAGCTAACATTTGTTCAGCCTGCTCCACAACTAATAGTACCTAAGATGGAAATCACATTGTAGGTTGTTACTAATTTTAAGGGAAAAAAGTTCACAATGATTTTTAACTTTTCAAGTTCCTCTTACTTATTTTGGTCTAGGGAGAGCAGCATTTCTGCCAAGGAGCAGATCCTGGGAGAAATGAAGCAGAAAGTTCTACCCGCCAAGTTGAATGGGTGAACCTCCTAGAGATCAACTGGAAAAGAGTACAGAGTGAGTCCTCTTGGAGTTTGGGGCTGGGGATTAGGGGGCTCTGGATTTCATCCTAGGAGTGAGGATCCCCCAAGGGTGTTCAGGATGTTCATATGGGAGCTCAGACTAGAGAGGCCCAGTCCATTGGCTGCCCAATCCTCCCTGTCCCAGACCAGACCTGTCCCCTGCCACCAAGGAATCAAGTCAGAAAACCCAATCCAGTCCCCTCACCAGAGTAAAGAGTGTCCACAGGGTCATATTAGAATAATATTAAGAATTTACAGTTGCCATATTACTATGTTAATGGATTAGGGCAGAACGTGCTTCTCTGCCTCTTGGAAGGAACCTGTGTGGCAGCCCCCCTGGGGCTATGTACTTGAGAGGCCTAGACAGTCCATTTTGGGTTCAGTGTGCCTGGGTCCTGGCTAATCTGCATGGACATGTGCTTGGTCAGAGAAGGCAACTAGGGTGCCATAGGGCAGAGGTGCGGATCTGTTATGTGGCACAGAGGGGTGGGCATGAGGGCTCATTGGGAATGGGACCCTTCTAGAGATGAAGTCCAGAGACACCACAGCCTCTGGAAGCACAGGTTGCATCTGGAGCTTCAAGGTGGGCACAGTGAGCTGGGAATGGTGGAGAGAGCAACTAGTCACTGAGGCGCTCCTTATCCCGAAGAGCAAGGGCTGAGCTAGTTCTGACAGAAGCGTTGGGCCAACCCACCCTCTCCTTTTTCTTCCATAGTCCCTTGAGCTCCCTGGGCTTGCCTGATATGGGCCACAATGCCTCTGCCTTGTCTAATGAACATGGAAACCATCTGTCATGACAGTGAGGGGACTCAGCCACCCACATAGGGTCTATAGGCCAGTACTTACTGCTTGCTGACCCACCAGCTGGTGGGAGCTGATTTGCCAAGCTTCCCCCTGGGCAGGTGGAATATATTCCCACCCTGCTCTAGATTTGGGGCCAGCTCAGATTTGCCATCAGCTCTTCATATCCTGTTATGGTTTGGATGTAAGATGTCCTCCAAATGGTCACATGTGAGATAATCCAAGAAGGTTTGGAGGAGACATGATCAGGTTATAGCCTTAACCTAATCAGTGAATGGATCCCTTGATGAGATTAACTGAGTGGTAACTGGAGGCAGGTGGGATGTGGCTGAAGAAGGTGGGGCATTGGGGGTGTGGCTTTGGGGTATATATTTGTGTCTGGCCAGTGGAGTCTCTCTGCCTCCTGATCATCATGTAAACTGCTTCCCTTTGCCACCTCCTTCCACCATGATGCCCTGCCTCACTTTGAGCCCCAAGGAATGGAGCTGGCCTTCTGTGGACTAAGACCTCTGAAATTGTGAGCCCTTAAATAAACTTTTCCTCCTCTACTGTTGTTCTAGTAGGGTCCTTTGGTCACAGCAGTGAAAAACCTGACTAAAACACATCCTCCTTTCTCATAGTCTTGGTTGCGATCCTGCACATGGGGACTGAGGCCTAGTTTTGTGTTCTGTGGCTTGGCAAGCACCTCATCTCTGAAACTTGCCTTCTGGAACCATGTAGCAAGGCACTGAGGCAGCTGAGCCATAGTTGTGTCTCTGGCATTGTCTAGTAAGTGTAGAATTGTGTCTTCAACTTCTGGAGTGTAGTCCTCTGCATTTCACACATCAGTGATAAGGTGATAAGGTCCCAAGGCATGTGCGTGCATGCACTCACACACACACACACACACACACACACACACACACACACACACACACACACACACCTCTGCCTGGCACTTGGACCTATTCTTCTCTCCCTGAAGAATTCCTGCTTAAACTGCCAGATTCTGCATAGTTACTGCTCCATGAAGTTGCTCTGACATCCCTGCTCTTACAGTGACCACCCTTCAAGCCCTGGCAGCCCTAGCTCTCCGTGCACAGGACTGCAGAGATCTCCCTGCACCTGTGTCCGTGCAGCTGCCTAGGGCAGGCCTTGCTGCATGTATGTGGGCGCTCTTGAGGCGAAGTCTCCTGCTTTGTTTCCACACCCAGGTGCGGGAAGCCCACAGGGCCCTGCCCCTCATGGCCCCGCCCTTGGTGGAAACTGTGTAGAAGCCCAGAATCTCCTTTGGTCTGTACTAGCACTAACTTCTGGCAGCCAATGTAACTGCATGCTGTAAAGTCAGATCCTGTGATGTCACCTTGTTTCACTATTGATGGCCTGACTGCAAAGTGGTCCTCCTTTCCATACCTTTGGGGCCACCTGGCGTCCAGGTGCCTACCTTCCATTGCCATGCTGCAAGCCGCAGTGGATGCAGATCAAAGGAGCCACAGGTAGGGAAGGCTGCTAGGTGGGCAGGGTCGCATGCGTTCTTTTCTGGTGGCCAGGCATGGTAGACTAGGTCTACCACAGTGGCCAGTGCGGGGTCTCATGCCCCCACCCATGGCAACCAGAGCCCATGCAATCTGGAGCAAGAGGTCCACTTCTCCAGTGCAATGCCATCCCAGGGACTGACATCTGCAGGCCTCAGTGTCCCCACCCAAGTCACCCATGCGAGGGCACAGTTTCCAGGGTGGCCATCATCTCTAACAGTCCCTCTTCCAGATATCTAAATTCTCTGCTTAGTGTAGCAAGCCATATTATCTGGCCAATGTCCCTGATACTGTACCTGGTCATTGGAATTGGCTAGTACCTTGTAACTGTACCTGGGTGCAGTATCTGGCTAATATTTCTGGTTACTTTACCACCATGGCAGGTGCTAATGTCTGCGGTTACTGTTGTGGTAACAGTGGTAACAGGTTGTGGTATCTGGGTTTTATTTCTCTTTACTGTACCTGGTCACAGTATCTGGGTATTGTCTGGTGACTGTACTTGCTATGGTGTGTTTGATTTGTCTCTGGTTAGGATAACTGGTCATTGTTTCTAGCTAAAGTGTCTACTGTACTTGGTCAAGATATCATGAGATTGTCACTGTTGCCTCCCTGGTCACAGTATCTAGGAGTTGTCACTGGTTACTGTACCTTGTTATGCTATTGGACTAATGTATCAGTACTAATAGTACTAATGTAATGGTACTCATGTACTATTCCTATACTAGGTCACAGTACCTGGCTAATGTCTCTTGTTACTGTACCTGGTCAAGATATTCTGGATAAAGTCTGCTTATAGTACCTGGTGAAGGTATCTGCCTAATGTCTCTGGTTACTCTACCTGGTCACAATATGTAATAACTCCTCTCATGGCAACAGGGTTTGGTATAGAATTATTGCCTCTGGTTACAGTTCCTGACCAAGTATCTGGCTAAGGTGTCTGTTTAGTGTACCTTATCACAGCATCAAGTTGTTATGTCTGTTAATTGTACCTAGTCACAAGATTAGTATCTATTCATGGTACCTGGATACTTTCTCTGTATAAGGTACCTGGCTAATGTCTCTAGTTATGTACATAGTCATAATATTTGGCTAAAGTCTCTGGGTTTTGTATCTGGTCATGATATCTGAATATTGTCTCTGTGTACTATACTTGGTCATGGTATTAGGCTAATGTCTCTGGATGACATACCTACCCTTGGAATTCACGTATTATCTTTTTTTATGTTACCTTGTCACAGTAAATGACTAATGTCTGTAGTTACTGTGCCTGGTCAAAATAAATCTGGGTAAGATCTGCTTGTTGTACCTGGGCATGGCATCTGGCTAATGTCTCTGGTTACTATAATCAGTTATGAAGGCTTCTGAACCATGTGGCCAGATGCTGTCACAACAATGGTCCCATTTCTTTCTGCTAGTTTTCTGTGTTATTCGGCTTTCAGTTGCTGTGACAAAACACCTTTGGCAAACAAGGTATGAAAAAGAAACATTTATTTGGCTCAAGGTTTCAGTCCATGGGTTTTTGGCCCCATTCTTTGGGGCTTTCATAAGCAGAACATCACAGTAGGAAACTGGAGGTGGAGGAAAGCTAGTCATCTGGGGGACAGGAAACAAAAAGAGAGGGGGAGAGAGGGAGAGAAAGAGGAAAGGGCTGGCCACATAGCCTCTCCTTCAAGAGCATGCCTCCAATGACCTATTCCTTCTCATTGGCCCGCTGGTAATGTCTCCACCAAATCTCCAGCGTGCATTAAACTGCAAATCCACCAGTGGATTAATCAACAGTCTTCATCACCCACCTGAGGACCGCACCCTTGAACACTACTTCCTTGGGGACCAAACTTTCAACACATGAGCTATCGGGGACCTTTAAAATCCAAAGCATAGCAGGAGGCTCACAGACTTTAATTAGAATGTAGATTCACTACAGGCCTTGGGGTCAAATTATTCACAATTCAGATCCATGCTCTTTCACTTACCTTCTATGTCATTGTGGATATGACACTGAACTTTGCAAGCTTCAGAATTCTTGTTCTTTCAAGAGTCTTTATTGAAAACCTGCTGTGTGCATTTCTGGGTGCTAATCCCCAAGGGCACATAAACCCATGAAATAAAGTGAATTTCTGCCCCACAACAAAATGGGAACCAAGGTATTAGCCTCAAGGACAGTGGAGCACATAGGTGAGGACGATCTTAAGACAGTTTGTGACTCAGTGGCATTCAATTAACATCCATTTCCTTCTGCTTTTCTTTCTTTTTCCCCCACTGTAGTTTGAGGAGACTCAGCTGCTCAAATGCCGAGGGAGGGTCCGAGGTAAAGCAAGATGTCTAGAGCAGGATGTGCTTGTCCCAGCTGGGAGAGGGCTCCCTCTGGGCTCTGCCGTGTGCTTTCTTCTCTCCACTCAGGTTCAGATTGTGTGGGGGGCATTCTGGAGGATCCTGGCTCTGTCTTGACATAGGAAGTAGAAACATCTTACAGGAACAGACTCGAGTCAAATTCAAGATGACCCAAGCAGCCATCTGAGTGGGTGCTTTAGAGATGCTCTCTGGTGACTGTTTAGACGGTGGGCAAGGGGCACCTTGGAGAGCAGGCAGCCTATTGCTGCACTGGAAGGGGGACTGCCCTGAATCACTAGTTATATTGAATCAGCCTGTCTGGATATCTATGTCTAGCACAATCAATATCTTCCAAATACCTAGGAGGTGTGTAGCTCCACATATGTGTGAGTCTGACCCAGTTACCATGTTTTGGGGAGTTAGGCCTTTGGACTCAAAATGTGAGAGAAGGGACTGAGCAAGATGGCTCACCTTCCCTAGGCCTCAGTTTCCTCATACTCATAAGGGAATCGAGAACACCCAAGTCCCATGTGCTCCTGGTCCATCCATGGGGTCACACCCTCAGGCCTTCTTGTCCCTCCTTCCCTCTATGCCCACTGATGCCCACAACATTTGACCTTGCTATTCCTGCTTACTAGTACCTGCTCGCCAGTACCTGCCAGGGCTAGATGTGTGTCCTCTGTTCTTAAAGACAGAAAATTTGATCCGGTTTTCTCTTCCTCTGCCACTAACTGTCTTGGTATTAGAGGCTTTCATGTATTGTCACTTAAAGCATGTCCTGATAAGGGAGGACTGCCTCTGTCATTTTACATTTGCTTCCTATAGTTCTTTTGTCCCTCAATTCCTACATGTTCATCTTCTTTCCTGCATAGCTGATTTTTGTAGTAAAATAGTTTAATCCCCATCCCTTCATTCTAGTCAAGTACTTAAGCTATATCTCTGTGGTTCCCATGGGGTTCCATTTGACATGCAAAAGTGATACCTTGTGTATGTGGATCAATAGCAGGTGACTTCGATAAGATTCTAAATGCTACTGCAGGCAGCTCCAACCCATCCCTCCTCAGTTACAGATGCCATGAAGTTCTACGTGTATATATTGTGTATTCAGTAACATTGATAATTGCTACATTAGCCTCTTTAATAATTTAAAAAGCAAAAACAGTGCTAGTTTTTATAGCTTTCATGAGTTCGTTCTTACCAGAGCTCTTTCTGTCTCCATCATCCAGCTATACATTTTTGTCTAATATCCTTGAGTTCATCTGGAAGGACTCCCATATGAGGAATACCTCTGCTGAACAGCCCTTGTACATCTGGTATTGTGGTTTGAAAGTGTGTATCTCTGCAAAAGCCCCTGATCAAAAATCAACCCAAGTACAGCTGTAGTGAGAGGTGGGGACTTGAGGAGGTGTTCAGGCCACGAGGCTCTGACATTATGGGTGGATGTGTGCCTTTACTGAAGAGCACTGTGTCATATGTACAAGGCTTGTTGGTCTGCAGCAACACACACACACACACACACACACCTTTATTAAGCCAGGAATGTCAGTGCACTTCCATAATCCCAGCCCCTGTGGAGGCTGATGCAGTAAGGAACACAATTTTGAAGCCAGTCTTGGTAACTTCGTGAGACCTCGTCTCAAAATATAATACAAAGGGTTGGGGATGGAGCTCAGTGGTAGAGCACTTGCTCAGCATGTGTTAAGCCCCAGTTTCAACAGTGAGTACCATAAATAATTTAAAGGAAAGAAGGAAGGAATAATGGAAGGGCTGGATTTGAGGGAATGGGTTCAGTCCTTCTGCCTAAACATGTAAATATCAGTCTCCATCACCCACTTAAGCCAAAAGCCACTGAACCCACAGGCCAGTATTAGGTTCTGAGGGACATCAGGCAGGTCAATGTCAGCTACAGTGAAGCTGTCCTGACACATTCTGATGGGGACAGAGGTGGCCATGAAAATCCTGCAAAAGGGCAAGCAGGGATCTGCCCTCATTCTGTCTGAGGTGCAGATAATGAAGGCCACGGAGCACCCCAACATGATACAGTCGTTTGAAGTGATTGAGACGCCTAGAAATGTCTCCCTCATCATGGAGCATGTGGGTAGGGGACAGCTGCTGCAGCACATTAGAGAGGCCTTGGGCTTGTAGGAGAAGGAGGCCCTCAGGGTGTTCAGGCAGATTGCAAGCACCTTGCACTCCTGCCACCAGAAGGGCATTATGCACAGGGACTTGAAGGTGAAGAATATCTTGATGGACGCCCAAGGAGATGCCATGCTGTGCAACTTTGGCCTGAGCCACATGTTCAGGGCTGGAGAGAGGCTGCTCAGCATCTGCAGCATCCCCTACTCCTGGGCCCCCAAGCTCTGCCTTTCACTAGAGTACAAAGGCTCCGCAGTAGACATCTGGAGCCTGGGTGTCCTTCTGTATTTGATGGTCATGGGATGCTTGCCATTTCAAGTGACCACCTTTGGGGAGCTGCTCAAATGTGGACTATGAACCCCAAGCAGAGCCCCATGCTAGACAAAATTATAGAGCACCCATGGCTGAGCCAGGCAAGCAACATTCTCTGAGTGATTTCTGCAAGTCCCACCCTAAGGACCTGGATCCCACCATAATGAGGATCATGGTGGACCTGGGTTATGGCCTACTTGACACCCGGCTATCTCTGTAGACCTGAAAATTGGATGAGGTGCTGGTCACCTATTCTATACTCTAGCACCAGAAAACCCAGGGTGTGGGCTGCACAGTCCAAAGGAAGACCATGAGTCAGGTCAAGTTCACTGTCCACCCAATGGGGATCAGCTGCCTGAGGAGGATGGCAGGCCAGAAGGGCAACAGAACAGCCAGCCTGCTTGCCATTGCCCGCTGCAACCTAAAGACTCAGACCCCCACCCTCACCAAAGCCTCCAACAACTTGGCAGCTCTGCTCCCTAGTTCGGAGAACACAACAATGGCTGGAAGAGGATGACAAGGAGGATTGTCCTCTGTATCACAGGAAGGTGCTGATTGGACCAAAAGACAGGCCTGAGGCCGAAAACCAAGTGACCCCAATGGAAGGAAGGCAAACACCCTGGGGATGAAAAAACAAAGTGGCTCCAATGACAATGGATAGCTGAGACACAGGCATAGCCAGGAAGGTGGGGGTGTGCAGACTTTATTGCACACTTGCTTTTAGTGATGTCACTTTCAATTAACAAATAGCTGTCCACATTTGTGGGGTGCAATGGTTTGGAATGATTGGCTCATGCTAATTAATGTATCTGTCTCCTCAGATATCACAGGATCTCACTTAGGTGGAGCAGCTGTGGAGGACGTGTGTGTGGCCATGGCCTCCTTTCCATGGATCCCAATCAGGAGGGCCTTGGAAGATGATGGATTCCAGTGGACCCCTGATCCCCTATCTGGAAGAAACATCAGAGCCATTTTCTTAGGACATGTGTCCCTGCCTTGCTCCTCTTTGTCCCTTTTCCCATATTTCTGGGACAGCAAAGGTAATTCTAAATAAATTTCAGTTTTAACACATGTTGAAACTGATGTGCCAAAGATGGTCACAGGCATTTTGCGGTGTTGCATCCTCCTTGAAGAGCTGGGTCTAGGCATGCTTCAGGTGGAGCAGCGGGTAGTCATGTAGTACTTGGAATTTAGTAAGGGAGTAGTGAGACTTCTAGAGACCTACAGAGGTTCTCTCACACAAACAAGTTACATACCTTTGAATGGACAGGGTTCTGCACTGCTTTGGGGCATGAAATGCGGATGCCGTATGACCTTCTGACTGTGATGGTACCCAGTGAACATTTTCAGAAGGGACCCAGGGACAGAAGGTGCCATCAGCCTGTGTGCGTTCTGCTGAGACACCTACAATAGCATCAGGAATGCCTGTGAAGCAGCTTATGATGGGAGTCAGAGATATGGTGTGGGGCCTTCCCCAGAGCTTAGGGGGGACTTGTCTGTCTTTAAGGTTTTTGACGGTATTGTGAAAGGAGTTCTGTCTAACATTGGTAACGCTTTTTCCTCTATTGAGGTGTGGCCTGGGGCAGTTTCTTAGAGAGGCCTGAGCCCTTCAGGGACCCTGAGTATCCAAAGGGTGCTCAGCATTGAGTCAGATGTCCTGGGGGCCAGAGGGAAGATGGATGGCAAGAAGGCACCAGCCTAGAGTGGTGGCTGGAAAGAGCTGTTTTTCAAGGCAAGTTCCAGGTTCCCACGTCTCAGTGAGCCTATACTTCTCTGGATTCTTGAACACTACTCTTGGATGGATATATATGGTACCACTTCTCTGGAGCATCATTTCCCTGTTGATATTAAGAAATTGTAAAATGCATGTAGCTCCCCGCCCCCTCGCTCCCACCCTGGACTCATTTGACCGTTGCTTTTGTTCCTCCAGGTCCTTGACCTGTTACCTCCTCCTACCTGAGGGCATCAGTGCTGGGGATGGACTTCTGCTGGCCATTTGCCAGCAAATCTTGTGAATGGCACCTTCTGATCTATAATTTTCCATTGTTCCCAGAGGAATGAATTTCTCAATGGAATTTATCTGATGGACAAACTCATGAGTTGTGACCTGTGGTAGGGAGGGGCTAGGAGTGGGAGAGGATGTTAAAGGGGTGAGGTGTGACCATCTTTGTGTCTCCCAGCAGCTCCATGTCCTCTCCCTGGTACACTGTGTTATTCAGCTTTCCGTCACTCTGAGAGTCACCTTAGGTATGCAACTTATAAGACATGTAGGTTTATTTTGGCCTATGGTTTTAGAGGTTTCAGTCAATGGTGACTTTCGACCTGTGGTGGCCCAGTCATTGTGGCAGTACAATTTGGAGTACTCTCCTATACCCCCACCCCCACCCCCACCCCTGGGATTTTGCTTCATCTTTAATTCCATCTGTGTTGACCCTGTTTCTTAATCAGGTTAGATTCTGAGGTCCTGGGGGTTCGAACTTTGGCACATGAATTTACAAGTGACACAATTTAGCCCTCAACAGGGGAGTGCAGAGGGGAGAGTCCCGATGGGCTGTCCCTGAGGGTCTGACAGCTGCTCAGGAATGGAAGAGTTCCTTTTGGCAGGCAGTGCCTGGTCTTCCATGCTCTCCTGCCCTGAGGGATCGTTCTTGCCTGAGTGGATTTCTGGGCTTCCAGCCCAGCATCTCTGATGTCATCTACATATGCCTGTTTGGGGAAGAAGCAGTCCCCCAAACTATAGCATGGTTTTGAGGTCTGATTTTTCTGCTCGCTATGACCCTGTAATGAAGTTTCAGCTCAGGTTCTCCCTGTGAGAGAACTGTTCTCAGTTTCTGGGGCCAAAAACTTTTGCCTGGCTTTTTGGTTCCTGCCCTTTTTGTCCTTCTGAGAAACTAATGTGACTCCATTTTTGAGAAGCCAGTCTCTACCTCAGAGCAAAGCCTGTCCTAAGGAAGGGGGCATGACCCTTGTCCTTGGAAAAACCCACAGAGCACTCCTAAGCACATACCCACCCTGCTGAGTTGTTTGTCTGTAAATAACAAGAGAGATCTGAGGTGCCAGGTGTCCCTGACTCAGTCAGGCTAGGTGAGGACCCATAGCACCCCCCCTAGCAACCTCTAATCAGCATGAGACAGGGAAAATACCTGGGATGCCAGATGACCTCCCAGTAGTTTATGGTGGTTGATATCATGTTGGGAAACCATGTAGTTTAGCACGTACACCTCTCTTGGCCTAAACCAATCAGTTCAAATGAATCCCCCTCTTGTACTAACCAACCACCCCTACCCAACTGGTTCCCGCCAGTGAATGTGCTAATCAATGTTAAGAGTTGTTGTTTGACTTTCCTGTGGTATGGAATGATTTGCTGTGTGATGTTGTGATGCATAGAGTACCCCCAAAACCTATAAAATCTCACTGAACAAAGGACCGGGACTCACTTCCTGGGACCGCTGCATCGGGAACAGTTGTGAGTTCAGGCTTGAGCTTGCAATAAAGACTCTTGTGTGAATGCATCGGTTTCGGCTCCTGGAGGTCCCATGAATCTGGCATAATACTTCAAAAGTCATAAAAATGGTTCACCAGAAGTGAAGGAATTGAAAGAGAGTTTGAGAGCTCCGATAGGAAGGTCTTAGGTCAAGGAAAGGAAAATGCATGAATTTTAGGAATAACCTGTGACTATTATTTTTCCCTGTTCCTCGAAGTCCAGATCTCTGCGAATCAAAAGGATATTTGCCCCTCATTTGCCACCAGTAACCTCTTCATCAGTCATTTTCAAATCAAATAGCTCTTTTACATATGGTTTCCTTCAACAAATATGCCCTTTATAAACCAGGTTCTTTGATGAGGATTTTTAAAAAGTCCTAAAAATTACCTTTCAGGATTTGGCAGCTATAAGGTGTGAACTAAGTGGGAAGGAAATCCTTCCAGCATTCGGTCCAGGTTCCCTCATTTATAGGTTTCTTCCCTTCTCTGAGCATCAGTGTCCTCATTTGGGAAACAGATCATGATGATATTTGCCTTGTTTACTCTCTAAAGTCACAAGGGTTAGCTAAGCCAAAGTGATTTTAAGAGCACAGTATAAATGCAAGACATCGCCTTTGAACTCTTTGAATGCCTCAGATGTGTGCTTGAGCAGAGCATGGGCACTGGACAGGGACACCTCTGATCTGAATCCCAGATGTGTCACTCACTAGCTAGGCTTCCATGACCCTGTCTCGTCTGGATTTCCTCTGGCCCCTACTCCCATGTCCCCTCCTCTTCAGGTTCATTCCCAGATCCTCCTGTTGCTGGAAACCTTCTGCCTAGATCCTGAGCTCTAATCCCTGTCTAGGGAGTCTCTCCAGGGGTTCTTATCATTTCCATGTCTTTAAATATCTGCTGGTGACTCTCAAATTCCTATCTGCTGGTGACTCTCAAATTCCTGCCTCCACGGCAGACCCCTTCTTTGAGTTTCACATCTCCTGCCTCCTGGGGATCCCCACTGGGATGGTTCACACTCAAACCAAAGCTGTTCTGATGTGTCTGTCCAGGAAAGCTTGGGATGCCCCCTCCCTCCATCACCTTGCTCTTCATTTGGCTTCCTTCAGGGCTCAGTGAACTTTCACTGAACCTCCTCAGCTCACTTAGCTGGTCCATCCTGTGTTTTTTCCAACTTAACAACACTCCTTTCCTCCCAAGCACGTTTCACATGCCATAAAATAGCATTTGTTTCTTGTTTATTTCATTGACATTGATTGCCATGTCTAGAATTTTAGCTCCATATGGGGACCATATCTCATTCATTTGTGTGTGTGTGTGTGTGTGTGTGTGTGTGTGTGTGTGTGTGTTGGGAATTGAACCCTGCACCTCATACACCTATTTACCCTTTTATCCGCAGGGACATGCCTAGTGTCAGACCCACAGCAGTTGCTCAGAAAACATTTGATGAACAAATGAATGGGTAGCTGAGCAAGTCACCTAAGCTTGCCAAGGTGATTGGGCCTATTTCATACTATTAATGGTGGAGTGAGACAAGAGAGAGTCTAGTCCAGTACCTAGCATGTTGTACATGCTTAAGAAATGTTATTTCCTACCAGGCTCAGTGGTTCACACTTATAATCCCAACTAGTTAGGAGTCTGAGGCAGGAGGTTTGCAAATTCAAGACTAGCCTGGGCAACTCATTTAGCCTGTTTCAAAATATAAGTAGGATCAGGGGTATAACCCAGTGTTAAGGCACTTATCTGGCATGCAAGACATCTGGGTTCAATCCCCAGAACTTAAAAATAGTTACTTGCATTACTCATTTGGGACTGAGGAATAAGCATATAATGGGTTTTTATTAGTTTTTGATTATGCATTAAAAGCTCTTAAATCTAATGTAAAACACATCATATATCTCAATTTAGTATACCAACTATACAACTTATTACAAATACAGATGCCCTGAACTATGCTTCCAGACACAATGACACAAATGATATGTATGCTGGTACATATCCAAATTTGATAATCAGTGTAGTATTGGATGTATTAGTCTACTTTCCAGAGAAAACAAATCCCACACATGATTGGAAGTAGGGGTAGGAGGGGAGAGAGAGGAGGAGACAGAAATCATTCTAAGATTGCCAACTGGCAGGCTGGACATTCATGCAAGAGTTGATGTTGTAGTCTTTTGTGCAAATTCCACAGGGCAGCAGGCTGGAAACTCACAGCATTTCCATGATGTAGGTTTGAAGAAGGGAACTCCTCCTGCATTGAGGACCTGCCTTTATTCTTAAAGCTTTCAATAGATTGATGAGGTCCACCCACAGTATGGAGGGTGATCTGCTTTATTCAGCTGGAAAAGTTAATTGCATCTAAAATACACCCTCATAGCAGCATTTCAATTTTGAGAGGGTGGGTACCATGGATTGAACCCAGGGGTGCTGGGCCATATACCCAGCCCTTCTTATATTTTATTTAGAGACAGGGTCTTGTTAAGTTGTGGGGTCTAACTAAGTTGCTGAGGCTGCCTTTGAACTTGCCATCCTCCTGCCTTAGCCTCCTGAGCCACTGGGATTACAGGTGTATGCCACTGTGTCCAGCTTAATTGGGTTTTGACCAAACGCTGGGCACCATAGCCTGGCCAAGTTGACACATAAAGTGAAACATCACAATGGGAATATGTTCATCATAAATTTTTAAAAATATATGGAACATCTAGTGTTTCTTCAATTCTATGCCCGGTTTCATGGATAATCTATAATCAAATCCTCATTCTTTCCTGCCCTCTCTCTCCACAAGTTTGTTGCTGGTTTACTCTTTTTACTATTTCTTCTCAGAGTCTTAACAGGTTACATACTTTAACAGAAGAAGGAGTTTCTACTAAGGAGATGTTCAACCATTACTCTCCCACACAGGCTGAAAGGTCAAGAACAACCCATCTCATTAAAGATATCTGTGTGTCATCTTCCCCATCACAGACAATAATCATTTATCTCATCCAAGAGAAAAACAAACCAAATCAGATATCCTACTGCATTCCAGCCACTATGCTGGATGCTAGGAATTTGAGGACCAGCAAGGTGCAGCTTCTGTCCCCTAATTGTCACCTGGTTGCCATAGGAAGCCTTAATCCTCAGGACTTGCCTGAACAAATGAAACAAAGGCACTTTATGCAATTGCAGAGGAAATGGGGGAAGGGCAACTTTTGAGAAATTTATTACAACTTGGAGAGACTATTATAAAGGGATGAAAAACATTTTTTCATCTGGAAAGAGTTTGCTAAGAAACAGTTCTGGGTATGCAGAGGGCACCTGGTGCTCAAGACATCAAATCTAGTTTTCTCGGACTGTGTCCAGCAGATGGCGCCACATGACTGGCTACTGCTGGGTTGCCTGGCTCCCCTGGAAAACATGTAATGGAGTTTATATAAGGTCAGCATCTTAAAGAAAGCACACATATTGTCAGTTTGAGATCCTTTATTTTGCTGCATTTTAATGTGAGATGTGGAGAGAAATAAGATATAAACAAGAAAATGGTCAATCCTCCTAGAATGTGGCAATGGTGGAATGATGGGGATTTAGGTCAAGCAGGAGACAGCTCAGAAAATAGCACTCAAACACAGAGCATAAGAAAAACAAATGGCAAGAAGAAAGTATTATAGAAAAACCTGTAATGAAAATTTAAAAATTGAAGATGATGAGATAAAAAGAATATGAGACTGAGAGCCAGGGATCTTGGTTTAAAGGCATAGTGTGAACACTCTAGAAGAAAGGATTCAATTCCACCATTTTTACAGTCCTAGTAACAGGTGACTTGATTTAAAAATGATTGTCCTATAAATGGAGACTAAGGGGGGTAAAGCACCAATCCATCTAGAACCAATTCAATGGAATTCTTCATTTCAAGAGAGTCCATTCTTGAATGAGTCTCTGACAAAGTGAAGAATGGAAAAAGAAATTTATTGATGCTACAGCTGAACGATCTATTGCTCAGTTTAGAAGACACTCACAGGGACTGGGGTGTAGTGTGAGGCCCTGGGTCCTAGCCTCAGCACCAAGGGAAAAAAAGGTGGGCTCTCCATGTCCTATGTCACCCATCCCAAGAGCTTTCAGGAAGGAAGACAGCATTCACGAGCTATTCCAAAACCTCACACAGCCCACCACTGCAGAATAGTTAAGATCTACTGTAGTTAGCCCCAGTAAAATGCTGTTTCTCCCCAATCTCTGCAAATTATAAAACTCCTAAATGAATTGATTGCTACAGGCAAAAGTGTTGCCCCACAACTGAAAGTCCCTTTCCTCCAGGAAAGTTGATTTCTTACAAAAAAATATTACATATTGTTATTAGTTTGAGTTTAATTGTGAAATCTATGGAGGGTAATATTGTTTACCCAGTTTGTTCCAATTAATGACTCAAAACAAAAATCCACTAAATATACACTGATAAGCCAGTGGCACTCAAATTTGTGTACTGGAAACTCACTTGGGTACTTGTTAAAATGCGGATACCCAGGTCTGACTCCAGATTTTTGTGATGAAAGACATGGGTGGGGGGGGCTAGCATTTGCATCTTAAGAAAGGGGGTGCAGATATTTGTTGAGAGCCACAGCCGAAGGGGACCCAGCAAACTTCCAGCTGCCAGCAAACTTTCAGACTGCCAGCTGATGATTGGCTCACAGCGGCCCCAGCAACATCTAGCTGATTGGCTCCTCTGCGGTGATGCTCATTGGGGGACTTCTTTGGCTCTGCCCACACGACCCAGCCAATCGGCCTCAAGAGCAGGAGGATTGTGGGAGGTGGAGAGGCTTGTGTGGGGGTGAGAGGGGGTGGGAAGCCGGTGGTGGCAGTTGGGCTCTGAGGGTTTTTCCTGAGGAGCTGTTTTGTTTGGCATGTGTGGTTCTAAAAATAAAGTTCGTTTCTTTTGACAAGTGGCTCCTGAATTGTGCCCAGCCAGACTGCGGCAGATATTGGAGAATCAAAGACTTCTCTTAGAGAATCCCTAAGCAGAAGTGGTCAGTCAGGGAAGCCTTCAGATTCACTTCCCATGTGTTCATTCTCTCGTGAAGTCATGAATCCTGGGAACATTTCTGGTGCTCTAGCACCGTACTCAGCGATGTGGGATACTGGAAATATAGAGAGCCTCTGCTCCTGCCTGAAGGGGATTTCTATCTAATGGCTGATAAATATCTGTATGAATGACAACATCAGGGGGTAACTACTTACTATAGGATTGATGCCTTGGATAACTTCGTAGCAATTTACTTTTTAGGGTTTGTTTGTGTTTGCTTTTGTATTACTAGAGGATGAAAGTAGTGGCTCTTTACCACTACTTTCCATCCCCATCCCTTTTTAAAAATTTTAGTGAGGGACAGAGTCTTACTAAGTTGCCTGTGCTGGCCTGGAACTTGTGATCCTCCTGTCTTGGCTGCTGGGATTACATGTTGCAGGGATTTATAAGGAAGTCCTGTCACCAAGGGCCATCGGTGGGGTGGAGGGGGGGAGGGAGGAGCTCCTCTGTGACCTGGTGGGGGGCATGAGCTGGGCCCTGACTGGTGAGGAGTGAGCAAGAAATGATTGGAGGCTGGGAGGCAGCATTAGTTTCATGTCATGCTTGCTATGTAGGAGCATTAGTATCCTTTAGTATCTATAGAGAGCAGCAGGTCAGGGCCAGCGCTGACAACTGTAATCTGCTTAACCCATTATGCCCTATTGTCCTATTTAGGGGCCACCTAAAATACTTAAATTGAATGACAAATATACCTCTTGTGGTAACTTTGGAAGAAATATTTATGTTTTTAGAGTTCTATTCTTTTGAGAAAAGTAATAGGTGCATAATTGCTAATAATATTAAAATATTAATTGATATATTATTTATGTTAATGATAACACTAATGATAACAAATTATACAATGAGTTCTAGATTATGATTTCCAATCTATTTTAATGCACCTGGGTCAATTTCTTTTCTTTTCTTTTTGGTACTGGGAATTGATCGCAGGCAGAGACACTTAACCACTGAGCAGCATCCTCAGTCCCCTTTTCTTAAAATTTTTTATCTTGAGACAAGTTCTTGCTAAGTTGCTTAGGGTCTCTCTGCATTACTTAGGCTGGTCTTGAACTTGCAATCCTCCTGATTCAGCCTCCCAAGTTGCTGGGAATACATCGTGCACCACCATGGCTGCCAATTTTACTGCTGTATTTGCAGAATTGAAATTTGGGACTTTGTGGGTTAAGTGTCTTAGGAGGGGAAATAAAGAAAGGAAAGCCCAAAGCTCCTGACTGAGCAGCATCATCTCCTTGGTTTTTCAATATTCTGAAGCCAACCAGACCATTTTTAAAAATATCAATAAATAGGAGGACCTTTTGACATCATTTATATTATACAATTTTTCTCATAGATCCATATCTAGTTCATTCAGCTATTTCCAAAAAGTTAAAATTCTGATCCTGAGACACATGAAGGATAGCAACTAATAGCACCTGAAGAAGGTAGAACTGTTTGGGATCAGGGAGGTAAATTGGTCTAATTAAAAATCACTTCTTGGACTGGGGTTGTGGCTCAGTGACAAAGTACTTGTCCAGCATGTGTGAGGCACTGAATTTGATTCTCAACACCACATATCAATAAATAAAAAATAGAGGTCCATTGACAAATAAATTTTAAAAAATCACTTCTTATTTAACAAAGAGATCTGTGTTCCTTAAGATTTCTATGTAGACACTATTTTTTAAAACTCTATTTTGCATCTTATTGCAGGAAAGAAACTTTAACCTAGCTATCTTGTTCTCCTTTCCTAACTTTTCCTTTTGACATCCTATGAAACATCAAACCCAAGCATTTAAGCAGTTGTGTCCCAGAACTGTCACCCTGCTTGAGAGAGGTGTGGTGGGTCAGGCACCGATTCTGAAGCTAGACATTGTTTTGTTTGCAGTACTGGGGATTGAGCAATGTAGGGTCTCCTAAGTCGCCCAGGCTGACCTTGAACTTGTGATCCTCCTGCCTTCGCCTCCCCAGTAGCTGGGATCACGGGTGTTCTGCACTGTGCCCAAAGCAGACAATCACATTTTTAATGTTAGAGCCATCTTTTACTGTATGCTTGGTTTTGCTGCAGTTACTTAACCTTTCTGTGCCTCAGTTTCCTTATCTATAAAATAGGCATAAAAGGATTATAATGATTACATTAATCCACACATATTCATACACAGAATCCACTTAAATTACCCCATTTAGTAAGAGCTCATTCAATGTTAGTGATTGTCATAAACTCTGTTTGTTAATTAAGGAAAGTTCACAAGGGTACAGCAGTTTAATTTTTCACCATTTTCAGGTAGACTGGACATGCATTAATATATACTTCAAAAGCAAACATAATATAAGGTTAAAATAATAACATACCCACAATTATTTGTCTTCCATGTAATAGGAAACATTTAAAACTGTTTCTAGAAATGCAGAACATAAAATCATGTGGCAAAGATTTAAAATATGAGAACAGCAAGCACAAGGACCAAGATGACCAGGGATGAATGGAGTGCACACCTTGTGTCTTGTGTAATGCGGGGGGGGGGGGCACACAGTGGACTCTGAAATTTCTAGCAATCATTGCAAAAAGGGAAAGCTCATTAGCCACTCATGAGATTAAAAAACAGATCAATTTTCGAGGAGGAGCACAACTATTCCTTACATTAAGGCCAGAGAAGGTACCTCTGGGCACCATCTTGGAAATCAGGTTTACAACAAACCAACAGATGCATTTCTCGAGGATGCTTCTCATAACATTCCTCAAAGACCTGCCTAAAATTCATTTAGAAAAAACAGTTCTATGGGGAGGCAGAATTGTCTGGCTCTGAAACTCAGCTGTCTGTTGAAGGGTTTAGAATGTCTAGAAATAACAGAGCTTATACTCATTTCTTGTGATGTGGCTTCTTAAAGGACCATCACTTCTATCCTCTCATTTAATTTTCAAATACCCCTCAGAGATGGGAATTATAAAACCCATTTTATAGAGGGAGAAATTGAATCAGAGAAAGGTTGGACAGTTGGAAAATTTCAGAGAAATTTTGTGGATCCTGCAGATTCTCTGTTCCCTCTCTACTCCTTGGCCTTGTCTTTACTCCCATATCTTCTAGTGTTCCTTTTCTCTTACAAACCACAGATTCACTAAGTTACAATTGTAATTGAAACTAATTACAATCTGAGTTTTGTATCTATAAATCCATTACAGTTGCTACTGCCAAAGTCACAAATGATATATTTTTAAATCAATAACTTAAAAAAAATTAAAATAATAACTGTTTACTCTTTGAATTCTGTTCTCTGGCTTTTGGGACACTGGTTACTCCTATTTCTCCAGCTGCCTCCTACTACTTGTGCTGAGCAGCCTGTATGAGTAACTGCTCTTCTGTCTACCTTCCAGATGTTGGAGTTCCCTAGGGTTCCATTTTTGGTCCCTAGAGAGCCCATTCCCTCTCAGGGACTCAGCGCCATCTTGAAAGTAGGATTTTTCTAAACATGGACATCTTCCAGTAAAAATTTATATCTCGGGCTGGGGATGTGGCTCAAGCGGTAACATGCTTGCCTGGCATGCGCGAGGCGCTGGGTTTGATCCTCAACACCACATAAAAATAAAATAAAGATATTGTGTCCCGAAAACTAAAAAATAAATATTAAAAAATTCTAAAAAAATTATATCTCATCTGTTTGATATTCCAACACCTGTAAAGGTGTTCTGAGCCAGGAGATGGGGGATGAAATTAGAGTACTGGAGATCTGTTCCACAAAGTCATTTAGAGGCCCAGACTGGAGGAGACTCGTCCATCTTCAGTATATGGCTTCCAAATTTGTCTTGGTGTCAATATGCAGACAGGAGAGTGGAGCAGAAGAGAGGGTGAAGAAGGTGCATCTCAGCTTTGGTGTCACACATTAGGAAATATTCCTGACCCAGCAATTTATCTATCTACACTGTGGAAAGGGAGTACAGCACCAGGTGTTGATGGACAGTTACTCATCTTTTATGTTCTCCCTTCATAACTTGCTCTTCCACCAGTATTTCCTGTGCCTCAGTTTCTTCTTTCATAAAATGGGCTAATGATAATATTCTTCACAGAGATTGTAAAAATTGATGTCTCAGTCTGTTTGAGTGGCTATCACAAAATGTCGCAGACTGTGTGGTTTATAAACAACAGAAACTTATTTCTCACAGTTCTGGAGACTGGAAAGTCCAAGATCAAGTCACTGGCAGACTTGGTGTCTGGGGTGAGATCCTACCTTCTGGTTCAGAGATAGGAACTTTTTGTTGCATCTTCACATGGTGAAGAGGCAAATGAGCTTTATTTGGACTCTTTTGTAAGGGCATGATTCTCATTCACAAGGGCTCTGCCCTCACAATCTCGTCACCTACCAAAGGCTCCTAGTCCTAATACCATCACAGTGGTGACTAGGTACCAATATATGAATTTGAAGGGACTCACGCATTTAGGCCATCCTAATTGATATAACCTATTTTAAACAAAGAGGATGTTCCTGACTCATAGTTGATGCTCAGTAGCTGATTAACTATCATTGTCCTCAGTAATTAGCTGCAGGTTTTCAGCCACCCAGTTATACCAATCTAGAGACTCTTCCTTCATCTCCAACTTCCAGTCAGCAAGTCCCACTTATCTAATTTAAAAGTTCGTATATATTTACGTTCTCTTAAAGGCAAGTGGTAGATGCTTCTGATATGGATATTATAACATATGGACTTGGGTTTTTCAAAAAGAGAATAGAAAACCACTGCGTCCAAGAGATCCAATGTATTCACTTGGCTTCAACCGCCATCTTGAAAATGGGTCATCTATGACTGGATCAGAGCTTGTATCTAGAAGTATCTTGAAATTCTTCCTGTTCCCTCATGCCAGAACTCAGGCAAAGCTGGGATTTGAACCTACGTCTTTCCACTCCAGTCAAGCGTTTCGTTATACACAACTGTCTTCCTATATATGAATATTCATATACTCCCTGGTTCTCATTCCTGTGTTTCCTTCCTAGTTTACTTTCACAGAAAGGCAAACTAAAAAAAAAATAGAATAAAATAAAAAATTAAAAAACCCAACAAATTCTCTGCTCCATTCTCACAATTTTTGATTGATGTCTGTCAAAGGAAAATGATGGCTGCATAAATTTCCTCTAATCTCCAGTGGTTTCCAGACTCATGAAGATTCCAGAGTACTAAATTCTGATTCTTTTAACCCAGGTGCTCTGATCCCCAGCCCAATACAACCTCCATTCCTGCTTTTTTTATTCTGAGCAGCAGATGGCACTGTGCGCGAGTCTGGAGAAACGTTTTTCTATGTTCAGAGAAAGATGGGAGAAACACACTGAAGCTTTCTGCTAAACACCCCCTTGATTTATGGACATCTTTACTCTCCTCCTCTCGGGTTGGAGTGCTCCTGACAAGTGTGAGCTGGATGCCAACAGGCACAGGGAATATTGTCTAAATATGTGTAATTTACATGGTTCTGGGTATGGTGACACCTAGACTCCTGGTTCATCACTGAACTTACTTCCTCTCTCTCCTGGACATACAGCTGCACTAGTTTCATGGTTTCCAATAGATTTGGCCATATGACCAAGTTGTGACCAGTGAAATACAAAGAGTAGTGGGATGTACCATTTCCAGGCCTGATGCATTAAAAAATAGTCCCAGGCCCTTTCCCCTCCAGAAGCTGGAATTCCTTGACTAGGAAGACCTTAAAGGCTGAAGGTGGCAGAGTTGCCATTGCCCTGGGTCCCTGAATGGCTGCCTGGGGCCTATTCCATTCCTATGCCTGGGCATACACCAGGGTGCTACTGGTGTGAGAAAGGGGCTCTAGTGTGTTAAACCACTGAAGATTCAAGGTTTGTTGTTGCAATGATCACCTACCTTACCTGATAAAAGTTAACTATTGAAAACCTAATGCCCACGTGATATTCCTGGGGAAGATGTTCATAGGAAATATCAACATTTCTATGTGATAGAGGTCTTTGTTTCCATTGTTAGATTATAAACAGGGAGAGACTGTTTGCTGCTAATAGAAATGCTGAAGTCTTTGCCACCCCAATTGTTTCAGCCCACAGAGGAGTTGATATGTGGACTGGAAGACAGGCAGGGAGAATGCAGTTTAGCTCAGGATAAAGACAGAGAGAGGCTGTACCATGTGGTTCACTTTGTGGGCAAAGCCAGCACATGGGCAAGCACTCTGGAGAGGAGTAAACCCTCGAGGAAAACCAAAGTGGCTGTATTGGGACCTGCTCTCAGTGGGGAGATGGTCTTTAGAGCTGACCACTGCTGCAGTCTGGCTGGGCACAATTCAGGAGCCACTTGTCAAAAGAAACGAACTTTATTTTTAGAACTACAAACGCCAAGCAAAACAGCTCCTCAGGAAAAGACCCTCAGAGCCCAACTGCCACCACCGGCTTCCCACAAGCCTCTCACCCACACCAACCTCTCCACCCCCCACAATCCTCCTACTCTTGAGGCCGATTGGCTGGGTTGCATGGATGGAGCCAAAGAAGTCCCCCAATGAGCAGCTCCGTGGAGGAGCCAATCAGCTAGATGTTGCTGGGGCCGCTGTGAGCCAATCATCAGCTGGCAGTCTGAAGGGCAGGGAAACAGCCCAATGAACATCACCACAGAGGAGCCAATCAGCTAGATGTTGCTGGGGCCGCTGTGAGCCAATCATCAGCTGGCAGCTGGAAGTTTGCTGGGGCTCCTTTGGCTGTGGCTCTCAACAGACCACCAGCTATTTCTCCCATGCCCCCGACCACGTTTCTCCACACCAGGCAGACTGTTTCTCTACCTTTGAATCTGGGTTGGCCTTGTGCCTTACCTTGGCCACACAATGTCCTGGTGGTGTGCCGGGCTGCTTTGAGCATAGGCAGCTTCTGCTTTCTTGGAAGTCAGCTGCCCATGCTGTGAGGAAGCCCCCTTGGGTGGTGGAGAAGGGAGGCCATGAGGGGAAGCAGTCTGAGGCTGTTGCAGGAGGACAGAACTACCTGCTTGACATTTTTAAAAAAACCCACTTATTTATTTGTTCTAATTTTTTATATATGACAGCAGAATGCTTTTCAGTTCATAGTACACAAATGGAGCACAATTTTTCACTTCTCTGGTTGTACACAAAGTACAGTCATTTGACTCGTATCTTCATACATGTACCTAGGGTAAAGATGTCCATCTCATTCCACCGTCTTTCCTACCCCCAGGCCCCTCCTTTCCTTTCCCTCCCCTTTGCACTATCTAAAGTTCCTCCATTCCTCCCATGCTCCCCACTTCCCATTATGGATCAGCATCCACTTATCAGAAAAAACATTCAGCCTTTGTTTTTTTTGGAATTGGCTTACTTTGCTTAGCAGGATATTCTCCAAGTCCATCCATTTACCTGCCAATGGCATGATTTTGTTCTCTTTTGATGCTGAGTAATATTCCATTGTGTATGTGTACCACAGTTTCTCTATCTATTCATCCTAGAAGGATATCTAGGTTGCTTCCACAATTTAACTGTTGTGAATTGAGCTATGAATATGAATGTGGCTGCATTACTAAGCTGATTTTAAGTCCTCTGGGTATAGACCCAGGAGTGGGATAGCTGAGTCAAATGGTGGTTCCATTCCAAGTTTTCCAAGGAATCTCTATACTGCTTTCCAGATCGGTTGCACCAATTTGCAGTCCCACCAGCCATGTAGGAGTGCCTGCTTGTCATTTAAGTGAAGTCTTCATGGAGGTCCCTCCCCAGCTGAGCTCCCAGTGAAAGCAGCTGCCTTAGTGACCACGATCCACACCACCTAGAGCAGAAGAGTCATTGATCTAAGGTCAGCCTATTCACAGAATCATAAGAGGCAATAAATCATGTGGTTAGTGACTAAATTTTGGGTGGTTTATCCTGTGGCAATAAATAATCGAAGATCAGGGTAATGATAAATGCTCTTAATGCAAAAGGTAGATGCCTCCGGGTATGGCAGGGAATCAGACCTGGTGGGGCAGAGAAGAAAATCCTTCAACAGATTCCCTTGTGACTTGATTTGTTGAGGGGCGGGCAAAGATCATCTAGATAAAATTCCTGCCCTCATGGAACTCACAACAACGCAGTCAGAGAGAGAGATGCAGACAAACATCTAGTTAACTGAATTGCTACTGAAGGGGGAAGAAAGAAAAACATGGAAGCAATCCATTTTCAAGCAGTAAGCTGAGTTTAAAAGATGAGTGGGAAGTGAGGAGTAGCTGAAGGCGACTCTGGGGAAGCAGCAGGACGTTCCAGGCAGAGGGAGATCATGCACAAAGACAGTTGGGAGAGCATCCAGGGGTCCCTGGAGGGAACACAAGCAGTTGGCATTCGCTGGGCTGAGAGCAGAAAAGCAGATGAGGGGCCCCTTGCAGATTTCCCTTGTTCCTACAGCTCATGACACTGAGTGTGACCTTCATGGCTGCCCACCCTTCTTACCCAGAACAAATGAGTCGGCTCTCCTTCTGGGACAGGGATGCACCAATGCAGTGTCCGATTCCAGTTTGCAAGAGACAAATAAATAAAAAACACCCTCTGGGCTGATCAATGTTCCTCACTAGGAGAAGTGGTGGTCTTTATGTTTGCATTGCCTCTGGTTTTTGTAAAGAGCCTCAATTTGGACTCTTCATGCTCTTATTACATAGATCAGTGGTCCTCAAATGTTTTCATTTCCATTATTTGAACACTTCCACCTACAATATCAACAAAAAGTTTTGACTCTACTTGCACTCTTTATAGTCTGTTCATGTTAGAGGACAAAAAATGAGTTCTGTTACCCTTCTGAGGTGAAAGGGGAAAACCTTTTTCCCTGGCCCCACCTCCTGTGTCAGGGGACCAGAAGTATCCAAAATTGGTCACAAATCCATTGGTGGGGGAGGTTGAAGGAAGCATTTAGCCCCTACATGTGCGCATGTGCGTGCGTGTGCGTGTGTGTGTGTGTGTGTGTGTGTGTGTGTGTGTGTGTGTGTGTATTTAAATTGTGGTAAGAGCCTTTGACTACTCTCTTCAAAATTTTAAGTGCCCAATTCAGTGTAGTCATCTCTAAGCACAATATTTTATAGTAGATCTCTTTGTGCTTGTTTTATACTCTAAGTCACATTGAATATATTATTAGTATGTATGAATGTTATAAATATATGGTAGGTACTTGATTCAGTCAGCTAAGCAATAGGCAAAGTTTGGGGAATATACTGCCCCCAGCAATCTGTACCTCCAGGACCCTCCTGAAGCCCCATAAGAGGGGGCCTCCTATTGTCACCCTTAGGTGAGGAGCTTCATATACATCTTCTCAGGAGGCACCAGGGACAGGACTTCGCCCACTCCATGCCAGCAGGTTCCTGTTTCCATCTATTTCTGCTTTGACTTTTCCAGGAAAAACTGTTGAGTCCCGAAGTCTGCTTCCTTTCCTGCTCAGAGATGGCCTCCCACCTGGTGGCTTTATCATGACACTTGGACTTGCCTTCATTTACTCTGGCTCTAGGGTACTGATGCTCAGCACCTCTTACCCCTCTCTCTAGCAAATGCCTTCCTCTTCTGCCCCGGCCTTTTGCCACAAGAACAGACCAGTGCTCCACCCAGAGACAGTATTACCCTGACTGAAGGAAAATAATAATATAATAATAATGTAGTGATGGCTGCTGTTTTTCTACCTAGGTGTTCTACACTTCAGAAGATAATCTCCAGTGTGCACAACAACTGTATTGGTGCAGTCCTAGGGACAAGACAATTGAGGCTGAGAACTAAAGCCCAATATCTGACCTGGAATTGCCACAAATGGCCCACCTGCCACCAAAGCCCAAATCTTTCTGGCACACCCCTTTTTTAAACACCACTGTAGGACCCTGGGTTGGGGGGGGTATTAGTTTATTTCAATGCCAAATTGGCAGTGGAATGGCCTTGCTGGATAAGAGGCCATCCTTCCACCTTCCCATAGCAAACAAACTAACAGACAGGCTTGACTAAAATAGATAATAGAATAAAATAATATGCTTGGAAATACTTGATGTTTGATTGGGGCATAATAGGAATAATAACTGCAAAGGAATCCCAGCATTGTCTAACCCACTGATTCCTGTGATCACTTTTCTCAAAGCCCAGAGGTCAACTATTACCTAGGCATGCACCCCTGGAAGAGACTTGACTTATTGAAGCATTTAAATACTAGCACCCTGCCCCAATGGTTTGAGTTCCTGCAGTCTGACAGCTTCACAGACTAAAAGGGAGAAGGGACACCTTCCGTCTTGTGTGCTAATTAAGACTTCCCTCAGTACAGACACATTCACAGGCTAAAAACCAGAAACCTGCAAATCTGCACCTGTAGCCATGACCAAGCACAAGTGTCTGCGCCACCACAAACCAGGCAAATATCCAGCTCCTTTTACTTTTCTGTTTTTTAGGGTTGGAGATGTCTCTTATAGAATCATAATGACAGATTGATGCCGCACTATGCATTTGAGTCAGAAAGTGCCAGGAGCAACATGTTTTCCCTTGCTTCTCCCCACCTTTAGCTACTTGTTGGAAGAACTGGTGGAGAGGGAATCATGATTTCTTTTTCTTGGGGAGTAGGCAGTGGCATGCTGACAATCAGATGCAGCAATTATTCTTGCTGGAATAAGTTTTCCATGAGAACTGAGCACACCAGCCCTCATAAATAAGTGACCTGTGGTGGCGCTGTGGCGTCTATTTGGGGCACTTGTGGGACAGCTTTCTCTGTGACCTGAGTGCCAAGACATTGTGGTCACCTTTTACGGATCAAACTCTCCCTTCAACTATAAGGAACCATTCACTGCTGCCTTCGTTTTCCCATGGACAGGAGTTTTAAAAAATATATTTCTCTAAGAACTCTCAAGTCATTTTAAAATAAAAAGCTAGATTTGACTCTTTATTTCATTTCTTCCATCTATTTTCTGTTTTGTTCTCCTTGGCTTCTGGAGGCTTATAAAAAATGGTTGGTTGTTTTTGAACTTTACAGGCAAGGACAGACATTTCTAAAGAGTGAATTGGATTCTGGAAAGACAAAGCCTATAATCCACATTGTTAGCCTTTGGCTCCATGAGCTCGCTGGCTCTGAAGAGGTGAAGAGAGCTAACACACCGGCTGAGTTCTCAAGCTTTCTGTATTCCAAGGAAAAAAAGGTACTCTCCACGCTCTCTCCCCAGCCTTTCTTCCAGCAGGTACTGACTGATTTGTTTGAATTTTGAGCTCCCATGGAGAATGGCGAGTCTGAGTGGATCTCCGTGTTCAAGGCTGCACAGAACCAAATGTTCATGACTAGTACATGGACTGTTGGTTCATTTTTAACCTCCAATCTTCTTGGTGAATGAAGGGAAAGGATAAGAGGGGCTGATTTATGTGCATCTTCAGTGGGATTAGAGAGAACAGAGGATGCCTAAGATGTCCTAAACCACATACTAAGTAAGGCGACTTGACCCTCATTCTATGCTGTAAACAACTCAGGAGGTCTCTCTCCCCACCTGTGACCCTTGATTTGTATGCTCATTTTTATATAGCCAACTCTTCATGTTTTACAATGAGAAATGGATGATTCAAACCAGATGATAAAAAAAAAATGTGGCTCTGAGTCTAATGAAAGACAGACATGTACTCTCAGACACAATTCCCAGCACCCCCTATAAAGACACACACATATGGGACTCTATATATGTTTGAATTTTTATTTTATACTTATTTAATTACAAGCTCTCTTGGCAGGGCCCATGCTGTTGATGGCCAGGAAACCCATAAATGTATCCAGGGAAGTACCACATTGACCGTCCTCTTGTAGCTATTTGATAACTGATCATAAGGCTTAGGAAGCACCTTCAAGTTCAAAGCTGCAAAGAACCTTTTCTTTTGCACCAGAATCTCCATCTGAAAATAGATGACATCAGTAGGAAAGCAAGAGCAGAAGATAATGTCATCTTTATTTTATTTTTATTTTGGCAGTGCTGAGGATTGAACTCGGAGCCATGCACATGCTAGGCATGCACTGAGCCACACCCCAGTCCTTTTTATATTTATTTTGAGGTGATCTTGCTAGGTTGCCCCTGCTAGTTTCAAACTTGTAATCCTCCTGCCTCAGGAGTATCTGGAATTACAAGAATAGCAAACACCATGCCCAGCAAGGTGTTTGCTGAGCATGTAACGGACCATGGGGTGAAGAGCAAGGAAACACACACACATCACATCTTAGAGTCTCAGGAAAGTTTGAGAGAGACCCAATTTTGCCATCACAGCATTGTCCAAGGTTCAGGACATTTGTCTTGGAACACTTGGGACCAAACCGGACTCTAGATCAGATTACACCTGTTGCATTATACTAAGTATTCTGCAGGGGAAAGGGAAAGAGAGATCAAGTTAATTTGTTGAATTTTTCATTAAACAAAATTAAATTAATTTCTTTAACCTTTAACATGCAGGTTTTATTGTGAATCTCTAAAGGGGATGGGAAACAATAGGGAGCATTTCTCAAATCCTTTTGTTCTGGGAATTCCTGTCACTGGAACTTTCCAACATTTCTAAGCTCACCAGGATCCACATAACCCAGTCTAGAGAATGCCATTTAGGGACATCAGGGAAGTTCCAGCTGCCCTGTTACCCAGCTCCATTGAGAATGAGCTTGCAGTTTAGTGGGGGACATTTCAAGCTAGGGAGCCTCAAATTTAGGTACTGACGTCCTTAGGGGTACATGGAGACTTTCTAAGGGCACACAAGAAAATGGATTTTTTAAAGAAAATGAATTAAATTTATTTCCAGCACCCCTATAAAGACACAACACATATGCGATTCTATGTATGTTTGTATTTTTATTTTATACTTATTTAATTACAAGCCCTCTTGGCAGGGCCTATAATATTGATGGCCAGGAACCCATATTATCAAAATTATTTTGAGACAGAGTATCTCTATGTTACCCAGATTGGAACTCCTACGCTTAAGTGATCTTATCACTTCAGCCTCCAGAGTAGCCAGGACTACAAGCATCCACCACCGCACCTGCCTTGGATTTTTAAAAACAGTCTAGGTACACAACTTTCATGCCACATCATTCTGCTGAGAACTAGATGGCAGTGAGCCAGCCTGTAAACCGCAGCCTCTTCTTTCTGACCTCCCCCTTTTAAGAGGCACTTCATGGATGCAAGAAAACCCCCTCACTTCCCTCAGCTTACCAGCATGCATTGTCCCTGGATGGACCAAACTCTGGATGCCAGACATTTTTAAGCAAGTGGATTATTTATATTGATGGAATAGTAAATATTTTAAAAACTCAAATGATTCCTAATTCTTTGCTTTAATGAGAACTGAGAGAAGACCTAATTGAGTTGTCAGGGAATTAGATCGTTAAATAATTTTGGTGACAGATCACTGCATCAGAAGGAGCTTGAATAATTATCATTGCTATGAAACAATCCTTTCCATTGTCATTTATTTATTTAGATGAAGAAAGTTTCATGGAACTTGTAATAATAGCAACAATGACAATTGTGAAATAAGAATAATGTTGATGAAGAAACTTATCTAATTTTGGTAAGAAATCTGATGAAGAGTGGTTTTTCCAATAATGTTTCACATTTTGTATTTAACCATTATTAATTAAAAAGCATGTTTCTGTTGTTTTGATAAATTGCATGTTAGTACTACTTATAATCATAATTCAGTTCAGAAGTATCTCTTTGATACATTGAAGCTCAAGGTTATAAGAAATATGTAAAATTAATTTTAATTTATATTCATATTTTTTGTTTTTGTGACCAGTAAGAAAATTTCAGGTATAAAATATATCCTATTAGTGCAAAATTATGTAGGGTAAAGTAGAATGGAAATTAATTTTAAGCAGCAATAATTTTTGGTCTATTAAAGATAAGCCTGTTCACATGTATTTAAATAAATTAGATCAGTATCAAATTACTATGGCATTTACATTTTTTTCTATTTTATATTCTGTTTAATTCACAGATACAAGTGTCCTCAACTATTCAAACAGTTTCTTCTATAATATCTAATTCTTTGCTACTACTTGAATCACATGCTGCATTGTCAGGTCTTGTCTTCTATAACCATATTCCAAGAGCAGTAAAACTAGACCAAAAATGGCAGAGAGATTTCTATCATTGGCATGCATAGAAAATGCAGAATTGGTTTCATGGCAAAGGTTGAGAAAACTTTAAACCTTCATGTTTTGGAAACAAGATGTTTTAGTCAGCTTGTGTCATTGTAACCAAAAACCCAACAAGAACAATTAGAAGGGGAAGTTGATTTGGCTCATGGTTTCAAAGGTCTCAGTCCATAGACAGCCAACTCCATTCCTTAGGGCCTGCGGTGAGTCAGAACATTATGGCAGAATGATGGGACAGAGGAAATCAGTGGAGAACATGGCACCAGGAAGCAGGGAGAGAGAGCTCTGCTCATTAGAAACAAAATATAAACCCCCAAAGCAAGCCCCCAACGGCCTAGGCAAACCTATAGGATGATTAGATGATGGATGGATTTATGCCATCAGTGCAGGAGTGGGCTCATTATTGTGGGAGAGGTTTCCTTACAAAAGGAAGGTTCAGTTGCCTTTCAACTCTCACCCTCTCTGCCTTTCTGTCGAGATGATTCAGCAAGCAGTATACACCAGCCCCTTGATCTTGGACTTCTCAGTCTTTAGAACTGTGAGTCAATATGTGCCTTTTAATTATAAATTTCTTAGTCTCAGACATTTTGTTAGAGCAGCACAAATAGATTAAGACAGAACACTTCATGGAAACTGTCCTGGAGGGTAGGGTTGCCTGCCCCCCACTTCCTATCTCATTCTTGCCTCGAATCCTAGACAGCTTTAGACAGTAGGAAGCCCCATATTAGTCCTGATTCCCAAACCCTGGTCTATCCTTGCCATCTTGGTAATTAGCAGTAATCTGTGGATTGCAGTCTTTAATGTGCTTCCCTCTCTAATTTATTGCTCACCACAGTCTGCTGTGATAGATGAGGAAATTGGAGCTCAGGGGAGTTAAGTGATTTGCCTAAAATGATACAGCAGGAAGTGGCAAAATTAATATTTGGATCCAGGTCATTAGTCTTCAAACCCTATTTTATCTTTGACTCCTTGCTTCTGGGGAGTCTTTTTTAGTCTAAAGCCAAAGCCAACCAATTGGGATCTCCTAGTCTTGGTGGTCCCCTCAGTCCACTGACTAGCCCAGTTTCTGGAGATGATGGTGGGTGTTCCTAGTATTCCACTCTCTGGCATCCTCCATCAAGGTTCTCTGGCAGACACTTGGATGGACTTACAGACAGCAAGGGAGAGATCAACTATAGACACTGAATGTGAAATAAGATAGTATGGTGTGGAGCCAAGACAAAAAGAGTATAAATAAACATTCCCATAAAAATGTGCAAGATTTGCCATAAGTGGTGTTTTAGTGGGTCACAGTTGTACCAGAAATAAGACTTGGTCAGATGTCAAAATACCAGTCATCTAGTATTTGTTTGTACTTTTAATTGAAGACAAAGACTTTTCAAAACCATGAGAAGTGCTGATTCCATTTCTGCTTCTCTTAAAGGGTCCGTTGAATAGGACCTACTGACGGAATCAGTCAACTATGTGTTTTGCGTGCATGAACATTTTTGAGAATACTTTTTACTGTATTTGCTGGAAAGGCTACTAGACATTCATGTTGGAAAAATAATTACTCAGACTTTGGGGCTTGATATTTTTGTTCTTCAGAGTGAGGTGTATCATTTGAAGTTGAGACCTTAAAAACACTATAAAGTCAATTGGGCTTTCTAAAAAGCATTGCTTCTTCAGGCCTTAAAGGAATATATATCTGTAGATAAGAGGCACAGTAAACAATTTTCATCAACTTAATTCATTCATCAAGTAATTTAAGGACTACAGCTTTGTGTACAGTACAAGGTCACTCTCAGGGTGACTTCATACCCTCAAAGTTTGGGTTTGAAGATCGTCTGGAGTTTGATAACCTGGGACTTATCTCACATGTCCTTGCTGGTTGGGTTTTGATTATTTACTTCTGAGCACAACCCACATTGAGAGTTGGTCAGATTAATTTCTAGCTAGTACCACTTTCTTGGATCAGAGTCTGACTTGGGCTGGTGAACATATTCATGTAAATAGTGTTGACAAATATATAAAATGCTTCTCGACCTACGATGGGGGGAATGTCCCAAGAAAACCATGATCAGTTGAAACTATCATAAGTCAAAAGTGTACTTACTCCAGCTAATATACTCCAAATAGCATAGCTTCATGACAGGGTACACTGGAAAGTATCCATTGTGCCATCTCACAATCACGTGGCTGATGGGGAGCTGTGACCGGTGGCTGGTTCCCAGCATCGTGAGAGGGTATGGTAGGGCATATAACCAGCCAGAGAGAATTTAAAAATTCCAGGTTTGGTTTCTAATGAATACAGACCACCTTCACACCATTGTAAAGTTGTAAATTTTAAGTTGAACAATAGTAAATCAGGGACCACCTATTAAATTTCATATTGTACTTTCAAGCAAATCTGGGGTGAAAAAGTGGGGTCTTTCCCAAGTGAAATCTGAGTATCCTGAAAAACCCACAAATGGTAATTGCATCTCAATTCTCTGTACACCTCTAGCTTTGAAAGTCTTTAACATTCCCATCACAGGCAACCTGAACACAGAAATTAATCTCTGTGACTGGACTTTGTAGACATCAAAAGACTGTCAAGTTGAGAAGACATTAGTGATCCTTTACCGGTGTCAGATACTGAACTCATTCATTTATATACATGGCTAGTGTTGGTGAAATGCTTTAAAGTCCTAGATAAAAGATGCTAAACAACTATCCCAAGTTATTTATTATTTGCTTATAACTCAAGGTACTATTGATATGAGTATAAATGACTGATTAATAATTTAGGTTGTAGCCCACCTGGAAGTACTTTAAAAACAAAAATAGATCAGGGACAGCTACAGGAACACAACAGTGCCCCCAACTGAAAGCTTCTAGAAGTCAGTGCATTCTCTCTTTGCACCAGGCTGGCACGGCACTGGGCCAGTGTTTGTGCACCTGAACTGAAGCATTTGTATGTTGACCTTTGTACTGTTTTCCTAGATATTTTGCTGAATGGCTTCTCTTGGGGCTTCATTTTTTAATTACTCCTATTCAGGTTCTTCCGAATAGAGGTGGTAAACTTGACCTTCAAAAGTAGCCCAAAGGCTAGGCACAATGGCGCACACCTGTTATTTCTGTAATTGGAAAGTTGTAAATTTTAAGTCGAATAATAGTAAATTGGGGACCACTTATTAAATTCCATATTGCACTTCAAAGCAAATGTTTTTTATGCGGGTCCCAAGTTTGAGGCCAGCCTGGACAACGTAGCAAGACCCTGCCTCATAAAAAACAGTATGGGGGTGTGTGTCTGAGAGTGCCCCTGAGTTCAATCCCCAGTGCTGGAGAAAGCAACTAGTAGCCCAAAGCTGAAACAGATATGCAAGGTGTGACCACCAGGGGGCCTGGAGCTGTGTAGGCCTGAGCCCCCGCCTGCCAAGTGCCTGAGTTGCCTGGGGCAAGGGGCTGCACAGATATCCTCCTCATTATTGCTTCTAATCTGCAGATTCTGGGCTCTCTGTAAACACAAAGAGAGGAATGGGGCTGGGTAGGAAGAAGCCAGGGATTTTGAACACCCTAGGCTGCTTCTTGCTGTGTATCTTTCCAATGAGAAGCAGTAGGCATCTTGCCTCTTGGTAAGCCTCAACAAGTCCTCTGTATTTGTGGTAAGAGCCTCTTCTTCTGAACAGAAATGCTCCCCCTCTTAAACAGTCACCTTTTGTTCTTTCCCAGCAGAGCTTCTCCACGGCCCTAGGCATCCCCTTCTCTTTGCTGAGCCATGGAGCTGTCTCTGGCCCTCCAGCTCTTCTTTGACATCTGTTGGAGACTTCCCATAGAGAGAAGCTCTCCCTTAGGGATCTAAGCTCTGGGTTCCATTCCTCCAGGGTGGATCCCAGGGTGGAGTTGGGGGCAGTGCACACACTCAGGTTACCCGCTCTCCAGTGGTACCCCCTGAGGTAGTAGAGAGTTCCCACAATATCAAAAAGTGCTCCCCTGAAAATTTTAAGTCACAAGAGTGTTCAAAACTTAAGGAATAACTGAGTTGCATTCTGCTGCCATATATAACTAATTAGAATAAATAAAATAAAAAAAATAAAAAACTTAAGGAATGACCTTGTGATCCAATTCAGAATGTGGTGAGTTCTTGAAGACAGCAGATCCAGTTCCCTCAGCTACCCAATGACATGGGAAGAAAGAGGGAGGTGAAGGGGCTAGTGATTCTAGTGAGAAAGCAGTTAAAGGAGACTTAGGAAACATCATACTGTATAGACTAAACTTAGGGCAAAGATTATTCTAGACATTTGGGAAACTTTTCATAAAGGATCTGGTATCCGTTGATTAACTTTGTTGGATGAGTTGATAACATTATGGTTTATAATAAAAATATTCTTGAAGTATTTAGTGGTAAAATGCTTTGAAAACTTGAATCTGGTTAAAAACGTTCCAGCTTAAAAGATGTGAATACAGATGAAACAAGTATGGCAAATGGTGGTGGCTATTGAAACTGGCTAATGGGTACCTTGGGGTTTGTTGTATTCCGTTTGGGGGAATGTTTGGAGATTGCTACTAAAAAATTAACAAGGAAGAAAATGATATATTTTAATATATTTTAGTTAGAAAATGTAGGACTTTGTTATATGATATAGGTACTCTGAAAACATAAGTCCTTCCCTCTCTGTTTAGCTTAGCAAGAACATACTTTTCTAGAAGTTGTCTGACTTCAGCTCTTTGGAAAAGAGATTTCTATTTGCAAATTTTGGTGTGGTTTGCCTGTAGTTTAATACACACATACACATACAGACACACATACACACACACACACATACACACACATATATACACACACACACACTTTATGGATTTTTCAATGAATTTTGGGAAAACTGCTGAATTCAGTGATGTCAACTGGTTAAAAGAGATAGGGCAGAATTTTACTACAACATCTTTGACCCCATCAAAGCAAATTTCTCGTATGTCCTCCTTTTCTTTCTTACTTCAGATTGATGGACAAACCTGTTTTTGTAGTATTAGACCTTTGATCTCCTTTCTGCTTCTATCCCTAGAGGAAGGATTGTTTTACAGCTTTGTCTACCCAATTCCATCTTCTGAAATGTCTATCCAAGTAGTGCCAATTCCAGGGCATCTTAAGTCAAGGAACTGTAAATTGTATAGGAACAGTAACTGTAAGACCTGGATATTCCTGGTATTTAAAAAAAATGCCTTGGGATAATATAGTTCTTTCTCTAACATGAATCAAACAAGCAGAACATGCTTGATTTAATAGAACATAAACATGATGTGGTTCTTGTCTTTAACTGGTTGACAGATTTAACCAAAAAGACCATGTTGAGCCACAGGAAATTTTTGAAAGGGCCATGTGTAGGGTAGGAGAGCTATCTTTGCAGTGTTTCTGAAGAATGTTGTCATTCCTTCCAGAACCAAGTTGAGACTTATCTTGGTTATTACATAATGTTTGTTTCGTTTTGCTTTTGTCTCTGGTATCTATTATATAACCATAGAGGTACAAGACCCATCATTGTGGTCACACAAAAAAGTGAGAGTTTCTCTTATACAGCTTTCAGGAAGTTATCAGAAAAAATAATGTAAGACATGCTAGAGCAAATACAGCAGAAAAGTGCACTGAGGCCAGGAGCAGGTCACCATGACCTAGCATGCCTCAGCCTGGAAGACTGCCACCCAGAAGTACAGAAACTGTGCTCTCTAGCTGGGCATCCTAAAATGAGGCCAAGACTGGCTTTCATAGTGATTTCCTCCAGTCCTTTTTCTACCCAAATTGGATAAGAGGAAACAGATCCCCCGGGCAGTGTTGAAACAGCTTTCCTCGGGACCAGAAAATTTGGGACTTGGACTCAGAGAGGTCACATGAGCACAGGGCAGAGCCAGTACCTTTCTCTGGCACGGTGCTCACACCTACATCTCCCAGTTAGCTGTGGAACAGGCTGCTGCTGTCAGGAAAATTTCACACACTGCTGAATCATTCATTAAGCCAATCAATATTGTCTATGGGGAGGCATCCAGCCCCTCCTTAGGGGTTCTTCTTCTTGCTCAGAAGGATATAAGCCTCCTAAGAAATTAAAGTCTAGAATAATTAGTGAAGAACAAAAGACAAAATTGGAAAATTTGGAAAGCAGTATGGAGATTTCTTGGAAAGCTGGGGATGGAACCACCATTTGACCCAGCTATTCCCCTTCTCGGTCTATTTCCTAAAGACCTAAAAAGAGCATGCTACAGGGACACTGCTACATCGATGTTCATAGCAGCACAATTCACCATAGCAAGACTGTGGAACCAACCTAGATGCCCTTCAATAGATGAATGAATAAAAAAAATGGATAAAAAATGTGGCATTTATACATAATGGAGTATTATTCTGCATTAAAAAATGACAAAATCATAGAATTTGCAGGGAAATGGATGGCATTAGAGCAGATTATGCTAAGTGAAGCTAGCCAATCCCTAAAAAACAAATACCAAATATCTTCTTTGATATAAGGAGAGTAACTAAGAACAGAGTAGAGAGGAAGAGCATGAGAAGAAGATTAACATTAAACAGGGATAAGAGGTGGGAGGGAAAGGGAGAAGGGAAATAGCATGGAAATGGAAGGAGACCCTCAGGGTTATACAAAGTTACATACAAGAGGAAGTGAGGGGAAAGGGGAAAAAAACAAGGGGGAGAAATGAATTACAGTAGATGGGGTAGAGAGAGAAGATGGGAGGGGAGGGGAGGGAGGGGGGACAGTAGAGGATAGGAAAGGCAGCAGAATACAACAGACACTAGTATGGCAATATGTAAATCAGTGGATGTGTAACAGATGTGATTCTGCAATCTGTATATGGGGTAAAAATGGGAGTTCATAACCCACTTGAATCAAAGTGTGAAATATGATATGTCAAGAACTATGTAATGTTTTGAACAACCAACAATGAAAATTAAAAAAAAGAAAAATAGTTTCAAAGGATGGAGCATCTGATAGGTCTGGTCCACACAGGAGCTGGAGCTAGACAACTAGAAAATGGCTTCTGTGGCTTATTTAAATGGGTATGTAAAAACCAGGGCTAAGGTTTTAGAGGTGGAATCTTGCTTCATGATGTCTTGCAGTCAGCAGATTGATTGGCATCTTGGCAGGTCACACCCATCTCAGAGAGGCTGTGTGGCTGCAGCAGGTCACCCCATCTCCAGTGCTGTATGGGACCAAGCAGAGCTTGAATAGGGCTCACAATGTGTCTGGACAGTCTTAGCCAGAGGAAATGTCCACTGGAAGTTCCCAGACACCAGATTCTCCTATTCACTAGGCTGCAATGCCTATGTAGTCCACACACAACCCATGGATGGTTCTCGACAATTGCTAAGAGCTGATGGTCCAGGTGGCATGTTGCAGGTGCTGTGGTATGGCATGTGGCACATGCCATGCTTCTTGTCCTCTTTTCAAGAGGCAGAGTGTTGGTCTTGGTGACCCAGTCTGTGCCCTTTGGCTTTGCCACCACAGCCCTCTGTTCCTAAATATGTATACTATATAAACCATTAATTCATCCTCCTAGGACTGCAACCCACACCAATTATTTAGTGTATGGGCTAAGCGACTAGCAATAGTCTACAAATTCACCACAATACCATTTTCTGGTAATATAGGGCAATCCATTTAAAACCTTAGATTTTTAGTTCTGCCCTGTCATCTGTGGGTGCTCTATGAATTGAGAATTGAGTAGTTCTTACATTAAAAAAAATGAACTTGAAAGCCTAGTAAGACTGTTCAACTCTCTCAGTGATCTTGTTACCTCCTGTTCTAGATTCTGTTCTAATTATACTGCTGACCTTTTGCACTGAAATACTACATAGGGCATTGGCCTGACCGCTGTGACCAAAGGGATATGGTCACACATACGTTAAACACACTGCTGTAGAGTAATAACATCCTCCAAGAAGAGCATTAACAGTGGTATCTAGCATTAATCAAGAAGATTGTACATGGATTTATATATTGGCTCCAGCATTTACTATGTGTGGCCGTGAGACTTGTGCAAGTTGATATAACCTCTCTAAACTATGGCTTTGGTCCATTATAAAAAAAATGGGACTGATAAAAATCACCTTATAAGGTTATAGGGATTAAGTGAGCTAACATGCAGTAAGAACCCAGGGGACTGTTGTTTTACAATGTGGCTATTGGTGGATGTTCAGTAAATGATGGTTATTCATGAATTAATGGTTAGAGTCTTAATTAATGTCAGTATAGCAAGAAGTCAGAGAGAAAGGGACCAAGGGGAAAATTTTGTATTATGGGGTTGTGCAGAAATTCCTTATAAATCTTGACAGGTAGAAATCATTTTTGGATGTTATTCAATCTCTTTATCCTTCAACTCTTCAGAATGAGACAGCATCCATTTGTGGGAAGGGTTCAGTATAGAAACCCAGAGATTTTGAAGTGTACCTTGGATTCTGGGAAATGTCTCTTAGCAGAGGAATTGATGGACCTGCATATGACTCTTCTCCTAACCTCATCCCTCATTTTAGTCCCAACTTCTGGCTTGCTGATCACCAGCTCACTGATCTCATTTTTATATCTAAGACCGACAGAAACAGAGCTAATTCTAAAGCAGCATCTATATGTAACAAGTTACTGAGGTTGCCATGGAAACGGAAGGCAAAATGACAAAACCCCAAGGGGAAGTATCCATTGCTTAATTGCTTATGAATATATGTGAAAGGAAGGGAAATTTCAGGTCTGGTAAAATAATAGATCTAGTCAAGAAGAGGAAATGGAAGAATAGGTAACAACACCCTCAGGGAGCGCCCCCCCCCCCCACCGGCACTGCTGAACTCACCAGCTCTGTGCAAGCATTTTGATTAGAGTTTGACTTAAACTACCTCAGATTCATGATGGAGGTGGGGAGGTAAAGCTTATGTTTCATTGACTATTATGAGATTAAACAGAAACTCTGGGGACAAAAACAAAATAGACAGTAAATATACTTTTTGGCTGGATTTTAAATCCTTTTAAAAACATCACCTCTGGTTTTGTTGAGGATTAGATAAGAATATAGAAAGTTTCTTAAGTTTTAGTGAAAGCAATCACTTCAGGGTTTTTTTTTTTCCTGCAGCAATGTAACTTTTTACACATCGCAGGTATTCAGTGCTAGATGCAGAGTGCCTGCATTTTAACATATAAAATACCTTTATTTTAAAAAATGTTCACTTAAAGCTTAAAGTGGAGAACAAAATTAAACATCTATTTAAAGACTACACATTCTGGGGGCCTGGGGTTGTGGCTCAGTGGTAGAGTGCTTGCCTAGTATGTGTGAGGCACTGGGTTCAATCCTCAGCACCATATAAAAATAGATAAATAAAATAGAGGTATTATGTTCATTTATAACTAAAAAAATTTTTAAAACTCTACGTTTGTTTAAAATCTTCTGTGTAAAAACTATAGGCCTTTTAGAATTTATTTTCATAGAATTTTCCTGCTAAAGTAGTTTATAAAAGCTGCAGTTTTTTATGGCATGGCAAGGAAAGAGCTTTTGGATAAAATCTCAAGCCAAACCTAATTACCAGTGTCTAGTTATAAAGCTGGTAGGAGAGTGTCCATTTAGTTCTTCTTAAAGAGTAAAGTTAAAACAAACAAGGAGATATTCATCAGGATGAGGGTTGGTGTTTGGTGCTGTTATGATGGTGTTTTTTCCAGGCACGAGCAATGCCCAAATTCTGTTTTATTACTCATTCCTTCTCCAGAAGATTCTTGACCTGGCAGTGAGACTCAAGGTGCAGAAGATGAATGGAAAACAAAATGTGGGATCTCTTTCTGAGGATTGATCTAGAAAAGGACCACTCAAATGGAATACCTTTAAAATATTATAGCAGACATTTAATTTGATAGGTATGTTTTCTGAAAAATAAAATGAAAATATATAAAAATGAGCTCGTCTTATAATTAAGAAAACAGTTTGAATGACAATTAACCTTAAGTCATTTGCTCAACCAGAAATAAAGCAAGTGTTGATTTGAAGGAAATGATGGACTGTGACTTTCGTGGGCCTCAATGAATGATGCTCCTTGGTTTTTGCACACTTATGAATTCCCTCACTTACTGATTCATGACTAGCATTGGCCAGTGAGGTATTAGAGTGGTGCAAGTGCAGGCTCAATAAATCCTTGCACATTGATCCTTTTGGAACCCATCTGCCATGTTGTGAGAAAGCCCAGGCAGTCATGTGGAGAAGCCATCTGAAGGAGGACTGCCTTCATGTGGGACATTGTCTTTGAGTCTGGCAGAGAAATGGAGACATTGGGAAGAAAAAGAAGACCGTTAGTGGAGGCTGGAATGGTGATGAGGACATTCTTCTTGAGAGCTAGAGAAAAGAGAATCAGAGTTACTCTCTAATTCTGGTGGAAGAACCATTAGTACAACTGTTGCCTGCGGTAATATGGAAAGCAGGAAGCATAGCTGTTGAGCTTGTGGGTCTGGCCAAGAGGTTGCCATGCAGAATGTTGAAAGTGCCATCTGCTTTCTTTTAGCTGCCTAGAAAAAGCACATGAGGAACAAGTTGAGCTGAAGAAGGAACTGTTCAGGTTTCACAAAGAACTTGGAATTAAAGAGGATCTGGGGCTTGCTGGGCTTGATAATAAAACTGTTTTTAATTCCCCATTTTTCCCAGAAAAAAAAATTTCAAAATAAGACAGGGCCTTGGTTTGAAGATGAAACCCAGATACTGACAGTGAAATCCAGCCTCTGGGTCAAAATCTTAGAAAGATTTAAGGAGCATCTCCAAGATCCTCTCAGAGATGCAAAAGGCTTCCAAGAACCTTAAGGGTGTTCACTCTGATTTGCAGCCTCGAAAAGAGTATGGCCTTGTAGAGATCAGTGAATACAGCTTCATCAAATGGTGTGCACTAAAGTTAGATACGTAGGGAACAAACAAACAAACAAACAAATAAAGTAAATTATATCTACTTGGATTAAAAAGGCAGAGAAAGTTTAAAATGAAAAGATGCCTCAAGACTTCCAAACTTCTCTGGGGAGGAGGCAAGTGATGAAAGAAATCAAGGGTTTTGGGGGACCCTCCTTAGCTGGCATCTTCCAACTGTCCCACTGATGAACTGCTACAAACCCTTCGATGATCAAGCTGAAACCTTCAACTTCTTAAGGTTCAGAAATCATCCATTGTTCACCTACTGAAAGAACTTAAATCCAGCAAATGTTTCCTTTGCCATTACAGGGTCCCTATTACAGGTGAGTTGTGACAGCATACAAATACAAGTGACCACATGCTCCCAAATACTGAGGCAAGACTATAAGCTGAAGTAGATTGTGTTTTGTGAGGTCTGGGGAGGCGATGTTTTTTTTAAAAATTGTCAGAATTGATCTGATGGCAAAACCAGGAAACACAAGGTGATACTTTTGATGTTTATGTTACTTCTGTATTACTGTCTGCATAAGAAAAACAAAAGAAATAAAGAAATCAAGCTACAATCCTGGCAAAAGGATAGCTCAGAGAGCAAAGCCTAGAGCACAATGGGTAGAGTGACTTGGAGTGACTTGGAGAATCCCTCTCAGGGCAGAACTGGGCCATATTCAAGAAGCTGGCTGCATTTGCCTGGCTGTATTACAGAATTGCTATGGACCAGTAACGGCCATGCACCTCTGATCCTGAACCTTTTAAACTGAAAGCTCTGTTGCCCCACCAGATCAACCCACAGAATTCCAAGAAATATCACATTATTACTATGTCAAATAATGAAATATATGGGGAGGATGGTTCTGCAGTGATAGATATGCTGAAAAGGAGACTAATGATAAAATATCTTTTACTTCATATTTGACTTTTGCCATCTAATCACAAAAGATGGTATTTTTCTAAAAGAAATTCAAGAATTTCATTCCATTTTCCCCAAGTGTTTTGTTAATCCTTTGATAATGAAATCACTTTCTAATTACCTTCCATGCCACATCCTTGCGGATTTTCTCTTCAATTCACTAGTCAAACTGTGCAATGTCCTCACTTGTTAATAGTGGGATATATCTGTGATTATCACCCTCATCAACTTTATAAAACATTTTTCCTTTTGCAATATATTTACAATTTCCTTTCACAGTAGGTTTCCACTGTACTTGAATTTATTATTTGTTATTAAGTTGGTGAATAGATACTAATGTTTTGAGAGGAGGAACATTTGGTTGGGAATTAACTTTATAAATGGTCAGTTATTAATAGACAGTTTTGATTTATCATGATTTTGTTCCTATTCAACAACCCTGATAGTGGATTCTCAGAGCAAGGGGCCCCTGAACTACTTGGTTTATGGCTGAACAGATCCTAATACCAGCTGACACTGGGCTTTCTGAAAAAGCTGAATTGAAGCATATGACTTAGGCTCATAGTCTAAGAGAGACCTCCTGCTTTTCACCTGGATTTAAATCTTGGCAATAAACCACTCAGGTGTAAGTTTGGGGAAGGAAAGAGTCAAGGAGAAGTCTGGATTCTTAGATCAGGTATCTGCCTGGTTTTACACATGCTGTTATAGGTGTGGACCATGAAAATGAGAGGGGGTGCTGGTTCTGAGAAAAGAGCTTCTGCAATTTGCAGGAGGAGGCTGAGGAGAGAGGAGGACTCACCTGTTGTTGGTAAAGGAACTGTGAGCCTGTTCACTGGTCGAGATGAACCAGTGCATGTGCTGGGTTATTATCAATAACTGTGGTCATTCTTCGTCTCTTGTGGCAGGATGGGGGAAGGAGAGTGGTAGACCAATGGAAAGCAGGAAAAGAGAACTCAAGAATTCCACCCCTCTGCAATATCCATCTTCTTGGAGAGAATGAACCCATTGGATGGTGGTAGAGTGGGAAGCCACAAAGGCAAAGGGGATACAGGTCACGTTTTATGGGCTGATCACTCTCCACTCCTCTCTTTGTTCTGCCCTGTGCAGAGGGAGGAAAGAGAACTGAACACAGGAAACCACACCTCTGGGCAGAATTTAGCAACAGACTAAGAGCAGCTGGTCACAGGAGTGAGCTCTTACATGAGTTAAACCTCTCAGAACTTATTGCTGAAAAAGCTGCCACTTTTTTTTTTGAAGCCAACTTTGCCTAAAGTCTGATACTGGAACTAGGAGGGAGTTGACTTCAAGAGAGGACCAAAGTAGAGAGAAAAGCTTTGAAGTGAAAATCTGAAGCCAATTGTAGTATTAAGTTGTGACTGATAAAACTAAAAAAAATGGAAAGGAAATGATGATACTCTGGATGGATTAATTTTATAAAGATTTTCCAGAAACATGTCTACTGTGATTGGTCAATATTAAACTTAGTTATTTCCACAAAGAACTACATTTTGCAAACAATGAGTTGAACATGTATAGCTTTATAGGTTTAACCTAACCTCCATATTTTTAGCCTACATTTTATATTTTTTTAGTTTGAACACACAAAATGCATGATAAAATGTACTAAGATGACATGTACTAAAATCACAGGACAGAGTCACCTCTACCAAATGACAGGACAGAATTATGTGGACTCACTCCTGGAAGGATCACTTAAACTAAACTGAATGTATTTAGGATTATTATAGACAATAGCTCATGTACTAAAATCAATTCCTCAAAACACACCATGTGTTAATGTGCAGAGATCATTTAAAGTAAAGAAATGATTTTAGTGTCAAATGAACCTTCAAAAAGCTCAAGTTGTACATTTATAGTTAAAGGAGATGTCCCTTCAACAAATATTTGAATGCCTTGTTCAGGGGCCAATTGTGGTATCTATTATTGATATTATAAATGCAGGTTTGGGAAACTCATTTTTAAAAGTGATACTGTGTAAAGTGCAATCACCAGCACAAAGTTGTGATATTTTTACATGGATCTAAGTCAGGAATCGAAAATTTGGACAAAGTAAATATTCTTCCACAGAGTAACTTACCTTAGAAGTAGGCGTTGCTGAAATCTGATCTCATCCTGCCTCTGCAATGGTAGAGATGATAGGCCAATTCCTGCTCAAAGCAAGTGAAGAATCGCTCAGGGAAAAGCGCTCTAATCATGAAGCCTGGCGGGGGGTGGGGTGGGCGGGGAGCTGTTGTGAATGCACCAATTAGACTTTTTCTTGAGGCCAAAAAAAAGGTTGAAGTCTAGTTTTATTTCTTTTTCAGAGCAATCTTTATTAATCCTTTTTAAACACTATTTTCCCAGTCAACATAAGAATACCAAACTTCTTCCACATTTTCTATTCATTTCTCAACAGTCCATCAAGATGTCCTACCAAGCCAAAAATCCTATGTGATCCTTCCTTGGGAATGAGAAACTGTCCCTCCAGTAAGCTTTTCAACAGGATCTTGAGACTTCTGGGCAGCTGGCAGAAACACTGAACAAGCGAATTGAAACGCACCCTGGTATGCATGCGGGGAGTCCTTATACACTTGCCCATATCTGCTCTTCTACCAGCTTCACACATTCCCCTAGCAGATATTGATGTACTGAGATGTCAGGCAATACCTCAGAGGTGACAATTTGGTCAGCAGCTGTTGCTTGGGTCAGCTGCAGGTCTCCCCTTCAGCAGAAGGCTCTCCACTTTTGAGAACTTTGCTCCACTCTTCCACTCGCTAGGACTTTTGCACATCCCCAGGAGACTTCACTTCCTTTGGGAAAGAGGTCTTTGCTGGCAGTGCATCAGGAAAGCCCAGAGCAGCTTTATGGATAATAACCACATACCTCTTCAGCCCTCTGGAACTTGGATTATTATTACTTTTTTCATTTTACTCCAAGGACATAGATGTGAAAGGAAGGTCAACAAGACCCTCCTCGCTGTCAGTTGGAAGGTTTGTTATGCTCTGATGTATGAAGGGAAGTTCTGCTTGGACAGGCTCACCTGAACCCTGGCATGCTTATTTTTAGCCTTGTGAGTACTGTGGACATTTGAATGAAGGGATTTCTGAAGATGTTGGATTAGATTTCCAAATCATTCTTTCCCAGGTAAAGGCCATATCTTAAAGCCTAATTTTGTTCTCCTTACCTTAGCGATCATACCAGTTTGACTATTGATGGATATTTACGCAAAGCAGACAGCTTCTGGGTCTCATTCATTACTGTAACCCATGCCTGGAATCATGACTGACATGCATTATTTGACAGGTTAAGTATTGAAAGCTATTCGTTGAAATATAAATGTTTAGTGATTAATATCAAGGTCAAATGCTCAATTGATGCCGACTATTTCCATTTGTTATTTGAAAATTTGGACAAGAAGATGTTAGGAATTTGGTTTGATGGACTTAAAGCAGGAACTCTTAAAACTTCACATCACTTCCTTGAAAAAGTCAGAGTCCTCAGTTTTCATTTTGTCACCATAAAAAGGCCTTTGACAATGCTTCTCCATGACCGTAGAGTGTGGGGCAAGCATGTTGTTTTGCTGAAGTGCTTACAGCAGCTAACAAGGAACAATGCATTTCTGTGGGTGCCTATCACCTCCAAACCCAGCTCCTTCTTTTTCAGAAATGTAGAAACTTAAAATGCAAAGATTATGATATCTGTCCAGGGTTCAATTCTTTTGTTCTTAGTCTCTACTGAGAGGATAGAATTATCCTGGACTTAATCCTGGAAGGATCACTTAAGCTAAATGGGATGAATTTGGAATTATTATAGACAATGGCTCATGTGCTAAAATCACCTCCTAAAAACACCATGTTTTAACGTGCAGAGAAGGAAAATGTGCATTTTGTCTCAGTGTTCCCATAACATTCCTTTTATAGAGCAAGATTCCATTGAAGGCTTAACTATAAAGTTATCTCTTAGACAGGAGGCCCGATTTGGGAGCCTGGGGACCCCAGGCAGGGAGTCCTAACCTTAAGCCCATTCTCAGCACCCCCAACTGCCTATAGTTATGTGACCCAGTGCAAGGCATTCACCCTCTGGGGACACCAACCTCTTTATCTATGAAATAACATTGGCTTCCTGCCTCCCAAGGATACCAGAAGGAAGAATGAGTTCACATTTACATTACACACTGGGAGCCTCCAAGAAAGGCCCCACAGTACTAGGAAATATGATCTATTTAATAGGAAGAGGATCTTTTGTTTTTGATTTCATCTCTGTTTAGGCCTCCTGGGTCCTTTCCCTATATACAGTATTTAAATAGCAGATAAATAGATAACTCTGACTCATAGTTTCTGGAGTTATTTTTTTTTTTTTTGGTTTGGTCTATTGTTAACTTTGGGGGCAGGGCACTTGGGGAGAGATAACTTGGCTGCTACTAGAACTGTCTGACATTGGACCATGTTTAGACAATAGCAGACAGGCTTCTCTATGGAAGAACAGTGGTAGGCAGAGATATAGTGGCCTACATTTGGAGTTCTTCAGGATGTTAAGCTCTTGGGGTTTGGCAATAGCATATCTTATGTGTCTTATGTCTCTAGAATCTTCTCAGTGCCTGTCCTACAGCTGAAACTGAGTTTGGTCTGTTTAATGAGAGAATTAACCAGGATCACAATTGCAGCCTCATTCCTCACCAGCTCTGCATCCCTTTCCCTTACTGGATTATAGGCATGTGCCATTGTACCTCATGGGATATGGCTTCTTTATTTAGCATATATTTTGAAATTCATCTGTGTTCTGATGTGTATTAATGGTCCATCCCTTTATTGCTGAGTAGTATTTCATTGTATGTTACTGTTTATTCATCCATTTATCAGAGGATGGACTTTTGGGCTGTTCCCACTTTTTGGATATTACAAATAAAGCTGCTGTGGACATTTGTATACAAAGTCTTTGTGTGAATGTATTTTAATTCTCATGAATAAATATGTAGGAGTAGATGGCTCCATCAGATGTTTAACTTTTTATGCCACAGTCACACTGTTTTGCAAAGTAGTTGTACTGTCTACATTCCCGCTAGTGGTGGATGAGAGCTCCAATGCTTCCAGTTCTCAGCAATACTTAATATGGTCATTAATCCCTTAAATTTTAAAAAAATTTCTTTTTAAGTTGTAGATGGACACAATACCTTTATTATTTGTTTATTTTTAATGTGGTGCTGAGGATCGAACCCAGTGCCTCACACATGCAAGGCAAGCGCTCTACCACTGAGCTACAACCCCAGCCCAGTTCCTTTAATTTTTGCCATTCTAGTAAGGGTGTAGAAGTAGTTCATAAAGATTTAAATTTGCATTTCCCTAATGACTGACGACATCGAGTATCTTTTTTTTTGTTTGTGCTTCTTTGGCATTCTTACATCTTATATCTTGCCCATTACTATTATATTATTTTCTTACCATTGAGTTTTAAGAATTCTTTATATATTCTGGATATGTCTTCTTTATCATATAGATGCTTCACAAATATTTTCTTTCCTTTGTTTTCTTTGTGGTACTGTTGATTGAACTGAGAAGTTCTCTATCACTAAGCTGTATCCCCCCCCCAAATCCCCTTCTCATTTTTTTATTTTGAGATAGGGTCTCACTAAGTTACCCAGGCTGGCCTTGAACTTGTGATCCTCCTGCCTCAGGCTCCTGAGTAGCTGGAATTACCAGTGTCCACCACCCTACCAAGAATTTGCAAGTATTTTCTCCCAGTCTATGGCCTCACAATTAATTCTCTTAATAGTGTCTTTTGAAAGAGCAGAAGTTTTTTTTTTTACAAAGTCCAATTTTTATTAAGTTCAATTTTTATCTAACTCAAAAATTAGTGGAGGTTTTCTCCTAGAAATTTTATAGTCTTCGTGCCACTTGTTTAAGTGACTGTCTTTTTCCAAAAAATTGCTTCTGCAGTTTTATAAGAAATTGATTCTTCACATAGAAGGGTAATTTCTAGGCTTCCTTGTCCTGTTGGCTATTTGTTTGTGTTTGTACCAAATAGCTAATGATAAGTCTTGAAATCAGATAACGTTTAGCCCTCTAATTTTGTTTTCTATTTCCTAAGTTGTTTTGGGAATTCTAAGTTCTTGGTACTCTGTATAAAATTTTGAATATGCATGTCAATTTCTACTAAGATGTCCATTGGAGTTTTTTTTGAGATCTCATCACTGTGGTAAGAACTGACACCTTAACAATATTGAATCTTACCTCTGAAAAAAGTGTATATGTATATGTTATATATCTATAAATATATATTTTTCAAAATCTTCTTTAATTTCAGTAATATTTTGCAGTTTTCAATGTATGTGTCTTTCAAATTTTTTTTTATCAGATTTGTTCCTGACCTTAATATATTTTGATGCCATTGTAGTGATATTTTCTTTTTTAACCAACAAACTGATTTCCAATGTTTTTTGTTAGTGTCCGGACTACAACTGACTGTTTGTATATTAATCTATATTAAAATTTCTATACTTTATGAAATTTGCTCATTATTTCTAGTAGCATTTTTGTAGGTTCATTTGACTTTTTCTGGATAGATGATCTCATCACCTGCAAATAGAGTTTTGCATCTTCCATTTCAATCTGGGTGCTTTTCTTTTTTTTTAGTGCTCTGGCTAGATTCTCTGGTACTATGTTGCACAGAAGTGACAGGAGTAGGCATCCTTGTCTTTCCCTCATTTTAAGGAAAAGCTCTTGGTCTTTCATATTAAATATAATGTTCTCAGTAGACTTTTCAGAGTCACTTTTTCTCAGGTTGAGAACATTCCCTTCTATTACTATTTTTCTGAGAATTTTTATCAAGAATCTCTCTTTTATTCCTCACTCCGCTGTGGGATTGGAGCCCGGGGAAGCAAGACAAACTGCTGTGACTCAGCACTAAACGATCCCGCTGAAACAACTGGTCGGCCCTTCTGAACCTGCAGAGGTTAATGCCAACCGAGCCTTCATAGGCAGTGGCCACAGGATTGAAACGGGGCTTGGGAGAGCCTGTCAGGACCCACCCATTGCATTGGTCACCCGGCAAAGGAACGAACTGTCGCCAAGTGCATGGGATACCACCATGGCAGAGAACTGACGTCACCTGAATGCGGTGGAGGTGATAACTTCATTGAAACCAGCGGCGACAGCTACCGGGGGCGTGGCTACTGGAAGGCAAGCAAAATTCGCTGAGGGTTCTCAGCCCCAAGCTCTACAAACTTAGGGTCCGAGGGAATGGTAAACAGGGAGAGTGTGCCCAGTCGTTCATGAAAAGAGGGCTCCCAGGAGCAGCAGACCTGGCGTGTAGCCAGTATTGTGGTGAGCATCACCGGTGAGTGGGGCCTGGCTTGAGGGAAAGTGGGGAAGTGACTAGACCCAAGAGAAGGCCCTAGGCACCCAGGATTGGAGACCCGCCCAGTCTGGGAGGAGGAGCTGCTGCACAGTGATTGGTTCCCGCATATTGAGAGGAGAAGATTGGCCTGGTGGGCACAGCTCCACCTACTGGAAGAGAAGTTAATTGAACTCTAAGACTGCATTTATTAATTATTTTATTTTTAATTTGTTTTTTTTTATTTTCATTTTTTTGTTGTTTTTTATTTTTGTTTTAAATTTTTTAAATTATTTTTTTAATTTTAATTTTTTAAATTATTTAAAATTTTTTCTTTTTTCTTTTCTATTTTTTTGTCTTTTCAGTTTCCTTATTCCCCCTTCCTTGAATTCTACCTGCTTACTCTCATTCTCTTTAGTGACTTCTTCCCTTCCCTTCTAATACCTTTCCTCCCAAGCATCAAATAAATTTATAGGAGTAAACTGTAACTTAGCAGTCAAACAGAACAAGAAGTAACATGAGCAGCATGAAAAAGCAAGGAAGAAAAGGAGTACAAACAATGCAGGACAGCCTAAATATTCAGGAGGACCTAGAGTCATCAGAAAAATGGTCCTATAAAGAACTCAAGGAACATCTTAGATGGAATGGAACCTTAAAGAGGATACGAGACAGCAAATTCAAGCAGCAAAAGACACATTGAGAATGAATTACATAAATAGATAAAAGAAGAAATTAAGCATCTTTATCAGGAGATAGAGATTATAAAAAAAATCAAACAATAATTCTAGAAATGAAGGAAACTATAAACCAAATTAAAAACTCAAATGAGAGTATCACTAACAGAGTGGAGCAAGTAGAAGCCAGAACGTCAGATAATGAAGACAAAATATATCATCTTGAAAAGAGTCTAGCCAACTCAGAAAGGCTGGTAAAAGATCACGAGAAAAACATCCAAGAGATATGGAATAACATAAAAAAACCAAACTTAAGAGTCATCAGGATAGAGGAAGGTATAGAGGTTCAAACCATGGGAATGAGCAACCTGCTGAATTAAATAATTACAGAAAACTTTCCAGAAATAAAAAAGGAAACGGATATACAAATTGTAGATGCATACAGGACACGGAGCATACAAAATCACAGTAGACCAATGCCAAGACACATTGTTATGAAGATATCCAATATACAGAACAAAGAGAAAATATTAAAAGCTACAAGAGAACAGAGACAGACTACATTCAGGGGTAAACCAATAAGATTAACATCGGATTTTTCATCACAGTCGCTGAAAGCGAGAAGATCCTAGAACAACATATTTCAAACACTGAAAGACAATGGATGCCAACCAAGAATTTTGTATCCAGCAAAATTAAGCTTCAGGTACGACAACGAAATAAAAATCTTTCATGATAAACAAAAGTTAAAAGAATTTGCAGCCAGAAAACCAGCATTGCAAATCATCTTGAGCAAAACACTACACAAGGAAGAAATGAAAAACAACAACCAAAACCATCAGTGGGAAGTGCCTCAGTAAAGACAGAGGGCAGGGGGAAAGCTAATCATGGAGAAACAAACTAAATTAAAAAAAAGATAAATAATCAAACATGGCTGGAAGTACAAACCATATATCAATAGGAACTCTAAATGTTAATGGCTTAAACTCTCCAATAAAGCAACATAGGCTGGTAACATGGATTAAAAAAAACAAATCCAACAATATGCTGCCTCCAGGAGACACATCTGATTGGAAAAGACATACACAGGCTCAAGGTGAAAGGTTGGGAAAAAAATATACCACGCACACGGTCCTCATAAGAAAGCAGGAGTGGCCATCCTCATATTGAATAAAATCGACTTCGAGACTAAATTAATCAAAAGGGATAAGGAAGGACATTATATACTGTTAAAAGGAACCATTCACCAACAAGACATAACAATTATCAATATTTATGCACCAAATAATGGTGCTGCGACATTCATAAAACAAACTCTCCTTAAGTTCAAGAATCAAATAGACCACAACACAATAATTATGGGTGACTTCAACACACCTCTCTCACCATTAGACAGATCCTCCAAACAAAAATTGAATAAAGAAACTATAGAACTCAATATCACAATCAATAACCTAGACTTAACTGACATATATAGAATATATCAACCATCATCAAGTGGATATACTTTTTTCTCAGCAGCACATGGATCCTTCTAAAAAATAGACCATATATTATGCCATAGGGCAACCCTCAGTAAATATAAAGGGGTGGAGATAATAACATGCATTTTATCTGATTATAATGGAATGAAACTGGAAATCAATGATGAAAGAAGGAAGGAAAAATCCTACATCACATGGAAAATGAGCAATATGTTACTGAATGATCAATGGGTTACAGAAGACATAAAGGGGGAAATCAAAAAATTCGTAGGGATAAATGAAAATAAAGACACAACATATCAGAATCTATGGGACACAATGAAAGCAGTTTTAAGAGGGAAATTCATCGCCTGGAGGTAATTCCTCAAAAAAAGTAAAAACCAACAAATAAATGAGCTCACACTTCATCTCAAAGCCCTAGAAAAGGAAGAGCAAAACAACAGCAAATGTAGCAGAAGGCAAGAAATAATTAAAATCAGAGCGGAAATCAACGAAATGGAACAAAAGAAACTATTGAAAAAATTGATAAAACTAAAAGTTGGTTCTTCGAAAAAATAAATAAGATCGACAGACCCTTACCCATGCTAATGAAGAGAAGAAGAGAGAGAACTCAGATTACTAACATATGGGATGAAAAAGGCAACATCACAACAGATACAACAGAAATACAGAAGACAATTAGAAATTATTTTGAAAACCTATATTCCAATAAAATAGAAGATAGTGAAGACATTGATAAATTTATTAAGTCATATGATTTGCCCAGACTGAGTCAGGTGGATACACACAATTTGAACAGACCAATATCAATGGATGAAATAGAAGAAGCAATCAAAAGACTACCAACCAAGAAAAGCCCAAGACTGGATGGGTATACAGAGGAGTTTTACAAAACCTTTAAAGAAGAATTAATACCAATACTTTTCAAGTTATTTCAGGAAATAGAAAAAAGTGGGAGCTCTTCCAAATTCATTCTATGAGGCCAACATCACCCAGATTCTGAAACCAGACAAAGACACCTCAAAGAAAGAAAACTACAGACCAATATCTCTGATGAACCTAGATGCAAAAATCCTCAATAAAATTCTGGCGAATCAGATACAAAAGCATATCAAAAAAATTGTGCACCGTGATCAAGTAGGATTCATCCCTGGGATGCAAGGATGGTTCAATATTCAGAAATCAATACATGTTATTCACCACATCAATAGACTTAAAGATAAGAACCATATAATCATCTCGATAGACGCAGAAAAAGCATTCAACAAAGTATAGAATCCCTTTATGTTCAAAACATTAGAAAATCTAGGGATAACAGGAACTTAACTCAACATTGTAAAAGCTATCTATGCTAAGTCTCAGGCTAGCATCATTCTGAATGGAGAAAAGTTGAAGGCATTCCCTCTAAAATCTGGAACAAGACAGGGATGCCCTCTATCACCACTTCTATTCAATATATTTCTTGAAACACTGGCCAGAGCAATTAGACCGAAGAATTTGAAAGCATAAAAAGAGGAAGAGAAGAACTTAAATTATCACTATTTGCAAACGACATGATTCTATACCTAGAAGATCCAAAAGGGTCTACAAAAAAACTACTAGAACTAATAAATGAATTCAGCAAAGTGGCAGGATATAAAATCAACACGCATAAATCAAAGGCATTCCTGTATATCAGTGACAAAACTTCTGAAACGGAAATGAGGAAAAACACCCCATTCACAATATCCTCAAAAAAAAAAAAATACTTGGGAATCAACCTAACAAAAGAGGTGAAAGATTTATACAATGAAAACTACAGAACCCTAAAGAGAGAAATAGAAGAAGATCTTAGAAGATGGAAAAATGTACCCTATTCATGGATAGGCAGAACTAACATCATCAAAATGGCGATATTACCAAAAGTTCTCTATAGGTTTAATGCAATGTCAATCAAAATCCCAATGGCATTTCTTGTAGAAATAGATAAAGCAATCATGAAATTCACATGGAAAAATAAAAGACCCAGAATAGCAAAAACAACTCTAAGCAGGAAGTGTGAATCAGGCGGTATAGAGATACCGGATTTCAAATTGTACTACAGAGCAATAGTAACAAAAACAGCATGGTACTGGTACCAAAACAGGCGGGTGGACCAATGGTACAGAATAGAGGACACAGAGACCAATCCACAAAATTACAACTATCTTATACTCGATAAAGGGGCTAAAAGCATGCAATGGAGGAAAGATAGCATCCTCAACAAATGGTGCTGGGAAAACTGGAAATCCATATGCAACAAAATGAAACTGAATCCCTTTCTCTTGCCATGCACAAAAGTTAACTCAAAATGGATCAAAGAGCTTGATATCACATCAGAGACTCTGCGTCTGATAGAAGAAAACATTGGCTCCGATCTACATATTGTGGGGTCGGGCTCCAAATTCCTTAATAGGACACCCATAGCACAAGAGTTAATAACAAGAATCAACAAATGGGACTTACTTAAACTAAAAAGTTTTTTCTCAGCAAGAGAAACAATAAGAGAGGTAAACAGGGAGCCTACATCCTGGGAACAAATCTTTACTCCTCACACTTTAGATAGAGCCCTAATATCCAGAGTATTCAAAGAACTCAAAAAATTAAACAATAAGATAACAAATAACCCAATCAACAAATGGGCCAAGGACCTGAACAGACACTTCTCAGAGGAGGACATACAATAAATCAACAAGTACATGAAAAAACGCTCACCATCTCTAGCAGTCAGAGAAATGCAAATCAAAACCACCCTAAGATACCATCTCACTCCAGTAAGATTGGCAGCCATTATGAAGTCAAACAACAACAAGTGCTGGCGAGGATGTGGGGAAAAGGGTACACTTGTACACTGCTGGTGGGACTGCAAATTGGTGCGGCCAATTTGGAAAGCAGTTTGGAGATTCCTGGGAAAGCTGGGAATGGATCCACCATTTGACCCAGCTATTGCCCTTCTCGGACTATTCCCTGAAGACCTTAAAAGAGCGTACTACAGGGATACTGCCACCTCGATGTTCATAGCAGCACAATTCACAATAGCTAGACTGTGGAACCAACCCAGATGCCCTTCAATAGATGAATGGATAAAAAAAATGTGGCATTTATACACAATGGAGTATTATGCAGCAATAAAAAATGACAAAATCATAGAACTTGCAGGGGAATGGATGGCACTAGAGCAGATTATGCTTAGTGAAGCTAGCCAATCCCTAAAAAATAAATGCCAAATGTCTTCTTTGATATAATGAGAGCAACTAAGAACAGAGCAGGGAGGAAGAGCAGGAAGAAAAGATTAACATTAAACAGAGACATGAGGTGGGAGGGAAAGGGAAAGAAAAGGGAAATTGCATGGAAATGGAAGGAGTCCCTCATTGTTATACAAAATTACATATAAGAGGTTGTGAGGGGAATGGGAAAAATACAAGGAGAGAAATGAATTACAGTAGATGGGGTAGAGAGAGAAGATGGGAGGGGAGGGGAGGGGGGATAGTAGAGGATAGGAAAGGCAGCAGAATGCAACAGTCACTAGTATGGCATTATGTAAAAACGTGGATGTGTAACCAATGTGATTTCTGCAATCTGTATACGGGGTAAAAATGGGATTTCATAACCCAGTTGAATCTAATGTATAAAATATGATATGTCAAGAGCTTTGTAATGTTTTGAACAACCAATAAAAAAAGATAAAAAAGAATCTCTCTTTATATATATGTGTATATATACTAAGAATATGTTTCTGAAAATATTAAAACTTGAAATTGCACTAAAGCTTTTGAGATAAAGATATAAATCCACACACAAATTTACACACAGTTACATTTATTTCTATATCTGCTATTAATATTAAAAATCATGAATTCATATTTCAGCTCCACAAAGTTGAATTATTTACCCTTCCCTCTACCTTTCCCTTAATAGTGGGAAAACTGGGGTCTGTTATCCTTAATAAATTTATGGGACTGCCTCCTGTGTGTGTGCCCATTCTCCCATCCTTGCCACCATCCCACAGCTCCTGCAGATACCTCTATATCCTACTTGGGCTCTGACAGTCACTCTTCGGATAGTGCCTGCCCTGGCATTAACATTCTCTGTACTCTGCTTGGCTGTCAGCTCCCTGGCTTGGGCTCCCTTGCTGCATGGAAGCCATCTCACCCCAGCCATGCTCCGCCACCTGGACTGGAGTGTCTCTTCCCCGTGGAAGCTCTTCCCACTTGTTCATGAACTGACATCCCACGTGGATGGCTTCTTCACTGCGCTGCCTTCTGACACCCATGTTCGACTGCACCCCGTGAGGCTCCTCCTTACCCTGCTTAGACACTGGTGGAATCAGTGCAAAGCCTGCCGTCCCACTTGGTCGTCCTTCTCGCCTTCTGGACTTGAAACCCTCATGACCAGCTACTCTTTTGCACCCACTCCCTCCTAACCCTCTTTGGGCTCTGACATCTTGCAGCGGCTCAGTCTTCTGCACTGACACTCTCTTTACCCCTTGTGGCTCATCCCTGCAGTGGGAAGTCCTGGGCAGAAGCTAGCTCCCCTTTTCTTGTTGAGACCCTCCATTCCTCTCCTGCCTCAACTTGGAGACCTAAATTGCCTGGTCTCAACTAAAGACTTTTAGGACTAAGTTTTTAAGGAAAGGAAATGAATAGAGAGGGAAAAGGAAGAAATGACTCATTTATTTTCCATAACTAATTTAGGCTAATTCAAAAATCAAACTCCAGAAAATTTCATGGCATTTTGACAAGGATTTTTAAAAATTTACGTCAGGAGGAAATGACAAATGGACAGTACCGGATATATCATTTTTCTTTTTCTTTTCCTGAGACAGGGTCTCTATGTTTCCTAGCTTGGCCTTGAACTCATCTCTTCCAGTCTAAGCCTCCTGTGTGGATGGGATGATAAGGCTGTACCACTTCATCCTGATCCTTAGGTCTATCTTACATGGTTCAGTTCTATCATTGTAGAAATTTCTCTCATAAGACCAGTGTGGCCATAATCAAGGTCAACAAGAATAATTATGAAGGTCAGAGCTCAGCCCAGTGTCTGGAGACCCAGATATTCCCTTTATGAAGGCAATGAAAAACATATGAGTGAGAGGGAGACTCTGTATTCTTGAAAATCTCTGTGATTAGTCCTCCTTCTAGGCCAGGTATGGCTGTAGAAGATGCCACCACTGAAGTGGGTTCCCTGATTGCAAAGGAAGCAGTGGGATTCTGAAGTACCAGGGGCCAAGTGCCGAGGGAGGGAAGTCTACCATGAAGAGTGGGAGGGTCGTGCTGGCATTCAGAATGTTTTGACTGGCAGACATCTTTGCCAGTGGATCCTGGGGTCATGATGTCCTCTAAATCAAATGTATGGACATTCCCAGAGGAATGCCTGATCTGTGTGTTATAGGAGAAACGATGTCTGGTAGCTGAAAACCTGATCCAAGTGGCCACAGGGGAGAGTTTGAGCCTCTTCTTGGGTTTCCGGACATAAGTAAATCACAGACACAAGGCCATTTAGATCAAAGGGTCGGTCCGGTGTCCCTGGGGAAGGACTTGCACCATCACCAAAGTACACATCATAAATTTTCCTTCAAGACTTCTCCAGAGGCTCCTGGGTTGATCTACTAAAAGTTCTGTGTGTTGGAAAAAGAAAGTACCCAGGTCCTTTGAGGATGACTGTAAACTGGCTGTGAATGGACACTAATCTCAGAAGGACCCAAGTACCACTGTAGCCCCAAAGTCAAAGTAAGATGTTAATCCTATTCAGACAAAACATGTATTTTAGTACAAATCAGACCCATGTGGGAGTACATTGATCCAGAAATTCACCTAGTGGTTATTTCCCCAGCTTATGAAGAGGTGATTTGCAATAGACACGATTAACAACTAACAAATCCTGACATTTGCTCTCTGACCCATGAGTGGTAGCCATTATTGTAGAAAGGACTAAGCAGAAGCCTCTACAGTTTTATTCCTACCGACAGAGTAAATCGTAAGCAATCTTTATCTCTGGGGGGGGGGGGATGGCAAAAATTAATGCTGACATCAAAGATCTGAAGGAAATGCAGGTGGTGATATCACATGCCCTCATCAAGCTCCTTGGATTTCTGGGCCCATTCAAAAGTTGTGTGTATCTTAAAAAATGAATGAGGTCTACTGTAACCTTGATGAGATGGTGACTAAAATTTCACACACTGTCCCAGATGAAGTGTCTTTCCTAGAGAAAATCAGCATGTCCTTTTGCATGCACTTTGCAGTTACCTACCTAACTTTCCCTCATACTGATGTGTAAAGACTACCAGAAACAGTTTGCTCTTACTTGTCAGGGTTAACAATATACTTTCGTAGTCTTGCACCAGGCTCCTGCTCTCTGCCACCAGAGACCTTGATGACCTGGATATTTCACAAAACATACATGGGCCCCCACATTGATGACATTATGGTGAATGGACATGAAGTTCATAAAGTATCAGGTTCTTTCGAGACCTTAGTAAGATATATGTAGAACAGAAGATAGGAGGGAGATAAGCCCCATAAAAATTCAAGGTTCTGCCACATCAATGAAGCTTCTCAGTGTTCAATTATCACTTATCCAAGGTGAAAGTAAAGTGCTTGCTCTTTGGACCACCTACAATGGAAAAAGAGGAAAAATTCGTGGTTAGCCTTTGTCTTGTGGGGCAACATATACCTGTAAAGTTGCCTGTAAAGCTGCTGATGAACAGAAATGAACAACAGAAGGATCTGCAGCAAAGTGTCTATCACAGAGCGTCTATGTACATGTCTATGTATGGAGTCTCTTGCAAACAATGACCAGATAAGCACCAGCCTCTAGGATTAAATCTAGGTCCTCAACATGCTAGCAAAGTGCTCTTCTACTGAGCCACACCCCAGCTCCCCACCTTTTCCCAAAGGCATAGACAGGTTAGCCCTTTTAAAATTTTATTTTGAGACAGGGTTCACTAAGTTGCCCAGACTGGCCTTAGCCTGCAATCCTACCCCAGTCTAGCAAGTGGCTGAGATTACAAGCATATACCACCATGCCTGGCTGAACCAGGCAAATCTATGCCTTGTCATGGACATGACTATTTTCCCTTGGAAAAAAATAGCTTCTCTCTTAACATTAGCCTTGGTAGAGATTGAATGCCTACCCATGTGGGGGAACATGTGAACTGAACTTTTCATTATGAACTAGGTTTTACCTGACATACCCAGCCAGAAAGCTCTGTGAGTAAAACAATGGTCCATAATTAAATGGAAATGGTATATTAGGGCCTGGGCTTTGGAAGGTCCAGAAAGTACAAGTTAGTTTCCCATGATTCTGAAGGCACATTGCCCCTTCTCCCTCCTTTGGTCAATGGTCTTTTGGAGATATTCCTTATGACAATGGATCAAATCCTTCTCTGTTGATACAACAAAATACCAGAGGCTAAGAATTTTATGAAGAAAAGAGGAAGATGAATTAGTTTATAGTTTTGGAAACTAAAAGTTCAAGTGGGCAGCCCTATCCGGTCAGTCTCTGGTGAGGGTCTAATAACAGGTGGCATCATGGAAAGAGCCTGTGAGAAAGGTGAAAAAAATCACATGGTGAGATGAGACTAGAGACCAAGGGTGGGGAACAGTCTGGCTCTTTTAGTACAACTCATTCTCACAAGAACTAACTCAGTCCACAAGACCAGCATATATTCCTTCCAACAGTGATGTCTTCAATGGCTTAGTTATTTCTCAATAAGGCCCAGTTCTTAAAGGTTCCACCACTTCTTAATACTAGGGGAGCATCGGGGACCAGTGTATGTATCCTTGGGATACAAACTGAATCCAAATCATAAAAGACCAATTGGCTAAGAAATAAATAGCTCCAGGCTATTTTACTGCTCATTCTGTATTACATAGTCTTCTACTAGGTCCCACTCAGGGATGATCCTAAAGAATATTGGTGAAGGAAAATTCTCCCTGGGTGGAACTCCAAGGCATACATTTAGTTATCCATCTCACAGCCAGAATAAGAGTCTTGGAATCAAGGAGTATACAGGCCAGGATAAAATTGGTGACAAGGATATATGGGCAAGAGGGATATAAATGGACCTCTCAGAATGGTCACAGATTGTGAAGACATTTGCATCTCATGTGAATGATGATCAAAGAGCATTCAGTGGAGAGGAGGTTCTTAGTAACTGGGTAGGAGAAGCACACACTCTGGGGTGCTGGTCAGTCCCTAGTGTTTGTTCAGTGAACCCATGAACAGAATGGCCATGGTGGGAGGGAGACAAGCTGTTCATTGGCAACCACATGGGCTTCCACTTACCAAGGCTGGCCTGGCTAACAGTACTGCTGAGGGCCTACCAAGTGTCAACAAGAAATCAGTATAGACATGGCCCCATTCACCTGGGAAAACAGCAAGCCACCTGGTGGCAGGTTGATTATATCAAACCACTTTTATCTTGCTGGCTGGAATAGATGCCTTCTGCATATGGGTTTGCTTCTCTGCCCATAATGCTTCTTGTAGTAGTGTCATCTGTGGATTCACCAACCACATTATCCGCCATCATGGAATTCCCCATGGCATCCCTTCTGATTAGTGATTCCCAAAGGATCTTCTTTCAAAGCCATGAAGTACAGAGGGCTCATGGCCCAGAATTGATTGGTCCTACACCACATGCTACATCACATGGAAGCAATTGGTACATTTTGGAAAGGTGTAAAGGCTTAGGAAAGATTCTGTTAGAGTGTCACTTGGCAGGCAACACCCTGAAATCATGAGGTGCTGCCTTAAAAGATACTGTCTATTCTTTGAAACAGAAAACAATATATGATATTATGCATCTCATAACCAGAATAGATGAGTCTTGGAACCAAGGGGTGCAAGTGGCTTGATTCATGATTAAATCCAATAATTCATTCATGGAATTTTCATTTTCTATTCTGGTGACCTTGAGCTCTGCGTATTGGAAGGTCTTAGTCTTGGAAGAGGAATTGCTCACTAGGGGACACACCAGTGGCTCCCTTCCAGTCATTGAGGTCTTCTGCTTGCTCTTACAGAGAAGGAAGACATGACTGATATCTCCTCAGAATCCACAAGAAGGACAATCTCTGGAAAGGGCTCTGGAAAATACATTCTGGAGAGTACTGGAAGAATTTTGGTTTTGTTAAGTTTATCCAAGAAGAGAGAACACAGCACATGCACTGCTTTTTATTTATTTGCTTGTCTAAATGGAAAGAGAAGTCAAGGTATTAAGGTCCGTAGAAGTAGACAAATCTTTTCCAGACCTCTGAGGCACTTGAAGATGCAATTAAAAAGAAGAGGGTTTTTGTTTTGTTTTTTCCTTAAAAACTGTCCTGTCTCTCTCTATGATAATGCAGGGCTGAAATAGAGCAGGGCTCCTGAATAATATAACATTAATATTAGGTCACTTTTCCAGCTTCCACTAGGGAATATTCCAAGCTTATTACTAATCATATATTCTATAAGCATCCTAAACAAAGGGCCAACTTGTAACTCTAAGACATTTCCTATCTTTCTCCCTATTCTCATTTTGGAGTTCTTAAATGGCTGGGGTTTGAATCCTGGCTCACTTTCTAGCTTTGGTTAAGTCATTTAACCTCTCTGTGCCTAAGTTTCCTTATCTGCAAAATGAACATATAGTAGTATTTCCTTTGGAATTGTTTGGAGGATTAATTAAGATAACATATGTAAAGTCCTTGCAACTGTACTTGGCCTATACCAAGCGATGAATAAACATAAGCAATTGGTAATATCATGAGTTGGCAATGCTTACTAAGTCTGCTCTCCAGCAAAACAAATCATTTTACATCCTGTTTCTTTCTCTAGCAAACCTGCAGAACACCTGCTAAACAACTGTTAAGGGCTGAATTGTGCCCTCCCCCAACTTCCCCATTCATATGTTAAAGTTCTAAACCTCACTCCAACTGAATACATTTGGAAATAAGACTTTATGGAGATAACTGAAGTTAAATGAATTCATAAAGGTGGGACCCTAATCCACTGAACTGATGACCTTATCAGAAAGGAAGAGGCACCAGAGATCTGTCTCTGCATAGTACACAGAAGAAAGGCTACTTCTTGCTGTGAGGATGTGCAAGAAGATGGCCATTTACACGCCAGAAAGAGATGCCTCATGGACATCAAGTTGGCTTCTTGATCTTGAACTTTATTCTCCAGAACAGGAAGAAATAAACATCTGTTGTTTTAGCCACCCAGTGTGCAGTATTTAGTTATGGTAGCCCTAGGTGACTGACATAATAACATTATGAAATTTTATAATTTAAATATTCAGTAAGTTTTTCCTACAAAACTTTCAGGGATTCACTGTCTTTGAAGAGCTCACTCTTACTTCATCCTGCTTTTGGGTCCATCACAACATGGGTGAGACTAAGAGTTTAGTAGATTGGGTCACTGACCAGTGAGTAGTGTGCCCCTTGAGTCCCGGAAAAGCTTGATAGGAGAGCCTAGAGTCTTGATCCTTCAATGTCTGAGGACACTCTAAGCTTTCCCTCTGATTTCTTCTGTTCCCTTTTCTTCCTGAGACCCTCCAGCCCCTCCTACTCCAGAGCTTTTTTACCCCAAGACTTGCTTTTCAAAACCCATGTCCACAGCAACCATTCACCATTCAACCATTCAACCATTCAACGGAAGCATCCTGACTGCAGGTATAGGACTCTGAGGAAGAAGACTGGGGTCCTGGGGAGGTAAGGCCAGCCTTTGAATTTTCACTCCCATTTCTATATACACTCTCTCCTTCTTCCAGATTTTCCCAGGAACTCACAGAGAAATGCTACTGGGGTTTAAAGCTGAAACACGCAGAGATCCAAATTAATACGTTGCTTGCAGAACAGAGTCCTCCACTTGAAAACAAATTTGCTAATGAAGCTCATGTACACATACAATAGGTATGATAGATGTATAATGTATATGAATATATAAGTGTGTGTGTGATATGCATGCTACAAGGATATAAAATATAATATTCATTTTTTATAAGTAAGCACTATTGTTTCTTCTTACTACATTAGGTATAATAAAGTCAGCGTAGGGAGTATATTGTTGAGTTTGGGTCTGCACCAAATCGCTCATTGACTCACAATCAGCTGTCTCGAATTTACTCCAGAATTTATTTCTCAGGTGTAGAGTATTCAGAATCTCTTATCAAGGCTTTCTGAAGATCACCATTAAAAAATAATCAGATTCAAGTCAGGTGCAGTAGTCCACGCCTGTAATCCTAGCAGCCAGGAGGCTGAGGCAGGAGGATCCAAGTTCAAAGCCAGCCTCAGCCAAAGCAAGGCGCTAAGCCACTCAGTGAGACCCTGTGTCTAAATAAAATACAAAATAGGGCTGTGGCTATGGCTCAGCCATTGAGTGACCCTGAGTTCAATCCCCTACAAAAAAAAAAAAAAAAAGATTCAGAAGCTGAATGAAAAAGAATCTTTTAAAAAGTTTATTAGCCTACACTAAAAACTCTGGGATGATAAAAATCAAATTCGATTGCTACGTATTTTGATTCTAAATGAACTATATAAAAAAGTTTTGATGCAGAGTAATCCTGCAAGTAAATAGCAATTGTTCTAAGGGGCCGCGTTTGGAACTCGTTACACCTGGCAAGCCCTGACCCAGTCCAAGCGGGGCGCTAGAGGAGGGCTGCGGCGTCCGGACCCCGTCCTAGGGCCACCAGGGCTCCCGGGTCCCGCCCGCCCCGCCCGCCCCGCCCGCCCCGCCCGCCCCGCCTGCCCATCCCGCGCGGCCGCCGCCCCCTCCCCGCCTCCGCCGCAGGGGGCAGGGCTGGAGGCGGGCGCCCGTCCCGCCCGGCCCCGCGACCCTTTTAAAGCCTGGCGGGTGCTGGCGGGACACCGCGAGCCCGGCGGCAGGGAGAGCGGCTCCAGAGCTCCCCCGAGCAGCCGAGAGCCAGGCCGCCCCGCCGCCCCCTGCGCCCGCCCGGAGGGTCGGGCCATGAGCCCCGGCTAGCGCGCCCTCCCTCCCGCCCGCCCGCCCGCCCGCCGGCATGCTGCGCCCGCTGCTGCTCGCCGCGCTCTGCCTGGCCGGCCGCCCCGCGCCCGCCCGCGCCTGCCAGCTGCCCTCCGACTGGAGGCCCCTGAGCGAGGGCTGCCGCGCGGAGCTGGCCGAGACCATCGTGTACGCCAAGGTGCTGGCGCTGCACCCGGAGGAGCCCGGCCTCTACAACTACCTGCCCTGGCAGTACCACGCCGGCCAGGGGGGGCTCTTCTACTCGGCCGAGGTCGAGATGCTGTGCGACCAGGCGTGGGGCAGCATGCTGGAGGTGCCCGCCGGCTCCAGGCTCAACCTCACCGGCCTGGGCTACTTCTCCTGCCACTCCCACACCGTGGTCCAGGACTACTCCTATTTCTTCTTCCTCAGGTGAGCCCGGCACCGCCGTCGCCACCGCCTCCTCTGCCTGTAGGTGAGAGTTTCCTGCAGCCAGGTGGGGGAACCCCAGGGGTCCTGTCCGTGCCAAACCAGACTATGCCCTAGGGCCCTCCGCTTCAGGCTTCTTTATTCTCTCCTGGTCCGTCGGACTTCTCCGCAAAGATCCTGGCACCCCCCTGCCTAAGACTCTTTTAAAAACGCAGATGATTTCGGAGTTAAGGTACACAGAGCCCGTGTTTCAGGCACAGGGTCAAAAGTGTTCTCCAACAATCCATTTGACTCATCTTTTAAACTGGCTTCAAATAGGGTAGGAGTAGATTAGGATGGGCAGAAAAACAGTCTTTCCACTCAGTCATTGGGATCCGGGCTCTGCCCTTCTGCCTGACTGATATTTGAGCCGGTTATTTCTCAAGAACTTCCACAACTTCGCTTGCATAAAGTGAGAAGCAAGGCCGGTTGGTACTAAAACACAGTAATGCCTGCAAAGCACCAGTGAAGTTGAAGTGAAGAGAAGTTGCTTAGCCAATCTTCATTCTCTCCCCGCCAACCCCTTCCATTGACTTCAGTGCAAGAATGCACTGTCTCCCATCACCACTTGGTTATCTAAAACAGCAAAGGTTTGATGGGAGGGCCTGCTAGGGTTCAGACCCTGGGTAACAATGTTTTGAAAAGAGGCTGCAGATAGTTTCCAGTGATTCTCGACCTCCTGTGGTCTGTGACCATCCAAGCAATTGGCCTGTGGTCAGGATGGAATGCTCTACCCAAGAGTTCAGTCAAGTCTTATTGACTATAAATTCTACCGAAATTTGAAATGCAGAACAGCAGATGGAACCCTAAATCCATTGATTAACTGCAGTTGAATTAAGAGTGATATAGAACATCTGAGAGAAACATCCAAATGAAATCTACCTGTATTTCAAGATAGTGAAGTGAATTGATGCAAAGTTGTCTCTGATCAATGACAGTTCCAGCCTCCCCAGTCTGAGGTGGCATGACTCTGCCTGGATTTGCAGATCCATTTTTTAACTCACATTCTTTCTCAGAAGGAAAACAGTTCCACAGAGGGACGTTCATAAGCTGATGGCAACACGTGTTTTCCATATTGAAGCCAGAATATCCAAGTTTAGAACACATGTCCTGCTTTGTGTTGGCTTGAGTGGTTTAGCTAGATAAGTTTTTTCTTTTTTCTTTTTTCTTTTTTTATAATTGCCAGGAAAGTCTAGTTTCTAAATAAAGTCTGTGAGGACTGAGAGAATGCCCTTTCTGATACAGAGAAACTTAGGTTTTTCATGTTTTTATTTAGGAAAAATACTGAGAACCAAGCTCTAAAAACTATTCAACTCCTTTATTTTCCAAGAGTGGGGGGTGAGCCCAAGTACTTGAGCAGACATTATTGTTTCCAGTTTTTTAAATCATGAAATGCAGTTTTGTCCACTGGCTCCGGTGGTCAGCCAACTCTTTCATCTTTTGCTCTTACATATCTACAAAAAGTTAGGGCAGACATACAAAACAGTAGTCTGACAGATTCTCATTTTACAGGGCTGTCTTGCCCTGAAGTGTGTCGACAACTGCATACAAATCTTTCCTCTTTTGTTATTCTGGGATCCACTAGATGGGAACAGACTCTAGAAGGGGGAGTGGCAGAGGAGACTCACTGGGGAGGTTATCCTGCCTGCTTTTGCTCAGATTGTAATTCATATCGTTTTTCTTTTTCACGACTTAATCTTTCCAGCAAGTGCTTTCTACAAGGCTCTGTTAAATGACTCACTGATAAATATATTTATTATACATGTAAATATATTTATTTATGTTACCTTCACTCTGCTCCAAGTGCTTTATTGTATTTTCTAGTGCAATCCTTGCCACACCACCAGGAAAGTAGGCACTATTATAATCCTGTTTGAACAGATGGGAATACTGAAGCTTAGAGAAATTGAAACGTGTCGGGTCTTGAGTCCATGTCATTATGACTGGCCTCTCACCAGGAAAGGAGATCCAGGAGGAGGAAGGCCCCTGGCATACACAGAGACAAACAGATGTATGCACACACTTTCCTGCCTCCTTTGGCCAAACTCATTCTTTTGAAAACCTTAAGAATAAACCCAAATAGTGAGAGACAGAGAAAACAATTAGAAGTTGTAACTGCTTCATGAGAGCCATGCCAGACATCACAATGAAATTGGCAAGACCCTTGTTTTGGTTAGCTATTTTGCCTCTGTGACTAAAAGATCTGACCAGAACAATTGTAGAGGAAGAAAAGTTTGAGGGCTCATGGTTCCAGAGGTTTTAGTCCATAGAAGGCCAGCTTCATTCTTCAGGGCTTGAGGAGAGGCTGAACATCAGAGTTGTTGAATAGTTTTTAGAGCTTGGTTCTCAGTGGGAGAGGGCGGTGGAGGAATGCATCTCACATCATGGTGATTAGAAAGTAGAGAGACTCTATTTTCCAGAAAAACAAAATATATACCCCAAAGCTGTATGCCCTAATTCCCTCCTCCTGAAGCCACACCAACCACTTCAGTTACCACTCAGTTAATCCCTATAAGGGGATTAATTCATTGATTGGGTTAAGACTCTTACAACCCAATCATTTCTCCTCTGAACCTTTTTGCCTTGTCTCACATATGAGCTTTTGGGGAATACCTCATATCCAAACCATAACAACCCTCACATTCTTGATGACTCTTGATTAAAGTTGGTATGTCCCCAGTGGTCATGTGTATATCTCTGCCTTTTTTCTCTTCTCTATTAGGATGGATGAAAATTATAACCTCTTGCCTCATGGAGTCAATTTCCAAGATGCCATCTTTCCAGATACACAGGAAAACAGGAGGATGTTTTCCAGCCTTTTCCAGTTCTCTAACTGTTCCCAAGGGCAGCAGCTAGTGACTTTCTCCAGTGACTGGGAGATCCAGGAAGACAATAGGGTAAGAATTGGCTGAACCCTGTGCCATGTAGTGAAATAGCAGGATAGCCCTATCTTGTATGAATTTTGTAACCAAAGGAGTTAAGGGTCCTGTTCCAAAATCTGGACCAAAGCCCCCATCCTCTTCTGTTTCCTTCCCATGTCAGGAAACACTGCTTATGAACTTTGGATTCCTAAGGCTTTTGCTGTTTGATAAGGGGCTTTCCTCAAAGTGTGGAAACGAGATGGGAGGAGGGTTGGCACACTGTGCCTCAGTTTCCCCTTCTGCAAAAGGGAGAGAATGGTAGCATTTATATGATAGGACTGGCCCCATATGATTTAAATATATAAAAATGTAAATGTGTAAATACCTTGACAATGTGCTTAAAAAGTGTTCAATACACATAAGTCATTATGACTGTTGTTATTGACAGTCTAGGGTTCTAAGTAGTTGTCTTTTTTCAAAAATATTTTATTAGTTGTTGATGGACTTTTATTTATTTATATGTGATGCTGAGAATCAAACCCAGTGCCTCACACATGCTAGGCAAGCACTCTACCACTGAGCCACAACCCCAGTCCTAAGGAGTTATCTTTGAAGGGAAGAAAAACTCCTTAAGGAGATGAAACTAAACAACAATCATAGCTAACACTTCTGTGATTTTTTTTTTATTTTTAAAATTTATTTATTCTAATTTGTTATACATGACAGCAGAATGCATTTCAATTCATAGTACCCACATGGAGCACAATTTTTCATTTCTTTGGTTGTATACAAAATAGTCATTCCATTCGTGTTTTCATACATGCACTTAGGGTAATAATGTCCATCTCATTCCACCATCTTTCCTACCCTCATTCTCCCTCCCTTTCCTTCTCTCTGCCCTATCCAAAGTTCCCCCATTCCTCCCATGTTACCCCCCACCCCAATTATTGATCAGCATTGACTTATCAGAGAAAACATTTGACCTTAGTTTTTCTGGGATTGGTTAACTTCACTTAGCATGATACTCTCCAAGTCCATCCATTTACCTGCAAATGCCATAATTTTATTCACTTTTAATGCTGAGTAATATTCCATTGTGTATATATACCACAGTTTCTTTATCCATTCATCTATTTAAGGGCATCTAGGTTGGTTCCACAGTTTAACTATTGTGGAATGAGATGCTATAAACATTGATGTAGCTGCATCCCTGTAGTATGCTGCTTTAAAGTCCTTTGACTTAAAAGGACTTAGGAGTGTAATAGCTGGGTCAAATGATGATTCCATTCCACGTTTTCTAAGGATCTCCATACTGCTTTCCAAATTGGCTGCACCAATTTGCAGTCCCACCAACAATGTATAAGTATGCTTTTTCCCTCTACTTCCTTGCCAATACTTATTGTTGCTTGTATTCTTGATAACTGCCGTTCTGACTGGAGTGAGATAGAATAGTTTTGATTTGCATTTCTCTAATTACTAGAGATGTTGAACATTTTTTTATATATGTGTTGATTGTTCTCTCTCCTTCTGAGAAGTTTCTGTTCAGCTCCTTAGCCCATTTATTGATTAGGTTGTTTGTTTTTTTGGTGTTAAGTTTTTTGAGTTCTTTTATATATCCTGGAGATTAGTGCTCTATCTGTGCATGTGGCAAAACTATGCTCCCAAAATGTAGGCTCTCTGTTCACCTCATTGATTATTTCTTTTGCTGAGCAAGAAACTTTTTAGTTTGAATCCATCCCATTTATTGATTCTAGATTTTATTTCTTATGCTTTCGAAGTCTTGTTAAGGAAGTCAGGGTCTAATCTGACATGATGAAGATTTGGGCCTACTTTTTCCTCTGTTAGGAATAGGGCCTCTGGATTAATTCCTAGATCCTTGATCCACTTTGAGTTGAATTTTGTGCATGGTGAGAAAGAAGGGTTTAGTTTCATTTTGCTGCATATAGAATTTCAGTTCTCCCAGACTATTTGTTGAAGAGGCTATCTTTTCTCCAATGTATGTTTTTGTTGCCTTTGTCTAGTATGAGATAACTGCATTTATGTGGGTTTGTCTCTATGTCCTCTTTTCTGTACCATTGGTCTACAAGTCTATTTTGATGCCAATACCATGCCGTCTTTGTTACTATTGTTCTGTAGCATAGTTTAAGGTCTGCTTCACTCTTCTTGCTGAGGATTGTTTTGGCTATTCTGGGTCTCTTATTTTCCCAGATGTACTTCATGTTTGCTTTTTCTGTTCCAATGAGGGATATCGTTGGGGTTTTGATTGGAATTGCATTAAATCTGTATAGTGCTTTTGGTAATATGGTCATTTTGACAATATTAATTCTGCCTATCCAAGAACAAGGGAGATCTTTCCATCTTCTAAGGTCTTTAATTTCTTTTTTTAGTGTTTGTAGTTTTCATTGTTGAGGTCTTTCACCTCTTTCATTAAGTTGATGACTAAGTATTTTATTTTTTTGAGACTATTGTAAATGGAGTAGTTATTCCTAATTTCTCTTTCAGAGGATTTGTCACTGATGTATAGAAATGCATTTGATTTATGGGTGTTGATTTTATATCCTTCTACTTTGCTGAATTCATTTATTAGTTCTAGAAGTCTTTTGGTGGAATTTTTTGGATCCTCTAAGTATAGAATTATGTCATTGGCAAATAGTGATAGTTTGAGTTCTTTTTTTCCTATTCTTATCCCTTTTAATCACTTTCATCTGTCTAATTGCTCTGGCTAGAGTTTCAAGGACTATGTTAAATAAAAGTGGTGAAAGAGGGCATCCCTGTCTTATTCCTTCTTTTAGAGGAAATGCTTTTAAAAAGTTTTCTCCATTCAGAGTGATATTGGCCTTGGGCTTAGCATAGATAGCTTTCACAATGTTGAGAGAAGTTCCTATTATCCCTAGTTTTTCTAATGTTTTGAACATGAAGCAGTGCTGTATTTTGGCAAATGCTTTTTCTGCATCTATTGAGATGGTCATATGATTCTTATCTTTAAGTCTGTTGATGTGATGAATTACATTTATTGATTTTCACAAGTTGAACCAACCTTGCATCCCTGGCACAAACCCCATGTTTTTGATTTTTTTTTTTTTAAAGAGAGAGTGAGAGAGGAGAGAGAGAGAGAGAGAGAGAGAGAGAGAGAGAGGGGGAGAGAGGGGGAGAGAGAGAGAGAGGGAGGGGAGAATTTTTTAATATTTATTTTTTAGTTCTCAGCGGACACAACATCTTTGTTTGTATGTGGTGCTGAGGATCGAACCTGGGCCGCACGCATGCCAGGCTACCGCTTGAGCCACATCCCCAGCCCCCGTTTTTGATTTTTTTTAAATGATGCTTGCTAAGATTTATAGGGTGACCATTGTGATTGTATAATGAAGGATCACGATTTCGGGGGTATAAAAATATAAAAGGATCTTCCAGTTTGGCCAAATACCAGTTTTGGGGACATTTGAGGATTATTATTTTTCCAAAATAAGGCAATCCCACACCAGAGTTGGGTGGAGAGTGGGCCAGGTCAGTTTAACTATGGAGTAGTGGCCCATCACTCCCAGTCCCCATCAAAGGTGATGTCAGGGCATTGTGTCAGACTGCTGGAGAAAGTACTGATGTGGGCCTCATGTGGAATAAGGAGCTTTTTTTCACAGATTAGAAATCAACTTGCATACATTAGGTGACAACCTTCTTGCCAACCATGTAGGAAGTGACTTCTCTTGTCTGATGGCCCAGCCTGCATAGCTGCCTCGTTCTGCCAAACCTTATCTCCTACCCAGGCACCCTGCCCCCAGAGATCTTCTTTATACTCTAGTACAGAAGCTGCTAGTGTGATGCGCAGTGTACATCCAGTCAACGGAAGATATTTATTCTTTCCCAGTATCAAGTGTTTCCTTCCTCAACTCCTCTACCATATTGACAACAATCTAGATTCTTCTAACATCCCTTCCGGGCTTTGCCTGACTTTTCTGAAAGCTTGTCCTATATTTTGTCCCCACCATGGTTCCACCTGTTTTCTTTTTCCCTTCTTAAGCTTGACCGTTGGTCACTCTGTAGTGAATTGCATGCTCCAAGGCTAAGCCTGAGTATCCCAACCCTGAGTCACACCTAATATGTTCCAAACACAATCTTTTTAGGCCTGGCCCTTTGGCTCTGCATTGCGTGAGAGCTTTGCTTATATAGCTAGACTCTTGATAACAATAGATTTGTCAAGAGATCAGATATTATTCTGAAAATACTTGATTAGCCCTCAAACTCTCGAATTATAACTTGTTCGCTTTATGGTCACATAATGAAGCCATTAACATTTCTTTGGAATTAGATTTTTCCATCATTTGGGGGGGGGGAAGGACAATAGGACCATGGAGAATTGTTTCAGTGTGAAGACAGAGCTATTTCTGCTGATCGGATGTTGATGTTGGGGAGAATTCCTTTCCCTTTCTCATTAGTGGCCCTGGTCTCTTTGATAACAAAGTGTGGGAGAGCAACATAATGGAGGAAGAGTCAATATCTCATGGGAGGAATATAATTGTTCCAGAGTGCTGGGCTGCTGGGCAGTTAAATTGGAGGCACCCTGAACTTTCCAGACCTTTGACTGCTTCCATTTTTATGTTTTGCCCATATCAAAAGGGATCACATAAGAGTTAATGTAATTAGCTCATTTTAAAATTTAACTGGAAGCTAAAATTAAACACTTTAAAGATTATTTTGTGATGTTCCTGGGGATATTTTTGCATAGTCTGGAGTGATTAACTGTTGAGAATGGCTGCTTGAAGAGTTAGATGTAGAATTACTGATAATTACTTGCTCTCTTCTTTAAAAAAAAATGAAAAAAAGCTAAAATGTCTTCTTCCTTGGGAAGGTGAACACCACGTTATCTATCCTACCCAGGCTAAATGTATCATGTAATCTTAGGAACAATCTATATTTTCCCCTGAAGCTTAGAAGGGATCAAAACTGCTGTTCAGTTCCTTTTTATTCCAAGGGGAATAGGTGTTAGGAGACTTGTTCATCAGAGCACACTAAGCCTTCACGTGTTCTGAAAGCAGTTGCAAATGGTCCTGAACTCTGCACCAATGCCTTTCTTGCAGCGTATCTGGGGCTGCAAACCCTGAAGGCATGTTAGCAAGCTCGAGCTTCCCATTGTGGATGCTGTTGTTGTCTAAACTTCTCTTCAGCCTCCATCTTTTTAGGCCTGGCCCTTTGGCCTTGCATTGCGTGAGAGCTTTGCTTATATAGCTATACCCTTGATAACAATCCATTTGTCAAGAGATCAGATTTCATTCTGAAAATACTTGATTAGCCCCCAAACTCTCGCATTAAAACTTGTTATAGTGCTCCAGACTCCAGTTGCAAAGGACACATTTCATTCCCTTTACTGATAGTTCTCCCTGTCTTGATCTTGGAGGAGCATGTGAATCTGGGACTGGAGAGTAGATCTGGAGGTGAAGCGATGGAACAGGAGGAAAATCTTACATAGGGAAAATTTTTGCGTTGCACACCCCGGGCACCGTACTACTCGGTCCTCGGGAGCAAAACCCTCCCACACTCTGGTTCCTTTCCAGTGCCTCTCCATCTTCACATATCCCACCCACCCCTCAGTGAATAGAAACACAATCTTGCTTTCAAAAGTTGCCAAGAAGTCAGTAGTGTTACCAAATGCTCAGTGCCTCTCTGGTTCGGTGTCATAGTGTTAATGGGGCTTGGGGGATGTCCTTGGCACATGGGAGCGTTTCCTGGCAGGATTCTCTCCACACTAGCCAAGGACATTTTTCCTTCCTCTTTTCTCCTGCTGGTTGAGTCTAACAGTCAAAACAGAAGTTGGATATTTTTCTTTCTCTGCCAGTACTGTCCCCTAGGACCAGGACCTAGCCTGACCCTTACTTACATAGTCTGTCATAAAATGCCATGAGATTGAAATAAAATCGGTGAAGGTCATGCTGCCATCGTGTTCTCTTTTCCTTTTTTGGAAGCATGATGGAGGAGCTTGCTTCTCTAAGCTGCCTTAGAAGGAATGTGAACTCTTAATCAGAAGATCTAGATTGACTTTGCTGTCTCCAGTGAAATGACCTTAGGCAGGTCCCCTAATTTCTCAACTTCAGTTTTCTTATCTATAAAATGGAAAAACTAGTTATATAAACTTTCTAAGGTTGTTGTGTCTAATTAGAACACACATTTGAAAGTACTTTTTTTTTTAAACTGTGAAGAGTGACAGTTTATTACTGTAAACTGATCATCTTAAAGTGTTACTTTAAAAATGACATTTAAAAATTATAAAAAGCTTTCTGCTTTTAGGGGTCCTAAAACTTGTGATTCATTGCAAGAACAGGGATGGGGATACGCATGGGAGATAGGAATGGATAAGAGGGCTTTGTGCATCGTTTCTTTTATTCAACAGCATTTAATGGCTTCTAGAAAGGAGCACCACTTTTTAAAAATTTTTTTATTCCAATTTGTTATAATGGCAGTAGAATGCATTACAATTCATATTACAAATACAGAGCATAATTTTTCATACCTCTGGTTGTATAAAAGTATATTCACACCATTTGTATCTTCATACATGTACTTGGGGTAATGATGTCCATCTCATTCCACCATCTTTTTTACCCCCTTGCCCCTTCCCTTCGCCTCCCTCTACCCTATCTAGAGTTCATCTAATCTTCCTATGCTCCCCCTCCCAACCCCACTATGAAACAGCCTCCTTATATCAGAAAAAACATTCAGCATTTAGTTTTTTGGGATTGACTAACTTCACTTAGCATTATATTCTCCAGCTCTGTTCATTTACCTGCAAATTCCATGATTTTATTCTTTTAATGCTGAGTAATATTCCACTGTGTATATATACCACATTTTCTTTATCCATTCATCTACTGAAGGGCCTCTAGGTTGGTTCCACAGTTTAGCTATTGTGAATTGTGCTACAATAAACATTGATGTGGTTGTGTCCCTGTAGTATGCTGTTTTTAAGTCCCTTAGGTATAGACCGAGGAGAGGGATTGCTGGGTCAAAAGGTGGTTCCATTAAAAGGAGAACTTTTTAAAGAAATATGTTAATTGAACTATAAACAGTCACAAGGGTTCAAATCTGAAAGTATAGAGTGGTGTCCAGTAGAGTTTCTCTGCCACCTTCCAGAATTAGTTTATTATGTAAACATTCAATGTTATTATCCAACAAATAAGCCAAATACATTATTCTCTGGCAGCATGCCATGCACACTTGCTTTACTTTACATATACCTTGCTGTACTCAAATAGATTTTGAAGATCTTAGCATATTGATACATATGAAGTTGCCTTAAATGACTGTATAATATTCCATTATATTCATATGGAAATATATATAATCAAGTCCCCTCCTGATGGGTTGTCAGATTGGTCCCAATACCATTACAAATAGTGATGATGTGAAGCATCGTACCTGTTTGTAGAATTGCTGAGTCTACTCACTAGCACACTTTTGAGTATCTACTCTGAGATAGCTACTGTGTTTGACACCAGAGTTTCAGTGTTTAACAAAATACAAAGGCCCTGGTGTCATAGAGCTTATAATCCTAATGTTGGTGATTGGTAACGACTATATAATTTTAAGTGGAAATCAGTGCTCTGAGAAAAGAAGAAAATAAGCAGGGAATCTGGATTTGAAGGTGAAGAAATCCTTTTCTAATGAACCTACACTTAAGATCTGGTGGGTGAAGAGGCAGCCTAGTTAAAGTGTGTGTGTGTGTGTGTGTGTGTGTGTGTGTGTGTGTGTGTGTGTGTGTGTTGGGGGTAGCAATCCAGAGAAGGAGAGGAATCCGTGCAAAGGGCCTGGGTGGCAGGGTGCCTGGAACTGTGGAAGAGAGCATGTGCTTGGAGCAAAGAGAGGAAGTGAGTTAGTGGGAAGGATGGGTAAGAGTTCTGGCAGGAGCCTGGTTGTGCAGGGCTTGATAGACCCTGGAGAGGATCTAGTCTTTGTCCTAACAGCAGTAGGACATCAAGTTTGCATGTTGAAAAGATAAAACTGACAAGCAGGAAAACTGGGTTGCAGAAAATCCCTGCACTGCAGTGAGAAGAGCTAGTGGGGGTTACAGAGCACCTGGTAGATGTTGGACCAGGTTAGAAACAAGGGGGATGGAGAGAAGTGGGAAAATTTGAGCAATATTTAGAAATATTTTTCCTAATTTAATCTTTAGAAATTTTAAAATTTGTTCTTTTTAGTTATAATGACAAAGCACATTTTGATACAAATACATGGGGTATAACTTTTTGTCGTTTAGTTTTGAGAGCTCTCTCTGGACAGTGGCCCTTAACTCTGGCCCTGCCCCCATGGGGCCCCAGGGCTGTGATGGTGGATGTTCATAATGTGCTTTTATTGGATACTTCCTGTCTTGGGGGAGGGTCTACTGCCCAAGTGTCCACCCCATGACTGGGTGTTCCTTTCAGGGGAAACTTGTTTATCCTGGCAGATTTCCTTGTGCCTCTTGTCTGGTCAGTGTCCAGTTTATTCCTACCAAGAGAGCTAGCCTCTGCCAAGAGCCTGGGCCAGGAAAGAAGTTAGATGCAGGTTTATCTGTCCAGGGAGATACAGAGGAAGCAACTCAACAAGAGTTTATTGCCTAGGTAGATCCCCGGAGAAGAGGACAAATCACTCCAATTGGCTGGGACATTTGTGCTCAACCAGCAAGTGGGGAGCCAGAGAGAAGATGGAGTAGCTGTGGACAGGGCCTTCACTGTGTCCAGGACATTACCAAGCAGGTTCTCCCAGGGAGCTCTAATTGGCAGGTTTAGAGCAAGCAGATACAAGTTCTAGGGAGATACACTGTGACTGAGAGAGGAACATTCCTCACTAAAGTCCATGAGGACTGGGAGTTAGTGGAGGAGTTGAGTAGGTAGTATCTGGCTATCCCCTAGGGAATGGTCACCAGGAGGCAGTTGAATAAGGCAGGGATCTGGATTGGCTACATCAAAGAACTGGAAGAGGTGGAGAACTGAAACCACATCAAGGGTGACTAAGCCCTGCTTCTGGCATGAGAAAGTTCATCGAATATTGCTCAGCACCCATTTTGAATATAAAATTACAGGAAACAGTCAATGGGTGTTAATGGTGGTTTGGTCTTTGATAATAAAGGAGAGATGGTCAGAGGTGATGACAATGTAGACCAGGTGTCAGCACCAACACTAAAAACTTGCATAGGACAGGTTTGGTAGGGGAATTTGAGTTTTGGACATATTGAGTCAGGTTCTTTAAGGTATCCATCTGTGATCTTGAATCCATTGTTGGATTTTTAGGTCTGGAGACCTGAGCTCTTCTCTGAGTAGAAGATACACCTTGGGGGCTCACCATCCATGAAATTCCAATTAAAACTGTGTAGGACTGCAATTTCCAAGAGAAAGGGTTTAGAGAGAAAAGGAGAGCCTTGTGGGTGGGTAGTGTTTGTCAAGGAGCAGTGAGAGAGATGGAAGGAAAACCCAGAGAGTCAGAGGTCCGGGATTTAAGAAGGATAAGAATGAGAGGTCAACGAACACAAAGCTGTCAAGCAGTCTGTAAGAGGAGGGCCGAGAAGTAACCATGCAACTTTGGTGACCTAGAGGGAAGGCAGTTTGTACAGAGGGAGAAGAATCAAGATGTGGTGATGTGAGGACTGAGGGGGATTGTAGGTCTCGGAGACTGAGTGGATGTTCCTTTCATGCAGTTTGGCTATGGATGGTCGAATAGAGATCAGACTTTTGGGGCAGCGGGCAGAAGGGTTGTGGAAGGGGATTTGAACCATCTTAGTCCTCATTTCCACTCCTGAGACACTACCTACCCAAGCAGACAAAACTAACCAAGGGTAGGAATATCTGTTCATTTACTGTTGTACACTGAAGAAAGCTGGGTACTGCCTTTGTAAATCAACCCAACCAACCCTTCTTAGCCCAAGCTCATAGTAACTGCTGGCCTCTTCTTCATCACTACAGTTTTGTCCTTCCAGAGTATGACATGAATGAAGTCCTACAGTAGGCTGCATTTTTTTTAGCTGGGCTTCTCTTCTGAGCATAATGCACTTGAGTTTCGTCCACATTGTATGTGTGGATAGTTCACTCCTTTTATTGCTGAGAAGTGCTTGTGTGCAGGAACCATGGTTTCATTTTTCCATTCACCAGTTGGAAGACATTTAGGTTGTTTCCAGTATTGGGTGACTGCGGCTGCTAAAAACTTCCACATGCAGGCTTTTCTGTGAACATCTCTCGTTTCTCTTGGGTAAATGCCTAGGATAGGATTGCTGGTTGGTAAGTGTATGGTTAACATTATAAGAAGCTGCCGACCTGGTTTCCAGAGTGACTGACATCTGGCATTTACATCAGCAGTGTGTGGGAGTTCCAGTGGCTCTGCATCCTCATCAGTAATTGGTATTGTCAGTTATTTAAAAAGTTCTAATAGGTGTATAGTGGTCTTTCATTGTCGTTTGAATATGCATTTCTCTATTGACTAATGGTAATGGAGCATTTTTATTTTCCATCTTTGGTGAGGTGGCTACTCAAATCTTTTACCCATTGTTAAGTCAGGCTCTCGTTTTTTGTTATTTTAAAATATTTTTTTAGTTGTAGAGGGACACAATACCTTTATTTGTTTGTTTATTTTTGTGTGGAGCCGGGGATCGAACCTAGTGCCTCACGTGTGCTAGGCCAGTGCTCTACCACTGAGCCAGAACCACAGCCCAAGGGTTTTTGTTTCTCTTTATCCTGTAAAGGTAAGTTGTATGTCAGGCATGTGCTCTTCATATATCTTCTATCAGTCTGTGTGGCTTATCTTTTAATTCTCCTGTTCACGGTAAAAAGTTTGGAATTTTTTAAAGTCTAATGTATTCATTATTTCTCTTTTCTGGATGGACTCTTAGTCAGACCTACAAAGATTTTCTTATTTTTTTCTTAGAAACTTATATTTTTATATTATGTATATGATAAAGTGAGTTAAATTTCGCACAAGTTGTGAGGTATACGTTGACTTTTTATGTCATTGCATATATCTGTATATAATTTTTTGTTGTCATGCTGGGTATCTTAGCTTTTTTGCAACTGTGACTAAAAGACCTAAGAAGAACAATTTTAGGGAGGAAAAGTTTATTTAAGGGCTCATGGTTTCAGAGGTCTCAGTTCATGGACAGCTGGCTCTATTTCTTGGGGCAGAATATCATGGAGGAGGAGTGCAGTGGAGGGAAGCAGCTCACAGGATGATCAGGAAGCAGAGAGAGACTCTACTCACCAGAATCAACATTTATACCCCAGGGACCCATCCCAGCCACACCCTACCCACCTTCAGCTACCACTCAATTAATCCCAATCAAGGGATTAATTCACTGATTGGATTAAGGCTATTATGATTCAATAATTTCACCTCTAAACCTCTTACACTGTCTCACACATGAGCTTTTGAGGGACATCTCAGATCCAAACCATAATACTTGGGATCAAACCTAGGGCCTCACACATGCTAGGTAAGTGTTCTACCACTGAGATACAGCTCATCTTTGTTGAAAAGATTCTTTTCCCTGTAGAACTGCCTTTGCATTTTTGTCAAAAACCAATCAAATATATTTGTGTGAGTTTTTTTTGAACCCTCTATTTTTCTCTGTATGTCTATCCTTTTATCAATTCCACAACTGTGTTGATTGTTGGAGATTCATAGTGAATCTTAAATAGTGTATATCTTCCAACTTCAAAACTGTTTAGTCTAATTTATTTGCCTTTCCACAGAAATTTTTGAAATGGCTTGTTGATGACTGAAAAAAAAATCCTAGTATTTTTAATGTTACTACATTGAATCTATAGGTCAATGCTATAACATATATTTGCAGAATAAGCCCTAGTTTTTATTTGGGAGGAACTGACACATTAACAATATCACATTGTGCAATCCATGCAACTTGATATATTTTCATTTGTTTATACCTCCTTTGATTTTTTTAATCAATGTTTTATAATTTTCAGCATATATCTCCTATGCATAGTTTTATATTTCCGTATTCCATTTTTGCTGCTATTATCAATGATACTGGTAAATTTTTATTGTTGGCCTCTAGAAATATAACTGATATTTGTATATTAATCTCAGAACCCACAACTCTCTAAACCCACTTATTCCAAAAGCTTTTGTATATTGCATGCATTTTCTTTTTTAAAAAACCCTGATAATTGAACCCAGGAGTGCTTTACCACTGAGCCATCTCCTCAGTCCTTTTTAAAATCTTTTATTTTGAGAGAGGGTCTTATTAAATTGCTGAGACTGGCCCTGAACTTGCAATCCTTCTGCCTCAGCATCCCAAGTGGCTGGGATTACAGGTGTGTGCCACCGCATGAACCATGAATTTTCCATGTGAATGATTATGTCAGTGGACATGGTTTTACTTTTACCTTTCCAGAGCATGTGCCTTCTATTTCTTTCTTGATGCATGGACCAGGATCCCCAGTATGAGGTTGCATGGAGTGCTGAGAGTCGACAACCTATTCTAAACATGTTAACTGTCATTTTTTGTCGATACCTTTCTTGAGAGTAAGGAAGTTGCCATCTGTGATTATATTATATTACTGCTGGATTCCATTTGCTAATATTTTGTTGAAGACTTTCTTGCCCCTATGCTTATAAGGAATATGGGTCTATAGTTAATTTTCTTATAATTAAGAAAAGCAATATTGGTCTCACAAAATGAGCTGGGAGGTATTCCTTCTATTTTCTGGATGAGATTTTGTAGAATTTTCTTTTCACTGTTTATATATTCATCTGGTAAGGCTGCCATAGAAAAGTGCCACAGAGAGGGAGGTGAAGGGAAACTTATTTCCCATAGTTCTGAGACTATGAGTCCAAGATCAAGGTGCCAGCAGGGTTGGGTTCCTTTAAGGACTCTCTTCTTGGCTTGCCAATGACTACTTTCCTTTGCAGGGTCATCCCTTTGTGCATGTGCCCCTGATGTGTCTTTAGATGTGCCCTCGAAAGGCACCAGTCAGGTTGGGTTAGGGATTTACAAGGATTGGATTAAGGCCACCCCAAAAGGTCATTTTAACATAAGGACCTGTCTCCAAAAATAGTCACATTCTTAGGTATCAGGTGTTAGAGTGTCAAGATATGAATTTTTTAAAAAAATATTTTTTAGTTGTCAATGGACTTTTATTTATTTATATGTGGTACTGAGAATCAAACCCAGTGCCTCACACATACCAGGCAAGTGCTCTACCACTGAGCCACAACCCCAGTCCATTAACATATGAATTTTTGGGACCAAATTCAATCCATAATAGTTTGGTAGAATTCACCAGTGAATAATCTGGGCTTGAAGTTTTATTTTGTTGGAAGATTTTAAATTACTAATTTCTTTATTTTTCTTTCTTTCTTTTTTTTTTTTTTTTCACACAATGCCAGGAACCAAACCCAGGGCCTTATACCTGCTAGGCAGGTACTCTATCATTGATCTACATCCCCAGCCCCTAATCCCATTTCTTTAATAGATTTAGGTTGATTCAGGTTATCTGTTCTTGCCTGTGTTCTTGGCAGTGCAGATGACACTGTGTTGGCCTTAGGGCTAGGCTGGGTGAGAAAAGAAATGAAATAAGAGACAAAACCCAAGGACTTTCTCCATACTCTCTGGTACACAAGGACCCTTTACTCTGTCTCCTAAATAGAAATAAGAGCTTTCTCCTGAAGATGTTATGAATAGTTCCATGATTCACCCTCCTTTGGGTCAGGTCCCATTGCCTCTAATTGATTTGTTCCTGGAGTTTAGTTTTTATATTAGTTTCATTCCTAGAGTTTGGCTTTTTGTATTATATGCAGAATTTTTTTTTATTTATAATTGGAGTCATGGGCTATGGTCGGCTCACTTCATCTTTGCTGGCATCAGAAGTCCATGTTTCTCTCTGAGTGGGCCTATGAAGAACATCTGGTCAAACTTGGGTAGAATCTCCAACAGAGCAGAAAAGAAGAGTATTTTCTTGTCGCTTTCCTCTCGACTAAAACACTCAGGGTTACTCCAAGTGAACTGGGCTGTGCGAAATAACCACACAAGAGACAAGGATACTCTTTTCTTTGAGGTCCTCTGACCTTAAGGGTCCACAGAAAGAGAGAGATCGAGCACTTGCTGAACCCTTTTATTGAGGAGAAGCCATTCAAATGAGACGAGGGGTCAGGTTTCAGGGATTGAGTCTAGCTTTGTGATGTCTGCAGTCAGCAGGTTGACTGACTTCTAGGAAGGCCACACCCAAAGGCAGAGCAAGAGAAGGGGACACGCAAATGGCATTTCCATGGAACATTCTATCCCAAACAGGGCAAAGGGCAATATCACAAAGGAACAGGTGAGTGTAGCTCAATCCATGGGGAACATGCCTACGTCAGAAGACACATTCTGCTACTTTGAGGATTGGGGCAATATCCAGGTCACTACGAAAGTGACCTACAGAGCCTCTCCAGTAACAGGAAGGAGTATGCAAATTCATTCGGACTGGCTGCCCACATTTTCTGATGATTTAAAGTAAATATACAATCAATCAACAATTACACGAAAAAAATGCTCACCATCTCTAGCAATCAGAGAAATGCAAATTAAAACCACTCTAAGATACCATCTCACTCCAATAAGAATGGCAGCCATTATGAAGGCAAACAAAAACAAGTGCTGGCGAGGATGTGGGGAAAAAGTAGACTTGTACATTGCTGGTGGGACTGCAAATTGGTGCAGCCAATTTGGAGGGCAGTATGGAGATTCCTTGGAAAGCTGGGAATGGAACCACCATTTGACCCAGCTATTCCCCTTCTCGGACTATACCCAAAAGACTTAAAAAGGGCATACTACAGGGACACAGCTACATCAATGTTCATAGCAGCACAATTCACAATAGCTAGATTGTGGAACCAACCTAGATGCCCTTCAACAGATGAATGGATAAAAAAAAATGTGGCATTTATACACAATGGAATATTACTCAGCACTAAAAAAATAACAAAATCATGGCATTTTCAGGGAAATGGATGGCATTAGAGCAGATTATGCTAAGCAAAGTTAGCCAATCCCTGAAAAAAAAAATGCCGATGTCTTCTCTGATATAAGGGAGGTGACTCAAACAGAGTAGGGAGGAAGAGCATGAGAAGAAGATCACCATGAAACAAGGAAAAGAGGTGGGAGGGAATGGGAGGGAGAAGGGGAATTGCACGGAAGATGGAAGGAGACCCTCATGGATACACAAAATATATATACGATGGTGTGAGAGGGAAGGGAAGAAAAAAAAAAGATAAGTGTCCCAGTAGAATGGGCAGAGAGGGGAGGGGAGGGGAGGGGAGGGGAGGGGGATAGGGAGGGCAGCAGAATACAACTGACACTAGGATTGCTGTATGTATACACGTGGATGTATAGCCAATGTGATTCCGCAATCTGTACACGTGGAAAAATGAGAATTCATACCCTATTTGAATCAAATGTATGATATGTCAAGATCATTATATTGTCTGGAGCAACTAATAAAAAAATTAAAAACATAAAGTAAATGGGAATAGGAAAGAGGATCTGTAGCATCAAAAATGAGGTTTGAAACTGAAGTAGACCAAGAAAGTCAAAGCTCAGTTCATGAAGATCTTCCCTAAAGAGTCCTGGAGCAATTTGATTTAAAGGTATGCCTGCAAGTGTGCCCAAGTAGTTGGTGCAACAGATCATTTGATCAGGAGCAAACATATTCATCCTTTGGGGAGTACTTGAGCACCTATTAAGTGTCTCCTTTTCTGTATTTCTTCTTTGATACTGCTACCCAACACAGAAGGGTAATTTCTTAAAAGTGAATTGCAATGTAGAATCTGAGACCTTTTCAGTGAAACTTTTAGTATTCCTATATGAAAATCATCCATCTATCTTGTGCTTTTAGTGGATGTTTTTAACATATGATTTTATAACATGATGCATGGACCATTCAGAAAACATTAGTTCGAAGTATACAGATATTCAGATACCGAATTGTCTCATTTTTGCTTGACAGCTCGAATTTTATCATTGGGAGAAAATGGTTGTTTTCTTTGAAGCGACACAGTTACAGTATTTATTTTATTTTTTCAAGGAATTATCTATCAAATACTCAACCTTGAGTAAATATAATTTGCTATTCATCCTTTCAAGTGAAAATAGTGTTTGCTGGTGTTTTAGTCAGCTTTTTCACTGCTGTGACTGAAAGATCTGACCAGAACAATTTTAGGGGGAGAAAAGTTTATTTAGGGGCTCACAATTTCAGAGACCTCAATCCACAGACAGCAGGCTCCATTCCTTGGGGCTCAAGTTGAGGCAGAGCATCATAGTGGAGGAGTATAGTGGAGGGAAGCAGCTCACGTGATGATCTGAAAGCAGAGATTCCATTCACCAGATACAAGTATATACCCCAAAGCTACACCCCGCTAATGCCCCACCTTCCCCAGTTACTACTCAGTTAATCCCATTAGAGAATTAATCAGTGGATTGAGTTAAGGCTCTCAAGTTAAGGCATTGTCTCACATGTGACCTTTTGGAGCACACTTCGCATCCACACTGGAGAGAGCCTCTAGTTTGAGAACTCAACCATAGGTCCTGTCCTTGACACAACTGCCGCAATGGGAATGCACAGAAGGGCTTTATGTGCACATTTCACTTCTTCAGAGTATTAAAAATTTGTGTTCAAGAGTCAAGTCTTAGTAAAATTAAAAATTTTTACTGCTTAAATTTTCCGCCAGCCCACAGTGCTAAAGAAGACCATGATCACGAGTATTCTTTGGTACCATTGCCTTGACGAGGCTATCAGTTTAACACCTTTGCTTGTGCATCAGCAGAGTACATGTCAACATGGTGAAAGAGACACGTGGTACCTTGGTATTAGTCAGAAAATAGTTTTGACCACCTGGAAGGATCACTGGTTCCCTGGGACTCTGTAGACCTTCGAGAACTGCTGCTCTGGACTAACTTGGAATGGAGGATGGTAAGAGAGGGCGCATTGGCTTGAGCTGAGCATTTAAGATCAGGGGGCATGTAATGGTGTAAGCAAATGGAGGTGTGTGACCTCTGCACGAGGCCCAGAATTTCAGAAGATCTGGAATAAATCTTAAGCTTGGAATGCTTTCGGAAGCTAGGCTTGTAGCACTGAGAAAAGTGGGAAGTTTAGGGTTAGGTCCTGATGTGGAAGGCAGCAAATACCTTTGGGGAAGATCCAGGACTGACAATCCAAAGAACTGAATTCAAATCTAGACCATGCTCACTAACCCATGGTGATCTTGGGAAAAGTAGCTCACTGTTATGGAACTTGGAACTCTTCACATAATTATACATGCTTAATATATAATATTTATTGAAATTAGTTAGTTTTCACCTCTGGAAGTCAAAGGGTTTATGCTTTGACTCTCCCAAACTGAGAGGTTTTCATTGTACAGCACAACTGTTCCTTCCCTGACCGTCTCCCTACCTGCTTCCCTTCCTTTGCCTTTGCTGGCCTGATTTTGTTTTCCAGTGATCCACCAGGACATGTTCGTTCATCTTTGTGGCTGTTATCACAGCTGTAATTAAGCAATGGTTTGTGAACATATTGGTTTAATGTCTTTGTCTCCCCATAGTTTATAGGATGTAAAAACTCCTTATTCACCATTGTGTTCCCAGCACCTTGCATGGTCCCACATGCTTAATAGGCATTCATGTCATTGAGTGACACTATGGATATGAAGAAAGAGACTATCATGAATAGTGTAGATAAGAGAAGCTTGAGAAATTTGGAAAATCCACCAAGGGGATGATGTTTTAAGTATTCTAAGAAGCCCTCAGAAGAGGGGGGGCCTTGCTGCAGACCTTATAGGATGATTAGAGTGTTTTCCAGTATAATCATGGATGAAGGCTGTTTGCATATTCCCAGATCATCATCATTCATTTGGCCAGATAGATGGAGCCAAATCTGTGAGGCAAGTAGGGCAGTGGTCTTTCTCATCCATTCATGCTTTCATTCTACAAATATACAATAAGTACTTATTATGTGTCTGGCACTGAGGCTACAAAAAAAAAAACCCTCAAGATAAAAGAGCTCCCTGTCTTCCTGGAGCATACAGTATAGTGGAGTGGGGGAGAGAGAAACTATGTCAGTCTCAGTCACTAGATTAGTCACTACCTCAGGCTACAGAACTATGAAAATTGCTACAGCAATCACTACAGAAAACCTGCTATATCCGTTGCCACCAGTAAAATCAGATACTTGTAGTTTTGGGTTAAGAATTAAGAGGGTAATATGGTAGAGAGGAACTGGCAGCTACCTTAGGTTGAGGAAATGCTTTTAACCTATAATCTGATGACCCAGACCCAACTATGCAAAGATCAGGTAGGAGAGCATTTTGGGTAGAAGAAAAAGCCAGAGTAGTTTCCCTGATGGAAGCAGCTCTAGGGAGCTTGAGGGCTAGAGAGTATGGATGGAGCAAAATTGATCAAGGGAAGAAGGGGACAAGCTGAGTTTAGAGAAGTGAGCAAAGGCCAGACCATTTGGAGGTTTCCAAGCAAGGATGAGAAGTTTAGGTCTTAGTGCCTGAAGGAGCCATTGAATGGAGTGGTGTGATTGATGCTTCAGAAAACTGACACTATGGCTGCCAAGTGAGCCACCGATTATCTGGGTCGGGGGATGGGGAGCAGGAAGACCAATTAGGAAACTACTGGAATAATCCAGGTCAGAATGATGGAGGCTTAGACGAGCGTCTAGCAATCTTTCTAGAGAAAGGGAGGATTCAGGATGTGTTGTGAAAGTGGAGCTTTTCCTGTGTTTTCCTATTTTGACTTTCAACACAATCCACTCCTCTGTCTCCACTTTCTTAGAAAGTCTGTGTCCTCTTACAAGGCCTCAGCCACCTCTGGGCTGTTGGCCAGTGCCCTATTTTGTGCTGTAAAGGTGTTACACTTCCTTCAGGAATATTTGTATCTTAATAAATTGCCTGGTTGAAGGTAAAGTTTTTAAGGCAGCAATTTGTGTCTTGATAGAACCCAGAACTCTATTCTCTGGCCCTACCTCTCAGTCACCACTAACTTTGTGACTTTGGATATCATTTGACCATTTGGAGCTCATTTTTTTTTTTAAACCTGTAAATAGTTCTAATTGTATCTATCAATTAGGAAAAACAGGAAACCTATTAAAAAAAGTATGAAGTATGGATGCCTCCAATTAATCCATCATAAGTTGAAAATATCCTAAATCAAAAATGCATCTAACACACCTGATGTGTTGAACAGCATACCTTAATCACACAACATGGTGTAGAGCATGGGATGTTCCCCTCGTGACCACGTGGCTGACTGGGAACTGCAGCAATACAAGAGGCTCAGACTGCACGTCACTAGCCTGGGGAGGATCAAAATACCAATAGGTTTTTTTCCTACTGAATCTGTGTCACATATGTACTGCTGTAAAGCCAAAAAGTCATCAATTGAAGTGTCATAAGTTGGGGACTGTGTACATTGGTTACAAGTGAGATGCTATGTTGTAGCTCATGTAACCCTGTCAATACTCATGAGAGCTCAAGGCAGACAGCCCTTCAGCCATTAGGATTTTTGAGTACTTCCCTCCATTCTTAGCACCGTGTAATGGACTGGGGAGAATATAGTAGAAGAATCCAACCTGGTCTCTGAACTCAAGTGACAGGGTACAATTAACCCGTGTAGAAAGATGGATATTCCTGCTGGGTCTTGTGAGATGGAAAGGATTTGTTGGAGAGGAGATGAATTCAGATAGGAAGATGCATGTGTGAAGGCTCAGGGGTGGCAGAGGTGAGGTCAGGAAGGTCTATGTTAGGGAATGATGGGTAAACCAGGTGCCTAGGAAAGCTGGTCTACACCAGAAGTGGTTGAGTTGTTTTTGAGGGTAGGCAGTTCACATGAAGAGGAGGGTGCTCTCCAACACCTGGAGGTGAGGATTGGTGACTTTAGAATATGTGACTGTGCTATGTAGGCTGTCTCCTGCCCCCATCAGAAAGAGTTCCATTGACATGCAACTTCTGAACACTGTTACTGAAAAGAACTGTTCTGGAATGCTTATGGATTCATAGGCAGTTCCAAAGACAGGTCCCATGTACCCCTTAGTCATGCTACCTCACTGTTGAATGTCTTGTGTGACTGTCATATGTCTTGTGTGACTGTCACATGTTATTAAAAACAAGCTGTATGTTGATTAATTCTGAGCTTTTTCAGATATGTGTGTGTGTGAGGCTATGCCATTTTGTCACCTTGACCACAGTCAAGATATAGAACTGTCCCATTACCACACGGCTCTTACTCACCCTTTCCCCCTTGCCCATCACTCCACCCTGGTGACCCCTGACCTGCTCCCCACACTTGTGTCCTTATTGCATGGTCATGTGCATGTGAACACAGCATGGGCCTTTCAGGGTTGTTTTTTTCACTCAGCGCAGTGACCTTGAGGTTCCATCCATGAAGACAGTTGAATATGTAACATTGTCCTTTCTCATCACAGCAATGGCTGGAGACATTTCTCCTGATGGTAGGTTGAATTTTGATAGATTTTAATCTGTCCCTAGGTCAACTCTCTTTTTTGACTCATTGGTAATCATGTGACCTCACCAGCACAACAACTCCAAGAAAGGTTAGAAGCCAATTTTTGGGACTGGAAAAAAAACAGTGCAGTGGTTATGTGGTGGTGACGATTATGGAGTGAAATACGGGAGGCTGTTGGGTAGCAGATTTCTAGAAGGTGTTTATTTGCTATTAGAGACACTCTACGCCCATAAACAGCTACTTCCTTTTCCTTCTCCCTACTCCTTGGCACCAGCATTCTGATTTTTGCTTCTGTGAGTTTAATGACTCTTGATGTCCTTATGAACAGAACCAGGCCATATGTGTCTTTCTGTGTAGCTGTCTTACTTAGCATAATGTCCTCCAGTTTCCTCCGTGTCGTGGCCTGTGGCCATGGCTATAGATTTTGATCCATGCTAGATCAGCCCTCGTTATTAAATGGTTGGTAATCATGTGATATCACCATAACTCAGTTACTTCATCAACAAAATAGATAATAGTAAGCCATAGACTTGGGAGGAACTGGAATCAGAGCTTTTTAAATAGTTGGTACTCTAGTCCCGGACACTGCCTCCAAAATGCCCTCAGTTTGAGCACTTGGGCCAAAAAGTCTGAGGTCAGCAGGGAAAAGCCCCCACCCTGGCTGCCTGAAGAGGCTTCTCTAGGTGGCCTTGCCTTTTCCTTAATTTGTGTTCTGTTCTTGGGTAATGAAATCCATTCTTCAATCCCTCAAGCCTTTCCAGAGAGCCTAAGGAGGAAAGGGAAGGAATTGGGAAGGAGAGTGATCCTCCACAGAGAGTCTTCTCTGAATCCAAAAAGGAGACTCCTCAAGCCAGTCTCCACTTGGCCCCAAGGGCGCCCTATTCTGAGTTTGTTACTAAGGAGATGTGATAAGGTGCTAGAAGCAAAACTTGAGAGACAGAAATAAGCATCCTGGGAGTCACACGGGTAGTAAATAGAAGTTCTGACTGCTGCTCCCAAAGCCTCCTGCAGTTGCCGACTTCATTAAATTCTCTCTCAATGTCTATCATCCCCACAGGGACACAGGTGCTGCATGTGTTCACGGTCTTCCCAGGGGCTGTGCAAGGAGGGATAGGAGCCTCCCGGGATCTCTTGCCATAAAGTTGTGGTTTTATATCAGAAATGTTGTCTCAGATACAGAGTTTGTCACCACTGAGCTCTCCCTGTGGACATCTTGGTTCATGCCATTCTCTCTGGGGAAGGGGACAAGTCTCTGCTTTGTCCTTGCCTCTTCCCCATGCCCTCTTTTCCTGGAGGCCCTGTGCTTCCTCATCCTCTTGCCCAGGGTAGTGGCTTCAGCTCTCCCATTTCTCAGTGTGCACTGGAGTTTTCTAGACCTATCGGGAAATTCTGGGTTGACTGCACTGGTTAGAACAAATGCTGCCTGTGAGTTCTGAGCCAGGGGAGATGGCCTCCTGTCTCCTCATACTGATTTTGTTCTTTCTGGAAGAACTTCTGGGGTGCTGTTAGGCTCCAGTCCCCTTGGCTGGTTCTCACCTTCCTTTGGAAAATGGGCTGTGACATTTGGAAGGTCCACACATCCTCCAGGACTCTAAACAAATTCTAGATGCTTCCAGCATGTTCCAAGAGCTCAGGGCCCCAGACATTACCCAGTCATCTTGAGGCCAGTCTGTTAGTTTTGCAAAGACACAAGGTGAAGAATGTCTGGGCTAGAAGGGGCCTGAGAGGTTGTCTAACCCAAACCCTTCATGTCATATCATGAAAACAAAGGCCCGGCCATAGCTACATCTACTACCAGGTTGCCTCGTGATGCTGATTTGATGGTGATTGCAGTGATTACAATTTCAATGATAAAATGTAAGAATAATTGTAGACTTACAAAGGTTTAAAAAATGCCCAGGCCTTTATCACAGCTTTGCAATACAGCAAAACAGTTATTGAAAATCAAGCAAAGTAGCTGAGTGCAGTGGCACACATCTGTAATTCCAGTGTCCTGGGAGGCTGAAGCAGGAGGATCACAAGTTCGAGGCCAGCCTCAGCAATTTAGCAAAGCAATTTAGCAAGACCCTGTCTCAAAATAAAAAGGGCTGGGGATGTGGTTTAGTGGTTGAGTGCCCCTGGATTTAATCCCTGGTATCAAAAAAACAAACAAGAAAAGAAAAAGTCATCTTCTCTCTCTACCCCATCTACTGTAATTCATTTCTCTCCTTGTTTATTTTCCCATTCCCCTCACAACCTCTTATATGTAATTTTGTATAGCAATGAGAAGATGGGAGGGGAGGGGAGGGGGGATAGTAGGGGATAGGAAAGGTAGCAGAATACAACAATTACTAATAGGGCATTATGTAAAATTGTGGATGTATAACCGACGTGATTCTGCAATCTGCATTTGGGGTAAAATTGGGAGTTCATAACCTACTTCAGTCTAATGTATGAAATATGATATGTCAAGAGCTTTGTAATGTTGTGAACAACCAATAAAAAAAAGTCAAGTAAAATGAACAAATTATACACACACACACACACACACACACACACACACACACACACAAAGGAAGAACAGTTTTGCGAAGTAAAATGATTTTGCACAGCTTCCACACTCAGTAGAGGCTTTCTGAGTTATTTCTGTTTATCTGCTCTAAGGGCCTTCTTTCCATTTCCTTATTGTGAGCTGGAGAGAAGGTGGATTTTCCAGTTTTCAGAAGGAGTTGTAGCTGGGCCTGGACACCAGGCCCCCTGTGTGCTCTCTGACTTCCTTCCTCTTGGTCAGTCTCCTCTCCAGTTCTCCCTGCAGACTCCAGATTGGCCACCTGCCTGCAGCTCAGGCTCCCTGCCTTTCTGACCTCCTCTCTCTCTCTCTTTCTCCCAATCCCCAGTCTGTACAGTTTTCTTCTGCTCCTCCAATACTTTCCTGACTGTGTCATGTAACCCCCAGTCTCTGCTAAACAGCTGGTTCCATAGAATATCTCCAAGTGTTAAAGGGCAGTAGGAAAATTTATTAGTTCCCCACAAACATTTGCATTTGAAAACTTTGATCCTTTAACCCTAAAATGTAAATGGAGCAAATATTTACAAAGCAAGAAAGCAAAACAGTCATTCTTTCCTAGATGACATATTGTGACCCTTAAACTGCAGAGTTGACATCATCCATACACCCTCTACACATGAATCCAGGCCTGGATTATTCCTCTGCCCTGTTATTCCAGAGGAAGATTAAGTCCATGGTCACTCCCAGTGTGACTTCTATGAGTATTTACCTGAAACTATTAGCAGGAATCTTCTTTTAGCTCCAATTCTTTTTATGAACAGTAGGAACTCAAAATGTGTCTATGTATGATGAAATATTGTTGATGGAGTTAACAATAAATCTTCCTAGTGTTTGAATTTGTGAAGATTTAGGAAAGGCTCTGCGAGGGCTTGGATTTTATCTTCTATGAAACGCTAATTAATGGAAACCCTCTGTGAAGGTCATTTCTTTAACCCGTGGCCAATCCATGCTGCAAGGATGCTTCTCTCATGCTGGGGATTGGTGCTTCCTGGAGAGACCTGAGAAAATTGGTTTTAGATGCTGTGGTTGTCAGCATTGCAGCCAGCAGCCGGCTCCATGGGGCAGGCTTTGCTCTCTCCCTTTTAGAAGCTGAAAGGACTCTGGTATGGACGCCGTTTAGGGACATCAAAGAAAAATGTAGAAGTCACAGCTTTTTCTCTTATGGACGCTTACAATTCATTCTTGAGTTTTGAACTGGGGCAGATCTGGGGTGGAATCCTAGCACTGCTCCTTACTAACTGTGCAGTGTGGCCATGCTATTAGGCATGTCTGAGCCTCAGCTTCTTTAGCTGTTAAAAAAAAAAAAAGGATAATGCGCCCTTTTCCAGGGTTATTTTGAGATGTAAATGAGATTTTCATTCATTTCTTGGCACAGACAAGAGAGAGGCCAGCAGGCGAATGAGAGCTCTCAGGGTTAGTAAATACCAATATAGCTGACCTTTGGGCCCATTTAATTTCATCTCAGAATGATCAGGGTAGAGTTTGCAGACTGAGGGATTTGAGCTTCTAAGTGGATGTCTCTTTAAATCTTTGACCCCAGTAGGTAGGCACAGAGGCTCAAAAGCCTAGCATGTGCAGTGGCCCCCATTTTGGCGTGTGGCGTTCTCTGCCTGGGTCAGAGTGTGCGTTCCATGGAGGCTGTGGAGAGGACTCAGTTTTGATAGAGCGTTCAGGGTGAGTGGGCTGGCTGGGAATCTCAAACTCTGGTCAGTTCCTTGGTTCAATGGTATTATTGGGTTTTTGAGAAGTGATTGTATTTTTAAAATAGTTTTAAGTTCATAGAAAAATTGAGCAGAAGATAGAGTTCCCCTATACCTCCTGTGCCCCCACATCCCCAGCCTTCCCCACTATCCAAACCATCTGGAAACATCTCTGTTTCATCATTATGATTTGGAGTCCATAGTTTACATTCAGGTTCACTTTTGGTATTGTGTATTTTATGAATGGGCATATATGTATCCTTCCATATATGGGCAAATGTATCCTTCCTGATGGGATCTTAGAGAATAGTCCCACTGTCTTAAGAATCTCCTGTATTCCCCCTAATTCCTTCCTTTAACCCAGGCTTACTGGATTTTTCAGCAAGAATTGAATTATTTTGCATGTTAGAAAGGGCATATTTAGAGGGCCACATATCTATTTTCATCTATTTTTTTGTGGTCAAAAAATAGGCCAGTAGGCTCATGGATCAGATATGGGAAAACAAGTCCTATAAGATCCCTTTCTTCATGGCTGTGGATTCTTAGGAGTATGGACAGATGTAGGTGACATGTATCCTTGACAGTTCAACCGTGTGTGGTAGAATTCTCAGTCTTAGAATTCTCGGCCACTGCTTTCCCTGTCCCTGCCACTTCTACCCCCAAGATCCATACTCTTCTCTATTATTCTGGGTACTCTTTGAAGGTGGGGGTGTTTTTTCTCCAGCTGTGTATCTGCAGCCTGGCACATAGCGAGTAGCAAGTGCCCTGTGAATGCTGGGTGAATGCTGAGTCACCAGCTCCTGAACTCCCACCTCTTTCTTTCCATTCTAAGATCATCTCTTGACTGCAGGCCACTTCTCCCTCTTGCTGCTTCTCCCCCACCAGAGGGAAAAGAGTAGAGTCTGGGTCTCTAGAGATGCGCAGAGAGAGCTAGGGCGTGAGCTGGTTGAGATGACATTTCTCTAGTGTCTGGTTCCCATGTGGGGAGACACAGGGCTTGCCCAGGGGTTTCCACCTCCTGTATAATGTAGTGTAGAAGGGTGTATCGTGGGGTCCAGGTTCATGATAGGCTGTGTCCCAATTTCCAGCCTGGCTCATTTCAACTCAAGGGAAACTAAATCTCCAACCTGCAAATTGGCCCATGGTCACCCTTGCTAACATGGCTAAAGAATAGTCAGAATAAAGTGCTTTGATGCCTTTCTATAAAAATTGCTGGGTTATTGTACAACACCTACATTTTTTCTGTCAACTGCCAGGGGTACCACTTTGTGTAGGAGAAGGTTCTGGCAACAATGACTGTTAGCAAGATTCACCCACCTGATTCCTGGCAGGTAGGCACCAGCTTGTTCAGAGCTACTGCTGCAGACCTAGCCATCTGCAGAGGGAAGCTTGTGTATTCTGAAACCACGAGAGGGGTGGTTCCAAATTCATTTGCCCATCCTTCCTTTGGTTAAAAAACAGCCGGTGCCGAATTGAGCGGGTGGATTTGTTTTCTCTTTAAAGGGCTTTTCTTCTAACGGTCTGCTGAAACTTATCATCTTTTCCATTACAAAACTGAATAAATGCTCAGCAAGTAAAGGCTGAGCAGAACTCCAGAAAGCTCAAGCCTACCTAGAGCTTAGTCTTGAGGCAAGGGCCCCAGTGAACCTTGATTTGTTTCCATTAGAGGGTGGTAGGGAGGCCTGAAGTGTGTATGTCACGGGCTTTAATGGGTGGGTGGGGTGGGAAGGGCAGTGAGTTCCTTCCTTACCAAGTCTTCCAAGACGGGCAGAGGCCAAAGACCCTGCATGGAGAACATTTATGAGAGAGATGGCTCCTGCTCTCTGCTGGATCAGGGTCTTGGGAAGAGGGTGTGAATGGTGACATCCAAAACCATAACACTCATTTAAACCTAGGAAAGGGGCTGATCAGAAAATCCCCCATAGTGACTAGAGCAGAGGAAGCTGGGTGTGCACTAGACTTCTGGCTTCAACAGGTATTTGACCTTTGGAAGTTCCTCAGCTTCAGGAGCCTTGGAGCCTTCATTTGTTATGTGACTGACAAGGTAGGCACATAATACCCACCTCTAAGGGGCTTTAATTTCATGAAACAAAGTCTATAAAACACCCCAGACTACAAGTCTCTGATGTGTAGGGTGTTCCAAAAAAATTGACCATCAGTTATAATACTGAGGGAACATGTTATTAGGGAGACTGAGCTGTAGCGAAGTCCTAAGGAGATCCAAACCTGGTCATTAGATCTTCATCTATGAATGGGATTCAAGAATTTCGTTGTGTTTATGCTAAAAGAAGATCTATCAGGGACTGGGGTTGTGGCTCTAGTGGTACAGTGCTTACCTAACAAGTATGAAGCACTGGGTTCGATCCTCAGCATCACATAAAAATAAAATAAAGATATTAAAAAAAGAAGACCTATCAAAGAATTCAGGAGGTTGAAACACCAAAGGCTCCAAGAAAACCCTCTGGCTCGGGCAATGATCTGGCCTAAGGCACCTGCCACATAGCAGGCAGCAAAGACCCAGGTGGGTCACTGCTGAGGGTCAACACTGAGTGGTGCTTTTTTTCCTTACACTTTCACAAAAGCTCTCATACACAGGTTGTCAAACTCCTGTTTATTTTTACTTTTAATTATGGCAAAAACTCATGCCATTAAATTTACCACCCGAATGATTTTCAGGTATATAGATTTGTAGTGTTAGTTATATTCACATTTTTGTATATCATATCTCACCTTTGCATCTTGCAAGACTGAAACTGTCTGCACATTAAATAATATTCCTCATCTCTTCCCACAGCCACCGTTGTTTTCTGCTTCTGTGAATTTAACTACTCTAGATACAATATACAGTAGAATCAGACCATATTTGTCTTTTGTGTCTGCTTATTTCACTAAGCATAATATCCTCAAGGTTCATCTGTATTGTAGCAGGTGACAGGATTTCCTTTTTCTTAAGACTGAATAATATTCCGTTTATTGTATGAATCATATTTTTTCTTTATTTATCTCTCAATGAACTTTTGGGTCACTTCTACCTCCTGGCTATTGTGAATAATGCCGCTATGAAGATGCCGATACCAATGTAGTTTTGAGACTCTGCTTTTAATCCTTTTGGGCATATTCCTAGAAATGGAATTGGTGGATCATCGGATAATTCCAGTTTTTAATTTTGTGAGGATCTACCATACTGTTTACCACAGCAGCTGCAACATTTTCTATTCCCTGCTCCAGTACATGAGGGCCAGTTTTTCCACATCCTTGCAACACTTTTTATTTTCTGCCTTTTTAAAAAAATAGTAGCTATCCCAGTGGAAAATGAAGTGGAATCTCATTGTGGTTTCAATTTGCATTTCTCTAACGATGAGACATTGAGCATAGTTTCATACACTTTTTTTTTTGGTCATTTGTTGGGCACTTGTTTTATAGCACAGAATAGCATTTCACAGAAATGCTGCATTTGTCAACCTCTGTCCTGCAGACTGACATTACCTCTCTCCGAGGCTTGGAGGCATTCCCCAAGTACCAGGCATGAATGTGAAGCATCGTGCCTTCCCTGGGTCAATTTCTTCATCTAAAAAATAGTAGAACCTACCTCATAGGGTTGTTGGGAGGGTCCAATGTCTGACTGATGTTAATACACTTATAGTAAGGACTTGATACATGGTGGCTTTAATTACTATTAATGTGATTATTCTGTCTTCTTGTTGTCCTACTCCATCCTCTTCTTCCATCCCTTACCTTGGATTTGGGCTCCAGGAAGTTTCTTTAACCTGGGAAGGGCAGGGGGTATCGGCTCTAACTGTCTTGGGAGGCATTCAGCCTACCCTAGTCTCCTCCCATCCATCTCCGTTCTAATGCATCAAACTAGTCTAGCTTTCTTCCTTAGTGCCTGGTAGAAATTAGGTCTTGCTGTCCATAGGGTGGTTATCATTTCAGGAGCTGGCACGATGGGCCTTGAGGGGATGGGCCTCTGGTACCAGGAGGAAGGGAGCCAAGCACTGACCCTGGGAATACAGGGGCCTCTCTGGGTTGCCAGGGAGAACTGTTACAAATCACTCTCCCCATTCACTTTTTTTGGATTCAGAGGAGAGATCCTCTCACTAGAAGAACCTGACCCTGTTCTTGACCCTCTCGTCCCTCCTCCTTTCTATCTAGAAATATGGGGGTGTCATTTTGGCCTGGGAGATTCAGCCAGGGGGGAAGGCCATGGGTCTTCCTAGATGTAACTCAGCTCCTGGTTCCACTGTGACTCATAACTTGAACTCCGTCTTCTGTCCCACACCCTCTGCTTCTCAGCACGTCATGTTCCTGCCGAGCAATGATTCCATTTCACTCTACTCCACCCATCCTCTGCCTTCTGAAGGACACTATGAGGCAGAGTGTACATGGATAAAATGGCCACATGCATGATTTCCAAATTCTGCATAATTGGTGTTTCTATATCCATCTACCCTCAGTCAGCTCCATCCCCTCTGCTCTTGGAGATAACAAGGGCTGTGAAAACACACTTTGAGAGAAAAACCAGAGGAGAGGAATGTGGGTAGCCCTGCCAGCTGGACTGTGGAAACCTCTGGCCTGTGCCGAGCTGCCCTGTGCTGGTGCTCTGTTGATGGCACTTCGTATGGAACATGCTGACCAGCCTGGCCAGGTTCAGCAAGCAGCCCATCTCACAAATGGAAACTCCAGACAGGAAGTTTGCAGCTTCGGTTCTGTTTTCTATATGAGATGAATTTTTCCTAACCTTGGCCAGCAGGACTTTTCTATCTAGCATACTTCATTATGGCAGCCTCCTTTATTTCAGGTTTGAGGGTGCTATGTTCATCACCCCTTATTCCACCAATAAAAGGGCTACTAATTGGGTCCTTTGACTACCTTGGGCCTTTCTAGAAGGCTTCCCAATTCTTGAGAATCTTTGCTTCTATACTCACTGGATCTTGCAACCAAAGAGGTCATGTTTCATCTCTGATGGATGAAATATGGAGGTCAGAGAGCCTCTCAGGATCATGGAGGTTATCAATGGTTATGAAAAAAAATTTGAGATTTCCTAATGTTTGCTCTGGAAACTTTTTACCTTATGACACAATTGGGAGCAAAGGCTGGGGTCAAGTAAGAGTCCTTGGGAATATGAGACCTGGCTCAAACTTTCCTGGAAGTTCAAATCAGCGGACACTAAGTAACATGTACGGTGAATGAAAAGGTAACTTATACCTTATCATTGGCGTAAGGATAGAAACACCAAATAATCACTGCCTGTCCCCTTTTGAAGGAGACTGATGTATTGGAAGAACTTAGTTGCCCCCTCCCCCGCTACATTTACTTGAACACACAGGGCTCATCCAGATGGGCCAGAACCAGTGGCACCTCCCGTGGGAGTCCCTTCAGGACTCGGGGATTGGGTCAGTACATCTGTTGTTGCCTGATCCCTATCCATTTCCATTGCTCACACCTTTCCTTACCGGGGAGTCTCTGTTGAACTTTCTTCTCCTCTTCTCAGGCTTGTAACTTATTGTGTGGGTTGGGCTACTGTCCTTGGCAGAACTAGGACATGTGGCGGGGGGCCTTGAACTATGTTATCATAAAATTTTGTCTTTCTGCTCTAAGAACAGGGCTTATCTGGTCTTTTCCTCCGCTATGACCCATCAGACTATCTATTGTCAAGAGATCTCTTCCATCTTTAAGAAATGAAACAAGCCACAGGTTTTTGCTTCTTTGGACCCTAGCAGAGCACCTGGCACATAGGACTGAATCAATGATAGCGGCTGTCATTGTTCTTATGTCACTGTTATTCCTCACAATTCTGAAAGCATGGTGACAGTTGTCTTTGTTTTAGCAGATGGGGAACCAGGCTTAGAAGAGAAACCCACCCCATCATGTGGTCAGTGAACTGCAGCAATGAAATCAATGAAATTCAAACCCAACTTGTCCAGGTTCAAAGTCGGGGTTATTCTATCACCTTATTTCCTCTTAATGAGAAACCATACCAAGCTGGTTTCTGAGATTCCTTATTTTTAAAAGGCATCTGGAATGTGATCCAGAGTTTCTAAGTGGCTGTGGCATAGGTTTCTCACCTTGGGGAAGGAAGGAGGTTTAGCAAGAACTAGGCCAGTGTCGGGGCTTCAGGTAAGAAAGGGAGGTGGCTTGGGGTAGGGACTCAGACCCACCAGGAAACCCAGATACCAGGCTGGAAAATAAGGTGGAAGCTCAACAGTGTGGGCTGGGCCCTTGGCAGAGATGATGTGGCTGTGGAAACTGGACGTGAGGTGGAGAGGAGTCCTGGCCTGCTTTGTTGTATTATGACAGACACAAATGCAAAACCCAGAAGAACAAAGGAAGCTGGGAGTGGGTGTGAGTTTGGGACCTTGGAGGAGGGATAACCAGCTGGTTGGACTGTGTGTTGCATGAGCTGGTTTCACCATCAAGACTAAGTGTTTTCTGCCCTGATGGCAGTGGGGTGAGAGGTGGAGGGAAGTCCAGGCTCCCAGCCTGGGAGGTGACTGTCAAGCTGTGAGGTGACATGGGTTCTTTTGAGGAAAATAGCAGAGAACAGAGGGGGAAGCACAAGCCTTGGGGGCTGCAGTTGCCGGTAGAAGGAGGGTCAAGAATCAGCCCAGGAGACCTAGAAGAAGCTGTCACAAACATGGGTGGGAGATTGGGGGCATGTGATACAGTGGGACCCAGGCCCAGAGCTGCCAGGGACAACAGGACAGCAGAGCCAGGAGGTGAAATTCAAGGCTCAGGAAGGACACCGGACCTGGCAACAAGGTCACATATACTCACGTGCACTTTCCTATTTTCCCACAAGAGAAGTCATGCTCCGAGTCACCCAAGATCCTCGAAGACCAAGTTGTGGTCACTCTGTAGGACCTGTTGAGGCAAGAAAACGTCCTCATTCAGCTTCAAAAGGACAGAAGCCACGTTCATTTTGTGCCTGGGCTTGGTTCAGATGCTCAGAATGGCCCTTTCCTGCTCACCCCAGCCGGAGTTTTACTCCCTGGTATAAATATAACACACGAGGTCCTGGGGACGGTGGGGACAGCGGGAATCTGAGCACAGTGGTGGGCGTGAGGTCTGACTAAAGTTAGTAACAATACAGTGCTTTTCTTCCCCTCAAAGTGCTATAACTCTGTAGATTTATATATTAATTAGCTTCGACATTACATATCTAATTAGATGGCTTCCCAGTTTGAATGATGGACATTGAGAAGTAGAAGAATTTAATGATACTCTTAACTTTGACAAGTGCTATTTTTTTTGGACTATTTTTTTTGACAAGTAAAAATTGAATGTATTTATTATGCAAAATGTGTCTTAATATATACACACATGCAGAATGGTTAAATTATGCTAATTAACATACACACTACCTCACATCTTGGTTTTGTGGGGAGAAAACTTAAAATCTACCCTGTCAATTTTCAAATATATATTAACTGTAGCCACCAAGATGTGTGAGAGATCACTTGAAATTATTCCTCCTATCTGAATATTTGTATCTACTGTCAAATATATTCTCAGTTTCTCTAACCCTCAGATCTTGGTAACTACCATTTTACTGTTTCTATGAGGGCAACTATTTTGCACTCCACATATAAATGAGATCATGAAGCATTTGTCTTTTTGTGACTGGCTTATTTCACTTAATGTCTTCCAAGTTCATCCATGTTGTCACAAGTGACAGGATTTACCTTTTAATGGTTAAACGGCTTTCTCTCTCTCTCTCTCTCTTTCTCTCTCTCTCTCTCTCTGTGTGTGTGTGTGTGTGTGTGTGTGTGTGTGTGTGTGTGAGAGAGAGAGAGAGAGAGAGAGAGAGAGAGAGAGAGAGAGAGAATGAGTGAGAGACACAGATATATCAAAATCTGTCCGTTCATCCACTGATGGACAATTGAGTTGATTCTGTATCTTGGTTATTGTAAATAATACTGTAATGAACATGAGTGAAGATATCTTTTCGAGATACTGATTTCATTTTCTTTGGATATATTCACAGTAGTGGAATGGCTGGATCATACGGTGATTTGATTTATAATTTTTTAAGGAACCTCCTTACTGGTTTTCACAATGGCTATACCAGTTCACATTCCCACCAACCAGGTACGGAGGCTCCCTTTCTCCACAACCTCACATTACTTACCTCTTTTGTATTTTATAATAGTCATTCTAATAGGTATGAGGAGCTAGTTCATTATAGTTTTAATTTACATTTCCCTGATGATTAGTGATGAACATGTTTTCTTAAACCTGTTGGCCATTTGTATGTCTTTTCTTTTGAAAAGACATACAAATTCAGGTCCTTTTCTACCCCCTCCCCCAATCAGGTTGTTTTCTTACTATTTAGATGTTTGAGCACCTTACATGTTTTGGATATGAACCCCTTAAAGGATTAATGGTTTGCAGATTTATCCTTCATTCTATAGGTTGTCTCTTTACTTTGCCATGTGGAATTTTTTGAGCTTGACTAGTCTCATTTGTCTATTTCCTCTTTTGTTGCCTATGCTATTGGATTCATCTAAAAAAACAAAACAAAACAAAATAAACAAACAAAAACCCTTTTTATCCAGGCCACTGTCCTGGAACTTTCCCCACTATATTTTCTAGGAGTTTACAGTTTCAGGTCTTATGTCTAAGTCTTTAATCTGTTTTGAGTTTATTATTTTTAATGGTATAAGTCTAGGGTCTAATTTAATTTTTCTGCATGTTCATGTCTAGTTTTCCCAGCACCATTTACTAAAGAGACTTCCCTTTCCCTATTATATGTTCTTGGCATCTTTGTACAAAATCAACTGGCCCTATAAGTGTGGATTTATTTCCAGGCTCTCTATTTTGTTCTGTTGGTCAAAGCATCCATTTTTATGCCAGTACCATGATGTTTTGATCACTATGGCTTTGTAGGGGATTTTCAAATCAGGTCACATGAATGGATGCCTCCTGCATTGTTATTTTGCTCAGGATTGCTTTGGATATTCAGGGTCTATATCTGTTAACATGTATATATACCTATGTCTATATCTAACTGGAATTTTGTTAGGGATTGTGTTTTTTTGTCTGTGGCTTTGGTAGTATGGGCACAAGTTCATTTTGTGCTACTATAAAGAATACATGAGATTGGGTAATTCATAGACAGGAGAGATTTATTTCTTAGAGTTCTGGAGGTGGGAAAGTCTAAGGTTAAGGGACCTGTGTCTGGGGAGTGACTTCTTACCATGTTATCCCATGGTGGAAGGCAGATAAGTTTGAGAGACAGAGCTCTGAACTCACTTAATAGCAATCCACTCCACATTAATCTATTTATGAGGGTTGAGCCTTCCTAAATTTGTGTGTGTGTGTGTGTGTGTGTGTGTGTGTGTGTGTGTATGTGTGTGTATGTGTATGTGACTGAGGATTGAACCCAGGGGACTTTACCATTGAACTACAGCACCACCACCACCACCACCATCATCATCATTATTATTATTGGTTTTGAGACGGGGTCTTACTCAGTTACCAAGTCTTGTCTCAAACTTGTGATCCTCCTGCCTCAGACTCCCAAGTTGCTGGGATTCAAGGTATATACCACTGCACCCTGGTTGATATAAGACTTTATAATTGATTCATTCTTATTCCTAATTATAATTCTGTTCATATTTTGCTGCTTCATGATTTAGCCCTGGTGGGTTGTATGAGTTTAGCAGTATATCAGTATTTCCTAGGTTATCCATTTTGTTGGCATGTTCTTGTTCATGATTGCTATCTTTTGTATTTCTATCACATCAGTAGTGATGTCTCCTTTTTATGTCTGGTTCTGTTTGCATCTTCTCTTTATTTTTATATTTTTAAAGTCTGTCTAAAAGTTTGTTGATCAAAAAACTTAGTTTTATTTTTTTTAACCTTTTTAGTCTCCCTTTCATTAATTTCTGTTCTGATCTTTATTATTTCATTTCTTCCACAAACTTTGGGATTAGATTGTTCTTTTTATAATTTCTTGAGGTAAATGGTAAGATTTATTTGGAATCTTCTTTTTGATGTAGACATTTATTGCTATAAAATTCTGTGTTAGAACTGCTTTTGTAGTGTTTCCATATTTGTTTGTCTCAAGATATCTTTTAATTTCCTTTTTCATCTTTTAGCCATTGATTGTTCAGGGGCATGTTGTTTAAATTCCACATATTTGTGATTTTTTTAAAAAGATTCCTCTTATTATGGACTTCTAGCTTCATACCACTGTGGTTAGAAAAATATACTCGATGTAATTTCAGTCTACTTAAATTTAAAACTTGTTTTGTGGATTCACATATCATGTATCTTGAAATATATATCCTTTGGATATATATTTATTAGTGGGGTTGCTCAATCATGCAGTTGTTTGACTTTCAAGTTTTTGAGGAACCTCTATACTGTTTTCCCTTATGGCAATACTAATTTACATTTCCACTGACAGTACGCAGAGGTTTCTGTTCACATCCTCACTAACCTTTGTTATCTTTTGTCTCTTTTATGATAGTCAATTCTAGCAGATTAGTGATCCTCAGCATTTTTCCTATATGTTGAACATTTTTGAGAAATGTCTACATATGTCTAATCCCAGTTTTTAAATTGGGTTGTTTTCTTGTTTGAGTTCCTCATATATTTTGGTATTAACCCATAATTGGATATATAATTTGCTACTCTGTGTTTTTTTTAATTGAAATTTAATCTGTTTATGTTCAAGGTATTTATTGATAGGGAGAGATGTACTACTACCAACTTTAATTATTTTTTGTCATTTGTTTTTTAGATGCTTTGTTCCTCCCTTCCATTCTTGTCCTCTTCATGATTATGTGATATTCTCCAGTGACATGCTTTCTTCCTTCTTATCTTTTGTGTAGCTACAAAAGTGTTTTTTGTTTTGTAATTACCGTAAGTTTTATAAAATGTATCTTATAGTCAAACAGATTATTTTAAGATGCTAGCAAGTTAACTTCAATTGCATAAAAAGTCTACACTTTTATTCCACCCTCAACATTTTAATTTTGATCTTTTATCATATATCCTTTACCAGATTATTGTAGCTATTATTTTAATACTTTGATTTTAACATTCATACTAAAGATATGCATGATCTACATAACATTTTCTAAAACTTACTTCTACATGTAAGTGTGTACTTACTTTTACCAGTGAGTTTTATAATTTTGTGTTTTTTTATTACTAATAATGGTACTTTCAGCTTAAAGAAATCCTTTTTGCATTTCTTGATAGACAAGTCTGGTGGTGAACTCCTTCAGCTCTTGTCTGAGAATGTCTTTCTTTCATTTCTGATAGGCAGCTTTGCCTGGTAAAGTAGCTAGCTTGACAGTTTTTCCCTTCAGTACTTTGAATGTATCATCTGGTCTGTAAGTGTTCTGAAAAATTTGCTGCTAACTTTATTGAAACTCCCTTATATGTGATATGACTCTTTAATCTTGCTTCTTTCAGGATCTTGTCTTTCATTTTTGATAGTGTTATTAGGATTTTTTTTTTTGTGTGTGTGTGTGTGTGGGGGGGTATAGTCTTGCTTGTACTGAATCTGATTGGAAACTTTTGAACTTCCTGTACCTGGATAGCCACACCTTTTCTCCAGATTTGGAAAGTTTTCTGCTATTATTTCTTTGAATAAACTTCCTCATCATTTCTCTTTCCCTATTTAACTCTTAAAATTTGAACATTTGCTTTTTTATGATTCCCATAAGACTTCTTCAGTTTTAAATCTTTTTTTTCTCCTGACTATATATTTTCTAGTAATCTTTGAATTCAGATTAATTCTTTTGCTTTTTATAAGCTGAGTTGTTGATACTGTTTAGTTTTTCAGTTCATTCATTACATTTTTCAGCTCCAGAATATGTTGCTGAAGTTATATGACTTTTCTGAATCTGTTAAATTTATCATTTTGCTCATTCATTGAATTATTTCTTTGTATTTTCTTAGAGTTCACCAAGCTTCTTTAAAACATATTTGTAGGGTCTGATGTTCTATAATTTTCCACTTTGAGAAGACTAGATTGGTTGCTTCCCATAGTCAGCTGTCTTCCAAGAAGAAAAGGGGAGAGAGTAGGACTAAAGTCAGCATGCTTAGTTCCTGTTTCCAGATGATGCATCAATCACAATTCACTTCCATTCCTAAGGAACATGAATGAGAGATGGGGGAGGGGCCAGGGGTGTTTTTCTAATGGCAGACCTTTACATGGAAACTCGAGGGCTGAGAAAGAGATCTCCCCAATAGGTATTGCTATTTAGAAATAACTCAGTGCCCAAGGATGAGAAACTAGAGCAGAAACAGTTCACCCTGCTTCCATTACTCCCAGGTATATTTCTTGTCTACAGATGGTAACAGATACAGGAAGGCCTGCCCTTGGGAATATCCCGGGAATGGCCTGTAAAGGGGATCTAAGTAAGAAATTTGGGTTTGAGGATTTGCTGAGACACTTAATGATTTGTGATCATTAAAATGAGCTCTTTTCACTTTCATAGAACTCTGAGTTATTGAATTATAAGTGAATTACATTCTGAATCCCTTGCTGCATACTTGGGTGCAACCTGTCTTTTCCATATATCATTTCATAGTTTTTATGTGTAATGAAGCCTTCTCATTAGGGTGAATCATCAACAGAACAGGGTTCTGTTTTACATGATGTCTCTTTATAGCTAAAATCTCTAAACTGCTGGCATCTAAAAGTTAATGACTTGTGATTACATGGGAAAAGAAGCATTAACATTTAGGAAGAAATCACTGTATTGTTTATACTTTGAATGTCATGCCTAATCACTTAGTTTGCCTAAGATGTGCTATTACAGTCAAAACCACTGGTGCTTATAAAAATAATATATGTGCCTTGTGACAATGTCAGTGATTTGCACCTGTAATCACCAACACATGCATGCGTGCACAAATACATTCAAAATCTAACAACTTTGGTAGTAGGAATTAGCAATTTATTGTAAACTACTGATGAACTTTGCTAGCCATAATTTCAAGATTAGTTGTATGTGTATGTGTGATTATGGCAATATAGGTACATATGATGTATAAATTGGTGATTGGATGTCCTTAACTCTACTTTGTAGATGAAGAAAGAGACAAAGAGGGTAAGTGACTTACCTAAAGCCACACTGCTATGCTAGTAAATGTACTGAGAACATGCAGGCATTTGAGATTAAATTGTTGGTGGGGTGAGCAGGAGATTTTCCCTGTACCCTCTGAGGTTCAAAACTGGGCCTATGAAATAAACCAACAGCAGACTGGTTAATGGGGGAAAAGCCATACATTTTACATAGCTTTTATATAACTTAACATAAAATATATTACCATTTTATATTACAAGCATTGGGGCATCACAGAAAGAAATGAATACCCTCAAAGCAGGTTTAGGAACTTGCATGCCCTCTTTGCAGGGGAGAGGAGAAAAGTAAGTGGTTTGGGGGGCAGTGGAGAAGTGCACTGGTAGGAGAATAGACAGGAGATATGACAGAATTTCAGAGTGTATCAGTCAAGGCATAGCTAGGGATGTGTTTAGGAAACTGGACACATTCAAGGAAGGATGCCGGCTATCTCGAGGGAGAAAGGTGCTTTGCAGGTTCAAGGCTCTACTCTAAAAGGAAACTTGGTGAAAGTGGGTGTGGAAGAGTATCTAGGGAGGAGATCAGTCTGATGATCACAATATGGTTTATGGCAGTCTGGTCAGTCTCAGGATCCTCGGGCTCACCCGGTCTTCATTATCTGATCAATAGATAATGCTGGAAAGTCCGCTAAATTATAGGTTTCTTAAAATATTGCATCTCTCTTTGCTTCATGGATTTATTGTTGAACTAACAGTGCACAAGGTAATTAACATAAGTGAGTGAATTTATGGTTTTAAGATTTATAGATTTCCTAGAAACTTGGGGAGTTACAGACCTGAGACCAGCTTGTGATATGACAGACCTGGAAAAGCATGTGGAACTTCTACATTCAAATTTTATTTCCTTTTCTTTCATTTATCTCTCTTTTCTGCCAATTTCTTTTTAATCTCTTCTATCTCAATATAATCCTTGATTTAATGAGTTAATATGTAAAACTCTTCCAATAGTGTCCAAGACACAGAAAGTACTGTATATACATACATGCTTGCTAAGATTTCTGTTATCATGATTAACATATGGATTGGATAAGTCTCAGTGAGTCATCCCAGTGCAGTCTAATTAAGAATGGTAGTGTTTGATTAGCGATAAAGCAATGGAGATGGATACCGCAGATAAACGAGGGAGAAGATGTAGTTGATACTCAGAGACTAAGAGAAGGTGGATGAGCAGCTGGCCTGTGCTTGGTCACAGTCTGTACACCAGGAGGAGTTCAAGGGAGCCTTCTAAATAACCGGGAAATACCAAGAATGAAATCCAGTCTCAGTAGCCTCTTCTTTCTCACAGCTATTTTCTTTCACTAGTTGAAAGCAGCGGTTAACTGCAGAAGTATTTTTAAAGCAGCCAAGGCCTCTTAACCAAATAAAAAGTTTAGATTTCATTACTTTGGGTGAAGGAAGAATGGAGGTAGAAAATAGCATATTGTATATATAGGTATGTAAATTTAAATGTCCCTTTATGAAAAGCACACACACCACACTTGCAAGAAACCATATAAAAGCACTAGCAATTCTAGCCAAAAAAGGAAAAGACAAAAACTGACTTCTTAAGCTTTTAGCTCTAACTAAAAATAATCATCTTAGTCTATGTGTGTGACACATTACTCAGGAAAAACTTTGTGTATCCTGAATGATTTTTAAGTTTATTTTTTCCCTCCTCACTGTCTGACTTAAAGTAGGTCCCTGTTATATCTGATGGCATTTTATACCATTTGAGACTTAGTGTTTCGTTCTGGCCACTTGACGTGGTGTTTTAGATCTAACAGCGATGACTATGAAACTACTATTTGTGTCCTTAAAAGAAAGCAGTTCTAAATGTAAGAGCCCATTTCACATGATTGTAACAAGTTGTCTTCTTGCAGCCTGGAAGACATTTCAGGGATGGCTGCTTGTTATATATTTTTCCTAAGCAGATTACTTGAAAGGGAAGGTGCCTACCTGATGGTAGAATTTCTTGACTCCTTCCACTTCAGGGAAACCAAGGAAGGCAGGGAGATGTTTTGGAGCTCTGACTCTGGCATGGAAAACAGCACTTTCTGTTTTCATTCTTCTTGGCCTTTTTTTTTTTTTTTTTCCAAATTTTGCTTCATTCTTCTCAGAGAGCAGTGTTCCATTATTTATAATCAACTTTATAAAACTCCATGTTTGCCAGTCTCTCTGACATTTAGCATACCCAAGTAAAAATAATCATTTCTTCTTCTATCCAAGGTTTACGTTTCCTCCCATACCTACCCCCTGAAAATGATTCAGTGGGACTTTCTCTGCTTTTCCAGTGGAGTTTCTTTGAAGTTCAGGCAGCAGGGAGCTCCTTGGAAGTTTCCTGAGGGGCTGATGGGCACACACCTGGATTCCAAGGAGAGGACTGCCGTGAAAATGGTGCTGATTTCATTTGATGACTTGAGGTGGGAAGGCCTTTTTGTTTCCACCTTGAGATGACCTTGAACTCCATCAGCTTCCTACTTGCAAAGGCTTCCTTTGGAAATCAGACTGATGTACCTCAAGTTCTCAGGTTGTTCAGGCTTAAGAGCACACAAGGGACAGGGAGCTAGGATACTTTCATACAGTGGCCCCAGAGCCCCAGGGAAGAAGCCACAGAAAAAACACTCCATTGTTTATGCAAAAATCCTTTCAAGGGCTCACAATGGCCAATTCTATAAATAGATTTGCTATATTAGTCTGTATCTGGGATAATTTAAGACTCATGGAACCTTCTACTTCTTTCTTTTTTTTCTTTTTTTTTCTCCTTGGGCTGTTTGGATCCCAGTATTTTATAGGCTTTCAGGAAATACTAGAATTGAGTGATGAGTTGACCCAACTACCTTTTTCTTTCCTGAAACATTCTTGGGAAGAGTACATTTCGTGGTAGGTCGCAGTCACTTGTGATGCTAGATTTTCACAATCACCTTGTGATCCACATCCCATTAGGACCTTACCTCTCAGATGAGGAAACTGAGACTTGGTGGGGTTAAGCTACTTCCTAAGCCACTGGGCTTGGCCATTCAGATCTGTTTCTGGGTGGAGGTGCTCCCTGATAACACTAGGGAGAATTCCACGTAGCTAAGGAGAAGGTCTATTTGTAGGCATCTCACCTATTGTTGGGCACATCTATTCTACCTCATGCCACCTTTATCTGCCACTGACATATTGAATTCTAAGAATACCAACCCAGACTATAAAGGGAGGCAGAGTCTAAAGGTTACCTCAAAGTCCCTGTGTTCTTGCAGAGCCCTTATCATCTGCAAGATGCTCTTCCATTTATCTACCTGCTTGGTTTGGCCAGGATGGCTGGTTCTGGGTGTCAGGGCAGACTCCTCAGCTAGTGATCTGGTGGGTGAAGCTGGGGCAGCAGAATTATTCTGAATCTGTGTTGACTTGTCTAAATCTTTGGCCCTAGGGGAGGCGTCCTGGCCAGTTTCCACACCTCTCCCCTCAACCCACCTTAGACTGCTCCCTGCTCCACTGGTGTGTTTTGTTTCCGCCTAATCTGTCATTGTGGCAGGAAAGCTTCTTGAGCCTTGTACAAAACCCCTGGAGGCACTTCTGAGGGTTGGGTCTGTGTATTCAACATAGAGCAGGACTGGAATGTCACATAAATCTCCCTGCCTGGCAGCTGCCTTCTGTGGGCCTATAAGCAGATAAGCCTTGAACTCCGGGATGGGGGATTTCCATCCTCTGAGGCATCAGGATCTTGCCCATCTTAGAATCCCAGCCCCCTCTCTCCCATCTCCATCTTTATTCTCAATCTTCCTCCCACCCCTTTCTCAAACACACACAAAGGAAACCCTAAAATACAATCAAATAATTCCAAAGGTCTTTAGAACCAAAGGGTAAAAACATAAAAGGTGTTCAAAGGTCCTATGACTCCACTTTTCATGACTTTGCCATTAAAGACAATAGTACACTCAATGCTGAGAAAACCATTCAGAAAGGAGAGGAAGTGCTGACTTCCTTGGGTCACACATGTGTTTTGGATGCCATTATGACAGGAGGTGTCTCTCCAAAAGCTCGTGTTAAACAGTGCAGGAGTGTTCAGAGTGAAATGATCAGGTTATGGGAGCTGTAACCGAGTTACTTGATTAATCCATTTGATGAATTAATAATTTGATTGGATTATTGGGTGGCATGACTGGAGGAAGTAGGTCACTGGGGATGTGCCCTCAGGGATTATACTCAATCTGCCTCCTGGCTGCCAAGCACTAAGCAGCTCACCTCTGTCATCTCCATCTGCCATGACTGACATTCTGCCTTACCTCACACCTCGAGTCATAGAGTTGGCCAACCATGGTCTGAACCTCTTGAAACCATAATAATAAACTTTTCCTGCTCCACGTTCTTGTCAGGTACTTTGTCATAACAAAAAAAAACTGAATAACAGACATGGTAACTATTGGGCTGGGAAGAGGTCCTGGCACTGGTCCAAACAGCTGTGATGATCTACACCATGCCACTTACTCTCTTGGGACTTCCCATTGTTTGACTCCAAACCACGGAGGAGTTTAGATTGGATGATTTGTAAGGTTCCTTTCAGTACTGATATGGTATTGTTTGGGCAGAAGAGGGTACTGTGTCCAAAATGATGCTTTCCCACAATCAATTTTGATTCCTGTCGAGGTAACTGCGTATTTTAACGGGAACATGAGAGAGACATGTGGGAGGTTGGTCCACATGATTAATCCACAACACCCCAGGAACCAATCCTTCTGGGTTTGCTAACTGGAGGTTATGGAAGTTAGGTTCTTTAGCTCTTAGAGATGGGAGTCAGAGCACATCCTTTCTGATGATTACTTTCAAAGGATGGCTTTCAGGTCCTTGAGAATGAAAGTTTTGAGTTGCAGTATACATATACTTATCAAAGGAACACAGAAAGGATTTGTAATTTTGTTTTTTAAAAAAATGCTGTAAGAAAAGTGACATCAGGGCGGGGGATGTGGCTCAAGCGGCAGCGCGCTCGCCTGGCATGTGTGGGGCCCGGGTTCGATCCTCAGCACCACATACCAACAAAGATGTTGTGTCAGCCGAGAACTAAAAAATAAATATTAAAAAAAAAATTCTGTCTCTCTTCTCTCTCTCTCTCTCTCTCTCTCTCTCTCTCTCTCTCTCTTTAAAAAAAAGTGACACCAGTTGTTGGCTGGAATAAATTCTGGCTGCCATGAGTTTTCTTAGATGGGATCTCAAGGGTAGCTGGGTCATCTGAGGGATATAACTTCAGGCTGCTAGAAGCCATGTTAGAGTTGGTTCAAGTCTTTGGATTGGAGGTAGGAGGTGGTAGATGAAATTTTTATGTTAAATTTTCAGTTCTTACCAGCCAAGGTTGAGACCTAGTCGGGGAAGGCTTGTAAGAGCTTGACTAAAGTTGGTCAAAGAGATAGTCTTTGTCATTTCTTTGATCAGAATTATATCACCTGTCCATGAGAAACCAAACTACCAGAAGCTCCAGGTAGAAGATATGTCCTTTCCATTATTCGTGAACAGTAATATTAGACTGAGCAAGATTCATCTCCTGGAGTGGAGAAGGGCCTCTGAGCACAAGACCAGGAGGAAGGTAAGCAAAGTCAAGGTTCTAAGGCAGGAAGAAAAGGAGTAGCCACTGGGCCCCATCTCCCCTCCCCAACTGCGATGGGAAGAAGACCCTGAACCTCCATCTCAACCATGTTCCTACTCCATAGATACTCTAGGTAGAGTATAATTGCCTTAATTGTCTCAGGGATGGTACACTATACTTTGAAAGGTATAGCGTGATGGGATGAGAAAGTTTTCCTTTTTGTTTTGTTCAGTTTTTTTGACTAGGGGAATGGTGGCTTGGCAGAAGAGCAATGCAGTGGTCACAAGTCACTGAAACAAGGATAAAGTGAATCTGGGTTTTGGTTATAAACCTGATGATCCACGGGGCTCACTTTGAACTCGACTTCCTTTCCTCACTTCCAACACCCTGCCCTGTAATGATGGTGGGAAGATCTGGAAATTTGGCTTTGCTTCTGAAAGGTTGTACTTTTCAGACGTGAATCCAAATTGAAAGCCTTAGAGTAGAATGAGGAGTAAAATCATAATTGGGGAATGAGGAGTAGAATTTTCTAAAGGGAAATACTACAGATTGCCTGGCTTAGCTATGTCCTTGAAAAGTTCAGTTATTTCATTTGCATTAAGAGAGCCTGGCACTCAAAGGAATCTTAGAGTGAGTCTTTATAAAAATGGAAGTAAACAATTTTGTGACTCAGAACTCCATTTGGTATCCCAATGTGTCTAAGTACTAGACACATCTGAACGTTAGAATTGCTCTGAGCACTTCAAAAATAAACAACTACTTGTGTTCTAAAAAAATAAAATAAAAAACCATCCTGAAGGACATTTGGCTCTCGTGGGTAGTTTCTGGAGACTAAGTAAACTACAGGACTGTGAATGACAACTGGTGATGTCTCGGTGGGCCAGTCCATAGGCTAAAAACAAGAGGCAGTTGGTAGTGGGTGTTTGCTATCACGTCTGTCTTATGGGTGACCCATGCATCATGACTGTCTTGAGTTTCCATGTTTTCATTGATAAGTCATTGTGAATCACTGGATTATAGTTGGGCAAATATGTTTATATTCTATTCAGTAATTTCTCTGCCATGGAAAGGAAATCCAGGGTAATAACCTCAAAATTGAAACTGTTTGAGTTGAAGAAAATCTTTATGCATGTCATGTTTGTTTGGATTTAAAATTCCAGAAATGTCAATAATTTGGAATGGTTCAGATAGTGGGCATTCTGGGTAAACTACTTGAGTATTTATTTTTAGAGTGAAGATTTCAGACAGTACACAGCATGATTTCCCCATATCAGATCAGAGGCCAGCACACAACACCCCAGGAACCAAATTTGGTCGATTGTTCAAATCCAGCCATTTGTTTTTTTTTTTTTTTTTTTTTTTTGCATGGCCCTGGGTTAAATGTAGTTTTTAAATTTTTTAAATGGTTAAAAAATTGTGTGATATGAGAAAAATTCAGATTTCACTGTTCACAAATTAAGTTTCTTGGATTTTAGCCACATACTGTCATTTGCTAATTGTGACTACTTTTGTGCTACCATGCCATTGTACCACAATATTGAAATAGTCTCTGGCTCTTTCCTGAAAAAATTGCTGACTAGGGCACTAACCCCTTCCAAAGACTTCTGGTATTGTGTTCTCTCTACCCATCACACCCCGCCCCCCCGAAAAAAAAAATTCCCTTCTCTTGGGATTAAGGTTTCTGAGTATTGGGAGGGTTACTCTCATGGAACTTGCTGTGACTCTTCATAAGTCACAGTTCCATGTCAGTAAAGCTGAGTGGGTTGTCCTTTCAACCTGTTGCCTCTCACTAAGTCAGCAGTGAGATTCTGGGTAGACTTTTCTCTGCCCACATTTCTACAGTTTGTATTTGAAAAGTTATTGACATTAATAACTTCTGCATGGATTACCTCTAAAACATGGTTAACCACTTACCTCTAGTTTCCTTTCTGCTTCAAACTATATTTGAATTTTGTATGTGTGTATATTTTAATATTAATTTCCTCAACTCTGCCTAAAGATAGGTTATGGGGATATAAGATGTGTTAAAGGTGGAGAAGGTCCACTTCCTGGATTATTCATTCATTTATACCACCAATAAAGATTTTTTTCTTTTGGATACCAGCAATTGAACTCAGGGATACTCAATCACTGAGCCACATCCCCAGCCCCATTTTGTATTTTATTTAGAGACAGGATCTCACTGAGTTGCTTAGTGACCCACTGAGGCTGGCTTTGAACTTGTGATCCTCCTTCCTCAGCCTCCCAAGCCACTGGACTTACAACCAATAAAGATTTATTAAGATTAACCATATCCTTCAAGGAGATTAAAATCCATTGGGTGAGTAAAACATCTAATAAATAAACTATAGCAGGATGTTAAAATACAACCATGGGCACACACATCTCAATGAACAGGAACACGATTTACTCTGAGAGGCTGAGGTTAGGGGTATGTGGTCAGGGAAGGCTTTGAGGTGGTCACGTCTGAACTGGGGCTTTAAAGGCAGATGGTAATAAATCACTGTGCTCCTAAAGATGGATGGAAGTCCAGGCAGAGAACATCAAATTGCATAGTCAGCAAGTCTTGAAACGGCCACCTGCAATTGGAGAATTTGAATTAGTTCATTATTGCTAATGATGAGGTTTAAAATGGGATAAGAAAGAAGATGCCATTAGGAAGGTAGGAGGGAACTCTGATAAGAAGAAGTATCATGGCCAGGTCTAGTGTTTGTTTTAGATAAGATGCATCAAGAACATTTTAAGCTAGAGGTAAATATATTCCTGGTTATGTTTGTAACTAGTCCTGTAAATGAAGGTGACTATATTTATTGTACCTCACTGAAGCATTTATTTGTTGGGTTAAACACATTGTTCATGTCTGTAAATATGGTCATGTACTATATGGTGATGTTTAGGTCAACAACAGACACATGTGTGATGATATATATCAGCTGTCCTGGATGCATAGAAAGTTTGTGCAAGTCAATGAAATTACTTAACAGCACGTTTTTCAGCACTAAGTTTTTTAAGTTTGGGGCTAGTCCTACTTCATTCCTTCACAAAATTATTCATTCATTTAATATGTATTGAGGGCCGAGTTTGTGCCAGGGATATCTAGGACCTAAAGACGGAACAGTTGAACAAAACCCAGCCTCCTCCCTCGTGAGCTCATATTCGGGGTGGTGACCCCCTAGATATCTGTGGCTGTTCATTGTTTGGCAATGCAGAAGTTTTGAGGAGAGCCGTGCCAGCCTGTCTTATGGCTTTATCTGATTTTGGCTTGATCATTTCGGCTCTGGTTTCTGTGTGGCAACAATAAGTCACTTCTGCTCCACACCTTTATTTCCCTACCTGTCAAAAGGATATAGTCATGGCCATCATTGGTATAAACACCAGAAGAATATATCAGACATTGTGCAGAGATGGGCTGAATTCCATGGAGGAAGAATGCATGTGAGACATAAAAGGATGGGTTCCCACGAGAATACCAACTGGCCATTGTCAGTGACTTCCAGACATTTTTGACTGTGGCCCACATGAAGAAGAATATTTCATAACAAATGCCGCAGAATTATGATGCCTGACCCTTTGTTTCAGTCCTGCTTTCATGGGAGAGACACACAGAATAGATCCACATCCTACTGCTACTGGATTAGGGCTTCATATTAAACACTCTATTTAAATTGCACATACTTTGTTGGATGGGACAGGATTTTAAACTTTTATTTCTCAGTGCTCACTAAATTCTTGTCCCTGGATGGTTTCCACCCAGTTGGCCTTTTATAACCCAAGCAACTGTGCATGAGCTGAGCCACAGAGAGCTCTAGGAAACCCAGTTCCACATGCCCCACTGTGTAATCCCCCACCCTTGAGTGGTCCAGGCTGATCTGTTGTCATCACTCTGGTTGGGCACTGTCCCCTCCCCCATCACTGGTTGGGTACTACATGAAGCCAGGTGCGCTGGGCAGAAGCCACTTCCTCCACCTTCCTTACAGAGAGCTCTGCTGTCAGTGCTGAATCATCAATCAGCACACATCTTTCTCTGGAGAGGAACACAGGTCTGAGCTTGCGAAGTGCTCAGGCTCTTCTAAGGGCAAGGAGGTGGGACATTGAGAAATGCTTGTTTTCTCTCTTCTTTTGTGTATGGGAGATTTAGTCAGAAAATCCAAGATGGAGGAAAAAAATGACAAGTATAAGTTTTTCTGGACCTCACCAGCCCCATCCTATGAAAGCATGTTACACTGTATGAATAGAGAATATCTTGCCTCATCCTGCTCTTTGCCCCTCTACTGATATCAGCCATGATGGCTAGAAGCAGACCATCTAGGGTGAAGAATGATTTCCTGTCTTTAGATTCTAGATTACCATTCCAGCAGGGATGTGCCCCATTCATTTTTAATTGAAACAATTCCTTGGGCAGAGCACCCTGGTGGATCCCTCAGGTTAACTCTCCTTCTCTGAAATATCCATTGCTTTCTGGCTTCTGAGGGTGCTTTGGAGAAAGTGTTCTGTTATCTTTAATGCTCAGACCCACAGCCCTATTGATCATTTTTAGTTTATTCATGAAGTACTTACTAAGCTTCATTCATATTAGATGGTGCATCAGTGAGAGCTTCTGCACCCAACCAGATGAGAAAAGGACCAAGGTGGTCTGGACTAAGAGAGAAAGGCTTCCAGGAGGAGCAAAGGCTGGCTGTGTTTTCAAGAGAATAGCAGATGTGAGGAAGAAAGGGAGCCAGGCAAAGGCACAGAAGTGAGCCAACAGAGGTGAGCACAGGAGGTTATGACATACTTGGATGTGACAAGTGGTGTCAGCTAGGAGAGAACACAGGTGTGTGAACAATAGAGTAATAACTTCTCATGTTCTCAGGTGTGCACCCAAAGAGAGCTCACAGAGCTGGGTATAAAAATGGCTCCTGGTCAACATGGTCTCTGAACATACATGATCTCAGCCTAATTTCACCAACTAATTTCTTGATGTTCTCTGCACCCAGAGTGATCTGCCTACATAAAGTTCATTATAATACTTTCTTTTGGCCAGAAAACGCAGATATGGTGATATTCAGGGGGTAGTCTTTTGTCCCAGGATCCAATGTGACCTCCTCAATCATCAGGCCAGGTGGTTACTCTATTGATTCAGAACAGTGAGCCTGTGATTGTCAGTGTTCTCTCAGTAAGCAAGTGTATGTATTCTTTAGAATTAGATTTAGCTTAGGGATCACAAAACCGAAGTACAGTGTTTTAGGTGGAAATTTATTTTTCATTCAATGTGAAAATAAGGGGGGTATTCCAGGCTAGAATGGAACTCCATGTTATTAGGACCTTTCATCAAGTTTGTCTACCATCCATGGACTCCATGGTCCAGTGGTCCAAGATGTCTATTCCAGCTCCAGCCATCATATCCATATTCCAGCCAGAAAAAAAAAAGGTAAGAGATGGACACACTTTTCTCTTTATGAAGCTATTCCTACAAGTTTTTCACATTCCGTCTGCTTATATCCCCTGGCCATAACTGGCTCCAGGCAAGCTGGAATAGCTGCTCTTTATTCTTGGCAGCCATGTACCTACCCTGTTATGCCATCCTCTGAGGAACTCTGTTACTAAGAAAAAGGGAGAACTCATATTCAGAACCACTGGCAGTGCTGTTTGGCTCCTTTGCTACTTAGCTAACCAGTAGACTCCTCTTTCTCAGGACTGTAACCTTTGTTGTGATTTGCCATCCAGTCACCATTCAGCTGTTCCCCAGATATCCTCATAATGTCACAAGATAGACAAGAATTGGCTCAAGAGCAAGTACTTGAGTTTTGACTTCTTTTGGTCTTCAATTGGTGGCCAGATGTTTAGTTAGTGCTCGTAGGAACTTGGGACATTGGAGCCAGGATCAAAGAAGGACAAATCCCGTCAGATAGTGAGTCTCACTTTGCAGGTAAAAAGGGAGATCAGCTACTCTAGGGGAAAAAAGTCCTGAAAGTAGAAGAGAAATAAGAGTTTCAGAGGGGAAGGGAGCCCCTCCCTCTGAGACATATCCAGTGCTGTCCTTCCTTCAGCCACATCACATTCTTACCCATGGAATCCAGCATGCCTGGTTTCCCCCTGGTCCTGAGAGCCGGGACAGCACAGTGGCCAAGAGCTGGGCTTTAAACTCAGGCCACGTGTCTTGAAAACCTGGATCTGCCACTTAGTACCTTGGACAGCTTGGGTCTATCTTCTGAGACTCTGCTTTCTTATTTATAAACCAGGGAATGATGCTATCCATCATATTTTTTTTGTATGTGTGGCTAAATAAATCTCATTTGTGTAGATATGCCATATTTTCTTTATCCATTCATTCACTGATGTGCACCTAGGCTGGTTCATAATTTGGCTATTGGGCTGCTGTAAACATGGGTATGTGTGTATTGCTATAGTATAATAATTTTGATTCTTTAGGATAGATAGCAAGGAGTAATACAGTTGGGTCATAGGGTGGTTCCATTCTGGGTCTTTTGAGGAACCTCCATACTGATTTCCACAGTGGTTGTTCTAATTTACAATCTCACAAAAATTATATAAATGTTCTCTTTTCCCTGTATCCTCACCAGCATTTATTATTTGCAGTCTTGATGACTGCCATTCAAAATGTAATGAGATAAATTAATTTAGTCTGAAAAGAATTTATCAACATAAATGAAAGATACTTTGAGTAATTATAAATTATATGATCCTACTGCTGAAGAAAATGCTACTTATGATGCCTGAACACAAGAATACATTATTTGATTAACACAAGTCTGATATATTTTTAATCATGAGGAAAGTAATAAATTTATCATTTCACAAAAAAAACCAAAATGTAATGAGATAAAATCAGTTTAGTATTGCAATTCTCTGATTTCTGAAAATGTTCAATATTTTTATAAATATGTGTTGGCCATTTGTATTTCTTAAGAAGCATCTGGGGCTGGGATTGTGGCTCAGTGGTAGAGCGCTCGATTAGCATGTGTGAGGTCCTGGGTTCGATCCTCACCACCACATAAAAATAAATAAAATGTTGTGTCCAACTACACCTAAAAATAAATTTAAAAAAGAAGCATCTATTTAGCTCATTTGCCCAGTTATTGATTGGGTAGTGTGGGTTTTAGTGGTTTTTATTGAGCTCTTTATACATTCTGCATATTAATACTGTCAGAATAGCAGGTAATGATTTTCTCCCATTTCATAGCCTCTCTCTTTATGCTCTTGTTTCCTTTGCTGTGTAGAAGCTTTTCAATTTGATGCCATCTCATTTACTAATTCTTAATATTATTCTTAAGTTTTATGAGTCCTATTGAGGTCATTTTCTATGCTTATATATTAGAGTGTTGATCCTAAATTTTCTTAAGCAGTTGCAAGGTTTCTGTTCTAATTCCTAGGTCTTTGGTCCATTTTTAGTCGCCTCATTGTGCCAAATGAGAGACAGGTATCTTATTCTTCCACATATGTCTATCCAGTACTCTCAGAATCCTTTGGTTGGAGAAAAGACAACCTTTTTAACAGTTAGTTTTTGGTGCCTTTTTCAAGAATCAGATCACTTTAGCTGTGTGGGTTTGTCTGTGTCCTCCATTCTGTACCATTGGTCTGCTTTTATGCCAATACCACACTGTGTTTGTACTATAGCTCTGTAGTGTGATTTGAAGTCCGGTATTGTGATGCCTCTGGAATTGCTTTCTTTGCTAAGAAATGCTTTGTCTTCTACATGAATTTTAAGACTGTTTCTTCTAGTTCTGTGAAGAATGTTGTTGGTACTTTAAATATTACATTGAATCTGTAGATTACTTTTGTTAATATGTCCATTTTAATATTAATTCTGAGGCATCTATTTATTGTATTAATAAACCAACTCTTAGTAGTCTATGCAGTTGTGTCCCAAGTACCTCCTATTTGCTAAACTCCTGTTGTATAGCAAAAGCAGACTGAGGGTTTGGGTTCTTGCCTACAAGGAGCTAAGTCTTTTTGAGAATATAAGATACCATAGGTGATAAGGTGGCCTGTAACTCAGGTGGATGGTACTATAGTATGTAGTAAGAGACTGAGGCATGCTTCCATCAGCACTTTATGAATTTCTAGCACCCAACACTCAGGCACATGGTAGATGCTCATGAAATGTTTGTTGTAGAGATATAGTAGAAGGTAAACAAATGATGGTGGGATCTTTGCCCACCCGGGCATAAACTTAAGAGCATCATGTCCTCTGTTTTTTGGAGACTTGATTCAAATCATTTACCAAGTGCTTGATGGATAACACCTTTCACAAGCTACCCACCCCCCATCTAAACCACCTTCTTCCCTGAAGTGGCCTTGGAATGGGAATGTGGCTTTATTTAATGCTATATCAAGGACATCATAAACTGGACATGAGGCAGAGCTGTTCTTTTGGAAACTCAGGGGCTGGAGTTTTTGATTGACAGAATAGAAAGAGGAGCAAAAAGCACCAGGAAGAGAGCCCACCTCTGTCTTTTTGTTTGTTTGGTTTCTGCCCTCCCTTACCTTGCTGGACAAAGAGGCAGAACATGGTGGTGGTGGGTTCAACATGGGGACTGGGAAAGTGTGGAGTTTTGTGGTAGCCCAGGATGAGATGAAACAAATTGAATTATTCCCAAATTGTGAATATGCTGAGGGAAAAATATGCATGTTGATGAGAGGAGGGGAAAGACTGAAGGCAGAATGGGAAAGGAAGGTCTCATCCTGCCAACTAGCAAATGGAGTGTGGGTCTTGGGGCCCACATTTGGTTTGCTTACTACTAATTTAGGAGCTAAAGTGCAGAAACAGCCTTGGACTAGTGGGCTCTGGCTTCTTTAACAATTCCCGATTTTGGGTCAGACTCTCAACCTTGAGAGATTAACTGAAACCTTGGACATGGACACTCCTCCGTGTCACCATCACAGTGGACTTGTTTGAACCTGGTATGGAATTTACAAGTCGTGAATCAGTGAGATTGGTTGGTGGATTTGTTCTTTTCATGTTTTTGTTGCTCTAACTGGAATGAGACCACTTGGCACACGGTGGTGGCTGCATAAGGTACTTGAGAGAAGACAGTGTTCTGGGGAGATTACTGGGATATCAGGAGGGTAATACCAAAAGGCTAAAATGTGCCCTACAACAAGGTCTCCACAAACCAGGCCAATTAAAATCAAATAAAGAGTGATTCAGAAGAAGACTCTATTTGTTTAAGTAGCCTGTTTGATGATTTCTTGTGCCAAAATTTCTACAATACCAGACATGTTTTCCCAAGTGTAACAGGAGGTATTAGCTGGTGGGCATACTACCCCCTGGTCATCCAAGAGTCCAAGGCAATCCTGTTATCTAAAACAACTTGAACCAAGAGTTCAGAGAAGTTTCTTAGGCAACAACGGCCTCTTCAGTAGAGTCAGCTCCAATAATTCATGTTTGAGAGATTTTTAATCATAATCTCATATAAAAGAACCAGTTATATAAATGGGCACATACTGAAAAAATATTTGATGGTGCAAGTTAAAAGGTGCACACCAATGTTCAGTTATGGAGGACACGGAGTTGCCAGCACATTTGGGGTTGATGGTTAAAATATCCTGGAGGAGCACAACAGATAATTCTTTGTCGCAGTAGGTAAGACCTACCAGGATTTATCTAAAGCTCCACTATTAAATTATTGAATGGCTGAAGGCTACTGAGAACTGGAGAATTAGGGTTATGAATTTGTCTACAAGTGGTTGGATTATCTTTTTGTAGGTTTCATTCGTTGGTTTGTGGCATATTGTAACTATAAGACCTTCAAAGAATCTGAGTATGTGAATCTGAAAGCCTAATCCTATCACAGAGAGGACTAGATGAACAATTTGAATAGGCAGTCACCCTTGGAATCTCAGGGAAATTTGTCACAGTGTGACAGTAGAGGATCTGAGATCATGTATGGATTTAGGTTTAATGCAGCATATCCAATATTCGTTTAAGTTTCTTGCAAAAGCTGCCAATTATGAAATCTTAACCATAGCATTATCTTGCCATGCATAAATAAATATAGCATAGGGAAAAGAGGAAAAAAAACCAAGCTTTCATGTCAGAATTCTTTTTATAAAAAAATTTTATTTGTAGATGAACACAATACCTTTATATCATTTAAAAATATATTTTTATGTTGTATTGAGGATCAAACCCAGTGCCTCACACATGCTAGACAAGTGCTCTACCACTACTGAATCACAACCCTAGCCTGTCAGAGAATTCTTGATCATTTGTCTTGGGAATCTTGGATGTTGTCCGTCTGTCTCCTAGTGGGTTTTATCTTGCAGTCTCCCATGGGTATTAAGTCCCACAGTCTGGAGACATGACCCAAGACTTGAAGTTTTTACACAGTGCATTGGTGAGAAGAACTCAGTATGGTTCTTTCCAAAAGGGTTTCCAAGGGTAGTCCTTTTCTGATTTCCTAGAGATCATTTCCCAGGTTCTACGTTACAAAAAGTCTGGCTATCATCAGTTGGTGGATGATGTTGGGCTTCTTTTACAAGGAAAAAATACTTTGAAATAATTCATTAACACTTTCAAATATCCATATTATAGTTTTCATAAGAATACAAGATACACGATACGGGGTGTTCTAATAGTTATTTCATGAAGAGTCAACCTGTGTTTTCCAGTGGGATCTGATTGGCATCAACTAATGGACTAGGCAGTCCAGGTGATTCTTTTAGCTCTGCTGAATTCCACTGTATTGCTGACACCTTATTTAACTGTCTTATGATTCGTTCAGTGAAATTAGTTGCTCTGTTGCTGGAGATTTCCCCAGTAATGTCTAATAAGAGAAACATTTTTCTAATAACCTTTTAGTTCCTATTACAGCATTGGTATTACATATGGGACAGCTTCTGTATAACTAGAGAATATAAAGAATATTACAAGAACACTTTTATCTCATTGAGGGTGGCAACTGAAAGCCATCTAAAAGGATTCAAATATTCTAGCAGGTGGTAGAAATATATCACTTGATGGTGCCAGTTAAAGGTGCATATGTTTGTCTTACCATTTTAGAGATTTTTAGAACAGTCATCATACCAATAATTTGTATCATTTTACCTACTCATCTATTTTTGAGCCGTGGTAGCCAAAAAGGCAGGGAGGGGCACTGGGGATTGAATTCAGGGATTCTCTACCACTGAACTACATCAATCACCCATCTCTTTTGAGACAGTCTTGCTAAGTTGTCTGGGCTGGCCTTGAACTTGCAATCCTCTTGAACTTGCAATCCTCTTGGTCAGCCTTCAAGTTGCTGGGATTACAGTCACACCTGGCTGAAGGCATTTTGGTAATGGAAGCTTAAACGACTCAGGAAGGACTAGCTGGCCATCCAGGCCCTCCATGAACCCATGCTTAACATTGAACTTATATCCTTTCTAAGTACCAGTCTTGCTTCTCTAATTCAGGTGCATAGCATTGTCTGTCATAGGTAACATGACTTGATCAGTCTTTTGGAGTGCATTTGAATTGCATGTCTTGACAGTTTTAGTACTGACTTAGGATGAAAATGTGCCAGGTCAGTTCCTTGGTGTTCAAGTCATCTTCTGCTTGATTACTACTGGGGTTAGCAGTTTTATGAACCAATTAGTTTCATGAAATTCTGGCAATTCTTACCCAGACCAATGGTCTGAGCTTAAAGTTTTCTGAAACTTTTTCTTGTCTGAATTCTTTCCACAAATTTCCTCAAAGATGAAATGCTTTAGGTTTATAGTTGCTTGTGATATCTGTCAAGAAAGCATCTACAGTGTTACTCTGGCACTAAGACTTAAAGTAGTCATGGTTTAAGATCAGATAAGAATGTATTATAATATATTATAATGCAATTGACAATAAAATTTCATTTCTATAATATAATAGTTAATACCTTGAACTATGTTAGCATTATACCAGGACTATCAGATTTCTAGGAATCCCATGCAATTTCAGAAAGACAATAACATACACAATGATTCAAGGTCAGCATCACATATTTGATAATGCTTCTTATGACTTATCAAATAATAAGTAATTCAACACCCCTGTTCTTGTAAGAAAGAAAGAACAGTCTTTTGAGATATTCCAGTGATCCATCCAGAAACTCCCCAAATTAGTTTGAGGTTAAAAAAGTTTTAATTTAAAATTTGATTTTGGAAGTTGTCAAAATGCCAAAAGGTTTAAAAACACTTGATTAAAATAGGATCATAGGCTACTGTGGAAAAAATAATTTAATTATTACTCGGGTTAAATGAATAACTATCTTCAAAGGTAAATACAGCTAGCCATGCAGTTGAAGAAAAGCCATAGATCTTTTAATAGAGCCCAATATCCTTAATAAGACTTAATAAGTTTCCTAGGCCAATTATTTAAAAGGTAAAGAACCTTCTATAATTTATTAAGAGCAGATGGATGCTCTAAGAAAACCTTGTTGTTTTACCAGAGGACCAGTTTCATATCAGAGTGCTTTTGATATTAAGGTTCAACTTTTAAAAACTTATAAATCCCTTCATACCTTAGCTAGCTTGATCACATAAAATCTCTTCTACATTCCTTCTACAGCCTTCTTATATTTATTCAGTTTTTGTCATGTATTTTTCATCTTTCTTATGGTGGAACAATACTCATTCTCTTTTGTAACAGGTGTTACTCTCTCTTGACAGAACATATGTTCATACCCTACAGCTTTCCTTACCAAAAATACATTTTACCTTTTTTGTATACTTGCATATGGAACTGTTGCCCTTATTATTCCTGGCAATTTTTAGTTACATATATTAATAAGGATTCTTAACCATTGGTAACCCTAATTTCTTTGATTTTGTAGTGCTAGGGATCAAAAGTAACCTTAATTTCTAGGGAAAACTAGGAATCAAGCAATTGTGAACTATCTGGCAAATCTATGAATGAATTTCTAGATGCATGTTTTTCTGAAAATTTCAGTGTTATCCAGAACAGGTTTACTATGAGAGCCAACTATCTTTAGTCTCTGTAATAATAAATTTTCCTCCCCTATAGCTTTTTATCTAGATTGTGTGGCTTTTTTTTTTTTTGGTAGGCCTGAAAGTTAAATTGTAGATGTCCCTTGGCCGTAACTTTTTCTCCTTCATGATAACTATGTTAAACATTCTGGTATATGGAGGACATCTCTCACATGGGAATTTTATCTCACATCTATTTAACTCACATGTTTTTAAAAGTTATGCTTGGATTACTCATGAAAATGAGATATTGAATAACACCAAAAATCTTTTCTTGCTGGCATTTTGTAATAGTTAAAATGACCTTATTTTACTAATAAAATGTGATACTGACAACTTGAAGACACCTGTCTTAATCAAACTGACAGATTTTATTTACCAAAGATTAGTCGAGATACCATTAGCTTGAAACATTTTGGGTCAGTTTCTATTGCTCTAAGAGCTTATAGAATAGGTGCCTTTTTTTGTTGTTCCTACTATGGTGATGAATCACTGAGCTACATCTCCAGACCTTTTTGTTTTGAGACAAATTCTTACCAAGTTGCTCAGCCTGGACTGGAACTTGAGATTGTCCTGGATAGCTAGGATTTTAGGCACATGTTACCATGCCTGGTTTGGTGCTTCATTTTTAAAGCCCATTAAACAGAATTCTTTCACCATATTTTTTATTGGTGAATTATAATTATACATAATGATGGAATTAGTTGTTATATTAATACATGTATACAATATAAATTACAATACCTTTAACACTCAAGTCACACTTCACACAATTATATGTATGTGTATATAGGTTTTAGAAAGGGTTAAGACTGCCACAGGGGTTCAGGATTCTGAACTGAGAGCAAAGGCTGAGGGTAGGTGGTCAGATAAGATTACATATCAGTCAAAGAACTTGTTCAGGGCACAGAGCTGTCAAAGTACAGGAACTTATTCTAGGCTAAGGTACAGATAGATGGCAGTTTCACAGTGTCAGCTTGAAAGGGGACTTACCTGGTCATCTTGGGCAGGAGGAACTGCACTCCACTAAAGACGGAGCACAGATTCAGAGGTTGATCTCTGACAATTTTTTGGGGTGCTCCGCCTCAAGTGGGGATGTTGTATCTTCCAGTGGTCTGGTGTGTTAACCTTGTAGGCCTGTTTTTTCCCAATATGGATTTGATACACCCATGCCATCATTCTGGTTAAGTTGATATTCACAGGTGGTGTGTGGTACTGGGGATTGAATCCAGGGACTTGTGCATGGGAGGCAAGCACTCTATCAACTGAGCTATATCCCCAGCCCCTGGTCATTCTTATTAGCATGATGGTTGTGCCAGGCTTGTACAAACAAGGTAGAGAGTCATTCCACTTCACTTAAATAGAGTAACTTACAGAAAAATACTGCTTTACAAAACGGAATGACCCAGGTTTAGACACAACCTGAAAAACTGAAGTTCTATACAACAAAGAGTAACACTCCATACCAACATTATGATGATACTAACTAGAGACAGAAAAATATCACACATATGCACACTGAAAGAAAAGTATACCTTACAGTTTTCATTCTGAAATTTTGAATATGTGCCAGATAAAATAAGACAAAATTCATTCATGTCTATGAATCTTAAGACGTTTCTGGCAGAACAAGTTAAGATTACTTGCTCAGGGTACTAAAGCTTTTTACTAATATTTGTGGAAACTAGTTTCCAAATCTTTTTCTTCTTCTAGCGATGAATTGTCTACTCTAAATTTACACTTTGAGAGATAGCTGTCAAGTCCTCAAGAAGACTGGGTAGAAAATTGACATCTCAAATGACAGAGCTTAGACTTAGGGTTAAATACCACCATTTGTCTTGGCAAAGAAAGATGTAGATAAAGTCCCAGTTAAAACAGGATGGCCAGGGAGAGCATCTGAAAGGAGGTAAGGGCTGTATTGTGGGTTTCATTCAAGACCTACTCCATTTTAATGATTTCATCTTCTCTACCAATAGATAGATACCCTTAACAACAGAGGTTTCCTTTTATATGTATATTTCTCTTGCAAAAGGGTCTAAAGACAAGCAGCTAAAAGGAACTATGACTATCAGGGGTTCCCTAGCTTCTGTTTTTAAGGTAGATTACCAAATTCATGGTGGAGCTCACTGAGAAGTAAAAGCCTTGAGAAGTACCCTCAACATGGGTACTTCTACTCCTGCCTGCTGATAACCAGTCTTAGAAAATCAGGATCGGGTTCTTGTTCCCCTGGGATTGAAGATTAAACAGAGAAATGCTGAAGCAAGTGTACAAAGCAGGTTTTATTTAAGAGACAGAACAAGAGAAAAAAAGAGATAGCAGACTCCTCTGGAGAGAAGCCTGGGACCCAGAGCCAATGCCGTGGGAAAGGGAGTGTCTTGTTTTTTTATAGATTTCAGGTTTCCTTTCTTCTCATGACCCCTCCTCTTCCTATCTTGCCTAAGAGATCAAAAGGCAGGAAAAGAGCAGCCCAGGGGGTACCTCTTCCAATCCTTCACACCTGTCCAAAAGGCGGAAAGGAGCCACTCAGGAGGAGCTGAGGAGCAGTTCCCTGGAGATGGAAGTAACCTTAGTAACCAGCTGAGAGGAGGAGGACATGCTCTGAGGTGTTAGCGTTTATATCCTTTCCTTTGAATTGGCCCCCATCTTCCCCACCCGATCATCTGACTGACTACCTGCCCTTTTTGACTATCTCATTATGAACAGAGACTGGGTCCTCCTCCTCCAGTCTCCAAGATCCAGCAGATTAGTCTTATTTCTCCCCAAGGAGAAGTTAGGGGCAATGATAATGACAACAAGAAAGGGGTGGACAGAGTTGGCAGAACACAGTCAGCTGTGTTTTGGGAAGAATGGCTCCCACGGGACAAGCAGGACTGAATAGAGAGAGACCAATTCTTGAAAAATACTTTTTTGAAAATAGTCCAAGTGGATAGGTTCAGATACAGGGACCTTTGACCTTGATTTGAAACCTACACCACACATTTTTTTCCTCCTCTAAGGGATTGGCTGATTATACCAAGTCAAGCCCTTGGAGGAAACAGTCTGGCCAATACAGCAGGTCCTTCAGATGGCTGGTGGAGAAGTAGACAATGTCTTTTCCAGTAGCCTGGCTGTTTGTAATAGAAGCAGACCTCTCAAGGCAGAGGAAGGTAGCACATCCTTGGCCATTTTAAAATTTGAACCTGTGGTGGCAATTGTCATAGTGATGTCCTCAAAGTTGGGAGTTGTCATGGGATTTATTCTAAACAGGGACAGGACAAGTCTCCTTGTCATCTTCCAGCAGCTTTTTTTTTCCCCCCCTTTGGGGAGGGTATCAGCAATTGAACTCGTGGGCTCTTGACCACCAAGCCACATCCCCAGCCCTGTTTGTATTTTATTTAGAGACAGGGTCTCCCTGAGTTGCTTAGCACCTCGCTTTTGCCGAGGCTGGCTTTGAACTCGTGATCCTCCTGCCTCAGCCTCCTGAGCCACTGGGATTACAGGTGTGTGACACCACACTTGGCGTCCCTGAACTCCTACCTATAAACCTCACAATAATTCTAAGTTGTCTTTGGTAAGATCATCCATTTCTCTAGAAAAGCACAGGTTCTGGGTCCATGCATGAAAGTGGCAGAGTTCCTGATACAGAAGTTCTAGACTCCTGGGATCCAAATAAACTCGTGATTCTCCATTTTCTAGTAAAAGCGGAAAAGAAAATGACCACTTTTACACCAACCATCTGATGGACCCACTCCATTTGGACCCCTATGGGGCCCAGGACAAAGAATTGCTCAACTTGATATCACATCAGAGACTCTGCGTCTGATAGAAGAAAACGTTGGCTCCGATCTACATATTGTGGGGTCGGGCTCCAAATTCCTTAATAGGACACCCATAGCACAAGAGTTAATAACAAGAATCAACAAATGGGACTTACTCAAACTAAAAAGTTTTTTCTCAGCAAGAGAAACAATAAGAGAGGTAAATAGGGAGCCTACATCCTGGGAACAAATTTTTACTCCTCACACTTCAGATAGAGCCCTAATATCCAGAGTACACAAAGAACTCAAAAAATTAGACAATAAGATAACAAATAACCCAATCAACAAATGGGCCAAGGATCTGAACAGACACTTCTCAGAGGAGGACATACAATCAATCAACAAGCACATGAAAAAAATGCTCACCATCTCTAGCAGTCAGAGAAATGCAAATCAAAACCACCCTAAGATACCATCTCACTCCAGTAAGATTGGCAGCCACTATGAAGTCAAACAACAACAAGTGCTGGCGAGGATGTGGAGAAAAGGGTACTCTTGTACATTGCTGGTGGGACTGCAAATTGGTGTGGCCAATTTGGAAAGCAGTTTGGAGATTCCTGGGAAAGCTGGGAATGGAACCACCATTTGACCCTGCTATTGCCCTTCTCGGACTATTCCCTGAAGACCTTAAAAGAGCATGCTACAGGGATGCTGCCATATCGATGTTCATAGCAGCACAATTCACAATAGCTAGACTGTGGAACCAACCCAGATGCCCTTCAATAGATGAATGGATAAAAAAAAAATGTGGCATCTATACACAATGGAGTACTATGCAGCAATAAAAAATGACAAAATCATAGAATTTGCAGGGAAATGGATGGCACTAGAGCAGATTATGCTTAGTGAAGCTAGTCAATCCCTAAAAAACAAATACCAAATGTCTTCTTTGATATTATGAGAGCAACTATGAACAGAGCAAGGAGGAAGAGCAGGAAGAACAGACTAACATTAAACAGTCATGAGATGGGAGGGAAAGGAAGAGTAAAGGGAAATTGCATGGAAATGAAGGGAGACCTTCATTGCTATACAAAATTACATATAAGAGGTTGTGAGGGGAATGGGAAAATAAACAAGGAGAGTAATGAATTACAGTAGATGGGGTAGAGAGAGAAGATGGGAGGGGAGGGGAGGGGGGATAGTAGGGGATAGGAAAGGTAGCAGAATACAACAATTACTAATTGGGCATTATGTAAAATTGTGGATGTGTAACCGACGTGATTCTGCAATCTGCATTTGGGGTAAAATTGGGAGTTCATAACCCACTTCAATCTAATGTATGAAATATGATATGTCAAGAGCTTTGTAATGTTGTGAACAACCAATAAAAAAAAAATTTAAAAAAAATTGCTCAAATGAAGTCAGCTCAAAATGCACACTTGCAGAACTCATAGCTAAGAAAAACTCGCCCATAACCTCCAATGGTGACAAGAGTGTAGTGGCCCTGCAGGTGCCTTGGCTTGGTCTCCCTGTGCTGTCTTGGATACTGTCAGCATCCTTCATATCCCACTTCTGATGCTAAGAGTTGTTTAAGACAAATTGACAGTTTATCTGAGCAAAGAATGATCTATGAACTAGACAACTCAGACTTGGAGGAGATTCAGAGAATTCCATCAAGCTGTAAGTTTGTATAGGCTCAACACAAAAGTCACCTTGTCAAAGAGTAAGGGCCTACAGCAGAGTTCATGCTGCCATGGAAGCCTTCAGTCACTGATTCTTGTGATCACACTAGAAATATTTCAGACATGTTGCCCAGAGGAGCAGCCCTGAGTTTATTAGAAGGATTAGGAAAAGGGAAAAAGGGAATCCTCTCAAGGGAGGAAGAGTGTATCACACTCTCTAGTTTTATTGGCGGGCCGGGGGGGGGGTCCCAGGGAACTTTCCAGAGTGTCTCATCCCTTGGCTGACAGGATTGTATCAGACTTTCAAGTTGCCACTGTACATGGTCCTACCCCTTGAAGGGCAGATTTTACTAGAACATGCTAAAGATCCAAGGTCACCCTGGCCTACCCTGACTGGTTCTAATTAGAATTTCTTACAGATTTTATGGTTGGGGGGATTATCCTACCTCTCTGAGTTCTAGAATCTGGTCTGTGTAAAGGTCACAAGTACCCCCTCCTCCAGGTGAACTTGGGTTCTTCCTATCGGCAGGAAGGAGCCTTTTGAGCCTGCATCTCTTCTGCAGATAAGAGGTGGTTTATTGAGGAATGTAGTTTATCCTATTAAGTCAGGCAGGGCTGCAGATAGATTTAAAAGGAAGCATGGTTGGGGTCAGCACAGTAGGTCCAGTTTACAGAATAATTATCCCCTTAGCCTCATGTTATCCATCAACCCGACTGGCTACAGTTAAGCTTCTTCCTTATTTGAACATGATGTGCTGAGGCATTTGCCTTATTTGGAAGTAATTTCAACAGTTGACTGCCTGCGATTGACTGAAACTTGGCTGTTTGTTAAACAAAAATCTAACCAAGGAGTTTTTGCTTTTATTTACGTGCAAAATCATTTGTTTTTTAACATAGGAATTCAAATTGTAGAGACAATCTCAGGTAAATGGGCTTCTGCTTATTTAACCTACCTCAGTTGCCTTTCGCTGTCTGATGAAGTGGTCTTAACACTTTCTAGGTCACAGTTTCTTTTTAATAAACCCTTTTCCCGAAAAATGCATTGATAGACATGCTGTACTTTAATTCACTGTCAGGGTGCTCACATGGCCCTTTGAAGCCCACAGAACACCAGAGGTCCAGAGATCAGCAAGTCATGCTCCGGGCTGTCAATTCAGCATCTCTTTCCTCCCAATGGATATTGTTGGGGAAACCATGTTGAGGCCAAAGGTCCCCTTGCATTCACCCCTACAGGCTGCTTCCTGTTGCTAATTAGTTCTTTCTCATTTCATTCTGCTTTGTTTCAATTTATGGGCAGAAAGCAAGGAAAAGCAGTAAATTGTCTACGTTGTATGTGCACTTGACTTATTATTTAGCTTACTGCTGCTCACCACCAGAATAGGAAGTAGGTATGATAACCTCATAGAACCTTGCCGTGGTAAAGTGATTGGTTAAGTCATATTCAGATGTGTCTGACACTAGGCCCTGTTATTTCTACTATACCAAATACCTCTGACTATGGAACCACCCCAATCTTTAGAGCAAATTCTGCAGCCATCTAAGCTCATCCATTATGAGGACTGCATGAGACTTTGCCAAGGACCATGGTCCCCTGTATACAGTAATTTATTTGCAATGCAGCAGCTATCCCCACATCTGATTTCTCAACTATAAACAGTAAACTTGGTTTAGGGGAAAATATTTTAATTGTTCTTTTTCCAAATGTCTTCTCTTTCTTTTGGGGTTTCTGATATATTTTGAGCTATTTTCATATAAAACATCCATCATCAGGGTTCCGTGCTTTGTCAGAAAAATCAGCATGTTTCAGACATTTAGGTCAATTTTACTTCTTAACAATTATGAGATGGTGAAGGCTGTGGAATGGGCATTTAATCCATCTTGACTAGCTCTATCCTATTTTAAAATGCCTCCAACCCCTTTGATAAACAATTCCAGTAACAATCATTATGTCCAAGAAATTCTTGGAATTAGCCAAGTAGTTAATGCTATTATTAAATCCTTGACAGCCAATTATTTAATTTGTTTTTTTGCTTGGTTACTTAATGGAATAGACCAGGTTTTGCTTTCTTCACCCTTCTATATAATTATTATGATTTGATCACAATCTCTCATGCAAGCATTTTTTGGTATGATCCTCATGTGAGGGAGGCTGACCTTTCCAGAGTATTTAATTTATTCTTAGATGTCAGCTAATATCTGGACAGAATTGATCTACCATCAACTCGTAATCACATCTGCTATAAAATGTAAGTGTTCTTTCTCATGTAACTTCATGTCAGACTGGAAGTTAGGGAAGCAATTTACATAACTCAAAAGTGGGACTCTTCCCTTGGAATGGAAAGATTAGAAATGTTTAAGGAATAGGGAAGAAAGTGGAAGTTCCTACCTAGAAGCCCCCTTTATCCCCTATAGAGTAAGAAGCAAGGCCTTTTGGGAAAGGTGGTAGGAGGAGAAGGGATTTGTGGAGAGTGTTAAAGGACAGAGTCACTGTCAGAAATGCTGAATTTATAATGGAAGCAATTAACAACTCCAGAGAAAAGATAGATCTTTGGTTAGATCTGGGTTGGTATATTAGCATTATGTTTATTAAAGTTTTGCATAAACTCATTCATTAAATGTTCAGCAGGTATTATGAGTGACAGTGTGGCTAGACAGGGACTGAGTGAAGACAGGAGCACACAGACCCTGATGGGGATGTTGAGGAACAAAGAAAGTAAGAGGATAAGGGATCTGGAAGGATGGTGACAGACGTCAACCCTTTTATAACTGACTGTATACAGAGTACTGTGCTGGATTTTTGGCACATATTAACGCATTCAACTCATACTAACCCTATAAAATAGGATGATTATGATTTCCAAGTTACAAGCATGGGAAGATTAATTGGTCCAAGTTTCCCAGACAGTCCATGGCAAATGTAGACAGTCTGGCCCAAAGCTCAAGCTTCTCATGCTGTACTACATTCACTGCCTCTAAAAGGGTGTGGCCAGATTAGGATGCAGAGTTTTGAAGGTGGACTAGTTCCAGGTGGTTGCATGGATTAAATATTGGAGCTATTCCCAGGAGAAAGGAGCTCAAGCTAGGTATGGATGAAGGCCACTATAGGTAGCATTGCTGGATGCACTGTTCACCTGATTACTGATGTCACTGCTGGGCCAATGACAGGACTTGGGGAGAGAAGGCTGGGGACCAGGTAACAAAAATACTCAAGTGTGGGCTGTTGGCAGCCAGTAAGTGACAACATGAAGGGGGCAGATAGCAATACAGTCAGATGGCCTGGGACCCAAAGCTCAAAGGTTCCTTTATGTGGTTGGAGGAGGAATAACTTGGAAGTGACATTATTGGGGAAGAAAAATGGGAACCTTTTATCCCAGCCTGAGGGAATGAGTAGCTGTATTTTTGGGAAAGAGCTAGACGTCACCAAAGCAGGCAGAAGCAAGGAGAATATCCCTTGGGGACCTCTTCTCCCTATTACAGAGTTTCAGGGCTTTGAGAAGGAAAGGATCCAGCCTTGTGCTGGGTCAAAGGCATAACAGATAAAATTGGAATAAGGGCAAAGGGTAAAAGAGTGAATATCTTGGTCTCCCTAAATTATTCTCCTTCTACAATCATGAGGATAAACAATGGATACTCTACAGTATATTGCATTGCCAACATTTTTGGAAATTGTGATGGGATTTGAACACATTAAATACTGTGGGGTTATCCCAGTAAACCATCAAGGCATGCATACAGGTGTCTGGTTTCTGATCTAATGTGTCAGGAGGGCTTCAAAGTCACAACTCCATCCTGACAAAGAGAAGAGTTGTTTTTAGCTTTTCCATCGTTTAAGATTTGACAGAGAAATGAGGTTGCAGGACAAATTGCTGCCTCCAAAACTGGAGAAGCAAGTTGGATACAGGGAATTACAACTCACTGAAGCAGAAACTCCCAAGGGAGCCAGGACCAGAGTAAGACAAGCCTGAACTGTAAAATTGACGAGTTGCTGGAGGCTCAGAGTAGACAGATCTGAGAGTTCAAAACTCCAGGAGGCCCAGTCACAAGGGCCCCGTGCTTTTGTGAGTTTTACCTTCAGGAGCTCTACCGGGTCCTCATAGTAAACACTGAAGGAAAATCCCCTGTGCTTCTGGCAGGAGGAGACAAAGAGAAGCCCTTGTGAAAGATGCCAGAGCGGTGTTCCTAACAAGTCTGCCCTCAGGAGAAGGTGTTTAACCAGAGCCGCACCTGCTGGGGAAGGGAAATACTCAATTCTATCTGGTTCCAGTCTTCCCTGTCAGTTCCAGCCATCCTGTCCCAAGAGGAGGAGACCTATGAAGTTTGTGTGAAGGTCACAGGTTCACTTAATCCTAAGACTAAACAACATTCCCCTTCACACACACACCTGACCACTACACTACTAAGGTCCTACTACTGGAGTTGGGTTTTATTTTTCTTTCAGTAATGGAGATTGAACCCAGGGTGCTCCACCACTGAGTTACATCCCAGCCTATTTTTTTTATTTTGAGCAGGGTCTCATTAAGTTGCCCACATTGGCCTTGAACTTGAGATTACTAGTGTGGACTACCACAGCTTCTTTTTACACAGCATATCATGCCCACCCTTCACCAGAAATGTATACAGCATACTGGAAGGCAAAAAACAGTTTAAAGATGGAGAATAGCCATCACAATGAGAATCAAATGTGGCAGGCATATTGGATTTAGAAGATTAGGAATTTTTAAAAATAAATATAATATACTTTAATGGAAAATTGGATGCTATACAAGAGCAGATGAATAATGTAGACAGAAATGTTATTTTAAAGACTCAAAAAGAAATGGTAGAAATCAAAATCACTAATGGAAATGAAGAAGGCTTTTAGTGGGATCACTGGTGGCATAGTCATGACTGAGGAAAGAATGACAACAGAAGTTTCCATAACTGAAAAGCAAAGGAAAAGAATAATAACCAAGAATTATGCAACTACAAAGATGGAACATATATGTAATAGGAATACCAGAAGAAGAAACAGAGAAAAGAATACAAGCAATATTTGAAGCAAAAATGATTAAGAACTTCCCCAAGTTAATGTCAGATGCCAAATCACAGACACACAGAAGTTTGGAGAAACATCAGGCAGGATAAATGTCAAACTCTTCCTGGGCATATCATATTTAAACTTCAGAAAAATCAAAGAAAATCTATTGAAGTCGGAACAAAACAACACCTTACCTATAGAACAGCAAAGATAATAAATCAAACTTCTCATAAATCATGCAAACAAGAGGATGGAGTAAAAGAAAAAAGCCATGAAGCTGGAATTCTGTATCCTGTGGGATTATCCAGCCAAAAGTGGAGTAGAAATAGGCTTTCACAAATGAACAAAAACTTTTTGTTGTGTTTTTCTGTAGCTTATAAGAAATGTCAAAAGAATTTTGGAGGGAGGGAAAACTATAGCACAGAAACTTGGATCAACATGAAGAAAGGATGCACAAAGAATAAGTGAAGGTCCAATAAAAATGGTCTTATTCTTAATTAATCTGTCAGATAAGTTTGTTCAAAGTCATAGCAACAACATATTGAATTACACATGCCTATGTGAAATGAACAACAGCAATGATACAGGATATGGGATTAGGAATCTTTTGTTATAAGGTACTCATACTTGCCAGTCAGTATAATGAACTTGTATTGCTTGAAAATGTATGCTAACAACTCTAGGGCAACCAATAAATTTAAAAAGTCTAATTGGTATGCTAAGAAAGAAAGCAAAATCATAAAAACACTCAATGACGCAAAAGGCAGAAAATGCATGGAAGACAAAAATAGGAAGAACTATACTTCACAGAAAACATTAGCAAATATGGTATTATTATAACTAAAAGACAGATTGTTAAAGTGGATCAAAACAGCAGATTATGCGTTCTTCTCAAGCCCACGTGTAGCATTTATCAAGATTGGCCTGGAATGTGCTCTGAAACACACATTAACAAGTGTTAAAGGAATGGAAATACGGTGTGTGTTCTCATACCAAAATGGAATTAAACTAGCACTAACAAATAATAGGTGAAAATTTCTCAAATACCTGGAGATTAAGCAACATTGTCTTGTGTGTTAATCTGAACTCAGAAGAAATTTAACACATTGTTATATTGTATTTTAATTTGTTGGATGCAGGGAAAACAATACTTAGGGGGAAATGAATAGCTTTAATGCATATATTAGAAAAGAAATGCCTACAATAGTAACCCAAATTCCATCTTTAGAAACTTGGAAAACAAAGGCCATATTCAATCCAAAGTCAGAAGAAAAGAAATAATGAAAACCGAAGCAGAAATCAGTGAAATTGGAAACAAAACCTGGTTCTTTCAAAAAAAAAAAAACAAAAACAAAGCAAAACACTAGCAAGCCCCTAGCCTGGTAAGTAAGGAAAGAGTGAAGACATAAATCAATCTATCAGTAGTGAAAGAGGAGACATCACCAATTCTTTTTTTTTTAAATATATTTTTAGCTGTTAATAGACCTTTATTTTATGTATTTATATTTGGTGTTGATAATGGAACCCAGTGCCTCACACATGCCAGGCAAGTGTGCTACCTCAGAGCCACAACCCCGGACCAATTCTTGAAAGATAAAATCTGCCAAAATTCAGAGGAAGAAATACTCTTAATAGTCATATCTGTTAAGGAAATTGAGTAAATTAATAACCTGCCAAAATATAAAGCACCAGGTCCAGATGTGTTCACTGGTATATTCTAAGTATTTAAGGTTAAAATCATACCAGTTCTATAAACCTCTTCTAGAAGACAGAAGCTGAGAAAACACTTCCTAAGTCATTCTGCAACACCAAGATTGCACCAATACTAAAACCAGACAGTGACATTCCAAGAAAACTACAGACTGTTATTGCTCATGATCATAGATGCAAAAATCAACATAATTCTCTTATAGATCAAATCTCACAATTTAGAAAAAGTTATACACCACAACCAAGTGAGATTTATACCAGGCATGCAGAGCTGGTTTAATATTTTTTTTAAAGTAATCCATCATATCAACAGATTGAAAAAAAAAAGTCACATGAATGTAGCAATAGATGCAGAAAAAGCATTTGAAAAAATTCATAGTAAGCTTGGAACAGAGGGGGAAAGTCTTTTTATCGATGAAAAACATCGATAAAAAACATTTAGCTGATATCAAACTTAATGGTGACAAACTCAAAGCTTTTCTTCTACAAATGAGAACAAGAGGAGGATGTCTCCTGTTATTGCTATTTTTCAATATCATGTTGGAAGTCACAGCTAATCAATAAGACATGCAAAGGAAACCAAAGGCAAACAGATTGAGAAGGAAAATGGAACTTTGCAGATGATAAGACTTATGTAGAAAACCTGAAAGAATAGGAAAAAAACCCTAAAATTAGTGATTATAGCAAAACTGCAGAATATAGTTAATATATAAAAAATCGACCACTTTTCTATATACTAGCAGGGAACAAGTAGGATATGAAATTAAAACACATTCTCATTTAAATTAACATTCACCCAAAATACAATACTTAGACCTTGTACATATTTTGTTAGATTATACCTGAGGAATACTACAAAAGTCTGACATCTTTCATCAAGAAATAAATGGAGAAATATTTCATGTTCATAGATAGCATCATGGCAATATTGAGTCTGTGTTTTCTTTTCTAATTTGATCTATAGGTTCAATGGAATTGCAATAAGGCAAGTTATTTTGTGGGTATTGACCAACTGATTCTACAGGTTATATAAACAGGCAAAAGACCCAGAATAGCCAATACAATATTGAAGGAAAAGAACAAAGTTAGAAGGCTAACACTACCTGAACTTCAAGTCTTTTTAAAAAATATTTTTTAGTTGTAGTTGGACACAATACCTTTATTTCTCTTATTTATTTTTATGTGGTGCTGAGGATCGAACCCAGGGTCTCGCATGTGCAAGGCAAGTGCTCCACCACTGAGCCATAACCCGAGCCCTGAACTTCAAGTAAAACAAAAGTAATCAAGACATGTGTTATTGCCCCCCCCACAAAAAAATCAATAAAATAAAGAGCCTGGAAATCCAAAGAATGCAAAGATCAAAATTTTTTTTGACAAAGGAACAAAAGCATTTCATTGGAGAAAAATAATCATTAGCAAATGGCATTGCAACAACTGGACATCTATATGCAAAAAAAAAAAAAAATTCTAGACAAACCTTCCACCCTTTACAAAAATTCACTCAAAATGGACCATAGACCCAAATGTAAAACACAAAACTATGAAACTTCTAGAAAATCTAAGTGACCTTGGAGATAGCAATGACTTTTTAGATGCTAAACCAGGCATGATCCACGAAATAAATAAGCTGGACTTCATTAAAATTAAAAACTCTGCTCTGCAAAAGATAATATCAAGAGAATGAGAATGCAAGTCACATTGCAAAAGACACATTGAAAAAGAATTGCTTTCCTTAAAATTCTGCAATAGGAACATGAACAACCTGCTTTTAAAATGGGCAAAAGACCAGAATAGAAAACTCAAAGAAGATATATTATTGGTAAAAAAAACTTATGAAAAGATGTTCAACCTCACATGCCATCAGGAAAGCCAAGTGTAGCTATGAGATGCTACCACAACACGAATTAGGATGACCAAAATCCAGAACACAAGTATAGATGAGATTCTACAACAGCAGGAACTCCAGTTCATTGTTGGTGGGAATGCAAAATGGTATAGCTACTTTAGAGACCCTCTGGCAGTTTTTAACATACTCTTACCATATAATCCAGCAATCAGGCTCTTTTGTATTTGCCTAAATTGAAAGTTTTCATGTTCACATAAAAATGTACACACTGATATTTATAGCAGATTTTTTTTTCATAACTGATAAAAGCTGGAAACAACTGAGCTACCCTTCAATGGATGAATGGCATCTATATGAGATGCTGGAAAAAGCAAAGCTGTAGGTACAGTAAAAAGATTAGTAATTTCAAGGGGCAGTGGGAAGGGAAGGATGAATGGGTAGAGCTGAGAATTTTTAGGTCAGTGAAAATACGGATACTAAGGGTTTTGAGTATACATTTGTCAAAACCCACAGAAGATACAACACCATGAGTGAGCTCTAATGTAACTTTGGGCCCTAGGTGATAATGATGAGTCAATGTCAATTCATCAACCCTAACTAACGGGCTAGCCATAGTGGGGAAGCTTGTGCACACACAGGGATGGAGTATATGGGCATTCTCCATACTTTTAGGTTCACAGTAAAAGGGAACAGAAACTACTCTTGAATTTAGGATATACGTATTCTTTTTTGATGTAATGTTTTCCTACCCAATGACACAGAGCCTCTGAATTCTCGCAGATCCTCTGGTGGCGAGGATCCCAATTATGAACTCCTGCAGAGACGAACACACAAGTCACCATTCCTAACGGCTTGTGACTGCCCCTCACTTGTTTTACCTCCATTTGTGCTCATCCCCATGAAGAGTAAGACTTGGCCCAGAGCCTGGAATGAGCACACTGCACAGAATCCCTGTTCTTACAAGTCCTTCTTGCTGCAAATACCCTCAACAGTGTAGATTTCTCAACCTCAGCATTATTGACATCTGGGGATGGATGATTCTATGGGAGGCTGTCTGGGGCATTGAAATGTTTAGTAGCAACCCAGATCTTTACCCTCTGATGCCAAGAGCATAATCCCTAAGTCATGACAACCAAAAAGATCTCCGAACACTGTCAGATGTCCCCAGGGGTTGAGAACCATCGCTCTAGAACATGGTGCTGGCTGTTAACCCAATGATAGCAACCACAGTCTACTGTGACAGTTGTTCATTGCACAAGGAAGACTATAAATAATATCCCCTCGATGTCTTTACCCTCTGACTAAACCACAGAAATGTTAACGAATCAAGGGCAATTTTCATTCCAATCATGGGAAGAGAACATTTTCCATAGTCCACAACATTAGTTAACAGAAATTAGTTAGAATTTTCAAGAAATTATTATTTATTGCCCTGTTTAACATCTGCAAATTGCTTTTGTGACCGACATAAGATTTAAAGGTTGCCCATGGCGAGTCGATGACTTATTATCACCAAATAGAAAAGAACTGAAAAATGTTACACAATTTCCTGCAGAAACTATTTTATAATCTCTTGTCCTAGACAGCTTTTTAAAAAAGATTAGAGACCTATTTGATGAAAATGGATTGGCGGAAATTGAGTGCAGAGCATGGGCTGGCTGACACACCGGGACGTCTGACTCTGCAATGATGGAAAACCAAGGAAATCCCAACTCATCATCTCCCATTATCAGATATAAGCTCTTGTACTATATATTTTTATATAGTGGCCAGATCTAAAACAGAAAATTCTTTGTCATTCTGGCTTTTCTCTTCTTGTGTACTCCAAATATTACCTTGCCCCACAGCCACCTCATTTCTCAACTTACGATTGTTACATTTCCATGTAATGCTTTATATTTTTACATTTGACATCCGCCCCCCACCGAGTTCCATCACCCTGGCACCATTACTCCCATCTTTAAAAGAATCATCTCAAGAAGTAAAGTTCACCAGCTCAGAATCTTAGGTGAACTTGACCTTGAGGCATGATGGACCCGGATGGAGCTTGGAGCAGGGATGGAAACTGGTCCTGGGGAGTCACTGAAGGTGAGGGGATCATGCCAGTCAGCAATAGTGTACCCCACCAGGCTCCTCAGCAAAATCCCTTCCTCAGTGTGGCTGAGAGAGCGTATGGCCGAGACAGGCAGAGTGGACTCTGTTCCCCAGGGTCTGTATCTGGTGTCATCCCTCAACCCAAGCACTTGGGCTTCACAAGCAATGCAACAGCCTCTCAAGCAGAGGTAGCCATCTCATGAAATTCTTCATCCAGACCTCAGAGCCCCTGAGAGAAGGCAGTCCTGCTCCTTTTTGGTTAAAAAGGACAGATGATGTAACATGACAGGCACAAAAAAGTAAAGTGCACAGGGAAGCAGTGATCCACTTTCATGCTGAACTTCAGATTTGTTTAGTCAATTGGATGGTTCCAGTTGGCCTGGTCCCTCACCTGCAGTTAAGGTGATCTGGATGCCCCCTCCTTTCCCAAGGTGTCAGAGGTAACTAACTTTCATAATAATGATCCTGTGATAGAGACCTGTCTGTCCCCTCACTTTGGATGTTGGACTGGAAGCCCCTTGTGACCTCAGCTGGCTCTGCAGGAGGACTGACAGTCCACAATTGCTGTTCCAGGGATGGAATGATGAGAACCGAGGACACATGGGCTTCACACTGTACCCCACCAAGCTCCTCTGCAAAATCTCTTCCTGCAAGGAGGCTGCACTGGCCAGGCTGGTAGATGAGTCAACTTGGATGAAATTATATCTCAGCAGTCAGTATTAAATAGTCACCTCTTAGAGGGATTCTAGAAGGGAGATCACTGAGAATACTGAACTTCTTACTTGAGAGACAACTTTGGTGGCTAAATGCAGTCCTGCGAGAGGCAAGAAGATGGTTCACTTCATCTCACTGATCTCCCTACCAAGGATGGTAAGGATCATAGTTCTGAAGAGGGCTGGAGGGAAATTTAACAGAAAACTGAGAAAAAAAACAAACATTTCAAACTTTTTCTTTTCCTTTTGCTGTTTTCTTTATGCTGTTCTTTTCTCCCATGCCTGTGATTTTTTTTTTTCCTTTCTAAGATTTTGGCTTCCTGGGCTCTGAGAGCAAGGACTGGATTTGGTGTTGACAAACGCTGGAATGGCTCACTGTGGCACTGGCTGACTTTCCTTACATGCCTTGGGCCACGGTTGTCACAGCACCTCCTCTAAGCCCTGAGTATGTCTATATTAAGTTTTATTTGGACAGCGTTGCTATGCCATTTCCTTGGCTGTGTCTTAACATGCTGAGGCCCTGGATGTGCACACCTGCATTCCTTGACATCTCCCATATGCCCCAGCATCGCTTTGAGGTTGGAAGAAAATTAGACAGTTACTTACGACTTGGCAACCTTCATGTCTTACAGACCTTTCTCCACTGCGGTTCCTGTTCTGAATAATGTGTGGGTTTGACATTGATAGGACCTGAACATCTTGTTTGGGCTTTTGAACTGCAGATTGAATTTCACTTGAATTGGAAAAAGTTTCTGTTCCAGATGATTCTAATGGGATTCTAATACGGTTTGAATTGGCTTAAATAGAATCGGTGTATTCATTAGGAAATGAGCCACAATCCCGCCGGAGTGTTTTAAAACAGTATATATTAGAGAATTCCTTCCTAAGCTTCGATATTATTGTTCTTTATTTATGTGGTGGTTATGATCATTTGTAGAGATCTTTGTTAAGTCAAAAAGAGACTTTTTTTGCCATTTTGTACCATAAATAACCTAGTTTCTCTTAAGAAATCAACTTTTTTTCTTTTAAAGAAAAAAGGAAAGATGGCTGTTATAAGAGACTTAGGAGCTCAAACAATCATTCAATTACATGGGCTTTATCTGAATCTCGATTTCAACAAACCAAATACAGCCAGACTTCTGTGTCCTCAAGTTCCATACATTTGCAAATTCAACCAATCACGGATTACACTCAGAAAAAAATTGTATCTGTACTGAACATAGGAGATTTTAAAGAATCATTATTCCCTAGACAACTATCTACATAGCATTTGTTTTAGGTAGTACAAGTCATCTAGACATCATTTAAAATATAAAGAAGAATGTGCATTGGTTATATACAAGTCCTCTGCCAGGCTTGAGCATTTGCAGATATTGGTATCTGCAGGGGATTGGCTCCCAAACCCCTCTCCCCCATTAAATCCCAACAGATCCATGGTATACTTGCATGGGTATTAGCTAATATGGACCAGTTATTTAAGCTGTGAAAATAGTTGTTCTGCTTTTAAAAATATCCTTATCAGCTACAGGTGCATATTAAAGTACTAAAGATGAGATCTGGGATTTCCTTAAAAATACTCAGCAAAAAATAGTTAAGGGCCAGTGGAGAGATGAAACAAGGCCAAAATGTTAAGAATTACTGAAAGTAGATGATAACGGAAGTTCACTGTACTAATCATTTTATGTTTGTCTGGAAATTTCCATAATAAAAATATTTTAAAAAGATACCTTTGGTGGAAATGAAAAACGGGAGTGAACAAATTTCACATTGACTGATGTGAAGAGGAACAGAAACTTGGGACCCCTTTCTTTGCTAAAAAATCTTAAACTACATTAAGTTGTTTTGGGGGTACTGTTTTTTTCATCATGCTAATGCCCACAGTGTTCCCTAAGTTTTCTTCATGTATTTTTGTCTTTAGAAGTATAATTAGTACACTTATTAATGTCCTCATAAAATGTCCTGTGATCTCTAGTAATACTCCATGTCCCAAAGTCTGTGCTGCCTGTTCTGAGCTTTCTTCTGCTCAGTGTTTGCATGATCTTTTTTTCCATTCCTTTGCTTTCAAACTGTTCATGACTATGAAAATAAACAGTCTTTGTATCTAGTTTGATAAGCTGTTTATTAGTGTTTAGCCCACGCATATGTAATGAGTGGGTTTAGTCTACCATTTTGCTCTTTGCCGCTTTCCATTTGTCTCAACTGTTATTTGACCTCTATTCTTGACTTGTAAAAACAGGATAACACAACAAGAAAAGGAAGCCCTCTCAGTATCGATAGATGCAGAATTCTGGAAAACATAACTACACCACATTCTTTGAACATAGTGCTTCCCCAGGACACAAATCCAATACATCCTGAATAAGGCTCCCAAGAGCAGCTACAATGTCACTTTCCCAGCCCAGGTTTTGATGATTACAACCAGTTACACACCACCCCATACATAGAGCAGAGACCAATGCTAAATCACAGCTGCCTTCACACTCCACCTATATGTCAGACCATACCATGGACAAGTGCTTTTTTTCTTTGGATTCTCCTAAAGATGTTAGCTGTTTCACCTTCCCCAGTACCCTACCCTCATCCAGTACTGGAGCCCTATTCTGCACTCCAGCTGAGTCATCGGGTGGCCAGCTGAACTCTGCTGTGTCCCAGCCTCTCCTCTTAGGGATGGCACCTCATATACCCCACTGCACCTACAGATTCTGATTCTGGATCCCAGTAAGGCCTTTTAGGCCTGTCCCACTTAGCAAGCTGGCCATGTGGGAGTTTTTGTCCTGCCTGGTTTTTCTTGACCTCATATTTAAAGTTTGAGCTATAGCAGCCTAGTTCACCTATCCCTTGAGCATAGTACTTGACTCTGGGCACAATAGTATGGACTGGAGAATTTGAGATGTGGATTCAGAAGTTTCTGGGAAAATGTGAGAAATGGTCCAGGAGTATTTACCCTGTTGACAGAGATGACTTAGAGAAGATGGGTTGGCTGTGTACTCTTACCTTGGAAAAGAAGTGGATTTATTCTGTGTGATTCCAGAGGCAAGAGTCAAAACCACACTTGTTACATCTCCTTATACATATGTGGGTTTACCTTTGGGACAGGAAAACCCACCTATTGCAAAGTACAGTGTACTTGCATTTGCAGGTCAATGGATAGAGTTAGAGAAGATAATGCTAAGTGAAATTAGCCGATCCCAAAAAACCAAATGCTGAATGTTTTCTCTGATATAAGGAGGTTAATACATAGTGGGATAGGTAGAGGGAGCATGGAGAAATAGATGTGCTCTAGATAGGGTGGAGCGGTTGGAGAGGAAGGGAAGGAGAATGGGGTTAGAAATGATTATCCAAAGTACATGTATGAAGACAGGAATTGGTGTGAATATACTTTGTATCCAACCAGAGATATGAAAAATTGTGCTCTCTGTGTAATAAGAATTGTAATGCACTCTGCTGTCATATATAAATAAAATAATTATATATATAATAATAGCTTACCAAAAAAAAAAAAGAAAGAAAATAGAATGTATGTCAGGCATGGTCAGCGTAACTTGCCATGAAGGTGTTCCTTGGAAAGCAGACATGAACTTGCTGGAGAATTTGCTCAGGCTTTGCCTTCACAGGTGAGAGGTGTCCTATAGGGCCTCAGAAAAGATAACTCGACAGGTCTAGATTTTTCTTTTCCTTTGTGATGCTGGGTTTGAACCCAGGGCCTTGTACATGCTAGAAAAACACTCAACCGACCAAGCTATATCTCTGGCTCCTGAATTTTGAAGCTGTTCTTGATGAGTGGGCTACAAAGGATTTTAAAGAGGGAAAAGGACTTTTTTTTTTTTTAAGTTAAGATCAGCAGCCTATTGAACATAAGCCAAAGAGGCACAAGTACAAGACAGTGGGGTACTCTGACAGCTCTCCCAGTGCCTGGATTCTAGCCCCTCTGTTCCGTGTCCCTCTGAAATCCCCAGGTCTTTTGCTCCTCGATTGGATTCTGCTGGTACCATGTGCTTCACTTATAACACCTCTGCCTCCCAAACCTGTCTTCACCCTTGAATAGTACTGGTGGCCACCTCCTGTTTAACACACAGAAGTTTCTGGAACTTTAGGATATACCTGTGCTCAATATTATCTGAGTGCTGCTCACGCCTGCCACGTCTACCTCCATCTTACAAAACTGCCAAGTCTTCACTGAAAATCTCTAGCTACTCACTTTAGCCTCTTAGATTCTTCATCATGTCCCTCTAGCTCGTGAGACCCAAAGTGACCACATATTTTAGACACTCTCCTACATATTCATGCACAGGACAGAAAAGTAGGAGTTGCAGTGTGGATATTCCAGTTTCAAAGCCCACGGCTCCCTTATGACATTCAGAATGAGAAGTCAGGGATTTGCAGAGATCTGTGGAAAGGCAGTGGATTAAGAACAGGAAAATGGATTTCAACCCCAGGCCCCTTGTGGAGTTTGCACCTGGCTGTTCCACTTAGGCTATTCTCAGAATCATCAGGGTTTGGATATTCTTAGGCTAAGTGAAACGTGACAGATTGGCTGCCATGGCAACACTGTTATAAATTCTGTTTTGGCAATGAGTTTTCACTTCGGAAGGCATTCTAGGATTTCTCCTTCAACCCACAGGCCTAGGGTTTCCTAAAGCATAACAGAGCTCATTTCTGCTCACAAGTGGTTGCAGCCTACAGCTACGCTCTGTGCCTTCAACAACACACCCTGGCAAGGTGGGGGAAAGGCAGACTGGAAATACGAAATATCCTGCTTTTTGTCTCCTCCACTACTTTCTGGGAAATTCAGATGGGTCCTCAGATCTGAGAGCTTCATTTCGAAGGCTGCATAGCCTATGCTAAGGAGACCAGGTGCTAAAAGCAGCAGTTGAGGCCAGCACAATTCTCTAGCATCTGAAACCAGCCTCCTTCAAGGCACAAAACTGAGCTCACAAATGAATCTCACACTGCTCCACTAATCCGCTCTCTCCCGCTTTCCCTACAAAGTGTACCCATTCCATGTAAGTTGGGGGTGTGAGTTGCTGAGTTCAGGGATCCTTATCAACATTTGCAAAGATACACATGGCAGAGGCAGTTGTGTCCAAAGCCTGTGAGCTTGGAGTACTAGTACTGACTTGTAAAACAGACTGAGGTTCACTGAGAGAACCCAGCAAGTTCCAGACGGGGGCCAGTGTGACTTCAAGTGCAGAACTTATCATGGTACATAGTATACAAATGACTGATACATATATTCCAGAAGTAAATCCATCTATTTACTCTATGCAAAACATAATTGGCTTTCATTGTTGCCTTTACAGGATAAATGCAAAAAGAGAATCCCAGAGACATGAGAGGCAAGAGGTGATCCAGGCAGAGGGATCCAGGAATGGCTTGGTGAAAGTGGCATCAGAGATTGGCTGTGGAGAGGAGAGCATTTCAGTTGGTGGGAATGAGGTCATGCCACGGGGAAGCATCAGAATAAAGACTCAGGAGTGATGTTTTGAGCCTGTTCAGGAAACAGTGAGACAAGTTCAAGGTGCCTGTAACTTAAAGGTGCTTGCGAAACGGTAGCAATGCCAAGACTTTCTCAGGGCGGCTTCCAGTTGCCTTTGGAAGTTTTGAGCAGACACGCAACATGATGCAAGTGTACCAGCATGTGCTCCCCAAGCAGGGGACATCACCCAGAGATTACTTTCCCTTCCAGAAGAATAGATGTACAGACGGTGGGCCCGTGGGGAGTCTGGGGGACTTTCTTCCAATCTGGTTTTGTCTACCCAGTTTCTTTCCTGTGTTCTGAGGCTTTCAAAGCATCCAGATGGTGTGCTTCCCCCAGCTGACTTTTAAAAATAAGTGAATTACTCTTCAAATCCAGCAAGGGATTGTCTTTCTTATCTCACTCGGGCAAGGGGGCAGGAAAGGAAAGATGTTGTAAGTTTGTATACTGAACATTTGGCAAGTATCAGGAGGATGTTTTCCCAAGACCAGAAGGCCCCTGGCTCCCTCTCTAGGCTGTCAATTGGCACTTGAGCAAGTGTCTCTTTCTTCACGTTCCAAACTATGAGACACGACATCTCAGTCGGCATTTTCTGCCAGATTCAGCCAAAGGGAAGAGGTTTGATAGGAACGGAAGCTCGTTAGGATTCAGACAACTGCAAGCCTGACTCCTCCTCTGTAGCACATCCTGGGACAACTTGAGCTCCCTGGCTTCCCACCAGAAGGCAGTGCCTGAAGGTGGGGCAGGGTAGAGGATGTTGTGGAGAGAAGGAAGCAGGGAGGGCCACTGGTCAGGACAGCTTCTGGAACAGAGTGCTATAGTACGCAACATGGGCTTTCGGGGGCCCAGCCCTTGTGCACCTCCTAGTCCTCGCAGCGGCCCTAACAGACATCAGTGACCCCCTTTTGTGGAAGAGAAAATAGGCTCTGTGAGGTTTGGTCAAGGACATACATCTGCCAAGAAAGGCAGTGGGCAAGTTCTTGGCCAGCACACCTGAGAAACATCTCCAGATGCAGAGAAGCTGAGACCAGGGCTGGAAGGAGGCCCAGGAAGCCAGGGGTGATGCTGGAGCCTGTGCTGCATGGGTAGGTCATGCGGCAGGCTGTATTCACAAGCCCAGCACCTTCACAAGAAGGCAAAGAACCATCTGGAAGAAAAAGCTGATCTGTAAGGAAGCAGAAGCTGAACAGATGCTAGGAGGAATCAGCAGGGGTGGAAAAGCTTAGGGAGTCAAGGCAAAGGGCCTGGGAGGTGGATGGTGGTGGCAATTGCATGATGGCTGAATGCACTTCATGTCAATCAACTGTCCTCCTACCCAAGCCATTAAGACAGTTCATTTTTTGGTCTATATATAATTGTTACAATTTTGCATGATGAAAAAGTTTTCGAGGTTGGTCGTATCACAGTGTGAATGTATTTAACACTGCTGAACTGTACAGAGAAATGGATAAGATGGTCAATACTATGTGGACTTTATCACAGTAAAAATAAATTTTTTTTTTTAAAAAAAAGATAAGGCCAAGCCTTTCCACTGGTCAGTGAAGGCTGGCAGTGGGCAGGGCTACCCGGTTCAAGTTCAGTCTGAGGGCCCTGGTCCTTGGCTGACCCTCACAGCAGACATATGCAGGCCGCCTTGGGGACAGGCAAACAGCACACAAGGGCTGCAGCTTCAGAGGATGTATGAAGTTTACAAGTCCAAAGGTCACCTCTTCTCAGACTCCAGTGGAATTTGACAGTCATTAAGTTTTTAAAAGCTCAGCAGACTGACCGTCCTTCCTCACTCAAGTTGTGTCCTTAATTTGTCCCAGGCAAATATCTTAATGTGTAGTTTGCCCATGTTTTTCTTGAGAGTTATTAGGAGGTGGTTGGTAACTGAGAAGAATGATCTTAGATGGGCTGCTAGGCCTCTGGTTTGCAAGTTAACTATTCTCCATTTAAGACCTCAAGTGTCCCCACCAGCATTTGGCCTGTCGCAGAGCTATGAGCAGAGGGACACATCTTTTAGGACAGATGGTCTGATTTCAAGTTCAAGTTCATGTGGTCTGAGGCAAGTGACTCTCAGAGCTTCAGTTTTATAATCTATAAATAGTGATAAAAGCAAAAACTACCATCTGGGTTGAGCATCAGCATCAGAATTTAAAAGGGAATATGTCCCAAACTAATAGCCTAGTATATAGTAAGTGCTCAATAAACGATACCTAACACCAGGCTGTCATGAAGCACAAAGGTCCCTAGTCTAGGGAGCTTCCTGCCTAGATAGATAACCACCCCTCTCCCAGCTGGAGACAGCTCTGAACTGTCCACATGTGATGTCCCAGTGCCTCAGCATGCTTAGCAGATGCTCCTTTTTCACTTGACAGGACATAATGATGAGAATCCTTCCTGACCACCTGCATGGAATTTGTGACTTGTGGTTGGGAAGCCTCAGTTCCACTCATGACCAGGCTCCTGGATGCTGCCTGTCCCTGGTCTAGACCTTCCCTTTTCTGAGTATAGCTTTTCTTACCTAAACTTGGAACTGCAAAGTCTTTGTGATTCATGCAGGGTGAGGACTTAGCCACAGCACACGTCCCTGGGAGCTAATGCCATGGCTCTGTGTAGGGCACCAAGTATATGCTGAGTGTATACAGACAGAACTGCAAGACACCCAGACAAATGCAAGAGTAATGCCACCCAGGAGCTGACAATCTCTCCAAAGACAATGACACTTAAATTTATGTTCTTAGGAATGAGTAATATTTTAAGCATGTGTGAATACATTGACTGTGCAAGTGTAAGTGTTACAAGTAAAACCACAGCTTCCTTTACACTCTGAGTCCTCCCCAGAGACAACCATTGTTATTATGGCTTGGATCTGCAATGTCTCCCAAAGGCCATATACTAAAGGCTCAGACACCAGCCCATGGTGCTACTGGGAAATGGTGCAACCCTTAGAAAGTGGGACCTAGTAGGAGGGTCATTGTAGACATGCCCTTGAGGACCCTTGTGCCCTCTTACTGTGCTTCTTAGTCACCATAGGTGACCAGCTCTGCTATGCACTCTCCATCATGATGCTCTGCTTTACCATAAGCCCACAGCCATGGGACAAAGCAACCATGGACTGAACACCCCCAAACTGTGAGCCAAAATCTTTCCTCCTTTATTTTCTCAAGTATTTTGTCCCAGTAACATAAAACTGACAAACCCACCCATTAATAGTAAAGACCCTTCCAGACCTCTGACTAGGACTTCACACACCTATACAGGCATCTTTAAAACTTAGTTAATTTTTTTCATGAATGATATTATTTATATGACTAGTTCAAAAACTTGGTGGGTTTTTTTCTTCCCACTTGGGGATCTTTCCCTTTTCATCTTTTTAATTGCAGATAGCATTCCATAGGTTTGATAAGCATTAAAGTTGTTCCTCCTCTTTCAATCTGCAGTGATCATCCTTGTTTATCTCCCTGGAGAACATCTGTGCATATTTTTCTACATAGATAATGAGAGGAGAGGAAAATGCGACTTTCATGCGTTAAAGCCATAATGAAACATAAAATTTCATGGCTTTATTCCCTGACTAGAAATAAAAGAAAGAACCAAGAGTGTATTGAAGAAAAAAATAATGGGCAGGGAAACTGATCACAGAAGCACATACTTTTGAATTAATTTTTTAAAGTTTAACTTTGTAATAATCAAATTATTCTATGTGGTTTTTAATCCATTCAAAATATGTATGGAACGACACAGGTTTCTTAGTATATTTTAAGATCTTTATGGAATCCTTCTGTACTTTAAGAATTTTAGCCAAGATATTTTTTGGGAAAAAAATCCTATCATGTTATATAACTAATAAAAGCCATATGGTGTTGGTATATTAACCCTTACCTGACTAGGACAAAGTTGGCCATATTAGACCTTAGTCTGATATATCAGACCTTAGTCTAACTCCTAAAGACAGAGGCAATACAAGTGCATGGGAAGGGCAGGAGTATTTACTAAAATATGAGTGAACAATTGATTTTCTGTTCAGAAGAGTTTTACTTATATGCTTGCTTCATGCCTTATACTCAGAGGCAATTCAAAGATACAAATATGAAAAATAAAACCTTAAGTCAGCGTGAGATTTTTAGAAAAAAAATTGGTGACAAACCAAAATACTAAGACATTTTTCTTATAATAATTTTGCTTTCTAGTATCAGTCTTAAAGAAATAATTTTGATACAGAAAAATGTGGTGTTTTGAAATATTTAACATTACTTAAAATAGTACAGAATTTAAGAACAGCTTGAGAATCCTATAGAAAGTGTATATATAGTTAAATAAATTAAGAAATAATCTTAAATGAAATTTTTGTAGCCATTAAACTAATGCAACACCTCAGCTATTTTATGCAATGGAAGTTTTTTTTTTAAAAAAAACATTTTACCTTTTCTATTGAGATTGTAATAAAGGAGGTAGTGGGGGGAGTATTTAGAGTCAGAACTCATATTAGGCACTGGGGAGAGAAAAATTCAATCAACAAGAAGAGGAATGGAGAAATCAGGGGAAGTAGAAGATTAGGGGAGAGAAGAAATGGGCCCTCTTTTCAATCTGCCCTCCTTCCCCAGGGCTGGAAGCTAGTTACTTCCTAGCAAGGTAGTGAGAGTTCAGAGGCAGGTCTCTCATCCTATGCACAGATGTCCCTGCTCCTTCCCATTCCCTCCTGGAAAGTGGCCAGGGTTGGCCTCAGCCAAAGGAAATGGATGGGTCAGGGAATGGCGTTCCAGAAGTAAGGAAGGGACTCCCCAGTACTGAGCCTCCTCTGGCTGGAGGTGGGCAGGAAGGAGACAGCTCAAATACAGAGCAGCCAGAAAAAGAAGATGGCGAGAAAGAGGAAGAGGGAATTCTGCCAGCTGGAGGCCGGGTGACCCTGTCCCAGACCCACCCCTGCGTCCCTGCGAAAAGGCTCACAAGCATTGAAGACAGTTGGTATCACAGGAAAAAGCACCAACACCCAATGAGAAGTGAAAACCCCTGGTATCACCTAGTGGCTGGAGTCTCCCCCTGTTCTCTGGAGCAGGTCACTGGCCCTGGGGGTGAGGTGGAGTTTCCAATCTGGGATCCTGGGGCTTCTGGCTCCCTCGTCCACAAAGCAGGACAACCTTCTCTCTGCCAATGACAGCTTTGCACATTGGGCACTCTTGCTGCTCTGGCTGTGTTTCCAGCCTCTGAGGAAGATAGGGCCAACAGTACAGGTGGCCACACACACTGACCACAGCTTCCTGAGCGGTCTCCAAACATGTTGCATTCGAAGGTCGCAACTGCCCCGACTTACTGGCAGTCTGGACCTTCAGGGGCTCCAATCCTCCACCCCTGCTGATGCCATGGCCAGTTCTGTCCCCTGCATCCCTGGACCCCTACATACCCTGGCAATGGAAGTTTTAAAAGCAAAATTCACAAAAAGAAAAAACCACACACACACACACACACACACACACACACACACACACACCCTAAATCACCCTAAAATCACTATGTTTTAAGAGGCAAACATCAGCAAATTACAGAACAGGACTCTCTAGTACTTGTCTCACTCACAGAAACATCAATTTGAACTACTCTCCATGAACAGAAACAACTTCATAACTGTGTCAGAAATAAGAAAAGATAGTGTAATGTTTGTGATATAAAACTGTGCTTCTAGGGCTTAGTGGAAGGGTAGAGATTCACCTTTCCACTTCTGGTTGTGTAAGACAACCTAAAAATTCCCCCTTTTCTCGTCATACTTCCTGTTGATTCTGTTCCTCTAGAGGACTCTGACTAACACAGCCCCCATGGATCCAGTTAACATCCAGTCTAGTAGAGACAAGTGAAGGACTTCCCCAGACAAAACCAGTCTTCAAAGACTGTACTAAGTCCCCACTTCCCTAGCTGTTCAGAACACATACCCTATAAGGATCTTGAACAATTGGGAAAGCATGTAAACACACACACACACACAAAACCCAAACAAATGAAGCACTGGTAACTGACCCTAAAGAGATGGCATGAACTACCTGACAAAGAATTTGAAATAATTGCTTTAAGGAAGCTGATCAAACTTCAAGAAAGTATATGAAAACAAGTCAGCAAATCAGGAAAATAATAAATGACCAAAACAAATTAACTGAGAGATTAAAATGATTAAAAATTTCTGGAGCTGAAAAATACAATGAATGGAAAGAAAAATGCAAGAGAAAATCAAAAGCAGAATTGATCAAGCAGAAGAAAGAATCTGAGCTCAAAGATGTTAATTTGAAAATATATAGTCAGATGAGGAGAAAAAAAAGATTGAAAAGGAATGAAAAAACCTTTCAGAATGTATGGGCTTACATCAAGAAAGCAAAATTTCAGTTATATGAGCTCAAGAAGGAAAAGAGAAAAGGATATGAAAGCTATTTAAAGAAATAATAAGAAAAACAATTTGGATAAAGATACAAATATTCAGGTATAGGAAAGTCAAAAGTCTCCAGTCAGATTCAATCCAAACAAAACCACACCAAGTCATTATAATCAAACTGTCAAAAATCAAAGACAAACAGGATCCTGAGAGCAGCAAGAGAAACAAATTATAAATTAAGGGATTTCCAATAATAGAGCAGATTTCTCAAAAGAAACTTCAGAAGCCAGGAGAAAGTGGAATGATATATTCCAACTGCTAAAACAAAAGACAAAAAAACAGCTAACCAGAAATACTATATACAGCAAAGTTATCTGCAGAAATGAAGAAGAAATGAAGACTTTCCCAGAGAAATAAGGTCTGAGGGGTTCATCAGCAAATATGTCTTACAAAAAATGCTAATGGGGTTTCTTCATGCTGAAAGAATAGGACATTAATTAGTAACATGAAAACATAAAGGTATAAAACTCACTAGTAAAAATAAGTACACAAATTCAGAATACTCTGATATGTAATGGTGGTACCTATCTTTAGTATGAAGGTTAAAAAAGACAAAACTATTAAAAAACAATAGCTATCATAATCTCTTAAAATCTCTTTTATCTTAAAAAGATAAAAACAAAATGTGGGGTGGGATGGACTGAAACTATAGATTTTTAAAAAATGGGATCAGTTATTAGTGTAAAATAACCTATTGTAACTATAGGACATTTGATGTAAGCCTAATGGTAACCACAAAGCAAAAAGCTATCATAGATACACAAAGGAATAAAAAAATACCCTAGAGAACATCATCTAACTACAAAGGAAATTATCAAGAAAGGAAGAAACAATAATTCCAGAAAACAATGAAGAAACAAGAAAATGGAAGTGATAAGATGCCTTACCTCAAATATAAAGGCATCAAATTCTTTTATCAAAAGACACAATCAGGGCTGGAGTTGTAGCTCAGTGGTAGAGCATTTGCATAGCATATGTGAAGCACTGGGTTCCATCCTCAGCACCACATATAAACAAATAAAACAAAGGTATTGTGTCATCTACAACTAAGAAAAAAAAATTTTTTTAAAGACATAATCCATTCCAGTGGTTGAATGGATTTTAAACAAGAAAAGACCCAATTATAAGTTGCCTACAAGATATTCACTTTACCTGTGAGAACACTTCACTTTTAAAATTAAAAGTGAAGGAATGGAGGAAGATATTTCATACAAACAGAAACCAAAACAGAGCAGGGATAGCTATACTGAAATAAAATATATTTTAAGTTAAAAACTGTCATTATATAGTAACAAAGGGATCAATCCACCAAGATATACTATTGTAACTACATGGGTGCCCAACAGAGCACTTAGTATAAAGCAAATATTAATAGATTTGATTTGTATGCAACACAATAAGAGATGTAATTCAATATCCTACTTTCAGCAATGGACATACTATCCAAATAGAAAAATCAGTAAGATAACATTAGGCTTAACTCATTTTATACCATTGTTCTAAATGTGGAACACCTATGAAAACTTAAACATAGTACATATCATAATTATATATCAGAATTTATTAATATAAAAGTTATATATATGATTTCTAACCTATTTTAATGAACATGTATTAATTTCATTGAAATAATCAGAATTGAAAACTTGGGACTTAATGACCAAATGGACCAAATGGAAATATATTGAACATTTTATTCAAGAGCAGCAGAATACACATTCTTCTCAAGTTCACATGGCATATTCTACAGGATGGATGTGTTAGGCCACAAGTCTTAACAAATTTAGAAGACTGAAATCATATCAAGTATCTTTTCCAACCACAATGGTATGAAACTAGAAATAAGTAATGGGAGTAATTTCAGAAAAATCACATGCTCCTGAGTATACAGAAGTTTAAAGAAGAACTTTTAAAGGAAATGAAAAAATATCTTGAGATAAAACAAATATGGAAACAATATATTAAAACTTATGGGATGTAACAAAATCAGTTCCAAGAGGGACATTTATAGCAATGAATTCCCACATCAAAAAAAAAAAATCCCACTCAGCTAGTAGAGTGTTGCCTCACATACACAAAGCCCTGGGTTCAATCCCCAGCAACACACACACACACACACACACACACACACACACACCCCAAACAAGTAATCTAACATTACCCTAACAGCAAGAAAAACGAAGCAAATAAAGATCAGAGAAGAAATACATGAAAGAGACTAGGAAAATATAAAATATTGATGAAACTAAGATTTGGGGTATTTTTTAAAGATAAAGAAGATTGATAAAATTTTTGCTAGACTAAGAAAAAAACAGATAAAATCATAAATAAAGGAGGAGAAGAAATCAGAAGTGACACTACAGAAATACAAAGGGATTACAAAAGACTCATATAAACAATTATATGCCAACAAATTGGACATCTAGAAGAAAGGGACAAATTCCTAAACACATATCACCTACCAAGACTAAATCATGAAGACATAGAAGGTCTAGGGCACAGGGTTGGGGTGGGTATAGCAGGAGAAAGAGATAGAAAAGAAGTGAAGGAAGGAAATCTGATGAGATGAGTCATAAGGTAGGAGACTGAATCAGTGGTAAAAAGTCTCCCATCAGAGAAATGCCTTGGACCAAATGGCTTCACTGCTGAATTCTACCAAACATTTAAAAAACAAACCTCAGTCCTTCTTAAAACACTTTCAAAAATTGAATAAGAGGGAATCCTTCCAAACTCATTTTACAGTATTCCCCTGATACAAAAGCTAGACGAGGACACTACAGAAAAAGAAAAGTTCATGCCAAAATTTCTGATGAAAATAGATGCAAAAATTCTTAGCAGAAATAGCAGCAAACCCATTTCAACAGCAAGAAGACCAACCGCCATGATCAAGTGGGATTTATCCCTGGATGTGAGCATGGTTCAACTTAGACAAATCCATAAATGAAGTATAGACCATGAATGGAATGGAGGACAGAAACTATGATGGTCTCAACCAACACAGAAAAAGCACTTGATAATTTCAACATCCTTTCATGATTAAAAAAAAAAACCACTCAATAAATTAGGTATAGAAGGAATGGTGCCAATACAATAAAAACTATGCGACAAACCACAGCTAATATCGTGCTCAATGGTGAAGAGGTGCTTTTCCTCTAAGGTAAAAAAGACAAGACCAAGACCCTCAAGTCTCCCAACTTCTATCCAACACAGTGCTAGAAGTCCTGGCTAGAGCAGTTAGGCAAGAGAAAGAAAAGTCCTATGAATTGGAAAAGAAATAGTTAAATGGTCCCTGTTTGCAATAAGATGATCTTATTATACACAGAAAACCCTCAAACACCAAAAAAATTTAAAAAAAATAAATGAATTCAGTGAAGTATCAGGATATAACATCAACAGATAAACTCAGGAGTGTTTCTACACACAAATTTTCTGAAAAAGAAATCAAGAACACAATCCCATTTATAATGGCTATAAGAATAAAAATTCTTAGGAACAGATTTAACAGAAGAGGTGAAACATCTCTACAGTGAAAACTATTGAAAATATTGATGAAAAAACCTGAAGATGACACAAATGGATATGGTCATGAACTAGAAGAATGAAATATTGTTATAATGTTCATACTAGCCAAAACGACCCACAGATTTAATGCAATCCCAACCAAAATTCCAGTGACATCTTTCACTAAAATAGAAAAAAAAAATCCTAAAATGTGTATAGAATTACAAAAGATCCCAAATAGCCAAGACATATTTGAGCACATAGCTCAAGGCATCACATTATCTGACTTCAAAATACACAACAAAGATGTAGTAATCAAAATACCGTGGAATAGGGCTGGGGTTGTAGCTCAGTGGCAGAGTGCTTGCATAGTACATGTGAGGCCCTGGGTTCAATCCTCAGCACCACATAAAAATAAATAAAATAAAGGCATGCTGTCCATCTACAACTACCATAAATAAATAAATAAATAAAACCCAGCATGGAATAAAAACAGACACATTGAACCAGGCTAACAGAAGAGAGTCCAGAAATAAATCCACACCAACATTCTATTTATTTATTACATTAATGCCAAGAACACAGTCCAGGGAAAGGGTACTCTTTTCAATAAATGGTGCTGGGAAAATGAATATCCACAAAGAATGAAATTAGACCCTCATCTTACACTTTTTAAAATCAATTCTGAATGGATTAGAATCTTAACTATAACACTTTAAACTGTTAAAAAAAATAAAAATAAACCACTGGAAAAATTCACAGAAGGAAAGCTCTAGAACATTGGTCTGGGCGAGGATTTTTTGAATTTGACCCTAAAAGCACAGGCAACAAAGCAAAAATAGGCAAATTGGGATTTTATCAAACTAAAAAACTTCTGCAAGACCAACAAAAATCAGTAGGCTAAAAAAGGCTATGGGATGCAAGAAAATATTCACAAACCCTATGTCCCATAACGGGTTAACATAAAAAAAAATATATAAAGAACTTAAACTCAGCAGCAAAACAGCTTGATGGAAATACGACAAAGAACTGGAATCAACATTTCTCCAAAATGTCCAGTAGGTGTATTAGCAAAGTCCTCGGGGAAAGCAAGTTAAAATCATGACTCATCACCTACCCCTGTCAGAATGGCTATTATCAGGGGGTAAGGGAAGGAGGGTGGGATGTGGGGGCATGTTGGTCAAAGGATATGAAATTTCAGGTAGGAATACTAAGTTCAAGAGATCTATTGTACATTATGGTGAATACACACAATCACAATATACATATGAAATTGCTAAAAGAAGAGAGTTTTTGAAGAGTAGATTTTGTGTCCTCACTACAGAAAATAGGTAATGCAGGTTAACTCCATTTAGCCCTTCCACAATATATACGTAATTGCTAAAAAAACTTGTCAGTAAAAAGGAATAAAAGTCATCTTTGGTGAGATCTTAGGCAACTATCTTTTCTATTTCTTAGTAGCTTCCAATTTTTAAAAGATTAGCATATGATAGTTTTATAATTTATTATTCATTCAATGATTCTGCTCTTGAAGCCTAACTATATGTCAAAGAGAGGTACTGAGCTGGGTGCAGTGGTGCACGCCTATAATCCCAGTGGCTCAGGAGGTGGAAGCAGGAAGACAGAGTTCAAAGTCAGCCTCAACAAAAGTGAGGTGCTAAGCAACACAGGGAGACCCTGTCTCTAAATAAAATTAGGGCTGGGGATGTGGCTCAATGGTTGAGTGTCCACGAGTTCAGTTCCTGGTTCAAATCCTGCCCCTCATCAAAAAAAAAAAAAAAAAAAAAAAAGCAGTACTAAGGAGCCATAACAATAAAAATAAGATAAAAGGCCCTGTTTTGCAGTGGAAGAAATAGACAATTGACCATTAATAAGTAAACCCAATAATGCTACTAAGCACACGAGCAAGGTGATGACAAGACTCATCAAGGGAAGCCACTTGCAGGATTTTGTGAGAAGCTATCTAAGAAGTTACACAGGAACCAGGATGAGAATAAGCCTGCCATGCAGAGTGTGGAAGAACATTCTAGGAAGATGGAACAGCCAACTGTTGAAGCAGTAGTGAGGAATAACTTAGGATTTTTGCATAACAGAATAATAATTAAGGCATATTTAACTTTTCATCTCACAAATAGTATCCATTTTTCATTTGTTACAGGGTTTGGCCAAAACCACATACTTGGTAGGGTTCTGTAATCTAATATTTTCCACATAGAAATGTTGTCCATGTTAAAATTTTCAAGTTTGCAGGGATTTGTGCCAGATACTAAGCCAGGAAAGACAACCCTTGAATTGGCAGAAACTCATATCACTGTGCTTCAGTATCTATTTGTCAGCTGTTGTTTACAGATTTTCCAATAATATTTTTACTGAATAAAGTATTAACTGAAAATGGATTCTGGGACCTAAATTATTGACTGAGCCTGGCAGTATGTAATAACCACAGTCGGGGTTTGGGACTTTAAAGCTAACCAAATGCATTTAGGCCTTTCTCAGCCATATTAGCAGTACCTCTACTTTAAGAAAGAAGGTAGAACATGGCCAGCAACCCGGAGAGCCACGTGTAAAGCAAGGTCTTGCTGAATTATACCCCAGCTCTTGGCAAACTAAGGAGCGCAAGTCTAGGGTGCCCAAGCTCCAGGGCCACCTTAGTTCAGTAGCAGAAAAACCCAAGTCCAAGTTTGATAAACTCCCAAATAAACAGTCTGTCAGCTGAGTCAGGCCCTGGACGTGGCTGTGTGGACAAGTCATCAGTCTCTAAGAAGTAAACATGAGTGGCTCACAGCTCGTAAATTGCCATCACATTCCCCAGCAGGCGGGTGGCGGGAGCCCTTGGAGTTTGCAGCCAGTAGTGACAAAAATGCCCGGCAAACAGTAGCCATGGCCAGGGGACACCGTGGACCTGGCCCTGGGCTGCCTTTTTCACCAAAAGAACTGGAGCAGAACCCTAATCAGCCAGTATCCAAGTCAGCAAAAGGTCTCCGTTCAAAGGTGGGTCCGGCTGACCACACCAGTGGGATGGGAGCAGGGGTGGAGCTGATCCCCTTTCCTTGCACAGGATGCTTGGTCCATGGTCCAGCTTGGCAGCTCTCAGCGGCCTTGTTTCTATGCCAGACCCTCAGGAGGGGCTGCCTTGAGCTCTTCCTGGACTGAGTTCAGGGACCCAGGGGCAAAGGTCAGGCATTGATTTGGCTGATGACCCTTCCTATGGGCAACAGCAATAACCCAAGATGTGGAGTGAAAGAGCTAGCTGGTGGCTCGGCACACTTCACTCAGCCAGGGTCTGCACACCAAGAGCCTGAGCAGAAATTATTGTGACCTCCCTGGTCCAACAAGAGCAGGATCAACTGCCGGGTGTAGGGAAGAGGCTCTACCATCAATCCCTTTGCCCTCCCCCCCTGCAGCCGGAGATGCCATGGAAGAGCTGGCTAGCTTCATACCCGAGAAGCTGTGGTTTCAGCATTCTTCCCCTTTGTAGGTCTAGAGAAGTACTGGGGGTCGGAATCTTCACCCTTCATAACCTAGCATTTCCCAGTCTTCTTTACATCATATAAGACATTTGCACAACTCCCTGGGAAAAGGCAGAAGACTGTGCAGAGCTGAGAGGGCTGGCTGCTCACTCTTGCAGTCCATTCTTGCTGTGTGTTGGGGAGCTTTTCCATGGTCTGATGAGATTCATGGAAAAACAGAGAAGTCTGCTTAACCAGTGCCCAAGACTGTCAGTGCATATGATAGCAAAGGGAAAGACATAGCACGCAGTATTCCTTCAACTCTAGCTCACAAAAAACAAAAACAACTTTGGTCCCCAGGAAAGCACCCCACGAGTGTTCTATAGACCTCACTGTGTAGTGGATCTGTCTGAAGACATAGCTTTGTTCTGTCCCTGAGCTTAAGGGGCTCAAGGTCTGGGAGACAGGCTAATCAGAAAATGACAATGAGGTTTATGCACTTGACAATGGAATCAAGGCAAGATTACAGAGCTCTGCTTGTAAGAATCAGAAAGGCCACCCAGAGAAGAGGACTCCCCGAGACCAGACTTGGAGAATACACAGAATGTCATGCATTGGATAATGAGGTGAGGGGTATGTCACAGAGATTTTCTAAGTACCAGGAACCAGACAATGCAAAGGCCTAGAGACTTCAGAGAACCCAGTGTGGTCAGAAAAGAGAAATTCAGTAAGTAACGTCAGGCTTGGGATACATGGTAAAAAAATAATAATAAAAATTTAAAAATCCATGCATTCTTATACTGGGTGCTATGTGAAATGATTTATGTACACGACCTGGTTTAATCTTTAAAGCTGTTCTAGAAAGAGGCATTATTATGCCCATTTTATATGAGGACAGCAAGTTAAGGTAGGTTCATAGACGCAAGCAAGACCCCCTATAAGGTGATGGGGAGCAGTGGGCTCCATTTTCTACCGAACAGGCATTTAGTATGTGCTATGTCAAATCCTATGAGCTAGGATTCAGGGCCAGTTTTGCCCAACTCAAACCCATTCCTACTGGTGATGCTCAGCTGTTTCTTCCCTGGGTACCAGGGTGGGAGACATGGGACAGACAGCTGGGGCCAGCCTCAGCTAAGTGGAAAAATCTCTTGCTCCAGCTCAGAGCCCCAGACCTCCTGTTCGACCCTCACTGCACTTGCCTCACCTCTGGCTGACGAGCCTGTCTGGGGTACATGCTTTCTCTTCTGTTGGGCTCCTGGCACACAAGAGACTGCTCTTTTGACTTTGGGTGGAGCAAAGAACCGCTGCCAAGTCAAATAGTCATTGGAATCCCAGGTTGTTCCTCCAGACAGTCCTCAGAAGAACTGCCCTGCTGTCACTTCCGAGATTGGGTGTGTCAGCAACTCTGGGTGTCATCCAGCCTGGTCCTGTTGAATCCCTTAGGAAACCACTCTGTGTGGGTGTGACTCCCCCAGCCACCTCCTCACACTGCTCTTATGCTCAAGGGATTTAAAGGATGCTGAAGCAAGTTTCACTCCCAGCCTGTTTACCAAAGGGCCAAAGAGGGTGGCGGAGGACCTGGTCAGTTGAAGCCCCACAGAGCCCCTGAATCACAGTGAAGGAATCTTGGCCTCTGCTCTCTACAGTCTCTAGACGTTCTATGGCTCTAAGTTCTAGAAAGCTTACCTTTCCATTGTTGTTGGAGGAAACATTTTAGAAACAGTTGATTAGTCATGTGGGAAAGAGCTGGTTCGTCAATTTCCATTTGAATGTTTGAAATTGACAGCAGTCAGCAGACAGCAGATGGAGTTCAAAGGATCCTTGACAAGGATTGGCAGGACCCTGAGCTCTGGCCTGGCCTCCCAAGGAGCTAATAACAAACCAGTGATTCAACCCAATGTAGAAAGATGGAGGTGTGGATGGGGGATTCCTGGGAGGCTCTGGTACCAGATGTTTTTCTGTCCCTTTGCATTCCCTTCATTTTTTGACTGTAGACCATCTTCCCTCCCAACCCATCCAGCTTTCAGCTGCTGCATTACCTCCCCCTGAGTCAGGGTTCAGATATTTCCCTACAAAGGGCCAAATGGTTAAATATCTTAGGCTATGAACCAACAGTTTCTGTCCCATGTACCCAGCCCTACCCTTGTGCAATAAAATTGCTACTGATGAATGTAAATATCCAAGTGTTGTTGTGTTCTAATAAAACTTTATTCATAAAAAGAGGTGATGGGCCAGATTTGGCCACAGGCTATGGTTTGCTGATCACCACTCTAGAATTTCTTTTTTTCCTTTTTGAATCCCAAGAGCAGGAATGAAGTGTTAAAAAGGCAAGCTCTTTGTCTTTGTTGTTGCTTTTGGACTGCCCTTCCCTTATTTTTTACATTTCAGAAAGCACACTTTGTCTTGTCTTTGTAGGTGGTTATTTAAATTAAAAGCAGCTGTGAAGACAAGAACCTTCTCAGTATTTCCCCACTGCCATGAAGCAATTTCTAAACATACTTTTTGTAAGCCTAGATGCAAAGTTTACAGGTGTATTGCAGAATAATTCAGGAAAAACTTCTGCACTATACAGTTCCCAGGAACAGAAAAATGCTTCTTGCTGTAATGAATATATAGGAATCATAATGGTTTAGAAATGATTGGGGTGATTCTAGATAATGTGAAGACATATCCTTTACCTTTCAAGATCTTGATTGAAAGCATCTGAACTTCCTGGGGAAAACCACAAATCAAATAGAAAATTTTCAGGAGAATCGCCAAGTGAGGAACTCATGATAATCTGTCCTGTCTTTGAAGACAGGTGACCAAAAAGCCACATTAAGATTACTCAGCCCCAAGGATGCTTCCCATAGCCTGTCCCTCAGCCTGTGGGCATGAGGATAGAGGAGAAATGACAACTAATGATTCATGAACCTGCAGGTCATGGTGGTAAGGAGGAACTACTGTATGCTCCCTCCTTTGAGCGCTTCAATGTAAGAAGTGTGCAAACCAGTGTTTGGAAAATAATCATGGTAAAGCATCAAGGGGAAAAAAACTTGGAACATTCAATAGTGGCAACATTCCAATTTTGTTTAAAATCCTTAGCTATGCCCATAGAATCAAACTAGGAAAACATTCAAATGTCAACAGAGGCTATCTTTCTGCAATAGAACTACAGATGGTTTTAATTTTTTTTTGATCTTTAAAAAAGTTTTTCTATTTATCAGCATGTTGCTTTTATAGCTTTAAAACGTGTTATTTTTAAAAGATGAGGAAGAATAGATATTCCAGCCTCACTTTTGTCTTGTTGAAAGTAAAAGAGCAGGCTCCCCTGCAGCAGTCTTTCCATCTGCCCCGCAGCAGGTGTCCTGTCACCACTTGGAAACTTCCAGAGACACACTGTGCCTAAGGAGAACCAGGAGAATGTTGGAGGTGCTTCAGCATCTGGCATCTGGCAGCCAAATGATTCCTCAGCCTCAGCCATCGGAAGTGGTGGGATGAGGTGGAGGAAGGGCTGTGTGGCAGGAATCTGTGGCTTGGGGGCTGCCCTATAAGACTGTTTTCCTTCGTCCTTCTTCAAAGAAAATGCAGTAGAACCTGTTTCAGCCTAATCTGGCCTTTCCTCTCCTTATCTTAATTTACCAAAAAAAATTCCACAAAGATAAATGAGTATATAGCATTTTTTTTAACACAGCAGTTTTTAAGAGATTGATTTCATTTGGAAAGAATTCCAGAGAAAGAGAAGTTTCTTAAAGAAACACACATATTTGAAAGCATAGCTTTCCTCTAGAAGTTCTTGCATTTTTAATCAGAAAGATGGAATTCTCTTTGGGGGTGATGGCCAGGATTCAGGAGGTCTCCTTTACATACCTTTGGCTGTAGCTCCATTATTTTAGGCATTGCCTAAGTTCCTATTAGCCTACTTCCTGGAGACAGAGTCCTCTTTGCTACTGAGATAGAGACCTTCAGCTTCATAAGGAAGCCTAGGTCATGGTTGGTGTTATTAGTAATATTGGATAATTATGAGTTACTCCGATGGCTTTTTGCTCCTACTCATGCTAAAGAGAGGTTGCATGGATCACAGGATGACTTTCACTAAGGAACTCAGTCATCCCATCCATTCTTCCCACACTTAGCTCACAATTACTGATTTCCATCTCAATGATACCTACCCCCACCTGTGCACATCCACAAATGTCAAGGCATTCCTCTCTTCCCTCTTGAGTTGTTCAGGTGATCATAGTGATCATCAGGTTGCTCTTGGCTGGTTAGTGCTGCTGGGAGGCGAGGTTTCTCCTGCTGTACCACTTTCTCTAGAGTAGGGAATGGCTGGCCCTGGGGCCAAGGGGATGCCTACAAAGAGTATCAGTATCTTAGCAAGAGCTCTGTTCACAAGTACTCTCTCCAGCCTCACCATTCCACTGTTTGTGTTTTAAGATGTAGCTTCTAAAGAATGTCATAAAACATGCCTTCAATTTCTCTTGGATGTTACATTCCAGAAACACTATTGGATTCTATCCAAGGAGTCAAGTAAAAATCCTGTCCTCTTGTTTTAGATTTTGCTTATCCTCCTTTACCCTATTCTTGGTTTACGAATCTGCCATGGGGCTGGGGCTATCGCTCAGCGGTAGAGCACTTGCCCAGCTCAGATGAGGCCCTGGGTTCAATCCTCAGCACCACATAAAAACAAATAAATAAAATAAAGGTATTGTGTCCAACTACAAATTAAAAAAAAATTTTTTTAAAAAGAATCTGCCATAACTTATAGAAAGACCATGAAAACGAGAGTGGATACAAAGTGCTTATCCTAGTCACTTGGGGATATTGAACCCTAAGGTATAGAGATACCTCTGCATACACAATAGAAATAATGATTTGTCCCAAGAATTTCCTGTACCCTGCTTCTCTTTTTAAGGGGTCTCATTCTGGCCAGAGGAGGGCAGTGTTGCACACGTGGTCTCCCCTATAATGGTGACAGGAGCCCAAAGCTCTTGATTAAATAGGAGGTATTTTAAGAAAATGTCACTTGGCTCAGATTTTTATCATACACCTCTAACATCCAGGGAAACAAAACTACAAAGACCGACATGAACTGGGTCGTAAAGAGTTTGTGATCCATCAAGGGTGTGGAGACTTCTGCCCCGAGCATAAATAAATGTAGGGTGCTAATAGACCCCCACAGGGGGATGTGCTACATACAGTGGGGGACACTGTGGGAGGCATGGCAAAGTGGGCCTACAGACTGCTTCTAAGATTGCCAGACAGGGCTGGGGTGGGACTAGCACTCCAGGCAGAAGAAAGACTGTGGCAGAGGCCCCCAAAATATGCAGGAGGGAACAACCAGGAGCCTGTTTGTTTTTGTGAATAAAGTGTGTGACACAGAAAGAGGAACAATAAGACTAGAGCTGTAGGCCACGTGCAATCACAAAAGTTAGGACTTTTAAGAGACTTTATTCTGTAACAGTGACTGACAGAGGATGGTTTGGAACACTTTTCAGGTCAAACCCATTCAGTCCTCCAAAACCATGATTATCCCTTGGTACACACGAGGACTCCAAGGGTTGCCAGTCAAGTTCCCTGAGAAGGAGACTGAGTGTGCAGAAGGATACTGAGTGTGCAGAAGGAGACTGGGTGTGAAGGAAGCTTTCAGAGAATGTCCCCAGGGTTAAAGGACACACTTGGGGAGGGATGGCAGGAGAGAAAGCACGAGTGGGCAGAAGGAGAGGCTGGCCTGCAATGTCAACTTCAGTAAGGGCCAGCTTACCCCCATGGGATGCTCTGAGACTGAGATAGTCCTTCAGAGATGGTCCAAGTTTGAATGAGCAGCTCTGGTTTTCCTGCCCTTGGGTTAGCTGGTCATTGGATACAGGTGCCTCTCTGGAGGGGGTGTGATCTTTGGCAGCTCTCTTGAGTCAGGTGCAGGTTCTGGAAAGAGACTCAGCTGAGTATAAGAAACTGGGGGAACAAATCTTTCTGTCCCAAAGCCCGTGTGGCTGATGCAGCACAGAGTGTACTACCCTGAGCTTAAGAAGTTTGTCCTGTTTGTTGCAGCGATACATGCCTATAGTCCCAGTGACTCTGCAGGCTGGGACAGGAGGATTACAAGTTTGAGGCCAGCCTTAGCAGCTTAGGGAGCTGTTTCAAAAATTTAAAAGGGAGTGGAAATGTAGCTTATTCAATTTGCAGCCCCCTGGCCCCCTCCAAAAAGCTGTATGCCCGAGGCCACACCACTCAGAAGCAGTAGAGGAGGCCTTAAATCACGGCAGCCTGACCCAGTCCACACTTTTGGGGGAGGGGTTAACCGGGGACTGAACTCAGGGACCTTTGCCCACTGAGCCACTTCCCCAGCCCTATTTTGTATTTTATTTAGAGACAGGGTCTCACTGAGTTGCTTAGTGCTTCACTTGTGCTGAAGCTGGCTTTGAACTCACGATCCTTTGGTCTCAGCCTACCGAGCTGCTAGGATTACAGGTGTGTGCTACCATGCCCAGCCCAGTTTACACTTTTAACCTCATACCATATTGCAGGGTAGGCGGTGGGGCCTGAAGAATACAGCGCTCCCTCAATATCCACATAGGATCCATTCCAGGACCCCCACTTTGGATATCCAAATCTGCAAATGTGCAAGTCCCTTGCATAAAATGGCAGTCTCCTGCATACTTTCACCATCTCTAGATTACTCATAATACCTAATACAATGTAAATGCCATGTAAATAGTTGTTCTAGTATATTGCTCTGGGAATAATGATAAAAGTTGATACACGTGCGGCACAGGTGCAAACCATCATAGGCCTAACTCCACGGTACACAAACAAGACACAAGGCAAACACTCCAGTGTTGGAGAGAGACGGAGGTACAGCTGGGTATGCCTACACATCACCTGTGTGGGTTTAAGGTAGCACTCAGCATGCAGCAAATTCAAGTTTTGCTTTTCGAAACTTTCTGAATTTGTTTCCTGCCACATATTCTTGAACTGTGGTTGACTGCCACAGAGATGAGGAATCCACAGATACAGAACCTGCAGATAAGGAGGACTCCCCAATTCTAAGCAAAGTCAAGGCTTTGAGATTATAGCTCTTGATGATATAAAACGGGTGGAGAAGAAGCTAGAGGAGAGAAAACCTCTGTGTGTAACATTAGTATATAGCATAAAATTCAAAAAGTACAAGAGTACACAGTGAAAATATTTCTCCCTCCTGTCCCCACTCCTCCCTGGATACAGTTTCCTGTATATTCTCTCAGGGATAGTGTATATTTAAGTATAGATACATACGGATATCAGATATCACATCATCTACACTGTTCTGCACCAGGCTTTTTATATTAACACCAAAACTTAACACACTGCCACCAAGCATGCAGAAGAAGCTGCCTTATTCTTTGAAAGAGTCAAACTTTTCCACTACATAAAGATTTACTATAATTTGAGCTAGTCCTCTCTGAGTGGGCATGATAGATTACTTTTAAATAACAATACTGTAATGTTTGTACATGTGACCGTTTGCACATGTGTCTTTTCTGCGGTTTAAATGACAGTTATGTGTTCTTTCCCGTGAACTATCCAAATTCTGAGCTTTCCTGTTTAGAGCTTTGGTCTTTTGAGTCCCAGGAGAGCTTTCCTTTTTGCTCTGATACTATTTAGAATCTCTCTTTAAACCCAAATTCTTCAAGGAAGCCAAATACAGAAAGCAAAGGCAGGGTTTTGTATTTTAGGTTGAGGGCAGGACTCACCCGGTGGAGGGCAAGATCACCGTCAAAGCCATCACCCTGTTTGTTCTCATGAGAGGGTGCGGTTATCGGGGCTGTGCTGTTTGCTGGGCTCTTAGCAGCACCCGGGGAAGCTCGAGACTCACCTGCCTCTCCTCCGTGGTCTTTCTGTCCCCAGCTCATGTGCTCCTCGGTGCAGAAGGCGCTGTTTGAGGAGGAGGACCATGTCAAGAAGCTGCAGCAGAAGGTGGCCACACTGGAGAAGCGGAACAGGCAGCTCCGCGAGCGGGTGAAGAAGGTCAAGAGGTCTTTGCGGCAGGCGAGGAAGAACGGTCGCCACCTGGAGCTGGTGAACCAGAAACTCAGCGAGAAGCTGGCGGCAGTGGCGGGCACGCTGCCGCACATCAACGCCCTGGGGCGGGAGCCCGCGCGCGCCCCCTACCTGCGGGGATAGCGGGGCGCAGAGGGCTATGGGGGCCCTGCCTTTCCCGGTGGGAATTAGGGATGACGCGGCTTTTGTACATGCACCTATTTCAAACCTTGTAGGAGATGTTCTGTTATGCATTCGGTAGGGTCTAACTGGATAAAGCGTCCATTCTTGCTTTCCCCTGGGGTGCTGGCCCTAGCATGAGAACCTACGTGCTGGCGTGACCCCAAATATGGTGTCTGAAGTCCAGAGGCAGCAGAATCCTCAGGGACTATGTGCTGCCCCAGAATCTGACCTCAGCTTCTTGGATGGGGGCAGTCTGGAAAGTGCCCGGGGTAGGGAGAAAACATTTTAAAATCTCAGTGTAGAAAGCATCAAGGGGTTCAGTCTTTATTTCAGAAGAGAGTCAGCTCCCAGATCCAGGACAAGCATGAGTCCCAAGGAGGGATCTAAAGCAAGTCCTGGAAGCTTCTGATGCCCCCTTGTCCCCATCTTTGGAAATAGGATGCCTAATCGCAAATGTGCAGGGCATCCCTGCTCTGGGCAACATTCTACGGGCAGCTGAGGCAGCTTATTAGTTAATGAGCTCATCACAGGTCAGGGACTTGAGTCCAGAGTGGGGTAGCTGGTGATTAAACAAGATGAATTATACCTGATACCCAACACCAGCTCCGCGGGATTGATGATAATACCTACAGATTACTTGACTCCAGAGGGCAATTGCCTTTATGGGCCCACGTGTTCCATCAGACTGCACTCCCAAATTGGAATTTAGCTTGGCCACTGAATTTCCAACCTCTTGTTTGCTCAGTAATTGCTTCTAATGTCTCTGAGTTTCGAGTGAGCTGCCCCAATACACTGTGAACTGTTCTGCAAAGACACCTCTTCACCTATTGAGATCGGGCAACCTTACCTCATTCCCAAACAGGCTCTCAAAGGGCTTTCTGCAGGCATTCCAATTTCTGCTTCTTTCTGAAAATTTACACCCCTCACCCCCAACAACAACAACAAGGGAGAGGCATGTCTATGCCCTGGTAAAAATAGTTGCACATTAGTGCACTTGTGTTTATACTAGTTCCTTAAACAATCAAAGCACTTCTTTGGAAAGAAAACTTTTAAAGCAATACAAGAAGAAAAAAAAGAGCATTCACTAATCACTTAAGCACATTTGATCAAACCCCAGCTGTGTTATTAAGTCAGCTGAATGATCAGCTCTTGTTTATCTTCCAGTTGTGGCCCTGAAAACCAAGTGTCCTTCCCTGCTGTTTCACCAAAAGAAGCTGTTGGCCCATATCAAGGTCTGCCGTCCAGAGACCACCCTGGGCACTCTGGGGCTCCTGATACCACCTTCTCCATTAGAAACTGCAATCACTCTTAGAGTTCCACTTTTCTACTGTTAGGAAAGCCAAGTGCTTCTTGCTATTGCAGCTAGTCTAGGAATGTGAACCTTGTGTCACTTAAGTCTTGGTGTCAGGATGCTGCCCCAGGGGGAGATAGGATGGGAGCTTTGGCCCAGGGGCACTCAACTGCCAAGCTTCTGCCACCAATTTGTTAGTTGTATTCTTCTTATTATGCTGCAACACAAGATGCATTTTCTAGTTTATTCAACCTGGGGACATTTCATTAAAGCAGTTTTGCTCCTACTCAAGGGAATGGTAAGCCTAGAGGTGACTTACAGCCAGGGCTTAGAGAACTGTGGAGCTGGATCCCTACAGATGCCTTATGTTCTGCTTTTCCAATAAATAACTAGCAGTGATATAAACCACAATAATGAGGCAATGAGTGTTTCTTTGGGGCCAGGAAAATTTCAGGATTTCCAGCTTTGGCCTGGAAAAGTGATTTCTATCCTCTGGGGAAAGTGCCTGTGAATAACACCTGGGGCACTCTGGAGACTGAGTTCAAGCCTGCTGTACTGTCCCCATCCGGACACAGCCTAACCCTGTCTCTCCCTGGGTTCCCATCTCTCAATCCACCTGCAGAAAAGCAATGTATCATGCTTGCTCCTCTTGGGGACAAACAGTGTCATTAATCAGTGTCTTCAGAAACATACTGCAGTCTCTTGCCAAAGGAGACTCCCCAGGTCCCTTTTACCTTCTCCTGGGTCATCTCACCCGTTCTTGCCACCTGTGAATTATACTAGTAGGAATTCTTTTATGCTTCATGAAATGCCGACTGCAAGAATACTCAGAACTTGACACACTTTAGCTAGCCTGTCCTAGCACCTTCTCTGAGATGCAGGCCATTGTTTAGTTTCTTTTTTTAGGCACCTGGAGGCCAAGTGACTTCTCTAAGATCACACTGTAAGAAAGAGGCAGGTAAAATCTCAAATCTTTAAACCCAGGAGTCACAAGTTGACAGTCTGTGGACCACAGCTAGCATGGGATGAGCTTTTTGGGGCCTCTACTGTGTGTGGGAACGTGAGTGTCTTTGGAGGAATGAGTGTGCAGCTGCTAATAATGCAGCCTACATTTTAAAAAGGATTTGTTTTTAACAAAAGCATTGCCCATTTCTGATACCTGCCTGGTAGCAGAAATTACAAGGAGCCTCACTTTTGTGGTGGCAGGCACGTCTGTCTTGCATTGGGAAGAAAGAACATGAGTGTGGTGACACAAGCATGTAATCCCAGGTCTCAGGAGGCTGGGGCAGGAGAATTACAAGTTCAAGGACAGCCTAGGCAACTTATCAAGACCCTGTCTCAAAAACTAGAAATTAAAAATAAAGCTCTGGGTGTATAACTCAGTGATCGAACACTTGCCTAGCATATGTGAGGCCGCAAGTTCAATCCCCAGTACCAAAAAATAAAAAGAAAAAAAGAAAAAGAAAATCATAAGGACTTTGCATCAAAGACAACTCAGTAGCAATTCATATTCTATTAAGATTTTTAAAAATAAAGTACCCACCATGCATTGGTTTCTTTCACACCAATTATCTTACTAGACCTCATGATCTTAATAAAATAGAGATCCCACACTGGGAAATGAATTGACCAAATTATGTTATATATATATGCATGCATGAATATGTAACAACAAATCTCCCTATTATATATAATTATAATGAACCAATTTAAAAAATAAGGATTCCAACCCAATTCACCAAGAGAAATCTGAGACTTGGAGAAACTAAGTAAACTGCCCAAGGTTCACAGGTATACAGGTGGCGAGGCTAGGACTCCACTCCACCTTCATTTCTCTCTGTACCTGCTCATCTGTAAAGTGGGGTAAATCATCATTCCTCAGCCCAAAGGCTGAGAGGAGGATCCAGATGATCACGTGAAACCTGTAACACAGTGCCTGACACTCTGAAGCCTTCAATAGATGTTACTTAGATAATTGTTATTATTAACATACACCAGAAAGACACAGTGTGTGTCAGAATAAGAGTATCTGGTAGGATTCCATATAATTTTCTTGTCAATTTTTACCTGAGTCTCGGTTTCTTTTCTATTCATCAGATTTTTTTTTTCATTTTCTTTATGCCTGAGCCACCTCCTTTGCTTTCACACACAATAGTGAATTGCCTTTCCAAATTTTCCAAGACAATAGAGCCCATTAGAAATATGCTCCCTTGACTCCCTGGCCTGATCACACTTGTCTATTTTGATTCCTCCTCCTCTCCTCCCCACCATGTCAAAGAAGGCACGTCCCACTGACCACATACATCCAGGCCGAAAGAAGGACCTGTCTTTCTCATGAGTTTGTTTTGTTCTCCTCAAAACTTGGGGCTTTGGTTTGAATGTGTCCCCTAAAAGTTCACAAGCTGGAAATATTATTCAAATTTCAATGTTGATGGTATTTGGAGTTGGAGCCTTTGGGACGTAATAAGGTTTGGAAGCTCATGACAGTGGGAACCCTATGATGGCATTAGTGGCTTTATAAGAAGCAGAAGATGTAAGCTAGCAGCCTTGCCTTCTGCCATGTTGCGATGCACCACGAGGCCCTCACCAGATGATGAGCAGACGCACCATGCTCTGGGGCTTCCTAGCATCTGGAACTGTGAGCCAAAAAAATTCTATTCTTTATAAATTACTGAATCTTGGGTATTTTGTTGTACCCGAGGAACAGAAGATGAACAAACAACACCTGGCTCCAGTATTCCCCTATTTTATCCTAATATATTTTTTTTCCTTTTAGGGACTCCTTTCCTTATCCTTCAGCATTCTTAGAGATACTTATCCCAAGAGAAAGTCCAGAAATACACCAGCCATAAGCACAGAACAGTCACCCATGCCCTGACTCCTGAGGTCATCACCTTGGATCTGACCTTTAGTCTATGAAGGACATTTAAAGGAGTCATCTGCAGTTACTGACGTCCATCTTCTCACTTCCCAGTGTGCTCCTGAGCCTGGTGGAACCCACTGTTTTGTAACTTGATAGGCTTAGAAAATAATCAGTTCTGGTTGGTTTTAGAGCATGGAACGCTAAAAGTTCATGGCACACAATGGCGAAATATTTATATAAATTGTCCCCTGGGTTTCCTGAGTTGAAATATCTATTAAAGGCAGGGCTTCGGTAGATTGTATTGCTGCTCTGATAAACCATTTTTAGGATGAGAAATACAAGGACCATGAGGTTGAATGATTTCTTCTAACTGTACCACAGAATTAAACAGAACAAATAGGCTTATATTTTTAAGTTCTTGATCTAAGCCATTACAAAATCCCCAGAAAGTTCCATGTAATTAATCAAAATGTCAACATAGCCAAAAATCAGATGTGGAGTAATTGAGATTGAAGTCATAGCTTTACCAGAACTCATACAAAATCTCTAAACTAATTAGGAATGAGGAGGATTCCAAAAATCTTAATGAAGTCTGATGACTATAAACTCATAAACCCTACTGGGCTTCTCCTGCTAGCAGAAGTAGCAATTCCTTCCTTCTCTGATCAAGTTGACCCAACCTTGCTTAAAGACCATGTAATAATCTTGCCTGAGATAGTATATGCATAAAGAGCCCAGATCTTTTGGTGCCCACCCTCAGAACTAACTGCAAAATATGTAGAACCCCCGTGCAAAATGACAACTCAGGGCCTATTGTTAAAAAGAACTTTGCGGTAGTGACAATAAAGCATGAAAACAATCGTGAGACCCTTCTGAACAGGAGGTTCCGTGTGGCTGCACTAGTTATAAGCCCAAGAAACTGACCCTGCCCATCATACCAACCCCCTTCATCTCCAAACCTGTAATTAGAGTAACTGCACATGCATGAGGCACATCAGCACATCACACTTGGAAGAAAGTTTTTTTGCACCAAAACAATTTCAGTATTTTGTTATTTGTATTGTTTAATGCCTAGGGATTTAATGGCACGAATGGATATTTAGTGTGTCTCCTAGATTAGATAAGAGGAAACCTAATTTAAGATTGCACAGAATTTATTGTGCATTTGACAGAGCTTTTGGATTTAATGTTCCAGCTAACTCAAGCAGCTGGGAGCACCTCTAAATGTTTAATCAGTTACTTAAAATATGGACTCCAAAGTGTCATGCTGCTTTAAATTGAGATGCCCAAAATTCCTAGGTATAATTTAGAGAAAATATTTCAAAACATTAGGAAGATAAGTTTCAAATTGTAAACTAGTCCCTAACTTGGCACCTGAGAAGACCTGTAATACATTTGCTTTTGAAAGTGTTGAGAGTCAGCATCCTTGAAAAGCACAGAGATGGGCATGCTCTGAAGGTCAAAAATGAAGGTGGGAGAGGTTCCCATCAAAATGATCTCAGTGTGGACAGTGAGGTACTATAATACAGAAAGCATGTAGCAGCACTCAATTTTCAAAGACAAAGTAGATATGTTAGCTGCTATAGAAAGTATAGCCAAAGAGATCATCCAATGACTGGTGATGATTTGCTCAGGACTGAAGAATAGATGAACCTCCTTCTGAAAACCAGACTGATTTGTATAATTGAAATAAATCAATCAATCTAGATTTAATAAACACAAGTCTGATTTGAATCTCCACTTGTGGAAGAGTCATAACTTTTTAAGTAATTCTAAGACCTAAAACAGTTTTAAGAGCCCTTTGATTAAAAAGAGGTGAGGAGCCCTTAAAGAAAGACCCTGTGATAACATTACAAGATATTCTAAATCTTTCCAGACTTGTACAAAGGGAGCTGCATGTGCTCACCAGTGTAAATGTGCACTAGAGCAATAGAAATCCTAAAAAATTTGTGATATTATTTGTAATGTTGCTGAACTATCACTAAGACAAGAGTCAGAGTGTAAATAGTCATGCAGGTCACATAGTAAATAGTTCTGTGCCACAAGTCCATCTCAGAGTAAGTCTCACAAGTCTGGGAACCCATCTGTGGTTGCTTCTCACAGCTTCAGAGTAGGTAATTGGAATAGATATTCTTGAATTTGGTGACTGCCCACATTGACTTCCTATATCATGGGAAGGTCAAGAGGAAAACTTGGAATTTCTACTCCTATGCCAAATTATATACAAAGTAGTATACAAACAACAGAAATACGAATGGTGGCTAGGGCATAGCTCAGTGATAGAGTCAGTGCTTAGCATGTGCAAGGCCCTGGTTTCAATCCCCAACACCAAGAAAGAAAGAAAATAAGGGAGGAAGAAATTAGGAAAAGATCTCACCAGAGGATAGCAATAAAGAAATTACTTAAAAGAATAAAATAGGTATTTTGAGTTGAAAAGTACAATAACTGAAATGAAAAATTCACTAGAGACATTCAATAGCAAATTTGAAAGGGCAGAATAAAGATAAGTGAACTTGAAGATTATCCACACTGAGAAAGAAAGATTTTTTTTTTAATGAAGAAAAATGAACAGGGCCTGGGAGACTTGTAGGACACTGTCAAGCAGAGCCACTTATTCATAAGAGGATTCCAGAACGGAGGAGAAAGGGCCAGGACATAGATTAGTGGTTGCCAAGTACTGAGGGTGTATGGGGAATGGGTACAGGGTTTCTTCTGAAATGATAAATATGTTCTGGAATTAGATGGTAGTGATGTTTGTACAACATTGTAAATATGAACTAAAACCACTTAATTGTATCTCTTGAGATGGTTAATATGGTGATATTTTGTTCTATAAACTTCATCTCAATTAAAAAATAATCATCTCAGGTCCTCTTTTCTCTCTCATTATACCTCCTCATCCTGAGTCATGCTGGATGCAATTCACCTGGCACCCAATGTCTTTGCTTATAATATTCCTTCTGCCCTTTGTCTTGACATTTCTTAGTTTACCTCTGAGAAAAATCCCATTCGTATTTCAAAATATCACTCAAAGCCCTCTAAAATCTGGAACAAGACAGGATGCCCTCTATCACCACTTCTATTCAATATAGTTCTCGAAACACTGGCCAGAGCAATTAGACAGACTAAAGAAATTAAAGGCATAAAAATAGGAAAAGAAGAACTTAAATTATCACTATTTGCGGATGATATGATTCTATACCTAGAAGACCCAAAAGGGTCTACAAAGAAACTACTAGAACTAATAAATGAATTCAGCAAAGTGGCAGGATATAAAATCAACACACATAAATCAAAGGCATTTCTGTATATCAGTGACAAAACTTCTGAAACGGAAATGAGGAAAAACACTCCATTCACGATATTCTCAAAAAAAAAATAAAATACTTGGGAATCAACCTAACAAAAGAGGTGAAAGATTTATACAATGAAAACTACAGAACCCTAAAAAGAGAAGTAGAAGAAGATCTTAGAAGATGGAAAAATATACCCTGTTCATGGATAGGCAGAACTAACATCATCAAAATGGCGATATTACCAAAAGTTCTCTATAGGTTTAATGCAATGCCAATCAAAATCCCAACGGCATTTCTTGTAGAAATAGAGAAAGCAATCATGAAATTCATATGGAAAAATAAAATACCCAGAATAGCAAAAGCAATTCTAAGCAGGAAGTGTGAATCAGGAGGTATAGTGATACCAGATTTCAAACTATATTACAGAGCAATAGTAACAAAAACAGCATGGTACTGGTACCAAAACAGGCGGGTGGACCAATGGTACAGAATAGAGGACACAGAAACTATCTTATATTTGATAAAGGAGCTAAAAGCAAGCAGTGGAGGAAGGATAGCATCTTCAACAAATGGTGTTGGGAAAACTGGAAATCCATATGCAACAAAATGAAACTGAATCCCCTCCTCTCACCATGCACAAAAGTTAACTCAAAGTGGATCAAGGAGCTTGATATCAAATCAGAGACTCTGTGTCTGATAGAAGAAAAAGTTGGCTCTGATCTACATATTGTGGGGTCAGGCTCCAAATTCCTTAATAGGATACCCATAGCACAAGAGTTAATAACAAGAATCAATAAATGGGACTTACTTAAACTGAAAAGTTTTTTCTCAGCAAGAGAAACAATAAGAGAGGTAAATAGGGAGCCTACATCATGGGAGCAAATTTTTACTCCTCACACTTCAGATATCTGGAGCCCTAATATCCAGAGTATACAAAGAACTCAAAAAATTAGACAATAAGATAACAAATAACCCAATCAACAAATGGGCCAAGGACCTGAACAGACACTTCTCAGAGGAGGACATACAATCAATCAACAAGTACATGAAAAAATGCTCACCATCTCTAGCAGAGAAATGCAAATCAAAACCACCCTAAGATACCATATCACTCCAGTAAGATTGGCAGCCATTATGAAGTCAAACAACAACAAGTGCTGGCGAGGATGTGGGGAAAAGGGTACTCTTGTACATTGCTGGTGGGACTGCAAACTGGTGTGGCCAATTTGGAAAGCAGTATGGAGATTCCTGGGAAAGCTGGGAGTGGAACCACCATTCAACCCAGCTATTGCCCTTCTCGGACTATTCCCCGAAGACCTTAAAAGAGCGTACTACAGGGATACTACCACATCGATGTTCATAGCAGCACAATTCACAATTGCTAGACTGTGGAACCAACCCAGGTGCCCTTCAATAGATGAATGGATTAAAAAAATGTGGCATTTATACACCACGGAATATTATGCAGCACTAAAAAATGACAAAATCATGGAATTTGCAGGGAAATGGATGGCACTAGAGCAGATTATGCTTAGTGAAGCTATCCAATCCCTAAAAAACAAATACCAAATGTCTTCTTTGATATAAGGAGAGCAACTAAGAACAGAGCAGGGAGGAAGAGCAGGAAGAAAAGATTAACATTAAACAGAGACATGAGGTGGAAGGGAAAGGGAGAGAAAAGGGAAATTGCATGGTAATGGAGGGAGACCCTCATTGTTATACAAAATTACATATAAGAGGTTGTGAGGGGAATGGGAAAATAAACAAGGAGAGAAATGAATTACAGTAGATGGGGTAGAGAGAGAAGATGGGAGGGGAGAGGAGGGGGGATAGTAGAAGATAGGAAAAGTAGCAGAATACAACAGTTACTAATAGGGCATTATGTAAAAATGTGGATGTGTAACCAATGTGATTCTGCAATCTGTATTTGGGGTAAAAATGGGAGTTTATAACCAACTTGATTCTAATGTATGAAATATGATATGTCAAGAGCTTTGTAATGTTGTGAACAACCAATAAAAAAAATTTTAAAAAAATTTTAAAAAATGTCACTCAAAGGCTATCATGAGTCTTGTTGCCCATAGCAACTGTTGGAGTTCTTTAAGATCTTATAGTTTAGTGAAAAACTAACTGTTGAGAAACCCTGGGCAATCCTGTCTAAGTCAACTGGAAAGTCTTACTAAAAATCATTTTTTTTAAATTGTGGTAAAAGAGTGGCTGGGTTTGTGGCTCAGTGGTACAGCAATTGCCTAGCATGTGTGAGGCACTGGGTTGTATTTCCGGTGGAAGGAAAGTAAGAAAGCAAGAGATGGCTGAGTGAGAAATGAAGGACAGAGACCAGGAAGAGATCCACACAAAGATGTATTTGTCAAAGCTGACAAATAAAGGCCATCTCTCTATAGAGTGGAGAGAGGCACCCAAGATATTTGAGTGTTCAGCTTTTGTGGGGTAATGGTTTAGAGTTGTAGTTGTGGCGCTATGGGATAGGCTCGGGGGTGCTTGCATCAGAGCTAGGCAGGTGGGGAATAGCATGGGATTGGCTTACGTCAATGGCACCATGGGGCTTTCCAGAGTCAAGAGGTCGTGTCCTTCTAGGATTGGCTTAGAGTTATGGTACTATGGGGTAGGTCACTAATCAGGGTGAGGGGAGTTCGGGTAGGAGGAAGTACAGAAAAGCGAAACTTATCTCATAAGATGGCGATTAACATTTAAGATGGCTGCTCAGATGTTAAATCAAGACCCTATACCCAGCACCTCATGAAAAAATAAAATAAAGGTATTGTGTCCATCCACAACTAAAAAAGTATTAAAAACAAACAAAAAAACTGTTATAAAGACACATAATAAAAAATGGTTAAGAAGGTAAGTTTTATGAGCATACAGTTCTGCGGTGTTAATTGTATTCACCTTGTTGTACAACAACTAAATATCACTGAAACCTAGCAAACAAGACTGATGTAACCTCCTTATTGGAATCAAGTACTCCTTCCTCTGAGATCCTATGGCATTGACCACATTTCTTTCTGGTTGGCTCTTTCGTCTATCCATCACTAAGTTGTGAGTTTCCTAAGGATAGGGTTTGTGGCTAATTCATCTGAGTCCTCAGTGACCTACACAACAAGACACTAATTAAATGTTTGAGGGGTGACGTCGGCAGTGTCAGCATCATGAGAACTGGAGAGCTGAAGGGAAGGAGGCAAAGAATGACTCTTCACCACCCAGGTGTCCCTCTCTTCCTTGCATCCTCGCCTAGCATCTTGCCAAGAAGCCATCAGGGTTTTTCCATTAGTTTCATGACCCTCTTAGCTGCTGGCCTCAATGAAAATCCCACCCCGAGAACAGCATCTTCCATCACTTAAGTCCTACAGCAGTTGGGCTGCAATTATCTGAAGCTGTATATTCTGTGTGTAAAGATTCAGTCTCTTTCCAGCTGTCAAATTTCTTGGAATAGAGGATCATCGAAGACATCCTTGAATAGCACATCAGCCCCCCACCTTTACAGCACACAAGAGGAGGCAATGTGGCAAGGTCACTTCTTGGTTGTCTAGGCAGCATTTTTGGGGGAGGGAATTAAGAAGCTCCTTAATTTTCTTCCCCACCCCACCCTTCTGCTGCCACCCCTTCTGGGTGTCTTCAGAGCTGGTTGGCTTTGGCACCAGTGTCTATACATAGCAAAGAGGTAAAACTCTAGTTAGCTTGTCTGGGGAGTAGGGTTCTTTGATTTTTCTAAAGGCTCAGAGAAGAAGTCAAAAGAAAGATGGGGGGGCATTAAATAGAATGAAACTTGTGGATTATCTGGATATTTTAATTAATCCTGCTTCCCATAAAAGGGTCATGGGTTGGCGGCACCACTCTCCCTGCGGGATGAGTCTCCAGTTGCCAGATGGCTGGGCATGAGCCCCATGGTCTGGCATTTCATTCCTTCCTGCTCAATAAAATGGGAAAATTTAAACCAGACACAGAAATGTCCTTTTCTTTTATTAAAAACATTTCTTAATTGTGTATCTGGATACCCTGGGAGTGGACTTCAATATTTCTGAACTTTTGAATGCTGAAATAAGAGCAAAATTGCCAGTATAAAAGTGCCAGACAATTACATAATGTGACTCTACACTAGTGGTTCTCCACCCTGGCTGCCCATTAGGGAGAACTGGGAGCTATAAACAAAAAGGTGCCTGCCAAAGGACCCGCTCCTACCTGGCCGGGGCTCTAGTGGTGCCAGCATTTAAGGCGAAGCAAAGGCCAGGTGCAGAGTGGCATGCCTATAATCCCAGCTACTTGGAAGGCTGAGGCAGGAGGGTCAAGGTTCAAAGTCAGCCTGGGCAATATAGTGAGACTCTGTCTCAAAATAAAAAAAATAAAAGGGTTTGGAATATGGTGCAGTGGTACCGTGCTCACCAAGCTTGTGCAAGGACCTGGGTTTAGTCCCCAGCACCACAGGAAGAACATAAAAAGCAAAACAGAACGAAAAATCTTCTGCATGACTGTAACATGCAGCCAGAGGTGAGAAGTAGAGGTTATTTATCTTTGCAATAAACACTTTATTCTGGGAGATATTATTTGGGGGAGTCTCCTTGATAAAAAGGTAGAAGTTCAGATATGTAGAGTAGCTATGAATTATTTCTAAACTGATCCAAATGCAAACACTTGAGGCTGATAGATGACCTATCACTGTGTAAAGAACTACCATAAATTAGGTGGCTTAAACCAATGCACACTTATTATCTCACATATGCTATGGGTCAACATCCAGGTATGGCTTTGTGGGATTTTCTGCCTCAGGCTCTGTCACTAGCTGCAATCCAATCACTGGCTAGTGCTGGGACTCATCTAAAGGCAGGATCAGGAGGTCCCATTTGGAAGCCCGTGTGATTGCTGGTAGTATTTTTCTTGCAGGCTGTGGGCTTGAAGCCCTCACTTCCTTGCTGGCCATTGTTGGAGGCTCTCAGTCTCCCCTGCCAAGTGAGCCTCTCTAACATAAGTGCTTGTTTCACCAAACATGCGAGCCAAGAGGGCAGTAGAGAAAGTCAACAAACAAGATGCCAGTTATTACCTTATGTAACCTCATCAAGGAAGTGTCCCTTACAATAGGCTGTTGGTTAGAAGCAAGTCACAGGTCCCCCACATATCCAAAGGACATGAATACCAGGAGCTGGGAATATATAAAGCCTGAGAGTCAGTCTGACACTACTGGGCTTTAATAACTCAACCTCATAGTATAAACCATGTCCTGTAGGAAGGATGATACATATTCACAGACACATGTTGGTCACACCTCCACCACTCCACAACGTCACCACTACTGGCTTAGTGTATGGAGAAAGGACCCTGAGGGAACTGAAAAAAATCCCAGGAGGTTAGTCACCCATTGTCCAATTGATTGATCCAATCAAGTATCCATAAGACTCAACAAAAAACACACAGAAATCTAGGATGGAAAGGAACTCTCATGATGCTATAGGTCAACTCCAGTCCATATTTAAATCCCTTCCTTAAACAGACCTCTGTTTCAGTCAGTTCAGTCTGCAGTAACAGGATACCATAGACTGGGTGGCACAAACAGCAAACATTTATTTTTCAAAGTTCTGGAGAAATAGATCAAGGCATTAGTAGCAGATTTAAGGGCTAGTGAGGACCCACTTCCTGGTTTTCAGACAGTCATCTTCTCATTGTATCCTCATTTTAAAGAGGAGTAGGCCCAAAGGACTTAAAAACAACACACTACAGGGACTCAGCCACAACAATGTTTATAGCAGCACAATTCAATAGCTGAACTGTGAATCCAACCTAGAAGCCCTTCAGTGGATGAATGGATAAAAAAAATGTGGCATATATACACAATGGAATTTTACTCAGCATTAAAAGAGAATAAAATCATGGCATTTGCAGGTAAATGAATGGCATTGGAGAAGATAATGCTAAGTGAAGTTAGCCAATCCCCCCAAAACAAATGTTGAATGTTTTCTCTGATGTAAGGGGACTGTCTCATAGTGGGGTAGGGAGGGGGAGATGAATTCTAGACAGGGAAGAGGGGTGGGAGGGAAAGAGAGAGGGCAGGAGATTAGCAAGGGCAATGGAATGTGATGGATATCATTACCTAAAGTACATGTATGAAGAATCAAATTGGGTGTCAACATACTTTATATATAAATAAAGATATGAAACATTGTGGTATGTGTGTGTAATAAGAAATGTAATGCATTTTGCTGTGGTGTACTAAAAAAATAAAATCAATAAAACTAAAAAAAGTAAAGAAGGGTAGAAAAAGGAAAAGAGAGGGAGAGGGGTGGTGGAGGAGAGAGAGAGAGAGAGAGAGAGAGAGAGAGAGAGAGAGAGAGAGAGAGAGAGAGAGAGAGAAAATAGTCTCTCCTGTGTCTTTTAAGGGCACAAATCCAAACATAAGGGCCCCCTCCTCAAGACCAGGATACCATCCATCCAAATTCTATCACATTGAGGACTAGAGTATTGATACATGAAGTAGGGGAAAATTCAAACATGTGGTTCCTAGCACCTTCTCTCTACTTGTTGTCCAAGGTTCTAGGAAGAAATTTCCAGTAATAGAAAGGAACTTCATAAGGAGAAGCCCATCACTTAAAAGTGAAGCAAAGGCCAGCTTCAGCGAGGCTATAACACAGTGCAGAGTTTTATTCTTGTTCGCTGGAAATTTTTTTCTCTATGATGCCATGGAGATGATTTAGCGTTTCTGTATTGATTTCTCCATCAGTAAATTTAAAATCAATCGATTGATCATTTTTGTTTTATCATATTACTTTCAACCCGGCCCCTGAAAATAGATCAAGAGGATTGATTCTTTACACTTGCATGGATGTTTTCCAAAGAAATGCTCTTCTTAATTCCCATGCTGTCATTTTCAGGCTGAGTTTAAAGCCGGTTTTCTTTGTAAGTTTGGTTTTGCCTTGGATTTCTCAAAGCAGTTACTTTAGTTGGAGTCCACAACTCAGACCCATGTTTAGTTTTGAAGAGGAGGGGACTGTTGCAAACCTCTGGGCTTCCCAGCCCAAGGTCAATCCAGTGAAAGTTCTAAGCATCAGCTGTAGAGAGGGGCCAGCCTGGTCCTACCTCAGCTTTCCAGATAACCCCATCAATGTCCCAGAGGCATAAATTTTGAAGGTCCACCCAATCTACCTGATTGCCAAGAACTACATGCCACTGGAGGACTTTCAAGAGGAAAGCAACACATTAATTGCTTTTGTTTTGTTTTGTTTTTTAATTTGCATCATTTTTCTTGTTTTGGTCATAAGCATCAGTGACAATGTGTAGGGACATTTGTCCTACCATCACTACAGCAGGATCTTCTTCCCACCTGTCCTTCATCCCAACCAGCTGTGTAAGGATGGAGGCCAACAGCCCTCCCTCATCTCCACACCTTTACTGGTGGCCCTCTTGTGGCAAGCTGCAGGGTCACCAATGGTGGCTGGAGAAGCAACACCTGCCTTTCAGTTTACGAAGTGTATAAAAGAAGGGAAGATTTCCTTCTTTCAGGAACACCCATTGCATAGACCTTATTTCTACTTTTAAAAATTCCATGATGAGCTCTGGTGCTTGACTGTAATTCCAGTGGCTCAGGAGGCCAAGGCAGGAGGATTGAAAGTTCAAGAGCCAGCTTTAGCAATTTAGCTAGGCTCTAAGCAACTTAGTGAGACCTCATCTCAAAATAAAATAAAAAAATAAAAAGGGTTGGGAATATGGCTTTGTGGTAAGGCACCCCTAGGTAGAATCTCTGGTACCAAAAATAAATAAATAAAGATCCTGTGTGGGTCAACTTATGCCCATTGTTGGTCACTTTTCCACTTTATTTTTGCAGTGGGGCTTTCAAGGATTGGATTACTGTCCTTTATTTTGGGTGGTAAAAAGGAACATTATAACCCCCAAATCAGAATACACACAAAATAACTGCATAGTATTTCAACAAAGAGCATTTCTTCCATCTCTAAGGTGAAAGCTGCATTCTCAGCTCATCTTGATCTTTTTGGTGCAGGTATCAAGTGCTGGCAGCTTGTACACAGCATTTTCTGGTTCTCAAATAATCAAATATTGGTGAGATTTTGGATTATGGGCACCACCAACTCCTTTTTCTGGAAACTAGGGCTGGAAACATTTAACCTTCCTCCCTTTTTTTTTTCCTTCCAAAAATCTGTGATTGTTACATACAGATGTTTCTAGCACTTTATCACACTCACTGTTCTGTGAGGGAGAGACAAGATTTCCATCTCACCGAGAAGAGGCACGAACAGTATTTCAAATGAGAAACAAATTTTAGCACCTCCTTGCTCACATGTCCCTCAACGCTGGGACCTTGACCTTTCCTGAGGTGATGGAAACATGGCGAGGTTTTCCCTTCACCTGCTGCCTCCCACTGGCTCGTGCACATCTTCTCCTCAGAAGAGAAGGAGGCTCTTACTTCTAGTTGGTCCTTCACATTTCAACTTCCCTTTGGAATTTTCCCATCATTTCACTGCCCAGACCCATGCATCCCTTCTACTTTTGATAGGCTTGGACAGATCTTGCTGAGAGAGCCCCGTGTGATATTTTGGCTTCCTCCTTAGGGGAGCTCGTGCCTCGTGCCTCATGTTGGCCTCTCTGATGGAAGCTGCCCATTCCCAGAAGTCTCTAGTGTGTTGGATGGGAACATAAAAATAGTCTTCTCCCCTGCAGGGACAGATTCTGATTAGAATTTTTAAACTCTTTCTCAATTTCATTTTCCATGGAAGGGACTAGATTTAAAAAACAGGCAGTTGGCAAATAGCCACACAGTTTTTCAGCTTGCTGGCCAGGACATCTCATGAGAACAACTCAAAATGCTTACAAAATTCTTCCGTTTCAGAAGCTTAGCAGGAGGTTGGAGGGGATCCATCCGTCCCTGGCCCATGATCCTGCTAACAAGGCTGCATATGCTGTGTACTCAGTGATTAATGCGAGTGGCACCCAGTGTCCAGTGGGGCTTGGAAGTTTGCCATGTCGTTTGCCTCCGCTTTCCCTGACTATTGCTCCCCATGTAGTCTTTATCTTTCATTAATTAACTTATATATATATATATATATATATATATATATATTTGGAAGTGCTGGAGATTAAACCCAGGGCCTTGTGCAAACTAAGCAAGCACTCTATCACTGAGCCACATCCCCAGGCCCCTATCTTAAAAAATCTGATCCTTATCTCAGGATGAAGTCTTGATAGATCTGAAATAAGGCTGCCCTGCTCCTGCTTGGAGTTTCACTTAATTCTCTTTGAAGCATGATATCTCAGAGACCACTCACTAAATGCTTCAACACATATTTATTTATTTATTTATCTACTATGCACAGTGCTATGCACAGTGCTAGTTTTGGCTGAGAGTGACAACCAAGACAGGAGTACTTCCTTCCAACATGGAGTCACATTCTTTATCTACTGAGGGAGAGAAATAGCACACATTAACTAATCCCTGTGAATGAGTGCTCTGGATGAAACCAAACCAGTGTGCCATCAAGGAAATGCAGTGGAGGTAGAAAACAAGGGAGAAGACCCATTTGAGATGGGATGTCAGAGAGGTCTTTCTGAGAAGGAGTCCTTTAAAATGAGACCTAAAAAATGAGGAGTTAGAGGGATCCTGAAGATACCTATGATCCCTCAGGTCAGTCATTGGAGTGCAGGGAGAACCACATCTGTGGCTGCCTCCCGTTCCTGCTCCTACATATACCCCACACTCCAACCTACATCCAGGGAAGGTACAACATATCTTAAAGGGAGACAGGTCAGAGTGGTGGCAGTCAAAGACTAAAGAGACAGTCCCTTGTCTCTTTAGTCTTTGACCTTGGCCTTGAGCTCCAGACTCTCACATCCAGCAGCACACATGACATCCCCATGGGATTGTCTAGCAGGAATCTTAAATTTAGCAAGTTGCAAACAGAACTCTGGACTTCCTGCTTAAGACACCCTTCCCTCAGCAAATGCCACCACCATCTTACGCAATGGCACGTCCCAAAACATTCAGAGTCGTTCTTGACTCTCTTCAATATTCATCCCCTTCACATCATCTATCACCAAGCCCTGCCGACTTCATCGCCAAAATGTATCCAGAATACACACATTTTGTTCCTTCTCCCAGGTTATCATTCGAGTCTAAGCCCCCAGAACAACTCCCACAGCCTCCTATGTGTTACTGTCCATCTCTTATGACTCATTTTCCACCCCAACATCACCACGGATCCACGTCCTTCTCAGACCCATCTCGAACCATTCTCCTTGTTCCTGACCCTCATCCGAGCTCACTATGCTCCAGTTATACTGTGCTTTCTGTTCCTTGACTATCCAAGCTCCTTACAGCCTCGGGGCCTTTGCACACAATATTCCTTCTGCTCAGATCCCTTTTCCTCCAGATTTTTGCATACTCTCCTCTTCCTCCTTTGAACTTGGAAGTCCTTCCTTGAGCACTCTAATTTATTACTTAATTGCATCACTATCATTTCGCTCATTGCCTCTTTCTTCTTCCCCATTAGGAAACCAGCTCCATGAGCACAGGGCACTGCCTGTTTTATTTCCTGTTATACTGCCCAGATGGTGGGTCTGTCCTGCCTGCCTAAAGCAGTGCCCAACATATGGTAGATGTTCTGTACATATTTGTTGGATGAATGCATAAATGAATAAAATATAAAATGAAATGCACTTATAATAGTCTTAAATACATATGAGGAAAACATTATTATCCCCATTTTACAGATGAGAAACTGAAGTCCAAGAGACCCAGAGAGATGATATAACTTGATCAAAATCACACAGTAAATATGCAGTAAAGGTGGGATTCAGAACCAAATGTTCTGACTATAGTTCAAGTCTTCTATTTTTAATAGGAACTACTAGGGGGGTGGGTAACTGGGGATTAAACTCGGGGGCACTTGACCACTGAGCCACGTCCCCAGCCCTATTTTATATTTTATTAGACACAGAGTCTCACTGAGTTGCTTAGCACCTCACCTAAATGGCTGAGGCTGGCTTTGAACTTGTGATCCTCCTGTCTCAGACTCCCGAGCCATTGGGATTACAGGCGTGCGCCACCGTGCCTGGCTGAAAGTATTTTTTTTTTAATTTCAAACATTTTTGGATTACAAATTACATGTTACAAAATGTAGCCATTTAAAGTATACAGTCCAATGAATTTTGATAAATATGAACACGTATGTAACCACCACCAAGTTATAAAACAAGACATGCAATATTTCTAGACCCAAATGTGGCATCCTGCCTCTTTACATCCTATCCCATCATCCCGGCACCAGGCAACCTCTGATTGTCTTTCCATTGGTGCTCTTTCTTGCCTTCTTTCTTTCTTTCTTTTTTTTTTTTTGGTGTGTGTGTGTGTGTGTGTGTGTGTGTGTGTGTGTGTGTGTGGTGCTGGTCATCAAACCCAGAGCCTTATATATGCTAGACAGGTACTGTTCCTCTGAGTCACATCCCCAGCCCTGACTGCATGAATCAAACAACAGAAACTCATTTTCTCACACTTCAGGAGGCTGGGAGTTCCAGATCAGGATTTCAGCAGATTGGCTTTTCTGGTGAGGGTGCTCTTTCTGGCTCACAGATGGCCACATTCTAACCATGTACTCCCATGGCTTTTCCTTGGTACATATAGAGTGAGAGAGCACTCTGCTGTCCCCACTTCCTTTTATAAAGATACTCATCTTTCATCCTCATTTAATCCCAATTACCTGCCAAAGTCCCCAGCTCATAATGCCATCTCCTTGGCAGAGAGTGTAGGGCTGCAATGTATGAATTTTAGGGGAGGAGTACAATTCTGTCCCCATAACTATTATCACAGGGTCATACCCTAATGAACTTCAGAGCTGAGACATGTCCCCAGAACCCCTGAGGGCTGCTCATTCTATGACCCTAGTCTTTCTCTGTGTATACCAAAGTCATCAATGATATGAATAGTGATAACAGGAAGACTTTGCAGAAGTGGCAACTTATCTAGTAGCCCTGCCTTGGGGTTGTCTCATCTCTATTGCTCTAGTTGTCTTCTAGGAAGAAGACAACTAGAGCAATAGAAAAGGCAAGGCTTTGGAATCAGAGAGCCCTCGCATTAGGCAGTTTTCCATCAGTATAACAAAATACTTGAGATACTTCTATTATAAAGAGAAAAGGTTTATTTTGCTCATTTTGGAGGTTCTAGTTCAAGATCAAGTGACCCCAATAGCTTTGAGCCTCTAACAAGGCATCACATCATGGTAGGAGTGTGCAATAGAGCAAAACTACTTATCTCATGAGCCAAGAAGCAAAGAATAGAAGAGGAAGAGGCTGAGGCCTCACAATCCCTTTCAAGGGCCTGCTACCAAGGACCTCCAACTAGACCTTCCTCCCAATAGCACCACACCAAGGGCAAAGTCTTGAACACAAGCACCTATGGGGACCCTATCCAAACCACAGCATCCTTGGAAGGGAATCTGAGAAATGAGAATGATGATAGCTACCTGTAGCATCACCTGAGGGCCGTGAGGTCATAAGGAAAGAACGTCCCAAACGCCTGCCCTTTAGTAGGTGCTTCATCCATGATGCCAGGGATTGTGTTTGCATGGGCATCCTGCCAGTGAGGGTCAGCAGAGCACTCATGTCCCATCTGCTGCCTCCAAGTCCATCTGGGACTATCCTTAATCTTCTCTGAACCTCTTCACTGGACTCCAACATACTTTTTCTGCAAGACAATTCCAATGGCCCTGGATGAACAAAAGTTTCTAAATTACAGCACTTTCCCAGGAGCCACAATGCAATGTCTTTAAATAGTTTAATTAACCTCAAAAGGAAAGATAACGCAGCAGAAGTGGAAAGAGTACACCTCTAAAATTCCATTTTCTCTCTCAGGAAATGCAGTTCCCACAGTAGAACTGTGCTTTACATCTCAGGGTGAAACCTCATCTTGAAGAGAAGGTATAGGAAAAAGCCCCTTTGAACCATTAGAATAAAGTCTGGATTTCAATTATTTAATTAAAAAAATGCTACATAAGCAGGCTTGTGGGAGACATTTGGTCCTTCTCAAAGTAGAACTAAATTAAAAGTTGAGAATCTTAATTTAGGGCAGCTGGCCTTGTTTGATACTGCCAAGCAGATCTGTCCTTAAAAGGGTACTGTGAGTGGAGAAAGTGAAAGCCAGAGGAAGGAAATGTTATTAAAAAGATTCAGACCTGGTGCAGTGGCCCATAACTGTAATCCCAGCTTCTTGGAAGGCTGAGGCAGGAGGATGGCAAGTTCAAGCCCAGTCTGGGTAATTAAGTGAGATCCTATGTTTTGCTTTAAGTCTAGAAATTCCCCTCAAAAACTTGTTTTGCAAGCATGATCTTCAATGCAGCAAGATTCAGGGGTAGAGTTTTTAGGCAATGATTAGGGCTCTGACATCATTAGTGGATTAATCCATTTGCTGGATTGATCTATTAACAGCAGAATGGACAACTTGGTGGTATCTTTAGGCATGTAGGGTGAGACTGGAGGAGGTGTATCACTGGAGGCATGGCCTTAGGAATGGTATCTGTTCTTTGGCTCCTATTTCTCTGCTTCCTGGCTGCCATGAACTGAGCAACTTTTCTCCATCATGCCCTTCTGCCATGTTCTGCCTCACCTTAGGCCCAGAGCAATGGAGTCAACAAACCATTGACTGAATCTCTAAAATGTGAGCCAAAATAAACTTTTTCCATTCCTAAATTGTTTTCATCAGGTCTTTTGATCATGGCAATGCAAAGTCATTAACACATCTTGTCTCAAAGTAAAATTTATAAAGGGGCTAGGGATGTGGCTCAGCAGTAGAGTACTTACCTCGCATATGCAAGACCCTTGGTTCAATACCCAGTACTAAGGGGAAAAAAGATGTTCAGCAGCTCTGATGTGTGGCACTCTGATTGACAGACACCTTTTATATGAATATTGATCTATACCTAATGGCTTTGACCCATTAGGACCATTTGAATGGGGCCTCACCAATATGAGGTCTGGGGCTATCATATACTCTGCAATAGATTCTGGTTTAAGTGTTTTTCCTATTTGTTGTGTTGAAGTTGTCTCATCAACTGGCCAAGAGGTAGGAGTTTGCAAATATAGAATGGAGCTCCATTTTATAGAAGAGGAAAATAAAGGTCAGAAAAATTAATTCCCCCCCATTCACATAGCTAGTTTGTGAACCTAGAGCTAACTGATTACAAAGTATTCTCTCAGTCATCAAACTAATTGGAATACTAATGTGAGTGGCTATCTGGGGAGCCTTCACTAAGTTCTAGGGCACTCTATTGTACACCCTAAGTGAGTAGAAACCCCCTTCCATGTGTTGGAAGAACATAGAGGTAAGCACTTCAAAAAATGGGTAGGGACTGAGGCATGCCATTGAGAAGATCTACTAGGAGGCTTTTACTTTTCATAATTTCCCTAAAGGCTCCATAGAAAGTTACATATAGCACATATAAGGCCCCACCCACCCTCATAATAGAATTTCATTTAATTACCCAAATCAGTAAAGAGCCACCAGAGAGCTGATGGAGGAAACATGGAGACATTCATCCAGAGCTCACTAAGGGGATGAAGAGAAACACATGACATTGAATATTTCAAATGTAAAAAAAAAAGATATCTGCCAGGTTGATAGAAACAAACTAAATATGCATAGCAATGAAGCTATCCCAATGGAGGTTCTTTGGTTGCAAATGATAGAAAAACCAATCAAACCGTGTTAAACAACAACAACAACAAAATGAGACTTTAGTTTTGTCCTAAACATATAATTACAACTTAGTTTTTCTGAAGTTCCATTCTCCACTTGAAAATAAAAATTAATGGGGACTGGGGATGTGGCTCAAGTGGTAGTGTGCTTGCCTAGCATGTGTGAGGTGCTGGGTTTGATTCTCAGTACCACATAAAAATAAGAAATAAAAAAATAAAGATATTGTGTCCACCTAAAACTAAAAAGAAAAATAATAATGAAAGCCATTTCAGTACGAGAAAACCAATGTCACTCCACTATAGTCAACTATAGAAGTTAACTTAGCAGTTCTGCATGGCCTATAGGGCTTCCAAACTCCTCAGAAATTGGTACCACAAATATCTACTGCACCCCTGAGAGCTGATAGCAGCTGCATTGAGCTGAGTGTTGGGGATGGGAAACAGTTACTTGGAGTGAGTTTGGGGAAGACCTTCACTGAAGAGCCAGGACGCTATGGTGCTTTAAAAACAAAAGAGAAAGGTGGATTGGAAGACAGTGAAGAAATTATTCTAATTAAGATCATTTAGCTTTTATCTTTGATTATCTGAGCCATTCAAAATCCACTGTCACCTTCCTTAGCATCATATGAAAATGCTGAGGAGGACAATCTTTTTCTTTTGCAGGGCTGAGGATAGAAGCCAGGGTCTCATGTATGCCTGGCAAATACTCTATCCCACTGAGCTTCACTCCTAGGGTGAAGGAGGAAAATCTTCATTTCAATGTCTGCAGATTTAAGCAATAGTGACTTGTCATCTCTCACCTGCAGTTCTTCATACTTTGGCTCAGAATCACTGACAGGTCTTGTCTTTCTGGGCTCTATCCCTTTCCCTGGTGATAAGAGGGCATCCTATACATTTTAGGGGGTAAATGTGCAGTCTCCTCTTCTTTCCATTTACTTGCTTTTTTTCCCCCCACCACTATTGTTGCAGGTGATTCTGCCACCACCTCTGCTCTATCCCCAACCAACCAACCAACCAACCAACCAACCAACAAAAACCCTAGTTTTACAAAGTGACATGCAATTCTGCCTCTTACAGAGCTTAGTGTTAGTCATGGTTTTCTTTTGATCTACAGAACTCACACTCAGCTCCAAATCACCAGAGTTTGTTCAATTAGATTTTGAGGCAAAGGCTACAGTTTTATGGTCAGAACCTAATTTCTCTTTCTCCCAGGCTTTTGCTTCTGACCCTCTACCACAGCAAAAATGCAAAGGAATAATAATGTACTATACATCAGGGGGCCCGTGTATAGTGTGTACTCCTAACCTATCCTGAATAATCCATTCTGAGCTCTGCTCTTCCATATTGCTCAGGCTCAGCAAGGATCTATTTCCATTTTTGAAGAGAAGCAAATTGTAATAGAAACACACACACACACACACACACACACACACACACAACCTGAGAGTCAGAAGAACCAGACTCTAGATTTAATTTCCTTGAAAAATTTCCCTGGGATCTTGGACAAATCTCTTCATCTCTTTGAGCCTTAATTTCGTCTTCTTGAAACAAATAAAAATGGATAACCCAGTAGATCTTTTCCAGCTTGAGCAGAGTTTGATTAATGTAAGTTTTTACATTAGAGATGGGACTGAATTCTTCAACTCCCACAGACTAACAAGAAAGAAACTGAGTAGTAGACCTAAGAAAGGTGGCTTAGTTGTTACAAAAAAAATTTCAAAATACCTCCCATGATAATACAGGACCCCAAATTAGTCATTCTACCCTAGTCTAAGAGAATCAGTGAAGATTTCTAGACTAGAGCTTTTCTGTCTCAGATGTTTGCTCCCTCCCCATGTTATGTTGGAACCAGATCACACTAGTTTGTGAGAGCTGACTGCACATCTCCCAAATCCATGCTCAATAGCTTCATATTGGCAGCTTGAAATTAGTCATAGTGGGAATATTATACCACAGAAGTCAGCAAATGCTACACATCATGACTTACAATTCCCCTGTGGAGAGCTGGCTTACCAGGGCACCATAGCTCCCCATACTATTCGTGGTGATGAATTCTACATCTCAACTGGACTGGGCCATGGGGCACCCAGATGGTTGGTTAAGCATTATTTCTAGCATTTGAATTGGTAATCTGAGTAGAGCAGATGGCCCTCCCAATGTGGGTAGGAATCCATAGAAGGCTGAATAGAATAAAAGGAAGAATTTGCTCTCTTCCTAATTGCTTAAGCTCAGACATTGATTTTCTTTTCTTCCCTTGGTGGTCCTGGTTCTCAGATCTTTAGACTTCATCTAAAACGTACATTGTCAGCTCTCATGACTTTGATCCACTGACTTTCTTGGGCCTCTAGTTTACAAGCGCAGATCAGGGGACTTCTCAGCTTCCATAATTGCTTGAGTCAATACTTAATAATAAATCTCTACATAGGAGAACATACGTGTGTGGGGTGAGGGGAAAGAAAAAACAATTCCTATTTGTTCTGTTTCTCTAGAGAATCTGATCATACATTAATAGAAACCCACAATACTCACTTACTAGATCCTCATCTCCTACTGGAACCCACAATGCTAAGTAAAGACAAATAAGACTTTGTCCATTTGTAAGTCGCCTTCTATCAAAGGTAGTTTATTTAAATAAAATCCCAAAGAAAAAAACCTGGGGCAGAGGGAAGCAAAAAAAAAAAAACAAAAACAAAAAATTCCTGGGTTCATGGCTTAATTCTGAGTCAATCCTCAACTCTGCAAAAATTCTGGCCACAAGTGGTTTTCCCTGAGATCAGTTCTCTATAAACTAAACAAGTTTTCACCCCAGACCCAAATTTCTAACTCATATTCAGAAGTGCTTCACTGGCCTCAAATTCCACTAGATCAGCTTTGTGTCTCTCTCTAATTGCAACATTTAGACTAGGAATCATGGCCGTGTTCCACAGCAAAGCTTATCTGATGCTTCATTCCTTTGGGTAAACAGATTACCAGCTGGGGCTGCCAGCAGCTCTAGGCACTAGCCAAGTTTGGCAGACGTTAAAAGTTTAGGGTTCTTCTTCATGTTCTCAGCTCCAAGCTGGCTGTGAACTATCTGTACTCCCCAGGCCCACCAGGCTCTCAGCCATTCCTGCCGTGCACCATCTTCCCTGCTCAGCCCTATGCCCACCTTACACCTGGACGCCCTGATTGGAGACAGGGCCTCATTTGTTCCAGTCTTCTGCATAGCCTCACAGTTCATCTCAAGATCTGTTTCTGTCTTACTGCTCTAAAAGAAAGGATTTAAATCCTCAGTTCAGCTGATGGACCCAGTGGCAGATTTTGTGGGAAAGGATCAGTGTCAAGAAATCAGTGTCACTTTTCCTGACCCATAATTTTCCAGTGAAAAGTATAATCTGAAAAAAAAAAAAAAAGAAAACACTGTGCTAAGTATTCCTCATACTAAAGACAAAAATCCGTGGTTAGGCACCATGAATCGGGGACCAGACACTCTTTTGTGTGGTCTACAAGGAAGAGCACGTATTAACTGGAAATTATTATGTAAAATTTAAAATCAGTATCCAGATATTGCAGCAATGGCAAAACCAGGAGAGACTTGACCCACTCAGTTTCTGTACTTGTCTCTTGTCATTGACCACACTTTGAGTATCACTGAAGGCTACCGTGGTGTAGATTTGAGGGTCCTTATTATGCAAAAAGAGAGCTGAAATCTCTTCTGAGCAGAGATTATAAAGGGGAGAAGAGCTCCTAGGAGTGAAGTGATTACAAGAAGACAAAGGGGCCGCTTTCAGAATGGTAGAAAGAGAAGTCAGAATGAAGTCACAGAGGCCAAAAACCAAGACAGATTTTAGTGGCTGCACCAGTGAAGTGAGATAGGCAGATGGCATGGAAGTAACCAAAGGAAAATCCACAATGTCAAGGAGAGAAAAACTCTGTGCCAGGATCCCAGGTGTTCAGTGGTCACAGAATCTGCAGAGGTTTCTTCTTCTCAACTTGCCTGCTGCTACTCAAAAGATGGTTGCCCTCACGTATGACGTCACACTTTATAAAATTATCCCCTTAAAGGTCTGTGTTTACTGCTGTAACATTTTTTTAATGTGGCGTTATTCTGTTGAGGAACAAATCTATAATTTGAATACCTCTACGTCCTCTGGAGATATTCTTTCATGAAGTAAAATTGCATATGCCCCTCTTTCAGGAACCTCCAGAATGGAAAATTCATGGAAAATACATGAATTGGCACCCATTTTCCTAAGAACTTATAGGAGGATATTGTTTTCTTGGTGGTCTTTACCTTCTGTGTGACTTTGAGTCTGCCAGGGATACTCAGTCTTGTTCTCACAGATGGCTCCAGCCCTTACTTTCACATCACTCCACCCTGTGGACCCAGGGCCCTCTCCTTTGTCATACAGGGTCAAATGTGAGGCAGGAAGTGTTCTACACCTTCCTTCCTTTCTCTCTCTTCTATGTCCTCCCAGACCCTGCTGTTTTCCATTGTTGGGGGATACCTTTCAGCACAATAAAGTCTGATGTTAGACACAAAGGAATCCATCTTGTAAGTGAGAAATCTGGGTCTTGAGGATGATTCCAACTGGGTACCAGGTGCAGTTCTTCTAAGATGGAGTCCAGGGATGGGTGGGTCCAGACTTGGACACCAGAACAAAAGAGGGCGGGGGATGTGGCTCAAGAGGTAGCTCGCTCGCCTGGCATGCATGCGGCCCGGATTCAATCCTCAGCACCACATACAAAGATGTTGTGTCTGCCGAAAACTAAAAAAAAAAATAAGATAAATATTAAAAAAAAAGAACAAAGGAGACTAGGTCTTGGATATTATGGAAGAAGAGAGAGAAACCAAGGAAGAAACTGCTTCCTGGAGAGCAATCAAGAAGATCCTAGGTATCTTGGTAAGTCTGCTAGGGTGATAAAGTGTGCCGGGTTATCTCCTGAATTCCTTGAGAGCCCATGACTACCTCTTCCTCTTGACCCGAATTCAGCTCCTCAAGCTCAGAAATCAGCTCAAACTGCAGAGAACTTCAGAGCTGTAACATTCTGCTCTTCTGCCCATTTTTTTTTTTTTGTAAGATGAGGGACATCTGACACAAGACAGGCACAGGAGAGTGATGATTTAGAAATGGGCACCACTCCACTCCAGAATGGTGCCAGATCCCTCCGTAAGCCATACCCCACATTCTCCATATGTCCTCTCTTCCCTTCCTGTTGGCAGTAACACACGTTATGAGATATGGACCCGAGGACACGGGAGCTGCTCAAAAAAGGGAACAGAGAAGAAGCTGGTATAGATGCAGTTGAAATAGGAAACACACTTACTGTTGTTCTTTTTATTCCCAGGTGGCTGAATGATCTCATAGGAGTTTGGTTTCTGTCTCATATCATAGATGGTCTTGGGTGTATATAAACTTTGGTATAAGGCTCCTAGGACTAGTTGATACTGGTCAGCTGGTAGAGTGGAGACACGGTCACTGGTGGTTTACAGTGGCCCTCTTCGTCCCTATCTGCTGACACATGTAGATAGATTTGCAAAATGTGTGGGATGTGCTTCCTCTACAAGTTTCCCCCGTGGTTCCTAGCCTGGGCAGTAACTAGAAACTTCCTGGATGACCCTAATGTTAAACACTACTGTCTACGCCTTCTCTCATGGGTGGGTGGCCAGCCCCATTTTCTAGTCTTTCTTCCTTTTACCTGTTCATTTCCCTAGTCTAAAATTCAAATATCAAGAAAATGAAAACAACATGCTCACCATGCAACTAAAGATTAAGGTCACAAAGCATGATGGATTAGAATCCACCTCCAGTGGATCTTTGTGTTCTCCATGATTCCTAGTTTATAAGGCAAATGCTAGACCCGGGAGCTTGGAAAGAATTTACTTGAACTGTCTTTTTTCTTCCTCCCTCCCTCCATCCTTCCCTCAGTTTCCATATTTTTAAAATTAATATAGAATAGACAAATAAAAAGTATATGTATTTTCCATGACCTTTGCTATTTCTAAAGATCTGCTATCCCAAAAGGGTAGCAGAACCTAAGAAGGGGATAAGATTCAAGTAGAGAGAAAAAAAAAACTTATGGGAAAACATGAGACCGGAGAGAGGGCCAGGTTGAGGTCACAGCCAACTACCCTGGTGATCTCTGAATGCTGTCACCAGACAGCTTGGCTGATGACCTATAGAACACTATTAGTTGACACTCAATAGACTTTCTCCCCTTTTTCCTGTTATGTAAAGACTACAATTCCCAGCCTTCCTTGTAACTGGGTGTGACCATATGGCTGACTTCTGTCCAATGGGATGAGTGCATGCATTTCATTCTTGCAGTTCTGGTTGGACATTTAAATGGGAACTGCTTGCTCAGCTCTTTTTTTCCCTTCTCACTGACTGAAGGTGACAGCAAAGGCATTGAACTCTTCCTGACCAAGCAGGTAGAGAGAGCATTAAGGAGATAGTGAGCCAACATAATGCAAAGAACCCAGGTCCTGGGAGGACTTCATGGAATGGAGCTGCCCTGTCCTCCTGGACTCCTCAGCAGCTCAGCTTTTCACATGAGAAAGGAATTCACATCTGTCTTGTTTGAGCCACTCTTATTTTCATTTCCATGGAGGAAAAAAGCAGCCAAATCAAAGCCTCAACAAATATGGGATCCAAAAGGGGAAAAACAAAACTCGCCCTAAAGATAAGACATTAGGAAATATCCAGAATTCTAACAGCAGGAATAGTATCTTGTCCTTGTTTTTACAGGAATTTGCTATCCCTAGGGTTTGACTAAGAGAAATCTGAAGCCAGCAACCTGAGTAAGTAGTTATCAGATCTAGCTGGAGTACCAAAAACATCCTAGCAGGTAGGACTCTACCCTTTTAGTTTGGATATGTAGTATTCCCCAAAAGCACCCATGTGAGACCATGCAAGAATGTTTAAAGGTGAAATGATTGGATGATGAGAGTTGTAATCTATTATAGGTTTAACTGGGCTGATACTGTGGGCAGGTAGGGTGTGGCTGGAGGAGGTAGGTCACTGGGGTTTATTTTTATCCCTGTTATAGGGACAAACAAGGCAAGACATCAAAAGACAGCAGGAAACAGTTTTATTTGGCTGCAGCCAGGCTCAGGGGGCACAGCTTTTACTGTAATCAATCAATCCCCTGAACCCCGAGTTCAGGTAGTTTCAGAGTTTTATACCCAGCATGTAAGGGGAAGGGTTCAGAAGTTCACAGTCTGCAGAAGTTCACATAAAAGCAGCTTTTTCTTTCACTGTTTTGGGCAAGTTAACCCTTCAAGGACAATACCTGAGAAGGAGAGAGCTTCTTCTCCCCTTCTTTCCTTCCCCTGCCAGCTGTTACCTTGGAGCCCAATTGTAACTTATCTTAAAAATGTAGACATCTCTGTGAAGCTCCAGCTCCAGGCCAGAAGCCTTGTTTGCACATTTCTATAAACTACTATACTGGATACATGTTTGTGAAAAACTAGTAAGGGGGTGCTCAGCACCTGGAGTGCTGGTATCTTCTCAGCCAGTGGCCAAGTAAAACAGGGCAACATGAAAATAGGAAGTTTACCTACATTGGACTCTTTTGCAGAGACTCTTTTGCTGACAGTCCTAAAATCAGCCATGGTGAGGATTTCTGGAGAGGCCTAGTTATCTTTTCTGTGGAGAAAGGGGGTGCCAGTTCAGTCCCTAGCTGCTTTCCTTTGCCATGCCCCTCTGCCATAATGTTCTGCCTCACCTTAGGCCCAGAGCTATGGAGTTGGCCAACCATAGATTGAATCTCTAAAACTGAGACAAAATAAACCTTTCTTCCTCAAAATAGTTCTGTCAGGTCTTTTGACCACAGCGACCCAAAAGCTGACTAAAACACCTTTGCTGAGAATTCTGCTTGGAGGAGAGACTGGAAGGAGAGGTTCCTGTGCCTGTTCCTAAGTGTTTCCTTTCCTCTCTTTTCCTTTCCCTTAGAAAGATTAGACAGGCTCCTGCTCCTTTCCGGACTCACTCATTGGAAGATATTAAAATTTAGCAGGGTCCTCTGTACCCTTTATTTCATATAAATTAGTACTTGGAGATAAAGTCCTGGGAAGTAATGTCTTAAAAACATGAGTCTGATCTTATTTGTGCTTCCATCCAGAGGAGTAGAATATCTGGTTATCTCCTTTCTGTGATGTTAGCACATTGATAATTAGTGCGCAGAACTGTGAAATAGGATTTCAAATATTGATATGCTAATTTTGGAATACTTCTAGGAAGAACCGTCCTCTTGTTCATCAATGATTTAGTTACCCTGAGGTAATTTGCCTCCGTATCCTTTGACACAACCCAAGCACTCCTTGGTGACCTCGGTGCTTTCCAGTGTGAGATGTTGCAGGCTCCTTTTCTAAAATCCCTGATACATACCCAGAATCAGCATTTTGTCTAAGATGCTCTGGGTTATTATACTCAGAAATGGCGTTTAGATTCCATAGTCTGATTCTGGAGGTATTCAATGCTACCGACAAGGTCATTGTTCATATATCATTCCAGGGGAAAGAGTGGAAAGCACAAATTTTAAAAAAAATCATTGTAAATTCATAATGATACTTACGGTTCAATTTCACACTGTTTTACTTAACCTCTTTGATTCTTTCTCTGCAACTGAAAATCCTAGTTCCCCAGGACACCAACCTAAGTATTTATTTGCCTTTTCTCACAATATACCTGCAACAGCCTAACAATTTTACAACACCATTATCAGCAATATCATTGAAAATGTTTTAAGATTGATTTTGCAGTATTTTGGATCTCTCTACCCTGCAGCGACACCACAATTTATTCACCCAGTCTTCTGTAGATGGGCATTTGGGTTGTTTCTAGTCTTTTGCTTTAACAAGCAGTGCTGCTGGGTCAAGGGTAAATGTATATAATTTTGCTAGAGATTGGCAAGTTCCCCTCCATAACAGCTGTCCCATTTTACATTCCTGCTGGCCACACACACATATACACACACACAAAATAAATAAATAAATAAAATAAAAAAGAAGAGAAAGAAGGAAAGAAAAAAAAGAGTGTGCCTTTGCCATCAAATTCTTGCCAAGAGAGTACGTAGTCAAAATCGGACTTTTTTTTTTTTTTTTTTTGGTCCAGTCTGGTAAATGAGAAATGGTATCTCAGTATGCTTTCCCCCACCACCCACACACCCTGATTATATGATTATATAATCATTATATGATCATCTTTTTGTACATCCCTGCAGGATGTACACTCAGGGCAATGCAGGAAGTAGATGAAATAACTCCTATTTGATCTCCCTGGCTCCAAAAAATTCATTTAACACATTGTCCTTACATAGAGCATGTATCCAATATTAAATTGATAAGAACAGATACTACACTTAATCTTAGCCAAAAGGCTGATTCAGTGTACTTCTAATTTGCATTTCTATTATAAAGAGTGAAGTTAATCAGTTCTTTAAGTACATTTAATAGATTCTGGTATGCACTATTTTCATTAACAATACTTTTGGAAATTCTTCAGTATTGTTCTATGTTTTCTTTGATCTAAGAGTTACTTAATAAAGTATTTGAAATTTCCACATGGAAAGGGATTTTGAACAGAGAATATTATTTGGAATATCTCTTCTGCTTAATGGTTGTTTATCTTAGGAGCAGAATCTTTTGCTAAAAAGTTGTCTTGTGGGGGGGCACTGGGGATTGAACTCTGGAGCACTTAATTACTGAGCCACATCCCCAGCCCTATTTTATATTTTATTTAGAGATAGAGTCTCACTGAGTTGCCTAGCACCTCGCTTTTGCTGAGGCTGACTTTGAATTTTCGATCCTCCTGCCTCAGCTTCCCAAGCCACTGGGATTACAGGCGTGTGCCACAGTGCCCAGCTTGCTAAAAAGTTTTTAGTTCTGTTCTCTTTTTAAAGGTTAGATACTGTTAAGCTCTTTTGTTCATTTTACAAAGGAGGGCAAAATTTTCAAGTATCATAGATAAAACTCAACCACTATAGGAACAATGAAGTTCAGTTTGATTAATAAATAGTAGCTTTGGGGGAGAGGTGGCTTCTGATTATATGATCATCTTTTTGCTTCCTTTTTTTCCTTTACCATGAACCTTCAATAGTGCCTCAAAAGGTATAGAAAGTTATTGGGAATTATATCTGCCAGGGCATTGTATTGGGTTGCAGGAAGCTTCTAGAATCTATGAAAATGAACCACTGCCTACATAAAGTAGACCTAGGACATTTAAAAGTATCTGAGAAAAACTCCAATTGGGGTGACGTAAATAGGGAGCCTAATCCTGGGAACAAATCTTTACTTCTCATACTTCAGATAGAGCCCTAATATCCAGAGTATACAAAGAACTCAAAAAATTAGACAATAACAAATCAACAAATGGGCCAAGGACCTGAACAGACACTTCTCAGAGGAGGACATACAATCAATCAACAAGTACATGAAAAAATGCTCACCATCGCTAGCAGTCAGAGAAATGCAAATCAAAACCACCCTAAGATTCCATCTCACTCCAGTAAGATTGGCAGCCATTATGAAGTCAAACAACAACAAGTGCTGGTGAGGATGTGGGGAAAAGGGCACACTTGTTCCTTGTTGGTGGGACTGCAAATTGGTGCAGCCAATTTGGAAAGCAGGGAGATTTCTTGGAAAGCTGGGAATGGAACCACCATTTGACCCAGCTATTCCCCTTCACGGTCTATTCCCTAAAGACCTAATAAGAGCATGCTACAGGGACACTGCTACATCGATGTTCATAGCAGCACAATTCACAATAGCAAGACTGTGGAACCAACCTAGATGCCCTTCAATAGATGAATGGATAAAAAAAAGTGGCATTTATACACAATGGAGTATTACTCTGCATTAAAAAATGACAAAATCATAGAATTTGGAGGGAAATGGATGGCATTACAGCAGATTATGCTAAGTGAAGCTAGCCAATCCCTAAAAAACAAATGCCAAATGTCTTCTTTGATATAAGGAGAGTAACTAAGAACAGAGTAGGGACAAAGAGCATGTGAAGATTAACATTAAACAGGGATGAGAGGTGGGAGGGAAAGGGAGAGAGAAGGGAAATTACATGGAAATGGAAGGAGACCTTCAGGGTTATACAAAATTACATACAAGAGGAAGTGAGGGGAAAGGGGAAAATAATACAAGGAGGAGAAATGAATTAGAGGGGGTAGAGAGAGAAGAGGGGGGGAGGGGGGATAGTGAGGATAGGAAAGGCAGCATAATTCAACAGACACTAGTATGGCAATATGTAAATCAATGGAAGTGTAACTGATATGATTCTGCAATCTGTATACGGGGTAAAAATGGGAGTTTATAAATCAAAGTGTGAATTATGATATATCAAGAACTATGTAATGTTTTGAACAACCAACAATAAAAAATTGTTTTAAAGGAAAAAAAAATAAAAGTATCTGAGCTAACATAGAGAGTAGAACACAAGATCCCAGGCATAACTCAAGAGAATTTTCCTCTCTTATCCATGGCTCTTTCAGTCTCACATAAATGAAAAGAATCTCTACATTTCATCTTTAAATTTTAGCCAACAATAAGAGAAATGAAGTGATTCCAGAGAGGTTTGAAGGGGGTCAAACAAAATTCATGCACACAGATCATAATAAATCTAGAGTTTGTACCAATGTACTCATATTACTATAAACAAGATTTTTGTTAATGGAATAACAACTATGTCACCATACTTCAGGGAAAAGGAAAAAAGAATTAGAAATGTACAGCATGAGATGCTTGATTTACAAAACCCAGTATATATAAAGGACCTTGAAAAATCAAGAAGAAATAGTAAAAAAAAATAAGCAAAGTATTTGAACAAGTATTTTACATGAGAAAAAAATCAAACAGACCAAACGACATAAGGAAAAGTGCTCAAAACTCTTTAGGAATTAGGAAAATGTAACTTTGAGCCATAATGATATATAAGTATACAACCGCTACTCTGGCAAAAGTTTAGAAGTCTGGCAATACCAAGGGGTGTAATAGGAATAACAGGAGTAATAGGAATTCTTAAACAGAGATGCTAGGGCTTGAAGTGGATTGGGAACTTTATTTGACATTATCAACTAAAACTGAACACATGCATATCATATCATATATAAATACATTTAATAAATTCTGGTATGCACTATTTTCATTATTAATTTTCATCATATCACCTAGCATTTCACTCCTAGGCTATATACTCTATCCTTTAGAAATGTGAGTGCATTCTACCATAGAAAAGAATGTTCTACACATAGAAGAGAATGTTCATAGGCAAAAACTGGAAACACCCATTTACTATAGTAATGCCCATTCACTGTAGAATGAATGAATCCATTTATTGTATATCCATCCACTGGCATTTTGGCAGATGCTTAACAATAGGGAGGAAAAGCTCTGATTTGAAGCATTTGCCAAATTCCACAGTGTAAATACTTCCATAGTGGCCAATTTCAAGCTCCCAATATGATACCAACTAGCTTACAAAACCCATGAACATTTAACAATCCGCTCTCATGAGTCTGCACAAGCTGGCTCCAGAGGAACACTGAGTATATTCCCATGTTGTAACACAATACAGCAATAAAAATGAATGAATGCTATCTACATGCAACAGCTTGGATAAATCTCACAAACATGATGTTGAGCAAAATAAGCGAATAGGAAAAGAATGCACCGTGCATGATTCCATCTATGTATAGATGGAATAGGCCAAATTAAATCAGAATGCATAGGGATTGATACTTATGTGATAAAAGTACATGGCAAGGGAGAGTTGATTCTACAAGTGAAGACAGTGGTTAACTAATGAGAAAGAGGAAGTATGTCGTAGACTTTTGGGGTATAGGTCAAATGTTCCATTTCTTGATTTTGGTGGAGTTATACAGGTGTTCCCTTTATACATATTTGTTAAATTATACCTATAGTTGTGTGCATCTGTTTGATGTAGGTTTAAATCAGTGGCATGTTGGAACTTGCTCATACCTACTCATGAGGATAATCTCTTCTCAACTCTGCATTCAGTGATGCCCTATTGGTAGCCTGGAATCAGCTACAGTGGGAGCATTTACACCACAGAAATTGGCAAACATAACAAATCAGGACTTTTTTTCTTTTTCTCTTCGAGAATGGGTTTAGCAATCCACCACTGACAATACATTTAAAACATACATATGATTCAAAGAGTCTGCTTTTTAAAGCACATATTTTTCAAGGTTGAATGCCCTTCAACAGTTTCAAGGCAAACTGAATTTTTGAAAACCTTTCCTGATGGTAAGTTATTTATAATATTTTTATATTAAAATAATCCTAGATATGTTATAATATAGACATGACAAGATCCTTGGAATGAAAAGCACCGACATTGTAAAAGAGAATTGGTTGTGAGAAATGTGAAGGGTTTGGCATTCTCCATTATTTGATGTGAATGAAAATCATTACACTAATGGTAAAATTAAGACCCACATGTAGTCTTCTGCCCTTACAGAAAATGTTCTTGATGAGTCCTTTGCAAGATGGTAAAATATAGAGTGGATCAGAAGCTTTTCTGACTTCCATTCAACTTGACTTTCTTAATTTCCACCAAAGAGTGGCCCCAAACATCGTACTTTGCCAACTTGTTGGCAGCACTGAGCAGCTCTCCTTCATGATTCCTGTCATAACTTGTATAGCAGTGGAAAAACACGGTTATTTTTATCTACATATTTATGTGAGTCCATGTTCTTAAAATTCAGGGATCCTAAGATAGAGTTATATGATGTTACCTTTATTCATTTCTGCTTTCCTGATGGTAAGTTATTTATAATATTTTTATATTAAAATAATCCTAGATATTTTATAATATAGAATTTAAAGTTTTTCATTCACTTTCAAGGGAAGCCACAAGTTCATAGGGAAATTTGGGCTTGTGAATGGCTTCCTCAGATAATGCCTTCAGACCCCTAAGAGGGTGGGCTATGCACCACTTCCTTATGTTTTTAGAGCTGCTTCTATAGAAAAGTTTCCACGGCTGGGAAAGGAATCTGATGCTAAAAGTTTTTAAAAAGTCTAAACTACTATCATTTCCCTTACGATATGAATCTGAAAACAATAGATTTGGCAAGATATTGATAAACTCATATATCATCCTGACTTGTGGAAACTTGACTAGAAAACATTGTTTTCATTTGGGTGGGGGACGAGGAAGGGAGATGGGACAGGTTCCTTGAATGATTTTGACTCATTTGTTTTACAAGAATTGAGACATCAAACAAGATAAGCCTAGGGCTTTGTTATTTTTTCCACTGGCTGGAGAGGAATAGTTTGATAGTCGGATGGGAAGAATATTACTTATAATCAGACACCAAAGTAAGCTCAGATTTAACAGGTGTGAGTCTACATCACAGGGAGTGGGAGCCCCAGGCTGTGGACACCTGTCTTTCCGTGTTCTCACCTTCACTTGCCTTTTCTGCCAATCTGGCATCCCCCTGAGAGTTTACCTTACTGCTTTTTTTTTTGGTCTTATGTTTCCCAGATCCCAATTTATTCTTCTTGACATTGTTAGGCAGGATTTGATTCATGTTAGTTGTAACAAAATGTAAAGCAAACAGAATATTCATCTATCACCATATTTGATAGCCATGTCTTCAGGGGCAGTTTCACCCTAAAATACTATGGGAAGACTGTCACAGCATGTTACCAGGAGTTAGAGGAGAAAGAACTGTGAGCTCCTCTTGCATTCCCTCCCCAAGCTGTCAGAAGCAAATCTAAGCCATATTAACAGGGGGAATCGCCTCCGTTGATTAAGGAATCTCCTTTTTGTGCTTGCCCAAAAGCACTTGTAAATATAAGACTACAATTGGTTAGTGGCATGCAACATTTGGTTGGCTGATATTTTCATTCAATTATTTTCAGTACAATTGTGGTATATCATGGTGTGAGGATATATTAAAAGAAAACCCCAGGCATTGATGCTGCACCCTTAGATTTGATATTCCAAGCAATTGGAGAGGATTATTTTAGAACAATTTTCAAGAGAGATTTGTGGGAAGTGGAGAGTAGATTATCAGAATTATTTGTGGAGCTCTTCAAAAAGCAAAAATTATATATCCTAATCCAGCCCTTTGTTTGAACTATTCCAATCAGAATTTCTTGAATTATGAGATGGGCAATCTTGTTATGAAAAAGTTGAGTCTGATAAATACCTCTGACTGAGAAGAACACTAAATAGAGAAGGCGATAAGACATCATTAGCCAGGGATGAGAGGATAATGGAGAATTCTTCCTCCTCTTTCTGGTAACTTAAAACATTCAACAAAGCCTAATGGTAGACCCTGCAGAGCAGAAAACAGAATCTCTGCCTCAAGATGCATATGCTATTTAGAACTATTTAGAACTCAAACAGGAGGCACATGGACAGAAATTTCCCAGCACAAGACAGGATGGGGCAAACCCTGTGGATCTAGATGTTCCTTGGCCCTTGGGAACACAATTGGCCACCCATCCACAGGACAGAAGAACTCTCAGGGGTCACCTCAGTGAGGTTATCAGTGAGTAAAGTGAGGGAAGAGTATTGTGAATGAGTCATTTAGGCATCAGAAGTGGGTGCCCTCACCCAATAACAGAACAAGAGTTTTCCCATCTTTATAGCCAGAGGATGCACTGAACTGGAAGAGCAAAACTCCTCCAAGGATAGCACTGGTTCCCAAATAACAGTCAAGACCTTCATCTCTTCTACTTGCAGAACACTTTGCTGGAGAGCAGAGGCCTAGGTGAGTTCTGCTAGAACTACTAGTCAACTGAATAGGTCCATTTAGAGAGCCTTGAGGAGTAGTTCTGACCTCACACACCATCTGTGTTAGCCAGCTTTCCATTGCTGTGACCAAAATACTGACAAGATCCACTTAGAGGAGGAAAGATTTACATTGGCTCAAGGTTTTAGAGGTCTTGGTCCAAGGTTGGCTGATTCCATTGCAGAAACATCATGGTAGATGGGTGTGGAGGAAGCTCATGACAACCAAAAAGCAGAGCAAAAGAGACAGGGAGCAACCAGGGACAGTTTTAGTTCCCTAGATCACTCCCCTAGTGACCTACTTCCTCCAGCCATGTCCTAGTAGTCTAGATAATTACCCCCCCAGTAGTCTAGATAATTAATCCATCAAATGGATTAATCCACTGATGAGGTCACAGCACTCACGATCCTCTGAACATCACTGCATTGACTAACACATGAGCTTTTTGGTGGACACCCAAATCCAAACCATAATTCTGTTCTGATTTAGTTTCCCTTCATTAGGCAGTATATGTGCACATTTGGGATGACCAAGGAGTGCCTTTCTTCTTCTGTAGAATGTAGTAGATAGACATCTGTTTGCTCAAAATCCTTTCCCTTAGAAAACCACCTAATCCCTGGCTCATTATAATGCTAATCAATCCATGTGATGTGGTGAGAAGGGAGCATGTGAACAGCTGGGAGCAGAGAACATCAGCTCTCAGTATCAGTGGGCTCTGCATCCATGGATTCAATATGCCACGGGTGGAAAATACTTGAAAAAAGGAATTTGTACTGTCTTGTCATTATTCCTGAACAATGCAGCATAGTCATTATTTACATAGCATTTACATTTATTAGGTATTATATAGAATCTAGAGGTGATTGAAAGTATACAGGAGGATATGCTCAGGTTCTAGGCAAATATCACACCATTTTATAGAAGGAATTTGAGCACTAGCAGATTATGGTATCCACAAAGTCCTGGAACCAATTTCCTTGGTTCAGGAATGGACACATGACTTGACTAGGAAAACCAGTTGTTGTGGTTTAGATATGAGATGTCCACCCAAAGCTCATGTGAGAGACAATGCAGGAAAGTTTAGACATGATTGGGTTATAAAAAGTTTAACCTACTCAGTGCCTTAATCATCTGATAGGAATTAATTATTGGTAGTAACTGTAGGTGGGTAGGGTGTGGCTGGAGGAGGTGGGGCCCTGGAGGTATGTCTTTGGGGTTTATATACTGTCCTTGTTGAGTAGAGCTCTCTCTGCTTCCTGGTGCCATGTTCTGAGCTGCTTTTCTCCACCATACTCTTCGATCACGATGTCCTGCCCTCCTCAGGCCCCGGGGAATGGAGTCAGCCATCTATGGACTGAGATCTCTAAAATCATGAGCAACAAATAAACTTCTCTTCCTCTAAAATTGTTCTTGTCAGGTCCTTTGGTTACAGCAGTGAAAAAAGCTAAAACACCAATCTTCCTTGTTTCTTGGGGTTCTCAGGAGGGATTTTTTTTCTCTTTTTTCTTAGGGCAGAACTATCAGGGACCTCCTTCTTTTTTAATATCTGGAAAGACCTCAAGGAGAAAGGAAGAGCTAAGAGATGGAGAAAGATCAGAGGATACATCTAAATACAGCCTAATTATACATGGACGACTTTTTAGTTAGATGAACCAATTAATTCCTTTTTTTTGCCCTATTTGCCTAATTTGAGTCGTTTTTTTAACCTTTGTAACAGAAAGAATATTATTCTGATTATAGATCTACTGTAGTCACCAGGTTTGACCAATAGGCTGCCTAACTAAATTTGAATATTTTCTTAGTATAAGTATATCCCAAATATGGGCCATAATTATATTAAAAATTAATTGATTTTCTGAAATTAAAATTTCACTGGGAAAATAAATAACTTTTATTTGGCAATATTATGTTAATCGTGTCAACAGTGTTTTAAAATTCTCTGCTCACAAGGAAAGAGAGTAGTCAGTGGGTGGATTTGCCCTTAAAGAACACAGGAAAAAAAAGAAAAAAACAGAACAAGGAAAGTTTCCATGGAGCCATAGTCAGAAGCATCCTAATTAAATCTTTCTTCTCCAAGTTAACCCTGTTTTGTACAAACCAGAGGAGAAACAGGGAGGTTTGGGGTCAGGCTCTTTAATCCTCATGAGATGGATCAGTACTTCAGCTGCTCAGGGTGGCCCACTGTAGCTGAATAGTAGTACCACCTAAGGGAGCCTCTAAGCATTCCAATGTCCAGGTCACAATCAAAGCAATGAAATCACAACCAGAGAAAATGCACGCAGGAGCTTCCAATGTTCAGCCAAGGCAGGAGCCGCTGAGCTGGGCCTTAAGATTCAGCCCAGTCAGAAGTGTTAAAACAAGAAATGAGAAAGGTCTTTCCCAATGGAGTAAGCAAATCATCCCCAGAGGGGATTAGTCCGTGGGCCGGCTGACTGCTGGGCCACCTGGTTGGCTCACCTGCCACACAGCTGTGGACCTTAATCTCAGCTTGCCCTTGAGTGGCCCTGGGGCTGGCAGGTGTTTGGGCCACAGGGAAACAGACTCAGAAGCCATTCTGGCCCATTGTGGCAGGTGCCAGAATAAACAAAGCATTTGGCGAGAGAAATGCAGGCTTCATGCACATCTTTGACCAGAGACTCAGCAGTGGCTTTCTCCCTAAAGAGCACCTGGTCTCCCCTGTAATTTCCTCCTGCCGGCAGGGGGTGCTGTGATGCTCAGGAGCCCTGCTCCAGTTTGGCTGCTAGATCTGCTTCTCAGAGGATGCAGCAGCCAAAAGGCATTTAACCCAGAGTTGCCATCTTATTAGGCTGGAGGTATCACTGAGCAGTTGGTAGTTTGTTGGGCAGCCAACCTCTTGGTAATTAGTTACTACTTGTAGCTCCTGTGCTTTATATATAGCTCACCAACACCATCTTCTACTTTGATTCCTCACTTGTTGATTTCTATGAGCAAACAGGTCCAAGAAAGACTGTGTTCCTTGTTGAAGAGGCACATATGCTGGGGCTGGTTACTCAGGGTGCATGGGTTTTTGGCCAGCAGCACCTGGGCTTCCTGGGAACTTACTAGAAATACAGAATCTCAGGTCCCATCCCAGAGTGACTGAATCATGATCGTCATGTTAACAAAGATGCCCCCGTGTTTCGTGTGCGCATTTAAGTTCAGGAAGCCCTGCACCAGGAGATGTCTTTGCATCTCACTTATACCACAGATGGTGCTCTTTCTGGTTAAGCATCTTATCTGCATCTCTCTCCATTTAACTCTTTGCACCACAGGTCACAAACATCAGTCAAGCGGACTGGAACCAGAAAAGGACTCACAATTTCACTTATAGCCCCTAGGTAAGTGTAAGATTTACCACTGTGTGGTAGGCTTGGGTTTTCAAGACAGTTACCAAGAGATCTGGAAGTACTTTCCCTGCCACTGAGGCAGTGTCCTTAAAGGGGTCTTGGTTACAGTCTAGGCTACAGACTGGTGGCAAGGGTTATCTAATTCCTAAGTATTCTAAGCCTTGCTTTTGGATGGATGAAATGTCTCCTGCATGTATTAATCAGTTATTACAAAGATATAGATGCCACTTTGATTCTTTTAGTCAGTTTTTTCACTGATGTGATTAAGATCTGACCAGAACAACTGTAGAGGAGGAAAGGTTTATTTAGGGGCTCACGGTTTCAGAGGTCTCAGTCTATAAGTATCTGACTCCATTCCTTAGAGCTCAAGGTGAGGCAGGACATCATGGCAGAAGAGTGTGGCAAAGAGAAGCAGCTCACATGATGATTAGACAGCAGAGAGAGAGTTCTCCACTTGTCAGATACAAATATATACCCCAAAGTCACACCCCAATTTCTACCTCCTCCATCCACACCCCACCACTTCAGTTACCACTCAGTTAATCCCTACCAGGAATTAATCCATGGATTAGGTTAAGACTCTCACAACCAATCATTTCTCCTCTTAACCTTCTTACATGGTCTTACACATGAGCTTTTGGAGGACACCTCACACCCAAACCATAGCATTGATGAATAAAATAAAAAATTATTTTAAAGGTTTTTGCGCTGTCTCTTCATCGATTCTGCTCAATTCTAGGCTGAGTTCCATGAAAAGGGGCCATGTTCTCCAAAAGTTTTTCTGGTAGTCTGAAGCTATAAGCTCTCAGGAGTACCTTAACCAAGAGAAAAAGGTTCTATTTTCCATCCAGTTGTAACTTCTCAAAAGATTTGTCTTTATAAAGAATTAAATATAAACATTAACCACAATATTAACATATTGTTTTTTTAAAAATAGACTAAGAGAATTGTTTGTGCGTGAATTATATTTTCAGGTTCATGAAGTTTGATTTAAAGAGGTTCAAAAGCCCTTGGCAGAAAGGAAAGAAAAGAGATGGGAAAGAGGGAACCACCTGCAATGTCCCTACCTTCGGTCTTATAAGTTTCCAATTTGCATATGGTCATGTCCCTAATTACAAGCACCTCTAATAATAGACTTCTTCCATTTAGATCTATGTTTTTTGAATCATAACTTTTTCACTTACAAGAGCACTTAAAAATCAAGAGTTTAGATCCACTAGACTTGAAAGCTAAATTTCAATTTGCTGTATTACAAACTCTTAAATCATGATTAAAAAAAACAGAACCCACCAGAACCCACATTAATGTAGCAAAGATGAAAACTTTGTTCTGTGGAAGAGAGTTTCTTTTGTGCTGATCTTGTCCCTTTAATTTCCTGACTTTGTGTGTGTGTTATAGTTTATAAGTAGGTATAGTACTATAATTTCCAAGTACATAAACATCCATATATTAGGAACATGCTCAAAAATATTTTATCATCAGGATTCACAATCAAAACTGTTTAGAGATCACTGACCTAGATTAATGATGTCTTGCTGTCTTTTGTCAACAAAAGGATCAGAAAAGTCCTCTTACTGCCATTATTTAAAACCAGTGTCATGCTACCCACATTCTCTGAGCCTGAGTCATCTTGTTAATGTACACATTTGAGCTTGTTAATTTAACACCAGACTTGGAGGAGAGTAGCAGGAAATGTGCATTTCATGACGACTAGAACAGTTTTACTTCTTTTTCTTCTCTGTTCTGGGCTAGGATCCAAGTTTGAAAAACAAAACAAAACAAAAAACACACCCTGAAATTCCTGGGCTCAGCTGATTTTTTTCCCATGTTACTCAGGAAACAGCACACCTGACTTGGCAACACCTTTTTCCAGGCAAAGAGCAAGACCCAAGAGGGATGCTGGAAACCCATTGTAATTCTAACATGGCACTTGGGCTATGTCTGAGCAACAGAAAGTTTTAAAGACCTTAGAGGTCTTCTTGTCAAATTCATGTAGTCAATGTATAAATGGAAAACAGAAGGACAAAGATTGGAATGAATCACCCAAGATTATATAGCTCATTAGTGACACATCCGGGACCAGGATCAAGTTTCTGGACTCCCCTTGGGTTCAAAGACCCTCCCTCAGTGGCTGATGTGGAGGAAATCACCATGAGAAATATGGAGCGTTTTTGGCTTATGATGAGACAGAGCTAGATAATGTCTAGTGCTCAATGATCCCAGACAAGTAGATTTTTTTTTCTCATTTTTTAAATTGGTGCATTATAGTTGTACATAATGGTGGGATTTGTTGTTACATATTCGTACATGCACACAATATAAAAATATAATTTCGCCAATATAACTTCCTGGGGTTTCTTCATTTCCTTCCCTCCCTTTCCTCTACTGATCTCCCTTTGATTTTCATGTCCCCCACACACTTTTCCTTTCCCCCTCTCTAGCTTCCACAAAATCTTCTCTAAAGCACTTGCTCTTGAGCCAACAAACCCTCACCCCCATCCTTATGTTAATAAAGGCTTGGAGACTTCTGTCCCCAGATTAGTAGAAGACAAAATAGAGTTGATCGGCCCCTTTCTGAATTCTATACTCCCCCAATCAACTATTGGGACAGATCAAGTCCATAAAAACCCATCAACAACAGACACCCACTGGCAACCCTCTCTTTGGACTTCTCTCTCTTCAGAACCTCTGCTTTCTTTCTTTCTATTATTCTAGTAAATCTTGTTACTTTACTGTTACCCTTATGTCCCTGGATTTCATTCTTTGAATTTGTGAGACAAAGAACCCACTTGACAATCATGAGCCATGTTATAAAAGGGAGATGGGAGAAATGGGGGGAATGAATGGAAACTCAGTGAGGGTGCATGTGTGTGTGTGTGTGTGTGTGTGTGTGTGTGTTACTCTCTTCTGTATCCTCAGGGCATGGAGCAGGGTTCAGCATGTAGGAATGATGTAGGACAGATGAGGCTGAACGCCCAAGGAATTTTCAGGAAGCAGGTTTATTTAAGCTGCAGCGGTCCAGAGGAGCTCATGCCTAAAAATCTCTGGACCCTGAATCTGGAAATTCTTTAAACTTTATACTCAGTGGGGTTACATGTCAGTGGGTGGGTATGTACCCGTGACTCTTTGTCTCATATTCTTAGGCTAGAGAGGATGTTTTACAAGTTTTTAACCAAGAAAACAGAGATAGCATCTTTTGCATAGCAACAAGCTCTCCTTGAGACACACTCTATCACACCTTTGTTTGCAAACCTGGCATGTCCAAGAAAGAGGAAGCTTCAAACCACAATGCCCTCTGCAGAAACCCTGCTGACATTCTGTTGACACTTTTGGAAACTCTTGGTGACAAGAAGGGTAATTATAGGGAGGGTCTTTGGAGAAGCTGAATCATGGCAAGTGATTTTGGGTGGGCATTCATGGTGTGTTTTAGGTCTTTTGGGTGGGAGTTCCTGGTATGTTTTAGGAAGTACTCTGGAAATTTCTGTTGAATGCAAATAACCTCCCTGAGAAGATGGAGGGGATACCAATGGAGAGGAACAAGCCTTCAACGTGCTTATGCTTTGCTTGTGAGTGGCCAAGAAGTTGACAGCTGGAAACTCAACCCAGAGAACCGGTGAGGAAAGACACAGGATGCACCCCTGTCCGCCGCCTCCTCTCAGTACCCTGCCTGCCGTGGGTTGTGTCACTTGCACTGGGGAGGCCTCACTGCAAATTCACTTTCTGATTTTCTTCTGGGCCCTTTAATTAGCTGGGTTTTCGATGCTACTTTCCAGTCTATTGGGTTGCGGGTGAGAGATGCTGCACTGGCCCTGAGTGGAACTGACTGTGCCCCTCACATGTCACTTTCTCTCTCAGACTCAGCTTGGTCACATATGTGGCAGAGCTGTGATCTGTGTCATCCCCACTTATCTCCAGGGGCTGTTCTGAGGACCATGTGGTCATTCATGGTAAAGTGCTTCAGACCCTGTAAACCCCTCCTCTGCGCATGTATATCAGAGGGCAGGGCCACCTCTTCTCAGTCCAGCACATTTTGCCTGGGAGCTTGTCCCTGCTCTTCATCAGGCTGGGGATCCAGTCCATCTGACCTCCTCCCAGGTAGCCCCTGCAGGTGGGTTTAATCCTCACTTCAAGGACCAGTTGTTACTGGTGGGAATTATTTTCCATTTCCTCATGGAGGATCAGAACCCACATGCTCTTTAAAAAGCACCATATGCTTTGCCATTTGGTGGACCCTGTGTGCCTGTGGACTTGAAGTGTTTGGCTCAAGCTAATTTTTCTTTGGAGGGTTCAAAACTCCTTCTCAGTTGCAGCTTCAAACAACCTCGGGACAATTTGTTAATGCTTTTAATGTTTTGTACTATGCTCTTGCAGAAAATAAAATTATTTACTTATTTACTTACTTTGTGGTTCTAGGTCTGAAACCCAGGGTTTGCACATGCTAAGCAATTGCTCTACTACTGGGCTACATCCTTAACCCAAACAATAGACTTCAAGACACAGGTGTGTAGCTTTGAGAACCACTTGGTGTTTCCCACCCTCCAGTGTCTCCACCACCCTGCATACACTTAGACCATGAGTCTGCAGCCCAGGTTCAACCTGTCTTTCTGTTCAACAAGGACTACTATGCAGTCAGGAGCACATGGACAACAGGAAGATGGTGTGGTGGGCAGACTTTTAGAGCCCCCCATGGTCCCTGCAGCCTGGTCCCTGGCACTCTTGAGCAGCCCTTCCCTTGAATATGGGCTGGGCTCATTGACTTGCTTCTAATGAACAAAGAACAGCAGAAGCAGTGAGGTGCCTCTCCACAATATGTTTCAGAAAGACGGCACCTTCCATCTATCTGGGGGCACTTCTCTCTCAGATCACCCCACTTCCTAGTGAGCAGGCCTGTGGAAAGGCCCACATGGTGTGGTAAGGAATGAGACTTCTACCATGAGGTGCCAGGGACGAAAGTCTAGCTGTGGCCATGAGTGGGCTGCATGCAGTCCTTCAGTCCTGCTCCAGTCCTGAGATGCTGTGGCCCCAGCTGACAGCAGCTGGACCACAGCCTCTGAGTGTCCTGGAGCCAGCGGCACCCAGCCAAGCTGCACCCTGACTCCTGAACACAGAAGCCATGCGACAGTCCATATTTATAGTTAGAATCGCTGAGTTTTAGTTATTTTGCCACGCAGCAGAGAGATAGCTGACATGGATGGAAATACACCAGAAAAGGTAGAAATGGAGTTGAAGAAAATGAGGGGGATCGAGGGTTAGTACTTCAACATGGAAATTGAGGGGAGGGAATGCAATTTAATCCATAACAGTCCCTTACTATCGGTGTGGCTGGGACAAGGCTTTTGACCTGTTTGTGCCTCAGTTTTCATGATCTAAAATGGAACCAGTTAGTAGGGTTGTTATGAGAAAAGGAGTTAATATTTGGGGGATGTTTGAGACAGTGGCTGGTAATAGACCACTGTAAAAATCTGTCGATTCCCATGATAATAGATGATTTGTATGATAATAACTGTGGGCTGGGGTTGTCTGGTCTGCAGCCAGACTCTCAGTGGCCAAGTCTCTGCTTTGCAGAGGAACTTTTTTCTGTCTCTCTCCATCTACACAGAATTTAGGAGATTTTTCTGATGAGGGTCAATGAGTTCCAGAAGGTTCAGAGGGGGGGCCCAGGAGGACTGGAAAAAGACAGAAGATTAATTCAAACAAGAGTATATACCATATGCTGGCTGAAGCAAGACCAGGAAGAATTGGTCTGGAATATATCCTGGACTCTCAGAGACAGGCTGGTTATCATTTATAGTTTCAGTCTAGATTTGCTTAGTTGGAAGCCATGGAGTTTCTGGGTAGCTGCTCAATCTCCCTGCTCAAGGTAGTGTGATGATTTGGCTGCGATGGTTCTGTCCCAGTGGTACTTGAGAATCACCAGAAATCCTAGTTCAATTGATTTGGTCCTTAGAATTTTCTAATTGCTCCCAAGGGGATCTGAATATTCCACATGGATAAGAATCAGTGCAAGAGACTCCCCAGAGCTCCCCTTGCTACTACTCAAAGGTGGTCCAGGGACCAGCAGCAGAGGAGCCTCCTGGGAGTATGTTAGAGATGCAGCAGTTCTAGCCCAAGCTGAACTGCTAAATCAAAATCTGCATTTTAGCTGAATCCCAAGAGATGAAATGTGAGAAGCCCTAGGCTGCAGCTCTGGGAACACAGCAAGGAGGAAGTGGGGCCCTTTCTAATTGCCTGGCTCTTCATGCCTTTGTCAACTCCAGGTAGCTCTATCTTCTCCCTGGGAGTGCCACCTGACAAGCACCTTGGGCTAGGTGGGTTCAAAAGTCAGCTAGCTGTCTTCCTGTGCCCCTGCTGGAGAACAGCTGGCCCTCATTAGAGAGGATGTCCCAATGCTCTTCTGCATAATTAGAGCCAGACTGGCCTGGCGGCTCAGAATCTCTAGTGTGCTTGTGTTCTGATATAAACAGCCTGACCCAGCAAGGGAAGAAAAGGTTTAGATTCTGCCTGCTCAAGAAAGCCTATGTAATGTTGAAACCAAAGAAATATTCCAGGGACCGGGCAGGAAACAAAGACGTGGGCAAGAGAGAAAGGGTTAACCTGTTGATCAAGAGCTGCCTCTTCTGGCCCCTTGTCTTTCTGGAACATGTGTTGCTAGTGCAGACACATTAGAAAGATGAGCTCATGCTCGGTGCCGTTCCTCTCAGGGGAGGCTGGAAGAACACGAGAGATTGGAGACACTGTCTTGAAAAATAAATCAGTGGCTTTGAGGGCAACTCGAAGAAAAGCAGATACCAGGGCAGCGTGCATGTCAGGGATGAAACTTCATGTGCACAGACATAACTTTCCAGTGTTATTAATCAAGGCTGGGGAATAGACTTGAAAAAAAAATAGAAAAACAAAACCCAGTCATGTTATCCTTATTGTCTGCATCTTGGATTCTAGGTCAAATCCAGATTCTATGACATCTCTCCTGAGAAATAAAAGTGGACAACAGAAAACATATGGGCTGATACACAGTAATGATTATGATCTCTCTGTAGCTCTTCATTTATTAGACCACATGTAAGGCCAGACTGAGCTATTACAGAAGATAAATTTCCCTTGGCGGTATAGAATGGACCCTAATAACGGTCATGTTCCAAAATGTTAACTGATTTGACATGTCACTCCTCAACTCAATAATTTGCAATGGCTCCCAGTTACCTACTAAATAAAATCCAAATGTCATGGTTTGGAATTCAATGAGGGCACCAAATCGTGAGAAGCAAGACAGCAGAATGGCCTTTTGTGTCGACACAAGCTGAGTTTCAAACTATATTCACACACACAACTGACTCTGGGTAAATTATTGATCTATTCTGAACTCATTTGGATAATCAGAGCCCCTTCCTTGCCAAGGCCGAGGGTCAATGTGATACTGTATGAAATGTACTTAGCACAGTAAATTGTCAGTAGTGACACTAGTTGCAGTGGTAACAAGGCTTCTCCAGTCTACCTCTCTCTCCTCATGGTTTGCCCATATCCTATGCGCCCACCCAAAGAAATAGGTGCTGCATTCACCACCTCTGTGCTCCTGCTCACATGGTTCCCTCTAATTTTTTCCTGCCCTTCATGTAGCTTTTGAGGATAGGAGTCACACCAGATTTACTTTAATTTTCTCAGAGTGAAAACTCTGAATATGGCAAGTGCTCAAAAGAATGTTCAATGCATAAATGAACGAATGTATGAAAGTGTGAGTGGATTTACCCAAAAGCACCGCTGGACCCTGTAGAGGAAACAGATCAGGGAGGACTGAGGGCTCCTAGGTCTAATTTCAGGGCTGCCAATAGACCTCCTTCAATTGGTTGTCAGTGAAGAGAGGCAGGGGAGGCCAACCCACTCTGGAACAGCATGATGCCTAATGAGATCTGTAAAGTGTTTTTCTGTGTACCAAGCCCTGGGTGATAGACTCTTGAAGGCTAAATGTGCTCTTCAATCCTCATACCCTTGAATAAAAGAGGACAGATGGACTCCCACTGGAGTCTGGCCCTGGCTTCTGAGCTCCCAGCTGGAGCTCTCTCCAGCCTTTTGAACCCGATCAAAGTTCCTGCTGGGCACACAGCACACTGTCTAATGCTCCAAAGTCCTCTGAGCCCACCCAAGACAGCGGGGACCCAAAGGGTGTCTTTGTATGAATTGAATGGAAAACAAGCACCTTGTCCCCCAAGCCCTAGTGCTCGACTTGGCCCAGAAGGTGCAGACTGGAATCCAGCCCCCCACTGTGGCATGGCATACACACACCTGTGTATGCACACTGTGTAATTGGGGAACTCTTTTAGGGATTGCACAGTCTGGGGACTCAATATAGGTTTTGCAACCAAGTGGGAAAGCAGATGGGGTTGGGCACAGTTCCTGACCAAGTACACATACCCTAAAGCCCAGCAGCCCAGCAGAGTGGTGATCTGCATGGGGATGGATGTTTTTTGGTTTTGGAAACTTTCTCTACAAGAAGGTTTTTATGTTACAATAATTCTTTTTGGGAAATCCTTCAGAGAAAGGCAAGGGGATGTGGGTACACATGGTCTGTACCTGCTTTGGCCATCAAGTACAGTGTAGCCCTTTCCTGGATGAACAATCCTATAGCAGTAAGGAGGCATTTGTTTACTTTTGCACTTGATTTAATAAATCACCTTGTAAGCATGTTCTAGTCACCAAAAGATATTTCCAAGATAATTTTTAAGACGAAAATTCATGTTAAAATATAGGAAATTTGGCATGAATTTCAGAGCCAGTGGAATATTTTGTGGGTCAAAGGAAGCTTAGATCAGAAGGATAGAGGTGCTGGTCCATATGACTGGAGGGACAAGCAAAGAAAAATAAAGTTTGACTTTAAAACATTTGAACTCCTAGTTCCTTAAAAATACCTGCTTTCAATTAGGGTCAGTTTTATTCTTCTGTGAATTTCTTTGGGCTAGATTTACAGTTAATTTGTTGTCCATCTTTACCATTAATAGTCCTTTTAAAAATTGTTAGACTGCCAGGCTTGGTTGTGTATGCCTATAATCCCAGCGGCTCAGGAGGCTGAGGCAGGAGGATCACGAGTTCAAAGCCAGCCTCAGCAAAAGTGAGGCACTAAGCAACTCAGGGAGACCCTGTCTCTAAATAAAATACAAAATAGGCTGTGGCTCAGTGGTCAAGTGTCCCTGAGTTCAATTCCCATACCCCCCCCCCAAATGGTAAGACTACCAAAATTCTTTTGTCCCATAAATGACAAAATTCTTTGTCTCATCTCATTAATGATGTCACCTATCCATCCTCTGAAGGATCCCTTTGTTTTGATACACCTCCTTATTAGGATCTGGTCTAAGAGAAGCAAGAATCGATTTTAAAAGAACACATCAGACAGTAACCCTTCTACTTCTGACTCCCATCCATATTTCCCTAAGATCCATGCCATTGCTTCTGATTCTGGCTGGAAGGGACATTTTGGGTCTACATTTCTCAAGTGCATATTCAATCATTTTTCCCCTCTATATAACCACTTCCTATTTGGACTGGAGGAGTCTTGTCATGAGACTCCCTCACCACAATAAATCTGATGAATTATGGATTATAACTCCTCTCTCCCAATTTCCCTCAAAATATATTAAACAAAAAAGCAGGCGGCTTTCTGTTTGGAAAAGAAGCTTCCTTTGGGCATTGAAAGTATAGGCTGTGTTGGGGACGTGGAGGTGTGTGAGTGTGGATTGCTCCAGCCTGGGACTGCTGTGCCACCCCTTACTCAGAGGTTCCTCCAAATGCCTTTTAATATATAGTGTGATCTGAGTTCCCAAGGCTGCCTGCAGCCAACTTGTGCAGTAGCAAGAAAAAGGGGGAGTTTTCCTGTCCAGTGGGCATTGAACTTGGGCACACCCCCACCCCTGAACTCAAGATGTGCTCCAGCCCCCTGCCACTTCCTGCTCCCAAGGTAGGCATTATAAAATATTCAGGGGCAATGCAGGAGTTTCCAGGGTCCCAATCCAAACCCCTTCCTTCAAATTCAAACTTCAGAGAGAGGAAAAAAAAAAAAAACAGACCACGTATATCTGAAGGTGATTAATTGTCTTTATTGGAGGAAAACAAGAAGTCATCAACCTCATTATCATTATGATAGAAATCTTGATATGTATACATGATTGTCAAGGCAGAGAATCATTTGCTACATAGACCCATGAACAACTTTGCAATGCCGCAAACCTATGAGGGTTAAACTTCTTGCAGAGTTTATTACATGCATGGAATAAGTGCACAGTTTCCCTTCTTTTGGACAAGCATGTTTTTATGGGAAAATTGAACCCATCGCAAGCTGGTAGTAGTCGACATGGGAATGTTCCTGGGTTTGACATTGTAAGCTTTTGGAAAACATGCTCACTGTTGAGGGAGAGCCGAAAGAAGGGTGATTACATTATGTGTAGCCACAAAAGCCAATTTGGAAATAGTTCCAATGTTTATTCTGGGCAGAGTGTACCTTTGATGTCTTCTCACCTGAACGTGGGACTAAGATAAATGTTCTCTGAAACATGCCACCTTGTCTTTCAAAATGAGCACACTGTTGCCATGTTACTGCCTTTCTGTTGACATTTGGACAGCATCTCATGTCACTCTGAAACAGCCCAAGACCATGGAAGGACAGTGGCAGGCTTCAGAGCTGCAGGACTCATTTCTTTCCTTCTGTAGCTCTTTTGCAGCCTGACCGACAACCCTGTGCCAAAGCCCTGTCCACCCAAGAGCAGGGCTTTGGAAGGGCCTGGCAATGCTGGTCTGTCAAAATTTTTCTTTGGGAAGCACTTTAACTAGTGTTTGGGGCTGTTGAGTCCCTAGTGATGTCTCATCTCTGTGACGAAAGCCTCAAGCACTCCTCTCATTTTCTTTTTTTCCTGTCCATAAGAAAATAAAATCACCTGTAAGTAAAATAATACAGCAAATCATCAGAAGACATAATAATCATATGAGAAGTTCCCCAGAAACAACAAAAAAAATAATGTTAAAAAACAGTACGGCATATGCAGAAGCGGCCTTAGTACAAAGGGTGAATGCAACAGTTTGTCCCTTTGGTGTAGAAAGATACAGACACTGAGAAGCCATGGCAGTTTGCTTTGTCCACAAAACCACATGCTGAATGTTTGGCTTCCAAATGCACAGCCTTTGGATTTGCAAAAGCAGAGCCCCCAGAGCCACAAGCTGAGCTGCTCCTGCTGCAGGAGGCAGGTAGTCTGGGAAAGGCTAACGCCTTCCTGATGATTCTGGAGGCATCGGCTGTCATGTGGAGCAGGAGGCAGGCCAGGCCTTGGCCAGCATGCAGGGCAGACTTCCCAGCGGGGCCAGCTGCTGTGCGTACGCCTGGGCTGCAGACCACGATGCACTGAGACCACCAAGAAGGGACCTGGTGAAAGGAGTGTGGGCTTTTATCTTCCTCTTTCTCCTCTTCCTTAGACCTCCTGCCACCGAGTTGAAGTTTTCAAGCTAACTCATCCGCATACAAATCTTCTTGGAGCCATCAGGAAATAAGCCCCAGTTTGAAAAAATAATCTGTTTTTCCAATCTCAACATTTTCAATTCTGCAAACCAAAGGATTTTTTTTTCTTTTTTCTTTTTTTGCAAAGGTCTGGTACATTCGCAGCCCCAACCTAGGACCAGGTACCCCCCCAAAAGGGTGGTGGGTTACATACAGGTATATACATTTTTTTTTTCTTTTGGAAACAAACTGAACAGTGTTTGGTCTGGAATGTGTTTAAGGAAAAGGTAAACTTTGTGGAGTGTGAGGAGACAGAACAGGAAGTAGTACTGTTTCAGTAGAACATGCAAAGGGGTCGTGCACTGCCTGAATCAGAGGACCATCACTGCGTTTGCCAGGAGTAAGTGTGCAAACCTGGGAAGGAGTACATTTCTGTTTATGGAAATGGGAGGAGCTGCCCTTTGCTGGCCCTTGACTTTCTTTCTCACATCTAGCAGTGCATCTATGGTGGTTGTGGGAAGGAAGGGGTGTTGGGGGCTGAAGCAGAGGCACTAGCCCCAGGTCTCATGTCTTTGGCTCTGGAGCAATGGATCCAGTGTGGCTTCCCCAGTATGGAGAATCTATTCCAGCCATGGCCCTCTGGATCCAAGGGGCCATGGGTCCAAAGCTCTAAAATACCAAGTCTATCTTCCCTGGGATATGGCCTTTTCTTTCTGTTTCCACAAGTGGAGGGAAGTCCCCTCTCCCACTCATCATTCACCCAGGCCATGCTGGGCACCAAGGTGGACAGATGGACAGCATATCAGTCCTGGGTAAACCAAGTCGAGGCTCACTGTGTGGACTGCGTTCATCAGAATGCTGATGTTTTCTAAGAGGCAAACCCTTTTTGCCTATTTGGCCACAGCCATCTTCTTTTGACCTAGGCCTGACAGCCAAGCTCCCTGGACACTACCTTAAGAGCTAGCTGGAGAGTGGCACCCTCTCAAAGTCACGAGCTGCTCCATGCTTTTGAGGTGAGATTTTTAAAGAAGTGACCAGAATCAAGGTCGAGAACACTACATCACACCTGCTCTGTTATTTTATTTTTTTGACATGCTTTCAGCATAGTTCTTTTCTTTCCAAAGGAGACATGAAGGGCGATATTGTCTTTTCTAGTTCCCATGGAGGCAGGAGCGGCACACACTGGTGATTGCCAATCCCATAAGCAGCCCTGGGGGTTCTGTCTCTCTAGCTGGGCAGCACCCTCTTTCCTCTGGGGTTTTGTGGTGAAGTGCACTTCACCTAGGTATCCCTGCCCCTCCTAGACTCAACTACCTTGACCTCCCCAATCTGGGACTCCAGAGCATACTGTCCCTGCTGGAAAGCAAGGCTCTGCAGAGCAGGGAGCTACCAAGACTCTAGAGGTACCTTGGTGAAGAGTGACAAGCTGATAAGCCTGTGGGACCCGAGTGTGGTGCCCACTCAATTCCAGATGAATGCCAGCTGCTCTTAATGCCTCATTTATGAAATGAAGATCAGGGGGTCAAGAGAGACAGACAGGCAGTGAAGGGAAGACCATTCAAGGACACATTCAAAACTGAATATCCACGTGAGGGGAAAGAAATTCATTTGAACAGAGAAGGTGAAAGTCCAAATGGGAGACTTGGGGGTCAAGAAAGAAGCCAGAAATAGGGCCTGTGTGTCTACCCATGGCTCAGCTGAGCATTCTGGGTGAGATATGAAATGCTCAGTTAATCCTAGTGGAACTAAATCAGTGGGGAGCTCAGGGCTTTGCCATTCCATTTCTCAGGCTGTAAGCAAAGGTCTACTCTGCATCCTCTTCTTGTTTCCTCATAAAACATAAATAATGCCAAGTAGTTGTCCTTTTATACCAAGGGCTCTCTCAAAAGGGCAGACTCTTCCATATGGTATTTACTTCCTCCTCTTTCTAAAACAATGAAAAATATCCTAAGTCCAGTGGCATCAAGACAGTGATGCTTCCTGATGTCATGTTCAGCAGAATCTACTACTGGGCCCAAACCATTCTCCATCTTGCAGTGTTATTGGGACCTGACACTCCAAGAGCCAAGAACTGATCCAGACAGCTCAGAAAGTACCTGCACAGGCTCACCCTTCACCTGTTCTGCATTTTTCAGGTACAAGATACTTTTAAATAACTGTATATAACATGCACCTCATATATCAGCTCCAGAAATGATTTTCATCACCAATAATAGAACCTGGTTTCAAATGTTGCTTTCTAAACACAAATGGCTGTGTGTAGCACATAGAAAAAAAAGCTGATAATTACTCTATGCACATTACAGGTACCAAACTCAGGATGATTATTGATGCGCAAGAACCTTCTATTTACTTTTTTCTTATACTGTATGAACCTGAATGTTTCTGTGACACTTATTGGTAAGCAACATCCTAATCAACCTCTTAGAGAGACTCCTTAGTTTTCTCAAGAACTATTATAATACTTATGTCCTTGTCTTTCTGATGGGGAGAGGTTGATGCTTTTCCAGTTTACATGACACTTGCTTTTCAACTGGGCCTGCTCTCATTTTATAGACTTTTCTAGGCTTTTTGCACAGTTTGAAGAGGGTGAGCTTAAATTTTCACCCTGTTCGCTTGTGAGGCAGATGCTAAGCAGGATTCCTGCCAAGCAGTGAGTGCATGTGACACATGTAGAACAGGTAGACCAGCTGCCCCTCTTTCCAGTTGCTCACTTATATCCTGCACTAATGTCCTTAGGAAGACAGGATGGGGCTGCTGAGCCTGATAACAATGTGTGTGTGTGTGTGTGTGTGTGTGTGTGTGTGTGTGTGTGTGTGTTGGGAGGGCTGTGCAGCACTAAAAGTAGGCAAAAGTGTAGATGTGACAAAAATGGTTTGCCCAACAGGACCTTCTATGACTGGCCATTCACAGGAGAGGGGTGTGAGGCCATCAGCTGGGATGGCCACTGGACCATCAGGTAGACCTACTGACACCCTCCGTGGGCTCAAGGATGACTGTGCAGAACTGAGCCAGGGGCATTAGATGGGCACAAAGGCAGAGGGAGGCTTTGGAGCCATCTGCCTGGGAAAGTGTGCCCTGTGTTGCACACCGCTCACTCTCCTGCACACCTATCCTCTACGTGGGTGCACAATGTGGCCTAATATCCCTGGACATTCCTGGTTTTAACACTAAGAATTCCACATCCTGGGAAATCCTTCGGTATCAGGGCAACTGAGGCATTTTTGATTTCTGGTTCCACTGAGGAGAGGGACGCCTTCACACACATGCAGGGCCTAGCTGAAGTCATCTCTGAACGTTTCCATGGGTGGCCAGTGTCCTGCTCACTTGGTAGTCACCTCTTCTTATCACCCCAGATAAATGGTTCCTTCTTCAGGACTGTTATCCTCCCCTCTCTTAGATAACATTCATAAACCAACAGGGTAAAAATATGGAGAAGCAACTTGTGAGTGTTGGAGGCCATTTTAAGATTAGAAATGCATCTTTAAAAAACAAAGAGAGATTAATTTTAAAACTGCATAGCTGAGATCAGAGTTTCGTCGGTTATCCCTCATGAGAAAAGAGGGTGCACATGGGTTCACTTTAAACAACACAGCAGCTTGCCCTTTGGTAAGGGAGGCTCCTAAATCTTGGCATCGTGGACATCTCATTGACTGGTAAAGTCAGCCTGGGAAGCTGAGCTCGGGTCTCCGGGGAGCAGGTGTCTTGGTTTCTGCTGTGGTTGGTGTGGGTTTTGCTGGAGAAGCTGCGAGGAAAAGTTTTCTGCAGGCTCCTCCCCAACCCCCCAGAACTGCCCCTCCAGAGAAAGAGAAGTAAAGTGCACTCTTAGCCTTGGAGACAGATTCTCGATCCTCTTATTAGAATTTTTTAAAAATACCTTGAAATTCTCCCCGGAGGGGGAAAAAAAATCTCTTAAAGGTTAACATAAAATTACTATTGAAGAGCAAACGATAGAGGTCATGTAACTGAGAGATATAGAGCAAGAACACATACTTCTTAAAAGGAAAACAAAATCCTAATGCACAATATTTACTAATATTTAAATAATCCAGTTGAAACCATATTTTTTTTCCATGAAAAAATACACCCTAGACAGTTGCCTACGCTGCAGAGAATGGAAATGGCGGAGTTGGGGGAGAGGAAGAAGAAGAAGGTCCATTCGGTTAGAGCTTTGCAAGATTCATATATACAGCACCAGGTCCTATTAATTCAGCTCCCCTTGAGTCAGTAGAGTTTGTGAGAAATGAACACTTCAGAATTGCAGTATAAAATATGGCCATAAAAAAACTTGTGTCTTCCAGTCCTATGCAGGAAGGTGCACCAGGTAGGGCGGGATCTTGGTGGCCCAGGGCTCCCCTTCCCTGGCCCCGCCCCCTGGTTCCCACCTCCAGAGCCGGTCACTTGCTTCCAGTGTGCACTGTCGTCACAGTGGTGGGCCTGGGTCTCCGCTCGGCTCCAACTCCTGAGACCCCTGACGAAGAGGAAATGAAACTACAGAGCGTGGAAGGTTCCAGACCTGCAGGGGAACAGCAGACGCTTGGGTTCAGAGATTCAAAAGAAAATTTGCAGCCCTTTCCCACGACAAGAGTCAGATGCGTTGGGTCTGTGGGGGACCAAACATTTGCCCACCCACGTGACTCTACAGGGTTTCTTTCAGTGCTGGGGGTTGAACCCAGGTCCTTATGCATGCCAGGTATGCACTCAACCACTGAGCTACATTGCTAGCCCCAGACTCTCCATTTTTACCTCCCCATAGGAAAACCTTTGCAGTATGTTCAAAATGCTTTAAGCATAGACCCAACTCTCCTCTCTTCTTTTTTTTTTTCATTATAATTATAAATGCTTTGCATTTATCTTGGCCACCATGATGAGTAGGCCCATTTACTGAGTGAGCACTTACTATGTACTAGGCTTTGGCTGGGTATGGAACATATACTGCCATTGTAAGAATTGTTCAAATCTTACTACAGATCCATTAATTAGGCATTTTAAGAATGAAGAGAGAATCGGATATCCTCTTTTGGCCCCTGGTTGGTGTGTTGTCTATACTCTGGGCTAAGAAACATTTGGCATTGTGAGCATCTCATTGATTGGTCAATGTTTACCTTTTCTTGTGAGAAAGCAGCAGCCCTTTGACCTAGAAAAATTCCTCCAGGCTGCACTCAAGCCCTCCACAGGCCCTGCTGTGCAGGCTGCATTAGCTGCTCCAGTGGTGCATGTCCCTAGAGAGCTTTGGACACTCTGACACAGGGAGATCCATACAATTAATTAATAAGATGAGCTTTGCCGTCAATGCCTGCACACGATTCTTTAAAGAAAAAACCAACTGTGGGTTCCCTCTGGTCAGAGTGGGGGAAAGATCTCTGTTGACACATGAAGTTGGTCCACAGGTGTGTGCGACTGTGTCAAGGAAGCTCATGGATACATCCTGGGAAGAATGTGTGTGTGTGTGGGGGGGGTGAAGTTCTGAATGAAATGGGATGATCTTTAGTGGAAGGAGACCCTTTTCTGAGCCAAGTGGGGAAGAGTGTGATGCTCAAGGTGGAGCCAAGCTGAAGGGCTGCTCAGTGGTTAGGGAGATGAGAATCAATGGGGACAATCAAGGCAACTGTCCAAAGCAGAGAGGAGCCACTGATGGCCTAGCATGAGACAGAGAGGACAGTAAAGAGAGGGCAGTGGAAGGGGGACTAAGATCTTGAGGATGTCAATGCTAAATAAAGATAAAGGATGAAGAAAAACTATTTCTAATTTTTTTTTTATTGCAAAGTCAATGCACTTCCAATAAATGAGCTTCAATTATCATCATCCTCTCCAAAAAAAAAAAAAAATTAAAAGTCAGTGAGAACAACCATCAGGAGTCCCTACCACTCTCTCCTCCATCCACAGAATGACTGCACAATGAGAAGCAAATTGGAGGGGAAGGAGCTAGACCATGAAGTATCTGGGTCTCACTGAGACAGGCCCAGCTGCATGGCCTTGGAGCCACAGATGGATTTCTCATCTATAAATGGCAATAATAGTACCTGGCGTGTGTGTGAGTATTAAATGGCTCAATTAAAAAAATAAAGTCCTAGGGTGGTTGGGAGCATTAAGTGGGATAAAGTATGGGAGGTGCCTGGCAGACAGAAAGCACTGGGCAGGATGGCTCCCTCCTCTCCGCCTCAGGCTTGTCTCAAATGCCCGCTAAAGAATTCTGGTTTTGCTACATACGCACAATCTTTTTGGCTGGCCAGACTGAGGCTGCTTGAGACACCTGCATTCGAGCTGTCCAGGCTGCTGCCGAGATGTAGTCTTCTCATATGCCTCACGACGGCTGTGGCATTAAATGCTTGCTGAAATTCAAGACAGGAAAACACCAGAAAAAAATATTCCAGATAGTTAGAGAAAGACCCTGATGGCTTCCTTTTAAGCAACTGCTTACTCCAAACGTTGCAAACTTCTCAAATCATTCTCAGGACACTTCAGAAAGAAAACTTCTATTGTCCCTTCTTCCAAAAATGTGCAAAGTTATTTTAACACCCCCCCTCTCCAAATAAAATAAATTTTGGAGATACAAGAAAATAGTTTTCTTCTGACCACATAAATATATAGAACAAATAAATGGAAGACAATTCTTTCCACAATTTAAGAGAAGAGATTTTTAGAATGAAAGGCATATGAGAATGTAATATATTAAAATGTGATGCTTTAGAATAGTATTTATTTTCCTATAATTGGTATTTTTGTCCCAATTTATGGCATTTCCTCTGAATAAAATAGGGCAGTGGAATTGTGTTTCTATAATAGTCACTCACTGTTGGCTTCCAAGGCAAGACAGCCAGCCCTTAATTACCCATGTTGTTTAAAACATAGTTTAAGTCAAAAATCCATGATCAAAAAACCCCTGTGGTTTATTTTCTATATTTTTGAATTTTGTCTTACTTAATTGTTATTGGTGCATTAAAATCAAACAGCATAGTGGGATTCGTCATTTTCTCTTTGTACATGCATATAACATCATTTGGTCAATTTCATTCCCAAGTACCTTCTATGGGTTTAAATCCATTGCATTTTTATCTGAAAATATTGGTGAAATCAATTCAGATTTCCTGTTTTCTTTCCCCCTCCCCATCACTTTAGCAAAAGCTGACTCTTCAAAGTTGCAGCAAAGTGAAGAGAGATGAAGGCGGTTATATTGCTTACGAAAGAGCAAATGAGTAAGAGCCAGCAGGATTGCTATCTTTGAATCTCAGAGGGGAAAGGTTTAATCACACATGGTGTCCCTCTTACACTGTGGTCCTCCCTCCAGGTCTTAATCATTATCAGTTAAAAATTAACAAAATTAGCTAGATGAAGTTCTGGGAATTTCCCTCCAATTAGGGTGACAGTGACCTTTACAAGTAATACACACTCAAATGACAGAGCAAGATTCATGAGAGTGGTTAAAGTCACTGCGAATTAAAAAAAAAAAAAATGCTCAGGACTTACTCTCCATTTGCTTTTGGCAAAGTTCTTCCGGATCTGGGCACTGACGGACTCATGGATATTTTTGTTGAGGGCCGTGTCACCAGCAATCCTGAAATAGAGGCAAAGATATTCCTTCAAAAAGGGCAAATGGGTCCCGAGTTGTTTCCCAGAGACCCTCCTCCTGTCCTCAGGGAAACACAGCCTCATGAGAGGGTGACTTCTCTCACCCTGGGACTCATTCCTCAACTCACACACGCCACCACCATCACCCCAAGTCCCAGCCACTTTCTGTACTCTGCACCTTCCCCTGGATCTGCAGACACTCTCCTCAGAGCCTTGCTACCAGCCTCCTGTTTTTCCCTCTTTTGTCCTGAATTCACTCCAGCCTGTTCCTTTTCTGGGACCTCCCTCCCTCCACTCCAGCTCTTAACCTGCAAGTCTCTGAGTTCACATGTGTCTCCTGACTGCTCTGACCACCAGAACCTCCCCAGGGCCTGGCTTCTAGCTTCCTTGCAGCCAAGATCCTTACTTTCTGCCCTCCTCAGGGCCTCTCCTCCAAGGACCCTGCGGGTTTGCTCACCTCCCTCTTGGCTCCATCTCAGCTGAGCTAAGCTCTGTGGGGACATTCCATCCATCTGCCCCCAGCCCTGTTCTCCTACCTTCTCCACCTCAACTCAGTCCTGATTAGTGCATCCTCTATACTTATACTTTCTAGAAAGTTCCAAGAACTTAGAGTATCATGTCCACTCTGTATTCAACTGGGTCCTTAATGGTCCTGGGCAATCTTTATTATGGTTTTAGTTTATTCCCAAGACTTTTCTATTAGTGGGTGTGCTCTTCTACTCCATTCTCTCTCTCTCTCTCTCTCTCTCTCTCTCTCTCTTCTCGTTGCATCTCCCACTTCTTCCTCATCTTACAATTGCCAATCTTAGGACCTGGAGGTCACTCACAGCCATTCTTCTCTCCCCCACACCCTTCTTGACCACGCCATCACCTTCCCCTTACATCTGACCCCTTGGCCTGCCCTCTCTGATCAGAGGAAGCTGTAGTCTTCTCTTAGTCTTTCCTGGGCTCTGATCCTTCCACCTTTTCCAGTTTAGTACCAAACAATACGATTTTAGATTGGCATCTGATGCCTAGAGTTTATGGAATCTTGGAAAAGTCAAGGGGCAGGTGCCAGAGTTGTGGATCACTCTCACTGGCCAGAAGGGAACTGGTACAGGAAAAAACCTTGTACCACCCAGACCCAGTCTGCCCTGGCCATGGAACATTCCAGATATCACACACTATTATTCCCAACTGCTTCGGGAAAGGAAAAAAAGAAGCTCAGGGCTTATTCAGGCAAGAAATCATCCCACTAAACCTTTCTTTCCCTTCAGAATTGCAAACTTGGTCAAGGTCCTAGACACTGAGTCTATACCAGGTTGGTCTACATTTAGAATCCAGTCTATGATGGTCCTGGGCAATCTTTATTATGGTTTTAGTTTATTCTCAAGACTTTTCTTTTTTTTTTTAAGAGAGAGAGAGAGAGAGAGAGAGAGAGAGAGAGAGAGAGAGAGAGAGAGAGAGAGAATTTTTTAATATTTATTTTTTAGTTTTTCAGCGGACACAACATCTTTGTTTGTATGTGGTGCTGAGGATCGAACCCGGGCCGCACGCATGCCAGGCGAAATGTTAAACTCGCTACCACTTGAGTCACATCCCCAGCCCTATTCCCAAGACTTTTCTATTAGTGGGTATAATCTTGGAAAAGTCCCAGCTGACAGTATCTTTCCCCCAAATATATTCCTGTCTTCTCCCAGGAGGGATAAAGACACACAGCCAAGAGGAGGCTCAGAGTGAGCCACATTTTCATTTCCAACAATTGCCAATTGCCCCCTTCCCCAGACACACGTGGGAGAGACAGAAATAGCATATATGACTAGACAAATCCAAAATCAGAGGAGCAAACAGGTTGGGGAGCTGTAGGCCTTTTTATTAAGTGTTTTCTCACGGGAATGCTTCTTCCTGGACCATTTTAAAAAGCTAATCCTCAGAAAAGTATACCAATTCCAATATGTTGGTGGCCAAGTCTTTCTTGGAAATAACTGGGCCAAAGTGGTAGGAAGTGTGGAATTCCTCAGATTGAACGCTGCTTCGGGCCAGAGTCAGACTCCAAACCAAACAGGCTGGGGAGCAGGGGATGTCAGAGAGTCTGGCCCTGGGGTTCCACCTGCCTCTTGGCAGTGTGGTCTCCTATACTTTGGGCCTGGGGCCTGCTGCCTGTGCTGTGCTTCCCACACCTTCTCTGTGGGTTATCCTGGGCCCAGATGTAAGGAAAAATGCAACTCTGAGTTATTTTAGGAATGTTTCATGTTCACTTCCCACAGTCCTGGGCTCTGCTACAGCTGGGTGAGAGTCATGCTGGGCAGCAAGTGGCCCAGAGCCTCCTGCCAGGCAGTCATCAAGGGTACAGTCACCTTGGGCCACAAGCACACAGCACCATCCTCAAACGCACACCATAATAAAATGGTTGCTATTGCTCACGGTAAGCTAGGAAGGTGACCCTAACGACGTGGCCACCCTGACGCTCAGGGTGAAGCTCACCCTAGCTTCAGCCCTATTCATCAACAGCGCTGGAAAAGTGGGGTCTTAAAAATGAAGGGGTCAGTGGTCTCCCAGATTGTTTCTGAAACAGAAGAATTCCTGTAGAAATCTGTAAGCACATACCAATTTGGAAAGCTATGGGTAAACATCTCGTTCACATCTCTTGCTCCCTGGCTTTGTCCTCTACATCACCAGTGTAGATGGCCTTTACAAATCACACCTTTTGTGGCCTGTCTCACTAGCCCCTGCACTTCCAGAGCATACACATGCCCTCTCCTTGCCCTTGGTGCTTTGGGTTTTTTAAGTGGTTTACTCTCTCTCCGTGGCCTTGGTTCTGTTTCTCTAACCATTTGCTCAAGGTAGGCCTGATGCTATTCCAAACAGTGCTTTGCTGGATTCTTGGGCTGCTTCCCAATTCCTATGGCCAATCAGTGCTGGAGCCCTGAGGAGGGGAGGGGGTCTCTGTCAATAATCAGGAGTGTGATGGTTAATTTTATGTGTTACCTTGGCTAGAACATGACCCAGATATCTGGCTAAATACTAGTCTGGATGTTGCCATGAAAGTATTTTTTAGATGAGTTTAACATTTCCATCAGTAGGCTTTGAGTAAAAACTATTTTTATGGGTGGGCCTCATCTCATCAATGGAAGGCTTTGAAGAAAAAAAGAGGAAGAGGGAATTCTGCCTCTGGACTGTTTTCAGAGTTGAGCTGCAACATCAGATCTTGCCTGGATTTCCAATCTGCTAGCCTGCTCTTCCTGTTTATCTGACCCCACAGTCACGTGAGCCAATGCCTTAACTCCCTAACATCAACCAATCTTCTATGCATTCATTATTTTAGTTCACTTGTCAGTGAAACTGGTGACAGGTGTTCAGAACAATCCGACCTGGATAAACGATCTCTGGTCAGATGGCAGGGTGCTGCCTTATAACGGGGATGGGTTCCCATGCTGCCGCTCGTCTTTCCCTACTCTTGGACCATCAGTCAGCACCTCCTGGTTCCTGAACCTCAGTGAGAGGCTGGGAAACATCTGCCTTCTCCAAGGAGGGCTTTGCAAAGAGCCTTCTTCTGCAAAGAGACTGGTCTGTTGTGAGGCTATGGGAAGGCATCTGTGGCTCCAAGGCCTCGCCTAGTCCTGGGTGGCTTGGAGTAAGTAGGAAAAACAGGGTGGAATACTGAATGATGGTATGAAGGCTCTGGTTTGATGGTATGTTGGCTGTGCTGTGGTCACAGCTTCTGGAACAGTGGTGTTGATAACGCTGCTCTGCTGACGTCCTTATTTCAACAAATCTGCATGACCTACTGAATCCTCTGCCTGGCCAATTTTACCTAACAGAGACAAGTGTACCATAAATGCAGGCAAGAGGGGGGTTTTGGTGATGATGCTTGTATCTGATGCATTTGATGTTACTGTTTTCCGTGTCTGACTTCCTGGGAAGTCAATCAACAATAAAAATACTAAGAGCCCTTGGGGTAAAACCCCTCTGAATCGGGTGGCATTCAAGAGACTGCCCTCAAGCTGGCACATCTGCCATGAGACATGGGCTGACAACTCTGAGACCTTCACCCCTGGCTTGACCTCTCTCCTGAGCTCCACACTCCAGCAGCGCACCTGCCGCAGTCCAGCACACGCAAAGCCCAGCTCATCTCTCCACCTAAGCCCTTCTCTCCCAGGCCTTAAGATGGAAACTTGGGCATAATCCTGGGCTCTCCCCATGCTCTGCCAACACCTGGGGACTTTCCAGCTCTGACTGGAGTGGACAGTCCCCTCCATCCCTGTCATGCTCCCGTGGGAAAGCCACCTCCTCATCCTGGCCTGCACCTTCCTACCCTGCTCCACACCTATCTACCTCCCCACCTTTATCCTGCAGCTGGAGGGGGCTTTCAAAAATCAAACCTGACTTCCCTGCTTAAAACCCATCTGGGCCCCATGGCCCAAAGGGGAAAGTACAAATTCCTTAGGTTGATAATAAAACAGTGGTAAGTCACATATGTTAGGTGTCAGATTTGGTCTCTTTGACACATGTATTATCTCATTTAACCCCTTGAAAAGCCCCCCAGGATATGTATATTGTTACTTATGATCTGGATCCTATAGAGGAGACCAAAAGCCAGGCCAGACACCTGCTAGTTCCAGTCCTTCTTTCTAGTCTCATTTTCTACTTGTTGCCTCTGTCCACTCGGACTCCGGAATGCCAGGTGTTGTTGGCACCGTGAGTAGATGCACAGTGTTTGGTCCCCATTCTGTGGCCCAGGTTGCTCGTCCTGCTTGGAGCTCCCTTCTCTCTGCTGGTCAGGTGGAAACCTCCAGGAGCAGGGCTCGGCTCACCTGCCTCTGTCCCAGCCCCGTCAGAAAGCTTTTGTTTTGATTTTCAAAAATGCTCAGTAAACTGGACATGGTGGAGCATGCCTGTAATCGGGAGGCTGAGGCAGGAGGATCATGAGTTCAGAGCCAGCCTTGGCAACTTAGTAAGACCCTGAGCAACTCAGACAGACCCTGTCTCTAAATAAAATATAAAAAGGGCTGTGGATGATGGCTCAGATGTTAAGCACTCCTGGGTTCAATCCCAGGTACCAAAAAAAAAAAAAAAAAAAAAGCGTGAGGCAGGAGAGACCAGGTTTGCACTGGCCATCTTCCCGCCTTCTAGAGAGTGAGGCTGGCTGAGTGAATGGGCGCTAGGAGGCAAACCATTTCCCTTTCTTCCTCCATAACTGCAAAGTCTCACAGCTTTAAAGGCCCACTGTGTATGAAATGGGAAAATCTTTATTATATATATATATATATATATATATATATATATATATATATATATATTATCACATACTTGCAACTACTGTCTCTGGTGACTTTATTTTAATTTTTTAATAGATGAACACGATATCTTTATTATTTATTTATATGTGGTGCTGAGGATCGAACCCAGGGCTTCACATGTCCTAAGCAAGCGCTCTACCACTGAGCCACAACCCCTGTCCCTCAGGTGACATGTTAAGAAACATCCAGACACACAGAGGAAACTCTCTGCCTTTGAAGAACACCCCTCCCCCACCTTCCTTTCTTCCTCTTCTCCCTTGAAGGGAGGCAGTTCTGGCTGGAATCCTGCCTTTGACATTAGTTAGCTGTGCATTTGGGTTAAATTATCTTTCTATTTCCTTAGCTCTGAAAAGAAGATAAAACCTAAACTGCAGGGTTATTATGAAGAGAGAAAGTGACACTGTGTTCCAGCACAGTGTCTAGAACAGGAGACTCAATAAGCAACTGGTGTTATGAATTAGAGCGTTGTGACACTCGGTCAGGACAGTGCCTTTCTGCAGGTCCCCAGTGGAAGGCTCACAGCATAGGGAACTCTGCAGGTGATGCTTCAGAAGATGGTGGGCTAACCAGGGCAGTGTCCTACAGTGCTCCTTAGGCGGACTCCCTCCTGAACTCAGCTCTTTCTCCACGTATTATCCTCTCTTCTCCTTTTCCTGCAGTGCTGGGGACAGAGCTCAGGGGTTCATGCTGCCAGGCAAAGTGCTCTACCACTGAGTGACACTCTTGAGCCCCTAGTTTCATTACAGTGGGTGCTATAGTTTGAGTCTTAAATGTCCCCGAGAACTCATGTGATGTGCTGCCCCACTACATACAAGGCTACTGACTATGGACTGAAAGCTAAAACAAACCTTTCCTCTTTTTAAGTTGACCGCCTCACATATTTGTTACAGTAACTGAAAGTTGACTAACACATTGAATGTTTTACTACTCTTAGAATTTGTTTCAAAATGGATGCCCACAGGGCTTTCATAAAAAGAGCTACAATTAACTAACATTTGCTCTGCACAGGACATTGTAATAATCCTTTAAATGTATTACTTCCATTATTTATTATGTCAAATGTATACATTTGGGAATGCTATGCTCATTTAATAATGAGAAAATTGAGGCTCAGAAAAGTCAAGTATAGACTCGAGTTCACAGACAGTCAACAGCGAAGCTGGGTTCTAACTTAGAGTAGCACAAACATAAGGCAGCCCCAACTGCTCTGCTGAAAATGTGCAGAACTCCATGGAGCATCAAGTAGCCTCCCTAGAATGAAACAAACAAACTAACCAACCTTAATTGGAAAACCATCTGAAAAGGAAAACACATACAACTTCAATCCGTTTAACTACTAATAAACTCAAGGAATGGAACTCCAATCCTAACACCTCCCTGGATGATTACCTTCAATAAAAATGATTCTCAGCAACTTTCTGTAAACTGAAGAGCTGCAACTATCTTTTGCACTGTTGATTTCTCATGAGTGCATTCAGAAGATTGTGTCTGGTGGACACAAAAGGGTTCAAATTCGAGCTTGGGCAGAGGAAGGGCCCTGGCCAGGATGAAACAAACACTTGGGTGGATTTCCTAAATGAGGGCCAGCAGGAAGTTTTCCCTGGGAGCACATGACAGACAACATGGTCTTCACAGTGGGGCGGGGTGGGTTCTCACCATGGGTGCCGAGCTGCCTGCTCACACGTGTATCTTTTATTTGGATCTTTCTCCATCAGATTCCGAATGAAGTCTTTTGCTGTTCAAAAGGAAGGTACAATAAAGGCATTACTTTGTGGTGTGACACAGGACAACAGGATGCCCCCACATATTCAGGAATATCATATGTAGCATAGGATACCCAAGACCAGCCCTTCATGGACCCTGCTATACCTCAGAAACAAAAGGTACCAACCCAGGCTTTGACTCCAAGGGTGACTTGGTGAATGAGGAGATAGCAAAGCCAGTCTGGGACCCTGACTTCTGTCTCCAGGTCCCTTGTCACTAGCTCATCTTTGGAGAGGAGAGGCATTGACCAGATGATCACACGCCTGTCTTCAGTTCCCCACTGCCTCAGGGAGGTCCTCCCCATGGGCTGGACAATGCCGTCAGGTCCCGGGCCAGGTGTGGAGGGAAGCCAGTCCCTAGGGCCACCATCCACAGCCCACTCAGCCCATTGGGAACCTGTGGACACGAAGCTGCCATACCACGAGGTGCTCCCTGGGGAAGGAGAGTGCTCGGGACCCAGGCCAGGACCTTGGCCCAGAAGCAGGACACTGGGAACAAGAGGGCAGGGTCACAGAAATGAAGGATGACATGGTGTGACAGCCTGAAGCCTGTCATGCTGCAGGTGTGGGAGCACCCTGCCCACCAGACTGGGCCTTCTGGGGGAGGCTGTGCCCTCCTGGACTCAGAAGCACAATATAGCCCGTGGGGCTCTTCTCTGCAGGCCTTGTAGATCTAGATTGTGGACCTGGGTATCAGAAGATTGAGGAGGAAGGCAAGGTGTTTCCAGTTAGGTGGAAGTAACAACAAATAATAAAGTTCTCGACCGGATCAGCTTGTCAGAGTCTGTCCATGGTTCCATCTCATCCTCTGGAAGATGGCGGGTTACTCCTCCCTGGGGGAAACTGAGGCCTGCAGACACTTTGCCACTCTGCCCAGGTTTTGGTTTGGTTTGGCTCTTTTTCCCTCAGGAAAGATGGTGAACTTTGTTGGGGGATATTTCTGTGTGGTACCACGGCTAAAATGCAGGGGTGGGAGTGAGGACTGGGGTTTGAATCCAGCTCGGCTGCTTACTTGCTGTGTGATTCTGGTCCAGTCATTTTATCGACTGGGGCTTCAGTTTGCCCATCTGCCCAATGGGGATAAAGCAATGCCTACCTGATGGGTTATCCTGAGGACCCAGGGAGTGGACACACTAGTGTTCTGCACACAGATGGTGCTCGATAAATGTCAGACAATAATGTTTCACTCCCAGGGCATGGGGAGGGGAGGTGGAGGGTGAGGAAGTCCGGGCCCTTTGGCAGGGCTCAGGTTAGATGTCTCAAGCCTGTCTTCCATCCAAGCCGGCCTCCAAGTCAAGGCCAAATATATAGCTCATAAAGCTCCCTTGGAAGTGGTCAAGGACTACAAGTTCATGTCCCCCAGAATTCATGTTGAAATCCTAATTTCCAAGATGATGGCCTTGGGAGGTGGGGCCTTGGGGGGCTGATTAGGTCATAAGGGTTGAGCTCTCAGGAAAGAGATTAGTGTCCTGGTCAGAGAGGCCTCAGAGAGCTCTCTGCTTGCCTGTCCCCTATAAGGACAAAGCAAGAAGATGGTCTATGAACTGGGAAGCAGCCCTCGCCGACACGGGATGTGCCAGCAGCTTGATCCTGGACTTCCAGCCCCCCGAACTGTAAATGTCTGTGGTTTAATCCACCCAGGCTGTGGGTAGTTTTTGATCCAGCAGCCCCCAACGGGACCCAGACAAGAGCCCTGGGACCATTCTGGTTGAAGTGTCCCAGGGAGCAGCCGCGCAGGGCAGACCTACCAGAGTCGGAGATGTCATCCCAGTAGGGAGAGTCGAACTCGTATTCTGCCTTGAGGATCTGTTCAAAGAGCTTGGAGTCGTTTTCGTCATAAAAAGGAGGGTAGCCACAGAGCCTGGAAAACAAGACAGGGTAGGGTCTGAGGGTCTGTGCCTCTGCTCTGCCGCCTCTGCACTTCCCCTGGAAGGAAGAGATGTGACCTACCCTGTCGAGGTCACCTGCGCTGTGCACGCTGTGAGGACCATCCGAGCAAAGGAGCCACGTGTTCTATGGGCACAGGTGGCCCCCAAGTAAAGTCACAATTCAGTAAGTAGCAGAGAGGGTTAACCCCGGTGATCATCAGAGGTAAATACATATATTTAAACTCACATTAACTCTACGGAATAATAACCAGAGACCCAGACACCCTAGAAGCCCTAGTGTCATTCATCTTATGTGGTCCCTAATAGATGATGAGTTCGTGGAAAGAATAAAGGAAATATTTTAGGTTTATTATACAATCTTGGGCCCCTCTAGGTTCATTTCATTTAAGAAATTGTCATAGAAAGAAAAGGAAATTTTGCCACTCTGATTACCAGGTTGTCCTCAGGTGCCCTAACCCACCAGGTTTGCCCTACCATGCCCACATTGGGTATGGGGAAGGTTATAGTTTTGCCCATAAACATGCAATAAGTGTCAACAAGAGGTGACATGTTTGTGATGCTGCAGGATCAGCCACAGTACCATTTCAAAGTTGGCTTTTAGAAGGTTCGGTGAGGATGTTGGTGCAAGCAACTTATAGATCCAGACGGACCAAGGATCATCGAACAAAATAGCAGGATCAGAAATTTTGATTTAAATATACCAAATATAATTTTGACGCAAAATTGTGCCTTCCGGGGCTCGAGGAAGCTCACTGGGAGAGCACATGCTTAGCATACATGAGGTCCTAAGTCCTATGTTCTATCCCCAGTATAAAAAAAAAAAATTAGTTTAATTTTTCAAAAGCATGGTTTCTCCTTCCAGCCCTGTTCTCAGTCCCTTTACCTCCGGAAGGCTACAGATTCATTTCTGGGTACAAAATTTCCTTATCTGAGAAATGGAGGCTACCAGACTAGAAAATTCCTAATTCTTTTTGGTTTAAGCTACTGTGGCTCTTCTCCCAGTTTGTTCGATTGGCTAAAACAGATAAAGACCTAGAAAGGGTAGGAGGGAGGGAGGAGGGGATGGTGGGGCCCGGTCCTGGAAGGCCAGGTGCAAAGCTGGACAGCACATATCTGGCTTCTGGGAACAGAAGGTGGCAGCCACCTTGCTGTCCCTGTGCTAAGCCCTGGAATTCCACGCATAGCTCTAGGCTGTTCTAAACACAGCCACAACCTAGAGACCAGTTTAATGAGAACAAATTAGTGGGAACCAGAAGACTGCAGGTCTGTGGGGATCAAGCTGTCAGCACATGAGAAATGTATTGAGGTGAGGCCACCGCCCAGGACTACCTGTCTTCAGCTGCTTTCACCAGGAGAGGTGCCTGGCACCAGCCACTGCAGAGGGCATGGGGAGTGGCATTTTTCAAGGCTGAGAACGTTCTGCAGGCCGATAAGATTCAAAATCATTTATCCCCACTAGGCCATTTCAGAGGCTGAGTGCTTGGAAAATTTCATTTTTCAAGATTTGCTGCTTTGGGCGAAATGAACAACAGCCAGCACTTCGGAAACCACCAGGCACATACTTCATGCACAAGGAAACCCCAGGCTGCCTGGAGATGGATATGTAAATTTTTCCCATAATGAGGATTTGGGCTAAGTGAAATGTGCATATTAGGAAAAGCAGACAGAGAAAATTGTTAGTTTTTCTTGGAAAAAAACTAAATTTCAGATATGTGAGGTTTTTGTTTATTAAAAACCGAGTATGTTTTACTTTATGGTTTGGCTTTCTTTTCAAGGAAAAAAAAAATCTTTAAAAAAAAAAATCCCAAGAAAGATTTATTCTTCTGGTGCCAATTTCTTTTCATTTTAGCTCTTTTTTTTTCTTTTTTCTTTTATTGGCATAGAATACTGTGTTCACACGGGTGTACTGAGGACAGGGTAAAATGAAATGGATCTAGCTTGGAGCCTAAGTGAGTTAAAATTAAAGAAGATTTTAAAACAAAATTATTAGTACTTTGTGTGGAGGAAACCCAAAAGAGCGCCCTCTTCTGTTCATATATGGAAAGGGGATCTGGAGCGGTCAAGGGGATGCTATCAGCACTTGTAACCACTAAGCCACATCTCCAGCCCTTTTCATTTTCATTTTGACACAGGGTCCCACTAAGCTACTTAGAGCCTTGCTAAATTGCTGAGGCTGGGCTCGAACTTGTGACCCTTCTGCCTCAGCCTCCTAATCCTCTGTTCTGTACTGGTGTTACTGAAGTGTGATTTACCTTTTCATATCAAACCTTTTAAATAATCCTTGATATATGACTCAAAGGTGATAAAGCCATTATCAGTTTTCCAGGCCAAAAAGTTTATGGTTCAGAGTAGCCCAATGATGGCTGTGCCTCAGAAAGGGACCCACCCTCACAGGACCCTCTCATGGTCCCCATTGCAGCCATGGAACTATCATCCAGGTAATACTCTCTTACCTTCCAGATTTCCTGTTGCAACCTGTGGCAAGTGTGTGCAAACAGACTGCTAGTACTAGTAGCCTCAGTTGATTCCTTTTGGTGGATTGAGAACTCCACCGAGATCAATACTGCACTATTTTACACTCACCTCTCCCCAGGAGCTTAATGTCCCAGACATCTCCGTCGGCCCCTTTAGAGCCACCTGCCCTGTGCCCTGGGGGCAGTCTGTATGGACAGGTGAACAAGGGCAGCACTCTCTCTCATTGGAGGGTACCAGTGCATGGGGACCACAGCAGAGATGGGGAAGAAGGGAGAAGATCAATGACAAGCCCCCTCTGTCCTGGCTCTCAGGTGGGTTCACCTTTGGACAGAAGGCTGTTCCTCTCCTGGGAGCAGACTCAACTGGATCCTATCTTAGATCCTGATAACAAATCCTTCCCTCCCATCCTTCCTTGGGGCCTCGAGGATTTGATCCCCTCACACCACACCTTTCTGTACAGTCCTGGTACCATTCTCATTTCAATGGCCAAGGGACTAGCAATTTAGCAAAGCCAGGGCTCAAGCCCATGCCATCTACTCAAGATTTATGTTCTTAATTCCTATGTCGATTCATTGAAGGGAAGCCGACTTGAGAAGGGAAGCTTCTGCTCCAGTCTTGACTTTGAATTTTCTATGTGGGTCATTTGCTTTGCTCCCTCCCCAACTCCTTCATCTGCAAGGAGGACCCTGTGATAATAGGATGCTACTTTTTGGGGCCTGTTTGCTAAGGTGCTTAGAGCTAGCTCCTTGTACACAAGACATTTCTTGGTTCTGGATCGGGGTAAAAGCTGTCCATGTTACCTTGGCTGTCCTGTCCCTGGCTTCGCCTAACTCTGGCATACCTTGGAAGACTAGCTGGTGTGTTATGAGGAAGGCCTGATCTCTCTCTGCAGGTGGAGCAGGTGTGTCACAATGTGCTCTCACTGTAGTGCACAGACCTGTCCATGAACTCCTAAGGCAGGACCATGCCTTACCTTAGTATACAAATTCTCAGTGCTTAGGCCAGTGCCTGCCTGAAGCTGATGCTGGACAAATGTTTAGATGCCTGGACACATACTTGGAAAAGAGGCTTCCTCCCTGGCTGCTCAGCCCCGGAGGCTGGGCTCTGAAGCAGAGACGAAGACCTGGGGTGCAGCAGGACTCCACTGCCCCAGCTCAGGGGGATCTCAATGTTCTCTCCTAACCTGACTCCTCACTACATTTCCCCCTACCGGAGGTAGTGGAAACACTAACATTCCATGTCATTCACAGACATTCCAGAAGAACCCAGTTGTGCAGGCCCGCCTTTGAGGGCAGACTGGCCTGCCTCTGTGGAGAGGATGCAGTGTGGTTTGGATTCCCCAAAATGGCACTCCCAGACATGGACCTATTCCATACAGAAGAAGTTTTTCCATGGAGAAGGCTTTTAACCTAAATGAATGTGAACATCAGCAATGCCCCACTGTGGCTGATTCGGCAATGAACTGTTTTTCTTGGAAACTGAAATGCTATAATAGCATAAAAGCTCCTGTGGAGAGGCCCAGTGAGTTTACTATGGTCATTATCCTACATTAACTTATGTTCTTCTGCTGGCTTGTCTTTGGCCATGGTTCTGCCTCCCTGCAAAAAATGGACATGTGCTGAAAGGATGTGCAAATAGGCCACCTCTCTGTCCCTTTATGTACCTTCATCTCTATCATTCACCTCAGCCTTGGGTTCTTGCCCATCTCTTGCCCCTCTTGAATTATGGGCTTAAGGTCCTGGTTTTCCTAACAGCTTTTGATATCAGAGACAGACACTGAAAGGACAGGAAGAAGATGGTAACAGAAGAGACAGTGAGAAAAGGCAGTGACTTGAATTATAAAATTAATTTTATTATATTTTACTTTTCCATGGTAAGAATGCTTTAGATGAGATCGACCCTCTTAATGCATATTTATACATTATTGTTGACCATGGCACGATATTGTAGGCAGATCCCTAGAGCTTATACATCTTGCTTAATAGAAATGGTGCCCTTGGTTAGTAACCTCACCTTTCCCTCTCCCCTGGCCCTGGCAATCACTCTTTGATTCTACAAGTTTGATTCTTAGACACCTCGTGTAAGCAGAATCATGTGTATTTGCTTTTCTATGGCTCCTTTATTTCACTTAGCCTTAGTAAGGCCCTCAAGGTCATGTTGCAACGCATTGTGGAATTTTCTTCCTTTTGGAGGCTGGACAGTATTCCATAGTACGTATATACTATCTTTTATTTATCCACTCATCTGCTGATGAATATTAGGGTTGTATCCACCCCTTGGCCATAGTGAATAATGTTATGAACATGAGGGCATAATGGCTGTTTGTGATTCTGATTTCAATTCTTTTGGAATATTTCTAGTTTGGATGGGTGATACTATTTTAAACTTTTTGAGGCACCTCCACAGTGTTTTCTTTAGTGGCTGTCCCACTGCATCCTCACCAATACTCACTGTCTTCTGTTTTCTTGATTTCCTCCAAATGCATATAAATGGTCTACAAGTATATGACAAAATGCTCAGTATCACTGATCATCAGGGAACTGCAAATGAAAATCATAATGCAAACCACCTCACACCTGTTAGGATGGCTCTGATCAGGCAGTGACTTTAAAAAAGTATTTACACATAAATCTTATACTACTTCAAGTCTTAGCTAACATATACATTCTACTTAGTGCCTATCATGGTTTGAATGTTGCCTTCAAAACTCATGTGGAGTTTTATCACCCCTGTGACAGTTCTAATCACCCTTGAAGAGGTGATTGATTAGGTCACAAGGCCTCTGCTCTCATGAGTTGAATACTACTGTTATCTTGGGTCAGGGTTCCTAATATAAGGATAAGTTTGGCTCCCTTCCTCCTTCTCTGTTTTGTAAACTTGCCCTTGCCTTCTCTTGCCCTCTGCCTTCTGCCTTCCACCATGGGATGATGCAGCATGAACGCCTCTCCAGAGCCAGCACCATGCTCTTGGACCAGAACCATGAACTAAATAAACTTCTTCTTCTTCTTCTTCTTCTTATTATTTTTTTTACAAATTACCCAGTCTAAATTAGCAGCAGAAATTGGACTCATATATTTCCTAAGGTATACTTAGCATACATTTATCTAATATTTATTTTGCACCTACTATATATACCAGGCACTGGATCTGATACTGGAGACATAATGATAAGAGCTTCCTGCCATTAAGAGCTCAGTTCAGTGGGAGAGAGACCTGAGCAGATGGCCATGGCATAGGAGTAACAAACGCAGAGCTATGCAGAGGCTATCATGGGCATGTACAACATGGGCATCTAGCCCAAGTTATTTTGTGGGGAAAAGAAGAGGTAGGTTTCTAGGTCTTAGAGAATGAGCAAGAACTTTATAGGAGAAAGAGCAGGGCCTCAGGCAGGAAGGGCCGACCAGTGATAAGGGCACCAAGGCCCAAAGGAACACAGTTTAGTCAAGAACCAAAGAGAAGTTTCTGCAGCTGTTGCTACTACTGCAAAAATACAAGTGGGCTGATGGATCAGGCAGTGGGGGGCTGCTGAGGGCCATGTGCCCTACACTAAGGGGGGTACTCTGTCCTGCAGGAAGCCCCTGGTGGGTGTAGAGAGTTGGGTCCCTGGTTTTGCAGTGGGAGGGGTGGGCTTGAGGCAGAAAAAGTTAGCAGCTGCACCACAGGTAAAGGGGAGACAGGAAGGCCAGGGAGTGGTGGCTGGATTAGAGGAATAACAGGTACCAAAAGCAGCTCAGAGACAGAGTCTCCAGTATGGATGACGGGAGCTGCCATCCATGCAAGGAGGAGCACAGGACAGAGTCAGTCCAAGTGGCCTGACTATGTGGACAGCAGTGTCTGGCAATCTCAACCTCCCCTTCCATGGAAACTGTTGCACTCGGGAATAGGCTCCAGGCTGTTCCTGGTGAGTGTGTGTGGTGGGGGCTGAGATAACACAGGGCAGCACAAGGCCACCTGACATCAGGCCCGTTAGCCCAGTAATGACCCTGGAGCTCGCCTAGGTGTGGACTGAAGGCCGAGCGAGGGCTTGGAGGACAGAAAAGCCGATGGCAGGAGGCAAAGGCCTTGGCTCAGAGGTGATATTGTGAGAGCAGCCGTGCAGGGCTGTGAGGACTGGGGCTTCCAGTTCATTCCACATAAAACCATGTAGCAAATCCCATTTCCTGTGGCGACTGAGGAGAATCTATTCATTGCAACCAGGAGTGCCAACCACCCATGGAGCACAAGATAGCAATTCCATTCAGGCCTCAGTGAGCGGGACCAGGTGTGTGTGAGGGATCCTGGCTAAGGCAGCCAGCAGGCAGCTGTGAACGAAGGCCAGAAGCCAGGGACAGAGCCTGGCCTAGCATTTGCACTGGAGCTGAGAGCGCGGATTGGCTCACTCAGTGCAATTCCACAGACGTGACCAGGGGTCACAGACCTAATCTAGCTCACAAATGTGCCTGCTTAGCCAGCAGTGATTTAAGATTTATGTGACTTGGAGTGACCACAGACAGGAGCCGGTCTAACCACCTTACACAGTCCCCACCAGACCCCACTGTCTTATGTACACAGCATTTCTTTGGGCTACCAAAGCTCAGATTCCCCAGAAGCCTGGAATGGACTAGATGGCTGGGTAAGAACAGCTTACCCCACTGCAACACAAACCGGAAATATAAAACAATAGTCAGGAAAGGTTCATTTAGAGCCGGTCAGGGGAAGCTACAGCATTTCTGCTCCATTTAGAATATTCCTTTCCATACCTTGTCCTCTGTGCGAGGGATGCTGCCTTCTCCAGTCCACAGGACGGACTATTTCCCTTGCAGAGCTCCAGTGTGGGACCCTTGTTTGTGACGTCTTTCCTGACCCCAAGAAGGTCCCATGGCAGGGATCCCTTTCCTCTCCTCTCTCTTCCAGCTTCCCAGGCAATGCCTTATGGCATGGGTGCTGGTTTCTATTCATGTCCCACTGTCTCCTGTTAGTTTCTAGCTTTCCAAAGGTGACAATGACATTGCATTCATTTTTGTAATTCCAGTATCTAGCCCAGTACAAAGTATATGCTCAGTAAAAGCAAGGCGGAAATGATTGCCATTCCCACCCTGGTTGGCCCCTCTCCAAACATTTGCCATTCCTCACCATCCAGCTCAACTCCCAGCTCTTCCCTGGGTCCTTTCGAGGAATTTACAAAGATGATGTCTAATTATTGTAGTTACGATGTTTATCTTCCCAGTTTGACTATGAGTTCCTGAGAGACAGAGGCTGTGGTGTACACAATATTTCTGTTCTATCTTTGAAATGATTTAATGGATATTTGTTTATCGACTGTTCTTTGACGAGTGGGAAATGCGTGACATGAAACGTTGTGCTGTGTGTGAGTGTACATGTGTCTTCTACACCCATGTGTGTCTGCAACAGCACATTTAAGCAGGATTGGTCTGGACTGGAGAAGCAGCTCAGTGGTAGAGAAACTGCCTAGCATGCATGAGGCCCTGGGTTCAGTCCCCAGGATCAACAACAACAGCAACAAAAATTAGGACGAAACTCTCCAGAATGGATATATATTCTATTTTCCCACGTACAATAATTTTTCAGTTACTTTTCAGTGAAGTTTTCCAGTGGTCAATGGCATCTGACATACATGCTATCTTTTAAGCAGACTGAACTGAGCCCAAAAAGTCTTCAACAAATACTCCCTGACCTTCCATTGTCCAATCCTGGACACCTTCCTCCATGTGGCAGTGTTCCTCTCTGCAGCTTTTCCTACCAGCAGTTACCTATCTGATGACCACTCAGAGCTGACAGGCCCTGCTCCCAGTCCAAGACTTCAAGCCAGTAGCTGTTTGAAGAAGTACTCTGCCACCAGGTGTGGTGGCACAGACCTGTAATCCCAGTGACTTGGGAGCCTGAGACAGGAGGATGGCAAGTTGGAGGCCAGCCTCAGCACTTTAGCAAGGCCCTCAGCAATTCAGTGAAACTCTGTCTCAAATTAAAAAAATAGAAAAGGGTTGGGGATGTAGCTTAGCAGTAAAGCTTCCTTGGGTTAAGTCCCTAGTGCCAAAAACCAAACCAAAACAAAACAAAACTTTGCCCAGCAGTGGGGCAGGGGGTTGTCAAAGTCATGGGAGTTCTATTCTGAGGTTCAGAAGTCATCACCTGACCCAACCCCTAATTTAGGTCACTGGGAAACAGAGATGAAGGGATGGTCTCAGGGACATGGCAGGGCATCTGCTCAGAGCTGTGGCCTAGAAAAACAAAGCCTGCTTTGCTTCTCTTCTACTGATATTTATAGAGCATTGACAGGGGCCAAATGCTAATAATCATACAGCAGTGGATAAAACAGACGAGAGTCCTGCCTCTCCAATTCTATAGTCCAGTCTTACCTAATGGGACAAATGGAACGTCTTCTACAGTAAAGAATCTAATTGTGGTCCCACAGAGGTTAATCACAATAGCCACCATTTATTGAGCATTTGCCGTGTGCCAGGCACAGAGCTAGACAGCATAGGTATATTGTCTCATTTAATTCACAGCTGAGAGGTAAGTTTTCCTAAATCCTCAGTTGAGGCAATAAATGCATGGGAGCTTAGACAACTCGTTCCTACTTAACAGGTAGAACAGAATTATTTTTCTCAATTGTGAATCTCCTGAGCCAAGCCATATTAACCTCTAGATATCCAGCCAGACGTGTCGCTACAGAGATAGGGGGCATATCAATCACGTTCTCTTTCCCAGCCTGACTCTGAAGCCAGGGTCATGATTTTTGTTTATGATACATTTGGAAACAGAGCAGAAAACAAGTCCATGTGACCTGCCAAAGAACAGCTCAGAGGGCCTGCAGTTATAAAATCAATGCCTAATGTTCTACCCAGTCTGCCTTCCTGAAAGACAGATGGGAGGGAAATGGTTAGGACCATTATGGTCCTGTCTGTGGGAGAGAGGGAGAGGAAAAATGAACCTGCGCCTGTATTGAACCAAATTCCAATAGGAGCCTGTCAAACTGCTGGCGTTCAGTGCTCTGTAACTGTCCGGACCTACAGAAGAAGCAGCCTCCTCCTTACAGGGTCTTAGAGGATTGGATGGATGAGGCTGGAGTTCTAATAGGTCTTGTTCCCTGGCAGGGGAGCTGGGAAATAAAGATACACGTAAGCAAAATTTCTAAGTACTTGTGAAATGTGCTTCTGAAATGTTGAAACTTATTTTTTTAAATCTTTCACATAAAATTATAGTAATGCAACAGTCCATACTGACAACGAATGGCAATCCCGAATTCTCTGCTTTAGACTACTTGGGGGGAGAGGTTCTGAAGGACAATGAACCCATTTTTCAAGGAAAAGGTTGTGCTGCTCTCAGAGGACGGATTCCAGCTTGGCTCTCAGCACTGCAGAGTGGCATGGTGCTGGCGTTTGGGTGAACGTCCCCAGTGTCTGTATGTTAAAGGCATGGACCTCATGGTGGCACTGTTGGGAGGTAGTGGGGCCCAGTGGGAGGTATTTATGTCACTGGGTGGGGTGCATCCTTGAGAGGGACTGTGGAACCCCAATCTCTTCTTCCTTTTGTTTCCCGATCATGAGGTGAGCACTTTATTTCATGACATGCACCTCACCATTGCTATCAAGCACCAGAGGCCCAAAGCAATGGCTGCACCCAATTTTGAGACTCTCTAAAACCGTTAGCCAAAATAAACCTTCACTCTTTATAGGTTAATTATCTCGGGTATTTCGTTATAGTGGCAGAAAGCTGACTAGCACACATGGCTCCCTCAGCCTGGGATGTAAAGGAAAGGAGACACAGATTCAAATCCTGGCTCTTCCAAGCACTGATTGAGTGACATTGGGGAAATTATTCATCCTCTCTGAGTCTCAGCTTATTTTATTCATGGGGACAATAGTGTCTACCTTATGTTGATAGTAATAGGTAGGATATACACACATACATTAAACATCAAATGTATGTATGGTAAGTACACACATATATTCATAGTGTATATACATATTATTCACTATATACATATACACTATATACTAATATATATAATAGGTAAAACAGACAGGCAGGAGGATGAGTGGATGAATAAAGTAGCTAGATGCAATAGATAATAGATGCTAGATAGATAATACATAGATGCTACACACACACACACACACACACACACACACACACACACACACACATATATACACATAGACATACATACCAGGGTTTGAATCCAGGGTACTTAACCACCAAGCCAGATCCCTTGTCCTGTTTTATATTGTATTAGAGACGGGTCTCACTTAGTTGCTTAGGGTCTCATTAAGTTGCTGAGGCTGGGTTAGAATTTGCAATCCTCCTGCCTCAGCCTCCCGGGTTGCTAAGATTACAGGCATGTATTACTGTGCCCAGCAGATGCTAAAGATGTAACATATAACATTATATGTTATAACATATAATGTTATATCTTCTTCAGACCTCAGGAAGTATGTCACACAGCAATCACTAATGCCCTTATCTCTGTCTTCCCTTTTCCATTCCACCAGTCCCATCAAATCCTCTTCAGGTTCCTTCAGCTAAAACATTCTGATGTAGGAGAGCGGCTGCTGAGCCGCTCTGAGAGAAAGGAGCAGAGGAGTCCCAAGGGACTCAGTCCCACGTCCCATGACAATCATGGCAATGAAGCAACACATTGTAAAATGTTGGACAATTCTCTATCAACAACCATCTGCCAACAACCATCCACTCTGAACTAGGTATCTACACTGCTTCAGAAGCAAGAGTAACAGATGGTCATCATTTGTGTGCCTTGTATTGACTGCAGCGGTGGAGGGTAGCAGACCTGCTCTTCAACTTAGATCCTTTATGCCATATTTCTGAGCACTCTAAGAGTGGCCGAGCTGTCTTGAGCACTTTCTCAGAGGCATGTTCATTGAGAAAGCTTATACTCAGTTAGGCCGAGGTGCCCCAAATGGCTGAAACAACTCAGCCCTGTATATATTACAAACTTGATAAGCTATATAAGGCCAGCTCAGACCCAATGGGTCTCTGAAAAGCACTAGCAAAATTAACCACATCTGGGCATCCTTCCTTGGAACACTTGAGTACCTAATGTGCAGGGGCTACTGAGAGGAATTCAGTGAGTGTTCATTGAGTGACTGTCTGGGACATGCACTAAGGAATCTGAGTTTCATTCATCTTACTCTGGATAATATGATCAACTTTTAAAAAATAATAAAATAAATCAGAGCTTTTAAAGCTGACATGTCTGTTGCATTTATGCACAAGGCCCCTTTAGTGAGCAAAACAGGTTTCAGTACATTATTTGGCTTTATCAAATAGAATGACCAAAGAGATCTGAGTCATTACAAAAATGCAATCTGATAATTTTGCTGACCCGCTGTTTGATCATGTGCTTTCCCAGGGCTTTCTTATTGTAAACTCAGAAGAGAACCAGAGAAACTAGGAATGGTTCACAAAACTACTGACTCCAGGTTCTGTGCTGTTGATGCAAACTCAACAGATAGATGTCCCCATCATCCCCTCAGGGTGGATAATGCCCGGAAAGCTGAGGATGGGTAAGTAGATTAGGGAAAGTGGCTTTTTTTTTGTGTGTGTGTGGGGGGTGGGGGGTGGGGGGGGACATTCCTTAAAGAACGTCACAAATGGAACAGAGGAGAGGCTTGGGGAATGGAGGAAGGAGAGAAAGAGGAACAAAACACTTCCCCTCAGGTGAAACGTGTACCGCCCAATCCATCAGGAATCAACTTTTTGATTCTTGCATTAGCCAAACAGATACCACCCCCAGGAAGTTCCAGGGCATTAGCAAAGGGGCCCTGGGACTCTTCCTGCCGGGCCAGGCACATCACTAAGCTCTAGTTCATTCTGAAACTGAGGACACAAGGCAGACCAAGAGGAGGGGCGAGGAGAGCTTCCCACAGCCTGGAATGCTGAGTTAGGAAACCCAGTGAAACTTTCAGCAGTGAAAATTAGTTTTCACGGGTAATGAACTTCAGACCAAAGCACCAAGGGGTGCAGACGTCCAATCTGGAGGTGATTAACACCAAGCACAAACCGAGCATGCTACAACCAGGGAGGGTTCCAAAGAGATTTCTGCATCTAGGCTTTGCCTTCTCTGTAGATTGGTTCCTTCTCCTTCCTGGGCTTCCTTCCTTCTTTAATCTCTTTTCCATCCTTTCCTCCCCTCCTCCCTCCCTCCCTCCCTCCCTCCCTCCCTTCCAGGTCTGATGGATGGGCCGCCAGCCATCTGCATGCACTAGCAATCCAGTTGGGAGATGCCTCAGGCCCTGCATCCCATGGCTGAGGCCTCTTGCTGCACCTCGTGGTGACCTCTGGCTTTCCTTCTCATCTCACAGAGCACTTCGGAGACCAGCTTGAATGCAAGCCCTGGGATGCAGCGAGAAGAAGAGAAGCCAGAAAGAGCTCACAGGGCACCACAATACTTGGAGTTGCATCATGGGCTTTCTCCCACCCTCCTCCATCAGGGCTTCTGAGTGCAGGTGCGGACTCTCTCCCCTTGCCACTCCACCTCCACTCTGTTAAGCACAGAGCCTGCTCAGCACCTGCTGCAGGGCTGCCTCCTGGAGGGCTGGCCCTTCTCCTTTCTGTGCCCTTGTTCGTTCTTTTCTCTTGTCTATGCATGGTCTCCTCCCTGCTGTTGCTGATTCTCCATAGCAAGTATTTAAAAGCACAACAAAAACCTCTTTTGATTCATCCATGTGCTCAATACAGCGCTGAAAGCATTAAAAATCCTGATAATTCTAAGATTATATTTTTCTGATCCTCGTGTTTCATATATCAATAGTTTGAAGCTGGCTCAACTCTTTCAAACTGTATTTTTAAAATTATGTTTCCAAATGAATGGGGCATCTTTTCTCACACACAGGAAGCACATCTTATCCACAGATAATTGGGTCGTGAGGAACAAACCGTCACTCTGGCTATGTGATGGTCTTGCAGGGACTATTTGGGGAGGGAGACTTTCCCTCCGTCTGGCTGGCTCCCTCCTGGCAGATTCCTTTCTGTCTTTCCAAATCCAGATGGCTGTCACCTGTCCTGTGAAGTCTCCCTCAGGCCCCAGGCAGTTCCTGGCTCTGTCCCAGGAGATACCACAGTGGTCTCCTCATCCTTGCTGCATGATATCAGCAAGATTGGATTGTAATTTATGTTTACTGTCAGTCGCCTCTGAGATGGGGGCAGTGATGGATCCATTTCTACAAACCCATCATATTGCCTGACATACATTAGGCTCAATAAATGTTAGTTAAGGGCCTGCATGTCCATTCCCTGCCTTCCATTCTCCAGGCTGAATATCCCAAAGCATTTAGTTGCTACGTAAATGACAGTTTCCAGGAGTTGATGCTGAGATGGAAATAACAGAACAGAGGAAGTAAAATGGTTTTCCATCGGACACAGAGCCATACCATCTAGGGTCAAAAATTAATATATTTGAACCACTCTCTTCCATCTTCTTTGTCCATGATACCCTTTCAACCCCAGGGCCTTTGCAAGGCAATGCCACAGATATTGAAGGCTGCCACTCTTCCTGAAGTCACTGGCAGGGAGTTGTTCCCACTATCTTGGGAATGCAGAATTTCTGTACTTCAACTGCACTGTTGTCAAACGTCTCCCTCACTCCTGTGCATGCTTTGCACCCGCCATTTGAAACTGGAGTATTTTGAGGAGATGGATGTAAAGCAATTGGCACAGACAACGAATCAAACCCCTTCTCTGAAGCAATGGAGTCAAGGTCATGGGCCCTAAAACAAAGCTGAAATATGGCTAAGGAGGACTTGCATCTGAGACTAAAGCTACGGGGACTCACAATCCCCAGGAGGAGTTTGGCATCCTTAGGGTCCACTCTGTACAGAGGACGGGGGGAGCTGGGGACCTTTCTGAAAAATCCTTGCAAAGCAGACAAACTGGAATATAACGAATGACCACGATGACTGAACCTGGGAGTTAGTCACCCACCCCTGCACAACTACAGAGAGTTAGGCTAGGACAGAAGGGAGGGGCAGAGTGGAGGGATGGGGGAAGCTGGTCAGCCTCAGCCCCTCCGACCAGACAAGAGGAAGAGATTCACTGCTGGAGAGAAATTGCCCTTGACTGAGAAGGGCGGGCTGGAAACTAACCCAGCCTTTCTGAACACACCAAGGCCACCAACTCCATCTCTCTGACTACTTGTCTAGGAAGAAAACTTGTGGTGTTAACTGGTTTCTCCTGGACTAGTCCCCTGGGGGAGTGGACATGCTTGTCTGTTGACATGCATATTAAATTACCTTTCTGGGCACATACTTCATGGTGATTTAGTAATGAACACTCCAGTTTTTTTTTTTTTTAAAAAAAAAAACCTCTTTTGGGTCTAGTTGGTGTGAACCTACTCACAAGGAGTATCTGAGCAAGATGAATAAACAGATCTATTTAGTTTCTAAATTTCTAAAGCCAAAGTCCAGACAGTTGGTCCAGGGTGGGCTGAATGGGACAATGTGTCTCACCTGGCAAAGGTCACTCACATAACAAGATGGGCGCTGCCTGCCGGCAATGTCTGTTGGGTCTTTCTTATTCTTATTAACACTCCTTGTACTGATGGGAGAAACGGCCCGTGCATGCTCCAGGCTTGGGCTGGGGCCCGGTGGTTACAATGCATTCTCTTCCATGGACGCTTACTTTCTTATTTCCTCCCAGAACATCTGTATTCCATAAAGAGCCAATTGTCAACTGCTTAAAGGGATGGGGACTGCCTTAGTGAGGATCATCCTTTGTCTCAGAAAATGGTCCTAGCATGCATATTAGGCATTTCCAGCTCCACTCTTAGGAAGCTAATGAAACTATCTACATGGGCAAAGCAACATTTATGTGACCTAGTTTCAAAAAGTGAACAATCTAAGATCCCAGTGAGAAAGTAAGGGCATTGCTGTTAAGTGTTCTGCCTAGAGTTTCTTCTAGGCAGAGAGGTCAGAGGTCTCATGGCCAAGTCCACTTAAGCCTGCCCCGCCTGCCTTCGTGCCAGATTCAGTTGGGGAGTGGGAACCTCCTTAGGATCTTTCTCTGTTTTCATATCAGCCAAGAGTCCCTGTGCATCTCTGCAGCATGTTGTAGCCCCAAGCATAATTTAGGGAAATGATCATTAAAGAATCTCCTTGAGGTTGTGAGAAAAGAGGCAGACTACTTGTTATCACAAAATCAAATTTGGCCTGGGAGCTGCTGATTCGGGTTTTGAGTATAGAAAATTATTTCCCTGGAACTCGTGCTCCTCTGGCTGAGCCAGGTCCGTTGCACTGTGTCCGCTGAAGCTATGTGGGAAAATATTTTTATTTTTTTGGCAATTCCTAATCCCCAAAGGAAGATCCTGGCAGAATAAGGACCCCTCCAGTGTTGGTTTTTTTTTTTTTTACAAAGGCACATCCTCGATAGGTAAAACTATCAAGGATGGAAAAACTATTTCTCCTTCCAAATGACGAATAATAGAGAAATGAGTGTGGAGGCCAAGGGGGCCAATTTAGCCAGTGTCTGCCCTGGCCAAGGGAGCAATGTTTACATAGAATGCGGAAAGGTAAAAGAATCGGTGCTGTGGCCTGTCTCAGCCACTTTTGCTGCAGTCTGATATCTCAGTGTGACAGGCCTATCAGATGAAAATAATAGTGCTGCACTCCAAAAATCTACAGAGGCTAACCACTTTTCCATTCCAGTTCAGAGGAAGAATGAGGAGCTCGATGTGATCCCCCAGGCGTTGAGGGCTCCCCTGGGTGCTGCCTGTTGGTCTTGGCCTGCTCAGCAGTCTTGCTCACAGCTTCAGTGAATGGATAGGAATGTGAGACCAGGGATGGTGCATGGAGAAGTAGCAAGAGCCTGCGACTGTGACCCATAGTTCTACCTTTTAATTCTGGTTCAACTTGGTGCCAACTCTGCGCTGAACACCAGCCCCATGCACAGCACTGCCTCACCAAGTCTTCATGAGCCCCCCAAATGCCATAGCACCCCTGCCCCTGTGCCTGCATCCCTCTCCTGCTCAGATGCTCCATCTTGCCTCTCAGCTTCTATGAGTTTTATCCAACCTTCTAGAGAGACCTTGAGTGGTGCCTCCCCACCCAGAACACCCACCTGCCATGATGGTCGAACTCTGCGAAACTCTCGAAGCTTGCTATGAATGTCAATCACCAGCTTCAAATTAATCATTCTCAGTGCCAACAACTAGCATTTCTAGAGTACCTTCTCTACTTCAGGCTCTGTGCTAGGTCCTAAAGACGTGAAGATGGCAAAGATGCCTCTCATTAGAGTACCAGTAACCTATATGGCCAGACGCCGGACTCACAAGTAGGTTAACGTACTGATGATGCTAAATTTGCGATTGGTGGTTCTCCATGCACAGTGTGCTATATAGTCAAGTAAACCCAGGATTTGGCCTGTCACTCAGAGGAGTCTGAACATCTTATAGGATAAAACTGATGCCCAAAGTTCATTCACTCTCAGCTTGGGGCCCTTAAAGTTTTGCAAGGAGTCAAGAAAATCGGCTTTCCCTGTGGGAGCCTGACAGTCATGAAACTGATGTGAAGGTTTTTCTGGGACAAAGTGGGTGGTGCCCAGGAAGGATGAACTTATCAAGTTGTTACTTAAAAAAAAAGGACAAAGAAATATAGTCTTTGCTTACTACTATACTTGAACCCTGTCATGGTTTGCCTATGAGATGTCACCCAAAAGTTCCTGTGTTGATTTAGAAATATTCAGAGGTAGAAGGATGAGACTATGAGAGCTGTGACCTGTTCAGTGTCCCCTTGTTTGAACAGACAGACTGGGTGATAACTGCAGGCAGGTGGGGCATGGTGAGAGGAGGCAGGTCACTGTGGCTGTGCCCTGGAAGGGTGCATCTTCCTCGAGGACCCCTTCCCCTTTCTCTGCTTCCCAGATGCCCTGTCCTGAGCAGTTTCTCTCTCTCATGCCCTTCTGCCATGAGGTGCCACCTGGCCTTAGGTCCAGAGCAATGCAGTCGGCCTACGATGGGCTAAATCTCTGAAACTGTGAGCCAAAATAAACTTTCCCTCCTCTAAATTGTTTTTGTCAGATTTTTTTTTGATCATAGCAACCCAAAGATGACTAACACAAACCCTGAAAATTATAGCACTGTGTACTACAATTGTAAGTGGAGGCGCCACTGTTGAAGTCATACCCAAGTCCAGGTGCCATCCCTCCACCTCAATGTCTTCTAAACCCCACGTGTGCACGTGCTCCTGAATGGCTATTTCTGACCACGGTGGCCCTCTTTCCACATTTCCGTGCCATGGCATGAATGGGAAGGTACCTGCTGCCACTCCATTTCCTGCCTGCTTCTTCACTGGCAGAAGTGTGATTTCACTCTGGAACTCTCCCTCCTCCACTCTCACTGCTTCACTTGCCAATCACGAGGATCCCATTTACTTTGCCAGTAACTGGTTTAGAAAAGGAACCAGTTAGTTCGCTCTGGCACTTGCTCTAGCTGCCTCGTGAGAACATAACAAGAAGGCAGTGGTCTGCAAGCCCAGGGGAAGGTGCTCACTAGGAACTAATCTGGCCAGTCCCTTGGACTTCCCAGTCCCCAGAATGGTGAGAAACGAATGTCTGTTGTTCAAACCACCACTTTATGGTATTTTGTTATAATAGCCTGAGGATGGAGACTTCATGACTTAGTTTTAAGTTGCCAATCCCAGTAATTCTAAGAAACATCAGTCAACATGCACCTCTAGTAGCTGTAATAAATCTTGCCCTCAAGGCCAAGAATTCAGGGAAATAATTGTGTGTGTGTGTGTGTGTGTGTGCACGCGTGCGCGCGCATGTACACATGTGTGTATCTCCCCAAGGTGAGTCTAGAGACATGGATGCTGACCTAAGTAGTGGTTCAAGGTTCAACCAGATACAAAGAAACAACCAGAAGGCCAGAAAAGGTGTTACCCCCACCCCCAGTTTCAGGGAAGATTTCTCTAGAGTATCAATATCAGCTTTGGTCCTTGGTGGGAAGGGGACCAACCTATCATCTATTTCATTAAGTCATGTACAGGGAAGTTGGGAGAGGCAGGACCTCTGATAAGAATTTTAGTTGAAAAATTATGGAGCCAGGGTGAATATCACAGAATGTCCAAGTCTGCTTATTTAGAACCACCCTCCCTTCCAAAATGACATGCCAAACTGTGTGCACATGAGATCTGATTCGGAGTCAGGGTTCGTGACTTATCAGATTCTCAAGAAAGTCTGAATACAACAGTCACTAGTGTGGCAATATGTAAAAACATGGATGTGTAACTGATGTGATTCTGCAATCTGTATGCTGGGTAAAAATGGGTTCATAACCCACTTGAATCAAATGTATGAAATATGATATGTCAAGAGCTTTGTAATGTTTTGAACAACTAATAAAAAAAAAGGTCTGTAACCCACAAAAGGAAGAAATCCCTGCAGAAGACACCGGCATGCTTTGAAAGTGCTGTGAAAGTGTAATATCTTAATTTTAGAGCTCAAAGGAAGCTGCCTTCATCTATTTCCATAAATAGGAGCCCTAGAGGCCAAGGGTATCATAATAGATAAAATTCCCCTGCAATAATGGCAAGAATGTACAGGAGCCGTCACCTGAGTCCACAGTAAACTACAAAAGCTACCTAGTAGAATGCTGTTATAGAAAGACCATTTGCTTCCCAGATAATGAGACACGGCCAATGGGCAGGGGGATGTTCCTATCATTCCAGGAGGAGAATAGGACATTACATACTGTCAGAACCTTCTGCAGTTCCAATCTCCTACAGTCCTTTACTGTGTGTAAGGGGCTCTGTTTGTACCTTCCTTGGGGATGATGAGGAGGGGGATTAATTTCTATGTAATTTCAGAAACTAGTTGGCCTAAACCCACCCTAAAAGCATTTGAAAGTCACAAAATAATTATTTGAAAGTACAAATTGCAAAAAGAAATTGCAATTATAAAATAGCTTTATGGTAGACTTAAGCAAGACAAATATAATGGTAAGAAACAAATATCTAATCCTGAAATAATTGCAACAAGTCTATGATTTAGGACTCAGTTTCCTGGGAATGGAAATAAGGCATCTAAAAAGAATTGAGGAATCCAAAGGTAAAATTCTAAATTTTCATCATGATTTTTCCTAATTGCAATTTCTTTGGAATATGTCCTACTATCTTCCTAGTGATTGGTATTCTACCTGCCCCCTCCCCCCCCAAAAAAAAACTAAGAGGGCATATGAAAAGATTTTCAATGTTATTAATTACTGGGGAAATATAAATCAAAACCAAAATGAGATACTAGCTCCTACTCACCAGGATAGCTATAATAGAAAAACTGGAAAGTGTAAGCATTGGCATGGATCTGGAGAAATTGGAACCTTGTACACTGCTGGTGGGAAGGTAAGTGGATGTTATTGGTATAGAAACTACTAGTGGTTTCCTTGAGAGCTAGACATAGAATTATCATATAATTATATTATCATATAATTCTATGACCCAGCAATTCCATTTCTAGATTTATATGCCCCAAAGAATTGAAAGCAGGGAATTGAACAGATATTTGTATAGCCATAATCACAACATAATTCCCAAGGGTCAAAAGACAGAAGCACAAATAAAAATTTTTTTTTAAAAAAAATAGAAGAAACTCAAATGTCCATTGATGGATAAATGGATAAGCCAAGGGCAGTAGATAGATATAGTCAAATATTAGCCTCAAAAAGGAAGGAAATTCTAAAATGCTACAACATGGATGAACCTCAAGAACTTTAGGATAAGTGAAATAAGCCAGCCACAGAAGGACAAATACTGAATGATCCCACTTATACGAGGTCCACAGAATAGTCCAATTCATAGAGACAGAAGGTAGAGGGCAGTGGCCTGGTGCTGATGGGAAACAGAATATGGAATTACTTTTTTTTTTTTTAAGACAGAGAGGAGAGAGAGAGGGAGGGGGGAGAGAGAGAGAGAGAGAGAGAGAGAGAGAGAGAGAGAGAGAGAGAGAGAGGGAGAGAGAGAATATTTTTTAATATTTATTTTTCAGTTTTTGGTGGACACAACATCTTTATTTTATTTTATGTGGTGCTGAGGATCGAACCCAGAGCCCCACGCATGTCAGGAGAGCGCGTTACTGCTTGAGCCGCATCCCCAGCCCTGGAATTACTTTTTAATAGAAACGATTTTAAGTGTGGGATGACAAAAAGGTTTTGAAAATGAATAGTGGCATAGAGAATCCATCTGCTGCCAGTGCACTGTACCCTTCCATGTGGCCACAATGGTAAATCTGTGATATGTATATTTTACAATAATAATAATAATAATAATAAAGCTGAGGAGAGAAGCCCGGGCAGCAATCAATACTTACAAGATGTAGGCGATGACTCCGATGGACCAGCAGTCAACGGCTTTGCTGTAAGGTTTCTGGGCCAGAACTTCAGGAGCTGTGGGATGATAAAGAACAGACACAGGCCTGATCATTTAAATGTTTGGGACTGGAGATGCTTATTAGGACTCTTTCCCCCCTGTATGTTATTCACACTGAACTCTCCATGAGTTTGAAAACTGCCTTGAGGGCTGAGGTGTAGCTCAGAGGCAGAGTATATAGGGCCTTAGCGTAAACAAGGCCCTGACTTTGACCCCCAGTATCAAAAAAAAAAAAAAAAAAGATACTAAATATAAAAATTGAGAGTTAGGACCCATTTTATTTGTTGACTTTTCTAACTAGAAAAACAATTGAAGATGTGTGTGTGTGTGTGTGTGTGTGTGTGTGTGTGTGTTTGACTAGAGATGACCAATCCATCAGCAAATCCTTCCTATATGGCTATTTCATGACAGTGCCCGGCTCAGCACTAAAGCTCAGCCCAGCCTGCCTGAGAAGTCACCCTCAGTGTGGGGTCTGGACGATGTGACTGCACCTCAAATTGACTCAAGGCAAATTTCTGGCCCTGTGTAAGTGCCCCTGGGACACAAAGGTAAAGGGTCCTGCCTCTGCCTTCGTGGACTCTCAATGAGGTTTGGAGTTTGGGGTGAGCTACTCATCAGTACTCTCATTTCATTGCTCACTTTTGAAGCAGGAAAAATGCGATTGAATCTCAATTTTCTTGAACCTAAACCACCATCCCAGTAAGAGCCACCCCTCCTCAGGGCTTGGGCTCACTTGTACCATTCCTGCCCTCCCTGTTTCAGGCCGTGGGCTCCAGCCCAGAGTCAGAAACCACCCAGTGTTTAGTGACCAGCGGCATCTGGTGTGGTTGGCGCTCCGTGCATGCTTGTGCTGAGTAAATACATAGGAGACAGTGAGTCTTACAGGCAAATCAAAATCTCCTCTCCCCGCAAAGGTGTCTTTAGGACACACCTTCCCAGAACAATTAAAAGGATAAAGAAAACAAAAACAGTGTTGCCCTTGTTTGGAATTGTGTGTTCTCTGAGCTTTGGCTGCATGAACCCACTAACATCCTGACCATCATTATTCCCAAATTATAGGTGATGACACAGAGACACTGAGAAGTCAAGTAACCTGGAATACGGCTGGAAAGTGGCCTCTACATCCATTTCCTCGGAAGGTACCTAACCCCTATTAAGTACCTACCATCAGCTGGGGCCTGTGTTAATCATTCATAAATATTTTCTACTTGAATTCTTTCAAGAACTCTGAGGATCACCATGATCTGCACTTCAGAGATAAGGAAACTGAGCCACAGAGAAGCTAAGTAATTTGTCCCATGTTACATAGCTAGTTACAAAAGAGTTAGAATTTGAAACCAGGTCAATCTGACCCTAGACCTGGCTCTTTTACTAGAACACACAGTTTGGGAAGAAAAGAGCTGCTTCAGTCTCTAAGAAAAGTCCTTTTGTAGAAAAAAACAACAGGGAAATCCTCTCTTTCATTCTGTTGAAGATAAAAACCTTCCTAAGCAAGAATAGGAAGGTATATAAACTATTGTTTAGTGTCTCTGTTCATGAGAGACAAATAACATCCACAGATCATCCCCAAATCTAATTTTAGGTTTAAGTCCTAAATTCCTCCAAACCTCTTATCTGATTTTTTTTTAAATGAGAGCATAAGAAATATAGTTGCATACCCTTTCTTGGCTATGCTCACCCTCAGTGCACTAGCAAAAGGAGGGACAGAACCATAGAGTCACCAAGTGGAGAAGCAGTCCCTGGACAATTGGCCAAATTGAGGCTCCCTTGCCCTCTAACTGTTAAGAGCATATTTCTCAGACTCTTCAGTTATGGAAATTGACAAAGGGAAGCCATTTACCACAATAAATGGCTTTCTGATTTAGAAGGTACGCTCTCTTCCTGGGCTGGCGCTTTGGTCTGAATGGCTACACTGGCACCGATGGTGCAAGAAATGACTGAACTCTCAAGGACCTTCCAGGGCCATCCTGTGGGACAATGGAAAGCTCAGGAGAGACACAGGATAACATAAAGCACCCACTGGCCACTTTCCCCTCCCACAGAGCTGCTGCAGGTCTCAGGAGAGCCCTGAGCCCATCACAGGAATCCATAGGGCTGTTAGCGAGATGGCCAGCCAGCCTGCTCTAGCTACTGACCCAGGTGTCAAATGGCACAGAGTCACAGGGAGTCAGCCCAAGGTGAAAGCACAAAAATGTCACATACCAGGTACCCAGTGGTGACAGACACACAGGAGAGCAGTGCAGAAAGGTAAGCCATGGACACTTCTGACAGCTGCTACCAGAGTATGAGCAGGGATTGGGCCCATGTCCTGAGCCTCCATGTACTGAGAGTGGACAAAAAACCATAGTCCCTGAAAAACAGGCATCTCTCCTAGGAACAGTCCATACCGGCTTCCCTATCTCCACCCTCATGCATGGGGGGAGGGAGAAGTCTTTAAAGGAACATCCTCCTCCTGCTTGTCTATTAGAAAAAAGGACTGTACTGGCCACCATCCACACACTGGGGAAAATCAGACATCAGACATTTCACCTGGGGTTGGAGCTCAGTGGCAGAGCACTTGCCTAGTGTGTGTGAGGCACTGGGTTTGATTCTTAGCACTGCATATAAATAAATAAAATAAACGTCAATTCATATAAATCATTTCACCTTCAGTCTCGCAAATTCACCAACCAACATACTACACAGTTGTGCAAGACACAGCAAAGACTTGAAAAGCAAGTGGCTGACTTTTATGTAGCTTGGAGCTTGGATGTTACATGAGATGTTAAATAGATCCTCGCAGCCACAGACTATTAAGTCCTAAACTGTGAGATTCTGCTTAAATGATAAAGTTTATAACATCAAATATATGGTTAAAAACAATTTCTGGTTTGGATCAGTAACATGGATGGATGTTAGGGGGAAAGTTCTAAGTTATGAATAAATATTAGGATAATAATATTGTGTGCAGAAGCCCATGTATTTGTGCCAAACTTTTCTCGTTCTCTTTGTCGTGTTGTATCTGGGTTATGTCTACAACACAATTAAAAAAAAATATATTGTTTTGATTTTTTGTTTGGGTTTTTAATTTTTTTATTTTGAGACATGACCTTGCTAAATTTCGGAGGCTGGCCTTAAACTTTGGATTCTCCTGCGTTAGTCTTTCAAGCTGCTGGTATTACAAGCGTGTGCCACGTGGCCTGGCTAACATACAATTACTTTTAAACCAACTGGCTGTGAGCAAAGTGTCTGCATTCTGGTGAGGATCTTAATTGTACTTGGAAACAAACACAGGGGTGAAGATACAAGTGTAATGTCATGATAAAAGATAAAGCAAATAGCTTCAGAAGTAACATTCCCATCACCTTCAAATACTCTGAAAATTGAATAATGACCTATACACCAATGGCCTGAATTTGACTTGTAATGTGATTGCAGGAACCAAGTATCCTTTGGAACCCTGTTTGAGAAAGCCTACCTAGATCACTTCCAAGAGCTTCTTTTCATCTCATAAGAATTCTTCAAAAAAGATAAATTCTCAGACAATCTTCAAAACCCTGGTGATGTAATGTGCCGACCAAATCAGGGTGAACTCCCAGACCTGGAGGATAGTTTTTCTTGCTCTCCTCCTGTGTTCTGGAATTGGCTCTGCTGTTTCATCCATCTGCTGAATTGGAGGGGCTGTTTTGGGCGGACTGACTCCCATTTTTCCTGGTTCCTTTCAGCTGCAGTGTAGCAGGCAGCACTGGGAGTTCACGTCTCCCTCTGATCTTTTCAGAGGTCCGTTTTCATGGTGAGAACCAGTTAAACTCCTTGGTATTGTGTTATCGGTCTCACGCTGCTTGGCAAGAATTCCTCAGAAATTCTAAAATATGGCAAGCATCCACTTGACAAACTTTGGGAAGACAAATGAATTTCTGGGCCCACGAGGGGCAGAACACAGTCTATGCAGGGCCTTGGAAAATGACAGGGCTCTCTGGGCCACACTCTCACAAGGCTGCCTGGAGATGCTGACCAACTGCTTCATAAAGGAGAAATAATGTTTTCCTTTAAGAATCCTGATGTGGCAGGAGGCCCTGCCAAGGACTCCCCACCCAAAGAGGGAGACTTTCAATTGGAATAACTTCACTGGAGCTCTTGACAAAGACAGTAGCTATTAAAAGGCTCTTGGTTAGTGGAGAGGCCATCAGCCACCAGGGAAAGCAGGAAAGGGCTTATTTTCCTGGCACATCTACAGTTGAAGGGACAGCCACACCAGTGGAGAGGGGCACATGCATCCCTCCTTATGTGGATGATGTAACCAAGTCCCTAGGGGCTGTTGGGCCCCATAAAGAGAATCACCTACTTGGAGTTGTTGAAACGGTCATATGCAAAGTAAATGGCAGGTCTAACCTAAGCATCTCTTAGGCTTGGCCAAAGCCAGCCCTTTAGACTTAGAGAGAGTGAGGCTGGGGTCTGGGAAGCTCTAAGTGACATACAAGGCATGATGGTTGGCTTCCCAAGTCTATTGGCTCAAATCCTACAACACACTAGCCACCCGTGATTCCCAATGTGTCTTAAACACCCTTTACTGCTGTGTGTGACTCACACTGTCAAACACCAGACTTGAAGGCACTGGAGAACAGGGCCATGCTCTAATCACTGATGTTGAGGGCTAAGCACATTCTAGTGGTTAACATGTGGTTAGCCACTGAACCCAATCCAGTCACCACACATGCCATTATTTCTACGGGAAGATGTTTTCCAAATTCCATACATCAGAGCTACCAATAAATTTCACTGCACCAAATATTTTTGGCGAGTAGGTACAGGAAAAACAAAATAGAGAAAAAGAGACAAATTGATTTTTGGAAAGCCAGCCATGACCCATTGGGATATCCCTATATTAAGTAAAGGCAAAATTGACCTCTAAATATATTTGCATGACTGATGAGTTCTGACAAGAATTTGGGGCCTTAAAAGAAACAGAACTTTCCTAATTCTCTAAAAATGGATATGTTTGTCACTCTTCTTTTAAAACTCTTAAAGGGATTTCAGAATTATTAATTAAAACTAATAGGCCAAGCTATTCTGTTCTATGAGTGCCCAGAACCACCTTCCTGTTCGGATCTCAGGTACTATTCCTGTTGGAAACTTCCTTAGTTGACATCTGTAAATCCAAGCTCATCTCCGTGTGAACCCTGCAGCCTCCAGCAGAGCATCCCCTGAGCCATCAGAGATCTCTGTGGATAGATGCGGTACTCCTGAGTCCCCGGGCCTAACTCGGGCAATTTAGAAAACAGTAGGTTTAGAATTTTAAATAACTGGATTTACTACTGTGAGATCTGCCTCCAACCCACTTATGGAAAATTCCAGTTCGTGGGCAATGCCTTCTATAAACCAAGCTATTTTATGTGGATTTACAGGAAGTATTCTTGGTAAAGGGAAGGACTCCAGAGATTTGGGGAAGGGGGAAAAAAAAAAAGAATTTCCGGAAGCTTTCATTTTGTTTTTAAAAACAACTTAATTGCTGATTTTTCTTACCGAAGGGGAGAGAAGAAAACGGAGAAAGCAGAGAGCCTTCTGGGGGTGGGGCCCTGTAAGCAATCTTCCTGAGTTCATCAAGTAGAAAAAGAAGTTTCCCTTTTCCTGAGCACCCAAGCACATGCCACAGAGCAGTTTCTGAGGGGAGGGTGCAGGAAACCGAGAAGGCCTCACCCTGTTACTAAATTCACGGTCAAGGTGATTCATTCTCCTCTTTGGATATTTGATCTATGCTTCCTCTCAGGACTTCAAAGATGACTGGGCTGGAACACAATGAGGAGGGAGCAGCCCCAACAGGACCTGGAAAATATTTCTCCCTTTATTCAGTCATTTAACCAATAGCTAGCGAGCGAAGGGCCTCCCTGGGCCCCTCCCTGGGGTGGAGCAGCAGACCCTGGTTGCAGTCTTATAGGGAGCTCAGACACAAACCACAGAAGTAACCAGGACCAGGGACAGCCAGGGAAGAGGCTGAGGCCAGGACAGAGGAGCCCATTGGGCAAGATGGGAGAGGTGTTTTTGATTTTTAAGTCAAATTATTCTGAATGAAACTCTAAAAGTACTGATTTTACTCTAAATAAAAACCTATGATCTCAGTTCCTGGATGGAATCAGAGGACCGAATTAAGGCGAGGCTCTGTGCTAGTATATCTTTAAAAATTATCTGTTCATGCCTCAGTTTCCCCCCTTCGGGGACATCTACCCTTCTGTCCTAGAGTACCTTCATGGGAATGAACTTGAGCTCAGCTGGAGAGCTGCCTGTGAGGCCTCCTCTTAAGAAATATCATTAGATACAAATTCGGAGCTAGACACTTGGGTCACAGGTGGTCTGCCAGACCTTCAGGAAGAAACACAGCCCCCAGGCAAGTGTCATGGCGCATACCTGTAATCCCAGCTACTTGGGAGGCTGAGTGAGACAGGAGGATTGCAAGTTTGAGGTCAGCCTGGACAACTTGGCGAGATGCTGCCTCAAAGAAAAAAGGAAAAAGAAAGAAGAAAAGAAACACAGTTCCCCTTGCTGGTGATGAGAGACAATTGTATAAATCCAATGTCAAAACATTAGTGACACTGAAGGTCAAAGTGGTGCTTTCTTTTAAACAATGGGAGAGAAAGAAGACAGTGGCCTGCTCGGGGAAGGTAATTAACAATTTTAGAGATCAAGGAGAACCAACACTAGCTTTTGTGTTGTTAGAATGCAGACATACATTTCTGGGGAGAATTTGGCTTCAGTAAGAATTTCACCACCACAGGATGCAATGTTGGAAGTGCCTGGTCAGATTTGCTTCCTGGCAGTAGAACTGTCCGAAGCAGGGACATTAGAGAGAAGGAAAAATTTCCATAAAGAGGGGCTTTCCTGTGAACGCCATAGTAAACAGCTATTGCTTCCTCCACATTTAGAGTTTTGTGATGTGGATTGGGGGCAAATTGGATATAGCTGAAACACAGAGTCAATCATTCCTTATCCATGGCCTCTCCTCCACCCAGAGTCTCAGAAGAGGAGTGGAAGGTTCTTGGGACAGCTCTGATCTCTTCCTGCAGGTATAGATTCCTTTGCCGTTTCTCATTCTTCATCGACAGCTGTAATTTACTACAACTGTCTAGCTAAGGAGCAGTACTCTGATTTTCCTAGTAGCCTCTTAAATGTTACCACAGGCCTGGAAAGTCCCCATGAAAGCACTCTCCTGGTTTTGTAATTACCATGCTGATCTGAGCCGGGATTACTGTCGAATGCTACCCAAGCCAAGACGCAGCTGGTGGGTGGAAGAGTGAGGCTGAGGACTGGGAAGGGAGTGGTGGGGTTTGGGGGGAAGCTGGGATTTTGAAATGTGGGAGAGACTTGGAATCCGGTGGGCTGGAGGACATAAATGTCTAAGTAAGGCATTTCAGGGCGACGTGGCAACAAATAACTCTTCTGCACGATCCTTGCAGGTGCTCCAAGAATTCAGCCTCCCACCTGTCTGGTTTGTGACCATTAGTGATGGTTACTTTGCACTTAGGTCAATCCCAACTTTTGAAACCTGACAAGAAGCAACAATTAAAAATTAAGAAGACTCCTATAGTCATCCCAATGTTTTGGGTGCAGAAGCAGAAGGAGGAGAAGAAGAAGAAGGAGAAGGAGAAGGAGAAGGAGAAGAAGAAGAAGAAGGAAGGAGGAGGAGGAGGACGAGGAGCCACAAAATGCTGCTGACCCTCCTTTCCATCACAACAAAACGGTACCAGTTCAGAAACTGTGAACTCCATCCCAACATCAAGTGTTTCGAGGAGAATCACTAAGAATAATTCCAGCAGGATAGACAGTGCTTTAGAAATGCTGTGTTGAGAAGGAAAAAGGGGGATTAAAAGGGATGTTCACAGGACTGGGGATAGCTCAGTTGGTAGAGTGCTTGCCTCAAATGCACAAGGCCCTGGGTTCAATCCCCAGCCCCCCGCCCCCACAAAGATGTTCCTGAAAACAGAAAGTAAACCAGTCCAGTGGAGGATAGGGATGTTGTGGGAGAGAGGCAGAGGGAATGGGACTATACTGGGCAATGAAACCAACTAAATTGTGTGCATTTATAAATATATCACAATGAATCCCACTATTTTGTATAATTATAATGTACCAATAATAATTTTAAAAAGAGAACAGACATCAAAATTCCTACAACTCCAAAAAAGAGTGATTTAGAGGTAAGTGTGTATCTCATGGTGGAGTCCTGGGTTTGATTGCTGGCCCCGCCTCCCCCCCCTCCAAAAAAGATTTATCAAAAACAATTGTACATGTGGAAGGGGATCCTCAAAGGCAGGGTTTATCCAAATGATGAACTTTTTGTGCTTATCTGTTTGCTTGTGTCCAGGAAGAGACCCTACAAGTCTCTCCAGGCAGGGAGTCCACTCCTCTGTAAAAATGGGGTGGAAACAGCACCTGGTGTTGCATCTCACACATGTTATGGTGTGAGATGCTCCCTGTGGGCTGTCACCAAGTGGCTGCTGACAAGGAAGGAAAGAGAACATTCTTATCTGGATCCTCCGCCTACTCTTCTGCCCCTAGGACAATTTACCAGTTACATAAAATCCCGTTTCAACACTAACAGTCTGAGAGGAGGAGAGCAATGATGTAATGCTTCCAATCAGGACTCAAATATGGCACTTAGTGGGGAAACGGTGAAAACCAAGCTCTGCCAGGGCCGGGGGTACCACCGCACTGAAGATGAGCTTTAAAGGGCTGGGGCAGAGAAGCTATGAGGGACATGAAAAGAACAGAGATTATCAGGCTGTCGAGGACAGAAATGGGTGATGGCCATCAACTTAATTCAGTTTCTTCTCGTCTGTTCTGAGTGAAGATAAGAAAATGACCGCCATTCTCCTTGACATGTGGATACTTACATACTTAAAACACACAAAGTCACATAACTATAGACACATAATATTAGAACAGAGGAAAAAAATCACAAGGGGACACAGAGTTCAGCTTGTTTACTTTACATCAGAGAAACTGAGAGCCCAGGTGTTTAAGTCAAGAGCCTCGGCCTCTCTCGGGCCAAACCAATGGCAGGGAGACTCACATTCAGGTCCTCTGCTGTGACTGCCACCAACTACACTTTGCTACCTGGAGGCTGGAGGTCCCCATTCCCGTGCCGTGGTTTTCAAGAGCTCATCCTCATCTCAAGTCTCACGTCAAGTTCTAAAAATGCAGAGATCCCTGCATTAAGGGCATTCCTCTAACTGGGCGAAAATACACTCTAAGCATGCTGACCAACTGTTCTCCATCTCCATTTAGAGAAGAGCAAGACGAAACGTGCTTAAACTATTTTAGGCAAGTTCAGTCAGAGACAGACTAAAGAGGGCCACCCTGGTCCCTGCCCTGACAGCCACAGTAACTTAGCCATCAGCCAGCATCTCCAGAACCAAGGTGGTGTTCTCCTACTTCCAGGTAAAGTCCAATCCTGAAACAGTGACTGTGCCCTCCAAAGGAAATACTGCAGAGTCATCAGTCAGCACTCAACCAGGCTTCATGAAAAAAAACAATTTCACTTAGCTCAGAGACATCACAAAGTTATTAAAACCTCCATTATCAGCCTCCTCTCTCTAAAGTGAAGGTGGGGAAATCACCCTGGTAGGAGAAGAGCAACACGGTGCCTTTCTCTTGAAGACACTTTGACACTGGATCTATAGACAAAGATTTGAAGTTCTATTGAGAGAGTTTAGTTTTCTTTCTGGTTTCAGAGGATCCCAGCAATCCTATCAATGTGCAAATTGCAACATTAAGGAAAAAAAAAAAAAAAAAAACATCAGGCTCTTCTCTACCAAATCGGAGTACATTTGTCGTCTCTGATCTCTTATCAATTACATGATTGAAACACATGCATTCTGTCTCTTACTATTGATGTTCAGTGAGTCAAGAGAATACATTTGGATATTTTAATTAATGTAATTGAGCAGGCAATATAAGTAATTTACTAAATTTCTTAGCTCTGAATTTTGCTTCTTATTGATGTCAACAAAGGGAATGTTATTCTTGACTTGAATTAAATGGATTCCATATCCAGGTCAATATTATATTGACAGCTAACATGTTGTTCTGAGAAGCTAATTTCCACCAGATGGGTCCATCGCTTCTCCTAAATTATCAGCAATTACTAACCTTTACCAGCTTTCTCTCCAAGCCTGCTCATTTCTCCAGATCCTACAAGTAGCAGATGGTGACTCTGAGCCTCTGTTCCCCTGCTTCTTCTACTTTGCTAACTGTCCATATCTTTGTGTGAATTCTATCCTTCCTTCAAATTCCACTTTCTCCATGAGTTTTCCCCTGGTTATTCCAGCCCTTGGCAATCCCTCTTGTACCTGCATTTTCAAGTTGCTTCTAAGATACGTGAGTCACATCATATTTGAAACATGCTACCATACAAGTATCTGTACTGCACACTTGCCACGTTCTATTGGGGAACCTCTAGATAGAGCCAGTCCTCCAGGTCGCCTGCAGCAGGAACACAGTGACCTGGCTGGAGGGATGTCTCAATCCCCTATCAGTGAAATGACATTTGTCTCCACGGGCCATGGCTCCTGATAAAATCCTAGCAGCTGCTACATATAAAAGGGCAAAGTTCAAAGTGCTTAGATTCCTGTTGCCTTCTCCTAGAGCACCGTGTGCTTGAGGGTCACTGGGGGAAAACAGTTCTGCTTCATTGTCTCTTCACTGTTGTTAGAGAGTTCCTTTAAATTAAAGTAATAACTTGATGTTGGCAGAATTAACTATTAAGCTGAAGAGTCATTTAGATAATAGCCATAATAAAACAAGGTTTCACAAATTGAAACCAACACCTCTAACTATAATGAGTTTGAACTAAAGCTGTAAAGCTGTTGAAGCCATGGAGGGGGGGGTGCGTTTTTTTGTACGGCATACACAAATTTGTTTTTAAATCTGAATGTGCCAGGCTGGGAGCAGACAGAAACCCCCAGGGCACACAGCTGAAGAACTGTCTGGCATTTCTGAGAACAAGAGGGCTGTTCTGTGCCTTCTGGAGAATATTCCTCCATTGGACAAACTTAGTTCAGGCACGAGTGGTAGTGCTGTCAGCTCTGCCTCCAGTGTTAATGAATCAACAAAGTGTGTTTAAAAAGTGATTTTAACGGTAACACACATAAAACAAGGTCATGCGCTGACCAGTTGACGAAAATATTGTGACCAGAATGTTGTGACCCAGCAATCTGCACAACTCAGAAGCAAACTCATTTGCAAACTTCTGCTCAATTCTCAGGCTCTTCCCTCGCAATTGAAGGCAACAGCCCCCCTTCTGGATGTTCAGGCTGGAAAACCTCGAATTATCCTTGACTTCTCTCACCAAAACCCCACTTCCGATATCTCAGAAAATCTTCACGACCGTGACTTGGAAATATATTTGGAATCAGACAGCGTCTCATCACTTCTGTTGTTACCAACTTGGTCCAGGCCCATATTATTTCAGCCCTTCTAATTGGTCTCTCTTCTCCCACCCTGGCACCTCTCCACTGCCGTCTATCCTGATTCCAGGCTCCACCCCAGGAGGATCCTGTTAAAAATCAGATCATGTCCTCCCTTAACTTAGAGCCTCCAATGGCTAGGCATCATCCTGAGCCAAAGCCAAAGTCTCTACAGTGATTTCCAAGTCCTGGTCAGTTTACCTGCTGCCCCTGACTTCTCTGGTCTTCTATTCCTCACCCCCTGTTCATGCTAGTCCTTGCTCTTTTCTCACATACTTCTGCCTTAGGGCCATGATACTGTGCTTGGGTGTGTTCTCTCCAATATCAACATGGTCAGCTCCTTCAATTTTTTTTTTTTTTTGGTACTAGGGATTAAACTTAGGGGCTTTAACCACTGAGCCACATTCCCAGCCCCTTTTTATATTTTATTTAGAGACAGGGTCTTGCTGAGTTCCTAAGGCCTTGCTAAGTTAGTGAGGCTGGGTTTGAACTCAAGATCCTTCTGCCTCAACCTCCTGAGCTGCTGGGATTACAGGTGTGCACCACCGTGCCTAGCTAGCTCCTTCATTTCTGTCAGATCTTTACCCTGTGTCACCTTAATGATAGCTGATGGATCACACCCCTACACAGGCACACGCACACCCTTATCCTCTCCACCACTTTATCTCTCCCAGTAGTGCTTACTGCCATCTAACAGATACATTAATTTACTCAGCTATTGACTTATAGCGTATCTCCCTCCCCCTTGAATGCAGGGCCAGAAAGATGAGGATTTTTGTCTGGTTTTCTCTTTTTTCTTTCTACTGATGCATTGCCAGTGCCTCAAACAGATGGAAGGAAATCCATAATTCTTCCATGGAAGACGAATGTAGTACTCAATGTACACTGTCAAGTTCACCTGACTACCTGTCTCTCACAACACTGAACATTTTGAAGGCAGAGAGGGTACCTTACTCAGATTTGCATCCAAATCCCAGTCACTGTATACAGTGCACAGTAGGAACTCAATAAAGGTATGTTGCATGAATGGAAGGGGAGGAGACAAAGAAAATTTGCTAATATTTATGAATTTTGTGCTTTGATTCAATTCAACAAGTATCCATACAGAGATGAATAAGAGTTGATTAATGATTGAGAAAAAACCCATGGTGCTGGAGAGAGACACAGATAAACATAAACTCTAAGGCAAGGTAAGCAGAGCCACCATACTGCAAAGGACCAAGAAAAATAATTAGGACAAGATGGGAAAGGATGTGGATTGAAGGAAGCAGCTAAAAGGAGGTTGCATTTAAGCTGGGTTTTGATGATTGAATAGGAGCTTGCCATGCAGATTATGGGGGCTAGAAATGACTCCAGCTCAGGTTATGACTGCCCAAGGGATGTTAGTGAGGATATGAGCTCTTCCGACAGCCCCTTCTCTGCTCTGAAGTCGTGTCCCCTCTCTACGTTCACTACAAGGTCAGACTCTCAAGGAGTCTCAATGCTCAGTAAATATGAACAAACTGGAAAGCTACTATATCCCCCACAGTCTTCCTCTCCCTCATCTCCTCAAAACAAAAAAAAAGCAAAACAAAAAACTCTGTAACTGATGACAGAATCATGCAATGGCTTGCCCAGCCGCCCTTTAAAGCAGGGGACCCTTCTAAACATTGCTTCTGGATTACTATTGCTTGACACAGCAGCAAATAGAACCAGACCTTCAGGTGGCAGTCACTTAGAGACACATGGAAACCTCTATTCCATGGGTTTTGCCAACAGGCAGAGGAGCGAAAATCAATCTAGAAAGTGCTAGAGCTTTTCAACATCAGAGTCCAAAATGAGAACAATAGTGAGATGCACGTGTAAACACACACACACTCCTGGTCAGAACATTTAAATCACAGCCCAGGAGCCAAGTCCCTGGAGTGGAAAGTGGACATCAGGAGCTCCACAGCCTGGGGAAAGTAGCTTGGCCTGGGGACATTGCTGAAAAGAACACAGCCTCGGGACCAGGAGATGGGCCCCCGCCATGACCTAACAGGCCTTCTCATTTCCTAATGGCGACAATTCTCTGTGGTTGGAACAGGATCCCTGCCCATCTTTTCCAGAAGCCGGAGGGTAGGCTTGTCTCATTCATTTTTATCTGCTGCTTGCACACCACACACGCCTGCATTTCTGCCCAGCCCCTGGCATACATGTCTCGCTCCACAATCCAAACCCAGCACCTCTCTTCTGTCCTATCCTGGGAGAAAAGATCGCTGTCTGTGTGCGGCTCTCCTTCACGGCTACACTGGCCTCTTAAAAATGTTCAGAGCTGCACCAGGTGCATGAGCCTGTAATCCCAGCTACTTGGAGGCAGAGGCAGGAGGATCCCAAGTTCAAGGCCAGGCTATGCAACTTAGGGTGATTCCATCTCAAAATAAAAATACAAAGATATGGGGATGCGCCTCAGGAGTAGAGTGCCCCTAGGTTCAATCTCCAGTCCCAGAAAAACAACAAAAACTAGCCCGAGCACCTCCCGCTCTCGCTCCTGTGCATAGTCACCAGCCAGGGACAGGAGCCTCCCATGGGAGAGCTCCCCACAGCTTCTCCACCCTCCCACTTTTATGCCATGTGCCTCCCTCCTTCTCCATCTGCTCCCTTCCCTTCTCTTGTTTTACTACCTATTCCTCTCCCTCTTCTCTTCCTTTCTTTGATTTACTCTGAGAATCAAACAGTTGCCAGTTTGACGTGACATCCTGATTTTGCCAGGCCTTAAAGGGCCATGAAGGGGCTGCAAGTCCGCTGGGAATTTCCCACAGTGTTCTGGTGCCTCTGGACCCAGAGATTGAAGCCAACTCTTCTTAGTTCCCTGGGAAGGTTGCATGGTTGGTGCCAAAGATGCACAGGAAGGATGCAAGCCAGGGGGTACTATTTCCTCTTCCCGGGGGCTCACCCACTGTCCTCATGGAGAAAGGCCATCAGGGTTGGTGTGACAAGAATCCAGCCTTGTTCTCCATTTTCCAGTCTCCTTTCTCCCTTGCTCTCAGATATATGTGGCTGAGACATACACCCTGTCTTTGGGTGTTTGCACAAGTGCATCTTCTGCCCGGAACCCCATCTTCCTAACTCACCCGTGGCTGGCCTATTCCTGTCACCTACATAAGTGCCCGTGTCTCCTCCTGGTCCTAAAGTCAGTCCTAACTCCTTCTCACCCTGTGTTACTCTACCGTGTGCACTCAGTTTTATTTTCCTCCTAGCACTCATGATCTGAAATGGTCCTATTTATTTGTTTCTCTCTGTCGCTCCAACTACAAAGCAAGCTCCGGGAGGGTAGGCTCTGTGTCCTCCTTGTTCACAACCTCACCCTTGGGTTCAGAATGAAGTGGGGTTCCCAGTAGGCATTGTGCTGAGCGAGTGAACACATGGATATAAACAAAGGTCTCAACATGTTCACCAAGAGTTCTTGCTATGGTGTGGAGAAGTGTCCCCCAAGGCCTTTGTGTTAAAGATCGGGTCACTAGCCTATGGTGCTTTTGGGAGATAATAGATAATTTACGAGAGGTGGGGCCTAGCGGGAAGTGTTCTGGTCATTGGTCATGTGCCTTTGAAGGGGATATTCGGACCCCAGTCTCTTCCTCTTTCATGTGTCAGCCATGAGGTGAATGGTTTTCCCACAGGCTCCCCCGTGAGGTGCTGCTTCACCACTGTCCCAAAAAGCAACAGGACCAACTGCTTATGGACTGCAGCTTCCAAAACTCTAAGTCAAAACAGATCTTTTCCCTTCAGAAGCTGACTCTCTTAGACGTGGGTTCCAGTAACGGAAAGATGACCAATAGTTCCTATGGCCTCCCTCCAAGTCCCGGAAGACAGAAGATGAAGCTCAGCATTCAAGCGTTCAGATCTGTCAGTACGTTCTGTGCATTTCGTATGTGTGGCACAGGATCTGCAGTTCTGATTTTAGGAAAAGCTTGAATAATTCCTGGCGTGGCCAGTACAGATCAGGATGGGCTATCTCAAGAGAATGACTTTATCTCGGTTTGAACCAGGTTCCTCGTATCAATATTTCCTCTCTGGCGGCATCTATCTCAACATTTTGAATGTTTTATTGTGTCTGCACCTCATTGTAATCTCAATGTTTCCCTGTAAATCACTCAAAAATAGATACATGCAATATTTCTGGTATTAGAATCCGGGAATTCATCCAAATTAATTGCAGGCCTCCAGTTCGGCTCCCAATCAAATCAAATAGGATTTATTCTCGACTGTTAAAAGGTTTCAGGGGAAATCACTTCCCTGCTAACTTGTTCCAGGGTCTCTCAATATTTTTATTCTTCCCTCAAGAGAAATGAAGGCCACTGTGATCACGTGCCAGACTCGCTCGAATGCCTAAAAAGACCCAAGGAGTTGACGTGGGGACACACACACACACACACACACACACACACACACACACACACACACGTGCACATGCTCTGCTTACCAACATAGCCAGGGGTTCCACAGGCAGTGGACATCACATCTCCTTTGCCCTCCATTTTTGACAATCCAAAGTCACTGATCATTATTTTGGATTCTTCATCTTGACTGTAGTACAACAGATTTTCAGGCTAGGAAAAAAAGAGAAAGATGAAAATTATTATTTTTTTTTTAAAAAAATCATGTTTAAAGCTGGGTTAAGTATGGGAAACTCCTCACCAAACTGCAAAACCTGTTCATACTTAAGAAAGTCCTTGACCTTTAGGCACAGCAGGTGCACCAATGAAAGCAGCCTTGGTAGGCATGGTCCAGAGGGCGGCAGGGAATCTGGCCCAGGATGTTGAGTATTTTGCCTACTCATGAAGATTAACCATATTTTAAGGCCATCTAAGAAGCTGATGCCTCTTGGACTTGAGGATTCAGTTCTTGGTTAAGGAAGGGGGCTTCACAGGAAATAAAATCATTTCTGCGGGTGCTCATGTGTTCCTTTCTTATTAGCAACCCTTGCCCGCTACTTTTCTCAAATCCCAGGGCCTCTCTCCCTGTCCTCAGCATCCTCCCATGGTGTCCTGTAGTTGTGGCAGATGGGCTGCATCAGTGCCTGCTGAGACTGTCAGGCACCTGCTCGCTTCCCTCCCTGGGAAGCAGAAGGACGGCAACTCCGACAAATCTGGAGCTGGAAGATGCAGTACTTTCCAGCCCAGTGTCCTTAAAGACTCTGAGATGCTGTGTGCCTTTCTACAAAGCATGGGTTGCTTGTAGCTCCTCTGAAGCGTACAGGACAGAGCTCAGACAGCAGGCGTGCTTTTGACATTTCTTACAGTTTCTGTGTTCCTTTCTTCACTGCAGTTCCGGAATGCCTGAGTACCTCGGAAGGCTGAGGGGAGGCAGCCGAGGGATTGAGAGGGGAAGACAATGAAGCATCATTTGTCCATTTTATGTCAAGCTGGAGAATCTCATTGCTCAGTGTGTAGGGCTCACAGAGACTGAGTTCCTACAGCCTCGGAGCTTGTCCTTAGTCACTGAGCTGACCACCTGAACACAGAGGACAAACTTGATTTTTTTTTTTTTAATTTTGAAAGAGTGGCTTCAGCCAGGTGCAATGACACAGGCCTGTAATCCCAGCAGCTCAGGAGGCTGAGGCAGGAGGATCGAAAGTTCAAAGCCAGCCTCAGCAATTTAGCAAAGCCCTGAACAACACAGTGAGACCCTGTCTCTAAATAAAACATTAAAAAAGAGCTAGAGATATGGCTCAGTGATTCAATGATTAAACACCCTGGGATTCAATTCCTGGCACCAAAAAAAAAAAAAAAAAAAAAGAGTGGCTTTAGTTAATGATGCTGTCCCTATGATAACATCAAGGACTATGGACTTGGCTGTTGTCTAGGAACATCCACCCTACAAGATAATTATGAAGATTTACTGAGTGAATAATCATGGCTTTCATTTACATGAAACCTAAAGGAAGCACAGCATGAAGATTCTGAGGAGGAAAATCTTTTCCCCACACATTTCCCATCCGGGCTTCCTCCACAGCCTGAAGCGGTTGCTTCTCCTATCAGAGATTCCTAGTGAATCTTTGGTTCCTAAGTATCAAATTTTAGGAACTATTCTATTGTTTAGAGTTTAGAAAAGGAATGGTTCTTTGCACTGTTGGGAGGCAGAATCACCTGAGAATGTTATTAATGACATCATGAATGTGTCCTATGGCACATCTGAGATGGGGCTCAGACATCTGGATTTCAGAGCTCCAGGGTGGTGGTGGGAGGGTCGTGATGTGCAGCCACTGCTGTTAAGAAGTTCTGAGAACTGGCCAAGGCTCTGTTCTGGACCAAACTTGAGTCAGGCTCCTCTGATACCTCTTCTCCAAGCCTTGACCTTGGCCTCCTGTGGCTCCCTCCCCAACTCACCCTGCACAGCCCAGTCCTAGCGAGACTCTGGCTCATCCAGCATAGGAGAATCCTCCACCCCTGGAATCTGATCACGTTCTTCATCCTCCACTTGTCATGTTGTTAAAGAGAAAAATTATTCAGACACTTGTGAAAGTTGGTAAGCACTCTTTACCGCTATACTGGGGGTGTGCAGTAGGGCGAGATCAAACTCAACCCCAAATACTACAGGTGGAGATTTACAGCCCTGGAGGAGGGTGGGGTCAGTGGAAGAGACAGCAATGTGAGGAAACCTTGGAACTAAGGGAGATTCTGGCTAAACTGAGATTTTGCAAAAGGTGGGCCAGAGGGGCATATATTGTGGGTAGGGGGTTAAGGAATTTGGTCAGATAAGATATCAGGTATATGATTTTTGCTAAACTGACTCAGGAGGATTCTTGCTAACCCTGGACTAAGTTTAAGGCCAAAGTCCAAGATCAGGGCCTGTTTAGAGAGAGAGCACTCGGGAGCCTGAATGAGGTTGGGCCAAGTTAAAGTTTGGCCAAGGAGAGTCTTGGCCAGTTCTCAGAATTTCTTCACAGCAATGGCTGCATATCAGAATCCCAGTCACCCAACCACCCAGAGCTCTAAACTCCAGATACCTGGGCCCATCTCAGATCTAAAGCCCAGATGCCCAGGTCCCATCTCAGAGTTGTTGTCCATTTCTAAGTCGTTGGCTTATCTAAGCAAAGATCTTGTTATGTACTTTTTGCAAAAGTCACCCTACCCCCAATGTCCCCTCTTAGTAATTTTTTCATCTAGGAGCCCACTCATAATTGTTTCTGGGTTCTAAGCAAGGAAGAACATCCCCTGTTCATGTTGTGCCAAAGCTGAGCTCCATTTCTCTTCTCAACTATGCCAAGTCTTGATAAGGGCTACCTTACCACTTTAACAAGTGTTGACTGAATTTTGTTCTTTAACAACCCAAGGGGGAAAAAAAACAGTATCCTTCGTCCCTAATAATAACAACAAAAAAAGCAGCAGGATTCAATAGTCACCATGACAGGCCTAAAGCCTGAGATGAGATCAAGTTTGTGGAAGGATGAATTTTAAAAGAAAATAAAATGGGCCAATCAGGAGTTGAAATATGAATAAGGCTTAGGAACTGGGGGGAGGGGGATGGTCTCAACCTAAAAGTGTAGGTTGCTCATACTCTTTTCTGAAACATGGATTGGGGATTATCCGTTGATGGACAGCATGGATCCTCTCATACATGTATAAAGTGGACTTTTGCTATTTTTGATTTTTAATCTTCCTCACCCCAGGATGTCTACAGCTGTAAAGGTGAGCAGGAAGGAGCGGGAGGCAGATCATCTCAGGCTGCTAAGCAACATTTAAGACAGGCACAGGGCTGCCAAACAGCCAAGAGGCCCTCCCCACACATTCCCCCTAGAAAAGACTCATTTGGGTCAATAGAAAGTTATTTTGAAGAACAATGGCACCTGAGGATGGTCAATCAACTAGTCTTTCCCAGTTTTGATGGATAATTTGAATCGGCTCAAGTCTAGGGAAAGATAACAAGAATTTTTCTGCAGGGTGGAGGTAGAGGAGCAGGGTTGGAAGGCCTAGAGACATTCTGGATGGGAGGCCCAGGGCTTGTGGCATGGGGAGGGGACCTTGTCACACTGTATTATAACTCTGCCCAGAGTTCTAGAAGAGCCTGGACTCACCTGTAAGATTATTTTGCTGCTTATTACAGCATCTTTGCAAGACAACTGGTGGCCAATACTCGAGGTACAATATCAGTCTCCACCCTATATAACAATTCCTTTAACAGTCTTTAAAAAGATCTGAATCAACATACTTTGGGTAAAGTTAATGTCCTATAGAATCACATTCTTAAACCAGTAATGGTCAACTGGGGCAGCTGTGTTCCCCAGGGGACATTTGGCAATGTGTGGAGATGTTTTTAGTTGTCAGGACCCCAAGAATGGTGCTGGCACTCATTGGGTAGAAGCCAGGGATGCAGCTAAACATGAGGGACAGGATGGTCTCCCATACAAAGGACGGACTAGCTCCAAACGTCAGTAGTGCAGGGGCGGAGAAACCCCAGTCTAAACCAAGGTTGCAGCTGTGAGTACTTCCTGTCTCAGTCCCTTCATTTTGAAAAAAAAGATCAGATGATTGGCCCTGGTAGATTCCAGGGGCAAGGAGACACAAGAACACTTTTCTAGAAGGAGGAAGAAGTTTATTTGCACATGGGGGTAGTGTTCAGGTTGGGCACCAATCTTTCATTAACATCATCAAGCTTTCTACTGCTCTGGCCTAGACCACAGGTGGTTTTAATTTTCTCAGATATTAATGAAAATATAAATTTTCAATCCTCACTTCCCCTACGTATATCAAACCCATCTGTACTTCTAAAAAGAGATCACAAAAATGTACTAAAAATGCTTAAGGTCTTTACACATTGATAAGCATGGTGGTTTTTGTCTTGGTTTGGGTTTTTTTTTTTTTTTTTTTTTTGGTACTGGGGATTGAACCCAGGGGGGATTTACTACTGAGAAGCTAGTCCAGCTGTTTTTATTTTGAGACAGCATCTCACATAGTTGCTTAGGGCCTCCCTAAGTTGCTGAAGCTGGCCTCAAACTTGCAATCCTCCTACCTCAGCCTCCTGAGTCACAGATTACAGGTGTGCTCCTGTTGCCCACAAGCCTGGTGTTCTTAAAGCGCCACAGGCTGGGAGCACCAAATACTTCTCCAAAAGCATTACATGGGAGCGAAGAGCAGTATCTCCCACTCATCCCATGCGCCTTTCTAGGAGGTAAATAAACACTGCTCTTCCTGGATGTGGCTTATCTGCTTAGAAGTTATTTTTCTAGTAAGCACAGAAAATCAGACCCTCACACCACATCCCTGCAGTCACAACACTAACTTGTTCAGCTACAGCTGCCTGCTGTGTTCTGGAAGCACAGAATTGGCACTTGGTGGAGCTACAAGAGAGCAATGAAAGCCCCGCCTGCTGCCTGGCCTGGGGGCACCAGGCCAGCTCATCTAGCTTGGCCTTGGCTCTCTGCAGAGCCTCCAAGCCCTGAAAATTATCTCTCATGCTCATGGCCCATTTCACCCATCAAGAGATCTGCAAAGGGCAATGGTTGAGAGAACTCAACTGACATCTCCATATCCCCTCATCCAGTGGTTCTCCAACAGAGCTTCCCACACCAGCATGAGCATCACCTGCAACCCCTTTAGATGTGAAAGCCCTCCAGCCCCTGGGAGCCCGGCAGAATCAGGACTTCTGGGCCAGGCCAGCAAGCTATGGTTTCACTACCCTCCTAGCCAGTTCTGATGCATGCTAACATTCTGCGTATCTGAAAAGAGATCAATAAAATAAAATAAAATAAAAGGTCCTAAAATCGCCTTTGGCAAGGAAAAATGGAAAAATGAGAGAGAGAAATTGATACCTGGAGAGAAGAAAACTCCACAAAGAGTCAGGGTGTGTGTGTGTGTGTGTGTGTGTGTGTGTGTGTGTGTGTGTGTGTATCCAGGGCCTTGCACATGCCAGAAGGGTGTTCCACCACTGAGCTATATACCCCCACCCAGCCCAACTGTGAGTTTTTATAAAAAGAAAAGCTACACCATTTTATCTCTTGACAACCAGAAACAGATAAATGAGCAGATGCTGAAGTTCCATTTTAACAAATATTTATGATTGATTCTTGACATTGACTCAGATTCCCCACAGTTGGTGTACAGTGTGGCTTCACTACAACACGGTCCTTATATCCATGCTATGGGTGGTGGGTGTGCAGGCTGGGGTGGATTCTCTCTGGCCAGGTGCATTTAGCTCTGGGGCCTGGACCTGTAACTAGGGTAGCTTGGAGCTACTTAGAGCACATCGACGGGGCTGCTGCTTTTCAGTGTTCCTCAGGTTCGTCTGGGTGACATCTATGCTTTGTTACCTACATGGACCTGGGTCGGGGGAGCGGAAAGTGATGGGAAGGTACCCACAGGAAGGCCTGGATCTTTCAGCACTAATGGATGAAGGGTCAACATGTCAAAGCCTCATAAAAAAAACGATGAGGAAGGAAGCCACAGGACATTGGCAGAAAGCTGTGCCTATAGCTATTTAGCCGACCTTCCTGCAAACCTTCCATGTCCCCTCTCTCTCCTCTCCTGGTGCCTGCCTCTTGCTCCCTCTCTTTCATGTGCTGTGCTGTGCTGTGCTGAAATGGGGGCTGGAACTGGGACAAGGCTCTGAAGAACTAAACTTGGGCGAAGGGCTTTGATGGTGTTTGTCTTGAACAGAATGATCTTTCCGATGGGCTTGAAGTAATACACAACCCAGTTCTCTGTGGCCCTCTGGTTCCATCGTGGTGATAAGATCTCCCAAACAAGGATCAGCCACATTGAGCTTCATCTTGTTCCAAGCTCCTTCTAGGCCCCCAAAGCAATGACAACTGAAAGTACACAGACACTCGCAGTGTGTCCCACCCCTCTCTATTCAAAGCATCATTCCTCTCTCAGAATCAGTCCTCTTGAACAGGTGCACTGGGGGTTGAGGAGCAACTGGGGGTTGTTGCTAAGCAACGGCCTCACCTTGAGGTCCCTGTGGACGATGCCCATTCTGTGCAGATAGTACACAGCATCCAGGACCTGGCGGATCAGAGTGCTGGCATCCTTTTCTGTGTAGAATCCCTTCTCCACTATCCGATCAAACAACTCGCCACCAGATACTCTGTTTTTTAAAAAAAGAAGAAATTAAGAGTTTGAGAGGAGCTGTTATAATTACTCAGGGTCATAAAAGACCCAGACTGCATTTCAAAAATAATCCATTTTTTAGGTTTAGATTTTGCCCTACCTCTTTCTCAGAAGTGTTCTCAGGAAGTGTTCCTATGTCATGACAGTGGAAATGTTCAGAACATAATAAAAGGAATAAAGCCAAACCAGGATCCATGGACTCGCCAGGCTTAAGAAATCTCTCCTGACCTTGGCTTCTGTTCTGCTGTGATGATATAAGGTCAAAATACCCTTCCTGAATGTTGGCACCATCAGATAAGAGGAGGGGGGGAATCCTGTCTAGAAGCTTCCTTTGTATGAGAAAGAACCCTTACACAAGGGGGATCTATGGGCAAAGCCTTGGCCTCCCAGCAGGACATCTGGGATTTTGACTAAGTTCTGCTTTTAATATATTGAGTGGCTAAGCACTCCTTGACTCCTGGGACCTCAGATTTTGCCTCTGTAAAGTGAGAGCGTTAATCTAGTTAGCCATTTTCAACAGAGAGAAGGCACATGCCTTTGGAGGTATCAGGACATCCATCAAAGTCATTTGAGATTTACAGAAGAGAAAGAGATAAATAAAGACACTGTATCACATTATCACATTGCTTTGCTTTGGTGTTTATAGCACAATTTCATTTTAATTTGTTTTGAAATTCAGAATGTCTTTAATGGTTGGTTTGTTGGTTCCTTCTTTGCTTATTTGTTTGCATTTATCAAAATGGGGACAAAGGTCAAGGCCTGGGGGACAAGCTCCACAGTCCCAGTCATCTCTGAGATTTCATGCTTCTCTAGGTCTAATGAAGTAATGGAATGGTACAGTCCAGAAAAGAATCAACTAACTGCCTTCACATTTTTTAGAGTATATACTTCTCTAAGAAAAGAAGTGCTTTGTTCAAATCATCAAGCCTTTCTAGAAATAAACTTCAGGGACACATCAACACTATTAAAAAGAAAAAAGAAGAAACAGATTTTTCAAGAACAACATGAAACAGATTTATTTGAAATATTAAAATCATAAACCAGTTTTGAAACAACTCTACAACTCTAATGCAATAGAAGGTGCATCTTGGTAGTAACACATAAGGTATTAATTTCTACAAGTCATAGCAATTAATGTGCAAGAACTGACCCACTGAAAACTTCTTTGTAAAAAAGTTAATAAAGAAATAAAAAAAAACAATTGCAGCTATAAAAGGCCTATGTGTTAGTTTTTTTTTTTTTTTTACTATTATTACCTAGAGTCATTCCAAGTAATATTGTGCTTGGATGTTTCATTTCCAAAGCAAACTGACAAGCTAGATAAGAAAGGAAAGGCACTCAGGAGAAATAAAAAGCAATTCAAAGAGTAAAAAGAAATGGAAACAACAGAAAAGACACTACTTTTTGACAGTTATGTTGTTGAAAAAATCCATCCTTAGGTAATCCAAGGTCCCAAGACATATTCTCCTGGTAACTGAGACCAAGTTTGCCTCATTCTTTGTTTTTCTAGAACTTTTCCCAGTGAGTTTCAAGGTCTGAACCTTTGCAGAACTCAAGGATGTACTACAGGAAATAGATGGCTGCCAAGGGCCAGGTAAACCCGGATGCCCTGGAGGCTTACACCTTGTTATTTATTGAACACCCATTTGACACTTATGGGGTGCCCCCTATGTGCCAGCACAGTGACTATGCACACTTGGTGGCAATAAGGCAGCATTAACTGCCAAGGGGGAAAGTCTGTTGTGTTCATGACCTTGCACACCATCTACCATTGGTCCACCTTCCAATGATGGCATAGCTAGCTGATGTTCCAGTGCTTTCTCTCCAATGGCCTGCCTGCTACCACCGCCTCTCCTCTGCAGCTATTGTTGGAGCTAGGGCAGGAATGCTTACCCCTCCTGGCAACCTTGCCTCCTCCTCTGAGCACTCCACCTCCCAAGCCTTGCCCAGTCCTTTGTCTCCCTCAAAGCTGATCTGCCAAGTTCCTTACTCTCTCAAGGTCCCTTTTTTCCTGCTACAGGATATATATGGTATTGATGAACTCTGTTCAATTTAAGTATGTTCACTGCCAAAAGGGCCACAATCCAGTGAAAACTAAAGCATCAGTACGGAAAGATGTCACATCACAGAGCCTCCATGTTCTGTGCATTTAATATTCTGCTTCTTAAACTGCAAATTGCACCAGGGCTCTGTTTTTGAACATTACTCAGAAATAATTTGGTTTCCTTAGAAACCAAGGCACAGGGGAAATGTTTAGAAACTTGACAATAAAAAAATATGTAACAATACTAATTAAAAAGTCTAAATTTGCAAATCATTTTAGACTTTTCAACGATCTCATTAAGCGTGCTTTTTAAAAGCCCACTGTTATGGAACGAATGTTCCCCTGCATTCTTACTTGGAAGCTTCTTACTTGGACTCACATTCTTACATTCTTACTTGGACTCACCCTTAAGATGACCCATTAACCCAGTGATTTTGGAGGTGGAGCCTTGGAGAAGTAATTAGGTGTCAATGAAGTGATGAGAGTAGGCCCTGGGGTTGGAATTTGGGTCTTATGAGAAGAGGAAGAGAAACCAGTCCTCTCTCCCTCCACCATATGAGGACACAGTGAGAGGGCAGCCATCTGTGAGCCAAGAATGAAGATCTCACCAGAATCAGACCCTGTTGGTACCCTGATGTCGTACTTCCAACTCCCAGAACTGTGAGAAAATAAATTTCGCAGCCTATGGTATTTTGCTATGAAGCCTGAACTGAGACACCCACTTATTCTCAAAACCACTTGAGACGCAGTCAGGGCTAGTATGATGGTCCAAGAATCACTGCTGAGGAAATAAGTTTAGCTTCATTGTGAGGCACAGGTGTCAACTCTCCAGTTGGGAGGCCAGGCTTTGCTTGGCTGCTGTTTGGCTGCAGAGCTGACTGACAGGTCATTTTCCTGAGTCAATAACCTTCCCTGGGAAACCTCCTATGCACGTGGTTTAAAGCTCCTTGTTAGAAATGAAATCCTCCAATCATAGCATCCGAAAAATGTTGGAAAGGACTGGGGTCAGGAGATTGGGGGGAAAAGGAGTAGAATCATAACAGATCAAGAGAGAAAATGGAAACAATGGTAGCTGTCTTAGTCTATTTTCTGTTGCTAAGAACACAATACAACCGACTAGGAATGTTATAAAGAAAAGAGGTTTATGTTTCTGGTCCAAGGTCCAGGGGCTGCATCTGCAAAGCCTTCTTTCTAGCAAAGTCCTGAGGTGGTGTGGGTCATCATGTGGAGAGTTGAAAAGTTTATAAGAAGCCCAGACAAACTGCTTTTTATAAGAGACTCACCCTTAAGATGACCCATTAACCCAATGATTTTCTTAATCACAAGAATGCATTAATCCTTTATTGAAGGCAGAGCCCTAATCACCTCTTAAACGTCCTCTTGTCCACTTATTAATATCTCATACTAAGTATGACATTTCAATATATATTTCAGAAGGGAAAAAGAATTTTCAAATCATAGTAGTGGCTATTGGGAGAGAGACTCAGCTTCAAGGGTGCAAAGGTGGGAAGATGAACGGAATGCCAAACATTAAGGAAGCAGAAGAAAGAAGAGACGGTCAAAAATTTGCTGCTCTTCTGAATTCCATCTTTGAAGTTTATTTAGAACAACCTGGTCTTGATATTGAAATTGGGTTCGCTCAGTCTCCAATCTTCCTCACCCATTACAGTGTACTGCTATTATATTGTATGTGGAACTGAAATATACAAATGTGAAATAATCCAATATAATAATCTCAGCAAAATTTCAATTTATTTGCAAATTTATCAGTAATGCAAATTCTTTCAAATTGAAAAAAAATTGTCAAGAAACATAAAATTTGAGGCTTGGTTTGTAGATCTAACATTACCAACCACACATTTGTTATAAGGAAATACAGGCGTTGTTGCTGTAAAGTGGTTGAGCGCTTGCCTTGCATGTGTAAGGCACTGGGTTCAATCCTTAGCACCACATAAAAATAAATAAATAAATAAATAAATAAAATAAAGATATTGTGTCTATCTATAACTAAAAAAATATTTAATAAAAAAGAAAAAAGAAACATAAAAGTTGCTGGGTTGAATAAACAATAGCTCTTTCCGTATACCATGCATTTTTTTTTTTTGATGGTTCTGGGAAAACCAGTTATTGTTTACATGCACTTGAACTTCACTTGATTTTAAAAGATAACTATCCTTTTATTTTAAAACTCATTGATTATTACAATTACAAATATTTATGGCTTCCTAACATTACCAACCACACATTGGTTATAAGGAAATACAGGCGTTATTGCTGTAAAGTGGGCTCCATCAATCTATTCCTCTAGAACAAAGTCAGATGTAATAAAAATAACATGCAGAAGCCAAATGGTACAGAGCTGCGAGTACTCTGAGAAATACTTGCAGCAGTGCTGGGTCATAAAAAGCAGTGGCACAGAAAATATGCCTTGATTCATGAAGGCAGAGGCAGTGGAGAGGACACAGGTGACATGCTACAAGAACAGTGTGGTCTGGATGGGCCCCAGAGCTAGGCTGGTTACAAATATGTTTTCTAAGAACCGTCTGCCCCTTTACATTTAGTCCCAGGGAAAGTGCTCTTGAAATTACAGGCTGTAGTTCAGGAACCATTTTTCAATCAAGAAACCCCAAGGTCCAGAGGACGGATAGGTACATTTTAACCCAGTTAAGTGAAAGAAAGTTTCCCTTCTCCATCTTTTCCTCAGTCAAGCCCCAACCTGGCAGTGTCTGGGATTCCCCTCCTCCCAGGCACCATCATCGGGGCTGGTGCCTAAAATCCCCACGGCTGTATCTAGCTTTGGTCCCTGCATACCCTGCTCCTGGGGGATCAGGGTACCCTCTCCAGGGAGATCCAGGCTTCATTTCACACAACCTTGCCCTCAATATGTCCCTCCTTCAACAAATCCTACTTTATTAATTAAAAAAAAAACCCCATAACCCTTTATTCTTAAGAATTCCATTTCACAATATCTGCCAGGTCTTGATCTGTTCAGAAGTTTCCAAAATATAAATTCATGCCTCTCTATCTAGTGAGCCAGATAGATTCAACCCCTTCTATTCCTTATACTCTGATTTTGGCCATTTTGCCTTCCTGGTTTTGGGGTGTAATGGATTGAATTGTGTCCCCCTAAAACCCCTATGTTGAAGAAGTCAATCCCCAGTATACCTTAGAATGTGAGCACATTTGGAGATAAGGCCTTTGGAGAGGCAATTAAGGTTAAAGGAGGTCACAGAGGGGGGCTGGTGTCCTTATAAATAGAGGAAGAAGGATCAGTGGTAGAGTGGGTACTTAGCAGGCATGAGGACCTGGATTCAATGCCCCAGCACCCCAAAAACAAGAGGCACAAGGGGTACTGTGGACACAGGAAGGACCATATGAGGACAAGGTAGTCATCCACAAGACAAGGAGAGATCCTCAAGAAGCACCAAACTGCTGACATCCTGATCTTAAACTTCTAGGCTCTAGAACTGTGCAAAAATAAAAATCCCATTGCTTAAGCCACTCCATGGTGTACAGTCATGGCGCCCACAGCAAACCCATCTGCTGGGCATCTTTCCTCAGCATGCTGTGTATCTTTGAATGTACAGTCTCTTTTTATTATTTTTTTTCAAAGTTTAGGTTAGGGGGGTGAGGCTCACTGTTTGCTACTTTATTTGTACTGCATGCTTTGTTTATTCACCAAATCATTGAACAATCCTATATGGAGCCAGTTGGTTGTTGTCCCTAGTCAAGTGGGGCTGTCACACACAGCCCAGTGAAGCATAGAATCAGCGTTCCAGTGGTGGTAGGAAGAGGAGCGGTGAAGGTGTTTGACTATAAAGGTCCCTGAAAGGGATCTAGGGGACAGGGCGAGAGGATGAGACAAGAGGAAGTGAATCTGTCCTAAAAGAATGAGCCATATTTAGCTAAGTGGAGAAAATCCAGTGGGCAGGCAGAGCCCAGAATTTGAATTATCAGGACCCAGGGGAGTGAGTGGAAGGAGAATTTGCTGAGCTGATATCTAAGGGAAATCGTCCATGAAAGAAGAGTTATTTTAGCACCTAGAGCACATCAACCACTTGGTGCGCAGTGCAGATTTGTGATGGGGGAGCTACAAAAGAAGCTCAAGTTGATGGTCAAGACTACCAGGACTAATGACTTGCCAATCGGGACTACACCTGGATGCCCAGCAGGACATCACAGAAGGGAGAAACCAGATAGTAACAAGGCTTCCTGGAGGACATGCCTGAACTACCTCTGTGTCCTGCAGCCTGGCATAGTACTCAGTGAATTTCAGGAAAAACTGAAGCTGGACCTTGAAGGGAGGAGGCCTCTGAGACCTTCACTTGGGTGGGACCTCAGTGACAGCATCACCTGCCTTCCATCTGGAACCTTCAGCTCCCAACTGGCTGCCCTTGAGGCTGACCAGGAAGAGTGTGGTTGTGGGTGAGAAAGAACTAGAGGCGTTTTGATTTTGTTTGGGAAATCTACTTGTGGAGACGACAGAGACACTGTACTTTTGAACTACTTAGGGGAAAGAGGGTTAAAAGATATGTGAAGAAACTATTTGCATGATCAAGATCTTGAGAGAAAAAAATAGCTAATCTCATCTAAACCCAAAGCACCTGTTCACATTCCAAAAAAAGATCATCACAAATCATTTTTAAAAAATTTTTGTGCCCCAAGAGGGCATGCTATTCATATTGAATCCCCAGCACATATGACTTTTCAAGTGGGAGAAGAGAAGGAAAATAAGTAAATATGTGAAAAAATAGATAATGTGAAAAAGTGCCCGAGGATTGGAAATGCTGTGCAGAGTTAGAGCCAAGGGCATGAGTACCGGTACAGCCTCTTTTAGATGGGTTGGGAGACAGTCCTTCTCAATGACAGATCACAAGGAACCAGTAAGGGTCAGGGGGAGAACACTCCAGGCAGAGGGATAAGCCTGTCCTAAGACCCCCAGGTAGGGCAGAAGTCTGGAGGTGCTTGAGGACCCAAAAGGAAGTCAGGTGGCTGTAGTTTGGTGGGCAATGGGTAGAGTGTTTTCAAAAACAAGTTTATGGGAAAGGAAAGCCCAGATTGCAGAGGGCCACGTAAGCGGAGGGTCAAGCAGGGTAGCTCTGTTCTCCATCTGATGAGAAGTCACGGGAGGGTTTTCAGCCTGGTGGGAGGCAGGTGAAGTGATTTACCCTTTTAAAAGATCACTCTGGTGGATGCTGGAGATGGGCTGTAGATGCATGAGGGGAAGCCGGCAGATCAGAAGGGGGTCAGGCGAAGGCTCTCACTGGGGAACACAGGAGTCAGCAGTGGACAGAGACAGGGTACGTGTTAGAAACACAGTAGGCAAGGCTCATGGAGGAAGCTGGTATGGGACCCCCAAGAAGGCGAAGATCCCATTCATTTTTTCTTGAACAAGTCGATGATGACACCACTATTTTAAATGAGGGCCATGATTATTATTAATTTTATGCATTAACTTGACTGATTGGGGGTACCCAGATTATTTGAATAACTATGATTTCTTGGTATGTCTGTAAGGGTGCTTCTGGATGAGATTATGATTTGAATTGGAGGGCTCAGTAAAGTAGATTGCCCTCCCCCATGTGGGTGGGTGCACATAATGCAATTTGTTGAGGGCCTGAGCAGAATAAGAGGTGGAGGAAGGAGAAATTGACTCCTTTTGCCTCCTGCCTGACTCTTCAGCTGAGGTATCAGTCTTCCTACTCTTCAACGTGAATTTATACCATTGGTTTCCCTAGTTCTCAGACCTTTGGATACAGACTGAATAATATCACTGACTTTCCTGGGGTCTCCGGCTTGTAGATGGCAAATTGTGGAACTTCTCAGACTCCATAATCACATGAACTTATTCCAACCAACCAGAAAACCAATCAATCAACTGATCAATCGATCAATACCTCCTATGAAATTTGTTTCTCTAGAGAACACTGACTATGACAGGGACCCTGGAGAAAGAACAGATTTAAAGGAATAAAAATATCTAGAGCAGCCTTGACCAACAGAATTTCCTGAGATAATGGTAATGCTGTTTGTGGGTATTGTCCAGAAAGGTAGCCACTAACCATGTGTGGCTAGTGTGCATTTGAAACATGGCTGGTACGACTGAATAACCAATTTACAAATTTTATTTATTTTAATTAATGTAAACAGTTACATCGTGTTCAGCTACCACATAGAACAATGCAGATCTAGATCCCTAGGTAGGCTATATGGAGTCTATGGTCCTATTGGATGAAGCAGTAAAGCAGGTAGCTATTTTTTTTTTAATAAGTCTGAAGTTCAAAGGGGCAGCAGGTCAGGGACAGAGATTAAAATTAGCAAGACATCACTATGTTGAAGCTCTTTAAAGCCAAAAGGTGATCAAGCCCTAAAAAAGTGTAACTCAGTTAGAGAAAGGGGTATCTAATGGCAGAACTCTGTTAAACTAGGAAGAGCTAGCAAAGTAACAAAGGTAGGAAGCAAAGAAGGAAATAGGGTATCATGGAAATCACGGCCAGTCCTACAAAGGCTGCTGAGAGATCACATAAGAAGGGGACAGAGAATATCCATTTTGTTTGGCAAGTTGAAGGCAAGGACTGGGCTAGAGATTCAGGAGTCCCTGGCATAGGAAATGGCTTGTAGACCCTGGGACTGGAGGGTCTCTGGGTATGCAGAATACCCAGCTCTGAGCTCTCTGAGACTTATTTTTCTCATCTAGAAAAGAGCTGATTGTATCCATTTTAAGAATTAAGTAACACAATAAAAAGAAGATGCCTCTGTGGACTCATGGCTTGTTTCAGGTCCCTTGTGAATGTTAATTCCCTCTGCCTTTCTTTCCAGAGGGACCTGGGTGCCAGGAACACTGATTGACAGGGAATTCTCTTGAAGGAAAGTTTGAAGATTAAAGGAGTTGCCACTTGGGCAGGATGACTCAGGGGCTGCTGGTTACCCATGCTGGAGAATCCCTACTTTATATATTTCTGTTTCCCACAGACAGGCCAGGGATTTTTTTGGAAAGATAGCCAAGCACTTGAGCAGGGTGAAAATTTGTGAAAATTTCTATCTTACAACACAATCTCATAAGTGAATACTGTGACTTCTGCACCAACTAGATCTCTTTCTGTAACTTTATAAAATAGGACTTGCGGGTGCAGGTCAGAAGGCATGGACCCAGTCTGGCATATTCCTGGAGATGTTCTAGGTAAATGAAGTGCTCATTAACCCCAGACGGTGACCTTCTGGTGGAGCTTAAGCAGTATGAGCTTTATGCCAACAGATGTTCCTGAATGTATTAAACATAATACTGGAAAAATCATCTCTTTGACTATCACATATTGATTGGCCTTTCTACAATTAGTTATAATTAGGAAGATTTTTACTTGGCAGCACAATTATTTTTCTATTATAGTTTTTCTAGTATTAAAGCAAATTTGCATCTCTTGAGTGGATAACAACTGAAAGAGATAGGAGATGGTTCTGGAATGAGTCTAGGAATACAATTTGGTTACAGATCGCCTGCAAAATTGACAGTTCCCGCATGGGGAACTGCCAGTTGGCTGTAAGCACATCTTGGTCTATCTTGGGTAAATGACTGCTCAAAACTGATGGAGAACAATTATGCAATTTCACATATGCTCAGAGAGTTGGAATCTGAAGGCAACTGATAGGGTCCTAATTTTATGACAAACCTAAAAGACGCATTTTTAATTTCATTATTCAGTTTTAATAGGAATTTATTATATGTATTTATATTTGTTCTGATGTTCCTAAGCCAACATGGATTTCTACTGAAAATCTAACACATGTGTGGGAGAGCACTTGAATTTAGATGATTCAGGAAGGCTTTAAGATGCCCTTTAAAACAGCAAGGATGAAATAAAAACTACCTGTCCAAGGGTCAGCCTTGCAAGATGTCTACTGCCTGTGCCGGTAAAGTTTCAGTGGCTCTCAAGTTCACCTTCTAGTGACAGCATTGAGAAAGGCACACAAGGACACGTGCCTACTGCATGGCTCCCAATTCTGTCCACTGCTGTGCCTCAGACAGACCCTTTCCGCCTACTGAAGCTTCATCTGTTTTCCTCTTTCTATTCCTACTCATCCTTGAGGCTCCTGCTTGAATGTCCCTACTTCAGAAGAGCCTTTTCCTAACCCCACACCAGATTAGGTTGCCCATTCCATCCTCTCTCTGCACCCTGTATTTCTAGAGCACACACCAGCTGTCATCAATCATTAGCATGCTCATGTGTGAAGCCTGTTGTACTGTGCCACTCCAGCCCAGACTGAACTCCATGAGGGCAGGGCCCGGTCTGCCTTGTTGGCTGTTTGTCCCCACCTTAGACTACTGAGCTACCTGCCCCAGAGGAAAAGCAAATGAAATATTTGCCAAATAAAGACATGTACAAAACTGCACAGTGAGTGGAGTGTGGGTCTAGCTGGGCATGACCTTACATAGCGTGTAAATCCTCAGAGCGTGCTTCATGGGGCACAGACAGAAATGTCCTGCAGTCTACTTCCTTCAGCAACTGGTTGCCAAGGTGATTCTTTCTCAACTTCCACCTCATTCATTCATTCTTGAGTCCCCCACCCCCCTAAACTGGTTATTAGTTTGCATATTATAACTTTCTCGCTAATTTTATCTCCCATTTGTCTCTTCTGCTTTAACTTGTGTGTTTTGCTTGGTATATGCACTCCACCTTCTGAATTATGTTCTAGAGCCCCTGGCCCACCCACTAAATGGCTTTTCCACATGGCTGTCCCTGGTTTTGCACAGGGTCCCTGAATATAAGAGTCTTTGTGACTTCCCTATGCCACAGAAGGTCACATCTTAAAGCATATAAACAACAAAACCCTTCAGCACATTTTTATAACCAGCAATTTAAAAAATCATACCAAAAAATCATTTTAGAGCCATGCGGTAAAGATGAGTTAGTGATACAGAGCGGCGTGTGGGGACAGAGTGACCTCCCTCGAATGTGGATGACTAACTGGCAACGTCATGGTCTGACCCATGTCACGTGGACAGGGTGAGGCAATCAAAACTGACAGATCAGGCCACAGAACAAAAGCTGTCAAGTCATGGCCACTGGTTGCCACTTGTGTACTTTGACAGATAACTGCCTTCCCTTGTAATTGCACAACTAGGCATTATGCATGGGAATGCCTTTGTCAGTTCCTGTGCTCTTTTAGAATTAAGCTGATGAAACAGACCAGGTCCCAGGTAGGCAGCCTCTGAACCTGGTTCCTGCCCACTCGGCTCCAAGTGCCTGCAATCTAAGAAGAGAAGAAAACCTCTCCTCCTGGCTATGCCGTAGGCAGCTTGAAAAACACATCGCCTGTGTGTTCTAGTACTCACAGTGGGCAAAAGTACTTCTTACTGAAGGATTCCAATTTTTTTTGTCTTCCCAGCACCCACACATTCATCCTTCACAGTTGGTGTAGAGGCAAAGAGATACCACATGACATTGAATGAGACTACTACACGTTCCAAAACAGCATTTTAAACAACCCATAAGATCACATTATGTTTGCATTATGTAGTAGCCTTAATGATGCAAAAATGACAAAGGAAGTTTTTTTCCCCCAATATTTTTAAGAATGGATATTACTAATCTCAAAGAATGAACAGTAACTGTATCAAAATGAGGTCCCGAGATTGGGGTTGTAATTTAAGATGAATAACTCCTTTGCATCATGCCTGAAATTTAGGAGCTACTTCTGGCAAAGACTATTAGTCAAGGTATATAGCCCTGGTCAGACCTATTCATGCTTTTATACTTGGACTCATTTCCCTATAAAGAGAAATTACCTAGTAAACTATCTGCAGAAATGTTCTTCAGTTACAATCAAATTTAATGGAGAAACTGAAACCACATAAAGGATTAGCAGTCTTTGGGGCCCACATTTTGTTATTCTGTCGATCATTACTGATCGAATAATCAATCACCATTGATAGATTAAAGAACATTTGGGAGCTGTGCTGCCTGGCACAGTAAAAAGTGTCTTCTGGTGGGCAATAGAACTAGCCATTGTCCTTCTCATATTTGGCCAAATATTATTCTGAATGGTTGTGTCTGTGAGGGTCTTTTTGGCTGAGATTAACATTGAATTTCGGTGGGCAGAATAGGGCTAACTAACCTCTCTAATGTGGGTGCACCTCATTCAATCAGTTGAAGGCCTAAATAGATCAAAAAATGCTCTTTCTCCCCTGAATAAGAGGTAACTTCCTGCTTGACTACCTTAGCACATCCCCAGTGCTAAAGTAGTCAAGCACTGGCTTTTTCCTGCCTTTGGACTGGAACTGAAATAATAGCTCTTCCTGGATCTCAAGTCTGCTGGCTTTTAGATTGGAACTTAGACGTTGGTCTAAGCTCTCCTGGGTCTTAGTTTGCCAACTGCCAATCTTGGGACTTGTTGGCCTCTGCCGTAGCCACGTTAGCCAAGACTTTATAATAATTGTTTTCCCATCTACTTATCTGTCTATGTACATCCTACTGGCTCTGTTTCTCTGGGGCACCCCAACACTGGGGCTTTCAGCTTCCAGGGATCCATTAGCCCCAATTCATGGCATTACATATGGCATCAGAAGGAAGAATGCCTAGGCTCTGTGGTTCAGGGACTTTGGATGCCTTTTTTTTTTTTACACAGTTTATGTTTATTTGTAAAATCTGGATTAATATATATTTTACTTATTTTTGAAGTCCCTCCTTTCACTGGTAGGGAAAGCCACATTCTGAGCTATGGGAGTGCTCATCTGCTGTCCCTCAGCTCTGCAGAGGCACAGCTCCTGGGCTCTGCCCCAGGCTGGGTCCTGGGGAAATCACCTTGTATCAGTAACTCCGATCACATCTACAGAGGGGGAATATGTGGGCAGCACAGGGACAAAGGAGAGTAGAACAGCAGGGGCAGTGAGGTTAGGGAAGCAAGAGAAAGTACTTTCAGGCATTCTGGTCTATTCAGAGTCTCCACATATATATTTCCTGGAATGGGAATGTACTGCACAGAAAAATCACATTTGTAAAGAATTCACCTACCACTCCAACGTCCCTCTCAATTTCTGGCAAGCTTTTCTAAGATACACAAGCCTCAGGTGGACAGGTTTAAGATTCAGTAATGTATTCATAGCTATGCAGGTTTACTGTAGGCACTGAGCCAAGTGGTAAATGTATTTCTGAAGGACAAAAATATAACAAAGCCAAATAGAAATCTCAGATGCTATCTAAGTACTAAAGGGGCCCTGAAACACATTTTCAACAAAGTTACAATTCTTTTTAAAATTAGTTCATGTTTTTTGTGGTGCTGAGGAAGGAACCCTGGGCTTTGTACAGCTAGGCCCATGCTCCACCCCCATCCAAAGCTACTGTTCTCCATTCACAGTGTTCTGGACTAAATGTCTTTCTCAGACTTTCTTGTTTTTGGAAAACCAAAAAATCCATATGCAGCAATTCTTTAAAAACTCACCTTAGGGAGAGAGACACCTTCTTCAGTGCTACCTGCATTTTTACCTTTCTTATTCTCTTTGGCACATTCCATTAGTAGTATCTTATCTTGGGGTGTGTGTGTGTATGTGTGTGTGTGTGTGTGCACATGCATGTTTGTGGTTGTATGGTTTATTTTGAATTATGAGTTTTGATTCATGTGGGTCTTAAAAAGAAGAGTAGGTCCGGGTGCAGTGGCACATCCCTGTAATTCCAGTGGCTCTAGAGGCTGAGGCAGGAGGATCTTAAGTTCAAAGCCAGTCTTAGCAAAAGCAAGGTGCTAAGAAACTCAGTAAGACCCTGTCTCTAAATAAAATACAAAATAGGGCTGGGGATGTGGCTCAGTGGTTGAGTGTCCCTGAGTTCAATCCTTGGTACCTTCCCCCAAAAGAGCCCTTATGAGCATCCTTTATGTCCCGGGAGTACAATGGCTGTCAGCAGCCATGACCACTGAGCACTGGTAGGAGGCTTTGTGTGCACAGAACTGAGAGCTTCAAGTACAGAACTGGACTTGTGTTTTGAACGTTCACCTTCCTTTGCTATGTCTTTTTAAAAATATGCCTCTCTGCTTTGCACATGCTAGGATGGCTAGAATCTAAAAGCAAAGCAAAAAAAAAAAAAATGGAAAACAAGTGTTGGCAATAAACATGATAAACATGCAGAGAAATTGGAACCTCAGCCATTGCTGGTGGAAAATAAATGAGAACTAAGGAAGCCACTCTGGAAAATAACTTCACAGTTCCTCACAAAATTAAAGTATAGTCTTAACAATATAACCTAGCAATTTCATTCCTAAGCATATACCCAGGAGAATTCAATACATATGTTCATATAAAAACTTAAATGTTAATGTTCATAACAGCTTTATTCTTAAGAGTTGGTAAAGAGGAAAGTACCCAAATGACCATCAATGAACAAATGGATAAATAAATGTGATCTACATAATCCATTTATGGAGTATTATTTTAACCACAAAAGGAATGCAGTACTGACACAGGCTGCAACATTTTAAGTACACTGAAAACGTGCAAAGTGACAAATCCAGACACCAAAGGCCACATGCTGCAGGACCCCATTTATACAAAACATCCAGAAAAGGCAAATCTCTAGAGAGAGATAGTAGATTAGTGATTGTTCAGAGGAAAGGGAAACAAACAGTGACTGCTAATGGACACAGAAAGTTTAATTTTGGGGTGATGTGAATGTTCTGGAATTAGTGTGGATGGTCCCACAACTTTGTGAATGTACTAAAAACCACTGCATGGTACTTTACCAAGAAGTATCTGACTTACAGCTCTTTTTGACAAGGTACCCTCTTCTCTTCTCCTAGACCCATTATTTTATTAAAAGGATAACAAATAAGCCCACTGAGGGTGTAATCTTATGTCAACCTTGGAAATATTTTTTGTCTTGCCCAGTCTTGATCCATCTCCTCTGTGTCTATTCTTTCATTTTTAGCAACATGGAAAGATGGTGTCTTGCTGGAGCACATCTTTTTTTAGACAGCCTTTCTCTTTTTCCACTTTCTGTCTGCACACACCTATACTTACTTAAACAGCCCCCACCTGGAACCCGGGTTCTTGTCTTGAGGAATAAAGTAGAAGAATTATAAAGCAGAGAGCCCTTTGTCAGAAGTGGTATTCTTAGACAGCCTCTGGGAGTGAAGAACTCCTTGGCTCAGGCAGTTGAAGACATTTTCTCTGGAAACGGCTCTTTGTTACATCTCCCAAGGTCTTATGTGACCTCAACAAGCTGCTAAATGGCACCTCACTCACATATTATTCCTATCAATAGATCCTTTCATTTAAGAATTTAATTGCACTAAAATCTCACCAATGTAACTTGCTTCAAAATATACAAGACAAAATTTTTTTTTTTTGAGTGTGCTATTAACAAGATGAAAGCGTTCTAAAACTGGATCAGGGAGATGGTTGACAACTTGGTAAATTTACTAAAAATCATTGAATTCTATACTCAAAATGAAGGAAAATTATGGTGGGGTAATTTTACACCCTGATAAAATTGCTATAAAAACAACAACAAGAAATAAATAGCCCAGCGCAGTGACACACACCTATAATCCCAGTAGCTCAGGAGGCTGAGGCAGGCGGATCAGGAGTTCCAAGCCAGCCTCAGAAAGTTAGGGAGGCCCTAAACAACACAGTGACACCCTGTCTCTAAATAAAATACAAAAAAGGGCTGGGAATGTGGCTCAATGGTCCAGTGCTCCTGAGTTCAATCCCTGGTACCCAATAAATAAATGAACAAACAAACCAGGGTTTGGGAGGGGGAGAAGTGGGTGTGTGCAAAGTTGACAGCAGCTCAGTGGCAGAAGTTGGTGAAGGGTCACTGTAGTGGATGCTGTCGTGTCTGCTTTGCTCACTCCCTAAGGACATTCTAGGTGCAGGAGTATTGGTTGATGATGGCTCTCAGCTAGGTCCTTCTGAAGACATCTCCTATATAGCATAAGAGCTTGCTTGTCCAATGTCACCCTCGCTTGGGGCAACCTACATTCGGACAATGAGAAGATTTAAACGTCTATCCCTGCACCCTTGTTCCAAGTCAGGAGAACTAACTGAAGGGTTGCCTCAGCTCCAGAGTTCTGGGAAGTGGCTGAGGCCTTTGACTGGGTGGATCTGCAGGGCAGCTCCCCCCGAAATTCCTGCTCTGCTTCCTTCCCTGCTTTCAGAAAACCACCTGCACCCAAACTTCTGCTTCAGAGGTTGTCTCTGGGAAAACTGAGCCAAGACAGAGAGACTCATTATATATCATCTCCACATTTGTAAGTGTTGAACATTTTTCACCATAAGAAGCAAGAAAAACAAAACATTACCCAAGAAAGAAAGATGGGTCTGATATTTCACAGAGTAGCTGTTAGAGTTTAGATATGAGGTGTCCCTTAAAACTCATGTGTGAGAAAATGCAAGAAAGTATAGAGGTCAAATGATTGGGTTATGAGAGCCTTAACCCAATCAGTACATTAATCCCCTGATAGGAATTAACTGTGAGGTGACTGTAGGCAGGTAGGGTGTGGCTGGAGGAGGTGGGTCCCTGAGAGTGTGCCTTTGGGGTCTCTCTCTCTCTCTCTCTCTCTCTCTCTCTCTCTCTCTCTCTCTCTCTCTCTCTCTCTCTCCCCCCTCCCCCCGCTTCCTGGTGCAATGTCCTGAGCCACTTTCCTCCACCACACTCTTCCACCATGATGATGTTCTGCCTTACCTTGGACCTAGAGCAATAGAATCAGCCATATAGATTGAGACTTCTGAAACCATGAGCCCCCAAATAAACTTTTCCTCTTCCAATTGTTCTTGCCACAATTCTTGGTCACAGCAGTGGAAAAGCTGAATAAAACACCAGCTAATATGAAATCTGTTGTTCAAAGGTAAAAAGGAATAGAGTAAGGAGGGCCAAGAGATGGCCCTATCTGCCGTGAACCTAGATTGCTGGCTAAGCATTTGAGCAGTGCTCGGTGGGCACAGTGATAAGAACCATGAGATGTACTTGATAGGTTTGCTGAATTGATAAGGCCTCTTCTCAATCTGGCTGTCTGCCGTAGTTCCAAGAGTACACGGTCTCTGCTAAGCACAAAGAAAGCAATACGACAAAATCAGAGAGAACTGAGATTCTCAGAAAGATGAGATGCCAGGAGAGCCTGTATCCAATCTTGAATTTAAAGTGCATTTGTTTCCTACACTTAATACAATTGCACCCTCTACTAGAGAGCCTGCAGGCCAGAGGATAATAAGATTTCAGTGATTCGATTGAAGTCACTGGTGGGAGCATTTTAGAACACATTCCACATATTCACTCTGTTACATCCAAAGCAGGGCCTGGACGATCCTATTCCTTTAGAGACTCTAGGAGCCACTAATTATCTGAAATTGCTTTGCTTAAAAAAAAGAAAAATCCAGTATCTTGTTAGAAATCTCTGGTTATCTGACCATTACTAACTCCCGGTGGCCCAATAGATGAAGGCTACTGCTATACTAAAAAGTCCCCAACCAAAGAGATGTAAATTGTCCCATGTAAAAAATAATCTCTTCAATAGAGATGCTGCCTTGGAAGTTGCTGAAATTTGCTCCTCGGCTCCCCTCCTTGTTTCTTGTTCAGTCTCAGCTTCTCCAGCTTGAAGCTCACCTGGCTTCATCGTTCTCCCCTGTCTGCCCTTCTGGCTGCATCTCCTGGTTTTGATCTTGTCCCTCTCCCTTTGCACGAGACCGATAAGACGTGAATAATCAGTCAGCCAGCTGCATCCGAGGGCTTCCCATCCTTGGATTCAATTAACTTTGGATCAAAAAATATGAGAAATCAAAATTGCATCTGTACTGAACATATCCAGAGTTTGGGGGGAAGGGTCATTATTTCCTAAATAATACAGTATATGATGACTATTTGAATAACATTCACACTATATTATGTATCATGTCATCCAGGGATGATTTAAAGTATATGAGAAGATGGGCAGAGGCTCTATGCAAATCCTATGCTGTTCTACACAAGAGACTTGAGCATCTGCAGGTCTTGGTATCCGTGGGGATCCTGGAACCCATCCTCCACTGGTATCTGATACTGAGGAACCTCACTCACAACACCAGGTCCTCTCCTACCTGTGGATTTCCCTCACAGCCCAGCCTCTTTGAGAATCTTTCTCAGCACCCAGACTAGGGGTGTCAAGTAGCAAGGCCCAGGAAGAGTGCAGAGGAGGGGCTTGGGACACTGTTGGGTACAGAAAAATGCAGAAGGGAAGCAGGAAAATGACGGGACAAAGGAGCACGAAGGACCGCTCTGTTGCCATGCTAGTTGTGAAAACATAATGTTTTCACAAGTCAGAAAACACATTTGTCATAAATAATACCACCTTTCAACCCATCACTGCCGAAAACCTTTCACTTGGCAAAAACATTTTATGCAACGGGGTGAATTCATTTGGTTCTCACAGGCAAGCTATCGTTGGCCTTATCTTAAGGATAAGGTTACAGGAAGGAGAAGTGATTTGGTTGGAGAGAAGCTGAGATGAAATGAACAGAGAGAGTACCTTACACTTAGAGGCCTTTCAAATGTTCTGATTACAAATATAGTAAGTTCTCAGGATAGACAATATGGAATATATGCAAAATACCTAGAATTTCAAAAGCTACCCAAAATTCTACCAGCTGAGGACTCCCATAGTTAACGTTTTTAACTTTCTTTCTCTCAATCCGTTTTCTTTACACTGAGATCAAATCATATATGCATATATCACTTTGTACGGAGCTTTTTCAGGTGATATTGCAAGTATTTCCCACCATTCAAAAAAGTACTTCATTAAATAGTGCAATAGTAGAATTTATTTATTTATTGGTACTGGGGATTAAACCTAGGTGCACTGAGTCATATCTCCAACCCTTTTTATTTTGAGACAGGGTCTCATTTCGCTAAGTTGCTTAGGGCCGCACTAAATTACTGAGGCTGGCCTTGAACTTGTGATCCTCCTGCCTCAGCCTCCCAAGCCACTGGGATTACAGGCATGCACTACCATGCCCAGCTGAATCATTTATTTTTTAACAATATACTCCTAGTAGATACTTCTGTTGTTATAGATAATAATGAATGGAACAACTTGATATGAATACCGTATACTTTTGTTTACATTTTGAATTATGCCTTTGGATTCCATCCCTAGATAAAGAATAGCACTGGAAAAAATACTGGGAAGCAAGAATTACTCACTTTCATTCCCATCAAAATTCGAATGTCCGGCTTGCTCCACCCTTGGCAGGATTAGCTTTATTTTAATCTTTACTCATTTCATAGTCTACATACACACAAACACTGCTTTAATTTGCTTTCTTTAATAATGAATTTGAATGTTTTAAATGTTTGTTAGCCATTTCTAATTCATTTACTTGACTCCTTATATGAAATTGGTTTTCTTATCCATTTTTCATGCATTTTTGGTTGGGTTTTATATTAACAGAAAACTTATAATGTTATACATTGCTTTGTGCTTCTAAAAATGCATTACTTGAGAATCAATAAATCGTCGGTGCTACCTTTATGAGAAGTTGGCAGTTATATGAATAAATAAAATTATTCTGCTAAATACAATCATGATGTCTATCTCCCCTACAGTTTGAGAACTCAGTGTCTTGAAAGTCTGAGGCCACTTGCAACACATGCTCTTCTGGCTCTCCTCCCTGGGGACACAGGAGGTGGCAGGAGAAGGGGCTGGGGACAAGGCCTGGCCTGCAACAAGAGGCAATGGGAGAGGAGAGGAAAGAGGGCACATGGTCCTCCCCATGGGGGAATAAACTCATGAGCTCTGTGGACAAGAGAGGCTCCTTGGAATCCTGGCATTTGGCACCATGATGGAAATCCCTGGATGAATAAGGAGGTTGTCCTCCATATCAGCTCCCAGCCAGGGGCAAGACTCAACAAGGGGAACCCACAGCATTCACTGGCTCAGCGCTACTGTACCGTAAAATGCTTCAAGGTGCCTGCAGTGGAATTTCAATCAAAATCAGCTTATCCTTCTGTTTCCCTTGTGATCAGATCATACTGCCAGCCATCTCTCAATCCCACTGCAATGGAAGACATGGGCCGGAAGCAGACATCGAAGAGTGCAGCTTTTTAATTTATCTCTCTAAAGAAACAGGTGCCAACTAGGCTGCCCCATAACTCTTGGGATTAGGACCTGCCAGGCCACCAGCCTCACATCTCAGTTTGCTGCTCCCAGCTCAGATCACAGCAGGGTCCTGGGGTTTGGCAACCAGGGCCAAATGTTGAGAGAGGAGTGGTGCCCCCGAATGGCTACAAGTAACCAGCTCCTGCTGGGGATGCAGGCTTCGGCCAGTGCTGTCACTTGATGGGACAATGCAGGGTAGGGTGAAGATGCTCCTCTGCTTCTTGTTCCCTGAGTCTAAATAAGTGACTTTCCTCTCTACAGCTCAATTTTTAAAATGAAATATTAATTGCCCTTACGAACCTAAGTAACATATGAAAAATAATTAGACGAAGCAAGCACTTGACATATGCTACCCATTATTATGTATTATGGTGATTATGGTGCTGATGTTATTCTAAGGCACTCAAGCTAGACAAATTCTTGGGATTTGCCATTTCAAACATGGGACTGAGGAAATGTTTGCTGATTTAACGAATGTTATGAATGCTTGTGTTGTGCCAGGTTCTCTGCTAGGTGTGGGGAGAGCTCTGATCCACTAGTAAAGAACTTCTTTTTATGTTCAGTCCCATAACAGGCAGCTTAAAGGGATGCAGACAACTCAGAAAGGTAAAGCATGCTTAATATTAGTAAGAAAAAGACAGCTAAGGAAGGGAATAAAATCTAAGGTGAGCAGAAGGGAGAGCTTAGCACACAAAATCCAGGCCATGAAGTTGCCTGTGCTTGGTGACTCTAAGATGTTTCTAATAGCTAAGTACAGGCAAGTCAAAGAGATTTGTCTCTATAATTAACACAAACCAATCTTTCCAGGGAAGCACAGAGAATCTGGGATTTAGCTCACACAGTCAGCTCCATCCACAGAGTCTTTGAGATATATAAGATTGGATCATCTCATCTTTAAATCTCTGATCTTTTGAAGTTTGTTAAAAATAATTTAGAAAATGGACATAGATGCAATAACCATATATTTCATAGATACATATGGTTTTTGAAAGTCATAATTAAATGAGTATCTGTTTTCAAATCTTTGGCCAAGGAAGCAAGTTCAATTCAGGATCCATTGAACCATGTGAGCTCAACGGCCCAAAGCAATACTACTAACATGTATGGTCATCAGCAACAAAAATTGGATTGGGGTGTAAGGCACGACAAAAATGAAATGTACTGAGTAAAGACCCAACTGGGTAGTGTTTTAATTTTGGTGCTTCTAGAATATTAGCTGGTGCTGTAATTCTTCTGTGGTTGAGACATTATGGAATGGCTGGTTAACTGAATGTCACGGGGGATTGATGATATGAGCCACCATCTGACTATTGCCAAGCCAGATGGAAATCCAGTCAATTAACGAAGCAGTTCTTTGTCATGAAGTGTTAGAAGATTTCTGCTGTGCTTTTCAACTCCTCCGTCTGATCACCAAAGCCCCAAATCAGTAGATCATTTATGACTCCCACCTGACATTAATTAAAAGCTACTGCCATACAAGAATAGAAAGAAAAAATACCACTCTTCTCCCAGCTGAAGGCATGAGGCCTCACATGAAGATTTGGGGTAACATCATGATATTTTAAGTAATTACTATATACCAGGAACAATGCTTGACATTTCATGGACATGATCTTATTTAGCCCTCAGAACTGCCCAGATATATTCCACTATAGCCACTCAGTAGGTGAGGGAACTGAGAAGGTGAGGAGTTAGTGACCTGCCAGACATAGGTGGTGTTGTTCGGGACTGAAGTGAGGTCCACTTTGGCTTCACTGTGCTGTCAATCATAAGATCTAGAGCGCCTGGCCAGATGCTGGCACCACTGCTCCTCATTAGTGCTGTCACCTATGGACTTCAAGGCAACCCTTTTTTATTGATCAACAAGCCTGTCTTATTCTCCAACACACTCCTGTCTTAACAGCATGGAGATGCTCCTGCCCATCTCGGTCCTCGAGTGCAAGTCCACAGATCTTTCAGTGGTTTCTCCCACCACCTCCTCCTCACCCACTCAGGCTCCTGATCACACCCTAGACCTCCTCATTACCAGTAACCGCGACACTTCCATGATCTTACTACCAGGCATCCTCTCTCTCATCTCTACCTTCCGTTATCTAGATTCCAATAATCCTTCAACCTCTGGGAGACCAGCACCCCATCTTTCCACCTGTCATCTTTATGTTGCCCCCTGCCAACTCCACGCTCTGTCTTGCTCCCTTACCCAGCTTCGAATCCACGGCCAATCCTTATAATTGCTTTCAAAATACCCGAATTCTTCTCCCTGGCTTATTTACTTGGCAAAGCTGGGACCCTGGTTAGATCCAGCGCTACCTGATCCACATCTGCACTGTGCAGCTGAGTAGGAGGTGAAGGACGCAGGCTTGGTGACCAGACTTACTGGCCTTATCTTGAGACTGAGTCTCCTATGTTGCTCATGCTGACCTTGAACTCTCGCCTCTTGCCTCTCAGCCTCCTGAAGATCTGCGACTATACGTGGCCCACTGTGCCTGGACGGCCTCACTTCCCACTCCTGTTCGTGCTGACCCCTGATGGTGCCTGACCATCGAGGTCCATTTTCTCGTCCCTTCACTTTCTGACTCCTGCTGACAATCATTTCATAACTTCCCTCCTCCATCTGTGTTTTCCGAGATTCTCAGCAGATGATCCAGTTTCCACCTTCACTAGGAAAATGGAAATATCAGAAGAGAATTTCCACAGACGCCTACCACCTGAAGCATCTGCACCAAATTACCTGGCTTTCCTCCCCCTTACAGAGGATGATGTCTGATCCTTCCAAAGCCAATCCTTCCGCATGGGCACTAGACCGTATCCCTCTCCACCACTCAAGGTCCCTGTTTGGGCAATTCCCCCCACTTTCTTCCCCAGTAACTTTCCTTGCTCTCTGCAGGATCACTTTTATTGGAACACAAATAGAAAGTACTTTTCCTCATGAAAACAAAGACTTCACTTATCCTGACCTGACCTCACTTCCCCTTACAGGTAGGTTCACTAGACCACCCCTCTCCCACTGATGTCCCTCGTCTCTCTGTACCACTGGATTTCTCTACAGTACTCAGTCCCTTCACATAGACTGCAGTATTTACTTATTTAATATGTCTTTGGCATTGTCTGTGTTTTGTAACTTATCGCAGCCACTGGCACTTGGGGCATATTCAATCAAGATTTATTGAATGAAAGCACACATCAGAGTGGCCTTGTCCATGGTCCGGAGCTCCATTATTGTTGGAATTCTATTATTCTCAACCGTGATGGCATAAAAAATGGCATCAGTCAGAATTTTAATAACTTTACTGAGGCAGTAAGGATCATTTCAATTACTTTCCAAATTTTTTTCACGTCTTGGAGAATCTTCTTGAATTTCCCGCCCCCACTCTTTACAAAATCTGTAGTCGTTATAACTGCTTACTTTGGGGAGAGTTGCTGCACATGATCATCTCTAGTGATGGTGGTCTCCTTTAGAGATCTGTAGGCAGGTCCCTGCCCTAAGGTGAGCAAAGACAGACAGACAGACAGACAGACAGACAGACAGACAGACACACACACACACACACACACACACCCAAAGGCAAAAACGCCAGAGCAACCTAAAAGGAGGCATGAATTTGGCAGCCTAGGCAAACAGCTCTGCAGCATGAACAAGGTGGGGGAAGGGTGAGTGAGTAGTTTCAGGGCCAAGAAACCCATCTGCCGCATCTGATGGAGCTGTCCGAAGCTCGGAATCATCTTCTAATGACATTAGAAGCAAAGTCTCTGTTTCAGGCTTATTACCACACCGATAATGCAATACTGATCCCCTCTTCCAACATGCTGACACTCACAGCCTGCAATTTCAAAGCATGGATGGTGTTAGGCCACTTAAATACTTCTGAGGCCAATTCACAATCGCAGTCTATCTCAGCCCCGCAGTGGCTAACTGTCCTCCATCAGGGGCTCTGCTAATGAACTAAAATGACTAGGTAATTCAAATGCATAGACTGACATATCTAATATGGCCCGAGGCTCTGCACCAACAGAACTGCAAAAGCAAAGGGACTGACTGTCCCTGCACGTTTTAGAACCACATGGGCATCTAGAAAAACATGCAGCGTTCCCTTAAATCTTCAGTTATACAAAAATGCAAATCTGCCATATTTCTAAAGAAATACAGGGCTGTGACTGATCAGCACATGGCAAATCTGGACCTGCAACTCAGTGGGGTGGAGACAGCATCTCTGCCTCACTCACAGGGAGGCACTGGACACATTTTCTAGGCTAAATGGCTGTGATCCATTTAGAAATGTGCACATTTGAAAAAGTCTCTGGCTATTAGTTGCATCCTATGGTACATGACAATACCCTACAATCTGTCCTCAGAAAAATCAAATAAGAGAAAAAGCAAGCCTCACTGTTCGAGGTTGCCAGTTGTACTTAGGGCTGAGTGTGTGTTTAACAGAAACACAATGATGTAGAAGATTGTGCCCCAAAGACACTCTCAGCTCAGTTATGAGATAACTTATGCCTCTGAATGTCTTATCATCCCGACAATTATGCTTGTTCTATGAAACATAATGGGCCAGTACACGTTGCACACAATCGCAGTACAAATGCTGTTAAAACACAAACTACTTAGGTATTCACATGCTCTTTCAGTAGAAATGCTATTGGAAGCCAGTTATTAAGAAATCCTATTATATAAGCACAGGCCAGGGATGCCTGCCTTGTCCTCAATCATGATTTAACCTCAGATCACAGAGACACTTTGACTTGATATTTTTAACATTTTTGGACTGGAAAGGGATTGTTTAAAAATGTCTTCACAGGGCTTTAACATAATCAAACATAATCTAACATAATCAAAATGAGCCTTGCTTCTCTTGCTCAAGTAATAATGAGTTTTTTTTTTGTTGTTGTTGTTGTTTGTTTCTTTACAAAATGGTAAAGCCTCAGCTGCCGGCTATTTGCCCCATGTTCCACAAGCCTCTCTCAGCACCAGCTGCATGCATCTGAGCACCTGGGCAGAGCAACTTGATGCAGAAGTGCCTGGACGTTTGTCACAGGCACCGTTGGCCATAGACCTGGATTTCATACTCTTGCTCCTCACCTTGGAGCTCTATGGCTGGAAACAAGGCACAGAGAATAGTGGGCTCAAGTGAATTCTTACCCGGATGCATGAACATGTACAAAGAGTTTTTGAAATGAGCTTTGAAAACCACAGTCAGAACAGGTGAGGTGGTGGGTCTGAGATTCTGGGAGATGTGGATGCCAATCCAAGCTCTCTCACTTAGGCAAGTCACTTACATCTCCATATCTCAGTTTCCTCAACCACCGTAGAAGGTGAGTGACATTTTGATGATTGGAAGCTGAAACTGTTGAGCACAGCTTTGCACCATATATAGGAAGTATAAAAAGAATGGCTAATAATGATAACACGTTCTGGCTGTGGCCTCTGTAGGATTGTTTTTGGGGACACGTCTCTCTTAATTCTGCTGCAGAAGTGGATCTAATTAAAGTTGACACTGTGTAAGTGTGTGTTCTACTTGACCACAGTATTCCATTTATATCATTAAAATGTCATCAATTCTAGTTTATAGGTTAAGTAAAAAATCTTGAGGAACTATTAGCTAGAAAGAAGTATATGACATGCACATATGGATGAGATATTGAAAGGTTCTGCCATAAGAATTCCTTTTCAATGTGTTTATAATGTGTGGGCAGAGTAGAAAAATGAGCATTTTTTATTTTGAAAAATTTAAGTGCTTCCTGCCTGTAAATCTGTTATGCAAACAATGAGATTTAATGAAAAACATTCTTGGTGGGGGAGGACCAATTTTAAATTATGCAACACCCAATATCCAAATTCACTTATGGCCAATGGCTGTGGAACAAAATTGGAAATCCTCATAGCAAATGCTATTTTGAGTACATTTTTGATACTGAAAGTCATAGTAAATGTTTTTGACCTTGGATAGATGTGAATTAGGAATGTTTCTTTAAAAAGATAAATTGTCTATACAATTAAAAAAAACACATTATTCAGTAGTGTGTCATCACCTGGAGAAAAAAATGACCAATTTTGGAATTCTTCAGGTTTTTCCTCCTTCAGTAACAGGTGTAGATATGCCTTAAGGTCTTACTCTAACCTGCTGGATTCCAAGCTGAGAAAAGGTGTATTTTGAAAAAATAAAGTATTAATTGACATTGTCAATGGGTATTTATAATTGTTGTTTTGTTTTGTTTTTCCAGTGCTGGGGCAGAACCAAGGACCTTGCACATTGTAGGCAAGTGCTCTACTACTGAGTTACATCCGCAGTCCTAGCTACTTAAGACTTTAAGAAAGTTGTTAAAGGTTATCTAATTACTAACTGTTCTAGCTAAATATTCCCTTAAAAGACCTTGAAATGTTCCCCTTAACCTATCTAAGTTGAGGTTTCATTTTATTCTCTCTTTGAGAAATAATAAAATGACTTGCCTGTCCTTTAGGCCTAGGAAGAAAGGACCCTGATTTTTTTAGTTTAATGTAAAGGAGCTACAAATACATTCCCACACAGAAACATAGGAATGCCTCGGGCTGGGGAAGCTTTGCCATGTGTGACAACATACTTTGGCTCTTGCATTTTGTTACTGAATCCTATAGCATATGGCAAGGAGCCAGGGCAGGGATCTGCAAGCTGATTTCACAGAGGTCTGCAGATCTGAGGGATTCTCCAACTGTGTCTCCAGTCTAAATGGCTGAAGAAAAGCACGATGGGATTCTCACTTCTGCTGCCAAATACTGGACTAATGTGCAGAGTTATTATTTGTGAAGTTTAAATTGTTGAAAAAAAGTCATGGTGGAAAGAAACACATCTTTACTTCTTCTGCGATGATATCAAAGAGCTCCAGTGCAGAAGCTGGGATCCATCCCAGCTGGTCACCTCTTAGACTCCAGGGAAGATGCAGGCTGAGCTTCAAGGCAGACCACGCACTTCCTCACCTGTCAATCTCAGGCAGATCATTGCCTTGGCGTCAAACTCTTTCACGGATTAATGCCTCCCCAAATAGCCTTTTAAATGCAAGGACTTCTCTCTTGACAACAGGAATGTATTTGCTTGCCTTCTTTCAAGTGGATTTACAAGGTTGTATTTTTGTGCAGTAATCACAATCAGTTCTTACTGCAGAAGATGCCGAGTTATAGTTGTAATGATCTAAAGCAGATGAGAAGCAAGAACCCAGCAAAGTGTTGGTCTCCCTTAGTTACTCCAGAACCCACTTGGGACTCTCAGAACACAGATCCCAAACACTGTATTCCTTCCCCACATACTGAAGCCAACTTCCTTACACTTTTCTAATAAATGGCAACCAAAGATTAAAAAAGACACTAATCCAGAAATGCAGTTTAAAAACCAATGGACTGCAGATACCACTCAGTAGCACAGCACTTATTCAGCATGTGCAAAGCCCTGGGTTTGATCCCTAGCACCGCAAAACCAAAACAAAACCTGTTAATGGAGTTTAAAAACCACTGTGAGGACATCAAAATGTTAATTGATGGTATATTTTAATGGGAAAAAATCCTTTCAACTTACATAATAACTATTCTACCACCAAGAATTTCGAATTCATTAATAGATATATAGATGAATGATGAGCTTACATAGCAGCAAAAGATACATGTTCATCTGAGCCAAATTCCAAGTGCTGCATGTTTTTATGTGTGATATCAGGGAAGCTACCTAACCTCTCGGAGACACAGGTCTCTCCTTTCCCATAGAAGAGAGACATAGTGCCTTTTCCTTCTGGAGCAAAAAATTCTATAATTCTCTTGTTTAGATTGTCAAAACACCTAATGAATTTCTGTTCTTCCAACTGTAGCCTGTCTCTTTCCAAATAATCATTAATCATAAATTCTAAATTAAAGTGTGATTCACCGAGACAGCCTTCATTAAGAAGATGTGGGTCTGTACATGTACAAACCCACAATACAAAGCCCTGGGGCTTTGGTATCTTCATCTAAACATGCTCTTTTTTTCCGCCTAGTACCTTCCCTTCTCCCTCCCCTGAACCTCTTTGTTTTCTCTGCTGGTCTCCCTTCTATTATAATATTTTTAATTTGTGCATGATATAGATACACGAAAGTGGGATTCATTGTGATTCATGTGTGCACATGTACACAGCTTTGATCAACTTCATTCCCCGTTACTTCCCCTTTCCCTCCCTACCTCCCCTTAATCCCCTTTCTCTACTCTATTTGTCTTCCTTCTATTTTGTGAGAATGCTCTCTCTCTCTCTCTCTCTCTCTCTCTCTCTCTCTCTCTCTCTCTCTCTCTCTCTCTCTCTCGTAATCTGACTTCTTTCACTTAGCATGATGTTCTCCAACTCCATTCATTTATCAGCCAATGACAGTGGGAGAGATATACCCACACCTGGTTGGTGGGACTGAAAATTAGTGCATCCACTTTGGAAAGCAGTGAGGAGATTCCTTTAAACACTAGGAAAGAACCACCATATGATCCAGCTACCCTGCTCCTTGGTATTGATCCAAAAGAACTAAAACCAGTATACTCTAGCGATGCAGCCACTTCAGTGTTTTATAGTAGCCAAGTTATGGAACCAGCCTAGGTGTCCAGTCGCTAGATGAACGGGTAAAGAAAATGTGGTAAATATACACAATGGGGTGTCTATGAAGCCATAAGAAGATTAAAATCATACATTTATCCTCGTCTCCTCGCTGTGCTCAGTAGCTCTTCCTCCCCTCCTCCTCCTTTCTACCTTTTCTCCACCTACTACTGAAATCCCAGCTCACACACTCCCTACCTGCTTCAGGGACACGACTGCACTGCCACTAGAGAGCCTTCGTTATTCTTTGCCAAATAATCTCACTGTGTTTCCTGTTTTCTCATGTTCCAAGCAGTTCTTAAAAAGCTCATGCTTTTCAACATCAAGGGCCCTGCATGACATTTCTTCTATTTCTGCCCTGACACTGGACAGTCAGTAAGGACAGTTTTATATTATAGTTTCAAACTTAAATGGCAAAGCCCTTTGACTTTACTTGGTCCAAATCCCTCTGTAGGCTGTGGAGGAGGGAACCAACCAAGTGCTTTGCAAAATACTCCTCAGAACACCCCAGAAGTATCCCTGTCTCCATCCCACAGACGAGGGTCCTGAAAGGCATAATCCCACTACTCCCAGGAGACGACTTGATCATGAGTCTCCTGTCAAGCCTCTTTGGATCATTGTACAGTGTGTTAGAGACTGAATGCCTGTGTCCCCTCCCAGATCTGTATGTTAAAAGCTAAGCCCCAGGGTGGTGGCATCAGAAGGCGACTGGGTCATCAAAGCGGAGCCCCATGAACGGGATTATAAAGGAGGACCTCTCCTTCCATGTGAGGACACAGGAGATGGCTGTCTGAGATCCAGGACGCTGGCCCTCGTCATACACAGACTCTGCTGGTGCCTGGATCTTGGACTTTCAGCCTCTAGAACTGTGAGAAATAGATTCCTATTGTTTTTTTGCTTTTGTTTGTTTTTGTACCAGGGATTGAACCCAGGGGCATTTAACCACTGAGCCACATCCCCAGTCCTTTTTTATATTTTATTTAGAGACGGGGTCTCTCTGAGTTGCTTAGGGCCTTGCTCAGTTGCTGAGGCTGGCTTTGAACTCATGATCCTCCTGCCTCAGCCTCCCAAGAGCCTCTGGGATTAAGGCATACACCACCACACCTGGCATTTCTGTTGTTTAAAAGCCACGCGGTCCCTGGCATTCTGTGAGAGCAGCCTGAACAGACTAGGACAAAGCCCAAGAGGATGGAGTGACAGAAAAGCATCCACCAGCAACACAAACCACCCAGCTGAGGTTTTGAAGGAAATACCCAGGAGGGAGGGATCCCTAAGATCTGCCCAGAAAACAATGTGAAAATAAATCTCCACCAGGTGGTCTCCTCACGGGTCACCAGAGGTTTCCCTCTGCCCAGCTCCTCCCCTCTCAGCCTGGCTCCAGCTTCTCTCCAAACCTCTCACTCCTCACTCCACCTTACAAGTCCTTCCCACTCACATTCCCTAATGCATCCCTGAACTCAGGAAGATGGGCCTCTGGTCACAGAGCCTATGCAATTAGAAAGCAAGAAGGGTTTAGACAACTCCTATACAGACTTCTGCTACAGATCTTAGGTCTACACTGGTAATTCCCACAACTGGAGCCCAGGGCTGTGACCACTAGCACTCATCTGTAGAGAGGAAGCCCCAGGGTTACTCAACCCTAATCTCCCCCCAGTCATTTCCCATCTGGCCACAGGTCCCGGGAGTACTATCAGAAGTACCTTGCTTATGCATATAACTACCTATTAGTAAGGGGTTCCCTCTACAAGACAGTGAGCTCTGGGAGTGTGAGATCTTTGTCTGCTTTGTTCCGGCTATCTTCCTGATGCCTAAGGCCCTGGTACCTAGTAGATGCTAAAAAAAATATTTCTTGGATGAATGAATAAATAGTAGCCAAAGAAGGCAACACTCTCCAGGGCAGCACTTGGACCAGCAGCAGCTGTTAGAAATGCAAATTCATGACCCTTTCCTACTCAGAACATGGATCCCAGAGTTTTGATTTGCCACCAACAGTGCAAAACTGAGTGATTAATGACCTCCTGACATATTCCCTCTGATTAAGTTCCATTCTTCCCTGTATGGGGTTCAAGAAGGTGTTTTCATAAACCAGTTGGAAAAGGAGTGAGAAAGCAGAGAAATTGCTAGCTCTGATCAAGGACATCTGTTCTGTGAGAAAATGCATCATGAGTCGTGTTACAGTACTAGTTGATTAAAATGTGCTGGAACCAGGAAGGGCAAGCAAGGAGACTGCGCAGAATGCACCACAGCCCGGCCCCTGGTCCTGTTGATCTTTGAAAAGGCCATGCAATTCCATATGCCCAGGTTTCCAGACATTAGTCCCTGGCAATGAAGAGCCCGATGATGCCTGGTAAGTTCACCCTCCTTCCTCCAGGTGTCTGCTCCTCCCTTGTCAGTAGCAGCCTGTCCACCATGGATACTTCTTAAGCACACGGGGATGGGATGGCTCAATGTCTGCTGTTCCTGTGGCTTGATTTGACCTGCCATGCCAGACATCTTTATCTTGCCCAAAGACACAAGCAAGGCCTACCCTTTTAATCATCTCACATAGTGCCTCATCAAAGGTTTCTATTGAATGAATTAATCAATTCCAGAACACAGGGGCCCTACTCATATGGATCTTGCAATTACTTCTAAGGCTAAAAAGATTAAAGAATGATAGCACACACAATAGGTTTCTCAGCATGACCTGCCAAGAGCAACCACCTTTTGGGGGTTGTTGAAAAGCCATGGATATGAATCCTTGTTGATTCCTCTAGGCCATTAAAAAAAAAAAAATCTCACCATAGCAGTTTCATTCTCAAAAAAGCTCCTATTTTCATATCAAACTTCTGCTAAGACAATCAGAGCATTGTGCCAGCCACCTGCTTAGGACAATGGAGCGGTGTTTGCTTGAGCTGAGATCAGAGAATTTGTCAACAGTCATCTTATCTGAGATGTCATCTCTGGCTCTCATTCCCCTTAAGCAATGGTGGGGTTGAAAGATTAGTAGGAATGCCTTGAAGTGACTTGTTGGAGCAAGCTGGTCACAGACTTGTTAGCTTTCTCCTCACTTGATGTATATCTCTCCATGCCTGACATCAGTTCTTCTGAGTTGTTAATGGTCAATGTTTAGAAGCTTGTCTCTCGATTGTGTCCCTCCAGATATACCTAGATACCTGAAACCTGGAGGGCCACGCTGTGCGTGATGCTCTGATGCCTGCCTCTTCCCTCACTGATGACCCAAGAGTTACTCCTTGCTACACACATGAGATTTGTACACCCTGACTGAAGTTCTGAGTTGCAGTCACATAAAATCACCTGTAGTTCAAATGGTAAATACTTTGATGGACATTGCCCTGTCATTTGTCTCTAAGAGGTGACAACAGCTGATTATTAGATACATGTTCTCAAAGTTCTGCGCTGCTCAAGGGTAATCGCTGGACCAGTGGGATCCATAAAGTCTGGGAGCTTGTTAGAATTGCAAATTTGTGGCTTGTCTCCTACCCAGACTTATTTATCAGAATTTCTGCAGCTGGGCTTAGAAGTCTGCTTTAACAAGAATTTCCAGGTGAGCCCTAGAGGTCTGAAAACTTGAGGTCTGTTCTAAAGCTCTCCCACCTTGAATTCTCAGTCTAGAATTTAATGCTGGAATGAGCAATGATTATCTGGCCTGTATAACTGCTAAAAGAGGGTTATCTGTGGGTTTACTCTGGAATAACTGCACCGCAGACTTGAAAGACGAAAAACTATTCACTGAAGGAGGTTAAGATGGGTAGGTGCATGGCCTGGGAAAAGTGGTTTTAAACCCCCAAAGAAACAAAGATTTCTGGTGAAGGTCCACTTCATGTATGCTTCCTGCTGCTGCCCACACCTCTGTGGTCAGAGGGACATAGGTGAATTTCTCCTTACACTGTGTACACCATGAGACCTACTGTGAGGCAGTCATGAAGCCAGGAGAATGTTTAACAGTCTTACTGGGAACCTTCAAGGAGAATCCATGGTCAAACTCCCGTTATCTGTCTCACACATACCCTGCCTCTGTTTCTTTTTGATGATATGAATCTACCCCACTGGGTTTCTGTGTATTTGCAAATGTGAAAGTACCCTCAAAAGACTATGGGAAAGAAGGAGGCAAGTTTAGCAGGGAATATTAAATCTGACTAGCCACACATGACATCCCCGTGCTGCTCTAGGTAGGGACCTCCAATGCTGTCCTTGGGGAGGGGAAGGCCCAATTATGAGCCACCTAATTGGTATATTTGGTAGAGGAACACAAGAGGAGAGAAGAAGAATCAAGAGATGAGGCATTTCAGCTTTGAAAAAACAAATTCATAAGCTAACAGAGATGATGAATCCTGGCACATAGTAATGCATCCTGAGGATCTTGTATCATTAAACAAAGTAGCCAAACCCTCCAACTAGCAACTCTAAACCTATTAATTCATCTTGAAGCTATGGAGGCCTGCTTGCATCATGATTTTAAGGCATCCTTTCAAATTCACTCAAGTAATTTTTTTAGGGTAAGACAATTTATTTCCTCCAAGCATAGATTTTAAAACCTAAGGGAGCCATCTGGTGGTTTAAGTGTCTGCTAATTAAAATCCTCTCGGGCACAAGATTCGCACCCCCTGGGCACTGTCACTGGGCATAAGATAAAACAGTGCTGAATAAAAGCATTCTAATAGTGTATAAAAATCCAATCTTGCCATTTGGACATAAAATCAAATCAAAATTAAGGATGAGTATAGAGAAGAGTAATTCTGGTCTTATTTTTTTCTATCCCACTGAAAGAGAACCCAGATAATCAGTAATAAAAAGTTGTATTTTGAACTCAATTTTAAAACCACATTTCAAATACAGTAGGAGAAAATTGATCCAATAATTCCCAAACTAGAAGTCAAACCAAAAACCATGCCTCATTGGCTGGCTGAAATAATGTGCAGATTTGCTTGGCTTTGGGTCAGGCTCCCACATTGCAAGGGATTCCGTAAAGTGGGGTGGGGAGGTCCGCAGCAGCTCAGAAAAAGAAAAATTCAGCTCCCAAGCACTGTTCGTAAAAAGAATTTGGTTAAACACACCTTTTCTTTCCAGTCTGCAGTGTCACACTGCAATTATTAATGGCTTCAGTACAGCAGCTCTTCCTTCAAATGTTGACATTACTTTCTCTGTAAGAGATCTTTTCTTTCCCCCTCATGGAGAAAAATGTCCACATATTACTCTCATCAGGAAGAAGGAAAGATCACTTCAAACCTTCAGATGGTGCCTTGAATAAGATGCGGTTCTGCTCACAATGAATTTCATAAACTTTTCCACTAAGGTCTTGCTTTTTCCAGCTTGCCCAGTGCCAATTGCGTTACTAGGAAGGATTATTATTGTATTTTTTTTATGAGGAAAACCCAGTTCCTTTCATGAAAGCCTAATTATACCAATTTCACCAGCAGCCATGAAGAACAAGCAGATAAGAGGTCCTCATTATCTCCTTTATAGTTTCTGTTAAAGTGTAACTTGGCTGTAAAAATGTGCCAGAAAGTTGGCGTAAATGTTGAAAATCGAAATGTAATTTTTTCAAATTACTTACAAAACCAATACAAAGACTGTTATTTAAAAAAGATGTTATGTCTCCTGAACTAGAATTTAAGCCAAACATAATAAGACAAGATGATAAAAATGTACATTTGGCTGGACTATTTCTAAATTTATGGCATTCTGCTTCTAATGTTGACAACACATTCAAAATGAGAAAATATCACGGAGTGGGACAGGGCACCACACCTGCGCTAACACACATGGTTAGAAGCACTGCTGATGGCATCTGGGGTCTAGAAGGGACTGGGGAATGTGCCACACTACTCCTTCCTTTGTCCCGCTCCCTGAACGTGAACCTGACGGAATTCCAGACCAACCTGGTGTGGTACCCCCGCATCCGCTTCCCCCTGGCCACCTATGCCCTGGTCATCTCGATGGAGAAAGTCTATCACCAGCAGCCCTCGATGGTTGAGATCACCAATGCCTGCTTTGAGCCGGCCAACCAGATGGTGAAGTGTGACCCTCACCACGGTAAGTGCATGGCCTGTTGCATGTTGTACAGGAAGGACGTGGTCCCAAAAGACGTCAATGCGGCCATTGCCACCATCAAGACCAAGAGCATCATCCAGTTTGTGGATGCCCCACTGGGTTTAAGGTGGGCATTAACTACCAGCCCCCCACAGTGGTGCCTGGAGGAGACCTGGCCAAGGTGCAGCAGGCTGTATGCATGCTGAGCAACTCCACTGCCATTGCTGAGGCCTGAGCCCACCTGGAAAATAAGTTTGATCTCATGTATGCCAAGCGGGCCTTTGTGCACTGGTACGTGGGCAAAGGCATGGAGGAAGGGGAATTCTCAGAGGCCCGAGAGGACCTGGTAGTGCTGGAGGATTATAAAGAGGTGGGCATGGATTCTGTGGAAGCAAAGGCTGAAGAAGGGGAAGGATAGTGACTGGGAGGGTGTGACGGGCAACTCTCCCTTTCTCTTCTGTCTTGGGTGCACACTCTCTAACATTTACAGGATATATTTACCTATTAACTCTCTCTCATGAGAGTTCCCATAGCTGGGTTGGGGCTGATGGCAGTGGCCTGGTTTCCAACCCAGTCTCAGATTGCAATGTCCTGTGCAGTGGGCCGAGACCTCAGTTCAATTTTTTAAATTTACTTACAATGCTACTTAGGCAACTGTCCAGGATCAGTGTGTGGATGATCTCCACTGGTTTAGTTGGATTGTTCCAGTTCACATCCCACAGCACAGGCTTTGTCTTGTAAAGTGGGCAACAGGCACGAGCAGGGTGCTGCATATGCAGGATGTGGATATGACAAGTTCCCATGAAGTGACACACGGTTATTGTCATGAACCAAGTGTGAATCTCTCCCACAGCCCTTCTGTCTCCATGCACATCTCTAAGGCTTTGGGAACAAACTGACTCAGGCCAACAGTAGGTAAGCCCATAGCCAATTCATCTACCAAAGTCGAGAAATATGGCAAGTCTAATGCCATCAATGGTCTAATTTGGGGTGATCTTGCCTCTCTTCCAGGGGACATATGGCAATATCTGGAGACATTTTTTATTTCGTGACTACTAGGGTACTGTTGGCATCTGTTGGAAGAATCCATGGATGCTGCTCAATATCCTAGAATACTCAGGACATCCCTCCACAGCAAAAAAAAAAAAAAATTATCTAGCCCAAAATGTATAGAGCTGAGGTTAAACATTCCTATCCTAAAGGATTTGAAAACTACGTCATAAGGATGATTTGTAGGTTCACATGAGGACAAGAGACAGGTGTTTTTCCTATTCTTCTCCTTGGAAACAGATGCTTAGTACGCTGCCTGACACATAATAGGCATTCAATAATTATTTATTAAATTTATTTAAATAAGCAAAATGTCACCTCCCTGCCATACCCAAGTACAATCTGATGGAAGGTATAAAGGTCCCTAAGTTTTGTACATTGAACTTTAAAACGCAGCATATTATGGAAGATCACATGGTATTTTTGTCCTTTGCATGCGAAAATTGGATTTTCATAGAAGCAAATTGAGCTCTGCATTGTGGCAATGACTTCTTTCCATTAGTCAAGTCTACAGACAATCACTGGGTCTGCACAGTGGTAATGGCTCCACTGTTTGACTATCTGGAGCACTTCCCGATTGTCATTTATTTTTTAGAAAGTGGAAAATGATAAAATGCAACTGAAATAAGAAGTAAGAAATGAAGATCTCATAATAGTGATGCAATGGAGATGGGACACGATGGAACTCGTGAAATGGAGCAAAAGTGCCCAGGTGAATGCTCCATGGTCTCTACTTAGGTAACCATTTGCATTTAGTTGAAAAAACCAAAAGCCAAGAACTATGTGGCATGCCGGTAATACATGATCAAAAAACTGTGACTTTAAAGACTTGGGATAATCAGAGACTTTAAGTCTATTGTCATATACCTACGAAGATATATACAAATATATCTTAAACCTTCTGAGATAGGAATATTTAAGTACATGCATTGTTCAACTTTTGCATGGTGGTGCTTGCTTTGGAGACTACACTATGTGTGAAGGTAGAGGGTTGCCTAGATTTATATTCTATAATACAGAATGTACCTATTGAGATAGGGAGGGATTGGGGGGAGTCAGCAATGGGAGATCATCAAGTGGGGAGACCATACTCATGGTCAGCAGGGCCTCCCCAACATTGCTGGGGAAGGCTGAGTCCTGGTCACTGGCTGTGATGAGCTCTGGCAGGGATGCACCCACAGGGGAAGTGGAGATTTCAGAATATCTATAAAAGCCTGATGCCACCAGCCAGCAACATACCCCCACGCCCCTCTCTTGCTCTGCTTCCACCCATCCAGGCAATCTTCTGATTCTAGTTTCCCTTTGCAGGTATTTTTGCAAACACAAACCCACTTGACAATTATACATTTCAGTATGGATTAATAAAATTGGCATTCTGTGTCTTTTGATTAATACCAATAACCAATCAAGTGACTAGCCAAGGATAGCCTACTGTCCTTTCTTCCTTTCTCCCTATTCAGATTTCGGCAAACATTGATCAAAGTCTGCATTCCTTCCTTGGTTTTGCAGTTTAACCAACAAGCAGTAGAGAAAAGCTATTTAGCAATGGGCACCCCTGGAATTCTGGGGAGCAAAGTTAACCCTAAGGCCATACTTCAACCCCCCAACCAAAACAAAACCTATGATAAGCCTACTCTCCTCCACAAGCTTCCTGTCATTTGATTTCTTAAAAGGTGCCCACTTACAGAAGCCCTGCAGATATCTAAAATGGAAGCAGGGTCTCCAGGAATGGCCAGAAGGGGCCTTGCCTTGGGGAAATGCACTCGGTCACATGACTGCTCAGCTCTTTCACAGTGACTTAGTATTCTCATCAGTAAAGGCGTGTGTCTGTGTGTGTGTGAGATGAGTGCGCTCAATCCTCAGCACCACCTAAAAATAAATTAATAAAATAAAGGTATTGTGTCCAACTACAACTAAAAAATTTTGAAAAAAAAAAATACCCCTGCAGTTCAACCTTCTCCTCTGTTCCAAGGTGAATGTTTGATCCCCCGCCCCCTACAAATTCATATGTTCAAATCCCATGTGTGATGTGATGGTGTGAGGAGATGGAGCCTTGGGAACTGAGTAGGGTAAGATGACACCATGGGGGTGGGTCCCTGTGATGGGATTAGTGTCTTTATAAGAAGAGACACTTGGGCCCTCTTTCTGCTCACCATTTGAGCACACAGCAAGGAAGTCATCTGCAAACCAGAAAGAGAGCCCTCTGTAGGAATGAATCAGCCAGCCCCTTGATCTTGGATTTCTACCCGCTAGGACTGTGAGAAACACACAGCCTTGGACAGAGTTTTGCTGTGATGCTTTGCTATAGGAGTACCTCCCCTCTGGGTACCTCCTCATGGCAATTCCTGAGGTTGGCTTTGCATTGTCTTGCTGTGTGTGCCTGTTCTAGCACTTGCCCTTCCCATTGCTGTAAGGACTCTCGACTCAAGGACTGCAGCTTAACATCTGTGAACCCACCACAAGGACCCCGGCAGCAGGATGCTTTGAGAAATTCACTTCATGCAGACTCTGAGGAGCTTCCACCAACGGAGAGGAGGGCTGTCCTTGGGAGGGCTCTTGAGCTTCCTGGTGAAATTCTGAGAAGCATCTTCTACATCTGCTCTGTCCCTTATTCATGCACAGTAGCAGATGCTCAATAGACAGATCAGCAAGGATACGAGCCTTTGCTCCTCAAAAGCAGCAATAAACAAAACCAAGGAGCACATGACAGGTTTGCCAAACACATTTTACAAACAAAAACTTGGGAAGAAACCTGATGTAATGTAGGGCACACAACGCATCTGAAATTAAGCCTGCCTAAGAAAAAGTGTTACCTTTATGAGAAATATACAAACAGAATTTTGATCAATCTTCATTTTGGATCAAGTTATTTTTCATGGAATATTTAAAAAGTAACATTTGATTATCTTGCTGTCAATGTTCCCTTAATTCTAGACTGGCACTGGCTTTTCTGCAGGAATAGGTGGTGCAAGGGGAGCAGATATTTAGATCTGCTAGAAAGGGCAGACACGCAGCAGTGTGAGGACCCTGGCTCATGGCCATGTCCTTCCCTACCTCCTATCAACAAGGAATGCAATGACCTCCACTTCATCTCAGGGAAGCAAAGAATACTCTGTATGGCATTGTTTTCTATGAAAAATCATCTATTAGTATTGACAAACAGCAATACCTTGGAAACGATTTAGGGTCTCCACACTCAAAAAAAGATAAATATAAATGAAGCATTTAAATGAAAATCCATTGTAAAAACCACAAAAGGTAGGAAGGAAGAGAACTTGTTAGAGATCCTGTAACGATGTGTTCTCGAGCTTATTAATCTAGACTAAATTACAAGATAAGTTCTTTGCTTTCTATTAGGTAAGAACTGTTTCTTTCCCCTTTAAATGCCTGTGAAACAGGGTCTGTGTTCATTGTGCTCTTCCCCCTCCTCCCTCCAGGTGGCGCCTCTGTCCCAGTCCGCTTAGACTGCCCTGTTCTAATTCCTCAGAAGCCATATCACTTTCTGTGACTTAAACAGCCTGTTTCTGGTTTGCTTTGTGCCAGAAACCAGCTAACTGTTCCTGGAATCCCAGCGCAGGAACACTTTCTTAAACTAAAATTAATATAAAAGGCAGAGGGGTGAGGGTGAAAGGATAGATTTTCATATTGCAGGTGCTATCCAATAGGTTTATGTGGAAGATGGATTCTGTTGTGATCAAAGACTAGCAATGTCTACAAAAGCACAGTCCACCAGAAAAGTATCCATTTTAAGGTCTAAACAAGGTGGTTGGAAACTCCTCTCCTGATGGGTCAAATGCCAAACACAACGGAAATGCACCTATGCTCAGTTATGGACATATCTTAGTGTACACTGCGGGGTACCTGTCCCTGATAGGGTTTTGCTCATTTCAAGTGTCTTTGTATGCTAAAAGCACTGCTGTGAGATTAGTTCCTTGTTCTTAGTAGATGACAGTGTTTTTCTTTACAAGCTCCCTTCTGCCTGGGTCATGCTTCCAAGTATTGCATTTCCACCGAGTAAGGCTGGATCAAGCCTAGGCAGCAGCCGGTGGGTTAATCCAAGCATTGCTGGCCACATATTATTTATTACAGCTTCATAACTTGCAGGACCTGAGTCCTAAAGAAGCCTGCGGTGGTCTTCCTACTTGCTTTCCAGAGGCTAACAACTTTGATACACAAAGCCAATGGCTGTCACATTATAACAATATATCTATGGGCTCTTAATTTTTTGCTTTTATGTTTTACACAGCTGGTATAGTTTCTAATATATTATAGATGTTCAATAAACGTGTATGGAATGAATGATGGGGTACAGCTCAACTTCTGAAAGTTATCTGTAGACTGTTTGAAATATTCTGGTGGATGCGACACAATGTTACATAAAAATATTTGCAGCATAAACGATTTCCATTCCATCTGCAACCAGCTATTGTTCTTATTTGCAGAAACATACCTTGAATTCTGAGCAGGAAAACAAAAGAAGAATGAGTGTCTGTCTTTGGATCAGTTGGCTACAAATAATAACAGATAATTTTCTTTTAAAAATCTGTATGATGTATATGGTTCTAAGTATACATATATGTAAAATTTTTACATAATGAAGTTATATATACATATTTGATAGGTTTATATATATATATGTATAAAATTTAATCCTCACAACAATCTGTGAAATAAATACTATGATCATCACATTTTGAAGAGAAATCTGAAAAACAGAAATTAAGAGATGTGTTCAAAGCCACTCCATAAGCTGCAGAGTCAGGCTGTAAAACGATACAGTCAGACTCCGGAGCTGTACTGTACAGCCCCCCTATACCATGTGGGTGTCTCTCATTCTCTTAGTGGCAAGCTTTAAGTGGCACCCCCACTAAAACTCTAATACCAGGAACCCTCGGGGGAGGTGGAGGTAGGAAGGTCTTTGCAAATCTGGCCTCACTCAGCTCCCTCGGTAGCTGGTCATTGATGATGGTCTAGCCCTATGTCATCATTCGCCACGGGAAGTTTTAAGTCCTTCAGCTGAGAATCTCTGTTGCTCTTGGAATTTCCAAGTGCTTCTTAAAGCTCCCCTCTCTAATCATGATGAAATTATGGTGACAACCTCTATTAGTCAGGAGATGCTAGCCGTAGGCACAGACAAAGCCCCAAAATGCATAATGGCTCAAATGCAATAGAAATGTATTTCCTGCTCACGCAAAGCTCACAATCAGTGCCCCCTCCCAGGAGTGACCCAGGAATCCACTCTCCTTCCTTTTGGATGTAGAACCTTTTTTTTCAACAGGAAGCTGTTTTTTTTTTCCATGGGTCCAGAAAGCACACAAAGGATTTTGCACTGGAGGTTTTGATGAGCCAGGCCTGGAAATTATACATATCATTTCCACTCACATTCCACTGGCCAAATGCAAGTCACTGGGCTGAATCTAACTGCAGAATTAACTAGGAAATACAACCAGCTCTGTTCCCAGGGAGAAAAGTTAATGAGTTTGGTGAAAAGCTAACAAGCCTCTGCCACAGAGGCTAATCTCAGAATTAACGAAGATACAATCAATAAAAGAATGTCTAGCCCCTACATTACTTCAGTACATCAGACTTTCCTTTTCTCTTGTTTTCATTGTTTAAGGGAGAAAATGATGACATGAGAACTTAGGAATTCTTCATTTTTTCTAGGTAGATTGATGTTGATTTCCAGAAACCTTTTCTAGAGAGGATCCATGCAGTAAAGGAGGAACTCACACAAAATAAAGCCAACTAAGATCTTGGGGCTTTTTGATTAATAGGTTTCCTTCCATGCAAGGAGACTACTGTGGATCTCTGTCCATGCCCACTGGTCATGGATGTGCTGGCAGGAGGATGCTTCCCCCAGCAATTAGGACTTTTGCTTCTACCTTGTCTTTACAGTGAACGTCACCAGTATTCCAAGTCATCCTCTGATGGGACTAAACCACATGTGATGGGTCACACAGAGGCAATGGCTGCGGATGCTTTTAGAAAATGTAACAGGTGAAACTGTGGCGGAGGAGGCAGGGATGAGGACTGGAACCTCCTCATCGTGATCCTGAACTCCTTGACTTACCTGAGGACCCCAAGGGGATGAATTTGAAAGCTACTGTTCAGGAAGAGCAGCAGCAGCTACAGCAGAGAGCTGTGAACAGCTGGGGATGTAGCGCATTGTCAGAGCACAAACAGCAGGCGTGAGACCCAGGGTTCAGTCCCCAGAACCCCCACCCCCACCACCACCACCAATAAAAACCGATAAACTGACAAGTAACTCTGTGCTGTTACTCCAGGGGTCAGTATTTCTACGGCCACCTCCACAGCTGTTTTCTCCAGTACAGCAACTACATGCCATGGAAGCATATTTCCTGGATGAATGAAAAAATAATGAACTCATCTGCCATTCACTTGTCAGCAGATCACCTTTCTGGGCCAACACTGGGAACACATTTAGAAAAGCTTACATGCCTAGGGGTCCAGCCACCACATGCTGCTAGCTCCCCATGCCACCTTCTGCTGCCAAGAACGCACATGATCACATCACCTCTATCAGAAATCCTGAAATTAGGATTATATCTTTGTCCATCTCTAGTTCCATTTTAACCGATCGAACCAAAGGACTGTGTAGGATCCCAGATTAATCCATGACTTAGAGTGAATACAGAGTGACTGACAGCACATTGCAGTAAGAATCAAGCTGGGTGAGGTGGTGCACTCCTGTAATTTCAGTGACTCAGGAGGCTGAGGCAGGAGGATCATAAGTTGCAGACCAGCCTGGAAATGTAGCTCAGTGGTAGAGAACTTTTGGATTCAATGTTTAGTAGCACCAAACAAACAAAACCCCCCAAAATAGGCATTCCAATTATTCCTGAGCCTTTATAATGAATTAACGGCCCCTTAAAGGACTTATCTTTTGGAAGATACAAATATTCTAATTCCAGAAGACAGAACTTCACCGAACACAGTTGTTTTAATCCCTATCCCCTTACACACACACACACACACACACACACACACACACACACACACACACACGTACTCCAGATTATAAGCAGGGCCATGATGCTATCATGTCCATATTATCATATCCTTTTAAATCATTGGCACCGTCCACGTTGGTTGGTAGGGGCAGATAATAAATAGTGGTGGAAGGAACCAACCAAGAAAGCAATAGACAGAGAGGAAGGCTTGGGGTAGGAGGCCATGTTGTAACACAATCTGAAATACTCTTAAAGCCATGCTGGATTTTCACAAGAAGATGCTGAAATCAGACAAAGGGCTACCCTTTGTCCAAGGCCCCCAGATAAAGAGAGAGTGGATCCAAGTCCCACGGATAGTGGGCTGCGTAGGCCTGGTCTGGTTGTGTGGGTCCTTGATCTGGAGCCCAGAGATCTGGGGACTGGCAACTTGTTTTTGCTAGACAGCTGAAGAGCTGCTAGTCTTCATGGTTTATCTTTCTTCTGGGGCTGATTTTCAGTATTTTAGAGTAAGCATGGTACTTTGTGTTCTATGTCACAGGGAACAGGAAAGAGAGCTGGGAGCAGGAGAGGACTGTGACCAGTCAGTACAAGAGGAAGACAGAAGAACAAGCAGCTTGGGACCAGGAAAGGACACCCCCCCCCCCAAGTGCATGTGCTCCTGTAAATTCAAAATACACAAGACACTGCAGATTGCCTTTTCACTTTCAAAATGCACTATCCTGTGTTTTCCAAATTTTATGAAGCTAAGTAGGAACAGTGTTTCTATCCTGGGTTGAGATCTCAGAGATAACCACTGCCAGCACCCTGTGGGAGGGGTTCACGGAACAAGGACCAAAAACAATAGGCCAGTTACTCCACTGGGCTGGCCTCCAACCAAGGTAACAGACCAAGAAAAAGAGCCAAATCCCAGCTACATTCACCTATCCATCATGTAACTTTTTTTTTTTTTTTTTTTTTTTTTTTTTTTTTTTTTTTTTTTGGAGGAGAGGGTTACCAGGGATTGAACTCAGGGGCACTTGGCCACTGAGCCACAACCCCAGCCCTATTTTGTATTTCACTTAGAGACAGGGTCTCACTTAGTGCCTCACTTTTGCTGAGGCTGGCTTTGAACCTGCTCTCCTCCTGCCTCAGCCTCCCGAGCCGCTGGGATTACAGGCATGCACCACCACACCTGGCTTAACTTTTCTTTTTTTATTAGGTAATGAGGAAAATCATGTATGTATCCAAAATGATAAATTAATGAACAGACTTAAAAAAAACCAGGGCATCTACCTTATGCTCTATGGCACCTTCCTGAACTCTTCCCCTTAAAACTATCAGTGCTTTTATTTCATTGTTTGGAAGCTTCTTAAGCAGTCCCCATATAAACACGACAAGCTTATAAACAAAGACAAATACACACTAAAAAGAAACCACACACACTATCTACCACCACCATCACCAACAACAACAACAAACAAACAAACAGTAAATGTGGTGGACAGAGCCTAAAACAAGAAGTGCCCGGCATCTGCTGCTCTTTCTTCAATTCCTTCCTGCTAGCTCCTTAGCAAAGATGATCTTCCTTAGTAATCTTTCCTGCTAAATCTGCCTGCAGTCCACCAGCCACCAAACAATAAAAAAAAAAATTAAATTAAATGAAGCGACAAAGCTCAGCAGAAATATTTTCAAACTGATTAAATCATAAATTCAAATGTCTTCCCAAAGCATTAGGTAAATAGATATTTTCATGAATAGTGCCACAGGGGAGGAAACCGAGTCACCCAACATGGCTTTTGGTGACAGATGAAACCACACAGGCCCTTCACGGTCCCTCTTTGCACACCTCAAGAGCTATACTTCCTTTTGTTCTTGTGAAAAGGCTTCCTGCCATTTCTAAGTTAGCAGATTATTTGCTTTGGGCGATGAGTCTCAGTTCAAGATATTTTTATTCTCTTAAGAAAAGAATGCATTGAATTCTTTATATTTCTCCTATTTTCATTTCCTTCCCCACATTCTACTGCATTGCAAAGTCTTCTATTCTTATGTTTGTTTTAACAATGCAAACTGGGTGGGGACAGTGGGTCCCCTCTCTGGCCACTGGCTCCTTGTCTCCTCCCTTAACCAAGGGTGGGGGGAGGGGGAATCCAAATCTTCCCACAACTGTCTTAGCACTCCCCACCTTTTCTCAGCCAAGAATTTTCTTAGCTACAATGTATTCCATCTTTAGGAACCCTCAACATCTTTTTAGTTGTTGTTGCTGTTGTTGTTGGGTTTTTAAAAAGCTTTCCATTTCTATAATTGTGGAGGCTCCAGGCTCCACCTGGGCTTCCCCAGAGCCTCCACCGTCAGATTCTCACGGCCCCTAGACAGAGTGACTCACCCAGGGGGAAGGTCTCACAATGAGGGGAGATGCCACCTTCTCCCAATTGTGCTCTCCCCTCCCCTGCCACAGCTCAGGCTGTGTCCTTGCTCTCTTGGCAACAGCTCCAACCAGATTCTGCTAAGAGGGACCGCCTCCTCCCCACCTTCTCCCAGCTCTATTTCCCATCCAAGGTCAGGCAAGTTTCCATTACCCATCTCAGCTGTCTCTTTAACCCCTCCAGCCTTTAGTCTTCTGAGGCTCCTTGTGGTTTTCAAATATTTTGATGATTTAGACCTGCCTGGTTCAGTTTGAATCTCCAGGACAACCATGAGTTGTCCCTACACAGAACACTGGGTTAGGCACTGTGGAAAAGAAAAGTCATCTTAGTCCCCAAAGCACATTAACTGTGGAGCCTGCGGAGCCTCCGTCCCTGCCCCATCTCACTGGGTTGTTTTATTATTGTCTCGTACATGGGAGGCTATCAGCATCTGACACCTAGGGTTGAACCCAGGGGTGCTTAACCATGGAGCCACATCCCCAGCCCTTTCTATGTTTTATTTACAGAGAAGGTCTTGCTGAGTCACTGAGGGCATCGCTAAGTTGCTGAGGCTGGCTTTGAACTCGAAATCCTCCTGCCTCAGGCTCTGGAGCCACTGGGATTACAGACATGTGCCACCATGCCCGGCTTACTTCACTGCTTCTTTTGAATCCCATGCCACACAAGCAAGGCAAGGCAGATGCTTGCCCAGCTCACAGAAGCTCAAATCTAAGCTCAGAGGATCTGGATCTGCCTCCAGGGGCCACAGTTAGTTTGAAAAAAAAAAAAAGAAGAAGAAGAAGCAGCTTTTTCTCACTTCTAAAGTTCAGTCTTCATACTGCCTTGGGTTTTGGACAATTGCTACAAAATTGCAAGTGAGTTTCAAAATCAATCATGGCACAGGGTTTCTAATGAACTCACTATAGTTATAATTGGCAATAAAGGAAATGATCCAGATTAGCCCAGGAGGTGACACAGGGGCCTAGTACTTCCTTTTGGGAAGCCACTGCAGAGGCCTTGTCAGGACGTAGGTAAGGCCCGTCCAAGATGGGGCAATAATGTTTTGAACTGATAGAGGTCAATCCTCCCCTTCTACCTGTGGACATTCAGTTTACTCTAGGACTTAAGGTGGGGGAGGGACTCACTCTAAGAACTTCATAGAATCAACCAATGAGGCTTGAGCGGGACTCTTCCTCATGTGTTAAAGTAGGCCTGCCCCATAACCTTCCCTCCTGGACACTGAGTCTCAAATCCCTTCGATTTCACAATAAGCATCTTTGAGAGAATTCATATCTATATGTAGAATGTAGATGTCTATGTGTAGTGTAACATGCTTCCAAAAACCAAAATATTGGGGAAGTTAACACTGGAATTCCCATAGGAATGAAAGGGAACAGGAGAAATACACTTTGAAAGATGGAGTGTAGATTCCAGCTAAGGCTTTTACCATATGACATAAAAACTTCAAGACCCTCACATACAATTGGAGTCATTTAAAACAAGATCTACTATATCAAACAAGTTGTCCCTATTTAAAACTCAATGATATCCTGGTTTAAGGAGTTCATACTACCTGAAAGTCAGTATCTAACCATCTCCAAATGAAGAGACATAAACCACCCAAGTATCCAAAAGGCTCTGAACAGAAACTCCTCTGGAAGTTAATATCTATAAAACGATTCCAGGAAACGAGTGCTCTTAAAGAGAAAAGAGACATGCAAATTATTTTAAATTAGAGGCAAAGAAAAACATCAGCTCTTTTGCTGAGGTCATCTAAAGATCACAGAAAGAAGTAACAAGAAGTATATTACAAACTTGGGCCGGCCAGGGACACACTTGTAATCTCAGCCACTTAGAAGGCGGAAGCAGGAAGGTCACAGGTTCAAGGTCAGCCTTAGCAAATTAGTGAGGCCCTAAATAACTTAGCAAGACTCTGACTCAAAATAAAATAAATAAATAGATAAATAAAGAACTGCCCTGGGTTCAATCTCAAGTACACACACACACACACACACACACACACACACACATAACAGAGTTGAACAAAAAAAAACCAAGTTGCATTAATGTGAACTGGAGTTTCGTTTTATTATCCCAAGTTGAGGTCCAACTAGGATCAGAGATAGGACAGGAAAAAACACAGAGCATATTTGTTACCTTTCCTATGCTTTTCTGATCATCAGATCCTGCTAAGTTGCTTGGTCCTTCTTCTCACCTCCTACACTCTCACTACACCCAAAGCCTGTATTTTTTACAGAGAAGGTAAACATGTTTAGTTGCCACCAGGACTTTCGGAACCTCCAGGCATAAGCTGGGTGTGCCCTGTCAGCCTGGTACATCATCCCTGTACCACAGATGGCAGAATCCCAGTTGTACTCACACATCTGCTGAGAGGGGCATGAAGGCCAAGGCTGAAACGGTGGGACATTGAACTTTACTGTGTCGCAGGAACGTATTCTGACTTCTAGAGAGGGAGGGTCAAACAAGACATAATGCACGTCCAGCACTGCAATGACAAAGCCACCCTGATGATTCCTCATCAAAGAGTAACCTGGGATCACATGTGGGGCTAGAGGTCAGGGGAGAGAAAATCCATTTACAGAGCACAACCTCTGGCCTGGATTCTGCGCTAAACATATGTAAATCCTTAGGAATCTTCACCAGGAAAAAAATATGGCTTCAAGGGAGTATATTTGGGGCTGATTTTGTAGCTATGGACATCGACTCAAAGAGGCTCTTCCTGATGCATTGGAGCTAGTTGGGGGCTGGACTTGAAGGGCAGGACTGAGATCCCTGCTCTTTCTGCTGTATCAAGCATCAGCCAGTCTTCTAGCCGTCCTCATCATTCTCCGAGTATGAGGATTCAGAGAGAGGTCAGCAGAGGAAACCGTGAGCTGAATAAGCCACACTGGCCTTTGTTCTGGAATTCCCCCATATCAATGCCAGTGCCAGCCAATGCTCCATCTTTATTCCACATCTGCCATGTAACAACCTCCAGGAGACAGTCCCTGCCCTTCATCCCTGGATTTGTCCACCTGCCCTGCCACTAAAGCTTTATTTGACCCTCTAACTCTCTTTTCCTTTTTAATAAACACTTGCAATTCTTATGGAAAAGAAGATATTGAGATGCCTAACTGGATTAGTAAATGGGAAGTCAAAAATCAAAATTACACAGAACAAATTCTACCCCAGTCACAACAAACAAACAAAACTGCCGAAGTCTGACTGGACACAATTCAGGAGCCAAGTCAAGCAGAAACAAACTTTATTTTTAGAACACACTCTGCACCACAGGAGCTCTTCAGGAATTCCTTCAGTGCCCAACTGCCACCACCGGCTTCCCACGGCTTCCCACGAGCCTCTCAACTCCCCCACTCCTCCTGCTCTTGAGGCCGATTGGCTGGGTCGCATGGGCGGAGCCAAAAGAGTTCCCCAATGAGCAGCTCTGTGGTCTGAAAGGGCAGGGAAACAGCCCAATGAGCATCACCGCAGAGGAGCCAATCAGCTGGCAGCTGGAAGTTTGCTGGGGCTGCTGTGAGCCAATCAGCTGGAAGTTTGCTGGGGCCCCTTCGCTGTGGCTCTCAACACAAAACTAAACAACAGCAAAAACAACAAAAATCCCTTCACTTCATATTAAAACAAAAACACATTATTTATTGCTGCTTTCTGATAAACTAAATTTATAGAAAACGTAATTATCCAAGTCTCCAAATTTTTTTCTAAATTCTCTCTCTCTCTCTCTCTCTCTCTCTCTCTCTCTCTCTCTCTCTCTCTCTCTCTTTCTTCTTTTTGGTACCAGGGATTGAACTCAGGGGCACTTAATCAAACCACTGAGTCACATCCCCAGCCCCTGCTTTGTATTTTATTTAGAGACAGGTCTCACTGAGTTGCTTAGAAAGGCTTGCTTTTTGCTGAGGCTAGCTTTGAACTCATTATCCTCCTGCCTCAGCCTCCTGAGCTGGGATTACAGGCATGAGTCACGGTGCCTGGCTAAATCCTGTTTTTAAGAAAAAGAAGCAATTGTTACTTGAAGTAGATCAGTTGCTGACTGAACAAAGCAAATTCCAAGCTGTGTTCTGGAGTCGGGATATGTCCTCCAACGCCTCTCCTTCTCTAGCTGGAAAACTCTTATTTGCCTGGCAAGTTTTCCTTCAGGGATCTTCGTGATGGGTGATGTCTTCCCAAACTGCAGTTAGTACAACTTCCACTAAAAGCCCAGATAAATTTGTGCATATTTTTCTCCATTCTCAACCTTCTAACCCCATTACAGTTTGGAGGTTGAATGCCCTGAGAGGCCCATGTGTTAAAGCTTTGATCCCTGGGGTGGCACCAATGGGTGGTGAGGCCGACTGAAAAGTCCTTAGGTCATTGGGGTGTGTCTCTGAAGGGGACTATGTATCCAGCCTCTTCCTCTCTTGCTTCCTGGCCATGAGGTAAGTGGTTTTCTCCACCACATGCTCCCCCCACCATTGCCAGCAGCTACCCCCACAAGAAGCCTAAAAACCACAGGTCCACCTGATCATGGTCTGGAATCTTCAAAACCATCATCCCAAACAAAACTTTTATCTTTATAATTATCTCAGGCATCTTGTTACATGATGGAAAGCTGACTCACCCAGACCCTAAATAGCCATCAAGTATCTACAGGTCTATTTCTGCTTCTGGGTAGGCGACACAGAGTAGGTGCTCAAAAATTGCTTATATTGGGGCTGGGGATGTGGCTCAAGCGGGAGCGTGCTCATCTGGCATGCGTGGGGCGCTAGGTTCGATCCTCAGCACCACATAAAAACAAAATAAAGATGTTGTATCCACCAAAAACTAAAAAATAAATATTAAAAAATTCTCTCTTTCTCTCTAAAAAAATTGCTTATATTAAACAATAAATGAGACAACCAGGGAAACTCTATCTTTTCTACATAATATCTACATCTATTTTTACTACACTATCATTCTTAATTTTGGCATACTGTAATTTCCTAAATTAATAAAAAATGAAATGATTTTAGTATAACTACTGAATAAGGATACTACAGATTATTATGCATCTTGTAAAGATGTCCAATTACTGCTACCACGAAACCACCTCTTTCTAGTTAGCATTACCTTTAGTTAATCTATTATGCAATTAATAAAAGCATTCTTTTCCCCTAGGCATCCCAGCTAAAGTGAGATATTGCCTATTTTTAGAGTAGCACAGACCAAACATCCTATTTTGATGAGACTGAGAGAAAGTCTATATCCTCTGTAAGGATGCTGAAGACCTTCATTCTGGCCTAAGTCCTGGTTGCACAATGGTTCCACTTACCTTGAACAGGAGTAGCTCTCTGTCTGGAAAAGCATACAGTACACACCACACACACACACACACACACACACACACACACACACACACACTTCCGTAACAAAAGCATAAAGCATCTTATTATCCTTACTATGTATGGTACATTATAATTTTCAATTCTGTTCGATTTTCTTCTTTTTTAAACCTGGACATAACGCACTGAACTGATCTCTGTTCAATAGTTCAAGACCTGGGTGTGAAGAAACCTAACCTGTGGTCTGAAACCACTCATTAAGTGAGCTCATTAATTTATCCCCAATCTCTGCTGGTAGTAACACTGGACCATGAGAGACAGCATACCCACTGCCCCTACAATCTGATTCTACCCAACAACCTTTCTTTTTGGTACTAGGAATTGAACCCAGGGACCCTCAACCACTGAAGTACATCCCCAGCCCTTTGTAATTTTTGAGACACTGGGTCTCACTAAGTTGCTTAGGGCCTTATTAAGTTGCTGAGGCTGGCTCTGAAAGTGGGATCCTCCTGTCTCAGCTCTTGAACCACTGGGATTACAGACATGTGCCACTGCACCCTATCGATTCTGGCCAACAACTTTTACCAGGTTTTAGTTCACTTCCCTAGGATCAAAATTACTATCAACACCACCACTGCAAAAAAAAAAAAAATTGATTAGAACAAGAAAAATAAATTATATTTAATTCACATTACATAACAGAAGATAGACTTTTATGGGAGATATATGAAATGATTGCTATCACACATTAAAGGGAGTGACATGGACAACATTGCCTACTGTCTAAAGGTCTCAACGACTGTGCCACCCTGCACTCACAAAGTTTGATGCAACTCAATTTATTGTCAGTTGTCACATTATAAACTGTCAATCATCCAGAACACACACTGCACTTGACTTCTAATACTTGATGGATCATTCAAAGAGAGTCTTTTTGAGGGTTATCACTTTAAAGGAGAAAACATAAGGACTCTTGAAAATGTGACATCTTCTAGAAGATGGCTGTGGCAGATGAAGGTCTCAGTGTGTCCACATTTCCATTGTCCCTAGACATTTTCACTGAATGTCTCATACAAAACTAAGATAATAACTCTAATGATGACACTGAAGTTTTATTTATAGTCCTGCAACGATGGGAATTGCTGACTGTAATTAGCCACACTTACACTGAATGCTGGGTAACAGCAAGGGGCTTTACATAAATAACGTTGCATTTTTTAACTTTGCCCTGATGAGGATTCTTCTTAAAATTATATTTACCGAGGGTGAAGAAGAGGGGCTGGATATAGCACAGTTCTGGGCATACCTGCGGTGAGCGTTAATTAAGACCACTAATTGGAGGGTCAGTTGAACACATTTCAAAAAAGCTGGGAAATAATTCAAAGAACAACACTGATTTATTTTTTGACTCACCATAAAGAGAATCAAGTATCAAAGCACACAGGATTCATCTGTGGAATTCATGCTTTTGAATAAGTAGCAGCATTTACTTTATGATGGCTTTTTACTTTTTTATAAAAGTCAGATCTGTCTCTCACCATATTTAGGTGTCAATGGGATGGGTGCTGTTGGACAGAGCTCTGACATAGGTGTCACTTGCAGGTTGGCCTCTCCTTGCTATGTTATCACTTGGCCTTATCATTCTGGTGGCTTCCATATCGGCTGTCCTGAGCCCTGCCAGCAAGGTTTATTTGGCAAGTAGTTATCTTCTTCACAGTGACCAGCCACTTGCTTAGAAGGAAGCCATGAAGTCAGGGACGCCTACTTGGAAACGACTCTGAACTATTATGGAACCTTAGTTGGGCCTTTTATTTGCTAAGTCTCAGTTTCTCTGTCTGTAAAATGCGTGTGTGAATTTCTCAATAGTCCTAGCCTGGGTATCACCATCTGAAGGGAACATGCTCTCTAGCAAGTAACTAAGATAATACACAGTCCCAGTGACCTTCAGCCACTGTGGGACCATAAATCGCTCTCAATGCTACCCTCTGAAATCCTAGCTTGGCTGCTGGGACTATGAGACTGTGAGCAAGGTATGTGTCTTTGTGTATATGGTTTCCTCACCTCTAAAATTGGGATCTCAATAATAGAACCCAACTCAAAATGGGGATTTAGGGATGAAGTGAGATAATATAAGGCAAATGTTTGCCAGAGTCTAGCCCCATTATGTGCATAAGTCAGGACCCAGGCATTTTTGCACTGATGTTTTTTCAAGTTGCCCTTATTGGGTGTCTTTGCTGCATGAGGACAGATGGAGTACAGTCATCGAGTATCTCCTGTGAGTGTCAGAAACAGATACCCAAGGGCTGGGGGTGTAGATCACTGGTAAAGTGCTGGCCTAGCATGCATAAGGCCCTGGGACTGATCTCCAGCACCAGGAGAAAAGAAAAAAAAAAGAAAGAAAGAAAGAAAGAAAAGAGAGAAACAGACACTCATGCCTGGTTGTCTGGATGACTGATCAAGGGCTCCTATGCCTCTGAGAAAGACCAGGTTTAGCAGGGGTTTAACTTGGACACAAGGACAATTTGACACAAATACACCCAACAACCTCATTCCCTTGACATTGACCTCAGTTCGTATGTAATTTCACCTTTGCAGTACTTTCTGTGGTGTGTCGGGGACAACTGGCTGTCACATGCTCGCCTGGCATAGAACAGAATGCTGCTTCTAGAACGTGGTTCCCAACAAGGGAGCCCCCATTTCCAGCCCCCGTGTGAGCTCCCCAGGCATCTAAAGAGGAGCCACATATATGAATTCTGGCCCAAGAATGTGGGAAGAGTGTGCACTGCTTCTGGGGCCTTCATAAACACGCCCACCCGACCCCCTACACGTTTCCTCTTCCCTTCTGCCAGCCAGACATCTATACCCATGTGCGGAACAGGAGACTCTGCCTGCCTGGTCTCTGAATGGACAGTTGGAGAAGCAGCGCTGGTCCCCAGCCAGGCTCCCAGATGGATAGCCCATGGATGGGAAATATGCCTCTCATGTTAATCCCCTCTGATTTGGGATTCATCCACCCTAGAGGGAAAGAACTAGAGATTTCCTTTCTAGGAATTAGTGGATATGTTTGGAGAAAAATAAAACTTATTTCATAGCAAGCTCTTAAAGTGGATACCAGGAAATGATGCAAAGGCCATTGGAAAATGGATATTGAGAGAACATTTTGAAGTGGAAGGCACAATCTGCGGAAGAAACTGCACTACCTGAAACAAAATTGAATCCAGGAGAGGAGACAATTTAGCTGACCGGAGGGAGTCATTTCCACTCCTTGCCTCTTCTGTACTGGAAGAATTCTGAAGTCTGATCAGTAAGGAAACCTTAACAATTCATCATCATTATCTCATTAATTAAAATCTTTGTGCTTTTAATTTTGGCATTTTTTTGAGGGGTAAGTTTTTGTTTGTTTTCAAATCACTTTTTCATTTTGGTGATCAAGCCATTGGAAGTGAAAACCCTTTGGACGCTAAACAATCTGTGTGCAACTAAAAAGTAAAAATGTCAACTTTAAAATAGCGGGAAATATTCAATAATCTCCAACAGGCAGGCGAAAATTTTGTGCTTCCTACATCTGTAAAAAAGAAAATTAAAATATAAACTATCAATCCTCATGACTGATGAATTCTATACTTGCAAATTCATACTCTTTGCTATGATTCCTTGGTATCTGCAAAATCAGTACTCGAGGCAGTTTTGTGGTCTTTCTTGGGTAGGAGCAGAGGAGAGGAAATTTGAGTCACCAGATGCACATGGTCCCAACTGAGGTCATACAAATCCATACCTGTCACACTGGTTCCTCTCACAGGTATCCATTTTGCATCGATTTAGTGCCAGATTTTTCACAGTTTTGTGCTTTTTGTTTAAAACAGGAGTACCCACACATAGTGCTTAAGTGTTGTCTTGGGTTCCTGAACTCAAGAAAGCTGTGAGAGGCCTTATATGTATTCCACAGCTTTGTTATGTTCAGGTCTGAGTTCTAGTGCTGCAGGTTGCAAGTTCAATGTCAATGAATCAGCTACACGTATTAAATGAGGTGTCTTTAAACAGAGGCACACATAAAACAAAGTTATGAAAATTTGCGACAACAAGCTCAAACGAACCTAATCCTGTGACTTACCCTGGTTCAGTGTTTACTAATCCAGGGTACATTCTTGGATACACCTAAGAATTTCAGTGAATAAGATTATTTTAGAATTTCATGAGCAACTATTAAACATCAAACATCGTGCTGAACTCTTGTACCAGCATTATGTGTCTGTAATTTAGGCAGAAAGAAAACCGTATCCAGTCTGACAATAGACTGCTATTCATAAAGTCCCTATTTTTAGAAAATTTGGCCCAATTAGTCACTATTTCAGTAAATAGCAGCTACTCCAAGGCCACACAAGCTTTCCTGTCAAAGTTGCAATTCATGCCAAGTGAACTGAATGGACTTCATGGGATTTAGTAGGGGACTTCTGGAAACCACAAAGGTCATTTCCTATAGAAGACACCACCCAAAAGTCCTCCTGACCTTCCACATCACATGGCCACAGAATGGACACAGCCCACAACCCATACCCAAACCATTCCTGGCCAGATTCCAGACCAGAGGCAGAAGGTCAGGCCCATGGGTAGAAATACTGGAAGAGCCCCCATTTCTAGGGTCTTCCACTGATTCTCGATTGTACAAAACATCTTTGCCTTCTCAGACACCCAGGGATGCTGCTGCAGTTCATCCAGTTTCCTATTCTTATTCTTGGTTGTCTTATATTTAACACAAAGTAATAAGCCAGGAGGTCAAAGCTTGAGCAGCTTTCTCTAGTTTCTAGGGACTCTCTAGACACAATCTAGGCTGGTTCTAGATCTTGATCATATGAAAGGTATCTTGAGCACCCCTGATCTGAAAATCCAAAATCCCAAATGCTCCAGAACCAGAAGCTTTTTGAACATCGATATGATGTCACCAGTAGAAAATTCTACACCTGACCTCATGCAACAGGTCTTGGTAAAAACGTGGGAATGCTAAAAGTATTGTCTATAATATCTTCAGGGTATGTTTATAAGGAGTAGATGAAACATAGATAAATTTCCTGTTTAGACTTGGATCCTGTCCTCAAAATATCTCCTTAAATGCACAAGCAAATATTTCAAAATCTGGAAAAAAAATTCAAAATCAGGAGACTTCTGGTTCTACTTATTTTGGATAAGGTATATTCAACCTGTATTTAACTCAGAGTTGATTCCACAGTTTCTTTTAAATTCTGGGTGTACTATCAATGTACCCTGTTTTGGTCTGTATCTTATACTGCCCCTAGGAGAGGCTAATTGTCTAATCAGAATTATATTAAATTTACTGTCATTTTTTTATAAGTTCAGTGAAAAGTAATACACAAACAAAACTAGCAAACAAAACTGCCTAGCTGTGAACTCTGATCCACTTTGAAAGGATCCAAGTAGCTATATGTTCTGGAATATTCCATAACACTGACAAGATGGAGACACTTCCAATCCTGAACTATATGTATTCATACAAAACTGACACATCTTCATAAGCTATTATCTTTGAAGATTCCATTTTCCTATCAAAGGAGGAATTTACTAGGACTACTTGTTCTACCGAGTAGAAAATTCTTATGTTTCCAAATACAGGAAGAAGTACTTCAAGAATTACAGGTAGAATTGAGCCAGTAAGTGACAGCTTTCAGAGAATGACATCTTCATCCATTAAGGCCATTATTGTTGAACACGAATATGAACATGTAACTCAAGGAGATGGATATATTTTAAGAAGCTCAGACTCCTAGGACAATTTGAAAGCAGCAATTTCCAAGCCTTTCATTCTAGAAAAATTATTGAATAATCCAGGAAACACTGAAGCGCCACATGATTCTTTAAGTTATTTTCGAAAAGTTATCATGGTCCTTTATTTTTTTAACAGGCTACCTTTTGAATTGACTATTCTTGGGTCATTTGGTAGCTCTGTGGATCATATCACAGAACTGTTGAATTTTGGAGCCAGGTATGACTTTTTGAACATCGGCATGATGGCACGGGTGGAAAATTCTACACCTGACCTCATGCAAGGTCCTAAGTAACCAAAAAGTCCTAAGTAATCAAAAGGAAAAAAGCATGAAGGATCCCTGTAGGGGCAGGAGGCGCTTCTGCATGTCATCACACTCCATGATACACTGAAGAACCACACCCCATAATCTGGTGTCAACTATTATTTAAAATAATCATCAATGCTGGGTATTATCTCACTGTCAGATTTCGGTGACCACAGGGCCAGTGGGGACAGAGAGGAAGTTGGGCCTGGGTGGGGCTGAAGCTAAAGGAATCAGGCTATCCTGAGGATAGAAGCTGAGGGAGGCAGAACCATGGGTCCCAACAATGTCCCAGGCCTATTTCTAGAAACCTGTGAGTATGTGAGACGATGTGGCAATTGGGACTTTGCACACGTGGAAATGGGGAGATTAGCCTGGACCCTCTGGGTGGGCCCAGTGTAACCCAAAGGTCCTTACAGGAGACAAGAAGGAGATGTGGTGATGGAAGCAGAGCAGCAGAGCAAGGGAGAGAGAGACTTGAAGATGTTCTGCTGCTGGCTTTGAGGACGAGGCCAGGAACCCAGAAAAGTAGGCGGCCTCCAGGAGGCAGGACAGGCCGGGATCTCCACAGCATGGCCAGGAGGAACACAGCCTTGACGACACCTAGACATAAACATCTCACCTCCAGAACCATAACATAATGAATGAGTGTTGTTTTCAGCCACTAATTGTGTGGTGATCTGGTCCAATGAAGTAATATGCAGGCCAACACTCTGCAGGCCACTGTCCTAGGGGTGAAATGGTGAGATGGGGCAGGGTTAAGCTGTGGTCAGCACTACAGGGTTCAGTGCACTAAGTTGGGGGGGCCCATCCATCTAGAAAGAGAACCTTGGCCAGTTACTGGAGGAGGCAGGCTAGAGGAGTTGAACCAGGGCCCTAGTCCCAACAAGGACACCACAGCACCGAATGCCATGTCCTGGAACTTGGGTGAGCTGACTAGAGGTCCCAAGATGGGCTAAGGGACTTCAGGTATGCAGGCACCAAAGAAATTACCCCCAGGCATGCCTTAGGGCAAGAAAACACATTCCAGGTCCTATCCAACAGAGTGGGAAGAGTGGGTAGTATCTTGCCTGAGGGGCTGGGGTGGTGGCTGAGCAGTAGAGCTCTCGCCTAGGACATGGGAGGTGCTGGGTCTCATCCTCAGCACCACATAAAAAACAAAGAAATAAAATGAGGTATTGTGTCCAATTAAAACTAAAAAAAAAAAAATACTTCTTCAAAAAATATATATCTTGACTGATTAATCAGGGAAGTCCGCAAACAGAAACCTAGGATCTGGTCAGACAGACTGAGGATGATAAAGACTGAAATAGTAGTACCTGGGGTTACTATGCAATAATGAAATAACAAAATACTAAAGATCATACTATTTTTTAATCGTATAGAGTTATAAAACACCTGCCTATGCATGATATAAACTCAGAAATACCAAGTTTTTATCTTTTATTTTCATTTTCATGAAAATAAAAGATAAAAACTTTGTTGTGGCCAAAAACCATTTAAAGAGTAAAGAGAAACAAGAAAAATGTTGGTAAAACATTTAACTGACCCAGGAGTAATTTTTATATTAACCAAAGTGGTCTTATAAATCAATAAGAAAAGTACGAGTAATTTAAATAGAAAAGTGGGCAAAAACATAAGCAAGCAATTTCCAGAAAAATAAATTCACTGATTGTCTCAACACACATGGATTGAACATCATCTCTGAGCTAGACTGAGCATCTTCTACTGCTGAAGTTACTAGAAATGAGCAGTAACAAGACAGGCCAGGAGCCTGCTGTAAGGAGCAGCATTGGTAAATTTTAAGTGTTAACCTGGCTAGACCAGGCACCCAGTTCTTTGGTCAAAAACCAGTGTAGATATTGCTGTAAGGCTGAAAATTGGGAACCCTCCCTACTCTATCAAATCCAAAACTCAGCAGCAATATAAACTCTTGCCTAAACTTGAGGTTGCTGACTTGTCTTAAGGTCTGAAACTTTAAGCTGATTTTCTCAAGTATTTTGTCCCAGTGTGTGAACTTTCTGATCAAATGTTAAACTCCCAAGTCAAAATGAACCACAGGAATAAACTTACCAACTGCAAACATCGGTTTGTTTTCCACTTAGTAATAAACTGAATACGAGGACATTTTAAATTGTAAATTACAACCTTGGTTCAAACCCATTCTTAATATCTACTCTTTTGTGAAAAAAAAACTTCCTTTATATGTGCTTTTAGCTGCATTCTCTGTTCAAACATACTTTTAATTTGGGGTGAGGGGTGACAGAGAGGCACAAACTCCTCATAGAACAAACGTCAAACCAACACAAGGAGAAATAGGTTATTAGAGCAATACTTTGTTTGGTGAATGAGAATACTTAACCAATTAATAGAGATTAAGCTTAGTACGAAAGAGGAGGTGGTGGGTGGGAGGAAAGAATTAGAGCTGGTTGCTGGGAAACCCTTAAGTCAACAAATAGAGTCACCCCCTAGGTGACAATATTGGTCATAATCTCTCTTAGTTTACTCTGCATTGCACAAGGCAGGCGCAGGAGGCTGTGGAATGTAATCTGCTTCTTCTATGCCGCTGAAAAGGGAACTTAAAGCTTCCTTTCTCTGAAGCATAAACAGCCTCTGAAACTCTGAAAAAACAGGGCTCATTACCGAGACACCGAGGTTAAGCTCAAGCTATAAAGGTTTTAGAATTAAAGGAACTCTATGCTCCTGCAGGATCAGTACAGCCATGCTACCTCCATCATAGGGAAGAGTTTTCTGTCCTCCCAAGGCAGGAAAAAGCTTGTGAAATTCAGCCCCCAAATTCTATTGAGCTGTTAGTAATTTCTGTAATCTCTTCTTTTATGCATCTTCCTTCATAAGCTAACTAGAGGTTAGTAACTACTACTGGGTTTGTATTTGTTCTTATTTCAATCAGTAATTTTTGTTTTTACTTTTTTAGGATAAAAGCAGAACTGCATTCTGGATACTCTTCTAGGAAAGCCACTGGCACCAGGTGGAGCTTTGCCCCTTGACCACGTGGGCATAACCATAAGCACCCGTTCTTCTGGTAGCCAAGAAGGATTTCAGACAAGGAACAAACGAGCCCCTTAAAATCCACTCTCGAAAATGCAGTGACATGTGTCACAGTGAAATGTCCTGCTCTTGTGAAACAAAATGAGATCAGAAAATATTCTGCAGGTAGAGCCTTAATAAAATTGGTATTTCATTTACCTCCAAGTCCAACTCTCACATCCATTTCCTATGAGCAGGGATTATTTGTTTTCAACTGATTTTAACAATTAGATCAAATATAGGTCTAACCTGCAAATGCATGTCACTATTCAGTTGTATTTATGGCCATTCTCAAAGTCTTTTGATCATAGAAACCAAAATACATGTGGGCTTATGAGCTGAGAAGGTCCCAAGATGTTTTGCAGGAAGAGCAGGAGGTCTATTGACAAGAAGGCACAATTGTTTTGAGCCATATGGTGGGAAAGAGAATTCCTGATACTGCAACTCTTCACGGTTATTAACTTCTAGCATTTTCTCATTTGTATTCAGCTCCCGAATTGAGAGAAATGGCCTCTGGGTTTGGTCAGTGGCTCTCTGGCTTGCACTGTGGAAAATGATGTCTCCTGTCCTATCACTGCATGACATTCTTTTGGTTTGGGAACTCTCAGCAGCACACGCACATATGCTCTTTGGTTTCATCTGGTGATTGGTTTTTCATGAGATGATATAACTTAGTTAGGATTTAGGAGCCATCCGTGACCATCCATCCACAATTATATCACGTTACAACAATATCAGGAGCTCATGAACTCACCAAGAGTCCACGATCATATATTAAAGTAACAGTAGGAATTAAACAGCATCTTTAATCTACTATGAATGTAAAACCCAGTAGAGAGGGGGGGGGGAGGGAGGGAGAGAGAGAGAGAGAGAGAGAGAGAGAGAGAGAGAGAGAGAGAGAGAGAAGTAAACATTTTTGGCACATGAATTTTGGAGCACAACACAGTAGGCATTGTGTTAAAAGACAATTTGTCAGAACACACTGTGTCATTTTTTTCTGAGCATAGAATCAGTAAGTCCAAGAGAATGGCTTATCTTCAATCAACATAAATTGCTCAGTGAGATAATTAAAGACCCAAGTCATTAAGGGCTCAGTACGAAGGCTGATATTAAAAATGAATCTGTTCTGAAAATGAGCCACATCGGGTCTCTTCCTAGTTAGAATATGAAACCACCTGCCTCCCTCAATTGCAATCTCTATAGAAGAGGATTTAAGTTCTGATTATGCCAGCAAAATGAATTTTTTTTGTCACAGTGATAATTGATTCTCACAGCTGTAAGAATTATTGGTAGTAGCAAAATAATTACTATTGGAGGTTGGTCACCACCAACTAGAGAGAACCAAAGGTTCTTACAGATCTGGCTCTACAATGAAGTCATAAAGCCATAAAGTCCCATGAATGAACATAAAAGGGGCCTCATTAACTTTTTTAAAAATATGGCAAATAAAGAAAAAAAATTCAAATGGTATAAAATGGTATACAGTAAAAAATCATTTTTCCTGCCCTTTCCTCTAAGAATCAACCCCTAGCAGTTTTCTATATAGTCCTCCATGCACTTCTGGACATAGAATCATAGGTATCCACATGCAACACTGCTTAAAGACATAAATAAAAGTATACACTACAATGTCAAGCTGCTGCTTATTCCTTCACATCTTATCTTTTTTGCAATTATGCTGTATCAGCACATGCAAAGTAACCTCCTTCAGGTATACAATCAGTAAGTACGTATATGATACAAATGATATCACTTCAAATGTACAAACAATCTTAACTTCCAGATAGGCTAATGAGCATCAAAGGACCTTGGAAACTAACTGTGCCCATGGAACTCCTTCTGGCTATTGCCACTGGGACTCAAATCCAGAAAACTCAAATTCTTTACGTGCACAGCAAAACGCATCAGCTCCCTGGCCATAAACAGAGGGCAGCTATAGTTGAGAGATGATGGAAGAAAATAAGATGCACTTAAAGCCAAGAAGCAGGTAATGCAGAGTCCCACCTAATCCTCCTAATCTCCCACAAAACAGAATACTGAGAGTCCAAATTCCCCATTACTGTCCACTCGTCTGTTCCCAAAGCAAGAGTCAATTTTCCTTAGAGCCCTCGCCTGTTCTTCCATGACTTGGTTTCCACTCAAAAATGCCATCCACTCTCTCCATCAAGCCCAGATGATTGGGAAGACAGTAAATTATCACCGAGAAGGACCGGGGTAGATTTTCTGAATAAAAATATGCATAATTCAGGAGTCTGAAGAACTATTCCTGGAAACAGATGATGAAGAACTCAGGCTCTTTCCAAGGGTCCGGCTCAATTCACTATCAGTTAAACAAGCTGTACTCCCTGGGAAAGCAGATATTTGATTAAACTTAGTAGGCAAGAAGGGCAGCTATTGTTGGGTCCTGGTGGCTTCTCCAGATGTTACAGAGAGTCACTCAGCACTGAATCCTGTATCAGATGCTAAAAGGCAGCCACACTTGGTGTCCCCAGAGAGTTCTACCATGTAAAGGTCACAGCTCTGGTACAGTGGAGTTGGTAGTGACTAATGCTACATACCCCTTTGGAGACAAGGCTTAATCCCCAGGGGCCCTCCAGAAACACATTAACTTGCTACTGTCCTGCCTCAGCCTCTTCATTAGATGGGATTGCAGGCACACACCACCATGCCCTGCTCTTCTCACCCCTCCAGTAACCACTTATTCAGAGCCCCTAGTGACTAAGCAAATGAGAAAGTGTTTGGGGGCAACCATGGTATTTTCATTCATAACAGATGCATAAGTACACTTTAAAAGTGATGAGGTTAATTGCATACAGATGTGATCTTTAATACCTCTGACACACAAAAAAATTAAACCATAAGACAGACCAAAGACTAAGGATAGGGAATTTATTTTATTTTATTTTGCCTTTGAAGGAGTAATGCATATGCACACTGCAGAGCCTGTTGACCACTTTGGGCTAAATAGGACAAGTCAGAGAGGCCCATGTGCAGGGACTTGGTGGCAGCTCTACATATTTTCTAACATCTCAATGTTTTAAGGACCCAGCAGTCTCCCTAGAAGTATCAGGTTTCCCTAGAAGTATCTACCACATAGAGGTGTTGGGTAGACCCATATGATGGCATCTCTGAAGAGTCAGATGTGATAGGAAAAGAAAAAGAAAACTATTGTTGGATCAGACATTAGAGAACAGAGTGTCTGAGAAGTCTTCCCACCCAGGATATTTTCTACTGATTTATGCCAAGTTCTTTGGAAGAAAGGGCTCCTACTCTTTATATCATGAGCCCTTGGTAAGAATCACCAGAGGAGTAGCTAATTGTTAAGACATTTCTAGGTAGAGTAGAAATTTATTGATTTATATGTCTAAATAAATACTAAAAATCATGCAAATAAGATGGCTTAAAAATAATTTTCAAGAAATTGCTAATTTTAAAAAAATATGAATTGAACAAATTACTACAGCCACTGTACGCAAAGGTGATATAATTGGTCAGGTTCTTGTGTAAATGTCATACATTCCCATTTGTGATTCTTGTAATGAAAAGAAGAAACTATAAGAAAATGTTCAGAAGATGTTCAGGATTGAGCCAGATTTTTTTTTCAATTGTTGCACTAATTTATCTATTTATTCAGACCCCCCTAGTGACTAAGCTAAGTTAAGATCTCTAAACTCTGGAAATACAGTTCTTCTGGAACAGGTCTTCTTGTATTGTATACAGCAGGTAAACATGTGTCTCAGGTGGTTGGTATATATTACTCCAGATAGAAATGGAAGCCAAGGAGCTGCCTCCTGAGACTCCACCAAGATCTGTAACTGAATAATGTGTTTCCAGGACCCTCCTGGGAGTTAAGCCTTGCCTCCCAAGAGGTATGCAGCAATAGTCTCTACCAACTCCACTGCACCAGATCTGTGACCTCTGCTAGGCCTTAAGGAAGCAAAAATGCTAAGAGAGTGATCCTGTTTTCCAGGAGTGTAAATTAGAAAAGGCAACCATGTAAACAAATAAGAGCTAAATAAATAAAGAAATAAAACCACAGTATGACATACAGTTAAGAAAGAAAGAAAGAAAGAAAGAAAGAAAGAAAGAAAGAAAGAAAGAAAGAAAGAAAGAAAGAAAGAAAGAAAGAAAACCAGGAAAGACTATCTTAATCTTACAGAAGGGAGGTTAAGAAGAATAATAGCGGGCAGAGGATGTAGCTCAGTGGTAGAGTGCCCTGGGTTTGATTCCTAACTCCAGAATTAAAAAAAAAAAATAATGTTTTAACTTCTTTCTGTTTATTATCTAATTATTAGAAAATAACAGGTAGAATAATTATTCAGCACAAATTCACATGTATTAATAACTTGTTAAAATTTTATGATTCTCAATCCATATCTGAAGAATTCATTTTTTTTTCCAAATTGAATTTATTTTCTTTTTGTTGTAGAAATCATACTCAGCAAGGCACCAGGTGCCACAGGGAGGGATGGAGAACTCAGGTTTATTTATGCCAGAAGACCCAGATGAGTTACTGCTCTGAAGTTCTGGGCCACTAGCTGAGGTTACACAGGGCGTTTATAGGAAATCTAACATTATTTCTTAACCATTACACCATTGATGGGTTTGATTTCTCAGCCACCGTGACCAAACACTATGCTCAGGGAATTTACGATAAGTAGTTCACAGGTATAGAACAAAGACAGTAAAATATCTGTGATGTTACTGAGAAGTGGCCTTCACCACAGGCAGCAGTAACTTCAGATGACTTGAGTTTACCTCCTTAAGAACTATAGTTCTAAGAACTAAGCCAACAAGGTTATAGTTAAGATAGCAGTTAATTGGCCTACCAATTAAGTGATATAGGGGAGTTTAGAAAGTTACAAAGTATAGGAAAATTAACCCTTTCCCTAGACATTGGTTCTCATCATAATGTCCATATAACTCATTTTATAGTCAGTTTGGTGTCTCTGTCACATTTTAATTTTTCATAAAATCATCTATAATTCACTATGAAGTTGCATTTTATGATTACTAAGTTTTAAGCTGCCCACAACTTCAATTCTTTCTTCTCTACTGACCATAATATTTTTAACTTGGAAAATACTCTTTCTATACATGTTAAAACACCTAGTAAATTCATCACAAATCCTGCTAAATGCCCAGATTCTGAATTGTAAATTTTTAATCAAAATATATAAATGGTTCAGCCTAAACATTTTTTATAGGTATGGTTATTTCGCTACTTTTCTTTGAAAAATACGAACTTTCTTTGAAAAAATACTTTTTTAAAAAGGATATAACTGTGAAATAAATTATCCCTACTAATGATTTTTAAATGTTTCTCCCAAATTGGATGCTGCAATCTATTCAGACTTCTCAATTTCTTCCCATTGCTGTACAGATATAAAATTATCCAAATAAAAATAGAAGCTTCACTAAGATGCATTCCACAGCCTGAATTATTTCAAAGCACAATTATAGATTTTGAAAACTAACTCATACACTATTTAAGCTTTCATCATTTAATTGGTTCAGTTTCTTTTATAGAGATTTGCTTCAAGATTTATTTTCAATCAATGATTGCAATTACCTATGAACTTCAAACGTTACTGTTTGGGGCACTTAATACATAGTACATTGATTATAGATTTCTAACTTAAAAAATTTTTTAATTTGTTTTAATTAGTTATGTGTGACAGTAGAATGCACTTTGATACATCATATATAATGGAGTATAATTTTTCATTCTTCAGATTCTACATGATGTAGAATACCACCAGTCGTATAGTTATATACGTACATAGGGTAATAATTTCTGATTCATTTTACTATCCTTCCTTCCTCCTTACCCATTCCCCCTCTTCACTCCCCTCTACCTAATCTAAAGTAACTATATTCTTTCCTAATCCCCCACCCATTGTGAATTAGCATCTGAATATCAGAGAAAACATTTGGCTTTTGGCTTGGAGGGGACTGGCTTATTTCACTTAGCATGATATTCTCCAGCTCCATCCATTACTGATAAATGCCATAATTTCATTCTTCTCTAAGGTTGCGTTTTTTAACCAATGAAACCAAAATATGGGGAGTTTGTTCACAAAGAAGGTTGATACCAGTTTGGTACATTTAAATAAATTTCCAAAGAACTCTCTTCAAAGGCTATGGAGCAGGTAGCTTAGGAAGGATAATACATGCCTAGAATAAACAGGAGAACAGAAGAATCTAACCAGAATTGCAGGAAAGGAGTTCAGATCCGTGCAGAGAGCTGGGAAGAGGCTGGAAACCATTTAAATCTCAGCAGCTCCAACCTGTCCAACCTGTTTCTTGCCCTGGCCCTGCAGCCCAGATGCAGATGCAGAGGATGCAGGCAGCTGCACTGGTGCTGGGTTCTGCATTGCAAGGTGGCTGCAACAGGCAAAGAGGGAAAGATGCTGTCAAGAGAGTGACCGTGGGGGTGAAGCTAGAAGCTTGTTAGGCAGGATAAGGAAACCCTGGGGGTTGGGGAGGCACTGTCCTCGGTAATATCAGACAACAAAAAAAAAATGGTGGTGCCTTTTTTCATTGTTGTGATTTGTTACAAAAAAAGAAATGGAGTTTGCCTCAGCTAGACTGAAGGCAGTGATAGAACCTAAGATTTCGGAGCTGGGCAGTCTTGCGGAAGACAGTTCTAGAGAGTGGCCACAGTGTTGTGTTGTTTTTCACTGCAGTTGTAAGACAGGAGCCAGTTGGTCATGGAGCGCAGTAGGTCACAGTGTGGGTTGTCTACCTCGACACTGAAAGCACCACACTGGTCACCCTGGACACAGAAGCTGGGGAAGAGGGTAAAACTCTATTGGTCACCAAAGTAAACATATGAAAGAGCCTGGCCAGATATACAGGAAAGAGCTGGCAGAAAGGAGGAAGGCTGGCTGGGGACAAAAGGAGCAAGGATTTTTCACTTTAAGATGTAAAATGAATCCCGGGGATGTGGCCAAGGGGATCTAACAGAACTCTACACACCTGTTTCCAAACCAGAACAAAAGCCTCTCCATAATCGAAGCTTTGTTCCCTTCCCCCAGGACAAAACTGGGAATTTCATGCATTCCAGGGGCTGCCGCACCCCAGCATCACCAAAATGCACTGTTCATAAGGTTCCACAGATTCAAGGAGATGAGATTTTGAAAACCTCATCTCAGGAGCTGAAAAGACTTCCCTAGCAAATGCAGAAAACCCACCAACTGGATTTCTAACATCTATACTTGTTTCATGCAGATTTACAGTGAGAACACAGGGACAGCAAAAGACACATGAGGTCATGGTATTTTAAACCTGGGACCTCAAGCTTGTCTCATAACAAACAAACAGAACAACAATAAAAACCCCCTCTGTTTCACAGAGGCCAGGCACCGAATAAGAGATCTCATCAAAGACAGAAGGGAGTCCAGATTCAGTGGCTCCCTCCTTTGATCCAGTGCTCTTTCCACTTACAATACTCCTAAATCAATTTCTTAAATAAACCTTGTAAGATTTCCCCCCAAATCTCTTTCCAGATGGCTGATAAAATCTCTCAAGTGAAAAATGTTTGAGATGACGGACACGCCAAATACCCTGATCTGATTATGACACTGGATGCATATATGGTGCTCATGGCAGAAGGGCATTAAGAAGTCAGGGCAAGTGGTACCTTCAATGCTTTAACAGAAAAGAGAGGGTCTGGATGCTTGAGAGGAGTCAAGGAGCATTATAGAAATTAGAGAAATTCCAAGGCAGGAATTCACACATGGCATTTGCAGGGCATGGTTTCTTTGGAGCAGAGCGCTGTTTCTTTGATTAAGTCATCAAACAGAATTGCAGTCTGGGAATACATCAAACTAGAATGTCTAATCAGGTATATTCTGCATTTTTTTTTTTTTACTGTAAAGGAGTTCTTTCCACAAGCTCTAAGTTTTTATCTACTAGGAAAAAGAGAAGCAATGAAGACTCATAATAAGAGATATTTATTTTTATCTAACAATCTGAGCTTGCTGACTTTCAAATATTAAATCGAAATCTCTAAATCTAGTAAATAGCTGTGCAATCCATAAATGAGGAAATGGATAATTTCTGCAATTGATGGCTTTATATTCTAAGCCTGGTTCTTCTCCTTAATGTACTTTTATGGATTTTATGACCAGAAATTACTTTTCAAAACTTTAAAGATTATTCATAGAATGTATGAAAATTGGGGAGGGGGTGTAGCTTAGTGGTAGAATGCTTGCCTAGCATACATGAGGTCACAGGTTTAATCCCCAGCGCAGGGGAAAAAAAATTAGGGAATTTAAAAGTTATACATACTTTGGAGAACTCACCAGATGTTTAATGAAAGAGGTTCTGTGCCACTCAAACTGGATTAAATTTGGTAATTGGATGTTTAGAAAAATGTCGTGAAAATTTTTAAGCAAAAAAATGTATTAAAAACATGATTATAAAACCTCTAGACAAAGAAAGACTATGTATATCTGTGAAAGGGCTAATTCACCAAGAAGAGATATAATAATCATAAACATACAAGCCACAGACATCAGAGCCACCAAATATACGAAACAAGCATTGTCAGAATTGAAGGGAGAAAGATAGACACCTCTGAATAGTAGGTGATCTCAATACACCACTTTCAATGGACAACCAAAGAAAAGATCACAAAAGAAATAGAGGACTTGAACAATGCTACGGGCCAAGAGGGTCTAACAGACACAGAGAGAGCTGTCACTCCACCAGCAACAGAGAAGCACATCTTTCTCAAGTTCACATGAGATTCTCCAGGAGAAACCACACGTTAGGTCACAAGACAAGTTTTAACAAACTTAAAAAGACTGAAGTCACACAAAGCATAGTCTCTGATCACAATGGAAGGAAACCAGAAATCAGTAGCAGAAGGAATGTGGAAATTCACAAATATGAGGAAATTTAATCAGCACCATCTTAAACACCAATGGGCCAAAGAAGAAGTCAAAAGGAAATTAGTAAATATTTTGAGACAAATGACATATCAAAACCTTTAAAGTACAGCAAAAGCAGGATTCAGAGGAAATTTATGAGTGTAAAAGCTCAACACTGAAAAAGATGAAGGCTCTCCATCCAAAAGCATGACTGTATGGGCAGCTTCATGAAGCTGACCCTGGTATCACTGGTTCTTGATGACACTGAGCCTCCGTTTTCTTTCTTCATCTGTTTACTTCTCTTAACCCTTTATGTCTTAGTAGGATTTCCAGTGGACAAAATAAATAAATAACAAAGCATATTGAGTATTTAGCCAGGAGAGGGAGAGAGCAGCAGCATGAGCCAGAAGCACTGAACTGGCTTCCGCAGTGTCTCCAGATAGGTCTCCTGCCAGGATGTCACACAGCCAAATTGAACCCAAAAGTCCTTCATGGAGTAAATCCTTCACCAACTGAGTCCTCCCAGATGGAGACCCTTCTAGATGGAGACCTTCATAGATGAAGACCTTCCAAAATAGAAAAGACCCTCACAAAAGGAACCTTCACAGATGGGGTCCCTTACAGAAGAAGACCCTCCCAGATGGAACTCTCAGATGGGGGTCCCTCACAGACTGGGCTCTTTGTCCCATCCCAGCTCCTCAATGCCTCTTTGTCCCAGTCCTTTGGTCAGGAGCCCCTCACCTCACCAGAATATCCACCTGGATCACTTAATAGTCTCTGTTTCAGGGGGCCTCCCCTCAGAGGACCCTGAAGAATCCTCAAAGAAAGCATTCACTGTGGCCTATATTCTCTCTTCTAGAAAGACAGCTCCTTAGAGGACTAGTTGTGCTTGCTAGTGTCCCCCAACCTCCTTCCCGCCAACTTAACACTGACCAGAAACCACGGGAACTCTAGGCTTTCCATTGGTGTCCACGGTGAACAATGATAAGATTTTGTTGATTTACATGTAAATACATTAAGGTGTTACCTTCGGAGACTTCTGTCTTCGTGATTACGCTTGGTTACTTGGCTTTCTATTGATAGTGATAATTTGTGTTCTAATTAAAAATGTTTCTGGGAACACAGTATATAAATTGTGAATACAATAACCCCATGAAAGCTAACACCAGAGACCTCCCAACCAGGGAACTGCTCAAACAGCGTCTTGCGCAAGCCAACAGAGAACATAAACCATATTTCCTCTTGGAGCTGCATATATTTTTATGTCTTGGGTTACTTGGGAACGAAATTAACATTCTTTAAACAACATGAGTTTAATTCTTCATTTTTCAAGCTCAGCAGGTGACTGGATGTACGTATTTGAATGCTATCATGGAAGCAGTGAAATATTTAAAATATTTGTATCTTACATGGAATAAGCACCGTGTAACAAATCACAACAATGAAAAAAGGCACCCATCCATTCATTCACTAATTGAAAATATTATTTAAGTAAGAAATTTAATAACTCTTGTTCATGGAATGAAACTGTTCTAGCGAATTCCTATGATGCTAATGAGAAAATTATTTTTCCTCTCAAACCACTATAAACTAGAATATTTTCTAGTTATCTTTGCTTTTAGAATACTTATTGAATCACAATTAATCAAGTTTTCCAGGTAAACTGCACTGTTCACATTAATAATACCTATAAGCCAGGTACAATGACACCAGCCTATAATGCCATCAGCTTGGGAGGCTGAGGCAGGAAGATCACAAATTGAAAGCCAGCCTGGACAACTCAACAAGACCATCTAAAAATAAAAAGGGCTAGGGATGTAGCTCAATGGTAAAAATGCCCCTAGGTTAGGTTCAACCCCTAGCACCCATCCATCCGCTCCCACAAAAAAAATTCCCTAAAAGAATTTTCTTCCTAGAAAGGGCTATCTGGTATTATATCACACTGGTCAAGAGTGTGCACTGGGCAGAGTGGATGCCCCAACCTCTCTGATCAGATTCTCCATGTAAAATTGGGATAATACAGACTCCTAGGTTTGTCGTTAAGATACATGAGGAAACAAATACGTACTAACCATTATTACTTTCTATGTGATCTTATTAATGGAACAAATAGTTATCAAGTACATACTGTAAGGTGTGAGCAGTTTTCTAGCAGACAACAAAGCCCGGGTTACCTTTTCTAAGATGGCGACAGTGCTATGGAGACAGATCAAGTTGAGGATGGGGACAGGGAATGGAGGTGTGTGTGGCAGGAAAATGGAGGAAGCAGTTGCTCTTTTATTCAGGAGGGCTGGGGGTATGTGTCAATGACAAGGTGACATCTGGCAGAAATTCCAGCATTTCCTTCATTCGGAGAGCACTAAGATCTGTAAGGGGCAGTGTTCCAGGCAGACAGAAGAGAGGGAACAGAGGCTCCATAGGGGTGCAGCCCAGCATTCTTGAGGAACAGCAAGAAGCCAGTCTGGCTGCAGCTGGATGGAAGAGCGAGAGAGAAGTGGGACAGAAGGTCTGGGGGGTTCCCAGGAGCCAGGATAGATGGAGCCCTGGAGCCCAGTGAGGAGTAGTCTTTGGCTGAGTTGGGCTGCCAATAAGAGAGTTTAACAAAGGCAGAGAAAGGTCTGGCTAACACACCAGGAGAAAGAGCACCGTGGAGAGGGCTTGGGGGAGGAGCAGGTCTTCTACATGATGAAGGCTTGGGCCAGGGTGGTAGCCGTGGAGAAGATGAGAAGCAATGGGATTTGCTCTAAATCATGAAGTTGGTGACCACTAGATTTGCCAATGGGTTTATTGGGTGTAAGAGAAAAGGATAAGAATCAACACCAGGTTTTTGGCTCAAGAACCAGAAGAACATAGCCATCACTTGCTAAGATGAGACAGGCATCAGGAGAAGCAGATTTTGTAAAAAAAAAAAAAAAAAAAAAAAAAAAAAATTCAAATTTACTTTGGATATGATAAGTGTGTGATGTTTCTTACTCAGCCAAGTGGAACCACCGAGTAGACTGTTGGATATAACAGCCTAGAGTTCCAGAGAGGAGATAGAAATTCAAGTTAACCACATATAAAAATTAGTTCAATAGCAATATAATCTATTGTTTAAAAAAGAATGTATTTCTGATGCATCTTTTCAATTATTTCAACTTTGTTTATTTTCCTGCTCAAGCTATTATAGATGTGAAAGGGCAGGAGTTAAGGGGTGTCCTTCATTATCTCTAAATACATGGACTGATATTCCACAAGCAATGTAACATTTGAAATAAACTCAAAACAAACTGACTTTTCATCTATAACTGATCTCAGTATCATACTGACCTTCCTACTGTCTAAAGGAGAAATGTTCCAAAAAAATAGCATTTTGAAAAAAAGGTAGTCTTTGAAAAAAGTTAGTTGTTGAAAACCCCAAATAAAATTTGAGTGTAGACCTCTATAAACAGTCAAGTCTCTTTTTCCTCATAGAGACAAATATGCTGCAATACTCAGAATCAAAACAGCAATTTAAAAAGTAATAAAATTAGGGTGCTGAGCATCCTCTATTATATTTGAGCTTCAGTGTTCCAATTAACGTTTCCTAGGAAACCCAAAACCTGACAGGCACAAATATTGCAAAATATACTCCCCTAAAATGTTACATCCTAAGTATTTAGAAATCAAAGACTTTCTAAGCTCTCCAAAAACAAAAACAAGAGCAAACACAAATAAGCAATCAAAACAACAAAAAAAATATTTTCCACTGTCCCAGACCCCACCACCACCACCAGAAAAATGGATTCTTGGAAACAAAACTATTGAGTCTTGCCAAACAAAAACCAAAATACAATAACAAAAACAATTACACAGCCCACAAAACCCTCAAACCAAACCAACGATTTTCCCAATAGTAGTAGATTTTGATACATTAGGGTTTTCTCTCATTGTTTTTTTTCTTTTAATTTCTTTTTTTTACTTCTTCTTTTTTTATCATTTCTTTTTATAAATCTCACTAATTTAGATCATTAATGGAAAAGAGGAAGGAATAAGAGAAGTTCATTTCAATTTATTTCTGAACTGACAAAATAGTTTATTTTTAAAAAAATATTTATTTTTTTAGCTGTAGTTGGACACAATATCTTTATTTTGTTTACTTATTTTTATGTGGTGCTGAGAATTGAACCCAGGGCCTTGTACATGCTAGGTGAGCTGAGCCACAAACACAATCTCTAACAAAATATTTTAAAGACATAACTATGACATTAAGATATACTTATATTTTAAACCAAACTGTTAAAAGTTTTACCAATTCTGTTGGGGACTAACTAGAATTAATGTACATTGTGATGACATGATTGTTTCCATGGAAAATAAATACACACAAAAAAACAACTACTAGAACTCATAAGTGAATTTAGCACAAAAACCAATTGCATTTTATATAATAGCAGCAAGTGACTAGAAAAATGAAATAGAATTCACTTAAAATAGGATCAACAAAATGAAATATTGAATACAAATATTGAAATACAAAATATTGAATCAACAAATTGAAATATTGAATATTTCAGAATATTTCAGAATAAACTGAACAAAGATATGGAAGGCCTTCATGCTGAAAATTATAAAACATGATGGAGAGTAATAAAAGATCTAAATCGAGATCTGATGTTTATTAACCGGAAGCTTAATTTTTTTTAAGCTTTCAATTGTTCCCAAACTGAAATACAGATTCAGTGTAATCCCAAATGAAATTCCAAAAAGCATTTTTTAAAAGTTGATTGTAAAAATCTATATAAAAATAGAGACAATTTATTTTAAGAATGTCAAAGCTATTTTAAGAAAGAATAACAAGGTTGGAGGACATACACTACCTGATTTCAAGACTTACCATAAAGCTACTATAAACAAGAAAGTATGGTAATAAGAGATATATAGAGTAATAGACCAGAATAACTACAGAAATTAACCCAGCCATATGTAGTCAGCTGATTTCTTCCAAAGGTACCAAGGCAATTAACCAGGAAAATAAGTCTATGCAATAGATAACCCTAAAAATTGGACCTCCCTACAGAAAAAACGAAAATCAACATCATCCTTATCTCACCATAAAAATAAACCAGAAATATTTTGTAATATATCTAAGTGGAAAAGTTAAAACTCTAAACTTTCTAAAAGAAACAAAATTTGTAACTTGGGTTAGGTAAAGACCTCATACAGACACAAAAAAGAAATCATTAGAAAAAACAAATTGAACATTATCACGACTAAAACTTTCCCTATTCAAAAGGTACCATTAAGGCAACAGTTTCTTAGATATGACAGCAAAGAGCATAAGCAATGAAAGAAAAAATAGATAATATCAAAATTAAATTTTTTTTTAAAGAGAGAGTGAGAGAGGAGAGAGAGAGAGAGAGAGAGAGAATTTTTAATATTAATTTTTTAGTTCTCGGCGGACACAACATCTTTGTTGGTATGTGGTGCTGAGGATCGAACCCGGGCCGCACGCATGCCAGGCGAGCGCGCTACCGCTTGAGCCACATCCCCAGCCCCCAAAATTAAAAATTTTGGTGCTGCAAATGATACTATCAAAAAGTAAAAAGACAACTCAAAGAATAAGAGACACTTTGAAGAAGTCTTAGAACACAACAATAAAAAGTTACTTAATTTAAAAATGGATAAGGAATCTGAATAGGTATTTCTGCAAGAAAGGCACACTAGCAGCCAATAAGCACACACAAAAAACAGTAGGCACTAGTTAAATCAAACCAAGAGGTACTAGTTCACACCCATAGATGGCTAACATCAAAGACAGATAATAGCAAGTCTGGTGTGGCTGGAGAAAGTCGGATCCTCATACAAGGCCCAGGACTCGTAAAACAGGACAGTCATTTTGGAAAATAGCCCTTAAAATGTTAAACACATATTTATCATTTAATCCAGCAATTCCATACCTAAGCATGTGCCCAAAGGAAATGAAAATCTGTATACAAACAGGCCTCACATCATTATTTCTAACAGTCAAATAAACTAAATCTTTACTAACCAATGAGCTGATACATAAAATGCAGTGTATCTATATAATGAGATATTATTTGGCAATAAAAAGGAATATAGCCCTGATATATGCTACACGGATGAACCTTGAAAACATTTAAGTTAATTCAAAGAAGCAGGTCACAAAAGATGGTATATTGTATGATTCCAAGCAAGCTACAAAAAGGGAGAAAACATTTATATTACATATATCTGACAAAGGATAGAATATACAAAGAACACCTAAAGCCCAATAATAAATGATAATCCAATAGAGACTGGGGGAAAGTTTTGAAATAATTTTCTATTTAAAAAGATGTACAGGGCTGGGGATGTGGCTCAAGCGGTAGCGTGCTCGCCTGGCATGCGTGTGGCCCGGGTTCGATCCTCAGCACCACATACAAACAAAGATGTTGTGCCCGCCGAAAACTAAAAAATAAATATTAAAAAATTCTCTCTCTCTCTCTTAAAAAAAAAGATGTACAAATGATCAATCAAGGCATAAAAAGCTAGTCATCATAATTAATCACCAGGGAAAGACAAATTAAAACCATTCTGAGATTCTGAGATACCATGACACACCCATCAAAATGGATAAAATAGAACACTAAAAACTTCAAAAGTTAGCAATAATGTAAGCAATAGAAATCTACATACACCTCTTGCCAAAAAACAAAAGTTGGCATTTCTTAAAATGGTAAACACAATACTTACCTTGTAACCCACCCATTCTGCCCAAACATACATCCACAACATAAAAATTTGTGCATGAATGTTCATAGCGGCTTTATTCATAATAGTCCCCAAACTGAAAACCATCCAAATGGCTACTTTAGAAAAGTGAATAAAAGAGGAAGTATCTATACCAGAATATAACTCAGTGATAAAAAGGAATGAGGTACCACGGACATGCTACACAAATGACTGTCAAAATCATGAGTGAAATAAGCCAGACACAAACAGGGACATACTATACGACTCGATTTCTAGTCATTTCTAGTGAGTGGAAGGTGGTCACTGATTGGATTATGGCAAAGGAAGAAAAACTTCAAAAACCACAAGCAATCTTTTGGAGGTAACAGAAATCTTCTGTATCTTGATTATGATAGTGGGTTTATGAACCTGAGTTTATCTCTTCATTCCTGAACTGTCCAATTTAAATGGATGCAGAATATTGAATGTGAATTATACCTGTATAAAGCTGATCTTTTAAAAAGTAGTGGAAACCAAAGAAATATGCATTAATACAAGTTAACATTTTGTAATGAGCATATCCAGTGTTTGTGTAAATAGTGTTTCTAGTTGCTTATTTGTGTATATACATTTTTTTTCCCTTAGGTGGTTCAAACATTCATTGCTGCTAGGTCAGGATTTTGTGATTGATTTACCTAACAAATCTCATCCAGTGCCCACCAAACCTTAGTTCCAGCCTAACTGCTCTCTGGATTAACACAAATTCTGAGTGTGGTTCATATTAACCAGGTCTTCTCTAACTCCAAAAGAGGGATGATGATGTCCTTGGTAGAAATTCAGGAGGTGGGGGTGGGGACAGCTGTGCCACCAATACGGTTTCCAAGCTTTGAGCTAAGGTTGGCTACATTCCACACACTCTGATGCTCTCGTGGGCTGCTTCTTTACATACGCTTCTGCTGGTAAGCGTACGACCAAGTTGCTTAGACAGGCAAATTTAAATCTACTTGGACCTGATCTCATAAAATTAAAGACCATCTGCAGAGACATCCGGACAACATGATACAGATGTCCATAAAGAAACCAGCATGTGCTGAGGACCTACTCTTTGTGACAGTTTTCCACACATTTTCACATTCACTACTCACTACAGTTCTCTAATGTAAATATTATTATTATCTCCACTTTTTCCCATGATGGAAACTGGTATGCAGAGAGACCCCAGCCATTTGCCCAAATTCACCTAGTTAGTGAGAGGCAGAACTGAGATTTTTGTATTTGGGGTATTTTAACTGATATTCAGTATATTTCCATATACTCAAAAGTAAAGCAAGAAAATATATTTAACTTTGGATTCAAGTATTAGTACTTTATGCATTACCAATATAAAAAGTACACACTTAAATACACAGATTTTGTGGCATTTTTGCTTATTATTGAAATGTCATATTCTTCTTTATAGGTGGGGTGTGTGTGTGTGTGTGTGTGTGTGTGTGTGTGTGTGTGTGTATTTTTAAGGTGTTAGGGATTGACAATGGTGTTCTACCCCAGCCCTTTTATTTTGAGACAGGGTCTCCCTAAGTTGTCCAGGCTGGCCTCAAACTTGTAAACCTCCTACCTCAGTCTCCTGGACTTGATCTCATAAAATTAAATTACAGGCAAGCACCACCATGACCAGCTCACTTGAATCTTTAAAGAGTAGACTCTATAATAAAATAAAGTCATATGAGCTTCCAGGATGTGTTCCCAAATTTGGGAATTGCTCTGAGGAAAAAACAGAAATATGGCAAATCATAAAACAGAAAACATGGGATTAGGAAAAATTATACTTAGGTAATAAGAGGGTTAACATTGAACCCATCACTTAACTGCTTAATAGTCTCCAGAGAAAAATCAGGCATATGATTCCCAATTGGACATTTTAAAAATATTTCCACAAAATGTCATAATCTACTGAAATATTTTGCAGATAATAAATGGAGTGATAAACTGGGTGTGGTGGCACAGGCCCATAATCCCAGTGACTGGGGAGGCTGAGGCAGGAAGATTGAATGTTCAAGGCCATCTTGGGTAACTAACTTAGTGAAATCAAATAAAAAGAAGTGAAATAAAATAGAAAGAAGTTGGGCATAGTGGCACACACTGGTAATCTAAGCTACTCTGGAGGATGAGGCAGACAGATTACAAATTCAAGGCTAGTCTCGGTAATTTAGCAAGACTTTAAGCAACTTGGGGAGAACTTGCCTCAAAACAAAAAGGATTGAGGATGTAGCTCAGTGGTAAAACACCCCCGAGTTCGAACTCCAGTACCAAAAACTAAATAAAATAAATAAAAGGGCTGGCGGGTGTAGCTTAGTGGTAAAGCACTTACCTAGCATGTGCTAGGTCCTGGGTTCAATCCCCAGCACCACCCAAATAATAGTAATAAAATAATGCGGCAATGAGCACTTGTATCCCAACATGATCCCAACTTAACATGTTGTTTAAACATTCATAAGGAAGAGAAGAATACATGCAAACTAAAAACTGTCAGCTTCACATCAATTCTTCTGTGTACCTTTGGCAATTCAATTAATAAATCAATGAAATTCAGTATATATTTTGATCTTCATCAAAAATCCTCTTCAGTCATAGAGCTCAATAAGGCAGTGTTCCAAAATTTATTTTCTCACATCCTGGCTCAAGCACAATATCCTGTTGCACTTTCCATCACTTAATTCTAGTAAATGTCCCTGGATAGTTCCAGATCATAACACTTAAAGTGTTTATGAGTGGAGAGGCCAGTTTCATCTTAAATTAAAAAAAAAATACACGTTCAAGTAAAGTTTCTATCTGAATGTTCTGTTGATTACTTCCTCCCTTCTTGTCATCTCCAGTTTTCCTGGAATGCAGAGGTAATCTAATGTGGGCAATAGTGCCCTAATTTGAGGGAGGGGACAGAGTACACAGCTGCCATCTGCGTCCCTCCCCCAGCATCCCTGGGTGGGAGTTTCCTAGAGATAGGAGCAAGGTGTACCCCACAGTGGAGTGTCTTCAGGCAGCAGCTCTTGGACCTGGCACATTAGAAAGCAACGGAGACACCCAGCAATGGTAACATGGGACAATGCAGCAGGGTCTCTACTCTAACCTAGCAGAGGCAGATTAGTCCCAGGGAGGCCGGTGGACCTCCATGTGCAGAACACAGCCTCCAGACATGTCCAGGCTTCTCTGGTGCCCCACCACTCCCTCCTGTCTCTCCCAGTCCACTGCATCCATTTATTTCAACACTGGTGTTTACAATCCTGTTTGCAATCATCAATTAAACAAGGTACTTACAGCTGCATGACCAAGTACAGGTGATTTGGGCTTTCATAAATGTCTTCCAGGGCAACTATGTTTTCATGCTTAATCCTGGAAGAAAAAAGAAAGCACCCTAGTAAGTACAATTGGACATGAAATCTTTTAAACACAGATGTCATTATAGCAAAAAGTTCTAAGACAGAATCAAAGTCCTGAACGTCACATGTAAGACTTGTCCCCAAACTTTTTTTCAGACTCTTTCTCTCAACAGTCCTCCTTTAATCTCTGCTCCTCTTCATTCCTGAGTCTCTAGACACTAAAGTTTAGCAATAATTTAACTATTCCTGCTCCCTGCGTATCGCCATAGGCCAAATATCTCAACACCCTATTATCTTGCAGGGCCCAGCTTAAATGGCTGAGCTCCTCACCGTGGAATCTAACTGCTCCATCTTCTGCTGTCTCACAATGCCATCCATCACAGACCAGTTTGAACTGTCAATTGTATGCATATCCATCTCCCTTAAAAGCCTATGTGTTCCAGGGAACAGTTTCAAGGTCAGGTTCATGGATCCAATGTAGGCAAAAGAAAACCAGCTTGACCCTTTCATTGGGGTTCATGTTTACCACACTACCACATGTCAATTCAGTTCCCAGGTGAAGTAGACCAGTACCATACAAAATATGGTTGCCAACTAGCAGTCCCAGAATCTCCTGGGAACTGGGTAGAAATCCAAATTGTCAGTCCCACCTGGGTGACACAGAATCAGAATCTCCGAAGGTATAGCCCAGAAATCTGTTTTAATAAGATCCTCGGACCACATGTATACACAAAATAAAGCTTGAAAATACTGTATTAGACCAATACTACTCAAACTTCAGTGTACCAAGGAGCGTCTTGTGGGTTACAATGTAGATACTGATTTAGTAGGTCTAGGGTGGGGCCTTGGCATTTGCATTTCTCACCAGTTCCCCCCAGAGATGCAGGTGAGGATGCTGCCGGACTGAGGACCACCCTCTAAACAGCAAAGTCCTACCTGAAGCAACCCCAGAGAAGGAAAGAGCCTTAATCCTATCCCCTAGAAAAATGCCATCCATCAGAGACCATTTTGAACTTTCAATTGTATGCATATCCATCTCCCATGATAGCCTCTGTGTTCCAGGGAACAGTTTCAAGGTCAGGTTCATAGATCCAGTGTAGGCAAAAGAAAACCAGCTTGATCCTTCCATTGAGGTTCAGGTTTACCACACCACCACATGTCAATTCAGTTCCCAGGTGAAGTAGACCAGTACCATACAAAATATGGTTTTGTATGGTACTGGTTTACTATGCATCAAGAGTAGTTTCTACTCAGAACATAAAGTGCTATATTTATTTAATGCATTTGAGAGAAGAATCATTTCATTACCCACTGAGCTAATGAGTTCTTACCATGAACCAGCCCATCACTGAAATGACTGCTGAACCATTTAAAATCAAGCACATAACACACAGAATCTCATGAGCCCCTTGAAAGCAGAGACTACATTCATTATTCAGGCTGTTTCCCCTTTGCACCTAGCACAGACCTGCTTAATCAACATTTACAGAATGAACAAATGATGTTTAAAGGTTGTTGCCACTAAATAGCAAGGAACAACATTAGGTATCTCATCACAGAAAATGGAAGCAGTTTTCCCAAGTGTGAGATGTCTTACTCTGAAAAAAAAGTTTATAAACTAGAATAAAAAAAAACACTCATATGGGGCTGGGGCTGTAGCTCAGTGGTAGAGCATTTGCCTCGCAGGTGTGAGGCCCTGGGTTTGATCCTCAGGACTACATAAAATTAAATAATAAAGATATTGTGTCCATCTACAACTAAAAAAATATTTTTAAAATACACATATTAGCTTGCCTTTGAGTTGAAAGAAGAGAACAAGATAATGAACTAAAAGTGGCAATGCGTTGCTTTGATTTCTTATTAATTAATGCAGTTGTTTTGTAGGAGATGAAATAATTACACTAAATTCACATTTCATCTGATTGCCATGCAGAGCACATAGTTCTTTATTTATCAGTGGTAGTTACTGTATGACCTGAGTAAAATGCTATCAGCAATGAATTATGGCAATATATCAAATAAACTGTCACTAAGGAAACCAAGAGAGCTTAATTGGGGACCACCAAGATCCTAGACATTTGTGGCATTACCATTATCAGATATACTCGAAAGAATATGACCACAAAAGGTAAAACACATCATGTGGATTTTCCCTTTTTTGGAAATTTAAAATATCTGCCATGAGAATTGTCACATGGGCACAAGTACTTTTATTCAGTCAAATTAATTTGGGAGCTAATTAAGAGTATATTTTCAGAAATCGGGAGGAATGGGATTACACAGAGGATTGCTAGATAAAATACAGATCACGTAGTTACATTTGAATTCTAAATAAACAACAAATATTTTTAGTATAAGCCTGTCCCAAATATTGCATTGTTTTTACCTGAATTTCAAATGTATCAGGGCATCCTCTATTTTCATGCACTGAATCTGATCACCCTAGTTACACAAGGCCCTCAGTGATCCTCTAAACTGGGCTAGAGATTGGCACCTGCAACTCTGGCTCTTCTTGGAGGTTGAGTCAAGAAGGTGGCTATTTGAAACCCAGAGTTCAGCCGTTGAATAGTTAATACAGATTCAACTCCACATAACCAACTATGCACTAACCACCTGTCTATATTTTTGTGTGTGTGTGGGGGGGAGGGTATTGGGGATTGAGCTGAGGCACTCAGTCACTGAGCCACATGCCCAGCCCTATTTTGTGTTTTATTTAGAGACAGGGTCTTGCTGAGTTGCTTAACACCTCACTTTTGCTGAGGCTGGCTTTGAACTCGAGATCCTCCTGCTTCGACTCCTGCCTAGCCAAAATAGCAGACTAACAAAATCAGGCCACAATCCCCTCATGGGATGCACAGGATAGATAAAGCCAAGCCTATTCAACCTGACAGGACTTATGTGAGTGCTACCTTGAAATTAATTTTAATCCATGAGAGCATTCCAGAGAGGAATTACAGATAGAAGGGACCATCTCATAGCAGTCTTGCACTGGTTACAAAGTTGCTATCTTACTATGTATCTCTCTAACTCATGTATCAATCAATCAGGCAATCAAGCAATCACTGAGTTTCTGTTTCGTGTCTGGCAGCACACAAGAAAATTATAAAATAAGGTTTTGCCTTCAAAAAGATTATCATCCAGACGGAGAGAAGCAGGAAGCAATGAGAAAAGGATTAATGCTGAGTTCTGCAGAATTGCCTTTAAGGTCAGAGAAAGCAGAGTCCTCATAGGTCAGTATTATGGAGAAGGTCTCAGGAGAATAACAGGGCTTGAGCCAGGATGGGTAACATTTAAGGAAGCACACTTGAGAAATTTCAAATAAATGCTAAAATGGCCTCTAAACTGTTTTTTAAGAAAAGTGTTTTAATTAGCTTGGAGGTGTTAGAACATGGCAAAAGAAAGCATTCTAGGGCCAGGGTTATAGCTCAGTGGTAGAGAACTTGCCTAGCACATATGAGTCACTGGTTTGATCTTCAATATCACATAAAAATAAATAAATAAAATAAAGGTGTTATGTCTGTCTACAACATATATATTTTGATTTTGTTTTTTTAAGAAAACATTCTAACCTCTCACATCTGTTTTCAGTTATCTTGTTCCACACTCAGGACCCTTTATGGTATACAAAAACAGAACTTAAAATTTAAAAATTATTTTAGTACATATATTGTCTTAACAAAATGCCACATGAACATTCATACATTTCTAAGACTGGGGCAGAATCTATCCTACAGAAATACTTTACCCTGGCTGAATTCCCTCATTTCATTATTCATTCAACAAATATGCATTGGGTGCCCACCAGGAGCCAGGTACAGTCCCATATGTTATGAATCTAGGTGGCCAAAACATAAAGGGAGACAGTATTAGCCTCCATGAGCTCACACAGGTGACAGCTAGAAGACTGTCTCATATTCACCAGAAATTGACTTCCTGGTAATTAGTAGTTACTCTTAGAAGCAACAAAGAATAAGTTTATATTGTCTTTCTGCAAATATTTGAGGGTTATAATCGCTCCTCTGACTCTCCTTATCATTGACCCATCTTGCAATATGGTTGATCCTCCCCCTCAGACCTATTGTCACTCCTTTGTTCAGACTATGGTATATTCAGAATGGAAAGGACTGATCCCAATGGAAATATAGCCAGAAAAGGGCATGGCAGATAGTGTATTTATTTGATACCTATTTGTTAAATAAATGAATAAGATCATTTTTCCTTGAGCTCCTAACCAAGATTTGCTTTCTGACTCAGACTTTAGAGCTTTAAAGTTTTCACCATCAGCACTGTTATATTCAATCCTTTTGGGTCCCATGTAGTATACCAGGTGTCCAGCAGTATGGTGAAGAGTATGGTGAATCTTTAGCCATTCATTTATTGTACTTATTTCCCTCCCAATGTTGGGCCATCTGCATATTTGGTACATATCCATCCCATATATGTCCCTCCAAATTCCTAATTAAAATTATAAGTGGGAAGGTTATATGAAAGATCTCCATGGTATTCTACCAGAGACCCCCAACAAGATAACTGACATCAATCAGCTGGCTTTGATTGCTTTAGTGGCAAATCCAACAGGCCATTATCCAGCCCATATTTTACCATCCTATCCATAAGGAATCAATTATATGTTTTGCTGAAGTGGCTTTCCTCAGCTCTACACATCACATAAGACTATTTAAAATGGAAATGGGATGTTCAGGAAGATTTGTTCTTAGTAAACCCATGTTAGCTCCTAGCAAACACTATTGTCTTTACTAAATGATCACAAGCCATCTGCTTAATTTTGTATTCCAGAATTTAACCGTGCTTTGAATTCAAGCTTCTCAGTCTATAGATCTTATATCCTTCCATTTTATGTTTGGAAAACTTGATGACATCTCTGATATTGTTTTCTCAAACATCTCAACTGTGACTCCTCTGTGATAAATGCAATTTCCTAGGGGACTATCTCAACTTCGTGATGAACAAATTTTATAACTTTCTTTAGATGCTACTTACCATGTTATATATAAAGTTTGTTGAGTGTTATTCATGTGCAAGACTGTGCCAAGTTTTTGTTTTTGTTTGGTGCTAGACACTGAACACAGGGTCTCAACCATGCCAAGCACATTCTTTACCATTGATTTCCACCCTATCCCCTCATGACTTAACTATTTAATTTAATATCAACAACAACCCTACAAAATAGTCATTATTTTCCCCACTTTTGAAAAAGAAGGAAGAAATGGGAAGCCAAGATCCCAAGAGAGTAAGTAAGGGTTCCAGGTTCCTATAATTCATAATTTGCTCTGCTGAGATTGGATTTCTGTCCTGACCCCCAAACTCTTGTTAAAGCTATTATATTATAACTCCATAGTAACTAAGTTATAATGAGAATATCCAAGAGCTCATGTAAATTCAGAGTTATTTATCTAAAATTATAATACCTAAAGTCAAAGTTTCCATTTTACCACTAACAATACAAGATCTACTCCTGGTGGTGCAGATATTTGTTGAACCACTGATTCTTGTGGATGCTCTCAAGATACCTGGTTATAAACATTCAGACAGGTGAGATCCTAATGGGTCAAAGCAAACCACAGAAGAGATGTTCAGATGCAGAAGGGTGCAGAAATAATAATTAGAAAGAGCCTCTCATTAGCCCATAACTGCTAGTGCCATCATCAACATGGAGAAAAAGTGGGCAGAGAAGAAGTGGAGATGTCAGTTATAAGAAAATCAAAGACTGAGGTTCTGTCAACTTGCATAGCTCAACCCCTATGTCAACATTCAGTCCTCCCAAAGCATGACCAAGAGGATTTTCATACATGAGGAATGTTCATCTGCAAACAGCAAGCCCTTCTAAAACACATGTAATTTAAGGTAATAATAATTTCACTGGAGGCAACTTGAGGCATTAAAAAGAATCTCATTTAATTTTCATCACCTATCATTTACCAGGCCTGAAGTATGCATTAGCTGACACATCTATGAATACAAGGTAAATGGTTTATGTGACAGAAGAGTGCACTCCAGTTGCCGCAGTCCCCAATAATAGACAGAAGACATGGATAAAGGGAAGTGGACCTAGGCAGAGAGAGAAAAGCTGAATGGGCATTGATACAGATGCCTGCCTGCATGATAACTAACAGCCAAGCAAGAAAACCCTAGACAGAGCCAGGAAATCATTTTTAAATTAATTCATGCAGAAAGAAAAAAAATCAGTGCCAAACAGACAAGTAGGCCCCATTCCAAAGCCCCTCAGCTGAAGGGAACATCAGGATGAGAGGATGGACATGCTACTGAATACACACGCTTCTATGAACTGATAGCAACATCATCTTCCCCTCCAGCCTAATTTTCCATAGTTCATGGATCCACAAATTTTGAACCCTGTGTCAAATGAGGGGGAAAAATGCACACAAAAAAAAAGAAAGGAAGGAAGGAAGGAAGGAAGGAAGGAAGGAAGGAAGGAAGGAAGGAAGGAAGGAAGGAAGGAAGGAAGGGAGGGAGGGAAATCGTAATTCAACATTTCTTGTTTTTGTTTTATTTTTCCTTCCTCCTTCCATCATAGTTCATTGATCTGGAGGGAGAAGATTGTGGAAGCAATTATGAGATATTCAGAGAAAGAAAAGGGCAACAAAATACTTTTTCTTGGTATCATCATTTTCTGGAAATGGGAATGCATCTACTCAGCTACTCAGGTTAGAGAGGCCGTGTGAGGATACCAGATGGAAGGAAATAAAATCAGAAGGGACAGACAGGAGGCAAGCATACTATCAGGAAGGATAGGGCAGGGGTGGTGGGACCGGATCTCCCTGCAGAGCTGCAAGGGCACAAGACCTCAAGGCAGAGGTCAGGTGGACGAGCCAGCTTCCGGTCCTCCTCTCTCAGACGCTTCCGGTTCACAGTACAGTCTGGGAAAGGCCTCTCTCAAGGGAACAGCATGGGTCATCTCAGGCAAAGACTGTATCTGTCACCACATCTCACTCTGGTATTTCCCAAGCAATGCAGAAAGTTTAAATTTTACACAGACACACACACACACATACACACACACACACACACACACACACACACACACACTCACTCACAAAGTTCAAATAAGTTACAGTTCCCTGGCTTGGAATGGCCTCAAAAATAGCTGAATAATATTCTGATGTCTTGGCAAATTCTCCTGTTTATCTAAGTAAATGCTTATGGTTTTCTCAAAAATTAAATATGTGTATATATAGATATAGATATAGGTAGATATATATAGATATAGATATATAGATAGGTATATAGATAGGTATATAGAAATATTGGCTCCTTTCAGGGGTCAGAATTTTTTCCCTCATATCATACACAGTGTAAGAAATAATGCTGAGAAAATTTGGGATACTGTCAGTCACAAGAGAAAGTGATAGCATTTAAATATTTGCCAGATGGTTATTAAAAAATACTTTTCATTTGTAAAACATAGGCACATTCACAGATGTTATTTCACATAACAATAATCTTATACTGTAGGCATTATTACCCCCATCTCATAATGATCACATCCAACTTGGAGTCAATGGTTCTCCTCCCTACTTCCCTCTGGTCTCACTCTCCTCCTAACCCATCTCTCTGCCATCTCCTGAGCTATTACTCCAATTAGAGAGTTGATCACACTTCTCAGCTTGAACCCTGGCACTAACTCCCTGTCGTCCAGAATAGAGTTCAAACAGCTGGCGTGACCGAGAAGTCACTAGTTACTTGGTCTTCCTTTGACCATCCCATCTCAAGAACTTCTGCTCCCACTCAACACCAAAGCTTCGCTGAACAAAGATGGGCAGCTCTCCCACACCCTGCTCTTCCCAGCTGTGCATACCATTTTCTCTGGCCAAACTGGAGAGCTCTTCTTACTGTTTTTACTAACCTACTCATCCTTTAAGACTCAGTTCTAGATCTCCTCTACAGAGAACCATTTGCTAATTTCCCATGGCTCACATGACCTATCACCTCTCCTTTGGACTACCTGGTTCTTTTATAACTTCCTTACACATACTGCATGGTACCCCAAGTATCTGTATGCATGTGTGATTTTATATGCAGAAAAGGATATGTAGAAGGATACATATCAAACCATTAACTAATTACCTTGGAAAAATGCTAGAATAGGAAGTGAATTTCACTTTTCAGCTTTTTTCTCACCTGGGGTTCTTTATCTGAAGACTACAGAACACAGAAAAGGTGATTTGAGAGATTGGTTTCTTTAATTCTCCCCAGGAAAGTACCATTCTAACCGCATATGAGAAAACGTATTCAATACATATCATGAATGCCATAGATATTAGGGCTCCATTCTCTTGCTGAACACAAGGAGTAACAGTTGCTAGACTGTTGTATTGCCCAACTTTTACAAAGAGGTGTTTTTTAAAAGTTCTTGATCAAAATCATTAACATCTATCTGGTCCACCAAAATATTTTTGTGATTATGCAAACAAGGAATCACGTGTGGATTAGAAGAACTGCAATCAGGAAATCATAGTGGGTCTCAGCTATGATGCAATTAACTGCAAGATTTTTGACAAGGTATTAATTATGTTCCAACTTGATTTCTTCATTTGTTAAATGTACATGAAAATATATGATCTCCATATCTACCTATCTACCCACATCAACATATATGTTTATATACAATATAAATATACACACATTTATATATCATATTATATAGAGAGATCTTATCTTTTAAGAACATAGGCCACTCCAGCAACCACCAGAATTCAAAATCCAAATCTTCAAATCACCTCTCTTTGCTGACAGCAGAGGGAGCTATAACCAATGGGAGACGAAGGAGCACAGATTATGATACCTAAACCAATTAACATCTTAACACCTGCCAGTTTCGTTGTTGTTGTCTAAGAATTAAGGCTGCTTAGAAATATATTTTGGTTCCATGATTTTTAACATTGGGAAGGTAGGATCATTAAAATCAGTCCAAAGAATTTGTAAAATAAAATGTAAAAAAGAATTAAATACCATGTATTGATATTCCCTCACTGTAAAATGAGTTTTGTTTGGAATCCTTAAAAACAAACAAACAATAAGAGCCCTTCTGCACTGCTGACCATAGTTTCTTTTTTTAAAAAATATCTTTAATTGTAGATGGCCACAATACCTTTATTTCATTTATTTATTTTTACATGGTGCTGGGGATCGAACCCAGTGCCTCATGTGTGCTAGGCAAACACTTTACCACTGAGCCACAACCCCAGCCCTGACCACAGTTTCTTAAGGCATCGCAGGCATCCTAAATACAATACAGTGTCCACAGAGGGAGGCACAGCCAGCCAGTTCTTGTATGAAGATACCACTAGAGCTAGCAATGGTGGTACTCTGGCATTGATGGACTGGTTCTGTGTTTAACTATGTCTGGTCACATCACTTTTACAGAATCTTCCAGCCAAACAGGATACTTTTCTCCAAGGTTTTTTCCAACTTTACTAATCAATGAATCTAAAATTATAATGAGGCAAAGTACATTAAGGTATATGAGAGACCCACAAAGCTTGACTCTGAGCCAAGAGTTGGTGTTCCCTCAATAGTCCTTGCTGGGTCATGCTCTTGTTTCAGCAGGAGCTGCTCCTGCATGGGTAAACTGTCAGCTAGACATGGAGTAGAATTTCCTGAGATATGAAGTTATTTACACAGAAAAAAATCCTGCTCTGCCCACCCCCAACACACACACACACACACAGAGCCCCTACAATGTCTAGGACTCATTAAGAAATGCCTGAGTGATGCTTTATGTCTAGAATAGCTCCAGAAGGTTCATCTTGGCCTGGTTGTCTTTAGTCCAAAGGAGAAATAAATTAGGTCCAATTCAGTGTGAAAAATCCACTGCTTGGCACACACCACTCAATGAATATGTGTGGAAGAATGACTTTAGGCTTTCTTGAAGTCTTACAGATTACACATGCTCCAAGATTCATTGAATGAAAAAGAGTAGAATATTCAACTGTATATTTATTTCCTACTTCTGTTACTACCATTGATAAGTTATCAGGGCATCCCAAGATGTGCTGCATGTGAAAATTACCTGAGGAGTTTTAAAATATGCTGACACATGGTTAGGGTGCAGCTCAGGCTTAGCTTGTGCAAGGCTCTGGGTTCCATCCCCATCACAAAAGAAAACAAAACTTATACCTGGTTTTACTCCTGGAAATTATGATTTAATTGGCCTGGGGTATAGCCTAGGTGTAATGATTTTTTAAAGCTTCCCAAGTTGTCCAAATGTGCAGCAAAATTTGAAAAGCATTGGTAAATTACTGAGAAAGGATTTGCCTGTAGATACTTGGGAGCTGGTACTTCCACAGTTTCAGTGTCTACTTTAAATTTATCTTGGCTGAATATATTTATTTGGTAATAGGTCTGATACGAAAAGTAAGATTCAGGGTGTCCAGGGGATGAATGTTCAAGACAACATGGCTAATACATTCCTCCTTTCGTGAAAAGAAAAATGGACAAATTCATGAAAAATAGTCAAATTCTAACGAGCTCCTCACAACATTAGCTTGTACTATTTCTTAGTTAGGCTTAGAAACACTAACACATTCAGGAGAACTCTGTCATTTCCTTCTTTGGGTTTTCAGTAGCTTTGCTGAAGGGTAATACCTATGCTCTGGATGTTTTAAACGTAAGAATAGACACCTGCAGCCTTGGAGAACATTAAAGTCTATGCAAAGCTCTTCTGAAGGAGCCCAACTCTTGTAACCTGGATGACTAGTTTCACTGATGGGAGGCCAGCACTCAGAGGCACGTTAGCAGGGGAAATCTCAGAAAAGTTCATTCTAGCTTCACTGTGGATGCTTGTGACGTGAGCCAGAGGCCATCCCTGCATGAAAGACAGTTGAGGGCATGCAGCCAGCTGCCCACGCCTGGGTTGCTCCCTGCAGCTTCGTCACTGTGCCCTGAAAGAAGACACTGCACTTGAGTTCACCAAGTTTCTTTGAGGCTTCTGGCTTAGGACACTCACATTTCCATAAGCCTAAGTGAAAGGGGGTCAAAAGGATGTCACTGGAATCTTGGGGAAAGACACCATTGCCCTTTTCTTTCCTATGTCTCATGTCTTGTGCTTTCTCTGGCCCATGCTGAAGGCCCTGAGGTCAACAACTCCAGGATTGTGCTGATCCAATAGGTGGCTGGAAGGACAGGCTCGGCTGTCAGCTTGGCAGAAGGCCCAGTCTTCACAGCGCCAGAGAGTCCCAGGCCCACTGGGAAGGAAAGAGGAGGCCCCGGGGCAGCTGCCTCTGCTCACACGGGATAGGAAGCTTCTAAGACACAGGCGAATGTGATCCAGGACGTCTCACTACAGCTGCTGAAATATGGTGACATTTATTTAGAAAGTAGGAAGCAAATTGTGAAAGCAAAAGATGGGGTCAAAAATAGGAAAAAGAAAAACAGAAAAAGAGGAAAGACCGTTTGGGACAGCTGTCTAGTATCTGTTCCTTGTCAGACTTAGGAGACCTAGCTGAACACTGTGAGATGGGCCTCGATGCTCTGGGAAAGCGCCCACATTCAGAGAGAACAGGGCAGAATTAAGTACTCTTTAATTTTTGCATTTCAGTAATCAATGCTGCCACAGTCTGTTCAGGGTAGACCAGACTTTAGAAAATCAGGCACGTTCAAATGGCAGAAAAGATTTCAAGTGCTTACATGTTGGGAATTCAGGAGGGTGTTTGCGGTTAGCTGAAGGTGTGTTTGTTAAAACAATATCTTACTTTCTGATTATCTTCATCAGTGTGAATAATAAGGGCCAATTCTGTGTTTTTTTTTCCTTGAGAAAATAAGAACAAGTTTCATCATCCCTGAGATTAGAGTCACGATTAGAAAGAACAGCACATTTGGCTTTGTCTGTGAGTTTTTAAAAGGAGGAGTGTGTGTGCTACACCTATCCCCTCTCTGAATCACAGTTTTATGGTAGGTAGGTGTTAAGTTCTGGGTTTACAGTTTGATGATATCCTGCTAATAAAAGATAAAGATAATCCAAAAGATGTCGACTCTTTAGAAAGTTCTAAGGGTGAATTCCAGGGCTGGGTGCAAACTGCACAGGCCATTAGGTTGTGGTTAACAGAGCAGCTGCATTCACCTAGCTTTCTATTCCAGGGTTTAATAAGGAATGAGGACTGCAGTCATGCCTTGAGGGGTAAGGGGGACAGAGAAAACCAATCAATGGAATGTCCCTGACAATGACACTGGGGGTGGGGGCAGGGAAGGGGAGGTTGGCTCTCACTGTTCTCCTGTTCAGCAGAACAGCTGATGCACCCAGGTGACAGCAAATCCAAAGGCAGGGAGGGCTGGGCCAGGCTGAGGTCACACACAGGCCACTGGGTATATTTTAGGAAACACTGCCTTTTCAGGGCCAGGCATAAAGACTCTTTCCTTGGAGCATCAGGGCATATTAGACACATGACTGGACTCCATGAAGGTCGCTGTTGACCAGTGCTTTTCAATCTACCTGCCCCCACCACATCCTTTGGTTTCTCAAATATTTTTAAAAATGCAAATGAATAAAACCTACCCAGGCCCAGCCCCAACAGAGAGCAAATGGGAACAACATGGAGATTTCTACCATGTTTGTTTATGTACCACTGACAGTGCTTATGACAAGCCAATAGAATAAAATGGAAATCCTGAGTTCACACTGATGTAACTCTACATTTCTTTCCTGTTTATGCACTGGAGTTCTATACAACATGTTTTTTAAAAATCTGGGTACCAGGACTGGGGTGCAGCTCAGTGGTAGAGCACTTGCCTAGCATGCGTGAGGTCCTGGGGGTTGGATCCCCAGTACAAAAACAAAAATTCTGCTATTAAAAAAAAGGCAGGGCTGGGGTTGTGGCTCAGTGGTGGAGCACTCGCCTAGCACGTGTGAGGCCCTGGGTTTGATCCTCAGCATCACATAAAAATAAATAAGTAAAATAAAGGTATTGTGTCAACTACAACTAAAAAATATTTTTTAAAAAAAATTCCAAAAAGACAACAAACAGGGCTAGGAATGTGGCTCAGTGGTAGAGCTCTTGCCTGGCATACATGAGAAACCCTGGGTTCCATCTCCAATGTCACCAAAAATAACACACACACACACACACACAAAAAAAAAAAAAAAAAAAAACAAGGTGCCCTAGTACACACTTGTAATCCCAGTGACTCGGGAGGCTGAGGCAGGAGGATCACAAGTTCAAGGCCAGCCTCATCGACTTAGTGAGGCACTAAGCAACTCAGTGAGACCCTGTCTCAAAATAAAAAATAAAAAGGGCAGGGGAGATGGCCCTGGGTTCAATCCCTGGTACCCCCCCACCCCCGGAAACACACGCACACACACACACACACACACACACACACACACACTATACACACACAAAAAGGCAGAGGAGAAGGGAGCCAGTAACCAATACAACCTAATGAAAACTATTAAACTATTATTATTAGCATATTTTTGAGCACAAAGGGAAGATCTGCCCTCAAAAAGTTATTTCCAAAGATAGGCTCATGCTGCTTCTTCCTAAATCTTTCACCTCTTTAGAGTATCTAAAAAACAAACAAACAAACAAATAACAACAAAAACAAGAGATCCTACCTTAAGTATGAATAGTATAGGGTCATTGCAAATGGCAATTTGATATCATCAAAAGGGCATAATCTATCACATTTATGTTGTTAATTTGAATTTCTATCACTTTATGCATAAGATATTTGCAGCTTGTTTTAAGATCTTGCAAATTTAAGTAACAGTAAACACAAATTAGGGCCAAAAAAACCAACACAAGAGTGCTAACACAGGGAAAAGCTGGAAATATAATGGAGGGAGGAGGCAAGGGAGGAGGAGATGCACGCGCACATCTCCACACTTGTGCACACGTGTCATTTTTGCCTACTTGAGCCCAGTCTAAAGTCCCACGGTGGCTGGGTCCACAGAGCTGGAGCCGCTGTTGTGCTGGAGGCTGAGGGAGCAGCCAGCATTGCTTAATCCACTCTGTGGGCCGAGAACCTGCTGGAATGATTGATTTCAGAGAAAGGACGCCAAGAACATGGGAGGAGTGAGAAGCAGAAAGTGTAGGGGGAAGGAGCAGAGAGGCCGGGGGATCCTGAAAAGCTATGTGTGGGGACTGTTTCCCAGGCTCAGTGTGGAAAATCAGAGGGCAGCAGAAACCCCGGGAGCACGTGGGATGGTGACCTGAGGGAGCCATGGAGTGGGGGGAGCAGATCTGGGGGTGAAGACTGGCAGGGGTGGGACCCTGCGGTAGGGTATGAAATTAGATGAGCCACCTGGGTTGTTTTTTTTTCCTGTTTATCTTTGGAACAACAAGGATCATACTTCTGGTGGACTTAGCAACAGGAGATCAAATGTTTATCGATAATGAATAAATACATGTGAGTTGTGCTTAATAAGACAGCGCTCTGATGTCGCAAGGTTGTGCTTAATAAGGCAGCGCTCTGATGTCACAAGGTAAGAGGGAACAGAGCACAGGGAGGCACTGCAGCCTGGAGAGGGTGGCAGGGCAGGGGAAGAGCAGGAGAAAGCGGGCCTATCACGGTCACCATCTCCCTTTCTTAAAGTTCACTGCTTGGAGCGGCATCATGGCACATTATTTGCAGAGAGCTTACATAAAACCCACAGACCCAGACTTCCTAAAACATCCAGAGAGTACACAGGAGTGCCAGACAAGAGGCCAAGCAGTGGAGATGGAAAGATAAATAAAACAGAGTCCCTGAAGCCAGGTGGCTCCCAGGCCAGGGCTGGAAGACAGATGTGCATGTAAATATCACAAAACAGCCCAAGCCCTGTCCTGCCAGAGCCGGATGCAGGGAGACAGAAGCACAGCCAGCTCCAAAGTCTTAATCTGCATCCTGGGGTGACCTGTGCTCTGGGCCTTGGCCCCGGAGCCAGGCACAGAGAGAGAAGGGAAAAGGGCTTGTCTGAGGGGGAAATGTCTGCAAAGACACAGAAATGCAAGGCCTGCTGCGACTGCGACAGAATCAGGCAGCCTGCTCTGTGGACTGGGGAGGATCATGAAGAGCCTTCATGGCCAAGTTCACCTTTGGGGTCAATGTTAAAGAAACTGAGAAGCAATATCCTCCTGTAAAAATCCAGCTCTAAAAAAAGGAAAGGTAGGCTAGTGTCCTCCGTGGCAGGGATATGTCACTGGGCAATGCGGAGCCGCTCCCCACCTACTGTGCCCTCTCCTCCCTCTGGCGTGACTTTACACATGGAATTTCACTCTACTCTACTTTTAATTTCCCAAGCGGACAGTTCATTTGCACGTTTCTCTTTCATCAAGAACAAGTGGAGAAAGTCAATTTGACTGCAGTGTAAACACCTAGATTTCCTTGGAGAATGAGGCCAACTCCGGCAAGGACGGACGGAGAAACCGACTTCCTGCAAAATGTCAAGTTCACAATTCTTTTTCTCCATACTGTTGTTTCCTCTGAAGGAAAGGGGGATCGTGGGAAAGAAAACGCTACCTGTCATTCCTGGAGTTTCTTTCTTCAGAGTTTTCCTACATCTCCAGAATCAGAATATTGTTGGCTGAATATTTATGGCGACCTTCATAAAATATGGGTAAGATCTCCTCACCTTCAGCAAGGAGAGACTCTGTTTTTTTTGTCTGGTTTTGCTTTGGTTTTTGGGGGGGGAGAAATAATATTTATTGAATGAATGAGCAAAACTTTCATGACTAAAGAATAAAATTAGTTTGGAAAAAGCCTATTAACTGCAATCCTAATTTTATTTAATTTTCCTCTTTAGTTTTTTTTCTTTTCCACTTCAGTTTCTTTTTTTTTTATTAATTTATTTTACAATAGAATGCATTATGACGTAATGTACACAAATGTAGCACAATTTCTCATTCCTCTGGCTGTACATGGTGCAGTCACTCCAGTAGTGTAATCATACATGTATACAGGGTAATAATGTCTGTCTCTTTCTACTGTCCTTCCCATACCTGCAACCCAACCCCTCCCCTCACTCCTCTCTACTCAAACCAAAGTTCCTTCATTCTTCCCTAACCCCTACCCCACTATGGATCAGCATCTGTTTATCAGAGAAAACATTTGGCCTTTGGTTGTTTGGGATTGGCTTTTTCACGTAGCATGATATTCTCTAGTTCCATTGACTTCCAAATGCCACCATTTCATTCTTCTTTAAGGCATTGTGTATATGTACCACATTTTATTTATCCGTTCATCTGTTGAAGGGCATCTAGGTTGGCCACCACTCCAGGTCACTTCTGACAATTAGGGATGCCCTCAACCCACCAAGAGCCTCCAGGCTTCCTCCAGCACAAAGCCCTGGCCCTTCATCAGAGGAGCCTCTCAGTCCTTCAAAATGTCAAGTTCATAGAGAGTTAGGAAGTAATGAAGCAATGACCATCTATCTGCTCTCTTATCTGCTTAACTGACTTCAAACTCGGAACCTAATGATAGCCATCAAAGTCAAGGTGATAACTCTGTATTAGGTTGCACTCAAACTTGGCAAAGCATGGATCTCAAAAAACACCTGCTATTACCCAATGAACACGAGCCCTTCTCACCAGAGCTACCAAAAAAGATTTTTTTTGCAGTGTTGGGGATAAAACCAGGGCCTCATGCATGTTAAGCAAGTGTTCTACCTCTCAGGTACACACCCGGTCCCAAGAAACAACTTAATAAATAAAGTTGGAAATCAAAGTAACAAACTAACTATTATACAAAACATGTTCTGCCTCCTACTGGGTTTGAATTTTGAATTCTCATAATCCTCACAAGATGGTGGCACAAGAACAGTAGGCTCAGCTATACTTCATGTCCCATTTCTGACCGTCCAGAACCTTGACCTGTACATCCACACTCGCTGCATCCACACACCTGCACAGAAACTTACCTAGGACATTCCACCATGGTTGTTGCCAAATCTTAGGAGGAAGGTCCCCCCCCCCCCAACAACAACAAAAAAAAGTCCATGTGGACCCTGGAAGTATTAGAGGACATTTGAGAGGTGTTTGGGGGGCAGGGCAAAGAGGAGAGCACAAGCATGGGAGGAAGGTCTCCTTGGTCTGTGTCCTTGACCTTGCAGACATCTCCATTCCAAGGGAAGGCATGGCCGACACCAGGTAAGCACAGAATCCCTGCTACAGATCTAAGAATGGAACACAGAGCTGTTCCTGCCCCAATGAAAGTCAGTCCTCCTTCTCCTCAAACGTTTATATATACATACTATACATAGGAATGCATATAGAACATAATACCTATAGAACGCATCTATAACTGCCCTCTACAAAGCTTTGGTATGTAGAACATTTCAAAGGAAATGAATACACAGGACAATTCAATCATAGACAGTTAGTAATGAAGTAACATTCTACAATTCAGTTGGATTTTATACATCTTTTCTCTTTCAATCCACTCCCCCCACCTTTTTTGGTTTTAATTATCATGTACATCGAGCTTAGTAGGTGTGGAACACAGGGCTAATCACATTTCATTTTGATATCTAATTTGAACAACTGAAAACCCTAGCAGAGAGGCCTCGGATTTCTATTTTATAAGGAAGATGACGGAGATTCAAGGGGGCAGGTAATCTGTCCAAGGTCTCACTGTGAATTACATGACATGACTTGAATTCAAACTTAGGAATCCAAGCACACTTTGTAAACATGCTTCTTTCTACATCAGCTGCCTCATAAATCAAAATATGGAAAAATTTCTCCGTATTTTTGTTTTTGTTTTGTACTGTGGATTTAACCCAGTGCATTTCCACTGAGCTACACCCCAGCCCTTTTTATTTTTTATTTTGAGACAAATGCTGAGAGCCTCGCTAAGTTGCTGAGGCTTGCTTCAAACTTGCGATCCTCCTGCCAAAGCCTCCTGAATAGCTGGGATTACAGGCATGAAGCAACTGTTTCCAGAGAAGAAGCTTACTATTTCTACATCATAACAATGTTAGTTACATAATAAGATTTTTTCCAAATTTCTACTTTCCTTGTAATTGTGGTCACAGAAGGCTCTTTGGAGTCACAAAAGTCAGAGAAGCTGTGAACTACTAAAATGAAAAAATATTAAAAATGCTCACTGGCGTTTCAGAAAATTACTATTCTAATATGGTTTTCAAGGGGAAACAACTTTTAAAAACAATTATAAGAATGTTTTGCTTTAGAATGACCTTGGTCATAAAGTAAGACCTGAGTTTTTATCCAGTTTCTGCATAAGAATATTAACAGCATTTTTTTAAGCAATTCTTCCCATGAAAATTAATTTTTCTGTTTAGTGGAAGATACTAAACAGAAGCTTCTACTTACAATGTTTCAATAAACTAAGCAATGTGAAAAATTACAGAAAGTCTTCAAAGAGTCTGAAAAGAATTTATATAAAACTAGATAGCTTCACGATAGAAATAGACAAATTAACTTCAACATTTCCTTAGGAATCTTCACATCACGGGCAGCATTTTTAAATGACCTGCTTTTATGTTAGTTTTAAAAACTCAGATGGCAGGGTGGACACGGGATGGCCTTCCATTAACTATAAACCCCTCTTTCTTTAGTGGGTTCTTGATTTTTTTTCCCCTTGGTGGGCTACATCATGGTTTTCAACCCAGGACTATGAAGACCCTACGCTACAGTTTTCCAATCCCAAGGAGAGAATTTGGAGGACTCAACAGAGAGGTTTTAGACATCTTATTACTCACTCTTTGGTGGCTATAGGCCTGGGTACAATGGAAGGTCCTGCCCACTAGGCAGGTGGACTACCTCTGATATTTCATGAGTACTTTACAACCAGGGTCACTCTGTTTAGATCCTTACGTAAGGGCTATAGTTAAGGGAAGTGTCCAGCCCCCTCCCCCTCTCCACTTCCTTCATTATCACATTCTTTAGAGTCCCTTTTCCTCCTGTAAGCATTCCTAGGCTCTGATTTGTGTTTAACCCAACACACAACTGGCACTCTGGGGAAAGCTCACTCCACTCTAGGCAGGAAGACTAAGGCATTTAGTTCAGGCCTTCAACAAGGAAGCAACTGATGGAAGAGTTACTGGCAGCCATCCTGTGATCACACAAAAGAACCGACTGTAGAGGGAGGTTGTGCGGCGCAGGGCAAAGAGAAGGGCAGAAACCAAGGTCTCGACCTCATTGTTCTTTTACTGAATCAAACCAAAGCAAGTCCACTCTGTCTCTGGGCAACGAAACACACCAACCAGTGAATTCAACTTACTGTTGACACCAATGTGATCTTTGTCTTCCAATCAAATCATCCTAATTCATACAGATGGTTCAAAGAGTAAAGAAGTTCATATATTCCTTAGCTGTTCCATAAGTATAAACAAAAATAAGAGTCATATTTCATATCTGAGTTGAGAAACACAATTGAAAGTGATAGCTCAGTAATGAATGTTATTATTAATCAGGAGGAGATAAATGGCTGCTCCTGTCAAACAGAAAGTGTGGGGAGATGTTAACGGTACCTTATGTACTTCATGAAAACATTCATCCACTTAAAAATGGAGAAAGAACAAGGAGAGCAGAGGAGGATTGTGAACTTTGGAGTGATTCTAAAAGATCTGAGGCAAATGGTAAAGATTATTAGATGCTAAAAAAAAAAAAATGAGAGCTTTACAGGGAAAAAAAAGTTGTGCTTCAAGCCAGTTGTGAAGGTGATCTAACCTTCAAATGATTCCACTGGGATTCCTGCATATTAGAAATGTATTCCTAACACAGGAAATTTCTGTACAAGTGATTTGACACATCTTTCCATTTTCTTCAGGGATAAAGGAGCAATCCCTTTAATACAGCCTTATAGGGATATTAACATGAAATTAATATTAACTCATAATGACTTATGAAAGAATAATGCCCAAAGTCATTTTCCATGTGGAGCTATACAAGATATGATTCAGAGCTTGCACTGCCAGGGAAGAAAATGTATAATTGAGTAGAAAAAGCTGGGAGCCCCTTCAGAAACTGAGGGAAGCCTCCCACTCAAGATTTACTGAAGTTCTAGGGGAAGCTTCCCAGTCCAAGATGACTAAGAGCCCAGAACCCTGCAGCTCAGCAGGAGCCCACCCCCCCATCCCCACCCCTGTGGAAAAGGTGAAAAGCTGACTTCTGGGGAGAAAAGTCATGGACATTTCCAGTGCCTGGGTCCAATGCTTTGGCACATCAAGCTACTGAATTATTTGGCACCAATGAAAGGAACTAGATTTGGGTATCTAATGCTTAGTCTCTTGGTATAGTCCTTGAGTTTAGTTTGTGTTTTTGTTTTGTTTTGTTTACTGACACTAATGGAAAAAGAGACATTTATTTTTGTTGAGACTTTCAAAAAAGAACTCTGCCCTATTCATTTTGCCCAGGTAGCCTGGTGGGAAGGAGGACAGGGCAGGAAGTCTGGGGGCTCCTGCAACTCAAAGTTCTCAAGTTCACACAGACTGCAGAAGAACAAAGTGTGGATGTAAATAAAGGCATTAACCTCAGGTTTTACAGTCATTTAAAAAAAATGTTATATAACTCACTCTCCCAAAATTACTTTTGACTCATCATTTTTACATAGACTCTGGGAAAAGTCTTAAGGTTTTTTCACAGAATATTCCCCTACACTCATTGGAAATGACTCTAGAACATTCTTCTACATTGTCAAGGTCCAATCAGAACTAGAAACCCTAAAATAAACTAAAAAGGGTGGGTGGTAAAATTAAATGAAAAGCAAAAAAAAAATTCAGATGATTTAATTTATTGTGTCATTTATTATTGGTAGAATTATTTTTGGATCTAGCTTCTGGCCATATGTAAATTTAATAAACAGGCCTTCCATGTCTTCATCCAAACTATTTTCTTTCAATATTGAAAACAACGTGTTCTGAGCCAACTCTGGGAGAAAAATTCTTAGAAATTTCTTTTCAGGTTTATAATGATTCATTCTTCAACAGACTTTGGGTGTGGCTACTTAATTAATCACCTAGCCATTTAATTGTGGTGTTATTTAGTTCATATTTTCCCATTTTTGTCTACAAGGGTATTAATTCATTCCACAATGATATATTGAACACTTCTTATGTGCCAGGCCTTACAAGTACCAGAATAAATGACATCTGGCCCTGACTTTAAGAAAGTCACAGTCTAATCCACAGACCACTAAATAATTCCAATACAGCAATGTGACAGGTATACTTCTCAGAGCCCACAAGATTTTATGTGTCAAAATTTTGCTGAAAACCCCCCATAATGGAATGTTTATTATTTTTTCTAATATAACCATCTAATTTGCATGTTGTTAAAAAAAAAAAAAAAGCAAAAACGCTGGGTAGAGTAACCTATAATCCCAGCAACTCAAGAAGCCGAGGCAGGATGATGGCAAATTCAAGGTCAGCCTGGGCAACTTAGTGAGACCCTGTCTCAAAATAAAACTATATAAAAGGGCCAGGGGTACAGCTCAGTGGTAGGTCACTTGCCTAGCCTCCACAGGTCTTGGATTCAGTCCCCAGCACCATGCAACATGACAGGGCACAGCTTCTACAACAGCTTTGGTCAGAAACATTCTCTGAGAATATGTAAAATGTATTCAATGTTCTTTTTACCCAGTACAGGGACATACACATGCTACTCTGATTACAGATTATGATAAAATTTTTTTCATCTGCTTATCCATTTCTCTTGAGCTTTCCAGAGAAAATAAAGTAAGCTCTTCTGAAAATTTGTAGCTGTTGTTTGTTCAATAGACTTGCAGATAATAAAGTCCCCCAAATGATACTCAATCCCAGGCAGTCAACAAATATCAAGTACCTGCCTGATTCGCAGGGAGCACTGTGCCAGCTCCCCAAGGTTCACCTGAAAGACCGACACTGCAATTCCATTGCAGTGGGAGGACTTAGAACAGAGGAGTCCATCCGTCTGCCGAGGACCATCAGAGCTAGGGTTTCTTGGATTCTAAATCTCTTTCCCTTTTCACCACCTCTGATGGAAAAACCTGCAACTTAGACAAAGCTTTGTCTAACTGGAAGGGGTGGGGTCAAGTTGACAGCAAACACAATCAGAAATTCAGAGAAACAGCCTCACAAGCAAAGAGTTTTCGAGGGGTAGAAGCTGCTGGGTCTGGTAACACAGATTCTTCTGTCAGGGGGAAGGAGCTGTTCTGCAGAATAAAAATAAGGACATCTGTCGTTTTCGATCATCCAGAAGGGGAGCTTCGTAGAACATTACCTTAGAGAATGCCCCCCCCCTCATTAAAGTCACAGAGTTTAAAGATCCAGTGCTTTTGAAAAATCATCCATTTCGTGAATGAATCCACAAGAGATTTCACACAGATTATCTGGTGCACAGAAGTCTCCAATTGAACTCCAGGAGAAATAGAATCCCCCCAAAGAAATATATATCTACTAGTCATTTGATTGTTAAATAAAAATTCTATTCGAGGAACATTATAATGAGAAATACCTAAGGGCTTAAATTATCTGGTAATTAGCACAATAGTAATGCAAATTGGTGTAACTAAACAAATAATGAACAGATGGACACTGGAAAACAAAATAAAATGCTAACCATACAGTAAATAAACATCAGATCGCCTGTAAAACAAGTTTTCACATGATCATGTCCTAGAGAACATGCAGAAGAAAATTCTCTTGAGGTCTTTTTTGGCGGAGGGTGTGGGGGTCAACTTAAAGCCCTTTTGGATCTGATTATCTGAATCTCTTGAAAAGCCTTTTTTCCATATTTGCAAGGCAAAAAGAGAGGATTTTCTCTTTCTGCTGCTCAAAGTCCCATGTGTCGCTGCCAGCTGAACTTATTCCATTTAAACCTTCAACAAATAAATGCTGAGCACTTTCTACGCCCCAGGAATTAGTGAAATATTAGAGGTAAACAGGCAATGGGGGGGATGAGATCCCAGCTTCAGTGAAGACGACATTCCAAAGTGGGCAGAGAGCAGCCACCAGGCAGGGCCGCTGGGACTGTAATAAGCAAGAGGAGGGACGTGGGGGCGGGAGGGAGCGTAAAGGAGATGTCGAGGTGGGTGGACGCCTTTCCACCTATCAGAGAAGAAAGCCAGCCTCGCCTCCCCGCCTCCCACTCTCCTTCATATTTATAGATTTGATGATACAAAATGATGGGGGATGCATGGCAAATGCTGGCTGGATCATCCATTTCTTTGGCAAACGTGTATTGAGCTCTGAGGCTACCACTGCAAGGAAGACCCTCAGGCTGTCTGCGAAGACTCCAGCCACCAGGCTGTTCTGTGCCCAATCAAAGGTCAAGACAGGAGCCCCCAGGAGGGAGCCCGACCAGGGTTAGGGGCTCAGGGAAGACTTTCCATTGGAGGAGGAGAGTAGGATTTATTCAAGTAAAATGGGTGCCATGGGGGGACAAAGGGGAAAGAGTCTTCTAGACAGAGCACAGACTTTGCAAAATAGAGCTCAGAGTGTTGGGAATAGCAGGTGGTTTAGTGGCTGGGTTATTAAAGGATGGGGGAGGTAGGACGCTGCATGGATGTAGAGGGAGAAAACCAAGAATCAGGGCTAGTTTATGAAAAGCATGAAACCAGGAGGGGTACAGGCTTTGTCCAAACTGCAATGAGGGGACATGAAAGTATCCAAGGACGCCAGATGATGAAAGCATTGAATCCGCACAGGTGAAGGACCCAAGGTCTGCTAGGAACTGGCCTTTCCCTACTTCACATTGTACTTTAGGACCAGGCTTAAGTTGTTATGGAGGCAGAGGAGTAGGGGTAAGAAAGGGACTCCAGCAGACCCAGAGGACTCCTTTCTTTCCCCCAAGGCCCCCCTGTTGCTTCCCCAAGCCCCTCCACCCTGCTCTGCCTTGCTGGCTGTTAGCACGGGTTGTGGGGACAGGGGATGCTATGGGGCTGTGTTGGCCTTCCTCTCCCTTAAAGATCAAAAGCCAGCTGGTGCCTCTGCAGGGTGTTCCCTCTTATTTGCAAAGTCAAACTAGAGAAAGAGCACTTCCCTCTTCTACCACACGGCTGTTCCCATCTAAGTGACAACACCGAATCTGGTGCCAGGGCTCCGAAAGATTGCTCACACATGCATGACCATACGCACTTGACCCACCTGCCCCCCAAATGAGGGCACCTTTATGTAGCAGAGCCCTTCCTTAGACCTCTCACAGGACTAGCCTTTCTACACCTCTGTCCACACACCAGGCCAAGCCAAAGAGGAGGCTAAGAAAAAAAAAAAAGCCATGCAATAAGTCCATGTGTTTGTGTGAGCTCATCGTCAGTGGTTAGGTAGTAAATGTAGCAGCAGATTCACTTCCTCCTACTAGACTTGAGAACCACAGCCTGACTTTCTGGAAGGGAAGAGAATTCTAGAAGCAGCTACAGTAGTCACATGGTAGGAATGTAGATTTCCAAATCCTCCAAATAAGAAATATGGGAATGCACTGGGGTGTAGCTGAGGGGAGAGAGAACTAGCATGCACAAGGCCCTGGGTTCAATCTTCAGTACCAGAAAAAAAAGAAAAGAAAGTATGGTTTTAATTGTCAGCTGTTTTTATCGATAACCTATCTGTTGGTGCTCAGTGGTGCCCCTGTTCACTAAACAAGAAAAAATTAAGTACAAAGGAAACACATCCAGAATTCTCAGAAAACGTGAGCACGATTCTAACCCATGCTGAAGACAGTTATCCAACAGAAGGCAAGAGGCCACAATCAAAATTTCTAACTGAAATTCACCACAGAACAAGAGAAAAAGCCTCTGGTTTGAGGGAAGTTGGTTTCCACAGGTTCCTGATAAAACCTAGTGTTTCATTTTGTACACTGTTTGGCTGGATACCTTGAAATAAGTTATTTAACCCCTTTATGTCTGTTTTCTCATTGGTAAAAACTGTGTATATAATATACCCCTTTCAGGGTTCCAGTGAGAATTTAATCAGATATCATTTATAAAATACCTGGAATGGTGTCCTAGCCAAATAAATGTGTCTATTAGCAAGAGAAATTGTAAAAGTTCCAAGGATTCTGTAGGACGAGAAAAGTTCTACTGGTGAATGGCGGTGATGATCACTAGACAAACTGGGAATGTACTCATGTCACTGAACCGGACCTTCAAAAATGGCTAACATGGTAGATTTTCTGTTATGTACATTTTACGACAATTAAAGAAAAACCACACACACACTTACACACACACACACACACACACAATTCCAAAGACAATTTGGGAAGAGTTTGAAACGTCTGCATGAGGAAACTTGCAAAGTAATCAAGAAGGTTTCTTCTCATTTGAACAGGATGGTTTCCTTTCAAGCCTACTGAATTGCTTCTCATTACTGAAATATGCATTTTAAGTAGTGAGTTGTTACTAATAAAATATTCCATGGAGTATCATTTAAGTGTGCAAAATAAAACACTGGGTTTTTTTCAGGAAGCAAATATTTTAGAAGGGAAGGAAGAAAAGAATTAATCATCATATGTTAAAGCCCCATTCAGTTCCATAGATCATTGCTCCTACTCTCAATTTAGGTTTAACACAAATAAAATCGATTTTGCCATATTAAAATATGGCAGCCCCATTTTTACTGATTATTGACACCTGTAGGACCATATTCCAATAGATCTTCAAGACAGACAGTCCTCTGCCTTCCCTGGGACAGTGTCCAGGGACCCTCCCCTCTGTTAATGCCCCAGATTGTGGTTCTGTGAGGACAGGATCTGCTCTGGACTATAGGCTTACAGTGCACTCAACAAATAATTGGTAAGTGAATAAGAGTTTATATGTAACCTAGTCCCAATGGTATGCCTGAACAGTTTTGCCCTAACTTCAGATGCTTCATAGCTTACGCTTATAAAACAAACAAACAACTTAAAAGGAAGCTGAGTTTCCCAAGAAAGGTGGAAAAGGAGCACTTCAGCAGGACTAAAGTCCCAGGAGATGATAGCCCTCAGTAGTGCTATCTGCCATGACCAGATTTCAGTCACACCTGCACAGTCATGGAGCTGGTACTGCTGGTCCTCTGTGTATAGCTCACAGACAGACCAACCCCCAAACCTGCCTTTTGCATCACATCCCATCTGATGTCTTCCATGGCTCCTATCAGTTCCTGAAATCTTCTTGTTTTTCATCTACTTCCCCCACCCCTCCAACCTCCAAAGAAAATCCCATCAAGTGAGAGACTCGTCATCTCCATCACCATTAAATCCTATTTTCCAGCACACAACAGAGCTCCTTCCAAATGAATGAATGGATGAACCAAGAAGTGAACAAAATAAATCCTCATCTCCTGCTTCTGCTGTCACCCAAGTCCCATCCAACATGGCCAGAACCTTGGCTGCCATGATGAACTTCAAGTGCTCAGCTCCTGTGATGGTGAAGCCCTCCCTTTGGGGAACCTTAAGACCTTGTCTTTCAGAGGCAAGGACACCTGAAGGCCAGTAGGCAGGAGGAAGAAGAGCTGTGCTGGACCCTAATTGCAAGGGTATAAAACACTGGTGTCACAGAAAAGTCAAGAATCACCATGACACTCACCCCGTGGGTGGAAAGGTCAGTCTGAGTGATCTGAAGGGCAGGACAGACGGGCTACCTGAATGGACAGAATCTGACAGGAAAAAAAGGAACACATGCTCCAATTAGACTGGGGACAGGAGTTCCTCTGTCCCTATGACACTGAGCAATATAATAAGCTGAACAGCTCATACCCTGTGCTCTGTCCCCATTGAACCACTGAGTAAAGAACAAGTGATGGGAGCACTGGATGGTCACCTGGGGTTTTCTGTGTGGCCAAAGGAGCATGGGGCACTAGTCTTTGGGATGTATCCTCTGACTAAGCAGACGACCTTTCCCTCTTCTCCCAAATGAACCATCATCACACATTCCATTCTGTGCAGCTTGAGAAAGGGCAGGTCCTGGTGAGGAAGGGAGGTGCCAAGACACAAGGTCTGTAAAGGAACTGGTTGGCCACAGGGGGGACAACTCTTCCCAACTGGGATGGGGTTGAAAATCTTAAAGAAACACACAGGAAATCCTTGGGAGTGGACTCCAGTGCACCCCTTGATCCTCACCAGCACGTGCATGTCACTCCTGAGAGGCACAGGGCACTCCAGAGAGAATCCTCCAAGGGCAGCTGTACCAAACCCAAGAAATATTCCGTGTGCGAGCTTTAAGCTTACCCAGACCACAGCCTCGGGGAGCCAAGTGATTTCAAAAGGTCAGAACATCCCTGATGAACGCCGGTGCCTAACATTTTAAGAAGGATAACTTTAATTTCCACACAGCCCTGGGGATCAAGTTTTTAGAACCTCCATGAATGGTCTGCTTAGGGATCTAATGACCCTGATAATCACCAAGCCCATTCTGCCCTTCCACTCTGTACTGTATCCGTACACTTGACGTTGACCTTCTCCGCTCAATTTTCCATGGAGATGGAGAGTAACCAGCCAGAAACCTCAGCTATTTAAGGATCACCAATCATTGCTTCCCCAGGGAGAAGACACACGAACCCCTCCATTTCATTAACCCCCTTCCACAGGACCACTACCGGTCCCTTTCACCTCTCTCCTTGCCCCTCCCTGGTACACGTCCAATTTCTCCACGTGTTCCCCAAATGTGGTGGCCAAAACAAAATGTGACACTTCAACTAGGGGACCAATTCCAGAAATGAAGAGACTCCGCTTGGCTCCTTTATTCCTCTCAGAGCAAGAACCACTGCTTGCAGGAAAATACTCCACTTCCCAGGCCAAGCATGGGTCAGTATGAAGAGAGAACATTCCGTGGGCCCCCAGAAGGCCAGAGGCCCAGCCTCTTGGAGTTTTATTTTTCTTCATCTCTAAGATGGGAATAACTACATGGGACCTATCTGCTCCAGGCTGCTGTTAGGTTCACATAGATGGGTAAATTCTTTTTTTTTTTTTTTTTTTAATATTTATCTTTTAGGTGTAGATGGACACAACACAATGCTTTTAATTTTTTATGTGGTGCTGAGGATCGAACCCAGGTCCTGCCCGTGCTAGGTGTGTGCTCTACCGCTAAGCCACAATCCCAGCCCCACAGATGGGTAAATTCTTAAATCAGATGCTGACCTCCAACGACTCCCCCTGCAACTAGAGTATCCAACGGCCTCCTCACAATGGTCTGCAAAGCCCTGCATGATCTGGCTTTGTCAGCTATTCTGACCACTTACGCATTGCTCTGCTCCACCACAGAGGGCTTCTTGCTATTCTCCACGGTCTAAGGCTGCTCCCCTCTTGGGACCTTTACACTCCTATCCCCTGCCTAGAACTCTCATCCCCAGATCTGCATGGCTGTAACTTGGTTCCTCTAATTTCCAGTGTCAGCTCAAAAGCATTTTCTGAAGTCCTCATCCATCCTCATTTAAAATAAACCCACATTGAGCTGAGGAAAGAATTTAAGAGCAGGTATTTTGAGGAAGGAGATGTTTCTTAGCTCCAAAGTTGACCAACCACCTGGAAGCTTGTGATAGAGTTCAAGGGCATCACGATCAAGTACAGACTTTGTCCACCACCCAGAAGAGCAGAGGCATCACCCAGCACAGGAAGGATGCTTTGGCTAGACTGGCAACAGCCCACCCATACATGGTGCTTTAAGATCAAAGTCATTCACTCATTTGTCCAACAAATCCTTACTGAGCACCTTCTCTTGCCAGGGTTGGAGACAGAGACAGGAAGGATAAACTTCCAGACAGTGGTAGACACATATCTTCCAACCACTCCATCCTATCATATGACAGTTACATGACCCGAATGGCTGATTCCCTGAATGGTAGCCCCTGCACAATGGGGAAAAATGCCTCAACCTTTCAAGGCCACACTCAATAGTTTGAAACCTTCTTTTCCAAGATTCACCATCCTCCTTAAAGTCATCTACTCCCAATGCTCTTACCAGTTTGATGATATATGTGTATTTGGGGGGGAGGGTTAACCAGGGATTGAAGTCAGGAGTACTCAACCACTGAGCCACATCCTCAGCCCTATTTTGTATTTTATTTAGAGACTGAGTCTCACTGAGTCGCTTAGTGCTTCACTTTTGTTGAGGCTGGCTTTGAACTCATGATCCTCCTGCCTCAGCCTTCCCAGACGCTGGGATTACAGGCATGTGGCATCATACCTGGCTCAATGACAAATGTTTCACACATGCAAAAACTGCTGTGAGGGCAGTCACAGAGGTGTTGATCTCTCAATATTGGAATCACCGCATACTTTCAAAGTAACACCTGGCACGTACCTTCAGAGCTGTTCTCTTCCCTCATTTTCATGCTGTAAGATAATGAATCATCCAGTACCGGGAAGGAACTTTGAAGATTACAAGACTTAGCTGCTTCTCTCAGGGAAATTCCACTGTCCTTCCCCAGGGTTGCATCCTCCTGAGCCTCCCGCTCATTCACTGATCCTCAGGTGGACCCTTTGAACAGCACACCGTGTCTCATCCTAAAAACAGCATCTGCAAAGTGCTTTCTTATATAGTGCATAAGTGGATCCAGCAGGAATTTCAAGAAGGGAGACACAGAGAGATGTGAAGCCATCACAGAAAGCTTTGCAGGTGATATAAAGACAGCAAATCTTACCAGGAAGAATTTGGATAAGAAAAGAAGAAACCTTGGTATTTATAAGGAATGAGGGAAAAGGGGAAATACAAGAGAGAAGGTTCAGAGGCAAACTTGAGGTCACCAGTAAAGAAGAAGCATTAAAGTTACATGGGAAGTAACTAAGTTATAACTGGCTTCAAACACCCAAGTGAAGAATTTGAGCTGAATTTTCAGTGTTCTATATTGTTAAGATTGGAAAGAAATATAAGAACTATACACAAAGGCAAGATAAAGGGCCAGTGTAGGAGAGCACAGGTGTCACTTTGCCCTGTGGTCCCTCTGACCTCCTGCTCAGGAGCAGCCTTGGCCCCTGGACTCTTTGCCGTCCCCTCTTGCTGTCCATTCAAGGCACAGTTAGGGATGAAACCCAGGGTCTGTGCATGCTAGGCAATGCTACTGAGCTATACCCCCGGCCCTTTCTTTTTTTATGTTTAATTTTGAGATAGGATCTCACTGAGTTTCCCAGGCTGGCCTCAAACTTGGGATCCTCCCACCTCAGCCTCCACAGTAGCTTGGATTACAGGTGTGCACCACCACATCCCACTTGCTCCTCACTTTTGATGAAGCCACCAATAAACGCTGGCTTGAATCCAGAAAAAAAAAATGGCACATTGTAACAATATCAGGAACTCTAGTATTAAAAGCACGCAGCTCAAAAATTGTGAGAATTACTGTTTGGCACTTTTCTGCAAGATAGTGAGGAGGTTGAAACAAAACTAGAGGTAGAGAACACGTCCTCATCTGTAATAACTATAATCAGGGCCTTCCCACATAAGCTCGTCACTAACAGCCACGCTGCCTCTCGCCCTGCTGAGTGACAGCTGACAACCTCCACATGACAACAACACGCCGGAGTTGGGAAGAAAGGACAGCTGTATCTTTCACTCTGTCTCTTCATCCATTTTACCTTCTATTTATATGTAAATGGGTTTTTAAAATTTTTTATTGGTGCATTCTAATTATACATAATTCATTATGCCATATTCACACAGGCACATAATCTGATCAGTCTCCTTCTCCAGCACCTTCTCTTTGTCTCCCCTCCCCCCCTCCCTTGATCCTCTGGCTCTACTTTAATTATTATTAGTTATTATTGCTTCTACTCTTACTACTATTATAATTTGTGCACTACAATCATATGCATAAGCAGGATTCACTGTAGTGTGTTCATACATGGATAGAGCATAATTTGGTGCATTTTGTTTCCCATACATACTTCATATGTAAATGTTTTTATTGTCATCTTGGGCTTTCAATGCTTTGGAACAAGATGTTTTCACTACATTAGGTAGGTACAAAGTTTATTACATAAAGTTATAGGGTTAGAAACCACAATAAAATAAATTTCCTGGTAAATTAAACACAAGGGTAATATTTGCTTTTGTTTTTAATTAGAAAAGCTCTAACAGAAATACCCCCTTTGTTTGAAGTGGAGACTGTTATTTCTGTTTGCTCCATAGATCCACAACACTTTCCAGAACAAACTGGAAGGTATGATGAGACTGGAAAAGTTCATTGCACTCCTAAATGCAATGCTTTAATGTCTTGCTTCTTCAAAGGGGCAGCACTCCAACAACAAGTACTACCCTAGCAGCAGAATCAAGGAAAGGGTTTGTTTTTTTTAAAAAAAATATATATTCACTTATTTTATTTATTTTTATGTGGTGCCGAGGATCAAACCCAGCACTTGACCGCTGAGCCACAAACCCAGGCCAAGGAAAGAGTTTTTACAAATACAAATTCTACCTATAATCCCAGCCCCTCCGGAGGTTGAGGCAGGAGGATCACAAGTTCAGAGCCAGCCTCAGCAAAAGTGAGGTGCTATGCAACTCAGTGAGACGTCTAAATAAAATACAAAATAGGCCTGGGGATGTGGCTAAGTGGTTGAGTTCCCCTGACTTCAATCTCCAGTACCCTCCCTCTCCCAAAATATTCTAGGACATGATCCCAGATATCATGAGTCAGAATCTTTGAAAGGAAGCTCATGGGTGTTCCTGAGTAACATCCTTGGTTAAGAAGGATTGGTTAAGACAGACAAATTATTTTCTTTCTTTTTGTAGACAAGGTCTCACTATGTTGCCCAGGCTAGCCCCTGACTCCTGGGCTCCAGAAATCTTCCACTCTCAGCCTTCTGAGTAGCAAGAACAACAGGCAAGCGCCTGGCCTAAAAAAAAAATCATTTTTAACTGTGAATTTTGACCTTCAATAAACTCTCTAAAGAAAATTCAAGATGTGAAAAATTCTTTCTAGTATTCCTGGAAAGAAACAAGCATGGATCTTTTTTTTTTTTTTTTTTTTTTCTTTCATGTCAGTGCTCTCTCTTCAGAACAGAAAAGACCTTAATTCCCTGCAAAGGGCAGAAGAGGATACAGTCTCAGGGTGACGGGTACAGGAAGGAACCTTTCTGTAAGCGTGTAGATGAGTCCACACTGTAGCCAAACTGCGTTCGCTCCATTTCCCCCAACAAAAGCCGCTCCAGGCTGGTACCTTTCAACAATGGGAGGTGAGAACATTCTAGTTATATGGCGAACAACCAGTGCTCTAAATCAAACAAGAGGAACACAGAGCGGCCAGGCCCCATGCAGTCATCAGGGCTAAAGGGGGAGGACAGAGCCAAAGGGGCAGAGGTGCCGGATTAAATTATTTCCCCGTGGTTCCTGGAAGTGAGGCAGGATAAAATAAATTGGAGATCAATTCTGAAGGGCTCTGAGGGCCAGGGCAAAGGACAGGAGTATCCTGTCATTAACCAACACGTGGCTACTGAAGCTTTTTCAAGCACAGGGGCTGACACAAAGCAGCCAAACACAATCATTAAGAGTGTGGCCTGCAGGCAGGCTGCCCTGGATCTGAATCCAGGTCTTTCAATTGCAACTGTAGGATCCTGGGCAAGTGACTTACCCTCTCTGGGCCTCAGTTTTCCCCCCTATTAAATGTGGATAATAATAGTACCAACCTTATAGAACTAAGAACATAGCAAATGTGTGTTCATCCTATTCACAAGTAATTCTGGGGTGAGTTTAAAGGAACAAAGACTGGATGGAGAGAGACCACAGGGAACATGCCACAGAGAAAGTGTGTCAAACTGCATCTGGTTTTCTTAATGGACTGAATGAAGAAAAAGCTTCTGAGGGCCCTCTGATGACACTAAAGAGAACCATGGTAGAACTAGCACCATGGTAGGTACTAGTGACGTTGTGGTGTGAAAGGAGACCCGGGCTTGGCATTCATGAGAGATGAGATTTCTCCATGAATCACACCTAGAGGGTGGAATTGGCCAAGAAAGCAAGCAGGTAGTTAGGCATGAAGGAGAAGAGAGTAGGCTACTGACCCAGGGACATGGGTTTGTCGCAGCCAAGAGTCACTGGGCCAATTATTTAACCTAAGTCTTGCTCTCTTCAGCTGTAAGAGGAGTTGATTCTTGGGACGCGCCTTGTGTGATTGCTGGCAAAGATTAAATAAACCAGTATAAAATGGTGTAATTTAATAATTCTTTAATAACATATTACTGCTATGGTTTGGATAAGTGTGCCCTAAAGGACCATCTATTAAAGGTTTGGTGTCCAGTCCATGGTGCTACTGGGAGATGGCTAAGCCTTTAAGTTGTAGAGCCTATTTGAAAGTCTTCTAGTCACAGGGGCTGTGACCTCCAAGGAGATACTGGAACATCAGCCCCTCCTCTTTCTCTCTTTGCTTCTCAGTTGTCACAAAGTGAGCAGCTTGTTCCACCATGTGCTCCCTGCCTTGTCACAGGCCCCAAAGCAAAAGGACCAACAACCACGGACTGAAACTCCCAAGAGAGTGAGCCAAAACAAACCTTTTTTCCTTATAAGTTGATTTCTTGTGTGTTTTTGTTACAATCATAGAAAGCTGTCTAACACAGTTATATACCATAAATATAATCATATAAATTGCTTAGCAGAGTTTCTGGCACAAAGTGAACAGTCAGTCACACTGAGGTCCCTGTTCTTATTTTGAAAGTTAAATGTGCCTATGAATTTTAAAAGTCTCATGAGGAGAGATGAAGCTAAATACTCATATTTGCAATTGCTCATTCATTCCTTTATGAGCACCATGGTAGGTACTAGTGACGTTGTGGAGTACAAGGAGACCTGGGTTTTGCATTCATGAGAGATGAGATTTCTCCATGAATCACACCTAGAAGATGGGAAGGAGATACAAAAGGAAGCTGAATGGAGAATGTTCAATACAGCCCTGACCCAGCAGATAGGTTTATCCTTACCATTCCTATAGCCTGGTATCAGGAAAGACAAGGTGTCGTTATCCAGGTCTCCAGGTGGGAAATCCTAGGAGAAGCTGGGCTGTCCTTGGCCACAGAGCTAGGACCATCTGAGCTGGTCTTGAATCCAGGTCTTCCGACTAGCACACCTGTTCTTCCCTCCCTGTACCAGCAGACTGATGAGGCCTCCCAGCCCAGCTCCAACCCCCTCTGTGTGATCCATCTCTGGGCAGCCACGTCCCTTGACTTGGGAGCAGCCACCATGCAGGTCCTGTGCTTGAGGCTACAACTACAGGGCAACAGCTTCCCACAGAGGCAGAGGCTTCTACTGCCTACCAAGCTGTGGACTTCTTCTAATGGTAAGTGAAAATCAGAACACTGAACCAACAAGCTGAAGAGGTGGGTCACAGTGCTTCACAAAAGCCACTCTGGCCCTGTTCTCTGTGGTCCAGAGAAGAAACACTCAGCCTCAAAAGGCCCCGGAACAGAACATTTCATTCCAGAATGAAAACCACATCTCAGCTCAGCCCCCTTTTCTCCCATGGGGATAATCAGAGCCCCTGATGGAGATCCTGCAGGGCATGAGTGGATGTCCGCAGCCTTTTGTTAAGGAAATAATAACTTCTATTTCAAGGAGAAGGTCTATGAGATTTATCCAAACAAACTCCAATCAAAGCCATTGTTGCCACATGGAAAAGCAGATGGGAAACGTTCCTTTGCTGACCTGAAGAGTCTGCAGTCGCCGTCCTACCGTCCACCTCATTTTAAAAATAATCCTGCATCATTGATCAAAATGTACTATTGAAAAAAGTAATCATCTGATAGCCAATCAATCGCTTAAAACAAAGCAACGTGCTCAGCCTCCTGGGATCCCAATTTTCTCAATTGGAAAACAAAAAAGATTTCAGTGTTTGGTCGGGGTGTAAATTGCAACAAAGTTTTTGGAAAAATCAATCTGGCATTAGAATGTAAAACATACACGCCTTTGATCCTACAATTCCACTTATGAGAATATTTCAATTGAAATAAAAGAACCCAGGATAAAAGGATTCAAGAACTATACGTAGAGGCACAAGCAAACAAATATATGAGATCAACTGGAAAAATGTATCAACAGGGAAATGGCTTGTGAATAAATTACAATTTTCATATCATAGTATACCAGAAAGATATGATTAAAACAGAAGAGTTGGAGGCCTTTCATTAAATATAGCCGAAAAGACAAAGAGACCAGGAGAAGAAATGACTGTTACCAAGACAGGTGGAAATAACTGTGGAAGCAGAAGAGTGGATGGACATGATGCGACTGATTTGGGAGACCAGAAAATCAAAAATCCAAGCTCCAGGGAGCCATGGTGAAAAACAAACAAAAACAGCTGGTTTGCATTCCCAAACCCCAAAAGGCTCTGGGAACTGAAGGTACCAGATATCACCGAGGGTTGGGAGGATTGGGCTAAAATCAGGATGACTGGATCCATCTCTGCAAGGACCATTTCGATGCCCAGACACTGCCCACCTCCTGAAGCAAGCCCACGGGCTGCTCTCTAGAGAGATCCACTGACAGGCTCCCATAGAGCTGGGGGGAGATGGAAGCACTTCAGAGGAACAGGTGGATGAACAAAAGCCCATCCCCAGCTCAGCCTCCTCAGTCCCCACCAAACGCACACTGTATAAACGTCCAGAGCAGCTTAATTCACAGCTGCCAGAACTTGGAAGCAACTAAGGTGTCTTTCAATATGTGAGTAGACAAACTGTGGCACATGGGGACAAAGAATATTATTCAGCACCAAAAACAAATGAGCTGCTCAGCCTCAAAAAGACATGGAGGAGATTTACTTGCATGTTACTAGGTGAAAGAAGCCAATTTGAAAAGGCATGTAACAGAATGATTCCAACTGTCTGGCCTTGAGGAAAATGCAAAACCATGCACAGTAAAAAGATCAGTGATGGCTAGGAAAGGGAGCAAGGACATAACCTATTGCCATATTCATTTCTGCATCACCTGACTTAATATGATTAATATATCTTAATTTTCCCATGGGGGGAAACAAAATAACACAAATTGAATACAAAGGATTAAACTGAATGATCTCTACAGGTCCGATATTGTACAAATGCATGACTTTCTGCCTATTTAATCTCTCTACTAAAAGTCCATACTTCTGTGATTTACTAAAATTTGACATTTATCCCAGACAAGCCCAAATTTAATCTTTGCAAATCTTTTAAAACCTCAAGCAAAGACATCTCTGTATTCTACCATAATTTGACTGAGCATACAGCATTAAAAAAGAACAAGTGTTTCACAGATTTCCATGAGTGTGGCTAACCAGAGTGTTGAGGCAAGCCACACACTATCAAACTGTCCATGTACCAGTGATGACCAGTGGACAAGGGGAGGTCTACCAGCCAAGAAGCCTGGGAACCTGTCCTGTGCAGGACATTTAATTTTCCCAGCAACTGTGAAGGGAGTATGAATAGGAAATTAAGGCTTAAATGCATTCAGGATCAACGGAAGCCATCATCTTTGTCCCTCGCTCTTCTAAGCAGAATTCAGCTGTTAGCTAAGTTGGGTTCACCTGGATCAAGAAGAGATTAAGTCCCTGAAATCAGGTAGGCTCCCTGGGATAAAAGAAAAGACAGGCAGTCACCATAGCCCAGAGGTACTGACCACCTAAACATCCACTAAAAGATGAATGGATAAGAAAATTCTGGAATGTGTGACAAGAGGGATGAATCTTGAAGACATTATGCCAAGTGAAATAAGCCACTCAAAGAAAGGCAAATATTGCGTGATCCACTTATAAATCAACTAAAATAACCAAATTCAGAGTCAAAGAATGGAACGGTGGCTTCCAGGGGTTCAGGAGAAGAGAAATGGAGAGTTACTAAGTAGAGGGCCCAGGTTTCTGTTAAGCAAGAAGAATGAACTCGATAGACCTGCTGTACAACATGGTATCAAGAGTCAATGGAAACATTGTTCATGTAAAAATTCCTCAAGATGGTAGATTTCTGGTGCTTTTCAAAAAAATAGAATAAGATAAAATAAGAGAAGGAAATTCACACATAGACACACAGACACATACATAGCTACACTCACATGATAAAGATCAAAACACTAAGAATGGGCAGGTGTGGTGCACACCTGTAATTTCAACTATTCGAGAAGCTGAGCCAAGAAGATGGCAAGAATGAGACCATCCTCGGCAACTTAGTGAGACCCTAAATCAAAATGAATGTTTTTTTTAAAGGGAGGGGATAAGGATGCAGCTCAGTAGTAGAGTACCTTCAATCCCCAGTACCCCCAAAACAAAACAGCACATAAACACCTAAGAATGATTTTTAAAATAGCATTTACTACTCTGGCAGCATAAAATGCTATTTGGGGAGGGAAAGAAAGAGCCAATAAAATGTGCATCCCTTGTCCTAAGCTATCAGAATGAGCCCAGCTTTTCAACAATATAGTCCATCTCCAACTATTTGTTTTATTGTGCATTTCCCAAAGATTCTTCCTCAAAAAATTTTGTATTATTCCATGAAAGAAAAATTATGTACTATTGCATGAAAAGAGGCTTTGTGTTCCAATAAATTTGGAAAATATTTTAAAAAGGAAAGAAAGAAGGAGGGAGACTGGGGTGGGGGACAAGGACTCTTGGCCACCCCACCCTGGGCTTCTCCCATCTAAAGCAAGCAGCTTCTCCACTCAGTGGAGGCTGGGTGCTTGCTCCCCACAGAAGTTGTGGGCAGGTTCTTCTCTGCTCTTTCATATAGATGCCACTGATTCCCAGTCCCCCTGCCTCGACTCAGCCAGAAAACATCCCCTCTTTCTTAGCAACCTTTACATTTTCTCAACAAACGAGGTTCAAGTGATTTCTCAAGGGCTTCCCTGACAAAGCTTTTTCTTGCTTTCAGGGGGCCCAGAGCAGATGGGTTAAGTACAGGGGTCAGGTGCTAAACCACTGGAGTTCACAGTCCAGTTCTCTATCTCTGCTTCCAAAAAGGGTGCGGGCACCACCCGGCATTGCCAGGTTCCCACCAGGCTTCCACTGACACCCGTGAACAGCTGCCCTTTCCTGCTCAGCAGAGACCTAAGTGGTCTGGGTGGTGGTGGGGGGGGCATACAGACAATGACAGAGATGAAAGTCTCAGCTCCCCATAGCCCCATCGTGGTGTGGCTGTTGGGGGACCTGGTGCGCCTCATGGGATGGAAGTCTAGGTTCCCCACCTGGTCTTTGCCAACATGGGTGGCAGAGGGCCATGATTTTCTTCAATATTTTTTGGTGCTTCTCTTGCTAGGCTGTCCTTCCCTGGTCCTCTGGCTAAAGAGAAAGCAGGACTTTTTGGGATTTTTGCTTTTGTGTTGTTGTTTCCATTTGTACCCATCGGCATTTTTAGAGTGCCGCCTTTTGGAGCTCCAACTCTGGGCTGCATGAGGCAGAAAGAAAACCCAGGAGACTCACCACCGTGTTGTTCCTTGGATCCCAAGGCCCCCGGGACCCCATCTTTCCAATTTTCAGCATCTTCCTAGGTTTGTTTTATAGCTAAGATCCAGTGTTTTCAGTTGGACTCAGCAGGAGAAATAGAGGGAAGTACCTCTACCCAAATCAAGATGCAGATTGAGCACAGATGGCGATCAAAAATCCAAGCTGCATTTTTTTTGGTAGATATAAACAAGATTATTCTAAAAATCTACATGAGAGGCAAAGGAATTCAAATATAGCTCAAAACAATTTTGAAAAAGAATACAGGGAAAGGAATAACTCTGCTTGGTTTTAAGACCCATAGTATACTATATAGACAGCGGTACTGTAAGGGGGACAGACACATAGATCAATGGAACAGAAGGGAGCATGCAGAAATAGACACGATGCCTAAGTGATTTTAACAAAGATACAAAAGCCAGTCCATGGAGAAAGGCTTTTGCACACGTGGTCCTGGAGCAACTGGAGCATGAGGCAGAAAAGCCAGGCGTAAGAGGCAAGAACAGAATCTCAACCCAAATCACGCACCTTCTACGGAAAGTAGAGCAAAGGGAGCATGAAGCTACATGTACAGGCTAAAATTGAGAAACTTTTGGAAAACAAAAAGAGAACATCATTAGGATCTAAGGTCAGGCAAAAGCACTCTCGGACTTGACAAACTGAATGTCCTCAAAATTAAAAATGTCTGCTCTAGCAGCATCTTCACCCCTCTAGCAGGGTGAGGTGGCACACGCCTGTAATCCCAGCAGCTCGGGAGGCTGAGGCAGGAGGATCATGAGTTGTTCAAATGATCCTTAGCGAGTCCCTAAGCAACTCAGAGAGACCCTGTCTCTAAATCAAGTATAAAAAAGGGTTGGGGATGTGGCTCAGTCATTGAGCACCCCTGGGTTCAACCCCTAGGACAATAAAAACGTCTGGTCTGGGAAGACCCTGCTAGGAGGGTGAAGGACAAGCTACAGAGTGGGAGAGAATACTTGCAAACCACACATTCAACCACGGACTAGTACTCAGCCTACACAAAGAACTCTCAGAAGTCTCAGTAAAAAAAGCAAACAGCCCCAAATACAATATGAGAAAAAGATAAAATATTTCACCAAAGAAGATGAAGAGAGGGCAAGTAAGCCCAGGAGGATATGTTCAACATGATTGGTAATCAGGGAAACCACCACACAATTACAGCTACCACACAATCCCACAACCCATCTCTCAGCATGGCTTAAGTAACAAAATGGTGGCAACATCAAGTACTGGACAGGAGGAGGAGACCATCACCCACTCATTGCTGGTGGGAATGTAAAGGGGCACACACCTGTCAGGGCCCAAACTCTGGCAATTCCTTTAAAAACTAAACACATGACAACCACACAACCCAGCAACTGAACTTGCCCCAGAGACATCAAAATTTCTGTTCATGGTGCACACCTGAAATCCCAGTGTCTTGAGAGGCTGAGGCAGGAGGATCGAGAGTTCAAAGCCAGCCTCAGCAAAAGCGAGAACTTTTTAAGCAACTCAGTGGGACCCTGTCTCTAAATAAAATACAAAATAGGACTGGGGATGTGGCTCAATGGTTGAGTGACCCTGAGTTCAATCCTTGGTAGCAAAAAAAAAAAAAAAAATCTGTTCTTCTGTTCATTCAAAAACCTATGCACAGGTTTATGTTTAATAGCCCCAAACTGGAAACAAACCAGATATCCAGATGGTGACACCCAGACCAGGGGATACGTCTCCCACAATAACACCGAGTGAATTACTGATACACACAGCTGGGTGTATCTCCAGAGAATGTTGGATGAAAAAGAAAATCCCCAAAGGTGATATGCTGTATGAGCTCATTTATGTAACAATCCTGAAATGATAACAATAGAAATGAAGAACAGAGGTTAAAGGGGAGAGGGAACAGAAGAAAAAGGAATTTGCTGCAAAGGGCCAGCCTGGGGAATCCTGGAAGCTTCTGCATCTTTATTGTGCATCAGGATTCCCAGCACAACGCTGTTTTGTTGTGGCCACAAGGGAACCTCCGTAAACCAGTTCATGGATCTTTCTGCATTATTTCTTACAATGTCATGTGGATCTACAATAATCCCCAAATTAAATGTTCCATTTAAAAACTCCAGCTCTGTGTGGATTTGGCCAAGTTATTTGGCCTCTCCGTGTCTCAGTGTTCTCAGGAGCATATCATAGAAGAATAATGTCACCAACCTCACAAGATCAGGTGAGACTGATCAGTGTACTAGGCATAAAGTCCCTGAACAGAGTTTAGCAGATATTACTCAAAAAAATCTTAGTCAATATTGTTCCACTCAATAATTCACGAGTCTTCTTTAAAAGCAGACGTCTCACTTTGGGAGGTAGCTGGGTGCAGCAGTGAGAGCACAGTCTTTGGAGTAAGGGTGACCCAGGTTTAAGATTGGCACTGCTGCCAATCTTACTGTGCATCCTTAAGTGATTTACTAAGTCACTCTGAACTGCCTTTTGACAGCAAATGGAATTAATAATACCCCCTCATGGGGTTATGCTATGGTTTGGATGATGTTCTGTGTCAAAATCTTGGTTCCGAGGGTGACACTATTGGAAGAGGGTAGAGTTTTAGGAGATGGCACCTAGTGGGAGTAAAGAGGACTGTGGGACCCTTGTCTCTTTTTTTTTTTTTTTTTTTTTTTTGCTTCCCAGCTCCTGAGGGGAGTGATTTGCTCTGTCTGCCACGCACTCCTGCCAGGATGTCCAACTCATCACAAGCCCAAAGCAAAGGGGCCAAAACTCCAAAATTCTGAGCCCAAATAAACCTTTTATCTTTATAAGTTAATTAGCTCAGGTTTTTCAGTATAGTAACATGAAGCAGCCTACTACAGATTCGGAGGATTAAAAATTGTCAACATATATAATAGGCACACAGCAAGTAATCAATAAGTGATAACTATTATTACTACTATCTTTATATTCTATTTATTATCACTTTTTTCCCCACAGAAATTTTAAACAACTTAAGAAGAGTTTCTTGTCTTTTCCTCATGTATCCTTCTAAATACAAAACATAATGAAACATACAGTATTCAATAAGTATTTGCTTAAAAAAACACTCTGGCAAGACTGGATGAAATTAAATATATATGTGCCCTCTGCATAATATACAGCCCCCCCAGAAAATCCCCCCATTGGCTTGCAAAGGGATCTGTACAAGGAGGCCATCAGGACACTCTTTTGAAGTGCAGGATAACCCAGAGAGTGATCATTGGAGCAATGGAGAGAAAGACAGGGCAGAAGCAACTAAAAATAAGTGCGCTAGAATGAAACACAGTAACATGGCCAGATGTTAGCAACAAGGTGGATACAAAATGGTAAGAAACAGAGGAGAATCTACAGAAAGCCACTCATGCAAATTAGCAATACCAGTGCCCAGGTCACAGGGATTATTCTGCAGCTCATGAAACAACAAGAGGGGCTGCAGGTGCAGCTCAATGGTAGAGCACCTGCCCAGCGCGCACAAGGCCCTGGATTCCACCCCAGCATCCCCCAAAAGAGAAAAAGCCAGAATGAATGATTTTGAATGTTTTCATCATAAAGAAAGGATAAATGTTGGAGGAGACAGGTATGTGTAACCTGATTTAAATATTACACATATATTAAAATATCAGATGATATCTCACAGATACATACTTATAATATTTGTATGTTTTTATGTAGCAGAAAATAAGTTTAATTTAAATTCTTTTTTTTTTTTTTTGATACTAGGGATTGAACCCAGGGGTGCTTAACCACTGATCTATATCCCCAGCCTTTTTTTTTTATATTTGATTTAGAGCCACTGAGTTGCTTAGGGCCTCGCTAAATTGACGAGGCTGGCTTTGAACTTATGATCCTCCTGCTTCAGCCTCCCGGGCCACTGGGATTACAGGCATGCGCCACAGCACCTGCTTAATTTAAAATTTTAAAAAAGAAAAAATCCTCAGGCATGAGTCTCAACCCTGGATCTGCTCCCACAGAGGGCTTGGTCTTGACAGTGTCAGAGCAAGACTCTGAGCCCAGCGCTGGGCACACCACAAACAGAGGCTTACGGCAGCTGGCACACAAGGTTAAAAGTCTGGCACTGGATACATGTCCAGGTCACCTTGCCATGTGCCAGCACCCAGAGATCTGATTTTTAAAAGCAATATACTTAATGACTGAGGGAGAAATACATGTTTTTTCATTCTTGGAACAGAAACTGAATGCTAGTGTATGCACTCAATATTCTTAATTACTCTTTTATAAACACGAAGCATTAGTTTGATGAGTTTCTTTTTTGTATAGTTTCCTATAATTTCAATAAAATGTAGAGAAACGACACCAACTTTTTTATTAAAAAATATACAAATGTTCACAAAGACTCTGGCGTGCGCGCGCGCGTGCGCACACACACACACACACACACACAAAATGACACAATGAAAACACTTAGGAGGAGGCCTATGTATCCAAAGCCACATGTTAAGTCCTTTTTGGTGACTATCTGGGGTCAGGATGTTGGTGGATAAAAAGCCAAACGGAGCAGAACCTTGAATCTGCTTCTGGTTGCAGCCCATGCACCGGTGGCTGTCATGAAGTCCCCTCTCCACAACCTGGGACCAAAACCCACGAGGATGAATACAAAATAAGGCAAGCATGATGTTGACAGGGACAGCAGTCTACCCTAGGCCTTGTCCAAGAGGTAGAAATTTAAACAGACAATTTTGAGTTGACATTTCCAAACAAGTACAGATGCCCTGCTCTAACCCAATTATTGATGTTATATAATAAAATTAATGGTCTGAAAACACATGACTTCACGTTTCATTCTGAAAAGGCTCTATGGGGGACTTCAAGGACCTCTCCAGTGGAAAACAGCACCTTAGCACCCACATTGTTTTTCTCATCTCTGCCTCTGGTGGCTGCTTCCATATTTGTATCACTGGTGAATCAGAAATCTGCCGTCTGCAGGAAGAAAAATAACCTGTCAGGTACCTTGGTGACTAACAGGGCCAGGTAAGGGTCTATTTACCACTTTGGAACTTGACATTCAGGGCCCAGAGTCAGAAAACAGATGCAGGCAAGATAGAAAATTATGTCTTTCCTCAAAGTTAATAAACAGCTCTCCCGGAAGCAGAAAATGGAAATTGTCATGCTCCGGGTCCCTCATTTTCTGGCTGTCATGACATCCACATCTGCCTATCACACAAGAGGCTTCTCCTGCTCCAAGGAAAAATTAATGGTAACTAATATATTCAGGGAAGGAAAAAAAGGATAAATGGTAATAGTTAACATAAATGATGCCAAAGTTAACAGTGGGGGGTTCTGATCCATAGGATTCTGAATGCTTTTTTCTCTTTCTCACGTATGTATTTTTCCCTCATTTGTCTTCTATGAAAAAAGCATTTCTTTGATCATTGTAAATAAAAATTTTTTTAATAAAACAAGAGGATCCAATGATCAGTTAGAAGACTTAAAGATCCTTGGGTACACTAGTCATTTTACTCAAAAGCTTAAATGCATTTTCAACTAAGTTTATCCCTGATCAGATGGGCTGGGTGGTGTGTGTCCTTGAAAAAAAGATCTCCCGCTCACCTTGCTTAGAAGGTGCTCCTGGTGAAGTGTCAAGCTGATAAGGGTCTTGAACTCTAGTGACTCAACAGGGACAAACACTGAAAAAGCAACTCAAGGCTAGCCTCCCTCCCACCACATCCCCCAGCACGCCCCCCAAACACATGCTATTTGCTTAACAAATGCTCCTGAGGTGGGTGCCACCTAATGCAGGATTACCTGTTGCAGGCTCAGGAGGCGGACCTGCCTGGTTCTACCATTCTGACCCAGGTTCTCCACGCCCCAACGGCTGAGATGACCTTCGACCTCTGCCCTCTGGCTTTTTCTATAAAAGGGTAGGTAAAAAGAGTAGCTAATAGGCACTGGTCTTGAGGATTCAATGAGCTGATTCATGCACTGGTGAGTGTGGGCTACTGAAATTCTGACCGAGATAATTCAAGTTTTGTTTCTTCAATCAATTTTGAAACATTATATAAGAAGTTTAAGTTTTCCCATTCTTCCCTAATAGGTAAACTAATCTCATTTCTTTGTATTTCCTTACCAATTTGTAACTATATCTTATCTTAACTATATCTTCATATTTCCTTATCAACTTGTAACACAGAAACTCATACACACACACACACACACACACACACATGTACACTCATGCATACCTAGACTCCTATAAGTTCCATTTCCAAAAAGGAGCTTAAATAATTCCCTCCCAGAAACTGTACTGGATGAAATTAGCTACTTAAATATATTTCTTAGATTGAAATGGAATGAATAACATGGAGAACCTCAATAGCAAATCCAAACCATTTCCTTCCACTTAGAACTATCAATGGCTCCCACTCACCTCTACCCTCTGGGCCACATGTTCCGCCTCCTCCCTCTCACTGTCTGTCACACAAACACCCTCTGGGGCCCTCTGACTTATACATCTTCCCTTCTCCAGAGTGCCCCCTATGTCCTCCAGCTCCGCCACCAGGTGCAGCCATCAGACTCATCTCTAATGTTGCCTTTTCTGGGCACTTGTGGGTCTGGGCACCCGCTGCATTGCTGAGTTAAGAATGTGCTTACCTCACCACCAGGTTCTGTAATTATTCACACACACCTTTCTGTGAAGGAAAGGTTCTGGCTGACCCTTCCGGGTGAGCAGGTTCTAATACAATATCTGGTGTGACTGCTGCTCAAAGAATCAAAGCACATGAGACACATCTGTCTTCCCGCATTACAACAGCGAGCAGCCCTAGAGCATGCTGGTGTGGGCTTCTTCATGGTTAATGAGCAATGTGGGGCAGAGGGGAGCATGCAGGGTAACCATTCTCCCTGGGGAGGTGGGGTACAGGGCTCCAGTGTTTTATCACAAACATGAACTCAGTCAAAACTTTAAAAGAGACCAGGCTATAAAGTCAACAAAAGATGGTAGTGAAAATTTCCCATATATATATATATATTTTTTGCATGTAGTATTGGGGATGGAACTCAGGGCTTCACACATGCTAGGCAAGCACTCTACCACTGAGCTACATCCCCCACTCCCACGAACATTCTTTCAATTGTCCACAAAGTATAGTGTGCATATTTTTATGTATTCAATCTAATACAGTAATCCCTATTCAGAACTTTGTAGCACATAAACCTATATGTGTATTTTGTCAAATACGGAAAACAGGCAAAATAAAACTTTATAGTATTTTTTTTTCATTACAGAAAAAAGAGAAAGCCCATGATTGGATTGCCTTGATTTAAATGTGCATACAATATAAAGCCATGGTTTAATATTTTTGTCAGTGACCCAGATTCAATTTGCATGTAACAATCACAACATTTATTAAACACTTGCTTCCTGCCAGGCCATGTTCTAAGAGCTTGTAAGTATTAATTAATTCCATTTTCATAACCCAATGAACTAAGTACAGTCATCGTGACCATTTTATGGAGGAGGCACTGAGGCATACAGAGGTCAAGTAAACTGTGCAAGGCGACCTGGCGACTCGCCCCAGAGGTTACTCAGAGAGCTGAGGCAGTCCGGTCCTCTTATCCACACCCTGTGCCACCTCCCTTCATCAAAAAATCATAATAATTCAGTAGGAAAGTATGAGTTGGGGCAGGTGTGAACTAACAGTGATTGTCTATGTGGAAAGGTAAAATCTTGGTAAGCACTGGTTAGGAAAAAAATTGACTATGGCAAAACATGTAATGTGGACATCCCAAAAAGTCACTGTGATCCTTAGACCACTTTGAAACTTTGTCTAGAACTAGCTGGAAACAGTCCCCTTGTACATTTGCTGGGAAGGTCGGCTCACACCTGAAGCATAAGGGATTAGCTCTATTAATATTATAAAACTGAAAATATTAGAAAGAACCAAGCAGGAATGCAGAGGGAAAGGTGGGGCAGAACCCAGTGACAGACACCGCTGGAATGAGACTCCTACAGGCCAAGTGACATTCTCCTCTCCGCCTGTTTTCCTTTCTGTAAAGTAAGGACATTATGGCTTACCTTGAAAATTTTTGCAAAAAGAAATGAGGGTTACATTATGTCCCAAGCACAGTACGTAACCCACAGTAAGCCCTCAATAAAATTAACTACTGTCATTATCATTATCACCAAGCACTAAGGGAAACATCTGAGAAAGCAAGAGAAACTTAAGAATAAATTTCCTAATCGTGACATTGTCCTGTCAAGACAGTGACCTCTCCTTCATTGACAGTCCTGTCTAGGAGTCAGGACTGATGACATCCCTTCATCCGTGGTCCCCAAGATGGTCGAGGCCCCTTTCATCAGACATTTTTATGAGTAAATGATTCCATGACCCAGCCAGCAGCACCTGCAGATCCAAACCCAAAATAGAAATAACAGACACACAAAATAAGTAAAATTTATGCCTTTGGCTTCAGTTGAATTCAGGCGAAGCACACTTAAATCTTAGCATGCTTTTAAAGGTCCTTTATTTAACTTGCTTCTGACTTCTATTTCTTACAAATATCCAAGACAGAGCCAACGTAGGAGAGCGAACGTTAACAAAGCCAAGGAGCCACATCAACAAGAAAAACCTGCCCAGGCCCTCAGCGGCTGCGTACTCAAAGTGAGATGAGGTCCTGAGTTTCAAAACAGAAAAAAGCGCACAGTTTCCAGGCCAATCCACATACTTCCCATGATGAAAATGTAATCAGATTTTCAATAACCCTGCCCTATTTTTCCAGTGGCTTCTCAGAGTCGCGTGTGATGCGATGGCTGTGATCTGAGCACTCCTGGCTTGTCGCCAGGGCCACCAGCTGCCCGTGTTGGAGGGCCATCCATCACACCCAGGCGCCGATTTAGAAGGTGGCTATTCAGGATATGAGTCCCAGACTTTGTCTTAAAGTTTCCTGGGGCCTTGCGATCATTAGGGGAAGAGTTTAAGGATGCCCAGATTGAATCCTTGGGTTCAGTTGGGGTTGTCCCTAAACTATAGGGAGAAGTGGATTTCGGGATTTGGCCCTGCTTACCTTTCATCCTGCCATCAATCAAGGGACAGAGGCACCACCCCACACGCTGTCTAGTCAGGTCTGGAGACAGAGCAGGCACACTCTTCCATTGAGCTATCATATTCCCCAAAGATACAGTCCAAACATGGGTCCCTGTCATGTCTTTCCCTTACAGGACCCCTGTGCCAAGACCAAACTAGCTGGGTTGATTTTTTGTTTGTTTGTTTTGTTTATTGGTGAAAAAGTTCTATTTAGAATTAGCCAGCTGGACTCACTTTAGAAGATCCCAATTTTGTCAGCTACCCCAAAGCATCACAATCAGGAGTCATTGGAACGTCCACCTTCTTCTCTCCCTCAGGCCTGATCCAGGTGTTGACCTTGGCCACGTCAATGCCACAGAGCTGCTTCAGAGCCTGTCTGGTCTGGTGCTTATTGGCCTTGACGTCCACAGTGAACAGAGCGTTGGTAGTCAGGGGAACTCCACAATCACACGCGGCCAAGCTGGTTTCTTCAGAGGGTACTGGGCTGCCTCAGGACCCTCAGTGCTTGAGCTGCCAGGAGTTGGTGATGTGAAGATCTCCCCTTTGTGTAGCTGCAGATGCCCTTGGCACTGCCTTGCTGACCTTTGAAGCCTTGACTTTGGCTTCAGCTTTGGGAGGGGGCAAGAGCATCCTTGTTCACCTTCAGCGCCATCTTGGTAAAAGGGGCTAAGGGGTTTTGTTGTTGTTTGTTTGTTTGTTTTTAATGCCACAATACTAACATAAAGATGTTATGATGTCAACAAAATCATGGAACGTTTAGGCTCCTGGGTGTTTTTGAAATCATATAGTTCCAGCATTTCGTGATACAGGTGATAGACCTGCCTCACCTGGAGAACATGCATCCGACAGGCCCTCAGCTCAGAGCCTCTTTTTCTCTCTGAAAATGCCTTCTTCTTCCTCCACCAGGAAAAGTAGGGGGAACTCGGGCGTCTCTTTCCCCTCATCCAGTCAATCACCTGGTGCAGCTGGGCCCCCATTAAACCTACAGTGTTAAAACTTAACCTGAGACAACTGGCATGTGGAGAATGTGCCATGGGATGTCAAGCCCTCCCTGCCTCAAAAGCTGGCTTTATCCTCCAGTGAGGTCTCTCCATGATCCTTAAAGGTTGCCATTTTTCCAGCCCAGAGATTTTGAAGTAGAATCCCCAACAACACCCAGTAGCATCCTCTGGAGGTCTCCAAGAAGGACGGCCAACTGGGCAAAAGCCTAGTCTGTCTTCTAGCAAAGCACTCCAGAGCCCGTCTGGAGAGGGAGAGCTTTTAATTTTAACTCCTGCTCCAGCAAGTTCCCATTTTATTAGCCTGTTAATAGCCTCATCTAGAAACAAAGTGCCCACTGAAGTGGAGTGATAAGGCCTTATCAATGTAACCCTGAGCAAGAGAAACCACAAGTGACAGGAAGCACCCAGAACTGGGGCGCAGGTAGGGGGGTAGGCAAGCACCATCTACAGCAGCTCGTGTGACCTCCGGCCTGGACTGAGCCTCCTCACCAGGATGCCAGAATAGGCACAGATATAAGCACAGATGAGTCCCCAGAAACCAGGAGAAGGCACAGGAACTACAGGAATGAATATTTCAGAACATTAAAGACCCCAGATGGTCTCTCCTGCATCCTTCAAGAATGGGCAGAGGCCCATGTTTAATAGTTGGGTAGAGTTTTCCAGGGAGATTTTTTTTTTTCTTTGTGGTGCTGGGGATTGAACCCAGGACCTTGTGTATACGAGGCAAGCACTCTACCAACTGAGCTATATCCCTGATTGGTGGGGCGGCGGGGGGCGGGGGGGGGGTCTTGTTCTCACCTCTGGAAACTCACCAGTTAAGAAGCAGCACATGGTATCACTTGGAAAATGGGCCCTGGAACCAGAGCCTACATTCAAATCCTGATTCTGAGACTCATGCAAATTTAGACACTAAGTATCTCTGTGCCTCATTCTCTTCATCAATAAAACGGAGACCAGCAGGGCTTGTTGTTTGGATTGATACGTACAGTGCTTACAAGAGGGCTTTGTCAATGCCGAGGGCTTTGTAAAAGTGTTTGCTGTTGTTATGGTTTCCTTTAGGGGTTCTCAGGTCCTGACTCCTACTAATCAAACTCAACGGGAAACAAATGTACTGGCCAGAAAGTCAAGGCATCACTTGGAATGGAGACTTACGGCCAACAGGAGGTGGGAGAAGTCAGGTTAGCTGGGTAGAGGACGTCCACATTTTTGTTTTCTTCCACACTTCCTGAGGGTTCAGACTGCCCTTTTCATCACTTTCAGTCATTCATACTGGGAGTACTGACACCATGGAAATGGATAAATGCTACAAATGAAGTCTTCTTCCTCCCAACCCCTCCCGGGAACCAGTTGTTAAAATCCTACACTTGGCAGAATGGTCCTGGGGAAGCACGAATGGCCTCCTCATCACACACACAAGGAACACTTTCTAGTCTATCTTTCTTGAATGCTCTGGGTGTTTGGGGGTTGATCATTTCCTCCCTCTCAGACCTGACGTCTCAGACTCTGACTTTCCTTCTGCTTCTCTCATATTTGCTCAGGATCTACAAACTCCTCTTCTCCCATCAGTCCCTATAATGTTCATGTTCCCCACAGTTCTCTCCTGGTCATCTGTCCTTTAAGACGTAGCCAGGTCATCATTTCCCCCTCGACATCCCGGGCCTGCCTGGAGTGAGTTCTGCCCGTGGCTGGGAAGCACCTGTCTGTATCTGCACCAGATATGAATGCCCATTTCCTTGCATGGCCTCTCTGCTAGAGGATAAGGACCTGGCAAGCTGGACTTGGAATTGCAGCAACAATAAGAAAAACAATAATGACAACCAGCTGCTACTGGCACTTATGTCTGCCAAGCACAGCCCCAAGTGCTTTACATAGACAATTCCATGTTCTCCTTACACCAACCCTATGATTTCACCCAGGAGACACTTGACACTTACACAGCTGAAATCATTTGCCCAACTCTACACAGACGAGCCTGACCCTGAAAGGCCAAAGCACTGAACCACCGTCCTACAAGGCCTTTCCTAGTGTGCTATCCCAAGAATCTCATCCAGCATATGTCTGAGGAAAAAAGAAAGCGAGAGATGGAGAGATGGTCCTGGGTTCAATTCCCACCACCAAAATAAATAAAATAATACAGTCTTTCTGATGTACAGAGGAATTCTTTACGGTTGCCGTTTCTCAGGCCTGTGGTGCTGCATTTTATGGAGTAAAACGTAACCTGAGATTCCTTCTTGCCACTGCCTGAGTGACAAATACTCATGTATTATGGGAAAAGAAAGACTGCTCCTTAAAACTTGACAGTCTTGAATCTGTCCACACCAACAGCAAAACACATTAACCTGTGTAAATCTGTTACTGTTGCATTGCTTTGTATATTTTCTTTGGTTTTGTTTTGTTGTTGAATCCCATTTAAACATATATGTGTGTGTGTGTGTGTGTGTGTGTGTATGCACACACATATGCATATATATGTACGCGCACACACACACACACACACACACACACACACACACATGGGTTCTGGTTTTGAGCTCCTGTTAGTGTTAAAATAAGTGTCAATTTGCGTCTCAGTAGAAAAATTCCCTGATACATGGGAACAGTACTCAAAGTTATTTTCTTGCTTTAGATCCTCAGGGCCATTCCAGGACACAGGTCCTGGCTGGAAGGTTTAGACTTCTGCATCTGCAGCAGATGTCGGGCCTGCTCAGGGATGCTGAGCCCATGCGAACAGTGCAGAGAGATGTCCCCAGGAAACTAACACCCCACCAAATGTCCAAGAAGGTCTTCTAAATCCTCCTCATGACCAAACCCACAGCACCTTTCAAGAGCAACTTCCCCTGGCTGAGGGGTGGTTTGCTAGAGGGTTCCCATACAGCCGGCCTGTATCATCCTTACTAAAATAGGGGGAATGAAACAGGGGTGATGAATTTTTACTTGGTTTTAAAGTCCAGGAGGGAGAGGGAAATAAATACAGTTGGAAACATTTGTTCTGCCCAATCTGAAGAATTCACAACCCAGCCCAGAGCCAGAAGCCCAGGAAGGGGTCCCTGAAATGACCCCCAAAGTAGCTCACCAGGTTTTGACTCTACTTTCTTCTAGGAAGAGAATGTCTGCGCTCACATTTTCTCACTGAACACCACTGTACCACGGGAAGGCGAATTTCCATTCTCGGCACTTGCTGTGAGTTCAGCTTTGTCTGTTCTCCTAGCTAATTAGTAAGACAGCTCACAGGTCGTTAGATTTCCTACATTATGCGGATGAGGAACATCGAATCTCAGCTGTCACGTCTGTGGCACAACCAAGGATACATCTTGTATGTGCAGATCTAAGATCACCTCCCCTGGTCTCAAGTTCACTCCTCTGTGGGACGCCAAGCGCCCCTGGACAGCAGCCCCTTCACCCCCAGCCACGAAAATGAGTGTGTTCATCACCTTTTCGTCACTATGACCAGAATGCCTGACATGCAACTCAAAAAGAGAAAGATTTATTTGGGCTGATGGTTTCAGTCCACAGCCGGTTCCATTGCTCTAGACCTGAGGTGAGGCAGGGCTTCATGGTCCAAGGGCAAGACATGGGAAAGCTGCTCAGCTCACAGAGGTCAGAAAGCAGGGAGAGAACAAGAGAAAAGGGCCAGGGACAAATGAAGTCCCCAAGGGGATAACCACACCAGAGGGACTGCAGGCCAAGCCCTCCCTGAGCACTACTGGGCTTTAAGGAATCAATACATAAAGCTCCTTTCTTCTACCAAGTTTAGAAAAACAAGAAAAATAAAACAGAGAAGACCCTCCTAGAGGAAGGACATAAAAATGTAAACCCTATTCCTGATAAAGCAGTGGCAGACCTGGCGTTAGACCTGGGGTTGGCTAATACCAACCTGTGCATTAGGAAGCCCAGTTGCTAAGCCCTCCCTGAGGAAGGGGATCAGAATGGGCTTCCTGGACAGGCCACTTCCTCTGAGCAGACAGAGGCCCACAGGGCTGAGCTGCTCATGCCTGCCCTCTTCTCCCAGGCACTGAGCCTAGCTTCTCTTATCACACACCAGGGGAATGTGGAGAGTTGCTAGTATTGTTCTCTTAAAAACCTCAGTTAAAGGGGGGAGTAGTGGCGCACACCTTAATGCCAGCAACTCGGGAGGCTAAGGCAGGAGGATTGCCAGTTCAAGGCCAGCCTCAGCAATTTAGTCTGTCCCAAACACCTCTGCAGAATGAGCCCCCGTGGGGGTACGCAAGTTTCAGTTTGTATTCTCTGATAGAATTCTCACAACAACTCTAGGAAGTAGAATTTCCAACAATTCCATTTACAGATGAGACAGGAACACTCAGACCCCAGGTGGGGAGCCATTGTCCAAAGTCACTCAGGCAAGACAAGAGGTAGGATTTGCAGCAGCTGTGCCGTGCCAAGCTTCAAAGCCTGCACTCCAACTCTGCCCAGAGGCCAAATCCAGGCCACGGCAAGTGCAGGATTTGGCCCAAACCCACACATTGCTAGTGGAAGGAAAAGACAAATTCAGAACTACTTAACCTCTTTCTCATCACCCACACAGATCTTCTTGTTAGTGTAAAGAGCTTTAATTCTCCACCCCAGTATCATCAAGGAGAAAAATCAACCTTGATCATATTAAATATTTCATCTACAAACTGATTTTGCTGCTATGAGAAACCATTCCACAGAGTTACTGATGACCTTGATGCATGTCCTCTACCCAGGAGGTCAAAGGGTAGAGCTGGCTGTGACCTACTGCCACAGATGAGTGGGAGCATTCACACAGATCAACCTTCCCTGCCTTCCCTAAAGGGCAGAAACGCACAGGACTTCAGATAGGTCCAGTGCACATGCAATGGGGGCAGAAAGTTTGTTCTTTCATCTGTTTCTCCCTTACTTTTAATTGTGGTTCCCAGGGGCACTCTACTACTGAGCTACATTCTCAGCCCCCCTTTTTTCCCCCAATTTTGTGACAGGGTCTCGCTAAGTTACAAATTGCCCAGGCTGGAGGGCTGGCCTCAAATCTGTGATCCTCCCACCCCAGCCTCCCAGTTGCTGGGATAACAAGAGTGTACCACGGCACCTGGCTGAGCTAGTGACCTTCTAGAACTATTTGGAGAAGTATTGGAGGCTGGGAACAAAGAAAAACTAAAAATGCACAGAAAATCCCAACTAATACAAATAGGTAACGTTTATTGAACACAAACCATGACCCAAGCACTATTCTTGGGTTTTGATGAGTGTTAATTCATTTAACATCACACCAAATTTTAGGATAGATACACCGTTAACTCCTTTGTACAGTCAGAGAAACGGAGGGTGGAGAAGGAATCTACTCAGTGGGTTTGTGAGTAGCTGAAGCTCAGGCCTTACAACCTACTCAGGACCACTGTGTTACAGACACTGACCATCAAACATGGAGACTATAAAGACAAAGGTCACCTTCCTCCCTTCCCTCTTCCTTCCCCACTCCTTCAGGGGAAGGAGAAGGAATTAAATATACATTCCTCTCCTCTAGTCGGGGTGTGGACAGAGGTTGGGACATCACAGTGAGATGCCACACAATTGCTGAATTTCAGATTCCTCTTCTTCCTTTGTCTGAGGTCAGTTGGATAATTAAGAAACGGCCTACTCTAAGAGTGAATGGGCATTCGCTCTCCTGGGAGGTGGGAACAGGTGACTCAAGAGACAGAACTGGGCTTAAATTATTTGTCACTTCCTTGCTGGGGACCACAGGCATCAGGAGCTTCCGGTTTCTCATCTACAAAATGCCTATGATAATGTCTAACCCCCAGCATCCTCTGAAAGAGCAAAAGACCTCAGCCCTGAGATTGGCAGGTGCAGACAGCAGCACCTGGGGCCCCCGATTTCACAAATGGCAGGCAGTGACTCCTCAGCCCCTGCTCAGATCCTAAGAGAACAGAACCTTGACAGAGAGAATGTACTCCATGGTCAAGATCATCAGGAGCCACCAGCTGGATCCCTGCCCACCCTTGCAGCCCTACCCTAAGAGACTGCTTTATGATTCCCATAAGTCTCTGGCAGATCTCAAAGCCAAAGCCTTATCTACTGAGACTTGTTCTCTTAAAAACCTCAGTTAAAAAGGGGGAGTAGGGACACACACCTTAATCATCAGCAACTCGGGAGGCTAAGGCAGGAGGATTGCCAGTTCAAGGCCAGCCTCAGCAACGTAGTCTGTCCCCAAATAAAATATTAAAAGGATATAGTGCCAAAATTAAAAAAAATAAAACAAAATCCTCAGTTAAAAGTCAACCAGACATGAACTGGGAAATGGGCAGGGTAGGACCATGTAGAAAATGAACTGGGCCTAGCCGCTGAGAGCTATCTGCCTTCCTAGTCTCTCTGACCCTAGAGACGGCTCTGTTTGTGAGAAAGCATTGCCTGCAAGGGAGGGAGGGCCTGGGATCCCTCCCTGGTGGTCATGCTCCGCGGTCAAAAGAGGAAAAAGGCACCTGCTTTAGCTCAGAGAGCTAGCTGTTCTGGTTGCTCTCAATTCTGCATTGCATGGCTGTGAAACAAACATGGACAAGAGGGCTTACGTTTTGCCTTTTCTCCAACCCGGACCTGACAACGTGCCCCTAAAAGACAGGACTCCCATTATCTTTGCAGTGTCCCTCCCTGTCAAATTGTGCCTGGTGCCTCCCGGCCCCTACATGCCCCAGAAAGCCCCACAGACTGCCGCACAGCCACTGGCAACAGCCCCTCCAGTCTCAGGCAAGAACTTGCCCAGGTCCCAGGGAGACGCTGAGCTGTTTACTTTGGGTTTCCCAATAACTCCCGTTTCCAAGAGCTCCCTGCCAGAGGGAGGGAGGGAAGCTGCCTCCAAGAGCCCATCCAGGGCAGCACACAGCTGAGGCAGACTTGTGGGCCACACAGGCAGAGTGTTCTGAGGGCTGGCGACGGCTCATTTGTCTTGAGGGCCTCTCCTCCTACACTCCTCACTTTCATGGGCGCTATCACTCTGTCTCCTCTTTTGAATCATTATTCTGAGGTCAACAGGCAGGAGTTATGCCACAGAAGTTCTATTTGACTCACAGAACAGAGGATGAAGAAAAATCACAGGGGGTCAGAGTGGACCTCTGAGTGGCCTGGAATAACCAGGTGTTGGGAGGAGGTGGATGGGGCCAGTGATAACATGAGCAGACATGCATTCAAACACTACCGACTTCCCATGCCAGTTCTGGCCCAGGTGTGTGTGTGTGTGTGTGTGTGTGTGTGTGTGTGTGTGTGTGTGTGTGTCTGTCTGTTTCTCTCATGCATGTGCATACCTTCTAGCTTCTCTCTACTTTCTCTATATATACTAGAAGCTATATGGTTCACAGGGAGCAGCCCTGACCCAGGAGCTAGGAGATTTGGGTTCTAATCTCAGTTCTAACACTTCCTAGTTTCATGGCCTTCATCTATCCAGATCTCAGCTGTTTTCTCTGTAAAATAAAATATTACATACACTGTATCATTTCCCAAAATATCGTCCTACAGCAAGATGAGTTCTGTGATCAATTAAATGTGCAGATGCTTCACACAAGCAAAACAGTCATTCCCTTCTCCCAGTGCTGGAGAGTCCCAGCAACGTCAGGAATCAGTCTCTTGGCTTTTTCTACTCCCCTAGACACATACCAGATGAACAACAGACATTCTAGAAAGTTCTCTGGATCAGAAACAGAACAATCCCTGCAAGTGCTCAAACACACGTGCAAATTGCAGGTGGTATTTACTACCTAAAACAAATGTTCTCAGGGATGAAGAATGGAGATAATTGAGACTGATCCTCAAGTTCCTGAGACTTTATGAATAGCCTCAAATAGGCATTTCTGGAAAGTTCCTTAGAGAAGCTAAGCACAGTGCTCAGGTCTTGAGTGAGGAGAAGTTTGCCATCCCATATGCCAGTTTCACTAGTGATCATGGCCACGGATTTTGGAGGATGAAATGCCACATTTCAGAGGCTGAAGCAAGATGATCTATTGATCAAGTGAGGGGCGCCCAGGCCCTGCTGGCATGGGATGACTTTCCCCATGAAAGGACTACCAGGTTTCTTGCACAGGGGTGTTCCCATTGAGACAAGGACATGGCTGGAAAAGCCAGTCAGGGTGGGGATGAGGAATGTGGAATGTGGAGACACTGAGCTTGAGCTAAATGCAGGCAATGTATTGTGTGTATGTGTGTGATGATGAGAGGCAAGATTGGGACTCAGATATGACTGATCTGACTCCGATGGCCTCATCTCCCCAGTTCTGGCCCAGACATGCAGGTGTGGTAGGCTTCAAGCATCCCTGAAGCCCAGTGCCTGTCAAAAAGCAAGACACACAGATACTCCACAAATAAATGTTCACCAAGGGTTTAAAAGATACCCACTGGGTAATCCCAGCACCCCGGGAGGCTGAGGTAGGAGAATCACAAGTTCAGAACCAGTCTCAGCAACTCAGTGAGGCCCTAAGAAACTCAGTGAGACCCTGTCTCTAAATAAAATATTAAAAAGGCCCTGGGGATGTGACACAGTGGTTAAGCACCCCTGTGTTCAATCCTGGTTATCACCCCCCACCCACCCCCCCCAAAAAAAAAAACGTACCACATACCTGTAAACCCAGCTCCTCAGGAGGCTGAGGCAAGAAGATTACAAGTTCAAAGCCAACCTCTGTAACTCAGTGAGACCCTGTCTCAAAATAAAATAAAATAAGAGGGCTGGGGTGTAGCTCAATGGTGGATCACTTGCCTAGAACGCATGTGGCCCTGGACTCAAACCCTGACACTGGAAAAAATAAAAAAACAACCTATTGCTTTTTATTTTTATTTTTTTACTTAAACTCAAATCGAGGTGTTTCCAGTAGGTCAGGAACTCGTAACAGATAAATTGCACCTACTGAGCAGGAAGGTAAGGCGACCCACTCACTGCTCCTAATTCAGGATGCTCACGTGGCTTTGTGCTCCATTAGAAATGTCACCCTCTCATTTGTAATATAGCTCCTGTCACTCAGGAATCTTTCTTACATTGGAATCGTGGCTCCTGTCCTTTTGGGTGAGATGTAATTGGTTTGAGGGATTTCCTGCTATCTGTAGCCTTCCTGTGAATGTGAGGTAAAGAGACTGTGGATGAGATGGCAAGTGACCTCATCCTGCATTTCCCTGGATTATTTCACTAAAAATGAACTTTGCTTTGGATAGACTAAGAACTGATCATATAAAATAGGAGTGGTCTGGGGAGTAGAGGACCACAGAGAGGACCACGGGGGGGGGGGGGTGCGGAGTTTCACCTTTCCCTAGTTCTGGAAGAAGCTGCAGCCCCACCTCCTGTGGAGGTTACAAAATGAATCCCCCTCCCCCCCCCACACACACACACAAGATCTGTTCCTCTGGCAAAAAACACAGGCAGGGGCTTCTGCACATTTTCTCCTAGAGCCGACTGCCCCTCCAGGGACCTAAGGACACCAGGTGAGCTGACACATGTGGACAAGGTCAGGCTGAGGCTGCAGGAGGGAATAATGCCCTGCTGCGGACTTGAAGTTGTGTTTGCAACCTGTCTCTTTGAGGACTGAATTGAGATTCCAGGAAAGAAGCCGTACCCTGCCACACTGCTTCCTGTCAATCAGGGCCGCCCATGAGATCCAGAGCTCAGACCACAAACTTTCCTCCAGGAATACCAATACTCAGCTCAGATACAAGCAAGAGAGAATGAAATGACATTTGTTATAAAGCAAAAAAAAATGTGCTCACATTATCTACAGGGCACTCAATGCTTTGGGTTACAGGTTCACACCACGAAAGACTCATCAAGGATTTAAAGACTTGTGAGCAAACAGCTGGTTGGGTTAAGTCAATCAAAGAGAAAGTTCTTTCATTATCAAACATTTTTGGTTGCTAAAAAGGAAAAGGACAACATTTCACCCCCTGAACCCTGGCTAATCGAAGGATCCCAGAATGTCCTTGGAATGTTCATGGACATGTTCATGTTTATTTTGTTAAAAAGAAACAAAGTGTGAGTGAGTCACAGAACAGGGACTCTTTCTAGGTTTTGCCTTGCAGCATGGAGTGGGAATGCTGAGCTAAAATTCAGGGCTGTTGTTTGGGTCCATTGCTTCTGAAGCCACCTCTGAGTTGAGGCGAGGTCTCAAGCAGAATGCTGCACCCGAAGTGGGGAATCCACCCAGCTCCACAAGTTAAAGGAGGGGACCTGGAGTCAAATCTGCTCTGGAGGGTATTTCTCCTCCTTTTTTTCTTTTACATTCAGTATACGGATTAACAGTTATCCTTCTTATTACAAAATAAAGCCATTTGTTACTATCAAAGGTTTTTTTTTTGCTATAAGGAACTTTTACAACTTAAGCATTTAGTCTCCAGAAACGGAATCTAGGGAAGCCCCAGGCCTCCCCTTGAACCCATCTGGAAACTATCTCAATAGTTATGGGCAGAGGCCATGTGTCCCTAATGCCAGGAGCTCCCAAGTGCTTCTAACAACACGAGCATCTCTCACCTGCGGAGATAAAGGCCAGAAGGGCATGACTGCTCCTCCCGACTCTTCCTGAGCCTGGTCATGTTCCTGGCATTTACCATGTAACAGGTCTTCATGAAAGACACCACAGGGAGGGAACACTGGGGTGTGGAGATGGGAGGAAGTGGAGGCACACATCTTGCTTGAGATGGTCTCTGCTTCCAGGTATTGCATTGCCTAATCCCTGATGCCAGCCACACAATGCGAGATCACAGACCTTGCCAGGATCCAGTGAGCCAGAGCTGACATAGTCTCTTCTGTCAACTCTCACCCTCAGCTGGGGACATTGGAGTCACCCAAACCCAAAACCTTGACCAAAGTTTTACAGCTCAAGGAAATAGAATGAGTGGACCACCTAACCCCCCCCCCAAAATACTAAGTCATCAGTACTGCTTAGTAACTACTGACAACAATCAACACCACCAGCCAGAAGACCACATGGACCCAGACAATCCCCAGAAACATCCCTCACCTGTCTGAATTTGCAGGGAGATTACAGCCTTTCCTCAAGCCTATGAATATCCAGGCAGTCTTTTGAGTCGTTAGACAGTAATTGTGTGTTTTTGCTGACTCTGAAGTAGTGTCTTCTCTATGCTTTCCTTATTCAACTCCCACCCCAAATGCAGAGATTACATCACATCACACATATTGAGATATTTTGGTCTCTGTAGACCCAATAAAAATAGATTTGCTAAATCCAGGCATCGCACACAGAACCGATCGCATGTCTTTTAGAAGCCACTTGTTAAAAGGTTAATCGACCTTGGTTTCATTTATCTTCCTCCCAGGTTGCACAATCTCAATCAGCCACCTCGAGGCCACCAGCACAGATCCCTTCTCCTCCCTTCAGACCTGCCTTCACCCTGCAGCCCAGACAATAACAGGAAGATCATTTGCCTTTGGCATCGCTCTATGACAAGCATTCTGTCTGATTGTGGCAAATTCAAAAAGAGCACCCAGGGATTTAATCTCTCGGGAGGGCGTTCTGACTACGCAGGAAACAGAGTGGCCCAAAGCATATTCCACTTTCTTTTGAAAATGAGATTGCTTCCTGAGATATGTTAAAAAGGCGCCCAGCACATAGTAAGTACTCAATAAATATTAAACTACTCTGGATATAGCAGAAAGTGAGGTGTCTCAAGAGCCCTTCATGGGCAAAGGATCTGCATCGTTCAGATTTTATCATGCTGGAGAACAGCTGTAGGGAATGAAACAAGCCCAGGCTGAAGTGAGGCCCACACGTAATCACATGCTTTGAGCAGATGTGCCACCATGATGTCCTGCCACCGATGCACATGAATAATGGAAAAGCAACGGAATATCCTCAAGTATTTTCATTTCCACAGCAGGGACCCAGGTTCAGCTATTGCTTTCATGTGGCGACAGTGAAAATCAAGGCATGAACGAGGTCTTTCTGAAGCTATTACATGATTATCCTTCGCCAAGGAAATGTGATTAGAGCGCTTGTGTAGAAAGACGTTGGTAACTTTAAAGGCAGAAATCCGTGTGTGTGTGTGTGTGTGTGTGAGAGAGAGAGAGAGAGAGAGAGAGAGAGAGAGAGAGATGCCCTCCTCCCATCCCCATGGCACACAGCAAAGTAATATGCACACTTGGTGCTAAAAAAACATTTGCTGCTGTTTGATACATTGTATCTAGGTAATATCCAGGAATTCTGTTGGAGAACACCTCCCAGAGATCTGCTAAGAGCACAAAGCTACCCAGTGCACATCAGCAAATAGCAAGATCTTTTCATCTCTGGATAGAAAGTGAGCAGAGATGGTCAATGGGGAATACAGTCCTTTCGAATTGTTGGACAATAATTGTGTGTTTTTGCTGACTTAAGGGTGGCCCAAGAGATGCAGCAAGTTGGTACAGAAGAGCTGCCCAAAGATCTATGGTTGGAATGGCTCCAATCCACAGGCTACAGGCTACAACCCTCAATTAGGGAACACCCTGACTGTGGATGTACCTCTGTAGGATGAAAGGCACCTGTCTCCATGTAGGGTTACATGACAGCCATCTCTTTCCATAGCAAGTGCCATGCAGCCACCCGCTCATTTATTGAGGTCCCTCCCAGGAGGGGAAATCCTCTTGCCTCCAGATGGTAAATGCATCTATCTAAATGCAAAATACCAACTGGAGGGCCAATGATGGTAACTCTCGTTAGCAGTGCTGTAAACCGGAGTCCACCGTGTGGAGAATGGCCTGGCCTCAATTCCTACAAATTCAAAGTGAAATCCCCAGAGGGGGGAACATGACAGCTGAGTTCAGTTCTCAAGGGAATGAATGGATGCTTCCCCAGCCATAAAGGGCATCACAGGTTCAACTAAGCACCTCCCATTCTGGAAGTCAAAAAGCTGTCACTTTCCAAACAGACACTGTCCCATCGGCTTGACCCTAGGGAAGGAGAAGTGCTAAGCTCCTCCGGGAGGCTCGGAACTTCTGCAGGGCAGAAGCTATGTGCATATCACACACTGTCACCACTGATGGGCACCCTATAGGGACTCAATACATGATGACTGAATTAAACCCCGAAATGCACAAAGAATAGCCTCATCTTAGCATTTGTCTGCAACATCCTACGCTTCACCATGGTACTCACAGGGAAGAGAATACTGTGCTCCCCTTCTCTTCACCAGTTGGGGGCGCTAATAAAGATACAGGGAAGACCCGCAGGAAAAATACAGGAAAGGAAGAGAGAGAGAGAGAGAGAGAGAGAGAGAGAGAGAGAGAGAGAGAGAGAGAGAGAGAGAGACCAGGTGTGAAAAACTAGGCAGCATGGGGAGCTGGGAGGGCAGTATGGATGGCAGGGATAGACCAGAAACTAAGCTGAGTGGCTCCAACAGACCCCTGATTTCAATACTGGGCCTCACCATGGGTTGCAGCTTCCTGGGAAAGGATTCAGAACTACTGCCAACATCTGAGCACCTCTAATCACATGCTGCAGTGGAAGCTGTACCTAGGAATAGGTATACCTAGGAGCAGCTCAAACTATTAACAGGGGCACAACCTAAATAAGCCCCCTGGCTTCACTTGCTCTTATATGACTTAAAAGTCACTAATTTTGGAGGTCACACAGCTAAACAACCACCAGGTTAGCTGCAATACTAGTGATCCACATCACTAGTCCCCTGCCAGCTTTACTGTAGATCATACCTCTGCCATATGGGCTATGATGATATGCACAGAATATGACAGTCACCTGGGTCACTCTTCAGGTACCTGAAGGCCACTTTTTGCTAAAAACAATGACTCATTACTTGGGCCTGCAGACCTCCAATGGGGGACTGGAGCAGCATGAAAACGCCTGGCGTCTCTGCCTTCATATTGAATCTGCCTTTTTTGTTGCCTTAATCTTTGGGTCAGATTCTGCTCAACTCTGCATGTAGACATGTTGATCATCTGAGAAATGTTTTACCCAGAATTATAATATAAGGTTAACTTGACCTGGACTTGCCTGGTCTCTCTCTCTCCCCACCACTTTAAGGCTAAAGCCACCTACCAGCCACCGTGACTGGAAACACCAGACAATGAAAGGAGTGAAAAGAGGTGGCACCTGAATTCCTGAAGGGAGATCTCCTGTTCCCAGAAAGACGTGAATACCCCTCCCCTTTGTCAGCCTGTCCCTCCCCCGCATTATTCCTATCCTATTTCTATCACCCCTCAGCCTCTGGAGATAGAAGCTGATTTGTGAGCAAAGCTCTTTCTTCTCCATTCTTTGGCCACCAAATAAAGCTTTTCTTTCTTTGGGTACACTTGTTTCTTGGGCACTGGATTTTCTGTGGGATGAGCTTCCAAACCCAATTCAGTAATAAAACCCAGGAGCTCTGAGGCATTAACAAAAGAGTTAACTGGGAGGCCATTAGGCTGAGGTGACTCCAGGAGCACACTGGGTCCGACTGGTGAAAACGGAAGCCCAAGATCAAGTCAAATGAAACTTGAGCTTGACCAATCAGAAATCACCAACTAAACTCCTACTAGGCATATTCCACTAGACGGAACCCAAATAAGGCAAATCAGCTGTAGCCAATCAAGTAACAGCTTCACTTGGATTAGTCAACCTAGAAAAGCTCGAGATCCATGCTGCTGGAGCGGAGCTCTGTGAACCATCTTGGGCGCTGCCCGACTCATGAGTCTTTAATGCTCAAATACATTCTTAAATGTATTTTGTCTGAAGTTTTTCTTTTAACAGGGGGGCAACGCAACCCACTTCTAAACCAGCCCCTCCCCAGGCTTTTCACTCTGTGGGTTATGTTCTTTTGGGGGCCTGATGTGTTCCCTTACCTCCCCCACTCCCTTTGCAGGGCATCTTAATGCCAAAGACTGTCCCCAGACTCCCACATGCAGGTTCAATGTGCAGCCTCTTCTCCCCCAAGCAGAGAAGTAGTCCTTTCAGAGAAGAGAAGATATACTAAGGCAGAGGCTATCCCTCCCGTTACAGAGCTATGAGATTTGTCAAGAGTCACTTCAGGACCTGCACAGCCCAGTGCAAAATAAAAAATGCAGGAGTGTCTTGTCCAAAAAGTAGGGGGAAATGTTCCCCCTTCTTCCATAATCTCTTTTTCAACCTGTCATGGCATGTTTTTAATTTGATATTTAATGTCACACTCTTTTAGGTGGCAGTGATCACCAGGCAGGGGCAGGAGAGTGAGTGGCTGTCAGGCAGTTGAGGGTGGGAACTCCTACAGGCAGCGACGCCACACCCCCAGAGCACACTCATCAGACTTGACTGAGAAAACACAAACGCAAAGATAAAAATCAGGACTTTCAAGAGGGCGCTAGATGCATTAGCCAGCAAGGTTGCAAAAGTCCTGGGGAACAGGCACTAGTTCCCAGGTCTAGAACTAGAGGGAGGGTTTATTTCCTAAGCCACAGAATCTTGGTGACTCCTCGGATTCTGATAATCCCCCATATTCCCAACCCTTCCCCCTCCTCTTGACCTTAGCAAGAGGTAATCATTTTGAGCATCATTATTGGAGGCTCAGCAGAGAGCCTGCTTCCCTAGCCTCCCCCTGGCCATGTCAGCACCTGCCATATTAATCACCCTTTGCTTAAACCAAACAGAATCGCTCTGCTTGTTCCGCGTGGACCCTGACCAGTGTTCTTGGCTCTTCTCCCACGTCCCTGGCTGCTGCACCCTGGGCATGGCTACCACGTGGCAACCCCGCCTAAGTCAACTACTTCTGGGACTCAGGCACCAGGCAGGTCCAGGCAGCTTCAACACGGGTTCAACCTTCTGGGAAAAGACGTATATTTTGTTTTTTGATTTTTTTGTAAGCTAGCAAAAAATGAGTCTGAAAACTGCCTATTTCTCAAGCAGACAAACTAAGTCTACCTATCATCTAAATTAGCCTTTAGCTTTCTGAACAGACAACACATTTCTACATCTGACAGAAGAAATGCCCAAGTTCACAGGCTCCCTGAAAATTGACAGCAGGGAGAAAATGCACAGCCCTGTGACACCAGCTCAGCGGGTGGGTGGCTCCACATGCTGTGGAGGCTGAGGAGCATTGATGGTCTCCTCTGCTGCAAGGCATTCAGAAGGCAAGGGAAATACAACTGGGATCAGCACGTCCCAAAATGTCACTCTGAAATTGGTTGCCCGTAAAAATAAGGATCGCACCTTTAGAGTTAAGCGTGTTTCAGCAAACCAAACTCGTTTGGTATAAAAGAAATTACTACCTCTTGAAATGCTTGAGGTAGGTTGTTAGGTGGTGGTTGGTTTTTTGTTTTTACTTCCGCCAAATCACATTCATGCCAATTTGACACGTCCCAGTGTTCCTCCTGGTAACAGGGATATTATCGCTCTTAAGATGAGCTCATCTCTGATGACACATAGAGAATTTCACTCCTGTGGTTTTTTTGTTTTGTTTTATTTTGTTTGTGGTTTTTCTTTTCTCTTCCTTCCTTCCTTTTTTTTTTTTTGTACTGGGGATTGAACCAGGGCCATGTACATGCTAGGCAAGAATGCTACCACTGTGCTACATCCCCAAACCTTTTTATTTTATTTTGAAATAGGGTCGTGCTAAAGTTCTCCTGGTTGGCCTCAAACTTAAGATCCTCCTGCCTCTGCCTCCCAAGCAGCTGGGATTATAGGGGGCACCCCATGGATCAACTAGAGCGAAAAGCAATGCAAATTCCCACATGGCTCAAAACTGCATAACCAAAGGCAGATGTTGCCAGGGGCAGTCTGAGCTTGGGAAGAGATAAAAAGCCCAGAAGGGGTTAGATTTTGGGGTAGGAGAATGAGGGGATTGAGGATGAAGACCACTGACTGTTAAGGAAATATTCCAGGATAGAAGATAAAATGTTCGGCAAAGAAGTTAAGGACAGTGGTATATTATCAAGGTGGAAAGAAGGCAGACCTCAGTGCTGTCACATTTTGACCTCATTCAGTCATTCACTCATTCAATGCTTATGAAGTGTGAGGTGCTCAGCACTACTGTCACCCTGTAGATACAGAAGTGGATGTCACCGAAGTGGTCCTTAACTCTAACATGGTTTAGAGCACAGAGATAATAAACAAATCAACATGTAATCATACTGTACATAAAAAAGAACTGACTGCTCTAAAACAAGGGTTGGTCAACTACAACCAGCAACACCCCACTTGTTTTTGTAAATAAAGTTTTATTGGAACTCAGGGCACATATTCATTAGCATAGTATCTGGGGCTGCCTCTTTACCAGACCATGTTACAACTCATAAACCTAAAATACTTGTTATTAAGTCCTTTATAGAAGATGTTTACTGACCCGTAGTCTAAAAAAATAAAACAGGAGGTCTAATTTAGGCCAGAGTTTAGGGGGATTTCTCTAAGAAAATGACATTTAAAAGGCATCTCAAAGATGAGGAAGGAGCCAGCCAGAAAGAAGACAGAGATTTAAGCAGAAGGAACTGAACAGGGGAAGGCCAGAGGCAGAAAAGAGCCTGTCAGGTTAAAGGCTTGGAAGGGGTAAGGTAATTATGATTAAGAGAAAGTAGCAGCCTTGGGATTTCTAGCTAATGATTTCTAGCTAATGGCGTTAGTAACCAGGAAAGTAACAGTCGCAGTGTTCTTTCTGGTTATGGTTCTGCTTGACATGTATTGACTCTTTTGTTCCTTAAAGGGCTTTATGGTTTCATTGTGTTTGGAAATGAGAGGTACAAACTGATTTTGCATACATTTTGCATAATATTGAAAACACATCAATTGCACCATCACAGAAGCCGGTGGTTGGGTGGCCTGATAGACACCCAGGAGGCCTAGCTCCCAGCTCCTATCCCCTTCAAGAAGAACACCTGGGCAATGTCACTGCTCTGAGAAACAGAGCCACAAGATAATGCCATCACTTTAATTAAACATCTTAATTAGGGACATTCACAAGGAAAAAATGACCCTGATGGGTAAATTTTGAATCTTATTTGTGATTTTAGACCTTTTATCCTTATTGAGAAATACTGGAAAATAAAACATTTTTTCTTCTCAAGAAAGAGGAAAGGGTAGATTCCAAAAAGGAAGAGAATAGATAAGACTGACAACATCCTCCTTGGGAAATTCTAGAGAGATTACTAAATGAAGTTTTCTGAGCATTCAGAAAATTCTGAGGCACTAACTCTGAACAAGCACCAACCTCCTTTCCTGCCTTGGCAGGGTTACCAGGCTGTTAGGTCAGGAGACTGCCACAGATGGAGTATACAGTAAATGCCTCCAAATTTCATTTTGGGGGTTCATTTACTCACAACAATATTCTAAAAATAGTAAATGGAAAATTTCAGAAACAAATGATCAGTTTTAAAATGCTCATCATTCTGGGTAGTGTGATAAAATCTTTTGTCATTCCATCTAGAATGTCAATCATCCCTTTGTCCAGTGTATCCACCATATATATGCTACCTGCCCATTAGTCATTTACTAGACAGTACTGTTGTTTGAATGATTATTACAGATATGACAATGCTTGGATATAAGATTCAAGACTATCCATTATTTCTGGCAGTTACTGGGTTGGGGGGCAGGGTTCCTTAGAACATATTCGCCAACGATAAGGCAGAACTACTATATGTCAATTTCAACCAAGACTCATTCATACATGCTATTCAAAAAGGAAGAGATGAGTGGGTCTTAAAGCTCCTATTATGCAGATATAAAGCTGGCAGCAGAACCATAACCAGAAAGAACACTGAATTAGGCAGGGCTGGGCTTCCTCCTGGGTCTTTCCCCATGTAGAAATAAGTGCAGCCCACCTGAATGAGAAAAGCAAAAGCTCTTGCTTTCAAAGCTTGCTGTAATAAGAGAGTTAGCCACTATCACTTGCATTTGACAGAGACTCAAAGGCAGGCAGTTGGGTGGAAAGCTTTATGGTGGCAAAAAGGGAAGGTTCAGATATGTCCTAAGTGGAGGCTGTTGAAATAGGAACAGGGACTTTGCAGAAAGATTGACAGAGGTGGGGCCTCGCCTGTGATTGGTCAGGAAGGCACACTTGGCTTTCTGTTTGGTTCTAAGTTTAAAATGAGGACAAGAATTAGAGCAGCTGCCAGTTATTGATCAAGTCTTGGCCATTTGGGGCCAATTGCTACAGGGTTATTGTTAGACTTCTTGACTGGCTGCTACAGATTGGAGGTTGGATTTACTTTTATATATGGTCTGGCTGTTGTCCACTGGTATAATTATCTCCTTCCCACCACCCCACTGAGTCTAAGTTGGACAGAACAAACTGTTCAGGTCAGTTTGCTTGAAAATAGCACAAATACATTTTAGAAAATAGAGAAAAAGAAATTCATGGGTGCCAAATTCAGATAAGATAAAATTAAAAATCAACTAACAATCTCTCCCAAGGAAAATCAGAGGCACAAAGATGGATGAAATGTAAATGTACCACAACAGGTCACTAAAACAACTGTTAGCAACCTCAGCTGCGAGGTGGCTAATCAATGTGTACGTAAAGTGGATGGCCGATTCATCTGCCACTGGCCATCCCAGCCTGGGCAAGTCACTTGATCTCTTATGAGCTATAATGGGGCATCTGCAAAATAAATAAGTCGAATTAAAATCTCTCAGGTCCTTTTATGGTTCTAAAATTTTATGGTCTTATAATTCTATCCACTTGGGTGGTGCTTTTATTGTACAATTTTATGTCTGCCCAGCTAGACTATATAATTCATCTAGGAGCTTGATTTGAAAAAACAAAAGAAATCACACCCATGTTTTGTTTGAGTGCTTTCATTCAACAATAATAATGGAACAGTAACTATGAATAAAGCGCTCTCCCTGGTGCCCTGGCAAACAAAACAAAACAAAACAAAAACTGAGAGGCATCCTTAAGGATTATAGTTGAGAAAAAAAGATATGCACATACCTAATTCTGAAGCTAGAAATACAGTATTCAGCATCCTAAAAGGGATATAGAAAGTGCCACAGAAAATAATACCCTGTGTAACATGCTGGATGTCCTCTCTAAAGAGTCCAAAGAGAATGATCAGCTTGACATTGTACTTTTTAGCATACTGTAACTTGTAAAGAATTGTAGTTTGCTTTAAGTTTAATTTGCTCCTATTTCTTTTTTTTTTTCTTTTTCTCAGCTTTAGGGTTTGGCACATCAGCAAAATGCAAGCAGATCTCCACTGCAATGGGCATTCAAAAAGAGGATTCATGCCAGAATATTGGCCACTCTACCTCTTACAGGATGTTCTGGCCAGAGGAATCCCAGTCTCCGACATTACTAAATAACTGCAATAAACAGGGACAAATGTTCCCATGAAGCTTGTATTCTTTAAAGTCTCTGTTCCCAGGAAGCAGTCAATGCTGAAAATTGCAATTTGTAAAAGAAGCAGCTTCTAAGTACAAACACACCTCACCTGGTATTGTCACTAGCAAAAAGGAACTAGGGAAGATTTTTCACTTGACCTGTCCTGATAAGGAGGCCTACTTTTTTCATGCTTGCAATTCTGTTGCTACCATTCAAAACTACTTCTGTTTTCTCTAATTCAAGAGAAATGCACAAATCACAAAAAGCAAGCTAAGGTGGTCAGGGCAGCATGGCCCACTGCCTGCAGGCTTACTTTTCAAATGGCCTCCAGGCAGGGTGAGTAGGTTGGCCTCTCTCCCACGCCAAGCAATTCTGTGGAACATTTTGTACATTTTTCACACTCTGTTCCTTATTTTTAAATTACAATAAATAAATTTTTTTTAAAAAACTGCACTTGAAATTGGCAGTTGACAACTCTCAAGTTTGATGCACAGCTTAAGTAACTTCTTAAACTGCAGTGGAGAAAGGCAATTTGCTCCTGGTTCTTTCCCTCTCTGATTTCCTCTCCCGGGTGCAAGAAAGACCCAGCAGGTGCACATGGTAGGGATAGAGACCTGGCTGCAGGAAGCAGAAAGAGCTTGGAGAGCAACATCAAATAGTGTGAAGGGAGGGGAAAGATAATCATCTGAATAAAGACTCAAGATTTGCCAAATCTGATGAGGGATTTGGAGATCCCACCTGATATTTACCCTATTTGTGGCGAATCCCCAAACAATTAGCAGGCACTTTTTGAGAGTAGGGTTTCTCTTTGTTTTACTGCAGACTCTCCTGGGTGTGCCTCCCATTTAATTTCTGTGACTAAAAGCCCTCAGGGAGGAAGCTATTTTGCAAACTGGGCTAAGCATGCAGTCAGCGAATCTCAAGCTGCCTAATCATTATTCTTAACAGGTTCTCCATCTTCATGCGGCCACACCAGCTAAGGGATTCTCCCCACCACCACCACCACCACCACCCAGGCACCATCATACACATCTGGCAGCTGTGTGCCTTGCCAGTTGTCACCCACATAGGGGACACAAAGGGACAAAGAGCATGGGCTAGGGCTGTAGCTCAGTGGCAAAGCACTTGCCTTGCACATGTAAGGCACTGGGTTCGATCCTCAGCACCACATAAAAAATAAATAAAGATATAGTGTCCACATACAATTAAAAATTTAAAAAAAATAAAAAATAAATTTTTTAAAAAAGGGACAAAGAGCAGCAAGCAGCTAGGGTCCCAAAAATGCCCTGCCAATTTCCAAAAGTACTGAACCATCCAAGCCCCCCCCCTCCGCAAAGTGGAATATTCACTTTACATTGACTTGCAATATGCCAACCCATTTCAACACCACAACATGAATGGGAAGTATTTTATTTACTATTCCTGTGTTCCTACAGAACTGCATGTAAACATATCCTTCAAAAAAAAAATCGCAAAGAAAATCACTGTTGAAAAAATCCTGAAGGCAAAATCTTTAATAATCCAGTATATCCTCCTAACAGAACAGCCATTCCCTAATTTATCCACAGTGATGGAAGAGCAAATTCAAACTTTCTCTCTTGAACATTAAATAAGAGAAGGGTGCATATATTTTTCTATGTGACATATGAATATGAATTATTGTATTACAAGAAAAAAAAAAGAACTGTAGTACAGGCCACACAAGCCGCGCTGTCAGGACACAACCACAAGCCTGCACCTCCTTTTTCCAGATGCTTTCGTCTGATCCAAACATTCTCAGTTCTGGCTGCACATCAGAGCTACCTGGGGAGTTTTTTTGGGTTTATTTTTTGGTTTTTCTTTTAGTATTCATGCTTGTGACACTGGTCTCAAAAATCAGGATCAGATCCTTGTTCCCCAGTGTATAAGATTAAACATCCAAGAAATGCCAAGGCAAGAGTAGAAATTTATTTTACTACTATTTATTTATTATTTACTACTATTATTTATTTATTTACTACTAAATAAATATAAATTTATTTGTTTACTACTATTTAGTAGAAATTTAAATTTTATTTAAGGGATAGGAGAGAGAGAGAGAGAGAGAGAGAGAGAGAGAGAGAGAGAGAGAGAGAGAGAGAGAGTCAGTCCTCTGGAGAGAAGGGGACCCAGAAATGGTATCTATGGGAGTAGGGGAGTCTTGCCCCTTTAGAAATTTTAGGTTTCCCTTTTACTCATGCCTACATGACCAAAAGACATAGAAAGAACCCTTGGGGGTGGGATGGCTGGGGTTGTGGCTCAGAGGTAGAGCGTTTGCCTACCATGTGTGAGGGTTCGATCCTCATAAAAATAAAATAAAGATGTTGTGTCCACTGAAAACTAAAAAATAAATATTAAAAAATTCTCTCTATATATAAATAAATAAATAAATAAATAAATAAGTCAAAGATATTGAGTCTACCTATAACTAAAAAATATTTTTTTTAAAAAAGGAGGCTTTGGGGTGGGGGTGGGGGTGGGGGGTGCTTGGGTTGGAAAATGTGATCCTTCCCCTCCCCCAGAAGTGTTTGCAAGTGCTGGGAAAGTGCTATCTACCCATTCCCTTTTCTTTGATAATCAGCTATCGTCCTTTGCCCTATCTCATTTGGACCCTAGCCCCAGAGATTCTGGTAAGTTATTTACCTTTGCAGCCTCTCAATGTTGCAAAGAAGTTTGTTTTCCCTTAAAAGGGAAAAAAAACATAAAAATTATAGCATACATCTTGGTGATCATTTCCAACTATATATTTTACTGAGAGGAACCTGAAACCCAAAGTGAACCATGTCAAAACCATTAACAGGAAGCTGTCTCTGTTGACAGGGAACCAAGAAAGCCAAAGCAAATCTTCCTGGAAGCCTGGGGTTAAAGCTGGCCCCTGGTCCTAGGGAGCTAGTGTTCTCCTGTGACTCACCTTCCTTATCAGGAACACAAGAGAACATCCTAGAACAGCAGTTCTCAGAAGCTGCTCCCAGGCCTGTGGCAGACAAGCTTGCACCTGTCATGATGATATCAGAAAAATAAACACAAGAAAGTGACGGGATTGGGGGTTTTCTTTTCATTTTAAAAGACTGTCCTTTATTCTGGCATCGTATTTGCCTTGCAATTTTTCATGATGTTGAGTTTTTTCTCTTTTGTGAAATGAATTTAACAACAGACTAAAGGAAGCTTGTCTGTCCTTGTCTGGACCAGCATGATGAGGGGACCAATAGGGACCTATGAGGGACACTCTTACAAAACATCCAGGGTGAGGGGGGCTTGAAGTTAAGTCACAGGAATGGTTAAACACTAGAAAGCAGATCATGAATTCCTAAAAACAATGTCCAAGAACCAGATCTGGTTTCCTCTCCAGGAAAATTTTTGCTGTCCACTTCTTTCCCTTCCATGAGCTAAAATAAAACCAGGATTCTCCCAATCGATGTCATTAGCTGGGGTGGACTGAGGTTGATTTTCTTTAGTTAAGGAACAAATGCTATAAGTTTGCCTGAAGCTGCTATTTCTGAAAACAGAGTAGAAACGATTAAAGCCTCTTTAAAAAATCTTTCAAACATTTTTGGAAGACTTATACAGGTTTGTAGCAAGAAAACCATTGTGTTATTAATTCACAGAGAGCTTTCTATAAAAGTATGCACACGTGAACAGTCCTGTTCTGAATGCTATGTCCACATGACCCCATGTCACAGCGGTGACCCTATGCCAGCATGCGGCCAAGTACTCATGCGCTGAAGGAAGGAAATGGCCTTTGAGCATGACAGATGCTATGGTCGAGAAGCCCCCAATGGGCCTCAGAAGAACTACAATGGCAGGTCACTGATGGCCGGTTGTGGTAGTCCAAGCTGACCTTCAGGGACCTCACAGGCTCTACCCTTGGTCACCCCATTGGAGAAATGACTGCAGGGTCAGAATGCAGCCTGAGGCTGAGGCAGCTTAAATCAGTGTTTTCCAAAGCGTGTTGTCTTGGCGGGTAACACCAAGGACAAAAATGCAGAACTTCAGGCTCCAGAACCTGGAGATGGGGCCAGGCAATCTATGTTTTCCTAAGCCCTGTAGGTAATTCTGACACCCCTTAAATTAGGAATAACCAGTTTAAATCTCTGATTAGTTCCCAGAAAGACTAGCTGAGTTGTGAAGGATTTCTCAGCAAGGGCTTATCCTCAGCTGACCTCTTTGTAGGAAAATGCACACATTTGGTCTGAATAGCCTAAGCTCCCAGCCTAATGACTATTATGATCAGGACAAAACCTAGCTGCTTACAGTCCAAAAGCATTACTTGTTTATTTCAAGCTTTGTGTGTTTTCCCTTATTTCAGTTGGTTGGTTTTTTTAGAATTCAAGTATTGTAATGCATGTTTGTATTAGGAGGCGATATGATACACACACAAAACAAGGCTTCGATTTGAAAGAGACTTTGATTTTAATCCCAGTTTTGGCAAGCTACTGAACCTGTGAGCCTCACAATTCTCATCTGTAAAATGGAGATGCCACCCCTGTTCCTTTGGTGCTGATTTAAAGTCTGAACAAGAATGTGTATTCTCAGCAAATAGCAGCATATGCTATTACCATCAGCGTCGTTATCATTGCCATTCTATCTCCTCCTCAAAGTCACTGCACATCACATCCTTCTTCTTGGATAATGGCTCTGTGAGTCTGGTAAAGGAAATTCATTTTTGTTTTCTTCCTGGTGAATCCATTTTACTCATCCTTAATTATCACTCAAAATGCACTGGCATTTTATTTTCCAAATAAAATCAATATTTCCCTGAGATAAGCCTCTTACCCTTGTTAGCTTTCTAGTTACTTCTACAAATCTCAGGGTTCAGGCATTGTTTGGAGAATTTGCACTCACAGGATATGAGGCAGAACCTGTAACACTTGAATTCAGCTTCCTGCACCCCAAGTGTGCAAAGAAAAGTAGTTGTTCCAAGAGTGTAGAAATCTTATGAAACTCTTAAACACTGTCCCCGAGAGTTGACAGCCACTTGGCCAACATAGTGTTCTGATTATCATAAATCCTGTTAGTACAATCACATGCATGTAGCCCTTGAAAAGATTTTTGAACATCTGAAAACAGAAATATCACCTGAATGAGAAGGGCCAAAGCACAGACAGTGTCAGGAACAGAGAGATGCTCAAACTGAGTCACTAGTGGACAATGTCACATAAAAATCTAAGGGATTTTCCTACCAGGAAAACAGCAACCTCTTTGCTATTTATCTTAAAACATATCTGACTGGAAATGGGATGACTATTTTAAAAACGATGACAGGTGTCAAATTCTATATTTGCCCAGAACAATTCCACTTATTTTACACACCAAGGAAAATTCAAACGTAATTGGAACTATAATTTGGAAGAGCCATTGATAAATCAGCTCTTCCAGTCCCCTCTCCAGGTAGAGTTAGAAGAGTGAAGACCGTGTCCTAAGTTCTCCAGACAAGACATGGTAGTTCTTTATTCCACCATTAGATGATCTTTTCCTGATAAGAAATCATATGCAGCTTAAATTTCATCTACAATTTCTGTGTTCCTGAGCCCATGTTGACTAGTGGTGAATGGTAGTAGTTTATTTTCTCTGGGACTCATTATCTTCACTGTAAAATAAAGGAGATGGATGATGATGTCTACATGTTAGGATTCTGAAAGGAAGAGAGGTAGGGAGGGGACAGACACGGGGCCCCATAGAATGCTGGCCACTCAATACAATAATAGATATATGGGAACTAATGTCCCTTGTCAAATCTCTCACACCAGTCACTTGTGGCTCCTCCCAGAGGCTACTTCTAACCCTTGACCCGTCCTCCTGTGGCTCCCTGGAAGGCCTCTCCAAGCACCCCCACCTTTTCCTCATGCTGGTCCTGAGGATGTGGCGCACCATGACTTCTCTCTCTTTCTAGGGGGGCTTACACAATACAAGCCTTTTTGAATTGCACTCCATTTCTCCAGTTCCACGTGAACCTCCAGTTCCACCTGAACCTTGCTCTGGTTGACAGACCTGTTTGTACAGTAAGGCTTCGGCATTCAAAATCCACTTTGCACAATACTTGAAACAAAGTTGCCAGGGGAGTTCATCTGTAGCTAATTTAAATCCAGCAGCATCACTAGCTTAGTACACCAAATACTGTGACCCAGGAGACAAGCCGCAGGGTACAGTCTACCACTGAGGCTAAGTTTTAAAAAGAAAAATGCACATTTCAGTCTGATGGCTTTGGTGCAGTCTAGATGACCAATTCAGGAACATCTGTTCATTTAAATGACTTACAGATCATGTGGATAAGCAAATTGTAGCCTTAAGAATCATCTACAGTTGGAGAGGTCTGACTCATGCAGCCAGGTCTGGATGATGGAACCTTCTGGAAATCCCTCATGGGGCATTCTGGCTGGGTGCAAAAGGCCCTGTGAGGTTCCACATGGTGATCTTTTCCTCCAAAGAGGAGATGGGATCATTGGGTTTTCTGCTTAAGGAAAAACACACTCAAGCCAAGCACAAAGCAAAAGATTTAATGTAGATGACATTTAAAATGATTCCCCCTTAGCAAGGACAACAAGAAGGTCTGCAGGCTCCTTGACTCAAAGCCACTCTGAACCTCTATCTTATCTAGTGGGAATCAGGGGCCTGAATACCAAAGAGGACCCAGTCTCTACCTGGAACAATGTGAACAATGACTGAGGTGACACAGCCCGAGGTTCTCCACGATGGCACCAGCATCTAAGAGAATGGAGAGAAGATTGTGACCAGCTTAGACAGGAAGGCATCATGTTCTAGCAACACTGAAAGGGGTTCTGAAAGATGGCTAAGATCTTTGACAGATAGAGAGAAAAAGGGGGCAAGGAAGCAGAGCATATTGAGAGAACAGAAAAGAGTTCTTTTTGTTTGCCCCAGTGGGAAGAACAGATTTCCTCCACAAAGGCCCTAATATCATGATGCTCTGCCTTGCCCCAGGTCAAAGGCCATGTAGTCAAGTGGCTATGGACTGAAATCTCTGAAACCATGAGCCAAAATAAACCTTTCTGCCTTTAAGCTTATTTTTCTCAGATATTTCATTACAGTATCAGAAAGCTGACTAACATAGTGAGGGAAAGCTGTTGTAATTTTCCTTGCATAAAATGGTGAGGACCAGAAACAGGTGTATGTGTGTGTGTGTGTGTGTGTGTGTGTGTGTGTGTGTGTTTGTGTGTGTGTGTATGTATATATATATATATATATATGGAACCAGCAAGGAATCCTGGGCTTGTGTGCAGAGAACTCCCCTGGACTCATCCTGGCTTGAGTTTATGGGTAAGGAGGACATGGCATCTGAGGGTGAGCAGTGGGATGGTTTCATGATACAGCAACAAGGTGGCCACTCCCCTTCAAGCACCTCAGGCTGGTGGGGATTGACAATGGCCTTCCCAGTCTGCTCATTGAGAATCCAGGATGCATGTACAAGGATTCTTGAGCCAGTTCTATGGCCTCTCACTGTCCCCTGGGCTGGGTTTTGGAGCTCTCTGTGCCACTGGCAAGGATATGACTCCTTTTTCACTAGATAGCCCAACTGTCTATTCTGAGATATATGGCATGCAGGTGGGGTGGCTGACTGAAATGTGCAGATCAAGCCAGATACTATCATACACAGGTCTGTACAGCTCTAGAAATACGGGCCCAAGTCTCTGGAACAATGGGGTCCAAGTTGTGTTAATTATGTACCCTTTTGTATTATTAGTACAAAACCCCCAACATAGGTATTTATTTATAAATTATAACAGATATACTACTACTAACAATTTCAATAAATTTTATTTTCTCTAGTACTTACAAAAATAACATTTTGCTTTTGCTAGAAAACCCTTATCAATGCTAGTATCTGAAGTGAGATAATGAAATTAAACATGTCATGCACTGTTCTATTCTTGTACCATATTTGATGAAGAACTGCCAAGAACAGAAATGTCGACTCTCCTATTTTTTTTTTTTTTTACTGTATGTGTGTGCCTGCATTTTAGTGTTATCTTTGAGCCACCGTTTCCTTTCAGGATTCTTCTCGATTCTTGGTCTATTTTGTGAAGGGTGGTTTAGGTACATCCAGGCACTGTAATCCATAGATCCACTTCCCTGGCCACATGTAAATGGCCCACAACATCTCAGGCAGAAGGCAGGTGAGCAAAGATCTCTGTGGGGCCACTTTTCCCTCAGAACGACTCACAGGGCCGTGCCTGTCTGCCTGACAACCGTCAATCTAAAGTGATATTTATGATTCTCAATTTCTTTCTTGTTCTTAGAGACAAAATTGTAAGTGGAAGTTCTAACCTTTCTTTCTGTATTCCAATGGGCCATCTTGTCTACCTGCTCTGGTGATCAGTGCTTTGGAGAGCCATCAGTGTGCTGAAAATTCTCCATATTAAACAGAGAAAATGAGGAAATCTCCACAGATGGATATATGGAAAGCAAAGCAGACTGGGTGTTGAATTTTGTAAAATATTCCCAGCTGGGAAACAGAAGGAAGAGGAGGAGTCAGCAAAGAAGAAAGAACCCTCAAAAAATGAGGAAGGCGAATATACTTATAATATGTCATCATAAGGAATCTGAGAGCTTTAAGAAGCATGCTGGTCAAGTGTTGGTCAACAGGTCAAATGTTTCAGAGAAGTCAAGAGGACTCGATACTATGAAAAGGCCAAGATGCTTGGCAACTCAGAATTAATCAGTGATCTTTGAGAATGCAGTCTCAGTACCATGAAAGGGCAGAAAGCTACCTTGTAAAGGTAAATGAACTGGTGAGGAGAAACACAATTTAAAGAAGCTTAGTAACAAAAGAAGGCAAAAAGGGCTGGGGATGTGGCTCAAGCGGTAGTCCGGTCGCCTGGCATGCACGGGGCGCTGGGTTCGATCCTCAGCACCACATACAAATAAAAAATAAAAGATGTTGTGTCCACCGAAAACTAAACAATAAATATTAAAAAATTCTCTCTCTCTCTCTCTCTCTCTCTCTCTCTCTCTCTCTCTCTCTCAAACAAAACAAAACAAAAAAAAGAGAAGGAAGGAGAAAACTTCCATTGTTCTAGAAGTCAAGACTTCAGAGGATGGATCATTCCACTCACTACATGCCACCATGAGTATGAAACATTTGCTTCATTTGATCCATCTTAAAAATATAGACTATCATCAGGTTCCTGGCCCTGATTTCTGTCCTACTATACCACATCTCTGCCATACTGGCTGTCAACTACCATCCTCACACTCAGTCTCTCCTCTGTGTCTCTGTAAACCAGCTCCACCTAATGATAAAAATGAGCCTGCCCATCATCTCTCCCTCCTGCTCTGCCCAGTGTGTCTCCTCCAATCTCCAGCACAGTGGACACCCACAGCATCACTGACCAAGTCCCGAGTCAGGATACGTAGGCACCATTTCTACCACAGGGTTGCAGGCCTGGGATCTGATGGCTTCATTTCTGTCAGCCTATGGGCTCCTATTAATGACCCCTGTCATTCGGTATCCTGTTGGAAGAAAAATGGCCACATGAATAAGCACCAGGCTCTGCTTTTTTTCATTGCTTCTCTCTTTCTGTGCCTGGTCCCAGCATCTTCCCAACCACTCACCCTGAAAACTCACTTCCCTCAATCCTCATCTCCCAATTGCAGAGTTCTGCTGATTCTTCCTCCTTAACGTTGTTCTGTTGTTCTGGGCCCTTCCCCCTAGCCAGGGCTTTCACAGCCAGACCCAAGAAGTCTGTATCCTGACAGTGCCCTAATCCACCCCCAGCTGCCTCAGGAATCCTCCTTGATCTTCCCCATCCTCCTCCACACAACAATCTTCCAGTTACCCCACTGCCTTTAGCTTCAAGAGTGTTCCTCAGGGCTTTGGCCCCAGCCAACACCCCCCTCCTCCCTGGCATCTTCTCAAACCCTCCAGCCAGCCTTCCAAAAAAAGCTCAGGCTTTTCATGTCTTTCTGTCTACCCCCGATCTGGCTGTTCCATCTGCTGACCTGTTTCCCCTGCCTCCACTCAGGAAAAGCCGACCCATCCTTCAAGGTCACCTTCTTCTGATGCATCAAGTGGCTGACTGGTCCCTCTCCTGAACCCTTCTGCAAAGTGCCTGCACCCCTCCTATGGAACGCTCAGGCTGCCTTGGCACACAGTTGCCAGGTGCCTTGGCACCCTCCTTGAAGGGTGGGTGGGGTTGGATTCATTTTCCAAAGTGTGCGTAAGTCATGAAGAAGGTTCAAGAAACAAAATCCACGAATCGATCTCAAAATGATGCCAGTTTATTTCTAGAGGGTTATTTACTCACTGAAACTTGGGAGCCATTAAGAGTGTCTTTTTATATTTAAAATCCTGTTGAAGGTGTAACAAACCTCAAGCAGAGTATACAACAGACGATGTCCCTGGTAGCCATTCACTCATCTCACTCTGTGGCCTATATTTTTTTAAAAAGAGGACTCCATGTCCCACCAAAGAAGACCCAGCAACAAAAATGGAAATGTTGGGCCAATTCTGCCAGGTATTTTTTTCTTTCTTTCTTTCTTTTTTAATGCACCACTGGGGATTGAACCTTGGGCCTCACATGTTCTAAGCACACACTTTACCACTGAGCAACACTCCCAGCCTCATGACAGGGATTGATGAATTTTATCCAAACTTTCTTTTTTCTTTCTATGTGGGTTTTTTTTTTGTACTGATTTCCATCTTTGAAATGAATTCAAATTTATCGTTCTCAAAACATTTTTGTTTGGTTAAATACGTTTATGTTTTCAAAATACTTGACAATTCTATGCATGCAAAGAAATACAGCATTTGGATGTTTTCAGAGGGAAGGGGGATGCATGTCGTCTTCCTCAATCTTCCCTCTTGTGAAATTGGTATAATTCAACTCACCAAAAATACGCCAAGCACCTACTATGTAGCAAGGCCTTTGACAAACACAAGAAATACAATGGGACCATTCCTATGTGCAAGGAGATTTAAATCTGCCGGGGAATGAAGATAAGATAATAGGCAATTACTCTATATGGTGACAAGTGTCACATGGAGGGAGATGCCAGGTGCTGCTGGAGCACATAGTGGGGACAGCTCAAATCATACTGAGGTTCTGGAGGAAAATGTCCTAGATCAGTGTTTCTCATGGATAGATAAGCAAATGAATACCCTGGGGATCTGGGTCAAGTTTCTGATTTGTGGCTCTGGGGTAGGGCCTGAATATCTGCATTGCTGCTAGCTTTCAGAAGATGGAGAGTCTATTGGGTCGAGGACCATATGGCCGGGAGGACTACACCAGGAGTGGAGGCAGCATTTCAGGTAGAGAAAATGATGTGGAAACAGCAGTGTGTGTGTGGGGGGGGCGGTGCATCTACAACACTGCCCATTTCTATTCCAATGAATCTGAGTGATAAATGAAAAGAAAATTAAAGGGATCTAGGAAAACACCAGTCACCTTGGAAGTGTGATGTGGCCTTCTGTCTTTGTCCATTTGAGTTGCTATAACACTACCATAAACTGAAATACATTTCTCACAGTCCTGGATGTGGGAAGGCCAAGATCAAGGTGCCAGCAGGCAGATTCAGTGTTTTGCAAGCACCTCCTTTCCGTTTCCTAGCTGGTGCTTTCTAGAAGAGGCCACTTAGCTCTCCTGTGTCTCCTTCTTAAGGTCTCAGTCTCCTCCAGGGAGCCTGGTGGTCTAATCACCACCCCAAGCCATCTCCTTGTGGATTAGGACTTCAACATATGCATTTGGAGGACATAAAACATTCAGACCATAGCACCATGCTAAATAGATGTAAGAGCTCTCTGATTCACTGTAATTAGAAGAAGAAATCTAAACCATCCAAAAGTCTGAGCTATAAAATATCATTAAAGAATGTTGAGTTATTGTAAGCACTTACAGCCTCTTGAACCCATGGCTCCCCAGGGTACCTGCTGTATCCACTTAGACAAAAAGGTAATTACTGACATTGACTAGTTTCAAGAACTTAAATGTATTTCTTTACCTAGGTGGGTTTTATAAGTGCTTTTCATTCTGTCATTTGCCCACCAGATAATTTTTAAGATTAGCAGAAAAGGTGAACTTCAATTGGATTTATGTCCTTAGTAAAACAGAGCTCAAAATAACAGGATTTTCTATAATCCATGTAACATGACACCATTCCAAAAGGCACTCTGAAAAATTCAAAGTGACATGTTAATATTAAAGGTTATTTTATATAAAACAATTACAGTTTACGCAAGTAAGTCAATGCAATTTGCTGCTGAAAAAAAGGAAGTTAAAGGTATCCACACTAATTGAACCATCTGTGCCTCCAACTTGGTGGCAATACTGTGAAAACAGGCACATTTCCTTTTCTTTTTGTAGTTGTGTATGGGCAGCATACTTTTATCTTATTTGTTTATTTTTATGCAGTGCTAAGGATCCAACCCAGTGCCTCACACATGCTAGGCAAGTGCTCTGCCACTAAGCTACAGCCCCAGACAGGCACATTTCTTGAGTAAGTCATTCCTTCAGAACATGGTCTCCATTCAGAAGTCTGTTTTCTACTAATTGGCACTGTGAGCTTCATAAAAAGAAAACCACTCTAAATAATCTGTTAAAGAGGCACATTATCTTTTCGTAAAAGATATGACTGGATATCAATAATAATATAGTAATTTAATAATGATCATTAACAAAACATGTTGTCCAAATGAGCTAAAGCCCCCAATTCTGCATTAAAAAAAAAAAACCCGGATCATTTAAATGACTGTTTTAGAAAGTAAATAAATGCAAGACCATCCATTCAATAAGCAACTTATTCATAGATCCTGGAGATGGTTCAACTTACCTTATCAACTAGTTCCCACAATCTTCTGTGAGGTTTTAAGAAATAAAGCACATAGGAGAAAGAAGGGAAGGGGAGGGGAGGGGAGGGACGGGACTCACACTGAATCCCAGAACAAGTCAATCAAAGTTTCAACCATTCTGTCGATATTTCTAAAGAAAAACTCAGTAAAAATGGTACCCACCTGCAAAGTACCACATTCTAAATCCCACAGAACATGGGGCCAATCCAAAATGGCACCTTATGGAGTAGGAGTGATAGCCCAGGAGTACAGCTCATGCACGTAGAGTACGCACAAGGCTCTCTGTTCCATCCTCAGCACCAAATAAATATGTTCAAGAGGAACTTTATGCAGTTAAACAGAAGGAGGAGGCCACAAATCAATTTACCTCCCAAATTTTCACGTAATATAAGACATACCTAACATTCTAACTCAATCTCAAGATTGGAGGCACTACATCAAATCTGGGCTGTCATTCACAAGGACCCGCCTCTCAGTTGCTGTGCCACCTGGCTTTGTCCTGGGGGAGGTCCCACCTGGATTAAATAAAACCACCACCATCACTGGGCATTCAGAGCCAGGGGATCAAGATTTGGATGAGAGGAAACAATTCAAACTAATGTACCTCAACCCGAGGACCCATTCATTTTAAAGAAAGAGCTGCAGGATTCCTCTGCTCTAAAACCCAGCAAGGAGACTCATTAGAAAGAATAGCTAATGCTGGAGTAAAAACTTCTTTCTGCTGGTTTACTTTCATAATGAGAAAAATTTGCATACTCGTATATAAAAATGTGTCGTTGAGGAAAATTCCACAGCCTCTCGAACAGGCTGGCTTACCCCCCCCCCCTCACACCGCAGAGTTCTCAAAGTGACTCACTCATTTACAGCTCAAACTGCCCCTTCCCTGCCTTGCCTGCTCTGCACGGTCCCTCAGGATGACCCCAGTGTCCCCTAAAACATTCTATTGTCCCTGATGGCCCGTGAGAAGGCGGCCCTCCCTGTTTATAGAACTTTCTGGGAAAGGCACAGAGAGGGCAAAGGATCCAACAGCAGACAAGAAGCTGCACACACCTCCCTGGCCGGCAACCAGATGCAGCATGTGGGAAGGTCCTCCGGGATGATGACCTCACACCAGAATATCACTTTGCACAGTTTCCAGATCATTCCCACAATCTGTGGCTGGCTTCTGCCTACCGCACGTCTGAGAAGTATTATGTTCATTTTATTGACAAGTAACTGGCACAGAGGGCCATGGTTATCGCACACACCTGAGATGGAAACAGAGTCTTTCCAATGTTTCCTCTTAACACAGGCTCTGGGACTGGCCGCTGAGCTCCTTTCCATCCCATACCAGAGAACCAGAAACAGTTAGGGGCAGAACACCAGAGTGACCAGGCAGCCCACCGCAGCACAGCATCGCCGCCAAAGAGGAGAGTCAGAAAGAAGAGCACGCGTAACTGAAATCACGGGGGGAATTTCTGAACCCAGACTCAATATCCCATCCTGGAATCTGGCCAAGCAGTGGAAGTAGATTCTTTAGTCCTTGCCAAACATGCCAAGGGGCTTCTAAAGGTGAGGGAGAGTTATTTTCTTGCTTTCTCCTGCAGGATACTCTGCAAGACCAGGTAGTGTGGTTATGAAGAAACCATTCTCAAGTAAGATCCCAGAAACCATCCATCTGACCCCACATCTGCCCTGATTAGCTGTGCAACCTGGGACCAGTCTCTTCACCTCTCTGGACCTGTTTCTTTGTCTGGAAGTCAGGAGAAATGGACCATGATCTCTCAGCTATTTTTCCAGTTCTAACACTCTGTGACTAACATCAAAAGCAAACAGTAAGAGATAAGATTTTTCCTTGTTTTTCCAGCAAGAAAAACGTAAAGCTGACATAATCTTGACAACCCTTCACTACACTGAGTACATCACAACAGTGTCCTCTCCGCTGGAGAGCGGCCACCACCTCATCACTGCTGGCACTGTTTCCTATATCATCAGGGCCTCCCTGGGATCCAAAGGGAGGCCTGCATGGAAGTAATCCTTGTGTGATGTGACTTCTTCAGCACCTGGCAATCCTGATATCACCCCTATTTCTTTTTTTTTTAAAGAAGCTTTTTTTTTAGTTGTAGATGGACACAATACTTTTATTTTATTTATTTGTTTTTTTTTTAATATGGTGCTGAGGATCGAACCCAGTACCTCACACATGCTAGGTGAGTGCTCTACCACTGAGCCACAACCCCCAGCCCCATCACCCCCATTTCTTGACAATGGGTACAGGGGTTGAAATAACTTCCCCAAGGTCAGGCAGCTTCTAAACAGGATGCAAACTTAGGAAGGTTGACTCTCAGGCTAATCAGCTCACAATTTATGGGAAGAGATTTATCCTGTCACCATTGAGTATCAAGAATATGTGTAGCCTGTACCAAGAATATGTGGCCCCTTTCTTCGGGGAGAACATGGAGACTCCAGATGGATCCAGTTGTAATGGAAAGAGAAGACCTGGGTTTGACCTCCTGCTCTATCTATTTATTATATTATGTTAAATCCAAGTCCCCTCCTCTGGGGGATAGGAATATCCACTTTGCTGGTTTATTGTGAGGATTCAATGAAACGGTGCTTACAGAAGTCCTAGATAGTTTCTAAATCACAAAAGAGGGAGAATGCCTGGACTTAAAATTTCCAAGGATCTGTATAAATTACTCTGGATTTCAGAAGATGAGGTTGGAACAAAAGGTTGTATTCTGACTTGAAAGTTATCTATTAATTTAATTAATTGACAACTATTTCTTACAATTTGTTGTTGGGAGTCATGAGACTTAGGTTCCCTATTGGTTGCTGCTAGGGTGTCCGGAGTGCCAATGGTACTTTCCTAACAGAAAGATGGAGACAGCCCCCCAGGTAAGGTGCTCTCTGCTCCCACCTGGATTCCCTCACTCACCAAATTACACATTCCACACCTTTCTATAAAATGGTCAAAACAGTTTCTGCTCTTTCCTTCTTCATAAAAATATCTCAAGCTCTCCTGATAGTATAACGACAGCAGGAATACCTACTATTTGTATAACACTTAACATTAGAACATTTTAACATTAAAAACCTTTTGTGTGCTTTATTATATTCTTCAGGTACCCTCGACAGCAGATTTCTGACAGTCTTGAGTGTACAATTTACAGAATGAAGCCAAGTTTTCAATAAAAAGATGTAAGCAACTGATATGTGGTTAACATTTGTGCATGTGTGTATATTTATACAAATATATAGTATATTTACATACGTGTATATACACAGGTACATATACGTGTGGGTTTTGGGTCCATCAGTTCTGTAGCCTTTAATAAGAACCAAAATACCACATCTACTACAGCAATATATTTGTTTAATATCCTTGTATGTATCTGGATTCCTAGATTATAATTAATACTTGTCTGTATCATATAGTGAAGATCATTTTTTAAATATTTATGAAAGTGTCTTTAAATGGATATTAAACATCATTTGTCAAAATCCATGAAACTATTAATTTAGAAAAAAAAAAAACTCCTTTGATTATACATTGACCAAAACCTGACTTAAAGCCTCTGACTTTAAGAGAGAAAAAGCTCATTCTATAGCTTTCAAATGGTGAACATTTTTTTTGTGTGTGGGATAGTGCGGATTGAACTCAACTCATGGCCTCACACCTGCTAGGCAAGTACTCTACTATTGAGCCAGGTAAACAATTATTTAAACCACCTAAATAATAACCCTGGATTTCAAATATGCTAAATGAAGTGCATTCACCAAATTATATATAATATAAAATAGGGAGTTAGATGTAAAGTTTCACTAAAATAATTTATTTACCCATATAAATAACACCAACAACCATGTAGAAGACAGAATGGACGCAACAAAAGTTAAACAGTAATAGCAAGCCTTTGGTGTATATTTATTGTGTGTTCTGTATTTGCCATCATCATCTTTCTCATTATCCTTCCACTTAATCTTTCATGTAGTGTGATTCTCCAATGCAAGTTGTTCACACATTTTTTTTTAGAAATACTAGTCTCTAACACACACACACACACACACAGACACACACACACACACACTCACACCACCACCACCACTTTCCTTGGAATCATTTAAGTGGCATTTGTACAAATCATTAGCTAATGTAAGTTTACAGAAGAAGGGAGACAATATTTGCCAAGATATAGCATGAGAGGAATCGAACCACCACCTCGTCTGCACACAGCTGAACTCCCTGAGTAAACACCCACAATAGAGGACAGGGAGGTGGCACAAGGAAATGAGCATGCACATGATTGACACTGTTTCAAAAAGCGTGTTAAAACACATTGTTTCCTCCACTACTCGAAACACCTACAGAGTGATATATATAGTATTAAAGGTGGCAGGAACAGCCAGACTTGATTTAAGCGATTTCAGTGCATTCTGTTGCCATAGGAGAACCATCTCTGCCTCTCAGCTGCCTCCTCTTCTAGAATACACCGGATTGGTGGAGGGAGCTGCCATCCCCTCGCTCACTGTGATGGTTCACTTTGTGTGTCCATCTGACTGGGTCAAGAGATGCCTCCATAGCTGGTAAAGCATTATTTTAGTGTGTCCCTGAGGGTGTTTCTGAAAGACATTAGCATTTAAATCAGTAGAACTAGAGAAAAAGGTCTTCTTCACCAATGTGGGTGGGCATCCCCCAACCCCATGAGGCCAGAACGGAACAGAAAGGCAGAGGAAGGAAGCATCTGTTTTCTGCTCGAGCTGGCACGGTCATCCTGCCTCAGACATTGGTACTCCTGGTTCTCAGGCCTTCAGACTCCAACTGGGACTTATACTATGGCTCCTCTGGTTCCCAAACCTTTGGGCTGGGGCTGCATCTCACCCGCTGGCTTTCCTGGGTCTCCAGCTTTCAGATGGCACACAGTAGAATTTCTCTGTAACTGGCCTCCGTAATTGCAAAAGCCCATCCCTCCTAATAAATCTCCCTGGGTACATCTCCATTTATCCTATTTGTTTTTTTTCTTCCTCTGGAGAACCCTAGCTCATGCAGTCACCAAAGCCAGGGAGAATTGGAAGTCAGTGCAGAATTCTCCTTTCCCCTAAACCCCCTTCAGATAATCAGCATCTAAGCCCCAGTGTTTGTACCCTCCTTAATCTCACCGACTCCCCCACCCCTTGTCTCCCTTCTCACGGCTGTGCCTTTAGTTCAGGGCAGGATTCAGGAAATCCAGTCTCAGAAAGCAGACATGGTACATCAGAGTCAGGTAGACCTTGGTGCTGTGAAATCTCAGAGGCAAGGGCCCATTTGGACATCATCAAGGGGGACACCCTGAAGAGCTGTGTTGCCCTGAAGCAGGAAAGTGGGACAGAGGCACTCATCTGCTCCTTTCAGAGGGACAAATGAAACACAGTGTGGGTGGAGAGGTAAAACCTAGAGATCGCCAAGCAGAGGGCTGGCTTACAAAGAAGCCTGGATTCTATCAAGCAGATGGCTTTTGGGAATGAAGGTGGGAGGGCCAGCTTCAGACATGCATCTAAACCCTCATTCCCACAGTGCTGGGGGAGGCCAACTAACTGTTCCACGAGAGCTACTCTCCACGCAATATTTGGGAAGCAGACACCACAGGGAGGGGCACTGCAGAGACACAGCGATTAGGCCTGCCCAAGTCATCCGAATATCCTAGTCTTGCAATGGGGACCATAGCCAATTCTATTTCCCTTCAATTCAAGGGGTTCTGTGGGCAATATTTAAAAAATCAACCGAATAAAAATGCATTGATTCTAGATCTCAAGTCAAATCCAAAATGTTCTTAGATTATTAGGATGGACAAAGCACATGAGAAGGGCACCTGGAAACACCCAGATCAGATAGATCCTCGGAAGCTTCACTGGTGCCTGAGAAATTCAAGTATCAGCTTCACCAGAGCTTAGCCATTTTCAGTTATTGGAAAAGTGGTTTTGTTTACCCCCCAATCAATGAATTGCTATCGACGTACATGTTTCTCTGACACACACCACCAAATAACTCACCACCACACCCCTCAATCCCGGTTGTACATAAATTCCTTTTTTTTTCTTCTAATCTGGGGATCTTTCGATAAGGGGTTTCCAGGTAACCAAGGGTTCTGGGATCACGAGAGCAATGCCTGATTCCCTGAGTGTGATCACATGGCATTGAGCCATTACTTCACACACTTCCTGCTCACATCCTCCATCCCAATGTTACCACTCCAGAGATTTTTAAGTCCCCGTCTAAGTACATCAGATAGATCCTCAGAAGCTTCACTGGTGCCTGAGAAATTCAAGTATCAGCTTCACCAGAGCTTAGCCATTTTCAGCTATTGGAAAAGTGGTTTTGTTCACCCCCCAATCAATGAATTGCTATTGACGTGCATGTTTCTCTGACACACACAATAAACCAGCATTTGGCAGTGATTTAAACAAGCCAACAGGGCCAGCCTCCCGTTGGAACTAAGCCTTATAGGAGCCGGAACAAGTCAGATTTCAGTGAGTTCTTCTCTGAAGGCCACTCCTTAATCTTCGAGCAACAGTCATCTTCTTGGGGTTCAAAGCCACCTTCTCTCCTGTTGGCCTGAACTGTCTGGCCTCAGGGAACTGTGGCTTAAGCCCCTGGCCAAGCTTCAGGTGGCCGCATGCTGGCTCTTCCAAAGGGAACACATTTGAGTTCTCTCATGAAACTCTCCCCTAAAGGGACCATGGTCTGGTGTGTTTCTGAGTGTGTGTGTGTGTGTGTGTGTGTGTGTGTGTGTGTATGTGCGCGCGCGCATCAGTAACACTTGCCCACGCTCCTGAACAAGAGGAAAAGTAGCTCCCTCCCCTGGAGGGTGCCACCCAGGCAGGGCCCAAGAGCAGCTGTTTTCCATGCTGAGCTGGTTATATGTTAGAATCATTGGGTGGTTGGGGTGACCAGGGGTGCTTTCTCCATTTTCCAACCTTCCCCATACCTCCAGGTCTGACTCATTTGGCCTAGGATAAGCCTGGACATCAGTATGTTCTTAAAAGCTTTCCTACTGACCTTAATTAGTAACAGGAACCATCAGTGGAGACTCCCCAGTGTACCCAGTTAGAGACACAATTTTAAAGCAGTTCCTGCTCCAGCCTCCTAACGCAAAGCTGACAATCTCTGCAGCCTACAAAGTAATCTTTAGAACAGCATATTGAATTCTGGTACCATGTCTCATTCAGATAGTACCTCTTTAACCAACCAGAGCCTCAGTTACCCCTACTAGGATTACAAGGGCTGTTCTAGATACATCTGTTTTGCTTCTTCTGTCCCTTATTTGTCAGCTTCATGCATCTCCTCTCTTCACCTTTCCTTTAAATGCAGACTGATTATATATTTGCCTTTCTATCCCAGCTAAAGTGCTTTATGTGTTGCTTTAAAATTAGATTGGAGCAGCGCTTGCCCTCTAACTCAATAATACCACAGAAATCATAAACTATAATCCAAGCGAGGTGTGTAACGTGAATGATGTTCTATTCCATATGCATAAGAGCTCCATGCATGCAACTGCAGCTAGCCATTCTGTCTGGAAAAGCTCGTGATGAATCATATAGATCCAGCCCACTGAACACCAGCTCAGGCCAGCAGCTCTCCCTGCTGCATAGCAACAGCCTACCACAATGCTTATCGGGGGTTTTTCCCTCCGAACTTGGCTTAATATCTACTTATCAAGTAGAAAAATTCATTTTGGAACTATTTTCAGAGCAAAGACATCCATAAGGATATATTAGCTGCATTACTTTTACCCAATGAAATAAATAAATCTCTCACCCTACAATAAACTTAGCACGTAGGAGGGCAAGCAGCCTCTCAAATGGGACTCCTTGGAGGAAATAGCATGTAAATATACTAACGACCAGGGGATATGGAAGAATTCAGAATAAAGCAGGTCTACCAGGGACCCCCCACCACCACCATCTACAATGACTCGTTTAAAGGTTCAAAAGAATTTTTTAGTATGTTGTTTCAGAAAATTTTAATATCCAGCAAGTGCAGATCACAGGTGGGCTCCAGTCCTGGATACTCAGCTAGTCATCTCCACTTGCACATCCCCAAGAGCCCCAAATTCTCCATGTCCAAGTCAGAACCCATCACTTATCCTCCTGCTTTTATATTTCTGATCTCAGTTAATGAGGTCACTAGCCACTCAGGCATCCATATCAGAAACCCATGCTCACCTTGGAATCCTATCTCTCCTACTCCTTCCAAATCTCTACACCTTGGAGACGCCACTGAGCTCACCCCTTCATATCAGTCTCTCCCATCCCAACCCCACAGCCCCTGTTTTAATTTGCAGCTTCTTCATTTTTCTACTGATTCTTCTGATGACCTCCTAACTACTATCCCTCCATGGATCAAGTCCTCTACCTCCAATCTAAATAAGTTTTGCTACAATAGTCTTCAAGAAAAAATCCTGGTCATGGTGCTCTTTTCATTAAAACCCCTTGGAGGCTTCTCAGGGACAAGTTCAAAGTCCAAAGTAGGGTACACAAGGCCCTCCACAATCCAACCTCAGTTCTCCCCAGGCATCACCTTGAACTGTTTCTTCTGGCGAGAGGAGCCACATGGAGATCCCGAGCCCATTGGCCTGTCTCCCATCTCCAACCTCTGTCTGGGCTGCTCCTTCTGATTGAAATGTCCTCTGCCTTTCTGCCCCAGCAAAATATACACATCATATGGACATCTCTCTTCTACACAACCTGTCCTCAACCCCACTCTAAAAGAAGAACTAGGAGGCTGGGGATATAGCTCAGTTGGTAGAGTGCTTGCCTCACATGCACAAGGCCCTGGGTTCAATCCCCAGCATCATAAAAATCATAAATAAATAAATTTTAAAAAATAAATAAAAGAAGAACTAGGAATCCCCTCTCTTAGGTGCCTGGTCATGCTTATATAGCAGCATCTAAAACTTGTCTGCACTAATTAGATCTCAGGGGACAAGAACTGCATCTACAACTTGGAGCTCAGAAGGGCTTCCTGAAGCAGGCTAGGAAATTGATTAATATTTATTAATGATTGAATGTCTCCATGACAGTATTTTAAGAGTCATTCCAAACTGTTTTCTTTCTTTGGGCTGCTTATGATGTAGAACTGCCTCTCACTCTACTTTGAAATCACTTTCAGAGAACCAAAAAAAAAAAATAAATCAGCACAAGAGATAAATCACCTCCTATCCCCCAAGAAATCATTTCTTTGTTCTTGACTCCTAAAAGAAGAGTCATGCTTGAAGCGCTTGCACAGCAAATGATAGTGAGAAACTATCAAAACGAGTTGTTCCAAATCCTTCCCGGCGCCCCAGGTTTTCAATGCGCTCACCCTGGAAGTGATTATATGAGTCACACACAGGGTAGAGGCACTACCCTGTTAAATTAAAGCAGAGTGTCCGTGGCATAAACCAAGACTGGCTTATAAACCTACATCCATGACTCCTGGGATGTGGATGGAAAATAACATTAAGAATAGAAATTGACTTCCTCAGTGTTTTTACTTCTAAGCCCACAAGGGAGTCACATAAAAAAAAAAAAAAAGGTGCCACCTTCAATTCAGCAGCAGATGCCCCGTGCCCAAAGCCGAACCCTTGAAAAGCCCTGGGGCTACCCACAAGTCTTCCTAAAATGCCAAATATCTGCAACATCATGTCACCAGTGGATCATTTCTCTGAGCACTGATTTCATATTGGAAGATGGGCAATTTAAATAAATGTTTCATTAACATAGTGTTTTCCTGCTTGATGCTAATGTTCTTAATTTGTTTTTCCAGACTCCCTTCCATAGAATCATTTCCTGTGATGCCTCTCAAGACAATCTGAAACTCTTTGGGTCCCTAATAGACAATCCAGAGAACCTAGAAACCAACCAAACAACCAAACAAATAAGCAAAAACCCTAATACTAAAAAGCCACTGAGACCCATTTGTCCTGAAATAATACACATCAGAAATGCTCTGGGTTCTTGTCTGAGTCACACAGAGGTCAGAACAGGATGGACCGTCCTGACCACCTCGGTGGTGCTGGGTTTGGACAGATGGTGGCGAAGCATTGTTCAGTGGGGCACGTTGGTCCCAGAACATGAAGTGAGGCACGGCTTCTGCAGGAAGAATGCAGAATGTCTGACATTTTGCTTTCAGGCCCTAGAAGGCTTGCTCCCACTCTGCTGTGTTTATCTGTCCCAGGACTCTTGCTAGGGTGTGATTCCAAACCCCCAAAATTTCAAGGATGTTTCGAACATCTTTTATTAATAGCAACACAAAAAATTTCCATAGCTCACTGTTCAGATAAATGCCAGACAAGTAAAAGCAGGTGCCGTATAAGGGCTCATTCCCCCAAACTTGGTGAGACAATGGCTCGATTCTAATGTTGTGGGGAGAAAAGCCGAGCACAACACTAAAGCGTGGATCCGGCCACATCAGAATGGATTGTGTGCACATTTTCTAGAGGGGGGAGACGGGATTTTGATTTGGTCCTATTGCACATGGAAGCAAGACTAAAACTCAGTGAAGAGGTGAAGCACAAAGACAATCAACACTGGACTCTTCTGGGTGCCCCGTGCCACGTCTGTGGCAGAGAGGAGGAAAACACCATCCCAAAGCCTAGAACCAACCATAAAGGGGTTGGTGTTCCAGCTCTGCCATACGTGAACTGCAAAAGAGGCTTTGGACGTGGGCCTTTGATTTGTGAGCTTCATCTCCCTTTTATAAAATAAAGCCAATGTAACAGCAATCATAATGGTGCTCAGAGTAGGGGTGGCGGCAGCTTCCCGTCACGGGGCACTTCCTGTGCACAATGCTGAGGTCAGCGCTTTGCACACACCCGGCAAGCGCCTGGTCACTTTCCCCTTTCCACACCCTGCAGTGGAGAGGAGGTGACCTCCACTGCACAGAGGGGATGCTATTATTCAGGAACTGGTCACTCAGCTAGAATGAATGGCAGGGTCTCCTTTCAAAACCAAGTCTGCCTGACCTCTGGGCTCTGTGGAAAGGCCAACTACCTTGAATGGAGGCCAGTGGATTTTACTAGAGAGACCAGATCTAAGTGGAATGGGCTTGGGAAGTGCTGTGTGAGTGTCAGTCATCATCTGCAGAGGCTTCCGGCCAGCAGCCAGTGACCCCTCTGACCTCTGGGAAGCCCGGCCTGGCAGGCAGGAGGAAGGACACGGGGGCAGCGTGAGAGGAGGGCCAGGCGGCCTCCTGACACTTACTTTCTCAGCACGGCGATCTCATTCTCTATACTGCTCTCCTTGCCCTTCAGCGCCTTCTTAGGGATGCACTTCACTGCGAAGAGTTTTCCAGTTGCCTTCTCTTCGGCTAAAACCACTTCAGAAAAAGCCCCACTGTGAAGAGAGAGAGAGAGAAAGAAGACTTAGAGTCCAGAATTCTAGTTTTGCGGCCGCTCCTCTGATCCTATCTCCAAAGTCTGGGTAAGGACAGCAATAGGTCTGATCCCGGGCCTTACAGCTACTGCTTATCCAGCAGGCCTCCTTACCAACATCCTCGTGCAAAGAAAAACCCAGGGACAAGTGTGTCCTCCCACAAATGGATAGTGGATGTCGACACAGGTTTGGACCAAAGGGACCTAGGTTGGCCATCTGCAGGGCCACCTGCACAAAGGGGTGACAGCATTCCCCTGGAGCCAACAGGTACCGTCCTGGGGCAGGTTCCTCCTGCAGAGACAGACCGGGTCTATTTGCATTTGTCAACCCCTCTCACCGCCACACAGACTAGAAAGTCCTACTGAAATTCCCAGATTCCCCACAGGAAGGTTTCAGAGCGCTTCACAAACACTGAATTAATTCTTGCAGATAGGTAACGATGTAATTACAGTGCGAGTCGGTGCAACACGTGGCATTGACGCGGGGTTAATTAATCGGTAGGGGTAGGCACGTTTTCATTAAGCAGCTTAATTCCTTTTCAAACCAAACAAACAAATAAGGACCACACAGTGGGGAAGACGTGCCTGCCTGAAAATACAAATTTAACTCTGTTAGGGCACAGCCACGCACTGGAACCAAGATGTCCGGAACCAGAGAGCCTGTCTCTGTCCCCAGAGGTGCCACACCCGGGCTGGGGCCAGAGGCCCCAAGAACGGAGACACACAGACAGCCTCCTCCACCGTCTCCACATTCAGGGACTGGGTTCACAGCACACTGGCCAGGGAAACCCCAGGACAGACTGAGCTGTTCTCCGTCCCCCAACTTCAGGAGCAATTCTAAGTTCCTCAGAGACATGCTAAAGATGTCTTCTACACAACCACGACTAGAGACAAAGTCTGCTGCGTTGATAGAAACCACTGGAAGCACCAATGCGGCCCCAAGGCTTTGGGGCTGCCTTCTTCAGTCAAGAGCAAAGCGTTGGCTCAGCCAGGAGAAGGTACCTGCCCTCGCTCTCCTTCCCCATCTGACGGGACCTAAGAAGACAAACACATAATTTAAAAATCCCTTCCAGAGAGGGGAATTCCCCTCCAGTTGGTGCACCTGACTGTGGGTCCTCGGGACACAGATCTTACTGGAATCCTAACTCTCAGGACAGAATTCCATCTGTCTTTAAGGCTGGAATCCAATTACACAAACCTGACGGGCAGAATATGGTCCATCCACAAAATACCCACAGGGAAAACGTTAGAACAAGGACCTTCTGCCCCAATGCATAAATTATTAGCAAGTAGGATTCTCCTCCCAGAAGACTCTATGCTGAGCCTTCTGGAACCAGCCAGAACAATAATCATTAAATATCAAGACATTAAAAACCCACAACGGGGATGGAGGAAATCAAACTGCCCTGATAATACCTGGTCACTGCCAGTGGCTTTGGCCCCAGAAAACCAGAGACTTGCCCTGAGCGCAGGACCCCTGCCTCTCTCTGCTCTAACTGAGGGGCTTCACCTCACAGAGGGCCCTGGATGGAAGAAGACCCTTAACTTTGGAGTAGGTACTGCTTCCTTCCCCTGTCCCCCAGAGGGTGGAACCAGGAGTGTAATGGGGAGAAACATCAGGGCTCCAGCACCTGGGCGACTCTGTGCCAGATATTCCATTCATTTTCCTTCGGTTTCCACCTGAGTCCCTAACGCTGGGCTGCTGCAGGGAGCTGGAGCAGGGTGATACCGCTGTGTCCCTAACTGTGGGAAGGAGGGACTATTTGTGATCCTGGGCAGAGATAGGTACAGGAGTCCCCAGCTTGACAATCCTGAGCCAGCCAATGAGGCTTCTGTGGAAGGGCTCAGGGAAGGCTGCAGACAAAGAATCCTCAGCTACCGTTACCGAGTCATGCTGCAAAGTCAAGGACATAGTCCCATCATCTCAGGATGAAGGCTAGCCTGCATTTCCACTCCCAGATACATCCCCAGAAGAAAGAAAAGCAGGGACCTGGGCAGAGATTTGCACACTCACAGTCACAGCACTATTCACAGCAGCCAAAAGATAGAAACCATCCAAGTGTCCACTGACGTGGTCGACACACATGATGGAATATTACTCACCCTTAAAAAGGAAATTCTGACACATGCTGAAATATGGATGAACCTTGAGGACGTGGGCTTGTTGAAATAAGCTGGTCACAAATAGACAAATGCTATATGGTTCCACTTATGCAAGATCATTAGATGAGTAAAATCCATAGAGACAGAAAATAGATCAGTGGTTGCTAGAGGGAAGGGAGAGGGACAGTTATTGTACAGTGGGGACAGAGTTTCTGTTAGGGAAGATGAAAAGTTCTGAAGATGGACAGTGGTGATGGCTACACAATATCATGAACTGTAATTAAAATGTAAAAGTCTATGGTATGTCCATCTGACCAAAATAAGAAAATAAAAATAGAATGTCTGCCCACTTTTTTTTTTTTTAATTTCAACTCAATGGCTTTGCTTGAGAAGAGAGACCATTGGAAGAGCTAGATAACCCTTTCCCCTCATGACTTCCCTAGAGGGAAGAGGAATCCTGGGAATGATCACAGGGTACCAGATGGCGTGTACCACTTGACATTTACCAAGTGCTGGCATCTGTCAACTAATCCAGTCCTGACAACCCCACCAAGTACAGTACAGAAGTGGAAGTTACTGTCCGTCCATGTCAGACAGAAGAATACTGAGCTCAGTACTTCAGTACTTCAGTACTGAGCTCAGTACCTCAGGAGTCTGAAGGTGACAGTATCCGGGTCAGTCCCTCTGGCTGGGGCTCTGCCTTCACTCACAAGCTGCAGGTCCACTCACTTTCTTATTTAGTCAAACGAAGTGCGTTCATCTTCCCTAAGCCTTCCAAAGACAGAGCTCAGGTCTTCTTAGAGGATATACGATCAGCATAAATTTTTATTGTTTCAACAATAAACAAAAATCACTTGACAACGCTTTCCCTGGTCAAGAAAGCTCATTTAAAAACATCAAAAACAAAACTCATGAATGAAGAGTAGTTTGGGCACCTTCAATGTAATTATACAGCACCACGGGGGCAGAAGCAAGGGTCAGGGAGGGACAGGGAGCAGGTGGCAGGAAGCACCAAAGGAAGGAAAGTTGATCCCAGAGCCCATACAGCCTTCAGACAACCCAAGAAAATAAAATCCAAGGAACAAAAGCAGGGACAAAGAATGACAATGTCTTAAAAATACAAAGAGGCCAAGGCAGGTTACGGAGTCAGCCATAAAATACAAGCCCTGCGCATTTAAGATTGAATGGTAGCCGGGCAGTAGTGCAGAGCCTGCAATCCCAGCTACTCGGGAGGCTGAGACAGAAGGATCCCAAGTTCAAGACCAGCCTGGGCAAAGAGAGGGAAGGAAGGTGGGCAGGGGCAGGCACTGGGGACTGAAATGGAGTAAATTAAATTCCATGCAGGTCTGATTATTTCCAAAATGAACCCAAATGTTATGTACAACTACAATGCATCAATAAAAGCAAAATAAATAAAAAATAAAAAGGGCTGGGGATGCAGCTCAGTGGTACAATGCTCCTGGGTTCTATCCCCAGCATCACACACAATACACACACACACACACACACACACACACACACACACACACACACATATACACACACACTAGAAAGCTAGATGGCAGGGAGCTCAGCCAGCTGCGATTCCACTTGCATCTGGAGATGCATGCCTGAATCCACCCACACCATGCCCTCTCCTCTGCTTTCTGCAAGCTGACTGCTTCTCTTACCACCACTTGACTGGAACCAGGTGGTCTGGGCCCTCCCCTACCAGGGCTCCCCATTGCTAAACCCAGCCATGGCTTCTCACTGCTGGTCTTACTGGTCTTTGTGTGCCTTGTGATAGCCTCCACCTCCTTCCTAAAACTCTTCTTGGTTCCATAACATTGTTCTCTTCTTCCATCTTTCCATCCACTCTTTTCTCCATCCCCACCTGGTCCTCTTCCCCACTTCAACCAGCAGTGACACTCACGGTCTCATCCTTATAGTCCTTCTGCCTCTTCTAGGCTCCCACCCCTGAAAAATTCTAGTTGTTTTCCTAGTTTCAATACCCTCCTACCCAGAGATGGGTCCCCTCAGCTTTGTCTATATTTGAATCTTTTCCACATGCAAAAGAGTCTCTCTGACTTCCACTAACCCACTGACCCTGCTAGATGCTCGGGTCTTCCATTAAAAGGCTCAAATACCCTGTATTCTTCCAATCCTCCACCACTGCTCTGAGACAGGTCCTCATTATTTCACCTGTTCCCCCAGCAAGCCTACCTTCTATCTACCTCCTATCTGCTCCTGGAATTGCTTTTCTAAAACATATACCCAATGGTACTGGGCACCAGCTTGGTGTCCAAGACAGTTTTGATGATCGCCATTATTTGGGAGCTCTCTTCTGATTCTCAGCTGGCTCTCCACATTTCTGCTGTGCTGAAAATCCAGAAAATAAATAATATTCTCTAATAACCTTCCACTCAATGTTGAGAAGAACCATTTGTCTCTTTCCTCCTCCCACCATGGAACTGCGAGTCTCCGCATAAGTCTATGGAGAAAGGCCCTCCAGGGTTTCTCACGAGGCATAAAAATTCTTTTGAGTCCTTCCTGATCCATCTTAAACCTTTACTTATATGACTGAATGTGTAAGTAAAAATCTACTGTTCCGTGGTCCTGAGATCACCATTTTGTCTTGACCGATAAAATGTTCAATTTGTGGATTTATATATTTCTTCCCATAAACCTTCATCCTGCTGAATAAGATAAATAAAATTTGATAGTAAAAGAGAAAGCAGATTTTAGTTGAAAAGACATTAGAAAATACATAATCATGGCAGAAATAAAAATTCCAGTATTCCGAAAATCGCCCTTTTTTCAAGTTGTAACAAAACATTTATTTGAATTATAAAGAAAGCCATTATTCTATTTACAAAAATACCAAGTTTCCACCAAAATTAAATCTCTGTGACAAATTATCAGAGAGGTCAGACAAAAAAAAAAAAAACTATTCTTGAAATGCTAAATATTTTCTGCACCTGGAGATAAGCTATACAAATTGCGAAAGTTGAATCCTTCCCCCTTTTCTTCCACATTTCAAAGAAAATCAAATCCTCACCTGGGGGCAGCTGCCTCTGATTGTAAGCCAGGAGAAAACAAACAATCTTTTGAGAGCTGTATTTCCAGAACTAAATGGGAGGTCATGTTTTCTATATTGACTAAAGAATTCTAAACAACTACTCTTTTAACTTTCATAAATGATGGTTTCTGAGAAGGTTGTTTTGTTTTGCTTTATTTAGTCAGTTTCCAGACTGGGATTCTGTTGTTATGATGACAGATTACCATCATACACACTACGTACCCAGAAGTACACCCACTGCATCTCCACATACCTGGACATGCGCAATGGTCCACGATCAAGGCCACCAAAGGGAGGACAAAGCAAGAAAGTAGGCTAGGCTCTGGGAATGCCTCAGCTTCCTGATTTCCCAGGAAAGGCAGCAAAAGATTCTCTCTCACTTCTACTAACCATGTACCCTGAGGATGCCTTGGCTAAAAACTGACATGTGAACTTCGGATACACATGTACCTTACAGTGGTTAAAAAAAATTCATAGAGCCACGCAGCACATCTTAATTCCAGATCTGTGGCTTCTACTGAGACCAGAACTCAGAGCTAGGCCAAGCCCATAGATACGCTGGTGAACTCACCTGCTCATTAGCGATCATTATTATAAAAAGCAGAAGCCAGGTCTGCTGGAATGCACCTGAATCAGTCCCAGCTACTCAGGGTGTTGAGGCAGGAAGATCCCTTGAGCCCAGGAGTTCAGGGACAGCCCCGGCAATATAGCAGGACCCTGCTTCTTTAAAAACTATTTTTTAAAAAAGAAACTGTGGTATCTGCTTTCCCAAATTTTAACAATCTTTAATCTTAAGTTGTTAATAATAAATATCAAATAAAAAGATAGTGCCCAGGCTGCCTTACCCTAAAGTGCACACCACTTAATTTCTGTTCTCATATAAGAACAATTTAATCACAAAACGAGCTAAACTTAAACCTCGATACAATCAATTGGGACTGGCACATTTCAGATGCTCCACCATGTCAGTCAAATTGAACTGAAAAGACTCTTTAAAAAGGCTCCTCTGACTTCCAACAAGGATCAGGAATTCTAGAGCTGTCTCTTTGATGCATGACAGTACACTAAACCAACCATTCAGTACGTTTATATCCATCCCAAATTAGACCAAAAGATCCTCAGATGGTGCTAAAATGATCTGCCCTATTAGCTTAGAGTCAGCTACTATTGGCTCATTGCCTTTTTCTGCTTTTTAGTCATTCTACATACGAATCAGATTGATCGTGTTATTAACTTTATTAAAGGCATCGCCTCCAGCCCACGGCCATTAATGTACCAAGCAACCTAGCCTACAGACGTTCCCCCGCCCCCACCCCAGCCTCGAACCATAAATCAAAATGTTCTTTTCCTCTAAGCATATTATTTTCCCTGGTGTCAGGCCAGTATAATATTAAGGACTAGTTTTTTAAAAAATAGGAGGGGGGGGGGAACTCAATAGCAAAAAGTGAGGTTGGTGATATTTGGCTTGAGACAATGTAGGAAGCAGACAGGTGCCTTTTAGACACATTGTTCCACAGCAGAATCAGTTCTTAAAATGGAAAAACCTGTCTGCTAACCCTAACAATAATCTTCCTGACCCTAGAGAATCCAAATGGATAATAAGAGCACCGGAGTCAGACAGACTCTGTGTCTAAGCACCTCTCTGGGCAGAAACCAGGCAAGTTGAGAAGTGACAACGCTTTCTGCTAAAATCTTCAGTTAAAATCTCCACTAACTCACATACCACTAATGACATTTTAGAGTGCCAATTCAGCATGCTGACCAAAAGAAAACCATGTCCAATCTATAAAATAAAGTCCTGTCAAGCCAAAAAAAAAAAATCATCCAGAACAGATAATGTGTGCATGAAAATGGCTATCCAATTAAGATACAGCATCTATTCATTAAAGTCTATCTTCTGAAAATCCCTACTTGGCAATTATATAGGAAGCCATATGTTTGCTTAAGCTAAAAGTATTAAAATTCTATTTCCTAAAAAGTAATCGATAACTGAGGCTCTTATTAATTTGGACAGTGCCTCACTCACCAGTTCCAATTAGAGACAGCTTCCTGACTTCAGGGTAGACCTGAGGAGCACAGAGACTCCAACAGTTAGGCTTTTCCACTGAAATATTCCCATCTTCCTCTGCGACTAGTAAACCCCAGAAGGACAAGCAACCGCCCCCCCCCTCCCGGCCACAATGGCTTCAAGAACCATGACGAGGCGTCCTTAAATATTCCTACAATTAGCCTGGTTTTTGCCCAGATCGATTCTCATCCCCAGTACCGCTGTGTGTCTCAAAAGCCACCGGAGCAGGTCTGGGATATAACCATACTTGTCACAGGGGGAAGGCATCAGAATGCCAGCACTGTCATCGTCGGTGACATCTTCAGTTTCTGAAGGTTTTTCAGTGGCACTAAATCTTTACTGTTCATAGAGTCACTGATCCGAACGCAGGAGACAAATAAATTCCAAATGAATGCAAACTGCCACACTTGAAAGAGCACGCTTCACTTCCCGGCACAACTTACCCCCGGGCTTCTCCGACGGGCTTCACCCCTCATCTTGGCTGTCCTCACTCACGGCCTTGTCAAAGGCTGATTTGGAACCTGAGTGAGCCAGTCCCTTTTTTCTTATCACACTCATAGGGCCTGGCTCAGGGAGGTGGCAGCAGGATAAAAGATGCAGTCCTTCTGGAATTACAGTCTCCTGGAGCCACAGCAGAAAAGTCTAGAAATACAGACGAGTGCCTGTCATAGAACTCTATTCTATTTGGGTGACAGAGGGAATGACCTGGATGAAACAGAACCCCCAGGACACTCTCCAGTTTTCTTGAACAGTGCCCGACTCCCAGAGGGCACTTCTCACCATGGTCCTCCCAGGTCTCCTGTTTGAGGAAGATTTCTCCCTACAGAGGCGGCTCTTCCGTCACATTTTCTCTTCCCTTCCTTTTCTGATGAGGACACAAGACCTGGCAGACATTCCCTCGGACTGCTCCCAGGCGCCGCTGTCCTCCCAGCGCCAAATGCACAACCTCTTTGGTAGGGAACAGTGAGTGTCATCATCAAATGGGGGACACTGATGGGTCAGGATATTCGTGAGTTACCTCAGCTGATTGTCCCTCACACAGGTCCTGCTCACTACTGGGGACTACTCACTACTCTTCTTTTATTTTTTATTTATTCATTTATTTATTTTTGGTACCAGGGATTGAACCCAGGAGCGCTTAACCACGGAGCCACATCCCCAGCCCTTTTTTGGATTTTGTTAGAGTCGGGGTCTCCCTAAGTTGTTGAGACTGGCTTTGAACTTTCGATCCTCCTGCCTCAGCCTTCTGAGACAGTGGGATTACAGGTGTGTGCCACCACGCCCGGCCCCTCTTCTTTTAAACATCCCCACGGGCTTACTTTTTATTCTCATCAGGGAAGATGTCTCAGCAACAAAGATGAAGAAAGTTTCCTGCCAACAGAACACCCATCCATACACTTTTTAATACTCCAAGCTCACTCATAAACATAACCACAGAGTCCTCCTGGATACAACGATGACTAAATGAAAGAGGTATTTGGCTGTATTTATGTAAAGAAAATATGACGAACAGTCTCATAAAAAGAAACAAAAGCTTGAAACAGCAAAACATTGGAGAGATCCTAAATGTCCATCAACAGGGAACAGGTTAAGTAAGTAACACTCTGAAAATACAGTGGAGTACAGTCAGCCATTTAGCATAACTAAATAGATTTATGGGTACTAATATAGAATTATCCCCCAGATATATTGAATGAAAAAAAAATAAAATAAAGGTGCAGCTCCCACTTGTATAAACATACACTCGTACATAGGAGCACCAGACTCAGGAAAGAGGAAGAAAGAGCTTGGTTGTCTCTAGGGAGAGACCTGAGCGTGAGGCTCAAAGGAAGACCTACTTTTTATCCATTTTATTAGGTGAACACAGTTTTTCCATTTAAAGTTAATGAAGTAGAGAACATTTTGGGGGGGAAAAAGAGATGAGAATAATCAATAATAATCTATGTAAAATGGCTCTCTGGCTAATTAAAGCCTTGTTCTAGATATTATAATTGGATTAATCAACTAGCTATGTCACATTGACAAAATGTCAGTGACAATCCTGTTCTATAGCCAAGTTCACCCTTCATGCTGTACAAATAACCCATCTAAAGAGGGCTGATGTGAACCGGTTAGTTAGACCTCTAAGCCTGGGTCACAGTCAGACTGGACACTTTCACTGGTGAAGAAATTCAGTTGCTTATTGAAGAAAAGGTTTTCTTCATGGAGGCCATTCATGAAGAACACAAGGGACCATAAATAGCCCTAGAGGACTCATCCACAGAGAATGGGGGGACTTGAAATGGGTCTTGAAAGATGAGTATGTTTCAACAGATAAAAATAACAGAGAACAGGCAGACAGGAAAGATGACAAGCAGAAGGTGTTCCAGGGCCAGGGGGACCCTGTCTAATAGGACAGGTGATACATGCAGAAGAGGAGCATCAGCGGGGTCAGCGGCATGGAGGGCAAGCACAACGCTCAGAATGTGCACGTGGTGTGTGCGTGTGTATATGTGGCTCACGTCACTCATATTCACGACACTATAGAATCTTATGGTGACAGGATAATGCCCCCCCCCCATGATGCCCATGTCATATCCCAGACCTGTGAATGTGTCCCCTTACACAGCAAGAAGGACTTTGCAGTTGGGATTAGTTTAAAGATCTTAATATGGGAGAGCATCTCATATTTTCCCAAGCAGATGTAATCACACAGGTCCTTATAAAAGGAAGACAGAAGGGTCAGAGATGTGACAAGGCAACAGAGGTCGCAGCTGGGAGGGAGCCACAAGAAGGAAAGGAAGTGACCCCTAGGAGCTGGAAAGGGTCAGGAATGGCCTCTCCCCTAGAGCTTCCAGAAGCCCCACCTACATCTGGATGACTGCCCCAAAAGACTCACTTTTGGACTTCTCACCAGAACTATGAAATAATAAATTTGTGCTGCTCTAAGTCACTAAGTTTTGCTAATTTATTATAGCCATAATAGGAACCTAATGCAAATCTATATGATTATTATTTATCCCTGGATCATGGAGGTTCCAGATGTTATCCAAATCTCAAAGCCAGTGACTATGACATGATTCAAGCCCAGATGTGATGGGTTGTTGGAGGCTGCCTTGTAAGGGAGCCTGGATCACACTGTGGATGTTGAGAACATCAGATGGAAGAGTGTGCATTGACACAGCAGACAGCCAGGGGGAGGCAGGTCTTAGAGGGAAAAGTGAACAGAGATGATTAATATGCAGTATTCTCCATCCAATCAAATGTGCTTTAGATAATTTGTGTGTGTGTGTGTGTGTTCTTCAACATCCCTCTGAAGAGAAACAGGTAAGTGTCCTTCCTGTCCAAGTCATATCACTCCCACATGCAGGAAGTTCATTTATGGCCCACGATTTTTCTACTCATGCTACTGAGTAATCAAAAATACTTTGTTTTCACCTTGAAAACTCCTCCCCTCTTTCTTATCCCTTTAGCAAATGATTGCTTCAACACTGACCCCATTTCCCTTTGCTAACCAAGTGAAAGACCCTGAGCATCTTTTGACCACTGAGCTACATCTGGGCCAATTTCATAAGTAAAGTTGTAAACAAAGTGTGGCCAAGACCCAGGCTATGCTGTGCTTCCTGATGAGTATAGAGTTGGGATGCAGAGAACATTCCTGTCCCTGGGAAAACAAGTTATTGTGCAAAAACTGGAGCTTCCTTAACTAGATAATTACCATTATCATCATCATATCATCATCATCATCACCATCACCATGTCCATCCCAACTCTACCACCATCACCATCACCATCATCACCACCATCCCAATACCCAATACCACCACCACCACCACCACTGTCACCATCACCATCACCATTGTTAAAGGCTACAGGTGTGGCTCAATGGTGGAGCACTTGCCCAGCATGCAGGAGGCCATGGGTTCCATCTCTAGTTTCCTCTCCTGTCCACACACACAACTTTATTAAAACTTAATTTTAGAAACTATTTACCAACCAATTTCTAATCTCTATCAATAAGCCCTGCATGGTAACATTCTTATGCCCACCTTACAGCTGAGGAACCAGGCTCAATGAGGTTAAAATGTTTAGCATCACCTAAGGAACTGACATTTTCAACCTGGTTTGATGCAAAAGTCAATGTAGTAAATTTTACAATTCAGAAAGAGTAAAAAAGTGAGATACAGAGGATTTTTTTTTCACTGTACTTCCCTCTCCTCTCAAGAAAAGGTGGGGGGGGGTCTAAATTCTTGTTTCACAGCAATTTGGGTGATGATAGGTGAATTCTCTGAGATTATGGACCCTCCAGTGGAGCCAGCTCCCACTCCAGCTCCCTAGGTCTGGGGTAGAGGTATTTCCATGAGCCCACGCTCCCAATTAGAGGAAAGTGGCCGAGGTTTTAAGTTGGACTTTCTGTTCCGATCCTAATTCCCTCCTTGTTGTTTTAGAATTAAGCCTCTACCTCATTGTCTTGAATCTGAAAACTCTGCCTCATAATTCTCATTCTTTTCACCAGCACAATTACTCCGTAGATGCAAATTGACCCTTATATTGCCCCATGTGGTAATTCCTTCTCCTTCTAAACTGCCCACAGGTCTCATTATTCAATTCCTGCTTAATAGAATCAACTCCATCTTCAAGCCCAAAGGACAGGCCCTCCTATTTTCTACGACATAATCACATGAAGACCATCATGGCTAGAAGGAAAGCTCTTACCTCACAGGCCTACCTGTGGCGGCAAAAAGATGTTGCTGGCCAAAAAGAAGAGCAAGACTTTCAGCTACCCACAAGAACAGAAGACGGCTCCCCGAGACCACACCCCTGACAAAAAGTGAAGGACCAAGTGAGCCCGAGAGCACTGTTCCTTGCACTTTTCTCAATCTCTTGGCCATGATGGTTATGACCCATCCCAGGGAAGGTGGGAGTGAACATGGGGCGACTCTGGTCCTAACAGGCCCTCGCCAGTCCCAAAGGACTGGACCACGGCCTGAACACTGTGATCCACCCCCTCCCCCAGAGACCCCAGCCCCAGGCACAGACTGCTCCACTTGGCCCAGAGGGCAGAGAGAGGCGCAGTTTGGAGACACACAGCAAGTAACGTTTCCTTGACACACAGAGTAGGCCACTCTGAGATTTCAGATAAGCAAAAGCAGGGTAACTCAACACAGGGAGATTCCCAGGCAGGGTGACTTGAGGGCTCCAAAACACTCGACTGCCTAGAAGTGTCTCCCCAAATTGGCCCATGATTAAGGTGCTTGAGAGCCCATGGGCGGTCACCTCTTTAGGTTGAGCAGAGCTATCAACTTCCCCTGGTTGTGTCTCCTGGGGACATGCCCGTGTGTCATCTGGAGACACGAGCACCACTCTATTGAATGTCCTGAATGAAACTGGAAACTGCACACAGTTTCAACATGAGCTAGCTCACATATAGTAGATAGGGCAGGTGTGGGTAAGAGCTAGACGCATAGAGAGGTTGGCAGAACTACAGATGGACATGCAGGCATGAATAGGTGGCCAGGATAGGCCTCTTGCTGAGAACTGAGAACCATGGGCATACGTAGAAGACTTTTCCAGAAGGGGCAATAGCTAGAAGGCCTGGGACTTGTGAGATTGGTTAAAAGACCAAGAGGTCAGATGCCAGGAGCTAGGTAGAGAGGAAGAATTGGGGTCCAAGAGATCCAAACACCCTCAGGACCTGTGGCCAAGGCAAAGATGAGGCAGATTTTTTTCTGAGAGACAGATGTACAGATCCACTGGTTTTAGCACACACACTTTTTTTTTTCCTTCTGTGTGAGAGTTAAGAAAAAAAAAAAAAAAGAATCAGGCCAGTGCCGGTTTCCCAAATGCCATGATTCTAGCTAAATTAATTACTTGTTCTCATGTTCCCTGACAAAGATTCTCTGCTTAGCCAAACATTGGTGAGGCTCCTGAACCTTTTTTATGCTACTATCCCGGCCCTCCTTGTAAAATCCAATTTGGGAAAGAATCCCTTGTCCTGGACATTGGATCACCTGCCCCACCTGCTCAGGTTCCTCATCCTCCCACACCTCCAGGTGGTGTCTGGTCACCTTGGTCTGCCTTCAGCAAGAATAGGTTGAGTTAGCCAGAATCCCCCTTACCCCTGATGTTTCCTCTTCACAATTTTCCATCCACTGACCGCCATCCTGCCCCTTGGCCGTCAATTCCCCCTGGCCCATGCTGTACTTGTGAGCCCCACCCATCGGTCCCTCTGCAAGACTCTGACATTTTCAACCTGTTTGATGTGAAAGTCGATGCCACCTCTCCCACCACAAGAGTCTTGAACAAGCCTCCCTGTCTTCTTGCTTTTGTAGGCATCACTGAATAATTTTTTCCTCCAACATCCCTAAAAAGAAGAATTGATGCCAATTTAGTCAAAAGTTCCTTGCTGGGTTAGGATAAGACCCTTGCTCTTCCCCGAATTCTCCCAAGAAGCTGTTTACAAGTCATCTCTCTCTTGCCTCAGTTCTGCCACCTGGAAGAGAGGTGTGAAGCTCCACCCTCGGCCTCCCCCTTCAGTCAAGCGCTGCAGGGGAGGACCCCAGACTGGCCCTCAGGCTGGCACCCCTGCGAGGAAAGGCTCAAACCCGGGCACTTTCCACTTCCCACGCACACACCGCAGGCCTCTCTTCTGCCACCGCGCTGGACGCGGGGAGAATGATAATGCGCTGTTCTGCATCTCATCACTCATCTGCTGGACGCCTAGCAACTGGCCTGCACCTCCTCAGGCTCTTCCTGGAACTGGGACCTCATCCTCACAATGGCAAAAGTCGTCTCATGTATCGACAAAGGAAGGTTCTGGAAATGTGTCAAAACTACACACCCAACAAAAACCTAAGACTGCTATGATTTTCCTTTTTTTTTTTTCCCCTTTGCTGTATACGTTAACACTTCTGAAAATTGTGCTTAAAGATATAAACTAGATTCACCAATGTTTTCATTAAATTGGATCTGCCTCCCAGCCAAATGAGCTCCCTTCACTTCATCTACAGGAACAAACTACCTGGTCTCAAACCTGGAATTGAACCCCACCCGTCGGTCCCTCTGCAAGACTCTGTCAGTCTCCAGGACCCTGAATCTTTCCTAAGGGTAAATGTCAGGGGTGACTAGAATGGTCATGTTTGCTTACTTGATTTTTAAACAAAAATACCAGACCCACCTAACTAAACCAAGTACATCTCCCTTCCCTGTAAGTGCGGCCATGAACTGACCATGACTCTCTCTCTCCACCAGGCTCACAGTATTTGAACAAAGAAGATCAAAATATGAATTTTAAAAAGGAGAAAGACAAGAACACATGGAGGGTCATCCTCTTTCAGTAGAGCTTTTGACTGTGTTCCAGCAAGCGATCTTTAGGAAAAAAGAGTCCCAATGTCTTAGCCACATTATAATCCCATGTAAGGAAAATCTGGGTCCTTTAAAGAGTTAACGATGATTACTATTTCTAACCAAAAAGAGTACAGTGAAAATGTTGGAGACATTTTAGGAGAAAAGAATGAGAACATGTAAGTTAATCTTCCTTTTTTGGATGGGAGATACTGGGGACTGAACTCAAGGGCACTCAAGCACTGGGTCACATCCCCAGCCCTATTTTGTATTTTATTTAGAGTCAGGGTCTTAGCACCTCACCCTTGCTGAGGCTGGCTCAGAACTTGAGATCCTCCTGTCTCAGCTTCCCAAGCCGCTGGGATTACAGTCATGCACCACCGTGCCCAGCAGTTAAACTTCTTAAGCAAGAAACTAAACCTACAAATCTTACCGGAAAAAGGAAAATATGCAAGTCCTACAAATAAAATATGGACAAAGAGTTAAAATACACATCATACCCCAGTTCCCCACTGAGATTGCCACGTGCACCTCTCCAGGATCGGTTCAGAGAAACCAAGCCCAGCAGAGACCCTCCATGGACAAACCCACGTGGGAAGGATACAGTCCACAGTCCACAGAATGGCCAAGAAACGTACTCACTGATGCTCAAAACTCACTAGTAATCCAGAAATGCTAATTAAAACCTCGATAAGACAGCGTTATTCTCAGCAGGTTGAGAAAAGGTAAATCTATGTGGGAAAGCTGCTGAGTAAAAATTGCTTCAACATTTTTGGAAACTAATCTGGCAATACTGTTAAGTTACATTTTAAGAACTCTCCTAGAAATAAAGGCATTATAAAGAGATATATGTATAAACATGCTTACTGAAGCACTATAAGAAGTGAAAAATAATTTTTTAAAACAGGAATTTTTATTAAGAGTGGAATGGAACAGTCATCCTGTGGGATATGATATATCCATAAGACATAATAGCTATTAATTTACATGACATGGGCACAGCAATATATCCTCATCCAGGTGGATCAAACTCCTGAAGTGTAAGTATCCCAAGCAAGAAAAGTCCGCTGTAATAAAGTCATTTGTGGAATAATCTATGGCCATTAAATTAAATGATGAGATCTACATGAAGTAGCAGGGATAAATTTCAAAGACATAATGGGTGAAAAAAAAAGGTTACCAGAATATTCTATTCATGCCCACCTATAAAAGACGCTCATCCACAATACTGAACCCTACATTGTTTGGACATACCACATACACTATGTAGTGAAAGTAAAAAGATATCCAAGAAGGGAGCATACCAGCTTCAGGTAGAGGTTGCCCCAGGGGTCAAAAGAGCAAATGGAATGGTTTCAGGGATAATGTGGCAGGTACCTGTATCCATAGCTTTTTCTTTTTCTTTTTTTTTTTTTTAAAGAAATCTGAAGCAAACAAGACAAATGTTAATTAACAGTTGCTCAATCTGGGTGGCGGTTACATGGTAGTCTGTTCATTTATTTTTCTGTACTTTTTGGTAAATTTGAAGCATCTCATGATTAAAAAAAAAAATTAACCAAAGTCATAATAGACGATGGTGCCTCCAAGAAACTGCAAAGAAGGGGGACACAGAAGGGAAGGAAACCCTCAGTGCTGGTTGGTTGTCTCAGGACAGTCCCAGTTGGAAGGTATCATCCAGGACAGTAAGGAACAGGCCTGACTTTCACTCTTGGCAGTGACCAGGACGAGTGGCTTCACCTCCCTGAGCCCATGTCCTTGTTTGTAGAGACATGACACCACCGATCTCACGAGGTCACGGAGAGGGTTAAGTGAGAAGAGGAAGATCGCACCTTCACTATGTAGAGTGACCAGCAAATACTGACTGCTTTAACAAGGAAATAAGCCCTGCCCCCCAAAATATTCACAAAACAGGCCGACGACTCCAGGCAGAGAGAACCTAACGTCACCTGGCCAAACTCAAGCACTGAACTGTCACAAAGTCGTCATCTTTTAGGAGCAGGAATCTTCTAGAATAAACTTTGATCCATGGAAAGGAAGGCCTTGTCCCGGCTGGCATAGTACGTGAGCTTACAGAGAGTGTCAGAACCTAACTAGGAGCCCCGAGGCCCTAAGAATGGCCTCGGGACATTGGCCAGACAGTTGTACTCACGTGAACTACTTCCCTCCTGGCCTCACTACTTCCTTGAGCTGATTTCATGGAATACTCACTGGCCTTTCTCCAGAGGAGGAACCCCAAAGGGCAGAGCTAGCCATAAAGATGATGGAGGGGGAGGATGAAGTCCCTGTTCTCGTGTGTAGAGGACAAAAAAAACAAAGTCCCTGGGCAATAAAAACAACAAGAGGGAAGTTTGGTGGCATGACAGGAGGTTCTTGGAGCCTGGACTAGGTATGGGACACAGGGGTGGAAGGGCCCAGCAGGAGGATAATGGCGGGAACAGCGAGCCTCGAGCTGCAGCAGCAGGTAGAGGTAGATGAGTTCCCAGCCTGGCAGGCCCGTCTGCTCATGGGACTGAACTCTGCCAATAGAGTAGATCGTAAGTGGAGACTGTGGCTTCCACCTGGCCCACAGACACTTCTCACAGGTGACTCTCCATTCTGGTTCACCACCTGCCCATTGTTGATCCATGGCCCAAAGAAAAGACCACTGACTCAAGCAAGCTTATATTGTGTACACCAGAGAGCTGATCAGCAACTGTCTCACCTGGAAAAACAGGGCCAGAGAACAGCAAATGGTCTGATTGCAGGGAAGATTTTATATCACAAAAAGTGACAAAGGCGGGTGTCTTGGGAACTTAGAGCCAGCAGGGTTCTGGTGAGTGTAATACCAGGGCAGGTTTCTGATCTACGTTGTTTCACATCTCAAGGTAGGGAGCAAACTCCAATTCCAACACCAAAGTCAATGAGGAGCAGCTGGGATTTCAGGGAGGGTTATTATCTGGTCAAGGAGTAACCATAGGTTCAAAGCACCGGCAGGAATCCCAAGCAAGTTTTTAAAACATCAAATTATGGTCAAGCCAAATAGACATCTTAGTATTTTACAGTTAAACAGAAATGAACTTTTCATGACTTTGTGATGAGATGGTCCCCAATCTTAAGATGGAGTTGGGCTGGGTTCATCACCACTACATGCAAAGGACTTCAAGGTCCTATAGGAGAGAAGACCACAGACTGAAAGAAGCCCAGGTCTCCTAGTCCCTCGTGTGAAGACTACTGCCAACAGGGAACATCCACAGTGGACTCCCATAAGAGAAAAATTAAGGCCTATTGATAAGCCACTAAAATCTGGAGGTGCATTTGCTACAACAGCTACTGTGACCCGAATACATCAAACTGCAAGATGACTCAACTTCCTTCCTTCTGAAAGCTCATGGAGGCCAATGACAAAGTCATCTTGTGATGCTCACAGAAAAGCTCCTTCAAAGCAGCTGATCCAGCTATCAGGCATATTTTTTTGTCCGTTGTCCTGTCTCTTAATCTGAAATAAGTTCATGATGGCTGGATCTCCAACAGTGAGTTTATGACCTTGAGGACAGAAGTTTCTTTCTAATGGTGATGGAACAGAAAAAAAAAAAAAAACAGTTCCTTATGTTCGCTGAGCCTCCATACTAGCCCCGGATGCCCTATTTTTAAAATAATATTTTAAAATAATATTCTTCTATATGAATAATAAGCCCACAAGCTATTTGTGCTATATTAGTAGGAACTGTTACTATCAATCAAGTTTACCTCTTTACTAATAAAATAGCCTTAAAGATTTCCCACACAGTGGTGGGCTGTGTAAAATTGAAGAGCAGTGGGCACTGGGTAACATGGAGCCATTGGAACTACGGCACAGAAGAAGCACGAAATATAAAGAAGAAAAAAAATGCGTCTATACTGTAGACACATCGTAAACAAAATTGGAAGTTTCTGGCCTAAGAATCATGCTCTAAAGAGATAAACTCATGACATGACTGGTGGAATACTTCATCACTTTACAGAAAATGACCAGAAAGCTGCACGTGGAGGGAGGGGTGGGGCATTTCCATCTATTCATATAATCTCACAACCAGATAAGCAATTCGGGGGGGGGGGGGGCAGCAGAGACACGCCAGCGCTGTCAATCAACTAGGAGATGCAGCCAGAAATGAAAAGAATAAAAATGACTCTTTGGGCCAAGTGATCAATATGTGCCTGTTGAATGAAAGAATAATAAAGAAGAAACAAGGCAAACTGCTGAATCAAACTGAGAAAAGGAAACCCAATCATGATTGGAAACACTCAGACTTTTTCTATTATAGAAATGACTTAATTGCTCAATAATCTGCCCAGGGAGGGGACTGCCAAGCAGAAGGGATGGGCCACCCTGGCCAGGGCCCCCCACCCCTGCGTAGCGTGGGGCATCATTCTTTATTGGGAAGAGGTGGATAAGGGATTTGTTAAAAATTAACTACAGGAGACTTTTCTGATTCCTAGGTTATAAATCTTTGTAATTAGAGATGGAAAACCTCCTTTGCCTTTATCATCAATTCCCTGACCTCATCATCCGACTGTTATTTGCCACATCATCCACCCCATGGGGAAAGTCAGCAGAAGGAGTTTTTCAGTTTGTGACCCACCCAGGGAGAATATTATGAGAACATCATTGCTAGGAAACAAAGAAAGGCAAAGCCAAGTCAGGGGACAGCAATTTCAAGTCTTGCTCCTCATCTGCAATTTGTCTGTATTCTGTACTTTGCATTTGAACATGGAGGACGAGCCTTGAAGGACTGCCCGACCAGGCTGCTCCAAGCAAAATGGGAGGTTGGGTTTGATTTTGCTCAACTCTGATGCTTCCCTGGAGTCTCCCCTGCTCTGTGGTGGTTCACGATGGTAGATACAGTCATCGTTATGTTCATCATTAACCTGCTTCCAAATAATTGGACTTTGCCCACAGACAATATGTTTAAGCAAATGTGATGCATACAGATGAGTGAGGTCTAGGCCCTAGGAATCTTCTGCCTCTGGTCATTTCCATGCATCCCTGGCAACCATGATCATATTTTAGCACAAGACAGAAGGGGAATGAGTGAGCTCAGGGCAGGCTGTTGGACACAGCCTTGCTTTCTGCCTGGCAGTCCCTAATATAGATTCAGCCCTCAGAATCCACAGGCCCTACATCCATGGATTCAACCAACTGCAGGTTGAAAATATTCAGAAAGAAGTTGTGTCTGTACTAAACATGAACAGATTATTTTTCCCATCATAATTCTCTAAACAATACAACTATTTGCACAGTATTTACATTGTATTAGGCATTATAAGTAATCCAGAGATGTTTTAGAGCATATGGGAGGACGTGTATAAGGCAAATTCTAGATAATTTTACATTAGGAATTTGAACATCTGTACAGTCTGGGACCTATGGGGGTCCTGGAAACAAGGCCCCATGAATGCCAGGGGACAGACTGTATGCTATATATCTCTGAAGAAGGACAGGTATCATTGGCATGTCATAATAGCACTGTGGCTGCCTCTGCACCAATGGCAGTGCTGATGTTCATGGAAATTTCATGTGACCTCCACTCCCAGTTGTGTTTTCCACAGGAGAAGCTTCACATTCAGGGTCTTCGAAGCCCATGCTCCAACTGTCCCTTGCTGGACAATCTCAGACTTCTGGTCATCTCAGAAGGGAGGAAGCTTGTAACTGCAGTATAGACAGAAGAAGGGGATCCAAAGAGCAGTATGCAAAACAAGTTTTTGGCAGAATGCACATGGAAACCACTGCCTCCCCCAAGCCCCAAGGTCAAGAAAAGACTCTCCTGGAACCCCTGTATATTCTCCCAGTTCCCACAAAAATCACAACAGGACCTTGGTGCCTCTCCATTTGATCTCACACAAAAAAATTACTAACATATGCATTTACGAATTGTAATTTCCCACCTGAGGGTCTCCCACACTTCAAGGGAAGGTCACTAACTTCTAAGACCCAGAGGAGCCAGCAAGATCACCCAGCTCAGTGTCCTCATCTCCCACAAAAGGAAATGGAGCCAGGAAAGGTGGAAGGATGTACAAAAGATCTGAGGTCATTCAGCCCTATGCCTTCCCCAAACAAGAGGTTCACATTCATCCAGATGTGGTGGCCCACGCCTGTAATCCCAGTGGCTCAGGAGCCTGAAGCAGGAGGATCATGAGTTCAAAGCCAGCCTCAGCCACTTAGCAAGGCCCCAAGGAACTCAGTGAGACCCTATCTCAACATAAAATATGAAAAAAGGCTGAGGATGTAGCTCAGTGATTGAACGTCCCTGGGTTCAATTTCCAGTACCCCCCCCCAAAAAAGAGGTTCACATTTCCCTGGGCCACAGCCTGCCCAAGGCTCCCCATACCTAGCTTAAAGGGAGCAGCTTCAGCATCTGCCCTGTGCTAATGCCAATAACCAGAGCTTAGTAGCACACAGCCCTTGGACTCAGCCATATCCTGATACAAATCCCAACACCAGCACAAATTAGGGTGCCGTGGACATTAGGGGAAATAACCACCCTGGACATCAGTGTCCATATACAAAGAAGAGGGACACTATTCCTTTCCTTAGAATTGCAATTAATGCTTCATGCTTCTATGTATTAATCAGCCTGATTTGTGGTGGCCAGCTGGCTAAATGTCTTTTTCTTGAGTATCGTTTTAGTCCATTTTCTGCTGCTTCAACAGAATACCTGACACGAGGAAACTTCTAAACAATAGACATTTACTTGGCTCAAGATCTTGGAGGCTGCAAAGTCTAAAGGTGTCACCCAGTGGCTAGCAAGGGCTTCCGAGCTGCAGTATCGTGGCAGAAGAGCGGATGATCAGGTAAGCAGGTCCAGAGGAGCTTGCTTTCATAACAAAGCCACTCCCACAGGAACTCTTGAGAACAGCACTACTCCACTAATGAAGGGGCCAGTAGGATCCAATCAACTCTTAACAATCCCACCACCCCTTGATACCATTGCACTGGGAATTAAGGTTTCAGCACAAGAACTTTCTCCTACGTAGCAAATATGTAGGAGGAAATTCACATTGAAGTTATTTCCATTTCCAGAGCCTCACCTCCGTAAGCTCCTGACCAGGGATCTTCACTCACCTCACCACAACGCAGGCAAAAGCCATCCCTCTATCCATGCCCCCACTTCACCACCTAGAGCCTGAAAGGCTCATGAGTATCCAGCCCTAGAGAAAAACTTTTACAATAGATTTTAACTTAAAGGCTTCATGACTTTCCACGACACTCATATTTTAAAAGTGCATTTGCTTAAGGGAAAGCCTGCCTTGCTCAGTAACAATAAGAAAACTTTGTGTTAGACCTCAGACCTCTGAGAAAAAGACCTCTCAGTTCTGTATGGTACATCTCTAATGACCTCAGAAAACAGACTAACAGATCCACTCATCAACACTCATGAACACTGGCCATCCACAGCATTTTATATCCTCTAGATCAAACAAACAAATGGCAAATATAAATTATATATAATTAGAATGACTATTGAAAGCAAAAATTAAAATGGATTTTTAAGATATATAGATATAGTAATATCATGATTATAAAGGGAACACAATAAAGGAATTAATTTTGTTGTAGAGCTTTCAAATTTAATTCAATTGATAAAATACACCCCAAAGTAGACCATGAAAATGTAGGCATGTACATGCTGTAATTCCTAGAAAAATCTCTACATATGTAAAGAGGGGAGGGATCAAAGTCAGCACAAAAATCTAAATGGAATATTAAAAATAGCAAATAATCCAAATAAAGGTAAGGTAGAAAAGGGTGGACAGATTAACAAAAACCAGAAGAGACAAACAGAACACAAATAATACACTCCAACTAATAATAAACTCCAACTAACTCCAACGACACCCATAAGTATATTAAATAAATGGTCCACACATACCAATTTAAAAGGCAGATATTTTCAGATGGGATTTAAAGAAAAAAAAGATCCAAGCATAGACTATCTATTTTTAAAAAAACTCCAAATATTATATAGACAAGGTCTACTTAACAGGATGATGAGCAAAAGAAAGCTAGATAGAAGTATCAAAGTAATTTCAGAACAAGAACATCCAGAAACAAAGAGGGCTGCCACGAGAGGCTAACAGAATAAATTCACCAAGAAGAAATGCAGATATTAAATGTGCATGTACCTAAAAATAGGACTTCAAAATACATGAAGAGCTGATAGAATTAAAAGGAAAAACAGGACAAATCTAACATACTTGAATGAAGACTTCAACATTTCTCTCTCAATAATAAATAGAACTTCTAAACAGAAAATCAGGAAGGAGGGCTGGGGTTGTGGCTCAGCGGTGGAGCGCTCATCTAGCTCATCAATCCTCAACACCATATAAAAATAAATAAACAAAATAAAGGTTTTGTGTACAACTAAAAAATAAATATATTCTTTTAAAGAAAGAAAGGATGAAATATTTTTTTAAAAAAAAGGAGGGCTGGGGCTGGGGCTCAGCGGTAGCGCACTCGCCTGGCATGCATGAGGCACTGGGTTCGATTCTCAGCACCACATATAATTAATTAATTAATTAAATGTCTATCAACAACTTTAAAAATATTTTTAAAAAATCGGCAAGGATGTAGAATTTCTGAATACCATTATTAAATATTACTAACTGACAATTAGAGAAAACTGCCCACCAATAACAGAATATACAGTATTTTCAAATGCACACAGAAAATTCAACATGATATACTATATTCAGGATCATAAAACAAATTCTAAATTTTTAAAAGAAATTAAATTATGCAAAATATGCTCTCTAACTCTAATAAAATAAATCAGCTATAAGTATCAGTTTATCTAGAATCTTCTGAAATATTTATAAAGTGAACAATATTTTTCTAAATAATCCATGAATTAAAAGAAGAAAATTAGAAAATACCCTGAATTAACTGAAATCAAAACACAACATACCAGAAATTAGTGCAATATAGCTTAAAGATAAAAATATAATATTATATATATATATATATATATATATATATGAATGAAAGAGATAACTAAAATCAGTAATATAAGATTTAGCTTTAAGAACCTGGTGGGAGATGGTGATTAAGCCCAAATTTTGCAAAAGGAAGGATGTAAGATGAAATAAAGACAGAAAAACAATAGAGAAGAACAACTACACCAAAAGATGATTCTTTAGAAACATTGATAAAATTGATAAAAGCTCTTACTAGGCTGACCATGAAATGAAAAGAAAAAGAACACAAATTTACCAGTACCAAGAATGAATGAAGAGATATCACTACAGATCCCACAAACATTAAAGGGCTACAAAAGATGACTACTGGGCAGGAATGTAACTTAGCAGAAGAGAACTTGCCTAGCAAGTACAAGTTTCTGGTTTGATCCCCAGCACCACATGGAAGGAAGGAAGGAGGGGAAGAAAATACAATGAACAACTTAAAGCCTATGTAGGTGATAACTGAGATCATATGTGAGCAATCATTTTATAATGAATAAATTTTAATATTTAAAGCTTACTGGCTTTATGATCTCTGTTATAACTACTCCACTTTGATTCCTGGGAAAGCCGGGAATGGATCCACCATTTGACCCAGCTATCGCCCTTGTCGGACTATTCCCTGAGGATCTTAAAAGAGCGTACTATAGGGATACTGCCACATCAATGATCATAGCGACACAATTCACAATAGCTAGACTGTGAAACCAACCTACATGCCCTTCAATAGATGAATGGATAAAAAAAAATGTGGCGTCTATACACAATGGAGTATTATGCAGCACTAAAAAATGACAAAATCATACAATTTGCAGGGAAATGGATGGCATTAGAGCAGATTATGCTAAGCGAAGCTAGCCAATCCTTAAAAAACAAATGCCAAATGTCTTCTTTGATATAAAGAGAGCAACTAAGAACAGAACAGGGAGGAAGAGCATGAGGAAAAGATTAATATTAAACAGAGATGAGTGGGGGGAGAGAAAGGGAGAGAGAAGGGAAAGCATATGGAAATGGTAGGAGACCCTCAATGTTACACAAAATTACAAAGAAGAGGTTTGTGAGGGGAAAGGGGGGGAAACAAGGGAGAGAATTGAACAACAGCAGATGAGGTAGACAGGGAAGATGAGAGGGGAGGGGAGGGGGGATAGTAGGGGATAGGAAAGGCAGCAGAATACAACAGTCACTAATATGCCATTATGTAAAAATGTGAGTGTGTAACCGATGTGATTCTGCAATTCATATTTGAGGTAAAAATGGGAGTTCATAACCCACTTGAGTCAAATGTATGAAAGATGATATGTCATGAGCTTTGTAATGTTTTGAACAACCAATAAAAAAAAATAACTACTCCACTTTGCTATAATAGAGCAAAAATAGCCATAAGCAATAGGTAAATGAATAGGCACGGCTCTCTTCCCATAAAACTTTACACAGTGGGTCTTAGTTTGCCAATACTTGACTGAGATGAAATATACCAATTCCTGAAAAGATACAAACCATCACTCAATAAGAAAACAGTAACCTGAGTATACTCCTGTATATATTAAGGAAATTGAATTTGTAGCTAAAGTTTAAAAAAAACTGAAGAAACAGGCAGTTTTACTGATTAATTCCACCAAACACTGAAAGAATAAATAATACCAATTCTATACTATTCCTTCCAGAAGACTGAAGAGAAGGAAACACTTTTATTAGAAAGGATATCTTTGATATCAAACCCAAACCAAAGCATTACAAGTTATACACTATTGGTAGGAATATAAAATAGTACTAATTCCTCAAAAAACTAGAAATGGAGCCACCATATGACCCAGTTGTCCCATTTTAGTGATCCCAAAGGATCTAAAATCAGCATACAGTAGGGATGCAGACACGTCTACATTTACAGCAGTGCAATGCACAGAAGCCAAACTATGGAACCGTCCCAGGTGCCTGTCAATAGATGGATAAAGAAGGTGTGGTATATGTATATACAGTTGAGTTTTCCTCAGCCATAAAGAAGAATGAAGTTATGGCATTTGCTGGTAAATAGGTGAAACCAGAGAACATCCTGCTAAGTGAAATAAGCCAGGCCCAGAAAGTCAAGGGTCAAATGTTTTCTCTGATATGTGGAATCTAGAACAAAATAAGAGAGGTAAAAATGGGAAGATGAGGGGTACAATTCCATAAAAATAGAAGAGAGATCAGTGGAGTAGAAGAAGGGGATTGAGAGGAAGGGACGAGAGACAGGAAAGGAAAAGAATGGTGGAATGAATCGACCAAACTTTCCTATGTACATATATGAATATACCACAGTAAAGTTCACCTTTATGTGTATCCATAATGCACTGATTTTAAAAAAATATACATATAAATAAATAGAAGAAAGATCAGTTGAGTAAAGAAAAGGGATTGGGGAAGGAAGGAGAAGGAAAGGAGAAATACTAGGACTGAATTGGAACAAATTATATTCTAGGGTTGTATAATTACATCATAATGAATCTTAATGTTATGTATAACTAAAATGAACTAATAAAACATTTTATGAGTTGTACACTAGAACATTTTATAATTGTACCCTATATATGCTCTGCTGTTTAAGGAAAACATTGTAAAAAATCTATTGAATCTAATGTTTTTTGGTGCATTTAAGTCATCCAAGTGACCAAGATCAATACTGTCCATCTTGTTTCCTTGTAAAAAAGCTACAATAATCACCAAATAAATTCTAGATTTGTGCATGCTTATCTTTAAAAATTTGTCTTGAAGATTTCTATAGGTACATGAACATTTAGGATTGATGTCTTTACTTTTTTATATATCAATATGATTACTTTAGAATTTTATATAAATGGAATCAAATTCAAATTAGTGATTCTCTGAAGGATGGTTAACTCTAGCATTAGCAACCTCAGAAAGCTCCCACAGAAGGTTCAACTGTATTGACAATATTTTATTTTAAATTTCACTTGATGAATACACAATATTTTTATTATGCTTTTATATCTTGTCTTAAATGCTGTTATTATTAAATTATCAGTAAGGTGGCATATGAAATTTTAAAAATGGTACTAATGTCTCTCATGGACATAGATATAAAATTTTTGACAAACTAATTTGTCGAAATTGAACCCACTAATATATTACAATGATAACACATCACAATTACGTAGTATGTATCTCAATAATGCAAAGCTGGTTCAATCCTCAAAAGTCAGTGCAATCCATTTTAATGCACTGAAAAAGAAAAACCACATGATCAACCCAATATATACAAATCAATTGATAAAATCCAATATCCTTCATGATTAAAAACAACTTTAACAAACTAAACACAGAAGTAAATTTTCTTAACCTGATAAAGGGCATTATAAAAACCCTACAACTAACATCCTACCTTTCTCTGAAGGTCAGGAACAAGGAAAAATGTCTGCTCTCTCACTACTCGTACCTCCTAATCAATGTTATAATTAAAGTCTAAGTGAGTGCAATAAAGCAAGACAAAAATGAATAAAATAAGCAAATAAATAAAAGGAAACACATTGAACAGGAAGAAACACAACTAAATTTGCAGATGGCATGCTTGTTTATTTAGAAAATCCTAAAGAATCAAACAAAAATTTTTAAAAGCCTCTGGAACTATTAAGTAAATTTAGCAAGGTCACAGAATGCAAGGTCAATATGTAAAAGCCAATTATATTATTACCTACTATCGACAAATAATTGAAAATCAGAATTTTAAAAAATAATAAAATTTGTAATAGTTGCAAAAAATGAAATGCTTGAGTATAAACATAAAATAAATAAATAAAATATTGTATGTTAAAAACTATAAAACACTGATGAAAGAAATCCAAGAAAACCTAAGTAAATGGGAAAATAGACCATATTTATGGATTAGAAAATCAATATTGTTAAGAAAGTAGTTTTATTGTAGAATGATAGTAGATTGTTAAGATAGTAATTTTCCCCAAAGTGGCCTACACATTCAACACAATCCTAAACCAAGTCCCAAAAGAAAATCTGTTGTAGAAATTGACAATTCTAACATGTATAAATCAAGACAAAATAGATATAGAACTCTAAAAACTCAACAATAATCCAGGCATGGTGGCGCACACCTGTAATCCCAGCAGCTCTGGAGGCCAAGGCAGGAGGATCACAAGTTCAGTCAGCTGCAGCAACTTAGCAAGGCCCTAAGCAACTCAGCAAGACCCTGTCTCAAAATTTTTTAAAAATTTTTTTAAAGGGCTGTGGATGTGGCTCAGTGGTTAAGCATCCCTGGGTTCAATCCCTAGTGCACATACACATAAAAAATCAACAGCAGCAATAAGAAAAATCCCAGTTTTTAAACATGGGTAAAAGATTTGACAAAATACACCACCAAAGATACACAGATGGCAAATAGGCCCATGAGAATATGCTCAAGATAGTTAGTTACTAGGGAATTGAAAATTAAAACCACAATGAGATGCTTCTACATGAGTAATAGTACAGCTAAGATTCTATCTTTTTTAATTGACAAGAAAGAACTATCAAGAACGTCAAGCAAACAGAACATCAAACAGTGCTGGTGGGAATATGAAATGGTACAAAGGCTTTGGAAAACAGCTTAGCAGTTTCCAATAAAGTTCAATAGGTACTTACATAAGACCAGGGAACCCATTCCTAGGTATTTACCCAAGATAAATGAAAATGTATGTACACAGAGAAGCCTATATGCAAATGCTTATAACCACTATATTCATAACAGCCCATGCTGGAAGCAACCCAAGAGCCCTTCAACTGGTGAATGGTTAAACAAACTCTTGGCCATAGTACAGTGGCATTCTACTCAGCAACAGGAAGGGACAACCTGCCAGCACATGCTATGACATGGACAAATCTCAGATGCATTATGCGAAATGAAGGAAGCCAGACTCAAAAGGCTGACTACCATTTCATTCCTTTTATATTGCATTCTAGAAGAGGAAAACTATAGCAAAAGGTTGCCAAGAGTTAGGGCTGGAGGGAGAGCGTGACCCCATGGGGAATTTGAGGGGGTTATGGAAATGTTCTCTATCTTTTTTTAATATTTTTTAATTGCCAATGGATTTTTCATTTTATTTATTTATATGTGGTGCTAAGGATCAAACCCAGAGCCTCACACATGCCAGGTAAGTGCTCTACCACTGAGCCACAACCCCAGTCCATGTTCTCTATCTTGATTGTGATCAGGTTACAGGATTCTATGCATATGTCAAAACCTGGAGAACCATGTGCCAAGTGATTTTTTTTAACTGTATAAAAATTAAAATGCATTTTGTAAAAAAAAAAAAAAAGAGGGGGCTCTAAACATATGTGGATAAATACACGGAACTATGTACCATGCACTTCTCTCCGCCTCCCCCCCCCCCCCAGTACTAGAGACTGAACCCAGGACCGCATGCATGCTAGGCAAGCCCTCTACCCCTGAGCTACATTCCCAACCCAGGCACTTCTTACTGAGTGGAAAAAGTAAATAATACTGTTTCTTCCCTCAAATTGCAAGACGATTTGCAAGACAGCTTTGACCAGAGCTGATGTTAGTTCAGTGTTCTTTTTAAGATCCATACCAGGAAGCCAACCAGAGTAAAGTGTTACTGAAGCATTATTTATTAGCAATGCAGACTTTGAAGCAAGGCTGACCTAGGAGTTGGAATCCTCCCTGACCACAGACTTCTTATGTGATTGAAGACAGGTAACTTTAAGTTTCCTTCTCTGTAGGAAGGAAATAACCCTCCTACCTGTGTGGTTTGTGAGAATCAAATTAGGTAGCATGGGCCCACAGGGCTGCATCTAGCATTTAGACTGAATGGACATCATTATTCTGTTTATCACTGTAGCTGCATAGTGCTCTGTGCTACCTAATAAATTTTTGTTAACTTGATGCAAATATTCCAGAATGTGGTCCAAGGGAGCCCTACACTTTCACCACATTTGCATAATAATAAGTAGTATGCTAAATATAAGCAGTGTGTGTGTGTGTGTAGGGATTCCCTCGTGCCAATCATCCATGATGTGTTTGATCATCCTCCTGCCTCACAGCACAAGCAGTCAAGGATACAGCTAATTGTCACCTGGCACTAACATTAACACAACCTTGCCATCTCCATACTGCTGTCCCACTGAGAAGCGCTTTCGGGTCCATTTTGTCATTGCCTGATGCTAGCAAGTCAGGGAACTGTTGTTCTCTCCAGGAAAGCACAGTGACAAATGCTCTTTTGCAGAAGGCAGCATTTTTAATCTTAAAGCACAGCCTACCACTGCAGTCAGGCAGACGGAGGAATCACAAATGTTTGATGTGAACCCAGAAGATAAATGTGGAACTAAAACCACATCCATCATTGGAGCTTTCACAATTCTCAGTCCACTCTAAATTTAGGATAATGTACCATCCATCCAGCAAACATTGATTAAATGTTGTGGGGACTGAACCCAGGACCTTGCACATGCCGGGCAAGCACTCTTCCACTAAGCTAGATCCAGCCCTGATTAAACACTTTTTGTGTAGAAGTCCAGGGCTGTGCCCTCCAGAAACTCAATATTCCTAACAGGCCTCACTATGTGGGCCTAATGCATATGAATGCCTTCAGTAGCTAGAGGCTTAGCACTGAAAGCAGGAAGGCCCAAACGCTTACCCTAATGCTCTTTCATTCTGCAAAGGCCCACCTGAAGTATATTGAGTCCCCAAACCCCAAAAGCCTGCCAGCATGGCTTCCCCAAGGCATATCCACCTATGTTTACAACCTCCCTCACTTTATTTCCCAGTACTGAGGATTGAATCCAGGACTTAAGCACATCAAGGCAAGCTCTCTACCACTAAGCCACATCCTCAGTCCTTTTAAAATTTTATTTTGAGGCAGGGTCTTGCTAGGTTGCCTGGGCTGGCCTCCAACTTGTGGTCCTCTTGCCTCTGCCTCCAAGTAGCTAGGAATACATGCATTCACCACCACCAGGGTGGCTGTGGCCTCACCAAGTCTCATTATTCCACCTGTCCTCCTAACATCTTATAGAGGGAGCTCAGGAAGGCCTCTGGCTGGTCAAGAAACAGACAAATAAAAGGCTGAATGATAAACCCAGCAAAACACCCAGCCAGTCAGCTACAGCAAGACATACTTGACTGTGGGACTGTGACAAAAATGAGTCCCCATCCGAATGTTCTCTTGTGGGGCTGGCCTGGGCAGTAAAGCCAAACTCCTTATACTCACGATGGGAAGAGAGCACAAACCCCACAGTGTCCTTTCAGGTGTGTGCCGTCGATTTCTGTCCAAGAAAAGAAAACAAGTGAGGCAAAGGTAAACACCCTGGGCCTGCTCTGGGCCATCTATCATGGGAACGGTCAACACGCGCCCCGCACGGCTTGCTTGTTTTTCCCCTGCACTCTTGGAACACGGTGAAATCACCTGCACCAGGAAACTTTTTTTCCCTGGGAAGTAAGCAAACGCCCCGTGTGAGCTTTTCTGAGCACAGCCTCACTGAACAAAGCACACAGATGGCCCGTTCGCAGCGTCACGCCCACTTCCAGATGAAAAGTCACCGACCAAGGGGCAAATGAAAAGCAGAAAAACAGCACAACTGCCACCATCGAGGGGTAGAAGCCCTGGGAGCCCCAGTGAGGCCTTATCTGAGAACATAAAGACATGCTCCGTTTAGTAACAGTCCCAGGAATGGGCTGAGTCTCCCCAGGGGCACGTGCAACAAAAGCGGGCTTTGGAGCCAGGCACAGTGGCTCAGGCCTGTCATCCCAGCAGCTCCGGAGGCTGAGGCAGGAGGATCACAAGTTCAAAGCCAGCCAACAACAGTGAGGTGCTAAGCAACTCAATGAGACCCTGTCTCTAAATAAAATATAGAATAGGGCTGGGGATGTGGCTCAGTAGTTGAGTGCCCCCCAAGTTCAATCCCCAGGAACTAAAAAACAAAAAAATAAAAATAAAAAATGGCTTTTTGCTAGTGTGGACTCCATAGTTGTCCAAACCCAGAGGCAGCTTAAGGCAGTGCCTTTTGTACCTTGATTTCTCCCAAATGAATCCCAAAGGTATTCAGATCGATTCTTCGGTATGTTTCTTTTGGAAAGGGTTTTAGAAACATTTGGGTGAATCCACACATTTGATATTTATTTATGCACTCAGGCTAAGCCTTTTAGATGCACAACAATGCACTGGCTTTTTTATTACATCAAAATATGCCAGACAATAGCGGAGCTTCTTTTGTGGAGTGCTTACTTTATTTTCAAATTTGCTTTGTCATAAATATATGATTTCATTAGCTCCTTTCCAATAGCCCTATAAGGAATATGGGGCAGGAATTGCTGTATCCACTCCACAGATAAAGAAACTGAGAAACAAAACACATGCATTGAATGAACTCATACAGCTTTTCCACAGCACAGAGCCAGGAATCACCACACTCATAGGTCAGACATGTGCTCCCCACTACCCAGAAATGCCTCTGGCCTGATGAGAATTTGCAGACAATCCATTCTTATGACCTCTGTAATTGGGAAAAAAAAAAAAAAAGTCTTTATACTCATCCTGTCCTGGTGTAAGCTCCTTCTGGGTGGTTCTCAGTTCTTGACATCATTACACATTTGAATTAACCAAGGAATGGTTAAAAGAAAATCCCAATGTCTGGGCACCACCCAGAGATACTGATCCAACTGGACTGGGGTAGGGCTCAGGTGCATGAGTGTGTGTTTAAAGTTCCCTCAGATGATTCTAATCTGCAGCCATAGCTGAAAACCTCTACCCTGATATATAATCGAGCTGACTACTGCTTTTGAATGATAATTCATAAAGGCCAAGGAAGGGAGATGTTCCAATTCCAAAATCCCAGACTCCCTGCCACGAACAGCCTGCTGACGTTGACAGCCAGGACAATTGCCAGCAAAGGAAAATGTGAGCATATTCTGCAACACAAACCAAATGCAAATTCAAATTCTGCCTACTGCATAAGTGCTGAAGGGATGAACAACGGAGGTCAAACCATCCTGCTCTGGAATCGGGGGCTTTGCAAAGTCTAACCAAATCCTTTCCCTTCCCCGGTCTCCATTTCTTATCGTGAGCAGGGACTGCCTTTACGGAAAGAGAAATCAACTGTGTGCACACTGCTGAATTAAGGCTGTTCACTGCTTGTCAGGGCTGAGGCTTGCATTCCTTTGCATTCAGCTGCACTGTCTTCCCTGCAGAATGAGTACATAGGAATCCAGAAAACGCCTCACTTACACATTTGTGTCCCCATTGTGTCCTGCAGAAGCCACTCCTCTGATTGATTCAAGCGGGGGTGGGGGGGCAGATTGAAATCTCAGGTCATTGGTGACTCTTGGGAAGCCCTAAATTACAGGAGTGTCCAGGGTTGGCAGCAGGACCATGTGTCCCTTTGGCAAACGGTCCCATTCTTGTTCCACTTGTTTTTACCTATGTCCTATACTTTGGATCTTGAATGCCCACCTTAGGCCCATGTGTTTAAGGCCTGGTCTTGAGGATGGTCCTGAGGCTGGTGCTGTTGGGAGGTGGTGGAATCTATAGGAGGTGAGGCCTCAGGACCATCCTCAAGACCAGGCCTTAAACACATGGGCCTAAGGTGGGCATTCAAGATCAGTGATCCTAGTCCCCAAATAGGAGATACATGCCCAGCCAGGGAGCCTCATGGGAAACTCAGGCTTTCATGGAATTTACCCGGTGCCACCTGGCTGCTTTTGAACTGCATCACCCATGAAGTCCTGGATGAATTGGGAAAAACCTATGATGTTTATAAGCACTAATGGTAGGACTCTGCTAGAGTCTCCTTTTAAACAAGGGTCACCTGGAAGTCACATTCTAAAACTTTAAGGTTCTAGGAAAAACAGTATGCCATCACCCCATCTGTGTCAAGAGAAGCAGATTCCCCTCTAGAAGGAAGCCGACATTGCAGACCGACTCCTGTCAGGACAAAACACTGGTGTGGCCAAGTGCTGGTCTGTAGTGGCTCTTCAGCCAAGAGCTGGACTCCGCGTGAAGGAAATGGCTATGTTTTGTGCCTGAATCAGGACGGCGACTGGCATACTCACCAAAGCCAAGTGGGAGCCTGTTGGCCTTCCCATTAACAGCTACGACAAGAAAATCTTGCCTTAACTCCAGTGAAGGCTCCCCAGCCTCTGAGATCTGGCCTTTGCTGCTACGGAGATGCCTTCCAGCATCTTTACAAGACAAAATGTCATAAGATGTGCATGGTCACAGCCTCTGTCCCCATTCACCTTTCTTGAAGATGATTCCTGCTACCAGACCTCCCTGGCCTGGGCCTCAGTTCTTTCCCCAAAGGGGAAAGGCTGTTTCTGATCAGCAAGGCCAAGAACATAAGCCCAACAAAGGGAAGGAGACCAGAGTGAGGAGAGGCAAGGGAGTTTTCCAGAAGTGCTATCTGCTTAGGAGCTCCATTTCCTTTAAAATTCTTAAAAAGAATCTAGGAGCTGGGCGCAGTGGCATATGCCTGTAATCCCAGCAGCTTGGGAGGCTGAGGCAGGAGGATGTCGAGTTCAAAGACAGCCTCAGCAAAAGCGAGGTGCTAAGCAACTCAGTGAGACCCTGTCTCTAAATAAAATACAAAGTAGGGCTAGGGATGTGGCTCAGGGGTTGAGTGCCTCTCAGTTCAATCCCCAGTACCCCCACCCCACACACAAAAAAAATCATTTAGGAAAGAAAGACATTCCATTTCATTACTTTTGGATAAAATACAGAACCAAGTTGAGAGGCTGCCAAAGCCTCCTCTTGTTTAAGAGTTATAGTAACTGGGCAGAGACCTCCAGAGGTAAAACTCACTTGGACCTCATATATGTGTCAAAAATTGTGATAAAATATGTACAACATAAAATTTATTATTTTAACCTTTTTCAAGTTCACTGGCATTAAGTACATTCATACCATCATGCAACCATCACCACCATTCATCTCCAGAATTTTTTCACCTTCCCCAATGGAAACTTGTACCATTGAACTGTAACTCCCCACCCGGCTCCCCTAACCCCTTGTGACCACCAAGCTATTGTTTTTTTTGTTTGTTTGTTTGTTTTTACCTCGGATCATTTATTTATTTTATGTCTTTACAAAGACATAACAGCGGGAACGTTGTATTTGTTTAGTACATGTGTTTTAAAGTCTATTTGCCACATGAATTCATTATGAATATCAAAAAAAAAGATATTAGCATATTAAATTCTTTTAAAGGCCATAATATAATTCCTTTGCTGTCAGTGACTCTCTTAAATACTAGAAGATCATATAAATGATAAACATCTTTCCAACATCTCAAATTATTTTTAATATTTCTCATTACTAAAGAAATTCAATTTGAAGAATCATTGGTGATAACAAATTTTGCTTTTTGCCAATGCTGGATTGTATTATCTCTACCTCATAATTTCCTGTAAAGTAAAAATTTTAACATAACTTCCAGTTCTTATTTTTTGGCTGTTTTTACAAGCTATTGTTTTATGTCGTCTGTCACTCTTCTTTGTGTCTGACTTATTTCACTTAGTACAATGTCTTCAAGGTGCATCCATTTTGGAGCATGAGTCAGAATTTCCTTCCTTTTATAATATAAATTATAATATCCCATTGTATGCATACATCACATTCAGTTTATCCTTTCATCCCTCCTTGGACACCTGGGTTGTTTCCACCCTTGGCTACTGTGGACTAGGATGTGTTTACTTCTGGAAGGATTAGCCTGAGGCACCAAAGAAAAAACCTAGCACAGAGCTGGAAATGAGGGCTTCTCCTTGAGAGCAGACAACTAGATGGAGATTGGACTGAGAAACTGTCTTCCTAGAGCTGTTCCTCAAAATGTCTTGGGATTCTGTAGAAATGTTAATGTCCCCATCCGACCCCAGACCCAGGGGATCAGAACCACTGGCAGAGGTCCCAGGACTCGGCATTCTAAAAGCTTCCCAGAAGACGAGGATGTCTGAGGATGATTTGGTTCTAGATGGTATGCTGAGGCTTGGGGACCAGATGAGATGACCAAGGTGCCAGTATAGAGAAAGGAGAGGGTCACTCTAGGACATGATCTTGAGAAGCATCCATATCCACAGGCTGGAGGGATCAAAATGTGCCACCACCAGAGACAGGGAAGGATGAATGGGCTATGTGGGAAATGCAGCCGACAATCCATAGAGATAAATGAAAGAATCGGGGATGGAAGTAAGGGTCCAGCAGAGGGTAAGCAGCATAGGTGGGAGGGACCTGTTGGTGGGTTTTCCAGAAACAGAAGTCTCAGGGAGTCACCATGATGCCTTTGTGCAAATCTGGAAAAGCTCCCTCTCTTTGGGGTGCCCCTGGCCCAAATTCTACACAAATTGAAGCAGCTGCTAGGCTGAATCAATTGGCTCTGTCATCCAATGACCCTCTGTTGTTTTGGAAAAGGAACAAGAAGATTTCCTAATTCTAGAGGGAATGCAGGAGATGGAATCCCTCATAGGCACAATGTAGTACACCTCGACCTTCAGCCTTCTTGTGAGTAACAGAAATTAAAAAGACTGGAAGAGCATTCTATGGGCAGACCATCTTGCTTATGACAGACCATCCATTTCTTAAGACAGATCCTCAAAGAAGTCACCTATTTACTATTTGGGAAACCTATCTTCCACCAGGCCCAGGATTTCCAGGGCTTTTTTTTTTTTTTTTTTTTAGCCTCTTTGTGTTTCTCTACTGTGTTGATGGGCTTGAGGGATGTACTTCGCATACTACTCACCAGAAAAGAATCATGAGGAAATTGGGTTGCAAAAAAGATCCAGGTTACAGACCAGGAGCCCTATACAAACAGAGCTGTAAAGTTTTCAAAATTGTTCAGAGATTCATCATCGTCCATCCTTAAAAATTTTAAAGAGGTGCTCAGTGTTGTAAAAAACACCCAATAAATCATTTCTTCTGTTAATTAGCACAGTTCACTTGAAAAATGTTCCCACTCCTTTGTTTATGTGGGGAATATTAAAAGATCATTTTCTTTCTCCTTTTCATTAATTCCAAAAACATTTATTGATCCGTCTGCCAGAAACTAAAGACACAAAGTAGACAAGGTCCCCAGCCCAGTGCTCTATAGTACCAAGTGTTGGATGGACATGGAAGACAGGGCCTGGATCATTCCATCAACTGTTTTACAGTGTATAGTGTATCTTAGAGTGTCCAAGCACTCTTCAGACACTGTGTTTTCTGAGCCTTATAGAAATCCCAAGAAGCAATCTAGACAGGCATAATACACTCATTACACAGATGAAAAACTAAAGGTTTGGGAAGCTAAGCAACGCCATCTTTACTTATCCAGCATGCAGTGTACCCTGGAATCCACCTACACTCCCCTTTCTCATTTATGACTTTCATGCAGAAGAAAAAAATTCTGAGACTGCCCTTCTTGGGGGAAAAATGGGGGATTTTCATATATGTGAGATATACAAGGGATGAAACGGGGTAGGGGGAAGGCCACTAAATCACTCACTCTGTGGGATCAGCCCTTCTCTGCTCTGTTTCATCATTATCTGATACAAGCTACAACATGCAGTCCCGGCCTTAATAAAGACCAAACAGTGATAAAGCCATAAAGTAGGAATCCAACGTTGTCACGAGAAGCATAATTAAATCCTCATAAACCAGATGCTAGTTCTGGTCCATTTTCTTTCACTAGTGTTTATTCCTTATTGTGCAATCATGACACACACGCAAGAAAGGACAGTCATTGCTTGGAATGAACATGACTTAAGCTTGTTCTATGGACCAGGGAAAAAGCTGGATGGACCACTTGACCAGGAAACATTCTCTCCAGGAAATAGAGACCAATTACAGGCTCAAAAATGGCAGGGACCTTGGTAACATTGGGAAACTTTTAATCCACCTTGGAGATAGTTTCTAACCACCATTTCATTGCTTTTAAAATTATAGAGCAGGTTTAATGAACTCTATATCACTGGCCAACCCTGGGTTTTGAAGGAAAATGATCACTTCCTTGGCACCCTTAAGACACAAGAGGCCCATCAGCTCCTCTACCTACAAAATGCAGTTTGTGGAGACTCTTGGAAGCCATCTGTTCTTATACCTGAAATCACATATCCACACAGAAAACCTTGCCATCAGGTGTCCCTTAGCTCCAAAGCCATCGGACACCTCTTTGTACTAAGACTAAGCTCTTTCACTGCTTTTGCACCTATCGGGACATGATGGGGCTAATGATGACCATTAAACACCATAAAAATAAATAGCAATGCAGGGGTAGAAAGACACCAGATACTAAGGAACAACACGATGACAGTGCATTACTGCCCTGCTGTCAGAAGTAGGAAGAGGCGACACCTGTGCTCAGACATGCAGCTCTGTTGCTACTGGCTGTTCTCCCAGTTGCAAGCTCCTAACTAGTGCAGCTTCTGGCCCTGTCTGCAAGAGATTTGGGCTGACACCTCAGAAGAATATCACAGGAGATAAGAAATCAGAGGACAGGTCAAGGTACCTGAGGCTGTGCATTACACAACTTGGAAAAAATATGAAAAAAATCACCTCCAGGGAGGTATCAAGAACAGACAAGAAGTAGCCTCAGGGTCTTGATGGACATGTTCCCAGTGGAACTCAAATGCAGACTTTCTGTGTTGAGTACCATGATGGTTAATCGTGTCAACTTGACTGGGCTACAGGGTGCTCAGATAACTGGTAAAGCATTATTTCAGGGTGTGTTTCTGAGGGTGTTTCCAGAAGAGATTAGCATTTAAATTGATAGACCAAGTAAGGAAGATCTGTCTTCACCAATGTGTGCAAGTGCTACCTAATCTTCATTTGAGGACCAGACAGGACAAAGTGGTAGAGGAAGGGACAGTGACTGTGCTCCCTCTTCTTGAACTGGGTCATCCATCTTCTGCTTTCAGATCAGCTGCACTCCTGGTTCTTAGATCTTTGGACTCCAGTACTAACCTGGGAAGTATATGCCCCAATTCCTGAGCCTTCAGATTTGACTGAGTTACACCACCATCTCCACCACCTCCCCAGTTCTCAGGCCTTTGTACTGGGACTGAACTATAGCACTGGCTTTCCTGGGTCTCAGCTTGCAGATGATGGCAGATCTTGGACTTCTCAGCCTCCATAATCATGTAAGCCAATTCCCAATACAGAAATTCATGATGAATGAATGAATAGATGGATGGATGGATAGAATATATGCTGTATATTTGGAAGGGTTTTTTGTCCACTGAGAATAGATAGATTAGTATATATTAATGTGTGTATGTATGTATAATCTTATTAGTTCTGTTTTCTGGAGAAGATAGACTAACGCAAGTACATAACTCTTTTGTCAATATGTATAGGTTCTCTACCAGATAGGGAGTGCAGGAGCTTTGAGGAGCTTTGTGGAATTTTTTTTTTTAAGATACAGAGTCTCACTGAGTTGCTTAGGGTCTCATTAAATTGCTGAGGCTGGCTTTGAACTTGTGATCCTCCTGTCTCAGCCTCCAGAGCTGCTGGGATTACAAGTGTCCATCACCACGCCCAGCCTGTGGAATTTCTTTATGTGTCACACGGAGCTGAATGTCCTCGCACAAGAACTTTAGGTCTCCTCAAGTAAAACCCACTACCATAAGCCTAGTATATTCCATGCTTAAGAATCTGGACTGTAACTTTAACATCAACACCAAGTGGGATTCCAAGAGAAAATATTCTAACATCAACTTCCACCCTGTGCCCTCTACTATAGAGGCCCATCACTCAATTCCTCAAGATTGACTCAACAAGAAAGGAAAAAGGGAAAACCTGTTTTGTTAGGAAACACAAAATAAAAACTATCAGAGAAGGCATCAGTCTCAGTTAATCCTGCACCAAATGTATTTATTCATCAAGACCGGAGTCAACTGCGCCGTGTGAATTTTCTGTCGTGATAAGTTCTGTACTCACGAATGTTCCCACCATCTCTTCCCACTACTGCTGCTAACACCCCTTCTCTCTGCACACTCCACTTTTCCTTCCCTCCTTCTTCCCGGCCTCCTCTCCTCACTCACTCTCTCCTCCCATGTTAAAAGTAGCCCAGGCTGCCAGACGGCTGTGACACATGCCAACAGGGACCTGCTACTCAGCTGTAGTTTTTGGTTCACGCATCTCATTGAATGTATTTAAATACATCATGTGCAGGCCCCTGGCTGCTTGAGACAGGGAGAGAAGCAGGTGCTCCTCGTGCAACCCCAGCAGAAAAACACAAGGGCAGGAATAAGATGGTGCACACACACACACACACACACACACACACACACACACACATACATGCACACCACATATACATATGCACACATACACATATTCACACCTACACACGTTTGCACATTCACACACATACACACACGTGCACATACACTAACACGCTGAATGGGCAACAGTGCAGAACTGATTAAACCCATGCCAAGGGAGAAAATGCAGAGATGCTAAAATTAAGGAGTAAACACAGGGCTGTCGAAGCCAACTCCCCCTCGCAGGAAAGATGGGCTCCGAGGAGAGAAGAGTGAAATGGCAGATGAACGAACCTTCCAGGATCTTGAACAAATCACAGAACTCCAGGTTCCAGGCAGGTGCCCAGGCAAACATGCCTCCTCAGTGCTCCTGGAATCACCCCTTCCCTTCCCACCCAGTGCAGTCCCAGGACAGGACAGGTGGCCTCACACCTGGAGCATGAGCTACCGTGGCTGAAGAGTGAGAGTCCTGGCACTGGACTGCCCAGATGAAAGCCTGGCTCTGCCTCTTCCTGGATGGGACCGAGGTCGGCTGCTGTGCTTCTGTTTCTTCCTCTGTAGCATGGAGGTAAATGATAGTTCCTGCTCCATGGGGCTGGTGAGAAGACAGGGTGAGACTGTCGTGCAATGCTGTTCAATAAAGGTTGGCTAAGCCCGTGTGCAGAGACACTTCAGTGCCCACACCCGTTTTACACATGCTTTTGAAGAACACACCCTTGGGACATGCCAGAGCTTCTCAACATGGGACCACTGACATTGGGGTTAGATGATACTTTGTGTGTACAGGGGGAGTGGGGTGTCCTGTGCAGCATCCCTGATCTCTTAGCAGCATCCTCGATCTCTACCCACAGATACAAGTAGCAGCCCACACAGCCCCCAAATGTCTCCAGACATCACCAAATGTGCTGGGGGTAGAGATCGCTCCCAGTTAAGAATCCCTAGAATATACTTATCTCTTCAAATAAATCATGAATTCCTGGACAATACAGCTCATGCTATTTTATTTTTCTTTTTATTTCCTCCAAGCACCTGATTTGGGACTGCAAATACCAGGAATGCTTAACATAAGAAGAAAAGCAAGATGTGGCAATTGGTGGCAGAAACAACATGACAGCAGGGACCTATGCCCCTGGGTAAACGAGGCTTGAAGGCACATAAGATCCTCCATGTCCCTTATGATATCATAAACAAGAGCCAGAATTTCTGAATCACTCTGCTTAGGGGATTTGAGCCAATGCATAGTGTTTTAATATACAAAGACTCAATAAAAATTTGCAGAATGAGTAATTTTTGTCCCAGGGCACTATTTAAAGAAAAAAACCTAACTAAAATAAACAGGGACTTGCTACTACCCACATAGGCTGGGACTGCCACGTCTCCATCTTCCCTGTACTTTCCTTGGTTGCTTTGTGAGAAGCCCTGTGAGCACGGGAAAGGACGGAGTGCCTGGTGGACATGAGTCTTGATGCCAGATATTTGCACAGTTAGCCCAGAGGTCTTTGGCAAGATGCCCGTGGCAACTTTCCTTCTGTCATCTGTAAAGTGGGAGCAATGCTGCCAGCCGCAGAGGATTCTTGTGGGTTTTCATCTGTGTCAAACTGTTTACATCACAAGCATTTACTAATGGTACAATTTTCTTTTCTTTCTGCTAACCAGAGAATTTGATAATGTCATTTCTAATCAATAAAGTAAGAGGTGCAGGAGGTACCTCTGTACATAGCTGGTAAGCCCCTCATCAAAAAAAAAAAAAAAATTCCATAGCTTAGTGTTTTCTAAAAGAAATGTCAACTAAATGACAAATTGGCAGAATGCCCAAGCATTTTCAGACAAACAACCCTATCCTATCAACAGGGTCCAAGAAAGGTTAGGTGATTGCCAAAGGTCACAAAGCAAAAGTGAATCTGGCCTGGTCTTTTTAGCTATACAGATACCTAAATATGTTACTCTTCCTATAAAATCCTCAGTCCCTGGAAAGGCAGACCACCTCAGCAATGACACAGGGAATGGCCCTGGTGCTGGTCACTCAGCACCACCAGAAGAGATTCATGCTGGGCAGTGTTACATCACGTGGGCCTCTGGCCTCAGTGTGGTCTGAGAGAAGGTAGGCCCAGGCCTGGACAGGTCCGCAGAGTGAATGATTCTAATCCAAGTGAGAAAGAAGTCAGTATTCTTCTGCCCTCCAGAGCCAAAGGCTACCATCTCTAGCACTCTGGTACTTTCAGGGTTTTACTACATGACCCACAGGGAATTCTTCTTCCCCTAATTGTTTCTCCTCAGGCAGACTACAGACCTCAGCAGTCTGCCCAGAGCACACGGTAGGTTCAGGAATGATACCCCAAGGTCTTGGCAGAGACCTGCTGTGGGGTAGTGAGCTGCTAATATCCATGTCCCCCATGAGAGAATTTCTACAAAGTTCTCCAGCTAAATGGCAGCCAGCTTCCCTGACTTTAGGGTCCTCTTTCCTTGATTGCTCAGAGGTGGAAAATCTCCCTTTTTCAAGCCCATTTGTTGAAGAAGAGTGAGAAAATCGCCCTGCTTTGTGTTCTTCCCACCAAATCCCATCCCAGTACCCCAAAGTGTGCCACCTCTCAGGCTCCGTGGAAGGGATCCAGGTTTGGGGGGAAATCGATCCCAATGCTACATGAAAATGTTTATTTCTGCTCCTGGCTCTGACTTGTCTTTCTTGTTTCATTTGATTTTTCTTTCTTTTTTTTTTTTTTCAGAAGCAACTGGAAGGTAAGGAAATCATGAAATATGCATGTGGATATGGATTGTGGGCGGCAAAGAAAAAGCAGCACGGTCCTTATCAGAATGAGAAAAGAGGTGCAGGCTGCCTGCAGTGAAATAAGATCCAGAACCATCCATCTGCATCCTAGCCAAGGTTATTGGTCACCCTAAATGACTTTATCAGTTCAGCCTCTGAGTACCAAGATTGATAAAAAAGATAAAATATGGAAGAACTGCCAGGGAAGCCTTTATTTACCTGATCCTAGTTCTATTCCTCTTGCCCCTAAGCCCATTAATCAGCAAGTGATAGAAAGGATTTCAAATCACTAACTTTCCTATGAATAATAAAAAAGCAGAAATCTAGAAGCCAAGAATATAGACCTCAGACATGATCTGAGGGATGTCACTCCCAATCTATGCCTTAACATATCCACAGCTAATATTATACAAGAGTATCTGTTACCAAATTTCTATTGTAAAACTGACATAAATCTTTAATTAGATGGCATCCCGTGGAAGGAAAACCTCTCTAGACAAAGCAAGGCAATAGAATCCTTGCTTCTTTTCACAATTCTTCAGATCTACGAAGCACTGAACCACATCCTCAATAAGCCTAAATATCTATCTATTATCTATCTATCTATCTATCTATCTATCTATCTAGATCAGTCTATTTTATGATAGGCTGATTGAGGATGGCAATATATATATTGAGAGAGAGAGAGAGAGAGAGAGAGAGAGAGAGAGATTATGTTCAGTGGCAACAGTGACTTTGGTAATGTCTCAGGGCCCCTCAAGGTCTGAAGATAAGATAGTCTTTCATCTGCTGTCCATCTTGGAGGTTCCCTTCGCCAACACTCACGGCCATCTTCCTCCCTCTGGAAGCCAGTCTCTTTCCTGTGTCATCCCCACTCTCTGAGAAGCTGAGGTCTAGCCTCTCTCTGAAGACATCCAGTGATGGGAACACACTCTATGCTTCTTGAAGGGCTTGTTCTCTTTAGCACCCAGGTGTTGCCCAAGTTGAAATTGGACACATCAATACATACAGACATACTTTAGCCAAAGCATCTCTGGATACTTCTATTACCAAGACCCACCTACTCCTAGCCCAAGGCCCTTTCTACCTGGAAAACCATTCAGTCTGGCTGAGGCCACAGTGTAAGATCCCATGTGTAAGGGTTCCTGCTCTTCACAAATTCCATGCCCTGGCTCCTAATCATCCTCACAGTCTTGTCTTATCCCTGTTTTTTTTCTCTTTCCTCCTACCCTTCCCCACCCCTCTCAAATATACTCTCACTGCCCCCTTCATCTACTACTCCCAGCCTCGGCACTTTCCAATCTAATCACCTAATTTGTACTCTCTTGCCATTTCTGAGGCTTAAGTTTAGTCAATTTTCATAAATCAGGCTTTCATGAAATTGTGCACATCTCAAACCCAGTCATTTGGGGGTACAGATGGAAAATTTCAAATAAAATCTACGGGAGTTTGAATACCTGCATTGCTTAATTTTGAACAAGTCAAGTTTACTTCAGCTACTGATACATGGGGGCATACCAAATCTTAACTCTGATAGAATTTAACTCCATAACAACCATAAAAAGAAATTCAACTTTCTTAATCTGTGATCAATGGATTGTTTATTAGTGAATCATTCTATTATATTTATAGCTAGATTGTTACTGTCACAGAGACTGCTGGCTATTCTCTGACTCTGGTATTCTCTCTTTCACTGAGATTTAAAGCCCTTGATTTCAAGCAAGGACCATACAACTCAGAATGGAGGCTGTACTTCCCACCCTCCCTTGGAATTAGCATGACCACCCATCAGGTAACGAGTTCACATGGCCCAATATCCTTTCCACTGCCTGGAATATGGATGCCTCCACTTGAGGCCCTGAGATCAAGTCACACAAAACAGAACAACAAGATGGAAGGACTCAGGATCCATGAGAAACCACACTGGCCCTTAGAACCTCTTGCAGGGCTTGTACAAGAGAGAAACACCTCCTATTCCATTTTAATCACAGTTATTCATCGTTGTCTATCACATGCAGCCAATCCTAATCCTAAAAGATAGTTATTAAAGTTCAGGTTCTAAATTTTAAAATTGAACGTCACCTTCATAAATTAATTAATCAAGGTCATTGACTGAGAATATACGTGTATGCATCCCTTAAAGAAAAAAGAAACAATTTAAGAAAACATATACGTAAAGAGATCTTTAAGGGATAAAAGACACTTTTCCTACAGTAGTGAATATGCATCTGCAGTTCACTCTTTTACCTCACTAAATTTTTGACAGACAAGTCCTCTCCTACATTCTTCCTTTCTGAATTCCACCAGTGTAACAAACAGGAGTATTTTCATCATTTGCAATTGCCCAAATGTTTATTCCTCAACTTTCTGAAGAGCATTAAGCCTTAAATGAACAATATGCCCCAGTGAACCATTCTGAAATTCTGAATTTCTTGCACAGCTACCTATTTTGCTCCATTTACTAGGAAATCAACTTTGATTTTTAAAATACAATAATTTTTTTTTGAAAACTGCAAAGAACTGACACATTGAAAGAGAAGCATCTTGGATAATTAGAAAAGGCATATCACAGTTGGAACTAATTGGAAATATGCCCTGATAACATTTAGCTCATCCTAAAGAGTTGTTAAAACTGATATCATTATGTCCTACATTATTATAAGATCACTGGTAGATAGGGCAGTTAAAAGAAACAATTATTTGCCTGGGTCTGAGAATTTTTTGTGAAATAAAAGGCATTTTCATTTTTCATTAAAGAGAGAGAGAGAGAGTACAATTCACAAGAGTGAAAAGATGTGCATTTGGAAGTAACCAGAAACAAGTTTATAGCCCACAAGCTTGCAGTTTCAGTTTTACTTTAATTGAAGGGAAAATGAAAAAGTTTTACATAATACAAAATTCTACGTTGAAGCTATTCCTGCACCAGCGATCTGTAGTTTATCTTTACAATTCATTCTACTGCAGGGTATGGTGGCACACCCCAATAAACCCAGCTACTGGGTAGGCTGAGGTGGAAAGATCAAAAGCTTGAGGCTGTCTTATCTCAAAATAAAATTTAAAATGGGGGTGTAGTTCAGTACTGGAGCACCCTTGGATTCAATCTCCAGCAACCCCCCCCCCCGAAACACACACACACACACACAGAGAAACCATTTCACTACTAAATCTCAAATTCATGACAATGAGATGGTCAGATCTTAACTGAACCAAGGAAGGTGAAGAGCTGCAAGAAAATTCAAGGCAAAAGCAAAAAGAAAATGAATCCCCAAATGCCCAATTTTATGATAGGCTGGTTAGGAATGACAAGGTGGGGTCCAGGCAGCAGCTGCCCCCTGCCTGTGATGTCCTAATTTAATATGTGCCTATGTAGACATGTAACATGAATGTTAAAAATTAGCGTGTATTTCCCAAGAACACTCCAGCTGATAAAGAAAAATGGCCCCAAAGTAAGCTGTATGCCGAAAATAAACAGAGAAAAGCTGGCCTGGGATTCAACATTTTCCATAGATAATCCGCCATAGATAATCTGGTCCTGTAACTAAATTTAAGCTTCTTCTAGTATTTATCTTCATCTGATGTACTGTACTATAAATGGCTGAGATTTTATCCTGTCAAGAACGACATGACACCTGTCAGGCCTGAGACACCCAGCCCTGCTGGGTTCTTCATCCCTGCTCCAGGAAACCCCAGCAGGTCACCTCCGCCTCCACAAACCCTGCACCAAAGAGGTGTTTCTACACTAACCCAGATCTCAAGCCTCAGGATCAATGTCCTGTGACATGCCTTCAACTGCTCTCACCATGCCATTCCACCTCATCTTCCCCAAACTGCAATTCCCACATTTTACAGCAACATGCATTTGCCACATGTCCTGATAAAGCTCAGATAAAGAGAGACGCTTTCAAGCAAAAACCAACAGTGCAGCCCAGCTGAGATCCTCTTGATCCTGCCTCACACACAATGGATACGTTGAAACAGGTTCAATCCATAGCACTGCAAATAAAGAAGACAAAAATCCCAGATTCATAATTGCATGATTACTGAGGGTGTAGCTTAGTGGCACAGCACTTGCCTGGCATAACTGAGTCCCTGGCTTCAATCCCCAGCGCTACAAAAAAAATTAAAAATTAAAATTAAAAAGATATACAAACCAGCTGATATCATAGGTATTATCCAAGGCTAAAATACACAATCAAACTTTTTTTCCGTGAAAAGGTGAATGTATTTGTGAATTCTTCATCTTTCTTGGTGGTGGTGTCTGTAATTTGCTTCTGCATTTAATCTCTGATGGTATGATTTCCCCACTACCAAAGAAATACAATCACTTCAGCTTATAAAAGGTAATTCCAACAGATTGTTTATTCTCAAAGGCCAGGGGACAGCTGGGATTGGGTTTGGGAGGTCAGAGACTTAAGAACAGGAATACAAGACTCTTCCCAACCTCAGCCCTGATGCTTCGAGCATGAATCCCACAAACCCCACGGATGCTGCTCATCCCACACTTTCAGCTCCCTCCAACTCCAAAAAAGTTTGATTGGCTTGGGTAGGTGTTCAGCACACTTGCTAGGTGTTCCAGTAAATTCAGGATTTTCTCCAGTATTCCAAAGATTTGTCTTGTCACTTTTTCTTAGGAAATGTATGTAATAGGGTCTGGATAAGCCAGATGGGAAAGGGTCATGGAAAGTGCATGGAACTGGGTCAAGTTTGGGGCCATGGAGACTCCTCACTCGGGCCTGCCAATCAGGAAATGCCTTTTGTTATAAGCTAATTCCTCCCCCACCCAATTCATACACTGAAGTCCCAACTACCAGTAACTCAGAATATGACCTTATGCAGAGACAGGTTATTAATGGACATACTCAAGTTAAAGTGAGGTCATTAGGGTGGGTCCTCCTGCGTTACAAGTGGTGTCCTTATAAAAATGGAAAATTTTGGTCAAAGAGACAGAATAGAGGGGAGAGGGCATGAAAAACAAAGGGAGAAGATAACCTTCTACAAGTCAAGAAGAGAAGCCTAGCACAGATCCTTCCCTCAGTGCCCAAAAGGAGCCAGCCCTGCCCACACCTTGATCTTGAACCTCCAGCCTCTAGAGCTCTGGGACAAGAAATGTCCATTGCTGAAGACCCCAAGTCTGTGGTTCTTTGTTACAGTGGCCTTAGTGAACAAACACACTTCTATTTCCTGTAAATATTCCCACATCCCAGCTGCAGCTTACAAGAGGGAACATCAAGCAAAGTGGAACAGATCAGTCCTTGAAGCCCATGAAGTCACAAACTCTCCTTTGCTTTTTCAGAATGAACTTGAAGTTCAGACATCAGGATGGAGGTGCAGGACAAACAATAACACAAACAGGGCTATCCTCTACTATTAGAGTCAGGAAAACAAATTGATAAGATTTTCCCTGAGATACAATGAGAACATAGTCATTTCCATGTGAATGTCACTTAAAGCAGCAAGAGAGAGCAGTTCAGGGGGCAGGCCGTGTAGAAAGAGTACTGGATTGAGAATCTAGGCCTGTTCTAGTACTAAGTTTCTAGGGCTGGCTTCACCACTCACTGGCTAGGTGGCCAGGAACAATCCCTCCACAATCTTCTCTGATGTGAGTAAGGGAACAGGGGATCCAAACTCCACCATATATCAGTTGTTCCTTATCTACCGTCCATAAATATATTCCAGGCAATCAGTGAACACCTGGAATTGTCCATGAAACTGAAGGTGTGTGTGTGTATATGTGCATTTTCATTGTGAGAAGATGCAGTTGGCATTAGATGTTTAAAACAACGTTAAAAGGTTAAGAACAGGCACTAGGCAATCATGGAAGTTTCCTTCCTGCTCCCAGAACGTTACAAGGTCGGGAAGCTGGTGGTACCCGCCACTTCTTCCCCAGGGCCACTAGGAGCCTTCCAAAGGTAGCAGTCTAGTCTGCAGAGTGCAGCCCTGGCTCCTCAGCCTCACTGAACTTTCTTGGCTAGCCAAGCTGCCATGTTCTCCTAGGAGGGACCAGCAGTACCTGTTTTAGAGGCACCCCAAGGGACAGAGCAGAGACCGGGAAAGGGCTGTCTATAGAGATCAACTGTGTCCTGAAAAGATTTGCCTACGTGGCTCCGCAAACACATCACAGTGCCCTGTGGGGTTATTAGCAAGAATATATAAAGCAAGCATTCAAGGCTGCATCCATTATAAAAGCACACTGTACCTGTCAAAGCTGACAGTCCGTGAAGCACCGAGCAGAGCTATGGAAGCTGGGAAGCCTCGATCAACCACAGACAGGCAGGAGTCGGGCTCCGAAATTAGCTGCAAAGATGAACAATCTTATCCTCAGAAAGTATTGATCAAGGGTCACCTGCAGCAACAGGAGCAGACAGTCCCTTGGGATCCGCGCTCAAGCAGCTCTAAGCCACATCTCTGCCAGGCTGTTCAATGTGCCCCAGGTAGCAGGTGGGCACCCACAGATGACTGGAGAGACAACCCCCTTGCTGGATGTGGAAGATCTACCCTGTGTCAAACAAACATTCATATTGGCCATGTGTACATTTTTGTCACTCCATTTCCTGGAGAAGAGAAGCCACAGTTGAGTATTCGGTCCACGCAGGGAATGGTGGGAGGGCACTCTGATGACATTCCCTGCTCTCTGCCACAACATCCCAGAGTGGAACGGCAAGGCCAAGGCCTTCTGTCATGAAACCCATGGTCAGTGCTATCCACTGTCATCCTTCTCTAAGGGGCCACTTAACAAAAGAACTGAAGCTTCCAGTTAGACATGTGTGAAAACAGAAGCGGTTGAGAATCATGGTCCCAGGATGTCCCCTCTGTGCACGCTCCATGCAGAATGCTTTATATGACCTCAGGTGATCCTCTCAGCAACCCTTGTGAGACAAAATACTCCTTTCACAGACGAGGAAATGAAACGTAGCCTCCCATTTCCCATGGCTAGTAAGTGACTAGACAGGGCTCAGCCTCGGCTAGCTCAGAGATCTCCTAAGGAGGATTTCCTGGATCTTTCATTTTGGTGGAACTTTCTTTTAGACACAGCCCTCCTCCCCCCACTTACTGGTGAGCATGACAAGAAGAAAAAATATGCATTGTCTTATTTTACAGCATCTCAAAAAGTTTTTCTTTTGTGGTGCTGGGGACTGAACCCGAGGTCACACATGTAGGCAAGCACTAGACCACAGAGTCATAGCCAACAACCCTCAAAAAGTACCTTTTAAATGACCTTAATCCATGAAGCCATATAATTTTTGAATTAAAAAATAAAACAAGTAAATCAAGTAAATAAAAGTTTTCATAGCAAAGGCACTGTCACTTGGCTTCCCCTCTGTTCTTAGTTGGGTGATGGCCTCATTCAGCCTGATGAGCTCAATTTATCACCATCAATTACACTCTAGAACAGCCCAGCCAAATGTTCCCAGATACTGTCCATCAAACCCTGACTTCTGTCTTTGGACACCTGCCCACATACACTGTACCCTCCAGTGACCCATAGTTACAATCAAGTGTGAACGGGCCCGAGGACCCTGCCAAAGACACAGAAATGGGTGGTAGAAACATGACTCTACTGAGCCAGAGTTTCTCAAATCTCAGCCTCTTCAGGGCATGACTCTTCTCTTCATTATAGAGGGGATGATACATGTGAACCCTGCTAACCCCATCAAGACCAAAAGAGCCACTCAGTGAGGCTGGAACATTCTGAGATGTTCCATCAATGCCCATCCTGCCACCTCCTCCTTCTGTGGCATATCTCCCTCCCGGCTCTTACTTTTCAGTCTTCCCACCAAGCTGGAGCAGGGTCCCTGGTTCCCTTTCTACACCACAGATCGGAACAGCCTCAAGTGGTAGAGGACTCTATCGAGGGAGTGGGTGGTGGCTGCAGTCTGTAAGCAGCTAGCATTGATGACAGTTCCAAGGGCGGCACTGCTGTTCCACCAGCCTTATCACCCTCTGGTGAATTGCAACATATCCCAGTCCTTTGCAAACCAGGCAGAGAGGGGATGGCCCTCAAGTTGTTCCCCATGCTCAGTTGCGAGTGCACATTAGCAGAGCCAAGGACCAGCATATAAAGGGACAACTGCTCTCACTCAGGGGCCATCAAAGATTTCACCCAGAAAAACTGTCTCAATCCTGATCGCTGGAGATACCGACGTGGTACCAGCCTGCCTTCCAATGTGCTGGTCAAGGTGTCACCAATACCTTCAGAGCCCAGATCTAAGAAGGAGGATGTCCCTTCACAGCTGCCCCATGCACTCTCCAGCCAGGGAACATCATGCGCAGTGGCACCTTCCTCTTGGGCTAAGAGCCAGAATGTGGTATCAGAGATGTCTGAGTTCCTGGCAGCAGCCAGAACATGGGCACGTGTTCCCTACAGAGCCAGTTTCCCCTTTAAACAATTGCCACTGCAAATAACCAACCTCAGGCAAACTCACATGACAGCTGAAGAGGTTTTGAAATAACGGGAGAGATTAGATGGAGGGGTATCAAGAGCAGGAGCATTTATACACTATGGTAATGACCCTGACGGGAAAGGTGAGGATTGGCCCACTCACTGATTTCATGTAGACAGTCTATACCCAGAAGTCTACCTCAGCACCTGCATTATCTGGGCTCACTGCCTGCTACTGTGGATAAGGGGGGGTCAACCCCTCATTTCAGGCTCTGTAGAAGATTCTCTACAGATAAGGTTATTTTCTCATATTATATTCATCCAGGACAAGTAGGTCACTGGCCATATTTAACTATCATTGTATATGTGGTTTGCACACCCAACACCGTGATTTCAGGGAGCGTGGAAGGCTTCCATCCTCAGGGGAAAAAAAAAATCTGTATCTACTAAATAGTACTGGAAACTTGACCTCAGACTTGCAACTCCACAAAGCATACCATTGTCCCCAGTCACTTTCACCTTAGGGTAAGTGGTATTGAGAGTTAGAGGGGGTGACCTCTGAGAAGGAAATGGAGCTCAAGAAAGACGTTCCCTGAGGTTCCCTGAGGCCTCAGGTATTTTCCAGGCTTGTGGTCATCAACAGAAGCTACCCCAGGGAAATCCCGAAGTGCCACTGTCCCTTAACAAGAATGGAAGGGCCACCAATCCTTGAGCTTTTCTTGTGGTTAAATGAGAATATACTAAGCAAGTATTTTTCTGATGATTTTTCTGAGCCTGACAGCATCTTTCTGGTGACAGAAGTCCCTGGTAGAACTCATCAGTATTGATTCCAGTTATCGGTGCCCTTCTTCTGGGTATGTGTCATTACAACGAGGCTCATGGCTTGCTGCAGGCATTCGATGATTAGGAAAGAACTCGGGAATAACTTCAGAGTCAATCCAATAAAAACCAAACTCAAATACACATGAAAAAGTACAAATCCACTCCAGCTCTCTCTCTGCCACAGGGCAACTCCCAGGTCCATTCGAGCTGTTAGCGAATGGTCCACGGAATAAGTCATCAAATGATAAGCCTTGTGAATTGATCGTTAAGGTCACTCAATTTTACTTGTTAAAGGCTGGAAGTTGTGGGTGGTTCATTTGAAATGATTCATGTGTTCCTGGTAGGGTTCATATAAATTAAAATTTCCCTAATAAAATAGAGGACTTGTTCACTAAAAGGAACTTTAGAAGAAGGCTATTTTAATGCAAAAAAAAAAAAAAAGAAACTTAAATTTCTCCTTTGGCTTTGGCTTATTTATTTATCCTTTTTTTTTTTTTTCTTTCTTGCATGGCTAGGGATTGAACCCATGTCCTCAAAAAACATTGGATAAATGTTCTACCACTGAGCTACATCCCCAGGCCAAGTTTAAACTTTTATGCAAGGAATTCTGTAAACATAGGGCCTCTGTGGCTGTAAGTCTCTGACCCACTGCCAGTTACACAAAGTTGAAACCACCAGAGACCCCAAATTTTACTGCTGTCCTTATCCAGTGCCTTTTTCTATCAAATCTTATAACAAGAAGGTGGAGTTCTGGCTGGGCCCCAAAGCGTAAGTTTATGTAGCAGATGGTTATATTAGGGCTCTCCAGAGAAACGGGACCAGTAGGGTGTGTGCATGCATGTGACATTTATTATGAGGAACTGGCTCATGTGATTCTAAGAGGTTCCAAGATCTGCGGGGTGAGTGGACAAGCTGGGGACCCAGAAGCTCCACTGGCATAAGTTCCAGTCTGAAGACCAGCAGGTTAGAGCCCCAGGAAGAGCCGATGGCTCCATTCAAGACAATATCCTGGGTGGAAGGTCATCAGGTAGGAAGTATCCTCTCACTCAGGGCAGAGCGACCTTTCGGTTCTACTCAGGCCTTCAGTTCATCAGACAAGGCCCCTCACATTAGGGAGGGAAATCTGCTTTCTTCCATCTACAGATTCAGATGTTAATCTCATTTGAAAACACTCTCAGAATCACACTCCAAATAATGTTTGGCCAAATGTCTGGTCACACCGTGGCTCAGCCAAGTTGACACATAAAGTTAACCTTCACACTGGTCATGGTGGTTCTCCACAAGAAGATATGGAAACAGATGTCAGGGACCCACAGGTAGCTGAGGATCATGGATAGAATGTACTTGAGCAGCTTAGAGAAAACCACCTGAGGATTGGAGCCCCGCCATGGGGCTCTGGGGTGGAAACCTCCCTTACAATCAACCTTCGGTGAAATCTGGAACTCTAATGGTCAGCAAGGATGGCGTTAAATCTTATCCTTCTGTGAACTGCATCATTACAAGCTCCTACTGCTACCAGGTACTAAACCCTGGTTAATCCGCAAGAGGAAAAATATTACATCTAGGCATTTTTGGGAATTTCCTTCCAAAAATTAAATCCTTCCTGACCTGTGACCTTGTTTGGTCTCACCACTCCCTAAGAAACTGTTCACACTCTGTTCCCAGGAAGAAAAGCTGCATCATAGAGAGCGCAGAGCGGTGTGGCCCGGGGTCACCAGGAACTGGAAGACACCGTCTGAGTCCTATCTTCCCTCCCAGGGTTTCCAACAACCAGGGCTTCAACATCCTTCAGACTGATGGGCTCTGTCAGCCCAGGTCTCTGTTCTCCTCCAGCGAGGGACAGGTGGCCAGCAGCAGCCATGTGTATAGCTGGGGGTGCCTGAACCCAGTGGCAGGCAGGTAGGCCAGGCCTCTTCACGGATGTATCTGCATACCTTCCCCATGGTGAGTAGCAAAGGGGCCCTGCAACTAGCATCATATCCCCCAGAACCCCAGCAACCCAAGAACCACTGAACCAGGCACCCTCAAACTCCAGGGCCATCTGACAGCCACCACCTTCCTCAACCCCCAGAGCCACACCCTCCCCTCGCCTCCATCTCACCCTACAATAATGTGCTTTAGCCATATTTGCTAAAAATACATTTCGCTTCTCTGTTACACTTACTAATATGTTCTATTTCAAGCCTGTTTGCATTCTTGCCTAGAAAAACCCGTATGGGGAGCAGTGAAAACATGCAAAACGTTCTAACCACATTCCCCTCAGACAGGCTCCTCTCCGCCCTGCTGTGCTTAGCACTCAAATCCCCAAAGCAAATCTTTCCACCCAGGATGGTAATTGGTGGTGTAAAAGAAAGAGCCAAGGGTAGGAGGGGAAGGGAAGAGGCCAATCAGGACAGAGATTTCAGCTGGGCACACAAGGGAGTCCCCGTGCTTCCTCCTCCTCACACCTGCCCTCCACAGGCACAGGCCAGCCCCAGCCCTGAGCCACTGTGACCACAGAAGCAGCTGCAGAAGGGTCTCTCCATGGAAGCCGCATGACACGTGTTAGAAACCCGGAGACCATCGAAAGAGAGCCACAAATGAGGCTTGGCTCTATGAACCACCACCCTGGGAGATGTTTTCCACATCAGAGGCCCAGGGGCGTCATCCTTTCCACTGCACAGCCTTCCCCCCCCCCATGAGCTCCCGCCCCCTGAGCTAGTTTCCCTGCCTGGCTTCCTCGGGCCATCTTGGAAAAGCAAGTGAGCTCAGTTGCCATCAGCTGCCTGAGTTTGCTGGCATTTCCAAGAACTTCGGCTCTCTCCTGTAATTATGAACAGGATAATGACAGCGCTCCATCTCTGATCTTTGCCTTCCTGTAGGGAAGGAGGTAGAAGAGGGATCATAAGGCCAATTTTTCAAGCCCTTAATTCATGTTTCCTTCTTCCTGCTTTATCCCAGGATCTCTTTAATGGGCCTTCCTGCCTTCTAACCCAGAGCTCATTTCCCTCTCTCTGGAGGTAAAACACAAAGGGAGACGATGGCTAGGTATTACTGGCTGCAGAGAAGGCGCTGAGAGAGGGGGACAGGGGCAGAGACTGCAGTACTGGGCTAGAAGCAGGGAGGTGAGTGCCTTGGAGTGAAGCCAGGGTTCAGAGCCCAGCTGGTGCAATATTGATGTCCTTCTTCCTTATTGCAAAGCTCAGGGGCGACAGACATGCAGATAAACACCGAGTGAAGCATGTGAAATGCCAACTCGGGCCTGGTCACAGGACCTTGCTGGATATAACACACTCCCATCCTGGTCACCAGTAATAAAATTAGTTCATTTAAAAAAAAATTGTAAGAAAAATACACGAAACTAAATGATGATCCTCTGCAAAGATAGACCAGTCTCCCAAAATCTGGGTGCTCCACCAGGTTGCACATACCACGAATGGCTGAGCAGAGAGTGATCCAGCTGGACATGGCAGTAGGGGACAGGGAGACAAGGGTGAGCATTTCTCCAACTGTATTCTCTCTTTCACTAGCACCATGATTTGCCAGGGAAATGATTAACAACCCTCAAACAGAAGAGCCTAACCACTGAAAGTGTCTTGACCCACAACAAGAGCAGTTGTTATTTATGCAGGCTTTATTCCGCCCTTAGTAACACAGGGCATGAGTGTACTCAGGATCTTTCCAGCCCGCACAAGCCATCCCACTGATCAAAATCAGCCTTTGGCTTCACAGTGGATCTTCAGACTAATGAGTTACATTAATCGGAACTAACAAGACAGTCTTGGCCACAGGCTGCTTGTCAAGCATGCCCAGCAGGCCCCTGTGCACATACGAGTGGGGAAAACCCAGGAGCACCCAGGAAGTTCCCCAAACCTCTTCCCTTTCCACCTTCTCTGTCACTCCTCCGATGAGCATCTTAGACACAGCAGCTGCCAAGACAGAAGAGTTCCCTGCTTCCCAAGAGAAAAACAAATTCTGTGACTGCAACTCGCCTCCCTGGAGCCTCAGGAGAGGGGATGCAGCTGGAGACACCCCTTCACAGGAAGCAGGTGACTCGCCAGTCAGCCACCAGCCCAGGCCTTGGAAAACAAGTGGGAATGCTACAGCCCACAGGAGGCCCCTCAGAAGGCCCCACCGTAGCCCTGCAGGTCCACCCAGCTCAGAAAGGGACTTGCAGGAAACGCCTGATTTCCCTGGAATCCCCACCCACCCCCACTGCTTCTGGGTGCTGCTGCGAACTCTGGGGGGCAGGTAAAGAAAGGAGAGGAGCTGGCTCTGTGGGTTCAGGGCTCTTTCCAGGGAGGCTAAGAGGATTAAGGAGGTAATTGTAGCTTCTGGAACTCTTGGCCTATAAGATGCTCTATAAATACCAATAACCACCTCCATGGAGGGAAATCACATTTCACTGCGGTGGAGGTAAAAACCACATGGGCCCCCAGGAAAGAGGGGACCCATCATGGAGAGGTGTTCCGCCATCCTAAGTGGACCAGTGTTGACTAGCCATCCCAAGTCGACCAGTGTTGACTAGCTATTGAATATGGTGAGTGATCCACACGGTGCCAAGCTCCTGTTTAAAACTTGAGCTCCCTGGACTGCCTGAAAGGCAGTAGAGCCTGGTGGTTAGGGACATGGACTCTCATGGGAACCCTGGCTCTGCCCACTGACCAGCTGTCTGGTATTGGGGGGGCCAAGTCAGAAGAGATGAGCACCTCCATTTCCTCACCTGTAACATGGGACGACAGAACCCACCTCACAAGTTGTGTGAGGATTCAACATGGGGTCAGCAGACCCTGCCTGCTACAGCAAGTGGCATTTTTGCTGGTAAATGTACCTACCAAATGCACAGCTCTATAGCATTTTGTCCATTCCTTAGTGTTTAAAATCAGGTTATTTTAGCCTCAAAGTCTAGAGGAAGGAGAAAGGACTACGAATCAGGTGTGGATTGAGTGCTGACCCCTTCCCTCCATGGGCTGTCGAGTAAGCCCAGGTGGAGTCCCCAGCAGCGGCCGCCTGGGAACTTGCTAGAAATACAATTTCTGGGCTCCATCATGGACCTACTGAACCCAGACCTCCTGGGGGTGGGGCTGGCAGCGTGTTCCCTCACCCTGCAGGGGACTCTGCATGCTCATGTTGCAGAGTCAATGACTTCAAAAAGGGTGACTTCAATTCTTCTGAGTCACAGTACCCACATTCATAAAGGAAGTTAATACCACTCAACTCATAAAGCTGATGTAAAAATTAAATAAGAAGAGTTGTGGCTCAGCAGTAGAGGGTTCGCCTAGCACATGGGAGGCCCTGGGTTTGATCCTTAGCACCACAGAAAAATAAATAAAATAAAGGTATTGTGTTCAACTACAACCAAAAAAAAAAAAAATTAAAAGAGACAATCTATGTCAAATATTTGGTATGGTGCCCCAAACATGGTAGGCACCAATATACTGCAGTTACTGTTACGTGCGTCACCAGTGTCTGTGGGACAGATTTACAGTAACAACTGGAGGAAGGCTGCAATCCACAGCAGCCCTGATTACCAAGGAAGTGGTTTAAAAGAGGTTCCAGGAGAGAAGCTAAGAGGAAATGGCGAACCCTACACATGGCCCAAAGGATTTGGAGCCCACAGTTCCCAGGATTCTGGGGTGACCCATCCATGTTACCTGTGACCCAGGTTTCAAGATCCAAAGAGATTCCCACCAACTCTGACTCCTCAAGGAACCTGGGGTTTGGAATCCCAGAAAATAAAAGCGCACCCATTTTATCGTTTACAGAAAGGTGATAGGAGTTTCGAGGAAATGCCTCCGAGAGACGGCCAGAGGGGTCTGTGCTCACACACTGGCATCTAAATGGACTTTGTGATTATAAGGGACGTCCTGAGAATGTGTCCTAAATTGCCGAAAGGGACTTTCAGTAAGAAAAAGTGATATGAGGAGGCATAACGTCCAGACTGGCAATGTCTGGAATTCAAGAGATAAGCAGAGAGCTGGCTAGAAGTATTTCATCTTGAATTCCGCAGCACCACGACCCAAAACAACTCTGACGAAGGTCAGGGGCTCCGGGCAGCCAGCGCAGGGACACTTGTGGATCATGTTCTCCCCTCTAGCATTTAGAAGGTTACCACTCCCCCTCCCTCGACTTCCCACCCCTTGATTTCCAAAATGCCAACTGCTGTGGCATGGACCTTAAGTGTCCCCAAAGGTCTATGTGGCAGAGGGCTGGTCCCCAGAATGACACTATTGAGAGATGGTGGACCTTCAAGAGGTGGAGCCTACATGACCTTGAAGGGGATTGGGGGACCCCTAGCTCCTTCCTCTTCCTGTCTTTTGCTTCTTGGTCATGAGATGAGCAATTTTGCCCTGGCACGTGCTCCCCATCACTGCCATCTGGCACCCCTACCAGAGGCCTAAAAGTAACAGGTCTGCCTGAGCATGGACTGGAACTTCTACAACCATGAGCCCAAATAAAACTTTTGTCTTCATAAGTTGATTGTCTCAGGTATTTTGTTAGAGCGGCAGAAAGTTGACTGACATCCCGTCTGACCTAGTTGCCATGTTAACACTCTGGCCCACCCTCCTCAGCCTTCCCTGTGTGCTCCTCTTTCTGGCTCTTGTGGCTGCCCCACGTCATCTTGTGTCTTCCAGTCAGTTCACCAAAATCTCAATCTTCCTGCTCTGAAGTCTGCCATTGTGCATATGCAGATGGTGCATGAGACCAAGCTCCAGGTCATGCATCCCTGAATCCTGGCCTATCACCTCCTCTATCACCTGGGAGCAGACAAAGAAGAGGACACCCTTCCGTCTTTGTTCTTCTATTCTTGAGGCTTGTGTTCTCTCTGGCAATCCACACCACTGACCTTGGGGGATAATCTACCTCGTCCGCCAGCCTCGGGTCACTCCTATGCATTACACCTTTGCATCCAACCACCTTCATACCGCCCCCCACATGTCCACCTGCACCCCAAGATCAAGGTTCTGAAAGTGAACTCATTGGCTTTCCCACAACACCTGCTCCTCTGACCTCTGCCCTGCTCCAGTCCTACGGTGCAGAGACCTGGATCAGAGAACGTGGAGGACGAGGTGAGCCCCAGCACCGAGACTGGCAGGCCTGCCGGGAGTCTATGGGGCCAGCCAACAAAAGGCAGGAAAAGGGAGTAGTGACTAACCTCACAGCAAGTTCAAAGCAGGTACAAAAATAGGTAGGAACGCTTATAACATTGAATACCAAGTCGTTCTCCTAGTTTCAACTGTCTCTGTGAAACAAACCAAGAAAATATTAACCTTCACCGCAGATTTCCAAAATTAAAAAGATCCTGACACGATAAGAAGAATTTTTGTCAAGAAATATAACCACCTTCTCTGAATAAGAATCTACATTCACACTAATTATACAGTATCTTTATTTCATTTTCCAGCTCCATTATGTAGCCGTATTGTAATGATCTTTCTCCTGCAGATGATCTGTAGGTCCCAAGGAGCTTCCTCCCCCTTTTTAGAGAAGCCTCAAAATAAATGCACACTCTGGGTGGTGTCTCAGCACCACCCCTATCTGCCAGACACCCAAGGTCATGGTCATCTGGTCACCCAAGCTAGACATCGGAGATTCACTAGAGACTGTTCGCACTCCCTCACGGACCACCATGAAGCACACACTCCTGAATTCCGTCACCTCTTCCTCCTACACTGTGCTCAGGCAGCACTGCTTCGCCTGTGACTCCCTCCTGCTTAACTCCTCCAGCCCTGCCACAGCTCAGGGAGCCACCGCCTCAGCCATGAGGTGTGTCCACTGCACTTCCTACCCAATACATGGGGCACAGAGGACCAGGTGTAAACCACATGGCTCCTGAAATCCCCCTTTAAGATTATGATTCATTTGACATAATAGATAAGAAAAGGGAACCATGAACAAACTAATTACAGTTCCCACACTCAGGTCCAGGAGGGGCTAACCCTTCACAGTACCCGAAAGAACTGGAAAGAAGGAACTCAGACATCTGTGCACTCATGTTCACAACAATATCATTCACAATAGCCAAAAGGCAGAAGCAAGCCAAGTGTCCATGGTCAGAGGAGTGGATAAACAAAATGAGGGACAGACACGATAGAATATTACACGGCCCTAAAAAAGGAAGGCAATTCTGACACGTGCTGCAATATGGACCAAGCATGAGGACCTTATGCTAAGTGAAATGAGCATGTCACAAAAGACATATGAGATCCTTAGAGTAGGCAAACCCAAAGACAGAAGTGGAATAGTGGCTGCCAGAGGCAAGGGAGAGGAGAGATGGGGAGTCATTGTTTAATGGGTGCAGAGTTTCAGTTTTGCAAGATGAAAAGAGTTTGAAAGGTGGATGGTGGTTGAAGGTTGCAAAACAATGTCAGTGTGCATAATGGCACTGAACTCAGCACGGGAAAACAGTCACCATGTTACCATGGTGTAGTTCGTGCTGTGAATCCTACCACAATAAAGATGTGGTTCGAAAGCAATGCCCACATGGAAGAGGTACCAGTTAGAGACAGTGTCTCTGGCTGCCTCTCCCTCCTTCTCTTTCAACAATTTTCCAAAGGCTATTAGCAGAACCACCATCCTCCCGCAGGACCCAAGAGAGAAAGGAAAGTCCAAAGGGACTCAAGTACATAAATGTGGTTATTCTTCAATTCAAATATTCAGTTCCGCCAGCACCTGGGCACCAGGGGCTGGGGAGGTAGCTCCGTGGCAGAGCGCTTCAACTAGGATAGTCAAGGCCCCGGGTTTGGTCCCCAACACTGCAAAACAAAAAAGTTCCAGAGAGCTGCCGTTTCAGTATATGTTCACTCTGAGAACGATTCTAAAAGATTCTACCAGGTTCCTCCTCAAAAATAGCAGGGGACTTGTAAGCAGCTCAAGCCTCATCTGACTGTAAAACTTAACTTGGTAAACTCCAGCTTCTATGCCCCAGGACTTCACGCCCTCCTGTGGCTCCTCCACTCCAGCAGCTGCAGCAGGAGAGGCAGCAGGCGTTCAGGAGGGCCACGTGGTGCCCCAGAAGAGACTCTCTGGCTGGAGGCTCTTCTACCCCTTGCTGCTGGGTGACTTCATGCAAATCTTGGCCACTCTCATCTCAGTTTTTTCATCTGTAAAATGGAGACCATAGTGGTTCCGACCACTTAAGAGTTGCTCTGGGGATTGAGTGAATTACCATCCGTGAAATGCTCAGACAGTACCTTGCACGTAATAAGGACCATGTGAGGGCTAACTGTCACTATTACGTGACATACAAGAACTTTCACGCGGTGGCCACACCCAACTTTTTTCCAAGTGACTTCTGCTCCCTGATCCCTGCGCAGCATCCATGCCGCACGCCGTCACCCACGTGCCACACTGGCCCAGCCTTCAGCCTTTATATTTGCTGGTCCCTCTGCATGGCACGTCCTGCTCCCTCCTCTCCCACACTGACCTGGAAAACTGTCAAGGAGAGGGCGTCACCTCACCGGGGAGGGCTTTCCTGACCCTGGTCCAATCTCTCTCCTCTGGTTTCCACTGACCTCTCACGGTGGCGACCCCAGTGCTTCCCTGACTCCCCAGGTAAGGAAAGGTGAGCTCCTGGAAGGCCAGGTGCCACTGTCCCTGAACATTCAGCCTCAAGCAAAGAGCCTGAACATAGAAGACGTTCAATAAAGGCAGAAGGAAGGAAGGAAAGAAGGAAGGAAGGAAGGAAGGAAGGAAGGAAGGAAGGAAGGAAGGAAGGAAGGAAGGAAGGAAGGAAGGAAGGAAGGAAGGAAGGAAGGCTGAGTAAGAAAAGAGTGGAATTGGGACTAGGGACAAATGAAGAGAAAAGAATAAGAAACAGGCCTGTCCCTTGAGATAGGCTAGAACACTGCTGCATGAGACCTTCTTCTGTGAAGGAAGAAGGGCAGACTACAGTGGAAGGAAGCAGAGCGATATTTGAACCACAGGAAGGAAATCACAGCAAGAGGAGGAGGAGACCGAGATGCACAGGGCACACCAGGCCTAAGCCATCAATGCTTGTGACACATTTCATCCTGAATGAACAGAGAGACGATGGGGATCAGTGTGACTGGCAAGTCATCTATCCCTGAAAATGTCTTCACATCTTGGTGATTCGCAGTTTACTGTGTACTGGACAAAGGAGGAGGATAAGAAGCAAAGAGACTTTTCAGATTAAATAGGAAATCCCAAAGGCTAGGGATTATAGCTCAGCGGTAGAGCATTTGCCTGGCATGTGTGAGACCCTGGGTTCGATTCTCCAGCATAGTGAAGGAAAAAATAAAATGGGGAGTCACAATCGAGATCAGAAACCACTTTTCCAACATGCAACACGTCTCCTAATTGTTGTGAAAGCAGAAAAGGAGGAAACCTAAGATCTATTTCGCAGGTGGGGTGATGGGCGGGGATGGGGAGAGACAGCGCCTAGTCCTGTCTTTCCTGATTCTCAGGAGTCTATGAGTTGAACAGACCTTGGCCTGCACCTTGGCAGCCAGCGTGGCTCCTGGATTCTAATCCTCAGGCTTTGGCTGTGGAGCTCTGGAGGAAAGACCCAGGACACGTTTCCCATAGTCAGCCAATATGCAAAGCCAGCCCCACCCTGGCCCCTAAAAAACCGGTTTGCCATCTTGAAGGAGATGCCGTTCACAGCCCAGATGTCCACGTGAGGCTCATGCCCAGAAGTCATGAAAGAGAGCCAGATAGGAAACCTCTCCCACTGTTCCCCAGACACCCTCATCCAGAGCAGTGGCTAACTCCCACTTCCAAAGCCAGACAAGCCTGGGTCCTGCTGTCTGGACAGAACATGTGCACAGGGAGAGAAGGAGTCATGAAAGAATGCCACTCAGCCCCAAGCTGCCCATCGATACTGGCAAATGAGAAAGTAGAACTAAAAATAGGAATGTAGAAAAATAATACGTGGAGAAAACACATGGTGAGGACGGAAGAAAGGGAGGAAAGGAGGAAGATGATACCCTAACAAAAATAGAGGAGTCAACCAAGACCCCCCTAAGCAGAGCCTCTGCCCACACCCGGCTCTGTTCAATCAGTGGCGTTGCTTAATGCAAAAGTGCTACACCTCGGGCCATGAAGCACATCTCAGGCCAGGGTTTCCTGGGCTTCAAGACACAGGAGGATCACAAGTTGTCAAAGCCAGCCTCAGCAAAAAGCAAGGTGCTGAGCAACTCAGTGAGACCCTGTCTCTAAATAAAATACAAAACAGGGCTGGGGATGGGGCTCAGTGGTGGAGTGCCCCTGAGTTCAATCCCTGGTACCAAATAAATAAATAAAGGCATACATGATATTTTCTAGAAAGATTTACAATATGGGGAAATACCCAAGATATACCATCTTAGGATAAATGCAAGAAACAATATACAATATAAAAATAATTAGGTCAACTATTTATGTCCCCCCCAAAAAACAAGAGAAATGCACCAAAAAAATCAACAGTAGTTTTCTTCTGAGTGGTGGGACTAGAGTTGAATTTCATATCCTTTTTCCAGTTTTTATTTATCATGCAAAGAAAAAAAATAGCACAGTTTCCTTAATTCAAAATGTCAACCCTATATGTACCACATAGAAAGTCCATGTTTCCAAAAACATTATAGAAAATCATTATGAAACCCAGGAGGCAAATGTAGACCTCTAGGCTGGCTATGTTTATGTAATTATGGGCATTTTGAGACAATTTCACAAACCTAATTATCTGGTTGTTTACTAATATGTGAACATTTGGAATCACTTAGACATTATCTGCAGATCCCAAGAAAAATCTAAAACAATCAAGAAAAAAAAAAAAAAAAAACACTGTCCTTTCTTTCCGGCATTCATTCATTTATATAAATATCAGAATAAGCTCTAAAGAAAATTTTCAATACTTAATAAGAAAAACCCAGTAAGCCAAAAAAGCAACAGCAGGAGAACAAAACAAGAAAAAAGAAAATCTGCCAGGAATAACCATGTCCTGAAAGAAGTGATTACACATAATGACAAAAGACTCACGTCCCACGTGCATTTTCCTAATCCCTTGAAAGGGTCATTTCAACTAAATTGTTCTCCAAGTACATGATCGCATTATTTCCTCCAGAAAGTGCAAATTTTAGAACTGGGTTCTTGAAAACCTTATGAAATAATATTATACCATAAACACTTTTGCAAAAGCTTTTTATTCTATTAGCTTTTCCTGGAAATAAGTTCTCAGGGTTTCCCACATCATACACTATGTGTTATGCAGCTACGTGCTCATGAATTAGTAATTCCTGGGAAAGGCGTGTCTTTTATTTTCCCTGTCTGTGGCAGAGGATGGCAAGCCAGGCAGGGGTGTATGATGCAAATGTCCCCTTTCTCCATTATGCCCTAACGGAAGCAGCGAATTCGACCTGAGGCAAGGCCAAGTTCATAGGAAAGAGTTAGCTCCAGGAGTTAGCGGCCTGGCACAGGCAGAAACCTAGATTTTTTTTTTTTTTCCTAAGTCTACATGAAAAGGAGAGGATGGGGGGAACCACTACCTTCTAACCTAGAACACTGGATTTAATTCAGGAGTGCAAAGATGCTGGGTGGCTTTTCACTCCCTAAATAGAAACAAGGCCATGTTCCCATTCAGAAGGCCCCTTTAGGCTCAGCAGGCAGTGAACTTCAAGAGCCCCAGGATGTCCCAGACAGCACCCCACCCTCCTCTCCTCAGCCCACTTTCTCTTTATCAGGGGAGCTGCATGTCCCCATGCCCTGGCAATCGCTCCCCATGGAGAAAATTCCCTTCTTTTCTGTGGGCATTAATTACCCACCTTTCCCAGGCACGATGCTGTGTGGGCTGCTGGGGCAGAGGAGATTTGGGACTGGAAAAGAGGCTGCTAAATAATGAATAAAAGAAGCACCACCAGCCCTCCAACACCTAATTATCTGCTTGCCTGAATCCAATAGAAAAAAAAAACAACCCTAGGAAAGGGAAGGATGACAAAGAGACTAATTTTTCTCAAACATTCTAGAAATTCTGGTTCAGAACTGGGACTTGAGCAAGATCAGACTAAGTGCTCCCAGGAGCCCAAACTACTCCAGCTCATGGGCTGGAGCCCGGGTGGGGGTGGGGAGTTGAGGGGGGACCATGAGCAGGGAGGGCACCCGTCAGAGGGGCTGGCCTGTCCTGGAAAAGGCAGACCGTTGGACCTCTCTGCCCCATGGCACCCTGGGAAAGTCCCTCCCCGCATCTCACTGGGGCTTCCCCCCACCCCTCATTGCAAACACACCTGTCCTCTGCAGCTGGGAACCAATTTCATCCCAACAGAGACCCAGAAAGCTCTGCTTCTACCTTTGACCCAGAAACCTCAGACTGGTTTTTATTATCCTCATTCATATTTCACCATTTAAAAATCACTTTTTTAAAAAAAAACATACTGGAATAAAATCGATGCATCATAGGAACAACAGGTGTGGACTATACCGATGGCAATATCCTGGTTGCAATCTTGTACTATATATCTGCAAGATGTCACCCACTGGGGGAAAATGGGTAAAGGGTACATATCATTCGCTACAACTTCATGTAAGTTTACAATTCTCTCAAAAAAACCTCCCCTAAAAAAAATAAAAAATAAGAACACACTGTATAAAAACATGAAGACCAACCAAAAGATCATCCTACTTATGAGTGGTTACACACACTGAGCTTGGTTTCTGTAGATGCTTCTGAAGTTCATTTATTCAACCCCTACAAGCACTACCCCAGGCACTAGGAAGCCTGTCAGATGATGTTCTCAGCTGCTGTGCAGTGATAAATGTCCTTTAGGAAGACCTATGTAATAGATGGTTTCCTTTTTAACTGAGAAGGAAATATTTAGACAGGCATTAAATAATTGCACTCTACAGGCCCTGGGATGTGGTCCCAATACTTCTTCAGCTACCCAAGTCCCAACTATCAAGAAGAAATGAGGGTAGACTCCCAACTACCACCTCTGCAAGTTGACTCCCTGTTGAAAGACAGTAGCATCTCCTCCTTCCTTCAACTCTTCATGCAGAGGTGAGTGAATTTCTCAAGGGGCCGAAGGAATCAACATTTCAACTTCCTGGTACTGGGTTTGTTTCAAAATGAGTTTCCAACTCAGGCACTGTGGTGCACATCTGTAATCCCAGCAACTCAGGATTACAGAAGTGCACTAAGGATCGCAAGATTGAGGCCAGCCTCAGCAACTTAGCAAGACCCTATCTCAAAATAAAAATGACCTGGGGATGTAGCTCAGTATTAGAGAACCCCTGGGTCCAACCCCCAGTAGAGCAATCAATCAATCAATCAATCAATAATGAATTCTCAAAACCCCTCATGCCTTTTACCTAGAAAATTGCAGAGAACTTAGATAGGTGAATGTTCTCCCAGCCTTGACAATCCTTGAAACGTGTTGCTTTGACAGCTCTTCCTTATCCAGACCAGAGGTAGCTCTCTACTAGTGTGAACATCCCCTGTGGTTGCCACAGTGACCTCCCTAAAACACAGAAGGGCCATGGACACATTCCCTGGGCACAGGGCATACCCAAGGAATACAGACTTTAAAAAGGGGTAAACCATGGCCTATTTAGTGCAGGTTGTATTTATCAACATATTTTTAAACCTATTATCTCATTTCCTATTTACAATATCCCCCCAGATAGGAAAACATAACAAACTCATTTTGTAGGGGAGACACGGGGCGGGGGGGGGGAGGGTACCAGGGATTGAACTCAGGGGCATTTGACTACTGAGCCACATCCCCAGCCCTTGATTGTATTTTATCTAGAGACAGGGTCTCACTGAGTTGTTTAGCACCTCCCTTTTGCTGAGGCTGGCTTTGAACTCGTGATCCTCCTGCCTCAGCCTCCTGCATGACTGGGATTACAGGAGTGTGCCACTGTGCCAGACTCAAACTCATTTTTTAAATGAAGAAACTGAGGCAAACTCTCTCAAATATGTGTCAATGTTTGGTTCCTCAAGAGTGATGACTCCAGATTATCTCAGCCCTTCTCTGGCCTCCTCCTTTCTGCTTTCACTAATAGGCAGGCAGCAGTTTAAAAAAGAGAGACTGTGGGTCTTAAGTTAGAGAGGTAAAGTTGAACCCCACCTCCAGGACTCAGTGAGCGACCTTGCATTCAGCCTCCCTGAACCTCTGTCTCATTATCTGTAATTGGGGATAACACCACACTGCAGGACTAAACCTGTAGAAAATGTGACCACTGTTCAAAATGGTACCTCTTTGAGGGTTGTTAAAAGTTGTTTCTTTTAAAATAAGATTGGAATTAGGAACTAACCACTAAAATGAAATTGGGGATTATCAGAAATTTTTTATTACCTGCAAAAATCCCTGAATTCATGGGTAGAGACTGTCTGTAACTAGTGGGCTACAGAAATATCCAGATGAGCAAGAGTTTTCATTTTGTTTATCTAAGACAGTGAAGAAATGCTACTGCATTACCTTACCCTTCAATTAGATATCCACCATTGAACTTCTGCACAGAACAGGATCCCACAGAACTCTGAGTATTTTATGAGAGATAGATAAATCATGTTCATTGGTAATCTTCTTATCAGATTTCCACACAATGCAAACACAGAATTTAGGGCTGATAATTCTCTTCCTGAAATCCAGAACGGTTAGAGAATGTGCATGATGTTGAATCTAATGCTCTGCTTTGGAAAACTGCCTTCTGAACCATAAGTGGTTTGTAAGTGGTCAAATGCAAAGAATATGAAATACAACAAAACATATTTAAGATGACTCTGATGGCTTTTTCTGCCTTTTCTGACATGAGCCACTAATGCTGAACTTCTCAAAGTGTGGCACATGAGCTGACAATGGGTAAAGTCACAAGGTCATTTGGTGTGCCTCCTGGGCCACTGTCCTCCTCAGCAGTCTGTGGGATATTAGAAATGCTTAAGTCCACGCTTTCTGTACGTGGGAATCCTTTCTGGAAGGCTGGACAGCCCATCTGCAGAGATCTGTGCTATGTATCTGCACAGAAAGTGTCCTATCTAACTTCTTCCTTAGTCATCCAACAACCACAGGAAGAGGAGAAAGAAAAGAGACAGTACACTTTATTATTGTTTTGAGAGATGTTTTAAGTAGTTTTCAGACCCCAGCTTCAACTCAACTCCAGGTGAGGGGGGAAAAAAAAAAGCAGGTTTGCCTGGCTAAGAGCTGCTAAAGGTGATTTGAACATCTTTTTGCAAGATTGGGTCACTCTGCTAATGAAATGTGAACGATCACACACCGGAGACCAGCTCTAGTAACTCCCCATCCAGGTTCAGGGATGTCATCCAACATTCCCTAAGGCCAGTCTAGGAAGTCAACGTCACATGTTCCCAAGTTCACCCTGCAATTCCAAGGGAACAGATCTGATAAAATTCCAAACTCCTCAAAGATGCATTGGGTTTTTTTATAGTACCAAAATACGTACTAGTCTTTTTTATTAAATATTTATTTTTTAGTTATAGTTGGACACAATACCTTTATTTTATTCATTTTTTTTATGTGGTGCTGAAGACCGAACTCAGAGCTCCATGCATGCCACTCTACTGCTCAGCCAAAACCCCAGCCCTCAAAGATGCATTGCTATGGTTTAGATATAAGGTATCCCCCAAAAGCTTATGTGTGAGACAATGCAAGAGGGTCTAGAGGTGAAGTGATTGGGTGATGAGCATCTCAACCTAAGCAGTGCATTAATCCCCAGGTAGGGATTAACTGGTGGTAACTGAAGTGGTAGGAGGTGGCTGGAGGAGGTGGGTCACTGGGGGTAGGCTTTGGGGTTTGTTTACATTTTGTCTACAGTAATGAGACTCACCCCCACCCCCCACCCTCAAAACACACACACACACACACACACACACACACTTCCTGGTGCTAAGTCCTGAGCCGCTATCCTCCACCATACTCTTCCGCCATGTTCTGCCTCACCTCGGGCCCAAAAGAATGGAGTCAGCCATCTATGGACTAAAGACCTCTGAAACTGTGAAGACCCAAATAAGTTTTTCCTCCTGTAATAGTTCCTGTCGGGTCTTTTGGTCACAGCTGTGAAAAAGCTAAGACTTGCATCAAGTCTACAAGCAACTGGGAACAGGGAAATTCCATGACAAGACCCATGGTCACCTTTCTGTATATTTCTCAGGATGAAAGTGGATTTGGGGACACCCAAAGCATCTCTTCATCATTCTGTAGAGTGGATTTATAGTGACCATGGAAGAAGAGCCTTAATTATTCTACTTTTTTTCCCCCTTTTAACCCTTAATCTGATTTCTGGTGCTTTTTCAACTAAATCACAAGTCTAGGAATTCCCAGGAAAATGTTGGGTCTACAACACATCGAACTATAGTTTGGATATGTCATAAGGAAAATCTCAGACTCCCAAGTCTGCCCATTCGGCCTGTTCTCCCCCTTGATTCCCCGAGCAAAACTTAGTCACTGCTCTTGTAGACCTGGGAAGGCAAGGAACTCTGTGACCACTGCCTTTGATCTGGATCCCTCATTATTTCCTAAGTTTCACCAAAATTTAATTGAACCCAAAGAGACAGAGAAAAATCTCTTTAAAAAATCATTTCATCATATCATAGAAACTTTTTGAAAATAAACAATATGAATCTTTCATCTGACTCAGAAACTATGAAAGAGAAATTTGCCAATAAAAGAACGGAATAAGAAAATAAACACAGGAGAAATACGTTTCAAATACCGACACTATCTACTGTGAAAATATCTCCATCGTCTTTTCAAACAATAACTGTCATGAAGACAAGAGGAATGTGAGGGCCATGCAGTTTATCTGTGTGGACATGGGGTTTGTTTTTTCAATTTTCTGTAGCTAATAAATTATATGAAATAAATTTTAAGTATTATTTTTGTTCATTCACTCCCTGAATAGAAAAAAAATATATTTTTGGTCATAGTCATGTCTTATCCATATAATGGCCTATGGTTATAGTTACAAATGACATAGACAACATTAACTTCAATATATTCCCACCGTCATAAAAGCCAACTAAGAAGATCAAATCAATTTTTTATTTATTTGACTAAATTCTAGTCTCTGGCCAATATAGGGGCAACAGGTTGGGGTACACTGACCTGCAATTCTGTGTTGTTGTTTTTTTCTTGATTTGAAACATATCTAAAGTGATAATGGTATTATGGTACACTGAAATCCTGATTGCTATAGCTAAAGATCAAATGTGAGAATTTACACCACTTGATTATCCTACGGGCGACAATATTGTTCACAGATGCATCACAAATACATAGGAGTACACCAGCAATCAACCCCGCTGACCCCCGTGTGCCCTGTGCTCCTCTCACCTCCCCCTGGGCTCCAGCCACGTGAATCTTCTCTTCTGTTCATCACTAGTTTGCTATCTGTTTGCCCCTTCAAGAAGGGGCCTGGGCTTCAGCATTCCCACTTACAGCACCTAAAATAGTGCCCGACATGTCACAGGACTCAATAAGCACTTGCTGACTGAATGATGGAACTCGCTGGTTTAGCCTCTGAGAAAAGAAACAGAGAAGGTGGCTTCACCCCTTCACCCTGCATTCAGCCACCTTTGTTTCTACCACTTGCTTTGGATCAATGTCAAAGGATGCCCTAGCTGGTAGGTGGGTGCTTTTGCATGATTCAAGGGTCAATGCGATATAAAAAGGCGTCATTCCTACATCTCTTCCCAATCACTCCCTTTATGAGTTTCTTACATTTAGCCTTCCAGTATTTCTGGATGCAAATACAAACAAACTCACACATATATTTTCATATCCCATCTTTCTTATACAAACACTGTTTTCCACCTGGCTTTTTTTTTTCACTTGGCAATGTACCTACAGATCTTTCCATATCAGAATATGGATTTGCATCATTCTCTTTTAGCAACATATTATATAGCATTCCAGTGTAGACATACACCTTTTATCCAGTCCCTACTAACTGATGGACATTTGGTGGCTTTCCAACATTCTGGTACTGCACACAAAACTTCAGTATGGCCTGTGTGAATGTCATTTTGTTACATGTGTCATTGCTTCTGCAAGAAAGATGCCCAAAACCAGGATTGCTGGGTCCTAGGGTAAATGCTTCTGTAACACTGGTTCACTCTGCCTGATTCCCCTCCCTTAGGGCTATTCAAAAATATGGTTAGGTGTTAGAAAAAGGTAGAGAAACCTTGACTGTATATGTGTGATATGGGTCCCTAGAATATTTTTCTCCATTTTTGTCAAAGGAACTGCTATTTCTTTACTTTCATAAATACAGTCTCTTCTAAACTTTAAATCAACAAAGCACCTCCCAATGGTGGTCTGAGTTCACCTTCCCTATTCTAGAATCCACCGATTGTCTTAGGTTAGCAGGTTCTCCTTCTAGCAAGCTCTCAGAGGAAGACAGCATTCTAGAAAAACCTTCCAGTGAATATGGGTGGAATTAAACTTTGATAAGAGTATTCAGGGATTGTAAATCAGCAGCAAATATTGTTTTCACTACAAAACACCAGATGACAGGAGAACAGGTATGTAAATGGTTATTTAAAAATCTTATTCCAACACAGGAGATCCCAAAAACTACTTTATATTCTCAGCGTTTTTAGTAATTCATGCCTTTTTTCACAGTGAGACTCTATAATTGGAAAATGACACCTATTTGCTGAATTAACAAAAAGGGCCTTTCCCATCCCTTCTTAGAGGAGGCATGAAGAAAAGGCATCCTTCCCCACAAGAACCTCCACTTTCAGGAAACTAAACTTCTGGCTGAGAATGTTTATTGTAAGCAAAGGGCACCATGGAAGCCATGGTCTGTTTTGGATCAGCATGGATTTGCTAAATACAAGTCCTCCTACACTAAATTCATTTTTTGTTAATGATTTTCTATATCACCTTCAATTTGCTTTAAAATCATCAGGCACCAGGCACAGTGGCACATGCCTGTAATCCCAGTGGCTCGGAGGCTGAGGCAGGAGGAATGCAAGTTCAAAGCCAGCCTCAGCAACATAGGGAGGCCCTAAGCAACTCATCAAGACCCTGTCTCTAAATAAAATACAAAAAGGGGCTGCAGCTGGTGCTCAGTGACTTAAGTGCCTCTGAGTGCCTCTGGGTTTGATACCCAGTACAAAAAAGAAATCATCAAGCATATTATAATCTCCATATAAATTTCAATTGCAGGGAGTTACCTAATTGATAACTTATACTCAACCCACCAAACACATGTACAAGAATGTTTTTAGCCACTTTATTTTAGCCATATGTCCATCAACTAAAGAATGAATATCAAAGATACATATAAGGGAATACTGCACAGCACTGGGAACAAATGAGCCACTTTAACATAAGTATGACTCCTTATATATGGAATTCAAAAAATTCAAAACTAATCTTATCTTGATAGGAGTCAGAATAATGATTATCTTTGGGGGTACCAAAGGGCATCAGGGAGCTTTCTGTGCGTGCTCATAATGTTCTACATCTTGATCTAGGAGGTTGTTACATGGGGAAAAATTAAGATTGGTGAACTTTGCTAATTACACTACACCATCCTGGGCTGGTCAAGCAGCATCCTATCCAAGAACTCCCTACTTCAGAAGTGGCAACTAGAAGTACTTTGGCTGTTTATATTCAAGTGACACCACAGCAGAGTAAGCATCAGAACTTTTTTTCCTTGATGGGATTAGTGGTTTGTTGATTATCTTGAAGAATGTTAAACAGCATACTACAGGGACACAGCCACATCAATGTTTATAGCAGCTCAAGTCACAATAGCCAAACTGTGGAGCCAACTTAGATGCCCTTCAATAGATGAATGGATAAAGAAAATGTAGTATATATACACAATGGAATATTACTCATCATTAAAAGAAATAAAATCATGGCATTTGCAGGTAAATGGATAGAGCTGGAGAATATCATGCTAAGTGAAGTAAGCCAATCCCAAAAAACCAAATGCCGAATGTTTTCTTTAATATCAGGATGATGATTCATAATGGGGATGGGGCCGGGGGTGGGGGAGCATGGGAGGAATAAATGCACTTTAGATGGGGAGGAGAAGGGAGGGGCCATGGGGGTAGGAAAGATGGTAGAATGAGACAGACATCATTACCCTAAGAACACGTATGAAAACATGAATGGTGACTACTTGTGTACAACCAGAGACATGAAAAGTTGTGCTCTATTTGGGTAATATAAATTGAACTGCATTCTCTGTCATATATAACAAATTAAAATAAATAAAATAAAAAAGAATGGGGTGGTTTTGCACGCATGTAATCCCAGAGACTCATGAGGCTGAGGCAGGAGGATTGGAAGTTCGAGGCCAGCCTTAGCAACTTAGTGAGGCCCTAAGCAACTTAGCAAGAATCTGACTCAAAATTAAAAATAAAAAGAGTTGGGGATGCAGCTCATGGTAAAGCACCTCTGGTTCAATCCTCAGTACAAAAAAAAAAATAGAATGGGGTAAAATAATTTAGATAGTCCCTGACTCTGCATAGAAAGGGTATTAGAATCTTGCAGAAAGACTTACAACTATACTCAGATCCCTTAAAATGTCCAGCCACTGGTTTGGAGCATTATGGCTGCCTGATGTCTGTCTTACGAGGAACAGAATTCTGCTTTTGGAATACAAATCGAGCATGTCCTGTCTGAAATGCTGAGGACCAGAAGTGATTCAGATTTTGGATTTCAGACTTGGGGATATTTGTAAATGTATATAATGAGATATCTGGGGGTTGGGACCCAAGTCTAAAACAAAATTCATTTACTTTTCCTGTGTACCTCTACACATGGCCTGAGGGTAATTTCATAGACTGGTTTTAGTGTGCCTGCATTCCAACAAAGATGCCACTGTGTGAGGTCAGGTGTGGAATTTCTCATTTGTGGTGTCACGTTGGCCTTAAAAGCTTCAAACTTCGGAACAGTTCAGATTTTAGATTAGGGATGCTCAACCTGCATTGGTAAACCTGCCACAAAGAAAGTTTTCATCCACGAGGCCAGAGCACCTCCTAAGGCACAGAGCCGGGATTCCGGAACTGACCACCTGGACCGTGCTGGGCCTACTCACCAACACATTTCTGTTTCCTAAGCATCTTAGGCAGGATTTGGAATGAAACTTGCTTTCATTGAAAGCTGGTAATGAGGATATAGAACAGCAAGCTCTCACCTAAAAACTTGGGTGGCTCCATGACCAACAAAAACAACCTAATAATGTGTGTGACCCATCATTCACTTCTCAACAATTACATAGACTGTGACAGCATGGGACCCTGCAGACACAGAGCTTGGTGACAAATTTCCTTATAAAGAAATGAGAGGGGCTATAGGTGAAGAAAACTGAATAAGTATGTGAATGATTACACAGCAATACACAAAGAAGCCAAGCAGGGAGAGGTTCCCAAGGGTGTTCACAGAGCTCTGCTGCAGGCCCCTTTGTCTTCTTAGAGCTATAGAAGATGTGGTCGTCATAGCTGCCAACAACCCAACCAGATGAAAGACTCAGAATTCCAAAAGATCTGGACAGGCTGGTTTAGTGAACTGGATCCAACAATATTAAGTGTATGATAAGGTGCACAAAACTTAACAATTTAGGATAAAAGAGGCCAGACACAATGATAAAGTAAATAGAGTTTTGTTGCATTTATAACTTTAGGGGGTTTTATGGCATTTAAAACACCAACTTTGGCAGGGGCATTGGTGCACACCTGTAATCAATCCCAGCAGCTCAGGAGGATTTCAAAGATAGTTCAAAGTTCAAAGATAGCCTCGACAACTTAGCAAGGGCCTAAGTACCTTAGAGAGATCCTGTCTCTAAATAAAACACAAAAGGGGCTGTAGATGTGGCTCAGTAGTTAAGCAAACCCCTGGGTTTAATCCCTGGTACCAAAAGGAAAAAAGATACCCAATTTTATTTTATGATTTGATGGTGTTATTATTTTAATTGACCTGTTAGAAATGGGTAGCATCATGAGCTCCAGGATGTGGGGCTTTGAAAGACCTTAATTAGTTCTAGCTGTCAGGCAGCTGAGAACAACTCCATATAGTCTGGACTATAAAACTTTAGGGGTTTTTGAATAACCATAAGCTCAGGTTCAACATGAGCCCAAAGTGTACTGCGATCACCAAAATTGTAATGTATACACATTACATTTAAATATACAGTTTACTTTCTAAAATATAATGCAAAACTATTTGTCTGCCAATGTTCATATAGGTATTATTCACAATATCCAAAACATGGAAGCAACCCAAATATCCATGAAACGAATAGCTAAAGAAAATGCAGTCTAGACATGCAAGGGATATTATTCAGTCTCAAAAAGGAAGGAAATTCTGACATTGTGGAAAAGGAACCTTAAGGACACAATGTTAAGTGAAATAAACCAGTCACAAAAAAGACAAACATTATATTATTTCAATTATTTGAAGTTGCTAGAGTAGCCAAATTCTTAGAGATCAAAAACAGAAGGGCCACCTGGGCTAAGGGAATTGGGAGTTGGTGTTTTTCAGGTACAGTTCAAGCCTGATAAGATGCACAAGTTCTGGAGATGGTTAGTGGTAATAGCTGCACCACAGTGTAAATTCCACCAAGACACTGACCTGTATGCTTTAAATGGTTAAAAAGGTAAATTTTATGTTACATTTTAAATGACCAAAAAATAATAATAATACAACAATTTTTTTTGTTCCATTAATTGGAACAAAGGTCATTATCCAGCTCCATATTCTGCTTTCAAAACATACCCCAAAACACAGCATGGTGTCTAAACTTGACAAGGAATCAACAAATACCGCTCACCTGACCCAGATACTCCCATGACCTCTGGCTTCTCCTCCTTCCTCTCTCATACCAGCTTCTTCACTGGCCCTGGATGGGTTATACCAAATCTCTCCCTCAATAAAGGGACTACTTAAGGAGAAGGCTCCTAAGCAAGTGCCTAAGAAGGCTCCTAAGCAAGTAGTCCCCGGAATCTGCATGCCCTGGTCCCCAGACCCAGGAGCAGAAGGTCCCCAGACCCAGGGCAGAAGGTCCTTCCGATGGAGGAGCTCCTAGGCATGAGTCTTCTCCAGAGCAGTGCAGAATTCCTCTAGGTAATGAATCTTCTAGAAATCTTAACCCCCCACCCTGCTTCTTCTCCAATCGTACCTTCAACACACACACACACACACACACACACACACACACACACACACACACACGCAAACACAAAACTACCCTCAAGTCTGTGTCCCAAATGTAAACAAGTGAATGGTCTGTCCATCCATTCAACATTCAGAGTCTGGAAGAAAAGCTGAAGGTTGATTCTTTGAAATCATTTACCCATTCAAAGAGTGCATTCGTGTGAGCGACAACGTTCATTGAAAACCAATGTTATCAGAACTTATCTCATTTCTCTCATCCCTCTAAATAAATTATTCCGTGACACTAAGGCAGAGAAAAGGAAGTACCTCAGAGGAGGAGACCAACAAGGTGCACCATGATACTGGACCCATCCCTGGGGACACCAGGTCTCAGGAGGAAGGTGGTTGTAAAGAGGAAGGCTGTTCCACTCTCCTGTCCCCATGCCTGTGGCTGACTCTCCCTGAACCCTGTCTGTCCCCCTCCTCCCCAGGGAAGGAGGCAGGACTTCCTCACTGGCTGGGGAGGGACTGCAAGGGCACAAAATCAGTGCCTTCTCTGTCCCTTGTCTCAAGAGCCTGCTGGAGCAAACAGACTCCCTGCTCCAGGGGAGGACCTGAGGGGTGTGGTGTATGCTGAGACCAGCAAGCCAGTCTGTGTGACCCTGAGGTTCAGATTCGGAAACCCTTCGCTGCCACAAACAACCATCCTCCCATTTATCCTTTATCCAGAATAAAGCTGATATTTTGGTCTCACCTGCCTTGCCCTACTTCCCAGCTGCTTCAGACCTCAAGAGAGAATGTGTCTGTCCTATCATCAGGCCCCTCGTGTCCACCACAGCCAGCACAGTGTCTCTTGCATGACAATGAGCCAGGGCAGGTTTGGGCAGGAAGTATGAGAAGCTGGTGCTCACTGGGGAACCTGCCCTGTGCAGGACATCCACTCAGCCCATGATCACCTCTGGGTGGGCAGCCCCTGATATCTGCCAGGCAGTGGAAGCATGACTCTGATTCTTCTTTTATTCTGGAACAAAGGGAGCTCCCTTGGGTACCCTGAACAGAACCAGAACTTAGTCTCCTTGAAGAAAACACTAGAGTCTCAAATAAAAGTAACTCCAAAGGGCTATCAAAGGCCTTGCTGTGACTCTAAAGGGCACCACAGAATACAAGCCCCCAATCCTGCCATCTCAAATCAATACATCCCTCTCTCTGATCAATACTCAGTTCACGCTCCCACCCCTTCCTTGGGCAAATGCTAGTTCTGCCCAATATACAAGTCGGGAGCAGTGTGAGACGCAGGCATCCTGTCCCTGTGGGTCCCTGTGGATTCCATGAGCCCCATAATTCCCATTTCATCTGGCTACAGAGTTCCCATTTATGTCTCTAAAGTTTGGATCCGCCTTCTTTAAGAACAGGAATAAATAAACACAATCAGCAGCACCTCTAAAGGTATTAAACCTGAAATGTTGATCTGATATGAACCTTCAAGATTATTCAGTCAGTTTGGCCTCCCCGTCCCTCAGACAAAGCCACCATGGTACTGCAAATGCAGCATGTGACCTCAACACAGTGGGGAGACCTGGGGATGACCTGATTGGATAGTAGAGGACAGTAAGAAAGTACAATTAGTTATGTAACACAAAATTCATGAGAATTTTGGTTACATGGGATGCTTCCATCTCCTTTTCCTCTCTTCCCTTCCTCTTTCCTTGGCTTCTTTCATGATGAGAGGGGACAGATCCAGACTGTCATTATTAGAGGTGGAAGGTCAAGAAGTCTTTGATTTGCTTTTTCTACATATATGCATTTTTATTTTTATTTATTTTTTGCAGTTCTATTGAGATATGATTGATAAGTTAAAGACTGCACATATTCAGGATGTACAATGTGATGTTTTGATACATTTAGACATTGTGAAATGATCACTACAAACTAGTTACATATGCATTGCCTGAAAGTTATGTGTGTGCAAGTGTGCATGAGTGTGTAACATTTGAGATCCACTCTCCTAGCAAATTCCTTAGCATTTTATTTAAATGGAATGAGTTTAATAAATAAATAGATAACTGACCTGACCCATTATATACACAGCTGGCTGGCAGTGCAGCTGATTAACAGCAACCCTCATTCCTTCCGAGGCTGTTTCCAGTGTTTTACATTCAACATGAGGTAAACTGAGTTTTGATGAAGAATAATAAGTTGCTAGCTTGTCTTCCTTCTCTGACCTTAGTGACCATTTGACAGTGGCCTGGGTAGACATCAGTGCAGTGAGAAACCAGAATCTTCCATAACATACCAATAGAGCATAATAGAATTAGTGCATAAATAATAGACTTAGTTATACAGCAATAACCATCAACTACTCCCCATGCACCAGACACTATGCTAAGTGTTTTATAAGGATGATCTCAGGTAATTAGCACAACACCATCTCCACTGCATGATAAAGTAACCAGGCACACAGAGAGCCTCAGAAACATGCCAAGCCAAGAGAACACTAGGCACCATTTGGTGCTCTGCATGACTTGACCATGCATCTTCTTCCTTATGGATACATTCTGCTTCCAGATAGTCACATCCAATGTTTTTCAATGGGAGAAATTTAAAAATAGTGCAGAAGAATGAAAACAAAAAGTAGAAGAGAAAAATAAAATCTGTCCTATAGGCCAAAATAAAATGTCTGATTACCAAAAACAAAAATCAAAAACCAAAAAAAAAAAAAAAAAACCTCTTCTCATGAAAACTTCAAATTATTCAAGTGCTTAACCATCTTTTGCAAACAAACCTGAGCAGGGAGTCCACAAGGCTCTGCAATTTCTCCTCCAGAGAACTGTGTAGAGATTTCCCAGTGGGCAGCTGAGGCCTGAGGCTACCCATCTGGCCTCGATCTCAGTGCACCATAATGGAAAGGTGCCAGTCATTCCCTCAAAGGGAGGGTTTCTGCAGGAAGAGTCACATGGGAGCCAAAGGAGAATGTAGTCTGCCTTTTAATACCTTTGATACTTTCCCAGTACTGACCATGAATTCATCCTTATGATTTAATTACTTCTTCAAAGTCATATCTTCCAAGCTAAAATGAGATACAGACAAAAAAAAAAAAAAAAAAAAAAGAACCCATCCAAACAACCAATTGCAGAAAAGATGAGATGCCTTAGGATGAATTGGGGAAGTGGGCTATTGAAATATTCCCTCACCCTTTTCCAAAGTCCCTTCCCTACATTCATTCAGTCCAGTTATTACCAGCAGGAATATGTTTAGGATGTCTCTTGTACCCTTAAAACAGGCCACAGAATTATCAAAGCAAGTTAAATTAAGAAACAGCAGATAGAATTTGAAGGCATACAGGAAAAGGGGAACAAAAATCAGATCAATACGGACAGAGTTCTAACTTCAAGGGGCTTGAGAACTATTGGCATAGACATTACTGCAAAGGCTCGGACTATAAGAAGAGAAAGGATTTATCCCATGGCTACCGTTGTACTCCAAAAACCTGAGCATCTTGAAACGTCCGCAGGCTGGATGGTGAAGGTAATAGAGGAGTCAAAGAAGCCGTATATCACATCTGCAGTAGAAACGGTGTTATCTAGAAATGACGAGAGCCTCTTACACAGAATACCTTCCATTTACTAGTTGGGAACTTCCTGTTCCTTTCAAAAATTTATTATTGTTAAAATTAGTATCTGACATTCACAAAACGCCAACAACATGTCTATATCTGCTATTATGGCTGCATCATCTGTCCACCTCTGAACCGACTTTCAAAACATTGTTAACTTCAGCCAACAACAGTCAGGCATGAAGATAAGGAAGGCAATTAAAAGTTATACTAACAATAAAAATAAATTAGTGATATAATTCTCTATGGTTGTCAAGGCATGGTTTATGACTTTTACATTAGAGAGACTGGGAACTTTCTCTTTTTTTTTTTATTACCGCAGACTGTGCAAAAGCAATGATTTTTAATGGCTAAAGGCAAGTCAGGAAAAGAAAAGGCCTTGGGAAAGTTTCCAGACTAAAAAAGCACGTTAATAGCACTAGACGGTGTGTTCTGAATACCCACAGGGCAGCCTGTCTCTGCTGCAGCCCAGCTGGGTCTTCATTTTTATGCCCACATTGTTGTGCTATGTCTCTTCCAGTCCATAATGGCACATGAAAGCCAGTCAAGGATGAGGGACAGCAGGACTAAGGCCTATCTTTAAGCCAAAGAAAGCCAAAACAAAATGGCAGAACCAAAGCAAAGTTGAAATACCCTCTAGCTGTGCGCTGTTTAAAAAATCCTGTGTTTTGTTTCAGAAATCCTGTGTGAAGTCTAATCAGCCTCAAAGTCTCCCAGACCAGGAAGATTGGAGGTTTCCATGATTGTTTTTACACCTTAACTGTAGGAGCACAGCACATGGCCCACACCACCAGGAAGGCAATTACATTTTTCTCTTGTAACTAACTGATTTCTATGCTTGTCTCTGTTCTCTCCCCTGCCATTACAAGGATCCTCAAAATGGGAGCAATAGAAATTATCCATTTGGGGCTGGGGCTGGGGCTCAGTGGTAGAACACTCGCTTAGCATGTGCGAGGCGCTGGATTCAATCCTCAGCACCAGATAAGAATAAATAAATAAATAGTATAAAAAAATCACACCAATCTTAAAAAAAAATGAGATTATCCATTTGTCTGACCACAGCACTTGGCATATAGTAGGCACCCATCAGATCTATTCCAGAAATACTGAATAAGTTTAATAAATAGGCAATCTCTGAGAATTCCTGCTCATGAATATCTTTCCTACTCAAGCTAAAATTAACTTATTGAAGTTCTCTGGACTTCCAGGAGCTTACATAGACAGGGAATAAAAGAAAATGGCTCAAAACTGAAGAGAAACATTAGACAGGAAAGAAACAGTGAGGGAGAAGAAAAGGTAAGATGGGAAGACAGGAAAAAAAATATACCAAACTTTTGCCTGTAATCTACCATCTCATGACATCCTCCCATAACTGAATTTGGGGGCATTTTTAAATGTATTCACATTCAACAGGTTTCTCTTTACAAATGAAACAGGTGAAGTAAGGTCCTCAATTTCCCAAAATGCTCAGTGATGGCTGAAGTACCTTTTTGATCTTTGCCTCGTTAAGAAAAAAAGAAAAAAACTACTAAAGAAGAGAAGAGAAAAACCCTCCATGAACCCTCTTTCAGCAGCTAAAAGAATAACATCATTAGAGAGACTTCAGAAACAGGAAAATTCTGAATGAAGTGTTTTCAAAGTTTGGAGTGACAGATAAAAGCTGATAGTGAACGGAAGGGCTCCTCAAGTCTATCTGAAACTAAACATGAGTCAAGTGAAACTTCATCTTTGCATAATGTTCAAGAGAAATCAAGATAGTAAGAAAATCAAATTACTAAAAAAGACAGCTTTAATAACTTTTTGAGCCTTTGTTTTATATTTTACTGAGTCTGGTCCATTCCAATGCTTTAAGAAGACTTGAATAATTATCACAGATGCATGTTATGCCATCAAAGAGAGTCTCTTTCATAACTTTAAAAATAAATTGCAAATTTCCATTTTTTTCACACTTTTATGCAAGAAAATTCATTTTATCCAATTTCCAATCCATTCTATGTTCTGAAGACTTCACTGAAACTGTCACCCAGAGCTTCTCAGTTTATTTGGGGTTTCAGTGCCATCTTTGAACATGGAATAAATATATACAGAAAAATTAAACTGAGACTAAAGGAGGGGGGAGAGTTTGCTTTTGTCACACTAAATTAAGCAAAAAAAAAAAAAAAAATCCAAAAGGACTAAAATATAGTAGGAACAGTGGGAGAAAGACCTACTGCTTCATAATTACTACATAATTAAAATGTGACTTTCATGAGGAGTTGGAAAGAATGAATTCTCTGCCAAGAAGCCATGTCTACCTTTCCTCAGATTTAAAGAGAATTTGCTAGGCAGGGGACGCAGTCAGTGCTAAAGTGCTTGCCTAGCATGTAGGCCCCAGGTTTGATTCCCAGCACCACAAAAAAAAAAAAAAAGAGAGAGGTTTTTCTGCTAGAAAGGAACATAAGCTAGGCCACTAAATTGTTTCCCATTTTGTTTAGAAAAATACAATCTCCCCAGTCTGCCTCATATCAGACAGCAGAAGAAACAAGCCAGTCCTCAAACTCTCTCAGGATTCTAGGGACGGTCAAGTTCAACTGCAAACCATTTGGAAGTGCAGTTCTGAAGTGTGGTCTATTCAGCAGATTTCACACCAGTGAGGCTCACTAAAGGGGAGGAAAGTTTCCTACCAAACACCGCACTGGTTATCACAGCCCAAAATGCCGGTCGACAAAAAAGAAACACAACATTTCAGTCACGTCGACTTCGACTCCGTAGTTCTTAAATGGTGATAAAACTTTCTGCAAATATAAAGTGTACATGCACAGAATAATTTTGAAAACATGTGGCTCTCACTGTCTGGCCTCCTACAGTCAATAAAGGCACCCATAGATTGGAGCTTTCAATAAATATTAAACCACAACAAACAACCATGCAGGACTCTGAGACACACAGACTTTTACCCACAAAAAGCACCTGTCAAGAATGACTTCAAAGAAGAGCCATGGAAAAGAAAAATGATTTTAGCCTGTGGGATATAAAGCAAAGTCCTCAGACAGCCTAGGCATTGGGGCTTGGAATAATAGCTTCTGGTAGATGCAGACAATAGTGCCTGACGTCTGTCCTACCCTGGCAAATCTCCCACATGCCAGGGGTGTCTGACTCTGGCTTAATACGAGGAGGGGAAGATGGGGAAAAGCCTGTACCAGAAGGCTGAGGTCTTGGGATAATTCCATGGAAGCCAAAATTAAACGGAAGCATTATTTGGGAAAAAAATAAAGCAACATCATGTTATCTAAGGATACATTCCCATTTAACATCTAACGACAAGTGGATTTCTCTGTTGCTGTTGTTTCACTAAAGTCAAAACTATGAACTGTGTAATAGAAGGCAGTAAGATGGGAAGGAAAGAGACTCCCTCTAAGGAGAACAAATGTATCACATTCCTACTGCAATGCCTTAAACCTCAGACGCTCTGCTGAAAATTCTGAGTCTCAATGTCAATCATCCCTAGCACCAAAAATGTACAGCCACAACTCCTGAGTAAGAACTCATTAATATCTCGCAAATTTCATAAAAGGGTTTAACTCCCAGACTAGTGAAACAAATATAAAAGGTCCATGGTAAGGACAACAATGTAACCTCAAGAGAGACATTTCCATGGGCTGTTCCATGCTCTCCAAACAGGGTTTTCTTAGAAACTTCTTGGGGAAGGGGACTAACAAGGATGGTGGCAGGTGATGGTCATCATTTTACAAAATACATGTATGAAGATGTGAATTTGGTGTCAACATACCTTGTATACAAACAGAGATATGATAAATTGTGGTATAAATGTGTATTAAAAATTGTAATGCAAAAAAAGAGAGAGTACATGTATAATGGCATAATTTGGCACGAACATACTTTATATACAGAGTAAAGAAAAATTGTGCTGTAATGTAAATGGATAATAATGAATGTAATGCATTCCACTATTGTCATGTATGTAAAAAATAAATTAAAAATAAAAAAAGAAACTTCTTAAGAAAGGAATAGAATGAATGTCCTGGGGCATTGTGCTTCTTTATCCTTCCAGTTCAGAGAAGACAACAGCCATATTCATGATTTCACCAGGACAGGGGAAGAATGAGATCATCTACCTCGTGTGAAGCAAAGGACCAGGAGGCCTAAGTACCTAAGAGTGGCTTGGAATGATCCAAGGCAGATCTATGATTCAGGGGTCAATGTAAAGCAGATGGGGATCAATGCTCAAGGCCAAGGCCAATAACTTTTATCCACCTGAATTGCTCTCTGAAGAGCCTGGCACATAGTAGGTATGCAGGAAAGAGTCAACATAGCCGGTCTGACCACTGTCCTTCGAAAGTCCTGCTTGCAACATTTGTCCCTTGCCTAGCATCTGAGAACTTGGACTTTGGGATGGTTCCCACTATCCTAACTGGAACGAGTGTCTCACTGGGCCCAAACTGTTTATGCAAACTGTGTGGTTTACGCTCAACACCTGCTTTCCTTCTGGGAGTCTGGAATGTGGGCACTTGCCGGGCAGAGGGTGCCTACGTCACCAGCTCTCAATAGAAACCCTTGACAAACCCAAAGCCAACCTGGATTCTAACTAGTTGATATTCTGGAAAAGGCAAAACTACAGAGCCAGATGTCATCAGGGATAGTGAGAGGGATAAATAGGCAAAGCACAGAGGATCTTGAGGGCAGTGACAATACTTTGTGTGACACTATAATGGAGGATGCACATCATCATACATGAGCCCAAATCTATACAGTACACTAACAAGAGTGAGCCCTCATGTAAACTGTGGGCTATGGGTGACAGTGCGTCAATGCAGGTCACCAACTGTAAAAAGGTACCCCTCAGGTGGGGGATGGTGGCGGGAAGCTCTGAATTGGTGAGGGCATAGGCTATGGGAACTTTCTGGACCTTCTGCTGAATTTTGTTGTGAACTAAAAATGCTCTTAAAAGTAAAATGTAGGGCTGGGGATGCGGCTCAAGCGGTAGCGCGCTCGCCTGGCATGCATGCGGCCCGGGTTCGATCCTCAGCACCACATACCAACAAAGATGTTGTGTCCACCAAGAACTAAAAAATAAATATTAAAAAATTCTCTCTCTCTCTAGCTCTCTTTAAAAAAAAATAATAAAATGTATTTAGAAACAAATAAAAACAAACTAAAACCTGGACTCTGAGTCTCTGCCCAGCTTCCCTGGTGGACATCACTTCACATCTTGTCACACTCCTTGCTGGGGGCACTAAATGCATCTTGTGTGACTTCACAGGCAGAGGACTCTTGGAAGCTGGTGTCTGGTCTCCCTTGGAATTTACCCCTAATGCTTTTCCTTCCACTGATTTTGCTCTGTGTCCTGTCACTGTCCAAATCTCAGCCATGAGTATGACTCTGCGCAGAGGCTTTAGCCTGCTGGGGAATCATCAAACTTGGGAGGGATCTTGGGGACCAACACACAGGGCTTAAGATTCATTTTTGCAACTGTCTAAGAAGCTCTGACTCCAGATCAACTAGACATGACCACTTGTGTCCAGAATTCTCTTTCTCAAGTCCTAAAGCCAGCATGCCACGCAGATGCCCCCACTGGGCTCCACTGCCAGCAGAGAGGCCTCCTCCTCCCTGAGGATCTGAGGTGGGCCAATGGCAGCTCCTGGGCTTATGAGGTTGGAGACTCCAGGCATCTTCTTCCCACCATGGGACCAAGGCTCCACTGTCACCTTCTTTCCACCAATGAGCATAAACCTCACACAAGTCAAAACAAAAATGGTTAGCAAGCCTCAACAAAATCCAGAAGAATCCTCTCCACCAGCTTCCCAGATATTCTTCTAGGGTTGCTGCACTACATTCCCCGTAGACAAGTTTTCCTCCAACAAGGGCCTGAGAAAGAGCATGTGGCTTCCTGCGAATGTGAGGAAGAGGCACTCAACAAATCCTGAGGTCCATAGCGGGTTCCAGACTTTTCGGACAGTGACCCTTAGTCTGGCCCAAGATACCAGGAACAACCACCCAGGGACAAGCTACACACAAAGGAAGACCAAGGAACCAAAATGACTTCCAAGCCAAGGACAGGTCTGGGTTGCAGGTGGAGGAGGGTCCTGGGCAGCCAAAGGCACCCATGGGCTCTTACTCACCCAGAATCGAGCCTTCCTTCCTAGGTTTGACAACACAAGGCACAACCCTCTCAGGCTTTTCACCTGTAAGCAATCAAGGCAGGAGGGCTCAAAGGCCCAAGACCCAGGCATCTTAGGCTGGGGTCCCAACTACATCACCCCCTGACTCATTTCTCACATCTATGAACAGGGAATGGGGCTTCAGTGAGCTCTAACATCTGATAGTGCATGGCTGTGCTTTGAAAGTGAACATGCACAGATAACCTCGCACATTTATTTAGCAAATAAATGACATGCCAAGATGTATTAGAGACACAAGGACAATGAGAAGGGTTCTTGCCAGCCTTCAAGGAGCTCACCATTGACTCATAAAACTTTTGCATTCCCTGACACCTGTGAAAATACCCCCCAGCCACAGGTGACCTAAATCCCTCATCTGTTCAGAAACACAAACACAAGAAGTCTTGGTCCCCGCTGGAATCCCTGCAGGCGTGAAACAGTGGGAGGGTAGGACAACAAAGGAGGGGCTTGGAGATGACCACTGAAATTCATGACAGAGCTGTCCTTAAACTATGCTGGCCACAAAGCAAGTCAGACCTCACAAATCAGCTGCCAAAAGACAGGCTGCTTGGGAGCTGGGGAGGCAAGTGGGGTGATAGGAGGGGCAGGCAGGTTGTCTGCAGGGAACAGGAACTCCAGCCTTTTGCACAAAGATTCTACAGGAGGCCCTTGTAGAACAACGGTGCCATGCGTCAGTGGAAATGAGGACCCTCCAAAGGTGCTGAGCAAGTGAAGGAAGAAAACCAAGGTAGAAATGAGATCCAGGAGCACAGCTGGGGATCCATCAGCATCAACAAGGCTTCTTGTTAGGGGACTGCAATCTGCTTCCTGGCTGGCTCCTCTCTGACGCCTCTTGGGCTGGTCTCCTGTCACAAGATAGTCCTCACATGACAAGCTAGTGACTTGCCCCAGACTGGCCTTTGCTAGATTGACCTTAGTGGCCTTCTGGTCTCAGAGTAGCTGGCACAGGCTGAAGGCCACTAAAGTGCCTGGGCTAACATCAAGCATTTGGGGAACCTTTCCATGAACACAGAGCACATTTATTTACACATAGTTCAGAGTGCTATTTAATCGGTTTGAGACCCCCACAAGGGCTTTTTAAACTTTTCAATTATGGATGGAGATTTGCTAATAAAGGGCCTGAAGTCTCTGGATTCTTCGTCATGTGCTGGATGTCATTATCCCTAGAGCCACCAGCTAACTCTGAGTCAGTAATAAGAGCTCGTGGCTACTGTAATCCTAGAGGCTTGGGAGCTGAGACAGAAGAATCACAAGTTCAAAGCCAGCCTCAGCAAAGGCGAAGTGCTAAGTAACTCAGTGAAACCCTGTCTCTAAATAAAATACAAAACAGGACTGGGGATGTGGTTAGGTGGTAGAGTGCCCCTGAGTTCAATCCCCGGTAACCCACTCACTACCACCCCCCACCCAAAAAAAAGTTCATGACTAGCAGGAAGAATGGCCCTTGAGTACACAAGCCAGGAACATAGCATACATCACAACACTGATTAGAGGCAGTCCTGCTCCCGGCTCCTGATAATTCTAACAGGGCCCATTCACTGGGCTCCCATGACTGAGGATCCCTGCCAGATTCTTCACACACACTGTCAGGAAACTGCAAGCCCTAAAGGATTCCTTTTAACAGAGGAGATTCAGGAAAGCTGAGCCACCTGACAGAGATCATTCAAGAATGTGTCTGACTCCAAATCCCAGAGGTACTCCATACCATCATCCGGTGGCCAGTCACAATTTGAAAAAAATAACAATCTTTTTTTTTTTTTTAAATTTTTTTAGTATGTGGAAGAAGAAAACCTGAGGGCTGGTTGCTCAAGGTAAGAAAGCAAAGCTGTTTCCATCTGTTGACATATGCAAAAATACTCAATACTACTCTAGGCCTTCAAGAATACTAAGGGTTTTCTAAGAAAGGAGCAGGATCTTGAACATGTGGCTGTTTGGCAGGTTCATTAGCAGGTCACAGCAAAAATGCTCTATGGCCTTGTTTTTTCCTCTCTTCTATACTCTTTCTTCAACAAATAAAAACCAAGAGCCAGCTTTCTAGATAATCACGTGTAAGGCATCTAGGAGAGACACTAACACCATGTTTCAAATACGAATGGTCCCCTTCAAATAGGCAAATTCTGAACTGCTCCAAAATTCCATGCATTGTCAGTTTCTGCTTTCCTTGACCTAATTTTATCTTCCTTTTGTTGACGAAATAAACCAAGCAACATGGGAGGAGAGGGCTCTAAGAAAATCTTGACTATTTTGTTTGAAAAAGCAGAAATATTTTTTTTTTAATCAAACTTTTAAATCTGAAGCAGAGGAGGAAATGACTATGTACCTGGGACAGGAAATGAGGACAGAAGGAAAAATATCAGCCCCGGTGATGAAGTCCTGTGTTCTGTAGAAGAGCACTTAGTAGTGATAAGATTAATCAGCGCATCTCCAGGAAAATGGTGAACACAAAAGTAGCTGCAGCAGGTAAGGTTCGCAGCTGAGAGATCAGAGGATCTCCCAGCTCCTCTTGTCTGCACAAGAACCACAAAGAGAGGGTAATTTTGAGCAAAGAGGGTAATTTTGAGGTTGGCTGAGTTGAAGCACCTGGTGTGTGGTTTATCGGTTTTTCCCTGGTGATGTTATATAATTCATGTACCACCTGCCCCTGGGCCCAGGATGCATCTGGGCACTGGTCTGTGGTTCTTTTCTGCTACTAGTGAGCTAGTTCAGGCACTGTTCACAATCCCTCTGTCACACCTGCATTTTCTCTAATTCCATGTGCCTTAAGCCAGACTCCCCCAAAGGGTCTCCCCTGGCTGAGCAGAAGCTCCCATTGCTGAGACTGCCATCTTGGGCTTCAAGGGGTGCCAAAGCGTGGAACAGACCAGTGAGAGCAGAGCACCAGTGACGAGAAACCACGAAGCTGGACAGTGGAGAGTCTTCAGGGAGCAAGCAAGGCCAAGTGCTGGCATCCTCACAGCCTCCACAAACTGCAAATCACCATTCCTCAGATCCACCCAGAATCCTTCTTCCTGACATCAGGTACCAGATCTACAGTTCACCAAAGCGCCTCTGCTCAAGAGGATGTGGCCAACCTTCTTAGTTGTCTTTCCCCAAGAGAGACCTGACTCTGGAACCCCAACATATAACTGAAAAGAAAATCACGGTTGGAGGCACACCGACGTCAGAGAAAACAGGCAGGAGTCTGCAGAGAACAGCCTCAAATCCTGCACGGACGTGAGGCGACTGTAAATCTTAAAATGTAATATAGAAAAGTTGGCCCATAGCCATCACTTCTAGCTTTCCCAGGAAATCCCTTGAGGGAAGGAGTGAAGAAGGCAAAGTGAGAGAGGCTTGATCCCTCGGGCAAAGAGAGGCTTTAATAAAGCAGATGACAGATGTCCCCGGATGCTGGCCCTGGAGCAGGAGGAAGCACCTCATCTGGCCCATCCTGCTACTCAGAAGTGAGGCGGGCGCTCTGAAGGGCTGCACTGGGTTTGGCTCATCTGAGTAGATGTTGGAAGAAGTGTGGGAGCCCCTGCTTGTCCCTCGTAGTGTACGGGTTCACCTGAGTCTCTTTGGAGGATCAGGATGGGACCCTCTCCCCCTGCCGCTTAGTTATCTGTTTGTGTCACCTCGCACCTCAGATTCTGAGTGAGCATGGCCCCCAACTCACCCAGGCCCAACTGTGTGCCTAGCTTCCCTCTAGCAACATCGCCACCTACACTACACTAGATAAGGGAGGTGCCCCAGCTGACCTGGCTCCTTCTCTACCCTCAATAAGCTCCAGGGGGCATAGGTGGAGGGCAGATGTGTGCTTCATTAACTTTTCTACAAGAGTCCCTCTAACATTTTGGTTTATTGTTTTAATTTTTTTTTCCTTTCTCTCCTACAGTAATAAGGAAATACAAACAAGGTGGAATAAGCATACATTTTTAAAAATAAGAAAATGAGGCTAATCTAATTTATTATTAAAAAAAAAAGAAAAACATATAAAATCATTCATCACATGTATGCACCAAAAGTCTAAAAGTCTGAAAAGCTCCAGGGACTTAAAACAGAGACATACAACACTCAGCACACGGAGCCCAGCTCTAGCTGCACCCTGAGGAGGCATGCAGAGATTCAGCCTGGAAAGCTCTTGTGCCTCGGTTTCTTCATCTGCAATATCAACAATGTGCTGTCCCACTCTCAGTTCCATGTGGCCCACAAGTGGAACTTGGAAAAGGTGTTTAATTCAAATAACTTGGGGTACAGGCTGATCTGATGTAGTGAAAGCTCTTAGATAATCTGAAGGACACTGATGCCCTTCGAGGTCATCCAAAACAAGACCACATGGCTATGGGACGCTGTAACACCAATGGCTGTTCCACGTAAGCCCACTTACAGACAGGAGTGGGAAGCACCCAAGTTGTCCCCTTCTCTTGAAGAGCAGATGGTGCTGCCTCGGGTACTTATTGATCATGTTGCTTTGTTGAGCCACCCCCTCTTCATACACAGCGCAAAGGTCAACACAGGCTTGGTCCCACCAAAGAGCAGGACCGGAAGTAATAGGGGATTTCCTACCATTACACTGGCTACTGACTTCCATCCAAGAGAGAATGACAAGAAGGGGGAGTGCATGCGTGTACTTTCATCATTATTTTCAGCAAACCAAACCAAAGCAAAGGAAGTCTGCAGGGGGTAGGAGAAAGCAAGCAGGATATAGGTGGCATCCAAAACAAAAGGAGTAGGTGACCCACACCACTGGGTAATGAAGTATTGTACTTTTTTTTTAACTAAATTTATTTTCTTTTTTTTTTTTTTTAAAGAGAGAGTGAGAGAGGGGAGAGAGAGAGAGAGAGAGAGAGAGAGAGAGAGAGAGAGAGAGAGAATTTTTAATATTTATTTTTTAGTTCTCGGCGGACACAACATCTTTGTTGGTATGTGGTGCTGAGGATCGAACCCGGGCCGCACGCATGCCAGGCGAGCGCGCTACCGCTTGAGCCACATCGCCAGCCCCCTAAATTTATTTTCTAACTGATATACAAAACCCAAAAAATGTGTGCATATTAATGTGGTGCCATGTAGTGTTTTGACACCTGTATACATTGTGTAATTGGGTCCCACATATCCATCTCCTAAAACATTTATCACTTCTTTATGGAGAAAACATAAAAATCCTTTTTCTAGCTCTTGGCCATGCACATTACTGTTACCTACAGTCACTCTGCTGTGTAACAGCACCCCAGAGCCTCTTGCTCCAACTTAACTATATCTTCATACCCACAGATCACCCTTTCTCCATCCATCCTGCCCCTGGTAACCACCATTCTATGCTCAACTTCTGGGACATCAGCTTCGGAGTGATAGAAAGTGTTGTTCTGAGAACTGTGTTCACCCAACCCCTGTAGCCGTTGAGATGCCAAGAAAGTAGAGTAAGTTAAGTGAATGCAACCTATTCACACACACACTGGGGGGACATGCCGGAAGTGAGACTGCACGTAGAACGCTGTCCCGTGTGACCGCCTTCCAAATACACCTGTGTGGTCTCAGAGCCACCTTTCTCAAACCTGAACTCTGGGCCAAGTGCTGGCTGCTGGGCACAACAGGTGGACAGAGGACCAGGCAGATATGCATGGTCATGGGATGTTATGAGAGGGATAATAGGGTGGTCAGGAGAGGGAGGATAGGACAGTCAGTGGTCAGGAAAGAACACTTGGAGAAGGTGGCAGCCATACTGTGGGCTGGAGTATGAGAAGAGGCCATCAAGGCAAAGAGAGAAGGACAGGGGAAAGGTGGGTGTCACCAGAGAGGAAAGAGATATACAGGCCAAGATGGGAGGGGGCTTGGGCACTGGAAGAACTCCACAGAGAGAAGCCAAGGTGGCTGAGGCGCAGGGTGAGGGAAGCACAATTACCAGGGATGACAGTGGCCTGGAGAATTGGGCAAGGAAGGCCTAACACATTTGGCCTCTTCAATAGGTTCAGGCTGCTAGAACTAGGAACCATAGCCTGAGAAACAAGAGAAACGTATTGCTCACAGTTCTGGAAGCTGGAAGCCCACACTCAAGCTGCCAACATGGTCATCTTCTTGCTGTGTCCTCGTGGCAGGATGGTAAGGGAGCTAGCTCTCTGGGGTCTCTTTTAGAAGGGTGATAATTATATTCACAAGGGCCCCACCTGATGACCTAAGCCCCTCCCAAAGGCCCCTCCTCCTACCACCTTCCCCACAAGGGTTAGCATTTAGGCACTCAGATGTGGGCAGGGTACAAGCTTTCAGTCCACCGCAGTGAGGAAGCCAGATTGTATTCTGAATGCAGTAGGACCCCAGTGGAAGCTCTGACACAAGACAATGTCATGATCCAAATGCTGTTTCCCCAGGATTACAAATGGCACCCAAGAAACAGCTAAATTAAAGAGAGGCATGATGAAAAGAGGAAAGGCACTGGAAAACTACGACACCTACCCAGAAAAGAGAGTGTCTTAGATGAGTGTGATTGGGGGCGGGAGGGGGGGACAGTTACCACTGAGAACAATAGAGGCAAAATACTAAAAGTGGGATAAGGAAAGAAACTTTGGTGAAAAAAGAGCTGAGAGTCTTTTTTTTTTTAACTTTTGTTAAAAGTTTAATGTCTCCATCTAATTCACAACTAGACTAATCAAGAAGGCTCAAGCCAGCATGGTGCTCTGAGCTGGTCGGATGCACTTTGTGGTCAGGAGTAAGGTCAGTAAAGCCAAAGGTCCTTCCTTCCAGCACTGTGACATTTCCCCAGAAGTGACATACATGAACCCAAATGAAGGGAAACAGAATCTTATCCTCCAAGAGTGCCAGGGGGACAGAGCAGAGTAGCAGGTTAGTCTCTGCCCTTCCAGATCTCTCTCCCACCTTCCTCCTGTCCTGAAGGCAGAGTCTGCAGATGGTGTCACCCAGACACACTGGTCCTCTCACTCAAGGGTCAGCCAAGGGAGATGCTGTCTGAAGAGTAGAGAGCAAAAGGACAAAGAGGGAGTGTTCTTCTCTGCTCTGTCCTTGCTCCAGTCCAAGGTTCCAGCACTGGCTGTCCCCACACCAATACCTTCTGAGAAAACTTTCTGTCACAGCTCCAGAGCTCACTGGGCTCCCCCCTGGTCACCTTGTGCCTGAAGGTGGAAATAGTCTCTGGGTGCCTGAATAGCTATTGCTAGTTCTTTTAACCCCACCCACTCTTCTGCAATCAGCCCCTCTGTCAAAGGCTCTCCATTTGACCCACCCAGAGAGAATGAGTCCCCTTTTCCTGCCACGTTCCTCTGCAAACCCAAGGATCCTCAAGTGTCCCAAAAAAGTCTCTACAGCAAACACACAGCAGCCTAAATAAGAGAGTCCTGAGCAAGGGGGTGCACCTTCTCGGCACCAGGGGCTGACTCCATGCCAGGCCTAACTATACCACAATTCAAAGATATCTTATTAAGAGAAATAGTAGCAGGGCTCAAAATAACAGCCTATCATGAACACTGTGCTAAAGAGGCAATTGTAAAATAATACCAGGATCAGCTAAAGTTAGCTAATGTTAAAGAGGTGGCATATATAGGGCATGGGCTGTTTGCCACTAAGTCACAGTGAACCTGGATTATTTAATGGCAGGATGAGAATGTTCTAGTCTGTATTCTTGGTTCTTCCATCAATGCATTCAAAAGTGTTCCTAGTACAGGACTTTAAAGTCTTTCTGTCATCATATATGGGACAACCAATAAATTTAATTTGCCTATCTTGAAGGAATCCTACTTTAGTCTTCCCCATTTTTTTACTTGTTGAACAAATAGTTATTAAGCATTTATCATGCAGCCAGCACTGAGCTAGCCTCAGAGACCTGGGACCAAGACATAGTCTTTGCCTTCCGATTAGATTCTCGCTGAGCCATGAGCTAAACAAATAAGCAATTATAATACACGGTGCACAGAGCTAAGTCCAAGTGCTAGGGAGCATGGGAGAAGGCAGTCCCTTGTCTAGTGCTGAGGAGAGATGTAGGTTTCCTAGGTGAAACAAAACCAAAGATGCACAAGGGCCAACCAGAGGAGCTGAAGGGTCAGGCTGGAAGAGGGACCCACATGTATAAGGAGGCGGAAAAGACCCAGAAAGGTCCTAGTCATTCAGTGTGACTGAAGTAGAGGTGGGGGGTGTGGTGACCCATCCTGAAAGCCTTGTAAGTAGGAAAACCACACACAGGTTGAGTATCCCATATCGGATACAGCTGAGACCAGAAATGTTTCAGATATGGGGATTTTTTTTTCAGAATTTGGAATATTTACATGTACATAACAAGGTTTCTTGGGGATGGAACTAAAGCCGAAACTAGGAATTCATTTATACATTGTATACAACTTATGCTCACAGCCTGATGGTAACTTTATACCATATTTTTAATGCACCTTTGTTCTCACTGTGACCTGTCATGTGAGGTCAAATATGGAATTTTCCACCGTAGCATCACATTGCACTCAAAAAGTTTTGGATTTTTGGAGCAGTTCCAATTTCAGATTTTCAGACTAGGGATGCTCAACCTGTAGTTTATCACCTCCACCAGGACAAGTATAAAAGTGATATATTTATACTGGGAAGAGACACAAATCAGGGCTGTCCCAGATGAACCCAATGTATGGTCACTGTACCAGATGACACAGGAGGCAGTTGGAACTTTGTGGAAAATGAGAAGTCCCAGTGGATTCTTTTTTTTTTTATTTCTATTGGCTTTTATACTTTTATTTTTTTAATTTTTTTATTAGTTGCTCAAAACATTACAATGATATTGACATATCACACATTCTAATAAGGCAAGGAGTAATAGCGTCAGTATGTGGTTTAAAAAAAAAAATTGCTTTGGGTGCATCATGAAAACAGACCAGAGAAAGGCCTACTGTGGAAAGGAGCAAAGCCAGCACAGATGTTCTAGAGAAATTCAGGGAGGGGATGGTACAGGCTGACTTCATGCAAGTGTGAGCAAGGAGCAGGGCTGCCAACAGAGAAGTTCAAGAGATTCCAATGAAATGTAAGAAGTACATTTCTTACAGGCTGCATTCCTGGATATTCTGTGTTCTCATCCATTATTTCAGCACCGATCAGACTAAGAGATTTTAAAAGAGAGACCAGACCAGAGGTAAAGGAAGAAGCAAAGCTTTTTAACTGGCTATGGGGTATCAGAGGAGAATGGCAGGGCCAGGCAGAGTTGGAGGACTTGGAGGGAGGCATGTCTGGGAAGGACAAGGACAACTGTGGTGAAGGGCTCACTCTGAGACATGTTGATGCCTAGATGTCCAGGGAGTGGCTGGACAGACAGGCTACAGCTCAGGAAGGAGATGTGAGCTGGAAATGGAACATGGGAATTATCCCCTGGGTGGGGTGGGAGTGGTGACCCCATAGAGACAAGTGCCCATGGAGGGCAGGCAAACAGGCTGCAGTGAGTGTAGAAGTCAGGGGATAAAGAGGCAGAGAGAACAAGATATTTGGCATTGAAGGGTGTAAACTGACAGGGTTACGTGCCACTGAAGACAGATCAGGATGCTGCAAGGGAAGGAGCCGGAATAATCTGGGCACTTGCAAATGGCCTTTCTAATTTCAAAGATCCCTTCATTCAGGGGCTTTTTCTTGATTTCAGCACCACAGAAACCAAAACTTAAAATAAGCAAATTAGTCAGGCTAAAGCATTCATGGCTTTCTGAGCAACCCTGAAGGGAAATATTCCTTAGATCCAAATCTGACACATGCACACTATCACGTCCTGTAGGCTGTAGTCTGATTGGATAGAAGAAAAATGAATTTCCACCACTGACACTTCAAGACAGACAGGCTGCGTGCCTGGATACTCTGTGTTCTCATCCACAACTCTCAGCCTGATCAGAGGCAATAGAATTTTTTTGTTGCAGGGAAGAATTTAAAGGACCTTTCCTTGTGACGTTGCTAAGTGGCCATTCATAATATTAGATTAGATCCATGGATATCACAAGAGGAAAACTCTCAAGTTCTAGAAGTATAGATAAACAGCATAGACATCCTTCTTTCCTCTATTATTCTGTACCATAAAAGCAGCACCACCCAAAATCCTGCACTTTCTAGATATAAACATGAGCTGTATATACATATGTAACTGCTCCCAAAATAAATACAGAATAGTGTGTCCATTTTTACAAACAAAACCCATTGCACTACCCACATATTTCCTCAAGAGAGCTCAGACTGGTAAAATATTTCCATACTAGAATTCTATTTTCTATTTTTCTGTAAGGTCTTTGCAGGGCAGGGCAGGTGGGGAGTTCTAAACTTCTCCTCCATTTTTCTTGGGTGTTCCAGTGGCCTGCCATAACTTGAAATCCACCAGTTATTCACAATAGAGAACTGCAAACCCTCATCATGCCTATCATTATGTGGTAATGCCCATGGACATGGGCACTTTCAATCAGAGCTACTAAGTTATTTTTCAATCCTTATGTAATTACCCCATTACCCACACACACTGAAAATCAAGAACAGCTTCAGAAAGGACAGATTCCATTCTCTGCCCTCCTGTTATCCACAAAATCCTTACTGAGATTCATCACCAACAGACTTACATGCCCTAGCACCTGTTGGCAGCCAAACTGAAGAAAGAAGCTTCAAAGGAATGAAAAATTGTTCCTGAATACTTAGGGAATAAGATAACATCACAAGGGTATGGCTGTGGGCTATTAAAAAGAGTTCAGTTAAAACAGAGTCAGGGGTTAGGGCTGTAGCTCAGTGGTAGAGCGCTTGCCTAGCATGTATGAGGCACTGGGTTCTATCCTCATAAAAATAAAATAAATTCAATAAAGGTATTGCATCTATCTACTAAAAAGAGAGTCTTTAAAAAAAATAAAACAGAGGGCTGGGGCTGGGGCTCAGCAGTAGCGCACTTGCCTGGCATGTGTGAGGCACTGGGTTCGATTCTCAGCAACACGAATAAATAAACAAAGGTATATCAACAACAACAACAAAAAATTTTTTAATAAAATAGAGCAGGAAAACAAACAAAAAATTCCAGGCCCCTGGTGTCATAACTCAGTGATACAGCATGTACTCAGCATGCACAGGGCCTGGGTTTAATGCCCAACACCAAAAAGTTAAAAAAAAAAAAATCAGGTAGAATAGCCTGGCATTAACAAGGAGACAGTGAAACCAGGCAGGAAGTTAGGCTGAGACCGTTGGCTATGGCTTGGTGGCACTGGTCATATTTGGTTTTATGCTGGCTCCAGAACACCTGAGTTTTATGCCCCACTCACTCATGAAAAGCACCCTGGACCTGTCCTGCCCACAAACGCCTTGACCCTCAGTTTTAGTTGTACAGCTAGATGGTTTATGAATAGGATTTTCCTCCTCTCCCTCAAGCTCTCTGAGCAAAGCAGAAGCTGATTCAGGCTTGAGAGAAAGTTCTTTCCACTCTGGGATGTGAATGCAGGAGGGAGACGATGCTCAGAAACCCGAAACACACCTGCCTGGTCTTAGAATTCCTTATGAATTCTGGGGTCGGGCTTCACCTGGAAATCAAGAGGTGAAGGATTATTAAATATAATCTGCAGGGCACTGAGTGGGCCATTCAAGCCAACAAGAGGGACTTCTCTGGAAAATCCCAACCACGGGGAGGCGAGAGCAAGCTCATAGAACATGTGTTATGGTGACACACTGGGGACCCAGCTGCACTACCAAGCCCCTCCTCATCTAATGGCCAGTGTATTGGACTCCTCAGTTGTCCCAGATACAAATGTGAGCCCACAAGAAAGATGACATCCCTCAGAGAATGAAAAAATAGACATCTGACACTTTGTAAGAGAAAAGTGGTGTCATTCTCAGGTAGTTATTAACTTGACTTTTGCCATAATTGTGTGGCTGTAATGCATTAAGTTTTCTCCTGAAATGCCTATCTTCTCAGATTCACAAGAGCCCTTTTTAAGACAAAGATTGACCAGAAAATTCAAGGTGTCTAGGACGTTGCATTTTTCTAAATAACTCCAAAAAAAATGAATACACTTGGATACAGTTTCTAAAACAAAGTCCCAAATCAAAGAGCAATTAAACTAGTAGAACTTGATTACCTCCAGATTAACTAATCTAGAAAATCCACTGCCGATAATGCTTTACTGGAATTAGGGGAACAAATTGTTATAATTCATAAAATAATATTATACAATGTTCGTTCATTGGAAGTGGGTCATCGAGGTGGAAAAGGAAAAAAAAAAGAACTATCATGTCATGTTTCCACTACCTGTCACTAAAATGTCATGTGTTTAAGTTACAAAGATGTGATTTTTCACTAAAACTTGGAGGGGGGGCGAGAAAGGTAGTCTAACCAATTCTTTGTTGCTTACTAAAAATTTCTTAAAACTCAATTTAGTTACTGAATTCACTCTGAAAGTGGGACACACCAAGAAAGAGTCATGATCCTGGTGAAACCATTGTGGTGGCCATTATTCATTCACAAAAGAAAACTCAAAATATACAATAAAATTCCTAAGAAGCAGAAAAATCAGTTTTTCCAATCTCAGTATTTTCTGTAACTAAGAAATAATAGGAACTCTATTTTTGCTTTTTGGTGTGTGTGTTTTCTCTTTTGATCTAAGACTGAATCACTTTCTGGCTTCATTCAGAATCCACTGAGGCCCAATGGGAAGTTAGCTGTTTTTTGCAGAGTTTCACGAACTAGAAAAACCATGGTTCTGACTCATTGCTAATGTGTGCCCTGTGGTAGTCAGTAAAGGCTGTGGAAAGTCAGGAAACGGCACTTGGCCCTGGATATCTACTGGATTTTCCCATCTTTTACATTAACTTGGAAAATGTTGCTTCCCAACATTGGAAAATGTGACTGCCCAGAGCCAGTAGGTGTTGGGATAACCCAATTCTATTCTTGAACCTTCCAGGCGACCAACCTTACCTCATTAGGCTTAGTTTCCTCAATTTTATCTTTTACTTAATTAAAAAAAAAAAAGAAAGAAAGAAACAGGGCAGAAAGTGGAGGTGGGGATTCATGAGATCATGCCTGTTCAGTTTTAAAGAAAATAGGTGGTAAAATCATTAAAGCTCATAAAAAGCTCCTGTCTCTAGGGTTTTTCATGGCAGGGTGATTGTCAGTTATTTGAGATGATGAAGTTTACAAGTGCATGACCTCTCAGGTACCTTTCTAAATTTTAGGTCAAAAATAGAGTTTGTGGGGCTGGGGATATGGCTCAAGCTGCAGTGCACTCACCTGGCATGCGTGGGGCACTGGATCCTCAGCACCACATAAAAATAAAATAAAGATGTTATGTCCACCGAAAACTATATATATATAATTTTTTTCTCTCTCTCTTTCAAAATAAAATAAAATAAAGTTTCTTTCATCAGGAAAGTTAAAAAGCGGAAAGTAGATGTTTGGTAGGAGTATTCCTCCAACTAGACTGTACCCTCAGCTGACGTCTGTCATCCCCAATGACTCTGTGGGACATCCGTCAGCAGGCAAAGCACATCATTTTCCATCTCCCACCAAGTGGGATGTAAAATTCCTGTACAAATGCAATAACTTGGTGCTCAATCAAGTGATGACTAGTTACTATTTTGACTAGTTTCAATAACTTTAAAAGGTTTCATTTTGCACTACCACGTTAGGAAAAAAATGGCATGCTAATCATGGGCAAGGATGTGCCAAGACGGACGCATTGTGTACTACTTCTAGAAATGTAATCAACACCTTTCTGAGAGCCAATTATGGCACCATAGAAGCCCTTAAGACTTATGCATATCATTTTAGCTTTTCCCTTTCTCAGAATGTATCACAAGAAAATTATCAAGATCGTGAAGATAATAAATAAATGGAAATAAGTCATATGTTGAACAAGAGAATAAACCACAAAGGCACAACCGGAGAGTGAAATATGAAGATGCCATTAAAAATTTGCAAACAACTATATAATCCGTGTTAAGTTGGGGAAGAAAACAGGTAGGAAAATATCTAGTCTATGATACCAACTTAGTTAAATGCAATTTAGCCAGAGAGAACAATAATCATTTAGGGTGAGTCAACAGTAACACAGGTCCTTCTCTGGTAATAAAACAGGCCCATCTCCATCTCCACCTGTCAACAGCTGGCCATCCTTCTGTCCTTATTGCCACATCCAGTCATATGTTTCTCTTGACGACTTGTCACCTGCCTCATCTGGCCTCCTGGGCGGAGAGTTCCCTGCAGGCAAGAACTGGTCTAAATATTACTTAGTACAACAAGCAATTTATTTAGCTCCAGGGCCCTGGGGAGGCTTATTCGGTTTTGCTCAATTCATGATATGTCATTTGGCCTGGAAAGTCCAGATGGCAATTGAGACCTCCTTTGAAAGAAAGTATAGATGCCTACTTCCCATTTACCTGTTCACACTAGCATGTGGCCACTACCTTGAGGGACCTCTGCATTCCTTGCTGGCTCACTCACTCATAGGGATGGCCAGCTGTGGGTAACCCCAACCCTCATTTCTGAAGCACCCAGGAGGCACAGGAAATGCCAGGAGGCTTGGAATTCACTAAGGTTGAATTCCAGCCCCCAGGACAACATCCCCTAACAAGGCCTGCTCCCCGACCTCAGCCTGGGCCCCTGAGGCTATCCTCTGTAGAGGCTTGAGCAATCTCTCTGGATAAATGCCATCCTAAACAACTTGTGGCCACCTCCTGCTCTGCAAGGGATCCCACCTCTGTTTTCTTTCTCTAGAACCTGTTTTCTCTGGCACCAGAGTACCCCTCAAATTCCTGGCTCTCTTCAAAGACATGACATTGAAACTCGGTTCAAATATCCCCTACAGTCCACACACTGTCTGGGCTGTTCTCTCTCTCCCTCTCTCTTACACACATACACACATACACACACACACACACACACACACACACACACACACACACGACAGAAGGAAATTCGGAAGGTCATATGATCCATCTCCCTGTGTTTAGGCAATAATAACAGACATAGCTGATATTTTTTGAAAACTTGAGGTCTTTCCATGGACTCCCCTATGAGACAAGCTCTGGTACTATTCCTTTTGACAGTTGAGGAAAGAGGCTGCAAGAGCTTAAGGAATTTTTTCAGGGTTCCCCAACTACACGCAGTGTCACTCTGGATCCCCAACTACATTAACCCAAAGTCCACAGGCTGCAACAGTCTACAGCATCTCGGCATTGGAAGACTTTTAGGGAATCCACCAATGAACCCCTGAGACACACCCAGGAGGAGGCCCATTTCTGGCAGCACTTCCCAGGAAAGCTGAGAGTGATGGAAAGGCCCCAGAGCAGGGTCTGCTGAACTAATAGAAAAGCAAGGGCAGCAGAATCCACCCACCTAACAGAACTGCCCTGACTCTGGAAAAACCATAACAGAATGTGGCAAGTTTCTAGTTCTCGCCACTGCCAAGGACCAGTCACAGCCCAGTAAGATCACTGTCTTCAGCAATTCCACTCTGCACTTCAGCCTTCCCCCTCCACTAGCTCCCCCAATGGACCCTGGGTGGGATTAGTCCACATCAACTCACAATGCATTATATTAATATTACCATGCACCATTCAGTGGCTTATAAACGAAGGCCTCCTGCCAGAGAGCTGGAGAGTAGAAACAGGGTAGGGAATCTTGAGTCACCCTACCCGCCTCCTTCCTCTCTGAGCTACACTCTTTTTCCCTCTCTGAATTTTATGTGCAACCAGCAATCAAGACAGGAAAACAAGCGAAGTTTTACATACTGACAAAATGCTGATTTGTCTATTCTATTAATAATACAAAATCTCAGCAAACGCAAATGGCACTACATGAATAATTCCACAAAAAGTTAAATCCAAACTCAATGTTTCCATCTGAATTGACATTTCCAGAGACTTCTCCATTAATATTGTTAATACTGAATTTGTAAAAGGTACCATCCCCTTTTATGGGGACTTTCCCTGTATTTCCTAAGGGAAAGTGATATGGACACTAAAAAGACTAACAAAAACAATGTCATCGGGAGGCTGAGGCAGGAGGATCACAAGTTCAAAGCCAGCCTCAGCAACAGAGCAAGGCCCTAAGCAACTCAGTGAGACTCTGTCTCTAAATAAAATATAAAATAGGGCTGGGCATGAGGCTCAGTGGTTAAGTGCCCCTGAGTTCAATCCCCAGTACAGAAGAAGAAGAAGAAGAAGAAGAAGAAGAAGAAGAAGAAGAAGAAGAAGAAGAAGAAGAAGAAGAAGAAGAAGAAGAAGAAGAAGAAGAAGAAGAAGAGGAAGAAGAAGAAGAAGAAGAAGAAGAGGAGGAGGAGGAGGAGGAGGAGGAGGAGGAGGAGGAGGAGGAGGAAGAAAGAAACCCAATATCAAAAAAAAGAATCATGAATAGTCTTTTATTCTGCTATATTGCACATCTTAGCACAAGAATACCCACAATTATATATTTCTGACTCACAGTTAAATGCATAACTTTTTTAAAGAAGACTAAATAATCATGATTTCAACCTGCTTCAAATTGGGATGATTTCTCAGCTCTAACTTCAGAAAAATTATGCAAAATATAAGTAAGTAATATCCTGAAATACAATCATGGACATATAACATATGGAAGAAATAATTCTTAGAAAAATGTAAATACAGATAGAAATATCATCACCAACACATACTTCAAGATACTAAAGGAAATGGCTAAGTGATGTACTAAGTAACTTTGGTTTTGGAAAGAAAAATCACACACATTTCAAGTAATATTAATAGACTAGAAAAGCTTTGGAAGAGCGCAGCACCAATCTTCAAGAAAGGGGAAGTTAATCTGGTCAGCAAGCTGATGGTGTTACTTAGCCTTCTGTCACTACAACAAACACCTGAGATAATCAACTTCCAAAGATAAATGCAAGATAAGGAGCTTTGGTGGTATCAGTCCATGGTTGGTTGGCCTGAATGTTTCTGGGCCCGTGGCAAAGCAGCACATCATGGCAGGGAGAAAATGGAAGACCCAACTGTTTACCTCATGGCCAGGAAACAAAAAAAAAATGAGGAGGAGAAGTCCTCAGTGACCAGAAGACCTTCCATTAGGCCCTACCTCTCAAAGTCTCCACCACCTCCCCACAGGCTTAAGCTGGGGACCCCGTCTGTAGCATATGGGCCCTTGGGGCACATTCAAAATCCAAACTATAACAGTGGTCCTCACTGTGATAATGGGACATGTGAAAACAGAGGAGGAAAGTCTAGGGGCTTGGAGTGGAGCTCAATAGTAGAGCTCTTGTCTAGCATGTGTGAGGCTCTGGGTTTGAGTGTTTTAGGCAAAGTGTTAAAGCACTGCAAAAAAAAAAAAAGATAGAGGGGGAAATCTACAAAAGAGGGAAAGGTAGCAGAATCAAGCTGAGAAACAAGACAGATTTATAAGGAAAAATTAAAGAGGGTTAACCGAGTCTTTTTCTGTAGACATTCCAAATGAATGTTAAATGGAACCTTTTCAGTACAGATGAGAAATCGACTCTCTATAATTTATTTCCTTAATTTCAACTGAATTTGGCCAACGAAGATCTGAAAACCTCAGAACTGTCTACACAGGCAAAGCCCAATGGAGCATTAAGGCTATCAATCACCCAACTTATCATGGCAAAGGCCTGCAACACCCAGACTAAGAGGGTTTTCCAAAGAAACTATCCAAAGTCAAATTAATGGGGAGACACTGATGTATTTTCTTCAACACTTTGCCTAAAACATTCCAGAACAATGATGAAAGCTCAGCAGAAAACTTCCAAAGAGGTTTCTGTAAGTGGATGTTAGTGTCAAATTTATTTAAATATTGAGGCTTGAGAAAATTGCAAAAAAGTTTGAAAAATGCAAAATTGACTCCCTTTGAATATGAGGTTGTGAGGCATAAGAGATTACGTATCTGATCAAAAAGTCAAACCAGGAGCCCCGTGGCCAACCCACTCTCCCCAGTTATTTCTTCAACCACAGAGGAGAAAGGTGATTTCAAAGATAAAACATGCCACACCCAATATGCCCAGTGCACATGGCCTGCTGTGTTGTGTTTTTCATGCTGTGAGTTCACTGGAAGATACAAGGATTTTGCAAAATATAAAGTTTACCACAACTGTCATCAGGAAATAAACCAGCTCAGAATGAGCCAACCTAACAAATACAACCCTCCTTTTCCACCACCTCCAGCTCCTTATCTTGCATTTAAACTATGAGAAAATTTAAAGGTTAAGGACCTAAACTATTCATTTATTAGATTATGGTTCTTAGACATCAAGATTTCAGAGAACTATGATACTTTCCCAATAATTAGTAAACTGGTTCAGAGTTGCCAACCTTTAATCTTTAAAGTAAAGTCAGTCCATCCATACTAGCATATTATCTCCACCATTTCAGGAAAGAAACGGGTATCTTATCACCAGAAAACAGAAAAGATAGAACATCAAGGGGGGAAAGAGACAATCCCTATAATTTAATTCATTTGGATTTCTGAAAAAAAAGCCTCTCACTTTTTTTTCCATTTTATTTCAAGCCAGTGAAAATTATGTCATGGGCCAGCACCCCAAGCAAAAGTGGTATAAAGTAAGGATTCTCAACGTGTGGGCCATGGTCCAGCAGCAGCAGTATCACCTTGGGAACTTGTTAGAACTACAAATCCTCAAGCCCTGACAACTCCGGGATAAAGCTTAGGAATTTATGTTTTATCAGGCCTTTCAGATGATCCCAGTGCGGGTTAAGTTCGGAAAAAACACTGGTATGAAGCATATAATTTCAAAAAAAATCAGAAGTACAAAAGAACCCAACTCTGTGAAAATACAGTTAATGTGTCTTCCCAAACAAAAGATGACAGAATTTTAGTCTGAAATATATGGTTACAACAATGGGACAAAACAATTAAATCAGAACTATCCCAGATCTGAGAAATTAAGATGCACACACATAAGCAAATGACCAGCACCTTTTTCTTCAAATGCACATTTATGTGTCCTTCTACATGGGGCTCAACGACACCTTCACTATCACCACCATCATCATCATCACCATCACCATCATCACCACATCTTCTTCTTCTTCATCACCATCACTACCATCACCATCATCACCATTATCACCATCATCAACACCATCATCTTCACCACCATCATCTTCATCACCATCATCATCCCCATCACCATCACCACCACCGTCTTCTTCTTCATCATCACCACAGTTATCATCATCATCTATTATCACCATCATCATAGTCAATACCACCATCTTCTTCACCACCATCACTATCATCATCATCACCTTCATCATTACCACCATCGTCATCATATCATCAACCCCATCCCCATCACAACCATCATGTCCTTCATCACCATCATCACCAGCAATATCACCATCATCTCCACCATCCTACAGCAGGTACACAGTCAGGAAAGGAAAAGAGGCCTAACTCTGTAGAATGCTCCATTTGGCTCAGATCCACACTCCGGCTCCCAGAACCTGCCCCCGAGTGGGGAAGGAGAGAATCTCAGCCCCATCCTGAGGCGAGCATAGAAAAGGGGAGTTGGAAGACATTCATAAACTCTTTCCAGGGACATTAAAAAAAAAAAAAAAACCACAGGAGGGCCAAACACGTACGAGCAAGGGATGGATGCATCGAGAGAACAGGAGGGGGAGGTGGCTGGGAAATTCAGTGCCAAACACCCCCGTTTCACCACAGCCTGTTTTCGTTAGATCTACCCCAGGCATCTGCTACGACTCACAATTGGCTTCATTTCTCATAGGCTCTGGTTCCACTTTCCTTCCTCTAATGTCTATAATGAGGCGTGATGCGCATGCGGAGCTGACTGGAGAAAGCACGCAGTTGCTGGCTTCCCCTCTGCTCACCCCATCCACAGCTACCAATGCCACCGGCTCACACGGCAGGTGGGGTCCCAGGAAATGCCAAGAGATGAGCACTGGGATAAAAGCAAAGCCCCTCTGCCATCAAGAGGTGGAGGAGCACCTGTGTGTTGTCAGAGCCCTGACCTTCAGTCTTCTCCTCTGTTTCTCTAACCCTCATTTTCACCTGAGACACCGTCCACAGTGACAGACTCCAACTCCAAGCAAGACTGATCAAAAGCCATCCACAGATGTCATGTCCTCTCTTTTAGAGTCATTGTTTCGATTCCTGTTTCTGTAACTATTATCAACAACATGGGAAGATAGAAAATATCACTATAAATTTAAATGCATTCACAACATTATTTCTACTGAAAATCCCACAGCGTGTCAACAGAGCCGCATCTCATTAAGGCCCTCGCAGGGACTCCTGCCATCTCCCACCTCTGCTCTGTGAGCTACCTAAACAAAGGCCAATCACTGGCCCTACTTCGGGCACCTGCCCAGCAAACAGGCAGCTGCCTCTGCCAGGCTGCGAAGATGGGGAGCACATCATAAATGCTCACCGCGTAAGCATTCAGATGCTCTAAGGGAAGGTCTAAATTCTTTTTAAACCAAAGTCAGAAACTTTTGAGGTTAGGTCCTCGCATTCCACCAATGCTCAGATATGCCCACAGAATAAGAAAACAAGACACGCAAGGCTACGTGCTGCCCTGCTGTGCGTCAGGAGAGAGTGTGCTTGGCATGTACAAGGCCCTGGGTTCAACCTCCAGCATCAAAAAAAAAACAAGCATAAAAGATAAAAAAGAGAACTGGGGTTGTGGTTCAGTGGCAGAGCACTTGCCTCGAACATGTGAGGCACTGGGTTGGATACTCAGCACTACGTAAAAATAAATAAACAAAATAAAGATATTGTGTCCATGTATAACTAAAAAATATTTTTAAAAAATAAAAATAAAAAAGAGTCAGGCCTAGTGGCACATGCCTGTAATCCCAGTGGCTCAGGAGGCTAAGGCAGGATCACAAGTTCAAAGCCAGCATCAGCAATTCAGTGAGGCACTAAGCAACTCAGTGAGACTCTGTCTCTAGATAAAATATTTTTAAATGACTGAGCATGTGGTTCAGTTGTTAATCACCTCTGGGTTCAATCCCCAATATGTATGTACATACATAAGAAAGACACTACAGGCTAAAAAGGGCCATCTCGTCCCAAGGAGGATCACTGGATATCAACACTGGCCCAAACACCCCATGAGCTGACATTCAGAGACACCACGTAAGGCGAGCTGAGGGGATGGGCTCACACCTACTGAATGAGTGATCCAAGTGCGCATTTCAATGTGGGATGGGATCTGTGAAGATGAGAGGGTGTTAGCTCACTAGGAACATTCTAGAAATGTCCCAGACACACAGAAGCCACCACAACAAACCGTCACACCTACCACCTTTGGCAATTAGTCAAATTCGAGAAGATCAAGGACACTGAAAAAAATCTGCAGAGATTGGCCAAAAATCATTAGTAAAAATACGACAAGGAATATCTTTCAAGATAAAACTGAGGCTCAATAAGCTCAGGCTAGACTGATGCTCTAGAATTGCCTTTGCTCTGGTCACAACATTGGATGTGTGTCATTTAGCTAAGAAGGAACTACTACTGTTGCCACCACCTTATCATAAGGCATGTGTCCTCCTTTGATTTGTGAGACAATCAAAAAATTATCAATTCACTTTCCTCGGGGAGCAGCCCTCCACACACGAGTACAAATATGAGTGTCTGTGCAGACTGGGAGAGGAAATCAGGTAGATGTACAGCTTCCATTAAACTATCTTTCCCTTCAAGAATTTTTGGGGCAGGAGGTAGGTGAATTCTCCAAAGCTCTGTCTTTCCTGCCTGCCTCCAGTTAGCCTCTCCACGTCCACTAACCAGACAGCATCACTTTATAAGTGTCTTATAGACACATAGAAATATACACACTCAAGAAAATGCACATTTACACAAACACACACCAGAAAATGGCATCTCTGGCTTGTTACCCCCCCAACCTCTTTTTCAAAAGTATTAGTAAATTCAGTCTATCAAGAAATATTGCCAGGTAAGGTAGTGCATGCTTGTAATCCCAGTGGCTCACAAGGCTGAGACAGGAGGATCACAAGTTTAAAGCCAGACTCAGCAACTTAGCGAGACCCCAAGCAACGCAGTGAGACCCTGTCTCTAAATAAAATACGAAAAAGGGCTGGGGATGTGGCTCAGTGGTTCAGAGCCCCGGAGTTCAATTCCCAGTACCAAAGAGAAAAAAAGAAAGCAATGTTAATTTCAATATGGCATGCAAGTCAACTTGATGAGAATTATGGGATATTCCTAGGAAAATAAAAAATATGCCTCCACAGTTCAAATAACATGGAAAAAGAAAGTGCAGAATGTCAGTACAATACTATTTGGCCATAGAAAGGAAGTTCTGATACATGCTACAACACAAGTGATTCTCAAAGACTTGTCAGCAGTGAAAGAAGCCAGATCCTAAAGAACAAATGTTTTATGATTTCACTTCTGAGGTACCTAGAATAGAAAAAAACTTATAGAGACAGAAAGTGGAATAGAGATTAACAGGGACTGGAGGGGAAGGGATTGGGCAGGGTAGGGGTGTGCTTTAGCTTAAAGTTACAGAATTTCTATTTGAGACAATGGAAATGCTTGAAAATTAATGATAACGGCTGCACAGCATTGTAAATATAAATAATACCACTGAATCATACACTTAAAATGGTTAAAATGACAAGCTTTATGTCACATATATTGTAGAGCATTAATAATATACCAAAACTCAGGGGCTGGGGTTATGGCTTAGCGGTAGAGCACCTGCCTAGCATGGGCAAGGCTCTGAGTCCGATCCTCAGCACCACAAAAGAATAAATAAATAAAATAAAGGTATTGTTTCCAACTACAACTAAAAAATATTTAAATGTATACTTAAATATTTAAATATATACATATATATTTAAATATATTTAAATATACCAAAAATCATCAAATGGTTCTTCTTATGAGAATGGATTGCATGGTCTCTGGATTTATGCCACCGAAAAGCTATTTTTAAAAATGAAATGAATTTCAATTGCACAGGAGAGCCACCCCAACTAAAACAACATCTCCCTCGGTCCCCTTGTCTCCTGTCACAGCATTTATCACAAATGTAGCTGTTGATTTGTGTACATATCCACAGCCCAGCATCCTCTGCCCCTCCTACCACGAGTGGAGGGGTCCCTCCCATCCATGGTGACAGGGACCAGGGGTCTTGCTAATTGGACTCCCAGCAACCTAGCCTGCTGGCGAGTACTAAATAAACATTTATAGAAGGAGTAAATGAGCTGAGGGAATAAGTAATGGAGAAAAGCAAGCAAGGGACAAAAATCAGAAGAGAAAAACAATACCATCTTGACTTGAAAAGGACCAGACCAGGAAAATGCCAAGTGGTGAGGACATGTCACACACCACATACTATATATGGCAACCGAGTTGAGAAAGAAGGTGTCCCGTCTCTGAGCTCACCCCAGCACGGCCACACCCACTTGATCCTGAGCTCCGCGGGCAAACAAACCCTTCTCAGGGGCAAGGTCTGAGAACGTGCCTGACTTCGGTTTGAATATTTTCACGAGCAAATGCCACAAGCATCCTGAGATCGCAGTGGTGGTGTTTCAAACATAGCATTCAAGGACTCAAGAGTCAGCAGTCCATGTCCTCAAGGGAGGAATCTGGTTTTCTTTTCCCCAGAAGATTTGTTTGGGTTGGGGGAGGAAGCATTTAGAACATGAACCATTGAAAAATGCTCAAGAAAATCGTCGATGAGAAGCTGGAGATGATCTGACGTGTGATATTCCATCAACCAGCATTTCCTTCACCACATCTCCAACGCCTGCCTGTGTGACAAGAGCTGAGAAAGCCAAGGCAGCCTCGCCCCTACCTCTGGAACCTTGGGGAACCTTCTAGAAGAAGGGTTTACCATAAAATAATGAAGGAGGGAGCTGGAGAACTGAGAGTCATAGAGAAGAAGAAGATGTCAAAGAAAAAAAGCAGATAGAGTTGGGGGAAGTAGGGAGGGATGCAGACAGTTAACACAAACGGTGCAGGAGGCTGAAATTTGAAATCCAGGGTGGGGACAATGAGAAAAGAAAGAGTAGGAAAGAAGCCTGCTCTGAGATGATTCGTTGAGGTTTTCCTTCCCTAGCAATGGTGAATTACTGAGGGATTTTAAGCTGGAGCACGGGCGACGTGATCTTATGTGCATATTAGCTCTGTCCCTTGTCCCTCACTCTTTGTCCCTGTCCCTTCAGCCCTTGGGTGACTTTCCCTCTCTGGAAGGCCTTACATCTCCATTTTTCTTCTCAGGCTCAGAATGAGCTAACAGACTGGATGGTAGGCAGAGGCCTCCAGAACCAAGCTCTTTCCTCCAGGCTAAGGAAAGGTTGTCGAGAAGAATAAAAGAGGCAAGTGGCTGGTGATACACAGATGTTAAAGAAGCATTTCAGAATTTAGGGACATCCAAAAAAAGGACACAGGGAGTGGGGCAAAGGAAAAGAAAATGGCAAATGGGAAATGCTGGGGGGTGGGAGAGGTAGCTGAGTAGTGGGGGCCCCTGCAGAAGGAACCTTCCTTAAAAAGAAAGGAAAAGCCTGCAGTTTGGAGATGCCTAGCTGCAACTGAGGCACTTGGCTGGCCTCAATCTCCTGTGCAGATGAAGAGCAATAGGGTAAAGGGCTGGAATAGCCCAAGAGGACATGTAATGGACCCTGAGAGAAGGTGTACAGTAATGGAGGAAGCCAGGTAGAGCTAGAAGCATGATCCTGCAGAGTGTCCAAAAGCTAACTTAAATAAAAATAAAAACATAAATCTAATGTCAGGTATTAACTTGCATTTTCTTTTACTTTTTTCCTTTCTTTACACTTAACTTGTTAATATCTGGAATTTCTTCGGTGATGATGAGACAAGACGGTTACTATGTAGGGATGAAACTGATTCCCCAAAGGGTATGTGGAAGCAAGTAGGGGCTTTGTGGTTTGTCACAGTAGGGGAAAGAACTACTGTTGGGTGGTGGCAGTTAGGGATACTGACTACCCAGATGAGCAAAGCCCAGACCTGAGCTAGGATGAATGCTCTTGGGTGCCCATAGGGCCCTCACTGAGAGATACAATGAGTTGCTTCTTCCAACTGGTTCACCCCTCACCCCACTGCCATGTGATGTATCCACATATTCAATTATACATTTGACAAATAAGTCTGGAGTGGCTCCTCCACACCAGGCACCCTTGACCGCAAGGGTACAAACAAGTCAGACACCATATCATTTGCCCTTTCCTCTGCAGATTTCAAAACATCCACAGAGAGATGCGATAAATAAAGCTTTGAAATTCATAAACAACCGCAGAGGACTGGCAAGTTATTGCTAAGCAGGAGCCCCGTTGGTCCTGATAAGAATTCCTTGTAATAAACACTTAACTACACATGCAAATATTAAAGCTAAGTGTTTGTTCTTGGGAGAAGGTTAAACAATATGACCACATCATGTTGAGACTACAAGTTTGCTTAGCAAACTCCTTTTTCACCGATACTCTCTCCAGCAAACCTCGCCCACCCCTGTTGATTGTCACCAGGCATTCCAAATGTATGGGGGTCTCTATTAATGAGGTTTTTGACACTCAGGCACTTACAGAACAAGACAATTACAGGTGTTAATTGTTCTGTGCTTAGAGCCAACAGACTGTGGCTAATTTTTTTTTTTTTTTTAAGATAACTGCTTAGGACTGTGAGCACACGAGTCAATATGCAGTCCAAGTAGAATAGTGGAGTTTTGTTGCTAGTTCTTTGTCTGGCTTTGGGCTGAACATATGAGGAGTGTGTATTACAGTCCTGTCATGGTGTTTTCTACAAAGAGCATGACACCAGGGCTCACTGATTGAAGCAATAGTTTTCTCAGCACTAAATCTGTACTGGATAAAAGTCCTTCATTCTCTGACCTCAAGAAGGTGAAACTCTTTAGGGCTACAAAACAGCTGGCTGGACTGGAACTGGCCATGGATGTCCCCAAAGGCAAGGGTGGGGCAACTTTTGCCAGTATTTCAAAAGGCCCAACAGAAACCACATAGCGACCCATCACAGGCTAAATCACATTTGCTTTGGGCTAGACTTAAATCAAGGCAATGTGCAGTAGCCATGATGATACCCCAAGAACAGAAAGCCCTCTGTGGCAGGTAGGTTTGCCCTTCATCAATGAAAATATAAGGGGAATGAATCAAGGTTCAGAAATAGTTTTCTTGGTTACTGTGATTTAAAAAATTGATCTCCAAAATCTCTTATATTGCAAAACTACGTGATTTTAACTTTCACAGGAAGTTCATACCAAGCATAACCCAGGGGCTGGGTCTGTAGCTCCGTGGTGGAGCGCTTGCCTAGTATGCTTGAGTTCATTCCCAGCACACAAGCAACGGCCCAACAAGCTAACAAAACAAAGGGTGACCCAACCTGACTACAGTGGCCCGCACAATGCTTAACAATAACAGCTTTCTCTCTTAGCTTTCCTACCCTTGTTTAAATCTTTGCAACTAATTAAAGGTGTGTTTATTTACGAGGTATATCATAGTTCCAAAAAGAATTAGATGCACCTGGGTAGTCTCTGAAGCTATTAACCCATTCTGTCCCAACATCCCATATACAGGACACCTATAAAAACTTAAGTTGAATAATTTTATAGGTGCCCTATAGGCAGGACAACGGGACATGATGGGTTCACGCTGGGTTAGGGAAAGGTCTGGATTTGATCAATTAGCAATTGTTTCTTCAAATTCTTATTCTTTAAAAGCTCAAGTAACTAGGTGTCCCACACACACACACACACCTTTTTTTTTTTTAATCTTTTTTTTCAAAAGCAAAAGGAAAGTTTTCAGTAGGCCCCAGTGCCATCGCCTGCCACAAGACACCATATACTGGGAAGCCAAGGAGCACCCTGTTCTGTGACATGGGTGAGTCTCAGGTCCTTACCAGTAACCTCAGGGCCATACTGTCCTACTTGAGGCCTACTAAAGAGAACAGCTGAGATACTTAAGGAAAAAGAAAAACCTTAATGGTTCAAAGCACTGTGTTGTGGAGTTTATTATAATACAGATTATTATTAACATACCATTATTTTGTTTTGTTTTTGTGGTACTGGGGACTGAACCCAGGGTACTCTACCACCAAGCTACATCCTCAGCCGTTTTAAATTTTAAGACAGGCTCTCACTACATTGCCAAGGCTGACCTCAAGCCATAATCCTGCATCAGCCTTCTAAATAGCTAGGATCACAGACATGCAAATAATAAACTATTAAAGCTTCTAAATTCTTGCAAATTACTTTTTGTTTTATTTCATTTTGTTTTTGCAGGTGTTGAGGATCGACACTTGCCAGGCAAGAGTTCTAGCACTGATCTACAGCCCCAACCCAATCAAATATTTTTAAACACACTAATAAAAAGGCTTTTAATCTGCATTCTCCATAGAAATTCTAGAGCATATCTTTTCTTTCATTAGCGGAAAATAAATCTCTTAGAAAACCAATTCCAAATCCCAGATTTATGTTTATTTTTACTTATTTACTTTTTATCTGTTCTTTTTAGATATACATGATGTACATACATGGAGTATAACTTATTCTAATTAAGATTCCATTCTTGTGGTTGTACGATGTGGAGTTTCACTGGTCATGTATTCATAATGAACATAGGAAAGTTATATCCAATTCATTCTACTGTCTTTCCTGTTCCCATTCCTCCCTCCCTCCCTGCCCCTTTGTCTAATCCAATGAACTTCTATCCTCCCCCACCCCTTATTGTGTGTAGCATCCACATATCAGAGAGAACTTTTATACTTTGGTTTTGGGGGATCGGCTTATTTCATTTAGCATGATATTCTCCAGTTCCATCCATTTACCAGCAAATGCCATAATTTCATTCTTCTTTATGGCTCTATAATATTCCATTGTGTATATATGCCATATTTTCTTTATCCATTCATCTGTTGAGGGACACCTAGGTTGGTTCCATAGCTTGGCTAGTATGAATTGAGCTGCTATCAACATTGATGTGGCCGAGTCACTGTGGAATGCTGATTTAAATTTACAGTGTTTATGTAAGACCTGTCTATGTAATGACTGGAAAGAGAATTGTTTTAAATGCCCACCATGCCAGGAACTGGGCCAAGAAACACCATCTCACATGATCTTCACAAACAAAAATGGGACCGATTGTCACCATTATAAAAAAAAAAATGTATAGACACAAGGCAGGGACTCATCCAAGACCCTGTGCACTTGAAGGGCTAAACAAGGTCCACCTGAAGCCAGAGAAGTGTCTTCAGCCTCTGCACTATTCCATGGTGCTGATGTTCACAGGTGGCAAGTGGGTGACAGTTGACACGAGGCACTTCTGAACACCAGCCCACACCCATCATTGCACCTGGTTTGGACGCTGGTCCTTGACCAGCTTTTTCAGGCTTTTTCCTTCCTCCTGGGGCTTGTTCCTCTTCCTTTCCACACATTATACTCCCGGCTCCTTTTCCGCTAACAAACAGGTCAACGGAAATTGCTTAAGTCATAATGTAGGCAAAAACAGGCAAATGAAACAAAACCAACCAACCAACCAATCAACCACCACCTTGCTTCCTGTCTTTCCATCAAAAAAAAAAAAGTATCTATTTGCCTGATGTATCTGTTCACCTGAGCACCACACCATGGGGGTCTCACGGAGCCATGTGACTCTAGGAATTCAGAATCATTGCCTTTCTCCCACTCAAACCTGCTCCTGTGTGCATCTCAGCAGAAGGTACCATCCAATTACACAAGCATCAGACCTCAACCTTTCTCTCCAGGACTGATGCTCCCAAATCTAAAGTGATCCCAAAAGAAGGAAAGTGGACTACACTAATACTATACCTTCCATCTGCTCCATCCTGCTTCTCTGCTGGGTCTCTGTCTCTCCCCCGACTCCCACTTCCTCCACTCCAGAGCAATTTAACTGGTTCCTCTGACACAATCTTATTCCTTCCAACAATAGCTTCAAAGCAGTCTTTCCAACACACATAAAGGCTGCTCACGTTCAACTCCACAGCAACAGGATAGAATCCAAACTACTAAGTGGTAAAGTCCTTGACAACCCAGGTCCCCTTCGATTCTTCTCTCTGCATTCCCCAATATTTGCCTCCACCTCAAAACAGTCCCCCTTTCAGCCTCTGTCGTAGGCCCACCAACCTGGAAGTCCCCTCTCCCTTATTTAGGTGCTAAATTCCCTCCCATCCCTCAGTGGGAGGCCCAGCACAGCTCCCCCCACCCCACCCCCGACTCTATGAAAAACTCCAAGGCAACCTGACCATTCCCTTATGGAGCTGCTGGAAGGAACCTCCCCACACACCTGCCAACCCCTTCAGATGTTATATGCAGCCTTTTCCCTGACCCCAGGGCACGGCACCGGCTGTCTTTATAGCCCCAGCACCCAGCACATACATGCCAGGTGCAAAGTAGGGGCTCAGACTAATGAATTAACTATGGGACAACATATAAGGAAAGAGAACCGTTGGCTTTATAATATACTCAGACTTGGAATCTGATCTGAGCCAATAAAACATCCTATGAACAGAAAGAGGGGAGGAGAAGAAAGGTTTTCCTAGACCAGCGATTTGTCCCAGAAGAAGAAGAAGAGGAAATATGAAGTCCTCATTTCTTGAAGACTTATGTCATATTGGGGGGAAGGCAATGAGTCCCTGGGGATCCCAGGGAACCAACACACATTTCCAGACATGCTCTGTTCCTCCAAATATGAATGCCTCCAGCCGTGACAATTACATTTTAGTACTATTTAGGAAGGATTAGTAGTTGTTGAACCAGCCGCTCTTCAGAGGAAAAGCTGAGGCCATGCAAAGTCAGAGGATGAATGAAGAGGGCTATGAATGTAAATTAGGGGACCCGCGCAGCTTCCAAACTCCACGCTTCTTTGCTGAGGCCTATTATCTCCCGGTGACACAAGCTTTAGTCAAACAGTAAAAGAGTAACTCAGACCAGACACTGCCCTTTACCCAGCACTCCCCTGACTGCTCAGACTCGAAGAAGTAAGTTCATGCTCAAGTTTAAATGCAAAAGTGGACCCGGAAGGTTGCTCAGTGGTAGAGCATGTGCCAGTAGGAAGAAGAGCCCCAGCCCCAGCAAAAAAAAAAAAACAAAGAAATAAACAAAAAACAATGAAATAAATAGCGAACATGATTCCTATCATTAGAACACTAAGATTGAACTTGGAAGAGTTACTAATGGATCCCATCCTTAGGGAACTGCTTTCAAAGACTGTCCTGTGAAGACAAAATATTTCTTCACTTCCTTCCAAGTCTGGGTGCAACCTCGCCTGCAAACGTATTACCCTGATGTTATTCCTTAAATTCCTATGAGGAAATCACACATGGGTAAGTTTTATTATTTGTTGTTGTTTTAAAAAGTCATGACCAACACTGAATCAGCTCCTACCAAACCACAGCTCCTGGGGGAAATTCCTACAAGCCTCTGGTCACATCGACTGACTGATACTTACCCCTGTTCTGTGTGTGTTTATGTTTAAAGATGCCTCGTTAAATGCACATCACTCATTTGTTATCGCTGAACTCGTGGCCACCGGCACCACCTCTCAGGCCCGACCCAGGCTAACGTGACACGTGGGTTTTCTCGGTAAGGCTCATCACACCTCCCGGCGCTTAGGAACTCTGGGGCACTTCAACATTGCAGACGGTCTTCCACCTACCGGTGGACTTGTATCCTGAAAACCCTGCCTAAAATGGAAAATATTCTATGTTGAAAAAGCATTTAATATGATTAGTCCAGCAAACGTCAGAGCCCAGCAACGCAGCACCCTGCAGAGCAGTGGTGGCTTTCCCCGGTGACCACAGGTGGCACTGGCTGGGCACTGCAGCACCCTGCCACTGTCAGCATCATGAGGAAGGATCTTAATATTGCCAGCCCAAAAGAGATCAAGATTCAAAATCCAAAGTACAGTTTCAACCACGTATGTCACCTTCATACCACTGTAAAGTTGAAAAATCATAGGCCAATCATCATAAGAGGGCGACAGTCCATACATCTATCTGGGCCACTTAAACAGCAAAATTGCCAGCACGAAAGAGACCGCATAAAGAACACCTTGTTGACTGTCTGAGAGCTGAGACAAGATGGCAGAGCACTGCCTTGCAGATCTCAGCTGGGAGCAGGCATGTCACCTGGCTACTCGAGTTCCCCTCTGCTCCTGTCCCCAGATGACTGCAAAATCACCTTCAGTGCTGTTGGGAGTGGGGGGGGGGGCAGGTGGCAATAATTCACAGTGACAAGATGAATTCACCAACTGGGAAAACTGAGGATGTATTTAGTTTCACATTTGAAATATTACTGAGCACTAATGGGCACCACTGTGTTCTGTCCCAGTGGGCATCCCAATAAAACTAAGCCATGACATGGCTCCTGTCCTTAGGGAGATTGCTGTCCAGCAATGACCCTCACCTTTTATCCTCCAGAATGTACCTGGGGACCACCTCTCAGGCCACTGAGCCTCCAAGAGACAGGTGCATGGTTTGACAGCACCCCCACCGTACCTCCACGCAGGCTTTAATACACCTCCCGCAAGGACATGCTCCCTCCACTCAAGAAGGACCTCCTGGAGGCCCAGCGCTATGGGACACGCCTGTAATCCCAGCAGCTCAGGAGGCTGAGGCAGGAGGATCATGAGTTCGAAGCCAGCCTCAGCAACTTAGAGAGGCCCGAAGCAACTCAGTGAGACCCTGCCTTAAAATAAAATACAAAAAAGGGCTGCTGATGTGGCTCAGTGGTTAAGCACCCCTGGGTTCAATCCCCTGTACCAGGAAAAAAATTTAAAAATAAGAATGACCTGTTGGAAAGAAGAGGCAGGTGTAAGAAGCACGTGGCACAGAGCTCAGGAAAAGCACGAGGAAACAAGGGCCAGCCATAACACCACTCCAGGCCCCGTGTGCTTATTCTGTTACCTGCTGTTTCTCTGCCCTTACGTCAAGAACACAAAAATAGGAAAAGACCGAATGCTGAAACTTTTTTATCCAAAGCAAAGACTATTCCTCTGTGGACACAAAAATCAATTGGGGTGGGGAGCTCCATGCATTTCATTAGACAACGTATTTCCAAGTAAATGCTGCATTCTCCTTTCAATATGTTTTCGAAATGTATTATGGTACATTTTGATTCCAGTGTACAATCATCATTAGCACAATGATACCCGGATGCAAGAAACTTTTAAACATCTATATCCTGAAAGCCACAGGAAATTTAATTTAGATACATATGCATATTTTTTTTTGCAAGGACAAGTATAATACCAGAGGATAAAATTCTGTGGGAATAGAATATAAATTAAAAAAAAAAAAGAGGTAGAAATTCCGATGGTTGAAGAAGAGCTTATTCTAGGAGTTTTTTAAATGGATAATGATAGGTATCAAATCTTCATGGTGTTTAGATTCCACTGGTTACAGCTAAAATAATGATTCACTGTTCTATTTAAAGATGCCAATATTTACAATAAAGTTGAAATAATGTCCTTTGCCACCCGTAAGCTAGGATGAAAACCCTCAGCTATCAACTCCCAGTGTGAGAGGGGTAGACAGCTTTCCCAGACTATTTTAGGGATGAATTGAGCAAAAAGAACTCAACATCAGTAAAGGGCAGAGAGGCTCCCAGAGGAAGGCCCGACCCTTCATTCCGGTATAGTCCACGTCTTAAAGTGTTTTAAGAGAAGCTGCATATCTGGATTCCCTCTGTAGAATTTACCTGATTTTTTTATATGTTGGTTCAAAAAAAGTTAAGCAAGTAGGCCAAACAAAACATACCTGTGGGCCAACGTTTTTCCTACCTTGGCTCTCAGCAACATTCATCCTCCATCAACTTTTGCATACACTTCAAAGAAAGATCCACACAGTGCTTCCTGTGTGCCATGCACTGTCCCAAGCCCTGGGAGCACAGGGTGGCTAAAACACTTCCCTGCCCTCAAGAAGGAACAAGGGAGATCCACAAGCAGACAAACATTTCCAATGCAGTCAGTTAAATTCAGTGTTAGAGTCAAAGCCTCCATACAGTGGCCACAGGACCTTTGCTTGGATAAGCAAGAAATAAATGGTGCTATCTGAAAAGCCTTGGGGGTAAAGAGAAGGCAGCTCTGAGAAAAGTAAGGTTAGTGATTCGGCCCAGATATCTTGGAAAGGCTCAAAGGGCAGTCAGCATCTGTCTGTTCACAAAAGAGACAGGAGGAGCCACCACCAGGGATCCTGGAGTGTCTGAAAGAAAAGAATACCCGCAGTGAGATAAAAAGCAGCCCCGCTCCTCATTTTTCGTTCATGTGTTAAAAACAGGAGCATGATAGAAATAAACCATTGAGATGAGATCCAAAAATAATCTTAACTGGGCACCAAAGCTCATATAAAAATTCTTATTTTAATCACTTCTGTAAAGCAGCTGAAAGGTACAGACACCAAAACTCAGCTTGTGAAGCAATCAACTTAATCTGCTTCTTTGAAAGATTAATTAAAACGGAGATTACCGATGGCTGCAGATGAGCTGGGTCCACTGCTGGGGCACAGTTGAGATGAGAGAAAAATGGTTTTCAAATCACACAAACACAGCTGCAGGCCAAACACAGAGATGCTGTATCAAATCTGCCTCTTCTTCGGCCCATCATTCAATTCCTAGGGAGGATCTTTGACTTGAAGACCCAAACCTCAGGAAAGGCATGTGGTGGAACTGGACACACCAGGCAAGAGAAGTAGGAGGAGCCTGACCTACTCAGCTGAGGCCCCAACAGCTGCATAAAGGAAAATCCCCAGCCCTGGGAGCCAGGAAAGGAGCAATCAACGCTCTGTTGATCTTAGCTCAAGACTCTTAAGTGCTTGTATTTAAGATGTTGCAAGAATCTACTAGCTAAGGCCTAGATCGGAAGTAGAGATAATAAGAAACCAGAAACACGGTGGCTGGGGCTGGGGCTCTGGGGTAGAGCACTTGCCTAGCATATGTGAGGCACTGGGCTTGATCCTCAGCATCACATAAAAACAAAAAATAAATAAATAAATAAAGGTATTGTGTCCATCTACAAAGACAAAATATACATATATATATAAACTTTATTTTTAAAAAATACAGAAAAGAGATGATACCATGACCATAGCCTCCATTCCATGAGGCCTGGAAGAAATGTTTTCTCCAGGAGAGGGCTACTTGCCCCCTGCCCCACATACAACAAAGAGATTAAGTCAGAAGCCCTTATGCAAATTCTGGTGGGAGGACCCAGAATGTGAACACAGTGTCACTGGGCAGGACCCTGAAGTGGGAAAAAAAAAAAAAACAACTCAACAGCAAAATAACAACACTGACAACTGTTCCCAGAGCTCTTAGTTCCCCAAGAGGAAGGGGAGCAGATGACCAAGACACAAGAAGAAAGGACAGAAGAGGTGCCAAGGAGGGGCTGGCCTGCCCCCTCGATTGAGGGCTACTGAATGCCTGAAAACCAGCTATTCTCTGTTAAAACACCCCCTGAAGCTAATAGAACCTTCCTCGATGCACTCGATGTCAGAAGTCCCGACTTCCAGTCTGTCAAGGTGGCCCTTGTAAGCCACTTGGTCTTCCTGTATCTCTCCCTGTGCATGAGGAGATGGGACCAAAATTTAGAACCCCTTTGGTCCTTCCCATTCCAATCTGCTCTCATTCTCCTGGCAGGACAACTCCAACTCTACCCACATAAGACCCCCTTGACATCCCACATCTTGGACTTTCACTGCATGCTCCCACTGTGCGGACAGCCAAGGGATTCCATAATCACTTTATTTTTAGGAAGACGACATTCAGAGAAATACACTTCGATGTGGGGAATCTTAAATGTAATACCTAAGTGGCCAGGGGCTGTGCTGCATGCCTGTAATCTCAGTGGTTCAGGAGGATGAGGCAGGAGGACTGCAAGTTCAAAGCCAGCCTCAGCCATTTAGCAAGGCCCTAAGCAACTTAGCGAGATCCTGTCTCAAGTTAGAAGATAAAAAGGGCTGAGGATGTGGTTCCGTGGTTAAGAACCCCTGGCTTCAACCTCTGTTACAAATAAAAAAAAAAAAAACAAGTAAAACCCAAATTTAGCAGAGGTTAAGAGCACAGGTCGTGGGCTGGGGCTGGAGCTCAGTGGTAAAGCACTTGCCTCACATGTATGAGGCACTGGGTTCGATCCCAAAAATTAAAAAATAAATAAAGATATTGTGTCCATTTGCGATATATATATATAAGCATGCAGGTCCTGGCACGGGCCCACCTTCACTTCATTGCCTGTAAAATGGAACAAGTGACAAGAACATTCCTTACATGGTGGCCGTGAAGGTCGGTAAGCATCTGTAAAGCACTTCCAACGAAATCTGACAGCAAATGCTCTACCTTTCAGTCACTACAACTGTTCTATCTACTGTGAAGAAGCAGCTACAAATTACGTCCCGGTCAAACTGGAGAGGCGCTGGGCCGCCTGTGATGTGGGGCTCACCTGCAGCAGAGACAAACCCAGCCCAGCCCTGGATGGAGGGCGGCCTCCCCCACAGCCCTGCCATCCCAGTCCAGGCCCACTTGGCTGGGACCACCTTCCAAATGCCCTGCAGGCCCTCCACCTCCAACCTCTAGCATATGTGAGGCACTGGCCCAGACTCTGATGGGCTTCCAAGGCCCAGCTCTGCTCATGTTCCCACCTTCTGGATATTCTAACAGTTCCTGTCATTAGACCCATTTTAGCCTCTAGGAGCCTCGAAAGCCACCCAGAACTAACCCCTCACCTACCTTTCTAACCTCACTTCCTGCCCACTCATTCACATGTCCTTCATGCTGGCTACCTGATGACCTCCCGCCTTTTATGTCCACCCCACCATCTCCTATGGGCGGCACACTTAGAAATGGGCCTTTGATCCTTGTCCCTGGCCAAGAGCTCCTAGCACAGCCTCCAAATACCCTCCCTGAGTGACAGAAGGGAAGAGAGCCCTTTTGCCTCAGAATCATACCTAGGCTTACACCAACGAGGGGACTCTTAGAGGACCAACCTCGGGAACTGAGGGGAGGGTGGGGGCACAGTCCACCACCAACGGCCAGTTGGATAATCAATCATGCCTACATAATAAAGCCTCAATAAAGACCCTAAGTGATCGTGTCTGGGAGCTTCCAGGTGGGGACAGGTGGTGTGCCTGAGAGGGCTGGAGGCTCTGTCCCCACTCCCCGCCCTGCACCACGCAGCTCTCCCACTTGGAGGTTTCTGAGCTGAAGCTTTAGGAAAGTGTTTCCTTGAGTTCTGTAAGCCCTTCCAGCAAAGGATCCAAACTGAGGAGGGCATGAGGCTCCTCCACTCATAGCCAGCTGGTCAGAAGTACCGGTCACAGCTGGGCGCCGTGGTGCACACCTGTAATCCCAGCAGTTTGGGAGGCTGAGGCAGGAGGATCACAAGTTCAAAGCTGCCTCAGCAACTTAGCAAGGCCCTAAGCAATTCGGTGAGATCCTGATTCTAAATACAATATTTTTAATATTTTATTTAGAATTAATGGATGTGGCTCAGTGGTTAAACTCTCCTGGGTTCAATCCCTGGAACAAAAAACAAAACAAAAAAAAAGAGAGAGAAATACAGGTCACAGTCCGGGGACTGGAGGCAGAGGTGGGGCAGTCTTGTGGGGCTCAGCCTTCACCTGTGGGGGTCTTTGTTAGCTTGTCTAGTGTTGCAACTGGATTCTATAATATCCAGCTGGTGGTCCCCAGCTTTGGGAAATTGCTTAATATGAGGGAAAATCCTATGTGTTTGGTGTCAGAAGTGAAATGGTGAAAAGGGAAAATATAAATTTACCCTCTACCTCCACCCTTTATGAAAACCCTGCTGTCTCCTGTGGAAGTACTTCCGGCTTGGCATGTCCGTCTGCCCGTCAACCCGGAAGATAAAGCTGGACTCCTCCAAGGTCTGAATCATGTTCTCACATGTCCACCATGTCTGCACCAGCCCTGGTGAAATTGGGTCTCCATTTCCAAATGGGCCTGGTATTGATGTCCACTTACAAAAGGCAGAGGAGTGTCTTCCCAGAGCCGGGTCTCAGTCCCGACTTAACACTGACTGACGGAATGTCCCACGGTGGGAAAACCAACATCTTTGAACCTACCTATCTCACTGAGCTCAGGAGAACAAAGAGAGATTACATAAATGCTTGTCACATCTTAGTTTCTCTTCACCTTCTCTCTCTTGTGGAATTCATTATTTTTCAAAAATTAATTATGATAATGGAGACTTCCTATTAACACTATAAGTGCCTTGCAAGAAATATTTCGGTCTTCTCAAAGTGCTTAGCATACTTAGAGCTAAAAGATCATGTAGGCCTTAAAATGGAACAAATTTCTCATGAAAAGTTGAACTCACAGAAAAGAAAAATGGTAGTTTCTAGTAGCTGGTGGGGAATGTCAGTCAAAGGATACAAAATTTCAGTTAGAAGGAATCAGTTCAAGAGACCTATTGAACATCACAATGATGACAGTTAACAGCAATAGTGTTGTGTTCTTGAAAACTGCTGAGAGTGAACTTTGAGTGTTCTCAACACACACACACACACACACACACACACACACACAGAGCTAAGCACATAAAGTAATGCATATGTTTATTGATTCAAATTAGTCATTCCACAATGTACACATATTTCGAATGAGATATTGTACTTGATAAAAAGAGTAATAATGAATCACCTTAGAAAGCTTAGAATGGAACTACCATTTGACCCAGCTATCTCACTCCTCCATCTATACCCAAAGGACTTAAAATCAGCATACTATAGTGACACAGCCACATCAATGTTCATAGCACCTCAATTCACAATAGCTAGGAGGCTAAGGAAGGAGGATAACAAGTTCAAAGCCAGCCTCAGCAACAGTGAGGCCCTGAACAACTCAGTAAGACCCTGTCTCTAAATAAAATTAAAAACAGGGCTGGGGATGTGGCTCAGTGGTTGAGTACCCCTGAGTTCGATCCCTAGAACCAAAAAGAAAGAAAAAAGAAACTTCCACAATAGCTAAACTGTGGAACCAACCTAGATGCCCTTCAACAGATGAATGGATAAAGAAATTGTGGTATATATACACAATGGAATATTAGTCAGCATTAAAAGAGAATAAAATTATGACATTTGCAGGTAAATGGATGGAGTTGGAGAATATCATGTTAAGCAAAGTAAGCCAATCCCCCAAAACCAAAAGCCAAAAGTTCTCTCTGATAAGTGGATGTTGATCCATAAAGGGGGGGTGGGTGCAGAGGCGGTGCACCATGAGAAGAATGGAAGAATTTTTTTTTTTTAAAGAGAGAGGAGAGAGGAGAGAGAGAGAGATTTCTTTTTAATATTTATTTTGTAGTTCTTGGCGGACACAACATCTTTGTTTGTATGTGGTGCTGAGGATCAACCCGGGCCGCACGCATGCCGGGCGAGCGCACTACCGCTTGAGCCACATCCCCAGCCCCAGAATGGAAGAATTTTGACTGGGCAAAGGGGAGGGATGGGTGGGGAGAGCATGGGGGCAGGAAAGATGGTGGAATGAGATGGACATCATTACTCTGGGGATATGTATGATTGCACATATGGTGCAATGCTACATCATATACAACCAGAAAAATGAAAAGTTATGCTCTATTTGTATACAATGAATCAAAATGCATTATACTGTCATGTATAACTAATTAGAATAAATTTTTAAAAAGTAATAATGAATCAATATAAAGAAAGCAAATTCTAACACGTGATACAACACAGATGAACTTGAAAACATTTGGCTAAGTGAAATAAGCCAGTCACAAAAGGACTATAAATACTGTATGATCCCACCCATGTGAGGTCCCCAGAGTGGTCAAATTCACAGAGACAGGAAGTAAAATGGTGGCTGCCAGGGGCTAATGGAAAGGGGAAGTGGGAAACTGGTGTTTAATGGTTACAGAGTCTCTGGGAAGATGATAAAGTTCTGCAGATGGATGGTGAGAAGGATACAACAGCATGATGTAGTTAAGGCCACTGAAATGAATACTTATGATGGTTGAGATAGTAAATCTCCAAACCTGTATGTTTTGGCACACTTAAAAAAAAGAAAATTGACTAAATGAATAAATGAATCAACAAGTTTACATTTACTATTTATGTTATTTTCAAATCATCTCACCATTTTAACTTACACTATTAATGACAACAGCTATCCCATAGACTTAATAAAGACATCCCACGTTGTTCTGTGGGGAAAACCCCATGTTAGCTCTTGAACCTTTCAGGGATTCATTTATGCTTGTAATTACGATGCACTGTACCCGGCACTGAAGGAAAGAGAATTCCTACTCTCAAATTCACCTGCAGGTACTATAAGAATTTTTAACAAGCCTCCTAAATTTAACCAACTGGGATGTTTTGTTTTTCTTTAAGAAATATTTGAAAACCATCATCCTGAAAAGGAATATTTTATTCATGCCAGTTAAGTAGTGACAGGAAAATATTCAGTACTCAAAATGGAATGAAAAAAAAAAAACGGTCAGCATGAATTTCCAACAGCATCTGGAAAATTGGCAAAAGAATTAAGAATATGAAAAGCAACCGGCGAGTCCAGCTGCGGTGAAGTCACCTTGCTGTGGAAATCCAGAGTGGAAGATGAGCTTCTATGATCGATTGCTGGGAGCGTTTTCTCTATATGTGACCTCTACCTGAGAGCACTTCAGGAATTCCCAAAGACAATCTCTGGAAAGCTAATTTACACAATGATCCCAATTTAATCAGGGAAAAGTACACTTCCTGTTTGTCCCCAGAGCCCCGAACTGGCTTGAAGTTAAAATATTTCATCATGCAATGTGAATAAAAAGAATCCAGGCAAAAAAAAAAAAAACCTGATTTAAAATAGAAGCTAAATTTTACCCCTTTAGCCAAAAGACTGAGATCCCAATCATCCTTGAGAAAAGGCAATCCTCATGCTAAGACATTGGTGGCCCAACACAGGGACTCTGGAGTCACCAGAACTGAGCTTAGATTCCCCCAGCTATGCCCAGCTCTGGGCACATAGCTGACCCCAGGCAGAATCCCATTAACTTGATTCTTAGAGTTCAAGACTATGTCCACCTTTCTGTGTTCACCTGCATTGAACCTAAGAACCTGTGGCTGCTCCCGGAGGTGGCTGAAGCTGTGCTTCAGACCAAGAGCGGCCACTCACTAGCTGCAGGACTGTGGGCACATCCCTCTGCCCACACAAGAAACGTACAAGATAGACACGCAGAGAGATGGTGTTTTAGTCAGCTTTTTTGCTGCTGTGGCTAAAAGACCCAACCAGAACAATTATAGAGAAGGAAATGGTTGAGGGCTTGTGGTTTCAGAGGTCCTAGTCCATAGAAGATCGGCTCCATTCCTAGGGGCTCGAGGTGAGTAGGACACCAAGGTGGAACAGTGTGGCAGAAAGAAGCAGCTCACATGATGATCAAGAAGCAGAGAAAGATTCCACTCTCCAGATACAAAATATATACCCAATTGCCACATCCCAATGAATCACTTCCTCCAGTCACACCCCTCCTGCCTCCAGTTACCACTCAGTTAACCCCAATCAAGAGAAACCCAATCATTTCTCTTCCAAACCTTCTTGCATTGTTGTCTCTTACATGAGCTTTTGGGGACACCACATCTAAACCATAACAGAAGGAGACATAGACATATATACAAACTCCCTTCCAGCTCTAGAAATCTACCAATAAAAAAATCTTGGGCAGGGCGTGGTGGCATACGCCTATAATCCCAGTGGCTCGGGAGGCTGAGACAGGAGGATCTCGAGTTCAAAGCCAGCCTCAGCAATGGCAAGGGGCTAAAAAACTCAGTGAGACCCTATCTCTAAATAAAATACAAAATAGGGTTGGAATAGGGCTCAGTGGTTGAGTGCCCCTGAGTTCAATCCCTGTTTACTTCCTCCCCACAAATAAATAAATCTTGGCCTCTGAGTCAAACACAGACTGAAATCACCACCAAGTGGACTGTGAAAATTCTGCACTGGCCTTGAACATGGCATGTAGTGCCAGCGCTTTATAAAAGGTCAAGTACAATATTCACATGACTGATTCATTCCTCCAGAGTGTTTACTGGTCACAGAGATGACCCAAAATGAAATCCCACCCAGGCCCCACCAGCCACCTCCCAAAGTTGAATTGGCCTTGAAGGGTGTGGTGGTATATCCCTTGGGTAATGCTAAATGACCCACAAGAAAGTGGCCTTCTCTTTGAAGCTTCAGGACAGCGTCTACTACAAGGGTGTATGCTAGATTTATTCCCTCCCTTGACCTAAATCCAGATGGAAGGCATCAAAAAAAAAAAAAAATCAGAAGACCACGGGTGACAATCAAAGTGGGTTTTGTAACCACTTTGCTCTGTCCTGTTCCCCAAAAAGGAAGCAAGCAGCTTCAGACCAATACTACTTGACAAGGACACGGCGTCAAAAGAGAGTGTTTCCTTATAAATAAAACTTTCAAACCCATGACCATTAACACTCACCCAAAATAACTGGGTGATCGCCAACCAGGAAAGGGCAAGTTACTAAAACTGGCCCTCCAACCTCCAAGAGGCTCGGCGGAATTCTTGCTGTGAGCAGGGGAGGAAGCAAAGTCCGGTCATTCTGCCAACGTGCTGGGAGGCACAATAACTAGGTCACGTTCTCACTCGGGCCTGGATGAAGTCACTGGCTGCTCCAGGCCAGGGTCCCTGTGCCCTGTGAAAAGATGAGTCTCATTCTCACATTCAGCAGCTCTTCTTGGAGCCCGAGGAAGGTTCTCTGGCCATATACTGCCAAGTGGTACAGTGTCAGAATATCCTGAGAGTCCTCCATAACCCAAGGATCCTGTCCCCAGAGCCATGGGGAGACGATAGCCTGGGTCTCAGTACAGATCAGGGCTGGTGCAAGATAAAACATGCATAGGCTGTGGCCGACAACCTGCTAACCAGACCCCTCAGTTCACTCCATGTACAATTTTATCAGGAACCGACCATACACTCTGACGCCACCCTGGTGTGCAAAACACTCCAATCTGGAGCTGGCAGTGAATCGCTAGAAACCTACATAATTAGCCAGCTTCCCTAGCAGATGCTAATGGGCACTCCACAGAAAGCCAATCTCGCCTCCTCTTCCAGGTCCTACAGAATGAGACCAATCAGACTGGAAGAACCTTCCACATTGTGCAGCAGGGAGTGTGATTTACATCACGCGGATGTAACTCTGCAGACTTCACAATGTGCTTCACAATTGAAATCGCAAGCTTCACTTTTATCCAAGGCTCATCGAGCATTCTTCTCCAATGACAGACTTTTCAGAACAGCATGAATGTGACTCCAGAAGGGAGTGGTAACAAAATCGCATTCTTGCAGCATCTCAGGACTTCCAAAACTGTGCGATGTTTTCTTCCATCGTGGACAACCCTCGAGGTTGCCCCACAGTGGATCTGAAAATTGCTGGCACTTCTATTTCTAGGTAACCTTAGAGCTGTTCATGAGCACCTCAGAAGCCCCCCAACCCAGCAATTTTAGTAATTTATTAATTGAAAGATATATTAGGAGTACTTTTACTTTTAACCTCTGCAATTAGCAGAGAGGTAACTCTTCTTGTGCTTCTTAACAGCCCCCAACAGACATAATAAACAGTACACTGCCAAAAAATGATTCTTGGGAAACAAAGAATCATTCCAGCCAAGTCCAGGGGATATTTTCAACCCTGCTTCTAACCAGTTCTACTTGACACCATTAGTTGCAAAAATTGATACTAGAGTCTGGAGAGGAAGGTAAGTTTCAAAGTTGACTCTGGTAAAATGCTACAATTACAAGGGCTTGATTTCTCCTTCCCAGTGGAAGTGGGAAAAAAATACCTAGAGCCCAGGTATCGTTTGGATATGGTTCGGGTGTGCTCCACAAGAGTTCATGTGATGGGAGCTTGGTCCTCATGTGGTTGTCATGGGTGGTGAGACCTTTAAGGGGTGGGACCTAGTGGTAGGTGGCAAGACTGGCCCCTCCCCTCATCCTAACTTCCTGTCTTGTCATGTGACCTCTTCCTCCCTCTCAAGCTTCTGCCTTGGTGGTACAATCTGCCACAAGGTAATGTAGCTAAGGGGGCCCTCAGCAGGGTACTCTACCTCTGACCACACCCCCAACCCTAAACCTCTTCTTTTAATACTAGCCATGGGTACTTCATTATAGTAACAAAAAACAACTAATACAAAACAGTCTCCCCAACTCTCAGTGAAGGAGCCTCTGAATGAAGACCTCCAGTAAAGACACTTCCAGGGAAGATACAGGATGCCTCCTGAGTATCACAGCTCCAAGAATCATCCAGAGCTACATGCAGAGCAAGCAAAGATGCTCAGTCTGGCAAGAGGCCTACAGAAAGGAAGGAGCTAACAGGGAAAGAGCTGAGGTTTCTTCTCTCCCACGGTGGCTCCATTTCCTCACTCACTGAGGGTGCAGCTTGGTTTTTGGAGGAAGCAGGCAGGAGGGAAAGGAAAAGATTTTCTGGCCCAATTTTTCAAATGAATAAAACATTACATTTCAATAGAGGAGTGTTAGGATTTATTGAGCAACTATTATGAAAGGGTGACACACACATATATAACTTTTATTAAAAGCTTACAATGTCTATGTATGTTCGATTTTTTTAAGCTCTCAAAGTTAGCTATTATGTGTAGTGTGTATAAAATCTGTGTGTGGATGTCAAAGTATGGAAGATGTCACTATTCTGAGAATCATAATAATTATAAAGTAATTATAAAGTGAACTTATTAGTTCTATTTAATTATTACTTTATTAAAGTATTAAAATGGGGCTGGGAACGTAGCTCAGTGGTAGAGTACTTGCCTAGCACATACAAGGCCCTGGGTTTGATCTCATAACTAATACATAGTGACTATAGAAAATCTAGGAAATACACCAAGACAAGGAGGAGAAAATTAAAGTCACCAGTCATTTCGACACCTTGAGATGACTGGTGTTAATATCAGTGATGGATATGCCCCAACCTCTCCCTACACGTTAAAAATGTTCTTTTACAACACTGGGATCATATCATCTGGTAATTTATTTTTTACATTCAGTGTATCACCGACACACGTCCTTAAATAAAATCCTGTGTCACAATTTAAAGTCCACAATGTCCCATTGTATTGACATGCCATGACTTATTTTATAAACTTTATATTATTAAATGAGTTGTTTCTAACTTATGATTACCATAGGAAAATACAAATGCGTAGATAGAAGAGAGATTTTTTGTTTTATTTTTGATACTGGGGATTGCACCAAAGGGGCTTTATCTCTGAACTATGTCCCCATCCCTAATTGTTTGTTTGTTTGTTTACTTATTTATTTATTTATTTATTTATTTATTTATTATTTCAAGATAGGCTCTCGATAAATTGCTGAGGCTGGTCTCAAACTTGTAATCCTCCTGTCTCGGCTCCTGAACTGCTGGCATTACACACAGGCACCACTGGACCCAGCTGGAAGAAAGATTTTTGAAATGCCTTACTGAGATATAATTCATAATTTAAAGTTTACAATTCAGTGATTTTTTTAGTATGTTCACAGAGTTATGCAATGATTGCCACAATTTTAGAACATTCTCTTCACCACCACTCCCCATAAAAAATAAGTCATTCTCCACCATCACCCACCCCCAGCTCTAGGCATCCAATAATGGACTTTCTGTGTCTACATTTGTCTATTCTGGATATTTTGGGTTTTATTATTGTTGTTGCTGTATTTTGCTTTTTGGTGTGTTTTGTGTGTGTATGTGTGTGTGTGTGTATATATATGTGCGGGGGGGGGGGGGGAGGGGGGTGCTGGGGATTGAACCCAGAGCCTTCTGCATGTGAGGCAAGTACTTTACCAACTGAGCTATATCCCCAGCCCCTATTCTGAACATTTTATATAATGCGATCATATATAGTTTTTGTTTGTTTGTTTTTGTTTTTTTGTGAGTGGTGTCTTTCACCCAAATGATCTTAATGTTCAAGGTTGAATTGTATCATGTATCAATATTTCATTTCTTTTTAGTGCCACATATTATACCATTGTATGACAGGCTACACTGTTTTTTCATTCATCAGTTGATGAATATATAACCTTTTTTCCACTTCTTAGCCACTATGAATAATGCTGATACATATATTCATGTGTAAGTTTTTGGAAGGATACACAGTTTGATCTCCCTTGAGACTCTACCTAGCAGAACTGCTGGCTTGTGGTAACCTTTTAAGGAATGGCCAGATGTTTCTAAAACAACTATACCATTTTACACTTCCACTAGCCGTGTATGAGGGTTCCAATTTCTCCACATCGACATCACAATTATTATTATCTGTCTTTTTCTTATAATCATCTTAGTGGGTGTGAGGTGCTATCTCCTTGCAGTTTTCCTTTGCAGCCCCCTGATGGTTAATGTTGTGGACCATCTCTTCATGTGCTTACTGCCATTGGCATCTTCTTTGGAGAAATGTCAATGCAGATACTTGACTCACCTTTAATTGGGTTGTCTGTTAATTTTTAAGTTGTAAGAATTTTTTTACATACTTTAGTTACAAGCCCCATATCAGATTTTCCAAAAGCATTTCCCATTCTGTGGGTGGTCTTTTCATTATCTTAATGGTATTCTTTGAAGCACAAAATTTCATCATTTTGATGGAATACGACTTTTTTTTTTTTTGCCTCAGCTTAGAAGGCATGGAAGTTCATGCCCATCTTTTCTTCCAACAGTTTTATAATTTTATCTCATATATTTCAGTTACTAATCCATTTTGAGTCAATTTTTGTATATGATGTGAAACAATGGTCAAAATCAATTCTTTTGCATGGAGATAATTAGTTGTCCCAGAAACATTTGTTGAAAAGACTGTTCTTTCTCCCTTTGAATTCTTTTAGCACCCTTATCAAAAATCAATAGATCAAAAGCATCAGGGTTTATTTCTAGATTCTCAATTCTAGTCCATTTGTCTATGTACCATTTGTCTTTAATCCAGTGCCACACTGCCTTGATTACTGTAGCTTGGTCATAGTTTTGAAATTATGAAGTATGAGTCTTCCAACTTTGTTCTTTAAGAGCCTTGGCTATTTGGGGTCACTTATATTTCTATACAAATTTTAGAATCAGCTTACCATTTTTGAAAAAAAAAAGGCAGCTGGGGTTTGGGTAAGTATTGTGCTGAGTGTACAGATCAATTTGGAGGGTTTGCTATCTTAATAATAAGGTGCAGTAATACATGCCTAAAATCCCAGATATTCAGGAAGCTGAGGCAGGAGGATCCCAAGTTGAAGACCAGCCTGGGTAATATAGCAAGACCCTATCTCAATTTAGAAAGAAAAATTGAGTCTTCCAATCCATAGACATAGTATGTCTATCCATTATTTAGGTCTATATTAATGTTTTTTACAGTGATGTTTTGCATTTGCAGTACAGAAGTCTTGCATTTCTTTGGTTAAACTCACTCTTTAATATTTTATTCCTGGGCTGGGGTTGAAGCTCAGTGGTAGAGTGCTTGCTTAGCATGTGTGAGGTACTGGTTCAATTTTCAGCACCACATAAAAATAAAATAAATAAAATAAAGACCCATCAACAACTAAAAAAAATTTTAAATATTTTATTCCTGATGCTATTGCAATTACTTTCTAATTTCACTTTTTGATTGCTCATTACTAACCAATACATAAGTTGATTTTTGTGTCTTGTAGCCTTGATCTAATAGTTATCTAGGGGACTCCCTAGGATTTTCCAACTGTAGGATCCATCTCATCTGCAAACTTCATTTTCCAAGTGCCCTGGTTAAACCTCCAGTATAATGCTGACCAGAAGTGGCTGGAGCTGATGTCCCTGCCTTTTTCCTCATCTTGGGAGGAAACATTCATTCTTTCGCCATTAGTATAATGTTAGCTCTGCAAGTAGAATTGTTACAAATATTTGTTGTAAAAACTTTTAAGAGGCTATTTCAGAGCAGCAACCATTCTTAAAAGACTCTGAATATGCTTATTTTCCCAATATGCAATGTTCTCAATATTTATTTCTCTAATAGAATTTTAACATTCTTTATACTTATACTAGGTAAGAAAGAGACAATAGCATGTTTTTTTAAAAAAAAAATCAGGAATTTTAAGAATTCCAAGAACATCTGAAATACACATATTTATTAAAATCCAGTGCCTAAGTCTGGTGAGATAAACATCTGCTAATATAAAGTCCAAGCAGTGGGCATAATGTTAGAGACAATGTGACATTGCCCTAATTGCCAGCTACTCAATGCACAGCAGAAAAGGAGAGGTGATTCTAAGTTTTGAATTCTTTCTTAGTTCTCCTTGCTGAGTTCTCATTCTGTGGCTCACCAAAATTAGTTCCACCACAAAAGGCTCTTTACAATAACTAAAAAAAAAAAAAAAACATTTGGAAAGATCTATTCTAATTGTAGTTAAATCTGTAAATCCTAAAACAAAGAGGGATTTGACAGTTACCTAATTTGGTTATTCAGTCAAATCTAACACTTCAAATCAAAAACTACATCCTGGAACCTGGATTATGCAGCTTGATTCCCTAAAATAAATTATATTACAGCAATGTCTTAGTTAGCTCCGATACATATAGAGAGGTGCAGAGGAAGCTATCTGAACTGTAAAAGACCTGGCCTCAAATCCTAGATCTTCACAGGTGTCATATTACATGCCTGTAATTCCAGCTGAGGCAGGACGTTCACAAGTTCAGCCTGGGCAATTTAGCAAGACCCTGTCTCAAAAAAAAAAAAAAAAATAGAGCGGAGAGGAGGTGGTCCTCAAGATGTAGCATGTAACTCTGTAGTAGAGGACCCCTGGGTTCAATCCCCAGCAACACACACACACACACACACACACACACACACACACACACACACACACTTTCTCTCCCAAATCTTTGCACTACTACATATACATCGTTGGGCAAGTTACTTACCCTCTATGTGCCAATTTAAAAAAAACAGCAGAGATGCTATGAAGATTGTAGCACACATTATTCATAAAATGCCTGGAACAGAGTCAGTGCTATTATTTTTGTAGTAGTAGTATTTTTCAACTAAACTTTTCAGGGAAATGGGGTAGTCTATTTCATTTAAATTTCTGATTTTCAAACTTTTGTGGTTACAAATCTTCCTAGGCCTGAGGGTGTAGCTTAGAGGCAGAGCACTTATGCTGTATGCTCAAGGTCCTGGGTCAATACCCAGCACCACACACACACACAAAATTAATCTTTCTAAGCAATATTAGCCTTTTGTGTGTCATAAGTATTGTAGTAAATAGACAATAGCAACTTTCCTTCATTTCTAAGCATTTAATGTGTGAGATCTTATGTAAATTACCAAAAGATGTGTCTGCAAGTAGTTTATAATCTAATATAAATAGATGTGGTGTATGCCATGAGGACTTTACATTGTAGGTGTAAAGAGACATTTCTCCATCACCCTCTTTGAGGCCTTATAAATGGCTATTATGGAAAAGAGATAGTGTCTTTGGAATTTGAATGAGCCCAAGGGACAGACATCATCTTGTAAGAAAAGTCCACTCCCAGTGTGGTGTATTATGCTCCTCAGCCTTCTTTTCTGAGACAAATAATGGGATTTCTGGTCAGAGAGGACAAGGAGAAGAAAGGCAATTATGTTCCCTTTTGTATTCTGGTCTAGGGCAGAGAAGGGGAACTCCACAGTCTTTCCCTTTTCATTGATTTGCTCACTGTGCCAAAAAGTGCTGTAGGTGGGGGGCATCATTCTCTGAGCCTCAGGGGCAAGCATAAACATTCACAGGCGAAAAAGGTGCAGAGATAAAGAGATCAAAGGTGCAGGTTGGGCTGAGTATCTGCTCAGAGATCTGGCACATATTCCAAAACATGATTTTCATTAATAATTACAAATATTAGCTTATGCAACCATTGCTCACCTCTTCCCATTACAGGGTAGCCATAAAGTCAACAAACTGAAAATGTGAAATGATACGAAATAGATATATTTGATCTTTGTCTCCATTTTCTGGGGCAAATGCTTTTTCACAGCTTCTAAAAACCCTTGAAACTTCCTGAGTGACAGGAATGAGAGATGCATCTTTTGTTATAATATTTGGTCTTAGTCCCCCAGCTCTTGACTTGACAGCTTCTAGGATCCTTGGAATCTCAGGAGTGATAAGAGAGTCTTTACATATGCTAATGGAATGACTGGTAGCTGGGCACACTGGTTCATGCCTGTCATACCAGTGACTCAGAAGATTGAGGCAGGAGGATGGCAAGTTTGAGGCCAGCCCCAGCAACTTAGTGAGGACCTAAGCAATTTAGTAAGACTGTATAACAAAATAAAAAAAAAAATTAAAAGGGCTAGGGGTGCATCTCAGTGGTAGAAAGCCCCTGGATTCAATCCCTAGTACTGCAAATTAAAGAAATAAATGAATGGAGGGGGCGGGGGGGGGGGGGGGCTAGATAGCTTCAAGATGGAGAGGGTGGGTCCAAGAAGAGCCAATCACTTGATTAGAGAGCCCCACCCTCTCACCTCCAGGGAGGGAGAGGGGCTGGAGACTGAGTTAAGGGCCAATGATTGCATCAATCATACTACATAATGGAATCTTCCTAAGAAGCCTAAATGATGGGGTTCAGGGAGCTTCCTGGTTGGTGTACCCCAACCCCACAGGGGCAGAATCCCCTGCACGCAGGACCTTCTGGGAGTTGCCCTATGCACTTCAGCATCTGGCTGTTAGTTTGTATTCTCTGTAACATCCCTTCTAATAAACTAGTAAATGGAAATGAGCGCTTCCCTGAGCTCTGTCAGTCATCCAAGCAAATCGTCAAACCTGCAGAGGGGGTCACAGGAACCCCTAACTTCCAGCCAGCTGGTCAGAAGTGCAAGTCACAGCCCCAAGCTTGGAACTGCCCTGTGAAGTGGGGCAATCTCTGGAATTGCAAGAACCGTGTGACCCGTTAATGTCAGAACAGAAACACAGGGCACCCAGCTGGTGTCTGGAGAGTCAGGGAACTGGTTGGTGTGGGAAAACCTGAGGGTGGGCCCCGTCACTCCCCTAACCAACTCCACTTTGTCCCCTCTGACTCCACTTGCCTTTGTGACTCTTTTTCCTTCTGTGGTTACCCTGGAGTCCAGGGAACTACAGGCCTGGTTGGTAAGACCTTTATGACAAGAGATCAAAACTATCCCCAAGCAATGAACAGATCACCCCAGGACGAGACTGCCCCCCTAAGTAGGAGCAATGACTTCAAAATGGAACTGAGGCTCCCTCTACTCAGGAGCAACCATCTCACTATGGGAACCAAATTGCCCCCTCAAGTGCTAATGACCTCCCCAGAGCTTCACAGAACCAGTCCTGAGATAATGATCAACCAGACCCAGGCCTGACCAAGGTGACCTACTCTGCCAGCTCTGCACATCCTCCCACCATGCAAGCTCTCACCCCTTGCCTTTGTTCCCAACCTTGACCTCAAAGTTTCTATCAGTCCCTTGAAGACCGATCTTTGGTCACTGGACCCCTATATCTGTTCTTCCTGGTGTGGTCATGCTGACTGAAGCTCCTTCCCTGCCTTTCACCAATCTTGTTCTCTTTGATTGACATCGTGGGACAGGTGGCTGAGCCTGATTTGTTGGGACCCCAGGGACTCAGGGCCTTCACCAAGAACTCCAATAATGAATCCATGCTTTGGGTCTTAGAGTATGAGTGCATTCAAAATCAGCTTTTTCTTTTCCAAAATTTAACTCTTTTTGTTCCCAGATTATCAGAAAGGCCACATGTACACCCTGAAAACTAATCAGTCAATGGCACTGCCTAACATATCATTTCTACTAGTGAAATATGTTCCCATCACCAGCTAACAGCACATCTGAAATTATCCAATTAGCAAGACAGAAAACTGACCAGACTTTAAGGGGAAACTTGGGCTGCTTCTGAATGCCACACACACCCTTCAGGAAACTCAGCCTGTGTAATCAATTCTGAGAAGCGTGCGTGATTTTTCTATTAAAGCCTGTGAATGAGTCAAAAGGCAATGTATTTTCCCAGCTGTGAAAATTACAAGCACCTCCCAGAAGTTCCTGTCTCAAAAAAGGTGAGTGGCACATAGGCAAGCCGGGGACAAAAGAAAGGGAACAGGGCTAGATCCACTTCATAACAGCAACCACAAGAAGACCCTTGCTCCTCCTGCACTCACAGCCTGTCACCTCCCCTTGTTCCCAGGGCTAGCCATGAGCTCACAAATTAAACCAGTATAAAATGTCCTGTAAAAAGGGGACCTCGCACACAGGCCTCTCTCATAACGTCAGCCACAAGAGAATGCTAGTCAACAACTAAAAATCCACAGAGCAGTAATAAAAATAAACCCAATAATAATTTAGCAGATAGGGACTCCTGTACTTATACTCCAGGAAAAAAAAAATAGTCCACTGAAGTAGAAAAGGATGGAACAATGGCAAGATGGTCATCAAGCAGGTGAAACTCTGCCCATTCATGTCAAGAGGCTCAGGAAGACAGGGCACTCAGGCTGAACCAGGCGCTAAGAACTTCACGCCCGCTGGTTCAGTGAATTCTCCCAACAGCCTGAGCAGAGGTCCATGCCCCTACCTCCCTGCAGGGGCCATGGATAAAGCAATGGAAAGACAATAAGAAGGAAAATCAAAGTCATTTTACTCATGGCAAAGAAGAATCCATGCATTTCTGTCCCCTAAAGAAGTTTAGCATCTGACATCCCAAGGCAATAATGGAAAGTGCCCTGAACACCAGAACTTGGGGGATTTGAACTGAATCTGCTACCTGCTTTCTGCATGGCCCTGTGGAAGGTACCCAGTTAACCTTGGCCTCTGTTTCCTCAACCTATCAAGAAAGTAGATGTTCACAAGGCTCCCTCCAGCCTCAACTTCCAAAACTCCAAAGTCCAGAATGTCTCTACATCTGCAAAACAAAGGGAGGACCACAGCAGGCAGGCCCTCTGCTAAGCCTGGCTGCCAGAGGGACATCATACATGACAGGTCCCACCGCAAAGCACTGTGCTTTTCTAGTTCTTCCTACCTCCCATTTTTAAAGAAATGCAGCTCAAAATTTCTCTTTGCAGGATTCAGATTTTCGTCTCAATTGCCCAAGTCTAGCTGTGACCACCCCAGGAAGGGGCAGCATTAATTCTATGACTTTATAGGGTACTGGCTCTATTGTTAGGGCTCAACGTATGTACAAAACTGACCTTCTTTGGCTATTATAGTCAAGGCCCTCCAGGGTCTTCTTTTCAACTTTTACCTCCTCTTTATTTCTAAGTCTAAAGGGAAAAGGAAAGCTTTCAACTAAATCAAAATAGGAGAGATTTATAAAACGCCCCAGCCGTTCCACACAGGCACACACTATTCATTGTTTTCATCTGAACCTCATCTATTCATTTTTACCCCAAACAGATGGATAAATGACCCAGCAGCCAATTATATCATTACCAAATGAGCAACCCCTACATTAGTTGAGAAATGCTCTTAAACGTATATTGACTAGGATGGCCTCCTGGTAAAGATCATTACATTTTAGAAGGGCCATAATCACATGAACAGCAGAGGTGTCCTTATGTCAGCTGCTTCATAAAAGGCAAGATTTTTTTTTTGTCCTCTTTTCTGTTGTCAAACTGAATAATTGTAAGCTACGAGTGTGACTGGTTCCTTGAAGCATTACAAACCTTCCCTCTTACATTTAAAATCATTGGTCCTCTTAATTGGAAGCTGGAACAGTATCACAATAAGTGCTCTGCTGGATTCAGATCTGAAGAAAAAGAGGGTTTCACCTGATGTTCAGTCACAGGTGCCTCCCTCCCCGGTCCCTATGCCACCTCCACTTGCAGCTTCCAAGCCAAACACTGACAGCTGTCACTCACAGTCCTCTCTCCAAGCTCCCTGCAATGAGAACCCCAAGACACCACAAGCACATGGCCTGTGAACTCTACCCATTGGAAAAGAAAACACATGAACAAATGCCTTCCTTTTTCCTACTTCTGCTGGACTATGTAGAAAGTACTATGGAAGGATCTTTCCAGTTACTCCTGCAGAAAGTCATGTTTTTTAAATTTTTTTTATCCATAGTATTTATAATATAGTAGATGTATGTGTGTGTGTATGCATGCACACATATACTGAACTACTCTCATCTCATTTTAACGTGACACACCAAATTTTAAATATGCTGAACTATGCTTTAATTATCAATCACCAGGAGATTCAGTAATCCCTTCATTTACAAGGATAATATGTCAAAATCACACCTCCCTCCTTTTTTTAAATTATGCTAAAGGATTTATACCAATCCATCCACTTTATGTCATATTTAAATATATATGTATAGATTTATGTGCATGCATAAATATTTATAATATATAAATATATAATATAAAATAATATATAAGAATGAACATATAATATATAATAATATGTAGTATCTATTGTTATGTATATAATAATCATTTTAAAACTAAAAGGAAAAGGAAGGCTTTCAACTAAATACATATAGCTAGGAGTGAGAGGTATCACATTTGGCCATGAATCTGAATAGCAAAAACTGGCCCCAAATTAAGTGATTTAAGCCAATATTTATAGAGAATTTAATAAACACCAGGCATTAAGCAAACATACAAATCTGATAGGATTTATCCATCAATTCTTCATCACAAGTGTATGCTATGTTCACCATTTTGACATCCGTTTTATGGATTATAAGTGATGGCACCATGTTATGCAGACAGATATGCCTGGCAGGCAACAGAGCTGAGAGTCAGGCACAGGAGTGCTGTCTCCACCCAGAGACTGCCAATTCATAATTCTTAAGATCTACTAGGTCCCAGGATTCTAGAAACCTCTGAAATGTTTTTAAAATAGTGACTCAGATTTTTTTTTTTTTTTTAATGTACCAAAACATCATATCTGGATAGGGATTTCACCAAAAAAAATAAAATAAAACAGGCATTTTCAAGTATCTAATAAATTTTAGTGTTTGTAAACTTTAACCACTAACTCTAAAATAATGGTAGTCAGGGGCTGGGGATGTGGCTCAAGCGGTAGCGCGCTCGCCTGACATGCATGCGGCCCGGGTTCGATCCTCAGCACCACATACCAACAAAGATGTTGTGTCCGCCGAGAACTAAAAAATAAATATTAAAAATTCTCTCTCTCTCTCCTCTCTCACTCTCTCTCTCTCTCTCTCCTCTCTCACTCTCTCTTTAAAAAAAATAAATAAATAATGGTAGTCAATCACTAAAGTAATATTAGTCTGAAAGGAGTAGAAAGTTTTATAATTAAAAGGTATCAGGACCAGCTCGGCGGTTTGTGGGGCACCAGGCAAAATGCAAATGGGAGATGAGACCCTTGTTCAAAAAGCATCCAGAAGTTCAAGGTGGCAGGGCATGGTGGTACTCGCCTGTATTCCCAGCAGCTGAGGAGGCTGAGGTAGGAGGATCTGGAGTTCAAAGCCAGCCTCAGCAACTTAGAAAGGCACTTAGCAACTCAGTGAGACCCTGTTTCTAATAAAATATTTTAAAAGGGCTGGGGATATAGCTCAGTGGCTATGCGTTCCTGGGTTCAATCCCCAATACCAAAAAATAAAAAGTTCCAGGTGGAGAGAGGAGTTCGTTCAGTAAAGCATGAGATCTCTGCACATGGGTCCCTTGACAACCAGGCAGGTGGAACATCTATGAAACTGGCCAGGAAGGGATTGATGACTTGAACCAAGGAGGTCACAATGGACTCCAAAAGAAGGAAGCCGAATGGCCTATGAAATGACCACAGTCTAGGCTCCTCTGTTGGATACTTTCTCCAGGATTAACCACGGGCACACCGGGAACCTGCAGCCAGAATGCTTAACAGCTTGATCCCTGATATCTCTGGATATTAACTCAACACAAGACAGTTTTTAACCCTTTCTTATTGTTAAAAAGTTGCCTATGACAACATGAAAGGTCCTCCTTCCATGCAAATCATTACAGAAACTAAGATTTCAAAACAAAATAGAAGCAATGAGCAACGCTGTATGTGGTGCTGGGAGATCCTTAATGGAGGGGATGTTCACCATGTTTGATTTTCCTAGTGTCTGTCTCCTGGTGCTTTCCAATCATTGAAAATACAAAGAAACCACTTGACATACATAATATGTGATGAGTCCTTTATTACACAACTAATATTGACTCTTTAAAATTAATAAGCACTGAGAAAAAGTAAACCCCAATCTAATAAACTTCTGAATAACATTTACAATATGTCATAACAAGAAAAGAAAAATAATTATTTTACTGTGGTCAAAATCACAACAAAAAGAAAACTGAAGCAAAGGAAGAACAGCAAGCGTGAGTCAGAGAGCACCGTCCAACTCACCTGCCCCAAGCCAGCAGCTTGACACCTGCTCATGCAAGAGACAGGGATAGAAACCCTACTCTTGTAGGTTTCAGCCATTTGAGAAAATAAACCAGATGTTTCCAAATTTCTGGGATTTCTAACTGTATTTTCCATGATCTTTTGCCAATGGATACCTAAGCTATAAATGATGTCCATTTTTCCAAGTTCTAGAGAATCATGCAATTTTGTTTGCCAGAATTCTGGGACCTGTGCTATAATTGGCTGTTTGGGGTTTTTTATATGTAGTTTGATTTGTTTATTTTTCAAATACTCTTATTTGAAATATCAGGGTTCTCTGAATGTTTTAAAAATTATTTTCTTCATTTTTGCCAGGCTAGACATATCAATGCAATAATAAAATGTATTCTTGACTTATAAAATAGCTATTGAGCCCATGAGTCTCTCCGCCCAAGGCGTGAGCCAGGTCATGGATCCCAGTTCCTGGCACTCTCTCTCCTACACACTGAGTCCAATACAACTTTCAGCTCAGGTTCAAGGGCAAGGCCTTCCTGGGCCTGAGGAGAAAGTAGCAGGGATGAAGCTCTGAAGACTCAATAAAAATGTGTATGTCTACACTGACGTACACCAAGGTCCCCCTGCCAGCACTCCAGGTCCAGGCCAGCAGAGGAGTCTACAGGATACCCCTGGAGGAGGCCTGAAGCTCCACCCAAGTCAGCTAGAAAAGGAGCACAGCCTTCCAGAAGCTTCTTCAGATCTAGGTTCAAGCCTCTGTCCTGTGACTTATTAGCCACATGACCTGAGGCCAATCAGCTCTCCTCATCTAGTACTAAATCCATAGAACCGTTGACAGATTAAATGGCCCATCAAGTAGTCAAGTGTCTAGGAAGCACCAAGACCTAGAATATACTCAAATACTGTTAAACCACATCACCCTTTATCAAACCACCTCTGTATCTTCAACACCAGCCCTGGAAACCTCCTCAAAACGCAAGTACTAAAAAGAAATGGGTGTTGGCAACAGAAAACTTTTTTCTTTTTTCTTTTTTTTTTTTTTTTAACTCAGAAGGTTTGACCCAGGTCCCAACATCACTTTTATTTCAGAGTCAATGAATCTGGAACATTGACACAAAGCATTTGCTGAACTTTGAGGAAGAAAAAAACTCAGGAGGTACTAACTATAAATGTCCTGAAACTTCTCACCCTATCTTCAGTCCTACAGACATCACATCCCTCTGAAAACAAACAGTGCAAACCAAGGTGTCACTCTCTGGAATTAGACAAACTGGAATACAGAAAGAAAAAAAGTCCCAAAACCATTAAAGGGCATCATTTGTGAGGGTAAAAGGAAAAAAGTCAAAAACACACTGTTTCCAGGGATAATCCCAAGACTGCAACAAGTCATACTGAAGAGGGAGACCCTCAAGAAGGTCAATAACAGGATAATAGAATAGAATAGTGTTGGACAGGATAGCCCAGGGCTCAGCCAACCTCGGCTGCCGAACTCACAGCAGCATGTAAGGAGCCAGATGTCATCAATAGTTATCTTCTATACTACCCAGGAAGGATCTTTTCTGAAGGGACAGCAATGCTAAGTCTATATACTAAAGATGTTTCTTGCGATTCAACTTCTTCCTCTAAACACAGTTCTATAGCAAAGAGGCTTGTGAAGAGCCCAGGGACTGCTGGGCGAAATGGCACTGTAATCCCACTCGCCTGTCATCCCAGCAGCTCAGGAAGCTGAGGCAGGAGGATCGCAAGTTCAAAGCCAGCCTCAGCAAAAGCGAGGCACGAAGTGAGACCCTGTCTCTAAATAAAATACAAAATGGGGCTGGGGATGTGGCTCAGTGGTTGAGCACCCCTGAGTACCAAAAAAAAAAAAAAAAAGAAAAAGAAAATGTCGAGGTAGGAAGCCAGGCAAAGCCCACGGATCAAAAATGGACTACAGCTAATCATGTGGTGATTAATCCACACGTGAAAAGTGGGTGACGATTTAGACAAAATCCAGAGGAAGAAAATATGGAAGAAACATTCCCAAGAGCTTATCAGTAATGAAAACATTTAGAAAAGCCAGCTCCCTCGGTGACCGTGGAGGCAAGTCCACTGCTCAGGAATTTTTAAAGCAAACTGAATTCTCTGTCACACAGTGTGCTGGATATTTGGGGAAACACAGAGGCCATCAATCACAAGGGAGAAAATGTCCCTGGGCTCTAGGCACTTCAGGTGCATCAGACAGAGGAACTCACACAAAAGAAAGCACAAGGGAGCCCTGACAGACAGCAGGGGTCTAAGGACACCCTAGGGAAGTCCAGAGGGGGGCTGCATGCATGGGGGGAGGGAGATCCAGGGAAGGGATCAGACCCTGAGGAGTGTGTGGGCAGGCACTGGGAGCAGGAGACAGTATCAGAGCAGGGAAAGAGACGGGGAAAGTGTGGGGTTATCAGTAGGACACTGTACTGCAATCACCAGGAAGAAGAGGACCACATCCCCCACTCATCACTCAAGCCCCAGCAGGGACAGCACTGGCCCGAGTCAGCACTGAAAAACTATTCGTGAAATGAATACTTATCTGCCATCCAGGAAGTGACTTGTTGGAAAAGGTATACCAGAAAGCAAGCCCCTTACCAGCGCTTAGGATTGGTCTCCATCTATTATCTATGTTCAAAATTCCTAGTGAAACCCTATGAACCCCTAAAACACTTCAAACTGTATTTGTATGGCTTGCAGGTTGCTTTGCACCGTAGAAATATGGGTACATGTCCAATTTTCTCTATTAAGAATCCAGGGGGCAAAATTTACAAAACTGTTCAGGGGCGACCCTGCAGGGTAACAGCTGGAAACACTGGCTATGGCCATTGACAGGTAACTTAGGTTCAAATCCCAATCCTATCAAATAGTCTATGTGCCATTGATCAAGTTACTTAACCTCTCTGGCCCTCAGTTTCCTCACCTCTAAAATGGTGACAACAACAGTATATATATATATATATTTTTTTTTTTTTGGACTGCTGTCAGGTTTCATGGGAAAAGTTATGTAAAATATTATACTTGCATTAGCATTAAGCACCTATTTGATGAGGAATAATGAAAGCTATTCATTATATTATTAAAAGCATATGTTCCCTGGGCTGGGGCCGGGGGGGGGGGGGGCTCAGCAGTAAAGCACTCGCCTAGAACGTGTGAGGCCCTGGATTCTATCCTCAACATCACATCAAAAAATAAAAAAGCATATGTTCCTTTCTCTTATAGAAGCCAATGTTCTCCATGGCGTATATCAGGTCATTACATACTCACAGAGAATGCTAAGCTTTCCCATCCCTGATTTCTGGAACTTTCTTAGCAACAGCCCGAATCACTGTCCCTGAGCCCCCAATTCCAATGAGATAACCCTCCTCTTTCTTACACATTGTGTTCCCCCCTCCAGCCACACCACTGCCACACTGAATTGTAATTATACATCTATCCTAAGAGATCCCTGAGGACAAGAAATACCTCATGTTCACCAGCATCTCCGTAGTGCTTGGCATGGGCGGACTTGAAATCAACCAAATCTGAGAAACTTAAAAACAAAACAAAGCAGACCAGTCTCACAATTCTCCAAATCTTACTGGAAGTCTAACCAAAGGGAATAAGCAAAGGCAGATTTCCAGGTGGTCCTGTCCAGACATATCCATTTGAATTTCTAGTGCCAGGACAAGTTCAAGTTTCTCCCTTTCCCCAAGGGCCAAGTGGGATCAGAAAGAGGGAACTTGTCTGCCCAGCATCCAAAGACCCCCAAGAGTCTCCTTCAGGATTAGGATCTGTTTGGACGATACCCCACTGGCCATGCTGGATCCCACACAGCAGATCCCAAACTCTTCCTAGTGAGCTTTAGAAGGTGACCAATTCTAAGGACCTTCAGGTAGACCATTCCCACAGTCCCAGAATGCGGTTACACTCAGGGGATACTCGTTCAAGAAGTCTTACAAAAGAGGACCGACACTGAGGATGGGATGGGAGGTTACATGTCACTGGTCCTGAACTCAGAGCATACTATGTCTAACCCCCACTGGGTCTCTGCTTGGGAGCCTCCAACCAAGGCAGAGCCTCCCAGGACAGCAGATAAGTTCCCTCACCTGAGCAACACAGGGTGACCACAAGATGGAAGCTCCCAACTGGTAAGCAAATCCCATTCTTTAGGCAGGCCATGAGGGTCACAAACAGTATAGCCATCTCAAGCCAGAGAGGCAGAAGATGCTGGGCTCTTACTGCCTTTCTCAGAAATGGTTTGTGAATGAATGTATGTATGTTTTGATGGATGGATGAAGGAATGGATGAATGAATGAGTGCTATGACTCTGGCTGACTCTACCAGCCTCTAGCCTCCTCCCCGGCATAAACATTATTTCCACTCCTTAATTCTAGTCCAATCCCTTGTGATTTTCAAGATCACTTTCCCATCTAACTCTCCAAGCTCATTCTAACAAACTCTTTTAACCTAATCCATAAATGTCTATTAACGCTTAATTTCTTAAATTTGAGAAAAATGAATCTCCAATGGTCCTCCTGAAGGCGTCAGTCTTTCCAATGAAGTTCATCACATGATGGGGCCCAACACCTATCTGTTTAAAAATTAAGTCAGGATCTGTTCCTTGTGTACCTATAACATGTAGCATGCTTCATATCCATTTTTTTTCTTTTTTCTTTTTTTTTTTTTTGCAACAAAACTTCACCATAAGCTGAAAAGGCAGGTACTGTTATCCCAACTTCAATGAAAAAACTCAATGTAACTCGTCCCAAAGGTCTCACAATCCCTAAGTAGCACAGGTAGGATTTGAACTAATCAAAGCTGGTGCTGCTTTTCTTCTGCTGATCTTTTCATTTTCTCAACAAACATTTCCTAAGCACATCAGGGTCTCTCCTCAGCTAGGTGCTGTGTGTCCATGAGATGTGACATGGGATGTGAGGATGCCTCCTCAACACAGGCCTGACTCAGGTCTCTGCTGGTAAGACCCACAGGGACCACCGGGCTGTTTAGCTGCAGTTCCAATTCCTAACTAGGGGGCACATGGCCTGTGAGCCAGAACACAATAGAGGAGAAGCAAGCAGAGGTAGCAAAATCACCAGCTACAGGCTCTGAGTTCTCTCTGGAGCCCATTCCGTCCTCAGGTGCTCATCTCACAACCCCTGCAAAGCCAATTGCACAGGACACAGGGATGTAACAGTGACAGGCACAGGCAAACCTGGCAGAGATGGGTCTTCTCTAATAACCATCACTGGTTACTGGGGCAGGGCTTCCTTAAGTTTCCTCTCAGCATCCTCAAAGACCACACCACAGGAAGGGACTTGGCCAAAGCCCCAGTGGTCTGGATGCAGTCAAGAATAACTGTGGGTCGGGCTGGGGATGTGGCTCAAGTGGTAGCGCGCTCTCCTAGCATGCGTGAGGCACTGGGTTCGATTCTTGGCACTACTTAAAAGTAAAATAAAGATATTGTGTCCACCTAAAAAACTAAAAAATAAATATTAAAAAAAAAAGAATAACAGTGGGATCTCAGGCAGATCCCTCGATCTCAAAACACCTGGATTCAATGGTTCACACAAATGAGAAACTGGGTCCAGCTGGTCTACACTGGAGTTGGACCCCACCATAAAATCATATGACTGAGTTGATTCCGAAGACTGTTCTACAAGAGGTTGGCTTCCAGGCTTCAGGTGTCTGTGGTTTGGCAGAAGAAAGGGCCATGTATGGAAGAGTATTTACTTTCTACACCAAACAACAGAGAAGCCAGTTTCCCATGACTTGTCCTAACCAGAGAAAGTCAGCCACACATGGGTAGGAATATTTTTTATCTCCTTTTTCTCACATATATAATTAGCTCTCTGGAATTCTGTTGAGCAGGGTCTCATCTCGACACCAGGTTCTATCAGTCACACTGTTAACTCTGGGAATGTGTCTGGAGGTGGTGATGAGGGTAGAGATGGTGACCATGACAATGACCTAAGCCATCACCACAACCACCACTTAATAAAATCAGACACCCACAGTGCTCAGCAAAGACTGCCCCACTCCGATATCCACAGCCAATATTCAACCTGTGCTCTGTGGTTCAACCCTAATTGTTGGCAAAATACTGAAACACCAACAGTATTAAAATCAGTAAATATCCACAAGCCCATCTTACCCCAGGGGGACACTCCCATTGCTGACGCTTTGGGCACCCTCTGAGATCTCTCTACATCTCTCACCCCAGAAGGATAGCCCAGGGTCCATCCAGCCAATCAGTTCATCCTCTACATCCTTGGCATGCCATGGTTTAAGTATGTTTCCTAGAGTTCATGGACAGACACTTAATCCACCAAGTCACATGTTAATAGTATTTGGAAGCAGGGACTTTGAGTAGTAGTTAGAATTAGACAAGGTCACGAGGGTAATTAGGATTATATGAGGTCATGAGGGTGGAGCTCCCATGATTGAATAGTGGCTTTATGACACGTGGCTTTATGTGTCATCATTCGATGTCTTGTGCTGCCTTGGGACTTTACAAAGATTCTCCATCAGCAAGAAGGCCCTCACCAGAAGCCAAACCCATGCTGGCATCACTTCTTAGATTTCCAGAATAGTGATTCATTTTTTTTTATTGGTTGTTCAAAACATTACATAACTCATGACATATCATCTTTCATACATTTGATTCAAGTGGGTTATGAACTCCCATTTTTACCCCAAATACAAGTTGCAGAATCACATCAGTTACACATCCACATTTTTCCATAATGCCATACTAGTGACTGTTGTATTCTGCTGCCTTTCCTATCCTCTACTATCCCCCCTCCCTTTCCCTCCCATCTTCCCTCTCTACCCCATCAGCTGTTGTTCAATTCTCTCCCTTGTTTTTTTTCCCCTTTCCCCTCACCATCTCTTCATAGTGATATATTAAATAAACTTCTTTCCTTTATAAACTACACAGTCTGTAGTATCCAGTTATAGCAACAGAAAACAGACATAGACAATATTTTTCAAATTCTCTACGAGGATGACAGGTTGCTCTTATAATTTCTTTAAAAAGTTTCTCTTTATGTTACCAATCACTTGAAACCTGAGAATGAAAACATTAGGACACCTGAATGGGGCTGTATAAAATATAATATGAAATCTTAGGGCCTATGTTGACATATGGAGATTCAAGGTCCACATAAGACCCAACTTCTGTGGGACTCCTACCCAAGAGATGATAGTTAGGTTTCGAAGACTGGTCATGATGCTAACATTTATAAGAAAGAATTTTGGGGATGGTGGGGCTGGGATCAAACCCAAGGCCTTGCACATGCTAGGCAAACACTCTACCACTGAGCTGCACCCCCAGCCCCAAGAAAGGAATATTTTTAAAGCTGTCTTCTTCGTAAGATAATAATACCTTCTGTTTGTGTCTGGCCTCAATATACACCTGCATCACACGTGCCTTATCTCATTAGGGACTTATCAATGCAAGCAGGTGTAATTCAGGTGTAATTATTTCCTTTTGACAGGAAAGGTAATCAAGATCCAGAGAGGATAAGACTGAGATTCTGGTTCCTCAGTGGAAGAACCAGAATTAAGATTCGGGGGTGTGCTGGAGCCCCCTTATCCCAGCTCATGATAGCCTAATTCATGGGTTTCCCAAGTAGGTTGTTAAACCATGGGGGCCTTGAAATCCACCCACTCCAGTGGGAGTATTTACACCATGGGCACCAGCAAGTAATACAAATCAGGGCTTCCCTCCTGCCTGGGTGGGTTTATGGCACACAGAGGCTCCAGTGGTCTCCTGGTCATATTATGATACAACCACAGAACAGTGAGGTTTGGGTCTTTCTCTCCTTTTTTAACAGTCAGTGGTTCTCTATTCCATCGGCTCCATTAACCAGCTTGTTAGCCACACGAGATAGGAAGATAACCACTGCATTGGAGTCAGAAGACTCCTAAATCTCTACCTGCCACTTAGCAACATTTTAACCTGAGTCATTTAACCTCTCTGACCCTCCATTTTCTTATCTGTAAAACCAGGGCAATAATTGCAGCTCACTCACAGGCTTATTGGAGGAATCGTGGATGGAAAAACCACTTTGCAAACTGCAAAACAGCATACAGCTGTGGAAAACAACATGGTGCTTCCTCAAAATATCCAATGGAACTACCACACGACCCAGCAAGTCCACTTCTGGATAGACACTCAAAGAACCAAAAGCAAGGTCTCCAAGAGAGATCTGACTGCTCATGCTCTTAGCAGCATTATTCACAATAGCCAAGAGATCAAAGCATATCCATGTCACATCCATTGACAAATGGATGAGCAAAGTGTGGTTCACCACGCCACATGAATTGGAAGGGGGTTGGCCTCAAAAAGCTAGGAAATTCTGACCTCTGCTATAAGACGGATGAACTCTGAAGAAAAGCTAAGTGAAATAGGCCAGACGCAAAAAGACAATATTCAGTTTTATGTATTTTTTTAACCATGATCTTTAAAAAAAGAAAGAACACTCAAATATGAGGTCTTCTAGAACATTATATCCCAGTTGTCAAAGAACCAAAGGACCCAGCAGCTCAGGAGGCTGAGGCAAGAGGATCATGAGTTGAAGGCCAGCCTCAACAACTCAGTGGGGCCTTAAGCAACTTAGTAAGACCCTGTCTCAAAATAAAAAGGACCAGGGATGTGGCTCAGTGGTTAAGTGCCTCTGAGTTCAATCTGCAGTATCAAATAGAAAAAAGAAAGAACTAAAGAGCCCCAGAAGGCCAACATTTTTTTTTTAAATCATTACTAGGACCGCAAACTCCAGTTTTATCAGCCATGCTAGCATAGTCATAAAGAATCCAAGGAATATGTCCTTGTAGATTATTGCCAAACTCTGGATGTCCCTTACTGATACACAAGGTTTGTTCCAAGAGTTCATTTTATGTTTCGGTTGGAATTTGAGGCATATTCTGACAGAAGTGATAGTTTTCCTTGTCTATAGGATTGCACTCAGGCCTAGAGGGGCCCTGTCCATGGGATGACTGAATATTGGCCCTGACAGTCCTGGCCTGGCGCTGGGAGCCCCTGAGCTGGGGGAGGAGGAAGAGCAGGGTAAACCTCAGGGACAGCCCTGGGCAGAGGTGCTGCCCTTAAAATCTCTTACACAGGGAATGACTGGCAGGCTTTCAACCTACTGCAAGAGATTTGTAAAAAGTTTTAAGGCATTTCCCAAGAAGTCATTTTGTTTTCTAGATTGAGGAGGTTTCAGCCTGTATGTGGACAGCTGTTTGGGGTCAGAGGACACTGCCCTGCCAGTTACTCAGGGAGACCGCCTGACTGTACAGCTCTCCTCTTTCTTCCACCCCAAGTTTCTAAAACTATGAAGGTTTGGGGTTTGGGACTTTTCCTGTTGAATACTGTGGGCCTTGGTGGGAGGAGACAGAGTTGTGGGGGGAGGCACACAAGATTGTGACTTGAAAATCAGGTGTTTACCACAAGAATGGGAAGTTCTACTCCATGTATGTATGATATGTCAAAGTACATTCTATAGACAAATATCACTAAAAAGAATAAATTTTTTAAAAAAAAGAAAAATAATACTTCATGCTCAGACCACTAAAATCAATTTAAAAAAAGAAAAAGAAAAGGAAATCAGGTTTTATTTAATACAGTACCTTCAGATACAGGCCAAATCCAATTCATCGTAAAACCAGTTTCAATGATCTGTGTTCACAGTCATGAAAGACAGAGAAACAGCCTTTCAACAAATAGAATATTAACTACTTTCACTTTAAGACCTTGGTCCCCCTGTTCACCCTATTACAGAGGTTCCAAAAATCAAGACCCAGACACTGGCCACCAAAAGGGCTGAAGTGGAACAGTCAAGAAGAGGGATAATGCCCCATCTGGAAATCAGCTCAAGCGTCATCCTTGTATGCTGTGACCTGGGAAATTAAAGGCTTTTGAGACCTTCTCCCACCTTTCACCCAAACCTCCCCTATAAAGAGACTGAGACAGAGCTCAAGGGCTGACCCAGGGTAGACAATTGCTCTACCCAGCTACCCTGCACCCCAGGAGATTTTTAAATAAATGATTACATGTGCTCATGTGGTACACACACACACACTGCCATTCTCAAACCCCCAAACATTAAAATAAACTCAGCACATGGAAATCTCGAACGACATGACTCCACGATGGGAAGACACTGACCTGAATCATCTCATCCAACTATGATTTGCAAGAAGGAACAAAGCAGAAACGTTGAAGCAATTCTGCAAAAAAAAAAAAAAAAAGAAAGAAAGAAAGAAAAAAGAAAGAAAGAAAAAAAAGCAGGAGCAGAGGCCAAGGGTGGTGGGAAGACCACCAGTTCAGGAGGAGAGGGACAGAATTCCTGCACAGCTTAGGAGCCATTCGAGGGTCAGAGGGACAAAGCTGATGAGCTAACTAGAGGAAGGGAGGAACCTGCGACGTGGAGCAAACTAGGTCAACTCCAACACACACGAGTGGCCCAGGCCGAGTCTTGGGTTAATGCTGGCACCACGAGAACTAATCACCTCCTGTTGGGAGCAAATGTTGAATGGTGCAGTGTACCCTCTGAATCTGTGCAAATGGCCTCTGAAGAGCAGGGACTCATGGGAGGGGACTGGCATTCACCGAACACAGACTCACGTGCCAAGCTCTATCCCCCAACCCTTAGATTAGGTCCCAGGGTTCTCCCAGGGTTCTCATGTTTTACCCCCGAGGCCATGGAGCTGAGAAAGGTAAAAATAATTCCTCCAAAGCCACACAGCTAGGAAGCAGTAGATCCAGCCAGGATCGACCTGCACCCATCCCCATCACCCTCGGAGCCTGGATAGTTAGCTCCTCACTGTGCTCCTCAATTGTTCTTCTCCAGCCAAATGCAGACCTGTTTATGGTTGCTGAAATCAATTTTTTGAGAGGTCCCATTTGCATCACCCTGCATATTTGCAACAGAGCTTCCAAAAATCAATTTCTGACACACAGTGACAGATTCTTCCTCACTGGTACTGGCCCTGAATATTCTTGTGTAGTCAACTTACAGTTTGATGACATTTACTGTTTATGTGCCAGGAACCTCTGTAAATCACTGAATCCTTATATCAATCTCACATGGAAATGATCTCTATGAAAATCATAACTCAGAAAGATTAAGGAACGTATCCAGGAACACACAGCTATGAATGGTAGTACTGGACCTAGCTTTCAAGTCTATTTCTCGTCTCCCCTGCCTGGCCCATCTTAAAGGTTTATCTTCAAGATTTGGTATACACCAGGAGACAGAAGACCTGTATTTCTGAGTCCTGCTGAAATACCAGGGAAAACAACACAAAGCACACAGCCAATACCTGAAGACATTGAATGAACATGGTCTGCCACAGAACGAACTTGACCTGCAACATCTATTTGGAGGTTACCCTTGCTTCTGACTGCAGCCTGAATAATCCATACATTGCAAAGTAACTCTTAAAAAAAATAAAGTGGAATGTAATAAAAACTAACCCAGAGAAAAAGTGATCTTCCAATCTCACAGAAAGTCAAAGTGCATAACCAACACAGACTGAGAAAAAAATGATGTTGGCATCTCTCCCAGAGTTCATGTGTCCTCCTGGTTTAACTACATAAATGCTGGAATTGGCCATAGTGAGGAAAGAAACCAGGATCCACTAGGCTTGTGGTGGCTACCCATAGGCAGTTCCTTCATTAATTAAAGAAAGGTGTCCCCAGTGAGCTTTGGGCTCCCTCATGAGGTTCCCTCCCATGAAATCTGACATGCTGCCAGGATGGGTCTGCCACCCTCAGGCAAGCTGACCGATACAGTGACACTTCCCCGCTGGACCAATGCCTAAGCCCTCCCAGAGGAGAGAGGAGAAGCAGGAGGAGAGAGAGATTGAAGGGGATTTAAAGAGATTTATTTGGGGGAAAGGAAAGATTAAAGGGATTTATGGAGACCCAGCCAAAGAAAAACTCAACAAGTTAACCCCTGAAATCCTCCCAACAGGACAACAAATGTCCCCCGTGGCACCAGCCAAGCTTAATTATCATCCATTCAGATGCCAAGTTTGAACCAGAAACTGTACTTGAGACCACTCCTTATTAGCCCCTCTGGGAACAAGCTCTTCCCCCAAGTCCCATTCCCAGACCCCCCTGTCTTCATCGATAAGGACACTACAGCCGATCGTCTTTTCCCAGTCAAGAAAAATGTTTGACTTTTTCTTTCCAAATACAGAACAGTCTACCAAAGACAGGGGTCGTACTATTGTCCACTGAATGTTTGGGTTTCACGTTCCTCAGTCAAGTGAGAGAGTTACAGGTTATGGGCCCGCCTGTCAAAGAGATCTAACCCTTCCTATTGATATAATTTCAAAGCATAAAACTGTATTTTCACACAGATATTGTACTTGTGTGAAGGTCTTCCTGCTAAATCCCCAGCCTGACTCAGACTCCCACTGGGACAGAAGAGGTGGTACCTCGAAACTCCTTCCCAGAACATCATTCTAAAAATGCTAGAGGTCATCACCAGGGCAGTCCAGAAGCCTACAGGGCACATGCTTGCCCTGGAAACTAGTCTTGCCTTCCCCTTCCCTTTAATTTTAGAGATGAAGAAGCTGAGACAAGGAGAAGGTACTGTGGGCAAATGGCCAATCAGAGTAACCAGGCAGGCAGAAGAGTTGCTCAAAAAATCTCTGGAAATAGCGAACAAAACCACCAATGGTACGTACCTACTAGTTCTCCCAACCCCAGATCCTTGGAGAACCCCATGTCCAACCCACTAGCCTCTCCTATTGGTTCTACCTTCAACATTCCCATCTAGAATCCAACCACTCATTACCTCCAATTCTAAAAAGCCATTATCCCTCCTCTGGATCACAGTAGTGGCCTCCACGCTTCCACTCTTGAGCCCAGGCCATCTGTCTAAGACCAGGAACCCCAGGAAAGATAAAAAACCTAAGTCAGATCAAGTTTTTCTTCTGCTTAAATCCCTACAGAGCTCCCAATTTCTCTTGAAACAAGAGCCAAAGTCTACTCTTCACTTTCAAGGCCTTTCCTCAACTCTGCCCCTCCTCCCCCCACTCCTCACTCACCCCGACTTCTCCCACCCCCAGGTCCCACTCTCCTTCCCCTGGAGCCTCAGCTCTAGCCACAGTAGTCCTCAGAGTTCCCAGGCATGCTCCTGCCTCAGACACCTGCCCTGTCCTCTGACTGGAACTTTCTACCTTTAGCTATCCCACAGGTCCTTCAGATCTTAATTCCAATGACAGCTTCTCAGCAAGGCCTTTCCTGGCTACCCGACCTCAATCTGCCACCACCCCCAACCCCACAAATGCTCTCCCTAACTCATTTTCTCCCTAATGTGCACACCACAAAACACACTGTCTACTTCACTTCTTTCTTTTATCTCTTGGCTCCTAAAACCAGAAGGGAAGTCCAGGAGAGCAAGCATCCTCTCCTGCTGGTTCCAGGAGATATCCTCATGCTTAGAATACAGGAGACGTTCAAGAGATATTTTCAAGTATATTTGAGGCTCAATTTATATCATGCCTCCAAACAAGAAGTCCAAACTGATAGCAAATAATGCTACTGGGTTACCTTAGGATAGAAATCTAAGGTTCCTGGCCCTATTTTTCTCTTCGTAATATTCTTTCAAATGTTTCTCACGGACACTAAAATTCTGAGTAATCTCAGAATAAATACCATTGAATCAACCAGCCAAATACACGAACCACCTCAAGAAGCTTTGCATTCGTTCCCCCTCCTACTTACACACACACCCCATAAAAGAGAAATGAGTCTGTTTACCATCTGGGCTTTCAGACAAATCAATCACCTGTGTGTTCAACAGGTGTATTTACTGACCAATTTCAGAATAAGCACTTTAGGAATGAGGCAGGTGGGGAAAGACAGTGTTTGCCCCATAGAAAAGTCAGCTTATTCTCTTCCTGAATAAGCCAGCAGGCCCTTCTCTAATGAAAAATAGAACCCACTGCCACTAACACTACACCAGATAAGGCAACTGATATGGGGCTGTTTCAATACACTACCTACACAGTCCTAAAAATGCACCTCCAAACAGAAACAGCCGCACCTAGCCACACAAGAGAAGCCCCTGAGGAGCAACTGCAAGTACCTTCCCGACACAGGTGAACCCCAATATTTTAGGGTTGTCAAGGCACTTAAAAATCACCTAGTCTTCCCTTCCCCTTCCCTTTAATTTTAAAGATGAAGAAGCCAAGACAAGTTACTGTGGGCAGATGGCCAATCAGGCCATACAACCCCTAAGTGGCAAAGCCAGACCCAGGACCCAAGCTCAGATCTTCCACAACCAACCACCTGCCGACAATAGTGAGTTCAACTTCAAATGGTCAGTCTATATGAAAAACATGTACTCATACCCTGCAGAGATGTGGGTATATTTTCTAGAACATGCTATTTTCCATACTCTAGGGGAAATGAGATATGTTGGGAAAGTCATTCTGTCTGTACCAGGTATTGAGGCCTTATCTAGTCACATGCATTTCATAGCCTGGGAACTGAAGAAGTGACTTTCATGAGTCTGGGCTACTTCACAGCTATCACACCAAAGCTTTCTTCCAATCCATACACTTCTCCAAATGGCATACATTAGGTTTCTGTTCTAACAGAAGTCACTGAATGCTATCTACAGCAGAGATGGCCCAAACAGGCTCAGCAAATGTGCCAACAGAAATGTTTACCATTCCTAATTTGCTGTTACACAACATTTATTTGCTCTCACCGTGTGCCAAGGATCTGAAAACATGTTGTTGATTAATAAACAGTAATTAAGTCTCACCACCTAATTCAGAGCTCTGGTTAGGTTCTGGGATACCCTTTTAAAGAAGGCCAAAGTGAAGGCCATGAGTTGAAAGGTTTTTTCCAAAGGCCTGACTCAGAGATGCATCAGCCAGCTCAGGCCCAGGCCACAAAGCCTGTTCCTTTCCCCTGTTATGCTCTTTGCTTCCTCAAGGTCTTTTCCACCCTCCTGGGCCAATCCTCACTTCCATTTCGGCCCCACTCTCCAGCAGCATCCCTCTAACCACACTGACCAAATGGCTTGACCCTTAGCTTCCAACAGTAAATGTTCTGCAAGGAAAGATACCTGGATGCAGCAGCCAAATATCAGATTACACAGGCTGGCAAGGTGAGCGCTCCTCGGGTTTTACAGTGCTTTATTTCAAAAGCGGTTTAACACTGTAAGCTGACAGCCTTGCTTCTTGGGGCTTTCCTGCCTTAGGATCTTACAGACATATGGTGAAGGTGTGACAAACAATGTGATTGGAACTGCAGAGGTCTTTGGGAAATGGACTCCAATTACAATTGTTGATGCCTTTGACTCATGCCAGACTTCATTACAAATAGGATAAAAGACCAAACTCAAAACTCACTCAATGGGCTTGGGTTGTAGCTCAGTGGTAGAGTGCTTACCTAGCAAGGGTGAGACGCTGGGTTCAATCCTCAGCACCACATATAAATAAATAAAATAAAAATATTGTGTCCACTAGAAAAAAAAAAACACTCCAAAGGCATAGGAAGTGACCTTCCTATTAAGACTCAGGCCCAGGTCCCTAGACTTGACCCAGGTGAAATGGACATACTGAACTTGGGATCACTTCCAACAAATCCAAGGAGACAAAATGATGCTGATAATCTAAAAGCTTTGAAATTCTTACATATTTAGATAACAGGTTGTCCCTTATGTTTTACTTGCATTAATATTATAGTTATTTCTCAAATACTAAAGTTAAGTCATTTTTTTTTCCTATGCTAGGAATCAACCCAGGACTTCATGCATGGGCTCTACCACTCACCCACATTCCCAGCCCAAGTCAAATTATTATTAAACATCTGCTAAAAGTGATTCAACTCCATATAGGTAATCAAGAGTTGCTCTGCCTAGCCCTGAATATCAGTTCCACCACCTAATAGCTAACTCATATTTTCCAGGTCACTTAATCTCTCTGATGTCTCAGTTTTCTGAAACACAAATTGGGGATAATAGTAAATACCTGCATTATAAGGTCACTGTGAGATTTAAATGAGTTAATACACACAAGGCATTTAGAATAAATGCCTGGTACTTGGTATCTTGTCGCCCATGGTTACCATTACTATTATGTCATTGAGTAAAAAAAACATCTTGAACATTTTATTTCATTCTTCTAGGACCCCTGCCAGCACTACAGTGGGAAGTTTCTTTGCCAAGAATTATTTCCAAGGCAGAAGGTGACACTTTGGGGGGCCTAGAAGAAATCCATATCCAAAACTTACCAGAATGGGGTCAGAGTCCAGGAAGCTGTTTGGCCAGAGCTAAGTCCAGCACCAGAAGGCAACCACCCCTCCTTCCCAGAGGCAGAAGCCACCCGCAGTCATCCTCAAACAGCAGGCTACAGCAGGAGCCACTCAAGGGAGCCACAGCTCACTGAGCTTCAGCAGCCTGGCCACTGATCTGCCTGCCAGGAGACTGCAGGCAAAGGGGCCCAGGTGGGTAAAAGCCATTAAAGTGACACATTCACACATGATAGGACTCCTCTTTCTCCAGTCCCCTCATCTTGATGTCACACAGTGAGTTTCTGGATAGCAAGCAAAAAGCACAATTCTAATTTCACAGTGACTAGAGTTTCCCAGAGTCACAACCCCAAATGTGAATAAACCTTAATTAACCCCTTATCTTGGAAACCCCTCTTTATTAAAAACCTAAGCACTTTCTGATTTCATTTCGACAAAGACGGCAAGTCAGTGCCCACAGGTGCCCTCCCAAAATGCAGCAGCCACAGCACCTAGACTCTGTTCCAGTCCTTGGCACACTGGCTTCCCCAGGAATCTGAAACCTGGTTGGGAATGCCGCCTTCACAACTTCTCTCTGGGGGATCCACTGCAGATGTGGGGGTGGGGTGAGGAATATGACTAACAACTGCAGTGGACCCTGAGCTCACGGCAGAAGATAATGTGGGTATGAAAACAGGGTCTGGAAAGGCAAGCCAAACACAGAAACAGTAAGGGGTGGGGGGTTGAGGGGAGGTGGGGGAAGGAAGAACAGAAAAGAAGAGTACCACCCGGCAACACTGATTTATCCATGCAACACCTCTTTCCTGATTAAATCAACACTTCCCGACCCCCTACACAATGTTCATTTCTTACAGCACGTGTATGAATATATATGCACTGACAGACACGGATGACAGCAGAAACGGAGCACATGGGGGTTGGGGGGACAACTTGAACTTCAGGCTCATTCAGCAGTGTCTGATTCTCTTTCACTATCAGCCCCTCTACGTAGAATCTGAAGCGCTCCAAAACAAAACAAAAACCAACTCATGGGCAGGAAAGGAACCGAGGCTGAACGGAGCAGCAGCACATGCTTGGAGCACTGATAACCATCGACTTCTGATTATTTCTGCTTTCTTGAGATGCAGCCACCAGCATCGGACTAAATGTAGTGCAGGAGAGAATCGCCCGGTACAGAGACACTCGCAGACCCTCCCTTGGGGACACGCACCCCAGCGCGAGAGGCTGAGCCCGTGTGAAATGTACAATCACTCTGCCCACATGTGACCCTGAACACTGCGAAATTCTTCCACAATCGCGAGGCCATCCAAAGTCTTGCCTACACCTAGTACGTGCAGATGTTAATTTCATGTGAATACATGATGTAAGGACAGAAATGGGAATTTTCTCGTGGCCACGACTCTCTCCATACACATGGTGAGTAAATGCACACAGCCAGTAAACAGCGATATCCACCATGCTCAGCCCACAGTCACGCGTGGGGAGAAAGCGGTGGCGAGGGCGGCGGTGGCAGAGGAAGTGGAAAGTCGCCCGCTCGCGTGGGCTGTCCTCCGAGAGCCCGAGCTCCCCCTCCCCCGCACAGGAGCTGTGCCACCTCTGGGGCGCAGACCCACGACGCGGAGGTCGCGCTGGGGGCTCCGCAGAGAACCGGACAATGAGGATGCCGTGACAAGCCGGGATCCTGCCGCGGTGGCGGTAGTGATGGCAGCCGGAGCTGCTTGTGCAGCCGACACCGCGGCCACCTCCACCCTCTTCTCCCCAGCGTCCACTTACGTCCCGAGGGTCTCCTTGAACTCGAAGATCTTCTTAATGTCTTCGGCTTGCTTTTTCCAAGATGAGCTGCTCTCGCCGTTCTCCCGGGCCATGGCAGACGAGCGCGGCGCGGCGCGGTGGGGCGGCCGGGGGCGCGCTGGGGAGGGGGCGCCGGGGGCGCGGCGCGGGCGCAGGGGCGCGCGGGGATGCCGGGCGCTAGGCGGGAGGCTCGGGGCCGCCGCAGAGCTTCCTCTTCTGCAGTTTCCTCTTTCGCTCTCGCCGCCGCCGCTGTCGCGGTCCCTCCCTGGCTCTTATTTCTGCTCGTTTCGGTCAGAGACTTCCTGCCGCCGCTGCTCGCCTGCTCCTTTGCCGCCGCCTGCCAGCCTCACTTTCTGCTACTTTCTTGCCTCCCTCCTGCTCCCTCCCCGCCTCCCGCCCCGCTTCCCCCCCCACCCCGCCTCCTCCCGCGGGCTCCCCGCCCTCCCCGCGCGCCCCGGCCGCCTCCCCGCCTCCCGCGCTACCGCCTTCGGGGATGTCCCGCTCCCCTCCCGGGGAGCGCCGTGCACTGGGCGCGGGGGCGCCTCACTTGGCAGCCAGGCCACACTCCCCGGCGGTCAAGCGCCCTGGAGCTGAGCAAGGGCAGGGGCGGGGACCCTGGCAGGTGCAAGGCGCTGGGGCGCTCGCGGGAGAGCCCTACTCCTGGAGGAGCTTTATTGTGGAGTCAAGACTGGGGGCACCCGGGCTTTCCCTCCTCCAGCGGGAGGGGGCGCCTTTGCGTGGCGCTCGGAAGCGCCGGGAGAGATGGGGGTGCGCAGCGGCCGGATACCGGGCGCCCAGGGCGGGGAGCCTTTTCCTAGCGCCCGGGACCAGCGGCCGGAGTCGGCCAGGCCCGCTGACAGGCGGGTGGGCGGGGGCCGGTTGTTATGGCGACGGGCGGCGGCGGTGGGGATGGAGGCGTTGATGGGCGTGGACTCCGGCCCCGCGGCGCGGGCCAGCGCGGGCTCTCCCCGAGCTTGTCACTCCCCTCCCGACTTGCCGGCTAGAGCTAATTCGCATTGCACCAAATTCAGCCTCACGTCAATTTCGGTATCGCGGAGGAGAAAGCCTGGGAGTCTCGGGAACGGGCACGCGCAGGACGCGCCTGCCACTGCCTCTTGCAATCCCTTTGGAAGCAAAACTCCTGGGTTTATTTGGTGGCCGTGCGGCGGGTGGATGCGGGACAGCGCGGGCTGTCCTGGCCCGGGCCTGGAACAGCGAGCCTAGCTCACGGTTGTACTCTACTGGTTTCTCCCACTCGCCTCACGACACTCTGCGGACTCAGCACGAAGTGAATGTCTGCCCCACACTCTCCATGAAGGAGGTCTGCCCCTACTTACCACCCCCACCGCGATCCCCGCAGTCTTATGGGGAGACCAGATGGCGGGCACGCACTTCGAAACATCCTTTCCTTCATGTTGGAGAAAGTAACCCAAAGAATTGCCTCCTGCCTCCCATGTCCCATGTGAACTTTGGCCTGCCCACCCACTCCCGCTGTCTACCTGTCAGAGGGCAGCCCACGTGCTGGTTCCCTAGATCCCTGGCCCTCAATCAGCAAGGGACTACCTTTTGATGGGAAATTTTTAGTTTTAGTATCAAGACTTCCCATCCCTTAGGGCCCCTGTGCCGAGTTAGGTAAACAGCCACCGTCTCTTGATTGGGGACACCTGTCCCATTTTCCCAGGACTGTTCCAATTTCCAATTTCACTGTAAAGGTGAAAAGAAAATCTGCTTTTGGAAAATGAAACTTAATCCAGCAACTTCTGCGTGGTTCTGACTGTGGACTGACTTCAAATCCTTTGTTGATCCCAAGAAGGTCAGAAGCCAGCTGGACCTCCCTTCCCTGACACTTCTGGTTTTAACCTAAGGCTCTCCAAACTGAGGAAAGCTAAGAGGGATTATAGCCACACATGGCTTTAGGACTGGATATGTACTGAGAAATGCATAGTTAAGTGAGGTGTGAACAATACAGATTGTAGTTACACAAACCTAGATGCTGTAGCCTACTATACACCTAGGCTATATGGTATATATTTGCCTAGGGGCAAAATGAACAAAACAAGATTAAATCACACACGGGAGAAAATGATGCAGCTAAAGACGTGGCAAATATGAGATATCCAAGGCTGCTGCCAGCATAATACAGCAACCTATTTTATAGTAAACTTTTGTTTTATAAATAGGAGTACATTCTCAAGGAATGATTAAAAGTTCAGTATAGTAATACATAAACAGTAACATTTTTCATTATCAAGTATTATGTACTCTACATAATTGTATTGCAATACTTTTGAAAGACTGGCAGCACAGTAGGTTTGTTTACACTACCATTCCCACAAACACGTAATAGGTTGTGCTATGATGTTATGATGGCAATGAGGTCACTAGGCAACAGAAATTTCTCAGCTCCATTATAATCTTATGGGACCACCCTCAGAATGTAGTTATGCATGCATGACAGTACTTGCCGTAGAACCACAAATAAAACTCCAAACTCAATTTCCAGGAGGGATAATGAGAACTACTAAGAAACTTCTCACAGATGGGGCACATCACCGAAGTCCAGGCAAACAGCATTCCCTTCAATACTACACAGTAATAACTTTTATTTAGGACTGGATATGTACTGAGAAATGCATAGTTAAGTGAGGTGTGAACACCACGGAGTATAGTTACACAAACCTAGAAGCTGTAGCCTACTACACACCTAGGCTATGTAATGTCAACAGTGGGATTCAGAGCCTAAGTCAAATAAGGTCCCAATAGACACTTTTCCATGTCTCTCGGTCACCATCTTGTCTTTTATTTCTCCTTCCCATCCTCTCACTCTATTTTCTTCCCCTCCTTTCTCTCCTATTTTGCCCTTGCCCCTTGCCTAAGGAACAACCTCCAGAGCTCAAAAAAAAATTTCTCTACAGAGACAGCAAAGGTAAAGAGAAAGGAAAATGAAGTTTGACATTTCACATGTCTCTACAGCGTGACTTTTCCTACAAGGTTGTAAGCTCCATGAGGGCAAAGAACATGTTACTCATGGCACAGAACCCAGGGCCTCGCACTAGGCAAGTGCTCTATGGCTGAGCCACAACCCCAGCCCCACCCCTACCCCGGGCTTGCCTTCTTTTCCCAGTCTCCTCAATGATGTTCACCCAGTATTGGCAAGCTAGTCTCACTGGGACCAACTTCCTGAGAAAAAACACAAACTTTTAATAGAGAGTTGGAGAAGTTAGACCCAGAAGAATGGATCCCCAGGGCCCAAAAAAGAAAAGTGGAAATGTTAAAGACAAGTCCAGTCTGACTTGATTATATTCATTTCCCCCTTATCAGAAACCAAGCAAATAGAAACTCTTAATCCTGAAAATTGCAATAAAAAAATCAAAACCCTGAGGCTGGGGATGTGGCTCAAGTGCGCTCGCCTGGCATGTGTGCAGCCCGGGATTTGATCCTCAGCACCACATACAAAGATGTTGTATCCTCCGAAAACTAAAAAATAAATATTAAGAAATTCTCTCTCTCCCTCTCTCTCCCTCCCTCTCTCTCTCTCTCTCTCTCTCTCTCTCTCTCTCTCTCTCTCTCTCTCTCTCTATCTCTCTCAAAAAAAAAAAAAAAATCAAAACCCTGGGGCTGGGGTTGTAGCTCAGTGCTAGAGCGCTTACCTGGCATGTGCGAGGCCCTGGGTTCGATCCTCAGGACCACATATAAATAAAGGTATTGTGTGCAACTACAACTAAAAAATAAATAAATATTTTTTAAATATTTTTAAAAAATTAAAACCCTGCATTCCCCTAGGAAAGGTTAAGCCTTAACCTTGTGCACTTCCCATTTTTGTTTTATGGCCATTGATTCAACTGCCTTCCAGGGTAACTGGTGGTTCTCTCCAGTTTGAAGGAACAAATGATAACTGGGTCTCTTTCTGTGCTCCACCTTCAACTCTGTTGCCAATAAATTATTACTTGTCAGTCAAAGGTTGTCTCTTCCCCAACAATTTCAACTCCAAAAATCTCTGCTGGGTATTTTGGATTACTAAGGTTTAGGTACTACTAGGGTTTGGGTGTTAAAGATCCATGTGGTAAAGGATCTGTCATCCCTAGAGTGGCACTTTGGGGAGATGGTAGAAACTTTTAAAGGGTGGGGCCTAGTGAGAAGTCTTCAGGCCATTGGGGACATGCTCTTGAAAGGAGCTGTGAGACCTTGTCTCTTCCTCTTCCTCTTTTTCACTACCCACCATGAGGTGAACGGTTTGGCTCCCCCACATGATTCTGAAATGATGTGCCACATCCCCACAGGGCCAGAGCACTGGGGCCACTTGACCATAGACTGAAACCTCAAATAAATCTTTTCTAAGTCGATTATCTCAGGTACCTGTGGTTTGGTTTTGTTTTGTTGGTTTTTTGGGGTTGTTTTGGTTTGATTTTGCATTTTTGGTGCTGAGGATGGAACCCAGTGTCTCTCACATCTCATGTGCTAAGCACGTGCCTTACCTCTGAGCTACACCCCCAGCCCTTCAGGGATTTGCTTTAGTGACGGAAAGCTGACTAACACAGGTTCAAAGTCTTTATATTTCCTTAAAGCCCTTAAACTCTTTTTTAAAGAGCTGAAAGAAGAGGCACTTTTAATAACCCATCATTAAAGAGTTACTAATTTTATGCCCATCAAACTCTTCTCTAATCAACCCTTCTACCAATACGTCATGTTTACATGGCCCAGGTTCAGTACTGGGCAAATGGTGTGCTAGAACTAAATACTATGTAAAGAAAATGCACAGGTTAAATTTGAAATCTCTAAATTACCACTCACAGTCTATCATACATAAAGTGATAATCCAAGAAGGCAAGCTGAGTGGCAGAAAGAACTAGAAGTCCAGAAATGAGCTTGAGGCCCAGTTCTGCCATTATTTTTGTATGTAAGGCATCCTGTGTATCTGAGTGTATATAATTCAGTTTGTAAAAGGTGGAATAGTAGGTGGACTAGATGATCTTTAGGACTCCCAAATCAGTGGGTTTTTTTTTTTCATATGATACAAAGCTGATCCAGAACATTATTCCTTTGTCTCTGAAAATGTAAGAATTCATTTACCCAAAATGGTACTAAATGAAATTGCTTATTGTGCTGGGCATGTAGCTGAGTTTTGGAGCACTAACATGTGTGAGGCCCTGCCACACAAACACACAAAAAAAGTAAAATTTATATTTTGTAAAATAATGTATATTTTAAAAAAATAATTAAACATATGTATATTTTCATATATATGTATATATAAAAATTAGCCATGACTTACACCTAACATGAATAAGTTGTTTAAATTTCAACATGGAATATTGCAATAAAAAAGACTTCCTTATTTGCAAGGAAAAACACTTCCTCATGAAATGTTGAGTGTCTCTCTCCAATACATGGACTATTTGAAAACACTTCTTCTCATAAATGCTACGAAACTGTTGGCATTGTAAATTATCTACTTAGTCCTTGGAAATAGGAGAGAGTTACTTGAGTATGTTTCCTATATGTAGATGATTGACAGGCGTTGTTGACAGTGTGCACTAAACCTGCACCATGGAACGGCATAACTAAATGACAGATCAGATGAAACTGCTAACCTTGCAAAGAGCAGTCTGTCAGGCAACGTGGAGAAGATCCTCAGTATTGTAGCTTCAAATCTTTAGCAGAAGATGTAAAGACTAAAATAATCTTTTGTCACAAATATGGGTCATAAAGAAACTAAGTATGATCCAAGGAGAATTCTAGCTGGCCTGGAGATGTCTAGGCCCACTGCTTACCAGGACCTCTTTGAAAAGAGCTATTCATGAAGGGAAAAAAAAAAATATATATATATATATAGTTTAAAAATGATGAAAAATCAAGGTGGGACCTGCACAAAACCCTCACAAAATTTCTCAAAATTCCTTCAATTAGAAAGGGGGGCTCAGTGGTAGAGGCTTGCCTAATATTCACAAAGCCCTGGGTCTTATCCTCAGCACTGTGAAAGAATGAAAAAAGAAATAAATGAATTATTGATATCAGTATATGTCCAAAAAATGATGTTTTCTCAGGAAAAAAAATTCATGTATATTGGAAATGTATGTATTCCGATATATAACATAGACTTTTCTATAGCCATGGCTGATAATAGAAGGCAGTGACTATAAAGTCGTAAGGAAAACATTTGTGATATAAGAATTTCATAACACCATCTAACACTTATTGAGTTCTTATTATGCATCAAGCCCTGTTGTAAGTATTTTCATTTGTTAGTTCTCACATCAGCTCTGTGAGGTAGGTAGTATCATTCTCATTCTCAGTGAAGGGGATTAACATGTGAAAAAGTTAAGTAACATACCCAGGTCACACAGAGTGAGGCCACAAAACTCAAGCAGCCTGCTTAGAGTCGTGCTCCCAACTATTATACCAGAGTGCCTCTGTCAGAGTGTTCTTCAAATAAAAGGCATCAAGAAAAGAGAAATGGATTTTGAACAAGCAAACACAATAGAAATCCAGTGTAATGTAAGAATCATGTTTTTAAAAATTAAGAAAGAGAGGAAAAGCAATAAATTTGTTCAAAACCAAACTAAAAGAATCGAATGACTGCTGAATCTCCAAAGGTATATGTTTTTATCATCCAAAACATTTTTAAAGTTTCATTTGTTTCTTAAGCCTCAAGGGACTTTTAAGTGAACACATCCCCTTGGGTATTTGCATGGAGGACATTAGCCTGGATCTGTCTGTCTTAGACCTGAAAAATGTCCAGACCTTTCCTGACTTTCTCCCCGATGTGCATTTAGCTTCTTCTGCTACTGACATTGAAACACAATCTTGTCAGTTCATATTAGAATTAAGAGTCTATTCTTAACAACTCAATGAGATGCATCTGGCAATATGCACAGATGCATTTTAAAATTAAGGACACTATAACAATAAATATGTTGCCTCTTATATGGGGAACGAAACCTAAACAAAAATGGTGTCTCCCCTGATTTGCTAACATAAACTGAATTTTAGTTCATCTACAACATTGAAACATAATCTTCCCAGGTTATGTTGGAACTGAATAGTATATTCCAAACAGTCAAGGCAGGTACAATTGATGACATGTATACATGCATTTATAAAAACTTAAGACACTTAGTCAACAAATATACTCCCTTTATACACAAAGCCAAGTCTAAACCACACAATGGCCTCCAAAGAATTCCCCTGAAGCTATTCTCCAAAATTCCCTCTCTCTGCCTCTCTCTCTCTTTTTTTTATCTTTTCCAATTAAAAAAAGAAGGAAAGTTGAAATCATAAGAAGCCTGAACAGCATGCAGTGATGCAAGCCTGTAATCCTAGCAACTCAGGAGGCTGAGGCAGGAGGATTGCAAATTCAACTCAGGAGACTATGGCAGGAGGATCACAAGTGTGAGGCCAGCCTCGGCAATTTAGCAAGGCTATAAGTAATTTAGCGAGACTCTGTCTCAAAATTTTAAAAAAATTAATAACTAAAAGCAAATCTTTACTACAAGCACATCAGATAGAGCACTAATCTCTAGGATATATAAAGCACTCAAACCAAAAAAACAACCCAATCAATAAATGGGCCAAAGAACTGAACAAACACTTCTCAGAAGAGGATTACAATCAATCAACAAATATATGAAAAATGTTCAACATCTTTAGCAATTAGAGAAACGCAAATCAAAACTAATCTAAGATTTCATCTCATGCCAGTCACAATGGCAGCTATCAAGAATACAAACAACAATAAGAGTTGGCAAGGATTTGGGGGGGAAGGCACACTGATACATTACTGGTGGGACTGCAAATTGGTGCAGCCAATCTGGAAAGCAGTATGGAGATTCCTTAGAAAACTGGAAATGGAACCACCATTTGACCCAGCTATCCCACCCCTCAGTTTATACCCAAAGGACTTAAAAACAGCAAAGACACAGCCACATCAATGTGTATAGCAGCACAATTCACAATAGCTAAATTGTGGAACCAACCTACATGCCCTCCAATAGATGAATGGATAGGGAAACTTTGGTATATATATACACAATGGAACACTACTCAGCATTAAAAGTTAATAAAATCATAGCATTTGCAGGTAAATGGATGGAATTGGAGAACATAGCTAAGTGAAAGAAGCCAATCCCAAAAAAACCAGAGGCTGGATGTTTTCTTTGATATGAGGATGCTGACTCATAATGGCTATGGGGGAAGAGCATGGGAGGAATGGAGAAAATTTAGATAGGGCAAACGGGAGGGAGGGAACAGAGGGGGCACAGGAGTAGAATGACTGTGGAATGAATCAGACATCATAACCCTTAGTACACATATGAAGACACGAATGGTGTGGAAATACTTTGTGTACAATCAGTGACTTGAAAAATTGTGCTCCATGTGTGTAATATGAAATGAGTTGTATTCTGCCATCATGTATAACAAATTAGAATAAATAAATATTTTAATAAAAAAAATAAAAAGGGCTGGGATGCAGCTCAGTGGTAAAACATCCTTGGGTTTAATCCCCAGTGCCAAAAAAATTAAAAATAAGAAAGAAAGAAAAGAAAAAGAAGTTTTACTGGAAGATGCTTTTTTTTAAATTTATTTTTAACTATTCAGACTACAGACAAGGATGTTGAAGTAAGGAAAGAAGCCAATCTTAACAAATATCTTACAGCATTTGGTAAATTACCAGTTCTGATGTATCTGGAGGCTTAGGGACTATAAATTCTAATGCTGACACGCTGACCTTAACTAGTCCTCTGTCCTTTCTGAGTGCCTTCCTGGCTCTATAAGACAGTTGTTGAGTTTGTACTTTGAAATAGACCCTGTGCATAGAAAAATCAATGAAGCATAGTTTCTGCCCTCAAGATGTCCAAAGTCTCCTAGAGGAAATCGAGCTTGTAAATAGACAGCAAGAATAAAGTGGGACTTAGACTATAATGGAGGCTTGTTTGTACAGAGCGCGGTGCACAAGCACTGGTTAGGGAGGACAAGCTTCCTGGAGGTGTCAGAAGAGGCTTCTCAGAAAAGACGCCTTTTAAAGTGGGTCTGGTAGGATTGGTAAGAATTTGCCAAGCAAAGAAGAGAGGATGTGGATTTCAAACAGATGGGAAAGCATGTGAAAAGATGCAAAAATTAAAGAATGGTGTTACCATCAGAAGAGTGTAGCTTTGGTTCCAATCCCCAAAATCTTAGTGGCAAAGATTTGGTTTCTCACATCCCTCATAAATTGGCTGGTGACCTACCTGCTGGCAGAGAAGATACAGTTTTAAATTTTGCTAATTGCTGCGACAGAGGGAACTCAATCCGGATTTACACCAGCAATTAATTGCTCTGTCCAAGAAGTAACATGTACCACTTTTGCTCACAAATTATTGGTAAACTAGTGACACAGCCCCACCCAAACAAAGAAGCCAGAGAGTGCAATCTCATCACAAACCCAGAAGATGAAGAGAGAGAAAGGCTGTCGACTTGTAGTATCCTGAGGGGCTGGTTCCAAGAGCCTTCCTCTCCCTCCCAAAGCCAGTATCTGTAGATGCTCAGGTCACTTGTACAAAATGGCTTGGTATTGGTATATAATCTATGCACATCCTCTCATATACTTTAAATCATCTCTTGATTACTGATCATACCTGATAACTCTATAAATAGTTGATAAATTGTATTGGTTTAGGAATAACAACAAGAAAAAGAGGTCTAAACATGTTTGACACAGATGCGATGTTTTTCCAAATGTATTTGATCCATGGTTGATTGAATTTCCAGATGCTGAACCCATGGATGCAGAAGACAGTTGTGCTTGGCAAATGGTGCTAATATCACCATAAAGGTGCCACATAAAGCTCTGTGTTCAGTAAGCATGAGTGTTAGAGAGCAGGAGACTGGAGGCTGGGGAAAATCTGAAGGATCTGTTTGTGAAAGGAATCACTTTAACCAAAAAATAAAATATGAAGTGCTTCAATCAGTGATGATCAGGGTTGAAAACAGCAACACACACACACACACACACACCATTCATCAATGGTTCTGTCACCCATAGAGAGTGTATGGGTCTTTGGTGGGGTACAGCCATAAGCTCCATAGAACACTGAACAACTCTAAAGGAATTCACACCAGCAGCTTCTGAGAAAATTGCAGTGTTGCTTCCTCCATTCCTACTTTGAAGGTTAGTAATGGGTTTCAATTTTTAGTCATTAAGGAGTGTGGACATTTGGGGTGAAGTATTAAGGACGGGCTGAGGATGGTCTAATTAGCTAGGATTCTAAAAGGCAAACTACTATTGGAGCATCCCTATGAGGCATTAAAGTCTCAGAGACAGAGTCAAATCAGGAATCTTAACTCCAGGTCGATGGAACTGTGCCCTGGAATCGTGTTATTGGTGTGTAGGTTGGTACACTGTGCATAGGTGACTTTGCAGACAGCCCAATGCAGGAAATGAGCCACCAACTAATTTGCTTGTCAGTTGTGGGTCTGGTGAGAGCTGTTTGCCTGTTCAGGCTTTTGCCTTAGGGCTGCAGGGGAACAACCTGAGTAAGTACCATGGGGGGGGGTGTTTGTTATAACAAGACTTGGGTGAAAGGTATCTTGCTGTGTCTCAATACTGATGCACTAAATACAGGGTACAATCCAGAGCAAGGTGTCACACAGAATAAAAGAACCGAGGTCTAATCTGACACCTACCGAACTCCCTGACTTCAGGCATTTTCCCCCATCCTTTCTTCAATTGGGGATAACATATGGAAATGGAAGAGAGACATCTACAAATCACTTTGGACTTCTTATAAGAAAGGCAGCAGATAAACATAAGGTATTAATATTATGGATCTTTTTCTTTTAAATAGCTGTCAGTCACATCTGGCTCTTTGTTTTCTGCCTGGATTATAAAATGAATGGCTTCAACACACACACACACACACACACACACACACACAAATCCTACTAAATTACATCCATCCACAAGACTTCTACTAGATGGGCGCATTTTATATCAAGTGTAAATAATCTTGGAATGTCATAGATTCCTTCCCCCCCGCCCCCGCAGGGGTTTTCAAATAGAATAAAACCTATCAATTATCAAGATTCTGCCAATACATTATTCTCTAAGAGTGTAGGCATTTTTTTTTTCCAGTACTGGGGATTGAACCCAGAATATCTTGCATGCTAAGCTATCCTGCTATGTAGCTACTATTGAGCTACATACATCCCAGCTTTTTAAATGGATTTTTGAGAGAGGTTGTGTGTGTGTGTGGGGGGTGTTAGTTGGGGGTTTGTTATTGGGTTTTTTTTTTCTTTTTTCTTTTTATAAGACAGTATCTTACTATGTTGCCTGGGCTGGTCTCAAACTATTCAGCCTGATCCTTTCAGCCTCCCAAACAGCTAGATAACAGGTATGTATAACCATACCCAAAAATGTTAACTCTTAGAAACCAAAAATTTTCAAATCTATCACCAGCAACATATAGCAGTTTTTCCTACTTAAACCACAGACCAATATGAGAAGACCAGTATTTTTATAAAGGCAAATGATTTGTAGCTTCATAATCAATTAATTAACATTAAACATTTTTTTTCAGTGTTGAGGACTGAACCCAGGACCTCATGCACGCTAACTTTTAAATTTAGAAAAATTTAAAAAAAAAAAAAGATATTCTGATTCAAGTTGACAATGTACCATGATGGAGGTGCTGTGGTTCTTTAACTTCAAGTGTTTCTGAAAGCAGGAAAAGTGAGGGGGAGATGCCCACTCAAAATGTTACAGGGACATAATTCACTTGTGTGAGTTCCTGGACTAACTACTCTCTTCGGGGCTCACAAATCGAGGCATCTGTGGAATGAACACCTCAGATGCACACAAACCAGTCTGCAAGATTATTGGATGAGGACTATACCCCTGACTGTGTGAATATTCTACCTAATGCACTTGGGGCCTGACAGATGTTTATATTACCAGCCTTGACAAAAAGCTTTACTCCTAATCAAATTTACACAGGAACTAAGCAAAGAGAACAAGGAGGAACTTGGGCCCTGAATATTCTGTACTACCTTAGCCTTCCTCGTTCCCAGCTCCCTGGAGAGCCCCAGGCTTCCAAATCTCAGACATCTCCCCAGTCTCCTGAAGGTTAACGATGCTATTTCCCGCTGAACCAGCCAGAAACAACACTGGAAGTGGGTTTATTTTTACCCCAGGCTTTGCCATCTATCATTACTGAAAAACTAAGAGACAGGTTTTGGCTGAATATCTTGTGGAATATTCAAGATCTCCATGCAGAATTTGGCCTCAGTCTGCTGCCTTTATCTCATCTGGAGCGGTCTCCTTCTTCTCCCTGCCAATGTTCCTCATTAGCAAGGATATTTGTATTCAAAACAAGAGACAGTTTCTTTGGTCAGGCACCTGAGGGATCCTGTGGTGACATCATATGGCAGCATTCTCTGACTGATGTCATTGCTTCTTTCATGGAAACAAACTATGGGTACCTTGAATGACATGATATGTTTAACCAAAAGGAGGGAGAATAGGTAACAAATTTAAATATTTCTTGCAGATTTCTTCAGCATGCAGACTGAACAGCTAAAAATACTTGTTTTTTTGAAGGCTATTCTCTCTGGCTTTAAGGATATTTCACTTTTTGAGGGCATCTTTTCCCTGGTTTGCAACATGGAAATTGTATTGTCTGCTAATTGGATGCCTTTCAGAACCCTGAGAGCCTGTAGTGGAATTTCTTGGGGACTCTCCATTACCTCCTACATTACATTCAAACAGTTCTTTCTTGGTTTTCAAAAGTCCTATATTCATGGAACCTTGAAGGTATCTACCTTCTCATCTTTTCCAGTCAAGCAAACTTGATTAGAGCCTTTTAAGGCAACCAGAAGAGCTTCTGGTTGGTGACTGTGTGTCCACACTGTGTAGGGGTCTAGACCCCGAGCCCTTTGATCTCTTATTTTCATATTTAATTTCCATCCATTTGTCTCTTCTGTTGATTTTCTTTTTTAATAATTTATTTTAATTAGGTATATATGACAGCAGAATGCATTTTGATTCATTGTACACAATTGCAGCATTTTCATTTCTCTGGTTGTACACAATGTAGCATCACACCATATGTGCAGTCTTACATGTATTAGGGAAATGATATCCATCTCATTCCACCATCTTTCCTGCCCCCTGCACCCTCCCATCCTCCCTCCCCTTTGTTCTAAATTTCCTCCATTTTTCCCAAGCCTCCCCCCTCCCCATTATGGATCAGCATCCACTCATCAGAGAGAACATTCAGCCTTTGGTTGTTTGGGATTGGCTTACTTTACTTAGCATGATATTCTCCAACTCCATCCATTTACCTGCAAATGCCATGATTTTATTCTCTTTTAATGCTGAATAATATTCCATTGTGAATATATACTACAGTTTCTTTGTCCATTTATCTGTTGAAGAGCACCTAGATTGTTCCATAGCTTAGCTATTGTAAATGGAGCTGCTCTAAAATTATAATGTGGCTTCGTCACTCTAGTATGCTGATCTTAAGTCTTTGGGGTACAGACTGAGAAGTGGGATGGCTGGAACAAATGGCGGTTCCATTCCAAGTTTTCTAAGGAATCTCCATACTGCTTTCCAGATTGGTTGCACCAATTTTCAGTCTAAGCACCAAAAATTATTACCTGCTCTTTTGAACCCAGCAAATACTTTTTCAGGATGGCTTTTGACAGATGTGGGAACTGAGGCATCAGACCCCCTACACACACCTAGAGCCATAGGGCTGATCAGAAAAGAGTGGAGCTTGTGCTGGGGATGTAGCCTAGCAGTAGAGTTTTTACTTGGCATGCACAAGACCCTGGGTTCAATTTCTAGCGTCACAAGCAGAAAAACTCAAGGAAGCCTGCAATAGGTCTATCCTGAAAGTAAAACCCATGTTGCTATTCCTGCTTCCAAGGAAGTGCCTGAAAGGAGGACTGATGGTTCACTCTGTCAATCCCACTGGACCACAAGTGCCTGGGTTAAAAGTGACTTTTGGGTGTGTCTATGAGGGCTTTTCCAGATGACATTATCATCTGAATCTGTGTACTCAGTAGATTGCACTCCCCAGTGTGGACAGGTATCATACTATCCACTTAGGATCTGGACGAAATAAAAAGGCAGAAGGAAGGAATTCACCCCCTTTTTCTCTTCCTGCCTCATTGCTTGAGCCTAGACCTTGATCTTCTGCCCTTGGCCTGGGATTTGTATTGGCTATTGGGCCTTCAGACTTGGACTGGAATTATACCACCCATTCCTGGGTATCCAGTTCAAACACAGCAGATTATAGGACCTGTTGACCTTTAAAATTTGTATATTACAAATCTCATCCAGACATCCTAGTAGCAAAACATAGGATTCTCACATAAATATATTTATTTTATAAATAAATACCAGAGCCAAACTCAGATACCCTGGAAATTTTTTGAGTCCTCTGTATATTACTATTTGGTGATGAGAATGGCAAGGGACGGGGGAGGGGGCACATGCAGGGTTCTGCTCTGCTGTTAGCCTGGGATCTGGGGAGTATTCACCAATAGCAAGGCAGACTAAGCTTGTTGGGTTCAGCTGTCCGGAGAGGAACCAGAAGGGGGGTTTCCCAATTCTCCCTGGTGCACTGACCCCTCACACACTTATCTTGACAGCTCTACTCCTGTCATTTCCCTAAGGGATTTAAGTCACCAAGCAATTAAAACCCGAGACGCTGGGTGTGTGTTCTGATTCTGAATCAGGGTGGCTTTCGCAACATCCAAATCATAACCCAGAGATCCAGCACTGCTCTGGGATCCCTGAGGTGGCTTCAAGATGTCACCTGCATTTTCAAGTGCAAAGTCCAGATTTCTTCTTCGTTGTCCTCCCAGCACATTCCCCATTAAGTAAACAATTGCAGTGATACGGTTCTCTCCCAATCTTCCTACAGCTCCCGGCAGAAGGTCAGTGGGGTTTTTCCTCTGGTGGTTGGCTGACTCAGAGCTCTCCTCTCCCCATGCTCGCCTTGAGGAGGCCGCGGTTCCAGGTTTTCTGGTTTCAAAATAAATTGGCAGAAATCTGAAGTGATGCCAATACCGCCCTCCTGCCCGCAGGCAGCTGGGTCCCAGTGGGAGGTCTCTTAGCAACCAGGCTCAAATCAAATATTTGGGCGTCTGGACACATTCTGATTGGAATGAGATCATGAACAAAAACTTCTCTCTTTCCCTCGACCCAGCTACTGAGGGTTATGAAAAGATGCTGAGCCCCTGAGCTGCCTCCCTGTGCCGGGGATGTCTGTGACTCACACGCTACACTCAGTGAGAGGCAGTCCCTACCAGAGGCAGCGAGACCTGCAGGCCACCAGTCCATCTTCTATTTCTGGCTTGATGAGGATCCTCGGACATGGCACTCTAAATTTTTGGATGCTGTGTCTACATAAAGCCCGAAGTTTGAATTTGACCCAGTCCAACCCTGTGCATACAGCACTTTCCAGAAATCAGAACATCCACAGGGTATGAGCTGCAGGTTAATTCAGAGGAAACCCTGTGGGAAGAATGAGGGCTTCAGTATGATTCTCCTCCATCTGTGGACTGGTCCTTTCCTCCACCATCTCCACAAGTGACAAATGGCAAATGAGTGGGAGAGGGGGACAGAAGAATGCCAGCCAAGGGCAGTTTTGCTCCTCAAAGATGAAATATTTGTTCCACTTTTTCAACAATTGGAGTCTGTTTTCCAACCTTAAATCCTAGGTTCATCTTATTCCTGTAGAACTCAGGGAAAATGAAATATATCACATTTGGCTTTGCCTGCTAATTCAAATTGGTACTCTTAGAGACTGGGGAGACATTATTTCAGCTTTTATGTCTATAATATGGACTTTTAAAGTCCCAGACTCTTGATCTCATCAGAGATGGGCTAGCCAGGGCTCCTCCCTTGGCCCAGTTGTCCAGCCCTCTCTCTGCATGCTCAGGCCACTCCATGTGGTCCCTGGGTTGTCACTTCCATGTGCACAGATGTCTCACCTCTCCATTTGAGTCCCCAAAAGGTTGATACCATGTCTTACACCCCCTTATCACCTTTATAAGACACCTGATCCACAGCCCTAGGTCCTAAATAAACTCATGAATTTAATTAACATCCAAACCACAGAGAAATGTCATCTTTTCCTTAATGGTAATAAACAAATCAGAAAGCATAGAGGCAGTGATTCAGGCACCATTGGTTTGCCTCTGGCCCTCTCTAGCTTTGTAGTCTTGGGAAAGTTATAGGGGGCCCTCTTAGCCTCAGTTGCTTTATTGGAAAATGGAAATCACAGCAGTCTCTACTGGGTTGAAGTGTTTTGAGAACATTAGACAAACATCTAAACAAAGAAACTTAATAAATGGGAGTTCTCATTGTCAGGGCTCTTTGACTTGAAACACAGAATCTTTTGATCATCTGAACCTTAAATGAAAGCACTCTTGGGTTACTTAGTTGTTCTGATCATAAAATTATTTTAATTCTTTATCTTAAAAGCTGTGGAAGATCATAGAATGAGTTAGCACCTAGCTTCTCTATGTCTTAAGGTAAACCATATCTTTTCTAAATCATTCCTTTCTTTAAACAATGGACGGACACACACACAGACACACACACACACACACTTATGGCAATGATTTGTTAAATGTATTATTTTGGTCAAAAACTGTTATTAACTAAGATTTGACAGCGACCCTGAATTCCATTTTGAACATCCTCCCTTAGGTCTCCTTTGAAAGTAGTGATCAATTTTTGTTGATTTTGTTTGTACAATAGAAGATGCCTGACTTCAAGGCCTGACAGACGGACTTGAACACTGTGTCAAGGTTGGACAATGGACACATTTTACTTTTTCAATCTCATCAGCAGGCAAAGAAGCCAGCATTATCTGTAATAGCTGCAGACTGGAAATGACCAAGTGTCCAAGAGGCCAGGACCATGTTCTTTCACAAAGCAATGGAATATCTGACTTTTACTTAAGACGAAGATTCTATTCAAAATAACATTAAGTGAAAAGCTAAAAACCATGATTGCATTGATACAACAACCAGGTTTACAAAGCAAATAAAGGGAAATAGGATTTCCTAAATAGTAGAGGTTTCTAGTAAGATGTAATCTTGACCTCCAAGAGTACAGTTTTCCTAAATGGCTTCATTTTAAATACATGTACTTAGATTAAGTACTTGCTTATAAAGTAAACCTTTCTCACAGTGAAACTTCACATCATGTATAATCACAAGAATGGAATCCTAATTGGAATAAGTTATACTCCATGTATATGTGTCAAAATATATCCTACTCTCATGTATTTCTAAAAAGAACCAATAAAAAATATTTCAAAATCAAATAAACCTTCCTTATATTTCACAATTACTGAGCATTTACTGGGTCCTAGGCATTATTTGGGGTAGGTGGCAATATGCTGTAATCCTGGATCTTACCTTCTACTGTTGGACATGGTCAATCAACAAAAATGTCACTGTGCCATTTTCCAAAAGACTTTCACTTTCAAATTTCACAGCCCCACTGTCTAATAAGTAGGGTTTAATGTACACATCTGAGAGATGAGAGAACTAATAGGCCAACGTCAGCCAGTGGGAGGTGATGGCTGGGATTTTAACCTAGGTCACCCGGGACTTCTGCTTTGGCAACAGCAAGTTGAGTCATTCCACCAACCTTCCTACCAGAGACAACTTAAAAAGCTGGATGAAATATTTGTTTAACTTTTTCAAAAGCAAAACAGCAAGAATAAGGTGGTAAGGAAACATTTGCCAAAACCACGAAGACAGCAAACCAGAGGAGGTTAGCTCAGCCCCACAGTTTTTAGCCTAAGGCACTTGTCCATCTGGAAAAAAATCAAGTTTAAAATTGACCTGTTCTCCTGAGAGCCTCACAAAGGTAGGGGAGCAAAAAAAGTCCAGGGCCCACCAAAGTTCAGGATACAGATTAACAACTCCTCAGTTTAAACAAAGTCCTCTGCGTGGGGAGAAAAGGATTTCTACAGCGTGTAGGCTTGCAGACAAGTTCAGGTCTTGGGCAATCCAAAAGTCTCAGACTTTGAACTTGGATTAAGGTGGTTCCAACTGGTAGTGCCTTCCTCCCAGAGCCCGACAGACACTGTGAAAAGCCTCCCTGGAAATAGAGTTCACCATTATTATTATATACGTGCTATTCATGTATATACATGTAGATTCACATATATGCAAGGCCTGACATCATCTAAGAGAATTGAGGCACCCAGGAAAACAGGAAATTATGAGCAAAGTAGCAACAATAGCCAATAATTGGGCTATGGTTTGGATATGGGTTGAGTGTGTACCCCAAGTGTTCATGTGAAATTTAATTCCCATTGTGAGGTATTAAGAAAGCAGAAACTTAATCCAACTAGAATACAATGTTCAAGTTGCACTCTTTAATCAAGTAATTAGGATTAGGATGAGGCCATCAGTGTGGAACCCCCATGATTGAATCCCAGTGGCTCTACAAGAACAGGGAGAGAGCCAGGCACGGTGGCACAAGCCTGTAATCCCAGCAGCTCAGGAGGCTGAGGCAGGAGGATCGAAAGTTCAAAGCCAGCCTCAGCAACACTGAGGCACTAAGCAACTAAGTAAGACCCTGTCTACAAATAAAATAAAAAATAAGGTGGGGGATATACCTCAGTGGCCAAGTGCCCCTGAATTTAATCCCTGGTACTCCACGCTCCCAAAAAAGAGAACAGGGAGAGAGACCAGCAGACATACAATGTCAGCTTCGTGTCTCTTGCCTTGTTATATCCCATGTTGTTTCAGGACTCTGCCAGCAAAAAGATGCAGTTCTTCAACATTGGAAAAGGACTATGAGACAAAATAAACCTCTTTTCTTTATCAAGTAGGCTATCTCAGTTATTTCATTGTAGTAACAACAAAAAACAGAAAAATACAAGTGGAAACAGACTCTCAAAAACTGAGAATGAGGATTCTCCATTTTAGACTATAAAACAACGACATTGACTCTATTCAGAAACATTAAAACCATACTTGAAAATTTTGAGAAGGAGCTGTAAACCATAGAAAATTTTGTAAAATGTTTTTTAAAGAGTCTAATAGAAATTCTCAAACTGAGAAGTGAAAGTCATTGAAATTAAAAACCCAACGACTGATTTAATAGATTATCACAACTGATGAGAGAACTGGTGAACTGCAAGAGAGGTCTGAAAAAACTAGCCAGAATTCAATCTGAAAAAAAAAAGTAGGTGGGGGATATAAAAAGAGAATGTGTTTAAGAAAGACAAGTGTTGTACGTTTTCTCTCATACGAAGCTAGAGAGTAAAATAGACAGGAAACCATTAGGTTAGAAAAAGGGACATGGTGGGGGGTGGGAGGTGGAGGGGGTTAGGGGAAGGGATTGGGGAATAGTAATGACCACATTATGTTATGTGCATATGTGAATCTTAAACCTTGACCTTATGAGGCCAATGTGGTTTTCTCTCCATTCCTTCGAGGACCATCTTCCATCAAGGCCTGAACATAGTGGAGAAAGAACACCACCATCAGGAGGACTGACCTCAAACTTGCCATTGTCCTGGTTCCGCCTAGCTGGGATTACAGGTGTGCGCCACTGTAAGGTCTTTGCTTAGCATCTGGACGGCCATCTTAAGTGAGGCCGCCATCTTAAGAAAAATTTCGCTTTCCGGCCCAAGGGCATTTCTGAGAAAGGCTCACTACTCCCTCATACCAACCCCACCCTTAACCACTGGCATAAGGACCTACTGGCTCTAATCCTCGAGCCTGCCCCATAAAAGTCCCAAACCTCAACCTTATGTCGCCTCTCTCCATCTATAGAGGGGATGGCCTTCATTTGTCAGCTCTGACAAATAAGCCCTGTGTGTATCTCTGCCTGGTCTCTGTCTTTCATTTCTTGTTTGCCCATCTCCCGGTTCCTAGATTTCCTTTCAGCCACATTACAAGGCTGAAAGTGCTGGGGTTTGTGGTGGTTGTTGTTTATTTTTAATATAAGATTGCTAGTTTTTTAGTTCCTTCAAGAAGTACAGCCCTGGGTCGGGGGTGTGGCTCAGTGTTCAGCTCTTACCTAGCATGCATAAGGCCCTAGGGGTGATCTTCAGTTGCTCAAAGAAAAAAAAAAAAGCCATAAGAAAGAAACACAGCCTTGTACTAAGCTGTCGCATTCCAGCTGCAGCAAAATAGCGGGAGGGCGGGACCAATAACTTCTATACGTTGATACAGCAGGTGTAGGAGCCCTTTATTGTAGGACCACAGAGCTATTTATACATTTTGCACAGCTTATCTTAATTAGCATAAACTAGATACATCGGTCAACCAATAAGGAATCTCCACACTTAATGGCTCGCTTTTGTTACTTCTCAAACTACTCCCTCTGGCATTGTGCCAGGCACCATCCAGACTTGCTTATGAACTCTAACATTCCCCTGGCAAAATACCACGTGTTATTTTCACTTGTCTACAGACCTTAACACTAAGCACCAGCAGACAGGGGTGTGGAAAAATGGCCATGACTCTTAAATAGTCATGGCATTGTAGCAGATCTCTTCCTTCTACACTGACCTTGGCCGGCCTTCCTCGGGACCTCCAGCTCCCATCCTCAAGTGACTGAAGAAATCAGCCATTGGTGAAGTCCTACCCTTGTGCTCAGAGAACGGAACAGACAGGTGAAGCACCAATCAGGCTGCAGGTTGGGATGTGACGTTCTAGATGAGGTAGCCCAGGCTCAACCCTGCCACCAGCACCCATGCACTGTAGACAGGCACTCACTCCTGGGGGGCCCAGGGTACCTCCTATACAATGAAGGGGTTGGAATAGAGTAAATCATGGCAGGGAGGAAGCCTGAGTGGGGAGAGGGATGTCTGGCCACATCCTCCAGGTAGAGGTGAGGTGCGCAGTTCAAAGTGGCCCCAGGTGATTCTGATGAGCCCTTTCCAGGGGACACCCGTGCACATGGGGATAGTGCCTTTAGGTCCCTTGCAAAAATAAATGTGCTGTGTTCTCCCTCTGTCCCCTCTAACACTATCCCCACCCTACTCCTGCTTCTGCCCCTGTGAAGCTGGAAAAGTGGAATGTATACAGCAGATGCCCCCAGCTCTGGCCCCATTCTGCACAAGCTTCGTCTCCACAATGGATTTGAGAGTTACTGAAAAGCCAAGTGGCAGCTCCTAAAGCCACCTTGGTAAAACAGCTCCCGCCACAAGCTCATGAGTGATCACAATGCAACCAAGGAGAGCAGCTTTATGGTCAAACCGAGCTGACAGCAGAAGTACCCCACAAGTTGTCCCTTTCAATCCCTCATTCTCATTGGCCTGTCTCTCCCTCTCCAAAGTCCCTACAGTCAAGTTCTGCCTCAAATTCCACATGTGGCCTCATGTGACCAAGTCACGATGTCCTCTGTCACCCCAGGAACTTAGAGGAGTGCTCATATTCTGGATATGAAATGACACCCAGAAGGAATTCCTTTAATTCAGAAGGTGAGGGTGCATTACTGTCTCCAAAGAGTGTTCACATGGTGGAAAGTTGGCAGTGATAAAATGTTGCATCTGGCCTTGTGAGGATCTGGAGGTCCTAGGGAAGTGAATTGTTCTCTGTATGAGCAGTCACATAAATCTTTGCTGAACTCTCTGGCTTTTGCCCCACAGAGGAGTACAGAACAATTGCCCACCTGCAAGACTAATTAGTGCCCAGGGAAAATGAATAACCACCCCATGATGTCTTGGGATGTCCATGTGACATTGCTGCCACATCAGCGAGCATACCACCCGTGTTGGCTGGCCTTGCCTATTGTGGGAATGAATTCACACCAATTTGTCTGTCCATACTCTTGGTCAGCTCTCTGTCCTTGTGGCCAGTGGCAAATATTTAGAGAATGTCTGGCGGTTGGCTACAGCCCTGGAAAAGATCAAAGCACACCGGTGTCGACCCATGCCAATCTGCTCTTCATGCACAGAGGACAAGGAGGGCAGGTGAATCCTGTCATGGGGCCACCCCTAGCACTTGGCAGCTCTGCAGTTCTCCCAGACTCCGATCATCAGAACCCCAGACTGGGAATCCATAAGCCCAGTCAAGTCTAAATGTGACTCACTTGGCCACAGAGGATTTTTGTTTTAAGTTGACAACATTTAAAATGTAGATTTCATACAAAAATCTGGATTCCTGCTGCTTTGGAAAAATTAGAAGCTTGAGTGACACTTCTGATTAGCTGTCACTAGAGTTAAATAGTCCTACCAGCTGAGGCAGGGGCACACCAGCCACCAGAATCCTACCAGAGGCAGAGCTGGGCTTTGTGGGCCCTGAAGCTTATGTAATTTGGAATGACTTCTCTAAGAAAAATAAATTGAAATTATAAATACAAAATTGCTAGGCCCCTCCAAGGACCTGAGCACGTGAGACCTCAAGAAGCCCACACACCATGTGCTTCCACAGAAAAGCCACCTCTGGGCCCACCCACGGCTATTGCTTCACACCCAGCCTGGTTCCTGTGTGCTACCCACCTGGCATACAGGCATTTGAGTCAGTGACCTCTTGCCTGTATCTTATGGCCTCCAGCCTCAGCTATCATTTCTAGTCCACAGCCCAAGTTTCCAGCATATAAAGACTCACCTCTAAAGAGAGCTCAGCCTTCTTTAAACTTTAGAAACTCAAATGAAAGCTGGTTTCATTTCATTTAAAGGAAGTAAAAAAAAAATAAAAAATAAAAGAAGAAGAAGTCTTGATGTCTTGTAATTCCTTCTTCTTTGCTAAAATAATATATATATATTTTTTTATTTTATTTATTTATTTTATTTTATATATATTAGACAGGCTTGGCATACTCCTGCCATCCCAGAGACTTGGGAGGCTGAGGCAGGAGGATGGTATGTTTGAGGCCAGCCTGGGCCATTCAGTAAGACCATGTCTCAAAATAAAACAAAAAGAGCTGAGAATATAAATCAGTGGTAAAGTGATAACCTAACATGTGTTGGACCTTGAGTTCAATTCCTAGTACCAAGCGGGTAGGGGGAAGAGTCTAGGCATCTGCCTAGAATTTATACCAAGGGATTCCTTTCTAGCACAGAGATGTATGAAAAACAATGAAAAGGAAAAGGATAAGTGTCTGCTAGGTCTAGTCTAATTTGTATTCAGTTTGGGATGCTCATTTGGCTCACCGAGATTGCCCTAGGTCTGAGACATCAGTAACTAAATGGCTTTTTTTTTTTCTTTTTAAGATGTAAAAGGAGGGGCTGGAGTAGCTTAGTGGAAGAGAGCTTGCCTAGCATGTGTGAGGCACTGGGTTCAATTCTTAGCATCATATACAAATAAATAAAATAAAGATCCATCAACAACTAAAAAAATATTTTAAAAAAAAGATATAAAAGGAAAGACATATTTAAAAAAAAAAAGGTTTCCAAATGCATAGTGAACCATATTGCCACAAATAGATCAGGATGACCTGCAATACTCATTGAGCACCCACTGTGTACTAATACTACCTCCTGTACACTAAGCATTGGCCTGGATACAATAGGGGAAGTGCCCTGTGGGTGATTGCGATGCAATTGCAGAAACAGATACCACAGAGGAATCTAGATAACAGAACTGTAACAGAGGCTTGTAGGAATTCAGAGGCCCGCCTGGGCAGCGTTCCCAGAGTAGAGATGTCACTTGAACCTCTGGACCTGAATGGGTAGGGAGCAGCACTGAGGAAATTTCACATGGAGAGAACTACACATGCCCAGAGGCAGAAGGAGGTCTGGCAGAGAAGCAGACAAGGTCTACGGGAGGGCCGGGGTTAGGAAGTAAAGGAAATAGGAAAAGAGGTAGAGAGCCTATCTCAGAGGAACTTGATTCTAGTTGAAAAATTTTGGATTGTCCAATCCAGTGATATAGGGAACAATAAGCATAATAAAATTGTATGTGGGCAGTGTTTTTCAGTTTACTGAAAATAAACATTGCTATTTATTCCCATTTGATTCTTACATAATATAAGCATTATACAATACAGGTTTGTTGTAAAAAAAAATCTGTAAAATAGCAAAACCTAAAAATTTGCCTGTAATCTAACAATCAGTGATAATCATACTCAACATTTTGGCATATTTTCTACTATTTCTAAAAGCAATTTAAATATAATGTATTTTATGTATACAAATAAAATTAGCATCCCTATTCTCACTTTACACCATATCATGAAACTGTCTCATGTATTGCATATTTTGTGAGATCAAGATGTTACTAGTTCCGTGATGTTCCATTTTCTTGACGTACCATGATGTTATTCATGGTTGCTCTTTGCCTCCAATTTTTCAATTATCAATTATGCTATAATTAGCATCTCTGATGGATAAATATGCATTATTCTAATTAATTCATGATATGAAATTATTAAAGGATGTAAACATTTTTAGGACTTGATATATATCAACAAATCATTGTCAAAAAAGATTTTACCAATTTACACATTTGTCATCAGAACATGAAAGGACTTGTTTTCCTGCATATGTCCCCTAGAGTTAAGTATTTTTTTAAATCTTTGCTAATTTGAGAAGGAAAAATGGAATCACAGAATTACATTTAAATACTTATTTTTGGAACTTGTGAGTTTGAATTTTTCAAACTGTAGTTTTCATTAGTGTGCATTTCTTCAAATTATTTGTATAATTCATCAGTGCAAAACATTTGTTTTCTTTAATCATAAACATGTCTGGGCTACAGGTATAGTTCAGTGATACAGAACTTGCCCTGGGTATGCACAAAGCCCTGGGTTTGATCTATGGGAGGGCCCATGCAAAAAAAGGTCTTAACAGCCAGATGCAATGATGCACCAGCAAGTGTAGCCTCTGCTACTGAGGGCAGAGAGTTTGGGTCCAGTCTGAGCAACACAGTGAGTCTCTGTCTCAACAGAAAAAGAGAGAGACAGGAAGGAGGAAGAGGAGGAGGAGAAGAAGGAGGAGAGAAAGGAGAGCTCTTAATTACATTTGATTAACATTTGTTATAATATGTTCATATTCAGACTAAAATGGTTTTACATTTTATGATTCAATTAATCTTGGCATTAATTGAAACTTTATTTCTCTGATTTTTAAAAAATTACAAAGTCCTCCTTTGCTCTAAGATTACTTATATTTTCTTTGAGGTTTCCTTGTGTTTTCATTTTTGCATTTTATTCATTCTATCTTGGATTCATTGATTGGACTTGACATTCTGATGGGAAGTAAACACAGCTGGGGACTTCTTCCAGATACACCGTTCTCCTACCGTCATTCATCAGATGCATCCTTTTAGTAGTGGTTTGTGAAGTTCCTTTATCACCTATTTTTATTATACATTCTGGGACCTACTTCTTGTCTGTTGCTTGGGTGACCCCCAAAGTCCCCAGTCCCTGGCATGGCACTCTAGGGAGGTGGTAGAAACTTTAAGAGGTGGAGCCTAGCGGGAGGTTTTAGATCACTGGAGGGGATGCCCTTGAAGGGAATTGTGGGGATTCTGGTTTTTTTCCCTCTTCTCTCCTTCTCATTCTGGCTACAAGATGAGCAGCTTTCTTCTACCACATGCTCCCCACCATGATGTGTTGTCTCCCTCCAGGCCCCAAAGCAATGGGCCAATTAATCATGAACTGAAACCTCCAAAAGTGTGAGCCAAAATAAACCTTTTCTCTTGTAAGTTAATTACCTCAGGTATTTGTTACAGTGATAGAAATCTGACTGTTCTATGCACTTGTTTCACTATTTATGCTGATAAATACCCTAATTACTATAATCTTACAATATGCATATGCTACTTCGATTACTGGACTTTTACAATATAGTACAATATTGTCTGCAGTTTTGCTTTTCATGGTTTCAGTTACCTTTGGTCAACTGCAGTCTGAAAATATAAGTGGAAAATTCCAGAAATAAACAATTTGTAAATTTTAAATAACTTCTATTACAGTATGTAGTTATAATTGCTTTGCTTTATTCCTGGGTATTATTAATCCCTTATTGTGCCTGGTTTATAAATTACACTTTGTCATAGGTATAAATGAATAGGAAGAACATAGTCTATAGCGGGTTCCATATTATCTGTGGCTTCAGGCATCCACTGGGAGAGACAGGGAGGAGGCGGACTGGGATCTTAGGACAAAAGATAAGGGAGATGACTATATAGAACTTTTCACTGTTTCGGAGATCTTCCCTGTGCTTTTATAATATCCCATGAAAATGAAGATCATCCATTTGTCTCATTTCTTTTCTCCTACTTATTACTCATGTAAGAGACAAATGTTCTGAGAAACAGATGTCTTGATGAAGCCTAAGAAAGAATCTTGCAATTCTCTGCCTCCTCTTTGGTAGAAAAAAAAATAAAAGGCATGGCCTGATTTTAAAATGGAACACTTACTGAATTGGAAAAAACAAAACAAAACACTAGTAAAATCTGAACATAAGCTTGCTTCATTTTTTCAAATTGAGAATGGGTGGGTTAACCTCATGAAAACCTGAATCTGTAAAGGAAGTCAAAGTTATGACCATTGGAATTTTACTTTCCTAAATAGAAACCTTTCAGAGTAAACATAGAATCCATACAAGTGGATTCCACTTACCCCATTCTTTAGGAGTGGCACATGAATCATCATCTCCACATTGAACTTCATCTATTGGGTTCCTGTTCTTATAAAGTAGGTCCACAGAGGTAGGTAGCAACCACCTATCCAGCACCCTCAGTTTGGGATCAGCTGTTAAGGATTTAGGGAAGATGGATTCATCCAGGTATCAAACTTGGCAAATCAACTTGACTTGTAGCCTTTGCCATCACCATAAGCCACATCACATCTGTGTGGAACCAATCTCACTGTCAGAACATGGTGCCAAAAGGCCTTGAGTCATAGATTCCCCTACACTGTAAGAGTCTTCCTTGCAATTCCCATTCAACCAGCTTTGGAAAACCTGTGTCCTGGGTCACAAACAAACTCAGGAAGCTATGAGTCAGCCCAACCTATCCCCATCCCTAGAAAACAACTCAAAAGGTCTGCCTTCTTAGGGAGAAGCAAGTCAGTTTTCTTCACCTGCTAGGCTGTGAGCTCTCGAAGGACACGGTTTGCGCTTTGTTTATGGCTCTACCATCAATGGATGGCACGTGGCCGTCAATTCATGTCGAATGAATGAAGAACCAATGGGAAAGTGAAACAGCCTAGCCTTGGCCAAATAGTAGTCAGTGTCAGTGAAATTCATCTTGGCACTTTGGAAATTCTTACAGGTATGCAATTCCTTTTATCTATCTGTTTTGAACAACCCCAAAGAATGCCCAAAAAAATTAAAATTAAAAGATAAATATGATGAGCAAAGCTACATCACATCCTGGTCTTCTTGGGCCTGGAGTTGAAGCCTATTTTGTTGTTGTTGTTGTTGTTGTTGTTGTTTGTTTTTTTTTTTTTGTTTTGTTTTGTTTTTTTCCTGTAAGCAAATAAGAATGGGATGAAGGAGACAGGCCTACACATGGAAGCAAGTATGCAAATGAGCCCCACCGGAAACAAGCCCTGGTCTGGGACAGACCAATGAGGCTTCCGGATTTTTTTCACATTTTGTTTGGACTGTGTTCTCAGGAAAACTGACATTCCTGAGGAATGTCTGAAAAGGAGTTGGCTACATTTAAGCTCCCATTTAGCCTAAAATTGTTTGAATCTAGAAGGGGCTCATCTTTTCTAGAAATGGCCATGAGGGAAAACAGAGCCTCCTGAGTGGGGGAAATAACCCCTTTTAAAGCAAATGCATTGCGTTTTTCCTCATTCACAATGATATCCTCACTACTCTAATACACCAAAAATGCACGTTCCACACTACTGCTCACCAAGGTATTGTGGGTACAGCAATGGAAAACTCCAGAGACAAGTCAAACCTCATTAAAGCAGACCAAATCTGAGGGAAAAAAAATTAAATTCAATTTTATTTATTGACTATTTAAAATATTAATGTAATTAAAAGACAAAGCATACCAAAAATATTCTTAGAGAATTCCCATTGCCCTTCCTGATATCCCATTCATACCCACTCCCTTTAGATCATCAGTTTTAATCCTAGCATTTTTCAAAGGAAGGTGATGACCCCAACTAGCAAATGGTCTTTGTGGGGACCATTTGAATAAACTGGGAGTAAGACCTGTACCTCCTTCATACAATGATCTGGAATGAAATGTCTGTGTCTAAAGACACTCAGCAAAACCGGTTTATCTTAAACAGTACCCATGTCCTTGTTTTTCTTACTTATTGGTATAATCTTCAAAGAAATTATTTTGCTAAGTAAATACAGGAAGGCTTCAACTTAGCTGCTGCTGGATCACCATGAATTCCAAACAGGAAGCATCTGAACTTAATGAAACCTTACCATAGGTTGAGATTTATCATTTTATCATTTACCACAAAACTGGTACAGAGCCAACCCTTGGTTATCCACTTGTGCAGCCACCATCTTGTTGGTCTGGTGAACCCAGTTTTGTCTTTATATATTTATTTTTGTGGAACTGGGGTTTGAGCCCAAAGCTGCTCTACTACTGAGCTATACCCCCAGCCCTCTTTACTTTTTATTTTTGAGATAGTGTCTAAGTTGCCCAGGCTGGCCTCAAACTTGCCATCCTGAATTGCTTCAGCCTCCTGAATTGCTGGGATTACAGGTGTGTACTACCATGCCCAGTCTTTCTTTTTCTTTTTCCTGTTTTTGGCAGTGCTGGGGATTTAACTCAGGGACACAAGCATGCTAGGTAAGAAATTTGTCACTGAGCTACGTCCCCAACCCCCATGAGACTGACTTTTAAACTCAGTCTCCTATGTTTCTTGGTTCCCAAGCTCCAAGCTGCTCTCTTATCCCTCTTCCTGACCTCCAAACCTGAGCTGCTGGAAACTCACAAAATGTAAATTGATGGCAATATTAGTCCAAATAAATCAAGTAAGTCCGTCAATAACAGATTCCAGAAGCAAACAGAATTTTCACAAGTCATCTAGTGTTTGAATTCTCCCCAAGAGCATCCCCTTTATCCCTATAGAGGACCACAGGCAGCTGAGGGTAGAACCTGATGGGTAAGAAAACAGACATTGGTACTAAACCAAACTGGGTTTCAGCTCCAGCTCTGCCGATGGTGTTAGTTGGTATTCTGAGCCTCGGTTTCCTCATCTGTGAAACGGAGGAGAACGAATGTAAAGAGCTGGACGTGCTGCCCAGGACAAAGAGCAAGTTCACAAAACAATAGCTAATAGCAGCAGCAGCAACAGAGAATTCCTTAAAAGGAGGCAGGAACAGTCCCCTTCCATTAACAAGGAACAGAGAAACTGAAATCGTTAACACATAAAGGGAGGATGGAAAAAGCAAGCGACAAGTAACAGTTAATATATTTGATAATCCAAAGATCCCTTCCATGAATTAGACCTCCCACATGGGAGCTAGCTCTTGAAACTGCAGCTGTCTCTGGAGAGTTATGTGTAGGGCACCTCTGGAAACTAGGCCAGTCCCGTTGGATGGTCCAAAAGCATAAAGTAATTGCTGGAAGCCTGCCAGAGCCACTGACGTAGAAGAATGAGCCCCTAGATGTGTGGGAAGTGAGCTGCTGCCCTGCAGTAGGGTGGGGGTAGTCACCCTATAACTCAGCTCAGCGAACAGATATTCAGGGGCCCCACCCCCACCCCCTCCCCAAATACCAGCAGCACCGACTTAACAAAGGAACATTGTTCCAAAAGCTTGTAGACACTTTGGCTTTGGGAACTCAAAACACATTTTTTCAAAAAAAAAAAAAGGTGTGACGAGGAGCTGTTGGGTATTTTCTGATCAGGTCCACAAAGGTGTAGCTAAGGCAGAAGCCCTGAGCCTGACCCCTGTAGCCAGTGACCTGCTGTCTGAGTCACAGCAGCTGGGCAGCAAAGTAAACCTCCCTGTGTCTCAGTTTCCTCATTTGTAATTTAGAAATAATAATGCTTCTAACTTGCATAAGTTGCAAGGACTGAGTTCGAGCACATAAGTGTTTAGATAGTGCTGGACAATAGTAGGTGCTCAATAAATTAGCTGTCATAGTCTTTATCATGAAAACTATAAGGCCCCAGAATAGGAGCCTCATAATGGCTTGGGGGCAGGCGGCAGGCCTCCAAGAAGAATCATGAATCACATAAGAACCCTGTGGTGGTGAGGGAGAAGGACAGGGGAACCAGCCTCCCCAGGCAGATGTTAATGAGTGCTTACAATGTCCTAGGCTTGGTGCTAAGAGTTCTCCATGCATCCTCTCCTACTATTCCTGCCAACAAAACTCTTGGGGAATTATTCTTGTGATCAGTATTAACTCCCATTTGTTCATGAAGAAATTGGGGCCCAGGAAGGCAAAGGAATTCATTTAGTACCACTGGTCTCATCCGTGTTAAGCAAACCACCAACCACTCCCATGTGCCACAAGACAAAAAGCCCGAAACTCTGGACCCCAAAATCATCCTTCTCTCACTCTGACTCCCTAAGACATTCCAGGTCCCTGGAACAGTAAGGTCATATCACCTAGGAAGGAGTCTCATTTGTCCTCTTTCTTACTAGAACATTCTCTGCACATAGCCACTCTCTCTCTTTTTAGTTCCTGGATCCATTTCTGGTACCAGGGGCAGTGGTAGCTACGCCGAAGGCACAGGAGGGTTAACCTGCATGGTACAGGAGGGGAAATTGGCACCAATGTTTCTAGTATTCACCAAGACTGGTGTCTGCTACTTATGAAGGCAATTCAAAAAGATAGGTGCTATTACTGCACAGGGTTTTCAAGGGACCTGACATCATTTATTGCTCTATTGTGAGGCAGAGGAAAAAACCTGGTATACGCTGAACCACTAGAGATGAATCGGAGGAGCAAACGGGTGTCTGCAGATATTCACTATGGTGTTTAAGTCACTGGATCTCGAAAATTCAGGTTAGAATAAAGTTGGATGAAATTGGAGTGGTGCAACGGGTGAGACCTTCTTCTGTGTGGTGAAGGAAAAACTGCATCATCTGTAGGGGAAGTGGAAAGACCAATCCCAGACTCCCAAAGGAGGTCTCACGTTGGCGAGAAGGCTGTATTCCAGCTGACTGAGGAGAAGGAACAAAGACAGAGGAGGAGCAGGTCCATGGAGAACTAAACACACTGACAGCAGATGAGAGACCAGAAAGTCAAGAAATTAGATATCTTAGCTTTGAGTCTTACATAGGACATCTGGTTTACTAAGTGAGCAAATATTTACTGGGCATCTACCAAGGGCCCAGCAAGTGGGGTGTTAGGAAGAATTTATTGGCTGTAAACATGGTGACTCAACTGAAGCATCTTCACCCTTGGACTGAGGTAGGATCCACTTCACTGGATAGAGTGAGTCATCTGTGATGGCTAACGTCAAATTCTGCTCAGAGACAGAGAATGGGCTACCGGATCAGTTTCCCGGAAGCCCAGGTTTTTGTTTGGGGGGTTGAAGTCACAAAACTATAGACTGAGGGGATTCAAATTTTGGCGAATGGATATATTATTTTGTTCTTAAGGGATATATTATTACTTTTCTCGTGGTTCCGTTTGCCTTTTCATAGTTTCCAGTTTTGTTCATTGCCATGGTTGCAAAGAAAACATCTTTAAATCCTTGAAAATCAAATTAAAGTCAAGAAACTTTTTCCTACTTAATATTATAAGAACATTTGTCAGGGGAGTGTCCTGGCCCTTAGTCAGAACTCCCCCTCACAAACTGGAGAATTTTCTCAAGGCAGATTATCGTATGTTGAACAATGAAATCTCTACCTCTTTCATGATTTTTTTTTTAAATAAGATATTTTCCTTCTTAGATGCACTTTACAAAAACTACTGTTGGTTTTGCAGGCATATGTTCACCCAAAGTTCCTTATACATGACTAACAAGAGTCCTCTTTTTGTCTTTAGGTTAAGAAAAAGCAGAACAAATACGTAACCCAGATCACTTTGGGTCATTCCTATTAGCAAATTACTCTATGTGAATAGTAATGAATAGAGAAAATATTTTATTAAAGAAAATGGGTATTACAGTGGCACGCAGCTATAATTCCAGCAACTCGGGAGTCTGAGGCAGGGGGATTGCAAATTTGAGGCCAGTCTGGGCAACTTAGTAAGATCCTGTCTCAAAATTAAAAAAGGCTGGAGATATAGCTCATGGTAAAGCACCCTGGATTCAATCCCCAGTATAATAATAATAATAATAATAATAATAATAATAATAATTAATAGAAAACTGGTATTGAAACATTTGCCATCTCAAGTTTATACTGTCTTTCCCCTCACAGCATTATCAGCAGGTAAGGAGAGAAAATGAGGTATAACCCTTGTCCTCAGGACTGTAATTTCTGTTTTGTTTTGTTTTACTATATTCAATAAATGTATTATTTCATTTTTTAAGGTCTTTAAATTTATATATGACAGTGGAATGCATTACAATTCTTGTTACACATATAGAGGACAATTTTTCATATCTCTGGAGACTATACATATACATAGTATATTCATAGTATATTCACACACATATATATAGTATATTCACACCAATTCGTGTCTTCATACCTGTACTTTGGATAATAATGATCATCACATTCCACCATCATTAATAACCCCATGCCCTCTCCTTTCCTCTCCAACCCCTCTGCCCTATCTAGAGCACTTCTATTCTTCCCATTCTCCCTCTCCCTCTCCCACTATGAATCAGCCTCCTTATATCAAAGAAAATATCTGACATTTGGTTTTTTGGGAATGGCTAACTTCACTTAGCATTATCTTCTCTAACTCCATTTACCTGCAAATGTCATAACTTTATTCTCTATTATTGCTGAGTAATATGGAAAGCAGTATGGAGATTTCTTGAAAAATTGGGAATGGAACCACCATTTGACCCAGCTGTCCCTCTCCTCAGTCTATACACAAAGGACTTAAAAACAGCATACAACAGGGACACAGCCACATCAATGTTTACAGCAGCACAATTCACAATAGCTAAACTATGGAACCAACCTAGATGCCCTTCAATAGATGAATAGATAAAAAAAAAAAAGTGTGGCATATATACACAAGGACTCTAAATTCTATACTCAGAACCCAAACTGTTCTAATGAATGCAATAAAATAACAAGGGCCTTAATCAAGTCTTCCTGGAATTAATCTTAACAATAAAACAACAGGAGGTGTACTTGACTTGAAATTATAATTGATTTAATCCTTAAACAGTTTGCCAAATCACTGGGCATTTTGTTTGGTTGGTACCATTCATTCATTTAGCTACTTAACATTTACTGAGATAGGCACCATGAAAAGTGTTGAAGTGAACAAGTAATCCCATGGCTTATCTGATGGGTGGGTCTTGCTAGCTTTCTTTGTAATGGGGTTGGGGGTAACAATGAAGATGCTTAGAGCCATACTGGAACAGTTTCTCTTCTCCCTATCTTAGAGTAAACTGAGGATTTGGAAGACATCCAGGTGTCTGAGATGAGGCTTTCATTCCTACCAGCTTTTAACTGCTTCTTTGACACCAGCTTCTTAATACTACAACAATTTTGTCCTACTTCTACCATTAAAAAGCTCCAAGTGACCAGGCACTGTGACACATGCCTATAATCCCACAGACTCTGGAGACTGAGGCAGGAGGTTTGCAAGTTCAAGGCCAGCCTCAGCAGTTGAGTAAGATGCTGTCTCAAAAAAAAAAAATGGGGGCTGGGAATGTAGATCAGTGGTAAAGCACCTCTGGGTTCAAGCTCCAAGTGTCTTCCTGGTGTTTCTGCTCAATGAAATCCCTCTCCAAAGACCAATGGCCACATAAAATGAAGTCTGCAGAATCCAAGCTTAAGAGTCTACAAATAGGGCCTTTCAAAGAGGAAATCCATACTCCTCCCTTAGCAGTACAGAAATCCCAAAAAGGAGGCTTCAGAAGAGTCAGAAGATTTCTGCTTGCTGGATCATCGCTACAGTCCTCTCAGCCATCAAATCTGTTAGCACAGAGGCAGACTCAGCACATTCCCATCAAAATTCCAAGGACATTCTTCACAGAACCAGAAAAGGCAGTTATGAAATTCATTTGTAAAAATAAAAGATGCATAATAGCCAAAGCAATCCTTAGCAATAAAAGGAAAGCAGGAGGCATTGCAATATCAGATCTCAAATTGTTATAGTAACAAAAAGAACATGGTACTGGCCCCCAAACAGGCAGGAAGACCAATGGAACAGAGTAGAATACATAGAGACAAGCTTACATAAATACTAGTCATCTGATACTACAGAAAGGAGCCAAAAACATACATTGACGAAAAGATAGCGTCTTTAACAAATGATGCTGGGAAAACTGGTTATCCATATGTAGAAGAATGAGATTTGACCCCTATCTCTCACCCTGCACAAAAGTCAACTCAAAGTGGATCAAAGACCTAGGAATTAGACCAGAAACTGCAACTGCTAGAAGAAAATGGAGGCCCAGCACTTCAAGATGTTGGCACAGGAACCAACTTCCTTAACAAGACTCCTAAGCTCAAGAAATAAAATCAATAAGTGGGTGCCATCAAATTAAAAAGCTTCTGCACAGCCAAAGAAACAATTAAGAGCATGAAGTGAGAGCCTACAGAGTGGGAGAAGGTCTTTGCCACCTGTTCCTCAGAGAGGGCATTAATATTCAGAATATACAAAGAACTCAAAAAATACCAAAAATAAGCAAATAAACAAATCAATAAATGGGCAAAAGAACTACATTTCTCAAAAGAAAACGAATGGCCAATGGCTATATGAAAAAATATCCAACATCTCTAGCAATCAGGGAAATGCAAATCAAAATTACATTACTATTTCATCTTACTCCAGTCAGAATAGAAATTATCAAGAATACGAATAATAATAAATGTCAGTGAGGACATGGGGACAAATGTGCATGTATTTTGTTGATGGGACTGCAAATTAGTGCAACACTGGAGAGTCATACGGATATTCCTCAAAAAACTAGGAATGGAACCACCATATGACTTAGCTCATACGTACCACAGTATATATCCAATAGATCTAATATCAGCGTAATACAGTGATACAGCCATATCAAAGCTGATAGCATCTGAATTCACAATAGCCAAGATATGGAACCAACCTAGATGTTTCCATACCATCCTAGATGGTATCCAATAGAAAAATGGTTAAAGAAAATGCAATACATATACATGATGGGGTAACTACTCAGCCATAAAGAAGAATGATATTATGGCGTTTGCTGGTAAATGGATGGAACTGGAGATTATCATGCTAAGTGAAATAAGCCAGTCCCCAAAAATCAAAGGTGGACAGTTTTCTTTGATATAAGGAATCTAGTCCAAAATAAGCGGGAGAGAGGCTAAAAAAGAAAGAAAGAAAGGAAAAAATGGACAAGAAAGGGAATTTCACCAAAATAGAGGAAATATCAGTAGAGTCAATAAGGGGATCCAAGAGGAGGAAGAAGGAATGGGAAACAAGAAAAGCAGTGGAATGAATCTGACCACAGTTTCAAAAGAGCATGCACAGATGTGACATGATGGGTCCCAGCATCTGGTATATCCACAGGACACTAATTAAAAAAAATAATAATAAGGAAACTGTAAATAGATGGAATAGGGATGGATGGGTATCATGAGAGAGGGGAGGAGAGGGCAGGGAGCAAATGCTAGGGACTGAATTCAGCAGATTGAGTTCATACTTCTGTGATTATGTCAAGGTATAACCTGACATAACTAAAAAGAATAAATTAAACTATGATAACTAAAAAAAAATTTTTAAATAAATCCATTAGCATGGGAACATTTTATTTGTGAAGACATGAATTGATGTCTCACCCTTGTCTTGCAGCGGAAGGCACATCCTGCTTGGAAACAAGATAACTGGCAACACATCTCTTACACGTTCCCCCTTTGGAGCTTCTGTGTCTTATCCATTCCTTTTAGCTAATATTCCTGAGCCCTACAGTGTACAGAAGGTTTCCAAGAGGTTGATAGATATAAAGCCTCTGATGTGGGAAGGGGAGACTGACATATATATACTCAAGAGAAATTTCAATAGGCTCTATACTGTGAGTGTATGCCAAGTTCTGTGGGAGACAAAGGGTACAAGTGTCACCTCCTGAGTGGTTCTCAAAATGTCAGTGTGAATTCTACATCTGGGGGTCAGGGTGGCAAAATTCTAGGCAGGGAGAACATGAAGAGCAAAGAGCAAAGATGAGACTACTTAAGGAAACAATCAAGATGGTAAAAGGAGAGCCTACAGAAGGGGAGAAAATCTTTGCCACCTGCACCTCAGATACAGCATTAATCCCCAGGATATACAAAGAACTGAAAAAAACTTGACACCAATAATAATAATAATAATAGGAAATAAACCAATCAATAAGTGGGCAAAGGAACTGAACAGACATTTCACAGAGACGAAATATGAATAATCAACAAGTATATGAAAAAATGTTCAATATTTCTAGAAATTGGAGAAAAGCAAATTAAAACTACACTGAGATTCCACCTCACTCTAGTCAAAATGGCAATTATCAAGAGCACAAGGAACAGTGAATGTTGGTGAGGATGTAGGGAAAAAGGTACACTCATACATTGCTGATGGGACTACAAATTGGTACAACCATTATGGAAAGCAGTATGGAGAGTCCTTAGAAAACTTGGAATGGAATCACCATTTTACCCAGTTATCCCACTTCTTGGTTTATACCCAAAGGACTTAAAATCAGTATACTATGGTTGACACAGTCACATCAACGTTGATAGCAGCTCAATTCACAATAGCTAAGCTATGGGACCAACCTAGGTGTCCTTCAACAGATGAATGGATAAAGAAAATGTGGTATATATACACAATGGAATATCACTCAGCCATAAAGAAGAATGAAATTATGGTATTTGCTGGTAAACAGATGGAGCTGGAGACTATCGTGCTAAGTGAAATAAGCCTATCTCTCAAAAAAAAATCAAAGGCCAAATGTTCTCTCTGATATGTGGATGCTAATTCACAATAAGGGGATGGGGCTACAGAAGAATAGAGATTAGAAAGAGGATTAGATTAGAAAGAGGAGAGTGAAGGGAAGGTAGCGGGTATGAGGGTAGGAATGATAGTAGAATGAATTGGACATTATTACCCTGTGTGCATATGTGATTATATGTCCAATGTACATCATGTACAACCAGACAAATGAGAAGTTATATTCCATTTATGTATAATGTGTCAAAATGCATTCTACTGTCATGTATAACTAATTTGAACAAATAAAAAAAAAAGATGAGACTGCTTGGTAATGGGTGAACCTCAAGCACCCACTGTAAACAAGTCTACTGTGCCCCAGGGACACTGTAAGAGGTGAGAGTTAAGAAGTGAGAGGTTGAAAGGCTGTTGGGTATGCCATGGGGAGGACATATTACACATCTATCACAAATGGGGAAACAGGCTTTTCATCATTACACATGTCACTAGGCACAGGTTACTCTCACAAAAGCAGGGTTTGGCAAATAGATTTACCTTTCTCCATCCAATGAGAGCAGGACCGAGGAAGGAGTGAATAATTCAGAGATGGAAGACATTGAGGTCTTTGGTGATCAACAATATCATTGTCCCTGGTCCTTGCAACCTGTTCCTTGCCTAGCAGAAAAGAGCAGCATTACCATTTGGAGGTCCTTGTTCCCTTAGCCCAGCTCCATCACCAGAATGGCTGCAACCTGAGCTGCTTCTTGCCATAAACCCCATGTACCTAAGCTAGTTCAAGGTCAGAGCTCATCCCTTTTGCCCACATGCCTAGTCTTCCACCACAGGACCAGGGAGGTCCTCTGCTACAGTTTGGATCTAAAATGTCCCTCAAAGGAACCATGTGTTAAAGACCTGGTGCTATTTTGAGATGTGGTGGAACCTTTAAGAGACAGGGCCTAGTGGGAGAAAGTTAGGTTATTGGGGGTGTGTCCTTGAAGGGGATTGTGGGATTCTGGTCTCTTCTCTTCCTCTCTTTTGCATCCATGATATGAGGTATGTACTTTGCTTTACCACACACTCTCTCCAGGATGTGATGTTTTACTACAGACCCAAAACCAACAGGACCAATTGACATGGACTGTGAGGCACAGCTGTGAGCCAAAGGAAACCTTTCTTCTTATTAAGTTGATTATCTCCAGTATTTGGTTATAGTAAAAGAAAGCTAACACACCCTCTCAGTGGTGAGCTTCCTTTGGATGTTGTGATAGGCCTTCACTCCAAATGACTGACCACTTATCAGAATTGTAAAAATTGCCCCACAGTGTATAGTAACCTGTGTGGCATTCTAAGTTCCCTGAGAACAGGATAGCATAATGGATGAGTGATATGAAACAAGAAATCAGAATTCAAGTAGGGTTTCATATGTTTAGGTCTCTTCCACAAGCAAAAATCCTGTTTGGCTTTACTAGTGCATCTTGGAAGCATTTGTGACCACCACACCACCTCTTGTCCTGGATACTTGACAGTACAGCTTTCAAATTCTGGTTTCTTCATTGCTACTCCAACTTCAGACAAATTACTAACCATGAATTCTCAGGCAAGTACTCATCCTCCCTGAACTTCACAAGATGTGCCAGGACTGGATTTAAGTGCTGTGTTTCAGGACCACAAGATGACTTAGATAGGTTTGTAAAATATCAACCATGATATAAAATGTTAGCCACCATAATATTAATGATTATGACCTACAACCTAAGTCTCATAGATACCCAGTGTGCAGTTTTGAACAAAGAGAAGAACCACCCTCAAGGCCCCTGACAAAAGTAGAGAAACATAGCAAAGATTCTTTTGTTTCCAGTTAATGGTCAGGTTTCACATCAAATAGCATCGTCACAGGTTTTTCTTTAGTCTTTTTTTTTTTTTTTTTGGCAGAACTTCTAAGTCCAAAGCACAGTTCAGCATAAACAAAGGCCTGGCTGTGACCCAACTTATTCATTAATGAATTAATTCTCCCTTGTTCCATTAACCTTGGACCTGAAGCATGACTTAGCACTGGTGGAATCAAGAACTCCAAGCTACTTGGAATGCAGTAACTATTGCAGCAAAAAAAAAAAAAAAAAGGAGTGGCCAAAATAACCTGTGACCTCACTCCTCTTTGCCCATCTTAGTTTTATCTAGTTTTCTAAAAAGTTCCATGGATCAAAATGATGAGAAAAAAAAAAGGGGTATAAAAAGAAAGAGAAAATGAATGAGATAAAGGTGTGCTACAGGTTTTATGCTGGAACTAGGTACCTCTATTACACCTACTTATGCAGAAGCATTTACTTTTCAAATCTGTGTGTTCCCTCCCCCCTGTCTTTCTTTCCTGCCTCATTTTTCAGACATTTTTAAAAATCATATATTGTTTTAAAACCCTACATGAAAATTTACCATCTTAACCATGTTTAAGTGTACAGTTCACTAGTGTAGCATTTCTTTCTGGGGTGAACCTTTCTCTCTAGGCACACTGAGTGGCAGCTGAAGGCAGCACTGGTGGGTACAGCTGGAGCCACTCCAGAGACAGAGGACATTTTCTGGTGCTCAGCGAAGCCCTGCACCCAGACCTGTGCCGGCTGTTGTGGAGAATCCCAGGGAGACTGACCTGAAGTTTCCTTTTCTCATGGAACTAACCAGCCAGATGGAGAACTGATTAGAAACAAAGACAAGCCTGTGTATATTTAGTCACCAATTTGGTGATAGGACCTACAGACACCGGGGAAGCAGGCGAAATTGAATCTAGTGTAAACCAATATCACAAGGGAAGGTGCTGGAACAAGGAAGATGGGCATTTCGCAGTGGGATCAGAAAGGCACCTAAGGCAGGTATGGAGCTGGGCAGAGGCGTGGTGATGAGAGGAGAGCGAGTGGAGTCTGGCTCAGTGGGAGAGCATTTGTCCACCATGTACAAGGCCTGGGGTTCAATGCCTTGCACTGCCCCCCCCAAAAAAAAATGGAATTCAGAGATGAGGTTGGGATTAAGGTTAAGGAAGATCCCAGGCCTGAGTCTGTAGAAAAAAGTAGCCTTCGCAAAGAGGGCAAGAGAGAGGACTCGAGCAAGAGTGATATAATGAATGTAATGTCCTACCAAGTAACAAAACTCTCCAACATTCTTCAGCAAGATTTCCAGGATGGTAACCCTGGGGAAACTAACCAATGCTCAGCATGCATGAGGTGCTGGGTCCCAGCTCCCAACCTCCACCAAACCCCACCTAATTATCATCTGAAGAAATGCTATCCATTCTTTTTTTTTTTTCTTCCAGTGCTGGGGGATAGAACCCAGGACCTTATGCATGCTAAGCATGTGCTCCACATTGAGTGCCACCCTTAATCCTGCACTCACTTTTGAGTATTTTCCAAAGACTAAAAATGTTCTGTTCTTCCCCTTTCCCTCCTTCTCGTCTTCCTTCTTCTCCTCATCCTTCTCTTCCTCCTTCCCTTCCTTTTTTTTCTCCTCCCTTCTCCTTTCCCGCCTTCTCCTTCTCCCTCTTCTTCTACTGGGGAAGGTATTCAGGGCTTTGCATATACTAGGCAAGCACTCTACAACTGAGCTACACCCCCAGATCTCTGGTTGCTATTTTTGAAAGTAAAATAAAAACAAAAAAATAAATCACTCTATATGGTCTTGTTTCCAACTGTCCTGTGTTCCTGCCAGTGGTTCTCAAAATTAAGCATGCATTATAATCCCTGGACCTGGAGAGCTTGCCACATGATGCCAGACCCCACCCTAGAGTTCTGATTCACTAGGTCTGCAGTGGAGCCAAAGCTTTGCATTTGTGATGAATTTCTGGTGACACCAACTTTCACTGCCGTGGAACTTCTTCCAGGATGATCTGTACAGATGTTCTTTCCAGTTCAAAGATAACTTCCTTTTGGAAGAGAGAGATGAAGACAAAAAGGACCTCCAAGATGCAGGTCTTCTGGGTGTGTTCATTGTGTTTGGTTGGCTGCACAGGAAATGTAAATCATCCAGACAAAAATCCTTAGAAGTTCAGGGTACACTCTGCAGAATTTTCTGAGGTCAAATCTCCAGAACCTGTGCTTGAGTCCTAGTACCAGCATGCAGCAAGCAAATACCTTATAATCATAAAATCTTGGAATCTTGAAGCTGGAAGACACCTACTCTAATCCCTTCCTCTTGAATATAAGGATATTTTTGAGGCTCAGAAAAGTCAAGTAACTTGTCCAAGACCTCAGAGCCAGTGAATAGCAGAGCTGAGATTAGAACCAAGATTTCGTAACTTTCAGAAATCACTATATTGTTTAATGTAAAAAAAAAGAAAAGAAAAGAAAATGAAGAGTTCTGCTACCCATACTTGTATCCAAACTTTGAAGTCATAAGCTTAGAGAAAATATAAGTGGTTGGGGGGTTGCTTGGTAGTAGAGTGCTTGCCTAATATGCCTGAGGTCCTGGGTTCAATTCCCAGCAGTGCAAAAAAAAAAAAATAGTTACCAGATAGAGGAAAAAAGTGTACCTGCCAATAAAAGGAAACCTACAGGAGATATTTTTGTTGTAATTAGTAAACAAATTAAAGACTGTAAAGGAAAAGATGGATACAAAGGGTAAACAAATAATAAACTTTAAGAAAGTCTTAAAAAAAATCATGGAAATCTCAGGACTGAAAAATATATCTGAAATTAAAATTTTATCCCATGATAGTACAAAGTTGGTCACAGCAGAAGAAAGATCAGTGAACCTAAAGACAGGTGAAATTTTCTAAATTAAGCAACAAAAAGAACAAAAATTTAAAAATTAGTGAGCAGAGGCTCTCTGACCTGTGAAATTGTCACAAGCCGTCAAACACAAATGTAACTGGAGTCACAAAGGAGAGGAGAGTGAAAAATCATGGAATATATGCTTTAGTAAACATAGGCTTATCATTTTCAAGTTTGAATTTTGAAAAACAGCAATGCATTGATCTAAGAAACTCCTCGAACCCCAACCAACTTAAATTCAAGGAAAACCGAATATAGGCATATTATACCCAAGCTGTTGAAAGCCAAAGATAAAGTAAATATCTTGGAAGTAGTCAGAGTAAGTGAATAAATAATTAGACACATTGCATGAAGGAAAAAAATGATAAGATAGACAGCTGACTTCTCATCAGGAACAACAAAGGCCAGAAAACATTGGTAGAGCTCTAATAATATTACTCAAAGTAGACTTCAAGTCATGAATATTACCAAAGATAAGAGGAATATTTAATAATGATAAAGTAAAAATATCAAGAAGATAAGGCATCCCTAGGTATTTGTGTACTTAATAACAAAGCTTAAAAATATGAAGCAAAAATCAACAAAACTAAAGGAAGAATTTGAGAAATTCATTATCATCTCTGGAAATGTTGACATCTCTGTTTGGTAATTGACAGAACAAATAAACTACCAGAAAAAAAGATTTAAGCAGGGCTGGGGTTGTAGCTCAGTGGTAAAGTGCTTGCCTTGCACGCATGAGGCACTGGGTTCAATCCTCAGCACCACATAAAAATAAATCAATAAAATAAAGGTATTGTGTCCATCTACAATCAAAAATATATATTTCTAAAAAAAGATTTGAAAAATACTCAACTGGCCTAACAAACATTCCTAGAACACAACACAATCATGGAAGACTCAGCTTTCCAACTGCATGTGGAAACTGGACTGAGACAATGTATTGAGTAAGGAAATTGTATTCAATGTATAAGAATTAAGATCATATGAAATGTGCCCCTTGACCACCCTGAATAAAATTAGAAATCAATAGCCATTAAAGTATCTAGAACTATGAGTTCTGTGTGGTAACCTCTGACCACATGTGGCTATTTAAATTAAAATGAATTACAATTGTAAATTCAGTTCTTCAGTCATATTTCAAGTGTACAATAGCTAAAAATGGCTAGTAGCTATTATTTTGGATAGCACACAGGAATATTTTCATCATCCCAGAAAGTGCCTTTGGACAGTGCTGTAGAAAATTTCCATTTGGAAATTAAGCAATGTACTTCTCAAAGATGGGAGTGTAGCTCAGTGGTAGAGCACATGCCTAGCACATGTGAGGCCCTGAGTTTGATCCCCAGCACTACCAAAATAAATAAATAAAAGAAACGAAGGAATAAATGCATTTCTAAATAACATATGCATAAAAGACGAAATCAGAGGGGGAAATGGGGAAAAATGGCACTGAACGTTACTAGGAAAACCTCAAAATTGTGAGGTATTGCCAAAGCGGCACTTAAAGTAAAATTATAACTTTGATACTTACATAAGAAAGAACCAATTATCTGTTTGCATTTTTTAAGAGAGAGGGAGAGAGAGAGAGAGAGAGAGAGAGAGAAAGAGAGAGAGAGAGAGAGAGAGAATTTTTTTAATATTTATTTTTTAGTTTTCGGTGGACACAACATCTTTATTTATTTATTTTTTTTTTAATGTGGTGCTGAGGATTGAACCCAGCGCCCCGCACATGCCACGCGAGTGTGCTACCGCTTGAGCCACATCCCCAGCCCCCTGTTTGCATTTTAATAAGGTAAAAAAGAGCAAATTAAATTCAAAATAAAAAGAAGGAAAAAAATACAGAAGGTCACAAAGAAGATCAGTGAAATTAAAAAAAATCTAATAGCAAAGAAAATCAACAAAACCCAAAGTTGCTTCTTTGAAAAGACTTAAAAATTTTATAATCCCTAATCTAAAGGGATCCAGGGGGTAAAAAAAGATAAATAATAAAAATTATAAAGATAAAGAATGAAAGAGAGGATAAATTATATACCTTACATTAAAAGAAAAATAAGGGGCCTAAGGATACAGTCCAGGGTAAAATACTTGCATAGCAAGCATGAGGCTCTGGGTTTGGGCCCCAGAACCAAAAATATAAAAAGAAGGAAAAAGAAGGGAATATTATGAAAACTTTATGTCCACAAGTTGGAAAACAGATAAAATAGATAAATTCATTGAAAAGCCCAATTTATCAAAATTGACAAAAGAAGATAGAAAATTGACAAAAGAAGATAGAATCTGAATGGCTTGATACTTATGAAAGAAATTGAATATGTCATTAAAATTTTTCTCATCAAGAAACTTCTAGACCAAGGTACCTCTTCACTGGTAAATTCAATCAAACATTTGAAGAAGAAACAGCGCCCATCTCACACAAACTCTTCCAGGAAACAGAGGAGGCAGAAATCTTTGCCAACTGGCTTTAAGAGGCTAGAGAAACGATGACAAGATTATATTAGCCTCATAAAGTCCAAAAAAAGGGGCATTTTGTAATGTACAGACCAATATCTCTTAAAAACAAAGATGCAAATATTAACAGGGTATTAGTAAAGCAAAACAAACAATATTTGTGACAATATATCAAAACCTAGTAATGTTTCTTCCAATAATGCAAGATTGTTTTAACATTTGAAAATAAATAAATATATTTCACCATATTAGCAGAATAAATAAGAAAAAATCATATGGTCATATCTGTGGATGAAGAAAAATGATTCAACAAATTCCACTCACTATTCAAACATTGTAATTGGCATTGAAATATCGAATATACTCTAAGACTGAGAACAAGGCAAAAATGTCTGCTTTCACCACTTCAACATTGTACTGTAGTTTTTAGCCTACACAATCTGGCAAATTTAAGTAGTTAATGGTAAAGAGTTTGAAAAAGAAGTAAAGTTGCCTTTGCTCATTGATGGTAGAATTGTTTATGTAAAATACCCTAAGGAATTTGCAAGAAAAAAAATTGATTATAATGAATAAGCTAATTTAGCCAGATCATAGGACCTACAGAGCACATTTTTTAAAAATGGCATTGTATTTCTGTATGCTATCAGTAAATAAAATTTAAGAAAAATACTGTTACAAAAACATTAAAGCCATGACATATTTAGAAATCATAAGAGATATTCAAAATCTCTACCTTAAAAGTGCAAAACATTATTGAGAAGACTTTAGAAATCCCTGAATACATGGAGAGATGTACCGTATTTATAAGTCAGGAGACTCAATAGGGTGTGGTGGCCCAGCCTTAGCAATTTAGGAAGACTCTATCTCCAAATTAAAAAACTAGGAATGTGACTCAGTGGTAAAGTACCCTTGGATTCAATTTCAAGTACAGAAAAAAAAAAAAGAAAGAAAGAAAGAAAAAGAAAGAAAAGTCTAAAGACTCAATTTGTGAAGATGTCAATTCTAACCAAAGTGCCTTATAAATTGAATATGAACCCAGTCAAAATCCTCCCAAGCACCAGGCATGGTGGCTCAAGCCTATAATTTCCATGGCTCCGGAGGCTGAGGCAGGAGGATTGCCTGTTCAAAGCCAGCCTCAGCAAAAGCTAAGCAACTCAGTGAGACTCTTTGTCTAAATAAAATACAAAATAGGGCTGAGGATGTGGCTCAGCTGTTGAGTGCCTCTGAATTCAATCCCCAGTATTGCCACCACCACCACCACCCCCCAAAAAAGAAAGTTCTTCTCAAGTTATTTTTGTACAAATTAGTAAGCTGATTCTAAAATATGAAAACAGCCAAATCGATCTTGAAATAAGAAGTACCAGGTTGGAAGATTTAGACCTCCCAGTTTTAGGGCTTACTTACAGAGACAGTGTATATGATACAAATAGAGACAAATAACTCAGCAGAACAGAATAAAGAGTCTAGAAATTGTGTGTGGTCAGGGGGTGGTATATGAAATGTAGTCAACTTATTTTCAACAAAATTGCCTCAGTGATTAAATGGGGAAATTCATTTTGATGAATTATGCTGGAACTACTCAATATCCATATGGGAAAAAAAATGTACCCTTGCCCCTACTTTATGTCACGAATGAAAATTTGAGATGGATCTTAGACCAAAAAGTAAAATTAAACACCTCCAAATAAAGCATAAGGAAACATTTGTGACCTTGAGGTTGGCAACAACTTCTTAGGATATAAAAAATGTTAACTGTGAAATAAATGATTGATAAAACAATCAAATTTAAAATAATTCTGTTTAAAGTATAGTATTAAGAAACTGAAATGGCAAGCCAGTCTGGGAGAATTATGCAATACATATGCCTAGCCAAGGTCTTCTATCCGAATATATAAAGTACTTCAGATGAAAAAATTTTTTTAAAACTCAATTCTTATATGGGCAGAAGATTTTAACAGACATTTCACAAAAGAAGATACTATATACAAATAGGAAATAAGTCTCAGAAAAGTGATTAAAATCATTAGTCAGCAGGGAAATTACAAATTAAAATCAGAGTTACATGCTACTTCCCATGCATGAATGGTTAAAATTAAAAAGACAGACGATATTAAATGCTAACAAGGATGTGGAGCAACTGAAATTTTCTTACAATATTAGTGGAGTGTAAAATGGTACTACCACCTTGAGTAACAGCTTAGCAGTTTTTTCATAAGGTTGAAAATACACCTACCAAATAAGGTGAAATAAAATAAGTAAATCGTGCAACCACTACATGATGTACCAATTCTCTACCAGAGAATGTAACTAAAGGAAAGAAAATCATATTTCTTTCTTGCAAGCACCTTTACATTAGCTTTATTCACAATAGTTCCCAAATAGAAACAATCTAAAGGTCTATCAACAATTGAGACAAATTTTGACATATGAATACAATGTAATACTATCTAGCAATAAAACAAAAGTTACTAGTACACTGAACAACAAGTGCATGGTTCTCAAAAGCACTGTTGAGAAAAGATGCCAGGTGCAAAAAAGTAAATACTTAAGTTATTCTACTTATATGAAATTCTAAAATAGGCTATATTAATATATAATGAGAGAAATCAGACAACAACATTGTTTGCCTCTATGGGGAGTCATTTCCAGGGCTGAAAATGGGTATGAAGGAGCCTCCTGGATTCATGGAAAGCTGTTTATCTTGATTAGGGTTGAGGTTACAGGAATACATATATATAAACTCATCCACTTTACATTAATATGTGTGCATTTCACTGTTTGAAAAACTAGACATCTATTTGCAAAGTACTGGAAAAGAAAACGGAGAGATTTGTCCATGACTTTTTCTCAGTGTTGGCAAAACCAACTGGCTGAACCCCACCTCTGTGCATTCTGGGACACAGCTCCTCATTGGGCTGGGACTCTTCTCTCTGGGAGGTTGCTGGGAAGACAGGAACTCATCCATTGGATTGAAGAACATGGAAGCCAATGATGAGGAAAAGGGAGAGGAAGAGATGTTGTTGGTATACTTGGCATAGAAACCAAACTGGAGTGAGTGGGAGGTGAGGGTGGAGAGAGAATAGTAGCAGGGGATTGTACCCAGGGCCTTGACATGTTTAAATATATATATGGTTTTTTAGGTGGACACATGTCTTTATTTTATTTTTAGGTGGTGCCAAGAATTGAACCCAGTGCCTCACTCATTCTAGGCGAGCATGCTACCACTTGAGCCACATCCCCAGGCCTTTGACATGAGTTTTAAACATGAGCTCTACCACTGAGCTAGACCCACAGCCCCTAGATAGTATTGCTTAATCAAATGAAAGACTGGAGGAAAACAGATTTAAATAATTTTTGAACTATCTGGAGAAGAGGTTGGAGGAGATAACTTTGTCCACAGTAGTGTATTCAATAAAAAAGCAAGAAGTGGCAGATCTGACTATATGACCTATTAAAATTTTGCCAAAAATAAAGATTAAAATGCAAACAGTCCAGGAAAAATATTTGAACAAAAACTAACAGTTAATAGTTTTATGACCATGAGAAAAATCCTTACCAATTGATTTTTTTGGATGACTCCAGTGGAGGAGCAGGAAAAGGACATAGATCTAGGATTCAAAGGCAAAGCCAGTAGACAAATACATGAAATCACATTCATTGGTCCTGATAATAAAAGAAGTGAAAGTATTAAGTTTTTGTTTTACTACTAAATTAACAAAACAAAAACTTAAACATAACTAATACTGGCAAGGACGTAGTTTACAGATGAAGAAAGGAGGTAATATCATTATATTTGATTTGGAAATCATATTATAAATTGGCATAATTCTTTTCAAAATCACTCGGCACAAGACCTTAACAGTCATCAGAATGTTAACTCCTTGTATATGCTCAATGGGTGCAAGGTCCTGGGTTCATCCCAGTACCAAAAGTAAATAAATAAATAAACAAAAATTAAATGAAAAAAATTCAAAACAAGCTAGGCATGGTGGTACATGCCTATAATCCCAGGCAGAGTAACAAAAACAATATCATCGGGAGGCTGAGTAAGGAGAATCACGTGTTCAGAGCCAGCCTCACAACTTAGCAAGGTCCTAAGCAACTCAATGAGACCCTGTCTCTAAATAAAATACAAAAAAGAGTGGGGGGTGCTGAGGATGTGGCTCAAGTGGTAACACGCTTGCCTGGCAGGCATGGGGCGCTGGGTTCGATCCTCAGTACCACATACAAATAAAATAAAGATGTTGTGTCCACCAAAAACTGAAAAATAAATATTAAAAAATTCTCTCTCTCTCTCTCTCTCTCTCTTAAAAAAAAAAGGATTGGGGATATAGCTCAGTGGTTAAACACCTCTTAGTTCAATCCCCGGTACAAAAAAAAATTATATATATATATATATATTTAAAACACACACACAAAAAAATGTTTGTAGTCTAATGCTGTTGTTTACAGAGTCACCAACACCCTACACTACATTGCATCTGGCCTGTGGATGATGTTCTTTGTAGGGTTCTTTATAACAAAAGAAAAAGGGCAGCAGTTGTAATGTACAAATGGAAAGAAATGATTAGCAGTTTTGTTAAGAGTTCAGAACCTGGATTCTAACCAAAAGGTTTGAAATCCAGCTCTGCCCGCCACAGGCTGCATTACCAACAGCTCTCTGAAATCCACATCTGAAACATAAAGAATATTATCACCTACATCAAAAGCATAGATCATTAAATGAGATGATACTTGGGAACACAGCACTCTGCTTAGCATATAAGATAGTACACATTAGACATTATTAATCCTGCCACTGGATGAAATACCGTTTAGCCATAAGAAGCTTAAAAATATGAAACAAAAGTTGGTAGAATACTTCGCAAAATGCCAATGGTATATCATATGCGAAAAAAAAGCCAACTATAAAAATTATTAGATGGTAATGAGCCATCTATCTCTAATAAACTGACTGCAGAGCACATGGAAGGTATCAAACAAGCATGATGAAGTGGTGTTAGGGTGATAAGAGTGTGGATACTGCTGGATGTGGTGGCACACGCCTGTAAAACCAGCAGCTCAGGAGGCTGAGACAGGAGGATCGCGAGTCAAAAACCAGTCTCAGCAAAAGCAAAGCACTAAGCAACTCAATGAGACCCAAAACAGGGCTGGGGATGTGGCTCAATGGTTGAGTGCCCCTGAGTTCAATCCCGATCCCTACTCATACCCACCCCCAAAAAGAGAATGGGTACTACTTTTTATTTTTTAACTTGTGATTTTTTAAAAAATATTTTCAGTTGTAGATGGACACAGTAACTTTATTTATTTATTTATTTATTTATTTTAGAGAGAGAGAGAGAGAGAATTTTTTAATATTTATTTTTTAGTTTTTGGTGGACACAACATCTTTATTTTATTTTATTTTTTTTAATGTGGTGCTGAGGATCGAACCCAGCATCCCGTGCATGCCAGGCGAGCATGCTACTGCTTGAGCCACATCCCCAGTCCCAGTACCTTTATTTTTATTTATTAATTTTTATGTGATGCTCAGGATCAAACCCAGTGCCTCACATGTGCCAGGCAAGTGCTCTACCATTGAGCTACAGCCCCAGCCCTTGTGATATTTTCATAAATAAAAATAAACACACAGCACAAAACCTACTCTATCAGATCACGAGGTTCCTTTTTTGATTCAGCAGTCAAGGAGGCTAAAGCCATCGGCCTGGACTGCCAGTTCCCCTCCTCATTGGTGATCCTTGACTAACTCTTATCCTCACTGTCAGCTGGCCCAAGCACTAGTCACTTCCTGTTATTAACTGTTACACTCCTATGGGGCCACCTCCAAATTCTTTTTTTGTTGAACACAGGGGCCCTTAACCACTGAGGCACATCCCCAGCCCTATTCGGTATTTTATTTTGAGACAGAGTCTCACTGAGTCACTTAGGGCCTCACTAAATTTCAGAGATTGACTTTGAACTGGTGATCCTCCTGCCTCAGACTTCCAAGCCGCTGGGATTACAGGTATGTGCCACCATGCCCGGCTGTGACCTCAGAATTCTAAATGAAAGGCTCCATCTTTTCAAGCTGTCTAACTGTGTTAATAGTGCCACCAACTTTGTCTCTGTTGCTCTATTCTTAACAGAGTCTGTTCCTACCTGTACATGAAGTAGACAAAAGAGCCATGGGAAATGGACCAGGCTCTAGGGTGCCTTCTTCAACCCGAGACAAGAAAAGCCACATTTTCTAGACCACGTATACCTGGAAACCTCTTTCCTATTATTCAAAAGCCCCTGTCTGTGCCTAATCAGGATGATTAGATAAGGTTTTGCCTGCAGAGCAGAGTGGTTCATGCCTATAATCCCAGCAAGGGAGACTAAGGCAGGAGGATTGCAAGTTTGAGGCCAGTACCAGAAATTTATCAAAGACTTGAGCAACTCAGCAAGACCCTGACTCAAAATAAAAAATTACAATGGTTGGGGACATAGCTCAGTTTTGATAAAGCACCCCTGGGTTCAATCACCAGTACAAAAAAAAAAAAAAAAGAGTGGGGGTGGGGGAATTTGCCTTTTAATTGTTTCCTGCCCTCCATGTGTTAGTTATTTCCATAGGATGCCAAGTTTGTTACTGTGAGAATAGCTGAAGTGGTTGAGACCCACTTTAAATTCAACCACAGGGCTGGGTTGTAGCTCAGCGGCAGAGCACTTGCCTAGCATGTGTGAGGCAGTGGGTTTGATTCTCAGCACCACATATAAACAAATAAATAAAGGTCCATCAATAACTAATAAATTTTTTTAAATAATAAAAAAATAAATTCAACCACAGTTTGTAGAGGACCATATTTTATTTATTTTTCAATGTAAGTAGCTAAAGGTAATTGTAACTAAAACCTGCCTAACATGAACTTGTATTATGGCAAGCAAAATCATTGCTGTCACTCATATTTGTGGCTGCAGCTCAAAGAAGTTCCCAACATTGTATTTAGCATACATTGAGCATTTCTTTGCTCTAGTTTTTGCAAACATCGATTTCTCATGGTTGAAAAAGAACAGATCATGTACTCTGATCTCCACGAGGTTCCTGGGTCTGATTTACAATATCTCCACCAGGAATAACCCTGGCAGTTTACCCCTCTTGTAGTTGATTTAACTGTGAGCAAGTTCTCCCTTGGGTTAATTCATAACTCACTGTCTTCACCTTCTGCGGTGTGACTCAAAACAAGTTACAGGCGGTTTTGGGTTGTGGTTGCTTTTTTAATGACCTGAAAGTTGACAATTTACCAAACAGGGGTTTCATTTACTGGCACCCAGTCAGAAATATGCAGTTCCCTGGTTTGTTAAAATAATGTCAAGGCGTTAGGTTTTTAGCCATCCAGCTTATGTTCCACCCAAAAGGAGCAAATTAATCTTTTAGGCTCTGGGGCAGTGAGTCACAAATTCCATAAAAGGCCCAACTTCCAGTCCCTCACAGTGAGGATTAATGGCTTCTCACCCTGAATGTGATCCCCTTGATCCTCCTGAGGCAGATGCTGCACTCTCAGAGGGAGTTCTGAGCAAAAGTGATTACCCGGTCTTGCCAGGAGGAACTGTTCTGCTTAAGAAGTGAAGAGGGGTGGAGAGATGGCTAAAAGAAAACACTTATTTAAAGATTTAAAACTTAAAGTAATTATGTTCTAAGATGATGAAACAATGTGTCCACGGTTTTTATGGGAAATGATTTTGAATTGAAAGTTCTCTGCCCCCTTGAACCGATCAATCCAATGTGAAGGGGCAAATGACACGGGTGAGGACACAGGTTTCTCACCAGCTTGGGCTTGAAAAGTTTACTCAGGAAACTACTTTGGCAAAACAAGATGGGAATCTAAGAAAGGGAAAGAAAGAAAATAGAAGAAAGAGGGACCCAGAAGGCCTGCCGATTCTAGATTCAAGCAGCCAAATTCTAGAGTCAGAGGACAGGATTTGTGTTTCTACGGGTCCCACTTTGAGAGGCCCCTTCTTGGATCACTCAAAGGTTCTCTGAAAATATCTATTTGCATGAGCCTGGCCTTGGATCCATCTCATCTTTCTCAGTTATGAAGTCACTTAAGCATCAAAAATGGCGTTCCACTGGGGTGGACACCAGCAATTTCCAGTCCCTGGCCTGGCGGTTTGCCAAGTGGTCCACCTCTGATCATCTGGCAGGGGATTTCCTGCTGCATGCAGGAGACAGAACAGCTGAATTCCAAGATCTCAAGCTTGTGCTGATTTTCTGAGCCCACATTCAGGAAACAAGTAAGAATGTATCTTCCTGAACAAAAAGGGACAGTATTAAAATTCAGCCAGCCAGCTCTTGCCAGTTCAGGATGAATGGCTGCCATTATCGACCTGAGGAAAGAGAGAACGAACGAGGCAGGTATGAAAAGCAAGGCCCCCTTCCTATGGGCTCCCTGACACTTCCCTTTCACATGAACCACTCTCATTGGCTTCTCTCTGAGGAGTTCTCCTAGAGACTCGCCCTCACATGGACAGGGTAAAGACACAAAGTGCTCTGACAGGCTCCTGGCTGGGCACTCCTTCAAATCCATAGTCTTTACAGATGTGTTGATGAGCGCATAGATGACAGCCTGGGTGGAGACATGGTCAGACCAGTACAGAGTGCCCAACTCTGCCTCTTCTCTTTTATCCTGAGTGACCTACCTCAGGCCTCACTTAGCCAACAAATTCTGTAGCTGGCAGGTAACTGGGCTGCTGATAGATGTTACGTCAGCATGTCCTTGGGAGCAGAGTGGGGGCTTATTTTAAACCACTCATCAAAGTGTTTCTCCCTATCCTTAGAATAGTCCACTGTGGGGCTGGGGCTGAGGCTCATGGTACTTGCCTAGTCTTGCAAGGCCCTGGGTTTAACTCCAGTGCTACCAAGAAACAACCAGAACAGCCGAGTTGTGTAAAGGTCTGCAAAATACAACTTCACACCTCTTGCAATCCCATAATGCTTTAGAGTTTCTTGCAGAGCACTAGCAAGAAACATTCTGATCATGAGTCCCCTGGAAGAACAATTGGAGGAGTTCACATGCAGAAGAGAGACCTCTAGGCCCACCTCCTATCTCCAGGGCTTCTGCAAATGACTCATTGGTCTTGGCTACCAGAATGCCCCAGTAGCAGCTGAGAGATGAAGATAAGGAGTGGCCTTCCTTCTCTCAGGAGGTTGGTTGTGTCACATTCAGTGAACTCTGCCACAAGAGAGAGATAAGAGCTGGGTAGCTCACTTCCCCACGGACATAGTTTCTGACCCAATAGATGCTTGCCCTAAATCCAGAGAAGCAGAAGCTGCTCTGCAAATATTTACCTTGCTTTATGGCAACAAGATAGTACTACTTAAGGGTTCTATTTAACCTCGGGGACACATGCCCCACACTCCATTCTCTATACATGCATAGAAAAGGCTATGTCCTTTCTGGTGGCTACCTGTCCAAGTATTGAAAACCATGTGAATGTTGGACCCTTGGAGTTTTAAATCATCCAGTTAGCCAAGATTTGATTGTCCAATGGAGAAAACAATCGGCTTGCTTTCTTGTGTGTAGTGAATGGCTGTGGCTTGGCCTTGGAGTTCAAACTTGTCCTTCCATTCTCAGAAATGAATGTGACTGGGTAGGAGGATAGCTCCATGGTGGAGTGCCAGTTTAGCATGCATGAGGCACCCCCCCCCCGCACCAAAAAAAAAAAAAAAAAAAGTGTCACAAGCAGATTTTTCTGGTTCTGCTGTCAATCTTCCCACAGATAAATTAAGGAAACTAAGTGTTTGATACTTAAACAAAACACAATAAAGAGATGTGGATGTAACTCAATGGTGGGCCATCTTCCTATCATGCTAGAGGCCCTGGGTTTGATTCCTAGTACAGCAAAACAAAAACAAACAAACAAAAATTCCACACACTCACTGAATAAAGAGAGGACCTGGCCAGTGACTGTCCAATATATTCCACTGGGAGCTAAGGAGAAACTAACCAAATGCCTTCAGAGACCAACTTAACTAAGCCACCTTCTCCACAAAATGTTAAGTGACTGCTTGGAGTCCTTTCAATAGCATGTTACTAGAAAGCCTTGGCTCAAAGGCACAGCACATATAAAGAACGAAGAGGGAGACCTCAGTCACTAAAAATTTATGAAGCAATTCAGACTTTTGTCTCCATCTAAACAGCATTGTCCCTGTGCCACACGCCTCACCTCTCATAAGTAGAGTGTCAACAGGAAAGTCTTTGCATTAACTTCCACACACATGGCGCCATCTTGTGGTGAATTCCTTAGCAACTTGGGAAAAGCTGAGGGTCAGTTTTTTCCACCTTATATATTTTATGAAGTACAGTATTCAGACAATTTTTAACTAATTTAATTTGATGGGCTGGGGATGTAGCTCAGTGGTAGAGCGCTTGCCTTGCACGTGTGAGACACTGGGTTCAATCCTCATCACTACATAAAAATGAATAAAGACATGGTGTTCATCTTCAACTAAAAAAGAAAGAAAACACCTTGACCTTCCATCTCCTAATTGAAAAATAAAAAATAGTCCATGGCACATTTTCTATTGGATCTAAGAGTTCACACATATGAATTGCAATTTCCCACCCCAAAGTCAACAATTATAAAGTTATTAGGAAGAACTTGTGAAAAAGAAATTTGAAATACTTGTTTCTTTTAAGCTGGGGTCTTGCTATGCTGCCCAAGCAGTCCCCCTGCCTCAACTTCCCAAGCAGCTGGGACCACTATATGCAGATTTTTAAAAAATTGTGGTACTGGAGATGGAATCCAGAGTCTTAAATGTGCTAGGCAAGCACTACACACCCCTAGCTCCACCTTTCTTTATTTGAGAAAAAAAAAAAATGTGAGCCAAAGGTTCAGGTCCTAGATTGCTGCACAATTTAATGCCTGAATGGTTTAACAGGTAAGAATGTGTTTTCAGATGTGGCCATGGATTCAGACAAACTGAAAGGGAACCTGAGGCCTGAGCAAGTGCACTCTGGGTTTTTTGTTTACTTTTTTTTTTTTTTTTTTAGAAGGAAGTAACAGTGCTGCCTTTGTGAATCTTACTGGCAAAGGATGCAGCTGTTCCCATTTAGTTAAGAAAAACGTCACAAAGTGGACTGTATACCTATAGAACCTGGGCTGAAAGGAAGATTTCTTGGTTTCTAGCCCCATGCTCTTAACTTGAGATCTTAGAACTCACTTTAGATAGTGAACCACACTGGTGAGGAGTGGTGTCAAGTTCTATACTTTGTGTGGTTACGAAATCAAAGTTGGGGGCCTGTGACCAGGGAGTGATAAGGACTTGTTAGTGAAGTCCCAGGCTCCTCTCAGGATTCTTTATGTCACCCAGCTCACCTTCCAACAAAACAGACTGCCAGATTCCCTGTTAGTCAGGGTTCTGTTACTATAATAAATACTTGAAGCAGTCAACTTACAAAGAGGAAAGGTTTATTCTTGGTTCACAGTTTTGGATGTTTGGGTATATGATCAATGGTCCCCATTGCTTCTAGGCCTGTAGTGAGGGAAAGCATCCTAAAGGTTTCATTGCCTCCTAGTAGTGCCATGTTGGGGACCAAGACTCTAACACATGGGCTTTAGGGGGTGTTTTAGGTCCAAACCATATCATTCACCAGCCTGTTAAGATACCAGAATTCCCCAGAACTTCATAAGCCCTTCTTTTCCTGGTGGGTCAAGTTCACAGGGGTGCTCATCGAGGGCTCTCATGACAGTGATCACCAGAATAACCCAAGGCCCTGACCATTGAATAAATACCTGATTGATTCTTTAAAAAAAAAAAAAATCAGAATTCTTTCTTGTCCAAACTCTGAGTTCTTTTTTTCAGATTAAAATTCAACTATTAGGGGCTGAAGTTGTAGCTCCGTGGTAGAACACTTGTCTTGTATGTGTGAGGCACTGAGTTGGATTCCCAGCACCACATATAAAAAAGCAAATAAAATAAAAGTCCATCAACAACTAACAAAAATATTTTAAAAAAAAACGATTAAGGATTAAATACCCAGTGGTGACATGCCAGGCACATAAATTCTCACTTGGGCTAGATTTGTACAACCCAGAGGGCTGGTGGGTCACTCTCCTGAAAGAAATAGCTATGAGCAACACTGTTCAGTGGTCACAGTTGTTTCCAAGGAAAGCTGAGGGGAGCACCTGAAGGTGACTCTGGGGGTCAGGAGGGCCCCTGACTTTGGCCCTCTGGAAGCCAAGTGCTGGACCTCATTTGGCAGGTGGTCAGGGAAAGCCAGGGCCGATGCCCTCCATCCTGTGAGCGATGGAAACAGGATGTGGCTGGAAAAAAACATGAGATCAAAGCAAGGTGGCTGGAAGTTAGCCACGGCTGCCCATCCAGGGACGCCGTGGAGGTCCAGGAGTAGAAGTCATCTTACTGAGAAACCTGAAGTGGAACAAAGGAGGAAAGCGTGTGGACAGAGGCCCCAGAGGAATGAGCCTGAGGATCTCACAGGTCTTGTCCTGCCCCAATGTCTCAGCTCACTATCATTTTATGGCTGGGGCTGCAGGGGGAGACTAAGGGCCTAAAACCAGAAATATGTTTTGTTTTGTTTTGTTTGAGCACTAGGGATGGAACCCAAGGCCTGTCACAGTAGGTAAGTGCCCCACCACTGCCCCAGCGCCCTGGAAGCAGTGATTTGCTGTGGTCTTAGCAGCCAACATAAAACATCAGGAGGGAGAGGAAGTCCCCACCAGGGGCAGAGGGTAGCCGGGTACTGTGGTGCCAAGGTGTGAGTTCTGGTTTTCCATTTCCTTCTTGTTCCATTCCAAAAATACTCTGGGGATGTGTTGGTGAGCCACCAACCTGGAAGGAGGAGGAGAGGCCCCAGAAGGTGCAGATGGAAGGCGAAACGCCTAGGGTGTAATTAGGCGGTGGGAGGCAAGTTGGAGATGGGAAAATAGACTGGGGAGAAGCAGCGGAAATAGCTGCAAGGCTCAGGGAAGAGCTGAAAGTGGCACTTAGGAAGTCATCTGGAGTGGAGAGGGTCCCCCAGGCAGGGAGCAGGAGAGGGTGGGAGGCAGGGGTTGGAGGGAGGGCAGGCCCAGAGCCTAGAGTGGGATGGCATCTTCCCCCCTGGGAATCCTGGCATTTTGGGGTGACCTCCTCCAGCTGCCATGCTGGTCCTTCAGCTGTGCTGGGCTCTGGCTCTGCTCTGCTCCATTATGCTCCAGGTTCAGGTTCAGGTAAGATAAGTGCAGCTGGAACAGGTGACAGCCATGTGGGGAAGCATATAAGGACGGCATGGGAAGCTGTGTTTTTCTGAGGGCCATTGTGGATGACAAGTTCCAAGGGAAGAAAAAGGAAAAAAGAAACTAGAGCAAAAGCTTTTCTTAATTTTTTTTTGATGTTTTTATTAGTGCACTCTAGCTATCCATAATAGTAGGGTTCGTTTTGCTACAGTAATACATGCGTGGAATGTAATTTGCTCCATGTCACTCCCCAATACTTCCTTCTTTCTCTCCTCTCCTCCCTCCCCCTTTCTCCACTGGTCTTCCCTCTCTTTATTTATTGTTTTTAAATTGGTGTTTGGGGGCTGTGGTTGTGGCTCAGTGGTAGAGCGCTCGCCTGGCATGTGCAAGGCCCTGGGTGCGATCCTTAGCACCACATAAAAATAAAATAAAGATATTATGTCCAACTACAACTAAAAAAATATTTAAAACAAATAAATAGATAGATAGATAGATAGATAGGTGTCTTATAAACACACTCAAAGGTGAAACTCACTGTGGTGTATTCATATATGTACATACCATCATTTTACCAATTTCATTCTGCAGTCCCTCCCTTTTCCTGTTCCCCCTCCATCCCCCTCTATGTGGACATTATTTTTTAAATTCTTGTTAGTTATATACAACATTAGTATACACTCTGACATAATCACAAGAGCATGGAATAGAATTCTCTCTAATTGAGACCCCAGAAATTCCCACCTCCCCATCCCTCCCTCTACTCCCCCTGCTGATCTTTCTGTAATTTATTTATATTTGTATTTTTTTAATTAGTATCTTGTAGATACACTTGATGTTGGGATTCACTGTGGTCTATTCATGCATGTGCTTAGAAAAGTTCAGTCAGCTTCATTCCACTATTCTTCCCTCTTCCCGTTCCTCTTCCTCCTCCTCAGTCCCCTTTGTCTATTCCACAGATCACACACAGGTTTTTCTAGGAGCAGAATTTTCCAAGAGGCAACCATTGTTCCTTTCACTGCTGCTCACAGTGGCTGTGGATCACACCGTATCTGCTGGTCTGGGAGCAGGAAGCAGGAGGGGAGAGCCTGCTCGCTGGGGTCTGTGAGACCTGGGGATGAAAAACGCCCCTGGTCTGGGCTGCTCTCAGGAAGTGACTGCTCTGTGTCCCCACCCACCTTCCTCCACTTGCAGTCTGGCTCTACCTTCATGGGGCACACATTCCTTATGGCAGGTGAGAATTAAAAGAGAGCATGACCACAAACATTATGGATGCTCTTCATGCAGTGTCCACAGATCCAAAAGAGAGATGAGGGAAGGAGAAGAAAGGAAGAGTCACAAAGATAGGAACATTCAATCTGAAGAGCAGCAGGGGAAAGAAATTGGAGAAAATGAATAGAACCACTGGAGCCACAGAGTAATAGCAGAAGGATGAACATTTGTGTCATCAGAATCTTGGAAGGAGAGCAAAAGATTGACACCAAATACATACAAGTGGTCCCTGGTTTATAATGGTTGGACTGAAGATTTTCTTACTTTACAATGGTGTGAAAGTGTTATGTATTCATAGAAATCATGCTTCCACTTTTGGATTTTGAGCTTTTCCCAGGCTAGTAATATATGGTGTGATATTCCCAAGGTGATGGGCAGTGGCAGTGAGTAGCAGCTTACAGTCAGCCACACTATCAGGGGGATAAACTGTGGATAGTTACTATGTGGCTGAGCTAGAATGGCCAGTAGGTTTGGTGTGTCAAATGCATCTTCAACTTATGATGTGTTCTGCTTACTAACAGAGTGACCTTGAGTCATCCACTTACCTCCTTTATGTATCAACGTTCTCATCTACAAAATGGGGTAGTAATGCCATCATCTTACACACTGCCCCAAGGATTAAATTAGTTAATATACAGTGGTTACAACAAGGCTGGGCACACAGAAGGTACTATATGTGTTAACCCATATTGTAAGTGCTCAAAAACCACTAAAATGGGGCTCAGGCTATAGCTCAGTGGTAGAGCGTCTGCCTCACACGTGTGAGGCATAGGGTTTGATCCTCAGCACTACATAAAAATAAATAAATAAAGATATTGTGTGTCCATCTACAACTAAAAATTATTTTTAAAAAATCACTAAAATGAGTTTTCACATCATTAGTGGATTAGCCTTTTATCTCCTGCCCAATAATTGTCTAAGGAATAAACTAAATTCAAAATAAACCCTATGCTATATGTATTTTTGTTCAAAACATGTTGAATATCAGAGTGGTCAAGAATATTATCTTCAGGGGCTGGGGTTGTGGCTCAGTGGTAGAGCACTTGCCTAGCACGTGTGAGGCACTGGGTTCAATTCTCAACACTACATATAAATAAATAAAATGAAAATGTCCATTGATAGCTAAAAAATATGTTTAAAAAAGAATGTTCTCTTCATAAATCAAATCTCAATTGTAAATGGGGCAAGACAGAACACAAATTGATACAGAAGTATTTTTACAAATAAATATCAATGTCAGCTGCAAGTCTGAAAGATACAATTTAATTATCTTTACCCCACTAAGTAGAATATTTTTGTCCAATCTTTTTCTCCATTTCTCACTGGAGAGCTCAACCTGAAGATTTTGTTATAGGATCTCTCAGTAACTTCCCTAAGACAGTTGCCATTTAATAGATTTGCAAAGACAGATGTGCCCGTCTACATTTCTAAGTGATTTAAATTGCATTTCCTCTATCAGATTACATCATCTGAAACTTATGTCCTTAGACCTCCCAAAGAAATTCCCTCAAATTTAAAAGCCAAATTCTTTTTTTTTTTTTGGTCCAAAATTATATATATTGATATACATAAGAAATATTGTTGAATTTTCTGCCAAACTATAAAATACAAAGATAATTTCTATTATATAAATTTCACAGTATAAATTCCTGGAGACAATGTAGCACTTCTGATCAACTAACATGTGCAATTTGTGTTGCTATTAAAATTACAGTTCAGTGGCTCTCCACCTAACCTGCATGTTAGAATCTTCTGGGAAACTTTTCACAGCTACTTTTGCTCAGGCCTGATCTGTACCAATTCAGTGAGACTCCTGAGAATTGGGACTCAATGGTTTAAAAAGTTCCCCAAGGGATTCTAATATGCACCCAGGACTGAGAATCCCTGCTAGTTTATTTTGTTTTGAAGCACTGGGGATCAAACCCAGGGCACCTCTTCACACATGCTAGGCAAAGGCTTCACCACTGACCTACATTCCCAGTCTCAAGCTATACTTTAATTCAGGCTAAATTCCTTGAAATAATTAGATAAGAGCAGATGCAGTGGTGCATATCTATAATCCCAGCTACTCAGAGGCTGAGGCAAGAGGATCATAAATTTGAGGTTCACCTTAGCAACTTAATGAGACTTTGTCTCAGATTAAAAATAAAAAGATGCTGGGGATGTAGCTCAGTGGCAGAGTGGCCCTCAGTTTAATAGCTATTACTAAAAAAAAGTAATAAATCATGGAGGACAAGGAATAAATTACACAAAAAATCTTGGCTTAAAATGTGGGTTTTTAAAAAATATTTTTTAGTTGTTAGTGGACTTTTATTTTATCTATTTGTATGTGGTGCTGAGAATCGAACCCAGTGCCTCAAGCATGCTAGGCAAGCACATCACCACTGAGCCACAACCCCAGTCCCATGTTTTTGATTTTGTTTGTTTTGGTGGTGGTATGGGGGCACTATACCCCTGAGCCACATCCCCAATCTTTTTAATTTTATTTTGAAACAGGATCTCAAAAGTTGCCCAGGCTAGCCTAGAACTTGGGAACTTTCTGTCTCAGCCTCCTATAATCCTATCTGGATTATAGGCATGAGCCACCACACCCAACTTATTTTTTTTTAATTGTCATCAAACATACCTTATAAATCACCTAAATTCATTTTTGTAAAATCATTAATTTTTGTGTGTGTGGTGTTGGGGAAAGAATGCAGGGCCTCAGCAAGGCAAGTGCTCTACCACTAAGCCACATCCCCAAACATCACAAGTCATTTTTGGAAGTAGGTATAAAATAACACCTAATTTAAAAAAACATCATTCATGAATTCATAAAAATCCTTCTAAAACTTATAGTATTTTTAACCATACTGGTTCTTTACATAAGAGATCCATGTTTCCAATTTTGGATTTATCCTCTGGTATAGGAAGTAATGCTAATTTTTAGGAGTTCAAAAACTTTCCTTTGAGCTCTAAATAGTGAGCTCTAGTTCTAATGTCCTAATATTTGGTAAGGATTTTTTTGTATTTTTTTAATACTTTTTTAGTTGTAGTTGGACACAATATTTTTATTTATTTATTTATATGTGGTGCTAAGGATCGAACCCAGGACCTCACTCATGCTAGGCGAGCACTCTACCGCTGAGTCATAACCCCAGCCCAAGACTTGGTAAGTTTTGTATTAGTTTTCTATTGCCATATTGCCATGGAAACAATGGCCAACACACACACACACACACACACACACACACACACACACACACACACAGTTTCTCTGGAAAACCCCAACATAACTATAAATGTCAACTTGATCTTAACTTTCTTAGAGGTATAATCTTTCTTTTCCCAGTGGCTTGATGAAGACAGGCCATATGTATCCATCACTAAGGCCCCTCAAGGGCCATTAAAGGGACCTGTGTAAGTCAAGCTATATAGTAAGTAAATTCACCCTTGTCCTCTAAGATTGTCTACACTCAAGTCTTCAGTTTAGATGATCTTAAAGTGGTTCCTGATTCTGTTTGTGAATGGCATTTGACAGCTCAGAGCCTATAAGTATGATTTTGGCTACTTTTGTTAAATTCCTAATCTTAATTTGTCTATGTCTTTTTTTTTTTCATGTATTAATTGCCAGGGCATTAACAAAATACCTCAGATTAGGTGGCTTACACAGGAGAATTTATTTTCTCACAGGTCTGGAGGCTGGAAGTCCAAGATCAAGGTGTGGGCAGGGCTGGTTCCTGAGGCCTCTGTCCTCAGTTTGTAGATAGTGTCTTCTCTGTTCTAACAGGGCCTTGCCCCTGTGCATGGGTATCCCTGGATCTCTTTGTGACCAAATTTCCTTTTACACAGCCAACAGTCATACAGAATTAAGACCCACCCTAATGGTCTCCTCTGAATTATATTAAAGATCCTCTCTCCTAATAATATCACACGCTGAGGCTGGAAATTAGAGCTTCATTGTATGAATGTTGTAGGGCTGGAGGTGAAGCTCAGTGTCACAGCACATGCCTAGCATACGTAAGGCTATGGGTCTGAATCCCAACAGCACGAGAGAGAGAGAGAGAGAGAGAGAGAGAGAGAGAGAGAGAGAGATATGAACTTTAAAGGGAAACAATGGGCTGCCTAACACTTTATTCTCCACTTTCCTACCACTCGCAGTCATCTGGAACACTTTGGGATGCACCTCCACCTAGTATGTATTTCATTACCTGGAAGAGTTCACTCATCTTCTAAGCCTTTTACTCCTTCCTTCAAGGAGCTTGTAATGTGAACTAAATACCACAGACAACTACAAAATAACACAATAAAGTGGGAAAATAGCTGCTAGTTTGGACAAGGTGGACTGTAGTTCTCCAGAAGTTCAAAGAAGAAAGGGAATTGAAAGTGTGTGGTGTCTGTAGGGGGTTGGGGTTCATGTGCAGAAGAAATTTAGAGGCATTTGAATTTAAATAATGGTTCTAAACCTGAGCAGTACACTAGACATACCTGGGGGACTTTTGAAAATTACTGGGCCTGAGAGATTTCAGTTTAATTGTACTGGCTGGATCCTTTCAAAAATGTAACCATTGGGGGCTGGGGTTGTGGCTCAGTGGTAGGGCGCTCGCCTAGCATGTGTGAGGCACTGGGTTTGATCCCCGGCACCACATAAAAAAATAGAAACAAACAAAATACAGGTATTGTGTCCATCTCCAACTAAAAAAATATATATATAATATATATAAAATATATATATATATAAAATATATATATATATAAAAAAATATATATATAAAATATATATATATATAAAATAGCCATTGATATATTTTTAAAAACTCTCCAGGTTTTTAAACTGCTGCTTTAAGTGGACAGATGAGGTAAAGGGGGACAGTCCAGGTGAGTAGGAAGACATGAGTGGCTGCATCAAAGCAAGAATAACATGGCACACCTAAAGGACCAGAAGATTGAGAGCAGCTGGAACTGAGGGTGCTTCAGAGGTGGTAGAAAATAAGTTTGAAACTACAGCGGGGTTTAGGAATCCCTATGCACAGAGGAAAGACGGAAGGAAGCTAGAAACCAGGCTAGCAGGCTCAGCTAGTCGGTTACCACAGACAAGTGAGTTTGAGGACATGAGGGTTTTGACACGTGGCGGCACTGGGACAGAAATGCAGAAGTGGCTGGAGAAAACATGAGGGAGGAAGGATCAGCTGGACTTGCTAAGTGGATACGCTGATCAGTAAATAAATAGGGGAAAATAAGAGATCAAGTTGGAAATGATTTCAGGGCTTCAAGGTCAGGGAAGTATACAAACATCAACAACAAAAAGGTAAAAAGGTTGGTGTAGAGAGCATGAATTTGGCTAGCCCATGAGCTCATAAGATTTCAACATTCTTCAGACAGGACTAACATTTTACTTGCTCACATTTAACATGATGTCTTGTTCCTAACAACTGCTCTGTACACTTTGGCTAGAATTAAGTGAGGTAAAATTGGCACACCTAAGCAGACATCCAGATGTGATCCTGAACGTGACAGAAAATAGCCACGAACACCAGAGAGGTGAGTAGCTCAGCTGGGTCCTCCGAGTGGGAGGTTCAGGTATGTAGAGAGGGTTGGTTAGTGTTTCTGGAACATCTCCACCCAGCATTCTCGTTCACCATGGCCCTCACATATGCAATGGACAGGTGTGTTTCAGTCAGGCAAGATTTGGCCCCTTTTCTGGTAACAGTTCCTCAGTTTTTGTATGGGGAACTTCCCCTTTCTTAGGGCACACAGTCTTGCTGAAATTGTCCTTCAAAATGCTCTGCCCCAAGCTCACTGGGGTTTCAAGCCACCACTTGAACATCAGCCCTCAGGTCCTAACATTAAACCTCTCTTCTGCTGAGATCTTCCCGTGGCTTGATGCCTTCCATCTGCCTCCTCCTCTCGATGTCTAGAAAACCATTGTCCACATTGCTCAAACCAGCAGTCAATTGCTCCTTGATCTGAACTGGGCCAATCTCACCCTCTCTCCTCAAAATCTGAATCTCAATACAATAATATCAGTACAGAAGCCTGAATCTCTCTGTAATGGAGTCCTGGAGACTACCTCTGGGGTCTCTGAAGTTTTTCGAGTTCCTGTTCTCTTTGTGGCTTACTTGCTCAGCTTTAATTCTCTGAGGTACCTCCTATCCTTCCAAGATGTTCCTCTTGCTGTGGTAAAGCAGTTTCTGTTGCTTACAACTGAATCTTCTTAACTGATTAGCCATATTTCTTCCCATGATTCAATTCTGTCAGTTTGGGTTTGCATTCAGAATCCAGGAATGAGCACCTCATTTCTTGTGATCTTGTCTCTTCTCTTCTAAGGCTCATGATTCCAGGGATGCTCAATGTTGACTTCAAGGAAGACAACTGCTTCACAAGCAATGGGAACAGGAAGCAGCCATCTGACATCCTCCTACCTTTCATTCCTCATTCCTTCTAGCTCAAGGATCCTTCGGCACAGGACAAAACTCTAAATTGTCTGTCATAGCCCCTCCTACTCCATTTATTATATTATATTTAAGAGTATCTGAGTATTCTCCAAACCTTCTTTCGCATGCCCTTACCCAGTGCCCTCTTTCTTTGGGTGAACATTTTTTTAAAAAAAAATACTAAGGGAGCTGACCTATAATCCCAGCAACTCCAGAGGCTGATGCAGGAGAATAGCAAGTTAAAGGCCAACCTCAGCAACTTAGTGAAGCCCTGTCTCAAAACAAAATAAAAACAGCTGAAGAAATAGCTTGGTGGTAGAGTGCCCCTTGGTTTGATCCCCAGTAACACAAATATAAATACATAAATAAATAAACACAAAATACTATGGGGCCCGGCTGGGGATGTAGCTCAGTGGTGCCTCACATGCTCAGGGCCATGTCAGAGCCACAAAACAATACAAATAACAGAGATAAATTTTGGCTTTGGATATTTGGGCTTTCACTGAACGGAGAGATATGCCTTTTACCAGACAGCAAATAAAGACCCCTAAAAGTGATAATGTCACTTGACATTAATGGAACACTTTTCATCTTCAAAGAGACTTGCAGACATTGAAGAATAAGCTGCCAGTTCTTCCCAGATAAGAATAAAAGCGTAATGCAGCGTTCAATCCTGTCCTATTCCCCAGACCTACACAATGGGCCTTGCTTATAAACAGTGGTTGAACCAGATGACTTCTTATGAAGAAAAGTGGGTAGGGGAGTGAAGAAAGTAAGAAAGAAAAAAAAAAAAAGAGAGGACCAGCAACTTGTGACTGAGTGTTGGGACTCAGGATGACAGTCTGGAGAGAAACACGGCTTTGGCTTTGCTCTGCTGCCAGTTATCTGAATTTGTGATGTACAGAGATGGAGTCATTGCCAGGAATCCCTCCAGCTATGGCAGAGCATCTTGTGATGATCTTTCCTTATTCCAAATTCAGGGGTCACCTTGCATCCCAGAGCAAATTAGTTTGAACCTAACTTTTGTAATATGTGTGCACACACATATATAACCTCTGCGTTTTATGTTGCCCCCTGCCCCACCTCGCTTTTCTTATTTGAGGCTGGGGAGGGAGGTACATAAAGAATCATACCTCTTAGCCCAGTGTTTTGCTGTGTGGGGTAGAAAGAACTCAGGGAGAGTAAGGACTAGCTGGGTCTTGCTTAAGAAATCATGCTAGAGGAAGATGAGCCTGCAGCTGCTCAGAGGAACTGTTGGCTGAACTTCTTAGCAGTTAGGCACCTGTGAACTCACACAAAGGACAGGTGTAGAGGTGGGGGCCAAAACCTATTCAAAGATAGTAGAATGAAACAGACATTATTATTATGTGTGTATATATGTCACTGCATGACCAATATGATTCTGCAACCTGTGCAGTCAGAAAAATGAGAAATTATATCCCATCTGATTCAAATGTATGATATGTCAAGGTCATTGTACTGACATGTGTAACTAATTAAAACAAATTAAAAAATAAATAAATTGCAGGACCAAGACAAGACGGGAGCCCACAGAAGTGTACGACAAGGTGCTCACGTTGGGGCTGCCTCCTGAGTCCAGAAGTAGGAGTGCCGGCCTCTTGAAAGGCCAATGCAACTAGAGTGATCCAACCTGACACACTTAACGGGAAGGGGGTGGGTGTGACTTGAATGGTGAGAGGCAATAAGTCTTGAAATGGAACAACTGAAGTCCGTTTTAGATGAAGTAGACATATTCCAAGTCTTCCTACTTATTCTTCGTTCTTCATCTACAACCCCTGAAATTGGAGGTAAAATTGTTCTGAGAAAAGCCTGGCCCTTTGCCAGATGCTCAAAGAATCCTTTTCTCCTCAAAATAGTAAGAATTCCTATCGTTTATCTTAGCGTTAATCTGTTATTTATACAGTTTCCCAATAATTGTATGTATGTTATGAATGGGTGATCGGCTTTCCAGCTGCTCCTCTTGTTCCAAAATCACTGTTGATATTTTTGTAGACAGTCCTTTGAGAAAGGGAGAGGGTAGAGTCAGCCATTTGTAACTAGGAGAAATTCAGTTGAAGTCGCTACTTGATTAAAAATCCATAAATATGTGGTGAGATAACACCTACCTAAGAACACCACATATCAAGCATGGTCTCGAGTAAGCAAGAAAATCAGTGATCTAGAAAACACAATTTACATCATTTTTAGTCCACACTGAGGTAGAATAAAATCAAGTAATGATCAATTAGTGAATCTCAAAATTATTCTATCACTAAACATCATTATATTTTGTTGTAGGAAGGGAGGATTGTACTTCATACATTAAAAAAATCAAAAAGAAAAGTCCAAATTCACATTAAATATCTGCATAGACTTTTCACAAATTAAAAGATTATGGGAAAGTTGTCAGAATCAAAATGGAGACGCTTGTGTCAACCTTAACCACAACAGAAAACACACAGCTGGGAGGTTTGAAGGCAGGGTTCTCACAAGGGCCTGATGCAGTGACCATCACAAGGGGTGTCAGAACCTGGCCTTGCACAAAGGCCACTTCAGCCTTACACAGGAAACACTCCTACAAAGCTATCTGCCAGCAGTGGTTCTTACTCCTGGACCGCGGCCACCCTTCGCCATCGATCCTAGTGGCCAAGGACTGCTGTTTAAAAATAAAGTAATTCTCCTCATTTTGCCTTTAAAAATGTCCCCAGCCTCCACTTCACCCAGTTTACTAGAACAGGAACATTCCCACTGCAACACCAGCTCTTCCCACACACATAAACGTCATTCTCCAGAGAATCTCCTCCTGATAGTTATTTAGGTTGACAATTCTACTCATAATATGTAAGAACAACAGTTTTTGTCTTCTTACTGATATCCTACAGTTGAATATAAAGATATCCCCTGTTTTCTTTTTGTGTCTTTCCCCTTTATTCCTACCACTCTCTCTCTCTCTCCCCCTGTCCCTCCCTCACCACTCCCCCTTTTTCTTTCACTCTTTTCATAACCAAGACCTTTCCTCACTGGTTCCTCTTATTTAATCTTTCCCATACACCCACTAGTTCAAATCAGAAATAGTCCTGATTCCTCCTTTTCCTTTGCATTATATTTCTTAGCTCATTCTGTGGCTGTAACTGAGTGCCAGAGACCAGAATTTATTGTTTAAAAAATTAAAGAGGTTTGTTTGAGCTTATTCTTCTGAAGGCTGGGAAGTTCAAGATCAAGCGGCTGTATCCGGTGAAGATCTCATGCTCCAACATAACATGGTGGAAAAGGGGAAGGACAAGCCTGAACATGTAGAATAGAGGACGCAAATAACAGTACTGACCTGCTTTATAAAAATCCATTCTCTAAGAACTAATCCATTCTCTTAAGATCTAATCCATTCAAGTGAGAAATAATCTTGTCTCTTGGGAAAGACATTAATCCCTCTCAAGGGCCCCATCTTAACACTGCTACACTGGCAATCAAGTTTCAGTATGAGTTTTGATGGGAACAAACCACATCCAAGCCATAGCACCCGATATCCTGTCACTGTCACTGTCAACTTATCTCCAATCCCTCCTCTGCACTCTTCACAACTGCCATCACTATCCTGAAAGCCATCAATACCACTGCCTAACCCATCACTCTGCTTTCCAAGTAGAAACCAGAATCACATTTCAAAAACATATGTCAGATTACATCTCTCCTTTACTGAACCCTCCTATGGCTCTTCATTGTACTTTAGGGGGAAATCCCAGCATGAGACACTGGGCAAATGACCTAGTGTGACCAGGGCCCTGCCCATTTCTTCCCTCACTACTGTGGTCTTCCCTTGGAGCCATCATCTATGGAGTACATTCCCCTCTTCATGTGGCTGGTTTCTTTTCATTCTGTCCCATAAGTTCCTCTCATCAATGTAAAAGTCTGTACCTATATTCTTTAGCACTCCCTGTTTATCACAATTTCTATTATTTAATTGTTTTCATTGTTGGATGGATAAAGCTGGGAACACTTAGAAGGCACACACAGCCCCGAGGTCTTGGGTCCAATAATTAAATACTTGCTGAATGAATGAGTCACTGCAACAGCACACATACCAGCTCTTTTAGCTTTTTGAAAAGTCTCTATGTATTTAGAAGACTGTGTATGTGGACGCATGCATGCGTGCGTGCACACATGCGCACACACCTACTGAAGACAGCGACCAGGCCTCATGTATGCTAAGTATTCACTTTACTGAGCTACATTCCAGTCCCAAGGAGGGTTTAGTTTTGGATTTTCTTGATTAAAAAACACACATGAATGCATTTTTTTCTCTGGGTAACAAATGCCAGTCATTGCACAACCCCATAATATAGAGCTTGTAGCTATTTCTTCCTTTACCTCCTTTTTTTCTTTTGCTACAGTATTATATTTCTATTTCTCAAGCCTCTTCTTTATGTGTACATAATACACCTGCGCTGTGCATGGGTGGTTTATAAACATGAAACTGTTAGTCTTCCAAAGACAGATATTTCTTCACTTAATTTCTCTTTTTTAATTGGTTCTTTTCAGTTATGCATGACAATAGAATCCACTTTGACCTAATTATAAAAGTATGGGCTATATCTTGTTTTAATTCTGTCCCCAGTACCACTCCTTCCCCTCCCCTCCCCCACAATCCCTGCTCTCTTCCTTCTACTAATCTTCCTGTCATTTACTCAGTTATTTTTAAAAATTGATTTCTTGTGGATGTGCATGATGTTGAGATTCATCGTGGTATATTCATGTGTACCGGAAAGCTACATCAGATTCATTCCCTTGTCTTTTCTTTTCCCATCTCCCCTTCCTTCCCTTCATTCCCTCCTTTGTCTAATCCACTGAACTTTTTAATCCCCTCCTGCCCTTTATTGTGGGTTAGTTTCCACATATTAGAGAAAACACTCAAACTTTTGTTTTTTGGGAATGGTTTATTTCACTTAGCATGATAGTTTCCAGATCCAATATTTAACAAAGAAGTCATAAAGTCACTCTTCTTTATGACTGAGTAATACTCCATTGTGTATGTGCACCACATTTTCTTTTCCATTCATCTGTTGAAGGGCACGTAGATGGGCTCCGTAGCTTAACTACTGTCTTCACTTAATTTCTCTGTATTTAATACCTCCTTCTTTGATTCCTTTACTCATGGAAATGTGCAATAAATTTATACTTACAATCATTTTAAAAATAATGTTCTTTGAAAATTTAATTAAAATAAGAATTGGTCCTGATTTAAACTTATCCATAAAAAATATTAGACTAGAAACACTTAGAGAAAAGCATTAGACCAGAAGTTCTCTTTTGACACCCATTTTGCTGTAATCAAGGTTTCGGACAAGTCTTAACACCTTTGGAGTTTTCTCATTCAAAAAAAAAATCCCAGGGAAAAAACAGAGATTGGGGCTGAGGAGAAAGAAATGAAAGAAAATAAAGGAAGTCCCTTACCCCTCAAAATTATCTTGGTTCTGTTAAAAGAGTTTGTCTTTAATACAGAGGTCTGTAAAGCAGAATGATAACAACAATGACATTTAATGGGAGCTTATTGTTGTCAGATACTATATCAAAAGCTTTGCATGAGTTATCTCATTTAACAAAAGCACTATCTTATGAGTATTAATCTCCCATTTAGTAAGGAAAACTGAAGACTATAAACTCAGTCACATAAGGTTAATGGACATAATCCTCTCAGTCACTAAAAAAGAGAAATGAAGTGGAAAAAATTTATGAATTCCTAAGATAAGATCAAAATGAGACTTTGAGACTAGAACTTTAGCCAAGCCTGCTGAGTTCAGGAGGCCCAGGCGACATGCCACTGCCTGCAGCGCACAGTCAACATGTTCATCCACCTTCAAAGCCAACGGCACAGAGTTTTCTCTTCAGAAGGCAGAATTTCAGGAATCATGTATTCATTCATTTTCCAGATTCAAGTCCAAAGCTGATGCTTCAAAGAGAACAGTAATGCCCATAAAACAAAAAGACAATTCAACCTCTCTCTGCTTCCTGATCATTAGTAAGCTGCTTTCCTCTGCCACACTCTTCCGCCATGTTATTCCTGTCTCTCCTGGGGCCCTGAGGAATGGAGCTGGCTATCTGTGGATCTGAAACCTGGCTAGAACACAGATGTAAGGGATAGAGCAAGAAGAAATTAAACCATGAGATATAAGCCATGTTTAATGGCGGAATATCAAGGAGCTTTGGGGGGTTATCTCATAATCAATCCACAACACTCAATCTTGGAAATGACAGTTGAAGGAGAGACTGAGGAAAATCATTTGAACTCTATACTCTCAGTGAAGGAGAATTACTAATGATTTGTTTTGAAAATTTAAAAAAAACAAGAAATTCAGCATATATAAACTATTCCCTCCAATCAAGAAACCCTAAAATATTTTTTTGGATATAAACAATGTAAAAAATATGAATTTTAGTGGATTCTCTTTCATATTCTGTTCAAAATCAAGTCAATGATTTGACTGACAAATTACTTTTTCCCTATACACATAGAAAATATCTTGCTGGAATTGTCATGACAACAGGAACATATGTTAACATGTCAACCTTGCAAGTGTTTCTAGAAAAAAATATTAATGTATAATACATTGATGAACATAGTATGATTTAAATGAATATATAATGAATAAAAATATATCTCAAAGACTCTTGCTAAAATTTCTGAATATAAACTTTGACTTTCATTTAAATAATAAAAGTAATCAAAATAAATCCATTTTCTAGTAATAAGAATGACCACAAATTTAACAGAAAATGCTCATATTCTTATGTGTCTAAGCCCACTAGTACTGCTCTTACAACATACACAAGATTGGATCATTTATAAGTAATAATAATTTATTGTCTCACAGTCCTATGGACTAGGAAGTCAAAGAATAAGTTTCTATCAGATTCAATTTTCTGGTGAGGCCTACTCTTAAGGAACACAGAAGAGTAAACTGACCAAATGATAAATAAAGCCTTTTTGGATATCACAATACCAGACCTTAAATTATACTACAGAGCTATGGTAACAAAAATGACATGGTATTGACACCAAAAGAGACCTCAAGACCAATGGTACAGAATAGAAACACGGAGACAAACCAACATATGTACAGTTCCTTCATACTAGACAGTCGTCAAAAACACACATTGAAGAAAAGATAACCTTTTCAACAAATGGTACTGGGAAATCTGGAAATCCATATGTAACAGAATGAAAATAAATCCTTGTCTCTCGCTCTGCACAAAACTCAACTCAAATTGGATCAAGGACCTAGGCATTAGACCACAGTCTTTGTGCCTACTAGAAGAAAACATAGGCTCAAATTTCCATCATGTTGGCTTAGGAACCAAATTCCTAAACAAAACTCCTAAAGCTTAAAAAGTAAAATCAAGAATCAACCAATGGGATGGAATCAAACTAAAAAGCTTCTTCACTGCAAAGTAAACAGCCAAGAATGTGAAGAGAGAGCCTACAGAAGGGGAGAAAATCTTTGGCACCTGTACCTCAGATATAACATTAATCTCCAGGACATACAAAGAACTCAAAAAACTTAACAATCAATAAATGGGCAAAGGAACTGAACAGACACTTCACAGAAGAAATACGATCTGTCAATAAATACATAAAAAATGTTCAACATCTCTAGCAATTAGAGAAATGCAAATTAAAACTACATTGAGATTCCACCTCACTGCAGTCAAAATGGCAATTATCAAGAATACAAGTAACAAATGTTGGCAAGGATGTGGTAAAAAAGGCACACTCATATATTGCTGGTGGGACAGCAAATTGGTGCAACTATTCTGTAAAGCAGTATGGAGATTTCTCAGGAAACTTGAAATGAAATCACCATTTGACCCAGTTATCCCACACCTGGGCTTATACTCAAAGGACTTAATCAGCATACTATGTTGATGCAGCTGCATCAATGTTTGTAGCAGCTTAATACATAATAGATAAGCTATGGAACCAACCTAGGTGTCCTTCAACAGATGAATGGATAAAGAAAATGTGGTATATAGAATGGAATAATACTCAAACATAAAGAAGGATAAAATTATGGCACTTGCTGGTTAATGGATGGAACTGGAGAGTATCATGGTAAGTGAAATAAGCCAATTCCTAAAAACCAAAGGCCGAATGTTCTCTGATAAGCAGATGCTAATTCGCACTAAGCAGAGGGAAGGGAAGAGAGGGAAGAATAGAAGTTCATTGGATTAGACAAAGGGGAATGAAGAGAAGGGAGAGGGGAATAGGAATAAGACAGACAATAGAATGAATCGGACATAACTTTCCCATTTCCTTATATAAACACATGACCAGTGTAACTCCACATCACAAGAATGGGAAATTATACTCCACGTATGTATGATATGTCCAAATACATTCTATTGTTACGTATAACTAAAAAGAACAAATATAAGATTTTAAAAAAGAAAAAAATTCAAAACTAATCTTCAGGCAGGCAGAAATGATATTTGAATTCAGATGACTATTTCCTGCATATTGTCCTAATATGATTACTAATATCAGGATAATCAACTAAAATTAAATAGGCTAAGGAAACAATGTACCAAAAACACATTTTTAAAAGCACAATGGGTGGGCTAGGTTGTGGCTCAGTGGTGGAGCATTTGCCTGGCATGTGTGAGGCCATGGGTTCGATACTCAGCACCACATGAAATTAAATAAATAAAACTATAAAGGTATTGTGTTCATTTACAACCAAATAAATAAATAAAACGAAAGGTATTGTGTTCATTTAAAAAAAAAAAAAAAAGCACAGTGGGAGTTGAACCCCAAAATTTTCTCAGGAAAACTAATGCAAAAGCTTAGTGAGTTTTATATTATGAAATGTACCATTTATTAATTACCTGCCAAATTTTGCTTAGGTCTTTTTATTCTATGCAGTCTGAATGTCTCCCATTGGTATCAATTGCATTTACACTTGTTGTTCTCACTCTGGTAAAGTATCATCTTGACAAAGTCAGCTTCCACAGCTAATCTTAAATCAATTCATGATAATAATTCCTTTTACCATGGATTAATGCCCATGAGCAGTTTAAAAATAGAGAAATATAGCTGGGCGTGGTGGCACACTCCTGTAATTCCAGCAGCTCATGAGGCTGAGGCAGGAGGATCACGAGTTCAAAGCCAACCTCAGCAAAAGCAAGGTGCTAAGCAACTCAGTGAGACCCTGTCTCTAAATAAAATACAAAATAAGGCTGGGGATGTGGCTCAGTGGTTAAGTGCTCCTGAGTTCAATTCCCCAGTACAAAAAAAAAAAAAAATAGAGAAATATTTTTGAAGTGCCTTTACCTAAACAATTGGTTTCTGAAAGGCATTTGTATACTGAATCTAAAAAATTAAGTATTAACTACAAAAAACTATGATTTGAGATAAACTTTGCTCCACTTTTTTCTATCTTCCTACAGGTGGTAGCAAAATTTTTTTTTTTATTCTTTTTCTTTTTTGCAATGCTGAGGATGAAGCCCAGGGCTTCCCCACACTAGGCAAGCACTCCACCACTGAGCAATATCCCTACCTAGTCTGTGTATATTCTTACACATTGAGAAACACACCTGCAATGAGTACAATATTCTTTGATATGACATTAGATAGAAACCCTGGGAGACTGTAATGTCTACGTTCTTCACACTCTCTTAGCAGACAGTAAGTCCTCAGTAAATTAAGATATCATCATAACCATCACTTAAGGCACTGAAGAATAATTACTGAAATGGTGGCCTAAAAAAGTGACTCTACCTCGCCTAAAATTCCAATGTTTTGCCAGGCACAGTGGCACACGCCTATAATCCCAGCAGCTCAGGAGGCTGAGGCAGGAGGATCGTGAGTTCAAAGTCAGTCTCAGCAAAATAAATGGGCTAAGCAACTCATGAGACCCTGTCTCTAAATAAAATACAAAAAGGACTGGGAATGTGACTCAGTGGTTGAGTTCCCCTGAATTCAAAATTCAATCCCCAGTACCAAAAAAAGAAAAGAAAAAGAAAAAGAAAAAGAAAAAAATTCCAAATACTTTTTTTTTTAAAGCCAAAATTATAATTAAATCTGTCCAATACACACTAGGATAGCTGTAATATACTAAAAAACTAATGGCTATTTGGTAGTTTGAGAAGTCTCTACTCTTGTAGCTATACCCAAACTGAAGTTAAATTCGAAAGGAAAATTATATGAAATTCCTCAAGTTTGGAAAAATATTTTCTATTGTAATGTAAGATTCTATTTTTTATTTTTACTTTTTTGCAGTACTGGGAAATGCTCTACCACTGAACTTAATTCTTTTTTATTTTATTTGAGACAGGGTTTTGATAAGTTGTTGAGGGTCTCGCTAAGCTGCCCAAGGCTAGCCTTGAACTTGGCGATCCTCCTGCCTCAACCTCCCAAGTCCCTGGGATTACAGGCATGGGTTATTGCACCTGGATAAAACTGTATTTTTAAATGGAAAAGTAATGATTAAGAAATAATTATTTCTGTATAATAAATACAAATTTGCCCACCTACTTGACAGGTATGAAAGTAGCAACATAAGCCCAGCACAGAGGCACATGGCCTATAATCCCAGAGACTCAGCAGGTTGAAGCAGGAGGATCAAAAGTTAAGGACAGCCTGGCAACAAAGTGAGACCCCATCTCATTGGGGGGGGGGGGCAGTATAAGAAATATAGATAAATCTAAATAGACTATGCCAGAAGAGTAAAGAATTTCATAAAAAGTTACTTTATTATCAGAACAGTATGGTTTCCTATGTTTAAGATTTATTTATTATGTTATTTTTACAAGTAGCAAAGTCCCTCCATTTTTTTCCAGGTGAATATACATGAATATAAAAAGCTGCTGATTTCCACACTGTCTACTCCTACCCCACCCATTAGGGTCACTGGGAAGTTGTGGCCTTTGAGCAGCCTCCTGAATAGTCATGGATTCCTCTTTTACTTGGTCTTGGAACTAGCACTCAGTCATCCTCTTGCTGATTTCTTTTCTGTCAAAGGAAACCAAGAGTACACTGAAAAAGCATATTCTGATTGGGATATTTCTTCAGCTAAGATCATTGTTTCTGTCAGCAATCCAATTTTCCAAAGGCCTTAATAAAACTTTTGGTTGGAAATTTTCACAGAAAAATATGCTTTAACTAATTCAATAAGCTAATTTATCACTCTGGCTCCTGGGTTAACTGCCCTCTTCTTTTTCATCCCTATGTACATATACTCCCACACAGAAACAAACTTAGAAATACAAATATCACATTCCCCTTGAGAATCCACAGCAGAGACATCTCATAGTCCTGTGACAACATACCTACTTTACAGTTAGAAGTATTATGAATATTTTTCAAAAAGCATGCATATCATGAAAAAATTTTCTGCCATTCTAACCAATAAATCATTCATTCCTTCACTCATATTCCATTGCAAAATGATGTAATCCAGTAATTCTAATCCTTTAATTGATAATCATCCAATAAAAGCTCATGGGAGAGATGAGCAGCATAATAAATATATATATATACTTTACCAGCTTAAGAAAATCTATTAGTTTGTGAGCATCTTCCCCAGTGGAGAGGTCTACAAAATCCTTGGGTAGCCGGTAGCTCAGATAGGGACTGGGCTGTACTGTAACTTCACTGTTTGTGCAACGAAAAGCTGGAGAATCCTTTATGAAGAAAAAAATTAAAAAGGAAAGTCTGTAAGTATTCTCTATTCTCCAAACTAGGCTAGCATATAAATTTCAATTCCATGTTCTCTTCTTTAGTACATAAGAAAGAAAATAAGATTCTAAAGTAGAAGAATGCACCAAGATTCTAAAATAATTCTACATATTCACTAGAAAGTAAGCATAAGGTATCTGAAAACAGTATCCAATGGAGAACTAGGTCCCCCACTAAATGCAACCACAGTGTAGCCACTGTAGGCGAAAGGTAGGTTATGGATCTTGTGACCCCTCAGTGGACTGAGGACCCCAGCCATCTCTGGCCTCAAGCAATCTCATATAGACCAGAATACTTATAAATATTATTTCCTATAGGTGAACAGTTAAGAAGTACTATTTTAGAAAAAAAATAATAATAATTAATAATGAGGGTAATTGAGTGCTTTGGATTTCATGTCACTTTTGTACTTAGACCACTGGACTTACTCTCTCTCATCAATTACATAAAAATTCAAGAATCACAATTTTAAAAATCCTCATATTCATTTCTTATTGTAATTCTTTTGCTTAGAGTTTTGCATATAATAGTTACATGCTGTTTTGTACCAAAAAGAATTTCAGAGACAAGAGGCCTTGGGTTTGGCTTCTTGGTGTCAGATAACTCAGTGGAGATGGAAGACAAGCTGGGTCTTCCTAGAAGACCTAGAAAGAGGGTCATATCTGATGACAGACAGAACATACTTGGCTGCTAAAACATCTGTGTGCTAGAATTGTTCTAGGTGTAGGAGACAAACTGATAAACAAGATTGGAAGGCAAATAATAGTAAGTAAACAAAACCATTTCAGATAATAAAAACTGCTATGGGGCTGAGGATACAGTTCAGGTGGTAGAGAACTTGCCTTGCATGCACAAGGCACTGGGTTCAATCCCCAGCACCACACACACACAAAAAAAAAGAAAATGAAAAGAAGAAAGGGCTATGGAAACAAAGAACCAGGGTGTACATGTACTAAGAGGATAACAATATGGACTACTTCAGATGAACGGTCAGGTAGGAGTTTGCTGAGAAGTGGACAGGGTGGTGAAAGCAGCCTTGCAAGTCTGGGTGCAGAGCAGGCTCTGGTGGTTGTGGAAAAAACTAGTGCAAATACCTCAACCCAAAGTAGGGCTTTGTAGCTTTGCAAAAAGAGGGAAGACCAGTTCCCTGTGGTCTGAACTTGGAAAGACCAAGCAGGAGGAGACAAGCTGGGAGGAGCCAGGAACCAGGTGCTGTTTCCATTTTGTATACCCTTAACCTCTACCATTTAGAATAAATAAAAACTTTGGATCAGAGTTAATCTTACACAATTAACATCTGTGCCGAATAACTTAGATTCTCCTTCCTTATCTTTAGGTTTAATAGTTCACTACAATTATACACCAGTAGGGATAAAATTCCTCCTTTTTTTTTAGTACCAGGGATTGAACCTAGGGGTGCTTAACCACTGAGCCACATCCCTAGCCCTTTTTTAAAACTTTTTATTCTGAGACAGGGTCTTGGTAAGTTGCTTAGGACCTCGCTGAGTTGCTGAGACTGGCTCTGAACTTGCAATTCTCCTGTTTCAGCCTCCTGAGCCGTTGGGATTACAGGCATGTACCCGGCCAAATTCCTTCATTTTTAATAGGACAGCATTCATAGTACCTGACATTTTGGTAAGTCCTGTAGATGCATTGAGAGCAGAAGAGACATTATCCCTGTTCTCAGAAACTTACTGTCTAATGCAGAACATAGGTAAATCAGCAAGCAATTTGAACAGTAAGGCCATGTTCCAAATATTGAACTAACTCAGAGTTAGAAAAACAGGGCCAAAGAGGGTCCAGGACAAAGCAAGATGAAAGGAAATGTTGGATAGATGGGCAAAAGACGTACTCAGTGAAGGTGAAGAAGCAACTTAAAAAAGCAGAAAGAGATGGAAGAGGAGAGCACGTGTTCCAGAAGCCAGGGAAGAAGCCGTGTAACAAGGAAGAGGGCACTGTATTTAGTACTACCAAGTGGTTCAGTAAAAGGAGGACTGTGCTAGTAACTGCAATTCCCAGCAAGCCATTAGAGCCCCTGCTGGGAGCAGGTTCTGCTGAGACATTGGCAAAAGCCACTGGCAGAGGGCTGAGGAGTGTGAACACCAACAGGCAGGAGGGAGACCACCATCCATAGAACCCTGATGTGTGATACACAGTCACTGAGTGGGCTAAGAAGAATAAGTCCTGTGACAGCATGAGGGCAGCTATTATGTTCCTACCTATTCAAAAGTCTATGTGCATATTCATACCAAAAAGAGCCCGGAAAGCACTTGCTGAAGTGGTGAGGATTTCAAGCCCTGCCTCTAATTCTGTTTTCTTAAATGATTATGTAAAACATGAATTATATTTTTAAAAGATATGCTCACTAGATAAACTAAATTATACTACTGGCTGCTCAATACTCCTGCCTCAGCCTCCCAAATTGCTGGGATTATAGGACCCAGCCACAGCACCCAGCTACACACACATTTTTAAAAGAAAATCAGGGGCTGGGGTTGTGGCTCAGTGGTGAGCGCTTGCCTAGCATGTATGAGGCACTAAGTTCAATTCTCAGCACCACATGTAAATAAGTGAATAAAATAAAGATCCATCTATGTCTTTAAAAAAATTAAAAAAGAAAAAAAATCATAAAACCATCTATGATCCTAAAATCTGAGACCCACCATTTATATTATGGTGTATAACATGCATATACACATACACTCCTTAAGGTCGCCAGCCTAGGCAACTTAGTGAGACCTTGTCTCAAAAACAAACACACACATTACTTTTATAGGCAGAAAAAAAAAATACAAAATCATTGTTTAAAAAAAATATAGCTGTGAAGATGGGAGAAAAGAAGAGTGGCTGGGTGAGCAAATATGGTTGAAGAAAGCTTTTTTTTTTTTTTTTTTAAGGTGGGAGATATCTGAATATGGCTAGATCCTGAGGGACAGGAGTTAATAGAAAGAGAGAATCTGAAAAAATAGTACAAGAGATGGAGGGGATGCTAAGCTGAGCAGACAAAAAAAAATCAGATTTGGAGAGGGGAAGCTAAGTCTGTAGGTCTGATGAAAATTCAACCAGGTGAATTCTCATGAGTGGATTTTCTTTTCCTATGAAGGAAGTGAAATGACAGGAGGGAGAGTAGTGACAGATGGGAGTTCTGAGCAGGGAGAAGGTGCGGATTAGCCCCCAAGGACCATGGAAAAGAAAGCTGACCAGGAAAACTCATAAAACTGGAGGTCATGAATGAGAAGAGGCACTGCTCTGCACATGCATATAGGCGAGTGTTCTCCATCAGCATCAAGCAGCTAGGATTCGGGTCAAGTAAACAGATGTGTCAAGATTGTTCAGGTGGGCATAACAGAGGGAACTAAAAAAGAGAAAACAAACTAGAAAAATATATATCAGATGACTATTATTTCTTTAAAGTTAAATGAATGAGGGACCAGGATGTAGTAATGGTAAACACTTGCTTTAGTATGTGCAAAGTCTTGGGTTTGATCCCCACGATGGCAAAAAAAAAAAAAAAAAACAGTTACATGAATGAATCACAATGTATACCTTTCTTTGATCACCTCCATGAGCAAGTAACTATTGGTATCCTGTGCTATACTCTACTTCCCAAGGGTACAAATTACTTATATGCCATGTGTCTAAAGAATAAGCAAGTGATTGTTCAGTGGATTAAAAAGGTTGTCTTTATATCTTAAAAAATAAAGTCTTACCTGCTCCTGAGCATCTCCTTCACTAAAATCACCTTTTAAGTTTTTTCCAGATATTAGTTCTTCCCAAGTAAACAGAAGTGAATCTGTGACTTCACCAAATGGATTAAAATCAATTAGCCACACCTTCCCCTGTAGTATAGACAAAAGACAAATAAGTATAAAATAAGAACACAATCTATACTGTCTTATTAAAGGAAGATATTTTTGATATTATTTTCTGTCAAGGTCAATCTTACAAATTATGACTTATTTCAAAAGATATAATTCTTCCAGGTCTCATCTGAGAAAGGGCTATTTTTCTAAATAAAGTAGACACAGATCTAAAGGGAAGGTTGCCTATGAATGCAGAGAGAAGGGACTCAGGAAGGAAGACCTGTCTTCCAACTCCTGCCTCAAAACACATTAGTATTTTAAGTCAAAAATCTAAGCAGGAAAAAAGGAAGATCTTGCAAAAAGTTCACTTCCCATACATGGAATGAATAAAATGCTTTCCAGGATGTCTTTAACGCCACTGCCAGCAGAAGCAGGCAGGGAGTTGGTGGCTCTCAGAGCACCTGAAAGGTTTTGGGCGGCTGCTGTGAGTGGATTTAAAAAGAAATACTAAAGGAAGTATGGAAATACTGCTTTCTTTAAAAGTTAACATAGTACTTGTTTTTTAAGTATGACAAAGCTTGACAGCATATGAAAAGGAGATGAAAAAATACATCTACCTTTGAAAGAAATGTCTCCTATCTGGTCAGACTGCCTGGGCTAGAGTCAGGTGCATGTGAGCAGGAACTGGCCAGCTCTGAGCTAATAAGTGGGAATGTGTGTAAGCCCCCAAGAAACCAGAACCACATGCTACATCACTAAGATAAGGCGTGCAGAATGGATAGACCCTTCCTTGAAGTTTTTATCTTTGCTACTCTTGGTTTTCTCAATGGCATTCATATATGTGCACTGTTTTGATGCTAATAATAACTAGGTTTTGTCTATAATGTACAGATGCCACATCTTGACCAGATGTGTGTGTGTGTGTGTAAAATCAGACACTCCTAAGGAGTGAAACCGGTGAGCCTCTCACAGTTGCTCACCTGGATTAAAGCAAAATTATAGCAAAGATGAGACATCTCACTAGCACTTGCTTCAAATGTCAGAAACCTCTAGTGACACAGAACAAATACAAGACATTTGTACCATGAGTCACATGGGTAAAGTTCTGATTTTATATAATTCCCAGGAAAAATCCTACAGATTATCTTGCTGCTTGTTTGCTCACTTCAGTTCAGCTCACTTCAGTTGTGCCAGAGATTGAGCTATAAGGATCAGTATTACACAGAATCTATTCCTTCAACGAGCTCAGCCTAGATTAGAATCTCACCCTGTCCCCCACAAAAAACATGAAAACCAACCAATGGTTACAACACAGAAGATACATTCTTGGACATGTGAAATAATATTAGCTATCAATTAATATTTTGACATGCTGTCAGCTTGTTTGGGGGCTCTATTACTGATATATTATTATACTGTATATTATTTTTACAATGGATATTTTCTAACCTCCAAACCCTCTCAACTGGATTTTCTTTTCTTTTCTCTTCTTTTTTTCTTTCTTTCTTTCCTTTCCTCCCTCCCTCTCTCCCTTCCTTCCTTCCTTCTTTTCTTTGTGCTAGGGATTGAATCCAGACCCTTGTGCTTGCAAGGCAAGTGCTCTACCATTAAGCCACAATCGAAGTTCCTCTATTGACTTTTTTAACAAATAAAACCACCTCATTATTAAAAGCAACAAAACCCCACTAATGTATCTGTTAGTACAGGAGCTGAGCTTTATGAACTAAAACATGCCACACTGCAAAAAACAAAACTAAGAAACAAACTACCTTTGTTAGCTGGCAAGATTTGCTCCAGAGTTCAGAAGCCATCCTCTAGTTCAAAATAATAAAATCAAACTGGCTATAGTCAGGCATAAAACTATGAGAATTAGGATTTTATAGTGGCAACGTGTTTTTCATGGATATCTCAGGCACAAGGCATCCTGAGAAAGTAATTCTATTTCAGTAATTCTGATAAGAGCAGTCAACCCAGTATTCTTCATACCAACCAAATGACCATCAGCCCAAATCAATCACTTCTGTGAATCAGACATTGTGCTAGAGATTGAGATATAAGGATCAGTATTACACAGAATCTATTCCCCCAACGAGCTCAGCCTAGATCAGAATCCTACCCAGTTCCCCCAAAAAACATGAAAACCATCCAATAGTTACAACATAGAGGGTACTGCTCTGACAGGAGCAAGAATAGGGTGTTGAGAGACAACAGAGGAGGATGGGGGAACCTGACTGGAAACACTTTCAAAGTTAACTGGGAATTTAAAGAATAATTGTGTTGAAGATCTGGGAGGGGAGGGGAGGATGAAAGGAAAAGCAACCATTTAGGAGAAAAACAACTAGAACAATAAAAATTAACACATACAAAGACTATGTGAGGATGACCCATACTGGGAATAGATTATTTTGGCTAAGAGTATGAAATATATGAGGGCTCCATAAATGTGGTGGGCTAAGGTAACTTTAAAAGCCTTCTGCTCCAAGCTGGATGAAATTCAGGTTAAAATTATCCTTTTAAATGTAGAGCTGTGATCATGACAAAGAGGAATCCCTAGGAATTAGAAGAGAAGAACATTAAGAAAACAGATGAGTATAAACTGAACTGCCAGCGCCCTTGGGACAACTTTCCTCCCAGGAACCCAGGGCACAGGTGTTACTAGCACACAGGACTAGGAGACTGGCCATGAGGAAAGGACTTAGGATTAGGAAGTGATGCCAGAAAGCTATGACCTGTGAAGAGAGCATAAGAAAAAAATTCTAATGACAGGAACAGGAAATAATGATGTCTTTCTCTGATGAGGTTTTGGGGATCACAGGAGAAACAAATGGAAAATTCAAACTTTAGGATCTTTGGGATGCAGCAAAAAAAAAAAAAAAAAAAAAAGGAAAGAAAAAAAAAAAGAAACCACATCACTGAAGAGTTATAAAGTCAAAAGGAAAGAATATGGATGAGAGTCTGCAAATACAATAGGGATTAAAGCCAAGAACTTGGAAAAATCATCATCAACCTGAGGGGTAATAAAGACAATTTGGCAAAAATCTAGAAAGAGACAGAGCTGAATTGATATTGAATACCAAACAGACAAATATCAAACAGATCAAAGGTTTAAATGAAAACCAAGAAATCATAAAACTAGACAAAACAAGCAGGGGGTGGGGGTGGCATTTTAAAAAATTTTTTACTAAAATTCATAAATCATAAAATAAATGAACAACATATTTGATTATATTCATGGCAAAAGACTAATAACAAACTGTAATGCTCACAGAGGTCTAATTCCTGTAATAAAGATGTCCTATATTTTAAAGAAAATTAAAAAGACAAATTGGAAAAAACATAAAGCAATAATTCTCACAAATGACCCTTAAATTTAAAAAAAGATATATTTCATTCTTATTCAATAAGAAAAAGAGAAACTGAAAATATTCAGAAATATCATTTTTTTAACCCAATTAAAAAAAAAAAAACCTAAAAGTTTGGATTTCGCAAGCTCTGAAGAAACACATAGGTTCTGTCATAAATTCTGGGTGGGGTTTTGTTTGGTATAACTTCTATGAAAGGTAAACTGTAATATCTCAAAATTAAAATAATCTAGCTTTTGAGTCAATATCTCACTTCAAGGAATTTATCCTTGTAGATAAATGGGCACATATATGAAATGAAATGTACAGTGTTATTCACCACTGTATAGATTGTGAAGATAAGAAACAACCTATGTTGTCCTATGTGTCCATTAACGAGGAAGTGGTTAAACGAACTATATAGGATATTAAAAAATTGAAATATTACGCACTGGAAGTCAGGAGTGTAGCTTAGTGGTGGAGCTTGTGCCTAGTATTCATGAGGCCCTGGATATGATCCTCAGAGTTGCAAAAAAATAAAAACAAAAAAATTGGAAACCTCTCCAAGAGACAGTGCTTTTAAATAGTGAAAAAAGCAAGGTGCAGAGTGTATATCACATATTGATTTGATTTTCAAACTATGTGAATGTATTGTCAATTAAAAATTTAAAAATAGTACAGAGGCTGAGGAACAAGAATGGTCATGAGCGGGGAGACTGAGCACTTCTCCATCTTCACACATGGTGTTGGTTACACAACTGGACATTTGTCAAGACACACCTCCACAGTAAAAAGGATGAATTTTAGTCTATGTAAATTATTTCTCAAAAGTATGACCCTCAAAAATAGCAGTTTTAAGTAATTGAAAATATAAAAGGAATCAATACTTTGGGACATAAGAAACTACGATAAAAACAGGCAGATTTGAAAAAGGATTAAACAGAACCTACAGAAATGCAGTTGATGAGATTTAAAACTGAACAGACAAACACATCAGATTATACAAAACTCAAAGAGAACTGGCAAAAGAAGATGTACCTGAGAAAATGATACAGCACAGGAGAGAAAAAGAGGCAGAAAAGGAAAAGAGACATGAGCATAAGGTGAGAAGCTCTAACATGCCTCCCTGCAGAGCTCCAAAAAGTCAGAAGAGAGAAAAGTGATGACATCTGAAAACATAAGAGCTGAGAATTCTCTACAACTGGTAAAGGAAATGAGTTCCTAGACTTAGTTTAACAAAAAAAGGCAGACAAAAATAAAGAGTGAAAAGAAAGGCAAAGAAAAGCAAAGCAGAGAAAGGAAAAGCCAAGCCAAACAACAATGGGACAGTGTCTTCAATGTGCTAAGGCAACAGAACTGGTCAACTGAAAATTCTATACCCAGCTAATGCCTACCACTCACACATGAAAGAGGAACAAAAACCTTTCAGCCAATGGATGAGGGGGATGCACTATTAAAGGATGTAGTACTAGAAAGAAATTAGATCTGCAGTCTGGGGTACAGCTCAATGGCAAAGTGCTTGTCTAGCACATACAAGGCTCTAGCACCATAACAAAAAGGTATGGAAGGCTGGGTGCAGTGGTGCACACCTGTAATCCCAGTGGCTCAGGAGGCTGAGGTAGTCTCAGCAAAAGCGAGGCAACTCAGTGAGACCCTGTCTCTAAATAAAGTACAAAATAGGGTTGCGGATATGGCTCAGTGGCCAAGTGCCCCTGAGTTCAATCCCTGGTACCTGCCCCCCACTGCTGCCCAAAAAAAAAAAGGTATGGAAAAGAGAAAATATATCAAAGTAGAAAAACAGCATAAGGAACCCCATTTCCTCCCACTCAGTTTCAACATATCAATTCATGGCCTATACTGTTTCATCTATATTCCCATTCACTCCTCCTGAATGTGTATTATTTTATATGAATCCTCGAACAGCATTTCATCTGTAAAATATAGAAGACTATTATTAACAAGTTTCGGGGCTGAGGTTGTGGCTCAGCAGTAGAACGCTTGCCTAGTATGTGTGAGGCCCTGGGTTCGATCCTCGGCACCACATAAAAATAAATAAAATAAAGGTATTGTGTCCAACTACAAATAAAAAATAAATATTTGTTAAAAATAAAATAAAATTAATAAACAAGCTTAATCTAAAGACATCTGCGGAATACTTCATGAATTAGAAATTGTACTTTCTTTTTCAATCACACACAGAACATTCACAAGAGTGACCAAACTGCAAAGCCAATTTTGACAATACCAACACTCAAGATCTGAGTTACTCAACCTCTAAAGCAATGAAAGTAAAAATTAATAACAATCATAATTGAAACAAATACACAAGAGGACCTGAAAAATTTCCTAAGAATCTAAGATAGTCATTGTAAACTCTAGCTGTATATTTTTATCACTTAAGAAGCTTCTTAAAATATATATTCCAATGCCTCAATCCAGACTTACTGAATGGATGGGCCACCAAAGTGACATTTATAGGCTGGTTAGAACCTATCAAAACTTAGTCAACTTCTCCAGTCACAGGAAAGCAGCCACAACAAAGTGCTGCCAAGTCCAAACACACTTCAGTTATATTTCATGAAGACTTATCTTTCTATAAGAATAGTCACAAAATAATATATTCAAGAAAGTGTCTAACAAACTCTGATAAAAGTGCCATTGAGTAAATGCAAATGAATTTTACAATATGGTTTGAATCTCTTAACAGAAATTGTCAGGATGTTTATACTGGCATGTTTCTCACTTTTAAAAATGTAACTAGTTTCAGTTCTGCAAGATCACAGCAGTAATTAGTTATGCATATGTCCAACATCATTTTAAGACTTTCCTTAACTCTTTTACCACGTTAAACATCTGCATCTACATGTCAGCCCTACTGATTTACAGAAGACCACAACATCTGCCAGGGATAATTAAAACACCTTGGCAAATTCCAACATTTTCAACTGCCAATATATAAAATAACTGCCTCAGTTTCAGTGTCTATACTATGTGGGCAGATAATATATACTTCACAGGCTTAGATGGATTAAGTGAGAATTGAGTTAAATGAGGATAATGCCCTTCTGGACAATGAGCTGGGTATAGTCATTAACTGCTCTGACACTGCTTGCCACCAGGTCATTCCCCGAAATGTTTACATGGCTGTCACCCTCACTTGAAGATGAAATCCTTCTAGAACGGAGGTTAACCTGTTTGAAGCTTCCTGTTAGAAGCATAGCATGTTACCGACTCTCATAATGTTGGCTCCATCAGTGGTCTGACTTGGCAATGTCTACAAGTCTGAAGCAGAGCCAGGGAGAGAGCCTTCTAGATCTCATTTTTGTCCATCCCATCACACCAGCTTTCCATGCTTTTCTACAGTTTGTTTCCACACAGTAGAAACTCTGCCAAGTAACATCCCTCTTCTTTGCTTAGTCTCATTTTATAGGCCCTCTTTCAAAGTCTTAATAACTACCATGATTCTGCAGACAGGTGAAAATACAGCAATGTCTTTTGATTTAATAGCTTACACAGTTTACAGTTATTTGGGGACATGATCCAATGGGCCACAATCTTTTGCTCAAACAGTAATTCAAAGGTATCACACGCATCACTGCCAGAAGGCTGATACATGCATGGAGAGGGACTGACAGGTATTCTGCCAGTGTGTGGGTAACATATTAGAAAACACACCTGTCATCTCCTTAACAGCTGAGTCAATGGACAGAAATCACAAGATGACATACAGTGACCTAAACCTCTCTAAAAAGATTACATGTCTTTGACAAGGAAATCTCTGAAGAAATTTTTTACTAAATCAGGCTTTTGTTTTCTTGTCACTTAAGTTCATGTTGCTTTTAAGATTTAACGAATGTTAGGCATTTTTCAAAAGACAATATACAAATGGCCAATAGATAATATAAAAAATAAAATGCTTAACATCACAAATCATTAGTTATGCAAATTAAAGCCACAATGAGATATCACCTCATTTCAGTCAGAATGGCAAGTATCAAAGGCAGCAATAGCTGGCAAGGACTTAGAGAAAAGGAAACCCCTGTGCACTGTTGGTGGGAAGGTAGATTAGTACAGCCATTATGGAAACAGTATAGAGGTTTCTCAAAAAATTAAAACTAGAACTACCATACCATCTAGCACCCCACTCCTGGGTACATATCCAAAGGAAATGAAGTCAGTATGCCAAGGAGACATTAGCACTCCATGTTCACTGCAGGGCTATTCACAATAGCCAAGAAATGGAAGCAACCCAAGTGTTCATCAACCCATGAGTCAATAAAGAAAAAATGATAGACAATGAAATACTAATCAGCCACAAAAGGATATGAAAGCTTATTATCTATGATAACATGGAAGGATATAAAGAGCCTCATATGTTAAGTGAAATAAGCCAAGCACAGAAAGATAAGGACCACATGACTTCATCTATGTGAATCTATGACTTCCCTCATATTCAGTGCTTACCCTGATTTATACACCACACAATGTAAACAGGTATCAAAATACCACACAATGGCCTATGCACATGCGTAATTTTTATGTTTCTATATAGCAGCTAAAAATACTAATTTAAATTTAATAAATTTTAAATTGATTAAGGGTAAAAGACTTTCAAATGTAAACTTAACCTCATTTTTAGTCTAAAAAGAAAAGTGATTCAAATCATGCAAAGGCTCTTGGCTGGGGATGTGGCTCAAGCGGTAGCGCGCTCGCCTGGCATGCGTGTGGCCCGGGTTTGATCCTCAGCACCACATACCAACAAAGATGTTGTGTCCGCCAAGAACTAAAAATAAATATTAAAAAAAATTCTCTCAAAAAAAAAAAAAAGGCTCTTGCAGTTGGTTAAAAATAATTACCAAAATATCTAATAAAAAATTCCTGGCCTTTTAAGTATACAAAATGAACTATTTTAAGTAGGTCCCACACCTCTGACCAAAATATAAAGTAGGGTAAGGTGGACATTACCCCTGTTTGATTAATAATCCCTAAACCTACAGCACATAATTAAGACATTATGTCTCCTCATGTTAAGTATATATTCAGGGAAAATTCGGGACCATTGTGAATTTCCCACACCTTAGCTGGTTTGGGAATGCATTTTTTGAGTAGTAGACCCTTAAATAATAAAAGATGTGTACTGGCTTGCATATAAGACCAGTCCTCATTTTAAACATATCAAATATAGCATGTACTTACCCTACTGTCTCTGTATATGTCAAAAACAACTAGAAAGGAGAAAAAAACTCAGTTATTAATGAATTAGTATTTTCATGATTTAAGCCTCAAGTGCATTTCGTTACTAAAAACAGAATGGACCTTGAGTATTTAGTGCTTCTAAATCTCAAAACATCAAATATAAAAACGTACTCTTGCAGTGTTTTTTTAATAAGTATTTATATAATATTCTCTATCCCCAACTATAAAAACCCCTTATATTTAAAAAGTTAAACCAAACACCAATATCAAGTCAAGTAGTTCACCACTGTATAACTTATCATATAGGAATGAGGAAAGTTGTCAACAAGAAAAGTACTCATGAAAGGAGAATCTGTCATTTATTTGAGATATTAAATGAGTAAAATTTATCATACAAAAGCATAAAATGTAATTATGCTAATGGCATGATACATCTTTTTGAAAATAAGTCTGCCACAGAACCCAGTCTTGACAAGGAGGAAAAAAAGTAAAGCATAGTAGATATAAATTTTAAGATGCTTGGAAATTCTCTTACAGTGTACTTTCAATATCCAAAAAACAACCCACAAATGTTTACTTCATAATTGGTGCTATCTCTGATAATTAAAACACAGAATTTAGTTTCTATAGATGGACTCTATGAAATAAAGGTCTGGTTTCTGTAGATGGACCCTATGAAATATTTGAACATCTAAAATGACAGGAGAGAATGGTTTTGGTATTAGAAATGAATTTTAATTAAATAAGGTGAAAATTAACATGCAAACCATGAGAAATATCAACTAGTAATATAGTAAAATTTTTTTTTTCTTTTTCTTTTTCAGTGCTGAGAACTGCAGCCAGGGCCTATAGCAGGCTGGGCAAGTGCTCTATCATCAAGCTTCACCCCCAGTCCTCATACAATAGTCCCATTTTTTAAAATATACACCTTGGTGAAATAAGGTCCAGTAATAATATGTACTTTATTTCATTTCATTGTGTGAATTTAAAAATACTCACAATCTTCATCTAAGAATTTATACTGTATGTGTTTCTTGAAAAAGTCTTGAATGCATCTGCAAATTTCTTCCTTTTGTTTGGAAATATGATCATAGTATTGTGTGTAGTCCCTCTGAGAAATACCTGACAAGAAAATATTTTATATTGTTATTATACAATATTCTTAAAAAAAATACAAGATGTCATTTAAACTTTTTTGAGACAATCATTAAAGTAGATCAGAAGTTCAATCAGATGAATATTGCATTAAACATTATTCAGTTGTCAATATTACACAGAGAGGAATCCTACAGTTCAATATTGCCACACATTCTTACTTCTGGAAATATTTTTTTGAGCACAACATAAAGAATTTAGACACAAAATGGCTTACTAAGAGAAAATTTAAAGTAGCTATTTAAGCCTGCATACATTCAACTGATTTTATTTTTTTCCAAGAAAGTTTCCACAAATTAGTTCTCTTCCACTTTTTTGGTGAAAATTTAAAATATCCCTCACCATATGTCTGCAATATTCATTTTATTTCACAGAAACAATCTACTTTTCTTGTTAATACATGCTATTCAGCCTTCACAACACTGGTCTTTCAAGCTACGGAAGAGTAAATATTCCCCTTTTGCAAAGTGCCTTTGCTGATATGATTCCAAATACACTTGAAGGACTACTATATGAATGCCTGCAATACGCTTAAGTCCTAGGGAAAGGTGTCTGCTCTGAAATAAGGGCTTCCAGTTCCTTCATCACATGCCAATATGACTCTTGTCTTTAGCACATTTATTCTCTAGTTTTTCCAGGAATATTTAACAACATGATAAATTTGAACATAGCCACAAGTCTCCTTCAGCTATGTTAATAAGCATCAATATCACATATTTAATGAATATGATTGATTTGATTTGATTCAATTACACTTCTCTTGGTTGATCATATGTTTTATTTCACAGGAAACATGCATAACTAAAAATTTAAGGACAAACAATCTTCAATATTTAACTTAAATAAATCATAACAAACATAAAAAATAACCTGAAAGAAAAGAATATGGGTGACTTTTAGAATAACTTCTTTGTTTTCCCACATATTTTCTTTTGTTGGAATAATAAACAGTGTCCCAATAATAAAAATAAAGGTTCAAAAACTCAGTTTTTTGTGATGCTTTCTAATAAGTTATTGTTAGTAATACTTTGGAAAGTTTCAAACAGAAAGAAGGTAACATTATACAATGTCAAATTGGAAATCATAATAACCACCACTTTCATCTCTGGAATCCAGACAGACATCATTAATCAACAATACTACCTTTTTCTGTGGAAACTGATTATGGGTTCAGGATCCTTGTCAGCATAGCATTCCAGAGAGTCAGTACCAATTGAGTAGAGGTGGCATCTGAAATTAAAACTGATTGATAACCCTGTCGTAATTACTAGAAATTTATTTCCATCAAAAGTTTGTCTTCGGGCTGGGGTTGTAGCTCAGTGGTAGAGCACTTGCCTAGCACAAGTGAGTCACTGGGGTTTGAGCCTCAGCACCACATAAAAATAAATAAATAAAACAAAGGTATTGTGCCCATCTATAACTAAAAATTTTTTTAAAAAACTTGTCTTTTCCTTGATTTTATTTTTTATTTTTAGTTGATACATAATAATTGTATACTTTGAAGTACAATGTGATGTTTTAAGACGTATATACAATGTCTAATAATCAAATTAATATATTTACACTATGCAATACTATTCAGCCATAAAAATAAATACTGATATTTATGGCAACATGGTTTTCTTCTTTTAAAAAATACTTTCAAAGGTAGAAAGAACTCACCAATAAGCTTGTTTTCCTTGACAAAACATCGGAACTCAGCCCCAGGAATTAATTCACACCATTTTCGGAGAACAAGCTATACACAAAGGAAAAAATGTAACACAACTATGCAAGGTATAAGACAATTTCCTAATAAGACTATCCCTAATAGCTGCTATTAAAAAATGATTTTAAAAAGCGGGAGAGAGCAGTACCACAGACAAGCCTGACATGAGGGCAAGGGCTATAATCTATCATTCCAATAAGAAAGGGAAATTATACTGAAACTCTTCAGGACAAGATCCATCTTTGTCACATATTTCTGAGAGTTCTGACATAATACACAACAGCAAGGATAACCAAGTCAAATTGTATTGCCACTGTGCTATAAGTTGCCCTGTAATTTACATGTTCTTCATCCCTGTAGGAATATTAAAATAATTTCAGGGCTGGGAGGAAGGAGGAGCTTGCCTAGCGTAAACATTATAGGTATAGGTGAATTCTAAAGTTTCATATTGTCTTACCTCTGAAAATTGTTATTTTTATTTAGCACAAGGAAAGAATTTAATCATAAAAAGGCTTGTTATGGTTGGGATTGTTAGCACAAGATTCTTCTCCACTAACTTGCAAGCTCCCTAAGGGTGAGAAAGCAGGTTTACTCATCTTTCTGTATATAATACTTAGCAGGTGCATGAGAAATTTGTTTGCCAAGTAAAACAGCAAATGTATAAGATACGCAGCCACTAAAAATCATGTTATATGAAAATTAATGACCTGGGAAAATGCTCACACTATAAGTTTAAAGAAAGTTAACATATAATGCAAAATATTTATAAAGAGAATACACACACACCCTCAAGAAAGGTGATGATGGTATAATTCCCAAAAAGCAATAAAAGAACAAATCACTGGTAAATATATCTTGGGGATAAATGATAATGTCTCAACAAAGATTATTCCTCAGGGAAAGGCAAAAAATAAAAATAAAATTTTCTCATTTTTTTATTCCCAGCACAAAGTAATAAGACAGTAACAGGTACTTCATAAACAGATGTTTGTTCAGTAAAATAGCAGATATGAATATATTACATAAATACAAATAATATTGTAAAAGACTGTGTAATAACATGGGAAACACTCTCATAAGGTATAAGGTGAAAAAACTTGCACAAGTAGTGTGTAAAGACCTCAATTACAGTGCACTAAGAAACAGAGTAAAAATATTCAATACAGTGACAGACTTTTTTTTACATGTGTGTGGTTCTAGAAATGGAACCCAAGATCTACTGCATGCTAGGCAAGTGCTCTTCCACTAAATTATATCCCCATCCCAGTAGGCAATTTTGAGAGCATGCATGTATACAAGTATTCAGAAGCAAAAGACAATGAAGAAAAGTTTTAAAAATCACCATACTAATTCTAATTGGTATTATAAAGCCAAATAACAGTGTGTAACAATTATGTAGCCAAGATAACCATCGTCTCTCCAACAAATTTTTCTCTAAGTATTATATTCTGCAATGCAAATACAAGAATAACCAGAAGTGATGGTAAGTGAGAGTCTACCAGGGATGGAAAACATTTAAAAAAAAAAAAAAAGTATGGAGGGGTAGTTTTCCAGCTTCACCCATGACTCTCAATGAGTTATTAGCTGCACTGAAGAACATGGCCCATTCCAGAGTTGTCTGTGCATGTGTACACTTTGAAAACTAGGAAACCATGGAATAAAAATAGCTAATAAGAGTTGTCTTGTTCACTATTCTTTCACTCTTACTTCAAAATTATTTCTAAAATTTGAGTGAACAATATTTTAAAAGTGTGTATAAGAAAAACTTATTTTTCCTGGCATATCAGGTTTAAAAACTTAACCAGGTTCATCTGAGTGGGAAGTATAAATTCTGTAAGTTTATGTACGCTATATATATTTGGTATATATATATTTTCTATCAATAATACATATTCTTTTATATGTATCCTACATTTCATAAATTTAAAAATTCAGGGTTCTTGGTTTTTCCTATATAAATCAATCCAAAAAATTCCATTCATTTAAGTAGAAATTTTCAATACATCTTCATTTAGGATCGTCAATGTCATCAAGGCAAAAACAAAGCTTCTTACCCCATATTCCATACAAGGATCTGGAGAATCATCAGTACAATGAATAAATCTTTGGAAAGAAAAACAGCAATTGAATTTTTTAAAAAAGTTTACATACATACGTTACTTATATTTAACATGAGAGTAGGATTTTATTAAAGGCAACCAGAAATAAGAGACAAATTCAAATCCAAGGAACTTGTTTTATGTATTATTTGATGCTATGCATTAGCCTAAGCACCCTAAAGAAGTTATCTCATTTACCCTCAAAACATTATGAGCTCTTATAATCATTATAAAATATACAAATAGATAATATAGTATAATCTCCAATTTTCTATCAAAAGGCAAAAAAACTAAGAAGCAAAAAACATTCCAAATTTAGTGACCAAGTTGGGTCTATAATTCAAGTGGCCTAACTCCAGATTCTCAATAAATGCAGGATGGCGCTGCCATTTTACACATTCTCATTCATTTCATCTGTGGCTGTGCCAGCAGACAGTTTACTACTATTATACATTGTTATACATTGTTATACATTGCTATTAATGTTACTTCTGCCATCTAAAGCTACATAAAGATAATTTATTCCTTCTCCCACTTATCATTTTAAAAAATACTTGATGGGACTATTCAGTCCTCCATTAAGCTTCCGTCTCTAAAAACTCTTGTGTCATGAACAATATCCATACCTTTATTAAACATCTATCTATGCTAAAGGCAATTAGGTCCCAGGAATGCTAAAATGAGTAATATGCCTTTGCCCTTTATGAGGTTAGTCCTAAAGGAGAAAGGACTAACAAGTAGACAAACAATTTCAAAACACTGGGGAATAAAATACTCCGATAGCAAAAAGGAAGAAGTAATTGGTTATCTGCTGTGCGGTGAGTGAGATAAGGTAGTCAAGAAGAGGTCCACATTTAAGGCACAGAGAAATGTGTTAATATAGGTAGGGAAGAAAGAAATGTCACCTAGTATTCAAAGAACTGCAGGACATCTGTACTCATGGGGTGTAGCATACAAGAGGGAAATTGAAGAATGATGGAGTTGGATAGAAATTTTGTACAGGAGAAGTACAGACCAATACAGTTCACCAGCCTAGGGACAAAGGGAGACCACAAAGTCTAAATATTCAAGGGAGATAGAACATTACCTTCATGCATTAAGAATGTCACTGTGGTGAAATATTGGATAGTTTGGGGAAAAGGTAGCAATGTGAGGCAAAGAGACCAGTGGGAAAGCTTGTTGCAAGAGCCTTGATAAGAGATGGGGACTCATGAAGGCAATGCTGGAGTGGAGAAGGAGAGGCATCACTATATAAAGATATCAGGCCAATTAATATAACTTGATGTATGACTGAAAGGAAGGGAGAAGCTTTTTAATTTCCCTGAATACATGATTAAGTGGGAATACTCTGTAATCATTATGCTTTATACTACAAACAATAACAAGTTTATTTGATTGGCTGAAATCCTGAGAACAGAGCTTCTTATACCACTAATAATTGGGCACTGACTTATAAAACATATATTGCTAAAAAGATACATGTAGTGTGTTTTGTTAAAATGCCGGTAGGTTTTCTCTATTAGTGGGCTTGATGCACTGAACAATTAATGAACAGGCACAACATGAATCTTTTTTTATTTGCTTTCTCATTAATTCTTCCAATAACCCTATGAGGACATGAATGTTATCTCTATCTACAGTTATCACACAAGGATACCAAGATTCAGAAAGGTACAATAACAAGGAAGTGGGGAAGAGAGAGCACTAAATCATAGACTGCAAGCTGTACTGTTTCTCTCAAGGATAAAGATTCTATTAAAACTCTAAAATTAAGGGGGGAAAAAGGCAGAACAAAACAAAAACAACGCAAATACTAGTGGAACTTTAGGCTTAACTAGTGTCAATACTAAAAAAAAACACACATGGGGTGGGGGTTGTGGCTCAGCAGTAGAGCGCTCGCCTAGCACATGAGAGGCCTTGGGTTTGATCCTCAGCACAACATAAAAATAAATAAAATAAAAGCATTAAAAGAAAACAAAACAAAAACATACTGCTCACCAAATCCTATTTCCATAATATAAAATGGATCTTCTAAAATACCAACGTATTAACTCTCTGTTTTTATACATTCAAACACATGCTGGTGCTATTTTTATTGATTTATTTATTTTTGAGAGAGAGAATTTTTTAATATTTATTTTTTAGTTTTCGGCAAACACAACATCTTTGTTTGTATGTGGTGTTGAGAATAGAACCTGGGCCGCACGCACACCAGGCGAGCGCACTACCACTTGAGCCACATCCCCAGCCCCATGCTGGTGCAATTTTAAAACCTAATTTTTCTCTGAAAAGCAAAACTCCCTTGTTTCAAATCAAACTAATATAAAGGTAAGCTACCCAGAGGAGTTAAACCCTATAACTAGAAAACTAGCTTTCAATATATTTAAAATTTGTTAAGTAAAAATTAATCTCATGTTGTTTCATGTTAATCAATTTTTATATTAAGGTCATAAACTGTCAGATTAATAAAACTAACATAATTATTTTATCCTTAAGGAAATCCACCCTTTCTCCCCAAGATCAGCAGAACGATAAGCATTAAGAATGTTTATAGCGGCTGGAGTTGTAGGTCAGCAGTAGAGCCCTCGCCTAGCACGTGCGAAGCCCTGGGTTTGATCCTCAACACCACACAAAAATAAATAAATAAAAGCATTGTGTCCTACTACAACTAAAAAATAAATATATAAAAAAAGAATGTTTACAGAACTCTATGCTGTAACATTTTCTGTCATTTAAGAAAATTATGTTTGCTCACATAGCCACTATGAAAACAAGTAAAATATTCTGGATTAGATAAACTACATCACGAAGAAAATTAAAACATTCCAAGAAAACACTGGCCAACAAATATCAAAAAAATCAAAATCAAGAATTTGGGGGCTGGGCTGGGGATGTGGCTCAAGTGGTAGCTTGCTTGCCTGGCATGCGTGTGGCCCGGGTTCGATCCTCAACACCACATACAAAGATGTTGTGTCTGCCGAAAACTAAATAAATAATTAAATAATATCTCTCTCTCTCTCTCTCTCTCCCCCCTCTCTCCTCTCTCCTCTCTCCTCTCTCTTAAAAAAAAAAAAAAAAAGAATTTGGGGGCTGGGGATGTGGCTCAAGCAGTAATGCACTTGCCTGGCATGCATGTGGCCCGGGTTCGATCCTCAGCGCCACATACAAAGATGTTGTGTCCGCCAAAAACTAAAAAATAAATATTAAAAAAATTTTCTCTCTCTCTTAAAAAAAAAAAATCAAGAATTTGGGCTCCGTACTAGCATACAGGCTGAGCATCCCTAATCAAAGAAGCAGAAATCTGAAATGCTCCAAACTCCGAAACTGCATGAAAACCAACATGACATCACAAGTGAAAAGGTTCACACCTCACTTCATGTGACAGGTCACAATCAAAACATCAGCATACTAAAAATATTGTACAGAATCACCTTCCATCTGTGTATATAAGGGATTTATGAAGCATAAATGAATTCAGTGTTTAAAAGTGGGTTCTATCCCTGAGGTCTTTGTATTTGCAAATATTCCAAAAAATCTAAAACACTTCTGGTCCCAAGCATTTCAGATAAGACCAATCTGTAGGCTTACAGAAAAGTCAATTAATTAACTTCTCTGGATGGCTCTTGGTGCCTTAACAGAAAATGAGAGATGGAATTAGGTGATTTTTAAGTTCTTTTGCAGAGAATTCATCAGGCCTCCTCTTCTTTGCTGCCTTTGTAGTTGGTTAACTATTTATTACATACTCAATTTTTTTAAATTCTAAGTGAAAAATGTGTTAAAAATTCACATAGTATTTTATTAGGGACAAAAAAATTGTGTGGTAAAAGAATTATCTATAAAAGAAAAAATGTTTTTATAATACTTTTATAAATGCTTTTTCTTTTCTTTTTGTTTGGTGCTGGGAATTGAACCAAGGGCTTTTTGCATGTAAAATATGAGCTCTACCACTAAGCTATAACCCCAGCCCCATGAAGCCAATTTAAGTTTACTTTAAAACTTAATATTACAGTTTCTAACCAACCATTAGTTCATTATCAAGATAAAACTAAACTAATTGTCTATATTTTTCTCCATTTAAATGTATCTAAAAGATACAAAGAAGAGAAAAACAACTAAGGAATTAGCTTAGGCAAAATAATATGACATTGTTTTAATAGTTAATGTAGTAACAGAACTCCTACCATATTAAAGTTTTGAAATGTGATTTTAATCAGCTGGGTGCCATATTTTTATAAATCTGATAAATGAGAATAATTTCTTATTAACCTACTGTTCTATAAAGAAAAAGGTTTTTAAAAACAAGGTAGATTAGAACCTTAAGGCAAAAAAACTAAAAAGAAACAATTCCAAGACATGGGTCTTCATTATCTAATTTTTAAAAATGCTTTTACATTCCTACAAATATTGATTTCAATCCTTGGTTAATCCTCATACTGCTACTTAAAAATAAATATATATTTTATGGACTAAGAATGTAGCTCAGTGATAGAGCTCTTGCCTAATACATATGAAGCCCTGGGTTCAATCCCCAGCACCTGCAAAAAAAAGTGTATATTTTAATAAATACACATTTGCATTCTATCATCCTATAACATCACTTTAAAAGGTCAGTTGGTTTAACATTTGTTATTTTTAAAACTTGACTAGTATTAGAAGGCAGAAAATATGTGGTATAGAAGAGATTATTACACAAGGCCTTATTAAGATTATTAGCCAGATGGCCAAGTATCCTTCCTGAAAGGAGAGGAAAGTGCTGATTCATCTAGCTAAGAGTGAATAGAAAGATCAGCAAGAACATTTTCAGAAGCTCAACTGAAATACTACAAATGGCTGCATGTGAATATTTCAATTCTATTTACATTCTTGGGGAGGTGGGTTTGCTTTTAAAAAAAAATCCACTTCTAAAAATGTTCTCCTCCATTGGTTAGTAGTATACAAATTAGTATACTAATTTGGAAGATTTCTTTAATTGAAAATTTCAAAATGACATCAACAAAAAATAGTGTAAAACCAAAGTCATTAATTTTTAGTCTACATCAAAAGGACATTCCAACGTTTAATTCTAAATGCCTAATTCTAGGCAGAATAATTACAATTGCTCTAACTAGTTATGAAATTCCTAAAATAACACAACTGTTAAATAATAAATGTTATGTAATCTAAAGTGTAAATTATAAACTACATGAACTCCCAGATATATAAAAAAAATTATTTTAAGAAAACAAAAACAAAATCTTAAAGGTCTACTTTGATGAGAGTTACCACAAAATTATGCCTACATATTATTAACATGTTTTGAATTTAGTTAATAGGAATTTTGGAGAGCAATGTTCTACATTCAGATTTTAAAAAAAGAGAAGAAAAGAGTCTAACCCCAAATTAAAAGTAATAAGCTTAGTTATTACTAATGACTAAGAGGAGTGCTTTAGTTAGATTTTCTAAAAGTCGTTGTGACCAAAACACCTGAAACAAGAACTTAGAGGAAGAAAGTTTATTTGGGGCTGCTCAGAGATCTCAGTTTAAATAAACGGCCAACTTCCTTGCTCGGGGCGGAGGTGGGGGGAAGGTGAGGTAGCACATCATGAGAGAAAGGCCCAGTGGAGAAAAGCTGCTTAGCTCATGGTTTGGGGGTGGGGATAAGGAAACAGAGAGAAGGAAGGGAAGAGGTATCCTCCTAGAGCCTGTCCTCAGTGACCCACCTACTCCAGCTGCATCCCATCTGCCTACAGTTACCAACCACACAGTCAGTCCAATCAAACAGGATGGTCTGATTAAGTTACAGCTCCCATAATCTAATCATTTCACTTACCCTGCATTATGAGGAGATTTTGGAAGACACCTCATATCCAAACCATAATGAGGAGTGTCATGTTTTTTCCTTTTATTTCTACCCAAGCTCCTTCTAATTTATTACCTCAACTTAAACAAGACTATTTCTGCCAGCCAAATGCTCTTACTGTAAGAAGGCATATCTATCATGTCCTAAACATGTTTTGAGACTGACATGCTTTTCTGCAAACTTCATTATTATAATCATTATAATCCATCATGCCATTTCAAAGACTTCACACCTTGGAAGAGGACAAATGTAAATAGTCAGTGATGAGGATGCATGTCCAGAACTACGGGACTTGGGACACATGGATGATCAGGAGAACAGGGAATGCAAAATATGAAAAATAAGGTAGAATGTGTCCTCTGCTAGGCTATAAGGAAAGAAGGACAAAGATGAAAAGGACGCATATATATGTATTGTGATGGGTTATGCTATGATCAAGAAGTATATTTTGCAGGAAAAAGGTAGATGGAAAGGGAAATGAGAAGCTATTATGAAGATGAGCCCTGTATGCTGGACAAGGGATGAGATTCTAGCCTTGGTGATGTATGTGATTTACAGTATTACCTATTCCAATGGTGTGAGTTGCTCTCAAATTTGGGCCAGTGTGGTAGGAGCAGAGGAGGAGAATCAGAGTAATTAGTATGAGAATAATCTGTGAATTTATTATGGACTTAGATATTATCTAAATCTTATGATAATTTCATCATTTTTAAAGAAATGGACTTGAAAAATCATGGGGTACAAGGTTCTAATAGATCCAGGTCCAGACTGCTGCTGAACTTCAAGATTATAGTGGTTCCCTCCCATTTGCAATTTCAGTTCCCTGTGATCATCAAAAATATTTCTAAAAATATGAAGTGAAAAATTCCTAAGTTTTAAATTAAGTGACATTCTGAGTAGTGTGATAAAATCTTGTGCTGTCCTGTTCCATCCTGCCCAGAACATGAGGCATCCCCTCTATCTAGTGTTTCCAGTACACATATGCCACCTACCTGTTAGTCACTTGGTTAGCTGTCTTGGTGATCAGGTCAACTGTCACAGTATTAAAATGCTTGTGTTCAAGTAACCCCTATCTTACTTAATAATGATACCAAAGTGCAAAATTTATGCTGGCAATTCAGATATTCCAAAGAGAAGTCATAAAGTGCTCCCCTTAAGTGAAAAGGTAAAAGTTTACCATAGGTATATATGCATAGGAAAAAAACACAACCTCTATAGAGTTTGGTACTAACTATAATTTCAAGCACCCACTGGAGGGATATATCCCCTGAAGATAAAGGACTACTTTATCACTAGTTTTGTGATAATCTTAAGGGAAAAAAAATCTAAAAATTACATTGAGTATAATTGAGTTTAAATACTAAGACAAGTGAAATTCCCTGATCTCTGGTCAATTGTATTTTTCCTCAGTCATGAGACTATCAGAGAAACAATGAATGGATTTAGTTTTCCACCCACTCAGCTTTTTCTTCTAAATGACAAGGGAATAACAGTTTTTTTTCTTGCTTTGGCTTACTAAAGTAACATCTAATCAATAAAATAATTATTGAAAATAGCTTTATGATTCAATAAGTTTAATCAAATATAATGTTTATACTTGGACAAAGAATATAATCAGCAAAGATAATGCAGATTGATTATGTTATATGTGTTATATGTCAATCTCTACATTTTTTTTATCTAGAGTAACAATTTGAAGAACAGGAAAAATGAAACTATACTTAATATTTTACAGTAAATTACAGCTGTGGCAGACACTGATGACTGGCCCTCTAGCTGTTCCTCATTTCCAACCTTGCTAAAAGAATGTGAATTGTCCAGACACTGGAAACACTTGTGCTTCCTGATCATCTCTTGGTACGGTCTAGACCTTAAATGCCCCCCAAAAAGCCCATGTAGTAAAGGCTTGGTTCCCAGCCCAGGGTGTTACTGGAAGGTGGGAATTCTGTAGAAAATGGGTCTATTGGAAGGAAGTTAGGTCACTGGAGATTTGCCATTGAAGGGGATACTAGGATCCTGGTTCTTTTCCACCTTTCTCTTTGTTTCCTGGCTGCCATTAGAAGAACAAGCCTCTTCAACCATGTGCTCCTACCATTGTGTTCCATGCTGCCACAAGGCCAAAATAAACAGCCAACAAATCATGGAATGAAACTATAAGCCAAAATAAAGTTTTCCTCCTTATAAACTTTATCTCAGATATTTTGTTACAGTTATGCTAACATACCTCACTAATCCTAGGGATGCATGTATTTATCTAAGCAGTCCTTAAGGCATGAACTTGGGCCAGCAGCATCAATGTTACTCAGGAACAAGTTAGAAATCATATGGTTGGGCCCCACCCTAGGAGCACTGAAATAGAAACTCCAGGAATGGGTCCCAGAAATCAGTGCTTTAGCAAACTGTCCTGATGACTCTGATGTATTCTAACATTTGAAAACCCCTCATCTAAATGGTCATGAATTCTGTTTCTGTTGCCAATTCTTGGATTAGACTAAGTAACTATGTAGTCAATGATGCCTGAGAGAAGTCTCCTGGGAAGCTTCCAGGAGTGCTTTACTTGTTCATATAGGAAATTAATCAGAGGAGATACACCTGTCTTTCCTATTTTTTTGTATGGATATTGTCATGTCTTCATGTGATCGATATTTACAACTTTTACAGTAATCTTGTGACCAACAGGTGATAAACTCAAACACCAAGCCAATAAGCCAGGGATGGCAGAGAAGAAAGTCTGAAAGTCTTTTCCTGATGACCTTGGTGAGCTGCTGAATTAACTCTAAAAATACAGAGTCTCCAAGTTTCTTGTTAAAAAAATATATTTTTTAATTATCCAGATTTATTTATTTTATTTTTTACAGTACTGGGTATTGGACTTAGGGCTTCATGAATGATAAGCAAGCACTCTACAACTGAACCACACACACTTCTGGCCAAATAATATATTCTTTTAAACCCCATGTGTGTAAGCTATCTTCAGCTGGGCTTTTGTTATCTTGCAATCCTGACCATATTTTTGTTTTTAGTTAAGGTAAGTCTCAAAATAGTATAAACAAAATAATCTTATTTTTGTAATATTATATAATGTTACACATATTATGTATAACATCCAGTTATACTGTGTTTTGCATTTTAATTGGAAGCACTTTGAAAAGAATCTATAAATTAACTGAAAGTACAAAGAACTTTTAGAATCAGATTATTGAAATTATATTTTGGTTTTGGTGGAAGAAATCAGCTGTGGAACCTTGGGCCAATTACTGACACATTTAGTTTTCAATTTTCTAATCTGTAGGAGAAAAGGGTTAGATTAAATCACTGATACAACTCTATCTGATCTAAAGAATTACACTTTGTGTGTGTGTGTGTGTGTGTGTGTGTGTGTGTGTGTGTGTGTGTGATGCTGGGAGTCGAACCCAAGGCCTCCTCACATATGCTAGGCAAGCACTCTACCAACCGGGCTACATTAAGAGTTTTAATCTTTTAAGAAAGATTTTTCTTAAAATTTTTTGACAAGGCCTTGGGTCAAAAGTTCATCCTTTTTTATTTTTTGCAGTGCTAGAGATTGAACCCAGGGCTTTGTGCAGGCTAAGCAGGTGCTCTACCACTGAGCTATATCCTCAGCTCCCAAAGTGCATCTTCAATGAGTTCTATCAATAAGGAATTTTAATGTGATGATAACTTTTACTACTATGCAACTAGCTTATTAAATGCTATGCAACTGACCACCAACAAATATTTCTAGAAAAGGGTGACACATTAGTGGTACCCACCTAAAAATCTAAAAGCTCAGTGCTCAGTAGTTGTTCCTGCCAACCCCAACTGTTGACTCGGAGAAGAATGGCCTTTTCTGGGTAAACACTCTAAGTCCAAGGCCTCAAATTCACTTGCTGAGCTAACTTCCTCCCCATGCAAAAGTCAAAAAATACAAAATGAGAAACAACTCATTGGTACCATTCATGGGAACATCAGTCAAATTAAGACAAAAAGGAAGAAGTGGGCTAAGTGGAAATAGTGGATCTCTAAATTATAAAGCTGAGTTAAAAAACAATCAGCCTCAGAACTGAAGTGATTTATAACGATTTCTGGAAAGGCAAGGTGCTCTCACACTCTTGCTACAACCAGTACTGAAGGTATATAAAAGGTCATATCAGATGAATTAACCATGCAGAGTAATTTTAATGTAATATATTTCAAGGCCTCTTTACTTAAAGCACTGGCTATCAGAAAGCTTTACAATGAAAGACATGATTTTCTTTTAATCAGAGGGCATCTCCTAAAATGAAAATGCTACTGACTTATTACTAAACAAGGACTACTAACCCCTAATAGCACCTGCACCAACACAGCCATAAAAGGCTGACAACTAAAAGTCAAAATAATACACGGCTGGACATGGTGGCACATGCCTATAATCTCAGTGGCTTGGGAGGCTGAGGCAGGAGGATCACAAGTTCAAAGCCAGCCTCAGCAACCTACTGAGGCCCTAAGCAACTCAGTGAGACCCTGTCTCTAAATAAAATACAAAAAAGGGCTGGGGATGTGGCTCATTGGTTAAGTGCCCCTGAGTTCAATCTCTGGTGCCAAATATATGTGTGTATGTGTATGCTTTTTTCTTAAAGCCAGAAATACCAATGCAGGTAAAAGCCTGCTTCTTCCAGCTGGAAGAAGAATCCTACCCTGTGCTGAGGACTGAACCCAGGGTCTCACACATAACACATTATTACTGAGCTACACCCTCAGCTCCTAAAATCCTTTTATAATAAGTGTGCAAGACAACCATGCCCATTAACAGTTACATAACTTTGTTTTCTCTAATTAATATAATACTATACTTACATGCCCAAGCTACAAAACTCGGATTCAACAAAGTTCATGAAGCAAAGTTATTTATTCAGGCCAAGTTCCTTTTTAGAAAAGGATATGATGCTGAATTGGGGTAAACTATTATGGAAAAACTCAAATGAATGGGTAGGAAAGAAGTAGCATAGATATACAATATTTTTTACCTTTGTTCTCCTACTTAGCTTCTAGATTTTATGATATCTTTTATTTAAAGGACAGTTTAAAGAAGTTTGAGATAACTGGTGTAAGATAGGAAGAGAAACTTAGAAAAATAACTGCCACTTGATAGAACAAAAGCACAAACAGCAACTACAGCTTAATAGTGCAGATGCAGATCATACAAGGTCAAGTTCTTTAACTATAGAGTGACTGGCAAAGAAAGGAAAACAGCAATTCCACTTTTGAAATTTATTCTAAGGAAAAAATTAGGGAAGCACACAAAGATTTAACTTCAGAATATTCACTGTAGAACTTTTTTTTTTTTTTTTTGGTGGTGGTGCTGGGGATTGAATCCAGGGCCTTATGCCTGAGAAGCAAGCACTCTACCAACAGAGCTATATCACCAGCCCCACTGCAGAACTTTTTAGAAGAATTGGTCACACACATCATGCCACTGCTATTCAAGGACATATCATTAAGGTAACAAAAAATAATGAAGAATTAAGTATTTAAAGACATGCAAAGATGTCACTCTATGCTGGTAACTGCAAATTTAGCCTACTAAGCAATATGAATTATAGGATATCATTTATATATATACAATTTATTATATATAAATTGTATATATATAAATAAATGCATAGACAGAACTCTGGAAGTATATAGAGCCAATTATAATGATTCATAAGTGCTTTTATATTTTCTATTTTTGTTTAGCTACAGTTTCTAATTTTGCTTTTCTATGATAAACATATCAGTTTTATACAAGAAAAAAAGAGTACTAAAATATTTAATGTGCAAATACACAGAAAGTTCTTTATATTTAGGAAAATCCACTATATAAGACATTACTGCAAAAGGAAAAGAAAGGTATGTTTTAATAGGTAATTTTGGGAACATAAAAGACTTTGAAATATAAAGCTGTTGTTTATAATAGTACCAGAACTATGGAGTTCTACCAATAGAAAAATCAGCACAAGTACTGAAATAACTGATACTGAGGGAACGAGATGCTTACGGTTGAGTGAAGTCACGAGTGATGAAATCAGAACTCTTGAAAAGTAGAAAGATGTCACTGAGGGTTTTACACTTCAGAGAACTATTCATTGCTATCCAGTATGCATCCTAAATAATAAAGCATATGTGATTTAGTACATATTCCATGTTACTTGCTCTAGTAAAAAAAAGGTCTAGTAGATCTTAGCAATACTGTCAAATGTCAAATTATACTCCTTTACAAGGAAGAGCATAACCATTGCAGGACAGACCCTTAGTTACAACCACTGAGCTGGCTTGGTCCCCACATTTCCTCTTGGGGCCCAGGCACTTTCCAATGCTTTTCTTGCTGATGATGGAAGAAGGGGAAAATGAAATGTCAAAAGCACACTTCAGTTGAAAGAGTAATATGGTAAAGAAATAGCCTGACCAGCTACTCTCCAAAAATAAAAGAGATCACTTCCCTTCTTCCTATCTCAAGAGTGACAGTCAAACATCAGAATTAAAATAATTAAGACCTTAAGTAATTAAGACCCATGTAAATCAAATCTAGGAAGGAAAGAGGGAAGATATTTGGAACCATTACTCCTTTAAATGGTGAATGTCTCAAACACATCAAAAAAAGGAAGAAGAGCAGGCACACAGCTTAGTGGAACATGCCTAAAAGGTAATATTACAATTAAGTAATTTAAAAAACACTCCTCTCTTATAGATAGAACAGAAGTAGGAGCACTGTATACTTTTGAGAAACAAATAATTGCAAAAAACTAAAAAGCTATTCTACTACATGGAAGAAAACACTGGTGTGTAGAAGAAACTCAATAAACAATAAAAAAATGAAAAAATAAATAACCACCACAAATAATTTTCCCATCTTAAGTGGAAAGTCTAAATTCAATTTAGTGGGAAAAAAATGATTAAAAAGATTGCTGTACAAATGAAAAATTGACTGTGAGAACTACCAATGAGGTCAATAATTTTGTATATTGTAATATAAGATATTGTAACTTCTTTACAATAACTTTGTGTATGGGGGGGGGGGGACTAGGGATTGAACCCAGAAGGCCTTTCCCACAAAGTCACATCCCCAGACGTTTTTATTTTTTAGCATCCTACTAAGTTTCTGAGACTGGCTTTGAACTTCCAGTCCTCCTACCTCAGCTTCCCAAGCTTCTGGGATTACAGGTGTATGTTACCACTGCACTCAGTCAATAAATATCTTTTTTAAAAAAAATTTCTCCCATGAAAAAGATGATGAACTTCTGATTAAAAATAGTATATTGAACACACATTTAACTCCACTGAAACAAGTATGTACACAGCAAATTGTGCAGCTGAATAAACAAGGCAATTATCAACTCCAGGGAAGATAAAATATTGAATAAGAAAACATAAGTAATCATAGTATGGTATATACCAGATGTGTACATGTTTTTTGCATAATCACAGTAAATGAAAACACTGAATGCTGACCTAACCAAAATCAGATATAACTGTGAGGAGCATAATGAAACAGGAAGTAAAAGGGATAGGAGATGAAAGAGCTGAGTCTTCTAAGTAGAAAGCCAATAATAAATATCTAAAACTGAAAAGTCAGGAAAGAGAGATAAGTAACAAATGTACTAAAACATTTGAAAGTGGTTGCTCCAAGGAAGAGGAAACAAAGTAAAACAGGTGTAGGACCTGATGATTTTTGTGGCAAGATTCTGTATCTACTTAAAAATTTTAAACTGCATACAAATATAACTAATTGTAAAGTAAAAATAAAAGTTAGATTAAATATGTTACTCATTTTATAATTAAAAGAGAAAGATACATGAGATGATTTTTGAAAATGTAAGTTAAGTCTTTAATTTCCTAAATGAGCTTTACTGGCATAAAATTATTTTCTAATGAATTAAAAAAAAATAAGAGTATTTTTCCACAGATCTTAACTTCTACAAAAATCTTTTTAATAGAGTGTAAACATAAGAAAATACAAGTTCATTTCTCAAACCACTCTATTTCTACATCTTATAGCATTCTGATTATTACTTTAAAAATGAACAAAACTTTCTGTTAAATAGCTAAAGTTTTTAAAAGGGCAAAGAATGAACTTCCTCAGAATTCTAGAATAAGCAGCAACTTACGAGGTCTAAAATGTCTTTTTGACAGAATATATAGTATTTCACAAAACCAGTAACAGAGAAAAAATAATAAATTCCACACTATTTTCCCTAAAATTAAGAATATAATTAGTCTCTCTTTGAGGATATAAAATGAAATGAATAGCAAAGCAAAGACTATTCAAGCAATAAGAGATTTACTTATGTGTTCCTACCCTTGGGGCACTCCAGTTAAGCTTAGGAAAGACACTGCCACCTAGAGAATTGATAGCTTCCTGGACTTTAGTGGCAAACTCAGGAAATTCTGGTGCCTATAGAGAAAAAGAAGAAAGCATTAAGGCAAGTCAATATTACCACAGTGTGGCTCTCAACACAGACCAAAGAAATAATTTTTTTAATGGTTATATGTCTCCAAATGAGAAACATTTTGTTTTTGTTGTTTAATGCCGGGAATCAAACCCAGGGCCTTGCACATGCTAGGCTAGCACTTTACCACTAGGCTATACCCCCAGCCCTAGAAAGAAATTTAAGCAAAAGGCTAATAAGTAGAGAAGAGAGAGCTTAAGGCCCAATTAAGCTATCTTTTTGCTACAGGTAAATCTGATCTCTAGACTGTTAACAACAATATCTTTTAATTACTTGATAGACTGTCTCCACATTTAGTTTCCATTAGACTACTTCTTCAGCTTAGAATCATAAAATTAAAGTAGTATAGAGAGGCTTTTGAAGCCTCTCTAAATCAAGGGTCCTTTATTTTCCACTTAACTCTCCCCATCAGAAGGAATTATGGTTTATGTCAAGCCAATAATTTGAAGCTGCTAGTCTGGCTTCCCTACATCTTTAGTAATAAAAACCAATTATCCAAGATCTGCATTAACAATATTTCCTATAAGTGGAATAGTTACACAAATTTTACAACATGAAGACATTCAACTTTCAAAGACAAAATAATTTAATTTTCCTATCCCATGAAACTTGACATCTAAGGATTGCTTTATATTTATATATTACATTTTAAAGGATGTGATCATTTCCCTCAAATCCTCAAAATTATTCAACTTGAGAAAATTCTATCAAAAGAATTCTAAACAAATATAAATTATAAAAAGCATATGTATAACAGACCATCTGGATTGTCAGATTCTAGCTATGTCCATGAGCTATTTTACAACTTGATAATAGGTAACTGATAATAATGTGAGCTTATTCTTACGTTTATGAAATTTCTATTTTGTCTGGAAGAAATTCAATTGTCTTCTTTCCCACTCTGAAGGGAGGCAAAACCAGTTTTGCCTCATTTAAATGTTCATTTTGATATTCTTGATCTATAAATATGTCTTTGGGTTCTCTTTTAAAATAGTGTTAACATCTGTCTGGCTCCCCCATAAACTAAATGAAATCTTTAAAATGTGTTAACAGAGTTTATATCTGTATTGAAATCATGATTTCACTTTTTTGAAAATCGTCTATAAAAAGACTTAATTAATAGGATTTTTAAAAAATACACAGCTCAAATGGTCCTTTTTCTTGCGGAGGGGGGGTGACTAAGGACTGAACACAGGTCTTGAGCCTATTAGGCTAGTGCTTTACTGTTGAACTACATTGCTAGTCTGCAATTAGCCAATTTTAAACATTCATGACATGTTATTTACCTGGGGGAAATTCCCACTGAAGTGGGATAAACTCTACATTCTTCATCTGATATCCCTGGACTTTCTAAAACCATATTCATCCTAAATATCCCATAGGCAACTATCATTAGAAAATTAGGGTGAATTCTTCCATATTTATGACTTTATACTTACAATATATGTGCTTTTCTATAAAATGTGGCATTTAAAATTTTTACATATGCTACTTTTAGCAACTTAATATTTTTGGTACCTTGGGATTGAACCCAGGATGCACTCTACCAACTTATGTTTTTATATTCACTATTGTGTTTTTGATCTCGATTTTTCCCATTTTTAATTGACTGCTTTATCTATACCAATGGACAACTCACCAGTCAACAATACTTTGGATTTTCCAACTCTATGTTCTGGCTCAAATTTTTCCTCTACTAAGAGTGTTCTACCATGAATGTTCCCCCTGCCAAACTCCATCTAATTCAACCCAACCACTTTTAAATATCATTAACTTTTTATTTTTAAATAATTTCAGACTCTCAGAAACATCATAAGTGTACCAAGAGCATCTATCTACTCTTCACCCAGACTCCCCATTTTAGACATCCTCTTTATCATCCCATCTCCTATCTATGAATGTACCTATTTATTTACATATACATACATATAACAGACATTTTCCCTACACTATTTTAGAGTAAACTGCAGTCAGTAAGCTTTTTACCCCTAAATACTTCAATATATATTTCCTATAAAGCCATTTTTAACATTTTCTTGCATAACATAGTAAAATGATCAAATCAGATAGCTAACACGAACACAATACCATTAACCTAATCTACAGATTTTTAAAAAATATTTCTAGTTGTAGATGAGTACAATATTTTATTTATTTATTTTTATGTGGTACTGAGGATGAAACCCTGTACCTCACACATGTAAGGCAAGCACTCTACCACTGAGCTACAACCCCAGCCCCTAAACTATAGATCTTATAAGAAATTTTCCAGCTACCTTAATAATGTCTTTTATAGCAAAAGAAAAAACAAAACTTTTTTATTTGGTGCGGTGTGTGTTTCAGGATTCAGACTGCCTTAAAGCGTTGTACTTAGGTGTCATGCTTCTTGAATACTTTTGAATCTGCAACAGCTATATTCTCTGTGGTTCTTAGTATTCATGACTTTTTTTTTTTTTCCCTTTTTTTTTGGTACCAGGAATTGAACCCAGGGGCACTTAACTTCTGAGCTGTATATCCAGCCCCACCCCCTTTTCTTATTTTGAGATAGGACCTTGCTAAGTTGCTGAGACTGGATTTGAACTTGTGAACCTCCTGTCTCAGCCTCCCAGGCTGCTAGGATCACAGGCATACGCCACCATGTCCAGATGACTTTGACATTTTTTAAAAGTACATACAGGGCAGTTATTCAACACAATTTCTAAAAAGCTCACTTTGTTGGGTGTTAGCACTGTCATGAGGGAGGGAAATTTCCCCCTTACTTATTTAATTTAATCACTGATTTATGTCAGTATGGGATCTTATATTCTTATTTTAGTCAATGGGTTATAATCTATCCCTATTTGTTATGATGCACAACTTTTTAGCTAGTGGGGGGCCATTCAAGCTGGCTTCTGAGATCTTTTTGTCATGTTCCCATCATTCTTTAAGCATTTCCTTAGTTTTTTGTATAACAAGGTACTATGGGCTCACTTTCACTCCCCTAACCTCAGTCCTCAATTTCTTTAAGAAGCTTCAGTTCCTTTAGTGAAGAATGGTATTTAGAAACCAATATCAGAGCAGAAAGTGTGCTCACTGTTCTCATGATATATGTCACTGCTTCTACAACTTCTACAACTTATTGCTCAAATTAGTGGACAGAGTTTGAAAAATATACAAACATACACCCATGCACAATGCTTTGGTTTGAATGTTTGCGTCACTCCAAAATTCATGTTATGACTTAATCCCCCCCACTGTGATGATATTAGGAGGTAGGGCCTTTAATCAATGCCCTCATAAAAGAGCCTTTAGAGAGCTTCCTGGCTCTTCCATCTCTTGCTCCTTATATCATGTAAGGATGTAGCAACAAGGTCTGGGAGCAAACAGCAAAGAGCAAGCCCTAGCCTGACACTATATCGGCTAGTGCCTTGATCTTAGACTTCCTAGTCTCTTTAACTATGAGAAGTAAATTTCTATTATTTCTAAATTACTTAGTCTAAGGTATTACGTTATAGCAGCAGGAACAGACTCAGTCAAATACATACACTTGTATTATTAATTTCCATATTACCCATCCATTCATAATATTTTAAATGAGTTGAGGGGATGGGGATGTGGCTCAAGCGGTAGCGCGCTTGCCTGGCATGCGTGCAGCCTGGGTTCGATCCTCAGCACCACATACAAACAAAGATGTTGTGTCCGCTGAAAACTAAAAAATAAATATTAAAAAATTCTCTCTCTCTCTTTCTCTCACTCTCTCTTTAAAAAAAAAAATTAAATGAGTTGATACTGATCCTTACTCTTTTTAAGGTCCAGGTTAAATACTGTTTATTCTTTTAAGTACTTCTGTATATCCTTTATAATGGTTCAAGCCAACATCCCTGCCATCTACCCCCTATATCATTTTTCCCCACTGGTTTATACACTCTCTAATAGCAGAAATCAAATCATATTCATCTTTGATTATCATGCATAAAAGGAGAGTGAATCAAATGGCATCCAGAGTAAATAAAACACAAACTTCTATTTCTATATCTGGCATACTAAACTTCTGCTACTGAAAGGAATACGACAGTTTTAAATATATTCACTTTTTTTCTGCATCTGAACACCATATATCTCTTTCATTAAGCAGAAGTATCTTCTTATTTACAGTTGTATTGCAATGTATTCTGTTTCTTTATAAGGAATTTTATAAAAAAGCCCTTCTCCTTCTCCTTCTTCTTCTTTTCTTTACTAATCTTTAAAAAATACTCTTAAGGGGCTGGGGATGTGGCTCAAGCGGTGACACACTCGCCTGGCATGCGTGCGCCCCGGGTTCGATCCTCAGCACCACATACCAACAAAGATGTTGTGTCCGCCAATAACTAAAAAAAAAAAAAATATTAAAATTATCTCTCTCCCTCTCTCACTCTCTCTTTAAAAAATAAAAATAAATAAAAAAAATTAAAAATACTCTTAAAAAGTATTTTCATGGGGCTGGGTTTGTGGCTTAGCGGGAGAGTACTTGCCTAGCACTTGTAAGGCCCTGGGTTCGATCCTCAGCACCACATAAAAATAAATTAAAAAAAAAAAAAAAGGTATAAAAAATATATTTTTTTTTTAGCCAGGCACGGTGGCGCATACCTATAATCCCAACAGCTCAGGAGGCTGAGGCAGGAGGATCATAAGTTCAAAGCCAGCCTCAGCAAAAGCAAGGTGCTAAGCAACTCAGTAAAACCCTGTCTCTAAATTAAATAAAATACAAAATAGGGCCGGGGATGTGGCTCAGTGATCAAGTGACCTTGAGTTCAATCCCTGGTACCAAAAAAATTTTTTTCATAAAAATATTTTAAGTTGAATTTTTTTTTTTAAAACCCCAATTTTATTTATTTATTTTTATGTGGTGCTGAGGATCGAACCCAGGACCTTGCACGTGTAAGGCGAGCAGTCTACCACGGAGCCACAACCCCAGCCCTTAAGTTGAATTTTATAGCAGCATTTTTATCCCAAAAGACTATATAATATGCTTGATCAACTTCTACAATTTTATATAAAACTTGGGTTGAACTCACATACTTCATTCATTTGAAATAAATTATAATTTATTTATGGCATTTAAATATACTTGAATAAATAAATATATTTTTCACTTTAATGCCCAGCAATATGGGAAGCTCAGTGTATGCCTGGCTTAATTCCTTCTTTCAGAGTGTAACAGAAACAAGTCAGAGCATCAAATAATGCACTTTAAATATTTCCTTTGTAATCAAACAGAAAAAGTGGGCAAGCCATGTTTGCCTATTCAAAAATGATTCAAATTATTTTTCAGAATAATAAATAATAGTCCACAGACAACAAGGTATTTGAAGTGGTGAGTACATGGGAATTTGGAGAGCTGTGCACTTCAACCATGAGGTAACTCTTAGGTGACAGTATGAGGTTGTGTCCTCATGCTGGTGCTGCTTTGCTCTTACCGTAAGCGTGGCTGTGTTCTCATCATCTGACCACTACATGGATAAAAGGACAAAAAAACAAACAACATTAAGTTTAAATACTATAACAGGATCCCAAAGGCAGTGCTCCATCTAAACATGATACATAAACAGAAGACATCTTTCCCCAAACACAAGTATATGTAAAAATGGACATCAAAAGTAAGATTTTTGTGTAATTTCTCACTTTATATCAAATGTAAGGGAAGACCTAAACATCAAAACCACTTTAGGGGCCATTTAAACTAAAATAGTCTACAGAACAGATTATTTTATTTTCTACCAACCTGTATTTCTTCTGCTTCATCATCACTGTCTGGCTGAGAGCGAGTTGGTGGATCTTCCCTAAAAAAACAGAAAGAAAAAATTATGCAAAGAAAACCTCTGCTACCAAGTAGCCATATTCTCAAGCATTTTAAGCTTATGTAAAACAAAACAATAGATAGCCTTTGAAGTACAGAACAAACATAAGGAAAAGTGCACTTACTGAGACAAAAGCTAATAAAAACAACATGTAATTAATGAGAGTATACTACCAATAAGAGATGACAGAATAAAACCTTCCTACTTTTCTCTCAGAAATCACCAAAAATAAGGGAAATTTTAAGAACCCTATGTCTGATAATAAGAATCATCTAGGACTCTTCACCCCAATATATGAGAAAGTGCTGCCAAAGACAGGGAAGACACAGGAAAAAAACATGTGAAGAGCTGTCCACACTATTGACAGCCACCCCTGAGAGCAAAACCAACATCCTTCCTATGTACCATGAAAACTGAGCATGTGGGCTGGTGTCAAGAGTTACTCTGGATCAAGACTGGACCACTGAAAAAGGTGAGAAATAGAAAGAAATACTCAGGCATATTACCTGTGAAGAATCCAGCAAGCAAAGCAGGGTGTTGGAAAATGCCATTCAGTAGCCAGTCCTCACTGTCTAGTGGGGAAACAAAGGCTGAAAGAACTCAGAGGGAATATTCACAACACTGTACTGCTACTCCTCAACACCCAACTGCAGACAACAAGCCTAGGAGAATTCACATTATAGGGGGGAAATCAATAAGAAAAGCCCAGGATCTATGCAAAGGCTATATGAGAAAAAAGAAGCGGGAAGCTTTTGGTCAAAAATGTGCATTTACCTCTATGTTTCCTCTTAAAATGCTACTAAAATGAAAGGAAAGATCCAAGGACAAAGATGACCAAAATAACAACTATAGAAGAAAAATGGCATGAAAAGTTTTGAACTCAGAGGGATTACCCACGAGCAGCAGGTGAGAACTTATAGATACTGTGGAAGATGGGAAGGAAGCTCTGTGCTAAACACAAGGTGAATTTGGGGCAAAAGCCATCTAAGGAGGAATAGGACATACCTAACCTTCCTTACCTTGAACACTCTAGCCACTAATCCTCTTCAGCCCTTTTGGTAAACATTTTTTCTCTGGAGAAAAATATAAACTAAAGAGTGAAAGGATTCAGACACATAATGGCCCAAATGATCACAGGAGTTATGTGAAAGTCATACTTCACAATGCCACCTCTAGTCCCCTTCCTCTCACCCTATTTCAGGAACAAAGAAGGATTAAAGGATTATTCTCTGTAGGAATTGAATAGCCCTACAGGAAAGACCTACAGATACTACCATCTGGGAATCTCCCAACAATACTGGCTGGCTACTGGCACATTTGTGTCCCACCTAGGTATACAAAGTTTGCAAATGTTTGTGCAAGGGTGTGTCCTCTACTCTTATGTAAGAATATAGGCCTCAAAGAAATGGAAAATTGAAGATAAGTTCTAAGACAAAAAATGCTTTCAAAAAAGGAGAGGAAAAATGTATACACAGAAGAAAAAAGACAACAAAGGAACCAGATAAAAATATTTTTAAAAAGCATTATTAATCCCCAAACATAAAAGATATCACATCCAGGAAAGAAGAAAAGGAGGAGGAAGAAGCAAAAGAGGAGGAAGAGGAGGAGGAGGAAGAAAAGAGAGAGAGAGAGAGAGAAAGAAAGAAAGAAAAAAAGAGAGAGAGAGAGACTGAACTGAGGGCTGGGGTTGTGGCTCAGTGGTAGAGCGCTTGTGCGGCACTGGGTTCAATTCTCAACACCATATATAAATAATTTTTTTAAAAAAATGAAGATCCATTGACAAGTAAAAATATATATTAAGAAAAGACAGAACTTATAGAAAATGAAAACATGATAGCTAAAATTTTTAATTCAACAGATTGAAAGGAAAAGTCACAAAAACTACCCAGAAAGGAAAATAAAGTAGGCAAAAAGACAATAGAAAAGAATTAATAAAATTCAAAGGAATTAAACAAACAGACTTAACACCTAAACAACAGCAGTTCCAGACAGAAGACCAAGAAAATTATCAACGACAAAATATTTTTTAATGTCCACAAAATGGAAAACATGTCTCTAGAATTAAAGAGTCTACTAGGTATATAGCACTATGAAGGAAAAGAAAAACAAATGTATAAAAATAGCCACAGTAGTTCTGTCCACCCCTTTATATGTGCCCCTTTGCAGGGTGACTTTGCTCCTCTTCCCATCAACAAATAGCCTTTATTTTTCCATCCCTAGAGGATAGTGGGCTATACTTTCAAAATCAGAGTGTGATTTTCTGCCTAAAATCCCATATTAAACAAAAACTCCTAAGCACCAAAATCAAGTATGAGAGTAGAATAAAATTTTCTTCAGACATGCAACAGCTCAAAAGCTGTTCCTTCTATGCATTCTAGAGCATGTACTTCAATAACATGAATAAACTAAGATAAACAAAAATATGGCATCCAAAGATAAATCCAGAAAATCCAACTCTCAAGAGAAATTCAAAGCTGACAACTGTATACCAGATCTGAGGAACTATCAGCTCAACCTGGACCAGGAAGATACAGTGAGATCTCCATGAAAAGAAAAACAGAACTGCCAGATTTGGAACTGTCCTTGAGGATTTAGAAAATCAGCTAATAGGCTGTTTTTGTTTATTAGAACATTTGCAAAATATCAGTGATAGACATGTAGAAAATGAAGCAAAATTTGAAAACATGATTATTAGTTTCAGAGGAAACAGTTATTTTTAAAAGAAAAGGTAATAATAACATATAATGTAGCTCAGTAGTCAACAGTTATGACTGTAAACACTGACTAGTCATGAGGGAGATGAAAAGGGTGGAAGAGAGCTAAATCTCCAAAGGTGATCACAGAGAATAAAGAAATAATACTGAAGTTGGAGATTAGATTAAGGACTAATAGTGTAAGTACATTAAGATATATGAAGTGGCAAAGAATGAATCTGTTTATATTTGTTCAGGCTATACTATGTATCTTCCAAGTGGAAGCAGTCTTTAGAAAAGCACACTCTGGTTTATCAATTAATCTGTTGCAATTTTGGCTAATGTGTGTCAGTCCTCCCAAATTTTAATCAACTCTTTATAATCCTAAAGAGTTTAGTTTCCATATCTATAAGCTGAGAACCTGATTCTATAGTTGGTGGTAATAGTAACACACTGTCAATTGTGAATCCCTACCCAAGGAGCTAGCCTTTCTTTCTTAGACCTCTCATTAAATGCCATATCACGTTGTTCAATGTGACATTAACATGGTTTACTAACCTTATATAACATAAAAGGTACCCAACAAACTTGAAAATGTGCTTCATTACTCTAAAAATCACATTTTTTAAGTATAACAGAACATATTTTAAAATATATTTGTAATCAGTGTATCACAGTTCTACTTATTGCAATGCCACTGTAGAAGATACAACCTAAAATTTCTTCATAGTAGAATGTGGCAACATTTTCAAATTGCAAGTTTATTAGGCTTGGCTTTCTAAGGTAACCCTCAAATACTGAGGTGTGAACTGGTAAAAATATGATGCTAGTATTTAGGATTCTGTATTTTCTCTATTATATCTTACACAGAACTAGTTTTAAGAACACTAGCTCTGGGTCACAAAGATAGCTTAAAATTTAGTTACTTTACCTTTTGTCAAAAGCTCTCTCCCAGTTCCAGCCACACAACCCTCTCCTAGTAAAGAGCCTATATTCATGTTGTTCCTTCTGCCAGAAAAAGTCTTTCTTCCCACCTTCAACTGACTGACTTCCTTCTCCCAATCTCCACATCTCAGAGGCTCAAAAGTTACTTCTTTAAGACACTCCTTGACCCTCCCCACAATACTCAGCCTGCCCACCAACTTAATGTCAGGACCTGTCCCATCTCCTTCATAGCATTTATCCCAATTTTCACACATATATTTACTTGTATGCTTGTTTAATACTTGTACCCAGTAAGATTAATGACTACAAGGGCAGTGAATATTTCTTAAGAACATAAAATATACTGGGCACTGGGCTGAACATTTTACACATTACTGTTTTTTATCCTTATAACACCCCAATGTACTAAGTACTGCACTATCATTTACCCCATTCACAGACAAGAACCTGAGATACAGTGAACTACAAAACAACAGAGATGATCCAACCCTAGGCAACTGGACTTATGCCATTTTGACTCCCACAAAATATGAAGCTGAACTGTTAACTCCAAAAGGACAGGTTCTGTATGTGATCTGTGCATTAGTGTACAGCATGGCATAGCCCTGTGTACTGGGAGCACTGTTAATGGTATTTAACATCCTGCTTTCCTATGCCAGCAGCCCATGCAAACATCTGGCCAATGAAAGTCAATACAGAAGCTCTTTGGTAGTTTACAGTACTAAAACTTATAAAGTATCTTCTAATATTAGGAGTCATATTATTTATACTGCAGTCTCATTTATATAACTTTATTAAATATGCAATATTTGGGAATAATAAAATGTCTGTGAATATCCCAAAATTGAGACTTGTCCATTTTTTTCTACCATTTTCTTTTCTTCTAATTATTCCAAGTTAATGATATTAACAACTTTCAGGTTATTAAAGGGCTAAAAATGTACCCAAAAAAGTCCAGAACTATAATCCAGAAAAATACACTAGAAATCCACCAAGCAAATGTATGGGGTCAAGTTAGTTGTTACTGAAAATAAACATAACTCTAAACATATGTCTAAGGTTCATTCATTCAACAAATGTTTATCAAGCACATCCTATGTACTAGGGACTATTCCCAGAGCTGGGTGAACAACTGCTCAAGTCCCTAGTCTCATCAAACTTCATTCAAAGAGAACAACTAAGGGAATTATGTAAGGTAAAAGTAAGTATCATCAGAAAATAAAGGCAGTTTCAGGGGATACAGAGTGACATACCAGCAAGGGTTACTATTAGGCCATTTTAGAAAGGATAAGGAGAGTGGGACACATACATGATATGACTTCTAAGTACAGGTTTAAATGAAAACATAAGAACTTCATTAAACTCTATGATTCTCAAACTTTCTCAAGTCTGTACTAAAAAGACTGAAATATAATCATTTTCCTCTACCCAGTAATAAAGGAACTATCTGAATAGATTCTAGAAGGTAGGGGAGGGGCCATGATGGATCAACTATGGGGAATAAAATGTTAAGGATGTTAAGGATAAATCCTCGGAAAGCTTTCTGCTTGCAAGGAACAATAAATTTTTTTAAAAAATATTTATTTTTTCTTTGTAGTTGGACACAATACCTTTATTTTTATTTATTTAATTTATGTGGTGCTGAGGATCAAACCCAGGGTCTCGCACGTGTGAGGCAAGTGCTCTACCGCTGAGCCACAACCCCAGCCTGAACAATGAATCTTAAAAACTAAAGGATCTTAAAAGGGTAATTACGTGCCCTATTACCTAGCCTGCTACATTCAGAAGGAAAAGGTACCATCTTATCCCTTCTCTATAGCAAGTGAAAGGAACTGCACAATTTCACAACTAGTTATTATTAGTAAGGGAAGTACTCAATTTTCAAGATATCAGCTGAACATTGAAAGGAATATGGGACAAAAATCGGCACATAATTTTAGCTAGGAAAAAAAAAGGAGCTAAAATGAGAGAATAGTGCCAAGCTAATTTATTCATTTCATACATAAATGTTGTAATTTAATCACATTATTTCTTTATAATAAAGTTTAAAGAATTCTTTCTCATATACTTACCTTCCTGAAACCACCAGAGTTCCATCATCAAGTAAATAATCCTTTACATTCTGAGGAAGTGGAAGGATGACACTGGGGGAAGAAAAAAAAAGTACGCCAAAAAAGGCATCATTTTAATGACCCAGGTCATTTTTTTTTTCCTTTTATTTTGGGGGGTGGGGGGCGGTAGGCAAGCACTCTACCACTGAGTTACATCCCAGCCCATTTTTTAAAATTTATTTCAAGACAGGGTTTTGTTGAGTTGCCCAGGCTGGCCTTGAACTTCCTTTTTTTTTTTAAATTGGTGCATCATAATTATACATAACAGAGGAATTCATTGTTGGCCTCAAACTTTCAACCCTTTGTCTCCCAAGCAGCTGAAATTATAGGCATGCATCACTGCATCCCACCACACTTGCTTAATTTTTAAATTATCTGTTCCCTTTATATTAATATAGAGTAGAATATGTTAATGGTATACATTTGATGGCAGCAAACCAGGATTAGTATAATATGAACAAACATGACATTTCATATAATTATCACAACCATGTTTGTGGCAGAAAAACAAAAACAAATCCAAAGAAACAAATGGAAGTCACAATATGAAAGTAACAAGCTCAAAAGAATTCTCAGTGAGCACAAGGATTCTGTCTTTAAGAAATCTAAGACCAGCAGATATTTGAACCAACACAGAAAATGCAGGGAGAAAAAAAAAAAAAAAACAGAACATTAACAACATTAACTAAACACCTCTAAGACACAAAGCAGCAGCAGACTCAAGATCTGGAATCCACTGTTTGATGGGAAATTAACACATTAAGGGCTAAGAATTCATGATTTGTTTTGGTGGCATTCTATTCAACTGATCACCAGAGATATAAAGTTGCTTACTGAGTACATGTTAGCTTAATTTGTTTCAGTTAATCATAATTAAAGATGGCAAAGTCACATTTGAAGTCATTTAACAACTTATGGGATAATTTGTTTTTTACACTGAAGTAAAAAATCATCAAAAATTTCTTCCAGATTCCTATAAGTAATGCTATTACTGCATTTTGATTTTGAGATGTATATTTTCTAAGAATTGAAAAAGATTATAGCCTGCTTTAAAAGAGTCAGCAGAACATCAGTGACTTATAATATGCCTCATTTATTTACTGAACAAGTTTTTGACACATTACAAATGGTTTATGTACAAAGAAAAGATTATTTAAGTGCTAATTTGATTTTAAAAATTAATATTTTATTCAGCAAAGTTACAATTTCAAATTCAAAAGCCTAGTTTGTCCTCAGCCTTCTTAAGTTCAATTAACAAATCTTATTATTCTGTTTGTAAATCTACTAAATTTTAACCAATTCCAATGAACCTTTGTGATTTAAAGTCTCTTTAAGGATTCAAATCCCAGCAGGAGGATTGCAAGTTCAAAGTCATCCTCTGAAATTTAGCAAGGCCCTAATCAATTTAGCAAGACCTTGTCTCAAAATAAAAATAAAAAAGTTGGGGATGTGGCTCAGTGGTTAAGTGCCCCTGGGTTTAATCCATAGTATATCTACTACTACTATATCATCATCATCATCATCATCATCATCATCAGTAAAATAATTTAAACTACATTTAATTGAAAAATCTACTTAAATGTCTACTTGAACATTTGTTGTCTGATTACAAATAAACCTTGCCAAATATTTAATCTTATAAAGCTGAGCAACAAAAACTATAAAAATATGGTGAATCTCAAATGTTCTCACAAACATCCTAATACTATTCAAAACTTGAAATTTTTCCTTAAATATGTTAACTTATCAATTCTAAAGCAATTACATAATTTCAATTGTAACCACAAGGCTAATCTCTTATGAACATACTAGTTACCCTCAAAATGGTAAAGCCCTAAAGATACTAAAGAAATTTAATAGGAAAAATAAATAAAACCATTAAATGTAAATTATTTCATCACCTCCATACTTAATTCTTATTCTTCCTGGGGCTAAAGATATTCACTAAAGAATTAATATCATCCCAAGAGAATAAGAGATGACCTTTCCAGAGAATTTGAAATTTACCCTCCCGGGTTTTAAAGACTAAAAGAAGTTGGCAGGATGTGAATTCTTAGACATCCAGAGTGATTTTTCTCATTGTGAGAAAACTTGATTCCAGAGTCCACATCCTTGTTTAACAAGTTATACTAACTTTCAAGTTTGAAGTACATCAGTACTGTTCCTCTAGGTTTCATCTTACCTTGATTGGATTCAAAACATTTGTATTCTATTTGATTCAATTCTGAATTCTTTGCATACTCTTCCTATTCATCAGGTCTACAACTCTTATTCATATGAACTAATATGGAGTTGAAATCTGCATAGTTGTCAAGAATTACCTAGTTCCACAGCCACACTATGAAGTTCATCCTAAATGACATTACCTTGCATCTATGTTATGTAAATCAACAGATTCCTTTAAGAACTCAAAGCCTCTGACATGAAAAAGACAGAAAAGCGGGAGGGGGATCACAGTTAAATGTAAGTGCTGAACTGAATGCAGATGCTTCACATGCTATCAAATACAGAAGGAAAAGGAAATGTGCCTGAAAGCCTCAGCCATAAACAAATCATTGCCAAGGAAGCTTTTACTCAGAGCCCATGTGACCTTCAAAGGAAGCTGCTATGCAGGTGAGTATCCAGTGAGGCCTGATGGAAATCAAATAATTAAATGACAGGCAAGTTACTTCTAATGGAATTTAAGAGGTAGAAAAGGCTCTTTATAAGATTAATATAATCTTTATGTTTTAGGGGGAAAAAATACACTTAGAAAGGAAAAGTAGCTGGAGGACCAAAATTCACCTAGCTAATTATCGTCAAGTCTGAGTCAAAGTCCTAGAACTTTCCAAAAAAATGAACCTGCATAATCATCTCTGTATCATAAATTAATAAACAAAAAATAAAATGCTGAGTCAATAACCAGAGTAAGGTCTTTCAGCATTAACGCTGGCAATGACCACCAAACACCTCCACTGGATTGGCTTGGATTGTGTAGGGGTACCCTGCAATCCATGCAGTTCCAATGATACCACTAGAACTAAATAGATTGAAGAAATGGGTTTAAAGACAGAGTAAATGGTTATAGGCAACATGCCTTAGTTGTGGACTGTTAGGTAATATCAGACAATCCCATTTGTTGGTTTATTTCTCTTACATTCTTGGCATCATATAAATGGTACACGTTTTAAGTGAACTAAAATTATTTTGCTTCAACGAGGCGTTTATTAAATAAAAAATGCAATAAGCAACACTTTTGTATGTTTACTATGTACCAGAAAGAGTAACAAGTATTGTAAATATTTTCTCATTTAATGCCCATGACAATCCTATTATTTTCTCAATTTTCCAAAGGAAGTTTAGGGAGATAAATAATTAGCTAAAGATGCTGATGAAACCAAAATTCAAAGCAGACAGATGGCTCTAACTTCAGAGTCCATTTCTTAATCATATGCTTTTACATCTTAAGACAAAGAGAAACTATGCTAGAGGCTATACAAGACAGGTGTAGAGAAAAAAAAATGTTTGTCAAGGGCTCAGTGGTAGAGTGCTTGCTTAGACATGCAAGGCCCTAGACTCTATCTCCAACACTGCAAAAAAAAAAAAAAAAAGAGAGAGAGAGAGAGAAGAACATTCAATGCAAAATGTCTGACAAGTTCATGAGTGTACCTTCTATTGTGCCAACACAAAAGAAATAGCCTAACATTATCTCAGACCCAAAGCCCAACTGTGAATTATGCAAATTAATGAAGGACTGGAATATCAGGAAGATAATAGGATGTAATATCTGCTACTGCTGTTGCTGGGGGGTTTCCTCCTTGTTTTGGTGTGATTTCAGCTGTCATGAAATGCAAGGATTATCTTCCTTTTGCTACTCTCAATTCCACTGCACCATGAATAACTAGGAGCAGATTTAAAATATATATATATATATATATATATATATACACATACACATATATATATATAATTAAAATATATATATATATATATTAGTTATAGTTGGACATAATACCTTTGTTTTATTTATTTATTTTTATGTGGTGCTGAGGATCGAACCCAGGGCATCACACACACTAGGCAAGAGCTCTACCACTGAGCCACAACTTGAGCCCCTAGAAGCAGAATTTTATGTCTAAATAACAAAATGGAAAAGAGCAGCTGGGGCTGTAGTTCTGAGAGTGCTTGCCTAGTGTGCATGAAGCCCTGCATCCAATCCAGAGCACCATTTTGAAAACATGAGTCATCCACAGCTTCTGCGTTGGTGGCATAAATTTGTGTATGTACTCAAGCAATAAAATCATTGTTTTTTTTTTTAAAAAAAAAAAAGATGAAAAAGAACCGTTTATGAATAATCTCTATGTTCCCTTCCAACATCTCAGGAGTCCAAAACATAAGAATGAAAAAAAAGCAATGGTTAATGTCATTTATTTAGTGACAATCTAGGCCTAAAGGAGAAGTGAGCAGTGAGGCACATTTCTGTAATCTAAGCAACTCAGGAGGCTGAGGCAGAAGGACTGCAAGTTTCTGAGGCCAGCCTCAGAAACTTCACCAGGCACTAGGCAACTAAGAGAGACCCTGTTTCAAAATTAAAAAAAATAAGGGCTAGGAATGTAGTTCAGTAGGAAAGTCCCCCTAGATTCAATCTCCAGTACCAAAATAGAATAAAAAAAAAGAAGAAGAAGTAGTAGAAGTAGTAGTAGTAGTGAGCAAAATACAGAAAATCCCATCCACGGGAACCCAGGCCTTGGATCTATTCCTGTTAGTGAGTGAGAGCCTACCCTGTCATGTTCAGACATTATGATTGCTTTTGAACGGCTGGGGACAGGCTCCTGGCTGCCTTGCCTACATTACCATGAATTACCGGACAAAGGATGAAACAGCTAATCTTCTACCTATTCTGCAAACTGGGGTCAAGAGAATTATGAAACAAATACGGCTCCACTTTTTTTCTGGATAGACTGCTTCTTCTCACCACACATACAACTCTTTCCATATACACTATCATACTGGAGCGTCACAGCAGACTTGGAGGTAGGGTCTGTATAAATTGCTCTCACTCTACAGTGGCGGAAAGCCATGGGAGCCGGGCCGGCAGGTCAGTGGCAAAGCCCAGACTGTCCAGTTCTCTTGATGGCCTGGCGCCTCTGGCAATTCTTCAAGTAGCACTAGCAAACTCCAAGGCCTACCCTAGGTGAAACGTGCACTCGGCCCGCCTCCGACCCTCACCGAACCAGGACCCACCCTCCGACCTCCCCCAGCACACTCCTAGTCTTGCAAAGGGGACGCCCGGCAAATGCTGACCTTCATCAAACTCCCTACTCCAAATACCACTAAGAAATCGACCTTGTCGTTCCTATCCGGTCGTTACAAGGCCTGCACTCCTTTGGACGGAGACGGGATTCGCCCGAAAGCCGCAGTTCGCTTTTGCCAGTAGCCCGGGCTAACGTCTCCCATCTTACCTCTTGATGGTAAGGCTTCGGAAAAGCGGGTACCACGCGGAGAACTGACAGTGCAGCACCTGCTCCTTCTTCATCCTCCAGCTACCTCCGTCCCTACTTTTCCCTCACCTGCCAGCACTCTCCCGGAACCCTAGGTTGCACTTCCGGAAGTGCCCGCCAAGGTATTTCGGTTCGAAGACTCTTCCGGTCGATAAGGCTGGCAGGCAATAGGAGAAAAGGAGGCGGAGGTCAATCGTAGGGGTACTCTTTAATACGCGCACACACAAAAAGCATTTGAGTCCGGGAAGAGGAATTGTAGAAGTGTAAAAAAGGAACTTGAGTTTATGTCTCGGCTTTCATCCTAGACGCACTGCGACCCGGAAGGTAATCATTCTAAGGCTAAGTCAGCGGCGGGATTTCTACGGATGCCTCGAGGAGGACGCGTGCACATCCTCTTAGCACCGCGAGAGGCGCCGGTGTCTGAAGTCGTGCCACCGGTATCTGCAAGGTTGCTGCTCCACGCTCGTCCTTTTTTCTTTGGTTCCTGTTCCCTTATTCTCCCCACACCTTGGAGTAGGTAAATGGGCGCGGAACAGTCACCGGACGAGGTCTCTTTGGGAGTGGAGAGGGCGGGAGGGGGCACGCGTGTTGATCTTGGACAGTGCAGCAGCCGCGCGCGTGTCTCCCAATCTGCGGCTGGGCTAGAGTCCCAGCGCGGAAGGAAAACCAGAGATTGCGATGGAAGAGCCTGGACTACGGAGGAAGCAGGGGACGCCACAGTTAAATGTTTGAGTATATTGGTTGAGGCAGCTGCTAACAGGGGGAATGGTTCCTCTTCATTCGTGAGTGTTGATTTTGATAGACTGGGCGGAATCCCGCCTGTACCATCCTGCAGTAGGGTGGGAGGTGACATTAGGTTTAGGAGGTAAAAGGGGGGGGGGGGGCGGGTTAGTTTGAAAAACCGTCAAGGGGAACGTTTTCTACCTTGAGCATCAAGTTCATTTAGTCCAGCCCCGCAAAAGTTGTCAGTCTGGAAACATACAGCCAGGTTTATATCAGTCTCTAAAATGATGGGATCCTAAACCTGGAAGAATTCTCGTAGAACTTGTGTCATTCTTTTTTTTTTTCCCTGCCCCTACTCCCCTTTCCACTGTTACCCCACGAAGTTGAGTTTTGTTTCAGAGAGAGAGAAAGAGAAAGTACTAGCTATTGAGAAACGCCTTTAAAAATCTAGTGGTAGCCTGGCACTGTGGCACATGCCTGTAATCCCAATGACTTGGGAAACTGAGGCAGAAGGATCACAAATTCAAGGCCAGCCTCAGCAACTTAGCGAGGCCCTAAGCAACCTAGTGAGACCTGCCTCAAAATAAAAAATAAAAACAAATAAAATTTAAAAGGACTGGGGATATGGGCCATTAGTGGTAAATTGTCCCTGGGTTCAATGCCCTGTACTTTAAAAAAAAAAAAAAAAAACCCTAGTGGTTCTGTAGGTGCTTGCAGTATAAGTGCACACGCTTAGGGTGACCTAAGCAGTTTTAAATTAGAGGTAACCCCACCTACTGCAGGCCTCTTTGGGAAAGTATTCATTAGAAATAATAAACGGGATCCACTGTGTATTTGAAGCTAGAAACTTTGCCCCCAGGAAGTAAATTGTTTTTCTCAAAAATGTTACTGTTAAGTGGTTAACTAAGCACTTTAAAGGATACATTTTCAGAGCAGAGGTAAATAGATTATAATGTTGCAGTTTGTATCAATGGAGTGCAGACTGTAGTAGGAAGAAGCTGTATTTCTTATGTTCCATCTCTTAACACTGGAGAATGGTGCCAGACTTGATAGAGCTAACAGACTTAATAGCAGACATGAAAGGTCACTCATACTTTTTTATTTTAATTTTTTGACTAGGAAGAAAAAGTTGCAGCTGAAAGAAATGTTAGAAATGACAGAAATGCATTTAGTAAGGTATTTTCTGTATAAGATAAGAATTAACAAATATATGGGAGAAAACAGATTCCAGGAACGTAGTCCTTTTGGAAGAAGTAACATTTAAATAGCCTGGGAAATATTTGAGCTTGAATACAGCATTGCAGTTTCTTGTAGAGACACAGCTTAATTTAAAAACTATTTAATATAGATCCTGCAGGGAAAGAATTTGATATGTCTTTTATACCAATTGTATGCTTTAGAATTATTTTCAGTGACTTTTTTAGAAGTCTTACCCACCGTTTGTTTTAACTTGTTTCACATTTAACCAGCATCAAATAAGTTAACACTACAAACAAGAGATGCTCAAGTATTTGAAATGGATACAACTGAATGAGCTTTCACCCTTTTTTAAACTACCATGGTTTAGCCAAGAAGGGTTTATATTCAGGTCTCTTCAACTGAAACCTTTACAACAAAGTTGCTTTTTCTCCTGCATACTGACAAATGTCAGCAGTCAAGTGATTATAGAGGGAGGAGGTTATTGCACAAATCCAGAGTAAAGAATGTGACATCACATTTACTTCTTTGAATCCATAGCATAACTAATTCTTCTAGATTAATATTTTCAACTATTGGAAGTTTTCTTCCATATGGATATCTTGCTAACACCATAAACTCTTTTTATGAACTCCCTATGTCCTAGTTTCCCTTCAAATCATCGCCTGGAAGTAGCTTGGATTTACCCCTTCCCTAGAAGTTAGAGCAAATAATAAACTTTTCTGCGAGAAATTAAATGTTTTTTCTTTTGTCAATCCACCACCCTATTTCAAACACATGTTAATCTCTTGCCTGATCTCTAGCAAGAGGTTCTTTGCTTGGGTCATTACTATAACCTGTTAACTATTCCTAAGAGTTCAGTCAGTTCTCTCTTGTTCAACCAGAATCAAGTGACAAGTTACCGATTACTATAATCTCAATAAATGTTAGTTCCTTCCCTGTCTACAAACAGCTACACCTGCTAGAGGAAAAAAAAATGGTTTTCTATTAACAAATTAAGTATATTTCTATTAACAAATTAAGTATAAGAAGTCAGTGGTGTTTAACCACTGAGCCATATCCTCAACTCTTTTTTCATTTTTTTATTTTGAGACAGCGTCTTGCCAAGTTGCTTAAGGGCCTCAGTCTCCCTAGCCACTGGAGTTAAAGGTGTGCGACTGGATTTTCAGTATTTTCTAATGGTGCTTATGGTTTTGAAGACTGGTTCCCTGCTTTTAGAAGTTTGGGTATGCACTAAGAAATTATTTGGAGTCAGTGTCACTTTTAAAAAGGACATAGAGGATGGAGATATAGACCAATGGTAGATCGCTTTCCCAGCATGCATATGGCGCTGGGTTCAATCCTCTGCACTGCAAAAATACATATATGTAATCAAAGGAGGTAGAAATTTGACATAACTCAGGAATTTTATACTATTCTAGACATTTTATTTTGTGTATTCAATTGGCAGGGCGGGGGGGTGGTTGCTGCTTTGTTACCTAGAAGTTATTTTCTGTTAAGAGTTAAAATTCAAAGCTTTCCTTACACATTGGCAAATTTTCTTCTCTGGTGTGTATGTTATTAATAGAAGGGCATGAATGTCTAGAAGGTAAAAACCTACGTAAAGTTTTTGTTTGTTTGTTTGTTTGTTTGTTTATCTGAATGTAGTGCATGCAGGTAGAGACAGGTTGATTTTTCTACCTTTGGTTAGTTTTATCTGAGTCAGCATGCTACTTTGGTTGCAACCACTTCTCTCAATCAGTACCAGTGAAAAGTTTACCTAGTAAATCAGTATCTGAGACATTTTCAAAGAACTATCTACCTGTTCTCTTACTAGGCCTCTAGGTTTCAATGTGCTACATGACTGTCTCTAAATATATAAATGTCTGTGTAGCTTGCTTTCTTATTACTTGCAAGTCTCTGTTCAGATGTCACCTTGATCATTCCATATGGATTACTTCCTCCCCCATCCTGCACATATCTTCCCTACTCTTTTTCTTTTTTTACCTTTTCCCATAATACTTCAAGTCACCTTTTCTCCTCCCCACCAGAAGGAAAGGTTTATGAGGACAGAATCTGCCTCTATACTGGCCACTGTTGCATTCTAAACACCTTATCTTTAATGGGTCTGCTACAAGGTGCTTTAGCCAGGTCCATTAAGATAGTTAGACATTTGATTTTTAAAGGTACTTTATGAATATAAATATAGTTTGGGTTTTGTTGACTGTATTTTAAGATAGGGAAACTTGCTGACAAGGTAAAAATTAAAGATTTGATTATCACTTTAGATTCTGGAAGAAACTTTTTCCTTAACACAGATGATAACCAAATTGATGTTTGAAGGTCTATGCAATTGCTTCCTTATCTGTGGGTTCCACATCCATAGATTCAACCAACCATGGATTGAAAATATTGAGGGAGGGGGTCATTCTTTCTGTATTGAACTTGTAGACTTTTTCCTTGTCATTGTTCCCTTAGCAACATAATATAACAACTGTTTTTGTAAAATTTACGTTAAGTATAAGTAATTTAGAGATGATTTAATATATATGGGATGTGCTGCAATTGTGTACAATGAATCAAAATGCATTCTGCTGTCATATATACCTAATTAAAATAAATTAATTAATAAAAACATATGGGAGGATGTGTATAAGTTGTATGCAAATATCATGATAAAAATATCTAGGAGATCTGAGTGTCAGGAGATTTGGGTATCCAAAGGGGAGTCCTGGGTCCAATATCTGTTACCACCTCCGCAACCTGAGGGTTAACCATTTTCTCTGAAGCTAAAGTTATGAGGTAGAGTAGGTTGGAGAACTATGAAACTTAAGAGTAGTAAAGGGTTAGAATACCAATCAAGAAATGTAGATAAATGAGGTAACAAGGAAATGGAAAAAAAGAATGACAACAAGAAGAATCAATTCACAAAACTCAACAGCTAAATAACAGTTCTTAAAAGAAAGAAAAAAAATACAGAAGAGGAAATTATCAATAAAGCGATTCAAGAGAAGTTCCCTAAAAAGAAGCACAGTATGAAGTTTCTGTACTGGAAGGACCCACTTGAGTGATCCTTATGATAATGTCAGTGGGAAAACTCTTTCTTGGTCAGAAGCTTCCCAAGAAAGAAAACAGGTCACATGGAAAAAAGGATGAGGAATCAGAATAGCTTCAGACTTCTTAACAGCAAGACAACTATGCAGTACCTCTAGATGATTAACCAACTGAAAGGGTAGGGAAAAAAGACTCTCAGATGGGCAAAGTCCAAAAATGAAGAAGGAAACTAAGAAAGAGGAAGTAGTGTGTGATAATAGATCAGGGATCTGCTTTATTCTTGACAGACCTTCTAGCACTAGTTGACTGTACAACTGTACTTTGATACTTGTGGAAACTGTAATATTGATAGTATACAAATGTGAGTGTGTGTAATGCCCCTGAACTGTAAACTCAAAATTGTTAAAATGATAAATCCATTTACCCCAACTTATTAAAAAGGAAAGAAGGTAAAAAAAAAAAAAAAAAAAAACACCAGCACAGGAAACTGTTAAGTTAGATATAAAAAGTTACTAAGTGAGGGCTGGGAATATCTCAGTTGGTAAAGTACTGCCTGGCATGCATAAGGTCCTAGGTTCAATCCCCAGCACCAAAAAAAAAAAAAAAGTTGGTTAGTTAGTGACAGCTGGGATGGGTGTAGAGAGTGGTGTGTAATCTTCCCACTGTTTTCTTTTGGAAAAAAGTTTTAGATATGGAATCAGAAAACCTGATTAAGAGACTGTCCTCCAGGTGCACAGCAGGGGTTAGTGAATGTGAGTAAACTACTTCTAACTGCAAGAGCCTGGCTTCTAAATTTGCTTTTCCATCTAGGGTAGTTCCACCACATATCCAAAAGGAGAAGCAGCTTTAATGGTATATAATTTGCCATTTGAATCTCTTGACTAGTCTCCTATGGCCAGCTATTTGTTTAATTCAGAAAAAATTTAGTCTAAACAAATTTCATTATCTTACAGCAGGAACTTCTCACTGAGGACTAGCTGGATTGAAAATGGAGAACCAAGAACCAACAGATGCTTCTCGGAATACCAAACAGACTATTATTTCAGAGGAGGTATAATTTGTTTTTCACTATCCTTTTCCCTTCCCACATAAGTCTAAATTTAAGAGAAGTATTTATGTTGTTTATTGTTGCAGATGGATAATTTGTAAACATTCTCCTACTATCATTTTAGGGCTTTGGTGCTTTGTTTTTTCTTTTTTCTTTCTTTCTTTCTTTTTTTTTTTAAGGAAAAAGAAGTTTTATTGTTTTGCTAGCAAATGAGAAACACAGGTTAGTCCTTTCCCAGAGTCTGCAATTCTGCCCATCAGTGGGAATAGGGTTTTTTTAAAAAGTGATTCAAAGGCAACATTCCAGGTATTCTCTGTCCAAAGTTATAATTCACCTGTCAATCTGGAAGATAGTCATTTCTTAAATCTTCTAGTTCAAGTACTTTTTGCTCTTGTGTGACAGCAATAGTTTATCCCTCTTAGTTATATGTATGGATGAAATGAGACTGTAAGTAGATTTTGACTCTTAATAGAAAATTCTTAATTCTTATTAAAATAATCTACTTCCCTGAATAGAAAGGCAAAACTATGTGGGTCTTTTAAAACTTCGATATTTCATATTTAGTTATCATATCTTAGCTGTTTGTGATCCAACATGTATGTTTAAGAACCTGAATTGGGGCTGGGGTTGTGGTTCAGTGGTAGAGTACTCGCCTAACATGTGCAAGGCACTGGGGTTCAGTCCTCAGCACCACATAAAAATAAATAAAATAAAGGTATTTTGTCCAACTACAACTAAAATATACATATTTTTTTAAAAAAAGAAACCTAAATTGTTAGTTGTGGACCAAATTTCACTGACTTTGTAGAACTAATGTCTGTCTTGTATGTTATTCAATTTAGTTTTTCAAGAGTCTCTTTTTTTAGGAACCATTGCAGTGGATAAATTTTAAATCCTTCATCAATTCTGATCTTGGCACCTTTCTGGAATTATTTTTTATTTAAAAGTTTTTCCATTGTCTGTGAACAGATCTGCTGATAATTTTTAGGTTGCTGCCGGGAAGAAGTGAAAGATAGGATAGTAAGAAAAAGGCTACTGCTTTAAGTATACAGTGAAACTCTCTCTCAGTTCAGTATAGTGCCATAGGTAAGTTAGTCCTTGTAACCAAAACTCCTCAAACAGCTAGCCTGACAGTCCCAGGGACTTGTCTTAGATTGGATGGGCAGATCACATGTCAGGATAGGAAACTTAATCCTGGACCTGGTTTCCCCACAATTAGTTTTCCAATATAATCTTCTATGGAAAATACATTGATAAAATTTTACCCACGCATACATCTATGTAGCTAACACCCAGATGGGGGAATAGACCTTTAGTAGGAGTATCCCAGAAGACCTCTTACCCTTGGTGCTCCCATCTAATTGCCCCCACTTCCTCCATCCCAGAAGTTTCAACATTTTTACTTGTTGGTGCTGAGAATTACACCAGAGCCCTTGCACATTCTCTCTCTGAGCCACGCTCCCATTTCCTGTCCATTTTGACTGTCACTTATTTTCACTTCTTTTTTTTTGAGAGAGAGAATTTTAATATTTATTTTTTAGTTATTGGCGGACACAACATCTTTGTATGTGGTGCTGAGGATTGAACCCGAGCCGCACACATGCCAGGCAAGCGTGCTACCACTTGAGCCACATCCCCAGCCCATTCACTTCTTAATAATACCTCAAAAACTCCAAAGAGAAACAGAGCTAGCCTTAGGAAAAACAACTTTGAATATTTATTCTGAAATGAAAACTTGCCCAAAATTATTGGGAGGGAAGCATGATTATTGGGGTGGGGGACCACATATCAAAAATCTGAACAAAAAATACCTTTTAGATAAAAAACCAACTGAGTTAGAAAATTTCCCAACTTACTATCTGATCTCATTTTAGTTAATTTCAGAAGGAAAATGGGTCAAGCTTGAAAAAACAACTTACATGGATCCTACTGGTAAAACTAGGTAAACGTTTTCTTCTCTTATAAACTGATCAATATCTTGGTTCTCTGGATCTCTCTTGAATGTTTAACATTTTTTTTTATGTTTTCCTCATTATAAACTTTTAAATAAGGACTTTAATGAAGATGTTTTTCCACTGTTAAAATGTTTGGATCATTGATAATATGAATAAAATTAGGTTATAAATTTGTTACAGTATCTAATCAGGAAACTATTTTAACACCATTCTCCCCAGTAGACTAGAGTGGAACTAAACTTTTGTGTCAAATCTAATTTAGTTGCCAAGATAGCAGAATAATTAACAATACATGTAAACAATACTTGTAAAACCAATACTTTAATCTCTAAATTAGAAAAATTTAAAGAGAAAACAAAAACATAGCTGGTTTTAAGGTAACACCTAGATGTTTATACCTTGTTCATAGAAATGTAAATTGGAAGAAAAACCCATAATGCATATTTTCACTCATTGTAGCAATAGCCAGAAACACATTGTACCTTTTGACCTAACAGTCCCACTTCTGAGAATGTCTAAGGAAATTATCTCTTGTTTAGACTCAGATTTATGCATGAAAAATGCTCATTAAAAAGTTAAAAGAGGCTGGGTGCAGTGGTCCTTGTGATCCTCCTGCCTCAGCTGCTTGGGAGGCTGAGGCAGGAGGATCACAAGTTCACAGCCAGCCTCAGCAACTGCGGTGAGATGCTAAGCAACTCAGTGAGACCCTGTCTCTAAATAAAATACAAGATAGGGCTGAGGATGTGGCTCACTGTTTGAGTGCTCCTGAGTTCAATTCCCAGTACCGGGCACAGTAGCACATGCCTGTAATACCAGCAGCTAGGGAGACTGAGTCAGGAAGATCGTGAGTTCAAAGTCAGCCTCAGCAAAAGTGAGGTTCTAAGCAACTCAGTGAGACCCTGTCTTTTAGTATTTAAATAAAATACAAAATACCCTATCTTTAAATAAAATATGAAAATAGGGCTAGAGATGTGGCTCAGTGGTCAAGTGCCCTTGAGTTCAATCCCCAGCACCCCCACCCCCACACACACAAAAAAAATCAGTGTGGTGGCACACACCTGTAATCCTAGCTACTTGGAAGATGGAGGCAGGAGGATCCCAAGTTCCAGGCCAGCCTCAGAAACTTAGCAAGACCCTATCTCAAATTTTACAACATGAAAAAGGACTGGGGATTTAGCTCAGTTGTAGAGCATTCCTGGATTCAATCTCCTTACTATTAAAAGAAGAAGAAAAGAAAGTTAGGGCTGGACTGGAGATTGTAGTCCAATGATATAGATAGCCCTTGCCTAGCATGCACAAGGTCCTAAGTTCAAGCACTGCAAATATGTATGTGTGTGATTAACTAATTGTTATGGTGTATTTGAAGAAAACCTAGTAAAATGGGAAAAGTTAATATAAAAATAAAGTAGAAAATGGTACATACGCTTATTTAACTCTGCCAAATAATAAGAGAAGGCTGGGAGAAGAACTAACAAAAAAAAGGAGAAAAAAAAAAAGACAGCTAGGTACTTAATTCTTATTTTTCTGTTTTCCATACTTTATGTTTAGTAATCATTTCTGATAGTATTATAAACTATAATTCAGCAGTAGAGCACTTGCCTAACGTGTAAGGAAGCCCTGGGTTCCATCTGCAGCACTACAAAATATAAAGAAAATTTAAAACTATAATGTATTCAAATAGATTATTTATCTAATGAAACATAATGAGTAAAACAGAAGGTATGAAAATTAGATCACATGATTTATCCAGATTACATGATTAATATTCATTATTATAAAAACTTCATTTGTTAAGTGATCAGATAAAAATACATGGCTTCTCTGTGGGTAGACCCATCTGTCATCAAGGTGAAGAAAATACATAGACTCTCAAATTTGGACAATTTTGATTAGATCTAGTAAATTAGCACAAACAGTAATAAGACCTGGTGTTGGAGAGCTATAGGAAACATTAAGATATTTATATTGCACTGTTGACTCAAAACCCTGAAGTAAGAAAGCTAACACACTATGCCATCATCATCCTCGAAGACTGTAACATTTAAAATATTAAGTAAATTTAATATTTTAAAACGTAAGGGATATGGCCAGACCCAATACAGAAATGTGGCAAGGCCAAGCTTCAGGGAGCACAGTATATTCAAATGTATTTATATTTGTGAAAATATATACAGACATTGGAATCCAATATATTATGATATGGTATGGTTTCTTTTTCTTGTAAAATTAAGTTTATAACACAAAATACAACCCTTAACACTAATTAGTCTAAGAATATGTGTTGGTTTATGCCATCTATCTCTTCACCTTGCTAGTCATCTTCCCTTCCAACAATTAATTAGGAATGTCCACCAGAGTCATTTGGGGATTTTCTTCAGAGTACTCAAGTCTAGGTCTCACAGAGTCTATTTCAGTAATTTGGGAGTGGACCCTACCTTCTACCAACCTAATTGTACATGTTCATTTCCATTCTTCATCATATAAGTCGTCTTGCTCGCCCCTGGTGCAGTCTTATATAAAGCATTAATATTTTTGTACTGGAATATCAAACTTTAAAGACGGAATCTCTGTACTTTCTAGTAGGCCACATTCTATAAATTTATAAGAATGTGTTCTTTATTATCTAGTATAAAAGCATATGCAGAAAGGATAAAATAGCAGCTAGAGAATCCTTTGGTCCACTATCTTATTTACAGAAAAAAGGATATGAAATTAATTTTAGAAGTGTAAAGACATACTGGTGGTAAGTCCCTACACTGACATTCAGGGTAGTGCTGGAGTCATCCTTTGTTACCATCCAACCTCATGGAAACAGAATTCTAAAGCTAGAAGAGATTTTTGAGATAATGTATTTGTTCCCAGGTTTTAGAAATGAGAAAACATTTTCCAGGAGATTGTGGTGTTAGTTTAACTGGAATGCAAGTAGAGATTAAGACTCTCTTACTCCCATTGAAAAATAATCTCTCAAGAGTCCCTTTAAAATTGCTAGAGCTCTCGTGGGGACACTGTTGTTCTAGTATTTCTTAAAAATACATTTAGTGTTTATTGCTGGTACTTTGTGGCTCAATACTGCTTATTGACTTCATCTTGACCACTATAATGATGCTACTCTTTTTGTTTCCCTTATTCCTAGTGTATTTGGGATGGGACCTTCAGTGCTTTTTCCAGCACTATCTTCTTCAGTCTTTAGGACTAACCTTAAGAGGCAGCAGAGGGAGCTATGCCAAAAGGTGTTTTATCTCTTGGAACCTGTATTATCTACTTATCAGAAATTGCTTTTTGGTTGGCTTCTTGCTACTAACAGGAATGTTGGGCTGCTGTGAGTTGTCATAGTAGTCTTTATTTTCATGGGTTCATTTTTACATACATTTGCCCTTTAGAATTTGGGTATGATGCTGAAAGATATACAGGGGTTTTTTTTCTTTATTTGTAAACCAGATTAAATATGAGAAAATTGTTTATTAAAATGGGGCAAGGTCCAAATCTTGGGGACCACTAGATAAAAAGTATGAGCAAGAGGGTTTCTCATAATAGTACATTTCTTTTTGGGGCTGCAGATATTGACTCCTTTCTTATTCAAATTCCCAGAGCCACCCAGATCTCTCACTTCCTTTAGAAGAGAACTAAAATTGTTTGCTTCTCCACTCCCATTTTTTACCAGTTTTTTTTAATTTTTTTCTACTTAAGGGAGGAAAGCATAAAGGGAGAAGTTTCCTGTTATGCTCTTTCCCCTTTAAACAGAAGGGGATTTTTTCAGTAACTGCATTTTCTATATAAGTTTGCTCAATGTTCCTGTCGAGGAAGTGGATTAGTACAGATGTTACCAAAACCTGAAGTAACATAGCCAGGAACAGAGAGCTAACAAGGAGTAAAGCCATAAAAGGGAGCAGGAATTTGCTGTTACCTCATTTTTTCCCTATAGGGACCATTTTTCCCCCTGAGACAAAACTTCACATATGCAAAATAGAGCACTTACCTCAATTTAATCATTCCTCAGTAAATGGGAAGGTTCTACTTTCTTAAACTGTGTACTTTAGGTCATATATTTTAAAATCTATGTAAATAATGTCAGTAGTTGGCATTGTGCATGGGACAAGGCTGGGATCTTCCTGGGGCTTACTGTGCTTCACTGCTTAACAGCCTTCACAGCTGCACTCACCAGCTGCCCTGCTCACCTGCAGACTGATGATCCAAACTGAAGTGTTTTGAGAGTGGCAAAGCAGGTGCCTAGCAGGCTTTCTGTTAGACGGTGCCCAGAGGGTTAGGTGTAGGGTGGCAATGGTTTTCTTTGGTCATTTTGAAATTCTAAGTACAGTTGGCTTTTTAAATAACAGATCTTTATAGTCTTGGTCTTCTTGATCAGTATCATTAGGACATTTGCATGCATTGCATTTATGAAGTTCTGGTTATACATGGAAAACTAAGAACATTCTCCTTTAACACTAACAGTTTTTTTCATCTTCTCTGTCTGAACAGAACTTGGGAAACAGTGAAACGTACAACCAGGAAAGGACAGTCTGCTGATGGTATGAGTCTTATAACTCTCTTTATAAATAAAGTTAGCACAGATAATTGCAGGAGAGTATTTAGTATAACCAAAATCTCAGAGAAAAGAGTTACATTCAGTTATGTTCTTTTACCTGAAAAATCTTTTTTTTTCCCCCATTCTATGTAACTAAATAAAGCTTTGCTTTTTTTTTTTTTTTTTTTTTTTGGGTATTATTTTGTTTTGATGCCATTGGGGATTTAACCCAGGGACTCTCTACCACTGAGCTACATCCCTATATCATATATTTTTTTTTTTTTTCAATTCTCACTGAGTTGCCATGGCTAGCATCCAGTTTAAATCAAGCTTTCTTTATAAAGAACTTCTGGTTCTTGTTTTCTAAGCTCAGAATGGTATTATTTTAGGTGAGGTGTACATATTTTTATATCCAAATATAAATCTTAAAGCCACCCTGTGTGTCTATATTTGCTGTTCAAAAATCCAGGTGAGAGCCCTCAGCTTGGTAAAATGATTTGGCATACCTTCTTGCCCTCAACCCCTTGCTTTATAAGTTAATGTGAATTGGGAAAAGACACTTTTTTTCAGTTCACCTTTCCTTTCCTTTTATGAGTGGTTTGACTGCAAAGACCTCAGAAACAATCCTGAAAATCTCTTCTGGCATTGGGGAAGTAGGTCTTTTCTTATTTTTCCTTTTTATTTTTCTGATATCTATTTTTACTATAAGCAGAGTAGTTTTGCTGCAGCTCTTGTTCTTACCTGAAGCAAAAGCATTTAAAAGGAGCCCAGGCCTCCTCCCAGATGGTTCGTATTTTCCAGAACCCAGGGGCTTTTTGTTTTTTAGTTTTGTTTTGATTAAGGCCAAGTTACTTGGAAGGAAAGACCTTTTACTCTGTTATAACCAGTCTAGTTAGTACACACTAGTAGCAGTGGAGTCTACTTGGTTTCTTGCTTAATGGAATTGCAGGAGCATAGAGATCACTAACTCACAGTGGTCTGGCTGCTGCACAGTGAGTGATGGTTCTGCCTAGAGGTCCGCGTAAACTGAAGCTTCATGTCCTTGACCCTATGTGAAATACTTGGTTTCAGTTTGGTTTTATTTGTTAAGAAATTGAGGTGGACATGGTGACATCCACCTGTAAGGCCAGGCAGGAGGATCAGGAATTCGAGGCCAGCCTGGGAACACAGGCAACATAGGTAGGCCCTCCCTCTCTCTCAAAAGAAGTGACAATTAAAATGAGCTTTTTATTTAAAAAGTCAAGCACAGAAACATGATTATTTTTTAATTACAGCTTTAAATGAGAGTTCCAACGTTAATTGCCAACACTAAAGATTAAGTTAATTTCTTATTGCTTACTGGGAAATTCAGAGTAGATTCTGGATGCAGAAGTCTGGGGCTTTAATTGGATTGCTCTGAGCAAATTGCTGGTCTGGCTAACCTTTCTTAGGGATTACCTTGCTTTCATTTCCTGGTGACAGGTGTAGCAGTCATCCCAGTGCTCCAGAGAACTCTTCATTATGAATGTATTGTTCTGGTTAAACAGTTCCGACCACCAATGGGCGGCTACTGCCTGGAGTTCCCAGCAGGTGAGTAGCTGAGAAGGAACATAGCATCATGTTCCTTCTCAGGGACTGTTGAGCAGGGCAGTGCCTGAGAACTGCAGTGCTTAGATCTTTAACATCTTTTCATCTGTCCATGTGGTTGTAAGTAAAACAGAACCATTTCTGTTGGGAGGCTCTACCAGGCCACCAGCCGCACTCCAGTGATCCACTGAATCCAAGAAGGTGATGTGAGGCAGGGTGCTACGGCCCACCTTTCCATGCCATCCCATCCACCTCTCTACAGTCTCTCTACAGTCTCTCTTTGAGTAATTACTGTTCCTTAATTTATCAACTTATTCCCTGTCATTAGCAATCTGCTCCTGATAAGAAACTTAGTAATAAGAAGGTCAGACTCAACTCCAAAAACCATAAATGAAAAAGACAATTTGATCTACCATCGATAAACAGGAGAAGGAAATTTTCTTAATTTCAATATTTTTTCAGTTATACAATAATTAAAGCAATCCAAAATTTAGTGCATTATATTATTATAGGACTTTATTGGATTATCCGTGTCTAAAAAGATGAACTCTCATTTACTTGTCATTAATGGTGTAAGTGTTGTGTTTTGGAGTGTTCTTAGTGGTGAAGTGCATATTGAGCATGCATGAGGCTCTGGGCTCAATCTCCGTAACCACCACCAAAAAAAAAAAAAAAAAAATAGAAGAAGAAAAAGCCCAGTTCATGGTAACATACAGTGATAGCTATTTCATTTCTCATTTACTTGCCATTTTACTAAAGAAATTAATAAGAATCAAAATAACTGAGTAACCTGCAGTTCACTTTTTCTTGACATTGTTTTATTCCATTCAAGCAAAAGAATCTGAATTGCCACTCTCCTTCCACTTGTCCTCTCTATTTGCGTCTCACAATAACCATAATGGTCATCTGAAGTCCACCAGCCTTCAGTTTACTCCTTTCTGGCATTTCATGATAAGAACTCAGTATTTTTCTGTGGGACAGAAAGGCAAGATAGATAAAGCTGCTTTTTGTGCTATGTCACATAGTTGGCACCCAAACCTAACCATTTAGCCACCACCAAGTCACTTTTCCTTAGAAACACTGTGCTATACAAAAAGACTGTTGATGTAATATCGTCATGAAAAAATTCCAGATATAAATAAGGGGAATGTCAGCTTTATCTTTAAAACTACGTTACATGATCCTCTGACTCATCTAACATAGCTGAGCTATGCTAGAAGAATGAAAAGGTGCAATGAAATTGAATTCCCCTATCCCATCTTATAAGAGATCTGGACTTGCAGGTCTCATAGATGACAATGAAAGCCCAGAAACTGCTGCTCTTCGGGAACTGGAGGAAGAAACTGGCTATAAGGGCGACGTTGCTGAATGTTCTCCAGGTTTGTACTGCTTGCCATGTGTGCACTTTGGACAGTCTCTTGAAAATCACTAGATTCCTCTGTATAAAGGGATCAGTTACTTGGATATTCCTTATGCTCAGAATTCAAGTGACTTTTATTTCAACTAATTCACTAAAGAGAATAGGTTATAATTGATCTCCTCAGGAAAGCAGGTAGAAACAAGAAGTACCTGAACTTGGAGGAGAATCATGAAAGTTAGATGCCTTTCAGAATTTCCCCCATTCTAACCTTTAGTACTTTGTCACCTTATCTACGTGCCACACACCTCACTAGAAATATCCTTTTTTCTTTTAACTAGGCAGTGCCACCTAACACCTCAGACTTAACCAAACCTGACTCAGTAACTCTGGGGAAAATGGGAGAAATGTGTGTGAAATATATTAGTATATATATGCTCTACAGTCCAGTAGCATGTACTGACTGAATATATAACTGTAATATTGCTTTATCAATTCTGTAACTATGAATCCCCAGTCTGTCTTCTTAGGATATTTAAGTAGTAAGACAAATGAGAAAAGGGACTAAAGCCATCTGACTGGTTTCTTAAGATGAGTTGTCACTGCTCTCCGTAGTTGTATGTATGGATCCTGGTTTGTCAAACTGTACCACACACATCGTGACAGTAACCATCAATGGAGATGATGCAGAAAATGTAAGACCTAAGCCAAAGCCAGGTAAGTTGGTGTTGGCTACAATGAAGGAGGCTGAATTGCATTAAGTATCCTTTTAACTTGTTAAAATTCTTTTGTTAAATGAATCATAATCTTCCATTCAAAGCACAGTCTTTTAGAGGTACTTTAGTATTCTTGTCTGTTTTCCTAATTTGAGTAGTTAGCATTTTTCTTTCACTTGATTTTTTTTTTAAGAGAGAGAGAGAGAGAGAGAATTTTAATATTTATTTTTTAGCTCTCGGCGGACATAACATCTTTGTTTGTATGTGGTGCTGAGGATCGAACCCGGGCCGCACGCATGCCAGGCGAGAGCGCTACCGCTGGAGCCACATCCCCAGCCCACACTTGATTGATTTTTATTCTTTCTTTCTTTGAAATGTTAAATTACACATTTTTATATGAAGTTTATTCCCATTTAGTAAAATATGCTACAGGCCCAAATATAAAGTGAGAAATTTCAATACCACCTTGATTTCTGTATTCCGTGTATTTTAAGAATGACAAGTATTGTTAAGGGGCAGAACGTTTATCAACTATTCCTATAATTTCTTACCCTTTTTAGTTATTCCTGCTTCAGTGTTTAATTGCAACCAATTTTAAATGCTTAGTTTTTAAATTGCAAATATAACATGCTACGGAAAACAGTCTGGCAATTCCTCAAAAAATTAGGTATAGAATTACTATGAGATCTAGCATTTCCATTCCTAAAAGAATTGAAAGCAGAGACTCGCATACTTGTACATCCACGTTCACCACAGCATCATTCATAGTAGCCAAAAATGGAAACCACCTAAGTGTTCATCAGCAGATGAATGGATAAACAAAATTTAGTCTCTGTACACAAGGGAATATTCAACTATTAAAAACTTGTTGTGGTATGCTACAACATGTATGAACCTTGGAAACATTATGCTAGGTGAAATGAGCCCAACACAAAAAAGACAAATATTATTTGATTCTACTAGTATGAAGTACTCGGAACAGACAAATTAATAGACATAGAAAATAGAGATTACAGTAATTATCCATTATTTTTTAATGGGTTCCAAGTTCCTATTTGGGGTGATAGTTCTGAGATTAACAGTGGTGATGGATGCACAGTGTGAATGTTATTTGATGCCACTGAACTATAACCCTAAAAATGGTCAGAATGGAGCCAGGGTGGACATAGCTTAAATTATAAAAACTAAAGATTAAAAAGTTGCCTATTTCTAAGAGAACTTTTGTTCTTAATAATTCTATAACATGTCACTGATTCATAGGGGGTTAAATTAATTTTGTGGGTTAGAACATCAGAATTATTAGTGTCCATTTTCATCTAAGATCTTTATTCTCTTAACATTCTTGGTTCTATTGAAACATTTCAGTATACAAAAATACTGTAATGCAATGTTGATACCCAAGAGAAAAGCCATTAGCATATGTATGCTGGTGGTCATCATGATCAGTGTGGTACAATTTTTAAAATAACCTATCATGCCCTTCAAAAAAAAAAATGGTCAGAAAGGTAAATTTTATGTGTATTTTACCACAGTATACAGATATTACACCTACATATGTACATTATAGAATATGCTTTTAAATTTTCTTATTAAGCTCTTGATTTGGAGAATAATAACTTTGTACTGTTGGAATTTGTTTTGCCATGAGATAACTAAAGTTGGTAGACAATCAGGTCTCTGTTAAATAGCCATTTTGATATGTCTTACATTATTGAAGCTTTCCAAGGTATTACCTTGCAGTCTTGCTAAAATGTTCTCCTTCTGTTGTTTATTTTCAGGGGATGGAGGTATGTTATTCGACTTCCAGTTGCTGACCACTTGTATGGCTTAGTATAGTGATGACACTACAGACATTTTGGGTTGTTTGGTGGGCTCTTGTTATTTAGCTCTGTTTTCATTTGAACTTTGTTTATTTAGAATTTGTGGAAGTAATTTCTTTACCAAAGAACGACCTGCTGAATAGACTTGATGGTAAGCATCCTTAAGATTATTACCCAACTTTCTTTATCTTAATGTCCAGTACCTAGAAACCGTTGTGAAAACTGCCATTGACATATAGTAATTTTTTTTCCAGCTGGCATGGAATTTTAGAATATAATCAAAACATTCTATATTCAAGTGAAAGCCTTTAGTAGGGGTCTTTTTTCCCCAACAAAATTGTTTAAGATTATATTCCTGTTCAAAACTAGCCAAAACTATTCTGTACTCTCAATCTTTATTCCATAGCAGTGATAAGGCATAAATTAGATATGGCTTAGCTTTCCCTCAACTATGTTTTGGATGGTTCTTTATGCAAGATGTAAGTTAAAGGAGAATTTAACAATATTTCTTCAACAAATATTTGTAGTATCTTCTGTATGCCATGATAAACTGATATAATGAACCAAACTAACTAGCTGTATGACCCTTTTTAAATCACTGGTCATGTAGTTCCATTCTATAACTCTTGGCCAGTCCATCTCACAGGGATTTTATTAAAATCCTGTTATGTGGAAAGATGTCCTTCATATAACTGCCTCAGGTGATACTGCTAATGCAGACGTGACAAGGGCTGTTCCAGGAGTACTCTGTGCAGGCTGGGTAGATTTCCACTCATTTACAAAGGAGACCCTTTTCAAAATTTGAATATTTTGTTGGTTATAGTTCAGGAAATTGACACCTATTTTTTCTACCATTTTTAAGTAATTATTTCACACATTAACTTGAAGCATTATTTGCTCAGAAGCTTTTTAGAGTGTCTCTTCCTTCCATGACTGCCAGTGGCTTACAATTTCACTTCAAAGCAGATCACTCTGAAATGTCTGTTACTGGTTTGAAAGGTAAAATGGGTATCTTTCAAAAGCTACTGTGAATTCAGACTCTCAGCCTCTGTCCCTACTTTATCTTTTAAAATATTAGACCTAAAGTAGAAACCACCTCAAGATCTTAAAAGCAGACTTAGAAATAATTGTATCATATTAAAAAGAGATACTATTCCGAGAAAGCCATGTCGGTGGCTAACATGCAATACGGTTGTAATACCTGCAATTAGGAAGGTTGGGACAGGAGGATTGCAAAGTCAAGGCCAGCCATACCAACTTAGGGAGGCCCTAAGCAAACTACAAAATAAAAAGGGCTGTGAATGCTCAGAGGTAAAGCACCACGGGGTTCAATCCTCAGTTTAAATAAATAAGTAAAGAGGCAATATAGCTCATAGTTGCATAATCCTTATTTGGTTTGAGGCTCAGCTGATTATTTATGACTTCAAACAAGTCTTGATCTCTAAACTTTATCTTAAAACATGAATAACAATAGCCTCTGCCTCTGAGGAGGCATGAATAAAATGGCACAATGTAGGCAAAGCACTTGGCATCCAAGTGCTTAAGTGCTACACGCCATCAGTTTTTATTCTTTCTTCCATTGAGAGTATCTTCTTTAAAAAATATCTTTCTGTGTCCTGTCTCCCACCTAATTTGCCTTTGTTTCTGGTCTTAGAAGAGGGGGAAAATAGAGCAAGAGAAGGAGGAGGGGAGGGAGGAGAGAAAAATATGAAAGAACAAGTTTGCCTAATCTTAGTAGATACAGTAATCAAGTAATATTTGAGAAGGTGTAAGGAAGGTATTGTAAGATCAGTTTGCCACAAAGAATAGCATTCAACACTTATCGAGCATCTGCCATACATAAGTGAGTAGGACATGATCCCTGCCTTCAAGGATCAAATTATCTTTGAAATTGTTCCCAAACAAATGGCTAGGCAAACTACACGTTCAAAGTCTGACATCCTCCATTGGAGTGAAACACAAGTTCCCACTAAGCCCTATTATAATATAATTCTGAGAACACATTCTTAGTATTCTTCCAGGCCTAACATGCACATATTTCACCTGCCAAGGGGAAATGAGCACCCTCCGGTGATGGGAGAATCATCACCTTGGAGTTTCAGAAGACTAAACCCAGAGCTGTAAATGAAGTATAATCATTGGATCTGTGAACTTACAGCTTTGCTGTCTTAATATGTAAAATCATTATCCTTGGTGTTCTATCTTGTGCTGGGAATGGGATCCTGCTTTTCTGTCCTTCATTCTTCCTTTGGAGTGGGATCTCTGAAGATAGAAAATATTATTACGAGCATCTAGCCTATGAACAGGCAAATACTGGTTGTACAGTAAATATTGAAAGTGTTATGCATTGTTAAGTGCATTTTCTAAGTTATATTTTTTGCTTCCTGCAGCTCTAGTAGCTGAAGAACATCTTACAGTGGATGCCAGAGTCTACTCATATGCTCTGGCGCTGAAACATGCAAACACGAAGCCATTTGAAGTGCCCTTCCTGAAATTTTAAGGCCAAAGAGGACACTGGCCTGTTTTTGTAAATGAGACCACTAGGTCTTCTTCACAAAGACTTTGTATTCAACTTAGTTTAATGTAGATTTGAAATTAGTTTTTTCATAAAATAAAAGCAGCACAAAATGCATGTGGTGGTATGGAACTGTAATTACAGGTAGGGTACAACCTTTAAAATTTAAAAGTCTAGCTACTATTAATGGAAACAAACAAATGCAGGGTGTCTTTACTACAAGTTTTATTTCTTTAAACCCAACTACTACTTTTTTAACCTAGTCTAAAAGGTAGAGATAGGAAAGCAAACTTGAGTTCCAAATTGGGTCAAATCTTTCCACCCTCAACATCTAAAATAAAAATTCTGTTGCTGGGTATGTATACACCTGTTTTCTGCAGTAGTGTTTTTAGTTTTGAAGAAAGAGACCTATATAGGACTACTTTGGCCTCTCCTAATTGAATTGTTATATGAAATCCAACTGAGCAATACAGTATGTAAAATCTAATAGAGAATAACATTTGTGCAGTAGTGTTTTTAGTTTTGAAGAAAGAGACCTATGTAGGACTACTTTGGCCTCTCCTAATTGAATTGTTATATGAAATCCAACTGAGCAATACAGTATGTAAAATCTAATAGAGAATAACATTTGTGATAAACAGTATATGATGACTTGATAACCATCTAATTACCGAAGGTGACCCAGCTTTTAGGTAATGAAAAATGGTTGATTCTACTCAATATACCAAGGCAAAGAGACTAGTGAAAATCCATGGCCCTTCATTAAGCATGTACACTATACTTTAGATCTGATTTCCTATATTTATCTCAGAATATACTTGTGAAAACAGATCCATAGGGCTGGGGTTGTGACTCAGTGTTAGAGTGCTTGCCTAGCATGTGTGAGGCCCTGGGTTCGATCCTCAGCACCACATTTAAAAAAAAAAAAAAAAAGGTATTGTGTCCATCTAGAACTATAAAAAAAAAAAAACAGATCCATAATAAGATTGACATGGATTGGGGCACTAATATCATAATGTCAAACCAGAAGTATAGGCAGTAAGATTAGCTAACACTTGAAGCCCAAACTGAAGGGAAACGTGGGGGTAACTGGTGCATGTCATCCCTGAAGTCCATCACCCAAGAGTTCTACCAGTGTTCCTGGGCCATTTAATTTTTTAGCTTCCAACAGCTCCAGCATAATTGCCTTTTCAGTTTGGCCTCTCAAAGAAGTCAGAATGAGGCCAAGCATGGTGATGCATCATTGTAATCCCAGGGGTTTGGTAAGTTGAGGCAGGAGGACCATAAGTTGCAAGGCCAGACATAACAATTTAGCAAGACCCTAAGCAACTTGAGAGAGATCCTGTCTCAAAAAATGGACAGAGGATGTAGCTCAGTGATGAAGAACCCGTGTTCACCTCCCAGTACCATCTCCTGTTTCCAGCCTGGATCTAGGGATAAAGGTAGGCCCCTCAGAACCATATAAGTAATATAAAGGTTTCAGATAAAAGCAGGTACAAAAATGCTCCAATCTATGGGTTCACCATCTGACCCAGAGGTAATATTATGAATAGAAATTTAAGCTCCTGGGGCTTTGTCTCAGCAGTAGAACGGTTGTCTACCACATGATAGGCACTGGGTAAAATCCTCAGCCCCACATACATAAATAGATAAATAGAATATCCAGTTGGATATTTATTTATGTGTATGTTATAATTATACAAATGCTGCTCATACATGTGGTGAAGAGAATCAAACCCAGTGCTTCACACATGCAAGGCAAGCACTCTACCACTGAATACAGCCCCAGCCCTCATACATGTCTTTATACAGTAAGACTTAAGGATGGATATTATTACAGGACTCTAGAATTTTATAAATCAAATTTACTGTCCTTCTAAGAGTGAAGATTTAGCTCCATCTCCTTGCTACAACAGTAACTTTTTCTATGCCTCTCTTTACTTAAAATCTTTAAAAATCATGGATATCATGATTCCTCAAAGGATTATCCTATCATTTCTGATATTACTCTCCTCCTTTGAAATCAAGAAGAGACTCCAGCACTCCAATTCTTCCAAAGCCACTCCTTACAGGAGTCATCTTCAAGGAGTGAGGCTTATAACCTGGCCTTTCTTTCTTCCAAAGAGTCACTTAGAAGCAACAGCTAACTCCTAGAACCATCCCTACTGCTGTTCACATTATCTGTGAACATCAAAAGGTTGTGCCTTGGAGATTAAGTCAGAGTCTAAACACTGCAGTCTGGGTGTTTTCCCTGGTCAGCACTTAACAAGGAATTTAACAGGGCCTGGATTGTGGCTCAGCAGTAGAACACTCACCTAGCAGGTACAAGGCACTGGGTTCAATCCTTAGCACCACATAAAAATAAATATATTGTGTCCAACTACAACTAAAATATACACATTTTTTTTAAAAAAAATGATTTACAAAGAAGTACAAATTCAAATAGAGACACAATATTGTTTTGAGACCACTGTTTTCCTGTCCCCTTCCAAATATTAATCACATGAATGAGTACCTTTAAATTAGCTGCTGTTCAATAATTTCAGATTAAAGTGTATATTACATTTGTCCTCTTTGAACAAGCATCTCAGAATGGGTTTGATGTAAATACAGTGAACTTAAACAAGTAATCTTAGAGAACACTTAATATCAGTTTCCTTTATTTTTCCAACACAACTGAAACAGTTTTATTAAATAAAAGTTTATTGTCTACTGTTTACACTCATGTTGCTGCTATAAGTACAACAACAGACTTAAATTCCTAGCATGAATTACTCATTGTTCACCCCCACTGAACTACAGACATTGCTTGAGAATTAGATCTTTGCTTTAGGGATTTAAAAAAAGAAAAGAATTGGGGCATATCATCTTTAAAGAGTATTCTCAAGTGACTGGCTGGAATTAGAAGGCATAGCCAATACAGTCAAACAGCACAGATTATGCTGTCCCTGGGAGGAAAGGAGGAATGAAAAACAGGAAGAGTAATCAGAAGCAATTGTTTCTGGCAACAGAAATACCGTCAATGCTTGATTTTGCTCATGTGGGCTAAGTGGCTGCTTTGGGAAGGAAAAAATAAAAGATGGGAATAGGGATGGAGCAGGAGGGGAAGGAACATGGATACTATGAATTAAAAAAGTATAAAAAGTAATTATCTAAAATATAGATTAGATATAAATGTTCCAGAACTCATCAGATAAGCTCAAAAATACTGGAAAGTGGCAATTTGAACTACATTTATTTTTAAACAAGGGGGGAATATTAAGTGTTTTGAATGTTGTGTGCAAAACTAATCCATGTCACCATCTCACTGTCATGATTTGACACAGCAAGGTAGATGCATTGGTTTCCAGCATTACAGGCAACACTAGATGTACACTTTTTAACGAATAATGTAAACTTCAGTTTTAAGGCAGCTGGTACTAATGCTGCACACAGGCTTAGCTCCGTGCCCATTTCAGAAATGGGACTGTTAGCACTTGAAAACAAGAAACTGAGGGAGGAAAAGGGGAACCAGCATTATTTGACAAAAACAACGTGTCAAAATGTTTTCCCTTTCACACACACAAAAAGAAATATTTGAACATTTAGAAAAACAAAGCACCCATCCCACCAACTTCAGCCTGTTCCTTAACAAATATTTCAAAATACTGATAAATAATTGTGACTGCAAGTAGAATTCCAGTGCCAGATCCAATGGCCCCAAGGAAGTCAGCTAACACCGACAGGGCGCCAATGCACAAGCCACCAAATGCAGCTGCAGTGGGGATATACCTAGAAGACAAAACCCTTAGTCAGGCAGTGGAGCAGAATGTGAGAAGTGACAGAAATAAGATGGCAAGGTTGCTTCTCTAAAGAAATACAAATTAATCAAATGGGAAGAGTATAGTATTGATGGGTTGTACATAATGGACGACACACTGATGAGAAACTGTGATTAAGGCAATGACTTGACTCCCATATTTTTAAAAAAAGGCTAATAGCCAAAAAAGGCAATATGTAATTTTTAGGACAGAAGATCAGAATCCTGGGCTGAGATTTTAATTTTTAAACAAGTAACCTTTACTTTCCTTCATAGAGTGAAAAGTGAATTTCAAAATGCTTTCTACATGTCAACAGATTGAACAAAATTTTGAAGATCCTCTTCAACAGTGATTCAACCTTAGTTGACATTGGAATTATGAGGAAAAATGTTTTTAAACAATGGGTTTTTATTTAAAATAAGGGTGGGAGGATCTGGGGGATATAGGAAATGAAAAACAGAATGGCAAAATGATGGCAGTTCCTGAAGCTAGAGGATCATCACAGCACTCCACCAGAGTGTGCTGAAACAATTAAAAAGTTCACGTGAAAACACTAGTGCCTTTTCGACAAGTCGTGCTGGAGTAACTGGACACCCATCACACAACACAAAATTAACTCAAAAGTTCATCGCAGACCTACACAGAGAAGCTGAAACTTCTTGGAGAAAACAGGAATACAACTTGAGTTTGGCAATGCTTTTTTAGTTACTACACCAAAAGCATCAAAAACAAAATAAACTTGGGTTTCATCAAAATTAAAAACTTGTGCATCAAAGATCATCATCAAGAAAGTGAAAAGCCAGGCATGGTGGCTCACTCCTGTGACATGAACGCTGAGGCAGGAGGATTGAAAGTTCAAGGCCAGTCATAGCAATGTAGTGAGACCCTGTCTCAAAATTTAAAAGGACTGGAGTCATAACTCGGGTAAATCAGCTCTGGATTTAACCCACTGTATCAAAAAGAGAAAGTGAAAAAATAACCAACAGAATGGAAGAAAATATTTGAAAGTCATATCTGATAATTGTATTAAAAAAATAAAAATCCAAACCCAATTCTTAAAACTAACAAAAAGACAACCCAATTAAAAATGAGCAAGGGATCTGAACAAATATTTCTTCAAAGAACAAACAGCATAAATAGCCAATAAACACTTGAAAAGATGTGCAACATCACTGGTCATATGGAAAATCAAAACCACAATGAAACCTCTCCATACACACTAGGAAAACAAAACTCAAAACATTAAGAGCTAGTGCTGGTGAGACATGCAGCATATGGAACTTCATTCACTGCTGGAGACTGTTGCAACCACTCTGGGAAGCAGTTTAGAAGCTCCTCGGTATATTAACCAGTTACTATATGACCCAACACTTCCCCTTGTAGACTAATGAAAATGTACATCCACACAAAACCTATACAAGTATGTTTGCAACACCATTATTCGTAATGGACAGAAAGTGGAAACAACCCAAATTTCTATCAGCCAATGAATGGATAAACAATGTAAAAAAGTCATACAATGGAATATTATTCAAGAAAAAAAGAATAAAGTAATGATACATACTACAGCATGGATGAACAGGCAAAGTGAAAGAAGTCATCCACAAGAGTACATATTTATATGAAAAATTATACAGAATGTACAAAATAGATAAATCTATAGAGATAGAAAGTGAAAAGTAGTTGCAAGGGGTGAAGGGAGTGAGGGTGGGGTCAGTATGAAGACTAGTGGGTTAGTGAATGAAGAATAACAGTTGAGGGATGAAAAATTAGATTGTAATATTGTTCTAAATTAAAAACCCTATACTTCAAATAAGTACATCACACATTATGTGAATTACTGTCCAATAAATCTGTTAACAAACACCCGTTAACAAAACAAAACAAATCACTATTTCTGAAGGTGGGACAGTAGTACTTTATAAAAGGCCCCTGGAGATTTTATGTCCAGCCAGCCAACAATGAATATCATTTTCACACTGGACTGATCATAATTTCAATTAAAATTCTTTGTTTAGGGGTCAGTTTTAATATGGAGAACAATTTAAGTTTTGCATTAAATTTGTGTTCTCTTGTGTGATGTAGAGGAGTCTACTTTTTGATAAGCATTTGAACAGATAAAGTGATAACAATTAGTGATGAAAGACTGAAATGCACCCACTCCTATGAAGGACTGACTCTAGTAGGCTTGCTTACCTGTTAAGCTCATGAACCATAGAGGTATCTCTGTGACCCCTCATTACCATTTGCTGTTCTTTTAGCTGTTTAGCTACCTGCAAGAAAAAAAAGAATTTTTTTCAAAATCAAACTTCTTTTTCTCATACTAGGTATTAAACCCAGAGGCATTGTATCACTGAACTATGTCCTCAGCCCTTTAAAATTTTATTTTGAGACAGGGCCTCCCTGCCCAGGCTAACCTCAAACTTGGGATCCTCATGCCTCAGCATTCTGAGTAGCTGGAATTATAGTTGTGCACCACTATGTCCAAAGTCTTAACAGCTCACTGTTTGCTATCATTTCTGTGTGAAGTGCTTTCCACACACTAAAAAGTATAATGCAAGAACCTTGAAGTTAGATTTGTATCATAACTATAAAACCTGAAAAGAACTAAGGCCTCAATGCTGCCAACTACATGTTAATCATACCCTAAACCAATGTTTCTCAACCTTTTATTTTTCTCATTATCACCTCCCTAAAGAGAAACTGAATTTACTAAGGAAAAGATTTTGTTAGGTAGGGTTGAGTTTTGGAGGAAGAAAAAACATTATATTAAGGATTTTTCACCTTGCAGGAACCGATTTCTTGCCTGTTGGGGATAATATTGCCTCATTACAGAATGTATGAACAAAACATAAGTATAAATTACAAAAGTAAGAGTATGTCTATTACTGGTTTCACACCTAAAAAAATAAAATAATTATTTCAAATAAACCAAATACTTACATCTTTGGCTGAGGAACCAGACACTTCTATCCATGTCTTAGAAAAGAATGCACAGGATCCCAACATGAAAATGATATAAACCACCACATGGACAGGGTCCTCAAATATGGCACCCATGGACTCAGGAGGAGAAAGATAGTAACAGAGGCCGCCGACAGGGTAAGAACGAGCAGGTCCTCCCCCACTGACATCCTACAGAACAAGAATAAAAAGGACACATGTCCAACCTGACTGATCAAGAATGTTTTCTTCTTTTTTAGTGGTAGGGACAGAGCCAATGGCCTGATATATTCCAAGTACTCTACCAATGAGCTTCACCCTCTGACATTTGAGATGTTGCCCAGATTGGTCCCAAACTCCTGGGCTCGAGTGAGCTCATAAGCCTCCTGTATAGCTGGGGTTATAACAGGTTGGAATACATTTTTATGAATTTCAAATTTCTCAGATATTATTATAGTGTTTTAAGTTTAAAGTGCCTAGAGCCAATGATTCTGTATAACTACAGGAGTTAAGTTTTATTTTGTTTTATTTTAGTTTTTTTTTTTTTAAACTTTTGTTTATTTATTTTTATGTGGAGCTGAGGATCGAACCCAGTGCCTCACACAGGCTAGGCAAGAGCTCTACCACTGAGCCACAACCCCAGCCCAGGAGTTAAGTTTTGCATCTATTACTTCACTCTTTTAAAATTGTATAGCATCGATGATGTACCATGCATTTTAAATATATTAATAGAAGTGTAATTTTTTGTAAATTTATAATTATATCCTACAAAATCTTTTTTTTCAAAACCTCTTTCTGAATATAGGAATATGATCACAATCTCTTACATTAAGAACCTCAAATTTTCTAAATTATGTTAAGAGTATCCAACTAAAGGTCTTTAATGATTATTACAAGTATTAATAATACAATCAAAATATTGACAAAAAACAGTTCATTGCCTAAACTTCATATGTTTTGTTATTATAAGAAATAGTCTTTTCAGGGTCTGCGGATATATCTCACTGGTAGAGTACTTGCCTAGTACATGTGAGGACCTGAGTTCAATCCCCAGTACCAAACAAAGGAATAAAATTTTTTTTAAATGTTGAAAAGAAATAATATTTTCATAAATATTTATAATAATGGGGGTTTTTACAGTAATAAAAATGGGAATAGCATGTATTTTCTCATATTGACATCTTAGGTCAGAAGGGTAGGAAAACAATTTGGGTTTGTAATGATTAAAAAATCTGGTTCCTGAATTTAAAATTTTCAGAAAATTATTTACTGTGCTCTAGAATCACAAATCCTAGATCGAAAGCACTGTTTTCAGGCCAATTCAATTTACCAATAATTCTCCCATTAAAAAGAATCTTACTCAAAATCACAACACTATCTATACAGAGCCAACTCCTCAGGACATTTATTGCTATGAAATTCCTATCATGGTAATAACTATTGCTGGACGAATAAGGGAGGGACTACATCCTCCTCCTTCTCGTCTTCATCCCCTTCTCCTAGTTATAATTGCCAGAATACAAAATGTAATTAAATTTCTGTTAAATGAAAAGGAGTATTATGAATAAAAGAAATCCTATTCTCTCCAATTAACATTCTAAATTAACTGTCTTTTCTGCTAACTTTAAGTTTTTTAAATTACTTTCAGTAAAAGCAGAAGGATGTTACCTCAAGTTATGTGCAAAAGACAGCATATTAAAATAAATACTCAGAATAATAGCACCATATTCCAAGAATGAGTATTTAAAAATACTGATTTTAGCAGAATTCGAATCTTAGAATTATATACTCCACAAAAGAATATAAGAAGTTAAGGCTTTTTGGGTTTTGTTTTTAAGTATTTTTAGTTGTAGATGGACACAATACTTTTATTTATTTTTATGTGATGCTGAGGACCAGGCAAGCACTCTACCACTAAGCTACAGCCCCAGCCCAAGGACTGTATTTTTTTGTTTGTTTGTTTTTTGTTTTTGTTTTAAATTTTATAATTTTAAGAAGGAAAATATTCCTTTGTCAGATGATAGAAGTTTAAACAAATCAAAATTTCACCACTAGTAGAAACTCACACCTCAAAAGCAACATGGCTGGGCTGCTTTAGAAGAAGTTATTATAAAGAGGATCTATAAAAGAAAAGTCAGAATTTAATGGATTCTTTTTTTAATTCTTGTTAGTTTTGTTAATTACATGCTGATTTCCAGCCCACTTAATCACAAGCTAGTTTACTGCCATTCAGGCCATAAAAATAGAGGGAAAATAGGAAAGAATGATTCTAGTATCCCATATGTTATCTGCAAATTTTAACAAAAAAAAACTGCTACAGGGGCTGGAGATGTGGCTTAAGCGGTAATGTGCTCGCCTGGCATGGGTGCGGCCCGGGTTCGATCCTCAGCACCACATACAAACAAAGATGTAGTGTCCGCCGAGAACTAAAAAATAAATATTAAAAAATTCTCTCTCTCTCTCTCTTAAAACAAAAACTGCTACAGACAATATAGGAATAAGACTACAAAACAAGAAATCACTTTTCATGAAAGCAATTGTGATTTCAGACTAATATGAAAATGCTTCCTAGAAAGTAAATAGTAAAAAATACTTGATCCATCTTAGTTTTACAACACTTACCAATTCTAGATAAATAAACTGTTATAGGCAAATTAATCTGAAAATGTTATAGCAACTGCTTTAATGTCTATCTCATTCAGTTAAAAATAGAACCATGAAAATTGTATTAAATTATAATACTTAATATAAGTAAATGAAATACTCACAGCCCACTGTCCTAGTAAATTTACTAAAAAGTTGCCACTAAATCGAACAGACAGCATCTGGGAAATAACATACAGATTTGAAACCAGAGCAGACTGAAGAATAATGGGAATGTTCGAGGTGTAGAAGAGCTTGATAGGATAGCTACTGTACTGTCCTCGATACCGGGCCGACTTAATTGGCAAGTCAACACGAAATCCCTAAAAAATGAAATGAAGAGTAAGTAAAAAGAACTGTACATATCAAGAAAAGAACACAAGTAATAGAAGGGAGCATAAAAAGATAATGCAAACCAAAAAGCTCCCCTTTTCTTACACCAACTTTTTCTTCTATTTCATATACACCAATATTTTACAGCTTCAGACTAGAGGGTAAAGAATAGAATTATTTGCTTAACTTACATCTTGAAACACTGGCAGGTTAGACACCATCATTTCAAATGGTATTCTTTAAGAGCAAAATAAGAATTCACATCCCATTTACTTCAGTGAAAAGATTTTACTTACCTGAAAATATATTACAACAGCAAACACGAAAACTGTAGCAATGAGGTTCATAAGATTGGGCAAGTTCTGCCGGTAAAAAGCTTCCCTTAAAGCTCGGACTTTGTCTGTCCTGGTTGCCAACAAATGAAACAGAGCTATGACTGCACCCTCAAACTCAGTACCTGAGAAATCAAGACAGAAACAAACTGTACAGGTCTTTTCCAAAACTGTCTCAAAGGTCAAAACAAAAACCTGAAACTCCAAAGGAATTCACCATTTTTGCTTTACAAAGCAGATTCTAAACACATTTAGGTCACTGAGGCAAATCTATCTTTTTGTATAAATCTGAAGTTTTCTCAAGAGACTACTCTTTATGAAAATATCCAAAAAAGGATTCTACGAAAGAAAATATTTCATTCATAAAGATTTGCCTCCCCTTTATACTTTAGGGAAAGGAAAGGAATATTTTTAGGAAAAATAGAAAAGTAGCAAAGCAGAATAGAAATGTCAGAATCAAAGGATATAGGGTGACTCTATCAAGCTCACTTTTACATTTAATGTAACATTAATAAACCATCATTGATATTTTCTTAAGGCTGGCATCAGAGTTTGATGTTAATCAGTTAGACAGGATGACAACTGAGAAAAATAGAGAAGGGTAAAGGAGAAAAACAGAATGGAATCTTTCAAAACTTAGAAGCTATTACAAAGCCAATTAGAGGAAAAGCAAAAGTATAAGTGCTCCCTGAAGATACAGTATGAGACAGTCTTTTCGTTTCAGAAATCCTGACCCATTTTTCATCCCTTTAGGAATACTGCAGTCAGTCAGACAAGTGACTTCTGCAGCAATGGATTAAGATCAACAAACAACATTTTTAAGATCTGTTTGCAATCACTGAAATTTTAAATGAGCAGAGGCTAATACATAGTTATCATTCTTTGTGAAGTACTATTGCAGACTCTACACATCTCTGCTTATCAAGTTTTGAACAAATAGCATTTGTTGTCTCCTTGGGCAGCAAACCAGAATGGCTACAGGCATGTATTGCTACATTATGGACTCATGTCCAGCACATATCCAGCAAAACTCGTGCAGTTGCAGTCACTGTGCAATGTACCTCTGCCAGTGTTAATGGTAGTGGGACTAAAGGCCTTCCAGACAATGGTTTCACAGATGTTGGTGGCAATAAAGAGGGAAATACCAGACCCCAAGCCGTAACCCTTCTGTAGCAGCTCATCTAACAGCAGCACAATCAAACCAGCAACAAACAACTGTGGGGAAAGAAATGCATGTAAGCGGAAGCAAGAATAAACTCAAGAAAGAAGGGAGATGAACACCATGGACTATTTCAAAGTACTGGCATTTTCAATTATCAAACCTAATTGTTGCAGTATCACTATTGGGAGTTTTTGACCTGCTTTAGTTTTAGTCAAAGCCAATTCTGAAAATCAGAGGATCAGAAATATTGTTACATTATAAAGCAGACATTTCAACTTTTAAAGTATATTTATAATATCTGAATAGTTTCTCTTACAATGTTTAACCAGGGCCTATTTGAAAAAGCACACTAGAACAAATATGATCACAGCTATATAGAATTTGACAGCAAGAAACTAAAAACATCCCAAATACCCCCAAGTAAGTAAAAGGCTGAAAGAATTATAGAATAATACCAAGATGCAATTTTACAGTTTCCATTTAAGAATAAGTATGAGGACTATGTTGATACTTCTCAAAAAGTAATATGTATATAATATTTTACATATTATAAGTACTACATATGTCTAGAATAAGTCAAAAAGTAAAGCACACATTAATTTATATACACAGGTTATAATCAATGTAAAAACACATTCTATTCTTATGAGGGACAAAGATTGGATGTAAATTGAAGACAGTTAAAAATTTGCCAGGTACTTAAGCTCATAATTTTTTTAAAAAATGAAAGCATACTAACTTTAATTTTGTGATATTGAACATTCTTAACTTTCTTCTTGGAGAAGACATTTCTGTAAAAGCATGCATCAATTAAAAACAATCCATAGCCTTGCAAGTGACCTCCTCAGTCATATGACTCCTTCCCGACTTGAATAACCTAATCAAGAGGGGAAGAAAATATGCTTCTATGCCCCCAATTTCATACAGGTCACCCCTCCTTTTTTTTTTTTTTTTTTTTTTGGCAGTGGTGGGCATCTAATCCAAAGTCTCACACATGCTAGACAAGTGATCTACCACTGACACTATAAAGAGAACCTCCTACAGAAGTGAGGAAGTCACTTCAATTCCTCCCAGCTCTGAAGCCACTCTTCTCATTATCTACTCACTTTATCTAAGATCACCTGTCAGAAGAGAGATCAAACTCACTACAGTACATGATTTAAGCATGCTTACCTTATACAATGTTGTTTTTTCCTTAACTCCTATTTCAGGGGTTGTACAAAGCCTAACTTTTCTACCTAAGATCTTTTAATTTAACTTTCAATTAACTGGAAAAGGGTACAATTCTCAAAACTTCTATGAGAGATCACCTATACTGTTTGAAAACCAAGTTTGACATTTTGACAAAATAAGAAAGAAGTGAGGAGTTAGTACTAGATTTTGCTTTGACAGCAATTATGTAACGAGTGAAGACTTCAAGCACAGATACAGAAACCCATTTCCACACAGGGAATACCAGCTGTCCACAAACTGTCAAGCAACCAGACTGCATTATCATGTGCTCTGATAAACGACCTGTCCCAAGTCACAGGGCAGCTCTGGAATAACTGTAATTCTCCAGATCCCCTGTGTTGGAATAGTGTCAGTCAGACTACAGAGTAGTTCATCAATATCCTGTGAAAATCAGACTCAAGTATTTCTAGTGGGAAAATGAAATGATGAAGAAATCTGAGAAATGGTTTTTATAATTAAGGGAATAAGATTAAAGAAGCTAAAAATCATGCATGCCTTTGAAAAAGGAACCAAATCAGGAAGAAACAGCAGTATCTCCATAACTAGCACTGTAAAAATAGAAGAGTAGCTGCATTTACATGTAGAATGTACATCTATGTACATTATGAACATCTGGAGTGAGTGTAAAAGTACCACTTCACATTTCCAAACTAGACACACACACACACCACTTCATACAAAATATACTTACCTTTACTATATGCCATGCACATTGATATTTTATACTTGTGTTTTAAAGATCTTAATCAAGTCCCACTACTTAGATTTCAAAACCCATTAATAGAAAAACACTGGCCATGTGAATAAGACAAGACAAATTAAGATGAGAAATACCTTCCATAAAAGCATGCAAGCAGTTTTCAAAACCTATGTTTCTAGGTGAAAACACTGATGTCCAATCATAGCTCTTCAGTGTATCCACATATTTTCAATGTTAGCAATGCCTTGAAAAGACACAAATGTGTCACTGCCCACCTATAATCAAACATGACATATTTCTTTGTACATTAATACTAGAAGAGTTAACCATAACACAAACATTTGTACACCAGAATTTACTTGAAGAAATTAGTACATATACACGTTTCATTTTTAAAATATAACAATTTTTATATTTGTGAATACTGAAAATAAATATCAAAATAGTGTAACTCCGTTTTATATAAATTTAAATCCATAGTTGACTCTATAAAAGGTCAATCCTTATCTAACTAACCCAGAGTTGTTCACCTAAGGTCACTTAGGATTCCAAATATATCCTTAGGAAGGTACTAGAGAAATAATGCATAATATTCTGAGAACTAGATGCCAGTTCTCAATGTTTTGTTATTGTTATTTGTTGTTTGTTTTAATCAGGGTTCTTTTGGGCTGAGGGTATGGTTCAATGATAGAATATATGCTTAGCATTCTTGAGGCCCTAGATCCTGGGTATATATAATCCTCCTCCCCCCACCAAAAAAACCAGGGTTATCTTAAACTAGGGTCACCAGAAACTCAGAGGCTGAGGCAGGAAGACTGCATTTCGAGGCTAGCCTTAGAAATTTAGAAAGGCTCTGAGCAACTTAGCAAAACGCTGTCTCAAAATAAAAAACATAAAGGGCAGGAGTTATAGCTCAGCTGTAGAGCCCCTCTAGGCTCTTTCTCCAGAACCAAAAAAAAAAAAAAGATGGGCTATGCATGTAGCTCATTGGTTGAAGGCTCATCTAGCATGTATGAGTTCCTGTGTTTGATCCCCAGCACTATAAAATAAGGCAACAAATGGCCTATTAGTATCCTCAACAATGCCATCAGTATATGAAAAGATCCTAAGCACTGTATATTAAAAGCCAGTCACCAGAGTATCTTCTCTTCCCATCCATTTCATTTTTGTCTTACAATTCCAATTATTATTCCAATTTTGTCATGTAAAAGTGATTGATAAATGGAGAAATAAATATTATTTTTTAAGAAAATGTATCTTATACCAAGTGAGAACACACCAGGGCTAGAAAGCTACCGAAAACCCAATAATCCATTAAAAATTCTTGACCTCATCAAAAGTTCAAATAGTTCTATCTCATTAGAAAAGCTATCTCAGAGGATAGGAAAGGCAGCAGAATACAACAGAGTATGGCAATATGTAAATCAGTGGAAGTGTAACTGATGTGATTCTGCAATCTGTTTACGGGGTAAAAATGGGAGTTCATAACCCACTTGAATCAAAGTGTGAAATATGATATATCAAGAACTATGTAATGTTTTGAACAACCAACAATAAAATAAATAAATAAAAAGAAAAAGAAAATGAAAAGCTATCTCTATTGTCAATGATGCCAATAAATATTTATTTTTTTAAGAGAGAGTGAGAGAGGGGAGAGAGAGAGAGAGAGAGAGAGAGAGAGAGAGAGAGAGAGAGAGAGAGAGAGAGAGAGAATATTTATTTTTTAGTTGGCAGACACAACATCTTTGTTGGTATGTAGTGCTGAGGATCGAACCCGGGCCGCACGCATGCCAGGCTACCGCTTGAGCCGCATCCCCAGCCCCGCCAATAAATATTTAAACAATTTAACTCCTTGTTCTGAATCATGCTCACTAAAACAATCTTACTTATTATGATTTGCTCCCTATGTAAGGTTTCTCATTAAAAAAAGAACACTCAACCATGCCAGTCTGGGGATAGTCCTACTTCTCCATATATAACACACACACAGACACACAAACACCAAATGGTATTTGGGGCTATTTTAAAATTTATTTCTCAGCTCAATCTTTTGAATCCTAAGAAAAAATTTTCTATATTCTAATTTCATAGAGTGGCCAGGATGATACATTTCCAAGAAACCAGGACACGATACTACTCACTATTAAATAACTTAAGCAAACTTCTTTTCAAAACACAATACTATTCTGTAATTTAAGTACAATCTACTCTTGGGTAATTTCTCCAAGTGGCTCTTAAACATTGTTCAACAGAGAAATATCTTCTAAATTTTACATCCCAAACTTTAGGGTACTTAGTACATTGATAATTATATTGGCTTTTTAAAAATTCCATTTAAAATTGTCCTTTTAAAAAAAAACTCATATAATATAGGTATGTGTGTATTTATAGTATTTCATTAACATTAAGAAACTGCCAATAAATAAATAAATGTATAAGAATAAGAAATTGTTATTTTAAACACCATTATTTTGTGTGCCAACAAAGACAATACTGCCAATTAATCTATGGTACAATATCTTATAACAAAGAATCTTCATATTCTTATTAAAAATAGGTATTTTAAACTTTTAGCATCTATCTTGTTTTTTCTGTGCCTTTCTATATACAAAATTGTTTTTAACAATAAATTACAAAATATTTAAGACACTTCAGACAGCAATTTAACCTGAACACTTATTATATCAACAGTGCACATAACCAACTGATGTAATGACAATCTGAGCAACTATATCCAAGCAGACCCTCATGCACTGCAGTGACAACTTCTGTGACTGCCACCTGGCTGAGAGCAATTACAAGCCACTATTAACTATAGGAAAACATCCTGATTGTAGAGACATCAAATGTGAAAAATGTATATCTCAGGATCAATGTAATTCAGGTGATCGATAGTTCTTTAAAATATTGTACAACTCTAAGGTTGTTAGAATAAATTTTAATTTTTACATCTCCCAATTTATACACATCACTTCAGAAATCAAAATATTATAATAAAATAAAACAATGTAAAAGGACATGAATATAACAATTACTAAAGAATTGTTAGAAAAGAAAAAAAGGAATTAAACTGCCTTATTTTCTGCATATGAAAATGTAAGATTTCTTACCTGAATAATGATAAGGAGACAGATCCCAGCACCCATTTCCGCAGGGTCTCCGTACATTCCGGTCATGACATACACAATGGCTTGCCCAATGGTAATGATCATACCAAATACTGACAAAAATTGGGGGAAAAGGATTACAGGCTTACAACCAAAGACAAAAAAAAAAAAAAGATTACAGAAAATATCTTTGCCACAATCATTCCCAAATTTGGAAAAGGCTCTTTAATTGTATTAATGCTCACGTTTCTGGGCTCCATTGAATAGAGCTCTATCTTTGGGTGTATCTCCCACTTCAATGATTTTGGCTCCAGCTAACAACTGCATAATCAAACCAGATGTTACAATTGGGGAGATACCCAACTCCATTAAAGTTCCTGTAAGGGAAAAGAGTAAACAATTTTTACTGTATACAACACAGATTAATTTAGAAACCACCAAGTCCTAAATGGCATTTCTAGGGACACATATTTAAGTGCTGGCAAGCAAATTTTCACTCATTAAACATTAATTACTAAAAAAAAAAACCTCTCATTTATTAACACAACACTGCATTGGATTAAAAAATTACTATAAGTATAAAAAGAATGTTTATTTCTATAAATTCTAAATTTAAAATGTTAAAGAAATCCTTTTTAAAAAGAAATCTTCCAAGGCCAGGACCATAGTTAAGTGGTAAAAGTGTGGTCATCGCTACCAATTAAGAAAAAAGAAACTCAAATTTAAAAACAAAAAATCCCTAAGATTTCTGTCCAAGTAGTTATTTTTATTTTTTATTTTTTTTAGCATTATATATATTTATTTTTTTTTATTGGTTGTTCACAACATTACAAAGCTCTTGACATATCATATTTCATACATTAGATTGAAGTGGGTTATGAACTCCCAATTTTACCCCAAATGCAGATTGCAGAATCACGTCGGTTACACATCCACAATTTTACATAATACCCTATTAGTAATTATTGTACTCTGCTACCTTTCCTGTCCCCTACTATCCCCCCTCCCCTTCCCTCACATCTTCTCTCTCTACCCCATCTACTGTAATTCATTTCTCTCCTTGTTTATTTTCCCATTCCCCTCACAACCTCTTATATGTAATTTTGTATAGCAATGAGGGTCTCCCTTCATTTCCATGCAATTTCCCTTTTCTCTCCCTTTCCCTCCCATCTCATCTCTCTGTTTAATGTTAATCTTTTCTTCCTGCTCTTCCTCCCTGCTCTGTTCATAGTTGTTCTCATTATATCAAAGAAGACATTTGGTATTTGTTTTTTAGGGATTGGCTAGCTTCACTAAGCATAATCTGCTCTAGTGCCATCCATTTCCCTGCAAATTCCATGGTTTTGTCATTTTTTAGTGCTGCGTAATATTCCATGGTGTATAAATGCCACATTTTTTTTAATCCATTCATCTATTGAAGGGCATCTGGGTTGGTTCCACAGTCTAGCTATTGTGAATTGTGCTGCTATGAACATTGATGTGGCAGTATCCCTGTAGCATGCTCTTTTAAGGTCTTCAGGGAATAGTCCGAGAAGGGCAATAGCAGGGTCAAATGGTGGTTCCATTCCCAGCTTTCCTAGGAATCTCCATACTGCTTTCCAAACTGGCCGTACCAATTTGCAGTCCCACCAGCAATGTACAAGTGTACCCTTTTCTCCACATCCTCGCCAGCACTTGTTGTTGTTTGACTTCATAGTGGCTGCCAATCTTACTGGAGTGAGATGGGTAAGTAGATACTTTTAAAACTTAAAGCTTTTTTTATAAATGCAAAACAAAAACTGCCTAACAAGCCCAAAAATTACATACCAAGTTAATAAAAGATGATACTGAAGAATATTTTGTAACTCTTCTAAGGTAAAATTTAAAATTACCTAGGAAGTAACCTAAACCATGCAGAATATTTAGTGACATAAATAATGCTCATGATATAATAGTGGTTAGAAAAAAAATAGAAAATAGTTAAGTACATTAGAGTGCATTTTAAGTGGTAAATTAACTTATTATTTTAATCTAGTCATTTAGACATTTATTGTTGCTCTTCATCTCAGTGGGATTATGAATGATTTTCCCTCTTACACTTCTGAATCTTTTCTTTACAAAAAATATGTATTGCATTTATAGTGAAAATTAATAAAACTAAATATGCTAACTGTGCAGGGAGATATGCAGAATAAGTAATTCACATGTTCACAACTTAGGCTTTCATGGGCCACTCTGTCACATCACTCTCTTAAATCCTGGCTTTTATAAATGCCAAAAAGTATCCTCTAATATAAAAAAAAAATCTATTGAAAGAAGATTTTTTAATTAAATGTATTTTAGGGGAGAATTCTTGATGTCTTATCAGCTACCCCAACAAAGATAAAGACTTTTTATTGTTAAAGGCTTAGAGAAAGAGACAGTTATTCAAGTCGAATCACCAAAATTTATATATAAATTTATAGATAGTCTATCCTAGAAAGAGATCAAATCAAGCTTTTATGAAAATCTCACACAAGAAATATGGCACTTTAAATTAGAAGAGAAAAGAAAGATAAAAACACCTGGGCAAATGATCGGTCATTTACTGACAATTAAACCTAGATTCATTACCTATATCAAAATAAATGCTGGATATATGGAAAACTTAACAAAAGATAAACAACAAAAGAACCAGAAGGAAATACAAGTAAGTATGCTCATAATACAGAATGTTAACCAGAACAAAAAATCCTAGAAACCATATCGAAAAAGGTGGAAAGGGCTGGGGATGCAGTTCAGTGGTAGAGCACTGCCTAAACTGTGTAAGGCCCTAGGTTCTATTCCCAGCATCACCAAAAAAAAAAAAAGAGAGAGAGAGAGAGAAAGAAAAAGATGGAAGCTATGATTAAATACAACTATGAAGACCTCCATGCAGCAGTCACATAGTTAAAAGAAAAATATTCAAGCCAGGTGTGGTGGCACATGCCTATAATCCCAGTGGTTCTGGAAACTGAGGCAGGAGGATTGGGAGTTCAAAGCCAGCCTCAGCAACTTCAAGACACTAAGCAACTCAGTGAGACCCTGTCTCCAAATAAAATACAAAATAGGGCTGGGGATGTGGCTCAGGGGTCAAGACATCCTGAGTTCAATCCCTGGTGCCCCCTCCCAAAAAGATAAATATTCAAACACAAATATGACATTGAGTTTCTATCTCTAACATGCAAAGTGCTGTAACAAATCAATTAAAAAGTGAACAAACCAATTTTTTTTTAAAAATGGATACCGAGTACAGTGCAATCCCACTCAGGAGACTGAGGCAGGAGGATCACAAGTTCAAGACCAGCCTCAAAAATTTAGTGAAGCCCTAAGCAACTTAGTGAGACCCTGTCTCAAATTAAAAAATAAAAAGTTTTGGAGATGTACTTCAGTGGTAAAGCACTCCTGGGTTCAATTCTCAGTTAAAAAAAAAAAAAAGGAAAGGAAAATAGCAGATACCTAATATGGCTGCTCTCGAGGATGCTTTCTCAGGAAAACACTGACAATGTAGGAGCAAAACCCCAGCAGGAAACCTGTACTGTTCTTGTACTAACCCTGAAACACTACTCGAAGCTATTCAAGCCTCCCATAAATACTGGTAATTTGATATTCTGAACTAGGAAATAAAGAATCAGAAAGCTGGGCTGGAGTTGTAGCTCAGGTGGTAGAGTACTTGCCTAGCATGTGTGAGGCACTGAGTTCGATCCTCAGCATGACATAAAAATAAATAAATAAAATAAAAGTATCATGTCCATCTAAAACTAAAAAAAAAAAAAAAAAAGTCAGGAAACAATCTGAAATTGAATCATGAGGAAAAGGCTTTCAAGTCCTTTCAAGTCCCTGCTGCTGAGGTCTAAAAGATGCCCTGGCTTAGTAGTTTACCTTTTTGGATTTCAATAAAGAATCATATCCTTTCAATAAACGCCATTTGTGGTGTTTAAACTAGTCAGTAATTTGCTATTATTTATAACAAAAAAAAAATTTAAACACTACTGAAAATTTCAGTCACTGAAGAAATACAAATATTCAAAAATAAATTTCAAGCTCACCAATATATAAACAATTGATGACAATTTTCACCTGATTGACAGACTAAGACTCTTAATAATATCCACTGCTAAAAGAGAATTGGTAATTATCATATATTGTTGATAAAGAGTATAAAATAATATAACCTTTGTGTGTGTCAGGGGTGTGGTGGTACCAAGGAATGAACCCAGAGCCTCACACAATGTAAAAAAATACTCTGCCACTGAGCTACATCCCCAGTCCCAACCTCCTGGATGAAAATTTATCTAGTGATAACTTAAGCATACGTATCTTGTGACCAAACAGTTTAACTTTCTAGAAATTAATTCTATTAAAACATTACAGGTATGTTGGGCATGGTGGTGCACACCTATAATCCCAACAGCTCGGGAGGCTGAGGCAGGAGGATCACAAGTTCAAAGCCAGCCTCAGCAACTTAGCAAGGCTCTAAGAAACCCTGTCTCGGGGCTGGGGTTATGGCTCGCCTCACATGTGCAAGACCCTGGGTTGGATCCTCAGCACCACATAAAAATAACTAAATAAATAGAAGTTATTGTGTTCAACTACAAAAAATAAATATTAAAAAAAAAAAGAGGGAGCTATGGATGTGGCTCAAGCGGTAGCGCGCTCGCCTGGCATGAGTGCAGCCCAGGTTCGATCCTCAGCACCACATACAAACAAAGATGTTGTGTCTGCCAAAAACTAAAAAATAAATATTAAAAAAAAAAAAGAAAGAAAGAAAAAGAAGAAACAAACCTTGTCTCAAAATAAAAAGTAAAAGGGCTGAATGTAGCTCTGTGGTTCAATACCCTTGGGTTCAATCCCCAGTATCAAAACAAACAAAAAATTACAGAACTAGCAGCATAGCTCAGTAGTAGAACACTTGCCTAGCATGCATGAGGCCTTGATTTAGATCCCCTACACTGAAAACAAATAAATAAAGTTACAGAAACATACAATACAACCTTCACTGTAGCACTGTTTATCTTATAAAACTGAAGGAAGAATAAACTAAATGCATGATGAGAGACCCAAACGTTTCCTATAACACATAAAACACACTCTCTACTATTCTCCAAGCCCTTCATGATCTGATTCTCAAAACACATCTGCAACATCCTGTCCTACCATTCTTTCTCCACCTTTCTTTTTAAGTTATGCTGACCCCTCAATGTTCTTCGAACACACCAAGCAAACTCTCACCTCACAGCCTATGCACTTGTTCTTCCCTGGAGTGTTCCTCCCAAGTATTCACATGGATTTTTCTCTCACTTACTGCAGGTCTCTGTCCAAATGTTACCATCCTAGAGCATCTGTCCCCACCCAATATGCTTCATGTAGAATCTAGAACCTCAAATAGAAAATATAAACTCTGACAACTGGGACACCATCTTGTTCACTCTCTATTCTCAGCATCTAGCACAAAGCTTGGTACATAGTAAAAACTCAATAAATAATTACTGAATAAGTAATTAAATAAATCATAGCCTATCCTTATAATGGGATAGTACATGGCCACTGAATGAAGTCTCTCATCTGAGATATTAAATAAAGCGAGTAAAAACATTATAAACAGTGTATCATATTTTTTACTTGAAGCATATATACATTTATATATATGAAGGAATACACAAAGAAGTCTGGGTTAACATTCACCAACCTATCAACTTCCCACAAGCTCTCATTCACAAGTGCAACTTTCATCTTTAGCTTCATATAAATCTGTATATAAATGTCAGTAGATTTAAGCCAGGCACAATGGCATACACCTGTCATCCCAGCTACTCAGGAGGTTGAGACAGGAGGATTCCAAGTTTGAGGTCAGTTGTGGCAACTTAGCAAGAGCCTGTCTCAAAATTTTTAAAAGGCTGGGGATATAACAAAATGATAGAGTGCTCACCTAAGATGCACAGGACCACGGGCAAAATTTCCAGTACTCCATAATTAAACAAAAATATAGTGCAAGGTATGGTGGCTAGGTGTGGTGACACATGTTTATAATCCCAGTGACTCAAGAAGCTAAGACAGGAGGATCACAAGTTTGAGGCCAGTTTGGGCAACTTAGTGAGGCCCTATCTTAAAATTAAAAAATAAAAAGGATTGAGGATATATAGTTCAGTAATAGAGTGCCCCAGGTTCAATCCCCAGTACTATAATAATAATAAATAATTATTAATTATTAGTATTATTTAAAAAACAATATTAATTTTATATTCTGAAACACACATACCGGCTACTTAAACAAGTGCTTTAAAAGAAAAATACGGGGGGCTGGGGATGTGGCTCAAGCGGTAGCGTGCTCGCCTGGCATGCCTGAAGCCCGGGTTCGATCCTCAGCACCACATACAAACAAAGATGTTGTGTCTGCCGAAAACTAAAATAAATAAATAAATAATTCTCTCTCTCTCTCTAAAAATAAATAAATAAAAATAAAAGGCAAAAAAAAAAAGAAAGAAAGAAAAATACAGGCAATCATTATTCCTGAAATGTAAGAAATCTCATGATCCAGGCCCTACCTCATTAGCCTCACTGACCAGCATCCGCCACTCACCACTTCCCAGATTATATCATGCTGTCTTATACTTGTGGGCTTTAGCTCAGACTTTCTCTTACTGTTCTAAAGACTAAACTCCAATTCAAATGCATTATCTCCTCTCTGACACTGCAGATCAGAGGTTTCTAGTCTGTGAAAAATCCAAAGACAAATTTCTCTCTTATTACAATAAATACATGGTAGTGTCACTATTTACATGTTGGTTTCTTCTCCTAGGCCATGAATTTCTGTTCTCATAACCTCTCCCTCCCTGAAAACATTGAAAAATAATTGTTAATGCATGTGTATATAACTATTTGATGTCACTAGTAATCTAGTGATTAAAAAGAAAAGAACTACGTACCTCTATTGGATGCAAGAATAACTCTCATCCAGTAGAAAGGATCTGCAGAATCTGATGACATGATTCCAAACAGTGGTATCTAAAATATTGCACAAAATATTTTATGAAAATGTATTGTAGGGCTAGGGTTGTGGCTCAGTTGCAGAGTGCTTGCCTAGCATGTGTGAAGCACTGGGTTCAATTCTCAGCACCACATATGAATAAGTGAATAAAATAAAGGTTCATCAATATCAAAAAACAAATTTTTAAATGTATTATATAAATTAACTTTGCATTTCATTTATAATGCATTCATTTAATATTTGCGATACTTTATTTGTGGTGCTGGAGATTGAACCAGGGCCTCACACTTACTAGACAAGTACTTTATCACTGAGCTACATCCCCAGTTCTTTTTAGGTAGAAAAGGTCTTGCTAAATTGTGAAGCTGGCCTAGAACTTATAACCCTCATGCTTCTGCCTCCCAAGTAGTTGAGATTATAGGCATTGGCTATCATGCCTGGCAGCAATGCATCTATAAAAAAGATGACTCTTATGTTCTGTAACAAAACAAGCATATTTTAAGGGTAAGATTCTTAAAATAGTCAAAATTATTAGTTGGGTGCATTTCACTAGTAAACACACCTGCCAATACTGACAATGTGCAACAATACAAATATACTTAATACTATTAAACTACACACTAAAAGTGGCTACAATGGTAAAATTTGTTATATTTTTTGTTACTCTCAGGGCTGGGGTTGTGGCTCAGAGGTGAAACACTCGCCTAGCATGCATGAGGCACTAGGTTCGATCCTCAGCACCATATTAAAATAAAATATTGTGTCTACTTATAATTAAAAAATAAATATGAGGGGCTGGGGATGTGGCTCAAGCGGTAGCGTGCTTGCCTGGCATGCGTGGGGCCCGGGTTCGATCCTCAGCACCACATACAAACAAAGATGTTGTGTCCGCCGAAAACTAAAACTAAATATTAAAAAACAATTCTCTATTAAAAAAAAAAAAAAAAAACACTATTTAAATTTGCATGTCTTCAGCTTCAGTTTCCCTTTTAAAATAAATAAATAAATAAGGAAAAAAAAAAAGAAAGAAAGAAATACTCTCAGCGGGGCACGGTGGCACATGCCTGTAATCTCAAGAGACTCAGGAGGCTGAGACAGGAGGATCCCGAGTTCAAAGCCAGCTTCAGCAATGGCAAGGTGCTAAGCAATACAGTGAGACCCTGTTTCTAAATAAAATACAAAATAGGGATAGGGATGTGGCTCAGTAGTCAAGTGCCCCTGAGTTTAATCCCTAGTACAAAAAGAACAGAATTAGGGCTGAGGATGTGGCTCAAGCAGTAGCGCGCTCGCCTGGCGTGCGTGTGGCCCGGGTTCGATCCTCAGCACCACACACAAACAAAGATGTTGTGTCTGCCAAAAACTAAAAAATAAATATTAAAAAAAAAAAGAACAGAATTACTCTCATCAGATTATAGGATATGATATCTGCCTAGTCATAGAATAATTTTACAAAGTTATATACTAATCAATCAAGATCGCATTCATAGTTATAAAACTGAAGATTACATATATAGTAGAATATTACATACACAGTGGAATATTACATATTCGCTATAAATTATAATAACGCGAGGAAGAACTTACAACAGTACATATAAAACAGCTCTCAAACCAGGCACAGTGGCACACAACTGTAATCCCAACAGCTCAGGAGGCTGAGGCAAGAGGATTGTGAGTTCAAAGCAAGCCTCAGCAACTTAGTGAGGCCATAAGTAACTCGGTGAGACTCTGTCTCCAAATAAAATATTTTTTTAAAGGACTGAGAATATGATTCAATGGTTAAGCGCCCCTGGGCTCAATCCCTGGAACTAAAAAAAAAGTTCTCAAACTAGTTTACTCTTGCCTTCCAGGAGATATTTAGCAATGTCGGGAGACATCTTTGGTTGTCATAACTTGGTAGAGGTGATAATAACAGCATCTGTGGGTAGAGGCCGGCAATGTTGCCAAGAATTCTACACTACACAGGAAAGCCGTCCCCTGACAGCAATTATCCTGCCTAAAATTCAGAAGTGCCACTGTTAAGAAACTCTGTTACAAAAACAAAAGTACAGGGGCTGGGGATGTAGCTCAGTGGTAGAAGGTATTGCTCAGCATATGCCAGAACTGGTTTCAAGTCCCAGCAATGCAAAACTAAACAAGAAAAAACAAAGATTCAAACCATATAAATTAGGGCTGGGGTTGTGGCTCAGTGGTAGATCGATTGCCTAGCATATGTGAGGCACTGGGTTCAATTCTCAGCACCACATATAAACAAATAACAAATAAAAGTCCATCAACAAATAATAAAATTTTTTTAAACTGTATAAATTAAAAAGTTGAACACTCTCCATATGGGCCACCAAAACAAAACAAAACAAAAAAAGTTGAACACTACAAAAAACATATAGAAAATAAAACTAGAAGTATCTTTTAAAAACTTAAATAGTGATTATCTCTAGCTAGTAGGATTATATTGACTTTTTCTTCCTTATTCAAATAGTGATCATCTCTAGCCAGTAGGATTATATTGACTTTTTCTTCCTTATTCTTTTTAGCAATTATCAAAATATTCTATGATACTTATTAATTTTTAATCAGGACAAAACAAAATACCTGAACTATAGATTGCTTCCTATCATTTGACTCATGTTTAGAATACAGCCTTTAGTCATATCCCTTCTCATCCACAAGAAGATCAGACAAAGAAAAATACATTGCTAATTTCAAAAAGTTCTCTATATGAAACTTGATCTTTTAAAAAGTTTCAAAAGATGCTACCAGTAATTTTATTTTATTTGCTTATTTATTTATTGACTCAGGATGTTGCTATGTTACTAGCCTCAAACTCATGACCTCAAGTGATCCTCAACCTCCTGGGTAGATGGGAATATAGGCATGTACCACTACACACAGTTCCAGCGATTTTAAACAAACTAGACTTTTTTACTGTTCAAATTTATTATCTAGGTAACAAAGTGAGTGAAGTGTGAAGCATGGATATTTCATGTATACCCTGTAGCTGTAGAAAACTTTTCAGTTAAGGTGAGGGATAAGGAATAAGGACAGTCTATATCAAAGTATATGCTAAATAGTAAAGAAGTTAGTTGGTCCAATTTTATTCCTTAATAGGCACCCATTACCTCCATGGTTAACTGCTTTGTGGGAAACTGAACAAGAAAAAGTCAACCAATTTCCCCTAAGCAATGGTCTTCCATCTTTTCTGTAGTCACTAGGATTATTAAATTTGGTTCTAATTTTATTTCCCCATAAATTCCAAAGCTACAGGATCATGTAAAACAGTTGGGCAGAATACAGAGCTATTTTCTATTAATATGTCATAGCTGAAGAGTTCCAAACTTTCCACTGTAATCATACATAATCAGTTTCAATTTGTTAAAAAAAAATATAAGCAGGAGGCCAATTAGCCAGGGGTGTTTCCATACTGGGAACTTCAGGAAGGCAAAATGAAACGGAATTTAAACGCATTCCTTATGATTAATTTTGGAATCATAGTCAAACAGTCAGTGGTTCTATAGAGACCACCCACTGGACCATACAGAAATAAGAGAAACAGCTAGCCATAGCCAATCAAATAATTTCTTTACTTCCATGTTCAACCTGTAAGAGCTCACTACCCATGCCTCTGAAGCAGAGCTCTCTATACCTCTTTCCACTATTGAGTGAAGCCAGCCAGATACATGATTCCTTTAATGCTCAATTAAACTGTTACATTTATTTTGTCTAATAACAAACTTGGTAAAATACAGTATACTATTTTAGAGAAACAAAGCAGTCCATGCTCTAATGAAAACATGAATTGATCAAGTGAAAAAAATTAAAAATTAGCATTAGGGATTTTCAAAGGTACTAGGAACTGAAAACCAAATAAGATAGGTCTGTGTTAAGATGGAAAGTTGCAATCACATTACAGAATTTTCCTCCTCTGGCACATAACAAAGCACATTTTAAAAAACAGTTAAAGTTATAACAGGAATAAAAGAAAACTAAGAGAAACAAAAAAGCAAAAAAGGATCTGGACAGGATCCAAACAAGAAAAAGGATTATAAATCTGAAGGACTGGTGATAATGAGGAGAAAACACCAGACATCTGAGCACTCAGTACAAAGGTATGCCTAACCATCACACTGGGAAGTTAAAAGAATCCTCTGAATTCCCACCAACATTCCAACTATACAGATATCCTTATCTTGTTCCCTCCTTTGGTTAAGAGGAAGCAGAAATAGCTGCTGGAAAAAAAAATGAATGAAAGAAAAATGAGTAATGTAGCTGATCCTGAAGTACAGAATTAAAGATTATAGGACTGCCCTAAACCAGAACTCAGGAATTACCTGGAGCCTGGAATGGAGTACAGTTTTCAGCTCAGGTGATGAGAATCCATTCAAGATAGTTAAGAAAAATTTAAGAAGAAAGCAGAGTCCTGGTAGAATTTAATGCACTTAGCTTAACTCATTTCCCATCACTTCCTCAAGCTAGAGAAAACTAGCTTGAGGCTGTTTGAGATTCACTGGAAAGAAAATTAAGAAATCACCCACACTAGGCAGATCTGTCTAAGCATTAGACAAAAAGAAACATCTTAGCAACTATGTAAACACAAAAAAATAAAGTAATAAAAAATGTATAAATTAATTACAAAGAACCGTCCTGAAAAATGTCTTGAGTACTGCAGATTGAACCAAGGGTGCTCTACCACTGAAGCTACATTTCCAGTTCTCTTTGAGACACGATCTCACTAAATTGCCCAGGCTGGCCTTGAATTTACAATCTCCCTGCCTCAGTCTCCTGTATTTCTGTGATTACAGGAATGCACGATGGTGCTAACGTCATTCTTTTCCAGTGAGAAGTGTTACTTTTTCCTTTTTTTTTTTTTTTTCTTCCTGGGTTCTTGGATTATGGCTGCAAAGTCCAAAACATTTGCTCTCTGGGATTTTACAGATAAGTCTGTTGACCTCTGAATAATCAGATTCAGTATCAAGATGATAATTCTCTTAAATTAACCTATAAACTCAAAGCAATACAAATCATAATCCCAGCAGGCTTTCTTGTAGAAAATGAAAAGCTAATTTAAAAAACATATATGAAAGCCAGGCATGGTGGCACATGCTTGTAATCCCTGTGGCTCAGGATGCTGAGGCAGGAGGACCTCAAGTTCAAAGCCAGCCTTAACAAAAACAAGGCACTAAGCAATTCAGTGAGACCTTGTCTCTAAATAAAATACAAAATAGGGCTGGGATTGTGGCTGAGTGGTCGAGTGTCCCTAAATTCAATCCCTGCTACCCAACCCCCAAAAAAAGGTATATGAAGATATGAGGGACCCAGAATAGCCAAAACAATTTTGAAATTGGTTGGGGAACTTTTACAAACTGATTACAAGACTTCCTATGAAATTATAGTAATTAAAACAGTGTTATGGTTTGGATATGAGGTGTCCCCCAACAGCTCACGTGCAAGACAATACAAGGTTTCAAGGAGAAATGATTGAGGGCTGGGGATGTGGCTCAAGCGGTAGTGCGCTCGCCTGGCATGCGTGCCGCCCAGGTTCGATCCTCAGCACTACATACCAACAAAGATGTTGTGTCCGCCGAGAACTAAAAAATAAATATTAAAACAAAAAAAATTCTCTCTCTCTCTGTCTCTCCTCTCTCACTCTCTCTAAAAAAAAAAAAAAGAAATGATTGAGTTGTAAGAGTCTTTTTTTTTTTTAAGAGACAGTGAGAGAGGAGAGAGAGAGAGAGAGAGAATTTTTAATATTTATTTTTTAGTTCTCGGTGGACACAACATCTTTGTTGGTATGTGGTGCTGAGGATCGAACCCGGGCCGCACGCATGCCAGGCGAGCGCTCTACGGCTTGAGCCACATCCCCAGCAACCCAATCGGTGATTTAATCCCTTGACAGGGTTTAACTCAGTGGTAACTTAAGTGGTAGGGTGTGGCTGCAGAAGGCGAGAATTGGGACATGGCTTTGGGTATATATTTGTATCTAGTGAGTGAAGTCTTCTCTTTTTCTCTGTGCTTCCTGATCATGATGTGAGCTGCTTCCTTCCACCACACTCCCTAGACATGATGTTCAGCCTTGCCTTAAGCCCCAAGGAATGGAGCCAGCTTACTATGGATGAAGACCTCTGAAACCATGAGCTCTCAAATATAGTTGTGCTGGTTGGGTCATTTAGTCACAGCAGCAAAAAAGCCAACTAAAACAAACTGTGGTTTAGTATTAATGACAGACCTAATGAGGAATGCAAGAGAGTAGAGAAAAAGAACCATGCTATGTGATGACTTTATTTTCAACAAAAATGCCAACATAATTCAATGTGGGTATTTTTCAACAAATTTTTCCAGAAATGGATATCCATGTAAAAAGAATAGACTCCTATCTCGTGCCAAACCCAACTATCAATTTGAAACAGACACAAGCTGAAACTAAAATATTTAGAAGAATACATGAAAAATTATACATGACCTTAAATATGTAAAAAGTTATTAGTTATGAAATCAAAATCAGGAACGACCAAAGAAAAAGATAAGACTGCAGCATAGTTCAGTGGTAAAGTACATGCTTAGTCCTGGGTTTAATCCTCAGCACCACAAAACAAAACAACAAAGAAAAAAAAATAAACTGAATTTCATCAAAACTAAAACCTTCTGTTCTCCAAAAGTCATTGCTAAGAATATGAAAATATAGTCAGGCAATATGGTACACACCTGTTATTCTAGCCATTGGGTGGGCTGCGGCAGGATTGCAAGTTCAAGACCACCCTCAGCAACTTAGTGAGACCCTGTCTTACTATTTTGTTTATTTAAAAAAAAAAAAAAAAAAACTGGGTGTGGCTCAGTGGTAAAGCACCCCAGGTTTAATCCCTAGTACTATAAAAAATAAACAAGGGCTGTGGGTATTGTTCTCTGGTAGACTCTTGCCCAGTATGTGGAGGCCCTGGTTGGACCCCCAGTATAGCAGAGGGAAAAAAAGAAGTATCATCATTGGATTTACCCTACTTTCTTTTTCTTTTTTGGTTGTGTTAGGGATTGAACCCAGGGCTTCATGCTTCGAAAGCATCTTACCACTGAGCTGCAAGTCCAATCTGAGGTTTATTAATTTTTTTAATATTTATTTTTATATATATTTATTTTATTTTTATGTGGTGCTGAAGATCAAACCCAGTGTCTCATACATGGTACGCAAGTACCGTATCTCTGAGCCACAATCCCGGACCCTTATTAATTTTTAAACAGTAGATATACCAAGGTTCTAAAAATCTGTTTTAATGAAATATTTAAATTAATATATGCTATTCACAACATGAAAAAAGTAAACTGGAAAAATATTACAATATGTTACTTTTACATACAAAAAGGTATCCAAATCAATAAGGAAAAAAGTGTCTTTAAAAAAAAATGGGCAAAAACCATGATCTGAAAACAAAAACAAAAAAAAAAGAAAAAGAAAAATTGTTCAAACTCACAAGTAAACCAAAAAATAGTCAGAACAAGACAATCAATTTCAGGCCAGATGTGTGATGGCACAGTCTATAATCCTGTTACTCCTAGGAGACTCAGGCAGGAGAATCACAAGCCAGCCTGGGCCACATAAGGAGACCTTGTCTAAGAAAGAAATATCACCACTTTCATAATCAAAATCATTCAGGTTAGGGCTGCAGGAATAGCTCAGTGGTACAGAATTTCTGTAGCACTCTTGAGGCCTGGATTTAATCCCCAGCACCATATACAAACAAGTAACAACAATAAGAAGAATTCAGATAAAAAGGAATAACAATGCTTAATATAATTCAGTATATTTATTATTTTAACTAAAACATGTTTCTCAAACCTAATCAAGACCTTAGAACAACAGTACAGACACTCATTTAATATTATGATTGGTTACATACCTGACAACATACTAAGAAAATGAAGAGAGTTATAGCAGTCCATAATACCTTCTCTCTAAACTGGATCTGTACAACAAAAACCAAAGAATGATCAATCCAAGCCAAGAATACCAAATTTAAAATAAAAATCCTTTTAAAGCACAATCAACATTCCATGCCATGACATGTTTTTATTATTTACTGTTTAAATGTCCCTTTCACCCTAGTTTGTTGCAGGTAAAATAAACAGTTAAACTTCTCAAACACTGTTATTTACTTTTCAAAAAGAATTAAATATAAGCAGTTTTCACATGCACTGTACCATGGAAAATGAAACTGAAAAGGTGGCAAAGCAAAACACAGGCTGCAAACGTATAGACTTCAGTTAACACTGTGCCATGCACACCTAGGACTACGTATGATGCTTTACAGCTTTATAATATTAAATAGGTAGTCTTAGAATATTCTAAAAACTGAAAAAAGCTAGGGTTTCTTGGGATGTCTTAAATACAGCTGGAATGACTATTTTTACTATCTCAAATCATTAAAACACAAATATACTTCTAAATAAAACAGTAAGTTTAACAAAAATTTTACCTATCTCTTTCTCCATTCCTATGCCTGCTAGTTTTATAAGAAATTAAAACTTCAGGGGCTATGATTCTAGCTCAGTGGTAAAGGCTTACCTAGCATGTATGAGGCACTGGGTTCAATCCTCAGCACCACATAAAAATAAATAAAAGTTCAGAAGAGGAACATATGGGAACTGGCCAGTTTGGAACTAACAGTATTTCTGGAATTTAAATATCTTAGCTCCAAAAGTGCACAATGATGGAAAATGATCCAATCATTCCTATGATTTTTCTTTACAATGAATAAATCAACACATGGCAGGTATATAGTTGGACAATTATAATTCGTTTATGGAAAACAATTGTATTCATCAAAACCTATCCCAGCAGTTTGATCCATTTATATTCCAGCAGATCACATCATTAGCAAGCACAATCTATACCCTATACTAAAGGAATTATAAAGGATTACCATGGACAGGAGAATAATGTTTGTTAACTAACATGTCAAAGACACACTTGGCTTGGAAATATTAAAACTTTAAGAATAGTCATTTTTGAAAGCATGAGGAAAATGTCTAGACTTTAGCAGGCCTATACTAGTTTTATTCATTTTCCGTCTCTTTCATGGAAGATGAGTAAGATATATTTTTCCAATTTCAACCAGAAAAGGACTGGGGAAATAAATCAATCTTGTTGGTTTAATAAGATACTTCATTTAGCTAACCAGTATATTACTAAAGTATTTTACTTACTTTCCTTTCAGGTTTCTGTATTTCTGGTAGAACTGCACAGAAAGGCTTGATAACTTCTAAAAATTTGACTGTAAAAAAAAAATAAAATAAAAAGGTCTCTATTATAAAGTTTTTTTTTAAAAAAATGTATCTTTTTGCCAAGCACAGTGGCACATGCCTATAATCCCAGCAACTTGGGAGGATTGCAATTTCAAAGCCAGCCTAAGCAATGGCGAGGCAGTAAGCAACTCAGTGAGACACTGTCTCTAAATAAAATACAAAATAGGACTGAGGATGTGGCCCCAGTACAAAAAAAAAAAAAACAAAGTATCTTTTTGTAAAATCAAATATAAATGTTCTTTAACTTTGAACAGCAATTTACCCCATCCCTCCCAAATTAATTAATCATGATGCTCTCCATTTCAAATGAATATATAAGGGAACTGATATAAAGAATCAAATGGTTTGATGGCTTGTCAATAAAATAAATCAAGTGTCCTTTCACTATAACTTTGTTTCCTCACACTTGCATACAATTTTCTGTATACACAAAAGGAATTATTCAGAGCATTACTATGTTAAAAAAAAAAAAAAAAGAGCAGTTTAGTATGGTACCCGAAAGGCAATGCATTGTGGAAGAAAGTAGACATATAAGAGGAAAAAGAAATGAGGATACCTTCTCTACTTAGGAAAGGAAGGAAGGAAATGGGCTTCACCTGCAGCACTAACTTACACCAAAAGAAACCAAAATGTGTTAAGTGAAAACATCATAAAATCCACCCCCTACAATTAATCTTTTTCTTTTCTTTTCTGTAGTGCTGGGTATAGAACCTAGGGTCATGCTCATGGTAGGCCACTGTTCTACCACTGAGTTAAACCTCCAGCCCTAAAGATTTTTGATTGTTTTTTCCCCTTCTGTTCTGAGGATTGAACACAGGGCCTTCCACATGCCTACCACCAAGCAACTCCCCCAGCTCTACAGTTAACTTTGTAGTACAAAATCTCTGCTTCATTTCATTAAGCCACATCTCAATGTTTGGTCATCCACCCTATTAACAGCATCAAAACATACTTGCTTATGTACAAGAATCAGTTCAGAGAACAATACATTTCATTAAAAAGTACTGCTTACCCAGACTATTATGCTATATAAAAATAAGATAAACCAAGGTTCTTTAAAGATAGACACTATCAGGGTTAGGCATATAACTCAGTAGCAGAGGACTTGCCTAACACATGCAAGGCCCTGGGTTCAAACCCAGCACAGAGGGGGGAAAAAGACTGCCTTCAGGATTAATTTAAGTCTTGTTAAATAACTGGAGGATAAAGATGACAATCTCTTAAGCTTTAGTCCTTTGCAGTCTATAATGGATTCAAACACAAGCCATAGCTAGCTGTTAGAATCTTCTTCCCAACATTAATTGGTTTCTGTATACCAACCTCCTTAAATAATTTTAAAGCACCTCCATGGCTGGCCAGAAGTTGACTATACTATCTTTATAAAAAAATAAAAAATAAAAAATAAAAAAATCTCTAAAAGCAGGGCATAGGGACTGGGGTTGTAGCTCAGTGGTGGAGCGCTTGCCTCTCAGATATGGGCAATGGGTTCAATCTTCAGCACCACATAAAAATAAACAAAATGAAGATTAAAAAAAAAAAAAAAAGTGGGGCATGGTGGCCAGCACCTGTAATCCCAGCAACTTGGAAGGCTGAGGCAAGAGGATCAAGTTCCAGGCCAACTTTGACAATTTAGTGAGACCCTTTCTCAAAATATAAAATAATAAAGAGCTTAGGATATAGCTCACTGGTAGAGGGCCCCTGAATTCTATCCCCAGTACTGGGGGGGAAAAAAAATCAACAGTAGAAAATTCCATCTTTAATAGAAGAATTCAATAATTGTCATGGACATATGTTTGTGATCCAGGTACCATTATGAAGTGTCTGGAAAGTAAATCTGAATTATGAAAGCAATCATCTCTCATGCAAAACAAGATCATCACGGCAGGAAACTTCGTAGACTCTCTTTAACTCTTGTACTTTCCACCTCAATTCAAGCCACTCTGCAGGATTTCTTAGCATTTTATCATCATTTGTATTAGGTTATTCATGTTCAAGCAATGCTTCTGTATGCATTTGTCTATGCTTGTGTTGCAGAATTTTACTCCTTACAGGTAAATTCAAAGCCAGCGGTCTCTTATACTTCATTTCCAGTTTTCCCCAAATGCCCTAGTTAGCCGATGAGTGCACCTGAGTATGCAGTTATTCATTCATGAAACAAACATCTGAACAGCTAGGTTAAGTATCTATGCGAATATACATGGGGTTGAGTGTTTGGGGGGAGGGCACCCAAAGGATTCCCACAGTGTGAGGCCTTGTCCCTAAGGCTTACAGACAGGGCCCTACACAGTTTCCAGTAAATGCTACAGAATGACTGGAATGAAGCAGGAAAATGTTGTGCTATCAATCACATTCCTTTCCTCCCTTAAAACACATGCCATATATCACTTTATTTTTTTTTAAATGAGTTAAGGAGACTTATTCATCACAACCAACGAAAGGTGATTCGGGAATAAAAAATACAGCTTTCCTAAGCTCCAGAAAAATCACAAGTGGTACAGGGTTAGCCTGGTGCCTTAACTCCCCGCCCCTAAAACGAATGGCCTCTGGGTACCATCCCCGCTCCTCGCCACCTCTCCAGCGCAACCCCCGGGCCTCCGGGTCCCAGTCCCCCGCGGCTGGCCCGGGAGAGGCCTCGCACGCCAGAAGGAGCCTCGGCGGAGGCCCCCACCCGCGCCCTCCGCAGCAGCCCGGCGCGGCCCGCGCATCCATCCCCGGCCCGCGGGCTGGACGACCCCCGTGGGCGCCGGCCCTACCACCTCCAGCCCCCGCGGGGCCCGGGCCCCGGCTCCAGCCCCGCTCCAGCCGCCACTACTCACTGCCCATGGCGGCGGCTGGGGAGGCCCAGCAGGGCACAGCGGCCTCGGCGCTGCCTTCGCTCGGCTCCCGCGGTTCGGGCCTCGGCACCGGCTCCGGACGCGCTCCGGCTGCTCCACGCAGGCTCCGCCCCGAATCACGTGACCCGCGCCCCCGCTCCGCCCAGCCCCGCCCCCAGAGCGGGCCCCAGCCGTTGGCCGACGTCCGCCGCGTCGTCATGGTCACCGCCGGCGCGGGGGCCGGGCGGGGCGCCCGGAGGCGGGAATGGCCGAGCTCCTGGGTGTGACTCGGGGGTCTGAGGGCTTCTGCGGCTTCCGAAGGGCAGGGGCGGCCTGGGTTTTACCTTTCTGAGCAGGTTTCTCAAACCAGCGCGGAGAAAGGACAGTTTCCTAGCCCCCGCGGGCGCCTCTGCGGGTCCCTGAGACCTGGGGCCCCAGGCCCCGGGAGCTTCTAGTTGGTTCAGTCTTCTAGTAACCTTTCGGTATTTTGTAAAAGAATTGTTACACATTGTGTAGGAGACTCCTCTTTTCTGCCGGCCACTAATACTCCTTCTCCATCCTCTTCCAAATGAGTGTGTCAGGGTTTTAGGCCCCCTGCGTCGTGCCCCTTCCCGGAGCCAGCGTTTTCTGACCCCGTGGGGCTCCTGTTCTCCCTTCTGGGACGGCGCGGTTAGAAAGCTGCCCTACCTTTTAATCACTCGGCTGCTTTTGAATGGCTTTAGGCTGTCAGCCATTCACAGCTACACGGATAACATAAGGATCATGATACCCACTTCTAAGGGTGTGAAAGTTAAAAAACTAAACTCAGCAATTGGCACATAGAAGGCCTCCAATTTTATTTTCCTTACTCAAATTTTGAACCCCTGCAATCAAACTTCTGCTCTAAAGTCTGCTGAAACAAACTATTTTAAAGGTAACTAATGACCTATTATCACCAAATCTGAGGATGTGTTCTAATGTTCAGCTAGACGTCCATAGGAAATTATTTATATAATTTATATCAAAAGGCACTCTCACAAAGCCGGTATTTGATACCGTCTGTGAGCTTTAACGCCTCCAAATGACTTCTCCGTGTGGCATGGGCTTCTTTGCAACATGGTATCTGGGTACCAAAGGATTTCCTTGGAAGTGCCCCAGTGTCTCTTTCACTAAATGGTGTTTGTAGAGGCAGCCAGGAAGGTCTGCTCAACTTCCAGAGGGCAAAGAGACACCACTCCTAGAGGAGGGAGTGGCAAGGTTCTGGAAGACCCTGTCTGACTCATATATTGCTGTGGCCATTTTTGGAAAATACAGTATGCCACAGTCAGAATTCCCATTCTTTGAACTTATTCTTACCTCACTTTACTTTGTATTAATCACTTTCAAACTTGTCTAATCTCCCTTTACATCACAGTAAATTTTGGGAGGTGGAACTTAATTCCTGTGTCCGCAAATGATTGACTTAAATGCACTTTTTTCGTGAAGGGCACTCAACCACTGGGCTACATTTTCAGCCCTTTTAATTTTATTCATTGTGAGACAGGGTCACACTAAATATTCCAGGTTTGTCTCAAATCTTCCTCCTTCAGCCTCCTGAGTTGCTGGGATTACAGGCATGAGCCACCATGCCCAGCTTAAATATGATGTTGACACAAGATTGTCAGCTAATTACATGAACACAGTATCCTTAAAATAAAGATGCACTAAATTGAAAAATCTGACAACACAGTTTACCCCTCTTTACTGCCTATGTCTGAGATAGCTCCATATTTGAAGAGTGGGCCTGGGAGTGAGAAACTAATGTGACTCCATTTTTTTTTTTTTTTTTTAAGAGAGAGTGAGGGAGAGAGAGAATTTTAATATTTATTTTTTAGTATTTGGCAGACACAACATCTTTGTTTGTATGTGGTGCTGAGGATCGAACCCGGGGTGCACACATGCCAGGCGAGCACGCTACCACTTGAGCCACATCCCCAGCCCTTTTTTTGTGTGTGTGACTCCATTTTTGAGAAACCAGCCTCTACCTCAGAGCAAAGCCTGTCCTAAGGAAGGGGGTGTGACCCTTGTCCTTGGAAAAACCCACAGAGCACTCCTGAGCACCCTGCTGAGTTGTTTGTAAATAACAGGAGAGGTCTGAGGCGCCAGGTGTCCCTGACTCAGTTAGGCTAGGTGAAGACCCATAGCAACCCCACTAGCAACCTCCAATCAGCATGAGACAGGGAAAATACCTGGAATGCCAGATGACCCCCAAGTAGTTTATGGTGGTTGACAACATGTTGGGAAACCATGTAGTTTAGCATGTACACCCCTAGTGGCCTAAACCAATCAGTTCAAAGGAATCCCTCTCTTGTATTAACCAATCACCCCTCCCCAAATTGTTCCTGTCATTGAATGTTAAGAGTTGTTGTTTGACTTTCCCACGGTGTGGAATGATTTGCTGTGTGATGTTGTGATGCATAGAGTATCCCCCAAAGTCTATAAAATCTCACTGAACAAAGGACCAGGACTCACTCCCTGGGACAGCTGCGTCAGGAACCGTTGTGAGTCTAGGCTCAAGCTTGCAATAAAGACTCTTGTGTGATTGCATCGGATTCAGCTCCTGGAGGTCTGTTCTGGCATAACAGAAGTAAGCTTTGTCACCCTGGGTAATTTATGAATTACACTCTGTCATTATTCAGTCTTTCTACTACTACATGTTACCCAAGACTTTTCCTTAACTAACTACAATATGCCAGCTGGTCTACATCAGGAATATCACTCTACTTTGACCTCTCATATTCCTTTAGCATATACAACAAGAAAATTTCTTTCCCTAAACATAAAATAGTTTTTTTTTCACATAGACTATTAGTTTACTAATGACCCAGAGCAACCTATCTATCTTTTACTTCTAAGTATTTCTAAGTATTTCCAAACAATGCCATTCAAGAAACTAAGAGATATGAGGGGGGGAAAAAGAAATTATTTTTCTATTTAAATAGACAATTACAATTTTAATTAAATATAATTTTGTAATTTTACTGATTTATATGAGTGGTGTTAAGTTACATGACAAGGCTTGATACAAGAAAAAAAAGTAGCAAGGTATGCAGAAAGAAAGGAGAGGTAACTACTACAGAAATGTTAAATCAATATACTAATATACATATTTAAGATGTGAATTATGAATCTACTGTGCCCAGAACATCAATTCTGAAAGATATTTTTAATTGCATGTAAAACTGGAGAGGGAGTGGGTCCATTCTACCCCCAGGATCCCCCATAAATTCTCAGAAAAACAGTATATGACCCAAGAACAGCAGATAGTAAAGGCTCCACAACACCAAGCCAAGTGAATCTACATAGTTTGCAGTTTGGTTATGTTTCTAATACTAGATGTAATTTCAGATGGGGGGGGAGTCAGTTGTCTCCTCTAAGAAATCCCCAAGCATGCCCAAGGACATTGGGAAGGTCCCTCTGTTAAAGTGTTCTTTAAATGCCACAAATAAATATATTGCATCTGGGACTTTCACAACCAAAACTGATTAACCAGGATCTGAAATCCCCATCTCAGAAAGCAAAGTCTGATTTCATAAGAATAATTAAGGGGTCAGGGATCATGGCAAAATAAACCACAAATCATTATAGCTAAAACTATTTAATTTTAAAATACACTGTTAGAAGATCGTATAGCCAGAGGTTTGTATTTAATAGGACCCAGGCTTAAGGATGATGGGTAAAACCTTGAAGAACACAAATTGGGAATAATTTAGTTTTGGCTGGCGGATAACAGAATGAAAATAATGGTAGTAACAGGGCTTTGAAAAAATAAAAAAATAAAAAGTGGCTAAGATCCAGTTTTGAGGTCATCTGTACATGGCTTTAAATTGTAGCTAAAGAACATTTCCCTGTCTTACATGTTTAATGACAGTGGAGTCTGGAATCATGTAGCTAATGACCTAGTTCTCTAACTCAACTCACATCTAATCAAAACATAACACAAGTACACTTTTAAGGATAAAATTTACTAGTTTGATTCACATGTTTACAATAGATGCCCCTGTTTATTCCACCTATTCCAAATTAAATTGTCTGCATCAATTCCATCATCTCAGAGGAATACAAATTTTTCATGTTACCTAAAAGAAAGGGGAGAGGAGAGGAAATAGGCCGTCCTTTCTACAACAGTTTGCTTTAAAGGAAGTAATATTTCCTCAAAGGACATCAGCAAGAAAAGGTCTTGGTGAGGACATCTTCATGCTGCTGCAGGTGCACCTTGCCAATTCCTACTGCAGGTGCTGCCAAAGGGGGTCGACTCACGAGACGGAGCTGTCATTGAATGAGAGAAGAGATAAAATTATTTTGATTGGCGTTCTGCCTACTTCCTCCAAGAAAGTGCATGTATTTCTCTTAGCTTATTTATCCATAAGTCACCTTTCTGGAGAAATAATGAGTCAGAGAATGATTAGAAAGAAATATGTCAACACTAACAACCAACCAAATTTTAGGCATGAAAGATGAAACAAGTTTTTTTAATTTGTCCCTTTTTTTTGGTGGTGGTGGGGATTGAACCCAGGGCTTATGTGCATTCAAGGCAAGCACTGCCCCTTGTCCTATTCTTAAGTAACTATCAGTTGGTGTTAGCTATAGTTTCCTTAATTAGAATTATTTACATGTGAATGTGATTTGAATCTAGCAAGCTAGCATTGAATGAGTGAACTGTGTTTCAATCAAAACAGAATAAAAAGACAAACAAGTATATAGCTTGTCTCACTATTTTCCCCTTCCTAAGGAAAATCAAGGAGTATATCAGCCTTGATGAATACCAGCTTTGTAACTGGGTCTTGAACAAGGGTTAATTGGGTATATGTGTTTTGGGTTTTGTTTGGACTCACTATATTGCCCAGGCTGGCCTCCAACTCCTGGGCTCAAGTGATCCTCCCACCTCAGCCTCTAGAGGAGCTGGGATTACACGAGCACAAAAGGAGACCCAGCTAGTCCTATAAAACAAGTCTACTATTATCCTGCTTCTCCAAGGCTTTGACTAAAAAGGCTGAGGGGACTAATGAGAAAGGGAGTAAACAAGTAAGGACTTTACTTTGGGGAGTTAATAACCATACTTTCATTTACATGATAATAGCTTGTGCATCCTTAATACAAAACCTGAAATGCTCCAAAATCCAAATCTTTTTGAGCACCAAGTTAGTGTTTTCTTCCAAGAGAATTTCTATTTTAGGTTATCTTTAAAGAATTGGACTAGGGATAAGCCCATCTATCAGCTCTCCAGGAAAAACATACATACATTCACACACACCTCAAAACACCACAAGAAGGCTATTACCTTGCAGGCCAGTTGCTTTTCAAACCTTGGAGCAACAAAAAACCATGGACCCATGTTCTGAGGCTCTTCCTGACTCCATATAATATCTACAAAAAAAAGACCCAAATAATTCATTTTAGCACCTCAAGTAAACATAATATACCAAAAGCAAGGTGGGGAGAGATGGATGAAGAGAGAGATATCCAACCTCAATTAAATATGTGCTTTTCCAATATGGCATTGTATTGTTTATCTTTTTTCTGACAAATACATAGTCACACATTCACAACCACAATCGTGATACAAATGGTTCTACCAGTGCCCCAAATTTCCTTATTCTATCCTCTTATCAGTTCCCCCTTCCACTCCCAAACAATGGCAACCACGGATCTTTTCTCTATCCCTAGAGTTTTACATTTTCCAAAATGTCATATAAATGGGATTGGGGTACTCAATGGTGGAGTACTTGACTAGTATGCTCAAGGACCTGGGTTCAATCCCTAGCACTGCAAAACAATACAAAACAAAAAAACAATAACAAAATGTATAAGAAATGATTTGGGTGTAGTTCCTTCTAGTCTTTTTCCTTCTGTAGGTATATTTATATTTGTATATACACATAATTATAAAAATTCACCTTAATGAATATAGAATTAGAATTCTGGTATATATGGTTTTGTATACATTTTTGAATCATGCAAAAAGCAAGCATTTTATATTGCTAAATTCTCTTGGAAAGATGATATTAAAGGCTACAAAATCATCTATTTAAAAGATGTCCTATAAATGGAATCATATTGTATGTAGATTTTCGTTCTGGCTTATACATTTGTGACTTACACATGTTTTTGTGTAAAGCAATATTCACTCTTTGTATTGGGTAGTATGATATTGTACAGATGTTTATTGCTGCAGGTAAATTATGTTTATTCATTCACTGAATGAATGATATTTTGGTTATTTCTTATTTGGGAGAATTACCAACAAAGCTGCTATAAATATATGTATTTGGGGGCTGGGGATATAGCTCAGTTGGTAGAGTGCTTGCCTCACATGCACAAGGCCCTGGGTTTAATCCCCAGCACTAAAGTGGCACCCCTTTTCCCCACAGAAAAGCCCTCTTCACCATGGCTGATTTTAGGACTGTCAGCAAAGGAGTCTCTGCAAAAGAGTCCAGTGTAGATAAACTTCCTATTTTCGTATTGCCCTGTTTTACTTGGCCACTGGCCAGGAAGATACCAGCACTCCAGGTGCTGAACATCCCTTACTAGTTTTTCACAAACATATCCAGTATAGTACTTTGTAGAAATGTGCAAACAAGGCCTTTGGCCTTGAGCTGGGGGTTCACAGAGATGTCTACATTTTTAAGATAAGTTACAATTGGGCTCCATGGTAACAGCTGGCAGGGGGAGGAAAAAAAGGGGAGAAGAAGCTCTCCCCTTCTCTGGTGTTGTCCTTGAAGGGTTAACATGCCCAAAAGTGAAAGAAAAAGCTGCTTTTATGTGAACTTCTACAGACAGTGAATTTCTGAGCCCCTCCCCTTACATCCTGGGTATAAAACTCTGAAACTACCTGAACTTGGGGTTCAGGGGATTGATTGATTACTACAGAAGCTGTGCCCTCTGAACCTGGCTGCAGCCAAATAAAACTGTTCCCTGCTATCTTCGGTGCCTTGCCTCATTTGTCCCTACAACAGCACCAATAATAATAATAATAATAATAATAATAATAATAATAATAATAATAAATGCCTACAGATTTTTCTGTGAATGTGTTTTCATTTCTCCTGGGTAAATACCTACGAGTGGATTGCTGGGTCATGTGGTACCTTGACATTTAACTTTATAAGTAACTATTTTTCAGTGTGGCTGCAACAGTTTGCTTTCCTATCATAAGGGAGTGGGGGCTCCACTTCTTTGCATCCTCATCAGCACTTGATATCATCAGTCTGTTGTTTTATTTTGATTTAATTTTAGTCATTTTGGCAGGTGTATATATATATATTTTATATTGGCTTAATTTTCATTTCCCTTGCCACTAATGACATTGAGCCTCATTTCAAGTGCTTGTTTGTCATCCAGTGCTTTGGAAAAGTGCCTTTTCAAGGTTTTTGTACAGTTAGAAAAAATTGTTTGTTTCTTAGCACTGAGTTCTAAGAGGTCTTTAGATACTCTAGATAGTCTTGTCAGATATGTATTTGCAAATATTTTCTCTCAGCATGTGGCTTGACTTGAATTTTCTTCACAGTGCTTTTTACAATACACATTTTTGTTTTGATAAAGCTGAATTTTTCTTTTATAGAATGTGGTTTAGGTGTCATAACTAAGATATTTTCATCTAACCCAAGGTCACAATGACTTTATTCTGTTAATTCTATAGTTTTACATTTAGGGCCATGATCAATTTGGAATTAATTTTTATATAAGGTGCATTCAGACATCAAATATTCCAGTCTTGACCTGTATTTTTTAATTATCATATATTTCTCACAAATGATAACACAGCATTGATAATCCCCAAACTCTCAAGAAATTAGCAATTTTAGATGACAGAAGGGCAGAACTAAGAGGGACACCAAGAGAGTCACTAACTCAAGGAATACTTTTTTTCATATTCTTAGAGTCCATGAAATTTAATTTTCTTTTCTTTCTTTTTTTGGAACTGGAGATTGAGCCCAGGAGTGCTTTATCACTGAGCTACATCCCAGCTCTTTATTTTTTTATTTTTTATTTTATTTTTTGGGGACAGGATTTCACTATGTTGTGTAGGCTGATCTCTCTAAGTTGCTGAGGCTGATCTCCAATTTGCTATCCTCCTGCCTCTGGCTCCCAAATTGCCAGGATTACAGACATGCACCACTGCGCCTGGCGAGATTTGATTTTCTAATAACTCGCACTTCCCTCACCACCTTTTTAAATCCAAAATAGTTTGAATAGATTTCATATATCTAAAAAGCAAAGAACACTAACAAGAACAACCCTTTACCTTTCAGGTGTGTATATTTGCTCATCTCTTGCTGTAGAGAATCCAATGGGAAAGGGCAGAGTTCCTCTATTCGAATCAGGGCAAAGTCATGTTTCTTGGCCCCCAAAGACTCTCTTTGTTTCAGCAGGGCATAGAAATGCTTACCACAGCAGAATACGAGGGTCTTCACTCTGTTGGGGAGAACAAGAGCAACAGAATGGGGGAGAAATGCTTCCAAGAATTGTGTCTGAGGAAAGGGAGACTAAATTTCTTCAGTGGCTCACTGATGAAGCTGTGGGGGCATGGTAACTGGGGTCAGTTATCCGCTGTGCCTGGCAATCCTCTTGAGCCACAAATGCCTCTGAAGTTCACTCTTTCATGCACACTCTGACTCCTATTCCACTGCCTTAAAAAAAAACTTATGTCAGGATAGGGGCTGGGGATGGAATTCAGAGGGAGAACACTTGCCCAGCATGGTACCATGGTGAGGCCCTGGGTTCAGTCCCCAGCACCACAAAAAAATAGAATAAAATAAAATTATATCAGGATAGAGGAGATTTTGGTTACTTGGGATTCTCCAACATGACCTAAACTTTCCTACTAACTAAACATCTACCCCAGGGTATGAAAACAGAGAAACATATTAAATTACTTTTTTGGATCCACAGATGAATCACCAATGACTGGTTTGAATGTTGTTCCTGGTGCCATTTCTTGAAGAGTTGACACAGCTGCCTAAGGGAGAGAAAAAGCCATACATGTATCAACTAGTGGAAAAGAGATGCAACTTTAACTTACAAGAGATCTTTCCCACAAATAGCCTAGAACTGAGAGTAAGCACACAAACTAACAAAAACAGTAATTTCCCCAAAATATCAGACTAAAGTTAAGTAAAATTGACTTTTGTCTATGCCACACTACAAGTGTCTTGATAAGTTTTGTTTTGGGGGTTTTTTGGTAGCACTGAGATTGAACCCAGGGCCTTGCATATGCTAGGCAAGTACTTCACCACTGAGCTACATCCCAACACTTTTTGTTTTTGAGACAGGATCTTGCTAAATTGTTTGGAATGACCTTGAATTTGTAATCCTCCTGTCTCAGCATCTCAAGTATCTGGGATTACATGAATGTGCCACTACACTGGGCCACAACAGTTTTAAGAATTCATTGGCCAGGGGAAGGGAGGGGGCTTGGGGTTAGTAATGATAGTGGAATGTGATGATCATTATTATCCAAAGTACAGGTATGAAGACACAAATTGGTGTGAATATACTATATATACAACCAGAGATATGAAAAGATGTGCTTTATATGTGGCCAAGGTAGCATACGCCTATAATCCCAGCTATGTGGGAGGTTGAAGCAGGAGAATCTCAAATTCAAGGATAGTCTGGACAATTCTGCGAGACCTTGTCTCAAAAAAATAAAAAGGCTAGAGGTTATAGATTAGTGGTAAAGAGCCCATGGGTTCAAACCCCAATAGTGCAAGAAATACAAAAATATGGGCTGGGGATGTGGCTCAAACAGTAGCGCGATCGCCTGGCATGCGTGCGGCCCGGGTTCGATCCTCAGCACCACATACAAACAGAGATGCTGTGTCCGCGGAAAGCTGAAAAATAAACATTAAAAAAAAAAAATTCTCTCTCTCTCTCTTAAAAAAAAAAAAAAAAAAAGAAATACAAAAATAATAATAACAATAATTTTAAGAATTAAAATTTCAGGCTGGGCATAGTCGTACATGCCTGTAATCCCAGAGACTCAGGAGGCTGAAGCAGGAGGACAGAAAGTTCAAGGCCAGCTGCTGCAATTTAATGATACTCTGTCTCAAAATGAAAAATAAAGAAAGGGATGGGGGTATAGCTCAGTGGTAAAGTTCCTATGGGCCCAAGTTCTAGAACTACAAAAAATGAAAATAAAATTTCTAATAATTCCCTTAATAAAATACATGTTATATTTAATATCATCATGATATTATGATTTGAGGAGCAGGTAACAACCTTGGAGATACAATGAAAGTTGGGTCAAAAATCCCAGATACATGAGCTAGGTTTGTGGCTCAGTGGTAGAGTGCTTGCCTAGAATGTGTGAGGCACTGGGTTCAATTCTCAGCACCACATTAAGTAAATAAATAAATAAAGATATTTTTTAAAAATCCCAGATACGTGTTTCTTAGAAATAAATTGTAGTAATTTTACATTTTAATTTGATCCCTTTAAGATTGTTTCGAAAGCCAAGTATGGTGGTGCATGCCTGTAATTCCAGTGATTTAGGAGGCTGAGACAGGAGGATCACAAGTTTAAGGCCAGGCTCAGCAATTTAGCAAGACCCTCAGCAACTTAACAAGACCCTGTCTCAAAATAAAAAATAAAAAGGGTTGAGGATATAACTGGGTAGTAGAGCACCCCTGGGTTTAATCCCCAGTACCATAATACAAAACAAAACAAAAAAGATTGTCTCACACTATCTGTGTCAAAAGAGCTCTTCCAGAAGAATTGTGTCAAAGGGATTGCATTAACTTTCACTTTTCTTTCTCTCTCTCTCTCTCTCTCTCTCTCTTTTTTTTTTTTTTTTGGTACTCAGAACTGAATCCAGGGCACATAAACACTAAGGCACATCCCCAGCCCTTTTGAAAAATATTTTACTTAGAGACAGGGTCTTGCTGAGTTGCTCAGGGACCCACTAAGTTGCTGAGGCTAGGTTTGAACTGGCGATCCACCTGCCTCAGCCTCCCAAACTGCTGAGATTACAGGCATGCGCCACCATGTCCAGTGCATTAACTTTTCTTGAATGTATTGTGACGCTGTGATGCTTCTAGGCTGCTGAGAACATTGGGTGAAAGAGAATAAGTAGACCTCTACAAACAAACAGCAGACAACAATGGAAACAACTTGAAGTACATTTCTTCAGCATTGATTCCCAGACCTGGGACTAACCAACAGTATCTGCTATAGACGTCCCTCCTTACAACACAAATGGAAAGCAAACTATATTTCCAATTATTTTTTTCCAGTTATTCTTAAATGGCTAAAAATAATGAAAGCAGCAAAGTTAATTTGAACTAAAAAGATATTTCTGTAATTTAGAAATATTATTAGACATAGAAAAGAGAGAAAAGTAGAATACAAAAAATGACAGGGAGAGAAAAGCTTATTAACCAGCATTTTCTACTTACAGGGAACCTGAGCAACATCTTGGGAGAAGCCACAATGAGGGGTTTTCTGAAGTTCCGGACCATTTGTCGCCTAAGCAAGTGGAAATACTGCGCAGGAGTAGTTGGGTGTACCACAAACATATTCACAGTGTCTCCATCCACCCCCTCCTCTCTGCTGTCACACATCTAGATGAGAAATGGCAAGAAAGGAGAAAGAAGTTCAGATTATCTACTTCAATCATAGCAACAATATGAAGGCCAAAGGGAAACGTGTTTTCAATTAGAGAAAACACACTTCTCTTCATTATGGAAAAATATTGCAAGGTAAATTTATGACCTGTGAAATATTGACCACAGGAGACTTCTGAGGACTCTGTCCATTGGCCCAGTGCTTTGCCATGTTAACACAGCGGTTCCCAGGCAGACCTAACTGCAAAAATCATCTGAGAAGAACCTTTAAAAAAAAAAAGATTTGCCAGGTATGGTGGTGCACAACTGTAATTCCAATGACTCAGGAAGCTGAGACAGGAGAATCACAAGCCCAAGTCCAGCCTTGGCAACTTAGCAAGGCCCTGAGCAACACAGAAAGATCCTGTCTCAAAATTAAAAAATAATAATAATAATAATAAAATAGACTGGGGATGTGGCTCAGTTGTTGAATGCCCCTGGGTTCAATCCCTAGTACAAAACAAAACTTACAGTTTAAGGTATGTATGAAGCTAGCTACAGGAGATACTTTTTCTTTCTTTCTTTCTTTCTTTCTTTCTTTCTTTCTTTCTTTCTTTCTTTCTTCTTTTTTCTTTCTTCTCTCTCTCTCTCTCTCTTTCTTTCTTTCTTTCTTTCTTTCTTTCTTTCTTTCTCTCTTTTTTTCTTTCTTTTTTCACTAGAGAACAAACCCAGGCCCTCACACACACTAGGCAAGTGCTCCAGCACTAAGCTACACTCCCATTCTCTGCAGTGGGTAGTTCAAGGAACCTAGAAAACAGTGTAACATCTCCAGGAATCCAGTAGCATTCACCATACCTGCAAGAACCGCTCTATGCGACAGGAGGAGTGGTCTGGCCCAGCCCCATCATAGCCATGTGGAAGGAGAATAACAATGCCACTCTGCAGGAGCCACTTGGCCTCTCCTGGAAAAGCAGGATGCAGGCAATAAGAACTCCATGAAGCAGGTACAAAATGGTCTGCCATGTCATGACTTGGAGAGTAAAACAGATGTTAGTTTGAGATCTAACTTCCCAAAACCTTTCCATTACATGCATCTGCCAGCACTGTCACATCATACTTGCTTGATGAAAAACCTATAATTACATGGGTCCTGGGATTCGGTGAGTAGAAGATAAACTAAAAGATGAAGGTCCTGGCCTCACAGAAAGTATGTGCCACTCTTGACTTCACTGCAGACACAACTCTTAACAAGAATGGGCATCTCCTCCCCTCCTCACAGCATGGCTGACAACATAGGCCACTGTCCTCAAATGGAAGGTGGAGGACACTTCAGAACAGTCTCTGGACATGTCAAAAGTCCAGGCTCCTCGGGCACTTCTTTCCTCACAATAAAAAGTCAGAGAGAAACACAACTATAGGAAAGATCTAGGACATATAATCAAAATCTAAGAGCAGGTACCCCCAGAAAATGGAACTGAATTTCTGGGGAGACTTAGATTTTTCTTAATACACACTGACTCTCACCACAAAACCTCACTGTTGCCTGCTGATTTCTTGTGCTATAGTTAATCACTCATTATACCCCCAGAATAGCTGTGGAAGTCAGACAGCTAGAAGCTGGCAGGTACATCACAACTTCCTACAGCCAGGCACAGTCCCCAGGAGACAGAAGGTGCCCCCTGCCCAGCTGCTGAGTGGTACAGGGCCCGCTGCTAACAGAGCACTACGATGTTCTTCCCTTCAGCTTGTCAAGCTGTCTGACAGCTGCCACATGCCAGTGGAAGACAGGATAAGTTCGCGACTATCCAGAGATGCTGTGAATGCAGGAGTCTCAATAGTAGCAATGTCCTCCTTTCATTCATTTGTCCCTATGAGGCCCAGGCCATGCACTGACACCGACCTCCAGAGATGAATGTGTCGAAGATGATCTGGGCTCCATTGAAGAAATCACCAAACTGAGCCTCCCAGATGGGCAGCAACTTTGGGCTTTCGATGCTCATCCCATATTCAAATCCCAGGACAGCTTCTTCTGACAGGGGACTGTTGCTGACCTAATCCCAAGAAAGAGAACCAAACACTGGCATGCAAGGGGAAATCTGGCAGGGGCCCACAAAGAGAAAGCATCACATTTATACAAACCTCTCAAAGGCAAGAGGGACGCAGAGGGAAGCTTTGCTTTCATTCATCAACACAGTCCTTACTGTTCAGTATCAGTGATGCATTTGGGAAAAGTCAGGACAAAGAGAGGAGAAGAAAAAGAGGTTGGAATATGGGTATTAAAGATTTTCTCCAAAGATAAGCAATACATTTCTCAGATGGCCTACCTTTGGAGCTGTGAGTAAAAATGGGTCATCAAAACTTTTTTTTTATAAGTCATTCAAATAAAGATGGAAAAGTTACAAAATAAAGGCCTATTTTGGTCAGAATCCATTATTATAGCATCCCATTTTCATGATAAGGCAAAAGAACAATCATGTTATATTAAGATTTTAAAAAGCAGAATACAAAATTAATCTCTGAGGAGGTTAAAGAGACACGATAGTTAAATGCAACTAATTCTGGATTAGATTTGAGAAATATATTGGTAGTAATGTATCAATGTTAATTTCTGGGTTTTGATGGTTATATTGGGTGATGGAGGAGACTGTCATTGTAGGAAATACAAACTGTAGGATATCAGGTTGATAACTTGCTAGCAAATGGTTGGTTTAGGATGAGAAAAAAGTTCCCTTGTATCATATAACCAACTTTTTTTTGTAATTTTGTGTTTATTTTAACATTAAAAAAATTTTTCTGGTTTTTTGGGGGGTGTTTTGTTTGTTGGATTTTGTTAAAGAGAGGATCTTGCTATGTTATCTAGGACAGCCTCAAAATCTTGAGCTCAAGCAATCCTCCTGCCTCAGCCTCCTGAGTCACTGGAAAAACAGGCATAATGGTGTACATCTGTAATCCCAGTGATTCGGGAGGCTGAGGCAGGAGGACAGCAAGTTTGAGGTCAGCCCCAGGCAACTTAGAGAGATACTATCTCAAGACAAACAAAAATTTTTAAAAAGAGCTGGCGATATGAGATACAGATCAGAGGTAGAGTGCCCATGAGTTCAATCCCTATTACCACAAAAAAAAAAAAAAAAGCCTGCCACATTTCTCAGTTGTGTGAGTGTCATAAATAGGGCCTGCACAGTCACTTTATTTGCATCTTCACCTGTCCTCACCGCCTTCCTCATCACTTTTCCTTCCCAAATGGCATACCTACTCCTTATGTATTCATCCCTTCTTTCTGCTTCTTCTGGGACCTGCTCCATCACCTAGACCCTCCTTTATTGGCTTTCTCCTCTCAGCACATAGACACTTGAAAGCTTTAAAATGAAACAAGAAATATTCCTATGACTTGGGCTCCCCCACCCATTGCTTCCTTTCACAGTAAACTAAGTACAGATGCTTCACAACTTGAGATTGGGTCATGCCCTTTAAATGTTATTTCCCCCAGGATCCTGCCTTGGGACCTCCTCTTATTCTGCTCTCTCTGGCAGATTCTCCCACCCCTGTGGTTTCAAAACTCCTACACCCTGATTACTTCTAAATCCATTTCAGGATCCGCATCCATTATTAGCACCAGGTATGCATATCTAATTACCATAAAAACCTCTGTCAGGGCTGGGATTGTGGCTCAGCGGTAGAGTGCTAGCCTAGCATGGGTGGGACCTGGGTTCGATCCTTAGAACCACATACATTGTGTTGTGTCCATCTACACCTAAAAGATAAATATTAAAAAATAATTGTAAAAAATTAAAAAAAAAAAAACCTCTATGTCATCTGGGAGTGGTGGCACACACTTGTAATTCCAGCAAATTGGACTGCTGAGGCAGGAAGATCATTAGTTCAAAACCCGCCTCAGGGTCTGGGGTTGTGGCTCAGTGGTAGAGTGCTCACCTAGCATGTGTGAGGCACTGGGTTCAATTCTTGGAAGCACACAAAAATAAATAAATAGCCAGCATGGTGGTGCACTCCTGTAATCCCAGCAACTCCGGAGGCTAAGACAGGGGGATCCTGAGTTCAAAGCCAGTCTCAGCAGATTAGCGAGGTACTAATCTGCTGAGACTGGCTTTGAACTTTGATTAGCAACTCAGTGAAACCCTATCTCTAAATAAAATATAAAAAAGGGCTGGGGAGGGGCTGGGGCTGTAGCTCAGTGGTGGAGCACCTGCCTCACATGTGTGAAGTGCTGGGTTTGATCCTCAGCACCATATAAAAATAAAGAAAGAAAGATACTGTGTCCATCTATAACTAAAAAAAAAAAAAGAAGAAGAAGAAGAAGAAGAAGAAAAAAAAATATTAAAAAGGTGTGGTGGGGGGTCTGGGGATGTGGCTTAGTGGCTGAGCACCCTGAGTTCAATCCCTGATACTAAAACTAAATAAATAAATAAATGTCCATCAATGACTAAAAAAATTTTTTAAAAAACTGACCTCAGCCACTCAGTGATACCCCATTTCAAAATAAAAAATAAAGGGAGGCTGGGGATGTGGCTCAATGGTTAAGCGCCTCTGGCTTCATTTCCTGGTACAACAAATAAACAACAACAACAGCAACAACAACAAAAAACACTACAACCAAAAAAGCCTCTATATCATTCTGCCATGTTAAAGCTATATTTCAAAATTAAATCGACATCTTTCCTTACCAAAGCAGTCCTTCTGCTCTCATTTGAATGGGTGTCATTGACACTCTTCAGTTGTCCAAGTCAAGCTAGGATGTAACCTAGTCTTCCTTCTTTATTCACCCTACCTCCACCACTCAGTCCCGATCACTTTCATTTTCTGAATAGTCCTTCAATCTGGCTCCAACTTCCACCTACACTGCTCCTGCACTGTAGATTCTGATTCCTAAGATTGCCTCCTAGAAGAGTGGGGAGTGTCCTTCCCAACTGTCCTAAGTTCTTATTCTTCTTTACCTTTGACTTCCTGAGTACTGTCACGAGCATTCTTCCTAATATGAAAATCTGGGATAGTAGAGGATAGGAAAGGTAGCAGAATACAACAGTTACTAATATGGCATTATGTAAAAATGTGGATGTGTAACCGATGTGATTCTGCAATCTGTATTTGTGGTAAAAATGGGAGTTCATAACCCACTTGAATCTAATGTATGAAATATGATATGTCAAGAGCTTTGTAATGTTTTGAACAACCAATAAAAAAATTTTTTTAAATAAATAAATAAATAAAAATTTTTAAAAAAAATCTGCTCACCGGGTCACAATTTCTCTATGACTCCAGTTTTACGTGACTTTCAAAGCCTTTCACAGCATGGGTACACTAAATGGCCACTCTCTACTCCTGTATCTTCACTGCAGTTTAAACACTAGTCACGTGAAGCTATTTGTAGTTCCTGGAGCAAGCCAGGCTCTCTTATCTCACAACTTTTATATGTATTCTTGTGTTCACCTAGAATGTTCTCCTTGCACTTATTAGACAGCACCTAATGTCCTTCAAGTCTTAACTCAAATGAAGCTTCTTCTCCCAAGCATTTCTTGTCTTCCACACTTAGGTATAGCTGCCTCTTTTCCTATGAATTTATTGTACTTTGTATACACTTGGATATTTTTTTTTTCAGTGCTAGGAATCAAACCCAGGGTTTTGTGCATGCTAGACAAGTGCTCTTCCAGGGAGCTAAACCCCCTTATACCACTAGCCCTCAGATACCTATTTTCTTGAATCTATTAAGGCTTTTACTTATTCCAAAAAGTGTCTAAGAAAGTTTATATAGATAAAGATTAAGACACAGAAGAGAGTTAGGCGTATATCCTGATGACCTAGTCACTCATGACAGAGGCTGCCCTGATTTCTAGTCCTTCCTAGAAGCCACCATTGATAAGGAAACACTGGCTGGTAACAGAATTCAATACATAGAATGAAGTTAAAGCACTGCTTAATAAACTCCATTTATTCTCAATTCCAAGATTAACTAAGGGGTTTTTCCCTAGGATCTTGATACAGAGGACCTGGTATTAGATAATAAGTGATAACTATCTTTAACAGTATCTTCATAACAGATACAAGACATATAATAGGGGCTTTTTAAGTAGCAATATTTGAAAATGATACTAAATGTCAAATAGCAATTCAATGAAAGCCTCATTTGAGGTAGAACAGATATAAAACATTTCAGTATCTAGTTCACCAATCTGACTTGATCCAAAGGTGAATTTTAAATTAACTTAAAGAAAATGACCTTTAACTAATCTTCCTGGAATATTGCTCTTACCAAGCACATTTTTAAATAGAGAATCACTAAATAACATTATATTCTCAAACCAAAAGCTAGAATAAAAAAAAAGGAGATGGGATGCCACTGAACTGGCCTTAAAAATACTTTATTTTCATAAACATTATGCTAATTGTTGGAGAACAAAAATGAAGCAACTGAGTTCCTGCCATTAAGATGTTGAAGAAAACAGCACAGAGAGTGGCACCCAGAAATGCCTGCTAAATTTTAGAGAACACACAGGTTCCCCATTCACAGATTACAAAAAAAAAACAAAAAAAAAAACAACAACAAAAAAAAAACAGTAACCTGGAGGAAATGGTGTATTTTGTTTTGTTTTGATTTTCTTTTAATTTTTTAAAACAGGTAATGGCTTACTACCCACAACTTTGACTAGCTTCAATGACTAACTTACAACTAACTTAAGTAACTTACAACATGCAGATTATATTGCAAATTTTTTTATAGTTGTAGATGGACAGCATGCCTTTATTTTATTTGTTTCATTTTTATGTGGTGCTAAGGATCGAACCCAATACCTCACACAGGCAAATGCTCTGCCACTGAACTATAGCCTCAGCCCTTACATTGCCAATTTTTAAAAAATATTTATTTTTTAGTTGTAGTTGGACACAATACCTTTATTTCACTTACTTATTTTTATGTGGTGCTGAGGGTCAAACCCAGGGTCCCACACGTGTGAGGCAAGCACTCTACCACTGAGCCCCAGCCTCAGCCCTATATATTGCCAATTTTGAATTGACAAAACACATATCTGTTTGACATTTATGTGATTATAGATAAGTAGCCAGAAGGAAATAGCTTTACTCTAGCCTTTCATTTCAAACGTACACACTATTTGTCTGCCCACTTAGTATCCCTTTATTTTAAAAAGTCTTGAACCCAAAGTTGCTGACATTTATTTTGGTTGCTTTAAGAATCCTATAACTATTAGGGGTTGGAGCTATGGTTCAGTAGAGCGCTTGCCTAGCGTGTGTGAGGCTCTGGGTTCAGTTCTCAGCACCACATATAAATAAATAAAACAAAGGTCCACTGACAACTAAACAATATATTTTTTTTAAATCCTATAACTATAATAATTGGCACCTGAATTTTACAATAGATACCAGGATGTCCTACCTCCAGAAACCCCTTCTGATTAGGGTCCATATGGTTCAGAGGAATGTAGGTGTCATTGGTCTTCTGGCAAACCACCATGGCATGCCTTTGACTGAAAGTTCCACGACCAACATCTTGGCCACTCAGACGGACATTAAAACCTTAAAGAATCAAGAAAAAAAATATATATTTTTTAAAAAATCCAGATCTCCACGAAAAACTTAAGTAGTAGTAATAAGTCATGGTAGTCCTGAATTCTTTTTCTCTCTTTTTTTTTTTTTTTTTTTTTTTGAGACAGGGTCTTAACATGTTGCCCAGGCTGATCTTGAACTCCTGGGCTCACATAATTCTCCTGTCTCAGTCTCCTGAGTAGCCGGGATTACAGGCACACACCACATACCTGGCTGTCTGAATTCTTATACACTGGCTCATCTTGAAATTTTTCCTAAGGATAATAGATTCTCCTTATTAAAACATTCCTGTTCTATAGTTAAAAGTCAAGGTAAAGTTGTATAAGAATGGAGAATTGTTAGTTGTCCTAGAAGTTTTTTACTAGTGTATTTTAATTGTACAGGAAAATGGGTCTCATGGGTCTCATTGCGGCATATTTGTACTTGCAAATAACATACTTTGATCCTGTTCACCCCAGATTGTCTTCCTTTACACACTTCTTCCCCTATCTTCCTTCTCAGTCTCCTCATTACTTTCATACTCACTCCCCCCCAGATTCCACATGAAGTAAAACATGATACTTGTCTTTCTAAATTTGACTTATCTTGCTTAATGTGATGATCTCCAGTTCCATCCATTTTCCTGCAATAACAGGATTTTATTTCTTTTTTATGTCTTAACAATACCCTATTGTATATATATACACCACATTTTCTTTACCTTTTCATCTGTTGATGGACACATAGGCTGATTCTATTACTTGGCTATTGTCAATTTGCCATGATAAACATGGGTTTGCAGGTACCTATATAATACTCTGACTTTAATTCTATTGGGTATATACACAGGAGCGGTATAGCTGGGTCATATGGTAGTTTTGATTTTAGTTTTCTGAGGAACCTCCGTACTGATTTCCATGGTGGCTGTACTAATTTACACCCCACCAATAGTGTATGAGGGTTCCTTTTCTCCTGCACCTTTAGCAGAATTTAATGTTTTTTTTTTTTTTTTGTATTCTTGATGATGATCATTCTGACTAGGGTGAGATGGACTCTCAATATAGTTTTGCCTTGCATTTCCCTGATGGCTAGAGATGTTGGACATTTCTTCATATAATTTATGGCTATTCACACTTCTTTTAAGAAGTGTTGCTCTATAGAGGCTGAGGTTGTGGCTCAGAGGAAGAGCACTTGCCTACCATGTGTGAGGCACTGGGTTTGATCATCAGCACCATATAAAAATTAAATAAAGATATTGTGTCCACCTATATAACTAAAAAATAAAAATTAAATTAAAAAAAGAAGTGTTGCCCTATATTTTTTAGAGAAAACTATCTTTCCAATACTTCTGGCACTGATTCTGTATATCTCAGTATACTGTTGTATTGTCTATGTTCTGATGAAGGCTTTCAATATGACTTATACCACGATCAACTAATATTGTCCAGTAGAATGTTTTAGAACTTTTCTAGTAGATAAAAATGATAGTAGATAGTAGATAGAAAATCACAGAGGTGGGGCTGGGGATGTGGCTCAAGCGGTAGCGCGCTCGCCTGGCATGCATGCGGCCCGGGTTCGATCCTCAGCACCACATACAAACAAAGATGTTGTGTCCGCCGAGAACTTAAAAATAAATATTAAAAATTCTCTCTCTCTCTCTCTCCTCTCTCACTCTCTCTTTAAAAAAAAAAAAAGAAAATCACAGAGGTCACATGTAACAAATGTCATTTAAAGTATTCTCCATCACCTATGAAACTAAACAGAAATGTCTTACCTTGAGCAAGTAAGGAGCCCAAGGCAAGGGTTTCTGCTGTGGCCCAGTCTAAATTTGTTCCGCTCATCACTTTCTCCATTCTGGACTGTAAAATTGAGGTGGGAGCAAAAGAAACTTTTAAGATACCATATTCTTTTTCACAAAGAATTTTTTAAAAAATTGATGCAAAAAAGATTGAGCCAGGTGTGGTTGCACATGACTGTAATCCCAGTGGCTTGGTAGGCTGAGGCAGGAAGATCACAAGTTCAAGGCCAGTCTCAGTAATTTAGTGAGATGCTCAAAATAAAAAAAATAATAATAATAAAAAGGGCTGGGGATGTAACTCAGTGGTACAGCACCCTTGGGTTCTGTCCCCAATACTCTCCCCCACACACACACAAACATACACCAATACACACAACAGAGTACAGAAGGACCTATTTTTAATAACAATTATAATGGTTATTTTTAGCTTTTTAATTTTTATTTTCATTTTTTTGTAGTGCTGGTGACTGAATCCAGAACCTTGCATATGCTAGGCAAGTATCCTGCCACTGAGCTATGCCCCCTAGCTACATACAGTTTTAAACAGGCAAAAAAAACATACACTTAGGATTAGTGGTTACCTCTGTGGGAGCACAAGGAGATGAAATCAGGGAAGGGTACATGGGAAACTTTATTTGTACTATACTGTTTCTTTTCCATTTTTAGTATCAGAGATTGAACCTAGGAGTGCTTAATCATTGAACCACATCCCCAGTCCTTTTTATTTTTTATTCTGAGACAGGATCTCACTAAGCTCTTAGGGCCTCACTAAGTTGCTGAAGCTGGCTTTGAGCTTGCAATCCTCCTGCCTCAGCCTCCCAAGTCGCTGGGATTATAGGCATGTGCCACCGCACCTAGTGTGATACCTTATTTCTTAAGGGGGATGGCAACACATAGTATGCTGGAATAGGTCTATACCTATAATAAAAACTCCAAGAGCAAAGTTAGTGTTTTGAGATAATTGAGGGTACAGTTCCTTCATGTGAGTTTAAAGATGAAGACCTTTAATTCTTTGCTTTCCTGGTTTTAACAATGAAAGTCCTATGTTCCAGAAAATTTTTAAGTCCCAGACATATCAGGATGGTTTGTCATACTATAGTTAGCATAAGATGGTATATAAAACATGAGCATTTTAAAATATCTAAATGGTTATCATTATGATACATGTATGAAATTTTATTTCTTTTATTAAAGCTACCTAAAAGAATTAAAGTACCTTCTGTTCACTGGCTGGAAAAACTAAAATAAATATTTATGCACATTTTAAATTAACATGTATTCCATGTACATATAATGTATTAAACATGCGCACATGCATAAATAAATAAATGGAGGGGAATAAAAAGAAAATCTAAATTATTGGCTCTCAGCATCAAAACAACTCTAGAGGGCTGGGGATGTGGCTCAAGTGGTAGTGCGCTCGCCTGGCATGCGTGCGGCCCGGGTTCGATCCTCAGCACCACATACAAACAAAGATGTTGTGTCTGCCGAAAAACTAAAAAATAAATATTAAAACAAACAAACAAAAAAAAAACTCTAGAATCAGTTCCTAGAACTTAATAACACACAATAAATATTTGTCAAATGAATATCCAACTAAAAAGACCAGTGCAACATCAATCCCTTTGCCAAACAAAAATAGAAAGCAATAATGAACTATTTCAAAGTTCCTCACCTGAACATACATCTTTAGAAGGTGACTGTGCATCTGCAATTCCTTCGGCACCTCCACAGACTTTATGCCAATAAACTGCAGGAGATCAAGGGGCACGCCTGTGTTCCAGGTGGTAATGCGAGCTTCTGGCTGAACCAGGCCCTGCCATTGGGCCTGCAGGTTAGTGGCAGGGGGGCTGTAGTGGGCCATGTTGGCTAAATGCTCATTTAACTTGGCATAGTAGGAGGCTTTTATTTCAGAGAGCTCCTCCTGGGTCATGAGTCCACTGGCAATGAGGTGCTCTGCATACGTGTCTGGGATGCTCTTTCGGGCTCTGTCCGAGAGAGAAGGGGGAGAAAGTCAATCTGATCTGCAAAAATCTAAGACAGAAGCAATCACTCTCAAAGGTAATGTAGGATATTATCACCATCAAAAGGCACTTAGGAAATGTTTTAAAACTAGATAAAGTGGTGGCTATGCAACATTGTGAATGTACTAAATGCCACTGAATGTTCACTTTAAAATACTGGGGGAAATTTCATATTATGATTTTTACCTCAATAAGAAGTTACCAAATTCTCAGCCTGACTTTCCCATAGCCGTGCAAGTGACTTCCCTGGTCACCAAGGCAGTGCATGCATATTGGGGTTACCTTTACCTTTTCTATAAGTTGTACCAAAACATCCACTTATGTTCTTTAATTTGTACTATTCCTTCAAATAAAGAAATTTGGTATCCCCCCAAAAAAAAGAAGTTACCAAATTAATTACAAGATAATTACATAAAATTTTAATTAATTAATTAATTAATTAATTCCTCTTCTGAGCAAAGAAGAAAAAAAGATTTACCTTTATAAGCCTCTGTCTACATTCAGGCAGAAACAATTAGCGGTGTTTTTCCTACAAGTTGGTAAATTCTGGACAGTTACTTAGAAGACTGACCCACCTAATTATCCATTCAGCACAGCCTTTATTTCAAAAAGTACTGAACCCAAAGTTACCAACATCAGTTTTAGATTACATTAATGATCCTTTAACTATAACAATTGGCACCTGGTTGATTCATAACAATAATATCACAACAAAAACAATGCTATTCTGTTTGTATAATCCTTTAAGCTGTACAGTCTGTTTACATGTATTATCACATTTAATCCTAACAAGAATGAGAGGTAGGCAGGATTGGTGTTTTACGTGGGGCCTGAGGCAAATGGAGTCCGGCAACTGCTCAGCCCTGAGCTAGCCCAGAATCCAGCTTTGTTCCTCTAGGAACAGAACTCTTCTGCTATGTCCAGAAAGGCCTGTCAAATGTCACTGAGTTTGCTCCTTGGCTGTAATGTATGCCTACGAGCAAACAGGATGAAGGAGGGGTATCTAATTAATTTCTAGTATCTAGAAAAAGAAAATGCCAAAGAAACAGTTGGAATTAATTTTAATAATGTTTAATAACAATTTTGGGGGCTGAGGCTGTGGCTCAGAGGTAGAGCACTCGTCTTACATGTGTGAGGCTCTGGGTTCGATCCTCAGCACCACATAAATAAAATAAAAAGGTATTGTGTCCACCTACAACTAAAAACTTTTTTAAAAATAATAATAATATTTTTTCTTTAAACCAACATATAAAAAATACTGCCATTTCAATATCCAATCAATATAGAAAGCTTGGAGATACTTTGCCTTTCTATTTCACATGCTAAGTCTTTGAAATCTGGTGTGTTTGCTATACTCACAGCGCATCTGCCTCAGGCCTGGCCACACTTCAAGTGCTCAATAATCATTTAATGGCTAGTGGCTTCTGTACTTGGACAGCACAAATCTAAGCCTTCATTAAAACCCTTTGTGGGCTGGGCGTGGTGGCATATGCCTATAATCCCAGCTAAACAAGAAGCTTAGGCAGAAGGATTGCAAGTTTGAGTCCATCTTGGGCAACTTAGACTCAAAATTAAAAATTAAGTTGGCTGGGGATGGAGCCCAGTGGTAGAGCACTTTGCCTTGCATGTGGGAGGTCCTGGGTTCAATCTCCAGTATCACAAAAACAATAAATGCTTTTGTTACTTCCTAGCTATGTGGCAGTCCTTTTCCTAATCCTTACAATGCCACCCTCAGCTCAGGCATTAAGAGGCTCAGGCAAGGCTTTGCCTAAGTGCTCTGACCTCAGTCTTCCCATCTGCTAAGTGAGTTGTTAAGCTGCCTCTTCTCTATTCAATAAATAAATATGTGGAGTTTGAAAAATATGGGAAGCTCTCCTGAGACCCACAAGGTGACCATCCCAGTTTGCCCAGGACCATCGCAGTTCGGCACTGAAACTCTCATGTCATAAACAAACCAAGGAAGTTGGTCACCCTATCTAAGAGCATCTATTAAATATTACAGGATCAGGGGTATAACTCAGTGGTGAAGCATTTGCTAACATGTGCAAGGCCCTGGGTTTGATCCCCAGCCCTGCAAAATACTGACAAAAACTATAACCACCACAATGACACAAGCACTGTAAAGTCAGGGGATATATTAAACAAAGGCTTATAGTTGGACCTGATGATTTTGTACATGGCCGGGTTGGTGAAGAAAGGCTCATCCAGCTCATTGTGGCCCCACTGCCGGTAGCACAACAAATCAACAATCACATCCTTGCGGAATTGGCGCTGATATTCAAAAGCCAGTCGTGTGGCCCGGACTACTTCCTCTGGCCTGTCTCCGTTGACGTGGATGATGGCACAGCCCACGAGCTTCCCTGAAGAAGGAGTGGCGGAGATGCAGTCAGTCAGTTAACCTGGGATGACATTAGCACCCTGCCACCGTGGTCCCCCTGAGTGACTGCCTACTTGGGAAGACATTCCAAGTCCTCAAAGGTAGCTAGGTCTGGTTGTTAATAGTTCAAACAAACTCATAATTTATACAGGGCTTCCAATAGTTAACGTTATATCTGTTAATGTATGTAAAGTGTTAAATGCTTTCCAGTACCTGGTATGCAATACTTAACATTTGTTATTGTTATTCTGTCATCTTTCTGCCTGAGAAAAAAATGATCAGTAAAGAATGCATCCTAGAAAAAGATTGCTTTTCTCCAAAGAGAAGTTTCAGAATGGATCCTCACTATTCCTATCAGATTAATCACAAAGCACTCACAAAAGAGAGCAGGTCCTACCATCTAACAATTATTGTAACTCAGTGAAATAGGAGGGGGTAATGAAATTCCTGCTCCTCTCTTAAGACAGCTTATTTTTAGAAGTTAACACAAGTCTTTTTCTTATTTCCTTAAATTTAAGGATCATACTCAGGGCTCATAATGCAGCTCAGTGGCAGAGTGCTTGCCTAGCATGCACAAGGCCCTCAGTTCCAACCTCAACACCCAAAACAAAAGAATAAATTAAATAAAGACTACATTCAGACTTTAGAGGAAATGTTAACTTGGCAACTGTTGGTGACTACTGTCCATATCTGATCCAAAATTAAAAACTGAATAAGTTTCTCTAGGAATTCCTTGTCTGATCCAGCAACAGCAATTCTCCTGTGTTACATACCAATGTCACTACAGTATAAAGAAGACCTTCCTCTTTCGGCTGGAGTGGTGTAACCCAGTTGGTTATTGACAATCAAATGGATACTCCCACCAATTCTGAAATGTGGGAGATTAGAGAGCGTAAACGTTTCAAGAACAATCCCTTGACCACAGAAAGAAGCATCGCCGTGAACCTAAAACATGGGGCAGGGTATGGGGAGAAAAAGAATATAAGAGATTAAGAAATTGAAGTTTTCAGATCAGAATAAACTATTAAAAATACTAACAGGAATAACAAACGACCACCCTCTCACTACTCCTCTGCCTTCCTAATATGCAGGTTAAAGGATTTTCTAGAATGGTTAGGCTGACCTCAAAAACAACTTTCAAAGATAACTCGATGCATCTTTTTCCTCTACCTTGTATCACCACCTATACTCATCACTTCAGCAAACCTTCTAGAACATTCAGCAGCACCACAGGAGGAAGGGCTGTTGCAGATGCAAAGAGAAAAATCAGCTTTAGGAACTCTTGAATGAAAAGAGCCTGCAAATGTAAGGAATAGTGCAAACTTTGAACCCCTCCTACCCCCAATCACCTTGTCCACCAAAGAGAGACTGCATCAAGTTCCCATCACTAATCCTGAGTGCCACAACGAATATGAGAGTGAAGTGGCAACAAAGACAAGGAGGTACAGGAGAAAAGCACACCACACATAAATGGAAAGAGGGTTTGAGGACAAAGCAGTATATTATTATAGGAGAATGTCTAAAATGTTATTCTTCCAGAATATTCAAAGCCTGCTTGATTGGACTATTATCCCAAAACTTAGTAAACAAGGTGATAGAAAAAGGAGGTTTGGGGGTTTTGGGGGGTAGGGGATAGCGGGAGAAGTTATTTTTACATTTAAAGCAAATAATAAAGGAATAGTAGATTTTAGAATATGAGCTTTGACTTCCTTTTTCTTTTTCTTTCTTTTCTTTCTTTTTCTTATCTTTTTTTTTTTGTGTGTGTGTGTGTGTGCGCTTAGGATTGAGTCCAGGTGTGCTTTACCACTGAGCTACAACCCCAGCCCTTTTAATCTCTAGTTTGAGAGAGAATCTTGATAAGTTGCTTATATCCTTGCTAAATTGCTGACGCTAGCCTCAAATTTGTGATGCTCTTGCCTCAGCCTCCCAAGTCACTCCTGAGTAGCCTGGCTCTAAGGACTTCTCACGAAAAGATGATTATCATAAATAGCCAAATTCCTGAGCTAAATAAAATGATTCTCTATGCCCTAACATAATGTAACCATTGAACCGAAGTAAACAAACCAAATATGTAAAGCCAGAAGGTGCAAAGATAGGATTTGAACTTAGGAATTCTTAATTCCAGAGTTTTTGTCTTTTCTTCACTATGGTACATTATAAAGTCCAATACTTAAGCAGGGTGTGGTAGTGCACACCTATAATCCCAGGTACTCAGGAGGCTGAGGCAGGAGGATCACCAAATTTGAGGCCAGCCCCATCAACTTAGAGTCTGTCTCAAAAATAAAAGGAAAAGGTTTGGGGATGTATCTCAGTGGTAGAACATCCCTGGGTTCAATCCCCAGTACTGCAAAAATATTTTTAATATAAATAAAGTCCAATACTCAGTATACACAGGGTCAAAGGTTCTTTTTTTTTAATATTTATTTCTTGATTGTACACAATACCTTTATTTTATTTATTTATTTTTATGTGGTGCTGAGGATCGAACTCAGGGCCTCGCACACGCTCTACCACTGAGCCACAACTCCAGTACAGGGTCAAGGGTTCTATCTGAGTACTCCTCCTCACCTTTAGGCCTCCTTGGCTATGACATCTTGTGGGACAATGTTGTAAAAAAGATCAGTACAACAAGAAAGAGAAATGTTTGCCTCTTCTGTGCCTTTTCAGAAATGTTCAGCATTACTCAGGTAATTTAATAAAAGATAACATCTATTAACAAATTGCATCATTTTCTCATAATCCTAGGATTTATGTTTTTCTTTTAGTGGTATTGGGGATTAAACCCACAGTCTCGCACATGGTAGGCAATCACTGATACACATCCTCAGCCCTTTTTATCTTGAGACAGGGTCTCACTAAGATGTACAGACTGGCCCTGAACTTTTGATCTTCCTGCCTCAGCCTCTCTGGTCACTGGGATTATAGATGTGCATCATGGTGCCTGGCAATCTTCAGATTCTTGATGCTAAAAGCATGTATACAGCATTTGCTGATTTTATTTTCCTTCTTAAACCTAAAGAGACCACTGTGCTCTGTTGATAAAGTTTTGGAGGAATAATTGTCCTCAAACATAAAAGCTGGGTAAGTTGGAAGCTTGCCAGTTAAATGCAAGGGTGAGGATGGGCAATGGAAGGGGAGTCATCTTGAAACATGCAGAAGATCACAACTGAGAATTCATTTCCATCAGTTCCAACTCAAAGATAAAACAGAAGACAGCCGGGGGCGCAGTGGCGCACTCCTGTAATCCCAGAGGCCCGGAAGCTGAGATAGAAGGATCGCGAGTTCAAAGTCAGCCTCAGCAATGGCAAGGTGCTAAGCAACTCAGCAAGACCCTGTCTCTAAATAAAATACAAAATAGGGCAGGGGATGTGGCTCAGTGGTTGAGTGCCCCCGAGTTCAATCCCCAGGACCCTGCCAAAAAACAAAAGCAACAACAAACAGAAGACAAATAGAAAAAATTAGCACTAGAAATCTCACCCACCATTGTTTTTTTTTTTTTTTTTTTTTTTAAAGAGAGAGTGAGAGAGACAGAGAGAGAGAGAGAGAGAGAGAGAATTTTAACATTTATTTATTTTTTCTTAGTTCTTGGCGGACACAACATCTTTGTTGGTATGTGGTGCTGCTGAGGATCGAACCCGGGCCGCACGCATGCTAGGCGAGCGCGCTACCGCTTGAGCCACATCCCCAGCCCCACCCACCATTGTTTTACAGGGTTCAAATTTAGAAGCCCCATATAATTCAGAATCATGTACTTCACAAGGAAAGACATAAGGACATAGCAGGGCAAAAGACTTGGGGAAGACAAAACAGACAAAGGAAGGCAGTTAGTATTATATCTTTTTCCTTCCTTCCTCCCTTCCTTCCTCCCTCCCTTCCTTCCTCCCTTCCTTCCTTCAATAGGGATTGAACCCAGAGGCCCAGTACCACTGAACCACTGAGCTACACTCTCAGCCCTTATATTTATCTCTTTTTTAAATTTTGAGTCATGGTCTTGCTAAGTTGCTGAGGCTGGCCTGGAACTTGGCTATTCTCCTGCCTCAGCCTCTTGGATTGCTGGGATCATAAGTGTGCTCCATTGAGCCTGGCAAAGTCACATCATTGTAAAGAAATGGTCATTTCACCCCTTGCTTCAAAAGTCAATCTTAAGATATACTCAATGCACTAGGTAAATGTGAATGACTAAAATAGTTTAGAGATAATGAATTAAGTCAAGTGAAAGGTAAAGAGAATATATGGCTAATGATTAGACAATTTCTACTTAGAAATACTATATCATAATCAAATCCAATTCTGTCTATCCCCAACAAATTTTATTATTATTTGCAACAAGTTTCAGGCCCATGAAAAATTAACATGAATAGGATAATGTGGCTGTTTCTGTACATTACATATGTATCTACTTCTGTGGGGTTTGAAGACTCCATTACTGATATTGAGAATTAATTTTCTCCCAGAAGTTAAAGGTTCATATGTAATAAATGCTCATAGAAGAAAATTTGACCCATAAACTAAATCTCTGAATGATATTTATTGGGTTACCAAAAATTGTGGGGGGGCGGATAAATGAAGAAAGAGATACAATAATAATTTTTGTTTTCCTTAAAGCCAAAGGCATTCATTTTATTTTTCTTTTCTTTTTCTTTTTTTTTTTGAGAGAGAACTTTAATATTTTATTTTTTAGTTCTCAGTGGACACAACATCTTTGTTGGTATGTGGTACTGAGGATCGAACCCGGGCCGCACGCATGCCAGGTGAGCGCGCTACCGCTTGAGCCACATCCTCAGCCCCTCATTTTATTTTTCTAGGTGGTGGGGATCAAACTTAGGGCCTCACACATGTAAGGCAAATGCTCTATCTATCTTTGAGATACACCCCAATCCTAAAATTTTTTAAACAAACCAGCAAACAAAGTAAATTCACATACTTAAAAAAAAAAAAAAAAAAATATATATATATATATATATACACACACACAAACACACAGTGGATACAATATCTTTATTTTATATTTTTGTGGTACTGAGGATTGAACCCAGTGCCTCATGCATGGTAGGCGAGCACTCTACTACTGAGCCACAAACCAGCCCCAAATCCACATTCTTATAGGTTGTTCATATGTGTTTTTTAAAAATTTTAATATTTATTTGTAGTTTTCCGCGGACACAACATCTTTATTTGTATGTGGTGCTGAGGATCGAACCCAGGCCGCACGCATGCCAGGCGAGCGCGCTACCGCTTGAGCCACATCCTCAGCCCCCATATGTGGTTATACGCAATTTCTGAGAGGGCCACACTTTCAGAGAAGTGGTGACATATGTCCTTTTAGAAGGAGTAGCTCTGCCTATGGATTGTCCCTCAATCATATCAGGACAAGTGTAAGCACCAGGTTAAAGTCAGAAGCTCTGAGACTAGACTTCATATCTGCTATTACATTTTTAAAACTCCAGAATTTTCTTTTCCCAAATGTTATCTTAATTTCATTTGAATGTGTATAACCTCCTGTAAGACCTATCAACCCAGACATTCCTTTTGTCTGTTTTTCCCAACTTTTGGCCTCACTTCCTGAAGCTACAGGTACCTGTAAGCAAATGACTTTGTCCCCAGGCTGAGCAGAAACATCCAGAGAGTAGTCTCCATCCTGTCGAGACTGCTGCCTGCCCCGGGTTTTCCCAACAGCCACTGGGTTAACGGCTTCAAGGTGTGAGGGGTTAGGTAGCATTGTCACATGGAGGGGACGATGGGCACCAAAGTCCAGGTCCACAGAGGAGGTCAGGTGAGACAGGACATCTCCAGTGGCTGAGAAATTTTCTGGAAATTCACTCAAGCCTTGCATTTTACGGAACATAAGCTATTATGAATAAACATACAAGAAAGTGTCTTTTAATACAGTGGAGACTACGGAAAAGGTGGTTAGCTTAAATAATCCAATAAAAATGTCATGTAAATGCTTTTCTAGTTATTATAAATATGAATCATTTAAAGGCAGGCACAGAACCATTTGGAGAGCTTCTGAATCAAATGAAGTGCCAACATTTTATTTTATTTTATTTTTTTGTAGTTAGACACAAAATCTTTATTTTATTTATTTTTATGTGGTGCTGAGGATCGAACCCATGGCCTTGCACATGCTAGGCAAGTGCTCTACCACTGAGCCATAACCTCAACCCAGAAGTGCCAACACTTCTGGGGACAAAATCACAGCAAAACAAACACACACACAGGTGGTCTCTCTTTCTCTTTTTGTTGCATGGGGCTGGGGATTAAACTCAGAGCCTGGTGCACACTACACAAGTGCTCTACCGCTATGGGAAGCCATTCTCCCACGATTGGGCACCTCCCAGATTGGGTGTGAGGCATTCTGGCCAAACTATGTCGGAGCTATCCCACCCTCTCCAGGTGCGAGAACCTGTCCATGTGGGACTGACCACTGACCCTGAGGCCAATCACTGACCCTGACCTTGGAATGCTGCCCCCCTCGACCTTCATTGGATGGAATTTTTCCCTGAATTTCTTGTTCCCCAATAAAAGGCCACTCCCTGGTGTGCTCTCTCTCTCTCTCTCTCTCTCTCTCTCTCTCTCTCCTGCTAGCCCTGAGTAAGCCTTGCTGCCCCACAGGGTGGTTTGAGGTGAGAGCCAGAGAGGTGAGAGCCAACTTGGACCTGGTCATAGAAAAAGGTAATTTAGTCTGTGTGTTTTATTTTGATCTCACTAGTTAACTTCTATGCCACGAACCTCTTTAATGAAACCAGCGTGCTGGTCGCCTGGTGGATACCACTGAGCTACATCCCCAGCCCTTGTGTGGTCTCTTGAAATAACAATGTGTTGTTAGTATTAATACAACCTATTATCTATAAACTCTGCCAATAAATGGATCCATGACTTCTGATAAGCAAAAATTGTATAAAATTGCATAGATCTCTGTGTTTATTTGAATAATTGGCAAAAAATGAGAAAAGCATACTGAAAGAACAGAATTAAGCTCTATATACATCATCCTTGAGGAAACAAACTTTGCAGAGAGAAGAAAGAATCCATACAGAGAAAATCAACTCAAATACTACTTCTGCCTATCAACGTTTTTTTTTCTCCCCTTCGGTACCTGGGATTGAACTCAGGGATGCTTAACCACTGAGACACATCCCCAGCACTTTTTTGTATCTTATTTAGAGATAGGGTCTTACTGATTTACTTAGGGTCTTGCTAAGTTGATGAAGCTGGCTTTGAACACTTGATCCTCCTGCCTCAGCCTCCCAAGGTACTGGTATTACAGATGTGTGCCACTGTGCCTGGCCTCTGCCTGTCAACATTAACTTCCACCCATTCACTAAGCTAGTTCCTGGTCCAACTGCTCATGTTCATAGCTGGCTTTCTACAGGTAATTCTTGACATTATTTTTATTCTGTTACAGTCCATTCTACAGTGTTGGTGAGAAACATAGAAAGAACTTACCTCTGGAGGTAATTGCAGAAGACCTGTCAATAAATTCAGCCTCCCTCTATGGGGCATCCCAATAATGACATCAGTTATCCCGCTGAAGGCTGACATTTTCAGCAACTCATGGAAAAAGCCCATCATGCTTTCAGCCCCTTCCCCTCCATATCGCTTCACGGTGGCAAACTTGGTGGCCAAAAAGTGGTCAAATTCCTATAGAACATCACACCATATTAGCTTCTGAGAAATGACATCTGCTCAGATGAAAGGAAGAGAAGTTTACATGTGTTGCAAAACTATCCCACATTCTCCCAGTGGCTGCAGCAGCACCCCTTTAATACGTATCTCAGGGAGACAGCAATCCAGGACAGCTCTGCCAAGGACCCTAGACCCAGTAGGGACTGGTGGAATTAACATACTCCAAGAAGAACCCCCTTAAGTATGTATGTCCTTCCAAACTAGGGGCCAGGCCTTAGATCTTCATTGCCTCTCCCAGAACATTATCTTCTGCAGAGGGCTCTATGACACTATTTAATTGAGGTCATACACTACTCAACTATCCAAACTACTGGCAAGAGGCTGCTTGTCATCTTAACATGCCTTAGCTCTGTCATGGTCACAGCAGAAATTTGGTCCCATAAATTTATATCAAGAACCTCTTCCATACATAGTCTTTTGATCACTTCAGGAAACAAAAAGAAAAGTAAAACTTAAGTCTTTTGTCATCTTTTATGGTGTAAGTAGACAAATAGATAAAAGTACTTTGAAGAAAAGCAACAGCTCAAATGTCTGGCAGTCTATTTCTTTTTCTACTTAGAATAAAAGTGATATGTGTTATATGGTCTCTTGTGTTGAACCAATGGGGGGCAACTATGGATATGTTCAGAGAGTTAATGCTTTAAATTCCTCTCTTCAGTAGCTATCTATCTTGTTAGGAAATGAGCTGACCTTTTCCATTGATATTATTTGCTTCTTTTATACCTGAGACTCTAGCATTAATTTTGACAGATGTTTTCGCTCTTCTGTGGTAAATGTCTCCTTCTTCAGCTCCTCGAACCGCCTGGCAAACCAGTCTTTCTCCTCCTGGCTCTGAAGTTGGGCGGTTTCAATAGAAATTGGCCCACAGTAGATTTCGTTGAGATAGGCTAATACTTCCTCAAGAGAGGCCTTTTCCTTTCCCATGTTCAACAGTCCTAGGAAATAGAATCAAAAGAATCATTTCAAAGAAAAGTCAACCATGCAGTAAATTAGTTCTGGAACATACTTGTTTCAATTCAGAGCTCTTCATATCAGTAACTTAAGTCATTATCAATGCTTCTTTTTTTCTCCTTCCTTCCTTCCTTCCTTCCTTCCTTCCTTCCTTCCTTCCTTCCTTCCTTCCCTCCTTCCCTCCTTCCTTCCTTCCCTCCTTCCTTCTTTTTTGTCCTTTTTTTTCCTTTGTGGCGCTGCATTATTGATTTCAGGGCCTCATACATGCTGGGTAATGCTCTACCACCAAGCTGCATCCCTACTTCTACTTAAATTTTTCTAAAGGCAAAATTAAGGGAGAAAACAACAACAACCTTTCTTCATAAGAATAAAACTATGCTACTTTTTGCCAATTTTTTTTTTAGAGAGAGAGAGAGAGAGTGAATTTTTAATATTTATTTTTTAGTTTTCGGTGGACACATCTTTATTTTATTTTTATGTGGTGCTGAGGATTGAACCCAGCACCCCGTGCATGCCATGCGAGCGCGTTACCACTTGAGCCACATTCCCAGTCCCCAAATCAATAGCAATTTCAAATTAAAATTTAAAATCTTTGGGCCTGGATGTAGCTCAGTGATAAAGCTCTTGCCTAGGATGTATAAGGCCCTGGGGTCAATCCCCAGACTACTACTACTACTGCTGCTCCTGCTACTACTAATACTACTACTAATAATAAAAATAAATTTGAAACCTACTTTTCATCTGCTTTATAGCTACAAATCATATATCCTGTCTTTTTCTGAAATAGCTAATAAAATGTTCATCTTATTAATGTCTATAAAGCTATATCTAGGGCTGGGGATGTGGCTGAAGCGGTAGCGCACTCGCCTAGCGTGCGTGCGGCCCGGGTTCGATCCTCAGCACCACATACCAACAAAGATGTTGTGTCCACCGAGAACTAAGAAAAAAATAAATAAATGTTAAAAATTCTCTCTCTCTCTGTCCTCCTCTCTCTCTCACTCTCTTAAAAAAAAAAAAGCTATATCTATTACTGAGTAATTGGTCTTGATGTGAAGTTAAGCACCAATTAATATAAACAGAAAAGCAATGTTTTAAGGTAAAAGGAAACTGATGTGGAGGCTGGAATTGTGGCTCAATTGTGTTAGAGTGCTTATCTATCATATGCGAGGCCCTGGGTTCAATCCTCAGCACCACATAAAAATAAATAAAATAAAATAAAGGTATCATTTCCAACTACTTAAAAAAAAAAATTTTTTTTTTTTTAAAAAAGATGCTTGGGCTGGGGATGTGGCTCAAGCGGTAGCGCGCTCGCCTGGCATGCGTGCAGCCCGGGTTCGATCCTCAGCACCACATACAAACAAAGATGTTGTGTCCGCTGAAAACTAAAAATAAATATTAAAAAAAAAAATTCTCTTCTCTCTCTCTCTCTCTCTCTCTCTCAAAAAAAAAAAAAAGATGCTGATGTGGTGTCCCTGAATGTCAGTCAAAGAAAGGGGAAGTTTGCACGTGGCATTAGCTCATCACCATATCAGTTATCAGTCACTTGCTTAATCTTGCAACAATGGTTTAATAAACCAGTATTTATTTTATGTTGTTAATGGTTTCTTAGAATAAACTTTAAATGTTTGATATTGATTATTTAATGTATAAAAATGGCTTTGTTGAGGTTGAGGCAGGAGAATAGAGAGTTCAAAGCCAGCCTCAGCAAAAGCAAGGCGCTAAGCAACTCAGTGAGACACTGTCTTTTTTGTTTTTTTTTTTGAGAACTTTAATATTGTATTTTTTAGTTTTCGGCAGACACAACATCTTTGTTTGTATGTGAGGATAGAACCAGGGGCGGCGAGCATGCCAGGCGAGCGCGCTACCGCTTGAGCCATGTCCCCAGCCCGAGGAACTGTCTTTAAATAAAATACAAAACAGGGCTGGGGATGCAGCTCCGTGGTAAAGTGCCACAGAGTTCAATCTCTGGTACCAAAAAAAAAAAAAAAAGAAAAGAAAAAATTGCTTTGATGATGCATAACTTCTCTTTGCTTCACTTTTTAGTTCATAAAATGGGGATAATCAATGTACTTCAGGGGGTAGTTGTGATGATGAAATGAGGTAAAAACCCCAAAGTCCATGAAAGGATGAAAGAATACACAAAATGTGTTACAGCTGCACAATGGAATGTTAGTCAGCCAATCAAAGAATGAAAGTATTGATTACAACATGATTAACTTTGAAAACATATGCAAAGCAAAAGAAGCCACACAGTTTACGATTTCATTTATATCTGAAGGGCTGGGGTTATGGCTCAGCGGTAGAGCATTTGCCTAGCATGTAGGAGACCCTGGGTTCGATCCTCAGCACCACATAAAAATAAATAAAGTAAAGCTATAAAAAAAAAATGTAGATCTAAGACACAGAAAGTAGAAAGTAGATTAATGGTTGCCAGGGATTGGGGAGGTGGCAGAATGGAAGGTAACTCTTTAACCGGTACATAGTTTCCTTTTGGATGATGTAAATGTTCTGGAAATAGATTGATGGCTATACATTATTAACTTTGAAAAATAAAATGTGGGGAACTGGAGTTGTGGCTCAGCGGTAGAGTGCTCCTCTAGCACGTGCAAGGCTCTGGGTTCAATCCTCAGCACCACATAAAAATAAAATAAAGGTATTGTGTCCAACTACAACTAAAATAAAATATTATAAATAAATAAATAAATAAAATGTGGGCTGGGGATGTGGTTCAGTGGTTCAGAGTTTGCCTGAAAAGTTTGCCTGAGGTCCAGGGTTCCATCCCCAGCACCACAAAAAGATTTTAGGAAATAACATGAGAGAGATGGCTGGGGTTGTGGCTCAATGGTAGAGTGTTTGCCTCACATGCATGAGGGACTGGGTTCAATCCTCAGCACCACATAAAAATAAATAAATAAAATAAAGATGTGTGTCCACCTACGGCCAAAAAAAAAAAAAAAATTAAAGAAAAAAGAAAGAAAGAAAATAACATGAGAGAAAACCCCAAGATCATGATTGTACTCCAGACCCCTCCCCAACCTTTTTAAGTTCCCTGGTTGGGAAAGAAAACAGGGTGAAAGGGTACAGACTTTAGAATGGAAGCACACCTGGGTTTTCTTTCCTTTTCTAAATGCAAGTCCTTCTAAATTTTGAAAAATTCCTTCAGGCCACACTCATTTTAATACATATACATATCATCTTCTGCTACTTGATAGCTACAAATTACTTAAATTCCCTGAGTCTGTTTCCAGATTTGTGCAATGAAGATGACAATAACTAGTTTTAGAAGTGGTTGTAAAAATGAATTGACATAATATCTATGTAAAGTATCTAGTATTTAACAAGAGTTTGATGTTTTTGAACATAGAGGAAAGAAGCCCCTCAGAAGACCGCTGTAGGATATCAAGACTGATCCTCCCAGGGAGGGAACTGAAGATGCTTCCTTCTTTCCTCACTGGGCCAGAAGCCTCAGGGGGGGTGCACAGTTTCTTTAAGAAAATAGCAAGGAGCTGCACTTCTTTGGGCTAGCTCTCCTTTCCCTCCACAGGGATTATCTTACCTGCAGTATTGAAGGGCCCATGCAGGGTCTGCACCAGGGCTTGGATTTCAGGCACGGTGTCCAGCAGGGCTTGTCCAGTAAAGAGGGGATTGATTTTGGCAGCTTTATGACCATGCTCACAATATACCGCCACTAACCTGGCAAGGCCATGATCAACTAAATCAGGGGAGAACAAAACAAACCAGTGAGATGCCCACAAACTACAAAAAAAAAAAAAAAAAGTCTTTCAAAGACTATGTTAAAGTTTTAGACATTTTTAAAAATTTTTAGTTATCGATGGATGAAAATTTTTTTTTTAATGAATCGAACCCAGTTCCTCATACATGCTAGGCAAGTGCTCTACCACTGAGCTATAGCCCCAGTTCCAGCCTTAGACATTTTTGACACTGCTCCTACCCACATCTAACATCATCTTTCAAGATTAAAGATTATCAGAATCCAGGCAAACATGCTTATTTCCTTGTTTATCTCAGGATAGACTGCAGGGGGTGGGGTGGAGTGGTGGTGGTGGAGGTAATAGAACTCTAAAAACACATTTGTGAAAACAACTATACATATATGCATAATTATTAGAAAGGAACACAGCAAATTAAAAACAAATATTAAAATGCTGAGATTACAGGGAGTCCTCTTTCTCTTCTAGTTGTTCGAGATATTTTTAGACCTTATTTTTTTTAATATTTATTTTTTAGTTTTAAGTGGACACAGTATCTTTATTTTATTTTTATGTGGTGCTGATAATCGAACCCAGTGCCTCACGCATGCTAGGTGAGCACGCTACCACTTGAGCCACATCCCCAGCCCTAGACCTTATTTTTTACATTAAAAAAACATAGATAGGTCAAACTGTAAAATAGTTCCTTATTTCTTTTCACTTTTCCTTTTTCCTTTTTTTTTCAGACAGGCTTTCACTAAGTTGCTCAGGTTGGCCTCAATTTTGATCCTCCCCCCCCACTTCCTGAGTAGCTGGAATTACAAGATTTCACCCCCTTGCCTGGCTACATTTTCTTATTTCTTTAAGATCCCAGGTACATGGTTATTTTATAAAACTGTAGATTAGGAAAAGGCCTAAATTATCTTGTCACTCACATAATGGGAAAAAAAATCCTTTCATAAAGCAGTAGATTAGTGATTAGCCTTTTCCTAAATGGGGGTCATCTTTCAATGAATTCAACTCTGAGACTATTTTAAATTGAGGACAAAAACCATTTTTCTTTCTTTTTCTACATGTAAGTCCTTCGTGTCCACATTCAATCTTCGGTTGAAGTATTCTTATCTATACAGAACACAAACCCCTAAAGATCAACAGATCAATGGAAGGCATACTTTCTTTTTTTTTTAATATTTTATTTTATTTTCAGAACCGCCCCCCCCAAATTGCTACCATCTTTCAAAATTTCAAATGTCTATTTTATAAATAAGTACTGACATGGAATGATTAGAACCATATATGCCCTTGGATTTGGTTTCTATTACTGTCAAAATGTACCTCTTCTCTCATCACAGGTGTAGTGAGGAAAGAACAGGGAAGTATTGAATATGTGTAGGAGATGCTCACACCTATATGCAGTTATGTGGATCTATGTATGTCAACATTCCCAGAGTTAACTCTGAATGACTCCCTTCCTGAATCTTAGTTGTTCAACACGTCCTTCAGTTGGAGGAGATATCCTTATATTTTTCAAATAAGTCCATCTTTGTTTAAAATAGCCAGAGTTGGTTTGTATAGTTTGTGAACAAAGTGAATTTACCTGATTATTTTTTTTAATTATGGTAATATCATCTATCTATATCAGTTTTTTTTTTTTTTCTCTGCTCAAAGCAAACATGGTGTTAGGAGACACCGAATACTGTTCTGTTTCAAGGAAGCAAAATACTCATATTAGCCAGCATGAAGCAGTTCAAACTCAAGGTAGCCAGGCATGGTGGCTGCCTGTAATCTCAGCTATTCAGGATGCCAGGTAGGAGGATCAAAGTTTCAGGCCACCCTGGATAACTTAGTGAGACCCTCTCTCAAACTAAAAATTTAAAGAAAGAACTAGGGATAGATCTCAGTGGCAGAGGGCTTGTCTACCAAGCATGAGGCCCTGGGTTCAATCCCCAGTACCAATAAATAAATAAATAAATAAGTCAATATACATCTTTTTCAACATCTGCTCATAAACAGCTGCCCCAAAACAATCTAGACCATATCCACAGTTCTATTTCACTTAAGGCAGAATGTGCTTAAAGCAGATGGAAGTTGAATATCCATAAATACTTTAAAGACTTCCAAGAATGGTAATTTGATAAATGGAGCCTCTTAGAACTCTATTATGGCTGCCTCAAACTTCACCTCAGGAATCACATTAAAAGCCAAACAACTTTGTACCAGAACACTATATTCTGAACAGTAAACCCAGACCAGTTATATAACACCTTCCAGTCCCACCTCAAAAATAATAGCCTTACAAAGTAAATTTATTTCAGCAGATATTTTTCTTACAAAACAAAGAAACTTGAAGTAAAAAGTTTGCTCTGGTTCTTTCAGCTTTTTAAAAAAATTCTTTCTTAAATATTCTGTAAGATGGATAAGTAAGGGCCATAAATTTTTAGTAAATTATAATGACCATTTATTAAGTACATATTTTGTGTCTGTGTGTGTGTGTGTGTGTGTGTGTGTGTGTGTGTGTGTGGTGTACATGTGTGTGGTTCTGGGAATTAAATCCAGGGGGGACTCTAACACTTAGTGACATTCCCAGCCCATTTTTTAATTTTTTAAATTTTGAGACAGAGCCTTCTTATTGCCCAGGCTGGCCTTGAACTTGTGATCTTCCTGTCTCAGCCTCCCAGGTTGCTGAGATTGTAGATGAACAGCAGCCACACCTAGCTGAATACTAACTTGCTATTCACTTGGCTGGATTTTTTTTTTTTAATACACATTATTTTACCTAATCCTTGTAATGACTCTGAAATAGGTGACCTTATCCTCATAAGGGTAAACAGAGGTCCAAAGAGGCTAAGTGACTTGCAAAAGGTGACACAGGTAATAAAGAAGCTGGAATTTGAACTCTAATGTGTTTGACTTCAGTCCAAAGTTTCATCCATCAAAATACAATAAAAGCTTAAAAGGAAAGTCCTGTTGCTATAGTTAAAGGAATGAGAGAAATAGATATTATTGGGACTTTTTTAAACTATAAGGGCTAACATCTTTAGATTTTCTCAGTCTGTATTTATGTTCTTGAATTTTCCTTATTTTAAAAAATTTAGATTTTCTTCAAACTTTCTCCTATGACTCCAATAAAGGTTCCTGCTATTTCCAACGTGGAATATCCCTACAACCTCACTTCAACTATCAATGCTCAAAGCTATAATCACTAAGTAGTTTGGAATCTGATGGCTTCCATTTCCTGATGGTCTATAAATTCTGCCATTTAAAAAAATAATGTAGGTGCCAAATTCACTTTGATGAAATCTGTATCAATGAATCACCACCCCAAACACACCTCTAGTTTAAGTTGAATTTCTGATAAATAAATTCAAGTTTAGGGCTGGGGATGTGGCTCAAGCGGTAGCGCGCTCGCCTTGCATGCGTGTGGCCCGGGTTCAATCCTCAGCACCACATACCAACAAAGATGTTGTGTCCGCTGAGAACTAAAAAAAATAAATATTAAAAAAAAAAAAATTCTTAAAAAAAAATAAATAAATAAATTCAAGTTTAATGCACAAGACCCTGGGTTCAATCCCACAACAAAAATTTTAAAGACAAATAAATAGTTCAGGTTTACCTGGAAACTTGAGTTTTTTAAAGGCTGAAGTACAAGCTGTTACTAACAGCAAGCTACAAAAACACTCGTCATGGTTCAAACTTTAACTACTGAAACTACTGCCATCCAAAAGTTAACTAAAAGCAAACTCAGTATTTTTAAAAGGAAAAGGCAAATCTTGGTGAATAATGTGGTCATCCTAGATAGGCACTGATGTTAGCCAAGATAAACATGAAGAAAGAAGACCGATGAAGTGCAAAGAAAACTAGGGAAACTCCCTAAGCTTGGCTATCCTCCTCCTACTTCACTGTGTCAGTTTTGATGTGTCCATGTCCAATAGAGTTTGCCCTTTAATTTTCTTTGCCAACACCAAAAAACTATATACAAGACCCATAATACTAACTCCGACCACTCCTTTCAACCAAGATGGTACCTTTCCTGACAATTAGTGGGCATTATAAAAAACACTACAGCCACTCAAACTGTGTCCTTGGACCCATCAGCCTCCACTGCCTCTTTTTATGGACTGGAGGCTGAATCCAGAAGTGCTTTATCACTGAGCTACATCCATAGCCCTTTCTATTTTTTATTTAGAGACAGAATCTCCCTGAGTTGATAAGGCTGGCCTCAAACTTGCTATCCTCCTGCCTCAGCCTCTGAGTCCCTGGGATTATAGGCATATGCCACCCTCCTACCCATTCTCCACCCCAGTGATCAGTCTCCTATCCCAATTAAAAGAATTAAGCATAAGCACATAGTTATACAGACTTTAAGAGAAAAATCCATCAGCAAAGAGCAAAATAATAATGTATCACCCAGTATATAAAGAACTTCTTCTCCTGTTATGGTTATACATAGAAAATTCAAATGTACTAAACGTTACAAATGAATTGCATATATAGAAGCCCATTTTTCTTTCTTACTTTTTTGAGTTGCTGATAAACCTTATTTATTTATTTATTTATTTATTTAATTTATAGGTGGTGCTGAAAATCGAATCCAGTGCCTCACACTTGCTAGGCAAGTGCGCTACTGCTGAGCCCCAGCCCCAGCCCCAGCCCCCATTTCTATTTCTTAGTAAGAAATATGAAGTCAAGATGGAACTACTTAATCAGCAAGCAGAGATGGAGGGAAATTCAGTTCCAATAACAGAAGGGAAGGGACTCTGAAGTCTCAGGAATTACAGTGCATAGCGTGGCAATATTGAAAAACATGGGACTTAGGGAGAGATCTTTTTCAGGCTGGGAATGCAGCACTTGCCTGGCATGTACAAGGTCACGAGTTCAATTTCCAACATGGGAAAACATTACAAGTAAAAACAGAAGATGTGATTCTGGAGAGGCTTTCTTAGTAGACTCAACCCTTCTTCAGCTGTAGTACCTTCTAACAGCATTCTTTTGTAGACAATGGGAGCAAACTTTTCCTTATAGAAAAATAAAGGGTGCTGACTTAACACCCTACAGCCTATTATTCAGGTGGTTACAAGGTAAAATTTAGAGTGCACCACTGAATTTAGGGCATAGAAGTAAAAAACAAATGACTAAACTTTTTAGGCTTAATAATTGTCTAGATGAGATCTTCAACTGTGGCACCTGGCTTCTGGAATGACCAGAAAGAAAGACTGCAGATTTTGGAAGTTTATTCAAAAAAAAAAAAAAATTGTACTGCCAAAGAAATCCCAACTCTGACCCAAACACACACACACACACACACACACACACACACACACACACACACATACCTGCATTCGATGACCCTCTAAGATGACTCTCAGGCTCCCAATTTTATCAAAAACAAAGTCGGCTATGGGCAGCTCTAAAGGAGTGCATAGTCTCCAGAGCCTACTTCAGTTTTAAGCACAGAAGATAATAAGGAAAAGCCCATGACTCAAAGCCATGGAATGGACAAAACCAAAAAGACTAGTGAACTTAATACATAACCACATGAAGCAGCTCTTATCATTCATTGCCTGATCAACAGAAATTGGTAACTGGTTTGAACCAGAGACTGTGGTAGGTTCCTCATTCTCTTTTAATATGTCTAAGAGGGTGTTGTTTTTTTTTGGGGGGGGCGGGGTAAGGGGGAGATAATAAATGTGTATCTATGGAGTGGGTGGTAGTTCATAAAATTCCAGACCTAATGATCTTGAGCATGATTAAGAGGAGAAAAGAGGGCTGGGGTTGTGGCTCAGTATTAGAGCTCTTGCCTAGCACGTGTGAGGCACTGGGTTTGATCCTCAGCAACACATAAAAAAAAAAATAAAGATATTATGTCCACCTATAACTAAAAAATAAATATTAAAAAAAGAGGAAAAGGAGATAAATATGTGCATATACAGAAAGAAATGCTTAGAATATTTCAGTGGCCAAAGGAGTGTGGCCATTCCTAGCAGTTTTTCAATCTATTTTCTTCTTCATTCAGGGTAATTCTTGGCTGGTATATGGCCGCCCTGAATAAAGATCCTGCTTCACAATGTTTTTTGCAGACATGTGTAGATAGCAACTAAGTTCTGGTCAATGGGGTGTTATGAAGTCATATATGCAACTATCTTTTCCCCGTTCTCCCTCACAGCCTAGTAGAGAATGATAATCTACAAAAAGAATGCTGACAAAATAACTTTCTAAAACAGAAAGAATAAAGACTGTCATAGACCTATATGCAATAGTTAATTTTGAAAAGTTATTCCATTTTTTAAAATTTTATTTTAAGTATTTTTAAAAAATAAAGAAAATGAAAATAAAGTTATTACCCTTAGCAAAACAGTCTTTAAGCCAAATCTTGTAACGGTGCCACAAATAATTTTTTCCAGGATTGATTTTAGTCTTCCCTCCTACTACCACAAATCATGATACCCCTGACCTGCAGTTCTAACTCAGTACTGGACTTTCAGATTTCACCAAGCATGTCACAAGAGGGCCAGTTCTCTACTAGTGAGGGAGTGGGAAGCAATTTGGTGATAATGGCTAGGGAGGGGGCTATACATAAAATCAATATTTTTCAAACCACACCAGCAGTCCAAAGCTCCCTAGATGATTCTGATAGTCTTCTAACTGAGAAAAACTGGCTTAGGTTTCTACAAGGAAAGCTTAATTCTCAGCTGCCAAGCTCTTTATAGGAATGAAATAGAAATTGCTGTCATGAAGAAAAATCCTGAAAGGAGATCACAATAGCTATGCGTGGCCCACACTAACATGACTTCAAATGAAAAAGGTATTGTCAAACTTGTCCTGCATATACATCCCCATGACTACAACTATGTTGGCTAAGCATGGTCATAGATCTCCTGCTAGAGAATCACGTAATGTGCATGATAAAAATATAAATTCCTGGGTTCAGGGTGTAGTTCAGTGGTAGAATTCTTGCCTAGCAAGTCTGAGGCTCTCAGTTCAACACCCAGCACCACAAAAAGTAAGAACAACAAAAAAATCATATTCTTGGAACTTTACTTTAGATCACTGAACTAGAAACTGTGGGAGAAGAAAGAAGTGAAGGCTGAAAACTGGCATTTTAAACATTTAAGTCATTTTGAATGCACATTTAAGTTTGAGAACAATTAACATAAAATTATAGGGGGTTAAAGGTGCAGCTCAGTGATAAAGAGGGTCCTGGGTTCAATACCTAACATTGCCAAAAAAAGAAAAAGAGCAAAAATTCTAGACACTCAATTTGCAAAGTGAAATAAAATACCTAACATCTAAATGAAAGGATTAACAATCTAGGGCTTGCCTTGCATGCTGGAGGCACTGGGTTCAATTCTCAGCACCACATAAAAAAATAAATAAGTAAAACAAAGCTAGAAAGCTCAATTGATATTAAAAAAAAAAAAAAAATCTAGCCAGGCACAGTCCCTGCAATCACAGCTACTGAAGAGGCTGAGGTAGGAGGACCCCAAGTCCAAAGTCTCCAAAATTTAGCAAGACACTGTCTTTAAATAAAAAGGGCTGGGAATGTGTAGCTCAGTGGTAAAGTGCTCCTGGATTCAATCTCAAGTACCCTGCCCCACCACCACACACATACAAAAAAGATTAACAATCTTGTTGACCGAAATGCCTTCCCTAAAGAAACCCCACAAATTGGTCAACAAGATTGCACTTAAGAATTGAAGTTTATTTTAAGTGCCCCCTAAGGTAAAAATAAGGTGAAGAGCAAAATACTTAAGTTTCAGTGTGTGATGTAAGATCCAAAGGTCAGGTACTTAGAAGATAAAAGAGATCTTAAACATCAATCTTACATTGGATAAAAAATGCCAAATGTTTCCTCAAATAATCCATTTGCATTCATCTACTCTGAGGCTGAATACAGATAGAATAACTTTAAAGCATAAACCAAATGCTCAAAATTAGTCTCTTGCATGTAAGCATGGAACAGAGATTCCAAAAACTGATATTCACATCTACTAATCCATTAAAACCACTAATGAGGGCTAGGAATGTGACTCAGCGATAGAGTGCTTGCCTCACATGCCAGAAGTCCTGGTTCTATCCCCAGCACCACCACCCTCTTCCCATCCCACCCCACCCTCCCCCCAAAAAGAAAGAAAAACAACAATAACAAAATCAACGACATGGTTCTAAGTTCAGCAAAGTTCTGAGCTCTGAAATTAAAGTGAAAGTCCAGTTAGACTCGCGACAAATAATAAGTGCTGCTGTCATCTAAAATCACTAATGAATTGCCTTCTCTCAAGTAACATAGACATGTACCCGGTACATCCTCAAATGCACCTTATCCTTGGAGAAAGCCCTGGAAAAGAATCCTTGAGTCAACTCCAGAGTTGGGGCATATTACAAAGTTTCTTTTCCCACAGACCCGCCTACACAATGAGCCAGAGATGGAGAGGATAAGCCCTCCCCAAACCAGGTCCGACCTTGGAAGATGGGGAGCGTGGAACCAACACTGAGACACTGACTTTAAGGACCCCCAGCTACAGAGACTAAACGGGGTGCGGCATGGACTGAGCCCAATGACAACACCCATGCCTGCTTCCTCCTGGGCTGTACATAGGCCGAGAGCCGGTCCCCTGGTCCTCGAAACCCCTTCAAATGCACCCCGCCGCAAATCAGGCTGGGAGGCCTCTTGTGTCCCCAGTCCGGGCCCCATCCTCGACCTGGGGGGCGTGCCTGGTTGTCACTGGGCGCCTGGCTCACGATTTTCCTGGGCCAATAGCCATAGACACCCCTCTCCGTCTGGTAGCAGCGCCGGATGAAGACTGGGCGAGTCCCACTGAGGATCCTTCTTGCTGTTGCCACAGTGATCGAAGCCATGCGTCCTCTGGGCTCAGAAACGGCGTTGGGAGGACACCGGGCAATAGCAGTCCAGAAGAGACAGTGGGTCGCTCCGGGGCTAGGGTAGTCCCAGAGCAAGCCACGCGAAAGATTTGAGCCCCGCCCCCAGGACACCGCCCCCACGCCTCATTGGTCAGGGGGCTGGCCCTTCTGAGCCAATCCGGGGCAGCGGCATTAACTGCGCAGCCACGCCCCGAATCCGGGCGGAACTTGGAGTGATCCTGTGGTGAAGGCCGCCTGGGTTTAGGATCAGGGCGGGGGAAGTATCCTGCAGAGCTTTACTGACTCGCGGTACAAAACTTGAGGAATCTAAACCACCTGCAGTCTCCCTCCGTAAGCATTCACCCATCACCCCTCTGCTGGAAGCCTCAGAACAGACAGTATGGATTCTCTTACAGAAAGAATTAAACAAGAATGCAAAATGTAAAGGACTTGAGGAACAGGAAGAAGAAATAAACCCATCCCGCCCTCGCCCCCCCAGGAACATGGAAGAAGAAAAAAATAGGGAAGAGGGAGCCTGTAAGGAAAAGAACAGGAGTAAATAATAATAATTACAAAAAAAATTGACCGACCAGAGTAGTGTAAAAATATTTGAGGTATTTAAGATTTATATTTGGTCTTTCTCTGAGTTTATCAAGATTTTATCTGACTCACCTTTAACTTTGCCAGTTAAAGCAAAGTTAACTGGGGTGGGGAAGCATTCTTCCCCGCTCAGTAACCAGTCATGTAACTACACTTCACACTCCTAAGAACACTATCCCTACAAACCCTTCCTCACTTATTCATAACAATATTCCTATGAAGTGCTCTGCTAGATTATAAAAATCAATAAGGTACAGTGTTGTGTTCCCAGTCTAATTGCAAAATGAACTCAATGCACACTGTGATAAATGTTATAATGGGCAGACACAGAAGAATGATGTCCAGCATAAGCGGTGGAAGGGACACTAGACAGGATGAGGGACGAGGAGCTCGGTAAATGTGCAAAGAGAAGGGCATCCAAATGAAGCCAGGATTAGACAGGCAGTCGGTATACTTGGGTAAATCGAGTCAGGTCAGATCAAGGAGGCCAATTTGTGTGATTCTGGGAAGTTGGAGACTGCCTCCAGAGAGTGAAATGTTAATTCCTTCAGAGCCCTTCCTCCACCCTTATCAAGAACCTGTCCCTGCTCCAACCTGTTGCTAAGGTAACCGTCCCAGGAATTGTCCCTTCCTACAGGGAGTTACAAAGTTGTTAATTAATGTGTCTTGGGCTGATCCATCCAGTCCTTCCCGCCTCCATCTGCTTTTTACCTTTTGGCCATCCCACTGAGCACCTCCTGGGCCTAGTCACTTAAGCTGGAAGGAGAGACACAAAGGGAAGAGATCAGGAGAACAATGGAAACCTAATACATATAAAAAGGGCCGAATGCCTCCATTCTTGAGGTACTAGGATATCAGCTATGGCCCCCTTCTCTCTCTCAGGAGGAGTCTATGTTACCCATTTTTAAATAAACCCTGCTTTATATGCTTGGCTCAGCGTGCTTCTCTAATATTATACTTCAACATGTAAAGAAGCTGATACCAGTGGTATCACAACAACACATAAGTCTGAGACTGGCAGTTTCATTTCACATTCCATTTCATTTGCTTGCTCCATTCAACAAAGATGGATTTGGGGCTTAGGCTACAGAAAATAATGTGAAGATTTCAAAATCCAACAAAATAGTTTTTTCCTTTCATTCGTCAGGTTACAAGTCAGGATCTTGTATTAGTGTGATTATATATAGACAGTTCAATATTGATACATAGAACTAAATTTCAGTGCTGTATAGTTGAACAATCCCTCCCTTGGGTATCAGTCTATTAGGTCCTAATGTCATCTTTCCCACTGATTGATCATATTTCCTTGGAAGAGCACATTTCTGTTTTCCTAGTGATCTATGTCTTCTTAAACGTTTCTTCTTAGCATTTAAAACTTCAAGGAATACTTTTAATGATTCTAAAAACATTTTTTAAAAAAATTTTTAGTTTTCAATGGACTTTTAACTTTATTTATTTATATGTAGTGCTGAGAATTGAACCCAGTGCCTCACACATGTTAGACAAGCGTTCTGCCACTGAACCACAATCACAGCTCTGATTCTAAAAGCTTTAAGTAAGGGATGTGTACTGGATCACTAGATGAGAAGTTAGGAATGTAGGCTTCACTGGGGCCTGAGGGTCTAGTTCAGTAGCAGAGTGGTACTTAGCATTCATGAGGTAGTGGGTTCATGTGATGGAACACTACATAGAATTTAAAATGAATGAACCAAAGCTATGCATTTCAATATAAATAGATCCTGAGACTATAAGGTCAAGAGGAAAAATGATATTCATATAAGATAAAAAAAATTCACCAAACTAATTGATTTATAAAGATGTATAACAATAGTAAAAGTATAAATGTATGGATAGGTAGAACACATACCGATTTCAGTAAATTTGGTTATTATAGGTGGAGAGAAGATGAATGAGATGACAAGGTAGAAGATTCATGATTTCTGCAATGCTTTTAGTTTTTTATAATATTCTGAAACAAACATGGAAAAATGTTATTACTTATTAAGTTGTGGGTAATGGAAACATGGACATGTATTATTTTCTTTGCTTTTCAGTTTTCATTATTGAAAAATTAAAACACTTAGAAATTTTTAAAATTATAACTGAAAATTAGAAAAAGAATACTATCATCTCAGTGAGTTTATCCTAATATCCTTCTTAAAATTTTGACAAACCTCATCACCCTGTACATTTCTGCTCCCTTTATCACATGTATCATTTTCTAATATGCCTTCCTTTTTTTTTTTTTTTTTTTTTTTGGTCTCTTTCCTCTGACCTACATGAAAGCTCCATGAGATCAAAGACCTTTGTAGGTTTTGTTCATTGATGTATCAAGAGCCTAGGATAGTGCCTGGCACAAACAGGGGTACCATAAACATTTGTCCAATGAAGATATGTGTTAGAGCCTGATTACCTATCTTGATACTGTCACTTCCCAGCTGTGGGATCTTGGCAAGATCCCACTTAAACTGGGCCTCAGTGAAAAATCAGCCTCTACCTCAGAACAAAACTTGTCCAAGGAAGGGGGTGTGACCCTTGTCCTGGGAAAGACTCACAGAGTACACCTAGGCACATACCTACCCTGCTGAGTTGTTTATCTACAAATAACAGGAGAAATCTACTGCACCAGGTGTCCCTGACTCAGTCAGGCTAGGTGGAGACCCATAGCAACCCCCTAGCAGCCACCAATCAGCATGAGACAGGGAAAATACCTGGGATGCCAGATGACCCTCCCAGTAGTTTATGGTGGTTGATAACGTGTTGGGAAACCATGTAGTTCAGCATGTACACCCCTCCTGGTTTAAACCAATTAGTTCAATCGAATCCCCCTCTTGTACTGACCAATCACCCCTACCCAACTTGTTCCCACCAGTGAATGTGCTAATCATGTTTTAGAGTTGTTTTACGATTTTCCTGCGGGGTGTAATGATTTGCTAAGAGATGCTATGATGTATGTGAAGTCCCTGCCTTCCCCAAAAGAGTGTATAAAACTGCTGCAAGCCCTGGACTCCAGGCCTCTCAGCGTACGCGTGGAGGACCGAGCTAGCTCGCAATAAACACCTCTTTGCTGCTTTCATCGATCTTGGTTGGTCTTCGGGGGATCCCAAATTCGAGCATAACACAGTTTATCTAGCTGTAAAATGGGATTATAATATTATCCACCTAATTGGTTACTGAGATTACATGTAAAATAACAGTGCCTGGTACAGTTAAGTACTCAATGCATATAAACTATTATAATAATTATCATCATTATTTTAAGGTCTTATTTCCAGTAGTGGCTCTCAGCATCATTCTTGAGATATAATGATCTTGAACATGCATGAGGCCTGATGACCAATTCAGGTCATAGGGTTGGCAACTAGCAAATGGCTAAATAGAAGACTAGGAACATTACAAATATTGGTTTGTCTCACTAATACAGTGTTCAAATATGTACTAACCTTATCAGGCTACACATAGACCTATTTAATTCTACATTTTGTAGTACTTGGGATCAAACCCAGGACCTCATGTATGCTAGGTAAGTGCTCTACCAAGATTTATTTTGTTTTTATAGGAATTTTTTTTGGGGGGGATGAGGTTCTTTGCTTTATCTTTTAGTGTTGAACATACTAGAATTTATACTTTTGAAACATTTCTTCAACTAGCAACTATCTAAACAAATTCTCAAATTACCATAATAGGGTATAAATATGCATTATTGATTGTATATATAGCCCCAAATTTACCTATCACCAAAGCTAATTTTATTCTTTCCTTACCCTTTCCTACTTTTATTAGAAATGTTAAGAAGTATAGGGTATAGTGTAATGACAAACTGTTTAACCATAGGAGGGTGAACATAAATTTTGTTCAAATGAATCCTTAGATTGGATTCCTCCTTAATTCCTTTAAAAGGGGCTACTTACTTTTCTTTCATGTGGCTAATACCAAGGGTCTTCTTTTTGTTCTTATGATTTTCTCCCCTCTATTGTGAAACTGCTTTGTATGAAACTCTGAGGTTCTATTAATTTAGCAGGTATCTACCATCCCAGGGAACTAGGATCTACATGCATGGGTCTCCTAGAGTGGCCACACCTTTGACTGGATTGCTAGCACAGCTTCAATGACACAACTACAATGTGAAAGTTTAATAGTTCTTAGTACTTACAAACCAGCAGAGGATAGGTAAAGGTACACAATACAGAGGTCAGGGTCAGAGAAGGGGACTCATGGGTCAATGCCTTTATTGGGTCCAGGGTGTTATCCAAATTGGTTTCCAGTGGTGAGCTTTAATTGGTGTGTTGAAAGTAAGCAGGTCATGTTCCAGAAGTGGTCACTATAAGTTCTCAGGCAACCTCTGAAGGCTTCTTTTAAAGGAAGTGGCGGGAAAAGAGGGATCCTAGACTGCTGGAGGGTAAGATGCCTTTAAATTTCTCTCTGGACAGCTGAAGCTATTCTGGTGGGGTGTTTTTGGAAATGGTGTTAAGAGTGACCAAGCATTGTCTCTGGTATGCAAAAAGTTAAACTTAGGATGCCAAGACAACATGAATTATAAGCACTCACTACAAAAATATATCATAACGGGGCTGGGGTGTAGCTCAACACTTTCCTAGTATGAACATGAAGGCTCAATCTCCAGCACTTAAATAATAAGTTATGTAATATTACATATACTATTATAATATATAGTATAATAATTACCATTATATTATTTATCTGTTGCTGAGTAGCAAAATACCCCCTAATTTAGTGCCTTGAAACAACTAATATGCATTATTTCTCAGTTTATGTCCATCAGTAAACTACACAGGTTAGCTCAGGGTTTCTGGCTCAGTCTCCCAGGAGGAAGGAATCACTACTGAGATTTCAATTCATCTTAAGATTCAACTGGGAGATAATTGGTCTCCACATTCTCTCAATGGTTACTGGCAGGTCTGGGTTCCTGGTTGACTGTTGACCGGAAGCGTCCTTCAGTTCCTTGACAATGTGGGCCACACCAAAGGGCACTCAGCATGGCAGTTTGCTTTCCTCCAAGATTAAGCCATAATCTGATCATTGGTACTAATATCCATCCCATCACCTCTGTGGCATCATAGAGAAGTTAGTACAAAATCCAGCCTTCATTCAAGATGAGGGGGCAGGAGGGCATGAACACCAGGAGACAGGGACTGAGTGGCTGCGCCATTGGAAGGGTGCAATGGGCTTATCCTGTTGACTTGCTTTCATGTACTTACTTACATTCACTTTTCTGCCAGTTGCCCCCACACTCTGCTCTGCCCTGTCCTTTTTCTTCCTTTCCTTCTACTTCTACTGACTCCATCATCTGTTGTTTTCTTCTTCTAAATTCTGGTTTGCCATCTGGGCTCATTCTCTCAGAAGATACATGTCATGACTAAGATTCCTCAAATTTAGCCCTCTCACTGAGCTCTCTGAAATCACTAATTAATTCACTCATACTTTCCTCTTTCTAAATTCCTACAGCACATACAAGGCAATGCCATTCTATTTAACTTTTTTTTTCCTCTTACCTCTCTTGTCTCCCAAAAAATAAAATCTTCACGAGTAAGGATGTTTTTAACTATGTGCAGTTATCTTGGGTGCTCTACAAGAGTACTTCTGATTCTAGCATTCTGGAACTCAAGTGACTTATATCCCCTACTGAAGAGGGTGGTAGTGATCACACAGTAGAAACACAACTGTTTTTCTTTATTTAGAGTCAATCAATCATAACTTCATCTGATAGGAAGTACCAGGCATTATTTGATTAATAATTATTGAGTACCTACTACATAAAAGCACTATGTTAAGTGCTTCAGGATGCAGCTTCGAAGAAGCCACACAATGTTCCTACCTTCAGGAGCATTCAGTCTCTGTGAGTACACAGAAGTTAAATAATTGCACAATAATGAATTATAATTCTAACAGTGCCATGAAGCTAGGCAAGTGCTCTTGTGAATAAACAGTGCAGGATGAAACCAGATAAACAGGGGAATAGATTACCTAGTCTGGGAGATTATATAAACTGAAACTTAAAAATGAAGGAAGTAGGAATTAGAGAAGCAAAAAGATGTAAGGATGGATACCTCACAGGCAAAATCAAGTTCTAACTAGTTCCTCAAGTTCTCCCATTGATTAGTGAAAGGGGGGCTGGGGATGTGGTTCAAGCGGTAGCACGCTCGCCTGGCATGCGTGCGGCCCGGGTTCGATCCTCATGTACCACATACAAAGAAAGATGTTGTGTCCGCCAAAAACTAAAAAATAAATATTAAAAAATTCTCTCTCTCTCAATCTTTAAAAAAAAAATTAGTGAAAGAGGAAGTATAAAACTACCACTTTTTTTAAAGCATCTTCTGTCAGTTTTCATTTTGTCTTCTCTAACTTTATCATAGTTATAATAACTATCATGCCAATATATTGTCTTTACACATTATTGTGGATGTTGTTCCGTTGGAAAATGTCCTTCAGACAAGTGACCCATCCTCTTGCCTCCTTCCTTGCTTTGCTTCTGGAGAGCCTGAATAGAAGCCATTGAACACAATGGGAACTGTGCATGAGGAGTGAACTTGGAAAACAAAACTCATTTTGGCTATTGAGCTATATGTGAAGTAGCAGATCTATCAATTGGGTGGTTGAACACACCCCTCTGGAGTTCAGAGGAATGGCAGGGATTAGAGAAGAAAATTTTGACATTTTTCAATGTGTAGATGTCATTGAGGTCCTAGATATGAATGAGACTCTTCTTTCATTTGTGCTATTAGAGGTATTGATATCCAACAGCTTAAAATGCTGAACAATTCAAAAGCTTAGAAGCTGGGGGTAAGGAGTTCCAATAAAGGAGAATAAGAAATAGCTATAGAATTTTTGAAGAAATGGAGCTTTTGCAGAGAAAATATCCAGGTTCAAATTCTAGTTTTGCTAGTTACGGGATATGTGACCTTGGATCACCTCTTAGTTTTCAGCTCTGAGATGGAAATAATCATGCCTAACTTACAGAAAGCTAGCATAGGATTGTGGGTAGGTAACTTCTATTCTAAATGACCTGATTTCTTAATTTTGGTTTTGCCACTCTCATTAGTAGGGACTTTGAACAGATTTTCCAACTTCTCTACTCATTTTTCTCATCAGTAAAATGGGCTTAATAATCATTATCTTCAAAAAATATTTAATGCTGGGGCTGGGGATGTGGCTCAAGCGGTAGCATGCTCACCTGGCATGTGTGCGGCCAGGGTTCGATCCCAGCACCACATACAAACAAAGATGTTGTGTCCGCCAAATACTAACAAATAAATATTGAAATTCTAAAAAACCAAAACAAACAAAAAAGGTTTAATGTAAAGATTAAATAATAATGCACATTAAAAGTATAGTATTGTCTTACACATAGTAAATAAACAATGCTAACTATTATTATGGGGATGTTTTAAATGAAGAGAGAAGGAATGTATATAACTGCCACAGAGTACCCAAAAGATAATAGCTATTGTTATTAGCTTACTATTATTGTTATTTTTTTAACTCTTTTTTTTTAATATTTATTTTTTAGGCGTAGATGGAAACAACACAATGCCTTTATTTTTATGTGGTGCTGAGAATTGAACCCGGGGCCTGCCTGTGCTAGGCGAGCGCTCTACCACTGAGCCACAATCCCAGCCCCAGCTTACTATTATTATTAAACTGATAATGATTGTTGAATGTTACAAAAGTAACATCTGTGGTGATTGGATAAAAACTAGAAAATTAGAATTCTAATCTCTTTCATAATTAAGGCAATACTTCATAAACTTTATTTGAAGATTGACATACCAAAAGATTCACATTAGTCTAAGGTCCATAAGTAACTACTTTGAGTTTTAGTTAGAAACCTGTTTGTGGGCTGGGGATGTGGCTCAAGCGGTAGCGCGCTCGCCTGGCATGCGTGCAGCCCGGGTTCGATCCTCAGCACCACATACCAACAAAGATGTTGTGTCTGCCGAGAACTAAAAAATAAATATTAAAAATTCTCTCTCTCCTCTCTCATTCTCTCTTTAAAAAAAAAAAAAAACCTGTTTGCTTGATCTTGTTGCCTATTTTCGTTTACATTATATGTCTTTTTCTCATATAATAGACAATGTGAATAAACTCAGTTTGATGACTTCTGAAAAAAAAAAGTGACATCTGTTTGGATGAGTCTGTCATAAAACAGGAACCAATGCAATGTTCCTTCCTACAGCCTCCAGGGAAAAGTGAGGCAAGTTTAATATGTTATTCTGTCTGTGGTGTAGTACCTTTCAGAAGAAACATGTTAGAATGTATTATAACTTTTTTCTTTCACCTCTATTTATCAATGTGACATTATATTTCTGAATTATGAAGGCAACCAATTTTGTACATGGATTCTGAAACATTTGGAAACAATGGTAAATGTCTGGAAATCAGAAAGTTTGAAATTCTGAAATGTAACCTTTACTCATTTTTAAAATGAGGCATCTGCTCACAGAGAGTTTCTAATGACTTGCCCCGTTCTTCCATGTTGCCTGTGCTATGGCTCTAAGACTCTACAGTAGGTCTTTGCTCCCCAGCTTCACCTTCTTTTCTTTGCATTATCATGGGTGTGGATTTGGCAATACACTGGTCTCACCCAAGCAATCATTCTTTTAAACATTTTTTTCCTTTTGCAATGTTGGGGATTGAAGCGCAGGACCTTCAGCACACTAGGTAAGCACTCTACCATGAAGCTATGCCCCCAGCCCCAAGCAAATATTCTCATTTTATCATATGCATTGGTCTTGGTAGAAGTAGATTATATAATCAGGTCTCTTCTTAGTCCTCATTGTATCCACAGGGATATATATATTATAATTTGTGTGGTACTTGGTCGTATCAGGTGGGGAAAATCCTAGAACAGAGAAGGCAGGAAGTATTACATAAGAGCATGAACTTTGGCATCACAGAGACCTGAACTGAGATTCTATTCAGTAGCTGTTTGATCTTGAACACATTATTTAACTATGCTTAGTTTTGTCCCTCTGTAAAAACAGAAATAGCACCAACAATATAATTTATTAGGTGGATTAATGCCTGACATATACTAAGATATTTCCATTCAATACTCACTAAAAAGTTGAGTTAGCTTTAAAACAGTTCTGAAATCCTATATTTGGTTTGTTAAGAGTTGATATATTGCTTGGTAAATATATATGAAACTCCAGGCTACAATTTCCTCTTATACATGTCTGCTTAAGTATCTTTACCAAGAAAGCATTCATTCACTTATTAATCCATCAATATTTTATTAAGTGCCCTTTGGCCATAGGACACAAAGATCAATGAAATACAAATCATAGCCTGGAGAAGTTTATAGTTAAAAAAAAAAACTCATTTATAATACAGTTTGTGAGATTTATTTCAGGAATGCAAGCATGGCTGAGTTTTAAGAATTCTACTCATTATATTAATTAAGAAGTTTACAGTTTTATGGGAAAAATATACAAATTGTTCTAATGAAGCATAATAAAAGTTATAATATGCTGAAGAGAGGCTGTTATGGGGACATCATTTGATATGTGAAATGGTGGTGATAAAAAATGACTTCCTCTAGTAAATAATCCTTAACCTAACTGGTCTGGAAATGGTCATAGGAGAAAGCAAATTCTTGGCAGTCATGATATGCACACATGCAGTCCAGTACATGCAGGCTATCTGTTATGGTTGGAATTTAGATATGCAGGGAAGTAGTAGGGAATGAGACTATGTGTACATAAAAGAGCCCATGGATAAAAACTTTTGTGCTAAGAACTGAGTAGTACCCTATAAGTCAGTGGCTTCCAAAAGGGCTTGGCAGAAAGAGAAACTCAAGGGCTGTAGCTGAAGCTCAGTAGCGGTTGGATCCTTAGCACCACATAAAAGTGAAACCAATAAATAAAGGCATGCTGTCCATCTACAACTACAAAAAAAAAAAAGGAAAAAAGGGAAACTCAAGATGATCCAGTTAGGCAAAAGTATTAGAACTTCTGTTTTATTTATTGTTATCTTTTTTATTTTGGGATATTATAAGGTATACATTTGTGTAGTACTATATATACACACATCATTTCTATCTGAACATACCATATTGGTTGGAAGTGCATGCCTTCCTCCCATCCCCCTACAGGGATATGAGAGCAAAGAAGTCTGGAGATCAATGCCATAGAAGAGTTGTTAGTAAGGAAGAGAAACAATCTGATTTGTGTTCCAAACAATACTCTCTAAAGTGAGTAGGAGGCAAGATTAGATGCAGCACGGAGAGAAATCAAGAGATGGTTGGCAATAGCAGGAGTGAGTTGACATGGGTTGAATTAAGGTTGCAGCAGTAGATAAAAAAGAGGACCCAGTCAAGGTCCTTTTAAGACATATTGACAGGGGCTGGGGATGTGGCTCAAGCGGTAGCGCGCTCGCCTAGCATGCGTGCGGCCCGGGTTTGATCCTCAGCAGCACCACATACCAACAAAGATGTTGTGTCCGCCAAGAACTAAGAAAAAATAAATAAATGTTAAAATTCTCTCTCTCTCTCTGTCCCCCTCTCTCTCACTCTCTCTTTAAAAAAAAAAAAAAAAAAAAAAAAAAAAAGACATATTGACAGCATTTGGACAAGGGATGAGGAGAGGGAACTCTGGCTTCAATAACTAAAAGAATATAATAAGGGCCCTCCAGTAGATGAATGGATTAAAAAAATGTGGTACATATACACAATGGAATATTACTCATCAATAAAAGAGAATAAAATCATGGCATTTGCAGGTAAATGGGCAGAGTTTAAGAATATAATGCTAACTGAAGTTGGCCAATCCCCCAAAAATAAATGCCAAATGTCTTCTCTGATAAAAGGAGGCTGATTCATAGTGGGGTAGGGAGGGGGAGCATGGGAGGAATAGACAAACTCTAGATAGGGCAAAAGGGCGGGAAGGGAATGGAGTGGGTATGGGGTTAGAAATGATGGTGGAATGAGATGGACATCATTATCCAAAGTACATGTATGAAGACACGAATGGTGTGAATATACTTTGTATACAACTAGAGATATGAAAAATTGTGCTCTATATGTGTAATATGAATTGCAACGCATTCTATTGTCACATATAACAAATTAGAATGAAAAAACTAAAAAAATATAAAAAGGTAGGGTGGGGGATGAGTGTTAAGTTCAATTTTGGACATTTTAGGTTTGAAGTATATATTGAATTTTATAATTTTCATTACAGACATACCAGAGCAGGGACTCAGAAACATAGGTGGAAATTCAATAATAAAGACCAATTAGATGGCAGAGTTAGCTTTTCACTACTTACCCATTAACTTCTCCCAAAGAATACTGAGACTAGCTATTCTGTTGGGCAAAAAGTGAAACCAGAAATGAGAACCGATGATTTTACTTATTTATATATATATATATATATATATATATATATATATATATATAGAGAGAGAGAGAGAGAGAGAGAGAGAGAGAGAGAGAGAGAGAAAGAAAGATAATTTCAATATTTATTTTTCAGTTTTTGGCAGACACAACATTTTTGTTTGTATGTGGTGCTAAGGATCGAACCCGGGCCGCACGCATGCCAGGTGAGCACGCAAAGCTTGAGCCACATCCCCAGCCCAAGAACCGATGATTTTATCTGCAAACCTCTGTCAATATTCATTACAATAAATGAGAAACCTCTTCACTTTCTTTTCAGTCTTCATTTTGAAGTTCATTGTCTTGGCACAGATTCCTAATATATGGATTAAAATATCTCCTAGTTGCCCTACACAACTAAGCAAGACCCTGTCTCTAATGAAGTACAAAAAAAAAAAAAAAAGGGGGGCCCCTGGGTTCAATTCTTGGTACCCCCCCCCCAAAAAAAAATCACAACTATTGCAGCTCCTCAGGATCAAGCACATTCTCCTCTCCTAGTGTGTTTGTGTTAATTGACTAAGGTTTAGGGCTACTTTCTATCTTCTTTGCAACTTTCACTACTGTCATCCACTACTCCAATCCACACTCTCACACATTCCTCATTTCCCTTTTCTTCCTTTCACACCGAGTTTAGATCCCATAGTTCTTCATTCTAATCACTCTCTGGCAAACACCCTCAATTCCCTTACTGCCTTCTCCCCCCTCCCCTTTTCCTTAAGTACTGGGGATTGAACCCACAGGCACTCTAGCCTAGTTCTTTATTATTACTACTTATTTCTTATTTTGAGGCAGGGTCTTGCTGAGTTGTAGAGGCTAGCCTCAAATTTACCATCCTCCTGTCTTGGCCTTCAGAGCTGCTGGGATTACAGACTTGTGTCATATTACTCCTCTCTCATGGAAAAACCATCAAACCCTTTTGGAGAAACAGATTCATGCAAACTGGATGTTTTACTTCAAAATCATGATCACAAAGCTCAAATAGCTTCTCAGCAGAGATCTCACTACTCTTCAAAGTGTCTCATGTTTTCTCCTCTCTTTTCAAACCTTCTCCATTCTCTCCCTCACCTCTTAGCTAATGACTGTGTCTCGAATTTCACCAAAAAATAGGAGTTATCATGAAAAATATCCTTCCTAGACCCCCTCCTAATTTACAAACCAGATTGTATACATGCCCATCATCACTGTCTTAATACAATGTAGAAATGTCCGTGCCTCTACCAAAGGCATTCTTTCTGCTTGTACTTAAAATTCCATACCTTCTTGCCACCACAAAGACTTTGCTACTATAGTGGTCTTTTTGCTGTCTCCTACATCATCAATATTTCTCTCTCCATTGAATCATTACCATTAGAAAACATTTTCTACATACATCTCATTTAAAAGATAAAAATCAAAATCCTAAAAGAAAAAATAAATAAATAAAAGTCCACCCTCACTTCACATTTTTCTACAGTTGTATTTTTCTGCTGCTCTTCTTGATACAATTTCTGAAATATCTTTTTTCATCTCCAACTCAAGTCTTCAGCTACTCCAACCTGGCCCTACTTCAATGACCTGCATTTTGTAAGGTCACTATTGGTCCCTATGGTGTTAATTTTCCTTGGCTTCTGAACTATCACACTCTCCTGGTTTTCCTTTTCCTCATTCATTCTCCTGTTTAGAGACCTGACTTCCCTAAATAAAAAGGTTCTCAGGGTTTAGTTCTTGGCCTTTTCCTGATATATTTTCTTTGGTGATCTTACCTATTCTTAATGCTGTAGATGCAAATGGGCCTCAACTTCCTATGCTTTAATATGTGATTTTTTGACTTTACAATGCCATGAATAGAACTGTCAATAGAAACATGTTTCTAATTTTGATCTTTTCTCTGGGCAGCAAAACCCAATGTATTAGTATTGCTGGGCTGTGGCAGCTCCATTAGTCACTTGGTAAGAAGGGGGAACACTAGTAGTGTACTTTGTTGCTGTGTTAGGATGTTTGGTATGTTAAATATATTAAATACATTTTTGACTTATATTCAATTTATAATATGTTTATAAGGCTGTACCTCCATCATATGTCAAGTATCATCTGCATTACTTATGTGGATGATGCTCTAATTTTCATCTGTAGGACAAAGCTCCCCCATACTCCAACTGTCTATTTGATATCTCTAGTTGAGTAACTAAGACCTTCTTGTGAATATGTGTTTTTGCAGCAGAGGGGATCTAACCCAGGCCTTGCAAATTAGCATTCTAGTAGTGACTTACATCTTCAGCCCCCTCTTCCTCTCTTTTGATTCCTCCATTCACATAATTTGTTTTTAACATCTAATGAAAGGCAAATGTTGACTTGATTTAGGATAAGAATTTACTAACAGTGAAGTAAACCCACTTAAAGTAGTTACACAACATAAGGAAACTTTGAAGAGAATTTTGGGTGGCTGTCACAGGTTTGGTGTTTTTGAACAGTTATCTTAATTATTTATCCATGATATATATTAGTGTTCATCTTTCTCTCTTTTGCGACCCTTGAAATGCCTGATCTAGTGATAACCCCCAGCCCAAGCGCCAACACTCAGTTTGAGGGGGTCATTTGCAAGCTAAGAACACATGGGACATAAAACAGTAAATAGAGGCAGAAACAAAGGCTGAATAAAAGGGAATCTAGACCTACCTCAAGTATTTGAGGTTGTGTAGCAGCTCATTTTCTGGGCTTGGTTATCCGGTGTGGCGCCCCATGTCAAGCAAGAATCAAGACTAGTTTTGTACCTTTGTTCTTTTGGCTTTGGACCAACCAAAGCCAACCAGTAACTTCATCCAATCAAATTATGCTGACAAATCTTAACAGTGTTTCAGATGCACAATTTCAGCAACCGAACAGGAAGTGTGTAGCGTGGAGCAGCTGATAACCGTCTTAAAAAGTTGACTTTGGTTCGCATTCGGGAAACAAAACTAACCTTATTTTTTTAACGAGTGAGTTCGTTGTAATTTTTAAAATTCGCTTGCTAGAACACAAGGTACTTCAATTTTTTCTTCATTTTACTTTTAGGTAGAACACCTGAAGCTGCTTCTAGAAATTCCCCTACGGGACTTTCGGAGACATTTAGGGCACTCATCAATCTAGACTCATATTTTAGCAATTTCTACCTTCCCCACCTGCCCCAATTTCCTAAATCTTCAAACCTCTCCCCTTGAATTAGTCCAATCAAACTGTCCCTTCTTGAACCTCCACCTTACGGTTCGCATCGGCATACTCCTATGAGAATCACGTGACCAAACTTGTCCTGATCAGCGCTCCGTAATTCTGCTATTCCATCGCTCATCCAGGCCTCCTGTTAACCTAGCCCCGCCTCATTCTCGCTACTCCCCGCCACCTGCGAAGTGCCTGCGCTTGCGCATCTCCAATTCAGGCGCTTTCCCTTTCCTGGCGACCAATCCACTTCCTGCCTCCGGTCCTTGGAACACTCCTCCCTTCTGCTGGGGCCCTGGCTGGAGGTGCAGATATCGGCTGTCCTATATACTGCCTGATTGAAAAATTCGCTTTGAGTAGGCGATCTGAAGTAACTCTTAAGGGAATAGCGAATTTTTGAGACCTTGCTCCACATATTCCATACTAGAGCTAAGTTGAGGACCTCGACAAGCAGGAGAATGAGTGATCTGGGCTGTTTTCTATCTGGCAATAACACAGATAGCTTCTTCCTTTCCACTTCCCTGCGCCCCGCCCCCACTCGCAGCCCGGCCGCGCTGGTGAGTGGCGGGCGGGAGGGCCGGCGGGCGGAGGGAGGAGGGGGAGCGGAGGGAAGGCGGGCCCTCGGCTGTGAGATAGGTGGGGGGAGGGGAGGGGAGAGCCCGAGTGCTGGAGTTGGTGCTGGGAAACCCGGGGCTAATGTTGACAACAGGCTCGAGGTGAGTCCCAGGGACCCTCCTTCCTCTCCGCTCCAACGATCGGGAGGGAGCGGGGCTGGAGGACACCGGCCTGGACTCCTACTTCCTGAGGGACCCAAGAGGCGACTCGGCACCCCAGCTCTCCGGGGGCGGCGAGCTGTAGAGGCACCGCGGGTCCGGCGTCGCCTTCCTCAGACCTCTTTCCCCGAGGTTCTCTTCAACGCGGGAGCTCCGCGGCCCCGGCAGGCGTGAGGGGCGATGGAGGAGGTGCCTGTCCCTCACGCCTGGGCCGGGCCTCGGGGCTGGAGGCGGGGAGCTTGCTGTGGCGGGGCGAAGGTGTTTGGGGGCGTGGAGTAGAGCGAGGGGGAGGTTGGGGAAAGCTCTCTGGGAGTCGCGAGGGAAGGACGTGGGGAGAGTGCGTGTGGGAGGCTGTGGAGAAGCGAGACCTGCCAGGGAGTCTGCGGTAGTGAGGGAGTGTGGGGCGCGAAGCTTGGGTCGGGCGAGGATGGCACGCGAAGGTGACTGGATCTCGGTAGGAAGGGGAGTTGTGGCGGGGAAGCGCGTTAGGTGTAGTGAGCCAGAGCGGGGATCCGTGGGAGAGGCGTGTGGAGGGGAAGGGACTTGGGGTATACTTGGGGCTGGTGGCCATGAGCTGCTTCGTTGACTTCCTTTTAATCGCAGGCTGGTTGATTCCTCGCCTCACCTTTACTCCATGGCTCCAGTTCTCTCTGGCTAGTATTGTGGGACTAAGGAAATGATCGCAGAGTTTTGGGTCTCCAGGTTGGCAGAGTCCCCTGCCAGGTTTAGGGGTACACGGGACCTTTGGAGGTTTGGAGTGACCGGACCTTCAACTATTATTCTTAAATAACCTGTACAAGTGATGCATCCAACCAAGTAAAGGTGTTACTCTTCTCATTATAGTTTTTTAGGTGTTCATAAAAATTGGACGAATCATCAGGAAAACCGTTTTTGAACTCTGGTGAAATTCTAAAGATTTTTAATGTCACTTGATGTATTAGGACTTTTTTTTTTTTTTAAAAGAATAAAATCAGAGATTGGGAGATACCACCTCTGTGCTCTTCTGCCCTTAGAACACTTTGAATAACACAGAATTAAAAGGTAAAACAGTATTTTCTCACTCAAGTATTTTCAGAGCAGTCTGATTGTGATTTCATACATAGTCCATATGGTACTTTACAAAGGAATATCTTTAAAAGGGAGACACCACTTTTCTCTGCCCTCTCTCTCCCAGTACACTCAAGTGGTATCTATTTTATCAGTAAAGTAGTTTTACTTTCTTTTGGAAGTTCAGGGTATATTTAGAAAACCAAATAAAATATACAGCCAGTGCCAGGGCACTATTTTAGGAGCTAGAAAGGTGGTTTTTGAAGTTTGGTTTCCTTTTAAGGGCTGTCTGAATATAGTTGTATTCAGTAAAATAGTTTGTGAGAGCAGATCATTAACTCGATTAAAAGATCACTAACTTTTATCTTGATTTTGAGATAGAATCTATCTAAAGTTCTAGTTTTTTATGAGAAAAACTTTTGGAAACGCTTGAAGAAATATTTAGCTGCTAAGCAGAGCTTGAATTTATTAAAATAAATTTTAGAATTTTTAAAAATATAAATTAATGCCCAGTTTAATTTTTTTTTAAGTTAACATAATACAAATGTGTACTGATCTGAATCATTTAAAAAAAAATCTTACAGGCAGCCAATATAATGGTAAAGAGCACTGGGCAGCCACTAAGTCAGTTGCTGCTTCCTCAATATAAAAATTAAGAGTTGGAGTAGATAAAATTCAGTTAGTCATAAGTTGAAAAGTTTCTCATCTTTTGATGGACTTTTCTGTGACCTCTGTGAAAGAGAATTGAAAATGGCCTCTTCGTGCTAGCTGCTGTACTAGAAATTTAAAAACTTTTTAAGGTAAATAGCATTATCTCCATTTTATTGATAAATGACTAGAATTATTGGATAAGTTGCCCAGTTTCTATAGTTAGCAGGTTTCAGAGTTGAGATTCAAATTTAAAGTCTTGACTTTAAAGTGCATGCATGCTATTTTCAGAAGTTGCATTGCTGCCTGTATATAAATCTTTAGGTTTTTTTTTTTTTTAAGTTGTTTAGTTGTCAATGGATTTTTATTTATTTATATGTGGTACTGAGAATCGAGCCCAGTGCCTCACATGTGCTAGGCAAGTGCTCTAGCACTGAACCACAACCCCAGCCCAAACCTTTAGATTTTTGTCATATTTTGTTCACTGAAATTTAGTTCCAAGTGTACTTTAGAAGTATGTTTTTAATATAAGAATGGCGTAATTCAAAGGAGATGCCTGTACCAAGACTTAAAGAGTCTTAACAGGGAATCTGTTCTATCATATTCTAGAGCAGGATATATCTTAATTTGTGAATGACTTCTAGAACTTGTAGGTATTTAGAACTTATTAAATAAATGAATATTGTAGAGTCACAAAAATTTGGGAACTAATAGATGATTCTTTAAGAACTTGCCAGGTATCAAGTGAATTTCTTAATGTTGTTAGAAGAATTTCTGATTTAATTTTATCTTTTTAAATTAAGCATAAGTATAAATTCTAATGCCATTTTTTAAAATTGAGAATTGTGGTTTCTTATAGCCCTAGAATGTCATTTGTTGATGTTTTACATCAGAAAATACAAATTCTAGCCAGGCATGGTGTTACACACTTGTAATCCCTGAGACTCTGGAGGCTGAAGCAGGAGGACCCTAAATTTGAGGCCTTGGTAATTTAGACTCAGTCTCAAAAAAGGGGTGGGGTGCGGATGTAGTAGAGGACCCCTAGGTTCAATCACCAGTATTGTAAAAACAATAACAATAAAACACAACCAAATTCTATGTAAACATTATCCTGTTTTGTTTTTTGACATAATCACTGTTATCCCTAAATAAAGTTGTGCTATATACTTCATACTTGTCTGGAGTCAGCCAGGAATTGAAAACATATAAATAACTGCCTAATCACTATCAGGGACTCTTCCTATGTTTAAGATTCATAATTCTATGATTTGTCATAGTCAGCATCTATGATCAAGTCTTCCATCTCACAATTTGGTATTCTCAGTGTTCTTAACTTTTGTTAAGAGTATGGGTTCAGATTCCAGCTCTGTCACCAGCTGTGAAGGCCTTGGTCAAATTACTTGGTCAAGTCTCAGTTTACTAATTTATAAGATAGAGAAAACAATAGCCATCTCATAAAGATTTTAGTATTGATTGAAGAAATATACATAAAATGTTTAATATGGTACCAATGAGTAGCTGTTAGTGTTAAATTGTTTGAAAGTGCTTATTTTTAGGGTATGATATTTTCACATTAAAGATGGGTATTTAATTGAAGATGTGTAAGAACTGATAATTACCCTTCCATTAGTAAATGCTAGTGTTGTCTTGACCATAAATAATAGTTACATGTTTTATTTTAGTAGTGATTGTTTAAACAGGAGTAACAGCTGTTATTTGTTCTGAGTTCTACCAGTGGACTTAATACGAGCTTTTGGGTCATGTCAAAATAATCATAGAACATGGAAATGCAGGAGAATAAGAAAGTAAAGGAGGAAAAAGAGAAGACTGAGAGAAGGTGCAGACTGTGGCCACTAAACTACTGTGTCTTACAAAAGTTACTTCTGCTGGCCCATGTTGTTTTCTTTGATAATACTTTTTTGTTGTTGTTACTGGGAGAAGTAAATCCTCTTTATAAAATATTTATTACTGCAAATCTTATTGGTATAGTTTAAAGCCTGCATTTGAAATTATTTAAGAATGCTATGTATATACTTTGGCAGAAATATTATTTTCTTGTATAAAACCTTCAGGTAATTTAAGAATTAAAACATGAATACTGTCCATAAAACAAATCATATTAGAAAACTAGATCTGAGTAGATAAATATTTTTAGAAATGACAAATCCTGAATTTTGCTGGGAAATACTGTTTTTTTTTGTTTTTTTTGTTTTTTTTTGGTGTTGCTGGGGATTGAACCCAGGGCCTTGTGCATGCAAGGCAAACACTCTACCTATTGAGCTATGTCCCTAGCCTCAGGAAATAGTTTTTTTTTTTTTGTTCCAGTGTTTGTTCTTTCCAGTGTTGGCCTACATTTGTAGACTAGTGCTGTCCAATAGAAATTTTCATCATGCTAGAAATATTCTATATCTGTACTGTCGTATGTTGTAGTCACCAGTTGTGTGAAATTGAGCATTTGAAATATGGCTGGTGACTGAAGTTCAAGTTTTATTTAATTTTAACTAATTTATACTTAAGTAGCCACATGTGGCCAGTTTAGTGATTGGTGATTTTGCCCTCAAGGACACTTAATACCTGTATTCACAATTAATTGAGACACTGTTTTGGAGTGGATAATGGTTGAATCTGGGTAATTGGTACAGGGAAGTTCTTTATACTGTGCTGTCACTTTTATGTTTGAATTTTTCTCTAATTAAAAAGTTTAAAAAATAATTGGAAATAGGCATAACTAATAATGATAGACTGTGAAATGAGATCAGTGTTTATTATCACAGAAATACTAGTCATTTTGCATGCTTTTATTTAATCTCACAATTACCAACCTTCATTAATATGTTTTGTTTAAAAAATAGCATCACATCACTAAATAAAATTAATTGTATTTGTAGTACTCACTTTCTTCTACTCTTACAGATTGTCCTGGGTCACATAATGCCAGCTGAGCGTAAAAAATCAGCAAGTATGGAAGAAAAAGAATCTTTATTAAACAACAAGGAAAAAGACTGCAGTGAAAGACGGCCAGTGTGCAGCAAGGAGAAACCAAAAGAGGATCTCAAGATCACTGCCAAGAAGGAGGTCAGTAAGGTCCCTGAAGACAAAAAGAAGAAACTGGAAGAAGATAAGAGAAAAAAGGAAGACAAGGAACGCAAGAAAAAAGAAGAGGAAAAGGTGAAGGCAGAGGAAGAATTGAAGAAAAAAGAGGAAGAAGAAAAAAAGAAACATGAAGAGGAAGAAAGAAAAAAGCAAGAAGAGCAGGCAAAACGTCAGCAAGAAGAAGAAGCTGCTCAATTGAAGTAAGAAAATCTAATCATTAATGTGATGGAATAGGAAGATTGGATTATTTTGGAGAAAAATGATTATTTGAAATAAAACTGACTAGGTACACCCCTTTGAGGTTTATGAGTATATTAACTTGTTCTCTTAGTTCCACCCTTGGTTAAAGTCCTTTAATTATTTAGTTTAAGTAATAGTAGTCATGTTTAATAGTTTACGAGGTCTATGGTAATCTGGATTATTTATTTTTTTTGAAAATTTTCTTTTCATTGTATGATAATACTCTATTAATCAGCTACCCTTTTCGCCAGATTTTTTTAGTATCTCTTTTTCATGAAGTTTAGGTGTGGTAGGCAGTAGTAGTAACCACATTTTGCAGTATTTGCAACCCTGAGAGTTTCATGTTTATTATTTTAATTTTCTTTTTAAAAAATAATAAATTCAGGGCTGGGGATGTGGCTCAAGCGTTAGCCCGCTCGCCTGCCATGCATGCGGTCCGGGTTTGATCCTCAGCACCGCATACAAACAAAGATGTTGTGTCCACCGAAAACTAAAAAAAAAAAAAAAAAAATTCATGTTCTTTTTTTGGGGAGAGGGTGGGTACCAGGGATTGAACTCAGGGGTATATACCACTGAGCCAAATTCCTAACCCTCATATTTAGTTTTACAATAACATTTTCTCCCTTTCTCATTAAAATACTTTAAAAACAAAAACACTACTTTTTATTGGGAAAACTTCAAATATTTGGAAACAGAATGGCATGAACCAGCCCCTCTATCTACTCAGGATCAGCAATTGCCTAATTTTCCTCATGCCATAATTTTAAGTATTATATTATTTTACTTGTAAAGAATTCTTTATAAATTTTAAGTGTTTTCAATACACATAAAAAAAGAATTATCTAATTCAAATACATAATGATTATACATTATTAAGATGTACTTTCATTACTAAGCTTGTATTTGGCTAGAAACTTTCCAAAAAATACTTAAATGTTCCTGTTCCCAGTGGTGGACACATCCTTTCTGTTAACAGTAGAGTTTTTTGGTAGAAAAATCATAGAATTATAGAGTAAGTCGGGAATGATTATCTAAAAAAGATGATATAAATTTTTTTTTGTAGATTTATATATTTTTTTTGTGTTTTAGCATTTTTATTTTTAAAGAGAGAGAGAAAAAGAGAATTTTTTAATATTTATTTTTCAGTTTTTGGCGGACACCACATCTTTGTTTGTATGTGGTGCTGAGGATCGACCCTGGGCAGCACGCATGCCAGGCGAGCGCGCTACCGGCTTGAGCCACATCCCCAGCCCTATATATATGATTTTAAAGGGAATATTATGCTCCAAACATTCTTAATTTTTATTTATTTGTTTTTATGTGGTGCTGAGGATTGAACCCAGTGCCTCCACATACTAGACAAGTGCTCTATCACTGAACTACAACCCCAGGCCTATAGATTTATATTTCAAAATTATATATTCTGGTATCACAGACTCTTTTTTTTAATATTTATTCTTAAGTTTTAGGTGGATACAATATCTTTATTTTACATTTATGTGGGGCTGAGGATCATACCCTGTGTCTATTTTTTAGGTGTAGGTGGGCACAACACAATGCCTTTTTTATTTTTATGTGGTGCCGAGGATCCCGCCTGTGCTAGGCAAGCGCTCTACCACTGAGCCAGAATCCCAGCCCCCTCACAGACTCTTTTTTTTTTTTTTTTTTTTTGAGAGAGAGAGAGAGAGAGAGAATAATATTTATTTTTTAGTTCTCGGCAGACACAACATCTTTGTTTGTATGTGGTGCTGAGGATCGAACCCTGGGCCGCACGCATGCCAGGCAAGCGCGCCACCGCTTGAGCCACATCCCCAGCCCCCTCACAGACTCTTAAAGTCAGATTTTTCTTCTCCTCTCAACCCTGCTCAAATTATTTTATTACATCTGCAGTCTAAACTAGTTTCATCTCTTCAGTGGAAAGGTGGATGTATCTATGTTTAGCCATTGTTTTTAGGATAATTTGAGTTTATTCACTTTCTATTAAAGGGCTTTTAACTGATAGTTTTCATTCTTTTCCAGATTTTTAAAATTATGGTTGAATTTTTAGCAAGTGCTTTCTTGAAAGTTTCATTAATGCTCAGTATGGAAAAAAGTATCTAGTATTTCAAAACAGTTTTTTATACTGGGGTAGAGCACTTGCCCTAGCTTTTGAGAGGCTCCGGATTCAATTGTTAGTACCTCAAAAAAGAAAAAAAGAATTTTTTTTTTCTTGCAAAACATTTTAAATAAATTTTCTTAAAATGCTTAATCCCCCCCCCCCCATATTGGAGATCAAACATAGGGCTCATGCATTCCAGGCAAGCACTCTTATCACTAAGCCTAGCCCTATAATGATTGTTTGTTGAAATATTTTTTGTGGACAGTTTTTTTCTGTATTTATCCCATGTTTTTCTTGCTTTACATTTTATATCCTTCATGAGCATATTTTATTTTTCATATGGGCAGACTGATTTTTAATTTTGTTTTTGTTGTTTTTTTGTAGTGCTGGGGATTTCACCCAGGATCTTACGCACATTAGTAAGCACTCCACCACTGAGTCTCACCACAACCCACATTTAAAAATTTTGATCTAGTCGTTTTCAATCTTTTGCTGTACTCACATGAAGTATTAATCAGCAATATTGAGCTCTCTATTTGTGTTAAGTCATTAATAAAATGTCTTAAAAAGTAATTAAAAGTCAATTTGTTTTTTGTTCCTCTTGGATTCTGATATTACACTTACATGATTACCATTTCATTGGTGTTTATTCTTATGGGCTTTATCAATGATGCTTTGAAATATATATTTACTTATGTTTTTGTTTTTTATATAGAGAAAAAGAAGAATCCCTTCAGCTTCATCAGGAGGCTTGGGAACGGCATCAATTAAGAAAGGAACTCCGTAGCAAAAACCAAAATGCTCCAGACAACCGACCAGAGGAAAATTTCTTTAGCCGCCTAGACTCGAGTTTGAAGAAAAATACTGCTTTTGTCAAGAAACTAAAAACTATTACGGAACAACAGAGAGACTCCTTGTCCCATGATTTTAATGGCCTAAATTTAAGCAAATACATTGCTGAAGCTGTAGCTTCCATTGTGGAAGCCAAACTAAAAATCTCTGATGTGAACTGTGCTGTGCACCTGTGTTCTCTGTTTCACCAGCGTTATGCCGACTTTGCCCCCTCACTTCTTCAGGTCTGGAAAAAACACTTCGAAGCAAGGAAAGAGGAGAAAACACCCAACATAACCAAGCTGAGAACTGATTTGCGTTTCATAGCAGAACTGACGATAGTTGGGATTTTCACTGACAAGGAAGGTCTTTCCTTAATCTATGAACAGCTAAAGAATATTATTAATGCTGATCGAGAATCCCACACTCATGTTTCTGTGGTGATTAGTTTCTGTCGCCATTGTGGAGATGATATTGCTGGACTTGTACCAAGGAGAGTAAAGAGTGCTGCAGAGAAGTTTAGTTTGAGTTTTCCTCCTAGTGAGATAATTAGTCCAGAGAAACAACAGCCTTTCCAGAATCTTTTAAAAGAGTACTTTACGTCTTTGACCAAACACCTGAAAAGGGACCACAGGGAGCTCCAGAATACTGAGAGACAAAACAGGTGATTTTCAAATGTTTCTCAGAATTGAGAATTTATTTTGGAGCTCATACTTAAAAATGTTTAAAGTCTTCATGCTACTGAAAGAACTTATGGAAAAGGGCTCCTTACAGGTGATTTTTTAACATTCCAGGAAAATTTCCAAATATAACAGCTAAATACTCATGTTTAAATTGACAATAGATTTTGTTTCTGATTTTAAAAGAAATCTGGCGCGTAGATGGTAATTTTTGCTTTGTCGATGTTTTATTCCTGCACTTTTAAAGTTTCCTTAATATTGAGTAAATTTTCTTTTTCTGTCACTTTAACTTCCCTGTTACTATTTTTTGTATGTTTTGATGTTCTCTCTCTAACTGGTTTGCTTTCATTGTTTTATACTTAAAGTTGATAATGTCACTGCTGCTACTTGCTCTTTTTAAGAAATGAGTCATTCATTAGCAGTGGTATTTCGGACCAGAATTTTGAGAAATAGTGCATAAAATTACCTGTGAAAAATTCTCTTTGCAACTATAAAATGCTTTTATAGGAGGCTTCTTCTTGGGGGCATCCATTTGAAATTCTAAAGGAATAGTGTGCTGTGGCTGTGGTAAATGATGAAGAGACCTGATAGGGGCTAACTTTGATTTAGACAAGATATTGTAGACTCAGTTGAAAATGCAAGGAGGAGTCACCAAGCTAGAGGTTGATATAATTTGTGGACATTGAATCAACTTTTATGAAGCGGGGGTGAGGGGTTGCAGAAAGGAGGTAATAGCAGTATATTTTTGGTGAATATAACTAGTTAAATTGCATGGTTGAGAACCTGGAATTACTATTTATCAGAAATTAGTATGGGGGGAGAGGAGTACCTTTTTCTGTTTCCAAAAGCATGCAGTGGAGAATGGGACTGTCAGTAATTACCACTAGAAGATGATTGACTTAGCTAGAAGAGAACAATACTAACTATATGCCAGTAGAGGTATAGTTAGAACAGAGTCATGTAAATGCAGAAATTATGTGGTTAAAGCTGGTGGCCAAATGTCAATGAGAATTTAAGAAAACAATGTTGTTATTAATGATTCTTTAAAAAAAAAAAAAAAAAGGCCATATATGTGGTAATAGATGCTTGTAGTCCCAGCTACTCAGGAGGCTGAGAGGTTCACTTGAACCCATCAGTTTGAGGACTGCCTGGACAACATAGCAAGACCTTCATCGGGCATGGTGGCACATGCCTATCATCCCAGTGGTTTGGCAGGCTGAAGCAGAAGGATCATGAGTTCAAAGCCAGCCTCAGCAAAAAGCAAGACAATAAGCAACTAAGTGAGACCATGTCTCTAAATAAAATACGAAATAGGGCTGGGAATTGTCGCTCAGTGGCTGAGTGCCCCTAAATTCAATCCCTAGTATCCCCACCAAAAAAAGAATTTCTATCCTTGACTTGTATTTTGGAATTTTGATAGTTCTCACATATTTAAGCTTTTATTTATTTATTTATTTAATTTTTTAAATATTTATTTTTTAGGTGTAGATGGACACAACACAATACCTTTATTTTTATGTGGTGCTGAGAATCGAACCCATGCTAGGCGAATGCCCTACCACTGAGCCACAATCCCAGCCCTTTTCCCATACTTTTTAAAAAAATATTTTTTAGTTTTAGGTGGACACAATGTTTTTTGTTTACTACACGTGGTGCTGAGGATTGAACCCAGTGCCTCACACATGCTAGGCAAGCGCTCTACCTCTGAGCCATAACCCCAGCCTTCTTTCCCATACTCTCTATTTAATATATTCACAACTCTTTACTTTGTCAGTATGCTAATAAGTGATTAGTTTTATTGGCTACTTTAAGGGTGTTTGTATATTTATTTTTGGTCTCACAGAATCTTAGAGAAAGTCTACAGTGATTTAATCAGGTCACCTCTCCAATTCAGAAATATACTTTACAGATTCATAATGGATCTTATCTAACATTGTTATTCCTCTTAATACCTCCCAAAGGAGCTCAGTGTTCTCTGAACCATTCCAGTGTTGAACACATGCATTTGCTTTGAATTCTTTATTATATCAAGCTGAAATTGAACTCCCCATAAAATGGTTCATTTTAATTTAGGTTTCTTTTTTTTTTTTCTTCCTGGTACAAATAGAATAAAGCTACTTAAAGTGAGAGTCATGAACTTTTTTACTTGTTCACAATGAATTAAGTATAAGATACTGAGTCAATATTTATTTATTTATTATTATTGTTTTTTTAAAGTAAATCTTTTTTTTTTTTTTTTTTTTTTAGAGAGAGTGTGGGGGGGGAGAGAGAGAGAGGGAGAGAGAGAATTTTTAACATTTATTGTTTAGTTCTCGGCGGACACAACATCTTTGTTGGTATGTGGTGCTGAGGATCGAACCCGGGCCGCACGCACGCCAGGCGAGCGCGTTACCGCTTGAGCCACATCCCCAGCCCCTGAGTCAATATTTAGAAGTATTAAAGTAATTTTCTATTGCCATGATATTCTTTCTGTATTTTATGAAAATATCTGTAATGATTGGGGGAAAATCAGTCCCTTACCACAGATGTTTGATAAGCACTCGTGTGGGACATGTATCTTCTTTTATTCCCATTACATTAACTTAGATATTTGTAGACTGCCAGCATGTTTTCCGTATTAAATACCCACAGTTCTTCAGTTTGTTCCAGGACTTCCAGGTACTCCACTATCCTTAGGACATTTGTTTTTGATGCATGCTTTTCTGTGACCTAAAATTGCTTTGGCTTTTATAATATCCTTTTGTTCTTTTGACTTTTCATTAGGCTTTTTTTCACTAAAGCCAGATCTCTCAAATGAACTGCTATCAAGCTATTTCTTCATCTTGAACTAATACTTTTTTAACCTGAAGTATGTACTTATGTAATTTAAACCTTTAAAGATGCTTTTGGCATACTACTTTAACTTAAAGATAATTTTGAATATTGATTTTATGTGTGTTAAATATGTAGATAAATATATGAGAACCTATCTGCTGATCTTAAGCTTTTTTTTTTTTCTTTAAAGAGAGAGAGAGAGGAGAGAGAGAGAGAGAGAATTGTTAATATTTATTTTTTAGTTCTCGGCGGACACAACATCTTTGTTGGTATGTGGTGCTGAGGATCGAACCCGGGTCGCACGCATGCCAGGCGAGCACGCTACCGCTTGAGCTTGAGCCACATCCCCAGCCCTGACCTTAAGCTTTGACAAGCATATCTTCTGTTTATTTGTTATTCAAATTGTTGATAAACAACTTTGTGGCTTTCTTTAGAAATTTTTTTTTAGAGAAATTTTTTTAATATTTATTCATTTTAGTTTTCGGCAGGCACACTTCTTTGTTTGTATGTGGTGCTGAGGATCGAACCCGGGCCGCTCGCATGGCAGGCAAGCGCGCTACCGCTTGAGCCAATTCCCCAGCCCCTTTAGAAATTTTTATTCATTTGGATACAGAACTATTAATTTATACTTATCAGAGAAGGTTACTTACCTAGTGTAGATTGACATTATCCTTGTGGAAGCCATTTGCCATTGGAGACTTTATTCACTTTCAGACATAATAATTTGGGGGATGTGAGAATCTTAATCATTGAAAACAGTTGGCATATGGCTTCATAAATCACTCATGCCATAGGATAGCTTCACTCCAAGCGTCATCTGTAGGGTAGATACAGATACCTGACTGAACAAATTAGTGCTGAGGAGTGGATTAATGCCTAATCCCTGCTTGAGCCAATGTTAGTTTTTTTCCCTTTTAAGGGTACATTAAAGTATACTGATAAAATAATCAGTTTCTAAAAGATTGTCCTTTCCAGCCGGGTGTGGTAGCACACCTCTGAAAACCTTAGCTACTGGGGAGGCTAAAAGACAGGAGGAGTGCAAGTTCAAGGCCAGCATGGACAACTTAGTGATACCCTGTCTGAAAAAAATAAAATAAAAAGAGCTGGGCATGTAACTCGGTGATAGAGGGTTCCTGGGTTCCTTTCCCCCTACTAGGGAAAAAAATAGTTTCTTCTTCCCAATTATTATCTAGTAGGTGTTTTCATGGGAATAAGTCACTGTCAGTAGTTTCTCCCAGTAGAGTTTCTTTTGGGTCTGATAATGCTAGAAAACCAAGTACCAAGCTAGCTCATACTTAAACTCATGTAGTTAAATTTTTTAAGCCTTTATTCATTATCTTTAAAAGCAATCAAACACGGAATTATTTTCAGTCTAGGACTCATAAGTACTCTCAATCATTTTAATGTAACTTGGGAGATAGCAGTGTTTATTAAAAGTTGTGAAGTCATGATGCAGTAAGTTTGTACTTAAAAATTTATTCAACCTTTTTTTTTTTTTTTTTTTGTACTGGGAATTGAACCCAGGGGTACTTAACCACTGAACCACACCCCCAGAGCTTTTTTTATATTTTATTTATAGACGGGGGTTGTACTGAGTTGCTTAGGGCCTTTCTAAGTTGCTAAGACTGGCTTTCAACTTATGATCCTCCTGCCTTAGCCTTTTGAGCCACTGGGATTACAGGCATGGGCCACCGTATCCAGCTTAAACCATTTTTTAAACAGACAAGTAAAATTTCTGGTCCTTTCTTAAAGACATCAGAGTGAATGAGCAAAAGAAGTGATTAAATGAGTCATATTGAGCCTTCTAACTTATATTTGGACCTGTTTCATAGTTAATGGTAGCAGGTAGTTTTCATAAGTACTTACGTAGCAGGTAGTTTCTTAGTACCTAAGAAAATTTACAGTTTTAAGCAAACAATATGGTTGACCTTGGGTAAATTCTTTTTTCTTTCTTTCTTTTTTTTAAATACAACCCTTCCACTCTTTTTAGTTGTAGATGGACATAATATCTTTATTTATATTTATTTAATGTGGCGCTGAGGATTGAACCCAGGGCCTCACGGTTGCAAGGCAAGTGCTCTACCCCTGAGCTACAACCCTAGTCCTGGGTTAGGTTAATTCTAATAAATTTGAATCTAAATGCTTTATACACATTTGGTTAAGTGATTTGGGGAGTTATAATTAATATTCATAAATTTTAAATTTTCATCTAGTAATATTTGCCAGTTAATATTTGGAGTTAATAGCTTTTTAGAAGTTTTGCCTTTTGTTCAGTGCTCTTAACTTTTCTTTCAAGTGAATTGTACCTATCCTTGTAGTAGGTTGTTTGATCTGTGGTAGTGTTTAAGCGTTGTTAAGTATGACCTCACTGTAGTTTAGACTTAAGGAAGTTCTAAATATTTAAAAGCTCTAAAATTGTTATCTCCTGTTTGATATTCTACTAATTTTGATTAAATGACTTTAATATAGTAGTTGCTTAATAAACACTCAAATGGGTACAATTAGGCTTTACTATATATTCATCTTTTCAAAAGATAATACATCCATATTAAATTAATTCGAAAATGAGGCCAGAAGAAAATTTGATAATTCTAGAGCAAATTTTTATGACAGTTTGACAGAATACTGGAGGACATAAAAAGTAAAACCCAGTGGTTTTTCTTTAGTCTCCTTCATGATAATTTTTTCAAGGTTTTGGCCATGTTATTTTATATGACCGCACAAGGGCAAAGTTAAAAAAGATGTTCTGTATTCTTGCTGAGATTTTTTTTTCTTTATTAATTTGGCTAATGGAAGATCAAAATAATACTTGGCATTGAAAGTCTTACCTTCCCTACAGTGTGCTTTGGCAGGGTTTTTTTTCCCCGCTTCAGAAAACACCATTTTACTTTAATATAGTATGACCTGTATGATCTTAATTGATCTCACATTACTCCTAAAAGAAACACCTTTATTTTGAAGGTAATAGATTTAGGGATTTAAGGAGTTGCCCAATGTTACAATGATCAGGTTCTTTGCTTCAGTGCTGTACTTATCACAATTATATAATGCCCATTATTATCTGCATTTAGTACTTTTTTTTCTTTTTAAAATGTCTCTAGTGTTAGCCACTCTATACTTACCAAGTTATATGTAAATGACAAACCTGAAAGAGACCATAAAGCACCTTGTACCGGGTAGGGTTGCTTTGATATATTCATTTGAGAGACATAATTTCAGTGTATAGAAGATAATTTTAACTTGAGGGTCAGCCTAGTCCAGTATTTAAGAGCATGGATTCTGGAGCCAGAATTAGACCTTTACTCATTCATTCTGTAATCTTGGGCAAGTTACCTAATGTCTCTGTGCTTCAATTTTCCCATTTGTAAAATGGGGCTAATTCTACCTCTGAGATAGATGTGAATTATGTAATGAATTCTTAGGTTTAAAAAGCACTTAAAACAGTATCTGGCACATGTTAAGTGTTGAGTAAATATTAGTTGTTATGAATATGTTGCCTGCTTAATCTTTTTAAAAACTCTTGATTGAGAATTTCTCATCTTTTTATCATTTTGAGAATTTGAACATTAAACTTATTAAATCTTTTTCTTTTGTGTGTGTGTGGTGCTGGGGATTGAACCCAGGGTCTTCTGCATGCAAAGCAAGCACTCTACTAACTGAACTATATCCCCAGCCCTAAACATTATTAAGTCTTAATAGCTTTTTTAAAAATTATTATTATTTTTTTTTAATTATAGATGGACAGGATGCCTTTATTTTATTTGTTTATTTTCATGTGGTGCTAAGGATTGAACCCAGTGCCCATGAATGCTAGGCAAGCGGTCTGCTGCTGAGCTACAGCCCCATCCCTCTTAATAGCTTTTTTAAAAACTAATTTTTCGAGAAAATACAAAACAACAAAATAATCGATACAAAATTTAAAACTAACAAAGTAACTAAAGATGAAAAAATGTCTCTTAATACAAAGCATTAATAGTTTTCTGGTTTATGAGATCAAATGCTTAATTCAAGAATGGACTATTTATTTGATATTTTCTGTCAGTGTTACAATATTAAATGAGTAATATAGAAAGTGCTTCACAGGGGCTGGGGTTAGAGCTCAGCGGTAGAACACTTGCCTTGCACTTATGAGGTACTGGGTTTGATCTTCAGCACCACATAAAAAAATAAATAGAATAAATAAAGATTGTGTCCATCTTTTTTAAAAAAAATCTTAAAAAACAAAAAGTGCTTCACAAACCTAAGACTGATACACCATATGCTCTCAGACAGTGATGGCTCATATAAAGTTGGGTAAAGGTGATTTATTTTTTAAAATATTTTTATTATAATGAGTAAGACCTAAAATGGTTTTTTTATTACTTGCTTTTCACATCTGTAAAAGTGGACCAGTACCTCCCTATTGTAGAATAATTTGAGAAGGAATGAAGTAGATCATAAACATTTTACAGTGACACTAAATTGATTAACTCCTGTCATAACAGGGGTTGGCATATTATGGCTGATAGGCCAGCTTAGTCCCATGATTAGTTTTTGTACCTTTTTAAATGGTTGAAAAACATCAAAAGTAGAATGATACTTTTTGAAACATGAAAATTATATGAAATTCAAATTTCATTGTCCATAAATAAAGTTGTATTATAATGTAGTCATACTCATTTGTTTATATACTGTTTGTGACTGCTTTTGTGCTATCATAACAGAATTGAGTAGTTTCCACAAAACCCCGTGGTCTGTAAAACCTAAAACATTTACTCTCTGGCCTAAAATGTTTACTGTTTATAGACAAGGTTTACTGACCTCTGATTTATGACATTTTCAAAAGAATTGTTTTATTTCAACTTTATGTAATAGATATTTCAAAAAGATAGTAATTAAAAGGATTCATGATGAATTGTTTTTAGCTTGCTTGTATTTTCAGTGTTATATTCCCATGGAAATTTTGGTGAGAGATGGTGGTTGTAGCTCAGTGGTAGAGCATTTGCCTAGCATGCCTTGGAGGCCACAGGTTTAATCCCCAGCACTGCAAAAAAAAAAAAAAAAAAATTTTTTTGTTAAGTTTTTTTTCTTTCTTTTTTTCTTTTTTTTTTTTTAAGTAACATTAATATAAAGAAGAGGAACTCTTTGTTCAAATGTGTTGTGAAGTTTAGTTCATAGAGGTGCTTTCTTTTTCTTTTTGGCAGTGTGGGGATTCATCCCTGGGCCTTGCGCCTTGTCACAGAGATTTTCTAAAAACATTTATTTTCTCTTCAGTTTTTATAGAGTTTCAAAAAATTGACATATACAGTACATAAGTTAGAAATGTTTCATTTTAATTTCATTAGAATTTCTAAGTGATTCTAGTGTTTTTGAATGTTTAAGTATGTGTTATATGTTGTTTCTCTACGTTAAGTCTTATATTTAGTCTTATTACATGCTGTGGATTTAGTCAGATATTTATGAAATTGTTCAAGGAAAACATGAATAAAATTTGTTGTATCCTGTCCTGCTTACCAAGTACTCCGTTTAAGATAGGTTAGAAGACAAACCAATCAAATCTAAACTTTTTCATTGAGAATTGTTCTTAGTGAATAATAACCTTCTCTTTAGGTGGTTAGGTAGATTAGTGCTGATAAAGAATTTGATGATGGAATTGAGAGTTGGAGGAGAACAAGGTCTATCTTTTTGAAACCTTTTAGTTGTAGTTCGATTTCAGTAGACTGGAAAGGAACTGTAGCATAGACGCAGAGAACCATTATTGAATTAAATCACTTTTAACTGACCAGTTCAGAGTTCCAGGCAAGTAGTTGAATGAGAAGTTGGTTCTCTAGTAGTACTGTTCATTTTCTGTTCTCGATATTCATCACTTTGATACTGTTTATGTATCAGAAATCCTTAGTATTGTTTATTTTAACCAACTGTGTATACTTTAGATGAACAGAATGTCAGAACTTATTAGAGAAATTATTTTTCAGTTTATGGTATTCTGAGATATTTTCCAGTTTCTTTCCGAGTACTGAAATAATGTAGTATTTTTAATTGTCATTAGAGGTTATGAAATCTCTTAGAATAATTATCCCTTCCAACATAATTTGCTTCAAAAAGAACTCTTCAATTTTTATCAGTTAACGTATTTCTAATAATTCATTGCAAACATTTTAAAGTAGTTTACTTTTGAAAATCATTTATTTAATGGCTTAAAAGAACAAAAAGCTTCCCAAATCACTTGTTTTACAATTTCTGATTAAAAGTTCCCCCATGTTGGGTGTGGTGGCCTATGCCTGTAATCCCAGCAGCTCAGGAGGCTAAGGGAGGAGGATCACAAAACAAAGTTTCTTTCATGGGTTTTTAGGTTTTAAAATTCATTCATAAACTTATTAGATGAAGCTTTGCTTTTGCCTATAATATCAGTTTGGAATAAATGTTTGAAGAGTGGATAAAATTGTTTTCTAATAATATTTTTTAGAGTTTTTAGAGAAACACTGAATTATCATCATTAGACTATTTTTACATTTTTCTAATGTTGGTAGGATGATATTGTCTAATATATTATAAGAAAATTAGCTTTAAAAATTCTAATTTTAGACCCTGAGAGGCCAGATTTGAAAAAGGGAAAATTATTGAAATTAATGACATGCTTGTAAATAGGAACTGATTTTCCTAACATAGAAAATGTTATTTGGATTGTTTCAGAATTTCAACAAAAGTTTTTGTGAGAATAGATTAACAAAGGAAAGTTTGGAAATTGTTCCAAATAAGAGAGAAGAATAAGTCTAGGCATAATTACTTTATTTTCTTCTACTATTAAGATGATGTATCTTAAAAAATAAAACTAAAAACTCGTTTTCTTCTGTGTTTATAAGAAAACTGAAATGACAAGTAATGAGAAAACTTCTAAGTTTTACTTTCGAAAATGACTTAATTTATAATTGACTTTAAAACCTGTGTTGTATTGCATTATGGTTTATAAATTTCAGATGTTATACCACCACATAAATATTTAATACAGAAAAAATTGGACCTTTTGTTTCAACTATTTTTGTTTCAACTATTTATCCTGATATGGTGGGAATTTTGACTTTTTAAATTTTGGTATTTTCCAGTAGTTTTGCATTTGTAATCATAGGTGACCTATTGGTATAGTGTTATAAAGTGAAAGAATAATTGTATCTTCTAGTCTCCTCAAGATAGCCTGGACTTGGGTAAGTGGGTTGCTCAATTAATATTTGTAAAATGGATAAATAACCAGTATTTGTAGTGTAAATTAAGAATTGGATCTATGGGTGATGTGGGCTTCTCAAGATGCAGTCTTGATTCATACCATTATAGAAGTTTAACTGATTCTGTTTTTGAACCTATTCAAAACTGTTGCTTTTGTAATCTGACTTTTGATTAACTGTATGAGTATGGCATAACAATATTAAATAATTTAATTTATAGTACATTGTTAAACATGACACTTATGATAAAATCATTGTGGAGGTTTAAGGATAACTGATTCTATAACTTGTTGCTTTGGAAAACTAATTTGTTAATTGCATTAAATATTTTTTGATTAATTGTATCACAGGAGAGTATTACTGTAACAAACTAATCTTTCATTATTTAGTTGTATATGGTTAAATATTAAAGGCATTTTGAATGCATCATATTTTTTGAGGGAATTTTAATTGTTTAGGTCATTTGATTATATATATTTAATTTTCAGATATATCTAGAAAATGTAATAAAAATTTAAGTTATCAAGGAAGGTTGTACTAAATTTGTGTTTCAAGAAGATCGAATTTTTATGGTACATTTCCCATGTAACAACACATGTGTGCTTTGATGAGTTTATCAGATTATTTCATCATTTGCTTATAGGCGTATTCTACATTCTAAAGGGGAGCTCAGTGAAGATAGACATAAACAGTATGAAGAATTTGCTATGTCTTATCAGAAACTGCTGGCAAATTCTCAATCATTAGCAGATCTTTTGGATGAAAATATGCCAGATCTTCCTCAGGACAAACCAACACCAGAAGGTAAGGTGTCCTTATAAGCACTAACATTTACCTTTAGCCTTGTCAAATGTATATTATTGAAAATTTAAGTTTAAAATGGCTTCAAAATATTTTAAATGAAGAAATGGTATCAAGGTCTAATAAATAACCTTGAAAAATTATTTGAACTGCATCCTCAAATAGTAAAGACTTTATACCTAGAGAATAATTATTAAGTCATTATAGCAAGTTCCTTCAGCTTCTTTTTAATAGATATCCTCAGATTATTTCCAAACAGGGACCTGTCTTACACTGTACTTGGGATTACAGAAAGATTTACTTGATAAGGTAATGAGAAGGTGAACTGGATATTGGGATTCTAATGTTTCTTTATCCTTATTTTTGATTTATTTGTTTTGAATGATATCTTAAAGTGTTAATAGAACTGAAGTTTACTTTGTTGTTTTATGAGATGAATTATTAGTAAAAGGAGTTATTTTTCGTGTTATTTCAAAGGTGTTTTTAAACTTCCTTATTCTTTTTCAGCTGATAGGGTTCTTAATACTTTTACCTCATTAAAACAAATATTTGATAAAATAATTATGGCTACATTAGGTAGATAAGTATTAACAAATCATTAATCTTTAAAACATCCTGTCCCCGGATCTAGATGCGGATGAGCTTCCTGCATTAGAGTGTGGAAAGGGATCCTCCACCACAAGTGCCATTGGCAGGTCTGAAAGGCAGGTAGCTAGCTGGTTTACACTAATTAGCAAGTAGTGAGGCCACAGCACACATTTGGATTTTATGGATAAGATGCTTATTTACAGAGGCAAAGAAAGGAGAAAGAACCAATTGTAAGGCTGAGTTTCTAGTCCATTCCTCAAACTATTGGAATAAAAAAACAACTACTAAGAAAGTAATTCAGGGGCCTGGGGATGTGGCTCAAGCGGTAGTGTGCTTGTCTGGCATGCGCGCAGCGCTGGGTTCGATCCTCAGCACCACATACAAATAACGATGTTGTGTCCACCGAAAAACTAAAGAATAAATATTAAAAAATTCTCAAAAAAAAAAAAAAAGAAAGAAAGTAATTCAGGCTGGAGTTGTGGTAGAGTGCTTGCCTAGCACATGTAAGGCACTGGGTTTGATCCTCAGCACAACATGCACAAAATAAAGTTATTAAAAAAAGAGAAAAAAAAAAGAAATTCAGTGCTTGAGATGTAGCTCAGTGGTAGGCACTTGCTTAACATGTGTGAGATCCTCAGTTCAGTCCCTAATACCACAAAATAATAGTAATGATAATCCAGCAATCCCATATACTTAAAAATCTTGAGTGAAATATTTGTAAAGCATGATTTTGTAATAAGAGATGCATTTTGTGTTCACATCTGCAAAAAGAATAGCTATTGTATATTCTGCATTTATTTTATTAAATTTACATATAATCATGTGCATAATTTCTAGTAATTTTTTATTTCAAAAATGTACTGGTCTCATTCAAGAGGTTGAAGTAGGATGATGCAAATTTGAGGCCTCAGCAACTTAGCAAGTCTGTCTCAAAATAAAATTGAAAAAGAACTAGAGATATAGCTTTGTGGTAGATTTACTAGCCTATTCTGTGCAAGACCCTGGGATCAATCCCCAGTATCACTGAAAACAAACAAGAAAAAGAGTGAGTCTCAAACTGGGGCCCCACTCTCATTCATCTCAGCATTGCTGGGGATATAACCTACACCCTTAAGCATACTAGGCAAGCTGTCTACCACTGTGCTACATCCCTAACCCAAACTTTTTAATTTTTTAAAGAAGTTTCATTGTAGAATTTGTGTTTTTGTTGAGTCTGACTGATTTCTTATACTTTTCTCAGTATATTTTTAATGATATTTTAGAACCGAAATCTTTTTGTAATAATTAGCATCCTTTAGTATTTGTTTAGTTGGTTTCTTTACTGTTTTTCCCCAAAGAAATTATACTGAAATTTAGGCTAATTTTAAATTTTAAATGAATTTAAAAGGTATTTTTAGGCCTTTTCCAGAGATAATAGATCTTGGTAAAATTCTGGCATTTTTAGAAGGTATTTTCATATGGTATAGAATTTTAGGGTAAGTTTTTTCTTTCTTGCAATATAAATTAAAGATGTTGCTTGTGTTGCTTGTCTTCTGGCTTGCATTGTTTCCAGTGAGAAAGCTGCTATCATTTTTATCTTTGTTCTTATTTATATAACTCGACGTTCTGTCTGGTTACTTTAACATGTTTTTAACTATCATTGATTTTAAAAAACTTAAGTATGAGTAGCTTGGGTAGTTTTCTTTTTCTTTTTTTTTTTTATAACTTTATTTTGTTTATTGATTTTTTTTTTTTTTTTTTATGAGGTGCTGAGGATTGAACCCAGTGCCTCACACATACAAGGCAAGTGCTCTACCACTGAGCCACAACCCCAGCCCATTGGGTAGTTTTCTTTGTTTCTTGTGCTTGGGTCTCATTAAACTTCTCAGATCTGAGCATGTGTAGTTTCATCTGTCCAATATGGAAAGTCTTGAACTTCATTTCTTCAAATGTATTCTGTTTTTCCCTTTGTCTCTTTTCCTATGGGTACTCTATTACAACTATATTAGATCGTGGGAAGTGGCCCCCATAGCTCAGTGGTGTGCTATTCCTTAGTGTTTTTATTCAATAGTGTTTAATTTATTTTTTAGTTTTCAGCAGACACAACATTTTTGTTTGTATGTGGTGCTGAGGATTGAACCTGGGCCGCAGGCATGCCAGGCAAGCGTGCTACCGCTTGAGCCACATCCCCAACCTATTCAATAGTTTTTTAAAAAATATATATATATTTTTAGTTGTAGTTGAACACAATACATTTATTTTTATGTGGTGTTGAGGAACAAACCCAGGGCCTCACAGGTGCTAGGCAAGCACTCTACCCACCATCTATTCAGTAGTTTTTTGTCTCTGTTTATTGGATAGTTTACTATTGCGATGTCTTCAAGTTCACTAATCTTTCATAGTATCTTATGTTCTTTGACAAACTCTAGAAGCCACATATATTTTTCTTGTCCCTACTGTGTTCATTCTGTCTTCTAATTATATGAAATACAGATACAATAATTTTTAATGTCTTTGTTTACTAATTTTACTGTTGGTGTTCATTTCTGAATTGGTTTTATGTTTTTACTTTTTTAGAGAGAGAGAGAGAATTTTTTTTAACATTTATTTTTTAGTTTTTGGCGGACACAACATCTTTGTTTGTATGTGGTGCTAAGGATTGAACCCGGGCCGCACACATGCCAGGCGAGCTCGCTACCACTTGAGCCACATCCCCAGCCCCCTGAATTGGTTTTAATTGACAGTAATTGACTAATCTCTTTTGTATGGTGATTTTTCTTTTTCTTTTTTAAATATTTTTTTTTTTAGTTGTTGATAGACCTTTATTTTCATTTATATGTGGTGCTGAGAATTAAACCCAGTGCCTCACACATGCCAGGCAAGTGTGCTACAGCTGAGCCCCAGCCCCTGTATGGTAATTTTTCTACTTCTTTCATCCCTGGTCATAATTTATTGGAAGTGCTGGATATTTTTGAATTCTTATAAATATCCTTGAGCTTTCTTCTGGACACAGTTGAGTTACTTATAAACAGTTTCTTATTCGAAAGGAAAAGAGAATGAGTCTAGGACTAATTTTCCCTAATACCAAAGCAATACCCTTCTTGACTATCTGATTTCTCAACAATTAGAAGATTTTTGCAGTCTGCCTAATGGGCTTACAGGCTGTTTGTGGCCTCATGTGAATTCCTAAGTAAATACTTATACTTTTGAGTAGTTATTTTCCCATTCTCACATGAGGTACACATCAGTACTCAGATGAACATTTAAGGAGTATCCCACTGCACATCTTTGAGGCCTTCCTGCCTTTGGGCTGATTTTTCATTTTTAGTACTCTGTTCTGGGAACTGTAGCTGCCTTGGCTAGAGTCCTGCTGAATTTTCAGCTTTGTTCTCATCTCAGGGAGACAGATTGCTGGGCTCTGCCTCGCTCCACCTTACTTGGCCATGGCCTAAAAAATCTAGGTAGTAAGATAGGGCAATTGTAAGATCGGTTTTTTTTTTTTTTTTTTTTGGGGGGGGGGGCGGGAGGTTATTGTTTGCCCTCTCTCAGGATTTAGTTTTCTGTTCTGCCTAATGTCCAGTGTTTGAAATGTCCATTGTTTTGGGCCTGGAGGGTAGTTCAATGGTAGATTTTTTTATACTATTCTGTAGCTGTTTTTTTTTTAGTTAAATCATGTATTTTAGATATATTTTCATATGAATATATATAAAGCTATCTAATTCTGTTAATTGATGCATAATACTACCCTATTGTATAATTTTGTTATAATTTACTTGCCCTCTATTGATTGACATTTAAGTTCTTTCTAGTTTCAGGTATTTTAGTCAGTGAGTGCTGAAACAAAATCTCTGAACTTTCCTTTATGCACACTGAAATTTCCAGGATAAATTCTTAGAAGAAGAATTCTTGAGTTAATAGAATATATGCATTTTAGGTTTCAGTATACAATGCCATGTTTTCTTCCAAAGAAATTTACATGCCCGTGTTTATAAGAATGATTATTTCCCTTTATACTTGCGATGTTGCAGTTCTTGATTTTAAATTCTAATCGAGGTTTAACCTGCATCTTTATGATTGTTGGCTCTTTTATTAATATATTCTTTCTGAAGAATTTTTGTTGTCATTCTTTACACTCCCTCCCACTGTTTCTCCCAAGTTTGTCTTTTATTGATTATAAAAGCACTTTGTGTATTAAGAATATTATTCTTTTTCATATGCAGTACAAATATTTTCCCCCACAATTTTCTGGGGGGGGGGTGGATTTTTTTTTTTTTTTTTTTGCTTTGGAGAAGTTAAATTTTTTTTCATGATTTAGTGCTAATTATTTTTTAGTTATGCAAAATATTCATGCATATTTTAGAATAAAAGTGAAAGTTTTCTATCAGGTCTACTCTATTTTCCAAGGTAACCAATATTAGTAAACTTTATAGGAATGTGTCCAGACTATTTTTTTTAAACACAAAATATATATAATCTGGCATCTATAAATACAGGTTTTTTTGTTAATTTAGATCAATATTATTTTGCATGTTTTCCTTTTTTTTTCAATAGAGAGCTTCCTGAGTTAGTTCATGTAGAAATAACTTGTTCCTCTTAACACCTAATTGGTATTACTTAATTGTCTAACACTAAGTAACAGTTGTCCAGCTGCTATATAACAAAACACTATAGACTGGGTAACTTATAAACAAAAGAAATTTATTGCTCACAGGTCAGGAATTTCAAGATTGGGGACTCAACACATTTAATATCTGAAAGGCTTGCTGTCTGCTTTATAGTAGTACCATCTTGCTGTCTTTACTTGGTGAAAGTGATGAACAAGCTCCCTGCTGCCTCTTTTATAAGGGCATTCATCCTATTCATGAGGATTGAGTTCTCTTGACCAAAGACCTCATCTCTCAAAGCCCAACTTTTAATACTGTTTAAGGTTTCAGCATGGGGATATTAAAATATTTGCACCATAGCAGTAGTGTTTATATGTGGATTATTAGCCTTTATCTTATTAATATTTAGATTTTTTCTGTTTTTGCTGTTAGAAACAGTGTTGCAATAGACATTTATAAATCATGGTTCATATTTGTTGTTATTTCTAAGACATTTAAAAAGTAACAAGGTCTTGTAGGATCAAGATTATGCTTATTTTAATTATTGATAAGACACTGAATAATCATTCCCTTGTCAGTCCATACTCATCTTACTAAAGATGTGAGTGCTCCCTCCCTCCCTTCCTCCTCTCTCTCTCTCTCTCTCTCTCTCTCTCTCTCTCTCTCTCTCTCTCTCTCTCTCTTTCTTTCTTCTGAAGATTGAATAAGGGATGATCTACCACTGATCTCCATCCTCAGTTCTCTTTTATTTTTTGAGACAACATGTCCCTAAATACTCTAGGCCAGCCTTGGTCTTCTGACTCTCCTGCCTCAATGTTTCCAGTAGCTGGAATTAGAGGCATGTGACATGCCTGGCAGGATGAGTTCTTCCTTCTCCTCTGTCTTGTCAACATTTGATGGAGTCTGTCTTTTAAATTTTTTATAATCCAGAGTTAAAGTGAATTGTTTTATTTAGTTTTATCATACTTAGTACTGAAGTGAAGGATCTTTTCATATGCTGTTTGGAGGCTTTATCCATTTTTGCATTGGAATTTTTGTATTTGCATATAAAGTTTTTTTCTGGGAAAAAACCCCACATTTTTCTGTACTTTCACACTGAATACTTCTGCCAAGTGTGTTTTTTCCCCCCACACTGACCGTACCTGTTTAATCCTAGAATTTAATTAAATTCTGACCACTATTTATCTAGAATTAGCATTACCTCTCACAAGTGACAGGCTTACTTCTAGAAAACTACCCCCCATTTAAGATGTCACTTGCAAGTCTGACCTCCTGTAATTTGGAGGCTTTATCCATTTTTGCATTGGAATTTTTGTATTTGCATATAAAGTTTTTTTCTGGGAAAAAACCCCACATTTTTCTGTACTTTCACACTGAATATTTCTGCCAAGTGTGTTTTTTCCCCCCACACTGACCGTACCTGTTTGATCCTAGAATTTAATTAAATTCTGACCACTATTTATCTAGAATTAGCATTACCTCTCTCAAGTGACAGGCTTACTTCTAGAAAACTACCCCCCATTTAAGATGCCACTTGCAAGTCTGACCTCCTGTAATTTGACAGATGCACTATAAATCCCAGGTTCTAATGAATACCTCCTCTGCTTTGATAATTTGCTAGAATGACTTACAGAACTTGAGAGAACATTTTAAATTTACCTTTTTATTATTAAAGATGTTGTGTAGGGTGCAGATGACAGCCAAATGAGGAGGAGGTATGTAGGGCAAGTTCAGAAGCAGAACCCTCTGTCTCTATTGAGTAAGGGTGGCATCCCTCCCTGCATGAGTTTGTGTTTATTCACTAACATGAAAGTTCATAAAGTCTCCTTGTTCAAAAGATTTTATAGAGCTTAATCCTTACTTCCCACCTTCCCTGAGGGTAAGGAGAAAGTGTTAACCCGGTATTCAAGTACAAATGCTAACCCTTAATCTGTTGACTGGCCCCATCCTGAGGTTTAGGGCCTTCCCCTCAGTTACCTCATTAGCATAATCACCAGTAAGATTCATGAGGCTTCTTATGAATAACAGAAGACTCATATTACTTTGGATACACCAAGTTTTAAGGAGTTCTGTGCAGGGAACCAGGGACGAAGACCACGTACGTTTTATTATCCTATATATCTTATGAATATTAACATTTTATATTAGTATTATTTTAAGGGTGTATGGCCTATTTGTGAAGTTGTAAAGAGTATATAAGTGTGACATGAATGGTACAGAATGTTGGTGATTACTCAAAAACGCTTTATAGAAGGTGTGGGCCCTTAAGCTGAATGTTTTAGGAATGACCAAGCTTATGTATTTTCTTATTTTGGTTTTAAGTTTCATGAAAGTAGTCCCAACATATCAGATGGCTACTTAATCTCCTATTGATTGTTTAAAACAAATCTGAGAGAAAAGCATCTTTATCTTATGCTGTTATCTTTTCCATTCTGATTTAGGACCTTACTAAAAAAAATTCGTGACTTGATGTTAAAAATGGCCACATATACAATCCCAAGTGCTTGTTGACTGCAGAAGCTCCTGTCAATCAAGATTAAATAGCTATAAAATTGAAAATTAAGAATATAATGTCATGTTTACCATGCTATTTTGCAATGATGTTAATTATCTGTGGTTTATTTTACTATAGAACATGGGCCTGGAATTGATATATTTACACCTGGTAAACCTGGAGAATATGACTTGGAAGGTGGCATATGGGAAGATGAAGATGCTCGGAATTTTTATGAGAATCTCATTGATTTGAAAGCTTTTGTTCCAGCCATCTTGTTTAAAGACAATGAAAAAAGTTGTCAGAACAAAGAATCTAGCAAAGATGATTCCAAAGGTAAATTCTAGAGGACAAAAACTAAGTGCTGCAAAAAATCAGCTTTAAAAAAAATAAAAGTTGTAATATGAACATTATATTAGGTTTTTTTTTTTTTTGGTGGTGGTGCTAGGGGTTGAACCCAGGGCATTGTGCATGTGAGGCAAGCACGCTACCAACTGAGCTATATCTCCAACTTTGTAATATGAACATTATATTAAATGAATGACAGAATAATGTGGAGTAGAGCATTAAAAGATGATAATTAATACACTTTCCCCAGAGTCAATACATTTAAATTAGCATGTATTAATTTGAAAGTGTTTGTTTTTAATATCTTAAGAGTGATTTCTTATGAGATCTTGGTAAGACTCCAACTTTCCCACTCAGATTGTTGGGGAAAGTGTAAGCACTAAAGAGCATTAATTTAAAATTATTAACTTTGTCTCATGGTGCTGCATCATTTGTCTGAATTCTACTATTCCTCCCCACCATGCTATACTTTACTTCCTTATGTATGCCAACTTATTTTCCTTGGATAAATAATAAATATCTTGAGAGCAAGGATCACATTTTAAGCTTTTTTTCTGAATGTTTAGTAGCTTAGTGTGATTCCAAATATATAGTCAAAAATCAGTAAATGCCTTTTTGATTGTAAGACATCAAGAAACATTGGGGAGTAAATATATTTGAAAAGATGAATGAAAGAGAAAATAGTAGTCTATTTTCATTTAGAAATAGCATGATCCAATGACATTTGCAGGTAAATGGATAGAACTGGAAAATATTATGTTAAGTGAAATAAGCCAATCCCAAAAAACCAAAGGCCGAATGTTTTCTCTGATAAGTGGATGCTGATCCATAGTGGGGGGTGAGTAGGGAAAAATGAAGGAACTTTGGATTGTGCAGAGGGAAAGAACTGTGGGGATGGGAAGGACAGTAGAATGAGACACTATTACCCTATGTATACATATGATTACACTACTGGTGTGATTCTGCACCATGAGAAGTTGTGCTCCAGTTGAATGTGTCAAAATGCATTCAACTGTCATATATTAGAACAAATTAAAAAATTAAAAAAAGAAACAGCATAATCCATACTAAGTTAGAGCTCTCATTCTCCTAAATATGTTATGGCATCAGGTATCAATAAGACATTTCTGCTTTTAATGCAGAAATTAGGTGATTAGTGGACATAATAGAGAAAGCTGAGAAATATGTTTTAGCGTAAGTTCTTTTTTAAAAGATATTTTTAGTTGTAGATGGACATAATACCTTAATTTATTTTTAAAAATTTATTTTTTATTCTAATTTGTTATATTTGACAGCAGAATGCATTACAATTCATATTACACATACAGAGCACAATTTTTCATATCTTTGATTGTATACAAAGTATATTCACACCATTCGTGTCTTCATACATGTACTTTGGATATTGATGTCCATTTCTTTCCACTGTCTTTCCTACCTCCATGCCCCCTCCCTTTTCTCTCACCCATTTGCCCTATCTAGAATTCATCTAATTTTCCCATGCCCCCCAACCCATTATGAATCAACATCCTTATATCAGAGAAAACATTTGGCATTTGTTTTTGGGGGGATTTGCTAACTTCACTTAGCATTATATTCTCCAACTCCATCCATTTACCTGCAAAAACCATGATTTTATTTTCTCTCTCTTTTTTTTTTTTTTTTTTTTTTTGGTGGTGCTGGGAATTGAACCCAGGACTTTGTGCATGCAAGGCAAGCACTTTACCAACTGAACTACATCCCCATCCCCGATTTTATTCTCTTTTAATGCTGAATAATATTCCATTGTGACACTACCATTCTATTCTATTTATTTATTTATTTATATGTGGTATGGGGGATTGAACCCAGTTCCTTATACATACTAGGCAAGCACTCTACCCCTGGCCCCTAAGCATAAATTCTTTGAATTCAGATTTTTTTTTTTTGTAATTTTTACTTAGGAAAAAAAATTTAAACACAAAAGAAAAGGTAGTAGAGTGAATTTGAATTTACCCATCATCCAAATTCAACATTTATGAACATTTTGCAAGTCTTGTTGCACTAAGATTTTAGCTATTTTACTTTGATATATCCCATGTTTGGATTTCCTCTAACTCCTGACCTCTAAGTTAAAAGGATCTTTTTCTTATTTTAAAAAATATTTATTTTTTAGTTATAGGTGGCATACTGTTTTTATTTTATTTTGTGTGGTGCTGAGGATCGAACCCAGTGCCTCCTACATGTAGGTAAGCGCTCTACTTCCTGAGCCACAGCCCCAGTCCAAAAAGGATGTTTTTCTAATTAATCTTTCTGTATCTACTGTCTTTTCTAATTTATTTTGTATTGCTGCCAAGCCAGTTTTTTTTTTTTTTAAAGAGAGAGGAGAGAGAGAGAGAGAGAGAATTTTAATATTTATTTTTTAGTTTTCGGCAGACATAACATCTTTGTTTGTATGTGGTGCTGAGGATCGAACCCAGGCCGCACGCATGCCAGGCGAGCATGCTACTGCTTGAGCAACATCCCCAGCCCCGAAGTCAGTTTTTTAAAAAAAAATTTATTTTTAAATTGTAGTTGGAGACAATACCTTTATTTTATTTTATTATGTGGTGTTGAGTATTGAACCCAGGGGCTCGCATGTGCTAGGCGAGTGCTCTGCAGCTGAGCCACAACCCCAGCCCTCCCAAGTCAGTTTTTGTATCAAATCACATTTAAATATTATATCTTGGTCATTACCCTGCAAAGGTGTATTGTGTAAAGGAGAAAGTTTGAACTTCTTTATTTGGCATTTGAGACCTTTTTTTAATCAGCTTGATTTCCCCTCATCTTTAGCACAGATCCTCATGTTGTAGTTGCCCATCCATCAGTCCATCTCTTTACTTTTATTCTGTATGCTGTTTATTCATTAAAGTTACGGTCATTGTTCTCAATAAGCATAATGTATTTTACACCTTTGTTTTTGTGGTGCTGGGGATTGAATTCAGGGCCTTATCCTTGGTAGGTGCATATTCTACCACAGAGCTACATCCTTTGCACTACACATATGTATTTTATAAAATCAACACATATATACATAATACATATACACATAATGAATGCGCCAAATATATGTGTAGTTTCTAAGACAAGTGGTGCAGATTTTGTTGATCCTTATCTTTTTTGCAAGCTCTCTATGTGCAAGCACTCTTTTTTGCAAGATTCTGTGTGACATTTAGTTCAGATATACTTGTTCTTTTTTTTTTTTCCTTTTAATTTTTATTTTCTGTAGTGGCAGGAATCAAAACTCACACAAATGCTCTACCAACTGAGAAGCCCCTTGTTCTTTGTTTTTAGAGTTAAAAGAGCCTAAGGATAATAAAGAGGTATCAAGTCCTGAAGACTTGGAACTTGAGTTAGAGAATCTAGAAATTAATGATGACACCTTGGAATTAGAGGGTGGAGATGAAGCTGAAGATCTTACAAAGAAACTTCTTGATGAACAAGGTAAAGGACTACTTCATGAATAATTCCCTATTTTTTTGTTGTATTCAGGCTATCACTTTTAGAATTAGTTTTAGGACAAATACTACCCAATATTATGTGACTATAAGCTTTATCATTTAAATTATACGTATCTTAAGATATTTCTGACAACATGCTAGCATTGTCCTGGTATTTTAATTCTGTGATTAGCTTTAAAAACTTAAAATGAATATATTTGAAAGTTGTCTAAAATGATTAAAAAATAGAACTCCAACTAGCATATCAGTTTGTGTTAATTTTATCTTTATGATAGAGTATGTTTTATATTTAATAATAAAAATATTTATTATTCTCTAAATACTTCCTATTGAGTTTTATTACTTAGGATTCTTTATTAGAAATATACCTTTTGTCTGTTGATTTCATTATTTCCTACTGCAGATTTTCTTTACTAGTGAAAGGAGGGTAGTTATTGCTGGAGGATGCCCTATGCTTAAATCACATCAACTAATGACATTAAGGAAAAGAGAATTTCTCTCCTACTAATTGTATATTGATATCACAGAAGGACTTTGGCTAGTCCTATGTCATTCTGTGCAGCCCAGAAAAATCACAGTATGCTGTGCTTTGATTGGCAGCAGCTACCCCCATCAGAATCTCATGGAATGGGATGCTTAGCTCTTCAAAGGCAAGATTTGGGAGTGCTGTGTTGAAAACCATAGAGGATAGAATCTGGACAGATAAAAATATTAGATTTAGTATAAAGTTACATATATTTTATGAGTAAGTTTATGTTTCTTAATGCAAAAAGTTTACCTTTTTATGGATGATATCTGAACACTGGTAGTGATTTAGGATTATGATTCTAGAGATTCCCAGGGTTTCTAGAAATATTTTTAAAATTGCTTAATGTTTTCACGGTTATGAAAAGAAGTTAAGATGATCTATTTCCCAAATAACGGATAATTGAGTGCTTTTATTTTAATCTGTTTTCTGTGTAATTTTTAAACCTATTTTAAAACTAATTTTATATTAGAACAAGAGGATGAGGAAGCCAGCACTGGATCTCATCTCAAGCTCATTGTAGATGCTTTCCTCCAGCAATTACCCAACTGCGTCAACCGAGATCTGATAGACAAGGTATTCTGATTCTTGTGTAGTTTTGCTCAAGCACATAGAACTTGCAGGAATCTTCTAATTTGTAATATTTGTCTTTTAGACTATTCAAACAATAAAATGAACCATTTCTTCAGATGGAGTCTTTTATGGGAATTCAATATAAACACAGATAAAGTTGGAGCCAATCTGTAGATGTTTTGTTTGGGAGTGGAACTGGCTCCAGAATCCTGTTGGCTTCATACCTTTTGCCTTCAAATAGAGATCCTTCAGTTTGGAAAATAGTGTCTTGAGAGGCTCTTAAAGTGTGGTCTTTGGATTCCTGATGGCATACAAGCCACTTTCAGGGGCTCTATGAGGTCATAACTTCTGATAAAATACTCAAACCTGGGCTGGAGAATACAGCTCAGTTGGTAGAGTGCTTGCAAAACAGGCCCTGTGTTCAATCCTCAGCACCAAACACACATGCACACAAAAATACTCTTTTTTCCTTAAACTCTTTTTTTTGATGTTTGCAAAAATGATGGTAAAGTTTTTAGCATTTTTAGCATGAATCAAGGCATTATTACCATTGTGTTCTTTACTGCCATGCATTTGTAATTAGTGCCACTTTTCCTTATCTCTGTGATAAAGTCATAAAAATGAGTGATTTTATAATAGTTTAGTGTTTTTTCTGGAGTGGTGCTGGTGATTGAGTCCAGGATGCTCTGCCACTGAGCTATACCCAATCCTGATGTACCCTCTATCCTCCACCTTTTTCTTTTTTTTGAGATAGCATGCCACTAAATTGCTTAGGTTGGCCTTCAACTTTGGCCCTTTTCAGGCACTCAAGTAGCTTGGATTACAGGCATGTACCACCACACTTGGCACACTTCAGCATTTGAATATATATCCTTTGAATCTGACCAAGTGGCAAGGACATGTAAAGCACTTCTTTCCTTAAGGTTGTCTCAAGGAAAATTATTTATGTGATGGAGTTGTAAGCTAACTAGTTGCTTTGATCATAGAATGCTATTTTTACTTGGTAGAACTAATGGATAAAACCACGGTTATTCTAACTTAGGAATTAGCAGAAATTTTTCTAAAATGAACTCTGAGTCTATCACGTCAAGGAAAATAATGAATAGTATTTATTACCAAGATTAATTTTGACTTTTTAGTGGGGCATGGTGGCACATGCTTGTAATTCCAGCAGCTTTGGAGTATGAGGCAAGAGGATTACAAATTCAAACTCAGCCTCATGGATTTAAGGGAGACCATGTCTCAAAATTTATAGCAGGTGAATTCACAGTGGCTAAATGTGGAATCATCCTAGATGCTCATCAATAGATGAATGGATGAAGAAGCTGTGGTATATATACACAATGGAATATTACTGAACATTAAAAGAGGATAAAATTATGGCACCTCCAGGTAAATGGATGGAGTTGGAGAATATCATGCTAAGCAAAGTAATCCAATACCAAAAAACTAAAGGCTGAATATTTTATCTGATTAGTGGAAGCTGATCTATGTTTGTGGGGGCGGGGAGGGTATGGGAAGAATGGAAGAACTTTGAATTGGGCAAAGGGGAGAGTGGGGAGGGGTTATGAAGGTAGGAAAGATGGTGGAATGGGATGGACATCATTAACCTATGATGCGTCTCTACACTGTGTACAACCAGAGAATTGAAATGTTGCAATCTATTTACGTACAATGAATTAAAATGCATTCTGTTGTCATGTACAACTAAGTAGAACAAATAAAAAATAATAAAAAATACATAAAGGGCTGGGGATGTGGTTTATTCGTTCAATGCCCCTGGTACCAAAAAAAAAAAGACATTTTAACATGAATTTGAATCTTGGAAAACTTGTCTACCACCAAAAGCTTGACAGCTTTCCAGTTCTTTTCTAAAGAGACTTTATTTACAAGACTTTTCTGATGAAATTACTGTGATACTAAATAATGTAATTTTAAAATATGTATATATTTAGATGATATGCATTGGCTCAGTGAATTTAGTACTCTAAGTAGCCAGTTTATAGTGTTAAAAATCATGCTTAGGTGTTGAAGATCCACTCAAGGTATAAGGTATCCCGAAGGATTTCAACTTAATAGAACATGGCATGTTTATTAATCCTGTCTCAAATTCTACTTTGCGACTAACGCATGAGAAAATACCAGTTGTCAAGTTTGGGGATAGTATCAAAATGAAATAATTAGTTACTAAAAGGATTTTAAAATACACCTCCATTTTTTACCTACATATTGTTGAAGTTATATTTTCTTCATATATTTTTATCCAAACAACACATTATAATAGGTTGAATGCATAAACAGATAAAAGAATCCTGCTATTTGTTAGAGTGCCTGCGATTCTTCTCTCCTTAATTTTTTAAATACTTTTTTTTAGTTGTAGATGGACATAATAACTTTATTTATTTATTTATGTGGTGCTGAGGATCAAACCTAATGCCTCATGCATGCCAGGCAAGTGCTTAACCACTTAGCTACAACCCTAGCCCATTAATTTTTATTTTGATTTTTTTCTTTAAACATTAAGAGACTTTCCCCTGTTTTTAAGTAAATTAATGTTTTTCAGATTTCCCAGTTTTAATTTCTAATATGGTAAATGCTAATAGATGTCACCCACATAAGTTTTTTCCATTTCTTGAGAATTTTAAGGGTATAAAATGACTCTTGAGACCCTCAAGTGTGAAATTTTAGATGAATTTTCCCTCAAAATGTAATGTAATCTTGTATCCTTTTTGTCCTTGTAGAGAGCTACAAAAGTTAATTTTCTACTTATAGCCTTTCTTCAAATAATTTAGATATATTTTAGTAATTATTTATTTAATCAAATGAACTTTAAACTCATTCCTCATTGGCTTACTTATGAAATAATTGGGTCAAAGTAGTTTTCAAAAATTTAGTAATTATAGCATTTATTTTGGCTGTCTTAAGAGATTGTCCCCTTTTTGTTTCTTCTACAAAATATAGCAGAAACCACTTTTGGAGGGTTATGTACTAGGGAGTTGAACCTGGGGCCTTTACCACTGAGCTATATCCCCAGTCCTATTTCTTTTTCAGAGACAAATAAGTTGCTGAAGTTCTTGCTAAATTGCTGAGACTGACCTCAAACTTAAGATCCTCTTGCCTCAGCCCTAAATTCCTGGAATTTCAGGTGTTTATCACTGTACCTGACTAGAAACCACTTTCTTTTTTTTTTTTTATTAGTTGTTGATGGGCCTTGATTTATTTGTATGTGATGCTGAGAATTGGAACCCAGTGCATCACACATGCTAGGCAAGCACTCTGCCACTGAGCCACAAACCCCAGCTGACTAGAAACCACTTTTAAGCAATGAGTTATGTTTCTGAGTTTTAGAAACGACTGAATCTGTCCCCTGCTAAATTGGTATATTCATTTGCTATAAAAGAGGATGAGAGAGATACCTTGGTGCTCCTGCTGACTTCCACCACATATTTGAGCACTAGTAGAAAAATTGCAAGTGAAGAAGGATCTTATTATTAGTGTATATCAGTGACATTATTATTAAGAATCTCAGGTCATACTAATGTATCTTCTAGTTCTCACTTTGGTCTTGAAAGTTATTGCCAGCATTGAACATATATTAAATTCTGAGTTAGTTCTTGAAAAACAGATGAAAAATAGGAGGCCACCATCTTTCTTTCTTTTTTAATATTCATTTTTAGTTGTAGGTGGGCACAATACCTTTATTTTATTTTTATATGGTGCTGAGGATAGAACCCAATGCCTCTCACATGCTTGACGAGCATTCTACCACTGAGCCGGAACTCCAGCCCTAGGCCACCATCTTTCTTTTGGACCCAGTAACTTCCTCATTAGGAATTTCTTGCATATATGTTGGCAGAGGCCCAAATGGCGTTAAGAGGGAAAAGTACTTGGAAACTAGATAGTAGAATTCTTCAACTTAAATAATTATGTAGCTACAAATAAACTTAAATCAGCTAGTTAACAATAAAAATTTATGAAATAAAAAATATAATTTTCTTGGTTTTTGGTAAATATTCTTGATACTTTCTGGTTCTACCAGAAAATTCTTTATCTTTTCTTCCTTCCTTCCCTTCCTTCCCTTCCTTCTCTTCCTTCCTTCCCTTCCTTCCTTCCTTTCTTCCTTTCCTTCCTTCCTTCCTTCCTTTCCTTCCTTCCTTTCCTTCCTTCCTTCCTTCCTTCCTTCCTTCCTTCCTTCCTTCCTTCCTTCCTTCCTTCCTTCCATCCATCCATCCATCCATCCATCCAATGGAACCTAGGGCCTCACACATAACAGGGCAAGCACTCTACTATTGAGTTACACCACTAACCCCTGATACTAATATTGATTTTCTTGTTTTTAAAAAGATTGATTGTACTTTTCATATCATTTTTTGCCAAACCCCTCTCTTTGAGCTACTCCCTTGAAGTTTTGTTCTCAATACTAAGTTGCTTTTAAAAAAAGTAGGAAGCATATTTTTTAGTATGTAAGATTTATTTATTACTAAGCTCGTAAGCTTAGTAATCTTTTCATTTGGGATATTTTTATAATGGTAATGTCTTAAAACCACTTTAAAATATTTAGAAACAAGTGAAAATATAGTAGCCAGAATTTCTATTTTCAGTAGCTACATTTAAGGTAGGTTTGGTGTTTTTATTTATTTATTTTTTATTTTATTTTATTTATTTTTTGTTGTTATTTGTTTGTTTTAAGAAGAAAAGTTTGCTCTTTTTCCTATAGGCAGCAATGGATTTTTGCATGAATATGAATACAAAAGCAAACAGAAAGAAGTTGGTACGGGCACTCTTCATAGTTCCTAGACAAAGGTAGGTGCTAATAAAAGTTATTTATTAGTGTTTTTACTATGCAGTGGTGACTGTTAGATCAGAGTTCCTATTTGTCTCTTAAAACTATCACTTGTCTTTTGATTTTATTTGTTCAGTAGGCCTTAGTTTTTGTCATATGTTCTAGAATTTTTTCTCGTTAGTTTGTTTTTGTTGCAATGGTAATATTTCTTCTAATATTTACCTGTTATTTAATAAAGATTTAAATTTTTTGGAGGGTTTATATTTTGTATAAATATTATAGTAATTCTGTGTATCTAGTTCTTATAATTAGATTTATGTGAAAATTTTGAAGTTGTTTGGGCTATTATGATAGTTTTTTTTTTTAAGAGAGAATTTTTTTTTTAATATTTATTTTTTAGTTTTCGGCGGACACAACATCTTTGTTTGTATGTGGTGCTGAGGATCGAACCCGGGCTGCACGCATGCCAGGCGAGCACGCTACCGCTTGAGCCACATCCCCAGCCCCGAGAGTTTATTTTTTTAATGATTTAAAAAAAAAAAATGACAGTGGAATGCATTACAATTTTTATTACACATATACAGCACAGTTTTTCATATCTCTGGTTGTATATAAAGTATGTTGACACCAATTCAGATAACTTGTCCAGAGATTGGACAAGTTGGATTGTCCAATTGGATTTAGTTGGAAGTTACATTAGTGATTATGGCTAGTAGTTCAAGACAAATTTGGTGGCATATGCTTTTAAAGGATTCTACTGCTCTGTTTTACATTAAAATCTCCACTTCACCTGACTGTTTCTGGACCATTCACAGATTATTTGCCTTAGGAATCTGGAGAAGATTCATTCAGTTTATTTTACCAATGAATGAAGAATTTTTTTTATAACGGAATGGTAACATATAACATAACTAAAATAGATCATTTTCCCAAAAGATGAGGATTTTGAAGTTGCTTCATCAAAAATTTAATTTGGTCTAGTCATTAGTGGAGGCCAGTGATTTCTTAGTTATGATAACATTTCTGAGTGAAATCAAATATCCACTTGTGTTTTTATCGCCTGTCAGCAACATTAATATGAGCTTTTGGTTTTTCATTTTAATGGGTCAAGGGAGAAGGCATGTTAATATAGTGAGCAGATAATTAGGAATTATGTAATTAAGATGATCATATTGATGACTTTATGTGATTTATTGTCACATGATGTATAATTATATGCTTTATCGAATCTAAGAAACCATCAATTTTGAAGTACATCTTATATATGATTAAAAGAGAAAAAATATCGTCAATTAATTTTAAGACTTTGTGAAGTAAGTTCCACTTTGATGTATGTGAAAAGTGGGGAGGAAATATACATCTCAAATTGATGAAAAGTCACATTTTCCCTTCAGAATCTTGAACCAGTTTTTCAAAAAAAAAAAAAAAAAAAAACTTCCTTTGTTTTTGTTTTTACTATACAGGATGGAATGTTCACTTTCATATTTTTCTTTTCAGCTAGTTTTTATTTGAATGAAGATATAATGTTGCAACAACTATCTAGGTTTACAAAGTATAACTACGTATTACAATAGAATATCAAATTAAAAAAATAAAAGCCTTGATTAATTAAAAGAAACAAGGGCTGGGTATGTAGCTCAGTTGGTAGACTGCTTGCCTCACATGCACAAAGCCTTGAGTTCAATCCCCAGCACCACAAAAAAAGAAAGAAATGATACAGTAATATTTTAGTAATTTACCTTTAAAAGATTATCATCTTTCCTTGCAAAGCCATTCCACCCACACCTCTAAAAAAGTCATCAAACTGTTGGGTAAAATTATTTGGCCTTATTCCAGTATTTTCTTTTATAACTGAATTTATCTGCTTTTTTCAGGGGTAGAAAGATTACAAATTATTAGTAGTTCGAATTTGCTAGGGACAAACTAGAAAATAGTAGGAAGTGACAATTTATGGTTTGGGAGGAGAGAAGAAAGTATAAAACATCCCAAGTATTTAAAATATATAGCATTCTAAAGCCTTACAAAATAGACCCCTGTAGTCTTGTATACCTAAAGGAAATAAATATAATGATTTTAGTTTTTATAATCAGCCTGATGATCTGGAAAGATGAAATTATGTTCTGAAGTCTGTTCATTCATTAAATAATTCATTATGAATCTATTGTATACTGTGATTGGTGCTGGAGATGCAGTATAGTAATGAACAAGATCAGTTCAGCTCTTATATTCATATAACTTAAAGTTTGGAGAGGGCAGATGCATAATTCTAAGTGCATTTATCAAGAAGTACAACATTCTTTGAAATATGGAGTGAGTAGAACTTAGTCATTAGTCTGAAAGTCAGAAAAGGCTTGGGAACAAGGAACCTTTAGTCTGAATCCTGAGATTCAGAATGGGTGAGGAAAAGAAACATAAAAGGAATATTTCTGATAGATGGCAATATATGAGAGAGACAGAGACAGGAAAGATCATGGCATCAAACTGTTGCAAAAAAATCCCTACAAGGGAATTTACCACCCATTCAAACTAGGATTGACTAATCAGGTTGCAGCTCTATAGTCCGATAATTGTACCTCTGAACATTCCTGCATTAACTTAGGAGCTTTTAGGGAATGCCTCACATTCAAGCCATAACAATGCTTTTTTTTTCCCCCTTAAATCTCAGACTATAAAAACTGTTAGCTTTTTAGGAGAGAAGTCTATGACTTTTAATTTTGTACATCTTCAACACCAAGATGTACTTTTAAGTATGGTACATGCTTTAAAATATTTGGCAAATTAATGTTGGTTATATGGAGTTTCAAAAAATAATGGGGCTGAGGTTGTAGCTCAGTGGTAGAGCACTTGCCTAGCATGTGTGAGGCACTGGGTTCAATTCTTAGCACCACATATAAATAAATAAAATAAAAGTCCAACTAAGAAATAGACAACTGGGGCTGGGGATGTGGCTCAAGCGGTAGTGCGCTTGCCTGGCACGAGTGCGGCCCGGGGTTCTATCCTCAGCACCACATACAAACAAAGATGTTGTGTCCGCTGAAAACTAAAAAATAAATATTAAAAAATTCATTTTCTCTCTCTCTCTCTCTAAAAAATAAATAAATAAATAAATAAATTTAAAAAAAGAAATAGACAACTAAGAAATATATTAACGTATTTAAAAAAATAAATAATACTTTCAAATAGTTCAAAACCTAAAAGTATACAACATATTTGATGAAAAAAATCCTTTTGATTCTCATTTCCCATCCATCCAATTTCTTCTTACAATAGGAAACCAGGGTCTTGATTCTGACATATCCTCTAAAAGTTTATTTTTTGTAAACAAGAAAATACAATTATAGATTCTTATTTCCTGTTTGTTACACAAAGGGCAACTTGTTATTTACATCTTTTCATTTTAATACATAAAAGTTTCCCTTGTTTCTTTTAAAGCTGCAGTGTTTCCTTTTTCTGAATGTGCTATGAAAAACATTTCAGATTTTGTAGTCTTTTGCCATTATAAACAGTGCCATATTTAAACTTCCTTTTTTTCCCCAATTCCAGTGAAAATTTACTCTTATGAAATGGGACAGTGCTAAGAAATGCCTCCCTCCCATCTGTGTACAATTTATAACACCCACTTAAGATCAGTGTCTTGCTATTTTTCTTGCTGAGTATGTGCAGTTTCACTAGTTTTCTACAATTAGTCAGTATCCAATAAGTGTAGTAGTTGACTAGTTCAAAAGTACAAGCCTTCTCAGAAAGTGGTGAATGACAAGAATGACATGTTGTCACAGATAATGGAGGCTTTGTTTCATCTTTAAAAGAGGCATTGAGGTGGATTCTGCTTCCCATGATCTAGTCAAAATCTTATTCACAAAGCTCTCTCAAATGTGTTGTAATCATCTGGGGCCTCACTCTTTCTTCATAAAGCTGGAAGTGGCTGTCTTGATGTCAGCTGAAAATTCCAAAGTCTGTGTGTTCTTTAGGTTCATATCTGTGGTTGACTTTAGATCTGTGGTCTTCTCTAGGTCAGTGGTTGAATCTTGGTCCCTGGCCACTTCTACATCTGTGGTTAACTCATCAGTTCTAGTAGGTCTGTGATTGGTCCCGGGAGCAGTGTGGAGAAAGCCACAGCTAGGGCACACAAGACAGGAGGATCAGACCTTGTGGAACATGATGCTAGTACCACAGGGAGGGCAGGAGGCTGGTGAGTGGAGCAGGCAGGAAGATAGACCCTCTTTATCCTTTTGATTATATTAGCTAGTGATTTCTCTATTTTTTTTTCTTACCCAAACCCCCAGCTTTTAATTTTATTGTTTATTCTTTTATTGTTTTTTTCCTCATTATTTCTAGCTTTGACCTTATTAATTATATCTTTTTGTATCTTTTCATTTATTTTATTCCTTTCCTGGAATTTCATGTATGACTTGTTCATTGAGAGTGGTTTTAGTTGTGTCTTGTAGTTCTTATGTGTGATGATTTCGTATATTTTCTAGAAATTCTGCAGTCTCAGTTTTTATTTTTTAAGTGACTTTTGGAGTTATTAGAAGTTTGAAACTTTTAAGATAATGGGACTCTTTTCTTTTGTGATGTTAATAATTCATAATTTCATTTTAAGAAATTTAAGAACTTAAAAATAATGAGGAGGAATGAAAAATAAGAAAGTCAATAGTTTGCTGTTTGCCTGCTTGAAATGCTGAAAATCAAATCACTCAGAGTTGAGGAATCAAATAATACAAAGATAAGCACATTTAAGGTAAAAAAGAAGAACATTAAGGAAGATAATATTAATATCAGATGGGATATCAAGATTTTAAGTTTTTAGAATTTTTGCAATTTCCTTTGTGGTCTTTTCTGTAGCCAATTTTCATGAAGGGGCTTTTTTTCTGTTTGGTTTTAAAGATTGAACCCAGGAATGCGTTACCACTAAGCTACATCCCCAGCCCTCATTTTTTTATTTTGAGACAGGGTCTCACTAAGTTGGCCAGGCTCACCTCAAACTTCTGATCCTTCTGCCTCAGCCTTCCAAGTTGCTGGGATTACAGGTGTGCACCACTGCGCCCAGTACCATGGGTAATTTTTTTTTTTTTTTTTTTTTTTGGTGGGGGTACCTGGGATTGAACTCAGTGGCACTTGACCTCTGAGCCACATCCCCAGCCCTAGAGATAGGGATTCACTGAATTGCTTAGAGCCTCCCTGAAGCTGGGTATGAATTCACAATCCTTCTGCCTCAGCCTCTCTGGCTGCTGGGATTACAGGTTTATGCCATCATGCCTGGCTCCACAGACATTTGAAAAATGCATGTTTTTGTTTTTCTAATGCAGAGTTAAAGATGTTTATCAGGCTTACATTATTAAATAACATTTTTTGCTTTTGCAGTGCTTAGAATTGAACACAGCCTCACTTGTACTAGGCAAGCTATTAAGATCTTTTATTTTTTTAAAAGTGTATTTTGTCTACTTGCTCATAGTTTCTGGGCTGAGAGAATTAATGAATACCACTGCTGGTATGTTTCATTTCTACTAGTAACTACTGTGATTTCAGCTTTCAGAATGATCATGGTATTTAATATGTAGATGAAACTCTGCATTGTGAATTGCATCTTTATCATTATAGTGTCTTTTTGGTCTTTTTAATGCTTTTTAACCTTATCTAGTCTTGTGATTGTGACTTCTACTTTTTTTTTTTTTTTCCTATTTTTGTCTGGTATACCTTTGCTTGCTGTTTTATATTTAGTCATTCACAATCAATTCAATTTTGTTGAGTCTCTTATGTGTGTTATTGAATTTTACTTTAAGATTCATTTTCAAAATGTTTCTTTTAATAATTAAGCTAGGCTATTTTTTGCAGTGCTGGGATTCAAACCCAAGGTCTTGTGTATGGTAGATAAGCATTCTACCACTGAGGCACATCCTAGCCCCTGTGTTTTTCAATTTAGTGTGAGTGTGTTCTGATTTTAAGAAGGTTTGCATTTTATCTTAGTACTTACTTTTGTGATTGTAACTTTATATATAGTGATCATTTTTTAGGCAGTTACCATGAGCAGTGATAAAAATTAGCTTGTATTCTGTTCTCACTCCTTTTCCTCACCCATCTGATATTAATGTTATCTTCCTTAATATTCTTTTTTACTCTTAAATGTGCTTATTTTTGTATTATTTGATTCATCAACTTTGAGTGATTTAATTTTAAGCATTACAAGTAGGCAAACAGCAAACTATGACTTTCTTACTTTTCATTCTTCCTCATTATTTTATTTCTGTTGATAACATATCCTGATATGAAATAAAATATTTATATTCAGATAAGTCATGCTAACAACCCTTGTATTTATTTATTTTTAATTTATTTTTATTATTATTATTTTTAATTATACATGGCCACAATATCTTTATTTTGTTTGTTTATTTTTATGTGGTGCTGAGGATCGAACCCAGGGTCCCACACGTGATAGGGTGATAGGCGAATGTTCTACCACTGAGCCACAACCCCACCCCCTACCCATTGTATTTATTTTTATCTCATTCTTTTTTTTTTTTATTGGTTGTTCACAACATTACAAAGCTCTTGACATATCATATTTCATACATTAGATTGAAGTGGGTTATGAACTCCCAATTTTACCCCAAATGCAGATTGCAGAATCACGTCGGTTACACATCCACAATTTTACATAATGCCCTATTAGTAATTCTTTGTTTTTGTTTTGCTTGGTGCTGTGGATTGACTCAGGGCCTGAAGCAACCTTAGCACATACTCTACCACTGAGCTATCCCACTGTCCCTGTCTTTAACTTAGTTTTACAGCTTAAAATACTCAACACTCCCTGCCAGTCCTCTTGTTATGGTTTACCCAGGTATTTATTGGTTTTGCTGAAGTTTATCTTCTAATAGTTTTTTCAAGAAGTGTTCTTGGGAAAAAAATATCGCTTGACTTCTTGTTTTTTAAATGATATTTCCATGGCTTTTTTACTTAAGTAACATCTTGGCTGATTATAGGATCTGTAGCTCAGATCATTTTTATATTAAATACTCTGTAGGAATTATCTGATATTAATTTGTCATTTGGTATTACTGTGAGGATGTCTGAAGCAAACTATTTTTGGTTTTTAGTTTCTTTCCTCCATAAAATTGACTTGATCATTGTTCATTTATATGATTGCCCAAATAATTTTTTCTTTCCTAAATCCAGTAACTTTCCTAGAGTACATTTGTCTTGGCATTGATGATTTTAGGTCATTCTCTGTGCCCTTTCAGTTTTCATATTGAAAATTTTAGGGACTTTTTTATGATTTTTATTCTTAAATGTCTTTAAATACTTCTGTTATCTAGTTTTGGTTTCCTTCTTTTTTTTTGAATCACATCTAATTAGTTAGATTTTCCTGGCTTATATTATTAGCAGGTTTCTAAGGGTAAATTTTGACCATTGCTTCTGGTATTTGTTGCTTTGGAGGTTATTTCTCTATTCATTTTCCTTCCCCTTCACAACTATCTTTTTTATCCTTTTTTTATTTTTTCATTTTTTTGGGTACATTATAGTTGTACATATTGATGGGATTTGTTGTTACAATTTGTACATGTACACAATATAACAATATAATTTGGCCATTATCACTCCCCAGCATTTCTCCTCTGCCCCTGGGCCTCCTGTAGTCCCTTTCCTCTACTGATCTCTCTTTGATTTTTCAGAGATCTATCATCAGCATTGTTTTTCCTTTTTCCTCTATAGCTTCCACATATGAGAGAAAACATATGACCCTTAACCTTCTGAGTTTAACTAGTTTTGCTTAACATGATGGTCTTTGGTTCTATCCATTTTCCTGCAAATGCCATAATTTTGTTATTTTATGTTAGAATATAACTCTACTGTGTATATATACACCATATTTTCTGTATCCATTCATCCATGTGTAGATAACAAGGCTGGTTCCATAGTTTGGTTATTGTGAATTGTGCAGCTATGTACATGGGTTTGCATGTATCACTGAAGTAAGATGACTTTAATTCTTTAGGGTAAATACTGAGAAGTGTGGTGTAGCTTCTAGGTATGGTGGTTCTAGGCCTAGTCTTTTGAGGAGCCTCCATACTAATTTCCATAGCAACTGTACTAATTTAGAATCCCACAACAGTGTAAAAAGTGTTCCTTTTTTCTCTGCATTCTCTTCAGCATTTTTTGTTATTTGTATTCTTGATGAGTGTCATTCTGACTAGTGAGAGATGAAATTTCAGTGTAGGTTTTTTTTGGTACCGAGGACTGAACTCAGGGGCACTTGACCGCCAAGCCACATCCCCAGCTCCATTTTGTATTTTGTTTAGAGACAGGGTCTTACAGAGTTGTTTAGTGCCTCACCGATGCTGAGGCTGGCTTTTTTTTTTTTTTTTAATATTTATTTATTTATGTATCTTTTACTTTTTTTTTTTGTTGTTGTTGTTGTTTTTGTTTTTTTTAAGGTAGATAAATTAGTTTGTTTTTATGTGGTCCCGAGGATTGAACCCAGTGCCTCATGCCTGCTAGGCGAGCACTCTACCACTGAGCCATAACCCCAGCCCTTTGGTATAGTTTGATTGGCATTTCCCTAACTGCTAATAATGTTGAACATTTTTTCATGTATTTGTTGGTCGTTTGTATTTCTGCTTTGAGAAGAAAATTAAATAACCCATTTATTAACTGGGTTATTTAATTTTTTGGTATTTTGAGATCTTTATTTAGTCTAGAACAGTAGCTAGCAAAGATTTTCTCCCATTCTGTGGATTCTTTCTTCACATTTCTATTTCCTTTGCTATATGGAAGCTTTTTAATTTGATGCTATCCCATTTATTAACTCTTAGTAATATTTCCTGAGCTTTAGGGGTCCTATTGAGAAAATCATTGCCTGTGTCTAAAAGCTGGAGTGTTGACCCTATATTTTCTTCTAAGACTTACATAGTTTCTGGTCTAATTCCTAGATCTACCATCTGTTTTGAGTTATTTTTTTGTGCAGTGTAAGAGATTAAGGGTCTAGTTTCATTTTTCTACTTATGGATAACCAGTTTGCCCACCACAATTTGTTTAAAAGGTTGTCTTTTCTCCAATGTATGTTTTTGGCACCTTTGGTCAAGGATCACATGACCCTCTCTGTGTGGGTCTGTCTCTGTGTCTTCTATTCTGTACCACTGGTATGTGTGTTTCTTTTTGTGCCAGTACCATGCAATTTTTGTTACTGTACCTTTGTGGTATAATTTGAAGTCAGGTATTGTGAGCTTCCAGCATTGTTTCTTTGGCTGTTCTGGGTTGTTTATTTTCAAATGAATTTTAGGACTATTTTTTCTACTTCTGTGAAGAATGTTATTGGTATTTTGATGGGATTACATTGAAGCTATATATTGCTTTTGGTAGTATTGTCATTTTAATAATATTAATTCTGCCTATCCGTGAACATGGGAGTTCTTTCCATCTTCTGAGATTGTCTTCAATTTCTTTCTTCTGTGTTCTATTGAAGAGATCTGTCACCTCCTTGGTTAGATTTAGTCCTAGGGTTTTTGTTTTTTTTTTTTTTCCTTTGAGGCAATCGTGAATGAAATTGTTTAATTGATTTCTTTCTCAGATTCATTGTTGGTATATAGGAAAGCAATTGATTTTTATATGTTGATTTTGTAACCTGCTACTTTTCCAAATTTGTTTATTGTAAGTCTTTTGGTGGAGCTTTTTTGACTCTTAGGTATAGAATTATGTCATCTGCCAACTGTGATAGTTTGACTTCTTCTTTTCCTATTTTTATGTCTTTTATTTCCTTCCCTTTCCTAATTGCTTTGGATAGAATTTCTAGCACTGTATTAAATAGGAGTGGTGAGAGTGAACATCCTTGTTCTTTAGTCAACTTTTTCGCTGCTGTGACTAAAAGATCTGACCAGAACAACTATAGTGGAGGAATAGTTTATTTGAGAGCTCTTGTTTTCAGAGGTCTTAGTCCATAGAAAGCTGGCTTTATTCCAGGGGACTCAAGGTGAGGCTGAACATCATGGCTGGAGAGGGTGGTGGTGGAAGCAGCTCGTATCACAGTGACCAGGAAGCAGGGAGAGACATTCCACTCTTCAGATACAAATATATACACCAAAGCCAGGCCCTAATTCCCACCTCTTTCAGCCATATCCTACCACTTCAGTCACCACTCAGTTAATCCCTGTCTGGGGATTAAATCACTGATTGGGTTAAGACCCTCACAATCCAATCATTTCTTCTCAGAACCTTCTTACATTGTCTCACATGCATTTTGGGGGGATACCTCACATCCAAATCATAACACTTGCCCCAGATTTTAAAGGAAATGCTTTCAGTATTTCCCAATTTACTATGAAGCTGGCTTTGGGCTTTTCATGATGTTGAGGCAAGTTCCTTAGTTTCTTTGGTGTTTGTGTCATGAATGGGTGCTAAATTTTGTTGAAGTCATTTTCTGCATCTATTGAGATTACTGAGTGATTTTTGTTCTTTATTCTGTTAATGTGATGAATTATATTAACTGATTTGCATATATTAAACCATCCTTACATCTGTGGAATAGAAACAACTTGGTTGTTGTTTAATATCTTAATATGTTGCTGAACATGATTTGTTAATATTTTATTAAATATTTTTAAAACATGAATGGGGGAGCAGGGAGGAATAGACAAACTAGATAGAGCAGAGGGGGTAGGAGGGGAAGGGAGGGGGCATGGGGTTAGAAATGATGGTGGAATGTGATGGACATTATTATCCAAAGTACATGTATGAAGACACGAATTGTGAATATAATTTGTATACAACCAGAGATATGAAAAATTGTGCTCTATATGTGTAATAAGAATTGTAATGCATTTCCTGTCATATATAAATAAAAATTTAATTAAAAAAACTTGAAACTAAATTAATTTGGAATATTGATCTCTAGTTTGATTTCCTGGATATATCCTTATCTGGTTTTGGTGTGATTGTGATGCTGGCTTCATAGAATGAATTTGGAAGTGTTTCATCCTTTTCAATTTCATTGAATAATTTGAGGAGTATTGGCAATAGTTCTTCTTTAAAAGTTTGGTATAATTCAGCTAAGAATCTGTCTTTTTGTTGTTGTTGTTGTTGTTGGAAGGATTTTTGTTACTATTTGTATCTCATTACAAGTTTTGGTCCATTTATGTTTTCTGTGTCTTCTTGATTCAATTTTTGCAGATCATACTTGTCTAGAAATGTACCCATTTCTTCTAGGTTTTTCAATTTATTGGAGTATAAGCTTTCAAAGTAGTTTCTAATGATGTGCTGGATTTCTGAAATGTCTAGGTCTTTTTTGTCTCTAATTTTATTAATTTGTTTTTTCCTCCTTTTTCTTTTAGTTAGTTTGACTGAGGGCTTATCAATCTTGTTTATATTTTCAAAGAGCCTTGAGATACATTATTAGATTGTTTACTTGGGCTCTTTTCTTTTTTTTTTTTTTTAACTATCTTTTATTTGGAGTTCTTTTCTCCCAGTTTTTTTATACCTATATTTTATTTATTTATATGTGGTGCTGAGATTGAACTCAGTGCTTCACAAACCACAAATGCTAATCATTTGCTCTACCACTGAGCTACAACTGCAGCCCCTATTTGAGCTCTTTTGATTTTCTTATGTAGACACTTATAGCATGGTTGCCTCAAGATGGCTCTTTCCCCAGCTCTCCACAACCAGTTGGGAGACATGGAACACTTTTTAAGCACCAGTGTACAGTGCAGCTTCTGGATCAGCTAAGGGCAGGTTGCTCTTTTGATCTCAGGATTTTCCATATTAAATCTGTCTCTCACTGTTGTTCTTCCTCTGTGCTTAAATCAGTGCCACTACTGCTGTTGCCACAACTGGCTTGGATGCATTGTAGTCTTTCTTCTTTGTTTAAATTTGGACTCAAATTTTTGAGTCTCTGAAACTTTCACTGTTCAATATTGAGTTTTAGTGAAATCCTTTTTTTTTTTAACCCACCTCACAGAGAAATAGTACTCCTGCTGCTTGAATCCTGAGTCACAGAGCAATTAGGAATGTAGCCTTCCTCTAGCCTGTCATCTTGAATTCTTCCTTATTCTTCCTTCTTACTGCAGCTCTTCATTTGGCTTTTGTTTGATTTTTGTCTTGTCCTTCCTTAAACCCAAATTTAGTTGTGTGTAAGGGATATCTGTTTATCATTTAAGCTGTATAGTGGCATTGTTCAAGATCTACCGTGTTGGGGCTGGATTTTCATGCACTTTCAACTTTTGACTTCTGCCATTAATTTACCTTGCTCCAAATCTGGACTGATTTGACAACTTCTGTTAAACTTAGGCAGCAATTGGTTTTATAGGTTATATGCATCTGAGGCTGAAAATGAAGTTGGCAGAATTCTTCACCCTTACCGTTTTGCTTTTGTATGATGTCTAGATGGGATGGGGGAAGTAATTGTCTCAAACTGTCATGTCTATACTGGACCTTCAAATGCAGTTTTAAAGCTGGAAATTAACATTTCAAAATATTTCTCTGTATGTCTGTTTTCCAGATTATTCATGTACTTAGATCACTTTTTCTCCAGGCTTTTATCATCATTATCTTGCCCATCCCCTTTAGGTAATTATCTTAGAAATGCAGTGATAAATTACACTTATAATCCCAGTGACTTGGGAGACTGAGACAGTTGGATCACAAGCTTGAGGCCATATGGGCAACTTAGGGAGACCCCATCTCAAAGTAAAAAGATCTAGGGATGTATCTCAGCACATGGGGGTTTAATCCCCATTACTGCAACAAAAACAAAAATTGTTTACATACATTTTTTCAAAGTTCATCTTTTTTTTATACTAATGTCACTCTAGTTTTCTTGCACCAAAACAAAACTTTTTTCAGCTTTTTCAGTGAGAAACATCAATTTTCCTGAGGAAATAGATGAATTAGGAATATGCTAAACTTTGCTGAGGTAACAAACCTATGAAATACTAACACTTCTAAGGAGTGACTCAAGAGTCCAGACTGTTGTCATCTCACTGCCATGGTTTACAGGGTCAAATGGGAAGAGTGTGTGTGAACTCAGACTAGACAATAAATTGATCAGGATAGCATAAATGTAGGGAAACATGGAAGGAACAATGGTTAGCACTATGGCCTTTGTAGGAGAAATGCTCATAGGAATTTCTTTTCAGTCATTACAGTTTTATTTCTGTAGTTGTTAACCTTGTGAAAATAACAAAAATGTTCTTTATGGTTTCGCTGGTAGGGAACAGTCTGTTGAAAGATGTAATTTATTTGTAGCTTTGTTATTCTTTACTGACATTTTTATATTTATATGAATTCAGTCAGTTGTATCAAAATCTGATTTGTATGAGTAGATTTCCAATTTTTAAAAATATTTATTTTTTAGTTGTAGTCGGACACAGTACCTTAATTTTATTTATTTTTATGTGCTTCTTGGGATCGAGCTCAGAACCTTGCATATGCTAGGCAAGCGCTCTTATGCTGAGCTATAATCCCAAGCCCCTAGATTTCCAATTTTTATGCATTCCCTGTGTTACCATTCTTTTCATTGTTTGAATAAAACTGTCTCAATCTCTTTAAAGTTCCTTTAGTTTGTGTTTTGCCTTTGTTTACAAATCTACAAGATGGGGTAATTGAGAGAGCGTTAAACCAAATTGTGGTTCCTAGTTGACCTGTATGTTTTTATTAATCAGAATAGCCTTTCATTTTGAAGGTCTTCTTTTGTCCCTAACTGCTAGACATTTTTCTACCCTTTCTGAAAGATTAGTTCCTGAGGAAGATGGCCTGGTCCCTAGAGATACTGAAATAGATAGTAATCAAGTGCCACTAAACCTCTTGTCTGTTTCTCCTTTTCCCTGCTCCTGAATTCTTAAACCTTTCTCTATCCTTTGAATAAAAGAGATGGCTGATAGAGAAGTAATAAGAGGAGCAAAGAGGGCTGCACCTAGAGCCAGCAGACTAGAATGTTGTACTGGGTTAAGAGTTATTAAAGATAGCAAGTTACTCTTAGCCTTCTGGAGGTAGAATCAAATTTGACCTCTAGGAGGGAAAGGGAGCACACTGGGGATATAGCTCAGTTGGTAAAGTGCATGCACATTGCCCTGGGTTCAATCCTCAGCACCACCACCAAAAAAAAAAAAAAAAAAAGGAGGGAGGGAAAGGGGCAAAGATATACTTTCTTTCACCTTCTTTTAGCTTCTCTCCCTTAGGCTGATTAGCCACCCTTACCCATCTAGACACTTTGGGCCTCAAACACATGAACCTACCTCTTTCTGTGACATTTTGTTCTCCCATACTCCCTAAAGGACATGAATCCTCTTAAGTGTTTTTATTCTTTTCTTTGGCTAGGATTCCCTCCTTTTTCTGTCTATCCGCAGATGACCAGAAAATACAGTATCAAAACCAGAATGGATTATTTAATAGTTATGAGACTCTATAGGTTGTATACAGATTGTGGTTTGAGATCTAGCTATTTTACTTAGTTTGTATAGTTTGGTTTAGGAAATATGAAACTAGATAACTCTTTTGAGGTTCTTTACTGTTCCTTTCTTCTTTAAAAAACATCTCTATTGATGTAATTCACCCATTTAAAGTATGCAGTTCAGTGTTCTAAATGTGCATAACCATCACCATTATCTAAATAGAAACATTTTTGTACCCCTGAGAGAAACATCATATCCTAGCAGGTAATTCCATTCTGTTTCTTGTCTGTCCCCCACCTCCATCCCCATCTCTGACTAGCCATGAATCAGCTTTATGTCTATAGTTTTGCCTATTCTGAACATTTCATATAAATGGGAATCATAAAATATGAGTCTTTTCGTGCCTAACTTTTTTCACTTATGACTAGTATTTCATTATGTGGATATACCACTTTTTATGTATTCATTTATCAGTTGATAAATATTTGATTGTTTTTACTTTCTGCCTATTAGGAGTAATGATCTTGTAACTATTCACAAGCAAGTTTTTGTAGATTTCTGTTTTGGGTTCTTTGGGGAATAAACCTAGGGGTCGAAGTGCTGCATCATATAGTAATTCTGTGTTTAGTATTTTGAGTAACTGCCAAACTAGTTTTCACAGCGGTGGTATTATTTTATGTTCCCACCAGCAATAGCAATGTGTTTCTAATTTCTCTACATCCTTGTCCACACTTGTTAGTGTCCATTTTTGATTATAGCCATCCTACCTGTTCAGAGTTGTGCTTTTGATATTGTATTTCCCTAAAGGCTAGTGATGTTGTACTTTTTTCATATGCTTATCTTTGGGAAAATGTTAGTTCTAGTCTTTCCTCCTCATTTCTCTTCCTCCTTTAATTGTATTTATCTTTTTACTAATGACTTATTAATTTCTGTATACTCTGAGCACACATCCTTTATCGGATATATAATTTGGAAATATTTTCTCTCATCTTTGACTTTTTACTTTCTTGGAGGTATAAGTTACAGCCCCAATTTTTAAAAAATTTGATGTAGTTCATCTTTGCAATTCTTAAATTTATGATCTGAAGCAGTGTTTTAACTTTCAGTGTATTCTTCTCCTTCATTAAATAAATAATGGTGAAAAAAATATCAAAAGGCTGTTACATATTTCTTAGGCTATTAATTTAAAGGAGTTCATAGAAATAAAATCTAGAAACCTCCTTAATTAGATATTTGCATATCATTTTATAAGGAATTTGTAATAGCCAAATATGCAAATATAGTTGAAATTTTACATAAAATGTTTACTTCTTGAGTACACATATCAGCTACCCAGATCAAGATACAGAACATTCCTAGTACCCCAAAGCCTTCTTACCCAAGCCAGTTTTTTTTTTGTTTGTTTTTTTTTGGTACTTGGTTTTGAACTCAGGGGCACTTGATATCCCCAGCCCTATTTTGTATTTTTATTAGAGATAGAGTCTCACTGAGTTGCTTAGTGCCTTGCTTTTGCTGAGGCTGACTTTGAACTCATGATCCTCCTGACTCAGCCTCCCAAGCCGCTGAGATTATAGGCATGCACCATCGTGCCTGGCCAGATTTTGATTTTATCTTATTTATTTTTATTTTTTTGGTGGTTCTGGGGATTAAACTCAGGGCCTTGTCCATTCGAGGCAAGCACTTTACCTACTGAGCTGTATCCCCAGCCCCAGATTTTGATTTTTAAAGTCAACCAGAGGGGCTGGGGATGTGGCTCAAGCGGTAGCACGCTCGCCTGGTGTGCGTGCGGCCCGGGTTCGATCCTCAGCACCACATACCAACAAAGATGTTGTGTCCGCCGAGAACTAAAAAATAAATATTAAAAAAATTCTCTCTCTCTCTCTCTCTCTCTCTCTCTCTCTCTCTCTCTCTCTCTCACTCTCTCTTTAAAAAAAAAAATTAAAAAAAAAAAAAAGTCAACCAGAATCAGAGAAAGTTACATAGGAATCTCTTTTTTCCTTATTTTAAGTAGAGATACACTCCATTGTTTTTAGTGACTTGGAAATCGGTGGATTTAGCCAAGTGTTGGTGGTGATGTCCAGAATCTCCATAGATGAATATTAACAGAATACCCTTCAGATGTGAAATGCCACACTAGATTCTTGAACAGCTTTTTCTGATCCACCCTTTAGGAGAGTTTGCTAGCAGTTTTGTGAGTGTTGCAGTTGGATCTCCTACATCCTGAAATCTGAAACTGAAAAAATGTTTTTTTAAGTCTATTAATATGTTATACCTACCACTTGATGGCACTGTTACACTGGGATCAGCAGTATTATGAAAAATCAACAATGGTATTTGGTTGTTGATTTCAGAGTCAATTAACTCCATCTTTTATTTTATCTTGTCTATTTAGAATCATCTATTTTGGTATTTCCTATGAAGAAAATTCTTCGTATTTTTTAATTCAGTTTTAACAATGTTTTTTTTTACGTTTATTTTTTCCTTGTGCATTTTTGAGCGTAGAAATACAATTAATGGCTTTCAACAGTCAAATCCTTTAATTTTTAAAGATGAATAAGGCTAGATATTTCTTTTAGAAAGCCAATTGATTAGCAGATACAAACTTGTAAACACCCTCCCCTCAGTAACAAAAGTGTGTACGCGCACGTGCATGTTCATATTATTTTTGTTATTTGTGGTTAGTGAATGAGTGTTTACTAACTTGGTAATAATTAACTGCTGGTAGGCTACATAAAGGTGTTATTCAGAGACCTTGAAGATATAAATAAGATTTTATTGTTGTTTAAGGGAAAAAATTCTTAGTGGTTCACTGTTAACTTTTGTTAAAAATATTCACCACTCTTTTATAGAATCCAGTTTTCAAAAGAGAGATCCAACTTTATTTTCTATTTGCTTTTCAGAAAACTCAAGTGAAATCTGTTTAGCTTCTTACTAGCATCGAGTAAGCATAACGTGTATGTTTTATTTATAACACAAGGGAGTTTATTTTGTGAAGTAATGAGCAAGTAGTCACAGAACTCGAAGATTTGAATAGGGCAGGGTGAAATTTAGTATCAACTATCCATTTTATAGAGTATTCTGAGAAAATGAAGTATCTGACTTTGCTTCCACATGACTAATTCTGAAAGAAAAACTAGGATAACTAGCTATATGCAGGACTTTAAAGACGTAAGCTATTCTTGAGAATCCTTAATATATTTTTGGGGGCTGGGGATGTGGCTCAAGCGGTAGTGCACTTGCCTGGCATGCGTGCAGCCCAGGTTCGATCCTCAGCACCACATATAAAAACAAAGATGTATTCGCCGAAAACTAAAAAATAAATATTAAAAAGTTCTCTCTCTCTCTCTCTAAAAAATAAAAAAATATATATTTTAATGTTTTTATTAGTGCATTATACATAACAGTAGGGTTATTTTCTTAAACATTTTAAAAATTCCTATTAAAGCTTAAAGCTCTTACCTGTGTCATTATAATTTGCTAACTGTGCTTGAACTGTTTTCCTTGAAAATGGATAGTTATAACTGCCTTTCTTTGGGGCTAGAAAAAAGCTTGCAGTATATACTGGGCTAATTAGAAGGGAAAGTTTTTTAAAATGAAGCAAAGTATAAGTAACAGATCAAGGAATAGAATAAGGAAATTACATAGTTTAATTTTTGTGTGTGTGTGGGTATGTATGTGGATGTGAGTGTGGTACTAGGATTGAACCCAGGAGCACTTAACCACTGAACCACATCCCCATCTTTTTTTATTTTTTGAGACAGGGTCTCTCTAAGTTGCTTTGGGCCTTGCTAAATTGCTGAGGCTGGCTTTAAATTTGCAGTCCTCCTGCCTCAGCCTCTTGGGCCACTGGGATTACAGGCATGCACCACCATGCCCAGAATTGTAAGGATTTTTGATGCCAAGTGTTATGATCTCAAACTTAGTTAAAAATTAAAAATAATACAGTGAAAAAAGACAACCAAATTGAAATTTTTGTTTTGGAAATTTAAGAGCTGATTCTTAGAAAAATCCAAATACAGAAGCATTTAGAAAATATATTATGAAGAAAAAGAACACTAAATTTAAAAAAAAATCTTTTTTTTTTTTTAGTTATATATGGGCACAATATCTTTATTTTGTTTATTTTATGTAGTGCTGAGGATCGAACCCAGGGTCTCACACGTGCGAGGCAAGCACTCTACCACTGAGCCACAATCCCAGCACCCCCCCAACTAAACTTTTTAAGAAATGAGCAGATGATATATGCTAACCATATTTAAAAGCACTTTAAAATCTCAGTGAAACATAATTTTTTGAAAAAGATTATGAACTTCTAGAATTGATTCAAGACAAGAATACCTCCATAGATAAATGATTGTCAAAGAAAATATAAAAAGCTGTCAGTTAATTTCATTTTAGGGTCTGGGGATATGGCTCAAGCTGTAGCACGCTCGCCTGGCATGCATGCGGCCCAGGTTCGATCCTCAGCACCACATACAAACAAAGATGTTGTGTCCGCTGAAAACTAAAAAATAAATATTAAAATTCTCTCTCTCTTAAAAAAAAATTTCAAAAAAAATATTTCATTTTAGACTCCATAGCTTTAGGTTTATTGAGTTCTTTAAGTCCCATGGAGCAAGAATTTTCTTTGTTACATTGTTAGTTCCAGAGCATAGAAAAGAACACTTGACATATAATGTGTGAAGAAATAGACAAAATCTTAACAAAAAGGAGCAAAGAATTAAAAGTATTGACCAATCTCATTTTTGACTGCTGATAGAAAAATTATAAAACACTAGCAACTCAAATTAATAGTATATTTTAAAATAAAAATCTGGTGTGATCAAAGATTTATTTTAGGAATGGACAAATACTTCAACATGGGAAACAATATATGTTACACCAGTTGGGAAAATAAGAAGCTATATGAATATCCAATCAATTGTTTAAAAGGAACATTTGGTAAATTAGCTTTTGTTTGATAAAATACAAAATTATATAACATTTATTCTTTTTTTCTCTTCATATTTTTTATGTATATTTATTTTAATTGTAAATGGACCTTTATTTATACATGGTGCTGAGACTCAAACCCAGGACCTCCACATGCTAGGCAAGTGCTCTACCACTGAGCCACAACCCCAGCCCCTCTCTTCATATATTTTATTGGTGCATAATAGTAATACATGATGATGGTATTTTTTGTTATATTTGTATATGCAAACAATATAACTATATATATATGTATGTATGCATATTTGTGTGTGTGTGTGTGTGTGTATATATATATATATATATATATATATATATATATATATATATATATATATATATATTTGGCCAACATCACTCCCAGCACCACTTCTCTCTCTCCCTCCCTGTCTCCCATCTCTGATTCCTTTCTTCTGCTTATCTTCTTTTTTTCATGAGATCCCTACCTTATCTTCTTTTCCTTTTTCTTCTCTAGCTTCCACATATAAAACATGTGTCCCTTGACTTTCTCAGTTTGGCTTATTTCACTTAACATGATGCACTCTAATTCCATACATTTTTCTGCAAAGGACATAATTTCATTTCTCTCTCTCTCTCTTTTCAAAATTCTTATTTTATTATTTTTTTCATTTTTCTTTATAACTGAGTAAAACTCCATTATGTATATTTACCACATTTTCTTTATCCATTTATCCATCAGTGGATACCCAGGCTGGTTTCGTAGTTTGGCTACTATGAATTTTGCTGCTGTAAACATGGGTATACATAGTATTATGACGAATTTTTTAGGATAAATTCCAAGGTGTCGTATAGCTGTGTCATTTATTATTATTTTTTATAAAAATGAGATTGTACTTTCATATGGGGAAAATATCCTAGATTAAATACTACTAATAATATACTGAATAGTGAGATATCAGAGACATTCCATTGTACAACAAATGTATGTATGGTGCCCCTACTTTGTTCCAGGCACTATTTTGAGTACTGATAAACTGTCACCATGAAACTTACATTCTAGTGGGGAGGGGTGACAAGAGAAACATAACATTAACAAGTAAGTAAAGTAAACACTATATTATAAAGTGGCAAATTCTCTTTTTTAAAAAAACAGTAGTATAAAGGAAAGAGATTGGGAATATAAAAGCGAGAGTAGATTTTCAGATTCATTTGCAGAGTGTTCAGAATGGTTCTCATTGAGGTGACTTGTGCTGGAAGGATACAGTATAGATGTTTGGGGAAAGCATATTTCAGCCAAAGGGAAAGACCAGGCTGAGGCTCTGAGTGAGAGGATTAGTAAGTGGCTTGTGTACAGTGAAAAGGGAGAGGAAAAAAACAGGTATCATATTAGCCCATCAGATCACAAAAGTACTATTTAAAGAAAATGTGGTAAATGTGGTGGAATTGGAACCTGGCCCTTCTAATTCCTTAGCACTCTTTAGTGTCCGAGGACTCCATCTCTTGTGTCTTTACCTGTGGTTGTAGCAACAGGAAGTGGTAGAACTGAGGTGTAGGTTTAAAGCCCCATATTTGAATTTGTAAGTTGAGTATGAATTAAAAAAGAATACTTTATTTGTTTTTACAATAGGTATGGAAAACAAATAACCTAGTATTTTAATGAAGTTTTACAAATTTGAAATTAGTATAAATTCATTGGTTATGCAAGAAACTTGCATAACAGTCTTATTTTTTTTTCTTTTTAACATTAGCAACATCAGGGAAATCATTACATATTTATCCAAATATCTTACAGTAATACTTTATTTTTGCAATTATCATTGAGTAGTAATAATGACCCATGCTATGTACATTTTTCCTGCAAAATAAGCTTAACCTTTAATGGATAAAACTTAAATATTTTAAATAAACGTGTAAAGTTTAACAGTATATATTCTGATTTGAAAGATTTTGAATCTTTATATAATGGCTATAGTTTTTACTGTTTCTTTGAAGAGGAATAAGATTCATTTAAAAAAAATTAAGGTACCACTATATAGCTACCATATTGACTTATCTGAGATCTATTCCCTAATTTTTGAAATGATTATAATATTCACCTCAGGTTACTTAATAGGTTAACAAGTTGAATAGCACTTATAAGATGCCTGGGACTGGGCCTAGCATATTTGTAAGAACTAAAAAAAAATGATAATTTTTAAAGAAATTAAAACAGTCCAAGAGGAATACAAAATTTTTGAGGATTTTAGGCATGAGTTTAATCAGTTCCCTTCCCTTAACCCCACCTTTCAAACATGTCTCCATTATTCCTTTACTGTGTTCCTTCTGTCTGAAGGTCATTATGTTTATGCTGGAAGCTTTGCAGATATAATTCTAAGCCTTTCATGATAAGTAATCTTCTGCTTTGTTAAATTTTTTTCATGCAGTATTGTATAGGGATATATTGGGGATAATTAAGACTTGCAGGATTATGTGTTTCTGTTCTAATTGGCTTCAGGCTGTCAGAGTTTTAGCTTGTGTGTCTACAATTTACAATTTTTAGCTTCCTTTCTCTCTGTTAGCTATCTTGCTGCTGTCAGTGTTGCCACTTTTGTTAGTTTGTCACTGTGTCTCGTATTCAGCCTCTGATCTGTTGAGTGTTAAATTATTGAATAATCAAATTTTATAAAATAATATCTGGCAAGAAGGGAAAATTAAGGTTTAGCTTGTATGTTGATTCTGATTAGTAGGGGCTGCCTAGAGTATTGAGTTAAGCAGTATTCTGGAGCTGCATCTGTGTTTGATGTGAGAGTGCTCTGACAACAGAAGAGGTGGCAACATGTGTGCCACATTTTACCATTGATTGTCTGAAGTAAGATCCTGTATGAGAATCCACATGGGTTCTGTGATAAGTGAAATATATGTCAGTGTATGGACTTGGGGATAATTATTTTAACATCTTAAATACATTTTTGTTTCTTGGTTATTCTCTTACTTTAAACATTGAGACTTTCAAATAACTTACCCCAAGATAAATGAAGGAAATTATGATTTGAAAGGGATCTGCCAATTTTAGTTACCATTGGGTTTGTTTGTTTCTCAGAATTTATGTGATTAAGCTATGTCAAAATTTAATAATTGTTTCTTAGTGTCTCATATTTTATCAAAATTATATATGTAATCAGTTTTCAAATGTGTGACAAATGCACTAAATGGAAATTGTCAGATTATTAATAGACTTTCAAAAGGCTTGTTGACTTTCCAGATACTTCATCATGGCAATAAATAGGCATGTATGAATGATTATTAGTTTTTATAAACATTTAATATGTGAATATATCTGAGAAAGTTGAAATTTTAAAATGAATTTTTCCAGTATGTCTTTCCTTTTACACATATCACATATAACTTTTACAGGTTGGATTTGCTACCATTTTATGCAAGATTGGTTGCTACATTGCATCCCTGCATGTCTGATGTAGCAGAGGATCTTTGTTCCATGCTGAGGGGGGATTTCAGATTTCATGTATGTATTTAAGTATTTATTTTGTAATAATATCTATATATATACCCTTGTAAGTTGAGTGAGGATTTTTTAGTTTAAGACATAATTATTCTATTGGTAATCATATTTTTGAAATTCAATAGTGGTTCAGAATTTGTAGGATTCTGAATTTTTGAATGAGAATTTATCCAGCAGTGCTCAAAATTGATAAGTGATATTTCAACTGGGAAGGGGCATTATTACATTGTTCTCCATAGAAGGTACTGCACCTTTTGCTTTTATAAATTAAAACTATTGTCTAAATTCAAAACAGAGGCCTCATAGGTAGTCCCAGAAGAAATGGGATTGACTGAAGAGTTGGGGCATGGTGCTCCCTAGGGTGTCTCTTTAGGTGTTGGGATGTGAAGTATAAAATGTACCACAAATTCTGTGATCTTAAATGCTGCTGTCACTCGTGTTTTATTGATTCTTGCCTTAAGAATCTTTAGTGTGGCTAGTGGTGAGTTCTTTAAAGAGCCTCCTGGCAGATGTCAGGGGCCTATTACCAGACAGCAGATGACTTCCCTTCCTTTCCTTCCCAGAAGTCTGAAGAGACTACATGTTAGTGGTTCTCCCAAGCCCTCATTACCCAGCTATCTTGTGGAAGTGATAGAATTTAAAATATAGACTTGATGGGGTACTGCTAGAGGTGACTGAAAGTTGGCATTGATAGACTTTGGAAAGATGAAATTTTAAGTGTTTGCATTAGCTGATGGAAAAATTGTGTTTACAAAATTTAGCTTTATACTTAAGTTGCAAATAAAAACAAAGTATTTGCTGTGCTCAGTACTCACTTTATTAGACTCGTTATGCACAAATCAGTAGTGTTGCTGACATTCAAGGAAGAGTAGATAATTCCTGAGATCAGGAACCTCATGATACAGTTGGGGAAACAAGGCATAAATATTCACAGAAGCAAGAGGGAAATAAAAATGTCACTCTTATTAAATATAATAGATATAAGGATTGTATGCTTAATTAGCAAACAAATTATGGGAGAGTAAGTGCTTTGAGTTCAGAGGAAGGAGAAAGTCTCATGAGGGGCAGAGTGATCTGTAAATCCTTCTTGCTGCAAAAGTTAATTTGTTAGTATGAGCTTTGTGGTTAAGATTTTTCTGGATCAGTTTTTGCCAAAATATTTCAGATTTTCATAACTAGTATTAAGCAAGGTAAGGTTTATGTGTTTAGAGAAGTTTGGAAAAACTGAACACAATAAGTTAAATGGTTTTGTGTTATACTATTGTAAGAATTCTCAAAACTTTAATAAGACAATATGCTCTGCGACTCTCCCAGAAGGATGTGAGTATGTACTCCTGTAAAGAACACACTTTGATAAATGCTGCTAGTTCAGGAACAGATTCATCAGAAGTCTTATTATTCTTGTTAGTCCCATTGTACAGACAGGGAAATGTTTTGCTAGTTGGCAGTATGAGTATGTTATGTGAGTTGTATGAATATACCTTTAAGTCAAACCTCAAATTAAACAAAGGACAAATTGCTGGACTAAGCATAGTTACTGCATTTGGTAAATCAATTAAGAAAATTCTATCCACATATACTCCCTTTGCACACTGAAAATTGGAGTGGGAGTTGGGGGAATTGGCATTTTTATTGCTACTCTTGCAATGCTTCATTACAATAGTAATAATATGAGAGTTTTAGGAACACACTTTAGAAATCATTGCTCTCAGAGGAGAGAAGAAAAGGCACTTTTAAGGTAATTGATCACCTCTTTCTCCATTAGAATCTGTTGGTTTCTAATAGGCCATAAATATATGCATAATATGTCAATACACTCTGTTATCATGTATATCTAAAAAGGACAAATGAAAAAAATAGGCCATAAATATGTTCAACAGTCTCCATTCTCAAACAAAAGCAAAATAACAACTGCCAAAGAAATCTCTCAGGAGGTACAGTGGCACATACCCATATCCTAGTTACTAGGGATGTTGAAGCAGGAGGATCACAAATTGGAGGCCAGTCTTGGCAACTTAAACTATATCAAAATAAAAAAACAATAAAATAAAAAGGGTTGGGGATATAGCTCAATGGGTAGGGTACCCTTGAGTTCGATTCCCAGTACTACCAAGAAAAAAAACTTCTCTCAAACTTCTACACATGTATACTGCAGCCATCCTCTTTCTTTTCCTTCTTACTTGGATGTTTTAGGATATACTTTTCTCTATTTCTCGTAAAGTTGCCCTTTGATTCACTATCATAACAGCACTCTGACAGAGACCACCAACATTTTCCTAAGACTTGTTAGTTGATGTCCCTACAGATTCTAAAATGCTGGACTCACCTGCTTTTTAAGGAAATCATCATTCTGGCTCTACCGCATGCTAGCATTATAACTTTGGTCGGTTTACTCAAGTTCTAAACCTGTTACCTTGTCTAGTAAATGGGGATAATAAATATATGCTTTTAAACAATTGTTCTTAAAGTTGAATGAGGTAATACATATACAGAATTCTTTATATGAACACAAATATCATTATCATAATAATTGTCCCTTTTCTACTACTCTTTCTTGGTTCTTTCTTATTACTATTACTTTTATTATTACTTATTACTGTCTCAGTCTCCTTCACGGTTTTTCTAGCTGAGCTTATAAATTGAGATTTTCTTGCCTTTCTTCCTTAACTCTCAGTTTTGATGGAACACATTTTACTTGGGCTTCAATTAACATCTGTTTTCCAACAAACCCAAATCCCCAAATGTGTATCTTTTAGCAAAACCTCTCTCTTGGTACTTCTAGCTAAATATGTCCATCTTAAAGATGTCTTTATCTTTTACTTCCTTGAATGCACTTCTATATTCTCCCTATAAACATACAATCTATTTTATCCAACTGCTAAGAGCCCTCTGACTTTTAGGAGTCAGTATTCATCAAATTCCCTTACCTGCTTCTTCATAATAAAACATCTCAAACTTAGCATATTCTTTTCATATCTGCTGCTGAAGTGTTTCATTATCCATAGCTTGAGTTACACTAATAGCCTTTTAACCAGGTTTCCCTGTCTCTTTTATCTAGGTCCAAAATACTGCCTTAGTCTCATGCTTCCCTCTGTGTAAAAACCTCAGCTGATAAGTGAAGGTGGTTAACCAAACTATATGAAATGTCTTTGGTAGTTAAAGAAATTCTGGTTAGAACATGAGTTTGCTAATTTGGCAGATTAGTCAAGGTAACAGAAATAAGAAGCCAACATTCTTGTATATTTCATTTAGGTAGAATTTGAAGTGGCATTTTGGCAGTATTTTTCAAGATCCTTGGAGGCATTCATACATTTGATATCTCAAAGCTGTCCTAAATAAATAATTCTGTATACCAAATAAGCTTTATTTGTATCAAAAATTGTATTGGGGAAAAACTGATCATCTAAAAGCCCAACAGTAATTAAAAATGTGGTCAGATAAACACAGTGCTGTTAAGATATAAAGCCAGTTTATTTTTACACAAATGTTTTTTCATATTATAAGTAAAATTCTTTTTTTTAAAGCAAGATAAAAAATCTTATATAATGAATTTATAGGTGTGTTAAAATACTTAGTAGAGAATAGAAATGAATTACATATGATATGTTAACAGTGACTATCTTTGGATAATGGAATGATGAGGAATATTTTTGACTTCTAGTTTTTCCTGTTCTTCGAATTTTCAATATAGTCTACTTCTTTAATGATGGAAGAGACAACTTTTATGTATAATCAAATCACCCTCAATCGTGTTTTTTAATTAGTGGTCTCAACTTTTTCAATGAAACCTTTTTATTAGTTAAAGTAAATTGGCCACATATTCGCAAAATAATGATATTTATTTTAAAATTATACCACACATTTGCAATTGTACCAAATACTTTATGTACATCGTAGAATATGTAAAAGTAAATAGAGGGTTGGGATTGTGGCTTACTGGTAGAGTGCTTGCCTAGAATGTGTGAAGCACTGGGTTCGATTCTCAGCACTACATACATATAAAAAAATGAAGGTACATTGACAACTAAAAGAATATTTATAAAAAAATAAATAGAAAGATACAAAGTTAAAAGTACATAAATAGAAGTTCCAACCCCCTTCATACACATACATATTCCTTGTAGATCAAGAATATTGTGCATTCTACTTTTCAGATCACTGGTCCACAGAATAAAAAAAGAAAATTAATTTTAAAGCTAGGTAAATTTACTTAGAGACTCAGTACTCATTATATATATACTTTAAATGTCTTTATTTTTTATTTTATATGGTGCTGAGGATTGAACCCAGTGGCTGACACATGCTAGGCAAGTGCTCTACCTCTGAGCCACAACCCCTGACCCTCATTACATATTTTTTAACAGTTTTCAGAAAAGTTTATTGAATGATTGAATACATTTAACATAAAACAATGATCAAATTATGGAGGAAAGGAAGTATCTCTTTGGTTGAGTATCTATCTGGCACTTTGAGAGGCCACTGGGTTCTTCCTGTAGGGAATTAATAAATGGTAGACATAGGAAAGTCTTATTGTTTATGAGTTAACATATCGAAAGTTTTTATTAATGCCCATAGATTTATTCAGTTCTTTACATTTCATCTATTTTTAACAAATATGTTGCAAACAGCACTTTGCGATTTATTCAGTTCTTTACATTTCATCTATTTTTAACAAATGAGTTGCAAACAGCACTTTGCTATGCATGATTGATTAGTTAAGTAAAATCTTACAAGAGCTATTATTGAGGTAACAGCATAGAAAAACTTACATTGTTAATTCACATTTAGTGTTTTTTGGAGACAGGGCGAGGAGGGGTATTAGGAATTGAATTCAAGAGCACTCAACTGCTGAGCCACATTCCCAGCCTTATTTTAAAATTCTATGATTTTAGAGACAGGGTCTCACTGAGTTGTTTAGCGCCTCTCTTTTGCTGAGACTGGCTTTGAACTTGTGATCCTCCTGTCTCAACCTCCCAAGCTGCTGGGTGGGATTAAAGGCATGTGCCACCATGCCCGGCTCTCATTTAGTTTTGCAGAAGCATTTTGATATATTTGATTGTAAGACTTCAAAAAATGAGAGTGACCAATACTGAATGAGGAATTAGACTAAGTTAGCTTTGTTTTATAAGTTACAGCCATTTGAAAGGCTTTCAATCTTCTCATTTGAAACTGAAAGAGTGGAGCTGGAGGTGTAGTTCAGAGATATAGCCTTTGCCTAGCATGTGTGTATCGCTGGGTTCGATCCCTAATAAATGCAAAGAAAAAAGAGAGAAAATGAGATAATTAGTTTATAATACTTCATTTAAAACTTCTATAATTTTGTAGAAGCTCAAATGTTAACATCGTAGAATTAGAGAATAGAATAGTGGTTACCAGAGCCTGGGAAGGGTTGTTGGGTATGGGGTATAGATGGAGAGAGGATGTTTAATTAGGTACAAGGGAGCAATTGGTGAGGAAGAATAACTTTCAATATTCTGTAGCACAGTAGGTTACCTAGTCAATATATACTAAATCAATTAATTAGATTTCAAAACAGCTAATAGGAAATGGGAGTGTAGCTTAGTGTACTTCATATATAATGGGTTTAGTCCTTACCCTCCAATAAAGAATCCTAGTAGACATTACACATTATATACATGTATTGAAGTATCACATGATATCCATAAATATGTAGAATTACCATTATGTCAATTAAAAATTTTAAATGTATTTTTAAAATTCTATGATTTTTGCCATTTTTTTAGGTAGCTTGTCCTTTTATAATATTTTGTAATATTTAAGAAGAGTTAATGTAAATACGTTTGATAATACAGTATGATACAAATTTCGAAAACTATAATGCTCAATAAAGTTGTCTGATATTTCATTGCAGTTGTTAAAAGAGGCTGCACATCCAGAATCTTCCAAGGAGATTTGAAAAAAAAAAAATCAGTTCTTACCCTAACGATAGAGCTTCAGAATGGAGTTTTTAAAATGCTTTCTTATGCTTCCCCCTGTGTTCTCTTGATTATAAAAGAGATGCACACTCTGTGTAATTTTGAAAATATGTAAAGTAGAAAACAAGATGGGGGGAAAACACTTTACCATTGATCAGCAAACCCTGTTAACATTTTGGTGTTTTCTTTGCCTTTTTTTTTCTCTATAGTTTTTCATGGATGAATTATACTGTATGTACAATTTTCTGTTCTTATTTCTCACTTAGAAGCACTTTGCTTTGTCATTTAAAACACTCCTTAAACATAATTTTAGCCTGGTACAGTGGCACATGCCTGTAATCCTGGCTACTTGGGAGGCTGAGGTAGGAAGAGACAAATTTGAGGCCAGTTTGGCAACTTAATGAGACCCTGTCCTAAAAAATGAAAAGGGCTGGGAATGTAGCTTAGTGGTAGAACACCCCCAGGGTTCAGTCCCCAGTACTGCAAAAGAAAAAAAAAATCATTTTAAAGGTATAACTTTCTTTTGCTCTCTATAATAATTGCTTCATATCAGATGGACTGTAGTCACTATCATTATTATCATATCCTAATATTTATTCTTATTTTGCCAACTGAACAGGAAAGTTCAGGTAATTTATGTGACTTGCCCAAGATCATAATATTCCCCCAGATGACCACAAGAGTGCTTATATTGTGACTAAAGATCTTTTGCTCTTTCACTTTGCTACAATACATATATAGTTAAGTATTTTTAAAAGTTCAGGTAATTTATGTGACTTGCCCAAGATCATAATATTCCCCCAGATGACCACAAGAGTGCTTATATTGTGACTAAAGATCTTTTGCTCTTTCACTTTGCTACAATACATATATAGTTAAGTATTTTTATCTATTTGTTTAATCCACAAACATTTAGTGCCTTTTGTATTAGATATATGAATATACAAACACAGATAAAATTAATAACATTTATTGATATCTTTCTTGTTCCAAGTACTGTTTCCTGTGCATAACATGTATTAACTTTTGCTTAAAACTAACAACAACCCTTATTAGCACCATTTTACAAAATAGGAAAGTAAGGCACAGATTTTAGGTACCAGCTCATAAATGATATAGCTGGAATATAAGCCAAATAAAACTGGTCTAGTGTTCATATTCAGTCTACTCTCAAGAGTTCACTAAGGTAAATTAATACAAGTTTTTCATGTGTCATGCTTGTTAAACATTTATTTATGAAAGAGTTTTTATGAAGCCTGTACTCTCATAAATTACGAGGCTGAAAACGATTGTTTATTCAGTATTACTGTGTTTAATGTTAAAATTGAGAATCTTGTCAGTTGTATTTTCTATTTGTCTCTAGTCTCAAGCTATTTTGTTTGTATAAATGATGTGACTAAAATACAGTTTTGGATTAAAGTTGAATTTTTGTGATTTTATTTGATTTTGCTTAATTTATAGTTTCATTGATGTTTTAAATTCAGTTAGGATAAGCTTCTAGTTTGCTCTGAGTTTTTAGTAAACATGATTTTGTATTGAAAGTAGGTCCTTAAAAGTGAAGATGTCAAATTCTATCAAAGCATTAGCTATCTAGGTATTAAAAGTTTAGTTTTTACCTAAATGACTATTATTAAGTGCACTGCTGCTGGTGAGATTAGATGTTCTTTCAGATGGGGTAGTGCAGTAGAATTATCAGTTGACTGACAATTGGAATATTTGGATCTCAGTGTTCATTTTTGGTCATTTGACAGCTTTGTAGTTTTTTATTTTTAACTACTCAGAATGATAATTGTTATTCCTTTCTCAGAATGTTCTTACATGGGGAAAATTGAATGTTCTGGAAAGATTATTAAACTATTTAAAGATTAATATGCTACCACATTATGGTTATTGTCATTCCAATAATGTATTCCAATAATGAGTCTAGGTTTGATTTTTCTGATAAAAATATAAGTCTGAGGTTAAATCTAATTGCATTTATCTTAATGTGTCCATTCCTATTCTGCTGATTTAATGGGGGTTTATTACATTATGTAGTTCTTGAAACGTACCATAAATAGAGAACTGAAATTTACAAAGGATTTGAACTTGGACATACAACGATGACTGGTAATTAAAAAACAACTGAGATTACATCACGTTTTACTGTAGTGAATTAATAATTTAAAATACAGTATATTTCCAGTAAGCCCTAATAGTGTATTTCCTTAAGTGAACCTTTGGCATTTATATTTTTAAAGCAGCATTTTCATAAAGTGTGTTCCTTATGACATTAATTTAATTGAGTATTAACTAATAGTGGTTAACATTTAAAAAGGAGAGTTTGTTTTGTCAAATATATTTGAGTAACATTGATTTAAATTAAGTTAAACAGGTTTCTTTAAGGGCCTTTTTAAGCCTGAAAAAAATGCATTTTCCCCATATTATTTGACCATGAAATGTTTTGCAGCACACTTCCTGGGATTTCTTTGCATTACACAGAGCAAAGTTTTCCAAAATAAAGTTATAATAATTTGAATATAGCAAGAAATTATGCTTTATTTATTTTAAATATTGGAAATAAATTCAGTCATTAAAATAACAACTATCAGAGATTGAAAATGTAGATTAAGTACTTTTTTCTCTTAATTTGTAGGTACGAAAAAAGGACCAGATTAATATTGAAACAAAGAACAAAACTGTTCGATTTATTGGAGAACTAACAAAATTTAAGATGTTCACAAAAAATGATACTCTGCATTGTTTAAAGGTAAGTGCTGAATTGTTTGTTTTTAATAGAAAAATTTAAAGTTTTAGTTGTAAGTAGTGAATAAATTGAAATAATTAAATATTTGATTAATACAAAAGAAAACAAGAAAAGGACTGGAAAAATACTTCTCAATAGTAGAGTGCTTGCCTAGCATGCTCAAGGCCCTGGGTTCGATTCCCAGTACCACCAAAAAAATAAAAATAACAAAAGAAGTAGAAGAAAAAATAATTAAAAAGGAATGTTAAACAGATGAGCAAAACAGAAAACAAATAGTAACATAGTAGATATAAATGTAGCTCTGTTAGTAACTGCGTGAAACATAGAGGGATAAAATAACATCCATAAAAAGCCATAAGAACATAAGACTTGATTAAAACTACTATGTGCTATGTATGAGACAGATACTGTTAAGTGTAAACACAAGAAAGTTTCCAATAAAAAAATGGGGAAATATATTACACTAATAATAAGTATTTTTCAAAGTAGATTTTTAAATTGAAAAACATTATTAGAAACAAAGGGTAGTTCACAAAGATAAGGAAGTCATTTTAATGGGAAAATGTTACTTGAATCAGTCAATTTGCATCCAGTAACATAGCTTCAAAGTAATAGAGAAATAAACAAACCTACAATTAAAATGAGAGGTTTGAAAACACCTCTCAGCTTATAGAACAGGCAGAAAAAATCCCTAAGTTTGTACTACACAGAATTTGGTAATATATTTACCAACCTTCATCTAATTGACACCATACTCAACAACAGAATTTATAATCTCAAATATACATGGATCATTTACCAAAATCAACCATAAAGTCTGAAAAGATTTGAGAGGATTGAAATTTTTGAGATTAAGGGTTTTGTCCACAATGAAATTAAATCAAAGTCAACTAACAGTAACTAACTGTATGTTCTAAAGCTGATGAAGAAAAATGAAATAGTTCTTCTGTACCTGAAATTGGTCACTTTTACTAACATTGGTTTTCTCTATAACATATCTTCTGACAACTTGATTTCCTTGGGTTTTTAATAGGTATATGATACAAAATGTATCTTATAAATTCAAATACATTTAAAATACCCTGAGTTAAGCAAAATTAAACAAGTGTCTTTACTGCATGGTATCTTAGAATTTTTAAAATACCAGTTGTTGAGCATGGTGGCGCATGCGTGTAATCCCAGCAGCTCTGGAGGCTGAGGCAGGAGAATCTTAAATTCAAACCCAGCCTCAGCAATTTAGTGAGGCCCTAAGCAACTCATGGAGACCCTGTCTCTAAATAAAATACAAAAAAGGATTTGGGATGTTACTCAGCAGTTGAGTGCCTCTGAGTTCAGCCCTGTTACCAAAAGTGAAACAAGACAAAAAAACTCCAAAAGTCATTATGAATATTCAAGGAATTAAGTTTCCTAAACTTTCATGGAATATCTCAAGACATTGGTACATAGCAAAGTAAATTCAGAGAAACTCAAGACAGCATTATAAGAGATTGTAGGAATTTTCTTAACAGTAATTGAAAGGAGTCATGCTATATAAACATTTTAAATGTATTAGTATATTTCTTTGTATTCTTAAAATATGTAGGAAAGTGCCGCAACCCGGCTGGGCACAGAATCACAAGCCGCTCAAGCAGGAACAAAGTTTTATTTTAAAAAGGCCGCCAGTGCCCCGTGTGCGCCCGGCTAGCAAACTGGTGCACACACGTGCGTGCGTGCGCGCGCGCGTGTGTGTGTGTGTGTGTGTGTGTGTGTGTCTGTCTACTGGAAGGGGGGGGGGGCGGACCTCCCCCGGACCTCCCCCGGAAATTTCCTCCTACTATCCTTCCCCAACCAATGGGAACCAATGGGAACATGAGTCCCGTAGCAGGTGAGGTGAACAGCAGGAGTCCAATTTCCATATGAATGTAAATCTTAACATAATCATACCATCTCAATGGCTAGCTGGCAGTCACCTAAACCAAAGGTGCCATGTATCGTAATACTTTTGCTGTGGCTCCTAGCAGGAAAGATATATATATATTTCTTGAAACAAAAATTCCATCTCTTAAAAATTAATTTTAAGGAAATGATCAACAATACGAGCACAGATTTACGTGCAGGTCGTCTATCATACAATTTCTGTAATAACAAAAATTGGAGATAATTTGGATGTCAAATAAATTTTTTTAATATTTATTTTTTAGTTGTAGTTGGACACAATATCTTTATTTTTATGTGGTGCTGAGGATCGAACGCAGGGCCTTTCACGTGCTAGGCGAGCACTCTACTGCTGAGCCACAATCCCAGCCCATCAAATAAATTTTTAACCTATTCATATTATGTCATTCTGTATGCCTTATAAATTGTGCCATTGCAGGATAAAAAAGGACATGAAAAAATACTTACATTGAGCCAATAAAAATCCAAGTTATTAAATGAGTCAAGATGTCTAAAGTGTTTTTTGTTTTAAAAATTATGCACAGAAAAAGATTGAGAGGATAAAAATTAAAAGGATATGAGAATGTGGTTATAAATTTTATATAATACAAGTATTCTGGGGTAAGAATTTTTCAAAATAAATGTTATATAGATCAAAAAAGTCATTGAGAAAACGTTATCTTTGTATGTGGCATGTACTTAAATGCATTAATAATAAATGTAGAATATAGATAGGACTTTGACATAGTTCCCATATATCTATGAAAGGAAATACATTAAATATATTGAAGTTTCTCAGTAAAATTTTATGAGAGAACACAAAGATGCCCAGCAATGAAACGTACTAAAAGAACATTTGATTTTGTTTTTTACCTTGACATTTTATAAGATGATACACATATTAGATGTGTATACTGTTTTCTTTCTCTGCTAGGACTCAAATGTTGTCTTTGTAGTTTTTCATCATTTTTATAATTCCAGATGCTTCTATCAGACTTTTCTCATCACCATATTGAAATGGCATGTACCCTGCTGGAAACATGTGGACGGTTTCTTTTCAGATCTCCAGAGTCGCACCTGAGGACCAGTGTACTTTTGGTAAGGGCTTGGGAATCCTGGTAAGAACTTGAGGTTCTTGATTTACTTCAGTGACTAAAAATATTGCTCATTACTGTTCATCTTCCCCTGCCATGAGAATACAAACATTTCTACCGAAACTAGAACATTTCAAACAATAAACTGCCATCCTGGAGAGCTGTAGGAATCTTTCTCATTTGGTTACTAGTAAATTCACAGTATTATAAAGGGAATTAAGTTGAATCCATAAAACTAAACAAATTATACAAATACATACTCTCATACTTTTAGGTTAGACTCATCTTTGTTTTTGCTACAAGCTGTTATTAATGTGTCATTTAACAGATAAAAGTATAAGCTAAAAAATGTAAAATTAAATTTTAACATTAAAAAATCAAAATATAAACTTGAAAATTTAGGGAGAGAAGTTATTTCTGAAGCTAATTAGATGTTGAAATCGCCATTTCAGGGCTGGGATGTGGCTCAAGCAGTAATGCTCTTGCCTGGCATGCGTGGGGTACTGGGTTCGATCCTCAGCACCACATAAAATAAAATAAAGGTGTCCACCGAAAACTGAAAAATAAATATTAAAAAAATTCTTTCTCTCTCTCCCTGTCTCGTCTCGTCTCGTCTCGTCTCGTCTCGTCTCGTCTCGTCTCGTCTCTTCTCTTCTCTTCTCTTCTCTTCTCTTCTCTTCTCTTCTCTTCTCTTCTCTTCTCTCTTTCTCTCAAAAAAAAAATGGCCATTTCAAGTTTATTGAGCATTCATGTTATTATGTTTATTGATAATGTCTAAGCATTTGCTTTCAGCCTTTGAAAAGAGACAAGAAATATGGTAAGAGGGATAGTGGTACTAAAGAGAGTTCTGGTAGGAGTCCCTGGGCATAGACTGTTATTCTATTGGTGTGTTGCATTGCAGTAGTCTTGATTTTATCATTTTGTACATGTCAGATTTTTTAGACTCTATTTATGACCATGAATACTCTATGCTGATGGTATTTAAAATGAAACATGAATTTCTGTAAAATGTTTTCATAAATATTAATGTGATTGCCATCAAATGGAATTGATTTCCAAATTCTCTCAAGGCTTACATCACATCAATCATAAATTCAAATTTTATTGTAATTCCTTATGGAAAAAAAAAAAACCCCTCTCTTTCCTCTTTGGTAATTATACCGGTCAGGTTAACTTACTTTTTTTTTTTTTTTAATGTTTTTAATGTTATTACATTTTTTTAGTATTTTTTTTTAAGGTGGACACAATATCTTTATTTTTATGTGGTGCTGAGGATTGATCGAACCCAGTGCCTCATGCATGCTGATGAGCACTACCACTGAGCCACAACCCCAGCCCTTATACCTTTATTTTACTTATTTATTTTTATGTGGTGCTGAGGATTGAACCCAGTGACTCTTATGTTCTAGGCAAGTGTTCTACCACTGAGCTACAACCATAGCCCCTTAACTTACTTTTAATGCCTATATTTTATTTATAACTGAATCCTTGATATTTATTTTTCCTAAGGAAAATATTTATGAATTATTATGGTATAGATGAACATAATATTTCTGAAATCTGAATTCTTTCCTACCTGACCAGTGCACTTTTTCCTACCCTTCTAGCAAAAGCAACTAGCTTTTGGTATTGATTCTCTTGATTTCTGGTTACAGACTTTGTTTGTTTATCATTTAACAGTTTTTTAAAAAAATATTTTTAGTTATAGATGGACACAATACTTTATTTTATTTTATTTTTTTATGTAATGCTGAGAATCAAACCCAGTGCCTCACACGTGCTAGGCAAGTGCTCTACCACTGAGCTACAATGCTAGCCCTTGTTTAACAGTTTTGAGAACTAATCAGTTCTCCAAGGATTTTATAGTTGGGTAGGAGGGGTCATATAAAGACATGAAATATAATCATCATCCTCAAAATGTTCCACATCTAGTGAGTAAGAACTAAACACATATTTCCAGTGTGGCATCATAAGTGCTTATATTAGAAGTTTACAGTAGATATTGGAGGGATACTTAGACCAGCAGGAAAGATCTTCTCTACAAGCTTCATTTTTTGAGTTAAAACTATGCCAGGGGATGGGGTTGTAGCTCAGATAGAGCACTCACCTAGCATGCATGAGGCACTGGGTTCAATCTTCAGCACCACATAAAAATAAAATAAAGGTATTGTGTCCACCTACAATTAAAAAGTAAACGTTTTTTAAAAAAAACCCACAGCTCTATGCCAGACCCTTGGTTGAAAGAGATAGTCTGCCTCTGGGTGATTTACAGGCTAGTAAAGCAGACAGAAAAGAAAATAGATGATTAAAATGCATCACTATAAGTATAATGTAATAATATGAATAAATTTAGGATATTGTGTGTATAGTTTAACAAAGACATCTAATCTAGTCTTGCAATATCAAGAAAGTTTTCCTGAATGAACTACTATTTTAGAGACCTAAGTTAAGTCTTACAGAGAGAGAAACCTTTTTAAAAATTTTTTTCTAATTAGTTGTACATGATAATATAATGCATTTTAATACATCATACTTATACATGGAGTATAACTTCTCATTCTTCTATTTATACATGGTGTAGAATCACACTGGTCATGTAATCATATATGTATATAGGGTAATACCCACATGCCCTCTCCTCCCTTCATTCCCATTTGCCAAATCCAAAGTACCTCTATTCTTCCCTAATCCCTCCCTCCCACCTTATTGTAAATTAGCATCCATGTATCAGAAAAAACATTCTACCTTTGGTTTTTTGGGATTGGCTTATTTCACTTAGCATGATATTCTCCAGCTCTATCCATTTACCTGCAAATGCAGTAATTTTCTTTATCCATTCACCTGTTGAAGGGCATCTAGGCTGGTTCCATAATTTAGCTATTGTAAATTGACTACTATAAACATTGATGTGGCTGCATCACTTTAGTATACTGATTTTAAGTCCTTTGGGTATAAACTGAGGAGTGGGATAACTGGGTGAAATGGTGGTTCCATTCCCAGTGCTTTCCAAAATGGTTGCACCAATTTGCAGTCCTACCAGCAGTGTACAAGTGTACCTTTTCCCCTACATCTTAGGCAACATTTATTGTTCCTTGTATTCTTGATAATTGCCAGTCTGACTGAAGTGAGATGAAATCTTAGTTTTGATTTGTGTTTTGACAGAGAAATCTTTTGAATAGATAGTTACATTTTAAGGTTGATGAGGTAGGTAAAACTAGATTATAAGGAGCCCTGAGTGCTATGCTAAGAAGCTTGAATTTTTTTTCCTTTTTTTTTTTTTTTTTTTTTTAAGTTTTCGGCAGACACAACATCTTTGTTGGTATGTGGTGCTGAGGATCGAACCTGGGCCGCACGCATGCCAGGCGAGCACGCTACCGCTTGAGCCACATCCCCAGCCCCCTTTCCTTTAAATATTTATTTTTTTAGTTGTAGTTGGACACAATACCTTTATTTTATTTATTTTTATGTGGTGCTGAGAATCAAACCAGGGCCTCACATGCACTAGGTGAATGCTCTACCATTGAGCAACAACCCAGCTCCTGAATATTTTTCTTAATTTCATCAAATAGCTATTGAAGGATTTTAAGTAAATGGATGGATATGGTCAGATTTAGATTTTTAGTTAGATTAGCGTGGAGGAGATGACTGAATTATACCAAGTCCTGAGGTAGGGAGAACAGTCAAAAGACTGTTGTAAAAATCTATGGAGAGGGGCTGGGGTTGTGGCTCAGCAGTAGAGCGTTCACCTAGAGCCTGTGAGGCCCTGGGTTCGATCCTCAGCACCACATAAAAATAAATAAATAAAACAAAGGTATTGTGTCTTTTTAAAAAAATATCTTTTTAAAAAAAAACCTATGAAGAAAACAGCATACAGAGGAACATTGTAGGGATAGGGAATGATAATTAGCTAATGAAAAGCTTTTGGAAGTAGAACTGATAAAACTTGGGGTGAGGAAAAAGAAAGTGCCCCATGATAAGATCCATGATTCTGCCATAGGCATTTGAGTGAGTGATAGTACCAGTCATTGAGATAAAAGAACATAGGAGAGGGAACAGATGGAAGTGTTTGGTTTGAAGTCTTATAGGATAATCTAAAATGTATTCATATTTATTTGAGAACACATACTTATAACCTTTTGCCTAATGGTAAAATTGGTCTGGTGTGTATACGTATATTGGAGAAAATGGTTTTAAATCAGTTTAACAGATTGAAACTAATCTAGATTTAACATTGTATCACATGTATAAATGATAAGTTAAATGGCGCATTATATTTTGTCCAAAGAATATACAGGGCATGGTTAATTATCTACATCCCTATTAAACACAGAATTGTTTTCTGTTTCCAAACAAGACAATTTGAAAGATTTAGCCTACAAATTATGATATAGAGATACTAGTATTGGAGCTTAGCTACAATTAACACATACTAGGGAGCAAGAGAGACAGTTACGAAACTTGGTATACCCATGGTTGAATTTAATAAATAGCAAAAATTTGTTTCAGTGATGGCTTCACATTGGATAAGTAGGATATGGAGAGGTTATGTTTTTGATAGTTCATTCATTGATTCATGTATTGTTAAATATTAATTGCATGCCTACCAGGCACTATTTTACATGCAAGGTATACAACAATAAAAATGACAGAGCCCTTACCTTCCTTGAGCTTACATACACAGCTGTCTTTTCAAAACTTAAAACTTGCAAGCATCCCAGTCCACAACAGCTACTTGCAGCCTGTCAGTGGTTTCTCTTCTGCTTCAAACCCAGAAACCAGAAAAGCATTCTGTATTGCCCAGCCCCTCCCTGCTTCTTCAGTCATGCCGCTACACATTGGAACCACACTGGCCTTGTTTGAATTCCTATGCCCTGTCTTGCTCTTTTTCTTCTCGAAGACTTTCTTCTTGCTATTCTCTGCTGTATATACTCTTCCTGTGGTTTATGAGGCTTTCTCCCCCCACCTCCCCGTTTGTGGTGCTGGGGTTTGAACACAGGGCATTGTTCATGCGAGGCATTTATCTACCAACTGAGCTATATCCCTAGCTATATCCCCACTTATGAGCCTTTTGACGTCCTTCAAATTCTAGCCTAAGTGTTACTTTCTCCAAGAGCCTTTCTCTAGCCCACCCCTAGCTAAAGTAGGTTTCCTTTTATTCTCCATCTTTATACCTTGCTATTTTCCTTCATAACACTAATTACAATTATTATTGTGAAGGTGAATAGTCAATTTATGTGTTGACTTGTTTATTCTGTCTTCTTCCACTAGACCGTTAAAGTTCTTGAAGGTAGGAATCATGTCTGTCTTGTTCATTATTGAGTTTCTAGCACAAAGCATAGTAAGTGTCAAATAAAATGTTTTCTGGATTGTCTATTGAGTAAAGGTCTGAGTGAATGTAAAACAACCCATAATGCTCAGATTAGATCCTCAAACCAAAAAATTATCTAAAATAAGTGTGGAAGTTGGCAACTCTGAAGAGGATAGTGATTGAATAGATGTGTGTTTTTAATTCATTCCTCTGAGCTGATCCTGAGCAACTCTACACAAATTATAAAACCCTGGGGACTTTTTGTTTTCTTGTCTGTAGAGATATGTCAGATTTATCTGTTATAACATTGGATGGCACAAGCTCTGAGAGGGATTTATTTTTAGTTTTGCATGGAACTGTCAGAGCAGAGTTGCCCCTTTGTCTGTCTGTCTGTCTGTCTGTCTATCTATCTATCTATTTTTTATATCCAAAATTTTTTTATTGGGATGTTTTCCCACTCATCTTGATTCAGGCTGCTTTTAGTGCTGCTTCCTCCTGAAGGAACATCCTTCTGTAAGCCTTGCTTTTCCTCCCATAGGCTGGCAGAGGACAGTGGAGCAGCCAACACACAAAACTACTGTTTGTGCATGGCTAAAAACTGTGGTGATTTTGTAGCATCCTGGGCATTTCACATCCATGAAATAGGAGTTGGGGCTCTGCACCAGGCACTTCTTCTTGTGTTTCCGCTTCTCCTCTTCCAGAGAGGGATGAAGGAGATCTTTTGCGAGAGGCCTGTTCTTGTGGGAAGGTCGTCACCGCCGGACTTTATCTATATTTTTAACACTTGTTATTTTTTAGTTGTAGATGGACACAGTATCTTTATTTTATTTATTTATTTTTATGTGGTGCTGAGGATCCAACCCAGTGCCTCAAATTTGCTAGGCAAGTGCTCCACCACTGAGCAACAACCCCAGCCCTAGCACTTAATTTTATTCACTTACATTCCAGCCTTGGTTTCCTTAGAGTTTATAACAGTCTGGCAGAGTTACAAAATTATATTTGTAGCAACATTCTCTGAATGTTTTCTTAGATAAGGCCTAATGCCAACTGGTCATAGACTAATTTATTTTAAAATTATTAGTAGTGTAACAGTGTGTTTTGACATTCATAGAAATCCTGGTGATTGTTGTTGTTGGTTTTTTTTCCCCCTTTTCTAACTTTTTATCCTGAAATGTTGTCACTGAGAATAGAACAAATAAAGAAATCTCAGAATGAAAGTGTTTTGATTAATTTGAAAATTTTATTTTAGGAGCAAATGATGAGAAAGAAACAAGCAATGCATCTTGATGCAAGATATGTCACAATGGTGGAGAATGCATATTACTATTGTAACCCACCTCCAGCTGAAAAGACTGTGAAAAAGAAACGACCTCCTCTCCAGGAATATGTCCGGAAACTTTTGTACAAGGATCTCTCTAAGGTTACCACTGAGAAGGTAATTTTTTTCCCTCCAGTGCTGGGAATCTAACCCAGGGCCTCATAGATGCTAGGAGAGTACTCTACCACTGAGCTACATCTCTGGCTTCTAGAGAAAGTAAATCATAATCTAATTAGCTACCTATTAATAGTCAACTTGTGATTTGTGATTGTGCTAAACTTATGTAAATTCCAGGAGTGGTAGGGATAGATCCTAGGTTCCATTGTGATTGATTTTGTACAAGCCATCATAAGAAGATTTGTTTCATATGGTGATACATAATACTTGTGACACTTTTTGTTTTCAAGCTTACAGCCAATTCTTGCTTTACACTTTTTATACAGTAAATTTTTATTTATTTTTCATTTTTATTTTTAATTAAAACAGTAACTTCTAAATTTAGTTTTGATGCCATATATACATTTGAAGCTGTTTCTTTTGTTTGATTGTTTATTGATTTTGCAGTGCTAGGGATCAAATCTAGGATCTTACGTGTGCTAGGCAAGTGCTCTACCTCCGAGCCATGTCCTTAGCCTTTAACTCTGGTATTTTATAATAAATTTGCTTTTAACATTGTGCATTAGTTCATGGGCTCTCAACCTTCAATGATCTTTAAGAAGACTATGATCACTATGAAATTTCATAATTTTGATTGTCTGAATATCTGTATTTTTCTGGAGAAAGAGTGTATAAGCTTTCTTTAGATTCTCTGTAAGGAATAATTTCCATAAAAGGTTAAGAACTACTGGCTTTAGCTTAGTTATTGTAGTCACCTTGTGGAAACTTCACTTTTAAGATGTTGAGCTGAACATTTCTTGGTTAACTGTGATATAATACAGTTCAGAACCATGTTTCCTTTTTGGATAGAAGGTAATAAGGAGTAATAGTGCAGCTCTGAAAAGTGAAGCCATTTTCCAGAATCATATGCAGTAGTTTATAACAATTTTAGAATTGGCTAAGTCTTGTGTGGTGGTGCATACTTGTAATCCCAGCAGCTGGGGAGGCTGAGATGGAGGATCACAAATTCAAAGTCAGCCTCAGCAATTTAGTAAGGCCCTAAGCAACTTAGCAAGACTCTGTTTCAGAATAAAAATGATGGGGATATGGCTCCGTGGTAAAGCAAGAATTGGCTAAAAGTTTAAAAAGTATTGAGTACTTACATGAGGACTTTGACATTTCCAGTGAAGGTGATATGAGAAACATGTTTGGTGATTGTAGAGATTATATAGACATGAAAGGAATAGTTTTCAATCTGATAATAGTATCAAAAAGAAAGAATATGAATAGAAGTACAGTTCATAATTATCTTCATTAATAATAAAAGTTTTGAAATAGTAAAATTAGCATGTATAATGGGGCCTTTATAATGTGCAAAATACTTTTACTGTGTACTTCACACGTTTTAGGTTGTTTAATCCTTACTATAAATTGAAGTGTAAGTATTTTATCATTTCTCATTTTACAGAAGAGAAAACTAAGGTTGTTGTGCAGTGTGTTGGTCTGCTTTGTGTCAGTTTGACCAAAATACCTAACAAATATAACTTAGAAGAGGGAAAGTTTATTCAGAGATCTTAGTCCATTGACAGCCAAGTTCATAGCATGCCTCTAGTGACTCACTCCTCCAGTCACACTCCACCTGCCTACAATTATCACCCAGTTAATCCATTCAAACATTCAGTGGACTGATTTCAGGCCCACTTCTCATAATCTGATCATTTCCCCTCACAATATTTATGCATTAATACAAGAGCTTCTGGGGGGAACCTTATATCCAAACCATAACATCTAACATCAGTCTTGTTACAGTGGTCTCCATCTTAAGGGACCTTCTAACTAGTTGACCTTGCGTATGCTTATTTGTCAGAAATTGATGATTTTTTTTTAAAGAAGTGAGATTATTTATATCAGGTAATTCACAGAACAGAACATATTATTTTTGGTAAACCTTGGGTATTTCTTTCAATGTCCTGAGTTATATGACTCTATACTGTTAGATTGAGTAAAGACCTGGAGGTGTAGCTCTGTGGAAGAGTACCTTTGGGTTAAATCCCCACTTATACACACACACACACACACACACACACACACACACACACACACACAAGAAAAAGAAAGAAAGAAAGACTGGAAAGTATAGGAAATTTGGAGGAATTGTAGAAAGATTTAGAGAAAATGAATAAATTTTCTCATAATTAGAAAATCTCATTTTTCCTATCTCTAAAGTGAAAAAACTGGTAAAAGCACTGTATAAAATATTTCCCATCTCAAAAGTTCTGTTTCTCTGTACAGTAATAATAAAGTACCTGTATTATTTGTTCAGACTACTATACACTTATTTAATAATTTGAAAAAATTCTCTTCCTTTAGGTTTTGAGACAGATGCGAAAGTTGCCCTGGCAGGACCAAGAAGTGAAAGACTATGTTATTTGTTGTATGATAAACATCTGGAATGTGAAATATAATAGTATTCACTGTGTAGCCAACCTCTTAGCAGGACTAGTGCTCTACCAAGAAGATGTTGGGATCCATGTTGTGGATGGTGTTTTAGAAGATATTCGATTGGGAATGGAGGTAACAAGGACTTCTTTAAAGTCATCAAATTGGAGTTTGTGGAGAATCTAAACAATTTTTGAATCATATTATTGAAAATAATAGTCATTTACTTCTACCTCTTTGGAGTCAATGATTTATTGATTTTTTAAAAAATTTATCTATTTATTTTTATTTTCATTTTTTATTCATCTGTATTGATACACATGTTCATTCCCAACCCTAATCCTAGACCTAGCCCTCATGTATTCCTACCCCTAAAACTATCACAAAGTACAAAAGCCCTTGCATATATAAATCATGGGCACTTATGTGAAAAGCATAGATATTTTGGCAGGTACATTTGTATTCTCACATGTATCATATATATAGGTATATTTTCTTTTTTTACATTAATTTTTGTATACTAAATTATACATGATGGTAGAATGCATTTTGACACATCATACATAAATGAACTATTCTTTTGGTTGTACATGATGTAGAGTTATAAAGGTCATGTAATCATACATGCACATAGGGTAATAATGTGTCATTTATTCCACTATAATTCCTACCACCTACCCTCTCCCCTCCCTCTCTTCTGTCTAATCCACAGTACCTCTGAGATTTATTGTTTTTTAAAATATATTTATTAGTTATTGATGAGCCTTTTTTTTTTCCTTTTTAACTCTTTTTTAGTTGTAGATGGACACAATGCCTTTATTTTATTTGTTTATTTTTTTATGTGGTGCCAGGGTTTAAACCTAACGCCTCATGTGTGCTAGTCAAGCACTCAACCACTGAGCCATATCCCCGGTCCCTGTTGATGAACCTTTTTATTTTTATTTATTTATATGTGGTGCTGAGAATCGAATGCAGTGCCTCATACATGCTAGGCAAGCTTTCTACCAGTGAGTCATAACCCCAGCCCATGATTTATTGTTAATAAGCCCTGGTGAATCAGATTTTCTGCTGTTATATCAGGCTAGCACTGAAGTGGTTTAACTATTTTTGTAAAGCTCTTGTTAAGATTATTTTGGCAGGCTGTATTAGATGTTTATTATTTCTGGGTCACTTTTGAGACTTAACTTATAGGATTCTGTGAACTTACTAATTAAAAAAGTTGATAATCATTTTATAAGAATTTTCTGTAAATACTTTCCTCTTACTATAAACCTTAGGCATATTGTTTACCTCATAGATTACAAAGAAAATAGGTGATGGGGGTTAATAGGGAGAATTGCATTTTAACTTTAAAAACAATTCATTTAATGATAGCTTAATAATTTAATATCTAATATTCTTTTTATTAAAAACATGCCATTTCCTAGGGACAGTAAAAGGACCCTAACAGTGACCATGTTATTAGAAAGGAGTAAAGAAACCATTGTTGTCTCACTGTTCAGTGTTTTTTCAACAGTTGATAGATATTGTTAAATTAGAGAATTTGCCTGTTCAAATATTTTATTACATGGAAAAAAATTGTGTTTTTTTTGTTTTGTTTTTAGGTTAATCAACCTAAGTTTAACCAGAGACGTATCAGCAGCGCCAAGTTCTTAGGGGAACTTTATAATTACCGAATGGTGGAATCAGCAGTTATTTTCAGAACACTTTATTCTTTTACTTCATTTGGTGTTAACCCTGATGGTTCTCCAAGTTCACTGGACCCCCCTGAGCATCTTTTCAGAATTAGACTAGTATGCACTATTTTGGATACCTGTGGCCAGTACTTTGACAGAGGTTCCAGTAAACGAAAACTTGATTGCTTCCTTGTGTATTTTCAGGTACATAGGCAGAATATGCATTTTGGCATATTGCATGAGTTCCAAACATTATTGAAGAAATACTATAGTATTTGTATAAAATGTGTTCATATTTAGGTTATTTTTATTATTCATATAAGAATGTTTTTAGAGGCTTAAATTTGTTATTCTATTATATTAACATTGTAATTGCTTATAGCTTTTATGTTTGATTAATTTGGAGAATTGTTTTGATGTAGTTTATGAACTTGGTATAGTAATTTATGGATTATGGTATCTAATAACAGTAATTTATTAGTTAAGTTACTTGTGATTTATATGCAGTTTATAATGTTCTTATGTTCTGATTTATGTCCAAAATTATTCTTTCTCTCTTTTTAATATTTTTAGTTGTAGGTGGACACAATACCTTTATTTTGTTTATTTAGTTTTTTTATGTGGTGCTGGGGATCGAACCCAGTGCCTCATTCATGTTAGGCAAGCACTCTACACTGAGCCACAATCCAGCCCCAAAATTATTGTTTCTAAAAGATTCTGTTTTCTTTTGGAGAAAGAAAACCTTATTACTTTGGGGGAAAATATTAGTCTTAACACAGAAAGAAATCTTTGTTTATATATTAGTAAATTCTTGGGTTGTAGTTCCCATATCTTAATTTTAGTTTATTATATATAAGTTCAATATAAATTAAATTCAGTACAAGTACAGAGACAGTCCTATAAAGTTTATATCCCTCAAGTTAACTTGTGGGTTGATTGGTTGGAGCCTATTCACTGTTTACCATAAGATACTGACTAGGTTGCACAGCTCATTATCAAGTTCTTAAGATATTACTGAATGAAATACCAGTAATATCAAACAATTTTATATAATCATTAATTGTTAGTAATTTCATTTTACCCACTCATAAAGAAAATAGATTTAATATTAGAACTTGAGGTGTCAAAAACATATCCACATAGAGACTGGTATTAAGTTGAGGATAAACACTCAGGAAATTGCAGTTTATTACTTTTCTCTTACCATTATGTCTTTCCAGTATAGTACAGTTTGTTACTACTCCTTTATTTTCTGAATTGATGAATAAAAAATGGGGAAAGATTAATGAGTTGGGGATCAGATTCCCTGCTGTATGTAAGGACTGTCTTAGCTGGAGACTATTCATTAGAAACTAGAGTATTGGGGGGCTGGGGATGTGGCTCAAGCGGTAGCGCGCTCGCCTAGCATGCGTGCGGCCCGGGTTCGATCCTCAGCAGCACCACATACCAACAAAGATGTTGTGTCCGCCAAGAACTAAGAAAAAATAAATAAATGTTAAAAATTCTCTCTCTCTCTCTCTGTCCCCCTCTCTCTCACTCTCTCTTTAAAAAAAAAAAAAAAGAAACTAGAGTATTGCTACAAAATAGCAGCTATAACTATCAGCATCCAAAGTAGAATCTTTTTCATAACAGAGTCCTCATTTGGATTCTACCACCCTGGGCTGAGAGAAAAGAGGTATTCAGAAATACCTAGGAACAAAAAGGGGAAAAAATCTTTTCCAAAGTGATTATCACACAGTATATCTCTACATAGAGATATACCAAGGAAATGAGAGTCAGGAGTGGGTGAGGCTGGGGAGATAAGGTCATTGTATTCTGTCTAGAATACAAGAGAATAAAGTTCAGATGACCAGCTAGAAGGATCATCTTGTGCAGTGCTTCTCAACTTCAGTGTGCATGCACATCATCTAGGGAGATTGCTATGATGCAGATGTTTATTTAATCTGTTGAGGGTTGGGGTCTAAGATTCTCCATTTCTAACAAGCTCCCAGTTAGGTTCACACTTTGAGTGGCCCTAGAACAAATTGGAGAGAAAAAATGAAGTACCCAGAGGAATACCTGTTAATATACTAATAAATTCTTAGATTGGGCTTTCAGTTAATCTGAAAGTTTAGGAAATAAAACAAAAACAATATAGAACAAGAGAATCAATCTAGAAGGAAATAGGGAAAATAACTACACAGTGCCATATACACAGGAGATGTGTAGTTGATGATTATGATTTTTATATAATTAAAAAATAATATCCACAGCTATTTTATTTTTTATTTATTTTTATGGAGCTGAGTATTGAACCCAGGGCCTTGTGCATGCAAGGCAAGCAGTGTACCAACTGAGCTGTATCCCCAACCCTACTTTTAATTAACCTTTTTAAAAATCAAAGTAATAGTATAGAGAAAATAATGAGAATTTATCAGAACTGTGGCTTTGAATCTCATTGTTTTTATAATATTAAATATGTAAGCTGGGGTATCAGCGTAGAGTTTTACACCTTGATTTCAGAGTATCTGAAATTTCTACTTGGCATTTTATTTATAATTTTCCTATGGCAGTTGTAATAAAAAGATAAAATTTAAATAAAGTCACTAAGTGGCTCAAAATCTATACAAGTAGAAATAATTGGACCATGCTATTGGCCATTACTAAAAATAGTAGGCTTTTTATACAATCTTTCAGCTTAGTTATTCTAATTAGGTAACATCACAATATAAATTTATTATTTTAAAATATTTTTTGTTATTTCTTATAGCTAATTGTTTTTTCATTTGTTATCAGCGTTATGTTTGGTGGAAGAAAAGTTTGGAGGTTTGGACAAAAGACCATCCATTTCCTATTGATATAGATTACATGATCAGTGATACATTAGAACTGCTAAGACCAAAGATCAAACTCTGTAATTCTCTGGAAGAATCTATAAGGCAGGTGCACGACTTGGAACGAGAATTCTTAATAAAACTAGGTAAGCAACTAATTACAGAGGAAAAAAGAAGGTAATTTTGGAAAATTGTTTCTAGAATTTGCTTTGTAATGTTACCATAGTTTTACATTGGTATACTTTCTGTTTTCCATCATGAGTGTTAGCATTAGGTAAAACCTGTGTGGCAACCTTGGTTTCATTAAGTAATCTCAAGCTGGAGTAAAACAGTCGAGTAGTACTTTAAGCAAGTAATGGTAATGGAAAAATACAGTTTTGTCAGCCTCTCTTAATTTTAGAATCTTTATTGCTAATAAGATCTACTTTTTATGAAAGTATCTCTTACATATACAATGTATATTTTCAGCAGGTATTATTTCTAAGAATATGCAGGCTAGAGATTACAGAAGGGAATACCTGTTAAAAATTTGGAACAACTCTACAGAATTTCAGGCCTTACTCATTTGTAGATTTGCCTCTGTTTCTAAGGACCAGAGAAAATGTGCCAAAGGTTATCTATATACTTCTCAGTATCCTTCTGGAACATCTCTGTCTAGGGACTGTAGGAACCAACTAACTTGTCAGCAGAGATAACAGGTACAAGGTCTAGTTGTACCATTCTGGTTTGCTTGCTAATAGCTCTTAGCCTACATTATTGTCATCCTTTCAGAGAGACACATTTTCAGACTATTATGCTGTTACTTTACTCCCCATTAGCACTTGGTACATTTGCATCTTATCATTAGGGATCTTTACCTTAACCAGTTACATTAACTGTATAAATTGAGTATGTTGTATGACTAAAGAACTGATTTTCATGGTGAAGGCATTTGTAATTTTTTTTCCCCTTTCAAACTATTTTTTTAATATTATATTGAGTTTATTAATAGGATTGCTTTCATCAAAGGTAAGTCCTCTTTTGGAGAATATGATCGTTGTTTTTTGCAGAACTGAGGATTAAACCCAGGGGCACTCTACCATTGAGCTGCATCCTCAGCCCTTTTAAAAAATTTTTATTTTGAGACATGGTCTCTGTAAGTTATGAGTGACAGCTGGCAATCCTTCTGCCTCACATTCCATGGTGTATACTACCATGCCCAGCTTTGATTTCTGTATTTTTCAAGGCACTGCTACTTATCATATAAGTATTGATTTTTCCTACTACTCAAGCCACAAAGGCTTAGCTAATTCTTCTTGGTTTTTTAACCTTGTCCCAAGTTACCTGGTTTTTCTTTTCATATTTCTAATTGAGTAAATGAACATTTCAAGCAAAGTATTTACTGATAAGTTGATAAACCTATTCATGTACTTTTGTGTGCTTTAAAATTGTTCACTTATAACCTTGTTGCCCAAAACCTTTTCATGATAACTCTATAGGATCAGGAGCATGAGTAAATATTAGTGTGACATTCAGTTTGGTGGTGGTAAAGAGAACAGTATGCTTGGTCCTTTGTAGATTTGGGCTGCTTAGGAGGAGTCTGGAGAGGGAAAGATAAGTTGTCATTCATGAGTGAAACTAAAGATAGTGGCAGCTACAGTTAGTGTGCTTCCAAGTCATCTCCATTTCCTCCTGATTTTAAGAGTCTAAATATCAGGAAGATGTGTGTAGAAATTTATAAATTAATTTTCTATTGAAAAACTATAATATAGTGTTTCTCATTGGTAGCACTTGCAAATTTATTGTCTCATTTTAATGGTATCCAATGCTAACAGTACAGTTAATAGGAAAACACTAAAAGCATTCCTCTATTTATTTATTTATTTGGTATGGGGGATTGAACTCAGAGGCACTTAACCACTGAGCGATGGCATCCTTAGCCTTTTTTATATTTATATAGAGACAAGGTCTTGCCAAGTTGCTGATGCTGGCTTTGAACTTGTGATCCTCCTGCCTCAGCCTCCTGAGCCACTGAGATTATAGGCATGCACCACCATGCCCGGCTTTTATTTTACCTAAAATTTTTTTTTTGATACCAGAGTTGAACCCAGGGTGCTTAACCACTAAGCCACATCCCCAGCCCTTTTTATTTTTTATTTTGAAACAGGATCTCACTAGGTTGCTTACAGTCTAAGTTGCTGAAGCTGGCCTTGAACCTGTGATCCTCCTGCCCCAGCCTCCCAAGCCACTGGGATTACAGGCATGTGCCACCATGCCTGGCAGTGTTCCTTTACATTTTAAAAAAAATCATTTTAAATATTATTACAAATAATAAATGTTCATGACAGTAATTTTGAAAAATACTAAGACAGCAAAAATAACCAATATTTCATATAGAAAGCTGATCATGTGTCAATATTTTCATGTATTTTAAAAAAAATTTTTATGTGTGTTTGCAGTTTTATAACTGGATTGTTTCTACTTAATATATTATGACATTTTTTCCAGCATTAAATATTCTTTTAAGTCTTTGTTTTCTCATATGCTGTATTTCTTTCTTTAAATGTGCCATAATTATTTAACCCTGTTGTTTCTTAGGTTGTTGCCAGTTTTGTATCACTATAAGTTAACAAATTAATGTTGGTTTTGAGTGTGCCTCTGATTTCCTCAGGATAGATAAATACACTGAGACATTTATTTTTAAACTTAAGAACAAAACTAAAATGACTATTATACAGCTTAGCAAATGCAAACTGTAATACTAATAGATTGTTTTGAAACTAAATTGCTGTGCAAATGAAAATTTATGAGAAATACCATATATTTTCCTTACAAATTGGAAGTCTGTCAAAACAAAACTACATATATATTTCAGTTTTCCTTATGATGCGTTATAAGTTAAATATAACAAAGGTGTAATAATGTTTCACATTGTGTGAATTTATTACCGCTTTGATGTTTTTACTGAGAATGCTTATGTTTACTTGCATCATTTGCCTTTGATAACTGACAGTTCAATATTTTGCTTTATAAAGTCCAAATAAACACATCAATAGTGAAATCTATTATTTGTGTCTATGAAAACTAAAAAGTGATGAGATAAAGTGTTTAAATGAATGGAATCTCAATTGGAGATACTTTTTTCTCAGTATTATTATTTTTCTCAGTATTATTGCCCTATTGAAATAGACCTCTGAGCTCCATCTATCTTTTAATTTTTTTTCTTTCTAAACTGAACATAAATACTTTGGTCACTTTGTACTTCCATATTTTTGTCAGTTTCTTAGATAATTTCTAAGAAACTGGAATTAAGTTTTTACTTTTATTGATTAGCTTGGTTATTCAAACTATGGCATCAGTCTTTATAAAAGAGAGGGGTTAAATCACATTATCATTAAAGTTTCCTCCTGCTCTAGTCCTTTAAGATTGTGAATAAGCAAGTATTCACTAAATTCCTACTGTGTACTTATCAGTATATGGCCTCAGTTAAGTTTTGAATATATAAAACAAGTTATTTGTCCTCAAAGGTCTTATCTGATATGACATTTGTGAAATCCTTCAGAAAAACATTTTATGTTATCAAATGTAATGTGTTTACAATAGGTGCTTTTAGGAGCAAGTATGAGAAAAAGTAATATGTTGAAGTACTCAGTGATAGTTTATACAGGAGGGAAAACTTAACACTGAACCTGAAGAATGGATGGGATTTGAAAGCACATAATAATGGTTTTCTCTACTGAGAAGGCTGTTGGATGAGCAAGATCTTAAGGCAGTACAGACAGGAAGAGCTGAATATAGGAGAAGGCTAAGGAAGGGAGTAGTGGGAAATAGTCCGACGAGGGCATAGTATATGCATCTTGAAAGTCGAATAGATTGAAATTCTGGCAAGAAATGAACATGCAGTGAGATGTGGTGTGGACATGAGGAGGTGGAAATGCATTCAGGCCAGGAAGTTCCCTAAGGGAGAAAATGTTACTGAAGAAAAATATTAAGCTATGTGATGACAAACTGCTATGTCTTTTTGCCTTGTTCCCTTTCTTAATTTGCCAACATTCAGAGAATCAAATGTAATTTCTCCATTCAAGTAACATGATTTTATTATGTCTTTGAGGTTTTAGAGACTCTTGAGATGTCATTTGGTAGAGTGTGGCTATATCTTATTTAAGTCAGAGACTGAACCTTAAATGGACTGCTTTTTGTCTTTGTCTGAGATGAGATTAGACAGGGCGATCTACAAGTATTGACACTTAGAAAAGGAAAAAAAAAGAGCATACACACATACATGTTATTTTCCTTTCTGCCAATGGTTAAGAAATGTTATCAGTGGTCCTTTGTTGAAACGTAGGTCTAAACATTTAGTTTTCTTAATGTTTCTTGGAATAGTTTTCAGTTCTGATCTTTTACCATTGTTCTGAGAAAATGCCTTTTTAAATTATGTTTTTCCATTTTCTCGTTATTTCAAGGCCTTGTAAATGACAAAGAATCGAAAGATTCTATTACGGAAGGGGAAAATCTTGAAGATGATGAGGAAGAAGAAGAAGGAGGAGCTGAAACAGAAGAACAATCTGGAAATGAAAGTGAAGTAAATGAACCAGAAGAAGAGGTGATGACTTTTATTTATAGCAAATAGGTATATTTGTATAAGAGTATTTTGATTATATGAGCCAAGATTTAATACATAAAATAAGATCCCCTCCCCCAGTTTCATTAGAATAAATATAAATAGAATTTCTGTTATAAAACCCTTTGGTTTTATAAGAGTTTTTGAGGAAAGGAATAAAAGATCATTCATTGCATTTTTATTTATATATATATATATTTTGTGTTACAGTTGAACACAACACCTTTATTTTATTTATTTTTATGTGATGCTGAGTATCAAACTCAGGGCCTTGCATGTGCTAGGCGAGCATTCTACTGCTGAGCCACAACCCCAGTCCCGTTCATTACATTTTTATTCAATTAGCAATTCAAAGAAAAATGTTTGTTCTGTGTATTTTTAATTTCATTGTTTTATAGTCTTAGAAACAAATTACTGGCTAGATGTTAATAAACATTGCTTTATTTTTCCCAGCTCCAGTGGGAAATTCATTGTGTACTGTAATAATTTACATGCCCTTTTTTGTTTTTATAACTCTGTTAGGTCAAATTGCTCTTCCTTCTATTTTTGACATTTTCATATGGTTCACCCTGATAGTTTATTACATTTTTCTTCCAAACTTGCTTAAATTGAAAAGTTACATCCATAATAAAAGGATATTTGGGATTTGTTTCATAATCTAGAGGTGGATTAGGGAATGATTAGAAGTATATGAAGAAAAAAAAATGACCATGAGCTAATAATTGTTCAGTGCATAATAGGTAAGTAGGGATTTATTGTACTATTTTCTCTATCTTTATATGTTTAAATTATAAAATTAAAAAGTAAAAAGTTTAAACAAAGTAGGATAAATAAGGATAGGAATAGAATACCAATGAAAGTAAAATTTAAACCAGAAAATTAGCATTTGTTTACTGGTTTTCATATAAATATAAGTTTATATAATCATTATGATTTAGTGTGTATGATTTTTTTTGGTGTTCCTTGGGTACTTTAAAGTATTTAAGGATAGTGTGATAATTCATAAGAATGATTTTTGTTAAATATTAAAACACAATTTATAGTCAGTATTTAAGTGTTTTGGGAAATCAAATTAAAGTTGTCAAGTTTTGTTTGAATAAAAAATGAAAATATTTAGAGAATGTGCATTTAATTTTTAAAGAATATTATTTATAGCATTCATACAATCATAAAGTGGGTTTTTTAAAATTCCATTTAGAATTAAAGAAAAAGACCCAGTAGTTTAAGATAATTAAAATTTTTACACAGTAAGAAGTAAAAATTCATAAGGCTCTTTTTCTTTGGCTTTTAAAGTTTTTATAACATTGTGAACATATAATCTGATTCTGCTGCATAACAAACCGCTTTGCTGTTAGTTAAAAATGAATGATTATAACTGGGCTTGGTGGCAGTTATCTAGTGCCTGTAATCCCTGTGACTAGAAGGTTGCAAGTTCAAGGCCAGTCTGGGTGACTTAACAAGCCCTGGTTTCAAAATAAAAAATAAAAAAGGTTAGGGATATAGCTCCATGGTAGAGCATCCCTGGTTTTAGTTTTCAGTATTGGGAATGGGGACGAGGAAAGAAGATTGTGAAAAATCAGTATAAACAATAATTTTTTTTTTTTTAAGTAACTGGCAACTATTTGCAGGCAGTGGAAATGCACTTTTGTACTTTTATTATTTGTTGCTATTTTCTTTTTCCAACCTTAGAACACCTTTAAAGTAGATAAAAACAAATTAATAAAAATGTAGAACTGGAATATGTTTCAATAATTGGTTTCAGGGTAAAAGATGGGTATTGATTTTTCTTCAAAATGAGATTGTCATTAAAACATTCAGTATGGGGTGGGGTTGTAGCTCAGTGGTAGAGTGCCACTCATGAGGTATTAGTACTAGGTTCGTTCCTCAGCACCACATAAAAATGAAATAAAGATATTAAAAAAATTCAGTAATACAATTTAAATTGGATTAAGTATTTTTATAATGACAAAGGGAAATAAGAAAGTATTTTCCTTTTATATTTCCAGACTAATCAAACTCATGATTGTCTTTGGGTTTTGCTGCTCTACTAATTATATAAATGGATCTAATAAATAAATCCAACATCTTCAGTAAATGTGACATTAAAGAGGACTAATTTTCATACAGATTTCTCATTTAAAAAGTTGTGAGGGATTATATTTTCCCTCTAAATACATCTTCTCATTTCCAAACTTGGACTTTTATTATTTTGACAGTTTTGTCATTTAAACTATTAAATTTCCAGTTGAAGAGTAAATATTATACAAGAGTATATGTGTGTTTGCTAAGGATAAGTGAAAGCAAAATGTTCAGTTGGAGGATCCACATGCCTACGTTTGGAAGGAGAGAAAAGTGTGGCTTACTTTGAGAGGACAATAGAATAGAATTACCTTCAAAAAAAAGTACTGTGTTTGTGTACGTTTTTGAAGTGTTTTTATTTTAAGAACTTTTAAGAATTTCTGAATGTCTATAGTAAGTAATAATATACTGTTTAATAATATATAAGTCAAATGTCACATACATTAAACGTATTACAAAGTATTACAGTTGTTTTAGGAATTATTTCTTAGTTATCTTGGCATAATCTTAATTTCTGAGTTTAGTATGGTAGGTTTTGTTTTTATTGACACACATTTGGACATACTTATGGGGTACAGTATGGTAATTCAGTACCTGAATACAATGTGTAATGATAAAATGAGCATTATTAGCATTATCATCTCCTCAAATATTAATTATTTCTATGGGTTTGGAAGAAAATGTAGTATGTCTACACAATGCAATATTCTGCCATATAAAAGAACGAAAATGTCATTTACACTACAATGGCTGGAACTGTGGTTGGTATTTGAAAGACAAATACTGTATGTTTTATTGATTTTATGCAAACTAAACCAGTTGGTCTCAGAGAAGAAACAAGTAAGTGGTTGCTAGAGAAAGTGGAGAGGGGGAAGAAGGGAGAAATTAGATAATGGTTGTTTTTTTTTTTGAGTTTTTAACTTTTATGGAACCATGTGGGGTTGAATTATATGGTTGGGATGGAGGAATTAACAGATGGAGCTCCACTGTGTGCTTCACCCTTTGACAATCCATAAGGATTTTGCCCTAGGTTCTGTTTGAGAAGCCACTTAGGCTGATAGGGAGTTGAGGACTGACTGGGGTATGAGGGGAAAACCACTGGTTAGGGAAGCAGAAGATCTAGCTCTTCCACTTGATGGCAGTATATCCTCTGGCAAGACACTTAACTTATCCAGGTCTTGGTTTTTTTCATGTATAAAATGGGAACAGTTAAACTCACTCTTCCATCTTTGGAGTTGGAAAGAGTAAACAAAACCAAGTATGTAAGAATACCATCCAAACTGAAGTGCTTTATAAAATGCTTACAACAATGTTAAAATTTGAACTTTGCAGATTTAGATAGGTATTAATGAACTATGGTGAGAAGTTCAGCATTGCAAGGATTAGTTTCAGAGGAGAAAAAAAAAAAAAACAGGTCAGGAAACTTGTACCTTGTGGAATTCAAGGAAGAGTTTCCACAACTGATCTTTATATTGTTAGATCACTGGAAGCTGGTAAGGTGGGCTTTCAGCTATTGGTATGTAGAAAATGTTGTCAGATGACTTTGTTCTCCATTGTAAGCAGACTACATAAAAGGCTGAAACTGGAGAATAATAAACAATTATACAGGCATTTAAAAATCTTTCAAGGCATGTAAAGTGTAGGGATTCTTTTCAAAGTGTTTTAATCTTCTATTAATGTTAACAATTTCAGGAAGGTTCTGATGATGATGATGAGGGAGAAGAAGAGGAGGAGGAAAATACAGATTACCTTACAGATTCCAATAAGGAAAATGAAACTGATGAAGAGAATACTGTACGTATGGCTAAAAGATTTGAGTTTTGAAATTTTTGTAACATTTTATTAGTATTTGAATTTTAGCCACTGAAGTTTTCTTTTGAATATTGAAAAATAGCTCTAGAAATTTATTTTCAATTTACATTCATAGCCATTTTCTTAATAAAAAGTTCTTTTAATAATAAGGTTTTATATTTTAGTTATTTATTTCTTGAGTTATATTGAACATGTTATCAATACAAAAAGGCTCTGCCATATAAAACCTTACAGTTAAAATTTCTGCTCTGATTTTGTTTTTGTTTTGTTTTAATAAGGAGGTAATGATTAAAGGAGGTGGACTTAAGCATGTACCTTGTGTAGAAGATGAGGACTTCATTCAAGCTCTGGATAAAATGATGCTAGAAAATCTCCAGGTATTAAATATCATTCTATTTTGAAGAATCTTCTTAGCATGACTCATTGTACATTACATTCTACTAAATGTGAGGGTTTATTATCTGAACATCTGCTTCGACAGCAACTTTTCCTGAAGTATACAGCTTGCAGCTGTCAGATACATCTTATATTTAAAATTCTTTAAAGTATAAGGGGAGAATGTGTAGTTAATACTTAATTTCAGTATTAAGTATTCAATATTGGAACATAATTTCAGTATTGGAACAGTAATTTCATTATGCCAATCTCAAGTTATATCTCATCACTTCTAAGTTCCTTATGTTTGTTTAGGAACCAAACTTTGCAGAAGATAAACAATTGGAGATATTTAGTTTAAGAAATTTGTGTGTTGGAGTTGGGGTTGTGGCTCAGTAGTAGAGTGCTCCCCTAGCATGCATGAGGCACTGGGTTTGATCCTTAGCACCATGTAAATGTAAAATAAAGATATTGTGTCCACCTAAAACTTTAATAAACATTTTTTTTTAAGAGAGAGTGAGAGAGGAGAGAGAGAGAATTTTTAATATTTATTTTCTAGTCCTTGGCGGACACAACGTCTTTGTTGGTATGTGGTGCTGAGGATTGAACCCGGGCCGCACGCATGCCAGGCGAGCGCGCCACCGCTTGAGCCACATCCCCAGCCCAAATAAATATTTTTTAAAAAGAAGTTTTTATGTTGATTTGAATACCTTTTATGTAAATAGAAAAGTATGAGTTAATATTTAAAAGAAAGATTAGGTTTTTTTAGTGTATTGATAACATTAATAAACTGGATTTTATAAAAAGCTTCATCTAGCTGGGAGTTTTTTGTTTTTTCCTGATGCTAGGATCAAACCCATGGCCTCACACATGCTAGGCAAATGCTCTTAGCTTTATATTATATCCCAAGCCTTCCATCTAATGGTTTTTAAAAAAAAAGGTCATAGTAATTTGTAGTAATTAGCATTTTTCTACAAGAAGTAGCTAGGGCAGATCAGAAAGTGACTTTTTTAAAGGCAGAAGATCTTACTGAATCTTAAATGCTGACGAATCAATCTTTTATAAAAAATATTGGATTTTACTTGATGTTATTAAAGCCAAAGTTATGTTAAAACGCAAATTAGCATTATAGGTATGTTAGGCCAATCTGATTCTTCTTCATATATTAAAATATTTCTTTTATCCAGAAAATTCTTAATTTGTGAAATAAATCATATATTTATATCATTTAGAAGCCATGGTCATCAAATAAAACATAATCATTGTAACCCCCTTGAAGAGAAAATGAAATGGTTCACCTATAGGAACTTTCCATATGCTACTGTACATGGTACATAATCCCAAAGATTCAGGAGGCTGAGGCAGGAGAATCACAAGTTTGAGACCAGCCTTGGGCAACTTAAAGAAATTCTGTCTCCTAAAATATAAGCCTGGAGATGTAGCTTAGCGAGAGATCCTCTGTCTGGCATACTTGAGACCCTGGGTGGAATCCCAAGTACTGGGGAAAAAGAAAGAAATTTCCTACCTGACACAATTCAGTTACCATTTACTCTCAGCTGTTCTTTTGTTCAGCATATATCTTTTGAGCATCTACTTAGTGCCTAGTAGTGTAAGATAGGCTAAGTTTAAAGTGGTAAATACAAAATATTGTTCCTGTTCTGAGAGAAAGTAGATATTTGACAACCAAACAAATATAGGTTCAAATTTTGATAATTGGTAAGAGTAGAATGCTTTGGTTGATAGAAAGTGAAGGGCCTTTTTTCATGTAGGGATGGTGGGGAAAGCATCTCTGAGGTCATAAATTTTGAATAGGACAGGTTAAATGGAGCCATCCAGGTGAGAGCGTGGAAACAATATGGTAAAGGTCCTGAGGCACAAAAGGTCTGGTATTTGAAAACTGAAGACGAGTATGAAAAGAAAATAATTATAGGACGATAGTATGACATGAGAAATGGGAATTGTGATGGGACCCCTTCGGAGCTCACAGTCCTTTGTCGTTCAGACGAGGGGCAAGACTGAAGAGCAGGGGCCTGAGTAGAAGGCTGTTGTGGTAAGCCAGGTGAGAAGAAATAGTCCTCTGTCTAGTGTAGTGGGGGACACAGACAAGTGGATTTGAAAGCCCTTGAGGAGGTAGAATGGACTGGATTTATTTGGTACTTGATTGGATATGGGTGTGTAGGAAATAAGTCAAAGATGAAATTTGGTTTTCTCACTGGCCCTTCTCCAAGAAAACAAGAAGAGTAAGCAGTAATTCCACTTTGGTTATGTTAAGTTTTTTGAGAGTTCTTTTAAGTTGTTTAGGTTGAAATGTCTAGAGATCAGAAGAGATGAATGAAATGAAAACACAAATGAGTTAAGTAGAACACATTTAAAGCCCTGGAAATAAATTAATCACCCAGTATAAAGTGTGAAGAGAGAAGAGAAGCAAGTTCAGATTGAGCCCCGAGATACTCCAGTGTTTGGAAATAAGGTAGAAAAATTGCTGAAGTCAAAAGAATAGAACCTTTGATATAATCCAGTAAGTTCTTAAGAAGCAAGCTGAGGTGGGAGGGAAAGGGAGAAAAAAGGGAAATTGCATGGAAATGGAGGGAGACCCTCATTGTTATACAAAATTACATATAAGAGGTTGTGAGGGGAATGGGATAATAAACAAGGAGGGAAATGAATTACAGTAGATGGGGTAGAGAGAGAAGATGGGAGGGGAGGGGAGGGGGGATAGTAGAGGATAGGAAAGGTAGCAGAATACAACAGTCACTAATATGGCAGTATGTAAAAATGTGAATGTGTAACCGATGTGATTCTGCAATCTGTATTTGTGGTAAAAATGGGAGTTCATAACCCACTTGATTCTAATGTATGAAATATGATATGTCAAGAGCTTTGTAATGTTATGAACAACCAATAAAAAAAAACCTAGTTTGACTTTAGATTAATAAATCCAAGTCTGTTCTCCCTTTGGGGGGGAAAAAAAAGAAGCAAGCTGAAAGGATGGAAAGATGTGATTGGAGGAGGGAAGTTTGAATTTATACTTTTGTAGGAGATAGGCTTAGTGTGCTAGAGTAAAACTTAATCCTGCATTAGCCTTAATTTTCAAACATTTTCAAATACTGGATGTGGACAACTGTACTGTCTGTTTTGATGAAGTTGTCATAGGAAGATGCAGTATCTAAAGATACTTTGATTCTCCATAAGTCAGGTTCTTAAATTTAGTGCAGTCCTAATTATATCTCAGCAGGAGGATTGTTTTTGCAGGGGGATGGGAAGAGCCAAGATGAATTTAGAATGAACTTAAAATTATTCTTTAAAATAATCTATAAGAAAAGCAAAATAGCTAAGAAATTCCTGAAAAATAAGGGGCAAAATACTTTATAAAATATTGAAATGTTTTAAACTTACAATAATAGTTTGGCACAGTGAAATAAAGGAGACTGCAAACTAGATCCGAATCATGGTAATTTGGCAATATGATAAACACATCCTTTCAAATCCAAGGGAAAGGCTCAGTAAACAGATAGTGCTGGATTTAGCACATGGTTAGTAAACACAAATAAATGTGGATTTTACTTCTACTTTCACAACCAGAATTAATAATTTTCAGACACTTTACTACTTACAAATATACACTCTGTTTCAAGGATTTCTACATCTATTCTTCATACAGTGTTGTCAAATACTGCTAGTATTACTTTTTTTTTTTTTTTTTTTTTTTTTTTAGTTAAAACAACATTGACTTGAAAAGGCCAGAAACTTGTTTAAGGTCACATGGCTAGTGAGTCATGGAATCCATTTTGGGTTTTGTGTTGATTGGTTGGTTTGTTCCTTATTGTGATGCTGGGGAATCAAACCCAGGGCCTTGCACATGCTTGGCAAGCACTCTACCACTGAGGTACACCCCGAGCCCCTGGAATCTTTTGAATCATTCTGTTCTATTACTTTAAAGCACAGAATGCCATAAAAATTCAAACAAATGACAAGAAGGAAAAATAACTCCTGTGCAGCAGTGTGATAATAATTATATAATAGCAAGATGAATGACCCATTTTTAATTACATGAAAGATATTAGGCAAAATCTTGCTAGAAGTCACTAATAATCAAAAGATTAACTTATTCACTTGTCAGTCCATCAGATATAAAGATTTATAAAGTTATAGTATTCAGTGTGGTAGGTCGTTTTTGGGGGTTTTTTTGGTACTGGGGTTTGAACCCAGAGGCATTTAAACACTGAGCCACATCCCCAGCCTTTTTTATATTTTATTTAGAGACAAGGTCTCATTGAGTTGCTTAGGACCTTGGTAAGTTGCTGGGGGCTGGCTTTGAACTTTGCCTCAGACTCTGGAGTGCTGGAATTACAGGCGTGTGCCACCATGCCTGTAATAAAACTCAGTGCAGTTTTAAAGTTTGCTAAATGTGCATCAGTTCAGCATGGTTATCATCTATTGCGGGGGAGGGGATCTAGTAAACCTATCAAATGGGCATATCTGTGGTCTAAAAATTTACCCCTACTTAACAGTTTTCTTTAAAAGTTAAATAAACAAAGATGTCACATTATTTATAATAGTAAAAAAAAGTTTTAATTATTTGTCAGTAGGGATTGAATTAAATAATAGGACATACCATATTTTGCCACATAATTATTACAGATTTTATGACAAATTTTCTTGCAAAAAAGTAAGGTATGACCATTTTGTGAAGTTTAAAAAAAAATTGTACCGGTATGACTTAAAGATCATTTATTACTAAACTGTCTTTAGTGCAAGATTAGGTTACATGCAATACTTATAAATATATGTTAATTTAGTGGTGATAACTATATAGTAAATAGAGTATGCATATAATTAGCTCTGTATATATTAAAAGATGCTCAAGAGTTAAAAAGGAGAAAAATGTATATATTTAGTATAGAATAATATGGCTAATAGTGGTTGCTTATGTTTATAATGTATATTAATAAATGGAAGAAAAAAATCTGAAAGAATATAATTCATTGTTAACAACTGTTGCATCTTGGTGTGGGGCAGAAAGAGATAAGCTGGAAGAATTAATACAGGTACTTACTAATACATTTTTGTATTTAAATATTTTTCAAACAATGTGTTAATTTTGTAATAAAGAGAAAAATCCTTTACAAATAAAGATTTGTCTAATATAACCCTTTGCAGTTTTAAGTAATACATCTTCATAAATCTTATGAACCTGGGACTAACTACTTTAAGTAGATTGTAATAAATTGGAGCTTTAAAAACAAACATAATTAGGGACTGAGATTGTGGCTCAGAGGTAGAGCGCTCGCCTAGCACGCAGGAGGCCCTGGGTTCAATCCCCGGTACCACATAAAAATATGTGTCCATCTATAACTAAAAAATAAATATTAAAAAAAATAATGGGCTGGGGATGTGGCTCAAGCAGTAGCGAGTTCGCCTGGCATGCGTGCGGCCCAGGTTCGATCCTCAGCACCACATACAAAGAAAAGATGTTGTATCTGCCAAAAACTAACTAAATAAATATTAAAATTATTTTTTAAAAAATAATTAAACCTTATACCATTTCACTTAATTTGTAAGTCTTTTGAATATGAGGCCCATATCAAGCACCATTTTATTTAAGAAGAGCAGTTTTAAGACCTGTAAAGCCTCTCAGCATTACTTCCCAAGCTTTGAGGAATTATTCTCCCTTCCTTAGGGCATAGACAATTATTTGCAGTTGTGTAAACACCTTGTACTGTTTCACATCCTTACTTTTGCACCTGTTCTTCCTCTGCCTAAATTCCTTCCATATCCCCCAGTTGCTCTTTCCGTATGCTCAGAAGACATCATATGAAGTCTTTTTAACATTCTCAGTTGTCCCATTTGTGCTTAAACCTTTCATCAGATCTCTGTACCCACCTGCTCCCCAGCCAGGTGAAGATAATAACTCCGTCCTCTACACAAGTGATTTGCACCTCCAATGTATTGTAATTGGTTTACTTATAATCTGTCTAACGTAAGTTTATTAGCTTTTTTGAGAGATAAGTCTTTAATCTTTCTATTTTCAAATCTAACAGTAAATCATCAGTGAAGTTTTATTTAATTGGTTGAAAAGTTCAGTGTAAATGTTAAGAATAATTGATATTGCTAACCAATAAATTAATGTGAATGGCTATAGATTCCATTCATTCTTGAACATTTATAGAGCACTACTAGGAAATGCTGGGGAATGGGAATAGAGTATTGAGTCTGCCTAGTCTGGTGAACGAGTCAGACTGATAAATAGGTTATTATGAGACTATAAGAATGAAGCAGATGTTGTGCCACAAGGGTGACTAAAAAGGCATTATTTGGGGCTGGGGATATAGCTAAGTTGGTAAGAGTGTTTGCCTCACATGCACAAGGCCCTGGGTTCCATCCCCAGAACCACAAAAAAGCGCCAGGGGGAGGGGGCAATTGTTAGAGGAGCCAGGGATAATCAGTAGGATGTGCAACACTGAGTGCTTGGAAGCACATGGAACTATAAGTAGGAGCCAAACCACATAACGTAGTTTCTTCTAAGACATATTATAAAGGTTTTAGGTGGTGGAAGAGAAATATCCCTAGTTCATCTGTATTTTAGAGACTTTAGCTCTTATGATTGTTGTGTTTTAAAAAATACAGCACCAAATGAATTCACCAAATGCAGTTTATATTTACATATATTTATGTATATCTTGGAATATTTATATACTTTTAATTTCTGTCTTTAAGCAAAGAAGTGGCGAATCTGTTAAAGTACATCAACTTGATGTTGCTATTCCTTTGCATCTCAAAAGCCAGCTGAGGAAAGGACCTCCACTTGGTGGCGGGGAAGGAGAGGCAGAGTCTGCAGATACTATGCCATTTGTCATGTTAACAAGAAAAGGAAATAAACAGCAGGTAAGAAACTGCTCACTGTGCAGTTGTCCCACCCTCCTTATGTTGCCAGCAGAGGGTGAGGCTTGCTTTTTTTTTTTTTTTTTTTTTTTTTGAATAATGAATGCATAGCAATTTCTATTAGATACTCTTTGGTTACCATTTATGCATAGCTACTAAAATTACATTAGTACACTTGGATCCTGTTTTGTTAACTAAAAAGTGACTTTGGAATATCTTTGTTCTATAGATCGAATTACACAATAGTAAGAATTCTGTTTTCTTCCTCCCTTTGGTGGGGTACATGTGAATATTCATTATTGTTTATACCATCCTTAGAAAATGTAGGCATTAAAAATAAATCAAAGAGTGTATCTTAAAAAATTGGGGGCCTTTGAAAATAAATTCACTTTAGAAGTCTGAATTCTAAATTATATGGACTATTTTTGGCTTAAAGTAGATAGATTATTTTTTCAAAAAAAAAAAGGTCTCATTTAACTTTATGCAAAATAAGTAATTTGAAGCCCTACTTCTTAAAATGTGAAATTTAAAAATATATTTTTTGAACTTTGAAAATATTAACAAACATGAAATAAGAGCTTAGGGTTCTTAGTTTAAATTTTCAACTCTTATAAAAAGTTTATTTGGAGTTTTGGAAAGTGTTCAATATTAGGAACATTATTTGAAGAAACATCACTGGTATTTTGTGGTCTGAAAAAGAAAGTGTATTTTGTTCTGATTTTTATTTTTTTATTTGACTTTTTGGGTGTTGGCCTGTGAGGTGCGACGGTTTTTCTACAAGTGAGAAATGTGTTGCCTTATAGGAATCTTTAATTCTTAAGTTGAGTGAAAGATCTCTTTGTACACCGAATTTGTGCTTAGAAATAACTTTCTGTTCTAGTCATTAGGGGAAAAAATTACACCGAATTTCAGAGTAGGAGAGGAGAAAGAAAAGGCTAATGCCATTTGTAATTGATTTCTTTCTCAATTTAAATATGAATTAGAATAATGAATTAAAATGAAATATTTTGATTGAGAAAGTAAAAGTTTAAATAGTACTGTTATGTAATGTTGAGACTATTTTAATCAAATCCAAGTGTAATTATTACAGTTTAATATTCGCTGATAAATCATTGTTTTGCAATTAATATTAAAGAGTCATGATTTGTTGCATGTTTTGATGGAGTAATAGATACTTATCTATCACTGTAACTTGAGATTATATGTAAATATATTGGTTGTGTTGTGTTTTGTTTTTGTGGTTCTGGAAGTGTCACATGCTTGACAGACAAGTGCTCTCTACCACTGAGCTTCCTCTCCAGCCCTTACATGGTTATAAAATTTTTAAGTTACACTTACAAAGTTGCTTTAAATTACAACCTAAATTACCTTTGCTGCTAATATATTCCAGGAAATTTAGTTTGAATTACTTCAATCTTTTTGTCATCTAATTTAATATAAAATAGAATCTCTCTTCTAATAGTAGCTTAGCAGCTTTATTGTAAAGGCTTTGGCAAAGGGGGGAGACATCAGGAAATTTATCTTTTCATCACTGTTTACGACCATTTATTTTCTGTTCTTTTGAAATACATACTACTTGAGAACTTTTCCTTTTGTAAAGCTTGTCTCAGAGGTCACAAAAATGTGTTTTTGTTCATCTTTTACTTATAATGGTTTCCCTTTAGAATATCTAAGTGAAGAAATCATCAGTCTTATAAGCAAATAGAAAGCCTCTATTTTAGCTGTGTGTGATGGCTCACCCCTGTAACCCTAGCGGCTTGGGAGGATGGGGCAGGAGGACTGAGAGTTCAAAGCTAGCCTTAGCAAATGCAAAGCACTAAGCAACACAGTAAGACCCCATCTCTAAATAAAATACAAAATAGAGCTGGGGATGTGGCTCAGTAGTTGAGTGCCCCTGAGGTCAATCCCTGATACAAAAAAAAATATATATATATATATGGTTGGGGATATAGCTCAGTGGTTAAGTGCCCCTGGGTTCAATCCCCAGTACCAAAAATAAAACAACAAAAACAACATATTTTTCATGTTTTTTAATGAAATTCATTAAGAAGTATTCTTCATAATATTTTATACAGTTTCTTTAGTATAATTAATATCATCATCATTAAGCTTATCATAACTGAATTATGGGGGGAAATCTCAAATTTTATCATAGTTACCTAATAAAGGGGAAAAAATGATCAGTCTCTTTTATTTCAGAATATTTTGATCTGATGACAAATAAAAGTATCTAGAATAGCCTCAATTTTTTGATGATCAAGGAACTATCTACCTATAGTTCTTATTGGTCAGATTTGCTTGAATGTTTTGTGAAAGAATAATATATGACTCTGTATTTGCATAAATTTACAAGTGTTTGAGACAGGTCACTAACAGCTACTGAGAGGAAAATCAATAGCTGATTAACCAAGGATTGGAATGTTGGAGTATGTAAATTACACTGAGACTTTCACCTCTTTCTTTCCCTTGATCTGAAGTAATGCATCTTATGTGATAGTTGGAATGGAAAATGACCTAAAATTGCACTGTCATTTTCAATGTCTACTAGATATTTCATATTTGACTGAGAAACTAACATTGCCCAGAATTCTAGCCTATTAAAAAAAGAAGATGAGGGCTGGGGATGTGGCTCAAGCGGTAGCGCGCTCGCCTCGCATGCGTGCGGCCCGGGTTCGATCCTCAGCACCACATACCAACAAAGATGTTGTGTCCGCCAAGAACTAAAAAATAAATATTGAAAATTCTCTCTCTCTCCTCTCTCACTCTCTCTTTAAAAAAAAAAAAAATTCAAAAATAAATAAATAAAACCCAGCTTTAAGAAAAAAAAAAAAGATGAAAAAACACAGTAAGTTAAAATTTAATGAATTCCAGAATTGTACTTTTATATATAATCATATCTTTAAAATTAGTGTATTTCTCTGCATGACTGCTTTTAGACTGACAGATAATCTCTTTTTTACTGCTGACTACTTTTCACAACGGTCCATTAAGGGAAGAAAATTGCGTTGCTTCAAGTCCTCATTCTGGATGTTGTTCTCATTTTTTAGAGGGAAAGTTGTAATCTTTGAATTTGAAACTCTCTCCCTGGTATCATGATGATTTGGCTCAGTTCTGTTTACAATGTTTGTTTAACGGAACTTTTCCTTCCTAATAGTTCATAGCACCTGGGTTTGGAAATACAGGTGCAACAGAAAGCTTTCAAAATGAGTAGTACTAAAAATAAAAAATTTCACAAATTACTGTGATTGTCTCTCAGTAGTAATATTATTATTTAGGAAGAATAAATGAAGTTTTTGCTTCACATGTTAGAGACATATGTAAAGAGTTTGACAGGAAATTGATTTCAAGCTGAACTTTTTCCATCTATTTATTTTTTGTATATCTTCCTAGATTTTAAAAAATAAATTAAAAGTATATTTTAGAGAATGGTAACTATTTTAATTATGTTTTAGTTTTGTGGACATTAACAGAACAAGTTGTGTATTATGTAAATATATTCCTGATGTTTTAAGTTGGTGACTTATTTTACGCAGAGTCTTCCCCCCGCCCCAGGAAGTAAAGGAAGCAGTGAGAATTATTCTGAACTTTTAAAAGTTATTTAAGTTCCTTATTACTGTGTGATATTTTTGTGATATTGTTATATTGTGCACTTTACAAATGTTATCTCATTTAATTCTCTGAACAACCTTAAAAGGTAGGTAGTATTGGTGTCTTCTTTTTATAGGTGAGAAAAGAATTCTCAGAGAATTCTTTTATTTTAATTGTTCTTTTTAGATATATATTAATAGAGTATATTTTCACATATTATACATATTTGTAGTATAACTTCTCTAATTAGGATCCCATTCTTATGGTTGTACATGATATGGAGTTTCATTGGTCATGTATTCAAGATATGAACATAGGAAAGTTCATTCTGTTGTCTTCCCTGTATCTATCTCCGCTCCCTTCCCTTCATTTCCCTTTGTCTAATCCACTAAATTTCTATTCTTCCCTCCCCCAACCTGGTTGTGTTTTAGCATCCTCATATCATAGAGAACATTTGACCTTTGGTTTTTGGGGATTGGCTTATTTCACTTAGCATGATAGTCTCTAGCTCCATCTATTTAAGATCATATTCCATAGTTGCATTCTTTTTATGGCTGAGTAATATTCCAGTGTGCATATATGCCACATTTTCTTTATCCATTCATCTTTTGAAGAGCACCTAGATTAGTTTCATAGTTTAGCTATTTTGAATTGAGCTGCTCTAAACTTAAAATGTGACTGCGTCACTCTAGTATGCTGATTTTAAGTCCTTTGGGTGTATACCGAGGAGAGGATAACTGGGTCAACTGGTGGTTCCATTCCAAGTTTTCTCAAGAATCTCTATACTGCTTTTCAGCATGGTTGTACCAATTTTCATTCCCATCAGCAGCGTATGAGTGTACCTTTCCCCCCACATCCTCACCAACATTTATTGTTTACTTATATTCTTGATAATTGCCATTCTGACTGGAGTGAAATGGAATCTCAGTGTAGTTTTAATCTGCATTTCTCTAATTACTAGAGATGTTGAACATTTTTTTCATGTATTTGTTGACCATTTTTATTTCTTCTGTGAAGTGTCTGTTCAGTTCCTTTGCCCATTTATTGATTGGGTTATTTGTTTTTATTTTTTTTTTTGGTGTCAAGTTTTTTTTTTTAGTTTTTTTATATATCCTGAATATTAATGCTCTATCTGAGGTGCAGGTGGCAAAGGTTTTCCCCTAGTCTGTAAGCTCTCTCTTCACATTTTTAATTATTGCTGTGAAGAACCTTTTTAATTTGTTGCCATCCCATTATTGACTCTTGATTTTACTTCTTGCACTTTAGGAGTCTTGTTGAGGAAGTTGGTTCCTAAGCTGACACAATGGAGAGTTGGATCTTCTTCTTCTATTAGATGCAAGGTCTCTATTCTAGTGCCTAAGTCTTTGATCTACTTTGAGTTGAGTTTTGTGTAGGGTGATAGATAGGGGTTAAATTTCATTCTGCTGCATATTGATTTCCAGTTTTCCTAGCACCATTTGTTGAAGAGGCTATTTTTCCTCCAATGTATGTTTATGGTGCCTTTCTTTAGTATAGTTCTCAGATAATTATTTATATGTGGGGTGTGTGTGTGAGTGTGCACGTGCACTGTATATTTTAGTTCTAGTTGGATACAATAGCTTTATTTATTTTTTATGTGGTGCTGATGATTGAAGTCAGCACCTTGCATGTCCTAGGCGAACGTTCTACCACTGAGCCACAACCCCAGTCCCCTCTCAGAGAATTCTTGGGTGATTGCTAGGTCATACTAATATATGATAGGACTATGAGACCAATTTGTATGACTTCAAAAATTTGTGTTCTTTATTTCCTTGCAGCAATATACCTGACAAGTATGTATTTCATGAAAGAAGTGATTGTAATGTGGAAATCAAAGAAAACTGGGGAAGGGGCTGGGGTTGTGGCTCAGTGGTAGAACTCTCACCTAGCATGTGTGAGGCCCTGGGTTCGATCCTCAGCACCACGTAAAAATAAAGGTACTGTGTCCAACTACAACTTAAAAAATAAATATTAAAAAAAAAAAGAAAAAGAAAACTGGGGAAGAGGCAGAAGAAAGTTATCATAGAATTAGTAATTATGTAAGAAGGAAAAATTGGCTATCATCAGGCCATATACACTAGAATTTAGGAATAGACACAGTTGGCAATTTTTAAAAACATGTGGCTCAAGGGGATTAGGAAATGCTTTTTTAAAAAAAACAAAGAGTAAAAAGCCCGTGCTGTGGAGTGGTATTTTCCCCCTCATATCAAGAAGGAACATTTCTCTTTGAAAGGGCATAGTAAGATTGGATAAAATTAAATAATGTCAGAAGGAATAATCTACTTTAAGGAGTCCCAGTCTTCAGATAGAAACTAATTATATCTTTGAGGACTGAAAGAACTTATATATGTAATTATAGAGCAGTTGTCATTAAAATTTTTTGCCTTTTTTAAAAACAAGCAAAAACTACTTTCTGAAATATAGTCCAACAAACTTGGTGTATAATTCTAGGATGGGTTTTTAAACAGATGGTTTTAGTCACTAGGAAATTAAAAAATGCCAAATGATATATCAGTATGTGCTTACTAGCATAGCTAAAGTTAGGAAGACTGATTGTGCCACGTTTCAGCAGGGATGCGAAGGAACCAAACTCAGTTGGACAGTTCCTTAAAAACTAAAACACACCAGGTATTTCCAGCTATTCCATTCCTAGCATGTTAACCTAAAACTAAAAACAACCCAAATGTTACCAACAGGTGAATCAATATTAGTTCATTTTGTATAATGTAGTGCTAAAGAGTGTGTGTTAGAGGAATCAGTAGTAAAAGAAAGCAGGTCAGCAGCTGCTACCTGGTGGGGTAGAGAAAGAGATGGGTTACAAAAGTTAGAGGTGATTGATATGCTCATTGTCTCAAGTGAGGAGAGATTTTCTTCAGCATCTACCTACAGAGAAATTCATCAAATTACATCAGACATACTTCACAAAAGTATTTTGGATTTGGTTTTGAGTTTTTGCCATGCTGGGGATCTGTCCCACAGCCTCACACATACCAGACATGTGCTCTACTACTGAAACCCACCTCTAAATGTTGTTTTTTTGTTTGTTGGCTTTTTCCTTTTTAATGGCTTTGAGCTCTTTAAAAAGAAAGTGATTATTGGAAGGAGTCAGTACTAGACTCCTTAGAGAAAATTCTCTAAAGCTAAGCACATTGGGGAGAACCAGTGAGGTTTAGTGGGCACCTTAATATTTTTATTTTGATAGGTGAGATTTTTGTCTGCTGATATAAATATAAAATGCAGTTAGTTGAGTTTGTAGATAAATATTTTTTGTTTTTTGTTTTTACCTTAGTGGATGTATCTGGCTTAGTATATTTGTATTCTGGGTATTACATTCTAAGGGGAGGGGAACATTGACTAACTGAAGGGCATTGTAAAACAGAATGCCAAGAGAGAACATATGAATTAATATAAAAAAATCAAACTTGCACGTCAAATTCAAATGAGTCAGAACTTACACAATGTTAAACTTTACACTATTTTAAAGATGCCAGCATTCAGAAGGCACAGATCAAGCAGAGAGGTCTGGGATCCTGCACACAGCTTCCTGAACCCTGACTTTGCACAGATATGGTCCAGATGAGTTCTCTTCATTAAGACATGCACAACAGAGAATTTAGGTTATGAAACACCTCCATTTTGTGCTTAGATGTTAGCATAGCGTATTTAACATTTTCCAGGGAGTCAAGACCCATAAATTCATAGATTTTTTTTTTTTTAATCTAGGTTTGTTTGCCATATGCAGTCCTATGCCAGGAACATCCTACTAAAAAACAAAGGCATTCCTAGACAAGGGCTCACTCTCTCCCTATGACAGAACTGTTTAACTTAACAGTTTTCACTTAACTCTCTCTCCTTTCAAATATCACAGCTGTCTTCAGAAATACGAAGTCCTAGTAATGTTGAAGATGGACTAGATTTGTTCATGTAGTTCATGAGGTGGGTAGAAATGACAGGAGGTGGGTTCCAGTTTCCTGTAGAAGTCTTTCTGACAGCCCTACATGATGGGGGTCTACAGAATGAAAAATCATCCCTTGTTAGAGATATGCTTCCAAATAGGGTACACTAAAGAACTTCTGCTTTTCATGGAGATTGAACTGGTAGACTTTTACTTCCCATCCAAATCTGATGGATTTTGTCTACTAGAATAATACTACTATTTCTTTTTAGATGTTCTTATAAATCTGTTGATGTACAGTGAAAGAAAAACACTATTTTCCTAAACTTATTTTCTACTTGCTATTTTATTTGAAGTCTATTTTTTTTTCTTTCTGGTTTCCTCAGGGTATTTGTGACCTTTGGTTTTTGTTTTTGTTTTTCTTCTCTCAGTTTAAAATACTTAATGTGCCCATGTCATCCCAACTTGCTGCAAATCATTGGAACCAGCAACAGGCAGAACAAGAAGAAAGGATGAGAATGAAAAAGCTCACACTAGATATCAATGAGCGGCAAGAACAAGAAGATTATCAAGGTATGAAATCATTTATAAAATAGGAAATTTTTATGCTTCTTGAGTGTTTGAAATATAGTTTTATCTCATTCTGTGTCCATTTTCCTCTGACTTATTTGTAAAATAATAATATAATTTTCATCTTATTTTTCTAACTCCATAATTCAGATAGATTACCTACTGTTATCTGTGTTTGCAAGTGAGAGGGTACTTTTTTTTTAACAAATATAGACTCTCTCCAAACACTGTATTATTAGCTGTCATTGTACACTGCCTCTTAGGCTTTTTCATTGTCTCTTAAGGCACTTAATGTAATGACCAAATTTACAATAAGGAAACATTGGATACTGAAAGAATCTCATCTCTTGATGGTTCTTTTAGTACCTTACAATCATGTTAGTCTGTATAATGGTCACTTTTCTGTAGTCATTTACCTGATAATAGGACTGATAAACTTGATCTCCCTAACATTTTATTTTTTTCTTAGATGATGTACATTTAAAAGAGTTAACAGCTTTTTTTTTGATCCTAATCATAGAAATGTTGCAGTCTCTTGCTCAGCGCCCAGCTCCAGCAAACACCAATCGTGAGCGGCGGCCTCGTTACCAGCATCCAAAAGGAGCACCTAATGCAGATCTAATCTTTAAGACTGGTGGGAGGTAAAAATAGCTTCTCCCTTAGCTTGCTTTCTTTCTCTCTCTCTCTCTCTCTCTTTCTTTTTTATAATATCCGTATGAATAAAGTATAGAATTCTGGATTATACTTACAGACAAAACCCTATTAGCAAAATAGAAAAGTTCTTTGTTGAAACCTGTTTTGGTGCTGCTAAATATACAAACTATTAGCTTAATGGACAATGACAAATGATAGTTTCTTGCTTTTGCAGTTATTTGAAAGTAGCTTTAGCTAGGTATGGTGGTACCTGTAATCCCAGTGGCTTTGAAGGCTAAGACAGGAGGATTGGGAATTCAAAGCCAGCCTCAGCAATTTAGCAAGATCCTAAGCAACTCAGCAAGACCCTGTCTCTAAATAAAATACAAAAAAGGGCTAGGGATATGGCTCAGTAGTTAAGTGCCCCTGGGTTCAGACCCTGGCATTAAAAAAAATAATAAAATAAAAACACACACATACCCATACACAAAAAGACTACATCTTAAAAATAGCTTTAGGCTTTGGGTATATAGATCTTAGTGGTAAAAGCATTTACCTAGCAAGTGTGAGGCCCTGGGTTTAATCCCAGCACCACCACCAAAAAAAAAAAAAGTAGCTTTTAATATATGCATAATATAGATGCAGTTTTGATAATATATGTTCTCTCTTATCAGAAACTTGGGCTGGGGATGTGGCTCAAGCGGTAGCACGCTCGCCTGGCATGCATGCGGCCCGGGTTCGATCCTCAACACCACATACAAACAAAGATGTTGTGTCTGCCGAAAACTAAGAAATAAATATTAAAAAATTCTCTCTTTCTCTCTCAAAAAAAAGCAAATGTTTTTTTAAAAAAAGAATATCTTGATATTTTTATCAACTTCACTTTTCCATATTGCAGTGTAATATCTCTGAATAGCACATTGTCTTTATTTATACCTAATTCCTTTTCTATTCAGAAATTATTATCTTTTTATAATTTTTAAATGTGAGAATATCATAATCTTATAGAATTTGTAAATATGAAGTTTGATGACATAATGGGTATCTACAGTAGCATATATTCATCTAGTACCTACCAGGTCCAGCCCTTCATTACAAAAAAATTTAAAAGGAGAAGAAAATCCTAAAGTTTAAAACGTCCAATGAGAAAACAGAGTACTACCTGCACTTGAAGGCTAATTCTGTCCTACTCATTTATTCTGCTTATTTCTATTTATTCTATTTATTCAAATATGTCATTTGTGCTATTTATTCAAAGCATTTCTCAGGCAGTAGGGAACAAAGATGAATGTGTAGAAACAGATGTGTAAAAGTAATTACTATAATAGATGTATATGTGGTATGCTCTACTTAGTTTGCTACCAACATTATTCAGTCATTTCTCAAAATTCTTTAACTTTCTATTTTCCTTTCCTCTTCCTCCAATTTCCCTTTGGAAGAACCAGCCACACTTGCTCTTTCCCTTGCCTCTCAATCATTGTGTGACTTACCCTACCTTTTTAGTGTCTTAACTCTGGGTTAATAGGTGGCCTTCTCTGGGGTCCCTAACCACTTCTTGAGCAATATCTTTGTAGCACTTTGCATTGTGGGCAAATTCTGTTTTCCTCCACATACTGTTTCATTTTGCTTCTATGACTTCTAGCTTCTGATTTTCCCCCTTTTCTCTGACCCCTCTGATTCCTACCTGACTTTCAGCTCATTTATGCACACGCCCTACCTATAGATGTCCAGATTCTTTGGTTTCTTTTTCTATCCTTCTACTGTCTGTAAGGGGTCATTCTTTCCATGACTTCATTACTGTTCAGATCTTCAGCCCAGACTTCACACTTGAGTTTCTGCCTGTCTAGGTGTGTACTCTGAAACAGAAACCTCAGTGTGTGCCTTGTTCCCTCCCTGTTCTAGCTTAATGAACAAAAGCACTACTATTGTCCATACTAGGAAAGGGGGTTTCATTTTGTAATTCTCCTTCCCCCTCAATTCCGTGATCTGGGTAATAACCCTCTGCATTCTAATATTAAAAGGTTATCAAAGTTGCCTATTTTATTCTGCCCCACTGCCAAGACTCTAGATCAAACCACTATCACCTCACATTTGGATTACTGCTGCAATTCCTTCTTGGCCTTTGAGCTAAGATCAGATGTAGATAACTGCAGCTACCTTATCTACATCTACTTCTTAGTCTGTTTCACCCACATCCAATTCATTCTCGGTGTTCTTTCTAAGATGCAAATCTGCCATCTGACTATATGAGCCCTTCTGCTTAAAATTCATCAATGGCTCCTTATGGCTCGTAGAATAAACTTCAAACTCTTCATCTTGGTTAGCAAGGTATGAATTGCATGCATATACTTACTTTATTGGCTTCATCTCTCGAAGTTCCTTTTCCTACTCCTAACCAGCTGGTCTTTTAACTAACTATTGCTCTTCCTGTTCTATTTTTGCCTTTCTCTGGAGCAGTCTTCTGCTTTTTCTTCCTGGATAACTCCTACTCCTTCTTAAGACCCACCTTGGTATCCTCAATACTGACATAGATCAGTGAGGATAGGTTGTCTTAACTCACTATATTTCCACAGACTGTGTCCTATTTATTTATCTGCTAGTTTGTCTCCATTCTCCATGAGACTAAGGACTGGAGGTGGGGGGCATGGACTGCATCTTAATCTTGCTTTCCATTATATCCTTCATAGCTCTTAGTGCCTGGCACCTAGTAGATGCTCAGTAAATATTTGTTGAATAGACAAAAGAACTATTTACAATCTACATTTAGTCGTTTTAATAAACTTTCTTCTTTCAGTTCTGCTCCCAAGTTCTTGTTTTCCATTTTTTTGTGAGTTCCAACCCTTGAGCTAACCTCTCAACCTGTTTTAAATTTTGACTTAAAATTGTAACTTAAAAAAAAAAAATCGTAACCTGTCCATCATCCTTTTGAATGGCACTCTGTAAAGGATAATGAGTGTTATTTTCATAGGCAGTATTTCTAAAACATAGGTATGGTTAAGCATTGTAGAATGGTCAAATGCATAAACATGAGTTTTTGAGCGTTTTAGAGTACCACATGTTCTTTGCCATTTTAAACTTAAGTGAAGAAATATAGTCATTTTAAGAACAAACTCAAGGGATGGAATGGTGGTTGGGTCTTTATTTTCTTCTGCTTACTTTGGGCCAGACTTAGCTTTAGTCGAAGTGTATATGGAGCACTGACATTATCAGTAGCTTAAGGAGAGCGTGCTGGGGGGGAGTACCTATGTGAAGCAGGGCAGGGGGACCTTGAGTCTATGAGTAAATCTGAGGAACTGGTTTCAAATTGATTATTAATGTGGCTGGTGATTTTTTTTAAAAAAAATCAATTAATGTTGGTAATTTTATGTGTTAATGAAAGGAAAATTAATTTGAAAACTAGTTATTCAAGTAGTTGAAATTTTTTTACCTGTGGATTTTGATAGGCTCCTACTATTATATAATGATTTTTATGTTTTCTAACCAGAGGATCTTATCAGAGCAATGTAAATTAAAACTTCAGCCTTTTAACAAATTACAGGTATTTATTTTTAGTGAATAAGATGGAGTTTGTGCTGTAAGTGAAATTGTTCTTCAGTTTTTCTGTAGTGCAGAACAAGATTCTTTTCTTTTCCAGTAGTGTTAACAATCTGAAACTTTGCATCTTTGGCAAGTATTACTACTTAAGCATATGGTTTATGTGCTACAAGTTCATATGGATTACTCTGTTGCTTCTCAAACTTTTAAAATACATATAAATCATCTAGACTAAAAAGGCAGGTTCTGGTTCATTTCTGTTCAGCTTCTAGGTGATATCAGAGCTGCTGGTGTGCAGACCACAATTAGAATAGAAAGGATTTATTTTGTCAGTTTTGGTGGGTTTTTTTTTTTTTTTTTTTTGTGTGTGTGTGTGTGTGTTATTTTTATTATGTTTTCATTTTGAGATGGGGTCTTGGTATATTGCTCAGGTTGGTCTCTTAAGCTTGAGATGTTCCTACCTCCAGTTTATAAGTTCCTGACACTGTAAGCACATGCTACTGCATCTAGCTTGCTATTTTTAAAAAGATATGTATGCCCTTATTGTATGTTAAATAAGTGATAGTTTTGATATAGAATACCTCCTAGAATAACATATAATCCAAAGTATATATTGCAAGTGCTTTTTAAGCTCTTAGTATTTTAATCTTTCAGAGTGATTATTTGCCTACAAAGCCAGTCAGGTGACAGATACCCTTCACTATAACTAGTGACAGAAGCATATCTTAACTTAGCAAAGATTTTCAACATTTTTTTCCTTTCATTCACTGTTTATTTAAAATATTTTGTTTTAGACAGTTGCTTTGTCTTGACTTCAGGAGAAACTCTTCCATCTTTTTGTTCTTTCATTGGGGACATGATTGTATCATTGATATTTTTTCATATTTATTTCATTTCTGGAAGAGTTATGGGTACAGACAACTGAGGATATGCTTTCCTATATTTGCATTTTATTCTCTGAATTTGTCTTGCTCACATAATTTGTTCTGTGTAAAACAAACTTTATGAGTCTCTAGGAAAGTGCCATTGACTGAATGACTTAAACTATAGAAGTTTGTTTGTCTTAAGGTTTTGGTGGCAGGAAATATGAGACAAAGGAGTCTGAGGCTGTAAGGAAGGCTGTTCCAGGCCTCCTGTGTGGCTCTTGAGGTTTGCTGGCAATCTTTGGTATCCATTGGCTTATAGGTACATCGCTCTGATCTCTGAATCCCTGCCTTCATCTTCACATGACATTCTTCCTGTGTTTGTGCCTAATTTTTTTTCCTCAGGGCCTTTCACATACTAGGCAAGTGCTCTTGCAGCTGAGGTACATCCCCAGCCTGTGCATAAGGATATAATCATTGTTTTGGACCAGGGACTCACCCTACTCCACTATTGCCTCATCTTAACTAATTACATCTCCAACAGCTGTTTCCAAATAAAGTCATGTTTGAGGTACCGGGAGGAGGGGGCGGTCAAGTTTAGCAAATGAATTTTGAGGATACACAATTCAACCATAATACAAACTGAATTCCTTACACTTTAGCAGTTAGTCACAGAGAAGATACAGGAGCCACCTCTTGTCTTGCAATTATTGTCAAAATTGTTCCTGTTTTGCTCTTAAAAAAGACTTAACTTAGATGGGGTTGGGGTTGTGGCACAGTTATAAAGTGCTTGCCTAACGTGTGAGGTGCTGGGTTTGATTTTTCAGCACCACTTTTATAAATAAATAAAGGTCAATCACCCACTAAAAATTTTTTAAAAATAAAAAAACAAAACAAAAAGACTTAGAGAAATCACCAGGTGATAGTTGGTAGTATTTGAGAAACACTTTCGTGCCCCAATTTTGCCCTAAAGCAGTAAGGTCTCTAACATCACCCTGTTTGTACCTTTAGGAGACGTTGATCCAGCAGCACGTGTCATTTCATTAGGTCCTGTATCTGATGTTGTGGATAGTGGAGTCCTCCAGCAATTGAATGAGAGCAGTGGACACATCTCAGCATGTCGGTCTAGAGAGTTGCGAATCTAAACCTGGGACAGGCTGGGGCCATGAGGCAGAAACAGCAGCCTCTGCCAACACCGGAACAAGCCCACGCTTCCAGACAAGGCGGAAAAGGCCTTTTGTAATGGAAATCACGTGAGGGTTAATCTTCTCTTGAGAATGGCAGTCAAGAAATGAGATGGTTCACTTGACTACTGAGCAGTTACACCAGGAAGAGCAGCAATGAGATGACTGAGCCAGAGAAGAAATGGTTGCGATGATAATGGTATGGGGGAAATGAACTTGAGTTTTGAACTTGATTTGAGTTACAGTGTCTGAGTTGAACATCCCATGTTGGAAGAAGATACATTTGGGGGCTCCAGGACTACAGTAGAGAAGTATAGAGCAAGCAGTAAAATCTTCTAGTAAAAACTTACATGCAGGACAACAAAATGATGAAAGATATCCAAATACCAGATAATCCACCAGAAAGGCCTTTGTTTAGGAAATTGTTTCAAAAGGAACAAGGGATGAGGGAGAAAAATCTGTTTTATCCATCAGAGCCAGTGATATAAAATTGCCTATTAGAGTGAAAGAAAAATGTGAAGACATTAGTACAAAGAGCATTCATTCAGATGGCTTAGACAAGTCTGATACCAGCCTAAGAACAGGGATATAGTTGAGCCCATTGTAAGTATCATTGAAAACAAAACGTGCCAGTCAGCATGTCACAGAAAATGAACGAAGGACAACAAGAAATAGATCAGAATATTTTGTTGACCTTCATGGGTTTACAGCCTCTGTCTCTAAACAAAATATGGAAACAAGTAGAGCTTTTATTTTGCTTTTGTTTTCGTTTTGTTTTGTTGTTTTGTTTTCCCCCCACTAAATAGAAAAAAGGGTTCTTAGTCTGTTTCTGACAATCTGTTAATTTATTAGGATAGTTGTCTTTCGTTTGCTTTCCAATAGGCATAGTAAATTTAGTTAAAGAGCACATCTGTATGCTACAACTTGATTACATCTTTTTTTTCTAGCTATTTTGCATTTTTCTTTTACCACGTTTCAGTTTCTGCATGTAGATTTAAGAAACAAAACTTGTAAAGTTGTAACATTTCACATGGAAATGCTGCCCAATCTTCACCAGCTTCAGAAATCTGACCTTTGCCGATGCTGCAATAAAGTGTTGTAATTTCGATTTGGTGTGGTTTATTTTATTTGGTTTGGATTTTGGAAACCTATCAAATGGACAGTCATGCTCTCTGGAGTCATCTGTGTGCTTTATAAAAGATTCTCAAATACTTTCTTGAGCATTTTACTGCTAGCATTTCTTTCTCCCTCAGGATTCCCTATGTCCTGACCTTCTCAGGTGCCTCAGTTAGTTTACCTTTGAGTATGTTACTTGAAGTCACCCATGGGGATTGGGGATATAGCTCAGTTGATATAGTGCTTGGCACAAGGCCCTGAGTTCAATCCCCAGCATCACCAAAAAAGTCACCTGTGCAATCTAGTAGAATTAATGTTTTTAAAGTAGGGTTACCAGTGATTAACATGGAAAATGCTGGCACTGCATGTTTAGCCTGAGGCAGGCGGCATTGATGGTTTACCCAAGCATGAGCAACAGAGATGGGAAGAGCACCACAAGGCAGGCCAGTCAGAAGGAACTGCAAGAATCTCTGCTTTCTGTTTCCCAGTGTTAATTCTAAGGCTGACTTATATAGTCCATACCAAATTACTATGATTGCTATTGCAAAAATTTATAAAATCTAACCAATAGTCATAATTTGAAAGGAATTATAATAGGCTCTTAACTTTTTTAAAAACTTCTGAACTTCCTTTAAGGAGGGAAGCTTATCGTCTTATCACCACGTTCATCACTGATCTCTATAGTGCTACTTACTATTCTTTTGTTGTGAAAAATGATTTATAAATTTTTTATCAACTTTATATTATTTCTAGATTTAAATTTTTTTCAGAGAGCCAGAGATCACTCCAAATTCACCCTTTATAATATATAATGATGATCAAGGTAGAAATCATAATGATAATCAGCTATGTGGTAGTAATTCATCTTCATTCACCTTTTATCTAAAGAAAATAACATTCACTTTATCTGTGATGTTTTGGGAACCATGAAGAATGTATACCAAATAAGATTCTTAGCAATGTTGCAATAATATTCATTAGATCACTATAACAAAGATAGGTTACTGATGTTAAAAGATTATCCATATATTAAGGTAGAGTCTAGTCTATGCCAGCCACCAAGAAGTTTATAGATGTTTTAAAAAATAAAAGGAGGAGCCTTCTGACTTTGGAAAATGCTGTGACTTTCATAAATTTATCATAACTTTTTTCCCCTATGATCCACCAAAGGTAAGCAGGTGTTCACAGATTTGCCACACTTCCTCCTTCTTTCAATTCTGTAATCCCTCCTTGAGGATTAGGCCGAAGAAGGCCTCAGGGCAGCCTACGGTTCTATCTCAAGGTAAGTCTCTGCTTTCATAGGAGAGCCTTTTGGGTGGGCACATTTGTTCTCTGACTTCACTTAGAGCCTCTACAAACTTGACCTATTTCAAACCAAGCAGCCAACCAGAAGGAAGGTTGTATGAGGTATACAGTGGCAAGACAACCAAATAAGGTTGAGAGAACTGGGGATGGAGAGTGGGGTGGAAGGGGTACAAAGCAAGGCACAAATACATGAAAGAGGACACAGGCTTCTTGGAGCCAAAACCCAAGTAGCCCAATAGACCAATTGAGTATTAGTCCTAGAATAAATAGAAGATTAGTACTGGGAGAAAGGTTCATTTTGTAGATGAGGAATCATCCCGAGAGTTACAATGACTTAACACCCTTCAGTATAAGATGATTAGGGATTAAGGTTTCAGGATTTTTATGATTAGCAGAAATAATTCTACTGTAGGAAGGAAATAGTGCAGAGAGGTAGGCCCCAGGTTTCCTAACTGACTACATATTTAATCTTCATAGTATAATGGAAAAACTACAGATATTACAAAAGCAGAAACTGAATCTATTTTTGGTCCCCTTCTAAATTGTTTTTTTTGGGGGGGGGGGTGGGAGGGTTTTTTTGTTTTTTTTTTTTTTTTTTTTTTTTGCAGTACTGGGGTTTGAACATGCTAAACAAGTACTCCATCACTGAATACATCCCATGCTCTTTTAATTCTGAGACAAGGACTCATTAAAATTTCCCAGGCTTACCTCAAACTTGTGATCCTCCTGCCTCAGCCTCCCAAGTGGCTAGATTATAGGCATGTACTATCACACCCAGATAAAATGGTTTTAAAGTTTTTTATATATTCAGGGGTAAACTTTGAGCCATGCAGAGTTTCAGTGTGTTATTTATTTACAAATGAAAGAGACTGAATTTGAATTTTTAAATGCAAAGGCTATTATAAGAATCCTAAAGTATGAAATCAAGCACAGGAATTATCACTGGGCTTCAGAACAAAATGAAGTCAGAAAAAAAAATTTTTTTCTCTGCTCTTCCACTTTTTCTTTCTCCTGTACTAGTCAGCTTCCGCTACTATAACAAAATACCACACAGACTGGGTGGTTTAAACAACAGAAATTTGTTTTTTTGGGTTCAAAGGCTGGATGTACAAGATTGAGGTGTCAACTGGGTTGGTTTCTCCTGAGGCTGGCCCTCCTTAGCTTGCAGAGAGTGGTCTTCTCACTGTTCTGCTGTCTTCTCACTGTTCTGCTATAGCCTTTTGTTCTGCACAGCATCCCTGGTAACTTTTACTTCTTTTTTTGGTACCAGGGATTGAACTCAGGGGTACCTGACCACTGGGCCACATTCCCCAGCCCTATTTTGTATTTTATTTACAGACAGGATCTTACTGAGTTGTTTAGCGCCTCACCATTGTTCAGGCTAGCTTTGAACTTGAGATCCTCCTGCCTCAACCTCCCAAGCTGCTAGGATTATAGGCATGTACCACCATGCCCAGTTATTCCACTTCTTACAAGGACATCAATTTTACTTAGTTACTTGGTGTTAGAACTTCAACATGAATGTAAGAGTCAGGGTGACAGGTGACACAATTTACTCTATAACATACTATAAACTGGTCATCATCATCTTCTGGGATTTATATTAGGTGCAGAGACTGACTTGGGTTTTGCAACCAAGTCTAAATATCCAAGGATCTGTTAGCCCAGTTTGCCTCAGCGATCTGATGCAGGAGTCATCCCAACTATTGAAAAGGAGGGATAATTCCTATAGTAATTTCAAAATTTTAGATGTGAAGTTTCATATATAAAAGTTTAATTTCTAAAATTTGATTTTTAAAAAAATTGAAATACTTTATATATACAACCTCTTAACATCCTTTTGCCTTGTATTCCTGGTCCCAGCATTTAGATTAATGCTCAGACCAGTGTTTAGATTTAGTTTGAATAGAAGTAAAATAGATATGAAATCATTGTAAAAATAAAAATTTAAAAGCATGCTAAAAAGGAAATCAGTTATGGCATTCTTAATATAAAACAAATTTTTTTTTAATCTTTGGAAGTTCAAAGAAATTCAGTTATTTGCTATCTCAGTAGACGTGCTTCTTTCTGAGAGGAGTAACTGAAAATTGTTGAGTAATTATTCAAATGTTTGTTTCCTTGGAAGTTGTCCTAATATAGTTTCTGTGAAAAGGCATCAAGTTCCATTGCATGTATGCAAGTACTTTTTTTTTTTGTACCAGGTTTGAACTCGGGTGGCTCCACCACTGAGCCATATCCCCAGCCCTATTTTGTGTTTATTTAGAGACAGGGTCTCACTGAATGGCTTAGCGCCTTGTCATTGCTGAGGCTGCATGCCTTGTGATCCTCCTTATACAAGTACTTTTACTCTTTAGCTTTCTATATGACACTGAAAAGTTTTTTGTTGTTTAGTCAGTTTGATGTCAGATTCTTGGACTTAAACATTCAGATGAATACTTGGAGAATGTGGAAAGACTAGTACATTGACTCTGTACTCTATACTGGCACTATTGTAAGTATTGGGAATAGTGAAGTCACAAAAGTTTCTGCCCTCATGCATCTAACATTCTAGCTGGGAATCAAATCAGTGACTTTGTGAAATGAAGTAATATTATCTATAAAGTGCTCATTCCGATGGTTGGCGTGTAGAAAGGACTATTTTAGTGGTCGATGCTGTTACTAGTATTCCTTTTTATGTGTGGTGTTTCCTGGGAAAAATAACTATCCTTTGCTACCTTGGCTCATGCTACCTGCCTTTCAAGTTTTAGTTCAATCAGCACCTCTTCTAAGAAAACTGGCCATCCTGCCCTCCTCCTGGTTTTATTGAAGGCCCCTCTTGAGTTTCCTCAAAGGTGTCCCTCTGCCTACTGGCCCTCCCTGGGGGTAGACATAAATTTAACTCAGCTGTTGTTCTACAAAAGATGAGCACAATCCACATATAGGTATATAAGGTTAGGAATAGAGGCCTCCCTGTTCAGTGCTTAATAAATGCTTTCCTTTCTGAACTAGAGATTTTTAGAGAATCTGCTATATCCCAAGGAGTAGGGTTGGCCACATTCTAAATCACTTGCCCCTTCCTTTTTTTGGAACAGAATTACTGCATTTGACCCAAAAGTTGCCTGACTCAATTTGCTGATGAGCTCTCCCTTGTCTAGTCTGGCTTGCCTGTTGAGCTCAGGGATTTGGAAAGTAGAAACAGATACATTGTTTTGTCTTCCCCAGTTCACCTTGACTCTTGGTGGCACTATGGCAACTTAGAACCTACTCTGGTCACTGTCCTCAGTAAATCGCCTTGTCTGGACCTATGGACAAAGCAGCATTTTAGTACTGTAAACTATTGGTTTTATAATCTATGAGATGAACAGGTGGCTCTCCTTGACATTTGCCATTAGGGATCACTCAAGTCTGCAACATTGTTTACATACATAGAAGATCAGAGGCAAGAAATACATAAAATAACTTTTACATTTAGAGGAATGGTGGAGGGTCCAGGCTGGCCACAGGCCCACACCAGCTCTAGCACCTCCTACCTTCATGACCTTAAGTAGTTATGGGCCACTCCCCAGTTTCCTCATCTGTAAAATGGGGATAACTTAGTAGGATTGAGCAAGGAATTAATGGGATAAAAATTGACATGAGAATCTTAGCACAATGACTGTTATATAGTAAGTGCTTCAGAAAGATTAACTGTGCCCAGTATTACTACCTCCATGTCTATGTGCCTCATTAAGTGTTTCGTGCAAATGAGCCCAGAAAGCTGTGTCCTTGAAGGTCTCATAAACCCTTCAAGTGTGCAGAGTCAATATCAAGTTAAGACCTGGCGGCCAAAAATCACACACAAATTACAACAACTATGTTACCCATAGAAAAACGCGTCTGAACAGCAGTGGGAATGCTACCCTTTAGGTGAAACTGTGCTGAGCCGAGTTCTGGTTTCTTGCCAAGTAGAGAAATAATATCTTCATCTCCCCCAGAGATCGCTGCACACTTAAATTCAGGCATAAAATTTATTTTTATTCATTAAATTTTCTTTTCCTGTGTGCCTCTTCTCTCCCAGTAACACAGGGCTGGTGGCTTATTTGAATAAGAAGAAAAAAATGTGGTGTTCCCAGTTTATATCATGGTAGCGTCTGAATATTCCAGGCTACCCTGCCAAGAATAGGTTGTTGGGTCAAATCATCTCAGGGATTCTTCTGAGATACACTATGAGTGGAGGTCAGAACCAACAAAAATCCAAGATGCCCTTTGGAAGAGATGGAGATCCTTGAAACCCCAGAGGCTAATATGTTTTTCTTTCAGCAAACAGAGTGGATCTTTAGAGTTATCTTGAGACTCAAAGCAGTATTTTTGCTAAGCTTCCTTGAGAAGGAATTGGCAAAGAATGAAAAGAGAGCAAAACAGAAAGCAGTTTTGAAATAAGCAGAATTATTCCTTAATCAGTTTCAACTACCAATTTGTACACCTAGCCTAAGAGTATGCAGAAATTCTTAAATCAATAACCCATGTTAACTCCAATTTCTATGTTACCAGGACATGTGTATTAAAAATCAAGACCTAGAGGAATTATGAAGAATGGCTCACATCCTTAGTAACTTGTAATCTGGTTCAAAGCCACTTCTGGAATGTACACCCTCATCCTTCAACACAGGACCAACCACCTAACTACCCTCTTTCCAAGGGATGCTGGGTCTGAAGTTAGGTAAAGCTGCATTTAAATTCTGGTTCCACCACTTCTTGGGTAAGGTTTTTAATCTAAGACTTTTAATTTATTTGTACCATGAGAATAAATTCCTAATGTTACAGGAGTTTGTGAGAATTGCATACAAAGTATTCATTCCAGCTGGGTGAGGTGCTGCATGACTGTAATCCCAGCAACTCTGAAGCCTGAGGCAGGAAGATAGCGAGTTCAAAGCCAGCCTCAGCAAAAAGCAAGGTGCTAAGATCTCAGACCCTATCTCTAAATATAATACAAAATAGGGCTCGGGCTGGGGATGTGACTCAGTGATCGAGTGCCCCTGAGTTCAATTTCCAGTACAAAAAAAAAAAAAAAAAAAAAAAAGCATTCACTTAACACTTAATTACACGCTAAGCTAAAGTTACAGTGAGATGCAAGACAAAAAGACCAGCTTCTATGAGTTTTACTATCTATAAGGGAGCAACATATAAGCAGTGAGGAAGAAGACTCTCAAGCAGAGGTAAGTGATGGTTGCTGGATCCTCTCCTGTACTGCCCAGCCCACTTTTGCTGAGGACTTGTTCCTGGAGCTGCTAGAAATGTGTTTGGCCCGTGGCCTTTGGCTGTCAGCCCCCGGGGGTGGTCTCAGTTGACAACTCAGCCAGAGATTGTCTGGAGAGGTTTCATGCAAACAGTAATCAATGCAGACAAGTGGCCTAGCTGTCTTTGGCCCAAGTCAGGTTGCTTCTGAAGGGCTGTTTTAACCACAGAGCTCCTGGGGTCTGTCAATGGGCCCACAATGACAGCTCAGTGACTGTCTAATTGGGTCTGTATAGAAGCCTCCACTTAAAGAAAGAGCAAAGCCCAGACCTGAACAGCAAGGAGTCAGCCCTTGGATGAGGATGCACACTCCAGGTAAAAAGATCAGAGAGAAATGAACAAGCCATCTGAAAAGCCATGCAGAGGGATGGAAGAGTGGGAGAAGAGGCAAGGCCTATGTCGGATAGGGCTTTGTAAGCCAGAGAAAGAAATTTGGATTTTCTTTGTAAAATGGTGGGATTTATTTGACCTGATTTTTAAAAATTATTCCATTATAGTTATACATAATATTGGAGTTCATACTGACATAATCATACAAACCTGGAGTAATATTCCAATTCAGTCCCCAGTACTTCCCCTTTCCCTCCCCTTTTCCTTCCCGCTATTCCCTTTCTTCTACTGGTCTTCCTTCTATTTATTTACAGTTTTTTTTTTTTAAAAATTAGATATAGATATAAAGGTGAAATTCACTGCGGTGTTTTCATATATGTACATAGGATAGTTTGGTCCACTTCCTTCCACCATTCTTCTCTTTTCCTGTCCCTCTTCCCTCTGCTTCAATCACTTTCTTCTACTCCACTGATGCTAGCCCCTCCACCCACCCATCCCCTTATTTTTCCCTTATTTTGCTCTAGCTTCTAGATATGAGAGAAAACATTCAACTTGTGACTTTCTGAGTCTGTTTTATTTCACTTAGCATGATGTTCTCCAGTTCCATCCATTTACCAGCAGATGCCATAATTTCATTCTTCATTATGGCTAAGTAAAACTCAGTTCTATTGTGTTTATATGCCACACTTTCTTTATCCGTTCATTTGTTGACAGGTATCTGGGCTGGTTCCATAACTTGGCTATTGTGAATTGCACTGCTATATCATTATAGCATGCTGATTTTAGATCTGACCTGATTATAAGGGATTTCTTTGGCTTGCCAGTGGAGAAGAGGCTGTAAGGTAAGAATGAAATTGGAGAGACCAGTGAGGAGCCTATAGTAAGAGTTTGGACAAGGGACCATGGCAAGTGACAGTGGACAGAAGAAGACAAATTCAAGATATAATCTCCAAGTAGATGTAATAGATAGAAGATAGATAGATGTAGGAAGGTGAAGGGAAGGGTTTCTGGCCATGTGATAGCATGTGTAGAAAGTTCCCAGTGGTATCATTCATTGAGAAGTGCTTGCTGAAGTGTCTCACTTCTATTCCTGTAGTTTGCATAACCTGGCATCATGCCTAATGTTTTTACAGGCTGCCAGTGAAAATGACCATTGTCAAATAGACCTGATTTCTAGAGACTTCTGAGTCTGCATGTGTGCACACAAAGATCTTGCCAGGGAATTAAAGAGATTACATGCCCTGAGAAAAGAAAAGGAGGTGTGTGTTGTGGTTGGGGGGTTAAGAGAGACATGACAAAGTACTATAAAACCATGCTACTTTAGTGACCCAGGCCTTGCACAACTTTTTGGGACCCTTGATCCTGAGGCTTGAGGAATGAAGAGAATGTCTCCTACAGGGACAGAAACTGCATGAGAAAGGGGTTGACTGTAAGCTGATACTTCTCTATTCTGCCTGACCTGGGTTTTCCTTTCTTTTCAATTTGACTTCTGTTTGTTTGCTGGTTTGTGCTTTGCATTGTTCCTGCAGGAGGCTTAGGAGACACAACCCAGGAGGCCCAGTCTGACAGTGACTGTGCATGTTGCACACCTGGATCAGGCAGGACTCCAACCACAGCCCACTGCTGTCCCCCAGACATCTGAACCTCACTCAGCAACTGTCTGGCTGCCTGAAGGCGCAGGGAAGCAAAATCTTTTTCATGAATTATGCTATTGGTATCATGTCTAAGAAACTCTTTGCCAAGCCCTAGGTCCCAAAGATTTTTTGCTATTTTCTCCTAAAATTTTAGAGTTTGATATTCTACGTGAAAATCCATGAGCTATTTTAAGTTAATTTTCATATCAGGTGTGTGGTTTAGATATAGGATTGTTTGGTACCTGTGAATATCCGATTGTGCAGCCCATTTGTTGAGAGCTTGCCTTCCTCTCTTGAACTGCTTTTATACCTTTGTCAAAAGTCAGTTGAGGGGGCTGGGGTGGTGGCTCAGTGGTACAGCATTTGCCTAGCATGTGTGAGGCATGGGTTCCATTCTCATCACTGCTTATAAATAAATAAAATAAGGGTTCATCAATATCTAAAAATATTTTTTTAAAAAAAGTTCGTTGAACATACTTCTGTGGTATTCATGTCTCTTCCATTGATCTCTGTGTCAAGATTGTGTTAGCTAATCTCGTTCATTAGGTTTTCCATGTGAATTTTAAGCTGTCCATGTCTGTAAGATATCTTGCTGGAATTGTAATAGGAATTGCATTATTATGATAATCATTATTATTATTTTGAGGCACTGGGGATCAAACCCAGGAACTTTCACATGCTAAGCAAGTTTTCTACTACCAACCTCCAGCCCTGTATTATTATTTTTGATGCTGTTATAATTGGAATTATTTTCTTTTTCCCCCCTTTTGAATTTTTTTGTTATTATACATATTTTTATTGGTATAATTATACATACTGGTGGGATTTATTGTTACATATTTGTTCAAGCCATGTGTAACAATATAATTTTGTCAATATCACTCCCCAGTATTTCCCCTTTCTCTCCCTTTCTCCCTCGCCCAATCCCTTTCCTCTATTCTACCAGTCTTTGATGTTCATGAGATTCCCCACCATACACACACACACACACACACACACACACTCTCTCTCTCTCTCTCTCTCTCTCTCTCTCTCTCTCTCTCTCTTTCTCCTTTTTCCTCTCTAGCTTTCACATATGAAAGAAAACAGGACTCTTGACTTTCTGAGTTTGGCTTATTTCGTTTAACATAAGTTCTGAAGTTCCATCCATTTTCCTGAAAATGACATAATTTCATTTTTTATGGCTGACTGAAACTCCATTGTATATATGTATGTATATCATTTACATATATCACACTTTTTTTATCCATTCATCTATTGATGGACACCTAGAGCTGGTTCTATAGTTTGGTATTATGAATTGTGCTGCTATAAACATGGGTGTGTGTGTATTGCTATAGTATGATGACTTTAATTCTTTAGGATAAATGCAAAGGTGTGGTATAAGTGGGTCATATAATAATTCCATTCCTAATCTTTTGAGAAATTCTCATACTGATTTCTATAGTGATTGTACTAATTTAGAATCCCACAAACAATGTAAAAGTGTTCCTTTTTCTCCATATCCTCCAGCATTTAATATTTTTTATATTTTTTATGGCTACCATGAATGGAATTATTTTCCTAATCTCATTTCCAGATTTGTCATTGGTAATATATATAGAAGAACATTTTTACATTGATATTGTATCTTGTCACATTGTTGGACTCTTTAATGGATTTTAGTAGTTTTTTATGGATTTCTTAGGATTTTCTTCATACAGGATTGAGTTAACTACAAATACAGACAGTTTTACTTCTTTCTAATCTGGTTGCCTTCTATTTCTTTTTCTTACTCAACTGCACTGGCTAGAATCTCTAGTACAATAATTAATAGAAGTGGTATGTGCAGCTATCTTTTCTTGTTCCTGATCTTAGGAGAAAAGCATTCTATTTTTACCCTGCAATATAAGCAAATTAAGGCTGGAAATGTGGCTCAGTGATAGAGTGCTTACCTAGCATGGTCCTGGGTCCAATCCACAGTCTCATGAAAAGAAAATTTAAAAATAAAAATATGCAAAACCATATGCCCACCAATGACTGGGATCCTGAGAAAGGGGAGGTTGCTGAAGGCAATTTAGGAAGTCTTCCTTAATAAGAGGTGAGAGGAGGTCAGGCCCAGCAAGGGCAGGAAGTTGACGAGTTTGTCCTTATAATACTGAAACTGACTGCCAAAGAGGGTGGACTCAGGAATACTGATTCTAGTGCAGCTTTGTGCATCCCCTAATGTGGAATAGATCTACTCTCCCAGTGTAACTATAAGAAGGATGTCCATACAGGCTCCTGTGCCCATCACAGGTTGCATCTCATTCCCTATCACTCTGATTGGGGACAAGCAGGCAGGCAAACTGGGATGCTCTCCACCCTTCATAGGAAGAAAGCCAGGACCAAGTCAGTGAAACTCTTGCCCCAGGGTGCCTGATGCAGCTGCTACCAAAGGAGATCCTGAAAACCTTCTTCTTGTGTTAAAAATTAAGCCTTTGTTCCTTTGTCCATTAACCCATTTCTTTGTTGAATGCATTTGGACAGCATGGGCATGTGTGAGGCATCTGGCAAGGTACAGCATAGCAAGAGATAAATTAACAGGGACTTTATTCACCTAGGCGTTTGTCACTTATAGCAGAGGGATGACTCTCAAATACACTTCAGGGAACAACATGAGCTCTGGGACAAAAGAGGCCGAGATAGGCTGGGGTAGGGTTTGAGATTCTGCGTTTCTGGCAGGCTTCCAAGTGAGGCTGGTACTGCAGGTCTGAGGGTCACACTATTTGTAGCCAGGCCACAGAACACATCTGATATGATTTGGCTGGAGAATAGTAGGAGAAAAGAGCTGGAAAAGTAGGTAGAGGCCAGATTCCAGGCTGAGGAGTTTGAACTGTATTTGGCAGGCAACACACAACCTCTGAAGGTATTTGGGTCATGAAGTGATCCAAGCCTGACAAAGGAAGATTAGCCTGGAAATCATTCAAGAAGAGATTGGAGCAAGGTCAACCAGAAACACAGTGATTTGTCATCTACCCACCCACCTTTTCCTCCACATTTCTACTCATCTATTTATCCACCCACCCTATCCTTTCACCATCTACTAGTGTTTATTAATGCATATTCCTGGAGAAGGATAAGAGAACCCGGGGCTGGGGTTGTGGCTCAGTGGCAGAGCACTTGTCTAGCATGTTGAAGGCCCTGGGTTTGATCCTCAGCACCACATAAAATTAAATAAATAAAATAAAGGAATCGTGTCCAACTGCAACTAAAAAAAAAATGTTTAAAAAGAGAGAGAGAGAGAGAGAGAGAGAACCCAATCTTTCTCCCCAGGGATCCCAGATCAATAGCAGAGTGGTACAGGAACAAAGACACCTAAGAAGGATACCTGGCACACTTGAGGAGGACAAGAAGCTTCCTGAAGGAGGAGAACTTTGGAAACTTTTGAAGAGCAATGGAAGTTGTTTGGCTAAGAAGAGTTGGGTTAGATGAAACTACTTGAGCAAAGGCTGGACATGAAAAGTGGCACAGTGTGTACAGGTACAGCTGTCCAGAGCTTGGGGCTAATAGACTAGGCCGGAAAGGCATACTAGTCAGGGTGCCTGCTTGCAACCAACAGAACTGGTTATGGTTATGTCAGTGTATTGGTAGCTCATAGAATTGACCTGAAGTTTGGAGAAGCAATTCAAGCAAGAGCCCAAGGTCCTGGCATGTCCCTATCTCTCTGAGGATTATCACCAAAAGGGAAGGGTATAGTCAGCCAAGATGACCAATGTCCACCATCAGAGGCAATGATAGTATTTGGAATCCAGGATGTTTACACCCCCAGTCCCCATGGGAAATGCTTTACACAGATCATCACATGGGCTTCTTCCTAAATACAGGGATGAAAAAAGTAAACTTTAAAAAGTTGGAAAGTTGCCCAAGGTCACCCAGCTGCCAAAGCGCTGAGGCCTCTAGAGCTGAGTTCATTGGACTTGAAAACTCAGGAGAGTAAACTGCAAGGGGACAGTGCTCAAGACTACTCAGAGTGAGTTTAGGCAGGTCCAGACTCACAGGAGTCAAGGGTCTGGGGAAGACACAGTAGCAGTGTCATCCCCAGGGGCTCTGATGTAGATGTGATGGCCACCCTATGACAAGGATGATGGGGTGGGAGGGAATGTGCAGCTTCAGGCAAATGAAGGAGCCAGGTGGAGGAAAAGCAGGGAAGCCAGGAGCAGAGGACATTTAACCTGCCCTGGAGATGTGCCCAGGTTCCTAGGAAACAAATGAGAGAAAGGTGAAGGTGCCTGTGAGAGAGGGTTGGAGTGGAGGGCAGCTGCATGTAAAGGACTAGACTCAGGAATCAATCATTCCTTCATTCTGTGACTGGGGAGAGGTGGGCTGAAACTTAGTTAAATGCCTTGCAGGGCAGTACGTTGGCCAAAAGATGCAATAGCAAGCCCAGGACAGTGGCACACGCCTGTAATCCCAGCAACTTGGGAGGCTAAGGCAGGAGGATCACAAGTTTAAGGCCAGCCTCAGTAATTAGTGAAGCACTAAGCAACTTAGTGAGAGCCTATCTCAAAATAAAAGCTAAAAAAGGCTGGAGATGTGGCTCAGTGATAAAATGTCCCTGGGCTCAATCCCCAGTACTATATATAAAAAAATAAAAATGGAACCAGTAAGGTTTGGAAGAGGCCCCAAAGCAGAGACAGGGCAGCAGTACTTGGCATAGATGGACAGAAAAAGAGGTATAGGGAGAAGAGCAAGGGATTCAGGGACAGAAAGGCCTGAAGGAAGGTGCAGTTTGTTAGACCTTGGGCCCAACTGCCCACCCAATAGAAACACTCCACATACACAAGTACTCTTTCTCTCTCCATCTGCTGTGGTTGGAATGTGTCCCCCACATGTGTTAGAACCTTAATTCCTTCACAGGAGCATTTTGGGATATGTTTGGGATCCTCATGGCCAAGCCCTCATGAAGGGGTTAATGCCTTTTTCACATGAGAGAGTTCTTCCTTTGCATGACTGGGCTAGTTAGCTTGAGAGCAGGTTTTCATAAAGCAAGGCTGCCACATACTCTGTTTTCCTTCTGCTTTCCTCCATGAGTTGAAGCAGCACAAGACTCCTGCCGGCATCACACTCATAGTCTTCCAGACCTCCAGCATCAGTATTCTGTAATAATAGGAAAATAAAGCTGGGTATGCTGGCATGTCCCTGTGTTCCAGCTACTCAGGAGGTTGAGGCAGGAAGATCTCTTGAGCTCAGCAGTGTAAGACCACCCACTCCACCCTGGTGACTTCTCTGTGAAGCAAGAGGCTAGGGTAGAGTGTGGAGTCAGTCAGCATTGGCAAACACCCCACAGAAGTACAAACTGGTTCCTGGAGATGATACTTGAAGCCAAGTCCCCACTAAGACTCTCTGGAGAGGCTGGGGTTTGCTGGTTTCCCCATATGGCCACAATCCATTTTTGTGACTCAAAGGTGGTAGTGGGCCAGCAGGCACCTGGCACAGCCTTCCCTCCAACCAGACTCTGCAGCACAAGATAGCTGGCCTTGAGGAGCAGCTGAATTAGTCTACATGATGGCTCTAACCAAGGTCCAGAAGCTGAGGGTTTAAACCACAGACACTTTCTCACACTTATGAAGCCTGTGAATTCAAGACTAAGGTGCCAACAGGGCTGGGCTCTGTAAGGCCTCCCTCTTTGGTTTGCAGATGACTGGCCTCTTGGTGTATCTGCACATGGTCTTTCTTCAGGGCTTAATCAAGTAGAGTTAGAAGGAACCTTCTGGTGTCTCCCCTTTCTTATAAGGACATGAATTTTATTCAGTTGAGTCCCCGGCCTATAACCTCATTTAACCTTAATTACCTTCTTTAAAGTCCCATCTCCAGCATAATCACATTGGAGATTAAGGCTTCCACCTGAATTTGAGGAGGACACAATTTATTCTGTAACAAGGCCCAAGAGACCCTTAGTTCAGCCCCCTTATTTTACCAATGGGGAAACCAAGACTTTTTTTTTTTTAAGAGAGAGAGAGAGATTTAATATTTATTTTTCAGTTTTCGGTGGACACACATCTTTTATTTTATGTGGTGCTGAGGATCGAACCCAGCGCCCTGCGCATGCCAGGCAAGCATTACTGCTTGAGCCACATCCCCAGTCTCCCAAGAGATTTTTTTTCAAGGTCACACAACTGGTAAGAGGCCCACAATTAGAAAAACAATGACTTCTAACTTTTGTGGTGTGAGTAGTAGGTGTGTCCTTCAAGAGCAAGTCCCTGTTTACACAAAAGGCCAGAGTGGAGGGGAGCAGGCCCACCTGGAAACCTGAAGGATTTAGCTGAGACCTTGGGAGACTTCCCATTTGAAAAAGTTGTGTCACTGTAATGTATGGATGATGGCAATCATGGGGTTTCTTTCTCTAAAAATGTCAGAGAGCTTGGCAAAGTTTGGGCAGACAGTTGGGCCAAGCTTGGGAATGGACCTCATAACTCATAACTGCTTAAAGATTCTTCTAAAGTTTCTGCAGTAGTGATTAGGAAACTACTGAACTGCAGCCTCCTAAATGCAGGAGTCTTGCCAGGAGGAAATAGGCACAGAGAAAATTCTCTCTGTGCATATCTTTGGCTCAGGAACTTGACCTTAGGGGTGAGGGCAAGGAGCAGGCAAAGGCTGTTTACTCTGATTGGGTAATGCAGATAAGTGGCTCTTTCTGTTTGCATTTGCAAATGGGGTAACTGGGGACAAAGTTTTGGTGGGCAAGGTCAGTCCCAGAGTAGGCTGGATCAGTTAGAGAAGCTGGCTACCTTGGTCAAGGTCCACCACTGGGAGGCAGATCCCAAGGGCTGTGTATGGGAGTGGAACCTGAGTCCAGTTAAGGGCCTGTCCCCACTGCAGGGGGCCTTGTCCTCTGCCTCCTGCTCACTTGGACTCACTTCAACATACCTCTGGTTCTGTACTGATTGAGGCCAAAAATACTTTTTTTATTCATTCTTTTCTTTCTTTCTTTTTTTTTTAGAAAATTATTGTTTTATTTTTTGAAAATGATGTTATTTATTTATTTATTTATTTTTGGTACTGGGGACTGAATTCAGGGGCACTCAACCACTGAGCCACATCCCCAGTCCTATTTTGTATTTTATTTAGAGACAGGTTCTCACTGAGTTGCTAAGTGTCTCTCCATTGCTGAGGCTGGTTTTGAATTCACAATTCTCCTATCTCAGCCTCCTGAGCCACTGGGATTATAGGCATGCGCCACTCTGCTCAGCTGAAAATTATGTTTTTTAAAAATATTTTTATCAAAACAAATGCCTAGAAAAAATTGTTATAAAAAAAACAAAAAACGAGGGCAGGTGTGGTGGAACATGCCTGTAATCCCAGCAGTTTGGGAGGCTAAGACAGGAGGATCGCAAGTTCAAAGCCAGCCTCAGCAAAAGTGGGGTACTAAGCAACTCAGTGAGACCCTGTCTCTAAATAAAATACAAAATAGGGCTGGGGATGTGGCTCAGTGGTTGAGTGCCCCTGAGTTCAATCTTTAGTACCAACCTCCCCGGCCCCACCCCCACTCCCCTCCCCCCGAAAAACAATGAGTTTTGGGGGCTAGAGTTGTGGCTCAGAGGTAGCTCACTTGCCTAGTATGTATGAGGCACTAGGTTCAATCCTCAGAACCACATAAAAATAAAGATATTGTGTCCACCTACAACCAAAAAGTAAATATTAAAAAACAAACAAACAAACAACCACGAGTTTTGATCAGGTTCTGTGAAATATGCCTATAATTCCAGCTACATGGGAGGTTCATGCAGAAGGATCATAATTTTAAGACCATAATTTTAAGGATCATAATTTTAGCAAGACCCTGTACAGAAAATAATTTAAAAAGAAAAAAAAATTGGGGCAATCACTTTTATAGCTACAAATACCACTTTAGGGAAAATAAAAATGGAGACATGCCTTGTCCTCTTGAGCATGGTCATTCTGAAATGGTATCAGAACTTGGTCTTTAGAGAAGTCACATCAACAAGGTATAATAATGAATCCGTTTGTTCTCAGTATATAGCCCTATTGTGAGCTTTGTTCAATATTTCTTGATAAAACCATTGCCCCCTTCAGAAAACAGGAAAGAAAGGGGAGTCAAGGGGCAGCTGCCTACCCCAAGCCTATCCTGTCACAGCTGGAAGAAATAGAGCCAAAGAACTTTTTACAAAACACAAGCCAGCTCTCTGGAAACATGTTTTTTAGGTTGGGAGTCTATACTCCATCCAAATCACACCTGCAAGGAAGCTCCCCCCCAAACCCCATGGAGGCCCTGTGGAGGCACAGCACAGAAGAGCCAAGACTGGTAGGAGTGCTGCTCCCAGGGTCTCCCTGCCCATGTTTCAAGGGTAAAACCCCATGGAGGCCCTGTGGAGGCACAGCACAGAAGAGCCAAGACTGGTAGGAGTGCTGCTCCCAGGGTCTCCCTGCCCATCTTTCAAGGGTGAGTGACGTGCGAAGAGTCCAAAAGGGAACATGTCATGTTCAGTGACCACAGGATCTAGCTTTGTGCTGTCTTTTTTTTTGGCGGGGGGTGGGGGGGTGGGGGGGAGTGGTAACCAGGAATTGAACCCAAGGCACTTAATAAGGGCCACATCCCCAGCCCTCCCCCCTACCTTTTTTTTTTTTTTTTTTTTTTTGACACAGCCTCACTGGTTTGCTTAGGACCTCAGTAAGTTGCTGAGGCTGGCTTTGAACTTGCAATTCTCCTGCCTCAGCCTCTGGAGCCACTGGCATTACAGGCATATGCCACCCCGCCTGGCTGTAGTCTTGATTTCAAACATTCAGTCCTACTGTTCCAAGGCATAACTCCTGGGTGGAGACTGTTGATTTGAAAAATGTGGTCAATGGGTGAATAGGCCCTCATTCCAGGGTGTTGGTTTGCTCAAAAATGACAACATTTAAGAACTGAAAGGCTTTGTAGAAAGCAGCCTTTCTTCCTCCTGATAGGACACAGTCTCTTTCTGTTCTTTTTCTGAGTGGATACCTGAGGACTGTGTAAGTCTCTGAGAGCACCTGGGTCTTTACCTCCCTCCTTAGCTGCTTGACTTGGATCTCTGATTTCAACAGTGGAGAGTGTAACAACTCTTTCTATTAGCTCTTATATGCCCTTTACCAACACCCTACCCAGGTGGGACAGGAGATTGGAAGATGCTATTGACCTAGCCATTTGAACTTGGTTGTGTCCATGCAGAGTAAATAACACTGTTTGGCCCAGGACATCTTGTTCAACCTGGCAATATGCTGAGTCTAGATGGGAGGTGGGCACAGCAGAGTCAGATGGATGGCTTGTGACCTGTCTCTGTGACCTTGGACAAAGGACTACACCTACTCCCCTTCAACTAACATATCCTTTAGTGGAGATAATAATGGACCTACTTCACAAATTTTTCTTGAAAATGAATTAACGTAACTCACAGAAGAGCCGGGAGCTGAAACTCCAAACCTCAGTTATTATGTTTTGACAAAAGAAAAGTTAGAGTCAGATACCAAAAGTCATGTGAGAGAACTTGATTATAAGTGAAAGTCAAGTAAAAGCAAGTGAGGATTAAGCAAGTAGCACTCTTAAGAGAGACAGTGTCATTCTCTGAGCAGAGAATGACAAAGGAGATTACGCTGTCTCCGGGTTTATTACCAGAACAACTGGGGACCACCTTCTGTACTCTTTACCAATCAGGTGTTCAACTCCTCCTTCATGTCGGGCGGTGGAGTTTTTGACCCTAGTTGGTTCTCTCTGGAACTGTCATGGTGGCTATCCTATTTAGGTGACTTCATCTACAAGTCAATCAATCCCATGTTAATGTGGGTCCTGGGGTCAGTAACTGGTCATAAGTTACCTTAGTGGGCCTGTTCTACTAGGGAATCTTCCTTCCCAGACAATTGGAGACAAATCTGGCCATAATTCCTAGCTTTAACATCAACGTCAATGGATCCTGTCAAGAGTTAGTCCCATTAATCCTTATCTTTTGATGTATTTTCCCATTAGGACCTTTGCTTCCGTTTGTTTTTTATGAATTAACTTTGTTTTCTTGTCTACTTTGGAAGTAGTTTAAAGAGGACCTTAAAGAACACTTGTGACCTTGCCATGCATTTCACTGCTCATTGCTACTGCTACCTAACATAACCAGTATAAACACTTGACACCTGTTTGTTCCTTGGCTGCCAGTCTTGAGCTCCCTCAACTGAGCTCCCTCTAGATGTCAGGGTCCCTGACATCTAGGGTCCCTGTCTAACTGAGTCATGGGGACTTAGCTTTGCAAGGGGAGCTTCATTTGCCCTGAAAGATAAACATGGCCTGACTAAGCAGACACCTGACTACTCCTTTAATAAGCAGAGGCCACAGGGCATTAATAAGACCCTACCAGTTCCCAGTGGGCCCCAGACAGAAAATTCTTTTATTTATTTATTTATTTTAAAGAGAGAGTGAGAGAGGAGAGAGAGAGAGAGAGAAAGAGAGAGAGAGAGAGAGAGAGAGAGAATTTTTAATATTTATTTTCTAGTTCTCAGCAGACACAACATCTTTGTTTGTATGTGGTACTGAGGATCGAACCTGGGCCGCACGCATGCCACGCAAGCGTGTTACCGCTTGAGCCACATCCCCAGCCCCCAGACAGAAAATTCTAAGCTGATAGTTCCTGGGGCATTGGCAACTAACTGAACAGGTTGCTCTCAGACTGCTGTGATCCAGATCACACTGGATCCCCTTTCCTGAGACACCCAAACTGAGCATGCAGACTGCAGCCAGAGGTACAAGTGCAGGCCACGGAAAGCCAGTATAGAAACAGGAGAGCCCTTGAACATCCCCTTCTTTGTGCTCTAGGAATAAAGTGTGGGTGGGAGGGGGCTTCAAATTCACAAGAGCAAGAGCCAAGATCCCATTCTTGGCCTGACCTGTAAATCACCTTGGGTGGGTCTGGCCATCTCATCCCAGGGTCTCCTCAAGTACCGAATCCAGGCAGCCCTAAGTGAGGAGGCTTAATGAAGAGCAGTGATACCTAGAGACCCGCAGGTGGGAGATGAAAGACTTCCAGAGGAAGCCTCTGAGGCTGGTAATTACAGTGGCTTGAACTCCCAGCTGGTCCCAGCCAGCGAGTCTCCCATTTCCCTGAGGCTTCACCAAAGAATGCAGCCCTTTCCTGGCCTCAGAATGGAATGTTCTGGGGCCAGTGGGTTTTTAAACAATTGCTACAAATGCGTGCTCAGTGATGTCAGAGGATCAGGGTTAGCTTGGGGCCAGACTCTCAGAGGTGAAGGTTGAGTGCCAACCCCAGCTCCCCCCCCCACAACCTTCATTCCCCCTGCTCATCTGGTTCTCTTTCTCTTCTCACATCTTTGCCTTAGGAAGAGGGTGTGTTTAGACTGAAGTGTAAATGGTAGCAGTGCTTCAGTGCTCTGCCATCCCACTTCCTCTCTATCTTTTTAAAAATCTTGATCTGGCCTTAATCTTGGGCTTCTGAAGCTGGGATCACAAATCCATGAGGTTACCTGGTGATGGGCTGGGGGTGAGCAAAACTATAGGGTAATATAGTGTACCTCTCAGGAACATAAATTTTTAAAGATAATGATAAAACCCATTATCTATTAAAACAAGTGTAACCTGTCTTAAAGAAGAAAGAGAAATTGCATGAATCTTAATAACAAAACAGTCTTCTTCCTATATATGGCAGTTAAATCTCTTTGCTCAAGGCTGTGGGAGCATAGTTTCCCACCCGATCACTCTAGTCAATGACTATAGAAGTATCCTCGGATCATAACCACCACTGAGGTCATTTTATTGTTATTTCTTTTATTTTAATTATTTATTGTCTTGTCCACACAGGGGATGGAACCCTGGGCCTCTCACAAGCCATGCAAGCACTCTATCACTGAGCTACATGCCCAGTTCTCTACGTAATTTATAATCTTGACTGACAAATGACAGGTTGGTAGTGATTACTGGTATTTAAAGCTTATGCTTTTCTGAATATTGCATAATATTTTGAAACTAAGGTTAGAATTTCTGTCAGTGTTAGCCCATGTTGCCAAGAGCATGCACGGGTATATTCTGCATTTCTGAGCATTGATTGGTTAAAAGTGTCAGAGTTTTAAACAGTTGCAAACTGGATTGAACCCCATGTGAAAAACCTGTAAAATCCCAGAGGAAAAAATGTTAAGGTAACATTAGGGGAGAGTGCAGACTACAAGGGGAAATAAACCTCCCAGGGACCACAGAGAGAGGCTATGCAAGAAAAAGAATGCCCAAAAACCCGGAGACAGCCTCAGCAGACAGGTCAAGCAGAAGAGCTCAGTTCAAGCAGGGTAAGTTGTAGTTGTGACCTGGCCCTATGTGGGCCCTGGCTCTGGTCCTCATTCTATACTTTCCCCTGCTACAAACATGTGTCTTGTATGGAAGAAGGGAAAGGTCCATTCTGTCAAAGGTCCATCTCAAAGTCAAAGTCTTGGTGACAGACTTTGACAGAGTGTATTCTATTCTCTAGAACTCATATTTGCTCTCAAATAATGATATCACTTCCAAGATTTCAAATATTAAAGTTAGTATACATCGGAAGAATGAGATGAACTGCATTTCTGGTGAGATATGTGAATACATAGTAAACTGCATTTGTATTTTGTGCAGGACACCCGTCCATTGCATTCATCATGGGGCCCCATTCCTGGAAGTTGGACAAGGACCTCATCAGGTCCATATGGGTGGCTCGTGCATTATCCTTTGGAATTCCTCTTTTTCCTCTTTCCATCTCTGGTGTACCAGTATGCCACACAGCATGTTCTATCCAGTGGCACTTGGACACCTGAGGGTCAGCTCTCTTCAGGGCGACTGAGGAGATGATGTCCTTGTGTTGCCAGAGAGTTTCCTGGGCCACTGGCTACCTTTGATTTTGTCATGTACCATGGTCCTATCCTGGGTCCTTAGGCCCTATTGTGCTCTGTCCATCATGGTGGGTACCAACCTGCCAGTAAGTAGCATCTTGAACAAGAAACCTAAAACAAGGCCATCCACACACCCTCCTCTGGGTGAAAGGCCAGTGCAACTCTCTGCTGGGCAGAAGGGCCAACATTCAACTCCCTGCTGGAGATAGTAAAGCTAAGATCCAGGAGAGCAGAGGAAACACATAAGCAAACAATAAAGCAAAAGCAAAACAAGGGGGAAAAAAAAGAAGGAGGATACTATATTTAGAGTGGGCATCTTCCACATGCCAAGCCTTGCCACCCTTCATGTCCAACCTATGTGATATAAACAGTCTCCTGGTTCATATATGTGAGGCTCTGAGAGATTATGGCTAATGTCTATTCAGGGCTTGCTATATACCATTTGTTTGTCACTAATCCCATTATGTAGGTTCAATTATCTCTATTTTATAGATGGGAAACCACGACACAGGGACACCAGGTAACTTCCTAGTTGTCACAAGATAATAAGTATTAGCAACAGGACTGGAATCTAGAAATTCTGACTCCAGATCCCAAGTATTTAACACCTAGGTCTGCAGGCCCTCCCAGGCCCCAGAATTATTGGCCCTGCGTCTCCACACTCAGGTCTGCTGGGACTGCCGCATGCCCAGTGTCCAAGCTCAGCAGCCCCTCCTTCTGTTCATGGAGATGTTCTCAACTGGTGCTATTAACCAAAAAGACTCCAGGATGCAGCTTCCAGTCACACAGGCAGTCTGGCTCCCCAGCCTGGCCTCTGAGGAGAATGTCCCTGTTGCTTCTGGGACACTGTCCCAGGGTCTGCCAGTGGGCAAGGGGATTTTGTCTTTCTTATGTGCCAGCAGTGTTGGCTCAGTGATGTCAGAGGATCAGGGCTGGCCTGGGGCCACACTCTCAGAAGTGAGATGAGCTTGGCATCCTGCCTGCATCCTGGGCTGCCCCTGCCTCCACATCAATGGAGAATGCCACCTTGAAAAGTCATTATAGGGGGCTGGGGCCCAGTGGTAGAGCACTTACCTGGCATGCATGAGGCACTGGGTTCGATCCTCAACACCACATAAAAATAAAATAAAGATATTGTGCCCACCTATAACTAAAAAATAAATATTAAAAAAAAGTCACTGTAGGCCAAGGGACGCTTGGTTTTCCTGGGGACCCCCCCCCCGCCCCTGTCTTCCTCCTGACTCTCTCAACCCTTTCTAGAAAGTACTGACGGGGTGAACTCTCAGTGTGCAGAGGGAAGTGCCCAGGAGTTTTACTCACTAACAGCAGAGCAAAGGCAGGTATTACAAGGTGTCGAACAGAGAGGATGTGTACCAGGCAACGCACAAGCAAGTGTGGAATGTTAGAAGAGACCCCTGAGAGATGGAGGAGACCAACACTAGTCTAGTCTGGCTCAGGTCCAGTATGTACTTTTTAGCCAAAAAAAAACAAACAAACAAACAAAAAAAACTGGCTCCAGCTCAGACCTAAATGTGCTAGGCATGAAAAAAAAAAGAGAACTTCTTGTTAATTCTAAGCAGCTAAAATGTACTACCCCTGTGGCAAAATTTGCTATTTGATGCTTTGATGCTCCAGTTTGCATTCCCTCTCTTTTCCATAGTACTAGAATTGCAAAGTTCTTAGTCTCACCTCAGCCAACTGTGGACACATGACTAATTCTGATTAATGGGATGTGAATGAAAACCAGGTATGTGTGTCTTTGAAAGGAAGTAGTATGTCCTTGCCTTTTTCTATGCCCCCTTCCCCTTGGTTGGAATAGAAATATGTCAGGAATCAGAGCAACCTTGTGGGGCCACAAGAAAGAAGCCTCTGCTCACCCATTTGAACTTTTATATGACAGGGATACAGATTTCTCTCTTTTTAAAGCCAATGTGATTTTTGTCTCTGTCACTGTAAGCAAGCTGATAACCTAGTACTATATCCCAAAGCTATAGGCTCCCCAAATACCCTCCCTTTGGGTATGATGGTTTCGGATTTCAGTGTGTGTGTAAAACACAGTACTGTAGGAGCTCCATATATCTCAGAACTCACCTGCCCGGGACCACAGGGAGTATATTTTGAGGTGAATTGGTTGGAAAACAGAAGAGAAGGCCATTCTGGACAGCATGTTTCCCTGCAAGTTGGTGACCACTGGCAGTCAGGATTTTTCTGGTCAATTTTCAAGAAAAATGGGGCAAGCTCTGATTATTTTATTCAAATTGATGTTCTTATGGTTAAAACACCTAGTTCCTAGTACCCCAGAGGGGCTGGGGCTGTAGCTCAGTGGTAGAGCACTTGCCTGGAACATGTGAGGCACTGGGTTCGATCCTCAGCACCACATATAAGTAAATAAATTAAATAAAGGTCCATCAACAACTTAAAAATTAAAAAATATATATATCTATATATGCATGTATGTATATATATAGATTTGTTTATTTTTTTAAAAAAAACACCTGATAGGAGAGGAAAATCCCTGACTGTATTATGGTTGAGTAGTGGTTCTGAACCAGTTTCTCCATATGTAAAAACAGAAACCACAATGCTCCAGAGGCTCTGTCTTGTGATCTGTCACCTCAGGAGACTGGGGAACCTCTTTTATTTGAGTCCATGGCAGATTGTTTTTTTCTAAAAATGATCACCCTTTTGATTTGTGGTCTCCTGTAGTTTGCCTTAGAGAGAAACCCCCTGCTGGTCTTGACCAAGGAACTTCCAGGCTGATACCACTTCTAGCTCCCTAGTGACAGGTAGGTGCAGCCCTAGAACTAGCCAGCCCATTCTCTGTGTCACAGACCAGCCACGGGACCTTGGCAACTTTCATCATTTCTCATTTTCAATGAAGATCTTGGCATCCTGGTGTCCAGCTTCCTCTGAGTTGTGCTTAGTGAAGACAAGCTGGTCTCTTGGGGCCCGACCTTCCTGACATGTCTGATGGTCTTCAAGGGCAGAGCAGACTGACCTCTCTTGGCCACTCACCTGTGTTTCTACTGTTTTCCACAAAACTGATGCCCTTACCTTCTATTTCTTCATCTTAGCATCTTTGAGCAAAAGTCTTCTCCCCTAAAGAGTCTTTGTCCCTTGTCGTTCCTGAGTGATCTCTGTGTGTCCCTAGAGGAAGCTTTTCCTGAGGAATTTCTTCCCACCTGACTTCCCCTTTCCTCCACAGGCTGCCAGGTTCTTGAGTGGGCCACTGGGGAGACTTCTGAGCTAAGGAGGACTTTGAAAGAGGTGTTAGAGCCCAGCCATTCCGAGTGTGGCTCTGACCAGCAAGTCCACACCTAGAATTCTATGCTTTTATTTTCTCTTTCTTGCTTAGGATAACATTGATCTTTGAATGTGGAAATTATCTAATCAGGAAAGGCCTCCAATGACCAAGTACAGGCTTATGGAGGAAGGCTGACTGGAACTCCTGGGTGGCTTTGTCTGCTATCTCCACCTTTGGCCCATTTATTAAAAGTATAACCTAAGGCCCCTCATATACCTGTTCCATCTCAACTATCTCTTCTTAAAAGTGGGGATTACAAAACCCTTTCATGCTTGAAAACAAGAGACTGGTCTTGAGTTCTCTAATGTCTTTGAGAATTAGAGTTCTTTTTTATTTTAGTACTGGGGATTAAACCCAGGGCCTTACACATGCTAGGCAAATACTCTGCCACTGAGCTACATCTCAGCCCTTTTAATTTTATTTTGAGACATAGTCTGGCCTAAAAGTTGCTAAGGTTGGCCTTGAATTTGCAGTCCTCCTGGTTCAGCCTCCCGAGTAGCTGGCATCATAGGAGGGTACCACCACACTTGGCTTGAGAATAGGAATTCTATGAAAGATTGATTTATTGATTTAGAAACAACCTCAAACATTTTCAGGAAAGTACAGTATAAATTTTTTTTTTCCAGAATCATTTGGGGAAAACGTTGCTGACTCAGTGCTCCATCACCTTCCAATATTTTGGTGTGTATTTTCAACAAACAAGAATATCCTCCTCCATAACTGTGATACAGGTATCAAAATCTGGAAGTTGATATTGATCTGTCACTACCATCCTATCCTCATAGCTCATTGTGTTCTTTGAACTTCCCCATAATGTATTTTTAAATGAAAATCTGAGTCTCCAAAAACTGTTGTTTATTTGGAATTAGTAGAGCAATGCAATGAGTCTATGCATTCCATAGTAAAGTGAAATTCAAAGAAGCTGAGACTGGGAGAAAATTTTAAAGACAAAAATAAGAAGGATTACATCAGGTGTTTGGAAACAACACCTTCAGCCACAGTGATTAATAACAAGAGTGGCATCAGCCTGAGGTTGAACAGACAATTGCTGGGTAGATGTCCTTGCAGAAGTGCTTTTTGTATAAGGTTTAATCTTGTAACTCTGTCAGGGTCTTTTGTGACACTTGCTATCAGGTATCTGTGCATAAGAACCCTTCCTTTATAACTGTCTGACTTTATTTACTTTGTTGTTGTTAGGGTTGACATAATCGACTCCATTTTCAATTTGGCAACTTTGAAATTTCTTTCATATTAACAGAAGGATCCAGAACAGTAAGTATTTTTTTTTAGTTATAGATGGACACAATATCTTTATTTATATATATTTTTTTAATGTGGTGCTGAGGATTGAACCCAGGGCCTCACGCCTGTGAGGCAAGCACTTTACCACTGAGCCCCAACCCAAGCCCAGTAAATATTTTTTTTTAATATTTTTTAGTTATACGTGGAAACACAATACATTTATTTGTACATTTTTATGTGGTGCCAGGGATTGAACCCAGTGCCTCACGCATGCTAGGCAAGCACTCTACCACTGAGCTACAACCCCAACCCCAGTATTTTTTTAAATATTTCTTTTTAGTTGTAGCTGGACATATTACCATTATTTTATTTTAAATATTTTATTTTAGATGTAGATGGACACAATGTCTTTATTTTTTTAGGTGGTGCTGAGGATTGAACCAGTATCTCATACATGTGAGGTAAGCGCTCAACCATTGAGCCACACCCCAGCCTGATACTTTTATTTATTTATTTTTATGTGGGGCTGAGGATCAAACCCAGAACCTAGAGTGGTAGAGTGCTAGGTGAGCACTCTACCACTGAGCCACAATCCCAGCACCCCCCCAGAACAGTATCTACTGCATTTAGTTGTCACATCTCTTTAGTCTCCTTCAATCTAGGAGAGTTCCCTCATCTTTTATTGACTTGCATAATTTTAACACTTGAGCACTGCAGACTCAGTTGTTTACAGAATGCCCCTCCGTCTGAGTTTTCTGATGCTTCCTCATGCTTAGATGCAGGTTTCTGCTCTCTGGAAGGACCAGCATAGAAGTGATGCTTTAGGGCTTCCTACCAGGTGCTCATGATGTCCATCTGCTCCACCTGTGATGTCATTTCCAATACTCGATTAAGGTAGAGTCTTGCCAGGCTTCTCCCCATGAAGTCATTTTCCCTGTTTTATTGTTAAGTATTTTGTGGGGAGGTACTTTGAAACTGTGTAGGTATCCCCTTATTCATAAAATAAGTAATTACACGGAATAATTAATTATACATGTAATTATTAATTAATATGACTGCAACTAACAAATATAATTAATATATGTTTAGCCTCACACCATTTCCTATTTTATTTAATGGGCTGTAATGGGTTATAATCTATTTATTATCATTATGTTATTTATTTTATGCTCACATTATACCAGGTTTGGTCAGTGGCAGCCCCTCAAATTGGCTTCTGTGTTCTTTTGCCATGTCTCCATCATTCTTTGGACAGATGCCTCGCCTTGCCCAGCCCTCCCTGTGGCCTGTGGCCTACTCTGGCAGGGAAGGGAGGAGCCTACGAAGGTTTCCAAAGGCACTGAATATTCTAGACAGTGGTGCTGGTTGTTTGTGAAACTTAGAAACCCAAGATTCAGCCTGTGGCAATAGCTCACTTAGACTATCCCCTCAGGACCAGGGCTTTCTGGTTGGGGTCATCTGTTACCTTGTATGTGCTTCTTAGAAAAACAAAACCACTGAGGGGACCCAAGAAAGAAATGGGCCCATGGTGTCTCCTATGCCTCCATGCTGGACCCACTCTGGGTTAAATTTGAATGTTACCCCCAGCTTCAGGACTGGCCAGGAAATTTCCCATATCTTCCCCCTGGTTATTCATGTTTACTAAAAGCAGGCGCTGCCAGTGCCTTCCGGCCTGAATCATTCCTGCACCTCAGGATATCCAGAGCACCAAGACCCAGCATGGACCCCAGCAGGCAGCAGATTGTGAGACTGTGCTATTTTTGGACTTCCTCTTAGACCCCCTGATAGTTTAGCTTTCTGGAATATTGTTTATTTTTTCCACAGGAGACAGATTCTAAGAAACATCTCAGGAAGCCCTGGCACTGATAATCATGGAGTATCTGTATAATATAGTCCCAGAGGTCACCTGGGGTCGAGGTCCATTTACCAAGAGACTAAAAGAGCTCAAAATTTTAGGGCCCCTCACTTGCATGGGCCACATCCAACATCAGGGCATTTGGTAGTCACAGTTTTGTAGTCTTTATCTTAAAGAAGGGCCCCCGAAATTGCTTGAGCTTTTCACATGAGCCTGCCCTGCCCATATATGACAGGATTCCTGGGCTCAGAGTATCCCATAGTGGTGAGAAAGGAAGGACAAGGTCCCCTGGAGGAAGGCAGGGGTAAACAGTGCCATGGTTAAGAGTGAGGCTGCCTGGGTTCAGATCTCAGAGGTGACACTCAGATTCCAGAGGTGCTTACCTGCCCTCCAGTGGAACCTACTTCACAGGGTTGATGGGAGGTTTAAATAGGCCCACAGACAGATACATGGATATGCATAGAGTAAGTCCTTGAAATAGCACTTAGAGGTTTTCTCTTTCCCTTTCTCTTTATGAAGTGCTGCCATAAAGGACAAGCACCCTGGAGAGTCTTGGTCTCCTCAGTTCTGTAACACCAAGGAATGTTCCTGGCTTCTCTGGCTTTTCTAGTCAAGATTGAAGGTTTCAGAACATTGGGTTTCAGGGTCATGTTGCTGGGCTGAGTTGCCAGGGAGTGGCCAGCTTTGACCACTGCATGCATGTGTTTGTAAGTGGGCAGCAGGATGTGAAAAGCCTGAGACCTGGCTCTGAACTGCCTCCTGGCCCTGTCCCCATGGACAGGAAATGAGGCTGGGAGGGTTGGTACAGAATCAGCTTTAGAGTTGCTGGCTGGGATGGAGGGTGACATGAACTGGCCACAGACTCCAGTCTCTGGGGAAACTCACCTGGGAGGCTCTGCACTGGAGGCTTAGGAACTCCAGGCCTCCTATAGGAGATGGCAAGGTCAGGGATTTTGACCCTTACTGCCACCAGTCCTTCCTTTCTCTTCCCTGTGTCAGAAAGCTGGGGGCCAAGTCATGCACAGTGGTACACACTTTTAATCCTAGTGACTCAGGAAGCTGAGGCAGGAGGAATGCGAGTTTAAAGTCAGCCTCAGCAATTTAGCAAGGCCCTAAGAAACTTAGCGAGACCCTGACTCAAAATAAAACATAAAAAGGGCTGGGGATGTGGCTCAGTGGTTGAGTGCCTCTGGGTTCAATCCCTGGTACCAAAAAAGAAAAACGAAAGCTGGGGACCAAATCACTTGCATTTAAGGTGTATTTTTTTTCTTCTTTCCATCCAGCTCTGTGAGACCAAAAATGAATAACAGACACCATCAGCTTGTCAGAGAAGGTGGGTTCCCTTGTCCCCCAAGAGAAGGCTAACCTGCCTAGCTCAGCTTCTCCCTGGACAGCATTTCCCCTGTGCCAGCCTCTCCTTATTCCAACTTCCCAGGCATGCTACCATCTTTCTTTCCTCCTCTACCCTTGTCCTCTCCCTTCCGATGGCCTCATTACTGACCAGCCAGCCTTCCCAGCTCCATTCCCTCTTCAGCCAAGGTCCTGGGGATCTGGAGAGCCATGACTCTTCAACTGTTATAAAGAATCCATATAACTTATACCCCAAGTGTGGTGTTTCTAGAACAATGGCATAAACTAGGACTGTCCTGGCCAAGCAAGGCTATGTGGCCAAGCTAGGAAAACACAATCACCAGCTAATGTCATACTCCCCATTTTCTTAGCTCGTGCTACCCCTTGGTTCTGCACTGTGTTTCATGTTCTTTCCAGAATAACTCACTCCAGTGTAATCCTTTTGCTTGGATCAGGAAGACCCCCAACCCCCATCTTCTCTCACCTGTCCACCGGTGATAGGCTATTGCTAACTTGTCCTGTCTGGGCAGTCTGGTACATTTTTAGGAACTTTACAAGCCAGATGTTAAATATAGTTATCATTTCCAAATGAAATTATCTGAGCTTACAATTAAATAATTTAGAGACAAAGGTAATAAATACTCTACATTTATGTAATCACTTCCCAACTATATCATTTCCTGTGCTCTTGACATGATGAGTATGTTGTCTGTATAGCTGAAAACCATATATGGTTTACTACTGCAGTCTCTTTCCAACTCTGAGTTCAAAGCTTTCAGGTTGGAAGATTTGCCCTGGTGGGAACAGTTACACTATTGTAATTAGCAAATGCTGTATATCAGGGCTGAACTTACTGTTTTGTTGATGGGCCTATACTTCAGAAAGTCATGTTTGAAAGAAAATGTTAGTAATGCAGATTAAACTTTCAAAGCATACCATGCCTGAGCCATTATCTTGTGAATAACAAATCAAGGAGGGCTGGGGTTGTGGCGCAGTGGTAGAGTACTTGCCTAGTACGTGTGAGGTACTGGGTTCAATCTTCAGCACCACATTATAAATAAATAAACAAAATAAAGGCATTGTGTCCATCTATAATTAAAAATTTTTAAAAAATTGAGGAAATATTTTTCTAGCATTTGAAAAGTATGACCTGATTTACCAAAGAAGTTGTTCATGTCATTGATAAATGAGTAAAGTTCTGATACATAATGCTCAAGCCAAATGAGGTTTCCATTTAATAAACACAATTTGTGTGAAGAGGAGAAATAGTTTACCAGCAGATCACACATCAGATTTACAGACAATGAATTAAAAGGAAAAATGTTAGCCAATTATGCAAGTCCATTTGTCAAATCATGTCTGACTATAAGAGTTTGACCAAAAGCAATGAACCAAATCCGTGAGAATCAGTTTTAGCTACATGGAATTTATAATGTAGAGTGTTGTAAATGGTGTCTCCACATCCTTTCTATCAGTAAAATTTGTAAGAAACACACACACACACACACACACACACACACACACACACACATAAATGCTTTTCTAGAGAGAGTTGGGAAATACCAGCATTATCACTGTCCAAGGCTGGGTTAGGGGCCTTTATTTGCTGCTCCACGGTAGCCTCTAGAGAACTGTGATGATATATCTTCTGGGGTGTCACTTACTCAACTTCTTGAGGACAGGGAAGTCTATGTCTCCAATACTTAACATGTTGCCTGGTACTTATTAGATGCCTCTCCACAAACTGAACAAATGAATGGAAGCATGCTACCCATTCTCCATAACACAGCATCTTCCTGGAGAGGGGACTGATTTCCTGGTCCTCTTGCAGTTGGATGTGGCCGTGTGATGAGTCCAGTCCAGTGATATGTGGTAAGAAAGATATCAGCCACATTCAGGCCTGGCCTTCAAATATTGCTCACAAGACCCTCTCCATTCTTCCTTCCCTGCTTCAGGGACACTGGGGACCCCATGTCTTAGTCTGTTATGTGCTACTGTAACAGAACACCATAGCCTGGTTAATCTACAATCAACAGGAGTTTGTTTAGCTTGCAGTTTTAGATGCTGAGAAGTCCAAGATCAAGGGGCTACATTTCCTGCTGTGTCATAATATGGTGGAAATGTCACATGGCAAAAGAATGTGTAAGATCAGGCAAAAGGGGTTGAAGTCTTCATAACAAAACCAGTCATGATATGACATTAATCCATTTGTGAGGGTGGAGCCCTGTGACCTCATCACCTGCCATTAGGCCCTGCCTCCCAACCCTATTGAACTGGGGATGATGTTTCCAACACTTGAATTTAGGGGGACATTCTAGCCATGGGCTCTTGCTAGTGAAGCCATCTGATGGAGAAGAGATGCCTGCCCTGAGTAAAATAAACTTTTATTTATTTAAGCCACTGAGATCACAGGTCACAGAGTGGCCTGGTCTATCCTGCTAGTCCAAGGAGGAGCCAGAGATGGGAAGCAACCTGGGCCATGATCCAGCCCATCTTGATTCCCAGTCCTCCCTCCTACACACTTTCAGAAAGTATACGGAATAAAGTCTGAATAAAGGAATAAAGTCTGAATCCAAGGTGGGTTTTGTTTAAGGCCCCATTTGAGAGGATATCTCACAGGGCCCATTCCTGGCCATGCCTCCAAAGGCAGCCTCCTCCGGTGGGAGGCCACCCACCAACATGTGTCATTAGAGGATCAGCCAGGGTGGCTGGTGGCTGGGATTCAGCCTCCCATTAAGTGTTATTAGCCTGGCCCACAAGCACCTCTCTGGCCCTGTCATTTACTGCTTCCCTCTGTACTTAATCTAGACCAGATCTGGGACTTGGACAGACAGAGAACCAGCTTGGGAAGTGACGTTTTTAGGGCACAGGACTTAGGTCCCAAATGCCAAGCCACACAAACTGAGCTCCCTGCTCTCAGCTGCAGAAGCTTCAGCCTGGCTCCACTAACCTTTGCTGTGTGTGGACGGTGAGGCGGACACAAGGCTGTTCCGGGCAGCACAGTAGGCCTGGGGCGGACGCTTCGTAGTACAGTGGGATAGGCGTAGTATTTTCTTCTTGTTGCCTCCTGCCCTGAAAGCCTGGCCATTCTCCCTGGCTTTGATTACAAACCAGGACGTTGAAATCCGTAAGGCTGAAGTCACAGATCCCCGAGTGGTGGGGTGACTTGAGGAATGAGTCGGTGCATTCCTGACTCCTGATTCCCTGGTGGTGACCCTGGCCTCCACTTCCTCAGCCCCACCTGTCCTCTCCCAGTCAGGAGTTCCACCCATGACCGGTGCTTACCCTCTCCCTGCAGTGTTACTCTTGCCTTTGTTGTCTAGGTGCATCACCAGGAAGAGCTTCAGAGCAGGCTCTGGCTTTGTTTTGCTCGGATTTCACTGTGTTCCCGGTGTATAGAATGGTGCCCAAGTGTTTGCTGAATGACTGTTGGAGTGTGGGATCTCTGTAGGCAGGGCCTGTGCTTCTCCCTCTGGGACTCCTGCCTGGCTCACTGTTTTAGCTGGTGCCTGTGGAGATGGATAGCCCTCACCCACCCTTTTCTCCCAACCAGCATTTCCTCCTGACCTGCCCTGGGTCTGCACATGTTGTACCTTTTGCCTCAAACACACCCTCTCACCTTTTCGTTCCTTTGGTTCCTGCTTGTCTTCAAGTCTCAACTAAGCCCTCTTCTCTGACTTCTGTCCTGTAGCCCCTGTATTATCCCTTTCACACAGCAGCATACCTTCTCAAAATCAGTGGGTCCACCTGGCTTCTTGCCTTGATGCAGGCTTGGGAAGGGTGGGACCTGAATGTCCTGCTCACCGCTGTGTCCTCAGCCCCTAGGACGGCACAGATTAAGTGCTCAAGTACCTGTAGGATGAATCCATGAAAGGCTGACCACTGTTGATCCCTCAAGGAAGACCCAGAAGTCATGTACCAACAAGGATGCAGGAAGTGTGGGCTGGCTCTGGTCTGGCCCAGGGTCCCCACTGATCATCTCCCTGACATGCTCAGGACAAAGAAAGTGGCCCTGTCTACTCTTTCCTCTTATATGACTTTTGTCCCCCTCTAACCAGATTATCTTCTTTCTAAATTTATGAGAGGAACATATACTTATTGTAAGACTTCTGAGCTATTCTTATTCACTATTTTGGCCACCTACTATGAGCCAGGTGCCCCATTAGGTACTGGGGGTGCAAAGATAGTGTAGCAGGGTTTCTACCTCAAGGATCTGCACCTGAGGGTGGTTCTCCTTCTGTGCACCTTAGAAGAGGGCTCTGCTTTCTGTGTGCTGGCCCCATGCGACCGAATCCCACGGAGGGCTTATGGAAACCCAGATCCCTGAGTCCCACCTTCAGAGGCTTCAACCCATTGGATCTGAGTGAGTCTGATCATTTGCTTCTCTAACAAACTCCCCCATGATGTTTACTCTGCCAGCAGGGACTATAGATGGAGAACCATTGTCTAGACTACATGAGTGTTACGGTTGTCACAAGTTTTACATGTCTGTGCTCATTCAGTCTTTTGACGTCACTCACCTGGGTAAGACACACGACCAGGGAGAGCTGAGGTGGAACTGAGTTCAGTCTTCCTATGAGACTCTGCCCTCTCTTAGCACTAGGTGGCATAGAGTTCTAGGAAAGCCTGAGAGGGTCTAACTAGAAGAGGCTGTGGAGAATCCAGGGTGACATTCTGGGAGTTAGGATGGTGGAGTCTGCTTTTCCCTTCTGGAAAGAGCCCTGGCTTGGGACAGGATGGTCTGGGAAAGAGTGATTTGGGGACAAAGAAGGGTCAGATGGCACTAGGAAGGAAGGGTACTGCAGCTCTGAAGGGCCTTCTGCCCCATGGTGGGGCCTGGGTCATCCCTTCTATCTTGGAGACTCTGGCTGAAGAGGGCACACCTCTAAGATGTCAGAGTAGCCTCCGTTTAGCCCCAGACTTGCCTCCCTCTGCACAGAATGTGCCGTGTACGGTGGCACGTCAGGGGCAGCACCCTGCCAGCCCAGCAACTCAGACAAGCACTTCCTTCCTGTCAGCCTCAGGCGGCTCAGGGGCTTTGGCAGGACAATCCCCAGTGTTCTTGTTGGGCCTGGCTGAGTGGTGCTAACTCCTCAGGAGGAGGCCCGGGAGGGAGGTGCAGGGAGAGACTAGCTCTGGGAAGAGCTGTGTCCTCCACAGGCAAGGGGAAGTGTGAGCTCAGATGGACAGCTTCCTGTGATGCTGTGTTTCTGAGCAGGAAGCCAGAACCCTGGAGAAGGAAAATAAACCTGGACACATATTTTTAGAAAGTGGGCAAACTCTGTTGCTTAGCATGCGGTGGAACTGAAATCTAAATCCGGCTTTCTGTGTCTCTAAGCAGAAGGCCGGGACCCACTGGCTTCATGCAGCAACGGGACCTCCAGGGGATGCAAGAGTGAGCTGTCACTCCTCCTACTGCAGGAAATCCCAAGCGGTGATGGAGGTATGAGCCAGGCTCCTGCTAGGTGCTCAACATATGCAACCCCATCTAGGCCTCACCAGGACCCTGAAAGGTAAGCACAGCTCACCCCACATTTTCAGGTGAAGGAAGAGAGCCTCAGAGAAGGCAAGATCCTCAGAGAAGGCAATCACAGGCAGGGATGTGACAGAGCCTGCTCTATGCAAACCTCAGCAGATGGCAGTACTGGGAGGGTCACACACAGACTAGTCACTGAGCACAATTGCTTTCCCAGAGCACAGCAGGTCTCTGCCTTCCCATGGTGGGAGTTCAGGCTCATGCACATAGCTCCGTCCATGCAGTTGAAATGCCAGGTAACTCTCTGTATTAAACTCAAACCCCTCTCCTTGTAACCTCACAGAATTATCGAGCACAACAGCCCTTTAAGCCTTACCAATACTCTGCATTCATTTCCAGGTTCAGAATCTTTTCAGCCATCTCTTCTCTATTCCCCAGAAACTTCCAGGTTTCCACGTGGAATCTGAGATCCAGTAGAGTTGCTTTCTAAGGTGCAAAATAAATCAGGGATATCTGATGTTTAGAAAAAGCAAAGTCGGGGCTGGGGATATGGCTCAAGCGGTAGCGCGCTCACCTGGCATGTGTGCGGCTCGGGTTTGATCCTCAGCACCACATACAAACAAAGATGTTGTGTCAGCCGAAAAATAAAAAATAAATAAATATTAAAATTCTCTCTCTCTCTCTAAAAAAAAAAAAAGAAAGAAAAAGCAAAGTTAAGATAGTATGAGACAGATGATTGAGCTGAGAAAACATTTTGATATAAAAGGAAAAATTGTGGGGGTTTTTTGTCCATTATGACCTAAATCAACTCTGATGCTAATTATTCTTAGAAGGAATCTACAGAAATTAATTTAAGCATTAATAACATTTGTGGACCACGAGTTGAACCTCTCAAGGCAAGGTAGATGCTCCATCGAGAGTAGACCCATTCTAGCAGAATAGAGTAAAAATGTCAGCGGTGTGGCTTCCAAATACTGGCAGAATTATAATTATTTATGACAGGATAGGAGGGCCACTGCCAGTGTACACAGCAGTTGTGTCATAATGGACCTGCTGTTAGGAACTTAAAATGACACACCTCCTCATCTCGCTCCCTCCCAGAGCCAGGCTGCCCTGGGTGGAGACCCAGGCTGAGGCAGGCTACTTGGTTGGAGCCAGGTCTGTGGACTTTCCACGGAGGCCTGGTTGTCTTTCCAGTAACAGCCACAACTTCAAAGGACTGCCAAGGAGCAGATTGGGCACTCCCTGGCCAGCCCAGGGTAGCTGTGTTGTATGTAGGAGCCCTGCATGTGGGGGTGTTGGAAACTGGCAATTCCAGGTTCCAGAACCAAGTCCTGAGGGGAGGGAGGGAGGAAGATGGAGCCAAAGGACCTGCCTTGAACTGGATCCCCCACGGCAAGAGGTTGCAGGCTCTGGGCTCAGGGAGCTCTGGCCCTGCCACAGGCCTGCCCAGGCCTGGCACACACCCGCCTCCTTTTCTCTTCAAAGATGCCACTCCACCCACAGCAGTGCTCTTTCCTGGCTTCAAAATGTCACAATCTCCATCTGTCTTTTCTTATCCCTATAGAGCAGTCCCTCATCCCTAATAGTGGAAACAACTACACATCAGGGATGGACCCCTGGGGGAAAAAGGAAGTAACACGGTGGGAGGCAAGAAGAGCTCTGTAGAAGAGAAACAAGGTGGCAAGCACCCTTCCTCTTCTTGATGACACCAAGGAGACTCAGCCCCCTCCACACTCAGTAGTAGAGAAGGCTGGGAGGCAATGGCCCTGCTCAGCTTAGACAGCATCAGCAAAGGGGCCGGAGTCAGGGAGTCTGCAGCCTAGTCAACCAGTGTGATGGAAGCAATGGTCCCTGGAGGCCCTTTTGAAGACAAGCAACATGTGAGTGTGAGCACCATGTAGTCCCACTGGCAGGTGGTCACAGGAATGGAGATGATGGCCAGTTGCTGCTCTCACCATCTACCACATGTGGATGAACTAGAGGATGTTGTCATACTCTGTATCACTTGGCTCACCTCCAAACTTCAAAAATGAAGAAAACAAGTGTCAAACCAGATGTGGTAGACAGACCTGTAATCCCAGTAACTCAGGAGGCTGAGGCAGGAGGGTCACAAATTCAAGGTCAACTTCAGCAGTGTAGTTGAAATCCTATCTTAAAAAAAAGTTTCAAAGCAATTTTTTTTGAAAGGATACTGGGGATGGAACTCAGGGGCACTCAACCACTGAGCCACATCCCCAGCCCTATTCTGTACTTTATTTTAGAGACAGGGTCTCACTGAGTTGCTAAGCACCATTGCTGAGGCTGGCTTTGAAATCATGATCCTCCTGTCTCAGCCTCCTGAGCTGCTGGGATTATCAGCATGAGCCACTGTGCCTGGCTCAAAACAATATTTTTCCTTTCACCATTCCACTTCCACCAGATGTTTTATAGGATAAACATTTTTTTTAACCTTTAAGATTGGACTGAAAAGTAAAAATCCTTATAAAAAACTTTAACCAACATGTGGAGTCCATGGTCAAGTATCTCCTCAGCTCTGAGTTTAGAAGGCAAGACCAGGCCAGGGTGCCTGGGCTGATAGGGCGTCTGCCTGTGTGTGTGGGTGGGGGGGGGGCGGGGGGCTCTTCCTTCCACCTTTTCACTCTGAAAATTGTCCTCACACGGCAGAGGTCCTCTTCCCCAAATTCAGATGCTCTGACACTAAGTAAATGGGCAAGAAAATGGAAGGTAGTCTGATTTCATGGAGCAGGCATCTGTCGGACAAGAGAACTAATGGGACGCTGAAGAGACCCTTGTCACTTGGCGCCACAGCCAGCTGCAAGGGCTGTCAGTTCTGGCAGGACTTTGTCATGGAACAAAGGTCCCAGAGACCTGAAGTCATTCTCAGTGACAAGGGCAGACCTGGCCACATGTCGCGACACCCTAAAGGCAGGAAGCAAGGTGACGACAACACAGAATCAGAGGCACAAGGACCGTGGTTAGACAGGCCATTCTGAAGAGGTTGATCACACTCAGGCACTCGAGCCGGCCTGGCACATGGATTCTTTGTCTATCCAGCCCCACCCCTGAAAGGTATTTCCAGAATTTAGGTCACTACACTTGGCAGCTTTGCTTCACACACAAATGCTCTGAGGTTAAAGTTTATGAAGTGTGACCTACGTGCCAGTGACTAAGTTCCATGAGCCTCAGCTTCCAAATGTGAATCCTGATTGGCAGCTAGGGCGGGACAGTCACAGCCACTGTCTTGACAGCCAGCATGGGACTGGGGGGTCGTAGACCCTGAATCTACAAACTGGCTGGCTCACGACCCAGAGCCCCCGGCACCCAGAAAAGAAGCCCCGAGGCCCTTTACAATCTGAGTGGGCTTCACTTTCCAAGTGCTTCATGAACCTCAGCAGTGAGGTTCAGTGGGAGGGGCTGGCTTCAGGCCTTTAAGGCTGTCTCAGGAGTCAGGAAAATCTAAATAAACCTCACCCCACAAAGCAGCAAGGAGGCCTCTGACCCACCTGGTTGTAGATCCCCAAAGTACAAAGGCCTGGTAGATCCCAGGGCAGATATATGAGGGGGCAGGACAGCACTAAGGGGACACTGCTTCCTGCTGTAGGCTGGGGACACCACATGGGCCACATAGGTTTCTTGGTCCTTATTGGAAGTCACCGTGTCCCTGCTTTCAGCTGGTGTTAAACAGGAGATAAGAAGGTGGCTAAAGGAAACCCTTTCCAGCCCTGCCAGGACACTCACCATGAGGGAGAGTGAAGCCTGCTGTGACCAGAGCGATTGGCACTTCTTATGAACTGGGAATGTGTAAGGCGGTTTTGTCATTTTTCTAAATACAGGGACCTTTTAGAAGAACTTCAACTGTCACACACACAAGGACTGTTTCTAGACTGCAAAGTGTGGGGGTGGCCTCAGGCCTCTTCTGCAGATGAGGGAGTCCCACCCAACAGGACTCTTCTGCTTAGAGAACAGGTGATTTTAGAGGGGACTTTTGGGAAGGTGGAAGGGCAGGTGCTGCGCAGGGCTCCCGGCTGCCTCTTTTCAAATTCAGTTACAAAGAGTTCCGATTTTTTCATGTTGTGGCAGTTTTGCTGTCTTCCTTTCTCAGATGTCTGAAAGCAGGGCTTGTCCAACTAGTAGATTAGAAGGATATGGGGATTTGTTCCCCATACTTTAAAGCAGGGAAAAAAAGCCTTGTTGTGAAGAGAAGACAAAACCTGTTTGGTAACTTGTCATTTCAGTGAGAACCTGAACTGCTCACAGGTGAACATTCCCCTCGACTCCGCCCCTTCCTCCTGCCATCCAGCAGCCCTGGCTGGGGACCGAGGTGAGGACAAGAGAAACAAGGCTGCTGAGATTCATCCAGAGGACACCATAACTGGCTGACAGAAGTTTAAGAACCCAGAGGAGCAGGTCAGAGGCAAAAAAATGTTTATTCCTCGTGCCATGTCACAGTGATAAAATACCCAAACAGTGCCTTTGTTGTCAGGTGCCACCAAGAAAACATTAACAAAGCAGTCACACATTTTTTGATAAGAGTAAACTGTTGTCAGATTTATCTGAGTTCTCTCTCTTCCTCTTTAATAAACATTAAAGAACTGACTTCTTACATCACCACTGAGTCCTCTGAAAGGTTGGATCCTCACCACCAGAGCCATGGGATTTTAAAAAAGGATTTCTCATTTTCTTAAAAATGTCAATGCTAAGGATTCCATAGGCCTATTTATCAACTCCATCAGGGTCCTACAGTGGGAGCTACCCACCAGGAGTTGAGTGGAGACTCCCCAGCAGTCAAGAGCCCGCTGTGAAGCCTGAAAAGGGGAGGGAGGAGGAAGCCAGCTTAGGCTCTGAGCCCTGGACATGAGCCTCCCACCAGATGAATCTGCATCAGGTCAAGATGCCTGAAGCAGAGGGCTCTACTGTTAAACACCAGACAACAGTGCTTCAAAATTCCTGAGTGTTAGCATCCCAGAAACCACCTCTCCCCTGGGCCTTTCTTCCTCAACCAGCTTCACAGGAGAACATGAGCTCAGGGAAGGAGAGAAAAAAGCAAAGATCAAACTTCCTGCCAGTTTTGTGAAGATAAGTATGAACTTTAGGAACCAAATACCAGAGAAGGAGGACGTAAGAACTGGAGCAAATCCCCTTATTCTGGTAACTGCAAGGAAGTACTATTTACAGAAGAGACTCTAGTTTGGGCATCTGTATACATGCTCCTAAAAGCAAAGGCTATTTTTTTGCTTGATTTTTACGTACCAAGAAAGAATTTCATAAAGTGGAGACTCATTTGCAAGCATTACTTGAAAAGAAACTGGGCACTTTGGATTCATCTTTCCTTTTCATTACAATCTGGCTTTGAAATATGGTCCTTCAAATTACCTTGAACAGAATGGCTTTAAGAATGTCACATCATGTAGCTATGGCAAGGAAACTAACGCCCCTCAGCAAACGAGACTTTTTGTTAATATGATATATATAATACAGGTAGGCCATTAGCAGCTGTCCTTTGAACCTCTTACAAAACTTAGAGCATTAGTCACTAGGGTTCTGGGCACGAGAAGTAGGTACAGTAACAGTATAATTATGAAAAAATAAAAACATGAATAGAAGGAAAACAATCATTTAAAAGAAAATCATTGGGAATATAGTATGTAATATTTTAAAAAGTTGCTTATATGTAAGATAAAATTAAATTTATTTTTCAAAAATGTCATTATGCAAACAAATATACTAATATACAGTCAAGTTTACCTTGCTCACAACAAAATCATAGGACAAGATAAAAAGAAAAAAATCCTCATATTTAAAGGATTTTAAAAACATTAGCTGTGTCAAGACTCTCGGTTATGAACATCGTATGGCATCTCACTTTGTAAAAAGGAAATTCTCACGAATCCTCTAAACGAAGACAACATAAACAGGAGTAAAATTAAAATTAGCACTTTTAAAAGCTCTATGATTAACACATCTATTTAAATCAAGATCTAGAATTTATGAGATTATTTCATCAGGATAAGAGCTGAACAAAATGCTAAGTACTGAGGTTCTAAGGAAAAAACCATCATCATTTGTTTAATGTAACTTCCAAGACCAGAGTGGAATACCAGGAACACACCCTCTGGGCACGTGTCAAGCCTGGATCTCAGTAATATTCAGCAGGAAAGAAATGGGCTCTGTGAGAGAGCTGGTGGGGACACACCAGGGTGTGACTGTGCAGGCCTGTCTATTTTTAGAGGTTTCAGACTCTGGCCTTAAATAGTCTGGATGATAATGCTCGTGGCTACAACCCGGTGTGGCCTGGGAGAAAAACAGTTCTTTTCACGCTGCCTAACCTAGTTCCCGGTTTTTTCCCTTTTAAATGCATCCTGTGATGTTGCTCATGGAACATGTTCAATCGGGAAGCTTTCAGAATCTTCTGTTTCCTATTTACTGTGGAGCACTCAAAACTAGAATTGGTTGATAAATAAGATTAATATTTTTAAAATGTTCTTTATTAAAATAGGAACCATCTTGCTTCTTTGGAAGCAGGAAACATTACCTTAATTGGGAACAGAACAACACACCGTTGAGGAAAAAGTACTTTTAGTTCACCAAAATATCATGGACACATGTCCTTAGAAGACTTCCATATTAGGAAGTAAAGATTTCTTGTGTCATCCATGGTAATGCTGAGGGGGCTGTGTCCATCAGGAGAAGTGCTGGTCGCTACGTAGCAGGGTTTTCAGAAGTTTATATTTACGGACTAACAAATGTGCATGTATATACACACAATGCCTATTATATGTCAACATATAGTATGTACACATATACACACAACACAGACTCATACCGTGTATGTCCCAGGAACACAAAATCACCATCCTTTCCAAAATCTACCTATTTGACTCTCACACCTCAAAATGATAGTGAATCATACTGGGAAAACCAAGTGGACCCAGAAACAAAAATATACCCAGGTGATGTTTCATCTTTCATCCTTTAGAACTAAACAAAGGGACAAAAAAAGTATATTATGAAACTATGAAAAAGTTAACAAGCATTTCTTCTTAATTTTCTTAGAAGAGGAGGTGAAAATCCTGAGGATGAGATCTAAACTGGCTTTCATGTCCTCTTAGGCTAGCTGTGATACTCAGGCCAATTCCCCTCCTCCCAATTTTAAAAACATATGGCATTTACAAATCATGGAAGCCAACAAGACTTAAAAGTTTATTCTCTGAGATCTTAGGAAAAGGAAGGTGAAAAGATATGGGTGCAGGCTCTCGCAGAATTCCCTGCTCCCCTGCGGGACTTCCCAGGCCCAGCGTCTCTGGCTCCCCTCCTCATAGGGCCACAGCTTCTGGGTCCCCAGGTCCTGCTCTTCACATGTGCATTTCAGGCCAACCAGGTCTTGAATTTGCAGGACCATAGGGCCCCTGTCACTGTTTCATTTCATCCCCTTTTCAGGGAGGGGAATAAACAGGTGTCTTAGCCATCCTGCTGATGGATGAGCAGGGGGCCTTTGGTATTCCTGGGCTAGTCTCCATCACAAGTTCTCCTTCAGTAGCCCGAGCTTGCGCAGGGCCTCCCGCCGAGCTTCCTCTGTGGAGCCCCGGCCAGAGAACTGCACAGTGATGCCCTGAGGCCTGAACCCCACTGCTCTGGGGAGAGAGCCTGCCCGCTTCCTGGCGTCCTGGCCACAGTCTGGTGGCCGGGGCTCACAGAAGCTCCTGCTGGCATTCTGGCGCGCGAGCTTGCTGGCAAGAGTGGGGTCTGGACGGAAGGTGACAGTCTTTCCAGTAGACACGAAGGGACTGGACTCGCTCCGCAGCACCTCATGGATGCTCTGGAAGCCGTTGGCCAGCACTGGGGGCTGCTCTGTCTGCACACCTCTGGACTGCTGACCACCACTGGCCTGCCCGCCTGCTCGCGGCTCTTCAGCTTCCTTGGCCAGTCCTGGCTTGCTCCAGGAGGGCGTCCCCTGATCTGCAGGGACACTCCTCTTCTCTGTGAGATCACTCTTCGGTGACCGGTCTTCTGTGTCGCCAGAGGTGAGGAAAGAGACGCCGTTGATGTTGGCCAGGACCTGGGCTTTGCGCTCCTGCACGTTGACGGCTGCTTTGGAGATGGTCTTGTTGAAGTCCTTCCCAGAGCTGTTGGTCACGCTGATGTTGCTGGGGAAGCGGTGAATCTTGGGTGCAGGCTGTGCCGAGTGTCGGTGCCAGGGGAACTGGTCTCCATTTCGAGAGGCTAAAGAAGTCAGTGTCCGCCACTCTCCAGGCCTGCCCTCCTTCGAAGGGGATGTGGGGGAGAGGGCTTCATTTCCTGCCAACTTCTCGGAGATTTTCTGAGCAATCACAAGCGGAGTAGGGACTGAGCGGGGTAGCTTTGGGTGCTCTGCTGGAGGAGAAGGGGAGGGCAGCTCCCTCCTAGGGTAGGCTGGGGCTGGGGTGCCAGGCAGGGAAGGTGGCAGAGGAAGGGCTTCGGGATCTATGGGCTCTGGTGCTTGGGAATTCTCAGTGTCTTGTTTCCTGCCTTCGAGGACAGCAATGTGCTCCTTCCCAGGTCCAGTCCCTGAAAAGTGAGGGAGAAACCTCATAAGCTTCCACCTAATGTGAACATAAACACAGGCATTCCTGTTGCCCAAATCTGAGTCTCCTGAAGGGACTCACCAACTTCCTCAGAGCCTCCTGTGGTGGAACTCCTGTCCTTGGCCCTGGACTGGTGACCACATGCTGAGAATGTACAGGCTACGACAGTGGAAGAACCAGCCAGCCCGGAAAGCAGCCTGAAAAGCCTCTGAGGCCACCACCTTGAGGCAAGGGACAGGAGGCAAATGGCTGCCTACTCAGGGGACTTCACAAACGGGACACGGAGGTTGGACAGTTGTGTGGCACACCAACCCCCCAACAGGTCTTTCTAGAGGAAGCGCCCCTTTCTTCTGAGGCACAGAAATACCTCCTGGTGACTCCAGGTGACACCTGGCTAGCCTGCCCCACAGACCACAGCACTTCTCTGCATCGCCTGTGGCTACAAAACTGGGAGCTTCTCTTTTTATCTTTATCTTCAAAATCTCACACAAGACCCGCCACAGAAGAGGCACCTAAAATTGCCATGAAATATCATGTGAGAGAACTGGTGGGCGTGTGGAGCATATTTTCTAAAAGTGTTTTCTTTGGCACAATTATGTGAGCTGGTATTTTCAAGGGATCAGCAGGTTCATATTACTTTTAGGAACTATCCTGCAAAGCAGCAGTGTAATAAAATGTGAGATTCATATTGTCTCTTCCCTGAAGAGATGGCTGCAAACCAAGCTCTACTTTTATGGGGAATCTGTAACTGTGGCAGGTGAAACTCTGAGTAACACACACCCTTGCTTAAAAAAAAAAAAAATGCACCCATTTCTAGAGGCTTGTGACGAGTAGCAGTATTTCCTAGTTACTGGGGCAGAAGTACTCCTCTCTTAGTTCCTCCCTGCCCACATTTATTTTCAATATCCTTTTCAATCCGGGGGGAAAAAAAAAAAGAAAAGAAAAAGGAAGGCCTTTCTCTTTCTCTACGTCCCTTTCACTCCAGTGCCATCAGAAGTCTCAACGGACAAAAGCACACCTCTTCTCTGGTGCCACTTTGAGTCAAGGAAAATGTACAAACTAGACGCTGACCCGGAGTCTACTCTGATCTTTTTCTGTCTTCCTGAGCCAGTTGAATTTTTCAGTTCAAATATTCCCACCTTGGAAAGTGTGTGACAGAATGGAATAAAATCTTGCACTAAAAGATCAGTACCGTGTATATTTTCTTTGTAAGACAGAATCGTTACCTGGAAGCTACTTCAATTTTCTTTCTTTCCATATGTGTATGTGCATTTATGTGTGTACACACATACACACACACACACACACACAAATAAATAAATAAATAAAATCTTTATATGCTCAACCAGTTTCATTTTTCATTCCAGTCCTTTTGGAATTTCCCAGGTCAGACACCTGACTACCAAGAGGCGGTTTCTCCCTATGGAAGCAGATGAGCTGCAGGAGCCGCTGCGTTGGCAAACACCGCTGGGATCTGGGAACCTAAACACCAGCAATCTGAACCAAAGGTCCAGGGACCTGTACTTCACCCCTTACCTGTTCCCTGGGGCACTGCTGGAAGGCACTCCATGTCCCCAGCTGCAGGTCTTGGCTGCACTAAATCGATGACATCTTCAGGCTCAGAGTGACTGGAAGGGCTCTCCAGAGACTGCGGAGAATGGCAATGAATACCACTGTCACACAGGGCTGGCTCCTCAAAGTCGTCTTCCAGGGAATCGAGAGTCTCTTCAAAAAACAGGATGACATCCTTCTCCTCGTGTGTGAGGTGCTTCAGGCTCTCGTCATCCTGTGACAGATGTTGGGCACAGAAGAGAGAAACAATGGTGTCACTAAAGACAAAGCAACAAAGTGGGGTCAATAGTCCAGGGTGGAATTCATTGCACGTTAGAAATTACCACTTGTGTTACCCACTGACCAACTGCACCTGGACACTCCTCACCATCTTAACCTGCATGGAAAAAAAAAATAGTAAAAAAGATGTAGAAAACAGAGGGTCTCCAATAAATGGTGCTGGGAGAACTGGAAATCGATATGCAGCAAACTGATAATAAACCCCTCTCACCATGCACAAAACTCAGCTCAAAGTAGACCTAGGAAGTAGACCAGAGACCCTGTAACTAACAGAGGAAAAAGTAGGCCAAAATCTTCATCACTTTGGATTAGGCCCGACTTCCTTAACAAGACTCCTAAAATGCAAGAAATAAAATCAAGAATTAATAAATGGGATGGACTAAAAAGCTTCTTCTCAGCAAAAGACACAATCAATGAGGTGAAGAGAGAGCCTATATTTTGGGAGCAAATTTTTGCCACACACATCAGATGGCGCACTAATCTCCAGGATATATAAAGAATTAAAAAAACTTAACACCAAAAAACAAAAACAATAAACAAATAACCTAATCAATAAATGGGGTAAGAAACTTAACAGGCACTTCTCAGATGAAGATATATATTTGATCAACAAATATATGTTCAATATATTTAGCAATTAGAGAAATGCAAATCAAAACTACTCTTAAGATTTCATCTCACTTCAGTCAGAATGGCAGTTATCAAGAATACTGACAACAATAAATGTTGGCGAGGATGTGGGGAAAAGGCACACTCATACGTTGCTGGTGGGACTGCAAATTGGTGCAATCACTCTGGAAAGCAGTATAGAGATTCCTTAGAAAACTTGGAATGGAACCATCATTCGACCCAGCTATGCCCTCCTCGGTATACAACCAAAGGACTTAAAATCAGCATATTAGAGTGATGCAGCCACATTTTAAGTTTAGAGTAGCTCAATTCACAATAGCTAAACTATGAAACCAATCTAGGTGCTCTTCAACAAATGAATGGATGAAGAAAATGTGGCATATATACACACTGGAATATTACTCAGCCATAAAGAAGAATTACTTTATGACTTTTGCTGGTAAGTGGATGGAGCTGAAGATTTTCATGCTAAGTGAAATAAGCCAATCCCCCAAAACCAAAGGTTGAATGTTCTCTCTGATACACAGATGCTTCTATTCTTTCCCCCTGCCTTCAACAAGGCAGGGGGAAAGAATAGAAGTTCAGTGGATTAGGCAAAGAGGGATAAAGGGAAGGAGGCAGACTGGGACTAGGAAGGACAGTGGAATGAACTGGACATGACTTTCCTATGTTCATGTATGAATACACAGCCAATGAAATCCTACATCTGTACAACCACAAGAATGAGATCCTAATTAGAATAAGTTACACTCCGTATATGTATAATATGTCAAAATACACTCTACTGTCATGTATATCTAAGAAGGACAAATAAAAATTTAAAAAAAGAGAGAAAAGAAAATAGAGGGTCTTAGCCTGTGGGCTCTAGCCTCATGGTTCCAGGTCGATGCAATAAAGCAACCCTCCTTCAGCACTGGCTCGGGAAAGCTGTTTTCAACTGACCACTGTTCACTTTCTTGTACTTCCAGATTACTGTGGGCACAGGGTGCGGGGCAAGGGGACTCACAATTAAATAGAGTAGACTGGACTCATATATACATAAAAATATCTCCTCTCCCTTCAGAAGCCCACTAAAACAATACAAGGATTTCTTTTTTAAAATAAGTGTAAATCACAAAGACAAAAGTCAGAGGAAAAGAGAATAAAACAAAATAAAGGAGGCTAGAGAGCAGAAGGAAATGAATGAATGGGGGAAATGAATTAAGATGAACAAAGACGACAGACTATCAGAGTGGCTACCAGGAAAGCCAGTCACCAACCTGCTAAGCTCTGTGGTCCTGAGCTTGGCACTGAAGCCCCAACCTTTTGGAAGTGTGGCAAAGGGGTCTGGAAAGCACCAAGCTGGCTGGAAATCCCCTCTCAGCAATGAGAATGGCCCAGCAGAAAACAGGGTGCAGTTATTAGAGAAGGCAAAAAAACAAACAAAAAAGCCCCTTTGAATTGGGGCCATCAAGCAGGGCTGATGGCTTACTGGAGATGGGGTGGGGGTAAATGGAGCTAAACTAATTCAGTGTAGACAGAGACTGTAAGAGTGTTTTCTGGGGAATCTGAAGGGTCCAAGAGCTCAAAAAGTTGACCCCAAGGGTTCCTCGAGGTAGCAGTTACAGGTGAAAACAACTATGGACAAGTCCCAGCCTAGAATTATTCATCAGTTTCTGAAGTCCTAACTCTTGAATATATCTGAAGAAAATCATTCATTTTCTTCAAAGATAAAACTAAAAGCAACTATGCAGTGATGAAAATTACAAAAAGGTCATCACTATCAATAGCCCATAAACAACATGACGCTGAATCCATAAACACCACCATGCTATTTTTTAAAAAGCTGACCTGGGTGTGGTGGCACCCACCTGTAAACCCAGGGACTCAGGAGGCTGAGGCAGGAGGATCTCAAGTTCAAGGACAGCCTCAGCAATTTAGCAAGACCCTGTCTCAAAATAAAAAATACAAAGGACTGGGTAGTAGAGCGCTCCTGAGTTCAATCTCTGGTACCATGTAATAAATAAAAATTTAAAAACTGAAGGACAAAGGTGCTTACAAATTAAAAATGTTAGCAAAATAATGAACTAAATAAAAGTTTAAAAGATGATTAGAAAATCATAAAAATTAAAGAAAGAGGAGAGAGATTAAAAAAAGGAAAGAAGGAAAGAAAAAGAAAAAATTAGAGGACAAGCCTGGGAGGGCCAATCTCTGAATACTAAGGGCTCCCAAAAGAGAAGCAGAGAAGGAATCATCAAAACACCCCTAAGCAGAAGCACATGAATTTCCAAATCAAAGGGGCTGACCCAAAGAACAAAAATAAAGGAGATTCACTCCAACACACACCACTGAGAAATTTCAGTATGCTGAAATCCAAGAAAAGAAACTGAAAACTTTTTCACTCTTCTTCAGAGTGAAAAACCAGTTTCTCCACAAAGGCGAGCAATCGGAACGTGATGACCATGCTGCGGCTGGTATGTGCTTTGGTTAAGTACCCTCATTTTCCTCTGGCTATAGAGAGAATGAAAAGAGTGCTGGCCAGGGCTGGGTTGTAGCTTGGTGGTAGAGCACCTGCCTGGCTTGTGCAGGGCCACAGAGCAGGTCAGTGGTGGCCAGGCGTGGGGGAAGGAACGGGGTGCTTGGGGGAGGCTGCTCATGGACATGAGATTTCTTTTTGAGGGATAAAATGTTCATGCCCTGGCACTGCAAAAATAAAACAATAAATAAAAGGGTACTGGCCTACAGTGGATCCTCCGTTTAGGAGACACACCAATTTTCCCCATAATGGTGGGACAAAATGAGTTTGGACTCTAAACCCACATTTAATCCAACCTCAAAGCCAGCAGTCCCCGCATGAGGTTCCATTTGGAGGAGAAGCTGGGGAGGGTGCCCTCCATGAACCTGTTTATGTCCTGTGTGCCACCGGGCCAGGCCAGCTCCCACACCCAGCCAGAGGCTTATGTGGCTTCGAGGGTCACATGACCACTGGTGGAGGGGCAAAGACCAGAAGTGGGCTCGATCTCTACTTGCCTTTTGCTCTGCCAGCCCCTAACTTATTCCCTTTCCTAACCATACACTGGTAAGTGTCAATAAAGGGCTCTGACACTATTCACGGCTTGTCCCTTGCTCCTAGAGTTCTGCAGTTCAGTCTCAACTGTGCTGTCCACTTTTCCTGCATGAGACTCCTTACACCTCAGCCCGGCTCAGTGAGTGCATCTCCAGCCCTAGGCCACCAGGATTCTGGTATCCTCCATCTGAGGTCTTTATGGAGAGAGGGGCCAGAGGCTTATTTGTGGCCTTGAGCAAGGCCAAACATGTTGTGGGGCCGGTCTGTTGCTCAATACCCCAGACATGAAACCACCCTTCCAATGAACTCTGCTTGCACCTGGGACAGGGAAAAGGCAGAAACAGAGAAAAACCCCAGCCAAGGGTAAGGGAGCGGAGTGCTTCAGAGCCACAGAAAGGGCACGCTGGCCCAAATCCAGAAGAGTTCCCTTTGTTCCTCCTGCTACATGTAGATGCTGGACACTGCCTCAGACAAGGACGCTACAGAGAAAGACATGCATGGTCCCAGGGAAGAGGATGAGAATCATGAGATAAATCCTTGAGCCAGAGAGTAGGTTAGTGGTGGCTATGGGGGTGGGGGAGGCTGCTCAAGGACATGAGATTTCTTTTGGGGAGATAAAAATGTTTTAAAATCCACTATAGTGATGACTAAATAACTCTGCAAATATGCAAAACCCACTGAAGTAGTCAACTTTATTTTTAATTTTGATTGATATACAAAATCACAAAATTCTGCATGCCATGTGATGTTTCCATACATGTAACCTACTGTAATGCACAAATCAGGTCAAACATACCTGTTTCTTCAAATGTTTCTTTCTTTATGGGGAAAGCTTTCCAAACCCTTTCTTCTAGCTTTCTGAAATGTATAATACATTGTCACTGCCTACAGCCACCCTTCTGTGCGACAGCACCCAGAACTTGCTCCTCTCTGACTGTAACTAAGTGCCCACTCATCACCCTTCCCCCGTTCCTCTCCCATTCCTCCACTGTCCCCAGCCTCTGCACCTCCTCCTACTGTCAGCCTCTATAAGATGGATGAGTGAGATGATGTGGTCTTTGTCTTTCCATGTCTGGCTTATTTCACTTAATTATCTCCAGCAGTTCCACCCCTGTGGGTCACAGAAATGATGGAGCCCATTCTTCTTTGTGGCTGAATGGCATCCATTGTGTGTCTGTACTACCGATTCCTTCATACATTTAGAGGCTGAAGGACACTCAGGTTGTTTCCATTTCTTAGCTCTGGTGAATAGTGCTTCAATAAGTACGGAGTGCAGAAGTCGCCCTGACAGACTGATTTCATTTCCTTTGGATATACACCCAGGGGAGGATCACTGGATCACATGCTAGTTCTATTTTTAACTTTTTGAGGAAACCCCATGCAGTTTTCCATAATGGCTGTACTAATTGACGTTCCCATTCACTGTGTGGAAGGGTCCCCTTTTCTCCACATCCTCACCAGAACTGTCATCTTGGGTCTTTTTGGTAAAAACCATTCTCACCTGGATAAGGTGATACTTCATTGTGGTTTTGATCTGCATGATGGTTAGTGATGTTGAGCATTTTTTCATACAACTCTTGGCCACTATTTTTCTTCAAGAAATGTCTATTTAAGTCTATTACCCCCCGGTTTAGTCAAGTTATTTTTTTGCTTTTGAGTTTTTGGAGTTCTTTATGTATTCTAGATTTCAACCCCTTGTCAGGTATATAATTTGCAAACATTTTCTACCATTCTGTAAATTATATTTTCACTCTGTTGATTGATCGTTTGCTGTGCAGAAGATCTTTAGTTTGATGTAATCTCATTTGTCTAGTTTTGCTTTTGCTTCCTTTACTTTGGATGATGTTGTCTTAAAAAAAACTCCTGTCCATTCTAGTGTCCTAAAGGACTTCCCCCTGCTTTGATTCAGTAGTTTTTATAATTTCAGATGTTACATTTAAGTCTTTGATTTTTGTAACTGGCAAGAAATAGGGGTCCAGTTTCATTCCTCGGCATGTAAAAATGCAATTTTTGGACCACCATTTATTGAAGTCTGTCCTTTTTTCAGTGTGTATTTTTAGCACATTTGTTGAAAACAGTTGATTCTAAGTGTGTGTTCACCTCTGGGCTTTCTATTCTGTTCCACTGGTCCCTGTGTTGTCTTTTTTAATGCCAACACCATGCTGTTTTGATTACTGCAGCTCTGTAGTTTAAGTCAGGCAGTGTAATGCCTCCTACTTTTTCTATTTTCAAGATAGCTTTGTCTATTCAGGTTTTTTAATAGTTCAGTATGAATTTTGGGGTTTTTCTAGTTCTGTGAAGAATGTCATTTGGGACTTTGATAAGGACTATAGTGAATCTGTAGATTTCTTTGGATAGTATGGACATTGGGATGGATGGGAATATTCTAAAATTGACTGTGGTGATGGTTACACAATTCTGGAAACTTGCTAGAAACCGCTGAAGGTAGACTTTAAGTGGGGAACTTTTTGGCATATGAATTATACTCAAATAAGAAAAACAAAACAAAACAAGGAGTGGACCAGTGGCCCCACATGGAGGACAGAAAGCTGGAACCCATGGTGGCTTCCCATGTGGGTGCAGTGCTTTTGGAAGTGGTACCTGCTAAATTAGTTCCCAAAGAACTAAGCAGGTAGGGGATAAGGAAAAACAAAAATGGCAGTGTTCTTGAGTGAGTTGGAAAAAAACATAAGTTTGTCACTATTAATTTGGAAGGTAGTGGCTGACAGCAGAATTTTTTTTTTTAAAGAGAGAGTGAGAGAGGAGAGAGAGTGAGAGAGAGAATTTTTAATATTTATTTTTTAGTTCTCGGCGGACACAACATCTTTGTTGGTATGTGGTGCTGAGGATCAAACCCGGGCCGCACGCATGCCAGGCGAGCGTGCTACTGCTTGAGCCACATCCCCAGCCCAAGAAATTTTTAAAATCTTTCTACAAATGGTATTTGTAACATACCAATTTGGGCTGGGGAGTAAAAGAAAGCCCTTTAAGGCTGAAAATCTCCAAATGTTAAAAGAACTATTGAGAAAACTACACCTCACCTATTCTTTCCCACCATGACCTGAGGTGACGGCCATAGGTCTGTGAGGGAAACACTGCTTCAAGAATGTGGGAAACATATTGTTCCTTAATATGTACATTGTGGTTTTGAAGAAATAATTAATCTCTCTTCCTCTCTCTCTTATTTATTTATTTTTGGTACTGGGGATTGAACTTAGGGATGCTCAACCACTGAGCCACATCCCCAGCCCTATTCTGTACTTTATTTAGAGACAAGGTCTCACTGAGTTGCTTAGCACCTTGCTTTTGCTGAGGCTGGCTTTGAACTTGCAATCCTCCTGTCTCAGCCTCCTGAGCCGCTGGGATTATAGGTGTGCGCCATTGCACCTTGCTTCAAACATTCTCCTCATAGATACAAAAATTCTCTCTGACATTTGAGCAATACTGTACTGAGTTAATAATGTAGTTGACAAGAGAACCCCCAAAACTGTAATGGAATAAAGACAAGAAGAAAGAAACACAACCAAGCCTCTTATGAGTTTTAAATGCCTCTGCTTACTGTGGCAACCTCAAAAGAAAGACCATAAGTGCACATGGCTTTCCTCGGAGTTTCAGAATGAGGGCTTAATTATGGTTATTTGAAACTAGACACTATTGTAACTTTTCACTATGGTTAACTTGAACCTATACTTCTGATAGAAAAGAGACATAACAAACCAGCAAGGAATGAGATGGGTACGGTGTTGATTACAAAACTACTGTAGAAGGGTTCAAAGGACTACATTTAAGCTCCCTTTAACATCTTTAAACTGGTAATGCAAACACAAATCTCCATTCCTCATCTGTTTTTTTTTTTTCTTCCTTTGGGGGCACTTAACCACTGGGCCACATTCCCAGCCCTTTTGAGTACTTATTTAGAAACAGGGTTTTATGAGTTGCTTAGGGTCTCGCTTTTGCTGAGCCTGACTTTACTCGTGATCCTCCTGCCTCAGCTTCCCAAGCTGCTGGGTTTACAGGTGTGTGCCACTGTGCCTGGCTTCTCATCTGCCTCTTGATCTGTATCTCTTATGAAGGAATCTTGATTAAGATGGAAATACCTCACGTGTGTGGCATTACAGGTGCTCTAAGATGCTACATAAGCTGTGTCTTTCTATCTATGCTAGCCTGACACGTCTGTCTTGCCCCTATATTAAGAAATACTGAAAAGGTTAAAACCCAGTGTTATTCAGATCTTTTTTTGTTGTTGATTGTTTTCTGCTTTGTTGGTGCTGGAGATGGAACCCAGGGGTGCACTACCACTGAGCTATACCCCCAGCCCCTTTTTAATATTGAAACAGGGTCTTGCTAAGATTCCCAGGCTGACCTTCACTTGCGATCCTCCTGCCTCAGCCTCCCAAACAGCTGGGATTACAGGCTTGTGCCTCTATACCCTGCTAAGTGAACTGTTTTTATCCTGTGAGTTGCTTCTCTTCTTTCCGCCATCTGATGTCAAAAGCAGGGGTGTTCCAGCCTGGGTTCCTATTGCCTTTACGTTTCTTTCTAGTGCCCAGTTGTTCTAAGTTATCGGCTATGGATGGAAATTTGCTCCACTTTCTTGGGTAATGTTCTATATTTGTGCAAAACTTAAGATGATTCAAAATAAAAGGCCATTTCACAAAGAACTATTCCAAAACATCAAGCATGTTAACCCCAAGAATTTTCTAAGATATTCTAAAGGGGAAAAGGGCTGAGGCAGAATTAACCAACCAAAGCACATAAAAGCACTGAAGAAAAGCCCACTCACCAAAGTGAAACTTCTGGACCGCGAACTGCTGCTTCGACTCTCCAGACTCCCACCTCTGCTCAAGTCACTGAGCCTGCAGCTGGGTGACATGTCGGAGTCCATCTCCGAGAAGTCTGATTTCTGATGGTTTACAGGCATCCCCACAGAAGCCCAGTTCCCGGCTTGATCACAGGAAGTGGGGAAGGAGCCAGTATCCCATTCCGAGGCAGAGGGTTACTTCTAGAGAAATCAGAGTGACACGGTTAGTGAGCCTAGAGAGTAAAATGCCTTATCCCTCAAAAATGAAATGTTGGCATGTGTCAGATTCACCTGCATTCACACATTCAACCATGAGGGTAAAGGAAATCAGGGGGCCCCAAGCCCACTGGAGTGGGGATGCTGGTTTTTATTTCTCCTTTTTATCATGGCCCATTCTGAAGATGTGAGAATGATTTTTAAGACACTAGGTATGGTGGCATATGTCTGTAATTAACCCCGGTGACTTGGGAGGCTGAGACAAGATTGTAAGTTCAAAGCTATCCTCAGCAACGTCTGTGAGACCCTGTCTCAAAATAAAGAACAGAAAGGGCTGGGAATGGAGCTCAGTGGCAAAGAGTCCCTGGGTTTAATCCCTAGAACCATATTAAAAAAAACCTCAAAGATGGATGTACTAAAAATGACTATGGTGTTCATACTCTTCACATTCAGCACTCAGCACTGCCCTGCTTTTGTTGCCTTAGGCACCACAAAATGGGCTCCTTCTCCAGCTCATTGGAGTTCAGGGTTAAGCTGAGCTGAAGCAAGCTAAGATGTTACCAACTCTCCAGGCATGGTGGTGCACCTGTAATCCCAGCAGCTCAGGAGGCTGAGGCAGGAGGATCGTAAGTTCAAAGCCAGCCTCAGCAATGGTGCTAAGCAACTCAGTGAGACCCTGTCTCTAAATAAAATACAAAATAGGGCTGGGGATGTGGCTCTGAGTTCAATCCCAGGTACCCCCCCCCCCACTCCCGCAAAAAAAAAAAAAAAAAAAGTTACCAGCTGATGGCTGCCTGCATCTGCAAGATCAAAGGCTCCTGGGAAGCCTGGGCTAATGCAACCTTACATAAAAAGTTAAGTATCCTAAGTTATTATTACCAGGAAGTCCATGTCTACATTACTTCCAGGAACAGAGACCTCCAAGGATCCCCTGAAGCTCCTTGGTTTCATACTATCACCCTTTAAACAGGAAATTCAACTCAGTCCCCGAACATTTGAGTTCAACAAAACATTCTAGAAGACAAAAGAAGACTATCTGGAATAAGCCCCCTGATGATTAATATTTAACAGACATATGATCATTTGTGGAGGAAATCCAATCAGTATTGAACATCTTTATGGAGACCTTATCATTTGAGATGTCAAAAATTACAGTGAAAACCTTTTTAGAGAAATCCTACAGACATCTCTTAAAAACAGATAAAAAAAAAAAAAATCCTCAGCCCACTTCTCTTTTCTTTTCAGATGAATCAGTACAGGTCAAAGGGCAATTTTAAGAGGAAGGCTAGGAAACCAGAAGATTCTGAGCACTTGTATTTTTTGTAAGTTATCATTGTTTCAGATAGTCAACAACAACAAAAAGACTTAAAATGTTAAAACTTTAAAAGTTTGTTCCATAAAATGAAAAATTTAAACAATACACAAAGTTTATATAAATGTATAAATAGTAATATACAACCCGTAAAGTCAGATGTCCATGTGAAGGTCTCTGGTGTCTTACAAATGCTTGGTACACACACATACACATACCACACCAGAGAGCTGGCCACAACTGCTCGGGCCAAGGCAGATGCAGCCCCATCCCTGGGCCCAGGAGGAGCAGGCAAAGGTGGGACAGGCTATGCAGAGAAGTCAGGCCAATTCTTAGGTCCTTCCTGATCTGCAGATTCCCACCCACTGACTCAGCTTGAACTCAGTCCTGAGTGGAGTGAATCACTCTTCCAAGGATAGGGCCGTGGGGCACAAAGCCTTCCCATACATCCCAGAGAGGAGGTGGGAAGGGAAATGCTGATTCACAGCACGGGGGGGGGGGGTGCCCCAGGATGTGGGAAGGTTCTGGACTTGTGCCTGGCTCAGGTCGGGCGGTGAGAGCAGCACCTGGAAGCCACCCCAGCAGGGCCAGAGGGTTCTGCCTCTCACACCCTCCAGAGCACACCTCTTGGGAACACATCTCTTTCATGTGTTGCTGTGTTTAAAAAAAAAATTTTTTTAGTTGCATATGGACACAATGCCTTTATTTATTTTTATGTGGTACAGAGGATCGAACCCAGTGTCTTACACATGCTAGGCAAGTGCTCTACTACTGAGCTACAACCCCAGCCCCTATTGCTGTGATTTTGAAAGCTATAAAACTCTAATATTTAGGCTGCACAAAAAAAATGAGGACGCCAGCCAGGATCTTCCAAAAGGTGGGCTGTGAAACCTTGCTCTCATTTCCTTCCTAGCCTGGAGAGGCCAGTCTTCTGTGATCTCCTGAGGAAATCAAGAACTAGTGGTTCCCTGATTCTGGTTCTGAAAATCCAGAACTCCATGGGAGGCCTACTGTTGAGGGCAGAGTTGAGAGTAAGCAGCCTGCTCTACCTCGTCCTGGACACGAGCACACGGAGACTGGGACATGTGAGGAGGAGCAGGCGTAAGGGGTGGCAGTAAAGGACCACAGCTGAAGGGTCCATGTGGGTCCTGACCACTTTAAAATGCCCACTCTCCTTCCAATCATGGGTTCAGTCTTTGGGTGTGCAAAACAATGCACACTATAAAAAGTGACCCTGGGGTCTGATTGACAGCCCCATGAATGAAGAAACCGATTCCACGAAAAGGGCAGTGGGCTAAGAAATCATGACAAGCCTAATACTGTGAGAGAGAAATATACACCCTTTTATTCTATTTCCTGTGTTTATTTCTCATTATTTACTAAATTGCCCAGGCTGTCCTTGAACTCACAGTCCCCTGCCTCACGCTCCCAAGGTGCTGGCGTTACAGGAGCTTGCCACTGCGCCTGGCTTCTGGAAGCATCCTTTTTCTATAGTCTAGTTTATCATTTGAGCAAACAGAATAAGGATGAAGTCACAGCAGGTCGCAGTCCTGGCGGATCTGTGTCTCCTGGGCATGGCTGGTCGGGAGGACAGCAGTCAGCTAAGGAGCTCCTGGGAAATCTGGTGGGTGAGGGAAGCCTTGAGCAGGAGCTCAGGACAGAAAGGCCACCCCTGTTCTTCATCTTCCCAGACAGTCCAGAAAGACCAGGAACGACCTAGCTGGTACGCACGAAGGCCTCCCGTCATCACCACCCCACTCCATCTCAATTCCAGAGCCACAGCCAGGACACAGAGCAGCCCAAGTTATTCCCTCACTCACCCGAAAGCTCTGGTTCTGCCGAGTCCCAAAGCTGATCTGTGCCAGTTAAAGCCCTATCCACAGGCACAGGGGCTGACCCCTCCTCCTTCCTGCCTCCTCCAGCTGCCAGCACTCAAGATACTCCCTTTAGCAGGACAGTGTTATCACTTCCTTTCTGGTCCCACTCCCTAGAGCAGGGCCGCTGGACACGCCTACACTGTTGCCAAAGCCATCCTACTGCTCTCCTTGCCTTCTTATTCTTCTTTACACTTTGGCCTTTGGCTGTATTTTTCTGATGGTTTAAACGTAACATCAATGTGGCTGGGCGTAATAGTGCATGCCTGTAATCCCAGGGACCCTCTAGGTTGAGATAGCAGGATAGCAAGTTCTAGGCCAGCCACGGCAACTTAGCAAGACTTTTTCTCAAAATAAAAAAAATAAAAATAAAAAGGGCTGGGGATGTAGCTCCGTGGTAAAGCATCCCTGGGTTAAACACTCAGTACCAAATCAAACAACAACACCACCACCACCACTGTGACACCATCTTGTACCACCACTCTCCTAAGCAACCAAATTTAACCTACTGCTAATCGGTTTCAGAATCAAAGTTTCATCCTTTGGTTGATCAATACTTGCTTCAATCTGAGCCTTATCTTCCTTTCTAACCTAGGCATGTTCTTGAATTAACCCTTTTTTTCCCCACACCGAGCAGATTCTAGGCACTAGAGAGAGATGAGAAAGAGCCGTCCCCCTACAGTAGGACTCCATCTATACCTGGCTTCTACATCAGGCAATGAGTCAGAAATGCTGTAGGACTCGGACCCAGACCTACGGAAAGCATTTCTGGTGGCAAGGCTTGGGCATGTAGTTTTTTAAAAAAGTTTCACAAGTGACTCTGTTGTATCACATCAACTCTAATCGAAGACAGATGTGTAGCCAAGTTCAGTGCCATGACAGGGGACACGGGGTGAGACAAAGGAGTACCAACTCTTCCTGGAAGGGACACAGAGCAAAAGGGACACTGAAAGCCAAACCCTAAAAGCTGGGTGTGATCTCAGGAGACTGCTAGTTAAATTCGGATGGGAATTCCAAATAGAGAAAGAGAACCAGCGAGAGCGTACAAAGATGCATGCCTTCTGAATAATGGTGAGTGGCTGGATCACAACCTAGGTGAAACAGGAGGTGCAAAACAAGCTGGAAAAGGGACAGAGATATGTAAATGGAGGGACGTGGAGAACTGGACCAGAGCACAGAGCCTCTGAAGTGTGAACTTGACCCACAGATGACAGCCAGCCACGGAAGGCTTACACCCACTGGAGTGACAGGACCAGGTTCTGGTTTAGAAAGATAACTTTGGCAATAGTTTGAAAAGTAGGTAGAATCAGGGGAAGAATTTAAAAGCAATTAGGATAACTGAGTCCCACTTACTGTTAAAAAAAAAAAAAAAAGAATGAGGCAGCTCAACAATCACCAAGACATTATTTTTGAGAAAAATACAAGGGAGAGCAAAGTTTAATGTACTTGCACTTTTACATAGAAATAAACAAGAAAAAAATGTATATGCTTTTACATGCAGAGAATCTGTCTGGAAGGACATGACAGGGAAAACTGTAAGTGGCTGTCCCTAAGGAGGGCAGAATAGTGACAGGAGATCAGGACGGAAATCTAGGACCACATATAAAACACTATGCTTTATACAAAATGAGGAATTTTACAATAAGAATGTATATTTTGGGGGCTGGGGGAAAGCACTTGCCTAGCACTGGGTTCGATTCTCAGCACCACATATAAATAAATGAACAAAATAAAGGTCCACCAACATCTAAAAATAATTTTTAAAAAAGAATGTATATTTTTATTTGTTATGTACATAAAGAAACTCTGAAAGGACATGCAAGTCAAAAACAATTGTTAGGTGGGAAAGGAAGAGGTAAATGAAAGATAAGAGTTCAAACAGTTTTCAGAAAAATAAATATCTTCTTTTTTAACCATAGGATTGCATTACCAACTTAAAAATTGAACTAGGATGTTATGAAGATACTAAAATAAAATGTCATTTTCAAACAAGTAATAATTAGACTTATTTCCTATAACATCAGTAACGAAAGCCAAACAGCTGAATATTCTAAATGTGCTGAGAAAAGAACCGTTAACCTAGACCTGTCTATACTATAGCCATATTTTTTCAGGAACAAAAGCAAAGTGTGGAAAATTTCCAGAAGGTCTACTTTATCCAAAACCAAGACAGAATGAAATATGAACGCGTGTGCGCGCACACACACACGCACGCACACACGCACACAAACTGAAAAGGGTTCTAACTGCTGAAAACCAGGATCCTGGCTTTTCAGAGGAAAACAAAGAACAAGGAAAAAAATATCACACATTTTCATTTCCATATAAAGAAAAGCTGAAAGAGTCAAGTCTACCACCAACAGACTCCACTTCAAAAATTACATTTCAGGAAGGAAGGATTCTCGATGGAAAAAGCAAGAATGCGCAAGTGACAGAAGCAGAATGTGAGTCCCCAGCAAACCCAGTCCTTGCTGAACGGAGTTCTATGTTCTGAAGAGAATGGTAAACCCAGCTGCCTGGCCACCGCTGCATGTAAGAATGGGAAGCAGGCATCAAAGTTTGGGAGGAAGATGAAAATAACAACTTTTTATTCTTACCACCATTTATGTTGAAATTTCTAAGGAAACCACTAAAAAAACTGAAATACTTTTCAACATCCAAAACCGAGGGGATATGTAACAACAAATCCCACTATTATACATAATTATAATGTAACAATAAAACATACAGAAAACAAACCAATAAAAAAAAATGAAAGGGGAAAAAAACGGACTTAAAAAAAAAATCATTCCAGGGTTGAGGATATAGCTCATTTGGTAGAGTGGTTGCCTAGCATGCACAAGGCCCTGGGTTCAATCCCCAGCACAAAAACCAAAACCAAATCAAACCAACCAAACAACACCCGCCCCCAAATCATTACAGGGCTGGGGTTGTGGCTCAGGGGTAGAGCACTTGCCTAGCACCTGTGAGGCACTGGGTTCGATCCTCAACACCACATAAAAATAAATAAATAAAACAGAGCATATTATGTCCATCTTCAAGTAAAAAAAATTCTTTTTTGAAAAAAAAAATTATTCCAAGAGTCAGCTAGGGGAAAAGAACAAAACACAACAAATGAAAAGCACAAATTATGATTAAAAACAACATAAATATTTGCATAATAAAATAATTTAGTGAAAATGATCCATTAAAAATGTTACAATGGATTATTCTTAAAATGCAAAATGCTGCTGGATGTTCTTTACATGAGACAAGGAAGGATACAGAATGAGAGAAGTCAAGAGGATACAATAGGATTTTTCAGCAAATGCTAATAAAAAGGAAAGATGGAATCATTACAGTAATATCAGACAAAAGAGATTAAGTAAAAGGTAAATTACTAGAAATAAAGAGGTTAACCTGAAAATGGTTAAAAATAAAGTTTCAATTTAACTTACATATACCTCATGACCAGCCAGACAACATCAATGAACAAACCCACCACTGTAGCGAGATTTTAGCACATCTGTCAATTGACAGATCAAGCAAAGAATAGACAAGACTCGAGTAACTGTTAAGTTTGACCCAATCAGCATTTATAATACAGCTCATGCAACAGCTTCACAATAACATACATTCCTTCTAGTTCACAAAGAATACTTTTGAAAACTGATGATATTATTGGGCCACAAAGCAAGTCTCAGAAAATTTCAGAAGACTGATATTAAAAATATTCTCTTAGTACAATGCAATTAAATTACCAATTACTAAAGACAACCAGAAGAATCCATGGGTGTAGCCATTAGGAACTTATGCTCCTAAATAACTCTCAGAAATGATATTAGAAATTAGTAACTATTTAGAACTAAATAATAATCGAAATGCTACATATCAAAACTTAGAAAAGGAGGCTGAAACTTAAAGAATCAAACATCTAACATAAGTTGTGTGTGTTGGGCGTAGGGAATAGAAAAGACAAGAAAACAAAGACCCTGAAATTAAACAAGTAGAAGAACATTTACAGACCTGGGTTGGGTCACCCTGAACATGTCCAGGCCGGGGCAGAGATTGAACACCTAGGAGCTACCCTTTGATAATCTCATTCTCTACCACCTCCATTCACAGAAATGTTGAGATTTGTTCCAAAATCTAGAAAAACAATTGAAGCAAAGAAATGATCTTAAAGCTACACTGTGAAAAATCTCAAGATGGTTTTGTAGCCAAACTACTTTTATTTTTTTTTAAAGATATGTTTTTCTTGACCTTCAAAAGAGCATTAAAAATGAAATAGCCTCATAGAGGGAACCGCTGTAAGTCATGGAGCTCATTACCATGAGTGGGCTTCTGCTCCGGTCCAGCAGTGGGTGAAAAGAAAGCCAGCAAACACAAACAGCCACTGTGGGCTGCTTGGGCTCCTGACCACATCTGCTCACGTGAACATGTGGCTGGGCCTTCTCGGCCATGGCAGGCGCTCTGCTCTGATCTTACTCAAAGATGGAAGTCCTACTTTTATAGTTTCCACACGGTTTGTGCAAATTTCTATTTGTATGTAAACAATGTGTTAGCAAAAAATAATTTTATAATAAGAAGCTTACTAGAAAACAAAGCTATGAATTTAATCAATTTGTAAGTTAAAGGGAAACTGAGAACTGTTTTTCCTACTATTCAACTTAATTGCGGCTTAAAAAATTCTTTTTTTTTTTTAAAGAGCAAGAGTGAGAAAGAGAGAATTTTTTTTTTAATATTTATTTTTTAGTTTTTGGTGGACACAACATCTTTATTTTATGTGGTGCTGACGATCGAACCCAGCGCCCCGCACATGCCAGGCAAGCGTGCTACCGCTTGAGCCACATCCCCAGCCCTTAAAAAATTCTTAAGACTAAATTAACTATTTTTTCCCTAAAAAATAACATTTCAGTAAGAGCAAGATTCTACTTTAGTTATCACAATACACCTGATAGCTCTGAATGTAATTTTCAGCTCCATCTCCAATTTTACACAGAGTCCTGCATCTGTATCACCTGTCCCTCGTCGCACCAAAGCTGCAGAGAGGAATGTGCCATGCAGCCCTGACGGAGAGGTGGAAGCAGGTGCTGGTGCTGGTGCTGGTATGCACTTCACTTTATTCTAAGTATTTCTACTCTCAAAAATGTGTTAAGGCTATGTTTACAGCTTAGTTGGTAGAGTGCTTGCCTTGCATGCACAAGGCCCTGGGTTCAATCTCCAGCACCACAAAAAAAAAAAAAAAAAAAAAAAAAGTGTTAAAAATAGCCAGGCGCCAGCAGCTCCAGAGGCTGAAGCAGGAGGATCTTGAGTTCAAAGCCAGCCTCACCAAAAGCAAGGCACTAAGCAACTCAGTGAGACCCTTTCTCTAAATAAAGTACAAAATAGGGCTGGGGATGTGGCTTGGAGGTGAGTGCCCCTGAGTTCAATCCCCAGCAGCCCCTCAAAAATAAAATAAAACAATACAACATTCACCAACAAATTTCCAAGTACTAAAACAGGCTTTCTGAAATTCTTGATGATACTCAAGTTGGTAGTTGTTATTTTCTTCATCTATTCTGTCAAAGGAGTCTGAGAACATAAGCCTCTCCAGTGTGTCTCACACTCTGGCCTAACCTTGCCCCTCCATCCCGCCTTCTGCTATATGAAGGCTTCCATCCAGCCAGGGCCCTGGATGTGCCTCTCCAACGGTAGACCCTGCCACTGCCTCCCCTGCTGCTCTCTGCCAGCCTCCCCAGCCTTGCTAAGAAAGAAAACAACAACCAAACCTGCCCAACCTCCCTTCCTGATGCTACTCATCTCTCCGCCTAACTCCTCTGGCACTTGCTATTCACATCCCACCCCGTGTTGACTGTGTGATGCCATCTTGTCAGTCTGATACCAATAGTCACATTAAGTTTCTGCATGTAATTCTCATTTTCTTCAGTTAGATTATAGACCTCTTATAGGTAGAGTTCATATATACACATTACATATATATCTATAGATATCTAGATAAATGTCCAAAACATTATGGATAACATTTATCACAAAAAATAGACTGAATATCCATTACCTATCCCAAATCCACATTCTAAAACTCGAAGATGATCTTGTTTTTAAAAAATGAGAGGCCAGCTTGGGCAATTTAGTGAGACTGTGTCTCAAATACAAAGGGCTGGGGATGTACCTCAGTGGCAAATTGCCCCTGGGTTCAATCCATCCCAAGTACGGCAAAATAAATAAATAAATAGAAAAATAAAAGGGGCTATGGGTATAGCTCAGTGGCAGAGCACTTGCCTAGCAATGTTTAAGGCCTGAGTTCAATCCCCAGGACCAGGGGAGAAAACAAAAAAAATTAGAGCATGCTAAAAACATATCTTTGACCTAAAATCAAAACTACTATACTTAGGAGTAGTTTTAAACATGTTAACATTGCTGTGAAACCATCCTTTCTGTCCCTCTATCATATTTACAGACCAAATCCTTCAAACTTAGTAGAAATTAATCTCATAGATTTCAGTCAAGGGCAAACAGGAAGCACCAGGAAAATGACTCTGAAAACACAGCAAGAGGGCTAGGGTTGTAGGTAGAGCGCTCGCCTCGTACATGTGAGACCCTGGGTTCAATCCCCAGCACCACGTAAAAATAAACAAGTGAAAGAAAGGTATTGTGTCCAACTACAACTAAAAAATAAATGTTAAAAGAAAAGAAAGAAAACACAGCAAAATCTAGCAAGAGAGGAGACTCTTAGATTCATGATGATGTATTAAAACAGTGGCATCAGTAAGTACACCAAACACACTAAAAAAGTAGCATCTCACAATATTAACATGCAATAAACATCAAAATGAATGTGTATCTGTAGGTGGAATCCATGACCAAAGTGAACCTCAAAAATGTGGTGGCACAGGCCTATAATACCAGCAGCTTAGGAGGCTGAGGCAGGAGGATCACAAATTCAAAGCCAGCCTCAGCAACTCAGCGAGGCCCTAAGCAACTCAGCAAGACCCTGTCTCTAAATAAAATATAAAAAATTTTATATTTTTTATATTTTGGAGAATTGGCTCTGTGTAGTAATTCCTCTTTAGTTTGGGCTATTTCTCAATTAAAAACAAAAACAACAAAAAAAAAAAACTTGGAAAGAAAAAAGTGCTTCCCAAAATCCTCACCAAGCAAAGGAGGACTACATCCCAGCTGAATACCAAAGGACACCCACTCAAGTAGAAGCTAGTTGTTGGGGGACTCCAAGGGAGAAACTAGTTGTGTTCCTTATTTATTTAATTTTGTTGGTACTGGGGATTGAACCCAGGGCACTCTACCACTGGGCGACACCTCCAGCCTGTGTACTTTGTGTTTTGAGAGAGGGTCTTGCTAAAGCTCCCCAGGCTGACCTAGAATCTACAATCCTCCTGCTTCAGCTTCCTGGGTGCTAGGCTTACGGGGACATGCCCCTGTACCTGCTGCTCTTGGAGTTGTACATGGTGATGTGGGCAGTGATTTAGCAGCCTTTCCATGGGATTTTGCTTATTCCAGGTTCTCTGTCACAGGGACTGAACCCAGGTCCTTACATGGACTCACTTTACCGCTGAACTACAACCCAAGCCCATGAAATGTCTGATAAAAGAACTTAGTACCTTAAAGTCTAACTGCTATTCAAGGGTATTAGGTACGATTAAAATTGTTAAAAGGTTAGTAATTTTACCTCTCAGAAGCATGACCATGCTTTAATTTTTTTTTTGAAAAGCTCTTTCTAAGCAATGCAGAAAGATAAGGATGACTTCAAACTATTTGTATTGTGAATTGTTTCAAGTATTAATAGGAAATAATTTACTTAAGCCCATAGGCCACATGAAAGTAATTGATTTGCTTACATTTAAGCAAACAAGTTCCCCAGGTAGCCTCACCTAGGTAGGCGGGATTAACAGTCCCTGAGGGAAAGAGTTTCCTATTGCCAGTTTACCATCACTGAATAAGAGCAGAATATCCTTCAGATTTTCCTAAAGGAAAACCTGACCTGAAGGCAACCTAGACTGGAAGTCTGATTGCTTCCCAGTAACAAAAAGTAACGGATAGAAGGAAATGACTAGGAAAGTATCAGCAAAAGCAAAACTTCTATCCAATGAAAACTCTGCAAAGACAGACACTGCAAATTTTTACTTTTGGCTCTTTTTTTTTTTTTTTTAAGAAAACTCACATGTAATATGCCTAGAATACTTGTAGATTCTCCAGCAAATTAAAAAAAAATAGAAAAAAACTCCATTTTAAGTTATTCTTCTTTTGGGAATGACTTTGTATGCTTTCTCTCTTTCCCCCCTCTCCAGCTCCCCACTGGTACCAGAGATTGAACCCAAGGGTGCTTCCGAGCCACATGCCCAGCCCTTTTTATTTTGAGACAGGGTCTCACTAAGTTGCTTAGGGCCTTGCCAAGTTGCTGAGGGTGGCCTTAAACTTCCCTTCTTCTTGCCTCAGCCTCTTGGGATTACAGTTGGGGATCAACCCATCTAGTTTTCTCTTTATTCATTTAGCAAATACTGAGCACCCACTGATGAGAAAAAAGGTAGTACTACTTATGTGGAAGTAGTAATTATACCTTATTGTTTTACAATGTCTTTCTTTCCTGAGGAGCTTAAAAATCTTTTCTGAATTTTTCACTCATCCTCCCAGTGAAAATAAAGCTGACTTTAGTTCATGTTCATTTCTGGTATTTTGTAACACCTGGTTAGGCTGCAAGGGTGATCTAATTTACATATCTTATCTCCAACTGAACAAACCTAAATCCAAACCCAGGAAAGCTAAGCTTACCAGGACCTCCTGCTGCGTCAGTTCACTGGCATCGGACTTTCAAAACCAAAGGTGAGCAAAGGGAAAGGAATGAGGTTTTACCTGGGGATGTACAAAAGGGGCTTCTCCTCCTCCTGAGCCTTTTCTATACCCGGGAACCCAGCAACAAATTCCTCAAATCACTTCAAATCCAGGCCTTGGGGCCCAGGAACAGACCCTGTTTTTCATAGAAGGGGATGTGACAAAGAGTTCTCAGCATTTTTGATGAGGCTAAGCAAATGTTTGTTTGAAAAAAACTAGATGATTGCAATTAACAGACAAGATATTAGTTATCTTCAGAGTTTAAGAATTGCCTCTCAAGCTCTTTGGGGGAAAACAGAGCACCTTTCCGTAATTCAAGAGCAGAGTTTGAGAGAATCTGATCTGTTTAAAGGTGATACTGCAAAACATGGAAGCATTTTGCCACTTTTTCCACAAAAAGAAAGTTAAAAGCCTTTGCTTGATACATGTTTCAGGTGTAATGTTGTATTGTGCTATTTGTCAAAACCCCACCTTACTTGAGCTAAGGCTCTGCCTCTCACCTAACTCCATGTTAGAATGGCTCCAAAACAGGCTAGACTCCAGCTCATTTTAAGTTGTGTTCAAAAAATGGCTTTTTGTTGTAAAGATTACTGTGATTCCAAATAAATAGGGGAGGGGCTGGGGTGGTGGCTCAGTGGTAGAGCGCTTGCCTAGCATGCATGAGGCACTGGGTTTGTTCCAAGCACCACATAAAAATAAACAAATAAAATAAAGGTACTGTGTTCAAATAAACAACAGATGTAATATATAACTAGGTAAAGGCTTAAGAGTATAAAAATAATTTTCTTGGTTCATAGCTATTACACAAATTGAATTTTTTTTTGCTCTGTTAATTTCATTTTGTATTTTCCTTGTATACTTTATAAGTGTTGCCTGTTAAGTGTTTTGCAGAGGTATTGCTTCTAGTAAAATAACTTGAATTAATTTGAAAAAAAGAGAGAGAGTTTGCCATTACTCAAATAATGAAGGTCAGTGGGCTGCTGATCAGTTAGGCTTGTATCCTGACCACCTTGGAAAATAAAACAAAACTGCAATGAGATGAGCCCTAGTGAAGAAACACAGGGTTTAAACATACCCTGTTTTTCTATGATTTTCAAATTTACTGCGATTAAATTCTTACAAGGGTTGAGAAATAATTGCCTTTGAGTAGGTTAAGTGTAGCTCAATATACGCAGTTTTCTATGGTTAATATTTTTGGAATTGAATTGATAATTAACATGGTAAAATAATCAAGTGTTCCTTGAAATTTTGGTGTGCTTTATTATATGTTGATACTAGCAAGTTTTTGCACAGAAAGCATCTCCAAAATCAAGTTAGGAGCTGAGTACAGTGGTGCACACCTGTTATCCCAGTGGCTTGGGAGGCTGAGACAGGAGGATCACCAATTTTGAGGCCAGCCTCAGCCACTTAGTTAGACTTTTGGCAACTGAGACCCTGTCTCAAAATAAAAAAAATAAAAAGGGCTGGGGATTTAGCTCAATGATGAAGCACCCCTGGGTTAGATCCTTAGTACCAAGTGGGGGAAGAATCAAAATAAGAGTCAAATGGAAAAAAATAAATTAACCCAAGCATATTCACTTTACATATATTTTAAAGACATCTGATTATGCAGAGGAGTTGCCTGCACTAGCAGGAGCTCACCAACAGCTTCACTGTTATCTAGAAGAGATGAAGGTCAGTTATCTTCATCACATGAAGGAATAGGGATGAAGCCTTTAGGATGATTCACTGAGACCCACAAAGCTTTTTCTGCTCCAAGAATTCTATTTGTCATCTGAGGTCCTCAGGTGTCTTCCTTTGTTGGTAGCATCTCGTCTTTATGTCTTCATATTTCCATCCTCTCTTCCTCACTCCTGAACATTCTGTACAACTTAAAGTTATTTTCTCAGTGTGCAAAAGTCTGCTCTACAGGGAAGCCAGAAGACAATGTGGCTATCTCGGCTCTACTCCTGAGCCGTCAGTGGCTGGTGCCCCAAAGCAGAGGCTAAACTCTCAGCAGGACAATCAAAGTCACAGCCTTACCTGTTAGTCTTGTTTCCCACTATCCTCTCTGTTGGCCTAGCTCTAATGTCACTGTCTTCAGGAGTTGTTCCCACATTTCTCCTTTCTGTTCCAAAAAGCCTGGACCTTTTTGTTACCAATTCATACCTTAACTCCTCTAACAGATCACAAGCTTCCTGAGGGCAGACGAGCCCATATCTTATTCCCCTCTCTATCTCCAATTGTGCCTAGAATGACAGGAACATAAACCATTACCTTACTCTTCAAGCCCTCTGAATCTTTCCCTAAGTTGTCCAGGCTGGCCTCAAACTACTGATCCTCCTAACTCAGCCTCCTGAGCTGCTGAGATTATAGGTGTGAGCCACTGCAACTGACTGAATCACTAATTTAGAATCTCCAGTTTCCAGTGGCTTGGGAGGCTGAGGCAGGAAGATCTCAGTTCAAAGCCAAACTAGGCAAAAGTGAGGCACTAAGCAACTCAGTGAGGCTGTCTCTAAATAAAATACAAAATAGGATGTGACTCAGTGGTCCAGTGCCCTTGAGTTCAATTCCCAGTACCAAAAGAAAAAAGAAAAAAAAAAGCATCTCCAGTTTCAAGGTCTGATAAAAGCCTGGGAGTCTTTCAGTTCTACTCCAAATTTTACAGACCAGGAAACCAAGTTCTAGAAGGACCAAGTGATGAACTTTAAGGTCACACAGTTATCTGATGATAAAACCTGAAGTGGATCCCCTCATTTCCAGTGGAACTTAGTTCTTTTTTCCTATGATCCATTAATCTGTCAGTTAAATTTTTTTTTTATTGACAACCTGTCAATTTTTAAAAATAAAAAAGTAATCTGTACATATCTATTTGTACACACAACCATCACCTCAGGGCTCAACACATGGTAGGTAGTCAAATAGTTTATGAATATTGCTGAATAAAATGATGAATACCCAGGCCTCTAGATAACTAAAATAAGCAGAATATTAAAATATTTCAAAGTACTATCCAGACAACTAGTGGAAATAGCAGCCTGAAGGAGAAAGCAGAAAACCCCACAAAATAACAAAGGGCTGAGAAGGAACATAATCTACTGACCAGACCCTACATTTACTCACATGCGAGATTTTGGTGATGTGAAATCAAATGCAAAAGAGAATCAAGTCCTTAAGACATTTTCCTAAAGAAGAGGCATACAGTAGTCTCTCCCCTTATTTGCAGGGATTCTTCCCAAGACCCAGAAGATATATTAAACCGTGGGTTGCACCAAACCTCACATACAGTATTTTCCCCCATACATATGTAATATTAATCATATTATGTTAGATTTATAAATCAGGCATAGTAAGAGATTAGCAATAACTAATAAAACAGAACAATTATAACACTATACTATAACAAAAGCTATGTGAATGTGCTTCTCTTTCAAAATATCTGTACCTTGTGGCATCATAGTAACATTTTCCGACCATGGATGACCGCAGGTATATGACACTGAGGAAAGCAACCTGCAGGTGAGGAAGGGGGACAACTGCGAAAGGCCAACAGGCTTGTGAAATGATGCGGAGGGTTATTAGTTATCAGGGAAAGGCAAATCCAAAGCACAACAAGAGTCCTCTGCACATCCACTAGGATGGCCAGAATCAAAACAGCAACAAACAGAAAGTAACGGATGTGGAGAAACTGGAACCTCCTTCCCTGCTGGTGGAAAGATAAAACGGTTAAAAGCTGCCCTGAGAGTTCCTCAACAAGTTAGGCATGATGACTGTCTGACCCAGGACTTTGACTCAGGAATAGACCCGAAAGACCAAAAAGAGGTATCACAATGAAAACGTGCACAGGACTGTTGGCAGCAGTACTGCTCACAGTAGCCAAGGGTGGAAACAACCCAATGTTGGTCAACTGATGAATAAACAAAACGCTACAGATACACACAGTGTAAAAAGATGCAACCGCAAAAGGGAACCAAGAACTGATATGTGCTACATTAGGGATGAATCCTGTCAATAGCACCCCAAATGAAGAAACCAGAGAAGAAAGGACACAGATTTTAAGATTCCATTTATATATGTGTCCAGAATTGGCAAATTCACAGAAGCAGAAAGCAAATTAGTGGTTTCCAGGGGCTGGGGCAGTGAGGGAATGGGGAGTGACTGCTTTAATGCATATGCATTTCCTTCCCAGGTGATGAAAAAGTGCTGGAACTAGACAGGTGTGATGATTGCATAACACTGCAAATGTACTTACTGACACCGCTCTGTTATATATTACAATAAAACTGAGAATCAAGTCTTCACAGTGGCAAGAGGCCTTGGGAATATCTAGTATGAAGATCTGCATTTGTGTACAGCTAGCAGATCCCTTTCAAATAAGGCAGGATGTTATGCCCTGCACATTTCTCTGCCACTCATTCTGACCACACAGAACTTCTTGAAATACTCTTAAATTTCAAGATTAATGCTGTAACTTTAGAAGGGGGATGCAGGCATTAGTGACAGATACAGCTTCACAGACAGGCTATTATCAGCAATGCCACTATATTGACACCACAGGTCAGACTCAGCGTGAACCAGGCTTTCCTGCAGTTCAGAGGGGAATGCGGCTGTCTATCAGGGACAGAGCCAAGCCTGTCCTCCTAAAGCACACAGGCAGAGAGGAAGCCACCAGAAAGGGCAATGGAAACTGCAACAAAACACTGCCCTTCACCATCAAAGCAAAGAGCTCAAGTTCTGGATGCTCCTAGGATTCCCCCTGGCACCTACAGAACGGGCCTCTAGGTCACTGGCGGCTGTCCCACAACAACACAGATAAGAGGCACTTGGACTTTTTCTTTTTCCCAGAGGATTCCCTGTGCTTAGCTCTACTCCACCCAAGCCTTTCACTTCTACCCCCTCAGGCTTCAAGGCCCCACTTCACCTCTTGTAGTTATCTGAGCTGATCTTCAGAATGAACACAGGGTGCCAGCTATAGGCTCCTTAGGTGTCTGAGAACTTTGGAACCAGGGCCAGGTGTCTTACTTGATCTGTTATCTAGAAATGTTTTTATGTCCAATGACAGGGCTCAGCAGGGTGGGAATAGATTAATGAACATGCAAACCCCCACTTAAACAGGCAAATAAACACCTTCTGCAACAAAGGAGCTGCCAAGTCACACACACTCAGAATTTCTTAAAAACATTACTCCTCTTTCTAGCTTCCTCTCATTTGTCACTCTTTAAATTTCTGATGTCTAATAATGAAGAAAAGGCGTTCTTTTTAAATCACCAGCATCCAAAACTTTCAAAGAGAAGCTTATTTGAAGTGACCAAAAAATATATCCAGTCGCTTAAAATGGTTATTACGTCTGTGCAAGAAAATATACAAGATTCCATACACACACTGTCAAGTTTGGCAAGAAAGATTTTAGACAACTTCCATCCTTCCCACCCAATCCCAAGTAAATAGAGCATTTGTTTATATTTCCACATTGGCTGCATGATCGAAAATACCTCCTCCACCTAGAAAAACAATCTGTAACAGTCAGACATGGAACTTTGAGGGCAAAGTTTTAGTGCAGATGAGAGCATTAGGTATAAGTGCTTAAAAAAAATTGTCAAAAAGTATTTTTCAAAAAGGTTTCTCCTGTGAACATTTTCCTCAAGATGACACAGGCTTGGTCTGGGGTTTTTCTATCTTTCAGAAATAAAGTTTGAAAAAATTTGTTCTCCATTAAAATTGGAGCCCGGAGGAATCTTCTCCTGAAGGTCTCCAGCAAAATACTTCAGCGTTCTATTCTTGGGGGAGACACACAAAATCACTTGCCTTTACTCGCTTCAGGTTTTGTGCTTTGCACCAACTAGGTGTGGGCAAAGAGTTAAAAGTTTTCTGAGGTTAGTTCCTGCGGTTAAGGGGAGGGGGGAGCTGGATGCTTAAATTTAGACTCGGTAAAACAATACTGGGAAACTTTCACAGCCTTGGGGCAACGCTGGAGTTCATTTTATTGCCTTTTGTTCATCAGCCACATTTTCTTTTCTTAATCCCTCCCGCCCTGGTTCCCGGGGCAGATCCTACACATTCCCGCGTGATTCGGTTACCTGCTGGGGGCCGAGGGGGACGGAAACCTACTGACCGTTCCGCGCAGGAACTCGGCTGAACAGGTGGCTCCCGCCGCCGCCGCCCGCCGGGTCGCACCGCACTGCCGCCCCGCAGCGCGCGGACCCCGGTCCCGGGAGGTGGGAGCCGGCGCCCCTCGTTCGCGGCTCGGGGAGGACGGCGCGGGCTGAGGACAGCCAGGGACGCTCCGCGCAAAGGCGGGCCCCGCTGGCGGCCCCGGGCCGGGGCACCTCACGACTCCCCCCAGGCGCCCCGACGCCGGAGCCCCGCAGGCGCGCCCAGCTTCCCGGGGAGAGCGACCCGCCCAGGAGACCCGCACGATCCCGACCGCACTCGCTGCCGCCGTCCCGGGCGCCCGGGAAGGGACACCGCGGCCAGGCGCCTCCAGCCGCGCAGAACCTGTCCCGGGTCCGAGGTGTGGCACTCACCTGGCGGGAGTCCCCTCCGCGGGGACGGCAGGTGTCCACGCGGACCACGACCCTGAGCCCCGCGCAGCCCGTCAGCCAACACGCCCGCGCACCTCGCCGACTGTCCAGTCGCCGCGCCGCGCCGCGCGCGCTCCCATCCCCGCCCCGCCGCGCCGCGCGTTCCCGCGCCGGGACGCCGGTCCCCGGACACAGGCTGCGCGCGCCCGCGGCATTTAAAGAGACAGGCCCGGTGCGTAGCCGACCCTGTGGCCGCCTCTCAGGTGTCTTCCTTCTAGCAGTGAGGTTTGAATTGGGGAAAATCACCAACTCCCATCTTGGAGTTATCCACGCGGATTTGTGTTTGAAACTCTGAATGAGAAGGAACTTCTTCCTCCCCAACCACCCGCCCATCAGCAGCCTTGAGAACTTATTTTTATTTAATAACAATAACTACAATTTATTGAATACTTATACCCTAGGAAAAGGCATATATAACATTCATACATGATTTTACTTAAGTCTTAAACTGTGGGTTTTAAGAGGTCATTTCTTTTTTTTTAAATTGACACATTAAATTGTACACATGTGGGGTGTCCTTGTGATGTTGTGACACATGTACATTGTGTAGTGTTCAGATCAGGCTAAGCATATATATCTCTTTAAAATGTTTGTCATTTCTTTATGTTGCAAACATTCAATATTCTTTCTTATAGCTCTTTTGTAATTGTTGTATTTTTATTGAGGTTCAGAGGGCTGAAGAAACTCCCCCAAGAGATTTCTTTTTCCCCTCTCTCTTTAGATACACATGACAGTAGAGTTCCTCCAAGAGTTTTCAACCCCACTGCTTCTTGCTGTTCTCTTCTTCCTACATCATTGGAAACATCTACTGAGGTTAATAGCTGGTTGTGGAAGGCTTTGGATTGGAAGTTAATGTTACCAGTGTTTCCATAGATGGAACAACTTGCTGGGGACAAAGAGAGCAAGAGTTAAGGGATTTTATCAATTGTAGGCTTTGCTGTATACTCGTGGCAAACATTGTAACAACCTTGATTCCAAAAATGTTTGTGTTTATCCCCTTTTCACAGAAAGCAAGAAAGGAAGTGACTAGCTACCCAGAAGACTGAGTCACTGGTAGCACTCAGGGCTGAGCCCCAATTCCTTAGTCCTTAGATCATTTCTTTGCCCTCTCCAGGAAGAGATACCTGATTAAAGGGAAGAAAACTTATTCTCTAATAACATATTGGCCACACCTAACTCCCTGCATCTTTAATTAATGTTTACAAAGCACTTTACCCTACATGCTAGTTAATTAGGTGAGTATTATTATCCCCCTCTTTCTGAACCAATTCCAGAAGAGAATCAATTCCAACAGTCCCTAATCCTTGCTGAATACTAGACCTAAGCTTTCTGTTTATGTTTTCCCCCCACCTCTTAAATTTTTGACCCGTGTTGTGTTAATTAAGTCTGGAAGCATTTCTGATGAAGTGACTTATTAAAGTGTAAATAATATACAACATCTAGGGATGAGAGGTAATATGGGTAACATTTGTATTCAAGGAATTCAGATGGAGAAAAAAAGAGGCATTTTGATACATGCATTTTTACTATTGTTCTTTTTATTTGATTAGGCTTTTATGGTGTATCTTTTTTTGTAGGTGCAGAAGAAGTAAGAAGGAAGAAACTGAAGGATGATGAGATTAGGATGGATGAAGGAGAAAAGGAAAAGGAAACACACACACACACCAAAAAAAAAAAAAGTGGCAGGAAATGAATAGGGAAGAAAATGAGTCTGAAAATAAAGTTTCAACCAAAAGGCATTAGGAGAAATGAGGCCACCCCTGGTAGCCCACATCAAATCTTTGTGGGAATTACAATCAGGTGGCCTTTCCTCGGAGCTGGTACAGGCAGAGCCAAGGCCCCAGCTTAACTGCTGTGCATAGGCTGGTTTCTGGTCCCTGTGCACCCCCTGGGAAGCCATCTGTGTGCCAACTGAACACACATCTCCAGGGACTACAAGGTGAGAAAGGACACAGTGACATAAGAAGAAAATAAAGGTTTAGAGGGGAATTTAAAGACAGTTATTCATAAAAGTACAACCAGGAAGAAAAAAATGAAAAGAGAAACCTCTGGAGGGTCTTGTATATGGTATTATTAGTGCCTTAAAACTCATGATGTAATCACAATAATCCAAATTGTCACTCCAAATTGACATTTTTTCTGGTGCTGGGGATACAACCCAAGGCCTCAAGCATGCTAGGTATGTGCTCTTCCCCTGAGCTACATACCCAGCCTCTTGACTTGTAAATAAATGTCTTCTGAAGTTGGTCTTTGCTAAGAAAATACTGATGATACAGACTGGTTTGGATCTGGAGTGTGTCCCAAATGCACATGTGTTAAAGATTTGGTCCCTGGCTGTGATGCTATTAGGAGGTGGAGGGATCTTTAAGAGGCGGGGTCTTATAGAAGTTAGGTCATAGGGGGTGTGTCCTTGAAGGGGATTGTATGCCAACTCTTCTTACCTTCTTTCTTTGCTTTCCAGCTATTATGTGCTCCCACCATGATGCACTGCCTTACCACAAGCCCAAAAGCAATTGGACCAACCAACCCTGGACTGCAACCTCCATAACTGTGAGCAAAAATCAACCTTTTCCCTTATTAAGTGGATTATCTCAGGTATTTTGGTACTGTCATGGAAAGCTGACAACCACAATATGTGAGCCCCCAATATTAAACAATTATTCTTTTGAACTTTGTATAAGTTAACAATTTTAAAGTAAACTAAAAACTTCAGGTAAACATGTTTTCACTTTATAAGGTAGTAGAGTCACGTGCCACATTTCGATGTATCTGTCGATAATGGAACACATAGACGTCAGGGGTCTCATAAGATTGTATGGACCAGTGAAGACATAGACACTCTAGTTTGTGTAAGTATGCTCAATGATGTTCCCACAGTGACAAAATCGCTTAATAACTCATCTCTAAGCATGTACCCTGTTGTTAAGTGGCACTTCTCATTAAGCAGTGGGTGACTGTAATAATTACTGAATAAAATTGACTTCAGAAACTGCAGTTTCTGTGATGGCCATTATAGGGTTGCAAACAAGATAGGGAAAGTGGCTAGTAAGTAAATTTCGTGAAGAAATTTTACTAAAAATTTATAGCATTTAAAGCTAAAGTAGGGGGGATGTAAAAGACATAATTTTGATTTCTGCTTTTTCTATGTGAGCGAGATGTTACCTTAAGATGTTTATCCTTTTTGAGTCTCAGTTCCTCACCTGTATAATAAGGTTATCAACACCCTGTGAGGTTAAAGTGAAATTCCTTTAAAATTTGCCTGAACAAATAATAGCTGAGAAGAGTTAAGAAAATAAGGAAAATATGGGAAATTGCCCTATTTATTATTAAAACATAGTATGAGGATATCCTGATGAAAATTAAGTTAAGAGAACAATATTTAACCCAGAAAATGGGTTGTATACTTTAAGATATGATAGAGGAGTTGTTAAAAATAAATGAAAAGGGGAAGGACTGTCAATAAGTGAGGTTTAGAAAACCAGCAATTTGAAAGAATAATCAGGTTAACATCTTACCTTTCCTCATGTGCTGGAAGAAATTCCAACTACATTAGAAGATTTTAAAACTAGGAGAGCTGGGTGCCAGGTATATACCTGTGATCCCAGCTGCTCTGGAGGCTGAGGCAGGAGGAACATAAGTTTTAGGTCAGCTCAGGCAACTTAGCAGGACCCTGTTGCAAAATAAAATAATGAAACAAAGGGCTGGGGTTGTGGCTCAAGCAGTAGTGCTCGCCTGTCATGTGCGGGGCACTGGGTTTGATCCTCAGCACCACATAAAATAAAATAAAGATGTTGTGTCCACCGAAAACTAAAAAATAAATATTGAAAACAATTCTCTCTCTTTCTCTCTCTCTCTCTCCCTCAAAACAAACAAACAAACAAACAAACAAAAAAACAATAGAAACAAAAAGAGGGCTGGGGACCTAGCTCAGAGGTAGAGTGCTCCTGGTACTCCTCCCCCTCACACCCCATCTCCTCCCCACAACACACTAGGAGAAAATTTAGGTAAATATTTATGTGATCTCAAATGGCAGAAGAAATGGAAAAATTAGATTAGGTTACACAAGCATTTAAGATTATGTCAACTAAATTATGATGGTGATTATTTTTTGTGGCTATTTCCAAGTTGCAGTATCAGGAGAATTCTTTGGCAATTCTTAACAATTCTTTGAGAAGTTTAAAATATTCTATTTCTTTTTCTTTTCTTTGTTTTTTGTTTATTCATTTTTTGCCTAACTTTTTCTGCACTGAGTTTAACCTCTGTAATCAATCAGCTATATCAGAATTCCCACTTTCTATTTTGATGTCTTCTGTCATACTCCTATCACTCTCAACCCAGCACATCTTGACAAATTCACTTCATTAATCAATAAAAATTTCCCATCCTTCTTGTATTCATTAACACCCATGATTTTATTAAGAGGAAAGTATGTACAGGCAACATTAAACACGTTACATGTAGTCTTTGTTCATTTGTGCTGCTATAACAAAATACCTGAGAACAGGTAATTTATAACAAACATAAATATATGTCCTCACAGATCTGGAGGCTGAATTGTCCAAGCTCAAGGTACTGGCATCTGGTGAGGACTTCTTCTTTTTAATACTTAATTTCAATTTCTAAATTGGTCAATAGGATTAAAACAAACAAATCCTTCCTACAAAGAATCACAACAGGAAAAGAAAGGGGAAATCGCACGAAATGCTTCACTGTGAGGAATAAAATGTTAAGTGGGATTTTCCTGTTGTCCTAAAGTTGCTACAGAGTACCAAACCTAAGGGCCAATGCTCAGTGGTTATCATCTCTTTTGTTCCAAGTTCAAGAAGTCACCAGAACGGCTGGGATTGTAGTTCAGTGTAGAGAATTTGCACAAGTGCTGGGTTTGATCCCTACATTGCTCCCCCTGACCCCCCCAAAAAGTCCCCAGGGGCTAACCACATGGCCTCAGGGCTTACCAATTTTAACACATCTGAACTGTGCAGATCATATTTTGTTTACCCATTCATCTGCTGATGGACATTTGGGTTGTTTCCACATTTTGGCTATTGTGAATAATGCTATTATAAACACGGGTGATCAAATATCTGTTCAAGTCCCTGCTTTTGATGGCTTTGGGTCTTTTCCCAGAAGGGGAATTGCTGAATCATATGGTTATTTTCTATTTCACTTTTTGAGGAAGCACCTACATTAGTTGTTCTATCCCACATTCCCACCAGCAAGATATGAAGATCCCAACTTCTCCATGTCCTTGCTGGCATTTTGTTATTTTCCTTTTTTGCAAAGAACTGAATCTTCAATACAAAAAAAAAAAATGAGACTGGTCTAATAACCAAAACATTAGGAAGCTCGTTCAATCTGGCAGTCTTCTCACAGATGTCTTGCTACCGGTGAGAAATGGGAATTGCCTAGAAAATAGTTGCAGACAGACGTTGACAGCAATAAAACCATTAGATGTTTATAGCCCCAATAAGTTGAGAGTCCTGAATAAACCGTTTGCAAGAATAAAGTTTGCAAGAATAAAGTCATCTAAGGGCATTTTTTTCCTTTGACTTTTTTTAAAAATGCTTTACTAACTTTGAAAATGGTTCATAAGAGAGTGAAACAGGCCAATATATTTATTGCCTTTACCAATTCAGCTCTCATTTATTTCCTACACTTGATGTCTGGGCTCTATTCCCACAACTCTTCTAAGGCTCTATTCTCTTAGTTCTCATCCTAGATTTCATTCATCTGGCAGTTTGGATCATCTGTTAAATGGGAGTGTTTTCCCCAAAGTTGAATCTCCTGCATAGAAGAGTCCAGAAACCTCTCCTTGGGCAAAAGAATTCATCACCCTGGTCTCAAATATTGCCTCTCTGAGGACCTGAAAAATCTCCACTGGTGGACATTACCTGTGTCATGTAACAAGCTGCATGCCTACCCTGGTTCTGCTGGGGAAGCTTTTTTTAAACTGTCCTCTGGGTATTGCATACATTAAATTCATTAATTCATCCATCACCCCTATTTGGTTGCCAAAGGTTCTTTCTTTGGAATGCTCAGGATGGGAGAGGTGGCATTAGGTGGCTAGACTTCACATCTCATGGGGGCAGGTTGTGTTTACCACCCTTAAGTGCTTGATCCCACCTTCCTCTTGGGCTCACTGTCTTCTGTCTCAGACCCTCCCGACCTTCTTCCTTAAGTTCTTTTAAAAAACCTAGGGACCTTCATTCTCAGATCTCAGCTAATATCTTTATGTCATTTAATAGTTTACAAATCTCATTCACAAGTTTAATTCTCAGAACAATCTTGGAAAGTGTTAATGATTCCCGTTTTACAGATGAGGAAACTAAGGCTCAGACTCACTCATGTGGTAGTGGCAGGCTGTCATCCTAAGGCTGCTGCTCTTGCTTTCTGCTAGAGCTGCCCTTCACGCTTCTGTCGTGATCTGGTATAGCAGTACGTTTTTCATGCATTTTTTTTTCTCTATAAAGCCAATTAAGGGATTTGTACTCACATTGTTGATTATTTTCAAGTTTATTAAATGAGTACTGGGGGAAAGCACAACCTTTATGAGAATTGAAGGAATACTAATAACCATTAGAAATGTGGAAATCTCATTAGAAATGTGGAAATCTCACCTTATTAAATATTCATCCCAGTCTGAGGCAGCTGGGGAGATACTAAGAGGGAGGGCTGAGGGGATTACAAAAAAACAGGAGCTGCGGCTTCCAGCTAAAGGTGGAGAATCACATGAAAATCCATTCCGATTTTGACAGAAAGCATTGAAACAGTTTTTCAAAAGTGTTTGACAAAGAAGACTAACTGCCAAAGACAAAGTACTGTTACATGCTATGACAAGACTGAGCTTCCATACAGTAAAGTAATCAAGATGGATTAATTGCATGAGTGAAACTAACATAGGCTAAGCCTCATCTCTTCCCAAGACAGACTAAAGCCTTTCATTCAACCAGAACCACAGGCAGCAAAGAACTCAGGCTCTGAGATTCCTGCTAGGGACAGGCAGCGAGGCACAGGGCCAAGGCTCTGGAGTCAGAATTCCTACAATATGGACGTCATCCATCACTTTGCTGGTTAGGGGCAGAGCTGGGCCCTGAACCCAGGCTGCTCTGCTCTCTGGCTCTGAGATGGAGCCAATGAGCCACCCTTGTAAACTGTGTTTTATGGCAGGAGGATCTTTATTCTCGGTGGGGTATTTACATGTGGCCATTTCCAAGCCACCCTCTGAGGCTAGCAGGGATAATTGCAAGCAAACATAATTCCATATTGGTTTGAGCTTCGTCTCTCGTCGGTCCACTTCTTATGTTTACTAAAAATAGCAAAATGAACTCATTTAATTTTCATTGACTTTCTCTTCTCCTTCCTCTCCTGGGAAGAAATGCTGATGAGCTCCAAAGAGGCCTGGTTAGGTTCATAAGTCGAAGAGGTTAAGCAATTACCATCTGACTCCAGAGCCCAATCTGATAGACCAGCAAGAAGGAGTCATCTAATTTAATGAGCGGGATGACAGAATAAAGAATAGGTCATTGCTAGCTTACATTGTGTTAAAAGTTGTTTTCAGAAAATCCAAATGTTTGAAACACGTCTACAAGGGCAAAACAGATTTTAAATTCATAAGGGCATTCACTGAAAGGTAAAGTGTGAAATCCTTTGGTGCTTTGAAAAAATCAAGGGGTGGCTGGGTATAGCTCAGTGATGGAGCTCTTGCCTAGGATGTCAGGGGTCCTGGATTCCATCCTCTGCACTGGGGGTGGGATGGGGAGTTAGAAAAGAAAAAAGAAGAAAGGAAGGAAGAAAAGAGAAAAAAACATTCAGCTTTCACACAGCTTTGAAAGGACTTCTCTTTCTATTAAGATGAGATACACTTAACTCTGGACCTAGAACCATTTTCATGCCTGGGTCTAAAATATTTTTCAGACCTACCTCATTATCGAGATGACACTATATATCCCACTTGCAGAAGGAGAAACTGAGGACCCAGGAGAACTAGGAGAAGGGGGCATTTCCTGGCCCCCAGTGTGTGGCTTTGTTTGGTACAAGGCCTTTCCATTCTGGGGACACTGCCTGGCAGGTGGGGTTGCTGGGAAGACAGTGTATTTTTAGGATGAGGCAGTAAGAGAATAATATGCAATGGATTATTTTTGGCTAGATAATTTTCAGATAATTGAAAAAAAAAGTCATGCACAATAGATTTGGGGGCAAAAAGGTAATTTAAACATATATTTTAAATATATAGACTTCGAAGAGATGTGCATTGGGTGGCCTTGTGGATGTCTTTAAATAAGTGAAAAAGTATCTTGTAACTGAAACAGGAGGACTGGAATGTGCCAAGGCAGTGTGACATTTCAGCACTCTCCTGTGGCTGACCACCTTTTCTGGGGATCACTATCCCCTGATGGCATTGTTTGCTATCTCAAAGTCCTTCCATTTCACCCGGGCTTGCCTTCCAGGATCAGCAAGTACTGAGCTCCTGGAAGGAGCCTTCTTGGCAGCCTCTTCCTGATTGCTGCATGATGACCCCGTTCTCTTAAAAGTCACACTGAGAGAACAGGGGATGAGAGCTAAGGTGGGCAGCCCAGGGGTCCTTGGGTGCTGGGAGGGAGCTCCTGCATCCCGGAGGGCAGGGAGAGGAATGGGGAAATGACCTGACTCTCAATCCGAAGTCTGTTTCCACTTAAAAAAGGAAAGAAGGCAGCTGGGGACCTGGTGCAGCTGTAATCCCAACTACGCAGGAGGCTGAAGCAGGAGGATCCCAAGTTCAAGGCCAGTCTGGTCAACTTTACAAGTTCCTATGTCAAAAAATTTTAAAAAGGTTAGGAGTTTTAACTAGTTGTTAGAGTGCTTACTTCACATGTGCGAGGTGCCAGTTTCAATCTGAACCATCACTAAATAACTAATTAATTTTAAAAATAAAAATAAAGAAAATCAAGCTGTTTCTTTGTTCATGAGAGGCTCAGCATGGAAACTTTTGATGCTGTTCATATGAAGACACTGAAGTCAATTCCTAGTTATGAAGCCGTGGACTATCCCCCCTCCCTTTTTATTCACTAGTGGAAAAGGACTACGAAGCTATCAAAGAATTGGGGGATATGTTGCACTTTGTAGTAATAATTCAGGCTGGGAGTGGTGGTGCACATCTGTAATCCCAGCAGCTCAGGAGGCTGAAGCAGGAGGATCGGGAGTTCAAAGCCAGCCTCAGCAACTTAGTGAGGCTGTAATGTAAGAAACTCAGTGAGACCCTGTCTTTTTTTTCTTTTTCTTTTTAAAAATTTATATATGACAGCGGAATGTATTACAATTCTTATTATACATATAGAGCACACTTTTTCGTATCTCTGGTTTATACACAGTATATTCACACCAATTCGTGTCTTCATACCTGTACTTTGGATAATAATGATGATCACATTCCACTATCTTTAATAACCCCTCTGCTCTATCTAGAGTTCATCTATTCCTCCCATGCTCCTACTTCCTATCCCACTATGAATCAGCTTCCTTATATCAGAGAAAACATTTGGCATTTGTTTTTTGGGGATTGGCTAACTTAACTTAGCATTGTCTTCTCCAACTCCATCCATTTACCTGCAAATGTCATGATTTTATTCTCTCTTATTGCTGAGTAATATTCCATTGTGTATATATGCCACTTTTTTTTTATCAGTTCATCTATTGAAGGGCATCTAGGTTGGTTCCACAAAAAATACAGAATACTTCATGAATTTGTGTCTCATCCTTGCTCAGGGGCCATGCTAATCTTTTCTGTATTGTTCCAATTTTAGTGTTTGTGCTGCCGAAGCAAGCATGAGAGACCCTGTCTTTAAATAAAATACAGAAATAAGGGCTGGGAATGTAGCTCAGTGGTTAAGCGACCCTGGATTCACTCCACAGTACCAAAATAATTAATGATGATGATGATGATGATGATGATGATAACAACAACTCAGTTTCTTTGTTACTAATAAATGAAAAAGTTGAAAGTGAGCCTTCATTTTGAAGATGTTTCCTGATGTCTGATGAATTCTCACAGTTAAGTTCTACTCAGAAACTCCTGAAGTTTCACCAAACATGGCCCGGTCCCTGTCCATCTGCCTTCCTCTGTCTGCTCTCTAGATTTCTGCTTCCCTCTGATCCCTTGCTTCTCCTCATGCTCAGACATTTGCGACCCTTGTTTCCTGAACTCTTCCTGTGTTTGCCTGCTCCGAGCCTTTGCTCAGGCTGTTCTCATCCTGCCCTGGTAAAAGTCTTGCTGGTCTTTGAAGCTCAGCTTGCACATCATTGCACACGGGACAGCCACACACATGCGCACCTGCAGTGTTCTAGCCGGCAGTGTGGCTGTTCCTACACCCATCTTAGTCTGTACCCCCAGGGGTTCAGAAGCTCTATGATGGAGATGAAGCTGGAGCCAGGAACTCATTTCCCTAATGAAGTTGAATGGCTATAGATGAAAACCAAATTGAAGGGGGTACAGAAGAACCGAAAGGGTTCAAGACATGCTACCCCCCACCAAAATGGCACCGTGGCATTTCAGAAAACAACTGAAGCAGGAAGGCCGCTCTCACCTTTCCTTTCTCCGCTCCAGTGAGTCACATAATCTCCCTCCTTTCTCCTTCAGAAGACCTTCATGTCACAGGTGTCCTGCTGTGTACTCAGAGGGAAGGAATGTCACACAGGGACACCAAAAAGAATCTGAATAAACAGGCCTTGTTAAATGCCCCAGAGATCAGACCCTTTGGTCCTCCAATGTACTTCTGCATGACTGTCCCTAAAAATGCAGAAGCCCTGTTTTTTGCCCCTATTCCTGAAGGCCCCTGCATCACACAGAACTTATATTAAGGAAATTTGGATATATTTTCCTTTTTTTTTTTTTTTGGACTGAGGACTGAACTCAAGGGCACTTGACCACTGAGCCACATCCCCAGCCCTGTTTTGTATTTTATTTAGTTGAGTTGCTTACTGCCCCGCCATTGCTAAGGCTGGCTTTGAACTCGTGAACCTCCTGTCTCAGCCTCCTGAGCGCTGGGATTACAGGCACGCGCCATCGTGCCTGGCTCTATACTTTCCTCTTACTAATCTGTCTTCTGTTATAGGGGTCTTGGCCATAAACCTTACAATGAATGAGGAAAGAAATCTTTTCTCTCCTGTTGGGGTTGAGAAAGGGAGGCAGAAAGTTGGTGGTGGAAAGCAGGAAATGAGTAGGAAGGTGACCGTTTAAAAAGAGTCATGATTGGGGAAGGAACCTTCCAGCAAGGACTCAAGGGAAGATTTTGAAGACAGAAATGATCGATTCTGAGTCATTGATGTACAATAGTGCTGTTCCTTAAGAGGGCCCACAGGAACTCAAGGAACACTCCAAAAGGCCCAGTTCATTGACATCTCAGAGAAGACAACAACAAATGGTGACTGCAAAGAAAGAACATGGTCCATGCCTTTCTCTGTTTTGTAATGCTATCACTGGATACCACAGTCTGGGTAATTTATAAAGAAAGAGGATTATTTAGCTAAATCCAAAAGAACAGTACAGGCATTTGTCGGGCCTCCAGTGAGGGCCTTCTTACTGTACCTTAACATGGTAGAGGGCATTGCATGGTGAGAGAGCAAACCGGCTAGCTCAGGTCTCTCTTCCTCTTCTTATAAAGCCACTAATGCCACTAGGGGTCCCTCCCATGACCTTATGGAATCCTAGTTACCTCCCAAAGGCTCAACCTTCAGATACCACTAACATATTAATTTGGGTATTAAGTTTCTGATCCTGGAACCTTGGGCAGTCCCTCTTCCTGGAACAGCTCAATGATAATTTTAGCTGGTTCTGAGGAGAGGGAAAAGATCAAGGCATTCTGGGTAATTAATAATGATTACCAGGCTGGGGATGTGGCTCAAGCGGTAGCGGGCTCTCCTGGCAAGCCTGAGGCTGGAGTTTGATCCTCAGCACCACATACAAACAAAGATGTTGTGTCCGCCGAAAACTAAAAAAATAAATAAATAAAAAATTCTCTCTCTCTCTCTCTCTCTCTCTCTCTCTTAAAAAAAATGTAATAATGATTACCAGTTCATGGTCCTTTCAGGGATCCCTGTTGAGATGACCAGTTCTTCTCACACCACTCCATGGAGGAACAATTGTCAGAGGACAGCCCTGGGCCCAAGGAGGTGTTTCTCAGGGGCATCTGATATCCTCCAGTCCAAATAGATGAGTCTTTTGCCTATTGTTAAGGATTTCCAGAAAAGGAAACCTTTCTCCTCTCTGTCCTGGGGAAAGGGAGAGAGCACCAGAGTATTTCCATGTTGGGTCAGTAAAGATCATTTCTAGGAGCCAGGCACGATGGTGCACGCCTGTAATCCTAGAGGTCTGCGAGTCTGAGGCAGGCGGATGGCAGGTTCAAAGCCAGCCTCAGCAATTTAGTGAGGCCCTAAGCAACTCAGCAAGACCCTGTCTCAAAATAAAATATGAAAAAGGACTGGGGAAAAAAAGAAAGAGAGCTGGGGATGTAGCTCCGTGATTAAGAGCCTCTGGGTTCAATCCCCAGTACCCCCCCAAAATTAATAATAATAATGATAATAATTTCTAGGACATATTATAGCCGACCAGAAACTGGGTAGGGAAGGCCCCGATTCAAGGAGGGTGCCTAGGACTGAAATCCAGCCCTGATTCTGCAGTAAAGGCATATTTCAGGCTGCTGCAGCTGCTGAGCAGAGAATTTGCTTGTGCTTTCTGGACTCTGAGAGGAGCCTGGAGTGGAGTGGAAGGTGAGGAGTGGGTGGGGTGCAGGGGGATGAGAAGCCTCCCTTTGTAGCATGGGTTGCTACACCTATGGTGTAGGTCCCATAGGTGGGAAAGGACAGGCTGAAAGACCTTGTGCTGTTGCTCAGAGTGGGGCCCCGAGTGGGGCAATGCCATGAATGCCTGCACTGTGTGGGAGGATGGAGCCAGGATAACTCAGCACAGACCCTGACAAATGGCCATTCTTTTGGACAGGTATGCAACCAGGTGACGACACCTGCAGAGCAGTATCAAGGATCGCCTCAGACTCCAGCTTTGGCTGCCAGCGTTGGGTTTCTGTGATCCCCAGCATTCAGCCAGCAGAAGAAACAAGGACTTTTGATTTCTGTAGTGGTACCAATTTTTCCCCATGAATTATTATGTTTTTTGGGGGGTGGGGTACTGGAGATTGAACTCCAAGGCACTTAACCACTGAGCCACATCCCCAGCCCTTTTTTAATATATTTTTTTTTAGAGACAGAGTCTTGCTGAGTTGCTTTGGGCCTTGCTGAGGCTGGCTTTGAATTCACCATCCTCCTGCCTCAGTCTCCCCAGGTGCTGGGATTACAGGCATGGGCCACCATGCCCAGCTTCCCCCTTATATTAGAAACTGTTTTCTGTCAAGATCATTGTACTGTCATGTGTAACTAATAAAAAAAAAAAAAAAAAGAAAAGAAACTGTTTTAATTTACAGACAGCCACGCTATTGGGCAGCTGCTGATGCGAGGCGGTTCACCTGGATCTAGATCTTCTCAGAAAGTCACAGTGTGCCCATCACCCAAGAGTCCTGATTCAGACTGTGAATCCAGTCCAGTGGGCAATTTGAAGTACCCCACAAGGAACCCAGTTATAATGCTGAGAAAACAGATAAACCCACTGTAGCCTGAGGGAATAGCCTCCGAGTGTGTTTTGTTCTGTTTTTGTACCAGGGATGGAACCAGGGCGCATAACCACTGAGCCACATCCTCAGCCCTTTTTATTGTTTATTTAGAGACAGGGTCTCACTCAGTTGCTTAGAGCCTCACTAAATTGCTGAGACTGGCTTTGAACTTTCAATCCTCCTGCCTCAGCCTCTCAAGCCGCTGGATTCCAGGAGTGCAAGCCTCCAAGTTTAAATCCATGGTGTCCAGCCTAACATTATCTAGGAGGACTTCCAGTAGAAAATCCTGCCTCTGCAAAACTGGTCTCTGAATAGGATAAATGAGAAATGGATTTAGAAGCAGCATTTCCAGAGAGGAATCAAGGGCCTCCCTTAAGGAGGGGCTCCTTCAAAGTAAGGTATGGTGATGGGCTGGATTGTGTCCCCCCCAACTCCTATGAGGGTGTCCTAATCCCAAGCACCCCAGTGTGACTGTCTTTGGAGAGAGATTTTTTTAAAGATAAAGTTAAGTTTAAATGAGGTCATTAAGAGGTTCCTAATCCTATAGGACTGATGTCCTTATAGGAAGAGGAGGGTATAGAAATGCCAGGCAGAAGCACATTACAAGACAGAGACAGAAGGCAGCCATCTGCAAAGCAAGGAGAGAGGCCTCAGAAGGAGCCTGCCCGCTGACACCTTGACCTTGGACCTGCAGCCTGAGAGTGGTGAGAAAATGAATGTGTGTTGTTGAGATCTTCCAGTCTGTGGTACATTGTTATGCACCGGAGCAGACTAATGCAGGTAGGTTGAGGCACACCTGTTAGAGAAGCCCAAGACAGGGAGCAAAGATCTGAGGTGCAGGAATTCTTAGACAAGGCAGAAGAGTAAGTGGACAATTTTGAATTAGGGAAAAAAGACTTCAAAGGGGGGAGAAATAAAAAAGATAATTGTAAAGAAGGCTGGATTCAGGCAAGAGTACTTGTGGTGCACGCCTGTAATCCCAGTGAGCTGGGAGGCTGAGGAAGGATGATGGTGAGTTCAAAGCCAGCCTCAGCAACTTTGTGAGCCCATAAGCAACTTAGCAAGAACCTGTCTCAAAATAAAAAATAAAAAGGGCTGGGGTTGTAGCTCAGTGGTTGAGCATCCCTGGGTACAATCCCTGGTACCAATCCCCTGCAAAAAAAGAAAAAAAGGAATGAAAGTACTGAGCTAGTCTAACTCTTCTCCCTTCCTGATGCGTCCTCTACCCTGCACTCCCATCTCCATTTTTTTCATAGCTCCCCGATTTGTTCCTCATCAGTTAGGGACTTGACTGTCAGGATCACCTTATGTGTTTTAGGAATACAGGTGACTTGGTGGAGCATGGCCAAAGAGGGCTAAGTGCCTGTTCCTTCTCCAGCGATCCCCACTGATGGCACCTCATGAAAGGGGCAGAGAGAGGATTTAGGTTAGAGGTGTTTCCTAATGGCCTTCAGATTATATCTCTTGGGGACTGCCTGCTATTTCTACTGTTCAGCCGCCTTGACTAAAGAGTTGAAAGATTGACAGAACTGAAAAAAAAAAAAGTTACATGATACTAAGTTCCCTATCTTCCTGACTCTGTCTCCCCAGGTGCTGAGATTATAGGCATGCACCATCATGAAATTGAACAAGACCCTCCAAAATGTGCTCATGCCACCCAGAGTCCTATGCCTGACTTTGTCTCTGATCTCGATTCTCTCCTTTTTTTGTTTTTGGAATTTTAAAACAATCAACAGCCCAATGCAACTTAATGGCGGGCCCGTGTTGGAAGACCTAGTGTTGAGTGGACTTAATCCTCCCATAAGTGAGTTATGTCACAAGTTTGTATCTTGATTTCTCTGCATATGGAATTGGGGTTCATGCCACCCACTGTTTCCTTGCTCAAAATGTTATGGCTAGGGGGACCGGGGTTGTGGCTTAGTGGTAGAGCTCTTGCCCAGTAATGAGGCACTGAGTTCAATTCTCAGCACCACATAAAAAATAAATAGACGAATAAGCTATTATGTCTAATTACAACTAAAAATATTTTTTAAAAAATGCTATCAGTTATAAGGAGGCTGATTCATAGTGGGATGGGGGCAAGAACATGGGAGGAATAGACAACTCTAGATAGGGCAGAGGGGTTGGAGGGGAAGGGAGGCGGCATGGAGTTAGAAATGATGGTGGAATGTGATGATCATCATTATCCTAAGTACATGTGTGAAGTCACGAATTGGTGTGAATATACTGTGTACACAACCAGAGATATGAAAAATTGTGCTCTATATGTGTAATAAGAATTGTAATATATTCTGCTATCATATATAAATTAAAAAAATTTAAAAATGCTATCAGGAATAATCAAGTTTTAAAAAAAAGTTTGGGTTCTCAATATCAGCTAGTTTGCTAACTCTAGCCCGAGTGCGAAATATAGTGACCTGAGATTTCAGTTCTGTTTTAACTTTTGACTTGGAAATTACTATTTGCTTTTTTTTTTTATGAAAAGGACACTCATTTTGCCCATTAAATTGCTATAATATCTCTAATAATAGGTCTATAATGGGTAGAAATTCCCTAAAACCTTGGAAAGAATGGCTTCTCATTTAATTCTCATCATGATAATCACAGCTAACAGCCGCTCATTTAGTTGGCATCTTTAGAGACAGCCCAGACTTATCTTTTTGATAGTGTTTTGATAGCTATTGTCATGGTTTAATATTTCATGTTTTGATGAAATTTTCTTCAAAGTCTTGCTGGGAACAATGGTGCATGCCTGTAATCCCAGAGACTCAGGAGGCTGAGGCAAGAGGATCTTAAGTTCAAGGCCAGCCTGGGCAATTTAGCAAGCCCCTATCTAAAACAATAAAATGGGCTGGGGTTGTAGCTCAGTAGTAAAGTGACCCTAGGTTAAATCCCCAACACCAAAAATAAATAAATACATACATAAAATATTTTTCCTTCAAAGTTCATTAAGTATATTTTTATTTCTTCCTAAACATCATCCACAGAATACAGCTTAAATGTTTTTGTTCTCAGGGTGATCATAACATTACTTTGTACTGGTGTCATTCATGATATCATCAAGAAGCCTCTGTGTTGGTCTTTTTGGCCTTGTGGCTTAATGATCATGTATTTTGGAACCTGTGTTTACTTTGTGCCATTGCCAATTTTTTGCAGATCAATCTGCTTCAAGGGCTCTCCAGCTTGCTGTGGGCTGGGAGACCAGACACCTAACTTGTTAGCATGTGTCTACAACTAGGTAAGATGGGTTCTTAATTATAGGAGTTAGGAGCTCTTTGGTTAAAAAAAAATAAAAAAAGGTACAGTGGATATTAGGGACTAAATGTTTGTGTCCCTCCAAAATTCACGTGTTGAAGTTCTAACCTCCAATGTGATGGTCTTAGGAGTGGGGACTTGAGCAAGTGTTTAGGTCCTGAGAGTGGAGCACTCCTGGATGGATTAGTGCCCTTATAAGAAGAGGCCTGAGAACTTTCTTCCTCTCCTGGCTCTCAACCATGTGTGGACACAGCAAGAAGACAGGCATCTGCAAGCCAGGAAGAGAGCTCTCACATGTATTTCCTGTGAGAAATACATGTCTGTGGTCTCCGCCACCCACTGTATGTTATTCTGTTATAGCAAACCAAACGAAGGCAGCAGAGATTCGTGAAGGCCTCCCCAGAAGCCTCTACTCCCTGTCAGTCCCTGACTCCTGCTGTGTTTCTACCTTGGCTTCAAGGATGCACGGCTTGAGCTGTCTCAGCCAATCGGCACCTTCAATCGCTAGGCATGCGATTGGTGCAGAGGTGAGAAACAGGCCCAAGCTGGTCCAATCAGAGCGCTCTCAGCATCTCTAGCTCACAATGCTGTGATAAAGAGACACGCTCTTTCTCTGGGCTGGGAGATGGCACGGATGGACTGGCAGTCTTCTTGCCACTGTTAGAGAGCCATCTATAGGGAGGAAGAATGGACAAAGGAACAAAAATAGTCTTTTGGTGACATCACTGGTTTGGTGACCTCACCTAACCACGGAATCAAGAGGAGTCCCCTACCTCTCTTTTCTTTCTGGAAAGAGAAGGCGAACTGATGATCACACACGATCTCTGCTGCTGATCGTGTGGAACGCCCTCCACGGATTCTCGCGCCCGTCACTTACACATTTGGTCTCCACCTCCCACCCCCACGGCTTTATTTTTTCTTTTTAAATCATTTTCACATAATGAAATATTTTCACATAATGGAGAGTGGAAATGTTTATAAATAGTATATTTATTTATTTTGTGTTTGCTTGTTTTATTTTGAGCCGTGGAGAATACCAGTGAATCATGATCAGTCCTATAGATGGTAAAGTGTTCTCTGCAGGATACTTAGAAGGCGTTGGTTGTAGAGAAGAAAATCTTCAAGTAGTATAACATCGCAGACATGAAATAAACCATCTGAATGTACATACTAAATATTCTCATAGAAAATGTTAATATCTCATAGGTGATATGATCGTCTACATGGAAAATACAAAAATAACTCAGAACAAGAAAAGTTTCCTGGATATGGGATCAATATACAACATCAATTGCATTTCTTTTAAAAAGGTGAGATTTAAAAGGCAATAAGGTACCTAAGAATATATATGTAGAGGATTTAAAAAAATTTTTATACTAATTTGTTATATATGACAACGGAATGCATTACAATTCATATTATACATATATAGCACTGCTTTTCATGTCTCTGGTTGTACAAAATGTAGAGTCACACCATTCATGCTCTCAAATATGTCCTTAGGGTAATGATATCCATCACATTCCACCATCATTACTAACCACATACCCCTCTCCCTTCCCCTCCAACCCCTCTACCCTATCTAGAGTTCATCTATTTCTCCCATGCTCCCCCTCCCAACCCCACTATGAATCAGCCTCCTTATATCAGAGAAAACATTTGGCATAGGTTTTTTGGGATTGGCTAACTTCACTTAGCATTATCTTCTCTAACTCCATCCATTTACCTGGAAATGCCATGATTTTATTCTCTTTTATTGCTGAGTAAAATTCCATTGTGTATATATGCCACATTTTTTTTATCCATTCATCTACTGAAGGGCATCTAGGTAGGCTCCAGAGTTTGGCTATTGTGAATTGTGCTGCTATAAACATTGATGAGGCTGTGTCCCTGTAGAATGCTGTTTTTAAGTCTTTTTAAAGGACTTTTATGGAAAAAATTACAAAATTCATTTAAGGACATTAAAGAAATCTTGAATAAATAGATGTAATTATAAAAATCAAGAATGGAATATCATAAAAAGGTCAGTTATCAAACTGACCTATAGATTTAATGTAATGTCCTTTGAAGTTTTAACAGGATGTTTTTCTGAGATTGGACAAGAAGAATTTAAATTTTAAAATAGAAAGGAGAAATGTAAAGAATAATCTAGATCTCTCTTGCCTTAAAGGAGAAGAATCAGGCAGAGGAATATGCTCCAGAAAACAAGACTTGCAGGGTGCAATTGGCACAAATACACCAACACAACAGAATCAAAGGTCCTGGGGCAGATATATACATATAAGGAAACCGTACTATCCCAGAGCACCTGGCTTATCCATCCATATGAAGAAATGGATCCCAACCTCACATGACTTAAACAAAGAATCAATTCCAGATACGTCAATGACTATTTGTTTTAAAGGCAAAACATGACAAATCTTAAAAAAAAAACAGGAAAATATTTTTATAATTTCAGGGTAAGAAATGATTTCTTCATGTGCAAGGGTCTGGATTTGACTTCCTCAGCCCTGCCAATAAAGGGGGATTTCCTCAAGACAGAAAAGCACAACTTGACTGTTGTGTGTTTTGGGATGGGGGGGTGATGCTGGGCCTTGTGCATGCAAGGCAAGCACTCTACCAACTGAGCTATATTCCCAAGGCCAGCACAATGTGACTTTAAGAACGGAAGTTCATCAAAATATGATGAAAAACCTAGCCATGAACTTGAAAGATATTTGCAATACATATAACCACCAGGGGTTAGTGTGTACATGGAGAACTCCTAAAAAATAGCACAGAAGTTCCAAAGGATCCATCAGAAAAAAAAAAAACAAAAAACCATGAAAGACATAAGCAGTCATTTCACAGAAGAAACATGAGTCTCTGAGGAAAATGGGATCAATTTCATCAATAACCAGGGAAACGCAACGTGAAACAACGAGATACCTTTTCCCACCCTCCAATTAGGGGAAACTGAGTCACCTGATTGGCATGTAGGGAGATTCCAACTCTCCTCTACTGCTGGAGGGAGGCGGGTAGCTCTACTTGGGCTGCTGGATGAAGCACATAGGCTAGGGGGCTTAAATAGCAGAAATTTATTGTTTACAATTATGGAAGCTAGAAATCCAAGATCAAGGTGTTGGCTGCTTGTTTGTTCCTGAGGCCTTTCCTTTCTCCCTGGCTTGTTCATGGCCACCTTCTCCATTTCTTCACATGCTCTTCCTCGTGTGTTTGTGCCTAGGGAGGACACCAGTCCTGTTGGATTAGGGTCCATCTAATTATCTCAATGTACTTTTTTTTTTCTTTCTTCAGTACTGAGGATTGAACCTAGGGGTGCTTTACCACTGGGCTACATTCCCAGCCCTTTTTACTTTGGGACAGGGTCTCACCAAGTCACTCAGGCTGGCCTCAACTTGTGATCCTCCTGCTTCAGCCTCCTGAATTGCTGGGATTACAGGCATGTGCCTTTATGCTTGGCTCTTAAAAGACCCTTTTTTATGGAATTAAAGGGAAATCTGTGTCATTTTAGACAGCAAGGCAAGACCTATTTGATGAGGTGATGTTTAAACAGAGGATTGAAGGACATGTGGGAATGAGTCTTGCAGATATGGGGTAGGGGTCTGGAAGATCCTCCAGGTAGGTGGATCAGTGCATGCCAAGGTCCTGAGGTGGGATCAAGTTGGTGTAGTTGAGAAACAGCACAGAGGCTGGAGGGCAGGGAGCAAGGGAGGGAGTATCAGAGAGGCAACCAGGAACAAAGTCTCACATGAGATAGTAAGGACAGAGGATGGAATTCACAGAGATGGGGAATGTTCAAGGATTTTGAACAGGGATTGTTAGGATCACTGTATGTGGAAAGTAAGAGTGGTCAGGGGGAACCAGGTAGGACGCTTTTGAGTGATTCCAGGAAGAGGATGGACCAGGGTTTGGCAGTGATGTAGTGAGAGATGGGCAGGCCCTGAAGGTCAAACCCAGAACTTGTCAGGGGTTATGGATCAGGTGTGGAGGTTGCCAAGAGGAATCAAGGGTGGTACTTTGCTTGCGTGCTCAGGAGGAGGAGCAGGTCTCAGGGAGAGGGTGGACGTGCTGAGTGTGTGAAGCCTGGCTGGACCTCAGTGGAGCGGCAGTGGGCTGCTGGGTGAATAGCTGCTGAATGCTGGGGATGTGGCTGTACCTGGAGTAGCTGTCTTGCCTGTGAGTGTCCTTTCAGAGACTGGTGGAAAAGAAAAAAGCAGTGAAGAAAATGGACGAAAACTTTAGGAACATCCAGGGTCTTCCCTGCAATGTCCAAGGTGCAGTGATTCTAGAACTCCACAAGGAGCCACCTACAGTGGCCAAATCCCTGTCTTTAATCAGGAAAGCCTGCTGTCGGGGCACAGAAGATGGGTGCCCTGGACACTCTGAGAAGGGCTCCCTGTGTGCTAAGACAAGCTGTTCAAGCTGAGAGTCCCTCCTGCGGGCTTCTGTGACCTTGTCATCAGTGCACAAGGACACACAGGGCTGCTGCATTTTGTCTGCTTGTCTGAAACAAGTAGATTGTGCTCTCTGCATCTGATCCATTCCCCTCCTAAGTGGCTTGGGCACCCACGAGCCCAGCTGTTGTTCTGGGAGCAGATAATGACAGTCTCTGACCATGGAATGAGAGCCGCACCCCGGGTGGGGTGTGGGGTCAGCCTGCCCTCTACCCTCAGCTCCCTGGAGCTTGAGCAGCAATGAGCACTTCACCAGCGGCCACGTTGGCCCCTGGACTCTGCCTTGCTGTTCTCTGCCTGGGTGTGTGTGTGTGACACATTTACATCTCAGCCCTTGGGTGCTTCTCTGTCATCTGCAGAATGAATCTAATTGCAAGATTTACACCAAAGTTCCAAGAGCACAAATAAAAGCACTCTCTCATCATAGCTGAATTTCTTCTCCACTTTCCCAAAGGAGGAGGGCAAAAGGAAGGGGTACAGAGAGAGCGCCTCTCCTCCTCAGATGTCTCCCAGGACTCTTCCTAATGAGGGATTAGGTTCTCTGAGAAATGCAGAGAAATGTCCTCCTGTGCTTTTGCATTCAAATTATTAACTAATGTGATAAACCTCCTGGTTCCGGTTCCTGTCCGGTTATAATTGCTGTTTCAGCCTTGCTAATCATCTCCTGCAGTTTTCCTTCTCAGTTGTGATAAATATTAATGCCTTTAATTTGCTGCTTCTCCTTTGGGCCTGGCTGCTGTTAAGAGCGAGGTTTTCTTGTTCTCCAGTTTGCCTTTCTCAGTGATGAACAAAGTTCATTTTTTTTTTATAATGGACTGGTTTTTTTTTTGTTTTTTTTTTTTTATAGGTCTGGTGTTTAGTGTCAACCTTTGTCTTTATTTCTTTGGCTGCTCTAAAAGAAAAGAAGCCTACAATCAGAGCTGCAGCCTAGCATTGGAAGTTCTTTGTGGTTTCTTCTTCATTGTTTTCTCAACCTAGTTCCCTAGGGTGCATCCAATTCTCTGAGGTTCTATGCAACATTTTATTTGCATGGGAATATGTGCTTTTGTTTCACCAGATAAAATGTCCTATCGTTCTTCAGGTTTTCAAAACATTATACTAAAGTAAAATTTAAAACATTAAGAAATCCTGCTGAACCATTTTGAGGTTTAGTTGCTTTGGGATCTCTGTGTGGTCTCTCACCACACGGGGTCATATCCAAGACCATACTACCTCCTGGAGACTTAAATAAGGGCAAACAGTTACCTCCTCCTCCCTGAGAACCACAGAGCACTGAAACTAACAATGATGCCCATCTCTGTCTCTTCCTATTCTATTCATGGAGAAACTGATTTCTCTGAGAAACTGATTTCTCCTGTTCGTGGATGGCTTGCCAGAGTCACATGATTAGGCAGTTGCAGAGCCAGGCCTGGAACCCAGGTCTTGGTTCTGGGTTCCATATTTTTACTCTTTACCTTTGACCAACAGCAAGGTGACACAGGGCATTCCATCACACTCAGCATCCCCAATTCTCGTTTTCAGATGCATTAACTTATTTCAACTGAAGTAATTTCAACTAAGTAAAAGTTTCTAATTGAGAGTTAGCAGTTGAAAAACCAAACCATTTAAAGTGTTTATACGCTACTTGAGAACTCATTTCTGGTCCTTCCCAACCCACAGAGAGCATTTCTGTGCCTAAGTCACACCCCAGATGGTGCATCTTGAGTTAGTGCTTGTGTCCCTGCTCATCTCCTAGGGTGAGGGAGTCCTTGAAGACAAGGACCATGTCCTCGAGGCTGTTCCATCTGAGAGGATCTGGCACAAAGGCCTTTGAATGAGGCAGATCCGTAGCTCTACTTACGGATTCCATTATGCTTTTAGGACAATGTCTAAGTGCCATCCTGTGGACCATGCTCATGAGCTCCAAAGCCTTCCAGGGCCAGGCAGGCAGTAGAAATTAAGAAGCAAGTTTTTAGCTATGGTGACATGAAAATATCAGCGTATCCTCTCTCTCCAAGTCCGTTATGGAAACTGGGGGGAAATGGCCCAAAACAACCATTTCAGGGCTCTGAAATGGTTGACAACAAATCGAAAAAACATTTGAGAAAAACAGCTAGAATACTAGGCCAGGGCAAGGGCTCCATGGCCTTCTTGTCTGGTCTGCGTCTGTCTCTGCCGTCTCTCTGTTTGATTAGCAGGGTTTTTTTGTTTTTCAAGGTACTGGCCAGAAAAATAAATCAGTTTTGCTGTAAAAAGGCACCAATCAATTTGGGGGAGAGAGTGAAACTCTACAGTGTTGACAGTAAACTAGAGAGAACTCCAGGAAAGAAACTCAATAGGAAACCCACACTGCTCTGGCCCGAGGATGTGTCCTGGTTGGGGTCAGCAAGGGGCTGACCATAAATCTCATGGAAACCCTTGGAATGGCAGAACCACAGAAGAGCTGCCACGGCTCTCTACATCCCCACATAGAGGTACTGTCCACCAAGTCCCCTTTAATGAAACCTCATTTAAATCTCACCATCACCCTATGGGGAAATTATACTTATCATCTTTGTCTTCTTTTTACAGTGCTAAGAATCCAAAGGAGGGTCTTGCACATGGTAGGCAAGGGCTCTTCTCTGTTTATAGTGTTGTCTTCATTCCTCTTTGTTTTGAAATGGTGTTCTGATGGCTGTGGCTGAATCTGTTAAAGAACTCAAGATTTCAAACTACTTTTGAAGTTCTCCCTCTTCTCTTGAGTTCACTGAGAGATGGTAGAAATGCACATGAGCCCATCAGCTGAGTGCCACATTATTTCCCTACAGTGCCACTGAAGGCCCACCAGCACCTCTCAATCGTAGCCTGGCCCCACCTACATGTCATCATCAAGCTGCAGTCTGGCATGATCAGCCTGGGCATGTTATGTGTGTGAATGGGGATGTGGGGGTGAGGGAGTGGGAGGGAATTATCTGCCTGCTGGGTTTTATCTGACTAATGAACACAGTAGACAGGTACTTGTAAGTTGAGAGACCGGGCATTTTATTATCTTCTTAACCCTTAGTCCTACACAAACACTTGTATGATATACTTGTAGGACCGGCTGTATAATTTGCAGGGCCCAGTGAAAAATGGAAATGCAGGGCCTCTTGTTAATAAATGATTTTGAAGTCCAAGATGGTGACAGAGTAGCATTAAACCAAGTGTGAGGCCCTCTGATTGGGCAGGTCACCTCCGTGAAGCTGGCCCTCTGAACCTGTCAGTGTCCCTCTGGGGACAAGACTGAAGAGCACCTCCCTGGGTTAATTTTCACCCCTTTCGTAGGCAACTCCTTTTTCTTTGCTAGAAGGATCTCCCATCATTCCTCTCTCCTTATCATGGAGACTTTTCTTAGCTGGACTTCTCAAAAGGATTCCTTGAGCTCTCAGGAAAATTGACCTTTGGTTCCACAGTCACCTTTGTTAGTTTGCCCAGAGCTGGGGAGGTGCAGGTGGAGTTTGGTGCAGCCATTGTAGGAAATACCCCTCTGTCATGGCTTGTCCCACTTGGCTCCTCTTCTCTGAGGCTGACCAACTTCCTAGGTCCAGCTGGCTGCAGCAGAAAAGTGGTAGAATGACCCAGGGAAACAGAATGGCTGGCTAGGAACTCCTGGAAAGTGTGTCCTTGGTCAGAGTCCCCTTGTGTTTCTCCCCTCATCAGTCCTTAAGGCTTTAGTGGACAGTGAAGGGGGGTGGGACGGCTCAGCTGCTGGCAGTGCCAGGCGCGCCTGCTCTTTCCTCTTGGTGAGCTGCCTCCCTGGTCCTGGCTCAGACACGCCCACTGACACCATCAGCTCAGCTTGTCTCCCTCTTCCATCTGCTCATCCTGGCTCCTCTGTCTGCTGGTTTCTGATCAACCTGAGCGATAGACATTTGTACCAGCTCGTGGGTTGAACCCAGGACCTCTTAGATGTTAGGATGTTTCATCTCACCACACCCAGGTTCCCAAAAGATAAGGATAATAAGTCTACCCCCTAAGCCAGTTCAGTGAATCACAAGATGCATCCTGACCTTAAGAGGCAACCTCCTTCCTCTTGAGGAGTTGGAATATGGTGGGAGGGACTGTGAAAGTAACTGGGGTATCCCTATCATGGGGTAAATGAGCATTTCAAGAGGAAATCCTCTTTTGCTGAATCTGCTCCTCCGAGATGACTTTGAACTCTGAGATGTCCAAGAGGATGGTGAGGCAGTGAGGACCTGAGAGCTGTAGAAAAATTTGGGTTCTGGTCCTATGTGGTAGGCAGAATGATAACTCCCCAAGAGAACTCCCTACAATTCCTGTGCTAATTCGCCAAACCAGCGCAGGCGTGTTCATTGCCTTTACACACCTGATTAAGTGAAAGACAGCGATCCAGGTGGGCTCAATGAAACCACAGGCTCTTCACCAAAGAAAGGAGGAAGTCAGAATCAGTAGGAAGCGAGGAAGGAAAGCTGGAGCAATGTGATTGCTAGCTGGAGATGGGAGCCAAAGGAGGCCAAAGGAGGCAGGAAGAGGTAAGGAAAGACATTCCCTAAGAGCTTCCAGAAGGCATGCAGCCCTGCCTACCCCTTGATTTTTTTTTACACAATATCTTTATTTTATTTTTATGTGGTGCTGAATCTGCTCCTCCCATATGACTTTGAACTCTGAGATATCCAAGAGGATATCCCATGGTAGGCAAGCGCTTTTCCTCTGAGCCCCAGCCTCCACCTTGATTTTAACCCACTGAAACCCATTTTGGATTTCTGGCCCCCAGAACTATAAGATAATGAACTTCATTTAAGCCACGAAGTTTGTGGTAATTACTTATCACAGTGATAGGAAGCTAACGTGTCCTACATCTGCAATTGATGAATTATTTGACTTTGGGGCAGGACATACTCTTTTTTTTTTTTTTTGTGGTGCTGGGGATTGAACCCAGGGCCTGTGCATGCAAGGCAAGCACTCTATGAACGGAGCTAATACCCAGCCCAGGACGTCCTCTTTTTTCAAGTTAATTTGCTTTAGGGAGCATTGTATATAATGGCTTAAAGAACATTTAAAAGAAAATTTAAAGCAGCTGGGTATTGTTGGCCATGGAGACCACATGTGGAAGCCCAGGGGAAAGCAGAGGCAGTAGAACTGGTTTGGTGGTGTTCGGGACCCTCAGAGTAGAGCAGGCAGAGGTGGCACTACCTGCAGGGTTGGAGTTGGACTAGTGCTACCACTTTCCCTCTGGGGGCAGGTGGGCACTGTGTGTGTTTGATTGGTTAACAGGTCATCACAACTGTGTCTTATTGAAATTCAATAGAATTTAAGCTACTATTTTTACGAATGAGGCATTATAGATGTATTTTCTTTTGGGTGCTTGATGCAACTCATTATAAGAGTAGACCTCAAAATCAACCATTTCTATATCTTCCAAGGTTCTCATTGCAAATCCCTTTCTCTCTGGAAGCTTGAGCTAGGAGGTAGTGTCCCTCCCTCTCCCACCAATAGCCATAAAACCAGACAGTTTGAACAACACTTAGAAAGATCAACTAGTTGTTCCTTGTTATTGAAATTGACTTTTGCAGCCTCCTGGGAAAGTCATCTTTTCCTGCAGTCTTTCTTTTGATGTCTTGTTGTTGTTGCCCTTGAAGTCTAGCTCTGCAGAGTCTGAACTCAGACATCTCTATGCAGCTCTGAATTGTAGATGTCTACATTTGAGGACACCCCGGGACATCAGCAAGATCAAAGAGCCCAAGGGTAAAGTAAGGAGAGCAGCAAAAGCCCAACTTTTCTGATTGGCACTAACATCCTCTGGGAGGATGCCAAGGGCAATATAAACCCAGCCCGGCTGTGAAATCAAAATGACATCTGGAAAACAAACAAATAAGCGTAATGGATGAGACTTATGACTCCCTTATTATAAGCAACTTTAGGACTAGACAAAACAAACTCGAAACCAGAGGAGGATTATTCAGCGAATTTGTACTGCAGAAGATTTTTTTTTTTTTTTAAAACCTTGGTCACTTCATGAAAGGACACAGAGCAAAATGAGAGCACATATTATATATATATTCCCTTAGTGCTCATATACTAAGAATTAACCCAGTAACATGTCAAGAGGATAAATTCCCACCTTCCTCCAAATCCAGAGAGTCTGCTGCAGTAGGTCTGGTGTGAGACATTTGAAGTGATCTAATGTGAATAGTCCTGAAGGGAAATTTTGGCAAGCACTAAGAACAAACACCTGAGCTACCGAATAAGGACAGAAGACAGCCCAGGGATTTAAATCCACCCTTGGAGACTTTCGGAGACAGGGGTACACATGCTTGCTTTTATTTTCTGCAACTTCTCTTCATAAAATTTTATGAAGTGAATACACAATAGTTCTCCGATAAAAACAAAGTAGGGATTGAATTCAGGAGCATTATTATATCCCCAGCCATTTTTTTTTTTTTTTTTAGAGAGAGAGAGAATTTTTTTTTTTTTAAAGAGAGAGTGAGAGAGGAGAGAGAGTGAGAATTTTTTTTAATATTTATTTTTTAGTTCTCGGCGGACACAACATCCTTGTTGGTATGTGGTGCTGAGGATCGAACCCGGGCCGCACGCATGCCAGGCGAGCGCGCTACCGCTTGAGCCACATCCCCAGCCCCGAGAGAGAATTTTTTAATATTTATTTTTTAGTTCTCGGTGGACACAACATCTTTGTTTGTATGTGGTGCTGAGGATCAAACCCAGGCCGCACGCATGCCAGGCGAGCGCGCTACCGCTTGAGCCACATCCCCAGCCCTCCCCAGCCATTTTTATTTTGAGTCAGGATCTCAGTAAGTCACCAAGGTTGGCCTTGGACTTTCGAGCCTCCTGCCTCAGCCTCCTGAGCAGCTGGGATTACAGGTGTAGGATACCATATCTGGTTCAGATTTTTCTTTCTGAAATTAATGTTTCCTTACTTGAGGAGTCTCAGGTCCACACATCCCTGTGATACTCGAATATGAGTAAAATCATTTTGGACTATTCTAGGGGAATCTCCTGTCATTCTTCAGCATGTTCCCTTCAGGTCCCTACCTGCTCAGACTTCAACCCATCAGGGCAGCTCTGCCATCCCTCAGAGCAGGCCAGCCAACACTGGGCCATTGCTGGTACCACACTCTGTAGGCCAAACTCAAAGTTGCAGGAAATCACTGACTTCCTGGTAATAAGCCCTGGTCCCCCCGGAAAGAAGGCCAGCTCACACTCCTGCCTCGCAGTTCCTGTCCTCTCCAGTCTGGACTTCTCTTTGCTTTGCACCTTCTCCGCACTGGCTTCCTCTCATCATAGATCCTCCATCTCCAAGACTTTTGCTGGCCCCTGTGCACAGGAACACCTGGGTGTCACAGACCTGACCACCTCCAAGCAGAGTCCCTGGGCACATGGTGTTCTTTTCTCTTGTGCAGGCTCTGTGACAGGGTGTGAGGCTTGATTAGGGCAATAGCCTGGATTGATGGGTGGACCTTTTTTTTTTTTGTTTACTGGGTATTGAACCTCAGGGGTACTTAACCACTGAGCCACATCCCCAGCCCTATTTTGTATTTTATTTAGAGACAGGGTCTCACTGAGTTGCTTAGCACCTTGCTTTTGCTGAGGCTGGCTTTGAACTCATGATCCTCCCACCTCAACCTCCCGAGCTGCTGGGATTACAGGTGTGCACCAGCGCACGCACGCGTGTGCGCACACACACACACACACACACACACACACACACACACACACATATACAGAGTAGTTCTGGGCTCTCACCTTGGTGAGAAAGAAACTTGATCTTTCCTAAGTATAGTGCTTCCTGAACAACACATGTTCTCTTCCCTCTTTTCATTCGGAACATATGATATAGATATGAGATGTGATATATATCATATAGGATCACATATATGTGTGATCATAGGTAGGATGTATATGATGTGACACAAATTTGGTTAAAAAATATATATGGTACATCTTGCCACATCCATATAAAGCTGCTATTGGAGAAAGTTTTGCTAAGGAAGAATCTTGAATTCCCACACTTCCTCCTTATTTGTTCCTTCATTTTCTTTCCAGTACCACTAACAACTCTTTCTCATTGGTCTTGATTCAAGAGCTCTCTATGCAAAGACTGAAATAGCTAAACCAAGATTAAAAACGCTCCTACTTACAGAGAGCCCTTCCATCCATCTTTCCTTCCTTCCTTCCACAGGCCATGTCCTTACATACAGAGATGAACGAGACAGACAAGGTCTCTGTTCTCATGCAGCTTCTATTTGAAAGGAAGAGAGAGAGAGAGAAAAAAAAAAAGAAAAAGAAAAGGAGAAAGGAAAGAAAACTAGAGTTGTAGGTACTACGAAGAGAATTCAGATAAGATGACGGCATGGAGTGATCACATGACTTTAGATTGGGTGACTAGGGAAGGACTGTCTCTGGTGAAATATCTGAGCTCTGAAATTAAAAAAAAAAATTAATGCCAACATCAGAAGCAGGGAGCATTTAAGCAAGGGCGAATATGTTCAGGGAATACAAATTTAAGATCAGACCAAACAAAGTATAATTAGCATGATAATTTTGTGCTTCTATCAAATGTTTTCAGAACTACTTATTTCTATTATGCATATCTCTAAGATGGATATTCAAGGTCAGAGTCAATGGTGGAGAAATACAGCTCAGCAGCAAACAGAGACAACTGAGACTTGTTAAGCAGCTTAATGGAATAGTCAGTCCTGATTGAATTTCTTCCCTGTGCAATTAGTTTGCCACCCTTCCTAGGCAAGAATCCTATGTCTTCCAATTCTCAGGGTAGGAAAGGAAGAAGGAGGAAGAGGACAAAGAAGAGGAGGAGAAGCAGGGAAAGGGGGAGACAGAAAAAACCAAATTCAAGGTATCCACCTCACCTCAAACAGAAATAACCTCTATTACTCACCAGTTCCAGCAGTCAGAGAGGAGATTGCCATCAGGACATGAGGTCATTATATTCTGCATTAATTGGAGCAAAAGATTAGAGAAGAGGTGAGGTTTTGGAAAGAATTCTCAAAGAACTCCACCCTTCCCCCTTGATTGTTTAGATAAGATTTAGTTAAATACCAAAAATATAACAGCTATAAATTGTTTGACCGACTCACCTGCTATGGACTGAATTTTGCTCCTTGGATTCCTATGTGCCCTAAATCCCCATGTGACTCTTCTGGAAATGGGGCCTTTAGCCGGTAATTAAGATTAAGTGGGTCCTAAGAGTGGAGCCCTGATCCTACAGAACTGCTGTTCTTATAAGAAGAGGAAGAGACCCCACAGATCTCTCCACCATATGCAGACACAAGATGGCGCATGAGGATGTGAGCTCTCAGCTGAACGTAAACTCGAAGGCACCTTAGATACCCACTCTTGAAGTCACACGACTAAGGGTATTTTGTTATGGCAGTCCTACTGACTATGACACCACCTTACCTCTAAGTGGCACGGAGTGTGCAAAGTTAAATGAGGAAAGCTTGATCCCCTCACTGCCCCCATAAACTTTGGCAATGGATAGCTAATGGATCAAGGTGGCTCAAAGGGTAGGTAGGGTTAAAGAAAAAAAAACCTACATTTTTCATGATTTGGAATTAAAGTCTTGTTAAACCAGAAGTTTAGCCAATTTATCTTAATGTTTGTTGCTTTAATTTATACCAGGCCATTTGAAATATTTATTGAGTAAATATGTGAAAATTATACTACTGACCCTTAATAGACAAGACCTGTACTTTAAGAATTTCCCTCTTGTTACTGAGGTTAGCTTTTTATTTATCTAAGACTGGGACTATATCAAGTGGGTGTGTATCAGTTATACCCTTACCAAAAAAGATATCATAGCACAATTATCAGGGACAAAGGGTGACTTTAGTGAATGAACCCTAGGGATCTTTGCTTTCAGGGACTCCTTCCTCCATTTATTTTTTTTTAAGTTAGTTTTTGTACTATTCATCTGCAAAATAGAATGGAATCTTGTTTGACAATGTGGATGTAGCATGAAATCACAATGTCAAGTGAAATAAGCCAGGTACAGAAAGACAAGTACTATGTGATCTTACTCATATGTGGAGTCTAAAAAAGTTGATCTCATAGATGTCGACAGTATAGGGGAGGGGGAGGGAGAAAGATTGATTAATGGGACCAAGTTGCAGTTAGATAGGAGCAAGAAGATAGGTGTGCTGTTGTACAGTTGGATGACCACAGGGAATAAGAATACACATTTTAGCTGGGCGCGGTGGCACATGCCTGTAACCCCAGCAGCTCAAGAGGCTAAGACAGGAGGATTGTGAGTTCAAAGCCAGTCTGTGTGTGTGTGTGTGTGTGTGTATAAATAAAAGGGCTGGGGATGTGGGCTCAGTGGTTAAGCACCCCTGGGTTCAATTCACAGTACCAAATAAATAAATAAATAAATACACATCTCAAAGAGCTGGAAGAATTTGAATTTTTTTTTCCCATAAGAAAGAATATGTGGGGCTGGGGCTCAGTGGTAGAGCACTTGCCTAGCAGGTGTGAGGCACTGGGTTTGATCCTCAACACCATATGAATAAATAAATATATTGTGTTAATATACAACTAAAAAAAGTTCTAAAAAATAGAAGAAAGAATATATGTTTGAGAAGATAGATATACTTATTTAAACATACAATGTATACATGTATTGGAATATCACATAGTACTCCATTAACATGTAGCAAATTTGTTTTTATGTGTTAGCTAAAAATTTAAATTAAAAATTATACATTAGTGTGTGTGTGTGTGTGTGTGTGTGTGTGTGTGTGTGTATCTCCATTTCCCAACCCTGGGGATTGAACCCAGGGTGCTTAGCCACTCTGCTACATCCCCAGCCTTTTTTATTTTGAGACAGGATCTTGCTAAATGCTTAGGTCCTTGTTAAAGTGCTGAGGCTGTTTTTGAACTTGTGATCCTCCTGCCTCTGCCTCCCGAGTAGCTGAGATTATAGGTGTGTGCTACCACACCCAGCTCTCAAAAATTATATTTTTTTATGACAGTTTTCTTATGATTTTAAAAGAAATAGACATTGAAACATTTTGAGACCATTAAAATATCATGAGCCCTTAACACTGTTTCAGCCCTCAGCATAATGAACAGGTCCTTCTGACAGGGGTCACTCTCTGGAGCCTGGGTCCTACTTCCATTACTTATTGGCCATGAGATTTGAGGACAGTCATTTAGTGTTCTTATCTATAAGGCCAAGATGGGTCAGGTGCAGTAGTGCACACCTGTAATCCCAGCTACTTGGGAAGGCTGAGGCAAGAGAATCACAAGTTCCAGGCCAGCCTGGGCAACTTGGTGAGACCCTGTCTCAAAATAAAAAAGGGCTGTAGCTGTAGCTCAGTGCATGCTGAACATGTGTGAGGTCGTGGGTTCAATCCCTAGTGCCGCAAAGCCAAACCAAACAAAACCCAGAGATGAATGTAGCCAGATAAAATGGAGACACATCTTCCTCATTAGCAAAAAAGGTGTTTGGTTGGGGGGATGCTCTGATCAGCTCCTTAGGCTGGGGGGTGCTGGAGCAATAAGCTGTCTCATGAGTGGTGCAGGGTGAGCTGGAACTGAAACAAAAGAGACCATCTTTGTCCTCCAGAGGCTGGAGGCCTGGTAAAGGAACGTGGAAGTCAGGAACGGAGATATCCAAATGTGTTAGTTGTTACAAATACCTGAGGTCATCTGCTCGAGAAGAGGAAGGGTTTATTTTAGCTCATGATTTTGGAGGCTTCAGTCCACGGTCTGTTGGCCCATTGCTTTTGGGTCTGTGGAGGCACCATCGTGGTGGGGTAAGCTGCTCAACCACATGGTGTCCAGTAAGCAAAGAGAGGCAGGGGAAGGGGCAGGATTCCAATATCCCCTTCAAGGGATCCCCCCTCCCCTGCCCCCCGCAGTGACCTAACTTCCTTCTAGGGGCCCAACCTCCTAAAAGTTCCACCACGTCTCTGCAGTGACAACTGGGATCCAAGTCTTCAACACAGGGGCCTTTAGGGGACCCTTATGCGTGCGGAATAGCCCTGGGGCACAGCCTTATTGTGAGGTTTTGTCTCTGCTCTCTGGTGCTTTGAAGCTTTCCTGAGGAGGGCCTCCTCTGTGCAAAGCTTCCAGGGGCTGAGTTCTGCCCTGAGGTGGGCGTGGTCTGCAGTGGGCGGGGAGCTCCTGGCCGCAGTGAGCATCCCCTTGGAGTATGGACCGCCCAAGGCAGGGTAAAAAGCACGCTTCGCTTCGGGGTCACTCGCGCCACCTATAGAAGGTTCCATTAATTCAGCGCCCTGATGATTACGGAGGGCAGTGATTCTCAACAGTGGGTGATTTTGCCTCCCTCTCCCAGGGGACATTTTCCAAAGTCTGGGGACATTTTTTTCTTGACACAACTGGGGGTGCAGTGTGGCTGGGATCAGTGGGTAGAGCCAGGACTGCTGTTCCGCATTCTAAGGAGGGCCATAGCCTCGAGGGTGAGAAGCCCGCTCTGAAGCCTTCCTTCCACTCACCCCAGAAGTGAAAATCAGAGATAAATTTATAGTACACTACAAGGTCGGTCAGTCCTATTATTTAAAATAAAGTAAAGATAAGCAAACAATTATACTAATGAGCTTATCCCTCTCTATTGCCTCAGCCAAATTGACATCTAACCGAACTTTCTGTATAACCTTCTGAATTAGTTACTTTTAGTTTAGGGATTAAAAAGCACGTGTGATTTCCCCAGAGTAACCAGAAGCAGCTAGGATTGCTATCTAGCGCTCAATAACGACCTCCCTCTGCTGGAGGATTTTATAACTGCAACTTTAGTATGGGGAAAACCATTGAGGCTGGTCATTCTAATTGAAGGAAGTGTCTGGGGCCTTTGAACTTGATTTCCTACCAGGATGGGGAGTATACAAGTTTAGATGACCAATTTCTTTCTTATGTACTACCCTAAATTTTTTAATGTTATTTGGTAGTAATTAAATATTCGTACTTTCTCTATTAGAACGGGATTAATGCATGAAAGGATATCAAAGCTTAACAATAGAAACAAAAGCAGACCAATGATTTTTAAAAAGATTTATCAGTACTTAAAAATAATAGGAAATTTGGAAAAATAGAAATCTAAAAGGAAGAAGAAAAGTTATATTCAGTCCCACTTTCAGAAAAAAATGACTATGAACATTTTGGAACACTTTATTTTTCTATGAGAGTATGAAAATAAGAACGTTTTTAAAATTGAGTTTAGGCTGAGGGCGTAGCTCAGGGTTATAGTGTGTGCTTAGAATGTGTGAGGTCCTAGGTTCAATCCCAAGCACCAAAAAAAATAAAGTTTTTATTCTTGTTTTTGTTTTGCATAGATATTGTCATGTAATACATAAAAATGTGCCCTGCTTTAAAATTCTTTTTTCTCTCTGGATATATCCTAATCATATCTCTCTGGATATATCCTAATCATATCTCCACTTTATTACCAGCATTTTTGGTTGATATGAGGGGCATGCAGAGTCCTTTTCCAGGGAAGGACCAGCTATTGCCTTTAGCTACCACCCCTCAGAGATTGCCTTAGCCACAGGAAGCCACGTGTATCAGCTGCATCCTACATCTGTGCCTGGTGGAGGCCTGGACATTTTGGCCCAATGTGGAAGATCTCTGATAGGCTGCATCCTTATGGGCTACTGCTGGACTCCTCCTGCTACCCAGTCCTGCTTCCTCTCTTGTCTCCCACAGCTTGTCATTCTCAGGGTACCTCCTGCCTGCATCCTGCCTACCTCTAGCAGCCTGCCTCCCAGAGAACAAATCCTGTGTGATCTTGACTACTTTTAGTTTTCTGAATACAGTACTATGTGCACATGTTTTAAAACTTTTGAAGAGTATAAAGGGCATTTAGTGAAAAGTAAGGCTTGCTCTCACCCTGACTCCCATTCCACAGAGATGAATGCCATTTTCCATTTTGGGGCATATGTAAACATAGACATTGTGATAGTTAATTTTATTTGTCAACTTGACTTGGCCACAGGATGCCCACATAGCTGGTTAAACATTATTTTGGGGTGTGACTATGAGGGTGGGTTTATTTTAATCTTTATTTTTTAAAAAAATTTATGTGGTTCTGAGGATCAAACCCAGTGCCTCACACATGGTAGGTGAGTGCTCTACCTCAGAGCCACAACCCCAGCCCCTATGAGGGTGTTTCTGGAAGAGATTAGCATTTAATCAGCATGCTAAATAAATTGAATTGCTTTCCTCAATGTGGGGAGACATTCCACTCCATTGAGGGACCTAGTAGAATAAAAATGTGCAAGAGAGGATTCCTCCTCCTATTCCTCCCTCCTCCTCCTCCTCTTCTTTCCTCCTCTTTCTCTTCTTCCTCCCTCCTCCTTTTTCTTTTACTCCTCCTCCTTCTCCCCCTCCTTCTTCTCTCTCTCAATGCTCCTGATTCTCAGGTCTCCTCTTCTTTCCTCCTCCTTCTCCCCCTCCTCCTTCTCTTCCTCTTCCACCTTCTCTGCCCTCAATGCTCCTGGTTCTCAGGTCTTCTGACCTGGACTGGAGTCTATACCCTCAGCTCTCTGGATCTCAGATCTTTATACCACTGATTTTCCTGGGTCCCCAGTTTGCAGATTGTCGGGTTTCTCAGCCTCCATAATCCCATATCATAAACCTCCTTATAACTACAGTCCGCCCTCAGTATCCATGGGAGATTGGTTCCAGGGCCCCTGCAGACACCAAAATCTGCTCATGTTCCTTATATACATAATGGTCTGGTATTTGCATATAACCTATGCACAGCCTGTTGACTACTTTAAATCATCTCTAAATTACATATGTTACCTAATACATTGTAAATGTTATGTAAATAGTTGTTATACTGTGTTGTTTGGGAAAATAAAAGTTCTGTACATGTTCAGTACAGACACATTTTTTTTTCCTGAATAGTTTTGATCAATGGCTGATTGAACCCAATGGGGCAGAGCCCATGGGTAGAGAGACCCCATCATATATGCATCCTGTATAGTTCCCTTCCTTTGGGGAACCCCGATTGATACAGATACATATTACTTTTTAAAAAGGTTTTGTTATGAAATAACTTAGGATTAATGGGAGAACTATACAGGTAGTACACGAGTCCCCTTATCTCCACCCGGCTTCCCCTAATGTCAACAGCTACACCTCCACATTTACCAAAACCAAGAAATTGGCAGTGGTCCAGCTCTGTGAGCCAAACTATGACAGGTTTAATTCAGATCTCACTGGTTCTCTTCTGATGTCCTCTTCCTGGACGGTGCAGGGTCCCACTTGGCATCAAGCACATACCTCCTTTTGTGGTGTGCCTTCCAGGTATCCTGAAGTTACTGTGCTTGTGTTGCAGTTGAAGTGATTCTGCTTTTCTTTCTTTTATTTATTTATTTTTTTAAATTTCCCTCTATTCACAAATTTTGTAAAGTTCCTTCCCCGTTTCTGATTCTTTCCATGCAGGCGTATAGCCATCCTTAAGCATGGTGATTGGTGTCACCAATCTCTGTCTTTCAGAATTGTACCTTCACACCACGCTGTGCCCTCTCACCTGCAGGGATGACCTTGATTCGACCTAAATAGGTATGTGCTGTCCAGTTCCCTTCTTCTAGCCTCTTGGGCAGCTCTCCACGAGGTCAGAGGTAGCAGATGTCCCATCTATGAGCTTGGGTTTGTTTCTGGGATGTCTTCCCTCTGTTAGGGCTGATTACTCCCCATGGCCACCATGGGAATTCCCTTTGTCATCATGTGTAGAATTCCTGTCACCTCTTCCTGGGCTGGTACCTTAGCCTGGGATTCACCCAGAAACCAGAGCCTAAGACCCAGGTTTGCATGCAGGTAGTCTATTCTAGAAGGTGATCCCCAGGGACAGGAGTTAGAAGTGACTTAGGAGGAGGAAAGATGGCCCAAGGGTGTGCTCCTGGGGCTCCATCCCTGTGTGGCTGGCCAAGGATGATGCAGTGAGCCCAGACCCACCTGCCCCCATTCCCTGTGGCCAAGGCTTGCCTTCTTTCTTGCCTTTTGTCTTTGTTTTGGTGGAGCTGTTGGTGGGACAATGGCATAGGGCACAGGGAGGGCAGCCTCCTGAGCTGCGTGACTGCCAGTGGCCTCTGTGTCTGTGACATAGTTGTCGTCTGTGTCCCCCTCACTGCCCTCCTGGGTTCCCCTCTCCTCCTGGCTGGGTTGCACACCCTGTTTTCTGTACCCTATATGTTCCCCTTTGGGGTTGCCTCTGTTTGGGGAGACATCCTCCACTAGCTTCCTGAACAAGGAAGGTGGGAGGTCCTTGTCCTTGGAACGTGCGTGTCTGGGAATGTCCTTATTCTACTCTCCTATTTTAGGAGGAGGTTAGAAATCATATTTCTTTGTACTTTTGAAGACATTGTTGTTTCCTTAGTTCTCCTGTTGTTGTTAAAGACAAAAGTCATGATTCTCAAGCTTTTCCTCAAGTGAATGGGTCTGTTTCTCCCTCTCGTATTCATTCTCTCTCTCTCTCTCTCCCCCCAACCCTTCTCCTTCCGCGTCGTTCTTTCCAGAAGCTTGGAGTCTCTTCTCTTTGTCTCTGTGTTCTGAAACCTCATGGCGATGTGGCCTCGACGTGGGTCACTTTTTATCCATGGTCTGGTTTGGCGTGCTTGAGCCCTTGTTTTTATTTATTTATTTGTTTTTTGGTGCTGGGGATTGAACGCAGGGCCTTGTGCCTTGGAGGCAAGCACTCTACCAACTGAGCTAGACCCCCCAGCCCCGTTTGAGCCCTTTTAAGCTGGAAATTGTCTCCCAGTTCTGAGAAATTTGCTTGGATTATTTCATTAATGGCTTCTTATCCCCTCTTTCTTTTGGAAATTTCTCTTACTCAATTGTTGGTTCTCTGGATCTGGTACTTTAAAGTATTTCTCTTCTTTAAAAAAAAAAATTGTTGTTGTTGGTGTTTCTGTTCCATTTTCTAGGGAATTTCTCTCAATTTAAATCTAATCGCTTTATTGAGTTTATACACTATGTCCTCTTTTTGGTTCTCGTATGTCGCTTTCATATACATATGAGATTATTAGTAATAGATAATTATCCATGAAATACAAATACTCCTCAACATATAACAGGGTTGTATTAATAAACCCACCAGAAGTTGAAAATATCACAAGTCAAAAATGCACATATACACCTAACCCATCACAGACTATCCCGCTCAACAACATGGTACCCTGGAGAGTGCCAATTGCTCCTCCCAGCAATTGCCTGGTGGACTGTGAGCTGCAACCCAGCATCTCAAGAGGATAACTTGCTGTGTACCACTAGCCTGGGGAAAAGATGGAAGTTCCAACTATGATTTCTACTGAATGCTATTGTAAAGTCAGAATTTTTACTTTGAACCATTATAGGTCAAAGGTTATCTGTAACTGATATATGATACATACATAGATGCAAATAGGCATGTTTGTACACATGTATTTATCAACCTGTTCTTGTTTCATGAATGCATTTTCTTGTTCTGTATCTCTGAGACTATTACAGTGATAGTTTACTGTTAAAAAGTTTTCTTTGCTTGTTTTGATACCTACCAGTGTCTAGCCACATGTGGCTGACGACTTATTGTTGAGACCATGCTCAGAGTTCTTGGTTTGTACTTAATGACTTTATGTGTCCCCAGGGACATTTGTAGGAAATCTGGATGATGGTGCCTTTATGTCTTTCCTCCTGGACCATTTACAATCCTCAAAATGCATACCATAGGTTAAATTTTAGTTGTGCTATTAGTAGGATTTTGGGAGAGAGCAAAATTAGATATGTATTTCCAATTTGCCACTTTATCTGGACTCTCCTTTCTTCTCCAAGGCTAATTCCATCTGCCTCCTGAAATTTCTCTCTTAGTAAAGTTCTATAGGGTGTTCTTCCCTTAATACCATATCTTCATGTTTCTGAGGTTTAGAAAAGTGTTTTTTAAGGATTTGGGTTAAAATGGTAAGTGATATGGAAAATAAAGAGCATGGACAAATACCCAAGTTAAATAACTCTTGGTGTTTATTCCTGTAAAATAATTGTACAAAAGAACATAGAACAGTCTTGGTCTGTAAATATTCTTAAATTATGTCATGAAAAATTTGTGGGCACTGAGTGCCATGCTGTCCACCTGGATCTTTCTTCAGGCCCAAGGGACCCCTTTCCTCAGCTTCCTGAAGTGTTGACACCCAATGACTCCTAGGTGGGCCTTTCTCTGAGCATTGTCCCCACCTGGAGGGAGCTTCTTTGGCCTAGGCTGTGCGCTCCCTCCCTGAGGACAGTTCATATTCAGTTGGGGTGGCACAAATAGCTCACGTGCACAGTTGCAGCTCCAGAGACACTGCAGAATTGGCTGAAGGCTTTGTCATGATGGCAACATGACTCAGTGTGTCCTTCTACTCACTCTGACTTCCTTCACTTGTTACAGGTGCTGACACAGGGGCACTTCTCATTCAAGCTTTGGCACACACATCTCCAACTTAAGGGTCTACTTCCCTGGGAACCCAGCCTAAGAAAATACCCTATATAGGAGAACTAAAGGAAAGTACTACATAATACTGTGTAATACATAATATAATGTAGAATAAAATAATACATATTTCATTAGGTGTGGTGTTACACTCTTATAAATCTCAGCTACTCAGGAGGATGAGGCAGGAGAACTGCAAGTTCAAGGCCAGTCTGAGCAACTTAGCAAAATAAAAAACAAAAATGACTAGGGCTGTAGCTTAGTGGTAGAGCACTCCAGGGTTCAATCCCCAGTGATAATACCTGTGTCGATATGTAATTGATTGCATGTGACTACAGTAGAAGGCAAGGAAGTCATCAGACACTTACACCTTTATGTAGAATCACTGGTATAACAGTGAATGCAGACTGTTTAGATGGTTTAGGTGACTCACATGATGTAAGTGGCATTACCTTTGGGGACATGATTTTCCAAATGATAAACAAATCTTAGTAAAGTTCTATATAATGAGGACCAAAAGAATGATCTTTCAATGTACACATCCAATTCCTGGAACATTCTGTGTACAGCACAGCTGTGCAAACATATGACGTGTTTATTTACAAAACAGAGTTACTCTCTGGGCGTCTCTAACTGTAAGCAGGGTTTCCACTTGCTGAATGGGCAGTCTTGTGGCATGGGGGACACTTCTGGGTTTGCAGAACTGCCTCATGCTTTATAGGCATCTTACATTCCTGACCCTTGATCACGAAACGCCTCTAGTGCCTCCTATTCCATGAAAAATGCTTCCACAGATTTCCAAAATGACCCCTCGCATTGACAGAGCCCTAGAGAATTCCTGTTATCCTGTCTGGTAGGTAATAAAAACCGTGTCCTGGCTGCCATCGGCAGAGTTCTCACTGGATGTTTTTATTGTGAATCCTCTTAGATAGAAAATAAAAAAAGAATGTCCCTTAAGGAAGAGAAGCTGTGATTAGATTGGGTTTGTGGATAGACCATCGGGCTGAGAAACCAGTGTGGATAATACATGATTATTACCTAATGTTTCTTGGGGAGAAAATAAAATGTCTTTGCCAAAAACTTATATCTTAAGTGTCCTAAATCTTTCATCTCCAACTTATAAAACAAAACTAGTTTGGGTCTCTGTGGAGGGATTCCCCAGATCCTTGGCCAAAATTGCTTCCCCAGTAATGGCATTACTTGAATGTCTAAGTGGTCTAAATAGGTAGCCCTTTGGGGGACTTTAATCTCTGGGAGACCTACTTATTGATGAGCTGTGCTCGAGGAGTGGACAAGCATTATTATCCTCCTACAAAAATAAAATTAAAAGGGGTCTGGGTTTGTGGCTCGGAAGTGGTACAGCACTTGCCTAGCATATGTGAGGCACTGGGTTCAATTCTCAGTAGCACATATAAACAAATAAATAAACAAATAAGAAATAAGGGTCCATCAGCAACTAAAAACTGTCCTGGTATCTGGGATTCACTTCAAAACAGTCCTGGGGGCTGGGGTTGTAGTTCAGTGGTAGAGCGCTCACCTAGCATGTGTGAGGCACTAGATTTGATCCTCAGCACCACATAAAAATAAATAAATAAAATAAAGGTATTATTCCATCTACAACTAAAATAAATAAACAAATAAATAAATAAAACCAAAAAACAGTCCAGGGCATGGGGAGGAGTGGGTGTGTGAGGATAGATGGATCAAGACTGGCCATGAACTGATCATTAAAGTGGGTCATGAGTTCATGGGAGTTTATTACATCTTCTTTACATTTTTCCATATGTTTGAAATTGTTCATAATAAACATCTTTTCAAATGGTGCCATTCTGGATTTCATGAGTGTGCCTGCTGTCAGGGAAGGAAGAGGGTAATATTAAAGTTGATATTGATGCTCAGGAATGAAAGACACTTTAGGAATCACTTCCAAATGCTCTCCCATGCCATTAATGTTTTAAGACAGTGCATTTGGGGCTGAAATAAAGGAAACTGTCCATTAAGGAAAATGGACACCTTCTTCCCATACCTGCGAGCTCTAGACTTTTCCAAGACACACTTCTCATTTGCTGTTAGAATCTATGTCTCTAAAAATGTCCTAGTGATTATTTCACCAACAAGTTCCCCATAATTTATTTTTAAAAGAAAGAAAACCAAATCTGAAATAGATCTTTAAGGGAATGGAGAGGCCGGATGCCAGGAGATGTGGGATTCATTAAGGCCTGGCAGTTTGTCTAAATTTTCCGTGGTGCCCTGGGGCGACTGTCAACAGCAGGATTATCTGCGACTTTGCTGTGCAAAGATGGATGGCTTCTAAGTGGACCTTCTTCTGCCCAGTGGCCAGGCTTGATATTGAGCAAAATAATGGTCAGAAGGAGCATCGCCAAGCCTCTAACGAGAAGCTGTTGACAGAAAAATGGCTCTAACATTCATCAAAAAGCCAATAAATGCCAAGAAGGGACTGGAAATGTAGCAGCTCATAAATTCCTTCTCAAGGGCCTCTGGCAGGGGTGGACGGGAGCTTGGGGATAGCATACCTGCCTAGCCTTTTTCCTGGGCATTGCCAAATTAGCTTCCAGAAAGCCTACAATGTTATGGGCAGCTGATGGTTTTAGGGGGATGTTAACAGGGACCACTCCTGCTTCTGATCAGAGGATCCCTGTTTGGGGTGCCAGTACTGACTGGATCTCTATCTGAGCTGAGCTTTCATGGCTAAGTTTGTAAGTTAATGGAGAGCTGAGAACTCTTCTGGCTCGAAAAATCAGAACTTTCCATGGACGACACCGTTTGCTCACTAAGGAGACCAATGGGTTCTTCTTGATTCCTGTGGTACTTAATGCCCACGCTGCTCATTTAGCAGCCAGTCCTGTTGCTTTGTGGGATGGCTAAGGCCTGCTTCTACGTTTTTGCTGAGGGAAGGGGATGTTTACCAAGTGCTGAATACAATCAGCTTCTTGACTTTGGCTTCCCCCAATGGCCACCCTGAATCAAGGACTCATGTGAAGGTGATTTCTTTGGAAAGTGACCCCCAGCAGCACATGAGAGAGCATGGGGTGAAGGAGATAGGGAAGGGAACAACCAGCCAGAAACACATTAGAAACAGGTCTGGTAACTGGGCTCAGGTCTGGGTGACTTGAGAGGAAATGGGGAGTGACTGCTGGTGGGTACCAGGTTTCTTTTAGAGGTGATAAAAATGTTCTAAAGTTGATTGTGGTATGCGATACGACTGTGATAAACTAGGAACCATGGAATTGCGTACTTATAGTAGGTACATTTTGTGGTATGTCAGTTATCTCTCATTAAAGCTATTATTTTAAAAAGTGTTAGTAATTCCTACACCCAGAGTCATCCCATCACCTAAAGTATATATAATAGAAAGTGAAAATCCTTCCTCCCACTCATCCTCCACTCCCTTCTCCAAAAATAATGACAGCAAAATTCAGAGAATTACATGACCTGCTTTTATAAATATGCATGCTCTTTTCATGCATGCACCTTCACATGCAATTCTGGTTCCTCTTGCATGACTGTCCTTTGACATCATGACTGTTCCTTTGAGGATTCCATAGAACATATTAAGCTGAGCTAGGCCTGACATGCTTTCTTCTGCAACTCTGGTTTATTTATATTTCCTAATTCTTCTTGTATCAAACAGATTGATAATTTGCTTTCTCAAGAAAGCATCTATTTCCTCTAGATTGTCAGATATGTATTTTTAACTTTTCTGTTCATTTCCTTATTATGAAGCTGTGACCTCCAGTTTGTGAGGTTGAGAGAAAGGAACCTCCTCTTAAAAGTTGGAATTCTCCCTTTTTGGGGGGGCTGGGGATGTGGCTCAAGTGGTAGGGCGCTCACCTAGTGTGCGTGAGGCACTGGGTTCGGTTCTCAGTACCACATAAATGTGAAGTAAAGATACTGTGTCCATCTAAAAATTAAAAAAATATATATTAAAAAAAGAATTTCCCCTTTTTTATTCCAACTCACAATCAAAAATCTTACACAACTCTTCATTGCTTAGCAGATAGTTTAAATTTTTTAACTTTTGCCTTGAAATCCTGACTCCTTTGACCTTTCCCTTCCTGCCACACACACAGAACATTCCAGCGACCCTTTCTTGCCTTTATGCCTTCTGCTGTCTTCTCCCCTTGGAGTCCCTTTGCCATCTCCCCTGGTCCAGATTTATCCAGTCTTCAGGATGGCCCTCTTCATGAAGCTGCTTCTGATTCTCCAGCCGGAAGGAAACTCCTGCTCCTCTGAACTTGGGCAGCACTGTGTACCTCTGTGCATCTGACAGCATCCTACCTTGGGTTCATTGGTTATTTAGGATTTTTTTATTGTCTCCACTAAAAGCTTGCAATGGAGGATGCTTTATGATGAAAGTTGTGAGCCTCCAGTCTATGAGGAGTTGATTCAGAATGATTGAGAGGAAGGATGAATTGTCTGTGTAATTACGTCCAGTCCTTAAAGACCCAGTTTCTCTTCCTTTCCACTCTGCTGTAGTCCTGGGGAGGCATTTGCCCTCCAGCTTGTCCTCTGAGGGGTGCAAGATGTCTACAGCCAAAACTGGAGAGAGAACACATCACTTCTATGAAGGACAGACTCCAGGTGGCCTCGTGGTCTCCAGCCCCTTGCATGATGTCCTCTCCTTGAGGGCGGGCAGAACCTATGACTTGCTTCTAGCTGATAGAAGGTGGTGGGGTTCTTAAGTTCTATGTGTGCGTCCATCTTGCTAGGAGGTCTTGGGCTTCTCCCTTGCTGGCTTCTAGAAACCATGCTTCCGTGTCATGGGTTGCCATTTGGAGAGAGCCAGAGGTCAAGAAGTTGAAACTGGCTTCTGGCCAACAGCTAGTGAGAAACTGAGACCTTCAGTCTGGCAGCCTGCAAGGAACTGAGTGCTGCCTGTAGTCATGTGAGGATGGATTTGAACCCCTCTCTAGGCAAGCCTCAGAAGGGGCCTAGCCCTGGATGACACCTTGATTCTATCTTGTAATACCCTGAGGCAGAGAATGCAGTTAAACTGACCCAGGGCTCCTGACCTCCAGGAACTATAAAAAAGAAGTATTTTAAGCTGCTTGGTCTGTGGTGAGATCATTATGCAATAGTTACAGATAACTAGCAGATCTTCCTTGAATCCTTAAGAAGACACCTGGGGTGGGGCTGTAACTCAGTGGCAGAGCACTTGCCTAGCATGTATGAGGCCCTGGGTTTGATCCTTAACAAATAAAGTCAAGTCATGCTGTCCATCTACAACTACAAAAAGAATTAAAGAAAAAAAGAACCCACCCAGTTGTCTTCTAGGAATTCTTTCACATGTTCATTCTGAGTCTGATTCCTGGAAAAGGGAATAGAATCACCAAATTTGGCATAAGCGAGTCAAGATTTGCTTTTAAGCAACATGTGTAGGAAAAACAGTAGTTCTTTCTACAAGACAACTGGCCTGCTTGCTTCAAAAGTTTTTATTTTTATTTTTTTTAATGCCTTACACACAAATACAATGTGTGCCTTTGTGTGAATCTTGATGAATCTCGGTTCAAAAAAACCCAAAGAATTTTGTTCATGGACTACACAATTAATATTGAGGAAATTATTTTAAATTTTCTTAGTTGTGATAGGAACATTATATCAATGTAAGAACATATATGTGTATGTATGTGTGCATGTATGTATATATATATATATATATATACACACACACATACTTTTTTAAGGAAATACACATTGAAGTATTTAGGACTAAACATGATGTCTGCAACTTATGTGTAAATATATATATAGTAGTTGAACACTTATTTATTTATTTTTATGTGGTGCTGAGGATTGAACCCAGGGCCTCACATGTGCTAAGCGAGCACCCTACCACTGAGCCACAACCCTAGCCCCATATTTTCTTAATTTTCTAATGTCTAACATTTTTATAATAAAAATATGGTAATAGATTCTCTCCCTACGGCTAGGTCAGATCCAACTTTTTCTGGAGTCATACTCACTTGGCCCCAGAAAAAACTTGGGGTTTGTTAGTGAGGAAGAAACATGCTAAGCAGGTGTGTGTGTGTGTGTGTGTGTGTGTGTGTGCGCGCACGCATGCATGTGCATGTGTGAGTAGGGAATGGTCAGTGACTATGCAAACCAACAGGGTCTGCCATAAGGTACCTGGAATCATGGAAGGAATAGACTTTATTAACCTCTGAACTGAAAGCCTAGCAATACAAGCTGTGTGACATGGGGTGAATCACAGTGTTTAATTTCCTTTTATCTTCTGTAAAAGGAGAATGAATGAATGAATGATATGACTTAAATATAAACAGTGTGTGAAACTGTAGGTGAGTCTTAGTCATTGTGATGTTGGAGTCCAAGTGTTATTGATCTTGTAATTGGCACAGTGTTTACATGTAATGTTTACATGTAGACACTAATAAATGTTGAATGAATGGATGACAACAGGAATGGTAAGGGACAGACCTCTCCTGTAGGGAAGAGTTGAAGGGGCAGGGAGTAGTTACTGATATGGAAGTTCAGATGGATTATCCTGAGGAATGATTATCCAGTGGTTAGAATAATAACTTTGACAATACTAATAACAAAGATATTCAGATTTAAGGGTCACATGAACAGATTAGCCATTTCAACAGAGCCTACTGAGAGCAAATCCATTAGGTGTCTTGACTCCTTTCTAACCAACCATAATCTGTATATATCTCTGTCTGAAGAATGTATTATCCCTAGAAGTATGAGTATTTAGAGACAAAAATATGCATTAGCTATGCATTAAATTTTAAAAAAGCTCTAAAATCTCCCTAAGTCTGATTTCATCTAGACAGAGAGATATAACTCCTAAAGTGCAAGATCTAAGATCTTTGTAAATTTAGGTCCTAAATTTACAAAGATCTTAGCAACTTCCCTGGATCTAAAAAACCGCATCAGTTTATTTCATATTCTGGCCAGCTGTTTAACTTTCTACAACTGACTTAGAAAATGTCATCTGAAGTTAAAAATCCATCTGTGTTATGTGGATTATGAAGGGAAATGGCTTGCTGAAGGGCAGCTTTGCCCAGGTGTTTCTTGGTTCTAAGAACTGAAACAAGAATAAGGATTCACTGTGGTCCTGAAAGAACATCCATTCCTGTTGGAGAACAGAGAGGATGTACACTAGATTGTGAATTAAAAATAATAATTCCGTGTGCTTCTGGAGCAATGGAAAGATCTACAAAGTTAAGCAGTCTAGTGGTCAGCTAAAAACTCATAAGAGGACAGGGTCTTAGCCTGGCATGGTGATTATAAGCCCAAGCTTAGAGAACTGCCAGCCTGGATTTCAAAGGCCAGCCTCGTCCCTTCTTTGATGTGTTCTGATGGGAAACTCATTTAATATCTTTGTGTAATTTGTCATCTGCAAGATGGTGCTAATTAAGCCTACATCGTAAGGCTTTTGTGAGGATTAATGTCAGAATATCTATGGAATGCTTAAAATACCACCAGGCACAGAGCAATCCTTACATAAACTTTAGAGTTTATAGGATCTAAATCACATTCCATCTTGACTAATACATTTATTATCTTTTTCTAAATTCCCAGAAAGTTCTAAAGAGAAATTACCATTTAACAGAGATTTTGATAAAGAAAATATTTAAGACATACAACATAAAAAAGAAAGGTTTCTTAAGGGTATAAAAATACTTCCAATGTTTTTTAAAGGTCTCTGTATAAACATTTTGGGAAAGGACAGGGAGATCCAAAAGAAATAGTAACATCACTGTAAAATTGATGAGGACATATCAAATACTTTTAAAATAATTTAAAAATCAAATTATTTAGCCAGGGATGGTGGCATATACCTGTAATCCTAGAATCTTGGGAGGGTGAGGCAGAAAGATCACAAGTTCAAAGCCAGGCTGGGCAACTTAGTGAGACTCTGTCTTAAAATTAAAAAATAAAAAGGGCTGGGGATGTAGCTCAGTGGTAAAGTGTCCCTGAATCCAATCCCCAGTATCCCCTTCCCCATCAATCAAATTATTCAATTCTTTCCTCTAGACATAAGAATTGAGTGTGGGATCTGGGTGTATTCTGATGTTTAATGTGATACGGTAGGACCTCCAAAGGCATGAGCACCCAGGACCTATGAAAGTGGTAACACCTTCCTAAATGTTAAGATTTTAAAAGAATCCTGGGTGCCTTTAAGTCTTTACATTCTTCTCCAAGCCAGTTGCAACTATCCACGGTTTCATCATGAAAGCTCTATTGCTTCTACTTTTAACTTGCAAATACTGCTGGGAGGATTTAATCTGTTACTTTCAGCCTAATGCAAGCTTTCAGAGTTGAACACGCAGCAGAATTATTTGGAAATCTATTTTTATTTAATGCATATTTTTTGGACTCCAGAAATAAGTCAGCTGGTTTGGTGTGAAGACCAGGAATCTGCATTTTAACAGTCCAAGCAGTTAGAGACCAGAATCCATGGGCCCCATTTTGCAACACTACTCTGTAAAATGGGTTTCCAGAGAAAAAAAAGGGGAAAGAAGCTGATTGGATAATGGAAGGATTTCTGGAAGCACCAGGACAAATCAAGAATAATGGCCAAGTTTGATGGGGGTCAGCCTCATGTAGGGTCTACCTAACTGAAGACATCTTCAAAAGGTTCTAGTGTGGCAAAAGACTGCTAGAGCTAGTAAACAAATACAGCAAAGTAGCAGGTTACAAAGTCAAAATACAATGAATGGCTTTCCAACACAACAATAATGGATCTACTGAGAAAGAAATCAGGAAAACAATTTCATTTAGGGTAGGCTAAAACAAACAAACAAACAAACAAACAAAAGACCCAACTACTTAGGAATAAACGTAAGCAAGGAGGAGAAAGAATCAACAATGAAAACTATAGAACACTGAAGCAAGAAATTGAAGAAGACATAAGATGGAAAGACCTCTCATGTTCATGGATAGGCAGAATTAAAACTATTAAAATGGCCATACTACCAAAAGTAATATACAGATTTGATGCAATCCCCATCAAAATTCCAATGACATTCTTCACAGAACTAGAAAAAAGAGTCCTAAAATTCATTTGGAATAATAAAAGACCCACAATGGCCAAAAGCAATCATAAGCCGAAAAGCAATGCTGAAGGCATCATAATACCTGACTTCAAACTATACTACTGAGCTCTAGTAACAAAAACTGCATGGTACTGGTATAGAAACAGATACATAGACCAATGGAACAGAACATACAGACAAACCCACGTGGACACAGTCATCTGATCCTTGACTAAGGTGGCAAACACATACATTGGAGAAAAGACAGCATTTTTAACACATGGTGCTGGGAAAACTGGTTATCCAGATGTAAAAGAATGAGACTAGACCTTTATCTCCTCCTCTGCACAAAAGTCAACTCAACATGGCTCAAAGACCTGGAAATTAGGCCAGAAACTCTACAACATATTGAAGAAAACATAGGCTCAACACTTCAACATATAGGAACAGGCAAGAATTAATAAATGGAATGGCATCAAATTAAAAAGCTTCTGTACAATAAAGGAAACAATTAAGAATGTGAAGAGGACCATTAAGCTCTAATAAAAAAGAGATTTTTTAAAAAGAATGTAAAGAGAGAACCTACAGGAAAGAATCTTTGCTACTCTTCTGACAGAGGATTAATATCCAGAATATGTAAAGAACTGAAAAAACTTAACACCAAAACCAAACAAAAACCCCACAAATAACCCAATTAATAAATGGACAAATGAAATAAATAGACACTTCTCAAGAGAAAAAATGTAAATGGACAATAAATATACAGAAAAATATGTTCAACATCTTTAGGGTTTAGGGAAATGCAAATCAAAACTATACTGAGATTTCATCTCATTCCAGTTAGAATGACAACCATCAAGAATACAAATGATAATAAATACTGGAGAGGATGGGGAGAAAAAGGAACACTTTTATGCTGCCGATGGGTTAGTAAATTACTACAAACACTATGGAAATCAGTATGGTTGCCAAGACTTGATTGGAACTAAGAATGGAACCACCATACAACCCAGTTATACCACTCCTTAATATTTACCCTAAAGAATTCAAGTCAGCATACTACAGTGATACACGCATACTCATGTTTATAGCAGCGCAATTCACAGTAGCTAAATTATGGAACCAGTCTTGGTGTCCGTCAATGGATGAATGGATCAAGAAAATGTGGTAGATATACATAATGGAGTTTTATTTGGTCATAAAGAAGAACGAAATTATGTCATTTGTGGGAAAATGGATGAAACTTGAGATCATAAGCCAAACTCTGAAAGTCAAAGGTCATATGTTTTCTCTCATAAGTGAAAGCTGGAGAGGAAAAAAGAAAAGAAAGGTGGGGACAGATTTTATGAAAATCCAAGGGAGTTCAGTAGTATAGCAGAAAGGAACCAAGAGGTAGGAGGAGGGAAGGAAGGGGAAATACTGGGGTATGATATTGATCAAATTGTGTTGTTATATTGTGTGCATGTATAAATATGTAACTGCAGATCCCACCAAAATGCATAATTAAAATGCACCAATAAAAATATGGGGAGAAACAATAAAATACTACTTTATATCCATAAATTGGATAATACAAAAAAACAATGAAAAACTTCTTCAGAGGCAAAAACTACTCAATAATACCCAACAAATATTTATCCTCAGTGGCTCTATTTTATTTATTTATTTATTTATTTATTTATTTATTTATTTATTTATTCATTCTAATTTGATATATATGACAGAAGAATGCATTACAATTCATATTACACATAAAGAGCACAATTTTTCATATCTCTGGTTGTACACAAAGTATATTCACACCATTTGTGTCTTCATACATGTGCTTACAGTAATAATGTCCAACTCATTCCACCATCTTTTTCACCCCTATCCCCTCTCCCTTCTCCTCCCACCTCTCTACCCTATCTAGAGTTCATCTAATCCTCCCGTGCTCTCTCTCCCAACCCCACTATGAATCAGCCTCCTTATATCAGAGAAAACATTCGGCATTTGGCTTTTGGGGATTGGTTAACTTCCCTTAGCATTATATTCTCCAACTCCATCCATTTACCTGCAAATGCCATGGTTTTATTCTCTTTTATTGCTGAGTAATACTCATTGTGTATACATACCACATTTTCTTTATCCATTCATCTACTGAAGGGCATCTAGGTTGGTTCTGCAGTTTAGCTATTGTGATTTGTGCTGCTATAAACATTGATGTGGCTGTGTCCCTGTAGTATGCTGTTTTTAAGTCCTTTGAGTATAGACTGAGGGAGAGGGATAGCTGAGTCAAATGGTGGCTCCATTCCCAGCTTTCCAAGGAAATCTCCATATTCTTTCCATATTGGCTACACCAATTTGCAGTCCCACCAGAAGTGTATGAGTGTGACTTTTCCCCACATCCTCGTCAACACTTATTGTTGTTTATCTTCATAATAGCTGCCATTCTGACTGGAGTGAGATGAAATCTATTTGCATTTCTCTAATTGCTAGAGATGATGAGCATTGTTTTGATATATTTGTTGATTGATTGTATATCATCTTCTGAGAAGTGTCTGTTCAGGTCCTTGGCCCATTTATTGATTGGGCTATTTGCTTTTTTTGGTGTTTAGCTTTTTGAGTTCTTTATATACCCTAGAGATTAGTGCTCTTTTTGATGTGTGAGGGGTAAACTAAAATCTTCTCGGCAAAAGAAACAATCAGTGAGGCGATTAGAGAGTCTACATCCTGAGGTTCTACTCTGTTAAAGGGATTGTGATTCTTGTTAAAAAACTTTCAACAAAGTTAACTAGAAACCTAGATGGATTTGCTGGTTATAAAAAAGGGGGCAGTTTTGAAGGGGAAGAGGCTCTGTCTTCATTGCTTTGATTGTAGTCATGCTTTCATGGACGGACGTGTCATTATTTATTAAATTGTACATTTTAACTATGCACAGGTATTGTATGTGAATTATACCTCAATAAAGCCATTAAAAGGAAAAAGAAAAAAAGCGGCCCCAAATCTCGGAGCCATTGTCAATGGATTTCTCACTCTCAAATGTAATCAGGTGCTTCCAATGTTGACCAATGACCATCTTCTCCTTTTGCAAACAAGCATTTATTTTGAGCAAAAATTTCCCGTTTCACGTTTTGTTTGCAAATTCTAGTGCTGTAGCATCCAAATATTGGTGCTAGAAGGACAAGTGAGTGCAAGGGTGACACTTTTACAGGAAGGGAAGCAGCATGCGAGAGGCCAGCTCACCCACATGTGTTGGCATGGCTGGGACCAGCACCTGGCATGTTCTGTGGTCAACTGAGTGCTTTTCCCAGGGCCTCCATTGGGAGGTGAGTCCATGTTCCCTTTGCTCTGCCATTTACGGTTGCTTCCCTTGAGCTCATTGCCAGTTTGTGTCTTGGGGCTGGAGAGTAACCTTTCTGGTATGTTGGGGGTCATGTTCATGATCATAAAGCTCCAAATCCACACCCAGGCTCAGCCAAGGGCAAATGTCTTAGCTTCTCTGGGCTCATGTAACATGGGGGAGAAGGCAGCCTGTTTCATGGGGCTGCCTGGTATGGTTTCAGACACTGTCATTCACCCCATTTGTTTATATATTCTGTAGGGGCCAAGCCAGTCTCTGAATGGTCTCTCACCCAGGGTGGGCAGAATTGAGACCCATTCCACTTATTTTATAGCCCTTGAACCTGCTGGGGTATGGCTGGCTGGGCTGAGCTCAGCTCAGCTCCTCAGAACCAAATGGTACACAGGGAAAGATGAATATGCTTAGCTTTCCAAAAGCAATCACCCTGTGTAGTTATCAGAAAAATTTCATTCAGCATCCTGGTGGAAGGAAGCAGAGATGCAAATGAACCTGGAATTTATATTTTCCTTGGGATAAATTATATGACATCAGCAGGTGCATAGCAGCTTTTCTTCCTGGACTATTTTCTGCACAGGTGACTGCTACAATGTACAACTAGTCCCCAAGTGCCCATCAGCTTGCAGGCTGGGGAGCCAGCCTGGAGGCCTGAGGATTTCATGGTGGCTCAGTGGTAGTGCTCTTGCCTAGTCTGTGTGAGGCACTGGGTTTGATTCTCAGCATCACATACAATTAAATGAGATAAAGGGATTGTGTCCATGTACAACTCAAAAAGAATCCAGGCTAGCATTAGATATCTGAGTTTCCCAGTTGAGTGTTTGGAAACATACCGCTCTCCTGCCTCTGGTTTAATGATTGGTAACATTTCCCAGGGGGCAGTGTGGCCAGGGGAGCAAATACCGACAGCCGTATCAGGAAGCCGATGAAGTCCTAGCCGTCTGACTTTGGGCCAAGTGTGTAACGGGGTCTCGAATACTCATCTGTGAGTCCCCACTGTACTCCATTCTTGTGGGGACTAAATGAAAGTGTATAGGGCATGTGGCACATTCTGTGTGCCCAGGTAATGCAGCTCTGATGCTTTTTCTGCTCATAAGTAGCTTCTTAAACTTCTCCTTTTCAAGAACACCCTGTTTCCTAAGTTTCTAAAATCCGGGGAAGAAAACAACTGCCAATCTCAACAGAAACCCGTGACTGGGGCCATCCATGCCATGAGGTTCTTACCTCAGAAATAGAAGAGAGACCACAGGTTAGATCCGTATGGTCCTTTATCCCCAGTAGTGGCACTAATCAAAGTTATGGCCACACACTCTATTTCTTAGATGTAATAAATTGGTTTAAAAAGCAAACAGAGGGCTGGCGCTGTAGCTCAGTAGTAGAGTGCTCGCCTGGCATGTGTGAGGCACTGGGTTTGATCCTCAGCACCACATAAAAATAAACAAATAAAATAAAGGCATTCTGTCTATCTATAATTACAAAAAAAAAAAAAAAAAAGCAAACAGAGCTAGAGATGTACCTCTATGGTAGAGCACTTGCCTAGCATGTATGAGTCCAGGGGTTTGATCCCTAGCACTGGGAAAAAAAAAATTAAAAATCAGCTTTTTGTACAAACTGGAAGACAAGAGATTTGGAACATTTCTTGAGTCACATTAGACAAGAAACCAAAAAGTAACGTGTTTAGGAATACGTTCCCCAATCGCCTGCCCGACTGGGGAACTCAAAGGCCTGATGCTATCTGGATTCTTTACCAGAAGCGGACAGAGTTCAGAAATGTGCCACAGCAGGGATGAGCCTGCTTCCTCCGCTGCTTCTATCCTCACGCTGGAGCCCAGAGTGTGGGTTTCATAGTGACCTGGAGGGCAAGGACATGCATCATAGAATATGAGGCCCAACTCTGAGTCCATCAGAAGGAACATACAAAGAGTTTTTTTTTTCCCTTAGCTTGCAGTCTGATTGGAAAGATAAAACAACCACTCTCTAAAATCTTTAATTTATTTAAATCACATAAAAGTATTCCAAAGCCATAGGCATTGATTATTTCCCATTAGAATCAAGAAGATTTTCAGTGTAGAAAACATCTCATGGAGAATTGAAATGTTTCACCTGTCATAAGCAACCAGAGTTGACTCAGCCTTAGAGGACATGGCAGCTAAGCATGGGTTGGGCTTCCCTCCTTTATGCCTCAGCTGACCATCCCTCTGAAGGGGTGGCCCCTGGCGTGGGGTGCTGTTCAGGAGCATGTCCGCCATATCTGGCCCACCAGGTGGGCTAACCTGCCACTAAGTTAGCACATCACTTACTCGCCTTCTATCCTTTCCCTGTGGAATCATGACTTTCAGTACAGGCCCACGCTGTGAGACCACTGCCGCAGTCTGGCTGGGCACAAGATCACGAGCCACTCACAGCTTTGTAGATTCAAACAGCAATTCTTTATTCACGAACTCACCCGGGCCCTCTACAACATGTTCTCAGGAAATCCAAGTTCTGCCGCCAAAATTCACTTACTCCACCAGGCTTTTTTTCCCAAATACTTTCTGAATTCCACAAGAACTCAACGGGAACTCAGGCAGCAGGATATGCCCTATTCCTAGCAGGAATAACCTTAAACCTGGAACTGCCCTAAACCCAAGGAGCGGGATACTTTCTAAAACCTGCAGGATACACCCTAAACCTGGATCCACCCTGGTCCTTGAGCAGGGTCACCTTTCTCAAACATACATGCAATGTCACAGCGAATGTCCAAGGCAAGTCCATTTCCACGAGTCCTTCCTCTAAGCAACAAGGGGTACGCTGGCAAGGAAATTTCGATGCGTCATTCCTACCTGGCAATGGCCCTCAGCAGACCACTATTAGTGTCATAAAAGCAGGCTGTCTTCCGTTACCATCAAGAGACAGCAGTGGCGGTCAGGGGTGAGGGGGTGAGGACTAGGGGGCTTCTGGGTGCTGCCCACTGGGCTCACTCTCCCGCCATTCCTCTGTTCATGCTGGCTCAGTGTGTCCAGGTGGGTTTTCTCTTCTGGATAAAGGCCTTGATTCCCTCCTGTGCATCCCCCAGGGCCAGGTTGTCCACCATGGTCTGGGAGGTGAGGTGGTAGGCTGTTCTAAGGTCCTGGGTCAGCTGCTTGTAGAACATGGCCTTGCCCAGAGACATCACGGGGCGGCTCAGGGAGGCGATCTTCTTGGCTATTCGCATGGTCTCTTCCTCCAGCTGCTCTTCAGGCACGACTTTGCTGAGCAGCCCATGGAGCAAGGCCTGCTGAGCAGAGATGGGCTCCCCAGTGCAAAGCATCTCCAAGGCGACCTGAGGGAGGAAGCAGGCGGGGTCACGAAGGCACCCTTGGTACCCCACTGCCCCTTCAGGCCCCCTTTCCATTCCACTCTCTTGAGGCTGTTGCTCTCCTCGATCAAACTACACCTCAGCCAGTTATCTGCTTCTCAAATGACATGTCATCCACCACCCCTGATGTTGTCAATACCCTGACTCCTGCCAGGGACGAGATCAGATCTTTCTAAGAGCAAAGAAAACACAAGTAGCCAGGGAGGGGAAAGGACTCCGGTCCTGCACAGATCAGACCACTGACTCTGTCGGAGTCAGGAGATTCCTCCTGCCTCTTTCAAGGGCCAAGCACAGGACAGCGGCCCATCTGATGGGAGGCCACTGCAAACACGCTGCTGCAGAGAGGCCCATTACCTGCCACAAACCAATGCAGGGGGTTGTCTCCACCCAGAGACAATCCACAGGTGCTGTCACCTCTGTATGACCCAAAAGAACACCCTCCAGTCAGGGAGAAGAGGGAAAGACATTTCAAGAAAACGTCTTCCAGGATCAGATGTAGAACCTAGCCTGTCTTTAACTTGCAAGCAGGTAAGAGGTGACAGGGACAGGATGGCTCTGCCCTCCCACAGCCCTTTCTGCAGATGACAAGGCTGTGGAGGGAGGGAGTGCCCCTTCACTCTCTGCCTGGTCCTCTACTCAACAGCCTGTCACAAACTGGACCTGGATCTGTAAGTCTCAAAGCCAGAAAGAGGAGTCCCCAGGTACAGGGGGCGCAGCGCAGGGGAACCCTCCCCTCCCCACACTTATCACTCCCTCTCTGGTGGCATCTTTGTTGTTCCTTAAAGTCGCCAAGAGTGCGGTCACCTCAGGGTCCTGTTCTTGCTGTACCCTCTGCCTGGACCTCCTCTCCCCAGGTGTCCTCACGGCCTGAATCTCCATCTCAGTCTCTGCTCGTGTATCGCCTTACCCATGATCCTCCAGGATCGCAACATCAGAATTGTCAGATCACTCCCAACACTGTCCCCCTCTCTGGCCCTATTTTTATCTTTCCTGCTTCTCATCATTTAGCGCACTGTATATTTTACATGCTTATTTGTTGATGGTTTATTTGTTGATTTGCCAGCATGTAAACTTTGCTAGGACGGGAAATGTACTTATTTATTTCGTAGTGTTCTAGATACTTGTGAAGGCAGGCAGCCAGGCAACTCGAGTTGGCTATCGGTGGCACTGAGGACAGGCCAAAAAGGTGCTACCACTTCCACCTGGCTCTTTCTCTCAGGCTGCTCAGTCTGGGAACCTGGCCCCCACTGAGGCCCAGCTGAGGGGCGGCCTCAACAGCACCTTCAGATGAGTCCCCCAGCGGAGGCCATGGCACTGTGGAGCAGAGATAAGCCTTGGTGGCTGAGCCCGTCCAAACTGCCAATTCATGAGCTAACCAAGTTATTGTTGTTTTGAGCTACAAAGTGGTGAATGGCTTTTTATGCAGTAACAGATAACTAGAATTGCTTGCTATATGAATTTAGGAATCATTGGCCTTTAGAGCAACCTTGGTGATAATGACATTGTGGGCCAGAGAAGTTTTTGTTGTGTGGAACTGTTCTGGATATTGTAGGCAGTTCAGCAACATCCCTGACACTTGCCTGCTAGTTGTGACAATTAAAAAACAAAAACAAGAACAAACAACAACAACAACAAAAACTCCAGGTATTGCCATGTGTCCCTGGGACCAGAACTGCTCCTGGTTTAGAACCCCTGATCTAGATGGTTTCTCCATCATGAGACTATATTGGATCACCTAGGGATCAAGATTTGATGGAGAGGAGAAGCCAGAAACCTGGCCAGAGGGCCTCTTCTCCACTCGGTGCCAATGGAATCCACACCCACTGGACTGGCAGTCAGGGACAGGTGATGTTGGTGTAAAGTTAAGGCCATGGACTAAATCCCAACTTCTACTCTTTCAGAGAGATAACGATTCTGTTGGAGGGAGTGGGAATGTGACACCGTGCGTTGCTTCGGGCAGACAACCGGAAAGAGCACCGTCAGGAGTGCCTGTCTGAACCCCTGGCTGAGCATGGAGCTGAAAACTGGGTCCTGCTGTTAACGGCTACTGAACTTGACCCTGCTGAAGACACCCAGGTGGTCATAGCAGCAGGAGCAGGACAATATTCTGCTCTATCTCTGCCCCAGATCCTCGAGTCAGCTGGGACCCAGAGTAGAAGTCAAGGTAGAAAATTGTCACTGCATAGCTAAGTGGCCTTTTTCCTTCATCGACACATGTGGCTCTTGAGGAATTCTTGTGCACCACGTAATGGGAAGTGGCCACCTGCGAAACACATGCCACATTGAAAAAAACCAAACAACAAAGAACAATAACCAGTCAGGCCCTTTGTCTTTCATCACTTGGTATGACCAAGATCTCAAATGAGTTTCAAAGAGTAGTTGAGGATGGGATCAGAGCTGGGAGAGGAAATGGTACCCCTTCCTGGCTGGCTCAGCAGAAGGCATTTATTCCTTCCCATGCAGTGGCAGTGGCAGTTTGGGCTGATGATTTGTCCGTGGGCACTGTCCCTTTATCAGGCACCTTCTGGCAGATGCCCTTCTCAGTGACTCTTTTTCCTTTCATGTTGCTCTGCCTCCCCTGAGTCTCCCTTTCTCTCTGCTTACCTTCTCCAGGGCCCCACTGTGCCATTTTAAATCACCTGGCAGCCTCAGATATTGGAGCTCGACAGGATTCCAGGAGTGCCAAGACATTTTCAGTGCAAACCCTTTGGAGTTCAAGCATGGGGCAGGCTGCAGGCAGGGGTCCACACCTGCTGGGTGCCGAGCCTCTGAAAGACCCTGGGGCAAGTGGCTTGTCACCTCCCACTTCCTCAACAGGAACCCGTGGATACAAATGACTGTCTCCTAGGATTGCTGTGAAGAAGAGCTAACTGATGGCGACAGGGCACACTGTCACATCAAGTGCAATGGAGATGCTAGAAAAAATGGTTCATTTGGGCAAAACATGGATCAGAAAAAATCGTGATGATTTGCTTGCAGGAGACAAGTGCAAGGGACTTGGCACAAACCATGTATGTGAAGGAAGGTGACCGGCTTCTGTGAGGGGGAACTTGAATCACATGTCCTTGGTTCATTCCTTCAACAATATCTGAATAGAGAACCTACTGTGGTCAAGTGCTGTGCTGTGGACTGAGAGGTGGTCCCCTGCCAAGTTCATAAGTTGAAGCCCTATGTCCCAGCATGATGGTATTTGGAAATGTGGCCTAGAAGGAGGTAATGCAGGTTAAACAAGGTCGTAAGGAAGGAAGGGGTCCCTATGAGATGGGACTGGTGTCCTTATGAGAAGAGACACTAGAGCTCACTCACTCTCCACCATATGGGAGCACAGTGCGAAGTTGGTGTTTGTTATGGCAGCCAGAGCTAACACACAGGAATACTATATATATAAAATCTTAATTCTGGAGCAACTCCAAAAACTTGCTTAAAACAGTGAAAATAGGGCTGGGGTCATGGCTCAGAGGTAGAGCACTTGCCTAGCATGTGTGAGGCACAGGGTTTGATTTTCAGCACTGCATATAAATAAATAAAGATCCATTGACAACTAAAAAATAAAAAGTGAAAATAGCTAATAAATCTCCAAGTTGAATCACTTCCAGACAAAGTGGAATTCTGCCTCCTGGAGATGCAGGAGTAGGGCAGAACCCTCATTTGACAGGCAGAGAAAGTTCTGCTTACAGTAGAAGCAAGAATTCAACAATCTCTTACATTCTTTTCTGCATTAAAAATCCTAATGTTATTGTAGGACCTCCAAAAGTAAACAAGCAGGAAATGAACTTGAGCTAGTACATGAGGGATTTCATCTAAATAGAAAAACTATTTTCCCTCAGCCCTTCAATTAGCCAATTAGAGAAGGACAAGCAGCCAGACATACAGACTTCTGCCTATCTGCAGTATTGTGATGATTAAAGGTAACAGATGTAAAACTCACGATGCAGTGCTGGGTGCTCAGTCAGTGCCCAATAAATGCAGCAGCTAATATGAATGTACTTATTCTAACTGTGAATTCCTATGACTCTCTGACTTTGGCTTCTAGGCACTGCAGTCCTGGAAAGGGGATGATTATTTGAAGCAGGGGTAGCATGGGACTCCCTTAAGTCACACAGCTGACAGGATTGTGTACTATAGCACCCTGGGGACTCTCTCCTCACACTGTGTCCTTTGGATGTGCACGGTGTCCTAGTCCATTCAGGCTGTTATAAGACAGAATACCATCAACTGGGAAGTTCATCAGCCACAGAAATTTATTTTTCACAATTCTGGAAGCTGGAAAGTCCAAGATCCAAGTTAAAAGCAGACTTGGGGTCCTGTGAGAACCTTCCATGTTCATAGACTGAAAATAGGTCCTCATGGGGAAAATGGGCAGGACAGCTCCCTGGGGCCCCCTTTTAAGGGCACTAACCCCATTCATGAGGGCCCCACCATCATGACCTCATCACCTCCCAAAGCCTCACCTTCTAAGGCCATCATCACTTTGGTGATTAGGTTTCAATGTAAGAATTTGGAGGAACAGGAGCATTCAGGCCATAGCACATGGTGCTTATCTCCCAGGATGCACGGGTGGCAGGGAGGAAGTGAGCACTGGAGGGGAGGGGAGACAGAGCAGAACCCACAAGGTGTGCACACGTGTTCCCGCTCTCTCACAGCACCGGCAGTGCCAATGCGTAGGAGCTACTAGGAGGTAAGCTCTGGAGAGGAAGCATGCCCAGGGAGGGTCATGGGCCTAAGCCAACTGGGAACATTAAGAAACGTTCCTGAAACTCTTAGGAGCTCTTGAGCTGCATGTTCTCTAAGGCTGTACCTCTCAAGCCCTGATGTCCCTACCATCACTGCTAACCTGCAGTTCATCTGCAGCAGGCCTGAGATGCTGCCTACCTCAGGCTCTCTGCTGACCAGTACCAGACAGCAGCAGAGATCTAAAACTCTTTCCTGCTTGGAAATTCTATCCTGTTCCCATTAGACTCTTAGGAAATCAGATTCTACAGACACATGAAATTAAAATGCATAAATGGTTGGAAGCAAGGGCTCCTACTATGGTGAAAGGAATGATTTGGGAAGTGATTCTGGTTTTTCTCTTGCTCTCCAGGGATTCCTGGCTGTGCATTTATGAATGAGGCCTGCCCTGACTGGGGAGGGCAACAGCTGTACCAGGCTGGGTACCCATATGGCTCAATGAAGAGGCATTATTTAATTCATGCCAAAGGAGAGAAGCACTTCACAAATGAGCAAGATCATTCATGCCCAGACTCAGTCTGGTTTGACCACAAGGGCAGTACACAGTCTAGGACACAGCCAAGCAGGTTCCCAGAGTGACCAGCAGAGGGCACTAGTCAACCACACATGTCCTCAACCTGTTTGAAAAGGGTTGGGACTTCCAGACTAGTCCAATTTGCAAAAACACCTGCTCCCTACCTGGGAAGGAACAGAGGGACTTACACACTTGCTCCACAGACCTGTGTGTATTGTGTTAGCATGAGTGCAATCAAGAAAAGGTGATAGAAAGTGCTTTTTGCTGGGTTTAGATTTCTATGACTCTCAGGCAGGTGTTTTCAGTCAGGCTTAGATTTTTTTTATATAATATATATTTATTTTTTAGTTGTAGGTGGACACATACCTTCATTTTTTTTTTTATGTGGTGCTGAGGATCGAACCCAGTGCCCCATGCATGCTAGGGCAGCACTCTGCCACTGAGCTACAGCCCCAGGCTTAGATTTTATGAATCCCAAATGTTTCTTCCTAAACAGGCCACACAGGCCACCTCTGCAGATCCAGAAACCTGGCAAAGGACTTACGTTCTGACTGTTCCTCCTAAAAATTCCCTCTATCAATACTGCAATAATCACTAATGAGCCATTTCTGCTCATTAGTGTTGACCCCAAATCATATTCCAGATTCATGCCTCCAAGTAGTCCAGTATTAATGAGTCCATTGCGACAGGATTCTGAACTGTTTTCAGCCGCTGATTAGGAAAAAAAAAAAACAAACTGAGGTTTTGAGTCAAGTGACTCAGAGGCCTTCTGGGGGTCAGAGCACGAGACCAAGAATCTGAGTTAGACAATCCAGGAGATTCTTTGCCCCATCCTGTGGGAGGCCTGGCTCTTTGACCAAACTGTCTCTGGGAGAGAAAAGCCACCTTGATTCTTACAACCTCCCTGTACCTTCATCTGTCACACTGGACAACTTTACAATGTGGTTCTGAGAATTGGGCTTCCTGGGATCGTAAGTCCTACTTTTTTTGGGTCACATTTACCCCTCTCTCTTCTCAAAAACGAATTTAAATTTCATTAATATGATACAGTGTTAAGTTTCTAATAAGCCTTGATTTCAAAAGTTTATTTTAAGAAAAATTGGTTTTTATTCTGAAACCAATTTTTCAAATGCTTTACCATGGAACCTTCCAGCAAGTCAGGTGTTGAAGAGGATGCACAGCTACCAGGCAGTACACCTGCTTTTTGGTATGCAAAGTCTTCATGATTTGATTTGCAGCTAGAATATAGTTAATTAGTGAGCTCTGTCAATAGATTTGCAATACATCTTAATTTAACATACTGGCAAGAAGTAGCAACCTCAAAAATACTCAGTGAATGAATATCTATACATTTAGAGAAAACATGAATCTTGACAGAATAAAAAAGTCCCTTTGTTGGAGGACATTTTAGCAAGCTGTCACCTTTTGCAGTGTGGATCCCACTTCCTGGTAATTTTCTGAGGTATACATGCTTGTGGGTGTCTGTTTTCATAATCTTCTCATAAACACACATCTCTATAAAAACTAATAAGGAGGCAATATAGAAGAAAGGAGTGTTCCCTAATCTTCTTGGCCTTATTTGATTGATTCTTCTTGGGTCTCATTTCTTTTGAGCCTGAGGTATGTCAGCAGTTGCTAATTTTGTAGTTGTTGCTAGAATAGATAATATATTCTAGAAAGCAATCTAGTTCCTTTCTTGCCATATTTATGACTTTGCCCCCCTTTTATAGATTTCCAACTGAGAATGAGGATGCACTTCTCCTAGAACAAAGGCATTGTGGGTATACACATAAGGGATGCTCAGTAAATATTATTTTATGGTATTTTCAGGAAGGAAGAAAGCTTTGAGGTGAAAGTGGACTTCACTGTAGTCAGCAAAGAAAAGACAACTTTGTAACATGTCCCCTTCTCAGACAGATTCAACATACCATGCACAGGATATTCATGTTCCTGAAATGCAACCACAGTTACCTGGATACACTCAGTAAATCATCTACTGGATCCTTTCTGGAACAAGAAAGGTTGTCCACATGTGGTTGACCAGGGACACCATTCCAGCCTCTTGATTCTGGAAGTATGTAGGCGTGCCATGGTATTTCATGGTCAACCATTCAGTGCAATGAAACTCAGCCTCCACTGCATTTCAAATAAAATTACAAAAATAATGTCTGTGCAAGGAAAACAAACAAACTGAAAAACCTAACTAGTCATACTGAAGGGCATGTAAGATTGAAATGTGGTGAATTCACAAATTGGCATCCAGTGTGAGAAGCTACGGAGGAGCAAGCAGTCGCCTCTCCCTCTCTTACATTATAGGAACACTTGGCACTTCCAGCCAAAGAGCCTTTGGGCAGAATATCCTGATACAATCAGTACTTTTTATAAGCTAATTCTCTCAGGGCTAGAGGAAAAATTAGAAAGAGGTCAGAAGATGAGTTACCTTTCTGGGCACTGCTCTCCCCAAGGCGACCCCAGGGGTGGAGCAGAAGAGCCCCACGTTCACCCCCGGAGTGGCGAAAGAGGACTTGTCGCTGGCCACGGCAATGTCGCAGCTGGCAACCAGCTGACAACCGGCTGCTGAGGCCAAGCCATTGACCATGGCAATGATGGGGACCGGGTGGTTCCGGATCAGCATCATGACCTGCAGGAGGAGACACACCCACTTCACTTGCATGCAGAGTCAGGAGCCACGTTAATACCTGTTATTTTATATGACTTTTCTGTTTCCAGAACACTTTTCATATGATTCTATGCAAAAAAGAATGAAGGCACTAACTTGTACTAAATGTCCACGCTGAAGCATCATTTGGTCTTTGTGGGAGCTCCACGTGGAAGGAATCCCTTTTGGTAGCAAGGACATGAAGCTCAGAGGGTGGAAATCACTTGGCTCAGGCCAGTGAAGGGAGTGGAAGCCACGGGCTGAGCCCAGCTCTGTGAGGGGGTCCCCTCCGCCTTCTTCCCCAGCACTCCCACTAAAAACAGTGTGGATTTTTGTCTCTGGGGAACAAACAAAAGCTTTCACAAATAGTTCTGTTCTCCCTGTGCTTGTGTGAAGCCCCTGTGTTAAAAGTCTGAAATTGGTACTTGGTGCTTCCTTGAAAAATTAAGGTGGAAAAGGACTTGAAGGCAATTTCCTTAGTAATTACTTCTCAAATTACCACCATGAATGCTCTCTCGGTTCTATTAAAACGGGGAGAAGGGGACACCCTGCTGTCATCAAAACAAACAAAATTCTTTAAACAGCCACTGGCACCGAGAGGGGAGACCAAAGTGTGCTCATGTGACCCTCACCACACAAATTGCCAGAACTTTAACTTATTTTTGCAGCTTATTTTTTTCTTGATGCTCTAAACAGATTGTGTTGCTATGGCAACTTCAATTTCTAAATCATTGCTCTTTGAACCTTGGCAGAGAGGAAGGGAAGAGAGGAACCAAATCTGGGTTTTTTTTCCCCAAGGCGGCAATTCAAAGAAATATGACTTTCATGATTTGAAGATTTTTGCTTAGGAAACTTATTTTTTATATTCATAAACATTTGAAATTGGATAGCTTTTTTCCTAAAATAACCAATGACACAGGCGCTGAATAATAACATTTTGATCAGGTACAGACTGCTTATAGGACCGTGGTCCCATAAGATAGTAATGGAGGGGCTGGGGTTGTGGCTCAGTAGTGGAGCGCTTGCCTAGTGTGTGTGAGGCACTGGGTTTGATCCTTAGTACCGCATATAAATAAATAAACATAAAATAAAGGTATTGCATCCATCTATAACTAAAAATATATTTTTTTAAAAAAGATAGTAATGGAGCTGGGAAATTCCTGCAATCTGGTGACCCCGTAACTGTCATAACACTATAGTGCAAAGTACTGCTCACCAGTCTGGGGTGATGGGTCAGCTGGCCCACTGCATTGCCCATGCTAAGGAAGCACTACACACAGAATTGGGCACAGTACATAGTGCTTGGTAAAAACAACAACAAAAAAAAACAGCTACTATTGTTCGATGTTCAGTATACACACTTTAAAAATTATGTTTGGTGCTGATGATGGACTTGAAGGCACAAACGGGCTTTGTGTGTGCTAAGCATGTGGTCTACCACTGAGCTGTGCCCCCAGCTCCCAGCTGTACTCTTTTATTAGTATTTTAGAGTGTACTCCTCCTTTTTAAAAAGCTACTTTACAAGCTAGTCAATCCTTAAAAAACAAATACCAAATGACCCCTTTGATATAAGGTGAGTAAACAAGGACAGGGTAGGGACAAAGAGCTTGAGAAGAAGATTTACATTAAACAGGGATGAGAGGTGGGAGGGAAAGGGAGTGAGAATGATATATAAGAGGAAAGGAGGGGTAAGACAAGATAATACAAATGGAAGAAATGATTTACATTAGAAGGGGTAGAGAGAGAAAAGGGGAGGGGAGGGGAGGGGAGGGGAGGGGGGATAGTAGAGAATAGGACTGACAGCAGAATACATCAGACACTAGAAAAGCAATATGTCAATCAATGGAAGGGTAACTGATGTGATACAGCAATCTGTATACGGGGTAAAGTTGGGAGTTCATAACCCACTTGAATCAAACTGTGAAAGATGATGTATTAAGAACTGTGTAATGTTTTGAACGACCAATAATAATAATAAAAAAAAGCTACTTTACTGTAAAACTATATGCTACGTTACATAGGTGGCAGCCTCTTGCACCTTGGAGTTATCTCATCTCTTGTGCTTGATCAGTCTTGTGCCATTTTACTTTTCATGGTCTTGGGTGCAATATGCTGTACCATACCTATACACCACATAGCCTGGGTGTGCAGTGGGCTATGTGTCTAGTTTTGTGCAAGTTCCCTCTACGATATCAGCCCAATGGTGAGATCACCTAACAGCACATTTCTCAGATCTGTCCCCAACATGAAATGACACATATAAGGCTAGCACATCATATTTCACAGTAGCCTTTTTTTAACCTTTTGGTTTTTTTTGGGGGGGGGGTCATTTTTTAGAGAATCTGCTAAAATAACCAATCTTCCCATAAATATGCATGTGTACATGCACACACATACCTGTACACTAAACTGCTCATGAGTTGAGCAGGGACATGCACTTTAGGAAAAGGGTGGGGTTGACTCGTGATGAACTCATTCCCATGATCTGGAATAATGAGGGGAAGGATTCACAAGACCTTCTAAAGTCTTGATGCCAAGAAAAGAAAGAAGTTTTGTTTGGTTTTGTTTAGTTCTGCAGGTTGTTCTCTTGTCCAGGAGTTACTTGTGAAAAGCCAGTCAACTGGGATTAGAGTTGAACAGCCTATGTGTCCTGTCTGCCATCTGTGAAGGACCAGGATTTCAAAAAACTTGATAGAGAAATACTTGGGTTATATGGTCCATATTCAACAACATTAAAAATGCTTATACATTTGATCTAGGAATTATACTTCTAAGATAATAGGTACAAAGCTCCATGGTCAAACAGGCTCACCAAATCATTATTTTACAATAGGAAAAAAACCTTTTAAATAATACAACTCTATGAAAATAAGTAAATGGCTGCTATCATTGGGATGAGTGTCCCCCAAAAGTCCATTATTTAAAGGTTTGGTTCTGTGGCTGGGGTGGTAGCTCAGTGGTAGAGCGCTTGCCTAGCATGTGTGAGGCACTAGGTTTGATTCTCAGGACTGCATATAAAACATAAAATAAAAGTCCATTGAAAACTTAAAAAAAAAAAAAAAAGAAAGAAAGTTTGGTGCTCAGGAGGTGCTGTTGGGAAGGGAGGGGACCTGTGAGAGGGAGGCCCTTATGGGAAGTCATTGGTGGCACGCCCTCAAAAGGACTATAGAACCCTAGTCTCTTTCTCGCTCTTTGCTTCCTAATTCCTCATATGATCAGTTTGTTCTGACACACATTCCCTGCTACTGCCAGTGTCCTCACCAAAGGCCCAAAGCAATGGACTTGAATTTCCAGAACCAGGAGGTGAACAAACCTTTTCTCTTAATAAGTTAATTGCCTTAAGTATTCAGTTATAGTACTACAAAGGTGACGAAAACAGTGGCTATGTAAACTCAACTAAATCCACTTAACAGAATGCAGCATTGTCCGTAGTGATGGTTAATTATTTTCTAAGGGAAACACCAGCTTGGCTGTCAGTCCGGGCTCATGTAGTGGTCTGGAGGCAGCCTCCTGGAATGGGAGGCCCTATCTATCTGTCATTTACTTTCTGCCTAATCCTGGATAAGTCACCTAACCCTTCAATTTTCACATCTGCAAAATCAGGATAATATCAGTACCAACCATATGAAACATGGTGATTATATAAATTAATATGCCTAGAGTACTCCAAATATTACCTGAAACAGTCAGTTCTTTTTTTTTCCTGTTCTTTTTTTGTAGTTGTAGATGGACAGCATGCCTCTTATTTTATTATTTATTTTTATATGGTGCTAAGGACCCAACCCAGTGCCTCACACATGCTAGGCAAGTGCTCTGCCACTGAGCTACAACCTCAGCCCTGGAACATTCAGTTCTATAATCTTATTACAATACACAATTATATACTCTAATCACATCTATATGTGATTATTCAAACAAATGAGTACCTAGGGAAAAGTATTAAAAATAAATGCAGCATAATATTAGTTACAGGGGCTAGGGTTGTGGCTCAGTGGTAGAGTGCTTGCCTAGCATGTGTGAGGCACTGGGTTTGATTCTCAGCACCACATATAAATAAATGAATAAAATAAAGGTCCATTAACAACTGGAAAAGAAATACACATTAAAATATTAGGTACAGTTTTCTCTGGGTAGTATGATTATTGGGAAAGAATGAATACGGTATTTCATTGCTCAGTTCGTGCATGAAAAAATTTGATTTTGGGAATGGCATTAGTAATTTGTTTTTCTGCTCTTTGTTTTTCTAAATTTTCCAAAATTTCCTGTCATAAATACATACTATTTTTGTAATTAAAAATATTTTAAATAAAGTTAGAAGGCAAAGGGAACCTAGATAATCAAACTCTTGATCATCAGAGATACCTCCCCTCTCACCTTCCAGAAGTAAGCACCGGTTTGGCTTCTACTTAAGAATGTGACATGATAAGCAGGCTGGCCCACCTGCATTTAAAAGCACTATTAAGAGATCCAAATTATTTGGAAAAATGAGAGACCTTGTCCCACTATCATTTCATGGGTGGTGTGTAAGAAGCATCTCTCCCTGAGGATGAAGTTTCCCTCAAATTTCAACAGGCATAAGAAGAAAGACTGGCGATAAGCCTCTTGTGTGAGCCATCAGTGCTCCAGAAGGTCACTTTAGCTATTCTGCTACCAGGTTCTTCTTATTCTCTTTCTTAATTTGCCCTCCTCCTAATTTGTAAATAATCAACCATCATAGAGCACTTGAGATCTGTAACAAATTCCCTAGAGTTTTTATATGGCCAGCTAATTCAGATGCCTCTATCTCCCTTTCTAAAATCAAATTTTCTCATGCATGAATTGAACAATGAAATATCGAGCTCATTCTGTTCCAATCTGCTTTTTGATTACACTTGGAAATTGAAAACTTGCACAAGTTCGTCATACTCGTATTTATTCAAGACCATCTGAATTTCTTAGAGATAGTGTTAAAGAAATCAATTCTATAGAACTCCTATTTCACTTTTAGGGCTAGGTCCCATTTCTGTGCTGTCTTTCCCAGTGAGCCAGAGGCATCCAGAGAGTGGAAGCCTCCAAGAAACCATCTTGGACTTGGTCCTTGAAGAAGCCCTGGCTGCTTCCCATGAGGCCCTTTGCCAACTTGTTCAGATCTCAGCTCGTTGACATACTGCAGTAGAGTGATAAGAGCTGTCCCTCTAGGGAGGGCAGGAGGTGCTCCCGGTTCTCTTAATGTGTTTTAATTCTCACCACACATGGGGTACTAGTAGAAGACTACTCTTTAGTCTGGGCATGGTGGTGCATGCCTGTAATCCTGGTGGCTTGGGAGGCTGAGGCAGGAGGATTGCTACTTCAAAGCCTGCCTCAGCGGCTGGGTGAGATCCTGTCTTTAAATAAAATGCAAAATAGGACTGGGGATGTAGCTCAGTGGTTCAGTGTCCCTGAGTTCAATACCCAGTACCAAAAAAAAAAAAAAAAAAAAAAGAGAAAAGAGAGAGAGAGAGAGAGAAAAGAAAAAGAAAATATCAAGCCTTGGCAATAAATATTAATAACATAGTAAACAATAGGCCTCAGTCTGAGCCCTAGTTTGCTTCCCCACGAAGCTTCAGGTAAACCACCTTTCCAGTTTGTCCTTCCATGAAATGAGAAAAGTATAATCTGATCTGCTTGTGGGTTTCTGGAAGAACAAAGAAAACCCATGGTGGTCAAGAACGTGTCTGTATGTCCTTCCTCTTTGCCTCTGACTTGTCTGCATGGTAGCTGGCATTAAATATTAGTTGAATCATTAACCACCAAATAAACCAACATGTGAAGGAAAGATTAAGCTATCTCAGGGTCAGGTGATGGAATGTTTCACATGTCCTGCTTCCCAAGTAGACTTGCCAGTGTCAGTCTGGCAGGACCCTTTCCCTCCCTATATTTTCCTCAGTATCATGCTTAAAGTAGCATAAGTAAATGCTCATGAAACAAACAAGGTGTTATCTAAAGTTGGATTCTATATTCAATTTTTTATTATCCAAGGGGTGAATCAACACATTTATAAATCATCTAAAGTTTTTTTTTTTTAAACCTTTTCTTCCTCTAGTTATTGGCAATTTTTCTCCTCAATATGGTGAAAGGAGCAGAAAACAAGTAAAATTGAAGAGGTTAATTTTCCTCTGTGGCAGTGGTGATTATAAAGATTGGTTAATTTATTTAAACAATTATTATTATTTCTATTTAGAAATATTCTCTTTCCCATTAACAGGGTGGTTTGATTTTAAACATTTTAAAATTATCATTGCTTTAGGTCCTTCCTCTCTAAAGATGTACATTCTTATTCTTCCCTCTTGCTCAAAATCTGGACACCAAGGCACTTGCGCACGGTGTTGGACCTGGCTGCTGAGAACCATTAGGTAATTTATTTTCTTTGGCACATAAAATCAGTAGCAAATTATGGTCACTTCTTAAAAGTATAATCCAAATAATTGCTGGGATGAAGGATTCACCGGTGACCATGGTGGACAGGTTTCCTAGATAAAATCTGATCTGTAAACAAGGAGGCTGACCCAGGGTCTCAGGTTTGCAATGTCCACACTTAACCAGGCTTACCTCAGAACAGATCCGAAACACTTCCATGTGATGATCATGGCCTTGCTCTTCTGTCAATTCCCTTAAATCATGCCCAGAGGAAAACACAGGGCCCTCAGCTGTGAGTGTTTCCAAGTGAGAAAAGATGTCAACAGCAAGAGGCAGATCATTCACTTATTTATCTACTGAGCAACTTTAATAACCAATCATATCTATGCAGAGAAAATGGCACAAGTTTAATAAGAATACTCTCAGGGCACTTGGAAAGTTACAGCCACAATACTGTAACAAAGTGAAAGGTTTTGGTGACCAAGGGGAAGGCACTTATTTATTTATTTTCAGTACTGGGGATTGAACCCAGGGGTGCTCTTTCCCTGAGCTACATCCCCAGTTCATTTTTTATTTTTTATTTTGAGGCAGGGTCTTGCTAAATTGCTGAGGCTGGCCTCAAACTTGCGATCCTCCTGCCCTAGCCTCTGGAATGGTTGAGATTACAGGTGTGCACCACAGTGCCTGACAGGAAGGTACTTATGACAGAGAGAACTGTCCCTCCAGTGTCTGGCTTCTGTTTTTGCACTCCGTCTCGCCTGAGTGAACCAACTCAAACAGGTCCTTGAAAGCCACCACACCTTAGGAAATGTGCCTGTCATTTAGCATACAGGTGAAGGACACTCATAGGGGTTGAATCAGGAAGGTTAGAGTGTGAAAAAACCTTGGGAACCATCTGGCTCAAGCTCTTTGTTTTATGGAGGGAGCAGAGAGAGCAGAGGAGGTGGCTGCCCCCACTGTCATCTGCAACAAAATGCCATTCCACAGGTCAGCCGCGAACACTTTCTCATATTGATTGCCCTTTGGTTGTGGTTATTTGGAAAAGGCAATATATCACCTTTCCATGGGGGAGGAAGTAGTGTAGTTATAGTTAAGAAGTTAGTGGCCAATTCTGCATCCAGGTTACACCTCACTCGGATGCTGGATTCTACTAGTTGTAATTTTGTTTTCCTTCACCATACAAAACAGCTGAAAATTTCTATTTGGCCGTTGCTAAGAAGGTAACATTTGGAGTATCTGCCTCCAGAAATATGGATTCTTGATTTACAAAACAAACAAATAAAGCATCATAGAGCATTATCATTACATTTTTCTGGGGTTCTTCCTTTGATTTTTTTTTTTGTACCAGAGATTGAACTCAAGGGGGATTAACCACTGAGCCACATCTCCAATTCTTTTTAAAATTTTTAAATTTTGAGACAAGGTCTCACTAAGTTGTTGAGGCTGACTTCAAACTTGTGATACTCCTGCCTCAGCCTCCCAAATGCTGGGATTATAGACATGCACCACTGCTCCTGACTTGGGGTTCTTCAAAATGCTGACATTACTGTTATTTGTACCACCACCAGCATCACATAAGAAGATAACTCTATAAAAACTCCTATTGGAAAAAAAGCAAGGGAAGAGATGAGCAAATTGCAGCATGCTTTCTGGGACCATTAAAGATGACCTTGTGGATATTGGATACAAGGCTTGATAAGAACAGAAAAGACAAATAAATCAAATGTTTGAACAACTAGGTCCTAGCTGACTGTGATTCACTAGAAGGATTAATGATTAAATTTATTTTGTAAAGTCCATGAAGAAATTGGTTCTCTGATTTTTGTTTTAATTGTTAGGGGAAGAACCCAGAACCTCATGCAGGCTGGGTAAACAGTCCACCACTGAGCTACAGCGCCAGTTCTGATTTGATGGGAAGACTAGCATAGCAAAGTCCCACAATGCTTAGTATCTATTAAAGAGGAAAAAAACACCTGTTTTCCCTGAACAGAAATCTTTGCTACAAATTTCACACTAATAGTGTTAGGACCAAGTCCCCAAGTACTCAAGTGTTTTCCACATCAAATATCTTTCAAAGGAACTTCAAAACAATTCTCCAGTTAAGTAGGGAATGCACCAATTAACCAAAGAATCTTAAGGCACCTCCTCTGGGCACTGTGGGCCACTAAGGACAGACAAATACCTGAAATGATAATGACTTTCAGATCTTTGCTTTCAGCTTCATGAAGAATGTCATTTTGGAGAGATTTCAGCATTTCAAGTGACAGTGCATTCCTCTTCTTTGGATTGCTCAAGACAATGTTCCTGTGAAACACATTTTATAATCCCTGGGTCATGCACCAGTCAGAACAAGTGAGGACCCCTGTGATTCCTTTCTAATTTGGGAGCTTTTAAAATCCAAGGGAAAAAAGAAGTTTTGATGCTTAGTGCCAATTTTGTGTCCATCAGCTCTCTGGAATTACAGCTAAGTCAAAACAAAACAAAGACTTCCCGAATTGCAGGCTGGTTTTTCTCCCTCATCCCTTGATTTGTTTCTCCTTTCCCCCACATTTGCTGTCAGAAACGGGACTGCCACCTCCACAGAAGGGGCAAGTCACAACAGTTCCAAACTCATCTCCGCCCATGGAGGATGTGAGTTTGGTATGACAGTGACAGGAGCCTGAGAAATGTGACAAACAGTGCCTACCTTCAACTTATTTCCTGGCGCTGTTCTTCACAATAAGGTTAGGAAAGGAGCCAAGAATGAAAATGCTCCCCAAACTCCTCCCACTCACCCCAAAGAAAAGGCAGCTGAGGTGCCACCGTCAATATGCACATACGAATGACAGCGATTTTTTTTTAAAATCTGACAGTGGCGTCCCGTAATTCTGCAAAATAATTTGCATTGTCTGAGAATGGGATTATGTATATAGGAAAAAAAAAAGAAAAGAAAAGAAAGCCTACCAGAAGAGGGTGGACATTTCACTTCACAAAAAGCTGGCATTCAAAGGGGCTGTTTGCAATTTGAAAATATCGCACATGCTGAATAAAACAACCTGAATCATTTCCTTCCATGGAAATGTCTTTATTTTTTGCTCTTATAAGAAATGGGCAATGAACCAAACAGCAGATTATTGTTACATATTTTAAATTTCCTATCAGTCTCCACCTACACATGCTTTCTGCCTTCCTTATTCTGTTTTGAATCTGATATTCCCATTGCTATGCAGTCAACTTGGCTCCTCCAGAAATAGCATTCTGTGCCATAGCGTTTTGGAAAGCAACTTTGATGACTGAATTTATTTCAAGGCAGTGACCATTTTCTTTGGAATACCATTTCAGTTTCGCTGCAGTTCTCAGGTGGCTGTGATATTGTTTTCTTTCTCAAAAAGATGTTCTCCCATATGTACAAAGATTACAACTGATCTGCTGATAGACTTCCAGACCTATATTTGGGGTAGTGGTAGTGGAGAGCTGCTTATTACCTTGCGATGGAATAACGAGTGTGCTCACTGTAATACATACAAAAAGCTGCCATCCCACTGGTGACATATGCTTAAATTAAATTCTAAGGCCTTAGGCAAAATTGTGCAGAAAGATTCCAGTCTGAATGCCCTTGCTGCATGCACCGTAGTATCGGTTCCCGAGTGTCCCATTAATCCTTTGGTGCTCACATTACACACACTGTCAGAGTGTTCTAAATTGTGAAGTTCAACTAAGTTGAAAAGTGTTCCCACCACTCCACTGAAAATCTTCTCACTGGTCATCTCCTAATTGCCAGAAGCAAACTCACTGGCTATCTGGATCACTTTCTCTTTCTGGAAATATTCCTTCTTTTCTGTGGGTTTTTAATTTCTAATTTTTTTTCATTAGGTCCTTTTCTGGCCAACCCCTGTTGACTTCTTTCACAAGCACTTAGCCTTCAGTTATCCTCTAAATGCTGGCAATCCTGAGTTCCATCGTTTGCCCTCTTGCTCTAAAGGGTCTTGCTAGGAAACTTTATCAATGACCTTGACCTCAGCTTCTCCATCTATGCTAACAGCTCCCAGTCATTAGCCCTGGTTCAAGCCTCTCTCCAGAAGCCAAGATATGCTTGTTCACTCAGATGTCTACTAGACAGCTCCACCTAGGTATTCCTGGGGCATCTTCCTCTCACTCCTGGACTTGCCCCTCTTCTCTTTCTTATCTCAGTGCTGCTGCTCCATTGCCCAAGCCAGAACCTGAAAGTTATTCTAGACTTCTATCCTTTCCTTACTCCATCAGCCATCAAACCCTGTTCATAATATCTCCTAAAAATCTTACCATTCCGAACTCTCCCAGTGGCTGTCTTGGTTCAAAGCACCTGATGCCTCATACAGAAAACTTCACCTACACCACCAAATCTACAAGGAAATTTCTTTCAGAATGAGGTCACCACCAGGACATGGGACATAAATGTAGAGGCAAGAGCTATAAATGTCCGGATGATCTGTCTGAAGATCATTGCTGTAAACCACAGGAAGATCTGTGAAGTGAGGAACAGTCATGTCCACACATAAGAGACACTCAATAAATGTCAAATGAATTAGTGACAAAACTGCATGTATGGCTTTTAAGCCAATTCCATCAGTCACAGTGGACTGACAACACATTGGCTCAGTGCCATTTCTCCATTAGATATGTAAAAATGTCGGGAACACAGAAGCAGCAGAGGGAATTCTGTCTGACTCCTGCTTATCCTACCTCCTGGCTACGTGGCCTTGAACAAGCAAGCGATCACCTCTCTGAACTTGACTCTTCACTGTTAAGCAGTTGTAATGTTATCTACCTTGCAGGCCCATGTAAAAATTAGGGATAAGGAATGCGGAGTGCCTGGCACAACACTCCATTCATAGTTGGCTCTTACTACCTGATGGCAGTATTGTTGTGAGGCACAGTTTTGAAAAGGGGCCACTGAGGTGACCGAGTTGGTTGGGCCCACTAACAGTACCTAACAGTACTGCTTTAACACTTGATTTAGGGTTTCCTTCCTAATATGTGATTCCTAGAAATTAAGAGATTGCTCCAATCACTTCCCTTTCGGATTCATGTTTAATTCTGGAGAACTCAATCAGTACTTTTTTAGTAACAGGTTGCCATTACAGAAGTCAGACTCCTGACCAGAAATCACCAAATGTATAGAAGCAGGACTGCCCTTAAAAACAGGCAAAAAGATCCCGTGTGGGCCTTGCACTTTGGAACACTGCTCTGGTCTTCTTCCGGCAATGTTCCTATTTGTCCCTATTAAGGGACAAGGAGTCCACAGGGCTTGGGGTCACTCCCCTTCAAAGCCCCCCAATAGTTATAGAGATTCTAGAATTCCCTGCCCCTGTGGTGGGTGCCCCTAAGCCCAAGGATGGTCAAGAACGGTGATGTGCAGGAAATGAGGGGATGGAGAGAATATGGGCATGCTGGCCCTGAGACCTGAGGCCCCTGGCAGGACAGCAGGAGGCAGAGATGGAGGAGATGTAGGGGTGCGAGGAGATGGGAAGAACTAGAAAAAGCCAGAGGCCAGCGGTGACTCTCCACTTCGTGGGAGGAACACCTAGGAGTCTGAGGATTATAAATTCAAACACTGCTGTCCACGTCTGAAGGGATACTTGTCAGGGTGGGAGAATAAAAACACTTAAACAGCTTGATTGGAAACTTTAAAATTTTGAAACTTGCCCCCTTTTGTTTAGGGTCGGGAACTGCACAATCTGTACTACTCCATTGTCTAGTTGGCAGTTTGTGCACAGAAATGTCGGTAAGGTTTTTAGGATTGTTGCTCAAAAGGGCAGCATTCAGACCGGGGTGTCCTTTATACTCTTTGGCCTGCTGTCGCCTCAGCACTTATGGGCCAGGGCTCAGGAGCCACTCAGCTCAGTTTACCATCATCCTGGAGCCAGGCCAAGCTTGAGAGGGTCCATAGCCCTCTTGTGAAGGGCTTTCTTGAAGGCCCTGGCAACGGTGGGCGCACTCAGAGCTGGCACACCAGCTCTAGCGTGGCGAGGCCGTCCCAGGCTGTCCACTTATGTCACCCCCACGTGTATCTTGCTAGCGTGCCCAGGCAAGGGACAGTATTAAACTCAGTAAGTAAGCAGGGATTCCTCCCCCAAGGAGATTTATCGGCCAGATTCGGCGGTGACGGATAATCGCCGGGTCAGTGGCGACGAGGGTAGACCTGGCTGCCTGCCCAGCGCTCGGCGGACTCAGCGGGCGCCTGCTCTGCCCAGCTCTCCGGGGTCCTGGCCCTCAGCACCCCCGGGAGAGCCCCGTGCACGGCCCCCGGGCTGACCTGATGCCGTCCCGCTGCCGCGCGCTGGTGAGCCGCGGCTCGGACTCCGGCTGTCCGGTTGCCTCCAGCCCCCGGTTGCAGAAGGCGGCAGCGTGCAGGGTCCACGCACGGCGCAGGAGCCAGCCCGGCCCCTTCAACCCGAAGGCCCATAGGCCGGCGACGAGGGCCATGGCAGCCAGAGAGCGGCCTGAGCGGCCACAGAAGATACGTGTCCAGGGGTGCAGCTGCGACTCGGCAGGCGACGAGCGAGACCCTAGCGGGACCAACAGGCTAGGCCCAGGCCTTGCCGTTATTCCACTCTCAGGCTGGACTCTGCACCGTCCTGCCCCAGGCCGTCCAGCCCCAGGCCGCCCCGCCCTCAGGCACCCGCCGCCCCTGTCACCCCAGCCACTGGCCCTCAGGATGCCCCGCCCCGGGATGCCCCGCCCCTGGACGCCCCGCCCCCAAGATGCCCAACCCCCAGGACGCCCAGCCCCCAGGGATGCCCCACCCCCCGGAATGCCCCGCTCCCAGGTTGCCCAGCCCCAGGTCGCCCCGCCCCAGGATGCCCCGCCCCAGGATGCCCCGCCCCAGGTCGTTTCGTCCTCCTGAAGCCCCGCCCCCAGAACACCCTGTCCACCAGTGTTCCTGATCCTAGGTCTCCCCGCTTTGCTCTGGCTGCAGCGCTGCGGGTGAAGCACCCATAGGCTAGCTCCGCTGTTTGGTTTAGCAGGGTTGTGAAAGAGTTTAAGGGAGGAGAAGACTGGGTCAGCTTGTTTCTTTTTGCATGAACACCTGGTATGTGCCGATGCTTAGATTAGAAAAATCAGTGTCATCAGGTGGAGAGTGGCGTGAGCCGGTTACAGATTGCTTCGCCCCCACCGTCCACAGGAAATGCTGCCTGGCCTTTTGGGCAATCGCAGATCACAACTGAGGGGAAGCCTACTGGGGATCCACATTTACAGCTTGTGTTTTATTTTTCAGCACCCAGAACAGAAAGGGAACTCTTTTCCAGGATCTCAGTCGCAGATGCCTGGTGCCGGACACACATCCTGCGGTGGAAAGCTTAGGGAGGGTGGAGTATCTTCTTTGCTGTTTGGTAGTTGCTTCCTGCAAGTGTCAGATTCCCAAAGTATGGAGATTCGTAGGAGTCATGGAAAACATGGCCTTGGCCCTTGGTATGGTACTGCCTCTAAGGGAGATGCACGCTTTCCCACGGAGTTTTGCAATGACAAGTTATACAAAGGACATACTCCTCAGACGGCCACCGAGGTTGCGTAATGGCTTAAAATGGTCACAGTTGATTCCTTTGAGCGAAACTCATTTTGATTCTTGGCTTCATGATTGGACAAATACTGTATACGGGACAATATTTTGAAATGTCAGTTGAGATCTCTGTCACCCGGGCTGCTCTCCACTCCATTTCCTTGGTTCTTGCTCCAGTCAGGAAACTGGCTCATTCCTCATTCATTGCCTGGAAAGAAGAGGATCCAGCAGAACTCAGAGTCCTAAAGGGGGGGGAGGGCAATTCTTGGCTTCTTGAGTTCTCAAAGCACAGCACTTGGGAGGTGGAAAGAACACAAAGCAGAGGTCATGGTTTTGGGGAAGCATCTAATAATTCAGAACACAACCTCCAGTCTGAAGCCAGATTAAGATTTCCCATGTTAGCAGGAGGGGGTCAAGTAGAACTTGTAGGAAAAGCAGGAAGAAGGTAACTGTTGTGGGGGTTGGGGAAAAGTGCTGGGCCAAAGCCCCCTGGAGAATTGAAGTGGTGGGAAGCCCCAGCCAGGAGGAAGGCAGTCTTTCCTTTGGTAGAACCTCAGGGCAGTCAGGGAGTCTCCAAGTGGAATGGGCTGTCTGGGTAGATGGGCCTGAATGCCACATAGATTCTCATGGCCCAATGTGATGATGTAACGATAAAATGGTCCCTGTCCTCTGAGAGCACTCAGAGTGTGTGGACAAGGTAGAAATAAGGACATCTCACATGGGTAACATCACCTGTACTATAGTTTGGATCTGAAATGTTCCTCAAAGACCCATATGTTAAAGGCTTGGTTCCCAGTCTGTGGTGCTTTTAGGAGGTGGAGTAATCTTTAAGAAATAGGTCATTTGGGGGCATGCCCTTGAAGAGGATAGTGAGAACTGACCTCTTCTTCTATCTTTGCTTCCTGGTGGCCCTGAGGTGAACAGGTCTCCTTTGCCACACGTTCCTGCCATGATGTACTATGCTACCATAGGCTCAAAGCAACTGACCATGGACTCAAAAGTTCTGAAATCATGAGCCAAAACAAACCTTTTCCCTTATTAAGTTGATTATCTCAGGTATTCTGTTATAATAACACAAAGCTCACACGACCTGTGCTAGAATAAGCTGAGGTAACAAAAACAATGGCAACAAAAGTAAATTTCAGTGGTTCAAACAACAAAGACTCTTATTCAAGCTACATGTGTATTGCAGATTAGCTAAAGCTCTGTGTGTCACGTCAGCACTGTCCTCACTTGGGAACTTGGGAGAAAGTTGCCAATATCAGTGGCAGAGGAGGAAAAAAAAATAGAATGAGGAAAAGCATGAACTGGCATTTAAAAACTCCCTTCTGGAAATGCCACTTGTTTTCAAGTTTCATTTGCCAAAGCAAGTCCCATGATCACACTGAATTTCAGGTTTGTGGGGAAACACACCTCTCCTGTGTGTTTGGAAGAAGGGAACCAGAGGCTTTGTAGACAACCCTAAATGTCTACCATGACCAGCAAGCATAGCACCTGGGCGTTATAAAATAACTTATTTTTCAGGGAGCAGGGATATAGTTCCCAACTGGCTTAGATGAAGCCTTTTAAGTTTCTGCTACTGGGCAGAATGGGAATTTGAAATAGAAATTAAGTGCATACATAAGATGATTTGTGTGTGTGTGTGTGTGTGTGTGTGTGTGTGTGTGTGTGTGTGTGTGTGTGGTGCTGGGGATCAAACCCAGGACCTTGAGCATGCTAGGTAAGCACGCTGCCTGTGAACTACATCCTCAGCCCAAGTTAAGTTTGAACAACACCCAAATTTGTGCTGGGATTTGTAAGTGTCCTCTCAGTTATGCCAAGTGCCAGCAATGATGCCGCTCATGCAAGATCAAAAAGCACCATCAAAATGATCACTTCCGGGAGCAAAAGATATTTCTCACCTTCTTACTAAGGTTTGTTTTGCTGGGAGGACTGCACACTTGGTTGAGACAATAATAGTAGTTGGGGTAAAGAGAGAAATGGTGTATTTGGTGTCTTCAGGGGTTTGGTTTCAGGACTTGTGCAGATACCAAATGCATAGATAGCTCAAGTTTCTTAGTATAAAATGCTATACATCTGCATCTAAGCTACTCACAGGCTCTCAAATACTTTTAATCATCTCTATTTAGACTATAACTAAGACCCACATGTCACTTCATTCACCTGGATTCTGTAGAACACTGGATGAGACAAATCCTTTGGCTTTTTGCAAATTCCTGCCATCCCCCTGGCCCTCGCCGGGTACTTTCAATTCATAGTTAGTAGACTCCTTGGTGTGGAACTTACAGACAGGGAGAGCAGAATGTCCAGGGTTTTGAGAAAAGGAAGAAACTGGGAGTGCACTCAGAGCCTGAACATCATAGATGAAATTTAAAGTTTCAGAAACAACTTTCAATTCCAAATTTTATTTAATAACAGAACAGTGCCTTGTTCTGGAGTCCCCTGCTCTGTGCCAGTGTCTGTACTTGATGCTTTAATTCCTGCCATCTCTTTCAACATTCAGAATAACTCATGGGTAGCATTAGCCCAGTTGAGAGAGGTTCAGCAGCCATATTAGCACCATGTGCAACAGATGTAGAATTGGTGCTGGACCAGAGGTTGGCTGAAGGATGTGCTGCAGATGGAGGCTCCTGTCCTCACATAAATGTCTTTGTCTGTTCCCCACTTCTCCTAATTTCTTTCAGAACTGTAGTCCTGGTTTGAGAGTGGCAAAAACACCAACAAGGAAGTGGCGAATGCATTATCCACAAGTTGGTATAACTTGCTAAAACACTAGAACATTCTTATAAGGAGCAAGACTCCTCAAATTCGGGCCACTCCCCTAGGCCACTTCTGCCTCTTGTTAATTTTCATAGGTACTGCTTGTCTTTTTTATCTCTTGTTCAGTGTCCTTATAATCTATTTTGCAGCTAGCCCTTCTCCCCGACACAATTTGATACCCAGGTTGCTAGCAATCTTTTCTCTGGCTTTGATTGATGTGCCCCTTCCTTGGGCCACACGTGGCTTTGCTGTACAGATGTATCTTTGCTACCTTTCCCTATTTCCTTTAAAGACCCACAGATGCTTAGCAGAAAGTTGCAGAAATCACACAGAATAAAAAAGGCAGTTCTAGGGAGCCTGCCGTCTCGAGTTTGATGTGGGCATGAAGGAAGAGTTAGACCTCCTCAGGGTGTAGAGAAAATAAAGTGAAGGGTAGATTTTAGCTTCTTATGGAGTGGTGTTTGAACTTTTTATTTCAGGCTTTTCTAAGTCAGACATGTGATGGCTGGTTCAGAGGTACAGTGGGAGAGATGTTGGACTTGGCTCTGGTGAGCATCCCTCTGGCACCCAGCTAGTGCTCTAATCCTGGACTTTACTCTCATCCTCCTTCCTGTGTCTGTCTCCCAAAGCCCAAAGGAAGGTCAAGCACCCAGAAAGCTTTCATACTTTTATGGCTTCATACAGCTGCGGATGCTTTTCAGTGCTCTGGTCTTACCATATTTTATTTTATTTGTAAACCAGAAGCCGTTACCCAAATGTCTTTGGCAAATTTAAATTTCTTTTGAGGGACCCATTCTTCAAGTTGAGGGGAAATTAGTTTAGAAACTAACAGGCGGAGCCATGTGTGATGGTGCACGCTTGTAATCTCAGCAGTTTGGGAGGCTGAGGCAGGAGGATCTTGAGTTCAAAGCCAACCTCAGCAACTTAGCAACTTAGTGGCCCTGTCTAGTCCCCAGCCTAGGCAACTTAGTGGCCCTGTCTCAAAATACAATATCAAAAAGGGCTGGGAATGTAGCTAAATAAAATAAAATAAAAAGAAAGAAAGAAAGAAAAAAAGAAAAAGAAACTAAACAGCTGAAATCAAGTTCCTTTATTCTCATTTACCTTAGCACAGATTATGGAGTTGGCTCATTTGCCTTGAACAAAACAAACTCAGTAGCTTCTGGTGAGGGATGTGAAAGAGTGGATATAAACTGCTAACTATGTGTTTCACAGCATGGTGGTCAGAGATAACAGGGGCCCACACCCTTTCTGAGACACTATCTATGCTGTTCCCAGAGTGATACTTCTAAATTGCAAATGGGATCAAGTTGTTAGCAGCTTTCCATGGTGTTTAAAATCCAGGCTCACTGCCATTGCTTATAAGGGTGCGGGAGCTAGTGCCAATTTCCCCCTACACACTACTCTCTTTTACTCCTACCCTCCACTCACACTGGCCCTTTTTCTTTCTTTCCAGATTTATTGGGATACAATTGACAACACAAAATTGTATATATTCAGGGTCTACAATGTGATATTTTTGAGGGGCTACTGGACATTGAACCCAGGGGCACTTTACCACTGAGTTACATCCCCAGTCCTTTTTATTTTGTTTTTAAATTGTGAGACTAGGGTCTTGCTAAGTTGCTGAGGCTGGCCTTGAACTTGCCATCCTCCTGCCTCAGCCTCTCAAGTGGCTGAAATTACAGATGTGTGCCAGTGTGCCCTATTCAATGTGATATTTTTGATAACTGTACACATTATAAAATGATCATCACAATCAAGCTAATTAACACATCTGTCACTTCATGTAGTTATCACCATTTTGTGCATGTTTGTGTGTTATGAGGACATTGAAGATCTATTCTCTTAGCAAATTTGATGTATGTAATACTGTACTATTACCTATGATGCTTTACATTCTTCCTGATTAGGAGCTTTTCACCTAATTTCCCACCCTGGACATGGGCAACCATCCCCCGTCTCTGCTTGGATAAGTTTGATTTCCAGTCTCTTGTGCTCCACAAACGTCCTCCTTCTCCAGGGCCTTTACAGATCATGGGAAGTTCATCCCTCAAATCCTCACTTGGCCATCACCCACACATCCTTCAGGTCCCAGTTCCAAAAATGCCACTTTCTGAGAGAGGACTTCTCTGACCCTTAATCTTGATTATGTTCCCCGACCCCTGTATTCTCTAATTGAATCCCATTCCTTTTCTTCATTTGCCTACTCAAATTTTTTTTTTCCTGGTACTTGGGATTGAACCCGGGGCGCTTAACCACTGAGCCACATCCTCAGCCCTTTTTTACATTTTATTAGAGACAGGATTCCACTTAGTTGCTTAGGACCTCGCCGAGTTGCTGAGGCTAGCAATTCTCCTGCCTCAGCCTCCTGAGCCGCTGGGATTACAGGTATGTGCCACTGCGCCCAGCTGAAATACAAGATCTTTAGTTTGCTATGCAAGGCCCTGATTATCTTTCAATCGTAATTCCCATTGTTGCAGAGATCCGTGCTTCAGAAACAAAACTCCTTGCTCTTCCTTCTATAGTTCCTGTGCTTTTCTACCTTGATGATTTGACTTTACTGCTGCTTCAAGTGTCACATGAATGAATGAATGAATGAATGAATGGTCCTAGGAATGCCCTGTCTTCAAGGCCCATATCAAATGTCACTTCCCTGATGCCTTTCAGGTGACCCCAGCCTTGCCTTCTTCCAGCCTTGAGACCACATTTGCTATAGCATTTAAAGCATTTATTGCTTTAGTTCTCTTTTTGTAGAGTTTCTTTCTATACGTCTGCTCTTCCCTGTGAAGTTGCAAGTCTCTCAAGGGTGAAGTCCATGACCTAACCACTTTTGTATCTGCTGCCCTGATGCTTTAGTTGTAATCAGAGACCAAAAAATAATATCAGCAGACCAAAAAAAAAAAAAAATTAGCGTGGGCCATTGATTCAAAGTGATTACGAGGTTCCAAAGAACTTATAAGGTAGTTCCCTCTAGAGACACACGGGGGTGGCCTAACCAAGCAGAGCTGCATGGATTGAACTTCGATGGGTTCATTTCTAAGTGATTTTGAAGATGATGTGGGCTCTTTATGATATGTGTCTTTCTGGTCATATTGATCAGCTGTGGATGACAGGAAAATCATGTAAAGGACAGTTTAATGGGCAAAAGGAAAGAGTTAGAAAAACAAATCCGAAGACAGCATCTGTGCAGAGACAAGGCAACACCTGCCTTCTCTGGAGAAGGGGTCCTGCAATCCCAGTCCTGGTTGTGATGTGGGCCTCCAGGGCCTCCAGGTGAAGCAGGGTTAGTGTATGGGTGGGGCTGCCTCTCAAGCTGGTCCCTCTGTAATGGAGAAGTTGCTATTTATTTTATTTTTAAAATTTTTTATTTGTTATAATTAGTTACACATGACAGTACAATGACCTCGACATATCATACATTTGAATCAGAGAAGTTGCTATTTAGAGGACAGAAATGCTGCAACCTAAGTCAGGAACAGACAGTGGGGTTTCAACTTCCCTATCAGATCCTCTGGTTTTTGTGGCATTTTTGAAGACCTCTCTTTCATGTAGTAAAAACACTAGCATTTTCTTCTTTAAGCAACACACATTCATGGCATTTCTCTTTCATTGTTTGGACAAGGGTTTCATTTCTCTTTTTGAATTCCTTCCACTCTTAAAGGTGGTACATGATATGGCAAATGGACTGTGACAGCTGTCACCTGGGCTAAACGATTATTTTTTTTTTCTAGTATTGGTCCAAATGTGTCAAGTGTTGAATGGAATCGATGGGGGGTCTGCACAATAGCACCCACATCTAGTGCCACGTGGGACGCTTGAGCCTCCCTGGGTCTGCCACACCCTGTTTTTCTGATACTGCTTTGCTTTCCCATGCTTCTGTAAGAACTTTACCTTTTAAAATTCATGTTCATTTGAATATACCGAACTTCAATAGATTGAAAAGAATTATCAGAATTCATAGGCATGTATCAAACTAAAGTCTAAGATGAAAATAAAAATGGTTTATGCTAGGTGCCAAGGTGCATGCCGGGAGTCCCAGCTACTCAGGAGGCTGAGGCAGGAGGATCACAAGTTTGAGGACAGTTTGGGCAACCTGGGTACTTTATATGTCTATCAAGAGAAATTGGCTAAATAAATTATGTAGAACTAAATGATAAGATAGCATGATGCGGTGAAGTTCATTTGTAGAAAAATATTTAGTGAGACCCTGAGAAGATATTGTGAGACTGCCTTACAATAAAATTTTTAAAATGGTCGGGAGATGTGGTTCAGTGGTAGAGCACTAGCACAAGACCCTGGGTTCAATTCCCAGAATTTCAAAACCACAATAGTGGTTTACAGGATTGACACAGAAACTCCTTTTTCTCTTTCTCTACCCCTCCACTCACCGCCCCCGCATCTACCCAAATGCTTTGTGCTAATGCGTGTGTCTGTCTGTCCCTCTCTGTGGGTGTGTGTATATAATTGTATATTTGTATGAATTTAAAATGGGGCTGATTTTTGCTTCTGGGTCAACCTAGTATAGCCATTATAACATCAACGCATTCTCCCTTATCCCTCTACGTAAGAAACATAGGAGTCTTGGGAGAAGTTTGAACTTCCAGAGTCCATAAAATTGGTGATTGAATCAATTATTAGTGATCAAAATCAAATTGGTGATGAAATCAATTATAACTAGATCTTGAGAAATAGGCTGTAGTTTATATTTAAGTTACCCATATTTTCTAAATATATATTTTATTGTAGATAATATACACTTAGGATAGTATAGTGTGATGTTTTACAATATATCCTTTCTCTTAATAAATTCTAAATACTTTCATAACACCAAATATTTTCCTACAAATGACCTTAACAACATCATGCTGTCTTATCATTTAGCTTTACCATAATTTATTTAACCAATCTCTCTTGATAGACATTTAAATTACTCCCAATTTTCAATATTATAAACAATACTAAAAGTAAACAAACTTTTGCATAAATTCTTACTGCATAGCTCTGACATTTCTCTGGGATAATTTCCTAGAAGTAAGGGAGCTAGTTCAAAAGCTAGGAACATCTTTGATGGCCTCTGATACCTGTCACCAAATTATCTCCAGAAACATGGCTTCTCCTCCACTTGGAGTTTTTAAGGAAAAGGGTATGATTCTGGATCAGGCTTAGAACTCATCTCTTGGTGTGATTGACTTTGCTCCACAAAAATTAAAATGCCATTGGATACCTGACACTGCACATGCACATAGAGCCTTGCAGACTAAACAGTTTTGCAGGTATTTTGACGACTTCCTCTGTACTCACAATGACCAGTTGGTGGAAATGTGGCTCTGTTAGGGTTCTCAAGAGAAACAGAACCAATAGGAAATGTATGTATGAAATATTTTAAAATACATATGGAGATTCACTTTAAGAATCGGCCCATGTGATTATGGAAGCTGAGAAGCCCCACTATCTGCAATATGCAACCTGGAGACCCAGGAGAGCTGGTGGAGTAATTGGGACCTAGTCTGGAAGCCAGAGAACCAAAGAAGCCAGTGGTGAAAACTTCAGTCTGAGGACAGGAAAGGATGAAATGGGATATCCCAGATCAAGCAATGAGACAGAAAGGAAAAGGGACAAATTCCTCCTTTCTTCACCTTTTGTTCTGTTCTGGTCCTCAAGAATTGGAGGATGCCCACCCTCATTGAAAAAGGTGGACTACTTTACTGAGTCCACTGATTTCAATGCTAGTTTCTTCCAGAAATACCCTCATAGACATGCCCAGAAATAATGTTCAGTCTAGGCACCCTGTAGCCCAGTCAAGTTGACCTGTAAAATTAACAATCACAGTGGTGGAGATGGGACAGGCAGAGGAAGAATAGTGAAATCTCAGATCACCACTGTAAGCATTTACCAAGTGCCTATTTCAATATCAGGCAATCTCAGTAATTTACTGCCCTCTGAAACATAAAAAGTGTTGTCTTCTTGCCCAAGGGACCAAAATAGAACAGAGCATCATCTTCCTTTTTCTTCCCAATTGATGGGACAAAATTTCTCCTGCTTCTTCTTTCCTTCTCCCCTTCCCCCTCCTCCTCCTCCTCCTCCTCCTCCTTCTTGCAGTGTCTTTTACAAAAAAGAAAAAAGAACAAAAATCCTCTAACTTCCTTTAGTCAGAAGTGCTTGATTCATTTGTTCCAAAAACATTGCTTATATCTTATATTGACTTTTGCGTCCTGTCTGTTCACTTCCTGCCTCTTGGCACCACATTATCAATGGCTTCTACCCTTCTTGGTATGGTATAAAGGGACATGAGCAGAGCCTGGAATCCAGACACCCCATTTGGTAAGCTAGACGTGTCTACTCACCCGTCAAATGGGAGAGTCAAGCTAATCGCGATCTTTCCACTGGGAAGTCCCAGGGCTTTTGAGGAGAAGGCTTAGGACTGCCCATTGCAAGGGATCATGTGCTGAGGCCCAGGTAGACAGTCTCAAGCTCAGCTCAACCTGAACTGTTCCACCCTATCTGTCTTATAAATTAGGTTCTAGCCAAAATTTGAGGATTGGGTTCTACTGATTTAATACAACCCAACCCTAAAGATGGTTAAAACCAGAAGATATATGAGGCTCTTCAGGATAGAACATTTTTAGGATCTTGAGTCAGCCTAGGAAAAGCAAAGGGCTGTGTTGTCTTCCTCAAGGTCATCCCAGGAGATTTTCCACTAGGAGGAGGGAGGATTTTTATGAATGACAAGACTTACTGAGCTCAGTGCGCCTCTTCCTTTCTCAGGAGTGCATCCTTACAGGGTGAGCTTGGGCACACACCCACAGCCGGCACTGACACTGTTCTAATACGGCTGCCCCACTTCTCGGGGATAAGTTCTCACTCCTGACTCTGCACTCTCCGGCATCCATCCTCTGTGGGAGGCCTGATTATTCATCCAGTCTCACCACACATGCTGCTAGGTGATTAGTGTCTGCTCTGCAGAAGAGGAAACTGGGACACAGAAAGGATGAGCCACCGGCCTCAGATGGCACACGCTGTCTGTCAGAAGGGGTGAATCAGGATCAGAGCTTCCCCAAACAGGTCCCTTCCTGCTAAATGCTACCCTGCCGCCCAAAAACTTTGTTCTCTTTTCTCATTTCTTGATGACACAGAGCCTGCCTTCTTTCTCTTCTTATTTTCTTCTTCTGGGAAACTAGCCCATCACCATTTGGCTACTGGCCAAGGAGGTAGCCTTCCGGGCCTTGGAAAGGAGGGACCTCCGAGTCAGATGCAACCTGCTCTGTGCGGAAGGGCCAGGACATCCTTCCTGTGTGGCTGGAGAAAATGAGGAGTCAGGCATTGAGCACTGCCCTTGCTCTCTGACTTCTGTCACATTGAGCCTGTCCCTCTTCTTGCCTCAGGGATATTCATATGCCACAGCACAGCAAAAGGGAGATGGCAGAATCATGCAGAGGGAACCAAACAGTTGGTTGAGTGTCGAAATAACATTTAAACTCATAGCAAAGTCCATGATTTGAGAGGCCAGGCCCATTTTATTTGCAAGAGTTAAAACTGTTTCAAAAAGGAAAGGATTTTGGGGGCTGGGGATGTGGCTCAAGCGGTAGCGCGCTCGCCTGGTATGCGTGCGACCCGGGTTCGATCCTCAGCACCACATATCAACAAAGATGTTGTGTCCGTCGAGAACTGAAAAATAAATATTAAAAATTCTCTCTCTCTCTCTCCTCTCTCACTCTCTCTTTAAAAAAAAAAAAAAGGAAAGGATTTTGGAGTTTCAAAGGTTAACTTTGAATGCTAAGAGGCAAAGGCCAAAGGATTCCACAGGGTTTATGCCATCAGGCTGGGCTTCCCCACATTTTCCATCTGTGGAACACATAGAAAACGATGATGCTCTATTTACAGTGTGTTGAATAACACAACTGGCCCCCAACCCAGGGAGCCTGTCCCCCTTAGGCCCTACCTGATCACCTAATGGCTGAAGGCATTCTTATTGCTGTCTAACATGGAAGTCCTGCCAAATAAACCCTGGAATTGGAAGGATCCATGATATGAGTGCCATGTTTCCCATCAGGAAGAAATAACAACAATATCTGCACATCACAGAATGAATAGACTGTGATGTGGGCACCCTGAAAAGGGTTTTTTCCTCTAGCAAGGTCTTGGGACAAGAAGTCTGTTTTTAAAAATTCAAGGTAGAACCATAATGAGAAACCACCCCTCAGCCATCAGGATGACTTACCATCAAAAACAAGCATTAGGAAACACAGGTTGGTAAGGATGTGGAGAAATTGGAACCCAGATGCACCATTAATGGGAATGAAAAATGGCACAGCACTGTGAAAAACAGTACAGCTCTTCTCCAGAAAATTAAACAGAGAGAATATGACTGCATGATTCAGCAATTCCACTTCCGGTTCTATACCTAAAAGCATCAAAGCAAGATATTTGTACCTCAATGTTCACAACAGCATTATTTGCAAAAGCCCAAAGGGGAAAGCCATCCTGGTGGGCAATGATGGATAAATGGAAACACAAAATGTGGTATCAACATACAATGGAATCCTTTTCAGCCTTAAAGCAGAAAGAAATTCTGCCAGGTCCTGCAACATAGATGAAATTTGACGGCATTGCACTAAGTGAAATAAACCAGACACAAAAGAGACCAATGCTGGACCTAGAGTTGTCAGAGCATAGAGATAGAAAGTAGAGTCGTAGTTGCCAGGGACTGGGGGAGGGGGAGACAGGGGTTGTTTAATTGGTGCAGAATTTCAGTTTTGCAAGAGGAAAATGTTCTGGAGATGGACGGTGTTGATGGTGTCATCACAGTGTGTTTGTACTTAAGGCCACTGAACCGTCACTTTGGGATACTAAATTTTAGTTGTATATATTTTATCCCAATTAAAAATATTCAACACACAAGATTTAAAACGAAAATCAAGATAGGTTTGAGGGGGATCTAAAACAGAAAGGACTTGGTTTCTGGGGAAAACCCAAGGAGGAGCAAGTCTGGGAGAGAAGTCACCTCGGTCAGAGCAAGTGGCACCTTGGCAGGAGGCCGGGAGCACAAAAGATGGCCCTGATCTGACTCAACACGAGTGGGATGTCACCAAAATGACTTGGGGTGTCTGGAAATGGTAAGAGTAATTTCTGCCTTCAAGGCAGAAATGAAGTTACCATGAGAAAACATAGAAAACCTCCATCGGCATACTTGAAGTTTGTGCCCAGAAGACTTACACTCCAGAAGAAAAGGGACACTGCTGGGCTTCCCAGGGACCCGAGTGTCCTTGCCTGCTGGCACCAGCTCAACCATCTGGCCACTACTGGAAGAGTGTCTGTCCCCCACTTCCTTTCCTTCTCCTGGTCTCACCAAGCCCCAGTTCCTCCTGAGAGCAGACAGGTGAAAAGGAGCCCAATACAAATTCTATTCTGGGTCTGCAGACCCTTTGCCATTTTGTGGGGTTCAGGAGTTGTAGATCCTGGTAGAATTTTTAATTTTTTTTAAATACTTTTTTCGGAGCATAACAAATTTAAAAAAAAAATCATGTTTGAAAAACAGTTTTTTTAAATCGGTTTCCCCTTCCTTAAGTTACGCCCATTATTTTTAACATGATTTCCCCTCTCCTGTTCCTTCTGAAATGGATTGTCACTTTTGTTATTGCAACTGGTAGGTTTCCCAAACATCACCAATGGGTGAGTTCACACATACATTCACGTTCATACCTACCCTGCAATATGGGCACATTTTACATCTTGCTTTACTAAAAGACTTGCTTTCCTCTGGTCTCTGCCACAGTCCGGCTGGGTAAACAACCGGGAGGTGACAAGCAACTTGAAGATTGAAGCGGGAACTACTTTATTTTGAGTGAACTCAGCAGGAGCTGAGCGAAAACTCAAAGTAGTGGGCACCCAAGGTAGCAGGAGCCGCTTTATTGCGGGACAGCAGAGGTATATATACCTAACTGATTACACAGGCTTGACTCAATTAACATCATCTAGATACAGCAGTCAGCCAATAAGGAATCCTCATCATCTTAGTGGCTGGCGTTGCTTCACAAACCACTGGCAAACTGCCAGGCGCCATCTTGACTTGATTTGCATCCCCAACAGGTCTCCTCCTGAGCATTTCTGGGACTCTCCAAGGATGCCAACAAATCCCACAAGCCCATCCTGGCTGAGGCTCACCGCTGGGCCTCCCTCCCGCATGTATTGGTGGTATATCTGGGTCACTACGGGCCACAGCTCCCTCCCCTTCCTGGGAGTGCCTCCCACGGTTTCTGGAACACAGGATTCCAGGCCTTTCACCCCAGAGCTGGCACAGTCTCTTGCCTTGCTCCGCTCCCCTAAAGCACAGTTCAGGTGAGAGAACCTGACACAGAAAAGCACCAGGTCAGGAGCGGCCTACAGTGGGATTGTGTAAGTGTTTACTGAATAAATGAGATCCAATGGTTCCTTGCCCATCAGGGATCTTTGAGGCAGGAAACAGTCTGCCCTTGAATTGTCCTGACCTGCTCTCCTTCCGGGCCCAACTTTCTCCCCTTGTAGGAACCACAGAGAGGAAGCCAGCTCTGGCCCACTTGGATAGGGCCTCCTGCCAGTTTCCCAGCTTAGCGGGAACTTTCCTTCCATCTTTGGGAGGTAGGTGGATCCAGGCACCCTGCAGAGAGGAGCTGCACCCCACCCCCATCCTGGACCCAAGGGGTGGGTCCTGTTGTGTTTTTATTCTTGACTGGCTGCTTTCTGCCCAGCTCCTGCTGGGGCCCCAGATGGCTCTGACCCTGTCTCCCTCTGCCCTCTCTAACTAGCTCTCCCGGGTCTTCTCAGCACTGGGTGGGACTGTTCTGTGCTTGACACTCCCTCTTGCTTCTGGGGGCCCTTTTCCGGCTCAGGTGTCAGTAGTTTCCCTTTCTTAAGCTGCACTCATTTTTATTAACTTCTCTCCTCCTTCTAAACCAGTTTCAGAGAAAAAAAATGAAGGTATTCTTAGTATACATTCCTTTTCTGTCCGTCCCACACCCCTCCCCATGGGACCTGCTGCACTCAGGCAGACTGGATGGTCTTTGGAGTTGAAATGGAGACAGTGCATTTCCACTGGGGCTTTGGATGAGTCAAGAAGCTCAACAGCCTTCTCCTTGTGGCTCCTACTGGTCTCTGGCTCCTGGTCAGTTTGTTCTGACAAGGGGAGGGGCGTGCGGCCCAGAGGGGAGGCCTCGCACAAAGACAGCCTCTCTGTTCCCCTGCCTCCCTGGGGATTGCCTGCTGGGCAGTGCTGGGGTGCAGACTGCCCTCCTTCTTCCCAGTGCCTGCTGGACCTTCCCCCGCTCCGTCCCACAGTGCCAGCTCCATGTATGAAAGGACGGTTCTATACTCAGGGCCAAATGTAGCCTCCACCTCCCCCGCCACCCCACAGAGGTGCTTCTCAGTCTAGGCCATGTCTCTGGGGCAAAGTAATCATCCCTGTGGTTTGGGGTGAATTTTAAAGCAAATTTACATGGCAGAGTAGGAACAGAGCCCAGGATTCTGCTTGGCTTTTGTCCTTTGACTGACATTTCTTACTTAGGGATTGAAGCTCGTGTTGGGCTGAGGCCAGCCTTCCCAGCCCCTCTGCTTAGAATTCCGGAGAAGGTTTCCCAGACTTCCCAGGCCCATCATTGCCAGGGAAAACTCTCTGCATCACCGTTCAGATACTGGGACATGGGGCCCCTGTTCCATCAGCCTCTTTCCAAAGTTTCTTTGGACTGAATGCCCCTCTCTAAGGCCCAGCCAGATTTTTTTTCTAATCAAGATCTTCAGATCTTTCATAAAAAATGTCCACACCTTTACAAACGTTCCTCACGAGGCTCAGGGAGGCCCAGAAGGTTGTTGCAGGCTCACACTCCTGAGTCTTGGATTCTTGACAGCACACACATGTGGATGCTGGTGCGGGGGTGCCCTCCTGTCTGGATGGCAGTGACTCCGGGGGTTTCAGGTCAAGGGTGTTTGTGTGCTGAGAGGGGCGAGAGCTCGGACAGACCTGCTCCTGGCTTAGGCTTCATGCAGATTTCACTTCTGCTCCTTGTGGTTTCACCTGCACATGGTGCAGAGCGGGCTCCGGGTCCCTTGAGCTTGGAAATGTGGACACCTTCCCCTTGAAGACTTCCCAGGGGGCCACAGCAAAGGGAGAATGTCTTTAGCAGCTATGGGTCTGGGGATGCCCCCAGTCAACAAATATAATCAGGATTTGGTGATTTTAAGGACCCTCCTCCCTTTTCTTTGGTACCCGAGATGGAACCTAGAGGTGCTTAACCACGGAGCCACATGCCCAGCCCTGTTTTGTACTTTATTTGGAGACAGGGTCTTACTGAGTTGCTTAGTGCCTTGCTTTTGCTGAAGCTGACTTTGGATTCTCCATTCTCCTGCCACAGCTTCCAGAGCCGCTGGGATTACAGGTGTATGCCACCGCACCCGGCACTAGCCCTTTTTATTTCTTATTTTGAGACAGAGTCTCCCTAAGTTGCTTAAGGCTTCACCTGAGACTGGCCTTGAACCTGTGATCCTCCTGCCTCAGCCTCCTGAGTGGATGGGATTACAGGTGTGCCCCACCGTGCCTGGCTTAAAGGGCCTTTTTTGTAAAGAGCAAAAATGCAAGTTGATGTTGGTAGTGATGGAGGCTTCTATGCAAAGTGAAAGGAATACCCAGGCACCGTCCGTGCCCTGTGTCTCTCAGGCCTTGGCAGGGGTGTGTGAACGTGGATGAGAAAGTGGGGCTGCCCTGGGAGAGCTGGGAGGTCTTGGGAGCAAATGCTTTCCTCTTGTAGGACCAACTCCCGTCTATCTCTGGATGCTGCATGGTTCTGGGTGCTGCGTGGAGGGTACAGTGGTCTTTGAATCCTAGTTGCTATGTCCAGAGATCTCCTAAGATATTCCTGAGGGTCTCTCTAGACTTAAACCAGAATGTAACCTGCTGGTCCTCGAGCAGACCCCTCTGCCCAGCACCTGCCTTTCTTTCTTGGGATTTCAGAAACTGCTCCCCCTCCCCACCCCCTCCACAGGAAAGGTGGAGGAGGGGTGGTGACCACATTTCAAGGCCTTCTGCTTGGACATTGCAGGACTCGGCAGTACTTCCAATATATCATCACACCACAAATCTCTTTTCTTCCATTTGGCTCAAGTTTAGGCAAGGAGTCCTACCTGAGGGCCACAGCAGGTTTTATCTTATATTCTGTTCCCCAGGGCAAGATCAGCTGCCCGATTTCCCCTTTCTCACATTCTCTTTTCTCTTTCTTTGATAAATAAACATGATAACAATAACCATTCATGGAATCTGTATTTATTGAGCATCTATTATGTACCAGGCACTGTTCTGATGAGGGGTATGCCAGGTAGAAGTTCTGGCAGGTGCAAAATACTTTGCCGTTTACAAACTTTTTTAAGTCTTCTCTTCAGTTGTGTCAAATATGTTCACAGGGATGTGTAAGCAATGTCATTCCATTCCTCCCACAACCCAGCCCCCTGGTAACCAGCTGTCCACTTCCTGTGTCTAGGAATTGGACTACTTAGATGTCTCCCATGGGTGGAATCCGGCGGTACCTGTCTTGCTGTGACTGGCTTCTTCCACTGAGCAAGTCCTCTAGCACTCATCCGCTCTGTCCCATGACAGCCTAATCTTTTCTTAAACCCCCCCAGCAGCCTTTGAGTTAAGGTTCACATTCTACAGGGGAGGAAATTGAGGCTCACCCATTTGTGCAGTTGCCTGGGGCTAGCGTAGTGGCTCAAAGGTCCCCAAAGATGTCCAACTCCTGACTCCCAGGACCTACAAATGTGACCTCTTTTGGAAATGGGGGTCTTTCTTTGCACAGGGAATTATTTCACAAGACCTATTATTTAATGCACTGACTCGAACTCCCAGGTAGGCTCTAGTCCTTTCCAAAGTCTCAATTGCTAACATTAAGTTTCCTCTTCATGGAGAGAACACTTTCAGGCTCTTATGATATTACTCAAATGTTGTTATTAATATTATTATTAATAAACCATAAGGTCATTGTTTAAGCCTCCCCCATCAGTGGGTGTTGAGTAGTGGCTTGAATTGGGTTCCACAAAATATCGTCCACGTCCTAACTCCTGGAACCTGTGACTCTGACTTTATGTGGAAATAGGGTCTTTGGAGATGTAGTTAGGCTGCAGGTCTGATGACATCAGCCTGTGGGGGTGGGGTAGGCTTTAAATCCAGTGATAGATGTTTTTTTACCCCTGTGCTTGGGTAGAAGAGCAGGACCTACAGGAAACCTGGTTGGTCCACAGTCACTCAGCTGAAAACATTGAGGTTTTCCATAATATCAGAGCAATCTGAACTTGAACCTGCTGCCTTTTTGACCTCCACACTTTTCTGTGCCGGACTCATCAATGGAGTGGTCCACATCTGCGCTTTCCCCGAGTCTCCCAGCCTCCCTCCCATCTCCACGATCTGCAGCAGGGAGCTGCTCTTTACCAAGGTCATGGGCAGCGTCTTCCTCTGTCCCCTCCTCTCTAGGGTGCTTTTCCCTCCTCCTGGGACATGAGCTTCTTCTTTGTCTGCACAGAGGTTCTTTTGGCGTCTACCATGTCCTCTCTTTCTACAGCCACCACTGGACAGAGACAAGCCACCTGCGAGGCCAGGTCCCCACTGGCACTTCCTGCCAACCTGTGGCCCTTCAGCTGCCTCTGATCTCCAAGGCACCCAGGAGATGTCTATTGCTTCTGGTCCTTCCCCCTGACCCCTGCCTGGCTCCTGCCTTGTCCCTCCTGGTTTCGTGGCACTGCAAGCTGGGACACCGAGGCCCGCCCTATGAATGCTGTTTGAATTCTGTGCGGAACTGAATCTGGGTGGTGACCCATTGCGAGCACATGGTTCCCCCGAGCAGGCATTATCGGCAGAACTATCTGCCTTTCTCCTCCTTGTTGATTGCGAGTCAGGTTCTGCCCTGGTTTTGAAGAACTCCCAGTCAGTGCTAATTTCCTGTGAAGTGGAAAAGAATTCTGCCCTTTTTGAAAGAGCGGCTGATGGAGAGGCACTTAAGACCCCTTTTATTGCGGTGAGAACCCGACCATGGCACTTCTGATTTTAAAGAGTCCTAGATTCTGCAGATCTGACAGTGGAGATGAGGGATGATGGCCGTGCGCTTTATTTTCTTGGATGGCCTTGGGGACCATGGTTTGAACTTGATTCCATCTCTAATACAGAAACCACAAGCAGCTCTGGGTGTGTGGGGGGGGCACTGAACATCAGCATTCTTTTTTTTTTTTTTTTTTTTGGTCTCTGGTTTGGTTTTTCTTTTTATTATAATCTGGATAGTCCAGCATGGGATTTCCCAAAGGGTGTCATTATAGGAATAGGTCTAGATCTCAGATGGAACGTTGTTTCTCAAGAAAAATGTCCTACAGTCCAATAAGCCTGGGAAATGCTCCATTAAAACTGCGGAACTTTTCAGAGTTCTTCATGTGCTAATGACACCATGAAAATCAGCCCATGCCAGCCTCCTGCCCAACGCGTGTGTGGGAGGTGCCATGGGCAGAAACGTGAGAAAGGCACGGCTCCTGTCTGCATGCAGTTTATGAGTGGGCAGCAGACAGGTACCATACAAGGACCCACCCACTAATTATGCAGTTACAGGAGCTACAAAGGAGGAAAGAGGGTGTGGACAGGACATTAGTCCTTAGGTGCTCCTTTGGTCTGGGGATTTGGAAAAGGTTTTTCTGGGGAAACTGATGTTCAAGTTAAGATCTGAAGAAGGAAAAGCTGTTTCCGAGGTGGAAGAGAGACAGGCAGGGGTTTTGAGGCAGGGGACTATCTACACAGAGGCCCTGAATACAAAGTGCTTGGAGTCCACCTTTTTTTTTGGGGGGGGGGGGACCTGGGCCCTGGGCCACGGGCCACATCCTCAGCCCTTTTTTGTATTTTATTTAGAGACAGGGTCTCACTGAGTTGCTTAGGGCCTTGCTAAATTGCTGAGGCTGGCTTTGAACTCAGGATCCTCCTGCCTCAGCCTCCCGAGCTGCTGGCATGACAGGTGTCCACCATGTTTTGAAAACAAATCTGACCAGGGACCTACTTAGCCCACCCCTTCCCAGCCTCCAGCATGGCCTGGACTGGATTTGGGCTTTGGTGGCAGAGAAAGATCCCTGGCGGGGAGTCTGAGGCTGGGCTGGGGTTGACACACTGCCGTGAATTGCTTGGGAGACGATGGACCTAACTTTGCTGAGCTTTGCTTTTGTTACCCATAAAATGAGGGGTGGACAATGCGATTGCTAAGATTCCTTCGGGCCTGGCATTCGTGAATTCCTGGGAATGCTCTTCCATTTTCCAGGGTACAGAGAAAAGGGAAGTAGAACTAATTATAAATAGGGGAAGTTCTAGGCTGGAAAGGAAACAATAGATTTAAAAACCATAACAGGGCTGGGGATGTGGCTCAAGCGGTAGCGCGCTCGCCTGGCATGCGTGCGACCCGGGTTCGATCCTCAGCACCACATACCAACAAAGATGTTGTGTCCGCCGAGAACTAAAAAAAATAAATAAATAAATATTAAAAAAAAAATAAAAACCATAACAGATGTAATATTATTAGTTATAAATAAATAACAAAGTAATCATTCAGCTCCTTGGAGAGCAGGATAAATACATGTGATGTGGTCGCCATCCTTAAGTCTTAGGAGAGCTACTGTGGTTTGGATGTGGTTAAGGCAACACGTGTTGACATTTAATCTCCTTTGTGAGGGAGTAAGAAGAAGAGATCTTCACCCAACTCTGGTGTTAGAGGTGTGGCCTCTGGGCAGTAATTAGGATCAGATAAGATCAGCGGGGAACCCATGAATAAAGATGGTAGCTTTATAAGTAGAGGAAGCAAGACCAGAGGAGACATACAAGCATGCTCCCTGTCTCTTGCCACATCATGCCCTATATCACCATGGCACTCTACCAACAGGAAAGCCATCACAAAATGTAGTCCCCAACCTTGAACCACAGCTGAGTCAAAATGAACCTCATTTCTTTTTAAGTTATGCAGCCTCAGGTATTTCATGATAGTAACAGAAAAACAGAAATACAGTGCCCAAGTAAGAAGTCATGAGCTCACTGAGACTTCACATCTATGCAAAAGTATTGATCAGCTGCTAAGTGTGGTTGAGGGGGAGAGGGGCCCTGCCCTGAGTCAGGAGGGAAACCTGAAGACAGCACCCCACACTTCCTCACTTCTTTCAAAGGCAGGACTTCCAGGGCACAAAGCCTTAAGGACTCTGTAGTGAGGACAAAGAGTTTTCACAGCCATTGGGGGAGGCCAGAGGGATAGTCCTGTAACAGATGACATCACTTCATGTCACTGCTGCCCTCATCCTGGTAAGACCCTGAAACAGGGACAACGGTTAGGCTAAGCAGCCTTGCATCTTGGGGAACCTAGAGAATATTTGCTCAAATACAGGAGACTTTTAGAGGAGCATTTATTTCATAAAGTAACATGCTTGCTTAGAAAACCAGTGAAGAGCCCTATTTTTCAAACTCCTGCAGGTGGAGAAAAGAAGACCCCCTACTGCATCAGAGGGCAAGTCAGAAACAAATAATGAATGAGAACTAGGATCTCCCAGCATCTGGTTTCTGCCTTTTTTTCTTTTTTGACCTTTAATCCTCTCTTTCTCTCCCTGTACTTTCAGCTCCTTGGGCCAGAGCCTTTTGTTCCATTTCTCCTTCTCTGCCCCAGGAGGCAGACAGTGTCACCCTGGCTGGTTTTCTGCTGCTCTCCGATTACTTCACTGGAAGAACTTGGTGTGAGCCGCTTCCTTCCTTGCTTGTGGAAAGTGGAACATTATTTCTATCTTTGAGTCATGGATACTTTGAGTGTACCCACACCAGCCCCATGGTAGATCTATCACCCTGTGGGGCCAGTGTATCAGTCAACTCTGGCTGCTGTAACAAACAGATCCCCTTGAACAACAGAAATGTATGGTCTCACAGTTCTAGAGGTCAGAGTCCAAGGTCAGGGCGTTGGCAGGGCTGTGAGGAAGGGTGTGTTCCTTGGCTTGTCAAGGTCATCCTCTCCTTAGTCTCTTCACACAGTCTTCCCTCTGTGCATGTCACTGTGTCTAAACTGCACCCTTTTGTAAGGACACTGGTTGGATTGGATTAGGGCCCACTCTGATGACCTTATTTTAACTTGATTTCCTCTCAAACACCCTCTCTCCAAATAAGTGCTCCTTCAGAGGCATTGGAGGGTAGGATTTTATCATATGAATTTTGGGGAATACAAAACTCAGGTCAGTAAATCTTAAACCTCAGTGTTCCTATAGCTTCCCTGGTGGCTTATTAAAAAGGCACTTGGTCATGGCCTCAATCCCCGGGCAGGTAGATGATGCAATGGGTCAGGTTTTGGTGTTCAAGGCCCAGCTTGGCTACTTGACGTCTGCTTAGCCTTGACCAGAACTTACTCGGCCTCTACAAAGCTGGGCTTTCTAACTTCTGTCCAGGTCAGAGGGTTATTGTAAGGACAGAGTCCAGCCATGTTTGTAAAAGGCACGTGGCACAGTGCCTGGGACAGGAAGGGAACAAGAGATATTAGTTACTACTGTTAGCCTCTGCATCCATCTAATGCCCAAACCAGAGTAGTTCACTTCTGCCACTAAATATGCTAAATGGGAACAAGAAGAAACTTTATCATAAAGGCCTCAGAGGCTGTTGACTCTCCTGAAAATCAAGAGGCCAAGCCTCGCCTTTGAGCTTAGCACTCACGGCGTTGACAGATGAAAGCTGTGAGGCACCTTGTGACATCCCGGGTTAGTTTCCACTAATGACTTCTTACTTCAAAGAAACCTGCCCACTCCATCTGCAAACTTGGGAAATGGGTGTGTTGCTGCGTCAATATTTCCCTCCCAGGATGGTGTAATGGTTATGAGTGCAGGTCTGGAGCCAGACTTCCTGGCTTGGAGAACTGGTACTCTCACCACTTGCTGTGCCACCTTTTGCAAGTCCCTTACCTTCTCTGTGCCTTAGTTTCCTTCTTTGGAAAAGACATATCTAACAGTACCCACCTCATAGTGAAAACTAAATGAATTTTTATATAAAAATATCCCAGAGCAGTGCCCAGCACAGTGGTATAGCTATCTCTGATTATGAGCTTTTTTTTATTAGCTACTATTGGGTTCTGTTTAATTTTATTCACCCTTTATTTATCATCTCCAATTCCATTTCTCTCCCTCTCTGTGTGATCTACTCTTGTACTTGTAATCCATGGTCATGAGTTTAAAAAAAAAAAACATGTAAATATGGATGCTCCCAACTTGCGCTGTTCAAGTTAGGATTTTTTGACTTTACGATGATGAGAAGGTATACCCAGGCATGCGTTTTGTTTTTCATTTTCAGGTCAGCAATCCATAAATTACATGAGATACTCAATGTTCAATATACTCAATAACATGTATATATATAATTATATAAATTATCTTTTTGTCTTTGTGTTCAGTTATTAGCCATAGCCTTTCTTTAAATCCTTCTAAAACAGTTAGTGACCAAGTCAATGTTGTCCTAGAAAATTGATGTGAGATTAAGACCTGAAGTCAGCCCTCACTGTGGTTTCCATAAGATAGTACTTCATCGTGTGGCCTGTGACTTCCATTATTGGAAGCTATAGAAATGAGACTTGCTCTGTAAAATATGTGGCCTATCCCCTCATTCAAGGGATCCTGTCAGAGTGGAAGATTCGGGAGTATGTGCACTAGAAGGAACCTTCTGGATTGCCCACACACACACACACACACACCAGCTGCATTAACTGCACTCCAGCAGGTGGTCCTTCCCATGGAAGAAGAGAGTTTGGGCAAACTGGAATTGCAAACCATGGCCAGAACTCAAAAAGAGAATGGCAACTTCTCCTGGTCCCTGAAGATGCTGCCAATCAAAAGTCTCTGTTTCAATCCACAACAATTTGGGGTTATGTCCCATCTGGCTAGAAAAACTGAGATGTAATCGAGGCTCAGATGTATTAAACACAAACATTAACTATAACAAAGTGGCATGGAGTGGATGATCTGGACGCACGGGCAGAGAGAGGGGTGATGGTAGCCCCAGGTAGGGGGTTGGGAGTTTAGGCCGCTCTGGGGGCCTGTGCTGGGGAGGAGAAGAGGATGGGGTATGGAGAGCTTCATAGAGCTTTCTGTGGCCCAGGAGAATACGGGTCACTAAGAAGTCAAAGGATATCAAATCCAAGTTGGAAACCTGACCTGGGGATGCTGAGCAGGGTGTTGTTCCCTAATAACAACCTGGGAAATATGGGAGGAAAGAATCTGTTGCTTAAGAAGAAGATGGTTTTAAATGTAAAGCTGTGAGAACTGAGAGCTGGTGCTCAGACCAAATAGGGCTTTGTTCTTCCAGGGACCAAAAAAATGAATGAAAGACAACAGGATATGTATGTGTATCTCACATTGGATGGCAGAATCTTTGAACTAAGAAGATGGGGCAGTTACCCCCGGGGCCAAGTCTAGGAGAGGAACCAACAAATAGAAGGGGAATAAAATGGTAGGGGGGAACCTATGAAAGGGCTGGTTTCTGGGCTGCAATATTGTGCAGCTCTGGGGGGGTGGTGCCAGGATGGGAGCCCACTCTCCACTTAAAGCTCCATGCATGGTCCTGCACCTTATCTAATGCAATAAACCTGACTCTAATCAGCTGAAAACTGGAGGCCGTGAGCCTCTAAGTCTCCTTAGCTGGGGGGCATTAGTGCAGTGGGTTGTTCACTTAGAAGCACCAGGTTTTGCCTGCCGTTGATGGGAAAGGGGTCGAAACCCCAGATCCTGAGTCACCCACCGTCTTGGGAAGGGGACACCTGCTGTAATGACCCCCGTTGTAAGGATGGCATGACATTGATTTCTAGGAAGTCAATCTGGAGCTTTCCACGTGCTCCAAACTTACCCACTCCACATGGGCCTTTGAAGTTGGTGGGCCTGCCCAGCCAGCGATCCAGAAGCAGGGTCTGGAGAAGTTGGCTCAGGTTCTGCCAACCTGTTCTCAGGCACTCTCTGGACCTCTGCATCAGTAGGGTTGGCTGCCATAACCAAATATCACAGGCGGGTGGCTTCAGCAACAGGAATCTCCTGACCCTGGATGCTGGCAGTCCCAGGTGATACCAGGGTTGGTTTCTGAGGCCTCCTTCCTCGGCTTGCAGATGGCCGCCCTCTCCCTGGGTCCCCGCAGGGTCTTTCCTCTGCACATGCATCCCCTCCCTATAAAAATACCCACCCTATTGGATCAGGGCACACCATCACGGGGCCTCATTTTAACTCCATCACCTCTTTAAAGGCCTTATCTCCAAACAGTGTCAACTTCTGAGGACTTCGACAGATTCATTTTCGGGAGACGCAGTTCATTTCGAAATAGCTCCTGGCTCTTTGATCCTCTCCCTTCACTCCCTGTTTGTGTCCCTAGGGCTTCTGGCCATTTTGGCATATCTCTCATTCACTAGCTACAAGACTGGAGAGTTTCTCTCTGAGCCTTTTTCCTCATCAGCACATGGAGCGGATGCACCTATTTTATAAAGTTGTGTTAAGAATTAAGCTAAATAACCAGAGGAATAAAACTCCCTTCTTGATCAGCTCCCCTTCTGGAGAGGGGCCCGGATGGAAGATGGACATTGATGCTCCAATTAGTCTGACCCACACAAAGAAGTATTTTTAAGGTTTTAGCAGACTATCCCAGTTTTGCTATATTTAATCCGGTAGCCATCAGGCGGTCCTTTATTTTCAGCAGGATACAAGGAGCCTGATTGAAATGGGAGTGGGGAGGAGAGGGAATTTTTGGCTCAAAGAGACAGTAGAAATCCTACTCTGTACAGTGCAAGGCAACATTGAAAAGTATAGCAGCAGCTAGGAAAATGTCACTTTTCCTCCTCGTGGGTTTAGAATATATTTTTTGAGAATTAATGTTTATCGTTGAGTAATGTGATTGTGTGTGTGTCTGTCTCTCTCTCTGTGTAAAACATGGTTTCACAACCCTAGCTGCACGTTAGAATAATCTAAGACACTTAAAGAAAAAAAAAATATGGTGTCTCACTTGATTTTCTTGTTGCTATTTCAGAGGGAAACCTGGTCAACGGTATTTTTAAAAATTCCCTATGGATGGGAGATGGACATTTTCAATGCATCATGGATGTATGGAAATGTCACAGTGACTTTTATCACTGTGTCACGGATTCGTTGATTTGTACAATTAATATGTGTTAATTAAAAAAATCCCCCCCCCCCCCGTGGTTGCATAGTGCAGTGAGGGTCGAGAGCCATTCAGCCTGCCAGGGGCACCGACTGCTTCTCAATAATTTATACTAAAAACAATGAGGGATGAAACCATGTGGTCCACCTGCTTCTGGCCACTGGGCTCTGGGTTAGAACACTGAATATATCACACAATATCCCCTGTCTTTTAGCAGCTGGCACTAAAATCTAGAGAAAGACATTTAATAAAGGAAATACTGAGCACCTAGTATGTTAAGTACTTTCTTAATGGTGAGTGCCTGGGGAAAATTAAATAGGAGAAGTTAGGGAGTAGAGTGTGTGTGTGGGGGTGTTATGACATCATATAGGGTGGTCAGGGGAGACTTCACTGAGGTGAGGCCTGGGCAGACATCAGGAGGTTTGAGTCATGTTGTTGTCCAGAGGAATAATGCTCCAGGCAGAAAGAAGAGCCAGTGCAAAGGCCCTGGGGTGATCATGGTGTCATGTGTTTGGGCGAGGCGGCAAACAGGCCATTGTGGATGGAGCAGATTTACCCAGGAAGAAGAGTAGATGAGACCAGAGAAATAAGAGGGTGCTGGCTGCATAGCCTTATAGGCAAAAACTGGCTTGTACTCTGAATGAATTGGGAAGCCACTGGAGGATGTGAGGAGAGAAGAGAGAAGATCTGCCCTACATTTTTACTGTGGTGCTTTTGTGGAATGTAGGAGGGCAAGGGTGCAGGCAGAGACCAGTCAAGTAATCTGCACATTGTAGCCAGCTGCAAGAGAAGGAGCAGGAGCTCACCAGAAACAAAAGCTGCCAGCCTGCCCTTTGACCTTGAGCTCATCCTCTAGAACTGTAGGAGAACAAATGACTGCTGTTTAAGCCACTCCACCAGTAACATTTAGTTATGCAGCTTTGGACATATCCAAAAGATATGTCCACCAGAACTTTGAATATTATCTTATTTAGGAAAAAAAATATCTTTGCAGATAGTATTAAATGAAAGATGTTGGGAAGAGAACATTCTAGATTAATCTGATGGGCCCTAAACTCAATGACGGTTATCCTTATAAACACGGAAGAGACAGAGACAAGTACAGGCAAGGCTATGGGAAGAAAGAGGCACAACTTTGAATTTTATGGCTATTTGCCATAGAACACTAAGGTTTGTAGCAGCCCCCCAAATCTAGGAGAGAAGTGGGGAACAGATTCTCCCTTGGAGCCTCCAAGGGAACCAACCCTGCCCACACCTTGATTTCACTTTCAAAATTGTGAAGGAACACATTTCTGCTGTTTTAAGCTGCCAGTTAGTGAAGATTTATTTTGGCAGCCCCAGGAAATTAAGAGACCTAAGAACTCACATGTTTGGGGTGCTCTGGGCTAGGTTTAGTCTCTGAGTGACCTTTGCTCTAGCTCCAAGAACTCAGGCAACCTGGTGGGGGCGCTGTCTGGCTGGTGGGAAAAGGGAGCTGGTGGAGATGAGCAGGACTTTCCAGTATCAAGACTGTGTAGCTGCCAGGAGCAAAGACCCCAGAGGAAAGGAGATTCCCTTGAAGAAGGTCAATGGATTTCCCTGTAATTCCCATGAGCAGAATCTGAGTGATTCATGGAGAAAATATGAAAAAAAAATGAAAATGAAAAATATGAAAAAAATGGAGATGTGACCTACCAGCCACACAGGGTCAGAACTGCTGGGTCCATCTGTGCCTTTGCTACCTTAAAAGTGGAGATTCCCTGCGTCTCTGTGTCTGTGATCAACTCTCCAACAAAGCCTCATTGCAATGCAGAAATTCCAAGGCTCAAAATAAAATAGCTGTTGTTAGTTATTTAAACCTGAGATGGGGTGGTGCTATAGTGGCATGCCTGTCCCTCTCCCTCCCTGGGGTGTGTGGCTGACCTTCGCTGGAGCCACCCCCCAACACACACACCACACGTGCACAGCCAGATGGCTCCCTCGTGTTGGCAAGCGGAGGAGTCACCGCTTGTTCCTGGAGCATCAGCAGCCATGAGTCAGGTGAGGAATTCCTCCCATCGCTGGCAGACCAGGCAGCCGGGGTGGGGTGGGGTAGCTCCCCTTCTTGACAGCCTCCTGCTCCCGCTCCAAGAGTACAGCAGCACTTGGCTCTGCTCCCCACATTCTTCCTTGGCTTTTCCTGCTCCTGTTTCCAGCTGGGATACGGGAGAGTGCTCCAAGCAGCTGAGCCTGCTGTCTGGAGGGAGGCTGGAACTGACCCAGCAGCATCTAGTAAAGCAGCAGCCTTCCTTGGAAAGTGTGAAGCCCAGATCAGAACTGGAGGAGGATGCGCCTTTCCGCAGGATGCTGCATTTTAGAGAGTACAGAATTTTGAAAGAATGATTTTAAAAGATTGTGCAAAGTCGTAAACTGGGAATTCCTGGAAAAATGACCCGCCCCTGCTCCTCCCCTCTCTCACTCCTACCCTGACTGGTACTCTCAGGATGGGATCAAAAGGAGATTCTGGACCCTGTGTCAGTGACCTTGGCCATCAGAGTGCATGGCGGGGTCCTTATTTACAGAGGATCCTCTCTCCCCTTACCATGCTAGATATGCTCTTCCAAGGACCTGGCTGTACTTTTCATATCTCCAGCCCCAAGTTACCCAAATTGGAAGTTACCACCTTGGGAATAGATCCTCTTTGGGGGAAACCAACTCCTGAGCATGTGGCGAAGGGAATGGCAGAAGCCAGGGGTGAAGGCATGTGCCTGTAATCCCAGCTACTCTGGAGGCTGAGGCAGGAGGATGGCGAGTCCAGAGGTAGCCTGGGCAACTTAGAGAGACACTGTCTCAAACCAAAATAAATAAATAAATAAATAAAAATGCCATGGGATGTAGTTCAGCAGTACAGCACTTGCCTAGCACATGTGAGGCCTGGGTTTCACGCCCAGTGGGGGGGCGGGAGGGGGCGATGGCAGAAGACTCAGCTGATATGGATGCATTACAAAGTCCTGCTTCAGGGACTGAGGGTGCGCAGGGATTAGTGTCGAGGGTGGAGGCTTCTGCGAGATAGGAAAGGATTTATTTTTCTCAGATGTCAGTTCAGTTGAAGGCGTGTGCATGTTTTTTCTGGCTTTAGTTGATGATTAGGACCAGGTCCATCTCCAGGTGGGGGAGGCTGGGCTGGCAGAGCATGCATGTGCATGACACTGGGTCATTCTTTCAGAACTATGAGGCTAACACCACAGCCTGCCCAGGATGTGTGACCCACACCCTGCCGGGGAAGCACTGGCTTCTAGTTTCACAGCCCTGCATTTTCTCAGGAATAAATAAAGCCAGGCCACAATTCTCCCCCTGGCCCCAAACCTACCGAAATCAGCAAAATAGGGTCACATTCAGCAAAAACTCCTCACACTCAGCGATCAAACATGGAAAGGGGTACAACCCCCCACTGTGAGTGGTGAAAGTGGACACTGAGGAAAGAAACAGGATCAAAGAGGCTCCTAACTCTGCCTTTGGGTCCTTCTGCTGACATCAGGTCTAGAGAAAGAAAGGTTCATGGATAAAATCAGGAGAACTCTCACCAACACTCTAGTTTGGAAAGAAGGAGGAAGGCTAGACAGGATTGACAGGAAATCCCTTGAGGACAAAAACTCTCCTTCACCTTGCCCCTGGCTCCCAGAATCCCACTAACCCTTTTCCAGAGTTTCACTAAATTTGGAGAACTGCCCAGGAGGAAACGCACTCTTCATGGGGTTGAAAGGAGACTAGAACAAAGGGACTCACCCAAACTGGAAAGAGAAGGTGGGCTGCAGCTCTCCTAGCAAAGACTATGCAAACCCCCAGCTGAAAATCTCCCCATCTCCTCCCTGCCCAGTCACCTGTTGCAGAAAAGGGGCTTTGACTGCAAAATTCCTGTCCCCAAATAGGTACAGAATTTTCAGAAGGGGAGACCATGAACACCATCAGAAAAGGAGTTAAGTGGGTCAAGGAGAATTCAACCATCCTCTAAGACAGAGAAGAAGAAGGTCGGAACAACAGAGCAAACATGCAAAAAAAAAATGATTACAGGAAAAGAGGAAGGAAAGAAGGAACATCCAGGCAGATGATGGATAAAGAAACGTATCTGGAAGCAAAGCTAACCAAAGGGTCAGCCGTAAATTCCAGCTCCCTCCCTACATGTTGGCTTCCGCAGGTCTCCTTGAACAGGTCATACTGGCTTCTGACAGCTCTTAGCTACCCCCTGGCCAGGAAGCTCTGCAGCCTCTCTCCCACCAGGGCTGCCTGCAGCTCTGTATATCAGATGACCAAAGGATGACCCTCTTGCCTTAAGGTGGGACCCACTATATGATGGGGTTCCAGCTCCAGAGTAGAGGCTGGTGAGGCCCAACCTTTAAGAACAAATCTGTGAGCCATGCTGGAGAGGACGTTGAAGAGACTGTTGTACAACTGGGAGTCAATCGCTCATCTATTCTGGAAGAACACAGACGGTCTTGTTTTTTCTCCTCCATTTCTCCACCCAAAAGGCATTAATTCTAAGGCTTGGTGTGGCTGGCTGTGAAGGGACACATCTCTACCCAGGATCTGGCCCTGAGTCCGCCATCAGAGCCAGCAGGCAGGTGGAACTGGTTCTCTAGGCAAGATCGGAGGTGAGGTCATCAGCATGCAATCCTTGCTCGGTGTTCAAATGGCACCAGCCCAGGATACCTGCATTTCTCGCAGGGTGACAAGGAAGAGGGACCTATGTGGGCCTTGACCCATGCTGACGACATACATTCCTGCTCGCAGACACCTCTCTCAAACCTGTGTATGTGTGGATCCTTCAGAGGAGAGGCCTTCTCTTCTGGGAGTCAGAGTGCTCTGTCCCTCAACCCAGAGGTCTACTGAGGCTCTATCAGCAGCCCATAGCCTCAAGGTCATTCTTGTCCCCTGGTTAAATAGTCAATGAAAAGATGTTAAGAGGAGGATCCACCAGGTTGAGCAATGGTTTCTCCTGAACAACTGGTCTATCCCACAGAGCCTGGCCTGGTCTTGTGTGTAGCAAGACATTGGCGACACCTCCTCATTGTGACTTTAGGGCAACTGTACAGCATTCCTCCCCACCCCGTCACCATCTGGTACCTCCTCTTGCTTCTGACATATGATGTTCCAGTCGGAGCACATTCTTTTCTCCGAAGGCTTTGTTAACCTGCAGGTGCACAGTGCTGCTCAGAGAGGTGGCAGCGCAGCACATCTGGCCCCATCTCTCCAACTCTCTGCCTTATATTAGAGGAAAAAGCAGCAGCTCGCAGCAGCCATTGGCCTACAGAGGCTGCCTCACACCAGAGACTTCTATGGATTAGGGTTGTTATCATGTTTGTCTTCTGAACTGTATTGTTCTCTTTCCTTTTTAAGATGCTCAAAGTCCTTGGATGAGCTGGTGTTTATATTTCATGTTCTTTCATGCAAGCGAGCACTTATTATTATCTCGAATTACAATGCCATTTGGTGTTTCCAAGCTTAGGCAGCTAGTTTCAGGATCCAAGAATAGCCTGCTTTCTACCACACGGGAGTCCGAAAAAGTCGTATGCAAATCAGATTTCTGACAATGTAGTCATATTTAAAAATCACTAGGGAAGATACCCAAAGGAAACTCCCGATGAATTTTTGTTGTTGTTGTTGTTTTTGGTAAAATGAAATAATTCACTTTCTGCCAAGAGTCAAATTCCCGCTCTTCTACATGATTCAAGAAGCATACATTGAGATTTTTTTCTGTTGACGTCTTTTAGAGGAAGGCATGCCTGGAACACAAATGCTTACCTTTGTATCTTCTGCACAGTTTTCCTGAATTTTCCTTCCATTCTGTTGCTTGGCCACTTTTATTGTAATTGGACTCACGAGACAAATCAAGGGCATGAGAAGTCAGACCCAGATATTCAGGGACAGTCCCAGGGACCTGGGGCCTGGCAGTCATCCCAGCTATAGGGGAAGCCATCCATTTCCTCAACCAGTCCAACTGGTGAAGGTGATGGTGGTGTGAGGTGATGGTTAATGCCACGGGGGTGCGGTGAGAACAGGTTGGGCCACCCCTTTGTTTCCAGCTCAGAACAAATGAGACGTCTATTTGCAGCCCATCCTACAGGGTGCTCAGAAACCACTTCCCTAGATGGCTTTAAAAATAGACCTGGTAAACAGGTCCTGCTGCCTTGAGGCTTTGGGGTGGTTCCCCTCGGGAAGGAGAGGCACAGAACAGGGGCTTCTCCAGGTTTGGCCCAAGTCCTGAAGTTTTTGTTTAAGATTCTATCAGGACCCGAGGGCAAGCAGGAGCCTTAAAGTCCCAAGTGACATGGAAGGAAAGAAGTGTGACTCACAGGTTTGGTTAGGATTTGAGGAAGTGAGGCAGCTGGCTTGTTTCAACGAAGTTTGACTTTCTTCTGTCCCCTTCGAGAGGAAGCAGCCAGAGCCCAGGTTGAACACTGTTTCTGGTGCCCAAAAGAACAGAGGAGCGGCCTGGACTGTGGTTCCTGCTTGGAAGCTACGAGTGCAAGTGGGCTAGGGCAGGGCCACCTGGGGTCCCCAGGCCCAACCCTCCCACTGCCCAAGTGATCAAGCAAGTGATCAAGTGATCAAGCAAGCTGGGAATCTTGTTCCAAACATGCTGGGAGAACAGGAAAGCTGCTCTACTTTGTGCGGCACAGAGTAGAGGGTCTTTCAGTGGAAGGTTCTAGCAGCTGAGGTAGCTTCCCAATTTCCACACAGGGGATGAACATGAGGAAGGATTGATCAGGAAACCCCTATTCTGGAGCAAGAGAATGTTCGGGGGCCCTGAGATCCCACATGGCTGACCTCCTCTACCCACCAATCTCAGGCCCTGTCCCCTGCCTTTCAAATGCTTGTATTGATGTCCCACTAAGAAAGGCAGGGACACTTCAGGCAGCAGCAAATTCATAGTTAAAAGGAAGCTGAAGCTCACATTCCTATCCCGGAGGTGGATGCTGTTTCTGCTCTTCTGTACCTCGCCATCTGCTTATTCATTTACCAAACAAACACCTACTGAATGCCTACTGTGTATAATACACACTGTGCCTGAGAGGGCGACACCACCCTCCTGCCAGCCAGGGTGGGAGTGTGAAGAGAGAGAGAGGAAGCGGGTGCTATTTTAATATTGTCTTAGAGGCAGTTTCTGCCTGCAGATGGCCTGGGCTCGGGTGAGTCCCACTGGGCCTCCCTTCCTCTCTCCATCAGACAGTTAGGTCAAGTTGAAGGTCAATGAAGCACCTAGGCCTCCTTGAAAGGAAGAAACTGTGTAATTAGAAGTTGCATGTGCAACACGATGATGTCCTGGTGGTTCTTGAAGTATTTCATGTGTGGATTTACCTACACGGGGACATGCATGCACCTTTACATCTAGGCCGAACTCTGGAAGAGTCTTTGGTTTTCTCAGTAGCAATGAATGGTACCACCTGCCTGACTAGTTCCCCAGTCTTCAGGGTTCCCTATAATTGGGGGTGGTCAGAGCACAACTATGGTTTGCTCTGTCCTGGGAAAAACACTTGTTTCATCTGGGTTGTGACTTACATATTAATAACTCTGTTTCTTGCTGACCTCAATCCCGGCAGGTTAGCCTTCCCCTGTGGGCTCCCTGTCCTACATGTAAGTGCATTCTTCTCCTTCAGTGCAGTATTTCAGGCTTAAATATCATCCTTTGCAAAGAATGTAAATGCTAGTGCGAGACAGCACAGAGTTAGACAGATTGTGGATTATAAGTAGTGATTATACTACTTTTTCAGAAATGCCTGCATAGTGATTAGTACCACATATATATATTATATCGAGGTTGCTTAAATCTCCTTGGAAGAAAGACACTTCAAATGCAGCTGCACTGATTTTTAGAACAAGACTAAATTGAATGTCTGAGGGCTCAGCGAGTCAAAGTTGCTGTGACACGGATTGAACCATTTAATCCTGAAGTCACGGGCTTTCTGTGTCTGACAGATACTTTTTCTGACTTTAAAGTGTTTAAAAAAGAAAAGAAAAGAAGTCATCCAAAGCCTGTGACCTTGTTGGGAGAAGGGTAGATCTTCCTTTGAGAACACCCCTTAGCTGAGGTCACAGAGGGATGGAGCACTCCAGATGTGGGCAGAATTGCTAGGGCCCTCTGTGCTGGCTCTCATGTTGTAAATACCACCGTCGCTGGGTTTCCACTCCCAGAGTGTGTCATCCCTGAGGAGTGTGGTGGATATGGAATGTCCCTCCCAAAAATCTGTGTGTTAAAAGCACAATCCCCAATGTTGCATGGTTCAGAGGTAGGACTTTTAGGTTATGGTTGATCATAAGGGCTCTGACCTCATTAATTAGTGGATTAATGTATTGATGGTTGCATGGACTACCAGAAGGTGGCTCCTACTTGGAAGAAGTAGGTCACTAGGGTACAGCCTGGAAGGGCTAAACCATCCCCACTCCCACTCCCACCCTCATTTCCAGTTCCAGTTGCCATGACACAGAGCAGCTTCATTCCGCCATGTTTCTCTGCCATGATGTTTGGCCTCACTTTGGTCCCAGATCCAATGGACTGGCTGACTATGAACTGGGACCTCTGAAACTAGGAGCCTAAAAAACCTTTTACTCCTGTAAGTTGTTCTTGTTAGGTATTTTGATCATGGCCATGCCCAGCTGACTAACACAGACGGTAATAAAAACACCTCAAAGTCAGACACAGCGCCGGTTCCCACAATATTTCTTCCCCCCACTCTTTATTCTACCAGGCATCTGCCCTTAGGAAGTTTACAGACTAGTAGCGAAAACAGGCCCATAAATAGGTAATTACAGGGCCATGGGGCCAGTGAACAGAGAAGCTGAGGGTGCTGGCAGGACCACAGAAAGCCTTAAACCCCCACATGGGACTCTGCCTTGACACAGCATGGCCTGTGACTGGGGTGAGTCTCTTTGAATCAGGGATTGGACTGGGAAAACACTTGTTTAAAGGTGTCATATGCCACACTGTGTCCAATATCTATTTTGTCAAATGATGTCTTAGTCTCTATCGGCCTCGCTTGTCATATCTCACAGTGGGCTTAGAACTGGGTCAAAGAAGGAGGGTGCCATTTGGAGGCCACGTTGCCCTCTGATATGGACAGCTAGCTCAGCCCCCAAAGCCTGATAACTAAAAGGAAAAGGATGTTGTGGTACCTTATGTATCCAAGATGCCAGGCTGTGGAGTTGGGGAGTGGTGGGTGAACTTACCTGAACCAAACTGAAAACAGGCTTGGCAGTGAACAAGAATATTCAAAGACTATAAAACACAAGTGCTAGAGAAGCAGCCAGGCCAGTTCATGCAGGGCTTGAGATTATGGAAAAGTCACTGAAGCAGAGAAATGATGTGCGTAAGCACTGGTCTGTCTTACTCAGCAAGGAGCCATTCATTTTAACTCTGGAGAGAATGGTCTGGGGAGTGGGCCATGGGAGCAGAATGGAGACCATCTAAGAGACATTTGCACTAGTCCAAACCACAGATGACGGTCACCTAGACCAGGATAGTAGCAATGCTTATGGAGGAAAATCATCAGATGTCACTGGGAGATCCAATCCCTAGAACTTACTGGTGAATTGGATGTAGAAGTTGGGAGAAAGGGAATAACTGGGGATGAGTCCTAAATTCTGGCTTGATAGGGAGAGAGTTGGTGCCCTTTACAGAGATGGTGAGGATTAGGAGCAGGTTGGGGAGATGGTGAAATTTCAGATGTTCTGACACTTATCAGTGACTAGATCAGATAAGCAGTTGCCTTAGGGATCTAGTGGTCAAAGGGTCTTGAGGAACCCCAACATTAAGTAGTAGGTGTGGGAAGACCCTCATCAAAGGAGCCAAGGGAACCAATCCAGTTCTTGTCCGTCTTTGTCCTGCCTGGACAATCATTTGGCTAGAGACCACTATAGAGTCACCTTTTCCAAAAAAAAAAAATCTTCTTATTTGGTAGAGTTTGGGACTGAATGATACAATTTCCTTCAGAAAATTTTGCATGGAAAGTCTAGCATTGTAAAGAATTTTTTTGCATGATTTTTATTCTGAGGAGATTTTCATAACTTTCAGGGTATTTTTTTTCTTCTCTATACAATAGCTGGTTGTCAATCATCTTTGTTGAGAGCAAAAAAAAGCATTTATTCATTACAACTGATATATTTGAAAAAGGACCCTTTAATTAGTATTTCTGTGGGGAGCGTAGCTTTTTAAAGGCGCGATCCCTTCCTAGAACACACAGCTGTGCTTCAGAGCCTGGTTCTTCACCCAGCCAAAAGGCCCCCCAGGGATCCACTGTGCATCCTGCCCTCTGCCCTCTGCCCTCCCTCTCCCCCTCATGAGCCACTTCCCTGCAATATGCTGCCTGCTGAGTCTCATTCATCCCCATGAAAGGGGCTGTGATATTTAAAGTTCATTTCAGGAAGGTTTAATAATAAGAACTGGGGAAAAAGCACATAATCTCATTTAAAAATATTTCCTTCCTCTGTTCTGCTGATAGAATCAAACAATTCAGAGTCCCATCTGTCCTGTAACGGGTCCAGATTGCATGATGTGGTTCTGGAGTGATTTGCTTCCTTTGTTTCACGGCACCTCTGGGGGGATTCCCTCCCCTCTGTGAAGTACACAGCCTGGACCATTTGATCCTTGGATTTGCAATTCCAGGAGCACAATAATGAACTAGCACTGTAGGAAAATGTCACCCTGCCCCAGTGATCAGTATCTGGGACTGGGGAGGGAAGGCAGGCTCTAAATGGCAGAGTGGATTTAAAGGAACATTTTCAAAGTTAATTGGAAGACATACAAACATAAAATAAAACAACAACAATAATAAAAATCGAAATGGGGACCTCTGTGTTCTGTGCCAGCGTGCTCCACTTTGGGAGTTGTTCCCTGCTGGGCCCTGAACTGCACACAGTGTGTCTGTGTGTCTGATGCTGACTGCTTAACAGGCTGGTTTCCTGCCGTGATCTGGGTCCTGAGAAGGGGGGGAGGGCCGCCTTCTACGGCCTGCCTGGCTGGGCCTTCCTGGTTTCTAATATGCCCACCCTCTTCCCTCCTGTTTAGTTCAAGGGTTGACAACCTTTTTCTGGAATGAACCAGAGAGTAATAGTTCAGGGGTACTTACCACTGAGCCACATCCCCAGCCCTTATTTTTTGTATTTTATTTGGAGAAAGGGTCTTGCTGAGTTGCTTGGGGCCTTGCTAAGTTGCTGAGGCTGGCTTTGAACTCATGATCCTCCTGCCTCATCCTCCCAAGCCACTGGAATTACAGGCGTGCCCTACCACACCCAGCCTGATATTGTAGATTTTCAAGCTTGGGATACAGTTTAGTTGTAGAGCACTTGCCCAGCACTCCTGAGACCTTGGGTTTCATTCCAACATCCCGCCCCTGCCAAAAAAAAAAAATAATAATTTTTTTTTTTTTTAGACTTTTGGACCAGTCTATTTCATATATCAACCTTGTCATGCATCACGAAAGCCACCACAGATGATATGTAAATACCGAGGGCGACTGCCATCCAACCAAACTATTTATGGAAGTTGAAATTTGAATTTCACATAATTTTCATATGCTGCAAAATAGTGTTCTTTTTTGAATTAAAAAAAGGATCATTTAAAAATATAAAAAGTATTCTTAGCCCACGTGTTGTATGAAGACAGTGGTAGGCAGAGGTGGCTCAAGGGCTGTAGTTTGCCGTCCCCCTTTCTGGTTGGTGGCTTTAGTGTAGTAAATCTTTCTGGTGACAAGGGTCATGCAGTTTCCTCTTCACCACATTAATTGAAATCTCTTCTGTACCACAGCAGAGATGCAATTTCTATCAGATCACACCTGCCAGGTGGAAGGATTCCTCTTATTTCGATTTTCTTGTTTATGTCTTTGGCCTCATTTTTTTTTTTTACCGTTTTTTTCTTTTTTTTTTCTCTCCCCATTGCTTCTGCTTGTCTGCCCGGCTCCTCTGCTGAGTGTCAACCTCCTAAGGTTTCTTTTTCTTCCCTTTTACCCTCTCCTGAGTGAACTCTGGTGACCTTCTAAGGCTTCTCATCAAATCTCACAGTTTCGGCCTCCCGTCCCCTACCCGTCTCAAATCTAAGCTGGCCAAATGCAAACCAGACATCTGTGACACCAGTTTCACAGGTTTGTAGCAAAAGGAGAAAAATGGGCACCGTGGAGGGAGTTTTTCATAAGGCTAAACTTATTCCGTTTAAGAGTCGCCAGGCTGGGGTGTGGCTCAGTGGCAGAGCGCTTGTCTAGCATGTGCAAGGCCCTGGCTTCGATCCCCAGCACCATACGCACACACAATCTTAAAGAGCCCTTTATTCTGAGATAATGGCTTTTATTCTTTTTTGGAATTGCAATGTTTGGTCCTCTGTGAAGTGGGGGTGACAGTAGATGACATAGAAAAGTTAATTATGTTAAACTTTGGGGGGGGGTGAGATTTTACTCAATTTTAAAATCCCAAAGAGCTGGGATATGATGATTGTGATGACTCCCACGTCTGTATTTCCATCTCCAACTTCTCTCCTAAGTTCCAGACCCGTCAATTTGAACTACCTGCTGGAGGTAGGAGCACCTCCAATTGAATACGTCTAATGTGGAAGTTTTCATTTTCCCTCTTCCTTCCTCTCTTCTATTCTGCCTTGAAATAAGCCCAGATTTTCCATCTTCTTCCCGATTCCCTTATATGGCCAGGATGTGGCTCTTCACTTAATCACTCAGGCTTAGCAATGTCGGGTTCCAGCTCACTCCTTCCCCTTCCTCATTCTCTGTGTCCGACGGGTTGCTAAGTTCTGTTGCTCTGACCTCAGATGAGTTCCCTGAATTTGTCTCTGCTCTGCATTTCTGCCTCTTCCCCTTTCAGTCCCTAACTGCTTCCCCGGTGCCGTGTGCTCCATCACACCCTCTCCAGCTGCCAATCACCTCATCAACAGTCCTCACCACCAGGTTCTCCTCAGGAGCTGTAAAATAGTTCTGGATCCCCAACCCACTACCCCGGTCTCTCTGGTTTGTCTTCCAGCTATCTTGCTTTGCTCGTTTTATATTCTTTCCCCCTCCACAGTTCCCAACTTCAAGTCACCCATGATCTAGTTATCAAATAACCTTAGCTTCTCCCTTTGTTCCTTGGCTAGATTGACATGCTTTGGATTCCTGTCCAAATTATCAAACCCAATTCAGTCTTCAAGACCTAACTTCTTCCATGAAGCTTTTCTTGAATTTTCTCCCACCCATCTCCTTCCTGCACACAACACTCATCAGGGTATTTCTGCCCTTTTCTTGAAGTTCTTGGATGGCTATTCCATCACTCTTAGAATGAAGATTAAAAAACTCTTAGCATTGCTTAAAGGCCTCATTTCTCACCACCCCAGTAATGGTTAGTTTCATGTGTCATCTTGACTTGGACATGGGGTGACCAGAAATTTGATCAAACATTCTAGGTGTTTCCCTGAAAGTGTTTTGAGATGAGATGAATATTTATATCAGTGGATTGATTAAAGGCAGATTGCCTTTCCTCATGTGTGTGGACCTCGTCCAATCAGTGGAAGACCTAACGAGAACTAATAGCCTGTTCTGAACAGGGGAGAATTCCTCCTGTCCAGTGCCTTTGAGTGGAGACATCTGCTGCCTTTTAGATGGCAACCATTGGCTCTCCTGGTTCCTCAGCCTTTGGACTCAGACTGGACCTAAACCAAGGTTCTCCTGGGTCTCCATCTTGGTGACTCACTTCTGGAACTTGTTAGCCTCCATGCTTGTGAGAGCCAATGAGTCTTTCTCTTTATAATGTTTGGTGCCGTGTCTGGGGAGAGACCTGGTTCACACATTCCCTCCCCACTCTGCTTTCCTCCGTGGTTTCAGTCCTTGTAATCACTAGGCCCCCTCCCACCTGGGAGCACTCCAGCCTTCCTTCATGTCCCCCTTCAAGGTCCACGGGAACCATCCTTCCTTAAGAAAGCCTGGCCCCAGGGAACCCCACACCCAGGCCCAGGCAGGCCAAGTCCCTCTGAACTCCTTCCCCATACCCACCAGGACAGTCCTTTCAATATTTATTCATGACATTACTTGCTTAGTGACTCTGTCCGTCCCCAGATCATTGGATTTCCAGGGGCAGGGACCCCACCTGTCTCGTTCATCACTATAGGGTCAGTACAGGGCCCAGGGCCCTGAATGGACAGACCACCGACTCACTGGACCCCTGGGCTTGAGGCTGAATTAGCCCGAAGTGATTGTGTTCTTTGGGAGACAGGGAAATAAATGGTCAGGTGAAGAAACAAACCACCCGCCCACTTCGTCTCTGTCAAGAAACAAATTCTGAAGAAAAAGTTGGGTTTTCCCCCAAGTGCAGTTGGAAAAATTGCTCTTTCTCTCACTGGGCTGAGATAGAATTCAATCTAATTAAGGCAACAAGGTGCTTCTGCTTGGGTCATTTTGTTCGTCTTGGTTTTTAAAGCGTGTGCACAGCAGTATAATAATAAATGACTGAGAATCAGGGCAGATGAAATCCTAATTTTTTGTTTTGGTTTTGGTACCAGAGATTGAACTCAGAGGCAATCAACCACGGAGCCACATCCCCAGCCTTATTTTGTATTTGATTTAGAGACAAGAGTCTCTCACTGAGTTGCTTGGTGCCTCACTGTTGCTGAGGCTGGCTTTGAACTCACGATCCTCCTGCCTCAGCCTCCCCAGCCATTGGGATTACAGGTGTGCGCCACTGTGCCTGGCTGAAATCCTAATTTTTATTTTTTTCACTTTTCTCCATCTCTTACTAGCCATTATGACTTCCTTATGGAAATAAACGTGATTTAGAGTTCGTGTTTTTAAGTTAAAATGCAGGTACAAATTGTAGCTCCCTGTGTGCCTTGGTGTGACTTCACATGAAGCAGATTGTCCTCGAGCCTCGAGGCCTCCCTGAGCACTGGGAGAAGCTGGAGTCACTGGTGTTTCCTGTGGGCCCGCCACAGTGCTGTCCCCACAGGCCTGGCGGCTCCCTCCCCCTCTGCTCTTCTGCCTTACCTGGTCCTCCCCCACACAAGGAACCCGGTCAGCTTCTATCAGACGTTTGAAATGGATAATTCTTTCTTTCCCATGTGATCTTCTAAGTCTTATTTAGAATCCTCCAGAGGACACAACATGAAATCAACAAAAGAAATGGGCTCCAAAATAGAACTGAAGACCTTGGTCCCAGAGGCCATCGATTGGGTAACAGCTGTGTGCTGGGGATTGACCCCAGCACATGCCAAGCCTGTGCTCTGCCACCGACCTATACACCCAGCCCCAACCAATGTGTCTCCAGAGTCTCCCTGGAGATCTGTGATGGAGTAGATGCTGGAGAGCTACAAAAGTACAGCATTACCGACATGCCCCTAATCAAGTAACATTTACGAGATAGTCTTCATGTGCAATGCAGGAGACAGTGTGTAGTGTCGTGGCTGGAAAGCCAGGGCCGCTGGAAAGCCAGGGCTGCTGGAAAGCGGGGTGTCAGGAAGAAAGGCAGGCAGACAGGTGGTGAGGACGCTTGGTGGTCCTTGCTGCGAAGTTGGAAGGGTCCACCCTGAGATCTGCAAAGGAGCATGAGTATCACTGGGCTTGTTCTTAGGTAGGTTCTTTCTGTGTGGCTTCTGGAATGCTGTTCCCCCAGATATCTTCAAGGCCAACTCCCTCCCCTTCAAGTCTTTCCAAATGCCACCTTTGCAGTGAAGCCTCCCTGACCATGCAATTTAAAATTGCAATCACCACTCCCTGGAATATTCCCCACCTGGCACACTTGAATCCACTTAATTTTTTCTATTTCTTCTTTTTATAGATTTGTCATCCTTGAATATATTGTATAATACCCTTATTTTGCATATGAGTTTTTTTTCCTGACCCCCAAACACTAGAATGTAGATTCTACAAATGGTGGTCTGTTTTATTCACTGATGTATCTTAAATGCCTAGAACAGTACCTGCTGTGGGGTACTGCTGCGTGTCAAACAATGCCTGACGTGTTTGCAAATGGGTGGTGATTTTACCTTTGTACATCCTCAGAAGCATTATTATTCTATTGAAATTGATAAATAATTTATCAACATCTGTCAGCTGGTTCTTATTTCTTTTGTTTCCTGTTTCTTAAGTAGCTGAGAGACAATCTTTTTTTTTTTTTTTTTTTTGGCTATGGAGGAATTTCATTTGCCTCCAAGTGACAGGGGGTTAGGTGATTATCATTCAAATTTCAGGTGCTAAAGACAGAATGAGCAGAAGAAGTAAGATGTAGGATGAGACTTGTGTAAATCACATTTAGACAAGTCAGTGAAAGTCACAGGGAGAGCATTCCTGGTACCCCATAGAAGAGATGCCGCGGATGTTGGGACAAGGCCAGTCCACAGGTCACGGAGAACCGAGGTGAAGCAGGATGGAGGGGCCGGACTCTGAGAACCAGGAGAGCTGGGCAGAGGAGTTTTGTCACTTTGGGTTGAGCCACCAGGAGAGCTGGGCAGAGGAGTTTTGTCACTTTGGGTTGAGCGGCAGGGGAGCGGCCTGTAGAAGCTCGCTGTAGGAGAGTCTCATTGTCTCTCTATGGACAGGGCTGCTCAGTGGAGTCAAGGGAGCCTGCTGGGAATTTGTGAGCCACAAACTAGTGAAGTCAGAACAGCCAGTGGCTGTTCTTCCTTTCCAGACAGTTTCCTTTCCAGGCGACCTGTCTTGCTTTTGTTTACCCGTTTGTTTCAACCTGACCCAGGATGATCTAAAGAGATTTTGGAAGAAGCAACAGATTTTTTTTCCCCAATTTTTTTATTATGAAAAATTTCAAACATGCAGAAATATGTAACAGTATATTATTATACATATGCGTGTGTGTGTGTGTGTGTGTGTGTGTGTGTGTGTGTGTGTGTGTCTTTTCTCTATTCAACAACTGAAACAGCAGAATTCTAACTGGGTATGGTTTAATCTGAGAAGCTACAGATGGTGGGTCACAGTAGGTCCATTATATATACAAAGCATATTTTTCCATTGGTTATGCTAAGACCTGAGATTCAATATCTGGTCATATTTTCTCATTAGAACTTCCAAAGAGTCAAAATTACCATACATTTTTAGCATACTTGGTCCTTGCCATGCCCCCCTGCATGAAGTCACCATTCCTTATGTAAATGACGAAGAGCGGGTCGTGCCGCCTCACTGCATCTATGCACCTGTGACTGTCATCGGTGCCAGCAAAATATTTTTTAAGCGTTTGAGGTAGCTGTATTGAAATAAAAAATGTTATTTTGATCCTCTTGAAAGAAAATAAAAGCATATGTGGCTAATATGTTATGCCAAACATTCCCTGGGGATGAGGAGCCCCTGGGTGCTTCAGCTGGTGAGTCCTCAGCTGGAAAGCCAGAGGTCAAAGGGAGGTGTGGAGGGGGAACTACCAAGGAACCATGTCAGCTGGCGAGTGGCTGTTCCTCCTTTCCAGACGGTTTCCTCTCCCTGATGCCTGTTTTGCTTTTGTTTACCTGTTTGTTTCAACCTGACCCAGTGTTACTTTTGTCTCAGGTTGCAGGCCCAGGTGATGCTATATTCTCACCATCCTTGTCACTCATAAATTCTCTCACTGGTGACTTGTTATAACGAACGAACGCTGCCCACCTCCAGGCCCCTGGAGCCAAGCCAAGATAAATGATCTTTTTTTTTTTTTTTTTTTTGACTCTAGAGGATTCTGTGCCATTGAGATTCCTGGCTGTTTAGCTCTCAGAATAATTGTCTCTAGGTCTATGAGGACAATTCCTTATTTAGAGGAATGGGCTTAGTAGTAGTGGGATACGACACTCCTTCAGGATAGGTCTGGAGCCATGCAGCTAACAGAACTGTATGGGACCCAAGTGCCAAATGGTAGATTCTGGAAGTAGAGGAAGGGAGGGGGTGTACCTTGCCCAGCTTCTCAGGGAGAAAAGTTCCATCCCTCCCAATGCATGATCCCTCCATCAGTTTATTTGTCTGGCTCATGAAGACAGATATTCTTGTTCCTTTTATCCATTATTTTAAAATTTTATTTTTAATTACACAAGTAACACATAAATACATTCTTACTTTAAATTTTTTTTTCCTATAGATAAAGACAAAAATCTCTTCTAATTCTTGCTAGGTCTGAATGTGACCCTCCCTCCACCCCCATTTGTGTGTTGAAACTTATTAACTAAGGGACAGTATTAAGAACATGGGTCCATGAGGAGGTGACTAACTCATGAGGACAGGTGCTTTGTGGATGCAATTAGGGCTTGCATTTATTTATTTATTTATTTATTTATTTATTTAGGATACTAAGGATTGAACCCAGGGTGCTCTACCACTGAGCTATATGCCCAGTCCTTTTATTTTTATTTTTTAAATTTTGCAACAGTTTCTAACTAGCTATATTGGCCAGGCCTGCCAGGAACTTGAGATCCTCCTGCCTCAGCCTGCCAAACAGCTGGGATTAGAGATGTACCCCATAGCACTCAGCAGGATCCTTATTTCTAATGGGGCTTGAGGGAGGGGTTTCTCCCTTTTCCTATCCTTTCTGCCATATGAGGACACAGTGTTCAATGTGTCATCTTAGAAGCCCAAATGGCCCTTCACCAGACAATGTTTCTGGCATCTTGATCTTGAAATTCCTGGCTTCCAGAATTGTGAGAAACAAATTTCTATTGCTCGTAAGTTACCTAGTCTGTGATACGTTTTTTTAAAAAATAATATTTTAGTTGTTAATGGATCTTTATTTTATTTATTTATATGTGGTGCTGAGAATCAATCCCAGTGCTTCACACATGCTAGGCAAGTGCTCTACCACTGAGCCACAACCCCAGCCTTGATACTTTGTTTTTAACAGCACAAAGACAATCCTGTAATCACCAACCTACTTCCTTTCCCCCAAGCTGATTGATATTATCAGTCTGGTATAAATCTGTCCAAATTTTCTGATATGCATCTGGTGATCACAATTATATAAAGACATGTATGACTTTATATAATTCATGTGTACGTGACACAATACTTCCTGCAGTGTTCTGAAACCTGCAGCTTTAGATTAACAATATGTCTTTGAGGTCTTTCCATAAGACCATTTAGATGGACTTTTCCATATAAATTGTCACTCTTTATTTTTTCTGCTACATTGTATTCCAGGGATGTGTCAGAATCCAACCAGTATTCTTAAAGATGGCTCTGGAAATTGTTTCCATTTTTCCCCTATTGTTAATGTTCTTTGCTGTTTTATGAACATACATACCTGAGTAATGAAGACAGATGGAAACTCAGCAGACACCTGCAGTGAATTGCATGGACTCGAAGGAAATACTGTCAAATACTGCCATCCAAAACCCAAACCAGACCAAAACAAAAAAGTGAAGTCAGTGTATCACCAGTGTATTGGAGAGAAACTCTTTCTTTTTATATCAAGGATTGAACCCAGGAGAGCTTAACCACTGAGCCATATTCCCAGTCCGTTTTTAATTTTTTATTTTGAGAGAGGGTCTTATTAAGTTGCTTAGGGCCTCACTAAATTGCCGAGACTAGCTTTGAATTTATGATCCTGCTGTCTCAGCCTCCTGAGCTGCTGGGATTACAGGTGTGTACCATCATGCCCCAAAAGAACCTACTTCTTCATCTTGGATAAGGACAATCTAGAATTTTATTGTTTGTTCTGTAAAAACATAGCATTTCACTATTATAATTGATAATTCCATGAGTTTTAGTGAGGTTGAGCAACCTCGTTAGCCATTAGTATTTTCTCTTCTGTGAATTCTGTCAATTATCAGTTATATTCTTTTTTTTCTAATTTTTTTTAGATGTAGATGGATCTTTATTTTATTCATATTTATTTATATGCAGTGCTGAGAATCAAACCCTCACACATGCCAGGCAAGTGCTCTACCACTGAGCCACAACCTCAGCCCTAAATTCTGTGTTAACTTCCAAAAAACACACTCCCTCCATCTTTTATTTATCATTAAGATTGCTTTAGACCTTTTTTTTTTTTTGGAGGTGGGTACTGGAAATTGAAACCAGGGCATTTTATCACTGAGCTACATCCCCAGTCCTTTTTATTTTTTGTTTTGAGATGGGGGTTTTGCCTCAAACTTGTGATTCTTCTGCTTTAGCCTCCAGAATCACTGAGGTGATAAGTGTTTTTGCCACTGGACCTGATTGGCCTTTAAAAAACAGAAACAAAAACCAAAAAAAAAAAAAACAAAAAAACCAAATATGAACAGAAGTATGTGTGTTATTGGAGGGGCTTGAGAGAGAAATTCTGAGACTTAGGTCCAGCCCCTGTCACCCTGGAAGGGCGCTCCCCCTTAGTGCCTCACAGAGGGCAGAGTCAGGCAGGGCGGAGGAGGCTTACCCAGAGTCTTATCTCCGCAGGCCCAGGGTGTGTTTGGTTTAGATCTGATGTCATATGCTCCATGTCTTAACTGCAGTTAAAAGGGGTGAGGTGGGGGGTGGGTCCTGCCATGGATCTAAAATGGCTGGAAGAGCTTAGAATTATTAATCAGAAACAGGCTGGTTTTTTGTTTTTTGTTTTTTGTTTTTTTTAGCTCTTTTCAGTTTTGGAAATTTCTATTGTCTCACCCTGAAGCTCAGAGATTCTTTCCTCAGCTGTGTTCCATCCGTAACTGAGCCCCTGGTAGGTGTGTGCCATTTCTTTTACAATGTTTTCTATTTCTAGCTTTAAAAAAAAATATATATATATATATATATATATTTCTTGGAGTTTCCATCTCTCACAAATTGTCTACGATTTTCCACCAGAGCCCTTAGCTTATCAGAGTTGTCTTCAGATCCTGGTGAGATGGTTCCCACATTTCTGCCATCAGCGGCTCCGGTTCTGGGGCTTGCTTGGTTGGGGTGTGAGTGGTGCGTGTGTGTTTTACCTTTGAGTAGGCCCTTATTATTTTGGGTTGAAAGATGGAGGTGATGTAAAAGACACTTCAGCAAACAGCCCTTCAGTAATGTGGAAGTAGGATGCATCGGGATGAGAGGACTTCAGTCCTAGGATTAGGTGTGGGTCTTTTGGTGGGCCGGTGTCTCTGGGGTGTGAACTTCACAAGGATTTTTCATTTGGGGTCATCTTCTGCACCTTTGGTGGAACAGGACAGCTAGAGGAGATTGTGTATGTTCCTCTCCTCTAGACTCTGATAGCTTAGGCTCTGATCAGGTTAACTAGCTCCTCAAGAGGGCAGATCTTATGAAGAATAAGGATGTTCTGGTATACTTCAGAATGGTTTCTTTTCCCTCTTCTTGCCAGAACACAAGCACAGAGGATTTTTTTTTTCTCTACTATTCATTGTGAGTACCTACCTGGTCAAGGTCCAGAAAGTAAAACTCACAAAAGTGTATAGGCCACTGTGTGATTGAATCCTCTGGAGATTTTTAACTCTTAGACTTGTCCACATTGAACAATGCAGACTCACAGACCTTCTGACTTCTGTTTGTAGGTATTTTCCAGGGCAAGTTAAAATTCTCTGGTTGCATCCATCTGTCTCTCCTATTCTGGGGGCAGCGGTTTGCCCTGCAACCTGATTTCTCTTACAGGTTTAGGAAAGGTCGTTGCTTTTGCAATGCCTTTTAAATGACAGAATTTTCAGAGAATTCCTTTTGAGTTTGGAAGCTGAAGGATGCTGAATCAGGTTTAACTATTTGCAAATCCCTGTAGGAGACCTGATTCTAAATGAGAGGCAGAGATCAGCAGAACCTTCCAGGCCCTGGGGATCTCCTCCTGGCTGGTTTTCTTCCATCTACAGAAATACCCAGGGCTCTTTTGGGGTCTCCAGTGGTTCTGTGACCCTGTGACTTTGGTTTTGGTCAGCCGTCGCCCCTTGTCTTCCACTTGGCATGTTTTAACCTTCCCTAGATCTTCTGCCTCCCTGTTTCTACTGCCAGATCTTCCAGGTCTTCTAGGTCTCTGGGCATCACAGAAGGCCTAAAAAAGCCCTTGGGGCTGGAGGTGTGGCTGGGGCTGCCAGCCACAGCTGTCCTGGGTCCTGTTCTCCTGGTTTGTCTCCTCTCAGAAGAGCCACCTCTGCTTTGCTTTTCTCTGCTGGCCACACCCTGGCCACTTGCTCTCTGCCTCTTCCTATTCAGGCCCTTCTAACCTGCCACTTAATGCCATGTAGCCTTTTATCCCTACCCAGAGATTGGTTTGGGATCTTCTAACCCCTAATTGTGAGGGGAGTATCTGCAATTGAACCCAAGGGTCTCTAGGAAACCCACCATCTACTCCTGCCAGATGAGTTCTCTCCTGGCTCCCCATCCCTACGATGCACCCAAGCGGACCTGCTAAATGCTTCAGTGTCTTGTCTCTGGGGTGTTTTAAGTTTCTGTCTGCTGTTGCTGTGTCCTGAACCTGTCTGTCCAGGTGAGTGCTGGTTACCTTACATGGTAAGGTCTTGAAAGCCAGAGAAGAGGCTCAGACCAGTTCTGTGCAATTCTCTTGGTATGGGTGATTAGCCCAGAACCATAAGCAATTAGGTACCCAATAAATGCTCCCTGATGGTATAATATGCATGAAATCATGCCCTTCGTTATATTTTTCTGGTAATTTGGTGAACTTATCCCTTGAACTTGGAGGAAAGTGAATGGAGTGGGAGTGGGGTGGTGGTAATTGATTTTAAAAACTTTTTTCAGGGATTGAATTTCCAATTTCCATGTGCATAATACACATTTCCAGACCTGTGCATCAAATCAGATCCTTGAAGTTTCAGGTCACTTTTAGTCCCCAAATGGGTTGCCATGCATACATCCGAAGGAATGTGAGTAAGGTCAGCTCACTCTTGACATGGAGTCCTTACAGTGCTGCCGGGTGGCTTGTTATTCTATATGGGAGAAAACATAAAGGGTGGCGGCTCTTTCCCCAACTCTGGGTCCTCCCAGACCCTTGTCTGTCCTTATCTGCCAAAGACACATTGCTTCATACCAGGTTTTTCTTTTTAAACCATGTATTTATATGATTTGAAGTTACTTTAAAAAAAAAAAAGTTTGGACAGTCTGTCACCTTGTGTAGACTTGTGTTCTTCACAGCTCTTTGTAAGGCACCATCAGAATGTCACTCTGATAATTACCCTGTGTCTATCTGCTAAGAGCTAGGTCAGGAGATTGAGATGGAGGCTCTAATCCTGATCCAGATGGGAATCACAACCGCGGCTGGGACCCTTGGCAACGTGGAAGCAAAAGTTGTTGCACGAATGCAGAATGGGAAGTGGGTTTAAATGATTTGCCCCAGGCCACATGTCACCACTAAATAAAAGAGCTCAGGACTTCCTGCCTCATGGTCCAGGGCCCTGGGCAGATGTGTGGCAGACAGGAAGTCCACAGAGCCAGCTCCAACAGGATGCTGAGCAACCTCCAAGAAGGGACTTTCCCCAGTGGCTTTGTGAAGGTAGTTTCTTCCTGGCTGCTTCCATGAATAGCCCCCCGTGGGGCTCCCTGGCCTTCTGTCAAGGACCAAGGATAAGGCACAGCCCCTCAGGAGCTGGGTGCTGGCAAAAGCCCATGCTGACCCTCAGGACCACTGCGAACCTCCTGTGCATGTTTCCAAGGCTATGGTGTTTGAGGCTTACCCATCAGAGCAAGGGAGGCAAGCTGGCTGTCCAGAAAGGACACTTTTGTGGCAGAAGGGCCCTGCTTGAGCTCGCTGTCCATTAAGCTGGAGCAAGGACTCTGAGGGGGGCAGGAGTCAGGAAAAGAAGAGGGGGAGGACGGGAAGGAGGGGAGAATTGTGGGTAGAGAGGATGTGTGTGGAGTGGGGAGAAGAGAAAGTGTGCTCCTTGTCCCATTTAATTTTTATTTCAAAATCATTTTCCTGTCCCTTTGTCCCTGCCAGCTTCCTGGTGTTCCGACTGTTCTCTTTGGTGTATTTGATTCCGTTGTTAGCTTTGCCCTTTGTCTGTTTTCCACTTTGGCAGCATTGATCCAGGCTCCCCCTGCCCCACCTCCTGCTGGTTCCTACAGTTTCTAGAACATGCTTTAGAGACAGCACTCTTCTTGGGAATTGGGTAAAAAGCCCTATTTTTTTTACAAGATCATTTTTTCCTTTCCTTTAAAATCTCTTTCTCTGATTTTTCTAAATTTCATTGCTCATTTTCTTTCACCAACTTCTTTCTGCCCTTCCCCAAGTTGGGGTGTGTGTGTGTGTGTGTGTGTGTGTGTGTGTGTGCGCGCGCGCATGCGCGCACGCACACAACAGCTTTATTGAGATATAATTCACACATGGTATGACTCACCCATTTAAATTGTACAATTGAATGGTGTTTAGTATATTCACAAAATTATGCAACTGTCATCCCAGTCAACTTTAGAACATTTCATCATCCCCAAAGACGTCCTGTACCCATTAGCAATCACTCTCCATCCCTCCCTCCCTGGCAACTACTAATCTCTCTCTGTGGATTGGCCTAGTCTGGACATTGCAAATAATTGGAATCATTAAAGTGCATAGTCTTTTGTCTCTGGCTTCTTTGACTCAGCCTAAGGTTTACAAGGTTTATCCAAGTTGTAGCAGGAATCGGTACTTCATTCCTTTTTTATTGCTAATTCACAGAGATGTTGTGTGCTCAGTGGCACAGACAAGGGTTAGGGGCAGAATGAGCTGGAGCACCCATCATGTGGAAAAAGAATGCCACAGGAGAGACTATTGAAATACAGTGTAGACCCTTTGGCAAAATTGTGCTGAAATCCTATAGAAAAGCATTAGCTACCTTGGAGGAGATGTGACAAACGCTTCAGGATCCAGGAAGAGCACAGTCTATAAAATTCTTTCCATGAGAAACTCAATGCTCCCAACATTCTTTCCTTGTGCCTTCCTTCTAGCTTTTCTGTGGAAAGATCAGGGACTCCCTGCATGGAGTGCTAGGCTTGGACATTGTGCCCATTAGTTGTCCCCAAACCTCAGTGTTTCAGACTCAGCCTTGGCTGAGAAGGAGGGTAGGAGGGAAATGGTTTCATTATTGGGAATTTGAGCCCCAGTGAGAAACATGAGACAAAAGCCAGATTGAACTTGGTTTTTAAGATTTAAAAAAAAAAAAAAAAAGATATTCTGAGTCAGTCAGAGATGAAAAGAAACCAAAGACATTGACAGGAAAGAGGAATGGACATGGAATCCCAAAGCCCTAGCAAGATAAAGGGGGAGCTGGCATGTGCAGAATTTAAATTTTGTTAGGGTTTGTGTGGTAAAGGAATCAAGGAAATGGTGTCTTGAATAGCCTTCATTATCCCCAGAGCCGTCTGAAAACTTCAGTGCTCATTTGTAAACCAGATTATGACCTGACAATAGAAACCTCGGACTAGGTTTAAAGTCAAGAGTTATAAGCCACTGGCATTAAAATGAACCATGAGCTGAGATAAAAATATGTGAGCAGATGGGCAGGTCCTCCCCTTTCAAAGATATCTCAAGAAATATATTAATAAATGGAAAGTCCATTAAATATAACTAATTTGATTGATGGAGTTCCAAAGCTGTAACATAGAAAAAGAGAGAAAGGCCATCTTAAAGCTCCAGAATGGGTGACATTAGGATGTGTTGAGGTGGACTGGATAAACAGAAGAAAAGTCAGAAGATGGTTTCAAATGCCACGCGGCCTGGGGATTTTCTGCTGTGAATTCTGCAATTCCCTGACTTGAAAGCTCATTCTGAACAACTCTCATTTCCCTGTCTCCTTTACATGTGGTACAGCAGTGCTGCTTCTGCCCCTGGAGTTTTACAGAGGTCACACTAATAGTTATTTTATTTACAATCTTATGTAACCCTGAGATCTAGACAGGCTCCCAATGGGGCTGGGCAGGAACAGATCAAGCTGCCAATCAGCACTGTACCCAGAGTCCATCCATTCATTCAAATATTGAAGGATCACCGTGACCACTGTGACTGAGCTGGGACAAAGCAACAAATCTAATCATCATGATCCTTCGCATGGCAGAAGAGGGATGCATGCATTTATTTGTAATTGTAGAAGTGCTGTGACAACTTTTAGGTGTCTGATAGGGTATTACTGCAGAACCTTCATGAAGTGGAAAGTCATGCAAGACCTTGTTCTTGGTCAGGCTCATGGTGCCTGGGTCTTCTGTTATGATTTCTCAGCCCTCTTTCTTGTAAGCTTCTTTCAGGTCACCCCACCATTTTCTCCTGGCCTGCCTGGGTATATCCCATCCCTGGATATACTCTGAGATCCTTTCATTATGTGACAGGCATTTCAAAGTTTTTTTTTTCTTTTTATTATGGCAAAATACACATTTTAAAGTTATTCACATTGAATAACATACAATTTAGCATCCTAACCATTTTTAAGCGTACAGTTCAGGGATAATAAGTACACACATGATGGGCAACCATCACTACCATTTGAATCCAGAACTTTCTCATCTTCTTAAACTAAAACTCTGTATTCTTTTTATTTTAAAACCTTTATTTATGTATTTTTATGTAGTGCTGAGGATCGAACCCAGTGCCTCATGCAAGCAAGGCAAGCGCTCTACCACTGAGCCACAACCCCAACCCCTAAACTTTCTAATTTAATACTAAAGCCCATGTTTCCCAACTACCCCTCTTTTACCCCTGGTAATGACCATTCTTCTGTCTTGTTGAACGTACTCTAGGTATGTCATACCTAGAAGTGGAAGCATGCAGTGTTTTGTCTTTTTGCAACTGGCTTATTTCACTTAGCATGATGCCTTCAAGGTTCATTATGTTGTAGCAAGTGTCAGAAGACATTTTAAAATTGTTTTATGTATTTGCAAGGCCTCTTCCTTATTCTATTGTCGGAGTCCCTGCAGGAAACACATGGTAGAGAATTTAATGAGTGGGGGCTGGGGATGTGGCTCAAATGGTAGCACGCTCACCTGGCATGCGTGGGGCGCTGGTTCGATCCTCAGCACCACATAATAATAAAATAAAGATGTTGTGTCCACCAAAAACTAAAAAATAAATATTAAAAAAATTTCTCTCTCTCTCTCTCTTAAAAAAAAAAAAAGAATTTAATGAGGGATTATTTACAAAGGTGTGGATAACGTTTAAGGGAGTTATCTAGGGGTAGTGAAGCCCCCAGAACTAGCTATAGCAGATGTTAACCTTTCTAAGATCTGAAAGGGCAAGGGGGAGGTAATGATTACCAGAACCTAGAGGGAGAACTACAGCTGAATACCTGAGAGTTAAAAGCTTTTGAGAGGGAACATGGCCCAACAGGAGCAGGGAGAGTAGATACTCTTCTCCACTTCTCCTCTTCTCCACTCCCCAATCTTCTACCCAGGATTTTATTATTCAACCTCAGTGGGAGCAGAGGCCAAGACCGACATTTCTGAGCATAATGCCAGTGGAAATGGTTGGAGACTGGCCCTGGAGGTGGGAATAGCACACTAGACATGCTGACCTTCTACCGGGAGTTTTGGATGTGGCAAACAGGGATGCAAATTGGGGAGGCAGAGAGCTGGGTGGGGTGGGTTCCTGTAAATAAGAAAGGCTGGGTGATCCCGAAAGGACTTGTGTGAGAGAAAGAGAATGAAGAGAAAGGAGGAAGTTCTGACAGTTGCTATGGGGAATGCTGGGGAGAAACCTCAGGAAGAGATGTCCAAAAGGGACTGACTACATGAAAAAATAAACTCCCTTCCCTGAGTCCCCAAGGGACCGTTAGTAAAGATACACCTTATTTTCCAGGCTTTTGTATACTTTTGAATGTAAACACTCCGTTGAAGCAGGTTTAGGAAGGAGAAGTTTTGGTAATGCTTGGTGTAGTAGGCAGAGTATCCCCCCCGAAGATGTCCACCCGCTAACCCCAGAGCCTGAGATGTTTCATGGGAGCGGGGACCAAGTTTGCAGACAGGGTTGATGATCCTCTCAGGTTGAAAGGAGATTATTCCAGCTCTTCTGGGTTGGTCCAGTGTCATCACAAGGGTCTTCAGCTAGGAAGAAGGAGGTAGGAGGGTCAAAGTCAGAGAGTTCTGGGGCAGAACTTGGCAGGCTGTAAGAGGCACTTTCAGGTGCTCTGACAAGAGTGCAAAACAATTCAACTTCTGTGGAGGAGAATTCGCTGTGAATGAGATAACAAATGGGTCTCAGTGGACCACAATCAAGATGTCAGCAAGGGCTGTTCCCTTCAATCCAAAAACCCAATTTCAGTGACTTTACTCTGAGGAAATAGCCCCTCTAGAATGCCAAATGACACCCCCAAAAGATATTGAGGTGGTGTTAAATTGCAAAATATTGAAAACACACCCCAAATCCTCATTCATAAAGAGAATGGTTGAATCAATTATAGAATAGACATATAAAAAGAGTACTATGCAGCTATAAAAAAAGAATGAAGGAGATCTTTATGGCCATATTGTTAAGTATAAAAAGCAAGGTGATGGGGCTGTGGTGGTGGCTTAGTGGTAGCGCACTTGCCTGGCGTGTGTGAGGCAACTGGGTTCGATTCTCAGCACCACATAAAAATAAATAAATAAAATAAAGGTCTATCAACAACTAAAAAAATTTTAAAACTAAAAAGCAAGGTTATGGGGTAGGATAGTGACTAAATTATACTAGTATATTGTGTGCATGTGTGGTTATGTAAAAATGATCCCACTATTATATATAAATGTAATGTACCAATAAAAACATGGAGGAAAAAAGCAAGGTGAAAAAGCATAAAAACATAATTGGTGTTAAAAGGAGAGGGGAGGGGCTGGGGATGTGGCTCAAGCGGTAGCGCGCTTGCCTGGCATGCGTGCGGCCCAGGTTCGATCTTCAGCACCACATACAAATAAAGATGTTGTGTCCGCCGAAAACTAAAAAGAATAAATAAATAAATATTAAAATTCTCTCTCTCTCTCTCTCTCTCTCTCTCTCTCTCTCTCTCTCTTTCTCTCTCTTAAGGAAAAGGAGAGGGGAGGAAAAGAGAAAAAGAATTAATTTTCTTAAGAATCACATGGGAGATAAACCAGGGAACAAAGAAAATGATTACCTGTTGGGAATAGGTATAAAGAGAAGAAAAGAATAGGGATATTAGTGACAGGGACACTTTTGTGAATGTATCTCTTTATGTAATTTTGATTTTTGAGCCAAGTAAGTATTTTACATATTCAAAAATTAAAGGGACTAATACAAACAACAATAAGTGTTGGTGAGGATGTGGAGGAAAAAGCACATTCATACATTGCTTGTGGGACTGCAAATTGGTGCAGCCAATAGGGAAAGCAGTATGGAGATTTCTTGGAAAACTGGGAATGGAGCCAGCATTTGACCCAGCTATTCCACTCCTCAGTCCATACCCAAAGGACTTAAAAATAGTATACTATAGGGACACAGCCACATCAATATTTATAGCAGCTCAATTCACAATAGCTGCATCGTGGAACCAACCCAGATGCCCTTCAACAGATGAATGGATTAAAAAAATGTGGTATATATACACAATGGAATATTACTCAACAATAAAAGAGAATAAAATCATGGCATTTGCAGGTAAATGGGTGGAGTTGGAGAATATAATGCTAAGTGGAGTTAGCCAATCCCAAAAAACCAAATGCTAAAGGTTTTCTCTGATATAAGGAGGCTGATTCATAGTGGGGTAGAGAGGGGGAGCATGGGAGGAATAGATGAACTCTAGATAGGTAAAGGGGTGGGAGGGGAAGAGAGGGGGCATGGAGTTAGAAATGATGGTGGAATGAGATGGACGTCATTACCCAGTGTACATGTATGAAGACACAAATGGTGTGAATATACTTTGTATACTACCAGAGATATGAAAAATTGTGTTCTATATGTGTGATATGAATCGTAATGCATTCTGCTGTCATATACAACAAATTAGAATAAAATTTTTTTTTAAAATTAAAGGGGACTTTAAAAGAAAGTTGCAAACAGCAAGTGGCTAGCATAATAACCCAGGAAAAGAATAGCCAGTACCTTTTGAACCTCATACTTTGATGAGTAGAATATGTTCTATAGAAAAGAACACCTACAAACCAGGTTTGTATTTGGTAGTAATATTACCATCATGATGCTAAAATCTATTTTGCTTGTATTGTGGGATGCAGCAAATGAAAAAACATACTGATTTTGCAGGGACCTGAGGCTCTCACTGTAAGAGGAGGTAGTGTGGAGTGGAGGAACCCTGTGCTCCTGGGTTAGAATGGTCAGCTTCCATATGAACTCCCAGTTTCCCTTCCCACCAACAGAGCCTTGAAACAATATTAGTCCGGGAGCAGTGCTCACATGTAGTAGGCAGATCTTGGCTTGTAAGTAACATTTCCCTCAGAAAGGAACACGTCTTAGAGCAATAGCTTGGATTGGGGCAGGGGAAGTATAATGGGTTTGGAACCTCCTATGCTGGAAAGTAGGAAAGTGCTCACAGACCCATAGGTAGGTCCACCAATGTGATTTTTACAGAGCCCAGGAAAAAAAATTAAAAAGCAGTGTCCCTCACTGAAAAATGATTAAGAACCACAAGACAGCGACAGTAGAGTATTAAACCAAGCAAGAGGCCTTTCTAAGCGTGGGGTCTTGTGCATCTGCATGGGTTACATTCCCGTAAAGCTAGCCTTGATAATGGGAGATGTGTTAAAAGTTTAGAGGAGCTGGGGAAGGTGATATGTGCCTATAGTCCCAGGGACTCCTGAGGCTGAGGCAGGAGGATCCCAAGTTCAAAGCCAGCCTGAGCAACTTAGTGGGATCTATCTCAAAATAAAAGATCTGAATGAAGCTCAGTGGCTGAGTGCCCTAGGTTCAATCCCCAGGACCAGAAGATAAAAAAGAAAGTTCAGAGAATCTGTCTTTGAAGAGGACGTTCCTGCTGGTTTCTTTTAGGCAATATAGACACTAAAAATAATAATGACAATAGACTAAAAAATGAAATAAGAAGAAATCCATGAGTTTAAAGTGATACTATATGAAATGATACTATACCTGTATAGACACTATGTAATACTCCTATATAAAGGTATATTTGCAGGGGAGGGAAAACTACTTTTTTTTTTTTTGTACCAGAGATTGAACTCAGAGGTGCTTAACCATTGAGCCATATCTCTAATCCTTTTTACATTTTTTAATTTAATTAACTAATTTATTTTAATTAGGTATAGGCGACAGCAGAATGCATTTTGATTCATTGTATACAGCTTCCGCACAACTTTTCATTTCTCTGGTTGCACACAATGCAGCGTCGCACCATATGTAGAGTCATACATGTACCTGTAATTTATTTAGAGACAGGGTCTTGCTAAGTTGCTTAGTGCCTTGCTAAGTTGCTGAGGCTGGCTTTGAACTTCCTCTTCAGGCTCCCAAGCTGCTGGGATTACAAGTGTGTGCCACCATGCCTGGAGGAAAGACTTCTTTAGAAAGAAAAAAGAAGCAGATAAATAACTAGCCAATACGTTGTAAACTGAATTAAAGAATTAGAAAGAAAAATGTGATTTTTGCAGCCATTTAGTAATAATGATGTTACAACCATTGGGCTAAAAATTGCAGAGGTACAGAATTGTTACGATTTTTAAAAGAATTTATTTCTTTATTTTAATTTGTTAAATATGACAGTAGAATACATTTCAATTCATAGTACACCTATAGAACACAATTTCTCATGTCTCTGGTTGTACACAAAGTAGAGTCACACCATTCGTGTCTTCATACATGTACCTAGGATAATGTTGTCCATCTCATTCCACCGTCTTTCCTATCTATAGTTCCTCCATTCCTCCCATGCTGCCTGCATCCACCCCTGTTATGGATCAGCATCCACGTATCAGAGAAAACATTCGGTCTTTGGTTTTTTGGGATCGGCTTACTTCACTTAGCATGATTCTCCAACTCCATTTACCTGCAAATGCCATAATTTTATTCTCTTTTAATGCTGAGTAATATTCCATTGTGTATATATATCACAAATTCTTTATCCATTCATCTATTGAAGGGCATCTAGGTTGGTTCCACAAGGTAGCTATTGTTTTCACATGATTTTTGAAGTCCAACTTGACCATCCATCGATGACTTGTTCATTACAAATGGGAAAATATGACTTTATAATAGAGAGGTCTGGCAGAAACCATTTTAACTTAGTGACCAACTTGGCATGAATAATGACAAAGTTTTCATGTGCCACTGGATGTCAACCAGTAGAAAGCACACATGTCATATTTTGCCCCAAATGCTTACCTGCAATATAATCACGTGGAAATAAGCAAATCTACATTGTGGGGATGTTCTATGAGGAAACTGGCCTAAACTCTTTAAAAAATGTCAATAAAGAAAAGAAAAGAAAATTAACAGGGTACTGTTCTAGATAAAACGAGGCTGAAGAGTCTTGAGAACCAAGTAAGTTATCTGGCTCTTGATTGGTCTTTGAAAAAGAGCGGTGGAAAACAACAAGGGAACTTGGAATTGGGGCTGTGTAGTAGATGTTTTTATACCAGTGTTAAAATTCTTGGGGTGTAGGTTGGTTGCAGTTTTGGCTACGGTTATGTGGGGGAATGTCTTCATTCTTAGAAGATAGGTGCAGAAGGTTGTAAGGTGAAATATCCTGTGTCTGCAACTTAGTTTCAAATGGGGGTGGGCTGTAGAGGGGGAGAGAGGGTGACAGAGGGATTGAGCAAGAGAAAGCCAGTGTGGCAAAATGTTAAAAATTACCACTGGGCATGGTGGCACACACCTGTAACCCTAGCAGTTCAGGAGGCTGAGGCAGGAAGATTGTGCGTTCAAAGCTAGCCTTAGCGATTTAGCAAGGCACTGAGCAACTCAGTGAGACCCTGTCTCTAAATAAAATACAAAAAGGCTAAGGATGTTGCTCAGTGGTTGAGTGCCCCTGGGTTCTATCTCTGATACTCCCTCCCTGCTCTCAGTGTTAAAATTAAATCTGGGTCCTGGATGTACTGCTAGTTTCATATAATTTTTTTTTTCACTTTTCTGTAGGATAACTTTTATTTTTTAAATAAGAAGTTAGAGGAAGAAACTTCCTAGCTAAAGTCACATGTCAGGGAGGAATGCAACCACTCATCAAAGGCAGACAGCCCCTCTGGCTGATTGGCAGTACCCCCTAGAGCAGCACAAGTGCCACCTGGCACTTCAACATCGTTAGCCATGTGTCTCATGGCAAAGCCAGCCACGGTGAGCCCTGCAAACAACATGGTGTAGGATTGGCACCTGTCTCAGGAGCATCCTAATGAGGAGAGCTGAGACAAAGATTCTGGCTCAGTGAGGCAGGGGTGAGCTTTCTTCTGTGCCATGAGAAATAAGTTCAGGACTGGACAACTTATTTGGGTCTTATGTTAAATTTGGGGCAAATATACCCACTCTATATATACCATAGAGATCAAAATAATGAGAGTCAAGACGTTGTCACTTCATAGATGTATCATTAATTTACTTTATAGATTGTTATTGTATTTTATTTTATAGGTTAATATTTTGAAAATTCAGACAGTTCTTTTTTTCATATATGACCTGTTACAGACATACTTTCTGTTTGTATTTCGGTTACAGTTTGTGTCCTGTAAACACAGAACTTAAGATGATTCTGTTTCACATGATTCCTGTCAAGAAAGAAAGAAAAAAATAGAGTGCATCTAAAATGCTCTCTGCTGTCCTGCTGCATACTCCTGACAGGAGAGGACTGCTATTCTGACAGTTTTAGTGAGAACCATGTGCACATTTCAAACTTGTTTTTCCTTCCATTCCTTGAATTTTTTTGGTTCTGGGTTCAGGAGGACACATTTATGATATGATATGCCTTCTGGCTCTGCATCTACATGTCACGAAGCAGGGTACCTGAGACTACTGGGCAGTGGGGATATTCCTGGAAGTCATTCCCCCAACAGGACAACTGGCAATAACCATACCTAGAGTGCAGAGTGGTTGCAAGCCACATGGATATATCCAGCCAAACCCAGTAAGATACATCCCTAATTCAACATTTCCTTAGTTCTTCCAGTGCCATAGACATTCCATCAGTACCCATGCAGGGAGACATAGGGATAGAAAATCCGAGAGAAAAGTGAGGTCTCAAGAAATTATTGAAATATCTCCTTAAAAAAGAGAGAGAGAGAGAAACAGAGCTGAGGCTCTTCTCAGGGCTCTGTCAATGGCAAACTTGTTTTTCAAGTGTGTGTGTGTGTGTTCTGCCCTGGGGTATGTTAAACAGAAGGTAATGATGATCATCAAGGGAATCAGAAATGTGGGTTTGAAGGGATGGTGACATAGAGATTAAGGAATCATTTCACAATAATCATAGCTGCAGAAATGGGTGAATTCCCCTAAATGAAAACATACCAATGGAAAAGAAGACTAAGGGCAGGAACTTGGGTGATATCTATATTTAGTTGTGAAGCATGAATAAAAAGATGATTACAAAGTTTTGGATCCAGAAATTGCTTAGGGGGTTGGGAAGGATAGACACAACCAGGTTGGTTTGGGTTTTTGTGACTTTCAATTGAAAGGCTTCTGATAATGCATTCATTTAAATATTTAAACCAGATGTAAAGAATATTCTTGTAGCTCTTATTCAATGATAAAATAAAAACCTTTTGAGTAGTAGCAAAACCTCAAAACTCATAAAGTAGAAATTAGCGTTTGGTATGACAGATGGTATTGTTTTGCCCAAATGAAATCACTGCTATTGATGTTAATTGTGGAGAAATCTATTTATACATGAGGTTTCACTTGTTGGTTTGGTTATTTTGATTTTGAGCATAATGTTCATCATGATGCCCATCATTATCTGTTGATATTTTTCCTTTTTAACAAAGTTAAGTTTATATCCCCTCTGTTATTTAGAAGAGACAATTTCATAGTCCACCCCAAATACAATGGCAGGAATATCCCTGCTGCCCAAAGTATATTCATTGATTGTTCATTAATGAACCACTGTAGGTCACTGTGTGTTCCTTTTGGCTGACTCTTACACTAAGCTCGCTCACGATGTACACATGGAGCTGAATCCTGGGACATGCCCTTTTGAGTTTTATATCCAAATACCACCAAGTATATTTTGATGATTAGAGTCTCTTATCATTTTTCTCCAACCAAACGACTACAAGATTTTCATATCTATAATGTCTTTTCAAATGGCCTACAAATTCTTAAAGATATAAAGAAAAGAACTAAAAATATATAGCTAATTAAAACTGTGTAGCCGAGAGGGAGGTGAGAAGAGAGAGAGTAATTTGCCATAGCTCAAAATAAGGTGTCAATATTGTCTTAATAATATACTTGCCAAACTTTTCACGTCACATCCTCAGGGGGATGTGGTATAAAGAATGAAGCCTTTGGAATGAGATCGTTCTGAATTTGATTGACGTTCTTACTGCCTTTGACATTTGAAAGTTGCTCAATCACCTGGTTTCCTCATCTGGAAAGAGGTGTTATAATGATGAAATGAGATCACATAGCTAATATTCCCCAAACTATGCCTGGTATACAGTGGTGATCAATAACAATAGTTATTATCAGTTTTAAAAATTTAGCAGGACTAGAATAAATGTGGAACTCAAAATCCTGACAGATTAGGTTGGTAAGGGCTCAGATGGATGTGAATGGATGTGAATAGAGGAAGGACTGCCTTGACTGGACCAACTGAGCAGAGGGTAGGGGCTGGCCTTCTATGCCGTGAGGCTCCTGCTGGCTCTGAATGATTGACACACAATTTGATGCTCCACTGTATTTGTGTGAAAATAAGGCATCTGTTCCCAAATTTTCAAAAAAAAAATCTGACATTATTCATAATCACATCTTCTTTTAAGTTTGGGGAAAGTCTAATTTTGGGAAAGTCTTTTGTCCACAAGCAATTTGGGGGGAATTAAAATAATGATTTCTCCCATTTTTGAGGATTCTACACATTTTGGTCTTTGTGTGTGTGTGTGTGTGTGTGTTTCTTCCTTTAGACTTTCTAAAAGAACTAATTTCTATTCCCTTATTGTGTTGTTAGTGTAAATATTCAGTCCTGACTACGTCCTAGTTAGGAGCAGAGGCTAGTTCAGACGGACATGACTTCTGTCCTGGCTGTGCCACTTAGTTATTACTCCATCTGCTCAGCACTAAGTTCCCTGATAAATTAAGAACAACAATGTCCAGCCCCACCAGATTGTTGTAGGATTTACATGAGATTTTGACTATAAAGCCCTGAGACCATCACCATCATCATTATAGGCTGAGTATCACTTATTCTAAATTCTTAGAACCAGAAGCATTTGGATTTCATTTTTTTTTCAGATTTGGGGATATTTGCATATACATAATGAAATATGTCAGGGATTAATTTCAAGTCTAATCATGAAATCTGTTTCATATCCTCCTTATACATATAGCTGAAGGTATATTTTTAATAATTTTATGCATTAATGTGAATGATTTTGTGCAGGAAACAAAAGTCTCATAGTGTGGAATTTTTCACTTGTGGTGTCATGTCAGTGCTTAAAAAGTTTGAGATTATGAGGCATTTGGACTTTGGATTTTGGAATTAGGGATACTCAACGTGCATGAACAACATTATTACAATTCTTGACATCTTCCAACTCCTCTCATCTCACATTAAGGAGTTCTTTGTAAGATTAGCAGATCTTTACCATACAAAAATGTTTAATTAATAATTAAGTTTGGAAAGTAATAAAAGCTATAGCACCAGACTGAATCTTAACTGCATTGGGGAAAATTGGAGAAGAGTTTCAAATTGTAAACTCACTGTGTCCAGTATGAGGACATATTGAGGTCTTTAGGCATGAGGGAAAAAACCTTCTGTTAATATAATAGATGATTATTATCATCATTTCTATTTTTTCTGAGGAGTACCAATAAAACACAAATGACTTTCTGGAGATTATCTACAAATGCATTCACTGAGAGGTAGTATGGTATAGGTTTACTGTTGGTAAGGAGTTGTTTTACCCAGTCTCTTCTTTGTGCTTCATATCCTTTCTGTAATAGGAGGTAGTTCTTCTTGAGGATATGAGGATGGCTAGAAGTATGTGTGGGATATTATTTTGTGTGGGATATCATTGCTGAGACAATGGGTACAGGTGAATGGTAGCCATCTTCCAAGATAAGCGAGCCTTACCTGCTGGTATTCATGCTCTTTTGTAGTCCCTCCTGTGTTGTATCAGTGTTTGTCTATGTGCTAATAAAATTCAGCAGAACTGAAGTTTTTATGCCACATCAGAGATAAGGTTCTAAAAGTCATCTCAGCTTCTGAATTCCCTGTCACACTCTCTTGGCTTACTTGCTCTGTGGAAAGCCTTGTTGTGAGCAAATCATGAGAAGCCCACGTGGCAAGGAACTGAAGTTTCCTGCAAACAAGTCATAAAAGCAAGTGAGCCTGGAAGCAGATCCTTTGATCTCAGTCAAGTCTCAGAAGATTGCAGGCCTTTCTGACACATCGAGTGTGGGCTTGGGCTTGGGAGAGACCCTGAACCGCATCCACCCAGCTAAGCCACTCCCAGATTCCCAGCCAACAGAAACTGTGAGATAATGAATGTGTATTGTTTTAAGATGCTAAGTTTGAAGTGACTTGTTATGTAATTAATGCAGGGTGCACCTGGCTTTTAATAAGCAGAGTCAGGGGTGTCAGATGTCTTGAAGTATGAGTGACAGCCCAGCACAATGCAGATCTTGTTCTTTCTCCAATGCCAAGGGCCTCTCCCAATACTGGCACAAACCCTCCCATTTTAAAATATTTATGACTTTTGTTTGTAGATTAAAAGCAAAAGATCAAAAAGGTAATCATAAATTGCTGTGTGATTCAATCTAAATTTAAATGCAGGCTATCCAGTGACCCAAAGATTCTTCCTTGAAAAATTTCTTGCAAAAATTCTGGTAGATATGCAAAAAATTATGCCTGAGGATGTCTCTTTCTTCTTCTTTTTTTTTTTTTTTTTTGCAATGCCAGTATACTTCAAATAAATGAAATGTTTGCTAATAGAGGAATAGTGAAATAAATATGGTATATCCAGAATATAATGAAGCTCCTAAAAATGAAATTAGTTTATATGTAATGGCAAAAAAATTGGCCTTTAAAATTTAAGATTTTTAAATTTTTTATTTGTTCTTTTTACTTATATATGACAGTAGAATATATTTTGACATTATGCATATTTGGACTATAATTTCCCATTCTTGTGGTCAAAATGAGCATTTAAATATAACTAAAATGAAAATCTAAATTACAGAATAATATATATGATAAACCATTTGAGTTTTTAAAAAAGAATGTACTATTCCAGGTGTTGTGGCTCATGCTAGTAATCCCAGCTACTCAGGAAGCTGAGGCAGGAGGATTGCAAGTTCAAAGGCAGTATGGGCGACTTAGCAAGACCCTGTCTCAAAATTTAAAAAAGACGGGGGATTGTGGATGTGTAGCTCAATGGTAGGGCACCTGGATTCAATCTCTAGCACCACCTAAGATGAAACAAACAAACCACCCCCAAACCTCAAAATACTCTATGTTTGCATGCGTGCGCGTGTGTGTGTGTGATGTGTATGTGTGTGTGTGTGTATATAAAATGCATAGAAATAAATATAGAATGATTCATATCAAACACTTAACAGTGGATTCCTATTGGGGAAGAATCTGTTAAGTGGAACCTTTGCTTTTCTTTTCTTTTAAACTATTTTTTTAGTTGTTGGTGGTGGACACAATACCTCTATTTTATTTGTTTATTTTTATGTGGTGCTGAGGATCAAACCCAGTGCCTCACACCCACTAGGCAAGTTCTCTGCTACTGAGCCACAATCCCAGCCCCTGGCTTTTCATTCTCTATATTAGTATACTGTTCACAATTTTTTTTTTTTTTTACCATAAGCACTACTTTTGTGATTACCGAATGTTGTAAGATCTTACACTTGGTGACATTGGTAAAGTCCTATGTCCTTTTGGTGCCACCAGATTTGCCATGTCTTACTTAAAATGCAGAGGTGGGAATAAATGGCAAGTGGTTTGAGTAAAGACAGAGTTAAGAAGAAGTAAAGCCAGGACACTGTGGGGGAAGAGGACAGGGTGGCAGAAATAGGGACTTGAGTGTGGAGCATATTTCATGCCTGAGCCTCAACCCCTCAGTCTGGTAAGCCCTGGGCTCTAAAAAAAAAAGACCCACCACAGCTGACCCGGAAAGTTTAGAACCAACTCCAAGTCCAGAGGCAGATTGAGGGCACTTGTCCCAGAGGCCCTCAGTTTCCCTTTGATTCCCCTCAAATGGGAGCTGAGCTTCTGCTCTTTGCCCACCGTCATTTTCAGTTTTAAAGTGAAGACAAGGATTTCAAGTGTGAAGTAGGTTTTCCAACTGGTTTGACTAAAGTACACCCATTTCCTTACTCAGAGCACCTCTCCCCTTGCTCATGGCTGCAGTTTTACCTGTGGTCTTTGTCAGAGAAAACATGGTAACGAGAGAGACTTCCTTCATTATCAGACAACACAAGCTTAGAGTGATGTGTCCAAATTCCAGAAACGATCTACCACGGAGGTGAAAATGAGAGTAATAAATGATGCTAAGGAAATGGAAAGTTTCTGGGTTCATATGGAAGATAAAACAATTAAGTAGTACAGACATCTCAGATGAGATCCAAAGACAAGAGAAAGAGGGGGAGAGAGAAGAGAGGGAGAAAGGGAGAGAGAAAGAGAGAGAACATACATTTTTAAAAAGAATTGGTGGATTACTTGTTTGTCATGTTTGGAAAAAATAAAATTTCCTATCTGGGTTATGTGGAAACTCAAACTACTCCCAAGATGCCTCTTTGCTTTGGGTTTGTTACAAACAACACTTGTTCGGGATTTGTAGCACCTATGAGACTGCTGTCTTCCCATCATCCACAAACATCCGACTTAGAACAGGAAATGTACATTCAATGAATGACTAGGTCAAAAACACAATCCATAAAAGAATGGGAAAGCCTTAATCTTTTTTTTTTTTTTCTTTTGTGTAGAATTAAATCGCTGGAAGGAAGCCAGGGAAGTTACAAATCTAACCTTGTGTTTCTGGCTGAACAATGCTTAAATCATTGATAGCTGTTAATCAAAATTGTTCTGACTCTTAGATACTATGGATGAATTGATTGATTGATTTTCCGGCCAACTAATTTTAATGTTTTCATTTTTCCATAAAGAAAAGAAATACAGTTCTTTTACATAGATTGTAAATATATTTGAGTTTTATTAAAATTAAGTGAAAAATATCCTTTGTGTATTTACCTGAACATTAGTTTGGCTCCTGTTATGTTGCTTTTTATTTAAGAAATGTCTATCCAGGTGAGTCAAGGCAAAGAAGAATCTTTGTTTTCCCTCACGTTTCCTGGAATGCAGCTGAATGTTTGTTCACCTCACATCTCTGAGTCTTAGTTTCCTCACCTGTGAGTTAAAAGCCTTTACAATGAGTCCCATGTGTAATATATATGCTTTATCCTATGTTCACATGTATGTCACTGTGTATATAAAATGATTAAATAATGTTAGCTACTTTGTTCTCAATTTAATTTATGGGGTTGAATGTTCCTCATAAAAATATTCTTACAAGTTTATACTTATAAGAAAGCTTATGAACCCTTATTAGAAAAGTGAACAGAAGATGTTAACAGTTGATTGGATACATGTTTCTTAGACATGGGATACAGGTCTGAGATGGAGAGAAGAAAGTTGGGTAATGGTGGGGGGCATGGGAAGAATGGAGGAAATTTGATTAGGCAAAGGGGAGTGGGGGAAGGGACATGGGGGTAGGAAAGATGGCAGAATGAGATGGACATCATTACCCTAGGTACACGAATGACTGCACTATGGTGCAACTCTACATGATATACTGCCAGAGAAATGAAAAGCTGTGCTCCATTTGTGTACAATGAACTGAAATGCATTCTGCTGTCATGTATAACTAATTAGAACAAATTAAGAAAAAAGAAAGAAAGAAAGTTGGGGGTTACCAGCCTAACCATGGGAGGGAAGCCAACCGTGTGGACTAGGACCCACAGGGAGAATGGAAAACTAGGCAGATGAAGACCACCCAGGACTGGACTCAAACTAGCTATTTAAAGCAGAGGTCTTTAAAGGTGGGTAAAGTACTCCCAGGACTGCACAAAGACTTTCTGAGAAATAAGCATGGATGTTTTAAGGGAATCCATTTCTAGATCCTTAGCTTCCATTGTAATTTCCTGCAATTGCTCTGCCTGACCATGTGATTGTGATGGGGGCAGGGAGGTGCTGCCACCTTTCTTATCCTATCCCAGATATTGTTCTATTTTTTTCTTTATTCCCCTTTCCCTTCCCCTCCTCCTCCTTTTTTTTTTTTTTTTTTTTTAAATCCAGGGGCACTTTACCACTAAGCTTATCCCCAGCCCTTTTGTTTTTTATTTTGAGACAGGATCCGTCTAAATTGCTGAGGCTAGTCTTAAACTTACCATCCTCCTGCCTCAGCCCCCTGAATTGCTGGGATTACAGGCATGGACCACCGACCCAGTTGCCTTTCTTACAGTTTCCAGAATAAGGCATATCCTTCGAAGCACCATGTTGCATTATCTTGCAGGGTTAAAACCCGCTGGGGCTTCAAATGAAGGGACAGTCAGAAATATTGGTATTGGTTCTGAGACAGCACCTGACCCTATTGATTATGTGACCTACCCTCTGCCAGGGTCTTCAACTCTGTGTCCAAAAAAAATAAAAAATAAAAAAGCCAAAGTTGGGCCTTTCAGAAATGTCAGCTGTTAAATCTTACAAGTAGTTTGTGGTTATAGATCATTCTGTGGTTTTTGGTATAATTCCATAAGAGTTGAAAGAATCAAGAGACGTTGTCACAATAAAAAAAAAAAAAAAGACTTTACAGTTTATACCTGTAAAATGAAAAACAGGGATGGGACTGACACTGAACTCTATCTCAGTCTAGCCACAAGTAATATTTACCAACAGATAACTAAACCAGGAGGAAAAGATGTATATAGATCTATTTATATCTATATCTTTATGTATTTCTAGCCCCATCAGTTAAGAAATACATTTACAATGAAATTTTTTTTTTATTGGCTAAACTAGAATGAGAAAAAGTAGATCCATGGTAGCCTGGGACTAAAGACCAGGCTGGGGATTGCCTGCACAGAGGCAGGAGGGAACTTTGGTGGTCGAGAAAATTTTGTTTCTTGATCTTGATTGCAGTGTCAGTTACAAAAATGAGCATAATTGCCCAGACTCATCAAAATATACACTTAAAATGAATGAATTTTGGGTTAAATTATACACACACACCAAAAAAAAGAAAAAAAAAGAACACAGAGGGGAAGCTTTGTTGTTCTATTTAATAATTAGATATCAACTTTATAATATTTCTAAATATTATATTTGATCCATTGTGTAATAATAATCATTATAATAAAAACAAAGTCCAGAAGAAATCTTTAACATTTAGAGCTATGCAAAACTTAATTAATAGCTATTTTTCCAGAGACGTAAGATAATGATAAATAAAAGACTCTTAAGTATAAAATAGGTAACATTAGGGCTAAATTATGTGGGAAAGGAAATATGATATCAAAAGATGAAAGAAACCTTATGAAATGCCAACTGTTAAAAAGAGCTTATTCAAGAATTTTTAAATATGGATGATACTGGGTTATAACAAATCACCATGTTATTTTTAGACTCCATTAGATCTATTTAAAAGAATGATATAATGGTTGTATTTTAAAATATTGATACTTGCAATACACTAGAAAATCCATTCTTTGAAACCATTTAGACTTTGGATAAAAATGTTTAGGTGTCCACTTAAACATGTATGAGGAGAGTTTTTCAAAATGTTCTAGGAATAAAGAAGGAAATAAAACTATTGATTTAGGCATGGGCAGAGCAAATAAGATCTAGAAAGAATATTCAAGAAGAGAGGGAATTTTCAAAAAAATTCAGAGGAGACACTTGTAAAGAGGGGAAATCGTAAGCCTCAGAGAGATCCAGAAAGGTGGGGAAGAGTTACAAGAGACTGTTGAGGCTTTCATTTATGGGTGAATGTGTTGGTGACAGATGTTTTCACCTTTCTCCTCTCTTAGCATGCCCTGTGAGTTTGGAGACCAAAGATTCCCTTTCCCTCCAGGGGCTCACAAAGAGCCAAGTTTTTTGAGAGCAGAGAAGAGCTCCAAGATGTTTTGCAAAATCAACAGTTAGTGAGAAGTGTCATAAAGGATAAAGAATGAATCAAGACTGGCAGATTCCCTCTTACACGCCCCTGGCTGGGTGGTAAGCCCAATGTCTATCCGTGGAGTTGCCAACTTTTCTAGTCTAGGCAGTGCCAGGCTTAAAACAGAAGTAGAGGAGTCACTGGTTCCAAGGGAGGCCTATGGATGCAGGAGACGCATGTTGCTCCAGACTTTCAGTAACCAGAGACTCCACCTGCAGTGTTCTGTGCTGTCCAAAATGCTCTTGACCCTTGCATAGGTCAGGACCTATAAAGGAACCCCAATAATGGCCAAGACTGGATTTTCTCCCCAGAGGGAAAGGGAACTCAGATGAATTATTTACCTGTCTTAGACTTTGTATGCTATTGCATATTAAAAGCCACTCCATAAGGACTGAAACGTGTTGGGTTGACTTTAATGGCTGGGAGGTCATAGGTGGTTTCAGTAGGGTGTGGAGTATGACTTAGATTGTATGGAATGAGGAATGAGTGGGAGAGAGGAAGTGCAGAAAGTACACCTAGACTCCTATTTCAAGAAACCTGGCAATGAATGGAAGGTGTGAGAAAGGTAGGTAGTGGATTCTTCAGCTGAGGCTGCTCATAGCAGCCTGGCAACATGGGTCTTTGATGGCTGTTATTCTCTTGGACCGGCTTCTTTTAACATCTTTTTGTTCCTTTTGGATTTAGAAAGGTAACTATAAAAGTAAGACAGACTGGTGCTACAGAGGGACCCCAGATCTCCATGGTTTTAACACTACATGAAAAAGCTTCATTTCTCATGAAGTAAAATCCAAGTGGGCATTCCTCCTCCATGATCATGTTCACTAGGAGAGATGCAGGGGTCCAAGCTTCTTCCATCCATGCCATCTCCCATACTTGGCTGCTGTTTTAGCTAGCCATTTCACCTCTGTGATGAAAGGACCCCACCAGAACAAATGTAGAGGAGGAAAGGTTTATTTAGGGGGTTCATGGTTTCACAGATCTCAATACATAGACAACAGGCTCCATTCCTTGGGGCTTGAGGTGAGGCAGGACATCTTGGTGGAAGAGTGTGGCAGAGGGAACCAGCTCACATGATGATCAGGTAGCAGAGAGAGAGAGACTTTACTTGCCAGATGCAAATATATACCCCAAAGCCACACCCCCATGCCCATCTCTTCCAGCCCCCCCTGCCAGCCTTCAGTTACCACTCAGTTAATCCCGTCAGGTGATTAATTCACTGATTGGGTTAAGGCTTTCACGACCCAATCATTTCCCCTCTGAGCCCTCTCACATTGTCTCACACATGAGCTTTGGGGAGACAACTCACATCTAAACCATAACAGCTGTCAAAGTTGCTCTAGAAGATTACAGATAATGGCCTGTGAGAGGTGGGTATGGTCTGGGGCTGGAAGTGGTGCATATCACTTTGAACAGAACTTTGTTACTTGACCACATATAACTGCAAAGGGCTGGAAATGTAGTGTAGCCATGTGCTCAAGGGGGCAGGAGATGGGTTTGCTAAATGCATAGATAGTCTTGGTCACATTATTCTACCCACTTGCTACTGCAACCCAATTATTCTATACCCCGGTCACTCAGGACCCCACCCTTGGTTTGGACTTGTGTCTTGATTCTGTTACTGCTCAGCTTCCTCTTGTAACCAACTTCCTGTTTGATACAGTCAAGTCTGGGTTTCTCGTAGAGACTGCAGGAGATCATCCCTGCTTATGAAACAGATCACAACCCCCTGAATTCTTAGTTTGGAAACCATCAGAGGACAGGGCTTAGGAGGTTACACAGATGGCAGGCAGTAGCACCTGTCTCCCATGACTCATTTTCCTTTTTAACTCTTCCCTTTTATTTCTTCACTGTGATAACCCTTGTCACTCTGATGGCTCTGGGACATTTTCTGTTAATAATCTACAACCAATGCAAACAAAACTTCTTTTCACACAGCAAGAAAGAATAGCATTAAAAAAGTCATCAAGCTATAAGGGAGGGCAAGTAGAAATGAACAGAGGTATTATGTGTAAACCAGAGGCCACAGGACTACTCCCTACCCGCTGTCTCTTTTTCAAGTGCTGCCCTTTCTGACCAGCATGTGGACTATTGGGTTTGGCCTGACTTGAGACATTCTTCTGGACTTTGATATCTGACCCTGAGCCTCAGTGTTGAATCAGCTTAGCTTACTGATGAACCATTGGTTTGGCTTTGGTGTCCTGGGTTTTGGAATGCACAGCTTGGCCCTGAGCCTTGGTGTGTGTTTCTGGGTGCATCTCTAATTATAATGGCTTCAATCTGGACCATTCTTCTGTCTTTGCCAACTGAGCCTTCACCACAGCTAGATTTCACAAGTTCTTCACTTTTCCTTGTCCTACTTCAGATCACTTTTTTGATAGGTGTTGACTACCTACCCCCTAGTGCCCTCTTCCATACTTTCAGTTCCCTAAGGAACTGGTTTTTTTTCTTGGGTAACTAGTAGACCAGTGACTGACCTTAACCTTCAGATGAGCTTAGTCTCTCCCTAACAAGGGTGTGGAATTAGGCAACCTTTACACAGCACACAAAAATTGTGCTGACCCCCTCAAAAAATTGTGCTTAGGATTTAGCTAGCCCTCAAGAGATCCAGAAAACAAAACAAAACAAAAACAAAAACAACCAAAAAAAAAAAAAACAAGGAAAAAGGTCTTAATAAAAAGAAGAATCAAATAATTTTTAATGGTTCAAGGACATTGGTTGTTGTGGATGAAATGTTTGTGGTCCTGGCCAAGTTGATATACTGAAGCCCTAACCCCCAGGGTGATGGCATTGGGAAGTGAGGACTTAGGGAGGTAATTAGGCCACCAGCATGTAGCCCTCATGAATGGAAAGCCAGAGAGTTCTTTCTGCTCTTTTTTTTTTTTTTAACTTGGGAGGACTCAGCAAGAATCAGCTGTTTGCAATTTGAAAGAGGATCCTTATGTGATCCCAATGACACTGGAACCCTGATCTTGCTTCCAGACTCCATACTGTGAGAAATAAATTCCTGTTGTTTATGTCACCCAGTCTATTGTGGCTTGATATATCAGCCCAAACTGACTAGAATGGGCAAGATGAGTGTGGATTCTTTTTTTAAAAAATTGTACCTTTATATTTTTAAGTATTTTTATGTGGTGCTGGGGATCAAACCCAGGGCCTCACACATGCTAGGCAAGCGCTCTACTGCTGAGCCATAATCCTAGCCCTGAGTGTGGATTCTTAATGTACACCAACATCATCAGTCAAACTGCCTCTGGTTCAGCTCTTGTGGATTCTTTCTTGGACCCTGGAGAGAAGGAACCCCAATTAAAAGCAACAATAAAAGAAAATTTTTACAAAATCTTCATGGTTGTTGAGAACCTAAGTGACATTCAAGAGGCATATATGACCTCAGGAAGTTGGTCCAGGGAGGGGGACTCCAGGAGGAAGATGGTAGGTATCAGGCTATAGCTAAATAACAGTAGGGGGTACAACTTGAGAAGGGCTGGAGTTTCTGCAATTTTGAGTGATATAGCTTGTGTAAGTAAAGGGTACACATGCTAGTACACACAGGCACACATTCACACACACAGGAATTTTTTTTTGGCTTGTTTGAGGAATGAGGCAACAGAATGTTTTTCTAGAAGCTTTTTTCCCTCAGCATTAGCCAAGCCAAAACAGAATTCTGGAGTATCATCAGAAGGTTTCATCTTAATCTAAACAAGATCACAATATTAACAGTAAATAGACAACTTGAATTAGAACCTGATCGAGGTGTGAGGTTTTTTGCTGAAAATACTTTGTTATTCTATGAAAAAAAAAATGTAACAAGCAACCCAAATGGGAAGAGGGGAAGGAGAGAAAGGGAGAGAAAAAGAGAAAGAGTTCTGTTAAAAAATCCCAAGGTACTAATATAAGGATGCTGATTCATAATGGGAACAATGGGAAGGAGCACGGGAGGAATAGACAAACTCTAGATAGAGTAAAGGGGACAGAGGGGAAGGGAGGGAACATAGGGGTAGGAAAAACGATGGTATGAGATGGACATCATTGCCCTAAGTACATGTATGAAGACACGAATAGTGTGACTCAATGTTGTGTACAACCAGAGATATGAAAAATTGTGCTCTATATGTGTACTATGAATCGAAATGCATTCTGCTGTCATCTATAACAAATTAGAATAAATTTTTAAAAAATCCCAAGGTACAGCACTTGCTTAGCATGCACAGGCCCTGGATTTCATACCCAAAACTTAAAAAAACAATGTATTAAGATAATGTCTATATAAGATTTAAAAAACCCAACTTGTACATAAGAATTTATAATGAAAAGCAAATTCTCTAACTTGTTTCTTTTCTTTCTTTTGCTCTTCTGAACCAAGCGTCTTTGACTATTCTTGGTATTTTTTTCACATAGTTCTAAATGGTTATTTCTTGATTTATCAACTTTGGGCACTGGGCATTGATTACTTACATAATTGTCAAGTGTTTAAGAGCATTAACTGAAAAAAAAAAGTATCATCTGCTCCCATTTCTCTTTCTAGTATAGTTGAAGAAAAATACTCAGTTGATCTCTAAATTTTCATTTCCAACTTAAAAAAAAAAGAGAATAAAACCTCCATTTTGGGCTGGGGATGTGACTCAAGCGGAAACACACTTGCCTGGCATGCACAGGGCGCTGGGTTCGATCCTCAGCACCACATAAAATAAAATAAAGATGTTGTGTCCACCGAAAACTGAAAAATAAAAAAAAAACTCCATTTTTTTGTTTCATAGAAAGAATCTTCGAGTTCCTTACTGTGGCAGATAAAAATAGTGCCTCTCATCCTTTTTTCTTTACTGTGCATTACCCCTTTCTCCTTCCAAGCTCTGTCAGCCACATTTTTATTCTTCCATTGTGAAAGCTAATATTTAAATTCTGGTTATGTGGAGGCTAGGGTTGTATGTAGCTTGGTGGTAGACCATTCACCTAGCACATATGAGGCATAGGTTCCATCCTCAGCACCACATAAAAAAGTAAATACAGATATTGTGTCTACCTAAAACTAAAATTTAAAAAATATGGTTATGTGAATAACAGTTAACTATTTTATGATTTATCTATAGATTGATTATAAAAGCTGATAATCAATAAGCAGTAAAAATTTTTTGCTGCCCCAAACTTAATCTTTCCCCCTATATTTATGGTATTTTCAACCAAATCACAGCTCTTCTACTTGGGGGAATCTTGTGGTGGGCGTTTAACCTAGGCAGCACCAATCTCATGTTGCATCATAAATATTTTACATTGGGAGCAACCAATGCAAAGAATCAGAAATGTTGGCAATTTCCAGGGCAGCTGTGGTGGTAGCAAAGGCATCCAGTTTGCGGATAGAGGAGGGGCCTGGTGGTGCTGGTAGAGGCAGCCAATGTGCAATGTCAGTGGTTGCATTGTACGAACTAGGTCATCTACTGCTTGACAGTGCTGGCAACTATGATGTCCTCCCTGGACAGCCTCACTATGGCTGTTGCTCCAACTGGGTAACTTCTGAGCCTCCAGGAGTTCCAAGCACCACCAACGACTTTCAGTACATTCATTTTCTGTTCAAACCAGGGAGGATTGATTTTTGTTGTTTCCAATTACGTCTTTTTTTTAATCTTTATTTACCGATTTTATATGATGCTGAGGATCAAACCCAGTGCCTCACACATGCTAGTTGAGTACTCTACCACTGAGCCACAACCCTACTGATTAAATATACTATTGAAAAACCATCTTATTATGTTGCATAAATATCCTTCACTGTCAAGTCATATTAACGTCTTTGTGGATTTAATGTCACATATCCCTCATTCTGTAGTGAAAAGTTCCAAACATCAAGTTCAAGTGCATTTTCTTTCTTAAACTCCATAAATGACCTTTAAGCTAGCCTCAAGTATGACCCACTAAATCTATTATCTATTCTACTATGTCCATTCCATTGTCAAGGACTCTCCTTTTGGGAGCCAACCCGCATCCCATTTGCTCCATGGGTCAGCTTGACAGCGCTTAGCCTGCAAGTTCCTCTCATTGCTGTTCTGATTTGGATTCACTGTTTCTAAATCTTACATTTTTCTCTTTCTTAGTTTTCTTCTTCATTTGGTTAAACTTCATCTTCAATTAGCTTCCTAAGAAAGAGCAAATGGGAAAAAAAATCTTTATTCTGAACCTACATTTGATTGATGGTTTTACTATATATGGAATTCTAAAATGTGAGAGCTCCTCACAAACCCATTTCCTTCTTTTGCTAGGCTCACAGTTAGACTATATTTCCCAGCCTCCTATACAGTAAGGAAGGGCTGTGAGATGAATTCCTGTCAATGAAATATGGCACAACCCACTTCCAGGCTTGGTCTACAAAAACCTCCTACAGAAAACTCTCCATTTTCTCCATCCCAACCCCCAGGCTTGTTGCAGAAGAGCATGATAAATTTGAAGCTCCCTGTAGAAGGCAGGAGCCCCAAACTGATGAGCCTACATATTTCCCCAGTAATCCTTTAGTTTTGACTTTTTGGATTTTCAAATAAGAAACAAATCCCCCAAATTTCAAAGCAAGCAGCATTATACAATCCTGTCCATAAAGAAAAGTAGCAATCTTCCCAAAGAAAGAAAAAGTCAGTTAGGCCACAAAAAGTGTTGATAAATTTCCTAATCACAATGGAGCAGAACAAGAAATAGTACCAGAAGCTGGAAAATCCACAAGTATGTGAAAAATTAAACAGCATAATCTTAAACAAAGAGTGGCTTAAAAACAAAATCACAAGACAAATTAGAAAGTATCTTGAGACAAATGAAAAACACCTACAACAAAAATTATGGGATGTTGCAAAGCTGTATTAAGAGGCAAATCTATATCTGTAAATCCCTACATTAAAAACAAAAAGAATAATCTCACACCAATAACTTAACTTTTATACCTCAAGGAACTAGAAGAAACAAAACAAACTAAACTCAAAACTAGCAGAAGGAAAGAAATATAAGGATTAGAGCACAGAGAGAGAATAAAAAGCAATAAATTCAACAAAGCCAAGGGTTGGTTCTTTGAAAAGATCAACACAATTGAAAAACCTTTAGCTATCCTGCTCTATCCCACCCAGGACATGAACCATTCTCCTGTCCCATGTATTCCCTGCCCATTGGTCACTCAGTAGCTACACTGGATTGACAATGGTGGTGTCGTGGGGCTTGTGTTCAACTCCTATGTGATAGGCTAATGCTGTGTTCCAGCTCCTAGGTCATCCACCTGACTCCATCTCATCATGTGGGCATTGTATCATCTCACATCACCCCAAGAAGAGTGAGTACAGTACAATAAGATATTCTGAGAGAATCTGCGTTTACATACCTTATATTACTGTATATTGTTATAATTCTATTTTACTGCTAGTTATTGTTGTTAATCTCTTTCTGGGTCTAATTTACAAATTAAACATTATTATAGGTATGCATAGAAAAAAATATATGGGGCTTGATATCATCTATGGTTTCAAGCATGCACTGAGGGCCTTGGAATGCATCCTTTGTGGAGAAGGGTGATCTACTGTCACTAATAAAGATATTGAGTCAACATGCCAAGATCATTCAAGAGGGAAAGGACAAGGTTTTCAACAAATTGTGCTGAGAAAACTGGAAACAGAAAGTGAAATGGTGGTTGCCAAGGGCTGGGTGAGAGGAAATGGGTCTAAAGTTTCAATTTTGCAAGCTGAAAAGGTTCTGGAGATGGGTTGCACAACAATGACAGAATACTTAACACTAATGAATTTTATACTTAAAAATGGTTAAGATGATGAAGCATATATTATGTGTACTTTATCATAGCTAAGAATTTTTAAAAGGAAGGAAACAAATGCTTTTGTTAAAAATATAAGCTCAATCTACTTTATTTTTTAAATTCAAAAATTTATCTTTGTTGTTGTTGTTGTTGTTTGTTTTGGTACTGGAAATTGAACCAGTGTCACTCTACCACTGGGTCACATCCACAGCCCTTTTTATTTTTTTTATTTTTAAGACATGGTCTCACTAAATTGCCTGGGCTGGCCTTGAACTTGGGATCCTCCTGCCTCAGCCTCTAGAGTTGCTGGAACTGCAGGTATGGGATAGCATACCTGGCTCAATTCTTCATCACTCAGAAGTCAGAAATTGTGATTTTTAAAACAGTTGCTCTCTTTGAAAAGTCAGTGGGCCCACCCTCAGGTAGGCAGGTGCTACCACACAGGTATTTTACAAAGATATTCAATAATTTATATACTATATCCTTTAAATGTGACAAGTCACTTCCCTCTCATTGCTTTTAAAAGTGTCTCTTTGTCTTTCAAGAGTTTGATTATGTAGTCTCTTGATATAGATCTCTTTGAATTAATTCTCCTTGGGGGTTCTTGGCTGATAACTTTTTAGATATATAGGTAAATGGTTTTCATTACATTTCATCGTATTTTTAAAGTATTCTCTTTTCTCCTTTCTCTCTCTCTTCTTCTGTGATTTACAGTATTAAATATGTCTATGTCTTCAATGGTATCCCACAGGTCTTTGAGGCTATGAATAAGTCCAATTTTATTCATTCTTTTTTTCTTTTGGTTCCTCAGACTGGATAATATCAATTATCTGCTTCAAGTTTGCCATTTTTTTTTCTTTCACCTAATCAAAAGGACCTTGGAACCCCTCAATAGTGAATTTTTCATTTCTATTTCTACAGTTTCAATTCCAGAATTTGGCTTTTCTTTATAATTTCCACGTTTTCCTTTTTATTAGCATTCTCCATTTGATGAGATAGTGTTCTCATGTTTTCCTTTAGTTCTTTACCTATGGTTTCCTTTAGTTCTGTGAACATACTTGAAATAGCTGGTTTTAAGTCATTGTCTGGTAAAGTCAATGAATGGCTTCCTCAGGAACAGTTTACATTGATCATTTTTTCCCCTGTACATAGGCAATAATTTTTTGCTTCTTGGCATACCTTATGTATGTATATGTTCTTAAAAACTGTACCTTTTCCATGATATAATGCAGCAACTTGGGAAATCATATTCTGCCCCTCTCAAGGGCTTATTGGTGCCAGCTATTGTTAATGATTTGTCTAGTGACATTTCCAAACTCATCCCCCAAACCCTGTATTGTTTGTTGCAAGTGGCCACTGGAGTCACTACTCAGTTAGCTTAGTGATCGACTAATGATTGAACAGAGATTTCTTTAGATACTTGGAATGAATAAGCCACCCCATCTTTGCCAAGGGATGCTGTTTGTGAATAGGGGCACACCTTTAATACCGGTCAGGCGTAGACTAATCTCTTTAGTATTCACCTCCTTCTTACGTTAAGCCTCTAGGTCAGCCAGAGGTGATTGCTTAGGGCCTTCCCAAGTCTTTCTTGAGCACACACATAGTTCTATGCCTGGATATAGCTTCTAGTTGTCCAGAGATGTGTTCAAAACCTCCTTCCCTAGCTTTTCCTTTTAAGCTTTATGTTTGGCCTATTGTTTGCATCCAACTGTTATCCTTAACTTCAGGTAGAAGCAAAGTTAAACAATTTTCTCTAGATTTTTTGACAGCTGGCTTTGGGGGAAAAGACTTTCTCTCCAGGTGAGCTGGAATCAGGTCAAATAAAGACAGTTTTGCAAGTGAGGTCTTCCAGGGAACCATGAGACAAGTCAAATAATGACAAGTCTCTGGTGATGCGACTTTAAACAAGTTCCAGCCCTCTTCTCCCCACTCCAGTGGCTTTTAGGCTGCTGATTTTCACTGTGATTGAGGATCATTGGCTTTTAAGACTACCGCAGAGCTGGAGAATGGGGTATCACAATAGGAAAAGTTAAGACACTCCAAGTCTCTTTTTCCTTATAGACGGTTCAGCAATTTAAAAAATAAATAAATAAACACTCCTCAGACTGCTGCAAAGTCTTTAATTTCTATAGTTCAAAAAAATGTTGATTCTGACACTCTTTGCCAGCTCTCTCAGTGCCTTTTTAAAGGGGAGAATATTCATAGGTGTTTCCTCTACCATTCCTGCTGATGTTGCTCTGTATTCTTTTTTATTAGCCTCAGTATCCTTAGAATAAAGGAGTCAAGTATTCCTTGGGGCTGTTACACACTGCATCTACGATGTCCATTTACTCATCACTTAGCAAAAAGTTGTTGAGCAACTATATTTGTCCGAGCTTCCTATGAGGTATTAGAGATGTACAGGTGAATACGGCAGACACAGTCCTGGTCTCAATAGAGTTCACATTCCAGTGGGGTGGGGTGGGGTGATGAGGATAGGGTGGGAAACATATAATAGAAAATAAGAATTCAGTGTAAGTGCTATAATATGTAAAAGTGGATGGTTCCTGACTTATGCTGGTTTGATTTAAAATTTTTTTTTCAATTTTACAATGGTATCAGCTGATATACATTCTGTAGAACCTGAACTTTGTATTCTGAATTTTGATCTTTTTCCAGCTAGCAGTATGTGATATGATTCTCTCTCATGATGTTGGGCAATGATAGCAAGTCACATTTCCAGTCAGCCACATGATTATGAGTGTAAACAACTGATCCAATATTCTACAATGTAGTGTATTCAATAATATACATGAGATATGCAATACTTTATTGTAAAACAGGCTTTACGTTGGATGATTTTTGTCCAACCAGAGGATAATATAAATGTCTGAGCATGTTTAAAACTAAGCTATGATGTTTGGCAGGTTAAGTGCATTAAATTCACTTTTTAGTTATGATATTTTTAACTTAGGATGGATTGCTTGGGACAGAACTTCATCAGAATTTGAGGAGTATCTTAGGTTTTGTGGGGCTGCATAAGAGTGGTATTGAATTTGAACTTGTCAGGGGAATCTGAGAAGATGAAAAAAAATTTCATGGAAGAAAATGACATCTAATCTCATAGTGAGCTTAATTTAGCCAGGTGAAGAGGGACTTAAACAAAATAAAATGTTATTTTCTCTCAAATATCACAAGACCAAAGGTAAAAGCATGGTGTTACATGTTGCATATACCCCACCTTCCCTTTATGTTTCTGCTCTCATATCTTGAGGGCTTCTATGGAACCAAGGTGGTTGCTACAGAGCATATTGATGTGTCCACATTTCTGATATAAAGAAAGAAGAGGGAGCTGGGTGTGGTGGCACACGCCGGTAATCCCACAGTTCGGGAGGCTTCTGCAGGAGGATCTCAAGTTCAAAGCCAGCCTTAGCAATATAGTGAGACCCTAAGCAACCTAGAGAGATCTTGTCTCAAAATACAATATAAAAAGGGCTGGCTCTGTGGTTAAGTGTTCCTGTGTTCAAATCCCAGTGCAAAAAAAATAAGGGGTTGGGAAGGGCAGAGCCAACTAGAAGCCGGAATCAATGCTTTCTGATTGCATGCTGTTGGAATTTCCTCTTGCAAGGAAAATTGGGAGATATATTGCCTTAACTGATGTTATCCCAAAAATAAGGAAGAGGGGGAGAATGAACAGGATGCAGATACCTAGCAGTCTTTGACGCAGATCAACAAATGCTCAGCTAATATCCAATGAAAACTTAATATATTTTTACCTGTTAAATGAACAGCTGCTTCACATTTCCAAAATTAATGTGAAAAGACTAGACTTCACTGACCAGTGAACTTTTGGGGGGTGAAATGGTATTCATGGCATCTGGGCACATACATGTACATTCACACATTTTTGAACTTCCTATTTTGAACATTTTAGGCTCTGTAAGAAAAGTGGTTATGTTTTCCTCTGAGCAACAGAAAACTCGGATTGGTTGCTTCATTAAGGGTTTATCTTTTTCCTTGGGAATTAAGAGTTGTCAAGGATTCTTCTTCATCACTACATGGGTTATATGACTGCAAGTATATGTGATCACCCCGAAGTAGAGTTCTGGCACATCCTTGTGTGACAACTTCAGGGTCTTACCTCAAGAAAGAGTACGTCTCCTTGGCCTGCAAGCATTAAGAGCTAGCCTTCAGTGGGCTGCAGAGGGGGAATTACTTTCTCAAGTTTTCCACTGAAATGTGACATTGTCTTGGAAGGAGCTCATGGGCAATGAGGAGTAATAAACATAGAGCTAGATCAGGTGGGAATGAAGGAACCTGGTTGCTGCAGGAAGTCTGTTGGGGAAAGAGTTTAGCTATTGTGAGCAAGAGAGTGGAATGGGGTCTGTGAGTCCTGGAAGTAGCTACTTATGAGAGTGATCAGAACCAGGCATGGTGGTGCACACCTGTAATCCCAGCAGCTTGGGAGGCTGAGGCAGGAGAATCATGAGTTCAAAGCCAGCCTTAGCAACTTAGCAAGACCCTAAGCAACTCGGTGAGATCTTGTCTCTAAATTTTATATATATATATATATATATATATATTTTTTTTTTTTTAATTTTTTTAAAGGGAATGGGATGTGGCTCAGTGGGTAAGCACCCCTTGGGTTCCATCCCCCCTACAAAAATAAATAAATATATAAATAAAAGTGGTCAGAGCACTGTACTTGGAAAACAACCATGTTCAGTGACAACAATTTGTTCATTTTTTTTTATCATCTGATTCTAATCATGACAGAACATCAAACAAATCTAAATTGAGGGATCTTTCCACAAGATAACAAGCCTGCACTTTTCTAAAATGTCAATGTCATAAAAGATAAAGAAAGGCTAAGGAACTATTTTAGATTCAAAAGACTAAAGAAATATAACCACTAGATGCGTTGTGTAATCATGGATTGAATCCTGAGGTAGGGAAATTTTCTATAAGAGGCATTATTGGGGCAATTGACAAAATATGAATATGAACCACATATTCAACTGCACTTAATGTTTCTTGATTTTGATACTTGTCCCCTGGTGATGTTCAAGCATCTGTACATGCTTATGTATTTGAGAGTAAAGTACATGATGCTTACAGACTGCTCTCAAGGGTTCAGGAGAGACAGATGAACAGAGTCAGGGAGAGCTATGGTGGTAAAATGTTAACAATGGTGAATTTGGATGAAGGGTCTATAGGAGTTCTTTTGTGCTTTATTTTTCTGCAACTTTTCTTTAAGTTTGAAATTATATAAAAATAAAACGTTTAAAAAACTCTTTAGAGAGGACCTACTATGTGCCAGATGTTGCTGTAAGTGCTAAGAGCCACTAAGAGCCTTCATACTCTCTGCCTCTTCTTTCCCATTGCATTAATTAATGCTATTTTTAAAGTTCCGGTGCCCATCAGCAATGTCATCAATAGAAATCTAAGAAAGAGGATTTTTGTCAATGTTGAGGTCCCAGTGTTAGGGAAGATTAATAATGAAGTGTAACAATAGTAAGAATTGCACTGTATCAGTCAGGATGGGCTAGATTTTATAACACCAACAAACAAACCCCACATTTCAGTGGTTAAAAAGATTTAGTTCTTGCTTATGTTATGTTTCAGGACATGTCATTCGGGAACATTTGGGGGTTTCTGCTGCACAATGTGTTATAATCAAGGTTTATGGAGAAGCCACCATCTGGAAAATACCTGGATGCCTTGGGGGGCGAGGAGAGAGAGAGAGAGAGAGAGAGAGAGAGAGAGAGAGAGAGAGAGAGAGAGAGAGAGAGAGAGAGAGAGAGAGCCAGTCTTGGATAGTCTCACATCAGCAATTCAGTGTTCTGTAGAGAAATTACATATGCCACATATTGTTCACAACAGAATAGTCAGGATGACCCCACCCAACCAAGGGGGCCGGCAAACCATTCCACCAGAGGTCTGGAGGAAGAAAGCCAGAAGTTTATTGAACACATTGATAACTATCACACCTACAAAGAAAACGCCAAGGGGAAATGTAACTCAGTGATAGATGCAGGTTCTCTATGATCTGCACCTTGTCCTTATTCAGATACAAAGAGGACAGCATTCTATCTGTGTGTGTGTGTGTATGTGCACATGTATACACACATTAATACCTGCTTATTTTAAAAATTGTGGTCCATATATTTTCCTTAAATACTTTTTTTTTATTATTTTTTAAGGAATGATAGCTGTTACTCCAAGATTAAAAACACGGGTTTCAACATTGCTGAAATAAACTTTGACATTCTTTTCAACCTCAACATCATTATGTCTTATTAATAATTTTATTTGTATATGCACCATTTATTCTAAAGATACAGTTTATACATCATACAAATAAGATCACAGTGTCCAGGGTTACCAATTAGCCTTATCTATAACATCAACGACTATTTTATGTCTGTCTATCAGGGCAAATTTTGTTATATTCTAGTCCATTGAAGGAGGGTTTCTGTACTGATTTGCTTCTTTGTTCTAGATTTTGCAACATTGAAAAAGGTGGATCTTAATATTTTCTTTTTGAAAAGAGTATTTTTACTATTCTTTGAGAAATGACTCGATGCTGGTATCACACATATATCTCAAACTAGCCATTCTTCAACTGGACTGCGTCTTCCCAGCTTATTGACAATAATGTCACATTGGAGTCTTTATTGGAGATTGTTGATGGGAGCTCTTACTTCTTCCTGGCAGCACAGCCTGCCACTTTATCACAGAAGAAAATCAAATTGCTCTGCACAGCTTGCTCAAAACTCTATTAGTTGTCCCTCAGTACTGATTTTGTTCCTCCTCTTATTTGGAAATGAATTATTGCATAGTTTGTCTTAGTATCTTCAAGGCAGCAAAGTAAATAGATGATAGATAATTACCATAGCTGTCTTTTATTTTTCCACATTAAAAATGCTTTTTCACACTGTTAGGTACTGTGGGTCCTCCATAAATTCTATAAAATAATACCAGTGATCATATAATACATACTAATTGCCCTCTGGAGCCTCTTCTTGCCAGATGGTGAAAATATGAACATTTAATGTGTTGCATAATCTGAAAAAAAACACTAATGGGCAGGAGACACCTGTTTTGAGTTTTTTTTCTGGAGAACAACAGGAATTAGGTTATTAAAATAAAGAATGATTAGCTCAAAGTTATTCTGCATTGGGAAAGGATGGCCATCTTGCTCTAAAGTTTAATTGTTCATTTATCTAGTCAGCTAATTATTGAGTTCTGTTTTTTTCTTTTCTTTTTTTTTTTTTTTGGTACCAGGGCTTAAACTCAGGAACTCTTAACCACCAAGTGATATCGCCCCAGTCCTTTATGTTTTATTTTGTTGTAATTTTGAAACAGGGTCTCATTAAGTTGCTTAGGGCCTTGTTAAGTTGCTGAGGCTGGCTTTGACCTTGTGATCCTCCTGCCTCAGCCTCCAGAGCCACTGTGATTACAGGCATGTGCTCCCATGCTTGGCTTATTTACTAAGTTCTTACCATGGACTTTATTTTGAAGCTCTGAATGGGCTGCTCAATGACATGGTTGGGTGTAAAGGTTAGGAAATTCATGCTGCTAACAAAGTGAGGTGCAGCTCTGCATGGCAGAGTGAAGAACAGATTGGAGAGGGAGAGAGGAAGGATTTGTAGCAATCCAAGTGAGAAGTGAAGAGAGACAGTGGTGGTGGGATTGATGAGGAAGGAATAGCCTCAAAACTATCTGGAGACAGCACCTATAACTGTTGACTTGTTGGACATGGGGACAGATGAGAGGGAGGTACTCCAGAGGATGCCTAGGTGGGCAGTGTGGGCAAGCAAGTGGGTGGCAGTGATGTTTTACCGAGAGAATGAACACCTAAGAAAAATGGTGTGTGTGTGAGATCAGGTTAGCATCGGAGGCATCACTGAGATCCAGAAGATGGATCAATCACGTGGATCTGAAGGTCAGCTGAAAGTTTCATCCATTTAGCACATTTTTATTGTCTGTTTGGGCTGCGGCACCAGCTGTGGCAGTTGGATGATTCCATACAATCGTAGTTAAAGCCATGGTGTGGAGGAGATCAAATTAGAACCTGGTGGGATGAGAAAAGCTCCCTCCATCTTTGACCTCTCCTGCTCCTGGATGCTTTGGTCAGTGGTGAAACTCGCTCTTCTGTTCTGTTTCCCACTTTGGCAAGCCTTCACTGCACACTTAGCCTCCCCTGCGGCCTCTGTCAATTCAGCCCTTCCCAACCTGACTTTGCCTCTCTATCATGACTGCCCTTGCTAATGCACCAGTGAATTCTTTCTTGACATGTGTCAGGAACACTTTTGTTTTCCCTTCAAAGGGCCACGATGGGCAGCATTCCCTTAGGTCCTTGCTGTTTCTTCCTGCTGCTCTGAATTGAGAACAGTTCTTCCCCCTTCTTTGTGCCGTGTGTAAAGCCCTAACTGGGCACAGAGGTAATGCTGCTTATGCCTCCCTCTACATCTCACTGTATCCTCAGAGAAAGCATCTCTTTCTATCCTTGCTTGCAACCTGTCTTGCATTTAGGTGCAAAGCTAGTTTTGGGCCTGGCATGCAGATTGGACCAAGGCCATCTCTTTCTTCTGCTTTCTTCTCCAAATAGTAACAAACTTCCTCACTGAATTGTTCCTTCAGTGTGAATTCTCATGCAAATCAGTGTCACAGGTGTGGAGGTTTATTACTAAAAATAAAAGGAGAGGGGCTGGGGATATAGCTCTGTTGGTGCTTGCTTTCCAGGCACAAGGTCCTGGGTTCAATCCCCAGCACCACAAAAAATAAGTAAATAAAATAAAAGGAGGGAAGGGGGATTTTGGAGATAATACATGATCACTGTAAACTGGAAAATATAAAAATGTAGAAAGAGAATAAAACTTCCAGCAGTCATTATTCCGAAATTATCACTACCATTGTTAACATTTTCAGTAATTTCCTTACAAATCAATCTGGTCTATGTATCATATATACTTGATTTATTTAAATATTTATTATACTTCATGTATAATAAATAAGTAAATATATATTATACTTTATTTAGAAATAGATTATACATAGATATAGTTTTAAAAGTCAATTAAGAGTATATTTCCATTGTTACTACATACATATGAACTTTTTGGGGGGGGGGTGGTGCTAGGGATCATGTATGCTAAGTATGTGCTGTACCACTGAGGTATCTCTGCAGCCCTGGTATGGAGACAATTTTAATGGAAAAGCTTTCCATTAGACAGATGACTCTAACCAATCCTTTATGAACAGTTAAGTTCCTTCTGATTTTTTAAAAATATTGTAAACAAAGCTATGGCAAACAGGCATATATATAGATCATCGGGCTCTTTTCATATTATCCTCTTCTGAAATACTTCTAGAAATTAAATAACCAAATCATTTACACTGTAAAATCTAATACATATTGCCAAATGCCCTTTAGTTAAATTCTACCAATTTACACCCCTGCCAGCAACAATGGAAATGTCTGTGTCACCATATTTTTGGCACATTCTTAGTGTTAAGCACCTTTAAAAAATATCTGATGAGCTTTATTTGTAATTTTATTGTGGTAAGAATATTTTAACCTCAGATCTGCCCTCTTCAGTGTTTTAAGTGTACATTATTGTCATCTTCAGGCACAATGGTTAACCCATTTTAGAAATCTTTGACACTGTGATAGGTAAATAATTATATTCTAATGGCCTCAATTTAGATTTATTTGATGACATATGAAGCTGAGCAGATACCTATCGATCATTTGTATTTCATGTGAGTTTTTGTGTGTGAACTTCCTTGTCATGGATTTTGGGGGAGGCCTGGTGTTTTCTTTTGGAGTATAGGTAGCATTATATATTATATATCCAGACAGGTTGACAAAGCGGTGATTATTGTTATTACTTGGAGTGAAATTGCTGAATAGCTGGGGATCAAACCTGCTTCATCAGCATCACCTGGGCACTTCACACAATGTCACACAAAGGCACCTCCCTGGACTTGTTGAATCAGAGTCTACAAATTAACAGACTATATTCTGTAAGGGTAGGAACCATGAATATTGCTTGGGACCAATATTGTAGTGTGTAACATAATATTGGCAAATCTAGGGGCTTAATCAAAATTGACTTAACTAATAAATCCCCCCCCCTTTTTGTTAGTTTTCAGATCCTGCCTTCCAGTTGCCAGCTGAAGATGAGCAATTTCATTCCTTAAACAAATGCAAAGCTACATTTTCTAGGTTGGGAATATAACTGTTTTAATTTAAAATTTATGCTTCTGGATGCAGGTTCCATAGGGAACAAGGGAGTGACACAGAATAGTGGGTGATTGTAGATGTTCCACTCAAGTCCTGCCTCTTGTGTTCTTGGTAGGGACTTGTTGAAAGTCAAAGAGGGAGGTGGGGAAAGGAAAGAAGGAAACTTTGGAGTATGTTACGAGGAATTTAACAATCATCCAATCTCTGCTTTGATTTTAACATGACAATAATTGGGTCTAGAATTGAGGTGAAGCCAAAGTCATTTATTTTTAAATTGGCTACATTGAGCTTGAGGTAATTAAAACCTTGAGATTAGCTCATGTGTTAGTCAGCTTTCCATTGCTGTGACAAACTACCTGAGAAAGTAAATTTAAGGGAGAAAAGGTTTGTTTTAGTTCATGGTTGCCTGTCCTATTGCTATGGGCCTATGGTGAGGCAGAACAGCAGGGTGGAGGGGACCATGTGGCAGAGCAGAGTTGCTCACAAGAGAGGGAGGCAGCGGAGAGGAGTGGGAGGGGAGGGACAGGGACAGGGAGAAGGAAGGGGAGGGGGAGGGGGAGAGGAGGAGAAGGAGAGGGAGGGAGGGAGAAGGAAAGAAAGACAGAGGGAAGGAGGGGGAGAGAGAGGTGAGGGGATAAAATAATCCTTCCAGGGGCACATTTCCAGTGCTCTACTTCTTCCAGCTAGGCCCCACCTCCTAAAGTTGGCACCACCCACTGGGGACACAGCCTTCAACACATGACCCTGTGGGGGACAGTCCAGATCCAAATAATCACAGCTCATTATATTGCTTAATCCAATTTGGGCTGAAGAATGACATCTCTGTGATAAAATATCAACTAGACTCAGAAAACTCAGAACAGCATGGATTATTTCATTGAGGGATTTAGGGACATTGAAATAATTGGTCTGTGAGCTGCAGAGGTCAGGTTTGTTGAGTGGTTTGGGTGCTTTCTTTTTTGGCTTTCCACTGACTACTGGTCAGTGATTCGGTCAATGTACCATGTTCCACCCCAGAATTTAACTACGGTATTTATAAAGGTCGATGAGACATCAGCATGTAATGACATATTATGGCTCTCCATTGTTCTACAATGTCCATGAGGGTGACGACCTCACTGTTTTAGTCACCACTGAATCACCACCAGCCACTGCCTGTACAGTGCCTCGAACACATTAGATACTCAATGAATATCTGTCGATTGAGTGAGTAGATGAATGAATTCCCATATACACATATAGCTTATCAAAACCCAGATCCAGCACTAAGTGAATTCTTAAAAAAAAAAAAAAATTCTTTCAAGAGTTTTAAAGATGTTTTTCCCCTGGGAATTTAGTTGCATTCTTTTTTGATTTGCTGCCTAGTGAGTTAAATCTAAACTCCTTAGTCAGGCATTTGAAATTCTCCATGATATGCTCTCAAGTTACCCCCTAGGATTTTCATCTGACACCAGTGGTCCAGTTGAAATGGTCACTTTTTATTTTTATAAAATGGATCTGTACACTCTTCTCCTATTTGAGTCCTTCTGAGCAGGTGTGTCATCTCCTCTGTTACGACTTCCCTGGGATCACCTTGGTGAACATTATGATTGATCCCCCATATTCTTTACTCTTCTCTTTGTTGCTTCCCCAGTTTTTTATTTGAGAACCATACCACTCCGAGAGTGGAAGAAACCCAACTCCATTACTGTGATTTAAAGAGGAAGAGAACCGTTATCATTATAGTAAACCCATGTCCTGCCAGAGATGTTGATTCAGGGATGGGTATGTGATTCGATCATACCAGAGCCTGCAACAGAGACAAACCTTTGCTGCAGGTTGCTCACTTTCTCATTTTTGAATGAGATGAGGAGACACACCCCTGGAAACTGTGGCAGCCACCTTGGATGGATGGAACTGACACAGTGGGAGGCAGAAAAAGAAGCGAGTGCTTGACAATATCAGAGCCCCACAGGGCCCTCTCCTAGGAGGCTTTCAGTGATGTGCACCAACCAATCATCTTTATTATTGAGGCCATTTGAGGGTTTATTGTTGTTATTATTTGCAAAGGTATTGCCCTTCTTCTCATAAACAGGCAGTTCAGTTTCTATCCTCAGTACCTTCTTGTAGCACTTTCTGCAAACTTCCTGTTAGTACGTGGGAGTGATGTATGATGTGAATAACCATACACATGTTCATAGATTGCTATAGCATCTCATATAGTGACTTGTCCACACTGTTGCCTAAACAAACCTGTAGATAACAAAAACAAATGAATCTTTCAAGGTTAGGTAAATTTCAGTAGTTATAGAGTTAATCTGGGTCAGAGGATTTGCCTTATTTCTATGGAAATTTTATAGTATAATTTAAAATTCTTATGTAAATATAAGAGCCAAAATCATAAAACTTAAATGAAAACATAGGGATAAGTATTCATGACCTTGCATTTGGCAAATAGATGACACTAAAAGCACAATAGCAGACTTGATCAAAATTTAAAATGTTTTTGTGTCGAAGGACATTATCAATAAAGTGAAACAATAAGCTACAGAATGGGAGCAAAATACTCATGAAACATGTATATGATAAGAGTCAGAATCTATACAGAACTTTTACACTCAATAAAGAATCAAACAACCCAATTTAAAAACAAGCAAAGGCTTGAATAGACATTTTTCCAAAGAAATTATATGAATGGCCAATATGCCCATGGACAAGTGCTCAACCTTGTTATTTATTAGGGAAATGTAAATTAAAACCACTAGAGACTACTTTGCACAGACAAGGATGACTCTTCTCTTTGTTGCTTCCCCAGTTTTTTATTTGAGAACCATACCACCCCCAGAGTAGAAAAAACCCAACTCCATTACTGTGATTTAAAAACAGAAAATAAGTGTTTATCAGGAGTGTGGTGAAATTGGAAAGCTTGTGCACTGTTGGTGGGGATGTAAAATGATTCAGCCACTGTGACAGCGGTTTGGTGCAGGTTTGGTGCTTCCTTAAAAACTCAGACAGCGAATTACCACATACCCCAATAGTTCCACTCCTAAGATAATTTGAAAATTGGTACCTGAACAAGTACGTGGCCACAAAGTCAGAGCAGCATTGTTCATGAGAGCGAAAAGGTGGAGAAACCTGAATGATCATCAACATGATGATAGATGATTTGTTTATCAACATGATTATCAATAAGATAGATAAACAAATTATACTGTATACATACAATGGAATATTGTGTAGCCACAAAAAGAAATGTAGTTATTGAGTCTATGGACCTCAGAAACTTTGTGCTCAGTAGAAGAAGACACATATAAAAGTTCACACATAATTCCATTTATATGAAATATTCAGGGTAAATCCATAGAGTCAGAAAACAGGTTCATGGTGGCAGACCAGGCTTCAGTCTCACAGCCCTCTATTAACTGATTTTAATATCACTGGTTTTCAGTGGTTTCATATTTACTCTCCCCTTTGTTATTGAACACCTGTTTTCCATTTTGGTATTTTTGCATTATACTTCAGATAGTGATACAAAATTTCCTCTTTGAATTAATTTACATAGAAATGGGAGTCAATGTAAAAAAAAGCAATAAGCAAATAATAATAGAAATAATATGAGGATCTAGGGGAAAAGTGGAACTCAGACTATTAAATAGGACGCACTGGCATAAAACACATTCCAGGTTTTGAATGTGAGGCCCTGAGCCTCTTGCTACCTGTGCATGCAGCCCTGAACACATCACCATGCTCCTCTTAGTTTCATTTCGTGCTTATCTCACCCAGATTTTATGGAAAGTGCTGTACCAATGTAAATTAGCATTATTCACTGTTTTGGATATTATATGTTTAACAAAGGCTGGGTGCCCTGGAACTGTTTCCCAGAATCCCTTGGCAGCAGAGTTCTGTAAGATGTTCGTTGTGCCAGGGAGGAGCACTCACGGGACCTAGAGGGCACTGGGAACATGTCATTCTGCAGCAGCAGAGGCAGACATGAAAGCAGTGAGACTAACTTCTAAAGAGTGGCCCTAACAGTCCCTGGATTCTGAACTGTAGGGCAGTGACACGTTGTTGAAATGGGCAGTTATTATCTGTCATCTACTCCATCTCATCTCTGGTGCAGCAGCTTCCTGGCACTGGGTCCACGTCTGATGAAAGTTGGTGGTGGTGCCTCTTGACCTTCACCTATCTTCTCTTCCCAGAGATTTTTCACATCGGAATTCCTATATTAGATATCTTTCTTCCTTTTTCCAGACTGAATCCTCACTAAAAATATTGTTGATTTCCTAGGGGAAAAAAAAAACCTGGCATTTTAGTGATAATTCAATAATAGTTGATGTTGTTTGAGTGCTTATTAATTGTCACTGGGCTCAGCACTTTACATGCATCATCTCATTGCTCTGAGAGGACCTTATGAGGTAGTTCCTATTATTCTTACCATTTTGAAGAGTAATAAACCAAGGTAAGTGATACAACCAACCCAAGGCTCAGAGTTAGCAAGTTCCAGAGCTCAGATTTGAACTCAGGAGGTTGGACTCTAGACAGTGCCTGATTACTCTCCCCCACAACACAGTTCAGGTTTATGTTAACGTCCCCTGAGGTCAAAATTCAGGTCATAGAATTCAGGAGTGCTGATTTTTAGAAGGTCAACACAGCATATGTACCACATCTTACTTATGGGGCTCCACATATGGGATCTGGGACATTTTGTAATCAAATACACGGAAATCTGCAGCAAAATGCATGCTTATATTAAATAAGATAAAGACCATAAATAGCAAAGGAAAGTTCAGTTGTCATCAAAGTAGTTTAGGTGAGAAACTTATGGAAAAATCTTTCAGTTTTCAGAGATTTGTGGATTTATTTCTAAATTGCCAATTAGGAATTGAAAATTTGCCATTTTCATAAAGTATTAGCAAATATAAAAATCTGAGTAGATTAAAAATATATTTTTTCCTCTATTGTCTTATTCTTATGGAGCCTTTAGTCTGGCTGCTTGAGTCCCCTACTTCTTTCCCTTTTTAGTTAAAGTACATGAGCAAGGACTTATTTCATGTCTAAGTCAAATGTAATTACAGGTACTGTGTATTGACTTTGATGGAGGTCATTATGTCATTTCACAAAGCCGCATATATTACCCTACTTCAAAGCAAAGAACCAGACAAAATTAGAAACTTCACAATAAAAACACATATCCTTGAATACCTTAGGATCCTATAGTTCACTCTGATCTCCCATAACTTGACCTTTGAACACAGCATTTTTGTTGTTGTTGTTGTTTGTTTTTGTTTTTGTAACTGGAGATGGAATCCAGGGCGCTTAACCACTGAGCCACATCCCCAGCCCTTTTTATTTTTTTGAGACAGGGTCTTGCTAACTTTCTGAGGGCCTCACTAAGTTGCTAGGGCTGGCTTTGAACTTGTGCTCTCTTAGCTAAAATAGAGTTATGCTTTAGTACTTCATTTTTAATCAACTCATGCCAATTATCCATACATGTGTAACAAACCACACTGAACTCAAAAGCTTAAGACAATGATTTATTATATTTCTTATGGTTCCCTAGGTTGACTGGGCTCACTTGAGATGTCCTCACTTGGGGTTTCCCATGGGGTCAGACAGTTGGTGCTCCAGACATCTGAAGGACTGACTGTGCTGCCCACTCAAAATGCCTTGCCCACATGTCTAGCGGTGGATGTTGGCTCAGCTGAAGTTGTCCATGTATATATGTCCTCTGTGTGGCTTGGGCTTCTCTCAGCATAGTGTCTGAGTCTCTGTGGGATTGCACTAAGAATTCCAGACACCAGGTAGAAGCTGCAAAATACATCCAGCCTTAGAAATAACTCAGCATCATTTTCACTGGAATCTTTTTTTTTTTTTTTCGGGGGGGGGGTCAAAGTGAGTCATAGGGCCTGCCCAGATTTAAAAGAAGGATGACATGGGCTGGGGTTGTTGCTCAGTGGTAAGGTACTTGCCTAGCATGTGTGAGGCACTGGGTTTGATTCTTGGCACCACATATAAATAAATAAAATAAAGGTCCAAGGATGATATATATATATATATATATACACACATACATACACACACACATACATATATATTTTGACATAAGAGATAAGAGGTTATGAATATTGGGATGGACCATTCATTGGAAGGCCATCTGTGAAAACTGCTACCACACAATTTATATAGATTTATGTGTACAAGAGTTTAAAAGTCATTAAAAAAAACCAAATACATGGAGACAAAATTTATCATCCTAAAATGGAGAGAAAAGTGCAATGAAATTGTACTTTGTTTTTTCAACATCTTATGATACTTTTTAAATACATTTCTGCTTGAAGAGACAAAAAGACAAAACAAATGGCATGAGATCTGAGGTGGCTGAAGGGATGGTTGAAGTATGACAACTACAAGTTGAGAAGGCAAAAGAAATTCTCTAAAACTATAAAGACATAATGAGACACTTTTCAAATGATATGGCATCTTTAGAGATTTTTGGCAAACCATGATAACCATTTTGTCATGTAACAAGGAACACGATGACTTCTGAGCAGAAAAGCAAAGGAGGTAATAAGAGACAGTCTTGTAGTTGAAAACCAGTCATTTCTGAATTATTATTTTTTAGTCACAGACCCCTTTGTGCAAGTGAAAAAATTATAAACTTCTTTCCAGAAAATCTGAATATTTTCATCTCTGTGTCCCTTCCTTCTTTCAATCGTTCTTTCTTTCTTTCTTTTTCCTTCTTTCTATGATATTTATAGGGAACTGATTCTGTTTAGACACTAGTTAGGACCAAGGAATCAAATATAGCAGAAGACAGTCAAGTTCCCCAGTCTCCTGGCATGTACAGTTTTAAGACAAGGAGACAGACAAAATTGAGAACACCACTAAATAAGACAATCTCAGATTAATATAAGTGAACTATGTATAAAAAATCTTGCATGTGATTTTATAAAGTTCACCATCCTTTTGTGGATTCTTCTTTGCTCTCCAATCAACAATTTCACTTTTAAACTGAAGGATAACTTTTTTAAAAAATATGAGCTGTGTGGATGTAGTTGTTGATTGCCCATTGATTTTTTACTTACATTGAGTGCACAGATGTTGACTCATCTGTTTTTATTTTCACCCATGAAGAATAATTATATGCACTGTTATTGGAACTGACTTTTCCAATCAATATAAGAATATTGGCTTTTTATAAAAATTTAAAAATTAAAGTGGCTGGTGAGTATAAATATTTGCATTGTAAGGCTTTTCCACAGCCTTCTTCCAAACCCCACCCCCACTTAGGGAACTAGCTGCTTACCCTCTCAAAAAAATTAAATGGCTCATATTGCCATGGATTCACACTGCAAAGCTTCAATTTACAAGAGACTCGATGACCCTTTCATCCATATTTTGAAGATGAGAGTGGAGGATGGATAATTTGCTTTGAAAGTTTTATTCCCTCTATGTTCTATGTTTTTATGTTTTCACCACAAACTGGCCTTAGTTATTGTGGTATCTTGTAGGGGATTTAAATATATACTTTTATCTTTGGCAACATTGTAAGTATTGTTAGCATAACATATAACTTTTTCAAAAGTGAATGAAATGAAAATATCAATTTCTCTTACTCTATTATAAGGGAGATAATTGTATTTTTTTTAAAAGAGAATTTTTTTAATATTTATTTTTTAGTTTTCAGCGGACACAACATCTTTGTATGTGGTGCTGAGGATCAAACCCGGGCCGCATGCATGCCAGGCGAGTGTGCTACCGCTTGAGTCACATCCCCAGCCCAAGGGGGGTAATTCTAAAAAGCTGGTAATTATAAAAAATTTTAATTAGAAACACAAACTGTTAAATTATATCTTTTTTTGGTATTTTATTGATATCAAGTTTTTACCTTTAGCTGAAAGGCATTTCAGTATATATATATATTCTTTATTTTTGTTTTTTGAGGGTTTTTTTTTTTTTTAAATTGAACCCAGGCATTCTACCACTGAACTATATCCCCAGCCCTTTTTTTTTAACTTTTATTTTATATTTTCTCACTAAATTGCTGATGCTGGTCTCAAACTTGTGATCCTCCTGCCTCAGCCTCCCAAGTCATGTGGATTATAGGCATATGTCACTTATGCACACTCAGCTGCATTTTAGTATATAGTATGTTATTTTGGATTCAATATAATCTTGAAGTGAATGTACTGTAATTATTTAGAGTAAGGGTTGACAAACTCCTACTGTAAGGCTCAAGTCTACTTATTTTTGTCAATTTTCAGTGAAATCCAGTTACCATTACTTTGTACATATACTCTGGATGCTTTTATACCTACTATCATTACTCTTTTAGAAAATTTTGTAAAATGGTTCTGTCTTTATTTCCTTTATAATTATTGACATAAATTCTGTATTCCACAGATATTAAATAGGCATATTGCCAAGGTTAAGCACATGACCTAGGCATACTATATGTCTACCAAGTGTTAAGCGCTACACTAGGGATACAGTAGTAAAGAGGAGACAAAAATTCACACTTGGGCTGGGGTTGTGACTCAGTGGTAGAGCACTTGCCTAGCATGTATGAGGCACTGGGTTTGATCCTCAGTACTACATAAAAATAAAATAAAGGTATTGTATCTACCTACAACTAAACAAATATTTTAAAAGATTCATGCTTATTGTTCAATGATACTTCCAAGACACTCAATAATAAAAATTTTGGCAAACACTTGGAGGTTTACTGAAGAACAGAACAGATTTTATATTGAGGTGACTGGGTATTGACACTGACTAGGGAAAAAATGTGGGAATTCTTGAACTGCAATAATACTATACAATCAGAGAGCTACAATAAAATTGAGCCAATGGTGCTCATAATTAAGTGTAATATAGAGTGTTTTTAGAATTACTCATATAATTTATGGAAAAGCACCTGAAATTTCTAGTTCATTTTGCCAATAAGCCTGTGACAAGGGTTGTCTGTCCAAAATCCCATAAACTAGTGACTTGGAGTTCTTGTGTTTGCAATGATGTCCTTTGAGTGACATCTCATGAGCATCTCTGTGGTTTACAAGGTGTCCTTACATGATGGGAGCTCAAACAGCAATGTAATTCAATAAACATTTACTGAGGGCCTTCCTGTGCATAGCAATCTATTGGGTGCAGCATAGGCCACAAAGCTCTATAAGTAGAAATTGATACTATCTTAACCTGGGTGACTACTAACCTGAGAATTCCATAACTTTTGGAGAGGATTTGGGATTGAAAAAAACCTTGCATGCCCTTTCAACTTCTGTCCTGCTTTTTGCCAACTCATATTGGCAAAATTAACTGTGCCATTAGTGAAAGATGGGACAAAGAACATTTAGAATTATAAGACAAAAACAAAAACATAATAATAAAAAAAAACAATCTTCACAAACCTGGTTTAAGCGAGTGAAGGAAGATCCAAAGGGAAGAATACACTTTTATTTTCTTACAAAGTGTTTAAGTTGGGGATGTAGCTCAGTGGAAGAGTGTATGCTTTTCAAGTTCAAGGCCTTGGGTTCATTTCCCAGCACTGCACACACAAGCATATTTTATAAAGTGTTTAGACTATAGCATCAGAGAGAGAGAGAGAGAGAGAGAGAGAGAGAGAGAGAGAGAGAGAGAGAGAGAGAAAGGGGCTGTAGAGACCATCTAAGGTGTAATCTATTCACTGGTCTTAAAGTTTGTGTGCTAGGGAAGAGTCGTCTGCCTCTGCTTCCTCCTTTCATTCATCCTGTTGATATTGTGGCTGCACCCAGTTTCTTAGTGTCAGCTTTCACCCACTGGAAAAGAGAAAGAATAACAACAGTACTGTTGCCAACTTTAGTAATTCTAGTTCCTGGAAACAAGGACAGGAAGCCTTTTAGTTATTTGCACACCCTAACTTTTCTAGCTTCTATTGAATAAATCACTTAACTGTCAGCTAATTACAGTGTTGGAAATTTTACATCATTCATCTTTTTATGGCAGTTCTTAATGGATGACTGCGGAGATTAAAACTCTTGACAATTTCCACGATATAAAAAAGGAAAGCTGACCTAGAGAAAGACGGGACAAAGATGAACATTTGAGAAGTTTTTAGCACCAATAGAATGGTACACAGTAGCCTACTTAAAGTAGTGCTGATGTGAATACTTTGCCTAAGTTCCTGAAAAACGACGCAAGTATTTTCCCAGCTAACAACCCCGCCAAGCAGGCAGGGCTATCATTCCACTTTACAGATGAAGAGGCTGAGGCAAAGAGAAAATTGAATACTATGTCCAAGGTCTGACGCCTAGTAAGTAGTTGGGCCAAAAAGGAAAAAAAGAGCCAGTTTGGCTCTAAAGACCACGTCCTTGACCCACACTCTACTTGACCGCCTCTCAGGTCTCAGCCATCCATCCTCTGGACCGCCAACTAGAAGCGCAAACATCTGTGATTTTCGTGCAATGCCTCGAAGCCCTGTTCTAGGTCCTTCGCCTCCAATGCGGGCGCCAGAGGTTAGGAGAGCAAGCCTCCTGCAGAAGAGGGTCTGGGGATGGGGCCTCCACCTGCGGCCCCCGGCGCGCGGCCCGCTGCCGGCGAGAGCGCGCACGGCGGGAGCGCGGGAGCGGCGCGCACGTGCCGCCGGGAAGGGGCTACTCGGGCCGCGCCAAGATGGCGGCGGCTGCGGCCGCAGCGGCGACGGTTGGCGGCGGCCGGTGAAGCGGGCGGGGCCGGCGGCGCGGAGGCGGGGTCCCGGGCGAGCCGCCCTGGGAGGCGGGGGCCGTTTCCATAGCGGCGGCAGGAGGTGTCGCGCCGGGGAACTTCCTGGTTCCCGGGCTCGGCTTCGCCGGGATCCTCTTGGAAGGGAAACAATGGGGCGGAGGGCACTGCGGTAGCCGCCGCTGCGCCGGACCTGCTTGGCTGCTCGGGACCGCCCGCTCTGCCCGCTGCCCACAGCCGCCGCCGACGGGACTGTCCGGAGGTAACTTCCTCTCCTCCTCTGCCGCCGCGAGGGGCCGGCGGCCGCGGGTTCCCTGGCTGGGCTGCCCCGCCTGGGGCTCGGAGTTGGCCCCGGGGAGCCGGACGCCGCCATTCCCGGACCCGGGAGGAGGGGACGCAGCTGCGGCTCGCTGGCCCAGCCCTGGAAGGGCCGGCTCGGGAACGTGCGCGGGTGCCCCCGGCCGGCCTGTGGGGGTCTGCGGCGTGATTGGCAGGCAGCGGGCGCGGGGCGGAGGGCGTGCGGGGAGGGGGCCGTGCGGGGAGGAGGCCTGGCGAAGGGCCCAGGCTGTCTAGCCCCCGGGGAGGCGGAACCCGCTGCCCGCCTCCCCCCCGCGCCAGTTTCGGTCCCCGGGGAGACGTGTCTCCCTCGCAAGTTTCAGTCTCTTCCTCCAGAGTCCAGTGGGCAGGACCCAGGCAAACTTCGTTCTTTTAAATTATTGCCTTGATGCCGCGGAACTTTGTTTGGACCAGACAAGGGAGGAAGGGCTGAGTGAGGGATTGAGAGAGCCTGGAAATCTGTGCGCCTTTGCAAAGTTTGCAGAATAGTTCGGAGCTCACGACTGTAGCATGGTGCGACATTTCTAGTATGTGAGAACGGTTACACGGTTACTCGCAGGTGTTTTACTGCCGGAAAATGAAAGAAGTCTATAAATCGATGGGTGGACATTTGTGTAAGTTGAGGATTGAGTCTTTCTCCCTCCTATCCTCGTCCCTTTAATCCGCGGATGCTTTCAAACAGAACACTTGAACATGCATTGTCCCTTGGGAAGGCTGAGTGAATTGGGGGCCATCAGTCTTTGGAAATAATATGACATGAATGGAAAAAAGTGGGGACACTTTTAAACATTTTTATTGCTGGAAGGAAATGATTTCAATTCTGTATCAATCCTTTTTAAAGATAATTAAATTTGGGGGATAGATATTTAATGTTTCATAGCTCAGAAGAGTTGCCCAGAACTTTTGCGGTCCTTCTGGCCAACTCCTCTCTTAGATTGAATCTCTGGGAAGTTCTGTCAGGAGTAAGTCAGAGTACTTTTTTACTTTCAGGAAGTCATTTTAATAAGAATAATGGATAAGCATTAAGTGAACACTTGTTAATTTGCTTTTATCTCTATTCAGACCCTAAAATTAACAAAGATATTTTTGAGTTTGTCATTTTTTAATAATAAAGATTGTAAACATGGTGTAGTTCGTTACTTAAAATGGTTGTTGGTACTATGCCGTATTCTACATAGGCAATTAAAATATACGTCAAAAGAGAAAAAAAAATTATACTAAGAATAAATTTGGTTTTAAGGGAAAACTGATCCTAACTGCAAGCATAGGTATCCTGAATTAAATTCTTACTTCACCTATTATGTATTTAAAAAATTAATGAGTTGTTACAAAGTGTTCAAAAAAGCATCATTTGCCAAACAAAGAATTTGGGCCCTGAGCTTTATCATGTTGGTGTCTACGCACTGTTTTTAGTTAGACTATCAAACTCTTTTTTTTGTATCTCCTGGTGAAGATAGTTCTTTACCAGTTTTAGCAGTGTTTTGTCATGCAAATAGCTATTAGTGAGGACAGCTGGCCTGGTTAAACAAGCCAGTAAGTAGACATATCAGATTTGGCATCATGTATTAGTTGACTGATCATCTTCAAGCGTTATTAGGAACCAAGAGAGCCATGGCAGATCCAATCTGGGTCTCCAGAGCCAAGCAAAGTTTGCATTGGTCTATCTTTACCATCTGCCTCAAAATGCTGTTACATTTTGTAGTCAGTAAAGATGGATGAAAAAGAGGCCAGTAAGTTGAAGTTAGTAGCAAATTGAGAACACACAAAGTTAATTTGGTTAAAAGTTATGAGGAACAGGAATGTCATACTCCATATATGTATGTCAAAATATACTCTACTGTCATATCTAAAAAGAAAAGACAAAAAAGAAAAAAGTGAGGAGTGTTAGGGCAGTTCCAAACTGGCAAAAGAGCTAGAAACTGAAGCTTTGAGAATTGGGGTGGGGTGGGGTGGGGTGTGTGGCTGGGCAGGATTGTGTGCAGAGGCAGGCAGACAGATGCTGCCATAGGTGCACACAAAAGTGATTACATTTTCTGGTTTTTGTTTGGGATTTCACTTTAACCATTGTTGTTTTGTAACAAGTGCAGTTCATATCACTAAGTACCAGAAAGTTACAGTTTGTCCCTTCCCTGTGATTTTTGAAAAGCATGTTCCATTCTCAGATGTGATTTAATCACCCCCCCCCCAAAAAAAAACGTGTCTCCCATTTTTACAGTGGAAGTCAACAGAAAAAAATAATAATTTGAAAGAAATTTGGCTTCTGGCACACTTCCAAATAATATTTAGGTATTAGATCATTGGAATTTGTCATGGACACTGTGATTCTCAGCTGTTCCATTCATTTCCAGATTATATCACCTCAGACAAACTACTTGTTTGAAGCTTGTTTCTTTGTAAAATTTGGGAGAATTATAAATTTAAATTTGTTTATTCAATGGATATTTTTTGAGTGCCTTCTGGGTACCTCAGGAATTTGTATTAGATACTTTGTTTTCAACAAGTAGATGAGTCTTAAGGAACTATAAAATTATAAAGCCTAAGCAGCCTGAATTGGTTTGGGAGTAGTCTGGGCAGATTTCCCTGAGGAAGTGATTTGTAAGACTTGAAGGTCTAGAAGGGGATTGATAGTGGATGAAAAGGAGAGTTGAAACCAAGTACAGAAAATTTTGAGGATGGGAATAGAGTGTGGACACAATCACTGCGCTGAGGAGATTGTTTTGCAGGTTGAATGAGAATGTTTGGCAGGTCAGTTCCCTCTCTGCATATGGGTACTCAGTGTTGGTTATAAGAGAAGGCTCCTGGTACCATCCTCTAATAATCTGAATGAAGTGGCTCAGTTTTGATCCATAGTCATTGTGGAAAGGGAGTCAGTTGGCTTGACTTTTACCACACTTGACCTGGAAATGGCTCTCTGCACACTTTGGTGTCTGCTTTTATAACTGTTAGTTTACCTGTTTCTATAGCTGTAAAATTGGAATTAGATATTAAATAAAATATTAATTCATTTCTTTTCAGAGATTCTGATACCAGGAAAGTATTTTGATTGCATTTTCCTTTTGAGGAGCTTAGACTACTTTATTTAAAATGCCTGATCCTCCTCAAAAAACTATAAGAGCAATCCACCCTAAAAGAAAAAACAGCCAGTATGCAGGTGGTTTCATTTGCTTTTATGGAAGATCTAGATTAACTCTGGAGTTTGATTGTTAAGTGTTTTTGGCTTTGTAGAGATGATTTCGTTATTTTGTGATAAAGGTACACATTGCATCCATGTCTTACTGACATTGATATGAATGTAGGAAAAGTTAAAATTTTATCCTGAAAGTTTCTTTTCATTGATTCAGCAAGTAAATTAAAAATAATGAGTGCTGTTTTTCATGAGTAAGTGAAATAATATAATTTCAGTGCTTCTTAATGTATTAATTTTGCAGTTAGTAGTGTTATTTAGATCAGGGTTGGCAAATTAATATTTTATTATGGAATTGATGCAGTATTTATAGTCAGTTGGCTCTCTAGGCTTTTTGTTCTTGTTTGGGTTTTGGACATTTTAATGTTTATTAACATATTTAGTAAGATAAGAAGGTGAAATAAAAATTTGACAATCTCATCACAATAGAGAAAAATTGAATGCATGTGGAAACTAAAACTTATAAAGGTTGTTATGTGTGTGGAGATAGAATCGGCATATAATAACTATTGACAGAAATTCTTAAAAATTAATTTTAGAAATCTATCACCTGTTGTATGCTCATTTTTTTCTTATTTTTAGCTTTGTTCTGGATTGCTTTTAAAAAGTAACTTTTGTGTTTCTTCCCTTTTTCTTTTTCTTATTTTTTGGCTGGGGGCGGGGGTTACTGGGGATTGAACTCAGGGGTACTCAACCAGCACTGTTTTGTATTTTATTTAGAGACAGGGTCTTCCTGAGTTGCTTGGTGCTTTGCTTTTTGCTGAGGCTGGCTTTGAGTTTATGATTCTCCTGTCTTAGCCTCCCAAGCTGCTGGGATTATAGGTGTGTGCCACCCCTCCCGGCCGCTTCTTCCCTTTTTAATGCTTAGGATTGTATGTTCTTTCACTAGTTCCTTATGCATTCTTGACTTATCAAAGTGTAATATTCATTGGGACTTTGGCTGTTTTTTTCTGGACAATGCAAGACCTTTAAAAACATGTAGTTCAATTTTCTTCCATCTTTACTTATTTCATGATTGTCATGTTTTAAAATGCATATATATTTTAAACCCCACAGGCATATTTCTATTGTTTTAGATTCTTATTACTCAGTTACTGTGTTTTTTTCTCTTCATTTCCACCAACACTACTGACCTTCCTTCTGGAATAAACTCCTTCTGCTGCTTGAAGAATACCCCCTAGTGTTTTCCTCAGAGTGAATCTAGTGTTATCAAGTGATGGAACTTTTTGTTTGAGAATGTCTTTATTTTGCCGATATAGTTGGGATGTATTTTACTGGGTATACAATTCTAGATTGGATGCATATCTATATTTACATGTTTTTTGGAGAAATTATTTCATATTTTGGCTCTTCTGTTCCTATTCAGAAGTCATCTACAGTTTATTGCATCTTTGTTGGTGATCTGTTTATTTTTTCCATCTGTTTTTAAAAATTTGTTCTAATTAGTTATACATGACAGTAAAATCCACTTGTCACATCATACATAAATGGAGTATAACTTCTCATTCTTCTGGTTGTACAGATATAGAAGGTAATAATGTCAGATTCATTCTACTAGCCTTCCTAATCCTTTGCCCCTCCTTCACTCCCCTTTGCCAAATCCCAAGTAACTCATTCTCTGCCCTCCACTCCCCATTTTTCAATCTGTTTTAAAAAGTTTCCTTTTGTCTTTGGACTTCATATGATTCTCTCCTTTTTTCCATCCCTTCCTTCCTCCTCCTTCCTTTTTTTTTTCTTCTCCTTTTTCTCTTGCTCTGTTCTTGCTTTTGATATGTAGAACATTTTGATGCTGTGACTTGATGTTTTACATCAGTTTTGGAAAGTTCTAAACCATCAGCTCCTCAAATATTGGATTTCTCTTGTTTAATCTTTCTGGGACTCAATTGTACAAGGTTAGATCATCTCACTGCATCATCTCTGTTTTGCCTCTCATTATGTTTTCATCCTTACATTTCTTTTCTTTTTTTTTTTTCCTGGATATTTTCTTTTGGCCTGTCTTCTACCTTATCAAGTTAGTATTTATCTGTATCAAATATGTTCTTAAATATCTTTTAAATTTTAGTTATTGTGTTTTTCATTTATAGAATTTCAGTTTTCAGATATACTCTGCCACTTTTTAAGTTTCTGTTCCCCATCAAACATTTTCAAGCATTGCACATATCTCTTTGGAGAGAATAAGCATGGTCACTGTCTTTGTGGTGTCTCTCTCTCTCTCTCTTTTTCTCAAGGAGTCTCATGTCCTTGTGTGCCTGCTTGCCTTTGAATGTGTGTTGGCCATTGTGTTTGAAAAAGTATTTCTAGAAGTGATTATAGATTTAGGTAAGAATTTTTCCATTGTTTTTGCCAGCCACTTGGGATCACTTTTGTCTAAATTGAGATTTTTTTTTTTTTTTTTTAATTTTTGTTTTGAGCATCTGTGCAAGGACTGGTTTAGTTTACTTTCAAGCCATCCTTTCTTTTGGGATTCAGTTTTTGCTTATTCCAAAGCAAAGGATGGTCCTTGGTGGATCTTTTGTCTTTCTAGCCTTCAAGGATGACTCAGTATAATTTAACCTTCCAGGAACCTGTTTAAATTAGCAAACATTTCCCAGAGTAAAAAAGCCCCAGGGTGCCATGCTTTCCTATCTGGATTCATGTTCTTTCTTGGTCTCTCTGGGTTGGCCATTTCTCATTGTCTTGTTCTTTGGTATTCTCCCTTCTTAAAAAAAAAAAAATTAAAATATACATACAATAATGTGCACTGATTTTAAATGTGTGTTCAGAATAATTAAAATTTTTTCTTTTAGTTATAGATGGACACGATGTCTTTATTTTTGTTTATTTTTATGTGGTGCTGAGGATCGAACCCAGGGCCTCACACATGCGAGGCAAGCACTCTACCATTGATCTACAACCCCAGCCCCTAGAATAATTTTTATAAATCTAATTTCATTGTATAATTACACTTAAATATATAGGACATTTTTTGGCACCTCAGAAGGTGATGTCATACTCCTTCCCAATCGGTCCTCTTTCTCTCTAGCTTTAAGTCACAGGGATACAATTTTCTGTCACCATAGATTAACTTTGCATGTTCTAGTTTTTCATAAAAATATTACTCAGTCTCTACTCTTTTGTGTCTTTCTTCGTTTACTCCACATTGTATTGTCAGTGAATTTTGACTATATTGTTGTGTATATCTGTAAATGTTTTGTTTTTATTGCCCAATACTTATTCTAGTAACTGTGGCTGTCTAAAAAATTGCCTTAAAACTCAGTGACTTAAAACAATGGCATCCTTTGCTTTCTTTACAAATCTGCAGTTGGGGTAGCTTATCTCTTCTTCATTGAGTTTCAGCTCCAACTGCTTGAAGGTGAAGTCTAGTATTGTCTAAAGGCTTTGCTTACACATCTGGTCATTGATGATAGGACATCTAAATGTGGCCTCTATGGTCTGAGCTTGTTCACAACTTGAGCATTGTGGCTGAATTACAAAGGAGAAAGGAGGTGAAGGGAAGTGGGAGTAGGGGAGAGATGCATGACCCAGACAGAAACTCTGTTGCCTTTTATTACTTAGCCTTGGAGTTTATGTGCTATTACTTTGACTGCATAGTATTCTTCAAGGCAGTTGTAAATGTTCCCTTTAAAGAGCGGAAGTGGATTCTGCTTCTTGATGCAGGGGGAGAGGGGCAAATTCTGGAGGAGCATGTAGGACCAGGAATATCACAGTGACCATTGTTGGAAAATATAGTCAGCCCTTGTGGTAGCCTAATACATGAATTTATCACCATTTATTTATCCTTTCTACTTTTAATAGACATTTGGGTTGTTCTTAATCTTTGATTCTTCTAATGAAGTTACTCTGTATATTCATATGTGTATATTTTGATGTACTTATGAATTTCTTCCTTTTGGATATATCCCTAGGAATGGAATTGCTGAGTAAAAGGTAGACATATTTAGCTTTAGTATTTAGCACACTGTTTGCCAAAGTATTGTGCCAATATATATCCCTGATATTTTTAATAATGTAAAACTGGTGTGTGTGTGTGTGTGTGTGTGTGTATGTGTGTGTGTGTATGTGTGTGTATGTACACGTATATCTCTCCAGTTCTTGGTCTTTAAGCAAGAGGGTTGGTTTATATACCTGGTTTGTTGGAAATGCAGCTCCTTCCCTCATGTGTTGTCTTTTATATAACTTTTATGTGTTTATGTTTTACTTTCAAGCCAGATGCTTAGTTATTGGAAAATCGGGACTAGGTAGAAGGGTCTGATTTGGAAGTAGGAGGCTATTTTATTTTTTTTGTACCAAGGATTGAACTCTGGAGCACTTGGCCACTGAGCCACATCCCCGGCCCTATTTAGAGAGACGATCTCACTGAATTGCTTAGTGCTTTGCTTTTTTTTTTTTTTTTTTTTAATATTTATTTTTTAGTTCTCGGCGGACACAACATCTTGTTTGTATGTGGTGCTGAGGATCCAACCCGGACCGCACGCATGCCAGGGGAGCGCGCTACCACTTGAGCCACATCCCCAGCCCAGTGCCTTGCTTTTAATGAGGCTGGCTTTGAACTCATGATCCTCCTGCTTCAGCCTCCCTAGCTGCTGGGATTATAGACATGTGCCACCATACCCTGCTAGTAGGCTAATTTTTAAAGCAGCATTTTAGAATATGTATTCAAATTAGTGCTAAGACTTTACATTAATTGCTGAAGAGAAATTTCTGAAGTTTGTTTTAGAAATTGCTTTTTGGAGGTATTGAGCCTTATCCCTTTGACATCCCAATGTCACATTTTGTTCGTGATCCAGTGCTTTATTATTGTCAGTTTGAATTCTAAGCTCATTCATCAGACTTGCTTGGGAAATATTTTTTTGACTATTACATAAACACTTTTCTTCCAGGAGAAATGAGTCCTTATTGCTGAGGATTGCCATCTAGAGTTTCCCCACAAACTAAGGGCTCCCTGTGACCACTTCACTGTTAATAATCACCTTGACTTTCTTTCAAATGTCTGGTGGATCTGCCCCATGATGATGATGATGATGATGATGATGATGATGATGATGATTTTAACAAAACCAACATTTTAGACCAATTTATTTTAGCTCATACCTGGTTTACTGGGTTTATTGGTTGATCCCACTATGATAAATAAAGTAGAATCTTTCTTAGTTGCCCAATTAATGAAAATGATTTTTAGAGTCATAAATAATACAGTGCTAGAAAGAAAACTTAAAAAAATTGTGTTCAACTCACTTATTTTTTAATGAGACAAAAATGGATCAGTACTTATACATATGTCAATTACCAAAGCATTTTTCATGCATAATCCCATGACAATCCTGAGTGGTAGGCAGGTGGAAATTTTAACTTTACAAATAAAGAAACAGAGGCTAAGGGAACTAAAGTAACTATCTAAATTCCTCTAGTTAATTAATGGCAGAGCTGTAATACATTTGCATCTAGAATTTTTCATATGTTGAATGATTTCCTTGTGAAATTGACAGTCTCCCCTTATCTTGCTGAATTCCAGTTTTTTTTTTGACAGTCTCACTTTAACTCTATGTATTTATGGCTTACAAATATTCATTTTCATTCAGGACAGGGCTCTTGAATGAGCAAAAACCCTTGACTACCACTTCACTTCAGTTTCCTTTAGTACTTTTGTCCTGAATACATTCTGTTAGTGGCAAGATGGGATCAAGTGTGCTGTGATTGTTTTATCACAAGCTAGTTGAGCAATTTTTGCATATTGCAGAGCTGAATTAACATTTATTAAGTGAATGGATTAATACATTCTGGTGTTTGGAATTTTGATATAAATTCCTTGAAGATAGAGCTTAAAATGAATTATGTCTACTTTTTCTTTTTTGTTTTCTTTTATGGTATGTCTTCTATAATGCTCATTATTATAATTGACAGTCTGGAATTTTAACCAGCTTTTAAAATTATGTCAGGCTCCTGAAAATCAGAGATAGTGTATCTTTTATTTTAGCTTTTTTTTTCTTTTTTTTTTTTTTTTCCTGTGGTGCTGGGGTATGCCTTGTGCATATGAGGCAAGCATTCTACCAACTGAGCTACATCCCCAGCCCTCATTTTACATTTTATCTGTAGAACTAAGGCATTAGGTACAGTAATAATATGATGTATCAAGTGCATAAGGCAAATGTGACATCATAAGCCACCTTTGAAAGGTCCTGACTATCTATAACTGAAATTAGTAAGAAAGACTTAGAAAGGACATTTTTTTCTCTAAATGCCTGCAAGTTCATATGTTGACCAGTGTAAAACTATTAGAATTTGTTAAGTTCTTGGAAACTTAAATTCTACCTGTGAAGAGGAAAGCATTCTTATCAGATGCTTCATAAATATACACATATAAACAAACCAATGAAACCAAACTATTTCTCATTTTGCTTTTAAGCCTATCTCATTCTTTGATCTTCTAGCAGGAAGTATTTTGTTGATTTAGTGAGTAGGGTAAACAAACTTTTTGCTCCAGCAGTTACAGGACATTTGCTATACTTTTGCTGCAAAAGTACTTCAAGCTGTGGGAATTTAGCATTGTGTTTTAGGTGGTATAAATTGCAGCAAGAGCATTGTTTATAGAAAGCTTAAGAATTGTGAAAGAGTGGTGAGACTGTCTGATGAATAATGACTAATATTAACTGAAGTTATTATTATTATTATTTTTTGTCTAGAATGATAAGCTATTACCTGGGTATCTGTCTTGACATACATAGTGGAAGTAATGAACTATGAATGTGCATTAATAAAGGAAGGTACTAGAGTTACTGTACTGTAACTTCTATAAGGATAGGGTCTTTGTTGTTTATGGTTATGTTTGCTGTGCCTAGAAAATACCTGAGCTGCTCGAGGGTATCCCTGTAATCCAAGCAGCTCAGGAGGCTGAGGCAGGAGGATCAGGAGTTCAAAGCCAGCCTCAGCAAAAGTGAGGTGCTAAGCAACTCAGTGAGATGCTGTCTCTAAATAAAGTACAAAATAGGGCTGGGGATGTGGCTCAGTGGTTAAGCGCCCCTGAGTTCATTCCCCCCCCCATCCTTCCATCCCCCCAAAAAAGAAAATAACTGGCTCCTGAGCACTGCTTAGTGAGTATTTATTGAATGCATAGTAAGTGAGTATCTGTCATTTAAGTACTGGTTTATATATGTCTTTTAGGAAATCAATTTAACTTTGATGAAGCATTATTTTTGATACTTCTTTTTTGCTGACTGATAAAATTGTGTAAAGCCCATCTCAGAGTGTTCATTCATTTTCTGTCATTAAGTTTCTTTGAGACATTTTTAATGGATGTGAGGGAGTTTACTACATGTAAGTGAATGAATAATTCAGTTAGCCATATTAGTGAACACTGAATCTTATAATTTTTTTCTGTTACAAATAATGCTTCAGTGAAGGAATTTTTCACGAGTTTTTTTTTTTTTGGGGGGGGGGGAGCCGTGGGGTGGGGGTAGAGGAGGGAATGACAGTTCACCTAGTAGCAATTTAGAGAATAGGTCCTGGGAATTTCTACTAGAAAATGAGCTAATATTGTTTAGCTTGTGAAGGTAAGATCAGAAGCTTCGATGGTCAGATAGCTGAGATCATACAGTACAAATAATACAACTGTTTGGGTGGCCAGTGCTTTTTTTTTTTTAAATAATATCTTTATTTGTTTATTTATTTATGTGATGCTGAGGATCGAACCCAGTGCCTCACATGTGCGAGGCAAACGCTCTACCACAGCTGTAGCTCCAGCTCATAGCCAGTGCTTTTTACACATGGATAATGTATAATCATAAATCTCTTTTGACAGAAAGTTTATCTTGCAATTTGTAATAGAACTGGCTATTACTTGTATTTGTCTTTTAAGGAATAAATGTCGTTACAACCATTTCTGCTTCTTAATTATGGCTTAAAAATTAAAACTGCATTTAACTTCTTTATACATGTGGTTATACATATTTATGTTACTTTTATTTATAATCATTTCCTTTCTGAATTTTGTTGGAAATTGTTTGTTTTTTTGTATTAAAATACTATAAAATACAATACTCATACAAAAGTCTATATGTAACATATTACATAAAGAAAACTCTTGATGTTTTAAGACTACAGGTAACATATTGCATAATATACTGCCTATTGCATAATGATGTATATTCCATTCCTCCTTCAGCTGAAGTGGTAGGACATTACCAGTCTCTTGCTGAATGACCTCTCCCTACTTTCATCTTATTCCTGGCTTAGGGAAATCATCAGCCTCAGAGTGAGGTCTAGCACTCTGTTGTTACTTTTTTAGTTCATTATATATGTATATGTCCCTAAACTATTGTTAGCTTCATGTATTTTATAACATTATATAAATATTGTACCATTGATATTAATATTCATTGTATATGTATACATATTTTTATGTGCATAAAATCTAGTAAATATAAGTGTATATCAATAATATTTGTGAGATTTATTTGCTGATATACACGGTTCATTCATTTCATTGCTTTATAATACTTATTTGTATAAAGGTGGCATAATTATTCACCCTTCTGCTGGTGGAATTCCCATTTTTTGTATTATAAATAGCATTGCTGTTAGCATTGGTCAATATATATCTTAGTACAGATGTGAAAGAGTTTCTGTAGTTACATTGTTTAGCATTTTCATAATGTGCATTTAAAGAAATTTTTTTTAGTTGTGTATGGAAACAATACCTTTATTTTATTTATATGTATGTGGTGCTGAGAATCAAACCCAATTCCTCACATGTGTCAGGCAAGTGCTCAGCCACTGAGCTAGCTACAGCCCCAGCCCCTTAATATACATTTTTAATATTTTTATTCCCAGCCTCTATGTGTCCTTCTTATTTAGGTATGTTTTTATGAATAGTATATGGCTAGATATTTAAATATAGCCTTTATAACTTGAAAATTTAGTCAAATTTTTAAAATATTTCATTAGTTGCTAATGGGCCTTTATGTTTATTCTTTGTTATTAGTCATCTTTGGCTATAATAATGCTGGGTAACAAGAGCAAACTTTCAGTGGCACATGACAAATGTTTATTTCTAGCTCACAGATCTGTAATCTCTGCTGAGTTTGACTGGATTTGTTGGGGTTTGGCTATAAGCTGTGGGTTGGCTTCAGTTATGGGCCAGGTATCTACTCTGGGAGAGCAGCCACCTGGTGTGCATCTCTCCTGGTGCAGTGCAAACTCAGCTCTTACAGCTTCTAGTTAGAACTTTGTAGCCAGTTTCTCCCACATTCCAACAAGACAGCCCCCTCCAACAAGACAGCCCCCTCCCCCAAGCCAAAGTGCCTGAAAATGAGATTAAAGGCTACATTTTGCAGAAGTATCCCAGTAATACCTCCTAGTGACATTGTGGATTTAAGATACATTATTTTATCATACTTGGATGGGATGGATGGGGTGCAAATTAGAAAGTTTTTTTTTCTTTTTTGTATATCCAGTGGTAGTGTTTAGGGGAGGAGAAAGGGAACAAACATTTTATCTACTGTGCTACTTTACTGCCTTGTTGCTTAAAATAATTGGTAGACTACCTACTGTGAAAGTAGGTAATTGGGATCTACATTTTAAAGCTGCGATTAATGTAAAGAATCTTGAACAAGTGTCTTTGGCTATAAGTTTTTTGTAAATGTTCCTAGGAACTGCTGCATGATATTTTACATTAATTCTCACATATGCATATTTCTTACTATAAGACTTATGTGCATTTGTTACTTTAGATGTAAGTTTATAAATCTGGTGTTTTAAAATCTTATTATCTTGGTGTTTCTGAGGATAAGTGTTTTTAGTACTGATAAAATTCTTTATGTTTAAGAATTTAAACCCTTGAAAAAGTATTTATTGCATCTGGGGCTATTGCTCAGGGGTTAGCGCACTTGCCTGGCACGTGTGAGACACTGCGTTCAATTGTCAGCACCACATATAAATAAATAAAATAAATGTCTATCAACAACTTAAAAAAAAGTATTTATTTGGCTATGGTTTTGGGCAGGGAGGGGACATTACTTAGTGTTAGGTGCTTTGATGTTACCATTTAGGAATTTTAAGTTTAAGATAAAAATTATTTTTGATATAAAATGAACAAGAAGGAAAGTACCTGGGCAAAGAGACTTGACTACATATATAAATGTAAGTGGACACCTGAGTCATTTTGTGAATGTCTAATCTACAGTGTGTATTTATAAGGTGGGGCTGTCCTTGTCATCATTTAGCATGTTTTTGAGGAGGGAAGACAAATCAGACTTAATCAAGTACTGTCAAGAAAGTATATTTATTGTGAGAAATGTTTATCATGTATTCTAAAAACTAACCTGGTGATTATATGTTGTTTTAGATTTTCCATACAACTTTTCATTTCCTTTGGGGTAATTGGGTTATCTGAATATCATTTACTAGTGCACAGATAAAGAAGAAAGCATGTGGGATAGCGATCAGGTGATTATGTGGCAGAACTATGATTGTATGCCTCTGCTAATTACAGTGGCTGAGCCATGCTGTACTTACAAATGCTTATGCAGTGGTTTTACATTTTGTAACTATGTACTTCTCATGTATATTATTACATAGAATGAGTAAGTATATAGATGGGGCAAGCATTATTTCTTCAAAAAGCATTACCCAATTTTGATTCAAAAGCAGAGGGCCTAAGTATACTGTTTTCTTAAGTGATATAGATATTAAGAAACTATAACTTTTTGTGATTGCAAAAAATAGCTCACTGGTTTATGAAGAAAGTTGCCCATGAGGTACCACAAGTGTGAATTTTGTATTGAAATTGATCTTATCAGTGGAATTATATATATTAGATTTAGGCAAGGCATTTGTGGAACCATGGTTATGTTTAGATATAGGCTTGGTATTATCTCTTATTTAAAAATATGTTGATAAAGAGCAAGATTTATAATGTAAATCTTAGGGAAAGTATTAAGCTTGTGTTCATGTTGTAGGTACTGATGAGGTAAGGCACTGAAGATAGCAGGAAACAATTTTATTTGGCTGCAGCCAGGTTCAGAGGGCACAGCTTCTGCTGTAATCAATCAATCCCCTGAACCCCAAGTTCAGGTAGTTTCAGAATTTTATATGTAAGGGGAGGTACTCAGAAGTTCACAGTCTACAGAACTTCACCTAAAAACAGTTTTTTTCTTTCACTGTTCTGGGCAAGTTAACCGTTCAAGGACAACACCTGAGAAGCAGAGAGCTTCTTCTCCCCTTTTTCTTCCCCCTGCCAGCTGTTACCATGGAGCCCACTTGGTAACTTCTCTTATTTTAGAAATGTAGACATCTCTGTGAAGCTCCAGCTCAAGGCCAGTGGCCTTGTTTACACATTTCTACAAACTACTATATTGGATACATGTTTGTGAAAAACTATTAAGGGGTTGTCCAGCACTTGGAGTGCTGATTCCTTCCCAGCCTTTGGCCACATAAGACAATACGAAAATAGGAAGTTTATCTACATTGAATTCTTTTGTAGAAACTCTTTTGCTGACAGTCCTAAAATCAGCCATGGTGAAGATTTCTGGAGAAGTCCAGTTAAGACTTTTCTGTGGAGAAAAGGGGTGACACTACATTAATACTAAATACAAGATGGTGCTTTATGTTATGTTTGAGTGAAAATAATTAAATACACATTTTTAATTTAGTGTTTATCAAGTATTTTAAAAATAACTTAGAAAATGTGCCTTGAAGAGAAATGTGCCCACGTGATTGGGTAAATGTAGGGGGTATTACAGAGAATTTTTTTTGTACTTTACTGTTATTCCCTTATTATTATAATACAATGAGCTCATTTTACATTTGTAATGAGGAAGATGACCTTTATTGGAGAAAGTCTATAGCCATAACTTTGGTGATCTTTATTTCATGACTTTTATAAATCATTTATATGCAATCAAAATACATTGATTGAGCTTTACGTGCTATCTTTAGATAGAGTGCTTTCTTTATATGACTTAGCTGAGAATGGGAAAGAAATATGTTTGTAGTATTAAAGCCAAAGGACACTTGTTAATGAACTTCTGTGTGGTAATTACTTTCTATATATTATTTATTTGTGAAGTAATTTGTTTCACAAAAAGGGAAATGTGAATTTAACATGATGTTCTAAAAGAATGGTGTAACAAGGGGTTTTTCTGGAAATAGGTAAATTTTGAAATGAAATTATTTTCTTCCATTTCCTTTTATAAAATCTTATTGTAAATATTGACCTTTCGAAAATACCATTCCTTTCTCTTTTGTTTCCAGAATAGGACATGTATTCCTCTGAGAAACCTTGGACAGCAGATTTTGGTTTAGTATCTGATTGGGACAACACACAGAAACATTTCCAGTCATGAGTAAGTGTGCTTCTTTGATTCATTTCAGCGGTCTCAGGAGCATTTGCAGTATTAATTATTCTTTAAAAAAGAAAAAAAATGTGTTACTAGACAAAGTGGAATTATGTCCCTTCTTCAGAGATTGAAAAATCTGGTTCTTCCCAATACTATATATATGCTTGTCTGTATTAAAGCAAGGAGATGCTTTTTGATGTTTGATTTATTCTAAGAAGTTAGATGTGATGAGGAAATTTGTGTCATTAGCTTCTTGGCTTATCTGTCATTTGAAAATTTCTAATGACTAGCCATTGGAAAATGAACCTTTAGAAATATAAGTAGGGAATATTGACATTGGCCACAATTGAGAGAGGTTTTATTGTGTGAAATTTAATCATTGGGTAACATAGGTTAATATATTTAAGCAAGACAAAACAAAATAAAAATATCTCTATCAATGCATTTGATGGAATAAGAAACCAAGGCTATCCTGGATTTAACTAGATTTTTTAAAAAATATTTTTTATTTTTACATGGACACAATATCTTTATTTTGTTTATTTATTTTTATGTGATGCTAGGGATTGAACCCAGTACCTCACATGTTCAAGGCAAGCGCTCTGTCACTGAGCCACAACCCCAACCCCCTTAACCAGATTTGATATAGGTTTTTCTTCTCGGTTTAAAGAAGATGATATATATATAATACTTTCTGTCCATTTTTGACCACTTCTCTTGTGAACAGAACTGGTTTTATTATTTTGTGTTAACTGTTTTCTTTTAGAGGGTGAGGAAGAAATGAAATTTTATCCTATTAGAATCCTATGGCAGTTTCAAAGTGTAGATTTTCTGATGATGAAAATTCTTGGAGATGTAGTGAACATTTCTTTATTGGAATATAATGTTAGAGAGGTTAATTTTTTGCATATTATTTATATTGATATATATTTATCTTCATATGAATTAGATGCAGCTTTTCTTGAATCGATGTAATTAATTTGGTAGTTGATAAAATGAAGTTTTTTTTTTTTTTTTTTGGTGCTGGGGATTGAACCCAGGGCCTATGCATGCAAGGCAAGCACTCTACCAACTGAACTATATCCCAGCAAAATTAAGTTTTTGTTATTGTGAAGTATGAGTTTTCTACCAAGAATATTGCAAGAAGTGGTCTTTGATTTTCAAAGCTTTTCAATGGTATCCTTTTTCCTGTTGGAATACTTTGAATAAACAAGGATGGTTGGTAGATGCATTCAAATACACCAGATTATGAAAGAAGTGGCTTTTCTTATTTCAGTTCCATTCATGAAATTTTATAAAAATGCTTATCTAATGTAAAGTGCTAATTCTAGTGAAGATGGCCATTAGTTCATGAAAATTAAAACAGAAGCAGCAAGCATTTTAGTTTAAAAAATGCTTTCATGTTTGAAAAACCAAGATTTCTTCTAATATGTAATGTTAAGGTTTTGGTAGCATCTGTTGAAAATGTGAGTGTTTTTGAGGACAGGTATTCTATGTTTTTAATTTTGAATTCAGAATTCGACACAGTGTCTTGTACACTAAAAAATTGGATCCCTGTGAGGTTGAAGGCAGATGGCTTGTTAGGTGCCTAATGGTGTTAACATATTTTATTTCAAAGTGACAATGGTTTTATCTCACTTAGATTTTTTTTTTTTTTAAAGATTTTTTTTTCTGTTATTTATTTATTTTTATGTGGTGCTGAGGATTGAACCTGGTGCCTCTCACATGCTAGTCAGGTGCCTTACCACTGAGCTGCAGCCCCAGTCCTGGAATATTTTTATTTGGTTCTTTTTTATGTCCACTGGTTCTTTTTCATTTCTCCTTATTTTTACAATTGTTCCATTCTTTTGTTAGTTTTTTTTAACTTTTTATGAATCTTTTATATTCTTAAAGTAATTTCTAGATCATTTGATAACTTAAAAAATTATCTGTGGTGAATTTGTTATGATTGTTGATATTATTGGTGTTTTTATCATGTTCTGTAATTTTGCAGGCACATTCTGATGTGTTGTTTATTTATTTTCCTTTTGTCCAATAGTCTCCCTCTTTCTCTTTGTGATTTTCCCTGCTGCTCTAGCAGATTTGTAGTTATCTCGGCCTGGCTTTGGAGTTCCCATATCAGTATCAGGTCTATGTTAGTAGATAGAGCCCTGGCCCCTGGTGACATTGGGGACATCACAGATTCAGTCACCAAGTCAGCTGGCATTAGGTCAGCAACTCCTATAAGTGGTAGCTTCAGCAAAGTTAGCAGAAGCCTTTTTCAGTCTATTTTAGAATCTAAGAAAAGCAGTCCCTGGTTTTAAGCTAAGAGCCTGGCTACTGACCCTGCTTTATATGGGACACTTTTATTTACAGTTATATCCCATAGGGTCAGACTTCCTGCTGCTTTTTCCTGCTCTGGGGCCCATATTGGACTTAGCTTGTTTCATATTTTGTGTTCCTGTTAGATTTCTGATCCGGAGAGATTTAACACATTTTTTGGGGCATGGCTATGCCATTTTACTGACTTATTTTTATATTTTATTTGTTAAAATATTAGTATTTGTGTGTTTGTTGTAAAGAAGGAGGAGCTGCAAAGAGTGAATAATACTATTGTGGTCTAAACACTGGTATTAAAGTTAGGTCCAAACTTCTTACTTCACACTTAAAATTATATATATTTTTTTAAATCACCTTCAGCTTGGCTTTCTAGTTAAGAGCTCTTTCCTGTGGTTTCTGTACCACTTCACTTGCTAGATGAGCCCATTGTACTTTTCCATAGCTCTCCTCTTTCCTCTTTCTGGTATCTATCATTCTATATTAAAAATCATCCACTTGTTTGTTCTCCCATCTTTCTCTAATCTGTACACTCCTTGAGGGCAAAAACTATTAAATTCCTAGTGTCGAACACTATTCCTGGCACTGAGGTACTAGATAAATATTGTATGTTTGTATGTTACTAAAGTAATGTCCTTAGTATATGGTAGCTATTTGTGTATTAATATTTTTAGATGAAATTTGAGCCGTTCCCATTAAAAAAAAAGTGTGTGTAGAGAGTACCACAGATAAAACATTCTGGGTAAATGTAACACCATGAGAAAGGCGTTAAGATTTGACTCCAAGGAAGTGTTACTAAGCAGTTGAACATACTGTAGAGCAGAGGTGGGAAGGGAGATTGAGAGAGAAAGCTGGGAGAGAGGAAGTCAGGCTTCAGGTCACTTACAGTCTAGGAAGCTCAGACTTCATCTTGTAGACTTTACAGAGTGTTAAAGAATTTCAGTTATGGGGATGACTTAATACGATTTCATTCTGGAAAAATTACTCTGACAAATGGATGTTTTTGTTATTTGTAAGGCAAGTCACATAGGCAGTATTTGCCTTTCCTAGCTTTGTTCTTAGATTTCACTTTATATTTTTTAAGCACCCTTTGAATCAAACTGAGTTATATTTCTTTTTCTTTCTTATTTGATGATTTTTCTCTAGAAAAGGAAATTCCTCTTCAGTAGAACACTGTAATGATAGGTTAGTGGGTATTGTAGTATCCTGTTTCTGTTGAAATTTCTAGAGGTTGTAAGTCTTCCAAAAAGTGGGAATTGAGTATATCAGAAGTCCTGTTTTTGAAAAAAAATTTATAAAAACACAGGAATATATGTCATTAAAAAGTTTAGAATTTTGAATCCTCTTTGGTTAAGAATGATGGGTTAAGTAACATTTTAAAAAATATTTCTCTAGAGATTAAAAGAAGGATTGGATACTACTGTATGTGGGTAGATTTATTTCTACAGGATTTCCCAACCGTTTCCATGTCTCGAAACACATGTCATTGTACATGGGACATATAAATGCAAGTTGGAGGCAGGTGGTTTTGACAACTGAGGCCAGGCTGCCATGTATCCCTAATTGCCCTGAAAGCTGACTTTTCCACCCAACTTTTCCACCCAACTGACATGGTTTTGACACAGTAGTTGAGGTACACAAACTATAAGGTGTAGAGAATTTGTTAAATGCTTTATGGTGGTTTTCAGCTTTTATTCTGATAAATATTCTATCAAATTCTGAGGCTGAATCTTATTAAATGTGGAAAAGGTATTATGTGATGCTTTAGGATGCTATGAATTTCATTGTTCATTATTGAATTGATTACAATCCACAAAAAGTCTTTTGATTTTTCAGTACTTAAATTGTTCTTGTTTTTCTGTATTTGCATGTTTTGCAATGTTTAACTTTCATTTGATTTGTTCATTTTGTTGTACCAAATGATGCCAAAGATGAAATAAAGTTGTTATACTTGAATTGTGCCTGTAATTCGAAATGGATGTGTTGGATCTTCAATGGAGATTACAACAAGAAAATTTGGGTAAAAGGCAGTATCATAAAACTAATGATTATTTTGATTGAATATATTTTTTAAAGTTTTAGGCAAAAAAAAAAAACAAGCCTTGCTTACTTATCAGATTTTAGTTTCACTTCTGTATTTTATTTCACTTCCATAAGGAAAATTTTGCTTTGTGATTAATTACATGACATGTTTTCTGAGTTTTTTTTTAATGTCAGTTCTCTCTGACTGGGCACTCCAGGAATGTGTTGCATCAGTGTTCGATCTTATCCTTTGACCTAAAATATAGAATGAGTTTTTTGAGTTTCCTTTTGGATATGAAATACTTTTCATTCAACTGAGGAAAAGGAATGGCAGTGATAATTTGGGTATAATGTATTTATTGTTTTCTAATAGGATAGGGGTAGAGATCTTCATTGTTATGATTTGGAAGTGTCACTTGAAAAGTTCATGTGTTAATGCAGGAAAGTCCAGTGGTGAAATGATCAGATTAAGAGAGCTGAAACATAATCAGTGGATTAATCCATTTGATGGATTAATAATTTGAATGGACTACTGTACCCTAACTCTTGGCAGGTGGGGTGTGGCTAAAAGAAGTAGTTCACTGGAGGTGTGCCCTTGAGGATTTTATTTGTCCCTGGCTCCTCAGTGCATCTTTCCCTCCCTACCCCCTCCCTCACTCCCCCCCCCCCCCTTTCTGGCTACCCTGAGGAAAGCAGATTTCCTTTTTCATGCTCTTCCTCCATGAAATTCTGCCTACCCCAGGCACAAAGCATTGGAGTTGGCTGACCATGGATTGTATCTCTGAAACCAAAATAAACTTTTCCTTCTCTGAGTTGTTCTGGTCAGGTATTTTGATCAAAGTGATGAAAAGTTGGCAGACACGTTTCTCATTTATTGGAGCAATGGACTAAGTTTGTGCTGAAGTGAAGAACAATTTGCTTTAGCATTTGTTAGAGCCCATAATCTTATAAATAATTGAATCTAAATCCTTCAGCGGTGGTTTAAGGATTCTTGTAGTAAATAAAAAAATTATGCAGGAAATAATAGACTTTCACTAAGTATGGCTAAAAATTCTGTCTAGAACAATAGCTGATCAAGGTATATATTCTGTTTTAGAGAATAACTGTGTACTTCAGAAGATGAGTAGAAGTAAAAGAAGATTTAAATTGAATTGTATTTTAAACGCTGACATATCTGTCATTTAATGGGATCTTGAAAAGAATCCCTTTGTAGAGTATAACAGATAATCCTTTTAATTAATGTGTGTGTGTGTGTGTGTGTGTGTGTGTGTATGTGTGTGTGTGTGTGTGTATGTGTATACTAGGAATTTAACCCAGAGGTGCTTTATCACTGATCTTCACATTCCCAGCCCTTTTTATTTTTTGAGACAGGGTCTTACTAAGTACTTAGGACCTCATGCTGCTGAGGCTGGCTTTGAACTTGCATTTCTCCTGCCTCAGCTTCCTGAGTCACTGGGATTATAGGTGTGTACCACCATGCCTGGTCCTTTTTTTATTATATTATGATTTATTTATTATGATTTACATTTGGGAAATTTAGGTTTTAGAACATGAAAATTTAAATGTTAAGCATTTTTTTTTTCTTACTGGAGGTTGAAGCCAGGGGTACTTTACCACTGAGCCACATTCACAATCCTGTCCTGTTTATTTTTTATTTTGAGACAGGGTCTCACTAAATTGTTTAGGGCCTCGATAAGTTGCTGAGGCTGACCTTGAACTAGTGATCCTCCTGCCTAAGCCTCCTGAGTCCTTGGGAATACTCCGTGGTGCTTGGCTTCAGGCATTCTTATACTGAATAATCAGTGACTCTTAGTATAGGAGAGGAATTAGGAAATGTGTGGAGACTTTGTGGTTGACAGTTACCAGGGGGATGTATTGGCATTTAGTAGGCAGGGGGACTGGTAGAGTGTGTAGCAATCACTGTGTATAACCTGTTAGAATTGTGGTAGCAATAAATGAAGTAGGTAAGATGATAAAGAATGCCAGTAAAAATTGCTCCTCAGAAAATGTATGCAAACAAATTCTTAGTTTAATGCACTTCATTGTGTTAATAACTGACCATTTAAAATGGAAATACTTTGCTTTTAGCTAATTTACTTTCTTTTTGACTACTCGCTGTAGAAACGTGAGTAGTTCTTGGTTGGTATTATGAGAAGTTGATGTGCCTTTAATGTATTATAGAATGTATTGAATTATAGTATTAAAAAAAATTTTAGGAGTTGGTTTGCATATTTTATATCTTTTTCTTTTGATACTTAAACAACAAACATTATAAAAAGAAAATGTAAAATTTCCATATACTTTTTGCCCAGATTTACCTATCTTTTATGTTGTATCCATTCTTCCCTTCCTCTCCTTGTCCACATACAAACATACTCATACACATATTATTTGTTTAAGAGAAATTGATTTGTAATTGAAATGTGTTTTTTGTGTGTGAAAATTTGGTCTCCTTTTATTAATCATTTAGAATTTTAGTATAAATACAAGTCATCACAATGGTATAAACTCAGTGAACATCCAAAATTACTTTTTTTAGTAAAATCTTAAAATTTTAAACTATTTGCTACCATTGGTTATATTATTGCTTAAAAGCTATATTATTTATCAGGTTTCTGTAGGCCTGACATTAAAATTATTTCTTTTAGATTTATAATATATTGCATAATATGTATAAATTTGGTATATAAATTAACTTAAACTATTTTTTTATAGTACAAATCAGTAGATGCCAAATGACTTAAAAATAATCTTCAGACATTCTTTTATTTTTTCCCCATATTTTTAAGTTGGTGCATTATAATTGCACATATTGGTGGGCTTTATTGTTACATATTTGTATGTGCACACAATATAACAATATAGTTTGGCCAGTATCACTCCCCAGCATTTCTTCCTCCTTCCCTACCTCCCACCCCTTTGTCCCTTTCCTCTACTGATCTCCCTTTGATTTTTAGGAGATCGACCCCCCACCTTTGTTTTCCTTTTTCCTCTCTAACTTCAGCATATGAGAGAAAATATATGACCCTTAGCCTTCTGAGTTTGAATTGTTTCACTTGACATAATGCTAGTTCCATCCATTTTCCTTGCAAATGCCATAGTTTCATTTTTCCTTATGGCTGAATAAAAGTCTGTTGTGTATATATACCACATTTTCTTATCCATTCATCCGTTGATTGGACTCCTAGGCTGGTATCATAGTTTGGTTATTGTGAATTGTGCAGCTGTAAATATGGGTATGCATGAATCACTGTAGCAAGATGACTTTAATTCTTCAGGATAACAAACACTCAATTCTTAAGGGAACTCTTAAAAATTCTGTTCAGGGACCAATTTTCTAGTGGCATTCTTTTCCCAGTTCCCAGAGTCCTAGAGCCCTGGTTTGGAATGTTGACTTTGGTGCTACCTAGCTGTGTTCTGTAGAGCAGGTAGCTTGATTGCATTAATGGAACTCTTCTTACCCCCAGTTTTACTCATTTTTTAATCATTATCTCCTCCTCCTCCTCCTCCTACTCTTCTTCCTCCTCCTCCTCCTCATTCCTCCTCCTAATTCCTCCTCCTCCTTCCTCCTCCTCCTCATTCCTCCTCCTAATTCCTCCTCCTCCTTCCTCCTCCTCCTCATTCCTCCTCCTAATTCCTCGTCCTCATTCCTCCTCCTCCTCTTCCTCCTCCTCCTCTCCCCCCTTTCCTCCTCCTCCTCCTCTTCTTCCTATAAATTGAACCCAGGGTGCTTAACTACTGAGTCATATCCCCAGCCCTATTTATTTATTTATTTAAATTTTGAGATGGAGTCTTGCTGAGTTGTGTAGGGCCTTGCTAAGTTGCTGAGGCTGGCTTTGAACTTTCGATCCTCCTGCCTTAGCCTTCTGAGGCTCTGAACTCCATCATTTGGAAGGCTTTTAGTTCTAAAGTTTATGACTAAGTCAGAAAATTTCCACTTGCAGTTTTGTCTTTATAGGAGCATACCTAGTGGATAAAACAAATTACACCCTATTAAGCTAAGGTAAGAAAACACACTTCTCAGATTTGGGGGCCTACTTGTGTTGCTCTGAGTTTGAATTATGATTTGTCACTTTCAGAAATACCATTACTTCAAATGTAGGTACATGTTCTCTTGCTCAGAGGAGTTCAGAGGGGAATATATATTTCAGATTACTATTAATATAATTACTATTAAATATTAATCTTGCTGTCTCTTTCATTAATTTTGCAAAACAGTGTGATTATTATATAAGGTTCTTTTCTTTAATGTTGTTAGAATTGATGAAATTCATGCCTTTTACATTAACTTCTAAAATTATTTCTGTATGAAAATGTTATGTGCATGAGTTTTATTATTTGTCATTTATTAAGACAGTGGAAGAACAAATTAGTGATATTTATCGTGTAGTCTTTACTGAATAAATATATAATTGACATCCAATTTTTCAATACTGTCTGCACAGCTGTATATAACCACTTTTTTTCTCATAAAATACAGTCATTTTGTGCTAAGAGAATTTGAGCCTGTCAATGTGTATGATGGATGTTATTATATAGGTGTCTCCTAATTTTTCAGAAGTATGAAATTGACATTAAAAATGTTGAAGTCTGTGTCCTTCCTCAAAATTGAGCTAAAATATTATTTTGGTTATTACATTTTCTTTTTTTGGAAATAGATAAGGTGACTATGAAGGTAATTCTAGTCTCTATTTAAAGTTGTAGGTTTGAAAGGTTCAAGAGTGGAGTGAAAAAATTTTCCCAGATTTTCCCCTTTTCAGAGACTTCCACTTCTAGCACTGAGCCATATATTAGTTTTATTTTTTTAAGTGGAAATGCTCTGTTTTTATCATGATGGTGGTCCATGTGTTAGGATGTCAGATCAAACTTACATGGGTTCCATTTTATTCATGTTCAGAAGTGGTGGTGGTGGAGTTCTGTTTTTCCCCCTGAATACAGAAACTGACTTGCATTGGCATGACCTAGATACCTTGGCGGAGTCACTCTCACACATTAGAAGCATTCAGATGCTAAAGGATAAACAATAAAATATAAAAGATTATAGTCAGATACTGATAGATACTCATTATTAACACTTATATTGTGGGGCATTTGTAGTGACAATGTCTTTTAAAAAATATAGTCACCTGTTTTTGATTTTAGAAGAATAAACTAGAGATGGAATTTATAGGCTGTTAGTAAAGGGTTTGATACTATACAGTAAAGCATTATGTTTGATTTCTTCACTAGTTAACCTTGTAATGTTCTAATAAATGCAAGGTAATGAGAATATGTTTGCTTGATTATAATTTAAAAGAGACTCAAATCAAATATGTATATGTGTATTAAATTTTATATTGTATATTTTATGTTGGTCTTGTGTATTTTCCTTGGGTAATACCTTTTTGTTGTGTGTGTGATATGCAGATGTAGATGATGTGCAAGGTGTTTTGAATTTGGAGAGGAGGAACTACTACAGTGTTGGAAGAGCATTACAAACTTGTTTACATATGACAATTATGGTACAACAAAATTTGAATTTAATTGTCGGATCTGCTTGAATTTGTTGTAACTACCATACCATACAGAAGTGTTCCTGCTAAGAGATTGGTTCAGATCACTATAGTATGATCAGTGAGATGTATTCCATTGGCATGTTTTATTATAAAGAATCTTATTTCTTATGGTAAAATCCTGTTTCCTGGAAACTATGTAAAGAGGGTTTCCTTGTTGCTAAGGGGATATCTTCATTGCTATTAGAATCTCTCCTTTGGGTAAGGAAAGGTGCTTTTCCCTTGCCAAGTTGCCATACTTAGAGGAAATAGGGCCACTGTTATTGATTGATTGATTGATTGATTGTACTGACAATTGAATTCAGGGCCTTGCGCATGGGAGGCAGGTGCTGTACCATTGAGCTGCCTCTCCAGCTGTGTGATTTTTTAAAAAAAATTTACCTGGGTCAGACCTTTTATGGGAGTGGTGTACCTATATGTACCTATACAGGTATATTATGTATTAGATGTGGGGAACCCAAACTCACTTTGTTAAAAGGAATTTGGTTTCCAAATGATTCCATAATAGAAAAGAAGTATCTCTGACCTGAAAAAACAAAAGTTGCTTTAAAATGTTTGATTTATATTAAAAATGGAGTGATAACTCACTTTCCCTTAAAATATAACGTAAATGTTGTTAGTCATCAGAGGTTTTTTCTAACTGAAAAAAAATAGGCTTTTCCAGCTCTTTGCTGAATTGTGTTTTAGATCTACATTGTTTTCCTTCTTATTTTTTTCTTTCAATATCATGTGTTTCTTCTCAGCAGGTGAAATTCTAGCGTCTACCTCTTTTCCAATCAGTCCAACTTAACTTTTTAAGGAGGTTCAATTTTTTATTTGTACATTTTATTTCTGAAAATATGTTTTAAAAATATGTATTTATTTTTGAACCATTTCAGAGTAGGTTGCATATATCATACTTCTTTTCCCATTTGTAACTAAGTATGTAGTTCTAACAAACAAGGCCATTCTCTAGTGCAACCATGGCAAAGTAATCACATAGATCATTTTTCTAATATATATCCTTATTCCAATGTTTTGACAGTTTTCCCCCAGATTTTCTTTATGGAAGTCTTTAGTATAAAGTCCAGCCCATGATACTTGTTCTATAATAATAAAATAATTATTCATATATTGGATTTGATTAAGTCTGTCTAATCCAGAACAGCTTCTCAGATCTTTATCTTTCATAATATTGATGTTTTTGAAGAATACAGACTTGTCCTTTTATGCAGTATTTCTCCAATAAGTGTTGTCTGACAGTTCCTCTTTGGGATCTGACATAACATGTGCCTGGTTTGGGGGCATTCCGTTAGGAAGCCTATCTTGAAGAGAAAGGAAGAAAGCTTGGTGACCTTTAGATTCCTTTCCCAGTTTGCTCTTTAATAGAAAAATTTCCCATTTCTTCTTTAATTGAAATAGGATTCAAATCTCTTGCTAAGAACAGAACTTATGCAAGAGAATATGAGAAGATCTTGAAAGGAGAAATTTGGATTTTTTCAAGAGATCACTTTTAGCAGAATTTCTGTTTTGAATTATGTTGACCAAGTTCTCAGGATGATAGTGAACAAATACTATGAAGGTGTAAAGCATAGTAGTGTTGAATATAATTGTTTTATAGTAATAAAATAATTTCAGCTAGTAACATAAATGGAGATTTCATTAGAATTAAAAGTTTAAAATCTCAAAAAACCAAAGGCTGAATTTTTTCTCTTATATGTGGATGCTGATTCATAATAAGGGTGGGGAGTGGAGCATGGAGGAATGGAGGAACTTTAAATAGGGCAAAGGGAAGGGAGGAGAAGGGAGTGGGCACGGGGATAGGAAAGATGGTGGAATGAGATGGACATCATTACCCTAAGTACATATATGAAGACATAAATGTGTGATTCTACTTTGTGTACAACCAGAGACATGAGAAATTGTGCTCTATATGTGTACTATGAATTGAAGTGAAATTTTGCTGTCATGTATCACAAATTAAAATAAGTAAATTTTAAAAAATGAGATTGTAGTAGAATAAATGAACATATCAAGACTGAATCTCATTGGGTTTCAGAGATTTCTGGTCATATTAGATTTAATATACAATATCAAGATATTTACCATTTACAGTTATGACTATTAAAAGTTTGATAATTACATGGTATAGTGAAAGCTAGAAAATTTACTTGGAGTATTTAAAAAGATAAGAAATTGAAATTCATAGGCAACTTTCAGATACATGGTACTAGAATTTCTTTTTTATTTTTAATATTTTTTAGTTGTAGTTGACACAATACCTTTATTTTATTTATTTATTTGTATGTGGTGCTGAGGATCAAACCCAGGGCTTCGCATATGCTAGGTGACTGCTCTATCGCTGAGCCACAACCCCAGCCCCTAGAATTTCTTAAAATAATTTAAGAGTCATTATGTCTAAATGTGATTTTAAAACAAATTTTAAGGAAGAAGATTATGACTTTGAATAAATAATTATTATGTTTTTGTTTTAATATAAACAAATACTTAATGAGCCCCTTCCTCTATGTGTCTTGCTGCTTGTCTTGGTCTTTGGGGATATTGCCAAGAATTGAGGTAGCCATGGCCCTTGGCTTTGAGGAGCACAGAGTTAGTGGAAAAGACAGATACTGAACAAGTAGAGTTTGTCATTATTAATACAACAAGGGAAATTCCAGAGTCTGCAGGTGCAAGGGAACCCATACTTTGATAGGTCAGGAAGATTACATTGGGGAAATCTTTTTTTTTAATCAATAAAAAATTATTGATTAAAAAAATGACAGTGGAATGCATTACAATTCTTGTTATACACTTATACCACAGTTTTTCATATCTCTGTACATAAAGTATGTTGACACCCAATTCATGTCTTCATACATGTACTTTGGATAATGATGTCTATCTGTACCTGAGACTAAGTGAAGAGGAAGAGGGAGAGTGCTCTAAACAGAACAATGTGTAACACCTGGCATTTAGAGATTAATAAGGGAAAGTTGAGTATTGGTAGAAGCAGGTGGATTGGAAGAGACTAAATTTATAAATTTAGTTTAAATAAATGCTCCACTTGTGCCTCCCTTCAGTATTTTTATCTCTAATCTATTTACTTCATCTTCCCCAACTCACTTTTGTTGTCAGGGTTATTTTTAAAAGTATAAATGTAACATTAAAATGAATACATTTTGAAAATGTGAAAAAGATCATTGGTATGCTCATTAAAGAAGCCATTTTTGTCTTCTGCATATGATATTCAGATAATATTTTTATATTATTGTGTTCATGGTATAATGGGAATTTTATATTTGAACGTTCCATGTTGAATTTTATATTTGAACGTTCCACAGTTATATTTTTGTAATTGTTTTTAAAATTAGAATTCATCATTATCATATTTCTCAAAGGTATTGGTGCATTATAACTTATTTAACCAGGTTCTTATTTTGTGGTCATTTGGAATGGTTCAGTTTTTTAAAAAAATGTTTGCAGAATGAATATCACTGATGAATTTCTTCTTTAACTTATAAACTGCAGTTAATTCCTTAGGCAAAATTTATTTTATTGAATATTTTTCACCCATGTCATGTGTCTTTCTAAAAAAGATGGTGGTCAATGGTTATAACACCCTGAAGTACCAGGTGTCATCTAAAAGACTGTGTGCATTTACAGTTAATCTGGTATTTGGTATCTGAAGATACTGATTTCACCATAACTAACCTATTAGACTTAAAGTGACACAAACTTGCTTTCAGTGGCATTATTTGATTTTTAGACAAGATAACTTTAAAAAAAATTATGGTAAAATATACCATTTTTATGTGAAATTTTTATTTATATATCACAGGGGAATGCATTATAATTCTTTTTACATATATAGAGCACAATTTTTCATATCTCTGGTTGTATACATAGTATATTCACACCAATTCGTGTCTTCATACATGGACTTTGGATGTAATGATTATCACATTTCACCATCATTAATTACCCCATGCTGCCTCCCTTCCCCTCCAATCCTTCTGCCCTATCTAGAGTTTGTCTATTTCTCCTATGTTCCCTCTTCCTATCCCACTATGGATCAGCGTATTTATATCAAAAAAAAAATTTGGCATTTGGTTTTTTGCGATTGGCGAACTTCACTTAGCATTATCTTTTCTAACTCCTTCCATTTACCTGAAAATGCCATTTTTTAATAGAAAATTGCTTTTATTTATCCTATAAATATACATTTTTTGTTATTTCATTATTAGTATTTAACATTACATTTCAAGTCCTTGAGTTGAATCTTGAAAATCATCCTAATTTATTACTGCATACTTTATATGGAATTTGCTTCTCATTTATAAGCTACAAAATTTACATCTAGTTTTTTTCTTTTTTTAAAATTTAAAAAAATTTTTTTTATTATTAGTTGTTCAAAACATTACAAAGCTCTTGACATATCATGTTTCATACATTTGATTCACGCGGATTATGAACTCCCATTTTTACCCCGTATACATACTGCAGATTCACATCGGTTATACATCCACTTTTTTACATACGGCCATACTAGTGTATGTTGTATTCTGCTGCCTTTCCTATCCTCTACTATCCCCCCTCCCCTCCCCTCCCCTCCCCTCCCATCTTCTCTCTCTACCCCATCTACTGTAATTTATTTCTCTCTCTTTTTTTTTTCCCTTTTCCCCTCAATTCCTCTTATATGTAATTTTGTGCAATTTCCCCTTCTCTCTCCTTTTCCCTCCCCCTTCTCGTCCCTGTTTAATGGTGATCTTCTTTTCATGCTCTTCCTCCCTGCTCTGTTCTTAGTTGCTCTCCTTATATCAAAGATGACATTTGGCATTTGTTTTTTACGGATTGGCTAGCTTCACTTAGCATAATCTGCTCTAATGCCATCCATTTCCCTGCAAATGCCATGATTTTGTCATTTTTCAGTGCTGAGTAGTACTCCATTGTGTATAAATGCCACATTTTTAATCCATTCATCTATTGAAGGGCATCTAGGTTGGTTCCATAGTCTAGCTATTATGAATTGTGCTGCTATGAACATCGTTGTAGCAGTATCCCTATAGTACGCTCTTTTAAGGTCTTTAGGGAATAGTCCAAGAAGGGGACTAGCTGGGTCAAATGGTGGATCCATTCCCAGCTTTCCAAGGAATCTCCATACTGCTTTTCAAATTGGCCGCACCAATTTGCAGTCCCACCAGCAATGTACAAGTGTACCCTTTTCTCCACATCCTCGCCAGCACTTGTTGTTGTTTGACTTCATAATGGCTGCCAATCTTACTGGAGTGAGATGGTATCTTAGGGTGGTTTTGATTTGCATTTCTCTGACTACTAGAGATGGTGAGTATTTTTTCATGTACTTGTTGATTGATTGTATGTCCTCCTCTGAGAAGTGTCTGTTCAGGTCCTTGGCCCATTTGTTGATTGGGTTATTTGTTATCTTATTGTTTAATTTTTTGAGTTCGTTGTATACTCTGGATATTAGGGCTCTATCTGAAGTGTGAGGAGTAAAAATTTGTTCCCAGGATGTAGGCTCCCTATTTATCTCTCTTATTGTTTCTCTTGCTGAGAAAAAAACTTTTTAGTTTGAGTAAGTCCCATTTGTTGATTCTTGTTATTAACTCTTGTGCTATGGGTGTCCTATTAAGGAATTTGGAGCCCGACCCCATAATATGTAGATCGGAGCCAACTTTTTCTTCTATCAGGTGCAGAGCCTCTGATTTGATATCAAGCTCCTTGATCCATTTTGAGTTAACTTTTGAGCATGGCGAGAGAAGGGGATTCAGTTTCATTTTTGTTGCATATGGATTTCCAGTTTTCCCAACACCATTTGTTGAAGATGCTATCCTTCCTCCATTGCATGCTTTTATCCCCTTTATCAAATATAAGATAGTTGTAACTTTGTGGATTGGTCTCTGTGTCCTCTATTCTGTACCATTGGTCCACCCGCCTGTTTTGGTACCAGTACCATGCTGTTTTTGTTACTATTGCTCTGTAGTATAATTTGAAATCTGTTATCACTATACTGCCTGATTCACACTTCCTGTTTAGAGTTGCTTTTGCTATTCTGGGTCTTTTATTTTTCCGTATGAATTTCATGATTGCTTTATCTATTTCTACAATAAATACCGTTGGGATTTTGATTGGCATTGCATTAAACCTATAGAGAACTTTTGGTAATATCGCCATTTTGATGATGTTAGTTCTGCCTATCCATGAACAGGGTATATTTTTCCATCTTCTAAGATCTTCTTCTATTTCTCTCTTTAGGGTTCTGTAATTTTCATTGTATAAATTTTTCACCTCTTTTGTTAGGTTGATTCCCAAGTATTTTTTTTTTTTTTTTGAGGATATTGTGAATGGGGTGGTTTTCCTCATTTCCATTTCAGAAGTTTTGTTGCTGATATACAGGAATGCCTTTGATTTATTCGTGTTGGTTTTATCCTGCCACTTTGCTGAATTCATTTATTAGTTCTAGTAGTTTCTTTGTAGACCCTTTTGGGTCTTCTAGGTATAAAATCATGTCATCTGCAAATAGTGATAATTTAAGTTCTTCTTTTCCTATTTTTATGCTTTTAATTTCTTTCATCTATCTAATTGCTCTGGCCAGTGTTACGAGAACTATGTTGAACAGAAGTGGTGATAGAGGGCATCCCTGTCTTGTTCCAGATTTTAGAGGAATGCCTTCAATTTTTCTCCATTCAGAATGATGCTAGCCTGAGGCTTAGCATAGATTGCTTTTACAATGTCGAGGTAAGTTCCTGTTATCCTTAGTTTTTCTAGTGTTTTGAACATAAAGGGAAGCTGTACTTTGTCGAATGCTTTTCCTGCGTCTATCGAGATGATCATATGGTTCTTATCTTTAAGTCTATTGATGTGGTGAATAACATTTATTGATTTCCGTATATTGAACCAGCCTTGCATCCCAGGGATGAATCCTACTTGATCATGGTGCACAATTTTTTTTGATGTGTTTTTGTATCCAATTCGCCAGAATTTTATTGAGGATTTTTGCATCTATGTTCATTAGAGATATTGGTCTGTAGTTTTCTTTCTTTGAAGTGTCTTTGTCTGGTTTTGGAATCAGGGTGATGTTGGCCTCATAGAATGAATTTGGAAGAGCTCCCTCTTTTTCTATTTCCTGAAATGACTTGAAAAGTATTGGTATTAATTCTTCTTTAAAGGTTTTGTAAAACTCCGCTGTATCCCCATCAGGTCCTGGGCTTTTCTTGGTTGGTAGTCTTTTGATGGCTTCTTCTATTTCATCCATTGATATTGGTCTGTTCAAATTGTGTGTATCCTCCTGACTCAGTCTGGGCAAATCATATGACTTAAGAAATTTATCGATGTCTTCACTATCTTCTATTTTATTGGAATATAGGTTTTTAAAATAATTTCTAATTGTCTTCTGTATTTCTGTAGCATCTGTTGTGATATTGCCTTTTTCATCCCATATGTTAGTAATTTGAGTTCTCTCTCTTCTTTGTTAGCATGGCTAAGGGTCTGTTGATCTTATTTATTTTTTCGAAGAACCAACTTTTAGTTTTGTTAATTTTTTTCAATAGTTTCTTTTGTTTTAATTTCGTTGATTTCCGCTCTGATTTGAATTATTTCTTGCCTTCTGCTACATTTGCTGTTGTTTTGCTCTCCGTTTTCTAGGGCTTTGAGATGAAGTGTGAGCTCATTTATTTGTTGGTTTTTTCTTTTTTTGAGGAATGACGTCCAGGCAATGAATTTCCCTCTTAAAACTGCTTTCATTGTGTCCCATAGATTCTGATATGTTGTGTCTATATTTTCATTTAGCTCTAAGAATTTTTTGATTTCCTCCTTTATGTCTTCTGTAACCCATTGATCATTCAGTAACATATTGTTCATTTTCCATGTGATGTAGGATTTTTCCTTCCTTCTTTTATCATTGATTTCCAGTTTCATTCCATTATGATCAGATAAAATGCATGGTATTATCTCCACCCCTTTATATTTACTGAGGGTTGCCCTATGGAATAATATATGGTCTATTTTTGAGAAGGATCCATGTGCTACTGAGAAAAAAGTATATCCACTTGATGATGGTTGATATATATTCTATATATGTCAATTAAGTCTAGGTTATTGATTGTTTTATTGAGTTCTATAGTTTCTTTGTTCAACCTTTGTTTGGAGGATCTGTCCAAAGGTGAGAGAGGTGTGTTGAAGTCACCCATAATTATTGTGTTGTGGTCTATTTGATTCTTGAACTTGAGGAGAGTTTGTTTTATGAACATCCCAGCACCATTGTTTGGTGCATAAATATTGATAATTGTTATGTCTTGTTGGTGAATGGTTCCTTTTAACAGTATATAATGTCCTTCCTTATCCCTTTTTGATTAACTTAGTCTTGAAGTCGATTTTATTCAATATGAGGATGGCCACCCGTGCTTGCTTACGAGGACCATGTGCGTGGTATCTTTTTTACCAACCTTTCACTTTCAGCCTGTGTATGTCTTTTCCAATCAGATGTGTCTCTTGGAGGCAGCATATTGTTGGATTTGTTTTTTAATCCATTGTACCAGCCTATGTCGCTTTATTGGTGAGTTTAAGCCATTAATGTTTAGAGTTACTATTGATATATGGTTTGTACTTCCAGCCATGTTTGATTATTTATCTTTTTTTTTTTTAATTTGGTTTGTTTCTCCATGATTAGACTTCCCCCCCGCCCTCTTGCTTTACTGAGGTACTTCCTACTGTTGGTTTTGGTTATTGTTTTTCATTTCTTCCTCGTGTAGTGTTTTAATCAAGATTCTTTGCAATGCTGGTTTTCTGGCTGCAAATTCTTTTAACTTTTGTTTATCATGAAAGATTTTTATTTTGTTGTTGTACCTGACACTTAATTTTGCTGGATACAAAATTCTTGGTTGGCATCCATTGTCTTTCAGTGTTTGAAATACGTTGTTCCAGGATCTTCTCGCTTTCTGCGTCTGTGATGAAAAATCCGTTGTTAACCTTATTGGTTTACCCCTGAATGTAATCTGCCTCCTTTCTCTTGTAGCTTTTAATATTTTCTCTTTGTTCTGTATATTGGATGACTTCATAACAATGTGTCTTAGCGTTGGTCTACTGTGATTTTGTATGCTCGGTGTCCTATATGCATCTACAATTTGTACATCCATTTCCTTTTTTATATCTGGAAAGTTTTCTATAATTATTTCATTCAACAGATTGCTCATTCCCTTGGTTTGAACCTCTATACCTTCCTCTATCCCGATGACTCTTAAGTTTGGTTTTTTTATGTTATCCCATATCTCTTGGATGTTTTTCTCGTGATTTTTTACCAGGCTTTCTGAGTTGGCTAGACTCTTTTCAAGATGATATATTTTGTCTTCATTATCTGACGTTCTGGCTTCTACTTGCTCCACTCTGTTAATGATACTCTCATTTGAGTTTTTATTTTGGTTTATAATAGTTTCCTTCATTTCTAAGATTATTGTTTGATTTTTTTATAATCTTTATCTCCTGATAAAGATGCTTATTTGCTTCTTTTATCTATTTATGTAATTCATTTTCAGTGTGTTCTTTCATTGTTTGAATTTGCTGTCTCATGTCCTCTTTAAGATTCCATTCCATCTGTCTAAGGTATTCCTTGAGTTCTTTATTTTACCATTTTTCTGATTCCTCTAGGTCCTCCTGAATATTTAGGCTGTCCTTCATTGTTTGTACTCCTTTTCTTTCTTGCTTTTTCATGCTGCTCATGTTACTTCTTGTTCTGTTTGACTGCTGAGTTACTGTTTACTCCTATAAATTTATTTGGTTTTGTGTATCTCTGCGGTCTCTCTTTTGTGATGGGAGACTATGACTAGAGATGATGAGTTTTGTTGCACTTTAAAGCAGATTCATTCGTTTCTTAAACTGTGTACGGATTCTGATGGCATATATCGGTCTGCGGTTTGGTCTTGGGACTTATATTTAGGTCGAATGATGTGATGGTATTGAGGTTGGTATCTCTTGGCTACCTTGGAAGGTTGTTCTACTGACGAGGGATATTAACAGGAGAATGGTCTGGAGTATTTGGGGGTAGCTTTGGACTTGGTAGCACTATATAACACCTCGGAACATTTACCTATACATATTTAATAAATTACACATAAACAGCGTCGTGATGCTTGGGAGGAAAGGTATTAGAAGGGGAGGGAAGAAGTCACTAAAAGAATGAGAGTAAACAGGTAGAATTCAAGGAAAGGGAAATAAGGAAATTGAAAAGAAATGAAAAGACAGAAGAAAAAAATAGAAAATAAAAAAAGCAAAAATTTTAAAAAAATAATAGTATAAACAAAAAATAAAAGAATAAAAAATAATAAAAAACAAATAATTAAAAAAAATTTTAAAAATGCAGTCTTAAAGTTTGATTAACTTCTCTTCCAGCAGGTGGAGCTGTGCCCACCGGGCCAAGCATCTCCTCTCAGTACGCAGGAACCAATCACTGTGAAGCAGCTCCTCCTCCCTAACTGGGCAGGTCTCTAATCCTGAGTGCCTAGGGCCTTTTCTTGTGTCTAGTCACTTCCCCAGTTTTCCTCCAGCCAGGCCCCGCTCACCGGTGATGCTCGCCACAATACTGGCTACACACCAGGTCTGCTGCTCCTGGGAGCCCTATTTTCTTGAATGACTGGGCACACTCTCCCTGTTTGCCATTCCCTCAGACCCTAAGGTTGTGGAGCGTGGTCCTGAGAACTTCCGGTAGCCACACCCCGGGTAGCTGGTGCAAGAGACCTCAGTTGTCAGCGCTGGTGGGAGCAGTAGCCGGGGGTCCCGCGCCTCTCCTGGTTCCCTCGGTCTGACTATCCTGCTCACGGGAGAGCTGGGAGGGGCCCTTGAGGTTTCCCTGCTGTGTGGAGAGGGAGGGCTAGGGGGTTACACACCTGTCGCTGCCCCGCCGGTTTCAATGAAGTTATCTCCTCTGCCGCATTCTGGTGACGTCAGTTCTCTGCCACGGTGATATCCCTTGCGAATGACAACAGTTCGTTCCCTTTGCCGGGTGTCTGATGCAACGGGTAGGTCCTGACCCGCTCTCCCAAGCCCCGTCTCAATCCTGTGGCCACTGCCTATGAAGACTCGGTTGGTATTCCATATGCCATGATTTTATTCTCTTTTATTGTTGAGTAATATTCTGTTGTGTATATATGCCACATTTTTTTTTATCCATTCATCTACTGAAGGGCATCTAGGTTGGTTCCACAGTTTAGTTATTGTGAATTGTGCTGCTATAAACATTGATGTGACTGTGTCCCTGTAGTATGCTGTTTTTAAGTCCTTTGGGTATAGACTGAGGAGAGGGATAGCTGGGTCAAATCGTGGTTTCATTCCCAATTTTCCAAGGAATCTCCATACTGCTTTCCACATTGGCTATACCAATTTGCAGCCCCACCAGTAGTGTATGAGTGTACCCTTTTCCCCACATCCTTGCCAACACTTACTGTTGTTTGTATGTATAATAGCTGCCATTCTGACTTTAGTGAGATGAAATCTTACAATGGTTTTAATTTGCATTTCTCTAATTGCTAGTGATGATGAACATTTTTTCATGTATTTGTTAATTGATTGTATATCATCTTCTGAGAAGTGTCTCTTCAGGTCCTTGGCCCATTTATTGATTGGGTTTTTTTTTTTTTTTTTTTGGTGTTTAGCTTTTTGAGTTCTTTGTATACCCTAGTGATTAGTGATCTACCTGATATGTGAGGGGTAAAGATTTGCTCCTAAGATGTAGGCTCTGTATTCACCTCACAGATTGATTGTTTTGCTCAGAGGAAGCTTTTTAGTTTGAGTCCATCCCATTTATTGATTCTTGATTTTAATTCTTGTGCCATAAGAATCTTATTAAGGAAGTTGGGGCCTAATCCCACATGATGGAGATTAGGGCTTACTTTTTCTTCTATTAGACGCAGGGTCTCTGATTGTATTCCTAAGTTCTTGATCCACTTTGAGTTGAGTTTTGTGCATGATGAGAGACAGGGGTTTAATCTCATTTTGTGGCATATGGATTTACAGTGTTCCCAGCATCATTTGTTGAAGAGGCTATCTTTTGTCTAATGCATGTTCTTGGCACCTTTGTCCAATATAAGATAATTGTAGTTTTGTGGGTTAGTCTCTGTGTCCTCTATGCTGTACCATTGGTCTACCAGTCTGTTTTGGTGCCTAAATCATGCTCTTTTTGTTACTGTTGCTCTGTAGTATGGTTTGAGTTCTGGTATAATGATGCTACCTGCTTCACTCTTCCTGCTAAGGATTGCGTTTGCTATTCTGGGTCTCTTATTTTTCCAGATGAATTTCAGGATTGCTTTTTCTATTTCTATGAGGAATGTCATTGGGATTTTGATTGGAATTGCATTAAACCTGTATAGTGCTTTTGGAAGTATGGTCATTTTGATAATATTAATTCTGCCTATCCAAGAGCAAGGTAGATCTTTCCATCTTCTAAGGTCTTCTTTGATTTCTTTCTTTAGGGTTCTTTAATTTTCATTATATGGGTCTTTCACCTCTTTTGTTGATTCCCAAGTATTTTATTTTTTATTTTTTTAAATATTTATTATTTTTTTTAGTTTTCGGCGGACACAACATCTTTGTTTGTATGTGGAGCTGAGGATCGAACCCCGGCCGCATGCATGCCAGGCGAGCGCGCTACCGCTTGAGCCACATCCCCAGCCCATTATTTTTTTGAGGCTATTGAGAATGGGGTAGTTTTCCTCATTTCCCTTTCTGAGGATTTGTCACTGATATACAGAAATGCCTTTCATTTATGGGTGTTGATTTTATATCCTGCTACTTTGCTGAATTCATTTACTAGTTCTAGGAGTTTTCTGGTGGAACTTTTAGGGTCTTCCAGGTATAGAATCATATTATCAACAAATAGTGCCGATTTGAGTTCCTCTTTTCCTATGTGTATCCCTTTACTTTCTTTCATCTGTCTAATTGCTCTGGCCAGGGTTTCAAGATCTGTATTAAATAGAAGTGGTGAAAGAAGGCAGCCCTGTCTTGTTTGAATTTTTAGAGGGAATGCTTTCAAGTTTTCTCCATTAGAATGATGTTGGCTTGGGCCTTAGCATAGATGGCCTTTATGATGTTGAGATATTTTCCTATTGTCCCAAGTTTTTCTAGTGTTTTGAACATAAAGGGGTGCTGAATTTTGTCAAATGCTTTTTCTGCATCTATTGCAGCAAAAGATGATCAGATGATCATATGATTCTTATCTTTAAGTCTATTGATGTGATGAAGTATATTTATTGATTTCCATATGTTGAACCAACCTTGCATCCCTGGGATAAATCCCACTTGATCATGGTGCACGATCTTTTTGATACTTTTTTTATTCAATTTACTAGAATTTTATTGAGAATTTTTGCATCTATGTTCATTAGAGATATTGGTTTGAAGTTTTCTTATTTTGATGTGTCTATGCCTGGTTTTGTAATCAGAGTGATATTGTCCTCATAGAATGAGTTTGAAAGTTCTGCCTCTTTTTCTATTTCCTGAAATAAATTGGAGAGTATTGGTATTAGTTTTTCTTTAAAGGTCTTTAGAACTCAACTGTGTATCCATCTGGTCCTAAGCTTTTCTTGGTTGGTAGACTTTTGATGACATCTGCTATTTCGTTACTTGAAGTTGATCTGTTTAAATTGTGTATATTATCCTGATTCAATTTGGACAAATTATATTACTCTAGAAATTTGTCGATGCCTTCTATACTTTCTATTTTATTGGAGTACAGGTTTTTAAAATAATTTCTAATTATCTTATGTATTTCTGTAGTGTCTGTTGTGATAAAATATACCATTTTTAAGTGTGTACTTTAGTAGTTTTAAGTACATTCTCATTGTTGTGCAGACAATCGTTCTTTTCATTTTGCAAAACTGTGTTTCTACTCACTAAACACTTGTCTTCCCATTTCTTCTACTCCCTGCCTTTGGTTACTCTAGGTCCATCATATAAGTGGAATCCTAGAGTTATTTGTCTTTTTGTGAATGACCTATTTCAATTAATATAATGTCCTCAGGGCTCATCCCTGATGTAGTAGTGCCAGAATCTTTTTCCTTTTTGAGACTTACTAGTTTTCCATTGTACATATGTACATATTTTGTTTAACTGTTTATCTGTCAGTGGACACTGGGGTTGCTTCCATCTTTTGGCTATTGTGAATAATGCTATTATGAACATAAGTGGACAAATATGTCTTTGAGGTCCTGCTTTCAATTCTGTGGATTTCTGCTTAAAAATAGAATCTTTGGATCATATGATAATTTTATTTTTATTTTTGTGAGGGACTATCATACTGTTTTCTATAGTGACTTCACCAATTTACATTGTACCAAGGTTTCCATTTTCTCCACATCCTTGCCAGAGCTTTATTTATTTTTAAATTTTAAATTTATTTTTTAATTTTAAAATTTATTTATTTTTAAACTGCAGCTATCCTAGTGAGGTGGTATTTGTCTCCTTGTTCTACAAGATAACTTTTTCAGGTGTTCACTGCTTACATTTTATTTTGTAATATATCCTTCTACCTTAGTCCTTTCCTTACAAAATGATTATTGGGTGTTGCTTTTGCAAAATTTACTATGATGCATATATTTTATATATTGCGATTTTAAGTTTCTTTTTGGGTTATGGGTTAATTTGTAATGGTCAAGAGGAGAGAGAACTCATAATACACAGAAGAGGCAGTGATAGAAAAAGGTTTCAGAAAGGGAGGAACAGGATTCTGTCTGACGTAATATTCTATCCTTCCCTGTTATAATTAATGTGTTGTAAGGATTATAGATTTCACATTGGAGAAACTAAAAATGTCTTTGAATGTTAGAGGGAGTTCTGTGTTTAAATACACAAGCACTTTGGTGAAACTTATAAAAATGCCATACCTTTGTCTTTATATTTACATGTTTTGGGGGCTAGGACTGTGGCTCAGTGGTAGCTCACTTGCCTTGCATGTGTGAGGCACTTGCTCGATTCTCAACACCATGTATAAATAAATAAAATAAAGATCTATCAACAACTAAGGGAAAAGTATTAAAAAACAAGAACATTGGACAATAAATCTGATGTTATATTGAACCTTTATTTCAAGACTATAAACAGAAATACATGCTGCTTATTTTTTTTTGTAAATGCTTCTTAATGCTTTCTATGCTAATGAATTTTTTTAAAAAAATTATGTCATTTGATACTTTTGTTTGAATCTAGAATAGGCCTAGATTGCCTGAATATTCTGTTTTCCTTGAGTTCTTAATTTTGAAAATGAGATCATATTTATATTTCCTTATTATGACTAGAAAATCTCTTTTCTTTTCATATTTGTATGTTTATTTGCATGTGGCTTTGAAAAATCAAAATAGAAAGTTCAATTCTACATGAAAACTGTGTTTAGAAACTCAAAATGTGTTAATTTGGAAATTAGAATATGTTCAGTTATATTCTACTATGTAGGGTCTAATTTAACTCATACTAGGAGTCATCTCAGTTGTCATCCAGTAACTAATTTTATCAAAATGTGTTTAATGCCATTTTGTCTTGGTAGTATGGAAAGAGGCTGATTACCCTGTATATAGTAATGACACTGTACCTCTTACATATTAGATACTTAAGAAATCTTGTATGGATGAGCAAGATTATTTCTTTTAAAATATACTTAGTGTATTCAGTAAACACATTAAAATTTTTCAGTGTTGTGAAGATAAATTGGGACATTGGAGCTTAACATTGCACACATATTTATGATACTTTTCCCTGATCTACAGAGTTGATAAGAAATTTCTTCCTGCTTTTTATAAGCAAAATGAATTGCCCTTTGATAAAAAATTTTTAAAGACTTTTCCACAAACTGCTGACTTAATTACATGAATACAGATACTTTTGTTCATAAACAATTGCTGTCATCACATCTTCTCTTAGATTATGTGAGGGAAGTATGATGTCATCCACAAATACATAGTCCATGTTTCCAAAACTAACAATTTCAGGATATTTTACTTTGATCTCTCTCTGTCTCTCCCTTTAGCCCACAACCCAAGTCAGCTTCATGAATGAAGGTTTGAGATGTGAGAAACTGCTAGGGAGTTTTGAATTAAAGAGACAAGACTCTAATTACCTTTAAACCAGCTCCAGGACATCTCCTCCTAGCTCCAGCCTTCAGCCACCTATTGTGGTATCGAGGTTTATTGAAGAGGGGAGAGAGAGAGAGAGAGATAACACACACCACCAGGGAGTGGACTTTTATTTGGGAACAAAAAATTCTGGGGAAAAATCCCATCCAATGGAGATTAAGGGGTAGCATCCCAAGGTCAGGAGGCGACAATTGGGTCTTCCAGGTAGTGGCCAGACATGCCTCTGCACAGACAAGCCCTTGGACCTGAGAAGGGTGGGGAAAGCTCTGACACAGCTCTGCCTAAGTGCCTCTCGCCCAGCCAGGGAGGTAACTCAAATCACGTGCGAGGATGGCCTCCCACATCTCCCCCTACCCCAACATTTTTTTCTATGAAGGAAAGATTTATGAAGATATTAGCGACATTAGCTTTTGCTAATGTTCATTTCTAAATGAAGTATTACCATTGGCTATAAAAACACCTGAACACTATTTGGACAAAAAATATTATAGATTTTAGGCATAGGAAATATGTAGAGAAAAAAGTCCACAATTTTTTTTTAATCAACATGTTATATTTTATGTTGTTGAATTTGTAGAAGTTGATTTTCAGCATTCTAGAACAAAGTGTTTATGTCCTGCTTCTATAATTTAAGTGGAGTAACAAAAAAAATGAAGTCAGTTAACTGGTTTATTAACCCAAAAAAGTTAATAATGGATATGCAATGTAATATTCAGTAGTCTTTTTACTATTTACAGGCCATTTGTCATCTTGAATATTTACAGATTGTTTTTGTCACAAGAGATGTGGCCTCTCACATATTTTTCCTTCTCATTTATCTACATGTTCTAAACAAAATGACAGTAGTTTAATTCTAAAATGCATTTCCAGGAAAGCCAAAAAAGTTTTCTGAAAAGTGGATGAAAAACAAAGTCTGATATACTGCCAAGATGAAAAGATATTGAATTGTTATTTACATTATCAAAAGAATTTATAGATATAGAACACAGTGCAAATATCCTTATCTGTGTTTGTTGCATAAAAAAGATGTTGATGAAATATTTGAAAATGTAAAAGTACATTAGTGTCAATAGATTTTGTATAATAGTACTTCATTTTTGTAAAATCGAAACCAAAAAAAGTACCTGGATCAGTCTAAAAGGTTGAATAACGCTTATCGCTATTCTTTTGGCTTATTTTCAGATTCTTTTTCACAGTGGAATATGTTTTACTTTTGAAATGAGAAAAACTATTAAATACATATTGACAAAAAGAGAATGAAGTTCAATTAAGTTAGCTTTACAATTCTTTAAGATTCTAGGTTGTTTTGAATGTTTATAACATTGCATGCAGTAGTACTATGATTTTCCTTTAGAATTGCACTGACCTTCTTGTACTTCTCTACATTTAGGGCTAAACAAAATGCTTCAGTGAACTTGTTCATGCTTTGTTTTTTATTTTTTTGGTACAGGGATGGAACTCAGGGGCACTTAACCACTGAGCCACATCCCTAGCTCTTTTTATTTTTTATTTTGAGACAGAGTTTTGCTAAATTGCTTAGGGATATGCCACTGTATCTGGAGATAATGCTTTTAGGAAGTGAATGAGAGAAAGAATACTAATGAGATCAAACAAGTCTTTTCTTTCCCTATTTTTGTTTTTCTTTTGATGAAGAGTAGATTAGAAAAGATTTTTTTCCTCTACCTACTTAGTTTTCTTTACTTGTTTTCTGTTACTGATCATTTCCTGCTATTGATTCCTTTTCATCTGACAAGAAGTTGATTTTCTGCCTTATATTTTCATTTGGAAAAGGTAGATGGACTGAGTTGAAGAGTCCATTTAGATGAAGAGTAGATGATGCTTGATTTCCAGTGATTGAATTTCTCTGGTCTTATCTCATTCTTGTTCTCTCACACACATTGTCCTTTGTGTCCCACCGTGGGAATGCTTAGTTTGGAAGTGAGAGATAGGAAAAGTAAGTTAGGAGTTTTTGGGTTAGCCAAAAGTTCATGGTTTTTGGGTTAGCCATGAATAATAAAAATACCAATGTAGGAAAGAAGATTAAGGTAAAACATTTTCTGTTGAAGAAAAGAACTAGTTTACAGCTATTTGCAGGCAGCGAATTGCAGGAGCAACTACAACATTTCTTGTCCACCAGGCCATATTTGATCTCTAACATGTACAGACAATAAGTATTTTTTTTAAGCACTTGCTCTCCAGTTACTGAGGAAAGTTCTGGATTTATCCTTGCCTTGTTTCAGATAAAGTGAGAAGCTATGGTTTTTTAACAAATATATAATGACATTTGAGTAGTTTCATTGCTCTAAAAATCTCCTATGATCAATGTATTCATCCCTTTTCCTTTCTTCCCAAACCCCCGGTAACCTTATTTTACTATCTGCACAGTTTTAATCCTCAAAGAATATCATATCATTGGAATGATACAATATATGATATATAGTCTTTTCTGGCTTCATCCACTGAACATTGTGCATCTAAGGTTCCTCCATGTCTTATTTGTGGCCTTGATAGCTCATTTTCTTTCTACTGCTAAATAATATTCCATTGTATGAATATACAACAATTTTTTGTTTTTTAATTTTTTTAATCCATTCACCTCTCTAGTGACATCTTGGTTGCTTCTGACTTTTGACAATTACACATAAAGCCGCTAAACATTCATGTGCAAGTTTTTGTGTGGATACAAGTTTTCAACTCATTTGGATAAATAACAAATTCAGTTGCTAGGTCATCTGGTAAAAGTAAGTTGAGTTCTGTAAGAAATTGCCAGACTGTTTTCTAAAGTGACTGTACCATGTTTCAGTACCACTAGCAAGAAATGAGTTCCTGTTGTTCCATATCTTCACTAGCATTGATATGATTTAGGATTTTGAATTTTAGCTCTTTTAACAGTTGTATAGTGGTATCTCATTTTTGTTTTAATTTGCATTTCCCTGTTGACATGTCATATGGAATATCTTTTCATAATGTTACTTGCTATGTGCATATCTTTTTTAGTGAGGTGATATGGACTTTTTTCTTAAAGCCAAAAGGTAATCCCCTTTTTATAAAAAAATAGTAAATAGTAAATTATATCCTATATTGAAAATATAGCAAAAAGAATACATTAAAATGTACACAATACAATTGCAAAAGTGACCAGTAAAAAAAGAATACATTAAAAATTCCTATATAATGCCACCATTCAGAGGAATAATCACTTGTAACATTTTGTCTTTTCTCCTCCCTCCCAACATGTATGTTTTATGTGTGTTGTGTTGTGTGTATAGCAATAGTGAACTCATGTATATTTTTTATCTTTCATGTTTACTTATCCATGTATAGTTTTCTTATGCATTCTTTTAGAATAAGGATTCTTAACTCTGCTGAATGTTAGGATCATTTGGGGAAGCTTTTAAATCTTGTAATGCCCAAGTGGCACTCTAGGACAGTGAAGTCAGAATTCAAGAGTGGGTAGGCTTCAAATGTCATTTAGAACAAGGTCACTGTCCATGAAGGACATAGTTTAAGGCAGTTTCTCATCTCAGCCCTGTTGACCTTTTGGGAGATAATTTGTGTATGTGTATAGGGTGGGGCTGTCCTGTGAATTATAGAATATTCAGTGGCATCTTTGGCTCCTACTCACCAGATTCCAGTAGTACTCCTAATCTAGTTGTGATAAAAATGTCTTCAGACTTTGATAAGTGCCCCGGGAGGGACATTTCTGCTACACACTGGTCTAGTATAGTGATCTGCAAATTTCATATTTTTTGGGTTATATTTATACATACATTTGTATGTGTATTGTATATGGCAGATAGAATAATAGAGTTGAATAGCTAACATAGAATCTATATGGTCCTCCAAGTAGAAAACATGAATTATCTAGCTATTATAAAAAAGGTTTGCTTACCCCACATCTGCATGGAAAAGTGACTGGTAAATAGTTCAATCCATTGGGATATGTGTTCTGGAAGACTCAGTTATAGGTATGTGTTGTAGCTGTGAGGAGAGAGGAAACAACTAATGAATACCCTGAAAAAATTGAGATGACAAGATGACAAAATTTGATCTTGAAGATCTGATTAGGGAAAACAGGGAAGCTCTTGACAGCAGAGGGCATAGAGTGTGCAGAGGCAATTGCGTGTTCAGGAGATGGAGTAAAGAATCCTTGTCCACTGCACGCAACTGAGATGGTACTGGCAGGGAACTTCAGGACACAGGTCTGCAGTCATAGATTGGAACCAAATTATAAATGAGGCCAAATTTTGTGTTAGAGAGTTTAGACTTACGTGTGTACAAATGGGAAGCCAGTACATTTTTAGATAGGAGAGCATTTTAAATTACCAATTTGTGGTTTGAAAGATTTTTCCAGATGGTACTCTTAAGTTGCTTTTTTCTCCAGTTTCCCTAATTCCCTATTGGAACCTGCCTTGCCAACTGCAAATTGTATTTACCATTATTATGCTGCTTCCAAACACTTCTTGGTTATGAACTCCTAGAGTCTCTAATTCTCCCTGCCTACCTATCATATACTAAGTGCTCAGTGAATGCTTGTTGAATTGATTTGAACTAAAGCCTATTTTATCCTCCATCCAGTGTTGTGCTGGTAAATATTTTAACCACCAGTTTTTCTAGGGTTTGGAAGGGGCAATACCTCGATTTCTAATGTTTGCTAATTTCCTGTGGTATAAAAACACCCACCATGGGCTATTAACAGCCAGTTTGCAATATTCTGAACATTTAAAAAATTGGCTTTTGTAAGCTAGTACAAGCCAGCTCCTAGCACATCACTGCAAAGAATTTTGTAGAGATAAATAAAATGAGATAACTAGATCCCTCATGTGTTTAGGTTGACATGTAAAGTGTTTCATTTTAAGTTTAAATTCTGTAGTTATAGAAGATGTTATTTTGGTATATTTGTAAGTATTGACACTTCAAAGTAAAATTCTTAAATCACTCATTTAAATTAGAAATAGAAGTAAATTTCCCTGATCTGATAGAGTATCTACAAAGGTCTAACAAGCATAATCTTATGTTGGAAGATGTTGAAAATAACTCCTTTAACATAAAAAATTAAAAAAGTATGCCTCTTAGAACCACTTCTATTTAAGATTGTATTGATGATGCTAGCCAGTGCAATAAAACAATTAAGCAGATTAGAAGCATAAGAATTATAGGGAGGAAATGAATTGTACTCAAATAGAGATTATATAATTGTTAATATAGAGAAAATTCAAATTTACAGATAAATTATTAGACAGGAAGATGTTAATATTATTAGTTACACACAAAACTAATATACAGAAGTCATTTGCATATTTGCAAACCATTAGTGAGGAGTAGGTTAAAGAGACTGTGTTTCCAATTGTATAACAAAAAATAAAACAGAAATAAATGTAATGAAAGATATTTAAGGATTTTAAGGGGAAACAACAAAACTTTAAAAAGAGATAAAAATTGGACTTTAAGGGGAAACAATAAAACTTTAAAAAGAGATTAAAAATTGTTTTTGGACAAGAAGACTTTGAATCATAAAAATAATCTCTCCCTGTTTGACATACAGACCAATTAAATTCAAATCACAGTCTTCAACAAGGTTGGTAAAGCTTGGAAATTATAGGGGATTCTAAATTTTATTGGAAGGGATGGAAAGGTTAAAGGCCCAGAATAATTAGGTCACTTCTGAATAATATGAAAGAGAGGATTTTCTATATCAGTTATCAGAAATAATTAAGTTATGGTCAAATTAACAATGGGATGTAATGTGTTTAGTGTTCCAAAATGCAAATGTAATATATCTTCTTATATTATTTATCTCATCCTTTAAGACTACTATTTTGAATGACTTAAATATGCATAATATTACTACATATATATCTTTTATGAGCAAGCATATATAAAATCAGAATTTAACTGTATTTTAAAATAATTTCAGACCTAGCAAAATGTTGCAAGAGTAGCTTAGATAATTCCCATATAATTTTAACCCAGATTTCCCAAATATTAACATTTTGCCACATTTTCTTTCTCATTCTGTATTAATATTATTTTGTTGTTGTTTTCTGAAAAATTATAGAGTAAATTGAAGTATTTACCCCTAAGTACTAAAATCCAGGATGTTCTATTATGTAACTACAACTGTAGGGACATAGCCAGGAAACTAACATTGATAATTCACCCATTCTCCCCACATGTCCCATATTTCCCCTCTCCCTTTTTGGTCCACAGTCTAATTTGAGATCTATCCTGATTCTCTGTTATCTTTTAATCTGTGATACTTCCTTAGTTTGTTTAATGGTCTTGACATTTTAAAGGGTACAACTCGGATACATTTATCAGAGTATGTGGTCAAATATTTTTACTAAAGCAACATAATAGAACAATGAGAAGAGAATTAGAGAAACAAGAAAAAGCTATTGATTGCTTTAGTTCCAGAAACTAAGAATTGATAGTAGTAAAACAGTGTGTTCAAAGTGATTGCTGTGATTTTTGTTTATAAAACCATTAGTATATCATAGAGCCAGGAGGTAATACAACTGAAATAATGGAGACATGAATTTAGACGTTCCTTTCTTCACTGATTGGAAATGAGGATAGAATTGATTAAGGGAAGATGTCCTGAATATCCCCTTTCTTGAATGGAAAGAAAATACTGGGAGAGAGCAAAGCTAGCAGAAGTTCATCTTTCAGGACTGGGAGGGTAACTCAATGGTAGAACACTTGCTTAGCAAGCACAAGGCCCTCAGTTTGATCCCCAGCACCACCAAAACATAAATAAATAAAAGAGAAAGTTACCTTTCAAAAATATTTTGAAATGCTTTAAAAAATATTTTCCAGCATAGAGGAAGTAATTTCCCAGGAGATGGAAACATGACGGGGAAATAGTGTTATTTAACACCTATTACATGTTCAGAACTGCCCCAGGAATGGGGCAAGAATAGAATTGGGAAAATTGAGTGGAGTGAGATGAAATTTTAGAGTAGTTTTGATTTGCATTTCTCTAAATTGCTGAAAATGTTGAATATTTGTTTACATTTTGGTTGACCGTTCGTATTTCTTTTTCTGTGAAGTATCTGTTCAGTTCCTTAGGTCATTTATTGATTGGGCTGTTTGTTTTTTTAATGTTAAGGTTTTTGAGTTCTTTATATATCTTGGAAATTAATGCTGTATCTGAGGTCCGGGTGGCATTTCCCCATTCTGTAGGTCCTCTCTTCATGTTCTTGTGTCCTTTGCTATAGAGAAGCTTTTTAGTTTGATACCATGTCCCCCTCCCCTTTTTTGGTACTGAGGATTAAGCCCAGGAGTGCTTAACCGATGAGTCACATCCTCAGCCCTTTTTTTGTATTTTATTTAGAGACAGGGTCTTGCTGAGTTGCTTAGAGCTTTGCTAAGTTGCTGAGGTTGACTTTGAACTCATAATCCTCCTGTCTTAGCCTCCCAAGCCGCTGGGATTACAGGCATGCACCACCACTCCCAGATCCATTTATTGACTTTTTTAAAATTTTACTTCTTGTGCTTTAGGAGTCTTGTTGAGGAATTTGGTTCCTAAACTGACATGATGGAAATTTGGGCCTACTTTTTCTTCTAATAGGCACAGAGTCTCTGGTCTAATATTTAGGTTCTTGATCTACTTTGAGTTGAGTTTTGTGCAGAGTGAGAGACAGGGGTCTGATTTCATTTTGCTACATATGGATTTCCAGTTTTTCCAGCACCATTTGTTGAAGAGGCAATCTTTTCTCCAATGTATGTTTATGACACCTTTGTCTACTATGAGATAACTGTATTTATGTGGATTTGACTCTGTGTCTTCTCTTCAGTACCATTGATCTTCATGTCTGTTTTGGTGCCAATACCATACTGTTTTTGTTACTATAGCTGTGTAGTATAATTTAAGATCTGGTATTATGATGTTTCCTGCATTTCTTGTTGAGGATTGCTTTGACTATTCTCGGCCTCTTTTCCCCAATGAATTTCATGACTGCTTTTTCTGTTTCTATGAAGAATACTATTGGAATTTTAATAGGAATTGCATTAAATCTGTATAGTGCTTATGGCCATTTTGACAATATTAATTCTGCCTGTCCAAGAACATGAGAAATCTTTCTATCTTCTAAGGTCTTCTTAGTTTCTTTCTTTAGTGTTCTGTAGTTTTCATGTAGAGATCTTTCAACTCTTTTGTTAAATTGATTCCCAAATATTTTTTCCTCCCCTGAGGCTATTGTGAATGGGATAGTTGTCCTGGTTTCTCTTTGAGTTGATTCATTACTGATGTATAGAAATGCAGTTGATTTCTGCATGTTAATTTTATATCCTGCTACTTTGCTAAATTCATTTATGAGTTCTAGAAGTTTTCTGGTGTTTTTTGGGTCTTCTAAATGTAGAATCCTGTCAGCAAATAGGGATAGTTTTGAGTTATTTTCCTATTCATACATATCCCTTTAAATTCATTCTTTTGTCTAATTGTTCTGGCTAGAGTTTCTAGGACTATGTTGAATAGAAATAGTAAAAGAGAACATCCCTGTTTTGTTCCAGTTTTTAGAGGAAATGCTTCCAATTTTTGTCCATTTAGAATGACATTGGGTTTGGGTTTTGCATGTATAGCTTTTACAATGTTGAGTTATGTACCTATTTTCCCTAGTTTTTGTAGTGTTTTGAACATGAATGAATGGTGTTTTATGTCAAATGCTTTTTCTGCATTTATGGAGATAATCATGTGATTCTTGTCTTTGAGTCTATTGATGTGATAATTATGTTTATTGATTTCTGTATGTTGAACCAACCTTGCATTCCCAGGATAAGCCCCACTTGATCATGGTACACTATCTTTTTAAATAAAAACCACAGTTTTGATTTGAGATTCTAAACTTGGTCTTTGACCTATTGACTCTTTCTTTAATTGAATTTGCAAGTGCAGATGTGCTTTTTAAAGATAATGAATAGTTGGGATAGTTGCCCTCTTTTGTCTTTTATTTATAGTCCCCCCCCCCCCGTCATGGGTTCATAGATCTCTTAAATTAACACCCATATGGAGTATACATTATGAGTAAGTATATATATGTGCATATGTTGTAGCACCTCTTCTCTGAGAAGCTGAAAACTTCGCCGTGAATTTTTAAACTATACATTTTTATAGAGAAACCTTGCTGGCAGAGAAACCAGATCTTTGTTTTACTTCTAACCCTCATTGATTCACTGTGTACCGCACTTGTCCAATTGAGAAACAGGAAAACAACAAGTAAGCCTTTCACTGCCAGAAGGCGAAAGTAGCTGTCTTTGATTTTCTGTGGGATTCATTACTTTATACTATGTTAAAAATATCAAAATAATAAATTGGAAGGAAAGAAAAGCAGGAAAGTTGGTGATGCAGTAAAGGGGAACCAGTTGATAGTGGAGAATCACCATATTCTGGTTAATATGGCTAAGTATTATGTTTATTAACACGGGAGAGCTTTCCATCTCCTAAGGTCTTCAATTTCTTTACTGTTCTATAGTTTTCATTGAAGAGGTCTTTTACCTCTTTTGTTAGATTGATTCCCAAATATTCTATTTTTTTTCAGGGCTATTGTGAATAGGATAGTTTTACTAATTTCTCTTTGAGATTATTCATTGCTGATGTATAGGAATGCAGTTGATTTGAGTTAATTATGTTGGCTTACTTTGAGAAGGTCTGCTATGTAATAAATGGAATGTGTAACAAAGCTATTAAATATTTATTGTTTGTTATAGTTTATCTGTTAAAAACTATATGACAGAGATAATGGTTATGCTTGTTCTAGAATTCTCTGGTCCATGCCTCTGGCCTTGAGAACAATGAATTTACTAATACCTTTGGGAGTTTCTAGTGTGCACGTGAATTTAGACTTCTATTCATGTACTGAGATGTCAGAGGTATGTGTGTGTGAGGAGGAGGACAAGTAATTTATAGGATGTTTTTTAGATACCATATCTTTTATGCAAATCTGGGAGCTTGGAGTTAGCAAGATAGATTTTTATTTTTACCCACATTTTATTTTCTGCTTCAAATATAAGGTTTTTGAGAAATTGGAAAAAAGTATTAAGGCTTTCGACAGTGCAGGGTATTTTGGTTTCTACTTAAAAACTTGCATATGGCATCTGTGATCCCCTGTATGAATTTATAGCACAGCACTTTAATTCTGCTGTCGTGGCTTTTGTGAGACAGTGTTTTTACTGTGCTTAGTGATTTACAGATTACTCAAATTTTGTTTTGTTTATAGCTAGTTAATGCTTTGCAAAATAAAAATTTTGGACTGAAATCACATGTGCTGAAATCACTTTGAATTCATCTTTTCAAGAAGATAGAGCCTTTTCTTTCATTGCTTCTTATTAACTGCTCCCGAGCCTTCATGGATAGCTAGGCAAAGCATTTATTTCTCTGAAGTTGAACTGTGTTCATGTTTGAGCTTTCAGAAAGCAGAAATGCAATAAGCTCTTGATGATGAAACCTGTTGGATTTCTGGTGGAAGCAGCTGGAGTCTTTGGCTTGTTAACTAGCAATGATTCAAGTCTTGCAGATTGTAAAGGAGCTGGTGACACCATCAAGGCAAAAAGCAGCGACGGTGAAGGAAGGTAGGAACATCAGCAGAATGATCAATCTGAGCACTTAAAGGCACTCAGAGATTCTGATAAGTATTACCTAAAGAACAGCTATAAAAAAGGATTTTTGAGCTTTTGTGTATGCTTTTGCTTTTCTGATGTATTATGGTATTTGAAAAGGAAATAGCATAATTGTTAGCATGATTCATTATTCCTGTTTTAAGCCAAAAATTAGACATATTTTATTAAAAGGTACAGAGAATAAGGGGAGCTTGGGACATTGCTACTGCAACAGTTATTTACATTGTAAAGATCCTCTTGCATTATGTGTTTTGGTAGCAGAATAATATTTGTATAATCATTTTTTCTATTAATTTTAAAATATACATTCTTATAGCAGAAATTAGAAGGGAACAAGCAAGGATTCTACCCGTAGCAAGACAGAAGAACTAGATATTCTTATTTGTGTGAGTGATAAAATAATAGTAATAAATAAAAACTTAGCCATTGAATGCCATTTTTAGTTTAATAGTTGATCTCTTTTGTTTATGATTAGATGCTTAATCAATGCCATTTATATTGGCTTTGTTAACTAGCAATGTTGTATTTGTAGCTTGTGTCTGGGATGTGCTGAAATATGTTAAAAATTTTGGGAAATTACTTGTCTTACTTACAGATATTAAAATGAGCAAATATAGATACCTTTGAAGAAATACTTATATATTTTTCTTTTTAAACATTTGAAATAGTCTCTGAAATGACAATTTGGAATTGATTTAATTGACTTTCAAAAAAATTCAGGCTATCAGCTAAGATGATAATAGTGGCAGTTTTACTAATTTAATCTATGGTTTAAAGTTATTGGTTGACAAATTTATGTATCAGCATTTTCATATGTAAGAATATAATGCTTTAGAGCTGGAGCTGTAGCTCAGTGGCAGAGAGCTTGCCTGACATGTTTGAGGCATTGGGTTTGATCCTTAGCACCACTTAAATGACTAAACAAATAAAGGCATGCTGTGCATCTACAATATATATATATATATATATATATATATATATATATATATATATATAAGAATATAATGCTTTATATGTAAGCATTCTATCTTTATATGGTTTGAGGAGCATAAATATACCTCAGATGATACAAAATATAGATTATTTTAGGTTTATTCTTTAACATAGTATGATCAGTATTTTAAAATAAAGCTTATGAGATTCCTTAATGTCCCATGTAAAAAATGATTTAGGATGATGGTCTGAAATAATATCCTAATAAACAGTGTGCTGAACCACATGCAGACTATTAGAGCTGAAAGAGACCTTGGACTGTTGTTCTTGGCTGTTTTTTAAATTTTATGGAAGAACATGGTATTTAAATGAAGAGTGGAAATACTATATCATTGTTTACCTTTGGAAATTTGACAGTATTATTTAGGATGCTTTATAAGTATTTGCCTCCTGTTTCTTACTATATTTTTCCTCCCCGTTCGTAGACTACCTACCTGCATTTAAATAGTAAGATTCTAACAATTAGGCATTTTTAGAAAAGCTTACTACTTTTCACTATTTCAGGAGGATACAGATTTTTGAAAGTACCAAATTCATACAATTTGACTTTTATAGTCAGAATTTTTTTATTGGACTGTTTCTTTTATTTTTTATGTTTTTAGTTACAATCACAGTTACTTGGAATGCAGCCAAGGAAAAGAATAATAATTTTTTTTCTTTTCAAAGTGTATATATCTCATAGGACAGGTAATACCGTACATACAATTATGGAAAAAATATTACCAAAAGATAAAAATGATAGCATGGCTTTTTTTTCCTCAGGTATTTTTCTAATTTGTTTCAGATGGAATTTTCTGAAATTTCTGAAATGGGGAAAACAGAAGAAGCTTATCCAAACAAAGATTTTTTTTCTTATTCATAAGTGTGTTTTTTCAAACCTCTTCTAATAATATTCTTAATCATTCAGTTAATTTGCTATTTTATCTGCTAGGAGCCACAGCAAAAGTATTATGATACATGGCACCTTTGGTTAAGGTGACTGCCAGCTAGCCATTGAGATGATATGATTATGTTAAGATTTACATTCATATGGAAATTGGATTCCTGCTGTTCACCTCAGCCTGCTACGGGACTCATGTTACAGGACTCCCGGAGAGTTCCCATTGGTTGGGGAAGGATAGTAGGCGGGAATTTCCGGGAGAGGTGGGGGGGGGGCGGTTCCGGTAGACACACACACATGTGTGGACCAGCTTGCTAGCCGGTCCGCACATGGGGCACTGGCGGCCTTTTTAAAATAAAACTTTGTTTCTGCTTGAGCGGCTTGTGATTCTGTGCCCAGCCGGGTTGCGGCATTTATCCTTTTGTAATTTTTAATACTGATAACTTCCTTGAGCAAAGTCAGGTCATGCAGACAAATATAAAACATTGATCTAAGATAAAGAGAGTTTTTATTTTTAGCTCAGTTCTTTAAAATATAATGTGGATTTGGATGGATGTAGAGAAAGTGCAACGTTTTCAAATATTCTACTCACAGTGTTAGTAGTAGGTAGTCTGGAAAAATTGATATATGAAGGGGATATTATCCTAAATTATGAATGTTGGGGTTTAAGAGGTTTTTATTAATTAGTTTTCTTTGGTGTAGTCAACAGACATATTGTGGGACCCAAGTCTAGTTTGGGAATTTTGGGGGGAATTAAGAAGTGAATGAATGAATGAACAAGCAGACATACATTTTTTAAGACAACCTTGTCTTAAGAGTGTTTGCATAGCTAGGGCAGAGGTATCTAGTTAGTTTGTATGTTTTGACATGAGACCATCATGGGCAAAGTTAGAACAGTTTAGTCTTATGGATTAGGGAAAGGGATGAGATGTGCTAAATGGAATATAAATTGTCACAGTTTTCCTCTCAAATGTCCTCATTTTTGTACATCTCTAGGGCTAAGCTCCACTAGATCAGCAAAGCGGGAACACTCACTTTTGAACAGACTGAAAAGTAAATTAACCACATAGTCTCTTCAGATATACACAAGCATAAATGTAATCACTGTAACTGTGTATTTCTAAGGAGCCTAGTTTTCTCCTTTAAAAGCTTCATGTTCATTTGGATAAAATTCTTTTGAAAATAGTATACATCTCCCTAGTTTGTCAAAGCAGAAGTGTGCTGAATATGATTGAATGTTTTAGTGATTCATATTATTCATTTTATATTAGATGACCAAACTTATTAAAATTATTCTAAGAGTTGATTTTGAATGAGGCCCTGATGTTATCTCCTGATAATAGAACACAAGGACACATGAGCTTTCTTGTCTTTCCTGACTTTTTCATTCCCAATGTTAATTCCTTATCACCTCTCTTCTAGATTATTATAGTAACTTCCTCTTTCACTCCATCTGATAAACTTGCATTGAACATAACACACCTTAGATTCAAGGGTGTAAATGAGTATCCTCAAGAAAACTCAAGATGAAGTGGTTAGAGACAAAAGTAATTACAATAATATAATAGGTGTTTGCAATAGATAGGGAGCCATAGGAATTCCCAGAAGCATAACTCTCTTCTGACTCTAGTTTGATAATGAGGGAAGTGAAAGAATCTGATTTTCAAAGGGTGCACAAAGTTTAGCTAGCTTGTGGGTGGGGGTTGCTGAGGTGTATAAGCATCCCAAGGGAAAGAGTATTTATTTATTTGGGTACTGGGGATTGAATCCAGGGGCTCTTTACCACTGAGCTACATCCCTAGTTTTTTTTTTTTTTTTTTTTTTTTTTTTGAGACAGGGTCATGCTAAGTTTCCTAGGGCCTTGCTAAGTTACTGAGGCTAGCCTGAAACTTGTGATCCTCTTGCATCAGCCTGCCTAGTTGCTGGGATTACAGGCATGCACCACTGTACTCAGCAAAACTGCATGTTTTTAAAAGTTATAGAATTAAGAGAGGGAAAATATATTGGAAAATCTGTAGGTTGTTAAATCTGACAAAAAAAAGGTAGATAAGGGCTGGGGAATAGTGATGGAGATGGTGTTAGAGAGGATCTCAGGTGCCCACACATGAAGAGACCAGGTAATACCACATAAAGAAGTTTGGAAATACTCTTATTAGGGTAGTATGGGAGGAGGTGAGAGCAAGACTGGTCATTTGACCCTATGCTCCATCTTTCCTTTCCTGTTTGAAATAGCTTTATGAATCATCCACAAAATCTAGAATTTGGACTTATACTGTGTATCTAGATATGTCACTAGATCTTTCCATATACCTTTGTGCCAACTGCATCAGAATGCTTCATTTGCTTCCCAAATGACTGCCCCATCTGCATGGCAAGCCCTGTCCTTCCAGAGCAGTTACAGTTATTTGCCAGATTGGACTTTGAGGCTCAAATGCCACCTCCACGTGGGTTGTTCTGGATCAGAATTAATCATTACTTTCATTGTAATCTTAGGACTTTGCTTTTGCCTCTATTCCTACACCTTTCAAATTCTGAATTGACCAGCAAATGTGAATTAAAATACATGTTTTGTCATACTGAATGTTTTTGCTTCCATTCTGTTTTTAACCATGTTTTATATAATGTTCTTAAAATGATCTTTTTTTTTTTATTGGTTGTTCAAAACATTACAAAGCTCATGACATATCATCTTCCATACATTTGATTCAAGTGGGTTATGAACTCCTATTTTTTACCCCAAATAAAGTTGCAGAATCACATCGGTTACACATCCACATTTTTACATAATACCATATTAATGACTGTTGTATTCTGCTACCTTTCCTATCCCCTACTATCCCCCCTCCCCTTCCCTCTCATCTTCCCTCTCTACCCCATCTGCTGTTGTTTAACTCTCTCCCTTGTTTTTTTTCCCCCTTTTCCCTCACAAATTCTTATATGTAATTTTGTGTAACAATGAGGGTCTCCTTCCATTTCCATACAGTTTCCCTTCTCTCTCCCTTTCTCCCACCCCACTTGTCTCTGTTTAATGTTAATCTTTTCCTCAGGCTCTTCTTCCCTGTTCTGATCTTAGTTGCTCTCTTTATATCAAAGAAGACATTTGGCATTTGATTTTTAAGGATTGGCTAGCTTCACTTAGCATTATCTGCTCTAATGCCATCCATTTCCCTGCAAAATCCATGATTTTGTCGTTTTTTAGTGCTGCATAATACTCCATTGTGTATAAATGCCACAGTTTTTTAATCCATTCATCTATTGAAGGGCATCTAGGTTGATTCCAAAGTCTAGCTATTGTGAATTGTGCTGCTATGATCATTGATGTGGCAGTATCCCTATAGTATGCTCTTTTAAGGTCTTTAGGGAATAGACCAAGAAGGGTGATAGCTGGGTCAAATGGTGGTTCCATTCCCAGCTTTCCTAGGAATCTCCATACTGTTTTCCATATTGGCCGCACCAATTTGCAGTCCCACCAGGAATGTACAAGTGTACCCTTTTCCCCACATCCTCACCAGCACTTATTGTTACTTGATTTCATAATGGCTGCCAATCTTACTAGAGTGAGATGGTATCTTAGGGTGGTTTTGATTTGCATTTCTCTGACTGCTAGAGATGGTGAGCATTTTTTCATATACTTATTGATTGATTGTATGTCCTCCTCTGAGAATCTGTTCAGATCCTTGGCCCATTTGTTGATAGGGTTGTTTGTTATCTTATTGTTTAATTTTTTGAGTTCTTTGTATATTCTGGATATTAGGGCTCTATCTGAAGTGTGAGGAGTAAAAATTTGTTCCCAGGATGTAGGTTCCTATTTACCTCTCTTATTGTTTCTCTTGCTGAGAAAAAAACTTTTTAATTTAAGTAAGTCCCATTTGTTGATTCTTGTTATTAACTCTTGTGCTATGGGTGTCCTATTAAGGAATTTGGAGCCCGACCCCATAATATGTAGATCGGAGCCAACTTTTTCTTCTATTAGGTGCAGAGCCTCTGATTTGATATCAAGCTCCTTGATCCATTTTGAGATAACTTTTGTGCATGGCGAGAGAAAGGGGTTCAGCTTCATTTTGTTGCATATGGATTTCCAGTTTTCCCAGCACCATTTGTTGAAGATGCTATCCTTTCTCCATTGCATGCTTTTAGCGCCTTTATCAAATATAAGAAAGTTGTAATTTTGTGGATTGGTCTCTGTGTCCTCTATTCTGTACCATTGGTCCACCTGCCTGTTTTGGTACCAGTACCATGCTGTTTTTGTTACTATTGCTCTGTAGTATAATTTGAAATCTGGTATCGCTATACCGCCTGATTCACCTTTCCTGCTTAGAATTGCTTTTGCTATTCTGGGTCTTTTGTTTTTCCATATGAATTTCATGATAGCTTTATCTATTTCTACAATAAATGCCGTTGGGATTTTGATTGGCATTGCATTAAACCTATAGACAACTTTGGGTAATATCGCCATTTTGATGATGTTAGTTCTGCCTATCCATGAACAGGGTACATTTTTCCATCTTCTTAGATCTTCTATCTCTCTCTTTAGGGTTCTGTAGTTTTCATTGTTTAAGTTTTTCACCTCTTTTGTTAGGTTGATTCCCAAGTATTTTTTTTTTTTTTGAGGATATTGTGAATGGGGTGGTTTTCCTCATTTCCATTTCAGAAGTTTTGTTGCTGATATACAGGAATGCCTTTGATTTATGCGTGTTGATTTTATATCCTGCCACTTTGCTGAATTCATTTATTAGTTCTAGTAGTTTCTTTGTAGACCCTTTTGGGTCTTCTAGGTATAGGATCATATCGTCCGCAAATAGTGATATTTTAAGTTATTTTTTTTCCTATTTTTATGCCTTTAATTTCTTTTGTCTGTCTAATTGCTCTGGCTAGTATTTCAAGGACTAAATTAAATAGAAGTGGTGAGAGAGGGCATCCCTGTCTTGTTCCAGATTTTAACGGGAATGCCTTCAGTTTTTCTCCATTTAGAATGATGCTAGCCTGAGGCTTAGCATAGATAGCTTCTACAATGTTGAGGTAAGTTCCTGTTATCCTCAGTTTTTCTAGTGTTTTGAACATAAAGGGATGCTGTACTTTGTCGAATGCTTTTTCTGCATCTATCAAAATGATCATATGGTTCTTATCTTTAAGTCTATTGATGTGGTGAGTAATATTTATTGATTTCCATATATTGAACCAACCTTGAATCTCAGGGATGAATCCTACTTGATCATGGTGCACAATTTTTTTGATATGCTTTTGTATTCGATTCGCCAGGATTTTATTGAGGATTTTTGCATCTATGTTCATTAGAGATATTGGTCTGTAGTTTTCTTTCTTTGAAGTGTCTTTGCCTGGTTTCGGGATCAGGGCGATGTTGGCCTCATAGAATGAATTTGGAAGAGCTCCTTCTTTTTCTATTTCTTGAAATAGCTTGAAAAATATTGGTATTAATTCTTCTTTGAAGGTTTTGTAAAACTCCGCTGTATCCCCATCCGGTCCTGGGCTTTTCTTGGTTGGTAGTCTTTTGATGGCTTCTTCTATTTCTTCCTTTGTTATTGGTCTGTTTAAATTGTGTGTGTCTTCCTGACTCAATCTGGGCAGCTCATATGTCTTAAGAAATTTGTCAATGTCTCACTGTCTTCTATTTTATTGGAATATAGGGTTTCAAAATACTTTCTAATTATCTTCTGTATTTCTGTAGTGTCTGTTGTGATATTGCCTTTTTCACCCTGTATGTTAGTAATTTGAGTTTTCTCTCTTCTTCTCTTCGTTAGCATGGCTAAGGGTCTGTCGATCTTATTTATTTTTTCAAAGAACCGACTTTTAGTTTTATCAATCAATTTCGTTGATTTCCGCTCTGATTTTAATTATTTCTTGTCTTCTGCTATATTTGCTGTTGTTTTGCTCTTCCTTTTCTAGGGTTTTGAGATGTAGTGTGAGTTCGTTTATTTGTTGGTTTTTTTCTTTTTTTGAGGAATGAACTTCAGGAAATGAATTTCCCTCTTAAAACTGCTTTCATTGTGTCCCATAGATTCCAGTATGTTGTGTCTGAATTCTCGTTTATCTCTAAGAATTTTTTGATTTCCTCCTTTATGTCTTCTGTAACCCATTGATCATTCAGTAACCTATTGTTTATTTTCCATGTGATGCAGGATTTTTTCTTCCTTCTTTTATCATTGATTTCCAGTTTTATTCCATTATGATCAGATATGGTGCATGGTATTATGTCCACACCTTTGTATTTACTAAGTGTTGCCCTATGGCATAATATATGATCTATCTTTGAGTAAGATCCATGTGCTCTGAGAAGAACGTGTATCCACTTGATGATGGTTGATATATTCTATATATGTCAATTAAGTCTAGGTTATTGATTGCGTCATTGAGTTCTATAGTTTCTTTATTCAGCTTTTGTCTGGAGGATCTGTCTAATGGTGAGAGTGGTGTGTTGAAGTCACCCATAATTATTGTGTTGTGGTCAATTTGACTCTTGAACTTGAGGAGAGTTTGTTTTATGAACATTGCTGCACCATTATTTGGTGCATATAAATCGATAATTGTTATGTGTTGTTCGTGGATAGTTCCTTTTAACAGAATATAGTGTCCTTCTTTATCCCTTTTGATTAACTTAGGTTTGAAGTTGATTTTATTCGATATGAGTATGTCCACTCCTGCTTGCTTCCGAGGTCCATGTGAGTGGTATGATTTTTCCCAACCTTTCACCTTCAGCCTGTGTATGCCTTTTCCTATCATATGAGTCTCCTGAAGGCAGCATATTGTTGTATTTGTTTTGTTGATCCAGATTACTAGCCTGTGTCTCTTGATTGGTGAGTTTAGTCCATTAACATTTAAGGTTACAATTGAAATATGATTTGTACTTCCAGGCATATTTATTTATTTATTTATTTTAGTTTGGCTAGTTTTTACTTTTTGGTTGTTTTCCTCCCCCTTTACTGAGATACCTCCCGCTGTTGGTTTTGGGCACTATTTTTCCATTCCTCTTCTTGTAGAATTTTGCCCAAAATGCTTTGCAGTGCTGGTTTTCTGGCTACGAATTCTTTTAGCTTTTGTTTATCGTGAAAGATTTTAATTTCATTGTCAAATCTGAAGCTTAATTTTGCTGGATACAGTATTCTTTTTTGGAGACCATTATTTTTCAGCGTTTGAAATACATTGTTCCAGGATCTTCTCGCTTTGAAAGTCTGTGATGAAAAATCAGCTGTTAACCTAATTAGTTTACCCCTGAATGTAATCTGCCTCCTTTCCCTCGTAGCTTTTAATATTCTGTCCTTGTTCTGTATGTTGGCTATCTTCATAATTATATGTCTTGGAGTTGGTCTATTACAGTTTTGGATGTTTGGGGTCCTGTAGGCTTCCAGGATTTGACAATCCATTCCATCTTTCATCTCTGGGAAGTTTTCTGGGATTATTTCATTTAATAGGTTGTCCATTCCTTTGGTTTGAACCCCTGTGCCTTCTTCTATTCCAGTGACTCTCAAATTTGGTTTTTTGATGAGATCCCATATCTCTTGGATAGATTGCTCACGAGATTTAAGCATCTTTTCAGTGTTGACTATACTCTTTTCAAGTTGATAAACTTTGTCTTCATTATCTGATGTTCTGACTTCTACTTGATCTAGTCTATTTGTAATATTCTCATTAGCGTTTTTAATCTGGTTTATGGTTTCTTGCATTTCTACAATTACTCTTTGGTTTTTTTTTTAAGATCTCTATCTCCTGGTAAAGCTCGTTCTTTGCAGTTTGAATTTGTTTGTTTAGTTTGTTTTCAAAATATAGTTTCATTTCTTGGACTTGCTGTCTCATGTCTTCTCTAAAATTCTGTTCCATCTGAGTTAGGTATGCCTTGATTTCTTTCCCTGTCCATGTTTCCGATGCTTCTAGGTCCTCCTGTAGGTTTAAGTTGTCCTGCATTATCTGTAATCCTTTTTTCCCTTGTTTTTTCATGTTGTTCACGTTACTTTCCAGCTCTGTTTGACTGCTTTGTAACTGCTGTCTCCTATACATTTGTTTTGGCTTTGTTTATCTCTGTTGTCTCTCCTTTGTGGTGGGAGATTTTGCCTATAGATGTTGGGCTTTATTGTACTTTAGAGCTGATTCATTCAATTTATAAAGGGCTTCCGGATTTTGTATGCATATCGTGATTTGTTTTTTGTTCTTAGGACTTTAGGTTAGGTGCTATGCAGGTATAAGGATTAGTATGTCTTGGGTACTTTAGAATATTGCTCTACTGAAGGGGGATACTAACCATCGATTGGATCAGGGTGTTGTTAGTAGCTAGGTATTTAGGAGCACTATAGACGACCTCGAAACATTCACCTATTTGCATTTAGACAGTTACACGAAATGGAGGACGTAATGCTTGGGATGAAAGTTGGGGGGAAGGGAAAGGAAGGTGCTCTTGAAAAGAAAGAAGGAGAGGGAGATAGATAGCATAGAGGAGAATGGACAGAACAATAAAACTTGGAAGGGGAGAGAAAGAGGGAAAAAGGGAGAGAAAAAAATAAAATAAAATAAGAAATAAAATTAGGTCTTAGAGATCCATTTTCTTCTCTTCCTGTAACTAAAGCTGTGCCCTCTGGGCTGCGTTTTGCCCTCAATGTGTCAACAGCAATCCCTCTAAGGCGGCTCCTGGGAGTCTCTCAATCCTGTTGGTCCAGAGCCATTTTACTTCTACGGCCCCTCCTCTCCTTCCTCCTGCCAGCCAGCCAGGGCCTGCTCACCGGAGGCAGTTCCCCAAGGATTTGGTTACACTTTCAGCCCCACCGAGTGCTCTATTTCCCTAAAGACTGAGCACTCTCTCTGTCATTCATCTAAGCCCCAGTGCTGTGGAGCTGTGGTCTTGGAGTCAATAGTTTAATTTTTCTGGACCCCTTTGGTGGGCACACCTTCGGAATCTGGCAGCTGAGACCATTGGGGGTCGAGGATCCCCTCTGCTTCCCTCAGCCCCTACAATTACGACCACTCCGCTGGTGGTAGGAGGAGTTGGGGATTTGGAGTGTCCTCTGTTTCCCTCCGCCCCTACCGTCACGCCCTCTCAGTTGGCGGTTGGAGAAGTTGGGGGTGAGGAGTCTTCTATGCTTCCCTCTGCCCCTACAGTCACGCCCACGTCACTGGCAGTAGGGGGCGTTGGGGGTCGAGAGTTCTTTGGCCCTTACGGTCACGCCCTCAGAGAGATTTTAAAGTTTCTTGGTTGTTTGTATCTGATGTGGGTGGGAGTCACACACCTGCTAAAGTAGATTCCGCTGGGAAAGAATCTCTTTGGCCGAACTTTGGTGACTTCCCCTCTCTGCTATGGCGGGCCCCTGGCTCCTTGCCGGAGTGTCCGAAGGGAGGGGTGGAACTGGCTTGTCTCTGGTCTGACACAATCTCTGTTTTAGCTCCCAGTTTGCTATTTCTTAAAGGCTTGGCTAGATTCCCTTCACGTCGTCTGAGGCTGGGGGAGCCGTTAGCAGAGCCATGAGGGCACGGGCCGTCTGCCAGGCCAGGCGGGGATCCTTCTTGCTGCGCCGGGCCTCCAGGGGCCACCTGCGACCGGGCAGGTGGCGGCTGCGTGGCTAAGAGCCGGGCTGGCGGGGAGGCTGTTCAGAGAGCGGGCGGGGGCGCCAGGAGAGCTGGGATGGCGGGGGGCCGTCTGCCGGGTCGGGTGGGGACCCTTCTCAATGAGCCGGGCCGCCGGGGGCCGCTTGTAGAGCCGGGCAGCTGCGGCCGTGTGGCTAAGAGCCGGGCGGGTTGGGTGGCTGTTCAGAGAGGGGGCGGGGCCGCCAGGAGAGCCAGGATGGGGGGGGGGCGTCTGCCGGGTCGGATGGGGACCTTTCTCGAGCGCCACTCCGGGCCGCCGGCTGCGGGGGATGGCCACGGGATTGGACCTCTGCGCCCGCATGGCCAGCCAAAATTCATTTCTATGGGACAAACTGTCACCTCTAATAAACTTACTAATTCCCGGCAGGTCTCCCTTCAGCGGAATTTTGCTAGAAGTTCCTCAGTAGGTAGAATGTAGCTGTTTCAATGGGTCTTTCTGATCCCATTAATGTGGAGATATTGAAAGTGCTGCTTCCTCGCCGGCCGCCATGTTGGATCCCCCTAAAATGATCTTAGATAAATGGAATAGAGCTAATAAACAGTGAACAGAAAGATATGTAAATGACTCCGTTGACATAATTTTGTAATGGGCAGATAGTATATTTTGGCTTCTATTTAAAATGAATACATATTTTGCTTCAGATATTGACTGCTTGAACTTGAAACACTGAAGTTATAGCATCTTTTATACTTTATTTAGTTGTAGATTTGTAATTCTTTGATTTACAAAGCATTTCTTGCTCTTGGCCCAAAACGATGATGCTATAATAAAAAATATTTAACGAGAATTTGAGAAGTTGACTGCGTATGTAGATACTATTGCCAGGATAGTATCCATTTTCTTTTCTTTTTATTTTTAATTTATTCTAATTAGTTATACATGACTGTAGATTGGATTTTAGACACAGTGTACACAAATGGAGCACAACTTCTTCCTCTGGCTGTACCATTTTCCTTTAAATCTTTACTAATAATGGAACTTTGATTTTGTTTGTAGTGAACTTGTACTCAGAACAAAACAAAACAAATAAAAAACAAACCAACAATCTCCATTTTCTGAGATGCAAGCAAAAGCCTGCACAGCATTGTTGGGAAAGTTTTGTCATCTGAGGTGGCTTTCACCTCTGCTTCCTTGTTACAACCTTCTTTCTACCTGGAATGTGAACGCAGTTCCTTGGGTTGTACAGCAGCCATAATGTGACCATGATAACAGAAGCAGCACAGTGGGGGAAAAATATAGAAATTTGATCTTTTGTGACAACTCCTCTAGATGTCTTGATTCATTTCTTGGCAGTCAAAGCAGTCCTTGCTAGTATTGCTAGTAATAAAGAATAAGACTAGAAATAAGTGTCATTTAAATATAGTCTTTTAGAATACAGCTTAAACACTGTTACAGAATACTTTGTTCTGTGCTGGGATTTGACAGTTTTAATGAGAAATAGTACATATCCTGAGGAATAATGTATATCCTAAGCTGAGACACAGGGCCATTATAATGTAGTAATATTGATAATTTGGGAGTCAGAAGACCTGTGATTAGTTGTACCACCATGTGACTTCAGGCAAGTCAGCAAACATGCCTATGTCATGGTGTTTTCCATATATTATATATTAGTTGTTCTCTTAAAATCTCAGGGCACTCACATTCATAGAATATTCCTTAAGACCAGTTTTTTTTTTTAATAGTATCCTGTTGGGTTACAGTATCAATTCATAATGCCCATCTGAATATGTTTACTTTTTCCATGCACACATAGGCACATAGAATGATAAATTGGTTTATAGTAGCTGTAGGAAGTTGTGTATTTGGCTTAATTATGAATAACTTTTGGAGATTTTCCAATTTTGTTGTTAAGTTGATATGCAGTTCTATGAGTGATTTGATGAAGAGGAAGGGCAGCACAGAGTAGGGTAGTTAGTTACACAGAGCAAGAACTTTTCTATACAGGTACATTGCGGGTGCAATCCTAGGTTCATCTATTAGCTGTATGACTTTTGACAAGTTATGTAAATTCCCTGAGCTTCATTCTTTATCTGAAAGTAAGGATTATAATAGTACATACTTCACAAGAGCAGCATGAAAACTGGAAGGGGGTACTACATGTAAAGGACTTATTCAGGGCTTGGCACACTGTAGGGACTATATTTGTTGTTAAGCAGTTGTTAAGATTTTTGTTCGTTTTGTTATTGTTGTTATCATTATTTTTGATGTTCTCCTGATCTCTTAGGTGAATAAGATTTTTATGCTTAGGACAGAGTATAGGGCTTTATGGATAATGGCTGATTCAATATAGTGTTCTTAAAACACGTTTTAAAAGTAAGGCAGTAAGTTTTCGCAGTCAGTAATTTCTTCAAACTGAAATTTGAAAAAAAATTTGTATGAATTATTTAAATGTTTAAATTGGGCTGTAGTGGACCACTTGAGCAACATTCTTTTCTTGCTTGTCATTGAGGCTACCAGTAAAGCAGTGCAATCTAAATTGTCCAGCATGGTAGCCACTGGCTACATGTGGTTATTTAAACTAAAATAATTAAAAACAAGCAAAACAAAATCATGCTGTTCTTTGGTTATATTAACCACATTGTAAGTGCACACTAGACACATTTCAGAAAGTTCAAAATTTTGGATGGTGGTAGATTGTATAGCTAAATTGTTGGGGGTTGGATCTAGAATCCATTACTTATTAGTTATATGCTCTTGAGCAGGTAATTCAATTTCTCTGTGCCTCATTTTCCTTATATATTAAACCAGATGAATAGCAGGAGACAAAAGTTTTCATAAGATTATTAATTGTGATTTAAATGAGTCAACATTTGTAAAGTGCTTAGAATAGCACCTCACACACAGTAAATACTGTTCTTTAAGTAAAAAGGTGTGCGTGATATTCAGAGTTACTATAGTTTTAAATTTATTGTGTGTTGGGCTATCTTTTCTTCTTCCTTATCTTTTACTGTCATTTTGAGAAAAATATTGTATAAATACCAATGCATTTTTTTTATTTGTACATTGTACCACAATTTAGAATAACTTTTTGGTCAGACATTCTTGCTAAGTGCTCACTGCTTTCAAGGTGAAGCAGTCTCTTTTGTCAGGAATTTGGGGAGCTCCCTGTCCTCCAACTCATTTTTTATCACCATCCAGTTCTAGCCTGTGGTTCTGATTTTCAGTTAATCACTGCCTTTGTTGTAAAAAATACTTAATGGTGGTGGCTTCATCTCTTCACATGGTATGTAAGCTCCCCGAGACCGCATAGCATTATTATCTATGCATGTAGTAAATCCTCAGCGTATGCTTGTTGAATAAAATAATCTTTTTAGGTTTTTAAATGCAATCAGTATTTCTATTAACATCAAAACTACATTTGTTCAAGTAGTCTTTGAAGTAACCGGAGTCCAGAACCCTTTCAGCCATCTGTGATATGAGTCTCAGACATGTGCTCCTTTTCTCAAAACTCCACTTTTGTCTGTCTGTGTCTGAATGGTGAGGGGCTGTGCATGGCCCTGCAACCCAGAGACTTGCAGATCACCTTGTAAATACTTTCTGGATGACACATGCTGATTTACCTGGGTTTCCCATTTCTTTAACTTCTGTGTTCTTTGTTCTGCTGTATAGTGCTTCTTTCTGTGTTCTTCCTTACTGTATTCAAATACTTATTACATGAGCATAGCAAAGGAAATATAGTCAATGTCAAAAAGAAAAAGAATCCCTTTTAGAACAAGCAAAACTTAGTTCTTATGTTTCCATAACAATGACATCTAGATATGATTTAAATTATTTTTCACTTTAAACAGGTTATTATATCCATATGAGGAAAAAAACTGTAAAAAATTTAACCTCTATAGAATGATGTTTGCCTGTGGTGTAGTGAGATCATATAGAATGCCCATTTATTATTATTTAATATACAATAACCTTGGTGTGCAAGCCCTAAATGTATTGATTGAGCTATTTTGGATAGCACATACTGTCACAAATATATGTCATCCATCTTACCTTGTAATGGAGAAAAGAGTAGATATTTTGAAACCACTAGTGTGAATCAAATTTATATATGGTCTTGGTATGTGATCGAAGTCTCTGAGACATCTTCTAAGATACCAATTTAATCAATGACTGTGCTTTCTCAGGTTTTATAAAGCTGGCATAGTGGATAGCTGGGAACTGGGAGAGTAGAGGTACCAGTCATCACTTGGATATGATTTAGATAACCTTTTAAAAATGTCTCTGCTTTTTACCTTATAGAATATGTGTCTGTAATTATTTTTTAAAGTGCTTATCCTTTATTAAGCCAGAATAAAGATTGCTGTTCATTCATTGTTTGGAAGGAAGTTAATTCTAAATAATATAGTGTGATCCATGAGCTTCCTTGATATTCCTTTCTCTGTAGCTTATCATCAAAGTGATGGATACATATATGAATAATAGATAATTGATAAATTGAATCACTTGCCTAATTACTGAAAGGATTCAATTCTTTATATTATTTTGTTACTGAAACAGACTGCCCAGTAGACATTATGATCATTCTCTAGAGAACAATTAGATTTGCAATGAGTTATTTCACTTAGATTGCTTCTTGGAATTAAATGTCTGTTTGTACCACTATCTTAATATAATTCAGTGTCATTTAAATGTGCAGAAGTGCCTTCATTCAGATAACTTGTTACTTTTTAAAAATAGGCTGCTGAGTATTGTTTCTTTCCCAATTGACAGACACCAGATGCACTGATTAATAAAGGTCATTATGCTACTTTCTTGGAGGATTTTTAATGACGAATACCTGAACATCTGCTAGTTTTATCACTGCAGTTATCAGAAACATCTAATAAAATATGGATACTGTGCTTTGAAACTCTGGCTTAGGCTAATTTATTACTTAAGAATGTTTGCATATTCCTTTAAATTTTAAATAATTATGAGAAGTTCCCTATCTTTCCGTAAAGCGAACAATCCAAAAATGTCAATGAAATGCTGTTTTGGAATGGCTGTCCTTGATAACCCTGGCTTCCCACTGCTGAATTCTCAGTGGCTGAGAGTTATCTGTGCAAGATTGGTAGGGAAGCATTAGCACTCTCATGTATTCTGATTGTCATATTTGATTTGATTTAGAAATGTGGAGTTTGGAGTTGAACTGAGAAGAAGGAAAAACTTTAGCCAGACCACTGGGAAAAAGTTGAAAAGTAGGGAATGGATATATTAATTACGGGGTTTTGGAAAACAGAACCAAGTACTGTTTAAAAGAACCTTTTTGTTTTAGGATAATTATAGATTCATAGAAAGTTACAGATAATTATAGATTCATAGTGCAGAGATCCTATGTACCCTTTACCCAGTTTCCTCCATTGATAACATTTTTTTAATAGCTTTATATATCAAAACCAGGGTATTGACATTGGTGCACTTTTTTTCAGATTTAATCAGTTTCATATGCACTTGCTGTGTTTGTGTGCATGCATAGTTCCATGCAATTTTATCCTGTGTGGATTCATGTAATCATCATCATGGTCAAGATGACAGAACCATCCATCACCCACAAATCCTCAGTCTTGCCCCTTTATAGTCAACTCCCATCCCCCTCACTTGCCCAGCCCTTCCCTAAATCTTGTAACCACTCATTTGTTCTCTATAATTTGTCATTTTAAGAATGTTATATAAATGGAATCTTACGTTATCTTTGGGGATTGGCTTTTTGACTTGATATCCAAGCAAGTTGTTTCATGTATCAGTAATTGTTTCTGTTTATTGCTAAGTAGAACTTCATAGTATGGATGTACCAGGGTTTGTTTAATCATTTACCCAATAAAGGTTATTTGGATTGTTTCAAGTTTTTGACTGTTGCAAATAAAGATGCTACTGACATTCACATCCAGGTTTTTGTGTAGATACACATTTTTGTTTCTCTAGTATAAATACCCAGGAATATGATAGGTGGATTATAGGTAAGTAAACATCTTGTTTTAAAAGAACTACCAGAAGACCAATACTATTATTTTTCCAAGACTTATTTATTAATATTTAATAAGACGGAGGCACTGCAAAATGTGTCCACATGTGATTCTGCTCTACAGAATTCCATGTTTACAGATCCAGACAACTAAGTGAAAATTTGGCATACATGATAGACAAATTACAGAAGGAATACAAATGGCTAGTAACACATGGAATTATATTCAATGTCACAAATAATCAGAGATCTGTTTATTGTTTAAATTACATTTAGATGCAAAATTTAAAAAATCTGGCTGAAACAATTCAGATAGGTAAACTCAGTAGCCAGTTTATAGTGACAAAGTAGTGCTGGAGTGTGCTTACCTGCTGAACCATGCTCAATTTTTGTTGTTATGGTTAGATTGCTGCTGTATCCACATCTATGGGTTTTAGAGGCAGTCCAGAAGAAAAAGAAAAAGGGAAAATCCAGGCTGCGTGTCCTTACGCCATCAGCCAGAACTATGTCACACGGCTCCTAGTAGCTGCAGGGGTCCTAAGGATACAGTTTATTTTTAAACTTGGAACATTCTTACTGAAAAGATTTGGGTTCTGTTGGTAAGGAAGATGTGAGAATATTGATAGGAATCTAGCAATGGTTGTCTGAGGATGCAGATATAAACTAATGATTCGCTAAAATTTAAAACTGAATGATGTCCAGTGTGATGAAAGAAGGCTACATACACATTGTTGGTAAGAGAACAAATTGGCAAACTTTATTTGGTAAACAATTTGGTATTTTTAATAAAAATTAAAGATTGTGTTTCACTGGCCCACCAATGCTAGTTTGTTACTAAGTATTCTATAGAAATACAGTTCTATTTATGTGTGTACACAGATTACATATCATGCCATAAGATCTTTGCTGTGGTATTGTTCATATAATAAGAAACCATTAGAAATTATATGTCAGTAGAAGAAAGATTAATGTGTTATGGTGTATCCATACTGTGGAGTACAGTATAGCCAGTTGCTGAAAAGAAAAAGCCTGATTTATTTAATCAGACCTGCAAAAATATCTATGAAATGTATTTGAGAAATAGAAAAAAATTGCGGAACAATATGCATAGTATGGTTTTCTTGCCCATGCTCTCATACATGTTTACATATATCCTTGTGTGTGTATGCAGGTGTGTATGTGTGTGGTGTGATTGTATCTGTTTTGGAGTATGCAGAGGAGAAAGAAGTTATAGAGACATACCAAAAACACAACTGGGGAGTAGAATTGGAAAGGGGTGTGGAGAAGGAGATTTCACTTTTTTTTTGATACATTTCTGTGTTGCTTGAATATTTTACAAGTATAAAGGAACTGTTCAATTAGGAAATGTAATATTCTTCAATGTGGATTTTTTTGGGGAGAATGCTTGAAACACAAACTTATGTTTTGATTATTATGGTGGAAACTACTTTTTAAAATTTTATTTTATTGTCTGAAACATAAGATAGTAAATTAAATATATTTTAATAGTAACTAAGGGCCTAATGAGGTATTTAACACTCACTGCTTGAGTGTAGTCAAAGTAGATTTAGATAAATGTGTTGCAATTCTTCCTAATAGTTTTTTTAACTTTCTAATTCCTTTAGGTAGATAGTCATTTCTTGCACTTTATTAGTATATCTGCCTTTAATAGATTTTTCCAATTTCTAACCTTTAATCTTCTCATCTTTTTTGACTTTGAGAGTGAAGCAACCCTAAGCCTGTTTTAATTGTCTAAAATTTGTTCTGAATAAACAGTTTTGTAAAATAATTGAGAGACATGTTTGTGGATAAAATAAAGAACTTCAGTTTTATTTCTGTTTGAGTACCTGGTATTTACTGTTTAGAGGCCTTCCCCTCCTGTGTTTACCTTTGGGTCATAGCTGTGTATTAGTTATTTGGGATGCCTTGGTAAATGAAATGTTCCTTAGCCTAGGAATCTTTTTTTAAAAATGGAAAACCCAACAATGTTGCCTCCTCTTTTAGGGAATGTTGTTATGGTACAGGGGAAAGGGTGTTTTGGGGCAGAATTATATAAGAAAAAAAGCACCTCAGCTTTAAAATATTTGTGTTTTCTTTATGTTCGTTGATGCTAAGGTGATTTTTGCCTTTGCTGACAAGGTGGTAATTAAGCCTAATGTTATGTCTGGAGCACAGAAGTTAGACTAAAGTTTGATCTTAAGGTTGCTGTTTTATTGTACTAAAAAAAAAATGAGTAGACTGCTTTTTATGATACTTTTGAAATTTTAATTCCCTTGCCTCAAAGTATGAAGTAGAAATTGTTATTTGGGCAATAAATTAGGATATTTCCAAAAGCTTTTACACATTTATTTGTAATCTTCAGAAACTCCTTAAGGAACAAATTTGTATATCACATTGTAGATACTACATACCCAGTACATGTACATAAGTGTACACACACACACACACACACACACACACACACACACACACACACACTTTCTTAGGAAGCATTACCATCATGGCTTGGACTTTTAGCTTAGAGAATTTAGCAGTCTTTTATTTTGAAAATTGTACTGTTATGATTACAAAAGTATATAACTAAACTTGACTTAATGGCTTGTATTACTTTCTGTGCTTTTTTAAAAATCAGCTGTTGATCTGCATATGTCATTATGGTAATTACAAAATGTGTATTAGTATTAAGCACAATAAAATATGCTTAGACCTTATACTTTGAATTTGGACATTGTCAAAAAACTCCAGGAAAAAAATCACTTGATTATATTTTATATCAATTTAATGAGATAAATAGATATGATAATCTATAGGAGTTGGAAATTGTTTGAGGAAGAATTACAGTGTGAGTTGATTATGAGAAACATAGATGGGAAATGGTAGGAAGTATATTTAGAATTCACTAACCACAAACTGGGACCAAACTGTCAAGGGTTGTTTTTGACACTTTGGGATTTATCTTATGGGTGTCTGGGTATAGACATTCAGACAACCACATGGTGCAAAGTTTAGCATTCAGGGAGTACCTCTTCATTTCTGTTTATCCAGAAATGTCTTTTTATATTTGCATTCATTTTGTTTGTTTGTTTTAAATTTGAGACACAGTCTTGCTAGATTGCCCATTCTGGCCTCAAATTTGTGATCCTCCTGCCTCAATCTCCTCAGTTGCTGGGAGGAAAAAGCACCACTGCACCCAGAGGCATTCATTATGAAGAATGTTTCCAGCATTTTTTGAAATCCCAAGTTGCAGTTTATTTTCTTTCAGAATTTGAAGGGTGCTATTTCATTGTCTTCTGACTTTCATAGTTTTTTTTTTTAAAGAAATTTGCCCATTAGACTTATTTCTGCTCATAGGAAGGTTATTTTTTTTCTCTGCTTTTAAAAATTTCTTCCTTGTGTGTAATTTTGAGAAGTTTTACTCTGATGTTTTTCTTGGTATCAAATCCACCTTGGGTTTTGTTGTTTCTTTTTAACCTCTGATTTACCATTCTTACTTATTAACTCTTTAAAAATTACTCTGTACCATTCTGTGTTCCCTTTATGGAACTATAATCACAAGTATGTTAGGCTATTTCCTTATGTCTCAAATGTCTCCTATGCTCTTTCATGTATTTCCCATCCTTTTTTCTTTGTTCAGTCTATGTATTTTTTTGATTTGTCTTCTAGATCATTACTACTTTCCTCAGAGGTGTCTAATCCACTGTTAAGCCTAACTGTTGAATTTTTAATTTCAGCTATTGTATCCTTCAGTTGTAGTATTTTCTTCTGATTCTTAAAAAAAAAAAAGTCTGTCTTACCCTTTAGGTTTGTCTCTGTTTTGTTTCCTTTCCCGCTTCCTTCTCATCCCCTTCCTCCTTTCCCTCCTTTTTTTTTTCTCCCTTTCTTCTCTTTCTTCATATACATGATAACTTTTAAAGAATGCACATAGTACAAATAGAAAATTCATACAGATTTGCAGAAAAGTTTTTAGCTTCTGCCAGGCAGTTAAAAGAAGAGGCAGGACAAACTGTGCGCAGTGGTGCACACCTTAATCCCAGCGCTTGGGAGGCAGAGGCAGGAGGATCATGGGTTCAAAGCCAGCCTCAGCAATTTAGCAAGATACTAAGCAACCCAGTGAGACCATGTCTCTAATAAAATACAAAATAGGGCTGAGGATGTGGTTCAGTGGTCAAGTGCCCCTGAGTTCAATCCCTGGTACCCCAAAACAAAACAAAACAAAATAATAAAGAAGAGGCAGGACAATTAGTGAAAATAATACTTGAGCTGTTGAAAGTCTGTTTTTCAGTATTTATAAAGCCTCATTTATTTCTAATTTTCTATTAATCCTAGGGTGTAGTCATTTAGGGGCCTCAGGTGTAAAACTGGGGTGCTTCCCAGGTTCCTGTCTCCTTGGTGGATCCAGAACTCTAATTTTTATCTTCTCAAGACTCTGAGACTGCTAAGAGCACTGTTTAGCCTTTTAACTTCTTGTTGATACTCTTCACCTGATTTTCTTACCCTGTGCTGTTTGTGGATAAGCAAAAGATGCATTGAGGAGTTGAGGCACTCAGATTTTGCTTGGATCTTCAGGCCCTGGTTCATGCCGTACTCTGAGCTTCAGTTTTGTCTCCCTACCATGTAAAACTGAAAACTCTCTTGAATTTTCTCAAAGGTGCCCCTGAGTTCAATCAGAGCCACATCCCCAGCCCTATTTTGTATTTTGTTTAGAGACAGGGTCTCACTGAGTTGCTTAGCACCTCACCATTGCTGAGGCTGGCTTTGAACTCATGATCCTGGTGTTTGAACTCATGATCCTCATGTTTCAGCCTCCCAAACTGGGATTACAGACATGTGCCACTGTGCCTGGCCTCTGTACACTGTCTTGTAACAACTTTTTATTTTGCAACAACTGTTGCAATTTTTTGACCATAATGTGGTGGTGAGTTCATGTGGTAGTGGGGCAAATGAAAAAAGCAAGAGATGATTGAAAAGAATATTAAGAAATTAGTGAGAAATTATATGTAGAAGGGTGAAGGAAAAAATAAAAGCTAAAAACAACACTAGGCTTTTGAATTTAAGCTAGATGGTAATGCTTATGGTAGGAATAGTTGAACTAGGAAGAGATCCCTTGCAAGGGGGTAAATGTTTCTTTGCTTTATGTTAACAGTGTTTAATTGGCATGTTTCCTATTGGTGTGTATGAGTTTTTGTGTAATGTGAATTGTTATACTAACACAAAAGGGTTTTCTTGCTCTTATTCCCACCTTAAAGAATATTACAGAATTTTATCAAATGTGTGGTTGCAGTTGGTTATACTCATATCTTCTATAGCAGTCCCTATCCATAGACAATATTAAAGGGACTGATCTTAAAAACCATTTGATTTTTACACATGTGGAAAAACTATGACCACATTGAAGACAGGAATTCCACATAAAGCAGCATTATTTCCTTGAAAAGAATTAAGATTAACATCTTAGAATTTATGGTAGTATCTTTTCACATTTTTGAGCCATACACTTAAGGATGACTCATTATTCTGACTCACTTGTTTAAGCATACTGTCATTCAAAAGCTCTTTCATTGTGCTTTGCTTTTTCTGATTTTTATTTCTCCCCAATGAATAGAATTATTGTAGAAAATTTTATACTGCTGAATATAACCTTTGTTTTGTCTTAATTGGTGTATAGTGCCATGCCTCTAGCCACATTCAAAGCTTTTACTAGTGATGGCTAGTACTTTATTGTTTGATCTTAGCAGGAAGTACAGTATAGTGAGAGTTAAGTGTTTAAGAATAGACACTAACAGACCCTTGTTACCAGTATGAATGTATAAATACTATATTACTTACTTTAGCAAAAATGTGCATTTATTACATAGGAATGTACTATAAATTTAGTTGTTGCCAACCAAAGCCTGTTCCAAGAAGCAGGCATCATGCCTAGTAAATCTCTCTGTCTGACAAAACAATTGAGTTGGCCCTCTTATTTCTAAGAATATTTGATCAAACAAAATTCCAGGGAAATATTTTGAATAGTCCTGAGAATTTATGATAGGATTTGACTTAAGATTCTCTGTAGACAACCCATTGTAGAAACTCAGTGAGTTCTGTTAAACTGTGTATAGACATCAACTAATAGTTAAGTGAATAGGACTTGAAGTTAGAGTGGCCTGAGGTTGATTCATGGCACCACCATGAAGAGCTTTGTAATTTTGGACCATTAATCTTTCTAAATCTTAGTTTTCTCATCTGTACAACAATACCTTGTGTCCCCAGGTTTGTGATTAGGATTAAATTAGGTCATTTTTTAAAATTCAAACATTCACAAGTTTATTGAGCAACTAATTAGGTGTCTGTACCACACACTGGTTATAGTAGTAAATAAAATGACAAACTAATCTGAGAGTTCTATGGAGAAGACCAAAAACAAGCAAGTAAACACACAAAATAAAGACAAATTTTGATACTTTCTGTGAAGAAAGACTCTAGGTTATCATAAAACAGAATATTTCCCAGAAGAGGTAGTCTTAGGTTGAAATGGGAAGAGTGATAATAGGAGTCAGCCACACATTGAGTGGAAAAAGTTACAGACAGGAAGGAATAGAGTGTGGGATGGCCTTGAGGCACTAAGGTAAGGTTACTTTATGAGCTTTCATTTAAAACATGGAAGCAAATAGCTTCCAAAATAGATGTCATGGTATATTAAAACTTGTTTATGTTGATTAGAAAGTTCCTTAGGCCCTCACTCAGAGCTTATGGATAATTATTTTTTTGTACTGTTTATCTAAATTTGGTTATTTAATTTTTATAACACTCTAAAAGTGACAAATAAGGACACAGTTTTCCTAAAAACAGGAAGTTATGACTGTAATAAAATAAAATGTAAAGTGGTCAGTGAGCATTAAAAATGTGATGAGTTCTTTTTTTCAGATTTACTGAGGTATAATTTTATATGTAATGAAATTAATTCATTTAAAGAAGATTACTGGATAACTGTTGATAATTATGTATAGTTATGTAACTGCCACTATATTCTGATATAGAAAAATTTCATCAAGAATCCTAAAAATTCTTAATTTCTTGTTTCAGTCTGACCTGGCTACTGGCCTCAAGCAATCACTATAATTTGGTATTTTCTCAAATTTCATATGAATGGAGTCATACAGTATGAAGTCTTTTGTGTTTGCCTTATTTTGTGTGTTTCATTAACTTACTTTCTGTTAAGTAGTATTCCAAAGTATGGATTAACCACAGTTTACTTATTTATTAACCAATCGATGGCCATTTGGAATTGGTTATTTCTTTTTGGTAAATAATCTAGGAGCAAGATTGTTGGGTGGTAGGAAAAAGTTTATGTTTAACTTTATAAGATGCTGCTTTCTCTCTTTTCTAACGTGGCTGTACTATTTTGTAGTCTCACTAGTTCTGTTCACAAGTTCTAGATGCTCCATATCCTTGTCAACACTTGGTGTTGTCAGTCATTTTAACTTTGCTCATAGTAGTATCGCAGTGTGATTTTAATTTGCATTTCTCTAATGACCAATGATGTTGAACATCTTTTTATATACTTATCAGCTGTTCATATATCTTTTGTGATATGTCCATTTAAGTCTCTTTCTCATTAAAAAAAGGATTGTCTTTTAATACATTGAGTTGTAAGAATTATTTATATATTCACTGTATAATGTTTTACAAATATTTCTATGACTTGTCATTTTCAAGAGCAAGAGTTTTTAATTCTGACAGTAATCTGTTTTTTTTCCCGTTAGTTTTTATAGTTTATGCTTATTATAGTTAAAAGAAATCTTTGCCTAACCCAGTGTCATAAAGATAGATTTTCTCCTGGTAGTTAGATAATTTTTGCTCTTACACTAGACCTATGATTTATTTTAGGTTAATTTTTGTGTTCTGTATAAGGGGGTTTTCTCCCTCCAGAGAGTAGTTATTCCAGAACTGTTTGTTGAAAAAACAGTTATGTTTTTCTCCATTGAGTTATCCCTAACACCTTTGAGCCTGTGAGGTCTTGCTATCATTTGTAATCGTCTTTTTCCAGCAAGAATTTAAGCCAGACAGCAGAACCTATTCAGATATGAGCAAATCCATTTTGTAGTCTTAATGTTGAATATGTAAATTTAGGAGGTTATGGGAACAATGAAGGGAACTGCTTTCCAGGGCTAATTCCAACTAATAAGGAAGTACTCGTTAATAAGGTAGAAGTAATGGTAACTTCTTTGAATTTGTACTTATGAAGAAGAATATTCTGTGCCCTGTTAGTGATATATGATTTCTTTAGGAAAGTGAATTAGAAATATATTAGAGTAAATGTGAGTTTGATTACAGTCACATATGGAAAGGGAAAATGGATTAATATGAGAAAAATCTACAGTGAGTACTTATTTAATGAAAAGGAAAAATAAAGGAATGTACACAAGGCAGCTGACTTTGGGTGCTCTTTTGAATTTACATTTAAAAAGGGTTTGAATAAAAGTTGAGAGAAAAGGGTTATATGAAAAAGAGTAGTAAATACTTTAAAAAATAATGGACAAGAAAGCTCAAACACAAATGAATTGACATCTGTGAACAATGAGGAACATGATATAAACACCTTTAGAAAGTGTCTCTTAAGTCCTGAAGATGAGTAATGATCAGATATTGGATATTCACAGCAGATCATATAATGTAAATGTGATAGAGAAAGCATACTAAGTCCCAGACTTGTTTGCTTCCTTTTGTTCTCATGGATGTTCTTTTTAAAGCAGAAAAGAGGAGCAGAAGTGAGAGTTGAAGCAAGGTGGGAGATAGCACAGCCTTTCCAGTTTCTGAAGGGATTAGGTGAATTATAGTCTTGGACTGTCTGTTTGGGAATAATTTTAAATAGTCTTTTAAGGGTAATAAAACAGGGAGAAGGTGCCAGAAAACTAAACTTCAAAAGAGAAAAGAGCACAGGTAGATTCTGAATAACTAGAATCTATTGAACCATTGCTAATTCTAATCAGAATTCTAGCTTACTTTTATTAAATCATACTTTATGAATGGGTTTAAAAGGAAATTATGATTTTAAAAATGTTTTCTGGGTAGAAGAAAACCAAACTAATAAATGTAAATTCCTTTCTTTGTTTTCACTGAGCTGATAACCTAAGGAAATGTTGATGATAGGTTTATTTGGTTGTAAGAAAGGACTTTAATAAAGTTTTTGTTGAGCTGACCATAGAGCAGAAGAAGAAGTGATGGTAGGAGGCTGGGTCATGTAAAGATTTGGTAATAAATCGAACGGCCATATTTCATTTATTGATGTCAGACAGAATGGAGATCTTTGTCAGTGTATCCTAGGGCTTTAGATTATTTTGTTTTTCAGTAACTAGAATGAAAATTTAATTATCATTATTAGATTTATGAAGGGAAGGGGGAAGGTGCAAAATTGATAGAGATCATTAACGTAAGGTTATGAAATGAAGGTCTAGAAAGATCTTTAGAGGCGAGCATCACAGACCAAAATAAAGAAAAGATTTAGATAAAAATGATGAAATGCCAAGTTTTATACGGAAATCAAGAAAGCTTATAAACTGGGGGTAGTGGCACTGCCCGGTAATCCCAGAGTCTGAAGCAGCTGAGGCAGAAGGATAGGATAGCCTCTGCAACTTAGTGAGACCCTCAAGCAGCTTAGCAAGACCTTATCTCAAAATAAAAAAATAAAAAGCATTAGTAATATAGCTCAGTGGTAAAGAGTTCTGGGGTTCAATCCCCAGTACCAAAAAACAAACAAAACAAATAAGGTTGTTAAGAGAGAACTGAAATATTTTAATTAAGTAAATGCTTATATGAACCCATTAAATTGACTTGCCAGCAGGAAGGGGGAAAAAAAGGTGGGAATGCTTGTTTTTAGGTCAAGAGAGGTAATAGTGCTGTTGGTTTTACATTAGAACCTTTTCTGGGGTATATGTTGAATTTGAGAGAGTCAAATTTCCAAGAGGACTTTAATCAGTGTTGTGTTGAATAGTGTGACTGTGTCAAAGATTTGTATTTATAGGCCTGTTATGTGGAAAAGACTAATTTTGCTTAGTGCTAAAAGGTAGATATTTCTAATAATAACTAGATCATTTCAAGATGGAATGAGTTGACTTGTGATCTTGTGAGATTTTCATCTCTGGAAGAATTTAAGGAGAAATTGAGTGATGACCTCTTAAAAGATGTTTTATTTGGATATCACCAGTTTGGGGAAACTGAATTTTAAGGTTCTTCTCAGTCCTTTTAACTTTTTTTTAAAAAATTTACTTTTGTTTAGATACCTCCATAGTTAATATTACCAATAAATCTTATCCTTAAGACTTTTTTAATAATAAATACTTTATATTAATATAGCATTTCTTAAATGCTTTCATGAGCCTGATTAAATGTGATCCTCACAATGAGTTGTCAGGAAATATTTTATTAGGCAGCTGTACCTTTAATGATTTCCAGCATGGACTTTGAATTCTGCTCTGACGCCTGCCGTGAGACATTTGGGTACTTCAGAGTGTCCTTTCTCCATGTGTAATTTAGTGATAATGATGGTGAATACATTATAGGGCTGTTTGAGTTTACCTGTGATAACTTGCTAGAGACCCGTAGTCAATATTTTAAGTGTTAGCTAATCTAAATTATTTTTCTAATATAAGTGAGGAAAGTGAAGCTTTTGAAGGTTGTAAATTGCCTAAGTTTATGTCAGCAAGTGGTAGAGAAGTTATTAGGAATCCTGCTCAATTGGACAAAACCAAAATCAGAAATGGAGTCAAATTATTGGTAAATGGACCAGTTTCATAGAATGGTATTGATCTGATAGATGAATCAGTCACAGAGCACTGTGAGACTGTTGATTGTAGATTTGGGCAAGCTAATGTTTGAATGTGTTTACAGATATACACACATTCCAGGCATAATTGGGTAGGAAAGCTTCTTCCAAAGTGCATTAAAACTGAAGATAACCACATTTTCTAGAAGATATATGGTACTTGATAGCATTCAAAAGGAAATAGTCAATTAACTTTATTAGTTTCTGTTGGCATTCCAGTATACTGGCCAAGCAATTTGACCTTCTAAATCTCTAGATATGCTTGGGTTTCTGGAGGAATGTAAATCCAACTGAGGGCTTCTCCTAGAAGAAAAATCCAAATCTGCTCTTATGTAAAATATTTTAATAGATAGAGAATTATCTTGCTGAACTTCTATTCTGACTTCAGATAAGCGCCCAATTAAGCCATGAACTGTTGTATAGTTTTCATTCCATGTTAGAAATAGTTTGCGATATACAATGTGGTGTGGTTGTCCTGTACTGAATGTGCTATATTCTTTGAGATGGATTGCTTCATTTGCTTCTCTCATTGCCAGTAAAGTATTTGGTAAATGCATCTCTCTCTCTTCTCTCTCTCTCTCTTTTTCTTTCTTTTTGTTCATTGTAAGTATACATAATAGAGAAATTCATTATGCCATATTCGTACACATATATAACATAATTTGCTGAACCTCCTTTTGCAAGGTTGTATCTTGAAGCCACCAGGTGTCTTGATTATCTGTTTTTGTACTTTCAGAGAGCTTTGCGCACAGGGAGTTTATGAAATTGTCAGGCATTGATGATTTTATTGGAAACTAAAGGACCCACCAGATTGACTGTATTAAAATCAATCAATTAGAGTAACTTGCCATTGACATTGACAGTAATGTAACATTTTTGCCAGGAAGTTATTAATGAGAAGGATGGCAAATCTTTTATGTAAATGTTTTATTGTCAGTGTGCTTGGAAAGCCTTTTGTTTCTATTAACCCCTCGTCAACCTTGAAGTTTATGTTCTTAAAACTGTTGTTGGCAAAATTATGGTTGGCAAGATCAATATCATATGAAAAAAGTTTAAAGGAAAAAATGCCCTCTAAAATGTTCTAAAGGCATTTATTAAAACATAATAAATGAAAAGCCCTAGAGGTGTTCATTTCAAAACAACTCAGATTTGTTTTATTTGCTAGGTGAACTGACTAGGAAAGTTGTTTTCTGATCTATACTATGGCACATTTTCCTGTGATTTTTGTTATTGGCAATTATTTTTTAAATATTTGAAGTGGTCCTTAATAGATAAAATGCAATGCCTTTAGCATTTGTATTATCCTTTAGTTAAGGTTTGCAGTTTTAGCAAAATGCATGCTGACCCTTTAACAAATTATTGCAGTGGTCAAGGATATGTTTCTCAAGGCCTAGTCTTCTGTTCATTATTGATGCTTAATCTCCTGCTTATCCCATCTCTACCCCTGCTTGTAAGGTCTGCTGGAGGAGAAATTATTAATTGTTTTTCTTTTGCTCAGAGGAGAAAAGTGGTAGTTATGCATATGGCCATAGTTTCTATCTCTTTGAATTTATATTCTTCCCTTCTTTTAAAGCAGTAAAGAAAGAGTGTGGAGGAAGGCATTTTATCCCCCAAACTGAGCTGCCCTCACACCAAAGTCTCCCCCTTGGTTCACATCATAGAGGGTAAGTAAGGGCATAACAGGGAAGCCTTTCCTAAAGAGGGATTTTTCTGCTAACTTTCATTTGCAATTGTTAAAAAAAATTGTTTTTGTGTTTTGATTAGATGATACAGGTACATGGTAAATGATTTTAAGGTGTGCTAAAGATGATACAGTGAAAAATAAAAGAGTCCTTTCCATTTAGTCACCTAGTTTTAATCTCCCCCAGGACTATCACTGGTTAACTGGGTATATTTATGTACATACCTGACCCTCAACTGTTCAGAGCTTTGTTCAGAACCTTGCCTTGTGCATACTTAAAATATGTCTTGGAGATGAATCCAAATCAGTACACATAATTTTGCTTCATGATTTTTTAATAGCTGAATTTGTGTTGTTTCCAATTTTTTTTCTTTGTAAAGTTGGTCATGCTTATTTACTTATAAAAGAAGAATTTAGATTACTGTTAGAAATACATTGTTATTCCAGGTAGTTTACTCAGTGAGTTGGAGACAGTGCTTATAAATGTTTTCACAGTGAGGAGGATGGTAGATCTTTTATGTAAATGTTTTATTGCTAGTATATTGCCAGTATAGTGTCAGTATATTTGAGTATATGCTTTCATGTGGAAATTGGCATAAATTCATCAAGCATAGCATTCTGGAAGAGGCTTACCCCCACTTGTGAATTCTTAAAAGTTTTACTCTTTCCTTCTGTGTTTTTTTTTTTTTTTTTTTTAAATCATTTAGGATGGATTGAACCTTATGTGTAATTTTGGGCCATGTGAATTGAGGGTAGGGCCTTGAGTTGGGAATGGGTTATATAGGTTACTGTAAAGAAGCGTAAATAGGAATTTTCAGAATCCTTAGAGAAGAGCTCAGTGGCAGCCCTTTTCCCTTCTCTCATGGATCAGTTGCATGATCATATTGCCCGATTCATTCTACTATCTTTCCTACCCTCATGACCTCTCCACCCGTTTACTCCCCTCTGCCTAATGCAAAGTACCTCTCTTTTTCCTTAGCCGTACCTTCCCCTTATTATAAATTAGCATCCGCTTATCAGAGAAAACATTTGGCCTTTGGTTTGGGGGGATTAGCTTATTTTGCTTAGCATGATATTCTCCAATTCCATCCATTTACTTGCAAATGCCATAATTTCATTCATTTTTAAGGCTGAGTAATATTCCATTGTGTATATGTACCACATTTTCTTTATCCATTCATCTGTTGAAGGGCATCTAGGTTGGCTCCATAGTTTGGCTATTTTAAATTGAGCTGCTATACACATTGATGCCCTGATGTCACTGCAGTATGCTGACTATAAGTCCTTTGGGCATAAACCGAGGAGTGGGATAGCTAGGCCAAATGGTGGTTCCATCCTAGGTTTTCTGAGGAATCTTCATACTGCTTTCCATAAGGGGTGCACCAGTTTTCATCTAATAAAGCATCTCATAATGCATCCTGAGCTTTGCCTTTCCTTTGTTGGTCTGGAGTGCCACCGTGAGCAGGCTTCCTGGTCTTGATTGATTGTCTGCCTCTATTGCATAGCTGTGGCCCACAGCTGGCCCTCCCTGAGTGCTGCTGAGGAAGCACATGACTAGATAAATTGCGGCTACCTACAGAATTACTTTTCAAATTTTGTCTCAGTGTGAAGCTAAGAAAACTTTATTATTTACCCTTACTGGTATACAACAAAATGTCAAAAACAAAGGACTTTTTGTTTCCTGAACAGTTATTTATTGAAGATATATAGCACTGTAACGTGGTATATATTAGTATGCCATATACCACGCTACAGTGCTGTTTTTTTAGTAACTCAGCTTGAAAATGCTTTTTCCTACATTCTGGTAGTTGTATAAAGAACTAAGAATTTGAGATATTATTTGCTCTTCCTTTAAATTATGCATATTGATGTTCAAAGTGATATTAAAATTGAATCGGTGCAATAATTTTATGGATATATTCTGAAGCAGCTGTGTTTCCATTGAGGCAATGATGTAATGATGTAGTAAATTTATTCCCCCTGCCTTTTGCTTTATGAAGATGTCTTTGTCATAGAAATTCTAAAGTACTTGTACATTTATATATTACAAGTTGCCAGTAGTAGATGGTTTTTAAAGTTTGATCTACTTGAAAGTTAATGACTCTTTCCTCTGAAGAAATGTGTTATATATAGGAAAGATATATATGGATGTTGTTGAAAGAGTTTGAACAAAATAAATGTAGGACTGGGTAATGTTGATTAAAAGAGTGTAAATCAGAGACACCCCCCCAAAAAACCCAAAAAACAAAAAACAAACCCCAACAATAATGTATGAGGGCCCTTTGTGGGGAGCTGTAGTGTCTTGCAGCTGGTAACTGGCAAAAATATTAAAAAATGAAAAATTTTATATCTAGTAATATATGAAAATAATATTGAGCTACTCCAATTTAGTATTTGAAAAAATTTGCTTATAGTAATCAGTTATCATGAAAATGCATTAATATTCTTAAAATCTGTAGAATCATAGTATCAGTTGAGTGAAATTTTGGAAACTTGGATATCTCAAAGTGTAGAGGAATAAGTAATTTTGAAGAGTAATCATCTTCACATCAAGGCAGATTTTTCTTTTTATTGAAGTAGTATATTGACTTACTTGCAGAAACACAACCAGAACATGTTGCTTTTAGCACACTGAAATCAGCTGTCCCATTTCTTTATGACAGTGTGCTGGATAGTTTCTTGGTAGCTTATAATTTATTAATTTGGAAATACACAAACACATTCTCATTCTCTCCCTCACACCCTCCACTCTTTCTTAAAATTTTGTGGCATTTTAAACATAGATTTTGGAACCTTCTAGATGTGTGTTTGAATTGAGGCTCCCACACTAATGCAGGCCTTAGACAAGTTCCTTTACCTCTGAGTTTCATTTTCCTCATCTGTAAAGTATGTAAATAATTGATAATTTCTGTGAAATGTATATTATAGTAGGGCTGTTTGAATATTAAACAAGATAATATATACACCCAGTGCAGTACCTGATGGATACTCAATCTCAACAAATGTGCATTGTCCCGTGCAGCTGTTGTTCCTGCAGAGTCTTCATTTTCTCTGCTTTTTCTCTATTCAGAAACACCTCTTTTGGTTTCTTATTTACTAGAGGATATTTCTTTGCATCTTGCCCTTTTTTTAATGCTACTTTGAAGATCCCTGTTAACAGATTTTCTTGAGAAATCTTGGTTCTTTTGCTTGTCATTTTGTTTATTTAAAGACCCCGTGGAGTAATTCAGAACACCCTGGAGCCTTATTGCCTTGGTCTGAATGTCACTTCTAGAACTTAAAACCTGTGTGATCTTTGCAGGTTAATTAACCTAAATACTTTTCTTGTCTGTTGAATGAACAATAATGATATCTACCTCAGTTTTGATGTTGAGGAGATTATGAGATAATATACATGAAGAGTTTAGATTATGCAGAATAAATGTTAGCAGTTACTTAGGAACCAAGCTCTTATATGCTACTTAATTCATTTGGTCTCCTGATGAGTGACTACTGTATTTGTATAGCACTTTTGATATTTGTTATGTAATGTAAACCTTACTTATTATGCACCATGTAAACACAACATTATTAACACAATAGTAATAACCAGATATGATCAAATTAAACACATACACATATGAGATACTTAAATATAATGTTGCTTAGTATTTATTGAGGTGTGTTGAAAGTAGCTGTCTGTTGTGAGCATTTTGTGGTACTATGCTGGATGCTAGAAGAAATGATCGAGTAACGATTTCAGTGTGATATGAACACTTTTATTTATTATCCCATTATTTTACCAAATAGTTAGTTTTTGATGGCAGTATGGTCCAGTTTTAATCTAGGGGCCAGTCATGGACCAAATAGTACTTCTCTAGTTTAAAGCATGAAAATACAGTTCTTCCTTTGTGCTTCGCAGTTGTACTAGTAATACATAGTTCTTATTTCTTTGTGTCATTTTTGGTACAGTTTGGCTTTTATGAATCACATTTTATTCACTTTATTTTGTTTATTCAGAGTAGAAAAGTTAACATTAAGTTGAGAATAAGGTTTGTCAAATTGTGTACAAAATTAGGTTATTTACTGTCAGGGTGAGCATTCTGTGAATTCACATCTATTCCTGTTGTCTTATATTTGGTCTATAAGGTATTACTGTAATTGCATTATTTCTTGTTAACACCTACTGGGCCAAATTCAGCACAAACTTTTATTGCAATGAATATTACCTTACCTGCTTATGATTCTGAAAGACCTGGGAAGAGTTGTGAAGAATGAGTAAATGAAGTAGATTCAACAGAATCCTTTCCATAATCATAGAAATTAATTTTGAAGGTAGTTAATTTAGTTTCCATTAAAAACCTAAAATGTTTTGATATTGTTAACTTTTGTATTCATTTGGTGATTATTGTGTTGGATTTTTGCAGTTTCTTGTCATTTTCTGTGATTATCCTAAAACACAACTTAAAACATAATCAGAGGGGTATAGTTTCTTAAGATCACAAAGAATATCACATATAAATTGTTCATTTCTATTTTGCACAAATAATTGGCAGTTTCATGAGATTGGAAGGCTACTGGAATACAGAAAATAGAACTGCTAAGAATTCATGGGAGTTGTACATGGATTTGTTTCTGAGGAAAGAAATGTAAGGACCAATGGCAGTGAGAGGAGCCATAATTAGATCACTAGTTCAGCAAAGGTTTGTGGTGATTATAAATATGGTTTTGAAGTCATACAGCCTGGCTTTAAGCCCTGCTTGCAACTTCCTTCCCATACAGACTGAATTACTTAACCTCTCCACACCTCCATCTCCCCATATGTAAACTGGGGATAGTCATAAAACTAACACAGAAAATTGTTGTGATTGAGACTATGTATGTTAGAAGCCTAATAGTGTATCTGGCACATTAGTAAACTCTCAATAAACAGTGTATAACATATCCACAAATAAGGAGTTGATACAAATCAGTCATGCCATCTATTAAAACAGTCATACTGCTGAGAAAGCAGCTAAGATACAGTCTCAAGTTTGTCAGCAACTGTAGGCAAGTTGAAGTGAGGAAAACTCATAGGTTTGTCTTGGTTCTAAGTTGTTGGCAATGTGTCATTCAACCCTCCCCCCATATGTGGGAATTACACTCATATTCAAGTTAGTAATTATGTTTCTCATCGGTAGTATAGGCATTTACATATTGTTACATCATTTCATATCCCTTTTCTCCTTAAGTCCTCTTATACATAAATACAACAGTTCTTGGTCTGATTTTGGGGTTTCCAGGGAGTCATTAGTGATACTATTTCTTCTCCTTGGGAATTAAAGCTCAGGAGCCTAACAGATGGAGATCAAAATGTCTGCTCTGTTGGTTGATTAGAGGACATGGCATTAGATTTGAAGTGAAGAGGACATATCAACCTGCTTAACTTAGATGGACTTGTCCACTGGGTGACCTACACAGCCAAACGAACGTAGGCCTCCCTCAAGGGCAGGCACCTGTCTTTGTGTGGAAAGCATATTACAGAGAACATGTGCCCAGACACAGACAAGAAAGAGCAGGAGCTGGGCCAGCCTTGTTTTGGTGCTTCTTTCAGTCCTGCCTCTTTGGAGGAGGAGGAAGGGGAGTGCAGGAGAAGAGTACTGGGTTGTGCTCTAGTGAAGGCCCTCCATATGGACTTAAAGCATGGCGGAAGTGCACACAGCCAATAGAACAGAACTATTAGGGAAACAAAGTGAAACTGAAAATCCTGTGAGTAGAATGGGAGTGAGATAAAGGAGAGCAGCCAGTAAGTAGAAGAAAAGGTTGCAACACAGACATAACAGATAAGTATGGTGTCCTTTCCTTACTTTATAAAGGACTTGTAAATAATCAGAAATGCTAATTTAAAGAAATATATTGTGACTTCTCGTTTCTGAATTTGAGAGTCAATAAAAATGTGTCATGTTTCAATAGAATAAAAAATTGAAAAAATATGTAAGAGAAAACCAAGAATCTTTAGCAGAAATATGCTTGTTTTTACAATGAAGGTTTATCTGAAATAGCAGGTAAGTATAATTTTAAATATAAATTTTTATGTTAAGTATTATCGTGGTTGAATTGGCAATTATTTCTAGAACTTTAAAAATCATTTTATTTCTCATCTTTCTAGAATTGGGAAGCAAGTAATAGAAGTCTGCCTAAGAATTGTTGTTAAAACTATAACTTAAATTCTTTTTTTAGTTACCAAGTATTAAATAACTACCTGATGCTAGGTGCTCTATGTTTAAGATATTGGTGATTTATCCTGTTCTTAATGATCTTAAAAATGTAGGCTTACAAACAAAACAAAACAACAACATTGTTTTTAATTTTTAGAAGGAGGGGCAGGAGATGGAGAGTTGAGGGAACTCTATGAAAAAGGGAGGCTGAAGTGATAGCTGGAAGCTGATCTAAAGAGAAATCTTTTGAGTAATAGCATTACAAAGGCACTCACCAAAGGGTGCTACAGAGGCAGCCTGCTACTTTTAGAGCCATGGCAGTGCTTTGAGGGCTTTTGGATCATTGAGGGTACAAGAGTCCTTCCCTAACCCCATTCACCTTTACATGCTTAATAATTAGGCTTCTAATTAGAATTTGTTTGAAGAAATGTATTCTGCAAATTTAATGAAAAAAATTTTAAATGATTAAAGGATTATATAATGGAAATGTTGATAATATATTGATAGAGATATAAGAAATATTTTTAATGGAAAAGTATAGACCATATGTATGTTGATAATACTGAAGAGCATTTCAGACTTATTTCATTTAAATGTTTTTTATTGTATCAGATACTGCATATTAAACTAAAAGAATATGAAAATGTATATGGAGATTTATGTGGCTGGTTTGGAGAAGAAATCTTGTCACTTCTGAGGACTTTTGGGTTTATGGCACTGGTTCTTGTATATATCCAGCTCCCATTGGCCCTCCTTTCTTTCACATGATTCTTTGTACTATTTTGTAATTAAAGCCATGATTAGGATCTTTGTTGTTGATGCTTCCAAGTGAACATAAAAAAGAGAGAAGAAAACCAAATGATTTTCTGAGATTACTATACTAGGTGGGGGAAAAGGAAGGAAATAAATGTTTGTTTTTTGAGGTTGTGCATTTTTTGAGAAGACATTTCTTTTAATGTGAAATCATGAGAGATGGAAGTGGGACTGGGCTGGAGTGCAGGGAAGTAAAGCTGTGGGTTATAAATGACTTCCAGTGGTGGTAGTGGGCAGGAGGAGCTACTGGATCATCAGAGGTGAGGCCTGGCTTGAGATATCAGGAACCTTTAGGTGTCCATATTTTATTTAGGCTTGCCCAGAACCTTTACCAGTCAGAATCAATTAGGTTCTCTTGTACTGGTGCACTTTCTTTGCTGGTTTGTTTTCAGTTGTACTTTGATGTTGCTCTGTTCCTTCTGCTTGTTCCTCCCTGAGCATTCTAGCCTTGGACCTAGAGCCTAGCAAAATAAATTAGCTTTGGTGACTGTTATGATCTTAACATTTTAAAGAATATTTATTCTTGATATATGTTGGTTCATGGTACATTAAGAAAGTGATCACAAGTGACTAAAACCAGTACTTAAAAGCACTGTTGATTTTGGTGGTAAGATGAGATGGAATTAAGGAATTGAAGGTATAAACACAAATAATATATTCAAGTTATTTCAGAAAAAACAAAAGCATTTGCCTTCAAATCCATTGAACTGGAAATGAAAACCTCTAGGAACTGAAGCACAAAGCAGCTTCTGAGTTGGGCTACTCTCTTTTTCTTAGGCAAAAAGGTCTCTCTGATGGTAACTCTGTTTTGCACTGGATTTTAGATAGTATTTTCTTCTTTGCAACAGCTACTTTTTCTCTGTTTACTGGTAGTTTCTGCTTCCTCTTTTTCAACTTGCCTTTAGTCATCATTGCCTATCACACTCTTTACCTCACAGTATTGCTTCTTTTTCTTCTTCTTTGTCTTTTTTTCTTCTTTTAAACTCCCATTGCAAACTGATTAATTCCCTCAGTATCTCCTAGTTCAAATTCTCAAGAGAGCACTGGTTAAATGAACTATGTTAATGCTTACGATATTTTACAGCTGTGAAAAGGTTGGGGAGAGTCACTGGTGCACTGCAGCCAGCCTGAACTTCTGCATTCATTAACAAAGATTAAGGATGCATTGGTAGCTTGGCCACCATATTGGGAGTATTTACAGCATGGAAATCATCAAATGCCCCAAGTCAGACTTACCATCTGTACCTACCCCTCACTCCAAACTCTTGCTAAACCCTATTGGCATGCTTCCGATTAGATCTATAGGTGTTGATATGCACAATCTTCAAGATGTACTGCTAAGTGGAATAGAGTAAACTATAGAATTATTTATAGAATGATTCTAATTTTTGAATATGAAAAGGAGCCTATATATATGTGTGTGTATGTATGAAAACATGCAGACTCTTATATAACGCAGAGAATATTTTTGGTAGGTAATAGCAGTTACTTCTAGGGAGCTTAGGTTTGTAATGGGGTATGTATGGATGTGTGCACATTGTAGTTCAATTTTAAACACTGTCAGTAGTTGATTCTGAACATTAACAGCCAATATAATTCTTATACAATCATAATGTCAAGATCACTTACTTTATTCTCAAATATTTTGGTGAATTATATAGAGAAGAAAATATAATCCTAATGGTAATTGGGTCAAAATCAAATGAATTCTCCTTTTTATGTAGACCATCAAGGCCACTGCCATGACCCTTTGTTCTTGAATTTTCACTCTGTGGCTTTGCTTGTTTGGAGATTTCTAGTAGTTCTCTCACCCTCTCTTTGGTGTCTTTATATGTAAACTTTTGCTGTATTTGTATTATTTCTGTGATCTATATGTTGCTTGAAGTTTACTTGTTTCTTGAAGATACTCTGATTCACAATTCTAATGTAGATGGATTGCTCTCTAGGCAACTGCACATTTGGCTCCTGGAAATGTCTAATTATGGCCTCTTACAATTTTATGGATACTGTATCTGCCTCGCTTTTTGATTTCTGTTAAGAAAATTATTCTAACACTTGTTTAAAAAGGCAAGGAAGACTTTAGGACTATTATAGTAGGTGTGTCAAGACTGTCAGAGAAAAGAGTCTAGATTGGGCTTAATTCCAAATACAGCAAGTGGGCTTAATTTTAAATACAGCAAGGACAAGTGGGAATTTACAGCCAGTGAGTAGGGTTGAGGGGATAGAGAGGTTGTCAGTGGGTGGAAAATTACTAAGAGGAGACAGACATAATAGGATTCTTGCTGAAGACAGGTCAGGATACTCACACATCAAAGGTGGTAGGAGGTGGTGGTGTAGCCCATGTAGAGTGCTTGCTTAGCATACACAAGGCTTGGGTTCATATCCAGCACTGCATCAAAACAAAACAAAACAAAAACAATAAGGTGGACAATGAGGAATCTCACCAAAGATTAAGGATGACTAAATTCCAGGGATAGGGGGATTCTCACCAAACTGACTTGGCAGGATTCTTGCTACAACTGGGCTAGGTATGGCAAAAGCAGGTTAGGGATAAGGTCAAGGCTTTGTCAAGGAACTAACTCAAAGGAGCCTGATTGCTATTTGGTCAGGGAGAGAGGATCAGTTCTTTTTGTTGCTGCTGCTGTTTTGGTTTTCTGTAGTATGTTCTCAAATGATTTTTCAAAGAAACATTATAAAGGCATTAAATTTTGAATCCTTATATATGCATGCTGCTGAAGTAAATTATCACAAACTTAGCAGCATAAACAATAAGTATTTACTCTGAGTTCTGGAGGTCAGGAGTTTGAAATCCATTTCACTGGGCTGAAGTCATGAGGTCAGCAGAGCTAGTTCCTGTGGAGCTGCAAGGGGAGAGTTGTTTCTTTGCCTTTTCCCTCTCTGGAGGCCACCTGCTTTCCTTGGCTTGTGAACCTCCTTGCGTCATTTCAGCCTCCTTTCTCCTTGGCTTCCTTGCCTTCTGTTCATAAGGATTCTTATGATTTTGCTGGGCCCACCATAATTTCCCTGTCTCAAGATGTTTAATTTTTTAAAGTTTATTTTTATTATTTATTTATTTACTTATTTTTTAAGATGCTTAATTTAACCACATCTGCAAATCCCTTTTGCCACATGAAGTAACTTTCACAGGTTCCAGGGATCAGGATGTAGACATCATTTTTTTGAAGGGGAGCATAATTCTTCAGCTTCTTATACTTTGTAAAAATGTTTTTATTTTTCCTCATGCTTAGTGTACAGTTCCAAGTTCATGATAAATTTTCCTCCGAACTCTGTAAATAGTGCTTCATTATTTTCTAACTATAGAAAATTTAATGCCATTCTCTCATTCCATCACGTAAGACTTGACATTTTTCCTTTCTGTATGCTTCTGCGATCTTTTGCTTTTGCTGAATGTTACAACTGGTTTCAGCTGAGCATTAACTTAATTCATTAGCGTGCTGTTAAGTATAATTAATGTTTGAAGGCATGCATTTGACAGGGCTTTTACTTTTGAAAAGTGGTTTACAAATTATAAATCCCTTTTCATTTAAGGGAAGCAACAATGAGAAGAAGAAAGGAATACATAAAATAGAAAAGTTCATATTGTCATCCTGTAGAACTTACACTTTTTCACGAACCTTTCCTTTCACCTGTAGGTTTGTGGTGTATTAAAAATGTCCAGACCCCTATTGTAGTATGTATTTGTTTACTGTCTGAATCCAGCTGAAATTTTCACAATAAAAATTATGTTAAGAGGGCTAGAGTTGTAGCTCAGTGGTAGAGCATTTGCCTTGCACATGTCAGGCACTGGATTTGATCCTCAGCACCACATAAAAATAAATAAATAAAATAAAGATATTGTGTTCATCTACAACTAAAATATTTTTTAAATTATGTTAAGATATGAAATATATTTAAGTTTGTATTTAAGGAGAAAAGCATTTCTATTTAACTTGAGTTTACTGTTTGAAATAAAAGTGTTCTTTGTTGCTTCTGTGGTTTTATTAAAAGTACTAAGAATATGGCTAATTTTGAAGCACAAGATTGGAACAAATTATGAAGCCTCTTGTTTAAAACCCCCATTGCTTATTAGATGGAATGCTGGGTGTAGGCTGGTGTGGCTTGTAGTTGAGATCTAGCCTGAAAGACATGTTTTCACTCTCAACAAATATCATCTTTGTTCAGATATCTACAGTACATGTAACCACAGTGAGGTCTTTTTTCACTCTTGGAACAAGACAGACTGCATCTCAAACTTTGTTCTGCTTGTTTCGCATGTAGTTTAAAGTGAGCTCCTTCCTCTCATTTTTTGTTTTAGTTAGTGCAGCATGTGTAAGGTACCACCTGGCACCCTTGGTGTGTTTGAGAACTGTAACATAATAATGAAAGCTTGGAATAGATAAGTTACTCTATGAGGACTGAAGCAGCTGTCAATTCCCAAGGACAGACCGATTATCCAACAAAGGGTAAAGTATTTTTAAAACTGAGTATGTTTCATATATAGCACTCATTTGTCAAAGTGTACACTAAGAAAACTGTCTGCCACCAATTTTGTTTTGTTGGATTGAATTTGAAACTTTTTAAATTTAGTAACTTTGTATGAATTTGGAATTAATTTAGTGACATTAAACAGGAATTTAGATATAACACTAAATTTATAACACAAAAGTTTATGAACTTTTCTATTTTTAAAGAATGTAATTCAGGGAGATACTTGATTCTTAAAAGGCTTTTTTGAGTAGGGGTTTTAAATGGAAATAGAGGTCTCAAAATCTCAATAGTTGTCAGTTTTTAAAATGCTTCTTAAGATAGTATAGTTGTGATTTTCTTCCATCGATTTGTGCCCAAAGATATTTTCTTGTATACCAGGAGTGTTAAACTAACAATTTGGTGAAGTAAGAGAGTAATATTTAAGAGTAAGAGAGTGGGGGCTGGGGATGTGGCTCAAGTGGTAACGCGCTCGCTTGGCATGCACGGGGCGCTGGGTTCGATCCTCAGCACCAGGTAAATTGTTGTGTCCACCGAAAACTAAAAAATAAATATTAAAAAATTCTCTCTCTCTCTCTCTCTCTCTCTCTCTCTCTCTCAAAAAAAGAGTAAGAGAGTGATTCCCCCCCCCAAACATAGTTTTACTTTTAATGATAGGAACTGTTTCTTATACTATATTTAGTCTAACAACCATATTGCACAAAATTTTGATTACTGTAATGTTTTGGCAACAAAAACTATTTTACTTCAAAGCAAATTTTTCAAATTAACTTGTTAATTATGAATTTATCATGCAGGAGGAATATAAGATATGATGTAAGTTAATGGCATAATGCCCTGATTAAATTTTTATTTGATAATGGTATGTGATGTAAGTACCAATGAACACAGCTGTCATTGTTTAGTAGGTGCCTGGAACTTTGTGCATACTTGCACAGAGACACAAGATAGCTATTGGTGTCTTTGTGGCCAATGTTTTGGTTTAAGTTCTTTGTATTGTTTAATAGAATTTCTAAATAAGCAATCAGAATGAACCAAAGGGAATATTCTAGTACAATTCTTAATAAACTTTTCAACTAGAGACCTGACCATCACAACATTATTGAACTATAGTTAACCCTGCGTAAGGATACTACTTCTTATTCTGTAGATGACTGCCTCTCAGTGTAGATTATTAAACAATGTCTTTAGCTTCACTATTGGGAAAGATTGACATTCTGTTTAGTTTTCTAAAAAGAAGCAGATTTGGCTGTATTTTTAAAAATTTGGTTTTGTTTTAAATCCACTCTCTCTTTGTAGCATACATTCATTAATATTTCAAAAAATGTCTTCCCACGGGTAAATGTAAGGATAAAAAATTTCTAAGGGGATTTAAAAATTTAGAACTTACTTACCTGACTAGAATCAACTGTTCTGGGCCTGTTAAATTATATGATCTTCCACTCAGAAAGTCAGGATGCAGTTTCATCCAGTTCCAGTATTGTCTCTATTACATAATTAGGTTTTCTTTTCTCGAACTCTCTAGCCTGGTGATAATCCTGTGAATACTTATATTTTGCAATTTGCCATAATGAAGTCTTTTGGGGACACTTGGCATTCCCCCCAACTCCATTCCATTTCCAGTTCCTGCTTTTATACTTGTAAACTTCTCATTGTTGTGTTGTAAATGTAGTTGAGACTCCTAGGACTAGAAGCAGGAATAAAGGACTGACATAAAACACATTCCAAGAAAAATTCATCTGTTGAATTTGGCCTTATCACCAAAGTAATCCATATTTAGTGGCTCTGATAGTTGACACAGAGTTTAATAAATAGTCAAGTTCCCTAGTTTGAATTAAATTTTTATTCATTTGTTTTCCCCACCCTTGAAGACTTAGATGTATTTATTAGTTATGTTGATTATTTCAAACTTTTGTTTGTATTAGTGCATTGTAAAAATTTAACCAGTCTTTAGTGGTAACATAAGTAGGAACATAAACACACTGCCCAAAAAAACTTTTAAAAATTACCAGTTCTCATTTTTGCCATTTTTACTATTATAAACATCCTTGTGTTTATTTGATTATCTTGTTGGCATGAATTCCTAGAGGTGAAATATTGGGTAAAGGATATGATTGCTGATAAGATTTCTGAGACTTATTATTGAATTACCTTCCAGAAAGATTTCATGAAGGTACTGCACATTCCCCCACACTCTTGGTCAGCATTGAGTAATATCAGTGCAGTGTTTGGTTAGTCTGAGATAGAGGCAATGTGATATTTTAAAACATACTTCTTCAGTTACTAATGAGGTGTATTTTTCCCATATCTTGTTATTTTAAATTTAGATTTTATTTTTATCAGAGCTTTACTTAGCTTAGAGATCTAGCAGTCTTTTTAAGACTTTTTTGGAAACAGCTGACTCCCGTACTCCTCAATGCCGACTGCATAGGAGTAACCACACTCCACCACTTTCATGCTCTAGGTAGCACGCTGACCTGCCACTTCCTGCTCTTCAGTTTTGGCATTATCTGTTGGCTTCCTGCTTTGGAGAATAAGGGCTTGGTCCTCTACCCAGCACCTTCCTCTGGCCACACATATCCATCCCTTCAACTCTCAGGGACTTGATTCCCTTTACTCCCTTGTTTTTAACCCCACCCTTTCCTCTCTTCAGGAACCAAAGTTTTCTGGTGCTTTGAGGGAGGGAGTTTCATTTTAGTATGGTTGTTGTTTTAATAGGCTTTTAGGAGAAATGGATATAAAGGTGTGTTCCATCTGCCATCTTTAGCTGGAAATCCTTTTAGTGTTTTTAGTAATAAAGTAGTGGTTGAAGTTGTGGGCTATGGAGTCAAGACTGTCTAGTTTTGACTCTAGTTTAATTTTTCCTACCTTTATGATCTTGAAATCTTCAAACCTCATTTAACCTTGGTGGGGGATTACTAGTGATACCTGCTTTAGAGTATTCTGAGAATTACATGTGAGAGGCATGGTAAAGGGCTCAGTGCAGTGTCTTCTGCCTGGCAGTGTCTTCCTAGCAGACACTTGGTAAGAACACAAACATAGTTGTTGCTTCTGCAAATTACTCTTGTGAATTTTTAGCTCTTGACCTTCACCCAGTTTTCTTTTGTAATGCTGTCTTTGCTGCTTAATTGGAAATGCCATTTATACAATCTGTCTATGATCTTTTATTTTCATTTATGATACTTGGGATACATAATCATATCCATACTATTTCATGCTATGATCTCTGCTTTTGTTGTCAGATTTGTGCCTTTAATAAGGAAGAAGGCTGTGGGTTTGCATGTTGTGAGCTGGAGGCCTGGTGATTAGCTAGGAGGTTGTTATTGTAGTTGAGGCAACTAACTAATCTACAGGCCTGAAAAGCTAAATGAAGATGTGAATGTCATCATCATGTGATACAAAGTTTTTAGTAACTCCTGAAATATTTCTTACACTAGTTTATTTTGTGGAGAAATTACCTTACTTTTTAAAACCCTTTTTGAATAGTCTTCTCCTTTTCTGCCACTTTTTAACACTTTTTTTGAAGGTCTCAAGTTCTGCCCAAGTGGATTTCATCTGAAGACAAAACTTTCTGTTTCAGTTTTACTTCCATGAAATTTTAGATCTAAAACCAATTCTTGAAGGCTTAGATTTATTTGTCCTGATGTTTATGCTGTTAGTAAATTTTCTTTCTTTTGAATATCATTCATAATATTGAAAAGGTAGATATGTTGATATTCTAAAATTGTATTATGAATACTTAATTTTTATAAGTTTATTTGATACTTCATTTCAGGAAGTTTTAGTTTTTGTTTGATTTTTGGTTTTGTTTTGTTTCATAATTAACTTTGTGATCCTTAAAATAACACTTCATCTAAATTTGATCTCTGCAGATTCGGAGCAGGATGTAGCACTGAAACTTGCCCAGGAACGAGCTGAAATAGTTGCTAAATATGACCGAGTAAGTATCCATATTTACTCTATGAGTAAGTTTTATTAGAAAAATCACATAAATAGAAAGGGATTTGCTTTTGGAAAGCTTAAATTACAGAGGCATTTTGTTTACTTCATGAAAACCTTGAGCTTATCTTTTTTTTTCTCTGAATTCATCTCCGAATTCTCTCTTCCTCCTTTTTGCCACTCTGTTCTCTTGTTGTCCTTAAACAAAAAGCTTGATCCTGCCTCAGGGCCTTTGCACTGGTTATTCCCCCTGCCTGGAATATTTATATCCTGGATATTCTCAAGCCTCTTTGTCTCCTTTCTTTCAGGTCTTTACTCAGATAGTAAAAAGGGAATAAAAACCTCCCTTTTTATTCCCTCCCCTTTCTATCCCTTGGCACACTGTATCCCCTTTATTTTTCACTGTAATACTTATTACATCACCATTCTATATATTTTACTTTGTTTTTTGCTCTCTCTCCTAGAATGTAAATTCTCAGGGGAAGATTTTTGTTATTGTTGTTTGATTTGCTCTTGTACTCTAAATACCCAGAAAAGTTCCCGACTCATTCTTGGTACTCAATAAGTACTTGAGTAATTGAGTAAATAGAGTTACTTACTCATTGTATTCATAATTTATGTGTGCTGTTGTGTGTTGTGAATTTACAATAGACCTTAGATTTTGTATTTATACATTCATAGGTAATTTTCATTAGTATTTTGTCTTTGCATTAGAATAGAATCTGATTTTTATTTACTTATTTTTTATTCGTTCTTTTTAGATACACATATACAGTGTATTTTGGCATGTTATACATACATAGAGTATGACTTACTCTACTTAGGAGACCATTCTTATAGTTGTCATGGTGTGGCATTATCTGGCTGTGTATTCACATATGAACACAGGAAAGTTATGTCCAGTGGAATCTGATTTTTGATGTCCTAGAAAATCACAATTGTTGATAATTTTCACTTCTTATTTATTACCCTTCTGAGGTTAATGAATTGCAGTATTATTTATAAATGTCATACTTAATACTTGCATTGCTTGCATGTAATTGTATAGCTTTTATTTTTTATTATTTGTGAGAATAATAAGCCATCTACACCATGCCCTGCTTCCAGGGAGGCATATAGGCAATATTCAGCTTAACAATTTCCAGAATTTGCTGGGGTTTTGGGAATCTGGGGTTGGGGTGAGGTACTGGAGATTGAACTGGGTGGCAAAGTGCTCTGCCACCCAGCTATACCCCAGCCTCTCAGAGTTCATTTTTAAGTTGGTTGTTTGGAACAGTTTCTCATTATTGTGATTAGGTTTTAGCATGGTCTGTGAAAAATCTAGTTAACCTTTTTAACTGCTTAGCTAATGTGAAACTCATAAAAAGCACTCTCATTCATTCACACTTCCATGTCCCCCCCCCCCCAACACATAATTAACACAAGACTGGGGATTCTTCCATGTTATAACACAGAAATGAGTTTCGTCAGTCCTTGCCCACAAGATGCTCATAGTCTACTCAAAGAATATGAGCAAATATTATAAAACATATTCAGATGGAGATGTCCACAAGATAGTTGCATGTTTGAATCTAAAATTTGAGGGATTGGTGTGGATAGTCATATGTGACTAATTAACAGCCTAAAAGTAAATGGGCAGTGGGCTTAGGACAGAAGTCTGGGCATATCAGCAGTTAAGTCATTCATGAAAAACCATCAGAGGAGGAGTTAGAGAGGCCTATAGAGAACTTCCAGGGCAGAGTGTCATGGAAGAGGGGAGGAGAGAGCAAGCCACACTGATCAATTTGCCCCACATTTCATTAGGTAAGGACTGAAGAGTGTCCACTGGGTCTCACAATTGGAAGAGCAAGAGTTGACTGTGGCAAGAGTCATTTCAGAGCTAATGTAGTTGTGAAGCAAAGCAGTAGAGAGACAAAGTACATAACCTGTTCTTTTGACAAATTTGGAGGAAGACAAGAAAATGAGTTTTCTAAGACATATTCACTGTAAAACTTGTAAAGTTTGGCAATTCCTCCTGGGTGGCTTTCTTAGCCTCTTTGCTGCTCCAGCTTCATCAGCTTCCCTCAGGAGCTCAGTCTCATCAGGCTCAGCTGCTTGTCAGCTGCTCTGTGACACACAGTGTCTTCATAGCTTACAACTAGGACTAGCATATTACCCCAAAGAGTTAGGTTTAAAAAAATGTTCTTGATTTTGGATCTTTCTAAAAAAATTATCCAGTTTTATAAATTCCTTTGTCTGTTGTTTTAGGGACGAGAAGGTGCAGATATTGAACCTTGGGAAGATGCGGATTACCTTGTTTACAAAGTCACGGATAGATTTGGCTTTTTACAGTAAGTCACATAGATTGAAAGCTAATGTTTTATATTTTAATGTTTCTATGGTCACCTATTGTTTTTTTATTTTTAATAGATTTTCTATGAATATAATTCCAGCAATGGTCTGACAATATACTTTTTGATACTAAATTCCTGGAATTTTAACCTTTTGATTTAAATTGAACTATATAGTTAAGAATAGAGTTTAATATTTTGGGGGTTTTGGTAAGAATATTAAATGCAATAAATGAGTTGTATTAATAATTTATCAGAATTAAACATACATGGATAACAATTATATTTCTAGAATAATTACAAAATATTTAATTTCATATAAATGCATTTTAAAAATAATTGGCAATTAGAACATTAGGGTTATGTAGCTTAAAAATGAGCAATGAAAAGAAACGCCATTCATCTTCCCTACTATAAATGTATTCATGATATTGCTTCTCAAAATTAATCCCATTTATCGTGAGTATATTATATAAAGAAAGAGTTAAGAGAAACCTAGACTACTACAATAAAACAGTGAAAGTGAATTTTGACTCTTAAAAAACATCCCACAAGATGATGTGAATCTGCTTGTTACGATTCTGGTATTGTTGAATCAGCTTCCCATAGGTTAGAGACTTCTATTCATCTCTATACATTTGTTACATACAATTTAAGAATTAACTGACTTTTCATTCAAATTTACTCTTCCAGATTTGTTTATTGTACATAGGGAAAAGCTAGGAATATCTCTGTGTGCTTTTTGTGGCTTTGCTGGTCCCTGGTCAGTAAACTATAAACCATTTTACCTGAAAACAGGAATCAGTAATTGCTTTGTGTACCTTAAGAGTATTGAGCCTTGGAAGAAATAAAATGTAGGAATGCTTTATTAAGTTCTGGAAAAATACTAGACATTACACATCTGAAACTTTTTCCCAAGGTATTATAATCAAAAGACTTTGAATTTCATTGGACTAGCAGAGCAGTATTTAATACAGTTCTTAACCTCTCCTGTCTTTTAAATCAAACTTGACCACAAATGTTACAGGGAATGAGTACACATTCTTGTGGGTCAATATGTAGTTCCCTCATGTAAATGAAGTTTTGAAGTCCTAATTTGAGCATTAAGACTGTTAAAGTCTATAGGTCTCAGATTTGTGTGCAAATAAGAATTAGGTAGAAAAATTAAACAAATAAAAAACATTTGGGGTTCTATACTAGATTTTGATTCAGAAAATAGGATACAGTTCAGTTGTTTTTGACTTTCCTAGGTATTTCTGATGGGACTGATCCACAGTAATAATGTTTTTATCATAAAATGGTCTAATATAGTATGAAGTCCATAAGAAAAATTTGTGCATTCCAAAGTGGTCTCTTAATTGCCTAAATTTTCTTCTTTTTGCTGGAAACAACATGAATTTGGTCTTAGAAACAGTTAATTTAAATTTGTTTTTCACTCTGTGTTGAGGTTCATTTGGCTTCTAGTTGGAAAAAAGTCAATAACTTAGGTTAGTAATGCTAGTTAATATTCATGAATACTTAGTGTGTTCTAAGACCTTTACATGAATTAACTTACTTATTCCTCTCAAATAGTCTTCAAGGTAGGTGCTTTTTTAAATCTCCCTGTTTTTATATAGCAAAACTAAAGCAGGAAGAGGTCAGATAATTTGCCCAATGTCAGATTTGGGGGGTGAATCTGGGCAGTCTCACCACAGAGGATGTGTTTTGCACTACAGTAGTATAATACCAGCTACATCCTTCTTGTATTTTTAATAAGAGAAATATAGAATAAGTTCTATGAAATGCCTAGAAAAAAAATTGAAAGGATGGATGATGGGTGAGAGGAAGAATGTCTAATGAAGATACTGTTAGAAATGATCATGTCTGTCAAGATAGATGCTAAGATAGCCAAGTTCAACACTTATTAGAAGATGAACCAGTTGCCACTTGTCACACTGAAATACTAATTTTTTTCCTAATTTATTCCATGAAGCAGCCAGAAAGCAGGTAGCACAAATGAAAATAATGAAGCATAGAAATGGATTTGAGTGTAATGTTAGGCTTTATTAAATTTCACCAAAGTCATTGATTTTTGTCACAATGCTTTATTTTAGTGAAACACATTCTTCAGAGATTGCTGCTGGTGGTTTTGTTGCATGTCCCTGTAGACTGGAGTTTTTTTTCACTGTTGAATAAGTCACTTGATGTGAGCATTTAGATATTACTCCCTGTCACTCCTTGATTGAAAGAGCTTTTCTTTCTGTTATTTGTAATTTTTGATTGGTTCTGCAATGAAATTGGGTTTTAAGTTCAACGTCAATACAATAAAATGACAAAAAAAATTGTTGAAATTGTTGTCTTCTCTGAAGGCAGCTGAATTCAAATATAATTATAGTTTTGGAAACTTAAATTACTTGTTATGATATGTGAAGGAGGAGCAGTGATTAACAAATATAGTATACTTTGGTTTCACAGTGGATTTCACAATAAATATTAAAGCTGCTGCCAAACCGGCCTGGCTCCCATGTTGGAACAGCAACATTTTTGTTTAGTTTTCGGAATAGAGTGTCATCTCCAGTCTGTGCCTGTGATGGGGTTACAGCTGGTGGATAGAGAAATCAAGCTTATTGAAGAAGTTGGAAAACTTTAAACATGCTAATCAAAAACTGCTAATCTGCTCAACAAAGAATGCCTGGTATTTGGATAATGATAAATAATTCTTTTGGGTCATAAGTTATTAGTAGATGAATTAAAAGGAAATTATATCAAAAATAAAAAAGATAAATTAATAGCAAGCATCAGATGTTCAGTTACTTATCAAATTTGTATATTATGGAATTTAGCAGATGGACTGTAGTTTATCAGGACTGAATAAACATATGAGAACCAAAATAAAGGTGTTTTTGTTTTTAAAGATTATCTGTTTTGCTTATAAGAGCTTGAGAACTCTTTCTACTGATACTGTGCATACTGACTAGCTAGGTAAAACTTATTTCAAAACCAAAAATTAAATTTAGGTAATGTATTAAGCTTATTGATCTTAACAAATTAAGTTTCAAATTTCCAAATGAACGTTTATCTTAGTGACAGAAGTATTCTCTCTGAACTGTTGAGAAATCATAAGCACACATACTCTAATTAGTAATACATTTCAAGTTTAATAGTGGATGAAAACTATATCCAGTTAAAATCTCTCTCTTTCCCCTGATGACTATGTCATTGTTTTTAGTTATTGTATTTCCATGAGGAAATATTGTTATTTTACTTAAAAAACAACTTTTAGGTGCCCTTAAGCCCTTATTCCCTAAAACCGGGGTTGTCAAACATTTTCTGTAAAGAGTCAATACTAAATGTTTTTGGCTCTGTGGGGGCCATATGGTCTTTGTCACAACTACTCTATTACTGTAGCATGAAAACACACATAGACAACGCCCAAATCAATGAGCATAGCCATTAAAACATTATTTACAAAACTAGCAATGGGCCAGACTTGACCCATGGGCTGTAGTTTGCTGATGTAAAGAAATACTCTGTATTCACCCAGATGCGGTCCTTCCTCTTTTCTGCGTGAAGGATATTTGAGTGGCAAGGTAAAGATGTATCCACGCACGTAGGTATGCATTCATCTTTCTGTCCACACAGTCATTCACCAACATTGACCTCAGCATGCCAAGTGTCTTCTGAACATGGCACAGAGGTCTTGATGAGGCCAGGAAGCTCCTTGGAAGACTGTACACATTAGCATCTGCCAACAGAGGTAGGAGTGCAAGGTTTTGTGGAGAGCAGTGTGTGTGCACATAGCAGATTCTTTATGAAGAGTTTTAGAGATAAGAAATAATGCAAAAAAACTGCATAGGGAAACTGAACTAACATTCTTGCTGTCTCATCCATCTTGAAGGCTTTTAATTTTAAACCTCAAAAGTTTCTTTTCTTCCTCAGAATTGCTTTCTCTCCCTCCATCCCTTTTCTTCCTGTGTTCTTGTGCTAGCTAAAGAGCTCCATTTGCATCCACTGGATTAGATAGTGCTGAGCATTGCGATGTTAGGTTAAATGACTAAATGAAAATGTTGGTTTTCTTATCTGTGAAGTGAGGGATTTGGACTCTTTAAGATCTCTTTTGGTTAATACATTTTTTCTTGTCAGTTCCATTTCTGTGGCTTAAGGGTTCAAATAAGGACTTTGCAAAGTAGCCAGAGTGTCTTTGGAATCACTGAACTTATTAATACTGATCTGTCAAAGTGGTACTGTTTAGTTTTAGGGAAAACTATGTACATGTTGTTGCTGAAACATCAGTACTACTTTGAAAGCCACTGAAAGCACAATACTTAGTTTATGAATAATACATTGTTTCTATACTACTGACTGTTAATGTAAAGGTCTCAGATTATTTTATATTAGAATTCTAGTATTACATAAGTTCTATGCCAAAGAAATTAATTTGATTGGTTTTGTATTTTTTCTTTGTCTTTTAAAAAAATTTTAAATTTTAATTTGTTATATATGACAATAGAATGCATTACAATTCGGATTATACATATAGATGTAAATGAATTCTTTTTCTATTATTATTTTTTTAAATACATGACAACAGAGTGTATTTTTTAAAAATTCATCTCTTAAAGTTTTAACAGTGAATTGCTTTTTTTATTGTATAGAATGAAAGTGGAATTTTACTTTTTCATTCACAAATCCCCTAGAAGCTTTTTTTCTTTATGATAATTTTTATTCGTTTGTTTTTATTTTTGTGGTACTAGCCTTTGAACCCAGGTCCTTGTGCATGCTAGGCAAGCCCTCTACCACTAAACTACATCCTCAACACTATGCTAATTTTTGAAACAGTCAATTATTATACACCTTAGTTGGACTCTAGAGTAAAGGCTGATAGACCAACTTGTATGCCAAATCAAGCTCACTACCTGATTTTATAAAATTTTTTGTGGGAACAATGCCATAGTCAGTCAACATGTTATCTATGGCTGCTTTTGCACTATTGTCTCAGGAGTTGAATAGTTATGAAAAAGATTGTATGATCCACAAAGCCAAATATATTTACTATTTAAGTATTTATTTACCTTGACAGAAGAAGTTTGCCGAATCCTGGTTCTAGAGCAGCATCATCCAGTAGAACTTTCTGCAGTGAAGGAAATGTTCAGTATGGCAGCCTCTAGCTACATAGTTAATGAGACTGAATAATGCTGAATTTTATTGAATTTTAAATTACACTTAAATAGCTACACATAGCTACTGAATTGGACAGGGCAGATCTAGAAATAAGATAAGGACATTGTGGTTACAGAAAAGTAGTTTTCTGTTAAATTCAGTGGAATGGAAGCTTATATAACTCTCGTGGTGGCAAAAAATATTGTACATCATTGTACATAAATAATTTTTAAAAGTCTGCTCTGATTTCAACTATTTCACATATGTTATTCTCTGCAGTGAGGAGGAGCTCCCATTTCATAATGCAGCTGTGGAACGGGTAAGTCCATTTATTTGTAGTTACTGATGAATTGCCTTTATTGAATGAACCACCTTGGTTATTTTGAGTGCCATATTATATGGTACAATCATTGTTAAAATTTAACACTAATTATGTCATGCTTAGAAGGGAATTAAATTAATGATGAAATAATTTTAGGAGGGTCTGTGAGATTCTGAAACATACTTGGAAATAAGGAAAGATAGCTGTTACTGGAAATTACTTGAATGGGAGGCTGCGATCTCACCTAGGCCTTACCTTAGTCTGTGAAACCAGCCTCTCTGGGGAAGGACCCTGGGCAGACAACTTTTAAATAGCTTCACAGTGATTCTCAAGACCAGTAGCTCTTTGGAAAACAACTGTTTCAGGAGACCCAATAAATTTCCTATAAATAACAGCAAAACCCATTTTATATGTTCAAGTAAGTATCTTCACACTTTTAGGACTTAGGCAAGTGTTACATAGTAAACATGTCAGCCTTTTTTTTCCCCTACTCCCCCCCCCACCCCCGCCTTTTCTTTTTTAAACCTTTCCTCCATCTACTTAGCAAGGAGCTGGTTTTCTTCATGAGTGTGAGAAGTAGGGACTGAATGTTTTAAGAGTGCTCAGAGTTTCCTTTCTCCTTTGCCATTTTTTTCTGATCTCAAAAATGAATTGTAGAATGAAAGTGAAGGTGTCATTTGTGATTGTTGTCTATTTGTGTATATCCAATGAGAGAAAAGGACTGCTGAGACTGGTATTGTAATTTGAAAAACATTTTAGAAAATCTTCCTAATACCAAAATTTTCTGAAAATCAAAACTATAGCAAAAGCTTAAGATGTAGGCAAAACTGCCATGTACATGTGTAGAGAGCCTTACAGTCACTTCCTGCAGTTGAAAGACTCTCTGGTTCTCCCTCTCAGTATCATAACCTAGATGCTTTGGCAAAGGGATTTCTTTCTTTTAATAGCTGCATTATTGAGTAGCAATTATTTGTCTTGCACTAGACTAGCTACTGCATAGAATTCTAAGATCAAATAAAACAGTTTCTGCCTTTGGGAAAAACAGTTTCTGCCTTTCAGAAATTCACTGTGTCCCTTGACTAGAAGAAGGTGGAAGATTATTGGTGGTTTCTAGACAGTAGTGTTAGTGAAAGGAAATGAAATGCTGGTGGTGGGGAAGGCAGATGTCACTGAGGAGTGCATGAAAAGTGACAATAATGGTGATTGCTTTGTAAATTCTGCCTGTGGTGAGCGGTCCACTTTATATGGTAGCATAAGGATTTGTCCCCACCCTCTGACTATTACCTCTTTATTTAGTGCCTTGACTTAACTAATCCTTTGACCCACTGATACCACCAGGGTATCCTACCTTCATGTCTTTATCCCTATCTTCTCTCCTAACTGGAGCTCTGTTTTAGCTATTACAGTTGGTTTCACTTAAGGTTTTTTAGTGACAGTGGCACAAAAGTGACATTCCTCAGTAGAAACATTACTTCAGTTTTTGAATTTTGATCTTTTCCCAGGTTGACAGTATTTGGTTCAGTACCTAAATCACCTGTTAACAAGTTTCCCATCACATTAAATAAACTTCTACTTTTCTGGTTGTTCATTCTAAATCTTCTAAATTGTCTTTGACTTTCTTTCAAATCCCTCATCTCATCTGTCAACAAATACTGTGAGTTTTGCTTTCAAAATGTGTTCACAATCTGATGATTTCTCACCCTCTTTACCTCTGCTATCCTGGGCCACTGTAATTTGTCTTCCTATCTTTCCACCTCTGCCATGGCCCCTTCCTCCATGTGTTCTCTGAAACAACCAGAACCAGGTTCTGTTAAAATGAATGAGATCATGTTACTTTCTGATCAGAACCTTATGATGACTCCCCATCTCATCCACATTAAAAGGAAAGTCCTTCAAATGACCTTCAAAGCCCTGTATGATCTAGCTTCTGTTAGCTCTCTGAGTCACCTACTCTTGCTCACAGACTGGCTTCTTAGTATCTCTTGAAATGGTAGCCACATTCCCTCTTTCAGGCCTTTTCCACTGGCTGCTTCCTCTTGGAATGTTTTTTCCCTCACCAATAGCTGCAAGACTCATTTCCTTCAGGTGTTTACTAAATGTCAACTGCAGAATAAGACTGCCCTGGCTAGCACATCTGAAATTGAAAACTGTCTCTCCTCTAGTGTTAATTATCCTCCTTTGTTTTTCTCTTTTATCTTAATACTATTTTTCAAATTATACAATTTGTTGTTGTTTTATTTTGTCTATGTTTCCCTGTAGGATGTAATCTATATGAGGCTTCTTTTGCCTTCTTCCCTTCCTCTTCTTCCTCTTCCCTCTTCTTCCTTCTCTTCCTCCTCTTCTTCCACTTCTTCCTCATCCTTCTGCCTCCTCCTCCCTTTTTAAAAAATCTGCTTTGATCATTGCTATATCTCTAGAACTTAGAACAGTGCTTAGCATATCACATCTGCTCAATAAGTGTGGACTGAGTAAATGGAAGTAATGACTTCTTTATAACCCTAAAAGTACTTACTGATTTGAAGACTGGCAGAGATTATCCTTTCAAGTATTTTTTTAAAAATGTGTTTTATTTGAGAAATTAAGGAGAGAAATGTTGGATGGTATTTTTTTTAAACAAAAAACATCCACATTTGACAAAATAAAAATCCAGTAACCCATTATTGACCTCTTCCTCTCCCACCTTTTAAGAAATAATTTTCTGGGGCTGGGGTTGTAGCTCAGTGGTAGAGCGCTTGCCTTGCATGCGTGAGGTCCTGGGTTCGGTCCCTAGGACCACGTAAAAATAAACAAACAAAAATAAAGATATTGTGCCCTCTACAACTAAAATAATAATAATAATAATGATAATTTTCTGGTCCAGAACATCTTAGATTCTTCAAATCAGTGATTTAGATGGCTAAAGAAATGGGACAGTGAATAAAAAAATATAAAACAGCGCCAGTAGAGGATGCATGCTTGAAAGAGGCTGTTAAATTTGTATTTTTTAAAAAAATTCAATTTTTATTAAAGACCGTACAACAGATGACCCCCTATCCAGTGCTATTAGGCTTATAATTAATTGGTTGTTTCTAATGAATTTAATATAATGAGTCATTCATCAGTAAAAAGGGATTATGCATACCTTAATAATTTATTTTAAAATAAGATGTAATTTTATCCTTATTGGTCAAATTTTTATTGGGGCAGGACTTTGAGGCTATTGATTGAGGTTCTAGAAGGCCTTTCATACATCAACCACACTTACACTGCATGACCTCCTACTTGTATAGTTTTGGCTTCTTTAAAGTGGAATGAATACTTAGACTTATGCAAAGCAGTCTAAGGCTAGAAACTTTTTAGTTTGTCAGATTTCCTCCCAGTTTTTCTGTTTTAAATTCATGTATTGTACAGTGAGTGCCTAGATCTAGTTGCCATGCTCTCCACTTCTAGGAAACTAATAAAAATTTTCCTTTTACTTTTTAATTGAATACAGTCAGTGAAGAAAATAGCCTTGCTGAAGGCTCTAGTTGTTACAAAGCATACCCTTGAAGCATATATACTTCCTGCCATTTGGAATACTGACATGCTGGTGTGTGATCAAGTGATCATGGCTTTAGTTCTAGCTTTGCAGATGTATTATTTTACATGAGGTAGCTCTCCATTTAGAATTGGGATAGTGATCCTTCCTCATAAGAGGATTAATGCTGGTATTTACCAAGTGTTTCGGGTCCCCCCAAACAGGCAATTAAGCAAATAAACAAACACACTTATTATATTTAATCTGCAGAGAACAATATTAATAATGGATTATATTATTTCTTTGAGCTTATTAATGTTTTTAATAAGGAGAGTTTATATAAAACTATGAATTTATTTTATAGATTCAGCAATTTTTTCATGTAGTGCAGTATTTTGCTTGATGAATACAGTATTGGAGCCCATTATTTCTTAAAAAAATGATACCTTAAGTTTACATGGTTTGAAACCTTACTCAAAATACATAACTAATGGGCTTGCCATTTTCAAAATGTTCTGTAAAAACAGACCCATTCCTTCTTGTACTTCTTGTCCTCTCCTGACCTCTGCTGGTGAGATCTAGGCATGGATGATTCCTGTCAACTTCATCTTCATTCATTGTCTTAATTGTATTAGTTGAAAACAGATTAATGGTAAGAGATGGGGGGAAAACAGTTTTTTTTCTTTTTAACTATTCTCTAATTTCATGGATCTTAAAAAAATGCAGTTACCAAGATGTATTTGAATTTTTCTCCAAACACTAAGCAGTTCTTAGTGGATACTGATTGCATTTTTATAGATTCCGCAATTTCTTCATGTAGTGCAGTATTTAACTCAATTTTGGCAATAACTAGAATTAGCATAAACCTCACAGGTTAAGACTCAGTCTCAGAAGAATGTTTCTGATGTCAGGCACAAATCAAAAGCCCCAGGTTGTCACCTGTACTTCTGAATTATGGGCTGTAAATAAGAGGTCCCCATGACCTACTCCTCTGGTTTGATCATTAGCTATAATTGCCCACAGAACTCATGAAAGCATGTTTACTTATTATTACTCATTTATTTATTTTAAAAGGAAACAACTCAATAGCCAAACGGAAGATGCATAGGACAAGGTAGAGATACCCTTTTTGGGTATTCAACCCTCCAAGAGTTCATCAGCCTGGAAGCTCTCCAAAGTTCAGGGATTTTTATGGATGTTTTATGATATAAGTATGATTGATTATTCATTCAATCACTAGCTTCTCTCCTGTTTTTAGGGATAGAATGTGGAATTTATCCAGGAGCCCACTAAGAGTCACATCATTAGAAATAATAGATTCTCCTGTTACTCAGGGAATCCCAGGGATATTAGAAGCAGAAACAGGGGAGTAGAAACCAAAAATGTATTTCTCATTGTGTCACAATATCACACTAATATTCAAGTAGAATAAAAGCATATGAACACTTGAATTTAAGCAAAGTTCTAAAGTGTCTTATTCTTAAAAAGAAGGCTATTTAACAATCATCTATGGATTGTGTATGTTTAACTTTTGTCTAAGTTTTTCACTATATGAATAGTGGCAGGAGATTTAGGAGCAAGCTGTTCAGATGGACCTATACAATTAAAAATATTGTCTCAGATCACTGAAGGATGAGAGGTAACAAGGATGATCGTGAGTTCAGTTTTAATCCTTATACCCTCCTTAGCTTAATAGGAGAGGCCAATTCTGACTTGGAGGCAAGATTAACTTAAGACAGTAGGTTATCATAAACTTAAAGCAGAAGTTTAGTCTTTCCTCTGAAAACAGCCCTTGGAAGTAAAGTACACAATGGTGTACTGTTTTCTTTGCCAGTAGGGGTAGTGGAGAGCTAACAAAGGGGGAAAATCAACCAACATTAAGCCCTCTGCATTATTTTCCCTTGGCTATTTGTTTTCTGACATTTTGAAGGGAAGTGGAATTTTCTCATGCTACAATCTCCTATACAGTTTTAAAAATTGCAGTAATGAGCACATTTGGCATATAGGTCTTAATTTGTAATATAGGTCTTTGAAGGGGAGAGATTTCTGATCATATAGGAGGCAGTCTGCCAAATATGAGACAATTAAAGCTTCAAAACATATGATAATGAATTATAAAACATTGAATAAGACTGGATACCATGGCACATATCTATAATCCCAGTGGCTTGGGAAGTTGAGGCAGGAGGATTGTGAGTTCAAAGCCAGCCTCAGCAAATGAGAGGCGCTAAGCAACTCAATGAGGCTCTGTCTCTAAATAGTATTCAAAATAGGACGAGGGATGTGGCTCAGTGGTTGGGTGCCCCTAAGTTCAATCCCTGGTACTCCTCCCCAACCCTACAAAATTGGGGAATACATGTAGGTATTTGGTATATGATTCTTTATGAAGTAATGATGAATCAATTTTAAATTTTCTTGGGTATAATAATTGTACTGTGATTAATATAATGTGCTTTTGTTCTTAAGTGATATATACTTGGAAATATTTAGAGTTTTTTTAATGGATCAGCTACCAAAAAATAAATAAATAAATAAATAAACAAACAAACAAATAAATAAATAAATAAAAAACACCCAAACTATGGAAATAAATTAAATCTGGCAAAAGATTAATAATTCGTAGATCTAGGGTAAGGCACATACAAGTATACAATGTGCTATTCTTCCAGTTTTTTTTTGCAGGTTTGAAATATTTCAAAAGGAAAATTGAGAAAAGTAAGATGTTTATACATGAAAGCAACAGAATCAATTTTCAGTTTTGTATTTTGCTGCCTTTGGGCAGAATTTTGAAAAGTGTTGCTAAAGTAATGGAAGGATACCATCTCCACTATCATGCTATAGAGAAATTTACAATTTACCCTGGTTATTCCTATATTATAACAATCAGACTATATTAAATGATCAAACAAACAAAAGTAACATTCTGATTTTTTATCTATTTAGATTCATTCTCCTTCCCACCCTTCCACCTTGGGACTGCAGAATGCTAACAATCACTCCATAGTTCTATTCAGTTGTCTTTTCTTATGTAATTTTTATTTTCTTTAAAAATGTCTATATAAGTTTTCTTTTCTAACAATCATTGCTTTAGGTGATGAAATTAAAAGATGAACATATGATGTGGTCCCTGTGTCAAGGAGTTCATACTTTAATATTAATAATGTGATTTGGATCTTTGGGAAGCTAGAACATGAAGTATTGCGTGCTGAAACAACAATAATAATAATTCTCATTTTGTAGATGAGACAACTAAGGTACAGAAGAATTAAATAATTTGCCCAAAGTGAAAATAATAGGCATAGCTCAGATTTGAATCTAGGCCAGCTTGGTCCTTAATCTATAGTATGGATGCTGAGGGAACAGTTAATCTTGCTTGAGACATGGGTATATTTGGAGAAGTTCCAGACCTTGGGCATTTGACCTGCATCTGGAGAGAATACATAGGATTTTGCCAGATGAGGAAAGGAAGAGCATCATAGTCAGAAGTATACCAAATGGTCTAAGAGGCATGAAAATGCAGCATGTTTTTGGAATGACAAATAATTTAGAATAGCCAGATCATAACAGTAGCTGCCAAGTGAATCTGGAAGGTTAGTCAGGCCTTATTGTTAAGGGCCATCAGGTATACTGTGTTGAGTTTGAACTTTATTTGTGGATTATGAGTTGCCTTTGAAAGATTTTAAAGTAGACACGTTTAAAAGTTGTGGAGGCTGAACTGAAGACAGGAATGTCAGTAAGGAGCCATTGTATTCTTCCCAGAGCTGTGATTACTTGTATGAGGAGAGGACAGGATGGAAAGGAGACAGGTGGGACCAGCAAAGTATTATTTGGGTGTGGGAAACTCAAAACAACTTTGAGATTCCAATTTGATTGACATGGTACTTAGAGATATTATTAATTCATGTCAGGAAACAGAGGGTAATGGCAAAATGTTTGGGGAAATCTTTTTGGATATATTGAGTTTAAAATATCTGTTGAACTTCTGGGTGGAAGTTCTGATATGCTGTATATTCTAGTTTCATCTCTGTGTTGTTGATGAGTCTATGGTAAGTTGATGTTTCTTAGCCTGTTTTTCTAGAGCATTTAAGTTCACATTTATCACATTTTCAATTATTTCACACTTCAAAATAATTATTTAGAATAATTAGCTTCAGCGTGTATTGGTGAAAAAGTATATTTTATCCATAAATTACAGATTCATGAGTAGGAGGGGAAAGACTTGTGTTGCATTTAAGTCTGGTATAGCTGAACTGACAGAATTATGGAGTTTAACATTTAAACTTGATTGATCTACTGATACATAATTTTAAAGTTCTACAACCTGGGAGCTTCTCCAAGGTATAACTTTTGTCCTTCCTTCCTTCCTTCCTTCCTTCCTTCCTTCCTTCCTTCCTTCCTTCCTTCCTTCCTTCCTTCCTTCCTTCTTTCCTGATGTCGGGAAAGAAAAGCATATTTAATGATTCTTAAAAATTAGAGTGTTTTGTCCTTGTATAACATTTAAAATAATCTATATATGTATATATATATATGATAAACATTAGAATACAAAAGTGTCTCTTTAAAAAAAGAATGACTACATCCTAAAATGATTTGTTGATAATTCATAGTCATAAAAATGAAAGATAGTAAGAGATCTGCTAGAACTCAGCAGATCTGGCAAAGTGTATGTTATTAGACTCTTGGGTTGGCTTAAATTACTAGGTATTTTTCAGTTGGTGGGAAAAGGGATTATGCTTTGAAGAAGTCAGGAGAGGAAGTGTAGAAGAACAAAAAAATACCAAATGGCAACTTAGACCAATCTCAGTTTTTCATAGCTTGGCCATCTCTAAAGTCACATTTAGCAGAAACATTAATTAGATTTCAGTACCCTACTGAGTTTTAAAATTAAACATATTTCTGGAACCATCTGTAACATTTTATCACTAATAATATAATAAAGACTATGCTTAACCTTTTGAAAAATGAAAATTCTAACAGACTATTTTTGCTCACAAGCACTATTTTATTATGAAAAAATTTATAAGTGAATGTAAAAGAGTTAAAAAGTGGAACTGGGAGTATAATTTGGTGGTAGAATGCTTGCCTAGCATGTGCAAGGCCCTCAGTTCAATCCCCAGTGCCACCAGGGTTTTAAAAAAAAAGTAATTGAGTTTTAAGAATATAGCTAAAAATAATGTAAATATTCTCATTGGTGAGAATTTCCTAAATTCAAGATTTTCTCTGGGGTTCTTTTAGATCTAAAAATATTGGCAGTGGGTTTATGCCATCTGCCAACATATAATGCCTCCTTGTTTGAGGCTGGATTGAAGCCAGTCAGAAAGGAGTCGTCGTCTTTATCCAGGAGCTGCAATTGCCTCAGTACATCAGAGAAGAATAGAAACCAGAGGTGGAAGATGTGGCCCCTAAGAATGCAGGTCCTCAAGCCAAGATGCCTGTCTCTGAACTCCTCTTCTAACCTTAATGAGGCCTGTTCCTTAATCCCTTTGTGCCTCATTTTCTTTATCATGAAATGGAGATGACCACACCCACTTTAGTGGGTTGTAAGGAGCATAAGATGCATCCTTATGCTCTTTGAACATAAGATGCATCCTCACAACTATTCCCATTCCTGCATACTCTTCTATTTCCATTGCTTTTTATTTGTACAACTTATTACTCTCTCAGGCCTGAGTTTTTAGGGGGAAAAAAATCTTCTGGAAACCAAAGAAGTGAGGAGCAAGCATTTTCTGTCTCACCTGTCCATTCCCCACTTCATCTCTCATTTCAATTTCATGTGACATACACAAGACCCTTGCCTACTTTGGAAGCCTCATCTCCTAATATTTCCTTTCTTTAAGCCTTTTGGGACTAATCCCTAGGGTGCTGAATCAACTTAGAAATATACATTTCCCCATCTGCCTAGAATATTCTTTTCCTGCATTGCACTTCCTAAAAATCCCAGTCATTCAGTTATTCATGTATTTCTCATTTTCTCTGACACCCTCTGGTTGGATTTGAGTGCTCCTTCTGTGTGACCTTACTGCTACCCTCCCTGCCTCTATATCAGAGCACCTGTCAGAGCACTGTGTCTTTCCTTGTCTGTTCCCTCTAGTGTGAAGTGAATCCCCCATAAGGCAGCAACTGTGACTGATTTGTATAATTTTTCTCTAGCCTAGTGCTATTTATAAATTAATCACACTAAAAGTAAGTAAATAAATAAATAGCCAGTTCCTTAAAAAAAATCAATTGCCATTGAAAACATTAATATGCTAGAATATGGTAGAATGAGAAATAAGGGAATTAGATTTGGAAGCTGTGATTTCATAGCCTCAGGAAAGATATTTTTAAATTTTCTTTTTTTTTTTTTTTTCAAAAAAAGTAGCCTTATGGGATTAGCCTTAAAGTGTTGGAAAATATAAGCAGTTTCATTTCTTGTCTTGGAGCATTCCTTTTTTACTCTTTAGCCACAGAATACTACTTATACAACTCAGATATTATCCAACTTACAACTTAGGCCAAGTTAAGATAGGATATTTGCTCTCTAATAGAGTACAATATTTTTTAGCAATATTTTTGTAGCATTTTTTTTTTGTAATTTGTAAGCAGAAACAAAACAAAAAACTCCAACAAAGAGTAACAATGACTTCACAATGAATTTTAACTTTATTTTAGCAAAAGAACCTGGAAATTGAAAGAACTACCAAATGGCTGAAAATGCTAAAAGGATGGGAAAAATACAAGAACACTGAAAAGGTAACTTTAAATCATGTTATTTCCATGTGAAACTGTATGTATTCAATGTGGATTTCACAATAAGAACTTTTCTTCAATTATGAGTGTTGCATTCATATTCACTTTTGAAAATTTCATTTAACTTGATAGAATGCCTTTTCTTAGCAGTCTCTATGTTGTAAGTAACACAATACCCAACTCAAGATTGGTTTCACCAGTTAAGTGGCTGTGTTGGGTGGGTTTTAGGAGTGATTTCAGCTCAATTATGGTCCCAGTGACTTGGCTTCTTCCATCTCCTCTCTGCCTTCTGCAGTGTCTGCTTCCTCTTGAGGTTGGCTTCCCTTTAAGGTCAGAATCACAGTAGCAGTTGCTTCATATCCCCATGTCACACTGCTCAGGGCTAACCTCAGAATATTTTCTTTGCTGCAGTAGCAGTCTCCTCTTCCAAAAGCTTCTAGCAAACCTCTCCTTAAATCTTTTTGCTCTGCAGTGAATTTGTGCCAAATTTTAAACCAATTAAAGAAACACACACATCTGTTAATATCACTACCAGTCTGTTGGAAAAGTCTTTAAATAGTGGGAAGGTGCCAAGTTCTTGGTGGTAGAAGTTTTTCAGAGTTCTAATTTTTACTTGAAAGGTCATATGTGATCAGTGAAACAAGACAGTGTTAGTTATTTTCCTTCAAATGACAGTCTCATTTATTTTGAGGAAATGTCTGCAAAAATACTACATCAAATCTGAACAACCATATAGTTATGGTTAGTCATTTGTTTTTTCGAGTAATAATGGTGTTCTATGAAAAAAAGAAGTAGGTTCAAATTGTTACATAAACAGTTTCACAATGGCTTTTTCCTTAAGTAACGATGTGTGCAGCAAGTGCCATATACGTTTCCCACTTTGTCACTTGGCATGTCAGTAAGACATGAACTCAAGATTCAGTCACATTTTTACTACTTCATCAAGGGTATCCTTAAGTGAAACTGATTTTTTTTTTTTAAACTGAGAGAAGAACACAGTGGTTCCTAGCACAGCACTGTTGCTGCCCTGATTTGTGCCAAGGTATAGTGGTTTTCTCTTCCTTGCTTTTCTGCCCTCAGAGCAAAAGTCAACACAGTGAAAATGGAAAGTTTGGTTTTAATCATATTCTGAAAATAGTTTGGACCTCATAGTACATACTTTGCAAACCACTGTCATCTAAGCCTCAATTTCTTCATCTGTGAAATGGAGATAGTAGTACTCATTTCAAAAGGATGAAGATTTAATGGGAAGCACATAGCATTGCTTCCTACATTGCTGTAGGAAGCATGCAGTGTTAATACTGATAGTAGGTGTTTTTTTTTTAAGAGAGAGAAAGAGAGAATTTTTTAATATTTATTTTTTAGTTTCCAGTGGACACAACATCTTTATTTTATTTTTATGTGGTTCTGAGGATCGAACCCAGCATCCTGCGCGTGCCAGGCAAGCGCGCTACCGCTTGAGCCACATCCCCAGCCCCTTGTTAGTAGTTTTTTGAAAGAGAGTTAGACAATAAAAATTTTTTAAAGGAAAAATAAGAAATCTTCCGGAATCCTATAGTAAAAACACAACTGAGTTGTTAGGATTTTTTATTTCCTCACACTTTTTTTCTATATAATCCCCACCACCACCACACATACACACACACTCTTTTTGTATAGATTTAAATTATTGTATGTCAGCACTTGCCAGCAAGAATTCCACAGCATCAGTCCCCTGGGTTCTAATAGGTATTACATAGAAGCAGTGAAACCTCAAGGTGAAGAGGAGTTGGAGTCATCCCATCCTGGTTCAAACTCTAGCTCTGCCACTTACCAGCTTCATGACCTTGGGGAAGGTATTTAACCATTTTCTGCTGTAGTGTATTCATCTGTAACATGGCAATAATAATTGTACCTATCTCATATAGTTGTTGTGAGGATTAAGTAAGTTAATTTAGTAAATAAGCACATAGACTAGTAGTGCTTGACAGGGTGCAGTCTGAAAGTGTTGTCTATTAAATAAGAAAAGGGCTCTCTGCTTAGAGTTGGGTATATCAGAGCCAAAGTTAAGCTAGGTGCGTTTGCTAAAAGACTCCTTAGTCTTTGATAGTATAGTGCAGTGAATTTTTTAGAGTGACCTTAAATTATGTGAAACTTTATTTAACCATGCAGATCTTTTTGGAACAGGTATCTCACAGAGCTAATATTATTTTTCTTTTTGAGAAACCTAAATATTCTTATTTTAAAGTCAGTTGGACTCTTCTATTATTTTACTCAAGAGTGAATTCATTTTGGGTTGTTGATTTTAACTGTCTATTTTGGCATTGGTTTTGGAACTCAGGGTATTTTTAAGAGAAATCAGTTCAAAGTGGACGATTAGGTACAATACCTATGCTCTTGTTTAATAGTATGCTGTCTCTCAGATTAGCCCAGAGTTGACAACTACTTTACCTTATGTCTTCATGGAAAGATTGCTCAATTGGCAATTACAGGATAAATTTCCATGCGTTGCACTTCCACTTTCATCTTGCATTCAGTCTAATAAAATGTTTGTAGAATTATATGGCCTTATGTTCTCTTCTAGCATACATATATCTATGAAAATATGTAAGTCTCTGTAAAAATGAGCAATTCTACTAGGCTATTATTCTGACAGCAACTCTGGCTAATGCAGTTTCCATTAAAAGAGATTTTAACAGAAGTATTTCTTTGATGTATAATTTTAAAGCACTCTCCCATAACTATAATGTTAGCATCATTTGATGACATATATGGTCCAATTTGGTGTGAAGCAGATTGTACCTTCTAAAAGAATTACTGCTTTCAATTCATACCTTATTTTATTGCATTGAAGTAAAAAGTAACATGTATTTTTTTTTCATCTCTTCCAATGGAAGAAAGTATGTCTTCTCTCCACAAATTCCTTACTTTCATAGCAATAATACAGAGAAGTTCTAAAAATATTTTGAAATAAAAATACAGCTGTGGTAGAGAGTATTTGGAGTTTTAATTTAAAAAATTTCCTTTAGGATGTGTTGCCTATGTGTTCTCACAGAGGCTATCTCCCTGTGGACAGTATTTTAAAAATATAGTTTATTAAATGAAGTTATTTCTGCTAAGTAAAGACCATTATGGTTTAAGTGGCCGTGACATCATTATGTCTAAGTTCTGTCACAGCAATGTACCTACAACAGATACACATCTTTCTTTTTTGGTCAGATAACTGAATGTCTCTTTGAGACCATGTTAGTCAACATCTTATTTTACTGAGCAGAAAATAGATCCATTGTTTAAAAATAAATTCTCCAAGGTCACTTGACTCGTTAGCAACATCCAGACTGCAGCTCACTTACTGGTTCCACCTATTATGCTAGCCTTTCCTTTTGGTTTGTCAATGAAAGGTCAGATGGAAATAGAACACAGTTAGTAGGGCCCTATGTATGGTTCAGTAGTTTCATGTCCAGATTTGGGAGACTGCTGCCATTGGAAGGCAGAGATGGGAGCTGAGAAAATGGGGAGGCACTACAGAGCATCAGCAGTGCACAGTGCACTTCTGTTTCATGTTATGTACTTGAAGTTCTGAAAGTTCCACAAAATAGAGCCAGACTTTCTGGGTTGAAAAGTTTACTAACTGGAAGGCAAAGTGATATGGATTAACACATTGTTTTGAGGGCACTAAGTTTAAAAAAGAGGCATTGAAAACAGTCATTTAATGGAATCTTTGTTTTTTATTTTTATTTTTTTTTAAGTTGGTAGATTTTAAACATTGGCAAAACTAAAGTAGACTGCTTAATTCTGGGGGCAAATGAACAAATATAGTAGAAATGAAAGGCAAATTTCAGGCAACTTTTTTTAAAAAAAGATTTTGTATATGGAATCCACAAATTTGTAAAAGAATTTTAAAAGTGGTACCTTTCAAATTTAAGTATTAAGTTATTGTTAAAATCCAATATGTAGAGGTTCTGTATTTTAGTTGTTGAGACTGGGTTCTGAAGTCAGACTTACTGAATTTGAATTCTTATGACACAGTTTACTTTGAGCTAGTAACTTCTACATCTTAGTTTTCTCATTTGTAAAATGGTTTTGATAATAATACTAACTTCTTTAGAGACATACTATAAGGGCAAAATTTACTTAGAAATAAAGCATAATCTGGGCTTACAATAGACAGCCAGAAAATGTTAGAGTAATTATTGTTATAAATGTTAAAGATACCATTTGATTCATCATTATCTTCTCTCCTGTTCCCAACTTCATTTCCCATTTCAGGCACATTTATATGTATCTTTGTCATTTTTTCTAAAGGAAATCTTTCCCAATTCTCATACATAGAATTAGTTCTTCCTCTGTTGTCTCAAGTATAGTCTTAGGATGAGAGCCACTGTATCAGGCATGAGTGACCACATTGTAATGGCCATAGTAAGTTTGCATGTTATTTTGATAATTAGACTTGAGGGGGAAATGTCATTACCAGAAGGTGGAGAAGTATACTGAATTTTAAGATTCTTAGGGCAATCATGTACTTTTCAAGGACCCAAAGAGTTAATGATACTGATGAGTACTGTCTAATTTCATTAAAAAGTCATGTTTTCTTTGTTGGGGATTTTTCACTATATTTGTCTAATCAGATAGGTTCAATGTTAAAGGTTTTCCTGAAGAAATATCAATAAGTGAAAAGACAAAGGAGGGAAGAAAGGGAGTGTGTGGGGTGGGTTGGGGTGGGAGGAAGAAAGAGAGGGAACTAAGTGAAGTATGAGGTAAATGGCAAGGAGTTTGATCTGTTCTAGAGGCCCGGGAGAGAAGATGGTAACAAAGAGATTAGGTGTTACACAGTATTCTCGGCACACTGTGAGGACACATTTAGCACAAGGCAACCTTTTTGCTATTTGGAGCACTTTCTAGGTGAATGGGGAGAAGGGATCAAAGTGTGTAATAGGGAATGTCAGTAATATGTTCCTGGCTTACCAGAGAGCATTGACTATGCTTTTGTGCCTTTTAAAGGACACTTTGATAATAGTATGAACATACTAATGTAATATACTGAGCATTCTTGATGCTTTCTTGTTTATTCTTTCCTTCTGTGTCTAAAAAAAGGGAGTTGACAATTTAAATCTATCAACTGATTAAAATGTATTAATTAATTGTCATGGATACTCTGAAAATAAAAGACAAACATAACCTGGATTGATTGAAGGGACTATTCTAAGTTTTAGTCCGTTTGAAACTTCTAGTTTCTTTTTCTTTTAATAAGTTTCATAGGAGAATTTACAAAGGAATCCCACTCCAGCTCCGAGGTGAAGTCTGGGCTCTACTTCTGGAGATCCCTAAAATGAAAGAAGAAACAAAAGACCTTTATAGTGTAAGTACCTAAACTAATGGTTACTTTGAAAGTTAAAAGTAAAATAATATTTTTAAGCTGTCATGGTGATAGAAGATACTTGTATCATTACTTGAAATGATATTAAAATTATATTACATTGGACTTTGGAGGCCTGTTATTTGTTTTATTGACTGTAATTTAGTCAAATTTCAAACAAATAACTTTAGTAAAAATATGATCAATATCAGTCAATGAGTATCAAGTGCTTTGCTTTTCAATTATATAAATGATCACAGTATTTCAAATGATCCATCAATGTTGGGACATTTTTGTAGGAAAATTGACTTAACTCTGATTATAGTATCAATAAAGAGATTTGCAGTATCATTTTTAGAATTTATGAGAAAATAACAGCAGAATTCAGTTTATATAACAACTGCCTGTGTCTGATTTTTTTATAAGATTGAGAGAAGAATTTGTCCCCAGGAATATTAATTATTAATAAAAAGTTAAACTTTTGACTGTGTGGTCAATCTTTTGTAACTAGACAGTACATTAAATTTGTCTTCTTATCATCTGAGTTATACCCTTTCTAAGCCCAAGTTTTAATGTATTAACCTTTGAAAGGGAGTGAGGTATTTACATTGAAGAATCTTAGATGCATAGATTTTGAAATATGTTCCTTGGAAAATAATGTAAATAAATATATGATGCATTTAAATATATAAATTAAAATTGAATAAATGGAAAAAAATTATATGTAGCTTACTCTAAAGTAAATTATAAGAAGCACTTTGGTGCTCTTTCAGTATTTTTCTTTTCTTTTTTATGTATGTATATAGGTGAATTTCATCAAGATAAAAAGTAATAAATACTAATTAAAGAGCTACTCATTTCATGTGAATAAAAGACTTGCAAAATTCAGCTGTTTGGAGTTTACACAAGCCGAGTTTATGTCTCAAGATTTTAGAGTTTCAAATTTCAGGCTGTTGATTAGGTGTTTGCTTTTAGTGTCATAGTTTTAGAACCAGTGTTCAAAATAAAACATATTTGAGAGAACATACAGAAAACGTAACCCCAGCACTTGCTACAGTGTGCCTAGCATATAATAGGTGCTCAGTAAAAATTTAACTAAGAAAAGCAGCATGTTCTTTGTTTACATACTGTATTCATTTCCTAGGGCAGGCTACCACTGAGTACCACCATCTGAGTAGCTTAAAACTACAGAAATCCATTCTCTCACAGTTCTGGAGGATAGAAAGCTGAAGTTGAGGTGCTCAAGGCTCCAGGGAAGAATACTCCCTTGCCGGCAGTCCTCAGGGTTCCCTGGCTTGCAGCAGTGTCACTTCATTTGTGCTTCCTTTGTCATCTGACCTTCTTTCTTTTGTGTGTCTGTGTCTGACTGTCCTGAAGAAGACACTAGTTATTGGTTTTAAGGTTCACTCTAACCCATTATGACCTCATCTTAATTTGCTGTCTTCAGATGTTTTCCAGATAAGGCCACATTTACAAGTTCTGAATAGATATGAATTTTGAGGGAACATTTTTTAACCCAATGTATCTGCTAATAATAGAACTCTAGTTTTCAGTTTTATATATACATATATATATATATATATTTTAAAATATTTATTTTTTTGTTGTAGTTAGACACAATACCTTTATTTTATTTATTTTTATGTGGTGCTGAGGATTGAACCCAGGGCTTTGCACATGCTAGGCGAGCACTCTACCGCTGAGCTACAACCCCAGCCCTCAGTTATATTTTATTTCATTGTTTGCAAAGAATAAAATTGTCTCATGGCTGGCATAATTTAATAAAAACTGTCCATAGCATAAACAGAAATGACTTGGCTGTTTAAGCTCATAATTTTCATTGTTGTCATAAACATTAGTTTTACTTTGAGGTTTCCCAAGCGTCATTATACAACCAGGTCTTTCTTTCCTGATGACTCATTCTTACTCTCTCAAAAGTGGTATACATTGCACTTGACACATCCCCCCATGAACTGGAACTTTACCAGGAGTAAAACTACTTTATCTTAAATCTACTAAAATTTTTCTGACATGGGTGAAATTATTTGGAGCCTGGCATATTTTAAGCATTCATTCCTTTAAGTTTGCTCGATGACATGTGTATCCTTTCTTGGGATGAGACTTTGAGGTGCTGAAGAGCACACAAACATAAACAGGTGCAGTGTCAAGGAAGTGTTCTTCTCTATTGGAGAAGACATGATTGCATAGAAGTGTTTAGCATTAGTTGATGTGCTAAATACTCTAAAAGTAGTAAAACAAAAAATTTGCCTGGGTTGAAAGGAAAGAGTAAAAGAAGGTACATTACGGTTCGGGAAGTCTTCATAGAATAGGAGCCTGAGAGGAGTTCATTTCCAAAAGGGAAGAAATATAGGGATGGAATTTGAAGGTACACTGCAAACACTCTTTTTGATCCCTTCCCTCAGATTTGGATATGACTGGTTTTAGTTTGAAATTTCATATTACTGTATTTTATAAATAACTGTATCTCCTTTACCTTGAGGAGAGCTGACTGTATTCAAGTACTTTTATGTGTGGATATTATCTAAGTACTCTAAATGAACTATAATATTTAATTCTTCCAGTAATACTGAGAGACACGTTTTACTGTTATCATCAATATTTACAAATAAGGAAACTGAACTTAATTAATATTTTACTCCAGCGTTAGCAAGGAGGTAGGATTTAAAATCCAGACTGTTCTGGCTCCTGAGCCAATGCTCTTTTTCCTCTTGTTTTTTTTTTTTTTTTTTTTTTTTTTTTACTTGTACGTATCTCATTTGTATTTATCTCTCTTGTGTTTAGTAATGTACCTTATAGATGGTAACAAGTGGGTACCAAGCTCATGTGAGCCTTAGCCTGGCTCGGTTCAATCTGATTGGCCATACAACTAATTTTTCATCTAAATACCTCCCACTGTACTTCTGCCATAGGTTTATGGGTTCATTAGCTCCCATTTTTTTTTAAGATAAAATGTTTATTCTTGTATTATTATAGTATTCATGGATCTCAACCACCTAGTCTCAGAGAAAACGTAAAAACTGTTAACCTCCTTTTCTTCAGGAGGTAAGAAACAGGCTTGATTTACTGTATTCTGTGTATTAGTTTGTAAACCTTTTAGGACATAAATAACTTCCTGACCTGTCATTTTTTACCAGCTTAACTGGGCTTTGCTTCTATCATGAGACTTTTTTATGATGGATTTTCTTGTCCTTGAGAGAAGCTGTTATTATAAATGTGTTTGGGTCTTCTCCCTTCCAACTAAATTTTATTTTAAGGCATTTTTCATAATGTCTAGTCAAACATTTTCTTCCTTTGTTTCTGTGTCTCATCTTTTATGAAGAGGCCTATAACTATAATTGAAACCTCTGTACTTGCCCATTATTTAAATTTTTTTTTTAATTGTCGATGCCAGAATGCCTTTGTTTTGTTTGTTTATTTTTATATGGTGCTGAGGATCAAACCCAGTGCCTCACCCATGGTAGGCAAGGCTCTGCCACTGAGCTACAGCCCCAGCGTGCCCATTACCTTTTTTATAAAAGAAAATATTAAGGGCTGGAGTTATGGCTTAGTGTGGTATAGAGTGTTGCCTGGCATGTGTGAGGTGCTGAGTTCAATTCTCAGCACAACATGTAAATAAAATAGAGGTTCAAAAAAAAAAAAGAAGTAAAATATTGAGATCAAATATGAACAAATTATTATTTTGAAACTAAATTTTTGTATTATCTCATCAGCTTTTATTAGAAATAACAATAATATTTCAGTGGTTGTATGATTTTCATACAGTACTACAAATGTCTTCTTCTGTCTTCAGAATTCAGGAACATTCTGTGGGTACTCTTCAAGTTTTGAATTGCTGTTTTCTGGTGCCCAGGACTTAGCCCAGGGCCTCATCATTCTAAAGAAGTGCTCTACCTTGGAGCCACACCCCCAGCCCATTCTTCATGTTTTAAAAAGATATAGACGCTGCCCTTCTCTAGTTCCTACCTCAAAACACAAAAGCACTTAACCATACACACACATTATTTGAGACACACCCAGATAGCCTCTATTCTACTTTAAGTCAGGAATTAAACTATGTTTAATTAAATTAAACTATGTTGCAGAAATCTGTATTGTCGGTATGTGGTAAATGGATCAATATAGCATGTGTATATAGATGCTTATTTATATTTAAACATAGATAAGTACAATTTAATATAAATTTTAATTTTCTGTTGGATTAAACATGGGAAATGAAGCATACTCATATTTTAGCTCCCCCTCCCTTTGAAATACCAATAAATTGACAGCAGAGTTTTTTAAAGGCAAATCCACAAGACATAAGAAAATGGAAGAAGAAATAACAACTGCCAATTTTTGGAAACCAGAGTGCAGACAGGCATTTAGTAAACTTGATAAACCTAAGAAAACTAAATCTTGGGCTGTAGTGGGAAAGTAGAGGAGCACTATGCACCATAGCTGAGATCTTCAAAAAGTGGTTGGGAGTTGCTGGCTGTAGGTATTTCTGGAAGTGCAGATGAGGCTAAACAGAGGTGCTGCACAGTCTTTTCAGAAGCAGTTAGAGCTTCCAGGTTTCCTTCCAGCACTGGCCCAGGACTGGAGGTTTATTATTGGGAGAGGATGGAGCAGAGGACCTTTCAGCTGGGACACAGACATTGCTGGGGTGGGCTGCTCTCATGAAAGCAAAGGAATAGAATATCCTGAATTTTGAGCAGTCTAGTTTTTTTCTTCAACCCAGGTCCTAAAACCTTGGCATCCAGGTGCTTGTCTTCCTGACAAGGTTGAATAACAAGTAATGTACCTTATAGATGGTAACAAGTGGGTACCAAGGTTGGAATAACCTTCCTTGGGGAATGTGGCCAGCACAAGAAAATAAACCCAAAGATCCTGACTTCATAGACCACAGTGCATCTCCCAGGCCAAATCACTACAGTGAAAAACACTTTTGTGAAGCCCCGCAGCTTTTTTAAGTGTCTCACTTTAAATAAAAGCAGATAGCAAAGTACTGCGTGTTCATTTAAGGAAAGGGGCTAGCATGAAAGGCAAATGAAAGCAAATGGAAAAAAGAAACTTGTAAGAAACAAACGATAAAGCAAGAAGAAAACTATTTTTAATATCTTCAGAAAAATAAGGAGATATTAAATCCATAAAACAAGTGTAGGATCCTATAAACAGGAACATTTTAGAGCAACAAAGAGCTTATGGGTGTAAAAAATAATGGAAATGAAAAACTTAAGAGAAATGAAAAACAATAGAAAATTCCAATTGAGGAAAAGTTCCAGAGAATAAAATTTAAAGGCAAATAGATGGGAAATTATAATAGAGAACATACAAGAAAATTTGATAACAGCCTAGAAGACCCCACATTGTAATAATCAGAATTCTGGAAAGAGAAAATGGGAAGGAGGGAGGGGAGAGTGAGTAAATTGACAAAAGAATTACTGAAGACAGTTTCTTGAGCTGAGAGATTTATAGGTTTCTAAGAAAAGATACACCAAGTGCCCAACTCTATGGATAAAAATAGATTCGAATCAAGTAGAAAAAGGGGAAACTTCAGAGCAAGGAGAGAGCAGCTCTTTACCATCTTCCAGAGAGGAAAATGAACTTGCATATAAAGGGACAAGAATTCCCCTGGCAAAATGGGAGACCAGAAGACAATGAAACAGTACCTTTGGAGCAAAAATATTTTCCAACTTAGGATTTTGAAGCAAACAGTTAATTGAGACAATAGACTCATCAGACATTCAGGGTTTCCAAAACTTCCTCTTGTTCCTACACACCCTTTCACAGGAGCTGCTGGAGAATGTGTTCTTCCACGGCAAGGGAATAGACCAGAAAAATGAAGATGGGAGTGAGAATGGGAGAGCCGGGAATCAGGAGACACGAGGGCAAAACAAAACAGAGGGAAGCTCCTGGTCTGACCTGGGCAGCAACCCTGAGGCCAAGCAGCCCACTTGGGATTTGCCTTCAGGAAGATAAGTCAGTGGCATATGTGTTCTATGGAACATCACCAAAGGGGATTTGTACCATTTATAGTGAATTTGGGGTTGAATGAGCTAAAAGTATATAGAAAATGAAGCAGCTCAAGAAGCAAGGCAGTGCTTAGCTCCAAGGAAAATAAAAATACTGTGCTGGAAAGAAATGAAATCAGTAGGTTGTTTGGCTCAGTCAAGAAGAGCTTTCACACAGTCTTAGTAAGGCCAACTCCAGGAAGTTGCCCAGCTGGTTAAAAATCTAACTATATTGACACAATGGGAGGGAAGAGGGAAGGAGTGGGAGATGAATCAGTGGGGACACTGAGGGTAGGAAAAATTTTTGTGTACCATTTTATATTGCTTTGATTTTATTTTTTAAGCCACAGGAGTTGTTATCCTAAACAACAAAAAGGAAGTTTTTAAATGAAAATCATTTTACTATAAATCATGGACTTTGAACAAGTGATTTTCATAAAATGCATTTTTTTCCCCTTCTCTTTTTCTTTTCCAGAAATTAAAACACAGAGCACGGGGTTGTTCACCGGATATCAGACAAATAGACCTTGATGTCAACCGTACATTCAGGGACCATATTATGTTTAGAGACAGATATGGGGTTAAGTAAGTAAAGTTTAATATTATCAAATGTAAAAAATAGCATTTATAAATAGTCTTTATCAAATCATTAAGATATTTTATGTAGATTATAATTTTTATTTAGATCCCCAAGATTGAAATGTTTGCAAATCATTTGAGTCCGTTTGGTATAAAACTTAGGATCTAGCTTAACTAAAAAATGTTAACCTTTGACATTGTAGATGTTATAAAATTAGTGAAGAATCATTTTGTGGCTTGAGAATTCTTAGGAATACAGTAGATACTTTTATGAAAAGTTGTAGAAAAGAGAGATTGTATGTGTTTGAAAACTGTGTCAGTGATAAATATAACCTTGATTTCACGCATAAATGAAACTTAAGGAAATAAATATTAGGACCACACACTGGTGTATCATTGCTATGACATTTTATGAATGAAAGATACAATTTTGCTGACTTCTGTATTTGACCCAGGCCAACCAGTGAGGGTAGAACGCAGTAAGAAATATATGTTAAGAGATTGACTTGTCCAGTTGTTGAGGGCTGGCTTCCCAAGTCCAAATCTACAAAGCAAACTATCAGAAAGGACAAGCTAGAACTCTTGGGCACAAACTGAAGCTGTTGTCCTTAGGTGGCATTTCTTTTTCAGGGAAGCCAGAATGAACATGGTCTATTCAGATTTCATTGGATATTCTTCCCCCAGTTTAAGTCAACAGAATTTGGATTTTAACCCCATCTACAAAATACCTTCACAGTAACATCTAGATGAGTGTTTAAATAATAGTGTTCAGTAACCTAGCCAGATTTCTACACAGAGCCAACCAACACAGTCCACCTGTGCCAACTGGCTACTGACACTCATCTCCTTAAGCAATTCTTAATTTCCAGATAAGACAGTAGCAAATTCATACTTCTGTCTAACATGATACAACATTTCTGCTTACAACTGAAAACACTCTTAACGCTTTTCCCATAAGTGGATATCAAGTCCTTGGGCCATGTTCAGACCTCTGCTTTTCTATCCTGAACTTAAATACTGTCATATAAGTGTAATTATCATAAAGAATAAAATTTGGGGCCTGCGACTGCAAGGTAGGCAGACCACAGGACCCAGAGAAGGAGCCCAGCGGCCCACCTGCGCAGTAGACAGACCACCCCAGCTGGAGGAGGAGTCCAGCCTCCCGCCTTCCACCTGCACAGTAGGCAGACCACTCGACCCGGAGAAGGGGCTCAGCAGCCCGCCTGCATGGTAGACAGACCTCCCCAGTTGGAGGAGCCCAGCCTCCCATCTGTGCAGTAGACAGATCACCCCAACTGGAGGAGGGGCCCTGCCGCCCACCCGTGCGGTCACCTGACCGAGCTCTTGACAAACATAAGGTTTCCCCAACACCCCCACCTCATCAAACACCTTATGAGAAAAACTGATGGAAGTCATCTTGGAAAATCCCACCAACACTTAAAACCCACTAACCAGTTGGCATGGCTACCAACGCAGTTCTGCATCGGATCAGGTACCTGGTTTACATCTCAGAGAATAAGAGAAGAGAGGCCACAGGTGGAAGCTCAAGTCCTCTCACAAAGACTACCACCACCATCCTGAACCCAGAGACTCAAGCTAGGAATAGACAACGCCACCGACTGGAAGAAATGAAAACAAGAGTTCTGAGAGACATTTTTTTTTCTTTCTTTTTCTCTCTTCTCTCTCTCTTTTCATCCATTCATCCAGTCTCCTCTACCCTTCCCCCTCTCGTCCTCGAAACCTCAACATATATGAAACCAAAAATTGTGCATGAAAAAGGTCTTTAACAACTGAATATCCAGAATAATATACTATAGAGGAATTGCATATGCCCCACCTCCCTCCCCCCTTTTTATTTCTATTCTTTTTTCTCTTATTTTCTTTTTCCTGCTCTCTTTATTCTCTTCCTTGTTAGTTGTTTTCTTCTCTCTTACTCCCTCTATCCCATTTGCAACCCCCTAAATTTTACTATTCATAAGTAGGGTAATCTTATAAATACAGATAGGAATTTGAATCTATATATTCTTCCATAAATTACCCATCTATTGGTTAGAGCTCTCCAAAGTTACTAAGTTAGATTAACCCCATACCCTCACTCCTTTCCCCCTAAACAGAACATCCTACACCTGAAATCCAGTTTTCTTCAAGCTACCAGAAATTGTATGCCTTTCATGAAACTAATAAATATAGTTGTAAAGGATAATCATCGTAAGCAACATTTGTAGACATAGAGTCTAGCTATAAATGTAGTAATAAGGAAAACATGTGCTTAGATGATGTACTATTGATATTGAGAACTGTTACCATGGTCTTTCTTCACAAAAGGGAGACTTTGCAAGTATACAAGAGGATATATAGGGGGAAAATTCAATAACACAACAGTTTCACAAACCAGAAAGAAATGTGAGCAGTATGAAAAGACAAGGAAAGAAAGGACCACAAGCAGTGCAGGTCAACTCAACTTTAGAAGAGGTAATATCTGCAGCAGATGGAATGTCAGATAAAGAATTCAGAATATACATACTTCAGATGATCTGGAGTCTCAAGGAAGACATTAGACAGCAAAATCAGACAATGAAAGATCACTTTGACAATGAATTACATAAACAAATTCAAGAAGCAAAAGATCAACTATATAGGGAGATAGAGGTTATAAAAAACAAACAAACAAAAATTCTAGAAATGCAGGAAGCAATAAACCAAATTAAAAACTCAAATGAGAGTACTAGCAGCAGAGTAGAACACTTAGAATATAGAACATCAGACAATGAAGACAAAGTATTTCAACTTGAAAAGAACATAGACAATTCAGAGAGACTGTTAAGAAACCATGAGCAGAACATTCAAGAAATATGAGATAACATAAAGAGACCAAACTTAAGAGTTATTGGGATACAGAAAGGTATAGAGGTCCAAACCAAAGGAATGAGCCATCTGTTCAACGAAATAATATGAGAAAACTTCCCAGACTTGAAGAATGAAACAGAATCCCAAATCCTAGAAGCCTACAGGACGCCGAATGTGCAAAATCATAAAAGATCTGCACCTAGACACATTATAATGAAGATGCCCAACATACAGAATAAGGAGAGAATTTTTAAAGCTACAAGAGAAAGGAAGCAGATTACATTTAGGGATAAACCAATCAGGATAACAGCTGATCTTTCAACATGGACTCTGAAAGCTAGAAGATCCTGGAACAACGTATTTAAAATGCTGAAAGAAAATGGGTTCCAACCAAGAATTGTGTATCCAGCGAAATTAAGCTTCAGGATGAAAGATGAAATTAAAACCTTCCACGATAAACAAAAGTTAAGAGAATTTACATCTAGAAAACCAGCTCTTCAAAACATCCTCGGCAAAACATTACAGGAAGAGGAAATGGAGAATAACAATGAAAACCAACAGTGAGAGGTAGTACAGTAAAGGGAAAAAATAATCAAAGAGGAAAAACAAACCATGTTAAGTAACATAAATAAACAAATATGGCTGGAAATATAATCCATATCTCAATAATAACCCTAATTGTTAATGGCTTAAACTCACCAATCAAGAGACACAGGCTAGTAGAATGGATCAAAAAAAAAAAAAAAAGATCCAACAATATGCTGCCTATAGGAGACGCTTTTGATAGGGAAAGACATACATAGACTGAAGGTGAAAGGTTGGGAAAAATCATATCACTCATATGAACCTCGGAAACAAGCAGGAGTGTCCATACTCATATCAAATAAAATAGACTTCAAGCCAAAGTTAATCAAAAGGGATAAAGAAGGACACTACATACTGCTCAAGGGAACCATACACCAACAAGACATAACAATCATAAATACATATGCCCCAAACAATTGTGCAGCTGTGTTTATCAAACAAACTCTTCACAAGTTCAAGAGTCTAATAGACCACCATATAATAATTATGAGAGACTTCAACACACCTCTCTCACCACTGGACAGATCTTCCAAACAAAAGTTGAATAAAGAAACTATAGAACTCAATAATACAATTAATAACCTAGACTTAATTGACATATATAGAATATACCACCCAACATCAAGCAGTTACACTTTTTTCTCAGCAGCACATGGATCCTTCTCAAAAATAGATCATATAATATGTCACAGAGCAACTCTTAGAAATTATAAAAGAGTAGAGATAATACCATGCATCTTATCTGATCATAATGGAATGAAACTGGAAATCAACGATAAAAGAAGGAAGGAAAAATCATGTATTACTTGGAGAATGAACAATAGGTTACTGAATGATCAATGGTTACAGAAGACATCAAGGAGGAAATTTAAAAATTCTTAGAGATAAATGAAAACACAGACACAACATATCGGAATCTGTGGGACACAATGAAAGCAGTTCTAAGAGGAAAATTCATTGCTTGGAGTTCATTCCTTAAAAAAAGAAAAAAAACAACAAATAGATGATGTCATACTTCATCTCAAAACCTTAGAAAAAGAAGAGCAAAACAACAGCAAAAATAGTATAAAGCAAGAAATAATTAAAATCAGAGCTGAAATCAATGAAATTGAAACAAAAGAAACAATTGAAAAATTGACAAAACTAAAAGTTGGTTCTTTGAAAAAATAAATAAGATCGACAGACCCTTAGCCATGCTAATGAAGAGAAGGAGAGAGAAATCAAATTACTAGCATACGGGATGAAAAAGGCAATATCACAACAGACACTTCAGAAATACAGAAGATAATTAGAAATTATTTTGAATCCTTATACTCCAATAAAATAGAAGATAGTAAAGGCATCGATAAATTTCTTAAGTCATATGATCTGCCCAGATTGAGTCAGGAGGATATACACAACCTAAACAGACCAATATCAATTGAGGAAATAGAAGAAGCCATCAAAAGACTACCAACCAAGAAAAGCCCAGGACCTGATGGGGATACAGCGGAGTTTTACAAAACCTTTAAAGAAGAACTAATACCAATACTTTTCAAGCTATTTCAGGAAACACCAAAAGAGAGAGAACTTCCAAATTCATTCTATGATGCCAACATCACCCTGATTCCTAAACCAGACAAAGACACTTCAAAGAAAGAAAACTACAGATCAATATATCTAATGAACATAGATGCAAAAATCCTCAATAAAATTCTGGCAAATCGGATACAGAAACATATCAAAAAGATCGTGCATCATGATCAAGTAGGATTCATCCCTGGGATGCAAGGCTGATTCAATATACGGAAATCAATAAATGTTATTCACCACATCAATAGACTTAAAGATAAGAACCATATGATCATCTCCATAGATGCAGAAAAAGCATTTGACAAAGTACAGCATCCCTTTATGTTCAAAACTCTAGAAAAACTAGGGATAACAGGAACATACCTCAATATTGTAAAAAGCTATCTATGCTAAGCCTCAGGCTAGCATCATTCTGAACGGAGAAAAATTGATGGCATTCCCTCTAAAATATGAAACAAGACAGGGATACCCTCTATCACCACTTCTGTTCAACATAGTTCTCGAAACACTGGCCAGAGCAATTAGACGAAAGAAATTAAAGGCATAAAAATAGAAAAAGAAGAACTTAAATTATCACTATTTGAGGATGACATGATTCTATACCTAGCAGACCCAAAAGGGTCTACAAAGAAACTACTAGAGCTAATAAATGAATTCAGCAAAGTGGCAGGATATCAAATCAACACGCATAAATCAAAGGCATTCCTATATATCAGCAACAAATCTTCTGAAATGGAAATGAGGACAACCACCCCATTCACAATATCCTCAAAAAAAATAAAATACTTGGGAATCAACCTAACAAAAGAGGTGAAAAACTTAAACAATGAAAACTACAGAACCCTAAAGAGAGAAATAGAAGAAGATCTTAGAAGATGGAAAAATACCCTGTTCATGGATAGGCAGAACTAACATCATCAAAATGGCAATATTACCAAAAATTCTCTATAGGTTTAATGCAATGCCAATCAAAATCCCAATGGCATTTCTTGTAGAAATAGATGAAGCTATCATGAAATTCATATGGAAAAATAAAAGACCCAGAATAGCAAAAACAACTCTAAGCAGAAAAGGTGAATCAGGCGGTATAGCGATACCAGATTTCAAATTATACTACAGAGCAATAATAACAAAAACAGCATGGTACTGGTACCAAAACAGGTGGGTGGACCAATGGTACAGAATAGAGGACACAGAGACCAATCCACAAAGTTACAACTATCTTATATTTGATAAAGGGGCTAAAAGCATGCAATGGAGGAAGGATAGCATCCTCAACAAATGGTACTGGGAAAACTGGAAGTCCACGTGCAACAAAATGAAACTGAATCCCCTCCTCTCGCCATGCACAAAAGTTAACTCAAAATGGATCAAAGAGCTTGATATCAAATCAGAGACTATGCATCTGATAGAAGAAAAAGTTGGCTCCGATCTACATATTGTGGGGTGGGGCTCCAAATTCCTTAATAGGACACCCATAGCACAAGAGTTAATAACAAGAATCAACAAATGGGACTTACTCAAACCAAAAAGTTTTTTTTCTCAGCAAGAGAAACAATAAGAGGTAAATAGGGAGCCTACATCCTGGGAACAAATTTTTACTCCTCACACTTCAGATAGAGCCCTAATATCCAGAGTATATGAAGAACTCAAAAAATTAAACAATAAGAAAACAAATAACCCAATCAACAAATGGGCCAAGGACCTGAACAGACACTTCTCAGAGGAGGACATACAATCAACAAGTACATGAAAAAATGCTCACCATCTCTAGCAGTCAGAGAAATGCAAATCAAAAACCACCCTAAGATACCATCTCACTCTAGTAAGATTGGCAGCCATTATGAAGTCAAGTAACAATAAGTGCTGGTGAGGATGTGGGGAAAAGGGTACACTTGTACATTGCTGGTGGGACTGCAAATTGGTGCGGCCAGTTTGGAAAGCAGTATGGAGATTCCTGGGAAAGCTAGGAATGGAACCACCATTTGACCCATCTATTCCCCTTTTAGGTCTATTCCCTAAAGACCTAAAAAGAGCATACTACAGAGATACTGCTACATCGATGTTCATAGCAGCACAATTCACAATAGCTAGACTGTGGAACCAACCTAGATGCCCTTCAATAGATGAATGGATAAAAAAAAAATGTGGCATTTATACACAATAGAGTATTACTCTGCACTAAAAGATGACAAAATCATGGCATTTGCAGGGAAATGGAAGGCACTAGAGCAGATTATGCTAAGTGAAGCTAGCCAATCCCTAAAAAACAAATGCCAAATGTCTTCTTTGATATAAGGAGAACAACTAAGAACAGAGCAGGGAGGAAAGCATGAGAAGAAGATTAACATTAAACAGGGACGAGAGGTGGGAGGGAAAGGGAGAGAGAAGGGAAATTGCATGGAAATGGAAGGAGACCCTCATTGTTATACAAAATTACATATAAGAGGAAGTGAGGGGAAAGGGGAAAAAAACAAGGGGGAGAAATGAATTGCAGTAGATGGGGTAGAGAGAGAAGATGGGAGAGGAGGGGAGGGGAAGGGGGATAGTAGAGAATAGGAAAGGCAGCAGAACACATCAATATGGCAATATGTAATACAGTGGATGTGTAACCGATGTGATTCTGCAATCTGTATATGGGGTAAAAATGGGAGTTCATAACCCACTTGAATCAAATATATGAAATATGATATGTCAAGAACTATGTAATGTTTTAAACAGCCAATAATAAAAATTTTAAAATTTTAAAAAGGAAAATTTTGTCTGTGTATATATACACACACACATTCACACACACACACACACACACACACACACACTCATACCAAAGTGAGGAAGAAGTGTTTGTAACATTACAGTAATTTCTCTGACTTCCCATATGGACATAGCTGGTATTAATAGTAACCTTCTTCCACTACCCATTCCATGTATCATTTGCCCTCATCAAGTACTGCTGCTGGTTATAGTTCTTTTTCTGGTAGAACCTTCATCCCTGGAAAGTCTGGATTATTGCCAGTTCTGCCCGAATTGGAAAAAATCAATAGCTTCCCATTGACTTTAACCACAGAGGTTTGTAATACTAAGAGATGCCCCAATGTTCTCCTGTATTCCAGACATATTCCTCCTATGTCTATTATATCGTAGTAATCATTTTTCCCCTTAATAATCAGCATCAATCCCCCTCTCTGTCTGTTGAGGCATAAAGAACTCAAAATGGTTGTGTGGCAGTCCAGTTTTATGGAATCAACGTTATGTCTCCTGGTGGAACCTGCTCTTTTGGAACTAAGATATCTAGATCAACAGAGCCTAAGGTTGCAGGGATGGGAAGCAGAAAACTTCCTAGAGAGTCAGTCATTTGGGATAACAGTGAGTAGAGCTACTCCTGTTTCCACCCTTGAACCTCAATACCTGCATCCTGGCTATGGAAAGCATAACAAGCTACCTTCTCTTGGAGGCTACTATAGAGCATGTCCAGCTTTTTGGAGGACATTTCCCAGCCCTGTTAGGAATTACACTTAGTTGGTGTTGTCATGGAGTCTTCAGAAGGCCTTGCCTCTGTTTTGTTGATCCAAAGGCTTCTGTTTATAAGTTCAATGAAAGGTGGCAACAGTGTAAGACATGTTGAAGTCCTTTATGTTTTGGGTATAAATCTTTCTGTCAGAATGAAGCGGTCTAGTCTCAAATTTAGACTGTTGAGTGTACTGTTTTCATATGCACTTAGGAGAATTTCTTTATTGCAATTATAAATCTTATCTGGATTATTTGTAAGTTTGTAATTTTAAAAGTGTGAAATACTCTTTAAATTGTGTTTAATGTAAATTTTTATTTCTCTAGGCAACAATCCTTATTTCATGTTCTTGCTGCATATTCTATCTATAATACGGTAAGTCCGAGCATGCCCTATTCTTGTATTCCAAGAAGCAGGAGGTTCCTTTTGGCACCCCCTACCTAATAAGGCCCTTGTAGCCCCATTTCTTCATCCCAGGACCTTTTAGTTCTGTGGATCTTTTTATGGCTTCTGTGGTAACCCTGAGGTCTTAGAACAGAAGTGATTGGAAGTGGAAAAAACAAGATATGACCATAGTACACCAGTGAATCTCACTTTTTCTCCCCTGCTATAGATTGTTTTGTTATGTTTTATGATATTTGTTATTACTTTCAAGCAAACAGGTCAGGAATTGGGACAGTAGGACAGGAAGTTGGTGGCTAGATTAATTTTTGCTTGACTCAATAATTCTTCGATAAGTCCTAGAAGGTTGTCTTCCAGTATTATGTTTTATGTATCAGATGATATTCAGTATGAGTAGAATAAAACTAAACTTTTTAGTAATAAACATACTACTCTTAAGGCATGTACCATTCTCGGGAGAGACCTAACATGGGTGTTAAATAATACCTGTTGACAAGATTCTAGGGAGGAGAACCTTTGAACCCTTAGATGTTTGAGTTCTCTTGTAACTAAACTCTGCATTATAAGAGCAGAAGTCAGCTTAAACTGGGGAAATGTCAAAAGGGATTTACTAAAAGAACTTCTCATGGAAATGAAGCTATACCTGGTCTCATGGGAATTGGAGCTGAAAGGTGGGAAGCATTCAGGGAGAATAGCTATACTTTCTCCCTATCTCTGTTGGGCCACATGGTATCTCTGACTATCTCTGTGAATTGTGTATTCTACTGTGTCTGTCTCCAGATGGCTTCCTTTACCTGCTTGCTGGTTATTCCATGGCTGAAATTCCACTCACAGAATAGCATATTAATAGAGTACATAACTCCATGTGATTGTAGCCCCTCTGGCTTTGTTCACATTTCTTAGAGAGAGTAGAGTGTCTGATTAGTCCATGCAACCAATTAATTATTCTCTTGGTGTCAGGTGTCCTCATCTGGTCCATCAGCTATGGTTCCTATTACAGAAGCATGAATCACTAAGGCCATATCAAAGCAGGGACTATGAGGAGAGTGGGTAGCTCTTAGAGAGGTGTAGGTTGGTTGGACATCCAAAAAGTATCTACTTAAGGGTCCAGAAATATAGAGGAAACAAGATAGCAAACTTGGACTTGGAGGAGGAGAGAGATTGCTAGCATCTGAGCAAAGAGGAATAATCGTGAACTAAAAATCATACATAAAATGAAATAATATTGGTACTCTTTAAAGAGAGCATAACAGTATTGAACAGAAGATGATTTTATAAAAAACACTTAAACTTTGTCTACACCTGTGCATTTATTCTATGTGAGAGTTTTTATTCTTTTATCACATATGGCATTAGGCTGTAAAGATTGTAATACTTATCTTTAGAAATGTCCACTAAATAATCTATCTAGGCATTTTGTGATATCTGTAGTTGGATTCAGAACTCTAGTGTCTGTGCTTTCTTTTGCTCTTTAGGAAGTTGGGTACTGTCAGGGGATGAGCCAGATCACAGCTCTACTCCTCATGTATATGAATGAGGAAGATGCCTTCTGGGCCCTGGTCAAACTCTTCTCGGGCCCCAAACATGCCATGCATGGTAAGAACATCCATATGTTATCATAAGCAATAAATCAGAGAGGATAAAAGGTAAATGAAAACAAAGTCAAAGATGCCTGGTAGAATTAGTACAACAAACTTAATGTCTCAGAGCTTGTTCAGTTGGTGTTTGTTTCTATTTCTTTTGGTTTTTATTATTAAACTTTTTTCTAACTTTTTCAGTTCACACTGATTTTTCTTTGTCATTTCCCCAAAGTATATTGTTGGTATTTTAAAATTTTTTAATTTTTTTACTTGCCCTCAGTCAGAAGAAACTAATTCAGGTTTGGAGGAATTTAGGAAAAGCTATATATTATTTAGAAGAAATACAAGGTACCTTTTGATCAAAACTTTTAGATAGTCATGCAGTTACCATTTCAATTAAATATTACCATTGACTGGATATTGTGATGTATAACTTCTTGTCAAAGAATATTAACTGAGAAATTACATGACATTTAAAGGAAAAGTACATAATAACACAGTAGTTTCATATTTCAAGTGTGGTTTTTAGATCTTCCAGCCATAAATTTTGTTCCATTTTAAGTAAATGGCTGATGACACGTTTTGGGCACTAGATTGTTTAATATTCCAAAACATGCATAGTTTTTGGTTTTCAGATTAGCAGATTGTTTTTAATGACCTTTTCCTAATATTTGCCAAGCATGTTCATTAAATTTTATTTTGGAGAGTATTGATTGCCTCTTGTTTTGGAAATAAAAGTGGCATTTATATTAAGGCAAAGTTATTTTTTCCAATTCATTTATATGGTAGTATCAAATTAAAACTTGTAATGCCAATTACTCTTAAGAATGAATCACCTACGTTCACTTTGTGAATATTTATGCTCTATATTGTGGGGACCTTCCATGGAAAATGCTATTTTAACGTTTTCAAAGTTATGGCCTTCCACAGTCCATTGTATATTAAATCTGACAAACTTAGCAAGTGACTTTTGTGGGAATGTTGTGTGTGGAGGGGTGTGAGGGGTGTGTGCATGTGTGTATGTGTGTTTGCTTTAGTCTATCAGTGTTTCTTGCCAATTGTTTTAACACATGTTAACAGTTTCTGGACTCCAAATGTAAGATATATTATTATGTTAAGTTGACATTCAATAGGCAGTATCATTTAAAAAGACATCTTGAGGAAAAAGAACTCTTCCTTATTAGTCTTTATTTTGCTTCCCCATGCAGTGGTATTGCTGATTTGTCTTGAGTGCAATGAAGTATACAATTTAAGTGATATATAATTATGTAGAAGCCTATCTAATTTTAGAAAATAATCATTTCTTTTAAATCTATTTGCTAGCAATATTGTCACCAATCTAATCTGTAAAGCAATTCTATCCTAACATTTATTCTTTTAGTGAAGTATAGGTCATTTTTATGGGTGAGTTTATACTTAGAAATATTTGTTTCTATGCCTGCTTATGAAGTTTTATCTAAAGTACCCTCTATCTTTTGCATTTCCTTTATTAAAGTGGTATCACTTGTAAATATGTGGAATCAAAGGTAAGGCTAGAAAAGATAAGATTTAAAATACTGAGCCTGGAATATCACTGAAAAATGAAGAAATATTAGATATCTTTGTATCACTGAGCTAGTTAATATTGAAGTGCATTGACTTTTTCAAAAAAATCATACTTGAAAATTTTCCAACTCCCATTCTTGTCAAATTGACTATGAAAATGGCACTGATAGATAAAGATTTTTTTTTATGAAATCATTTCACTGGAAAATATTACTGAGAGAAGAATAGAATCTCTATTTCTGGAAATTTTTACACATACCTTCAAAAACTGAGCAATAGTTAACAGAGAATTCTGCTCAGATTGTAAAGCAGTGTTTCCCAGTAGTGTGTTCCTGAAGTTCTTGAAGGAACAAAGTTTTGTTTTTTTGAAACAGATGTTTTGTAGGAAAAAAATAGACTCCAAGTTCAGATAAGTCTGGGAGATTGAGATAAGCAAAGCAAAATGTTTCATGAAATCTAAAAGATGTTAATTAATAGGTTAATATACATCATAAATATCCAAAACCAACATGTAACATACACTGTTTACCTCAAGTTCTTTTTTAAAAGCATAGAAAATCTATTAACATCTTTTAAAGTTGCTTAGAAACCGGTTGGAAAACACTAGGGTGGAGAAATAAGAGTCCACTGAATTTATATCTTTTAAAATATATCTGAAAGGAACCTTGTGAATAAAAATAGATGTATAAAGTTCAATGAGTTAAATGTATAAATTAATACTAACTTAACCATTTATAACTAAACATCTTACAGATTATATTGTATAATCAATTGGATTAAAATATGATTTTTGATATAACATTGTTTTAGCTTATGTTAAATATAGCTTATAGAAAGTGTTTGAAATTGTTAAAGTAAACTTGAAAATGTAAATAAATGTTTATGTAATACATTAACAGTAAAACCAAATGATAAGTAGTTAAGATTAGAACTATAAAAAATTTAATCATTTAAGATATGGCCAAAGGTCTTAAAAAGAACACAGAATCTTGATTAATAACCTCAGTTTTCTTTTCTTTTCTTTTCTTTTTTTTTTTTTTTTTGGTTTTAGTCTACTAGTTTTACCTTTAATTCAGAAATATTCTGCCTTTTACAGAAAATATATTTTATAAAAATATAGGTGAATGTTAACAACAAATCCTAGCTAAAAGTCTCATTACCCAAAAGTTTGTGTACAATTATGGTTTTGGTGGGAAGGAAAATTATCTTGGTAAGTACTAGGTATTTCCTTTTTCTTTTGATAGGAATGAAAGAAATGTGTTGCATTTTTAAATTTGTATGTTTTGTGGATATTGTTTCTAAAGTACTGTTTTTATGTTTGTATTATAGGCTTTTTTGTCCAAGGTTTCCCTAAACTCTTGAGGTTTCAAGAACATCATGAAAAAATACTGAATAAATTTCTGTCCAAGCTTAAGCAACATTTGGTAGGTAGATGTGACACTGACTTATGAAGCTACAGTGTATTTGGTCTTTGGCCTCAGTTAACTCATTAATTTATAGTGTCATCCATTTCATTTACTAAACAGTTACAATTCCCAGTTTGATAAACATTAGATCTGTAAAATTTAATATTGATGATCTATCACAGTTTTAATTAATAGATTCAGATTTCTGTGAAGCTTATAAGCAGAAACAATGAAGTTTTTAAATGATATATGATTTCTTAGTTACTTTGGAGGGTTTTGAATTGTACAAAAAGTATTTTAAGGGTCTTACAAACTCATTCCTCATGAACTATATGTGTGCTTTACTATAAGATATAATACTTTAGTAAAACAAAGATAGTTAATTGTAAAATATATTAGTGAAAATAAATGTATTACATTCCTTTCATGAGAAATTTATTCTGGGGTTAATCTTGAAAGGTAAAATTTTGGGGGAAAAAGTAAGAATAGGAAAAGATATCAAGAAAAAGGTTGTAAAGAGATTTTTTTTTTCCTTAAATATCTTTATTTTATTTATTTATTTTCATGTGATGCTGAGGCTTGAACCCAGTGCCTCACATGTACTAGGCAAGCACTCTGCAACCCCAGCCCCAAAAGGTGTTTTTTTTTATGTTTATCTTTGACAGCTATCTCCAATATCCTTCCTAATTTTGTGTATTGTATTGTCATATTCTGTTGGTTACAATCCAGAAATTGTGAGATCTTTGTTTTTTCAGGATACTCAAGAAATCTACACGAGTTTTTACACAATGAAATGGTTTTTTCAATGTTTCCTTGATCGTGTAAGTATTTACTTACAAAACTCTATCATAAAATTCTGATCACAAGGTGAGGCAAACTGTTAATCTTTCTTCTGTTTTGTTTTGCTTTTCTTTACAGACTCCCTTTACTCTAAACCTCAGAATATGGGATATCTACATCTTTGAAGGAGAACGAGTTCTTACTGCCATGTCTTACACAATCTTAAAATTACACAAAAGTAAGAAAATGTTTTAACTGAAGATTTCATAAAAATCAAGACTTGTTTTAACTTTGATGTGTCAGTCCCCACTGGGCTCCTCATCCATTGTCTCCATGATAGTATAAAAAAGTCCTTGAGAATCAGTGGAGAAGTTATCTTCAGTTGGTAGTTTACTTTCTGTGGTTCTTTTTTCTATTAGAGCTGTGTATGGCAAAGATCTTGGATTCTTTTCTCCTTATAACAGTTTGACTGGAGTGGTAGAATGAAATTTGTTGGTTTCACTAATAATGATATTCTAAAATATTGGTTTTCACTGGATCTTCTCTTTTTTAATTAATTTTTTATTTATATATGACAGCAGAATGCATTACAATTCTTATTACACATATAGAGCACAACTTTTCATATCTGTGGTTGTACACAGAGTATATTCACACCAATTTGTGTCTTCATACATGTACTTTGGATAATAATGATCATCATATTCCACCATACTTCTAACTCTATGTTCACTGGATCTTCTTGTTCTTTTCATTGATCTGAATTTCAAGTTTGTAATAGAACAGAAAGAGCTTTAGCCTCATGATTTAAGGTTGCTACAGAGACTATTTCTATTACTGTTTCCTTCATTTAGGAAAAAGAGCTTCCAGCTCCAAGTTGTAGATGGGGAAGTTATAGATCAACTCTGCTTGACTGTGTCATGACCTCTTAGGCAAGTAAAGGCAGTGTCTGTAGTTGCATAAATGTAGCAAGGATTGTTTTTTTAAAACAAAATAACAAAACACATTTTAGACTCAGTTGCAGTATTTCAAGGGCTTTGTAAATTGAGTTGCTATGCCTTACTTTAAAATTAAGAAATGAGATTTTCTTCATGAATGTGAAGAATAATATTCACTTTAAAGTCTCAGTTCAACTGTAAGCATTTTGTGACTCTTCTTAAAACTATACAGAAGTGTGAATCACTGAAAGCTTTAGAACTTTATATAGTACTTCTAATCTAGACCATACCACATAATTTCACGTTCCACGTATACTCTGCTCTGTCATGTTGTCCTTCAATGATCTCCTTAGCATCCCATCTGCAGTAGGAGCCAGTTGAGTGTATGAGGTTATGTTTATGGTTTTTCTCTCTATTGTGCTTGGTATTCTAAGTACATGCTAGATGTAAGATTGTTTTGTTATTTATCTGAACAGAGTGGACTTCAGGAGGGTCAGATTAACCACACTTTTACCTAGGAATAAGAATGCCCATTAGGGCTGGGGATGTGGCTCAAGCGGTAGTGCGCTCGCCTGGCATGCGTGCGGCCTGGGTTCGATCCTCAGCACCACATACGAACAAAGATGTTTGTGTCCGCCGAAAACTAAAAAATAAAAAAAAAAAGAATGCCCATTATAAGATACCTTTGTATTGTTTACTCTTTTCAAGAAAAGGATTCAGAAGCGTGGTGATTCTTTTCCCTTGTATTCAGGCTCTGTTTCCTCAACACACAGACTAAAGCACCACGACAAAACCTTTGACAACAAATTGCTATCCAAGACCCAGGGTTCTGTCTTATACCCAGGTGAAATCCCTCTTTCCTCTCTTCCTGTCTCTCCTCCATTTCAGTTACTTCCTTTCTCTCTGGATTATAAATAAAATAGGTGTGGAACAAAAATAAAATTTTTATTAAGAGATATCAATGTTCCCTAAACAGTGTAAAAGTAGAAACATATTTCTTTGTAGCTCTTTTTTCTTCTTAAATTGTTTTTATTTATATGACCCTTGATTAATTTTGACAAGTAAAAAGTTTCTTTACCCTTTGTGAATAAACTTTAAGCACAACAATTACTTTATATACTAGCATATTATTAGACTAAATAAACTGTAGAAAAATCTCTCTACTGCTCTATAATTTTTTTTGCAGGGCGGGGGGGCGGGGGACGGGCTAGGGAAACAAAGCTCAAGGGCTTAAACTAATTTCCTTCATCACCATGTGAAGCCTGAAAACCTGAATGGTAGTTGAGAGACAGGGAGGATGGAGAGATATTACCAAGAGGTAAAAAAGTTTCAGCTGGACAGAAGGAATGGTTCTGGAGATCTGTTGTACAGCCTAGTGACTGAAACTAATAATATTAGTGAATATTTGAAAACTGCAAAGTAGGTAGACTTTCAGTGTTCTCATTACAAAAATAAATATGTTTGATGGATATGTTAATTAGGTTGGTCTAATCATTCCACAATGTTATACATACACCAAATTATCTTTGAAGATGATTTTATAATAGACCATATTTTACACCTTAAATACATACAATTTTTTATTTGTCAATTAAAAAAGAAAAACTTTTTTGGGACACTTACTCAGTGGTTAAGAGGTTTTTTTCTTTTTTCTCTTTCTTCCACATTGCCTTAATATTTAGAGACACTGTTACTAGAGGTTCATGGCAAAGTGGTTTTAAATAGCAAAAAATAAGAAACAATCTGAATGTCCATAACTAGAAGACTAATTAGCAAATTACAATGCATTCATTACATTGCACTATTATATCACTTCAAATAATTATGGTATAAAATCATATCTGTCGAAGTGAGAGATATCAGTGATATATTATTGAGTGGGAACAAAGCAAGGTGAATAACTTGGTAAATATCATTTAGTTTTGTGAATTGATACACATATGCACATGTTAATATACATACCTGTGAGTAGGGTATTGGGTAGGATCTTAGTGGGTTTTTATTTTCCAATTTATGTCTGTAGTTTGAAACTTTTTCTAATGAAACTATTTTCATAAGCAGAAATAAACTCTACAAATTAATAATCTCTTTTAAAAAAGTTCTGAACCACTAATAAATACAGACTTAGAAGTGGATTTGCCTTTGACAGTTGGAGCTTTAAATCAATAAAAGAGAAAGGCCTCATGTCTTCCTGGGTGCCTTTCTATGTCTGTTGTCTCAGAGAAGCTCTTACTCTGGGTTACTATTAATGCCTATATATTATTACTCTTAAACCAATGAGAAGGTGTTTGACAGTATATGCCAGCTCCTCTTTCTCCCCAGTAAGATTATCCTGCATTTCTCTGTGACCATTTCAGTATTAGAAAAAAATTTATTTTAACATTCACAAGGCCATGTGAAATTTATTTATGTTTTTTCAATGCCCTTTTTAAAAATGTGCTATACCAAATAGAATGTATTATCTTTTCAACCTAAAGTAATTGTTTACTTAGCATTTGCATTTCTGTCATCCTTTCTTAGAACATCTAATGAAATTATCTATGGAAGAACTTGTAGAATTTCTTCAGGAGACTCTAGCAAAGGATTTTTTCTTTGAAGATGATTTTGTAATAGACCAACTTCAGATTTCTATGGCAGAACTAAAGCGGGCGAAATTAGACCTCCCAGAACCTGGTAAGAAATACTCCAATATTTTACATCTAAATTATAATTAAGATTGGAAGACATGGCACAATTAACATGGATTATTTCTTTTCCATAGCACAAGCATAATACTCTTGAAGAAATAATATAAGTGAATGCCTTACCTACTGTCTTTAGCTTTTTTAAAAAATTTATTTTAAAGAAAAAGCAAGTAAACATTAAATCTACATCTCCTAATGGAACAACTGTACTATTGACAAATAATATTAATTTTCAGAAGTAACTATGGTGTTATTTAAACTAATATAACAATAAGCACTTTTTACTTTCATCATCTCATTTTATAAAACTGTACAATAGTTTTATAAAATGGTTGACAAATAATATTAATTTTCAGAAGTAACTATGGTGTTATTTAAACTAATATAACAATAAGCACTTTTTACTTTCGTCATCTCATTTTATAAAACTGTACAATAGCAGAGCAAGTAAAGTCCCACTTTACAGATGAGAAAATTCAAACTTAAATAGGAAGCTACAGAACTTCCAAATTGCATTAACAAGAGTAGAGTCTGGACTTTCTGATTACCAATCCAGGGCTCTTGTAGGTAATATATTTTATTCACTTACTTCAAAACATTCCAGGACCTACTGTTAGGCTTTCTGCTGGGGAATCCTCTGAGAATTTGAAAACTTAAGAGAAAAATGTGTTCTTGCTTTCAGGTGCACTCAGTTGAGATTATTTACACAGATGATAACAAAGTGAATGGAGCAGTAATAATAGAGCTAGGTGAAAGATAAATGGTAAGGGTAGGGGAGCTTGAGAGGGAGAGAAAAGAAAATGTAGAAAGATCACAGTAGGAGTAATTTTAAGAGTTTTGACCAGTTAGTACTTAACAATGTATGATATCCTGAGAAAAAGTTATTTTTTCCTCTTTCACCTTTGTTGCAGTGGAGGGTATGGTAAAAGGGTAGGGCAGTGGAAGATCATGGGCAAGAGATAAAAAGTTATTTTCGCTCTCAGGTAGAGGTGAATTTGGCATTTCCTGATCCTTCTGTCATCAAGGATGTATCTGTACAGAAGGAAAACAGAATTGCATTAATGGAAAATACATTTCCCCTTCAGTAAAAAATTAAGATGTTCTGATTTTACTTACTTAATTGAGAAGGGTTTAATCAGTGCTTCTGTGAGGTTTGGGATCATCAGGATTGACTAGAAAACAACCCCTCACAGCATACAGTTAGGTTGAGCATAGGCCTCGTGAAACTATCGCCTTTACTAAGTGAGGTGAACCCACCTTATTCAGTATAATTATGTCTGTTTTCTACTAATTCTTTCCTGTAGTAGGAAATGCATTTGGAGCAGCAATTACTATACTCTTGCTATTGTGATGCTTATTTTTTCAATGTATTGTCCACTTTTAAAAAGAATTTAATGCAAGTTTTAGTAAAATACACACATAAGGAAAAAAAATTGCAACTATTTAAACCTGAGATTAAAATTTAAAACCTGTGTAATGGAAGCAGGATGGTGATAATGATTTAGCATCTAATTAGTAGCTAGTATTTTGCAAAATGTTACTGTGTGGCACATACTATAGGGACTCCCTCATCTAATCCCCAAAAATAACTCTGAAAAAGTGATTTGCCTCATTTTACAGATGAGGAAACTCAGCAGTTTATAAGAGCTTTTAACTAAGAAATGATAGAGGGCTGGGATTAAAGGGAGATGGATAAATAAGCACTGCAAGAAGTCTGGGCGATGCTTCTTGAACATCTGGCAGTGAAGAGAGCTGAAAGAAGGTGGCGCTGCCCTTTCTAGCACAGCATCTCTCCTTCTATACTGCTACTACTGGGACATGTACTTCCGGATTTTTTTGTCACTTGGCCCTCACAAATTGTGAACTACCTATGGAACATGAAGATAATGAAATGAACATTGTACTAAGAAAGTTTAATGTCACCTCTGTCCTCTTAAAAAATGTGAGCCGGGAGCAGGGCTTTGCTTTTTCTGTTTTCATACCTGTTAATTCCTCCTCATTACTTTGTGTTAGTTTGTTGGGTTTCCAGAAAGAATTCACTAGCATTTTGAGATTGCATTGATTTAAAGATTTAGGATTTCTGAGGGGAAAATAGTATTCTTATTTTTAAAACTGGGGTTTTCTACTAAAGAGCTTTTATTTTTAGTTATTTGAGACTACTCTGATAACCCTCAGTATACATTGTTTTCCTCATTTAACTGTTACGTATTTCTTACCTACTGACTCCAGCCCCTAATGATGTCCTGTGTAAAAACCTGGCCATTGACACTGTGGGTGGGTAGCTCTACCAGAGCACCATGGCTTATGGTCACATGCACAGGTTCACTTCTGTGGTTGTCATCAAGATGAGGAGAATATAGGCAGAGTAGTGGTTGGGGACCCCTGGGTTCCTCAAGGGGTGATTTTATCTTTGGCTATTATAAGTTGCATCTTTTTTTCTTCCATTTTTTTTTCTAACTAGTTAGACATTTGGCATTTTTTATATTTTTGTAGTCACTACATTGATTGTTTTCTTTGATTTGTAGATATCAATTATATCTTCAAAGGATAGTTGTTTTTCCTTTCTTTTCAGTATTCATGCTTCTTATTTTTTCAAGTCAAGAAAGTATCCAGTTATTTTTATTTTTAACTATTATTGATATTTTATATATTCATTTTGTTTGTGCATATTTTATAGTTTCTATTTAACTTTTTGAAAACATTTTATTGTGAAAGTTTTCAAACATACAAAAAGTAGACCACCTAGCCTATCACTCAGCTTATTGAATGTTTTTAAAGTGAAAATAAAGACATTAGGATACTTCACTTCTGTGTCTAAGAAACAAGGATCTTCTGCCTAACCATGGCACCTTTGTCACATCAAATAAGTAACAATGTGATTCCCCAATATTAGCTCATGCCAGTTCCTTGTTGAATGTTTCCTCTTGTCCCAAGACTGCCTTTTTCGGGGTAATATCAGGGTTTGAATTCAGGGGGCACTCGACCACTGAGCCACATCTCAGGCACTATTTTGTATTTTATTTAGATACAGGGTCTCACTGAGTTGCATAGCGCCTCACTTTTGCTGAGGCTGGCTTTGAACTCTCGATCCTCCAATTACAGGTATGCACCACTGCTCCCAGCCCATACTGCCTTTTAAACTGTTTTTCTCAACAGCATTTATTTGAGAGTCACCCTTTGTGTTTGATGTGCTTCTTTAGACTCTTGACTCTTGACATGGAGCAGTGCGCCTCTCCTCTTACCCACCCCACCATACCTTTCTTCCCTCCCTCCCTTTTTTCCTTCCTTCCCTCTTTCTTTCTTATTTCACCTCTCCTTTCTCCATCTTGTTCCTTCTCCTTCTCCCCTTCTGTCCATCAGTCAGTCTGTCCTTCCTTCCCTCCCATTGCCATAGAGGTCTGTTCAGTCATCATGTATAATGTCCCACATTCTGGAGTTGTCTGATATTTTTCACAATGTCATTTAACTTGTTCCCCTAGAGTCTGTATGTCCTGCAATCTAGAAGTTAGATATAGCAATTTAATTAGACTCATATTAAACAGAAGGTACATAGTGACTAGGGTTTTTTGTTGTTGTTGTTGTTGTTGCTGTTTGTTTGTTTTATTGTGAATGATTCTGAGTTTGGCAATTAGGACCAGATTACTTTTTGCTGTTGTTGTTGTTGTTGTTGTTGATGATGGACACATCACAATGCCTTTATTTTTTTTATGTGGTGCTGAGAATTGAACCCGGGTCCCTCCCATGCTAAGGGAGCGCTTTACCGCTGAGCCACAAACCCAGCCCAGGACCAGATTACTTTAATTAAAATTTTTAATTAGAAAATTTTATTTTAAAAAATACCTTTTCAATTAGCAAGTAATCTGTGGCAAAATATTGTGACATTGTTCAGATACCCAGTTTTCTTTAATCTTTCCCTTGATACTTCTAGCTTTCATTGATTATCCTTGCCTAAATTAAATTTTGGGGCACACTTTCTGTAACAAAGAACTTTTCCTCCTTTATCAACTGTAGCTTTTTAATTACCTTAAATTGTAATTCCTACTGAAAAGCTAGAATAAATGCTTAATTTCTTTTCTTACTGATCTTTTCCTCCTCTGTTCTATTCAAATGTAACTGGTGGCAGAGCTTTGGTGAATTAGTGAAAGTCATCTTGGTTAGAAATCCTGTGTTTCTCTACTGTGCCTGCCAATTTGGCCAAAAATTTTAGCTTATGGCATATATAGAAGAATCAAGAGAAGATTTTTTTTCTTAGAATAATTAAGAACCACTTTCAAATTTATCTTTTAAGTACCAGAAAATATGAAACTGAAGAAATCTTTTTAAGTGAACATTTTGTTGCTTTTGGCTCTGATACATGTGCTTTTTTCCCCTAGAGAAATTTGGATTTTTTTTTTTTTGTTTATAGAAAATGAACTTTGCTGGCTTTCATATTGTAGTTTTCTTTATAGGTCTTTTGTACTGGTAGTGACAAGTTTTGATTGGAACATAGGAAGAAGACACTCACTTGTGCTCACAGTAGTGCTATTCATGCAGCACAATTTGAAATTATTTCATGCTCAGTTCCAGAGAACTGCTTTGTCTCAGTCCTGCTCTGGTCTCCGCTTCCCTCCCTATTCCTTCCATCCCTTTTTTCTTCACTGGTTTCTTTTCTTGAGCTAATCTTTAAAATTAGCTACATAAAGTTATTTATCTTGTGCTCTGTCCTTGGGCAGTTCAGTTTCCCAGGAAGAGCAATCTTAGAAGATATCCAAGTCTGTATGTCTATTCAACATCTTGGTCCTGGGAACTGAGTTCCAACCTGTTTTGCCAATACTGTAATTGAGCGTCTTAACCTGCCTTCCTCTCAGATACTGCAAACTGGATGTCAATATGAGTAAGCTGTCTTTCTACCCAATCTCGGAAGCTTCCCCTATTTCTCTTACATATTTCCTGTTGTCACAAAGTGGTCAACATCCATCTTTTTCTTCTGTTCCTGCCTCTACTTCCTGGCACCCACTTAGTTACTATGCAGTAGCTCATCAAGTACTTTGTCTTGTAGTTCTTAATATCTCTGACATTTCTCTCCCAGAGCAGCAGCAGCATAAACTGGGGCCTCAACTCTAGTGCCCATTCCTCACAGAACCAGAGGGTTGGTATGAAATTCACATTCCCTCCTGGCACAGTCCAGTGCTTATGGGAGAAAACACAAAGTCCTTGGTTTGGCATAAAAAACTCTCTTCTTGTCTTCTTTTCCACTTCATCCTTCCCACCTTCCCGGAGCCATTAGGCAGCATAATAAATAGTAATAATAACAGGAAACAGTTTTGAGTTGTAAGTGATATACTCCTTGCTGAATGATTTATATGCACATTACTTATTTTCCCCCAGCAACCCTTTGTAATGGGTTTTTGTTAAGGCAAGTTTGTTTTTGTTGTTTTGTTTGGTTACTTTCAAAGACAATTTTCTATGCACAGGTTTATTTAGATTTTCAAAATTAGTATTTTATATTTTCAAGTAGAAAATTAAGAAACCTATTTTTTTCTTTTAATGTTTAATTCAGTTTAAAAAGTTAACATAGAGCTGGAGGTGTGGCTCAGTGGTAGAACTATTACCTAGCATGTGAAAAACCCTGGGGTCCCATCTTCAGTATTGGAAGGAAAAGGAAAAAAAAAAGCATAGTATTTTTAAATTTTGAAAATTTTAACATTCTCTTCTAAAGAAACTTTAGTTATAAACATTTTAAATTGTATTTATAAAACTGATATGTCCAGTTTGATTTAAATATCAGTTTTTACTTTGAAAACAAAATCTCCAATTTTATAGTAACTCATAAATCTAATTCACACCTCAGAATATACCAAATCTTAAATCTCTTAAATATTTCTATACTGCTTACAAGTTTAAAATCAAAAGCGCAAATCTTGACTCATTTACATATCTTAAGTTGGCATGAAAAGGCTAACCATGGCCAAATTCTCTTAAATATTAACATGTAAAATAAGCAAGATATGAAATACAATCATATAAGCCGATCCCTTACTTAATACAAAAAAAATACAGAATTGATCATGTGTTTTATTGTCTTAAACTTGTCCATACTTAGTTCTAGATCTTTAGGAACTGAAAGATTAAGTTTTTTCAGATAAATTTTGGGATACCTAGTGGAACTACAAACTGGGACATCATCTGAGTTCTTGGCAGTGACCTCAACTTCAGGCTGCCTCACTTTCGAATCTCACAAGGCTGGTGCCCTTAGGCGGTTTTGTCCTATGTTCTAGATACCTTTGATTCCAGTTGCACTCTGCCTCCTCCTTACTTTTCAAGGAAGACGACATCTTCCTACCTGGTGGGTTTGACTTTGCATTTTTTTTGTCTTTTACCTCTACCTTGTACTTTTAGAGGTCTTTGAACCTTAGGGACTAATATGTTCTTTTTATTTGTTTCTTATTTGTTAAGGCCATATTTCTTGCATTAATTGTCATTTATTTTAATTTATAGTAGTTTTCATTCTAATTTTGCTATCAGTTATTATCAATAACTTACAGAAGAGGAGATTTGGGCTTCCAGGTGAAGTATTTGCCCAAGGTCCTATATTTAGTAGGTGATAGGCATTTTAGTTGACCCAAGCCTGACTCCAAGGCCAGTGCTTTACATGACAACAAAATGGCTACTACTTAGAGGTCACAATTTGATGAGGTAAAGGGTGGGGAGGCTGCTCATTCACAGTAATTTGCCTTTGAATATGCTTTTCCTCCAAGAATGTTCCTAACAATTCTTCAGTTGGTTTTCACCATTCTGCTAAGTTTTCACAAATGTAGCTTCAGCATCATTATTTTACTAAAGCCTTCTCAGTGAGCCCCTACCTCTCTAAACCCACAGAATTTGATCACCTGTTGAATTTGTTCCTGAACTGAACTCCTCTTCTTGCTCCTGTCTTCACACTTCCAGTGCTTGTCCCTTGTGTTAGCACATCTCTTGGATAGAGTGGGTTCCTTGCCCAATTCTGCATTATTGGCATAATGAAGTGCTTGGCATATAGCTGACACTCAAGGTTGGTTTGTTTTTTCCCTGAAATGAATGAAATTCTATTTTTTTTCAGGTAGTAAAAGTCTGTCTACAAAGGATTAGCCCAAAGCAGTTTTTTTGAAGTGATGAATCATTCTGTATCATTGGTACACACTTCAGTTTTACTGTATGTTAAAATTTCTGAGTCTGGAGGTGTGGCCAGTGGTGGAGTACTTGCCCAGCATGCAGCACTTTTTGATGGTTTGAGTGAGTTTTCAATTTTTGTTTATGTAAACCAGTGTTCCACACACTGCACTGTTTACATGTGCGTGAATTGAACTCCAGGGAACACAAAATGTTACATTGTTAAAATGAAATCATTTCACAGATTTGTTGAATTGTATGGTCTGAATAGGTTTACAGTGAGAAATTTGTTAATAATTGTCTCCTTTGTTTCCTTTATCTTTTAAAAGCTAATCTGCCAAGAAGAAAGACCTACAAGCTTAACTACAATAAAGTCTTTTAAGTTATAGCTATAACTTAGAAGCAAACCGTACCTCACTTAATCACCTTGTTCAAGGCTATAGTAATGTTTGAACTGTGTGTTCTTCTGGCTTAAAGGTACATTGAACAAATAAAATTTGTGATTCAGTTACATATATGAAATCCATAATTTTGTGAGAATATTTAAAAACTCAATTGGGCTTAGTACTTGATCTGGAGAGGGATGGGGTAACAGAATAGTAGAGGAATTGTCACAGCAATCACCTCCAGCCATTTCTTAATGAAAACTGCTGGCACAATATATATATATTTAGTTGTTGCAGAACAACTAAACATTGCTCACAGGGAGCATGCTCAGCACTTTACATAATTATGTCTCCTTGGGTGCAAAAAGCTGCTAAATGCCTCCAAGGCAATTTACCTGCAGATCTTGCAGTTGATGTGGTGTCCACTGGGTGGTGACAGAGACCTAAAAAAGACCAAAGGTGGATCAGCCTGTAGGGATTTAAGAGGGGATCCTTTCCTTTATCTTTTTGAAGAAGTTAAAGTATTGTTCTGTTGGTTTCTTCTTTTCTTTTCCTTTTTTTTTTTCAGAGAAAAACAATGTTTGAATTGCCTTTATTCTAAAATGTATCAAGTTATATTTCATCTGAGTTTTTTGTAGTTGTTGTTGTAGTTTAGTGTTGTTTTATTTGATTTGTAATAGATCTCTTCATTACTAGCACTTGCCTAAAAATACCTGTCATCTAATATGACCAAACACTGGTGAAAAATACCATTAATATGATATTTTCACAAAAGCTTTCCCCTTAATCGGGCAATACTTCTTCAACTCCTGTGCTCAGAGGAGGAAGAAGGGCAACATGAAATTTTAGACACAAAGCTGAGTGAAAACCTAAGTGAGCAACAATATAATTATATCTATTGAAAAGCAGCCAGGCTGAGGGCTGGAATCTGCTGGAATCTTATTACTTACAGTTAGTTGCCTAGAGGTGAAAAGAGACATTTAAATCAACAAAGACCAAGTACAGCACTATTGGTGTGTATGTATATGTAGGGTAGTTCAAGTAGCTTAAGATAGCTCTAAAAGTAGTTTGTACTAAAATGTTTAATAATTTATTTGAGTGAACTTATGGGCAGAAAAAAATAGAGAATATCATTCATATGTGGAAATAATTCTGATGACAGAGGGGTTAGAATGGGAAAATCTGAATAAATATTAATAAGAGGAACTTGAAGGCAGAGGAAGCCAGGGTGTGACTAAGAGACTAGTTACTTGTTGGAGTGAGGATGTTCTGGAATATTCCATTTGACCAAGTAAATTTGAGATGAGATTGCTGTGATTGTCAGTCATCTTCAAAAACTGCAGAACCAAACAAGTGTTTAAAGGATGGAGATGAGAAAAAATGTAGTTCTTTATTTTAAAATGAATAAAAGTTAATGTAAATTCTAGATCAGTAAATATGATATATAAGGGAAGAATCAATAAATGGATTAATTGAAAAATGGCTTTTTGAGCACTTAGCAACCAAATAAGGTAACCACTAACCATGGTTCCATGAAGAATTAATCTGATAAGCCTGATTAATCTGATTTCATTGTTTGTTGAGATAGTTTATTTAGTGAATCAAAAAAGAATGCTATTAGCCTAGTATATTTAGGTAAAAATAAAGTGTTTCACAAAGTTGTGATACTTTTAGGAATAAACTAAAGATACTGCTTACAGGTTGTACACCAAAACTGCAGGTTAACATCATTTTACCTATTGAAGTATATTCTGTGCTTTTAAGCTTTATACTTCCTTATTATGTAAGCAATATGTGTTTGTAGTAGAAAAATTATATGTTAAACAAAAATAATATTCAGTCTAAGAGCACTTTTTCAGGCTAACCACAACTAATATTTATTTCTTATAGTCATTTTCATAGACATATATAGATTTGTGCCTATATTTTATTCATTATAAATGGGATTATACTGCTTTTATAACTTGCTTTTTTTGCTGATTAACGTTAAAAATATATTAGCATAGCCATAAGATTGCTGAATTTATTTTATATTCCATAATTTATTTCACCATGTATATTTCATGATTATTAATTTCAAAATGCAAGTAAATAATTTTCCAGAAACAATGCAGTTTTGAATATCTTTATAGCAAACATTTGCATGTGCTTTAATTATATTAAATTTCTAGAGGTGAAATGCTAGATCAGAAGCTTCAATATGTATTGTCAAATTGGAGAATTTGTTTCTCCAAACCCACAATAGTGAGATACTAATTTCAGAAGTATTTTAATTTGCAATTCTCTGGTAACTCATAATATATTTACCTGCTTTCTTTTTTCCTGTTCACATTCTTTATTTAGTTTTCTATATGGGGTATCCTTCATTTTCTTACTAATTATTATGAGTTTGTTATATTTTATGAGTTTGTTATATTTTAAGTGCTCCACCTTTTATCTTACTCAGTTCAGTATTTGTAATCAATCACTTAAATGAAAGAATTGAAGCACAGTGTTTGGATTTGTGATTGGCATTACATGGCATTACATGGGAAGGTATAATGTTAAATTTCAGGGAGATCTCCCATTGATGAGTCAAAATTAAGATAAACTTGGCTAGTAATCAAGATGTGCTTTGAATTTGTCTTAAAATAATATGCCTTGAGTAATAACAACAGTTACTAAATACCTGCTGTATTCCAATTAATATGCTAGCCTTTTTTTTCATATAAACTCCAATTTTCACAGCATATCTACAAAACGATGTTCATTAATAAATAAGAAATCTGAGACTGGAATGGTTTCGTTATATAAATTCAAGATGGCAGAGCCAGGATTCAAAATCATGTCATTTGTTCCTGTTGGCCATGCTCTTCACACTGTGCCTTGGACATATACAACATTTGGGAAATAATGATTGTGAAAAGGGTCAGCAAGGCAATGTGAGGACCAGAAAGCAAATCCGTTTTCCATAACAAAGCTGGATAAGGGAAGTAATCAAACATTTTATTTTCTTTAGTTCAAATAGAAAATATTGCTTAAATGTCTGGCCACCACACTTTAAAAGGGTACCATTTTTGGATGTGGCCAGTGATGGAATGCTTGTGTAGCATGTGCAAGGCCCTGGGTTTCATCCCCCCCAAAAAAAAGAAAAAGGAAAAAAAAAGAAAAGGGCAATGGGATACCCTTTCATGTCCCTCATCATCAAGAAGTGGCTAAAGATGAGTGTTTGTGGAAAACACTTTGGAAAGCCAACCTCAAGTTGACCATCCCAGCAATATGGTATCTGCAAAATTTTGAAAACTCTAAATTCTTCTGTGGATTTGTTACTGCCCCAGTCTAGCTTCCATGTTTGCTTCATTAAGTTGTCTTTTTGATGTGGTTATATAAAATAGATTTAATTGGTATAGTTGGTTTTATTACATTGTTGACATTGAAAATGTTTCCTAACCATAACAGTAAAGATCATAAATAATAAAATATGTGACTTTTTGCTAACAGAAAAGGCAATCTATAATTTTTTAAAATAGAAATAAATCAATTTTGAGACTTAGAATATAGATCTAAGGATAGCTACTCTTTGAAACAGCTAATTTCAGATAAATTAAGTTTTCATTAATTGTGAATTGATGAACACTGAAATATCGAAGCAGACTGTGGGCATCTGCAGGCAGGCTTGAAGAGCACTGAGCTTCCACCTACAGTGTGGTTCCAGGGAGAACATGTGCAAGGCGCAGTAGCTACTCAGTTTGAGATCTGTTTTATTCGGCCTTTTTTTTTTTTTTTTAATTCTACTATGGAGGGTTTTTAAACATTTAACATGATTTTATGTGAACTAAAAGTTGGGGGTTCTCTCTGTAGGCTGCCAGAAGCCAGAGAATAGATAAGAGGGACAGCTGAAAAGGCTCAGCATGAAGATCTTTGCAGCAAATCCAGTTTTGTCCCTGTGGCAGCACATTTTGTTGGCATGAATTCGCCATTTCCTGGTGCCACAGCTTTCCTTTGCTTTTAAATATTTGTTTTCATTGGGTTCCTACTCACCAACCTGAAAAGGGTGTTCTGATGATTGGCTGACACTGTTATCCTGATGGACTGTCAACCAGCCATTAAATTAGCCAATCAGATTACTATGTTCTGCTTAAAAAATTGTCAAAAGAGACTAAAGGAAAGTTCATAAATTCAGCTTTTCTGTTACATAGGTTGGTTGGTTTAATTTTTTGGTGATGTTGGGAATTAAATCCAGGGCCTCACACATGCTAGGCAAGTGCACTGCCACTGAGCCACACCCTAACTCTCTGTTATATAGGTTTTTGTATCTTATTGATAATTTGTATTTGTTGGGATTATTTACCAACAGGGAAGAAGGAATTAATATATTTATCTGGGATTAAATGGATAACTATTTGTAGAGTGATAAAAATTTTTGGAGATTCTAGAGTAGTTTTATATTTATTGCTCACTAGCTTTTAACTGGGAGGGCAGAATAACTACCTGTGGCTATTTTTGATTTGGGCTGCATTTAAGTCAACTTTCTTAATTCCGTGAATTTCATATTTTGACTAGGGAGAAGCCAAACTGGAAATGCTTTGATCATTTCACATAACTCTTATAAAGCAAGGAAAACTTTTCTGTATAACAAGCATTTTACAGTTTGGATTATCACTTGAAATAATTTTTCTACATATCATAAAATCATTTATTACAAAAAGACATAAGAGCAATGTTGATATGCCAACTACTGCCGAATGGTATTTGCCACTGTCCTTAAACCACTCTGTTCATTCCCTTACAGTTCATATCTAAAACACTAAGCAAGCAAGTAGACTCTACCTTAATAATGAATCCTAGAAACCACCTCTTCTCACTACTTTTCACCCCAGTTAAAGTGTAGGGGTAAAGAACAAAAATTCTGGAATCAACTCTGGGTTTGAACTCTGGATCTGCTGCTTACTAGCCTTGAGCTTTTTAGCAAGTTAATCTTTGCCTCAGGTATCTCATCTATTAAAAATGAAGAAACAATAGTAACCAGTGTTCTCTGTCATATGTACAGGTTTTGAGCAGTGGCTGATTCATAGTGAGTACTTCATGAGTATTAGCAGTTATTGTCACCATTATCATCCTTAGTTATTACCACAGCCGAAATCTACTCTGCCATTTCATGTGACCTTTCTAATATAAACATCAGATCATGTAACTCCCTGCTGAAAAGCCTCTAGCATTTTTTATTTAACTCCACACAAATTCCCAAGTCCTCACCTAGTCTGTGTCCTTCTTGACTTGACTCTATGGGTCCTTGGCCTCATCCTCTGTCTTTCTCCCTCTAGACCTTTGTTCAAAAGGCCTTGTTCTTGATGGTACTCTTCGCTGCCCTGTGCTACGTGACCCTGATGGTTTTAATTGCTTTTTCCACTTTTTTCCTAGCACTATGTATAATTAGAGTATGAACTCCAGAAGGACAGGGCCTAGGACAGTGCCTGGGATCTAGTAGTTGCTGTATGCATTTGTTGAGTGTATAAACAAATGAAACAGAATTTCATTGCCACTTCTGATGCTTTTGTGCTTTTAAAAATATAAAACCAAGAGCTTATGTAAATACTGTCAATATAAATTCAGTTAAAACCATCAAAAGTTTCTCTACAAGTTTATGAAAATGGCATAGTAAAAGGTAACAGTGAAGTGGGATAAGATTGGCTTTTCTGAAATTGCTTTCCCATGTATAAAACACAGGCAGGACCACGTCTTGCTGGGGCCCTAGGGCTCTGAGGATTTGCCTCATCAAAGGAAGAAGAAAATGGGCATAACTGGGAGCCTGATGATAAATTGACAAGGTTTATGAACACCAAGACTTGAGCCTCATAAAAACAAAGACAGGGTCTGTGTGCTCACAACTATCAGGGCTGTTGCTCAGCACAGTGGCCATTGCAGAATGTATTAGTAGCTATCATTGGATTATTTTTTATTTCAAATGACAATACATTATTTTGTGATAACAGGTGAAAAACAAGTTGAAATTTTAGCAAATGGAGTCTGTTGTTTTTTCATGATGGTATTTATTGACTACCCCATAATAGATCAGCTTAAAACACTTCATACTAAAATGACCAGTTTATTCAACTCTTCTTCAATACCTCATGAATTTTCTATTAATTACTTAAAATATAAAACAAAACGTATGTGATACAATTTTCTTTTTTAAATTTTTTTCTATTTTTGCATTTAAAGTGAGACCTTTTTAGAACTTTACTTCTGGTTAGAGAATACTTTTTATCAGGAAATTATCCTAAGGAAGGTATTCAAGATATAATAATAACAATAATGTTGAGACAAGTTTGACACTATAGTAGGTCATCAGTTGAATTTTAAATTTGACAGATCTGCTTGGAGTTGATAGGGAAAGTTTTTCTGGTTTTGTTTTGTTTTTGTTTTTTTGTTTGTTTGTTTGTTTGTTTTTAAAGTATTTTTTAGTTGTAATTGGACACAATACCTTTATTTTATTTATTTTTATGTGATGCTGAGGATTGAACCCAGTGCCTTGCATGTGCTATGCAAGTGCTTTACCACTGAGCCACAACCCTATCCTGGGAAAGTTTTACTGAGATTTAGAAATAATTTTAGTTGAGATAGGTTAAAGTAATGTAATATTAAGATACTGAATTACTGACTCTGCAGGATTGTGTCAGGAATGGAAATAGAACATCAGCTTTGCATTCCTGGAAAAAGCATGTAACCATATGTCTGAAAAAAATACAGAAATCATGTTATACAATTGTGTGAATCTTGTCCACAAGGTTTCAAACTGTTCCTGCCTGTACATTGCCTAATAAGGTTTTGAGTTTTGGTATGTTTTAATATTGGTCTTTCCAGAAAAAGTACTTCTTGACAGTCATTAAAATTCCATGGTATAAAAATATGTATATATAAAAAACATGCAATTATTAATAATGTGTACTTAAATCAGATACTATTTACTCAGATATTTATTTTACTTATGAATTTATCTTTCCCTTTAGGTAAAGAGGATGAATATCCAAAGAAACCTTTGGGGCAGCTTCCACCTGAATGTCATTCTACTGGCATTAATCACCTGAGCAATGGACAAAGAAGTGTTGGTAGGCCCAGTCCCCATATAAGCAGCAGAAGAGAAAGTGGATCATCGCCTTCCAAAAAGCATGAGCACTCACCCCACCATCAGAGTAGAACTGGTACTCCAGAAAGAGTCAGGCAGCTCCGGCAGAAGTCCGTGGATGAGGATAGTAAAAATCTTAATGAGGCAGCTTTTCAAAGAAAACTTGCATCAGGTCCACAAGACAGTTCCGAGCAGTATAACCATGCAGCTGCTAACCAAAATAGCAATGCTACTTCAAATATCAGAAAGGAATTTATGCCCAAATGGAATAAACCCTCAGATACTTCAGCTATTGAAAGGACTGCCAAATATGCCATTGAAGGTAGATCGGTGCACCCTACACTTGGAGTCACCATCCCAAATTCTACTGATCCTCGGATATCAAACACAAGGCAAAAGATGAAGGTTTTGGATGCTGATGATGGGAAGCGAGGCTCCAATGCATCCCAGTATGATAACGTACCTGGGGGAGAGAATGAAAATGGAACTTCTGCTGAAGAAGCACTAGAAAGGGCTTACTCTCACAGTCCAAGGAACATTGTTTACTCTAACAGTCCACGAAAGCACGTTGAGCCAGGTTCTAGTCCATCAAAAGTATCCAACAAATTTACTTTTAAAGTACAGCCTCCAGGCTATACAAGACATCAATCCCAGTTAGAAGGGGAAGATCGAGGGACTGTGCACCCACCTTCCTATAGCAACCCCCCTGTTTACCACGGAAATTCTCCAAGACACATCCCCACTGCTAACAGCAGCTTTGTACCTCCACAGATCAGCCCTGGGACTCAAATTCATCCTTCCCGAAGACCTTTCGGTTCTACTCTGTCAGTTGATATTTCTCCAGAGAAATCTTTCAGCCGCCCAACACCTCTTGTACTACCATCCAGTCGAATAGAAGTCCTTCCTGTTGATATTGGTGCTGGGGGATACTCAGGCAATTCAGGGTCACCAAAGAATGGAAAATTCATTATTCCTCCAGTGGATTATTTGCCAGATAACAGAAAATGGTCAGAAATTAGTTATACATACAGACCTGAGATGCACGGACAATCATGGACCCGAGATGCTAACCCTAGCCACTTAAGCAATTTACCAAAATATTCAGCCTTTCAACATGTACCCTTTCAAGACCATAATCTCCCAGCAGTTTCAGTAGATAGTCCAGTGCGGTATAAAACTTCACCAGCTGTAGAAGATGCCAGTTCAGCTGGGTATCAGTATGCAGGGCCTTCACCTCCAGCATATCACTACAGAAAGCGGGAGGGGCTTTCTGTTCAAGAATCAGTATTGCTGTGAGAATATATGTATACTTGGCAAAAGACAAGAGAATAGAAACCATACGAAACCTGCATTGCTATGTTTGTAATTGCCAAAGCAGTATTTTATACTCTTGGAAACAACTCGCAGAATTCTGATGTATATTAGTAATAAGAATATGTAGAAGTTTTCATCCTCCATGTAGATGCTGCTTAAGATGAGCATTTTAAATTGCATCATCACTGAACCTGTTAAAGAATTTAACCTGGAAACATAGCAATAGCATTTAGGGGTACACGCACAATAATGATCCTTTACTCACTTTCATTTATATCTTTCTCCAAAAACTGAACATTTTTATTCTTTTGGCCCATTCTGTTTTAGCTAATGTAAGCAAACCACTGAGAAACCCTAGAACAGATTTTTTTTAAGGCTAAATATGTCTTTTAATAGGTATTATAGACACCTATACATACACATTTGAATACAGACCTGAAGAAAAAAAAAACTTTTTTAAAAATGAATTTTAATCTAGATCCATAGTATAATATGATATTTTTTTTCTTGTCTTTTAGTCTAGTTCTACCACCCTCCCCCCATGTTTTTAACCTGGGACCTAAACTGACAAAATTAGAGTTTTCTCTGACTTTGTTAATATAGTATTTCACAGAATGCTCATTGTTATCCTTCAATGGCTGCCATTTTCTTTCAATCTGAAAATTAAAGACATGGGAGAGAAAGGCTGACCACTTACTGGTGCTTAAAAATTGGAGCAGGTAGGTAAGTTTATGGCCAAAGGCACAGTGCTCCTTGTATCCATTTTCCCCAGATCATTCTTAAGTGCTTTTTTGCACCTGGCTCTGCTCTTTTTTTGCAATACTCAGAGCATACTGTTCCTTGCCAGATACCAGGAATGCTGTAGGAGAAGTTGCAACTTAGTGACCATGCAGCACTGGAGGAGCAAGGTGAAAGGCCTTTGAAGTTCATTTGAAAGAAGTATTAATAGTCTGGTTACTTCTTAATTCTGACTGTTAAATTCTTTCAGGGCCTCACCTTGAAGGGCCCAAGGCAGTTGTTTACATGATCATTTTCTGACATTTTCTTTAAAGAATGTAATCAATGGATATTGCTGCAATTATCAGGCCATTATGTTATTCATATTAAAATTGTAAAAAAGATGATTCTAACTATTAATAGGCATCTCAGATCTTGATCTTTTTAAAAAATATAGTGTGACTTTCAAACTTTCAAAACTATTTTTTCTTTTTCTGTGAAAAAAATTCAGGTTCATGGTTTAAAACAATCAGTGATATCTTTAAAAATATTCTATTACACTACAATTACCGAAAACTGACAAAATTTTGGGCACTCCAAGAAAATAGAACTTTGTTTTTAATTGGAGTACTTGTTTTCAACATTATTGTGCTCATATTAGAAAACAAAAAATTAGAAAGTCTAACATAGATGGCTCTTCCTGTTGCAAGTTGGGGTTTTAAGCTTTTGAGGTACAAAAGTGTGTCTTAAAATGCAAATAACATTTGTTTAGCTAGTGAATGTGACAATATTTTTATGTATATAATGAGTCTAATGTAATTTTAATCAACTTGGTAATGATGTTTTTAAATGGCAAAACAAATGCAGTGTATTAAAGCTGAACACTACACTGAAGCTCAAACTCTTGATAAAATAACAGGTTCTTGATTTAGATCATGTGGAAGCTGAGAAATAAATGTATATAAAAATGTGCTGAGGATAGTAATTCAAATTTTTAAACTATGATTCTGTGACTTGTAATGAACCAAGCTGTACAATTTAGTTTATGAGAGCATCCAAGCTGCTCATATATATATATATATCAACAGTGGTAAATACTGTAGAGTTTATATATATATGCAAAAATATATATATGCGCGCACACACACACACTATTTTCTTATGTCATCTATGACATTTTTTATCTGTATACTTTTTTGATGTGATTGTTTTTAACATGCTAAAAGTAATAAGTATTTTTTGTTTTGTGTCTTTTATGTGCATTTTTTTAATATGGCAAAAGTGCTGCATTCCTGATGCTTCTAAGGCTACTTTTCTAATTGAGTGATGTTGCCCAGTGTTCACCACATTAATTGTGTACGTTGCAGTTCTGTGTTTTATGTTTTATTAATTTCCAGTAAGACTGTATTTAGAATGACATCATCTTTCCCTTATTTAATGACATTACAATATTATTTCTAGTCTTCCCTCTTACCAAATGTAGCTATGTTCATTTTTTAAGCAGAATTTAATTTGAAATTATTTTGCCACTATACAGTTTTACTCTTTCAAATTTATTTTTTAATAAAAGTTAATGAAATGATGATAAAAAATGAAATAATATTGGCAAAGAGGGTCAAAATATTATGGAGATTTGTTTTTGTCTGTAATTGTATGCACATGGTGTATTTTGCCGTACATTACTCTCTTTGTGACAGTTGTGCCCAAAATAATAAGAATTTTGGTATTGTTTTTATTTTTATTTATTTATTTATGTGTGTATTATATTTAGTTTGAGAAGTTAAAGAAACTAGATCCAGGACCTCAAAGGGTTTTAAAAATTTGAATTCCTTTTTTTTAATAGGATTATTTAAAAATGGACAGCTTCTTAATGCAGATTCGAAGTATAAATGATAGAACATTTTTTGAAAGCATGCAAAGAGCTTCCTTCAGTCCATAGGACATTTTTTGGGGAAAAAGAAGATGTAATTATTTTAACATTCCATTTAATTTTGAGGAGATTCTAACACTAAATTGTGTCTACTCAGTGTGACTTTAAGGTAGACTTGCATAGTTGTAATGGCTTCAAATTTCTTGGATCCTTTTATAATGTAAGCACAAAAACCATACCCAGTCAGTAGTTGGTTGAGATCTCTTTTCCTTTAACTTTTGTGATGAGAGAAAAACATGCCATGTCTACAAATACAGATTTATTCACAGAGGACCTCCAGCTTCCTCATCTGAAATCAGATTATTATTATTATACCTTTTAGAAACACACTTTTATTTTAGTATGCATTTGATGGTGTACATGCATCTTAATCTTATTAATTAATGATTATGATTTGAGTATTTGGGTGTTTTTGTTTGTTTGTTTTGTTTTTGCTTTAAATTGTCCTTTAGTAGATTTTAAATGTCTGTATATAAGGATAGTAATGCTTATTGGCCAAATAGAAGGGGTCAAACTTTACTTATTGGTTGGTTGGTTGGTTTTTGCCACTGACCCACGCTCCCACATTCCCAGGGCTTTTCTTTTTTCTTTTGAAACAGGGTCTTGCTAAATTGCCAAGGCTCGCTTCAAACTTGTGATCCCCATGCCTCAGCCCCAAGTCACTGAGAATATAGACGTGCGCCCCTGTGCCCAGCCAAACTTTACTTTTAAGATGACCCAAGCTTTTGAGAATAGGAGAAAGGAATCTCTGCAACATCTGTTGATACATTTTAGTTTCACAAGAACTTTAACTTATCCATAAATCTGACTGCCATCATCTTATAGGTGAGGCAACTGAGAAAGGAATAATTTCAGATTTCTTAAGAGTGGATTTTGACACTTGCTTCTCTTTAGAATTATCTGGTAAACTTTGGGATCCCATCCCAGACCACTAAAATCACACTATCTGGGTGGAATCCAGGCATCCGATAATACTTTTTTCCCCCTAAAACTTAAAAGTTTAATTATTAAGCTCTCTTTTAAAATCCCTCCAAAGATTCCCACTGTGAGCACAAAAATTAGTAACAGATTAACAGTTTGTCTTTAGAAATTCTGACATCAGGAAAGTTAGGAAAAACTCCACCAGAAAGATTAAGATTGCCAGCCATCTTTATAAATTCTGATGAACTGCTGCTGATTATAGTGTGGATCACTTCACATGAAAGGCAGTATGATCTTGTAACAATCTCATTTGCTATTTCTAACAGTCCTTCAAAACAGAGAGAGCTTTATAAAGATTTCCATTTTCCTAAACAACCTCTGACTCTCCCTTTCCTTAAATGACATGTTTTTAAAAGCTCAGCTATTTGGAAGCCTGAGCACTGAGAAAACACTGACTAGTTAGCCCTTCATTGGAGCAGTCAACATTTTATTGAGCATCTTCAAAAGTACCAGGGAACTGTGCTGAGTTCATTCTTCAAGATGTGAGACAGGTTTGTAATATTTGTTTCTTGATTCAGTGTGGAGATGTCCACAAGCTTCCAGTGGACACAAAAGGCCAAGAATGACCCCTCTCAAAAAGCTTAGGAAGCCCTTAGGTGAAGGAGTTGCCTCAGCTGAGCCTAAAAGGATTAGAATAGTAGACAGGAGGCAGTGAGAAAGGGGAAATTCTGCAGAGGGATGAAGGCAAGTGCAGCTGCATGAGCTGCATGGTATGTGTGTGAGGTTTTGCCCCTTGGATGTGTTTGTGGGGTGAGGTGGCAAAGGAGGGAGAAGTCCCACAAAGAGACCAGATGTGGAGGCCCTCATATGCTACTGAACCTGACCCTGGCGGGGTTTGCCATGCTTGTGTTTCTATTTATTCTGGTCCTTGAGGCTGTGGAGGCTAGGCAGATGTGAGGGAGTGAGTCTGGAGCTGGTTAGGAAGACAGGAGGAGTCCTTTATCTCCAAGTGCTACAGAGCTTAAGGCCAGGGAAGAAGCTGCGAAGAAACGGTGATTAATTTGAGAACTGATTACTAAATGAAATTGGCAAGACTTGACAATGGAATGAAAGCAATCCTAATAATCCTAGTAAGAAAAATAGTTAACATTGAATGCATATTATGTGTCTGGCGCTGTGTTAAGTATTTAATGTGTGTCAGCTTATTTAATTCTCACAATAACTCTATGTTGTGTGTATTACTATAATTCCCAGTTCACAGATGAGAAAACTAAGCACAAAGTTTAGGTAACTTTCCTCTAGTGACACAGCTGGTAAGTAATAGAGCCAGGACTTGAATCCCCAGCCTGTTTCCCTCCCTACCCCTGAACTGATATATAAGGAGGCATAAATTGCCTATCATAAAATTCACCCATTTCACTTTTATACTTAGAAGATTTTTTAGTAATTGTATCATTATCACAACTAATTTTAGAAAATTTTCATCACCTCAAAAAGATCTATTGTGCCTATTTGCAATTCAGGCCTGTTCTCATGCTCAGTGCTCAGGCAACTACTGATCACTTTCTGTCCTGATTTGCCCTTTCTGGATATTTTCTTGAAGTGAAATCAGACAATGGGGGTATTTTGCCTCTGGTTTCTTTTACTTAGCAATGTCTTTGAAGTTCATTCTTGTATCATGTATCAATAATTTGCCTTTTATTGCTGCATAGTATTCCATTGTGTAGCACTGACACCTTGTGCTTATTCATCAGTTGATAGACATTTGGATTATTTTCACATGTTGCTGTGACCATTTGTGTACACATTTTTATATGGACATTTGTTTTAACTTTTTTGAGAAACTTCCAGACTGTTTTCCAAAGCAGCTGTGCCATCTTGCATTTCTATCCACAATGGAGGCGGGTTCTGATTTCTTGTCAACACTTGTGATTATCTGAGTTTTAGTGAATGTGAAGTGATATCTCATGGCTTTGATGTACATTTCCCTGATAGCTAATGATGTTAAGCATCTTTTCATGTGCTTATGGGCCAATTGTATATCTTCCCTGGTGAAATGTCTGTTTAAATATTTTGCTTTCTTTTTAATTGAGTTTTCTTATTATTGAATAATAAGAGTTCTTAATATATTCTGGATATAAGTTCTTAATAGATGTGATTTGCAAATATTTTCTCCCAGCCTGTGATTTGTCTTCCATTTCTTACTGATGTCTTTAGAAATGAACATGTTTTTAATTTTAATGAAATCCAGTTTATTAGTTTCCTTGTATGAATTGTGCTCTTAGTGCTGTATATCTCTGCTTAACTTAAGGCCATAAAGATTTTTCTCCTGATGTATTCTGGAAGTTTCACAGTTTGAGCTCTTAAATTTCGGCTTCTGAGCCACTTTGAATTAGTTCTTTTTTTTTTTTTTTTTAGTGCAGGGTAAGAGATTAATTCCAGGGGATGGTCAGTGATCTCAGCACATACGTTAAAAAAGAGACTGAGCCCTTGCCGCATTGCACCTCTGTTAGAAGTTAATTGAACATATATGTAAGAATTTTTAAGCTCTGAATCATGAAGTGTACATGCTCCCCTTTTGTGTGTTTTCATGTGAGCAGGGGTGGAAAAGTTAGCTGTTCTTACTAGGCTATTCTGAGTCCTTTGTATTTCTGTATAAATTTGAAGATCTGCTTATCAGTTTCTGCAGAAAAAGCTACTGAAGTTTTGGGAGGGATAATTTTGTATCTATATATAAATTTAGAAAGATGATCATCTTAACAACATTGAGTCTTCCAATCTATAATCATAGCTTCTGTCTCTCCATTTATTTTGAGTTTTTAAAATTTCTCTCAGGGTTTTGTGAATTCAGTATATGTCTTGCACAACTTTTGCTAAAACAGTTCCCATTCTCTGGTGAATGGCTTTGCTCTGAAACAGCATGCTCTGCTGTTAGGAGAGAGGAAGATTGGTTTTTGTAGTTCACAGGTTGAGTGAAAATGGGGGTAGGGTGGCCACCATCTGGTGAAAAGAGTTGAGGAGAAAGAGCGGTTTAGATTTAGTGCGAAAGCTACTTCTGACATGTAGAATTTGTGAATTGGAGATTGACAGATGGGGTTGTCTGACATGCATTTGGCTATTCTAGAGAGAGATTTGGGACTCACCTGCATGAAGGAAGTAGTTAGGAGAGTATTCACACTGGAAGAAGGCCAGCAGGCAAAGAGTGGGGAGAGCCTAGGGTATTGACCCACACTGCACTATGACTATTAAGTTACCAAGCAGGGATAATACTGCATAGCAGGGTTATCGTTGAAAAAGAGCTGCGGTGTTCCTGTGCGTTTGGCAGAGCAGGGTGCAGGTCATCAGATCTTCACAATAGGCTGTGTTTGCTACTCCAGCTGTGTGACCTCAGGTGAGTCCCTTACCAAGTCTCACTTTCCTAAGTTATAATGCATAGTCATTTAAGAGGTGCCACAGGAGAGGGGACAGTCATGGACTGATTCCACAACATAGGAGTGCCCAGTTATTAGAGTCAGACGACTTGGGTTAGACTTTCCACTTGTGGCCAATCACTGTTCTACATCCTGTTGAAATCAAGTGATAAGATGCGTCCTTGTCCCTATGGAGCCTACATTCTGACCCAATTCTTCATCTATAGAATGAAGGTTGTAGTTTTTATTTCATAGTTATAAGGATTGAGTTAATTTGTATAAAGTGCTTGGCATAGTGTCGTCACACACCAAAAATCTGTGATATTATCTCATGCCACCATGGTGTTAGGTTTTAGTGACTGAGAGGAATCTGATCTTGTTTTCATTCATGGGGCTGAGAGTCCACTCAGGAGCACAGGAATAAAAGCAGTAAATAAGACATCATCGTGAAAGGGAAAGCGCAGTTGGCATGATTTGAAAAGATGGTGCTGTGGCTGGAGGAGCGAGTTCTTCAGTAAGGAGGAAATGATGGGCGGTGTAAGATGCAGCAGAAAGGCCAGTGATGTGGGACTGACACTTAGGAGCTCTTTGCTGTCATGGCGTCATTCTTAGAGCCACAGTCAGGTTGCAGTGGTTGCAGGCACAGAAGCTCTGGATGAGGAGAGATAGACAGTCACCCAAGAGTAGCTGGAGTGAAGGATGGATAAGTTAGGACAGGGAGGAAGGGTATGTTTTTATTTAAAACAGAATGCTAATTAGAAACCAATTTGACTTCAGAATTCTTAAGTACCTCTACAAGTCATCCCTTGGTTTTATTCCAGTTTGTGACTTCATGTGTTCCTAAGTATTAAAACACTAATTATTAAACTTTCTGTAATTCAGACTTGCCTTTATTTGGAGGGAAATTGGCATAATCTGAATATGAAGCAGGCAGCATGAAGAAAATCCTAGTTACTACCTGTGAGCATTGTTCACTTTGTAGAGCAGTTATTTAAATGTTGCTGCCACAAATAGTACATGAAGAGGAGATGTGACTTAGGAATAGCACATATGCAAAAATGAAAAAGTTTAACTTTGTCTTAAGCTAAATATGAGTTAGCAGTGAACTGTGGCCAGGAAAGCCAAGTCCATCTTAAATGTGTTAATAGGCTCTGCCAGAAATTCATGGTGTTCATCCGGGCCTGTCACTGAGCTCCTCTGAGACTTGGCTTCCTGATGTGCACACTCTGGAGGTAGGAGTAGGAATTTGAACAGAGTTCTGCTCCCAAGTCTGAGAGGTGGGTGTGCACACCCTAGACCTGTTTGTCTCCTCTTGCAGGGTACATATGGTGGCTTCAAGTGCTAGGAAAACCATGAGGAGGAGAGGTCAGGCATATGTCAGGGAGCAAACAGTTGGGCTGGGAAGGCAGACATCAGCCTTGTGGTTACCCACGTGCTTTGGCAAGGACCCAGAAGGAGGGTCATCCAGGGCCACAAATGCCTTTAGTAATAATTATCTCAAGCCTGAAGATGACTCTCATGAGAAAAGACCTGGTTTGAAGTGGTCTTGTGGGTGATGTCACCATCATAATGGGCAGAGTAAACTGCCTGGTAGCCATGAGAGATGAGGCCGTGCTCTGGTACAGTGAGGGAGCAAAGGAAGCAGAGCAGGAAATAATGACCTAAGTTCCTGAAGTTGCAAACATGACAACAGTTCTAAGCAGTAAGCCAGGTCTGCACACATGGATGATGCCATTAAGCAGAGTTATCTTCAAAAAGAAGCAACAAAGGTGCCCCTGTGCAGTTGTCAGTTTGGTAGAGTGGACTGGAGGCCATCAAAGCTACTGGGTTTGCCACTCATTAGCATGACTTTGGGCAAGTCACACTCTCTTGGTGGGCCTCGATTTCCTCGTCTACAAAGAGTGGTCTGGAGAGTTAGACAGGATAGTGGACAGTATCATAGTGGACCTCAGTCAAGGCTGAGAGTCAGAGTCACTTGGAGAGCTTCCAAAAGTGCTGCCCAGGCCTGTCCCAGACCAATTAAATCAGAATCTCTTGGAGTAGGGCCCAGGAATTAGGTTTGTCTTTGTTTTTTTTTAAGTTAAACATTGATGTAGCCCAACATTTCATGGTTCAGTAATCTAATCCTGAGAACCTAAATTGTTCTTGTAATCCAATTGCATAGGAATATGCTGCAAGAAATTGACACCTCAGGCTTGAAACCCTTGTTGAAAAACAGGGAATGACCTCCCTCTCTTACCAAGCAAAGTATCTTGGCCTGAAGAGAAAGAAAAGAGACGTGCCCTCCACCTCTCTCTACACACATTTATTTCTTAATTCTTCTAGGTTCCATATCTTTCTGTTACATCAGGGAACCACTCAAAATCATCCCAAGAGATTTTTACTAAAGAGTTTTTTAGTGCTATAATGGAAAGAACATAGGCTTGAAAACAAAGTTGGAGGTGAGTCCTAGCTTTTCCACCAACCTTGCTGGACATAGTCACATGAATAAAATGAGGATGCAAGGCCTTCCTGGCCAGGTTGTTGACAATGCCTGGAACCTAGGAGCTCAGCGAGGCTTCAGTGAGGAGGCAGGTGTTGATGTAGAGAAAGGGCTCATGCCATTCATGTTTAAAGAGCTTTCACTGGGCATGGTTGCACTTGCCTTTAATCCCAGCAACTCAGGAGACTGAGGGAGGAGGATTGCAAGTTCAAAGCCAGCCTCGTCAATTTAGGCACTAAGCAACTTAGCGAAACTCTGTCTCAGAAATAAAAAGGATTGGGGATGTGTCTCTGGTTAAGCACCCCTGGGTTCAATCCCTGGTTTTAAAAAGAAGGGGAGCTTTTTTCCCCTTTATGCTTGTAAAATATCCCCAGAAGGAATACATTCCAAGAAAATGTATAGATAAAGAAGCATAGAGTTATTCATTATGTTTCCTTCTCATTAATTAGAGAAATGGAAATCAACAGTGATTGGCAAAGGCAATTAACAAAAAGAATGTTGATCATGCCCCACTATGGAGAGGAAAATTGCACTCCAAAAATGTATTACTATATTAGTATCAGAATTTATATATTATCTTTGTTCTAGAAATACTACTTCCATGAAACAGAAATACAAGCATAAAAAGTACATGTAAAAGTGTTTATCACATCATTCTTTGTAATCGAGAAAAAGTGCCCATCAAGAAATGATAGGTTAAATAGTATATCCATATAAAAAATACTGTTCACCCTTTAAAAATAGGTAGGTAGCTTTTTATGTACTGATGGCGAAAGAGCTATCTATGATTTATTGCTAAGTGAAAAAAGCTACAAGACAGTGTCCCTATAATTCTTAGTTGGCTTTCCTGCTTCTGACTTTTGCCTTAGGCCATCCTTGAAGCATTATAGTGTCAGAGGTCATGAGTGGGCTGGAGATGGGATTTGCTAATCTTGAGCTTGAGAGCCATGGGCCATTAGGAGTGTGATGTGAAGTTCTGTTTGCACAGACTCTGAAGAGAATATGAGAACCGCTGGCCTGACACCTGGGACATGAGTATGAGCCACATTGAATCAAGCAGGTGAGCAGCAGCCAAGACCCTAACGATGGGACTGGATGTGTCCCAAGTAGCTGGGAAGGGGATGAAGTGAAGCAGAGCATGCTCTCCCCACCTGGGTCACAGGTGTTGCCAGAGCTTTTGAAATCTGGTCCTCAAGGAAGGGGCTGTCACTGCTGTTTCCTCCCCCTGAGCAGTATTGTCCTTTCCTTTACTGGGAGAGGGAGCACAATTAGAGAGGTACTAGGGACAGCCTTAAAAGCAGGTGGTCAGAGGCCCTGGGGTTCCTGGAAGCCGAGGAGTACAAGTAGAAGCCAAATTCTGAGTGCCCCTGGGCTGGCGTGGCCTAAGGATGAAATTTTACCACTGAAGCTGAAGGTCAAAGTGATGCCCAGTGACTGAAAGTTTGAAAAGCAATAATGATAATAATTTTTAAATGCATATGACTCAAGAGATATGAAGACCTCAAAATATGGAGAAAGCCTCAGATCAGATGCCTCCTAGTCTCTTCATGCCGAATAAATCCATGTTGGGCTTACAGGCTTCTGTTTAAAAGCATGTCTGGGAAACCAGTCTTTTCATCACTGGCTGTCCTTGATCAGAAATAACAGGAAGATATTTATTGATTCCAGAAAGGAGGTGGAGGAGGTTTTAAACCTGGATTGTCCCATCTTGTAAAAAAAAAAAAACATCACTATACAGCCTATTTTGGATTTCATGGATCAGCAAAACGTCACTCTATGATTTGGGCACAGAGTTGTAGATTGGAAATTTGTCAAATATGTATATAAAAAGAAAATAATATTGTAACATAACAACAAGAAAACAAGAGCATAAACTCAAAAAGCAGACCATCCTTTAAGTTGAGCAGATTTAGCTGTTTAAAAAATACTCTTATTATTTTTTTTAAAGCCTTCTTTGCAGAATGGGAAAGAACCATATGGGTCAGCACCAGGCCACACACAGCATTAGAACCCTCAGTACCATATGATGTGATTGGAACATGTGGTTTATAGAAAATTAAATTTTATAGCCAGACCAGATGCTAAGCTGCTGCCTGGAATCAATAGACTATCAGAAGTCCTGGAGAGACTAGTAAGCATATCATAACTATTAATTTATGGGTAGGTTTTTGGAAATAACTTCAGAGAAGGAATTGATGCTTGAAAGAGCTTTTATAATGCCAGATGGGGTGTGTGAGTTTAATCAGTCCTGAAAAGGGGATTGTACAATATATTTTTTTTAATTCACTATAATCTATGGATGAAGTCTGAGATAAACCTGGAGACATGAAGGAAATCAGAACTTAACCAAAGTGATACAAGAAATGATGATCAATGCAAAGACAACTAGAAGCTCTTCTGTGATTAAGTGTGTTGATGGGCAATAGGGACAACAGACCTGCCCAGGGTCTAGTCGCTGGGCAACTACATGTGAAAGCAAAGGCCAGAGGGAACCTGGCCTAACCCAGAGAGTATCCTACAGCTGCCAGTTTGAGATTGGCATTTTACAGATGAAGAAACAAGCCCAAGATAGTCAAGTGACTACATTTCCCAACTCCTGCTTCGTCTCAAAAAAGGGACATTGTATAACGTGCTCCCCACCTGCAGGTGACAACTCACAGTGTAAGAACCAAAGGATAGGAAGCCAGGTCAGTTTAAAACCAACCCACCAACCCAGTCAAAAGATGGTGGTTTCATCCTGTTAACAGGAGTGAAAGTAGCTCAATAGAAGTCTTAACAGCATTGTCATGTAGTTTGGTCCATGTAATGTGGTCCCTAAGTCACTCTCATTTGTTCAGCAGTGTTATTGGCCATCTACTATGTGCCAGTAAGTATCCATTAGGATAAAATTTAGTTTTGTTCACTATATTCCTAATTAAAAACCAAAACAATCCTAGTTAAAGCCTTTATATTATTATGATAATACAAATAAGAATTGAATAATTCATTTTAGCTGAAAGACTAGATTCTATTCACCTAATCTAAACCCTTAATATGCATACAAATCACTTGAGCATCTTGCTCAAATGCAGATTCTGATTTCATAGATCTGCCATTCCTGTATGTCTTATACCCTGGTTAGGTTGGTGCTGTTAGTTTAAGGGACCACATTGAGTAACAAAGATCAAGGCCCGGGGTCCCTGAAAAGAAATCAGGAAGAAGTTCAAGTTTCTGAGTACCACCCACCCATCCCCCCACCTCCCAACACACACACACAGGAGCCAGAGGTGGCTGCACAAAGGCTTATGGAGCACACTAGTTTCCTGGGCTGAGATGATGGAGATGAATGGGATGGCTGTTTTGTCTTCTTCCTCCAGGTCTCCACAGACTTTATTTATTCACAGGTTTAGGACCTTCGAAGGCTCTGGCTTAGCTGTCATAGATGATGCTTCTCCTCTTCAGGAGGCAAATGGGGAGCTCTTGAGGGAACAGGACCAATGATTCTTTGGGGGCTTCCTGAGGCAGCTTCCAACAAGTAGAAGAAGTGAGCATGACATTTTCTCCTTTGCACGTCATTTCCTTCCTGCTTTACTTGTAGTTAGGCCAAAACTAGGTGAGCAACAGCTCTTGGGGGGACCACACCCACCCCTTGTTTACTTCTGTGTGCTGTCTCTAAGGGAAAAGGAGATAATGAAATTTAGCTTAACCAAGCTGTGGGTTGGAAGTTATAACCTACCTAATTCCTTAATTAAGCTATCAATTAAGGCTGTGTCTATGCCACCTGCTATGCCTGGGCCTTGTGCCATGTGGAAGTGCCAGCTCTGACAAGCCTGTCCCCATAGAACCCAGGGCTCAATCAATCTACAATTATGCCTCTCCTACCTTCCCCATGACTTTCTCTTAAGGGGTTTTTAAAAGATCCACTTGGAGACAAGTGTCCCCACTCATTTTCCATGCACAGAGAGTTACAGAATGTCCAAGACAACCAGCAGATTTAGCTGGGCCTTTTGAGGGTTATACCTTCCCCAAGGAGACCATTTGTGTTGACCAACTGCACAGGGGCCAGCAACCTTTCTTGCTGTCAAGACCCCGAGTTCAACCCCATGGAATAGCCTTAGGTAAAGATCTCAAAGGGAAAGGAAAAAAAAATGGAGCAGAAGACAGAAGTATGAAAAGAAAGATCCGTTGCAAATTTCTCTCTCTAATCGAGGTGAGTGTTCAGTAGCATTAAATGTTGAATGAATGCATGAGGGAAAACAAAGAAACCCAGGAAGGAAAAAATGATGTTGTGAGAACCTGGATGTTCCCCCAAATGCCTTAGTTGCTTAAGGTTCTTGTCCTAAGCATGCTGACACATCTGCAGCGTTTGCCCCTGAGACGGGGAAGAGCAGCTCATTCTGAGGGATTGTAGCCAGCTCCACAGCTGCAGAGAGACCTCCTTCAGGGCATAGAGACTCCAGTATCATCCAAAGCCTGGACAAAGACCGCTTTCCTGGGACTTTCAGCACCACATGCCCCTAATCTGTCAAGTTGTTGGTATACCCAGGACCTGTGCATCACCCATGTTTACCCTGCTGTGAGCAAGTGGGGGCAATGAATTATGCAGGAGATGTGTCATTGGTCATGCCAAAGAGCCTCCTAAAGAAGTGGCATTCCAGAGGGAAGACTGGACCTCCAACCTTGCTCTGCTCTTCACCTTGGGCAATGTCTATCTCAAGAGTTAAATGCATCCCCATTTTCCAATGAGGATGACGCCAAAGGTCACTGAAAGTTGAACCACTGACCAACAGTGGCTCTGCTGTACACTGGCTAAATGAAAAATGAGGAGAAGCCACCCTTCCCTGTCGAGGAAGTACCAAAAGTCTGTTTTAGTCAGAAGCTAAGCAAGCATCGTACATGATCAGCTTGGATGTTTTTCTAGGTCATTGGAAGGAAAGAATGAATGCCCTGCATTTCCTTCTTGCTTCCCTTTCCTTCTCCCTTCAGTGAGCAAGCACTTTGTGTCAGGCAGTTTCTCGGCACTGGAGCACAGCAGTGTGGGAACAGGAAAGCCCCAGGCTCTCCTGTGCACCATCCCAGGCAGGAAGCACACAAGGCAGAGCCCTTGGGGACTGTCAGAATCAGAGGGCTGAGGAACAACCAAAACCTGGGGGAGGGAAGGAAGGCATTGGGTGAACTCTCCAGGAAGACCACCCTGAGAAGTTGCCTTGGGGAATGGCCTGGAAGGAGCTGAGCAGCAAGCCCTTTAGATACCCAGAGAAGACTCTCTAGGGCAGAAGTAAGGACAAATGCACCCATTCTGAGGCAGGAGGGCAACATCAGCCAGGCTGAGCCAAGACCACAAAGGGCTGGAACTGGGCGGGGGGCAGGTGGGACACAGGAGCCAAACCCCAGCATCTGGGTTCAGTTACATGCATGACCACTGCCAGTGTCATGGCACATGCAGACCTCTTATTGTACCCACCTCCCTGTGAGTGGCCCTTGGGGTACCTGGTACAGAAATTGTACCAGGATCATGAATTTGCTAGAGCTCGGCTTTAATCTAAGAGAAATGGGAAGCTTTTAAGCAAAGCAATCCCCTTGCTGCTGGATAAAAAGACATGGGGATGAGGAGGTGAGTGGCAGCAGGAGAGGCATCTGGGGTTCTTGGCTGTTAACAGAGGAGCATCAGTGGTGGCTCAGACAGGCCCCCAGCAGTGAAGGGGCAAAGAATTGAAATCTGAATATATTTTGAAGACAGAACTAAAAAGTGTTGCCCTTGGGTAGAGTGGAGGCTGAGAGGAGAAAAGGCTGGGATGATTCGGGATCTTTGCTTTTTGCAGGTCTGCTCTGTCAAATAATATGAAGGGTATTAACCACAGAAAATCTAAGTCTTTTTTTTAAGTATGTTTTTCTAGCACGACTTGTAGCCGGTTGCCCTTGTGACTACTGAAACAGTGCGCTGTGCCCTGGCAGACGCAGACGTCTTGGTATACCCACCTCCTGTGAGTGGCACTTGGGGTACCTGGTGCAGAAATTGTTCTATAGATATTGTTCCATCAGAAGGGAGTCGGGAGGCTCTAAGCAGTATTTGAAAGCCTCCTGTAAAGGAAATCAGTTACCTGGGATGTTTGCTGATTAGGGAAACCCATTTTGGGGCCTAGCTTGAGTGAACTAGGGAAGGACAGCAGGGTTGCTCTAGTTGGTGCCCTGAAGCTCCCTCGTACAACTTGGAATCTTCTTTCAATGGATTTGAGTTTCTCTTATCTTTCACTAAAGGCTATCTTGACCCTAGGTGCCAGGCAGGTGCCAAAACACAGAACACTAACAGCTGGAGATCTTAGTCACTGCCACTCAACTCTGGGAACCTGAATCCCACCGGAAGCAATGCCCTGCACTGTACAGGGTGGTCTGCTTAGGATCCAGGTGTCACCATTTGGCAGCAGATGCAGGCTGATAAAGCTCAGCTAACCCTAGGGGATTTTTTGCTTTGCGGCCAGCAGTACTGACCTCCTTTTGACAGGCCGGGCAGATCCCATGAGCCCAGACCTCAGGTGAGCATTTTTTAGCACTTGACTGGTAGAATGTAGATTAGAGAATATTTCAAGTGTTATGTAAAAATAAATGAAGTCTGGGGTTTAGCTCAGTGGTAGAGCTTGCCTGATACATGTGAGGTCCCAGATTCTGTTATTAGCCCTATGAAATAAAGTAAAAAGAAAAAAAAAGAGAGAAGTGACAAAGAATCAGATAAATTTGGGAAACATCTCAGTAAAGGGAAGCTTTTTTTTTTTTTTGAAACAGAATTTCTTAGAATCTATAATATGCCACCAATAGCAGCCTGCATGTCCCCCCCCCCAAAAAAATGTATCCTTTTTCATATCTTGTTTGACATCAGACCCATTTTCCTGTAATCATCTTGGCTGAACAGTATTCTGATGACATCCTCAGGAATATGCTGTCCTAGACCAGAGTTGCTCAAAATGTGACCTTGGAGTGGGGCCATTTGGAAGAAGACTTGTCACTCATCAATAATGAGGTAAGGACAGAAATGAACAGCTTTCAGAGGTCTTTATAGCAATTTGACTGAGTAATTTCTATATCTTGAACCTAATCATAAAATAGTGGGGCTTATGTTCCTTTGTTTTATTAACTTCACTTTCCTAGAAATTAATTTTAGGGTATTTTACCAAAAACAAACAAAAAACCATCCATCTGTAGCTCACTGAAGATAGAAAAACTGGTCTTTTCCCTCCCACTTAAGAATGCCTCCACCAACACCAAGCCACCAACCAGCTCTTGCTTATAGGACCAGAGCACAAAGGTTAGCCCAATTGCCTGGCCACACGGCTTCCCACAGCCCTAATCCTACATGGGGCCTCCTTGCCTTAGGTCACATCTTCATCCGCCTGTGATTTTTGTCACATGAGTGTGGATTCTCAGAACCCTGGTTCCCCGCAGTGGGCCATCCACTCCTAGATGCATAATGAGGATCGAAGGAGCCCTTGTCTGAGAGGGATTCCCCGGAAGAAAGACAGCCTCAAGTGATTGGTGTTGGTGTGTGCAGCTCTGCTCAAGTGCCTGCCCCTCCCACCTTGGGTGCATGGCTGACAGCCTCTGAAAACTTAAGGAAATATGACAGGCTTTCAGGAATGGAGGCTGCCCACAAAAGAGCAGAGCCCGGGAGGAGTTAAGCACGTGGGTTCCACAATGCTTGGCTTTTGTTCTCCCTAATCAGGCTGGTCATGTGGCTTTTTTTTTCCTCCTCTTCCTAAGAGTTCTCCAATGGAGGACTTCAGTCTTTTAAAAACAGTAATTTCTGTAACAATGGTAATTACTTTAATTGGAGTTCTTTAAAGGTAGATCCTTCTCGCCCACCTCCTCTGCAGCTGTAAAGCATGTTCTGATATATTGCATTACTCCAAATCAGAGGGGTATTGTTCTTCCTTATAGCTATTAATGGGCAATGGAGTAGGGGAGTAAAAAAAAAAAAAAAAGAAAGAAAAAACAACTTCCCAAACTTGCTATTTTTCAGTGTAGAATAATTGCAAATAATTTCTCTTTGTTTCCAGGTAATAGTAGACAATCAGCTTTATAAATGCTCATTGCATAGGGGGTTGGCCCACCATGAAGGTCCTTCACATGGCATTAGAACTCTCAGAGTCCCCTCCTGGCTCCCTTTTGTCCCATCAGCCTCCAGAATCTATTTGGTGTTCTCATTTATGGGGAGCTTATGCTGTTTAAAATGAAAGTAGTTGGCCCTGCACTGGGCCTTGTGCCCCTAGATAGCCCCATTCTTCAGAATATTGTTGGAGTTGCTATACTGTAAGTAGGCAAAATACTGTAACCTGTGTCCGTACCTAGAAAGTGAAGGACAAGGAGTCACCATGGGAGGAAACAGGGTGGGTGGGAGAAGGTGGAGGGTGGCAGTGGACGACATCTTCCTCATCGCCGCACGTTCTTCTGTTGTGTGACATGGAGCCAGAAATGGCACGCTCTTTAGTCTTTGGGTTCTATGTATGTCAAGTTTGATCTCCTGGCTACAGTTGGGCAAAGCTGTGTGAAATGTCCCCATCATGTGCATGTAGAAAAGGGAAACCAGGAACTCTTGACCTTTGCCTGTCAAACTCCTTGAAGAACAAAAATGAGTCATTTACATTCTGTGTTCTTATGCCTTTCATGGTTTACTGCCCTTGCTTTGCTCCTTGTCCATATTTTAGGAAGATTAAAAGAAAGTTTCCCCTCCAATTTTCTATCATCCTATTTATCCATCCATCCCATGTTTATACCTCCATCCATCCATCCATCTTATGTTTCTGACTCTATCATCTATTTAGCATTTTATCTAACCATCATCTATCTACCTATTCATTATCTGTCCATCCATTCACCCTGTACTTATATCTCCATCCATACATCTGTTCTTCCTATACCTTAGTCTGTTACCTGTTTATTCATCCACCCATCATCTATTTATCTACCATCGTCTACTATCCATCTATCCATCTCTCCACCCATCATCTGTTTATCTATCATCTATTGACCTATCCATCATCTGTCTGACTGTCGGCCTATCTGTCTATTTGGAATCTATCTGCCCATCAACTGTTCACCTGTACATCATCACTATTGTCTATCTCTGTCATTCATCACTAGCCTGTATATCCAGGCCTCGATGGTCTGCACCTGCCAGTGAAACCATACCTTCCCACAAACTCCCCATCTACCTGTCAATCATATGAGCTGTTTATCTTGGGGCCCCTCCTCGCCCAGGCTTTCAGCCTTCCTGAACTGTCTGGGGTCTGAGTTTGAGGTTTGGGGGTCTGGGTTCTGTTAGGCAGGTGTGTCATAGAGCTGTGCAGCCATCCTTGCCCCTCAGGTTGCTGCCCCTTTTGCACTGCATTTCAAATATGAGACAGGCTTCCCTTAAAGTCTTATACCTAATGTATGAAATATGATATGTCAAGAGCTTTGTAATGAAAAAAAAACAGTGAATTAGGATTGTAAAGAAATTCTTAATATATTAAGCCTAAAAAAGCCATTTAAAAAAAAAAAAAAGTCTTATACCATGACAGAAGCCATACTGTCCTGAAGAGCCAGAGATCAAAAAGGAGAAGGAGGCACAGCACAGATAACTCATAAGCTGACTAGATGTGGCTATTAGAGCTTCTTGGTGAGTCTGTCTTGGGGGTCGTCTCATTCAGGCACCCCAATTGGCCTCCAGGTGGTCTTCATAGGAAGGAGGAGCCCTCTTCCTCCCCTAGGGGGTTTTGTGTACAGCCCCAACATGGGCCTAGCCCAGCTGCCACCTGGGCCCAGGTCTCTAATCCTCATTTCCTTTCTCAAGACCAGTCTTTCTCCAGGATGACTGACACAGAGTGTCCACTGTGTTTGACAGGGACCACCCTCAGGATGCTCACTTACTTTTTGGTCCATTAGACAGGAATGGCCCATCAGAACACAGCAGTCCAGTGTCAGCATTCACTGGGACACAAGCCTAGGGCAATAGCCTTCCCGTGCACTGAGACACAGTACACCCTGCCAGGTTCCTGGTTCTGGACTTTGCTCAGCCTTACAGGAAGATGGTGCCTTCTGGTGGGTTCTCCAGCCCAGGCCTGGCCTCCTACAGATTCAGCAAAGGTCAGCTGTTGCCACTGCAAACCTATTCCCTTGGATTTTTCAGAGATCTGAACAAAGGTTTTTATAAGCTGTTAGGGGCCAAATTGTGTCCCCCTGAAATCCATATTTTGGAGTCCTAACCCCCACTGGGACTGGATTTGGATTTGGGTGTTTAAAGTGATAGCTGGGTGCAGTGATCCCAGCTACTTGGGAGCTGAGGCAGCAGGATAACAGATAAGAGTCCAGCCGGAGCAACTTAGCAAGACCCTGTCTCTAAATAAAAAAATAAATAGCTAAAGTTAAACCGGGTCCCAGGGTGGGGCTCTAATCCAATAGGACTAGTGTCCTTCTAAGAAGAGAAAACCCCAGAGACCTCAGTCTATCCATATGTGCAGAGCAGAGGCCATGTAAGCAGGAACTGTGTACGAGTCAGGAGGAGAGGTCCCCCAAAGAAATTAACCCTGCTTGGGCCCTTGACCTGGGCCCTGCAGCCTGCAGGAGGCTTCCTCTAAGAATCTGTGAGAAAATGAATTATTTAAGCCACCTGTCTGTGGCCTTCATTGTGGCTGCTCCAGCAGAATCAGACACAGTCACTCTCTTGGACTCATCATCTGACCAGCTCTCCTCGACAGTGCCTATGCATGGTTTTTACCTGGGATTCCTCTTTATTTTCACATCTTTTGCCACGGGACAGGTTGAGAATTCCACAAATCAGCTGCCCTTCACTGAACGGTCCTTCCTTTAGCTTATGTTTCTATTTTATTAGAAGCAGTGAGCAGGAATCAGATGCCCCTTCAACACCGACTGCACACCTCCTTAGCTAGGTCACCCAAGATGGAGTACAGTTTCCACTTTCCTCATTACTTCAGGCGACAGTGCTGGTGAACTTCTGCCTGTACTCTATGACTGTTCGTAATCACACTTTGTTCTTCCTTTAAAGATCTTACTTGGGGCCCCCTCAAGGACATGCATGCTTCATATAAGCACTTTTCCATTTCTCTGCAGGTTTGCATTGACACTTTCTACAAAGTTCTTCCAGTCCCATTCAAATATCAGGTTCCGTGGCCATGCCTGTCCTCTCAAGTTTCCATTACAGCAGCAGCCTCTATAAACTACCCCAACAAATTATCCCTGGCCATGGCTTCTTTAAGCAACAGTAAACATTTATTAGCTTGCACAGTTTGGGAAGCACTGAATCTGAAGCTATGTAGCTGGTTGCTTCTGGCCCCACATCCCTCTGGAAGCTGCAATCAGGACCTTGGCTAGGGCTGTGTCGCTGGGAGGTTCCACTGGGCTGGAAGATCCGTCTCTGTGATTGCAGAGTTAGAAAGGGGTATATATACCCCTATATAGGGGTAGGAAGGATAGTAGAATGAATCAGACATTATTACCCTATGTGCATATATGACTACATGACCAGTGTGATTCTACATCATACAACTAGAAGAATGAGCAGTTATACTCCATTTATGTATGATGTGTCATTTATGTATGAGACCTGGGGGCCTCATCTTGTATGTCCTCAATAGCAGTTGGCTGTCCCCAGAGCAAGTGACCCAAGAGAGAATAAGGTCAACCATGAGTCTTATAAGAACTAGTATCAGAATAATACTGTAATTTCCAAGCATCCTATTGGTTACCCAGGCCAGTCCTCTTCAGTATGGGAAGAGACACACAAGGGAAGGGACCCATGAGCCCCTGTGGGAGCCCAGAGTCTCCTGTAGGTGTGACTTTTGGCAGGTGGGTTAACATCTCTGAGCCTTCACGTTCTCATCTATAAGGTTATACAGGAAGTAGTTGAATATCCCCTAACTTATCTGGCTACTTCCTCATCACAAGACAAAGTCCCCCTCTCAGAAATCCCTACCTGCAAACTCTCTGCCCTTCTAGCCTGCTTCATTTGAGTTCCTTCCTCTCTCTCCTTTTGGCAGGAGGGAGGCTGTGGATTAGTTTATTATACTCATTCTTACATGCAGGTCACAGCTCTTAAACTGTAGCCAGAAATGGAAGGTGCTGGACCTTCAACAGAGAATGAATAAAGAAAATGTGGCATATATACACAATGGAATATTACTTCAACCTTAAAGAAGAACAAAATTATGGCATTTGCTGATAAATGGTTGAAGCTGGAGAATATCATGCTAAGTGAAATAAGCCAGTCCCAAAGAACCAAAGGCCAACTGTTTTCTCTGATATGCAGATGCTAATTCAGAATAAGGTGTGTGGGGGGGGTGCTAAGGAAAAAACAGAGGTATTTTGTATTAGGCAGAGGGGAGTGAATGGAGGGGAGAGGTACAGGGGTAGGAAGAATAGTAGAATGAATCAGACATTATTACCCTATGTGCATATATGACTACACGACCAGTATGATTCTACATCATACAACCAGAAGAATGAGCAGTTATGCTCCATTTATGTATGATGTGTCAAAATGAATCTACTATCATGTCTAACTAATTAGAACAAATTTAAAAAAGAAAAAGAAAGAAGAAATGGAAGGCGCTGGAGGAAGAGAACCTCAGCCATGCACAGGGACTCTGGGAGTACAGAGCATTCGCCACCTCATGCTGTCATTCCAAGCTTCTTCATGCCACCTGTCACTCAAGGTGCCACTCTATTGCATTCCTTCAGAATCTTCCAGAGTAGATTACTGATGAGAAAATGGAAAGGTCATGTCATTCTCTTTAGGTCACATGGCTCATGGCAGAGCCAGGATTTGAAAGCAAGCCTTTCTCTGCAGCCATGACATTTCTAGAACATCAAGTAGCAGCTTGTCTGTGGGTGGCTTCTCAGCATTGCAGAAAGAATGAGTGGATCCTTGCTCCTGCCACTGCTGCTGTCCCTCTATGCCATCACCACAGCCCGCTTGCCCCGTGGCCTGGACCACCTTTGTTCATGATGGTTAACGGGACCTGGTTGGGCACCATTGTGACCTCTGCTGGAAACCAGCTTCCTGTTCCTATTCACAGGAACAGCAGCTTCTGCACCTCTGTCCTGTCTCTGAGCAGCCTCAGCCAGAGAAGGGCCAGCAGAATGGGGTTGCTCACCTGCTTCTGTTCCTGCCATCATAATGGAAAAATGGCAGCTTGCTTGTGTGTGAAAGGTGAACTATGAGAGTTTTGCTCATGTTATAAGGAGCACTCATGGACTACGCCATGGCTAGCTGGGTGTGACTTTTGGCAGGTGATTTAACGTCTCTGAGCCTTTATGTCCTCATCTATAAAATGGAAATAAGGATGATTGCTTGATATGGAAGTTCTTGCAGGATTCCCAAACTCCTATGCCTTCCCAAAAAGAACAGTGGGGCTCTCTCCAATCTGTCATGGGGAAGTCTTCAGGCCAAGCAGCTTTCCCAGCCATTTGGATAATTTGAATACAGATACAATCAGCAGTTTTCTAAAACATATCCCTGAAGTTTCAGAGAAGTCCTTTATTATTGTTTTTTGAAAGGCCATTTTTCATTTGTTGTGTCTTTACCTGCACTTCTTTACTAGAAGGTGAAGAAACACGTCAGGCCTCAGTGGGCCCTTCTGAGGATAATCGTCCATAAGTCCAAGGCTCTTCAGTCTTCTTTCCCTTGCCCCCATGTCATTTGTGACCCCTCACCCAGCACAGCAGTGGTATATAGTAAGTGCTCAGGAAACCAGACTGCCTCCTGATAGGTTCATTTCTCATCCTGCTTTACCTCTATGATACCCCTCTTCCAGCCACCTGCTACTGCAGTTGAAGCAGAAATTCCCACTTGGTAACCTTGGCCTCCCTCTAGCGGCTTCAAGGGTGCCCTGTTCTGCCCAGCCTCCTCCAAGTCCTGAAGTGTGTGTGTTTTTCAGCCCTGATGAACTGTTTCGACACTCAATTAGAAAGGTGTGCTTACACATCCAAGTGTGAGGAGGAAAATAAAACTCCCATGAAAATATCAGCTCAGCTCTGATTCTATTGTAAATTATGAATCTCACCCAGCCTTGCCGCCTGGACACTGTCCTGGGGAAGGGCTAAGTGGAGACCCTCTGTTTCCAGCGCCACATCAGGGTTCAGCAGGAGAGAGCCATATCAATCCAGTCTGCGTCAGGAGCTTCTTTGTCATTCTTTTCAGTCTCCATTCAGGGAAAAGAATGTTTTTAAAATTGAGGACAAAGCTTTTGGGGAAGGCTGCGGGAATGAGGACTCTTTGTAGCGAGCTCTCAACAGAGAAATCTGTTTTTCTGTGTCAGATGTCCCCAGTATGAAGCCTCCCCTGAACATCACTGAACACAGAGCCCTGATAAGCGCTGTTTTCTGCCCAAAGCACTTTGTTCAGCAGCTGAGTGTAGAGCTTGGGACTTGGACCCTGTGTGTCGGTGTTCCCAGACAAGCTTAGCCATCTTTACTCTTCTACGTTTTGTGTGTGTGTGTGTGTGTGTGTGTGTGTGTGTGTGTGTTTGTTTGTTTGGGTACCAGAAATTGAACTCAGGGGCATTCAGCCACTGAGCCACACCTCCAGCCTTATTTTGCATTTTATTTAGAAACAGGTTCTCATTGAGTTGCTTATGGCCTAAGTTGCTGAGGCTGGCTTTGAAATCATGATCCTCCTGCCTCAACCTCCTGAGCAGCTGGGATTATAGGCGTGCGCCACTGTGCCTGGCTCATCTTCACTCTTCTTGAGGGAGTGTTTCTGGTACCGTGGGTCCCTCAGTGAGGCTACTGTGGTTTGCCAACGGATGCCCTTGACATTGAGTTGCAGCCTGTGCCCCCTGAGTGCCATGGGCAGCTGCCCTCGGGCTCATGCTGTCAGGCCAGAGCAGTGTGTTCCTTCCTCTAGGAATCTGTTGCTCCACACAAATGTGGCGATGCCCCAGCAGCTTCTGGTGGTTATTTATTCATGTGTTCTCAGAGCCCTGCATGGCTGCCAGAGGGTTTATGGCCTCTTAAAGTTTCGGAGCCTCTGCTTTTATGGCCACTGTTTGTTGAAGAGAAGGGCCATTTGGGGAAATGATGGACTCACCTTCTGGCTGAATGATGGATGAAAGATTAGCTTGCCTTTTCACATAGAGCCTTCATGCCAGCCGGGCCTGGGACTCTCAGGGCTACCAGCTTGCCTGGAGATGAGGACTGTTCGATCCTGACACTGCCCGTGTGCTGGCCTGGTGCTGTGTTTCCATCATGCTAAGGTGAGCCGCTCAGAGGTTCCTCTGAGGACATGCACCAGGGATTAGGATGCAGAGGGATGTATCCCCCGTCATAGCCATGTTAAAGAGCGTTAGATGCCAGATTGGGTGCAGTGCCAGCCAGCCTGATGGACCCCTGGGGGTAAGAATCAGATGTCTTAGTCAACTTGGGCTGATGTGTCAAAGTACCCTGGATTCAGTGTTTTAGACACAAGAGACATTTATTTCCCACACTTCTGGAGGCTGGAAGTCCAAGGTTGGAGTGTCAGCAGGTTAGGATATGGGGAGGGCTCACTTCTTCCCAGGGGCGGTCTGCTCATCCTGTCCTCAAAAAGTGGAAGGACTGACCACGGGTTTCCTGGGCCCTATAGAAGAGCACAAATGCCATTCATGAGGGCTCTGCTCTCAGGCCTCAATCACCTCCCAAGGGCCCACCCCTCATACCATCCACTGCCCTAGGGTTAGTTTTCAGCACATGAATTTGGAGGGACACAAACACCCTGTCTGCACACAGGGACTATGGTCACCATCATTAGGAAAAGGGAGCTCAGGAGTATATGGTCCTGGCTTGGCTCATTTCCATCTGTCATTTCCTGGGGCCCATAGAGGCCAGGAACAAGAGCAAATGGGACATCAGGACGGCTTCAACACTAGTTGTCTGTGTCCTAGTCTGGGTGGACACTATGACCTGCCCTCTCTCTGCAGTTACAGCCTGAAATAGGATTTCACCTGCTTCCAATCAGCTGCTCTGTGAGTGAAGGCTACATAGGGGAGCAACCAAGAATAGGGCCAGCTGTCAGGCAGTGTGGGAGACACAGAGCCACCACTCCCCACTGTGTGACTTCAGAGTAAGTTGTACCTGCTTCGCGTCTCAGTTGCTAATTGGGGCTAATAGGATAACCAGCTTACATACAAGCAAGGTAAAGTAGGTAAAGTGCTCAGCACAGTGGAATTACCCACTCCACACCCCCAAATATCCATGCCCCAAGCCCTGGAACCTATAAAGGTATCATGCTTCATGGCAAATATAACGAAGGTTATGGACCTTAAAATAGGGAGATCACTTTGCATTATCAGGGTGGGCCTAATGGAATCGGATGGGCCCCATTATGTGCTGAATTGTGACCCCCCAAAAAATTCATATGATAAAGCCTGATCCCTCATACTTCAGAATGCAACAAGTTTGGAGATAAGGCCTTTAAAGAGGTTTAAAATGAGGCTGTTTGGGTGGGCCCTAATCCCAAATCTCTAATCTGATAGGTGTCATTATGAAAAGAAGAGATGGGGACACAGACACATGACCGTGTGAGGACCCAGGAGAAGGCTGCCTTCTACAAGCCAAGAGGAGAGGGATCAACAGGCCAAGCCAGGACCACACACTCCTGAGCTCCCTTTTCCTAATGCTGAACCAATGCTGAACCTCGACTTCCAGCCTCCATGACTGAGGAAATGAACTTTTGTGTCATCCACCAAGTCCGAACTGCTCTGTTACAGTAGCCCTAACATGCTACCATAGTTCCCATTTCCATCATGGTTTCAACTTAAAAAAGAAGCAAGCTGAGCTGGGCATGGTGATGCACACCTGTAATCCCAGTGGCTTGGGAGGCTGAGGCAAGAGGATGGTGAGTTCAAAGCCAGCCTCAGCAATTTAGGGAGGCCCTAAGAACTCAGTGAGACCTTGTCTCTAAATAAAATACAGAAAAGGGCTGGGGAGGTTGCTCAGTGGTTAAGCACTCCTGGATTTAATCTCAGTACCCTCCCCCCTAAAAAAAGCTAGAAATACGGAAATACATTGCCTGTATCTATATGTGAGCCTTTTGGGTGCATGTAGTTCCTTGCTTTCTTTATCCTGAGCAACCTGTTGAAGGGAGGGGAAAGTCACGAGCACCTACTGTAGCTCTGAGGACCAGGTGAAGCTCTGCCCCCTTAGAATCGGACCTCCCACAGCCCCAGCAGGGCACACCTCTACTCAGGAAAATTTACCCATTAAAAAGGAGATTGCCTTTTGCTGGGGATCTCTGCTGACTTCAGGAAGATCTGTCCTTGCACCAAGAACAGGCTCCTGCCATCTCAGCTGGACCTTGTCTAAGGGGGCTACCTTTATGCTGTGACCCTCTGCGGCTGTGCTAGCCATCACAGTTCAGAACTCCAGGCACCTGGCCAGCACCGGAGCCCAAATGGGGCCATTTCCCAAATGCCCATGCAAACCCTCCCTCTGCTTGTGGTTCCAGCATTTTAAGAACAACTATGTTAGGCAGGGATTTCCAAAGAACCAGAGCCCAGAGGGCACGCGAGCACACACACACACACACACACACACACACACACACACACACACACACACACCATGGAGATTTGCATTGGGAATCAACTCCACGTTTTGGGAGGATGGAAGTTCCATAATCTCAGTCTGTAAGCTAATGACCCTGGAGAGCTGGTGGCATTATTCAGTCCAGTCTGAAGACCTGAAAACCAGGGAGGCTAATGATATAGGCTGCATTCCAAGGGCAGGAGAGATGGTGAGGTGTTGAGCTCAAGCGGCGGCACAGGAAGAAAAGGACCAATCCCTCCTTCCTCTGAGTTTTGTTCTATTCAAGTTCCCAGCTGATTTCTTTATGTCCCCCCACATACCACTGACTTTACTCAGGGGATTTGACTGTAAAATCATCCACAAAACTCTCATGGATTGGGCTGGGGTTGTGGCTCAGTAGACAGCACTTGCCGTGTGTGTGTGAGACACTGGGTTCATTTCTCAGCACCACAGATAAATAAACAAAATAAAGGTCCATTGACAACTAAAAAATATTTTTAAAAAACAAACAAACAAAAAACCTCATGGACACACCCAGAAATCATGTTTAACCAAATAACCGGGCACTCCTTGGCCATTCAAGTTGACAACCAGAATTAGCCATCACACACACTCCATCGTCCCCACATGTCAGATCCAGAGGAGGAAGCGCAAGGGGTCAGGTGCCCAAGGCAGCATGTGAGAAGAGAAGGGAGGGGCAGAGCTGACTGGGTCCTGGGAGTGCTGGACATGGCTTGTCCCCAGGGCACTGTGAAAGAGGAAATGTCACACCATTACAGCTGTGATCCTGCCCACTAGAATCTGGCCCTGTCAGTGCCGGTGACCATGTACCCAGATGTGCCCCTGCTACAGCGTGGATGGGGGCCCCAGTGATAGTCCTGGGGATGGGCAAAGCGAGACCTGCAGTGGGTACTTCCTGGGGCAGGAGACACCATCAGCCTCGGTTGAAAAGCAGTCAGTTAAGTGGGATTAACCAGAAAGCCAGCCCACTCCTAGCTGCAGTTATTATCATCAAAACCTAATATCTGTGTATATTGTGCCATGTAAATTCCAGGTCATTTCCTCCCCCTGTTTAAAGACTCGGAAATTAATGCTGAAGAAGCCACTGGGAACAGATAATATTGAAGATTTCTTCAAAATTGCCCACTCAGGCCCCATTCTGATGGCTTCTGCTTCTACACAGCACCTTCTGGCCCATGGCTCTCCCAGGCTGGTACTGAGGGGCGTGGGTGGAGTTTCCATCCCCTGGTAAGGATGACAGTGGGAATGCATTTTCAGCTCCCTCCCAAGTACAGGTGGCCTCATTCTGGAATCTTCTTTTACATGACATCTAAAGGCCTTTCTTTCTTTCTTTCTTTCTCTCTTTCTTTCTTTCTTTCTTTTCTTTTCTTTTCTTTTCTTTCTTTCTTTCTCCCATTTAACCCATCAGTGACAAGAGTCTCTGGCCAAATGGGGAAATCTCACTATCTCCTCTCCCCACCTGAGTGTCTATGGATTTGTCCTGTCCAGGTGAGGGATAGTTGAACTGGATGGAAATTCTTCTTTCACTTTATCTGCCTTCCTTGGAAAACAGGTCACAAGTGGCAGTTCACTTAAGATTGTGTTAAACTGCAAATAACTGGTATGTAAATGGCTGGGACACAAATGGGTTATTTTTCTCACATAACCAGATGCTTAGAGGTTGCTATTTGCCATCTTTCATGGGTTCCTTTAGTCGGTGATGCTTACTCCAGTAGAAGGTACATGTGTGTCTCTACAAAATTCCTATATTGAAACCAACCCCCGACGTTGATAGTGTAAGGAGGTGGGACTTTGAGAGATGATGAGGTCATGAGGTACAGCCCTTATGAATGAGATCAGAGCCTTCATAACAAAGACCACAGAGAGTTCCTTCTCCCCTTCCGCCATGTTAAGACTTTGGACTTCTTAACCTTTAGAACTGTGGGAAATGATTTCTTTTTTATGGTATTCTTTTTAGCAGCCCAAACATACTAAGGTACTTTCCAAATTCTTTCTTTGCCTCATGGTTGCAAAATAGATACTACAGCTCTGGATATCATGTCTGTATTCAAGGCAGAGAGAAAGGAGCTAGGGAGTGGAATTAGCCATGTCCATCTCTTTAAAAAGAAAAGCAGAATAAGTTTCCTTAAGCTCTCATTGGTCAGAAGCGGGTTATGCAGCCATGGCTGTTGGAGGAGAATTTGGGAAAGTGAGGAGGAGGCCTGTCATGACTCATTATCTGGTGCTGGGCATGCAGCCAGGGGGTAAAAAAGGAAAAAGGGAGAATGGATGTCGTGCAGGCAACCAGTGTGGCTTGCCTGAACTTACTTTTAAGAATCACATCTCCATGTAAAATATTTTAGATTGGGATTCATTTCTGATATCATCTTTAGAGCAAACAGGCTTTTCCCACTGGCTCTCTTATGTAAACAGAATCGCTGCTACAGGGATGTTATCAACATCCCGCTGAGCAACCCTGTGGTTTGACCTTGGCTTGCCACCTTGGAGGCAATTGCTAATACTGCATATTTACCAGCTGTTCCCTTCCGAACGTTAGTTTGTATCTGGGAAGAATAGAGCAGGTGGGCCTCAGCTTTCAGGGGGGAGTTGAAGGTATGAGGAGCAGCGACCTCATTTAACAAAGAACATCCTTCCAGTGGCAGAGACACGTGTGTTTGTAAGGAGGCCTCAGAGAGCCAAGGGACAAGGGCTGGTTGCCCAGGGTAACCGAGGTGAACTTTATTCCTGATTGGATGGCTTCAGGAGGAGGAGGTGGCAGCTGGCTGCTGGGCTTTTAGGCAGATTTTTTTTTTTTTTAAATTATGCAAAGAAACAAAAACCAAAGGGTGAGGATGCAGAGCCTGTGCTCTGGGGCTTTCTGTTTTCTCTGTTAATTATTAGTTAAGAAGGACTTTTTGCATGTCAGGCTAGTGGAGAGGAGACCTATTACAGGGTGGACATTGACCCCAATATTTCTAGCACTAAAAATGTCTTTTTTTCAGTCCAAGGTAGTTAGTAAACGTTTATAGGGGTAGAGTATTTGGTGAGTTGGCACTACATTGTTCTCATAAACAAAACGTTTCTAAGGTGACTTTAAAATAATAAATATGCATATATATTAAAACAGAAAAAAGAACCTTTGACTAGTTCATAGCTTTTCCCAGCATCTGAGACTGGAGGACTGATGTCCCCCAGGCACTGCGCCACCTAGTGTCCACTGCACATATAGCAGGGTCCACAGGAAGCAGCTTTCCTCTGGGTGGTGGGTGGCAGCGCACCTCTTTCTTCAAGATAGAAAAGATACAGAAGCTGATTTGCAGCTCGGCCTTCTGAATTTTGTTTTTTGAATTCTCTCCTTCTCCTCCTCTTCCTCGACGCAGCCTTCAATTTGCTCCTTCTCCTCACTGAGCGGAAGAGGCTGAGCCCCGCTCTCAAGTCACTTTACAGGAGAGCTGGCAATTGTAGGACCCTGAAGCACCGCTTCCCGCTCTGAGGAGAGCCAGTGTGAGATGGAGCTGAGGAAAATGCAGATAAAATGGGGGCCATGGGGCTAGAGCAAGCTGGGAAACCGAGAGCCGAGGAGCTGTTTGTCGGCCTCCAGGGTTGGTTTGTGATGATGCTTTCCTGGCCCCTTCCTCCCATTCCCAGTCTATATATAAATTTGTGTGTGTGTGAGCACGTATTTATAAAATAACCAAAATCTGCAGGAGCACAAGGGGTGGGGAGGGCCACCTTGGGGATTGGGTAAAGAGCAGACTTCGCTCTGGCCCATCCCCCATACTGCCCTTTCTTAAGGGACTGGAATCCACAGGGCCCAGTAAGATGGAGCCAAATCCCTCCGTCTAGCTCCTGGAACTGTGGAATTCCCTGCCTAGTTGGCCCCACGCTTACGTCTAGGTCCCAGGTAGTCTTCATCACTGGGCAAAGGCTGACCAGGTGCTGACATGTCTATATATATATATATGTGTGTGCAAGACCCTAGTGGAGGAAAAGGTGTGACAAATGGGGAAGAAAAGTTGGGTGGTACCCAGGCTGCCAAGTTTCAATGTGAAACTTCAAGAGCCGAGCCAAGGATTCTAAATTGAGAATTGACCTTCCCCGTCAATGTGAAGTCTAAGCAGGATGGAGCATACTCTACTTCATTGTTCCATGTATTCATGTTAATTTTTAAAGTATAATAATGTCATTATTATATTTTTTAAAAGTTTATCTTTTAGTATACATATTAAAGCATTTACAGATGAAATGAGCATGTATCAAAAAAAAACTTTGGGGTAGAAGTGGGAGAGATTATATGGACAAAACAAGATTCGCTACAAACTGAAAGGATGGAATAAGGAGGTTACAGGGACTATCATTGTGCTTTTGAATGTGTTTGAAATATTCCAGAATAAAAAGCCTCAAAAAGATCTATCTTCAAAAAAAAATTTTTCATTTTTAAAAAATGGATTTTTTTTATGAGCAGTTTAACCTTCATAGCAAAACTGAGAGGAAAGCATTGAGATTTCCCATATGCCCCTTCCACTGCATGCCTACCCTCCCCATGATCAACATTTCCCACCTGAGGGGTGCATTTGTTATAAGTCTATAGTTTACATCAAGGTTCACTTTTAATGTTGAACATTATTTGGGTTTAAACAAATCTATAATGACATGTATTCTACAAATTTTGATAAGTTATGTTTTCATGTAGCTCAAAATATATTTTAATTTCTCTTGAGATTTCTTCTTTGACCTATGGGTTACTTATAGTTTTGTTGTTTAATCTCTCAATATTTTGTAATTTTTCAGCTATCTTTCTGGTATTGATTTTCAGTTTAATTTCATTGTGGTCTGAAAGCACACACTGCATGATTTCTATCCTTTTAAATTTATGAAGGTGTATTTTTATGGCCCAGAATATGATCTATCTTGGTGAATGTTCCGGATAAACGTGAGACAAATGTGTATTTTGCTGTTGTTGGATGAAGTAATTTATAGGCGTCCATTATATCATCCACTATATCTGGGTGACAGATGGTCGTGTTCAGTTCAACTTTGTCCTTATTGATTTTATGCCTCCTGGATCTGTCCATTTCCGAAGGAGGGGTGTTGAAGTCTCCAACTATAATAGTGAGTTCGTGTATTTTTCCTTGCAGTTGCATTGGGTTTTGTCTTATGTACTTTGATACTTAGTTGTTAGATGCCAACATATTAGGATGGCTATATCTTCTTGGAAAACCAACCCCTCTATCATTTTGTGACGTCCTTCTCTATCCCTGATAACTTTCTTTGCTCTGAAGTTGGCTCAGTCTGGAAGCTACTCTAGCATTCTTTTAAACGATATGAAGGTGGTATATCTTTCCCTATCTATTTACTTTCAATCATATATCTTTGTATTTACAGTGGGATTCTTATAGATAACTTATAGCTAGGTCTAGTTTTTCGAGCCACTGTGACAATCTTTGTATTTTAATTGGCAAACTTAGATTATTGACATTCAAAGTGATTACAGATATAATTGGATCAATAGCTACTATATTTGTTACTGTTTTGTTTTTGTTGTCTATTTTCTTTGTTCCTATTCTTTTTTCTTCCACTATTTTTCTGCCTTTGGGATTTCTTTAAGAATATATTTTTAGTTCAAGATGGTCACAGTTCCTTTATTTCATACATTTATTTTTATGTGGTGCTGAGGATTGAACCCAGTACCTCACATGTGCTAGGCAAGCGCTTTACCACTGAGCCAACATCCCAGCCCCTGCCTTTGGGATTTTAATGGTACATTTTATATGATTCCATTTCTCCCCTCTCTTAGCATATCAGTTGTGTCCCCCGCGCCACTTTTTTTTTAGTAGTTGCCCTAGAACTTGCAGTATGCATTTACAACTACTCCAAATCCACTTTCAAATAACTATACTCTTTATGGGTTGTATGAGTACCTTATAACAACAGAATAATCCTGATTCCTCTCTCCTGTTCTTTATACCATTACTGGCATTTCACTTACACATGAGTGTGTATGTATGTGTGTGCATCAACATTTACATCTATATCTGTATAGCATACATAATTGAGTACATCATTGATCTTGTTTTGAATACACTATTAATGCTGGATCAAGTAAGAATACAAAATAAGTTATTTTGATCTCACTTATTTCTTATCTGATGTTCTTACTTTCTTTTTTTATATTTATTTTAATTATCTTTACCTCCATTTTTCATTCATTCTTTTTAGGTATACATGACAGCAGAGTGTATTTTGACATATTATACATACATGGAATATAACTTAGTCTAATTAGGATCCCATTCTTTCGGTTGTACATGGTGTGGAGTTTCACTGGTTGTGTATTCATATATGAACATAGGAGAGTTATGTCCAGTTCATTCTGTTGTCTTTCCTATTCCCATCCCCGCCCTTCCCTTCATTCCCCTTTGTCTAATACAAAGTACTTCTATTTTTCCCATCCCCCCAACCCCCATTGAGGGTTAGCATTCACATATCAGAGAGAACATTTCGCCTTTCTTTTCTTAGGATTGGCTTATTTCACTTAGCATGTGAGTTTCCAGATCCATCCATTTACTAGCAAATATCATAATTTCATCCTTTTTTATACAGATTTAATTTCTGAACTATATCATTTTCCTTTTCTCTGAAAAGCTGCTTCTTTTTTTTAAAAAAGAGGTACATTTATTTGTTTTAGGGTAGCAATTTTTTTTAATAGTTATTGCAGCACCATTTTTTTGTGTGTGAACACAATCCCTTATTTTATTTATTTATTTTTATTTGGTGCTAAGGATCGAACTCAGGGCTTTAGATGTGCTAGGCAAGTGCTCTACTGCTGAACCACAACCTCAGCCCTGAAAAGCTTCTTTTAACATTGTTTTTTTCGAGGTAGGTCTACTGGCAACAAATCCCTTCAATTTTTGTCTGATAAAGTCTTTATTTCTGCTTCACTTTTGAAGGAAGACTTCTCAGGGTATGGTATTCCTTTTTGGTGGTCTCTTTGAATTTCCACGTCTCTGTCTTCACTGCCCGTCTGTCCCTGCCTTCCATGTTGGTTGTTTTTAAATTCCCCAGTGGATAATCCCACCACTCTTGCCATATCTGGGTCTGGCCATGATGCTTGTTCTGTTGTTTTCTCACTGTGCTTTTGTGGGTGTGGTTTGTTTTTACTTTGGATTGTTTGCTTGCTTGCTTTTTCTTTTTGTTTTTATCTCTCAGCTGTTTTATAATGTTTTATTGATGGACAGATGTGACATACTAAGTACAAAGAACTGCTGCAAATGGGCTCTTGCTGACATGGTGGTGAGGTGCAATGGGAGGGGAAGCATTTTACAGGATTGTGATTAGGTCTCAGTCTGTTTGTAAGCCCAGCGTCCTGGGCTGTGAACTTCACAAGTGCCTCTCAGTGTTTTCCCACTCAGGTGGGACAGGATGACTCAGTGGACAAGAGTCAGGTTATTTCCCCTCCTCTGAAGGAGGCTGGGTTCTGATAAAACCCTAGCAGGTGAGGCTCAAGGTGACTCGTTTCTCCTGAAGGCAGACCTGGCTGATTAAGGAAACAGAAGACTGGTATACTTCAAAGTGGTTTCTTTTCCCTCCTTCTGCAGAAACACAAGCATAGGGAGTTTTTCTCTGCTATTCACTATGAGGACTTCATTGAGCTCCTGGAAATAAGATTCACAAGAGGAATAAGATTCACACTCTTCTCTTGGACTTGTCCACACTGAGCCTCCAGTGATTTGTCCATGAGCTGCTGCAGCAAAGAGACCCCATAATACCGTGGCTCAAACAAGACAGGATTTTGCTTGTTGCTCATGTGACAATCCAGAGATAAACAGGAACGAACCCAAGGTCCTTTTCTTCTGTTGTGCTGTGACCTCCAGGTGGTGGTCCTTCTCTGGTTGTACCATCATGTTCAGGCTCCTGTCCACCGGGAGAAAGGCAAGGACAAGAGGTGTCCATTGAGAGCAAAACAAAGCATGGAAGCTGCACCATCTCTTCCGCTTTATCCCCCAGGTAAGCACTTATCACAAAGTCATACAAACTGCAAGGGAGTGTAGACTTGGGTCCAGCAGGAATTTGGTGGAGGGAGGTCCCACTAAAAAGGGTAAGAGGAGACTAGAGGACAGATCCTGGATGATAATTTGCAGCCTCTGGCACACTGGTCACCCTGACCACTCAGCTCTCCAGGCATACCTTTCTTCCTACATAGAGGTCACATTCTCACTGTCTACAGGGCACATCCAGGTGCTACATCCAGTCCAATGAGCAGCATTTCTGAATGGTGTGTGTCTTCCCCATGCAGCCCAAATGAAGCTCCCCACCATCCAGTGTTGTCTACTCTGCCTCATTCACCCCTAACTCAACCAGTTTTTCAGTGGTAGGACAGGTGCTAGACAGGATTGTCCAGAGGAGGGCCAGATTCAGGGCAGTTCTGCTGCACAAAGTAATCAGGAACACTAGTTCTGTACCCCTTACTGCCCTTCTGATCCCCAAGGATTGAGCTGGGATCATTCCATTTTTTTTTGCATTCCTGACTGTGTGAAGACAGAGTAAGAAGAAATAAAGAGGCTGCCTACCTGTGATTCCACGTAAACGGAGACTAAGGAAGGAGGATCACAATTTGAGGCCAGCCTGGGAAACTTAGCAAGATCCTGTTCTACCTCAAAATAAAAAATAAAAAGGTCTAAGGATATCTCAGTGGTAGAGGGCCCCTGGGTTCAGTCCCTAGTGCAGAAAAAATAAATAAATAAAAGAAGAAGGAAAAGGAGAAGAAGAAGAAATAATGAAAGATAAGTAAGGAATTCCCTTATGAAAACAATTTGTTACTCTCCTATCCAGAAAATTAGTTTTCAGTTCCAAAAATCAGATAGCTCATCAAGTCAGATCAGGAAAGAGCATTAATTAGAGTTCTGTCTTTCTTCAGGGTGACCATTCTAAACAAGAGCCCCAGCCCACTGGGACTGGCAGGTAGCCGTTATAATAGGCAACCTGCCACCTATTAGACATCCTCCTCACACTAAAGGATTTACATGCATTCTTATTTAATCTTCACAAAATCTATGGGGCAGGTATTAAGATGGCTCTTTTCTATATTAGGGGACTCTGCCCAAGACTGTGGTTTAGAGAACTTTTCTCGCCAGTCTGCTAATCCCAGGTGTCCCCAGCACAGGTGTCCAACAGAGTCCCTTAAGAGGAGGTGGAAAGCTGGCCAATTACGGAGTCACAGGAACACCCAGGAGTGTGCTAAGTCACTCGATGAACTGGGAGCCTGCTGGAGGATCAGTATGTCTTTGGAAATTAGCGAGGAGCATGCACCTCAAGGGAGATGATGGCTCTCTGGAATGGAGCAAGACAATATCAGACCTTTCTTGGTATTGATTTTCGTCTTATCCTCTAAGCATTACTTTTGGGTATATGTTTTATTACATGCACACACTCTATAATTGTCCCAATAGTGGATATACATTAAATATATACATTAAATACATAAACAAATATAAATGTACCTTAAGTTTATGAATTAATTATAAGCAGATATATACATATAGAAGGGATTTCTGGGCATTCTCACATTATGGAGTGCATGATCCAAAAAAGCTGGGGAGTCGATTTCTGCTCTCAATTGCTGCTTCCTTGCCCCCCAGGTCCAGGCAGAGGGAGGAGTAGAGATCTGTGGACTTTCTGTGGCAACATCATTTTGCACCCAGGCCAGGGTGTGCGATTCTGCTTGACACCCCGCGGCGGCTGGGAAGGCGCACTGGCTCTCCCCATCACAGCAGAATGAGTTTCCTCACAGCCAATTACAAATCCACGCAGAGCTCAGAGAAGGTGTGAGCCTTTCCCAAGGTTCCCCCAGGGCCCCTTTTCCAGTGTGCAAAATGTGCCTCCCCAGGGACCTTTCTCTCCCCTCCCCTTCTCTCTCTGAAGTTTCCAGCCCCACCCAGAAGTGATTCCTTTAGTTAAGTCAGCAAGTCTCTTTTGCTGGATATCAAATTCTTTCAGTTAGAGGGCCAGCAAGAGCAGCAATCCACTTTCTTGTCTGCTCAGACTGCCACATTTTACCACAGTTAAATGCTACAGACTGGGTGGCTTACCAACAGACGTTTATTTCTCACACTTGTGGAGGTTGGATATTCAAGATCAAGGTGCCTGCCAATTCAGTTCCCAGGGTGGACCTTCTCCCTAGCTTTCAAACAAATAGCTGCCCTCTGGTACGTACACACACACACACACACACACACACACACACACACACACACTTTCTTCTTACAAGACTACTAGTACTATTGGACTAGAAGCCCACCTGTATGACCTCATTTGACTTCACCTCCTAAAAGCCCTATCTGAAAACACACTAACATCCCAATATATATTCCACTCTTTTAAATATAAATCATATTGTGAATAACCCAGGGAATTGAATTGGAGGGAGCACCCTAGTAGGCCATTTTTAATTGGAAGGAGTGCTATCTTCAGCCCCTGCACCCTCATAGCCCCTCAGTCACTGTGTTTGTGAACAGTGATGATGAGCCACTGCTGCCTTATTAGGGATTGTGTGTTATCCCCACATTTATGTGCTGAAGTCCTAACCCAGTGCCTTGGAATGTGACTATTTGGAGAGAGAAAGGGTCTTTACAGAGGTAGCCAAGTTAAAATGAGGCCCGAGGGCAGGGCCTTATGCAATATGACTGGTGTCCTTTAGCACAGGAATTTGGATACAGAGACAGACACACAGGGAGACGGCATGTGAACTTGAAGGTAGAACTCTACAAATAATGGAATGCCAGGGCAAAACTAACAGAAGGTAGGGAAGGGGTGTGGAACCTGTCTTCCCTCAGGCCTTCAGAGAGAACCAACCCTGACCCCACTTTGATCTCAGACTCCCACCTCTACAACCCCATCCTTGTTCAGTTCCAGGTTGGTAAGGCACAGAATTTCTTCATGCCCATCAGAGAGGATGTCCAAGTCCCTGCCTTCTGCTCAGAGGGGCTTGCAGATGTCCTGGGCAATGAAATACCTTGGGTGCCGGGTCAGGGAGGCTGTGCTCTCTCTTCTGGTCTTGGCTCTCCAGGATGAAGGCTTTCCACCATTCCTGCATGATTTCCAGCAGTTGTTTCTCTCTCCTTCCTCCAGGCCCAACCTCACTTTCTCCTAATGGAAACGCCTGGCAGGGCCCTTCTCTGCTACCACATGCCTTGTTGAGGAAAAAACTGACTCCCTCCAGGACACAATAGATGGCATCTCCTGAATCCAGGATCAGGACATTAGTGTTCCTGATCTTTGAAGATATTTATGCAAAGACACGCAATAGCATAAGAACTAAATTATATTGGGTTATTTACGTTACAATTTATATTAAAAAGAGTGGAATATGTAAAACCAAGACTGCCCCAAATAACAGAATAGTCTATGAAGTCTGTTCTCCACAGACTTGGACAATCTCTCTGTATGGCTCCAGGGACATCCCCTTTCTGGGGAGTAGAATTAACAAGTGTATCACACAGAACTTTCCAGATTCAGTATTCTCAGCTCCACTAATTCCCTTGTCTTATTTCTAAATTCTGTGACCTTCATCTTCTATACTCTGAATCATCTCTTTTTCTTTCTCTTCATCTGTTTCAAAATGGAATTCCACAGTCTCTGACAACAATTAGGGGGTTATCATATTTGGAAATTTGGGAGAATAAATTAAATATTTGTCCCATCTTAATGAGGCAGTAGGAAGAGATGCATGGCCCAGGTGGGAACCCTCCAGAGAACCATCTCTTTATCTACTGTGAGGCCTTGGACACTTACTGGGTCCTCTTTGAACCCCAGCTGCTCACCAGTCATATAGAGACCACAGTAGTGTCTGCTCATGGGGCTGAAATGATTAAATGAGTTAATTCTCAAGCAGATATTTAATAAAGATTACTTGGTGACCTAATCACCTTATTAGAGTTGCTCAGTAAGTATTGGGAGTTTGAATAAGTACATAACTCGTGCTATCTTTTCCTTCTATTCAGTTGCAAATTTAAACACTTCAAAGATAATGCCCAAAACACTATCCTCTCTGAATATTTCAGTGTGGGTCCAATCAGGAGACAGAAATCATATAATAATTTGAACAAGGGAAAGTAAGTATAAAAAATTAGTAAGCGCTAATAAGAGACTAATTATAAAGATGGAGAGAGCCCTCTAACGGATACCCCAGAGCTAAGGTACAGTATCCAAGGAAGGACAAACTTGGAAAGGGGGTCACCTCTCACTGCAGTTGTAAGTTGCTAGATGGCATAGACACCTACTGGGTACCTTTGGCTAAAACTGGTTCATGTCATTGAGCAGCAGAAAAAGCCCTCCAGGACACAGGTGAGCAGGGCCTTATGGTGAATGCAAAAAAAGGTCGGGGCACTGTTGCTGGCCTGAGGTCTAGAGCACAACAGTGTTGCATTGGGGTAACTTCAGCAAGCTGGTCATGGAGCAGACCCAAGGAACTGAAGCCACTTGGGTGCTAGGGCAGAGTACCACTGGATATCCCTCACTTCATCCCCAGCCATGTACAAACACCACTGAGCAGCAATGCAACAGGAGCAAAAAAGAGCAAAACCCAGTACAATGGAATGAGGGCCCTGGAAGGCCACCTCTTGTAGGGCCCTCTCATGCCCTTTACTAATGAAGCTTAACAATGCACTTACTGTGCAGGAACAATGCTCCGGGAAACCATTCTATTACCACAGAGCAGATTCTAAAGGGCAAGTTTGGAGCAGACAGACAATAAATAGATCATGGAAGTCCTGGGCAAAAAATTGTGGTATTTATCTACAAGATAGAATAATATGAAGTGATTAAATATTATGTTTTAGGAAACTCCTAATTTGCATTTCCTTGATGATTAGTGATGTTGAACACCTTCTCATATACCTAGTGGTCATTTGTGTGCCCTCTTTGGAGTAATTTTTACTCAAGTCATTTGCCCATTGTAATGGTTAATTTGAATCGCTAACTTGATTGATTAAGAGATCTCAAAGATTAAGAGGCTTCTGGGTGTGTCAATGAGGTTGTATCTAGGAATGATTGGCATGTGGGATTTTAGTGAACTGAAGTGGAGACCCTCTCCAAGCATGGGTAGCACCATCCAATAGATTGGAGGCTTGGATAGAATACAAGTTGGAAGAACAAGGAAGCAGCAGTAGGTGCAAGATCAATTCTTCTTGAACAGGTTCTTGATTGCTGTTGTGATTACCTGAAAATATCAGACTCTCATTCCTTCACTCTTCCAAAGTAGACTCTGCCAGTGATTCTCCAGGGAGTTTCCAGAAGCCTTCCATCTCAGACTGGGGTAGCTCCCTGGATCCTTCTTGTTCTGAGGCTTCAGTCTCTTGAACTATGCAGGTACTGGTTCCTCCAGCTCTCCAGCTTGCAGGCGGCCATTGTGGACTATCTAGCTTCTGGTTCTGTAAGCCAATGTAATAAATCCCCTTTTAATAATCATTCTTCCTATTGATTCTGTTTTTCTAGAGAACCCTAATACACTCATCTTAAAATTGAGTTATTTATTTTTTATTGAATTGAAGGAGTTTCTTGTATATTCTGTATATCAACTCCTTATGAGATAAGTGGTTTGTGAATATGTTCTCTCATTCCATAGGTTCATTTTCATTGCTATTTTCTTTGCTGTGCAAAAGATTTATTGTTCAATACAGTCCCACTGGTATAATTTTGTTTTTGCTGTAATGTGTTAGTCAGCTTTTCATGACTGTGACCAAAATACCTGAAAAGAACAATTTGGAGAAGGAAAAGTTTATTTTGGCTCACAGTCTCAGAGGTTCCATGACTGACCAACTCAGTTGCTCTGGGCCTGAGACAAGACAAAACGTCATGGCAGATGAGTGTGGTGAGAAAAGCAGCTCAGCTTCTAACAGCCAGAAAGGAGGGACAAGAGGAGGGCATCAAGAGAAGATAGAGTCCAAGATCACGCCCCCATTGACTTACTTCCTCCAGCCACACCCCACCTGCCTATAGTTACCACCCAGAAGTCCATTCAAACTATTAACCCATCAAATGGATCAATCCATTGATTCCATAATCTTTTTACCTCTAAAAATTGCTATATTACCTAACAAATGAGCTCTTTGGGGGACATTTTTAGATCCAAATATAACAGTTGTCCATACTTAAAAATTGTCATATTTCATGATCAGTGATGTTTTATTTGCACATGAATATTTTTATTTTTGTATTCTGGCTCAGCTGCTTCTCTGAGTGGAGTTAAGGAATGAGCCACAAAGGATTTTTGTAAAAGGTATATTGGCAATGCATTTTATATTCCTCTATATTTAATTTTGAAAATCTAAAAGAAGGATTGTGCATCGTGAGAGAAAGTTGAGTTAACTTTGATCTAGTGGAAGTTAATTTGTGCTGCTTCTTGTGCACGATAGCAGCAGTAGTATCTCTCTTGGAAATGACATCCCATATTATGATGTCTATGAATATAGGTTTCCTTTTCTTCTCTCCCTCTTTCTTTCTCTCCCCCTTCCACCTTTCTCCTTCCTCCTTGCTCTCCTCCCTCCCCTGTATCTCCTTCTATTTCTTTCGTCTCTCTTAGCCCTTCTCCCCTTCCCTTTCTTTACTTTTATTTTTATTTTTTGAAATCACTTATTGTAAATAAGTTGTAATCCAAACCTCATGTATCAATGGGGAACTTTCAAATATAAATATTAACAATAAAAAAATTGTCATATTTAATTGTCAAGACAAGAGTCAAGAGGCTTTCCTTCTAGATTTTCTTTTAGGAGTTTTATAGTTTCAGGTCTTACATTTAAATCATCAACCCAATGTTGATTTATATTATTGAGTCCAGCTTAATTCCTTTGCATGTGGATATCCAGTTTTCTCAAGATTGGTTGTTAGAGAGACTGTCCTTTCCCTATTGTGTTTTCCTATTACCCTGTCAAAGATCAGTTGATCAACAGATATGGATTCATTTCAGGGCTCTCTACTCTATTCCATTGGTTTCTGTTTCTGTTTTTATGCTGGTACCATGTTGTTTTGATGACTGTAGGTTTGTAATGTATTTTGAAATCGGGAAGTGTCATGCCACCATCTTATTCTTCTTTCAGGATTGCTTTGGCTATTCTGGGTCTTTGGGGGCTCCATATGAATTTTATGATTTTTTTTCTGTTTCTTTAAAAAGTGCCATTGGGGTTTTTATGGGGAATTGCATTGCATCTGTAGATTGCTTTCAGTGTTGTGGACATTTTAGTGATATTAAGTCTTACACACTTTATTCTTTTTGATGCTATTATGAAAGGGATTTTTTTTCATAATTGGACAGTTTTTTTTTCCTTTTTGGACAGTTTATTTTTGGTTTATAGACTTTTGTATGTTGATCTTATATTCTGAAAATTAAGTGATTTTTTAAAAAATTCATTCTAGCAGGATTTTGGTGGAGTTTTTATGGTTATCTAAATTAATTGTATCTGCAAACAAATACAATTCTAATACTGAAGGGAAAATGAGGAACAAGAGACAGGTAATCGAGAAATGAAAGACAGAGACCAGGCAGAGATACACATGAGAGTTATATTTGTTAGAGCTGACAAATAAAGGCCATCTAGGGTGGAGAGGGGGCAAAACAGGTTGGGCTCCTGGACTTTTATAGGGCAGGCTCAGGAATCAGAGCTGGGTGGGTCCTAATGCAGGTGGTTAGTGATTGGGTTGGTATGAGGGAGTGGCAAGCCTTTTTCAGAAAGATCCTTGGGTGAAAAGCAAAACTTTCTCCTTAAAAAGGCAGCTGTCATTTAAGATGGCCATCCAGATGCTAAGCAAGGACCTTATAAACACTTCCATTCGAATTTGGATGACTTGATTCCTTTTTCTTTACCAATTTCTCTGCTTAGGGTTTCCAATACTATGTTTGAATGGGTGATATATTTCTCATACACACTTTAATAAGTGCGGGTGAGGACATGGATAAATTGGAAACCTGTACACTCTCAGTGGAATTGTAAAATGGTGCAGCCACTATGGAAAACAGTTTGGAGGTCACTGAAAAAAATTAAAAATAAAACTGCCCTATGCCCCAGCAATTCCACTCCTGGGTATATATATCTAAAGAAAATAAAATCACTATCTTGAAAGACATGTCTGCAATATGGATTGAACATAGATTCATTGCAGTATTATTTATAATAACCAAAATAAGAATTAACCCCAAATGTGCATCAAAAGATGAAAGGTTAAAGAAAATGCAGTATTTACATACAATGGAATATTATCTTAAAAAGGAAGGCAATCCAACTATTTTTAATGACTTGGATGAACCTAAAGGACATTATGCTAGGTGAAATCAGCTAGTCAAGGACAAATACTGTGTTATTCCACTTATGTAAAGTATCTAAATAAATGCATAGAAGGAGAAAATAGAATGGTGATTGCCAGGGGCTGAGGGGAGGGGGAAATGAGTGACTGCTTAATTGGCATAAAGTTTCAGTTATGCAGAAGGAAAATTTTCTAGAATCTGGGATGCAATATGTGCAAATGGTTGGCGATATGGTAATAATGTGTACTAAAAGTTTTATTCAGGGAGCAGATCTCACATTAAATGTTCTTTTGACCAAAAAAAGAGCAAATTTTAAAAAAATGAACCCATAAAGGAGCATAAGGAAACATTGGAGAAGATGGATTCATCTGTCACCTTAATTGTGATGTCACACCTAGTTGATGAGGTCACAGGAGTATGTGTATGTCCAAACTCATCAGATGCTGCCCATCAAACACAAGCATGAGTTAAAAATCAATTATAAAAAAGAAGTTCATTTAATGATTTGAACAAATGTTCATTATTTATTAGGTGAGAAAAACAATTTACAAAAGGAATCAGTACAGTATAATTCTAGTTTCATAAAAAGAACAAAAGCAGGCAGGAGGCAGGAAGATGGTGGGTTCATAAGCCAACCTTTGCAAAAGCGAGGTGCGAAGCAACTCTGTGAAACCCTGTTTCTAAGTAAAATACAAAATAGGGCTGGGATGTGGCTTAGTGGCAGAGTGCCCCTGAGTTCAACTCCTGGTACTCCCCCTACCAAAAAAAAAAAAAAAAGAACAAAGTCATATATATATATATATATATATATATATTTTTTTTTTTTAAATGCCTTTTCTCACGGCCTATCACTGCCCCTTTCCCATTTCTTCCTTTATCGGGTGACAATGAAACACTTTCCCTCTCCTTCTTGCTCTCAAAGTTCCCCCAGTGACATTGGATTGGCTTCTCCTCAGGTCTGGGAGAACTGGAAAGAGCCCTATGCTGGTGTAAGGAATCGGTCAGGAACCGTGATTCCCTGTACAATGGGATCAGCACCCATCCGTGCTGGTGTGAAGAGACACAGTCCCTGGTCACTTATGCTGGGTAGACACTGTTCACTGGTTCATTGCTGCTGGACTTGCACTGTGCACCCGTATACAGTCTACAGCATCTCCCTGTTTTTTATTGAACTTTGTTTTGTGGATCATAGTTCAGAAAATGTTGCTAAAAATATGAGAATTGCCTAAAAAATAAACATTTAAACACTTTTAAATATTAAGCATCTTTTCTTTTGCTGATGATTGGCTTCTGTTAGAAACCAAAGTGTTTTCTCATAAAAACATCACTGCATACATGTATGTGTACATACGTGTATTTGTACGCGCATGCATGCGTGCTGACAAAGATTGGAAGATTCTCCCCCATAAGACCAGCAGCTGTCAGGGTTGAAATTGTAAATGATTTATTTCACCTTTGTGATTTGCTCTAATCTCCAAAATTTCTGTGATTTTTTTCTTTTGAATTAAGACGAAATTAAGACAAAGAACTGTGAATTGCCTTTTATTATTAGCATTTAATTGCTTAAAACCATCTGCCAGACACCACTCTGCAGGAGGGCTGGGCATGTCACCCCCTTCCATCAAGGTGACTGCAAGAGGGGGTGTCACCACCAGATTTCTTGATGAGGCAGCAACAACGCAAATGCCAGCCAAGGAAGGTTCCCTGACCCACTAATGGGCAGGACCTATTTCCTCTGAAGGGGCGTGCTGTGTTTCCTCAGCAAGTGAAGCCCCGACCCTCTTCTGACAATTATTACTTGGTGTCAAAAGGCTGCTGTGCTGAGCTGTGCCAATCTGACAGCAGAAGATAGAACAGTCCCCATCAAAACAGCCACAAAGCTCCAGTGAAGGGTGAAAGGTTCTAGAGTTTTCTGTGAAAAAATAACCACCTCCTTCCCATGCACTCCTGTGGCTGGCCTTCTAGACAGGCTCTCCCTGGCCCACAGTGCTTCTCAGTGAGTGCTGGACTGAGGCTTACCAGTGTCAGAACCATCTAGGAGCCTGGCTCTGTGCCAGGAATGTATGACAAGAAAGAAATGTAGGACACAGACCCTGGGGCTTGTTCAGAGAGGAATTAGAAATGGCTTCTTGCTCCTTGAAGTGACCAATGACTCATTTAACCCTCAGGCTTTCTGCAGGTATAGGAAGAGGGACACAGGGTCACTGCTGGGTGTCCACCCTTCCTCCTACTGTTTTACAATGCATTCATGCTGCACTCTATTGCTGTGCTTCGCCTTTTGGAAGGGAACTGATCTCTGAGGAAAGCAGGGGGTCCCCAAGTAGACCAAGGGTGAGGGAGGACCTCTCCATACAACCATTCACACTGCCATACAACCATCACCATCTCCATCCCTTTTTTAATTTTTTTAGTTTAGATGGACACAATACTTTTATTTTACTTACTTATTTTTATATGGTGCTGAGGATCAAAGTGCCTCACACATGCTAGGCAAGCGCTCTACCACTGAGCCACAACCCCAGCCCCTCCAGAATTCTTTTCATCTTGTAAAACTAAAATTCTGTTCCCATTAAATAATGACTCCTGATGTCCTCTTTCCCCAGCCCCTGGCTGTCACCACTCTGTGAATCTGACTACTCTAGGGACCTCCTATAAGTGGTCTCATGTGATGTTTGCATTTTTGTGACTTGTTTGTTTTGCTGATCCTAACATTCTCAAGCTCCCCTTCATATTATAGCAAGCTTTGACATTTCCTTCCTTTTTAAGGCCAAATAACAGCCTGCCATGTTGATCCACAGGACTTTGTCTCTTTTGCCCATTGCTGTATCACAGCACCTGGGACTGGGTGGGCACCCAGAAGGCGTTCAAGCACATGCTGTAAGAATTATTTCAATAAAATAATTCATCCGAAGTGCTTCTTTCAGGAACATAGGAAGCACAGCAGCTGTCCTCATGCTTCGCTCATCCACAATGACGTGACTCTCACACAAACAGCAAGTCCTAGTATCGGCAAGAAGTGGGCGCATTTCCTCATGGGCACACAGAGCCGGGCAGAGGCCACCAGTCAGAATCCTGGGGCTTTTGAGCTGATACCTGGAAGTCCTGCTAGCTTCTGCCTGAGGAGCTGCTTCCTGGAACTGGGAAGGGCCTCTCATCCTGTGACTTTCTGGAGACCTTTCTGGAGTCCTGAATGGGCCTGAACTACTTACTTAGAAATGGCCAAGATGGAGTACTTTATGTTGTAGATACTTCAGCATAATTTTGAAAGAGAGAGACAACACCCCTGCTCTCAAGGGGCCTATGTTCTGGTGGGGACATTTATATATTAAGAATAATCATTTAATTCCAGGGGTGGTCAAGGATCCTGGCACAGAGAGGTGAAATGTGCCCAAGATCACCCTGAGAGCATTTTTGAACCAGGCCTCCTCCTAGCTCCTCCTGGCACAAACTGAGACCCCACCGTTGGCTCCCCACGTGGGTTCTAATAGCACACATTTGCCTGCAGTCATCTCTTCTTGCCCATCTGGCCCTGACTGCCTCCCCATGCCAGGCCTTCCCGGTCTTCCTGTCAGAGTCAGAGCCTCCATCCCCTCTGGGGCCCTTCCCCGGAAGCCAGAACCTGGATCCCTGGAAGTTCCCACCTGGTGGAGGTGGCTCAGCCAGACTGGCTGGTAGGACCTGAAGCCCCTTTTGGCCAAGAGCCTTGTGTGGGTGGAACCCCAGGGTCCCTATCCTCTCACACTTTCCAGTGTCCCCACCCCTGTTCTCTCACAAGGCCTTTAGTCCTCTTGCATGCAGCCCTTCCTGTTGCCTCTGTGTCCTGTGTCACACTGTCACTTGCAGAGCACTGCCTACAGATGCCACATCCTCCATTCCCACAGTCAGAAGTTGGAACAGAGACACAGAAAACCATGTCCCTTTCAAGCTTTCCTATTTTCAAGGATACTTATATCATAATCACTAGCTCTCCCTCTTTTCCCCCTCCCACTAATTGACCATCTTCAACCTTCAGCAGCCCCAGGGACAGGCCTACCAGAAACTCTAAGAGAGAGGGCTGCTGTGGAGAGCCCTAGAGACAGAGGCCCCAGGCTCAGGCCTTGCCAGGGACTGACCATGGCTTTCTGCACACGAACCTCAGGATCACTGAAGGCTTTAGAAGTATTAATACACAGGGGCTGGGGTTGTGGCTCAGTGGTAGAGCGCTCGCCTAGCAGGTGCAAGGTGCTGGGTTCGATCCTCAGTACCACATAAAAATAAATAAAGTACTCTGTCTAACTACAACTAAAAAAAAAAAAGTATATACTTTTTAAAAAAAATATTGATACATAGCTCCCTCCTTGAGCCTATTTAATTTATTTATTTTTATTGTTTCCTGAATGTAATCCTTTTAAATACATTGCAGAACTACATGTGGAATTCTACTGGCATTTATATTCTTCTGGATTCAACAGACCTTTTATCCCCAATTCTTCTTTTAGAAAGCTCCTTGGGTAATTCCATTGGACCCCTGGGAATGAGAACTGTGGATTCTCCACCTTGACCACACATTCGGATCACCTTGGCAGCTTTTAAAAATTACTGATCTCTGTGTCCTGTCCCCCGAGGTTCTCTGTCAATGTTTGAGTGACACTTGGGCAACAGAGTTTCTGAAAGCTCCCGAGGATGCCCTCATGAGATCATGACATCAATTCTAAGCCAGACTGTGAGCTCGCTGAGGCCAGCAACTGTCTGCCAGGGCTGAGTAGCCAAAAGGCACAAAGCCATAATACTTGGAGGCACTCCTGGCAACGTTTTCATATTCATTTCTTTTAAGATCAGAAGGGAAAAATACTCCAACTTTTAGATGGAAGAAAATGTTGTCAGAGATAACATATTCATCTTTTTTACCAACACATAAAATATGATTTTAAACATCATTGGAGGAGGAAGCCCCCACCAGTGTCATCTGGTGACTGCTGTCTGCTTTGCTGCAGAAAATCTACCTAGTATTAGGACATCTAGTAGGGCCTGTGAGTCTCTGTGTCTCTGTCTGTCTCTGTTCTCAGGCTGTCCCTCTTCTCAACAAGAGCTATGGGTTTTATTTGATTTGATGCAGAAGAATGTAGCATGGATGTTAGGAAAACTAAAACCAACATAAGCAAGAATTCTTTCCATTCGGGCTTGGTTGGGGTGAACCAGGTGCTGGGTGCCCCTCAAATCTGCTCCCATGACACCTCGAGGGCCTGACCCTAAAATTTCTCTGCCCTGTTTCCACAAGTCAGTGTGGCCTGCCCTGGTCAGGGGATGTTTGAGATGTCAGGTAACTGTCTTCCTGAGATTCTCCCAGCCTGCCTTGCATGGAAGCAGGGAATAGATGTGATTAACTGGGTGAATCCATTGCTGTGGACAAGGGCAGCCTTCCTGAGAAAGTAGGATAGGAACCTGGTTGTTGGCTCATTTTAAATAATGGAAATAAAAAAGCCAACTGACTATAAAGAGTTTCCTGAGACCCCAGAGAATGTGACCTCAACCAACCATGCTGAGCTTGACGTCCATGGCTCTCAGCAGGGAGAAGAGCTCTAAGAATTCTGTGGTCAGAGCCTCCCAGGAGGCCTGGCTCAGGTGACACCTGCCTCTTTTCTGTAGCCTGGTTGAGAAGCCTGTGCAGGGCCAGCCGTGGGAGGAGAGCTGCCTGGTGTCACTTGCTCCACCAAGAGGTACAAAAGCTTGGTCCTGTTAATGTTGGGGCTGAAGAACAGCTCACACGTTTTGTCCAGGCATGTGCAGCAGCACCCACCATAGTCAGTCCTGTTCCAGAGACAGCCCCGTGAGGAGGTGAGGACAGCTCTCCCTAGCACCACAGGACAACAGAGCCTCAGGGCCACTCTGGGGACAGAATCTTTGCAAGCTGCAGAGTTGGCAGCAGCCAGGCTGGCGCTTTGACACTCTCAGTGGCTTTGTTACTGTAACAAGCTTGTGGGAGGAGGCAGGGGCTGGCAATTTGGAGCCACTGTTAGAATGTGACCTGGGGCTTTGTGCTCTGTTATTAGACATTATTAGGAGAAGGCACATGATGCAGCCGTTGCTAGGAGCTTCCACCCTCTCTCGGCTCCCAGGATACCCTGGAAGTGGTTGACCCAATATTTAAGATCAGCCTGGGCACACATGAGAGGCTTCCACTCGACCCCAGTGGCCACTTCCTTTAATTAGTGAACACCTGCAAGGCAATTGTCTCTCCTAGATGTCCCCAAGTACTCCACTCATTTGGGGGGAAGGGTGACACCATTCCATTACCAACCTCTAAAGCCACCTGAGACCCTATTTGCTCTTCACTGTAGGAAAAGCACACAGTCCCCACTTATTCCAAGAGTCATTCTCCCCTAGAATCGTTGGGGTCTTCTCAGTGCTGCTGGGGTGCACTGTGCAGCCTGCTTTTCAGATGCTTCCCGGGGCAGGGCTACCCTTTGTCCTCCAGCCTCAGGTCCTGAGCAGCCAGAGCGCTGGGTAGTTGCCCACTTCCTCCATCAGCCCAGGACCTCTTCCTAATGGCTTGGGACAGTAGAGAATGGGCAACAATTTAAAATGTAGCCATCCCTGTCCTAAGGAGCCCCTGCTAGCTTCTCTGCCCCTGGGAACTCCTCACTTGCCTTCTTGTAGGGCTATTGTTCCAGCCCCCGCCCAATCCCTTCAATTCTACAGGGGAAATGTCAAGGTTTTTGTTTATTTGTTTAACTTGCTTTTTTTTTTTTTTTTGTATCAGGGATTGAACCCAGGGATACTTAACCACTGAGGCACATCCACAGCCCTTTTTGTTTTTTATTTTGAGACTGGGTCTTCCTAAGTTGTTTAGGGCCTCACTAAATTGCTGAGGCTGGCTTTGACCTTGCAATCCTCCTGCCTCAGCCGCCCCAGCCACTGGGATTACAGGCATGTACCACTGTACTGGGCAATTGCTTTTTTTATTACACTGAGCATTCAACTCTATTTCATATAAACTCCTGTTAACTGGGTGATGCCTTTTTTGGGGGGGAGGGGCTGACATGCCTTTTAAACCCAAAAGAACCAGGAAAACCTAGCAAGGGTTGGCATTATTATTACTATTATTATTATTATTAATTTATTTATTTTTCAAAATGAAGGATCGTCTAGCCTGAAGCTCAATTTTGTCATTCACCAAGAAGGCAGAAGAGGCTGCGGTGGGCTTTGATGGAAACAGCAGCTTTTCCTTCTGCACAGTAGTCTTTGAGACCTGCCTATGAACTTGACCCTGAGAGACAGACCCTGAGCACCCAGGGAGAGTGCTGGGCAGACAACATGGTCATGGTGGCCTCTGTGGGTACTGCAGTTCCTCAGGAAAGGTGACCAGTTACTGATCAGGGTTGTCCTGCCTACTGAGTGTCCTTCCTCTTTGCTACTCTGTGGAAAGCTTCTTTCATGGGAGAGTTCTGTGTTGAATCCATCTTTGGCTTCCGATCTGGTCGCCATATTAGGCCTGGAAGTTTCATTTGTGACTTTTCTTGTTCCAGATGGGGGTCACATCTGGTTTAGAAAACGGAAACTCCCAAGGAGACTGTCGCTGAATCTCTGTAAAGATCAGAATCCAGCTATCCTCCCACATCTTGGCTGAGGTCTCAGGGAAAGCAGGGCTGCAGTGATTGTGGCTGAGTCCGAGAGTACAGTCCAGGAGACTAGCATCCAGAAGGATGCTGGTCACATGGGCACACCTGCACACACACATCTGCACACTAGACTTACTTATATGCACGCACACCCAAATGTTCACATATGCATGCACACCTATTATGTGATTACACACCAACATGCACACCTGCCTGTGGGTACACATGCATGTACACATTCAGAAAATCCATAAGCACACACACAAATGCATACACACACATATATGCACACATGCACCTATATGCACATGTACGTGTGTGCATGCACATGAACGTACACATAGAGAGACATAAGTTCATGCATGCATACACCGACATGCACACACAAATGTAGCCCGAAGCTGGCTTTGGCAAGTCACTGTCACACATAGATGGGTGCTCTGAGATCTGGGAGGATCAGTGCAGCAACAGAAAGAGCAATTCCTGAGTATTTTTCTGCCCAGGTTAGTAGTTCTTGGTGAAAATGACTCCGATAGAGGTGGTTGCCCCAGGCAGGCTTTTATGGGATAAGAAGAAAATGAGGGGATTTGAACTAGGTCTTTACAGATAGGTGGGGTGGACATAGTAAATAGAAGAAATGAGGAACATTTTAAAGAGGGAATGACTGAAGGTATAGCTCAGAGGTAGGGCACGTGGTTAGTGTGCATGAAGCCTTGGCATTAATTCCAGCACCAAAAATAAATAAGTAAATACAGGGGGCACTGTAGCTAAAAGTTGGTGAAGGAGTTATCAACTCTTGTGAGAGCAAGCTGGCTGGATGAAGGTGACAGGTACAAAGGAGAACAGACTAGAAATGAGATTAGGTGGATTGAGTGGGGCCAGCTCAAGGAGGCTTGAAAGTGTGGACAATGGAATGGGTGTTAGGAGACACAGATGTTTCTCAGGAGGAGCAAGAAGAAAAGGAGTGTGTTCTGATACTCTCTTACTATTTGCAAAATTCTAAGCTAGGCGTTTCACATTTATTTCATCAATTCGGTGAGGCAAAATAGTGTTCTTCCTATTTTCACAAACGAGGTAACTGAGTTTCAGAGAAGTGACATGACCAGTGTATGGCTTCACAGCTTGTAACTGATCCAGCATCTTCAAACAGCTCTCCCAGTTCTGAAGATTGTGCCTGTTACCCTGATTCACACTGCGTCCCAAGAAGAGAAACAGAGCTAAAATTAATTGAAAGAGAGATTAACCTAGCTACACTGAAGACACAGACAGATTGGAGACTGGGGTCAAAGGACTTACTATTGAAATAAACAAGAAAAAGATGAATGGACAAGAAGAGAGGGCAACATCTCATCACACCAGAAAGCAAGGAAACCATCAAAATGGACATGGGAGCCAGAAAAATGGACATAGTTCCTACTGGCCTAGGACAAGGCAGTTCAAACATGATTCAGGGCCTGCTGGCATATTATTCTTGTATCCCAATGACACAGCAGGCTGAAGCAGGAGGATTGCAAATTCTAGGCCAGCCTCAGCAATTTAGCAAGACCCTGTCTTAAAAAATTAAAAGAGTGGTGGATGTAGCCGAGTGGTAAAGTGCCCTTGAGTTCAATTTCTAGTACCAAAGCAAATCAACATCAATTAGCATAGTAACTGTCAGGGACTAAGATGCAGTGGATATGGTAAAATCCAAGCCTTGAAAACAATGCTAAAAATAATACCCACATTAGCCAATTTTGGAAAGCATTAGGGAAACAATGCATGCTTTGGGAAAACAGTGCACGAAAAGAAAAAAAAAATGAGTGTTCATTCTGCTTTTCTCATTTTGGAAGCATTCCAGCTAACAACTGAGGAAAGAATGACTGGGTAAGGTCATCACCATTTGGCAACCTCTAAAGAACAAATGGGGATCTGAGCAAGGATCATGGATATCTGCTGGCATCACACAAAGAGCCGACAAGATACAGTGCACCTCTGGTTGAGGGGATGTCGCCATCTTTTAAATTTCCTGCCCCAAATATCCATACCTGAATCAGAATAATCGAATTCTACATATCTACTGACAGGAAGTTTAAGGGCAGACAGGGAACATATTAAATGACGTCTCGTGGGTGCAGTCAGCAAATCCACCTGCAGGATCACTGACTGGAGAGTTGATAATATTCAGAGACTGAGATCATCTGTAAAAGAAATGATAACAGTACCATGGATAAGTGTTAAGAAAGCGCTGGTCTTTTGGAGATATATTTGGAAACATTTCATGGGTGAAAGGATAGGATATTTAGCAAAGGGGTCAGCAAGATGGGAAGAGTGTATGGATGAAGCAAGACTGGCTAGGAGTGAAAACTTGTGAAATTTAGGTGATAGAGGTCCATTAAATCATTTTCCCTACTTTTGTCTATGTTTAAAAATGTGCACTGAGCGGAGGGTTGATGGTTTGCTGCAGGGAAGATGGAAACTGACGTTGAAGGAGACATTTGTAGACAGAAACGATGAATGAATCAGAGCTGGATCCCGGGCACAGAGTCGAGGGAGGAGCACAGCTGAGCCTGAGCCCTGAAATCCTCTCCATCAGTGAGCTGCCAGGATGTGGCCTGGCATGACCCAGGGTCCCGCAGAGCCAGGCCCTGACTGCAGAGAGCTCCTCTGCCCTAGGGGAGCTGAGGAATGTTCTCAGCCCAGCTGGGAAAGTTGTCTGCCAGTTCTTAATGATCTGTTCACTACTCCCTGCTCCAATGTCACCTACTCTGTGAATCCTCCCAGATCCCCCCAGGCAGAAGCAGTCACTCCCTCCTCTGGGCTCCCCAGGCACCTGACAGACTTCCTTCCTGATGGCAGTCTGACTGACAGTGCATTTCAGCAGTTGTCTTCAGTCATTCCCCACTGTCACGTGCGCCCCTGGGACAGGCCCCTCGCTGGAGCCTGAGTCCCCCACATGGAGGAGAATTATGAAACCTGCCCTAGCAGGTGAGACCAGTCGGGCCTCGGCTGCAAATTGAAACAGAGAGTGGAGGGATAGGTGTGTGATTTTGGGGGTCTATGCTTTGTGTTCTTCACTCATAGCCAGGGAGGGCTCCGTCAGAATGGAGACCCTAAACTGTTGCCATATTTCCCCGAACTGCTGGAGTCAAGTTCATGGAGGACCTAGGATAAAAATGATCCCGAGAGTCCTTCCCATCAGGGTATTTTCTGGGCCTCTTGCACCCTGCTCTGGGCCTTCAGAAGATGAGCATCTATCTCTGGGTGGGGCCCTGGGTTGGACCCAGGTTCTGCTGTGGAAGGAAGGCGGAGGCTACTTTACCAGGTGCCACGGGGAAGACACTACAGGTAAACCTAGTATACCTGGAGGGAGCAGAAGGTAAGGAGAGCCCAGGTATCAGACCCACAATCACTGGTCACTTTTTAAACCCCTCCGTGGGAGAAGCTGGGCTGCCTTGACACCGCTGTGCTGCTGCTACTGAGACCAAGTGGACTCCCTGGGAGCGCCAGTGTCTTGGCCACATGCCAACCTGTGTAATTACATTCAGCCTGTTAAACTCCCTCGCAGTCTCACTTGGATACTGTTTTCATTGAATTTGCTTTTTCAAATCAGCTTTCGGAGTGACATCTGCAGACAGTACGGTCCTTGAAGCTGCCTCATAAGGAGACACAGAGCAGAGCTCAAGACTTGCCAACACAGGCTTCTGGAGCTTCTGGCCGCTCTCCTCACCCTGCAGCAGAGGCCAGGACCCCTTGGGGACTGCTGCTGGTGGATGGGGCAAAGAGATGGTTGAGGCCTCCCTGTCCATTTGTCCTTCAGTTCAGGGAAGGGTGGCTCATGTAGGTATCTGAGCAAGCGAGCTGCAGTTCTGAGCCACAGACTCATGGTGTGAGCCCCACTGGCTGTGTGACTTGGGGCAGCGTATGCCATCTGAATCGGATGCTTCTGAAGTCACTTCTAATTTTAGCATGATGCTTTGGGGATGCTTGGAATTGTCTCAGTACTAGGAAATCAAATGTCTACCTTCAGCCAACAAGTAGGAGGTGGCCAGCAGAGGCTCCCTGGCTCTGCGGCAGTCAAGTGGGGACAGGATGAGCATAGCTGGGGCCTCCTGTTGGCAGAACACCTCCTAGCCAGAAGGATCCAGACAGCATCCCATCCAATAATGGTCCAAACTTTCAGAGTTGCAGACTCTTCTTGGAACTCCATATTATCAGAGAGAAAAGTGGAGCTGCTTGGTGGCATCTGCCTCCTTCCTCTGTTCCTTCTGCTATTCTCATGGGCATTGAATCACAAGCCTCTGGCAGTGTTGTCTGTGGTCACAGTCCCAGTGGGTTCTGGGCATAGGTGAAACCAGGATAACTGCACCACACCCAGACACATGGGCCTGTCATGGAATCCTTGAGCTCCTCAGAGCACAGTTTGAGCCCACTGATTCAGTGTAATCCCCCTCACTCTGCAAATGGGAAACAGGCTCAAGGTTAAACAGCTTATATCAGGGGACAGCCCAGAACCAGAACTCAACTTCTAGTGCCGTATCCCAAGTTCTACTCACAGCAAGCCCACCTTCTGTTGCTTCTAGCGATTCTGAACTCCAAGTACAAGGATAGGGAGAATTCTTATTATCTTCAGTGCCTACAGTCTCAGGTGCCCATGTAGATTTGCTGAATGCAATAGAACCAGGTGACTATAAAATCGTGGACCTGTGAGAGAGAGAGTCACCTGGGGCCCTGGAGACCAAGAGTGCCTATTTGCTATGTCTGTGCCGCAAGGTGGTGTGCCCACCTTGTTTATACGCAGGTACTCTGGTAAAATAAACTGAGCAGCCTGGCTTAGCCAAGAGTTCTGAATGTCCCCAGATACCTGCAGGCAACTGGAATGGCATCTGACACAGAGGACAGCTGGTTCCTGTTGGCCTAGGTGAGGAATGGACTTATCTATTTATTTTCTACCAGACAACCTAAAAATTCTCCCCCTGTGTATTGTTCTATGCAGCAAAGACTAGGTAACTCCTTGCCAAAATAGTAAGAATAACTATTTCGAAGGACCTGGGGGTGATTACTTGGTGATTTGAGTGGATTCCCTTTTTGTAGGTGCCCTGTGCCAAATCATCTTGAGTGATTAGGGTTTGAGGTTAAGCATTGCCCACTTAAGTATTCAAATATTGCTCTCCAGTGATCCTGGGGGTGGCAATGAAGACAAAGAATGGCCAGATGGCCTGGGTTTAATGCCTAGGTCTGCCCCACACCATCAGCGATCTTGGGCAAGCAGTTAACCTCTCTGAACCTCAGTGTCCTCATCTGTGAAGTGGTAATCATAGCAGTGCTGAATTCACCGGGCTTTCCTGAGCATGGGAGGAAGTCACCTGGGTAGGATAACTAGTTTTGTAGTATCGTCTTAAATGTAATTTATTGACCAGGGACTTTCCTCTAAGATGAATGGTAGAACTCCAATATTTTTAGTGCTCAGAAGAGGAGACAGGGGTAGAGTAAGAGAGATGGGGCACAGAAAGTGGGAAATGGGTGGCTGGTAGGGACCCAGAGGAAGGAGGGCATTATGAGTCTCTTTAGTCACCACCTGATCCTTTTCCCTACCTGGTCGGTTTAGGGGGGGGTCTTCTGGGGGTGGCATTGTAGGAAAGGTTTCTGAGTCACAGGGGCCTCCTGAATCCTAGCTGTGCTTCTTTTGATTGCCATGGGGATGGCTTCCTCCTGGTTCCCCATCATGTGATATAACTAGGCCAGTTAAGGCCAGGGGTTGTGAAAGTTTTCTGACCCACTTGCAGCCCATCCCTTTTGGGGCCACTCAAATGGCAGGCTTTCTGGATGCTTGGTGAACTCTTTGCAGGATTTGTGGTGGGTGGGTAGCCAGAAGACGGGGCACTTTAATGAGTCACTGCATTGTTTTGAGTCCTTAGCTGGCCCCCAAGAGGTGCTACCACCTGAGAATGACAACAGCAACAACAAACTCCAGTTGCGGACTGGAACAGGGTTGGGCTGAGCAGTCCCAGATGGCTCTACCTTATATCACTTGCCTGCAATGATCTACAGCAGTTAAGTTAGGAGGTCCCAGGTCTGAGTCCCTTCCTATTTCCATGCAATTTAGCATGAGTGATCTTAACAGGACCAGTTAGAAACCATTCTCCTTCTGTGTGCAAGAACCTTGACAGTTCTAATATGTGGCAGGAACCATTCTGTTCTTGTCCTTTAAGAAAAGTCTTGCTAGTCTCTACAATACAGTTAGGGCTGCTCTTAGCTTTCTGCTTGTTTCTAGAACTCCCAGATCTAATTCCTCTTCTTTATTAGATCTTGCTTTCTTAAAGTGATCTAATTTCTAAGCAACTAAACAAGATTGGAATAGGACAGGTGGGCCATAAGGGGCTCTCCCTTTCCTCTGTGGCTCCAGGCGTGGCCTCTGGGGGAGGCACCAACAGTTTGAACTTAGAAACTGCTTTGAGCTCAGAACTTTCTCATTTTATAGCAGCTGCAGACATGTGGGGGCCAGGCGCAGCGCCTAGAGCCGAATGCCAGCAGTATCTTGTAAACTGCTTATTTCCAGTTGTCAAGGTTCTTCACACCCCTGGAGGGGGGGGAACCTGGCTCAGAACCTGTGGTCCATGTGGTCGGAGTCAACACAAACCAGGCTGCGGCAGCAGACTTCACTTTTCCTGGCAAGCAGCCCCCACAGCTTCCACAAGCTTCTTCTGGGTCCAAAGATCTCACATGCTCTTGCTGTTGGATGAGATTAGCAATGGAACCTTCTGGGATGATAAATTCCAGAACTCTGGATGTCCTACACTGGGATGAATGCCTATTCTGCTTGCAAGTACATCCGGTGAATCTATTCTTCATGCTCCAGATCTCCCACAGTTTGGAGAAAGTTCTTCCAAAACACTAAAAACTTTGGGGCTTTCTTCAGTGACCTTTTCCTCCCAGTTTCTCTGTAGTGAAGCAGTAGAGGGGCCACTTTCCCTCCTTCCCTTGCTCATGGCCCATTAGTGGGAAGAGCCGTTCCATTATCTGAGCCCTAATGAACCCACTAACTGGAATGAGAAGGGCCTGTGGGGGCAATTTAATTTGAAATTCAATGGCCCAGTTATTCTAGTGGGCTTTAATCTGGACCCCAGAGCCCACAGAGACACGTGTACCATGGCAGTCAGAAAGGTGTGCTGGCATTGGGGAGGACCAGGGGCAGGGAGGAGGAGGCGAGTAGAGAAAGGAGGGAGGCCAGAGGAGCCCAGCTCCCAGTCAGTACTGCCCATTGTTCCGTTCATAGTTATACCCCTTCAAATGACCCAGGCCCAGACTACAGTTCTGCATGCTCTGTGGTTAGCAGCTTCAGGCGCCTTAATCGCACTCCTCCAGCTTTTAGACTTAATTCAAAATGTTCTAGAGAAAAACTTTGGCTTGCCTGTGGGTAGCTTGATGGCCTACTTCCATTTGGTAATAGGTGGTTCAGGCTGCTACTCCAGATACCTCATAGCCAAGGGGCACAGGATGGTCATCTTGGGACAAATCTTACAGGTCTAAGTTGAATGCCTATTGCTGAACGTGTCGGGTATTTATTCATTGTATATTGCTTTATTAATTGATCCAGCCAACCTACATTCACAATCAGGAGCTTCCCATATTCCCTCTACAAAAACCCCTTAATTGGGGGTCCCATTGCTTCAATTACAGGCTCTGATTGCACTTGTTGAAGTGGAGTTGTTCCTTCTCTTTCCTGAGGCCAGAGTTCCCTCTTGTCTCTTCAGCGACTATGGCTCTGTCTCTACTGGCTCTCTCTCAGCATCTCTGTGTTCAAGTCTTTTCGGTGGTAAAAATTCCTTTGGAATCCCTAACCTCTCCAGCTTCAATGTCTCCTCTCCTCCTGTTCCCAGCCAAATATGCAGACAACTCCTCCTTCCAGCAAAATCTGGCTTCCAGCCCTACACACCTGAGACTGCTTTCACACAGGTCAACAGCGTGAGTCCATCCAGCATGCTCTCCGTCCTTACACATGTGGCCACGGTGCCCATCGACCTCTCCTTTCTGGGATCACCTGGTCTATAGGGTCCTAAGATGTCACTTTCTCTTCGTTGATTCTTGCCTCTCTGATGGCTCCTCACTGACTTCTCTACTTAGTCCTTAAATGTGCCTCCTGGGGCTCTGTTTCTCTCTCCCTCTCCCCACGCCCGTGGTTTTAGTTTACCTTCCTATCCCAACAACTTCCCAAACCATATCCTCCACCAGGACTCTGTCTTCTCTGCAGCTTCTGTTTTGATGTTTCCATTTGGACAGCCCAAAGGCATGTCAAATTTTACATTTCTGTTGCCATCTCCAAAAATTAGAGTCTCCCACACTCTTTCCTGTCTTACTTCCCTAATTGCTCCCGATCTTCCCTCCGCACACTCCTCACATCCACTCAGAGTGGAAGATTCTAGAGTTGTAAGCATCTCTCCATGACTCCTGACACCCAGTGTTGGAGTCCAAGTCCCCTTTGTCTGTCTCCTGGACTTCCAGGCATTACTGGCCTCTCCACATTCACTCTTGTTCCCTCTAATTCATTTCCCGAATGATCTTTCTAGAATGCAGGGATGGTCATGTCACTCTTCTGCTTAAAGCCTCCCAACCATCTTAGGGTTACCTTTAAAATGAAGTGTAAAATATTTAATCTGACTGACAAGACCGTTCACAATCACATTCTGTTCTTCTCTAGCTACCTTTTTTTTTTTTCTTTCTAGAACATTCTTTCCAAATTTGATCTCCTGGCAAGCCCATGGTAAGCTTTTATAGACTTAATTGTGTCCCTCTCCCTTTAATTCACATGCTGAAATCCTAATCCTTAGTACCTCAGAGGCAAGTGCCTTGGGAGATAGGGCCATCAAAGATTTGCGTTAGAATGAAGTCATGAGAGTGGCTCTGATCCAATCTGACTAGTGTCCCTATAAGAAGAGGAGATTAAAACATAGACACACAGAAAGAAAAGATCATGACACTAGAAGAAGACAACCATGGGCTAGCCAAGGAGAGATTCTCAGAAGAAATGAACTGCTCTAATACCTTGCCCCCTGCCCCAGGCTTCCAGTCTCCAGAATTATGAGGAAATACTTTCTATTGTTTGAGTTACCAGACCCTCTTTGCTGTAGCAGCTGTAGCAAACTCATACATAGGCTTTGAAGTCTGTCTAAATTTCATCTAGTCAAGGAGGACTTTTTTGACTAACCCTCATAAAGTCTTTCCAGGCCCTAGACTTCCCTTTTATAACTCTTGTCACACGTGGCAGGATTTCTTCAGCAGCTGTGTTCCTTGCCAGTCTTTGAGGTTCTGTGAGAGTGGAAACTTGTATTTGTCCTGTTTATGACTCTATTGCTAGTGCCTAGTGTTGAGAGCCACAGCCAAAGGGGCCCCAGCAAACTCCCAGTGCCGATGAAGATAATATAAATTGTTAAGAAAATTGTTTTCTTTTAGTGTCTTCTGGAATGTTACCTAATTTTTTCTTTAGCCATTATTGCCAGAATAATTTATATTATCTTCATCGGCCTAGCACATTTCCTGGTATCTGGAAGACATTCTAGTAAGTATATGTACATGATCAGCTGAATAAACAAGTGAACCAACCTGAACATATTAATAGGGGAATCCTCTGAGCCAGAGACTGCTGCTCCATGCAAATTGCCTCAACCACAGAATTGGACCACAACTGCTGGGTGTGAGGAAGACAATGGGAGCCCAGATACCTCAATCTTGTCTATACCCTTAGTAGTAATTATTGATCAGGAGTCAATTGAAATGAAATCAACATTTCAAAATACTATTAAAGGGAATGTAGTGTGTATTCTGTAATCAGGTTCTATTGGACCTCTTTATCAGACCTCTGAAGTGAGGTGCCTACCTGGTAAAGGTCAGATAAGAAGCAGCATTGATGGAGGGGGAGTTCTGGGGAGAGACAGTCAGAAGGAAGGTTGTGGCAAGTGGAATTGTCTTTACCCATGGCTGATTTTTCCACAGGATCTCCCTGGAATCAGAAGAGTCCAACAGGCTGCTCCTGTCTCACAGCTACCAAAGATGGAAGGGGAGATTCCAGAGGGCTCCACATGTACCTCAGTGCATGTCTCTTTGGACCAGATTTCTCTCTGAAGTTTGTCCTTTCAAACTTCGATACCAAGCTTCTTCAGAAAAGGAAGGTAAATAGGTCCCTGGGGTCTTCCTATGTCCCTTTTCACACTTCCCCTTTTTACTCCTTTCCCCAAAGCTCCCTTACCTCAACTTTTCCATTTTCTCTCCAGCCTCAGAGTCTGAAGGACACTGGCCCAGGCTCACAAAATGTGACCCCCCTCCTGCCAGCATAGGGCTGAAGTAGGCGTGTGGGCCCACCACATTCACTCTTGGGGACTTGGACTTGGGCTCAACCATGGCCAGTTGGCTTCTACAGACAGCAGGAGCGAGGGATAAACATACTCAGTCATAAGAACCTGGGGTTTTCCTGGGAAGCCACCTGGGCCTAGAAGTGGAGAATACTGAGCTGTGGAGACGGAAAGAGAGCAGAGATACGGGATGGGCAGGGAGGAGTGGGGATGGGCCAGCAGGAAGAGCTGAGAATGGCCTGGCTTCCGAAGATTTCTAGTTCTGTTCCAGAATGTTCATGAGGCCCATCCGCAGGGATTTCTGTGGATCTCCCAGCCCCTCTCTTGACCATGCCTGCCACCTTTTTTCTTTAACCTGTTTTGAGTTGGTTTCCACTTTTCTTTCTTCCGTTTCCCTTTCTTTCTCTCCACCCCCCTCCCTCCCTTTGCTCTCTAATCCTCTTCTCCCCTCCTTTTCTCTTCCATTCCTTTCTAGTGACTCACCTGAAGTGATCAGGGCTGGTAACAAAGAGCCCAGGCTGCAGACACCAGCTATCCTGCCCCGGGTTTCTTCCCAAGCCCCGGGATTCCATCCTTTCACGTTCAGCCACATGGCGAGAGGCCTCCTCCTCAGGCTTGGCCAAGGCTGTCTGGTTTTCTTCTCTGGTTTCCCCTAAGTTGTATTCCCAAATCTGGCTCTGCTTCCTTGAGCTAATCAGCATGTTTTTCTTGTGTTTCCAAGTTCAAAACCACCACCCCTGGCAATGGAAACAAGCGCTTATTTTTATGTATTAAATCTGGGGCCGTCATCAGACACATTTTGTATGTGTGGCTTTCCCCCAACTGATCCTAAAAGAGAGACTGAATCCTACAGAGGGTCCTATTGTCCTCACTGGGTAGAGGTAACACAGCATGCGTATGTGTATCTACATTACATATAGAATTGAATCGCAGGAGTGCAATTTTAATCAAAGAGGGAGAGAATAAAACCCTTTATGATACTTTGCTTGATCAAAATTTCTAGGCCCTATACTTCACATTTGTTAATCCTCCTGGAAGAAAAGTGCTACAGTAATGACTAAAGCGTGCTGGGCTTAGCCTATCTTTATTGAAAATGTTGTGGGTTTTTTTTTTTTTTTTGAGTTTAATTTGAACAGCAGCATCAGCCAGGCTCACTTTAATTACAGTCTTCCGTTTCTATTGCTAGTTGCATCAAGCTCGGGAGAGTCATAGGGTGAACAGGGGCTGGGTACAGGCAGGGGAAGCCTTCTTTCTGGGAGGATTTCAATTGCTTTTATATATAGTTTTTTAGTGAGCCTACACTTCACATACAGGTGAACAGTTGGATTTCCAGCACAGGGCTTAGTGTGAAAGCCTATCATTATTTATTTCTTCTCAAGGACAAACTTGCTCCAAGTCTTTGTTGTGTGGGTCCCCCCACCCTCTCCGTGCCCCTGCTGGCCCACTGGGTTATGGGAATCAAAGCTTCTTATACAAATAGAGAAAACAGGAATGTAAGCAGGTGCTGGCTTCGGTTGGTCCCAGAGCAGCATGCTGTTGGATTCTACCAACTGTCTCTGGGATACTGTTGTCCTATTGGTCACCCTGCTTCTCCCTCCAGTCCTGTCTGCATGACCCTTCAGGCCCCTGTTCAGCCTCCACTGATTCTGGACAGCCACTGGTGCTGGACATCAACCATCCTTGTCCCAGCCCTGTGGGAACATCCTCTGTTTCTATCCTGGACCAACTCAGGAGCAAAACCCAAAAAAGAATTCCCTCCCACAATCACACTAGTGAGCAGAGTTCATAGGTCGACTGAAGGAGACAGACATAGGAGATCTCACCCCAGCAAAAGACTTAGAGGTTTCACTTGAGATGTTTTGTTTCTCTACCATCTTTCCTAGGAGTATCTTTCTATCTCCCTGACCCCAGGAAGTGCCCAACCCAGGTAGCTGTTCTCTCCTGTTCTTGCACAGCAAAATGCAGAGTCTATTACCAAAAATCTCACAAAACCCCTACAGATCACAGCGAAACCAAATGGTTATTGAGTTAACTAGACCCATTTTTTTCATAAAAGCCAGTTTTATGATCATCTTTCATACATAGTCATGTCATTTGTCATAAGTGATGTAGCAAAATAAATCTTTCAAAGAGGTTTTTCTGCCTACAAAGACAATAATTCCTTCTTCATGGTTGAATTTTTAATTGGGAGTTGTAAATATCATGTTGTTTTTAATGTTCATTTGAACATCCCCTCCCTTTGGATTCCATATTGTTCCATCCATTGGTTACTTCAGGAAATTCTTTCTTCTCCCCTCTCAGTGCCAGACGCTGCTCTGGAAGCCTGGCTGGGAGTAGAGTGGAAGGGAGGTCACTGGGAGGCAGAGGTGCTGCCAGGGCTCCACCCCACCTGTCTCCTTCCTGGCCTCAAAGTCTTCCCATTGCTTCCCAGGAAAAGTCCACACACCTCTTAGCCTTGTGGTGTGTAGGGCCCTCCACAGTCCGGCATCACCTGGATATTCCAATGTCACCTCCTACCATTTCTCTGCCCTTTCCTCCCACCAAGGATCCCCATCTAATGCCTTTAGTAGAGTTTTCTTTAATATGGTTTCTAAATTGTTGGCTTCTAGAGTGCTCCAGGGTCTTCCCCTCATCAGAGCACACATCTCCTCTGCCAGGTTTCTGTTCTAGCGACTAAAAGACTCAGGGGTCACTCCAGTTAAACTGGGCTAACTGGGCTGCACGAAATAACCACACAAGAGACACAAATACCTTTTTCTTTGGGGTCGCTGTGACGGCTTCTCTGACCTTAAGCGTCCGCAGAAAGAGAGACAGCGAGAGCGCACACACACACACACACACACACACACACACACACACACGTGTACACACACACACACACTGACCCCTTTTATTGAGGAGAAGCTATTCAAATGAGGCAAGGGGTCAGGTTTCAGGGGGCTGAGTATCTTCATGATGTCCACTGTCAGCAGGTTGACTGACATCTGGGTAGGCCACACCCTAAGGGCACAGTTAGAGAAGGGGACATACACAGGGCACTTCCAAGGAAGATTCTATCCTAAACAGGGCAAGGGGTTATATCACAAAAGAACAGGTGAGCAAGACACACCCATGCAGGAGACACCGACCCTCACACCCAAGAAGGGTGCCACATTTCTGCGACTGAGTGCCTCAGCACCCAGCTGGGGAGTGTAACTCAGTCACGAGTAAGGTTGGCCTCCCACACTCCTCCATGGAAGGGCCACATTTAGCCATAAGCTTCATGCTGGCAGAGTGCGGAGGCAGCTGTCCCTGGTGAGAGACGGAGGGTCAGTGTGCATGTGAGCGAGGTCTCTTTCCTTCTTATAAAGCCATCAGTATCCAGTCTTGGGGCTCCAGCTTGATGGCTTTTTCTGGTCAAAGAATATTTCACAGGATGTATGCAGCACAGTTTTGATACCATCCTGTCCATATTGTAGTAATTAAAAATGGGAAGCTAGAGTAGTAAGTTGGGCCCAGGGCTCCATGTCCCAGGAGGAGGGGTTTGAAGCTCTCCCATCCCACCGTATTTGGGGCAGGTGCTAACCTCTCTCTCTTTGGGACCCCTTCCCTTTGTGTCTCTGAGACCTAAGTTTGAAGCAGCTTTCTCTCTCTTGAAAATGTGTATAGCTTCTACTTTTTCTGCTTCTACCCAAACCCATCATAAAGATTCCGGAAGGCCCTCTGGCGGTTCATGGAGCCTGAGGTTATTGTTAACAGTGTCAGTTTTTCTAGCAAACTCTTGGCTAAGCTATGCCAAGACTCAGGACAAGCCCTCCACAAATTTTTCCAGTCTCATCTCCCACATGTGTCTTTTCACCCCCTTTCTGCCAGGGGGTAAGATATTTCACTTGCATTTTCCCCAGAAATCTCGAACAATTCTTTTTTCTAAAAGCCATCTGACATGGGCAGAGTTTGTATCTCTCCTGCCTAATTCCTGTGTCGAAGCCCTAACCTCTGATGTGATGATATTTGGAGATGGGATCTTGGGAAGGTGACTGGGTCATGATGGAATTAGTACCCTTGTATGCAAGAGAAATTATCTCACTCTCTACCACATGAGGATATAGCAAGAAGGTGGTATCTGAAAACCAGGAATAGGCTCTGTCCAGGAATTGAATCAGCCAGCACCTTGACCATAAACTTTCCAGATTCCAGAAATATGAAATACAAATGTTGGTGAAGCCCCCTGGTTTATGGGGATTCTCTGCTAGCAAACTCAATGGCCTAAAACCTTTGCTTGAAAATATCATGCCAAAAGAGGAGCGGAGTTCAGAACCAAGATCCCAGCTGCCCACACCAGGTCTTTCTGGCTCTGAGAGGCTAATCTGATCTCTGTGACCATGTCCTAGACACCAGAATGGCTCTGAAGAGTGACAGGACTCTTCTTTCCCTGTGGGCCCCTAGATGTGATTCAGACATGCTCCCTTTTTTATATAACCCCGAAATAGGCCTCTTATCTTTTCACCCCAGAGTGTGAAGCTAAGAGTGGGAAGAGAGAGCCCAAAGGACTCTACCTAATTATTTTTGGAGCCATTGAACATGACTCATCACCTGCACTAAAGATGATTCTCTTGTCTGGGGTGACTGGCGCTGGGGGTGGGGCTTATTCTACACCTGCAGCTGCCAACTAACCTCCATTGTCCCCCAAAGTGAACAAAGCCATGCGTGCAGGAGAGACCATAGGTGTTCAGGACATCTTAAGGCCTTGGAGGTGGGGATAGAAGAAAATGCAGATGTTTAGACACTCACCCACACCCAGTCCCAGTTTAGCAACCTGTGTTCTGTCACCACTCAAGAGTATGGCCCTCTTGGCTCAGTCCTTTGGGATGGCCTGGGAGGATATCCCCTAGACCAGCATGAGGGGCCCTTTCTGCTCTTCTAGCTATTTCTTTCCTTCCCACCTAATTATTTTTCTGCCCTTTTAACTCTTTCCTTGTCTTAGTCTGTTTTGTGTTTCCATAACAGGACTCCTGAGACGGGGTAATCTATAAAGAACAGAGATTTATGTTTTGCAATTCTGGAGGCTGGGAAGTCCAAGGCCCAGGGATGGCATTTAACAAGGGCCTTCTTGCTTTGTCACTCCCTGTAGGAATGCAGAAGGGCAAGAGAGCACGTGAAGGGGTGTGAAAGGGGGCTGCAGGCATCTCTTTATCCAGAACTCCATCCCATAATAACTAAACCTGCTCCTTCCATAATAGCATCAATGCACTGAGGAAGACAGAGCCTTCAAGACTCGATTGCCGCTTCAAGGCCCCACTTCCAAATGCCCTTGCAGTGGGGATCATGCTGCCAACACGGGAACCCGTTCAAACCCTCGCTTTGCTCTTTCTCCAAGATTCCTTTCCTCCTGCTCTTCTCTGACTCAGACTCCTCTAGAATTTGAGGAGTTTTCTTCTGCTCTCTTGTGAGCCTTTACCACTTTGGGTCCATCCTGGGGCCAGGCATGCCGTCCTTTCTTCCACCTGGTGAAGGACACTTGTGGGAGTGGCCATTCTCTGCTCTTATTTGCAATTGTCCTTGCCTCTTAAATACTTTAAGTTCCTAAAATCAACTGGATAGGCCTCAAATGGCAAGGGTTTAGTTCTGCAAAAATCCTTGTCAGTTTTACATTTGAGACTCAGAGTCTCCTTGCTAGCATAACCTTGACCCTAAATTTTGAAAGGGCAACAGTTGGAGCTAGGTCACATTGCTGCACTTCAGATATGTGACAACTGAGAGGCAGCCTTCCCTGAGATGTGTTGTCTTTATTTTATTTATTTACTTATTTATTGGTACTGGGGTTTGAATCCAGTGGCGCCTAACAACTGAACCACATTCCCCAACACTTTTTATGTTTTATTTTGAGACACAGTTTCACTAAGTTGCTTAGAGTCTTACAAAATTGCCGAAGCTGGCTTTGAGCTTTTGATCCTCCTGCCTCAGCCTCCTGAGCTGCTGGGATGACAGGGGTGGGCCACAGCACACGGTGAGAACTGTCATTTTAAAGATGAGAAGCCTGAGTCTTACTGAGGTTCAGTGACTTGTGGATTCTGCTGTCAACAAATTAGGGACAGAGTCAGAAGTGCAACTTGTTCTGTCTGGCATTGCGGATGGACACAGTTGTCCTGGGCACACATTTCCACTGGGGTAGAGTCCAACCTCCCGCCTCCCTCACCATGGACACCCGGTGTCCCCTCCAGGACCTCCATGGGGGAAAGAAGCTCTCCTTAGAGGCAGTCTGCTCACAGTGTAGAGCATTTCTTTCCCTTATTAAAGGAAAACGTGTCTCCTCTTGTTCCTGCCCAGAGGTCTAGCCTCTACCTCTTAGATTCAGCACCTCTTTCACTGCTATTAGTTCTCACGGGAAATTGCGGGCCTCCTTCTTCCTTCCTCCAGGTAAGACTACCCTATTTCCCTCCATGGTGAGGAGCTCTGTCACCTCTGGGAATATGCTTTGGGGTTGGTTGCCTTTCCAAACAAGAAAACCTGCACCCAACACTCCTGACACAGATACGTGGGGATTTTTTTCCGCATGGATCAATTCTCAACCCTCTGGACACTGGTGTGTGCTCTACATTCAGTTGTGACCCTAAGTACTTGGAGTTAGCGGGGTAAAAGGCTCAGACACACAAGACCAACCCCATCTCAGAAGCTAATTGCAAGTAGTGGGTCCCCAGGTTACCCATGATTCTGTCTGATGGGCTACAAATCAGGGGTCCCCATGAGGTTCCTCTCAGGTTCCATAACTGGTTACGCTGGCTCCCAGCACTGAGAGGATGTGATAAAGGATACAGATGGAGAGCAAGATGAAGAAGCGCATAGGGCAGGGGCCAGAAGGGCCCTGAGCGCAGAAGCTTTGATCCCTGTGGAGCAGGGGTGGGTCATCCCCAGCAGGTGGATGTGTTCACCCACCCAAAGCCCCTATCCTCGTCTTTCAGAGATTTCTGTGGAGACTTCATCACGTTGACACAATTGGTTACTAACTCCACCTCTGGTCCTTCTCCATCCCTGGAGGATGGGGAGATGGGACGTTCCAAATTGTAATCACAGCCTGGCCATTTTGATCACCAGCCCCCACTCAGGAACCCACAGGAGTCACTTTATCAGAAAAAAAAAAATTGATGCTCTTGCCACACAGGAAATTCCAGGGATTTAGGAGCTCTGTTAGCACCCGGGGTCAAAGACCAAGTGGTAGGGTGAAGGATGCAGCTGTGGCCACCCTGTCCCTCAGTATGTCACAAGGGGGTTTTAGGAGTTCTGAGCCAAGAACTCAGGGCAGAGGCCGGTTCTACACGTGTGAGTGTCCTGTGTGTTTATCATGCCACACCTTCCTTCTCCCTTCATGGGCCCTGAGTCCACGGGATCACAAGTGTCCTTGGTGGCCACCCTGCACTGCCCTCCACTTCCAGACCACCCAAGTGGAGCTAAGCAGGAAAAGAGGCCACTGTGCTTGGGAGTCCAGCACGGGAGATGTCACTGCCTGCCACCACTGCTCCCCGAGCTGTTCCTCTGCTCTGCGGCCAGGAGCACAGCCAGCCAGGAGCGTCGTGGGGGCCAGACAAAGACACAGATGCTGCTGCTGGAAGCTGGAAGGAGGCTCAGCCAGCCGGGCTGGGGGACGGCTTCTGGAGCACGCAGATAAAGACATCGCCAGGAGTGGGAGCCTCTCCACCGGCCATTACCAGGCAGCGATGGCGCTGAGTGGCTATTCCCTGGTGTGGCCGGGGCGCTGTGCCATCGGGGCCTGGGCTCCAGCGGTGGCCGGCAGCATGGGTCTCACAAAAGGCTGAGCAGTTGGCATTTCCGGTTGAAAGGCAGTTTTTGGAGGGTGATTTCTTGGCTCCTCTAATTAACGAGAAGCAGAGGTTCCAGCTTGGCAGACAGAGCTGCCTCTGGCCGCAGGCACAGCTCCATGCTCTGTCCTGCCTTCAAGTCTCAAAAAAAAAAAAAAAAAAATCTTGGAATCAAAAGAGCCTTTAGGTAGCTCCAGTTTTCAAATTTAATGGGAAGTCACAGGGAAGAATGGAGGGGCTCCGTGAAGCCCACAGCCCCCGACCCTTGCCTTTGGGAAGCACTGAGTGCGGAGCCCTTTCCCTGGTTTCCCTGCCTACCCCACAGGATGGATCATTTCCCCGCTCTTGAGACCCCCAAATCCCAGAGGAGTAAAATCCAAATGGCCCCCATACACTGGCACCCAGAGTCTTCCGTGGTTTCCAGCTTGGCTGGGTCAAAATAATCCCAGGCTCTGAAGGAACACTTCACTTCCCATGGAGACCTGGTCTTCTTGTCCTTAAATGCTATGGGGCTGAGTGGAGGCCATCTGCTCGCTGTCATTGCATTGAAGTCCAGGGCCACAAAACCAGGCAGCCTCCAGCCCTACCATGAGCTGCTCCACCCCCACTGCTCTTTGTCCCCAGAGTCATGGAATATCTCTGATGACTATATAAAGGAGGTCGCTGGGGCCCAGAGAGGGCAAGAGGTGTGGTCCAGGTTACACAGCAACTACTGTTGAGCCAGGACTTCATGCATTAGAGGAGTAGAGATTATGCAATGCCAGATTCGTGGGACCCCAATAGACCTCCAGGAGCCAAATCCCATGCAATAACACAAAGAGTCTCTATTGCAAGCTTGAGCCTGGACTCACAACTGTTTCTGACGCAGCGGTCCCAGGGAGTGAGTCCTGGTCCTTTATCCAGTGAGATTTTATAGGTTTTGGGGGTACTCTATGCGCCACAATATCACACAGCAAATCATTCCACACCTCGGGAAAATCAAACAACAACTCTTAACATTGATTAGCACATTCACTGGCGGGAACAAGTTGGGTAGGGGTGATTGGTTAGTACAAGAGGGGGATTCCTCTGAACTGATTGGTTTAAACCATGAGTGGAGTACTACTGGGGGATCATCTGGCATCCCAGGTATTTTCCCTGTTTCATGCTGATTGGAGGTTGCTAGGGGGTTGCTATGTGTCCTCACCTAGCCTGACTGAGTCAGGGATACCTGGAACATCTCTCCTGTTATTTACAGACAAACAACTCAGCAGGGTGGGTATGTGCCTAGGAAGGTTCTGTGGGTTTTTCCAAGGACAAGGGTCATGCCGCATCCCTCTGGACGGGCCTTGAGGTAGAAGTTGCTGATGTAATTTATATATTTTTTTAAAAAATGGAAGCACATCAGTTTCTCAGTTACACCTCATCTCTGTGCCCCTGAAAGTCTTTTCTGTGCTGGGCACACCGTGGCCACCCTTGAGTGCTGCTACCTTGATCAATTTCCTCCCATCTCCTTTTGGTGGTTTCTTGTTGGAAAAAATGACCTTGGCACCAGCAGATCTTGTCAGAAGGAGGACCCATGGGGAGTGTGGGAGCTCTTCTGCCTCTGTCCAGAGGCCTCTGCTCTGTTTCTGGCTGATCTGGAGGCCTGGTATGTTGGGGGGGGGGCTGTCCCAAGGCCTTGGGTGGGGGCAGGGATACTTCCTGCTGTGCCTCTGGCTGCTGCTCCTGGTGATCATAAGTGATTTTCTCCCCCATAAACATGATAGATGGCCTCTCATCAGACAGTATATTCACAGCTAACCGGATTGTGCTCATCTGCAAATCAGTTATTCTGTGTCCTGTGGCCCTGCGGAGAGGACCCACAGGGCCAAGCCACAGTGAATGCAGGGTGCATCGCAGGATTCATGATCCTAATTACTTTTCTTCCAGGGGCTGAGCTGGTGGTGGAGGCTGCAGGGAGAGTGGGTTCCTTTATTCCCTCTCATAAGCCCACCCATAGGAGTTCTAACAAGGAGTGGATTGTCAGTCTCATAAAAAGTAGCACATTAGAGCCAACAAGACCTGGGGAGGGGTGGAGAATCCTCAGATCTGGGGCCCCAGGGAAGTAGCATCTGTGGAAAGCCCACGGGCTGAGAGTCTCAGGTCTATGTTCTAGTCCCAGACCCACTCTCAAAGTGCTGTGTGATGTTGTATAGGTGGCTTGGCTTCTCTAAGTCACTACTTTCTCATCTGTAAATAATGTGTGGTTCTAGTCATGGCTATAAAGGAAGTGACAAAGTGATTCAGGTGCCTATGCTCATAATAGGTTTTGTTTACTGAATATGCATAAGGGCAATGCTCACAGCAGTATAAGGAATCAGTGCTCTTATTATTTCCACTTAATAAACAAGGAGCACAAAGCTCAGAGAGGTTCAGTAATGTGGTCTGAGAACACATAGCTAGTGAGTGCAGAGCCAGCCTGGAAACCCAAGCCTGTCTAATCTATAGCCAGAGTTATTCACACAAGACTACCCTGCTTCCTAGCAATTGAACGTGCAGGTTTTTAGTTTTCCAGATCAGAAAAAATAGAGCCATAACTGGCTCCATGCTTCCTCACCTCAGATGCTCTGAGGTCTTGGGGACTATAAGGCTCTTTGGAGGAAAATTCCAGATTTCAGCCTATCTTCTTGATACTTATTTTCTACCTGCTGCTTGCCTGCAGAGTGGAGGTGGCATAGCATGGGACAGTTGTTGGAAGCCAGCGACCACACCCTGAAAATGGCGCTGGTCTCTGCTTCCGCTTTGTTAGCGGTTAAAGTTGTTAGAAGTAAACAACTCCTTGTAAGGCTGTGGGGCTGGGCTCTGGCCTGCTTCCGCTGCGCTGTACCTATTAGACTTTTCCACGTGGTGCTAGTTCATTGGTGGGGCTGGGTACTTAAGCCAGGGCAGACAGACCGCTCGCTCTCTTGTTCCTGTTTTCTCATCATGATTCAAAGGTCCTGAGTAAACTGCTAAAAGAAGAATCTTGTGTCGTGTTTCCCTTGCCGGCGAGGGGTCGCGACAGACAGTGGCCAGGGAGACCTGCTTGGTCTCTGGATCTGTCCTTGCACAGCTCTATGTTAATGGAGAAAATTCCTTTAAAAGCCCCAGGATTGAATTCCTCATCTCTTAAAAAATGCAGAGGTTGGGTCAGTCCGTGGTCACACCTCATGAATACTCTGGGAGGTTTTAAAAAAAATCCAATGCTGACCCCAGTATGGTGGCCCATGCCTGTAATCCCAGCTATTGGGAGACCAAGGCAGATGGATCACAAATTCAAGGCCAGTTGGACCACTCAGCAAAACCCTGTCTCCAAACAAAACATTAAAGAAAAGGGCTGGGGGTGTAGCTTAGTGGTAGAGCAGCCCTGGGTTCAATCCCCAGTGCTGTGAAAAAGAAAGAAAAGGAAGGAAGGAAAGAAGGGAAAAAGAAAGAAAAACAGAAAGCAAGCCAGGGGCTGGGCACTGGCCTGCTCCCAGCTCCTTAGGTGATTTTAATTGCACATGGCTGAGAACCACTGGCCCAGGGGACTTCCAGGGTCCCCTGCCACTCTTAAATCTATGTTGTTAAAATTCACTGAGTGTCCGTCCAGCCATAAAGAAGAATGAAATTATGGCATTTGCTGGTAAATGGGTGGAACTGGAGAACATCCTGCTAAGTGAAATAAGCCAATCCCCAAAAAGGTTCACTGTGATATGAGGATCACACAACAAAGGGCAGGGGCCAGGGGAGGGAAAGAATAGAAATTCATTGGATTAGACCAAGGGAAATAAAGGGAAGGGAGGGGAGTGGGAATAGGAAAGACAACAGAATGAACCGGAGGTAGCTTTCCTATTTTCTTATAGGAATACACGGCTCCGTGTAACTCCACATTACATATGTATAACCACTAGAATGGCATCCTAACTAGACTAAGCTCCACTTCACGTATGTATAACGTATCAAAATACACTGTACTGTCATGCATATCTAAGAAAGAACAAATAAAAAGTTGATTGAAAATTTTATTGAGTGTCTACCATCATTCCAGACTCATATTAATTTGACCTATGATCTAACCTTACCGAGCAGACACCCATTACCCTCTCCCACTCCATTTCCTTATCTGTCAACTCTCAAAAAAACACTGTAGGACTGAGAAAGATTTAAGTGAAAACGGTTCTTTAGAAACAGTGGGAAAGTATATATTCTGATTTTTAAAACAGCATTAAGTTTCCCCAGAGGGGTGCACCACTCCTGGAAGTACTGCAATACCAGGTCGATGCGCGGAGTGGACGGAGCAAGCTCCTATTCCAACTCCCTGCTCCAAAAATCCATTTAATATATTGTCCTCGGATAGAGGACGTATCAGATATTAAACTGATAAGAACAGATACTACACTTGATCTTAGCCAAAAGGCCGAGAAGCGATACTGTACCCCTCGCCCCTCGCCCTTACCACCCTCCGCTCGCTCACTTTCAACTCGCGGTGAGCACCTCCTTGCCTACTCCCACTCAATATTTCCCGTGTCTCCTTCGGGTTCGCACGGGGTCCACTGCCCCCGCGTGCAGATTCACCATTGGTCCCATCTGGAACTAGGAATTTTAAAAAGTCCGTCGCGGCTCAGGCGTTCTGGGCTGTGGAGTCCTCCCCTACTTTGCATGCCCCGCCCCTTCCCCGGGGAGGCGTGGCTACCCCCGTGACTTCCTCTCTGGCGCCCACCCACTGACAAAAAGAGAGCCCTGGGGGACTGGGACTGAGCGGTTAGAGGGGGCTGTCTGCCAGAGGGAGTTGTTGGCTGTGAGCGGGCCCAATTTTCCCCGAGGACACCGTTGCGAGATATTCGCAAAAGACGCCCAGGCTGTATGTTTTGCAGTTGTTATTTTTATAATTTCAATCCTTTGAGATATTCTTGATGAAATCTCTCCAGAGCATTGTGAGGCTCCAGCCAATCCTGGGGAGATGACAGCCCCACATCTGACCTTCTTCTCAAAGGTCCTGGGATTCCTTTATTCCCTCTCATGAGTCCACCCATAGGAGTTTTAGCAAGGAGTTGATTGTCAGTCTCATAAAAAGTAGCACATTAGAGCCAACAAGACCTGTGGGGGGTGGGGAGAGGAGAATCCGCAGATCTGGGGCCCCAGGGAAATAGCATCTGTGGAAAGCCCATGGGCTGAGTGAGAGTCTCAGGTCTATGTTCTAGTCCCAGACCCACTCCCAAAGTGCTGTGTGATGTTGTATAGGTGGCTTGGCTTCTCAGAGTCACTACTTTCTCATCTGTAAATAATGTGTGGTTCTAGTCATGGCTATAAAGGGTGTGGTGGTGAGCGTGCGGCAGGCTCTGATTTATCAGACCAGGACATCGCTCTTCACAGATCCTCTTCTTTTTTTTGTCTCCTGAGCTTGTCACAGCACCATTATGTGGGTTGAAAATTCCGCCTGATATTTTTCAAAAATGTAATTTGTGACAACACATGAAGAAATCAGCCTCCCTGGGATAGGCAGTCTCTTCTTCCAAACCAGGAAGGCACGCCCTTGGGCACATGTCCCCTTCTGGAGTCCAGTATTTCACAAGTTGGCAGAAATGACACAGAGGAGGGTGTCAGAGTCCAACAGACGTTGGCCCAGGTCCCACACCTGCCTGGGGACAGCCGTGTGACTTGGGGAATGACCCTTACCCTCCTGCAACCTCCATCTGCTCTCTGTAAAATGGAGAGAAAACTAACTTGCCAGAGCTTTGTGAGGCTGCAGCCAATCCTGGGGAGATGACAGCCCCACATCTGACCTTCTTCTCAAAGGTCCTGGGGAAGTTCTCAGCTCTGTCCCCGTTGAACCCAGAGCATCCTCAGGAGAAGAAAGCCAGTGTCATGGCTCGGGCTCACCTTCCCACCAGACATGCTGAGCAGTCCTGTTCTTTAAGCAAAAAAGGTAGGATATTGGGTACAGCATTGCTATAGATGGGACTCTGCTGTCCCCCCAAACTATATGCTAAAATCCTAACTCCAGGGGGATGATATCAGCAGGGAAGGCCTTCAGGAGGCAATTACATCATGAGGGTGGGGTCCTCGGGACGGGATTAGTGCCTTGTCGAAAAAGGCCCAGAGCTTCTTGGGAGGGAAGGGGGGGGTTGGGGTGGGGGAGGAATGTCCATTTGTGAGCTGGGAAGGGTCCTCATCAGACACCATATTGACCAGCGTGTTGGTCTTGGATTTTCCACTTCTGGAACTAGAAGAATAAATTTCTGTTGTTTGTAAGTCACCTAATTTATTGTATTTTTGTTATAATAACCTGAACGGACCAAGAAAAAGCACAGTTCAAGGAAACAATCTCCATGTTGATTTTTTTCCTGTGTGATTTTTCACTCCTTCACTCTTCATTTACCCAGCAAATATTACCGAGAGCCTTCTGAACGAGGAACTCCTCTTACTTTTTCTATGGAGGGCCGGACAGTCAATGAGGCTGTGGACTCACTAGCGTATAGCTGGCCACATGGGCTCACTAGTATATAGTTGGCCACATGGTCTCCGACTCTGCCTTTGTGATGCAAAGCCGCCATAACAGTAAGTGAACCAGTCAGTTGGCTTCACTCAACCAAACCTTGATAGTAAGAAACAGACCACAGGTCAGATCTGACCCTCTGCCCTGTTTTGCTTGGGACATATCAGGGACCAAAAGACTAACCAATCAGAGTCAGGGTCCATGAAATTTAAATTCTAATGGGGGAAGATGGACAGTAAACAGTGAATGCAATACCTAGATACATTAGTGAGGCTGTCAGAAGGTGAAGTTGTGTTCCAGAGAAGCAGAGGAGTCTGGTGATGTGGGCTGGCACCAGTGAGCTCACGTTGGTGGCTCACCAGGGGCCAGGAAGGGGTGTCTACCTCATGGAAGTCAGCAGTGGCCATTACTCAGGGAACCGGGTGTTGGACCAGCACATCACTGTTGCAAGGGGTTGGAGGGAGAATGCTGGATTTTCATTTTAAAAAGACTAATCCTGGTAGGCTTTGGTGGAGGAAATTACCTCTGAGCCAAGGCACAAGGGGTGAGCCCTGTGGTACCAGGGGAAAGAGTCCTGCCGTGAGGAAGGAGCAGAGGTGGTAGGAGGTGCGTGGCATGCTGGAGATCAGCAAGGGCATCAGTGCAGCTGGGAGAGAATCCGTGAGAGGGAAGAAAGGAGGAGCCCAGGGCCCCAGGAGTGGGAAGATGGGTCATTGCCAGGAGTGGGGGCGGGGATGCTCTTCATAGGCTTCAAGGGAAATCCAGGTGCAAGTTGGGGACAACTCTGTTGCCGGTGATCACAGTGGAAGTGTTAGGAGAGGTGGCACCCACACGATACACTGATGAATCAGATGTCAAACGTGAGAAAAAGGGAGTTGAGTACTCAGGTACTGGGGCTGAGTAGCTGAAAGGCAGAGAGCAGATCAGACCTGTTCTGACAGAAGTTGAAAGGTAGAGTTCAAGTCCTAGTGAAGATGTGGACCAGGGAGTTGGACAGAGGATCCTGGGGTTCAGAAGGGTGATATAGGCTGAGGGTGCAGAGTTGGGGGTGTCCACAGTGGGTGGTTTTTTTTTTTTATCAGAGATCATCAGAAAGAATAGAACCAATGGAGCAGAGGGGCGTCCAGGGTCAGCCTGGGCCCACCCATGTTTGGAAGTTGAGATGTGTCTGAGTCAAAAAGAGGACAGAGTACAGAGAAACTACTTTCTTTTTTAAACGAAACCATTGGAACTCATGATACAAACCCAGTAGTTCCTACATGAGTCACTCATTTGGTACTCTGCTGTCTTGGGCCAAGGATGTGTCCCAAGAGAAAGTCTCTTGATGGACACGTCCTAAGCCCACTGTGTTCTCACGTGGGACATAGAACCCCTGACGGGTGGCTTGGGGTTGAAGAGAAGGACTGGTGGGGCCTGTCTATTCACTGAGCAGCATTTACTGAGCATCTAACATATGCAAGAAAGAGGGAACGATCGTCTCAACATGGAGAGAGGAGAAGCAAATTATTTTGACAAATCTATCAGACTCTCAGATCACAGAAGGGGAAAAATCAACTGGAAAGAGAATGCCTAGCTTCCTGAGGGAGAATGACTGTCCCCGACCTCACCCCATACCTGAGTTCCCTTGCAGGCAAGGTCCATGGCACCCTGGAGGCTGTTGGTCCACTAGGCAAACCCTCTCTGTCCCTTGGCTTCCCTTTGTTCCTTGGTCAACGCAGGAGATGGCGTCTGGCTTCCTCAGTAGAGTGTGGGAACTCTAGAACCGGAACTGGAGAGGAGTCACTTGGTGGCCCAGTAGAAATTTCACGATGCTCCAGTGACCCTACACTATCACTGGAATCCACAGAGCTCTGACCTCAGCGCTCCTCCTGGAAGTCAGCCATCCACAGAAGCATTGCTCAGGCTGTAGTCACCAGGAGCCACTTTTGCGCCTCCTGTCAAAGAACATGGGACTTATCCTCATGGTGATCTCCAGGAACACAGATGAAGAGCAGAGATACCTCACCATCTAAGGCCAGACTTTCTGTGGGTCAACTATGCTGTTCACTTTTGTCCTTGAGTGTTCATTCACATGGAGAGTTCTGGATCACTTTCATCACTGTGGCCAGGAGGCTCCCCCTGAATTGCTGTTGCTCCTTTTTCCCTGGGAGCTCCCTCTCCATTGGGTGCTGTTCTTGGAGCATTTCCTTGTCAGTGTCTCTGCCTCCCTGTCTGTCTATCTGCGTTGAGCCTTAGAAAGCAGAGTCCATATCCTCTGCTTCTCTGTAAATCCGAGCTCTCCGCATTGCAGACAGATGACTGACCTCTCTTGAAAGCTCAAAGTGCCATGTGATTTTTCTGAAAACCAGACTCAAAACAGTGCCCTACATGTGGTTGAGCTCAATGCTTGTTTGAATAAAGGGAACCCTTTGAAAATGCCCTCTCCTGGCTTCTTGCTTCTACAGAGACATGGACCTTTCTGACCACAGCTTTCCCATGGATTTTATCCTCCACAGCCAGCAAGAGGAGGTCTGAGTCTTTCAGCCCACCTCCTATAGTTTCAATCTCCCCCTGGTCCAGGTTTATGTAATACTCAGTCATTCTGGCTGTTGCCTACCCCTTGCCCATCCAATTGCAGACCTGGGCAAGGGCCATGGCTGGGGGAATTGATCTGGGCCTGGATTTCTGTCCTCCAGAACTGTGAAAGATAAATCCTGATTATTTGAAACTCTCAGGTTTGTGGGAGTTGTCATGGTAACCCTGGGAATTGAGTACAATTACTGTTGTACTGTTACGGAGGTGTGCTCAACATCTCCTTCCTGCCTTTTATAGACCAAGCTTACTGAACTTTTGGGGAGGAGAGGCGGAGAGCATTTCCTCCAGAAAGCTGGAAGGTGACTGGATGGAGGACCCAGTTGGAGACAGAGAGGGCATACAGTGGACAGGCTGAGCAGAGCCAGGTGAGGGGATGTGGGGTAGGGGTGCTGGGAGGCGATCCTGTTGAAGAGTTAATGAGCCTCTTCCCATCTTTTCTGATCCTCCCAATGTGACATGCTCCCCATGGGTGGAGAACACAGAGTGGATTCCATAGACTCAAAAACCCAGTGGACTTCTCAGAGTCCCCACGCCCTCCTAAGTCATGACAAAAAGACTTCTAGAGATGGCTTAACCCAGCCTGGACCTGCTGCCTCTCTATTGGAGGGGTGAGTGGGTGGGGCCAGCCCATCATGCTGGGACAAGAGGTTGAAATGTGCACATCTATCCAGCAGATACATGGCTAACTCATTGTCTTGGTCTATGTGATGATCCCCCAGCCCAGGACCAGGGAAGAGCCTACCCCTCCACACCCCCTCCCCTTGCAAGAGAACACCTGGGAGGAGGCCAAGATGGTTGGACAACCATCCCTTCTCCTTGTCCCCAGCACATCCTTCACATCACCCAGGCTGCCTCCCACTCCCAATTCCTGGCTCTACTGGCAGCTCCTGGCCTTCTCCATCTCAGCCAATGACAGTTTTCCTTCCCTTCAGTGTCACTTCTTCTCTTTCCCTCACCTTCTCCATGCAATCCACCAGGAAACTCAACCAGCTCTGCCCCCAAAGGACACCAGGAATCTGCCCAGTTCTCACCTTACCATGCTATCTCCTGCATCCAGTCCACATTTGTCTCTGGCCTGCATGGTGACTGTTACCTCCTGACCTCCCTGACCAGCCCCTGGCCCTAATAGTCTATTCTCAACATGGCAGTCACATGATCACACCACCCTGGTGCCCATGTCACCTGATAGGGGCCAGCACATATACCTCTGGGGACAAACTCAAACCATATCCAAACAATAGCATAAACCCAGGAAGAACATCAGGCAGGAAATAATATTATTGGATTTGTCTTTTTTTTAAAAAAAAAAAAAACCCATCCAAGGCTTGTATGGAGAACAGTTGACCGTAATGGCCCAGGGGAGGGCTGAGGCAGGAGCCTAGGTGGGGACTGAGGAGAAGAAGAGAAGCACGAGAGACTCAGGGGACATTTTTCAGGAGTAAACCCAGGAAGGAGCCAGTGGTGGAGCTGAGAGGTGGGGCGGGGGTGAGGTTTCATGCACAGACTCCCCCCACCTCACGCTTGGGTGAATGGGGCCTAGTGCAGGCAGCATGGGATACATACTCATTCCCAGCCTTTCTGCCAGCCCCTCTTCCCCACTTCTGGGGACAACCCAGTAGTGGCATCCTAGGTTTCTCAGTCCCCGCCCTTCATGCCTAGAGCCAGGAGAAGCCACAATAATAAAGCAAGAAAGCTTTCCAGCACCCAGGCCCTCTCTCTTGATTTTTCTTTTCCCATTTGAAAATCCTGCAGATGTCACTGATTGGCCACGCAAGAGCTGTGACTCTCTAACTCCACGTAATGTGTAATTACAGCAACACAAGCATAAAATTACCAAGGACAAGGAGCGGCAAAGTAATTATATGATTCTTTGTTACTTGGAGGGTTTTTTTTTCTTTTAGAGTTGATTCCATTAAAAGCACCAGTTTGGTGGTGTTGGGGTGGAGGGGGCACAGGAGAACAGGTGGCAGATGGGCAAGAGGATGAGTGACACTGACGGGCAAGTTCAGCATCACCAGGGCTTTGAGTCAGGGGAAGTGGCCTGGGTGAGGTGAGGGAGATCAGTGTGTCTGCCTTTAGTCCAATGCTCCTGTGTCCCTCGACCCTCCTTAGCAAATAGTACCACTCTAGCACTCCAGGGTGGGGTAGGGGTGGGGAGATGGGACAGGAGCAAGAGGCTGGGAATGGACATTTCTGGGCAGTTCTGGACTCTCCATGAAGGGGGTGCAGTGCACTGTGACCCAGTACCCCACACGGCGCTGCACCCAAGGGAACTCACAACATGACACTCAGCACTACATACCACCACCACTGAACTCCTGCGCTATCTTCAACACAAGCCCCCAGTCCTCTGCCACACATGCTTCCCACAGACCCCTCAACAGCTGGCCTTGCAAAGACCCCAAAAGCTGACATCAGAAGGGAACCTTGGCCTTGCCACCCACCCTCAGGACCAGAATAGGAGGATGTGAGTCCACACTCTGACCACTGTCCCTATGAGTATCTGTGACCTGTGGCAGTGACAGTGGAAAGGAACTGTTCTGCCTGCAGCCTTCCCTACCCGTCTGCTGCCCACCCCAACCCAAGCACTCACTTATTGTTTGTGGTATTGTCCTCCTGTCCTCATAGCTCCCTAGTCCTTGCAGCTGCTCTGCTAGTGACAGTCCCCCCATGGCCCCTGCTGGGCACTGTGGTTTCCCTTCCTACGTGTGCATAGGCACCAGGCTGCTTGAGTATGTCCTCAGCTTGGTGACATGGAGGTTTTCTGGCTGGTGTGTTGCACTGAAGAGGAACTGGGCTCCAAGGGGCAGGAAATCCAGTGAGAGGGGGCAGTGGAGTCACCTGCATTCTCAGTGCTGGGTTGAGAGTGTCAACTGGAGGCCAGCCTCTGCCTCCAAAGTTGCCCTGGAGGGGCCAATTCAGGGGGTCCCATTCACCTTAGGGTCCTTGCACCACACACTGCTCATCCACTTGTCTGCACGGATAATTTGTGCTCAATTAACCTGCGGGTCAGCTTCCAGCATGAGTGTTCCTATGGGTCCTTATTCCTCAATGGGACCCCGTAGGGGACTCACTGCCATGGAGCTTCTCTGTGACCAGCTAGCACTCTGTTCTCAGGGAACCGTGTCCCATAAATGTTCTCAGACATTCATGCATTGCAACCACTTTCAAGGGCTCTCTCCCTCGTGCCCATTGTGGTTTAGATTACAGCAATTATCCTCTGAGCAGCTGTGTAATTCATAGGTCGCATCCATTCCGCCCGCTAATGGCGTGACACAGACCCGCACTTACTGGAGCCCAGGAAGCCGGAAGCAGGCAGACCCCTCCACCCCATCTGGGTGCTGCTACAGAAAGATGAGGACCCTCTTGTTCCAGACTTCTGAGTCAACAGAGGGTTCTTTGACTCCCTGGTAACACGCTGCTTATGGCAGGTTTGCTGGGGCTGATGGATAAATTACCCTCTCTGCCCTTCAGTTTTCTCAGCTAATAAATGAGGATTTGGGCAGGATTATTAAAGAGTCTAATACAGGTAACAGAATAGGAGTGTGCTATAGAGTGTACAGAGAACCACCACAACATTGGCTGCTGTCATTTACAGTGCAGGTGGGGTGCTCAGAGCTCAGTGGTGATGGATCCCTGCCTTCACGGAGCTCCCAGGCAGGGCACCTGTGCGTCTCCAGGTATACCCAATGGCTGAATCTTGGGAACATGCTGGGGAACCTGAATGCAAACTGTGGTCAAGAGGGAAAATTAAATTTCGAAATTAAGCTTTACTTTATCCAAGTAAAGCATGCATACAGTCCAACAAGTTAAAAGGTGCTAAAAAAGTAAAATCAGAAGGAAAGGGGTCTCCTGGCATCTATTTCCAACCCACCCTCCTCCTTAAAGGATACTTTGTGGTTTTTCCCAGGATTAAATGCCTCATGCCTACATAAGTGGTCTATATCTTATGTGTCAATTTTGCAGAAGATGAGGATATTTGTCTCTCCCTGCCTTCCCCTCCCTTATCCTCCCACTATGGTTAAATTATTACAAATGTTCCATTGTGATTAGGAATCTTTTTCATGGCTGAGCCACATAATCCATGAGGACAATATTTTATTTCTTGTTCAACTTTTATTTTCTTGGCGTTAATAACTACATTACTTTGTTATCTATTTAGATTTGTCCTTATCTTGTTGAGATATTATAGGAAGTTTCCCCCCAAGCTTGGGGAAACTTGTTTAGAAATTTCTGTATTCTCCAAGTTTTGTTTTTTTCTTCATTTTGGTGTCTCTCATTCCCATCGATGGCATTACTCAAATGCCTGGTGATTCAGTTAAGTCATAGCTACGAGAGGTTGATTAGGCCTCTGTGTGTCCATCAGTTGAACTTTCCGGGGCTTATTTGTTTTGGACCTTTGTGGAGAAGGGATGGGTGATCAGCAGAGTTTTTCCTTGGGGACCCCCTAGGCCATACTATAGGTCTTTTCTCTGGAGGAGGATCCTCTAGTACCCTTACTGGGTTTGCTGGAGACCTGGAGCCAGGCGGGAACAGAGGACCGATTGTCCTGTTCTTCACTATGCAAGACTGGATTTCATTCCCTATGTCCGGTCTCATTCATTCCTGGTGACTGTGGGTGCCCCCATTTGGTTCAGTGTCTTAGTATTCCTGGGAGGTAGTAGAAGATTGGTTACTGACAGGAGGGGTTAGGACCTGGGAGTCTATGTTCTCTGCCTAAGGATGTCCAAACAATTTCTTCCTTTCACATCTTCACTTATCCCTGTTGCTGTGTTCTGAATGTCTCTTGCCCAAATTCATTTGCTGAAACCTAATCCCACTGCTCTAGTATTATGAGGTGTGGGACTTTTAGGAGGTAAAAAGGTCCCGAGGGTGGGATACTCATGAATGGGATTAGTGTCCTTGTAGAAGAAGACAAGGAGAGTTTACCCCTTCCACTGTGTGAGGACACAGCTAGAAGGCACCACCTAGGAGGAAAAGCACCTTCTTCAGACCGTGAATCTGTTGTCACCTTGATCTTAGTTTTCCCAGCATCCTTGAGGTTTCTGTTGTAAGTTGCTGGGTGCAAGCTATTTTGTGAAAACAGTCCGGAGTCCACTTATCTTCGATTGTACTTGTGCTTCTGGCCCCTGAGGCTTTCTGGACTTCTTCAGTTAAATCTGCTTTCTTAGCCCCACCCCTCCCTGTACGCTTTTAGGTTTGACCTTCTAGTTTGGTCATTTCTAGCTACTTTCTGTTTTCATTTTTTTTTTTTCTGAGTTAACAGAAATCTCTTAGATTTGTTAAAGATGAAGCCCGAAGTTCTGGTTTGTTTTTCCTTTAATATTCAGATGACTTTTTTAAAAAAGTTAACACCATCAGTAATCATTAGGGAAATACAAATCAAAACCACCAAGATGGGGCTGGGATTGTGGCTCAGCGGTAGAGCGCTTGCTTAGCACTGGTGGGACCCGGGTTCGATTCTCAGCACCACATAAAAATAAAGGCATTGTGTTGTGTCCATCTACAAAAAAGGTTCTCTCTCTCTTTCTTTAAAAAAAAAAAAAACCCACCAAGATATCACCTCGTGCCTGTCAGAAAGGCTAGTATCAAAAAGACAAAAGATAACAGGAGGAGGTCAAGGATATGGAAGAAGGGGAATCCTTGAACACAGTTGATGGGAATGCAAATTACTACAACCATTAGGAAAAATAGCATGGAATCTCTTTTAATTTTTTTAATTTTTAATTTTTATTAGTTCTTTTTCGTTATACATAATATTAGGCTTCATTTTGACATAATTATAAAAGCATGAGACATAATTTGCTCGAATTCAGTCTCCAGTGCTTCCCTCCTGCTCTCTGTTACTTTCCCTCTACTGTACTGATCTTTCTTAAAATAAAACTATGTGGGGCTGGGGATGTGGCTCAAGTGGTAGCGCGAGGCATGCGAGGGTTCGATCCTTAGCACCACATACAAAGATGTTGTGTCCACCGAGAACTAAAAAAAAAAAAAAAAAAAAAAAATATTAAAAATTCTTTTTCTTAAAAAAAAAACAAACATATGTTATTGGAGCTGGTGGTATAGCTCAATGGCACAGTGCTTGCCTTACATGCACAAGGCCCTGGGTTCTATTCCCAGCACCACAAAAACAAACAACAATAAAAGGAACTACCATATGATCCAGCAATTCCACTCTATTCCTGTCCAAAGGAATAAAAATCACTCTCTTCAAGAGATATCTGTACTCTCATGTTCATTGTATCATTGTTTGCAATAGTTAGGAATCTACCTAACCCTTCATTAACAGATGAATGATAAAGAAAATGTGATACAAACATACATGCACTTAAATATGATTCAACCATAAAAAAGGACAGTCTGGGAATGTAGGTCAGTGGTAGCTCTTGCCTAAAATGCATGAGGCCTTGGGTTTGATTCTCAACACTGGGAAAAAAGAAAAAAAGGAAAACTTGTGATTTGAAGCAACATGGATGAACCTGGAGAGCATTTTGCTAAACAAAATAAGCCAGAGAAAGACAAATAATGTCTGGTCTTGCCCATCTACAGAATCGTCCACAAAATAAAGTCAAACTCAGAGATTGGAAAGGTGGTTTCCAGGAACTTGGGGTGGGGGAAATGGGAAGATGTTGGTCAAAGGGTACAAGCATTCAGTTATAAGATGAAAAAGTTCTGAAAATCTAATGTTAATGTACTGTATACTGGGTACTCGAAATTTGCTGAGGGTAGAGCTTGTGTTCTCTCAAAAGAAAAAAAGATAATTATGTGAGGTGAGGTGAGATTTAGTTTGATTATGGCAATCATTTCACATGTATATGTGTTTCCAAATATCGTGTTACACACTTTATATGATTTTATTTGTCAGTTATACATCAATAAAGCTGAAAAAAAGAACAGTTGACAGAAATGTCTTTTTCTGTCTTCCTGAAACTAGTTGGAAATAATATCAAGGTGGGGATTGCTGAAAGATATGTAGTCTTTTTCATAAAAATCTAAATCTAAATTATCTCCTTGAATTAATCCTGAGCTGCAGAGAATCACCAATTGCATTAGAGTTCTGAGTTGCTGACTTCTTTGTGAAACCACCTGTCCTGTCTACATTCAATCTGAATGTCCTCACTGTTGCATGTCTTGTGAAGAAGCTTTGGAGGACATTGGTCATTACGTTCAATATTGTCATCTTGAAATGATCTACAGGAGAATTTTTTGGTCTATCTTTGTTACACAGTCCAGTTGTTTCTTTGAGGAGAGGTTGGTTGCTTTTATTTTATGGTCTGGGTAGGTTTCCCTTTTAACATTGGCTTCTAGGTAGCTCAGAATACAATTCTTCACTTGCTTTTCACAAGCTTACAGAACTTGCTTTTGTGACAGGCTAATTTTTGTTGACCTTTTAGTTCCTATCTCTGTCTTTCTCATCCACTCCTGATTCTTTTTAAATGACTTTGTAGGTTGGTGGTCAATAGATTTAAATCATTTCTGAATCAAATAATTATTGAAATAAGCAAGCAGAATTTTAATAGGGATTATTGAATGCATAATTATTACCATTTATCTTTGGTATTGTTTGGTATGTGCCTACTTTAATCACAGGTTGGGTTGTTTCTTCCATAGGTCTATTTAACCTTTTCCTTTTACAGATGAGGAAAGTGAGGTCTAGATAAATCAAGTGATTTGCTCAATATCACATAGGAAAGAAGTGGCAGAACAAGGCCTTGTACCCAGGGTTCCTTCCATGACTCTTTTGCCGGCTCCCCAAGGAAGAGATGGTTTAGCCCAAGGTGCCCCTCCAAAGTTCATGTGTGAGACAAATGCAAGAATTTTCAGAGGTAGACTGATTAGATTATGAGAGTTGAAACCTAATCACCACTTCCTCGGCTGCTTTCCTCCTCTGTGCCTTTTTGCGATAGTATTTTATGTCACTTGTATCCTTGAATATGGAGTTGGCCAACCATGGACTGAACTGAAACTGGGAGCCATAGTAAACTTTCTTTCCTTAAGTTTTTCTTGCCAGGTCTTTTGGTCACAGTGATGCAAAGCTTACTAAAACAGGCATCCAAGTATCCTGGACCCAAACCAGGAGCCCTGGTGTCTGTTCTCTCAGTCTTGGAGTCCACCCACTTTGAGACAAAAAAGCCCAGCATCTTCAAAGTTTTGTAGTCTATGGGTTTTACCATATTCTAAGTGTTGGTTTTCCATTTCCGTTCCCCTTCCCTGGTTATCAACTCTCTGCCTTATAAACAGTCTGGGCATATCTATGAGATCCATGCCATGGTGGATCCTACAGAAAAGTGGAGACCCAAGAAGATATGAATCTCCCCTCCCTCTATAAAACAAACATTCTTAGATCCTCTGGCCAGTAGACATTCTCTGAGACCCACCTGTGTGTACAACCCTAACACATGTGGCAATACAAAATATCATTTTTGTTATTAAAAGAAATAATTTGAAACTTCATTGAGGCAATCAGATCCCTTTTTCCTAAACAGGCTCTTCTCAGGCAGCCCAGGGAGAGAAAGGGCCTCAGGTCCGACATCACCAGCTCTGATGGAGGGACTGCTTCTGTGAGGCTGGAGAAATAGGTGTTTACTCAATAATGGTTCAGCCATTATTTGTTTTCTCTAAGGCATGTTTCTACCCAGCATTTACCCTCCTAACAGAGAAAGAACTGCTTTCATGCTGTCAGATGTTGACAAAGGCCGGGTGTCAAAAGGGAGTCTGTTGACAGTCTCCGTTTTGTTATTCAATTATGATTTTGAGTTATCCTCCATTCCCTTCTCATCTGCCTGGTTCTGTCTTCCTCACTAAGGGATTTGGAATGATCAGCACTCTACAGTTGCTGACCTGTGTTGCTGGCCCATGATGTTCGGTATGTTAGATGTATGACATGCATTTTGGACTTAGGATATCTTCAGTGTATCCTGGGTTTACTGGGGGATGTAACCCCATCACAAGTGTCTGTACTCAGATTCTTGTTATGAAAAGATCATTCTGATTGCTAAGTAAAAAGTGATTTGCAAGAAGGCACAGGGAGGGTTGAGAGCCCAGCCAGGTGTTTATTCAGCTCAAAACTTGCAGAACTTTCCCACAATGCTCTGCTGCCTTATGTGGCCTCCCCTGTAACATCATTGGACTTCCAAAGAGGGAATTATCTGCTTCTCAAGTCTTGTCAATCCCATAGCAAACTGTGTGGGAAACCGAACTGACATTCTTTGTAGAAAATTATTATTTGTTTTTTATTTCACAAAGCTCAAGGCCGAGAGGGTGCTGTGTGGTGTCTTTTGGTGGTGTGAGTATATTCTTGGCTTTGGCTTGGCCTCGGCTGTTTATTATGCATGCGTTGTATTGCAAATGTGGAACAAATGAAGCTGAGATATCAAATTAATACTGTGATCTGTTTTTCTGTTTTGTTGCCATAACAATCTGTGGCTCTTGAAGCAGAGAGAAAATTAGAATTGTATTAAAGGTGTTTACACCGTGTACACTCCATCCTGCATTATTATTTATTGCTATAATAGGTGTATTTAACATTTGCTTAAGGAGGGTTAGCTGCTCCTGCTTATTGCCTTACAGTTGGGGTTTTCTGCTTATTCTCCTACCCTGGCTTTGCTTTTTTTTTTTTTTTTTTTTTTGTGTGTGTGTGTGTGTTTTACCAGGGATTGAACCCAGAGGTGCTTAGCCTCATCCCCAGCCATATATATATATAGCATGACAGGGTCTTGCTGACTTGTTTAGGGCCTCGCTAAGTTGCTGAGGCTGGCTTTGAACTCGTGCTTCTCTTGCTTCACCCTTCCCAGTGGCTGGGATTACAGGCATGTGCCACAGTGCTCAGCCTGGCTTTGCTTTTGACCTTGATTCTTCCTGTGGTTCTGAGCAGGGAGGAAGAAGATTCATTCAGATGCTTTATGACTTTATGACTCCTCGTATGTTTCCCTCCCCTTCCCCTCAACTCAGCAGCTCTTCAAAGCCAAGAGTCTTGGTTAGAAAAAGAACAGAACCTGAAGTAAGCTTTCCTCCTTTCTTTGTGGCATTCCTGACCTGTAAACCCATCAAAGAGGCCTAACGTACTTTGGGAGGGATGAGGAGAAGCTGAGGGGTGGTAGGAAAGAGAATCAGAGGAAGGGGAGTGGAAGCCACTATGGTCAAAGGAGAAACCGGGTGCTGGTCCCCTAATGTCTCCCTCAGCTTACTCCATTCTCAGTGTCAAGTGCATGGCCACTGAGAGCCTTCCTTGCAGACTTTCTGTCCTGACTATCCCATGTAGGTGGAAGCTCCACTCCTAGGTAGACTTATTTCCTAATGTGGCCGGCTGTGTGAGTCTGGTGGCGGAAGGTCTTTGGAGGTAGGGGAGATTCGTGCTGTTTGTCATCTTCCAATGATGGAATGATGCTGGGTACATATGAGAAAGTCAAGAAGTACTTCCCTCACTTTTTTTTTTTTTTGAGGGAGCAGGGCATTGTGAGTATTATTGAAAAGTTCCCTTGAAGTGAGGGACAGTAGGTTTAGAACAATTACCTCTCCTTTTAGTGAGTATGCCAATTTTTGAGTGTCTGTGGCTACACACACACACACACACACACACACACACACAGAGAGAATAAAAAAGAGTGTTTTTTGACCTTTTTCACAAGAATCTACAGGGGATCTGTGCCACTTTTATTCTTCATCAGGGAAGAACATGGGCAGATTGGTGACACGAGAGCCTTCCACACCAGTGAATCTCTGCAAGATCATCAGAGCCATAAGAGGCCCTAGGTGAGAAGAGAACAACAATGTCTTGCTGTTGTCCTTTATTGCCCAGGTGTTCTTGAGTAGAGTCTAAAGTCCAGAGATGGATGAAGATCTTTTTGTGCTAGTCTCTTTTTGAGCATTATAGACCCTAACCTGGGATAGTGCCCCCGGACATTCCAATGGTATAGTCAAAAACCAAACCAAACCAAACCCCAAACCTGGCAAACCCCATTAGAACCAAGACGAAGATCAACTTTCTTCTTTCTCAAGGCCAAAGGTACTTTATCAAATTCTCATACATGATTTCTGTCTCTCTTAAAAAGAAAGGATAAAGAGTACAAAAATGGGTTTGGAGGTCCGGGATAGTGTGTGAGTGGTCACAGTGTTATCAAAGACAGCTTCTTGTGACTATGGCAACTCCATTCCCAAGGACAGACACAGAAGGAATGTTAATCGGATTGGTGGAGAGAAGATGCTGGGGAGAGGCTAGGAGTGGCAGGAGATATAAGATGGGTGGGTAGGGTTGGATCTGGGTATGTTTTGGGAAAAAGTAGATCATGTCTTTCAGCTTCTGCATCTTGTATCTCACTGCAGAGCCTCTCCACAGAGTTCTAAGGCAGAAGAATCTCCAGAACTGGAGATGTGGGAGGCCAAGGACATGAGGCAAGGTGCTGCCTTTGCCGACACAGACTTTTTGCTCTGGTGACTAGCTTGATTGCAACATTCCATCTTGGTCACATTCTCTCTCACTTGTAGACATTTCTGAGAGGGGTAATGATTGTTAATTCCTTTTTCTTGATGGATCTAAATTTCTTATAAGGTGTCCTACCTACTACTTCAGTTCAGTTGCCAATTCTGACCATACAGTTTACATTGTAATATGTTTACTTTTGTGTCAGGCCCTTTTCTCAGGTGTGGAGAGGTGAAGTAACTTTTCCAGGTTCACACCAAGATCAAGTGCCCAATTACAGAGCACTTCACAATTCTGCTAGCTTAAGCATCGGTATCTGTGTGTGTGAGGTGATGAGATCATGGTGCTTTGCAAACTTTTCTTTGGTTGAATTCCCTTGTGTCCACAGGGCCTGAATGTCTGTGACTGACATACCGACCTGACAGCAGATTGTAGTAACTATTCCTGAAGAAATATGTGCTTTCTACCTTACAAAATACATGGCAGTTTGTTCCAAAGAAATTGCAAGATTATCGAACACCATGGATTCAGTGTGTTCCTATTATGCTTCCTTTAAAAAAGTTCATGAAAAGTGCACATTTTTATTTGTGTGGGAAAATGATACCATGAAATATTCATGTCATCTCCCACATTGCAGGGACAAGAGCTCACCTTTTATTGCATAATACCACCCTGATTGAGGCCTCTGTTTTCCCAAAATTGACTTGTCAGATTTAGCAAATGAAAACACAGGATGCCAAGTTTAATTTGGAATCAGATAAACACAAGATAGTTTTTAGTACAAGTATATTCCATGTGATATTTGAGACACATTGATACCATAAAAATTACTTGGTGTTTTCTGGAATTCAAATGTCCTGGGTGTCCTGTATTTGGGGGTCACCTCTACCCCAAACCAAAAAACAAAGTACCAAATGTTTTGACTTTTAAGTGTAATAATTGAGGAGCAGTGTAAGATAGACATACTGAAAAGTATTTCTACTGGGTATTTTGCTGGGACTGGTTTAATTTTGTGCCTGAGACTGGGAAAAATTTTGGAGTGGAGAAGAGGCAGAGTGCTGGAAGAAGGGGGAAAAGCAGGCAGCAATGGTGAAAGGACACCCGAAGGTCAGGGAGCCAGCCTTGGCAGTAGGGATATAGGCGTGGCCTGTGGAAGCTCCACCCACCCGCTGTGCGCCAGTAACTGGCCACCACGAGTTCCTCGAGGCCTCACGCGAGAACTTGCCCGAGGCTCTATGGACTGCTCCAAGTGCTTTGGGCCTAAGCCACTTGGGCTGAGCTCCGGGGTGAAGAGACACCCTCGGAGAAGCAGCTCCAGGACACTGCAGACGAGGGGAAGAAGGCGACTGTCGTGAGAGACACTTCCAGCAGAATGCCAGGTAAGCCCATCTGAGTGCCTGGGATGGTGGAATCAGGACGGCCTCGTATCCGAAATTTTCCTTGAACACGTGAAACTGACTGGATGCGAGGTGAAAGGAGAGCTCATAGGAGAGCTTTTAGGCTCCTGCACACTTGAGTTTGCTATGGAAGACGTTAGTACCAACCTCATTTGGACTAGCTAATGTGGGAAGGCCGGAATGTGCGCATGCGCATGCGTTCCATCCAGGATTTCACTGGCTCAAGGGTGTTAAAGCTGATGCTTGAGGGCCAGAGGCCCCTCATACTGCGATGTGGCCGGAGCCCCCTTTCCCTGCTCCATGCGGAAGCCCCGATACATCAGAGCGCACTTTCCCATTGTGCCTGACAATGGGCTGTGCCCTCCAATTGCCACCAGGGCTCAACAGTGTGTTCTTGGGAAGATCAATACTTGTTCTCCTGAGCCAGGTGCTTACCACCTGTGCACCAGGGTGGCCGTCAGGGCACACCACTTACTGCCTGTTTAATCTCAGGCAGTCACTTTACAAACGAAGTCCAGTTTGCTCGCCTAACAAAATGGAAAACAATATAGAGCCCAGAGAGCACAGTGCTTGGCACATAGCAGAGGTGCCATTTGGCAGTTTAGCTGGGTAGAAGCAATTTGTTTTCGGGCAGCCCATGACCATTTCCTCCCACGTGCTTCTTTCAGACTCTTTGTACTATTTCTTCTCTTTTATTGAAATCACCTTTCAAAGAAGGGCATTTGAGTTTCCAGGTGGAACTGTTATTATTTAACTTTTCCCAGGATCAATGCATTTTATTTCGCATTTTATCTAATTGTGTATTGTAAGCCTTCAGTTTGTAAATGGAGTTTGTTGAAATGAATTTTTTTTTTTTGAGCAGAGAATGATAGCAGATGGTAGGTTCCACCTGAGAGGAGTGAGGTGGCACAAAACTAGGCACTGTCTGAGCCCCCCTGTGACACAAGGTAATGTTCTAGTGTTTCTAGCAGTTGGCCAGGAGATGCCTGGATGCTGGGAGCTGGCAGGATAAACCCAGCCAGCACTGTATTTCAGGGTCACACTGCAGCAGATATCTATTCTTGGCTGGGGCAATTAGCCTCAAAGTGGAAAGTCAGCAGGAAGAGAACAGGGCCTTTACACAGGAAGGGACATGACTGATGTGCACTTGGTGGAGTTTTCAGATGCAAGAGAGGAAAGGCAGCTAATTAGATGAGCTAATACTCACTGGAGATTTCGGCTGATCCAAGTGGGGAGAGAAAGAATCATAGCTCGAGATAGAAAGTTGAATTAGAGTTTTGATGCAGCTATTTTGACACAGGTGTAATCAAAGGAAGAAAAAAAATTATCACCAAGTAATGTGTACAACAGGCATTGCTGACCTTTAATCCATTCTGAACTTCATCCTTTCCCCTAGAAAACTCATGGATGCAGCTAGGCTAAGGAAGGGATAAGAGGATGAAGGGCATCAAGGATAGAGCAAGGATACTTAATTACCAAAAATAAAGCAAATGTTGGAAACACATTGGTTTATCAATTTAGCTATGTCAGTATATTCCTGTGTTTAGAAGCCATGTTATATGGCTTAATTTGACATGACTGTGGCCATCTGAGTCATAACTGCCACTGTTTCCCTGAGTAACCCTGGCTGGTTTGTTCTATATAATTTCCCAGTATATTATAAATCGACAAAGCTGTTAGAGTGGCATGTGCAATGTTGCCACCAGGAATGTACCTAGCACTGGCATTAGCTTGAGATATACCAGGTACATTCTGGCTTGAATGAAGTCACTTTTGTCCAGGCCCCATCTTCTGACCCAGCTTGTGGGACTCTGCCTGGTTTTGCTGCCTGCCCAGGACCATCTTCTGTCAGTGAGTCCCCAGGAAGTTGCGCTTTGCAATTCTGGGTCTGTCTGCTTCTTTTATTCAGTCTCATGGCACTTTGGTGCCAGTTCTCATACTCTGGGATTTTGTTCTGGAACACATATCAAATATTGAGGTGCATGAAATTTGTCAATAAACTAAGCCTGTTTCCACAGGATAGAAACCCCAGGCTTCTGTCTCCAATTGGGGAAAAGAAGGAAAGGCTTCCAGGGCAAAATGGGCTCCTCACAATGTTCAACCCCAGCTTGTCTAGAGTATCCAGAATGAGTTCCTAAACACCATCCTTCACGTTAGTATCATTGTGGCTCATAATTGGGGATAGGCCCTCTTTTCTTGCCACACTTGCAGGGTAAGCCCAACCATTCCTGTGACTCTACTTAGCACCTATTACTCATGTGTCCTGGCTCCCACCTTTTAAAAAAAATTCAAAATTTAAAAAAATATTTGGGACAATTTTGCTAAGTTGCTCTGGGCCTTGCTAAATTGCTGAGACTGGCTTTGAACTTCTGCCTCAGCCTCTCTAGTTGCTGGGATTACAAGCATGTGCCACCACACCTGGCCTGGCCCCAACCTTCTGAGATCAAGATCAGGATAGATTTGAATCTGACACAAGCCTGTATTCACCCCTTCCCAGGACATGCTCCCCATCCTGTTTCCATTGCGAGGACATTTGCTACTGTCTTGGCCTTCCCCTCATCCCTGCACCTAAATGTTTGTCCCTTTCCCATTTTTCCTGTCTTTGCTGTTGTCAGGACACTTTTCTGCTTGGTGAAATCCTGAATGCATTTTGGGATTTCTGTCAGTTTGGCTGTAGAATCCTTCACCATTAGAAATATTATTCCTTCCCTCTCTGGGCTCTAAAGTCCTCACTTACTCCTTATAAATGATGTAACTTGTTATGTCACAAGTACATACCTAGCTCTCCAACTAGTCTGTAATTTTAGGGAGAGACAGGATTCCCGTAAGTCAAAAGGGATTTAAATGATCTTAGAACATTGGCTCTGCTGAATGTTAATGGATACTTATCTGGTGATTATTATGTTACAAATATTGTTATGAATATCTTGTATATAGACAAGTATCACTATTATATCCATTGAGCTGGGCATGGTGGTGTACGCTTGTAATCCCAATGGCTTGGAAGGCTGAGGCAGGAGGAAGCAAGTCAAAGCCAGCCTCAGCAAAAGTGAGGCTCTAAGCAACTCAGTGAGACCCTGACTCTAAATAAAAAACAAAGAATAGGGCTGTGGGTGTGGCTCAGTGATTGAGTGACCCCTAGTTCAGTCCCTGAAACCCCTCTACCCCCTCAAAAAGAAATTGAGTAACTTGCTCAGGATCATAGCTAATAAGTGGCGGAGCCATAATGCAAACTCCAGTTGTTCCAAAGTCCAAATTCTTCACCACCACACTGTAACAGCCCTCTTATTGGCAGGTATTATGGTAAAAAGTTTCAAGAACAAATGCACAATTTATTAATTCTGCTTTAAGCAGAATTACATAGGTGGATCTTGGCAGGAATGCGAAGACTTCTCAGAGCTTTTCATGTTAACTGCACATTGTGATTTTCCCAGAGAAAGTATTCTTATTAGGATTTCTCACATTTCTTGGCTACCAAACTTATTTTTCCCGGAGAGTATATGGCAGTTAATGTTTGTGTAATATGACCTGGAAAACATTACATTAGATCAGTTTCCAAATTCATGATGTAGGTGGATAATATATTTGTCATATTCTTTAAGGATAGGATCACCAGTATTTCCTTTTTGATTTGCTGTAGTCAAACACTGGGGATCACCTGCCTTTCTTGCTTTTCCATGATGGGGTCAGGCAGTTGGGGATCTCTGGTTCTCTGACTGCTGCTCTGCAGAGGATTACATGCAAGGGAAAGCAGGGAGGAGAGCCCCGGTGTTCCATGGCTGCTGGTATAAGTTGATACTAGGAACAGGTGTATATCTAGCTTGGAGGAGAAACTGAATGGGCCACTTCAGGGGTGGGCACAGTTACAGTGGAATGAGAAGGTGGACAGAGCTGGGAACTAGATGGAGAAAAAGCTTGTGGGCCTTGGGCTGGTGACTGCAGTGTCCACTCAGTGGACATTCTTCTCATGCCCTAGCCCCCATCCTTTGTTCCTACATAGGGCCTGTCACTCCTTAAAATCCCCTCCCTTCTTTCATAAGGCTCTTGGCATTTGTTTTGGTTCATAGTTTTTAAAGCGGTGAAGTTACTGGGTGGGTCGCATTTTGTAAACTGGTGAGAATGTGCTGTGTTTGGCCAGTTGGGAAGCATGACTCGAGCACACAGGACCACTTTGATCAGCTCTGCCCTTGGTAGAGATATTGGTGTGTAGAAGACTTCAGGGACAGCTCCTCTGCCCCATCACCCATGGTATTTGATCCTCCCTCTGGACAGAGTTCTGAGCTCTAGCATGGAGACATTATGTCTGAGCATTCATGGACTAGAATCCATGAAAAGTGTGTTCTTCACGGGTCTTCAGCACATAACCCCACCTGGCATCATGGTGTTACGGAGTTTTGCTCGGTTCAGCCACCAGACACTGTGTGAGGCACAGTCACTTCCCGGAAGAGTACACAGTCTCTTGGGAGATGGACATAAACAACATGTAAACAGCACACAGCAAAGAGCGAATGCTATGTTGCGTCGCAAGGAACTGTGGGAAGATGGGAGTAGAGATGAAGAAGGAAGGGGGACGGGAGAATGACTCCAGAGAGAGTCAGAGCTTACCACAGGCTTGGGTAACGGTGAGCCCCTCTCAGAACCACCCTTTACTAAAGCAGTGGCTTTAACGTGTGTACTCTGGGTAGCAACATCCTTTTCCTAAACAAGCTGTGACACAGATCACTACTAAGAAAAACACACCAAGGCGGCTGTTTGGGTGAAACGGGGGGGTATGATGAGGAAGGTCTAAGGGCTCTCTGCTGGGCTTCTGAGCTCCACGTCTGCTGTACTCAAGGTAGTCACTGACTAATTTTGGTTGTTGCTGAGGACATCACTTTACCCTGGAAGGCCCAGAACCTGCAGGCTTGTCTTAGGCAAGTCTATAGGAGATTAATCTCTTTCGTGCCTTGGGAACAAACTAGACAGATAGGTCTTCCTTTGGTGAAAGAGATGACTAAATATAATACTTAGAAGCAGGAAAGGGTGGCCTCAGTGTGAGGAGTGGCTTCCGTGTCTGAGAATGGGGTCCGAAGCTCTGGCAGACTCAGGGCGGAACAGTGTGGTGTGCTAACCCGGTAGGTGGGGTGCCATTCATGGATGACTGTTCTGGGACTGTGCTGACATCTCTGCTGGAAGAACTGGGGGTTGTGGTTAGTTCTTGTCTGTAGTTACCCATGGAGAGTGGCAGGGCTCTAGAGATGGCTGAAATGATTCCAGCTAGAAGGTACAGACCAGGCCAGAGCGGGCTTTCAGCTAACCAAGTCCTGGGTACGTCCATGCTAACTGGCTGATGTTTATTGAGTGCTTATTATATGATGAGATCATTTTTATATGTTGGCTTAATTGTCATAACAACCCATGCATTAGGTATTATATTGTACCCTCATTTTGCTAATGAGGAAATTAAAGCACAAAACGGTCACACAGGTATTTAGAGGGAAAGCTGGCATTCAAACGTAGGCAATCTGGCTCCCCAGAGAATGCTCCTAGCACCCACTTTCTGTACCTCTCACACCAGCTCCATGATAAAGCATCATTGTGTCCCAAAGATGGGAATTCTTTTGTGCAGCTTTAATTGACCAGTTGCCGAACACTGTATACACATGTGTGTTTACGTATGCCGTGTGTATATATGTATATGTATATGTAATTTTTTTTCTTCTTGAAAACATTCTCCTGAGGCAGGCAAGTAGAAGTTGGTGACAGACTGCTTTGCTGACCAAAAGAGAGAGGTCAAAAGTAGTGCAGCTTCTCTCATAAAGCAGTTCCTGTCCTACGAACCTGCCTCAGGCACTCCATGCAGGGTTCTCAGCAGCTGCCCCACTTGGTTAGTACCAGGTACTCTTGGTTCAGGGCTGCCGGCCAAGAAGGGAGTATGCTAGTTTTCGTTGTTCTTCCCTGCGTGGGGCTCAGAGCCTTCCTCCCCGTGATGGCTTGGATGTGCCCTCTTGAAAAAGGGGATGCTTTCTAGTAGTACCACTGGCTGGCAAGGGAAGGCTGTGACGGTGTTCCAAGGTGCCTCCCCGGTGCAGCCAATAGTAATCCCTGAGCCCAGTTCATACAGATCAGTGGTTCTCATAGTGTCGCCTCTCCCCACCCTGGTCCCTTGATTTGGCTGCCTTTTCCTGTGGCTATTTCTCTGATTCCTCACCTTCACTGGAGGTTTTTGGGTATGTGACACTTGTATCTTTTGGAGGTTTGGGGTGGAAGAAAGTAGCTAAGGGAAGAGGAATTTTGTATTGTTCAGTGCGTTTTCATTGACCATGCTCTTTCTGTCCCTCATTACCAGGGATGGATATGTTTTGGATTAGGATTTCTGTGCCATTTTGCAAATAGAAGTTTAGGAATTTTTCTTAGAATCAAACATTAAGCAAGAAAAACAAATCCAACAAAAAAACCCAGAGCAAAAAAAATCCAACAGAAAATGCTGTTCTGTTCAAACTTATGGCCTGTAGGAAAAATTTCAAACATATTCTTTCAAAGGGCCCAGCAGCAGGCCTCCCATTTAGGCTGTGCAGCTGTTTCCGGATGCCTTTCTCACATTGCTCTTTGAAATCTTACCCTTCTCATCTGGAATGATCAAATACGTTCTCTTGCTGTCTCTCATTTTGTGGTCCTGAATAGGACTTCCATTGTTCTCCAGCAGGGTATAGTTTTAGTGTCACATCATTCTGGCAAAGTATCGACACAAACCAGCATTACTCTTGGATCTGCCTTTCTCCTTTGTCCCCTTTCTTCTGAGTCTAAAGAGATCACATTCAGCAATACAATTGGGTTTTCTAGGTTAGGGTGGACTTTGGATGCTTTCTGGTGGTCTGTTAGAGGTGAAGGGCTTGCTCTGTTTGGCCACCCCTAGTGCCTCATTAGAGATTTGCTGTGGTCACCAGGAAGGGGACTGTTTTCCAGATCACTTGCTAAAATGAACTCAGAAGAACTTCCCCCCACTCCATTTTGTTTCCAAAGTCAATTTATTGAATATTAAGTCATAAAGCCAGTGATATAATTTTAATGAAAAATATCCTGTATCACTCAAGACTTAAAAGAACAAAAAGACCCCTTAGAAACACTGCTTTGAAAAATAATCACATTAACTTTACACACAACAGAGTCCTTTCTTAAGCTTTATTTAAGAAATCGAGTACTATAGTTCAATATATATAAGACACATCCAGTATTGTGTTCCTGATAGCAAGTGCATAGATTTTGTTAAGATATCATTTCCACTCCATATAAACGTTTCATGGTCACATGAAGATAATATTCCCAGTGATTTTGCCCAAGCATGAGAGGAGAAAACAGAACACAGCAAAAGTAGTGAACTACAACAGAAATGAAAAACAAAAACAGTGAATTAGCAGAACAGTCGATTCCTGATAAGTGAATAAGCTGATTGTTTGGTCACAATGTTTTATTCACTTATCAGGAACGATTCACAGTACATTTATGTTCACTGTGTTTCCTAGCCTGCTAGCCAAGAGGCTGAGCCCATGGACGGCCGGCAACTGCTGTGGGCCGGGCAGGCGTGTAGCTTCCCGTCAGCCAGGAAGCGTTGGCAGTCCTTGATTCTCAAGGTGGTCCATGCATGGCAGGCAGATACACCTGCAGTGGTGTTTTATAAATCAAAATAAGTATGAATTTAAGCAGGGACCAACTTTACCGTCATCCTTGCTTAAGGAACTAGCCTTTTGCATCCTCTTTGGAGAATTATTGTTTTTGTTGTTTTCGGAAAACAGCAAAAACTGGCTTTGTCTTCCCTTCCTTCACTTAGCATGAGTATTTTGCCTTGTGCCAAATGGTGGTTATATTATTTTAAAAGTAAACACTTGCATCTTGTAAGGAATTTAATCACACTCTTTCCCCAGTCTCCCCTCCCTCGTGCCCCCCGCCCCCCAACCCCCTCAGAAAAGAAAGAAAAAGAAATCACACCCTTAGCCGTCTTTTCCCACTAGTGAGCAGTGGGTTTTCAGAGGCAGCTGATGGAAGGTTGTGATGAGGCTTAAAGCGGAAGTGTCGGCAGGAAGTCAGCTCCCCTCTGTGCAGGTCTGGAGCTGGTGGCAGTCACTACCACTGAGGTGTCTGGCCTATGGGAGAAAGAGCCGCCTTTCCTCCACCTCACTAGGCCCCTCTTGTTGACCCTACTTAAAAATACAATCTTGGGGCCAGAGGGTTAGCTGAAACCAGAGGGCGGAGAGCCTGAGCACCTGTGGGGAGAAATCTCATTGGCACCAGGTGCTGGGGGCCTGAGGCAGACAGAGCTTGTGCGTCTGAAAGGTTGGGAGGAGAGAAGACAGGGAGCAGACATCGTGGAATCTTTTAAGAGCACTTTAAGAGCAGTCAGATTCCTGAGCATAGGAGCTGGGCAGAAAAGGGAGGAGGGCCTCTGGCCTAAGATGTGGAGGGCATGTGAGGAGTAGTTCTTCTCTTTTGTGATGACTGGGGTTGGGTGACAGGAACACAGCCTACTCCTAGCTGTGCGTGCATCCAGGAGGGGTGTGGAGTGCATGGGGCATTATGAGCTTTCCTGTGGACTTGGACAGCATGCCATTGAGGACTTGAGTATGAGAAGCTTCATCTCCCCCTTTAGACTGAGTAGAGCTTCCATTTGAGCACTTGGAAATATTTCTTTTCTCTTCCATTAGTTTTAATTATTAAAGCTGCTCTTGGATTCAATTAGCTAGTAGAAATAAATAATTTAAATTACTTTTCTATACATATCTATTGATTGATGGCAACACAGAACTGAATTTAACCCTTTTCACATCTTCTGTTCACCAGCTAAGTTTATTTTTTCCTCCCTCGAGAGCTCACTTCATTTGAAAAGGTGGTAAGTTTCTGAAAAGAGCTTGACCGTAATGATATGCTTTTATGCTTTTGGACTTGGGGGTAGACAGAAGAAACCCCAAGTCTGCTGCTTTTCTTCTTAAGGTAATGCAGCAGATTTTAGTGAACATTAGGAAATGCATATTATATATACGTACACATGTGTGTGCATATATATCCATGTTTATGTAAATATATACACTCATGAGGGAGGGAGAAGGGGAAGGAGGTCAGAAGTGGTGAAATGAACCTATATGGTCAAAAGACCATAAAATGTCTTAGCGAATCCAGCTTCGTAGGGAAGTTATTTAGGTGAACCATAGAAAAAAGTATCAGTCTTGGAAGCAGTGGTCAGAGTGGACCATTGTACATAAATGAAAGGTGGCTGGTGTGCAGTTTCCCCAAATCAGATATTCACTTAGGTGGAATCGACTGTATCTTTTACACAACATATAGAAAAAAAAAAACAGGTGAAACAAGTGAGGTGTGTAGATGCATCACCAACATACAATGACCACCAACGATACAACACGCAGAGAGAGAAACAAGTATTAGGAAAATGGTTTAATATTGGAGACAGAAGCCAAAAACCGCATCACACAGTAACATACATTACAAAAATAAGTTTGACTGTTTCAACTACACGGTTATGTTCACAATGAGGACAGAAGAATCAGAAAAAACTTTGATCTAAACAGCAAAAAAGCAAACCCCTAAAGTTTAACTAATACATTTATCCACTTAAGGTGACTGAGTACTTCTAAATCTAATTACCTTATTGTGTAACTGCACAATACAGAATAAAAAGTGAAACTTACCGCTGTATTTTAAGACAAAATTCTAATGCTAGATATAAGCAAAGGGAAAAAAGAAATCAAGCCAAAGTTTTTAATTCTCAAAAGAAAAGCAACTTTCTTTCTATCAACCAGAAATCAAACTTGAAATCAGTCATTATCAGGGGGCCCACGAGAGTAAGCCACAAAAATTTCCATTTTTTTTTTAATCTCCAGTATAAAAAGTTCCACTGGTACAAAATGCATAAGTACAATCAGTTGTAGAAATAGGAAAGCCTGCGTATTTTTTTTTTGGCTCAAATTCCATCAAACAACAAAATCCAAATGCATCAATAAAACAGAAACAATACTCAAATGGTCTTACAGTTTCCACTAGGTTGCATTAACTTTGGCTTTTCTCAGACAATATTTAAAAACTATTTTGTAATTCTAAACAAAATGATATTATTAATCTACAAACAACAATTCTCACAGCACAAAAAAACACAAATACATTTTTTGTATGACATTATTCAAAAAGGTAATGAAACTACAGGTTTTTTTAAAATTTTATTTCTTCTTTTTAATTAGCACTTAATAAAAACAGAAACAGTAAAATGATTCCAGAGTAGCACAAGCCAAAGAACTATAACCCCTATGGTGAAAGAAAGATGAACTCGTTACGCCTTTGAGGACTGCCATTTTGTCACAATTCTCTAATTTAGTTTAAAAATGACTATTCTCTACACTTGATTTAAAAAAAGTCACTTCCCTGCGTGTTTTGTCTCCTGGCACAGGCCCTTTGCACCCTCGCAGCTGTTTTCCTTTTGATATTAAAAGATAAAAAGGACAGTTTGTCTCTGAGGAGGTTTTTTTTTTTTTAAACAATGAAACATGCAAAACCAATCCCCCCCCCCAAAAAAAGGACTTTCATCTTAGATACACTGTCTTGATTGCCTGCAAAATCAGAAATGCTCAAAGTGCCCACCCTGAGCCTCCTGTCAACTGCTCTCAGTTTTTCTGTGGGGGAGATGCAGGTGGGTTAAGAGGAAAGGAGGGCAGTTGCTTTGGTAAAAAAAAATAAATAAAAAATAAACAAAACCCCCAAAACCAAAAATCCCCAAAACCAAACTTTGAGATTAATGTAATTGGTAAAGGAATAGATTTGGAATGAAATGGTCTAAGAAATTCCAATGGTGTTGTCTTGCGTTTCTGTGTAAGTATCTCTACACCACCATGACACATGAGAGACGTGTGCAATAACCTGTTACTAAGCTGAGTGCTGCAGGAAGTACAAAATAGCCCTCAGAGGCTGCAGGAAGGCCCCGGCAGTAGTAAACACGTGTGAGGATAATACAAATCATTTCGTTAGAAGTGCATGTGCTGTAAGAAGGAAACTTCTGTTTTTGTTTTTTGCATCATTAGAGGCTAGTCCTTTCCATCCCAGGGCTATCACGTCCACACGCACATTAAACCAAACAGGGCGGGTAGGAAAAGGGAGTTGAGACCAAGAAGCTTCCAGGGCTGGCTTTCAGGAAGGCTGGGCTTTGTGGTGGGGCTGTAGGTATGACATTCAGGTTTGTCAAGACAGCAAGGTATCTGTTCACAGAAAGTCCAAGTGAAAGTAATATGGCACTTTAAAAAGTGGCAGCAGGAAGGTATTTGGTCAAGAACCCAGCTCTACTATGTGGCCAGTCTCCTTTGTGTTCAATCAGTGTGTTCAATTGAAGAACCAGAAAGCAAAAAGTGCAGGGGAGGGGGCTCTGGGCTTCTCCCTTAAGACACCTTGCTCGTTCAGAGGTGTCCACTGGAGTCAGAGAATTCCCAGCACAGTAGCTGATTGAAGGTTATTTAGGAGCATTTAAAACACAAAAGTAAAATTCCTCAAAAGACAGTCCTACCACAAAAGTTGTCTGACTGTAAGTATATGAAAATATTCTAGACTAGAACATACCACTAAATCTGTTCTCAAAAAGCATACGGCATTTTTAAGGTTTTTTTAGGAACTGAATCTACCTACTTCCCCCCATTTTTTCATTCAAACTGAAGAAGGAGCACAGGACATTAGGAATTCTAATTCCAGCAGCACATTAGGAATGAAAAAAAAAAAAAAACCCAGAAGTAATCAAAAGTAAAAATGTCATAGGACAAAATTTGGAGAATGTTTGAGTATTTTCCCCCTTCAAATTTGCCTTGTGGAATTTTGGCTCTCAAAGGAAAAGAAAGTAGTAAAAATTTATCACTCAGCTGATATATGTGGGTGGGAAAAAGGAACACCCCAAAACAAACTCAAGTGATGACAGTTTATAAAAAGTTACCAACATTCCAGATAGCTCTGGGTAGAAAGGGTTAAAAGTTCAAAACTTTCTCACCTTAGAGGTTTCCATATAGTATGAAGAAAATACATTGTGAGGGTGCCTTCACAGCCTTGATGTGCAGAGGGGTTAAAAAAGTGAGACATGGGCACTTATACAATGTCTTACAAAAAACATCATAGAGAAATAACAAACAATAACAATTTCAGGCAACAAGACCACAGAATAGCAAGTTAACAAACTTTTTAACCTTTTTTTTAAATATTAGGGATTTATACAAAACACATAATAAAATACCCATGTTATCAAATTACTTCTCACAAGAAACACACTGAAGCTCTAGGAAGGAAGTACCTTTGGAATTTGGCACTATATATTTTCACTTTTTTTCTTTAAAAGAAAAAAAAAAAACAGATCACATTTTGCTGAACACAAACACATCTAAATAGTCCACAATAAAAAAAAAATGACATCAATGCTTCACAAGCCAACACAAAACTTATTCTGGAATAGTTTTTTTTTTTTTTTCCTCACATGAAAAAAAATTTTTTTAAGCAAACAACTTTTTTTTTTTTGAAATTCTTTTTTTTGTTTTTTGTTTTAAGTAAACCAATTCTAAACTTGTCTTATCAACAGAGAACATTAAGACCGTAAGACTCATGATGAAACCACAACTTAATTCACGGAAGCACCAACATAACACAGTTTACAGTAACCTTTCTCCTGTACATTGAAACAGTATAAAATATAGGTAATTTCATGTGCATTAAACCATGGATTGTCTAACTGTGAGTCAGTTCAGCAAAAGGTGACACAAATAGGTAGCATTTGCCCCAAAACAGGGTAAATATTTTTCTTATACTAATCTACAAAAAGTGGTTCTATATATATATCTTAATGAGAAAGTGAGCCACCTAAAATGGCCTTATCAAAAAACTTTACACTGCCTGAAAAATGTAAAAACTATTACAGACCTCTAGAGACTTAAAATCAGACAGTTTTTTTTCTCAAACTGTTTTTGGAAGTAGTCTGTTAGAAACCAACATTCTGTGTCCCTGGACACATATTGCTATTGTTACCAGTGACCGGGAAGAATGCCAATCCCTGTATAATACTTTCAAGTCTGTTTTATGAAAAGAAAGAAAAAAAAAATAAGAAAGAAACATTTTTGCCACAGGTTTTTTTTCTATAATTAATTTGTCTAATAATTTCAGTCTTGCATGAATGCAGCAATGTTTTTCACATTGACTTCCCAGAATTCATAGCTAGATGAGGTCACATGCAAATTTCAAAGGTCAAACTAGATCAAAGGTCAGTAGGAGAACCAAATATGATGTGAGGTCAGAAAGACATCAGAAACAATGACGGGACGATGAAACTTTTTTTGAGACGCCACAGGGACATGCTAGGCAAACGATGAACTAACGGGCATGAAGATGTCTAGGGAAAAAACAAGGAAGAGTAAAAAGTTACACAGAATCTAGGCAGCAGCAACAAAATCACTTTTAAGGGTGCAGGAGAAAAACTAATGCAAATCTTAGGTCTTCGGGGAGTCTACGAGCCATTCACATAATTTGCATTTCTTACACTCTTTTCCACAGCACAATGAAACCCCAAGAGAATCCATCTGGAGAGTGAGAAGGGATGGATTCTGGGTGTTTTGGGGTGAGGGACTGGAAAGGGAAGAGGGTCCAGTTTCAACAAAGGTAACATACGGGGAAGTCAGACAACTGAACTGTAAACTAGATAATGGAAATTACGAACAAAATAATCAGACAGATACAAACAACGAGAGGATAAAGCATGAACTTTAGGTCTAGGGTTCAACGGTGAAAAAGCCCATTCCTAGAACAATTCCTCTAGAGACTACTTCAGAAGGTTCTAGCTAGACAGAGAACTGCTCTTTAGGTACCCAATAAGTTAACAATAGGCAATAAATAACTTCCATTATTTCTGAGGCAGTAAAAATTTTGTATAAAAATAGAAATGCTTTTTTTACAAATAAAATTTACAGGCCTGTGGCTTTCTTTTTATTTATGTATTATTTATGTATTTATTTATTATTATTAAATTTATCTTTCAAGAAACATCAAGTATTTTCACTCATTTTTATTTTATTTTTAAACCCTGTAGCTTTAAGAAACAGATCTCTAAATCTTTTTTTTACATTAATCCTTTCTAAAAACAAAAATAAAACAATAACAAAATAGACAACCAGTGTAATAATCTGACCGATAAATGTCATGTTTCTTTGAACCCTAAAATAAAATCCTACTTATTAAAACAAACCGATGTAGTGGAAAGACGTTTGTGTTGTTTTAAGTGCTTCTCCTGCTTCTCCCTCTGCTAGGCCACCTCGCTAAACGCAGGGGGCCCTCCGCAGGGGTGGGCGCGGACAAGGAGGGGTGAATGCTCCAGGCAGTGCTCTCGGGGCACCAGTGGTTTCAGAGTTAGAATTGCACATCAGCATTTGTTTGCCTTTTAAATTCTCAAGATGTCATTTATTTGTATATATGTTTTTCTTTAAAAAAGCAAAAATGAAAACAAAAAAAAATTTAAAAAAAAGGTAAAAGGAGATTCAAATTGCAAAACAAAGGAGAATACAGTGGCACAACTGGAGGAGGAATTGACTCAATATAAACAAGGTAGCCCAAGTTTTAATTATGGCAGACTGGGTCAGGGGCTGGGTGGGGGAAATGGAGGCCTTATTGTAAAAATAACTGTCTCTCTTGGTAAAAGTTGGCAATGTGGTCCTCCTCTGCCTTCCCTGTTGAGAACAGGCTGGCTTGTGGGACTTACCCTAAGAAAGCTAAAATAAGAGCAGGGAGCCTCTGGGGTTGGGATCAGTAAGGTTTGCTGTCGTTTTTGGAGCGCTTCAGCTGCACCTTCAAGCGTTTCATGCCGATCTGAAAGCCATTCATCGCCTGGATCGCAGCTTGTGCAGAGACTGGATTGTCATAGCTAACAAAACCTGGAAAACACAAAGGGGAAGGAAGGTGGGTCAAGATGGAGTGGGAGCAGAGCAGAAAGGGGAGCCAGGGCTATGGGGATGGCTGGCACAGTATAACTGCAAATGCTCATAGGTGCCGGCCTCGAGCTCAGTGGAGTGCTACTCAGTTTATTGCGTGCCATGAGTGTCCAGGGCATGTCTGAGGGGTGGATGATGCTGGAAATGTCCACTGAGAAGTAGTAAAAAAGGTATCTGGACTTGTAATTAGGTACACAAGGCAAAACCCTGCCTTAGAAAACTAAAATTGCAACTGTTGTTTAAGTGAATTTAGTCTCCTTATTTACTGCTTTCAAGTCAAATCTGTGTTTCAAATCCCTTAGAATCCCTCTGAAAGACCTGCAGGTGGATAAGCCTCACTCATGTAAGCAGTGGTACAAATATTCCAGGGCTACAAGGGCCCCAGTAGCTCACATGTTCCTACCAGTGAGGCTGAAAGGCGTGGAAAAGGGAGGGGTTGCCAATTCCCTGCAGTGCAGCACATAGAGACTGGGCCCTATAGTTGTGGTCAGTGCCCACACCTATTTAGCTAGAGGATGAGTCAACTACAGAATTAACCCATTACTGAATTAGATAATTTATACTTCATTTTTAATGTTTTGTAGTCATTTCTGAGAAGAACCCAAGGAAATGCTGGGCCTTTCCCCTCAGCTCGGTTTTCATTTTCCCCTCAGCTCTGTTTCCATTTGCAGAACTTCAGAAAATTCAACTAGAAGGAAATTGCTACCTTGAATCTCTCAAAATCTTGAGGAATAAATGGTCTAAAAAGCTTAGGACTTAACAATCTTCTCAACAGAATTCCCAGTATGTTTGTTTATAGCAACATCCTCTGCCAAAAGCAGTAGAGAGGGTATGGTTTTGAAAAAGGACCCATGATGCTCTGCAGAGGCCTTGAAACAGAATTCTGATCCTACTTTGTTCTAACACTGGAGGGTGAGGCCAAGGTAGGGGTACAGGCAAAGCATTGGTTAAGTTGAGGCAAGTAGTAAGCTCTTATAGTTCCTACTGGCTTTAGAGTTGAAAGGAAGCTATTGTATAGATTTAATTTCAGTTCTGAACATCAACTGTTCAGAAGGTTCTATACTAAGAGCCTCCATCTATTTACTGTGAAAGTTTAAGGCTAAAGAGAAAATTCCTTTATAAACCAGAGGAGGAAGCAAAGGACATAAATACACGTTGAGCAGCGTTCTCTCCTCACTTAATAAAAATGGTCATACAGCAGAAAAGCTTTTCGTAGGCAGGTTGCCTTGCAAAAATGGCTGCTTACATTAGTATTACATCTAATTCCCAATAAATGTGATCTCAAATCTAATATTTTTGCTCTGACTTTACTCTCTCCTTTCCCTCAGGGTCTTTATCCTGAACTAGCAAGATGCTTAAAGGATGGAAATGGGTCAAGATATGGATACCAAAACCCAGCCAAGAGGTACGAACAAAAGAATGGGCTATCATATGACTCAGAATTTAGCCAACTGGATTCCTAAGAACTTAGGCTAGCTCCCAGGAGGCCTGGGATGCTGTGGCTTTTAGTTCACAGGAATACAGTTAAGGCTGTAACTTGTACCATTATGAACACACTGGTTAAGTAGTTTGTGGACTGATATATAATCTCTTTTCAAGGTAGACATATTTTCTCAAATTGAACCATAATGCACAGTCCCTTTCTAGTCTCCATATGAGCCTAGAAGATTGCTCACCTGTGAAAAATGTAAATGTTGGCTTCAAAACCTTGTGTGGGGAAGCCTTCCACAGGTAAACTCTGGCCCCCAAAGCCCCCCATGAAACAACTTAACTTCCATTTCCCTCTTGTGAACCACTACGAAGGGGTTCATATAGTTAGCACAGCAACAGCCTTTCCACTGCAGTAAAGACAGTGGCTTGACCTTCCTGGGTGATGCACAGAAATTAGGCATTATGATAATGTAGTTTTAGGATACAAGATGTTCTCCTTGGCCTGGTTACCCACTACCAGTCAACTGAATTGGTATGAACTTGAAGGTATTTGAGAACCACACTCCCTCTTTGCTGACAGACACCCAGTTCTGTTTCTTCTGGCTCATATCTATTCTGTCTTGTTTTATGCTACTGTTATTGCCTGCGACCAACATGAATTATTTAGTTGCAGGCATGAGTAAAGCAAATGCTCTAAACTCAAACTGGGTCAGAGCCTGCCAGATGAGCAATAGATGCTGTGAACACCTGGTCTCTAAACTACTTTGGGGGCCAACAAGTTTGAGAAATAAAACAATGAATGGATTAAACAAATACTGTCCTCCTGTTGTAAACACCAGTGCACATTGTGAGTTTTCCTCACACTCCTAGGGAGCCCAAAATGCCACAGGATGTAGAGGCCATGCTGCTTGAGGAGAGATGGTATGAAAACTAGGTGTGCTAAGAAGCCGGGTTTCCTGTGTCTGGATAACACATGCACCCTCTCTGGCTCCATACCCACCCACTTAGCTCCTGCCAGTCTTACAAACCAAAATTCTGGCCCTCCAATGCCTCATAACACAGTGTTCTGTGTAAGCATGAGATACATCAATTGCTCATCCTATGCACGTGGAAATGCAGTGTAGCAGCAGCCTGGCATCCCTGCTTCTGAATGTGTGTGTATTTGTGGCTCTGTGTGTGTGTGTGTGTGTGTTTGTGTGTGTACTTAACAGTGTGACCCATGCCTCGGTTTCTGAGTCATTAAACCTGAAAGTATAAGGAGTCACTGGCAGTGTCTGCAGTTCTACTGTATACCAGTAGAGACTAAACTGCAATCTCTGTTTCCATCTGATGAAAGTTCATGCTTCCATCTGAAGGGCCTGAAGAAATGGCTATTGCTCTACAACAAAAGATTATTAGGGATATATAGTAAGACACTATGGCATATGGTGTTACCTAATATAAGGAAATTTCCTAGATTCTTTTAATATAGTCCCTTCCTCTTTATTTTGACTCAAGAACTTTACCCAAATCTGCTTACATGCATCCAGAAAAATCAGAAAATACCACCACACACGAAGGCCCTATCCTGACTCCAAAAATAGCTGTCTTTCACATTTTCCTTCCCATGACTCCTCACTTGGGGGAGTCTACTATAATAGTCTAGCTTGGTTTCTTTTGCATACCAAAGCACTTGCTCAGATTGGTCTGTTTGTCAATGAAGACTTTAGCAGAGATAACATTTCCAAAAGGCATGAACATCTGCAGAATGTCCTGGTCTCCAAACTCCTGTGGAAGGTGGTAAATAAAGAGGTTTGCCCCCTCTGGACCTAAAGAAGAAGAAAAAATCAGAGTAAGGTATCCTTTGAGTCTTAGTTCCCAAAGTCTCTTCTTAGGAATCCTTTAACAACAGGAAGGCTAAGTCATTTGTTTTTTTCTTATAAAAGAATAAACAGATAGATAAGTGTCAAGCACTGACATGTCTTTCAGGAAAACACCCTTCACATTTTTCTAATTTCCAAGTAGACACTGGCTGTAAGTAGCTTCCTCATCAAATGGTTTTTCTGGGGTCATGTGTACACACATCAGCACACATTTGCTTTTCCTTTTCATGGAGTGAAGGTGGTGTGGGCAGGAAAGGGCAGAGAATCTAGGCATGGGTTTTTCTGGGGGCTGAGTTTCCTGTTGGGTGTGGTCAACTGTCTCACAGGGAAGGGGAGTGTGTGCTGAGTATCCAATGCCAAGTGCAGTGATTTAGAATCATCTATATAGCAGTAACACTGCCTGGATTTATTGATCCTTTACCTGGTTATCCAGCCAGTCTTGCTTTACCAAATCTTTTAACACACAGTATAATAATCATCTTTATTAGAAATGCCTGGCAATGAGTCAACAGGGTGGGGGGAAATGGTAGTTTGAGTCTCACAACTTTGACAGGAATTATACCCCCAGTTAAGCCTTGGAAATGGATGTAGAAGCTTCTCAAAGCCTGAGCTAAGTTAAGCTCTTCCCTTGTACTTATCCTTTTCCAGCTAACACCAGAAACAAGGGTAGAATAGGGAAGACCTTCTCAGCTCTACTGGTTGAAGGGAAGAGATGTTATATTCCTGTCCATCTCCCTCTCAGAAACTTCTACCCACCTGTAGGAGAGCTGTCCAAAAATTAAAAGAGGAAAAAGAAGGAAACCCAATGAGCTGCAAGGAGAATAAGGACTTGGTGGCTCTTGGACATCCAGGCAGGGTGTCTGGGGCAGGAAGGAGCTTACAGAATCGGTCGAGTGACTTCTGCAGCTGGTTCATGGCTGCAGCTGGCTTTCACAGGAGAGGAGCCAGGCCTGCCCACCCTCTTTGTGAAGTTGCAGGGAACAGGCTGCAGTGGTTCCCTAGGTAGAGGGGAAGGGTATTTGTGTGTTTGGGCTGAAAAAAAAAATTGGGATAAAAAGAACTTTGAAAAAATAAATGGATAAACATCATTGCAAAGAGACATCCAACAAGTTTCTTCACATGCTCCCACAAAATAAATGATAAAAGAAAAAAGGCATCCCAATAAATGGGACTTTCACAAGGAAGATTTCTTGAGGCCAATTCCTAAAGCCCCAGATGAGGCATTTCTTCTTATTTAGAAATGTGTCTCTATGACCACTTTAACAGTGCTCACGAATTCTATGGATATATTGACATTCCAGAGCAAGGGAGGCAGCCTGTACTTTGAAAGGACACAACTATAGACCCTCAAATGTTTTCTGAATAAGTGCAAAACCCAAAACTCTGGAGAGTTTGGGTGTTCTGAGTGCTGCTGTGCCATGCACATCCTTTGCAATGGGCACAGATCTGATACCACATTTAATGTTCCTTCCAATAAAAGATCCAAATGCACAAATGAAGATTAATGGAATCTGATTTGACCTGTAAGGTGCATGGCCTCTTGAAACCTAGGGAGGAAATGCAACTTGAATGCCCAAGACAGGTTCCTAGGTATGTCTTAGCAATGCTGGCATTTGAGAATGTGTGCACTTAGAATGTATCTATGCCAGAGATGGAGGCCCTGGAAGTACTGAGACAGCCGGGTCTTGTTCTTATTGTAGTGCCGAGGAACTGAGCCCAGGTCTTGTGCAGGCTAGGCAAGTGCTGTTCTGCTGAGCTCCACCCTTGGCTCTCAAGGACAGCTGGACAATCAAAAGGAGGCTCTGATCTTTGCTTATTTTCTCAAGAAAAAGTGTGAACATATTTTGATTTGCCTCCCTCTCAGTGCTGTTTCTTTTTGTTTTTTAATCACTAAGGAAAACGTTTGGTTCCCCCCCCCATTTTTTATCATAGAAATGAGCAAAAAGTATTATTATTATTTTTTGGTGCTGGAGATTGAACTCATAGCCTTGTGCATGCAAGGCAAGCACTCTACCAACTGAGCTATCTCCCCATTCCCCAAAAAAGTAATTTCATTTGGAAAAACACCCTTATTTACAACTGAGGCAGGCATCTAGTACCAAAATAACTAGTTTTTTTTTTAATTTTATTTTTTTTAGGATTCCACTTGAGACTCATCATCTTCTCTGCCCTAGAAGTAACAAAAACCTGTCTACCATCTGCAAATCACCGTTTTGTCCCATTTCCCTCTTCCATGGCATTTTAACTTGGGAGAGTTATCTATGTTATATTCACTGGCTCCAGCTGGTTGAGGTGTTTGTACTCCTTATTTCTCACAGGGTACCTGACAAGCACAGACCACCAGTACTTGCTGGGGTGCTTAAAGGCTGTGTGTGTTTATGACTTGCCGCCTACAAGGACAGAATATGGAAAGGTGTGAGAGTGGTCAGAGGATGTTTAGGAATGGCAAGAAAGGTGATGAGCTTTTCTGCACTTAGATCCATAGGGTTCCCATAATCCCTCAGAAGATTTAACTGGGGTGAAGAATATTTATAATTATTTTATCATGGGGAAAATATATTAGGGTTCAGGACTAAATACATCAAATTACCTCTCATTTCTTTTGACTAAAGGACAGAACTCTGGACTAGGAAATCTAAAAATCTATTTAGTATTGGAATTATTTAGTAGTATTATGTTTTTTCCTCATCCTATATAGTCCCCTCTCCCTTTTTCTATGGTACTGGGGATTGAGCCCAGATCTGACTCTACCACTGAGTTAGATCTCCAGCCCTTTTATTTTTTGTTTTGAGTCAGGGTCTTACTAATTGCCTAGGTATGATAAGGGTAAGAGATGATGGAAAAACAAAACAAAACTGGACAAATCGAAACCCGCCACCACTACCACCACAGATAAGAACTCTCAACCATGCTGATAGCCTATGTACCTAAAGTTAGCAAAGTTATTTTGATCTGTTTTACAAGTCCCTAAAACTTAAGGCAAACCAACTTAGGGCAGTGGGCTAGGGTGAAATAGTTCAGAAAAACATTATTTCAGGGTCCAGGCTTTATCCTCAAACCACTGAATTTTGAGTCTTGATGAGGACATTTTCTCAGTGACACAAGCTATTGGTTTGTTCTAAGGCCTGTTAGCTAATGGAGAGGTGACTAGGATTTTCTAAAACCATGAGGGGGAACTAGTTTTATGTTCTTTGTCTGAGGATACCATTGTCTTATAGGATCCCTCCTGCTGTCCACATCTATCACCGTGATAGACCCCAAAGGGACCAAGTAAACAGCTTTTCTTGGAGAAGACCTCTGGTGCTCATGACAAGGGTCCCTTTCACATCCCAACAATGTATATTTTAAAAAAGCTGTAATCGCAGATACAGCAAGAGCAGAGAGAAAGCTGAAATGATGAACTTAGATTATCGTATCTTTGATTTTTAATGATCTACATGGTTATTTATCAAAAGGGAAAACCTTATTTTTTTTAAACACATGGGTGTCTTTTAATCTGTGTCCTCTTAAATATCACAAATATACTAAGTAAAACTATTCTAGTTCTTATAGAACACCATGCTTAAAGTCAGAGTATTGAGACAAAAGCCTTTTTGAACAATGGGGTGAGGGAAAGGGAGAAAGGAATTAAAAAAAAATCTTCTTTATTATTATTTCCCTATTCTAGCTTCTTTTCCCACATTCTAAATAAGGAAGAAAGAAGATAAATAGCATGTTGATGATTCTGCTTTATATCAACTTCAATTAAGGAAGAAGAAATCAAAAGGAAGAATGACAAACTATCCTTATTTGGAATAGGTCATTAGCCATCTTATAATTAGCTTTAATTTATTCTTAGCATTAACTTCTTGAAATTTATTTTGCCTCAGAAGCAAGGCAATCAGTCACTTACTTGCTTTCCCAAAAGACCCCCAATTAAACAAAGACCAAGTCGATCCTAATCGTGAATTCTATCATTAGCCTGAGAACTGTCGCCTACTGAGAGGCAGTCACACAATTACAGGGTGAGTGGATGCTGCAAACCTGGGGCTCTGGCACGAGCCTATGTCCATTCATTCCCTTCAGCTAACGAGCAGCTTCTACTAAAGGGAGAAACTTATGGTCTATACTGATCTGGGAATTATTTTATGTCAAGAATGAATAAGTACATTTAAATGCCCAATGGGTAGAAGTTCATCTTAAGCGATTGATGAAAAACTGAAAGATAAATATAAGATGAACAGAAGAGAAGACTGATAGAAATGTCTTAGGCTGGCTTTTTTTTTTGTGGTGCTGGGGATTGAACCCAAGGCCTTGTGCATGTGAGGGAAGCACCAACTGAGCTATATCCCCAGCCCAGGGCCATTTTAAAAAAATGTAAATATTAGCAATAAAGCAAGTGCTTTCCTTACGACACCTGTTCCATTCCACATCTTCTAAGTGTGCTCTAAAGGCAAGTGAGGGTAGGGCTGGGCCTGCCAGGCCCGCCCAGGGCAGGCACCTACCTTCTTTCTGGCTGCCTGCAGCGCTCTGCTGTTGCAGCAAGCTCTGGCTGTACAGCGTGGGCAGCGCGGCTGCCGCATACTGCTGGATTCCTGAGTAGGCCTGGGTGAGGGCGTCCATGGTGCCAGCCGTGCCATTCGTCAAGCCTGTGGCGCCAAGTCCTCCATTCAGAGCCGCCATACCTGAGAGCATTTGAGCAACTTTACAAAAAACCCAACAATAGAGAAGAGAAATAGCACTTATTCATTAGTGCTTTCCAAAGGAAGTTCGAGAATCATTTGACACAAGTACAACAGCAAGTGCATGCAGCCAGCACACCAATTAAACCAACAAAATCAGAAACGAAACCATGAAGAAATAAATCACAATAATGGTGGGGGAACACCTAAGCAATGATAGCCCTGTCTCCCTAGGCCAGTGATCAAAGTTCATTGAGGCACTACAGTTAGACAATACATCTTAATTCCATGCAGTGTGCTACTGGCAAGTACCGTTGTTATCTTTCTGAAATAAAAGCCCTTCTGCTTCTTAGAGCTTAGAAGCATATAAAAACACATTAGTGGCAGAGGCCTGTAACATCTGTACACTTAAATCTATTTACTGGGGATGGCTCAAGGGGTTGAGGAGGCAAAGATAAAATAAAACTTTTTTCCTTTAAGCTGTCTGATGAGATGGCAGAGCAGACGAGTTTTGTGCTCTGTAAACCAGTGAGTCAGCAGTTCCATTAACTGGCTTTCCTGAACAGTTGAAGGATGTGGTCAGGGACTAGGATCTTAGGAATAAGGTAAACAGCCTAGCTAATTTAGAATTAAAGAACAAGAGGAAACGTGGGCCCTTTTCATACTGCAGAGAACTCAAGCAACTTATTCAATTAACCAAGATTCTTGGTGTGGTTTTTAGTAGCAAATGCTTATTGCCTACATGTGTGTGCACACATGCATATTAATCAATGCCCAGGTAACCGGGGTTTCTGCCAATGAAAGAGCTTCGTGTCATGTTTTCCAGCCAACAATGACACCGTATTTGTAAACTGGATCCTGGATTTTAACCGATGGGAACTGAATATTGACCAGTAGCTATTTTGATTTTGTCCTTGCATTCTGGCTGCTTTATTCTGGTTGCTGATTGTATCACATTGTCCCCGAGTAGTGAGTCAAAACAAGCAATGCTTCATACATAGAGTGTCAACATTCTTATGAACTCAGGAAATGGAAGAGGTGACATCACAATTGCCTTTGGTTCCCTTTATGATTAAAAAGTTTTTTTTTAAATCTAATGAAAATCTTGATGGGATTAGAGTTATTAAAGTAACATGGATGAATAACTGGAAAAAATTGATAAGAAGTCTAATGAGAACAGGACAGCTAAGGTAGGATGCTTGCAAATGTATACTTCGGGATCAAAGAACACCCTTATCAATGCTACTGCTTGTCATCCACAGAAAATAGAGCAGGTGAGAAGTATCCTATTTACCCCATAAGTGCTTTTGATATTTTGTCAACTTCATCTCTTAGATGAAAAGGACAACATGCAAGATATGATTGGATCATGGCTTAATGATAAAGGACTCTTGTAGCTCCTCAGGTCTGGGATTCCTACTGGGGGGCTTGAGGAGACAGAACTAGGCCTTGGAAGGTGGTAATGGGATACATTATCTTCAAAGAAGGATGTGGAGGAGGCGAGCCAAGCTTGAAAGGCTTGAGAATGGAATAACAATTCCCTGAGAAAGAAGTGGTCACAAGCAAATGCAGCTGAACTAAGGTGGTGGCCAGCAGAGGGTCTGCTGGATCTGCTTTAAATTCTTCCTGTGAAGGAGTCTGTTCTCTTTCTGGTCATGCAAATAAACACGGTTGAAGAACCTAGAAACCTGGGAGCTCTGTGTAGCATGGCTAAAGGCCTCGGCTCCACTCTAATGTCTCCATATGTTCCTGCCACTCCATGAATGGGCGAGAGCACCCCATCTGGTAGCTTGTCAGACAAGGGCCTTGGAGTTCCAGGGCCTTGCCATGTACACCCCATGCGTGCCTTCCTGTGGTCTATAGCCCTGCAGCATGACTTCTCCTCTTTGTTAGACACACAGATGACATCTCACTGCAGTGGTCACTGGTACCCCAACCTCTAGCCCTCTTCCCTCTGGACGTAGCCTTTCTTATTTTGGGGGTCAGGAGTCTTATCTTTTACTCTGAACTCTTTTGACCAAACTCTTTTGCTCTTTTTTTTTTCCCTCTTAAAACAGAATGAACTTCATGCTCCTGAAATGATGGAAGGATGTTTAAGGACTACATTAGAAGCCTTGTGAGGTTTGAGGCTCTATTAAGTGACATTCTAGCCATGTCCTTTGTCCTTCCTGGTTACACTTCACTGTGGTTGGTTATGTTTTTAGATTATAGCCCGGGAAAACCTACCTGCCTTCTGCAGAGTTTTGTTTGCCTCTATGGATACCACATGTGTGGGAGACAGTGATGGTGGTCATCCTCTGGGGGCTGGGGGGGGGCACGGGGAGGAGTGAGTGGGCTGGCAGAGGAGGAACCAAAGGGACAGGGTATAAATGCCCAAGGAAGGACTAGTGAGGAACTTGTGCAGATAACGGAGGTAGGGTTTGGCCTCTCTAGCCCAGAGCTTGCTCCTCTATGGGATCACCATCTTTCTGGAAAAAAAATATGGGTCAGAGCTCTAACAAGTACAAATTCATTGAGAATACCTAATCTCGAAACTATCTTGGAAAATTGGGATGGGGGTGTTTGCCAAATCCTGGATACAATAATGGATTATATGATAGAGTTTGAAGAGCCAGAAAGGGAAGATTTCAACTTTTGAGAGTAGTTCCTATGAATTAACTAATGTTCTTCTATATTAATGTTCTTCTATACTCACTATATAAAGTATACTTCTATACTTACTATATATAAAACTAATGTTCTTCTATACTCACTATATAAAGATATAATTTTTAGCCCAGCTGCTTATACCTGATGACCTCTCAAAGTCCTGGACAATAGAAATGGAGGTCTAAAGAAAGTTAAGTTGAATAAAATGCTCCACTTAAAAAGAATAAGGCTTTTTTGAAAAGGCCAAATGGATTGACAATTTCCTCCCATTTAATCTAGATGAGCAGGGCTGGAAGCAAATAACTGGGGTGGAAGCCTCTGCAAGGGAGGTCTCTGGAACTGGTGGTCAGTATGGAGGTTATATAGCCTGATAACCAAGTGCTTCACACTTGGTCCTCAACCAAAAGAGACCAAGAAGCTGTGAGATTATTGAGTCAATCTTTTTAAATGACATAGACAGAGATTCCCGAAAATATAAACGTGAATGTTTTTGTGTTACTGAAGATATGGTCCTGGAAAGTAGAATTAGAGGTAGACTCCACTTATTTTCAAGCTACTCTGCCAGATTTTAAATAAGATGTGAGTAATGTATTAGGGTGTTCTCATAGGTTTGTAACCAATTCACTGGGATAAGCTTTCTTAGTACAGATGAGGTTTATCCTTCTAAAGTGTAAGCTAGTGAGTGAGAACCTAAATAAAAGTGTCTGGAACCAGGGAAATGGATGTACATACAGTTAATGGCACTTTCCTACATGCCTGTGTTAAAAGGTTACAAATGTGGGTGGACTATGTGTGCTTGTGTGTGTATCTAACCGCATACATCCTTGTAAATTCCAATGACACATATTCAAACAGTAATTTTGCAATGCAAATAACGAATGACAAGCTACAATAATGTGCCCAAAGCATCTTCTCTTTTCTGTACTTTACATAAAATAGTTCCAAAAACATTTGCCACCAGGAATTTGTGGCCGGTTATATTCAAACAATCATAATGTTAAACACTGTATAGTAAGTCATTTGGAAGAATTATGCAATTTAAACAGGAAAAGTAAGGATGCCACTTGACTTACATTTAAACACATCAAATCAGGTACAGACTTGGGTGGATGTATCTGCATAAAGTCTTCATCTTGGTTCAGATATTAGTATACAAAATGAGCCTAGGGAGCTTTCCATGATGTAGAGGTACCTACTGTTATTCTATATTCTTTATTATACATTGTTCTATGTTACTTCTTCTGATCTTGCTGATTACTGCTTTTATCTTTAGGGAGCTGTATTTTTTAAGCTCCTCCGTTCATTAAAGTATAAGGGAAGAAAAAGGCTATCAAATTTGAACAGTTTAGAGGATAGGAAAGGCAGCAGAATACAACAGACACTAGTATGGCAATATGTAAATCAGTGGATGTGTAACCAATGTGATTCTGCAATCTGTATACGGGGTAAAAATGGGAGTTCATAACCCACTTGAATCAAAATGTGAAATATGATATATCAATAACTATGTAATGTTTTGAACAACCAACAATAAAAATTAAAAAAAAATTTTGAACAGTTTAATATAGGTACTTATCTGCTAATGGAAGAGTCCTATTAAGGCAGGGGTGGGGACTCTGGCAGGGAGGAGGGTCAAATCTAGGCCAAGCTGAGTCAGCCACCTATTCTCTTGCTGGCTTCTTTGACCATGGAAGAGATAGGTCTATTCAGAAAACTAGTACTCTCCTCAAGGTAGCATGTAATGGCTCCTGGGATAGAGTGGGTAGAAAACAGCAATGACCTGGAAGCTAAGGTCAACTGTTTTAGAAAGTCACTGTTCAGGTGACCATTCCTTGATTGCCTGCTTTGAGACTTATCCTGTAGAAAAGGTAGCACTGTCATTTCTTGAGGAATAATGATCTGAAAGGGGATGATATTCTATCAAAGAAGGTTTTCTCTCAATATTTAATTTGAGACAAGCAGCAATTATTAGTTCCAAGCCAAAGTTGAGAGTGTAAAAGAGCTCTGTACTAGTAATACTAATTGAATGAGAAGGAATGTATATTTCCATTTGTGCCTGAGTTTTGGTTGAATTAAACATTTTCCTGGTTTGTACTGACTGTTAGGGGTTATTAGAAACCAGAAACATTCTTCAATTCCCATGAATGGTACAGACTCTATTAACCCAATGGCAAAGAATTCAGAGAAGCAAAACGATTTCAACCTGTCGTCCTTGCCAGAGCAGACTTGGTATAACATAAGACTCCACACAAGAACTAGCCGTGGTTTCTTTGGCATTCAACAAAGTCCCTCTTGTGTCCTCACGATAATGATGGGGAAAGCCCAGCGACGTACAACAGAGTAGGGTGGAGGGGAGCAGGACACAGACGAGAGGACATACACACAGCAGTCATGAGCACGTGCTGAGGAGGACAACCATTCCCACTGGCCTGTTACTCTGCAGACCAAGGACAGGCAGGCGATCAAATCAAAGTCCTTGTTTGAGGGGAACTAGGTCCTGGGGCAAGAGAAGCAGCATGAGGGGATGTGCGAACACATCCTCAGCCTATGTGAGGACAGTGGGCTGGTGCTTCTGTAGGACGGGGCAGAGAGGAGCTGTACCAGAAACAGGAGGCAAGGCAGTAGGGCTCCTGTTCAGCTGCTGGAGAGCGGAAAGGCCGGAGACAGTTCTAACTGGAATGAAACATTCTGGTGGTCAGATGGTCATGTCATGTACTCTGTGCTAACTGAGAGCCATCACATTTGGAAGGAAAATGTTTCCTTTTCTCTGTGCTCAGACAAAACTCATTCCAGATTTTTCTTTGTTTTTCTCAGAGCATCTGAATTAAAGGCTTTAATGAAACCTGAACATTTCCTACTTCTAAACATGTGATTTATTTTCTTATCAGGTTAATTTGTATATGGATGAATTTCAGACTTTTTTTTTTTTTTAAACCAAACAAACTGCATTGGTATTTTTGAGCTTTCAAAGTATAAAATTTTTGGAATTTTTGGCTTAAAAAATTATATGGTCTGATCACCCTTTAAAAACAGTTTACGTATTGAATCACAGATTAAAGTAGGGCAAATAATAAGTGCCTCTTTTATTAAAAACTAAAACGGGCAGGTGTTAGGTTGTCCAGAGTCTCTGATAGGTATGTAGGTCCAAAATTCCTCAGAAAGCTCTGCTGGCTGTCATGGACCTCCTAGGCTTGGCTACTTTCAGGCCCCAAGGTGACTGAATGGAGAGACAGGAAAATCAGGCGTCCCCTCTGTAGGCTGAGGATCAGCTTCCTCAGTGCAGGACCCCATGCCAGGCACAAGCCTAAAATATGACTTAACCTTGGGCCTGGGCAACACTCCTTTCATGGATCTAAAATGGACAGGCAGGAGCAAGGTCAGGTGAGCTACATAGCACAGATCCTAGAATTCCTTAGTGAGTTCACATGTTTCAGAACCAAGTATAATTTGGTAAGCTATTTGCCTTCAAACCTGTTTCACCCCCTTGCAATTAAATTATGCCCCTAATTTATACAGTCACTGCTCTACAGTGACCCATGCCCACAGGTGCTCAATGAAGATTCCAGATGACGCTCTTTCCAGCAGCACCTCTCTTCTTTTTCTTTTCTTTTCTCCTCGGTTTCTTTTCCTTTAGAGACCTCATTCCCCCCCTGTGTAATTGTAAATACTGTTTGGATTTTCATCCTGGAGGGCACCTTTAAGATCTTCTTATCCAGAACTACTTTTTTTTTTTTTTCCAAGTGGAGACTCTGAAGCCCAGAGAGGGAGCTGTGGTTGGCCTGAGTTCCTACAACTGATGGGCAGCAGAGCTGGACACAGTGTCTCAGCCTAATTTTCTATAATTACATACTGCCTCGCAGCAGGAGAAAATCAAAACCCAGACAAACTCCTTGAAAGCTGAAAAGATCTGTCAATCCCACTATGGGTGAGGACTTACAGTAGCCGGTACAAAGAATTGGGGGGTGGGAAGGGGCTGGGCATTTTTTGAAATAAAATGAATGTAGGTAGCTTTGGCCTGTCAAAGCATGTGCTCCTCCATCCCAAGTTTTAGTTCTCCCCATTCCATATCCTTTTTAGGTCATTTCTGGATGGCCATTTTCTGTGGAGAATTTGGGGGAAGGCTGTCCACCAGAGCAGCAAATACTCACTGTTTATGGTACCTGCTAGTGCATTAATATTATTCAGTCCAACAGTGGCTCCAGCCAGTCCTTGCAGAGTCCCAAGAGAAGTCAAGGAATTCATGGCTGCACCAGCAGTGGAGTTGGGGGTTGAAGCAGCCACTGAAAAACAGAAGAGAAAAGGGAGAAAAAGAGCACAGATGAGTGCAAGCCAGCTGTCCTGGGAAGCAGTTTGCCTTCATCACAGAAAATGAGGAGTCACTTCATCATCATAAATCCACAATCCTCCCTTGTGTTTTTTGGGTGAGAGACAATGGGATTATATGCATAGCAATTTTGACATTAGATCTGGTGATTAAAGAGATCATCATACTCATAGCTGCTCTCTTGCCAATGCAGTGAACATGCTCACTGCTGGATAGTAGGGAAACCTTTGTGACTGGGAGGCCTGTCATTTGCATGATCTTCCATTATCCCCACTTTAGGACAGCCTCTGTCCCGTTAGCTTCCTTGTCAACCAGCCTGAAAATTAATATCACAAAAAAGGGGCAGAGATGGGGGAGTCAAATGGCAATTCTTGGCTTTCTTATCCGTACAGATTTGCCTAGTCTGGATATTTTATATCAATGAAATAATAAAATGGGATCTTTTATGATTAACTTCTTTCACTAAGCATAGTGTTTTCAAGGTTTGTCTCTGTGGTGACATGTGCCAGTACCTCATTCACTTTTTGCTGCTGACTTACATTCATTATGTGAATAGCTTTATACCTTGTTCATCCATTCTTCAGTTGTGGACCTTTGGGTTGTTTCCACTTTTGAGCATTGTGAATAATGATGCTTGAATATTTGATTTCAACTTTCTAGGTAGGCATGCATGGTTTTAATTCTCAACTATATTAAGTATATCTAGGATTGGAAATGCTGGGTCATATGATAAACCTATTTTTAACATTTCGAGGAACTATCTAATATTTTTCAAGGTGACTTTCCAAAATGCTTTTTTTTAATACCCCCAAAATGGTTTCCCAAAGTGGTTTTCTAGAGTAACTTCCTTTTGCATTTATGATTGCTTCTCAAAATGAAAAGTGCCTTACATTTGTATGGGTTTACAGTCTGCTAACCTTTATCACAGACAGTGTTTTGCCTTATGGTGATGGAGGTCTGGCTAAACTTGATTCTGCTAAAAGAAGCACTTGGACTGGGTGTAGTGGCACACACCTGTAATCCTAGTGATTCATGAGGCTAAGGCAAGAGGACTGTAAGTTTGAGGACAGCCTTAGCAACTTATTGAAACCCTGTTTCAAAGAAAAAAAAGGACTGGGGATGTAGCTTAGTGGTAAAGTGCTTCTGGGTTCAATCCCCAGTATCAAGGGAGTTTTGGGGAAGCAGCACTTGGTCCATTTCTAGCTGTGAATGCTGAGCATGTGGACTTCCTTTCCATCTAGCATCTAGGATAGCCCGAGTGTTCCTGCCCAGAAGAACTCACCCCTGTGCTGCCTTCAGAGACCACACAGCCCTGCTTGAAATGCACCTTGTTTGTGGTTCCTTTTGGATGAGTCAAATCAGATTTAAAAAAAAAAATGAATTCCCCACCTTGTCAGATTTCATGAAAGGCACTGAGTTCTGACAACCTTACATTGTTATTATTTAAGAAAAAAATTTAAAGAAAATTTTATAAATCCAAGTCAATGTTTCTGGTCCTCTTATATTATGAAACTTTTCAAAAGCAGCAGAGACAATAAAACAAAATCCTTTAGATCCACATCCACGTTCTGCAATGCTCAAGAACCTATCTAACCCTCTTTGTAAGTGTATTTTAAGGTAAATTTTAGACCATACATCACCTCACTGACATACTTCATATTGCAGTTCTAAAAATTATTGACTTTTTGTTTTAAAACCAAAAACTTGTGCATAACAAAATTAGTAATAATTCTTGGGCTTCAATATGAAGAAAGAATTTGGTGAGCTGGAAGATAGATTTGTGGAGATTTATACCTAAATGAGAAACAAAATATAGGTGATCAAATGATATGGAATAGATCTAATGTGTCTAGTTGAAGTTCCTGAGGGAAAAAAAAGAATGGGAAGAGTAATATCAGAAGAATTAGCAAGAACTTTCCAGAACTGGTACCCCCTCACCCCATCCACATATCCAAGGATCACAATGAATTCCAAGCAGAGAAAATAAAAACAAATCATGGATACACCATAATGGAAGATGCAGAACACCAAAGATGACAAAAATGGCCAGGCAAAACCAAAACAAAACAACCCTCAAAGGAACACAATTAGCCATCTAATACCTGGCATGTCACTATTAATAATGGGAGGCAGAGTGTAGTAGTATGCTGAGATAAACAAACTGTCAACCTAGAATAGCTAAATAAATGTATTTCATCAACATTTACCTGTCAAATTCGCTCAATGTTATTTAATATGCTTATATGTCCATTAAATTTCACATTTTGATCAGTTTCTCACTTCTGAAGTTTATCAATGTGTGGTTATTTTTCATAATCAATTGCTTTTTCATTTTCAAATTTTTAAAAATGGTATTAATTTTACTTCTTTTTCTGTTGCATGCTAATAATTCCTACCATCTGAGGTCTTGGTGGCTATGAATATGTCTTACTATGTCTGTTGCTTCTTACTCTCAGTTCATGGTTTACATGTGTGCTTTGTGGTGTTTTTATTCTGAGCTTAACTCTCTTAGAATATTATTTCTGGGAAGTCTTTGAGGCTTGGGTTCAAGACAGGCCCTTTTGAGGATGCTTTACATTTGATTCTTAAAGGTCCTAGAGGAAAGGACAAGCTGGGGACCTCTTTAAATAGCCTGAGGATTTTTGGGACCACCCAGATAAAGCTGGGTTGCAAGCTCATGCACTATAATAATTCTCGGGGAGATACTCTCCTAGTTGTACTCGACACAGATATTTCTTCTGTATCGTTTCCTAAAGGGGAATATTTCTTGTTTCTCTTCCACTAAAAGCTTGGCCTTTTGGTGTTTCAGACGTGTAGAGGGATGGCCTCCCATTAGGTACTGCAGGTGGGCTCTGGACTTGTGTGTACTACTCAGGTAGCAGGAGCTTCTGAGAACTGTTGCTCAAGTTCCTGATTCATCAAATGTCCTTAAGAGGAAGGCATCTTCAATGTGCTACTCATTTCTCTGGGCTGCCTCTTTTACTTCTTATTGATATCTGTATATTCTACTAATTATTTTAGTTTTTGATGTGATTAAAAATATTCATAACAATAACTCATTATACATTTTAGTTTTCTTCAGTGGGAGGGTCTTCTGATGACCTAGTCCACCTGAACTGCTAGAAATACAAGTAGTCCCCATGTGCCATTTAATATGAGTCATATACATATAACAGTCCTTACCAGATTGCTGTGCCTGTGAATAAAGCCTATCCCCAAAGCATATTTGGATTCTAAACTAGTAACAAAGACTTAGAAAAATCCACACAGTTTTAAGTGACACAAGGGAAGCACTTCTAGAATGGCAGTATGAAGCTATCTAAGGCGCTTGTCCCCAGTGAAACAATCATAGCTGGTGAAATTTGTAAAATTAAACTATTTAAAAGTCTCTGACAATTGTCCTAAGTGCATATACAAACATATAGAGATTTTTCTTAGGAAAACTTACCAAAGCTCAGTAAGAACAGAGAATTTGTGGCACTGGAACCATAACAGGCTTCCTTACCTGGTACCACTTCTCCCCTACCTCCCTGAAGCTCAGTAAAATGGAAGCTCTACTCTGGGCAAGTATGGTCAAGAAGACAGGTCAGGCCTTTTAAAGAGGTCCCCAATTTGTCCTTTCTCTTAGTATCTTTCAGAATCAATTGTAAAGCATTACCCAAAGGGCCTATCTTCAACTTCCCAAAAATAATGTTCCAAGATAGTTAGGCTCATAAAAAAAAAAAAAAATCACAAAACACAGCTCCAAATCTAGGGTTGTGGTTCTTTCAGGAAAGAGCAGAGCCCTGGCATTTCTAATCCCCCCCACCCCTTTGCAGGAGCTGTTTTCCTCAACCAGTCTCTGCTAATAGGCAGAGTTCTGGCTCCATTCACCCTCACCACTCATTTATAGGCTGGAGGTTCTATTCTGTGAAAGGTAAGCCAAGAAGACGAAGTGTTACCACCCTAGGACAGCAACCCTCATACAGACCCGAGGAGTCATTCAGAGAAAAGAAGGCTGCTGTCCCTACAACAGCTCTGGAAGAGTGACACTCAGATTCTGTCTAGAGGGTGAGCTAGGCCTTAAGAACAGAGAGATCCACAGATCTTCTGGGGGGAGTGAATTCATTTGGAATAAAGTATGAGAAAGTTTAAGCCTAAGGTGCTCTTGGAAACAAAAATTTTCATGGTGAACAATTAAAAGGAGGCTGACAGCTTCATGACAGCAGAGCAGACCAGCTAAGAGGAGTTCCTGAGGTCAGAGCAAGACTCAGACCTAGCTCAAAGAGGACGCTTACAAAAGGGACTGGCTCTAATTAGATCAGACTGTGGGGACACTATATGCTACAAGGCCAAACCAAATAGAGCAAGCAAGTAGCTGAGGCTAACAAATGGATGCGACAGCCAGAAATTCAACAAAGATCAGGCAAAGAGGCACTCACACAGCCATTTGGAGGAAAGATCCATTTAAAAGGAAAAAGCAAAATGTCACTCAGCCTAAATCTGTGCCTACTGAGGAATGACATCAGAGCCACACTTAGGGGATCAGATCTCACTGAACTAGTTTTGCTAAGTTGCTAAGCAAACAAGAAGCCAGTCAGGGAGGGAGTGGAGTGAGTGAGGAGGATTAGTATCCAGAACTCCTATGAACCATTATCTAGAATGTCCAGTTGTTAACAAAAAATTATAGACCTGTAAAGAAACAAAGTATGACCCCTGCAGAGGAAAAAAGTAGACAAAAGGAAGTGTGTTTGAGAGGGCCCAGATATTAGACACTGCAAAGACATGAAAGCAGACATTATAAACATTTTCAAAGAACTAAAGAAAATCAATACTTAAAGAATTAAAGAACATGGCAGTGTTTCATCAAATAATACTAACCAAAAGAGCAATTATTAAAAGAAAATGGAAATTCTAGAGCTGAAAAAAGAATTGAAATGAAAAAGTCACCATAGGGCTCAAAAGTAAGTATGAAATGGCAGAAAAATGAGTGAACTTTTATATTTATAGATACTGTACATTCTGAAGAATAGAGAGAAAAAGAAAAATGAACAAGCTCAGAAATATGGCATACCATTAAGCACACACATTCATACGTATATTGCATATACTGAAAGGAGAGAGAAGAGACCAGATAAAACATTTGAAGAGGTAATGGCTTATAATTTTCCAAATTTGATGAAAAAAATCAACACATGCAAGAAAATCAACAAACTCCAAATAGGATAACTATATAGTAAAAATTCTGACAGCTTTTACTATCTTGAAATAAGAGAAAAAAAGACTACTTATGTACAAGGGAATTCCAGAAGTTTCACTACTCACTTCTCAGCATAAACAATGTTAACATACAGTTCAAAGTGCTGAAAAGTAAAGCAAAACAAAACAAAAACAATCCCCCCCAAAAACCCCACAAAACAAAACCCTATCAATTAAAAATTATATCTAGCAAATGAAGGAGAAAGGAAGATGTTCCTAGATGGGGGGTAGGAGGATAAAATTCATTGCAAGTAGACCTGCCTTACAAGAAATAATGAAGTTCTTCAGGCTGAACACAAGTGATTACAGATAGTGATATAAATCCACACATTAAAAAACCTCCACCAATATAAGCAGTTATGTAATTATGAGAATATGATTGCAGTTTTCCTCTTGACAAATTAAAAATTTAGTTGACTAAAGCAACGTATATGATCATATTGGTTAGTGCATAATACTGAAAATGCACATATTTGATAATAACAGCACACAGGAAGTGGGTGGGTGTCACTGTATTGGAGCAAGGAAATATACCACATGATAACTTGAGTCTGCAGGAAAAAATAAAGAGAACTAGAAATTTAAATAAGGTTCCATAAGGACTCTGTAAATAAAATATGTACTTTCTCGCCATTCTTTTAGTTTATTCAAAAGACATAAGATTTTATAAATTAGTAAATGTAGCACTATGTTATTGGTTTTTTCATATATAGAAACATAATATGTAAATAAACAGCAGAATAAGGAAGGATGGAAAAGAATTACATACGAGGAACATTTCTGTATCTTGCTGAAATTAATATAAACTGAAGTAGATTTTGATATGCTGTATGTTAGAACCCCTAGAATAACCACTAAGGAAATAAATTTTAAGAACATTGAAAAAAACCATTAAATTAAAATTTTATGCTAGAAAATATTTAATTAATATAAAACAATAAGGGAAGACTAGACCGACATGAACATAGAAGACAAGAAGTAAAATGGCAGGCATAAATTCAACCATATTAATTTTTTTTTTGTACTGGGGATTTAACCTGGGGGTGCTTAACCACTTAGCTGCACCTCAAGCCCTTTTTATTTTTAATTTTGAGACAGGGTCTCATTATGTTGCTTAAGGTCTCACTAAATTGCTGAGGCTGACCTTGAACTCCTTGAACTAGTAATCCTCCTGCCTCAGCCTTCTGAATTTCTTGGATTATAGGTATGCACTACTATGCTCAGCATAAGTTCAACCATATTCATAAAAGCAGTAATCAAAAAGCAGTTATTTTCTTAAAAGCATTTATCACATGACTGCATTTAACCGTAAATTCCAAAAATAAGATCCAACTATGGTGACTAAAGAAGACACACTTAAGAGTCAAAGATATAAACAGAAAATATACATGCTTCTCCACTTGTAATGGGATCATGTTCCAGTAATCCATCATGAATTTAAAATATCGTTAAGTCAGAAATGCACCTAACCCACCCAGCCTACCTACCCCTAGCTTGGCAGCATGGAACACTGTGGAGAGGACCAGGGCTTCCCCTGGTGACCATGTGACTGGCCAGGAGCTGAGGCTCACTGCTACTTCCCAGCCTGTCAGAAAGTAGTGTGCCATAAGGTGCTAGTCAGAAAAGGATCAAAATTCAAAATCTGAAGTACTTTTTCCACTGAATATAAACTACCTTCAAACCACTGTAAAGTGAAAAACCTAAGTGGAACTATCATAAGTCTGTTAATGATAGAAAACCACATGTCATACCAACCATAACCATATGGTGCTTGGAGGCCGTGCTAATATAAGACTGATACAGAGTTTTTGGCAGTTTTGGAGGAAAAGACCTGGTCAACTTCTTGCATTGCAAAGGAGCTTAATATGCTATCATGAAAACCTACATTTCATTAGGGCAAAGGAAAATCACAAGGAGTCTGTCCCGATGAAATGTAGCTAGTAAATCGATTCCAGTGCAGGTGTGCAGTGACTGTTGGGAAATGCTTACTTATTCAGTTCTCTATTTTTCTTTTCTTTCGTATCTAAGGGAAGGGAATGAAAAAGAACAGGCTGAGGAGATGAGACATTCCTCACACAGCCCAAAAGAGGAAGAGGAACCAAACTGCCAACCAGAATGAGGTATGGAAGGGGGGACATTGAGGCGCCAGATTCTTTAAGAAGCTTGACAAGCTCCTGTTGTTGCAGACAGCCCTGAACTTGGCTGCCACTCACACCACTGAGGCAGAAGCAGATGCCAAAGCATGAAGATCAATAGCTGAGAAAGGCCTGCTGCACACCTTCATCCAAGCGGTCAGTATGAAGGACCTACCACTGTGCTGCTGCCTGGGCTGTCACTGAAATTGCTGGAGATACCAAATGCATGGTAGGGCTTTATTCTCCATGTCTGCAGCTTACTTTGTGCAGAGACCTCATTAGTCTTGAATCCTCTGCACTCTAACGTGGAAATAGTGACCCTGCTTCTGATCCACGGTGAGCAGCGGAAGCACCATGGAGGCCTGGCCATTGCTGAGAAGGGCAGGAAAAAAAGTCCAGCTTGGTACCACAGCTACTGAGAAATGAGCTGTAGCTCTACATAAGTAACCCAACTACTTCCTTCCAGTGGAATCTTAAAATCAATCACTGGTGGTAAGGTTGTAAAGACAAGAGTGCTTGGACCCAAACTGTTCTTCCAAACCTCTGCTTCATTGCTTTTTTTCTGGGGGTGGGGGGTACCAGGGATTTAACTCAGGGGCACTCAACCACTGATCTTCATCCCCAGCCCTATTTTTTTTTTTATTTTATTAGAGACAGGATCTCACTGAGTTGCTTAGCACATTGTCATTGCTGAGACTGGCTTTGAACTAGAGATCCTTCTGCCTCAGCCTCTCGAGCCACTGGGATTACAGGCATGCACCACTGCGCCGGGCATTTCATTGCTTTTTAATGGATGCTTAAAACAAAGCATCTAACTCAAAGTGTCATTGTGAGGGTTCAGTAAGGTGGTCTGTGTAAAGTTGGCACAGTATCTGGCACTCTTTGGAGATTGAGATCTTCACCGTTTACTGGAGACAGGACTATGTGGGATATGTTTCATACAACAATCAAGAAAATTTTCTTGACTTTTCAGTGCAAACATCTTCAGTTATTGATGACTTTATGACTCTTCATCACCTATACCTCCTAGCAAATCACAGTGAAGACCATGTACCAGGCTCTATGCCCCTCTTCCTATGATATCCCCACCAGGAATCAGGAACTCACTGATGCTGTGTGCTGTTGCTCTCACCTAGAGAAGTATAAAGCCTGGAAAGGAGACTTGACAATGGCCCCCTGGCTAGCGCTTCATACAGAGGTGAGAGAAAGGAACCGAATGACACCACAGCTGGTTGGGCTCACAGGTCATTGTTATGGTTTGGATGTGGGGTGTCCCCCAAGAATTCATGTGTGAGATAACACAAGAATGTTCAGAGGTGAAATGATTAAATTATGAGAGCTGTAACCTGATCAGTGGATTAATCCACTTGAATGGATTAACTGGATGATAACTGTAGGCAGGTGGAATGTGGCTGAAGGAGGTGGGTCACTGGGGGCATTCCTTTGGTTTTTTTTTTTTTTTGGTCCCTGGTGAGCAGATTCCTAGTTGCCATGTACTGAGCTGCTTTCCTCCACCACACCCTTCTGCCATGATGTTCTGCCTCACTTTGGGCCCAAAGGTATGGAGTTGGCCAACCGTGGACTAAATCTCTAAAACCTTGAGTCAAAATAAACTTCCTCCTCTAAGCTGTTCTTGTCAGATGTTTTGGTCATAGTGACTCAAAGCTGACTAAAACACACATGGATGACTTCTGAGGTCCTTCAGATCTATAATGAGTTTTGAAGAAGAGGGTGTGAAAGTGGTACTCTGCCTCTTATGTGGACAATTCACAGGTGTAATGGTGAACAGCAAGTTGGAGAGAACTCCTTAAAGATACACATAGCTCACAAGCACGGAGCAGGCCTGGTTTTTTGGGCTTTGGGAGAAGTGGAGGCTTAGAAATGCTGCAGGCCCATTTTGTTACTGATAATAAACAACACACGAATTTGAGGTCTGTTTATGTCTTTGTTTCCTATTTATTTGAAAACCCAGGAAGACTGGCTATACTAATAGTTCTGAACATATCTTCTCACCTCTTACGTGATTCTTGGAAGACCTGGTAGAAAAATGAAGAGAAGGTGAGTAACAGGACAGAGAGAAATTAAAACTGAGACTAAGAAAGTAACTAGATGTAGTGGCTTAAAACAAGAAGGTTCCCTGTGCTCTACGTTACTGGACTGTACTTTGAAAATTCACCTTAACTTGAGCCTCACATGGAAAAAGATCTCTCAACTGCTCATCTAATTACTTTTAAGAACCTTCTGAATTTTAATAAGCTGTTTAAGCCAAAAGAAAACCTCATATTTATCATGTAATTTTTAAGTATTTGGTTGAGATTGCTTAAGAGTTCAATAGATGCATGATAGAGAAAAGATCCTAGATAAATAGACAGGGACAAATTAAAGACCACTAACACACGAACTTTCTTATTCCAGTGTTGGCACACTGGCAAGAGGCTGTCTTGAGTAACTGCATTCTGCCCACCTAAAACTGCCTTCAGTCTCCACTGAGAGCTGCATCCTTCATTTTCTCACTGAAATTTTACAAAATGCTCAAGGAGCCTTTCAGAAGGTGGTATAGAAATGGTGGATCATAATCATCCAGAATGCCTCTGTCAGTAGAATGTCACTCCCTCCCCACAAGGGTTTGCAGAAGCAAGTTCAGAGGATGCAGTGGGGGCAGCACCTGTTCACACTTGCAGGGATCATCTGCCATCTGTTGCATTTGTCACCTGCTTTACCACTGGTTAAAACCTCTCTAACGGCCCAGAGATGTCCTGAGCAACAGGCTAACCAGGAAAGGAAATGCACATGCAGCGACTGAAAGCCAGGCCTTCACTAGCAGATAGAGCCTGCGCTCTTTTGAGAAAATCGTGGGGGTGTCAGAGCATGTATGGAGCGAGATGGGCAAGAGAGGTTGGTGGTGAGGCCATGCCTACTCTGAGCTGGTCACAGAATTTTTTTGCTCATCTGACCAGGTTAGTTCATTGTTGGAAAAACAACAAGTGATCCCCAAAATCAATCCCAACTGAGAGGACAGGATGGGTTCTTTCTCCTCAGCTGCAGTCTGTCTTGGGTGAATAATAAATTTATAAATAATAATAAAATAATAAATACTTCTTTTATCCAGAAGAGTTTCTTGGCCCAGGTAAAAACTGTAGGTCACAGTATGGGTGCCTATATCATTTGGCCCCTTCCTACACAGGGTTCTTAAAAAAACAAACAAACAAAAAACAGTGCTAGGAGATCACCAGGAATAACTACTGTCCAATATCTTAAAAGAGCTGAGTGCTGGACCTACCCAGGTAAGTGCAGCTCCTGGTTTCTTTTCCCTAATCCCTCTCAATAATAATCATATGTTCATCAGATATAGTCTTTCATTGCACGTGGGATCTTCCCAGGCAGCCTGAGAACTAGACAGGAGTCCTTTCCTCTATACCTAAGATTCAGAATGCTCAATGGACTGGCCAAGTGCATATGTGAGGGACTCAGATGGAAGCCAGCACTGCAGCTGTGTGCACAAGGCCTGCATGGGGAGGCCATACGGCTTCTGCAATATAGATGTAAGAGAGTTGTGGTGCAGACTTTCCTAAAGCAGCCCAGATAATAGTCACGACTGATCTTACCTTACAGAAAGTTTCATTTGGGGTTAGAAGGATGCTCAGTAGTAAAGTATGTGCTTTGCATACACAAGGCTCTGGGTTCCATCCCCAGTACCAAAAAACAACAACAATAAAAAGGGAACATGTCAAGTCACATGGTTCAGAAGAATTAAAATGGTAGATGGAATTAAAGATCGCACATCAGCAGATCCTGAGATGGGAATATTATCTGGGTTTGTCCATGTGGATTCACATGAGTGGAAGAAGGATTTGGAAGAAAAAATCCACAGAGATGGCAGCATGAGAAGGACTTGACCCAACATTGCTAGCTCTGAAGATGGAAGGAGGATCCAGGAACCAAGTCAAATTGGTGGCCTGTAGAAGTTGCAGAAGGCAAGAAAAATGGGTTCTCCTCTAGCACTTCCACAAGGGATGCTGCCCACTGACACTCTGAACAAACCCAGTAACTCTGCTGGATCTCTGATGGACAGAACAGTAAGATAACAGAAATGTGTGTTATTTGAAGCAACTAGGTTTGTGGTCACTGGTCACAGCAGCAACAGAAAACTATATGTTCTCCAGTTCACTCCAAGAACAAAGCTACCGTCTTTTGACTGGTTACCATGTGCTAGCTATTATTCTAAGCACTGTACACATATCATCCCATTTAGTTATCCATAATCATCCTGTGAGGTAGAGCAAGTCATGGAAGGTCGCACCACTGTAAGAGGCAGAGCCAGGATTTAAACACAGCCAACTGGCTCTAGAGAGCGGACACCATGCTGATATTGAACTGAACATCCTACTTACCTCCTGGATCAATCTTGTGGCTACTGCAGAGATTGATTTATAGAAGCTGTGAACTTGAAGTCATCCACATCCACCTTTGATTATTTGGCTCTGTTGCTTCCAATCTGTAAGACCTCTGGCAATCTGCCCAATATAGCTGATGCTTGGAATTAATCAGAGTGGGAGCAACATGACCTACCTCAGAATGGATATGAGAATAGAATGAGGTGGCACTTACAGAGAAATAGTTGGTGACAGAGAGACATTTAGTGAGTCTATCCAAATGGGGAGGTCTGGTCGTCCGTTCTCCAAGGAGAAGTGGTTTTCCCCTTATTTCACAACACCTGAAGATGCAACCCCCCGCCCCTGCTCCCCAAGAGGCAACTACATGACAAATTCTGCAGCTTTTATTATTACTCTGGCCAACCGGAAAGCTGTGTGGGCACAGAGTCTCAAAAACATCCAGAGGAGGGTGACAAGACATGAAAGTCAAGTTGAATGAGAGACCATTGATAAAAAGGTAAGCTTTAGCCCAGAAAGAAGACCAAGGGAAGGACCAGTCTTGACATCAAAAAGATTCTTTGTAGCTCAAGAGACCAAAACTGGGATCAGCAAGGGAAGTTTTTAAAGAGGGAGATTTCAGGTCAATATAAAGGAGAACTGTCTGGGAAGCGGCGGCTTCCAAAGGGAGCCAAGCCGCCTCAGGGGAGCCTTGTTCCTGTTTGTGGAAACCAGAAGGCAGAGGCCCTGGAGAGTCAGACATCAAGGGGTTTCTGCAGACCCCTGGCTAAGCCTGGTGGCCTCAGAGGGCCCATCAACCTACTTTTGAAAAGCTTATTGTCTTTACTAGTGCCAGCCATGATGGCTGGTTCTGGTAGGGACATGAGGACTCCAGGAAGGCAGAACTTTGTGAGGGGCCTTTCTTCACCTCCCACAGCTAAACTGGGAAACGTGAACACCCAGCTCTATCAGAGACCGAGGAACAAGGCAGCTACCTAAGTACAAGCCCCATCATTCACCTCAGTAGCTCCTAATCTTCTGTCCTGGGGGCAACCATCCAGCACCTGCCACGCTGAGCACACCCAACTTAAATCCTAAGACCAAGCCATGGAGAAAAATGACCACGACAAAGAAGGCACACTGGTGTCAACTTCCTCCAAGCCATGGCCAAGGGCTGCTGAGATAACTCTGATGACCGTTTGGTCAGAACTGTTGCCACCTTGGGTCAGGTGCCACACTGTTTCTGGGGACACTGTGACCACATATGAATTCCATGGTGAAAGGTCATTTTTTTCTCCTTTGGGTTTAGTGGAGGCCCTCCTGGACTTCCTGGGCTTACCAAGACCCGCTGAGCTGAATCCCTGGTTGTGGGGCTGAGGAATCTGACTTCACCAAGCCCTCTGCTTCTTTTCCACACTCTTGTTTAAGAACCACTGGTCTCAGGGACCTCTGGTGCAGTTCTATCAATTTCCCTTATGGCAAGGTGTAAAATTTAGCTGGAGGCATGAGAAAGTGAAAGATTATAGAGAGGTAAAGTTTGACTTGTGACAGGAAAGGAGGATAGTTATAGGAGGCAGGTAAAACACCATGTAAGAATAAGAAATTATAGTTCTATTCTACATATTAAACAAACAAACAAACAAAAACCCAAGGAGCAGGATTGTTGCCTTTTTTATTCCCTAGAACCTGCAAGAGTCATTGATACACTGGAGGCACTAACTAGGCATTTGCTGAGTGAATGAGTGGAAGGAGATTCTATTGCAGGCCGAGGCAGGTAGATGGGCCCCCTTATCTAGCATGTTCAGGCTGAGGCCACTTTGACCAGGCAAGGGCTCCTAACTATATAGCTGAGGCTGGGATCAGCACAAGACTTATCCTCTCTGCTGTCACGCCACAGAAAATGCACATATTATTAAAAATATACCCAATGAAGCCAGCTGCTGCCTTGACTCCTGAACAAGGCTGGAAACACCCTTCCTTCCTCAGAGGTAACTCTTAAGCAGGAGTGACTGGATGTCTACTTTCGGCTCCTAAGCATCTACTCCTATGCACAGGCAGGAGCAGAGGCAGAGCCAAATCAAAGGTCATCTTTGATGACCCCACCTTCCCTATCACTTGCACTGTGATCAGGAACTGATGGAATAAACCTACATTTGTCTCTTCTGTGGGGAGGCTGGGTGAGGAACTGGGTTCCTAATAATGGGTGAGGCTGGCTATTGGCACGTACAGCAACTGGCTATCCTTCACCCTCTGAAGAGTCAGGTCCACAACAAAAGGCAGAACAACTGGCCATCAGGGGACTGTCAACCTCACCTTTAAAACCACCTCCTTACTTCTAACCTTTTCGTACAAAAAGAAATCCCCCTGTCCTTTATCCACATATTTGCAGGTCATGCCTAGCGTTAAGTCTATCCCAGAAAGGACCTTGCTTTCTAGGGACCAAATAAGTTAATTTTCTCATCCTAACTTTCCTCCCCTCTTTCCCCAGACAGCAAGAGATTTTTCTTTGAAGCTGCACAAAACAACATTAACAGAAGACAGCAAGAATGTGCCTTCAGTGCATTCATTAACCACTTCCCACAGAATAATTAGATAGTGAGAGCACAGTGGCTTTGTGGTCGAGGAAATAAAATAACTGTAAACACAGAGAAAATTGCCTGTATCCACCAAACATACTCAGGACACAGGAGCCTGCGGTTGCTGTTTTGCCTCAGACGAGCTTGGAATCTGTATTCCAACAGTGCAGGAAGATTGTAAGGAGGTAGAATAATTATGCAATGACAGGGCACTATCATTATTAACTAATCACAACCCTAGGGCATTAACAAAATGCAGAGTGTCTCTTCTCCCATGGGGCCTAATTATTCTACAATAACCACACCTCTCATTTTAGTTTATTCCCTTAAAGACTTTTTATGGGGAGGGAGAAGGGGAGTGGTGTCAGAAAGTACGGACAAAGGTTCTGAGTGTGTTGATCTCACTCTTCAACAGTCTAATAGAATATTACATCTTACCCCATAAACATCTGCACCACTATTGTTTTCAATACCCACTTCCAATTCATGAGGAAAGTGGTAAGGAACTTGCTTGGTGTGACATTGGCCCCGATGGAGCATTACTAGTGTCCAGAATATTGGTGACAGGAAAATTCAGGGTCCAGAGGACTAGATTTTGACTTGGAATTACTTTTGAGGCTTTTTAGTCCATGATAGCAAATATTTTGAAAAGTGAGAAACTGATATGGATAATATATTTTTTAATGTCCGGAATAGTTGTACTGTTTTCTTCACTTCCAAATGCTTGTTGGAACTCTTTCTAGTTAGTATTTTGGAGAAAGAAATCTACTTCATTAGCTGCTTATAAACTGGGGCACGTTCTGTACCTGGCCTTTTTCTCCGTCCCATGAAGACATACTTAAGAAAAAAAAAAGTATTATTGGGCGTCACAAGTTTCACAGATTCAGGAAAACTGAAGCAAAGGAAAGAAAATTGAATCTGTTTTCTACTTCTGATGTTTTGCTTATGATTTAGCAAAGTAAGAGTGAATAAAAGTGTACCCTTCTCTTTAGCTGGCCCAAGTGTTTATTTTTACAGATGTTATGGATAGAGATTGAAAAAAAATGTTGATCTCTTCACAAGGTTAGAACATGTAAATAGAAAAGTCCAGAAATGCAATTCTAGTTTATTAGGGATTCATGCTCTGGAATGTTTCATGGCATAGTGGAAATGACTACCATCTCACCTACTGATAATGACCTGTACTCTGGACAAACCATTTACCCCTGTAGACCCGTTTTTCTGGTCTGGTTCTGGATAGATTATTTTGAAGATCCTTTGTCCCTGTAAAACCTGGGAATGCAATCAGGCTCTGGCCTCTGCAGAGAAGGCATGAGGAAAGCGAGCCCATGTCATCGGCCTACCTGCCTGAAGCCTGGCCTTCCCTAGGGTGAAGGGAAGGCTTTCCAGGAGGCAGATTTTCCTCTGCATAGAAGGATGCCAAGGTTGGCCAGGGGCAAGAGGTCATCCTTCCCAGGCTTGGATTTGGAAGGCCAGGCTGCGGGCTCCTGGGCTTCCACACATACTTCGCCTGAGCTGTGTTCCTACCAGTGGCCGGCAGAGAGCACACACAGGCCCTGGTGCTGAAACTCTGCCTGCCATGGCCATCTCACTCTGCTTGATCCAGTAGTCTTGTCTCTAATAAGGAGGGACACTGGTCCTCTGAGTCACATCTGAGGCACTGGAAGGTTCACTACCACCTTGTGCAGCCAAGTCATCCTCTCCCTGCATTTACACCCTGCCATGTTTGGAGGGGTAGGAGCTGTGTGTTCTCCAAAGGCAAGAGATTCAGAGAAAAACAGCTTTGTGTTTTAACCTAGTCTACAGATCTCCAGAGAAGCAGTGTTTAGTTAATCTTACCAAAATAATGAAATTTTTCCCATGATACTTTAATATTGTCTCTTAGAAAAAAGCAATTGCAGACATTTATGTGTGTATGTATAAATATATAAATTCACATAAATATATATAAACGTTAATATATCAAGAAGGAAAGTGAAACTAAGCAATTCTATCTCACAACTCAGAAAATTAAATGACGTGCTCCAGTGATTCTTGGTCAAGATATTTACATTCTCTAGAAAAATAAATTTGTGATTCCTCTGTTACATTCTGTAGATAAACTCTCTTAGGCTTCCACCCTGGGTGTGAACCTTGCTTGTTTCTAGAGGGAGGTATTTAGATGCAGAACCTCTATCTGATGGGAGTGTCCTTCTGTCTTCATTTTCTGGCATCTCCCTAGGCCTGCTGACTTCTTCCCATCCGCTCAGAAGCTCAGGTGTTCTTTTTTTTTTTTTTTTTTTTTTTTTAAATGATTAATAGAAGATTTATTTAGTCGAGAATACACAGTCACCATTGCCAGACTTAGTATGAGATATTAAATGTTGGGTCTAATTTTTCTGGGTGAGTCTTTTCAGACTCACTCTTCATCAGCTCCTGAGAGTGGGTCTGAAACTGGGGTAGATGTTTGCTGATCTTTCAGGTCCCACTAGTCAAAGTAGGATCTCCAATGAGCCAGTGGTGGCTGGGGTCACTGTACCGCAGCAGGTACTTCCATTTAAGCCAGGGTCTTTTTCCATTTGCCCTGCTGGGTCTTGGAGATAAGTCTTATTTGGCTGGGTGGGCAGCAGGGATATAGGGGCCAAGTGTGACAGTTTATACTTTGAAAGCAACATCTGGGCCACCTGCTGCACAGCTGCACTTGGATTTCCCTCTTTGTGAGGTTCCATTCCATTTAGTCGGTGTTTCTTTGGAGTTCTAAACATCAGCTCACCTTCCGTACTGATGCGAGGGAGAGAGAGAGAGAGAGAGACAAGGCCAGGTGCTGCAGTTGGGGGTCCTCCCGTGTGAGCTGTCTGGCCCCCAGTGCTGCCCTTCCCCTGCACTGTTCCCTTCCCTGTGGGAGGGGGCGTGCAACCAGGCTTGCTTCCATCTCTCCAACCTGCCTTCCCAGCCTTCAGTTCTCACCTCTTACTGGCCTCTTTATTCTGGCTTTTTTTTTTTTTTTTTAAGCCTTGAAATATGTTTATGCTTTCTTCGAAACTGTCTCCTTCTTAGTAATCCTACTGTTTTAACACTTTAAAAATCACCAAATTTCACGAAAATGACCTCTATAATTCCTACCTCCAGTCCTGTGCCCCTTCCCTCACTGCCTGCAGAGCTGGGACATCTGCTCCACCTCTTCAGAGGAATGGCCACTGGAGAACGAAGCAACCAGCTCAATACTAACTTCACATGACTCTTCTCTACCCTCGCCTTCTCCAGCCCCTTCCTCTGTGGCTTTGCTGACACTGTTACCCAGAAAGCTCCCTTCCACCTCTTGGTCTGACTGTGTGTCCCACTAGTATTAAATAGCAGCCAAGGGCTCACACACCCAGTCCCCTTCTCTGCCTTGTGGATGATTCTAGCACAGTGACCTAAAGCTAACATTAGCCCGCCTTGCCTCTGCAGTTAGTTGAGTCTCAGTCCACCCTTCCAGCTGGTGTCTCTGGGAAACTTGCAGGTCAGACTTCTGACTGCTGTTGGGTGTATGTCAGTGAATGGCCTGTCCGTGTGGTGTGGGCTTCAGCTCAGCACATGCCAAGCAAATCATCTTCTATTACAAATGCTTCCTTCTCCCTACTCCTCTCTCCACTAGTGAAAACACTATTCCACTGGTCACCACACTGAATATGATGCGGTTTTCCTTAACTTCTTCCCGCACATTTAATCAGTAGATAAAAGTCTAGTCACTGACATTCTTAGGGTCAAAATCCTTAAATGGCTTTTCATTACCTATAAAATAAAACCCCAGCTTCTCAGCCATGGCTTTTCAGGTCCTCTGTGTTATTACTTCCAAATATCTCAAGCTTGTGAAAACTGAGATGAATTTCCATTTATGGATTAAGTTCTGTTTTTGCATGTTGACGTTTGAGATCTTTTTCCCCTTCTGTTCCATTTCTACCTGTAAAATCCTACCAATTCTTAAAATTTTGGCTCAATTGTCAACTCACTTATTAAAATTCCTCCCATTTCCTCAGGACAGAATCTTTCCTGTGACTGACACTGTGCCCCTCACCTTTGTGATGACTGCTGTCCAACTAGATTTTACATGTTGGTGCATTTTGCTTACTTTTGTATGTGGCCATTATATAGAGTTGATAGCAGTTCCTGGACTAAAACACAAAGAAACTAACAATTTCTATTTTACTGCTTAAAATTTTTCACAAATCCTTATATTATAACTTCTGAGAAGTTGTGACTAGAATCAAGTTTTGTTTTTCCTCCTAATACAAACACGATTAAGCAATTACTTTTCGCTAGTGCCAGTTGCCTGCCGTGCTTCTGCAAGTGGTTTTATCAGGCAGCAACATAGATAATTTAGTGGGAATGAAAATCTCAATAATTGGTTGTAGTGGACAGAAAACATACCATTGAGTTCATACAAACGTCACAAGGGGACTGTCATGCATCTGCTACACAATGGGTGGCTGTGCAAAGTGATACTTAAAAAAAATGAATCACTGCCACTATCAAAGCAGAGTCCAGTGCCACTAGAAGTAAAAAGAAAACATAAAGAATGAGAGTCCGTGTCTGTAAATATTACAAAGCCCACTCAAAACAAAGAGCGATGTGCTAAGTGAGTGACAGCCCTGAGAATGCATGACAGGATCTGTCCACCCACAGGATGGGAGGACCTGGCAGGCAGAGCCTGGGGAGAGGCGGAACCTGCCGGCATCAATCTGAGTGTGGGCTTTGTGGTGAAATATAAAACACTGTCCTTTCAGCTGTGCAGCTTTATTAAGCTTTAAATTAGTTCAGGACTATTAAGAGACTCCAGTCTGCTCTAGGTCAGGGGCATCTCATAAACTGTGGGCCGCAGATCCACTGTGCGAAAGTCACTGTGATGGCAGAAACAAGGACCCTCTGGCACAGGAGGATACTTGTAATGAATTAGAGAATTAGCCGTGCTTCTGACTATTTTGACCAACAGACTTATAGTTTTCTTGATGACAAGTGAAATTTAAAGGTAATTCCACATCAAAATTCACAGCCCTGGGAGGAAGCTTTAAAATTCCCCTGGTTGGGAAGGTTACTGGACGCTTTAAACCTCCTTAGCAGCAAATGACCAATGGCAAAGAAATGACCATTTACTAGTAAGACACATTCTCAACTATTTGTTTAAAAAAGATCTCTGCTGGAGTGGTGTTGTATGCCTGAAATCCCAGTGACTTGGAAGGTCAAGGTAGGAGGATCATGAGTTCAAGGTCAGCGTCAGCAACTTAATGAGGCTCTATGCAACTTCTTGAGATCTTTTCTCAACATTAAAAAATAAAAAGGGGTGGGTATGTAGCTCAGTGATAAAGTGCCCCTGGGTTCAATTCCTGGTATATATATATATAAATAAATAAATAAATAATAAAAAAAGAACTCTGAGTTAAATGTTTAAAAACTTGGTTTTCATGTAATGCTTCTATTGAGAAGCCATAGAGCAGAAAGGCCAAGTGCAACTCTTTATGGCAAACCCGCTCACTTCCTGGGTTTATCCCCTGACAAATCTGCTCTAAGGGAGAGCACTTTGTTGCTTTGAATGCACAGAAAAAACATAGAATGTAAATAAGAGGAATAAAGAAGAAGGTTCTTTCTCCTCCTTACCTCTGTCCAATTCACAAAATTTAACAGAGGCAGGAGAAAGACTGGTTAAGAAAAGGTTTTTAAAGGGTACAGATAGTCTAGTTGATACTTAAAGATTATTCAAATTATTTCATTGATTCAACTGCACAAATAAATATCTCACTTTATTAACTGGTTTGCTTCTTCTCAACTGAAAACTTAGAAAGATAACTAATGAAGGGGAAACTGCTCACTTTGAGACTGACTGATTTTCCCTGAAAACAAGCAGTGATAAAAGATGGGTATAAGGAGACAAAGGGGCGAGAGAGACTTGGGGATTCTTCACAGAAATAACTGGTTCCTGAATTAATAAAGTGCGTTATATTTTGTAAGTACAGTACGAATCAAGGTACCCTGAGAGGCCAAGTGGGGTCTTGCTGCACCTAACCTGTGTGGGAATGCCAGGGCTCTGCAGAGTTAGCCATGCACAGGAAGTTAAGGGTGCTGGCGGAGGAGGAGCTGTTGTGTCATCTTTCAAAATCCCCCGTTAGAGTAGGTGGTTCTTTTGAAAATGAAGTGCCTTTGATACAGGATGCTTTCTTATTCTATATGCTGACATCAGAACATTTTGAAAGCCACTCTGTGAGATTGTTAATAAAAAAAAGCTTCATATGACTTTGTTCTAGTGTAAGTTAGCATTCATTCATTCTTCAGAAGCCTGTCAGAACTGAATATTCACAGAGAAGTTGTGGCTGTTTGGATTCCTCAGGAACTTGATCATGGAGTCGGGTGTGCTGGTGCATGTCTGCAATCCACGTGACTTGAGGACTGAGACAGGAGGATCAAATGTTTGAGGCCAGCCTGGGCAACTTTGCAAGACCCTATCTCAAAAGGGCTAGGGGTGTGGCTCAGTGATAGAGCACTTGTCTAGCTTGTGTGAGGACGTGGGTTGTGAGGTTATTGACTCTGTCAACATCACTGTGATGGTCTCAGATGCCTCCTTAAGGGTGCACTGTACTAGAATGAATGGCTCTCCCAACTCCATTCCTAGACTGTTTTCACTTGGCTATTCCACTGAGTTGTTAATAATAATACCACCACCCTTGCAGGCCTGTATGTGATGTGTTGCTCCAAAAGCTGTGGGGATTACAAATAAGCCACAAACTGTGGACACTGTAAACAAAGCTCACTTTCTAGAGGGCAAGGGAGGAGACATGCGCCCAGTGGCTATTGTGCAAAGCTACAGGATGAGTATTTTGGTGAAGGTGTGGTGTGCAGAGCACACTGGCAGCGTAGGAGCATGGATGTGGTTCACAGGTCACCTACTCCTGCTGATACTTCCCTCTCTCCTCCACCCTCAAAAAGCTCCTAAGGGAACTTCTTAGAGTGTGTATCAAAAGTACCAGCTTTAGACCTGTACCTAATCTTCCCAAGAACGAGCACTAACATCATCTAATGATGTGGGAGGTTTCACAGAAGAAAGGGGAGAGAAGGCATCTAGGTATAGGAATCCACCAGCACGAAGGTGGGAAGGCTCAGTGTCTGGGGAATGAGGCGGCACCGGAGTGTGACCACTCCAGGCAGGCCGTGCAGTTCTGATGTGGAGGAGTGAGCAGATGAGACAGGACTGAGTCACCCTGCTCAGGAGTGTCTTTTCCCCTGGTCCAGACCAAGGTGAGTTGAATACAAGGGTCTGAATGGGGAGGCTTCGTTTTCCAGCAGTGGGCAAAGTGGACAGAGGGCAGGAGCTTAGTTGGAGGCTATCAGGAATGCCAAAGGAGTTCAAGTCGGTGTCAACTGGGAGGGAAAAGATGCTCACAGGGAATCGGCTACTCCAAAGACTCCTGGGGAATGAGGCGGCACCGGAGTGTTTTGCTGAGCCTTGGCTGGCTCTGAACACCAGCCACCAAGTTCCATTGGTGACTGAAATAATACCTGTAACAGGTGGGGTGTGGTGCGATGACCTGGTCAATGGGGGAAGAAGTTTAGGCTTGGATTTTCTGAGGTTGAGGTATCACTGCGGTAGCCTGAAGGAGAAGGCTTTTCTCAATGCCCTTTGTCTGTCTGTCCCTCTGTCCTGGCCTCATCATAGCCCACTTGGTGTCAGTGCATGTCACCACCTGGAGTGGGCAGCAGGGGCCCAACTCATTTTTACATATTTGCTCTGCTCATATTAGAAGGTTCAGGAATGGGTTATCAGCCACTAACTATCATCTCCACATAATGCAGGTTCTCAGATGACCTAAAGATGGGCGATAAAGTCTCCTATAAATGGAAAGGCTGTAGGATGACCCGGATGTGAATTCTTGTTTCCTGTTGTTTATGGGAACTGGCTCTGGTGATAGGTGTGCCACAGGGACAGTACCCACTCACCAGTTGTCACCATGTGAGGAGGGCAGGAAAGGTCTGAAACACATTAAAGCACCCTCAACTGCCCTTTCCCTGGAACAGTCCAGAAGGAATCTGCAGCACTTCCCAAAGGAAGTAGGGGCACCTTGAAACTGGGAGAAAGATGGCCAAAAATTTAGAGGGGAGAGTAAAGAGGCCGCGATGGGAATGGAGCAATGCTTCCCTGCATTTTAAAATGCCTCGCGCCTCTGAAGAAAATCACTCATTATCCTGAAGTGTGCACTTGACTGAGTCTGCACTCACAGAAGCATTTGGAGAATTTGAAAACATCTCTTTCTTTAAAAAAGAAGATAGGTTGGGCTGGGGCTGTGGCTCAGCAGCAGAGCACTCGCCTAGCACGGGCAAGGCCCTGGGTTTGATCCTCAGCACCACATAAAAATAAATAAATAAAGGCACTGTTTCCAAATACAACCAAACAATAAATATTAAAAAAAAAAGAAAATAGGAGGAGATCAGAAAAATCATGTGGCACATGAATACACTATTAGGTTTTAGACAGAAAATGCCAAAGAAGGGTTCACATGTAGTAATGGTAATGTTCTCCTGCAAGCTCTCGAAATGACCAAACAGCACGTCTACAACACGTGGGGTGGAGGCGAATACTGCATGCCTCCCAACTTGCCTTCTTCTATAAACACAGAGAAGCAGTCCTCAAAAACAGGTTCAAACAGGGTAAGGCGCTACGACCCAAGAATTAATTAACTAAACAGGAGACTGAAGTAAACAAAGGAAAAATTATCATATCAAAATAAAAAGACAAGAAACACGATTAAATTAGGCTTCAAAAGACCCGTGAGAAACTCATAAAAGGCATAATATGCACTTACCTGGTTTTTATTCTTTCATGATTTAATTTCTAATTTTATTCACTACCATCTGATAATTGCATGTAACACTTATTCTAACCATGGGCAATTTAAACTATTTTAATTTTTATTTCAAGGCCATGAGACAAAGGAACCTATTTATTGCCTAAGGGGATTTTTTTTTTAACAAAAATTAAAGCTTAATCTTTCATGTTTTAAAGCCAAGACTGTTTAAAATCATTTATAATAATGCTGTAGGGAGACTTTTTCTGGGTATGTAAAAATGAAAAGATAAATTTACAATTATTTAAAAAAATTAATAGTTTGGGGGATTACATTGTCCCTTTCCTTTCTAGATGAATTTGTCTGAAGCTTCAGAGACATTTAAAACAAGGGTAGAACCAAGGCCTGTGTAGGATGAGGCTTCCGCACATTTCAGGGTGACGGGTACACATATAAGCCCAGTGTATTATTATTTTAAAACTAAACAAAGGCACTGGCTTTAGGAATGGCTTCCAATCCCTTTTCTTTCATAGGAAACTGCCTGGATGAAGGGGAGAGTTGTGAATTCTACTAACTACAATTTTTGTCACTTTGAAAAAATCCCTGATGGAAATTAGACAAATAAATTTACTTTCACTTAAATACTAGTTTCTTTTTTAAGTTACAATTAGGAAAAAATAATTGAAATGTAGATTTAAGTAGTTTTTGCTGGTACACTTCAGGATTCTAATGAAATACTTTTGGCTATTATGAAAAGGATTCCTCGACAGAGAAGAGAAAAATCCCTTTCAATGACACAGAATTTGCAAAGGGCAGAATGTCTCTGTGAGAGTGTGGGAAGGATGCTTTGCTAATGCTGATGTCTGACTAGAGCAGAAAGATGAAAATCTGTCTCCAAGTGTGTTTTCTTTTTTGCTCTGGTCTCAGAGAAAATACCTGATTGCCAAATATTTTAAAAATTTCTTCCGGACATTCACTCAAGCCATCTTCCGAGGATGAGCACCTGCATCTCAAGATGGCTGCAGCAGATTCACCATCCTCACTACACTAACGGGAAGGCTGTGGGCCCATCGCATGGATCTTCCTCTCCCTTCTGGCTCTCCCTCCTCCCTCCGCTGGGCACCAGTGCTTCAGGCTACTTTATCTTCAGGCCAAGCCCCCCACCCTGGCATTGATGCTTGCTCAGTTCCCTGCCTGAAGACCCCTGGGGCTTCCTTCACTACATTCAGGTTTCTGCTTAAATGTCATCTTTTGAGAGAGGGATCACTTCCTTCAATCCCTTTGCCCTCTTCACCTTATTCTGTTTGATCCTCTTAAAAGACCTACTTAGCACATATATATCATACATTTATTTGCTTATTGTGCAGGTTCCCGAGAGACCTGAAGGACTCCTGAGAGAAGGAAGGGCATCTGTCCACTGCCATATCCCCAGCTCCAGGCCAGTGCCTAACGCTGTCCAGGCGCCTTGTAGATATGAATTACATTATTCATATCATTAAATTAGTTATTTATGCTGATCAACTACATTCACTTCTGTAGTTGGATTTTTTAAAGTGGTAAGTCTTCTAGCTTGAAAAACAATAAAATGCACACATGATACTCTGCGCTATTTTAATTATTTCATAGTCCTAATATGGGAAGAGAAATTCTTAGGTAGTAAAATACCTTGAAATTTGATTTATAAAATGGATAAAGTAGAGACCAAACTTTGAATCTGTTAACAAAGTGTTTATGTTTCTTAAAATGGACCATGAAAAGATTTCTATAAGTTTGTGGACTGCTTTAAAAATATAATTTTGTTTCTTAAAAAAACTGACTTACAGTTGATTTTTCAGGAATACAAGTCAAGGCATAAAATGAGCCTACATATAGCAACCATGGTCAAATATTTTTAAAACATTTTAGAGAATGAAGTCACTATACCTCTCTGCTGTTACCATGAGATTTTTCTGCACATGAAGGATAAATCCACCAGATTCTCCTAACTATCCCTTAGGTTTCTCTATCCAATCCACACTGAAGGTGAGAAGTCTTAGACAATGTTTTATAAAGACCAAGGGCTGCTGTTCTCCCGAGCGTTACAGGTACAAGGAATGTATGTCACTGCTCCCTGAAAGCCTAAGAACGCCGTCTCCGGTGAGCTGGAGAAAACCCTCCTATAATTCAGTAGAGTTTAGCTACTTGTTTGGGCACAGCTGATAGAGGGTCATGGGATTTTCAAAGTTAGAAGGAGGCTTGGAGATGGTCCAGGCCAACTCCTTCATGTGAGATCATCTATCAAGGTCTAGAAAATTCAGAGAAGAAAAGCCAGTCAAACATTCTGCCTTTTTTTTTTTTTCCTAAAGAAAACAAATCATGGTATCCAAGCAACCACACTATATTTGCCTTGTATGAAAAGAAAAATGGCATCTGCTTTTGAATAAGGCAACAAAGTTCCTGAGGAAGAAAGAATGAATTACATAGCCCAGAATCCGACCATAAATGAACAACAAAGATGTTTCTTGTTAGATTGTGGATTTTAAAATCAAATGTGAAGGATGGACCTGGTGTGAAATCCAACACCAAAAACGATTGGGATTTTGTGATTTAACAAAGTTCTTAAATTGTTTTTTCTCTTTTCTTTTTTTTTAAAAAGAGGACTGGACAAAAAGCAGGCCTGAGAAACTGAGGTTCCTCACAGAGATGACTTCCTGAGGACTGAGTGGACAGTACAAATCTTTTTTGAAACAAAACGAATGCGTGAGAACTGCTATCCCAGTGGATTCTTTTACTGAGAACTTTCCTCATTTCATCTTGGAAAATAAAACAAAAACACACATTCAAGTTTTGTTTCTTAAAAAAAAAAATAACCCAGATGTCCAGTGCCAGTCTCCTGGTCCTGTCCTGGTCATGTCTAGCCTCACCCTTGGCACCTGGGCACATTCAGACCTGTCTGTCCACACTCCTCCTGCATCACTGCCGGGAAGGACACTTCCACTCACCGGGGCTCGTGAGGGCACCCAGGGCGCTGCTTGTGGTAGAGAGAGGGTTTGCGTTGGTGCTGGTGGCTGAGGTCTGGGCTGCGGCTGCTGCGGCAGCCAGTGTGGCCAGATTCTGTAACTGTAAAGCATTCATGCCTGTGGGGGAAAGAGAAAAGTATCATTAGCAATAGTCCCACTTCCCCAGCTTCCAGATGAGAACAGGCTCCCAAGGTCATCAGGGCAGATGACAAGAGCATGTGCCTGTGGCACCATGCTAAGATATCTCAATGTCATATATATTCACCCCAACTGTGGGGAACTGGTCTCTGTTCCTCTTTTCAGAGGACACTCCTTCAGTTCTTTAGATACCATCTTCTACTCCTAGAGTCACGGTACTAAGAAAGAGCACCTGCGCTCTACCCAGGAAATTGCCCAGCAGAGTTACCTCACTGGGGTGCTGCCTGCCCTGACTCAGGACCTGCTCCCCACTCACTTCTCTCCCTGCGGCAGGGATAACTAGAAGACAAGAGCGCGCTCTGTGTTGACTGCCCACAGAAGGGCCTTTAGACTGGCAACTTTAAGACATAGTTGTCAAGAAAGTGAGATCTTGGCATGGACAGCTGAGAAGCACTTTGTAGTCAACTCTCATTCCCTAACTTGACAGGTGCATGGCATAAGGTATTACAGAGGAAATTACAGTTCATTGGTTAAATGCTCTCTCTCTGAACGTGAACCAACATGGGTTATAATCCTGGCTCTGCCACTTTTCCAGATTGGTGATTCTGAGCAAATTACTCAGTTTCTCCATTTCTTGGTTAGTGAGTGGACATACTAACTGTACCTGAATTCAAAGGGCAGATTAAGTAAGATGATAAGTGCAAATTACTCTCGCACAACTCTAAGTACCCAATAAATGTTAGCTATTGTTATTGCCACTGAACTTTTCTCTTCATTTCAAATGTGAACTCTAAAAGATGCCCATAGTAGGAGCCCAGTATTTGATGAATAAAAGAATGAATTAAAATGGCAGTGCTTTAATAGCTTTATTTGTAAAATGTTTGTATTTTAAAGGTATTTATGTTTAAAAAATTTTTTAGAAGATTGTTTTTGAAAATGTGCTATTTTTAAGTACAGTGACTTTCTGGCAAGTAAAAAATTAAGGAAAAAAACAAGGAAATTAAAAATTTGTAAGCACGAGGGTGGGATCAGCTGAGAGACCTGGGGCAGTGACCTAAGGCTGGACTTGGGTCAGGTGTCCCTGCCACAGGAAGTTTCAATTTCTTTTTTCCTCCTCCTTCAATTTCTCAATCCACAGGCTCTCTGAACAATCCACCTATTTTCCATGATTGGTTTCACAGTAAGAGAGCTCACAGGTGAGAAGCAGGAAACAACGCCTTTCCCCTTATAGAGGAGAGAGAGAGAGAGAGAGAGAGAGAGAGAGAGAGAGAGAGAGAGAGAGAGAGAGAGAGAGAGAGAGAGAGAGAGAGACTGGAGTTCAGAAATCAGCTTAATTTTACCTTCTTCTCGGGCCTTAAAACTAGATACTTAATAAATGTCTCTTGAGCAAATTTAATCTGCTTTAGGAACAATTGCCTGATAGCTGATCCCATATGTGTTGGGGGAGGTTGCTATGGGTGGGTGAATGTTCTAGCAACACACCAGAGTAAGCCCCTAGCCACTGGCGTAGCACTCTCAGAATAAGCATGAGTTAGGCACTTCTGTACTCTTCTGCGCCTTCCTTCAGGGTTTGCTTCTACTCTGAAAATGATCCAGACATCTTTGTTGCAAAATGCATTCTCATTTTGTTAAAAATGATATTCTTATCTTCTTCCAGGAGACATTCAGACCTGGTGGCTGGAAAGCCAAACACCTATATTTTAAAACCTACTTATTTGGTGGGGATGCTTAGAAGCCAGGACACAAGTATTTGTGGAATCCTGTGAATTTCTGTAAGAAAAACTTAGACTTCCGGCCACCCTGTCTCATGGAGTAAATGCAACTGGAAACAAGGCTCTCTCTTGTTCCCTCTGATCAAGGGTCGAACAGTGTCATGTTTATGGGAACGTGGGTATTCAGAAGCGCAGGTCTTCTTTTTCAGTCTTACTTTAGCAAAATGGAAATGGAGGAAGTTGTGGCAGCTGCCTAGCTGTTAGTGCAGAAGCACCTGGACCCAACAGAGGGCTCTACTTCCCCAAAGCAACAGGAGTGCACCTGGGCCTGAGGGCGCCAAGAGCTCCCAGGCCCCGGGGCTCTCAGGGAGGCACCTTACAGTGTCCGACCATCCCTCGGGACTGATTATTTTCATGATGGGAACCAGATGACCAGACTACATCACCACCAGGGATAAAAAAGAAGAGGGTTGGTGCTGAAGTAAAAACTAGAACATGCATCTGGCAAAATCAACACAAGGCTGAAGCATGACTCAAGGCTCAGGCCAGAGGAATCCTCCTCCAGGACACCTGTGACCTTCCTGAGTTGGGCGCTATAGTACTGGAGCTAGAGAGCTGTGTGATGGCCTGGCCAAGCCCACTCTTCCAGGTTAGAGACATCAGGTCCTTGGCTAAGAACAGCCAATGGCAGCAGATCCTCCTGTGCATGGCACAGATGCACAGTCTGTGTGTCATCTGCAAACTCTCTTCTACGGAGCCGAGATGAAGAAGGGAAAACTGATGCCACTGTGATCCCCAGCGTCTGAGGGATTTGAGGGAAAAGGTAGAGCAGAGGTGTTAGAACTAGTAAGGCAGGAGGACGTCTGCCTGTCCACTGTTCACCCGGGCATCCATCCTTCCACCCAGCCAGCACCTAAGTGGCCACCATGGGCCAGACCCTGTGTCAGACATTGAGGATGGAGTGGGAATAGGACAGCCAGTGCCCAGGGAGGCTGCTGGAGTTTGGGGCAGGGAGAAGCCAATGATTGGGGGAAATCCTTTTGGTTCATCAGTTTCTGGAAATAGGCCCAGATTCAGAACCAAATTCTCACAAAATCTCATTTGAGGGAGATGCCAGAAAAGTACAGGAAAACACTGGCCAGTGAGAAGTGGGGGATCATTCCTTGCCCCTTCTCTGCAGTCCTGTCATGGTCTGGTGTGACAACCCATCAGGCTTTCCCGATTCCCCCCAAATACCACTCCCAAATAAAAGTGTTCAGTACCACAGAGGTGCACCAGCCAACTTTCCAGATGGGGGCCCCATTCCCAGTGGTAACCCCCACATTTCTGCTTTTCTCAGTGTAGGGCTGGCAGGGACATCCTGTTCTTCTCACTATCTCCTGTTCCTAAGGCTTGGAATGCACAGAATTCTTGATGGCAACAGTGACACTGCCACTCAGCAGAGGTGGTTGTGCTGGTGTTGAAGCATGCAAGCTCCAATCTCAGATGCCCTGGGTTTAAATCAACCCAGCTCTGTCCACTACTCCAACCAGACCACCTGGAGCAAATTGGTTCTGTGCCTTGGGGTTCCCAAGGGCCAAGTGGAATTATAATGGAACCTACTTCTTGAGGGTCAATACATGGAAATGTCCAAGAACAATGCCCAGTAGTTGTTCAAAGAGGAAGACTCTTGGCAAGACTAGTAACTGCAGTATTACCTCAAATAATGAGGACAATGGTCAAGAAGATAAAGCACGTGCCAGGCATCCTCAGTGCTCTACGTGTGGTCCCTGACTTGGTATTCATAACAAACCCACACGGTGGTGGCCTTACTGCTGTGTGCAGGCCAGAGAGAGAGGAAACTAAGGTATGAGGAGGTCAAAACACCATTTCCCATTCTGCAAGGGCAACACCCCAGGGAGCAGGCCTGGGTAAATGTGAGAATTCTGCTTTCTTCTCCATGTAGCTGCCTTCTCCTTGTTGAATTGGCCTCCTTGTTGTGTCCCTTCTGTCCTCTTGGTCCCCATCTGGGCCTCTTTTGCCTGTTTGTCCTTGTGTCTTGGTCTTTACTTACTTCATTAAACTTCGTACCTCAGAAAAGTTTAGGAGGGACAGGGAGGAGAGGAAGGAAGGGGATGGAATGGTGCGGGGTTTAAAAGGAGTTGTGGCCGGGGCACTAGAAGTCAACTGTAACCTGCACAGTTGCCCAGAGTGGGCTTGCCACCATATAATGCACTCAGCCCATGAAGCTGCCAGGGAAGGCCTGTTAATCCAGCAGAAGCAAATTCGAGACCTGGGAGTGGGAACGGCAGGCCTGGGAGACAGTGTCTTACAGTCCTGTTCTCCACTTAATCATGGTGTCTGAAATCCAGGAACTGAATTAGATCTTCATTAGTAGCTAAGAACTGAGTTAACCAGTAACCACTTTGTGACTATGCATTATGTCTTGCTCTCTAAATCACTGAATTCTTAAATTTCTTAATGTTATTCCTTTTGCATCCATTACCAGGATCCCAGATGCCAGAGACCACTGGTGTCAAGTGCCCTGGTGAACCAATGGACCCCTGGCCTCTTCTCCATACTGAGGCTGTTCATGCTGCTTTTCCCAAACAACTCGGGGCCCTCAGAGGGATTCAGGTGGTCTATGAACTTCCTGAAATTTTATGAAGAGGTGTGTGTGTGTGTGTGTGTGTGTGTGTGTGTGTGTGTGTGTATGAGAGAGAGAGAGAGAGAGAGAGAGAGAGAGAGAGAGATCATGTGCAAAATGTTTTTTGTGATAGACTTTAAAAAAAAGGAAAATCTAGACAACTTGAAAAAGACACAAGTCCTAGCAGGAAGCCATTAAGTGACAAGTCTAGGGTTGGGACAGTGACTATGTGACAGGAAGACTCGGGAAGTGATAGCTGAGGAGTGATGACACAGAGAACAGGGGAGGAGGAGGAGGAAAGGAAACAGCCCCTTCTCCCATTCAGAACAAAGACACCCACCCATGCACCAACAGAAGCAGCCCACCACATCAGATCTTCTGCAGGCTTAGCTGCGTTTCTGGGCACAGCTGAAACTCAGGAGGACTCGAGCAGAGCCAGGAAGCTCACAGAGCAGAACCTCACAAAGATCACCTATAAAATGGGGTGCAACCTGGACAGAGACTGCCGGGTAACGAAGGCGCCTTTTCCCTCTGCCCAATGTTCTTGTGTCTGCCAGGCAGAGGCCTTCTGCCTACTCTCTAGCTCATCCCTCCTCAAGGACATTCCTGAACCACCCTGGTCTTCTAAATGCTACTGATGTCAGGGAAATGAGTCTGGGGCAAGTGGAAGGAGCCTGGGACGTTTCTTTTGGACACAGTGCTTCCGAACCCTTCAGTGGCAACAGCATGTGTGTGTGCCAACTGACATGCATCCACAGCCTGGGAGCCCTCACCTGGGAAGTGGCATCTCATCATCCCTTCCTCCCTCGGAGGAAGTCACTGCCCCTGTTATGGAAACCACGTGGGCAGCTGGGTCAGGACAGGCTCACCGAGTCTTATCTCCAGTTACACCACCTTCTCTAGTGTCACCCTGCAGGCCTGGGCTACCCCAGACCCTGAGCCTGCTCCCAGGAGTGAGCTGCCTCCTTTTCTGCTTTGCATTATTCTTCCCCAGGGTCAGGTCCAGGTTCCACAGGCCATGGGGGGTGGGGTGGGGGGCCTGCTCCTGCTCATTTTGAAATTCATATTTCTGGTTCCTATTTTCTTCTTCTTTGGGGTGTGTGAGTTCTCCTTGTCCTTTCCCTCTTTCTCAGCTCCTGTCACAGGCGCCTCCTCATTTTCCACCCCCCTAGTCACACTTTCTCTTACTCCTACATAATCACCATGAAAGGGCACCAGACGGAGAGGCGCCTGTCACCCTTCCGGAAGCTCGTTCTGGCTTGGCACACAGCTAGCTTTTCTGAGAAGAAAAACTGACATTTAACTTCACGAAGCACTCTGCTCAGATGGGCACCCCTCAAACCAGGGGCAATAAGTGGGGTGACGAGACATGCAAAACATTTGAAATTTTAGGAAATCTAACAGTGAGCCGCTATGATGATGGTAAAAGGGGAAAAAAAAATAAGTTGGGAATACAGGGATCCACTTTTCATTCATTACTTGGGGAAAAAAAAATCCTTCTCCAAACGAAGAAATTATGTACAAAACAGATGCGCAATATGCCTACTTGAAACATAAGATTTTAAAAAAATTATTTATAAGGAGAAGGGCATGAAATTTTAATTTAATGTTCACCTTAGGTAATTTTGTGTCTTATTGTTCATAGCAATTACCATAAATCTGCATATCAATAAGCGAGAACAGATGTCAGTTGTTACAAGTGCTTGCCAATCAGGTCTGTTAAAAAGTGACAGATGGGTGGTTATAGAACATTCTCATAAGGCCTATTAGCACATTCGCAGGAAGTGTCTGTGGTGCGGACTGCTGGAGACTCAGGAAGAACACAGGGTCTTTGTGGGCCTACCATGCACGCTCCACCACACTGGGAGCCGCTCCAAGTGGAGCTTCTCAGGGCTCCCATACATTGTGCAAACGCCTTCCCTCTTCTCCACTTGTGACAGACACTCCAAGACAGTCTTCTCTGGGAGAATTCAAATTGATAAAAGGAGAGCTATTTTGTTGTTTTAAGCAAATATTTGTACTCTGCAATTTTGTTAACTTAAAAATTCTAGGGCTGGGTTGTGGCTCAGTGGTAGAGCGTTCACCTAGCATGCACAAGGCACTGGGTTCGATCCTCAGCACCACATAAATGTAAAATAAAGAGATTGTGTCCACCTAAAACTAAAAAAAATAAAAATTTTAAAAAATTCTAGACCAGAAAATCTGAAAGAGAATTACCATCAGCTTTACTGAAAATCAGAATTTAAAGGAAGCATTTTCCCTTGTTCATCAACAGATAATTTCTCTTCACCTATAACTTCAAATATCTATAATTTTTTTAAAGAAGAATTCCTCATTCTAAAAAAATAAAAAATCCCCCCCCCCAACGAAGAATGACCTACTCTTAATAAACTGGAAATATTTTCCAGAATGAAGGGAGGCAGTTTCCAGTTACTTTCTCTGAATTGCTTCCTTTTTAATAGTTATGGGGTTCTAGCTCAGGCTGGAATTCAACTCATTATTTGGCCTGTTAAATTGTTCCTGTAGTCAATCACTGTAGCACGTGCATTTATGCTGACATTACCTGAACTGGCTGAGATATGAGGCTCCGTGTTTCTATATATATTTATAGAGGAATGCATTACAATTCTTATTATACATATAGAGCACAATTTTTCATATCTCTGGTTGTATACAAAGTATATTCACACCAATTCGTATCTTTATACATGTACTTTGCATAATAATGATCATTGCATTCCACCATCATTTCTAACCCCATGCCCTCCTCCCTTCCCCTCCAACCCTTCTGCTTTATGTAGAGTTCCTCTATTCCTCCCATAGTAGGCTGATTCATAATGGGGTAAGGAGAGGAAGGCTCTGTGTTTTATAAGTTTGGAGGCCACAGACAGCTTAGGTATTGGATCAGGCTAGGTTGGACTGAAAATGAGGATCCATGCTTACTAGTTTAGTGATTTGGAGTAAGTTTATCAATCGAGGTTAAAGAGACTACCTATAAAATGGGGTATGATAACCCCTCCGTCATAAAGTTGTGAGATTTGAGTTATTTGAATCTATATCGTGCCACTTACTGATGCTGTCGTCTCCCATAACTTATTTAATCTTTTTGTACTTCCATGTTTGCAGCTGTAATTTGGTAACAAAGCACTGATTTGGTCCTTGGCACACTGTGGGAATAAACTGCATGATGATTACAAGGATCTAGGTTATCTGCAAACTTTTTTTTTTCTATCAGAATGATTTTCACAGATGTGATAGTTGTTAGAACGAAATTAAAAGTCAAAAAGCTACTTTTCCCTTATTCCTTCAAGGAAAATCCAAATCCTTCGTCCAAAGTCAGGCCCCAGGTTTCCCATATTTTAGAAATTTAACTGAACAAATACCACTGATGAGTGAGAAATGGCCAAGTTTTTATTAGAAGTTTTAAGAGGGAAAATAAAATCAATCACCTTCAAAGAGGACAGTGTGTATATATAAAAGGATTCAGCTGATAAAAGATTTGATCCTAATCCATTTTCTGCTTTTAAATTCCATATTTAGAAAAGATTCCCTTTATAGAAATAATAAAACACATTTAAAGATATTTTTAGTTTGAAAGGAAAATGGTTAAGATTATTTTGGGGAAAAAAGTATAGCTGATGTCTCATTAGATTTTATTGATGCAACTACTTAGTAACTTGTCGTCTAAAATTTCTTTTTCTGTTTCTTTTTTTGGCTTTACTTTATTTTCTCCTCAAGCAGAAAATGCTTTACTCATATAAATGAGGGATTTTTAAGACTCTAACTATAAACCTCAATCTCCTGAAGGACAGGCCATTATGTGTCGAGAGCTATTCACAGCAAAATATTATGGTTTCCAAAATATTTCATTCTCTTTGGTGATAGTATTCTAAGCGGGAGTACTTGAGTTTTATATGTGGAGTTTTTTAATATGCCACTTTAATACATAAAAATTGCATATGAATTGTGTATGTGTTCATTCTCACTATGTCACAATATCAGTCACTCAACAATTTTTTTTTTTTTGTGTGGTGCTGGGGATCAAACCCAGGGTCTGTGCATGCCAGGCAGACACTCTACCACTGAGCCACACCCCCAGTCCATCAATACACACTTTAATATCAGGTGGGATTGTAGATAAATGACCTCTTGGGCTCCCTGGATACTGTTACCATATGGCTTCTGCTGGTATGTGTTATATAGAATGTGCTCTAGAACATGTTTTATAGTATACACACTACCTCCAAATGCCCAACAATTCATTTGTGAAGATACTGAATTTAGTTTATATAATGTTTTTTGTTGTTGTTTATGTATATACATGGCTAACCAAAATTCTTAATTCAAAAATTCTTAGTTCATTATATATATATATTATATATATATGGCTAAAACCAAATTTCTTTCATTCATTTAACTTAAGCTCTATTGGGAATGCATACAAAATACAAATTTACATCTGTTCACTTACAGATTTATTCATTCATCCCTTCACAACTAGCCATGAGCACCTCACAGAGGAGTTAGAGGCTGAGTCCATCAGCCACCAGGGCAGGCCCTCTTGAAGCTCACGGAGTGGCTAAGAGCATCAAGAACAGGGAGTGTATGCAGATATGAGGAAGGAAGGGAGGGGCTTGGGAAAGAGAGCACCCCTCCCACACCTGGGGGAGTCGGGCAAAGCTTCTTCTAGGAAATAACCTCTATTCCCAACCCACCATGACCACTTCGTAATACTGGTATAGGTTAATGGCAAAGACAAGTGAGGCCCAGCTTTTGGGAAAAGACAGGAGTGGGAGAGGCCATTTTTTTTTTTAAACTGGAAAAAAGAAAGTTCTCTAAACCATAATGCTTCACATCCTTAGGAAGATGAGATGTGATTACCCATACAAATAGAGGGTGACTTTTATAGAAATCACCCAAGAAGACAAGAGTTTTTGGCACCTAAATTTTGAAAACTTTAAATATTCAAGAGGTTGATAGAAAATGGACAGGTCAGCATTTGATTTCACAGCCTGGGAAGACTTAGCATGCTGAATTTAACAAGTTGAAGGGTTAAGAAATGGGTATTTTGGAAAGCCCAGAGCATTTACAGAAGGCTTTTAAATTAGCCATCTGCTACATGGCACCTTTTGAGGTGAGTCTCAGACCCTCTTAGTTTTCAGATGAGCATGTGGAACATGTAGATGCTAATGTCCTGACCTGTGGTTGGCATGGTTGAGGTGCATACATCCTAATGACAAATGACAGGGCCCTCCATCCACCTGGGAAGACAAGCCGGGCAGTAGCCTCAGGACTAAGTGACCTTCTCTGCATTATTCAGGTGCAGAAATGAGAGAGCCTGAGGCTTCCTCTAAGGAAAGCCCCTAATTTTGGATCTGGGTGGGTCCGTGTAAAGAGAAACAAACCTCCAATCAGCTGAAAAATGTCACAGGTCTAAGCATTTATTTTAGGGTATGCCATTTTTTTTTCTTTTAAATAAAAAGGCTCCTGAAAATTTTACAAATGTTGCTCCAGTTCTCTTCATAGAATTGAAAAATAAATTAATCATTCAATGTGATTCTTAGTTCCAAGACGAGCTTCCCAAGCTATTTGTAAATATACTGCACTAATTTAACTATGTTTTCCAGACACCTTTTTTCCCCCAATAACCTAAAAGCTATATTACAGCTAACTAAACAGGTGATGCCAAATGATTTGAAACCCAAGAAATCATTCAGCAGTATTTTTGATGTAAGCCAAAGCATACCATCAGACAACAAGTTACCATTAGCCCACGGACCACCATCCTGGCTGGGCTGAAGGTCATAAGACACATGGGGAGAATGCACAGGGAAAATCTTTTCAGATTCAAAGTGAAAACAAGAAAAAAAAAAAAAAACAAGGATATGCATTTGAACAAAAAAAATGTGAGAAAAATGAGTTTTCATGGTGACAGGTAAAGAAATCTGGCTTTTATGTAGCATGCTTAGGCTTCATTTCATTGATTCAGGGTGTCCTTGATAAAAGCAAACTGTGCTTCACTCTAATATGCCAAAAATCTGTTCTTTTATTTATCCCCCCTACCCCACCCTTTTGGAATCAAACAAGGAAAAAGCTTCCTAACTGTTCCTCCCAGCAGGTTAATGGGCACCTGTGTTCTGATTTCTTGCACACGCTGCCTGCTCTGGCCCCGTGTAAAGGTAGGGTATCAGCATGGACGGTGGCACAGTAGGAGTGACCTTTCACTAATCACTGCGCCTCAGCAACTACTGGCACAGCTCATTATGAAAAGGAATCCTTCAATGAGCTGCCTTTCAAATGCAGTCGCACTTTGATTTTCTTGAGAACAAAGATTATACTTTTACATAAAAGCTTCTGATGCACAATTCTGTCAACTGGGGTACTAAAGTAAAAAAAAAAAGGCACCCTGTTAATTGTCTGTCATTATCAAGGGACTACAAACTGTATCAAATATAGGACTGCAATCTTGGCTTTCATTATGGAGGTCAGAACATTTTTATTGACTGCCTATTATTAAAATGTTAGAGGTATGTCAATCATTTTGGCTGTACTGGATATAGAAATTTGCTGGAAATCCTCCAGTAATCAATCCCATTAAAATAACAACAACAACAAACAATGACTACAGAGCATCCTAGAGAGGAATTCTTAGCCCCCTCACCTTATAACTGTTACCCACATGGAAGGGTAGGTAGGAAATGCAAAAGTAGAAGAACCACTCGGGAGCAACTGATTCCAATTTTAACGCCTAAGACAGAAAGCTAATAAGTTTGGTAATTACTCTTTGTTCTTTTTCCCTGCTTCTTTTCTCTGGCCCTCTGAATGAACCCCGACAACTGCATGGTCAAAAGGAAAGACAGGCTTCAGGACTTACCAGCCATTTGCTGAATGCCACTGAATGCACCCAGGTTGCTGGAAGAGGTGGCCTGCTGCAGAAGCTGCAAATGAGCACACAAGTGTCAAGTCAGAACATTGCAGAGATGAGGACAAAGTAACTTCCTCATTAAAGTGCCGGCAAACTCTCTTCCTTTACATTTACGTGGCCGGTTGCGACTGCTGCAATTGATAGACTGAAGGTCCCCAGAGCTGGGGCTGTAAATCCATATTAATGTCTAATCTCTATTAAGAAACACAGACACTTGGGGAAACTCACTAACACTGCTGCCTTAAAACAATTAATCAATTTACTCTTTTTAACAACCAGGTGTTAAATCTATTGAAACCAACATAGCATGACTAATTATATCTCTCTGTAGTCTAGTAGTTACCATAACTCATCTCTGTCAATCAAGGTCCATCCCCTCCTCTTCTACTTTTCTTCACAGTTCAGCTTTCTTTATCCCTCATCAGAAGCACTTGGGTTACTGACTCTTAGGCCAACATGAAGATCATCATGATCACTATAGACATAAGTGTATCTGTCACACCCTTACACATACAGCCACATCCATATGGCCGAGAAAATGGTCAGCTACTTTAAGATGGTCTGCACTGGCAGAGAGAACATATTATTTGTCAAAATTTGGAATTAGCTACCTGTCTGTATATTGAAGCTATGCATTATATATCAGAATCTTTTTAAAAAGAAATGAATATGCTTGTTAAAAAGTCTGCGTTTTCCCCTGAAAACACCTTTTTCCTGCCACATAGAATCAGTGGGTGTTACAGGTTAAGGCATGAGGGGGGTTCCAGTTCCCATCCAACTTAGTTGAGCTGTAGGTTAGTTTAGGTATTACACTATGAGGATGGAACACAGTTACCTCTCATGTTCCAAAGTACCTGGATACCAACAGATAAAGATTTACCAAATTACTACTGGAATATTGTTATGGCACTATATGCTTAGGAGGAACAGGACGAATTCCAAGATGCATTAGAAAAAGCTTTCAGAACTTATTTGGAGCTGTGTGAAACAACATAGAACACTGATGTTCTATGGGTAAGTAAAGGTTTCTTCTGTTTGATAAGAAAAATTCCATGGTTGGATGAGACTCAAAAATGAGCATGTATCAAGTGATGTAAAAACACCAAGCGTGTTGTTTTTAAACATTAGATGTTTTTAAAAATTAAAGTTGTAGAGCCTGGGTTGTGGTTCAGTGGCAGAGCACTTGCCTAGCATGCATGAGGCACTGGGTTCGATCTTCAGCACCACATAAATATAAAGGTATGTGTCCACCTAAAACCTAAAAATAAATATTTAAAAAAAATGTAAAGTTGTAAAATTAAATTAGCTTTGAAGACATTTTGAGAAATTAATAACATCTGTTGAGGTAAGGGAAAATACCTGGACTGTCATGAAACTATCACCAAGGATTATTTCCATGGATAAGTAATCTTTGGTGAGCCAGGGCCAGCATTTGGGCTCCCCATGGAGGCAGGGGATGCCTTAAATTCCATAAGCCCTTTCAGAGGACAGGACTTTCAAAGGGAAGGGGTAAAGCGAACATGGATAAGAAAAAATCTGGGCCTATCAGGAGAGAAAAGAGAGTTTATAGCAACACATTTTTATAATTGATGTTAAAATTAATTCTTCTTCAGGTATGCAAATAATTGGCAGATGTGGTCACAGAGACATGCACCAGAGATTTCTGTGAACTGTGGAGTGCAGGTGACACAGGAATCCTGAGGGCAGGCACCTGCCTCTCCTTTTGGTTCTCAGAAATGGTAGAGCAGGAAGCTTGACTTTCACCAACAGTGAAAAGGTAGGCATGGATCAATCTTGGATAAGAGTTCTGGTCCACACAATCAAACTGATGGACTGTGAACATTCCAACAGCATGAGTTTGTGAAAACACAAATTGTTAAGTAGAGCATATGTAGATTTTAGCAAGATGTCTGACAAAATCTTTCATGGTATCTTCAATGATAAGATGGAGAAATGGCCAGAAGGTGACAATAAACTTGGTCAATGCTTTTGCTAACAAAGCAGATGAAGACAGGAAGAGCATGTGTCTCATCCATTAACCAACAGCTGTTCTACTGCAGACCCCTCTGGGCACCGGGGGTGGATGGGTAAGAAGGTAAAGCTACTTAGTCTCTGAGCCTCCCTTTCCTTATCTCTACAATAGGACACTCTCCCTTTTCAAGGTAACTGTCTTAGAAAACAGTGCAGTTTCTGCTAGAAAGTAAAGCTAATGGATGATCCAATCCTGAGAGGGATAGTTAAAATGTAAGATGACAGAATTAGGACACGTCGTGTGTATGTGCTTGCATGTTTGTTCTCTTTCTCTTGAGGCTGGAATAAAAGGCCCAGACTCACTATATGAAATTAAATTAATAAATGTGAAGTCTAACATTTAGGCTCCAAAGTAGAAAAATGGAGAGAGAAGCACTCTGTAGCAGCTGGAGTAAAAATATAATTTAGCAGTATCCAATGCCTCCCAGCTCACATTGGACACAGTTACTGCAAATGCCACTCTCAGGCTCCAGGAAGATGTTTTAAATCCACTAGGGGTCACTACTCTGTCCCATTTAGCTCTTACTAGGGAAGTGGCTTAAATTCTGGCCACTGTATTTCAGTAGAGACAATGACTAAGTGAAATGGTAACAGAGGAAACTCTTAGAAAGTAAAAGTTTAGAAAGCAGGGATGCTAAGGAATGGCCAAGAGAAATGGGTCTGTTTGGTTTGCAGTGAACCTTATTTCTCTGGTTTTACAAGGAGAAAGTAGGAAACAGTTGATGTGTTCAAGGTGGGCTCACTGGGAAGGCTTGAAATGCAGACTCAAAAGCCCCAGGAGATCTCAGAAGAGGTCCTGACAGGTATCAACCTTCCAGCTAGTCAACATTCTTAGCTCATGGGCCATTAAGCATGCTGTGTCTTTTTTCAGAACACAGAGTTGTAGGATGCCTTGACATACTGGGTAGGAGTCTAGCCCAGGGGACTTTGCCCAGCCTGTTAGGCAAGGACTAAGTTGGTCACATTCTTATGCTAGCCAATTTAGCTTGGGAGAATATTCTGCATACTTGGTGGTTTCAGTAATTCTCCAGACTCAAAATGTATGGAAAATGAATTCTTGAGTGTACTCAGTGGCCAATGGGGTTTCGGGGTTTCGCGGATGGCAGGGTGTGTTTCTCTCCTGGGTGGGGAGCACTTACCGCCAGGTACTGTGGGGTAAGTCCGCCCAGCCCTGTCAGGTTCCCCCAGGTGGCAGTGTTGAGCTGCTGCATCTGCTGTGCCAGCTGCTGTTGGAGGCGCCTTTGCTCTTTGTCCTTCTGGGTATCAGCAAACTTCACCACGATCGGTGAAGAGCAGCCCTGTGGTCAGACACATTGGAAAGTGAAGAGGAAGTTACAGCTGGGTCGCATCCTCTCAGGGCCCTCAGTCAGCACCGGATCTATCTCTCTCAGAGCACATGGAATGGTCTGGGATGGTTTAAAGATGGTTTGATATTCCTTCTTCTTCTCTGAATAGTACTATCAATAGAACACTCCAGATCCTGTCCTGGGTTTTGATGGGGGATCTGCTGGTTGCTTTCCTGCTCTGATCCTCATATCTCCTCTCCTCCTCTCCTCCTGCGTCTTCCTTCAGCCTTCCAGGACTTCCTTTGAGACAAAAGACCTGATCTATGTCTAAGCTTCGTGGTTGGCTGTCTCAAAGATGGCCTTGCCTCTGTGTGTCTGCCTGTTTCTACCTGAGCAAAGGACAAGGGGGCAGCACCGTCATGGGAATTAAGAATGTCTCTCATTCATCTTTTCTGAAAACTCCCTCCAATTTTTAGTTTCGTGTGTTTGAACAACGATAACAGAGAAGTGGGTTTCATTTTAGGAACGTGGATGAAGAAGGAAGGAGATATTCAGAAAATATAGGCACTGACCAAAATAACTGTTCACATGTTTTCAGAAAGGCCCCTCTTCTTCCTCCCCTGTCACATCTCTCTATCTAAAGTCTCTAGAGCTACTGCACACCAGCAGAACCAGAAGCACATTCTAGTCAAAGGAGAGATGCTGTGAATGGCAGGAGGAGGATTCTGGGTGGCTTCTTTCCCTGACGAACCTCACATTTCTAGCAGCTTTTTCAGTTTTAATGTCCTTGAAAAGGCAGAGAGCAGGGGTAGTGAGAAATGGCCAAAGACCCTATTCTAGGATGATTTTGTTTTGGAGGCAGACACATTCTTTGGGGGAAATAACTGGCCTAGTACCTCAAGCACCATGCTTCTTTCCTAAGCACCTTTAAAACTGCTGCCACTTGGTAAGAACGCAGCAAAAATGGGCCTCCTACCTCCCTGGCTCTTTCTGTGTCTTGGTGTGGCCTGTCTGCACACTACGTCACTGTGAGAGCTGTTAAATTTTGCTGAGGTAAAAAGAAGTAATTCTACTCAAGGGATTAAACAGAAACTTTTATTGAAACTCAGCATGCTGAGAGACCCCTTTCTCTCCTCTTAGAAATGTGATATTCTATTTAAATAATCTTTTCCTTTTCTTTCCTTTTAGGTCATTTTTGTTTCTTGTAGAAAACAAGCTTATACCCCTCCCTCCCCCATCACCTTGGGATGTAGCTGTCAATACATGAGACCATGGTGTCTGTTATTGGAGTGGAGTGGAGTGAGAAATGTGAGATGGGTGTTTTAGTGAACTTCCAGCTTAAGAAGTCTTCAGCTCTGGTAGGCAGAGTCACGGTACAGAAAGTGTCAGTAAATTGCTTAAAAATAACATTTCCACCATTAATAAAAAATCTGTACTTCATTTTAAAAATTGGCTCCATATTTCAGCACTTGGTCATTTTATTTTATTTATTTGTGGTGTTAGGGATGGAACCCAGGGTCTTGCACTTGGCCTCAACCACTGAGCCACCTTCCCCGGCACTTTGTCACTTTACAGAGGGCAAAATACTCTGAAAATGGAAATTAGAGAGAGAAAGTTTTGCATGGAAAAAGAGGTGATACTGTTGTATCAAATGTGTCCCTAACAAATAACGGCATCTCCTCCTAATAGTACATTTATTTTTTTTCTTGCTTAAAATACTAAAAAAGCGAAATAAAGGCGGAAGATTAGACCAATGATTATGGCTTTTAAAATGGCTCATTTAAATCATGAAACAGAAAATGGGAGTAGAGTGCAGGGAGGTGGAGAGATAGAAGGTACAATGTAAAAGTGTTTGAAAGACTTTATTCTTATAATATTCACATCATTTTAAATTAAATAATACATCTTGGTTAAAGATGTATGCCAGAGTCCTGAAAATAATGTAATTAGTTAAAAAGTTAAACTATCAACTTCAGTTGTGTATTTATAATGTAATTGCATAGCACATAATCTTCTACTTAAATGTCAATTTTTAAAAACTAAAGTGTCTGGGGGTCCTTTTGTTTAAGCATTGATGTCCAATTTTAAAAACAACAGATATATTAATGATAAAGGATCAAGGATTTCTTAGGAATAAATAGGCCCCATTCCCTCTAATGGGTCTTTCCAGGATGAAAGCCTTGTGTTCCTCCATTTTGGTTCATGTCTAGTACTGGCTTATGATCTCCTAGAGGAGCACTGGAGACCCAGGCCCCATCCTTAGTCTCTGTATCATCACTTGGGGACTCTGAGTGAAGGGAGGGGATGGCAATGTTTCTAACAGAGCTGAAAGGACTTAGGTTAAAAAATTCACTAAGGAGAGACCAAATTGGGTGTAAATCCCTAAATTACAGGAAACAAAAATAATTAAGAATGAAACACATCTATGAAAGATCAATTCAGGTAATTTTTTTTCCCCTAACAGCACTTTCACTTTAATCTCCAAGTTGAAAAATAGCTGGAAATCCCAAATAATGGAGCGGCCTACGAGAAAAAGGGAAACCAAAACATTATCACATATGTGACTGCAATGTTGTACAAGATTGGATTCCTAGAGATTTCAAATCCTGCTAATCATTTCCTATCGTGGCCGATTTTCACCTGAGCTTGCCTTCAGGTAGGGGGGAGGGAGTGTCTTAAAAATGCATTGCACTGAAAGGAAAACACATCGATTATATAGGATGTTAGGAATATCAAAGTCAAAATGAATGTTCAAAAGACAGTAGGCTTTGCAATGCTGATATCACAACTCAGAAAAGTACAGTAAACACTTAATGACAATGCCATGCACACTCCTTCCCCCTTGCCACCCGCTTTTTGATTCACTACAAAAAAGTTGCCCACAAAACAAGACGCATAATGATCACTTAGCTCCCAGCATGCTTTGGGAGGTGCAGCATTGCAAAAAAAACAAACAAAAACAAACAAAAAAAATAAAGCCCCAACAAAATGGGAGCACAAAAGAAGCTCAAACAATTTAATATTTTTTTGCACATTAAATAAAATTGAAAATATCTTTTTGTTTTCAAAAAATGAAAAAAACATAGCTTCAGATAATACCACAAGGCCACCACCTCTAGAGATCACCCACACACAAAGATATACAGTGTACAGAACACAGCAGAACATGCACTCCCAAATGATTCTATCAGACAGTACAGAATAAGTAACAGCATATCACTCTTGGAATGCTTTTGTGCAAAATTTAGAAAGGCCATGACCCAAATCACAGACTAAAATATAGAACCATCTATCTACATTTGTAGGTATGCATCCACATCTGAGTGTTTATCTTTCCCTAAAGTCACTCTCATCTCATTAAGAGATCAAATTTGAGCCTTCATAAAGGGTTTCTTTGCTATTGCTCATCTTTAAGTACGGAGACCAATCTAATTTTTTTTCTGGGGACTCTCATAAATTAGCATCACGCTGTGAAGTGGGAGAAGGGTTAACTTTCTCCACCATTCTTAACATGCAAAACCACAATTTTATCTGACTAAATTACAGGCAGGTTGGTCCTGCATTGAAAAGAGAACCTTTTGACTTAGTACAGGGCAAGCAGCACTGTGGGTAGGGGCTGTAGCTGTTTCACCCACGCCAATCCTGGGGAAGGGATGCATTTGATCTTTTAGGTCCAGAAGGACACTTTGCTTAAAGTGCCCAGTGACTATATTGCAGGACCTGGGCTGCTCCATACAAGGCTCAAAAGATAACAGTAGAGAAAGTGGAAGGTTTTTTACTAAATGCATTTCAAGTCATTAGGGGGAAAATGCAGAGAGAAGAGGAAGAGAGAGAGCAGAGACAGAGAGGGAGGGAAGTGGGGTGGAGAGGGAGAGAGAGGGAGGAAGGGAGAGTAGGAGAAGGATGAAAATGAATGGATAAAAAGCAAGATGGTGAAAGTTTAAATCTGTGATTGTCATGTGAACAATCCACACAGGAGAGAATTGCTTTACCATTCCCCATCATTTGCACAAAGAAAACAAAGAAAGGGCAGATGATACAGTACCTCCATGGTCTGAGACTGATGCATGGCTTTGATTGCATTCTGTGCCATTGCCCTTGTAGAAAATGTGACAAACGCACAGCCTGTGGGAAACAAGGGGACAGGGAGCAGGAAAGACAAAAAACAACAAGACAAAAGGGTTGGACGCTTGTTAAACCAACACAGTCTACGAGAACTGCCACAAGACGACACTGTTCTCAGTAGTACATAAAAATAAACAACTTCTCTCTTTGGTTTTATCTTATTTTGCTTTTTATTCTCAGTGCTGACTTGCTAATCTGACCAAAGCAGAAAGATTTATTTAGTAGTTTTTTTTTTTTTAATGGCAACTAGGGGAGGAAGTTGGGTACTCCTTTTTTTTTCCTTTTTCTTTTTTTCTTTTTTCAGCCACAGGGTTTGAAATTTGCAAGACCTACTTTGCATTTGCCAAAATAAAAAGTTGCTATTTTCCATTTTCTCCTTGGCTAAGAATCTTGACACCGAGGGCATCCACACATCAGGGCTTTGTATTTCAGATTCTGTTGTTAATTTTTAAGAAGTAAATAAGAAAATGCTCACACCAAGGGCAAACTAGTAAATTTCAAGAGTTCAAAATATCAGCAAATAAATATATTTAATTTCTACTGGGCAGTTAAAAAAATCAATACATCAGAATATAAGTTGATGCTATTCAAATGCAAACGAATATATCAAATCCATTATGGATGACTTATTATTAACAAAAACCAATGCACTATTACTCTGAGAATATTCAATAGTATGTATAAAGTCAAATTATAAAGTTTGCATTCGATTTGTTTGTATGAAAACCTTTATGGTGTTTCAAAGTTGTGACTTTCTAAAATCAGAGAGACTCGATCTACAATCTAACATACACAAGACAATGCGCATTCCTCTGAATGTCTACTGTGAGACCTGCAAAGCTTCCCATGTTAATTTTTACTGTGCTCTTAAATAACTAGAATCTATGGTGCCAGTTCCAGCTTCTTGTAAGCGGCATTGGCCACTATGCAGGTCACCGCTCCAACTACACGGCTCATTGCCCTTTGCACTAATAAAAACACTGCCTTCTGAAATTTACATTTTATTCATCATACACCCTTGGGCTTCTTAGAGAAAAAGACTGTGAAATTAATGCAGATTCAGGCTGATTTTATAATAATACCACAGCACACTAAAAGCTTAGCTAAAGCAATACAGACTTATTTCACTTATGATCTCTAATGACTTTAAAAGTGCATTGATTTTCAGCTTCTTTAGCCTTGCACAGTTTGAACTTAGGTATCAGAGAATAATTTAGTGTTCCACTCAATTTCCTCAAAACATTATTATTATTACTACTTAAAAGATTTCCAAATGAAGCAGATCTAAACACTGAGAGGCTGAAGTCTATTGTCATTTCAGAGTGAATGCATGAAAGCAAGAAATCTGGCATCAACAATATGAGATTGTTGCCCCTGTGGCCAATAAGCAAAATAGAACATTCTACATTCAAACAACCAGCAGATTGTTTGGTTTATGTAAATCAATTTGTGAGCCATAAAACATGTTTTCTTCTTTTGCTCTGCATGTGTACCTGGTGAGATTATCAAGTCAATACTGTCGTAGCACCTTTTAATCAAACAGTATTAAGAGAAAGCAGTGCCTGCCCACTACCCCCAACGCACAATGACATCCAGTCATGAAAATAAGTCAATGCATTTTTTTTCCTTTTTTTTGCATCATACTGTAAAATCATACACAAAAACTCTCTGTACATGGGAAATTCATCTTGCATTCACCTCCCGATTAAGAGGGCCTGAAGAAATCAGAATGAAATCTACTCGCCATGGATGTGAGCCGTTTCCTAGTTCTCTGACAGGAGAGTACTGATGAAGCTTACTATTTAAACATGCTGCCTGTACCTAGGCTGACTGCAGCCTTTGTCATCAATAAAAGCAATTTGGTGGCCTTCTCTAAGGCATCTAGACGATGTGGGTAATAGAGTGTGAGACAGATGACAGTACCTCTCCTGGCGTCCATATTGATGCTGAAGGTCTAAAATTATAGTCTCAAATTTACCATCTGTTTCAAAGTAATCTCTCTCCAAAAATGCTATGATCATCACCAACATTATACAGAGGAAATAATGCTAAGATATTTCTCTTTTTCTTTTAACTTCTTGCCTTGAGAGTACAATGGAGGCGAAAGCAAATCATCTAATGGAGACACATTTGAAACCATGCGAAGCCTGGACCAATTCTACTTTTAATAGTCAAAAAGATGATAGTGACATTCACTTCATTTGCTCTTATTATCCAGGCACATGGGCCAAACTGACAGTTTCCAATTGGAGGTTAAAAATGCATTAAAAACATGTAAAATGTCAACAAGAATCAATAAGGCATAGTTTATGCATTTACCACAATTTCATACAAGCAGAACTTTTGTAAGTAACTTAGTGAGAAAGATAAAGCAATTAGCAGGTCTCAGAAGAAAAGTATTAGCAATAGAACAATAAAATTAAATCTCTACAAACTTGAACCATTGCCCTTTTCTCTATGAAACCTGCAATTAAAAACTTGACTGATGCTTCTCATTATACAATCCTTACCCCATCCAAAAACTGATCTGACAAATCTGATGACTTCTTTAACCTTTTTATTCTATTGGCAGTGGTGCAGTGAGAGGAGCTGTCTCCTTAGGGGCTTCTGTCAAGTTCTGTACTTGTGTGCTCTGCTCAATTACTTAAGAGAAAAAATTACCGTGTCATTTATAAAGTGGGAGTACACGTTGAAAACGCACTCACTATGCCACATTGGACGAAGGGCAACTTCAGAACCAAATGTTTCTTGGAAGAGTGGCTTGTTAACCTTTGTAATTTCACTAAAACAGGAAAGTTTAGTAGTAGTCCTACACGGTAGTCCTAGGGATAGATTTTAATTTTTCTTTCAATACCACTGAAAACACAGTGGTAGCTTTAGGATTAGGCCTCCAATCTGTGGCTTTTTACAAACAGGGGGTCACGTGAGCTTCTACCATTGTAATTGGCTGCTGGCTTTTTCTCACAAGCTAATTGGATGGTTTTCCATTGGAAAGAAGTAAGTCAAAATTGGTCCTCTCTTCTGGATGGTGGAGGTTTCTGAGTCTTGAGAGGTTACCACTCTGATCCTGTAGCGTTGGCCCTTAGCTGTTTTGGACTGTTGAGTGTACTAGCTCAGCCATCAATTCCCTAACAACTAAAATGCTGGAGAAATTGGACTGGGGGTAAAAAGGACATGTTCAAAATAACAAAGCTGCATTTCTTTCTTTCTTTTTTTTTTTCCTTTTTTTGGTTTGGGTATGAATTTGTGTGAATATGCAATTACTGTATTAGAACCTTCAGATGCACAACAGCAAAAAAATAAATAAATAAATAAAATTCACCTATAATTATGGCCAACCTGTTAATTTACTTTGAGATTACTAATAGGAATGAAAGGAGTTGAATTCCTTTTATTTCGATGAGGTTGCCTTCTTGCTGCTAAAACAGATGGATGATTGACTGGGGAAAGGTTTCACAAAGTAATTTCCTCCTACAGACAGGGTCTAAGGAAAGCACGTAGCCCTGTCACAGAGAAGATTCTGGAACACATCTATTACACTTGTCATTTCAATTGAAAGGGTATCTTAACTCAGGTGTTCTACCCTTTCTTTCAGCTGTAAGAGAATTTTACAGAACTATGAATTCTTGCTCCACACCAAAAAAAAAAAAAAAAAAAAAAAAAAAAGTACAGTACAGGTACTTTTAAAAGCACAAGCAATGTCAGGGCTTGCTTTTTTTTTTTTTTTTTTGCTACTTCTTTGAAAAAGGTGTGGCAGCCTGCTACATTTCAACTGAAAGAAACATAATTTAAAGTAACTTGTGCAGCAAGGAAGAGATTTTAACCTATGGAAAGGTGTTTATTAATTCTCAGTTGAACAAAGGCATTAATGCAGTCAATTTTTCTTATTGGATCATTGTAGTGGTGGTAGGGTTGACTGAACACATGGTATCAGCATAATAGTGGGACATAAAAATTAGTCCTCTACTGCACCAGCCCCAGTGTTGGGTTAGTTTATTAACACTGGCATGGAGATGTTCTTCATTATGGCACCTCAACCTATTTCATAGCTGGCAAGATCTCATCACTGAGATGAGGTTGGAAGATTGAATTCAGAACAAGATGGCAAAATGCAGTCAATACTCCAGGAAGTATGTGATAAAAAGTTTCCACATATCTGAATGTTTAGGTATTGTGTGGACAGGGCTAACATAATCAAAACCGAGTCTTCTCCATGTAGATGTTTGGGCAGTCAAAAGCCCTGTCCTAACATCTTGATCAGATACAACAAAAACAGATGAAGATTTAATGGCTAACTCCAGCCTGTGCTCTCCAACATCCCCGCAAATATTGCCAATTCATTTGTCAAGGGTTTTGGCAGGGGAATGTTGGAACACCATAAACACAGCTGGAATATCTTAAACAAGCAGAAAGTTACCTTAAATGGTAGTGAAGATTTGACTACAGTTTATGGGAATGAAAAATGAAATAAATTTCTTCACTGTCTCCACATTACAGATAATTCAACTGTTACAGTACAGAAAACTTTGTAGGATGTACCTAGACAGCTCATTCTGACTGTAGGATTATGGGTGAGAACATGGATGCGTTAGGAAATCAACATGCTAAGCTGATAATGTCAGACCAATACACTTGTTTAGAAACCGAGTTTTGCTTTTGTGAGCAAACATCTCGTTTGGATTGCCATGGGTGGGCCTGTGGTTTCCTGCTGGTGTTTGCAGTGAAGGTTCCCCGCAGCAGGCCTCGGGAGGTCACGCTGCCATGCACAGGAGTCTGAGTATCATGAAGCTTCCTGAAAGCACCACAAACCATGTTTTTCAAAACAGAAGAAACAGAAGAGAGGGCAGAAAGAATGGGTTACCACCCCCAAGGGGAGATGCGTACTTGGATGTGGGTAGATTGTCTAAAGTGGGGCGGAGTCCTAACCTCGCAGAGGAGCTTCATGTGCTTGGCAGGTGCTCAGTGGTTTTCAAGAAGCAAGTTGCCACCATTTCCTGAGATTACTGCCCTGGAAGGTGGGGTGGGGCTGGGGCTGGTGACCAGCAATGGGACTTTAAAAATAATCTTTCTGTCCAAGGTGTAGATGATAATTATTATTTTTTTAAAAAAAGACAGTGACTCTAATTTAAGGTCTAGCAGGGTGTGACAGGTACATCTGGGGGCTCTGTTGGTCCTCCATGCTGATGCAGTGAGGATAAGTGTCAGCAAGCCTGGGAAACCTCAGCGTAATGCATACTAGGGAGGAGCTGAGACTATTGATGTGCCTGAAGAAATGACAAGGGAACCCGTGGGGGAGCCAGTGAGGCTAAATGCTCCCTTTGTTTCCATTGCTACAGTTGAAGTTCGTAAAAGCAGGGAAAGGAGCAACCAACCACCGGGCTGCACCTCACTCTCCTAACCAAATATTCTGATTTAAGAACTTTTTTACTGCATAGTTTATAACGTGGTTTGATTTCAGGAGGTGCTTTTCAGAGCAGCCAAGCTTGTGTCACTTAATTTTCATTTATTTTCTAAATAGCGGAGCCAGCAATAGACATTGGGAAAAAGAAATGCTGAGCGCCCTTTATCTGCGACACCGTTAATGGGAGGCACTCATCAATATTTGATTGAAAACTGAAATTCTTTAATGAAAGCAAAATAGTAGCAGGAAGAGAATTGTTCTTTTAACAAATACACTGATTCAGGAGCAGGCCCCTGTATCCAGGAGTCCCTGGGTCCCGCTAATTGAAAAAAAGTGCCACTGTCTGTCTTTATATTTCAGAACAAATGGTTATAAATGAGTATTTTCTTTTTTCCATTAGGGAATTCTCATCAGTTCACCAGAAATTATTTTTCCGTTAAAATGAAGGGGGGAGGGGTACTCTACTCTTTTCATCGGGCCAGCATTTGCATAAAATATTGATGAGTGGGCTCCCACAACTTGTTTCAGAAACAGGCTGCTTCTGGTGTCAAGTGCTGGCTAATCAACCAAATGGCACATCAAATTAGCTAAGTTCTCCTTTTAAATACGTGTGTCCTGCTCTTTCCCATGGAAGTCGTGGCTGCTTTCAAATCCTGTGTGCAGAAAGAGCTAATGTGTGCTCCGGGAGCTCTTGATGCCATGGGGCACCAGTGCTGATCATTCCTGTCCCCACAGGACAGAGGGACACAGTGACTTGGGAGCCAGGTGAAATGGGCCGAGCTGAGCAGAACCCAGCACTTCAGCTCCTAGCTATCTACTAAGTCACCACCCCAGTGAGGCCACCACCCCAGCGAGCAGTGACTCCCTACAAGAGGAGCAGGGCAGAGATTTTCCTGCTATCCTTAATAACACATGGGAAACTGAGGAATAGAGCTAGGAAAAGGAATCAACTAAGGTCACATGTTGTGTCAGACTGGAACTTGGGGTCAGTGAGCTCTAAGCTTCCATAATTCTCACTGTGATTACTTTAAGGGCCTCCTTTTTTGTCCTTTCTCCATGTTTTATACATTGGGGAATGAAAAATGCAACTTTGCTAACATGGGACTGAGAATAACAGCAGCAGGGGCTAGGGATTCCAATTAAACCAGCAGCCAAAAGAGGATCACAAAAAGGTCATCATGTCTTTCCTACATCCTTCCTCCCTCACTTGGCTACACTGTCTCTTCATAGTGTATTCTTTTTATTTTGGTTTATTTTTTATTTTTTTGGTGTTGGGAATTGAAGCCAGGGGTGCTCAACCGCTGAGCAACATTCCCTAGCCCTTTTCAAATCTTTTATTTAGAGACACGATCTAGCTGAGTTGCTTAGGGCCTTGTTAAGATACTGAGACCAGCTTTGAAATTGTGAATCTCCTGCCTCAGCCTCCCAAGTTGCCGGGATTATAGGCATGTGCCACTGTGTCCGGCCTCATGGTATTGTCTGCCTGAGTGTGTGGATGGAGATGTTTACATAAACAAAATGACAGCAGGACAATCCGATGGCCAGGTGTGATAAGAGTTGGCCTGGCCAGGATGGCACTCCTGATGACCTGTGTCTATCACAACAATGGACAATTCTGGTTGACAGTGGCAGCAGCTCAGGTACAGAGGAGCCTCAGGCACTGGATCTGCCATTTAGGTATTCTACTTAATATCCTGTTCAACTTTTAGAAAAATCACTTCTTTGAAGCGAGGGTTAAACAAACAACATTTCAGAAGTGTCAGAGAATGTTAAATTGCGATTTCCTTGCTGCCCTTTTTGATCCCCCCACTTTAAGCCACTTTCCAAAGAAAATTCAGGTATCCAAATCTGGGTTGTGCTCTGCCTCCTCTTAGTTTTCCTCTAGACTACCTCCATTTTGGGGCTCTGGAGGTAGATGTAAGTAGAACTTTTGTTCTCTGGGCCTTCAATTCTCAATTCTAGCAGCTGACATCATGAAGCATTATGTCAAAAAACAAAACAAAACAAAAAACCCCAAAAAACCCAAATGTTCTTCCTCGCTTGGTGCTCGAATTAGGTAAAACTAGTGAGATGGGGAAACATTGGCACCTTGATACTTACGGCCCAATTTTTTCTTTCTGCATGTGGCTTGGGTGCTACTGATGGCCCAGAACCAGAACTTGAAAATGAACACAGTTCCTAATGTGCCCGATGGAAACTGCACTGGGAACTGCGCTGAGAAGGAAAACCTCCCCATGTTTCAAAAATGTGGATTTCTTAAAAAAAAAAAAAAAAAAAAAAAAACCTGAAAAATGTTTTGCACATAGGTTTCCACTTCAGATTGGTCTGAAAACTGCAGTCAGACAACTGTTAACACTCATGTCAACCTTCATGCGTGGTTGAGGGAAGGAGGTTTGTGTGGTCTTGTCAAGGAGGAGGCAGACGTGGGAAGAGAACGGCCAATTCCAGCTATTTTCTAGAGTTGCTGAAAAAACACTGGTCTTCATCCTGGCTCCCAGCCACAACTTTTGCTTCCATCATGGTAGCAAAGGAGAGCCAACAATCTTCTTCAGGGCAGGCATTTTTCTGTCCTGGGCTGGGGATTCCAGGGACTTCACTCTTTGAACCTTGGACAGACCCAGTTACACGGAGCCCGTATCTGTCCTGCCCTGCACATGGGCCGTGACACTGCTTCTTGGCTTGGATGGCTGATAAGAGGAACATCCCCTTACGGTTTCCTTCAGGCACAGGCAGACAGCCAGAAGACTAAGGCGGAAACACACAAAGCCGTTCTCACCCTCCACATCTCCTCACCCCTCAAAATCTACTTCAATTTGAGGTTGAAAAGGGATGTGCAGTAACAGGGCAGCCCGTCAGCTTCCCCTGTGACAGTGATGACCTGAGCTAATATGCTGGCACTCAGACCTTCTCTACCTGGGAAGTAAAAGGTGATCACTTCAGCGACTGTGAAAAAGTTCAGGCTGGATAACTTCATCACATGGGACGTATTACACAGTGACCTCCTGCTGTACGCGGTGCCTACATCTATCTTGACTGTGACACAGAGCTCCAATTAGCACTTAAGGAAAGAGGCTTCATACAAGGCACACTCACCTCGACTCAGCCCGTCGGGTCCCCGGAGAATCCGGCATTCTTCGATCTGGCCAAATGGAGAAAACATCACTCTGATATCGTTCTCATTACATTTCTTCGAAACCATTCCTATGAACAGTTTTCTGTCTTCCACGGCTAGGAGATGAAAATAATGAATGAGAAAAGCCCATTTCATCTTTTTTTTCTTGTAATCAATGCTTCGCTACTATAGCAAACCAGGACCCTGCCAGGCGAGATGGATCACAGTCCTAAGGCTAAGTCGGAACCCCAGCTTGTCTTCTTTCTCCACTCTGCACCTCATCCCGCCTGTCCCTTCACCTTGCCCTCCCAAATGCTTCACCTCTCAGCAGGCAAGCCTGCTCTTGCTAATACAGACATCTTCTTAGGGCTCAGAACCCTGGGAGGTCCCTTTCACAAACACCAGGTGTTGGCTAGGATTACGATGTAACTGCTAAACGCCACGCATTTCACAGAGACGTTTTTTGGATGCAGATTTTAGTTTGGGGTTTTTGTAGATGTTCTTTTAACTCTAATGACAGGGAAAGATAAAGTTCAGGAGAGGGAAAACAGTAGGAGCAAATGCTGTGAATCAATAAATGGAACTTCATCAACAAAGACTCTAAAGGGAAGAAAACATTCTTTCTCCCCTGTTCCTAAAACCTTAGTCCTCACTGATGTGGATAGGAATAAGAGATCCTAAAGTCCTGCTTCTCTGCAGACTGGGACAGTCTAGTCCATGGCTGTGGAGCACTAACTAGGTTCCACACCTGGGTCCCAGCAGCCATTCTAGCAAGCAGAGAAAAGAACAGGCAACTGCTACCTGAGAATCACCTTGATGGTCCACGATGGGGTGAAACCTTGATAAAAGAAGAGGGAGAAAGGACTGCCACTATTCCAGCCACTTGAAAGAAGGATTCTTGAAGGACAGAGAGATGCATTTGGGGATCATGACAAGATGTGCAAATGGGAATGTGACGAGGGAAAGATGAGGCAAGTTTTACTTTAGATGATCTGGGAAATTTTCCTGAAAATCTCCACGCTTGTCCTCAGGACATGTGACTTACATTTAGCCTGAAAGGCAGGCTTATAACTCATTTCAGGACAGTCCGTGGAGGCTTTTTTAGGAGACAGACCTTTTTTTAGGGCATCATAGAGAAGCTTGTGGGGAGAAGTCCTGCTTATTTTCCATTGCTTCATTTCAATTAAAAAAAGAAGAAGAAGAAGAAGAAGAAGAATGAAAAAAGGCTGGCCAGTTACCCTCAGACCACGGAGAACCCTGGCCTAGGGGAAGGGTGCTGTTCCAAGGTGCTATGCACAAACCTTTGTTCTGAACCCAAGTCATAACTACGTCACTGCTATTCAATTGGCTTTTATTTCTGTTTTTTTTTTAATAGTTCTTACCTGGGCAGTATCTCATTTTCACTTAACCAATAAATATTTACTCTAGACTTATGGGGGCCAGCTGCTTCTGGAACCCAAGTTAAAATTCGTGGTGTGGTCCCTGGGGAGGTCTGTTCATGGGACAGTGGTGTAACTTGGTAGGCCACGATGAAGCTGCTCTCTCTGGCTGAACACTCAGAAGTGACCCAGAAGTCCCACAATTGTGCTGTCCAGTACTCAGTTAAAGGTACGTGTGACCACAAAGGCCCTTTAAAGGGGGCTAGTGTTATCGAGGAAAGGTTGATTAAAGTTTAAAAGCCCCACGTAACTACTATAACTCTGATGAACCTAGACCCTAAATGAGACAGCTACATGTTCTTTGTCACAGAATCCCAGACTGGAAACAGGAGACATGAGAGACATTTTGTCTTGTCCATCTCTGAGACAGATCCCTGAGGCCTTGGCAGGAGGAAGGGTCTTGCCTAGACCACAACCTGGACCACAACCCAGTTTCCTACTCCTAGCCCAGTGTCCTCTTCCCTCTCCTGTGTTTCTTCTAAGCTCAGAGGGAGCAGATAAGATTTAAGGAGAACATCAGTGGCTGTGACTGGGAGACGAAGGTTCTAGTTCCAGTGCTGCCCTTAAACCTGATGTGCAACCTTGGAGACCTTGGGGACTACCTGACTTCTAGGACTTCAGTCCTGTCATTCATAAGATGAAGGTTCATACTCTATTCTTTTTCCTAAGCACTGTAGAGAATGCCTTCTCTGTAGCTCATGTCTCCTTTGCATCTCAAACATGAGCAATGAACTTGATGGCCCAGCTATATGCTTGGACTGACAGAAGCATTTGGGCTGGGGATGATGGCGACACCAGAGTGGTATGCAGAATCCCTTCCACCTTGTCTCTCCATATCTGTGATAGCTCCTAAGATAACTGAGAAACGTTAGGGTTCTTTGAAGGTCTATTCAAACTGGATCCCGAGAAGCACAGGCAGGGTCTGTCTAAACTAGCAGGGGCTGGGAGAATAAGGTACTGAGACAGGACTAAGAGACTGTCTTTGAGGTGGATGGAGGAAAGCAGCCTGACTTGAGTACAATAACACTGGCTCCAGCTTCATCTGAAGAGGAGGTGCTCAAGGGATGGGAAGCATCAGACAGTCAAAGTTCATTGCTCATGTTGGAGATGCAAAGGAGACATGAGCTACAGAGGTGACGGGTTCTGATTCTTGGGAGAGAGGCTGTTTACAACCTGACTCCCCTTATTTAGATAAAAATTTTCAAGTGAAATACTTTTTTTCTACCTTTATAGTAAGTGAAGTACCAGTGGTCTACTGTGAACTGGCAAAAGCCAAGTAGTCGAGCACAAGCTAAGCTTTAGAAACACCATATGCTCCACGGAGCTTTCTTTACGAAGGAAACTTTGTAGGCTCCAAGGTCAGCATGCTATGATGCCTGGACTCCTTCACACATGAGGACTGTGGCCATGTAGGACGTGCTTGAGGAGATGGGTAGAACTGACTGAAATGGGGCAGAGGAGGGAGGGAAAGACTTCTAGTCTGCAGTTCTTACTACTTCTTCCCTCTCACCTCTGGACTCTCATTTCCATGAAACTATGCCCGGTGTCTTCATGAGAATTAAAACAAACAAACAAAAGTCCTGATGTATTTCTTCTTACCTTGAAGAATCTGATTTTTAGTTCTTTTAAACAAAAAACAAATGAAAAAATTCTCATTTGGTCCCTGGTTTGACTGGTAAACCTATAACTGTGGTGTTTAACTAAAATAATTCACAGGTTTGAGCTCCAGGGTGATGTTGTAGTAAATTAAACATGCAGCTTCTAAGCTAAAACTGATTTTTTCCTAAGATGAATATTAAGAATATGGAAAGCACTTATGAGGGATTCCAAACTTCCCAACCATCACTAAGGATAAACTCAGCCAGGCAGTGAGAAGGAAAACAAGTCTAATTTTAAAAAACAAGTACTGGGCTAATTTGTGGCTCAGTGGTAGAACACTTGCCTAGCATGTGTGAGGCCTCGGATTGGTGGGGGGAAAGGAAACCCACATCATCCCATATATATGCTAATCTAAAGGCTAAATTCCTTCTCTGCACCAGGTGGGCTCACAAAAGAAACTGGACATTCACCATCTTCTAGTTGCCCAAGTTGCTCTGGGCTTTTCACAGTTGGGTCACGTATGCTTTGATAGATAAATGGCTATGACCAATTATATCCTGCTTTCCTCTCCACTGAGTTTTTCCAGTTTTCCAGGAAAAATGTATTCATAAAATTTATTCCCAGGATTCCCATTCTAAAGATCCCTAACAGCTTTGTAAACATTTTAAATAAGCATAAATATCTTGAATTCACTTTAAAATTTTCATCGTTTTTTGATGACTTTGCTGGTGAGTTTTTCCTAAATATTCATGGGCAGTAAGTGTCTCAATTATTTCTTTTAATCTATTAGGATATGGATTACTTAACTGAACCTACTGTATTTGCAATAGTCTGCCAGGTATTTTAGGGGAATTAAAAGGAAAAAAAAAACCCAAAACAATGAAAAGGTAAGTTCCCTGCCCCTAGGGGAAAAGTTATTTCCTCTAGGACAGCCACTGAAGGAGCACAGGGACATATCTCTAGGTATCGGGAGCTCCATCACCCCTAACAATGGCAGAAGGAAGGGTTCCACACCAGTGGTCACCTGGAAGTACTTCTCCATGGCATAGTGAGAAAGGGTTAACATTTTAAGTATAAGGGTGACTTTTTAAAGTTAGGGGAATAGAAACTTCATTTAAAAAAAAAATCTCTAATTGTAAGTCTGTGCTAACACCCTGGTGCACAATCTGTCAAAGTCACACCTGGATTCGGGGCTGCCTGAATTAATTAACAACTTTTCAATGTGTTAGTGCTAACATATGGCATTTAATTACTGCCTCCAAATCTGTGAGTCTCTCCACTTTGAATTTCAAAATTATTTCTTCATCTTCCAGTAAAATCAGAAAGTAACTGGACGGAAGCCCCCTGTGATCCTGTTTTTGATGGAGGCTTTCGGGTCTTTACCCTTCCCCGACAATATTTAGTTATCTGGACTCCTCCGGCTGGCTTTAAACTGGATGCACAGATACTGGAGGTTTGGGAGGCCTTGAGAAAAAGAGACAGTGGTCTTAAATAGTTATTTTTGGATCCTAGGCCTCAAGAACCCTTGACAAGTCGTGAGGTTGGAAGGTTAAAGCAGGGTGGATTTAGATGCTCTGTCTGCTGAGTGGTAACAATCCTGTTCTCAAAGAAGCATGGCCCAAGTCAACACTGGCTCCAGTCAGAGACCCAGGCATGGGACCTGAGGCAACCTCCATGCTCCTTCATCCCTCACTGTGAGACTGGCGTTAGCAACTGCATTAAAGTCTTGCACAGCTGGTACCATCTACTGTACAGCAAGACAGGAGTCAAAGCTGGATGATATATATAGTTGTATAGGTGGCTCAGAGAAACAGTAACTATGTTTGTGCTAAATCCACACCCTCCTCAAATCCACACCCATCACTCAGTTTTCTTCAATGAAAATAAAACAAAAATGAAGAAACAGCAAAAAAGTTGGAGTCTACTGATAATTGGATATTTCAATGTGCTCTTCTTAATGGTCCCAACACCTTTTTTAGAATTGGATTTTTGCTTTTCTTTTGGACACCTGGCACAATAGAAGTACACGGGTGGAAACAAAATATGGTGAGTTTGTAAGAATGTGCTAGAGGCTGCAGCTTAAATCAGAGCCAACTGAGAGAGTGGCTACAGGAAGCCCTGGAGATTTAGGAATCTGTTCAGTAGAATCTGGAAGTATTAGGGCTGATCCAAGGTCAACCTAACATTTCTGGGCTCACCACAGAGGGTTTCCCTTTATCAGAATCTCTAGATGGATATGGGCTTCAAAGGGTGATTGCTTTCTGGAATTCATTTGTCCATCACTAATTGATCTGTGATTAGCAGCCCTTTCTTGCTCAGCAAATAACAAAGTTTCAGAAATCTGAACACAGATAATGAAGACAGTAACTGTCTAACTGTGATGAGTCCTTTGTGCTGTGCATAAATGTCAGCAAACTCAATAAAAGTGCAATTAGAGCTCGTTATACTTCTTTCACAGCTACAGGAGCTATTTAGAGCATCCGAGCCAAAGAAATCTTTGTGCTCTTTGAGCTTTTCAAACTATGCTTACCTGTCAAAAATGCCTTGTGGAATCAGAAAAGGCTGCAGCTTTTATCACTTGCTTTAGAAAATTATACATTTCTTCTGATTCCTAAATCAGAGCCAAAGGGAATCATGAAACCTGTTCATGTGTGTACAAGGTGTGGTTCCATTTGAGCCTCTGTAAGGCGGAACCCTTGAAATGTAGCTTTCAGTTCATTTATATCTTTTGGCTTTTCTGACTAGAAATTCAGAAAATGGAGATCATCCTACAAAGCAAAGGGAGAACTGAACTGGTTCCACTGCAAGGTTTGGGGGGTTCTTGTTTTATATACAGGTCACCATGTGGGATGAATGGCCTAAGTTTAGACATGTCAGCTGCTGTCACTTAGAACACACCAAAACATCTCCCTTGGCTAGTGGAATTATGCTGTTAATTTAGTGTAATGCAGCACCCTGAATATTCACCATGTGCCAGGTATTCTGCTAAGATTTTTATAGATGTCAATTTGGGTAACTACCAATCATTAAGGGAGGCATGACCCAAGAGTTCATACTTCATTCTGGTGAAGCCGTTGAGGCAGAGTGAAGTCAAGTGTCTTGCCCAAGTACATGGCTGATGATCGCAGAGCCAGGAGTCAAACTCAGACTTCTGGAAACAGTTCTTGCCTGCTACCCTAATGCTGCTTCTCAATGAGGGACACTTTCAGGTACTTTCTTAACCTAGCAGTAACGGTGCCTAGTGTTCCTTGGCTTTTGAGATCACATAAAACCAGAGCCACCTATAACATGCTGGTTTTATTCTGTTGCTGTGGTTCTAGAACCAAAGCAAACATTATTCCCTGTGTCCAGAGTAGCCATGTCACAGCTAGAGCAACAAAACACTCAGAACTCCAGGCAGCTTGTCAGTGGACAGGAATCCTCAGCCAGGTTGTGCACAGGCACAGCGGAAAGTACAGAAGAAGCTGCTTCATGTTGTCATGAATACAACCCCAGGCTCAGAAGTAAAGCAGATCCTTTCTCAGAGACTTTCATTCCATGGCCCTTGTCCTGACATAGTTTAGAAAATAATGGGGCCAAAGGACAGGGACCATCTCTTGGGGGCCAGAAGTTCTGAGAAGACCAGCTCTGATGGGATTCATCCCACAAACTCAAGATTCATCTCTCCAGTTTGCCAGTAAAGACAGCAAGCTTTGGGCAGGTCCCTTGGGGCAAAGGAACTCCCAGGAATCCACACAGAAAAAGGCCTTCTATGTAGGTACCATGTTCAGCCAAGAGCCATATAAAGCCAGGGGATATCTCCAGGTGATGACAATAATTAGCATTTTATGGAAGGGATCTATCACCAGGAATGTTACAAATATTTCACTTGAGCCTCTGGAAGGAGGGGGTTGGAATCCAACCTATATGAGCTCGTTACCACCATTCTCATTGTATGAATGAGGAGATTCAAAGTTCCATGTACGTGGACCAGTAGACCAAATGCATGTTCCATAAGGTCAGGGACACAGTCTCTTGAAGTCGTCTCTTCTTCAAACTCACTGCTGCACCCTCTGCCCCTAGCAACACGCCCAGCACAAAGGAAGTGGTCAAGGGATAACTGCTGCATGAGGAAATGGAGCGACTTGATCATGGTCTCCAAGCAAAGCAGCATCAGGGCTCAGACCTCTGGCACTAAGGGCCATGGCCATGGCTGAAGCAGTACAGGAAGATAAAGGGAATGCACACTACTCAAAGCACAGGGCTCAGAAGACAGTGGGGGGAGGCACTTGAGTCCGCTCCCCAAGAGGGGGGAAGCTGGGACAAACCAAGGGCTGGCGGTATCACATGGAGACTTGGAAGCTCCTTCAAAACTTTCTATTCTGTGAAGAAGCCAGAAAATGGATGTGCTACAATTAGCAAAAAAATACCTTGTGGAGAGCTTTAGAGCCCAATCATAATTTACATTTGCAGATATATAGATCTCTAAGTGCGTGGCTTCTGCCCTGATTACTAATTAATGAGGTACAAAACTGGCTGGTGGAAGGAAACGGTGCTGATTATGTCAGTCTTGTGGGACAGAGGAGCTCTGTGGTCTAAGAAGGTAGATGATTCTTTTAACATACATTTCAGTAAATTAAAAGAACAAAACAAGGACAGAAGGTTTGTAGAAATGGAAGCAAAGACTTAAGACAGAAATGTGGGCTATCAACCCTCCAGGGTCTTGGAGAGGCAAATCCCAATTATTCATGGATCTCATCAAATGCATATATATATATTTTAACTTTTATTTAATCAGCAGACAGAATTCTGCTGCAAATGTATTGGTATAATTTAGAGAAGACTGCAATAAGATAGTTAAAGAGGAACAAATGGAAAAGACAAAAAAAAAACCACATAAAAAAGTTGCCTAATTTTTAATGGGCAATTCCTTCCCCACTCATGCCATCTGCCACCCATTGGGCTCCCTGTGTTTCATTGGGAAAGATACTGAGTAAGTGCCAAATGCCACAAAACCATCCCAAAGGGCATGCCCCCAAGCAGAAGGACACGGAGAACCACCCCTTATAGCAAAATTGCAGAAGTCTTTACATCAGAGATAAATAAGATTAGGAACTGGAGTGTGCATTGCTCCAGATGAGCTGACCACCGTGGAAGTCTCCCAGAGCAATGAGCTCCACCTTCCCGAGGAATAAAGCTGCTGGGACTGGCTCCTCCCTTCCCCATCTGACTTTTTAACTTAAAGAAGCAGTCATTATTAAAGGAAACAGTTGGTTACCACCTACCGTTTGACTTTTCACTATCTGCAGGTTTCATCTGAATGGGATGATGCATCTAAAAATACAAAAGTGAGAAAGTAAAGACAGATTGAACAACTGTAAAAGCAGTCTACAACATCTGATACGATTCAACTTCATTATTATTTTTTTAAAAATTTTAAAAAAAATTTGGACACAACACAATGCCTTTATTTATTTATTTATTTTTATGTGGTGCTAAGGATGGAACCTGGGTCCTGCCCATGCTAGGCAAGTGCTCTACCACTGAGCCACAATCCCAGCCCTCAACTTCATTACTGATACCTTGCTATCATTACCAGGGTTTGGAATTAATGATAAGACTTCTCCCAGACAGAATTACCTATGTTAAAAAACAAATCCAAGTTTTTAGTTCAAGAATATAAACATTTTCAGTCAGGGGGCACTGTAACATCACACTTGAAAGCTTGGGCTTTTGAGTCAGACTTGAGTTCAAAACCACTCAATACAGCTTCTGCCTCTATGTGATAGAAACATCTGGTTCTGTCACTTGTTAATAGCTACATGACCTTGGGCCAATGTCTTAACTGCTCTGAGCTTCAGTCTCCTCATTTGTGAGATGGAGAGGACACCTGTATAAAAGGTTTGAGATGGAATGAGAATATGTACATAGGATGTGCCAACAGAAATCAGCTGCTGTGATTGTACTATTAGGAGTTTAAGTGCAGATTATCTTTGTTCCTACCCTGGCCATTCTTTACATCTACTTCATGAATTCTTCCCAGGTCTCATAGTTCTGAGTAATTTATAGGTTGAGCAGTTGATTGATTTAGATGCCATTATATACTGATTAAATGCTAGCATAGACTAGCTGTGCAGAGTCATGGAGAGACTGGAGGGAGGGAGGGAGAGAGGAGGGAAGGAAGTAACACAGGTGGGTGAGAGGGACCACTGGCCTCTGATCACAATCAGTACACATGCCATAGAGAGACTGGAGGGAGGGAGGGAGGGAGGGAGGAAGGAAGGAAGTAACACAGGTGGGTGAGAGGGACCACTGGCCTCTGATCACAATCAGTACACACGCAGGGGTAGAAAGAACTTGCCAGGACAGGGCTGAGCTCCTGCATCGTGGCCTGGAAGCTCTATGGCTCTTTATACAAAACTGATCCCACCACTGTGCATGATCCACAGTTCATGCCAAGTGCAGAATGCTACCACCATTTCCAATTAAAATAAATTCCTCAAACTACTTTCAGAGGTCCTTTTGCTTCATATTTCATCCCACCCCAAGGAACACAGAAGCCACAGGGTAGATGGAATCACTGGCGGTGCAAACGCTTTTTATTATAATGGGGCCCGTTCTCTCTGAACCTTTAATTTCCCCAGTGGACTTCCATCACTCGCAAGCCACAGCTCAGGGTTTTATCTAATTTAAATGAAAGGGGGAATGGTACTTGGCTCTGGCACTTATATGATGGGAAATTATTATCAGGTGGTCTGTGAAAATCTGACGTCTGCCAGGGTCTTCAGAACACAAGAAGGAAGAGGGAGGGCTATGCGGGGGTAAGAAGCTAAATAATTCCAAGCAGCCTCACTTTCCATAACAGAATGGTCTGATGCACAGAACACAGGCCTTGAGATGCAGGGTTCACTTCCATCCCCATTTCATCCATTCATAGACTCAATTTGTGGAGCAGAGACAACAATGAGAATAGAATGTTTAGGGGTCCTGAGTAGGCCAGTCTTTTCAGAAAAAAATGGGATACATACCTTACAAAGCAGACAGAAGTAAACTATGGAAACCCCTGATTTGGGCTGAGGAAAATGACCTCAATCTATCCTATAGTGATGGAGAAAATGACAAAATGAAATGTTCAGGAAAGACGACAGTCTTTGAGTAAGCTACTCTGCCAGTATGCACACGTCCACTCATTCAGCAACCTTGGGAGAAATAATCAGGCTCTAGGTGAAGGCCTGGGGACAAGGCCAAGGGAGGACGTTCCTCCCCTTGGGGTGTTCACTGTGTGGTGGGGGCAACGTGACTACATGCAGCCAGCTGAGCACTGTGACAATGCTGGCAGAGAGGCAAGACAAAATTTCAGGGAGTCCACGGACGGGTGCAGGCACTTACTTCTGCCTGGGAAAAAGGCAAAGGTTTTCCAGCAAGAGTGGAATCCATTTCCTGTCCTTGGACTTGCAGCAGACATAGGTAATACCTGTTATCCCCTTGATGGGATGGGATACCCCATTCAAAGATTCACACGTTAAAAAAGAGCTCAGTTCCATCTCATCAGGAGCTTATCACGTGAGTGAGGAAGGCGACGAGAAAGGGCTGAGAAGGTGGTCAGCATCTGAGTCTTAGCCTTGTGATTCAGGAATTGACATTTTGTCAATCGAAGAAGCAAAGCCAAAGGATCAAAATTTGAAGTGTAGAAAAGTCATTTTCAGCTCCAGTATGGAGGATGGATTTGAGCCCAGAGAGGATGCAGGGAGGAGAGTTCAGAGGCACTGCAAACAAACAGTGCAGGTGACACTGATGAAGAGTTAAACTTCCGTGGTAGCTGGCTGATCGTGGGGATGAGGGAGAAGGAGAACTACGGATCTGGGCCACCAAATAGATTAGGGGATCACTGCCAAGCAGGGAAAATGAGAGAGACCAGTTTTGGAGGAGGCTGGTGAGCTCGGGTCTGGACGTGCTAAGTATGACGGGAGGTGATGCAGGGAGAAACTGGCCATGTGGGGCTCAAGGGCCCCCTGTGGGAGGCAGCTGTGGAAGCCACAGACAATAGCAGATCTGTCAGGGAGGGACCTTAGAGTGAAAAAAGAGCCAGGGACAGAACTGCAAAGAACATGGGGAAATAGGTGTCTCAGGACGATGGATCAAAGGGCAGTGTGAGGGGCAGGAGAAGCAGGAGCAACTGGCCCCGTGGGAGCCAGGACAGGGGAGTTTCTGGAACAAGGGTGAGGCCATCAAGCAGGTGCTGCAAGAGGCTATGAGGCAAACACTGAAGTGTCATTAGCTCTAAAAAGTCCTTTAGGGAGTTTATCAAAGCAATGTCTGTGAAGTGGTGGGACTACAACTACAGATTGTAGGGGTGGAGGAGAAGTGGGGAGAACAACAGTGATGGGGACCTATAATATGATAAGTAAAGACTACCAGTTTGAGCAGATTAGTTCCCTTTTAAGATGGGAAAGACTGACATGGGTTACTATACTGAAGAGAGTCAGATGAGACTCACCAGTTAGAGCAGAGAAGACAAGTATACTGTGTTACCTATGGGACACAAACATGACGTAGACATAGCTCTTGCCCTCAGGGAGCTTATAGTCCATCATGGCGCTTGATATATATACACCAAGAAAACTGGTGGCAAGATCAGGAGCACAGACAGGTGTTCTGAGCCTGCAGCTTTGCCTGTGAAGTGCGTGGAGGACCGGCAGGAGGGCAGCATCTGTCTATGCTAGAGCTGAAGGAGGGCCCTGGAAATCATATGGCCTGATTCTCTCCATTCATAAGTCTGAAAGGAATTTGTGACTTCGCTCAGGACACACACCTGGTTAGCGACAGAGTTGAGATCAGAAACCTGATCTCCCTGCTCTTAATGCAGTGTTGATGCCTCTAGACCCCGCTGCTCCTCCATGAAATATCCAACATAGGCCCTGGGCATACGTGCCTTCACTCACTAAAGGCATAGACGGAAACCTGGAAGGTGGCTGTAGCACTCCCTGGGGGACAGTCCCCTTCCTTTCCTCTAAGCTCCCTTAACACTTGGTGTCTGAAGCCCTGTGGCTAATATTATGGAAAGACTTCCCTCTGTTTTTGCAGCTGCGGTTTCTGACCTATCTAGCAGGCCCAGGGAATCAACAGTGGCTCTAACAAAGCACTTGCTGCCCTACAAACCTGAATGTAGTTTTTGGTCTTCACTGGGCCCAGAGCAGGGAAATCTGCTCCACTGAAGTCTGGATTGTCAGAACACGGTGAATTCTGAGCAGTTGGCTACCCTCCTGCAGGTATGTTCTGGAGACAAATTAGATAATGTATGTAAAGCGTGGTGACCTTCGAGAAAGGTGTTCAATCAGGACTGTATTAATGGCTCATTATCACCAACAGTTCATTTGAGTTACAAATTTCTGATCACACACAGGCTGTAAATGTCACTGAGGACAAAAATGGTGTGGAGAAGCTATTTCATGATGTTTCACTTCCTCAAAACCTGCAATGTCCCGAGAACTTTGGGAGATTTCCTGAGTGGAGCAGGGAAGTCCCTGAAAAAGAGTGGGCCTTTTAAAGTTTCATGCTATATGACTGATTTTTTTTTTCCTTATAGCAGGTGGGGTTTCAAAGGTCTGACCCAGCGTGACTCCAGGGCCACTCCTCCACTGGACTGTTTCTGTCCTCAAACACCAAGTGGATGCTGGGAGCTCAGGGAGAAAGTTCTCATGATGGAGAGTTGGGTGTAGCCACAGATGCTTCAGCTGCTTCTCAGAGAACGTGGGCTGCACTAAGGTGTGCAGCATGGGAGCTCAGAGGAGAGATGTCCGTCACAGACCCAGGGAGGACAAATTCCTCAGATAGAGCAACGCTTGAACTCCTTCTTGAAGGAATCCTCATCTTGGTCAGGAGATGCGTGAAGGACATTTCAGGGAACAGAACACACATCCAAAGGCCCAGATTCAGAGAAAATAGGTCATAGTTTACTAAAGAATGATGTGACTTTCTAACCAATCGGAGAAGCAACAGGAGTTCTTAGCCAACATTATTCATGAAAAATAAAATGCAGTAAGACTAACGCATTAGGCACGTATTTATGGATTTGAAGAATTTCAAAGAACAATACAATGCAGGTCTACCCAGCCTTGAGTTAAAACTGCCCTAGACAGCAGGATGGCAGCAAAGGTCACACCCTCAGCACCTTTCTCAAGAACTAAAGATGGGGAAGGAGGGTCAGAACTGCTGCTTCTCAACATTGCTCCAACACCACTAGGGAACCTGGCCTTATCTGCTGCAGAGTAGATGGGTCTGGGGATGGATCTACATGCTGTTACCTGGAGGTCCCAGGCAATAGCAGCAGAGCAGAGAAGGCCCAGAGAATTTGGCAGACTCTATTCCAATCTACCAGTTGTAAGGGAACCTCAGCATCAGGTTGAGGCTAGTTCCTCCTTCTCCTGTCTGTGGCAAGTGAACACATGCTCTTCAAAAACTTTTGCAAAGAGACTCTTAGGAGACATGGGTTACCTAAGGCAAGGCAGAATTAGTTGTGTCTGAAAAAAGAAAATACAGGGGTCTGAACAGTTATGATCTGTCTACACTGTTTCCTGAGACTAGAAATCCTGCAAGTACCAGGGCAGTTTCCTGAGTCATGATGAGACACGAGCAATGACTCCATTCCTTGTGTTTAACTCTGCTGCACTTGAACAAACTTAAAAGGCAACAGGAGAGCTATGGTTTGCAGGTATCAGGCTCTCTGTCCACAGTGTGCTTGTACCAGGGAAATGGCAGGAGCCAAAGTTTTGGAAATAAGTCCCGTCCATGGGAATTCACCTCACCTAACTTATTTCGAGTTCACCTTTCTAGAAAGAAAGGTCTCTAAACTATTCTCTGAAGATTCCTTTATTGCAGAAAAACATTTTGCCTAAAGTTATACATTAAGGTGCTGGTTATTGGCTTGGTCTCTACTTAGCCCTACTTATTTCAAGACAAATGAAACATAATGTTGAAGAGCTTGCGCCTGGCATGCACAAGACCCCGGGTTTGGTTCCCAACAGGACCAAAAACAAAAACAAAAGCCCCAAAGAGAAACTTAATGAAAGGAGAAATTTTAATAGCTCCCTCTCTCCCAGGGACTGGAGCTAAGCATGTTCCTTAGAGACTAGCTCTTGAGCCTCTGCTTGGTCTATGGATCAACTACTGGCCCCACATGCCCAGTGGAGGCAGGACCACCCAGAGCAAAGCCCCCTTGCTGTGGCTCGTTAAAGAACAACTTCTTCAGGGGATGTGTAGGCTTTTAGTGAGGTGGGGCTTCTTGAGGACAGCCCGGCATCTCACCTTTCTTTCCACCCTTAAGCCAAAATCACGCACCAGCAACAACATGAAGTGCTTGCCTGTGTCCTAGGCACTGTGGCTCTGCCATGCTTGCTTCCTGGCCATCCAGGTTGGAGCTGTCTGGTGGTGCTGCAGTACACAGCCTGTCTGCATGACACCCCAGGTTCCCCTCTCCATTTAGGCTGTGTGGTTCTCTCTCCTCTCTTCCAGAACTGAGCTGTCCACTGGTGGTCTTCAGAATGGTTGGCCTCTGATTGGACTTCAGGCTGAATGACCTTAGATTTGCTACGGAAGAGCCCAGCTGTGGCTCATGACAATGAGAATGAGAATACAACCTTGGAGCAAGGCCGTTCTCAAGGTCTGAGGGGGTAATTATGCACAGAGCTGTGCCCGACTCTAGGGGTTACCACTAGGATTCTAGCGCAATGCCAGGCACAAGGATGAGACCTGGCACAGAGCTCCAGCCTCCACTGACCACCCACTCAGGAATCTCCATCACAGATGTGTCTATGTGATCTCTCCCAGTTCCTCTGCCACAGTCCAGCGATGGCCAGAGGGAAGATTCTGAGCTCTCTGCAAGTGGCATCCAGGGGGAAGGCTGTGGCTGAGGGGAAGGTAGTGCGGCTGGTTTCTCACCCACAGGAGAACTCATGTTGAAACTTGCTTAACCCCGGCCATCACCAATTGATGAGCTAACCACCTTTCACATGAGATTCAATAAAACATGCCATTTCAAACCTGAAATGGGTTTTACAGAGTCACCGTTATGCATCTCATTATTAAACCTATCCCGACCCCTTGAGAGAACAGTCGTGCTGGCACATATTATAAGCCTACTGCCCATAAAATATTTAAAAGTAGAGGGAGAAGGGAGGGAAAGAAGTGAATTTTCAGAAGAGCTAGGTGCCAAATGAGAAAATTAAAGGATTCCAGATGGTCAAGGACAACTAGCATTTTTCTTTTACTCCACAACAACATGAAAAATGATTCATGTACGATACCTGGATTGTACAGTAACGATGGAATACTCAAAGCACCTACATACACTTTCTGAATTTCTCTTCAAAAAATTTATGAATGGTAAAAGTTAGTTTCAAAAGAGTTTCCAACTGGAGGCAGGTCATTCCCCAAAGGGAAGGATTATGTGTACAGTCAAAGTTTCTTTTATTGCAGTCAAACCACCCAGAGATACACACTTGTACATTTACACCTGCATCTCTAGGTAAGTGCTTTTGTCATTTCAGCCCCTGAAATATTATGCTCTGCATATGGAGATGACGAAGAAACCAAGGCAGCGGTAGGAGTGTTAATTTATCAGTACTGAATAAAAATCTCTTAATTCATTTTATTTTATATTTTGGTACTGTGGATTGAGCCCAGAGTCACTTTACCAAAGACCCACCTTTCCTCAGCCCTTTTCTGAATTTTCATTTAGAGAAAGGGTCTCATTGAACTGATTAGGGTCTTGCTAAGTAGCTGAGGCTGGCTTTGAACTTGCAACCCTCCTGCCTGAGCCTCTCAAGCCTCTGGGATTACAGTTGTGTGTACCACTGGGTCTGGCTTTGAACTCATTTCAGACAGTAATAGTGCAGCAAATTAGCTACAATACCTTTAGCAGAAATGATACCTCTGCAAGAATCTAGAAGACAAAAAATAATTTCTTAGATCGGTTAAAACCAGTTTTTGCCTCCAGGGCTGCCAGATTTGCTGTCCATGGCTGTAACTGGTACGTGAAATGGGGAATGTATGCAATTTTTGTGGCAATTCAAGAAATCATCCCTTCACTCTCAGTTTTTCAGGCATTTGCCCTCGGTGCTTTATGTATGTGAGCCAATTTAATTCTCACAATGTCCCTATGAGATTGGTACTTATGAGGAACCAGGGGAGAGATGGATGGGGTAACTTGGCCAAGCCACACAGCAAGTAAGCAAAATGTAGGAATGAAGACCTAGGCCTGGCACCCGTTTCAAAGGTGCTTCTCCATGCCACCTCTGCACACAGCCACACCATTTACTGCAAGAGAGAGAGGGGTTTCTAAAACCTACAAGATTATCACAGTTTTCTTTCTCCATGCTAAACATGAAGACTGCCTCAACCTATAGGCTTCTTCCCAATGAAAACTCAGACTTTGTAGTATATTTGTGTATGTGTTTTTTATTCATGCATATATACAAAATTTTTAAATTACTCCAGAATAAAAATTACTATCTGGATTTTCTTCATGAAAAGGGCAGGAAATAAAGCTTATAAGCCTCCAATGAATGAAGGGAAAAAATTACAGCATTGTATCATGCCAAGAAAGAACAGTCCCAGCCAATATGTCATTTGATTATGAAGGAACTATACATATACTCTAATCCAGAGGTTCAATGTTAGTTCAACTCTATAATCCCCCCTCAGGCCCTTCTAAATAAGACTCAAGAAACGGAATTAGATGTTGCAGTTCCTTTTGTGGAATAAGCTATCTAAAATATTCTATGCTTTTGCCAATGAAAGGTAAATTAATAAGTGAGATTGGCTATCTATTATTCTGTAAGAGGAAAATAATGGTTTTGATTCTCTGACAGCAACTAATCCTAAATTTTGTGGTTTATTCACAAACCAATAGTGCAAAAACCAAATCAAACCAAACCACACTGAAATCTATCAAATGCATCAATGCATGGACCACTTACTGTTGGTCAGCCACTGTTCACATCAGAAGGCTCTGGGATTTGACTATATTTACTGCCCGGCTTACAAGTCCATTTATTTGAAAACCACTTTGGAAATTTTGGAGGAGACTATTATCCTCTGAAGTTGCAAATTCCATAGTCCAAGCAGAGTACCCAGGATTCTTCTACCCCTGGGCCACAGTACTTTTCCAAATTGTTCTTTTGTGTATCATCTTGGAGTTACCATAGCAGGTACCTAGAAATTTTTCAATTTATTTTTGCTGGCATATATTTTTATAAAAGCAAACTAAACTAAGAAGAAAAAATGAGATTTCAGTGGGATAATAAGATACATAAGTTATCTTTTTCTTCCCAGGGTAGAGAGTAACTGGAGAAAAAACAGTGAAAACATATTACGATTTCTTCCTAATAGTCATTGATACATGCAAAGTGCTTAAAATATTGACTGCGTAGTAAATGCTCAATAAAGGTGTTATCACTATCATTTTATATGGTATAGGAATATCCCTAAGGGGAAACCAGAAAAGGTCCCATTTGGAAGGTAAAAGAACACACTGATAAGAATGGCCTTTCTTGTTCCCAGGAGAAGCATATAGCTAGTACTGCCCAACTCCCAGATTTTTTTCTCATATAGCAATAACCCAGTGACAGAGAAAAACATAACCTAAAATTATACATCTGCTTTTGGCTTATAAGGCTCCAAGTCAGCCTTTTTAGCTATAATGACACTACCTATTTACATTTCTGTTAAAATAATGCAGTATACTAAAAGGGGGGAAATAAGCAATGTAACTGTTTAGTCCTGGCAAAAATAAAATAAAATATTGCAGGAAAATTAGATTACTCTGGGTAGAATTCTATGAGGGAATTTGGAGTCTGTTATGGTGATTAAGTCATCATTTCTGACAGATTACTCTAATCGGCTGTCAAATAACATTCCACAACCCCATCTGTAACTTGGCATCCGAATTATTCAGCCTATGTTACCTTCTGTGTATAAAACACATACCAAACAAGGGGAGGTACAGACTAGCATTTATTATACTCATTAGCTATGATTAGGTTCTGTGTTTTCATTCTAAATAATAACACAAGCTTCCATTTGCTTTATTTATTCTTAAAATTAGGAGAAAAATGAACAGGCTTAAAATGGCAGGCACGGACCATGAATGAAAAATAACTACAATGAACAAAGTATGTTTATATAGCTTTTCTGAAGCAGTGCTGTTGAAGAAGAATGACAATCCTTTCCTAGCTTATTTTTTTCTTGGAAGTATTATAGTCTATTAACTATAAAGGCAAATCTATGCCACTTTTTAACCTCTTAACAGAGCTAGTGCCCAATTAATCATTATTTCAGTAGAAGATATTGCTACTACTGTGTTTAGCAAAATTTCTTTGATAGCATTTCAGTTCTCCCTATCACCCCATCTTTGGGATATAGTACATAACGGGTCCAGACAATGGAGCTCCTGAGTCAAAGCACAGCAAAACCAATTAAGATCATGTCTAGGCTTATCTAGAGCCCCCTTGTTTGGGTCTGTATGTTTTAAAGACAAAAACCCAAACAACAACAACAACAATAAAAACAAACGGAGGATATAAAACAATTTTGAAAGTGGAGATAACCGAGGTGATTCTGCAATCTGTATTTGGGGAAAAAATGGGAGTTCATAACCCACTTGATTCTAATGTATGAAATATGATATGCCAAGAGCTTTGTAATGTTGTGAACAACCAATAAAAAAAATAAAATTAAATTAAAAAAAAAAGAAAGTGGAGATAAGCCGAAAGAATACAAGAAAAGTCTCTTAAAGGACTGAGGCGTTGCTGAGGTTATACCATGACAACTACAATTAGAGCAAAAGACCGAAACAATTTTGTGTGACAGCTGAAAGATCACTATCACCACTGATTCATGAGCCAAAATTAAGAGGAAGGTAATAATTTGCCCTTATCACTAAGTGGAAATACACAGATATCCTTTCTAACTACGATTTCTTTTTCAATGTGGGACTGTCTTCCCAAATTAACAATGGATGCTCTAATACTCGTTCTTCCAGATGTTACCCAGATGCTAAATTAGACATTTTGCCTAATTGAGCTATGCAAACTACACAGCGAAACAGTAATGCCTGTCCTGGCTAGTAAAGAGTGGTCCAGCGACCCGGGGATCCATTTCTATCTCTGACACTAAATTCTATACGTCATGAGCTCATTAGCATAATCTCAAGTTTTAAGAGAAATGAGTCTGGCTTAAAAATATTTTTTGACCTTAGCCTTTGCCATAATGATGTCCTCCATCCACATCCTTTGGCTCCATCCTTGACCCAAGCTGTTTTTAGGAAGCTCACCATTACCCACTCCTCTGCATCGAGAGAACTGAGACGAACAAAGCCTCATATGCCAGAGACAGAAAAATCACAGCCTGCCCTGCTCACCTCCACTCTGTGAGAGGATGTCCTTTTTGTTTGTCTGAGCTCAGGTGCCTGTGCTCCTCCAGCACCCAGCTATGAGATTTGGCCACCAAACTGGGGACTCGTTTCAGTATCTGGAGCTCCTTAACCTTCTCTCCAGGGCTGCTCTCTTGTATTGCTTCCCAGAGTGATTTTTTTCTCAATCTGTTCAAGCTATACCCTGGCCTCAGCCCTAGAGGAAATACCCTTTGGACAGTGAAACCTGCCTAGCTCATGTACATTTTGGTCATCCCCCACAAAACTTGGGATGCTGGCTTGAGATTGCTGCTCTTGGGCCATTGTACCTGGGTATGAGGAGCCCCTTGGTTCTTCCAGATCTCTCATGTAACCCTCTGACTTGGCTCTCATTTGCTTCATTTTCTTCTCCTTGAAATTCTCACTTTAGATCTCCCTGCACTAACTTTCTTCCTCTCATACTTTATTGTATTTTAACAGCTACTACCACACTGGCTAGGCCAGTGTGACTGCTCATCTGGGTACCTGCAATTACGTGGGTACCTGGGTACTTCCTCACCAGCTCTGGTTACTGCCTTTCAAATTGTCCTCTATACCACTGCCTTGTGAATTCGTCAACATCTCGGGTAAAGAAATTTCTTTCCCTTGCTCAGAAACTTTTAATTATGTTCTAAATTAAATTCCAACTCTTTGGCCTGTATTTCAAGGGACACCACACTTTGGCCCAGAGCTACCTTTCCAGTTTTCTCATTATTGTCCCACGCTTCTTTTCTCTTCTAGTCAAATGAGATAACTCCCCATTCCTGGCACTTCTGATGTGTACTAACCCACAAAAAGGCAAGAAGGAACGCTTCTCCTGCACAAAAACTCTCTATTTTCCGTTGGCAATGTAACTGTGGAGTATTTGTTATATAAAGATGCCTGAACTTCAGGGTAAGTTGAATCATGTGAAACTGTCATCTGTGTAGATTAATAGGACAATTTCGTATGACTGAAATTCAAACACTACATAGCAATGGAATGGCATTATTTTCTTTCCAGATGATTCATTAAAAGCCCCAAAAGTTAAAATTTTGAAGCCTATTTCCTAAGATTCAGAGCACTTTCCATTAATTCATCTGTAATACTTACTAGTTTTCATTCAAGCAAATTAAGCACAGCCTCCATAACTTGCTACATTCTAAGTCAACCACAGGATCAAGTATCTCATGTGTGACATAAGGCGTCCTGCATCCCCTTCAGCAGCTGCGCCGCTCTGTTAATATTATCGTCGCCTTATCCAGTAATCTCTAGTTTTCTTTCAACTTTGAGGGAATTGAAAGCCATCACAAAAATACCCCTCTAACAAGCAAATCTTTAAAATCTCTGGTTCAAAAATAACTTGGAAAATTTAAGCCCACTGGACTTTATCTGACAGGATACAGGCGTTTCATCAAATCAACAGAGAAGCATCACTGAACTTCATATTCTAATGATCCCTCCATGGCTTAGCTGGAGTCCTGAGTTGTTTGAGCTGCTTTACCAGCCACATTCATTAATTAGTGTTTAACATTTCCACCTCTCTGCAAGTTGCAACCTCTCATAAAAAATGTATGATTTGATTGGTTTAGCGGCGACAACTTCATTTTCAGCAGACAAATAAATACAATACCTTATTCAGCATTCTTTTTCCATTTATTTATTTAACTATCTCCATGGCCTTTGGGATTTGTACTAAGTGAATGAAAGTGGATAACCAAGGTAATTTTCTTTTTAAGATCATGTGTAAGCAGAAATGATTAAGTCAGTCCCTTTCTTTCTGTCTCATGAATGTGGCTGGTCCAAAAAAAAAAAAAGAAAATCCCTGCTAAAAATAGAGGACAAGTTTAGAAAAATGCCTTAAGGGCTATTTCATAGAACCCATGTTTAAAATGCAAATCCATTAAACATCTGAGCAAGACATCTGATATTGTTTTTAGCAGCTATATTTATTCATCTCATCTTCTATAAGTCACACTAACTTTGGTTGATATTTTGCCAAATGAAGATCTCTCCTCCGGTACTGCTAATTCTTTATGAGTTTGAGCTTCATTTCACTGTCTCAATTTGATTTCCACCTTCTACTTGAATGTGTGAGATCGTTTACCAACTTTGGAAATTACTCATTGGCAGAGCTTAGGGAAATTATGACGATTCAGTTGTTCTATAAATACCCTTACCCTGAAGCTCACTCTTCTACATGTCAAATTCAGGGCTTTGGTCTCCAAATACATATCATAGAGCCAAAATTTAAGTGGTGAAGGCAAACTTAGATAAGGAATACACTAGACAAAACTGCAGGAGTGATAAAGAACAAGCTAAAAATTATTTATGGATAGCATTTGGTCTTGGTCTCTTATGCTTTAATGATTTCTTACAGTATGGACATGTAGCACTCAACAGGAACTTTGGAGGCTTGGGCTCTTAGTCTTATAGTAGAAAGAATGCCACATAATCATAAGGTCTGGGTTTGCATCTTGGTTTTGCCAACTGCAAATACTTTTAGTAAATCACTTGACCCCTTTAAGCCTTGGCAAACTCACTTTTTTTTTTGGGGGGGTGCTGGGGATGGAACCCAGGGCCTTGTGCATGCAAGGCAAGCACTCTAACAACTGAGCTATATCCCCAGCCCAGGCAAACTCACATTTGAAACAAAAGGTTGTGTCAGAAAACTTGCTGCGTGAATGCAGGAACAACACCAGATAACATAAATGAATGTGCACAGCAACCTGTAAAGTACTCTATGGTCACAACTTTTCTTCATTCACTTAAGACTGTGATTACAGCCAAAAGTCCCTGGTGAACTGCATGTACTCATGGCTTGCCTTGTGCTTCTACTTTGTAGAGTTGAAGAGTGGTGGGGCCCAGAGAGACCATAGTCTGCCCCAGTCTGTGAAGAACTCTAGAGCTTTATATACACCCACATGGGTGAACATACACATTGTCTCTCTCTCACACACACACACACACACACATACACACACACACACATACACACACACACGTATGGGAGGAGGGGATGTTGAGAGGACACTGAGCGGACACTTGTTGAACACCGTCTGTGGCCCAGGGTGTTAAGCTGGCCTCTGAGAAGGCTCCGGGGAATCTGGAGCTGAGCATGGAAGAGACTGAGGTGTCAACAGCGGCGGGCAATAAGGTACAGCAGGTGACAGGATAAATGCAGACCCATGGAACAGGGGACCACAATAAAGGGATACTTACTTCTCCCACCCAGAACTGTGGGGCAGCGGGAGTGTGGTGTCGGATGGATGGGGTAGAATGTGTGGTCAAGAATGTCCTAGAGGCAGAAGGGAAAAAGGGGCCTGATGTGGACTTCTCCCCTCTGAACTCAGCAGTCGCGTTTTGCTCCTGCCACAAGACGCAACGCTCTCCCCCGCACCCCGCCGAGTGTGCTGAGGGCACAACTCCAGTGCCCTACTCTATTCTGCCCCATCTGTGCCCATTCCAGGAGCAGAGCTACCACAGGGCCAATCTCGAAGCCCCCCCCCCCCCATCCAGTTCCTTGTGCTTTCACACAGCTGTGGTCCGGTCCCTGTGGTCCCAAATGGTAAGAGAGGGAACTACAGTAGGACATAGGATTACCTCACTGACCAGAAATGGGGGACATTATGGGGCGGTGTGGGAAGAGGAGAAGGTGAGGCTGCCATCTAGCTTTTGTCTTGGTTGCTCGACTTCACTGAGACAGGCCCTGGTTGGTGGCAGGAAAAGAATGACTTCAGTATGAGAATTTCTTGTGGACCATTTGGATGGAGCAGTTCCATAACAGATAATGGATATCTAGGATTGGGGCTTAGCAGAAAAGTCTGATGTCAGGAGAGATGCCAGCCAGTAGCCTAGGGAGGCTGTAGAAGTCACGAGAATGAATGACAGGGACCTAAGGCGGTGATGGAGTTTGAGAAGGAAGGGATGAAAACAGAACTGTCAGGACACGGATGCTTACAGTTAATACTTCATTACACTCTCTGATTGCCATCACACTATAATTCCCGTATTTGGGGAGAAAGTGTCGTGAATGACGTCTCATTTCTCTGTGAGATGAAGGTGCTGGGGTGGTCTTTCTGTGGTGCTGTTACCCTAAATTTGCTCCAGGACAGCTCCTTCTGCGTTCAGAGCCAACCTTCCCTTTCATAAATCCAAGTTGGGTCTGACCATCTGGGTTTATTCATTCCTTCGTTTCTTTAGAGTTTTATAAAAGACTAAAGTGCATCTGATCTTTTTCAGCAAAGCTTTTTCACTGGAAATGTTTCATATCCACATAGCAGTAAAAGTTGAAGTGCACATCACATTTAGGGAAGAAAGTCAACACTGGATGCCTGAGAACACACCCGAAGCATACAAACTACAGCATCTACGCGCGACAAGTGCTGTTGTGGTTATATAAGACCGTGGGATGCTATTTTTGGGAACCAGGCGCTTGGCACAGTTGCCGTTGACAGATCTGCCTCTCATCAGAGTGCTGACATGTACACGGCATGTTCTTGCATCTAGGAGCCTGCGTTCCTATCTCCTCTGAAGCCAATTACATAAAAATATAACACGAATCTATTCTTAAAACCAGGACAGCCCACTTCTACGTGGTCATCATCAAAGCACATCTCAGAAGTGCTACCAAAGACTGGCACAAGGACTAAAGCATCTTTAGTTTTGCTCCTTCCTTCCTTTCCAGACAACAAGGAGATTTTGTGGTTAGTCAAGCAGCTCGAGAGTCCAGACTTATCTTTACTAGTGAGCTGACCTGCTGATTATGATGTGTGATCCTGATGTGGACGAGCAACCTACTTCTAACCTTCTTCCCAAGACTAAGGGTGAAGGAGATTCAGGTTCTCTGACCAGGGCACAGACGCTGACCAGAAAATAAGGTTTATAAATCTCCAAAAAATGCATTATTAAATTAAAAAAATTTTTTATGTTGTAGATGGACACAATACCTTTATTTATTTTTATGCAGTGCTGAGGACTGAACCCAGTGCCTCACATGTGCTAGGCAAGTGCTCCATCCCTGAGCCACAATCCCAGCCCCCAGGCTTTTTTTTTTTTTAGCTTCAAATCTATTAACTCAGCTCCACTCAGATACCAAAATGCAAAAGTGGGTAGAAGATTGTAAGGGTGAACTATATTGTAAGGCCACACACTCAGCTGGCAGGATTTCTTCCTGGAGAGTTGGTCGCTTGGCTTTCATGAGCAAAATAAACAGATCATGCTTATTTGTATTTTAAGTTCCAAGAGAAGCCTGGTGTTCCTCTTCCACCGTACGCACTCCTCCTAGATGCTCTTTTCTGTGCAGGTCTAATGAGTCAGTGTGGGACCTTGCATCTGATTTCTTCTTGGGACATATGCTCTTGCTTCTCCTGCTCCACTGCCTCCTTTTCCACATGGATCCTCTGTCCCTGGATCCCTGCTTCTTATTTGGTCAGCTAACTGCAGCTCACTCATTGATGCTGGTCTCATAATCAGTGCTGCTAATTTAGGCACACGCTAGCCATGGTCAGTTTCAGTTTTATGCAAAAATAAATGATTTTGGTGCTTACAGATTGCTACCAAGGTTGTTGGCTGTACTTTAAGTGATTAAGAATAACTCAAAATCTGAAAAGCGTCTCCAGATTCACAAGAAGTAAAGATAGGAATCTAGAACAAGCTCAAAGGGATATGTCACAAGAGCTTAGGGCAGATGACTGTCTCTCCAAGCCTTCCAAATTGCAGAGAGATGTGTGTATATCTAATACTTCTTATGTCGTGGAGCATTCTACTCTAGCATTCATACGGTAGTTAAATTTTCTTTGTCAGCAAAAGTCTCTCAAGCTGTGGGTTATCAAGAAAAACAGGATAATAAATGCTTTGTTTTCCTGGTAAGGAATTTCAAATCCATGAATGATGAAGCGGCAGGGAGCCCACACTCCTATGGTTTCTACAAAGCGGAAAAGGGCTGCTGAGTATTACTGATTAACTCTTTGTGGCAGAAAATTGCTCCTCATGCGTTAGAATTAGCTTATTCTGGCCAGAAAAAACTGTGCTAAAAATAGTACCAATTCCACTTATTCCCTAATAGTCGGGGATGTCCTAATTCCATGTGAGTCCCATTCAGGTTTTAGAGTACAGATGGGAAGGGAGAGGTAATCATCCATTTGAAGATAGTGGAAGACAGGATGTTCTCCTATTCCTACTCACTGCTTTACCTTCTGTCCTGGATGGTAAGGTTAGCCTACACCACCTTTAGAACATCTGAAAAGTCAGGAAGGTGAAACCTCAGTGCCACAGCAGATCTTGCTCCTCTTTAGTACACACCAATTCAGTGGGTGCAAGAGGTGCATATTTCCTTACATTCAGGGCTGCCTTCTGTATACCGTGAGATCCAGGAAAACAGCATTGGTAAGGCCTAGCCCCACTGAACAATGCTTCTCAAATGTTACTGTATGTATCACCCAGGTTTAATTTTCAAATAATTTTATTTTTTTACAATGCACAGAGTGATATTTTGATATGTAGCTAAGATACGCTGTGAAATGACTATCAAAATCAAGCTCACACATCTGATACCTCACACAGTCACCTGTGTACATTTGGAAGGATTGGGGAGCCAGTTTATTTATTTATATATATATATATAAACTGTAGTTGGACACAATACCTCCATGTCATTTATTTCTTTTTATGTGGTGCCGAAAATCGAACCCAGGGCCTTGCACGTGCTAAGCGAGCCCTCTACCGCCGAGCCACAACCCCAGCCCTGGGGATCCAATTTAAATGCAGGTCTGGGCATTTTTAATGTGTTCTCAGATGACTGCAATGCTGCCAGTTCACAGAGCACACTGAGTTAGCAGAACTATGCTGTACTTGTAGGAAGATGGTCAGGAGATAAGAGTATGCCCCCATGAAGGGTGGACCTGGGAAACAAGTTGATCAACATCCAGCCCTTGGGGTTAATGACGGCTCATTCCTCCATCAGTGCTTCTCAAACAAGCTTCAACACTGGACTTATTTGTAGTGCTTTCAAAATACCGACACCAGGCTCCCAGTCCAGAGATCCTTCTTTAGTTCGCCTATGGTACTGCATAGCCATAGGTACTTTTTAAAGCTCTGCAAGCAGTTTTATTGCGCAGCCTCAGTTGCCTGAGTTGTAAATGCAACTAGACTTAAGAATTAAGGACCACTTACTTTCCTTTCTCTTCATCAATTCTTTATAAATGCATCTACCTCCTTTTAGGTAAATGGCTGGGAAGAATATTATTATAACCTCCCTGGGTCCTTCTTAGAGAATGGAAATGAGAAAAGGAGGCATCAAGTTCAACAGCCTCACGTCCTGGCGGGGGTAACATCATGGACTGACTGGTAATCTGGGCCCTGCATTTCTGATGTTTTAAAATAATGCATTTGGCGTGATCTTGTAGATAAATTGTAGAGAGTGACATGATTTGCTGTCCTGCCTCCACTGCTAACTGGCTGTGTGACATTTTTCACCTCAGCTATAGCTGAGCTCTCTGGGCTCCAGTTTCCTCATCTGTGAAGTGAGAAGGCTAAATAACTTATGCTTCTGTGCCTGTAGCGTGTCACTGGCTCTGGCCTGCTTTCCTCCCTGTGCCCTTTCTTCCTCTATTAGCCCATATGACAAATTCAAACAAACAAAAATCGACTGCAATTAGCTTTAGGATTTCCCCGGCTTTTGACTCTTATTTTTAATTGTCTTTACTGATATTTAGATTTTGTTAATGACTTATAGAGGCATTATATCTAGGCAGTGGTGACTGAGGAGTAATTGAGATTCTCTAACAAGTGGTTCTGTGGTACTTGTGAGAATATTTTTTGAGAGTTGTGATTCTAGTTAGTGCCTCTATGAACTGCATAAAAGATGGAACTAATCAAAATCTAGGCTAACGCTTCTGCGCCTACTTAAATGATAGGCTCTACTAATATTTGTAAACTAAGTCAGATATGAGCAAAGGACAGAAAGACAGGTTGAGGTCAGTCTCCATGGACTGGAAGTTGCCTTTTACTTCATATAGCAGGCCCCTTTATCAGAGGTTTCCATGGTTTCAATTACCCATAGTCAAGGGTTTCAATTACCCTAGTCTGAGAATATTAAATGGAAATTTCCAGAAATTAAAGAATAAGTTTTAAACTGCATGCCATTCTGAATAGCATGATGAAGTCTTGCTCAGTTCTGCCTGGACACAAATCATTCCTTTGTCTACCATATCGACACTGTACTGTATGCAAGTCTAAGAAGAAATAGCATATACAGAGTTTGGTACGATCTGTGATTTCAGATCCAGTAAGCCCCCTCATGGGCATCCCCCCATCCCCATGAGGGGGCTTACTGTACTTAAATCTAGTTGGAGTAGGTTGATCATTAGCCATAAAAGATATTCACTGATTTGTCATTAGAAAAGTTTTGTAATGACACTGGGTATTAATGGGTATTGCCCCTTTAACTCTCTTGAACTTGAACAACAGACTTCTAGTTGAAAAGGCAACCAGAATCCAAAACCAAACTTTTTTTTATTATTTATATAAGATCAGTATCTATAAGGCTCTTGGCACAGTTCCCAGGACATAGTTAGCACTCAATAAATGTTAATGGCCACTTTCATTAATTGAACATTTATTGTTATTCGGTTAAATTATCTAATTTCTGGAAGTCATTGAAAACGGCAGTCACACAGACAAAACATTTACAGAAGCAACTTTTTCTAGAAATATACTTATCCTGAAGTTCTATAACTGCTGTTGACTTTATACCCAGCATGTAAAACATGTGCAATGGCAGCAATTAACTTTCTGCTTTCTGATTCCTATGACTTGCTGACAGTACTTTTACTGTAGGTGGTATTCCATATGCAACTTAATGCAAAATATCTGACACGGTTTCTGGTTTAAATACAGGGTCTTCTAAAGAAACAATAATATGTGTTTGGGTAAATATGAAGTGTTGGATTTCGTAGTTCAAAATATATGCTTGGCTCTGGAGACTGAGGCAGGAGGACTGCAAGTTGAAAGCTAGCTTCAGCAATTTAGTGAGGCCCTAACCAACTCAGCAACACCCTGTCTCTAAATAAAATATGTAAATGGGCTGGGGATGTGGCTCAGTGGTAAAGCTAAAGTGTCCCTAGGTTTAATTCCTGGTACCAAAAAAAATAACCCACATACACACACACACACACACACACACACACACACACACACACACACACGAGTGCTATGATCTACAGTCACTGAGTTAGGCCTCAGAAGTAGAGGCGAGTTTCCAGGAATGTTTTCTTCATACCTACTTAGTCCTTCCTGTCCCTGATGCATGACAGTGTGGCGGAAGGTGAGCCTAAAGATTGCTGAGCACTTCTTGGTCCAACTCCAGGCTCCAAAGCCCACCATACCAGCATTAGTGCCTCCTCTGACAACTAGCAGAGTGGTGGAAGTCTCCTAAGCCTCTGCCTCCAAACGTGACACTCATTTGAGTCCATGCCAAAACAAGAGACCAGGAAGTGATGGCCAGACAGAACTAACCATAGCACTTAATATCCTAGTTAATGCTTCTGCTTCTGCTTCTCATCCTAACCTGCTTCTTGATGAAGAGGGAGAATATTCTGGAAGGACTTAACGGAGCAGATGGCAGGATGCGAAGAGGAGGGCAGGAGTGTCCAAGCTTCTAGACCCTCAGTGAGAGGCACCTCTGCTGAGAGTCTCCATGACTCTGACGTCACTGAGGCCAGGACTGTAGCCCTGGCCCGGAAGTGCTGTGCTCCACCTCATCACACCACTGTGTCTGCTGGGTGGTTCCACTTCCTAGTGCCTCATTACAGCAGTGTCCAGTTCCTCACTGGCAGCGGTGGCAGGTTCAGAAGCTGAGATGATTATGTGGACTTCTCTGCTGAGACTGGAGTTTCCTCATCAATAAAATAACTGAGTAGAACTATTTGCTTTCTGAAGGCTTCCAGGCATTTTTAAGGGCAGCAGGGTGTGCTGATTGCGGGTGGGTGAAATTTCTAGTTGTTTCCCAACTTCAGGCCATGGCCACAGCCTCCTCTTTTCCCTGCTGCTTCATGCTTGGGGTTGTAGGTAACAGGGATTCTGCTCCCTCTTTTGAGATGATCTGCAGGTGCCTACCTTGCCCTTCTGGAAGCAGAGAGATGAGGGAGGGGAGGGAGGCCAGCTGGATGGAGAGAGGCATTAGAATGCAGATTGTGGGCTGGCCCTCAAAGCCTGTGGATGCAGATAAAGAAAAGCACCCTAATAACATGAATGTCAATGAGAGGGTGCTGCTAAAGCTACACTCCTCCAAAGAAAGGTGTTGCATTTATAATGATTTTTGCAAAGCAGTTCCTCTTACAGTCATGACAGTCTTTGAGCTGTAGCTTCCTCCCGGAGAGCTCTGACTTAGTAATGTTGTACCCTAGTGTCAAGTAAACACTTTGCTTCACCTGCCACACAAGACCTGGGCGTGCACAAGAGAGGACGGCTTGATGTCCAGGACCATGCCGAGTCCCCGAGTGTCAAATGTCTGCTGTAGTGGGATGAGCTTGTGGTGGTGGCGAGGGGGGTGGGAGGGTGTCTGGCTGACTTTTGATCCCAGGCTCCATCCCACCCAGCTGGGACCGGCATGTCTCAGCTAGCCCAAACTATCAGCTCAGGATACTGCATCTTGAGCTGCAGTAATGGGAAGGAGGGAGGCTTCTTATTTTATTTTGGAACAACCCCCAAAGGGGTAAATGTGATCCTTGTGAGACCCCTTCATGCCATCCAGAGCCAGGACTGGCAAGCAGGGTACGAAGTCCCTTGGCTTCAGAGTCCAGAGACACTGGTTTGAGTCTGACTGCCTATAAACTCAGTGACCAGCTGGGTCACCCCAAATGAGTCACTCATTTTCTTTGAATTTTAGCTTTAAAATGGGGGACTATACAACATGTGCCTCGGCGAAAATTAAAGTTATGGAGTCTCCATATGGGAAATCTGAAGATAGGAACTACTTTTAAGATTTTTGTTATTATGTTGGCCCAAGTCATGTCTCTCATTCCCTATAGTGTGGTGGACAATGGCCTAAACCCACTGCCATGAGGCCAAGCTACTGGAGTAGTAACCAGGCCTTTCTTTCTAGTTCTATCACTGGTTTTCTAGGGAAGGTCAGAGAAGTGAACTGAAGCTCTGGCACCTCAGGTGTCCTCAGTGTAACAAGGTGAGCACTTTCAGTGGATCACCCGAAATATTTTTAGAAGGGATAACAGGTAAAACAAACAAACAAACAAACAAAAAAACCTGTAAAGCTATTTGCAAACACAGATGACTCACTGATCCATGTTAATGGGGGGCTGGAATCAAAGAGATAAAGGAAATCCAGCAGTAATCCTAAAACCTCAATAGGCCAAACACCCCTTCACGCCAAACCAAGGAATCGGGCTGACTTGCTGGATGGAGTTCATCCCCTTCCTTATCCTTCCTCTGTTCCCTGGTGAGAAAACCGAGTGCTGAGCTCCTTGGTAGGTTTTGACCAGAGGGCAGGGAAGCAGAGACCTAGAGAATCTCCAACTGAGTGAGTCTGGAATGACCCAGACTTGTCTAAAATGTTACTCTCAAATCCTAACCAATAACTGAAGCAAATCAGGTCATACAGGTCTATTTTTTCCCCCCGTTAACCAAGACATGACCACAAGGCCAGGAAGTCAAAGAACATTCCACAAGATTGAAAAGGACTTTTCTTCTAAGAGTCCTGGTCTGACCACTTTGTCTTGCAGAGGATTGGAAGGAATTTCAAGTGTTTTTAAAGTGTTGGTGGAAGAGTGAAGCAATGACGGCCAGGAACAACCAAGAGTATAAGGAACATCTGTCACAGTGTCCTGTTCTGCACGTACAAGGTTTATTGTTCATCTTTTCATCTCAGTGACTTATGGGTAGTGAGAGCTATAATGATATAGTCCTGAAATATGTTTTAATATCAAAACAACTTTAACAGCTTATGTCACAATACTAATGAGACTTCTCGAGCACCCTGGTACTATGATAGTCTATGGCTAAAACAAGAAGAGAAACACAGAAGCTTTGTTCCTATCTGCCTCCTCCTAGGTGACCAGCGTCAGTCTCTTGAATGAACCACATCTGGCCATGCAGTGCAGTTTTAAGGATCCTTTTGCCCCCAGCCTCAGCCTCCCCAGGTCCAGTTATTCTCTGCTTCTTGTTGGGTTGGGGAAAACCTTGGGATTCCCAAGAGAATTCTCTCCATGCTCACCCAGGTCATAACTGTGTGTGGCCTAAAGCTTGAGGCCCTGAACTGGCCAGCCCATTTCAGGTGGATACAGTCTGCTGAGCTGTGCTCCACTCCTGTGCAAGGGACTCAAGTTCTAGTCAAGTGATGAATTCTTAGAGACCCCAATTTTATTTCAAACGTCCTCCTTTCTCATTTCACCATCATAACCTCTTTCTTTGCAATTCCATCCAGACCTTTAATCAACTTCATGAATTCCCCCCCACCCTGCCCCGCCCCCGATCTTCTTTTGAAATCTTCTCAGTCTTTTGGAAACTGGGGTCTACGTAAGTGAACTTAACAATTCCAATTTACTCTTGTACTATCATAGGGAAATGATTATCTCTGGAATCTATTCCTTCATTTTGCCATCGTGTCCCCCTACCATACCCTCACATGATAATAATGACATGTTGCCAACATCCTTCAAACAATGACAAGAGAAATTTTGCAAATCTGATCAGGAACCAGTGTCGGGGCATCTAGACTTTCTGTTGTAAGTGCTCACAACATTCCTATTAATGAGGCATGTCATTGAGATGATGCTTGTTTGCAAAATAAAATAACAACACCTTCCACAGGTCACACAACTTTGAAGAACTCCATTGTGAATAATTTTAAAAAATCAGGGCTGTGGGTTCCTGCTTTGACCCTCTCCTGGCATCCTGGCATTTTTCAACCTTTTACCACTCAGGAATTGTCATTCATCTTCTCCCACAGACGTTTTTGTATTGAATGAGTCATGTTTTAAAAGCACCCAGTTCTTCATTTCAGTTAATCAAAGACATAGAAAATGATTGCCAGTTAAAGTTACTGGGTTGGTAGATGGTCAGCCCACTGCAAACCCATCCACTATTCAGGTGGCACATAAAACTCATGATGGGTGAAATAAACAACTTCCCATGGTCTTTTGTGAGGTATGAAAATATACCTTCCCAGATGGGAAACACTGGTCTCAGGGTTCCCCTCCATCCTCCAACTGTTTCCGTCCTAAACTGATGAGCTGGGTACAATCGTGTGGTTCATGGCTGAATCCCAATTGGGGCTGGTTCCCCACCTTGACCCTACTCCTTCATCCTGGTGTGGCTGCTGGAGTGGGAAGGGGATTCCGCACTGAGGGGACTCCTGCACAGTTAAACCACGGCACTCTAATTCATAGAAAAGTCATTCTTAAGGAAAAGAACTTACCTTTTGGTTTAGCTTGTGTGTGTGTGTGTGTGTGTGTGTGTGTGTGTGTGTGTGTAAGAGAGAGAGAGAAAGAGAGACAGACAGACAGACTGAGGGTGAAACCCAGGATCTTAAGCATGCTATCTATGCACATGCTCTACCACTGAGTTTCAGCCCCAGCCCTTGTTCAGTTTTTATTTCTGCGGGACAATTATTACATGGAAGCAATACAGACAGCAAGGTAATGGTTCTTCTTTATGCAGTCCCATGAGGCCAAATATTTCAGCCCAGGTTGAACTCTATAAGTGTAAATCCAAAGAGTGCACAAATGGATGTCCTATTTACATGTTGCACAGCAAACACTTTTCATATGTTGGGTTGCTACCTAGGAAGAGTTCACAGAAACTATCATGTAGAAACAATGTCTCATACGGAATGTTGCTCCCCAGACTCCAGAGGCTTTCAGGGCAGTGACCCTGACTCTACTGTTCAGATGGACAGCAAGGAGCATCACAAGTACATGGCCCTTCTCAAGGACACCTCCCCTTGTAATATGACTCAGCCACAATCCTAATCTACACGTAAGAACTATCACTATGCTGAGGAACTGAGATAGTTCACTAAGGCTAAAATAAAGTTGACAACAGTAAAGTGAGAATGTGTCCTGAGCCGCATAGAAAATGAAACCTGAAGTGCTATCTTCCTGTATCTGTTTAAACTGATATTCACGTGTGTGCGTGCGTACGTGTGTGTGTGTGTGTGAAGGTGCATAAGGATATACATTTATAAATACACAGATCTGTGTATATGAAACAAATCAGGCCACTCTACACATGCCATGTAAGAACATAAATCGACATTGTCTATATTTTGGAACATTTAGAGTATTTGTGGGCAAAAATAACTCTCTAGTAAACATTCACTGTGTATGAATGGGCTTTGTTTCTTGGTGACTCAGCTGTCAAGGTCATGGATGCACTCCTGTATTCCCTGGTACCTAGAGCAGTGCCTGGCAAACAATTAAAGTTCAATAAATGTTTCTTGAATGGATGAATGGATATTCTCTGTGCTACGCAGGACACACAACTTTAAGGGGCTCCATTGTGAACAATTTTAAAGAACACAGATATCCTGGCCTCCCCACCCCCGGCTAACAATTTTAAATGAAAGGCATCTGAGGAAAACAAAACAAAATAAAAAATCCCTTTGGTTGCGATTCAGATGGAGCATTGTAGGAGAAAATTTCCCATGTCTGGAGGAGATGAGGGTTGAGAGATAATGACAGCAATAATAATGATGGTGGTGATAGTGGCAAAAATATTAATAATCATGGCTCTGAGATCAAAGGCATTAAAGATATCAGGAGAGGCATTTCAAAGAAAATGAGTACCTTAAATATATTACAATGGGGAAATTAAGAGAAAGTGTCAAGCTGTTCTGCTGAAAAGAGTAAGCCCCAGATTCTACCAGTAAAGGACACAGGGACAATCCTACAGAGGGCTGAGCTAAAGCCCGCTTGGGAGAAGGTGCCTGCCCACACAGGTAAATCATCTCCAGGGCAGGCCAGGAAAAGGCCCATTCACTTCTGGTGGGTGAACACGCAGGTCCCAGGAGGCCACTTTATTTACATCTTCCTCCCACTGGATGAGGCTCATTTATTTTTATATCTCAAATCTACGTGTCGTCCTTGCTCAGATTGTGTGTGTGTTGTTATAAAATACCTTCCAGTGAGCCACCGCTGAAATGGAGTGCGCTAAACAAATGTTCTCTTAGGGCAGTAACTCCTTAATATAAACTGCATTTAATAAAACTGGTAGTGATTCTAAAAAGAAAAGGGTGAGGCATACTCAGAGAAAATGTCTGGAAGAAATTTGCAATTAATATTTTACAAGACATTTAGATTCCAGATTCCTCCTTGCTGTTAAAATTTAAGAGCTTTTTCAAAACTGTATTCCTCTCTGTTATTACATCCTTAATTAAATTAATTTATACAGTGAATGCTCTAATGACACTGCTGTGGATTTCCAATCAAAAAGCCTTATTGCTGGAGACGATATGTGTTAAGACCTTGAAAAAGGAATGACATAAGGCACGGTGCTGACATTGGCACAAGGATTTTTGGCCTTGACAATCTGATTATTGAAAGGTCTTGGTAGTTTTTCTGTGCTTCATTCAAGGTCTTTTTATTTTATTTTATTTTTTAATAGAGTTAAATTAGGTCCATGAAAATAAAATGAATCTTCCAGGTGGCTTTTATGAGGATTTCTCTCTGGGATCCATAATGATAGACAATGACATTTCTGCTGAATGGCACGACCTGTCAGTGGTGCCTACCTGAAATGCTCAATGAAGGAGGCTCTCCTCACACCCAGTTTGTGGCACCATGAAAGCAGAAACAACCAAAGTTTGTCGGAGAACGCAAATGGCACGGCAGTGGGAAATGCCGATCTAATAATGCTGCACTACAGTCAGAGGCTCCTCAAGCAGCCCAGCCCAAGCACACAGAGCTATCATATCCCTTCAGGCTGTAAAAGTGCTACTTTGTAGGGATCTCAAGGACAGTCATGCATGGAACCAGTATTTCATCAGAAGCAGAGAAGCACTAAAGCACAAACCAAGCATGTAGTAGGTGCCTATCCACTGTCCATCCTTATAGATAGGCCACTTGGAGGCTATATTGGGCTTGCTGTCTGCCCTCTCCTTCCAATATCTACTTTAGTACATAGCACAGAGTAGGCACTCAATCATCATTTGTGGTTTATTAATCTCATGAAATACCAATAATAAATGGGCACCAAACCTAAGATCTGATCCTTTGCTTAAGCATCAAGCAACAATTTCTAGAGCGCTTGATCAAACCAAGGACGTGACTCCCAGTCTTTTATTCCTTACTGTCCATGGTGAGCTGTAAAATTTACTTCTTTTATTTCAACTACTATATTTCTGGGATTTATGTTGAACTTTCTGAAGATATAAGATCTGTTATCTTTCTCCGTTACATAGCAAGAGGCCAGTTTTGAGAAATGTGTCCCCACTTATTTTGCACTGATCAGTAAGGCTCTGATCCTGTACCTCAATCCCCCCATTCTTTCTCCTGCCCCCAGGAAAGAGGGTCTCCAAAGTCTAGGAAGCACATAAAAAGGAGGGTGCCTTTAAATTAAAATCAAAGAGGAGACAAGCTCCCCTGCAAAACAGAGAATCCTATCAGTTTGTTTCCCCTCCTGTACCAACCAAGTCCTTTGTTCCCTTCAAGACAGGGACATGGTGCATAAAGGAAAAAGCAAACCCTGAAACACTAATTAAGTTTGGTTGCATGATAAAAGTTCCTTATGATTCAAAACATCAACTGCAAAAGAAAATTACATGGGGGGTGGGTAGGAAGAAAACAACCCAGCACTATTTGATCTTGTTATAAATTGAAAGTTTTGGACACTTTAGAAAAAAAAGGCAGCAAGTGCCTTTTTAATGGATTTTATCTGCAGGAAAATGATTACAACCAGAAAAGCTTTAAAGTGTCAGCTGGTGATGCATTTTTCTTTATCCCTTTTATTTTTATTCAGAAAGAAATTGAAGGCATATGGCAAAGTGCATCATTAATTTCTTATTAATTTCATAATATGAAGGCAACCAGTTAAAATAGTAGTGCTACAACTTTAAATTACCGAACTCACTTGGTATTTAATGAGAGGTTTAGCACAGCAGGGTTTCTGTTAAATTAAGTTGTGCCTTCACATCACAGTGGGAAAACAGGTGTATATTGGTTTAGAATTATGGAAATGTTGACTAATTCCAAGGCTTGTAATCAAACAGCAAGGCACACTGTAATATTTTTTTCCCCAAGAATATGCATTAATCTTTCATGTCTGGTCCCATTTCTTCCTGTCCACCAAAGGCACATAACTGAAAGGCAACCACTTTCATGCATTTCCTGCAGCTGTTAAGGGTGATGCTGATCAGATCAAGCTGTACACAAATGGGAGATGTGGACCTCTGTCCCCATTTACCACTTTGAAATGGCAACAGCAAGTGTTGCACACTGTAAGGGCTATCCGCCTTACAAATGAGATCTGACTTCGAGTTTTTGTTTACCCTGTCTCAAGTAATTGGACATATAAAACTGAAATGGGTAAAAAACAAATCCAAAAACAATCTACCAATGAGCTTTTCCAGCTTCCAAATTACTATCCTTCATAATGGGTCTCCAAAGTTGCCACTTCTAAATTCTACATGCAGAATTTCTAAGGGGAAAGAAAAGGTGCAATATTAAAAAAAAAAAAATTACTGAAGGTGTTATTTGTTTACTGAGAACAGGGTCAGAGTAAGCTATCCCAAACAGATGTACGATCATCAGTACTTCCATGTGCTTCGACATGCCCTATCCACACCAGTGTGGATCCCTGGAGAGCATCTCCTCAGGAAGAGGTATGCTCAGGCTGTGCTTCTAGTGGAGGGGATGCATGCAAATTAACCAAGCTCTGCATTCAGTTAGAATATGGTGCTATTTGGCAAACTATACTATACTTTAAATAATAAATAACAATTCATCATCTCGAGCAATTCTTAAAACACACCTACAGAGTGGTATGCTCATTATTGTGAAGCATTTATTTTTAAGAGAAGGAACACAAAGTGGTCTTTGCATTTGAATAAAAATCTGGAATAAAAAAAAATTATTTTCCTCTACTGTTGGCTCAGCCAGAATCTGCCTTGGTTGCTTCATTCAATAATATGATCTAACACTGCAATCTTCTAGAATTACGTTATAAAAATTCCATTTACATAGAGAATGAAACTGAAATACTCCCCCCCCCCTTTAGGTCACTAAGCAAAGCACTTAGACTTTAATAACGGCAGCCTTACTAAAAACCAACTTGGAAGTTGCAGGGAGAAGTAGTTAAATTGGGAGGGACTGTCCTAGTTACATACACTTGCTTTTCTGTTCTTTGATTTGCTGTCATAAAAAAAAGGGAAAACCAAAGTGGTATGATTCAAGATCAAGGTTCAAGATTTATTACTTTGGGGTAATTAACGAGCTAATATTTGGAGAATATTTTATTGAGCATCTTGCCACTATAAATACCATACAATGTTCAGGGTCTAGGGTGAATTAAACAAATGCTATGTTTTCTGGGAGAAAGGGGGATAAGACAGACACTTACTTACATGTGCCTATGTTAAAATGTGCACACGTCTGTGCATGCTTACTGTGACATGCAGCCACACCCTGAAAACGGTTATTTGATATTTTTTTTATTCTTATCAAATCAGGTTTTTGATCTTTTATTTGCTCAAAAATGGCTATCTGATCTTTCTTTTATTCTTATCAAATCAGATTTTAATAAGATCATCATCATCATCACAGGTTTCCCACAAGTTCTTCATCATAACCAATGCATACTGTTATGTTACACAATTAACTCATCACTGATATTTGGGCAAATGGGGAAAATATCTGAACAGCATTCAGAAGTTTATACCAGCATGCAATGTACAAAAATACCACAGAGTCCCTTAAGAATAAAATACTCGGATGAAGTTGCTGTATGCAACATTGGTTCATTTCTAGTGAATTGCACTAATCATCAAATATTATTGTGAAGGAAATGGAAAAAAAAAAGATGGTAAGCTTTGTATTTTCTGTTCTGTATCAACACAAAGCCCCAAATTGGGCATTAAAACATTGACTTTGTTAACCACCATTGACTGTTTAGAAATCATTAGGAGGCTTAATATTATGGCTGTACAGGGTACATTTTGTCCTTTCAAAAGAAAAATCCAAAGACTAAATTTGAAAAGGGGCTCCTGGTGAGTAAAAGCTTTTACTTTTCCATTTGCTTCGCTTGTGTGTATTGGGTTGTTTTTTTTCTTTTAAAATCTCAGCCCACCCAATACCCTTTGGCACCTGCTGTACCCAGTGGGGTCACTCTGATTTTCTAACCAGGGGACAGGCTATGTGAGAGCTCTTGCCGTCGGAGTTAATGCCAGCACGCCTTTATGGGCTGGCCAGCGGGTTTGGCTGCTGTGGGGAACAGAGGGGTCAGCCCACACTCCTCAAAAGACCAAAGTCATTTTTGGCACTAAGAACCCATAACTAGAACCTTCAGTTGAAAAGACCATTTTCAAGCAATAAAGTGATTTTGGTACAAAAGTAAACCGACTCACCCCAGGTAAAGTTTTAATATTGTGCAGTGCATTCTGGGCCTCAAGTGCAGCTTTTCTTGTATAAAATGTTACGAAACAACAACCTACAGAGAGAAATGAAAAGGTTTTAGAAATTTCTGTGAATGCTTTGCTTAGATATAATGGAGACTGTGGCGAACAAATAATCTACTTAAAAGGATGCACAATTTAAAAATAATAAAGCACATGAGAACAGTAATAACAACATCTCAAGCACTTACACAGTACCTTTCATCCTAAATCACATTTATTAGCTTTACCCACATTGGAGATCAATTCATAACTGTGCGCCCACTATCTGGAATACAGCTATTCAGGAATGTGGGTGGGAGTTGGTGGCTGGGTGAGGTGCTAATGGGACTTAGAGCGTACAACCACTTAAAAAGGAGTTTTTTTTTTTTTTAAACCACAATAACAATTGCATCAACTTACATTAACTATAATTTTCTTAAAGAGTATCTCTAGAACATCATACTTTTAAAACACTTTTAGGTTTAGACAACTGGATTATAAGTTTCTTAAAAAGCTGGACTAGTAGTGCCATATTCTTTATCTCTACCATGGTACATGACACAAAGTTCCGCCCACCCACTCCTTGTGGGACACAGAATGAAAGGCTATATTGTGAGCCGTTTAGAAATTAAGTTACAATATGAATGGGTGTGTGCCCCACAGATGTCCGCAGACTCTGGCCTGTGTACCAAATATGGTGATATCACAACTCCAGATTCCTCTTTTCAAAGTGCTGGTGGAAGCCAAGTCTGAAGCCCCTCAAGAGCAGATTGGCAGAGACCCTCAACTTCCTGCACCAAAGAAAATGGTGTCCTGAGGGGTGGCTGTCCCCTTCTCCAACTTATGAAGATACTGGTTGATCATCTGCTAATAAGCAATAAAATTTCTCAGTTCGATCAGGTTTTGTAAAAGGAAGTAGACAAACAGTTGAGAAGTTTGAAGGAAAAAGATATTGCCTGGCCTTCTTTGGTAAATAGAGGATGAGGGAAAAGATGAAGCAAAGTGCTGCTCACCAAGACTGGACTTTTCACCTCAACTTTAGGAAAGGCTCCTAAGGTATAGAGGCAGAGAGGGATGGTATGAGCTTCACCTACAGCAGGGCAACAGGCAGAGACAAATGAACTAAGGCCCCGATGTCGCTTCTATTTAGGGGAATGACACAAAGAAGACCGAGAAAAAAATGGAACAAAACGGTTTGGGGGCAGGGAGCTGGCAGGGCAGAGCAAGCCATCGAAGATTTAGAATCACATGCTGACACTTTGATATCTCAAAATAAAACTCATTCAGTGGAGTAGGGGAAAATAAAGTGCAATGCCATCCACACTTCATTTTTTTTTTCTTCCCCCAGGGCTGAGGGCCGAACCCAGGACTTTGTGCGTGCTAGGCAAGGGCTCTACCACTGAGCTAAATCCCCAACCCCACACATTGCATGCTTAAAGACAAATTCCCTCCTCATCTGGAAAAGACATTCCGAACCTGCTGTCCCACACTGGATTCAGCCAGTCTACCAAGCTTCAATATGCAAAACCTTAGGTGCCTCCTTGGTTTCTTGGCATTTAAAAAAAATGCCAGGCATCCAAAGATGAGAAATCCTTCAAATGTATCATTTGAATGACTGATGGAGATAACAGACAATTAGGAAGTCTCCTTAAAGAACCATGGGCAGACTGACCATTTTTATACGGCCTGTGCGTCAGCTATTTTGACTTCTTTAATCAGGGTTCATATGCCCCTGCTCTGTTTAAGTTTAAATATGTGATGGTCCATATTTTACTAAACTGATAAACTTAACTAGCTATCTTAACTTCTTTGGGGTAATGCAAGCCCCAGAGAAGCTTCAGGAATTGCTTCAATGCAAGGAATAAATTCAAACAGGAAAGTCCCAGTTTCCAGTCATCTGTTGTAATCATTTTTGGAGAGAGAAAAATACCAACCATGCTGTACTGGGCTTAGTACAGAAAGAATATCAGGAGCTGGGTGCAGTGGCACATGCCTGCAACCCCAGCTGTCTGTAAGGCTGAGGCAGGAGGACTGCAAGTTCAAGGCCAACCTCAGCAACTTAGTGAGGCCCTAAGCAATTTAGTGAGATTCTCTCTCTAAATAAAATATATTAAAAAGGGTTCCCCTGGGGAAATGACTCAGTGCTTATGCACCCCCCCCCCCCGGGTTCAATCTCTAGTATCAAAACAAAACAAAACAAAAAAAAGGAAAAGATTTTTGAATGCTTCCAACAAACACTCTCAACAAGTTCTGCTTTCCTTCTCCTAGGATTACAGAGTCAGCTTTCAGGCAAGGAAGCAACAGAGAAGTTCTGAACTTCAACTTCACTTAATACAGATTCAAAAAAAAGAGGCAGAATCTGATACTTCAAGCAGGTAGCTTCCTGGGGTGAGATAATTTAAAAAAGATATAGAGGTGGAGCAGTTTGCTTGGCTGAAAAGAAGGAAAACTGAGGAAGAATAAGTTTGGGGAGATAAAAAAGAAATGCTCAGAGGCAAGAATGAGAAGTTCAAACTGGCCTTTTAAAAAGGGGGTGGTGGTGACAGGGGACTGAAAAAGAGGAACTAAGCACAACGAGAATATGAAAGCAACAGGAAAAGAGAAGCTGCATGTGGAGGGACTACATGGGCCTCCCAGCAGAGCTAGCAACACAGTGGGTGGAGGAATGGAGGAAGCATACCTGCCTTCTCACCCAGACTAAATCTCGGCCAAAGTCCCTGAGAACCTTGGGTCCAGATGCTACACCAGTATTCAAATGCCACCCTGGGGGAGGGAGACATTTAATCATTCTTAGTCATTTACATTTTACTATCAATTTGGCTACTCCAAGAACAAGTTTCTTCCGTTGAATAGAAGGGCATCTTTTTTGTTGTTTGTTTCTTTCTTACTTTCTTTCTTCCAGAAGTACGAGTCTGAAGATGGTGTGTGAGCAGTTTGGGGAAAATGACTGAGGAGGAGAAAGGAACAAGGTTGACTAGTGTACAGAGGAGAACATAGGAAGATACCCCAAATCTCCAGCTCTTACCAATTTCACCCCAGGCCTGCCCTGCCTGTGTACCTGCTATAGTGAACTCAGCAGCTGATTACTAGGGATCCTCTTCAAACTATCCATTTAAAACAGATTTTTTAAGATTACACCAAGATAAGCTCCAGTCTTACCCTAACACCACAGCAGGATGTTCTAGAGGACATGGGTGATGTCACTGCTGGGTCACTTGCCACTAACCTGCAGCTCAGCGCCACAGGTGTTCGGCTTGGCAAGCAGCTTGAAAACCCTGATCGGAAAACGGGGTCCCACCTCCAAGTGTACATTGCCCCTTTTTGCAGCTTGGAAGGCAGAGCAGAGGCTGCATTTCTGCCCCACTCCCTGTCTCATTTGGGTGTTCCCATGTGGTGAACAACCTGTACCGATGTGGGGGTCCTGGGATAGATGTCAAGTCCGGAAATATCACCCCAAGAGTCTTCTTTTGGTTTCATAATCTGGCTCCTGAATGAGTTAGGGAACAGTGTGTTACTTTTATTACTTCTAAGTCAGTAAATAAAAGCCATGTCTGCCTAAGATCTTCCATATACCCTCAAATTACAAATTGCGTGCATATATAGCCACAGTGTTTCATTCAGCATTAAAAAAAAAAACAAAAACAAATTGTTTTTTACCTTTACTGGGCTTAAAAATGGTTTATAACTTCATTGTGCACACATAATGACTCACTTAATTAAAACAGTGTTTGGCTAAGTTATCTTAAAATTTGCAGAGTAGACACCTCCAAATTTAGAGAGTCACCTTCCATGCAGAAGTCAGTACTTCTCCTGCAATGGGACCTGGGTACATTTTGAAAATGAAAATGTATTGGACAGACTATTGTTTCTATGAGTGTTCTCCCAGCTAACGGCCATAGTCGTTTTTTATTCATATATCACTTAACATATTCACTTAAAATCATAGATTCATTGACCTGCACAGACTATCTCAGTAAGGCAGGAAGAAGTATTATTATTTGCCCCGACATGGTAATTATGATAGAAAAAGGTCAGGGAGCTAAGAGAGATCCCAGAAAACCCAGGCAGGCTCAATGAGCATGAAATTTTCTTTCTTGCTGGCCCTAACTGGAAGTACAGCTGTTGAGGGAACCACCTGTCTCCAAGGTTTCCCCCTGCCAGCTGTAACTCAGGTCTGAAATGTACTAGATTTGTTTCCAGGTCAGCTGCAATGCCAGATGGCTCAGCCATCGCATTCAGGGCAGAGGCCTCCCTCCTCCTCCAGGTTCTGCTTGAAACATCAGCGTCAGGTGGGTGGCTAAACATCTACAAAACCCAGGTGCTCTTCAGTGGTTCCAACACGTATCTGAGGGGCCAGTCCTGCTAGCCTCAGTGCCCATTCCCGGATCTCCCATTCCCTGCTGTCCACAGAGTGCTGAGAATGGCCGTTCTCCCTCAACCCCCAGGGACCCTGGGATCGGCAGAGGCTGACGAAGCTTGACACTCCTGGTGCTTCAGCAAGTCTCAACCCTCCTAGTTCTGCTTAACACTGGTCATTTCTGCGGCCTCCATTTGTCTAGTTTGCTCCTTTGACAATGTCTAATAAGCACTCACACTTTGCAATTTGTTTCGCCTTCATCCACTCATTCAGGCCAAGTTAGAATAAGACAAACGTGACATTCCACACCCAAGTTACTTGATGGCATTCCTGTTGCAACAATTTCAACAATTCACTCAGTTCCTAAATGCTTTGGAAGTTGGAATGAAAAGGAAACAAAAAAAATTGTCCCTCCTGTTGTCCATTACCAACCCCTCCCATTTATAGCTCACCAAGATTTTTTTTTTTTTTTTTTTTTTAATTCACAGGTGAAATAGATACAGTGGTAAAACTTGAGAGATGATTTCAGAACCCAATAGCACAGTCTGGGGCCAGTAAACAGCCTGACATTTCCATTACTGATGTCTCCCTTTGTTGGTCACCAAAAGATTCTGAGGATCCGGTGTACCTTAAAAGCGTAATGTATTAAGTCTTACTGGCCATTAATATCTTGCTATGAATTTATTCTGCTGTTGAACTTTGAAACTTGAGCAGGGCCCCTAGGAAGGGAAAGTAAGAGGATGGAAGAAAGATCCTGGGATACGCAGTCTGTCTGTGAAAATGGCTCACAGGGAGCATCTCTGGGTGGTCAAGAAACAGTGAGGATACACTGGGCCCTGGGGAGAGCAGGGAGCACAGAAAAGCTACCTATTTCCAATTTTATCTCCTCTGTCTGCCTCCTCGAAGTCTTGTCAGCAGGACTCAGAGCCTTTCACCACCCAGATTCCCAGAAATGGGTAGTTTAGCAGTACAGTTGCTCACACTCAGATGGCACAGCCATCTGTAATCAGCATTATAATTGTGCGATATCAGCATACCATCATTCGTAGAAGCCGACTGTCAATTCCCAGAGCGGCCGAGTGCTACATACTCCAGATAGGGTAGTAGGTGTCTGACTGTGTCTCTTCACTAATTGTTCCTGCTGTCATAAAGAGTCCCCTCAGGTATTCTCCCAGCTTAATTGCTGGATAATTTGAGACATTGTTAGAGGTTTTTGCTGTTTCCAAAGATAAAGCCTAAAATAAGATCTACACACACACACACACACACACACACACACACACACACACACACACACACAGTCACACCCACAAAACCCAAACAAGATCTATGTACACACAGGTACACACATGCGCACGTGCACTGACACACACACACACACACACACACACACACACACAGTGTATTTAAAGTCATAAAGAAAACACTCAACTTTACTGAAAGACTTTAATTTTAAATGATCAAGTAGATTTATCCTCAAAGAAACCATCTGGATTATTACAAATCTTTTCAAGCCACAGCTGTTTCTCTTGAAAATCTTTACTTGGAAACTCTTGGTAATAGTACTAACAGTGGGGGAAAGTATTGCTTATGTAGAGATAACGTATTCACGTCGTGGCTAGCTCTGATTAATGACAATTTATTTACATTCTTAAGCGTGGAGGGCAGTGTAGACACTGCGCTAGAGAAAGATACTATAGATCAGATGGTAAAGTGAATTCTGCCCTTAAGAAAACGAACATCATACTGGTTAAAGAAACTTGCACCAAGGTTTCTAAACTTTACCAAACTGGGGAGGATGAGAAGCAAGATTTGATGCTTTAAAGATACCATTTTTTAAAAGGCAGTTTCCCGTTAAGCCTTTGATTCCAAAGTTTGGACATTAAGGCAATGTTTAATAAACATGTGTCTGTTTTTAAGACCCAAGTATAAAGACATGAGGTTACTGATCTGGTTTCCAATTATCAAAAAAAAAAAAAAATCATCATTTGCATGGCAGAAACCCCAGGTCACACGAGTTAAGGATGTATACTCTCAAGGGCAGGAGACAACCCCAGGCACAGGGGGTACAAGCCACATGACTATGGCCTCTGGCCTGAGGGTAAATGCTCCTGCATAGAATGTTCTCTTACATGACAAAATGGGCCTATTTAGAATGTTCTAATTCCAAATGTTACTTCTTTTTTTTTTTGGATAGAATTCTTCAGCAATATTTTTCATGTGGAAAATTACAAAGTATATTCTGAAATACAATACCATACAACTTGAGGACTGAGGAGAGAAGGTAAAAAATGATTTTGTACAATTCTGTGGCTAATGTGGTAAATAAGGTGGTTTGGGGCATATGGCACCGTGCACAGGAGCAGCTGTGTCCTCCAAATGGGCTCAGAGCGGCTCACCAAGTCTTTAAGGTCACTCAGTATCTTAAAAGATACAAAAATCTACTTTGCTTTCTGAATCTAGGCAAATAAGTGCAATGACCATTTGATGTCTGTACTCTGTACTTAAAAAAAAAAAAAAAAGTAAAGTAATAGTCCTGGTGGACAAATTCAATTTGAGGCATATCTGAAGGCTGGGAATATGGCTCAGGGGCTGAGCACTTGCCTAGCTTGCATGAGGTCCTGGGTTCAATCCCCAGAACTAAAAGAAAAGGAGAGAGAGATTTGAATTCAAGACATTAACAAAGTCATAATGTTGTGAATCAAAAATTCCTTTGCAGGCTGCCTCTGAATTCTAAGGGGCTGACAGATCAAGGAACTAAGGCCCCGGAAGACTAAATTAGTGAACTTGCTATGGTTTTTTCCTTTCTGTGAATGAAACTCCCTTTTGTATTCACATTTGCAAGCAAATCAGGTGCCTGTTTTACACAAGTTGAATTGCAATTGGGATCCTGGCATCTCTTCAAGTGAGGGGCCGGAAAGCCAGTTCAAGTCAAGAGAGGACGTACTCCTCATGCTTAAATTTCCTTGTGATCTGTTTTCTCCCTCAATCCTCGCCACATGATGTGGAGAATTTAACATTTCTTGGAGTCCAAAGATTGTTGATCTGAGTGCTACATTTTGTGTTCAAGTGACTCTCTCATTCGACAAGTTCAACGGTTAATCACTGACTCTGCCCCTTGCCAAGACCTCGACCTTCCAGTTTCCACCAAGTTAAAAGTTCAAAAAACCCCATCAAAAATCTCCTGGAGGCTGGAATTGTGGCTCAGATGTAGAGCACTCACCTAGCATGCGTGAGGCACTGGGTTCGATCCTCAGCACCGCATAAAAATAAAGATATTGTGTCCACCTGTAACTAAAAAATAAATATTAAAAAAAATCCCCTAGATTAATTTTATTAAGGTCCACACTGACCTTAAGAAAAGGAGAGGGTCATAGTCCAGTAGTCTAGAAGGTAACCTTCAGTGTCTTGAGGTGAAAGACAAGGATAAAACGTAATTGTCAGAAAATACAAAGAGGCTTTGGGAAGTGGTGGGTACCCTGGAGAGTCACAGATGGATCCTTCTCCTCAGCTGAAAGTCCACTGCCAACATCTGGAGCTGTCAGTTAGAACCACCTCAGAGGCACTCTTATTAACTCATGGCCTTGTGGTCCTGGGCCCTGGATGCTTATTTCTTCTACCTTGCCTTTAACACATGGTTTGCTTTTGCAGGCTCCAAGACATGAACTTCAAACGTGATGCTACTCTGCTTTCACAAGCTGTGTTTAAATTTTAGCCCTCTTGCCATTAAACACACATTTATGTATTCCCGCTTAAAACGTCATTCCTGTGGCTCTTCTGTATCTGGATGGTGAACTACAATATCTATGATCACACAAGCTGAGAGATGGGATGAGAAGCAAGGAGCAGTGTGACCAAGGCGACACTCAGCTAAGTAAGGAACAACCTGTGGGAAGAAGAGAGAGTCTCTTTTGCACACCCCATGGCTTTATTCCTCTCAACCATCAAAAAAAAAAAAAAATAAGAAAATGAGAGGATGTTAAGGTAGCATTTCATTCTCATGGCTTCTGTGTCCTTTCTGTAGAATAACAGAATTTAAATTCACCAGCCTGAGCCTCCACCCGCTCCCATTTTACAGACTGTCAATCACATAAGAGGTAAAGAGCAAAGGCAAAACCACTCTGATAACTACTGGCAGACCAGAATCCCTCAAATCGATGCCCCCACAGGGAGACCACCCCTTGGGCCACCTGATAGGTAATGCCTCACTTTGAAAGACCCCTAGAACTGCACCAGACTCTTTCATGCCACCCAAGATCTTTTCATAACCTAGGCCTCTTGTTTTTAAGTCTCTCCAATAGTCATCTAAGGCAAAAGCCCCCCCCCCTTTTTCTTCCCTTTCTAAAAGTGCAACTTTCATAGTTAGAATGGCAACTGCCCAGTACAAATGCCTTATCCTATAGGAATCCACTTAACGAAACCATCCCATTAGCTTGGCTTTATAGGGTTTTAGATATAATCGACACTAGGGTGTAAAAAGTGTCACTTCTGGTCACCACCTCAAAAACAGAGAAACGAGGTTATCCATTGTTCGCTTTTGGTGCTTGAATTACACGCATGCCACCATTTGGATCACTGAAGGTCATCCTAAGAAAGTCCCCTGAGAAAGTCACCAACAGAGCAGGGGACAGTGATCCTGTAGTCCTCCAACAGTCCTGACTCACTCCAAAGCAGAACACTCCTAGATGGCACATCCGAGTCAACTTTCAGCCAGGGCAGAACACTGACCTCATCTGGCTCAGTGGCCACCCCATGGACCTTCCCTCAGACTTGCCACCTGATATGCTACATGACCACACTCCTGCCAACAGACCACAAGGTCTGGGCTACTGCCCTAGGGATGTCCCTGGAAGGAACCATCCTCTGCTCCTCCCTGCCCCTGTGAAGCCAGGCATGATCTCTACATCCTCTGCCAGAAAAATGGTGGCTTCCCCCCCCCGCCCCCGCCGCCCTTGCTGTTTTTGTTTCAACTTACATTAAATCTATTGAATTTTCAAGGCTTTTGGGAAAGAGACTGAAGGGTGCACGGCGACACCTCCTATCCCGTTATTATGTAAACTGCAACTAAAGCGTGACACAGATGGAGAAAAGACATCTAGGGCAAAATTGCAGGAATCTGCTTTTTCCGTTTCCTGGGTTCTCTGAAACAAGCCACTTACTTTAGACCATTTTCAAGAGTCTAACAGTAAAAATTATCTGAAGAATTTCAGTAGCATCCTTTCCCCGTGATGGGAAGATCACTACTGCTTCCTGAACTGTCCCCTCTTTCCCTCCAGATTGGGAATGATTCAATTCATGGGTGAGGTGCCTGCTTGTCAAGGTGCCACCGGGGACAGCCTGAGGAAGGAAAAGCAGTCTCCTCTGTTACAGAAAAATGCTGTTTGACCTTTGAAATGAAAGCTAATAAGTAAACAGGATTTGATTACATTTTCTATCTTTCCAACACTAATTCTAGTGGAGTGTGAGGAGGACCACATTTTTCTCTGAAGGTAAGAAAAGGAGTAGTAACCTAAGGGTGGACAGAACAGGCCAGCTAGATGGTCAATGGGGAAGCTCTCCCAAGGTCAGTGTGACTGGGCCAACTCATTGGCCAGTCAGTCTTCCTGGTGAGGCAAAGATGGGGTACCGCGGGATCCTTCTGCATAGGGTGAGTGAGCAGGGGTTCCTTCACACAAGTCAGGCAGGGCATCGCAGGATAGAAGGTAGTTCTGTCTTGAATCCAATTAAAAGAGATTTAGTTTCTGAAACACTGAGGGACCTCATTAAAAGGAAGTTTCTAATATAAGGTTATTTCATACTATAGATTCTCTTGAGGACAGAATGGCATTATAATTAGGAGTCTGGTGGCAATGAGAGCAGGTGAACATTGTAAGTATTTTCCTATGATTCTCAATTTCAGCACAATGGGCTATTAGATGCTCCCTGGCGAGGACAAGCTCTTAAGTGCCAACTTCACTGTCCTGCTTAGAGCATGTGTCAACTTTTATCCCTTGATTAAGAACACAGGCCCTCTATCGTCAGCCCGAGTAAATTACAGCTCAGCCTTGGACCTCAGCATGCATCAGTATCAGAGGTATTCCAACCTGATTGATTGATGATAGGTACATCTGGACTCTCACAGGGGACATCTGCAACCCCGAATGGAATAAAGGTTACTTTTTCTGGAACTGGAATGAGGAAGTTGTTAGCTCTACTTCCTCATTCCCATCTTTACAAAGTGAAGGGGAGAGGCAAATCCCTTGGCTGTAGAAACCATAAAGTCAGGCCAAAGTAAAGATTTGTATTTACTTTAGACTTTTTCTTATGACATGTGACCCTGGAGAGCTAATATTTATGACAGTCATTATAACTGCCTCCGCCCCACTCCAAAAATATCTGAGCCACTTTTACATATCGCCTGGAATCATGGAAGTCACATAAGAAATTCACTTCGGAGCAAAGTATAAATTTGTCTGCGAGTTCTCGTGACAGTTTCCACAGTGATACTGGATGGTTCTCCCTCACTTCACTCATAATCTTTGTGGTGAGTCCAATATTGTCAGTCATCCCTTACTGGGCCTCAGACTGACCGGGTGGTTTCACAAATGCCTGGACCTCTTAAAGCTACTGGTTCTTATTTATAACGTGGGGATAGTATTAGCAGCTGTATCATGAGTTTATTACATTTAAAAGAAAATTTATGAAAATGTTTAACAGCTCCTGGCATACACATAAAAGTGCTTCATCGGTGTTACAGGTTTACTGTCCACCTTAAATTGACCATGCCTCTCTATAAAGCCTTGAGCCCAAACAGAGCCCATGCAGGTTCCCTTTGAGGAAACAAGGGACAGGCTGCAGCATTACCTCCATTTTATGACAAGTGAAACTGAGAAAGAGAATGGCAGTAGGGACAGGCCTGCCATATGCTGAGCTCCCCCCACCGGTGGGTCCCGGGTGGCTGTGAGGGCAAGGGAGCCTCTTCTCTAAGCCAGGACCATGAGCCTTTTAATAGGGTTGGGAATTGATTTTGTTGTCTTGCTTTCTGAAGTAATTACTTACAACTAGCTAAGTTCAGCCATTCGCATGGCCTGAATACTTTGCACATCCATTTACATGACCTCTAAAGAGTCAATCAATTTTAAATGGAATCATTTTGATTGACTTTCCTATTCAGGGTACAACAAAATTTCCCCCAATCGCACACTGCGTGGTATGTCCCCAGGAGGCAAACTCTTCCCCAAAATGGTTTATTTGAAATAAAACCTGTTGCTGTCTACTGAGCACACTCAGGTTTCAGAAGTATAAAACAACCCGAACCACAGACTTGTCACTTCCTTTTAATTTGGCAACAGAGGAAGAAAAATAAGTAACAACACTGGGCTCAGCACGACACTGTGGTGTCCTGAATTCCTAGGAGCCAGAGGAAAAGCAGCAATGTGGCAGGGGGAGGGAAGACTGGGGCAAGGACCACCAGGTGTGTTCGGCATTCCCAGCAGCTGGATTTCATTTGGAGAGCTCCCATCACACAAATGATAAGACTCAGGAGACTGTCACTCACTGCCTGGTGGAGGGCTGTCTCTCTCTGTGGTTCCATGGTGGCTTTACTTTCATGCTACCTAATGATCACTGTATCTCTGGAGGGCAGTGGCCATGTGTCGTAGGCTTTCTGGGTCCCCTCCCTGGGTGCAAGCAGGCACTGAGCATCCTAGCTAAGACTTAGTGACTGGCTCTCCCTGGGCTTTTGCCCATCTGCTCAGCCTACAGTTTTCTTCCAGACTTGGTGTTCCGTGAGCCTACTAGTGGTAAAAAGAGTCCACACAACCCTTGGTGGTCCATTCTTTGAAGTGACTTGGAAACTGTGTGCTGATTCCTCACCTAAGATAGGTGTGGTTTAATAATATCATGCATACACAGTGCTAATCTCAGCCTCTGGCACACAGAAGATACCCAATAAAGGTATGCTCTCTTTTCTTCCTTCCATTGTGTAATTTTAGGGGCACCAGGAAGGCTTCCTCTTTATGTAGGGTGATCAAATAACTAATCATCCATATGAAGACACTTTTGAAAGTGGGGGCATGATGTTAAACAGTGATTCTGGGACAACCCATGGAAGCCGACACCATGCCAAGAAAAGCCTACATATGCCCTCTTAGTCACCTAAATGGAAGAGCTAGTCAAGCATGAGTTCAGGTAGGAGCAGACACATTGGCATATTCCTCTCCCCATCTCTCCTCCCCTCCTTTGAGATTCATATTTTTAATCTGAAGCTTGGATTTGTAGTAAAATACAAATTCCTCAGAAGAGACCCCACTATGATCTACATTCTCAGTGACTGACACTGCAGGGTGAAGGCACCTCTGCGTGGAGTTTACACAGTGAGAACGTGGGTGCTGGGGAAGGAGGGAGCGTCATGAAGGAGAAAACCTGACTCCCAAAATGAGGTGGCAGGGGAAGTGACCAAGCCGAGTCTCACTGTGATTGTGCACTAGAGCTGGTCCTGATCTCACCACGATCAGCTTCAAATGTTGGACTGAAGAGCACAGAGACGGCAGCAGTGACCACCCTGCTCCAGTCCTCACTCCCAGTAAAAGGGGTGACATCTTGACAGGTCCAATTCTCTGAAGACTGCCAGAGACTAGGCCAAATCCAGGCAGGTAGACTTATTTTTGCCAAAGACTGCCCTACTTCTTCATTGTTCTAAATCTTGCACCAGATAAGAGAGTAAGCATGGATTTCCATTTTTCAGGAAATCAAATAAGTATAACACTATGGACACAAGAAAAATAAAAAGCACGGTCCTTGTACTTGATGTGCCCCAAAATTTAACTGCAAAGTTAACCACTCATTCATTAGCAGGTAGAAGGAGGCTCATCTGCTCTGCCATAAAATCTTTCCCCAGAACATCTCAGAGGGAAAAGTGAAAAATGTCTTTGACTTCAGGATTTCAGAAAACTCTACATGCCACATGCTGATTAGCAGCCACTGGGTTTCATTCCAGGAAGAACTTGCCATCCATCAGCCTTCCACCCTGCACGCACACCCGAGTAGTATTTGATCTACAAACTTTCATTTTTCTCCATCATCGCCAATGACACTTATTCTTCTATTAAACCTTTAGAAAAAAAGAGAAAAGAAATATCCTGCAGGCTGCCATTTCTTCCTTAGATGACTGGATGAAGATGGATGTCTAGGTCTGTTAGCCCTTCTGGACTTCAGGGCCACTGCTTGTTTGGATTTCAAACAAACATACACACAATTATGAAGATGGGGAGGGAAGAAAGGCAGGTTTTGAAATGCTCTGTGAAGAACTAAAAGCTCCAGGCAGCAAAGATCACTTACACCACAAAGCCTCTGGTGTACTCTGTTGCTTCCTAATTGTGCAGATAACAAATGATAACACTTCTTTGTAGTTAAAAGAGATTTTCTCCCTCTACTAAGGGCCCCCCAGTTAGTTCTAAATTACATTCTGTAACAAGAAGATCAATAGCTCAAGCAATCTAAAAATAGTGAATATTCCAAATATCTTTCCAATAGGTCCTGGAAGACTTTTGATGCTAGTGACAGGAAGACTTAGTTTCACCAATATAATGGTCTTGGGCTATCGTAGTATAAGTGGCATAAATTCCTCGAGCACATGCAAATTTGTCAAAAGCGACATGGCGGTGTGACTGCTGAGTAGCCGTGGGTGGGCCATCTAGGATCCAGGTGTGCTGTGAGAAGCCCGTGAAACAGATACCTAAACACGGTGCCGTTCTTCTGGCATGTTCAGAAGCCTCAGTGAACAAGTTTCCCACCCTTCATTTTTGTGGGATGATAAGTAATTTTTGATCACTGCTAAAAAAAAAAAATTCAGTCACTGTTCATTCAGTAGATTTATGCTTTTAAGTTCCATAATGGGGTTTTTAAAGACTTCATTACAACCTGAGAAAAATATTCTAAGACTTCATATTACAAGTCAATCTTATACAATGAGGTAAGGTGATATATATACCAAGTATTGGGTGATATATACCACAAAAATCATCATATGTCAAAATGAGTGGTTGCCTAGTCACCTAAATGGAAGAGCTAGTCAAGGAAAAATTCAGGTAGGAGCAGACACATTGGTATTGTTCCTGCAGGAGTCCTGCAAGCCACACTCCAGGTCTGACCACAGATCAGAAAGGGTGCCAGCAATCAGCTTCACCCACTCAGTCTTCCATGATTCCATACAGCACAGGATTCACAGAAGATGGTTCTGACAAATGTACAATTCCCTTTCCAAAATCTAGCTGCCTCCTAAAACCATATTTCTCAATCTTCCCTGAAAATAATAGTCATTGGGAATGTTTTTATAAAAACAAATTCTTGTATCCAAGACAATGCAGTTGTCTCAGGCTTTCAAAGAGAAAGGCCTGGAAGTCTGTAGGACAGCATCCCCTGGGTTCTAAGCCTCTAGGGAGTCTGAGAAATACTACAACCAAGGACAGCTGGGGCCCAGACAATCAGCTGTCCACCAAAATCCACTCCCTTCTTCCACAAGTGCCAGAGCATGTGCTGACACCACATTTACTAGTTGTGTGACCATGTACCTTCTAAGGGAATGCAAGTGAAAGTAACAATGGCTGCTCTAGGGCCAGGGTCTTAATAGAGCAGATGTGACAGCCTTCTATACTTTCCTTCCTTTTTTTCTGGGTAGGTGGAAATGGCATAGCCAAAGGATGAAGAAGCCTGGATCCCTGCAACATCATGTGGAGGAAAGCTGCCCACCAACCAAGAATATCCCTGAAGGACTCTTGACATGAGCAGGACATGGCCTTCTACCCTGGGGTCTACTTGTTATAGTTTAGCCTATACTGATTAATGTAATACCTGGTGGTTGGAAAATGCACACACAACAAAAATGTAGCTGACATAATAACAACTTAGTATGTGGGTGCCGTCTCTGTCTCACACTTTTCAGCACATTTTCTGGAGACTACTCCAAAATGGTTAGTTAAAAACCAAAGCAGAAGGATCCAATTTGGTTTCAGGATATTAGAGTTGGTAAATGGCTGAAGAGAAGTTAGGTGGCTGAAGAGAAGTTAGGTAGCTGAAGCAAGCAGTACCCTCAAACTTGTGTTTCTCGGTTCTTGGTGAGAACATCCTCTTTTGAACAAACCACTTGGTAAAATTCACGGAGTTGAGAGGGAAATAGACTTCTACAGGCACATCTACCAAACATTTCATCCTTGTTAATGAGCAATTCTTAAATTTCATTTGCTCACAGGAAAAAAACTTGAGTGGGAAGATTTAACCCATTAAAAAAAAAAGCTCAAAGTTAATTTCTGTTTTCTCCCATTTATTACTACTTTTCAAAGTGCTGATCTATCAGTTCAGACTTATCCCTTCCTCTACTGCTTCCCTGACTGGCTCATGATCTCAGATAACTCTGGGATCTAGACAGGCAGGCCTGGCTAGGGATACAGAAGTCTGACCTAGAGACGTCTCAGGCAGTCTGGGCCTACTCGGCAAAGAACGAGGGGGTCTCTGGTACCATTTCTCCTGATTTCCCTGAGTAAGGCGAGAGCTAGTAAGTAGTGTTTTCAAGTCCCTTTGCTGCCTAGGTAGCTCTGAAAAAGCTTTAAATCCCTCCAAAGTATTCATGGAAGTACGTCCCTGCCCACACATGACAGATATGGGGCATGCTATGAAAATCAGGAGCACTGGTACTATAGGAATTTAATATATTCCTCTCTCTTCTTTATCCCCCCTGGATGGGTTTTCATGTAAACTTAAACAATGTAAAGAATACAAAGTATCTTTGCTCTGAGAAGATGTTCTTAGCCTTATGCCACTGTAGTATTCTTATACCATTATGATATTCTATAGCAAAGAAAAATTAGCATTTGGAATTGAGGTAAAGTAGGGGTTGAATATAAGAAACACTCCTACATATAAATGTGAATGTGACTCAGAACACTTGTAGGCAGGATGGGAATCACACAGGCTAGCTGGTTCTTGAACACTGTGTGAAACATCGCTAGTGGTCCCACAGGTCGCACACTCTCCCGGCCTGATCTCTTACCCTTCAAGTGGTATCTGGAAAATTTGGATGGAGTTTAACACCACATTAAAAGTTGCGGTCTTCTCAATTACAACTAGAAATCCAGAAGGCCTCTTAAAAATCTGTCCCTAGAAGATTTGGTCTAAAATATATTCTCTGGAGCATACTCTTATGACCCAGTTTTGTGACATCAATATCGAGGTATATCTGGGTACTGGCTGCTCTGGAAAGTTCCCAGGTGAGAAATTCAGGCCATCCAACTAGGACACTTCCAGGTTATGTGAAGCTTAAAGGCTCTGACTGGTTTTTATCTCATTAGTCTTCTTAACACCCCTTGTTCTATGATCAGACTTCCCTCAGTTCTGCTGTTTAAGAGAAGCAATGAAAGACTGTGAAGACAATAAAAAATTTTGTAGTCTACATTTCTAGCCATTGAGGCTAACTCCTCATTTGTCAGCTTTTGAAATATTGATGTCTTTTTTTTACTTCTAACAAGCTGAATGGTCTAGAGGGCCTACTCAACTATTACTAGAAACAAACTCCATGTAGTTAACCATATTTTTCAAGATGAGACATGCTCAAGGCAGGAGGCAGAAAGAGCAGTCTCTCCACCTCTTCCTAGGCTAGATGCATCAAACACAAACCCAGACAGGACGTAGTACATGGGCCTTTTCTGCATGCTAGCTCCACGACTACTTCTGTCTGGCACTTCTGGACAGGCAGCAAGAGCAAGTGTAGCTCATACTCAAGTAATGACAGAAGAAGTGCTTGGCTGGAGGGCTAAGAGTCTGTTTGGAAGTGATAGCTATATATTCAAGAGGGTAAGGAAAAGGGGCCAAGAGATGCCTGGCAACTGATTCAGGCAAAGGAAGAAAAACCTCAGAGAAACAAGCGGAAGCACTGCATGTTCCCTTCTCAACCAGGGGCTTCCAACGAATCTCCAGCTAGAGAGGTTGGCCAGACGTCATATTCTTGAGATTTAATAAAACAATTTTTTACTTGATGACTTCTCATCTGTAAGAAAATAGTCCCATGACTGTGTACCCATACAAATAGGGCATTCTTCTCCTGTGGATTCTATAAACCCCTGCCCTCAGGAACCCCTGGTTGCTTTACAGGTAAGCTATCCTAAGTCCAAGAGGAAAGAATTGCCCCATGACACAATTCATTGTACCTTTCCTTTATTAACTGAGAAACTCTTGTTCTACTTTCTATTCAAAGACAGGCTGTGTAATCTAATAAGTAGAACTTCATATAAAAGTCCCAGGTCTTCCTCAAAACATCTATAATTGTCTACCAATTACTGCTGACATCTTTGTAAACAGGAATAATTATCCCTAGAGACTATAAATTACAGGGAAAAATCCCTATGATGCGTTTCCTTCATATGAGCTTTGTAGAAAATGCTAGGTCTTAAGCAGACCACATGATGCTTCCTTTCAGGTTTCCTTCAAAAGCTTGCTTGGGAGGTAGAATGTTAAAAATGGACCCGGGTCTAGATTTTTTTTAAAAAAATCCACATTCTAGAACTGTGGATATCTTTTGATTGCTTTCAGAACAAAACAAAACTCTAAGCATCAACATCTTAATTCCAAGGGGCTTACCTGTGACTAAATGAGCGAATGAAAGCCTAGTCCAATCAAGTTTATCTAAACATGAAAGATCAAAGGTAGAAGATGACACTGGCGATAGACAGGCACTCTTTCTCCTAGGTCTTGCCCTAGATTTCAGGAAGCCTGACCATTCTAGCCCACGTTTCCCTTGAAGAAGATAACAAAACAGAACCATCTGATTCAATAAAGGGCTTGATGAATACAGCTTTTACCAGCCGCTACCTGTGACTCACATTAACTACAGTGGGATAATTATTTTTGAGATGGTACACTGCCACATGGAACAGAATAAGCAGAAACACCAGGAGATAATGGACTGATTATACAGCCATCTTTTAAACATTTCATCAGTCTTAGAAGAGCAGATAAAACAACTATTTCATGTGTACCAGCAGGTTCCAGATTAACCCTGCAGAGTTAGAAACGATGGAGCTACAAATCAGCTGACTCCAATTTAAGGCAATAAATCACTGGTGAATGTTGACATAGTTATATGGGGGTCTGGTTACCAGGTGACAGTTCCTATAAGTTTTAATCCAACTTCATATTGAAAAAGACAGTATTCTGCAACTGTCTGGAAGCTGCCATGAAAACATGCTTTTAGAAGAGTAATAAAAAAAAAAAAAGAAATAGCTTAATAAAATTGCCAGCATCAAAAACACACAGAAGAGTCTTATTTCTTAAGGAAGCGAATTAAACTCGGCAATCAATAGTCATCAATAAGCTACGCAGCAAGCAGGAAATAGGGACAGATTTTGTCTACATACATCTAGGAATCAAACACCCATTAGGAAATAGAGAGTTGGGCCCTGTTCTCACTGCCACTGTGCAAGCCAAACAGAAGTGAGATTCTCTTTGGTGTATCAAGCAAAGCAGCCCAAAGGACGGTCTGTGTTCCTTCCACTGTGTATTGTTTAAAAGAAAAGTGGCTCCTTGAGAGCTGGCCAATAAATGCTGCTACTGCTTTCATTGGCAGTCTTCAGCGACCTGGATGCTACATTGTATTCTCAGAACAGCAAAAAAAAAAAAAAAAAAAAAGAAAGAAAGAAAAAAAAAAGAGAGATCGTTTTCTTTTCCCCTGTGACATCTGATAAGGGGCCACTGGTTACCCTAGAATCTGTTTATTTTATGGGAACCGAAACCTGAGATGAAAATGGATGTGACTTAAGTCACAAAACCTGTTTTACACAGGTGGGTGCTGTACATTACAATGGAAGGGTCCTGAATGCCACAGTCCCCCAGATGTGGGGGAAAGAGCGCAGGCCAGAGAGCTACAAAGGCCTCAGTCCCAAGTCTCCAGCTTGGGTAAGTCACTGACCCTCTCTGACTGCAGACTCATTTTCTGTGTAAAAGGAAGATGCTAATCCCCACCCTGCCCTCTCTCTGTGCCAACCCAGGGATTCAAGGAAAGAACGATGTGAAAAGGCCCTATTTATAAATGAATTCTATTCAAACATAAGTTGTTATCAAACAGGGCATCCAGATTTCCTGGTTTAAAAATCTGACTCTCCCACAGCAGACGCTAAGCAGCTCTCAGCTAGTTTCTCCATGTCTTTTCTTCCTCTAAAGAGAGGTTGCCGATGCTCCTGCGCTTCCCAGGGTGACTGTGGGAAGATAGGTCTAAATGACTCTAAATTACATATGCATGAATTTATATGATAATACAGCTGCTAACCAATAAAAAGAGGCCAATTATGAATTCAAATTATATGCAAATACCAAGGATAAAAGCAATTCTCAAGGGGCTAATTTTTCCCATGAGGTGTTCTTTCATCGGAGATGTGGACAAAGGAGGTTTAAATAGGGAGTCTGTTCTGCGATGTTCAAGAAAGAGTATTAATATTTTGTGGGACCACATCTGTGAATGAAGACATTCAAAAAGCCATTATGTTTTCAACTTAGGTTAATAATAAGGCTATTTTTCCACCCACTCGTTGGCACAGCTGTAACGTTCTCGGCCTCAAGTGGGAGGCAATGTGGAACGAAGAGTCAGAAGATAAACGATATCTAGCATACCAGTGCCAGTTCATATAAAATGCCACCGGGCTGGAGATTGCCACTGGGTTAGCGATCCTTTTCTCCCTCCCCCTCCAGAAAGAACACAGGTCCACTAACAGGGATGGTTCAGTACACCCAGGTGATGGCAAATTAATTGCTGTCCAAATTCCAATCAGATGCCAGCCCAGATCTTAAGTACAATTTCTCTTTTGTCCCCTTTCCTTCAGTGACACTACTCTACACCAGCACTGTGATTGGCCTGGAGGGGTGTGGCAGGGTTCTGTCTGATCATTAAGGAAGAGTGAGAGATAAAGAAGAAATGGCACCTGAGCATGGCTTCAGGACCTCTTGACCTCATGTAGCAAAACCGCAAAAGCTGCAATCAGGGAATACTGAATTTTACTCGCTGCCTTTGGAATGACCTACTGCACACTAAATCTCTCCCTGGTGTCCGCTGCGTTTCTGTTCTCTCTGGCACAGAAAAATGAGCCAAATAGCAGTTAACACTCTCAGAAAGCACTTTGGGGACATTCTAGGAAAAGGACAGTGAAAGTGCCAAGTGTGACATTACTCTGTTGTTACAGAATGAGAAATATTGTCACACCTAGAGGTGTGACAGGAGGTGAGTTTAAGTTCATAGCGGAGCACTGATAATAAATATAGATTTCTACAGTTTCCAAAAGGGCACTTCAGAAGCTTCTTCCCGACGATGCAGGGGAAAGCATTATCGCCCCGTCACGCTGGGGTGGGCCTCGTGCTACAGGATACCTAAAAGTGGCCCGCTGAAAATTATTAATTTGGAGCAGAGGTCACTGAGGTCAAAGCTCACTTCCATTGCTTGCTGAGATTATGACTGGGCCAACAAAGAGCCATCAGAATCTTTATAACCAGATGGCCCTATAAAGAACGAGGGATTGCTGGTTTCTGTGAAACAGACAGAACTAAAAATGGAGTTGAACTTCTCCATGGTAAATAACATTCACGAGTGCCTGCAACTAACATCACTTTCTTTCAGATTCAAAAACCGCTGAAATTTCAAACTGAATTTCTCTTAAAATTTACCATGACAATTACAGTGTAATCTGATATTCACTATGGACTTGATATTTCAAATGTACCTTTGCTAACAACAACAAAGGTGGGATCAGCAAGGTTTATTTAAAGAACATAGGCAATTTTCTCCTTATGTAACTTGCTTTGCTTTTCTTCCTATCCATCAGTGATCAATATTTGGACCATGAATGTCTAAGGGCATCCCCTTTGCAGAAAAAGAACTGATTGTTTCTAAGGTGCTAGGCAAACACAGGTATAGTTGGGTTGTGGAGAAAAGGCCAATATTTTCTATTTCAAAATTTTCATTTTTAAATGAAAACTAAATTTATAAAATCTTTACTTCTAAAAGCTTTAAGTAAACAAAACAGCACTATGGGAAAAAATTAAAAAGAGCATCAAAGTGAGAATTGTAAGATCATGAGTCTATACTGTTCCACCAAATTCCTACCTGTGTGACCACGATTGCACCTATGAAAATCTGTTTTCACAGTCATAGAGAGAATGAAGGTTTGGACCTCCTCAGCCTTTTTCCCAGAATTGTACTATAAACTGATACTTTGTAAATCTATACATGTGAAGTACCGAATAAGCACATACATTTTAAAATTACTTGGAAAACTACTCTAGAGCTTTGTAATGTTTTGAACAACCAATAATAATAAAAAAAAAAGTTGCAATAGTGGGTCTTGCAAACACCCACCAGATCATATCATGTCTTAAAAGAATCACATTCACTGGGCATGGTACTGCATACCTATAATCCCAGTAGCTCAGGAGGCTGAGATAGGAGGATGGTGAGTTCAAAGCCAGCCTCAGCACATTAGTGAGGGCCCAAGTGACTTAGTGAAACCCTGTCTCTAAATAAAATATAAAAAAAGGCTGGGAATGGGACTCAGTGGTTAAAACCCCTTGTTTCAATCCCTGGCATACAAACAAAAAAATAAATAATCACATTCTTCTGGTTAAACCTGCATTCATCCTTCCTCATAGCAAAAGTGATTCTGAACCCTTCAAGAAGTGTTATCTCGTTTGCTAAAAATCACCCTTAGGTAGGTGTGATTCCCTCCCTGCCTCTGAATGCCAATCCCCAGGGACCAACAGGAAAGCTCAGCTGAAGATGGCACCAGCCCAGGCAGAGTTGGGAGGGCAATAGCAGGAACAGGGATCTCACTGTTATTCAATTACATCCCATTGTAGAGAACCTTCTTCAGTTAATGTAGTTTGTGGTGAAAATTTCCTCTGTACTCATTTAAATATAATTACTGCACTTATCATGTCACTGTGTAACTTCACACTCACATAAACCTGTGATCTCCTACAGACACTCAGCTATAAGACCTGAAACGGAAACAAACTACCTTATCTGTCAAAACCGGTCCTCACCCTGCAGCCTTAGAGTTGGCACTTGGCCCTCTGAAAAAGCCCTTGAGGGTTTTCCAACTAGGAAGCAATTACTGTGACCCAGCTCCTCAGGGTTCCCAAGAACTGCCCTCCACCCGGCCTTCCAAGGGAACAACTATTAGGATCCTCAGAGAACTTACTGGAAGCCCAGGGAGGGGCTGAAGATTTGAGGATATTTGCTTTCAGGGCTGTGAACAGTGGTGGCTAATTCTCACTTAAAAAATGACCTGAGGTGACAACGTTAAGAAAAAAAACAAAACAGCCACTAATGACATATTTTTATGTGAGGAAGGTTAAAAGTCTTTAGACATCACCAAAAGGAGTGGAGAATGTAATCACGGCACACCAAACAATTCATCCACGCCTTCTCGCCTTGCCTATCTTAGTCTTTCTAAACTCCAGCTGCGCATCAGAATCACCAGAAAACCTTCAGATCCTGCCTGAGAAGTTAAGTCAGAATTCCTGAGGGTGGGCTCAGGAGACGGTGTTCCTGTTCTTCAATCTTCCCAGGTGATTCTAATATACAGACAGGGTGGAAAAACCACTGGACATCAAGCCTCTGGTCTGAATTTTACATCAACCCTGTGGAAGGGTCTTAAGAGGCTGGGCCAGGCCTCCCTGGTCACATAGCGGGTTAATACTTTCTGGATCTGATCTCAAGTTCCATGACTCCTTTCCAAAATAACGAGGAGGCTCGTTTGTTTCTGTTGTGACAGTCTGCCACGGGGCAGTTGTTACGGAGGAGGAGAAAGTAGAATGGCCAACTTCCACGGAGACCCAGCTCTTGCGCAATCTAGAATCTGAGTATTAGCAGCTGACACTGCAGTCTCCTTCCAATGGCCAGTCCCGTGGTGGCACATTTTTGCCACAAGGTTACTTGGCAAGCCAGAAATGGCTTTCTGGGAACTGAAACCAGCTGGTGCTCTGTAACACAACTAGACAAAGGGAGGAGAGGGCTGGCACTTCCAAGTAGCTGCATCCTTTCCTCTAACCTCCCAGCTCAAGGAAGCAGGATGCTTACCTAGGAGGAGTTGCTTCCTCAGAGCCTCTTGCTGCAGTACTTGGGGACTGTGTTGGAAGGGCCCCACCTCGACTGTGACTAAACACCACTTAGCGGGGAATAGTCTGACACAATGCCAGCCTGAGGGGCTGCCCCGCTGTACAGGTGGGACAGCCGGCTCCTTAAAACTGAAAAGAACACTGGCGAAGGCACCGGACGCCAGACATGAGCAGTGACAATCCCTCACTACTAATTGGCTCTTCTGGGCAAACAGCAGTAACCTAGGAAAGTTCCCCAGGCTGTCAAGTTGCTAAGAAGTAGAAGTGACACAGGGACAGGGACGAAACTTGTGGGGCAGGGATGGGGGAAGAACATAAACTAGAGAAACAGCCTTTGCAAGTGACACTCCCTCCTCCACATCCAGACTTGGGAGAATCACTTCCTTCAGAAATCTAAATACCAAAGGAACAACTGTTAGCAGTGATTTTTCTCCCTTACCCAAGGAGTGAAATCTGAAAATGTGGAGAGTCTAACCTTTGGCAATAAGAAAACTAGGAAGCACGTGACCTAGGAGACCACACTTAACGTGAAACGCAAGGGCAGGCAGAGGGTCAACGCCAGGCTCTGGTTTCTCCTAGGAACTTGGTGACTCCAGATTTCAAGGTAGTGTCCTCATTTTGTTCCCCCTGATAGGTCACTTATTGGAGACCACCATGGTGGCAGCTGCCTCCCAGGGCATGTCCTGGTTCAGTGGTCTCTGACCCACTACAATAACAGGTGACACTTCAGAGAATCTCCTGCCTGGAGACCTCCCAAGACTAGACTTGGGGTTCTGTGGTGTGATGCAGCTGCTTATAAACTTGAGGACACAGGCCTTGGCTTCTACGGGTTTAAATAAACTGAATACTACCCTTCTCAAGATTCCACTCTGCCCCTTTACTCCCCAAGGCCAATACCAACACAGAAATGTCTAAATAACAGAACATTCTCTATGAAGCTGCAAAGAAGTCGATGAACCCTCATGAAGGCCCATGTTACAGGCACCTGATGAGACATGTTTCAATGCAGTGGGCCTCATCTATATAGTTGAGGAAACAGATTCAGAGAGGATAAGTGGCTTGTCCAATTTTGGGGAACTGAAATCCAAACCCAGATTTGCCTACAATTTTCTATAAATGAGGCCAGATTTCAATGGATTTCTTTTTTCTTTTTTATTCTGATATAACACTTGTAACAAAACTTACCACTTAAAGCATTCTTAGGGTGTAGTTCAGTGGCATTAAGTATGCCGACACTGTTGCACAACCATCACCAACATCCATCTCCAGAACATCTCCCATATTTGACCTCCAAACACACTAGAGCAGAATTCCCCATTCCCTCCTCCCCTGGCCCCTGGTGATCACTCCTGTTCTTTCCTTCTATCTGAACTTGACTACTCTACCACTATGGTCTGCATCTGAAATGTGTCCCCAAAGCCCATGTGTTAAAGGATGGGTCTCTAGCCCATGGGAGGTAGTGGAACATTTCAGAGGCTGAATGGGAGGAAACTGGTCATTGGAGGAATATCCTTGAAAGAATATTGGGATCCCAGACCTCTCTTCTTCTTTCTTATGCACCTGGCCTGAGGAAAATGGGCTTCCTCTGCCATGTACTCCTGTCCTGATTTATGTGCTGCCTTGCCATTGGTCCAAAAGCAACAGGGAAACCACTCATGGACTGAAACCTCCAATACTGTGAGCTAAAATAAGCATTTTTTTTTTTTTTTGCCAAGTGTGGTGGCACATGCCTGTAATCCCAGAGGCTTTGAAGGCTGAGGCAGGAGGATCACAAGTTCAAAGTCAGCCTCAGCAACTTAGTGAGGCCCTAAGCAACTCAGTGAGACCCTATCTCTAAATAAAATACAAAAAAAGGGCTGGGGATGTGGCTCAGTGGTTGAGTGCCCCCCGAGTTCAATCCCTGGTGCCAATAAATAAATAAATAAGCATTTTTTCCCTATAGGTTGATTATCTCAGGTATTTACAGTTACAGAAGGGTTATTCTTGTAAGTGGAATCATTTCAATAGATTTTTTTTTTTAAAGAGAAAGCTGGAAGTTAGAATTTAGCTTTGTGTTTTCTCTTTCCTTGATGCTTTCAGTATTTCAGAGAGATTTTGGCTCTCTGAAAGGCTCTCCTAGCCACTTCCATGGCTACTATATGCATTATTTTTTTTTAAGAATAACTATTTTGAAAATACCTCCTATTGAGAGTTACTCTGTAATTAAACAGTCATTTCTTGAACCAGGTATGGAGTGTGTGAATGGGGGTACTGTAGGAATACAAATATAGAAAAATAAATACCTTTGCTTTTAGAGTTTACTCTCTCAAAGGGAAAAGGAAAATTCTTCTTTGTAACCAGAGACACACAGGAGAGATAGTCAGCTGTCACGAGCAGGACTAAAACATCCTATAGACAACTGAATCTCCCCAGGTACTTTTAGCCTAAGATATCATCATTACTAGGCTAGAGTTTCACCAATACCTATTCAATATTCATTCCCAAGACTTTCAATAATAATGAGACATGAATCCTTTCCTCAATGGATTTATTTATTTTTTTAGTTGTATATGAACTCAATGCCATATTTGTTTCTATGTGGTGCTAGGATTGAACCCAGTGCCTCACACTTGCAAGGCAAGTGCTCTACCACTGAGCTACAACTTCAGCCCTCAATGGATTTATAGATACAGAAAATAAGACTTGTGCATAAATCACTTAATGCATGGTAACAAGTGAAAGGCTGTATAAAGAGGTGCATATAAACTTTTCTGGGAGTTTGGACAAAGAAGGGTGTGTTAGTCAACTTTCTATGGCTTTGAGCAAAATATCTGACACAAACAACTTAAAAAAAAAAAAGAAGCTATTGATTTTGTCCCATGATTTTAGAGGTTTCTGTCCATGATGGGCCAGCTCCATTGCTCTGGGCCTGAGGTAGAAGGGTGTGGCAGAGAAAAGCTATTCAGCTCATGGCAGCCAAGAGTGAGACAAAGTGGTGGAGAGAGGATAAACTCTTACAGGGCACACCCCCAGGGACCCACATCCTCCAACTAGGTCCCACCTCCCAGAGGTCCATTCAGTCATCAATGAATTAATCCAAGGATGAGGTCAGAGACCTCATGATCCAGTTGCTTCCCCAAAGCTCCACCTCAGAACACACGAACCTTTGGGGACATTCCAGAACCAAAACGTAATGAGATCATTTTCGACTTGAAGAGGCTGATAAAATGGTAAGTCCTAAAGAAAGGTGAGCCATCAACAGAAAGAGGGAGTGTAGGAATTCCAGCTACTAGGTCTACAGAACTGGAAATGAAGGCTGCAACAGGAGCTAGAGGAAACTAGAGGGTTTCAAGGGAAATCTGGAAAATGTGGCCCAGGAATTGAAGGTGTGTTTGTCAGGTAATGTGGTGCCACTAAAAGTTCATGTACCTCAGTGATGGCTGTGCACTGTGACTCCTATGGATAAACAGGAAGGCACTGTGAAAAGAGAACCCAAAGAAGGAAGTTAAGATCAGCCTTCTTCTTCTGGCCTAGGAGGATAATCTCTCAGCCTGAAAACAGGTTACCTCCCTGAAAGAGTTTCCAAGACACAGCACAGGGGTGTGGAAGCTGGGCAAAACCTATTAGACTCCCAGAGTTGAGAACAGGGAGCTGAGAGTGGGAAATTCAGAATTCCCAGAAGAGCTGGGTGTAGGTACTTAGCCAGGGCTGATGGTGCATGCCTGAAATTTCAGCTACCTCAGGAGACTGAGAGAGGATTGCAAGTTCAAGGACAACCTGGGCAGTCTAGGGAACCTTGTCTCAAAATAAAGTGAAAATGGACTGGTCATATAGCTCAGTGGTAGAGTGCTTGCACAACATGCATGAAGCTCTGGGTTCAACCTCCAGGATACAAAAAAAAAAAAAGACGGTGGAAAGAGTCAGACATTTAGAGATTAAAAACTACATTGTTTGAGATGAAAAAGACAATGGATGGGATTAAAGGCAGATTAAACATGCAGAAGAAAAGATTAATGATCTGTGTTTCAAAATGAAACAAACAAAATGGAACTTAAAGAAGAAGAAGAAAAAAAAAAACACTGTAGTGATCTGTAAGGCAACTTCCAGGGGCCAAATATATGAGTAACTGGAGACTCAGAGGAGAGAGAACAGGGATGGAAAAATATCTCACAAAAGCCCTGAACGTTTTCCAAATTTGATGCAAATAATAAACACAGAGCTCTAAAGTGCTCAACGAAGTCCAAGCACAAGAAATATGAAAAAAAAATCAACCCGAGACATATTATAATCATAAATCACTCAAACTTAGTAATGAAGGGAAAATGTTTTAAAAGCAGACTGAGGTACACTTGTATGGAGAAACAGAAGGATGACATCAGACACAGTGCAAGAAGACAGGTCAGCACCATCTCTGAAATACTGAAAACAACCACCATCAACCTTGACAGTGAAGACACATTTCAAAAACAAGGCAAAATAAATGTTTTGAGACCTTCGAAAGGTGAAAGAATTTACCAGCAGATGACCCATTGTACATAAAATGTTCAAGCAAATCACTTGGGCGGAAGGAAAAATGATAAGAGAAGGGAATAACTGTCTACACAAAGGAATGAAGAACACAAGAAATAGTAACCACATACATAACCAGGTCAGGTATTTTTCGAAACAAAAATTATAACAGGGTACTGTGGGGTTTAGAACACATAAAAGTAAAATGTATGACATTAACAACGAAAACTGGGAACGGATCAGTGGAAGTACATGATTGTCATATTCTCATCCTACATGTGAAGACGTATACCGTTACTTGAAAGTAAACTCTGAACTGGGTGTGGTGGTGCACACCTGAGATCCCAGCAACTGGGGAGGCTGAGGCAGGAGAATCACAAGCTCACAGCCGGCTCAGCAACATAACCAGGCTCTAAACAACTTGGCAAGATCCTGTCTCCAAATACAAAAATGAAAAGGGTTGAAGGCGTAGCTCAGTGGATGAGTGCCACGGTGTCTGCTATCCCTAGCACCACAAAAAGCGAAGTAACTAAAAGCAAGCTCTAAAACAACAAAACAGTTATAGCCAATAAACCAAAAAAGAAGATAAAATGGAAATAAAAAATAATCAAAAAGGAGGCAGGAAAAAAAAAAGGAAAAGAGAAGATTAGGTGGAAAAATATAAAGAAAACTGTGGAATACATCTAAACCCAATTTTATCAACCATACATTAAATGTTAATTATTTAAAAACTCCAATTACAAGGTCGTGCTTGTCAGAGGTTTTTTAAAACATGAAATTCAAGTATATGCTATTTATAAGAAATACAGTTGAAATATAAAGATACAAATAGGTTAAAAATGAAAGAATGTAAGGTTTAACACTTGATAGTAGTCAAGAGAAAGATGGGTGGCTGTATTAGTTGAAGCAGATTTCAAAGCAAAGGTCACTTCAGACTAATAAAAGCCAATTCACCAAGAGGATAAAAAAAATCTAAACATTTATGCACCAAATAATAGTTTCAAAATACATAAAGCAAAAACTGAACTGCAAGGAAAACCAGACAAACTTATAATGATAACTGGACATCCCAACAGCTTTACTTTATTACTAACAGAACTATATAGAAAATCAGTAAAGATTGTGATGATTTGCACAACACTATCAATCAAATTGACTTTTATAGAAAACTCAATCTAAGAACAGTAGGATTCATACTCTTTTCAGATGTACATGGATGCTTTACCAATATAGGCCCTGTTATGGGGCAAACAAGTTGCAATTCATTTAAAATTCTTAAGCCATATAATGTATGTTCCTTGACCACTGTGAAATTATGTTAGAAATCAATAATCTCTGAAAATTTTCTCATGTATTTGGAAAATAAACTTTAAATAATCCACAGATAAAAAAGATCAAAAGATGCCAGGCATGGAGGTGTACACCTGTAATCCCAGCTCCCTGGAAGGCCAAGGCAGGAAGACTGAAAATTTGAAGACAGGCTGGGCAATTTAGCAAGATCCTGTCTCAAAATAATAATAAAAACAGGCTGAGGATGAAGCTCAGTGATAGAGCACTTGTCTTGCACATGCAAAGCCTTGGGTTCAATCCACAGCCCTGCAGGAATAAAAGAAATCAAAAGAAAAATCAGAAAATATTTTCAAACAAATGAGAATGAAATTGCATCAGAATTTATGGGATGTAGGTAAAGCAGGACTAAGGGGAAAATATATAGCATTAAATTCCTTAATTAGAAATAAAAATAAGAGCAAACTAAACAAGAAAAAATAAAAGTAACAAAAATAAAAGTGAAAACCAATGAACTAGAAAACAAAAAAATAAAATCAACGAAACCAAACACTAGTTCTTTGAGTAGATAAAAAAGCGAGAAACTTTAATCAAACCAAGGAAAAAAAGCACAAATTATCAATATTAGGAATGAAAGAGATGACATCACTATGGATTCTAGAGATAAAGGATAAAATAATATTACACAGTTTTATGCCAATTAATCTGACAAGCTGTCAACTTAATCTTGGGGACATATTCTTCAAGAGAGAAATTTACTCAAGGAGAAATAGATAACCTGAATAGTTCCACGCTTCCTAAAGAAATTGAATTTTTAGTTTTTTAAAAACCTCATCTCAAAGAAACCATGAACCCAGGTGACTTATGTGATGAATTCCACTAGACAAGGAAGGAAATAATAATATAGCTTTAAATGCATTTTTCCAGGAAACTAAGAGGACAGAATATTTCTCACCTCACTTCCTGAGGCCAGGATTACATAATAAAACCAGCCAAGGAAATTAGAAGAAAACACAGAACAATAGTCTTCCTGAACACAGATGCAAACATTCTCAACAAAATCGGAGCCAACAGAAACCAATAAAATCACCAAGATGAAGTAGGAGTATTGTAGCAATGCCAGGATGATTACCAGAGAAAAATTAATCAGTGGGATTCACCATATTCACAAACTAAAAAAGAAAACCTACGTTCATCTCAACAGATGCGGAAAAAGCAGTTGTGGAAAAAAAAATCCAACATGCCTTCCTGATAAAAATTTTCAGCAAAATAGGAACAGAAAGGCATGTCCCCATAAAGGGCATCTATGAAAAACCTACAGCTTATCACACTTAACAATGAAAGTATGATTTTCCCCTAACATCAAGGACAGGACAATGATGAGAACTCTTACACTTCCATTCGACTTTGTGCTGGAAATTTTAGCCAGTGAAAGAAGGGAAGAAACACACATACACACACAAATCAAGTGGAAAAAGTAAAACTGTCCTCAATTGCATTCCATGTGACCATCTACAAAGAACATCTAATGGAATACTAAAAAGCCACTCAAACTAATAAAGTGAGTTTAGCAAGGTTTTTGGATATTTGATGAATATATAAAAATCAATTGTAGTTCTATATTCAGTCAAAACAACTGGAAATAGCTAATAAAAAATTCAGAATAGCACTAGAAAGTAATAAATACTTGATGCTAAGATGGACAAGGGATGTGTAAAGGCCTTTACACTGAAAACTACTAAATACACGTGAAGCAAGTTAACGAAGTCCCAAATAAATTGAAAAATATACCATTTCATAAGTTGGAAGACTCAGTATGGCTGTCAATTCTCTTCATTGATGTACAGATTCAACGCATTCTCAAACAAAATTGCAGGATGTTTTTGTCATAAAAACTGCCTAATTATAAAATTCATTTGAAGGTTCAAAGAACCAAAAGAGCCAAATAATGTTGGGGGAAAAATGAAGTTGGAGGTCCATCAGTTTCTGATCTCTAGACTTGTTACACAGCTTTGGTGACCAATACAATATAGTACTGATGCAAAGGCAGACAAATAGAGTAAATGGAACAGGTGAGACATCTAGAAATAAACTGGCACATATGGACAATTGATCTCTGTAAAGGTATAAAGGCAATCAGTAGAGAAATTATTCAGGGGAGAGGAGACCAAAGGACATACAAACAATTCACACAGTCTATAAAAATTAGCTTAAAATTAATCACAGATCTAAAGGTAAATCCTAAAACCATGAAACTTCTAGAAGAAAACATAGAGGATAACCTTTACGAGCTTGGGTTAGGTTTTCTTTGATATGAAACCCAAAGCACAATCAGGAAAACAATAAAGGAGTCATGAAAATTTTAAACTTCTGCTTTTTAAAAGATATTAAGAGGATGAAAAGATAAGACACAGACACTTGCAAACATTTGTAAAATATGCATCTGATAAAGGACTTGAATATAGAGCCTACACTGAACTCTCACAACTTAACAAAACAGAAACCACCCAATTAAAACATGAGCAAAAAAACTGAACTGTCATTTCCACGAGGAAGTTATGCAGATGTCAAATACATGAAAAGATGCTTAATATTCATTAGGCAAATGGAAATTAAAACCATGCTGGCATATGCTACTACACACATACTGGATGGCTAATATTAGAAATACTGATTATATCAAGTGTTGGCAAGGAACTGAAACTCTCAGACAATGCTGGTGGGAATGTAAAAGGGCAAAATGACTTTAGAAAACAGTGTGGCCATTTCTTAAAAAGTTAAATATAAATCTCCTATATGACAGTCATGCCACTCCTAGATATTTAACTCTTAACACTTGCATGTGAATGCTCATAGCAGCTTGTTAAAAAGTATGATCACAAATTGGCCACAAAAGGAAAATGAATAAACTGAAAAACTGTGGTATATCCATTCAACGGAATGCTACTCAGCACTAAAAAAGAATGAACTACTGCTATCGATTGAAATGATGATGCTGAGTGAAATACATCAACTCAAACCAGCAAATGCCATATGATTAGAGTATATGAAGTTGTATGAAACAGAAATTAGCACATGGGGATAAAAGCAGATCAGTGTGTTCCAGGGAGAGGATTCCAAAAGAGCTTGAGGAAGCTTCCAGGGGTGATGACAGTTTACTTTGTGACAATGGCTTCACAGGTGTACATGTTTATTAAAACCTGCCAAATTTCACACTTTAAGTACGTGAAACTTACTGCTTATCAATTATGCCTCAATACAAAAAGACCATTTGAAATCCTACTGCAGTGCTCTAGAAAAGCTGTACAGGGGTGGTAGGAAAGGACAGAATGGCTGTAAAAACATAAAAGATGCCAAATCACAAGATCTGCTGTGAAGGCCTGTTGGGGACGACTCTAGGACTGTGAGGTTAGTTGATAGGAGGAAGTTGGTATTATTAACAGCCACAGGGTCAAATGAAGAGCTGTTAAGTCCAGCTTTGGACAAGCAAGATGCTAGCAAAATATCTAATTACAAAGGGCAGATTAAACCCTGGGATGAGAAGAGGCAAGAGATATTAACCTTTGGAATCTCTGTGCTTATTTCAGCTTTATACTTCTTTCTCTTCCCACTTCAGTCTATTTATTCTCTAGTCCCTAAAAATAAATCTCCCGCTATATTATACTCTGAATCCTCAAAAGGAGGAAAAAAAAAATCCCTCAGATCTGGAAGGGTTCCATTCACCTACACATGACCTCCAGGGAACACCCACCTTCACAACCAGAGGCAAAATATATCATGGTCTTGCAGAGTTCCAAATATGCACTCAGTTAAATGGAGTTTTCATAGCCTCATAAAAAGGTTGTATGTGTTGGCACCGGGAGAATAACGTGATGCATGAAAACTCAGAGGAGAAAGGCCATGTGCTCCACAGGATCGGAGAAACTAGAAACGGGCAAGACCTATGAAGTCATTTCTCTGTGTGCTGCCCCCACCCTTTACCTCCATCCCTGCCAGAATAGAAATGTTCCTGAGAACTGCAGTGTGGTTCTTCACGCCAGAGCCAAAGGAAACATCTGTAAGTCTGGCGGGATTTCAGGTGAGCATGCTGCTGAGAGGGCTTGGAGCCGGCACTGGGAAGAGATTCCAACTATGGAGGGAACTGTTTTTCTCCTTCCTTCTTTTACTTTAAATGTCAAAGCTTTTCACACTACAGTGACACCCTAAAACGATTCTCTTACTTCCGCTGCTTCATTGGAAACAATATCTTTTCATGCTCCATAGAGTGCCCACCAGCTGACTCAAAACCAGGAATGCAACAGGGGGCTGCTCTAGTTCACTGTGCTCTGCAATGCAGGAAAGACGGGAAGAGGAGCTGGCGGAAAAAATATACCCCTTTCCCTTCAGTGCTTTGCCTTCACTTGATCTACATGTGTTCGCTGCTGTTTTAAGGTTTTGGATCAAGTTCTTCGATGGTCTACAAGGTGCAGCGATGGACTTAAATAGCCCAATTGCAAGAAGCTCAAACTTCAAACAAAGTGCACAGACCACAACCTGACACAGACATTGTGTATATATAGTGAGGGGCACAAACCATTCTGGGAATTTCAACCAAGTGGGACATGCTCTGATGGGGAATCCAGGAGGAAGAGTGAAATGATATTTGCACTGGATTTTGAGAAACCAGGATATAAACAATCAGGACTGGGAAGGACTGATTCTAGGGAGCGGAAATGGCAGGACTCAGGTAAGGGCCCAAGAAGTCCAAGAAGCATTTGACCACAATTCAAAACAGCTCAGCAGGCGTTACTGGCACTAAGTGGCAGGAAAACAGGTATCAAAGACAAGGAATTCATAATCAAGAGTATGCACCCTGAAGTGAAATATAATTTCAGTAATAACAACCACTGGGCCAGAGCCATGTTCCACTGCATCCTGCAGGCTCAACAGAACCAGAATCACCCAATGGGGAGGAGTAGGGACTCAGAGATGAACACTTATACTCAAATTCTACATCTGCCACTTACTTAGATGAATCAGTCTTGTAGGTTTTGGTTTTCTCCCTCATAAAATGGGCATAATATTTATCTCATAGGATTATCGTGAGGATACATAACAATGGATACTGAGCCCACAGTACAGAACCTGGCAAGCACTCCGTGCAAGTGCTGCTGCTATTATTAGTACCATCCCTGCTTCTAAGGAGTGATGGCACTTTTACTGAAAGAACAACCCATCTTGCATGAGGGCTATGTCCAGAGGTGTGGCCAGGAGACTTGGGTTTTCGCATCGGGTGTAGACGGGACATAGTTACAGTTCCCTTGGGGCCAAACACTGTTCTCAAAATCTCTGTATATTACCTCACTTAACCTGTGTAACCATCCTATTCATTTTTACAGATGAGGAAGCTGAGGTGCAGAGAAATTGAGCCACTTGTTCCCGGTCAGAAAGAAAAGGCAGTGGAGGAGGGTCGAGAGGCCACGCATGCATCTCCAAGGCCCTGCTCTCAGCCACCACCACTACGCCTGTCATCTCCAGCACCAGCCGACTCCGTCATCATTTCATTGGAAGCTGGGGCATCTTATCTGGTAGGCAGCTGAACATGGCATGGAGATGAACCCCAGCCAGGAAAAGGACACACCCAAATATAACATGTGCATGGAGTTTTACAAATTATTTAAACTCATTCTCACTCTCTTGACCTTTTTTTTTTTGGTTCCTCCTCCTGGCCACAAATGTCTAAGGACTGAAATAGGCTAAGAAATAGAAGCTCACATCAGAAACATTTCAGGCCAGTGAGGGCACACACCTGTTATCCCAGCAACTCAGAGACTAGGCAGGAGGATCAAAGTAAAACAGAAAGGCTGGCGATGGAGCTCTGTGATAGACTATCCCTGGGTTCAATCCCCAGTAACCGCCTCTCGTCACCCCCCATGTAAAAAAGGAAAAGAAACATCTCAACCCCACACATTTGGGAGTGAGAGACCCAACAGGGGACTGAGAACAGAGTGAAAGGTTTTGTGTTGGAATTTGGGGGGAGTTAAGGGTGGTGGCAACCTTTCCCAGCACCTAATACGTTTTACTGCTTGAAGGCCTGATGTTAAGCATGTATCTGGTCACGTGATACACTCTGAACCAGACCCTATATAAGTTAATGAACTAATGCTCCTTCCCTGTTTGTACACTGAAACTGTGTAACTGTTCTTAACCTTTATTGGGTCATAGAGCTTTCAGAAGAAGAAGAAGAAAACAAGAGGAAGAATGTTTGAGTCTATTTCCTTACCAGCCTGGTGTATCGGACCTAAAGACTTTGAGGGCCCTGTGGACCTGAGCCACATCTTTTGACTTTGTATCCTCAGGACACTGCACATGGTCCAGCACATAGGCTGTTAAAATACATTCATCTCTTCGCTTTTCGGGAGTAAATATGTAGGTACCAGATCATAGAAAGGCAGTGTTGACTTCATTCAATCTACGGCTAATTTTGAATGCTTTCTCTGCACAAGGCACTGAGCTAGACACAGACCTAGGCACAGAACTTCAGCGATACAAAAAAACACCATCTTCTAACAAGCAGTTTAAGCTGGCTGCATGAAAGATACTAAAGAAAATGAACGATATAAATTCTGAAAGATTTTCAAAGTGTGCCTGGAGCTTTGATTTTTTACAGTACAGTATTATGTGCCTATTTTTATTTGAATGAATGCCAGGAGAGAAAAATGGGAGTCTAAATTGTCTTTTGAACTCCAAAGACAATATAAGGACTTAGATCTAAGGTCATATGGTATACACATGGTTTAGGGAAAAGAAGTGGAAGTCTTAAAAATTATCCTGAAGGATGTGTTAAATTTTGAGACCAGATCAGCAATTTTCCTTGGGATTATAAGCGTTTCTCAAATACACCACTTCATCTTTGTCTCAAGTTCCTTTTCTATGAAATGGGGGCAATTTTCCTGAGGGTAGAGGGGGAAGTGGATGGAGGGCTAGGGAGGATGTGATATGGTTTAACGGTTTCCTGACTTTGAAGTGTTTTAAAAATGCAGCCTTTTCATTGCAAACACGTGACGGAATATGTGTCAACACAGCATTCTGTGTTGCTAGGGCAGCCCAACCAACAGTGCCACATCCATTCCCGCAGCTCTACAGCTCATGCAGAAGAAGGGAAAAGCCACAGAGCAAAGGGCCCTCTCTTATCTGCTCGGCTTCCCAGTCATCCCCAAGACACATGGCAGGCCCTCCAACGACTGATTAGTCTAGGTTAAACAATCAAACTCCGCCATTTGACAAAGACTCTTCTTTTCGCCTCTTAAGCTGTCACAAATTTATTTGCCTTGGAACTTAATCTGTGGCATGAAAGCCTGACATGTCCCACTTAAAAACTGTGCTCCTAAATACAGATTAGAGTGCAATTAGGTGGAGAGGAAAGCCTAAAAGATGCGATTAAAAAAAATGTCTTTAATTTATTCATTACCTTTCCTTAAGTCTTTTTCCTTCCTTCATAGAGATTAGAGCAAAGCCGAGGTCCTTAGATGGATTTCTGTGGCAGGGACATGGGCATGGTAGAAGGATCCCATGTTTTCCACCTCTAGAGTTGAGCACAACTCGGATTGGACTCGCAAAATAGCTAAGACCTGTCACCATCTGGCAGCTGTATGGTGGCCTGCGTAAAATGAACTGGTGGTCACAATCCAGTTCCCATTAGACAGATGTCCACTTCACAAAGAGCATCGCATGCAGCAGCTCGGCTGGCAGAGAGAGGAGAGAGGCTGGGCTTGGAAACTGCGTTTACTTTTCCCGTCTCGCCAGGTTGCTGACTCAACTGCACAGAAACCAGGTGGAGGCAATGTGGCAGGTAGGATGGCCGATGCTTGGAATCCTATTTTACGTTTATGGATCCGTCTAACCCCTTACAAAACACCTCCAAGTGCTTTTCAGACGTTCTCTCATAGATCCTACTCAGTAGCCACCAGCCTCAAATCTAGGTGGGGCTTACTGAGCCACACGGTGGGACAGGCTGACTTCACTTAGGGATGGAAAGATGGAGACTGCAACTGCCCGTAAAGCTCTCATTACAGTAGGGAGAACACCTCGGGCAGAACAGGCAGAGAAAGGCCCTCCTTAGCCTTTCCTGGTTAACTGGCCTTCTCGCCTGCAGTGAGCAAGTTATTGTTGAATCCCGAAGAGAAACTGCAAAATGGTCCCGAATTACAAAATGTAACTACCTGGATGGATCATGAATGTCTTATAAAGGATTAAAAAGCTAAGGCCCGATTTCCTGTTTTACCCCACTGAGGTATTTGATTCCATCTAGACAATGAAACCAGGCTGCTCCATTTTCTCTCTAATGGCAGTGCATAGGGAAAGTGTTATTTCTAGCACAGCAGGGGAGTACACAAATTAAGCAGTTTTCTCATTGATTTTTCTTAACTCATGCAAACATTTTGGCTCACAGTCTCTTTTTAATAACTTCATATTCTTTTTTTTTAAACCACATATACAAGCACAAACAAAAAACACCCAACTTAAGCTAATCCAATTTGAAAGAGAATCTTTGAAGATCACAGACAGTAAAAAGAACAAACTGCATTTATTTTATTATATTGTAATAACTACGTTAATATGGCAAGAAAACCTATTGAGAATTAGTATCCATTCTTATAATACTTCCTTCCTAAACAGAACATAAGGGATGCCTCGGTGATACATAAGAGGTAGATGTGTATGAAAGTTGGGAACATGTTTACTTCCTTTTCGAGGCTGTGACTATTCTAATAATTATCTTAATACTTACTCTGAAATGAGCTATTGTATACAGGCTTCTGAAACTAGTGACCATTCTGGGCATGGTGTAGTGGGCAGGTAAATAACTAAGGGCTCCTGCCTTCAAAGTCAGCAAACTTCCCCTCCTCTTTGCCACACAGGACTATGCTATAATGCCATCTTCAAAACTGGGTGTCGCCAGCCATCAGAGGTGGTATAATAGTGAAGAAGGAAAGGAGTTGCCATCCACCCTGAAAAATAACTTGAAAGTAACATCTTGTTGATCATAGTTTTGGTGCAATGTCAACTTTGAATAAATCATAAAGTCTGTATGTCAATGACACATAATGCCTGGAGGGAGGGGAACCCAAACGCAAGGTATAACACACTATTTGGGTATAGTCCAGCACCAGTCCAACAATCCCACAGGATGTCCATAGAGATCTGGGCCAAAGCAAGATAATTGGACTTATAATTATTTTTGAAGGAATCTGTCGTCTTCAAGGCCAGGAACACACAGTTTCAATTACTGAGGTTTGGAATCTACTGGAGGCCCTCTACAGTCTCTGACTCTGAATTATGAAATTTTGTTTTACCAAGTTTTACACTGTTTCCCGAGGGACTGTGGCTTATCTTTGCCCCCCCCCACCATTCGTTCTTCCACAATCTTTTCTTTCTCGATACAATGCTTATTTAAATTGTGTGTGATATTTTCTAGCAACTTTGTTGAAAAAGCAGCATTATAAGGTTTTGCGGCACAAAAATTTAGGATAATAAACCTTTCGAAGTACACAGAGCTTACAAAATGAGACACCATTACTGCTGTTGCTATTTCTTCATCATTATTTTCTACTACTACTGTACTGGGCAATTTACATTTAACATTTTATAAATAATTTATTCCTCAGAAGTCTACCATGCAGGTAATATCATTTTTATTTGGGGGAAAAAGGGGGAGGCATTCAGAGAAATAAACCAACTTCAGGTTATCACAGAATCTGAAATATGTGAGTTTTAAACACACACACACATTTGCCTCCCATGACAGTTGAGGCCACCAATCACTCTAGTGTAATGAATGTATGCCCATGGGCAGGGGCTGGCAGTTCATCCTCAGGACCCTACACCAAACAGGTTACAAGGAAAAAGGGTTTTGAGGGCTAGCTCGATGTGTTGCCCATGCCTGTTATGTTAACAGGAGGGCTGCCAACTTATTTTATTGGAAAACCCCCAGAAAGGCTCATTAGTAAGACATTTAGCCAGTGTCTACCCTAAACTGCCTCTGTGGTGGTGGGAGGGGAAAGTGGAAAGAAAACTAAAAGTGAAGACAAAGAGGAAAGAGGAGATAGGAGCATGCTACAGAAAGGTATGACAGGGAAGTGGCACATGCCTATAGTCCCAGTGACTCAGGAGGCTGAGGGCAGGAGGATCACAAGTTCAGAGCTAGCCTCAGCAACTTAGTAAGACCCCATCTCAAAATAAAATATAAAAAAGGGCTGGGGATATGGCTCAATGGCTGAGTGACCCTGGATTCAATGCCCAGTACCCCCCCCCAAAAAAAAAAGAAAAAGAAAAAGAAAACAGAAAGAAAAGCAAAGCATTAGGCTTGTACTCTGACATGACCTGGGCTCCCCTAACCTCTCACCCTATCTGTGCTAAATGAACAGCACAGGCTCTCCTGCTCTGCTGAGTACTCTCCAGAAGAGGAAACACATGTGCAGGTACATGCACACTATGGACACTGTTAGCTCAAAGTTGGCCCTACGTGTCCAAAGAACATGAAGGAAGTCCCGTCTTTAAATATCTCAAATTCTCTCTCCCCTTTTAGAGTATAGAACATGGTCTGTTCTTTATATTTGCAGCACTAAGCACAATATATTGCACACCAGTAGGTACCAATAAATGTTTGATGTCACGTGGCTCACACTTGGTAAACACCTTGTTCGATTCCTAATGCATCTTCCATTTGTCCAGCCTATATTAAATTCAACATTAAATGGGACCCAGGGATTTCAAGGCTACCCTAACCTCCAAGGTAGAAAAGGAGCTGTGCATTAAGCCCCAGGAGAGAGCTGGCCAGAGTCTGCTCCTGGGGACTGCTAAGTTGGCTGCTCCCACCATCTCCTTAACTTTCCTCACGTGCTCCAAGTTCATGACTTCCTCTGTGCAAAAGTTTGGCTCAAACTCTACCCTTTACCTGCAGCTCCAACATTTTAAGTATAAGCAGCAGAATCCCAGGGTTTAGCATTAATTGGAAGAGCTTATCTATATATAGCTTCACTCTTGCACTTTAGCATCTTCAAAACTTCAATCATGTTCTCTTCTCTTTCTGCGAGCACAATCCCTCCTTTTCATGTCCTGCCGCAGCCTTTTCCCTTTTCATTCTCATGACTCAATGCTGTCAGGCCTTTTAAGTTAACCTCCTAGACCTTTCCACATGGCTTCACCTTCCTAGACCTCTGTGACTCATGCTGCTCTCCTTTGGAACTCTTCCATCTCCTTGATATATCTTCAATAACGCTTCTGAATTTTGGGCAAAGTGGCCTAGATAGGAGCTAAAAAGCTCTTTGTGAAAAGTAGTGAATTACCTGTCCCTTAGCACTTGGGGTCTGGTATCATCGTGTTGAGCGTGTGGGGAGCAGTCTGACCATTAGCTTGTCAGAGACCTGGTTTCCTGCACTCCTTTCTCTCCCTAAGGTTTTCCTTTCTCTCTCTCTCTCTACATGTCTATGATGTGATTTCCATTAAATGACAATAGTCAGGGAAGCATTTTATCCTTTCACCTCGAACTAAAAGGGAAAGTGAAGGCAACAAAACCACAGCCATCTCTGGACTGGGAACAGTGGTGGAGAGGCCTGAGGCTGCTGTCAAGAGACAGACCTCGACCCCTGTGCGGCTGAGGCTGCACAATTTGTGCAACATAAACCTAAGGCCCAAGTGTACCTCAAAATATTTAACCGCCCCCCCCCCAATATTTTGTAAAGATAGGATTCTTGGTCAGTTAATGATTATAATGAGTAAATATTCTCTTTCAATTCTTTCATTCTTTTCTCCAATTCCAATTTATGATCCTCCAATGGGAATAGAGAAATTATACTCCTTTATCCTTGGAATTGATCGTTGTCTGAAGTATATTTTATGGGTTTCTCCAATTTGAATTAATGCCAGAATGTGGATGCTGGATTAGGAACGTGTCTCTCAGTCATTTACATAGAGAGTGAAAAAGTATTGATTCTAAATACCAGTTCCTGTGGTGTTTCAATTGCCATCCCTGTCCACCCTCAACCATTACAATCTGCCCCCAGTTCATCTGACTAGCTCCCTTTTCTATTTATAGCAAAATATGCTTCTTTGCTTGTGACCAGTATGTCTGTCTACACCACTCAGGGGAAAAAAGGCCTTGAGAAATCCAATGTGTCATAAGCCATCATCCACGTACACACCTTTCTTTTGTGTTCCTTTCTCCATGGCATGTGCTCCTTAAGCTTGATCTGAAAAATATCCTCAGACACTGGAAGACCCTGATTCTTTAACAAGCCATTTTACTCTAGCTTTTATTCTACTGCTCTACCTAACACGTTACCAAGATATCTGCTGCATAACTACTTTCTATGAATTTCACAGTATGGGTCAGAACATTTTCAATTCTGTTGATCAATGTCCTGAAGGCCAACTTCCCATCATCCAGAAAATCTAATTTTATTTTAAAAGCTATTTTTTAGCTTGGTTTCTGTTTTTTTTTTCCCCCTCATTTTCCCAATTATCTTTTCATCTCCTCTGAGTTTCCAAAGGTTTTGACAGGGCCAGAGTGTTTTATTCATAGTGGCACACCCTGGCTGCTAACTAGAGGGAGAATTGTCCCTTTAAAAGATTCAAGCCAGGGAACATTAGAGGATAAAGCATGAGAATATCTGGTCTGAGGATCAATAAAATTAGGATAAAGAACAAAGAGCTTGAGACCTCAGGCCTAAATTTTGTTAGCATCTGGAGCCATATTTCAAAGGATGAAAATTTTGACTTTTAACAATCTACTAATGTGGCTGGGGTTGTGGGTCTGTGATACAGCACTTGCCTAGCATGTGTAAGGTCCTCATATAAATAAATAAAATAAAGGTATTGTGTCCATCTACAACAATTAAAAAAAAGAAGAAATCCACCCAAAGAAGCTAGTATTATACTAACAGCATTTTATATTCCACCTTGGTTGGAATGATAAAGATAATAGACTTCTTCAAAAGACATGTGATGAAATTATTTATTTTTAATATTTATTTTTTAGTTATAGGTGGGAACAATATCTTTATTATTATTTTATTTTTATGTGCTGCCGAGAATCGAACCCAGTGCCTCACGCATGCTAGGCAAGTGCTCTACCACTGAGCCCCAGCCCTAGTCCCATGAAATTATTTCTTAATGCTAGCATTCTGAACAGTTCTAAAATAGCCATGGCTATTTCATTAATGTATTGATTTTTGCAGTGCTGGGAAGAGCATCCAGGCCTTCACCTGTGCTAGGAAAGCGCTCTGCCACTGTGGTACGCCCCAGTCTGACCGGGGTTAACTTTCAACTTTTATTAGAAGCAAAGACTGAAGAAGGAAGAAAGTCAACCTTTCAACGTGAATGCTGGATCATCTGGGGTCTGTGGAACGAATAAAAAGTGAGTAGGGGAAGACAGATGGAACTCAGGCCACGCAGAGGTGTTTCAGAGTTGCCAACAGTGTCACCCCATCAGGGCACCTCTCTCTAGCTTGGAAGGACTGGCTTCATCACACTCAGTGGGATGGTCACCTTCAATGGCACAATGGTGTGCATGATAAAACAGCATCTTTCATGTGGAGAAACCCCTCGGGCACAAGAGCAAAGGCAAATGAGGTCTCCAGGCTGGCAAAGTATCCACACACTGGATGCCAACCCTGAGGTCAGCTGGACTTCACCTTCCCATCCACCTGGAATGTCTTACAAGTACTCCAAGGGACAGAAGGCCACCAAGCCAGAGGTTCTCTCCTTAAACCTTGGGTCCATCCAAAGAAGTCTGCTTTCCTTTTGCCTAGAGCCTGTTTTCTTTGTCTTTCTAAAACTTTAATTCCAGAAACGCAAATCTACCAGGGACTGGATGACTGGGGACCAGCTGAAGTCTCAGTGTTCCAGACGGAGGAGGAGAAGAAAACAAAATGGTCAGAAGCAGCCTTGAGTAATTTCTTGTCTTCTTTGATACTGGCTTTGATTTTGGCTCTCTCTCTCTGTGTCCTGTCTCCCCTCCTTTCCTTTCTTCTCCCGAGATACAGAGATCAAAATGTACCCGTGATAAATATTATCTGCCAGGGTAGAAGCTGCCCTTTGAAAAAAGTAACAGCAATTCAGTACTATGCAGGACAGACACAGCCCAGTTACCCATGGCCAGAATACAGGGCATTGAAAGGGATCCCTTCTTGCTACAACTTCAAGGTAGTTATTTTAACATTTTTCCTTCCTGTATTGCAATTGTTCAATGGGCGACACCCGTGCGTGTCAAAATGATTAAAAACTCCATTTCAAGAAATGAACTGTTAAGTCTCCTAACGTGACCATATGGTGTAACTAGCGAATCCGTCTTTCATGAGGAGATGAGGGTCTCTGCCTGCATGAACATAAAAATTCCGACCACATTTTTATGTATGTCCTGCGGGTCCTTGGTTGACCAACAAAAGGATGCCACAATAAGGAACACAGATTTGTTAGCATAAAATGAACCAAGAAAGAAAACATCCTGCCTGTGGGCCACTGAGGCAGCACAATCCAAACTGGGGCTGTCCCAGAAAATCTAGGGCAGCAACCCTGGCTGAAATGTAGGACAGAAATCCTATCCCCTACCTTCATTCGCAGGCATTAAAATGAAGCCTGGGTTCACTTTCCTGCATTTTAAATTCTTTCTCCATTACTGGTTTTGATATGACACTGCTTAAGTCAACGGACTTCAAGCCCACTCTTATTACTGACGTGAAGTTTCTGACAGAGGGTTTCAGGAAGAAAGAGGAGGCAGGAAGCGTGGAGATGAACCTCTCAACTCCCACTGCATCCCCCAGATATAAAGGCCAGGGGTGTTCTTTACAAACCTTTAACATTTTTAAGAAGAATAAAGCTTATAAGATTACCAACTCTCTTTGGACTGTACTGGCGGCACGCACATTTGTTCTCTTACTGAATATGTAAAGCAGCTCTGAGCAGGAGGTATTATTTGTTGTAGGGGAAAGAAGTTGTGTCTCCTTCTCTAACTAGCTTGCAGTCTTAGTATCAGTCTCCTGACTCCAAGGCCTATCCTCATCCTACCGTCGCACAGAGGAAATTTCTAGACTGAGACATGACTTCGGTCTCTCTGCCAAACTCTGAAATCAATAAGGTTAGGCGTCACAGGCTTCTCTCCTTCCCCTCTTCTCTCTCCCTGTTCTTCTCCAGCCAGCCAGGCTCATTCTCAAGAAATTTTTCCATTGTACTAAACTAGGGAGAGATTAGGACCAAGTTAGGTTTTATTAATGAATTCTTGAAGACTGAAGTCAAGCCTGTGAGACGGAAAGAAATGACTCGCTATCATTCTAATGGGGCCAGTCCCATGGGTCACCCGAACTGCAGTTTGACCAACAAGAAAATGAAAGCGTTATTAGTGTCATAAGCGTCACCAGAGCTGCTCTTTTGAAACTTAAAGGTAATAACCCTTCCCAAAGGAGACATGAATTTAATTTTTGTTCCACCCAGAAAGCTCTGGGCTCTAAGCACTGCAGGGCTACAGCTGCACAGCGGTTATGCCCTGACCTCTCGACACATTTCAAGAAAAAAGGAAGTTTTGTTCTTTGGGCCTGTGGTATGTAGGGACGGTCAACACAAGCCACTTCCCTTTTCTGCTTTTCTCCTGGTTGAGAAGTTACCAAAAGAGACATAGTAAAAAGTGATCAACAAGGCATTAGACTAGGGCAGAGGTGCTGTTCCTGTATCACAGTCTCAAAGGTTACATGATTTCAATCTAGTCACTTTAGGTTTTGGTCCTGTAAAATCAGAAATAAAAATAGCCGACCATTTAAGTCCAGAAAAATGTATGCAGCCTTTATTATGGAATATGCACCCCTCTCTAGAGGCTTATGACCCTGGATTATAGTTCTGATTTACTAAAATATTAAGAGAGTGACGATCCGAGGCTGGTCATTTATCTACCATTTACAGGTCCAAGTCTGGTCTCCTTTGAGCACACCTCTGTATGGACCACTTCTTCATCTTGACTCAATCCCCAATCCTTCAACTCTTCCTTCTCCCAACCTGGAAGCAAGCTTTGTCTTTACTGGCTTCCCTGCTGTGGACCTTGGAGAGAATACCTATTTGTTTTCCTTCCTGATCTTCTATCTCAGCTGCCTTACCCACCTGCAGCTCCTGGCTCCCTAGGACTCAGTTATCCTCTCACAGATGGGTCATCTAGAACCACAACCATCAGGACCCATTGAGTCAACTGAATTTTACTGCTCTTCAGTAGTTCTGCTGTTCTTTCCCCTACAGAATTTTCCAAAGCAGTCATTTTTAAGCCTTTCCCATTCTTCTTAAGTCTGGAACTCCACCTGGATTTCTCAAATGTTTATAGTGACCATGAAGACTGAATGCATCTGTATGCAATGTCACCTAATTCCCTTCATTATACTGAAATTTTCTGTGTGGTTGCTTCCTCTTAACTGCCTCTCTGTCTCAAATTAAGCGACTTTCTACTCTCTTACCTGAACTCTTCCTTCTTTCACTCTCTTCAAAGATCCTCTTTCTGGTCTTCTTTTACCATCTTTTTATATTTGCACAAAAAGCAGCAGCACCTCTGAGTTTTCTTCTTTCATGACCAGACCAACCAAGAAAAGGTAGTTTTACACTCACAGCCCCCATCTCCACAGATCAATTCCTTTTCCCCTCCCTAATCTCCACTGTTCTTCTGAAATGCTCTCCAAAGTCCTCCCAATTACCAAATGGGATGGCTTTTTTTTTCTTTTGGCCTGCATCCTTTGACAATTCTGTGGCACCTCAGATTCAGCAAAATCAAAACTGAACTTAGTATTTCTCTTTTTTGTTCCTACCATTGCTGATTGCTTCCTTATTTCTTCCATTTAAGCCAAGATCTCATTACCATTGCCCCAACTTAAGCCATCAAGTCCCTGTCCGTCCACCACTGTTATGTCTATTTCATGCAGTCCTCTCTCTCTGCAGTCCTGACAGACTTCATCCTTCTTTCAACGCAAGTCAACATGGTGCACCAGTCCTGCAGTCTGTTTTTTGCTAAAGTATGCTTTCTAGATCCTCAACTGTCTAACAAAGAAATTTCATTTTTTTATCCTGAGGATGAAGGTCTTCTAAGAATTGGCTCAGACCTATAAATTATAGGCTCCATTATTTTCTCTTCTTCCATTTCATTTCATGTCTTTCACATTTCCTCTGAACTCTGGCAGAATTCACAGTCCCCATAATACACCCTGCTCCTCTCACCTGCTGCCTGAGTCAGGTCGGTCCATCTATTTGCAATGTTCAACATTGTCTTTACTCATTGAAATCCTATTATCATTTTCAAAGATGCCATCATCCCTATCTTCTGTAAGCTGAAAATTAACTGTTCTTTCTCTGAACTTCCAATATTGCAGTATGCCCATCTCTTTGTTTCTCACTCTGTCCTCATGCCTTTTATATTTCGACTGCCTGAGAACTTAGCTTATTGTTCTTACTGAACTGTAAGTTCTTGGAAACGGTGATGATGAGGATAACAAGTATCACAATAACGTCTGTCACAACAGAGACTCCTACCAGTTCCAGCTCTGGGCAAAACACATATTTTTATCACCCCAGAAGCCCCATGAAGACAGTTCCCATTTTCATATTTGATTAAGGAAAGTGCCCAAGGCTGACACCTAGGAAGTGGCAGAGCCAAAACCTGACTTAACCTGACCTTAGCCTTGTCTGATTTCAAAAGCCATGTTCTTATCCATCCATAGACTCAGCTGAGAACCACCGAGAACCCCCTAAGTCCTAACAGGTGGAGCAGTTTACTTAGCCTAGTTCCTCAGCCTTGCTGGGCCTGTTGGGTCAATACAGACATCTACTGGGAGAAGAAAGAGCTTAGACTCTTTCTATTAAAGGATGAAAATAGGACCAAGTTTTTGCACCTGCAGATTAAACAGAATATCAAATGCAAAAGCTCTAACTCACCTGGATTAGGTAATAACCTAACTTTGTCTCTTTCCTTAGAACCATCAAGGTCAGTAAGACAATAAATCAAGGCCACGCCAAAAAATCTTACTTAGATAATTTAAATCACATTTAGACAGAGCCTCCAGTAATTCTGGTTTCTGAAGCTCTGACATCAGCCCTGTGAAAACATGATAATTGTACCATGCTGACAGAGTCAAAATCAATGCAAATTTAGCATCCTACTTTACATATGAACAGGCAAAATAATATGTGGCACACATAGGTATCGATGTAAAGGAAGTGGTGACTGTCTCTATGTAAGCGGCTAAGGGCTGTAATCCTCTGAGAGGAATGTCATTATACTTTCCAAATCCCATCGCAACAAATACCTTTACAACAGAGATGTCTGTATAACAAAAACCCTTTCAAGCTCTGGCTGACAGCCCACGTATTTCAAGCAATATTTGATGTGAGACTTGGAGTTCATAGTAATGGGAATTGACCTGTATTTCCAAAGGTAAGATTTGAATGATTTCATCTGTAGCTCCTATCCCAGGGTACCCTGGGTTGGAACCCATGAGTACAAAAACTCAACACAAAGAAATGAAATCAACCCCACTCTGAAAAGGCGAAATTCCTTCCGTTCACCTGGGGTAAGGAGGCTTCTGACCCAAGCCCTAAAATGGACCCCACTGCTTGGAAAAATGGTATAGTCCATGAAGACTGATGGACTATGTTCAAATCTCCACTCCAGCTCTTATGAGATGAGGAAACTGGGCTATAATTCTAAACACTCTTGAACCTCACGTTTCTTGGCTATAAAATGTGAGGAAGATCACCCATGCTCGGGACTTCAATAAAACCTCTATGACAGCATACATGAGAATCCTAACAGAGGGCCTGATATATACATAGCACACGCTCAAAAAAGTTAGTTCTCTCATCAGGTTTACCTTCCTCTCTGAGACCTTGGGCTAATATAAACCATTTTCATGAAATCAGCTAGAAGACCTAGTGAGTGGAAGTTAACCAAACGTACAGTCTAAACACAGGCTGAGTAAATTTGTTGCTCAGAAGAACGCCCTGGCAAAATGGCAGAATGACTAGACCATACACAAGTATTTACCTACTAGAAAAAAAGGTTATCTGGGCCAAGGTGAGACTTGTGTACCTGAAAGCTAAAAAGCAAGTAACCAGGCAGCATTAACAATAAACGAGCTGATTATTTTGTCTGAGGTCATTTTGAAAATTGCTGATAACCCAAAATTCAGAGTCACGTTTTCCTAGTCAAGGACAAGCTGTGGCTGCTGTTCTGGCCTAGTTTTCTTTGGGTGCTATTCTAGGTAATGGGAGGGCCCTTATTTGGGGACTCCCTGGCTCTATCCTGTACATTACACCCTCTCTCCTCAGTAGAATACTGTGAAAGTATTAAAACAAACTGTTTTCTCCATTTGGGAAACATGTACGTAAATAGCTTCAGAATATATTTACTAAAAGTGTTCAGAGTTGTTCTAATTTATGAGGTTTTTATTTCTATTGATTTTCAGATATCTGATTTTCTGCTTTTCAAATTACAGGTCAATGAACTTGGAAGTTTGTGATGACAAAATTCCATGTCCCCCTCTCTGCCCCCAGGGGGTGTTGGTGGGGGTTTGGTACTGGGAATTTGATCCCAGGGTCTCAAACATACTAGGCCAGTACTCTACCACTGAGTTATATCCCCAGCCCTACCATGGTCTTTTAAAAAACAACTTTGGTATTATACGTTTTGAAATAGAAAACTATCATCTTATGAACATAATCTGAAGGCAAGTCTGCTCACCTTTATAAAATAAGTAGGGACTTTTAAACACCTTACAAAGCTCCCCAAAACCCCATTTGACCTAGGGAACTATCAAGAACAAGAGATGTCCCAATATTTCTCAAAGAATGTTAGTCTTAAAGATTTCTTACTCCGATCCTTTCACTGTGCCAATAAGGAAAGAGCTCACAGAAAAGTATACACCAATATTCATGAGCCCGGCTAAAGTATATACAGACCAAGCAATGAGATTTCTCTTCCGGGATGCAACAGAAAAATAAAACAACAGCTGGACAGAAGTACCGAGGCATAGAGAACAAATTGCGAGATCTACAGGGCAGAGAAGCCCTAAGTGGAGAGATTGGGAGATCAACAACAGAGAAAGAACAAAATTACTAAGGAAGAAGGTTAAACAGCAACAGAGACCAAGTGGCAGGAGCAGAGATGTTTTAAATTCAGCTCTGTGCAGAGCTTACAAAGTAGGACCTGAATACACAGAAGCATCCACCTGCTACAGTGGCTTCTGGCCTCTATTTTAATATCTGCAACCTCCATCCTATCACCATTATTTTAAAATGGAGGCAGCAACAACCACCAGATTGTACACTTTAATCCTACCACTGATAAGGGCGTAAACCTCAAGCATTTTAGAAGGTGTGCTAACTATCTTAAGCCACTAGGGCGCTACTCCCTGGTTCCAAAAGGCACACTTAATGATTTCCACCTAAGCCCCAAAGCATGGATGTCTCTCCTAAAAGTGAACCCTTTCTTCTCTGCACCAGGGCATTGCTCTAACAGTTTACAAGGCATTTCGAGGTCCCTCCGGGCTGTGGCAAAGTGAAATACAATTGTAATTACACAAGAAACCACGGAAAGGTAGCACAGAAAGAGTTAGCTCCTGAAATACAAGGCTGAGAAACACTATTCCTTAGAGAAGCTGCCACCCCGCCCAAGAAGAGCCTGTGCTGCCTCGAAAGTGACCTCGAGGGAGCAATCAGGTGCCCGGACAGAGGCGCAAGCAGCTTTCAGGCCCTCCCTCCCGCATCCCACCTGTCCCAGCGGGCGGGCGGGAGTGGGGGGAGGAGCCGGGAGGAGCAGCCGGAGCACAAGGGCTGCCAGCACCAGCTGCTCCCAGCCCGCCCTCCCTCTCTGCTGCCCTCCCTCTTGCAGGCGAGGGCTCTGGGTAGCCGTGGCCCGCCCAAGATGCCCGCGATACCCGCGACGCCCATCTGGGCACCTGGGAGACCCCTGCCCCGGGAGCCCCGAGCTGTCTGTACCTTTACTCTGGGGAGGGTTCTGACTCCGGTCCCGGAGGACGTTGATCTGGTAGACGGCTCCATAAGGCTCAAAAAGTTCTTTCAGCTCCTTTTCCGACCACGACCGGGGGATCTGTCCGACAAACATCTTAATGGCATCTGGGTCTGGTTGGTCTGAGTGATCCAAAGCTCCGTTCATCTTGTTGGCTGTGCCGTTACTGTCAAAAACGGAACCGGGAGCCAGAGTTAGGGCTGCAGGGTGAGGGACAGGAAGAAAAAAAAATAGTAGGGGTGGGGGTTGGGGAGGCGGAAGGAGGAGGGAGAGGAGCACGAGGAAAGTGCCTAATGAGTCGTAGCAATTTGATGAACTAAAACAAAGCAGAGGCACCATTAGGTTGCTCCTCGGCAGCGGCACGGGGCTTTCACTGCGTGCTGCTGCTGTTCAGCATCACCGCCGGAGCACAGGGCAGCGCCCCGCTGCCTGTCACCCAGGGCGTGGACATCTCGGAACCCGGGTTTGGGAGGCAGCTGCAAGTTAAGTGCAGGTCTCAATCTGCAAGGCTGCCATCAATGCACCGGCAGTGTTATCTGCTCAGCACTGGCTGGGAGAGAAAGGCAGGGCTGGATTTCTGCTGGATTTCTCTTCCTCTCCCCCACTCCCCGCCCTCTTTTGGAGGTTTTTGGAAGAGAGGAGAGAGGTGGTAATAATAAAGTCACATGGATAGAAAATGAAACACTTGGCAGTCCGTCAGATGACTAATGCAAGATGCTAGTGATGAATTTGCAGAGTGCGCGAGGCATCCATGTGTGCATCAAATTAGTACGTTGTTGCTGCTAGGAATGGAAAGCGCTCCAGCAAAGCAGCCCTGCGCAGCTGATTGGCTGCCCACACCGGAGAAAAGGGCCAGAGCTGGGAGGGGGCTGCCCCTTTAAAAAGCACATTGTTTATGGGACCCAGGCACAAAGGGTTTAATTCAGACAGGCAAAGAGATCTCAGAATTGCCGGCTTTGTGCTGGGGGGAAAAAAAATGCAGCCCCAGAAAGTTGAGTTCCCACTAAAGGACACTGAATATTTCAAATCTTTCACACTCCATAAATTGCTCTCTGTATATCTGACTTCCAGATGTTGCACTTAAGTTCTAAACAATCACACGTTTGGGAGAGCAGGGAGAAAAAAAAAAAAAAAGGAAGTCTGTCTTTTCTTCTCCAAGCTTCAGTAAATATTTGGGGCTGATACAAAGAACAAAACCATAAGCTTTCACATATCAGTCTTCCTCATGTTGCTTCGTTCAAACCCCCATTTGGAAGAGACTTGTTCCTTTCAAGCCTGCAATTCTGGCCATCACCATGCAATACCATAAAGATGTTCCTTTTTGACTTGGATCCCCCACACCAATTTGAGCTAGAGTAAATAACAAAGCAAAAGCGCATACCCTTTTCTTTTCTGTCTCGCCCACCCCCTGACATGGTTCCTATGCCCGCTACTCTGCCAAGTGAGAAGACTGACTCTCAGCAGCACTCAGAGCAGAACTGTGCTCTTGGTCTAGCTTCTCAGCCTATGAAAATACAACATACATGAACAGGTGCAAACCCAGCAGACACCATATCTACAGAGCCTGGTCCATGACTACCCGCTGCCCAGAAGCCGAAAGATCAGGAAGGGGACACGTGGACTCCAACTAAACTGCAAATGGCAGATATGAGTTCACTGTACCCTCAGGGAAAGAGTAAAAAGGTACTGAAAGATCTTAAGCAGAGTTTCTTATTTTGTTATAATAATAATAAAAAAAGAGCACTTTAAATCTGCTGTGGATCTAGGTTAGTCTTGAGCCCTTATAAAACAGAAGGAGAAGAAAAGCAACACTAACAGTTAAAAGACCCAAACCTTATGGAAAGGAGAAATCCTCAATTAGATTTACCGGAGAGAGAAAAATGGTGTCAAAATACTCTTCACTAGGTCTCGACTTCAATCTACTTCTTAGCCCCCTATTTTACCATTTTATTTATTTATTTTTTATTCTGGGGATAAACAATCAAACTGTCTAACTTGAAGCATTTTTCAGAGCTTCCTCTAATCAACTTTATTGTTATAAAAAATGTTCTGCTGAATAAAATACTGAGTACAAAATCTTTCAACAATTTAGGTATAATGTAATGCTTGTTTATATTGGAGCTAGGTCGTTTATCTTGTTCTTATGCACCTATACTTCTTTTCCAATCACTCTTTGAAAATTCAACAAACACTTTAACCCTGTGGAGCCATGACTGCAGAGGGGTGGAGGTGGCAGAGCCACGGGCAGCACAGAATAGAGTGTTCACGGCATGCTGAAAGCGAGGAGTGTGGCAAGGCTTATTTCTGGGACAGGAAGAACTCGTGGTTATTGCTGTTGACAACCAGCTAGAATGCAAAGAGGAAGGCAATGCCACAGGTCTCAGCTAACAGAAACCGGAAGTTCAAAATGGGACTATTGCAACTTATCTGTACAGACCACAATTAATATAATGAAGGAGTCAGGTGGCAGTTTTCTCGTCCGATATCTAAACTTTGATTCCTAAAGCAAACATTCCTCAATGCTTCTCCAAATAGGTGGCTTTTTACATTTTCTCAAAATACACAAATTTAGCCAAGACCCTTAAGTGAAGGGAAAGCTGAGATGAGGGCTCAAGTCTTGCACAAACTCTGGTCTTTATGTAGGTAAGTGTGTATTTTATCATCTCTGTCAGAGGGCTTCCTGGAGACTTTTTATCATCCTGAGGCAGTATACTTCAGTGGCTAAGGGCATGGCCTCCGATTGCTGGGACTATCACTTCCTAAGTGTGCTACTCTGGGCCTCGACCCTTCATCTATAAAATGGGAAGAACAGGTTCCATTTCACAGAGTCGCAGAACACAGCACAGAATACGTGCTTTATAAATGTAAGCTATTTCTCCTGTGAATTCCTTCTTGGCATTTGTGGAAGCATCTGAAATGAGTGACAGATTTACTTTTCAATCCTAAATTTTCACAATATAGATCCAAACACAATAGATATTGTAAATAAGAACAATATGTATCTTTTATATACCAAATACGGTGCTAGGTACTTGATGATTTTAATTCTTCTAGCAACCCTCGGAGAAAGTATATTTTTCAGTTGCCAATAACCAAGAAGTACGTTCCTCTCCAAAGATGACTAGCTTATAAATTGTAGAGCTAGAATTCAAACCTATGTCCACTGGGCCCCAAAGAGCAAAATATTTCTAATCCACCATGTGGCAAAATATTCTATTCTGCCTGGCTTGTGTTGAGAGTAAACAGCTCGTGGCAAATCCATGGGAAGAATAAGCCAAGAGCGAGTCCTACCAGGTCCCTGAAATTGCTGCGGAACAAGAGGCGGTCTAAAATGGGCATATGTGCCTTTGTTCTCCCTCTGTGAAAGATGGTAAAAGGTGCCAAATTTAAGGGTCCTTTAAGCTACTTTAAAACTCTGGTTTATCCAATCAGCACATAAAGCTGTCTCTCATCTCCACAGGTCCCCTTCCTCTCTACTCCCACACAGTCAAACTCATGAGCATCTCCCAACCAAATCTACGTTCTTTCCCGTCTGTCTTTTGGCAAATAACTATTCCAAAGATTTACACCAAGTGCTCAAGGCAGCACGGTGCCATAAGTAAATCCAGCCATGATTGTTGTCCAGTAAATTAAAACCACCACCACACCCTCCCTATCAGAAGCTGTCACTTGGAATTGGTAGTCATATCCCACTGTTACTGAATTCCCTACCCTGAATCCTGCCTGTATTTCAACAGTCTGGTTAATTCTGCTCTAATCTACCCATGCTCCTCCTCCCAGGGACTCAGGTTTCCTGGCTGATGCTCATTTCTAGTGGAGTGTCACTGACTTCTTTTGTCCTCATGAGGGTGAGGTACAGGAAACTTCTAAGCAAGATAGAAATTATGTGTTTCATAGCAAAACCTTTGGGAGTATTTGCCAGAGCCCACAAAGAGGTGATTCTTCATGGACAAGTAATTTTTGGAACAGATACCCTAAATCTCAAAAAGACCCTCAGTCAGACCTCTATTTACAATTAAATTAATAAAATTAATACTAACTCACTTCTCATCACTCCTTAGCCATCCTGATCATCCAGTACAGTGCTTTTTATGGTGCAGAAATGTAGATTGAGTGATTCGAGAGGCTGAGGCAGCAGGATTGTGAGTTCAAAATTAGCCTCAGCAACTTAGGGACCTGTCTCTAAATAAAATACAAAAAAGTGCTGGGGATGTGGCTCAGTAGTTAAGTGCCCCTGGGTTTAATCCTGATACCAAAAAGAAAAGAAAAAAAAAAAACGGAGATTGAAATTCAACTAATACTTATCAATAGCCTACTCTTTGCCAGGTACTTGACATAAAATATCACAACAGTTCCAATTGGAATCATTTTCATTTTAGGGATGAAGGAACTGGGAGTCACAGAGATACTGTACCTTTTCCAATGTCACACCCTTAACAAAAAGTGCAGAACATGGGTGGAGAAAGATTTAAAAGCCAGTCGCCATTCCCTACTATTCCAGGAACTGGGATTCTCTAGGGCGATGTTTCCCAGGGACTTGGTGACCACTCGAGGGCCCTGGACACCTCTGCTGGCACCTCTCCTGTAAATTGCAACACGATCCCGAGTGCCAATTCTGCTTCTGTCCTCGGCAAGGAGCCAGCTATAAGGCTCCACTAGGACAGATGCCATACGGAACTGGACGATGTGTCAGAGAGCACGAAGCCAGTGGGTATTGTTGGTATCAGTCTCAGAGCCAAGATGAAAATATGATGATGTTGGGGAAAATGAGCTTACTTTTGCTTTTAGCACTGCACTGACCTACTTCCCTACTCTATTTTCTAGTAAAAAGAACTAGATCAATAGAGGATATGCAAATCTTCTGAGGTCCCTCTCAAGAAGTGAAATTAAAAAATAATAATTGATCCAACAATTATTATTATGCATTCCAGGACAACAACTTTTTATAAGGCCTAGTGATTTGTAGGTTTCCTTTTGGAGAATGGTAACAAGAGAATTGAGATTTCTCATCTTTCATCTTGTCCTTGGATAACTTTCTGTGTTATATTTCCTTTATCTATATAAGGGCAGGAGCAACAAACTTGCAAAATGGCTGAGAAGTGCCAAGTAGCCATAAATGATTATGTTAATGCTGAAAAATGACATAAAATGCCTCCTTCAGGGTATATTCTAAACTAAAAATTATACAAAAGGTAGATTGTCTTGGAAAAATTCTCTAAAGATAGGTAATCTCTCTGGCAGTTATCAATAGTCTTATTACTCTAACATTTTTTGTTCCTTAGAATGTCCTATATCAGCACTCTCCAACTCAGTGCCATGATGAAAATGATCCATATCTTTACAAAACAATATGGTAGCCGCTCGCTGCATGTGGCTACTAGGTACTTGACATGTGGCTAACTCAAGTAAGAAACTCAATTTTTAGTTAATTTTATTTAAAGAGCTCTAGATGCAAATATACTTCTCCCCCACCTTTTTCTCTTTTTAAACACTGAGTAAAGTTGAGATTAACCTCAACATTTTTCGTGGGGAACTGTTTTACAGAAGTAGGAATGTAGTAAGAAGGAATGCAGAAGTAGGAATGATCTGTACTCCAGTACAGGTCAGTAGATAGTGGGCTGGTGGGCCTGGGTTCTCATCACAGCTCAGCATCCATTCAACTGTGGTATCACAGGAAAATCATGTAACTACTCTGGTTCCTCAGTTTCCTCACTTGTAAAATGAAGAGACAGAAGAACTTCCATCTGGTTCTTAATTCCTATGATTCTGTAGTTGTGGTTAGGACACAGAGATTGACTTATGGAAGAGATAATTTAGGTAATAAGACCAGCTGCCTGAAACCTTGGTGTGATTCCCCTTCTGGGTCCAATATGTTCCCCGGGTTCACAGACAGCTCCATGCAAGTCAGAGAGTTGACAAGGTGTCATCTACGCTATGGAGAGCAACCCACAGGCTCAGACGGAGCTGTGAGAGGTCGGCAGCCGTGGGTGTTGCCAGAGAACCATCTTTCTCAATCTGTGCCAGGGCTCTTGCTAATATCCTAGCCGCAGTCCTGTCATTTCAGTCAGCTGACAAGCAATCTTTCAAAGGGCTCAGGAGTCATTTTTTAATATCACTTGTACTTAAGTAATAGCACACAAAGAACAGGCTTTGTTTGGTTATCACAGGAAACTATCCAAGACGGAGCTGTATAAGGCAAAAGCAAAAGAAAGGACCTGGCAGTGGGCCTGCTTGCCTCTGGCGGGCAACAGGATGAGCCCGGAATTCATCAATATTAACAGTCTTCTACCTTGTTCATCTTGGTGGTGCTGGTTATTTAGGAAGAGCGTGCTTTTCCCCATAGACTGGCTACATGGCACCTGGGGGGCAGGCAGCAGCTTTTCCTGCATGATCCTCAGGAAAACACGAGAAAAATTCGGAACCACCCCACCCTGGAGAGGCTCACTGTCACTCCTAACTTAGCCCAGCCTCTCTGTTTAGAAAGAGGAATCAGCTGCCCTTTAACCCCAAACTCTGAGAACTGCAAGTCCTTTTTAAATGCACCACCTGACAGCTATGTGAAGGAAACTTCCATCTTCCCTGATGCCTCTCAACAGAGCAGTTTGCTACTGGTCAGAAACAGCTGTATCCTAACTGTAGTGGAATCATGGGTGGCTGATTTTTTTTTTTATATATATAAACACAAAAATCCCTGGATATCAGTTATACCAACAATAAAATGTGAAAATAATGATGCCCCTGTATTTACCTGGGAGGTATTGCTGTCATTTATCTTGTGTAGCAAAACCTTTTGAGTCGCAGCCACACCAATTAGGAAATGAGGCCCCAAAGGTCTGAGGTGAGACGGCCATGCATCAGCTAGGGAATCCTCACGGAAGATTAACTGGAGCAAATAATACCCTAAGTACCCGAAAGAGGCAAAACTCTCCTCCAATGTTCAATTTGTAAGTAAATGAGTTTGTGCTCCTCTCAAGGAAAGGTTCAAGGTTCCTTAAGGTACACAGACACGTAATGTGCTCAGACCTGGACTTGGTTAAAATGTGAAAGAAAAAAAAAATCTGCAAGAATGTACCAGACATCATTTTCTTTCATAGACGACTAAGAAAGGGCATGTTTGAGACAGGCATTTTGGTAGATTACTGGCGTTAAGGTTGGATTGTGTTTGGTTGGAGGTCTAAAAGCTATACATATGTTTACCAGGGTAAATTGCAACCATGACTCACAAGGAACTGCTCCTGTGGAAAAGGTCACAGAACACGAGTGTTTGGCCCCACCAAGTAAAAGGGAAACCTGATTACCTTATCTCAATTTGACTGCTAGTAAAAAGCAGAATACTGGAAAACCCCCACAAAGAAGTAAATTTGGAGGCATGCAGGGGGTACCTGATGGCTGAGCATGCCTGGCTGGAAAGGCAGAGGGGCATCCGTTATAAAGAGCCCCACCCGGGAAACTCATTTCCTTCCGTGATTTATCAGAAATAGTTCTGTGGACCTCAGGGTCCAGCAGGGGGCATTTTGCACAGGAGGAGGAGGTGTTTCAGATGAACATTTAGAAATGGCAACTGGGAAATAATCATCGCAAAGAAGATTTATAGAGGCCTTCACATTTCCACAGGGATTTAGGGCACACACACCATGGCGAGGACACCTGCCCCCAGTGGCTGAGGCGATCACAGCCCCCACTTTACAGATGAGCAGACTGCTCCTGGGGCAGATATAAGGTGCCCACCTGATCCCATTTACTGGTCGCAACCTGAATGCTGCAGAATCTGCCTGCTTGCTGTGAGGAAGTGATTGGAAATGGCTCTTTCGGATGATTGAGTGGAGATTAGTTTGGTCATCAATTAACTGAAAAGCGAATCATTACAAAATGAAGACAAATGTCGTGGGAAACTCAACAGGGCTCACACTTCCCAAACACTGATTTTTTTCCCCAACAAAAATGTACCCTCACCCCATTCACAGTCTAGCAGCAAGTGATGGAAGTACGGGAAGCACCCCAAGAGGGGTAAACAGCGGGGCACGATGCCTAGCCTCCTGAAGACCAGGTTTTAGCAGCTGCGCCTCTCAAGGAACACAGTCCTGCTTTTGCCCCTTGAAAATACTTTGCCTGGACTGATTTACACAAGAAACAGCCGTCAAGGCAGATTCACAACACTCTCCACTTAATCAGGAAACTGATTGGCTAAAGCAGGTGATTCCTCCTTGCAGAATTTCAAACACCCTGGAAGTTATCCTCACACAAAGTCTTTCTACTTTCCTTCCTCATTCTTACACAGTTATAAAGACTTGCTTTATGTCAAACACATGTTGGATTTGAAGGGGAATGGTCTAAGAAATAAATATGTGATTAATGCCCTTAAATTGCTCATAGCCAATGAGAAGAGACCAGATGTCTATTCAATATAAAACCCCAATCCAACGTGATATGGCCTTTGATAGAGCAATATATAAGGGCTGCAGTAAGCCCCAAACAAGTGACTAATGCTGTTGAGGGGACAGGGCAGTCAGCAATGTAAACCACACTGCATTCTTGTGGTCAATATTTAAATGGAATTTGGGAAAAAAAAACTTTTTAAAAATCAAAGCCAAAGGATAATAAGCTATACCATTTAACTTTGTTGACAATGTTAATGGAAAAAAAAAAAAAAGAAAAAATGGTGGCTCTGTGGGGTTGGGAATTTAGAGAAAGTGGCCCAGGAGCAGCCCCCCATCTAGAGACACAAGACCTGGTGAGCCACCAGGAGAGGAAGCCCAGCACAGACCCCTGGCAGGGGTGGTGGCCATGTGTACCTATGGTTTTGCCCAGTCCTTCAACCTGTGCTTGAGAGTTCCACATCCTGGAAGCCTGTGGTACAGTCTCGGCCATCTCTACTCTTCACTCTCTCGCATACCATGTGACCTCCTGGGCAGAGGTTCCCTGTTGACAAATATTCCTGCAGTTGACCATGCCACTGTGCAAACAACCTTCCTGATCTTGGCCATTCAGCTCTACTACGACAGAACCCTCCAGCAGCACCTCAAATTCAGCACACCTAAAAATAACCTTGTCTTCTTTTCCTCCAGTGAGGTTTCTGTTCCACTTCCCTGGTAGTTTTACTGGTTCAAATGCCCCCTCCCAACAATCTGAGCGCAGAAGCAGGGCCTCCCAGAGAACATGTGCATAATCCAGACTGACTGCTCGCTCTGACCTCGTCCCCTCTCTGACCGCTGAACCCACACAAACAATAATTAGCCGAACCCCAGTCAGGTATATGGTAAAACTGTGAAATTCTTGATGACAGGGATGTCTTATTCAATCATTCATTCAATAAATATTCACGGAGTGACTCCCTCAGTTGGGCATTGTTCAAGGTGCCGGGGAGAGAGTGATTGGTAAATCGGGAATGAAGTTGCTCTTATGGAGTTTGTATTCTAGAGGGAGACAGAAGATAAGCAAAATAAATAAAACTGATACAAGAGATTATTTCAATGGAGAAAAATAAGACATAGAGGGAAATTAGAGAGTGTTGAGTACAAGGTTGCAAGTTTAAACAATGTGGTCAGGAAGGCAGGCCCAGGGCCTTGAACTCAGTACTTTCTGAATGAATATCTGTAATAGGGCAAGAAGTCTAAAATGCAGTAGATCAAACCTCACATTATGTGATATGCTCCCACTATTATACAGGACCATGTCACCGCATCTAGCACTGTCCCATTAAATCCGAGTCGATGCAACTATTACCAAAGAGTTACTGAGTCATGCCCAGTTTTCTCTATATGCCTGCCGGCTCTTCTTGTCCCCTCAAAGTCACTGTCCTAATTCTGACTACCATCTTGTGCATGAATGATTGCAGGACCTGTTCAGTGGGCTTTCCCACTTTGGACTACAGGACCATGACTTTGCTGACCTATGTGCCTGCTGGCATTCAGAACTCTTATCTACTTTTCCGTTAAATATTGATTATCTGACCATTCATTATTCATTTTATCATCTATCAATGGCAAAATTTAATCTCAGGCAGGTCTCTCCACAACCTGCTTTCTGCCTACCCTTTTCGGTCAAAAATGACGTGTAATCAAGGAATACAAATGAAACGGGATACCGGCATAAGGGAGCAGCCAGCAACACGAGGTTTAGCAGAAATGCACTGAAACTACTAATGCTACCGTTTCCCTTCCAATGATCTGGAAAATCAAAAGTTGACAGTCAATGGGAACTAATTACGTCATATTAATGATGGTAGTTTAGATGAGAAAACAATCCATTCGTGAAGAAAGATACAAATTTCTATCAACATCGATTTATCAGGTTCAGGTGTAGTTTTTTTTTTTTTCCCCCTGATAATGCCTTCAAACGCACATGTTTGTGAAATGCCAGCAACAGAGTTAAGAAAAAAAAAAAGATCTCATGGTAACCAAAAATGCACGTCACAAAGTCCCCTTTCCATCACAAAGTTCTCTTTATGCCCTTTAAGCCCTTTTGGAGAGGGCCTCCACTGGTCCTCAAAGACTGTTTTATGCTGGTTTTCACAGCCTTGGTCATCTGCATTTCAAATCCCACAGGAGATTAAAGTAGCAAACAAGAGGGAGCCTTTGCTACAGCTGGGCCCTGTCCTAACAGGCCACAGACAGGAATCTGGGGGCCTTGCAGGTAAAAGCCACTCACAGATATATGCCCCAGCAGTTGTCTCGGACAGCAGCACGGCAAAATCATTAATTTGTATAGTGACAATCTTCCATCATCTGAAGGGCAACATTGTGCTCGATAAATTCTGCTCAAGGAAGCCAAGAAATATATAATTTATTGTCAGAAGAAATTTCTTCAAAATCAGACAACGAAGAGAATTGGAACCTAGAGGATAAGCTTTCAACCACACTGCAAACCTAGCTAATCAGACTGACTGCCCCCTTAGGGATGCGCCGGGATGCCTCTTTCTAACACCACGGTGGATCGGATGTCAGAATTGGTGCACCTTCTAATTTGTTGTCGTTAAGTGCAGGAACGGATTTTGCTTCTGAGACTCTTTGGCTTTGTTTGGACTAATTTTCCCCTGGTATTCTGCTCTATTTTTAGCTACCTGTTGTTATTTTGGTGGCTCTTCTGGCTGGGAGAAATGAGGGAGAGGGGAGGCAGACACAGGAGGCAGGAGTTGGGAGTTGGTTTTTCCAAAGTCAATAATGTCTAACTGATTCAGAAGTCAAATTTAATTCTTGCTCCCCAAAACCTCACAACAAATTATATTTGAGGTTCAAAAACTGGAAATAAAGGTCCAGAATTGATGACTGTGATAACATTAACGGGACCAAATGTGAATTTTCCAGATTTTTTTTCTATCTAGACATAAGAAAAAGCCATCAGATGCTCTACAGTGATTGCACTAAATTCCAAGATAGTAGTCCAAAACATTTGCCTGACAGTCTGCTTAAAGAAACTTGCTAAAGTGACAGAAAAGAACACTGCCAAATTTGGACAATTACTAAAAGAAAAATTCCAGCATTGTATGCACGGCAGCTTATCAAGAGTGTTCCCCAATAACACCAATATGGTAGTTTGTCATGCTATAAAACCACATATCAAAAGGGAAAGTCCAAATGGCATCTACTTTGCTAGTTTTTAAATCCTTAAATTATAAGATGAAATCAATACCCAATAGCACATCGTGATTTGGAAATACACAGGCCCTCTCTTGCTCTCCTTTTCCCCACATGTCAGAAATTCCATTTAGCATCTTAAATCACCAATTAAAATAAGCTTTGACATTTAATTTGCTTATTTCTTAAAATGTACATCATCTGATCTAACCCTCTAAACAAATAAGAATAAAAATAGGATTATGTGCTAAATTATAATGGCTGTTATTCTAAGAGGCTGAATATCATTATATCAAAATTCCCCATAGCTGATTTTTTTGAAGCCATTTCTTCATTTTTTGACACTACATCTGGCACAATGAATACAGATGATCATGTGTTTATATATCTGTCTAACTGCCTTTCCCAAACACAGCCAGATGGAGTCTTTCAGAATCAAATTAATTTCAGATTAATTCACTCTGGACCCACTCCAGTTTCATGACTCTTTGCTTGGAGGCACCAACCAAATCGATGTGAAGTCATGAACTTGAAAGAGCACAGGTTCCTCGATATCAAGGGGAAAATAGAATAACTCTGTGGTTGCTCCCCCCACCCCACAAAGAAATCCATTCAGGTACCACAAAATGCCAGTTTAAGGACTGATGAACATTTCACAGTGTCAAAATCATCCAGAAAGAATTTCCTTTTGGATCCAAATAAAATCGCAGTTAATTTTACATTCAACATTCATAATGCCTTGAGATGATTCCAGCAAAAATTAGTGTCCTCTTTACTAACCTCAGAACCAAGGATGTTATGATAAACTTGCCATCTGAGCAGAGTCAGGTGCAGCCAGTGACAGGAGGGAGTTAATTCTGAACACCTAAAGTGCATATTCTGTCTCTAGCTGTAGCTACTGAAGGAACTATAAACAAATGTAACCAGGCTTTGCTTGCTGTCAATCTTGGTGGATGCCTTTATTATCATACTTGTTTCAATTGCAATTTGGGTTTCCATGGAGACACAACAGTCAGCTCTAGAAAATTATAAGATAAATGTCAGGCGGTGATAACGGTGTTAATGAAGCTTCGGTGACAAGCAGCTCTGTGCTTCAAATAATAAGCCTATTTTCTATTAGCATATGTATAACCTGTCAAAAAAAACCCTGGAAGAGAATATTAAAAATTAAGTATCTACCTATCTATATTTAAGAGAGGGGAGAGACCCCTCTAAGAATAGCTCAGATTTGGTGGGTCAACCTGAACAAGAAAAAAAAATTAATTTCGCGTTTCTTGGGAAAATTAGGCACTCATGGCTCTGAATGACGTTGTGGCTGACATCCAGAAATGCCTTTCTTTACCCAGGCATAAACAGAAATTTTTCTTATATTGTGGCTCAGGTTCTCTTTTTTTCCCTTTTTGCAGTGCTGGGGATTGAACCTAGGGCCCTACCCACAGGCCCTACCCATGGGACCTACCCATGGGCCCTACCCATGCTAGCTGAGTGCTCTGTCACTGAGCTACATCCCTGGCCCTTTTTAAAATTTTACTTTGAGACAAGATATTACTAAATTGCCCAGACTGAGGAGGCCCAAGTACCTAACGCATAAGGCACTGGCCTCCAAACTGCCCAGGCTGGAGTGAATTTAAAATCCTCCTACTCAGCCTCCCAAGTAGCTGAGATTACAGGTGTGCCACCATGCCTAGCTCAGGGAACCTGATTTAGGTTCTGGAAGCTAGGGCCTCTACTAAGCCTGACCATGTCAAATTGTGACATTCTGAGAAGGTCCTTGTGGTACTTGGACTGATGTAACCCACACCCTCTACTCCACTCTACATTGCTGGATAAATCTAACCGGATTGCCAGTAACCAGAACCATCCTGGACTAATCTAGAGCCAAACATCTACCACTGAAATTTCAGTGGGTCAAGGAGAGTGGCAACTGTGGAATCACAGAACTGGGAGTGATGGCACACTTCACAGAAGATTCCACAACAAGAAACTAAAGGAAAAACAGATGATCCCACTGAGGAGGAATTAGGGCAGATTTTTTATGTTCTACTCAAGAACATCCTTTTAGCATTCTCAGATAAATTTAAAAGGGTGATAAAGTTAAGAACAGTTAAGTTAGAAGAGTGATAATTCTGTAAATCAAAGTCTTTCCATAAGGACAGAAGATAGATCTATATATCCGAGCTTCTCCTGACCAGTTACTGCTACCTTGACCTTGACATAACCTCCACTATTATTTAGTCCAGTCCATTGCCTTTTTCCTTTATTTATTTAACAACTGTTTAACTGAGAACCTGCTGTGTGCCAGGCACTGGGCTCAGAACACAATGACAACACATTGTCATTGTCCTTAATTTTTCATTGTTTAGTAGCTTGTACAACCTCACATTTGAGATCTTGAAAAAGGTGCTATAAATGGTATTTCCATCTGACGTTTGGAAGTGACTACATGAGCATGTTTTCCTGGGAGGAGGCAATTATCTTTGCTGCAGCTCCATGCCAGAGATGGCAGGCTGCTCAAGTCCTTCGCCTCTGCCACCCTGGCTTCTTTCACCCAACTCCACTGTTCAAGAGGAAAATTTAGGGCAGTCCAACTCAAGGTCTAGGGTTTAACTAGGCCAGGGTGCTGGACAGGAATTGTCGGTGTAGCTTTTGAATAAACAGCAAGTTCTTGCTGCCCACTAATTGTTTCTTTTTCTCTTTGAACTCTCCCCAGTAACTCCATGTGGCTCTTGCAGATTGTTCTGGGCTGCCTCCCACTCCCTGAGTGGGTGCTTCCCCCATGTTTGCAAGATCCAGCAGGATCAGAGATTCAGGGAGGAGGAGGACAAGGATGGATTGTTTTTAGGAGAAAAAACAGAATATGTTTCCTAGGCACCCTAATCTCTGTGCATTCGTGCTCAACTTGGTTCATCAGGAGATGCAAAGACCCAGGGATATTTGTTAAGGTTTGGTCTTGAAGAAGCTGCCTTAGTCCTCCTTTTCATTTAGGGTTATGATAATCTTTTGAGTCTCTTGTGGCCAAGCCACGAGGTTCTAAACTGTGGTTTGAGGCTATATATGGGGTTCAGGGTCCTCTGGTGTACAGGACTGGTATGTCTGCAGGAGGTCTGAGCTGATAGGAGACTGTGGAGCTCAGGATCCTATCCACCTCACTCAACTTCAAGGAATACAGTCTTGTTTCAGAGCAAAACAAAACAATCCAAAACAAATGGACCAAACACTATTGACAAAAACGATAACAAAGGCCTCCGATATCATCACTTGAGTGTCTTTTCCTGCCACCCCATTCATACAAAAGACATGGAAGGAAAACGAAGTCAAGCATTCTCAAGATACAGGACACCAGCCACGTGATTCTTTAACAGGGTCAAAGCGGCAATCTGTATCTAGGGAATATACAGGAATAGGCAAAAAGTTTAGATTCAATAACTCCAGTTGGATGGTGGGATGTGAGGTTGAAAACTTTCAGTTGTAAATTAAAGCCTAATGCTGTTACTACAAGCTGGGTGAGGAAGCATCTTCTATTATGGAAACAAAGATTATGAAAGGCATGCCTCTCTCACAAATGACTCCAATTGACGACAACTACTCTCCTCCTTTCTGGTACTTTCTATTCACTAACATTACCCTTTGTTTACTTTTGCTCCTGTTAAAACTTTTCATGATCTCGCAGTCAGTCACAAAAGGTGTTGGGAGTCCAGTTTCAAAACTGAAAAGTCACCTGCAATTATTAGGGTTGGTATTTTTAAATTATGGAAAGGATTACTCTTATTTCTAATAACGACACAAAGCATATTGCTATAGTTCTTCAGTGTTAAAATGACAGCTCTAAACTGGGGCAACTAAAATTGCAATCATAATTTTCCTGAATTGACAATATTTGCTAAATAGACTCCTCGAAGAGAAGGGAGTTATACACGTGGGAAATAAACAGGAGATTATAATTTAAGTGTGGCAGAGCTTCAAGAGTGAGGTCAAAAGTGAAAGCTGAAAACAAACAGCCGGTTTTTGCTTTCTTCTTGCTCTTTAACATGGAGGTCTGACTACGCAAGTGGCAGTGTGCATTTTGCCGACCCAAAAGCAGGAGGCCAGTGCTGTCTGTCCACTGTTGGTAAAGCAACACTTTCGCTTTGGAAATGTTGCTTTTAGACTTTAAGTTGGCATGTTTTTTAAGTTTTTAAAGGTAATTGAATAAATTGAAGAGGACTCCGTGGCATTATAAAAATGCTACTAGAGAAGCCTTTCTGAAACAAGGTGGGAAAGAAATATAGTAAGACATTAAGTTCTTCTGGGATTCTGGATGTTGGGTACCCATTCATCCAACAACGACCATACTTGCCATGCTGGAGTGACGGAGTCAGGAACCATGTCAAACAATAAAGATCACAATCCACAGAAAAGTGTGATACCCGAGTTCCTGCCTTTAGCCTCATGTTTTCCTTGAAAAATCATCATCTTTTTTCTCCCCATAGGACTGATTGCGGGAAGACAAAACTACTTTGAAGGACTTACACAACAATCAAACAGAAACATTTACCCTTGCTGAAACCTGAACGCTCATCAAGAATAGGATGACATGGAAATATTAAAAACAACAATCCAAATGGCTACAAAAGCAATTTTAATTCCCCTCCCAAGGTCATATGGTATCAATTTTGGAAACCACATTTCCCCCTGGGAAATTTTAACTGTGTGAGCTTTACTGAATCCATAGTATCAGGAATACATTTAACAGCAGAAAAGCATTAGGATTTTTCGGAAATCAGCTGACCGGCGGCGTATCCCTGAATGAATGAATACCTGTGGATGGAGGAAATTCGCATCAGGGAGAATGCCAGAGGATGAGGTAACTTCCTAATTATGTGCCCATAATGACACACATGCACACTTTGAGATCAGCTTGTTTTGGAGGCTTCTACCACAGGTTTCATTAGCAACCCGAAGAATGGAGATCTCCACGGACAACCTGGCAGTGGTCCACCTTCACACGCTGGGAACATCGGGAGCCAAAGAAAGTAGGCGAGAGCAGAGCTCCGGCAGATTTAGAAATAATAGGAACACCAGATGTGTCCTAAGGCCATGCCCCGAAAGTGCAAAGCCTCAGGGTTTATTTCGGACCTTGCTTTCTGGAAGCCCTGCCCCCTCTGGCCAAGCAGCTCATGGTCATGTGCACTGTGTTTACAGTGATTTTTCAGGAACTTCACCTAGAATGAAATAAAACCTAAAGAGCTGTGGATTGAGCCGGGTGGGGAAATAAAATTCCATCAGCTGGTGAAGGCAGGGGATCTGCTTCATATGCACATCAGTAATTTAGGTATGGATGGCAGGGACTGGTCCTTAAGTCAGGAGCAGGTGACTCTTCTAAATGGGTTAACACATGATAAATGGTTCCAGCGGGGAGGCAGTTCCCCTGTGAAACCAGAGCAAAGAGGTTGACTGAGGCCATTTTTAATTCATTAACTGGCCATTACTGACAGCCTCGTTTTAGGTGCCTTCGTTTGTTTGTAAGACAAAAATTCATAACAAGGGCGACTAGCTTGGCTGGCTGGAGGAAGACCCTGCTCTTTTTTGTTTGTTTCTTTAATTAACAAAAAAACATTCACCACTGACAGAGAAGAATAATGGTAAAATAAATTATGAAGCCACTTATGTATGAAACCATACATTATTAAAGTTACTCTAAATGGGTCTTTAATTTAAATAAAGACGGTCATTTTAGGAAATCCAGCATCTTAAGAAGGAGCAAGGACAGAATGTTATTCTGACCCAAGATATAAAAGGGTGGATGGCTTTGCCAGCAGAGTATCAAACTGCCCTTGACTTTTATTAAAATTCATATACGTCTCTAAAGCTGGATGGGTCTCTACTTCCATTATTTACAGCCCTGCATTTTCATTGGTTAAAGATAGGAGAAAGCAGCATATTAGGCAAAATTCACTTCTAATATTTACACTTGGCCTAATATTTTAGACCAGTCAGCAAAAGCAATTCCTCAATTCTATACTGTGTAAACGAAAGCAAGGGCCACCTCTGGCAAAATCTCAACAATGAACAATGTAATAATGCAACACAGTTTAGGGTTCTTATTGCTAAAAATCTCAATTTCAGTATGAGTGGAATACCTTTTTTTTTCTTTTTTTTTTTTTTTTTTTGGTAATGGGGATTGAGTCTAGGGGCATTCTACCACTGAACTACACTCCAGCCCTTTTTATTGTTTAAGATAGAGTCTCCCTAAGTTGCTTAGGGCTTTACTAAATTGCTGAGGCTGGTCTCAAACTTATAATCCTCTTGCCTCAGCCTCCAGAGCCAACAGGATTATAGGCATGTGCAACCGTGCCCAGTTTACTCTCATCAATTTTAATACAAGAAAACTCAATATACACATAGTTTAATGAGTAAGGAGCTCCAGGATTTTCCTAAGTCCTTGATGTCCTATAGGTGGCACTTGTATAGCTATTCAACTTATGCAAATAAACAAGCGCAAGCATTTCTTTTGGTAGCTCTGATGGTGCTCAGCTCTGGTGCTTTCTATGCAAAACCTCTCTTAACATTTGTCTACTATTTCCTTGACACCTTCAGGCGGATCCTCACTCTGCCCCATGGCTCGGTCCAGGACAGAGATGCCTCTTTGCTGCTATAGGAGCCTAGTCAAGGCTCTGCTTGGCAGTTTTACACTCCTGAGGACAGGTGTTCACAAGAATGGCTTTTCAAGTGATGCACTCGTATAATCTTCTCTATGCCATGGAGATAATAATTAGAACAACTTCCTAATAAAATCGGCAAACAGTGATTGTATGTTTATATAACTTATATTCTACATTCAAAACAAGGGAAGCTCATGTGCCTCACGTATACCGCCGTGTGATTATGAGACACAGCCCAATCATTTTAACAGGCTTACCCCAGTGAACAAAGGCCTCCTGGTTGATATTCATAGAAGTCACACTCAAAAAGGCTTATGGGGACAAGCTTTGCACAAGCATTTTATTTTTTAATGACTATAGAAGCTCTTGGGGCTCATCATAGTAAGAGAAACAAAAAAGGAAGGAAGCAGCGTTGGTTTTTAATTACTGCTACCTCTGCATCCACAATCTTAATTACAAGAGTTCTCACAACATTTAGAAACTAATCATAATCCACCCTTTTTGCCATGTCCAGGCCTCTAGTTCTTTGTTCACACCACTGCCGCTGGCCTCGTCACAGAGTTTCCCTGCAAGTTCACGGCCAGAACAAATGAAAAGCTGTGATTCCTGTCCCCAAAGCACCATCCTTCACGAGACAAAAACCCGGAAATCCCAAGTAATAGTATCTCTTGAATCTGTCATGTCTTTCTCCCTCCTGTGGTCATCATCCCGTGTGTCTTGGTACCTAAGCAGAGCACCTGGCACACACAGGGAGGGGGAGAGACCAGACAGATCAACAGGACATGGGCATCTCCCCTACCAGAAGCACTGGTGCTATCTAATAATTTCTGGGGATTTTTATCAAGGCACCCTGCAATTTGAATATCAACTTGAACAGCCACAGGTACCCCTCAGCTCCGTCCTCTTCTTTCATCTAGCACATGGCTCTGATCTCATCTGTCACTTTGTGCCATGGGAGGCCCTTAGGCTGGCTGCTGTACTGCCTTGTTTTCCACCTGAGGGTCTCAGGGAGCTCAGGGAAAGATAGCGCTACACCACGGTGGATGCGCATGCTTAGGGACGCGGCTACAGGTTGTAAGTGGAAGATGAGCTATCTAAGGACAAGAGGAGGCAAGTCGTCTCTGGCCTCCGAGGGAAAGATCCCTGAAAGGGCTTTGCAGATGATAAGAAAGATTTCATTATTCAGGAATGTGGATAGCAACAATTCAGATAGAGCACGTGAGCACACGGCCGTGAGGGAATCATGGCATGTGGTTTAGTGATCCAGCAACGCTCCTCTCCAATCTGCTCTGCAACACCATTTGACCAGGCAAGAATGAATCAGAAGACACACAGGCTGCACACAGGATAAGGGGAAAGAAAGTTTGTTAGATGGCCACAAAAATGTTTTCTCCTTTTTTGATTATGAGAGTTGTGATTATTCAGACCTAAAACATAGCTATGCTTATTATTCTATCCATTTTATTTTTTTATCATAGGTGTAAAGATATGGTTGGGTCTCTATAACTATGCTAGTAATAAGCTTGATTAATTATACCTTGGGTCCTTTTGGAAAACTTCATATAAATGTATATAAAATACTCCTATTCAAATAATTCATTTAGTCATTCATTCATAAATTCTATAAAATACTACAACAGGTATCTATAAAATGCCATGAACAGAAATGAGAGAAAAGTTTTGATGTTATCCAGACCCAAGTTCAAATCCAAGCTCTGCAGCTTTCTTACTCTGGAATCCTGGGCAAGTTACTTATAGTCCCAGATCCCTCAGGTCTGGAATGAGCAGTGAGGTCTGTCTCTCTCTGGGGTGTTGTGAAGATTAAATGAGGAAATTCACAGATTTAATAGCATCTGGAAAGAGTATAGGTAGTCTCAAAATGCCCTCTGGTTTTAAAATAGTATCTGGCAATTGGGAAAATGTATAAATAAATAATTGTTTCTCATACCAAGTAAACATGCAGTATATAAAACCCATACTTTAAAAGGAAGCTACACAGCTTAACGTGGTCTCAAGCACTCAAATGCTAAATAAAGCTTAACTATGTTGATCACAATGCTGAAAAGAAGAAAAATTAATCAAGTAGCTTGTCATCTACTAGACAGGGCCAGCTGATTTTCTTAAGCCCATTTGGTTTACTCGTGGTTGTTTCACATTGAGGTCGAAGGGAGTTCACTGTTTATGATCTTTTCTCTGCAGTCACCCACAACTCACTTCCGTTCTCTTCTTCCTGTCTTCTGCACCCCTACCCTCCTTCAGTAGCTGATTGAGAATATAGATTTCCCAGAGCAGTTGTACCCTTCAATCTCTCCACCTCCCCCAATTGGTTCTGTGCCAACCCGATTCTCATATTAAACATAATCACTCACCAGGCAATCATGTTTTCAAATGTGAGAGTCCTACATATAACCGGTTATTATTTGCTTGGTCAGCAGAAAATATCTTTCAGAGATGCTCATGAATCCCAGTGCCCCTGCAAGTCCATCTGAAGCTCAGCCAGCTCTTTCAATGATACATAAAAGTATCTCTGCCACACAGATGCCTGAGTCTCATTTATGGAGCAATTACAAAACTTGAGCAAGCAGCAGTGTTTTACATTTGTCAGTTCTGTATTTTTAGCCCAGGCTTTTTCCTTTCATGGATTATGGTAAATACAACATTTGCTTCCAGAATGTGGGACTTGCTGGGATCATAAAGGAAAGTGCATAACAAGCAGATTACCTTTGGCTATTGCATTATAGGGAGGCAGACAGCTACGCTAAGTGGCTGGATTTAGTTATATTCAAATTCTATTAAGCTGCCTTGCCTACAACACAAAAATAAACAGGAGAGTATTGGTGCTTAGTGGATTTTCAATTCCCCACTTCTCAATCAGGGCTTCACTGGGGGTACTTTTTTAAAAGTAAATAAATACGGTCCATGTTTCTGTGAATCTGTACCTGAAATTTCTTTCCTTCGTTAAACATTCTGTAATCTGCTTTCTCTGGATCAAGCCAATGCAGGCGTCTGAGACAGCAAAGATAAATAAGCACTTTAATTCTGCTAGAAACTATGTACTGTCCATTATACAGATGCAAACAGGGAGCATTTCATATGTAGCACTGTGCTTTAACCCAATCGAGTGACAATCCATGTGGCTTTATATCTCTTGGCTAAATCTATTAATATGTCAAACTACGATTTGTATATTTTGCCTAACTACCCAACTACGTAAGTCATTATGGGTACGAGAAACAATTTTTTCTTCTCTTACTTACTGCTTTTCTGCCCTTGCTACGAATTAGTCAGCTACTGAGTTGTAAATGCAGAGCTGCAAATGTCTTTCAGAGGCAATTACTGTGAAACTTTGTTCCAACATTATGAAATGTGGCATTTTCACTAGATAATGTCCATATTAAATGTAACAACCAGAAGCCCAGAGAGTGAACCTGAAAATGAAAAGAAAAACTTAACACGCAGCAAAGCTTTAACTGCAGAAATGCCCCGAGTAGCTTTCTCTGTCTGCAGAGTGATGCCATTGACATATGGCAGTGCTATGAATATATTGTGTTATTTAAAGAGCTCTCTCCTGCAAGTGTGCGCATTATATTGAGCAGTTTTCCTTTTTTTTTTTTTTTTTGAGGAATCAGGTAAAGACATTCACCACTCTGAAATTTCTTTTCAAAAAAGTCAGGTATAGCCTTTGAAGAGAAATGCATTTTCATAAAAAGATGACAATATATGCAAAGATATGCCTTGAGACTGCCTACTGTCAATGTTTGGGGGAGCCCTGAAAAGGTTAATGGAAAGCCTGGATTGAGACTGGGACCTCTGATAGGGATTCTGAAAATGGAATGAACAGCATAAAAATATTGCAGGGCATGCTAAACTACATGGGGACCTCGAATCAAGAATGGGAGGTAGGCAAGAGTTTGGAAATAAGAAGAGACAAGATGCATGAATATAAGGAAAAGGCCAACAAATTCATCTCAGGTGGAAAGTCATTTGAAATGCAGACGTCCTAAAGGCCGATACAGACAGAAGTCAAAAATGGCAAGAACTCTACTCTCTGACTGAGGGCTAAGTAAGCCCAACCAACACATAACTTGAACTGAAAAGCAGAGTGATTACTTAGCTGCCATGGTAGAGTCCCTAGGTCCTGAAGAGAAGCAAGTGTGTTTTTCAACAAGTCTAGCATTTCAAAGGTTTGTTGATTTTCAACATGAACATGCTGGCATTGTGGTGATTAAAGCATGCAACATATTACATTGAATTGCACGTAAAGATCATGGAGAGGTGACATAAACAAGATAGGAATTGGTGGGCTAAGGGAAAACATCTTGACCTTCTCCAAAATGGAAGGGATGAGGCATGAAAGAGTGGCAACTAAGGGCACATAAAGGACAAGAGGGAAAAAGGAAGAACAAGGGGCATCACACTTGGCACAGAAGGGAGGGCACACCTTGGCTCTGACCTCACATTTCACCTGCACATCCATTCCCGGCCACTGAAGGGTTCAGTTTTCTTCCCCCCTTAACTATTTATTTCTCAGGTCCTTGGTCATCTCTTTTTAGGACGGCCTGTATGCTCTTGATCTTAATTCTAAAGTTCTTCACCATGGGCTCCCACTATAATTCCAATTCTTTTCCTACTTCCCCTCCAAGAATCCCAGGGCACAACATCTTAAGCCTAATTTTCAGCCCTGCACACGTCCCATTCACTTCCTCACCCTGGAAGTAGCTTCCTACGCCATTAAAAGACAAATTATCATCCAAAACACTGAGAGTGCTCAATTCTTCCTAAACTCACCTTACAGTTCTTGTCTATGAGAACCATCTAATGAATAAATCACACTTTATATGACCTTACCTACTTTTACCTTACCCCGTTACCTAATTTTGCTGTTATTATTTAACAGGCAGGACAGTATTGTGTCCATGGCTTGTGGTGTTAGCAAGATCGTAGACCTAGAAGTCCAAAGACCTTTTATGGAATGATATCTCTAGTACTTACAGAGTGACGGAATATTTCGTTTATAAAATGTCAGTTATTCTATGACAGAATCAAAAGAGGTATAGTATATGTAAATACTCTGCAAGATATTAAGACACTCTGTACTGCACGCAATGTTCTTTTCTTTCTTCCCAAATAGACTTTAAATAGTCTTGAGAGCAGGCACCACGTCTAACAATTCCTTGAATCCTCAACTTCCTTTACCAAGGCACATCAATGATGAATTACTCTGCTTTTCAAAGTCGGTGTAAAGGGCCTGAGAAGCCTCCCCAGGGTTGTCCAGTCCAGATCACACTGGTTCATCTTCCACTTGGCTCCCAGAGGAATCTTTGAAGAATGTAAATCTGCCTCTTTCTCCAGCTCCTTTAACTAATCACACTCTTCAGAAAGATCAAAGCATTTTGGGAGCTGGCTGGTGGCAAATTCTAAAGTCCCTGCTCCAGACATAGTGGTCTACCTACTGATCCCTGAATGTGCCAAACTCACCTTTCCATTGTTCTCCAGTGTAGACTGCCCCTCTGGGTCTATTCATTTGGCCAAACCCTAGTTAACTTTGAAACACCCCTGTAGGAACTCTTCTACTCCATCCCATTATAGCTCTAAGCCAGGCTAGGAAGCACCATAGGTCCACTTACGACTTACATACACCAAGTTTCCTGCCAAAGGGGTCATGTGTGCAGACTTTCAGCCCCAGAGCTGGCACAGTACCTGGCTCATGATGAGTGTTTAGTTTGTACTGGATGAACATGCATAGAATCAGCCTATAAATGAACAAAAACCCCATAAAGTTAACAGCTCCCTTTTTAATGTGAATAAGTGATGGGCATTATTTCAGAAAATGAAAATTTTAACAGCGTGAGGACACGAAATCTCAAAGATCTAAACTTATAGGTGATAAAACAAGTAGAACTGAGTATTTCAGACATTTTTTAATACAACAGAAAGTTTTTTTCATCATTAAAAATACATGCTGAAATACTGTGAATCTCATCCAAACCAATACAATCAACAAAAAGAGACAAAAGGAGGCCCAAAGGTGCACAGGCTGGAGATTAATCTATGCCCATAGTACTTCAGAGAGAAGCATTATCAGATCACTGAAATGAGCCACTTCAACATCAAAGGGTGACATCTACTAAAAATTCCTGAACTTTAGAGCCAGGTGTGGTAGCACACACTTGTATTCCCAACAAACTGGGGAGGCTGAGGCAGAACTACAAGTTTGAGGCCAGCCACTTAGTGAGGCCCTAAGCAACTTAGCCCGACTCTGCCTCAAAATAAAAAATGGAAAGGTCTGGGATGTAGTTCAGTAGTAAAGTGCCTCTTTAAATTCTCAGCACCTGACACAAACAAAGAACTGCCAAACTTTTGGGTGCTTATAACTAGGGGAGAATAAAAATGTGCCTACTAGATTTCTCTGAAGGCAAGTTTAGTTAATGTTATGTATTTCTGATGACTGATTTAGCAGAGAGGCAGTTTTCCAAAAGCTATGACTTGCTTAATATCCCTCAAAAACTAGAAATGCCCACTTAACTTAGGTGACATCCCAAGATAATGTTTCTGACTTTAACCTCCCAGAAAATAACACAGATGAGAAACTAAAGGTAGTTAGTCTAGACTGTTAGTGGCGGAGACGACAAGAAGTGAATCAACTAGAGGTGCGTGGGGGTGGAGGCTTGCTGAGGAACAGGTAGTTGGGGCCCGGGGGGACTTGGTGAATAAAACAAAATTGAACGGTGAAGCCTAATTTAGGGTGCAGGGAACAGAGAGGCAAAATCCAGTTATCTGCAGAACCAGAATTTAGAATTAGGACAAGGCAGATTTAGAGTGGGACAGAAAAAAGGAAAGGGTAATAGGTTTCATAGACTTCACCTATAGGAGTTACTAGACCAATAATGGGAAATGTACACATTAATTGCACAGGGGGATAATAACTGCTTTCCTTGTAGAGTTCACTTCCACATGAAAATCATACAATTTGCATGAAATCATCCCCCAAGTAGCTGAAATATTTATAAGAAAACATGAATATGGCCCCATTTAACACATAATACTATTAATATTAATGTGAGGTTTTCTAATAATTTTAAAACATTCCTTAAAAAGCAGATCAAGGGTTCAAAAATAATCCTAATTTGAACAGATTTCTCATTTTTTAATACAGTTTTAAACTGCCTTTTGCAAAGACAGACTCTTGAAATGTAACTTTGTAACTCACAAATTTTAATTTGCAGCTAACATGTGATGATTTCTAAAATATATGACAGGATTTAAAGACAGTAGCAAGCGACGATTCTGGTATTTGCTTTTCATTATTTAAAACTACTCATGTTGGCACCAACTCCTTGGCTTATTCATTTCAGTTTCCTTACAAGTAATCTTCTAGAAGCATTACAATTTCTATAGTCATTCTCTACATACAGGGTGGTTAAAAAATTCTCAATATGATGATGGTAATTCATTTTCATGACTTAAGTAATTGAGCCTATCTTTGCAGTTATTAATTATAATTACATTATATTGTACTTTCCAAAGGAAAATCGAATAAATAGAATATAATCACTATAACCATACTGTAAAAAACAGTAATTACATATTAGCGCCCATCAGTTCAGTCACATACCATTGCACTTAATGCCTTCAATATGTTTCAGGCTCAAGTTAAATGGCAAGTACTAACTTTCCCTCTTAGACTTGATAATTTATGGCCTTTTTCAATCACACCACCCAAGGTTCCACCTTAAATCATTATAAATTGTTGAGGAGGGAGAACACTGCTCTGTTTAACACACTCGGGAGAAGGTCTCCCATTGAACACAGGCCATTCATTTTAGTATCTTGGCTTCCTTAAGGAAAATAAGGTTTGAAATACATTAAACAAGAGCAGCTCACGACACCTGCTCAAATATTTTTATGACAGAAATTTGGCAGCATGTCTTCAGGCTAATCCTTTCTGTTTGATTATAAATTCTTTGAAGGTTAGGTTCATTTTGGTTACCACCAGAGCACCCAGCGCAGGATCTTGCACATTATAAGCTCTTTGTATATAAACACAAAGAGTGTGTGTGTGTGTGTGTGTGTGTGTGTGTGTGTGTGTATTTGGGGGGGGGGGATTCTAAAGGGAGACACAGGACCAGCATGGAGGTGTTATCTGTATTGGAGAGCACTGGCTGCTTAGAAGTTTCTGTGCTTCAGCTGAAAGTTAGGCCTGGATGGCTGACAGCCACAACAACAATGACCAGGAAAGGCCCCAGGGTCAGGTCCTCTCTGGGACTTGAGCCCAAGGCTGATGACCAAGATAATTCCATTTGTGTGTCTTAGTTTTTTGGAAACCATCTCATGATTAATGTGTAGACAGCTCTAAAAAATAGCTGCTAGGAAGTAAGATCTCTACAATCATCATTTCTACATCTCTACAATCCATATTTGGCGGCCGGGCTGGGGTTGTGGCTCAGTGGTGGAGCATTTGCCTAGCATGTACAAGGCACTGGGTTTGATCTTCAGCAACATATAAAAATAAATAAATAAATAAAGGCATTGTGTCCACCTACAACTAAAAAAAAAAATTCAAGGCCCCTTGAAAGGGAATTATGATCTTTTTTTTTCAGTACAGTTCCACATTATGCTAATTTTATTCAAATTATTATTATTTTAATGTACAAGAAAGAACGTTTGGGTTTTTAAATTTGCATTTAAGAAAAGTAATTAATTCGATTTAAAGTATTCCCAAATTAAGATTCGTCTATCATCTAATTCGGCTTCCCCTACCCTCATCTTTTCAGGGTGTAATTGACAAATTGTTCAAATTATTTTTACCATCTTAAATTGAGCATATATTGGTGGGCATACGTATTATGAATTACTAAATAACGCATCTGTAAATTTATACCCTTCTGTGGGAATATATTGCAAGGAAAGGCATTTGAGGATTCTGAATAACTGAAATAGTATGAATAACTATTTTTAAAAAGCTTACACACTTTTTGAGATACAGAGATAAATTACTATTGAAAGAGGCCAGAAAGTTACTTTCTATAACCTAATGTGTCTTACAAATGATGATGAAATGACAGCCATTATTTATTTAGTGCTTTCTGAATGCTAGGCCTCTGGGCAACTGCTTAACACCTATTAACTTACATAATATTTCCTATATTCCTGTTAGGTAAGTATTATTCAGGTCATTTTACATACAGGGAAACTGAGTCTAGGAAATACAAGTCCCAGGGCCACCCTACACAGGGAGAGAGCCAGGACTGAACTCGGGACCCTCCGGCTTGAACACCCATGTTCTAAAGCACCCTATCTCTGCCTCCAGTCTCTGGGGACAAGCATCCAACTCTCAAAGAATGAGCCTTCCATTGGGAGTACTTAGAGCAGAGAAGCAATCTCAGAAGAGCTACTAAGAATTTTAAACAGAACATTTCTAACTCATTTTAATCTATGACGTCTTTAAAATTCCTGAAAGAGTATATTCTAGTTGCCTCTGGAAAGCCAACCTACAGCAAGCTCTAGTATCACAAATGGTCAAAATATTCTTATATCATTTAAGGGAATTACTCTATTCTGAGATCATATTATACGTTCAAAACATATCTTCTTTCTCACCATATTTTTCTTATTTATTTACTTTTACAATACTAGCAACATTTTTCCCCCCGAGTTTATTAGAAATGTGATAGTATCATCAGATTCCCTATTTTTCAAACATGTGCATGTGTATAAATACACAGGTACACAGGCACATACCCATTCATATAAGTCATATGGACACATACACATGCATGTGTTCAAATTAGGTAGCATTTGTAGAAAAAAAATGCCCGTGTTACCTGATAACATCTCTATCTAATTAATCTTGGCTATATGGATGAATCACACTAAGTCAAGCAGAATAACATACTCCCTGAAGCAGAGGTGGTCTCTGTTAAAAAATTCTGAATAGCCTATGGTAGGATATTATAACATCTCAAGAGTGATATTTAATATTATAAAATCAAACACTAGATGTAGCATGGAAGTCAGGATGTAGAAAATTCCAGATGGGATAAGTATAGTAGAAAAAGGAGAATATCCCAAACATTGATATTTACTGTAACATTCACTTGGCAATTAATCATGCTTTGGACTAAAGATTCCTTTTGGTTGTTATGCTGAATTGCCTGACTCCTCTACTATCATTTAATTTTTCATCTGCTGTTTTCCTAACTAGAATATGAGATCGTTGGAGCCCAGGAACCATGTTATATTCTCCATCATCTCAAATGCTCTGCACAGTGCCTTTCTCCTAGGAACTGAGTAAATATTTGTTAATTGGCTAATTGATTGAAAATGTCAGCTCCAGGTTTTCAGGCATCTCTCTGAACCATTCAATTCAAGGGTGAGTTACAGTGTTAATCAAGTGTAAAGCAGCACCTTCGGGTTCCACACCTGTTTTTGTACATCTCTCTATCCCTAGAAAAGTGCCCAGTATATTACAGAGTATCAATAAATACTTGCTGGACCAATGTTAGCTATTCTCAAAGAGCCTAGAGTTTCTTGGGAACATGGCAGAAATGCAAAATCCCAGGCTCCAGCCTCAGTGTCTGAATCTGTAAGTCTAGAGGGAGGCCAGAATATGTACCTCTTTCCCCAAGGCATGCTTATACTTGCAGAGTTTAGACCTGACTTTGGTAAATGCTACCGTATCTCTTACTATTAGGACTTTTACAACAGTTCTTCAGCTAAGGCAGCCTATGCCATCTGATTGACATGCAGGGGAGAAGTAACGATGAATGTGTAAAGGGAAGATGGAGTACCAGCTAGAGAGCAGCTAAGAGAACCTCTCACTCTCTGACCTCAAGTTGATCTTCTCTCTTGAGCAAGAAGCACAAACGACTGCGGCTGTTTAGAATACTTCTTAGAAAGGCAACAGTCCATCTTACAGCAGATTTCGTAAGCACGGATGAAATTCATTTGTACATAATCTGTTTACTTAAGTTTTGAACCAAAACTGAATCAAATAAGAAAAAAATGCATTTTTAATAAGTGAGAGTTCATTTTTTTTTTTTTTGGTGAAAGAAAAGAAACACAACGCACAAGACCTGTACTGGTCTGTGCCTCTGACCTCCACTATTTCATGCCACATATGAAAAAAAAGACATGTCAGGGAGGGGAGGAATTGCTAAACAGAGGTGTGCAGGTTAACACGGAGGTTGAATATAAGTTATTTGAAACAAGTTCTGAGACACCAATGGCACTGCTGGAGAAACCTTAGGTAGTATTTTAAGTTGTCACAGAACTTAAATGAAATGGAGAGGGCATAAACTAGTGTCACACCACCTTATGCTGGTACAGTGTCAGTTATTTCTCGGGAGGAAAAATGCAGCAAGTCGAGACCACAAGAGTCACCTTCTCCCTGGTGGGGTCCCTCAGGCTCTTGAAGCAGCAGTCAATCTAAGAAACACCCATCTACAAGGCTGACCTTTAAGGATCTGAAGATGCAGAAATTGGCATTTGAGGACAACTGAAGGACCTAAGACTTCAAATAATGTTGATGCTAGCCACTGTGACTGGGTGATGTTCCCTCGAGCCAGTTCAATTATTCCAAAAGAAACTAGTTCAATTTATAGAAAATATCCCTCTCAAATCTATCAGGCTTCCTGCCTCCTCCAACCAGGAGGGTCTAGGGCAGCTTCTCTTTTTTTTTTTTTTTTGCACTGGGATTGATGATCCCAGAGATGCTTTACTGCTGAGCCACATCCCCAGCCTTCTTTATTCTGAGACTGTTTCATTAAATTGTTGAGGCTGGCCTTCATCTTCCCACCTCAGCCTCCCAATTTGCTGGAATTACAGGCGTGTGCCACTGTGCCTGGCAGTTCTCTGCATTCTTGATACTCTCCCACTGCCTCCTTCATGCTCCACCCAACCAATTCTTAGAAGCAATCATTCATTCACAGCCCCTCGGCAGGCCCTTGTTAAAGGTCCATGCAGTCACAGGCACACTGCCCCAGGTACCTGTGATGGTGGTAAGGACAGGCACTGGGTCCCTGCCTTCATGGAAATACCCTAGCATGGAAGACTTGCTTACCCAAAAGAATTTAAATACTGGAAAGAAGAGAACAGATGGCTCAGGAGAATGTAACAGTCAACCATCCCAAAGCTCCAGAGCTTCCATTAGGCAAGACCTAGCTATATTTAAAGCATTCCTGAAGATATCCAAAGCCCTCAATGGGATGAACTATTTGAGGCAACCATGATGGTTTGGTCTCTGTCACTCATGCCTTCAGAGGGCCTCGCAACACATCCACCATATGGTTTTACTACAAAGAGGCAGAACTATAGGATTCAGACTCAGCACCCTGCACAGCAACTGGAGACTCACAGGAAAGCCAGAGGGTAACCCCTCTCCCTGCAGTGGGTGGTCTCTTCACTGGCAGACCAGAATGCTCAGGCACATAAGGGATAGGGGGCCAAGAGTGGTCCTCACTGCTCTTTAAAGGAGAGTTCATGATAAACCTAATATAATGCATGCACATACCTCTAGGCTCATCATCGACAGTCACTGAAAGGTACATAAAGTTCTAACCCAAAATACAAAGAACTCTTTGCAACAGAAGAAAGGCAACCGTGAAAATCCAACAGAAATCATTCACAGAGTACTGAGTCTGTCCACCTTTGCTTAACACCTGCTGAGGAGGAGAGAGCATTCCGTAAAGATTTCAAAGACCTCTGCAGGTTCAGTTCTAAGGAATCACCCTCTACTCCAGGGAAGAAAGCCTGGCAGAGTGCAGGCCAGGAAGTCGGGCAAAGGCTACAAGGGCACAGGCTGGGAGTGGTCCCAAGCAGGAAGCTGCTGGATCATTTGGAGACTCAGATTTCATCTGCAAAGCGGTGTTAATAAAACTCACGGGATTGTAGTGAGTGTTGAATTAAATGATAGAAATGTGCCAGATTAGGGCTCATACACATTATTTCCCTTTGTCTTCTAAGTGTTATGTCTGTGCTTTTGTTCATACGTTAGCATATTCCACAGTTTGAACACCCAAAACTCCTTTACAACTATCATTACTGTTACTACCACCTTTAATTGCAGTACCATTGCACAGGCCTCTAAACTCTGAAATCTAAAAAAAAATAGAACTCCCTAATCCCAAACAACATTAAAAAAAAAAAACCCCAACTTGTATTTTTATTGCTATTCTCTGCCCCAAAGCATAATCTCTTGGAACAGAAAACCCAATATTTCCATGGGGGTGAGATCAGATTAGAATGGGTGGGGAGTTGCTTCACAGTTCTAACTTTCAAGATTCTAATTGTTCAAAGAATTCTAAGAAGAAATCTAGGTTCTAGACCTGTGTCAATTTAAGGCTCTAAAATTCTGCTGTTTTAGGACCCTTCTATTTAATGGTTCCTTCCCCCCCGCCCCACCATCAGGGATTTGTTTAGGAGAAATCAGATGGGTTCTTTCTTCCTCTTCCTTTCTTCCTGCTTTCCCACTTTAATGGGAAGATTGCTGGAATTCTAGAGCAGAGCACAGCTGAAGCTCTACTGCCTTCTTTAAGATCTTGACAATCTAATCAAGAACAGCAGCACTGTTAATGGGTTTTCGAGACAGGTGACCTGACTTTTCTGCCATCCCCTTACATATTGCTGCATCTTTGGACACAGATAACCATCAGCACTGCCTCCTAAATTATTCCCAATCTTTATTTACCCTATTTGGAGGCTGAGAAACCCTTGCTGGTGCCCAAACAGAGCAAATTGCATCGCACAAATGGCTGATATTTTGGATGCATGGTTAACTAAGGCCTAGGGGTCCATTTGGTGGCCCTGTTCTTTCTGTTCCCTATGACACCCTTTGGATGTGTGATTAGATAACACTGTGTCATTTTTTTCTCCTAGGCAGGCATTTAGCATTGCTTTTCATTTAAGTCTTTTGCCAGTGGAGTGATTTTGCTGCTGTCAGACTGCATTATGGATATTAGGTCTTGAATGAGCTGTAACTTTCTACAATTGAAAATTTATAACACAAAGACAATTTCATTGGGCCCTGTCATTGTTTTACACACAGTCCCTCGACAGTCCCTAGAGTATGATTTCTAGGGCTCTAGCTTCCTGGCTCACGTGTTGCAAGTGTGGAATTGTGAAGGTGGCATACTTTCCTTCCGTGGCTACATCTTAGGCTGGTTTTCTTTCTTTGTGATGGAAGTATGTCTGTATTTCCTTCTCCTGTTTTTTTTTATGGTTTAGATTTGAACTGTCCCCACAAAGTTGGTCCCCAGTGTGGCAATGTTTGTAAGTGGGGCTTGTGGGAAGTGACTGAGGTTTGAGGACTGTAACCTCATCAGTGGATTAATCCATTTGGTGGATTAATAATTTGAATCGACTACTGGGAGGAGGTGGAATCTGCAGGCATGTGGAACATGGAGGAAGTTGGTCACTGAGGGGTGTGCCCTTGGGGACTCTCTCTCTCTCCCTGGCCCCCTCTCTCGCTGCTTTCTACCCATCATGAGCACTTTTCCTCCACTACACCTTTTTCCCACAATGTTCTACCTCATCCTAGGCCAAGAGCAATGGAGCCCACTAACTGTGGATTGAAGTCATGAGCCCAAATAATTCTTTTCTCCTCTTAGTTATCTGCGCCAGTTATCTGGTCACAGTGAAGAGAAACTGATTAATGCACCTTGATATTATACCCTCTTTAGAATTTGCCATCCTAAAAGTGTAACAGTAACAACTTGTAAAAACTGGTATAAATGGAGAATTATTTACTTAATAGCTACCCCGAAGTTCATTCAAATATTAGAGGTTTAGCAATAAATAACACCAAGCGATGATGTTTGTTTTCCTCTTCCTTGTTCTCATCTTGATTACACAATGGTGGACATTTAACTGGCAGTGAAGTACTTAAAAACAAAGCAGAGGAAGAAATAAAGTGACCTGGATGACAACTGGGTAACCTGAGGAGAGCCAGAATGGGCATGTACACAGATACAAAGTGAACCTTTTGCTAAAAGGTTCCAAGACTCGAGTTTTCCACTTTTTGATACTAGAGTTTTACTCACAAATACAAGATTTGAAACTCAATATCCATTCAAAACATCACTCAAAATCTACTATGAGTTTTCTCTATGAATTAGCAGAAGCCCAAGTCTTTCCTTAAGAGCTATCATTCATGAGTGCTGGCTTTTGTGTCTAAGCAGCTGCAGAACTAGGTCTGTGGCCAACCCGTTAATGATCTCTCGTTCACCACAGAATGCTCTCTTTCCCTGCAAAAAAAAATCACCAAGGCCAACTTATTACTAGCTGCAAAGTATAGCCCATGTATAACTGCTAATTCCTTACAGCTTATTCATGATCGTACCCTCCCAGAGGCTGCTACCACAACATGGCTGAAGATACATCAGCCAGCTTCCTGGATCCATAATAATATAGCATATAGCATATTGTAGAGGAGGTAGCTTTTGATGGGTAAATCATGAGAGATTCTGTGGTGGTTACTATTTAGTATCTTTGGACTCCATGAATGAAGAAAAGTGACTGCGGTCAAAGCCAGCTTTCACAACAGGTAAATTAAGTTCAGGGAAACCACAGCAGCTAACCTGAACCGTTTCTCAATAAGAATGATAAACTCCAGAACTTAAAAGTGGGCAGCAAAGTCCTACAAAAAAAGCCATGGCACCTTTTCTCTTGTTATGCAAAACACAATGACCTTTGAGCCCTGGGGTCCTGTTGCATTTTAGTTTCCACAAAACTAAACACAAGAGAACTAGCTTCCTTGTGATGTATATTTCAGGGCACAGAGATCTCTGAAACTGCCTCCTTGTTGTTAGGCTTCTAAGGTATCCCATCCCATCCCCAACTCAATTACTATCCTGCCAAGTGTTTTGAAGAGGCCAAATATTCAACTTTGCAGCTGTCTTATTTTGAAAGTGTCTTCAGTGGGTTTGCAGCATTTGATGCAAGTCATTCCACATTATATTTTGGTTATAAACTACAACCTCTAAGCAACAACAGCTGAATTCATCTTGGATGCTCTAATGAGTATTGCTTGGTTAATAAGCAAATGCACTGAAATCCACTTCTGGGGGCTCCTCATAATTCTAACATTGGATGGATCACCTTTCTCTATATCTGGTTGTGCATAAACTGTAGTAAAAAGTTCCAGCATTAAGCTGTGTATAAACTGAGAGTGAAAAGGCAGAGTAGAAAAAGAAGACTGACTGGCAGTTAATGAATAATGGATTAGGTTTCAGTAATATTCATCCATCCAACAACTACTGCTTTAGCATATATATATATATTTTTAAAAAGATTATGCCAGTGGTGTGATGAGAAACAAAAAATAAACAGTCTGTGCTCTCAAAAATATCTGATCTGGTTAGAAATATGAAAAACACTTATACTTCAGTACAGAGGGTCATTAATCCAAATGTGTACTACACACACACACTTCTTACCATGATACTTTTAACATAAAGTGGAGAGTGGTAAATGTTTTAAAAGAAGAATGAGGTTGTTTGGGACATCAGGTTAAATAAATGAAACTTCCACCCTGGGCATGAGGAGGGGGCAGCCTGTGCCAACGTGGTAGATACCAGCTCCTCCTCCCTCGGCAAACTTGCGAGATATTTTGTGTTTCTAGTTGTTTAGCCTTAGGAAAATACCAAGCTGTAATAAAATGGGCATAAAGCTAATGCCTGGAGGAATGACTGCCTGAAAATATGAATGACTTGAAAAACAAGCATGTTCCCCACAACACATAATAAAACATGACTTAAGTGCTCAGATTATTGCAGGGCAGTAGGAAATAAAGCTACTAAACATGTGCTCATTATAAAATTAACCAATTCCTAAAGAGTCCACTTGGCACCCACAGATTTAACAAACACATTTGGATATCAACAGCATTGTTTTGGGTATAGCTCTGTGAATAACACTAACTGGCCACAACTAGAGTTAACCAAGAGAAAGGCGTTTTTAAAACACACGTCCACAACGTCTGCCTTTTTGGAAGAGTGGTGAAAAGGTGAAATTTCTATTTTGAGAAAGTTGTAAATATATACACACACATATGTATGTATACATGGATATATAATGCTGTCTTGAAATTTTCTGGAGATATGTGGAGCTTCTCCCTTACTCCTAGCTTGTTCAGTATTACAGTCCTCTTTGCAGTATGTAGGCATACTGATCCATCTGGGACATCTAAAAGCATAAGAGTACACATATGTGAGGGAAAACAAAATGCTTAACAGATATAGAAGTGGCATACAATTCCATCAGGATTCACGATTCCTTGATTATTAGAGAAAAAGCTGTTAAGAGATGATGGAAGATTAAACAAAATAGATTAAACAATTAGACGCTCAGGTGCTGCTCTCTTCTGATACCAGTCATTATAATTGAGCGGTCCTTAGCTGGTCACTGTTCTCCAGACAGAACGATTTGGATGGGTACTCAAAGGAGGTGTAGAGTAGCTCAAGCCACCATAGTGGTAGAATTTAATATTTTATGTCAAAGGAACAGAAAGATCTTTTTTTTTCCTGAGTGATGGAGAGAAAATTTGAGGAAATATACTGAAAATTAGAAGTGTGTTGACAGAGGAATGAGATGAATGGTTTACATTGGTTCAAGCCACACAAACCCAAAGGCTGAGATTTTAAAAAACAGGAAATTTAGAGAAGCGCAGAGTATTACTCTGTTTAAAAAATGGCAGACGTATAAATTAAGTTGCCAAGGAAGACATCAAAAACAAACCGTATAAATGAGCTTTAGGAGACAAGAAGACACTTTAATGGGGGCAGCAGGGATTTAAGGCTGTAGTGACAAAGTAAAGAGCTAGGGAGCCAAACTGAGAGGTGACAGCAGTGTGACTAATGTGACCATCACGACTTTAACAGCATTGACTCTAGACCACTGGGCCATTTGGGGGGAACTTAAAATGAAGAAAGCAAGTTATTAGGTAATTGATCATTGGTTCATCTTAAAAGGGAGCCAAGGGAGGGGCTTGGTCCCTCATGGGAGGAGTATTTTCAAAATTTAGTTGTGAAGGTGGAGTTATTCTCTCCGAACCACTGGGCTGCTTTTGTAAAACTTTTTTTTTTTTTGGACACAATTATCCATCTCCTACTTGATCTCTTTATCAATGTATCCTACTCAGGGCCTTCTCCCCGATGGTCACGTTCAACTAACAAAGGTCATTGAATAATCCTGACTTCTGGCTCACACAAGCCTAGATTTATGTCCAAGGAAATTAATTTTACAGCCACCAAGAGAGATGCCCATTCTGTCCCTCCCTGAGCCTGGGTGTGAGAGTGCCCAAAGCAGGGTTTGGGCGGCACCTGCCGTGTAATTATTGGCTCTCGGCTGGAGCCCAGAGGTCCTCACACTGTATTTGTCTTAAGTTCTTGGCTATTTCTACCACTGATCAGGTCAATATCAAAAGAGAGCCTGTTGAACCTGAAACCATCATACTTAATGGTCCAGCTAAGTGGTTCCCATTAGAAAGGAAGTCATGTAGATTGAAGTAACTAGTAAAACACTGTCACACCATAAGGGGAAAATTCTGCCTATTTCAGATCTACTTCTTGTTCTAAGAAAGAATTTCAGTCACTGTTTCTTTCCGTCATCTTGACTAGCAAGAAACAATCCTGCTCTTAAAAATAATGAGAATTACAGTGAAATATGTTATCCACAAGCTATTAAAAGTAATTGGAAGAATTTATGAACACGTATCAAAAGGGATTTTCCATTTTCAAGCATCTTTTGAAGTTTCATATTATAGACCATAAGTTCCATAAGACCACATATCATGAGTGTTGCATGTACCCCTGTATACCCAGAACTTATGTATACAGCAGGCACTCAATAGATATAAGTAGGACAAATGAATGAATAAATGAATTACCAATCTTCTGTTAAGCTTCCTATTCGCCTGACACAAATGGTCACTAATTTTAGGAAACTTTCAAAGACTGCTGTCCAATGTCACATTTTTTAAGTGCTAAATCGGTTTCTGATAGATATGAAAAACGTGAAATGGATTACACGCCTATTTGTATGACAAGTTATTTTGAATGGAGCAACCTTTATCCCACCCCCGTTTCCATCTTGGTAGGAATAAAGAAGCCAAGTGATACTATCCTCTACTTGAATGGACATAAAAACAGTTGAAAGTAATCTCATTTCACAGGAAAGTCATCAAGAGCAATAAGCAGAACATTAAGGGTGTGTATGCAAATAACCGTCTACTCTTCTGGTACTGAGAGTGAGTGAGAAGACAGCGGGAAAGACGCGGGTCTTGCTGCTTCTGCACGTATTAACTTTATAAGACTCTCCTTGTCTTGAGACTTAGCCAGCAGGTGGAGATCTCACTGTGTTGGGCACTGCAAAGGACGGGACCACACTCTTAAGAAACTGCTCCAACACAGTGCTCCATACAGGGACTTATGGACGTGACAAAGTATTATCACTAACTGCTGGACCTTCATCACCCATCATGACCTGTCAGGTTTGGGCTCTCCTCACACGCTGTGCACAGCATCAGAGCAGAGGCGGCTGTTTCCTTGGGCCCATTACTCTTAACTCCTTTTTCGTGTCTGATGCAGGATGGATTTTATAGTGGCTAAAGGAAAGGAATGGAACAGTGTCAAAAATGATCACTGCAAAGGGATAATCAGAACAGGCTCGAAGCTAGAAAGCATGATTCATGAAGGCTGCGGTCTGCGGCCATAGAAGGTGCCTATATCACGTACCTGAATGTCACCTTTCAGAATGTCCTTGTAAACAAGGGACACTTCAGAGACCATGAATCTTTCTGGTTGTGGAAAATGCCCCTCCCCTCACAGGTATAACTGCTTGGATCTGCCAATTGGGGAGCTAGAGATGGGGGCAAGACTGGGAAACTCCAGGGACCATGTTTATCTGTCTTTATTTTTCTTCTTTTTTCCTGACACTTGAGAGACTACTATGGTTTAAATGTTCCTTCTAAAACTCAGGATGAAACTTAATTCCCAATGCAAGAGTGTCAAGAGGTGGATCCTAAGGGCTGAATCGGGTCCCAGAGATACCCTCATGATAGGGTTACTGCCATTGCTGGCAGGAGTGCGTGGCCTTCTCATTAAAAGGCCCTGTTTCCCCATCTCCCATGCATATGCTTCACCACTCTGCTATGCTGTAGCAGTATGATGGCCCTCATCAGATGCTAGCATCACAGTCTTGGACTTTCCAGCCTCTAGAACCTTCCCCTTGATAAATCACCCAGTTGGTAGTATTCTATCAGCAGAAATCAGACTAAGATACATCTGATATCCAGAACTATAAAAACCTGGTTCCTGATGTAATAACATCACATCTTGGAACACATGTTCTCCCTCCTCCTTCAGGAAGCTTTCCATGGTCCCTTGTCCTCACCTGTCCCTGGACCTGGTGTCCTGACATACTCCTATAGATCAGCTATTAACCTGAACAACAGCAATTTATAAACTCTAAAATAATTTTGGTTTTGCCCAGGATTTCAAGTTTCCTGAAAACTAAACATTTTTAGTCAATGATGTTGGCCAATAAACATTTGATATGTACAAATGAGACTCTAAAGATGTGCCGTGAGACATGACTTTGCTTTAAAGAGCCATTTCCCTTAGTTTTAAAGACTAAATCTAAGAGGAACTGTCACGAGTACTCCATGGGTCGCAGGTGGGTCACGGTGCATTGAAGCCCAGTGGATAGAAACAGCTGGTGTCTGGGAATGACCAGTGGACACTTTCTCTGGTCAATTCGCAGGAACAATGTGAGTTTCTATCCTGCTCTGACATGTCCCACATAGCACCCAAGATGGATGTGACCTTCCAAGATGTCAATCAACCTGCTGACCGCAAGATACCACCAAGCAAGACTCTACCCTTGAAACCTTATCCCTGCCTTTGATGTACCCCCTTAAACAAACCCCTGGAGCCATCTTTCCTTGTCTAGTGCCAGAACCCATGTGGCCCAGACCTAACAGGGGCTCCACTTAGGAAATATATTTCGGAATCCTTGTCTTTTGTTCTTAACTAAATAATTATTTTAGACTTTAATTTTTCAGGTGGCTTATACCCTCCTTGGCAGGAAGAACAACCCTCCCCCACCAAAGAGACGCTAGCCATCACCCCAGTTAAGGAAAAGAAAAGAGGGCTCAAATCCTGCCTATAATTTATCAATTTAGGAAGTATCTTGGAACACTAGCCATATAAGGACAACTCTTTGGAAACATTTTGGATTAAGGAACAGTGGCTTTCTGTAGTTGCTGCTTGAAGGGTACAGTTGGTTGGAAACCAGTGAAACAGTCCACTGGCTTCACCATTATATTTTCTGACTTGGATGATTTCTGAGCATCATGGAAGCCTTCTTTATTTCTCTCCATCTATGTAAAGCAGATGTCCTTGGTTACTACACTGATTGTAAGCGGTTTAGACCTTTCTAATTGGTTGTCACATTTCTTGGAAAAGAAAGAGGAACTGAGAGTTAGGCTGAAAAGCAAGGTCTCTGCACGGTATTGGGAATGACAGGATGTCACATTCACAAAGGATCCAGAGATATGGTCAAGGCCTTGCAGCAGAGATTCATTTTCAAAGAACATGGCACCAAATCCTGAATAGTGCTCTGCATTTTAAAAATGTTTCATTCCGTGGCTTCTTGAAAATACAATAGGAGGCAGGACAGACATCAAAGGCAGTTGCCAGGGATGCCTTAATTAGAGTAACTTACCTGGATCTGGACTATTCCCAGATCCCTTAAGATGGACTCACGTTCTGCCATTATTCTAGGTACACAGTTATCTGGCAAATGTAGACAAGATAAAGGGCGCTCATCAGTCTGTACTGAGCCTGTCCCTGAGTAAGTTTCCTCCATTAAAGGCATTATTGCCATGTCCTCTCTTCCAGGTCACCAGAGCTTTTATCTCAGCATGCAGGGTTCTGTATATTTAGAATAAGACCTCCCTAAAGACAGTGTCTGCAAGAAGTGCAGTTGAGGCAACCTTCATTAAGGAGACATGCCGCAAAACCATTTTCCACAAGTGAAAACTCAAAGACAGCAAGGAAAGACTCTAGCCTCAAAAGGCAAGTTTTCTCCATTGCATGAATGAGAATTTATAATTCGTGTGTATTTTTGTGATTATCTGACTCATGTCTGCACCTCTATTTGACTATAAGCTCCCAAAGAGCACGGACCCCTTCTGTTTCTGTCCATCATTTTATCCTGAGTATAATATGGTGCCCAACATGTAGCAGGACCACAAATATCTGTTGAGGGAAGAAGGGAAAAACCAAGACAGAAGGGGAGGCAGGGACAGCAGACAAGCGGGAAGGAGGCCAGAAGAGTACCACAAATTAGAAAATGTTGCTTAATTGTTCGGCATTAGAAGAATTTCCCTAATTCCTTTCATGCAAATAGTCCAAACCTACAAATACTCTAACATCTTATATGTGCTATTTATTCACAAGCCCACAGAGAGTGGCTAGCCTCAGAAAACACTAAGATCGGTCTTAAAATTTTATATCAACCATGTAATTGGACCCATCAAGGGAGAAATTGGTTTTCTCTGCTTGGAAATTGGCGGGAATTTTATTATTTCTAAATTTGCAAAACAGCACATAGTTGAAAAGTCCAATCATATAGACCTATAAACTTCTCAGGCCAGATGCAAGTACAAGTTAGTGGTTTCTGTCCCCAGCAGAAACATGCCTGGGGCCTAAGTAACAGAAACCATAGACACGGAGCTCATTTGCAGGCAGCACACCTACCTGCAAGCACTTGGAGCCTCTGCAAATGGACGCACTGAAAAGCTGTTGATTTGAGAGGCCAATCTGAGCACTGCTCAAGCTGCACCTGCAGTAATTCTGCCCTTCAAGGACTGCAAGCTCCAGGCAGGAGCACCCAGGAAGTGTCTGTAAGAGCCTCGGCACTACCTCTAGTGCTGCTATAGGTCTCACTATGGCCCTTTTCTGGTTCAAGTAGTAATCTAGGAAATCAAGGGCCCCAACCAGCCACAGCACGGAGGGGTTATAAAGGATGCGGAGGGATGGGCAAGGTAGAGAACAAATCAAGAGCCCCCCAGATACAGCGAGGTGAGAGCAAAGGCTCTTGCAGAGTTTCCCAGCCAAATGTCTCCTTTCTGATCTGAAAAATTTTTGAAGAGCAATAGGGCTCCCAGAGCGGAAACTGGGACTTCCAGGTGAGTCTCTTTGGAGATGTCTGGTTTCTGCCGGAATTTCAATTTCAAAGATGATGTGGTCGGGCATGTCTCTAAATAATATGATGGAAGTTTGAAGTCTGATATTCTCTTGGTAAATTTTTTTGCTGCCCACCAATGACAGAAACAGCTGAAATGAAAACCTGTTGGAACATGGAGCAAAAATCAGCAGAGCTTTTTATTTTGCTTCTTGGGGGAAGGAGCCTTAAAAACGTGGGCAATCCTACAGCTGTTCAAAGAATATTTGCTCCTTGGTACTAATAAGTAGGGTATCCTTTTCTTTGCCAATGTGTATATTAGTAGCTACATATGCACCCTTTTGTTGGCAAACACCTGTACTTCCTGGTGCACAAACTCCTTAAAGATGGATAAGTATCCCCTGTACCTGTCAAACATGTCCGACAAACAAGAAGTGCTCAAAGAACATTTTATGGCACAAATGAACCTCTTCTAGTACTTGCAGAAGTAGCACTGGACTTGCCTCAAAGAGAGGATAATTAACTGCTGGAAAGTGAATACACAAAGCATGGCTTATGGTGGAGGATGCATAATTGTATATAATTATCAAAATTCACCAAACTGTACAAATAAAATGGAGAATCCTAGTATATGCAAATAACACCTTAGTAAACAAAGAGGAAGAGGAGAACTCTTAATGGCCAAGTAAGTAGTTCAGTAAGGATGTGAACCTCAAAATATCCATCTCTCAACTCTTATAATCTTCTAACCCCCTGTGGTCATTATAGGGCGAGTTTGAGGGTATTTTGGTGTATATGTTAGTGTTCTATTTCTTCTTTCAAATATTCTTTACCCATTTGGGGAGAAATTTTGTAACTTAAAAAATAATTTATAAAAATTTTTTTAAATGTAAAATTTTAAAAGCACCTTTGTTAATAAAAAGGAACTAAAGATTTATAGTACAAAAGTGACACTCTGAACAAGACATTTGTCCTGGAATTGATGGAATAACTTATTAGTGGGTGGGCTATGCTAGAGGGAACCATAAATTTGATTACTACTGTAATACAATTTTTTCTCTTTAAAAATATTTATTTAAAAACACCGCGAAAGGGTCGTACATGGAAAGAGTGCTACTCACGTTTTTAATCAGAAATTAGGTCTGCTATACTGAATTGTAAGAAATCCCCCAGCTTCTTCTGAGGTAGCTGGTTGACATCTACTATTCCTTAAGAAAGAGGATTATAGTAAGTCAAATCTGACTTTCAGAAAGCATATCTACTGAATTTCACCGACTTAATTCATTGCTCTATTTCCGCAAACTCTTCAATTAGTCTGTTCAAATTTATTCAAGAAACCTAATGTTTAAGGGGTGAAAAAAAAATCATACATCTGGACCATCACATCTTGAGGGAGACTGATAGAGACAAAGGTCAGGTGACACTGCTTTTCTATGCAACTTCTTGTTGGATGATCCTTAGTCCTCATCTAGTTTCAGCTGCATGCATGCATCTGGCCAATCAGATGGTGGCCTGGGAAAGTGCCTTAAGCGGGCCAATCTGTCTGAGCATCTCCACTCACCTTTCCTGATGAAGTCACTGTCTGAGACAGGCAGGGGAGCAGGGCTCCTCTATCCTCATTTCTCAGAGAATGACAGAGGAGTTAAGTGACTTGTGAAAGGTCATATGGCCAGTCATTGGTCAGGACCAAAATAGAACTAGGGTCTGCCCACCTCCTTGTCTCCTGCTCAAATGATTCAAGGACATGAAAAGCAACTCCTGAGCTGTAAAATAACATCACAGGCTTTTGATTCTCTCATCCTGTGCAGAATGAGCGAAGACATTTATCTAGTTTAACATTTCTCTTGGACATCCAAACGAGAGGCTGTTGAATAGGTAGGGAAAATCCACAGCCAAGAAACCGAAGATTACCAACTTTAGCTTTTTTCTCTTAACTAGCTGTTAATCTTATGCATAAATCTGAGGCTGCTGTTCCTCAGATTTGTTTTTTTTTTCCTCTGCCAACCGGGGACATTAAGAACTATTTACTAATTTTTTAAAAACAAAAGTGACATATCTGAGTATTTTTACTCAAAATTTTGGAAATAAAGGATAAGAATATGGTTTAGAGGCATGCCACTTAAAATAAAAATAAGAATCTGGTGCAGGCCAACATCTTAAAAATAGTAGGCTGGATTTTGGATTAGTACTACAAAGAACAGGGATTAAGAGTAAACACGTTTAAATGAGGTTAACTTATCACATGATGAGCAAGGAGCCTTCAGCTCTGGCATACTACAACCTATCTGTCACCTTTGCTGTGCAAATCAGGCTTGATAAAGGGCCTTATTTAATTCATAGACATGCTTATAATTTTGCAAAACTTAAAAAAATAGCTTTTAATTACTATTTGTAGAGCATCCACAACAATTAAATGCTTCTGATTACCCTTTTGTTTTCCAAAAACACAGAAGTAGAGGATCAACACTTCTACACAACCATTAGAGTAAAATGCCTTTGGAGGCAGAAGGCTTTGAATACATTCTGCCTTATAAAAAATGTATAAAAGAAGAGCATAGAAAAAGGCTGTGAGGCGTGACATGGTCTATCATGTTGTGCATGCATGAGTTAGCTTTTACAAGATCAGAACCAGAAGCTCAGATGAATACCATTCAACCTAAGCCTGACGCTTTGGAAGTTCAGTATCACGTGGCTCAGGGTCAGTGGCAGAGTCATGCAAAGGTACCCTCTCTGGAGAGTCATTCACTTTAAAAATACTTGGGGAAATGTGTTATTTATCACCTGGAATACAAACTCCATTGCTCCCTTTGAATGTGAACAAGGATCATGTTCATGTCATGATATCGTCATGTAAGTGGATTTTGTTTTCATCACGAATACTAAGTAGGAAAACAAATGGTCTAAGAGGCCATATGTATGCTTAACTCCTAGTTAGGCTCAGGTCTGTAGGAGTGGTCTCTGGTTGGCTGCAGAGAAGGCCGGACAGCCACAAGGTGGGGGTGGGGAGGTGGACAGGCCCTGGGGGCATTCTTGTCATTGGAGAACCACTGGTCTCCTTGACGCCTCACCAATTTCCACAGCACTTTTCAGTTTCTAGAGCATTTTGACTTTGGTGATTTCAATAGGATTTATGCAGTTTTGCCCATTTAAAAGAAAATGACTCAGAAAGGTAACTCTTCCAAAGTCACACAGCTAATAAATGTCACAGTTCAAAGCCAGTTCTCCTAAAGTCCAACGCACTTGGCATTCAACAAAATCTCTTAAAGATCTCAATAAAAGATTATGGGCGTAGAGAGATACAATAGAGAGGGCTGAAAATTTTAGGCGAGAGGGACATTTTACCACTGCTTTACAAATTGTTGCTTTGTATCTCTCAGAAGCAGCATGGTGGCTTGAGCATGCGTACTAAAGCCAGATACCTCCAAATCCAGTATGGCCATTAGTAGCTGTGTGAACCTGGGCAGGTGATTCAACTGTGTGTGTCTGCATTTCTTTATCTTTAAAATGACAGAATTTACATTGCATGATTACCATGTAGATATAATGAGTTAATATCTGTAAAGCATTCAGAGTAACATCTGCCATACACTAAGTGCTGTAAGTGTGTTGGTTACATGAATGACTTATTCTATTATGATGCTGATTGTATTTCTCCAACTGAGCAACAACTAACTGAAGAATTTTTCAAAGATACACATCACCTCACTGATGTTTTCTTAAAAGGTTCTTTGGACTAATCCTGATGGTCCAAAGGAGCATAGGATCTCTTCCCTCACTGATTTTAAAAAGCAAACGGATCACACTGGACCTCCAACCTACTGCCTCAGACTCACCAATCACTATTGCTCCACACCCTGGAAAACCACTGTGGGTTATACCAAGCAATCGCATGTATTGGCCAAGGAAAGACATTTATGCAGTGGTCATCTTACCCAGCCACAGAGCTAGGACTCTGGATTTCTGTGAGTTTTTGGTTAGTCTCACACTCCCCATATCTGAATGATCACTAGGTTTCAAATACTGAGTCAAAGCAGTGCTAGAGAGGATCTATTTGAAATAAGACCTCGCCATTTACCAAAATCGATCTTTTGGTCTTCTAAAGGATGCTCTGTTCATTTCTGTAGTCTAAAATTCCTATAAAAAAAGCAATTCAAGGGCTGGAGTTGTGGCTCAGTGGTACAGCATTTGCCTCACATGTGTGAGGCTCTGGGTTCAATCCTCAGCACTGCATAAAAAATAAATACAAAGGTATTGTGTCCATCTACAACTAAAAATAAAGAAGCAATTCAAATACTTTCATTTATAGTATTAAGTAAGAAGGATTTGGTCACAGAAATTATTAATACCACTCAACAGGATTATGGCCATTTAAAAATTATTTGCTGTTTTCCTGCATTTATCATTTGAAAACCCAGAGATAGGACCTTGCTGGCTGCTACAGAGAAAAAAAGTCCTTCATGCTTCGTCTTCATATACCAATTGTCAAAGCACAAATGTCAGATATATTTCAAAGGAAGGTGGTACAAGATGTGAAAAATCAGCCAATTTTTCACTCTACGATAGGGCAAAGAGACGTGCATAAAATCGATTCCTATGAAAATTATATTTTTATTACCACGGGCAAACCGGAACAGTATCAAATTGGATTAATAGTGGTGATGAGTAAGTTGAATCTACCTGTATTTCCATCACAGATTTCAGTATTTTGTTTCTTCGGTCTATTGTTTTTCCTCTGCAGCTCCGTCAAGTGTCAGCTATGACTTTTTGAGTAGCTTTGAGTAATGGGATCAGCTAATGTTCTGTACATGAAGAAATTCCATATCATTCGCTTCTCTAAAAATACTGCTGCCTGCCACCGGAGCCAATCAACAGTGATGAATAGCTAAAGGGACAAGTAGGTCTCTAAATTTACTCCATATCTGACAGCCCTTCAGCAGATATGGATAATGGATCCCCATGACTCACACACGCAGCTCCCCTACAAGCAAGCCCTCTCTTTTCCACATAAGAGGTTACAAGGCTTCTTTATAACCCATATGTCCTTCCCTGTCCCCTTTTCAACAAACCAACACAAATTTATCAAGTGTATATAGCTTTGGAGTCTATGCAGTTGTTGGGCTGGATGTAAAAACCTGAAGAGCATACACCCCCTTTTAATCCATTAGAAAGCCACTGATGTGAGACTGTCATGTCTGAATTCATGTTACTAGTTAAAATGAAGCTGGACATTTCTGAGTTGCATGTGTCCACCACATTGTTCCACTTCACTGACCCCCAGGTAGTCACCCGATTAAACTATATATTGCACATTTTGCCACAATTAGATCCCAACACATTTTCATGGGGCCCATTTTATTCTCTAGGTGTGTATTTTGGATTCAATGTGTTTGTTACATGTTTTGGCTAATAAGAGCCCAAAAGTAAATGCATTTTTTTTTTTTGTTATGGGTGTTTAGATAAGTCTCAATCTTTTCAAACTAGAAACGTCTTTGTGAAGTTAAAGACCTTAGGATACACCTACTATTCTCAAGTCAAAAGAACAGGCCCTTTTGGGGCTGGGGTTGTGGCACAGTGGCAGAGTACTCCCCTAGCACATGCAAGGCCCTGGGTTCAACCCTCAGCACCACATAAAAATAAATAAAATAAAGGTACTGTGTCCAACTACAACTAAAAAAAATATTTAAAAAGAGAGACAGAGAATAGGCCTTTACAATGCTAGCCCATTATAATTAGATACTTAAAAAGAACTTTTGTCTTTTCAAAAACTCACCATCGTTCTTCTACTCACTCAACCTCACAAAAAAAGCAGTTCATATCCCAATTTTGTCTAATCAGAAGACTGACACAGCATCCCAAGGCACCAAGTTCTCTTTGCCATGCTAGGTATTTACTGATACTATCAGTTTCACTCATTAACACTCTGTGCCTTTGCTCTATCCTGATATTTTTTCACCAACACTATTGCCTATTATGTATATGGATATCAATAAAATTATTTCAGTCTTCAAACCATTCTTATAAAAGCTCTTGTAAAAGATCATGTTCAAAAGATCATGTTTACTCTTGCTTTCATTTCATTGACTGTTTTACTTTCAATATGTTCTGTGTACCAGGCCCTTTGTTGGGCATTAGGGTTAGAAAGACAAAGGAGAAATAGGGAATCCTTACATGAACCATTATAGCAGATTTTAAAAACATAAAGCAGAAGGAGAAATAGGGAGGGACACAATAACCAAAGTGAATTTCCCAGAAATGAATTTATGAGCTGTTTTTGCCCAATTACTACTTTAATACAACCAGTCATAATTCCTTCCACTTAACGTTTTCAACTAGAGGAAGTCAGGCACGAGATATCATACATGAAGCTAAAAGCCAGCACATTTTCTGACAGCAGAGACTTCCTGAAGTCTATCAAAATCACTGGAAGAAAGAAGAAATCAGGAAGTGATGGTCCTGGAAGATGACACCTGTCAAATCAAGAAGCTTGATTTTGTTTCTGATGTTTCTGGGTCAGCTGCACCGTGGGGACAGGCCAGGACTCTAGCCAGGGCTTCAATTCAGGCAACTTTGCACATGCAGACCTGCTGGGGACCCAGGTTAAGGCAGATTGTCATGTTTAATAAGGGATTTTGAAGAACCCAGCTCCACCAGAACACCAGAGGCCTTTTCAGATTCTGATTTAAGGAATGCTTGCTTCAAAAGAGGATATTTATAAAATCGACTTTAACATTCCATGTATATTTAAAGATGTGAATGTGGAAGACCTCCTCTTAGGCCATGCCTATCTCTACTACCCTCTCTCCAGGATAATTTTAATCAAGAAGAGTCCACCAAATGTTACCATCCCCCTTCCTCCGCCCTCTGATATATTTCTAAATTCCCCTAACAGCCAATTAGTGATAGCAGACAGGAGAATGAATTCTATAACATTCAGGGCCCCCAATTCCCCATGCACCATCTAGTGGTGATGATAATTATGTTAATAGTAACGATGATGCTGCTGATGGAATCCTCGATGAATTTAAAACACCTAGAAAGGCCATTTTAACAGTGAATAAAACAATCTTGATTTTCCTTTCAGAAACACTTCCAAAGAATCATAAAGCACTTGTATTACCTTGACAAGAATCACCATGGACTCTAGGATAGAAGGAACACTGAAGTCATCTATATTTTTAAAAAAGAAAATGCTGATTTTTCTGAGAAATTAAAAGTTACTTTCCCCTGGTTCAATGGCTTTCCAAATACTGATTGTAGGACAATAAAGTCTGAACACGAGCTTTGGATATGAGACACGTGTGGACAGGCAATGTGTTTCCTTATTATAATTCAGTTTCCAAACTCTTTCTCCCATGATAACTTAGTTTATACTTGCCATAGCTTGGTCTTTCAATCATTTATTGCTCTCCAAACTTTGCAGGCCATCATAGATGCTTGCATTAAAAATGATTACCGTTGCTTTTCCTCCAAATTTATTTATTTGTTGTCCACTATTTATTGGCACTTTAATTTCTTTTTCCTTAAATAAATGTAAAGGCCACTGTCTGGCTAATTAGCATATCTAATTCTTCCTTCGCCATTAAAAATATATAACAAAAACTCCCATTTTGAATCTTCACTTCCATTATCAGTTGGAAAATTAAATCAGTAGTAGCTCAACTGATAGCTCTAATCCCTGTAATTTAAATGCTTGTGTGTGTGAGAGAGAGTACATATATACTATTAGAGTTAGGGACCCAAATATGTGTTTTACGTAAACACACACACACAACTTCACTAAGAATATCAATTTGGTATCGTCTTTTCTTCCGTAACTTCTCATTCCTTTTACAACATCAAATAAACCACAATCTCATATTCTGTAGGTGTCTATAGTTAATGATCTGTTGATGACACTTCTTACATCCCGAGATGCATCTTAAATAAAAAGCTTATTGTCTTCATTGTTAGGATGATGTGTAATATTGAAAAGCCCACAAATAGTAAGATTTTCTTGAAAAGACATTTGCATCAATAAAAATAATGAGTAGAACTGTATCAGCTTGGTCTGCCTGATATGGGACCTTTATAGAATTCTGCTTTTGTGTTCCATGTACATTAAAAGGTGTAATTATGGAAGTGGTCCCCTTAAGAGCCAAAAATGGAAATAGGCAGGTAATTAGATTTAAAAAGTACTGGAGGGGGGCATGTATCCTCAAATACAGTGTTTTCTCCTTACAAGAGCCAGGCTTAGCACACAGGTGGCAATGACTTGTCTCTTGTCAGAGAGCAGGGTGCCCTGGCACAAATTATTTGATTTTAAGCCTCAAATTTATAAGCTGTAACTTGCATTGCTTTATGTGAGAAGTCTCTTTCTAAAATGTATTACTGTCTGAGGTATTGATTTGTTCTCAAAGCGCTTGTGGAAACGTACTGAGTGTCAATGTGTCCAACAGAAGCCCGAGATACTCAGCCTGTGGCATCGACATAGCACAGGAAGGCCCGTTCATGTGATTTCAATCATTTCTCATCTCTAACCTCTGTGACAGAAGGGCACATTGCTTAGTGAAAGAGAGCGTGCCTTCACATCTGACGGACGAGCGTTTGGAACTCTCTTCAGTCCATAACCAGTAACAGTTTCCCATTTTACAAAAGGACAAAGAAATACTCTTTACAAATGAAAATAGCCATCCTCTAGAATTCTGTGAGGCTTTGGTGGGGAGGAAAATTTTGTTATCAGTTTTGAGACAGAGTTTATGAAATGTGGACCAAAGAAAAACAGTTTATTCTTATGAATTTTTTTTAACAACATTTGATGCACGTTCCTCCTTACAGAAGCATGAAAACCCCACATTGACTCTAGAAGCTACTTGACTCTTAGATACACTTAGCTAACCCATCGACTAAACAGGAAGGTTGTTGGATAACTGTGTTGAGTCAATTTGCCCATTTTTACCATGGGAATTTTTAAAAAGAGGAAGGAGACCCGGTGGGAAGATGAAGATTAACACATTACAAGGCCCAGATGGTCTCGGAACCTCTTAGTTAAAAAAAATTTTTTTTTTCTACTCATAAATGCCATGTATTATTATTTCATTGAAGGATTTCAAATGGTTTCCAAATTTCAGCTCCCATTTCAGAAGCAGGTCCCAGCACAGAAAAGACTGAAAAGTTTCTCAGCCTGGGGAGAGGCTAAGCAGATTATCTTCCCATCTCACAACTGCTTTCCCCAAAGGTCTGGCTACACATTCACACAGTTGCATGGTTTTTGAAGATACCGATCTAGAAAACTGCATCCTTGTGCTACATTTCCAAGGGCATCACTCCTTGTTGATGGTGGTCAAGACCTCCAAGCTCTCAGTCAGGAATGAGGTGGAGGAAAAGATCAGCTCAGCTCAGGGTTCCTAGACACAAGCAGAGACTGCCCTGGGTGAGGTCGCTTTGGTCACACTTGACTCTGGAACTGTGGAAGAAAGCATCCTTTGTCGTGCACTGCTGAGAGGCCCGTGATCTCAGAACATACCACTCAGACCAGACCAGCTGGCTGACTGCCTTCTCTCCTCACCCAAATAGCAATGGAACACCCCCAAGGCCCCTTCCCTCTCACCTCTGACTTTCTGCTTCAGGATGCTGTTTTCATTAAAGTTCTTCATGAATCAACGCATTTATAAACCTAAATGGCATCTAAGCCAAACAAGATAATGTGTATTAGAGTAAGTAAAAGGCTTGGTCCTCACTTAGGAAGAAAATGCAGAAAGAAGTACCAAGTGTTGAATTGCTTCACAAAACATCCCAAAAGTCATTCTGTTTCACATATATTTTTTTTTTCCTGTCCACTCAAACAGAAATGAGACAGGGGAGAGACAGATGGTCCAAGTGTGATGTTCTCATAGAGAAAACACCCTGGCACTGCATATAGGAAAGGCTAAAGGCTAGACTGATTTGAGGGGACACATTAAAATATGGGGCATCAAGAGGATATTCTCATCACCATTTTTCTCTCTCGCCTGCCTTGATTTTCAGTTTCCTAGAAAACCACCAATACATTTCCTTACTTATTGGAAGGAAGGAGAGAAAAATATAAAACATCCACAACCAATAGTTAAAAAAAACAAACAAACAGCCTGAATAACAGAAGAGTTACTCGTAAACAAGGTTCAAAAAAAGAAAAAAAGTTAACTAGAAACCCACCCACACGAACAGGTAGGAATAGAATGTGAGGCTGAAAACCTAACTGCTCTAACCCTGGCAAGGAAAGGCAGCCTGGGGTAATTAATTCAGATTCTTCATGTGAAGATGAGAACATGAAGAAGACTGTATTTAAAGGTCCTTTCAGCTTTGAAGCAGGTGTCTAAGGATTTCTGGTATCTCTGCTTTCTGGAGGCTTCTACCTAGGATGCCCAAGTCTATCTGCCATTTTAGAAATGAAACCAAGGTCCCAAAGCAGATCTTTGCATATGAGGCAAATTGTGACATAAGAGAGGTTAACAACACAAATTAGTGTGAAATTAGATGGTTTATTAAGGAGATGGTACTGTAAAACCCAGCTCACCACAGGCAGAATATGTCGGATCCATATCTCACTACCATATAAAGGTCAACCCCCAAATGCCACAGCTGTTAGATTAGAAGAACAGGCTGAGGATCCCTTTATTGAAATGCTTGGGACCAGAAGTATTTTCGCTTTTATTTTTTTTTTTCAGATTTTGTAATATTTACATAGACTTTACCAGTTGAGCATCTATACTCTGAAATGTCGAAATCTGAAATGTTCTGAAACTTAAAAATTTTTGAACACCAGTGCTCAAGAAGTTGAGCATTTGAATTTTTGTAGTAGGGATGCTCAACCTATGATAACTGGAGATAACAGAAATAACTGTTGGAAACATCCTCAACAGCTCGGGAGAAGGAAGGATTTCTTAAACAAATTTTTTTTTTTTTTAAAGTCAAAGGAATGTACTGACAGATGTGCCTACAACAAAGGGTACAGCAGACAAAATTGACAGGACGTATTTACTACATATAAAAATTAACAAAGGATTAAAATCCAGACTATACAAGAGATCAACAAGAACAAAAGAAACTCAGCCAAAATATGTACAAAAATAGAAGCAAGTAATTAACAACCACCACCACCACCCCAAAAGGCTAAGATTCTTAGCTCAAAAGTGTGTGCGTATATCATACACATCTGAGTGCACACACACATACACACATACACTTAGCCCTAATCAACTTTCCTTAGTCTACAGAATACTTTCTATTTTCCTTAAACAGAGAAAAGTGAAAAAGTCTGCTTTCAAGAAGAAAAGATAAGAGCTGGTGGACCGTGGGTCAAATCCAGCTTAGACAATGTTCATTAAAAAGTGAACTAGTTGCCAATATTTAGGTTTCATATTAAATCTGGATTTTTGGCTATCTTGGAAAACAGGAAAAAAAAAATCTAGACCCACACACCAGTTTTTCCCAGTAACAATGACTAATTAAAATAGCTAAGGAAATGCTAGTGCTGTTCTGCTTATTTTCTACTAAAAATAGTCTATAAGTGAACAACATACTATATGCTGTCAGATAATGATAAATGCTATAAAGAAATTTTCAAAAGTGTAGGCGGTGGAGTGTAACTGCGGTATAATAGAGAAGTAAGTCAGGAAAGGCCTCTGAAGAGGAATACTGGAGCAGAAATCCACGTGGGGGAGCCTCCAAGCTGCGTGGCTATGCAAAGTGAAGATCAAGTGCAAGGACCCTGCAGAGATGCACTTCAGGTGTCGCAAGAAGAGCAGGCAGGCCAGGGTGCTACAGCAGGAAGACTTTAAGAATGACTACATGGGAAGGGGGAACCTTTAGAGCAGGTTGGGGCAATGGAAGAATGAATTGTTACAGACATGTATAGAAAAGGAAAACCAGGTGGTGATCTTTGGTGAGCAACTGAAAAACACAACTGGCAATCACTAAAGGCAAGGGCTGAGGACAGTCCCCTGTTGGTCTGGCGTTAAGTGAAGCTGTGGCCGACTCATCCTGAAAGGGCACAGAAGCTCACCTTTCTCACTCTGCTCCAGGACCTGCTCTGTAGTTTCCCAAACACATAATCACAATCTTCACTACATCATTTTGTGGTAGGTACTTAATTATTCCATTCTACTGATGAGGAAATGGAGCCCCAACAAACAAATAAAGTTGAAGTCATGCAACTAGAAAGTAATAAGGTCAGATTTAAGCTCACATAGGCTGGCTCCAGAATCCATGTCCTTGAACACCAGTATTGACTGGAAAATGACCTTTACATTTCACACAAAGAAAAGTAGGAGCAGTCTCAATTAATCTGGACTTATTTCCCATCACATATTCCAACTAAATATGTATCTGCAATTAGTATTTCAATTCTGTTCATCATGAATTCAGAGGGTTGGGACAAACATGCTTAGCCTAACAATGGCACTGCTAAACCAGGAGGTTCATCTTCAGAGGGGGACTACAGAACTGGAACTGGCAGCTGCTTTAGGATGTCACTTTCCACATACCTCACCAAGTCACTGGTGCCCAAGTAGAACACCCAAACAGTATGTTATGCTAATGCAATGAACATTCCAACGTCTCCCCAGAAAATTACCACACTTATCAACCTAAAGAGCATATAAGGAAATGAACTGTATCTTGTTTTCAATAATTTTCTTGGTATATTTGGTGGAGTTTTTTCTTAGTTCAAAAGGTTTTTTTTTGTTTTTGTTTTTGTTTTTTTCCCCCCCTCCCCAGTACTAAGGATTGAACCTGTGGCCTTGTACACGTTAAGCAAGCACTCTCACTGAGCTACATCTTGAGGCTTTTTTTTTTTTCATTCTTCTTCTTTAAAAAAAAAAAAATTTTTTTTTTGAGACAGGGTTTTACTAAGTTGCTGAGGCTAGCCTCGAAATTACAATCTTCCTGCCTCAGCCTCTCAGGTAGCTGGGCTTACAGGTGTGTACTGCCACACCCAGCTCTGAGTCTTTCTTATCACCCACGATTCTTGGCAAGATCTATAAATGCATTAAGCAAATCTCATCAGAATGTTTTTTTTATGTTGATAATCTGATTTATAATCTGAAGGTTACAGTTTTTACTGACAGAGGGTTATATAATAGTTTATGGCACATGGCAAAAATCAAGCAAATGAGTTGGAAATAACAGAATGACATCCTTTAATAATTACCTTCCCCCAAACATATGGAGTTGTACAATTTGACAATTTGTGGCATGTTAAACATGGCATGTGAGCAGTAGTTAATATCAGTGATAATCAAATTAATGCTGAAGAGCCATGCTCACAGCGAAAGGATGGCACTGGCCCCATCTCTCTGACCAAATATTTCTCATGCTCTGCTGAATAAAAAAGAGAATGATTGACCATAAATAAGACAACCTGAATTTCCCATATTTCAGGAGAGGATATATTTAGGGATTATTAAATTCCACTCTTGCCAAATTTTAAAATATCTAGTCCTTTTAGCATTCTAATCCCCCCAAACAACATCATGTCTTAGGAGAGTTTTTACTTTAATCTTTGGGACTACCCAGCATTCACACAGGGGTTCACCAACTTGTTAGCTCTTTTCTGAGTATGTCTTGGGCTTCTATTTAGGACCAGTTATTGGAACTCTTGATGTTGAAGGAAAGACAAAAATGACCACCATCACAACAAACATGCTAGGCAAGGTGCTTAATTCAATGTGCCAAGTGCTTTATTTAGTTTATCTCCAATAGCTATGACAACCCTTGAAGAAAGATACTATTAGAAGCCCACTTTCTGGATGAGGAAAATTAGATTCAGAGAAGTCAAATAACTTGGTTTCATAGTTAGTTCATAGCAAAATCAGGCTTTGAGCCCAGGGTTTATCTGACTCAAAAGCTTATGCTTTTTGAAAAGCACTAGGCTCTAAAGCTTCCTGTAAAATGTTAATAAAAATGTAAAAGGAAATATATTCAAGTTTATACTGTGTCATGGGAATAGAAAAAAAATCACCATGGATTACAGGGCAAAAATTACATCTAAAGCTGACCCGTGAATGGTGAAGAGATGCTCAAAGATGGGAGCATGGAATAGGGTTGGCTGTGACAATGTGTGGATTTCTTTTAAATACTGATATGTGATTTTGGAAGTTGGGGTGAAGAGGGAATAGAAGTTACCAAACAAGGGGCTGGGAAAAGGCAGGTTGGAGCCACATTGTAAGGTGCTCTTAGAAGAGGCTGAGAAGTTGAAATTTAATCCATTAGGCAAAGGGAAGGCACTAGAGAATTCAAAGCCACCATAGGATGGGAGCTGGGTTTTAGAAAATTCAGTGATACTAGTACAGAGGCAGGGAATGGGTGAAGAAGTTACTGTAACTGCACAATGAAGAGATGGCCTTTCCACACATGACCGAGAGAAGGATACTGATTTTTTTTTTTTAATTAGCTACGGTGAGAGAAGGAAGGAAAGGAATTAAGCAAGATCCTGATGGCTATGTTAGTTCTTATAAGTCTTCTATAGAGAAATACATTGAGGGGGGTGGATTATGGATTTCATTTTACCTTGAACTTGATTGCTTAGGCAGGGATTTCCATTTATAAAAAAAAAAAAAAGAACTGCAATTCAAGAAAAAGTGGAATTGAGATAAAGATTGGGAAGTCAGTGCCATGTGAATAATAATGTCTGAAAGAGTCAGAAGGGTGGTTGGACCTGGAACTGGGAGAATAGGGTCCAGAGGTTCAGGAACAAACAAGAAATATCCCCACAAAAATCTAGAGAGACGTAGTTCTGCTTCTGAAGACAGAAGAAGTCCATTTTTAGAAGCATGTCATTTTATATATGAAGACCCTTTAGTATAAATCAAGACTCAGACGGTCAAGAGAGAGTAACTTGCTAAAAGAATCAATAGTATATACCTTCATTATATCTATAACTATGGCAGACATTATTTTCATTGGGACATTAAAATCATATTATAAACCAAGAATTGCTGAGATATTTAAATTATAAACCAAACATTGCTACTACATACAAAGAATGGGCAATGCTTTTTTCTTTTAATTGATTATTTTAAAACTAGCATGTTGGAGAAACTATCTTGAAATCTACTAAAATCCTATTTTTGTTATGGACTGGAAGGTAAGTGAAAAGCTTTTGCAATTTTTATGAATTTTATTTTTGTGATGGAATGAAGTCACTGGATGAGAGTCTGATCTAACAATAAATGCCAAACTCAAATTCTGAAACTTGGAGGCAGTAAGTAAAATTTAGAGAGAACCTGCTATGATCTAGTAAACCACAGGAGCTCTATCAAGGGCTCTACCATTATAATTAATTCAATAAAGGGCCCTGATGCTTCTATATGGAAGAAAAAACACTTTTAAAAATACATTTTTTAAATTTGGACTATGACTTTATTATGGAAATTTGATGCTTTTCTCTAGGAAACTGCTTTAAACCAGGATACCTCAGCAATAATGACATTTTCCTGTCATTATCCAAATTGTCAACAAAAGTGAAGATCATTATAATCCCATATAAGATAGAAAAAAAAATGAAGCAGTAAACTAGACACATTTCCCATAGGATGATATTAAAGCAAAATTATTCCAGGCAAGGGAGAAATGATGCTCAGAATATAGAAGCTGGAAGTTTTTCTGTCATGTCATAGTGGTAAAAATATACTAGTTAGCCAGTTGGGAAGGGTGAATCCTTGCTGGGTAGAAAGCATAACTAATTGTCTACAACAAAGTTTTAGGCTATGATGCTACCAACACATGACTAAGCCCGAATTAATGGAGGAGGTCCTGCAACTCTCTACTCAGGTTATCTGTGCTCTTATCTTCAAATGCTCTCCTGTCTCGATTTCTATGCCTGAACCCTGTCTGGGCTTGCTCCTACTTCTTGGGCTAATCCTGTCTATTGTATTGGCCCATCTTCCTCTTCCCAGCTGATGTATCATGAAGCAATCTCATTCACTCCCACAATGGTAAATATTCCTACATATATACAATCAACTCAGATCTTTCCTATAGTGTCCAAAATCTGTACATCCTAATTGCTGACATTACCACTTGAATGTATCCGAAGTATGGCAGCTCATCCCACGTATCCAAAACCAACACTCTTGACCCAATTTCCTTCTGGTAACTGCTGAGACAACCATTCATTCAAGCACACAAGGAAGAAACTCTGGAGCTGTCATTAATACCTTCCATGTCTCTTAATTTCCATACCCAATCCACAGTGTCCTATCAATTTCCCCTTCTAAATCACTCCTGAATGTCTAATTAAAAGATATAAGATTCAGAAACAAAATGTTTTAGAAATAATCAAGCTTCAAAATCTAACTAGAGGGGCTGGGGATGTGGCTCAAGTGGTAACGCACTCGCCTGGCATGCGCAGGGTGCTGGGTTCGATCCTCAGCACCACATAAAAATAAATAAAGATGTTGTAAAAAAAAAAATCTAACTAAAGGCCCCAAAGATATTAGTGTCTCTTTGCCTGGTGTTTCAACATTTAGCCATCTGCATCCTAATGTGGATTCTATTTCATTGAATGAAAGCTTCCAATTCATAGAAGAAAACCAGACAGGTGGCATATGGGACTTCCCACTGTAATCGCACAGAAGAAATAGTTTGCTTTTCCTACCTCCTCCAAGGTTTATTCGTTGAGTCTGAATGTAAAATATTTTTCTCTGCTATAATATTATCTCACCTTAGGGAAAGGTATGGTGGCACACACCTGTAATCCCAGCAACTTGGGAAGTTGAGGCAGGGGAATTGCAAGTTCGAGGCCAGCCTGGGCAACTTACCGAGATCTTGTCTCAAAAGGAGAAGGACTAAGTATGTAGCCCAGTGCTGCCCCTGGGTTCAATCTCCAGTGAAAAAAAAAAAAATCATTATAAAATGCTATGGGAACTCCTGCTGGACAGGAAAAACTACCCATTATGACATTCATGAACTTTAACTAATGGTGGTAGGACGTGAAAACTGAGAAGGGATGGGAGTGTCATCTTTCAAGTATAAGAATGAATTTGAGACATGTAAAAATTCCTTTTTTTATTTCTTAGAGAACATTATCCACTTATATTAGGAACTCACACCTGGCCCATGTTGCTGGGGAATGACATGTGCTCACTACCTAGGAATGGAAAGGAGAGAGAGCATTTTCTATAATTAGTATCAATCAGTACCTATTCCACAGTATCAACTTACTGACCCTGGGTGATAATATACGTTCTAAATATAAGTCATTTTTTTTAAAAGTACTGACTTTCTGATAACAGAGAAAACTATTTAACATGGTTACATAAAATCAGAATTCTACCATTAAGAAGGTAGTAGCTGATGACTTTGAGATTCTATAACTTGTACAGCACCAAGTCAAAATAAGATACCCCACAAAGAAGAGGAAAACATATTAGAATAACAACATGAATGTATTAGGCTGAGAAATAATTTTACCTAATCATGAGTAACAGTGATTATGAAATTCCAGTAAATTTATTTAATTTCATTGGTGTTAATTTTTATCAAAACTAACCAACATCAGAAATAGAAGGCTATCTAGAATTCTATTTTCATCACTGATTCTCTTTTTAATCCATCTCTGAAACATATTTGTCTTAGGCAGAAATCTAGTAAAGAGCCAATGAACAGAAAAAAAAAATCAACCCCAAGATAATTTTAAATGAGAAATAAAATCTGGAGGGAAGCCATGCCAGAATTTATTGAAAAACAGATTTTTCTCCTTCAAAAATGTTATTAAAAAATACGAATGTTTTTGTGACTTATTGCCAAGTATATTTTATAAGCTCTCTGCTCCTCAGATGTACCATACTGTACAATGTGATGGATGGGGCTATTAATCATTTTTACTGAAGAGCAGAATAGCTATGCAACATGCGGCATTAAAAAGGTAAAGGTATTCTAAGAGTACATTCACTTCCTTATCAAGTCCCATTTCATGTGTCCCTTGGTTTTTCAAATAGTTCTTTCCAACTGACTCTCCTATTTTGCAGATCCTGAAAGATGGGAGGGCTTGTGGGGAAAAGGATTGTCTCGTGCCCCGGGAGAACAGTCCTAATTTTCTGGCCAAACTTTCATCTGAAGTCATCACTGTCTCTCATAGTACAATTCTGTTTGCATTGCTGTCTGTTATCTGCATGTTAAACCAAACCGTTTTCAACATTCTCTTGGATCGTACCCAAATTGAGGGGACAACAGAGGTGTGGGGGAAGCTGTCTGTTCTCCCCGCTGGCTCACAGCCCAGGTGGTATCATCACCCTGTTCAGAGCCAAGCTTCCGTCAAATCATCTGTCCGGCAGTGCACAGAAAGCAACCTCATGAAGAAAAAGAAGGCCCCCATTTTCAGAAAAGAAAAAAAACACATTTAATATTTTAGGTCGGGCCTTCATTGTCTTGCAAAGAAACAGAATGATCATTATACAGATTTTTACATTCACATATTACTTGTCTTAAATAGGGGTGGGGGGAAAACCCATGGAAATGATCTCCTCTCTGGAGGGCTAAAGGATGATTTCAGTGCCTGCCACCTCTTTTCTTGTCCTCTTCCTAATGGACTCCTTTTCCTCTTCTTTCCTAAGTGCCTCTTCCTCTGAGATTCTTTTCCAAGGCAGAAGACTTTATTCCTCTCCAGGACACTGGGATTTGAGCGGATGTCAAGCTCTCCCTGCTCCAAGGGTCAATGGGGCAGTGGTGGAGGAGACGACATTCCCCTACTCGCCACGGCTTGCGGACCACAGTCCACTGCTCTCAGCTCAACCAGAGAGAAGAATGCAGGCTCCCCACCCTTCACAGAAAGGAAAGATAATGGCTACTCAGGGCTTGTCTCTGTTCATGGCAAAGAACCTTCTACTCCTCAGCTTCGGCACTCCCACACCATGAGCATCCTTTACAAGATCTATTCAATGGAAACACAGACGTACGAACCACCCTTCGTTCTATAAGATGCTAGCCTTCACAAATTCCCTTTCTTGAAATAATCTTACCAAATTTGCTTCTCCAGTTTGTCCTGGGGGACACCTGGGGTCCTTCAGTGAGTGCTGTCTCGGACTTTAATGACTGCAAGACAATCACTCAAGTTCGACATCCAGTATTGTGCGATTCATGTATGCCAGATTCATGTGGTCAGTGGCAGGGTGCATTATACCCCAGAAGGCCAGGGCCTGGAGAAACCAACCATAAAATATCCAAAAAATCCCTGATTAGGAGTATTGACAGTGACACCCATCGTTTGGAGGTCTCCCTAGCAGGCTGAGCACACTATTGGAAAAATCTACAGAAACTCAGATACCCAGCAGGATCCTAAAACCAGGAATGGAAGAACAGGATACGCTACATATGGGCATTTGGTAGCAAAGAACAAAGAGTTGTTTTTCAGAACTGAAATACAAGGCCCAATATATTTGTGCAGTAAAGGTGACCCGATATCTACAGAACTGAAACACTGGGCTCTTCCAAATCTCCTGGTCCACGAGTTCAGGTTATAGTAGAACCCTGCTCTAATGGGAATCAAGTGACAGCTAGTAAAGGCTATTATTTAATTTTTCCATACCACATTTCTATCTCCCATCCCTATCTCTTCCTCTAGATACTCCAGACTCAGAAATCTACTTAATTTTTTTTATTAGTGCAGTATAGCTACAAATAATTGGGTGGGGGTTCATTTTGACATATTCATAAATGCACATAATGTAATTTGTTCCATTTCATTCCCCAGTGTTACCCTCTCCCTCTCTCTTCCCTCCTCATCCCCTCCTTCTCTTCTACTGGTCTTCCTTCTATTAATTTTTTAATTAGTGCATTACCGTCCTACATGAAAGTGGAATTCTTGGTGATATATTCATAATTGGTGATATATTCATAATTCACACAGCATAGTTTGCCTTTTGACCTTTCTTCATATATATTATCAGCACTGAACGATGCCTATGAAATGCAAATGGAACTTCTTTCTGGACATTTCCTCAAAGGGAAGACACACAAACATTTTCAAAGGCAAGTTTCTTAATCATCTGCTCAGTGAAATAACTTTCATCCTTTATTTTCTTAATGTTCACTACAGACATAATGCAAAAATGAGTGGAAAGGACAGCTCTACTTTTGTTGGGAAATATTATAAACCACTCAGTTCACAAGATAAGATTGATCAAATTATGGGTATGCATGAATGCAGCATAATGAGTCTATTATGTATATTATAATGCACCAATATTAAAAATATGGAAATTGTCATGTGGAAACATGATCCAGAGCAAACTACAGTGTTCCTCAGACCTTTAGACCACATTTTTTGAACAGTGATTAAAAATATTAATTTCTGGGGCTGGGGATATAGCTCAGTGATGTGTGTATGTGTGTATTTTTTTCTCCCTAAGTTGATTTTTAATTTGTTTTTCCTAAGTTGCTTTTAACATGTTAGGCTGGCATGCACTTGAAGACATAAGGAACTAACACTAAAGAAATGGGAGGAGGAGGAGGAGGATTTGGTTAGTAATAAGATTACATTAGACCTCTTCAGATTAAGGTCAAGTATAAAATTCTCATTAATTTTCAGTTTATTTAAATTAGGGCTATAGTGATTTGAACGTCACCACAATCATCCTGGGTTAAGAAGGAACAGAAAACCCACTCCTCAGCTTATACCAAAGGACTTAAAATCAGCATACTATAGTAACGCAGCCACATCAATATTTATGGCAGCTCAATTCATAATAGCTAAACTGTGAAACCAACCTAGATGCCCTTCAAAAGATGAATGGATAAAAAAACTGTGGTATGTATACACAAAGGAATATTACTCAGCATTAAGAGAGAACACAATTATGACATTTTCAGGTAAATGGATGGAGTTGAAGAATATCATACTAAGAGAAGTAAGCCAATCCCCCAAAACCAAAGGCTGAATGTTCTCTTTGATAAGTGGATGCTGATCCATAATGGGGGTGGGGAGGGCACATGGGAAAAATGGAAGAACTTTGATTGGGCAAAAGGAAGGTAAGGGGATATGGGGGCAGGAAAGATGGTGGAATGAGATGGACATCATTACCATAGGTACATGTGTGACTGCATATATGGTGCAATGCTACATCTTATACAGAGAAATAAAAAGTCGTGCTCCAATTGTGTACAATAAATCAAAATGCATTCAGCTGTCATATATACCTAATTAATTAATTAAAAAAAAGAAGGAACAGAAAAGTGGGCTGGGGTTGTAGCTCAGTGGTTATGCGCTTGCCTGGCATGTGTGAGGCACAGGGTTTGATACTCAGCACCACATATAAATTAATAAATGAAATAAAGGTCTATCAAGAACTAAAAAATAATTTTTTTTTTAACAAAAAGATATAGAGAAGTGAGCAGATTCACAGAGCCACACAAAGGGAGGAAACCTGTTGCTTCCTAACTTTCAACTAAAAGATAACTTAGAATTGCTGAGGATCTGAGCTTTGGTTTGGTTTTTGTCATTTTGGTCAAACGGTGAAAAGGGGTTCCCCGGAGAAGAGCTTTGCCAACCCTCAGTTTGGCCAGACATTCAAACACGGGCCGCATTCAATCAGCTCACTGAAACAGACTCTAGAGACAGCAGCATTTCCTTCTTTGATTGTTAACTGCTTTTATTTTCCATTTTATTTAAGATACTTAATTTGTTTTTAGTGATTTACTCGTCTTTGTAATTAGATACAGCGATTAAGCCACTATCTTTTCCTTGGCAATGCAGTTTTCCTTACACAGAAATGAGCTTGAGTCAACATTACAGTTGCCACCAAGTATAAGGATTTGTCAAGGGGAAAACAACCCATTGGGTTCCCTCTCCTTGGTTCCACTAATGCGAATAAGAGGTGAGACAAAGGAAGAAGTAATTATAGGAGGGAGGCAACAAAACGAATATTTTACATGCAGAATCCATTCATAACATCACACTCCTCAAGAGAGCTGTTCTCATAGATTACCTTGCTGAAATGCATTATTTAAGCTTTAGTTGTTTAGCCTGAGAAGGCAACACACCTCCTCTGCATTTGGAGTATAATGCCTTGCAAATAAATGTAGGTCAATATGAGGCTACTTCTTTGTCTTTGCAAAATCAGATGGGATACCGGTACAGACGCAGGAGGAGGTAAAAAGAGATTAATCGCTAAGGATGTGCGGCAGATGTCCAAATACAGGTTCATGATAATGTAGAATATGGTAAATAGGGCAAAATGTTAAAACAAACCGTAAAATGCTTAGGAAATGCCTTTTTTTTTTAAAAAAAAAATATAGGTTCCTTCTAAAAGTCAGCTAAAATAAATGCCTCCTCTTTCACAAGGGGATTGCAAAAGTGGTCTCATCACTTTCTTCCTGATGCTAAGTGTTGGCCTCATATTTTGTAAGAATTTCATTTCAAAGTGTCTCCTGTCATTATGATGAATGCTAACGCCCTGCTTCTTCTGCTAGGGAGTATCGCATGCCTGCTTCTGTCACTCTCTTTCTCAGGTCTCCAAACAAAAATTCTACCTCAACCTTTTTCAAGCTGAAAGGCAATCAGGCCTTTTCCCAAGCGGAGAGGCTGTTCCCAAGTACAACTCCTTGTCACAGTTAAAAGGCGAGCAAAAGACAGGGAAGCTTACATGCCTCCCTGAAACCTCAGCTGCCCCACCCTCTGCAGGTTGTGGATTAAAACGTCCCCTGGCTGCATCTTGGTTCAAGCCTAACACCAGGGGGCTGCAACACAGATAACAAGCAGTCAGACAGGGGCTCTGTCGCCCTGCGTGGTGATTTCAATCCAAATGACGTGACCTGGAATTACGCAGCATACCACACGCTACTTCCACACAAAAGCATGGTTGTTCGTTTTGAAAAGTCACAGACTCTGGGTAGTGAGTCTGTGTATGGGGCAGGTGCACACGTGTGAGAGTCGGGCTTCTCTTGTGAAATAGAATCTCAAAGTAATTTTGCTAACAAGCACAGGGAGAAACTTCATTTTCTAAATCTCCTGCCCAAGGTATCAGAGGGACATGTAGCTGGGCCAGTGCTGATGTTGGTGCCTAATTAAAAGTAAAAACAGAAAATGGACATAAATATAATTTAAAAGAATGAATGATTGATAGGGGTAATAAATAACTTCCAAGATCAAAAGCAAATCGAATCCAGTTATGACTCTACCCAAAATACCAAAATGTAATTATACTGTTTTCACACATCATTATTTGCCATTTTCGGAAATTAAAATGGACACAATAATTAATGTACAGAATGATATTCAATTAAAACAACTGCAGTGTATCCTTCAAGGTTTTGCATCAGAATTCTCACCAAGGTCCCCAACCCTAGCTTCCACTAGAAGATTCGTCTGTATACTGATGGTTAAGATTCATTTGCTGGGGACGAATTCCTCCCTGTGAAGATTTAGAAACCAAATGACACTGGCATGTTGGGGGCAGCCTTTTCCCACCGTGCTTGCAACTCTCCCTGTTTCAACTTTAAAAATAAATCAGTAGATGTATTTAACATATAGGCCTAACTCCTGCTTTCCTTTTGCTTTTTTCCTCCCTTCCAAAGAGAATGTTTTTAGGGAAAAGCTGGTTGCTATGGAAGCTTTATTGTGGACCACTTCAGCAGACGGTTGGAAAACATTCAACCATTTCAAGTCACCTGATTCACGGAACATTCTCAAGTTCATTATAATGAGGAGGAGGAAGAAGAGACGGACAAGGTAATTTCACATAAATCAATGCAGCTCGGTGCCTATAAATGGACACCACATCTTAGTAACCAGAATTTCTGAGCATGCCTAATTCTGACAAACTTTTCTTCTGATGCTACTCTTACAGATGATGGCATTTTAGAAAAATAACACAGATTCTCATATTTCTAAAATAATATTCAGTCCTCGTCATTGTTATGTACTGAGGGAGAGTTAATGCTGTGCGATTCCATTCAGTCAGGGAACAACGAAGTCTCCAGCAAGTTAATTTGCCATGAAGACATGTTTCATAAAAATCAGTACAAATAAAACATTGCAATCCACAAAAAGCAATTTTTCCAAACTGGCCTGAAAAATAGAAGGGCTTCCAATACCATTTGGACATCCAGTCTCTGAGAACTCATGTGGACTGTCATGGGGTTGATCCAATCTCATCTGTAATACCATTAGCCGAAATGAACTGTAACCAATTGTAAGTGGCTACTAATTGCCCATGACAATGATGGAAAATACTGACTCAACCTTAGAAGAGTTAATTTAGTCTGGCAGAGATACAATCTGAGGTTATCATAATTCTATCACAGATTTGACTTTATTAGCTGGCCACTCTGGGCTTCTAGCTGAAAACCGAGATCAAGGAAAGAGTGATAAGCTTAGATCACATGGACAATGTGGGACATGGTAAATGAACTGACTGGCCAAAATGACAGAAAAAAGGGCCTGGAGGACACAAGTTTAAAAAAAAAAGTTCTCCCCTGGAAAATTCAAACTTGCTAAATGTTTTGTATATGAATATGATTATTATTAGTCTCAAGTTTGTTTGGCGTGTCGTTCAGTAGAAAAAAACATGTGTTTCCTACCAGCAAAGCCCTGGGTTCAATTCCCAGCATCAAGAAACAAAAAATAGGTGTTCCTGACATATAGGAAGAGTTTCACTGGATGTCCAACTTCATGGCTTTAAGGCAGTGACTTGCTACCTGCATTGGTCTGATTTGGTAACATTTTTCTTATTCCTCCTTCCTCCTCTTTGCCCCTCATCCTCCATATTCCTAGTTAATAGGGCATATATTTACATTCAATGGTGAAGTAAAATTTTTGTATTTCACAATGCCCTTTTTGAAGACAGAGGTACACTGAGGCATAGCTAAAATGATGTTGGGTGTCAGGACTTGCATGATTGAGCCCCCACCCTAAGAACAGTCAGATGGAATCTGTACATTAAGGACTTCACAAACACCAAACTGCTGCCCTATGATAAGCACACAAAATGACTGACAGCAGTATGAAATCTTTCTTCTGTTAAGGAAATCAATATACCAACCTATGCAAAAAAAAGCCAGAGGAGACAATCACAAGTGACCGCATCACTTTGTATTTATTGGCATGCTAATTCCATGACAGACTAGGAAATTAAGACTGATGCCATTCCGAGGCACAGCCTCCTGTTACACACACTGGAATGAAAGGAATCAAGGAATCCTAATGGGTGGCATCCAAAAATACAGGCATGCAAAGGAAAGTCAAGTGGCAAAATCAGTGATGGCTACAAAACAAGACATCTGGGTTCCCACATGTGGGGAGGTGGATATTCATTCGGCTGCATGGCTGAGGGTTCATTAATTAGTCCAAGATGATGATGGGGCTCAAGCAATTCTACTACTCTAAAATATGGCACCTTGGCATTTCTGCAAACAGCAGGTGCTGGAAGGTCACACTCACCTTCCTCTTTGCTCTACTCCTGAAGCTGGTCACAAAACCTAGACAGAACTCTCTGTTTTTCATAAGACCCTTATGTGAGAGGTGTCCCCTCTATACCCCAAGGAAAGGAATGTCTTTATCTCTGAACACACCAGATCACAGAAGAATCTGAACAAACAGACCCACAGGTCCCTAGTTTATTACTAATTAGATCATACTCCTTCCTGTGTCCCAATCATAGTAATGCATGACAATAAAAACATGCAGGTGTCTGTTTATTTGGATCTTAATTCCTCATGAAGGTTCTCATGTTATGTAAAATTTATATTAAATAAATGCATATGCTTTTCTCCTGTTAATCCATCTTTTGTTATAGGGACCTTAGCCATGGACCTTGTGATGGGTGAGAAATCCCTGTTCCCTTATGACAGCCTGAAATAAAGGATAAAGTGGTATCCACAAACGACCTCTAGCAATAATATGGGTTTTGATCACCATTACATTCTAATAAAGGGCACTGAAATTGTATTAAAACAATTTAAGCTATTTTCAATGGTGAACGGGAGGAAGATGAAAATTGTGAGCTGTTAAGAATAATTATCTAAAATGTACAAATAAGATGCACAGTAGTACAGCTCGGCACTCCACTGTCATATGGCGTGGGGATAATAGGCCTGCCCAATGATGATTTTATTCACTAGGAGGATGAATCCATGTCTGATTTTGTTATTTAGTCTGTGATAAGAAGTCACAGGTTAATTTCTACATTTATGAATGATTGGAAACAATTACCCCCAAAGGTTGTGGATTTATTATTCTCTAAAACACCAATCAGTTTTATATATAATCAAGAAATTTGTATCCTACGATTCCTTTCTGATGCCTATAAATACCCAGTTCTTCAAATGCTCTTTAAATTAATGTTACCATCTTCCTGGTTTCCTCATTAATGAGTTAAATCAATCTTTGACAATTGTTCATTCTATATGTGATTAAGAGTAATATTTTTAACTTCCAAAGTTTTGATAATGGTAAGCTCATTTTTAGTCATTTGGTAGAATTCTATTGCTTGCTTCTCTCCATTTTTCTATATGTTAAATTTTTCTATAGGTTACTCTTTATGAAATGAGGCTGCTGGGGGGGGGAATCTAGGATTCCCTCCATATCTGACCTGCTCCCCATCAGCAGAGAACAAGCTCACTTGACCCAGGAAGCCTGTGTTCTCACCTCCCCACAAGCACAGTTTACTCAGTTGTACAACAGCGAGGAAAGACACTGATCACAAAGGTGGAGTGCAGTAATTCTAAGGGACTGTGTCATGTGCCCATGGCCTCAATTCTTTTAGGTCCTGGGCATGTGGGTCAGCACTTTCTCAAGCCTACAGAAGCTGATTAACTTTTATAAAAGAAGCCATGTTTCCTGCAGAACTCTCCATTCTTCTGCTCAACAGTTCCCCAGGGAGCACAGTCCCACCTCCATGTCCTGAGACTGGTAATTTCACTTATGTCTTCAAGTGAGCTAAGTCTACAGCTGCTTGTTAAGAGTGATGAAACCTGAATTTGGGTGGGGACAAGTCAGTGGCATCCTAGAGGAATGCTGTTTGAGGAAGACAGCTAAACATAAAAGCAGAATGGAACTTCCATACCGTAAGCTTTTATGTCTTTTGGCTTTGTGTCTTTTTCCTTGAAATCAGCCTCTGCAAAACAATGGACTCACCAAATACATGGTCCATCACTGACCTGAATGTCGCTATCCTGCATGTGAGCACATATGGCTACAATTTCAATACCCACCATCTAGGTGAAATCATTCAGAATTCTCTTGGTGCAACCATTAAAATGTGGATAATGTAATCCAAAAATATTTTAAAAGAAGCATAACCAGATCTAGGCATGATTTTCTCTGTGTTCTTCAAAGACTAAGATAAGCCTCTCAATCTGGTAGGAAATGCTATAAATAAATTCTATAAATAAATGTACATATACATTCTTTTAAATGTGTATATATACATAAGCATCTTCTCTTTTTAATTTGCTAAATCTTCATTTCATTTCCTTTATTTCTCCCAACTTTACCAAGTCAAGGCCACCTTCTAATCCCTTCTACCTTCTATTTACGCCTTAAGCATCTGCCATCTGGCTTCTGCCTCCAACAGTCACTGACCCTCTCTTTCAAAACATCAAAGGTACCACTCATTTCCATAAATGCTTCCTTCACCCATCTGCCAGGACTTATCTCTTCTCCCGAGTCCACAGCTCCCTTTCTTGGGCTCTTCCTCTTGTTCTTAACTGTGCAGATGAACCTGAAGGACTGTGCTCATCCTTGGCTGCCCTGTCTTGGCTGGACAGACTTTAGTCTTAAAAATATTCACCATCCCTAGACTGGAGTGCAATTCTTGTATTTTAGATTACCATACTCTTTTCATTCCCAAAGTCCTATGGGCACCTCAAATGTGGCAAGTGCAAAACTGAGTTACCCTGGCAGCTGCCAGCTGCTGACCTCCACTTCAGGCAGACTATATTTTTCAGAAATGGCCTCAAAAATAATCCCTACCCTGGGCTGGGGCTAGGGCTAGGGCTCAGTGCAGAGTGCTTGCCTTGCACAATTGAGGCCCTGGGTTCGATTCTCAGCACCACATAAAATAAAGATATTAGAATATATATTTCATATATATTTTATAAATATACATATTGGACTTTATATATTTATATATACATATAATACATATATAATATATATTATATAGATATATTATATATAATACATATATAATATATATAAGATATACATTATATATATATATTATATATATAAAATAATCCCCACCCAATACTATTCTGCAGTGTGACCTTGCCACTTACCCACCAAGAGTGGGAGTCCAGTTCTCCCCTCAAATCTGAGATGGCCTTTAGGACTCTTTTTCAACAGAATGTGGCAAGGAAAAAACATGGCGCTGTTTAACTTTTGAGTCTAGGCTAGAAAAGACCATGGAGCTCTCACTGTTCTTTTGGAACACTTCCTCCACATAAGTTTGTCTCTCAAAGCTCAGCCACAAGGCTGTAAGAGGCCCAAGCATGTGAAGAGGCACATATGCGCTTCGGTCACCAGCGGAGCCCAGCTTTCTAGTAATCTCATCCTTCATGTCAGACACGTGAGTGGAGAAGCCTCCAGATGACTCCAGCCCTCAGCCAGCTGAGTCACCAGCAGCCATCTGAATCTTTCCAACTGAGGGCACCAGACGTTGTGGAGCAGCAACAAGCCGTCACTCCCGCGCTCCGTCCAAATTCCAGACCCACAGGGTGACATGACGAAGCGGTGGTTGTTTTATGCTACCAAGTTTGGGGTGATCTGTTATGTGGTGACAGATAACTGCTATTTCCAACAAAACCACTAACTCTTCCTGGCTACCTTACCTCCCAAGACATTCGGCTTCTTATATCCATTCCCACAGCTGAGACGGAGCGTCCTTTCAATAGTCAAGCTGAGCAGGAGTCTGCACACTGGCTCGGCTTCTAGGCTCTTCTTCCTCTAATCTATTCCATACATTGCTGAATTAATCTTTCTAAACCACAAGTCAAACCATATCATTTCCCTGCTACAAACCCTGAATAGATCTCTGATGTATATGGAGAAAAGTCCAAACTCTTTAGTGCAGCATGCACAGAGTTCCATAATTGGATATAAATTGACATTTTCTGCCTTGTCTCCATTTCACATGGCCAATGCCTCTACCCAACTGGGTAGGTCACTATCCTTCAGAGATACCCACCATTCCCAAGCTTATTCCTCCCTCCCTCATGCTGTACATCTGCCTCTTGTCTTTTCTTCTCATAGCCATGGTTATAAATTGATGTCACCTTTAACACACAGCTCTGACTCCCCCAAATGTCCTCTTTCTTACTACCCTCTTACTACCCTCTGCCTGCTGCTCCTCTCATCTCTTATGCATAATTGGTTTTACATCTTGCCTCTTCTAGTGGACAGCAAAGTTCATTAAAGGCTCAGATCATGTCTCAGACATCTCTACCCTCCTGCCTAACACTGTGCCTTGCAGAGACATCATCTGCAGATAACAAAAATTAATCATGTGTTCTAGAAATTCTTCCACATTAACATTTAACAAATACAAAGAATGCACAAGACCATGGAAAGTGGACCATCTTCTAGTTTCTCCTTTGGAAGTTCCAAGACAGCAGAACTAACTACCTTATTTAAGGTAAAAAGAGAAATGTTAAGAGTAGGTAACCAGACAAAGGGTCTGTAAAATAGCAGACTTGCTAGCCACTAAGGAGAGGTGTGGTCAGTTTAAAAGGTAGGAGTTATGAGGCTATGCTTCTGTGGGTGCATTGCTGGGATGGGCCGATTATTCTAGCTGATTGAATAATATGGAGTCAAATTCCTTCATAAATGTGAAGCATCTCATTCTGGGCCTATGTTCGCACTTTGAGAGGAAGATGATTGACAGGTGCAGCTCTTGTTTGTATGATAACAAAGTCATTTCCCACATCCATCATAAGGTCTTCAGAAAGACATTAATAGAGAAGGAGAGCCACTTGCTAATTTCCTTCACCTGGCAATTTTAGCACTATGCTGAGCACTCACGAGACACGCTTGTTTTTAACACTTGAAAAAGATCCATGAGAATTCTTAAGTATACCAAAGTCTACAGCTACCTACTATAAACAAAAAATGAGGCCATTTTATCATCTATATGCAATGCAAATATACAGGAAACCCATGTCTCATCATCTGGTAAACTTCTGATCCTTCATTCTGTTTGGTACTTGGTATCTGAAGAGCATGGTGGGGGTAACTCAACACCAAATACCATCTTTACAGATGCAAATCAGCCCTGATATCACAGTGTTTTCTATTTTTCTTCGATATTGTAAACACTATCCAGAGACTGGAACTATACAGTTCTGTTGTGTCTCAAACCCACCTCATAGTGACACTCAGGCCGATGAAGCACACTGAGTCCTTTCTTAAAACTCAACCCTCCAAGATCCATTTCTCCTTCTGTGATTGTGTCCCATCTCCTCCTATCCCTTTAAGAGAGCAGAAAACACCTTTCCCTGGAATTTGTAGAAACATATTTTTAAGCGAAATTTTATTTTGGTCTAACCATGCAGGAAGCTATTACCCATCCGTTATCTTTATGTGCGTGATTAGGAATAATAGCTGATTTGTGAAGTTATCTATTACGGGAAATAATCAAGATTAATGAGCCCTGTGGCACTTGCTGAATGCCTCGAGAGATTTATTGCTCAGGCTGTGCATTTCTCTTGTTGTGTTGTTGATGCTGTCAGGAGTTTTTTTTACAAATGCAAATGGAGACATGGATTAATTGTAGAAGAGGAAAAAAAGCTCTTTCAACGTTATCAAATATTTTGGACTGTTCAGTCCCACCTCTCTCAATGATGCTATTTTATTTTACATAATGATGTGGGAGCCTAATCCCCATATCCCTTCAGATCCGGGTAGGGAATGCGGAGCTCACACACCCTCTGACTCTGGGAGCAGATACAGATGCCACCATTCACTTCAGAATCCTGTCCCAAAGTCAAAATAGAGCCTAAATGGAGAGGGGGGAAAATAGGGTTCTTATTGCTGGAAATGCCAAGGGAGTCTCAATCACTTGTTCAACCGGGGAGATGCTGCTCCTCCCCAGTGGAACTGCCCTATAGCTACAAGGTTGTCACAGATAGCAGTGCCAATGTGCCTGTGTTCTGAATGTCTACATTAGTTCAGGACAGTTGTGTGTACCCTATGCATTTCTGGAAATGGAGCAGAGAGCCAGAATTCAAATGAAACTTCAGCAGTGCACCATATATAGGCTTTTCATCTTACCTACCATGGAGTTAACAAGAAATTACAAAACCTGCTTTGGACACGAGGAAGATACAAAAGTAGGGACAGAAAGCTCCCAACGACCTGGCCCCATTTGGGGGAAGCAGAAGTACCCGATTTTAAAATGAGCTTTTGAATCCTAATTCAGCAACAACCCTCATACAAGACTGCAGTGATTTATGTAAACTCTGCACCTCTATGACCATATATGAACTAGGGAAAATAACAGTACAATAACAGATTGCTAGTGTGGATTAAACAAATTAATATATACAAAAGTGTTTGAGAACTTCATTACCATTAGTGTTAGCTACTATTTTTATTTTCAAATACTATGTCAGTTGACAACATCTTGGACCCTTAATTCATGGTGTTCTATGACACTAGTTAAAAAAAATTTTTTTTGTATCTTCTGTAGAGACAGGGTCTCACTGAGTTACTTAGTGCCTTGCTTCTGCTGAGACTGACTTTGAACTTGCAATCCTCCAGTCTCAGCTTCTTTTTTTCAATGGTCAGGATTATAGTGATCACCAAATCACAAATGATAAGATTCGGCTTCCAGATCTAGGTCACTCACTAAAAAATTATCTGGTGTTGGTCAATGCTCTTTGTTTCTTTGGGTCCAGTTTCCTATCTATAATAAATTGGAAAATGATCTTTAATGTCTTTAATGTAGTCAATGATGGTTTCACATAAACATAGATTATGCTTCTTTTTTTTTTCCATTAACTTAGGGGGAGGAACAACACTAAGAAAATATGAAATCCATGTAACACACTCAAAATTTTATAGGAATGCAAGAAAAACCCAATAAAGGTAAATTTAAATACTTAGAAGATCACTGTATTATTAACTATAATAAGGCCACAGGGTATTTACTTGTAGAAATTTTCAAAAGCCAAAACCTTTGCAAAAATACAGGAATAGCAACATATCCCAATAGGATTCTTTTAATGTGCTAGAGTTTGCATCTCTGTAATGATATTAAGGGGATCATTGGGTTTATTTAAAAGCACATATACTGATGACCTTAGCATTATAAGATAATGACCTTTTCATTAAAGAGGGATGTATTCTCCAGACCTTGGTTTCTAAGTTCTATTATCAGAATTTAGAAAATAGTATTAAGGATATATATATATATATTTGTTCCCCTTCCCAGGGAATCATTACTAATTATCAGCTAGTCAGAGATTTCTATACCAATAGCAAATTAACTAGCTTTTAAGCAAGTTAATTTTTATTTTCCATTTGAAAGCAGAAATGACTGCTTGTGAATTATATTCCTGCAAATTCAAGTGTGTATTTTTCTCTCCCGACCCTACTCTTGACTCTATTAACATAGTAGTCATTTTAGCCAAACTCGGCCTCCACGCTATTGCCATTTTAATCTTTCCAGATGACATTCAATTCTCCCTTCTCAGGGCTCCAGAGCTTTTCTATTTCAAATGAAGCATTTCTCACATCACAACTCTGTGCAGGTGCCTTCTCTTGTTCAACTCCATAAGAACCTAAGGATAGAGTTCATTTCTAATCCAAGTTTATTAAAAAATATAGCTGGGTGCAGTAGTGCACTCCTGTAATCCCAGCCACTTGGGAGGATGAGGCAGGAGGATCACAAGTTAAAAGTTAGCCTCAGCAACTTAATGAGGCCCTAAGCAACCTCATGAGACAGTGTCTCAAAATAAAAATTAAAAAAGGGGATATGGTGCTTCAGAAGTAAAGCAGCCCTGGGTTCAATTCTTAGTACTTACGTACGTACATACAGATACATATTTACATAAATAGGTATATATAAATGTGTGTGTATATATATACAGAATATGTAAGAGAATGAGTCTGTCATGTGTCCTTGTCCTCTATCCAACAAGATCCCAACAAGATCCAACAACTAAGCCTTCATTCCTGTTGGTTTCCACCATACCTGGCATGCACAGTTAACAAGTTGTTGCTCATGTATCTTGTGAAGTTAGGTAATTTTACTCTCTTGAGTTTAACCAACTTGAGAATAAACAAGCAGATTCTTTGAGATTCCATCTTCTAAGGGAAGCACATTATCTAAATGGCAGCATTTTTTCTTCACCAGAAAATGATTTCCTCAGACCACTGACCACTGACCACTCTGAACACCCATCATGGGGTCCAGTCCCCTGGCTTCAGGGAATGATGAATGATATCAAAGATAGTCATATTTTGGTTGCTGAGATGAGCAACAGGAAGCATGAAGTGAATGTGCGGTCACCTTATGACAGCCTGTTTCCAAGCCCTCTGCATGCATTCTTGATGTAATAGTCCCTCCTCACGAGGTGAGGAGACATCCTCCCCCTCTCCTCAAGGAGGACGGTCTGAGGTAAACAGGTGTCCCCAGGTAAGTGGTGGAAACAAGCTGCCAACTCAAGCTACCAGGACTCCAGAAGACTCCTGCCCTGAACCACTAACCTCTGCTACCGGGGCCAGAGGACAGCTGCATTTCTCGCCCCTTGCCAAGAAAGGGGAATCTGGAACATGGAAAGAAAATGCGTAAAAGCAAAGGGCCAAGCTGAGGTTTTAGAGAGAAGCTAGGACACCATCTTAGTAAGAGTTTTCATGCAAAATCTAACTTGCATTCCATCATTTGCAGGTTGGCATTTTGGTGCCTTGTCACTCATGTCCAGAGACAGGAAGACATACATACCACAGGCACCAAACTACCCCTAAAGCCAGTATTCACTGGCTTGTCCCCATCTCTGGTATTTAAATTCAAGTGCATTTACTCTGGAAGGCTCCTTCCTATAAGCCAGTTACAGAGCAGGGTCAAGAAGTCAAAATACCTATTTGTTTCCTATTATTAGGAATTTGCCAGTTGGCATAACCCCCAATAATGGGCATCTGTCAAAATGATAACGGTCCTTTTGCCAGTTCATTTTACTTTCCCAGCAGAAGTGTCAGCTGTCAACAGATTCTGAGATATGAACAGAGGGTCATTATGACCCCTGACCTCACTGCCAGTCGGGAGAGAATAAAAATCACAGCCAAAGGAAACAGCACATACTGGGATCAGACCTGGGGTTAAGATCCATCCTCATGCTGACTCTTCTATGAAGAGAGAGTGGAAATATGTTTCTTGTGTAAGTGGAATTCTTCATCTGGTATCTATTTATTCAGCTTGGAGATACTAATAAAAAATGAAAACCAATTCCATTCTAAACAATATCAAGACACTACTTATTTCATAACAGCTAGTTATTACATACAAAGATGATGTTCCACCCGAGCTATCTCAAGGGCAACAAGATTCTGACGCATTCGCCTGGAGTTTTGGCTCTTTCTCCATCTATGAGCATCTTTTTTTTTTGTTATATTTTTTAGGTATAGATGGACACAACACAATGCCTTTTATTTTTTATGTGGTACTGAGAATCGAACCTAGATCCTGCCTGTGCTAGGCAAGCACTCTACCGCTGAGCCACACAATCCCAGCCCCTATAAGCTTCTTAAAGTCAGAGAATTTATTCCCCTGTGGATGAGATGACCAAGCCATAAGCCACTGACCTATTCATAGAGCATCAAGTGCTTCAAGCCAAGAGTGGATGGAACTTAGTATTTAGCTTGAATTTGGAAATGGAAAATACTGGCTCTGGAGATTTAAAATGAGAAAAATCAGCATTTTATTTTAAAACTGGAAGAGATCTAGAAGCTCATCTAAACAATCCCTTCATTTAACAGATGAGAGGATCAAGAGCCAGGGAGGGGTGATTTACATACTCAGTTCCTCAGGCAAAATGAAATCTGGAGCCCAAGTCTTCTGCCTTCCTCCACCATCAAGGCGTAGGCTGGAGGCAAACCTAATACACTGCTTCACCCATCAGTCATCAGTGTTCACCCCCCACCCTTTGTGAGACAGGGACTCACACTTGCTAGGCAAGTTCTTTACCACTGAGCTATACCCCCAGGCCTGTCACAGCACTTTTTCTGAGTGATCTGATAATAGAGAAATTATAGGGACTATGGCTTGAAAATGGATACCACTGCCTGGGCCAGGTCATGGGGCTCACCCCTATCATTACTATAAAAAAAAAAAAAAAGAGAGAGTTGACTTATTGGCTACAGCTAAACAGATTTCCTTGGTTGGGAGGAGCTAGAAGCAGGACTTTTTTTTTTTTTTAACCCGTTTTCCTGGCATAATGACAATTGTGAACTCTGAGAGCATAAATAGAGGTGGGGATACAGGAGGGCAGGGACAGTGTATGTTACCTTCCTTCATCTTCCCCTCCAAAGAATCCTGATCCAACCAGAAGCAAGGTGGTCTCCATACATCCCTGGTCCCGTCCACTGTAATATTGACCATTGTTGTGATCAACTGGCCAAAATTACAGAGAAATCTGAAATTCTCTCCAAGGAAAGAAAACTAGACAGGGACGTTCAAAAGCCAGAGAATAAAGCTTATTTTATTCACGGTAAGTTCAAAATGTATGGAAGAAACGCCAATATCATGGAAATCAGAGTGCAGGGAAAGTTCATGAATAAATGAACTTTATTCAGAACTAACGTGCCTGAAAGCCTTTGCTTCTTAAGAAAAAAGAGCATTAAGGACGCCAAGGTGATACACTAGAAACACTCTAGAGATACTTATTTACCAGAGTGGGCAAGAAAATGTGTCAAGTACATCAGAAGAAACAACAAAAATCAATCAAAATCTTCTTGTCCATATTTTCATCCGTTTCTAACTGAATCCCCCAGGAGGATTTTAACAGAGGTTCCAACATGTCAGTTTAATGAATTCTCCATACCCCAATCTCAACACGTTCAGGTGCTTGGCTGGAACTGGAACCCATAGTGCCAGGATGGTGAGGCAGGTTCCTCAAGAAGAATTTCCATCTTTCCTGGGGACAAATTCTAAAGGAGACATGGATGCCCTTTTTCTTGTACTCTTGAGCCAGTTTTTCAAACTGGCATCCCTCTGTGTGCGACTTAGATGTAAACCCAGATAGTGAATGGGGATGCCAGTGGAGCCTGAGTTTTCAATTATGGCACAGATTCAGACACTCCCCTTCAGATCTCCCTGTCCCCACGCTGGTCTCATTGCCAACCTAGTAAATAGGAAATGACTTTCTCAAAGTTAGCTTCTTCAACGCATCTTACTTTCTGGCTGGTGTGACTGACATGAAACGTGCCTTGCTTAATGAAACTTCTTATCTGTTTTTTTTTTCTTAAGGTAAATTAGCCAATTCTTCTCCTTATTAAATAATTTATTACAAGATAGGTGTTGCCCTTCTCTGAAAATAAGCACATTTCAATTTAAAGAATAATTTTGTTTTCTAAAAGTTTGATTTCTATGAAGTAGATGCCAAAGCAACAGTTTAGAAACTCAACAAACGCCTATTCTTTTCAAGGAAAAATATTGTGAAAAATATGCCTTGATGTATATATCAACAGATTAATGTATTTAATCCATATGCTAACTTAATGTTAATTAGTATATTAATATATTTTATTTGATATATTTTATATAGAAAAAACATTTTCGTGTCACCAAACATACTCAGAAACTGAAAGCAGTGTCATGCTGTACCCAATAGCTTTAGCCTGTCCCTGGAAACTGGCAGCCAGCTAAACTGAATTCTAATGGCAACAGACATGGACCAGCTCACAGTTCATACAATTTTCTTTTCATTAAGTGAATATTAGGACTTCAGTTCAAATTAAAGACTGTCCCAGCAAAGGCTGTTCGCTATCTCCCTCCACCTCTAGAACAGTAGCTACTCACATAAATTTCAAATTAAGCACCTAGATGACGTACCCTCCATAATACACAATGAAAAGGCCCTTCAATAGTCAAGTCAGTGCCATGCACAAATTATATTCTCACCGAATGAATGTTTGACAGAGATGAAGATAGTGGTTAATACATAGAGAAACTTTCACGTCAAATACTGGCTTTGCCTGAAATTTACAAAGTCAGTAATTTACATTTCTAGATGTGCATGGAGCCAGTGATTTCATTTTCTTAGAAACCCTGGGTAAACTGAAAAGTCTATGTTTCTTATCTAATGGAGGAAATGATAATGGCCATATCCCACTAAACAGAGGTAACTATCTACTCGCTCACCCTATGAGCATTTAGTGAGCAACTAAGAAGGGACAGGAATTGGGCACTAAGAAATTATCTACTAATGTTGTTAATGTTGTTAAAATTAATAGACTTGTAAATCAATAGATTTATTTAAACAGAAAAAAGCCAAGGGAACTAAATTTACAGAATTCCTATTTGGACCTTTCACAAATGACCCCACCTCATTTCCACAATGAACCTATGTTATTTCTCAGTTTTAGATGAAGAATCTGAGACAAGCTCAAGGTGACATCAGTAGCAAAATGAGCATTTGAACCAGAGTCTGTGAAGGCAAAGCTCTTGGCACTCTACCTCTCTGGCTTTCGAAAATATGGCTAAAAAACATTTACAAACTGGAGAGCCACAGGGTAGTTTGAAACCATCATGGTTCAGGCTGATTCTCTTTTCTTGGTGCTAAGAGCAAAACAAATGGTTAGGAACTAACGAATTCCCAAGTAATCTTTTGCTTTGTTTTGTTTTAATTACTAAATGCTGTTGCTGTTTGTATTGAATTATGGTGATTCTGATCACATACAAGGATATGCCTGGTGTCAACAAAAGCTAGCCCAGGAGGGAAGGCTGGGTGACAATCTATTTTGAACTGCTAAATTCCACTGATGTAAAAATGGGCCATCTGCATTTCCCCCATATTTTTATTGAGTTGATAGTTGTACTTTAACATAAAGGACTGGGTGTTTTCTAACACCAAGGTCTACAGAAGAAATATAAAATGATTCTGGAGTAAGAAATAATTTAGGTGATAGGAATTTTTCTACATGGGTCTTATAAATTTACACATTTTTGAGATGTCTCTTCTCAGGTCCTATTAGACAAATTAAAGAATGTTTTTCAGCTGGGTACAGTGGTGCACACCTGTAATCCCAACAATCTGGGATGCTGAGGCAGGAGGATTACAAATTCAAGGCTAGCTTCAGCAATTTAGTGAGATCCTGTCTCAGAATACAAAATGAAAAGGATTGGGGCTGTAGCTCTGGGATAGAGCAGCCCTGGGTTCGATTCCCAGTACTGGGGAAAAGACGTTTTTGTTTTTACTTTTAGGCCAATAAATATAAAAGTTTACCCTTAAAATACAAAAAGGATGAGGAGGTAAAATAGAGGAGGAAGGGTGGTTTTACACACTCGGTACACACAGGACAAATGGTGCCTACTCCCAGTGTACACATGGAGCACAAATAAGAGTTGAAAGGAGAATGTGAGCTGCTCAAGTGATCTCATCCATTGTAAAAACAAATCTCCCATGGTCCAAGCATTTACTTAATTCTTTAATTATACCACCTTTATACTAAAGATGGTAGTAGCATCATTTTCCAAATGAAAGAAATGGGCATACCCAAAGTACCATCACTCTTGGATAACTGCTAAGCATCTGAAGGTTCATGGTCTTTCCTTACATAGGTCAAAAATCCACAATACGTAAGAGAATACAGAACTGCTGCCCTGTACTATGTGTGTTTTTTCTGGGAGCAGCCTTTGAAAGGACAGTACCACCCACACTTCTGGGATCTCTGGGAGCTTTTAATGGATTTATGTGACACTCCAATGCCACCTCTATCCAGGCTTTCTAAGAAGTTTGTTGGAGGGATAGAGGGGTGGGAAGATTTTGGAAAAGGGAGGATTTGGGAGGTGAAGAATGTTGTGGATCTATGAAACCAGTGACTCTAGAAATGGGTCAAGAAGTAAAGTGAGGACAGGGAACACAGAGACTCTCTCCTTCCACACTCGGGGCTGTACTATTTTCTTTGGGCACCTTTATTACAGGAAGAGCTCATTACACCCCAGGAAAGCAATGAATTCATTCTCTTTGTAATTATTTTCTCTGAGCAAAGCATAAGTTTGTCAAAGGTGAAATTTGTAGCACCCGAAAGAGAAATGTTGCTGAAATCCATTTCCCCTTGAATACACTCCCCTCCCCACAGCCTTCCCAGAGGGCAATTCAAGGAAGGGCATCGCTGAAAGGGAACTGAAAGAGGAAATGAAGAGAAAAAATTCAGGCTGAGTCTTTAAAAGGCTCTAACATATCTGTATCTGCTAGACTGTAGGACTGCCCTCTACAGGAAAGTATCAAACCTTAAATGGATGAAATGCCAAGTATGGGAAGGATCTTGAACCCTGCAGGAAACGGCCTGCTCTGGGCTGTCCACACGGGACACGTCCCTATTCTCACTTATATTTTCCTTTCCCTTCGGTATGCTTTGCTAAAGGATTACTTTGGGCTATCATTGTAAAACTCATAATATGCTTTCATAGGTATTAGTGTAGGTATAAATCCTGACATAGCAGTTTGAAAATCAGACGACTATCTTCATTCGACATATTTTTCTTTTACTTGCATAACAATTTCTAGAGCTGTGGGACTGGAGTCCATAAAAGTGAAATTAATTTTATGTTTATGTGTATCATATGGTTATGATTATGGATGAACTGTTCATAATTCATCTGTCAAGAGGCTTACCCGTGTACTTCAATATATCTCACTTACAGAGCACTGGAATGTTGAACACACTCAACAATAAATAGCTAACTTTGAATCTAATTACTCTCCACTTTCAACTTTAAATTTTACTGATAAAACTAATAGGTATTTTTATATGGCTCAGAGGACTTGCAACATGTTCCAGAAGACAGAAGAATGCATAGTTAAGATTGCATGTTTAGAAGATGAAAGCTCCCTATGCCAACAAGTTGATTCAATTACTTTTGAGATTTTGCTCACACTTATGGTGTCCCGGTATCTAGGCATAAAAAACCTTACCATGCCTAAAGCTGTGGGCTAATCAGAACTGACCCACCTGGAATCACTGAAGAATTTTTTTCTAGTGTAGCGGCGTTTCTTACAACACCTGAACTTGGTTTTAAGAAAGAAGAAAATATTAGCAATAGTACTCATTACAAAATTTGAATCATCAAAACAAAATGCACAAGTGAGCAGCCCTTGGTTGGAGTGCATTCTGGTGTTAGCACACATCTCTCCCAGTCTCATCCTCCCATTCCTATAACCATTCTGTACACTGAAAATCTGATGTTTGTAATGATAACCCTAGGCAGGGTATGAGCTACAATCACCAAGGAGATGTTAACTTGTCACCCAGTTAATAGTTTTTAAAACTGCAAAAGACTAGGGAAATTGCCATTTTATAGGTAAGGAAATTGAGGTCCAGGAAAATAAAGTGATTTGCCTAAGGTTACTGAGCAGTAAACGACAGGAAAGAATTCAAAGCCAGATCTTAGCTACAAGTCCAATACTTCCTTCACAGTCTTTCTAGTTAGCTACAACCTGTCTTTTTGTAAAAGCAACATGCTATCAATAACCAGGTTAAGATCTGGAAGGCAAGTTTTCCTACAGTCAGTCCCTAAAGGCCTGAAACTCCACTATTGACTACCAATGCCTTGATTTGTGGAGCTCAAACTAGGTAATTTACATTTTCCCCAGGCTTATGAAGCTGAACACAGAGGCAAGTCTACAGATCCAAGCAATGCTTCTTTTACTATCAATGTCTATTTAATGAATCCGCATCCTTTTAGTGTGTACCAAAAGAGAGGCCAGATACCCAATTCAGCTACAGCCTGCGTTCCTTTATAGGGGAATGCTCGCTGCTTGTGTTACGCAGCTAACTTGCACTTCTTGCTATCAATCAGTACCTTAACTTAATTCTCGGTTGCAAAGCATTTTTATAAGGCTCTCACCTAAAAACCATCTGAGCATTGACAGGTAGCCCTGGATCCGGATTTGTCCACAGATATTAAAACAAGCAGTGCACATTTAAAGCCCTCAGGCCACATTTATCCAGCTCTTGCTGTGTAATATATCATGCCTACGTTCTTGCAATGCTAAAGCACCCCCACAGCATCTGCCTTTCCTTGTCACTGTTCCAACCAGAAAGTGTCCCATTTTTGCTTGTTGCTGAAGTTGGGCTCCCATCACTTAGGAGTCTAAGATAAAGGCCCCACACAGCCCTCTCCTTACCCTCCAATACTCTTCCTCATCAGGTGTAAAGTCTGCTTTATTGAAAGCCTGGCATCCTGTCTACCAGGTCAACATGTTAGCAAGCTTCCTCCATTGAGCAATACATATTTCATTTTGTAAAAATTCCTAACTGCTTCTTCATGTCTATCAACTCTCTAACTGCCACCCCCACCTTTTTTTTTAAACAAAGGACACTGACTTTCCTTCTTCATCCAAAGTATTTTAAAACTCACATTCTTCATTTTTTTCCAAACTAAATCTGATGTGTTTTTTTAAAAAAAGTTTTAATAAAAACAAGACAATTTTTTTTATTTTGCTCATTTTGAGATATTAAAATTAGCAGTGAATTAAAGATTTTTTGTTGAGATTTCCCCCCAATGCTAGTACCTTTTATCTTGCCTAGAAAGTTTCTGACCATCACCTTATAGTGTCTCCCTACCTGGGTCCTTTATGAACATCACTCTTCATTCCTAAAAGTGCTTATAGCTACTCGTCCTCATTTTATCCTTGATGACGTCACTTCTTTTGCTACTTTTCCAATAAATACTTTATCGCCTCCAAAGACAAATCTCTGGTGAGTGCTAAACCATATGCAACCAAGGAAAAAGAATGCAGCTTCACTCTTTAGACCCTGGCCATGTGAACTGACACTTATGTTCACAGCATTAATCCACTTCATCTACACGGCAGCCTTCTGAGTTTCTTACATAGGTCTTAAAGTAACCCGCATGCCAACATACTGATTCTGAGGGTCAAATTACCATGTCTCAAAAATTTTCCTTACTATAGTTCACATAGATGTATGCTCCACGACCTTAGTGAATCTTTAATCCTTAATAAAGTGTTGGATAATAGAATGTAACCTTTTATTGGAAAATTCTCCCAACAACCTTCATTTTTTATTAGGTAAAAGGGTGTGGGAGGGGTTGAGCTAGGAGGAAGGCTGAAAGAATGGGCAGGAGTAGACAATGTGCTTTTTTTCACTACTTAGTAAATGGAATAACAAGCATTATTGGAATAATATTGAACACCCTGTACAAATGAAGGGGCTACACAGCAGATCACGTGTTTACCAAACAGCAAGGGAAGCAGCAGCCCTTCAAGGCCCACTTGGCAAGGGGCAAGATCATTAATTTCAGGTCAAGGAGATTAGGACAGAGCAACATTTTCCCATTGTAATAGTTAAAACAAAGCAAACAACAAAAAACAGAGAATATTGGCAAGAATCTATTTCACAGCTCCATTCTGAATCAAAGAAGGTTTGTCTGTTTTTTTGGTAGCCCGTCTGGAACCCTACATACAAAACTGGTTATATGAGAAAATGCATCCCCAAATTCGAACAGGTGACAAACTTTTGCCAAATTTGTCACTTAAAGATCAAATTCATTTGTTTTAGGTAGCTGAACGTGAGAATAACCCATAGTTTCTAGAGCTAAGCAAATTTTTTTTGGTGGGGGGACTCTTTACTGAGGAAATGAGTGGTTTCCCAGGCAGAGGTTAAATTAGAATGGTGACCACTTGATCATTCAGATTTATATACATGATTTATACCTTCTGTGGCATTCAGAACGCCACTGCTCTCTCGACTGCATTTGATGTATCTTTGTACCACATGCTTTGTCCCTGCTCACACTAGCGCTGCCAAGAACACCAGTCCACACAGTGACCATAGGGATTGAAGAGCATCTTTTAGCATGTTTCAAAGAATAGCGGGTGATTTATTTCACACTGAATATTAACTGGGGAAACCAAAGAACAGCAATCAGGCATAGGCTAGTAATTCTTTCCTCTCACTCCTTGTGGCTTCTAAGGTGGTACAAAGATCTCAGAGAAGGGAGGTATTCATTCCAATGATGAAATTTTACTTTAGAATAAACTAGCATACTTTCCAAGAATGGAGAACTAGGTGAGCAGCCAAAGTTGCCAAGTACTTTTCCCTCCCTCCCTCCCTCCCTCCCTCTCTCTCTCTCTCTCTCTCTCTCTCTCTCTCTCTCTCCATATATATATATATTTTCCCCTGGAAGAGTAATCGTTGCCCTTTTAAAATATATTTAAAAATTTTAGCCCACTTTGAGATAACAGTTGAAATTTTGGTATCAGATGACTAAGAACATTTCAAAAGGATACAATGCTACTTTGAATTCAGTATTGTTTCAAATTTATTTGATATTTTACTGAACAAAACAGTAACAAAATAAACTGGACAAATGTTACAATGTCCACATATACTCATGAATGCCCAGCTTCTGGACAGAGCTTGACACTTGCAGGATTGAAAGATTCTGACAGCAACTGCAGTCCCTCCGGGGCCTGCCACACCAAGACCAAAAATCGCTTCTCTAACACCGTTTTTCAAACCCAAGCTTCCAAGTTCTGTGTCCGCTGCAAAATATTCTCTCATTTAATTTTACAATGGATTACACTGTAAAAATATTGACCTTATTGTTTCAAAATAATCCAAATGATGAATATAAAGACATTCTGACTTAAATCCTTAACCTTGCTTCACAGCACTATGTAAGATGCAGAACTTGTGGGTTCCAGCACCACCACCCAGTTCCCATCTCCCTACCCCTGGGCATCCAGTAAGATCTGGTTAATGGCAACTAGAGGCTCTAGGCCATTTAGATGGAATGATAACCTTTAGCACTGAACACCAGCTAAGTTCAACATAAAAAAACCCTTCCATAGAAACCAGCAGCCCAGCATTAAGGCAGGATACCTGGAATAGAGAAGGCCTAATTTTGAAACTGTAACAAGTTAGTAACTCATTAAACTTGTATTTACACCAACAGCTGTAAAGCCACTGGGGTCCTGAAGATCAAGGGACTGTTCCATTCGGTCCTTGCTGCTGTCATGCCTCCATTTAAATGAATGTATCAGCTTCCAGAATAAGTTATCAAGGGGAGCGGGGGTTGTGGGCACAGGGTGGAGGGGTTCAACTCTACCAAAACAAAATGTAACAACTTCCTAGAAGAAAAGGCTACTGTGATTTGAGACCATTTTTGCCAAAGCTTAAAGGACAGTTTGAGTGTCACTGCTGGTGGGCTGCACACCATGGTCCAACTTCAAATTTAAAAATGCCTTGTAATTCAAGTATTACTGTTACAATTTGGTATTAACATTTCCACATAATTGTAATAATAGTAGACATACAGCTGTGTAATTTTTAAAATATTTAAAATTTATAACATTTGTGGTCTACCTTGTAGAAAACATGAGTATAATTTACATGTAGGTTATAATTACAAGTTGAATATAAGCATAGCACTAATATTTTGATATGATCACATAAAATTATTTGTTTTTTTTTCCAGATTTTAAAGTGAGTTTTATTATTTCAGGGACATTTACTTCCCTCCTCCAGTTAGTGTAATTTTGATTTATAAATTGTGGATTCATCTAAAAGATCATCACCCAAATGGATATTATCAAATCACCAAGTCACCTGCAAACTCTGAAGTGGTGGGAGTCCACTCCTGTGCCCGTGTGGCAGAGGCTCCTCTTTACATAGTTCAGAAGGAACAAGCACTGGTCTGTCCCAGAGTGCAGAGCCTGAAGTATCACCCAGGTATCCGTGTGCTCAGGCGTGAGGCTAAGAGCAAGCTGAGCATGGTGCTGTAGCTTTTCAGATGCCAGTCACTGCACTTCAGCCTCAACAAGCAGGCAGCCTGGGTACTTACCTGTGACCATGGTGTGGGCAACCCACAGAAAAATACCTACCTCCTTCCAAGGACTCATGATATGGTTACAAAATTAAGCATCAAGACTTGACTATAATAGGCGACATCAAAATCTTTCCCTCTAGGCAAATAAATGACAGTCACGTGTACTTAAAAGAAGTTATGCAAGTTACTATGAGAGAGATGCTGAGAGGAACAAAACCTTAGGGGAGACAATGCATAGCTTTCAGACAGGCTGGAAACACAATGGACAGGGACTTTGATCCCAAAGAGAAACTGATAAAGACCATGGCTCAGCTCCCCTCCATGGACTTGCTTCTGTTTAGCTTGGAAATGTGCAAGTCAGGAACACCCACTCCTGGTCAGCCTGACCCTACTGTGAAATCATAACAATATAACATGCAAGGCAATCTCCAAGTCCACAGCTGTCATCACAAATCCACACGTCTATTTCAATGCAGGATAGACTTAGCATTATAATGATGCTGGTCGTGACTCTTGCTCATTCAAGGTTTTCCTTCTGTACATGTCCAAACACTTTACCAACATGACCCCATTTACCCAGGACTTAACTGGTGAGATAGACAGGAAAAGATTTCATATCAGCTTTTTCTTCCTGCATTAGGGTCCCTGGTAAAACACTGAGATAACAGAAACCAGGGTGCCGAGGGACCAGCAACAAGATCTTGAACTTTGACAGATTTCCAAAAGCCTCTGGGAACTCATTCTTTTGTTTTAGTTTTTCAGAAGGACTAATTCCAATTTAGAGCAGTGTTACATGAGGCAATGACAATGTGGGAGCAGGGGAACGGATCCTGAATTCATTCTGTACCGCCTGGTTATATAAATATGCAGTCAATTGCTGCATAATGATGTTCTGGCCAATGACAGACCACATGTCATGGTGGTCCCATAACCTCAAATAAGATTACAAAGTGAGCAATTCCTGCTGCCTAGTGACATCTTGGCACAGCAACATGACAGAACCATGCATTATTCCTGTGTGCGGATGCCTGTTTATGAAAACGTGTAAAATTAGGTGCAGTATATAATACTTAATAAGAAATGTGACTGATTTATGTATTTACTATTCATCCAAGTACACATCTTCTACTTAACAAAGAAAGTTTACTGTAAAATGGTACACCCTGTTAGGCCAGCCACCTCACTCATTTATCTCTCTTTATTGCATCAAGAGGCAACATGGAGTGATGTACCTATACCATCCAGGTATATTGTAGAAGACCTATGAGGATTTAAGTGAACAGGCTGTTACATTACCAGGTCATTTGATATCATCATCATGTGTGCATGTATTTGTGGTGCTGTGGATTGAAACCAGGGCCTCATGCATCCTAGGCAAGCACCGTATTGCTGAGCCATAGTCACCATCCTTTTCTTAAAAAGTGGAATCAAAGTCTTGCCAAGCTGGATTGAACTGTGGTCCTCCTGCCTCAGCCTCCCCAGGAGCTGGGATTATTGGTGTTTGCTACCATGCCCAGTTTACCGTGTCTTTTCTATCTCCTTCAAACAAATTATTTAAAAAAATAGTTATCTATATCATTTTGATTACCCTATCTCCCATTTCATAGTTAACTAGTTCCAATCCAGCCTATACTCATCACTATTGAATTATCTCCTACCTCAACTTCCTAATATCTCCACATTTCTAAACTCAGTAATTTTTAAAGCTTTCCTCTTGACCCACCATGAGCAACTACACTTTGGACCTTTTCTATAATGTTTTCCTCTTCTCTCTTCCCTCCTACAGGACCTTACCAATTTTTCTTCTATGCCACTGGTCCTCCTTTCTCTTCCTCCTTTACTATTTTTTCTTCTTTGAGATGCAAGATATTGGTGGTCCCAGAGACTGGGACCTGGATCCTCTCTCACTTTATCCTCTGCCCTAGCCGACTGCACATCATTCAGGGTCTTAATAACTCAAGATCTTCAACTGAACTAAATGTGAATAGTCATACTTGAGCACAGAATGTTCTCATAAGGTCCACTCTTGTATGCACAAGTGCCCATCTTATGTGTCATCTTAGTTACTTCAAATATTACGTGAAATTGAGTCATCCTCCCCCCCCCCCGAAATTCACACATGATCATGCCTGTGCTCTGCTTAAAACTCTGTTGGCCTTCCCTGACCTTAGGGTCCTCTTGCATACCACGCCCCATTAAGCAGGCCCATTCCTGCTCCAGTCTTTGCATTCCAGTCCCAAGAACATTCAATGAATTCAGGGGAGTCCTTCTCTCTCTCTTAGGGTCTTTGTATGTGCTGTTCCTTCTCTCTCTCTCTCTTCTCTCACATTCTGCCTACAGAATGGAGATCATCATTTATCACGTGGGGCCAATAGACCCTTTCTTTTCTATTGCAAAAAGGTAAATTAAATAAATAAGAGTAAAGGAAAAATGAAAATAGGGTTATTAGAAATTGATAAAAATTTTAACAGCAAATTTAAATGTCTGTTCCATATTTTCCTTACTTTAAAGCTACAGATACCTAAAGGCTCAAGGTCCTTTCAATGCAACTAACTGTTCCTCAACTGTGTGGAATGAAGCTGGAACACATCCATGCTGCAAAAGCTGATTCTAGGTTTCAAAGACATCTCTAACAGATCACTTCCAGTTCTTCCTGCAGTTGAACCACCATGTGAAACATCTCTGAATATTTTGATGGCTCATAATTTGCTGACAAGAGGTAGCCATCTTCTTGCCTTAATAATTATAGAAAACTTTCATTTTTAGATGTGGTAAAACCATTTAGAATGATAATACAATGATTATCTTTCATTTCTATATCATGTATTCCTACCAAGCACCTTTATATACACACCTACATTTGCCCCCCCACCCCCATGAACCATGTGAACTATGTTTTTGGTGCACATTCATTCATCTTGGGAGATGAAAGAATACTATCTCATGTCCTTTTACCAAAAACAGAATGACCCAGGTTATTGTTGCAAAATGTTGTAGGATGAAGTATTTCCTACTGAATGACTAACTGGATAATAAATCTGTATTTCCTTTTTGTCCTTTAAAATGAATTGCTGACTCATTGACTGATTTCTTCATTGGGAAAAATCCATCCAATGATATATCTTCATCTGAAGAATCAGTCTTATATTTCAGTTGTATAGATTTCACCATTATCATCAAACTCTACAGAGAATCTACTCCGCTTTTGCATTTATCTTTTTATTTTTTCCCCCTCAGTATGGGAGACTGAACCAAGGGCCTCACACATGATAGGCAAGTGCTCTACCACTGAGCCACAGTCCAAGCCTTGCCTTACCTTATGAATTTATGTCTAATTGAAAGATATTGTTATCAGTTTTCTCTCTTGTGTGGGGGAAGAGGTAAAATTATGAATTCTCAAGTGTGTTTAACTAAAATAGCTTTTTAAAAATAACTTAAAATTAAGTTACAAGATGATGTCTACAGATTTTTAGACCCTCTTGAGAGATGATTCAAAACTGTGGCTAATGTAATGAGAAAACTCCAGGATAATAAAAGAGTGAACTTTACTGCCTCATCTTGATGACTCCATCTCTCTCTCTCCTTTTCTTTCTACTTTGGTCTTTTCCAATGTATTTCAAGTAAAGATAAGCTAATTCCTCAGATGATGAAATAGGAAAATATTTCAAGACATATGAAGGATAAGATCATTAAGAGGCCACCATGCATCTTAGCTTTATAAAAAGGTCCAATGGAACCACTTGGCAACAATATACAGTATGAGGGGTTTTTTTCCCCCTTAAAAATAAATTTTCTTTTTCCTTTGGAAGTCTCTTAGAAAGATAACATTTATGAAATAGCAATCCTTAAAATCAGTTAAGGTATCTAAAAAAAGAAATTTCAATTAAAATAAGGTCCAAAAGAGTGCAATGGTATATTGAGGGTTAATGGCACCTTCTCACCATGAAAATATCAGTAATTGTTACCAGTATTTTTTTCCAGAAAGATTTTATAGGTCTCCCTAACTAGGTCAAATTTGCCTATTAAACAGTTGCATCACATCATTTTCTTATATATAGCGCTAAACACAGTTGTACTTTGACATTTACTGGTCCGATTGGTGTAATTAATCAATGTTGTTTTCTTACAAAACTAAGGATTATGAGGGCAGACACTACAAATTTGATCTCCATTGTATTCTCAGCACCTGGAATGAAGCAGGGCATATAGTAGGGATCAACCATGGCATAGAATAAGTTCTCCACAGGTTTCTGAGGGAAACCAATCCAAATCCAATTCTGTTTTAATCTCCAAATTATGTAAAATAACTAATAACAGGTGTTAATTGCCCATTATCACTTCATAAGTTTTCCTAGGGGATCACTCTATGGACTGGGGGTGTACCTCAGTGGTAGAAGAGCATGTGCAAGGCCCTGGGTTCTCATTCCAGAGGCTGGGGATGGGATGGGTTGTCAATCACTATGTGTTTTCACCCCCCACATCCCCCAGGAGCCTTAATAATAAGTGAAGGAAATATTTACTAAAGTATCTACTGGGGTCAGGTGGTTTACATTTATTGTTCTAATTCTCAAATCTTACCAAGTGAATAGCTATTACTATTCTCATTTTACAGATGGGAAGCTGGGATTCAGAAGGTTAAATAACTTGCCCAAGGTCACAGAACCAATAAATAGGAAGAGAGAGATTTAAATTCCTGCCTGATCTGACTCTGCCCTGCATTCTTTCTACTCCAGCCACTGAAACACACCAGGGAAGCATGTTCTATTTCTTTTACAAGCATCCAGAACATGGAGTTTCTTGCTTGGGAAACAGTGGGTACTAAGTAGTGTTGTCTAAAGAGCTATGAGTCAATTTAAATCAATATTTAGATTTGGTTTCTCTGCGTGGGTTGTTTCTGGGTTTTGTTTTATTCTTATTTTTTTTCTTCTGAGAAGCTTGTATTCTCCTTGCCTTGTGTGTAGAATTTGATTTAAAAGTAGAATATACACCACACGGGCACTGAGAAACATTTTCATTTTTCCTTGGAAAGCGAAGTCACGTCTAATATATTAGCAAATGTGCTGTGTATGTTAACTTTGCAAGTTAAGTTTTACTTACAAAATTTGGTAAGGAAGTTCAACAGGGAACTTGCCTTTTACCAGCACCTCAAAAATATACTTTCACTAGCTATCAGAATATTGGTTATCAAGAAGTACAATGACTTCAGAGAAATCCCATTTTAAAATCTGTCGAATATGCACAAGTTCAATGTAGTCTCTGAAGAGGTTCTAATGACTTCCTCCTTAGTACTTATTACACCTCATACATTTCTATTAGAGGCTTTGGTTTCTCCTTTCAAAATGCAACAGCAAATTCATGAGGTCACTAATAGCCATAAAAAGGGTAAAATGGCATTAAATGACTAATAGCTTGATGGTGGAGGGAATCAAGAGTGAAGTCAGTCACAAATCCAAGTCCCCCTTCATAATTTCTACCTGTAGTCACTTGATAGTTGCTGCAGACCCAAGAAAAGCATTACCCTAATTGTTTTATTTCAACCCAGCAATATCCACCCCCAGTGGCTTCAACAGAGAGGGAAGAGATCCAGCACTAGCCCTTAGTTTTCTCCTACCCCTGCTTCCCAGCCACAGAAAACCTTTCTAATTGGAAGATTATGATTTGATAAAGACCCACAGAAAACTGACACAAGCAGCAATGGATCCCCTCTTAATCCCTAAGACACACACTGATCCACCTAGCCCAACCAGCATGCAGCTGACCTCACATCCCAGCCAGCCAAGGACAGGACTGGAGGCACTGGACGGCCTAAGGAAGAGGTGGCTTCAGTGCTCAAGAAAGTCTGGAGATGACTTAGGGTGGGGAAGACATGAGTGTTTTACCACTGTGGTTGACACTTAAGAGCCTACTGCCTGGTTTTGGAATACTGACGGCCACTTGCGTGGATAAGTCATTTATGCTGTCTCAGCATCTGCACCGATAAAATGAAGATAATACGGTTTAAACCTCTGGTGAGGGTCACAGGGTGAACCAATGTACCACGATGTCAGCACACATCATACTTCCAGCGTTAGCTACTGTTATAGTTTTCAGAGATCTAAAAATGAAGGGACAAGACCTGGGGTTCCAGAGAAGATAGAAAACTTAAAAATAAATAATCATCAAATATTGGATAAAGGCCCAGACACAGAGTGAAGCCATACCAATCATTTTTCTGATCACTTCCAAAAGGCTTTCCATGGCTCGGGAGCAACCGTCAATTTTTGCAAGGCCTTATGTGGTCAGATCTCCCTGCTTTGCCTCTGTGGCTCTAGCTGCTTCCTCCCCACATTGGTCTTCAGGGTCCCCCTCCAACATGCCAGGCACACTCCTCTTCGTCAGTGTTACCCCTGCCTGTCCTTCTCCCTGGACAGTGGCCCCTGAGAATGCACGGTATCTCTATCTCCTATTTTTCACCCCTGTATCTCCTTCTGGATAAAACCCATTCTGAAATCCTATTCAAAACTGGAAGCCTCCCATCCACCAAGTCCCTCTTTCCTGACCCCAGCCCAGGGCACCTTCAAACACAAGTCTCCTTTTTGTATTTCCCCCACCAGGTAGTACATGCTGCAAGGGCAGTCTGCCTGGTTTACTGATGCTCCATAAACAGTTGTTGAACACAAATAAAGCCCTAACCTAGTATTTTGAAGTTAAGTTCATCCCTCCTGGTTCAAAGAGGAAAACCACATCCTCGCCCTTCTCCCACTCTGACACAAACATATTAAAAAACTACAACCGAAGTCCCTTAGGATTCAAATGATGCAGAAAACTGCTAACCAACACATCAGTTTGTTCCCTGGGTAGTACACTAGTGCTTTGGATTGATTTCTACCTCTCTCTTTCCAAAAGAGCCTGAGATCATTACAGTGGCAAGGAATTTCCTTTCAGCAGTATAGGAATTTACCATCAGGTGCACTGGAAGAAACTTGAGGGGAACAAGATGATAATCTCACATTTTGAAAAAGCAAGTCATAACAAATAACACTAACACTTGCATACACAATACAGTACATGTTAACTTCTAGGATAGGCGTTGATTTCTAGGACAGATAACGGCGATGTCTGCTCTGCCTATTGTTACCCCCAAATTCCAAGATATAATGACCATCTCTCCAAAGAGGAAATCCTCTTTGACAGAAAGTAAAGTCCCTAAGTTATGAACAAGAAAAAAAAAAACAACCTTAAAGATATAAATTGCTTAATTGCACAATTCCTTCTGGTAGCAAGGTACTTGACACTAATAAAGATGCGCATTAAAGGATTACCAGGGATTGCCTAGGTGACAAACTACACACACATCTCAAAAAAGAAATATTCCTGAAATTGAGACCAGGCCTGTAAAGCTTTGCACTATTTTTCTGCCTGGTCTAATTTTAGATGATTCCCTGATCACTGGAGAGTCTGTGCCATGCCAGGCTCCCCCAGCTCAGCAACAGATTTTTCTCGCCGACTGCAGGTCACATTATCTCATGAATGAAGTGTTATTTAGGTCAGTACAGAGGCTCTGGCCTAGTTGAATGTGCTCGTCATCCCTGATGTTCATGCTCTATATATCAATATTTTGCATAATTATTGGGGAGAACAGAAGAGATTGGTATCAGAATGCAGAAGGGACTGTGACTATTAGGAAGCAGAACAGGTCAAAATTCCTGAATAATTTCAAATCTTCCATTCCTGATATCTTTAAACTGTATCCCCATGGCAAAATAGGTGTTACTTGCTTGCTACTATGTTTTCCATAGTGCTGAACTTTTTTTTTTCCTGCCTCCAAGCAAATTCTGGTTAATTTTAACTTTAAAGTTAGGGTTCTAGAAAAACAAAAGCACTGTACTGTGTTATTTTTTGTTTCTGTTGTTGTTTTGTTGTTGTTGTTTAATATAGCAGCAAATTGCTTGGCTAAATGACCACACAGCACTAGTGAGTCTGACCTGCTAGAAATAGTGAATTATTCCAAATATGGAATGTAGTTGAAAAGAAAGAAATACCCCCCCCCCCAAAAAATGTCAGGCACTATGAATCAATTTGAAAAACCCATGAAAGCAGTCTAAATCTTCCAATGAAATGAGATGATCCTGTTTGTGCTATAGTCAAGACTTTAAGAAGACTCAAATAACCTTTTGCCAAAACTAAGGGATATAAGTTCCAGGAGGATCGCCTGATCAAGTGTTTCCCCAGTGGGGGCAGGCCTGACATAGGGAGATACTTAAGGTATTTCTGTGCAACAAACTTAAGAATGCATAGTCTCTAAGTTCAACAGAGTAAAGACAGCTCCACACAGTGAAGGCAGTCCTGCAGAAGCCACAGAACGTCAGAATCTCTACATGGAATGCAGAAGGCATACATCTTTTCCTACCCTTCCTGTCAATAAAAAAAAAAAAAAAAAGATGTTCAACCTCCACCTTGGGAGACTGACTCACCTGGTTGGAGAGGCACCCAGGCAGTATTTTTTTTTCTTTAAGAATTACTCAAGTGATTCTCCTATGTAGACAAAAATGACAACCACCGATCTATCAATGCAATACTGAATTCCTAAACATTTTTTGCAATGTGTTATCTATACTGACAAGAAAAAGTAATAACCTTTTTTTTTTTTAGAGATACCTGTCATACTTGTGTAACACTTCAAAAGAGTCTGATGTGCAAACTTAAAAATCTGTTGGTGTATTCTAAGAACATTTTATTTAATAGCAAGTAAAGAAACAGACCTTATGTCTATGATGCTCTGATTTAAAATGTGACCCCAGATTATTTGAAATAAATATGCTCTGCATGGTGCCTAACACACCGCAGCACTTCCAAATGAAAATAAACAAGATGTATAGTTAAATGCTGATGTTTGCATGTTTCTGTTGCCTAGGTTTCATAGGAAAATCAGAAGCGTTGTTGTCGTCACCTGACCATCTCCAATCAGCATCCAAATTTGCAGATTTCAAATGGAGAGTGGATACTGAACAGGCATCTGCCTCTTTACATGTGCCACACATGTTTCTAAATAATCTACCTCCAGCACTTCAGAGAAGGACAACACTCTAAAGAGTGACAATACAGAGTTCCAGGCTGCATCAGTGAGGACAGAACACATAGGAACACCAATAACACGGAGAAATCACCACCACACAGAACACCAGTCCCAAATTATCTCTGTTTCTGTAATTAGCTATTTTATCATAATAACCAAGTCTGGCATAAGGGTACTCACTCCCCAGGGAGTGCAAAATTCCCTTTGGATGACAAAGATACCACTCTGCGGGGAAAGGATCCCTGGAGCTGCACTATCCTGGGGTTTCTGAGTGAGGTTCACTTGGTACCTCTGGGCTCCAACAAATTGCAAAGCATACTCCATACAATCTCGGGTAGGAGAATGAGGAAAATTGTCCGTATCTCTGAGATCACAGGGCTGTTCAGCAACTTGATGAGACAAACCAGACTTGGACTCTTCCAATATGGCACTCTCTTGTGCTCACAAGGTATCAACAGCATCAATTCAGGAACTTTCTATTTCTTTTATTCCTCTGCCATTTTCAGCTCTAGCCTCTTATTTCAAAGACTGGCATTTAAGATAAGCTTTTATGCCAAAAGGAGCCAAGAAAGAGAGCCATGGCCAATTCACCTGTTTCTGTGTATCTACTCTGACAAGCTTCAGCCTCTGAGGGCTGAAACTCATACTAAATCAGATAAATGCCAGTCTTTTAAATTCAAAGGCTCTGTGCCCTCATTCAGGTACATTGTCAGAAGATGGGCACTGTAGTTGGAGATTTCAGATATCCAACAAAACAGGCCTGGGGGCCCCTAACCATTCCAGGATCTGAAGTGAAAGCACTCTAGGACTCCTACAGCACTTGAGGCTATACCTCCATCTGGCCCACAGAAAGTATTTCTCATCCTGGCTGCTGTTATCTTGGAATGTGTGGCCACAAGCTCATGGCACTTGCACAACTTTTTTCTTTGTTCTCCAGAGAAGCCTTCAAATCTTCAAAGCAGAGAAACGAGAGTAGTCATGGGATATGTCTCCAACATCTAACCCAATTTCGCCCTCTAAAAGGCTGAACATTAAGAAGGACTGAGCTATGTAAACAAAATACTTTACCTCATTAGGAGGAAAAAAAAATTAAAAAAAAAAACAACCATTCCCCCAGTACCTGTTTAGTAAGTGCTTCTAATGATTTGCTTTCCACCTTAGTAAGATGGTTCAAATCCTCCCCTCATCTCTATGAGGCAGACCAAATTATTAAGTCCACTATAAAGAAAATAAACTCAAGCATACAATCCATCTCCATCCTAAAGCAGACATTTGATTTCAATCAAATCAAGTGAAAAAAGTCAGGGATTAAGGAATGGAAAGCATATGTTAGCTGATTCACGAAAATAGCATCATCATCTGGTAAAATGGGATTCAAGCTCTTGTATTCTAGCTGTGGATCTGTTTACTCGTGGAGGGCACCCAAAGGAGGCTTTTAAACCTTGACTATAGCTTAATTGTTTCACATACAACATACAGACAGTAAGCAATACCTCACCCAATTTGCTCGCATGGATTGTTGAAAAATAATGCTTTTATCCTTCAATACAACACATTAAAGGAGAGCTCTTTTCAGCCAACAGAAGTGAAGTGAGCAGCAAATATCATGTAACTCCTTAAAATGCGTCTTTTTCATCAAAGAAACATACATAAGAACATTTCCAGCTGAACACATTCTACCTATAGGAGGACAATTCACAGAGAATACAATACTTAAAATGATATTATATGGTCAAGCTCAAGCTAAACTCGTCCAGTGTTTTATTTATGTTTTTTTGCAATGTATTTAAATACCAAAACACTATTGGAATGTGCCAAATTCTCCAGTGCCTCCAGAAAGAGAAGGTTTTAACACTCAATAGAAAGAGAGATTTATTTTTTTTTCCTTCAGATACTTATATTCCCATTTGGCTGGGAGTAAAGCATTTTCATTTTGCTTAGCCTTCTATTTCTTTTCAGGCAATCTAAAACCTAGACAGGAAAACAACAACAACAAAAAAAGGAGGTGGGAGAAAAAGAAAAACACCATTTAATTTAACATGTCTTGCTAAGAGAAAAAAGTAGAATTTCTCTTGTTAAATAGAAGTGCTCTTTGTGGCAGACTGCTGGCGAATGTCAAAATCCTGTTGGATGCAATACCTTTAAGTGAATCTTTCTAATAATATGAGTTAAAGGAATGACGCCGGGGTTTGGAGAGGCAGGCTATTAAACAAAAATATTTGGTAGCTCGTATAATCCCCAAGTCATAATCTGGTAATCACCATCACTATAGTACATCCTAAAAGCCAGCTTTTAAGTACTTCATGGGGCGGGGGGAGGGGGGGATGACTTTGTCAATGGTTTTGAGCACATAATCAGTGTGTGTATCTGTAAGGGCCAAGTGCACTCTTTGGATTAACACTATTCAAATGGCCCACAAGGCCATGCAGGGCTTCTTGGTGAGTACCATGCTGAGCAGCTGTTGATCACGCCATTAACGGTTTTCCTTTACCTCCTGTTCTCTCTATAGATCAGCATTTAGCAAAATGGAAACTTCTTCCGGGCGACTACCTGGCTGTTCTGCAAGGCACTCACAAGATCATGGATCTGCTGGCTAGGGCCAAGCTTGCAGGGCAACAGGACGGGTGGTGGGTTAGGAGCTTCGAGGCTTCGTGGCCTCTGGCTGCTGCCCCCACCCACACACATCTGCCACCTCCCAGAGGCCCTCACGCCTGGGCACACTTCGTTTGACCCATACTGGCTCATTAGCTACTGTGGCATCTTGCAAAAGTCAGGTCTGTGGCCTCTTGTTATTTCAGGGGCTGCGTCTGCTGCCTCTTGAGATTGATTTTTCATCAGGGCAGACGGGCTCCCTGTTACGCAGATGGTGCCAGAGCCTCCAGGAACGGCTGCTCACCAATCTTCCCAGCACGGCTTCCCGGAGGCCCATGGATTCAGAATCCATTTGCAAGCAGGTGACTGGACACCTCACTCCACTGGTTCTAACCCCTCCTCCTCCAGAATTGTGTGATGTGAAGCTTGAACTTGGAGCCTGCTTCAGGCCTTGCCCACCACTGCATGAAATCCCCCTAATCTTATGACTTTTGCTTTTGGCTTAAGTTTATAGTTATTTCTAATGTTTATGCCCTTTTAGACTTTGATTAGAACACACTGATCAATCAAAATTATTTTTTTCTGACACTGGCTCTTAGGGCCGTGGTTGCCTCTTTTAACACTAGTTAGTGGTCATGTTAATATGTTAATGAAAACGAACCCCGCAACTGTGATTTCTCTTACAAATTGGATGAGGCTTCTATCAAGAAGTAAATCAGCATTCTGGGTAAACATTTCATTCCTACCATTTACATGTATAATCCTTGACTCCCTTCTTACACAATTCAAAACACCTTCCTTCCTACCGAGGGTTCCTCAAAGATTCAGTTACAGCATCTCTCTCTTATTTTTGCACCATCAGTGCATTTTATGGAATTTATGCTTATAACTGCATCTCATACTTTACCTTGCACAAAGACTGTCACCGTGCTGAGAAGCTTATATAACAAATCATTACTACCTGACTGATTACAAACTACACAGCATGCTATTAGCTACCTATTCCTCCTAGCTTTGTCTTTTTTTTTCTTCCCCCTCCAATGCTGGGGATTGAATCCAGGGCCTCATGCATGTTACCCAAGTGCTCTAGCACTGAACTTTGCCGGCTAGCCCTTAGCTGTTCGTTTCTTAAAAGGTAGAAATTATTTATAAAAACATATAACCATTCATGTCCTACAAGAACACCACCACCTCATTTACAGAATGACCCTCCAAACACTATGGACTACAAAAGAGCAAATTCTATATGTGGAATGAATTATCTCTATGATTATAAATTGCATTTTCAAGAATCCTATAGGATGGTGGAATATAGGGTATCATGGGGCACACATCCCACTGCTGTTTCCAGAGGTTTTATCCATGCATGGGCTCAGGATTCTCCATTTTCAATGGACAAACATGCTGCAACCAATTCTTTTAAAACAAACAAAAACTCTTTCTAAATGCATTTCTTGGATTTAGGCCATTGTCACAAAATCACTACTCTTCTGTGTGGCTCCCCTGGTTGCTTTTAAAGCTTTGTTTTCCAATACAAAAGCAGATTTGAGCATTGCTTGTAGTGAGTGCTGTAGATGGGATTTAAATAATACAGCAGTTGGGACTGAAAAGGAACCTTTAGAAATAGCTAGATAGGGGATACTCGAGATGGGGAGAGGGAAAAGGAAGCAGACATTCACATGAAAGAGCTTTTGAGATGGTGGCTCTGCCATTTGCACTTAGTCCACAGAATGTGCCATACTTTGCAGACACTATTAAGAGTTTTGGGGAGAATCTGGGGTCAAAATTGGGGTCATGTTGCCATGCACAGTGGTGCACGCCTATAATGCCAGCCATGTGGGAGGCTGAGGCAGGAGGATTGCAAGTTCAAGGCCAGTCTCAGCAACTTAGCAAGGCTGTAAGCAACTCGTTGAGACCCTGTCTCTAAATAAATAAAAATAAAAGGGTTGGGAATGTGTGACTTAGGGGTTAAGTGCTCCTGGGTTCAATCCCTGGTACCAAAAAAGAAGAAGAAGAAAAAAAGCTTTCCTCTTCAGATCCCATTCTGAAGAACATCAAGTTTAGGACAACACTTTAAAGCATCTAAATCAAGCACATCTGTCCCACTTACCCACCCACAAGTGCATGGAGTAGGAGGCCAAGGGATTGCAATAAAAAATGTCTGAGAGGAGAAAGTGCATTTAGATAAGTCAGAGCTGTTGAGATCTCTAGTTAAATTATTCCACATAAAATGACTGCATTTCATCAGCCAAGAGTCTCCATTATTCTTTCTCTGTTATTATGATTCAGAAACTTGGGAGAAACAGGAATTGGATCCAGTTTATAAAGTGCTCTGATTATGATGAAACTCTGTACAAAATATAGAATGACAAAGTGTTGGACTCTTAAAGGCTTTCTACAAGGGTACAATCTACCTACTTGTTTCGTGTGAATGTGTCTGTCTTTCACCTGTATTCATACCTACTAGGGAAAAAAGTGAACCATGAGTTTATACCTTTCTCATCAACTTTTTTTCAGTCTTTCTGGGCAGTAGGAAGTTGGCATGATTGATATATAAACACATGGAATATAGGTTATGACATTATGGTAATGTCCATAATTCAATCAATTTTCAGAATGTACGGTAGCTTAGAGATTTGTATCTCATAAAATATGCCAGAAAAGGAAGCTGGGAGAATTCCCTGAATAGTCTCAACTCTCCTGTTCTGGCCTTCACTTGAACTTCACATTTCCCAAGAGAGTCAGTACTGTACAGACTACAGGTCTACCAAAGGGTTTCTTCTGGTGCACTGTAAAATGAGATCAATAAGTAGATATTTCATGAGTCAAAATTGCTTTAGTTAAAAGACGGTCTTATTATTACACACCATTTTCTTCTTCTTTTGAAAATTATGAGGAAAGTCAATGATATTTTTAAATGTCTCATCATAATAAAATATACATACTTTACATCTTTCCCTGAGTCTAGGAACACTGCCCTAAATATCAACTGTCCTCCTCCTGATAATGTTGTATAACTATATTGTTTCCTATGACTGCTGCCATGCACATATGTACCAGTTTTATCATAAAGAGCATTTATTTGGCAGTTTCTATATGCCAGGCTCAACACAAATTGTTTCATGTACATGATTTCACACCTTAAAACTTGAGGAGAGAAGCCAAAGAATGTGTTGCTTCCTAAAGATATTAGCAATTATATATCAAAATTAATTATGGAGAGTATTCAAATAGGATATTTTAATGTTATTTTCCCAAATGACCTAACATAGTTTCCAGTATTCATAATATCATCATTAATAGAACCTATAAGCAGAATTGCCAAATGCACAGATAAGAGGAACCAATAGAGAGAAATCAAGTATGTCCACAAATACTCAAATAGATTTTCATGTGTTCCTAAAATAAAAAGGATAGAAATTGGTTGGTGCCAAAAGAGTACTTCTTCGAGCCTACAACTGGGAGAGTTCAAAGGAAAAGAAAACAAGATATTTCTTCCTAATCCAGCCACAACACACAGGTAAAACTGATGTTGAATGCATCTGAAGGCATTTTATTTCCATAGATGCGCCTCTCAGATTAAAGAATGTACCAATGGTGGTAAGCAGGAGAGGAACTGTGCACCAGGAAACACTGAAGGAGATCAGGGCATTTCATCTACTTAACTGAGGAGATGGTCTTTTAAGGGAAAAGTAATTAAAAGTTGATCCAAGGAATGAAAGGATGCTGTGTGACATTTTGTTGGGAAAGTGACAATAATAATAATAATAATAATAATAATAATAATAATGGCCAGAGAATGTGTCACATAATTATGCATTTATGGTTCATGATTAAAAAGCATAGATAAAATGTTTTTTTTTGAAGGTCTCCTTTACCCTGTGAGAATTCAACTTACTTTGTTATGACCTTGGTTTTTTTTTTTTTTTTTTTTTTTTTTTTTTTGAATTTTCTTTTTTTTTTTTTTTTTTTTATTTTTTATTGGTTGTTCACAACATTACAAAGCTCTTGATATATCATATTTCATACATTAGATTGAAGTGGGTTATGAACTCCCAATTTTACCCCAAATGCAGTTTGCAGAATCACGTCGGTTACACATCCACAATTTTACATAATGCCCAATTAGTAATTGTTGTATTCTGCTTTTTTTGTTGTATTCTGTTTTTTTTTATTGATTGTTCAAAACATTACAGAGCTCATGATATATCATCTTTCATACATTTGACTCAATTGGGTTTTGAACTCCCCAAATACATAATGCAGACTCACTTCTGTTACATACTCACATTTTTACATAATGGCATATTAGTGACTGTTGTATTCTGCTACCTTTCCTATCCCCTACTATCCCCCCTCCCCTCCCCTCCCATCTTCCCTCTCTACCTCCTCTACTTTTGTTCAATTCTCTCCCCTTTTTTCCCCCTCCCCCTTGCCCCTCATAACCTCTTATAATTTTGTGTATCACTGAAGATGACCTTGGTTTTTGATAAAACAAAATTCTTTGAAAGAGTGGCCTCAATACTACAAGATTATATTAAAAAAGATAATACATATTTTTAAAAAGTAGGCTCTAATCAAGAGGCAAGTTAAATAGTATAACATGGAATTTCATTCTCAGGACAACTCTAAGCTCTGAAGAGTTCGTGGGGAACAGCCATACAGTACTATAAGGTAAACATCAGATTCTGAAATCAGAAGCCCTCTACTACAATGACATATTTAGTTCTGGATCCTGAATCCACTTGCTTCATCTTCCCAGGCTTGTTTCCTCCTGTGAATTCTACTCTAACACCAGGGCCATCTATTTCACAGAGTTGCTACTTGGACCAAACAAGACATTGAGTCAAAAAGAGCTTTTGTTGTAAAGGGCAACATTTTATGTGGTTACTGTGTCAGAGAAGTTTGTTAAAGAATCAGAGAAGTGCCAGCTAAACATAAGACCATTAAAAGTTAGAAAGTGAATTCCATCTTACCCATCTGCAGCTAGCTGTTCAATTTTAAATATGGAGCTGGTTGGTTTTGAACAGGGTGTGAAGGTCATCTGATAACCCAAGGTCCTTAAAACAATGATTATTTTTTATTTTCTACTCTGGTAACTACAGTTTGGTAACATGACAGAAAAACTTAAATCTTAGGTGTCTGGATCATGCAAAACTGGATCACAGTAATAAAAAACTAGATTATCTAAAATTTTGTAATATTTTTGGGAAAAAAGAAAGGCAACAGTATTTACTGGTTCCCCTAAAAAGTCTACACATCCAGTTTAACAAGTAAAATATTAATAAATATATAAACACATATATACATTTATACCCATAACACACATGAGAACATAAATCTTTAGCCTTAAGAAGCAGCTAAGGTCAAAGTTGTACAATTAATACTATACAGAAGTCAATATGAAGCTTTTTTATATGAAGCTCAAATATGTTGTTTTCAGAGAAATCTTCGTTAATCAGCTCCACCCCAATTAAATCAAATCCTTTTTTTAAACATTTGAAATGAGCTTGCAATTATATATGTGTGTGATTACTTGACTAATACCTGTCTCTTTCACATGTGACCTCATGAAAGCAGTCACAACTGTTTTGAATCCATCGTACACAATATGGTATCTTGTCACTGAATAAGCATTCAGTATACACTGAGGATGTCAAGTGCAGTATCTGATTGAAGATGCATCATGTGAGTTTCATAAACATGCACTGTTTAGCTAGGTTATTATATCTTATTTAAGCTAGCTGAGCCAGAGAGGCCAACCCAAAAGAATACGGGCCACAATAAGGATCCTGTTGGATTTAAGCATCTTCCACGAATAACATATACGTGGATAATCAAAAGAACTGTGTTTCAATTGTTCACAACATTCAAAGTATAAAGAAGCATTTTGCATGAAATACAGTAGAAAAGATATTTTCAAGAGCACCCATATTATTGTAATGGTTCCAATGTAAGTTTTCTTTAAAGAAAACTCTAAAAGGCATACATTTCCAAGAAAGATTATGTTTTAAAAGAAAATCTAGAGATTCAAAACTATAGCACTTTAGCTCAGAATCCTCTGTCTCCCAGATTGAAGAACTGTCCCCATGCTTTAAAGAAGGCAACGAGGGATCATACAGCATTCATTCAGCTTCCCTGCATCTTGATCTGATTGCTAAAAACAGAGCTAGTCTTAGAAAACAGCTGAGGTTCTCTCAGTGTTTGGGGTTTTATTCATCTCGGCTTCCCTCATAAATGAATGCTTTAGGCAGGAGTCAGGAAGGCGAGAGACAGGGTCCCTGGTGGAGTAAGTGAGGGTTTGGGCAGGAGAGGGTTGGTGGAGAAGAGAACAGTCTGCGGAGATATGAATGTCAGGCAGGTAAGAGCAGCCACCAGACAGGCCTCAAGATGACAGATCTGGCCACGCTGGATGGAAGGGATGGGCCTGGACATACAACAAGAGAGCTGGAACAAGCTCCCAGAGGACAAGAGAGGTGACGTTGGGATGCAGAGGCCAGGACCAAGGAGAGATGGTGGAGACAGGCTCTGCAGAACCAAATGCTCAGCCCAGTATGAAAGAAGATCATGGTGGATGAAGAACGCATTTGAAGTGTTTGCACAGAGCTCTGAGTCAATGGGAAATGGCCCCCTAGTGGGAGCTGATACAGTCCAGCAGCACCAACACACCAGACTGAAGGGAGGACAGCTCCTGAGAACACAAACATCCTCTACTCGCCCTAATTTCTGCCTCTCAGTAGTGACAATCATCTCATGTGTGTCCCCAAAGTATCTAAAACCCAAGCCCAACTGAATACCCACACAATGTGGTTTAATGATTCTTAAATGTTCCATTTTCTTTTACCATTCAGAAGAGATCAACACGAGCAGGATGTTTTTTAAACCCTTTACGCTGGATTTCTCTGAAAACTTCAGGGACAAAGAGTTCGGGACACAAACAATGTTCTGTTCTCAGAGAGCCACATTTTCTGTGGCTCATTAACTCCTCCCATTGCCATTCGGTTCCCTGCCCTTAGCAGGAGGCCAGTTTGTCGAGAAACCCAGAGGGAGCAGGAAAGCTGTGGCAGCCCAGCTGAGCTACAAACCCTGATGAAGCCGTTCCAGTGCCACCTGCCTCTGCAGTCCCTGAGCACCTGACAGGGCCACAGGTGGCCAGTGTGACCCACTAGTGTTTATTACACCCCCCGAGAAAGCGTGCAGGCAATGGAGATGGGTTAGCACACTGCCAGTCCTCCATATTGGTAATGTTCTCCCGAGGACCTGCATATGACAGTCTATTCTTCTCCTCCCAACTGTGACGACACATTCTGTAAGCACTTCCCGCTCCACGCTACCCAGAGTACATTCACATCCCATTCAAAGAAACGAAACGACTACTCCAAGGAAGCAGGCAAGTCATTACAGAAAAAAAAAACCTGGGCATCTCTATGGATCTTCCTATTTCAAATTCTCTGAGCCTAAGTGTGTGCAGAAAGAATCAAGGAGTACAGAAAAAGGAAGAAGCAGAAACGAAATGAAAAAAGTTCTGGGGGAAAAACAGGAGATCAGCAAAGCAAAGAACAGGAGAGGCAGGAACCAAAATGCTGGAAGAAAAAGGGCAAAGGAATTCCTGGAACCAAATAAAGGCATTTATTTATTTATTGAATGATTCAGAATAGAGAGAATCAGAGATCGCAGTTCACGGTTTCCACACATGTTGTCTTTAACCTCTCCCCGATCTATTTCCACTATAAAATGATTAGGCACAAACAGGGAATGTAGACTAGTAAAATCCTGTTGACATAAGAAAAAAGCAGAGCAACGCAGTGATAGAATCCAGCACCCTTGAACATGCCGTAATCTTCTACATAGTTAAAATATCGCTCAAAGTCAAGTTGCTGAGACTCCCAGTCCAGACTTCCATCTGCAATCCAACACTTGGGGAATTCTGATGGGGGTGGGAGGGAGGGAATACACTATCAAAAATATTTGGAAGGCTCAAGTTCAATTTTTTTCCCCCCAGAAAGGGAAAATTAAAGACTTTTTTTTTTAAACAGAACAGTTTGTTCAAGGTTACATAAGAACACGCAGAAAACAAGAAGTGGTTTCCCTCTTGCCAATTTTTCATGGTAATCGGTTACACCCAAGATCCCACTCAATTCTGTACATATTTTGCAGCTTCTCTGGCTTCTAATACGTGAAGGCAGCATGCAGAGCCAAAAAAAAAAAAAAAAAAACAGGGCTCTAAAATACCTAATTTCTGTTTTCCTGACAATTTCAATGATGTTGTGCTTCCTGTCATTCACTCAAATTAGGTATTCTGCACTCAGAACATTTACATGCAACACATTTACGTGTGTGCACGCTTTGGAGTTTTTAAGCCAACTAATTCACACACCTACACTCCTAATTACAGTCAGTGAATATGAACCAGATTGGCTGAAACAGAAAATGACAGTGCTCTGTAATATATCAAGTTAGAAAGTTTGGATTACCCCTCAAGAAGAGAGAGGAGAAAGGCTGTGTTCTTAAATTCTACCTTAGATGTTTTATGGATGTGTTTTCACAGCTCAGTGGATCTTAACAAGCGTAATATTGCTGTCAAATGAGGGTGATCTAACTCCTTCCAGATGCCAATAGTCCTTATGTTTGGGGGTGGTGGTGAGGTGAGGATGAACTCGAAAGCAAAGCTTGCTGGTACTGAAACATTTACCATCACAGATAACCACCCTGGAATTAAAAGTTAAGCTAGGCAAAATAACTGAGAAACCCCTCTGTTCAGGAAGGCAACAATCTGATTATAAAATATAGGTTTGGTTTCACCTCTCATCCTTGTTGTATGTGCAATACTGAAACAGCGAAAAATGCTTCATATTCTGTTCATTGCCGGTTTATTTTTAAAAGAGGCAGGAGTCCAGATGCAAAGAAAAGAAAAATGTCAACTTTTCCATTGTCAGTAGTGTTAATAACCTGCAGCTATGAAACTCTACTCCTTCCTTTGACAGTGTCGTGGAGATTAATAGCCTCCACAGTTCAACTATACCTCTTGACATTTTCTAGTGACTGGGAAAAGCCACATTACAGGCAGACAGTACTGCTAACTGGAATACAGCCCTAGGGAACTGGGTGGGCGGGGTGTAGAGAACAGGAACCTGAAAAGAGTACAACCTCAGGAATGATCCTCCCTAGTGGAAAGACGGCTGCGTGGGCTTGTTTAAATTATGAATAACCGTGTCTTAAGTGGCATTTAGTTGAATTTTCCATAACTCTGAAAGTTGGCATACGGGGGCACTCATAAGTGTCCAGTAGTATTGCACCCTCTGAAGTGCACTTAGCAATGGCATTGTGCTGGGTGAATCAGACAAGGACACGTGTCCCAAAATAGTCAATACAGAACAAAAATGCCTATATTCCAGAAAAATCTAGCCTGAAATCGGCATTCAGGAAAGGCACTGAGCTCTTCAGTGGTAACAGAGTTCCTAAATGATCTCTTTACTACTTTCAATAGTGGAAAAATATATTTTTTTCTGCTGCTTTGAAAAGGAATCAAAATTACATCTACTTTATCTGTACAGAAAAAAAGAGATCTTTCTGTATCCCTGAGACTTCTTTAGGGATCAAACCCCCCCCACACACACACAAAATAAGGATGTTCATACCGTACTCGCCAAAGTCTAGTCCACAGAACACTGGCACCAGAAGGTTCCATGGTTATTCAGGGTCTGAAAAATAGTCCCCTCTTTCATACTTAATTCACAACGCTCATATTAAAGATTCTGTCAGTCCTGAGACAAAGAACTAAAGGCCTCTGTGTCACTTTGTTTAAACCTGGATTTGCCGAGCTTTCTTTATTTCTGTCATGGAGTCCGGTTCACCCACACATCTTCCTGGTGTTCCACAGAATCTACTTTAGAAAACACTAGTCTAAAAACTAAACTCCTGTGCTAGCTGCGAACAAAGAGGGGAATATTACACTCAGAAATCCCCATGGAAAGTTATTTAAAGGCTTTTGGTACCTTTGTAGAGTATTTTTCTCCCAGGTACACACAGTAATGGGTCAGTGGAAATGGAAACTTAGAGATTTTTTTTTTCCTGTTTCAATGAAGAAAAATCTCTCTTTCGTCTAACATGCTTAAATAGAAAAGAGTTTACAGGATGTTCAAAACAATCCCTGAAAATTCTTTTCTGGTGAAGAAATACCCAAGTACTCACAGCCAGAAAAATATCAGAGAAATAAACAACGAATTTGGCAATATAACAACTCCAAATCATCCTTTCTCTACAAGTCCAATTTGTTTTCTATCAGTTCTCTGTAAATCTTCTCCCTAGTAACTCAATCAAATGTTAGCTTAGATATGCTACTTAGAATCAAATTAAAAATTCTAGAAAATGAAGCAACAAACTAAGGACTTCAGCTTTACACTCACCGGGAGGGGACAGACAGAGAGAAATGAGATTAATGACAAAGGGATTTACAAAAACTCTTTGGGAAGCACAGGAACTCTCATTCATGTATTAGTCCTGAGGGTTCTGTTGGCTATTATTAGCATTCTGTCTAAAATGAGTCGAGAAAGGAAAGGGTAAATGAGGAGAACCTTGGAGCAGATGAAAACGATAATACTTTAGGGACCACAGGATCCATGAAAATTAGCACTGAGCCCTCATGCCCAAGACATAAAAGAAATCAGGGCAGTCTTAATGAGAACTAGGCAGTGAGCCTAATGAGAACCGTAATATACTTTATCTCCCCTTTATATTTCATTTTGGTGTCATTAGATGCAATGAACCAACAAGTATTTATTGGGAGCGTATTCTGTGCCCAACTTGGGGCCAAGCGCTCTGGGGAGATCCAAATTGCATTCAATGGTGGCTGGCAGCATGTGACTTCCTGACCAGAGCATCTACACCAGAGTCTCCTGGGAACTTGTTAGAAATGCACTCTCAGTCCCACCTGGACCCACAGAATCAGAAAGCCTGGGGATTGGCCCAGAATTCAGTGTTTTTAACAAGCCCTGCAGTGACTTGAGAACCTTTGGTCTATAGCCTAGTTGGGGAGCCATGAAAACACAAAGCAGCAGCAAATAAAACAGAGCTGGAAAGTGCAGAGAGCTCACAGTCAGTCTCAGTGAATGTTCAAAACTCCGTGCTGCAACCTTGAAGCAAACCCAAGGCCAGGCACAGGGAGGCTGAGGCAGGAGGATTGAGAAAAGAGTACTAGTGAGACCTCTTCTCAAGGAAACAAAACAGAAAAGCAAAACCCAGAGTATTTGCAATGACCTTTTCTATTTCCACTCTCAGGGGCTGGTATAAAGAGAAGGCATTAATTCCCAATGAACAAGGAGCATTCTATCATTCTGGCAGATAAAGCTGCAGAAAGATCCCTTTAAATGTTATCAACATACATGGCCCTAAGGGGGTCTCCAAGCTGTATTTGCTACATTGGGTTTAGAAGCAGCCCCAGTTCCCTTTCCACCAAAGTCTTGGGGCAACAACAGAGGTGATGCCTTTGCATTTCAGTGCCACTGAAAGCCCCTTCACTCTGCTTGATCTGACAGTCATTCCCGTCTCGCGCCAAAGCACACTTCTTCGCATACAATGCTCTAAAGATTTCAGCTACCAGTAGGGATTGCAGTTCACATTTATTGAACATATTTTATTACATGTCAAGTGCTTTATATGAATCATCTTTTAACTCTTGCACCAACTTAGGAGGTACCTAGTTAGTCACCCCACTTGGCAGGTGAAGAAATTAAAGATTAGAAAGATCAAGTCCACTGTTCCACACTACACATTAAAATATAGTTAAAACTTAAACTTAGGTAAATCTGACTGTAGAGCCCAATTCTCAGGCACTGCCTCACATCCTCTTGAATTATTCAGTATTCTAGAAGGCCCTGGAACATTATCTTCAGCAAGGTTAATATTAGCCTTACTTATTTTTGGCAATTGCATAAAATGGAATAAACAGAGCTGAGAGGTGCTTAAGCAATCTGTGATTTTTAGGTAACAACATGCAACAGAGTAAGAAGAATGAATTAAACTACAAAGGTACAATTTAAATAGACAAATTTTGTTGATGATTCCTTTGGGTACTGTGGTATCTTATGCTTTAGACAAGATTCTCAATAACAAATTCTTACTCTTGGATATTTATCATAAAACTATAAGAGCTCTGTGTGTATAAAGTGAGATCCTTATTAGTGGAACCACAGTAATAAGATATTATTACATTATGATATTATATCCTAGGGTATTATAATAAAAGGCTATTACCACGTACTTGGCTAACAGGGTCCACACTGTTATAACATATTAAAACCAGACAGAGACATAAAAATGACAATATTATAAGCATAATCTTTGGTACTTGTGGGGGAAAACATTTTTCAAATGAGGTCTCAAAACACTTGCCTAGCATTATTGCAAATTTATATATGAAGAAACTGTTACAGAAAGACTTAAACTTATCCAAAAATATATGGAAGTCTTCTGCAAAATGTATGAAAGATTAAAAGCTCACCCAGTATAGGTTGACAGCAAAAGATTCCAAATGACACCAGGAGAAGAAATAAAGTAACTGTTCATTTAACAATAATTTATTGACTGCCTATTATGAGCTAGGTAGTATTCCAGGTTATGCAAATAGAGCAGCAAACCAAAGACACAAAAAACTTCTGCTCCTTGGAGCTTACTGCTTAGTAGTCAAAATAGAAAATAAACAAATAATCATCTCATATACTGTCAAATAATTCTTTTAAAAGCAATGCAAGGGATAAAATGAGTGGGCAAAAGAAAGTGACGGGTTGTGGTTTCAATATGGTGGCCAGGGACCACGTTGAGGTGATGAGGTGACATACAAGCAGAACCTTAACAGAATCGAGGCTGCAAGCCAGTGCAAACACCTGGGGGGAAGAGGGCTCAGGGCTGTGGGGAGACCAAGTTCGGAGCATCTGGCTGGAGAACGTGGTGGTAGCATCACAGAAGAGCAAAGCAGCCAATGAGGGTGAGCAGAAGATGGCAGGACTGAAAGCAGGCTGTCTTCAGGGACCTAGGACTGACTGACGGACCGATCCAAGGGGTGGAACCCAGAAAGAACTTTGCACAGGCTAAGCCCACACTCTACCACGGAGCTGCACCTGTAGCCAGCTTCCGTACGTTTCCAGGACATTAGATTTCACTAGGTTTGAAAAGAACCTACTGTAGGGAATCTGAGCAGGTGAAGTCCGGGTGAGAGATGAGAGCCAGGTGAGTAGGACAGGTGAGTAGGATAGGTGAGAGATGTTTGTGGCTTGGTCAGGGCAGAAAGAAAGAAGTGGTCAGAATAAGACTGTGTTGAACAAAAAGCTAAATAAGTTGGAGAATGAGAGAAAGGGAAGATAAGAATTTTAGGCTTCAGCCTTGAGCAGAAGGTTACCCTCCAGTGAAACAGGGGAAGAAAGGGCTAGAAGACCAAAACTTTGTTCTGGAACATGTGAAATTTGACGTGGGCAGTGTACATCCAAGTGGAGTTGAGCAGGTGGCTATTCAAGTCTGGCGTTCAGAGGCGAGGCTGGTTGGATACACCACTGAGTGTCACAGATACTGAAGAGCCAAATGCTCCATTTTTATGAGAATTCTAGAATAACTGCTTCATCCTTTCATTTTCACCTAGCTTCCCTGGATCTGTGTGCAGAAAGAATGTTGAGTACAAATCGGAAGACACGAGTTCTACCCTGGGCCCCAACGGTGCCTCTCTGGGTTTGGTTCTTACTGTCCACAACCTGCCTTTCCATCTGTGTAATAAATGCGACTAAGAATGATTCTGGGATAGATAATCACATGCGTTGGCAAGGATGGGGAGAAACCATACATTCATACACTGATGGTGGGAAGGTAACAGGGTGCTGTCATCCTGAAAAGTTTCCCAGCTCCTCAGAAACCTAAGCACACCCCAAGTGAATTAGAAACAAATGTCCATACAAAATCTCGTACATGAACACTCATAGCAGCATTATTCAAAACAACAACAACAATCTAAATGTCCTTCTACTAGGAGACAAAGTGACACTGTCTATACAGGGGAATAACACCCAGCCCTGAAAAGGAAGGAAGCACAGAGATCTGCTAAGCACACATGGACCTTTGGAAACACCACACTGTGTGAAAAAAGCCAGATTAAAAAGTCCATGTGTTGTATGTTCACGTTTATGTGAAATGTGCAGAACAGGCCAACGAGCAAATCCACAGACTTAGAAATGAGTTGCCAAGGGCTGGGGGGACTTGTTGGGAGGACCTGGCAGGTGACAACTAAGGGGCAGGGGACTTCTTCTGGATGTGCTAAGAAGAGTGGTGGCTACAAAACCTGGTGAATCAGCTGAAAGCAACTGGACTGTACACTTTAGGAGGGTGACGATTTTGGTATATGCATGGTACCTCGACCAATTAAAAAAAGTCAGTCACAGCTTCTCAAGGAAAAAGAAATGATAAGCCAGGATGAAATCTCATTTGGTAGAAGACACATTAGTGTGAGTCTTCAAAGCCAAAAGGGACTGTTTTTTTTTGTTTGTTTTTATTTAAATTTGTTCTAATTAGTTATATGTGACAATAGAATGCATTTTGACACATCATACATAAATGGAGTATAACTGCTCATTCTTCTCGTTGTATGTGATATAGAGTAACCCAGGTCGTGTTATATGCACACAGGGTAAAAATGTCCGATTCATTCTACTATCATTCCTCCCCCTGTACTCCCTCCCCTCTTCACTTCTCTCTAATCCAAAGTAACTATGTTCTGCCTACCTCCTTATTGAGAATTAGCATGTGCATATCAGAGAACATATCCGGCCTTTGGTTCTTTGGGATTGGCTTATTTCGCTTAGCATGATATCCTCCAGTTCCATCCATTTACTGGTAAATGTCATAATTTCATTCTACTTTAAGGCTGAGTAATAGTCCATTGTGGTGCTGGGGTTGTGGCTCAGTGGTAGAGTACTCGTCTCGAATGTTTGAGACACTGGGTTTGATCTTCAGCACCACATAAAGATAAATAAATAAAATAAAGGTATTGTTTCCATCTGCAACTTTACAAAAAAGTTCCATTGTGTGTGTGTATATATATATATATATATATATATATATACACACCACAATTTCTTTATCTCTTCATCTGTTGAAGGGCACCTCGGTTGGTTCCATAGTTTGGTTACTGTGAACTGATCTGCTATAAACATGAATGTGGCTGCGTCACTGCAGTATGCTGATTTTAAGTCCTTTGGGTCTAGACAGAGGAGTAAGATAAGTGGGTCAAATGGTGGTTCCATTCCAAGTTTTCTGAGGAATCTCCATACCGTTTTCCAGAGTGGTTGTATCAACTTTGCAGTCAAGGACAGCCACCAGTTGTGTCCTCCTTCCCACCTTTACTATACCCTTGCTTCCCAGGAACTCTAATCCTTGATCACAGAGTTTGAAGTCAAGAGGTAGAAAGCAATGCTGTCAGGCTTTGAAAAGCTCTAAATTACACACAGTGTTTACTATGGAAAAACAACAGAAATCTAAAAGGAAAGGGGGTAAATACAAAATTTCCTTCTATCATAACAGAAAACTTATATCTCTGGATATAGCAATACAGTGCTAAGCCCCAGATTTCCTCTCATTTCATATTATTATTGAAATTCTGATCATGTAAAAATAGCTCATGCAGATGTTCCAGCCTATCCAGATTCTATCCCAAGCCAATCATGAACCCAAGCCAATCATGAACCCAAGCCTGTGCCTGCCATGGGTAGATCATAATATAGTATCATTTCAGCAAAATCCAGAAATGTGATAATGGGACACACAAGTCCAGATAGTCAAAAAAAACACAGATCGAAGAATTTTATAAAAATTCAAGTAATCCTAGCAGACTGATAAAGTCACAGGTTTGTAAACATCCAAACAAACCAGCTTAAGTACTGTATTCTCTAGAGTACAATAGAATGTCCTAATGGAGTGGTCACAGAGATCCCACTGGGTAATAGCCCAAAAGAGGGCCCACCTCTTTATTTCTATCACTTTACATAAGGCTATTTTCATAGGAAAATGTGCGGAAACCCCAGAGGGGTGGGTAGAGATTTAAAATGTGTGGAGAGAAGTAACTAAGACCTACAAAGCATATTTTTAATATGAAGTCTTACAAACTTGATTCCATTTATTTCTACACTTTAATGTTATTTTTCCAGCCTCATCATATCAGAGGATTTGGGGAACTTTCTCTGGCATGACTTTCTAGGTACTCTTGTTCAGATTTTGAAAGAGAAACCCTGAAGCACACATTCATAGGCACCATTCGCAGCTGTGGGGTCTTGATGCTGCACCTCCTCTTCCCTAACTTCTTTCCACTCAGTGGTTCCTCCCTTGCTTGGGATCAGGGACAATGTCTTGGGATCAGTGAGGTGGAGTACCAGGGATTGAACTGAGGGCCACTCGACCACTCAGCCACATCCCCAGCTCTATTTTGTATTTTATTTAGAGACAAGAGTCTCACTGAGTTGCTTTTGCTGAGGCTAGCTTTGAACTTGCGATCCTCCTGCCTCAGCCTCCCGAGCTGCTAGGATTATAGGCATGCACAACCATGCCTGGATCAGGGTCACTGTCTTGATGGTACCACTACAGAACATGTGTCCCTAAACCCTCAAGTGCTTATATGGAAGACTTAACCCTCAGCATGATGGTGTTGGGAGATGGGCAGGCAGATTAGGTTTACTTGGGGTCACTAGCTTGGAGCCTCCATGGTGGGGTGAGTCCTCTTATTAGAAGGGGAAGGGACACGGAGCTTCCTTGTTCAGCAACACGAAGGTGGCTGTCTGCAATCCAGGAAGAGAGTCCTCCTCAAGAACCAATCTCTAGGCACCTTGATCTTGGACTTTTTTAGCTTCCAAACTGTGAGAAATAAAAACCTATACTCGAAGCCACCCAGTCCTCTGTATTTTATTACGGTGGCCTGAGCACAAGATACTATGAGTAGCAGGAGGCCAGAGAAGGGCAGCTAACACAACCCCTCAGGGATGCAGAGCTGGATGGCAGCTTAATTCAGTCCTGAATAACAGAAAACCCTAAAAGGTAGAGGAAGACTGAAAGGATGGCACGAGGAGAACTCATGAGACAGAAGGGAAGTAAAACCTGATCTTTAAGAATGCGGAGAGGACCTTGAAAAGCAGCACTTCCCCACCACCTGGAACTGGCACCTGGCACAAAGGGTGCAACCAACCCATCCAGAACAAGTGACTGCATCAAAATAAGTCACCACTTGGGAAACAGCACAAAATATTTTTTTTTCTCTGTTGGCTTAGAGTTCTATTTCTCCCTGATTAAAATTCCATACAAGTTACACCTTTAAAATTTTTATAAACTATTGTTACTTTTATTATATGATGCAACTTATCAGATGTGCAAATGTTATTATAGCAGATTAAGCTCTTAGCAAGCAGTAAATACAAGATAGTGTTTATAAAACAGAGAACCCACTTTGTGTCTTCTCTATCTCCACACCTTTGGAGGCCATTCAGCGAGAACAGTGACGACTCACAAAAAATGCCACCCTTTCCGTTGCTTTGACTGCCACGCGATCTCCCCCATCCTACCTTACCTGAAAATCACATGGTCCCATGATCAATGATGAAAACAGTTTAAAAATTTTTTTCAAAACTTATTTTCCTAAAGGACATCTAACTCTGAGAAGTCTTTGATTAAAAAAAAAAAATCAATGTCATTGTCTAAATATAGACTATCACACTCTTTGTTCTCCTCAATGCCTCAGATGACTTTTAGAGATAGTATAAGGTTGACAAAATTAAAACGAGGATCCAGCTCAGGTGGCACACACCTATAATCCCAGCTACTTGGGAGACCGAGGCAGGAGGATTCCAAGTTCCAGGACAGCCTTTGCAACTTCGGGAAACCCTGCCTCAAAATAAGAAGGGTTAAGGGTATAGCTCAGCGATAGAGCACCCTGGGTTCAAACCCCAGTACCACAAGAAATGAAAAACAGGGAAAAATAACACTGTTGTCCTCCTGAACCATCTCACCCTCAACAGATACATGAAGAAGTCACTTGAAATTTAAAAATGTACCTACTCCAATATTTGGACTGCTTGGACCCATGGCTTCTTCTAGCAGCACTTTCATCCATGCGTAAAAATGTAATAGACAATTAGTCCTTATTTTTAATGAAACTAGCCTTAAAGACTGATAAAGTTCTTCTACACTAAAGATTTTTTTTTCTTCAATAATGTGCGTATAGAAGCTTATGAAGTACAAGAAAGGAGTAAAATGTGTACAAGGGTAAACATTGGAACAAGGAACATCTCTTGAGGTAAACAGCCAAGCCTAGCTTGAGCACCGAGCTCCAGCTTTTCAGCATTTGGAGTGCACGCTGCAGGTACAGAGCTCTTGCTCTCAGGTCTTAGTTCACCTGACTCATGTAGGTAAGAGGGATATTCCAAGTACTGATGCTAGCTTTGACGACAGGCCTTTTGTCCACATGCTAAAGGCTAACGGACAGGAGGTGCCTCGCGAGCACTTGTTCAGCTCCATAGCAAAACCACACACAGTTCCTCTCTTTTCTTCCTTTTCCACTTGACCCACCTGCACCTACTCTGTACCAGAGAAAGGGCCGGGGGCCATGGTCTAAGGCTCCCTCTATCTTGGTCTCTGTGCAGGAGAGAGGTCTCTGTGCTGTTGTCCTTACACGGTCAAAGCCACGAGAGAGCAGTGTGGACGTGTGGATGACCAGGACACTGCCCCAAGGTGGTGGGTGGGGAATGGAATGAGACAAAGCAGTTGGTTTCCTACAGAAGGTGCCAAGCATCCCTCCTCCACCTCAAAGAATTTGTAAAACATCCCATGTTTTAACTCCAAAATCATATTTAATAAGTGAGTTTTATTGCTGCCAGGACATTTTAATAATAATGAACTCTACCAGTATAATTTAAAATAATTATGATTTGAAGCCCGTACATAGGATTCCAAATATAAAAATAGTTTTAGGTGGAATATTTATACTAAGATTATATAGTACATTGAAAAGCATGACCCTTAAGAGTGTTTTATCTCACCTTCTTTTGTAATTTACCTATGATTTAAAAATTTATAAGTAATGTGTACAAAATCAGTCCTGAAAAGGATATTCTGTTTCACTGCAGAATTCATTTTTTTTATAGCTGCGGACTGCATAATATTTGACGGAGAATCCTGTCCGACTCCTGCCATCCCATAACTCCCTCTCTTCTGATGCATTCTGGCCGTTGATTAATCACTTCCTAATAGGATTATCTTCATACCTTGCTTAAGTCGACAACCATCCTTTATCGATAACTTAATAAGCACTACAGTTGGAAATACCATTCAATTTCACACGCTACACACGTCTATCAGCCCAACTTGAGGGTGTAATATAGGGCAAACCCCCAGCAGCTCGGGAGGCTGAGGCAAGAGGATCAAAAGTTCAAGGCCAACCTCAGCAACATAGTAGGGCTCTAAGCAACTGAGCAAGAATGTGCCTCAAGATGAAAAATAAAAAAGGGCTAGAAATGTGGCCCAGGGGTTACATACTCCTGTGTTCAATCCCTGATGCAAATAAATAAACAAACAAATAAAGCCCAGAGGCCAGGCAAGAGGATTCTACAAGGAACCCAGGCCCAGGTGGGGAAAGAAGTCATTTCTCAAAGGAGGCTGAAATGTCCACTCCTGGAACACTGACTCTGCTCCTTCTTGCTTGTGTGTCTTGGTCCTCCCAGAGGCAGCCATCTCCAGGGAACAAAGGGACACATCACAACCCCCATGCCAGCTCTGACTCCTCTGCCTGCCAGAGACTCCTCATTGAACATGACCATCTATGTGGAGTTACAAGGGCTGAAGAACATTTTTATGACTAATTAATTAATTCCCCAACAAAAGCTCCAAACTAAAATCACTGAGTTTGGGTCATAAACCTAAGCTTTCTGATCATGGGGAAGTAAGCTTTTTGTTTTGCCAGTGCTCATTAATTCAACCTCTATCCCTACCCTTTTTTGCCTCCACCTTTGATTTTTTTTTTTAATTAAAATTTTCAGAACCATGGGATAGAAGCACATTGGGACACAGCAGCCGAGTTTCACGGCAAACCCATTTCAGAGTGGAGACTGAAATGTCAGTGAGAAGCTCAGCAGCCCAAGCTAGGCCACAAGGGAGCTTCATCTCCGGGACTCCTGAATCTAATACATGCATAAACACTCTTACTGTTCTTTCTGTAAGTGACAGACCCCTTGGTGGTGTTCAGTCTGCTCTTAAAACACTGTTGAAATGGGACTGTGACCAAGCCAAGAGCATCCAGGACATGCCAGTCACTGAGCAGGGAAACTCCACCACCTACCATGACCGATTCTAATCCCCGGCTGCTGAGCACCCTCAGGAGACCACCAGTTCAAAACAAAGGTTGAATGTTGAGAAATACATATTTCGTCCCCTTCATCCTCAGCCTTGAGGATATGAGGCCTCTCAAAAGGAAGGCAGAGAAAGACAAGCTGAGAGCCACCAAGTAAGGCAAGATGCCCACAGTCAAGATGCAGGAAGAACGTTGAGGGGCAGTGGTGTGGGTGGGGAGCAATGAAGGGTAATCAGAAAAGAAAAAGAATCTCCTGCCCCAGAGGTGAAGTGAGGAATTTTAAGGAGATGGTCAAAACTGCCAAATGTGGAGAAGACACGCAATAAATACTTGACATAAAAAAAAAGTCATGCAGGCCATATTGATGGTTCCTCTCTTAGCCAAATGAGGGAAGAGTCTATTATGGGAATAATCCCAACTGGCCAGGGAACAGACCCAGGGGTCCCAATTTCCCAGGAAGGTTGTTCTAAGGAGGCCCAAAGAGAGCAAGACACCACCAGAGGGCAACACAGAGCCAAGTATAATTCCCATTTACCTGAGATGTCTAAGGACATTGGATCATAGGAAGGGTCAAAATATCAATGGAATGTCTACTTTTATGTTTAATAAGAGATAAGGTTAGAGAAATTAAAATCAGACCCCATAAAAAGGTAAATATTGAGACTGAAGGAGCCTCTTGTCACTCTATAGAAGATACCCTCAATTAGTGACTGTACTTTTACTGTGTAAATGGCAGAGGAAAGTAATTAACAATTAATAGATGCTGCCCTCAATTTAAAGCCTCGAAGGGAAGTAATTAAATTTAGTAGAAGCTGTAGTCTCTAAACAAAGATACATCATACAAATACAAAAGGAAACACTGATTTGAATAATAAATGCAAATTAGAAACAAGGTTGACGATCGGCAAAAGAGAAATGATCCTAAAATTATTTTTTTTTCCCCTCGAAAAATTTTCCCAAGAAATTCTCTGCTGGAGAGAATAGTTTATGGACCTATTTTAATCTGGACAGAGGTGCGATTTGAATCCGGGCTGATGTTTCTGAAGTGCTACCTTGCTTCCAGAGTATTTATGCATGCAGATCAGCTGGCTTCCTGTGGTTCAAATTAACTGTACAAGTACCTTTCATATCAATGCAGATAGGCTTGATATACACAGTGTCAACATTACTACCAGGGATGGAGATCACAAACACTGCTCTGCTTGTTGGTCATGAAATAAAATTGCCAAGCAGAATTTGTGTAGCTCCAGAGGGTAAATTACTGCAGGCAACACAGTTATCAGCAGTCTTTAGCCTGCCTCCTAAGCTTCTAACAGAAACATTTAGGCAGAGGAAGCGTTACATCTGGCTACAGCTGCACATTACACGGTCCATTGAGACTCAGATGCTGATGGCTGAACTGAATAACAAACAGCTGGGTATAAATGTAAAAATCAGGAAATCAATTTTAAACACACATATTTCACCAATCCCCTGAAATTCTAGCACTGCATGAGAGAGAACAGTTAGAATTATAGACTGAAAAAGTATCCCAGGGATTAAAATGCAAAAATATACCTGGGTACCCTGGGGTCAGGACGCCTGGGCTGGGCTTTGATGGTCCTGTTTCACAAAGGACAGCATGAGAGCACACAAAGGCTATGTCATCAAATCATTTTCTGGCTCTGGTCACGCTTCAGTTGAAAGTTATCAGAAATATCTGAGCTTCCCGTTTGAGCTTTCTAGAATGAGGAAAAGTTATTTCATGAATTTAACTGAACAGAATGGAAAGGTTTACCCTGAATGTCTCATCTCAGGGATGTCTAACGCTGAACCCAGGTGCTGGTGGAATGGCAGACAGAGAGGTGGATGGAGGAATTTCCAGCACAGGGGATCTAGGTCAGAAAAAAACAATAGCTAAGGAGACGGCACATCTTGGGATGGCCAGGAAAATGTCAATGCTCTGGAAACACTATAAATAAAACATTGTGAAATTCTGAACTGTTGTTCTCTTTATAAAGTTTTAGGTGAGGAAATGGGTTGGAGAGGGGCTAGAAATTTCTTCTCCTGAACATTTAAAAGCATGGGTGACTACTTTTATGATGAGGCTTAAGTTAGTCTTGTGGCTAGGCTTTTAATAACTGGACACACATCTATATTTAAGAAAGCTAGTGATATCAGACTAGTCATGAGAAGAGAGATCACATAAGCTATGATGTGGGACTCTTCTTAAGAGTAAAACAGGGATACTATAAATGACACCAAGACAAGAGGGACAAACTGGAGTACCCCAGCAAAGCAAGACAGACTCGCTGCATCTGGATCTCTAAGAGCATGAAAAAGAACTGGAGGTCTTACGTGGAAGGCCTACGTAAGTGGGTGCCGTCCCCTCCTCTTATTTTTACACATCTGTGCCCCTTTATTCTCAGTTCTGATCGAGGGTAAATTAGAGAGCTCTAATAGAAATTCAGGGAGCCAGAGGATGGACTAGATAACAATTTAGACTGTATTGCTGGTACAATTAATTTTGTGGGTCACACCAGATCCAATCTTAGCTACTGGAGAAGAGTACTACTACCATTGCAGTTTTTTCAGATAGAATTGCAATTTTACCACTTTTGATTAATGTTGGTTTTCCACCACCACAAACTAACCACATTCTACAATTCAATGAGCAAGACCACAGAGTACTGATGAAATGCACATTCCCAAGAGATTCCATTTCTTCCAGTGTTCCTACCAAAAAAGATGACTTTTTTTTTTGTACCAGGGATTGAATCCAGGCTGTAACTTAATCACTGAGCAACATCTCCAGCACCTCCTGCCTACCTTTTTTAAGAGACAGAGTCTTGCTTAGTTGCTTAGGGCCTCACTAAATTGCTGACGCTGGCTTTGAACTTGCCATCCTCCTGCCTCAGCCTCCTGAGCCTTTAGGATACATATTTTTAATGTTCTAGATGTAACCAAAAAAGAGAGGCAATATCACAATATTTACCTCAGCTGATCTACAGGGTTAAGAATGAAGGTCTTTGGAAAGTTGAAACAGTGAAACACTTGTGTCCCAACAAGAAAATCTTTTGTTAATCCACCTGGTTTGGTGGCACCCACCTGTAATCCCAGTGGCACAGGAAGCCGAGGCAGGAGGATCACAAGTTCAAAGGCAGGCTCAGCAATTTAGCGAGGCCCTAAACAACTCAAAATAAAATACAAAAAAGGTTTGGAATGTGGTTCAGTGGTTAATTGTCCCCGAGTTCAACCCCTAGTATCAGGGAAAAAAAAAAAAGAGAGAGAGAGAGAGAAAGAAAGAAAAGAAAATCCTTTACTAATTCAACACAATCTAAAATGCAAAAGGGCACACGTTTCTTTATTCCCAAACCAGTGTCTCCCTGAAGAAAAATAGGTGAAGTCACCAGCCTCAGACTACAGCTCAGAAGAACCAAATGTCTAATGCTTATTAAAATCTAAGAATGGTTACACTTGATAAAAATTTGTAACACCTAGAACAGCCAGTAACCATGCAGTCCATGTGAGACTTTGAATATCTTAGAAATGGGAGGATTAGACCAACTCTAGATAGGGCAAAGGGGTGGGAGGGAAAGGGAGGGAGGGGGGTTGAGGGTGGAAAAGATGGTGGAATGAGGTGGACATCATTACCCCAAGAACCTGTATGAAAGACACTAATGGTGTGAATATATTTTGTGTAGAACCAGAGATATGAAAAATTGGGCTCTATGTGTAACATGAATTGTAATGAATTCTTCTGTCATATAACAAATTAGAAGAAAAAATAAATTTAAAAAATCAAAAGAAATGGTGCTTTAAAATAAGCTGCCACTCTTGTTCACTGGCAGGCATCGTAGAATACCAAAAAAAAAAAAAAAAAAAAAAAAAGGAACAGATTCTAGTACAGAAATGTTTGTTTCCTTATGATAACAAAACAGCTGATAGTTCAGCTAAATAATAGGTCAGTTGTGACTCATAAATCCTCAACTCCTCAGCTGTCCAACTTCATTTTAACTATTCAATCTGTGGAACAAATGGAACAACTGGAGTGGTACCTTTCTGACTTGCACAGTATTTACAAGACCAGAGTACAATCAATTTGCTATTGTAGAGGTACACAAGAAACCCTGAGAATTAGATAACTTTAAAAGCTAATTTACTTTGGTTCTAGGCTAATTACATTTCCTAAAGTCAGTTTTACTGACTGGCTAAGAATCCAAGCTATCAAAGGCCCAGGCACTTAGAGACAACCATATAACCTGTCAAAAAAAAAAAAAAAGTGCCCTGAACATAAGAGAGTATTTGTAATTCACAGAGGGAATCTCCTGAAATATACAAATTGAGTTGGCCTCGTTTATGCTTTACAATTGGGCAATTATATTATATTACGAAGACTTCCTATCTCTCAGAATTTTCCCTGCTAAGACCTTACTTAGAAAGCTAGAATCCACGTTTATCCTGTGATTCAAGGAAGGACACAAAAGAATCCGGACTGTTTTGCAGGTTTTCTGAGTAACCTTAGCCAAGTATCTGGCTTCTCCTCTGGATTAAAGCCATCACATTAATTTTTCTTCAGTTTTTCAAAGAGTTTGGATTCATAGCACTCAGTGGTACACACCTGTAATACCAGCTATTGGGGAGGCTGAGGCAGGAGGATCAGAATTTCAAGGCCAATCTCGGCATCTTAGTAAGACCCTGTCTCAAAATAAGAAGGGGCTGAGGATATAGCTTAATAGAAAAGACCCCAGGTTAAATCTCCAGTACAACAACAACAAAAAAAGAGGGCTCTATTGGGGCCTAGAAGGTGAGTTTATACATCATGTGTGAAAAAAATATGGGTTATAAACTTACGACCTTAAAAACAAAATAATATCACCACCACAATTTTCTTCCTCCCATTAGTTTTCCATCAAAACCAACAACATTTTCTTTTTTTCATTAAACAATTTTAAAATCCTAATCAACACTGAGCAAAATACTAAGCTACAATGTGTCTGAGTCTTTTTTTTCTTTTCTTTTTTAAATTCCATGGGATTTAAACTCTCATTGAAATTAGAAAGCGCGTCTTATCTTGTGTCTAGGAGAGTAAATCTGGCCAGGATGTCTTTCTTGTGCCACGGCCTGGTTCCAAGGACAAGGGAGAAGTCCATGATGCAGCAGGTATGCATAGGAACAAATTTCTTTTACGTTCAGCCCTAGGTGGGGGTCTGGGAGTGGGACGAGAGCATCATGGTCTCAGAGATGCGATCGTACCTGCCCAGGAAGGCAACAGTGTTTGTCCCTCTACCAACTTTCTTGCCCTTTGTGGTTAGATCTAAATCAAGTTGTGGTTTCTTGTTTTACATCCTGGAGACAGGATTTGTGAGAAGAGATGCTACTGTGATTGAGACAACAAGGGGCCAAGTGAAGCGCTAAAGGAGTAATAGCATTTCCCTCCAATTACATGATCATCAGTGGGAACCCAGCATTTTGACAAAGTGTTCAAACATCAGAGAATGGAGTTGGTATCATGTAGTTGAGAACTGTGGTATTGGGCCTTATAGTCTGATTTCTGAAAGCCTTATAATGAGGGTGGAGTGGATATACATTCCATTCTTTGGCTGTATTTTTGTTCAACAAAGCCTGCAATTTTCAGTCACTTGAAAATGTAATTATAGATAATGTTTGCATCAGTAGCAAGAATACAATAAGCACATGGGGCATGAAAACTCCACTAAATCACATCCTCTTAGGTTACAGCGCTCGTCTCCTGCCAAGAGTAAAGGCATTTAGACAAGCCAATATTTGGCATGAAACTGTTTGTAGGTTGGACCAACCCATGCATGAATTCTACTCTAAACTCTCCTATTATCCCTTCCTCTACAATGGGTATCTACAGGAGACAAATTTACAATTTGCTGAAAACCTAGGATCCTATTGAAAGTGCATGTATTTGTGCAAAAGGCTAGAGAGAGGTTGAGAGGGTGACCACACTTGAAATGGACCAGGTACCCCATGAGTTGGTGACGACTATTAATCATCTGAAATCTGCTGGTACCTTCTTTAGAGGCTCAATTATTCTACTGCTTCCTCATGGGGCCCATTTTAGAAAGGAGTAAAAATGGCTGTAATGGATACTGCAGAAAGTCACCAACTAAGTTAGTCAGTGGGGACCAAAGGACACCCGAGAACCCTTTTCTAATATACATAGTATAGGTGCTAGAGCACTCCAGAGGGTGCCAACTATTTACCTAAATCAGATATGACAATGAAGAAGTTAGAAGTAAGTGGGAAGTATCAGGAGTCTAATGAAATCCTCAAAAGAAAGCTGATCACAAAACATGCTGCTGCCACACCTGAAGAACAGCTATCCACCCTCACATTCAATGTTATTGCTTCCTCATGTCTGCAGCAGGTGACACTCCACCTCGGGCATGAAGAGATCCTGTCACTACTTTAGTCCTCTGTCCACCAACACATCTCCTACAACAGTCTCACCTCCTAGACTCAGAAATTGGTCTATGATATAAAACCAAGAAAAGTCATTTATGTGAAAAATCACATAAAAAGCAGATTGTTGGGTTACAACTATGAACCTAGATTTCACATTCAAAATCCCTCATATCCTGCTGCCACAATATCTAGAAATAACCTGTTTATGGCCATAGACCCAAGGCAAATATTTTGGTAGTCATCTCGAAGTTTCCCTTCTCTAAAGTTATTTTCAGCTTTTAGTTACAGACCTTGTTTTCTCTCTCAAAAAACTTGGACACAACAGTAATTTCTGATATTGCCAAAGTCACCCCACCCCCGCTTTCAGCAAACTCCCTGCCACGTGAGGCAAGAGATTCTATGTTTTGAAGGTCACATTCACAGCCTAGGAAGTTTCTCCATAGTCAATATCACACTCTTAGCCACAAAAGTGCCAAGTATTCTGCAACCCGTGAACTCTCACCCCAAGGCCTCAGGCTTTCAGACTGACCTGGTCATGTCGAGTCTAAATGGATCAAGTGATTTGTAGGAATAAGAGCACATCTTTACACCATAGAGCCACTCTGATCTCTTAGGACTCTAAGGAGAAGGAAGGCCTGTTCATTACACACACACACACACACACACACACACACACACAATGACTGGGATTCATGCTACAGCTGAGCACCACCTAGGTTCTCCAGGTCACATACACACTGTGCCTATTGTCTCATTCTATGCCACATTGTAAGGCAAAAATAATTAATTAGTTAAATTTAAAAATAAAATTTAAAAACTCAGATTCCTTCTCCAGGTTCTCCGGAGACTCTCCTCCTATGTTCTCCAGGCATTCTGTGGCCTGAGCACCTCATGAGGCCATTAGGCTACTCAGGCTACACTCTTCCTCTTCCCAAGACTGTCACCTTACTGATTGGGTCTCTGCTAGAGTTAGGATTCCCATTATGACAGAAACAGCCTTCATCTGATGTGACCGATGTTCTTCCTATAAGAAAATAGGAACCTATTCCAGTGGGCACAGAGATGGGCTTTGCAGAAGGCACACATGGGGATCCTGGATGGAGGTATGGCCTTCACCTTACCCCATCCCAGAATGGAAGGTCTGATCACAAGTTCACAGCTGGAACAAGAGCTGCATTTTATTTCTCAATCATCATGCAGAAAGAGGAGGGGAGAAAATTCAGTCTTTATCACGTTGTCCTGGGGACTGAGCATCTTCCGAGTTTATTGGAGAGAATATTGTTTGATGGGTCTTTGTCTAAGACTTTAAAGCATGAACTTTCTGAGGGAGAAGACATTAAATGCTCGGTTGTAATGAAGTTCTATTATATTTGGTCTTCCCAGGAAATGAAGGTGAATTTGTGGTCAGTGGTAAGCACTATGAAACTATAAAATATTTAGGTTGTCATTCCTTTCCCAACTTTAGTCTCATAATACTCTTGTGGGAAAAGTTAGAAGGATATTTTATTATCTTACTTTCTAGAGGGGCATATTGACAAGTCAACTTAGACTTGAAAAAACAGGCATGAAACAAATCACAAGCCAAGCCAGAACACTAGACATACTTGGCAAAGGGCGTCTTGCCATGAAGAATGGCCCTCTACCCTGCTGCTTGGAGGGATTCTAGAGCAAAGTCAGGTCTCTAAGGATTCTACTGTGTGTAGGACAAGTCCTGACAGCACTGATCCAAGAGGAAGACATTACTACCTAAAAATTAAAACCCACTCATGGCTAGTGAATTGCAATGTTTTTGTATTAAAAAAAAAAAAGTCTCCTAAATTCTTCCTGAGGGCTAGGGGAACTTGATGCCCAGGGTCACAACAGAGAGAGCCTTACACAGCATCACTGAGAAGACAAACCTCTGAAATTTCTTTAATCGTTGAGCCTTTACACATATCTCACAGTTACAGCAGACATATCCCATATTTAAAACACTATTGCTACAAAAGGAATCCTGATCAATGGGTCACCCCGATGGCTCACTCTGACCCTGCTGCTGACCTAAAAGATGATTAGAAAATCTCTTTGGGCCGGGCACCATGGTGCACACCTGTAATCCCAGCAGTTTGGGAGGCTAAGGCAGGAGGATCTTGAATTCAAAGCCAGCCTCAGCAAAAGCGAAGCCCTAAGCAACTCAGTGAGACCCTGTCTCTAAAGGAAATACAAAAAAAAAAAAAAAAAAAAAAGGGCTGGGGCTGTGGCTCAGTGGTTGAGTATCCCTCAGTTCAATCCCTGGTACTATGCCCCCCCACCCCCCAAAAAAGTAAATTCTATGACAAGTGTCAATCAAGGGGGGGAAAAGTGATTTGCCTCTTAACTCTCCTCTCCAACACAGCCTTTGCATCAAGGGCCTCCAAGACACTTGGAAGTCCAGTAAAAATGCATTCAAAGTGCTCTTGTGATACAGACCAGGAAGAAACACCACCCATCAGCAGATGCTGGGAACAACTTTTGACATCTAAGCAGAAAACAGAAGGAAGAACAAGGACTCGGGGAAGTACCAGCTTGTTATTAAAAAAAAAAAAAAGAAGAATCCTGAGAGGTAGCATTATGATCCAGGACAAGCACAGACTTAATAACATTAAGAAGCCACTCTGAGAGGAAGATGTCTGCAGTGCTCAACAGCAGCCAGACTTCTCAAAGGACTCATGTGTTATCTCTAAATCCTGACACAAGAAAGGATGGTTGGGTGGACAATGGACGTCATGAGGAAAGATGTTACCAGCACGGGCTGGAGTGAATAATTTCAGTTGGGGGCCTCCTGGTGACAATTTTGAGAATGCAAACACAGCTGCAGCATAGCCAAATATAGCTGGCCAAGACAATGACATCCATAAAGTTAATCATTCTGAAATATGCTACCCTTATGCTCAACCCGAAAACTCAACACCCCTTCTATAATGCAGGAAGTCAAAATACAGTTCTGGGCACAGCAACACGCAGCTGCTCCAGTAGGATTCAGCGCGGTGAAGACAGAGGTGTCTGGCCCTGCTTTCCTCTCCAGGCTCCCACCCTGAGCAGGACGACGTCAAGCACTGTGGGGGCAACCCTTCCCCTGAATGTAGGAAACTGTTCAGGAAAGAGCTAACAACACAGGCTTCAGAGAAGACCAGAATAAAAGCCATAAATCTGGAAAGCACGAGAGGCATCAGAAAAAAAGCTGTGCTATTCTGTGTCCCCACTGAATCTAAGCTGGGGTTCGAAGAATCAGGAGTGAAGAGCCAAACAAATAAGCACACTAAATAAATCCACACGAGTGCCCTAACACACACTTCACTTCCTTGTGCTTTATATGGTATCTTTCTCTTCTGTAATTCCCCTAAAATTTTTCAAGGATAAAGTGCAGTGTCAGATCTCAGCCCACGCTTGTTTAGTTTCAGTTGCCTGACACCCAGGGTCTTCCTCTGGGTTCCAAAAAGACAACTGGGTATGAAGGTCTGTGTGTGTTCCAGGTGGTTTATGACAACTCAATTCTTACTCCCTTATAGGCTCATTGACCTCTGGTCATGGTCACTTTTTTTTTTTAAATGTTCACTTTGCAAGCTGGACTCCCATTACAATCATCAACATTTCAAGGACTCCTTGTGACAGCATTAGGGATGGTTTGATGATATAAGTCATATAAAACAATAGCAGTAGCCAAAAAGTGCAAGGGAAGGAAGTTGGTCTGGTCTGTATCAGATGTAACTGCACAAGAAGAAAAGTGTCTGTTTAGGGGCTCCTGGCCAGACATTTCTGTGATGAGTCTTTCTACTGTCCTACTCCAAATCTAGAAGATCTTGAGAGTAGCCACATCTCAACTGCAACGGAGAAAGAGAAGGACCCCCAAGGTGCCTAGATTTTGCAGCAAGGACAGACTAAGCCACAGAACCAGGAAGGGTCACGACTTTTTACCCAACATGATATGACAGGATTATCACAGAGAACTTTTTTTTTTTTTTTTAAAAAAACCTTTAAAATAATCTGAGATTCTGGGGAATAAAATTGAAAACCCAGTCCTTTTTTCTAACAGTATGAGTAATCTGCAGCATATGGTTGGTCAAAATGTAAACCTTTCTGAACCTTAAATTTCTCAGTGACAATGATACATAATAAAATAATCTGCAAATACATGTTATGCTATACAACAATTTTATAACTTTCATAACTAAAGACCATTAAATGGAAGATATTTAAGATACTTAAGAAAGTGAAGAATTATGTCCAATAAGATGGACTCTTATAAAATTATATTTACATTCACATATACACATTTAGGTCTATCAAGCACTGCCAGGTTAATAACAAAACATTTTGCTTCTTTAGCCCAAAAGAAGCAACTGATTCTCTTTGTGTCAGATACATAAGGAGTAGCTCTTCTACTACAGAGGGAGACTGAAACAAAGACATACTTTAAGGAAAAGTATATAAAATATCACCTTAAAATTTAAGGAGCCCAAGTCAAGCTATGAACTTTCTTCAGAAATAGCATGAAAATCAAACTTTTCAGCATTAAAAAAAAGCCACAGAATTCTGGACTAGGCATATAAGTTGAAGTACTTAGGAGTGTACTATATGATCCTACAGAATTTTTTTTTTTTAAGTTGTCCAAAAGTTTCGTCAAGATGTCAAATGAGCTGAGGTTAATTGTCTTTGAGTGCAAAGTTACACCTTCCTCTGGGAAGCAGGAAGTCCTACTGGAGCCTCCAAGTGTCAGATAAAGCAGCTACTAGGCTGGGGGAACTTGATGCCCAGGGTCACAACAGAGAGAGCCATACACAGCATCACTGAGAAGACAAACCTCTGAAATTTCTTTAATCGTTGAGCCTTTACACATATCCCATAGTTACAGCAGACATATCCCATATTTAAAACACTATTGCTACAAAAGGAATCCTGGTCAATGGGTCACCCTGATGGCTCACTCTGACCCTGCTGCTGACCTAAAAGATGATTAGAAAATCTCTTTGGGCCCGGGCACCATGGTGCACACCTGTAATCTCAGCAGTTTGGGAGGCTGAGGCAGGAGGATCTCGAATTCAAAGCCAGCCTCAGCAAAAGCGAAGCCCTAAGCAACTCAGTGAGACCCTGTCTCTAAAGGAAATACAAAAAAAAAAAAAAAAGGACTGGGGCTGTGGCTCAGTGGTTGAGTATCCCTCAGTTCAATCCCTGGTACTACCGCCCCCCCCCGAAAAAAAAATATCTTCGGAATAGATTTATTTGAAATCTGAACTTAAGGCCACATCAGCCTGGTAGAAAAATACAGAATAAACCCGAATGCTTCATTCTCAAGATAACCAAAAGTTAATTTATATAAATCTTTAGGGAAAAAAAAATGGGTCTAATAATTTGTTAGTAAGTTGGCTGTGAGGCATTCATTCAAACAGAGTAATTAAAATTTAACCAAAACCTGAATTTGTACTCATAGATCACTGTGAAAGCCATATGATTACATATTTATTAGCATTACATTTTAAATTATCAGCTGATTCTACAACATCACTCTCACTATGTGAACGCAATATACAATCTACAGTTCATAAAACTCTGAGCTGGCACCGTCAGAGTGTAAATTTCCAACGTGCTCACTCGAGGCATGTCAACCAGAGAACTGGAATTGTATTTCTATAAAAATAGTCGAAGTAATCACTTTCTGTCATGATTTAGAACAAGCAGGGAGAGTGAAGCTGTTCAAAACCTCCCCTAAATGTCCCCCCTCCTTTCTTTTAGAGGACCTTCAGGAAGAGTCTGAGGCTCACACTAAATGAAAAAGACATTCCCAGGAGGAGGAGGAGGTGTCTATCCCTGCACATCTGGATTCCGAGCAGGAGGATATTGGATGGCACAATTAAACAGTGATGATGCTAAAGGGGAATAATTATTTTACAATTACCTGAGAGCATCACATTTACTGCTCTAATTAGTTTTTGTTTCCCACATAGGTTTTTCCAAGAACGCGTGCAGCTCCATTTCTCCTAGGTCTAGCAAGAGCGTGTTCTTAAGGAAAAAATAAAAATACATTTTCTGCACTGCTACACAAGTAGCACACCATGTTACTTTGGAACCTCCTGGATGGTGCAGACAGGATGGCATGAGAAGTTGGAGGTGCTAATGAACTGGAAATCATTAGTGGCTTCTAAACCCTCCCTTCTGCAGTTCCCTAAAAACAAATATTACACAGAGAAACACCTCACCCTCAGTGATGACCTATGTCATGAATGAGAACCAAAAATTCCACCCTCCCCTGAAGAAGCAAAGCCTTTCAATAAGCAATAATCTAAACTGGAGATAATGACTTTCTAAATTTGGGTGAAGTTCAGTGATGACTTATTAATTTAGCTCCTTGAAACATGTTGAAAGTATAACATGTTCCATTTAAATGCAAATAAGGTATGCTGATAGTATTGCTTAACATTTGTGAGGTGTTTTTTAATTTTTTTAATTTCCGACAATGACATCAGATTGCTGTTAGGATATTGGTCACCTGAGTCTACACATATAACTCAACAATGAACACTACCTTGAATTTTTGCACAGTAGCTGGGATTATACTATGTGCTAGCTGTATATATTCAAGTGCACCAGGTTATTTTGTGTGCCAAAATGCTTCAACTTTTTATTTTTTTATGAGAAGTAAAATAGTGTTTAAGAAACAAGGGGTAAAGAAGAATGAAAAGTTTGGGAATTTATGCAAAAAAAAAAAAGCAAGCAACTTCAGAGGCCTAATATAGTGTTATTATAGCTGTAAGGGGGAGAAAAAAATACTGAAGTAGACAACATTCTAAACAATTCTATGAAATCTTAATTACTAGGTTCATATCTGAAAACCCCATCTCCTTTTTATCTTGTCTTTCAAGGTTCTTGGTTCCCCAGTTCATTGCATCTCATCAACAGATGCCAAAGTAATCCCAATCCAGCATATTACAATTAAGTAGCAAGACTTCACAATTAAAATTATACCTCTGCCCAGATCAAAGATAACATTCACGTTCTAAAAAGCCAATGTGGGATGAATTTTTGGTCTCAGAAAGCAACTGATACTAAAATATGCACTGTTAACTGAGAAATCCCACCCGAAAAAGTATTTTTAAAAATTCCCTTGAAGAACCATATGTACAGCTCTTCTTTTAGAGTTTTCTCATTTTAATTTCCTTTCATGACCATCATGGAATCAGGCAATAAATGTCAGTTATCTCAGGATTTTATTATTTGTAACTGCATTTTCCAAATAAACTTTAAATGCCATACGGGGTGGGGGGGAAGAAGAGCCCACTGCTGTCAATCTTCATCTTGCTAGTAAACAACAACAAAAAAACTGTGTAATTAAAATATATTCTCATTAGTTAATGAGCATATGGAATAAATAAATTTGAACTGAATAAGAATATGACACTTCACATGTCAACCTGAACAGGTGATATATGTTTATTTCTTACAATGCTCAAGCATTCTCATGTGGTACAATTTTGGTCTTCTGATTAAAAAATCTGACATACTTTTTAATTACAGTTCTCTTTTCCCTCTCCATCAGCATATGGACATACATTCACCACACCTCACCGTCCTCCTCACACACACACTTGGGGAAAAAAAAAAAAACACAGCTTTGCCATTTACTGCCTATGGTAAAATGTGCAAGCTCTTTAAACACCATCTGTAAAATGGGGATAATATTCACCCTTTAGATCTACCATGAAGATCACCGACAATGAAAATAAAGCACTCAGGCACAAATTAGGCATTTAACTAACAGCTCATGTGTTCTCATTTTGGTGGTTTGATTACTTTGGCCCTTATCTATAAAATGAGTGCTGATGAGATTGTTATAATTGAAAAGAACTTTAGGAACTATGATTTCCTTAGGACTACCTTTCAGTTTATTTATATGCTGATAGATATTGTGCCAGTTACCCTGACTTGGGAAGACTTACAACCAAAAAGCCAATCACCAAGTAGATGAATTTACAATCAGCTTGATTTTTCTCAGTTTCAAAAGGATACTTACTGAATGTGAAAAAAATTAACAATTTCATTTTCTCAGTATCTTCAGTATTTAACTAATACTTAATTAGTTAAATTAATTATTAAATAAATACTAATTTTTTCACCTGTGATTTCTCATTATATAGACCTTATTTATCAGTTGTTTAAAAATTCAAAAGCACTCAAAATCTAAATATATATATAATCACTAAAAAGTTGAAACAAAGGAGGGAATACTACCCCTACTCCTAATTCAAAACTAACTGCCCCAGTTTAAAACAATTTTTTAAAAAATCAGTACCATTTTCATGATGGTTTGTTGTAAATAGTATTTTATAACAACAGAAAGAACAAAAACAATAGTCCAGATTATTTAATGTGTTCATTTCCATTTACGCTTTAGATACAGAATGTGTAAAACCCCCAAATTTTAAAGCACATGCAATTCTTTGCCACTACAGAGCCTTACATGTTGTGGGCTCTTTAAACATTGAATGGCTTGTGGAGCCATCAAGCATAATAATTCATCTCAAAAGCTATTTGTTCATCTGCCTTGAGGACTCAAACATATTACATCTTGAAAACTTATCTAATATATTCTTGTGGGAAAACATCACAAAATATTTTCTCCTGCTTTAGAAAATCAACCTCGAAAAGCCCCCATGCTTTATTTAAGTTTCTTTTAGGAACAGGCCAATATCTAGCAGACTGCAATTTAGTCCAAGCAGCAATATACCATATATGACAACCAGTTCTCAAAACAATAAATCCACATGGCTATCTTCTCAACTGTATGAGTATGGCAATAAAATACACTGCCTAGGTGGGTTTCATGCATTTCCAAATCATGTTCCCACCCACATACCTCTATCCCCAAATATAGCCTTCAATATGAGTTAATTACAAGCTATTTTGGAAAACATGCTACAGTGTTCTCAGGGCCATAGGGGACACACAATAGTTATCTTGGAAACAAATAATAAAGCTATCATTTACAAAAAAATTTTTTTAGTTCAATTAAGCAATAGTTGACAAACACTGAAAACAATCTGGTTCCATTCCAAAGGCTATCATTTGGAAATAACGAACATTTGGAAGAGAAATGGAGTAGAAATCATATTAGGATTTGTATAGGAAAGTCCATAGCTAAGATACAAAGTCTCCATTCAGACTAAGGAGTTTGAACGAGCCATATTCATCTACCAAATGAAAAGGACAAATTAAATTTTCATAATTCATAATTTAATTGACAAGAGACTACATCTTTCAGAGGCCATTAATACTTTAAATTCACAAAGCATTCATTAGCTAGATATATGATGGTCACTTAAGTAGCAGGTGACTATAAATTCAAAATCATAATCAATCTAATTCCTTGGTTGCAGTCTACTCTAACACAGGAAACACATAAAACTTCCAAACTAGCTCACCTGCAAGCATGCATTAAACGCAGATGACAGAGATCTCTTACATCATGGAAATGTTACTAATCAGGATTAATATCTCACAGAAAAAGCACCAAAAGGAAATTAAATGTTTTATGTTTTCTGATTATCTCCGTTGAGACCACTATTTCAGCAAGTTTAATAGTCTTCATATTGACAGAAAGGACGATTCACATTAAATGAATTCTATCATCCTTCCCACTTTCTTTTTTAATTTTAGGAAGGACTTAAATAATTGGCTGCTGCAGAGTTGCCTAAGAATCTCAACTCACAACACCTGACATACTAGAAAAAGCATCTAGCATCACAGGGAAAAGTTAGTTGCCAGGAAAATGGATCATAAAACTCGGAATGGCCGGAACATTCCGAAGAAGACCATAAGGTGCCAGAAAGTGTGCAGATGTTAAGTCTTAACAGTGGGTAGAATCGGAAACGTTTTGTATGTACTCCTACTCGACAGCAGTACTTTTCTTCACTAAATATCTTTTAGCCCTACATCCACTATCAAATCTCTCACCCGTTAAGAGGGAATTTTATATACTCCAGACCTTTCTGACTCAGTCTAGCAGTTCTTTTCCTATTTCTTTCGATTTTCTTTACATAACATGCCTGAAATTCAAGTAGATCCTATTGACTTGACATCCCTGAGCTCATCAGAGAAACTTCCCTATCAAGACTAACAAGACTGATAAAAATTAGACATAGTTTCCTTTCCTCCTGGAATCCCAGCTCTCCAGTTCTTCCAATAACCGCTCTACCCTAGTTTGACGACATGTAAAACAACCAGAATCACATTATTAAATTACAGACTGCATATCAGACAAACCATCATGATTACGTAAAAATTACCTCTAATTTCTACAATAGAGTACACCTGGCTACTTTAATGCTTTATAATTATCATACCTCCCCACCCCGCCCCCCTTTTATTTTCTTCTGTGTTTCTCTTCTTTTCTCCCACCTTAGGAGAGGAATTTTTGCAAACGGAAAGTCTGATGGATGGATAATTTGGTAAGGAGGGATCTTTAAACGGGCCGCGAGCGCTGCATCAGCTCCACAGCTCAAATGACACGAGCGTGCACACCAGCACGCGCCCACCCCGCCCCGGACCCCGTGCTCCGCTGGCCGGTCCGCGGGACGCCGCGCCCCGCCCAGCTTTCTCTCAGGCCGCTTGGACCCACAGACACCGCGCCCCTCTCGCCCCGCTCACCCCTCCGGGCCCCCGTGTCCGGATCGCCAGTGCCCAGTGGCTGGGCGTAGCACGTCCGGACGCGCTCCCTGCTGCCCGCGTCCAGCGTCGGCCTCGGAAAGCCCAGAGGGCCGCCGATTCCCGAGCGGCCACCACGCGCCCGGCAGCTGCGAGCGCCGCCTGTCCCCCCGCGCCCGCGGGACCCGCCAGCTGAGCTGACGACGCCCGCTCGGGCACGCGGACACTCGGCCCTGCGGGCCGCCGGCCACACTCACATTCTGTCCGGGACGAGCAGGCGGCCCTCGACCATCATGTCCGGGAGGAAATCCAGCTTGAAGGCAGAAGTCATGTTCTCCGGCGCTGGCGGCGGTGGCGGGGGGCGGCTCTGCGCGCGTCCGAGCGGCCGCGGGCGGCGCGAGACGGGCAGGGACAGGTGCGCGCGGCCTCCCCCGGCGGCCGCCGAGCCCGCACTTGTCACATTCTCTCCCTGGCGCTCTCCGCCAATCCCCTCCGAAATCCAGTGCCGAGGCGGCCGGCTGCCGAGCGCCAGGTGCGGCGGGCGGGGCGGAGCTCCCCGGGCGCCCGCCGCGCCGCCGCTTAACCCCTGCGGGCCCGCCCCGCCCCAGGAGCGACCCAGGCGGGTGGCCGCTGCCCGGGCGCAGCCGGCGCGCTTTCTGCGTTGTCACGCTTGTCTGGGGTCCCCACGCAAACCGAAATGCAAACTCGTGCACCGATCTGGCCCTGCCCTGCTGCACTCAGTTCCCCATTGCTCTGGCACGAGGCCGCAGTGGCCACTTGTAGGAGAGGTTTAGTGCTGGTGCTAAGTGCCAAAGCCCGATTCCCTTCCAGCCCAGAACCAGGCTCCCAAACCGAAGCCACCGGAGACAGAATCACCAAGAGGGTTTGTTTCAGTGCATGCTTGCCAGTGTATGAACTGACAACAATCCCTGAAATCGTATTTAGGCAAAGTATCAGATAAATACGGCCCAAGTTACATTTAAGGGCTTAACTCAGTGCTTTAAGGTGACAGACCAGTCTTTGCACAACTGAACTTACCGTCTTTTGTATCAACTTGAAAACACTAAAATATGGACCGAAAATAACAGTAATAAATCACATTTTTAAAATATTGATAAATACTAGGAACCGGCAGTTTGGTGATTTAACACAATGATTGAAAACAAAACAAAAATAAAAATAACTTCATGTGTTTGGTCTATAATGTAATGGCCACATTTAAGCTTGTGACTGATTTCCTAATAGGAATCAAGGAAAGTGGCAAGACTTTCAGAGAAGCAGGCGAGTTAAATTTTTCCAAGTTATTTGTGAAAGAATTTGAAAGATTAGTTTACAAGGTGACATTCTAATTTATCGCTCTTTGTTGTGTTGTTTATTAAACCAAACTTTTCAGTGCAGTGCCAACTACGTAAAATTACACGGCATATTTCACATTCTAAATCAACATCATAAATGGCATACCAAAAGTTTATAGTTTGCCTCTTAGGGTAATCATCACTTTTCATTTTGTTTTGTAATTACAGGGTTTAAATTTTGAGGGTAATGCATATGTACATTTATTTAAGTGTGCACACACACATATGCTACACACACACACACACACACACACACACACACACAGTTTTTATTTGAAAATCTGATTTCTACTCCATGTTGTTTTCATTCTAAAGAAAATCAGAATGTGGTGCTCAGGAACTGGGCTTCTCACAAATCAAGTCTTAGTTAATTAACCCTCTGGCTACAGTGACCCAGCTAAGTCACAAGTAGTTAAATGTATCAAACACTATATGAAGAAAAGATTGTTTTCATTTTTTTTTCTCACCACTTTCTTATGTGATTTATCTTTAGAGATTGTGAAAGAAAATAGATATTTACACATCAACTTTAAATCCACAATTTTAAATCCAGATTCGGTGCATTGAGCAATATGGAGTAACAACCCTATGATATTCAGTTAACTCCATTCATACTTAATTGACTTGATTTCCTTCTCCAGCTGAATAATATATCGGACTTTTGACCTAATTGGAAGGTACTTGAAATGCAGAGCTAGACTTATCATTTTCTAATATGGCCTTTCCTGAGGATACAGGTGTAGGCTTGTATACAGTTGAGAAACAGTTGCAATAAAATGAATTCTTACATCCAAAAATACCCAAACTTTCTGAATCCCAAGCTACATTTACTTCCCACTTCAGCTATTGCTAGTACCTTTGAAATTCTACAATTCTTGTTGGTCTTTTAATTATCTAAATAATTGATTGGATAAATGAAGACAAACCTTGACAGTTTTTAGTTTTCCGTGTTATTATATAAATCCCTTATATATACAAACAGCCTATATAACCAATTTAGGAGACAACAGAACATGCCTCCAACAAGCAAAACAACCCTGTTAATCAAAAAGAGAAATATCTTCATGTCAGCGATGGGATGAAGTTTCATACATATCTACATTCTATAAGGTAGAAAATGCTTCATTAACATGTACACTTCTAAAATATTTATTTTCTCTTTAATTGCATGTGAATTAGTTAGAAAAAGCTGTAGGGAGGCCCTCTTCCTGACTTAAGCCTTCTCAGTAGTTTGTTAAATTCTAGCCTCAAATCCCTTGAGGCAATAGTGGATTCAAAGCAGCTTTTAATCATACTATAAGGAGGGTGAAGTAGTATGTAAGTAGGTCATAGAGAGAGAATTACAAGTGCATAGGTTATTGCCTTATTTAACAACTACAGTGCAACATAGTTTCCAAAGCACATTTGCTCTCACCATTTAAAGTTAGAAGGAAAACCAGGGTCAAATATAAAAGAAAACTCAGGCTACATGAGATGTAGTGTGGTGAACCAAGGAAAGCTTATGGAGTGTGGCTGAGTTTAAATAAACACTCAGGCTGCCAAATACATAAATAATATAGTGATTGCATAGGCGCTTGATGTAGGTGCCAGAAAGAAACAAAATGCTCACACACACCCCCATCCCATTGGTCATTCATGACAGCCTTCCATGTGTGGTTTTCATTTCTAATATCCAAGTTTCTATGATCACAGCACTAGATGTTTTTAAAAATAAGAAATTCAAAGCTCTTGTGCTTAAAATGAAAACAAAAAACGCTCAAACGCCACCTGATAAAAAGCTTAACTTTCTCATTTCACTCCTTTGGCAGAAGGGGGAAAAAAATCTAAAAAATTCAATAGGGCCCCTTTTAAAATTTTCATGTAGTAATGAGCCATTAGGTATCATGTTTTGGCAGTTGGAGTTATATGGCACACAGCTTCTCGGGGCCTCAGTGGAACACTGGGGTTCAATGAAGCTATTTTATAGCCAAGGATCTTATCAACAAAAGTGAAAGGCAACGGGAGGCCATCAGAGAGCCCCTCTTGTGGACCTAAACCGATTGGTGACACCATCATGTGCTGACATCACTAGGGACCAGGAACAATGAAGTTTCCCCATAGTTTTAGCTCCATTGTAGAAAAACCTTAAGCTCTTCTCTAGACCCATCCCCCTACCTCCCTAATTGTCTCTCTCTCTCTCTCTCTCTCTCTCTCTTTTTTTAATCAACTTGCTATTCATTTCCCAAACAAAAGGCAATTCAAGAATTGGAAGCACTTCAAGGGAAAGTTTCTGAATGACCTCATTTTATCCCAGGCCTTCCAAGGCAAGCCAGTACGCTGTGCTGCTTCAACTCCCCACTTCCCTCCTCGGCCCTCATCTCATACTGAGTTTTGTCCAATGTCTATTGTTTGAACACTGAATTATCACTAGCATTAAAAAACAACGGTCAGTAGCAACAGAGTGCTAATAAATGCATTTGTACAAAGAGTACACATCGCCTGAATTGGAAGAATCCTTTTCCTGCCACCCCGATCAGCCAACTAGAATATAGTCCACCAACTGTAGATCTTTCAACATGTTTACAGTTTATACTCCAGAGACTGGTGGCTGATATACGCTGATTAAAGTTTATAATGAAACAAGTTCATTTTCTTCTGCAGATGACCCTATAGATCTTATGACAAATTTCTATTTTTCAAAATAATTCCTGTACATAACTTTCCACATAGCAGTCTTTTTTTAAAAAGGAGTAACTATCAGCAATGCAACCACAGAACAAAGATGCACTAGCAGCTGTTCAGTTAGTTGAAAAAAGCTACCTCAAGTAAAGGATTTCTTTCTGCTCCTCACTCCTGGCTACTTATTGCAAACCAGAATCCCAAACATCTTTCCCCATCACACTTTTGCATTCAAATTTTATTAACATTGCTGTTTCAGGTTTTTTTTTTTTAAAGAAACAAAAACAAAACAGAAAAACAAGCCCAGTATGCTGAGAATCATTTGGAACAAGAAATACAGGCCCTATAATGGGATTTCCCATCATTTCCAGGCAATAAATTTGAATTCCACATGAATTTTAACTACCTGAGAGAGTATCTGGCTTTGTAGCCATGTGTTTGTTCTTGGCTGACTCCAATTTCATTAGCAACTTACAAAAATAAATAATGGCTTGGTTTAATTTTTTAAAATATGCTTTAAGTAAAAGAAAAAAAAAAGCGTTAAGTGATACATTGTAAATTGTTATTCTAGGTCCTCCAGAAAGATATCACCTAAAAACAAATATTAATATCACCAATCATAAGCTTAAAATCAACACTGGTTTCGCCCCCCCCCCTCATTTTGAGTTTTTGATCACATTCTTACAACTGGATGAGTAAAATTAAATGCCTGCACAGATAAAATAGTTATTAAACTACCATTTTACATTTTTAAGGGAATATTAAGCAGTTGCTGTCCTTTGAGAGCAGCTTTTACTGGCTTGCAATCTTGTGTTTTTCTGAATCTGTTTTTAATAGAGCCCAAAGACTGCGTGGTGAATTCATCTTCCTCCTGAGGAGGCACTCCAACTGGAGACAGTTCTTTGCATACATACCTTGTTGGCACTGGAAAATGAGCTCCCCGACTAGAGCTCTCAGGAGCTTCCAATCCAAGGGGAGGAAATGTTAATACTCTGGATCTCTCGGACCCACAGCCTGGCCACCTCACTACTTCTCTCCCCAACCTACCCTTTCCTTTTCCCCCTCTCTCCATCACACCACTGGTCTTGCTTTCTCTTCCTTTCTCCTTTCCCCCCTTCTCTTTCAAGTGGGAGCCAGACAACATCTGAAGCTCTCCTCTGGAGCTGTGGGTCTGAGGAGGTGGGTGACTACCAAAGGGAAGAGAGGAGCCTTAGGTGGCTTATCTGCAGAGAGAGAGAGAGAGAGTACCCGCCTTGACCAAGGCTGATTCTGAACTGGGAACAGCTGTCTCTGCAGTGGGCGGTGGGATTCCTTTCCAGACTTTACCAGGGAGAGGGAGGGGGAAGATGGAGTAAATAGCATGGGGAAAATTGGGAAGAAGTCTGGGGGAATGGGTGGGGACTTGAAAAAGACTTCCCCTGTCTAGCACAGTGATTTGCACATGGAAGGCACTGGAGGGGGTGGGGGGAACAACTTTGAAGGAATGTCCAGTGCCCTCTTGAAGATGCCGAGATTTGTCAAACTAAACCAGGTGCCCTTATCTGGTGCCAGCCTGGCTGGAGGAACAAAATTCATACTTATCAGAATGAGGTTTCTAATTCCCTCACAATCTGCCCTTCAACACCCCCGCCCCCACCAAATGTTTTCCTCCATCAGCCAGACATTCTTATCTTACCGTCACGTGTTATTAAATTTAAAAAAAGGAGAAATTACTGTTTGACAAAATACAACAGCTGAGGAGCAACAGCTGGGAGGACACAGTTGTGGTGGTAACATTGGAGCCCAGAGAATACAGCAACAGGTGGGAGAGAAAGAAAAAGAGATGGATGTGGTGAGCTTTTTTTTTGGGGGGGGGGGTGAGACAGATCTGGGAAAGAAGCAAAATCTCAACTTAAGAGGGAATCAGCCCCCATTTGCTTGAATCTCCCCCATTTGCTCTGAACAAATACATCTTGAAGTAGAGTGAGGATTAAAACAGCAAAAGCTTGGGTGTCTGTAAAAGCAAGCACATGAATCACTTGACTCACAATGATAAATGATCCCCAGCAAAGAGCTTCTGGCTACTAAGATCAGAAGATATCTGATCTGTTGCATGCAGATCAGACTCTTTAGGACAAATACTACTTTCAGACTGAGTGAAAAGATTATGAGATTTAAGAACCAAACCTGTTGGATTCGGCATTTTATTCTGTCAGAGAGTTTGATGGACACTAGGGACAAGTCATTTAATTTTCTGATTCATCAGTTCGACCTTTGTCTTATACGTGGCCATTGCTTCCTATGAGGGATGAATGGCTGACAAATCAAAGCCTACCATGATCCTCAGATAAGAAGTACAATGTGTTAGCCTAATTATTACTACAGCAATTATATAACCAAGCTATTAAAGTGACATGTAGGTTGAAATACATCAAGGTTTTGAGCACAGGAAATTTATTTTTTCCCTATAATATGGTTCAAATCTTGAACCATTTTTAGCCTATGAAAGAGGTTTTTGAAAATCCCAAATGACTTTTTATTTAAATTTGCTTTTGATGCTAATTTCCAGTAAGTCCATTAGGGGGGAATTTTTTTTTTCTTTCTCTTAAAAGAACTTCCCAAAAATCTTCAGGAAAAATTAGTAGAGCTATCTCCCCAAAAGGACTGGGATGTACTAGATCTCATCTCTATGGTTGAATGTGACTTAATTTTTAGTTTCTCAATTCTCTATTAATGTTAATAGTCACCTGTGCTCTAAGTCATAAGAATAATGTAAGGTTAGAGAGGAGATGTGGATGACCTTGGGAAATCGGGAAGAAAGGTAACTAAGCTTAGGATATGATTTTACTTTATTTTAAAAACAAAGATCAATTCAGAGGCTGGGGTTGTGGCTCAGTGGTAGAGCACTTGCCTAGCACATGTGAAGCACTGGATTTGATCCTTAGCACTACATCTATATATACATATTTATCTACATATAATTCTAAATAATTTGTTTCTTGGTTATCATTGCAGTATGACATATTTGCCCACTTATACACATAAAGATTCACATTTTAATTTCATGATGCTCTAAAATTCTATTACTCCTTTGCAAATCTATTCCCATTCTACATATTAAAGCCCAAGAGGAATGAGGCACAGAATGCTTTAATTCAAAGACCTTGTGAACTCCAAGGTAAACAAATGAGGGTACAGAGGGGTTTTTTTTAGATTTTAGAAGTAAAAATTGCTGCTTTCAAAAATTGTTTTCCTTATTCCCTTAATTCCTTCTTCTTTCTCATCATTCTCCACTTCTTTAATCCTATCTCCTACACTCTTCCTAAAACTGGCCCTGGAAGGTAGACAAGGTTAAAGGGACCATAATTCAGGAAGAGCTAAGTGGCTGAAACCATAAAAAATAAACAGGATTTTGACCTCATATCTTAGGTGAGGAGTCCTTGCTGAATTGTACAACTATCTCATTGGTAAAAAAACAAACTAGGAGGTATATCCCATCAATCTCTACAGTAGAACTGCTGCCCGACAGGAAGTCTTGGCAAATGACAAATTGTTATGCTTCCCATTGGCCAGGGCAGGAATATGGCTGAGCCCTGAGTTATAGTCCCTTACACTATGAGCTGTATCTATGGGCCCATGACTTCATCTGTCTTGGTCTTAGTGTTTCACCTTTAAGTTGAGAAGTCACAACTATCACCAACTCTTGAATAGCTGTGAGAATTATATTACCCGAGACAAAGTAACCAGTTAGTGGAATGTCAGGCACAAAGCATATTGTTAATAACTTTCGATTCTAGTTCTTACTTCTATCATAACACCCCATACCCCAATCTTTGCTGGAACCTGGAACTGGCAAATGAGAAGGCAGAGGGAAAGTAAAAAGCAAGCCCTCATCCTGTGGTTCTTGTAGCACTAAGGTTTTCACTGACCTAAGGCCCACAGGCCAACCCAGAAGTGACAGTTTTGGGAGAGCAGGCCCAGAGCATTCTGGGGCTTGGAATGAGGTCTCTATTGCTTTTTATCAAGTCAGTTTTCAGAAAGAAGGTCAACATGAATCCCAACCACTACTTCAAGGAAGTCCATACCACTCCTGCTCACTCAGAGAGGATTCCTAAAGCATCTTTAAATGAGCAGGTAAACCAAATCACAGCTGGTGTCCCAGACCAACACATTCAAAAAGCTAGGTGTGATAAACAGGATGTGTGGTCCTTGTTATGACCAGGGTGGACAGCTTTCCAGGGGAACAAAAAGCACAGACTGACTTCTGCCTATATGGACCATCATGTCCTTGCTAGAGACTTCACACACCTGCTAGAGGCCAGCTGCTGCTCTGCCTTAAGTTTCAACAGAGTTTCTACTAATTGCAGCTGTGAGCTTACTCAAGACAGGGATGAAAAAAGCCAGGAGTATCAGAGGTGTATTAGCATTATACAAGCTCTTCTTTACCATGACAACAAAGTTTGTTGAATTGAATAATTCTGCAGGAAAATCCTAGTTTTTATTTCTTTTTGCAGAGGGCATGCTCGCCCTGCTGCTTCATGAATACCAGTGAGTCATCAGGGTCCTGGGTAGCTATTACGGGCAGGTCAACCTGCAGTGGGCTCAAGTAGCAGGAGCTCAAGCTGCCCTCTTAATATGTATCAATCTGAGCTGGTGTCACTCTCTCTTCCTGCATACCATTTCCTGTTGGCGTTGATATACAAGAAAATGTGCCAGAATTGGTCACACAGAACAACAACAACAAAAAAGCTATGAGGAAGATATGCACACCTGTATCTGATCATTTCTAATGACTTTCCAAGAGGCAGAAGGAACTAGGTGCACCTCATCCCAAATCATGTTGACAGCAGCATCTCTGGGCTGAGTGGAGGTTCAAAACACTCTCTCTCCTCTCTTCTCTTCTCTCTCTCTCTCTCTCTCTCTCTCTCTCTCTCTCTCTCTCTCTCTCTCTCTCTCGCGTGCGCGCACATCTGAGCCCCATCTTTGTAGATTGGCACCATGTGATCTGAAAGATATTCTAGCTCTGGGACACTCATTTCTATTCACTGCAACAGGACACCTCACATGTACCTCCCTTTCTTTGACACCCTTTTCTCAACGTCAGCTAAATAAAATGCCATGAATTTTAATCCACTCCAAACCACTGTTTCCTTTTTCCTACAGAATAAAAGTCACTGTTAGTTCAGAAAAATTCTCAAATCCAATAACAATTAGAGAAGCAATCAATAGTTTTATGAAATAAGAACACCCCATCCCCCAACAAATCCCTGAGGAATTACCAAAAGGTAGGAAGAAATGCAATGAAGGCTGATAAAGATGATCCGAGAAAGGATTATTGCCACTGTATGGACTTGCACTTGTTTAAAGAAGTATGGATAAATGTTCCGGAGCAGATGGCACTAAATCAACTGCATTCTTTAATAACTTTTACACAAATCTCTCTACAAAAAAACTAAGTTGGATATTTCCAATTTCCTCACGACTGCAATTACACAAAATCAAGTTTTTCATTTACAAATCCTGACACCTTAAATGCTGAGCCATGCTTCCCAATAGCACATTTTCCTTTTGCATTTTCCCTTTCTTTTCATCATCCTGGGTGTTTCCAGGGCTGTGAGCAATGAACTTTCCATCAGGCACATTTTCACCTAATTAACCCCCCTGATTACAATAATTAGTATTGATTCACTCTTTGAATGACTTTGTAGGTATTCAAGCACAATCTGTACTTGTTAAAGTTCTAGATATGAATATTAATCAACCACTCGCCTCTGGTTTTTTTCAGACCCCAAAGGATATTTTGCAATTGTATTCACCCATATTTTTAAAAATAAAAACGGTGATGCTTCATCTTAACAAATAAAAGAATTTAAAAGCACGGAGGTTATAGATCTCAGTCTGTGGTCTGCTATACACAGCTTGTGAATATTCCCAAGGCTCGTATGTAAAGGGGCTTAGGGTGTAATCATTACTTTCTATTGAAAGAAACCATTTTCCCAGTTTGAATTTTATACTACTCCTTTTCTGCAAGTCTGGGCTTAGAATTAATTTTTATTTCTACATTTGTTTAGGTCACTATCCAGGGGAATCGAGGCCAGAAGCAGGATACAGATTACGTTATCTTACTACTGTTGTAAAAATAGATGCAGGCAAGTTTGCCTGTTCCTGGCAATCTCATACCTTCCCCATCAGGTTAAGGAAAAAGACATCTATGTGTTGGATGCTGGAAGGCAGGGTGTCTCCAAATTCTGGAGGCTGGTGATGAATCAAGCAACTAGAGAGCAAACAGAGTGGAAAGAGATTGCCCTTGTTTCTCAACCTTACTATGACCATTCAGGAATTAAAGTGAAGAGATCAGAGTTAAATAATTGATAATTTAGTTTTAAAAAAATTAAACATGGAGATTTTTCAAGTTATTTCTTTATTTAAATGAGCTCCGGACAAGAAGCTAGGGAGCTCTGAAGACTATTTTCTTCTAAACCACACACACACACACACACACACACACACACACACATACACACACACACACACACAAAACCTTTGTTTTAGGTTAAAAATATGGGTGTGCTGGTAACAGTTGGCTTCCCTCAGATATGAAGCTTCACCCATTACCTTTTATGAGCTCATCCCCAAAACAATTCTTGGTATACCCAAGAGAAGAAGTTCGGATCCCATTGGAAGCAAGAGAACATCAGTATGCTTTAAAAATGCATTCTATTCCCAATGATAACTTTAAAATATTATCACACTCCATATATATATATATATATATATATCTGCCTAGGCTTGGAAAATATTATCAACAGAAAGTCTCTACGTGACATGGCAATTCTATTTAGTTGGCAATATTTATTTAAATAATTCTGCATTCAATATTTCATAACATTTCAAACTTAAGTTTTAAAAAATTGAAATCCATATGCCCAACTCTAAAAATAAAATGGCTAGTTTTTCATAACTGTGTTTTTATAAGTAGTACACCTTGTTCCTCATTTAGTGGGAACATCACTAATTTGAACCAAAATATAGCAGGAAATATTTGTAACTAAATTTTTTAAAAATTTGCCCTTTAAAACAATTTCCCTTCTGTTTCTTTCTTTGAAAATCAGGTCCTTAATCTTTCTCTAGGAATGTACTAATGTATTTTGATATGTTGCTCTGCCACAAACAGGTAATTAAACAAAATACTAAAACATTAGATAAATGTATATTCTTCATGTAAATCAGTTATCATTTACTATTCTAGGGTCAATTCTTTTATCACTAATGTGAAAATAAAGATGATTTCAATATTTGAGAAGTTTGAAACAAAATTTTCCCTGTTCTCAATCTACAGTCTCACTGTTTTACCTTAGAAATCAATGCTTATCTTATAAAATGAAAGATATTTGAAGACATGAGAAATGTTTGCGCTGCATAGAGATGCATTTTATGAGGACATAAGCATAAATCAAAAATCAATATATTCCACAGAGACCTTTAACTTAACAACTTAATAGGCTATAAAATAATAGTTTGTGACCAAAATTTAAAGGGCAAAAGTTCTCAGTTGTCCTTGACTTTCTAAATGGTTTATCTACATGGATGCCAAAAGGGAAGATAGGGATGAGAAATTATAATTTCCTTTAACATTAAAAATATTCCTCCTAACTTCTCTTCCCTGCTACATTCCATAAGTCCACCAAATGGGCAAATTTTAAAACCCTGAGCATTAAACACGGTAGAAGCAGGTCTGATCACAAGGTATTTGCCAAACTGATAATGGTATTACAAGAATTCTCAATCAATAAGTTTTCTTTCTGTAGTTAACAGAGAGGTAAGCAATAAATCTCTAACTTAATCCAACCAACGTAACTGCAAAATGCAAACATCTCTGTGAACGGCAGATACTCAATTTTTAAAAGCACAAAACCACAAACAAGCATTTCTAAAAACTCTTCATTCTGATAGTCTATACAAACAAGATTATAGGAGATAAAAAGGGTGTTGAGAAAGAAAGAAAAAAAAATCCCCAGACATGCATTAAGCTAGTTTGACAGCTCCATTGTTCAGCCGGTCCCATTGTCAGACCCAAAGATGTATTCAGTGCTACAATGTCTGCTAGCAAATAAACAAAAGACTACATTTTTCAAAGCAGGATGCCAATTCTATCATAATTCTCTCTCTGCTTCCCAAAAGGTCAGTGGTGCCTCCTTTTTGGTATGTGAGAGAACCCCAACACCGATGCAGGAAACAAATATTTGCTTTCTATACATGGGGACCCAGGACGCCATGCATGAACAGAGGTCTCCAAACAGGTACACATTTTGCATACAGGATAAAGTGATCCAAACCTGGTAACACAGGAGGACTATTTAGGTAGGTTAAGTCCAGATTAGAGCGGTATTTGGAACGAAAGTCTAATATGGAGTCTCCTCAGCTCCTTTTTCGGTGATTATTCCATGCAGAGTGCATAATAATGAAAGAGCCTTAGACATTGCAAAGGAAAAGACGAACCAAGAGCCAGATTCGGAGCCCTTAAAATGATCCACTGGCCACTCACACATAGCAGTGAGCAAATACATGATCTGCTTTCAAAAGGTAACTAGTACAAATAGAACTCGCTCACAGCAGTGCTTTTCCTTTCTCTGGCTTGCTCTCTCCCAATCTCTTAGTCTCAATTTCCTTCCCCTCTCTCTCTCTCTCTCTCTCTCTCTCTTTAGATTCTTTTTTTCTCCTCTTCTTTTCTAAGATAAGGAAGCTACTTGATTCAGGGCATGATTATTGTCTCAGCCAGCTCTAGAAACTAGAAAAGCACACATTAAACAAAGAACACAACAACATACCTTAAAAGCAGCTCTTCATTTCTCATAGTAACAGCGGATTTGGGACAGCGCATGCTTTCTACACAGATAGTCTCAACAAAAGCCAGTTCAGAAGTACGCTCAAACATCAATGCCACAGTCGCTGCTCACTAATGTGCTCTCTCTCTCTCTCTCTCTCTTTCTCTCTCTCTCTCCCCCCTCTCTCTCCACTCTCTTCCCTAGTCAAATGCTGGATAGTAGAGCAAAGGGGCTCCTGCAGATTCACTAAGTAGAAATAATCCTCTCTGACAAGTTATGTTGTCTCGGCATATTTTTACACTAATACACTGTGCTGCCTATAGGGGTCTTGTTTGCATTCACTCAAGCCTGGCTGGTGTTAGTTCTCCTAATTACCATCTTAAAAAACTGGACAGAAAATTAAGCAACTTGGTTACCTTTTTCTTATACATTTAACGGCAAAGCCAATTTCCCAATTTTCCTTTGCTGTCAACTGTCAGCGGGCATTGCAGATGACTAACGAAAGATTGGGATAGGTCAGTGTGCTCAAAAGCATTTTTGTCTCTCTTTTTCTGGGACACTGCATTCACAGTTGGATTCATCTGTTCCTCTTCTCTTGTCCTCAGGAAGAATGACAAGGTCAAGACCCTTAGCCCCACTCTGGACCAGGGATGTAGAGGACAGAGATCGGGGGACTTGGAAATGTTTTAACTCTGTGCACACCAGGGTTCTCATAAATCACAGTGTAATTCACCTGAAGCAGAGGATCTAAAGAAGAGAGTCGCTTGCAAAGATTGTTGGCCCCATTGAAATCCTAATTGACGGAGGAGTATCATCCTCAAAAGGCCATTGAGTTGCTCTTTTCCAAAATAAGAAATCTGCTTCCTTACTTCAATATACTCCCTAGGCTTTGCATGTAGAGGAAACCAGAACAACACACTGTACTTCTGTTTTTTGGAATTAGAAGCATTCGAGGCATATTAACCAGGTAAAATAGCAAGTTAAACATACATAAAAGAAAAAAAAACTAGATTCCGTGGACCAAATAATCTGTTGTCCAAAAGTTCAAGTTAAGGAGCTGCTCCAGGAGATGTGTCCTGACCGGAAGTCAAGAATGTTCTCTGCTTGGATGGAACATCCTAGAACAGCCCAAAACAGACCTGGGTCACTGAACACTGGCCTCCCTCCCATCCTGCAGCAGCACAATGGTGCATGTCAGTCATGATCTGGACTCTCAGCATTAGCAGAAAGAATAAGAGTTGGGAGAAAATTGGCAGACTGTGTTCCTACCTATTTCAGAGTCTGGAACACACAACAAAATCTTGCTAGATCTTTGACCTCTGAACTTGGTCTTGGTTCACAGCCAGGAAGATGGAGATTATCCTGGAATGCACGTGTGAAGGATCTTTAATTTCTGTTGCACACTAATCCTGTGTAGCACATCAACTGGACTAAGGGATAAAAGCAAAGTAGAATCATTCGCCATCCCTATGTCCAGATGGCAATAAGAAGACATGGTAAATCACTCGACAAAGATCAGATCATGAAACAAAATCATGTCCCCAAAACAACTTCATTTTAACTTATCCTTGCTGCATTAGAACATATGAAAGTTATGGAGTGAATATATATGAAAATGAGTGACCTTGTCAGGGCATGATAGCATATAAAATCTAAGATGTTCCTTTGAAGTGGGAAAAGCATTGTGTAATGAGCTTGGAACCAGAGAGGCCTTAGGGAGATAGAGTGTGACCCTCTTCCCCTCGAGACTTGTGTTGAGTGCGGGGGCAGAAGGCTCTTGACCTCTCTGGGGCTCTCTTTGCCCTGCAGTTAAATGGAGGCAGTGAATGCAAATTTGTTTTAAGGCACGTGAAGAGCTTGTAATGAAACTGGGTGTGTGTGGTCAGTGCAAACATTCACAAAAAAATGGAATGATTGCACTGACATCTGGCATGGGTTTTGTCTATTTGAGAAGGATAAAAATACACGGCTTAGCCCACAGGCTTATTCTGCATACATCCATATAATTTCCAGTGGTGTTAAACTACGAGGCAAGCATTAACATATGACAATAATGCACTCACTTATCTATAAGTAGATTCTTCACATTGGAAGCCAGTAAATGAATTATGAATCCGTATTAGTAATGACTGGAATTGAACCAAACCATTAAATATTTTATACTCTCTCCACTTCCTTTTTAGTCTAGAGACCTTGGTAATGAGAAAGCTATTGAGGTAAGAGTTTAGTACTTGTTCCAACTCCCCTAATATGACAGATTGAGGGCCTTACATCCACCAGTTGCTTGTGCTAAATTGGGATTATAAAGGTGAGTGAGTGTAAGGAAGAATGTTATTTATAATAGTCACATATTGTATATTAAGTCTTTGACCCCAAATGCATGTTGAATAAATCTTTGCACTTTGTATTGCTACCAATGGAATATCTTTCTGGCTGGTACTTAATAAACACTTGGATAAATATAAAAGGGTGTACTACTTTTGACCACTGGAACTGTGATGTTATTTTATTTTCTAAATTCCTTTATGTGGTTTCCTTAACAAAGATGTAGAAAAAAATTTTTATTCCAAGTTGAGCATTGTTTGGCACAGATGACAACACTGAAAAATTGCTTTTATGCTCTTGTGTTTTAAATTTGAAGACCCCTGCTATATTTAACAGCTCATTTAATCCCTGCAACGCTGTAGAGTACACAGAGCTGGTACTATTATCCCCTCAGCTGAAAAAATTCAAGTACAGAAAGATTGAGTGACTTATCTGCAGAAGTACAATAATGACCGAACTTGGAAATTCAGTCTCCCAATCATAGGACAATCTAGTGCCCCTACCATGCACAGTGGCTCACAGACACAGCCTAGTGAGACATGGCTTTTCAGGAGTGTTTAGTGGAATGAGTCTGACGCTTTTCTAATGTATTAGTAATAATCTGAAAGGATAGATAGTAAATTAATGAAAAATTAGTTAAAATATAAGTATCAGATAATAATAACCTGTCAATTCCTTGTAAGCTTTATTCCAAGTGAAGTTTGAGGCTAGATAGACTAAGCATTTCTGAGAACAAATTATTATTCTTTGAGGTCATTGACAATAGGAGTTAATTTTTAATAATATTGATTATTACCAAGCTAGTATTATAGGGGAAAATTTTTCAAAAAAATTATAAATAAAAAGAAGAGTACCCTCTATGTTCATAACCAAGAAGATGTTTTTAACTATATAAATTAAATTTTTAGCTTACAATGCAGACTTAGCAAGGGAAACCCTAGGGAAGTGCTACAAATGTGGAGATAGTGGTAGGAGTAGAATCAACCAGCTTCCTGACCTTTCTAGATTTGAGTTTCCCAGACATTTTTAAAGGTAAATTATATGTGCCTTTATTTATGTTACAAGCAATTTCCAGAATTAAAAAACCAAATGTTCAAGTATAGCATTAATTACTCTGTTTTCCGCCTTCTGTGCCTTATCTTTGCATTTTGACATTAACATTGCAAAGTAATAGCACCATTTTAATAGGAGTTGTTAATATGAAGTGTGCTAGGGTCGTAGGGTCTTGGCAGGACAGTTTTGTTTGATGAACGACGGGACACTACAAAAGTCTACCCTGCATTTCAGATCCTTAACTTAAAAGAACAATCCTGAAGTGTGGAGGCATCAAGGACATTACATTTATTTAGGTGCTAGTTTCAGATACCAAGAATTGCCAGGTTTACTTAAAAACATCATATTATTATGAAAGAGGGAAAGAAAACACAGAGAACATATGAAGTATATATAACGCAATAACCAAGGTCTAAAAGAAATTGATTTCTAGCATACTAAGTGCCATGATCATAGTAGGTACTCAGTAAATTTGAAAAACACATGTCAATGGATGGAATTTCTTCTACTCTGCTAACATTGAGCACAAGATCACAAAGTTCTCAGACTCAAATTGTCCACCTCACAGGAAGAATTTCTGTTGGTGCAATGGAGGCCAAGAGTGAAGTCTGCACAGGGTGGGACACGAGCCAAGAACTAATGGAACATGGTACAATCCTGTTCCTCCAGAACCCACTGCTCCCTCTTGCCTTGTGGGAAAACCCTCCAAACCCAAAAGGATCCTGGGGTCTCAATTCACTACCTGAAACATAAGACTGACTGTTGGTTTAAAGTAAAACCTCAGCAGTGTTGGGAGAGAAAGGATTCCATGGTAATCTGAGGACCTATGTAATTGGAGTTCCTTGCATTTGAAGCACTCGAAAACTACCTACCACTCACATTTTAGAAGCAGAAGGCAGCAGCCATCCCAGTGACAGATCCAAGGGCTTTAAAATCCAAACAGATACTCTCTACACAAGTGGTGGGACAATTTATTCATTTTCAAAATGGAGCCCTTTACTAGGATGAATAGAGCATATGGATGAAAAATTAGCAGAAATAAATGCAAAGCCCCTCAAAATGATAGTGTCATATTTATCAATAAGTACATGCAAATAATAAATCATGAAGTACTTAGAACTCCTAGAAGTCTCTTGAGAGCATGTACTAGATAAACCTAAGAGGTATTAGTGTAAAGAGTGACAATGGATAAATTTGTGTACGTAGACAAAGTTACCTCTAAGAAAAAATGAAGAAAGTGAAGGATTTTCCATTAAAATAGATGACCATAAGTAGCCAAGTCAATTTTAAAAAATGGCGTTAGTCTTTGAATTCTTAGAACTTAGCAAATACCAGAGTCACAATGGAGTGGTCATTTTTTGCCTAATATTTTGCCAAAAGCCATTCTCAGGCAGATGAGAAATCTTGAGACGGCCAAAGGTAAGATGGAAAATGGATCAAATATATTCTTGCTATTTTTAAGAGAGACATAGACACAAGCAACCATTTTTCTGTCTGTTCAAACTGATACATCAGAGAAAGAGCATGACTGGACCATTTTCTAGGCATCCTAAAATAGGAGTTTGGTGCTTCTCTGTTTTTAGTGGTTTTCATTCTAGAGAATCCTAAAGAATAACTAGCACAACATTAACAAAGACCACAGGTGACCTGACCAATTTTCCTTTCTGGAAGGTGAGACCAGGATGAGGATTCAGTGACAGAAATGAAAGAGAAACCTAGATGGTCTAGGAAAGATGGTTTTGAAACCCACATACTACATTTACAGCTCTTATAGTCAGGTGATTTAAGCATTACATTTCTTTCTTTATCACTTTCTGAAATATATCTACTTATTTACTTGTTTATTAGCAGTTTTCTCCATTTGAATCTAATTGCATGAAAACATGGACTTTCTCCTTTTTACCCCCACTGGAGAGTAAGATGTGGCATATGGTGGTCACTTAGATATTTGTTCCATGGCTGAATTTCTTTGGGAAGCATTTGTCTTAAGGTATCTTGGTTCAGTGGCTATTTCATTTGATTCGTGCAATACCTACAAAGCCCAATGAGAAGCTTGAAGTCATTAGGCCACATCATGGGAGAAGACAGGGAGACTAGGAAGGAACTGTTCTCAACTTTAAGGGCTTTTCACATGCTTTAGAGGTGGAATGATAAGCTTATTGTTTTCATAATTAAAAAAGAAAACTTTAAAGCATCCTTTATATGGGTGCATAGAAAATAAAGTAATAAAATTACATATTTCTTTCCTTACTTTCTATAAAGGCTGATATTTAGAGAGGGTAAGACTGGCCATGGAGAATCAGGTGCATAGGTGAGTCCTACAGAGTCAGTGTCAATGAGAACAGGAGAGTGGTTTTTTTGTGGGATCTTGTCAAAAGCAGGAGAGTGATTTTTGTGGGAGAGGAATAGAAATCAGAAGTCAGACTGATTTTTGCTTTCTTTGTTTTCAGGAGGAGGTCTAAATTCATGAATCTAACTCTTCAGTTGTCCACAGCTCCACGTGTGGGCCTCGCTTCATTTCTCTCCACGTTTCCCGCACTCTGCTTCCCTCTGGCCTCAGCAAGATCTGGAGGAAGTTATATTCTTATTTGTTCCACTCTTTGGCTGCTATAAAGAACAGAACAGTAAATGCTAATAAATTTCCTTAAATCAGTTCCTAATGAGTTGTAGCCTTACTTTTTCAAAGTGCACTGAATCTGGTTTTGCTTTACATTAAGTGCAATGGTACTGCGACTTCTCTATTCCTACCATTGAATGTCTTAACATTGTTAGAGAACATATGGTAAATGTTTTAAGAATGTGATTAAGTCACGTTCTTTAAGACGAAGATCCTGGCAGGTGACGAGAGGAGACAAGACAGAAATTAGTCTGTGACCAAGTGAGAAAGATTGCATTGAAGACTTTGGTGATAAGAAATCATGAAAGATTTTGGGCTCTAGAAAGTTCACTCTGGTTTCAGTATGAAGCACGAACTGAGAACAGGGAAGAGTCTGGAGGTAGGGATGAGGAGAGAGGGCAGTTGGGAAGCCACCAAACAAGGAAGAGGTGATGAAGCTTGGCAGGGAGGTTATTCTCTGCCTTGGCCACTGTCTTTTTGAGGCTTGTGTGAGATCTCCAGATGAGATTCAATCACTCAGTTCTCAAAGCAATCCAGTAAACTGATACTGTCATCCACATTACACCCCCAAGGAGATTGAGGACATTGAAGATTAAGAAAGGTCCAAGATGACAAACCCAGGAATCTGTAGAGATGAGAGGAAAGCCACGCTCTTTCTGCTGTTCCTTATTCTGGGGCAGTAACTTGCTGTTCCTTATTCTGGGGCAGTAACTTCAGAGGGAGGAGAGGGGCCTGAGTTCTCTTAGTGGAGAAACAAGATGTAACCAACTGAATGGGTGGAATGACAAAAATGGAGGAGTTGAAGATAATTTTGATGTTTCCAATCTGGTCAATTTGGCAAATGATGATACTGTTGACCAAGAAGAAAACCTCAAAAAAAGGTAAATCAGGGTTGATGGGGGAAGATAACTTATTCCTCTGAGCATAAGCTGAGCCTGAGATGCCCGCAGGCTGATCTTCCCAGTGGAGGAGGCAGTCAGGAATACTGCAGTGGATGAGATCAGCCAGGAAGAGAATAGAGGATGAAAAATAAGAATTGGACCAAGACCAGAACCCCAGGGTGAATCAACAATTGAGGCGGTCACACAGGAGGATGCTCCAGTGAAATAAGACAGCCACACATATTACACAAGGGTTTAAACCTAGTTTGAGAGTGAAAATATATACACATAAAGTTGAGTTACCTTGCTGTAAATGATATCATGAATTATTTGTTTGGATACTAAATGGAAATTCAGGGCAATATGAATAAGAGGAAGGAAAATTTCAGAAACTAGTTGGGAACTAGGGCAATAACCCTTGAAGGCTGGCAAGTGTTAACAGGAAATAGGCTACTTCTGCACTTGCCTGAAAACTTTCTGTAAAGGGAGGCAGGCAGGGGCAGTGGTAGACCCGAGAGGTCAGACTTGCTTGCCCAGAAGCTGGCCAAACATTCATCTGCTGGCCTGGACTTTGAGGTGGAAAAGAAATTGTCCTGCTGTCCTTCACCATCTCCTCTAATGCATAACTAAAAATATAATGTGGGGAGGGGCAGAGGCAGGGGCCTGCATCCGGCTCTTAGGTCAGGAAAGCAATGGTGCAGAACGAACTCATATGCTTCCAATAGGCTGCTTGGAGCCAATATTTCCAGAAAGCAATAGCAAAAGTGGTTTTTGAAGGTGCTTGTGAATTTTTCCTGATAAGGATTTCAAACGTTGTAAGGATTTATAAACTCTAGACTTGGATAAAATTTGCTGGGTCACTTGTTTTAAACTTTAAACTTTTTTTAAAGTAAAGTATCCTATCTTCAAAGGAGAGTACCCATAACTGTCCAGCTCACTAAATATTCACAGACTGAAAATAGCACTCATATTTTTAAAAAGTGTCCATTTAATAATTCTATATCAAAGCTAAATCTGATGAATATAAATATATATGAACCAAAATGCATGTGAGTAAAAATTACCCGAAACAATGGGGGTCAGTTTAACAACAATTTCTCTAGAAAGCTTCTAATTCCCCCCATCTGTACTATTCCTAACTTAGGTCACAATGATTTCTTCAGGAATTTTTCTATCTCCAGTCTCTCTGGCTCTTATCCCTTCTGTGCACGTCAGTCACAGTTATTTAACATTGAAGATTGGTCATATTTGTCTCTTGCATAGAATTCATGGAAAGTTCCCTCTGCCCTTCAAATGGAGTGCAAGTTATGTCATATGGTTCATACTAGGCCCACCTATATCCACAAGATGCACCCATATCTCCAACTAGTATCTCAGGTTTTTTGCACCTGGCACACTGTGCTCTTTGTACCTTGAACTTCCAATTCCCCAAAGATACAAATTCTTTTGCCTCTAAGCTTTGTGTTTATGCTATTTCCTACTTTTCAAAATTCCAATTGTCCCCACCCCCTCACCAGGTTTATTTCTGTGTATCTTTCAGGGTTTGACTTAAATATCAAAGTGCTAAGAACAAAAATAAATGTTCAGAAATAATATATGGCGGCCTATATGAATAAGTTAAGGACATCATCTTACCAACAAAGGGAATGAATACAAAGGTGCTATAATATGGTCTCAACTGAAAAATTGAAAAACAAAACCTCCAAATCCTGTGATTAATAAAACAAGCCTCACTCCCTTTCCCAGGAATATAAAATTAATTTTAAAAGTTGAATTATACTATAGAGAATTCCAGAGAGGCACTAGACAGCCCCTGCACTCAAGGAACTGATTATCAAGTTAGAAGGACACGATTCACCTATGAAACAAAGAACAATACAGTCTTCACTGCTGTGGGAATTTAAATGTCCTAGGACCTCCAAGGCAGGAGAGATGGCAAGAGATGGATGGAATAGCCAGAGAGACTTTTATGACAGGATCAAACTTGGAAGGATCTTGCAGGTCATGCTTCCTTTTGGTTAGGACATGGAGGGAAAACATGAGAAAAGACAAAGACCCATCTGAGGTATTTCATGTGGGAGATCATGCAAGCATGGATAAAATAGCATGGATTGTCAAAGGCAGAGAAACAGACTCTTGGAAGTGCTGGGTCATACAATGACTCTTGTGAATCAAGCAAAGGAATCTGCATTCAAAGTAAGTAAATGATGGAGATTCCATGTAACTTCTCCATCAGTAGATGAGAACCCTCACTGAACACACCAGTGAGAGAGTGAAAAACAGATCAGGCAGTTGGTAGCCCATAGGTAGACCATATCGTCCCCAGTTAAATATAAACAACTCTCCCAGAAGAGAAAAATAACCAGTGTACCACTGTGGAGTAGAACAAAAGAAAGGAAAGCAACCACAGAAAGAAAGAAACATCCCCTTCTTCCAGTTGCTTATTTATCAATGACAACTCTAGCCATCTTCTGCTGTCTAGAGTGAAAATTGCCAAGATACTTGCATTAGTTCCCAGGGGGCTGGTGGATTAAACAACAGAAATCTATTCTACACAGTTCTGGAGGCTGGAAGTGCAGATGAAGGCGTGAACAGGTTGGTTTACCTTTTGTTCCCTCACCTTGCCTGGCATTATTCTTTCCCTTGTGCCTCCACATTTCTAGTCTCTTCCTCTTCCAGTCCTATTGATTGGGGCCCCACGCTTATGACTTCATTAACTTTAATTACCTCCACAAAGGCACTATCTACCAATAAAGTCACATCCTATGATCCTGAGGATTAGGACTTTATATGTGCATTTTAGAAGGATATAGTTGAGTCCACTATGATACCTAATACTTCCAGAAAGCACTGAATCCAGAAGTGACCTCTGTTTCCTTAACTCCATTTTAGAATCATGCATCACCAGCCCTACTTCTACAATAAGCCTTTCCCAAATTCCTTCTGCAAAGATGCCCCATCATCTTCTTGCCATGCATTCTCCTTTGCTTAAATTAGCAGGTTAAAGTAATCAATTTTGACTACTACTATATTCCCTGTGGCTTTGGGTATTGGCTTTTTACCATATTTCCTTATTTCTGATACTAGCCTTTTTTCATTCTTTGCTTCTGCTTTAATTGCCATTTCCCCTTCCCGATTAAGTCCTGATCACTCTTCAAGACTGAGTTCAAATGTGACTTACCCTGAAAACATTTTCTAATGTACTCCTGCAACATGAATTAGATACTTCTTTGGATGACTTTGTAATATGCCCACTTGGCTATGCTAAACTACATTTCCCAGAATTCACTTGTTAAAAAGGTTTCTAGTTCCAGTGAGCTACAAGGAAGATTCCTGGAAGACTTGAAAGACAGAAGGAAAGCAACAGTCCTTTCGTAGCTCACATGCCTTGCAGCTGATCTGCTGACTTGCCTCTGTTGGTGTGAAGCTGCAGCTGGATCTGTAACTGCTCTGCTTTCCCTCATTCTCCCTGAGCTTCTCTGAGTTCTGGACCATGTGTGTGTTTAATTTTGTGGCCAAGGTCACTTAGAGGTAGAGGCAAGAAGAACTTATAAGCATTTTAATCCAACCTCAAAAGGTTACAGCTTGTGTTTGTGAGTTCTAGCCTATTCTTTATCTCCCTTGCTTTACCATTTCCCCTTCTTGACTAGTTGGGTCTATGGACTTCAAGGTCCATCATCAGATGCAGAGAAGAAATCTTCATAGAGACTGCTTAACCTACTGTCTAATTTCAAATTCCTGTAACAAATAATTATCATCTATCTATTCATCATATTCTATCATCTATTGTCTCTCATATACCTATCCATCCAACTGTCCACCCTCTATTGTCTATCCATCCATCACTTATCCATTCATCCATCATCTATTTGTCTATCCATCCTTTATCTACCTACCTACCTACCTACCTTCTATCTCTCCATCAACTGTCTTCTGTTTATTTATAAGCTACCTTTTGGTCCTATTACTGTTTCTCTGATTGAACCCTGACTCATATACCCCTCTTCTGAATATTTTTCTATATTTCCTATAAACCCTGAACAGACTTCATTTGTACCATTTGTCATGCTTTGTTGCATATTTTGTGTAGTAGATTGGACTATTTTGTCAATTCCTCATGGCTTCCCTCTATCATGTGACTTTGTGGTATACTGGAATGAGTGGAATATATGCCCTCACATTGATCTTGACAATGTGATTAAATATGCTTGTGTGGTTTGGTTTGGGGTTTTATACATTGTGACCCATCTTGAGAAAAGCATGCCCCAGGGAATCCACTACCCCTTCCATCTGGGCCTTAGAACACACACATGGAGAAGATCTGAGCCCAGCCCACAGTGAGAGCCAAGCTCAGCTGACTCATAGCCTGAAAGAGAGCCACCCAGCATAGATCTGCCAAACCACCCTTGATCTGCAGACTTGCCAGTATAAGAATAAATATTTATTGCTGTAAGCCAACATACTGTGGAATAATTTGTATGTAGCCTTATTGCAGCAAGCAACTAGTTGATTCATTTTCTCCTCTGTGTCTCAGTTATCATGGCTCTTTGAGATCAGGAACCACACGGATAATTTTCTTATCTACAACTTCTACTAAGGTGCCTCATGCACTGTAGATGTTCAATAAATGTTTGCTGCATGATAGGATCAACAAATGACCAAATGATTGAAGAGTCACAAGGATGACTGGCATGTCAAAGTGGTATTTTAGAAAGAGAAACCCAGGATCTTATTATATAGGATGGAAGTGATGGAAATGAATGGAAGCAGACAATAGGCATCATGTGGCCATGCACAATTAAAGGAAAAATTATTTTCCTTTTTTTCCCCAGACAATCCAAGATTTAAAAGGCCCCATGGGTGCTGTTCAAGTGACTCTATGATTTTTTCTTTTGGTGCTGGGGAACGGAACCCAGAGTCTTGCACATGCTAAGCATTTCCTTTACCACTAAGCTATACCTTCAACCACTCCTGTGATCCTTGAAGAACATTTTGTTACTCTCTCAAATCTCTCTCAAGCCTGTACCTCCTGTCTGAAGCCACATATAATATTAGGGAAAGTGACAGAAGTTTAAAAAGTCCAAAATGCCTCCAATAAAACAGAAAACAAAATTACTTAGGAAGTAAAACTTTCTTATTTTTCCTTTAGATAACTTGGTTTCTGTGAAATCATCTAATTTGATCTGGGCAGTTTATGTCCTTCTTGATCTACTGATGGTTTGTGTTGGTGACAGACAGTATAACACCACATGTGAGACTCTCCAGGCTCTTAAACTGGTCACCAGAGGTCTCTGCAGCCTGTTCCCCTCCATCTCCTCAGTAGCAGTCATCCCAACTGAGACTCTTGTCACATTCCCTTAGTACATGTGTCATTGGCCTGTCATTAGAATTGCTTCTTAGGAGACAGCTTGAAGGATGCCAAATTCATTAGCTGTCTTCAATTGAACTTTACAGAACTTTTTCTTACATTGAGCAAATAACACACACATAAAAACGTTGCACCCAACACCATAGATAGCCACGTGTTTTCCACTATGTTTTGGAGAACAAAGAAATAGTATGCATTTTGTTTGGTGTCAATCATAACCTGAGATTAAAGCTGCTGTTTAATGCATTCAAAAGTTACACCCGCCCAAATCAGGCTTTCTCTGCCTAAGCTCTGAACTTCAAAAGGAATATTTTATAGGGAAAACACACACACACACACACATACACACACACACAAACAATGCACTGGCACATAAACACGCACACACATGCACACACTTCAAAAAGATGCTGTAAACACTTGAAATATATTTCATTATAAATTAGATCCAGTGCTGGAATGCCTGGAGAGTCATGAGGGTTGTGCAAAGCCACGGAAAACCCAAGCCACAAGATACCCAAGCCATGTTGATTGAAGTAGAAAGGGTCAGTTGGTACATATGTGAGCAACTTCTTGAATCCAACTTCCAAGCTATTTCAAGTTGAAACAAATCTTATTTTGTAACAATTATTTATCCAGAAATCTCTGGAAGATAATTTCCCTTTTAGTCTATCTTTAGCATCTTGCTACAAATGAAACTTATCCATATAATACACTGAATTCCCACTGAGTGTGTAATATTGTGCTACTAAAATTTTACTATTAAAATGTCCATAATTTAGATGCCATTAACTCAGATTTAGTGATAATTTGGACATAGAATATCATTTTCTGTAAAGTAATGTCTGTAGTTTTTAATGATTATAAAAGCAACTCTTATTTACAATATTGCTTAGAAATATTGACAAGTATAAAGGAGAGAAAATTATCAACACCTAAATTAAATTGGAACAATATAATTGTTTAACTTTTGGCATATTTCCTTTCAGTCATTTTCACTGCATATATTTCATCTTTTTATATAAATGTGGGATATAATTTTAAATATATTTTATACAACATGAAACAGTTTTCTCATGTAACCAATGACTTTGAAAATATGCTTTCCAAGGATTGCATATTATTTAATTTCACTAATGTCCCCAAATTGATTTTAATATTTCCCTAAGGTTAGATACTAAGGGCATTTCTAAATTATATTGATAGCACTGAGGTGAAAATTCTTAAATATGAATGTTTATAGTTACGTCTGATTTTCTTCTGAGAGAAGAGAACTATTTCAGGTCTTATATCACCAAATTGCTTTGTATAAGATTTGTAATGGTTGACATTCCCTCATATACAAGAATGCATGCTTGCCTTTCTCTCAAATGCAATATTATTTAATTTTACATTTGCAAATGTGATGAGTGAGAACATATTACTTCACTGTTCTACTTGGATTTCTTTGAATACCAGTGAAGATAAATATCTTCCCCAAGGTTTATTGTCTACTTCTGTGGGCAGTTAATGTGCCTAAGTCATATACTAGCAATTTTAAGTATTGAGTTATAACATTTCAACATATATTTCTGCATTTTAATTCTTAAAAATGCTTTTAAATTATATCCCTCATATCAGTGTTTACTTTAGTAAAAATGCTTCTAGTACTGAATTTTAAAATTTTATATAGCCATAGATTCCAATTATTTTATTTTTTTCATAAAAAATTTTGCCCACCCTGAATATAGGTTGATATTTACCTTTGTATTTCGTTATTTTTTATTTACTTGCCTATTTATTTACTTACCTATTACTTAATTTATTTATTATTTTGTAGTGCTGGGGATTGAACCTAGCACTTCATATTTGCTAGGCAATCACTCTTAACATTGAGCCATATCCCCAGCTCTCTTCATTCTATTTTGAGACACAGTCTTGCTCAGTTTCCCAGGCTGTCCTCAAACTTGCCTCAGTCTCTTGGGTAGCTGGAATTACAGGAGTGTGCCCCATGCCTAGCTTGTTTCTTACTTTTACTAATTGATTCATGTATAATTTATTTTAAGCATGGTATAGAAGGTGAGGTTCCCACCTTAGTTTTTCCATTTTTATGTCACATAAGTAGTTTTATCAGTATTGCTTATTATATGATCCTTTTCTCTGATTCCATGTTATTGAATATGTCATTTCTTATATTGGTATCTCATTGCTTTAATTACGAAAATTGATAAAGTTTTATAACGTCTAATTATCCTAATCATTACTCTTTCTTTTCAAAGGGGATTTAAGTTGAAGTTTAGAATCATATTGTCCATTCAAAAAAGTTCTATTGAGATTTTGCCTGGTATTCATACAGAATTTTTTCTATTTATTCGAGAAAACTTAACTTTCTTACAGTACTTGTGCTTTGCATTTGGAAGCAAGCACCAACTATAAATTTACTAAAATCTTAATGTTTTCTCTCTTAGGGAAGACACTATTTCCTTCTGATAGTTTCCACATCTGTCACTACAGATTTAAAGTAATTGAATTAACTTTTTTGTTTTTACAATTACCTTAAATTCTTACAGATTTTCAGTTGGTTATTTTTCCATTTTTAATGTTTTTATTCACTTCTTTTGCAAATGATAACATTTTCATCTTTATCTAATTATCATCTTGTTTTAGCTCTATGATCAGACCTCCAGAACATTATTTAATGAATAATAATAATTTTCTTTCTTGTCCATCTCCTATCTAGAGGTTGATTTAAGATAGCTGCCTTTCATTAAATTTTAAAAATTCCTTTGTACTCCTAGTTTCCTAAGGTTTAGGCATAAGGGCTTAATTTTATTGAATACTTGCCTATTGGGTTTTAAAAAATATTACCTGTTAAGGTGATTTTTATCTTACACTATGCCTTATAAACTTAAATGATCTTTTTATTCTTATATAAACCATAACTGGTTGTAAAGTATGATTCTTTTATTGTGCTCTATCTTTGATTTATGTCAAGGGTCATAAGTTGAAACAGAATCTGAGATTCCTAGAAATCTCAAGGAATATGTGACCCTTTTTTGAGGAAAAAGCAAATGATATACCTTTGACTAAGTTTAGAAAACATATTTAAAACAGCTCTGGTCTAGCATAATGGTGAACCTGAATTCCCAGTGGCTCAGGAGGCTGAGGCAGGAGGATTGGAAGTTCAAAGCCAGCTTCAGCAATTTAGTGAGGCCCTAAGTAACTCAGTGAGACCCCGTCTTTAAATAATTAAAAAAAAAAAGTGGGGGGTGTGCTGGGGATTTGGCTCAGTGGTTTAGCATCCCTGGGTTCAATCCCCAGTTCCACCACCACCAACAACAACAACAAAAATAACTCTGTTGTCACAGATCTTTACATAACTAAGTAGTATATGCCTTCCTTAGTTTATTATAATATTCACAATAATCATTTACTTTTGGGAAATTCTCCAATTTCAGAAAAGACTTGAAGTATTGAGGTTTTAGTGAACTCTGAGAAATGGGAAAAAAATGTGTTTGAAGAGCTGTTATGAAGTTTTCACTGCTGGCTGATGAGATGTTTTTTAATTATCAGCCATTTTGTTGCTTACATTTTGGAATTGAGAGTCTCTACAGCCCTGCCAATCTTCATTTCTTTCATTAGTACCTGGAGATATGTTTCAGGTGGTAGGATTGAATTGAGATGGTGGGACTAAAATTAAAGATCACCACTGCCAAGATGTCTGTCCATGGCTGACCTTCAGAAAAATCTCTTGATGACTTTAGCTTCCTCCCATCAAATACACCATTTACATACGTCTACACCATTCCCTTAACAGTTTTATCAGGCACCCCTTCCAGTGTGCCTTCCTACTCCCTGAAAATCCTCAGGGCAGGTGGCGCTCTTTCCCCTCTTATATCCTCATATACACCCATCATATGGGGAAAGGGATGCCTGGCCCTTGTGGTACTGATCACTAGCATTTATTTCTGATATTCCTCCCAGCAAGACTGGCCACAGTGAGGTGAGGTGGGCATCGAGAGTGACTTGAATGTATTACGGTTCTTCCATAGTCACTGTAGGTATCATCTGAATCCCTTGAATTAATGAGTTCGGTTTAACTTAAAACAATCACCAAATAGCCATCATATGCATATATATATATATTACAGTATAAAGATAGTTAGTCTGATTATATGATGCTCCTTTCTCCTTCTGAGTTAGATTACAATCTTAATTTCTACTAATTGAGTAGCAATACCTAATTAATTCCACTATTTTAAAAATACTTTTAAAAAAAACCACTTAGCATATCTTTTACCTTCAATATGATGCATTTGTATGTTAGGAACATCCATAAAAATCTATAAATTAAATGACATAAGGAAGATACACTAAGGCAGATAACTCTTTGTGAGATTAATTAGACTCACATAAAACTTGATTATGTCCATATTATAAAATATCTTTTCTCAGTATTAGAGGGGAAAACTCTATTAGTACTTTTCCCTATCCGATTCTAGCAAATTACATGAAAATTAACATTCTGAAAATCTTGCCTTTTTTATAGTTTTTTTATAGTTTGAAATGCAGAGAACCTACTTTCTGTTTTTAAAGATTTACATAGGTAACTCCATTGTCACTGTTTGGTATAAGTAAATGAAAAAAAAAAAAGGAAACTAATCAATGATCTTTGGAACTTTGAGACAAACAGACAGGAATGATTCAATTCCCTCTCAAAATTCAGTGATGCTTCTATATTCTGTATTTTGATCTCAACACGTAATCATTTTGACCAGAGATTCTATATAATTAAATCCACAAATTTCCTAGGGAAGAAGAAAAAATGTCCCAATTTGGACAGGGTGACACACATTGGCTGCCCTGGAATAGGAGTGTGGGTCCATTGCCATGGTAACACTTAGACTTAGGCTACAAAAAGGAACAGGAGAGGGGACTGAGAATGAGAAATTGCCAGCTCCATTTTATGACAATGACAAGGGCCAAGTTTTAAAGATGGCTGTGCTTGTTCCACATGTCCCCAAGGATACTGTTTCTAGCCTGCACCAGATTACCACACACAGTTTCAAAATTCTCACAAAGGAAACTTGTAGAAGATGATTACCAAGCACATATATCAAGACAATGTGTGCTTTGTGATCAATTAAAATGTAAGAATAGTCTATGGTAGGACGTCTTACAAAAGGGCCTTTATTCTCAGTACTTTAAAAAAGGCAGATCTATCAAACTTAAGGATAATACAATGCCATGATGATTTAATTGTCAATTACAAATTACTTAAGTGTACTTTAATGATCTATATAAAGCCTTTTTTTTTTTTTTTTTACTTCTAATAGCTATTAATGGTTGTTAAAGAAAATGAAACCACTTTACTGAAATGTAATGTAGGGGCCTATTAAGAATAAGTTTTCAAAATGATAAAATATTATCACAAAAATGTGAACTCCTGTACTTTTTAATATTCCTGAGTAGGTCAATCTTCATTCCACGGAAAGAATATTTCCTTCAAATTATATGCAATTACAGTTAAACATCTTCATATATATTATATATAGAATAAATTTTACCTAATTCCCAGTCAAAATGCTTCTTCAGAAGTTGGAAAGAGAATGAGGGCAATTTAAAATTACATTTTCTCAAAAAGTCTTAGATTTAAAATACTAGTCATCAGAATAAACTTGAGTGACCACACTCACCCCTATTTGTCTTTATCTTCGCCCTGGTCCCTGTTTGCTTTTAAAATTATTAAAAGAATGAATTAGAGAAACATTTTGTTCTGTCTATAAGGGCAAGCATTTAATCCATTCAAGGTACAGATATGTCTCATTTAGCAGATGTATTTTCAAAGAGAGGAGCAAATCACATTTATGTGTTAAAATACTATTTAAAATATACTAGAGGGTCTTACCAAAGAAAAAATATCTGAAGAGTGAATCCCTTTAAAAGAAATGAGTCATTTTGTAATAATTTTTTTTTTTTTTTTTGTGGTGCTGGGGATTGAACCAAGGGCCCTGTGCATGCGAGGCAAACACTACTAACTCAGCTACATCTCCAATCCCATTTTGTAATCAAACCATTCTTCCTAGTGTATCTGTTTGTGACTTTTCTGTATGGAGTTTCTTTAAGGGAGGCACACCTGTCCTACTTTGAAGATGACTGAATATACATACTGAGTTCATCCTCAAAGTGTACCTTTACCTATGCTTTAGGATACCCATTAGACAAAGAGCTATTAGTAATATGAAATTAAATATCATTAGAGTCAGAATCAAACAGTATCAGGCTGTGTCTACATAACCTAAAGTAATTTAGAGACTTTGCAATTATCCATCTAGCCGGTAACTCTAGACAGTAAAATAAGCTAAATAGTCAAAGCAAAATAGCTATTTTAGATTGGTAATTATTCTTTTTTGGCTACCTGCATTGATCATATTAAACAGCTATCAAAACTTTATTTAATTGCATTTGCTGATTGAAATGTAAAGCGGAAAGAAGGTAGGTTTTAAAGCAAAGTAGGGCTTGGAGTCCAACTCCAACTTAATAAATATCTGTGTCCTCAGCAAGTTTTCTCACCTGAGCTTATTTTTCATCTGTGAAATGGGAATAATGCAGCCCTTACCTGAATGTTGCAAAGATAAAAGAAATCAACAGATGTCAAGAATCTGGTATATAATAGATACTTAATAAAAGTTAGTTTTTATTCCTTACCATGATCTTTTCAACTCCAAGGTCTTAAATAATTGGCAAATTCATATTTTTGAATCTTTCATTCTCAACTTAATAGTTCAGTAATTGAATTCAGAGGTTATGTGCAAATTGAAATGCTGGCTCATAAATCCTTGAGGGAAAGAATCAAAACCTATGTTAAAAATAGACCAAAGCTCCAAAAACATATATTGGAGAAAAAATAGCCTCTTCAACAAATGGTGCTGGGAAAACTGGAAATCCATATGCAGCAAAATGAAATTACGGCTCTGTCTTTTACCATGTTCAAAAACTCAACTCAAAGTGGATCAAAGACCTAGGAATTAAATTAGAGACCCTGTGCCTAATAGAAGAAAAAGTAGGCTCAAATCTTCAACATGTGAAATTAGGCCCCAACTTCCTTAATAAAACTATTAGAGTGTAAGAAATAAAAAGAAAAATCAAGAATCAATCCATGGGATGGATTCAAACTAAAAAGCAAAAGAAACAGTCAGTGAGGTGAATGGAGAGCTTACAGAATGGGAGCAAATTTTTACCACACGCACATCAGAGAGAGCACTAATCTCTAGGATATATAAAGAACTCAAAAATCTTAACACCAAGGGCTGGGGTTGTGGCTCAGTGGTAAATGCTCGCCTAGCATGCACAAGGCACTGGGTTCGATCCTCAGCACCACATAAATGTAAAATAAAGATATTGGGTCCACCTAAAACTTAAGAATAAATATTTTAAAAAAATCTTAACACCAAAACAACAAAGAACCCAATCAATAAATGGGTCAAGGAACTGAACAGACAGTTCTGAGAAAAGGATATACAATCAATCAACAAATATATGAAAAAATGTTCAAAATCTCTAGCAATTAGAGAAATGCAAATCAAAACTACTTTAAGATTTCATCTCACTCCAGTCAGAATGGCAGCTATAATACAAACAATAATAAATGTTAGCGAGGATGTACACTCATACATTGCTGGTGGGACTGCAAATTGGTGCAACCAATCTGAGAAGAAGTAAGAAGATTCCTTGGAAAACTTGGAATGGAACCACCACTTGACCCAGCTATCTCATTCTTTGGTCTATACCCAAAGGACTTAAAAACAGCGTACTACAGTGACACAGCCACATCAGCATTTATAGCAGTACAATTCACAATAGCTAAATTGTGGAACCAATCTAGATGCCCTTCAGTAGATGAATGGATAAAGAAACTGTGGTATACATATACAATGGAATATTATTCCGTATTAAAAGATAATAAAATCATGCCATTTGCAGGTAAATTGATGGAGTTGGAGAATATTATGCTAAGTGAAGTAAGCCAATCGCAAAAAAACAAATGCCAAAGGTTTTCTCTGATATGTGGATGCTGATCCATAATGGGGATCAGGAAGCATGGGAGGAATGGAGGAACTTTAGATAGGGCAAAGGGGAGGGAGGGAAAGGGAGAGGGAATGTTGGTAGGAAAGAGTGGAATGAGATGGTCATCGTTATCCTAAGTATATGTCTGAAGATATGAATGGTGTGACTCTACTTTTTGTACAACCAAAGAGATGAAAAATTGTGCTCTATATGTGTACTATGAATTAAAATGCATTCTGCTGTCATGTATAACAAATTAGAATAACTAAATAAATTTTAAAAATAGACGTGTCTTTTGTAGCACCTCTGAACATTGCTGCATTGGGGATACTTTAGCATATTAGCCTTTGGGGGATGTTTCTTATCCAAACCAAAACAGTACCCATGTCTACATGATACCCAGATGATGCTTGCTAACTCTAATTCCCTAGAGAGGAGGAAACTCCAAAGCAGCAATGAATTACCAGTACTGTCTGGGAATGTCCTGGTATCATCCCGGCAGCCAGGAGTGAGAAGATTTTCTCCGCTGCCATGGAACCAGCTGACAATGGAATGAAACCCCCAAAACCATGACCCAAAATAATCTTTTCCTCTCTTAAGTTGTTTATGTCATGTATTTTTACCACAGAAATACAACCACAGCAATCAACATATGACTTTTCTATGTTGGTTCTGATTGTAGAAGTAGTTGTCCTTAGAAAGGTAGAAAGTACTGTTCAAGTGGGTTTTTTTTTTTTTTTTTTTGTACTGGGGATTGGACTCAGGGACACTTCACCACTGTGTCACATCCCCAACCCTATTTTGTATTTTATTTAGAGACAAGGTCTCACTGTGTTGCTTAGCACCTCTCACTGTTGCTGAGGCTGGCTTTGCACGTGCCATCCCCCTGTCTCAGCCTCCCCAGCCCCTGGGGTTAGAGGCATGTGCCACTGAGCCTGGCTGTTCAAGGGTTTTACAACAAGGGTGGAAAGAGAAGTGGGGGGAGGGAGGAAGAGAAAAAGGGGGGGGAACAAAGTGTGAGCTATCAGGAAAGTATTGTATTTGGTGGGAAGAGTGAGTGCAGGATTCCCCAGGCCCCTGTGGTTGATGTCTTTTAGTTGAATTATGAATGTGGACCTCATCTTATATTCCTTATCAGATTTTATGTTGCCTCTACAAGCACTGTCAACATTCTCTCTAAAAACAAGTCTTGGATTTTCTTAAACATGATAACAGAAAAGAATCTCTTTCTTTCAAAAAGGGATAGAAGAAAGAGTTACATTCAACCATCTTTGCAGAGAGTTCCCTGTCTTGTTATCATCACTGATGTTCCATTTCCCCCATTTCAGATATTTTACCAAATTTGTTCTGATTTAGTTCTGCTATTATGGGTCTCATCAGCTCTGATTTGCTCTTCAGTTGAAGCACTTTGTAAATCATACAGTTATAATCCCATGTGATTTTATTTAATTATTATCATTGGTGATTAGTGAAGGAATTTCCCTTCCATCCTTCCATCCTGGATTTATAATCTGAGATTTGCTGATCTGAGTCTCTTTTGCCCTCATCTTAACAGCACATCTGGAAGAACATGCCTGATGCCAAAGCAGCTGAAATGATTCCACTCACTGTGTAAAAATGGTGGTGCAGGAGGAACCCCAAATATACTCACCTCCCTTTTCCCGATCTCAGGCTGCCCTGTGTGGATCACTGTCTTTCTTGGAAAATGATAAGCAAACCTGGGGCTAGAGAATACAGGAAGGTATTCCAAGGGCAGAGAACTGGCTCTGGAATGGGACGTTTCAGAAAGGGATCCGGGTTTTGGAAACAAGAAGTGTGAAAACCTGAAAATGGGCTATGAGGTAAATCAAGAACTGAGTCTTGCCAAGGAATCAGAACTGTCCAGATGCTTATTTTTAACAATGTGAGCAACATGTTTACAGAAAGTTCTCCTTAGCTCATGGATATTTTTGTTAGTGTTCCTCCTACTCATTAGTAATACTGATATTGTTGGGACACTGGGCTTTTAAAACTCACCTTATTTCATAATTCTTTCTGTCCTCTCTCCATATTCAGTTTTGAAACTTAGAGTAATAACCTTATAACATAAATAACCATTAACTATGGAGTTTTGCTAATCCATTATCCTCCTTTCCCAGGAAAATGCTAGCTAGGGCTCTGGTATTTCATTCATAAGCTATTATAATATTCCAAATTGTTTTTAGTACATTCTTGGTATGTGTGGAACAACTTTTGAGTTGTAATTCAGCCAATTATTCCAGACACTGGTCGTTTATCATTTCCAATCTCCTAACCTCCTTTATGTCTTGAGAGTACACAAAAACCCTCTGGGACCTGAGTGCTATAAGGAATGCTGCAGTTCTTGCTGTCAATCAAGGTCAGTCAACTTGCTACCAATCAAGGTCAGCAGCACAAACATAGATATAGGCAAAAACTCTTGTTAACTTACTTAAAATTTTTTTTTTGTTTTTTAGTTGTAGGTGAACACAATCACCATTATTTTATTTTTATGTGGTCCTGAGGATCAAACCCAGTGCCTCACCTGTGCAGGCGAGTATTCTACTGCTGAGCCACAACCCCAGCCCTTATAAGCTTACTTTTAAACACAGTTTTTGAAAAAGAAGTAAATCATGTTTAATCAACATTTGATTGTTCTAGCCTTCAAGACTTTCATTGTTACAAGTGCATACAGGAAACGAAATGGCTATACTATGACAGAGATAGCTTTTATATCTTTTAGTCTATTGGGCTAAAACTGGATGTTCATTATCTGAACAACTGAAGGATAGTATAAAATCAATGTTTGAGAGAAGTTGCTGGGTTTGGATTTTTGAATTACATAGTTTAAATGGGTCAGGTTCAATGATTCCAAAGAAACTTTTTAATCCATCTATTTATTATCAACCTCAAAAAATAATTACCAATATTGCCTACCTTTCTCTGAAGAAAAAAAAAACACCCAAATCCTTCTATCTTCCTTAGTACATTAACATCTATAATTGCAAAATAACAGCTATCATTTATTGAGCACTTACTGCACCTGGCTTTACCTTTTTTTAGATATGCCACTTCTTCCTATCAACACTCCTAGGAGATGGGGACTATCCATATTCCCATTTGACAAAGTGACAAAGGAAGAATCCAGCCCTGAATTTCTACATATGGTGCTCAAGGTCACACAGCTAAGAAGCTGTGGACTCACAAGGTGGGTCCAACCCAGTTCCAGGGCATGTGACAGAGAACTGCCAAAAGCAATCAAATATCCAAACAAGTCCAATAAAGAAAATGAACAAAAACTCTACTTTTCTTTTTTAAAAATTGCAGAGTTTTCTCCCATAATTTAGGAGCAGATGACATTCAGAAAAATGCTTTCTTTCCCTTTCCGTGTTTCAGAATATCTAAATTGACTCATTCCTAATCTTTAAAATTTGTACATTTCACACCAGGAAAGACAGTCTAAGAAGGGAACATTTTATTCCCAACTGACATTCTGGGTTTAAATATCCTTTGCAACAGTTTTGTTTTGAAAGATCTCAGTGGTTGCATATGAACCTGCCAGATGTCAACAATGTGTCTGCCATCTACAATATCCCCCAAAGACTAAAATTACTTCTTACTGATACAGTATTTGGAAATAACATGCAAATACCATTGGACCTGCAGTATTACTAAGTGTCTATGTAAACGCCTCTGAAATAACAGATGTTCTGGGTTCTTGTTGTTCCCTTTGAATAACAAAAATTACTTGGGGGGTGGGGAGCTGGTATTCCTTTCACTTTTCCATAACAGTTTCAGGAAGAGTCCATGGCTTCTCATCCTCAGATCAACTTCAGGTTCCAGAATCCACCTGTGGCTACTGGAAGGTTTCTGCAGGTGCTTGCCTGTGGAAGCTGTCAAGAATTGGTCTAAATCAGGGCAGAGCAACTGACAGAAGGATATTAACTGGCAGAAACTGTTTGAGGTGTCAGAATTTCTTTCTGGGACACAGATATATAGGTGGAATCTGCACTCAAAAATAAATCAGTGATGAGGACAGCAGAAAAGGCAGTAACTGAGCTATTTGGGCAGAAGAACGGTTACCTGCAAAATTCACAGTGATTGATGAAAAATGACACATGACAGGGGCCAAGAGAGAGACCCCATGTTGCAAATGAGTGGCATTTCCAGTTACTTCAAGTGAAGAGGGGGGAAATTTCAGCAAGTCAGACCCTTAAAGGTGAGGGGAAATACATTAAATATGAATAAATAGGAAACTGTGGTTTGAATTGCAAGATTAGTCAGATGATTACCAATACATCATGTTTATAAGCATTCTGCAATTTCTAAAGCCCTTTCTAGGGCGGTTATGTGATTTAACTGATTTGAATCCTCAGACTCAGGAGTAGAACCTAAGTCTTGAATTCAGAAAAGGGAAGAGAAAAAAAGGAAGCAAAATTAAGGGATTTTAAAGTCTTTACCTCCTGAAGCTAATGGCATGGAAAAGGAGGAGGAAAACTGGTTTAATGTAAAAGGAATTAGAATCACCAAGTCTGACGTGAGATGAAGCATGTGAAGTTCATGTTAATTTCATATGCAGGCACATACTGTCTATGGCAGAGCCTTGTGGCTCTGGGAAGAAGCATTTGATTACAGTGAAAAACAAAAACAAAACAAAATAATAACAAAACCCCCACATTCTAGACTTGGCTCAGTGAGTTACCAACTGTGCAAGTTCGGCAATGTCATTTAGCATATCCAAGCCCACATTTCCTAATCTGCAAAACAGGAGTAATAAAATCTGCCTTCCTCTATATATGCAAATGGATTTGTGGTATTGCTTGGCACTTAGGAGCCAAGCTTAAAATGATAATCAGATTCTTCTTAACCAATCAACTACAAATGTCTCTCAATATTGCAAATTCAAGTTCTAAGATCTCCATGAATTGATGTTGTTCCCACCATACCAAGTAAGGAAAATTGAAATTGAGTGATCAGTCTGTGAACCTGACATTAGAAATTAGGTCTTTGAACTTCCCATCCCTAGATCTTTCCACTGGGGAAAATAAATCATTTAAATATTGCATCCCAAGTCACACAGCTAAAAAGAAACCAGATCTAACTCTGATACTTGTGTTCTTCCTACTACACTTATGAAAACTAAAAATTGCTAGCAATTGTTTTATCCTCTCTCTACTGTGGATTACAAGCAACAACCACTCATTTGCAGGTAAATATTAAAATGGTATTTTGCCAATGTGGGAAGATAAATTTGCGTCAGAACACTGTGAAATCAGCCCGTGCTTTGCCTTTATGGGAAAACCAGAAGTTCACCTCTATTTGTGAAATGAAAATTAATTTCAGTCTTGGTTCATGAGAATTTGATAGGGCACTGCCCAATGTGTCTTTGAGATGGTATACTCAATTTTATTACCAGAGTTGATAGGCGGGGCTGAGGAAAATTGCAATATAGTGAGCATCTCTTTTCCTTTCACTGATAGTAAATTGCTGTACATAATCACATAGCCAGAGGGGATAGCTTAGTGAACTAAGCTTCAGGTTTGCCAGCCTAGGCTGCTTAAAACCTCAAGTTCTAATCCTAGGAGAGTCTGTATGACTCTTCATCTCCTTGAGTTTGATCAATTATATTTCATAGATTTTTTTTTTATTATGTAAGAGACTCAAATAAAGCTTTATAACCCAAATCCGGTCTATCTTAGGAAGATTCTAAATACCTTGTACTTTTTATTTATCTAAGTATTGAATTTTAGGCTTACGGTTTCTAATACCTTCACCACAGTTAGGGAGGAAATGATGTGAAAACTTATAATTAAGATGAGAGTACTTTGGTGGAATCACACACTGCATTATTTATATATGGGATCTGCCAGTCCTGATGAAGGAATGGATCCATGGAATAAAGATGAATCCAACATAATAAATGACATTAGCCACCATTTATTGAATGACCACCATGTGCTGGGCACTCATCATGAATTATTTATTCAATCCTCAGAGCTCCCTTTCAGATAGATATTTTTATACTCCATTTACAGAGAATTCTAAATGCCCTCTTCAAAGTCATGTGAGCAGAGTGGCAGAGCTGGGATTCAAACACAGGTGTTTCTGCCCCCAAGGTCCCTGATGTTCTACTTATCTCTGCTGCCCTGCAATTCATATATGTATAATTGGAAAATAAAAATGACATGTGAGAAAGGAAGCCCATGTGGAGTTGTAGAGTGAAAAACCCAAACCAGGAAGGCAGAAGGACCCTGGGACTCAAGGAGAAAACCCAGGTCCTAGTGTCATGCTGTTGTATTATGCTGTCTTTGGTGATTGATCTTCCCACTTATGCCAGGGATGAGCCACATGGTGAGTAGGCAGGCACTCAGGCGTGGTCTCTAGAAGAACCCAGCCTGAGTGGGTGTGAGGTGTGATACCCTTTAAAAATGTCTTCAAAATGTCACAGGCAAAGTTCTTATACTTGGTAGAGTCTTCACTCTGCTGAGATGTCATGGGAAGCTGGGGACCTAGAAGTCATATTCCTCTCTGGGAGTTAGCTCTGTTGTGTCCTGATTGGTTCAATCACCTTTCTAGGTTTTGATATTCTCTGCCATTAAAGAAACTTTCCTTCCTTAATTCACATTTTTTACTCATCAAGTGACCATCCCCTTTGATACTCTTGTAGTGCTAATGATATTGGGAGTGAAGTCATAGGTGAAATCAATAGGATCCTACATTTTCTGGTGAGGGTGACACAAGATTCGTGTTTTGGGAAGAAGAAACATATCAAAAATCAGGACAGAGATGGACATATTGAGTTTAGAGTACCAGAGAAGCATCCAGGTAAAGAAAGTTTCTGGGAGGATCCAGGTGGATTGTGGAGTAAAAATCTGGATGTGTCAGTCTGAAGAATGGGGTAAAGTGAGGACTAGAAACCTATACTGCAAATCATCAATATAAGGGAGATAGTTGAGACCATGAGCAGAAATGAGCTCACCCAAGGAGAGAAGTATAGGAAGAATAGAAGTGGATCAAAGCAGAACGCTGGGAAATTAAACAAACATGAAATAAACACACAAAATCAAAAAGAGAAGAATTAGAAGAGCAGACACAGAGATCAGAGAACTAGGGAACCAGCAAGGGGTTGTAATGAGGAAACCAACATTGAAGACCAGAATTTCCTAAAGCACATTCTTAAACTATGATAAGATGAGTTTTACAGGTTAAAGGGAAAGGAGACTTACTAATTTGCATTGTGAAACTTTAAACAGGACCACAATAGGTAAAGCTTTCTAAAACAGTTCACTTTCACATAAAAGGATTTGTATCCCTTAAAACTAGTGTCCCTTGAAGCCTGCTTTGGGAAATCCTAGGTACTGAGTTTTGCTAAACAAGAAATGGTGATATCATTTCTGTATAATAAGGACTCACTAAAAGCAAAATTTTAACTATTTCCAACTCATTGATTACCTTTATCAAAGCAGTTTTGGAGGAGTAATAAAGATAGAGAAGCAAAGGATTGATGTTTGATTTGTGGTAAATGTATATGAAAGCATCAAGTTATACATTTAGATATATGTAATTTTTACTTGTCAATTGTACCTCAATAAATATGGAAAAAATCCAGGCTATATAATCAGTGCATGCTGATCATTCTTTTAAGAAGTTTGGGTTTGAAAGGAAAGACACACAGGATAGGAGTTAGGGAGGACATCATATCAGTAAGACATTCCGGATGAGAGAGTTTTGTGCAAACATATACACTGGAAGGAAAAAGTCAGAGGGAGAGAAAGAAAACCAAGAATGTGTAGGGTGATGGAGTGAGGTAGAAAGGTCAGTCCTGGGCAAAAGTTCGGAAGATATGGAGAGAAACCACCGGAGAAACCACCGGATTGAGATGAAGCATCGGGCATGCTTGTATCAAAATAAAGTAGCCATCTGTGAGAACACAGTGGAGAAGCTTGATAGTAGTTGGGAGGGACTGTCAAGGCACTCTGAGAGGTGGCCTTGGACCTGGGAGGAGCAAGCAGAGAAGCAGAGGGGAGAGAGATGCAGAAAATGAAGCCATTCCAAAGGCCAGGAGCCAGAAGAAAAGGTGTCATAATCCTTACAATCAGAGTGTGCCCAAGGAAGGATATTTGGTATCAGAAAGCTGGTACTTTTCATTTCTAGCTAATTCTTTATTCAAAGTTCCTTGGGGTGGGATGACTAATTGATTATGGAGTCAAATTTTGGGTTTCTGTTTTGGCAATTTTGAAATTAGTTGATTCCCACTATCTGAAGTTACATGAAGTTTTTGATTAAAAAAAAGTTAAGACACACGAAATTCATTTTAGGTGAAGTGAAAGGTATAAGTAGTTTAAGATAAGACAGAACAAACCAATCTTATGAATAAAATAACAATTACATGTTGTTCATTTTGCAAATATGGGATGAAAAGTTGAGTCAAGGATTTATCTAAGACCACAATCTGCAAAAAAAGTGTGAAATAGATCTGAATGAGATAATGTTTTATTCCTTGTTGGAATGATATTCCATTAGATGAAAAAAATGGGAGTGGTTATTGGTGATTCCTATTTACCACTTAAAAATATAAATAATCAGCAATTTTGTCATATTTTTAAAACAATTACTTTAAGAGTTTTGCATATCCATACCATTCAAAGCAAGACCTCACTAGGTCTTGTTTTTGGAGGAAGTATGAATACTGGGATTTGGATGCATTCAGAAGACATTTCTGCAAACTGTTTTTGTTCCAAGCAGACTGCAGAAACACAATCTTTCCAGATGCTTTCCTCTTTAACATTGTATTTTAATCCTTTAGCCAGTCATATTAAAAGCAAATAAGAGAAATGGAAATTGTTCAGTTCTGAAGGTGCTGCTGCTGTCTTAATTAGAAGCCAGCCCCACCCTGTAGCTAGATGAGATGTTGCTGGGAGAATAAGCCATTCCTCATCTCAAACAAATATTTAAATGGTAATAACCAGGCAGTAAATTGGTGACCTGTGACACTAGCACCAGCCAAGGTCCTGCAGCAGGACTTTTACATATACATATCTTTAATTGCCACAAATAAAAAAGATAAGCCATTTAATTTAGGTGGGGAAGGCTTAAAGGAAATAGACCCAAATATGATACATTTCTTAAGATATATAATTTTAAAAAAATTTTTTTAGTTATACATGGACACAATATCTTTATTTTGTTTGTTTATTTTTATGTGGTGCTGAGGATCAAACCCAGTGCCTCACATGTGTGGGGCAAGCGCTCTGCCACTAAGCCACAACCCTAGCCCTCAGATGTATAATTTTAGGGAATGCTCCTTTATTTAGCATGTTTTTGGAGACAAAGAACTAAAAGACCAATTATTTCTTTTATTTGGTGGGGGTAGGGGGGTGGGGGGTATGGGATTGAACTTGGGCACATTGAACCACTGAGCCACATCCCCAGCCCTAGCTTGTATTTTATTTAGAGACAGGGTCTCACTGAGTTGCTTAGGGCCTTTTGCTGAGGCTGGCTTTGAACTCACGATCCTACTGCCTCAGCCTCCCTAGGTGCATATGCCACTAAACCCCTCCCCCCCATTATTTCTTTAGGTAAAGGGAATAAGAGAGAGAGAGAGAGAGAGAGAGAGAGAGAGAGAGAGAGAGAGAGAGAGAGAAATATTGCATGTGCCTTTGGGTAGCAAAATAGTAGTGTTTGAAGTTTGTTCATTATTATTATATAAACTGAGGAGACAGACTGATTGACAGACAATTGATTGTTCTAAGGGCCTAGAACATCCATTTTACATGAGAGACATCTGCCTTCTACAAATAGAAAAATCCCTCCTAGGGGCATTTCCTGAAGACTCCTCACCATTGCTATCTCCCCTATTGCTCACCTCTAGCCCAGACCTAAAGCTGTCGCTGAATACCCTTGTCAGAATCATCTCAATCACAGTCTTAGCTTTTCTCCCCAACAGAAAAACTCATGTCTTTGTTACTCTCATTTGCATATCATTAGAACTAGTTAATGCAATTTCATTTTGAACAAGAAAAAAAAAGGGTTTTATTCTTAGAGTCATTCTTATTATAAACTCCAGTCTTTAGAAGTTTATCTTCTTAACCAACATGAAGAACAACTTCATCAGTAACCATAAAAGGTTTGACCTTTAATCTACATATTCTTCCCAAGAAAAATAATATCCAACCAGTTGCAGTGGCGCATGACTGTCATACCAGCTACTTGGGAGGCTGAAGCAGAAGAATCTTAAGTTCAAGGCTGACCTTGAAATCTTCCTGCTATATCATATTTCACACTAAAATGATAAATTTTCTTTTGTATATTTAAGCATAATAAAAAATTGGAATACAAAAAAAAAAAAAAAGAAATCTTCCTGCCTCAGCAACTTAGTGAGAGCCTGATTTAACAACAACAAAAAAGCAAACAAAAACAATAACAAAAAGGGCTGGGGATGTAGTTCAGTGCTAAAGTACCCCAGTGTTCAATCCAAAATACCAAAAAAAAAATAATAATACTAGAAAATAATAATATAAAACATTAAGCAATGGTTCCTCCCCTGATAACTGAATTTTTAGCACTTTGTAAATTAAATCCATTAATATGTTCTTATCTTTGTTACAGATTATTTTAAGCCTAGAAGAACACAGAATGCAAAGCAATACAATTGAATTAGAATATAGCACCATTCATCATCTCAGCCAACCTTTGCATTATTTGGGTTTTTAAAGTTATCTAAAAGAAATCCTTCTCTGTGCTCTATACAAACCATATAAAATTTACAAATATCTATTAGGTTTTGGAAATAATAATTCCTCATTTCTTCTTTTTTTTAAAAAAAATTTTTTAGTTGAATGTGCACACACAACACCTGTATTTTATTTATTTATTATTATGTGGTGCTGAAGATCAAGCCCACAGGTATAAGGCAACTGTTCTATCACTGAGTCAAGACCCCAGCCCTAATTTCTTCATTTTGACATAAGAATAAACAGAAAGAAAATTATTTAATCGGCATGATATATGCATATTCAACTTTTGGAATATCCCTAGGTGGCAGCTAGTATTCTAAACATCATCATGCATTCCACTCAGTGGAATGGAATGCAGATTATTTTACATATAAAAAATTAGGTGCTCCAAAGTTAAAAGCCATGGATATGTTTCTGGGGGTCAAAATAATGAGTATTTTGGAAATCTAAGGGAAAAAAATGAAATAAACAAAAGATATGCCATCAACTTCTGACGATTTAGCAGCAATGATTAAGTTAGGAATTTTTTTTTTCCCAGCCTGCCCCTCTTCCTCTGGCTGCCAATGTCCTGCCATTTTGTTGCCCTTTCAATAAGCCCCAAGGAAAAAGAAAGGACAAGACAGCCTTAAAACCACCTGGAGGGGACATATCATTGAAACTGCAAAGCACAATTTTCAGATCATGGGTAGATTAGAATGGATTTTAATTTGGTTCTCTACTGTCTAAGGAGTACTGAAGATAGAGAATCAGATTTTCAAAAAACTTTAATAACCAGTGTTACACTGGCCACACCACAAAGTACAACTGTTACCTTCACATTTATCCCAAGACACTTTGGTTTTTGGTCTTTTGGTCTATGTGGAAGCCATGGGTATAACTGATTGATGGTCCCAGACTCTGGCTCTGAAATTCAGGCAGGAGTTCATTTGCATCATGGTAAGCTTCTCACTGGCTGCTCACAGCCATCGATTGAGTGTGGCCGGGATCCTCCACAGGCTCTTTCCTAGGAGATACAAGGCCACTCATAGTCCCATTCTGCTCAAGGACTCCTCATTGGCATTGCTCAGCCCTCCTTAGACTGCTCTGTGATCTAGGATGCTTCTGCCCACCTTCCTTCCCTGGGGTCAGGAGTGCATGGCAGCCTGGCTATTTTCTTTGCCTTTTCCGGTCCCGGCCCCATTTTCTCTCATAGGCACTGCCCCTAGCATGCCAACTTCCTTCCTGGTGCCTACTTCTCCAAGTGTAGTGCTTCTCAACATCCGGTGTAGTAAAGCATGAATTAGTAATCAATGAAATCCATTCCTGGCCTGCACTGTGTATTGGTACTCAGGAATTTTCCATTTCCTAAATAACCAATTTGGAATAGCTGTCCTGGCTCATACCAGATGATACCAGGTGATGGCTGTGGGAATGTTGCTCTTCCTGATTTGCCAGTAATGATGCCTTTCTTCTACTCCTTTTCTGTACTCCCAAATGAGAGAGAACATGTTGTCCACTGGAACTCCAGTACTAGCTCTGGATGATTCCTGCAGTGACACAGGGCTACAGGACTGAGGGCAACTCGGTGACTTAATGAAGTTATTCTGGTCCTATCTCTGATTTCCAAGTTCTGTTCTTGGTCTGTTTCCCCAGTTCTCTATCTTCAGTCTTCTCTTGTTCAATATAGAACACCTGCTCAACTCTCCAGGGCTTTGGGTTTTCCCCTAAAAGGAAGATGTTTGGTTATCCCCAACCCCATCTAATCACTTATGAGTCCTTTGTAAATCTGAGTAATAAAAGTGAAGTGGAAGGGTTTGGGGCATGGTGGGAGCTTATAGGATAAGGTGGGTGAGGAAACAAAAGTAGGTGCTGATGGCTAACAGATCTGAGCAGACCTGGACATAAAGACATTGTCAGTGGTTTATGCCACACGGCATGCAGCATGTCCTGACCTCTTCTGCCCTGCTTTGCTAGGCTCATTGACTCAGCCATGAAAACAGTATCAGAATCTCTCCCATCACTTTCTGGCTAATAAAAGGACAAGGGCAAAGGGGACCTGTGAATTGCTTTCTGGTCCAAAACAGACTTGTAACCTCTCCCTCCCTGCTCATCTATTTCACTTGGTGGTGGTAGATAACTGTAAATCTTAAGGTTTTCCCCCTAGGAACATAGTCGTAACACCCATAGTACTAGTAGAACTCTCTCCCAGTGAATTCTGGGTAGGAAGACATTTGTTCCCATTGCTTATCATGATTCATTCCGTGGCAAAACACATTTCTTGTTTGGAATTTCCAAACAGGAGATTCCAAATAAACTGTGCAATATGATCCATTCATAAGTTGGGTAATAGCTGTGCTAATGATGTGGGATACAGCCTCATTTAGAAAATTATTATTATTATTGTCATCAATCAGTTAGAGTTATTCACTCATAGCCTGATATATTTGGAGCTCAGCTTGATTTCTTTTAGGTCTGTTAACTTGTGGGTTTAACATTAGGTTCCTTGACTCTATTTGTTTCTCTGAATAATGTCTGTGGTCCCAAATCCCAATTTAGAATGGGTAGAGGTCTTAAGTGTTATCAAATAAAATTTGGAGGAGTCCTTAAAGAGGAATCTAATGCAAAGTTTCTCCAAGTGTGGTCAGAACCAGCAATTTAAAAATTACCTGGGAACTTAGAAATGCAAGTTACCAGCTTCACCCCATGCCTACTACTTCAAAAATTCTGGAGGTGGGTCCTAGTATTGTGTTTTAATAAGGTTTCTAAGGGATATGTGTTTAAACTTGAGACCCAAGTATCCACTAACTTTAGGCCAAAAATTACAGCAATTATGGATCAACTAAAGCTGTCTTAGTGTCTTATACATGAGATTCCCTGTAGTAAGTACAAAAATAGATCCAAGAATGTCTTTTGAGAGTTTTCCATCAAGTTGGCAAAACTCACAGCCATGGGATTAACAGGAAACTGGTAGGACAGAAATTAATTAAATTTGCACAAATCAAATGGTGCCACAGAACATTCAAGAGAGGGGACTAGATTCATTGCATTATATCTATTTGGATATGATTCAACATTTACCTTACACATATATAATAAATACTGATGAAAAGGCAAGATGTTCTTCTGGTCAATGAGAAAGAAGAGGGTGAAACCCTTTTTTCTTAACTCTAAGAATTGGAGGTTAAACTTAATAGCATCTCTAATATATCCTGTTTTATCATCAATGAAAATGACTCTGTGGCCTTTCTCCTTGAACCATCGTCACCACCATGAGAGCTAAGAGAGTTAAAAAAAGTTTTTTTTTCATGTCAATCTTTTCTCATTGACCAAAAAAAAAAAAAAAATCTTAAAGCTAATTCATATTGACACCGTGAGATAGCATTTTGTAAAGTCTAAAATGTTATATGAAAGTTAGATATTTGTGCTATAATCACTATTGTTTGAGTTAAAAAGCTGCATTGCTTCTGCATGAGAGGTTTGATGATTTTGTTCACTCAAAAATGGCAATATGAAGAGGAAAGGGGCTCATTCGTTTGAGATTTAAAAAAACAAAACAAAACAAAAAACTATTTTCTTATTCCTTCTATAGATACATCCGAAATGAACAACAGACAAATCAAAAGCCCAAGGCTTTCTTTAGGATTCCAAATGATTTTTTTTTCAAGTTTCTGAAATGACATAAAATCAAATCCCTTTGAAAGTGAACAGCCTCACTTATAATTTTATACACCTGACCCTAAAACTAAGAAGGTGATAATTTGGTCACTTTTGGGGGTCATTAATTCTTTTAAGTTACAAAAGTTCCATTTAGCAAATTACCTTTTCCAAGGCACTAAATGACATCTTAAAGGTTTCAAGTGTTAAACTACTTTCAAAGGTGGTCAGTTTACCCCCCAATCACTGATAACATCAGTCCAAATAGCTTCAATTTCTTTTATGCTAGATTCTGATAAACATAAAACACTTTTATGGACAGTATCAAATTTACCCTTAATTCGATAGTTAGAGTGGAGGAGGGGAGCCTGAGAAAAAGATTTTAGAACTTTCTTTGTAAAGTAAAGGATATCATGACGTGAAAAAGATTTTAATTACATATTTGTTCAGTAATAGCAAAATCATATTATTTGAACATTGTTCTTTCATTTTTATTGGCTGTGCTTTATAATGCTAATAAAATGTCCATTGTAATGCCTCTTTGATTCTGATTTATGCTTTCAGGCTGAGCTGGAACACACGGTGCTAGAATTTAGATTGTGGTCTAGGAAAGAATCTTTCTGAATATTTTTGACCACTGTAAATATGTTGGGAACTTAGTAAATGCTTCCATGAGGCATCTCCAGTGGGTAGATTGCCAGGATATGCTTATAGAAGGCAGAAGGTTGTGAATGTGCTGCTATATTCAAATTTGGATCAACACAGAGAGACCATGTTAGGGCATGAGCCCCTTTCTTCACCTGAGGTAGGCACATTTTCCTCTTTATGGCAAGCTTAAATGACTTCAATTTGGTTCTTGTCCTCAAAAAGTCAAAATTAAATCCAGTTAATGAGCTACTGTATCATTTTCTAAGAGACCAACAACTAAAAATTTTCTAAACAAGAAATAATTCATCATTATATTCATCTTCAAAATATAATGGATGCAATAGGTCCATCTACAGAGGAACTCTGTAGAGATGTCACACTATCAGGCAAATACTAGCCAGTATGTATTGTCCTCCAATTCTTGGAGTTTTTAGCTCCATGGACTGCTTTTAATATGCATTCCTGACAAATTTCAAGGAAAAGTTCTAACTTTTCATGGTGAGATAGTAAAGACCCCATTAAGCGGACAAGGTTAAAGATGATAGCCTATGTGTGGAAAATAAGGAAGTTGTTTTTTTCAGTTTTGACTGAAAAAGAATTTACTCCTGGAGAAGGTGAATCCATTTGGCTTACCAGGATGGTGTTTCAGATTCAATTAAAACATGACACTTGGAATCAAGACAACAGATGGCATGCCACTAGACAGAATCTACTTTTGCATTAGTCAAGGATTTGGGGGGCTTGGAAGAGATGTTAATTTTTTTCCTCCTAATTTCCCCCATTATCTTCCCTCTATCTTTATTCCTTCCCTTTTGATGTTGGAAAGAGATTTCTTGTTATAGTAAATTTTCTCTGTTACTTCAAGCACAAAAGCCTCTTCTGGCAGAATGATGGACTCATCTTAAAACAGGTAGTGGTTCCCAGAGGCCTTGAAGGCTTTGTGAGTGACTTCAGCCTGGCAGACAAGCCAGACACACAGGACGGCTTCCCAGCATCCCATTCAGCTTCTTCTGAAACCTCTATCATATGACAGGATGGGTTTGTGCATTAGAAATGGGACAGAAGAGGCTTTTAAAATCTTAGATCTGCTGTTTGTTTTTCTTTCATACTTGGATTGGGGAAAAAAAAAAACAACAAACAAACTGAGAGAAGGTGGGGGTGGGAAACCCAAGAAGAAAATGAAAGTTTAACATAAGAAACTAAAATTAAATGATGTGGGAAAGATTTCAAAGATTTGAAACATCTTCTCTTTTTTTTTTTTCAAAAACAAAACAAAATCAATCTTCGATGCAACTTGTGGTACTGTTTAATTAGTCAAATAAAGAAATTGACCTGGGTGCACGTCACTCACTCTTTTCTTTAATATGGTAACATCTCACAATATATTTTTAGTTTTTCTCTTCAGGAAGTCAATATCACAAACTATAAATACCCAGTGTAATCTTCTGCCAATAAAATGAGGTCAGCTTTCCTTTGGGTCTCCTTTAAAACTTGAAATCATTATCTCCCAACACTAAATCCCCTCACCTACTTAAGATTTACCTCTTCTCCCCTTATTCCCCACCTCCTCCCGCCAAGGAAAAGAAAAACAGAAGCCTTTCAATTCCAAATGAACTCTTTGGCCTTCATCAGAGTCAAAAAAAAAAAAAAAAAAAGATCATAAGAGAAATCAAAGTACATTGACCAGATAGGGGCTGAGCTAAAGAAATAAAGATATGAAGGCAATGAAAGAAATCCATCCTTATGTCCTCTTTAATCTCACTAGCCAAAAAGAATGCTGAACTTTGAGAAATTTAGGAGCACCTAGTCCTCTGGCTAGGGGCACATGACCACTTACAATATTTGTCTCTAAAATGTGCCAGTGTATTTAAATCTACGAAGCTAATGCCTAATTATAAAGAAAAAGGAGGTAGATTTTAGCTCATACCTATTAGTTTTGCAATAAAAAAATAAGAATGACCTAACTCTGCCTAGAGCAGAACAACTAGCCAGCTATAACGAGAAGGCTCTGCTCCCCTGTTCTGTTGGGAAATGGGATGTCACGTCAGATCAAACACTCAGTTTAATAGAATATTATCAAAACTACTAGGTATGCATTACCAATTTGCCAGATATGGAATACAATAAAATACACTTAACACTAAAACAACACTGAACAATTTTAATCTTTCTCTGATGATTCAAGACATTTCAGAATTTTTCATTGACTCTAGGTCACCATTACGAACCTCAATTTCCACTATGCCCAGTGAAGCATGGTTATATCAATTAATAGAAGTTTCCATTTGACAGAATGTTCTAACAACCAGCTTTAACAGTATATTGTTTCTCCTGGGCGGGTACTGGACAAAGGATGAATACCAATCAGTTGGAGTTTTTTGCTTGGGATGGCAGTCCATTTGGTTCAGTGCCTCAAAGACAGTGCTGTCTCCAAGTGATCTGAATAATAAAGGAGACTCTTTCTACCCCTCAGATTGTAGGAATTCCTCCACTATGGTTCTTTCAGCACACTTAACAGAAAACTCTTTCAGTGAGACCAGCTCCTGCTGGTGGTGCTCCAGTGTCCTGAAGAAGAAGGATCCCACCAGCTGAAAGGGCAGCTAAGAAGTTTACTCTCTGGCTATAGCCTCCCAACCACTGTTTAAGGCCGTTCTGAGTGACTGGAAAGTTTTGGAGCCAATAGCAGGCATTCTGATAGTGTGTACTTACTTTGATAACCACCATGTTGGGATGAAAGCATACTGATGCTAATCCTTTTTCAGTTTGGGTCACACAAGTTGACAGCAACTGGTGCTAATTGAAAAGGAAAAACGATAATTCAATGTTTTAACAGTTTTCACCTACCTCATGCTCTTTCTTCCAGAAGACTGAAAAAACATTTTTCACAAAGAGAAATAATCTATGGTAACTTCCCCTGGGGTCTGGGTCATTCTGTGTCTCTGAAAAGGACAGGCAATACTTATGTGATAATAGTACTTTCTGCTGATGGGCCAGAATGACCCAAGGAGAAAAAAAGATGTGGTATTCAGTCTTAGGAAGATGGTTAAACTCCACTGCACTGAATAACATAGGTTAGAGATTCAAGAATGTTCCAGGAATTTCAGTTTGGCCCGCCATATTGGATGAGTTACCCAGTTAGAGCCTTATGGTTCTTCCATGTAACACATATGTCACTTTTAAAGAAAACACTGGTTCTCTTCTGGGAAGAACTCTTAGGTGTTGTAAATGCACAGCAAGTATTTATGGATGGATCACAGTCTCCTGTTAAAGGCAAATGGACCTTGGACTACTTGGGACTGGAAGAATGTGCTAACTTTGTCTTGTAACATGCCATTAAAAGCCCCATGCATAGAAATACCATGGTGATATTGTGGCCCTATTCTTTCTTTGTTTTCTAACACATTTGAGAGGCAGAGCATAGGTGACACTTCAAAATGTAGGAAAAGGCAATAGGCTTTCTAAATTAGAGGCCTATTGTCACAGCTTCACCAGGACACTCCACACTCCAGGAGCTGCCACAAAGAACCCAGGTAGGGGAGCAAAATCTCTTGGGCAGATGGCTGGATTTCTCATTCCCATCTTTCTGACTCCACAGTTGGTTCTGTTTTCCCTTTTTAAAATGTGGTTCATTCTAGAAGCAGCCAAATTTATCCACATAGTCCTTCTGAGGATAAATCCCTGAGAATTCTGCTTCAAAACCCAGGAGAAGCCATATTCTGGGAAGAAGCCAAGCAGATTTCAGTGAAACACCTTTCTCATGCTTGAACAAGTTTTCCTGTTCTGTTGAAACATGTTAAATCCTGCCCCATGCCCTTCTCTCCAGACAGATGGACAGACAGAGAAACAAAGAGACAGATACATGCTTAGTCTGGTGTAAACATTTCTTTGACAAGTTACAGCTTTCAGCTAGGCTCAATTACTGATTCCTAAAGAATCATTCACATTTCATCTATCTACTTTATCCCAGCCCTTGGAACATTTCTCAAACGTTCCTCGAGTCATAACAACCCTCTGAAAGAGATAAGGAGAATGGTGACACAAACAAGACTTTGCAAAGCCATTTTCCTCTGATTAATCTCACCATGGGTTGGTGAAAAGAAGACGGTAGAGAATCTGTTCCCAATTACGGGGAAACGAAAGAAAAAAAAAATGTTTGGTAAAAGGTCTGTCTCTCTTCTGATCTTCAAACCAGTTTCTATCCACCATTTACCAACTCTTCTGAAGTCACGTGAATAATGAGAAACTGGAGAATTTAGCTGATTAGGCATTTTGACTACAAGGCAGGGAGAGCAAAAGTCATCAATAAAGTGTCCTCTAGGTAAGAGGTCACTCACCGACTTGACCTCTTCCTCCTTTGTAGAGGGAGAAGGGTGGGAGATGGAAAGAGCCCACTGACCAAAAACTTGATGATTGTTTAAACAGACCCTGGTGGTTCTAGTAGATTTTTCTGATAGCTTTAAATTCATGGTCGAATGAATCCATCCTCTTATATTCAAACAAAAGGCATCTCAGATCATCCTTCAGAGAGTGAATGACTCTCAGAGGATACATATGCACAAAATGTTCATTCTACCACAGCACTAATGGACCATTACCTGTAATATAATTCTTTCAATAAATTAACTGGCACCTTAGGTCATATCTAAATGTATAAATCAGTTTCAGTGAATTAGTGGAAGGACTGGTTTAAATGGTGAAGAGACTAATATTTATCATATTTGAAAAAAGTCAAGAACTTCAGAGTTCCAAAGAGAGTTTGGGGAGCAAGGTGGCTTGCCTTTGAGTAATTTGAGAATTCCCCTTTGGAAGATCCTGAAGTGCTCAGAGGACAGAGTAAAGGCCATTCATAGAAGTCATAGGGAGATAGAGTTTGGCTCCTCCTAAAAGGATGTGATATAAAGAGACACCTTCTATGTGCAAGCCTCTTTTGTGGGTACTTTAACGTCAGACAGGTCATTGCACTACCTCAAAGTCCTGTCTTATAGATAATATTTAAACCCATGGGAGACAAGTTAATAGTGAGGTTCAGAGGAGTTAAGAAATGTGCTTCAGGTCACACTGCTTATAAACAGCAGAAATACATTTAGATCCAAGTTTGAGCTAGTCTCACCTTTGTGTCTAATTGACAGCAGCCCCTGGGACAAACTAAATGACCCCAATGAGAGAAATATGCAAGTCAATATAGTATCCAGAACATTTTCCACTGTAACAGGCAAACAGTTTTCCTACAAAAAAAATTTTTAAGCTCCTAAACTCTGATTATGGGGTTCTCTTGAAGAAATAGAGTGGAGAGACCATGAGTGTCCATTTTTTTTTTCTTTCACTTCTTATGAAGGGAAGTTTTGTAGCAGCGATAAAGGAAAATAACTCACTATCAATGTTCAGTAAGCTCCCCATCAAACACAGAGGAAAAAAAGCAAGAAGGATGTTGCTATAAAATAGCTGTAAACTGATCCATCCACATAAGACAACTTTAAAAGCCAGGGCAAATGGATTCTCAGTTGCCCTTTCTTTCCCATTTCTTTCTAACAAGTGTAATCTTTCCTAACTTAGGTCTGAACAATTCCAAATGATGACTTGATTTGCAGTGATGGACCTAGAAGGAAGCAGGGGAGCTCAGTTAAGCGTTTAAATGATCACGAATGGGCACAGGACACCAGCCAGTTACTTTGGTGCTCTGAGGTTTGGTTTCCTTATGAGAGATAGGAAGGGGCTCCTGTGGTTCCTTTGACCTCAGCCTACATTACATGGAGTGTCCCTACAGCAACATACCAGAGTCCATTCCTTATCACAGTGCAGAAATGATTGTATTATGAGCACAGTATCTAGTCTGATGGATAACAGCCCGGGAACCAGGCTACCTGTCCTTAAAGCGTAGCCTCTGACCCCCTTACCAGCAGTGCCACCTGGGCAAAGTATTTAACCTCTCTAAGGCCTACGTTCTTCATCTGTGAAATGGGGATACTGACAACACAGTAGTCTGATGCCCTAATGAGTTCCTGTGCTGATAGTGTATGCTGTTCTACTCTTACTGTGTAGCAGAGCCTCTGAACTTCTGTGTGCCAGGCTTATCCAAGGAGCTCTGAAAAGGCATGTGGAAAAGCTGTATTCCAGGGGATCAGATTCAATAGATCTGTGGTGGTATCCAAGAAGCTGAAAATCCATAGGTGGCCTTGATGCATATCACTGGAGGAGAAAGCTCCCTCTCTCTAGCTGGTAGGAGGCTCCCAGGCAGGCAAGGGATAGACAACCTTCAGAGCCACACAGGCTTCAGTTCAAATACTTGCTCCACAATGTCTCAGCTGCAAGGCCTTGAGCAAGTTACTGACCATCTCTGAATCTCAGTTTTCTCATTTGTAAAATGGAGAGAATACCCTTTCTGGCAGTGTTGTTGTGAGGTTTAAAGAGAGATCAATGATGACAAATTTAAAGCCCTGGCAGGCAATCAATACAAGATACTTTAAAAAATGTATACTTATTGTTACACAGATCACTCAAACCAGGAAAGATCATAGAAACAGGAGAAGAGCTGAGCTATTTGGAGCTTTTGAAACAGGCAGTTGAGTGCCTAAGAGCTGTGAATTATGATTTATCTTTTTAAACAACAAATACATGTGTATGTTATTTTTTCTCCCTTCTGAACAAAAGATAGAGCATATTTATGTACTTTTTGTTACCTATTGCCTTTTTATTTTTTTATTTTTATACTTCACAGCCTATCTCGGGAACTTTCCAAATAGGTATATGAAGAGCATCCTCATTTTCTTTATAGAATCACAGTATTCCACTGAGTTGATGTTTCATAATTCAACCTGTTCTTTAATGAGGGACATTCAGGTGGTTTTCTAACATTTGTATTTACAAACAAGGTAGGAATGAATCACTTTTAAACAAGTCTTCTCACACAGAAGTAGTTGTAAGGTAAATCCCTAGAAGTGGAATTGCTGGATTGGAAGGCTGGAGATTTGTCATTTTGTTAGAAATTGCTGAATTGCTCTCTTTCGATTTTGTACCAATTTATACTCCCATCAGCAACGGGAGAGATCCCATTTCTCACTCCATCGTCAACATTACTGTTGTCAAGTTTTTGACCTTTGCCAATTGGATAATCAAAAGGTGGTATCACAATGTAGCTTAATTTGCATTTCCCTTATTATGAGTGTATTGTGTGTATTTTCATGTTTTAGAACAATTTCAATTCCATTTTCTGGAAATGATTACTCACATCCTTTGCACGTTTCCTATCGGTTGGTTGGATGTTGTCATTTTGATTTATAGCGACTCTACATATTTGCAATAGCAGGCCTTGGTCTATAATATGAATTGCAAAATTTTGCTTTTTGTCATTTATTTTTTAACTTTGCTTATGGGTTTTGTTCTGTGTATGTTAGTTCGCCATGCAGAATTTGTTTTTATGTAGTTGAATTTATCTAATTTTTATTTCAAGGTTCTTGGGTTTAGTACAATGATTCTAAAAAGGCTTTCCCACTTTGATGTTATAAAAGAATTCTTCCATGGTTTCTTTTTGGTAAGTTTATTATTTTTATATTTTGCATTACAATTTTTGATCCATTTGAAATGTACTCCAGTGTAAGATAAAACTCTAACTTCTTACTAAATGGATGGAGTCTATTTCTTATATTTAGAGAACAATATGTAAGAAAGCTATGTAGGGGAGAAAAATAACCTTAAAGATTCCAAGCAAAGAGAAAACGATCATTTCAACAATTGCATTTCTTTCGGTTTTTCTGCTATGAAAGTACACTTGATGTCTTTCTCCCTCTCTTCAACAGTTGTCACTCATTTACTAAAAATATTGATTGTAACAGGCAATCGAATTAAAAATTACAGATGGCAACAGTGAACATTCCTGAAGATGAGATGGCTGATGAGCTGGATTTCCCCCCTTTTCTCATGACTGTCTTCCGTGGGCATCCTTATTGCCTTGATTTTCAATGCTTTAAAAGCCTCAATGCAATAACAATATAATCATAAAAGCTAATTAGTAAAGATTTTGTGTCTTGTTAATGATGTACAATTGATTGTGGCTCGAGGACAGAGCGGGACTAACCATTCATCCATGATGAGCTTTGCATTTTATCTTCCTACAATGTGAAGGTGATGGCATTTTTATTACTGTTGCTATTATGTAGACATCTGAACCAACTCACCAATCTGTTTTTATCTAGCAGCATCTTTTATTACCACCAAACCTGAGCCCTTTAAAACTGTAGAGATGAGTGTGGGTGCCTGATTACAAGAAGTAAGAAGAAAATTAATTACATTTGGACCAAATGGCGAACACCAATCAGAGCACCATTTATCTACTCCATCTTTGCTTATTTTTGTCAATTATGCTTTTCTCCCATAAAGCCATAGAACTTAGTTATGGTATACAAATGTGTAATTAAAAATAACTTTTAAGTAGTCATTTAAATGACTATAATCCCTTGCCTCTTTTAAAAAAAAACCCACTTGTTATTCTTTTTAAGAGAGAGAGAGAGAGAGAAGTTTTTTTAATATTTATTTTTTAGTTTTCAGCAGACACAACATCTTTGTTTGTATGTGGTGCTGAGGATTGAACCCGGGCCACGTGCATGCCAGGCGAGCGTGCTACCGCTTGAGCCACATTCCCCAGCCCGCCACTTGTTATTCTTTATAAGTAAATAGATGTAGATAGACATAGGCATAGATCCACACAGATGTCACTGTACCCATTTATGCAGAGAAGGGAATGAGATGCATAGATCCTGGGACTCCCTAGAGGAAGCCCCTCCTCAGGGAACTCCCTGCTGACTCCCGTGAGTCCGGAGGCAAGCAGCCTTCATTACTATCATCCTTCTTCCCTTGCTCTCTCCCTTTGGTTTTCATGATTTCCTCCATCTCTGCAAGAGGCTGCAACTAGGGAGCAAGGTGCCACTGTAGCTTCTGTCTCTGGGGATCAGTCCAATGCCTAATTTTTCAAAGGGGTGGGAGCTTGGCTCTTTTCAGAGTTGGCCTGGATCACACAGCTGAGATGAGAAAAGTGCATAATAAGTGCAGAGCTTCTGTGGGAAAGTTTGTTGTGACATGGCTCTTTACCTGGAATGTACAACCAAGACAGTAATGCTGGCCTAATAATTCTTTGTTGCTACTTTCTGACACTTGAAAATTTCTAAAGATATGCTCGTTGGATGCCTGCAGAGTAGCTCTAGGCCCATAACTTGGGGTGGCCACACATCCTGCAGGGCCTAGGACACGGTGTTGGTGCTCAGTGTCATCTGGAATCCATTGGCATCCCGCTCCTGTGCCTTTCTTGAACTGTGGAGCCAAAGATGCCCCTGTGGCCTGTCAGCCAACCCCACAAGCTCAGCTTGCAGAGACTGAGGGGCACCTGTAGGTGTAAGAAGTGTTTTAGCATTTGGAACCCTGAATCTAGGCATCTCATCACACAGAATTCTTTTCCTTTCTTGTGCTGGTCTGTTGGGTTGGTGAAGGTTTCTTTGCATCTGGGCTTCAGGACCCGTGAGTTCAAAGAAGTGGGAAATGGACGGGACAGAGCAGACCATCTCTTTATTTTCTTCTCCTGTCCCTGTAGGTAGCTAGAGTTTGATATAATTAGAAAAACATGAGCTTTCTTTCCTTTTTGCCCAAAGGCCAAAGGACTGGTTCTAAGGGGAGACACCAGCTGAATTGGAAAGACTGAACGCAAGGAGTTGAGTTGCAGAGGGCTGTGGTTCTATCTTCCAAACTAATGTCCAAGGAGCAGTAAAGCAGATGGGAGCCCTCCTCAGCATTCTCAGCCATCCAGAAATCCTTCTCCTTTGCTGGTGGCTATTCACCATATAGAAACTTTTTACAATTAAATGCTTGAAGATTTGATACCATAAAAAAAGAGGATGGTGTTGAAGGTGTATTCCCAATAGCTTGAAGAATTTGTTCTGATGGCTTTGGTAACTGGCTTTTGCAGACCCAACTACCTAGCTAAACAGCAGTTCATGAAATAGAAGGGGTCACAAACAGGACAGGAACTATTTTCACAACTTCCCACCATACCATTGTGAGAGGATGATTGCCATAGCATACACATATCACAAAGCTACAATGTGTCTGTTCTCAACTTTGACTTTTCAAGTGCTTTCTGTGCAGATTCAACTTTTGTGCAGTACAGTCCTAGATTCCAGGATGTGTCATGTGACATACTCTTCCACGAGGCATTTAGCACTCGATATTTGAATGTGCGCTGATAGCTGCTGCTATTGTGTCTTATGTACTTTAACTGAACTTTCAGATTTTGAACTTGTGCCCTGAGGCGATTTAATCATGCAAGCTGCAATCTGATGTGTAAAAGTGATAAATAAGTAGGTGCTATCCAATTTCCAAAAGAAGACAGCAGCAATGGGGGATCATGAAAATAGGCCCTTTTTGTATCATTCATGAAATCCTTGTAACTCTGCAATTTTTCTATCCTGCACTGAGAGGGGCAGTCCCTGGGTAACATGATATTAAAGACCAAAGGTGCCCCATACACGCAGAAGAGAGTGGGAAGACTATTAAGATCTGCATCATCTGCTCCTGTGCTATTACTTACAAGTCCATTGCCCAGTTCCTCTGTCTCTGTCCAGGTCTCCATCTGAAGCCCTGACTATTTTAAGACTTTTGCTACCTTTGCTCAGAATCAGTGATTGCTGGGACTGCAGACAGAAGCAGATGAGCCCAAAGGGTTGCAGTCCCTGCTGGCACACAGTGGCCATTCTCTCACCTGTGGCATCTGTCCACAGGCACAACACACTGCGTCCCTTGTCTCCTAGTAATGTTCTTCAAGGCTCCAGCAACTCAAAGATACAGGACACACTCAAGACTATGGCTTAGACCATGGCCCTTCCCAGCTTGCACTCCTACTTCAATTTGAGAACATGAGATTAAGGCAGAAGTGCACATAGACCCGCACACCCATGTCCGGCCCTCCTACAGTTCTCTTCCTGTTGCCAGGGGATAAACTCAGCAAGGAGGAGAGGAAGGCATGGTGCATATGGTTATCGGAGAAGACCATTCAGAAACCCACGGCCAGAAAGGAGACATACTGTCTCTTAGCACAAAAAGAGCAAAATTCCACCAACCTGGAGGGTATGAGTTTCCTATGTAGAGTGGTGAGAGGTGAGAATGAATTTCAGGTGGAATTTTAAAAAGACAAAGCAAAACTGATTGTACGATGGCTTTAATTCTTCAGGATAAATACTGAGGAGTGGTATAGCTGGGTCAAACAGTGGTTCCATGGCTAGTCTTTTGAGGAACCTCCTTACTGATCTGCATAGTGGTTGAACTAATTTCCAATCCCACCAATAGTGTAAAAGTGTTCCTTTCTCTCTACATCCTCTCCACCATGTATTATTTTTTGTATTCTTGATGACTGCTGTTCTGACTGGTGTGAGGTGACTCTCAGTGAAGTTTTGATTTGCATTTCTCTAATTGCTAAGGATGTGGAACATTTTTTTTTCATATATTTTTGGCCATTGGTATTTCTTCTTTTGAGAAGTATCTGTTAAATTCACTTGACCATTTTTTATATGTATACCCATGTTTATAGCAGCACAGTTGCCAAACTCTGGAACGAGCCTAGGTGTCCATCAACAGATCAATGGACAAAGAAAATGTGATAAATACACACAATAAAGTTTTACTCAGTCATAAAGAAATGAAATTATGTAATTTGCAGGAAAATGGATGGAACTTGAGACCATATACTAAGTGAAATAAGCCAAACTCGGAAGGTCCAAGGGTATATGTTTTATCTCAAATGTGGAAACTAGAGAGGAAAAAGGAAAAAAAAATCTACATGTTTGGGAATCTCATGAAAAGCAAAAGATCAGTAGAGGAAAGAAAACAGGGGGTAGAAGGAGAGGAAGGAGGAAGGAAGTGTTGGTGAGTGATATTGGCCAAATTATATTGTGTGCAAGTTCATACCCCATCATTATGTATAATTATAATGCACTGATAAAACATACTGGAAAAAATAAAATAAAAAATCCCAACTGATTGTAACCTGTTAGGAGAACCTCTTTGACATCCTTCCCTGCTGCATGCTGTCCTCCCCAGTGGCACTTGAGTTCCCCTCTTGCTTGTCCAAAGCTGTCAAACCAGGTGGGGAGAGAGTCCTTAGACACAGTCCTTTAGGATCTGCATCATCAACATGATAAAGTGGGTTTGGGGGTTGATGTGTTGTTCCAGAAGATGCAGGGGTTGGGGGAGTGGGGCAGAGGTTACAGGAGGGAAGAAGAATGTGGGAAGGGGATGAGTTGGAGAAAGCAAGAGAGTGATAGCTTTAAAGGAGGGAACACACATATGGAGCCCCCTCCTGCTCTGCAAAGTGTGACATCAGAAGCCACTTATTTTTTCACCCTGAATTCCCTTGTCCTCCCCTAGAAATGGTTCAATTCTCTTCGAGTACATACTGGCTTTACTTTTGTGTATGCATGTGTGTATGTGTTTTCATCTTGGGGAACTTGGGTCAAGGCAATATCTAGAATATATAAAGGAATTGTCTCCTTCCCCTATGGTCAGGAGATGAACCTCTCCTTTTAGAAAGGTACAGAGGCAACTGAGAGCATTTTCAAGAAGTTAGACTCAGTCAATGCCTGGGGCAGACATTTGAACATGGGCTCGATTACACTAAAGGTCCATGATTCAGAAGGTCATCATATGTAACATCACATGTACCTGTGTGCAAGGTAGTCTGCCTGTCTTGGAGAGTGGTGTGGGCAGGTACAGAGTGAAGGGGGTGTGCTCAGAGTGCAAATCATCTGGCAAAAAGGAAGGTATGGAGGTAGGTACAGAGAACAAGCCCAAGCTACTGGAGGATGGCCTGATTTAGCCTTGGCCTCCTGAACATGCTCACAGCCTACTGAAATCTTTGGAAAACTGTTATTTAAGTCATAGGAAGAAAAAATTGAAATCCACAAACTTATGAGAATCTTGATCCTGCAGAAGAAAAGCACAGAAAAGGCTATCACTAGATAAGATGCAACTCTGATAGCAGCTCTCAAATTTAGTGACTGCCTAGACCTTTTTTGAGGACTAGGAGCTCCAGGCATAGATGGAAGGGCATTATTGAGGCTGATCCATTATCTTCCTACTACTCCGGAGAAGAGATACATTTACCTCATGGCAGAGAATAAACATGGGTTCTGCTGGGAAGCAAGATCTGTATTGAACACTTGCCTAAGAACACAGAATTGCAAGATCATGGGTAAGGAAAGTGCAAATTAGATTGTGATAAGGAAGTATCTTCTATTAATCCTTCCATGAGTGTTAGCTTGCCCACTTTCTACTTGTGTGGTCTAGTGAGGCTAAGTTCTGATAAAATATGGAGCCCCTCTCTCCGGAATTTTTAAATTTTGGAATTAGGAAAGATAGGTGTCAGCACGGCAGTGGTCTGGGATGGTGGATCCCTCAACTCTAGTTCCTTTTGAATGTTAAGTAAAAGTGACTAGTATCGAATCAGTGATTGGAATCTGCATAATTTCCATAGTAGGCCCTAGGTACCTTCACCTACAGCTGGCTGGAGGCTGGGGCAAGAGAAGAGGAAGTCACTTCCAGCTCACTCTAGCTGGTGAGGCCCAGAGCACTGAGCACAGTTAGGCTGTGTCACATGGTTTTGTGAGGAGTATTCTGTTACATTAAGGAGTGGACAAAAAAGAAGAGAAGCTCTCTATTCATGGAGCATTTTTCCAGTTTAAGGAAATGCTTCAATATATGTCATATTCCATGCCACATTTTAGTTTATAAGGGAGAAGGTGGTTGCAGCAATGAACCATTGGGAGGTACCAATATCCTATGACAAAATATTATATATGAAAGGGCTTCAGGAGAGTATGAGTAATAGTTCTTTATAGTACTGGATTGTCCCAAAGGGGGCTGTTTAAAACTACATATGTTAATTCTCTGGCACTTCAATGAATTATGTAGGGCACAGTATATGTTAACAAAAGAATCATAGATCTGGAAATTATTTTGGCCTTATGCACAGGCCCATCCCACCAACCATGGGAACCAGTCAAGGTAGGAGAACATAGTGGGTGTTGTCAAAGATGCTTGCTAACCTTCTCAATGACTTGACCCATGGCCTGAGGCTGCCTCAAGAATGGACAGTCGAAAGTGCTGGCGAGGATGTGGGGAAAAGGGTACACTTGTACATTGTTGGTGGGACTGCAAATTGGTGCAGCCAATTTGGAAAGCAGTATGGAGATTTCTTGGAAATCTGGGAATGGAACCACCATTTGACCCAGCTATTCCCCTTCTGGGTCTATTCCCTAAAGACCTAAAAAGAGCATGCTACAGGGACACTGCTACATCAATGTTCATAGCAGCACGATTCACAATAGCAAGACTGTGGAAACAACCTAGATGCCCTTCAATAGACCAATGGATAAAAAAATGTGGCATTTATACACAATGTAGTATTACTCTGCATTAAAAAATGACAAAATCATAGAATTTGGAGGGAAATGGATGGCATTAGAGCAGATTATGCTAAGTGAAGCTAGCCAATCCCTAAAAAACAAATGCCAAATGTCTTCTTTGATATAAGGAGAATAACTAAGAACAGAGTAGGGAAGAAAAGCATGAGAAGAAGACTAACATTAAACAGGGATGAGAGGTGGGAGGGAAAGGGAGAGAGAAGGGAAATTGCATGGAAATGGAAGGAGACCCTCAGGGTTATACAAAATTACATACAAGAGGAAGTAAGGGGAAAGGGAAAAATAATACAAGGGGGAGAAATGAATTACAGTAGAGGGGGTAGAGAGAGAAGAGGGGAGGGGAGGGGAGGGGAGGGGAGGGGGGATAGTAGAGGATAGGAAAGGCAGCAGAATACAACAGACATGAGTATGTCAATATGTAAATCAATGGAAGTGTAACTGATGTGATTCTGCAATCTGTATACGAGGTAAAAATGGGAGTTCATAACCCACTTGAATCAAAGTGTGAAATATGATATATCAAGAACTATGTAATGTTTTGAACAACCAATTTAAAAAAAAGAAATATACTTCAAAAAAGTTAGGCAAATAAATGTATAGCAGTGGTAAAAAAAAAAAAATCTTAAAGCCTGCTTCAGCCTGTAAAAAAAAAAAAAGAATGGACAGTTGAATGGTCAGTTCCACTACTTCCTTGAACCACTGTTGAACATTGGAAATGTAGACATGGCATTTGGGAAATTAGTGAACCACAGATAATCAATGTGCCAGAACTTTACCCCCAAAGCCTTTTATACCATACACATAAATGTGTTTTGAGAAGTTGTAGGCAACTGTCAAGAGGACCATGGAGAAAGCATTGTATGACTACTTGGAATATTTTTGCTTAGAGTAAAATCTGATGCCTTACTAGTTGTTATGTTTCAGATCTGGAATATCTCCCCAAGGCTCATGAACTTAAAGGCTTGGTTCTCAATGCAGCAACATCCAGAGATGAGGCTTTTAGGAAATGATTGGACCATGAGCACTCTGACTTTATCAGTAGATTAATCCATTGGGTGGATTAATACCTTGAATGGATTATTGGTAGGTGGGATCTAGTTGGAGGAAGTAGGTCACTGGTGTTGTTCCCTGAAAGGATTTATCTTTTCTGTGTCCCTTTCTTCTCTCTCTGTTTCCAGGCTACCAAAACTAAGCAGCTTTCCTCCACTGTGCCCTTCTGCCATGATGTTCTTCTGCCTTGCCTCAGGCCCAAAGCAATGGAGAAGGCTGACTATGGACTGCAACATGAGCTGAAATAAATCTGTCCTCCTCTAAGTTATTTTTTCTCAGGTATTTTTCTGAGAATAGTGAAAAACTAACTATTGTATTAGTCTTGACCACAATTCTTCTGGAATAGTATTAGAATTATATGGGTGCAGATTTTTTCAAGTTTGGGTTGAAAAATAACCTTATTACTTATACATTAACCAGGAATCCTCAGTCTTTGGGTCACATTCTCTACCTGAAGATAGAGGATCCCTCTGAGAATTCTACCTGTGTATCTCCCCTTACCCAGAACAGGACTGAGGATGGAAGCAAAGCTCAGGGACATGATCCAGAGCTGTGAAGGTGGCCGAGGGAAGAGCAAATAGAGAAGACACTAATTTCTTACATAGAACTAAGAAACCTGGAACTGGCAGAAAGAGTCCCTAGTTAATGGAAAATATAGGCAGGAATGACAACATCCTGCCTCAGAACCAACTGATTTGTCAGGTTACAAATTCCACCTTTTCTAAATGCCAAAGAAAAGAAACCAGACACAAAAATGAGAAGGACAGAGAAAAACACCACCGACATAAGCACGTACCTATGTACCTATTCTGGGCCCTTGGCATGTGGTAGTGAACAAATGTGATGGAAATGCCCCTCTTGGTGCATGGAAGGTCCTAGTAGAAAGAGACTCAGTGTAATTAACTAATAAATAGTAAGTCCAGTGATGATGAATGCTCTGGGATAATAATTGCTGTTGGTTGGGTGCTCTTTGTTGGGGGGCATTCCACATACTTTACATGTGTGAACCTCATTAGGAGCCTATTAACATATCCCCATTTTATGGGTGAGAATAATGAGGTCCCTGAGAAGTTGAAGTAGCCCAACGATATGCATCTGGGAAATAGGAAAACCAAGGTACCCTCCTCCCACAGGGAGAAAAGTCCCAGCGTCACAGGTAAGTCTCTACTGCAGGGGAATGGAGAAGGAGTGCTGGGGTAGGGCCTGGGGTGGGCATGGTGATTTAAATAAGGACATCATTGGGAATTGCACTGAGAAAATGACATCTGAGCAAAAAAACAGCAAATAGGTGAGGACAGTGACAGAAGGCTGTGTGGAGGAGGATCATTTAGTTGCAAAAGCCTGAAGGCAGGAGGGAGAGAGAAATAAGGAGGCTGAAACGGCTGGAAGAGGGCAGCAGAGTGGCCAGGGGACCAGCAGGTGAGGAGGGCAGAGAATTTTAAGGCCGGACTGCAGAGGTCTGACAGAAGAGCTGTGGCTTGTGCCCTGGTGAGTCTTTAGAGAGGACTGCCATGTTCTGATTTTTATATTAAACACATTATTCTTGTGGCTTGTGTTGGGAATAGACTGAGGAGTTTAAGGGTCGAAGCAGAAAAAGGCCAACAATCCAACAACAGCCACTACTGTCACTGAGCCACGGGATAGGCAGGGGTCATCCTGAACAGAGTCTGTGTAGATTTCCTCAAGGGCTTGAGCAGTGCACAGACCTGAACCCTGTGGACTTGTTGGAGAGGACAGGGTAGGGTTCTGGTCACCAAGGGGGAAATATGAGTTTCTATTTTTAGATGTCTCATGCTCATGAAAAATTGCTGATGAATATTCTTGACTTGGGTACAAGCTGTGCACACCTCACCTCACCTTAGGTTTCCTCAGGGTTGTGATTCATTCTCATTTCTTCAACTGTTCCTTCCATGGAGATACTTGGAACTCTATAACTCTGGCCATTTCCAATTTCCTATTTTGTGTCCCACCAAAACTCAGTTCCAGGGCTTCTCTCCCACACCAACATTTCCCTTGGACTGTCTCATTTTTTGATCACCAATTACCCTGGTTCAAATCTGTGGCGGTTACTCTGAAGCCTCCTGTGCTTTGGCTGTAATTAATATAATTCTGATTCCTATAAATTATACTTCTGAGACATCTTTTCTTTCCATCCTGACTGCCACCATCTTTGTTTGAATTTGCCCTTCCTCTGGAAAACTGTATGTTCAGATTCACCTTTCAGTTCCTACTATTATGAGCTTAACTTTACCAAAGGTGATTTATGATGTTCCCTTTAAAACCTTCAGTTCTTCTCTTGTCTGGTGAACCATATGCAGATGCTCCACATTATGGTTTGGATGTGAGGGTGTTCCCCAAAAGCTCATGTGTGAGACAATGCAGAGAGGTTTGGAGAATAAATGATTGTGAGAGTCTTAACCCAATCAGTGAATTAATTCCCCTGTTGGGATTAATTTACTGGTAACTGAAGGTAAATAGGATCTGACTGGAGGAGGTGGGTCCCTAGGGACAAGCCTTTGGAATATATATTTTGTATCTGGCGAATGGATCATTCTCTCTGTCTCTCTCACTCTTCCTGATTATCATGTGAAGTCACTTCCCCCCACCACACTCTACTGCCATGATGTTCAGCCTCACCTCCATCTCTGGGGAATGCAGCCTGCTGTCTATGGACCTCTGAAACCACATCCCCTCAAATAAACTTTTCCTCCTTTACAATTGTTCTGGTCAGGACTTTTAGTCACAGCCATGAAAAAGCTGAGTAAAACACTCCAGCTTGGCATCCATTATTCACCACAATGTGAAAAAACCTGTATCTAAACTTTCTCATTCCCTTATACGACCTGTACACCTCTAACACCCCAAGCCAACTCCTGTGATTTTCTACCACATTCTGTGCATTCCTGCCTCTAACTCCTACAGAGCCCCACCTATCTGCTACCAGCATTTTCTGCTACCAGTGCTTTCCAACACTGCCTTTAGGAAGGTTTTCTTGTCCCCTCAAACTGGGAGCATTTTCTCTTTCCTCTAAAATGCCACAATTCTCCTATGCATTTGTGGTTCAGATTTGTATGTTTGTCCTATTACATCATTTATGTCCTTGCAAGGTGAAGGCATGCAAGTGTGTCACATGGAATACACAGTAGGTGCTCATTTATTCATGAATTTTTTTTTTTATAAGCAAGGAAACTTGGGCATTGTTCTGGGCACTTGGAACCCAAAGGAAATCAGATACTGTTCCTCACTTTGACATGCTTATTCAGTAACCAACGCAACAGGAGATAATTTACAACTTATGGGAGTGGTAATCCAACCATCCTCAGTTAAAAATTATGTTTCATGCTACCTTCTACTCCTGCCATCATAAATCAAGGTAATTACTTGGCAATCTGGCTACACCTTGTAAGGCAAAAGAGCTGTTCATGTCTTGTGTCAAATGGTGAATGGAGAGGGGGGAGGAAAAGGGTAAATTACTCTGCCTCCAATCTGTGCCCAATCAGCTGTAAATCTCCAGGAAAAAAAATGTACTTGGGATCACCAAAGAAATATCCTTTCAACTGTGCATCTACAGGTAGGATTTTGTGCAGTCAGAGGGACAGACCTGAGTAAGTGTGGAAGCATACCTGGAACTTCGTGTTGATCTTTTATATTTGAGTGCAAGCGTGGACACTTCTAATGGATTTAAAAGGTTACCCTGCCTTCTCTGCCTGTATACACAGAAAATGGAGCAGGGCTCTCAAGGCCTGACTGTGACAAGGACCACACGTTTTAAAGATGCCCTGTGAAATGGAAAACAGCACTGGGGCTTCAGCACAAGTGCAATTCTTATATCTTATCGACCTTTAGTGCAACAGTTTGTTACATGCCAAGATTTTAAAATGTGTTCTTGCCAGAAGGGAGACTCAAGGATGGGACAAAGGAATAATTTAAATGCCCCTTAAAACTGTAAATGGACAAAGGTGTATAGTGGAGCAGTAGAATTGTCGTAGTTAAGAGCACAGTTTCTGGAGGAAGATGGGGAGAGTCGGAATCCCAGCAACACAATGTCCTAGCTGTAGGAACTTGGGTAAGCACAGAGGTTAACTGGTCTCTCTGTACCTCATCTCAAAATAATAAATGAACTTTGACCATAGAACATTGTTGTATTAAGTGAGCTAATACTTGTAAGATGACAGCAGTTTAGCATCAGTAAAGGGTTATTAAATTGAAATGAATTAAACTAGTTGCTTAATTTATTAAATTAAAACAAATTAGACTACATCGCCCCACCTGTAACCTCACATGACATGGGAAACCCCTCTCACCTGATAGTTACCTGGAGATATTACCTCTTGATTTCAACAGACTACTGAGCAACCAACATCATTTGTAGGGGGGAGAAACGGGTAAGTTTTGCCATATACAGTAAATTTTTACATTTGCTTCTCCCTTAAACTAAAGGAAAACATCTATGGAGAAAAAGGGAAAAAAAATCTTTCCCAAAGGATACTTGAATAAACCTGAATAAATGAAAGCTCTGTAGGTGATCTAACCCTCTGGATATAGTGACACAAATTCTACACCATTAATGACTATCACGTGCAATCCTGTGGGGAGAGAAATTCCCCAAATTGGCCCTTTTTATGCCTTGTTTCCTCTTTTATGTGCAATTTCATCTTTCTGGGGCCCATATAAATCTCTCTCAGCCTGTATTATCTTCCCATTAGGAGCGAGCGGCCATAATGACAGCCACCTGTTTTAATGACAGAGCCAGGATGTCATCATTTTCAGCAGAGTGTTGTTAATCTGAGTAACCTTTCCCTTCAGGAATGCCATCCCCACCCTCTTGCAGTTTGGTGCCAGTTTCAGAGCACCTGTTCCCCTCCAGTTTTAAAAGGTAATCTCCTCCCCAAGGGAAACCCTTCCTCCGCCTCCACTCCCTGCTCTACTCTCTGTATAAATCTTGCACTTTGGGTCGCTATGGTTTTCTCAATCAAACCAGCAGGGGGGAAAAGTGGAAGATGGGAACATATTGTTAGAGAACGCACATTAACACACTGTAATAGCCCAATCAGAAATTTGTCAACATCGTTAACTGCCACCTTCGCTCGGCTTCAATCCTGGAACAGCTGCTGACAGGCTTGCTGAGGCTTCCTCCAGGACATTAGGTGTGTAGAATCAACAGCACCATGGCGTCTAAGCCAATGACTGCCACAAACACCATTTGTCACTCTGAGACACACAGTGACAGGATCCCAGAGCTCCCCCCCCCCAATGACCCCCAGGGATATTTCCAAGGCCCTCTGCGTGGTCTAATTGGCTAAGTGTGGATTTTGCCAACTTCAAAGCTGTTCTTGCAAAGCCACCTAAGTCAAGCCCAAGTGGTGCTTGGCTGGCTTGTCAACCTGGAGACACAGCATGGTGGCGAACACGGGAGCTCACACAGCTTCAGTGCAGAATCTGACTCTTCGGCTTGCCAGCTGAAAGACTGCAGGCAAGGGTTGTCAGTTCTCTGACAAAAAGCTGTGGGGTAGACAGGTGACATATGCCAGGGTCTGGCTGAGCAGGTTCTCAGTGCACGTTCCCTGCTTTCTTTCCTCCCCTGAATACCTCAGTTCTAACCACCTTCTATGGCCCAAGCCAAGGTCTGCCCACCTGCCATGGTCCAAGTCTTCTCCAGGAGATCCGGCCCAGCTGGTCAGCTCTTGCTGCTGTTTCTCTCTCCATACGACACACTCCTTCTTTTCTTTCTCATCCTTTTCTTGGGTCTTTGAGGCTGCACATAATTCCTCATCCCACTACTCAAGGGCCAGTAGCCAAGGAGGAAGGAGAAACGCTGTTAGCCCTCCCTTTTGGCTATCTTCTGATTTTGTTCTTCCTGCTCCACGTTAGACTAATTATCAGCATCTCCTATTACTCCAGTCCATCCTTAGTTTGGACGTCTGCGGAGACTCACCAGTGCCCAATTGCACAAGCTGATCAGAAGCCACACACACCTCTTCCCCCTCCATCCTGTTTAAATGGGAATAGGTGCTCCTCTCGCATGGTAATTCCACCTGTGCTCTGGATTCCATGCCCTCTTGCCTTCTCAGGGACTTTATTTCCACCCTGATCCTGATTTCTTTGATGCACTGAAACATGAGCAAATCTCTGGAATCTTTAAGAAACATCCTACCTCAAAGTCTACTATTTCCCATCAACTATTACCACCTCGCTTGTCCCCTGTGAGGTTGAACTTCTTTAATGAATTTTCCACACTGTTCACTTCCAACCCACTTTGAACTCACTTCAGCCTAGCTGCCTTCTTTCTCTTAGGCCATTGCTTCTTCTGGAGGCACATTTTCTTCCTCCTCCTTAAGGCACATGATCGATGGCTGGGGAGATAGTCAAGTTCCTCTTTCCTTCTCATGAAAATTCTTTCCCCAAGCCAAAGATGTTTGCTAAGGATTCCCAAAATTATATCTATAGCCACATGAAGAAGCCGTTGAACAAGAATAAGGACATAGTCAACAGTATCAAATATTGCCAAGAGTCTAAGCAATAGATGCACCAAGGTGTTTACCAGATTTAGCTTTGCATAGGTCATGGAAACTTCTGCAAGGTTTTATTGGTGGGAAGGACAGACTTTCTCATCTTGAAGATGAGTGACTTACAAGACTCTTGGTCACACACATAGGTCCAGTATTAGAACAGGGACTCATGACTGTATTTTGTATCTGGAATTTCCACCAAAGGTCCCTGTGTAAAGGCATGGTTCTCAGCTTAGCACTATTGGAAGGTGATAGGAGTTTTAACATTGTGGGGCCTAGTGGGAAGGTTTAGGTCATTAAGTGCATGTCCTTGAAAAGAATTGTGGGGCACCAGTTTCTTCTTCTCTCTCTTTTTGTGTCCCAGCCATGAAGTTAATGGTTTTGCTATGTGTTTCCATGATATATTGCCTCACCATAGGCCTCAAACAGGGTCAACTAATCATGAAATAAAACCTCCAAAACCAAAATAACGCCTTTCTCTTTATAAGCTAATTAGCTCAAGTACTTGTTATAGTAACAAAAAGCTGACGAACACAACTTTCAGTTCTATATGTGCCTAAGACATAATGACTGTTTTGTTTTATAGTAAGAATGGACTGAGCTGGCCTTCTCCTGTGAGGGTAGAGAACTTCCCTTTAAGTTTTGGTTACCCTATCCCGAGGTGGGCAATGTACAATCCATGAAGGAGAAGAGAAATCTTAGGTAGGTGATATAACTAGATCTATGAGAACAGAGTGTTGTCCCCCCCACTGCCCAGGGCTTTATGATCCTATTAGATCATCCTAATCTTTCCTAATCCTTCCTAATCCAGTCTTTGTTCCCTCTCACAATCTGGAGCACCTGAGCTTGTGTTCTTCCTTTCTTATCTTATCCCAGTCCTACATGCCCTTTCCCTTTCAGAGCTCAGGTAAACCTCCTTCAGCTCTATGTGGGAGATCTCCTCCAGGGAGCCATTTGGTACTGATGCATATGGAGCCTACCCAGAGCCTAACCTTGCTTGACCTCTGGTCCCTTCTTTGCCACAATGGGGCGATTCCCAATTACCAAAGAAATAATTAATCTAATTATAGTATTTTCTTGGTCTATTATTTCTTCTTCACCCTCAAGGTATTAATGCAATCACCACAAATAATCACGGATTTCGGAACACAGCATTTACTGCAGCAAAATAACTATCATATTTCAATGACTCCCAATGATCCCTATGTCCTGGTTTCTTGTCCTTGTATAATCTTTCCTTTGAGCGTGGACTAGACCTTATGACTTCTTTATAATGAAGAGTCATGGAAGGTCTTGAAATAGATTACAAAACGACCGACAGCGACTTCTATCTTGCTGGCCTCATGGTTTCTCTCCCTTGTTTGCAGCAATGGAAGCCAGCTTCCCTATAGAGAGGCCCTGGGGCAAAAGAAGAAAGGGTAGCCCAAAGAACCAGAAAGGTAGGAACTAAGACCCTCCATCCAGTTTCCCACAAGGAACTGAATTCTTCCAACAGCCATGTGTGAATTTGAAAGCCCATCCTTCCACGGTCAAGCTCTCATCTGACTTTAGCCAAAACCTTGCAGCTTTGTGAGAGACCTTCAAATACAAGTCTGTAGCTAAACCATGTCCAGTTCCCTGACCCAGAGAATCTGACATAACAAATATTTATTGTTTAAGCAGCCAAGTTTTAGGATAATTTGTTACCCCAAAACACATAATCATTGTAATATCTAAGCCAACACTTTTGCATGTCTCAAGAGTAGGAAAGAATATATCTATGGCAGCATTTTTTCCCTTTGAGGCCTAAATGAAAATAAACAACAACAAAAAAGTACATTGCCAAGACTCAAGTATGATGAGAAATATGGGGTGAGTGAAAGTGACTGACTTGAGTTCTAAGATTAACTATTAAGGGAGATATAACACTTATATATTTCTACTCCTACCATCCCAACTGAGAAATGGAGGAGACAAGTATTTGTGGCCTGTCTGGTCTCACTTGCTTGTTTGCTGTAGTCGATTTGGGCAAATGGAGACAGGATCTAGGATTCAAGTGCAGTGTGTTAGCATTAATGAATTCCCCAAATATCCTGTTTTCCTGGGGTAAATTTACTTTATAACGATCACCAATGCCAACTAAAAATTAAATCAATAAATCAGTATAAGGAAATTGTTGAGAGGAGCTAGGAGTCCTACTAGAAGAAAGCAAATGTTTATGGATTGAATTCCCACACCCCTGTGTAGCTGGCCTGCCACCCAGTTCCAGGATCACAGGAGGCCCAGTAAGGGAGAGGGCATCGACCCCCAGGGCAGGAAAACACTTGAGTACTCTGGGTCCATGTCAGCCATGGTGTCTCTGCAGCACATTTCTCCCCTTCTCCAGGAAAAATAGACAACAGTCATTGCCAAACTCTTTCTGCTCTTGTTTCTGGCAAGAAGTATTTCTAACTTCTTAACCCTTTACCGATACTTTTAAACTATACATGCTCAAGACTGCCTTTCTGTGTGCCCCTTTCCTCTGGTGTTTTTTCTCTAGCATAATATTGCTCAGGACTCAGCAAAGACAACAGAAGAATACCCTGACTCTAAGTTATGACGTCAACAAGTTGTCATAATTAGAGAAGTGTGTTTTGTAGAAAATTGTTCTTTTGGTTTTACCTTAGCACTACAGGGAAATTCACAGAATCATGCAGTAATGACAATTGCTGGAAAAGTCACACATATCCAAAATCAGAAAATAAACCAAAAAAATCATATTTTTGGATGGAGTCCCTCTTTCTGACCCTTCGTGTTTTCACACTCCTCTCTGCCACGTGCACATACTCCACAGATAGAAACACGTTCAGATTCATGCTTGGCCAAACAGTTATACTCTCAAGTTCTAACTATCTGCATATGGGAACTATCAAAGTAATAAATGAAAGTAATCACATACTATTTCTAGATAATTCTGTCATGTATAGAAAATGTGGTGATTTGCTGACTTATTTTCACTCTGCATTCAACTATGTCATGAGAATATAAACAAAGTTGCTTATGCCATGCTGAACCTCTTGAAATTAGCAAACATCCAGGTTACTGAAGCAATTTTTCCAGTTTTGCCTAATGCTGGACATTGTCCTTCCCTTAAACCCGCATCCCCAGGCCCCCTAATCCCTTCCCACCATGACCAAGATGCAGGTCAGCTCCACAGTGATTCACTGATAACTGTGAACTGCCTGAAACACTGGGAACTGAAAAAGCAAAGATAAACATACTGTAAACCTTCTAAGAAAGTAGATGCATCATCTGTAACTACTAATGCCAAAATCTAAGGTCCCTCGGCCCCACCCTTGAGAACTGAGGAGTAGAGATAGAGATATTTGCTGCTCTTTTTTTTTTTTCCATGTTTACTTTTTCTCTCCTCACCCAATCTCTTCACACATGATAAGTCTGATAGGCATAAAATTTAGATGTTAGCTTGGGCACCTAAATCAGAACTGAAACCCCATATTCAAAAACTGTCTCAAATGCTTGATCTATCTATGTTGCTGGCTGATGTGTGTGGCCACTGCTAGTTTTTCCACCTGCCTTCCTTCCATTTCCCCTTCCACCACTCTCCCCTCCTCTCTTCTTTTCCTCTTTTCTTGTTTCCTTCTTCCTTCAGGAAATACTTATGAAGCCTCTGCTGCATATCAGGCACTGCAACAGGTACTGGGAATACAATCGTGGCTGCACTGATAAGGTTGATACTGTCACTGTCCTGATTTTCAGCCCTCAGTCTTCCCTGAGCTATGCCTGCAGACCCTTCCCCAGGATGCTGGGGATATGTTACGGTTTAGATGTGAGGTGTCCCCCCCAAAATCTCACATGTGAAACAATGCAAGAAGGTTCAGAGGAGAAATGATTAGGTTGAGAGAGTCTTAACCAATCATTGAGTTAATACCCTAATAGGGATTAACTGAGTGGTTACTGAAGTGAGAGGGTGTGGCTGGAGGAGGTGGGAATTGGGGTGTGGCTGGAGGAGGTGGGAATTGGGGTGTGGCTTTGGGGTATATATTTGTATCTAGCAAATGAAGACCTTTCTCTCTGCATTGTCCTGTGAGCTGCATTCCCAGCCACACTCTTCTGCCATGATGTCCTGCCTCACCTTGAGCCCCAGGGAATGGATCCTACAGACTGTGGAATTGAGATCGCTGAAACCAAGAGCCCTTAAAGAAACTTTCCTCCTCTACGGGTGTTCTGGTTGGGTCCTTTTATTCACACCGGGGGAAAAAGCTGACTAAAATGGGATGACTGCCTCTTTCTGTTTTTTCAAAGAGGACTTTTTCTGTCTTACAGATATGGCAGAGGCAAGGAAGGACAGAAGTGCCCAGGAACAAATGTCCTTGGGGGGATTCGAAGCTGTGAAGGACGGGACACGAAAGGGAAACCGCAGCATTGCAGCATTGTTGCTTCTCCGTGGGACGGTGTTTCTCAGGGTCCCAGGGGTCTAGATTCCCAGATGCCCAGGCAATAAGCCACTCATACCAATGATTTAGAGGCTTTCTTCCCTTCCTGCCACATGTCCCCATTTCCTGTATCCTTGGACTTGCATCTTTGTTTGAAGGTCTTTTGTGGGGGGACGTTCACTCAAACTACGAACTCATAGGGAAAATGCAAAAAAAAAAAAAAAAAAAAAAAAAAGCAGGAGAAGAAAAAGAAAAATCCCTAAATTGTCATGCAATGCCTACTTTTCCCCAAATAATTCAAATGCTAAAATAGTTCAAATTGAGAATCATCTAAACCTAAGCTGCCTGGTATACTTGCAATGGTATTTTAACATATCCCTAAACATCACGAAAATCCATAAACTATTCATTCAAATGAAATTTGAAGGACATAGGAAACACAAGCACAATGTCTGAAAGAATTATCCTGTGGTGCCTTAAATATAACGCACTGGCATTTTTCATTCTCTAAATTTAAAGATAATCCTTTGGTATTTGAGTCTTTGGACTGGCTGTACTGTTCATCTTTTTGTTGAAAAAAAAAAGCCTAAATAACATTTCCTATTCTGCAAAATGGCATAATATTCTAAATCAAACCAATTCTACTTGGTAAACTTCACTTGAATGCTATTCTTCATCAACATCACATGCCTATTAGAATACAAAGAACAGCTGGCTTTTCACTAAAGTGATTATTTTTGTATTATTGAATTCTGAATATTCAGCATTGCCTATCTCTCTTGAGTCATTTCAAATTAGATTGTTATATCCAAGACACCTCAGTTTGCTTTAGTAGAGGGGACAGATGGATGGGAATAGAGGTAAAAATAGAGAAGTAATATCCCTTCTACAACCCTCTTCAGTTTCATATGGAATAAACAAAACAGAGACAATTTTAACATCTGTGTAGTCAATAAATGTCAGTTTCCAGGAATCAGCTTCAAAACTGTAGTCAATTCATGGGCTTGCTCTCTCTTCTCTCTGTGTATATGTACTGACATGTTATCTAGACTCAAACGGTCCACAGTCACTGACACACAATAAGATCATCTGAGAACTCAATTACTTGACACAGATAATACTTCACACGTATAAAATAAAAACTTTCTAACATAAAAACTTCTGCTAGTCTCCTTTAATTATAGCTACTCCTCACAAACTCAGAATTGAAAGTCAAATCTTGATTGATATTGTATCCTGAACTCAGATGGGCTCAGTAACATCATATTGCCTTTAGAGAGTTCTTTTTAATCCACAGGCTTCTACAGTGGTTTTATAGCAACTCAGAGTTTGTAAAGACATTATTCCTGCAGTGGCAGTTTCCAAAATGCTTTGTAGCATCTTCTCAAAGATAAATAGGAGCAAGCCAGTTAGATAAAAGACAGAACAATAAGTAAAAGCCCCATATTTCTATAGATAACAGATGTGGAACTTGGAAAGTGACTATTACTTTTAAATAAAAATGTGACTGGTGGCTCTGTCATTCCTTGCTACCCATAGGATGGTCTGAGGACCATCATCAGAAAACCCCATGGGAGCTTGTTGGAAAGACAGACTTTCAGGTCTCATCCCAGACCAACTGAGTCAGAATATGCATTTAACCAAAATCCTCAGACGCTTTACACATGCATCAGAATTTGAGAAGCACTATTCTATGCCAGGATATAGATAACTCCTATGAATACTTGTTTTAGCAATTTGCTCTTATTCAGATAGAACAAGGCTATAGTGTTGGGAATATATATTTTTTTGTCCCCAAGGGTAGTGGGAGGGAGTGATAGAAGGGACTAAAGAAAAGTAGGGATGGAGATGGGGAAAGTACAGGGAATCAGAAAGATGCTAATGGGGTTCTTGGCTCTATTGCCCATAAGACCAGACTCTGAAATTATAACGGGACTCCATGCATACCAGGCAAATATCAGCTTGTCCAGAAGTCAAAATAGAGGTGTTCTTAGGATTTGCTTTAGATTCTCTAATCCTGAGTCTATTCACCTGTAGAGCAAGGAGGCCTCACTACTTTACAAAATTCACCTTTGAGGCATATATATATATATATATATATATATATATATATATATATATATATAAAAGAAGAGGGGAGAATCATATAAGAGAGTAGAAGAGAGAAAGGGTGAAAGGATGAAGAGCCTAAGAAATCTTTGCAGAGCCACTGGGTTGTGAGAACAACTTGACAACCACTTTGACCCCATCGTGCTTTCCAGGGCTCAGTTTCTTTCATGAGATTCATTTCCTAATTATAAACTACCATTGTCTTTTAATGCCTCTAGTAACAGCATGATTCTTTTGGCCTTACATGCATCCCTGCTTGATGTCAAGTGGCCACACACACTGACAAAATTTAAAATCCTCCTGGTTCAATAACCCCTGCAATGATGTACAGCTATAATTACCAGGTAGCCAATTTATGGCCTATTCTTCCTTACCTAGTATACCCAGAGCTGACCCAAAGCACTGCCAAACTAACCTCTGCTCTTTTACAGGAAATTTCAATTGATAAAATTTAGGCAATACTAGAACTAGATGACAAAATGAATGGCTCAAACGTTGCACTAAATGTGGGTTTCAATTCACCCTGGTATTAAAGAGAAACTCTTACATCATGGAAGTTGAACTTAGGTACGACTTTCTCAACAGAACAGTGTCAACTGCCAGAGCTTCAGGCAAGAACCCAGAAAAGATGAAATCCCAGACATGATGAAATAAGCCAAGAAGATCCAGGCCAAGATGTGAAAGGCCAAATGGGAACAAGCAGCACACACAATTCTGTTGCCAAGAGATCTCCTCTAACGGTGTCACGTCCCAAGTTTCCACAGTGAATGTCAGCGAGAGGATGATAATTGAGGTGGGCAGTCAATAGAGAAATACGGTGTATAAGGAAGTCACCCCAGAGAAGTTGTTTTTTCTGTTTCTCCTGAGAAATTGCCAGAATGAATTAGAAGCTATTTGAGTATTATACTTATCTCGGCACCAACATTATTTATTTTCAAGGAATCTTTATCAAATTTGCATCTTGTCTAATTTGGCAAGGAAAGTCCTCATAAAAAGACAACCATGAAACCTAGTTAGATATGCAAAATGGCTTCACTAAACCTCCAGGCAAACAGTGCCCAAGATGCTTCATTACTAACTGCTCACGCCTCCAGCTCCACATCCAGAACTGACCCTTAACCCCTGCACTCTCAAACCCAGTAAAAAACAACCTTCTGGGCTGGGGTTGTGGCTCAGTGGTAGAGTGCTCACTTAGCATGTTCAAGGCCCTGGGTTCGATCCTCAGCACCACATAAAAATAAGTAAAATAAAAGTATTGTGTCCAACTGCAACTAAAAAATAATTTTTTTAAAAAAAAAAACCTCTTCTTTCTACTCCACATTTCCCAATGCTCTTCCTCCAGATTTTTCTGTTTTTGGTATTCCCACACTGTAAAATTGAGAAGCTTATGACTTGTTCCTTCCTTCACTGTTTGAGTTTAAGCAGGTAAAAGTTGCCCCCGATAGTTTCAGTAATCAACCATTTCCCTTTTATTTCTCTGATGATGGACCTAGTTCCTGCATTTATTTCCCTTACCTGAATTATATAGAAAAATCCTTATCTTCCACTCACTCTTTAATTTGTTGCACATTTGAGCACCTTCTGTATGCAGTAAGCACTGTGCTAGGTGCTGAGGATAGAAAGGTGAGCAGAATGGGGTTGGTTCTGGTCCTCGAGGAGTTTACCGGCTGTCGACATCCCTGCATGACACATTTTTCAGGACACCATCAGACTAACCTTACTAACATACTTGTTGAGTCATTTCTTTATCCTGCTCAAATGCTGTGCATGGCCTAGTGGAAAAGTAACCAAGCACATCGAGAGCAAAACTCTTCAATCATTCTAAAACTTTGCAATCTGGTCTCTACCCATTTCTTCATTATTCTCTCAACAAAGCATCTAGTTGAAACTGGCTGTCAGAATCTCTACCTCAGGATGCTCTGCATTTCTTGTTCTTGCTTTGATTGTTTTTTGGTTTTTTCCAGAAGACCCTCGTCCTCTAATGTGATATTTTCTAATTGAGATACAAAAAAATCCTCTCTCTCCTCTGAACTTAAATATTTGGTCAATTTAAATGGCACTTAATCTAGCCAATAGTTGCCATAACCTTATCCTACTTTCTTGTACCACAATTCAAGTTTCTACTTTTAGAATCCCTTGTTTACATGTTTGTAATCAAATAATTATTTTACCTTAATTGACAAAATAAAAATTATATCGATATTAATGGCATGCAATGCATTTTGATACATGTACATCTTGTGAAATAATAGAATCAAGTTAATTAACATATCCTGATAATGAGAACATCTAAAATCTACTTTCTTAGCAAATTTCAAACACACAATACATCATCACTAGCTATGGTTACTATGTTGTGGGATAGATTTCTCAAAGTTATTCCTCCCATCTAACTGAAACTGTATCCTCTGACCAATATCTCCCTATTCCTACCACCCCTGCCCCCAGCCACAGGTAGCCATCAAGGTACTCTCTGCTTCTGTGAGTTCCATTTTTTTTTTCTTTTAGTAGAATCTTCTGGTTCTTTAAGGCAGGGATGATTGTACTTTGTATCTTCTGTAGGACTTTATGTGTTTGCTTGCTCATGTGGACATCAGTGATGTAACTGGTAATCAATAGTCTTTTTTTGTCGTTGTTGTTCTGGGGATTGAACTCAGGGGAACTTGACCACTGAGCTACATCCCCAGGCCTATTTTTGTATTTTATTTAGAGACAGGATCTCACTGAGTTGTTTAGCACCTCACTTTTGCTGAGGCTGGCTTTGAACTCACGATCCTCCTGTCGCCACCTCCCAAGCTGCTGGGATTATAGGCGTATGCCACTGTGCTTGGCTCAATAGTCTTTTTATTTATTTATCTATTTATTTATTTTTCATTATAATTCTTAATACACCATTATACAATAATTTATTATATCTCTGATTATATATGGTATGTTGTCTTTTTAATGTCTCATTATTTATTATGTCTGTCAGAATTTTTATTGTTCATTAGATTTCTTTTTTTTTTTTTTTAATTTTAAACTCTGAACAGAAACCTGTTTCACTGAAAGCCTAATTAAGTTGGGAATGATTTTTCCTTCCTTTGGAAGGGGACCTTGGTACCCCATAACGAATTAGTAGCCACCAGGGGTCACTTTTTGTAGGCTTGAGTTCTATAGGTCTGGACCCAGGTGAGGGGGTCTCAAGTGCTGCATTGTAGTGGGAAGGCAGAACTTCCACTTATTCAGTGGGTAATTTTCTATCTGAGTCTCAGTTTCTCTTTGGAATCTTTTACATGGCCCAGCATTACTCCTTAAACTTACATTTTTCCCCACAAAGCACGAGAAGTAGAGGGTTAGGGATGAGTAGTCAAACTTAGTGGGGACTTTATTTTCTCTGTTGGCTGTGTCGTAGATTTAGCTTGGTCTTATGCAGTGCTTTGTGTATTTAACATTGCTTATTTGCAAAGTGAAAACAACATAGGATGCTTGAGTGGTTTGGGCCTCAAAGGAAATCTGTGTGTTTGCCAACAAGAAGAAAAAGAAAAATATGTAAGATAAACATTTATAAAATCTAATCTGAAAAGAAAAGTGTACAAGGTTTAAAATGATCTATGTATAAACGAGAAGAAATTTTATTCATTTAAATGCTTATGGTAGCTTGATAATTTCAAACACGGACACCATTGTTGAAGAAGGTGTAAAACACAACCAATCCTGAGCAGGAGGGCAAACTCTCTCACCTGGTGTTCTGTCAAGCTCCATGGACAGCAAAATCTGAGAAAGACTTGCCACCTGACATGGATGTGCTTTATATTAGAAAATGTTATGCATGTTATGAGAAAAATTTATTTAACATATAAATTTTATCTTGGCAGTGTCTCTTTAATTACAAAACAAAATGAATGATACGAGGTTATGAAGCAAACATCATTTATCCAAGAGGTTACAATGGCTCTTAGGAATTCAGTGTTCTACACTGGCTTTTCTCAGGCTGTGTGTGTGTGTGTGTGTGTGTGTGTTTCCTTTAATTCCCTCAAAAGTGCACATTTTACATAGAAAATAAGAAATTCTAATTGCAAAATCATACTTTATATAGAAACAATTTTCTAACCTTTTGCTCTATGAACTCTGAAGATAGGAATACTTCCACAAACAGAATGAATACAGCTCCAATTCTCTACAGTGACGCATTCAGGAAATGGCAGGTTTTATCTTAAAGGAGTTCAATTGCTACACAAAAGCTTTTGTGCACAAATAACAGAATTCTCAAATTGGAATAAATGTGCTTTTAAGAATTTTTTATTTGGAGCCTTTATTTCAGGGAACACTTGTGGATCATGTTACATAGCTTTGAATTGTGGAGCAGATAAGGAAAATCTAAAAGAAAAAAAAATTAGGGCAGACCTTTATTAAATTTTAAAGTGTGTCTTTGCTATACTCTTATAAAAAGCCAAATAGGGTATCAAAATCTCTGGAGATCACCAGTATAATTTCTTTATCATGTTCCATTTAAAATTTAATTATGTAGTCTACAACAAGAAGAATCTGAGTAGTCTAAATAGGTCATGCAGTGAGTAACTTAATAATATTCTAAAGTTTTCCTTGTAAAGATCCTTCCTTTGATAGTCTGTTACACATCAGAACACTATATTATAAAACAAGTGTAATTTAATTCAGTCACTGTGGACTCTTATACACACCTATAAAGAATGAAATGTTTTGATTTAGGTAATTTGGAGAATAAATGAAAACCATGTTTCTGATAGAGCTGTTCATGATAGGTGGATGGCATTTGCATTTGCATATACAGATAACTCCCTGACCTATGATGGGGTTATGTCCTGATAAGTCCATTGCAAGCTGAAAAGATCCCACGTTGAAATACATTTAATACACCTGACCTAGCAAACCTCATTGCTTATCCTACCTAGCTTATCTTGAACACATTCAGGATACTTCCATTAGCATTCAGTTTGGTAAAATCTTCTAACCCAGAGCACATTTTATAATAAAGTGTTGCATATCTCATGTAATCTATTGAATATCTGCATTCACAAGACAATGGGAAAGCAATACACAGTAGAATATCAGCCATCTCTCCTGGTGATCAAATGCCTGTTTCAGAGCTGTGACTTGCCCAGTATCAGGGAAGTATGAGACCACATATCTTCATCCCAGGAAAAAAAAATCAAAATTCAATATTCAAAGTAAAATTTCCACTGTCTAGTCCCTTTGTGCCATTGGAAAGTCAAGAAATTGTAAAGTGAACCCCTGTAGGTCAGGATCCATCTGTAGCCTTTCTTTGGGTGATCATTATTTTCAGGTGTTATAGCAAGGTCAAGGGAATTTTACATTGAAGGCTTGGGATATTTGCTTTTAAGTCATCAACAGTTATTCATAGCAAGGCCCAAATCCAAGTACTGAATAATTAAAATCTGAACTGGTTTATATGCCCAGTGATTTTTATACTTTCCTCCCTCTCCATCTCAAATGTCAACTGACATGCAATTTAACTTCTTTTAATAAAATAACAAAAGAAACACTATATTAAGCACTTTATATGTATTCACGTCAGTTCTCAGAGTCATTGGTCCTATTATTATCATTTTACAGAAGAAGAAAATGACGTACAGAGAAGTGAAGAAACTTACATAAGTTCACAGAACTAGTAAGTGGCTGACCTGGGGTTTGATTACAGTTTGGAATTCAGCTCCAGAGCACCTGTGTCAAATCCTTTTCCTGGACTGCTGCTTAAAAGCAATATGGTGTTTCTCCCTGTTCCTGGACACTACCCAAATGTTGGTAGAAATAATTAACATAAAGCTATCTTTGAATGAACCACAATCACAGCTCACAAATACTGATGGCTTGTTGGGTGCCAGACATTGACAATACCTTACCTGGTGTTTTAGTCAGTTTTTCACTGTTGTGACTAAAGAATCTGACCAGAACAACTGTAAAGAGGAAAAGTTTATTGAGGGCTCACAGTTTCAGAGGCCTTAGTCCCAAGAAGGTTGACTCCATTCCTAGGGGTTCCAGGTGAGGCTAAACATCATGGCAGGAGAGTGTGGCAGAAGGAAGAAGCTCACATTAGGAAGCAGAGAGAGAGAGACAAAATATATATGCCATAGTCATGCCCACAATGAACCACTTCCTCCAGCCATATCACACCTGCCTCTAGTTACCACTCAATGAATCCCATCAGAGATTAATTCACTGATTGGGTTAAGACTCTCAGGATCCAATCATTTCTCCTCTGAAACTTCTTGCATTGTCTCACACTTGAGCTTTTGGGGAACACTTTCCATCCAAACCATAACATGTGGATTATCTCCTTATAGAGGCACTGTCAGATGGCTATTATTATTATTTTCACATTTATAAATGAAAAACTGAGGCACAGATATTAACTAACTTGCTAAAGTTCAGAGAATCAAGAAATATCAGACAGAGGATTCTAGCATGTCTAAGTCCAAAATCTAACCTCTCAGACTCTGGGAATAGCACACAAGAACAGCAGCTCTGAACATCTAGGAAGAGTCAAATTTAGGCTAATGACTCCTCACCTGAATATATGGAATTTTCTGGGTGCCAAAGTCTGTAAAGCAGAATGGGAAGGGTGAGAGAGGGCAGAGATTGTATAACTGGTCCACCACTGGATCTTGCTAGTACTTCTCCTCAATCCTTCCTCCCTCCTTTCCCAGTTCAAATAAACATTTATTAAAATTAATCCAAACATCTATTCAATCAGACAAATAGTTATGCAAATATTTATTCAGTGCCTACTATGTTCTAGGCACTGCTAGGCATTAGGAATAAACAATGAATGATAATTAGATCTCCACATGTTTCCTACTTGGAGGAGAAGGTATAAAAATCTGCCAATAAATTATACAACCAGTTGATACAATTCTAGGATAATGGTTAGCACTGGTGGCTATGTGAATTAAAACCCTTCAGGGCAGAGAAAAATATAACAGAAAAAGTGATATTTGAGATGTGTCTAGGTATACCAGACACATTAGTAAATGTTTTCCGCTTGCCAGGCCAAACCATCTTCTGACACAACTGCTCATTTCTGACGTTTTAGCAGATGGGCATGACTGCGTTCCAATAAAAACTTATTTACAAGCATAGGCCATGGCTAGATTTGGTTTGTGGACTTGTTCGCCAGCCCTCATCTAAAAGAATGAGTTGGGAGATAGTGTTGGAGGGGAGAAAGAGTCGGGAGATGGAAGAACAGAAAGCAGAGACCAAGTCTCAACTTCCTTTTCTCTGAGTTGGGGGCTCACACAGCTGAGTGAATACTCAACAACTATTTACTGACCTTGAACTCTGTTACAGGTCCCACAGATGGAGGAATAAACCAGATAGGCACGGCAGACACTATTTTGGCACTGAGGGGAATGGAACAGATGACAAATGAAGGGACAAAAAAATAATAATAAAAAAAGCAGAGATAATGATAAGTGGTATGTGTACAATACACTATGGTGATATGGTGATTCGACAGAGAGGAGTGAGTATATTGATTAGGGTGCTCCAAGAGGCTCTCTGAGCAAGGAAGAGAGAAGAAAGGCCATTGTATCAGGAACAAGAGGAATCAAGCAGCAAAGGGAGGTGAAAAGTTTGCAGAGAAGCAGCCTTTGGAAGCTGAAGTACACTATTTTAATTTTATTCTAAGCAACAGGGAGCTGTTGTATGGGTTTAAGCAAAAAACAACATGGTTTGACTGATGACCCTTGAAAATAACTTAGGTAGCTATGGGGCTAATAAGTTGCAAAGAGTAACTGAGGAGAGCAGTTGGAGGGCCATTTCAACAAGGCAGATGTGAGCTTATGGTGGCTTGGAAAGACAGAGAAAGTGGACAAATTAAAGATAAATTTTGGAGGTTGAGTGGGTAGAATTGGCCAAATGGGTTGTCTGCTAACTGTGAGAAAAAAAAAATGAAAAAGGCTATAGGATTTTCCTAGGGATTTGTTTTTGAGCAGCTGAGTTCTTGGTGGTAAGATAGGTGGAAGTAGGATTCAAAAGTTCATTTTTTGGACACATGAAGTTTAAGATGTACTTTCCAGTAAAGACATCAAATTGGCAGCTGACTATTCAAATCTGAAGTTCAAGGGAGAAGTTGGAACTGGAGATATAAAAACAGGGATTATCTCCATAAAGATGACTTTCAGAGCCTTGGAATCAGGGGTTGAAGGTATACATCAATGGCAGAGAACTTACCTAGCATGTGCAAGGCCCTGGGTTCAGTCCCCAGTACTGCAAAACAAACAGACAAAAAACTCCCTTGGAATTGAGTAAAACCTCTCTCTATGTCCTCTCCATAGGTGAAGAGGGCAATTCCTAAGGCAAACCCTGGAGCATCTCAAAATGTAGAGGTCAATCAAGAAGGGGAGAAAGAACAGGAAGGAAGGGTGAGGAAGAATGGCTGGGAGACTGGAGGAAAACCTGGAGAGTTTGATGTCCCCCAAACTAAGAAAGCACTTCACGGAGGAGGAAGTAGTGCCTTACAATGAACAAAGGCAAGAGCCCATATATGCCGACAGACGAATGGCCGATGGCCACTGGATTTAGGTAGATGGAGGCTGCTGGTGACTTTGGTCTGGCCAGTTTAGTGGCATAAAAGGGTCATAAGGCTGGCTGGAATAGCTGAGGAGAAAAAATGAAAGAAGAGAACTCATTTGGTGGCTCTTGTTCCTTAGGAACTTACAAGTCATTCCGTCCCTACTCCAACTCCTTCCTGCCTAAAATATACCAGAAACCCAATTTCTCTTCCCTAAAGCCTTAAGCATCTACAAGAAAAAAGAGACACATGGAAATAAAGTAGATTTGGCTGTGTCTCCGGTGATATCTGGGGCTGTTGTAGTCACATCACAAGCATTAGCGACACCATCCCACTATGATGAGGATGGTAGAGGATATTAAAGGTCATTTTCCATAATTCTTTTCTGCTGCTCTAACAGAGTGCCACTGACTGGGTAGGCAGTCCAAGACCAAGGTATCGGCATCTGGTATGATACTTGCATCTTCACATGGTGGAAGGCAGAAAGGCAAGAGAGGACAATGGTTACAAGAATGTAATAGAGGAGTGAAAAAGAGAGTGAACCCACTTTAATAACTTTCTAAAATAATTTATGGTGGCATTAATCCATTCATGAGGGCAGAGCCCTCTTGAACACCTCTCATGTGGACCTGCCTCCCAATAAGTTGTACTGAGATTATATTTTTAATACAATTATCTGGTGGGGAGCATATTCAGACCATAGCAGTGCTGAAGTAACCCTGGTTTTTTTCCTCCCAACCTTTTGGAACTATAACTATAAACTCAATATGCATTTTCTAAGGTGACATAACCATAGTGCCTTTTAAGTGGATTTGACTTGAGTAAAATAATAAAGGGGGACATTGCAAGAAGAAGTCTGGTGCAGGAAAGAATTCAGTCACAAACTTGGAGTGTGAGGTGAATATGAAAGGTTATGAGGTAGGGGCCAGGGAGCTGAGGAGGAGAGAACACATCTTACCATCTATGATCTCAGAGTTAGGGTACAATCTGCTATACCCAATATGTTGATGGCTGGAGGCTAGAAGTAGGAAATTGGGCTGTGTAAGCTATAGAGACAAGTCATTTAAGCCAGTGGACTTGTTTTCCATTGTTAGCCCACTAGTGAATGAGAGAGAGGAGGGATCTGGGGGTTGCAAGGTCTGGGGATACCATGGGTCATTCACAGCCACAGCTCAAACCTGACCCATCACTCAGGTCCTTCTCAGAAGGCTGATTAGGGATGCTGTTTTTGCTGCCACCAATCTGAGCAGCCAATCTTGCTTCTGGAATCCCTTAGTGCCCTTTGTTTAGAAATTTTTCTCCTCCTCTTGTAACATTAGGTACTTTGCTCCTTGCACTATGATTATCTGTATCTTCTCCACTAGGCTACCCAACTGAGGAGAAGAAATGGTGTTTCATCTGTTTTCTCCCACAGAACCTACGATCACGCTTGGCATATACCAAGTGCTTGATGTGCCTTTGTTGAATTAATGAACAAATAACGAATTTCATTCATATTGAAAAGCACCAGATGCAGGTCCCAGGACAGTTGAGGCAACTTTTTCTTGGGGATTACAGAGAAGAAAGAAAAGCATGATCAACTCTTGAGTGCTCAGCGAGAAGTTGGCCTGCAAGTACCAACATGTTTATCTTCTAATTTCTAAAGGTCTCTCAGAAGAGAGCATTTCATATTGAAGACAATAAGAAATACAAGGTCATAGTCCCTACAAAAGCCCTCCATGGGGAACTGGAGATCCAACCTTAAACCCTCGAGAGCCACAAGTGGCAAGTTGAGCTGTTGGAGCTCATCATAATTCTCTTTGCTTCCACCTTTCCCCCTGTTACTACTACCTGACTGGTCACATCCATGACTGAGAAATAAGGTCAGAGATAAAAGTCAGCCTTCCACTAAATGGAATCCATTCTGTTCAGATTTCAGATAACAATGATGCAAAATTTGATACCAAAATTCCATATTTAAAACTGCAATGACTTTTATCTCTGATGCTCACACAAACCAAACAGTTCTACTTTTTGGTTGAGGGTCTCAAACATGAGTCCTATGGTACAGACTTGTCTTCCAGGAATAGGGGGATTTCCATGGCTGATATAGGGGCTCCTTGGCTCATAATAAGGTTATATATCCTGATAAACTCATTGTAAATTGAAAACATCACAAGTTGAAAATCACAAGTTGAAATTTGCTACATCTAACCTACCATCTAACCTCAGCAAACCAGGACAGTGTATAGTATCTGTTTTTTTCCCCTTGTGGTGGTGACTGCTTGGGAGCTGTGGCTTGCTGCCCCTCCTCAGCAGCATGCAATGGACCAGATTGCATATCACTAGCCTGGGAATATATCCAAATTCAAAATGTAAAGTAGGTTTCTACTGAATGGATATTGCTTTCACATGATCATCAAGTTGAAAATTTTTTAAGTTGAGTCACTATAAGTTGGCCCATTTATATGTCTCTAACTTCATCAGAAAAGATACAATTTGCGGGGGGGGGGGGCAGAGATCAAGTTATTGGATTAAAATACAAGAGAGAAATCTAAGTTTTTCTTTTATAACTTCAACCTTTGGTTCTCGCCTGCCTCCATTGATCTATTCTAAAATCTAGTACAAGATGACATCTGATTCATATACATAATTATTTTAAGCTTCATTTATTTTACTTCATGTTCTTCAAAGAACATCCTGACTTCTGGATGCTGTGTCTAAGAACCAGCTTGTGACTCTCTCCGGAAGTACTTAAGATACTTCTGTGCAGGTCTATTAAATCCCATTATTTTCCATACTGTTTAGTTTACGTTGAGTAACAGTGGATTGCGTTAACAAGAAATTAAAGTGCTCTCTCTCTTTCAAAACCAGCAGCTAATAGTGCATGATTATAATAAAACCTCTGTTGATATAAGCCTTATTTATATCTTTATTCTGCTGCCCCAAATAAAGTTTTATCTCCATACCGGCATCTCTTATATTAAAACCTAAGACTATCATAATGAATTTAGTGTTCTATTCCATCTGAACAATTGGAGTTTCACCATGATTTTATTTAAGCATATTTACCTAAACTAGATACTTTTTACCATAAAAAACAGATCTTGAAAAACATTATTGTAACAGAAAATTATTCAGATTGCTAAACTCTCTTTTGCTACAAGCAAAATGAAAGCAAAGACATACAGAAATTAAAATGATAATTTTCCCAGCTCACAAAAGGGAACCATACATTCCATTTCTTGGACACTTGAAGATAAAGAGGACAATGTGAGTAGTATGTATAGTCAGTTTAAATATTTGTTTTGATCCCCACAAGATCATTGGTTTTAATATTTATAATATAATTACAATGCTTAGTGAATGTTGCTCATGTAAACTGATTTTTCTTTTTTTCTGGTGACATATTATCACCAGTCTTTGATTTCAGCCATGGCAAAATTTCAAAAACAGATTGAGGTTATCATTGGTAATGAAAAACAAACCTGATGCTTATTCATGCACCTAGGTGCTTGTTTGTGCACATATCTCATTTCAAATGCAAAGCATTTGTAACTACCAAGACACAATCCCCTGCTACATGATTTGCACATTTTCACAGGAATATTACCGACCAGTGGCCAGCTACTTGAAATTAATGCCATGTAAGGTGATTAAAGTTGAAATACTTCACCCTTGTCCAACAGTTGTAAATGGCCTTCTGGAAAATTTCAAGACAGTCAAAGCCAATGAAAACTAAACCATAAAACCGTTATAAAATGCCTCCTTCCTTCCTAGCCACATGTCACTAGGTAGCAGTTGCCTGAATTGCAATTTTCTACTTTTCCTAGTTGTCACAGCCTAAGCATGCTTTTATGACTAAAAAGATAAAAAACTCCAAGTGTCGTGTTCCACTAATCATGAGCCGACAAACACAATAACTTCAGGTGCCTTGTTCTAAATAGTACCCAGGTATCTGAGGGCTCATTTGCACTTTCCCAGTGACAGGCCAAAGAAATCTGAAAACAGGCTGAAGGCTGAACAGCTGATGGGATTCCACACTATTGTACAAACAAATCAATGCTAGCAAAAGAAACATTCTGGACACCAAGGGAGGAATTCATCATTAAATAATGATATTATTTCATGTTAATGTAAGGAAAGGAAATATTTGTTAATGGGCATGTCCCAAACTGTCCCTAAAAAGAGTCACAAGGATTCCTGAGGTTATATTAGAATTATAATTGAGAAGTAACTAATATATTATTTCTCATGCCCTTATTGCCTGCATGACAATGACAGTCGACTGCAGTTAGAATGGGATTGTTGGCATGTTGTTTATTTTCAACCTGATTCAACACTAGCATAACAAAAGTTTATGATAAAAAAGAATAAGTAGACTCATTACCAAAATACCACCCACCAAGCTCAAGAAGAGAGACTGTCCCTTGAGTAATAAACTAGCTGTAACAGAAGTTCATTCCTAGGGAATATGTGAATGGCTGCTTGGTATTCACAGTGAAGCACTACTTAATAGAATTCAGGAGGCTGCTGCAGATTCAGGCATCTGAGTAATTTTCATCTGCATGATTACAGCATGGTGTGGGTCTCCTCTGATAATACAGAGGTGGGCCGCATCTGAGCCATTCTATAAAAGTTTGGAAGTCATTCCTCATTCCATTATTTCAGGATTAACTTCTTCACACAAACATGGGCAGATACACAACTCTCTCTCTCTCTGCCTGCAAATGATGGGATGCTCAGGTCTTCATGGTGGACCTTTTCCAGATTGAAAGCACGATGACAAACAAACTCAGCAGGAATGCAGAAACCAGAACCCACGTACGGTATTAACCCCGTAAATTGGCACACGGCTGAAATATTTCTTTGGGATGTATCCAAAGAATGAAGACATACAGTAATTTAAATATTTGGATCACAGTAAATAGTTTTTTGGCAATATTAATCATGATCCTATGAGCAAAGTTTTTCTTTACATAAAAAAGAAAACTAATTTGCTTATCTCCTATACCAGATGGTGAGGAGACCTTCCCTTATTTGGACCTTCCCCTATTCCCTAGTGGTGTTCATAATCATATTCTGTTTGATCTTCTTTTTCCTGTTCTTGAGAACCTCTTAATTTTAATTTCCAACTATTCCCAGGCAAGACTCTATCACATATAAATTCACTTCCTAATGGTTATTGAGCATCTTCCAAAACTAAGGCACAATGCTAAGTAGTAAGACCAGATTCTAGATATACAATGTTCAGTAAAATGCCTCTCAAAATATTGCCATCCTCTTCCTTCCACTTTTCCCTTCCTCCTTTTTTCTCCCTCCCTCCTTCTGTCCTTCCTTCTCTTCACTGAATAGTGGTAATCATTCTTGATGGCTAGTCATGTAAGCTTGCATCCTGTTAATCATCTTATTTTATATGTTGACATAAAATATCAAAAAATACGAAAAACATCAATCAATTATATATAGTTTTCTTTTCCCAAAATATTTCTTAGTACTTATTTAAATGACAATAGGAATTAAAAATTAAAAACTATGATGTAAGTTCTTTAGGGGAAGCTTAGGATTCTTTCACCAATTTATAAATCCCTGAACACAATAATAATAATCAATATATGAAAGGGGGAAAAACATGTCCAAGTGTCTGCACATTGCTAGTTTTCATGGGTATAATAAAGGAATGTGCACATCTTTATGATTGATAGGGCAAACATAGCTCACATATACATCTCCAACTATGTGATATAAGCTCAAAGTAATGAACGTTAGCATCACTACTTTTTGGTGACATCACTTACATGTGATTCACTCATGCATTTTAGCATTGACAAGTGACAGATGTGAGGAAGAGGAAATGAGAAGCTCTCTTCAAGAGGGCTGTACAGTTCCCAAGTTACAGAAGCAGCAAAACCAGCTTGCTTACCTTGGTGGACTTCCAGCTAATTCTGTGGCAGTCTCTCTGTCAGAGAAAAAGAAGACAAGCACAATTAAGCTCATTTTGGTAACATAAAATTTTGTTTAATCATATAATACAATGTACCAAGATATGTTTGAAGAACATACTGTACATATAGATGTTCAGAAACTAAAAACTGACTCAGCACATTTTTGATCAATTCCCGTGAACCTTTCAATGGCTAATTTCAAAGGAAATTTTTATACACATGCAACATATCTGCTTTCTGGTGATTGAACTTAGTTAAGTTCAAAACATGAAAATTCAAAAATGTACAATATCCAGAAAGAAAATAAGAGGATCCCCTTCCCCCAACTACCTTTTAGGTGTTTGTGATTAAAGCTCCTATAATCTCTTTCCCAGGGTCATTTAGGGACAGATTCCTCTGGGGGGTATTTCCTCATGCTGATCTGTCACTTGAGGTTTAGGAAGGCACGTTCTGCAATTCTCTGGGTAACAGATGTCTGTTTTTCATTTCTTTGTGATAATGTTCTACCATTTGGGACTGCTGAAGACAGTCAAATAGTGGGAAATTCACTAATTAAAGACCCTATGGCAAATTAATAAAAATGACCAAAGACCAATTTCAAAACTAGTTTTTTTTCCCCCTAATTGCCACATGTTGTCTTTCAATCAGAGATGAGTTCTTGGAAATAGGAGAGGAATTGGTGAGAGGAGGACACAGAGGCTTTATATTGATTGGCAATATTAATTTTTTAAGTAGCAGAGGAGGGCTCAATTTTGGACTGAGGAATTAAAGGTGCAATTTTCAGGACAGTGGTATAAAATCTTCTTAGGGTCATATAACCCCTTGAAGACTCTCATTAAAGATATCAACACCTCATGAAGAAAAAAATAGCAATACATATACATACAAATGAGGCATATGATTACAGGTGTTTCCTGGCCTTCCTCAACCTGAACCTAACCCTAGTTGGGAGCCTCAGCTTTAAGCCAATATTCTCTTTACTCATTTTGTCCATCCAGATAAAGGACTTCCTGTTCTTCTCTGACCCTCCCACCTTCTAGAACTCTCTCTCTTTACTTACTGTCTATGATAGTACCTAGATACTTTAGGGAAGTGGTGGTTCCCATACAGTCAAACTTCCTTTGAAAAAAAATGCATGATTATAAATTCAGCTCCCCTAGAAATATTCTTTCCTGGTTATTGTATAATAGTAAATCTCCATTGTTTATTGCTGTAGAAATTGGCTTTGGGGAGAAAATTTCCATTCCGTCAGCAAAACCAGAGTTGAATGCATTGCCCTCTATGTTGTTGAATGCTTCAGATGTATTCACTTCTTCTAAGAATTTAGTGTCTGTCTCAGAATTTTCCCTTTCCAAGCAGACTCTGCAATTGTGGGTCCCCCAGCTAAGAAGTACCAACCCCCCTTAACTTTCCTTTACAATGTTTATCACAAAAAAGTATCTTTTTAAAATGCTTATTTTATTATTTATCATTTTGTCACTTGAGACCAATATTTATTAGCACTCCATAAATATTTGCTCAGTTTATCAGCATTGAATTAATGAACTTTTCTGGTCTTAGTGACCTTGAGGTTTAGATCTATGTTTAGAGCTAGTTCCTGATAATGATAGCCTAGAGCTAAGGTACAACTCTGTTTCTTTGTTTTTAATCTTTTAACTTTTTGGTTTTACTTTCCATATTACACATACTTTAATATTATGAGTCTCTTGGTATCTTTTAAAATTATGTTGCTCATACATTATAATAAATAAATCCATTAAATCACAGTTGAGCAGGATTTCTCAACCTTGGCATTATGCTGACATTTTGGTCCAGAGACTATTTTGGTGTGTGTGTGTGTGTGTGTGTGTGTGAGAGAGAGAGAGAAAGAGAGAGAGAGAGAGAGAGAGAGAGAGAGAGAGAGAGAGAGAGAGAGAGAGAGAGAGAGAGAGTTCTCTGTACTAGGCATTTTAAGATTTTTTAATAGTCTCTCTGTCCTCTGTTCACTTAATGCCAGTAATCGCCCCTCTTTTACTCTGTTATGCCTACTCAAAATATCTCCAGACATTGACAAGTGTCCACCCGGGACAAAACTGTTCTCAATTGCAAAACTCTGTAATCGAGCAATAGAATTGTCCATAATAAACCTGTTTCCTAAACTTGAATTGGATTAACCAATGTTCTCTAGTCCCACTAAAAAACACAGCAAATGAGCCCTCCTAAGAATATGTGTTTTCTTTTGGTTCCTGTCATTCTCACCTACAGTATTTTGTGTTTGTTCTCCGTTCTGTTTATGATTGTGGTACTCATTATAATAATTTTTAAATTTAATTAAATGTGATGTAAATAGATAGAAATATAAGTGTAGAAAAGTTCTTGTTCTATAAAATCTAGGTTGGTTGCTTTGAAAAGGCTTAGGAATCAATCTAACAAAAGAGGTAAAAGGAACTGGGGTTGTAGCTCAGTGACAGAGCACCTGCCTAGCATGTGTGAGGCACTGGGTTTGATCCTTAACACCATATAAAAATAAACAAATAAAGCCATTCTTCCCATCTACAACTACAAAAATAAAATAAAAATAAAATAAATAAAAACAGGTGAAAGATCTCTACAATGAAAACTACATAACACTAAAGAAAGAAATTAAAGAAGACCTTAGAAGATGGAAAGCTCTCCCATGTTCTTGGATAAGCAGAATTAATATTGTTAAAATGGCCATACTACTAAAAACACTATACAGATTTAATGCAATTTCTATTAAAATTCCTGTGATGTTCTTCCTAGTAATAGTAAAAATAGTCATAAAATTTATTTGGAAAAATAAGAGGCCCAGAATAGCCAAAGCAATCCTCAGCAAGAAAAGTGAAGCAGGAGGCATCACAATATGAGACCTTAAATTATACTACAAAGCTATAGTAACAGCAGGGTATTGACTCCAAAACAGAAATAAAGACCAATGGAACAGAATAGAAGACACAGAGACAAACCCATACATACAAAGTTATCTCATACTAGACAAAGACATCATAAGTATACATTGGAGAAAAGATTGCCTCTTCAACAAATTGTGCTGGGAATACTGGAAATCCATATGTAGTAGAATGAAATTTAACTCCCATCTCTCATCCTGCCCAAAACCCAACTCAAAGTGCTCAAGGACCTAGGCATTAGACCAGAGACCCTGTAGCTACTAGAAGAAAATTTAGGCCCAACTCTCCATCATGGGGCTTAGGAATTGATCTCCTCAACAAGACTCCTAAAGCACATGAAGTAATATCAAGAATCAACCAATGGGATGGTATCAAACTAAAAAGCTTTACAGCAGAGGAAACAATCAAAAACATGAAGAGAGAGCCTACAGAATGGAAGAAAATCTTTGCATCTGCACTTCAGATAGAATATTAATCTCCAAGGTAGACAAAGAACTCAAAAAACTTACACCAACCAAACAAACAACTCAAAAATCCAGAGAAACAAAAAAAATCCAAACCAAACCAAAGCAAGCAAACAAACCCAAATAACCCAATCAAAAAATGGGCAAAGGAACTTAAGAGGCACTTCACGGAAGAAGAAATACAATCAGTCAATAAATATATGAAAAAATGTTCAACATCTCTAGCAATTAGAGAAATGCAAATTAAAACTACACTGAGATTCAATGTTACTCTAGTCAGAATGGCATTATCAAGAATGCAAGTAACAATAAATGTTGGTGAGGATGTGGGGAAAAAGGTTTACTTATACATTTTTGGTAGGACTGTAATTGGTGCAACATTATTAAAATTAATATGCAGATTCCTCAGACAACTTGGGATGGAACCACCATTTAACCCAGTTATTCCACTCCTCAGTATATACCCAAAGACTTAACATGAGCGTACTATAATGACACTGCCACATCCACACACAATAGCTAAACTCTTGAACCAACTTAGGTGCCCTTCAAGAGATGAATGGGTAAAGAAAATGTGATATACATACACGATAACATCTTACTCAGCAATAAAGAAGAATGAAATTATGGCATTTGCCAGTAAATGACTTGGAGCTTGAGACTATCATACTAAGTGAAATAAGCCAATCCCCCACAAAACAAAGGCTGAATGTTCTCTCTGATAAGTGGATGCTACCACACAATAAAAGGGGTGAGGGAAGAATAGAAGTTCATTGGATGAGACAAAGGGGAATGAAGGGAAGGGAATGGAGATGGGAATAGGAAAGACAGTTGAACGAATCAGACATTACTTTCCTAGGCTCATATATGGACACATGATCAGGGTAACTCCACATTGTGTACAACAACAGAATGGGATCCTAATTAGAATAAGTTATATACTTCATATATATATAATATGTCAAAATACACTCTACTGATGTTTATCTAAAAAGAACAAATAAAATGTCAACAAGCACAGTTTCAGAAGTGTGGGAGGGATAAAACTTTTAACTGGGAACAAGAGACAATGGGCAAAGCAGAGGTTAAAGAATGGAAAGACACTTAGAAAGACTGATGTTGAACTAGGTCTATGGACAAGACAACTATAAATATTGGGCAAAAAGACATGGTTTTCACAAGTGTCTTCAAGTTCATGTTTCTCTCAAAAAATAAAATGGCAAATTATGGGTACATCTATGAACAAAGACAATGCCAAACTCAGGGGATCTATGCTCTCAAAGAAAAGGTGGTGCCTGGCTATGCTGCAAAAGACAGATGCTGGGGAAAAAGTCATATTCATCACATATTCAGCACTCGCAAGAGAAAATTACACCTTATACAACTGTGTCCTCAAAAATTTATGTTAGAATTACAGACATTACTTGCCATCTATAATTACTAAAAACCTGATAATTCCATTGGATCATATGCCTCTGATATTGAAAAAGGAACAAATCAAAACAAACAAACAAAAAGGGCCACAACATCATGTTGTAGTAATGTGGCTAGGACGGATGAACCAACCATCATTTTTGTGATTAGCAAATCACAAAACATTAAGCGTTTAAAAATGACAATTTTGTTCATTTTTATCCACTTACTATTGTTAATAAACTGTCTGAATTTTTCACCTGCTTTCATGAATTTATACCTTTTATAAAGATACCCTTGAGGAAAATACACTTAGCAGATTATGTTATGCTTCTCCTAGGTAATGTTCCTAGATAACCCAGTTGAGGAAATTTAAAGAGGGTGACAGAAAGACCAGGCATTTCTTATTGGACAATTGTAGGTGGTGATTTCCATTATTAGCATTGTTTCCACCTTCATTCACTAATATCTATATGTCCAACATACTCATTGGGTATTCAGTATATGTTCAGCATACACAACGGTGGGTGTTATGAGAGGCACCAAGATGAATTCAGGTCCTCATCCTTCCAGGAAAAGATATGATATAAGGAACAAAGTGGTGGATGCTATTTTTCCACTTCTGAAAGCTTCTCTAAGTCAAAGATCATGTCTCATTCAAATTTTTTGCATAGGTGGTACACACTAGCCACAAAATAAATGTGAATGACATAGGACCATAGAAAGGTAATTCTCGTCCTTTCAACTCATTTTTATCTCTCAACCTTTGTGGGGATAGCAGGATTTGGAATTTAATTGTACTGACTTCCTTTCCTTGCTTATTAGTACGAAGCTAATTTGATTTCTAGATCAGTTTGATCAGAATGCTAAAAATTGAATGGAAAAATGATGAAAGAAACAACAAAGCAAAATTATTTGTTTCAGAAAAGAGAACTGTCCAGGGACCAAGAAGCAGACACATGACACAGGGTGTGTTTCTGGCAGGTTGTGTATCCTTGGGCAATTCCTTTGACCTCAGGAGGGATCTGCTTCTCAGAATGGAGCCCTAATTCTGCTCTTTGATCTAAGGTGGCTGATGTGATCATCAATGGGAACCAACAGGACAGTGTTCTGCAAATTTGAAGTTGTTTCATAAATTCAACTTTATCAAAGGAAAAAAAAAAAACTAGAAGAGACAAGAGCAGTCAAATGTCCTGGGTATATTATACTGTTTTTATAGATTAGTTAGTATTCCCTTAAAAAAGCCTTTTTAATTTAAAATTTGTTGGATTTTAAATTAAATGTTTAATTTAAAATTTAAACATTGGCCTGTGATGTCAGCTTTTATGGATTTCTTAAAACGACACTCTTCCTCGTTGTTTTAAGATATCCTATCCTTCCCGATTCCTGAACCATGCAAACTGTTCTTTTCTTAGAAAGTGTGAAGTAAGAGCGTGCCATCTATTCTGTGCAGCTTACAGGTTTCCAAAATTAGCCAACAACTATGAAACAGAGGACATGAGCCCCCATGCTAATTGTGTGTCAGCACAATAAATATTTTTAAGACCTGAGATGTTTCTCTCCAATGGTGGCTTTCAGTCTTCCAAAAAGTACAAAGACTTTAAAATAAATGAAATTCATTTCATTCTTTCTCCTTCAAATTATTTGTAGAAGGCATGAGGTTTTCTTTATTTTAATTAGGGGTGAAAGAATTATAATCAAGCATCTCTTTCTCACTCCTACTTCCTTCCTTCTTTCCTTTTTTTTTCTTTCTTTTTTTATTGATCTCCCAGCCTGAAGCAAACTATGAGCCTTGAAAGTTGGATCCATTTCATAATAATACAAAATGTTAGCTCAAAGGCATCACAAATCCATATATTAACTCAGGACAGTTAACTTTTTTTCTCAGATGGTGACCTGCAGCTCTGGGAAATACCAAATACCTTAGACATTAAAGTCTCTCCTCTGTTTCATGAAGCCTAAAACACAGTTCTATGCCCTTGCTGTGGTTCCTAGTCTCTCCCCTCCATGTTCTCATTCTTTTGGCCATTTTAAATTTCTTTTCTCCCACTTTTATCCCTTTTTGACTTTCACTCTCATGATTAAAACATCAAAATCTGTTTGTGCACGTGTGTGTTCATGTGCAGATAGGAATACTTTTTCTTTTTTTTTTTTTTTTTGGAGTGGGGAGGGTGTATGGGAAATTGAACTCAGGGGTACTTGACCACTAAGCCACATCCCCAGTCCTATTTTGTATTTTATTTGGAGACAGGGTCTCACTGAGTTGCTTAGCTCCTCTCTTTTGCTGAGGCAGGCTTTGAACTCATGATCCTCCTACTTCGGCCTCCTGAGCTGCTGGGATTACAGGTGTGTGCCATTGAGCCCAGCCTGGAGCACTTATTCATAAATGTTGAAATCTACAGTTAACACACACACACACACACACACACACATACACACACACACATACACACACACACTCACACTCACACACACACACATACACATTAATTGTTCACATTTCCTGAGGTCTTATTTAATACCAGCCACCACTCAAGGCCATTTTTAGGGGTTGAGTGGTGGCTGGTATTAATCCTTATAAAAACCTTATGAAGTATGAAGTAGTTATTATTAAACCACAAAAGAGATGAGGGAAATGAGAGGGAAATGTTAAGCAACTTCCCGAGGCCACACAGCCTGAGGTCAACTGAATAAATATTTGGAACGAGCCCAAGAATTCTGGCTCCAGATCTCCTGCTTTAAATCATGATCTCATTCTGCAGCTCAGTATGTACAAGCTACAGGTATGTTATATACATATTATATATTCATCCATTCGTTCCAGATTCTGTGCCGCTGCAGTGAACGACAATTAAAAAGAGCCTCAGTGTTCAGAAGTTTACATTGCAGAAGGGAGCTGGGGAGACCACAGATAAGCAAGCAAACAAATGATTATTACCTTACATAGTAATGTGAGGAAGATGAATGAAGGGAGTTGGGGGGGTAGAGTAAAAATGGAGGGTTGGGGAAGCTATGGTTTTATAGGGGTGGTCCCAGAGGGGATCTCTGAGGATGCAACTCAGTAAAGACGGGAGCACATTAAATGCAATCATTTCTACCGTTGCTTCTGAAGCCCATTTTTCTCCCTGGCACTATTGGATTTCCCTCTTCTCTTTAGGAACGATTCACTCAGTGCCCGCATGAAGCAGACAATACTAGGTAATGCGTTGGTTTAAGAAAAAGAACAAAGACTGTCTGACTTTGTATATTCAAAATGCTGACAAACCAGAAGAGCAAACCAGACCCTTGGATGAACCCACCAACTCCCTTAGGAAATTGTAGGTTTCCACAAGAGATGCTTCATATCACTTCAAAAGCCAGCCTGTCAAATCCACTCCTGTGTGCAAGTGACTGCGGCCTCAGCCAACCCGACTCATAGATGCACTCCTGCCTTCAGACTTAGCTTTAGGAGGGGCACCAGCCTACATTCCTGGCCTAGCCTGCTCTGTGAGTCTATGAGGGAGAGTTTGTCTTGACATTACCCAGTGTCCTTTTGGTATTGAAATGTCTGATCAATGTCCAGGCAGGCTCCAGGCCCAGGCCTGCTGGGAGTTGCCACCATAGGAGACTGGCCTTCCCTCCACCATAATTCCTAGTAAACACGGAGGAATGACTGGGTGATGTCCACAACAAGAGGTTTGCATCTGATACTAGGCAGGCATGCAATCTGGGTTGTTGAAGCGTTGGCACAATTAAGATTAATTAAATCTAATTACTGACCTAGCCAGCTTCTTTCTGATAGTCCTGCATTTGGGGAGTCCCATTTAGTATCCTTGCTAAGATTTTATTGGCTCAAGTTTTCTTCATATTATTTTAGCATTCTTGGCATAAAACAGTCACAAATGCGTGCCATTGTCTATGTCCCTGTGCTCAAGTGTCTTGAAAACCAATTGCCAAAGGTTTCTCTCAATCAGCTCTGCAAAAGATCCCATCTGGCCTGACTGTTGTCCGTAAGTGGGAAGCCACTGTTCAAATGGCATCGCAGTCCCTTCCGTCACTTTGAGATGGTATTAAGGGTTTTTGTTTTCTTTTCTTTTACAAATGTCATCTTGACACTTAGCTCAGGAATCCACCTAAGAAAAGGAGCCCTGTCCTCGACACTGCTCGTGGCATGATGAGGAAGAATAAGGCTGCATGCACACTTGGGTTTGTATATTAATCATTATGCTCTTTATGCTCTGTGATTCTACCACAGTTAAATAATGCGATCTACTCAGTACCTGAATAGGCCATTAGTAACAATTCCTGCTCATTAAAACTCACTTAGGTAGACTTCAGCAATAGCCAATGTAACCAGCCCTGGAGGACAGTCACAGAGACTAGAAATGGCACATTAACTTTCATTTACTAACTTCTACCCTCAGAAATGAAAAGTAAAAGCATCCCCCCCACCAAACAATGCACATGTACATGACTTTGTTCTTTTTGTTACTGTCTGTAAGTGTGTATGTGTGTATGTGTGTGTGTGTGTGTGTGTGTGTGTGTGTGTGTGCCCATATGTGTGTGTGTATGTGTGATGGTGGGGGCCTCAGGAATGCTAGGCCAGTGCTCTACCACAAAGCCACATTCCCAGCTTGTGTATGTGTGTCTCATTAAAGCTTTGTTAACAAAACTCGATCTCTCCAAACAAGCAAATGTTTATTTTCAACAAATACTGTGCTCCTACAATGGGGAGACAGGATCAGTTCATTAGCAGAAGTCTGCCTTTAATACTACAGGGCTTTTATATGACAAGCTGTATAGCAATTCATAGAGAAGCTTTTTAAGGGAAAATACCAAAACAAATATTAATTAAAATCTTTTTGATAAGTCTGTTTTAAATAATGCCTATTTTGCAATAATGCCTAATTTTTCTCTATTAATTCCCAGTGAAATAATATCACCAATAAGTCCTCTTAATTAGAGAAAATCATCTCTACTCCTGATAATTTCTGGATCAAAGAGATTTGCAAATACCACCCTGAATTGTGATGTTTGACTAATGGCCTAATCCATCAACCAACAGGCATTGATACTGAATTATTAACATGAACATTTATTAATTTGTTCAACAAATGTGTCTACAACTCCTACTATGTGCCAGGCATTAAGTGCTGGAAATAGAGAGCAGGGAACTCAATACAGCCTTTGTGAGGTTGACCATCTGGTAGGGAAGACACATCCATAAAAACTTGCACAAATGAATGCATGATTGTTAAGTTAACAGGAGAGACTTAATCCACACCTATCCCATAGATGTTCTCCTCTGGGAGGGAGGGAAGGTAGTTTTCGATAAAACAAATCTAGACAAATTTCACTGGCATGATAACCAATGCCGAGTCATGACTAATAAAGCAGATAATATTATAACCAGGAAGGATAATTTGTCTTAGATTTATTCCCCTTACCAAGAATCCAATATGCAAGAGCCACTGTTTCAAAGAAGAGTCTGAGGTCAATGTGGGAGCCACCAGGAACTAACTTGAGCACTTCTCTGGGGTGGGGAGTGGAGGAGGGAGGGGGAAGGAGAAGGAGGCTCCTGAGAGCCACAGATCCAATCCATTTGGGAAGGAGTGATTTAACAGTGGTGGTGGTGGGGGACCCAAACCAAAACCAACCAACCAACCAACCAAACAAACAAACAAACAAAAATGAAGAGATGGGGTATATGGACTCTAATTCCTGAACTTCTTGTAATGTTCTAGATTAGCTGAGTCATATTACTTCCTCCTTCTCAGTGTTATAACCTGTATTTATTTATTTATTTATTTATTTATTTATGCCTCTACCAGATATCCTAACATAAAGGATTTGGGGTGTGGTATAGCCACTGGTGTTGCTTTCCTGATCTTGGATTTGGCCTCTAATCAGCAGTAAGAGAATGGAGCTCAGCGGAAGAATTTTTATTTTATTCTCCTTAACAAATGCACCAGAAATTGCATCACAGCTGACTCTCACTACAGAGCTGAAAGCTCTTAGCCTTTGTCCCTAGAAATGGAAAAGAAATAAAGGTTGCTCTCATGTGATTTGAGAAAATCTTGTGGTGTTCTTTGTGTTTTTTTAGGGCAATGGCCATAACATATAATAAATAAAATGTTCTTTTTTTCCCTAAAGCTAAAGAATCCACTTATTTTTCCAATAGTCTACTTATCTTTTAAAAATCCCTCCTTTTCTTTTTTTAATTGGTTCTTTTTAGTTATACATGCCAGTAAAATCTGTTTTGATATAATTGTACAAGAATGGATATATCTTATTTTAATTAGGAGTTTTCAATGAGAAACAAGATAGTGTCATCAGCCCTATTTTTGCAGAGGGGGCTGGCAGGGCTCCAAGAGTTTCACTGGTCAGCCTGGGGATGTGGATCTAGCCCTTTGGAACAGGCAGGCACAGCCTCTAGCAGAATGGGCAAGGGTAGATGAAAATCCTCCCATTCATGATAGATACTGTTTTACCCATTTGAAGTAACATTATTCTGTGATACATCTGCAGAAGGGTAACTAATGTTATTTTAGATCCTCCAAAATTTCCAGGTTACTTCTTGGACCCTACTGGATAAATTAAATGTGTATTCATCATTACCTCTGAAAATTCAAATCCAGTCTATTCAGCTATGGTGGTCATGTCCAAATCTCTCATTTAACCATCTCCAACATGTGCTTTTTTGTGTATGTGGCAATGCAAAATTTGAACCAACCCCAGATGAAATCTACAACCTTCAATACATTCACAGATGACAATTATATCTCTACAATCACTAAAATAAATAAATAAGAAAAACCAACTGAAATGGAATCAACAGTAAAAGAGCTAAATTATAGATAACAGAATATTCATAAAACTATACCTCATCTCATGAATGTGGGTGCACTGTCTGCATGCCAGGATTTCTTTAGCCATTGGTGATATTCAGCATATTGCAATTGAGTGCAATTACAGTTAGCTATAATTAAGAACAATTACAGCTTTTATTTCTCTACTTGTTCTTTAAAAGCACATTTGTAATAAAACTTTTTTTAAAAGGTGAAGAATATAATTATACATCCTTATAACGTCTCAAATAATTAGTTTGACTAAAGTTTCTTCTGGAACAATTTTCATTTTAACTGTCAGATCTGCCATTTATAGTCAATGGAATATACTTAAAAAAACCTCCATCATTAACCTTTTTCACCCCATATAGCTGTATATGAATTATTGGTATAAATTAAAGGTTTTGGTATTTAAATCTCCAGGGTCTGCTGAAAGCTATAAATTTTTTCTCTTTTTATGTATGTGTGTTTGTGTGTGTGTGTGTGTGTGTGTGTGTGTGCACGCATATATGTATGAGAATGTGTCTTTGAACAAAAAAGAAATGCTTTACTTGTAGAAGATTTTTTTTTAAATCAAGATGTTGGGAAAAACATTACTATTATTAGAAAGGTGTATTCTCCACTTTGTATATTAGAAAAACTAGTCCTCTGATTATTTACCTGTTTATTTACTTCCAGAACCATGAAGTCCTGGAATTTTGATAAATCTGCCTCTTCATTTGGTAACCCATGGAGCCCATGGTCAATAGGAACCTAATCAGGACCAGTGAAATTGCTACTTTTTGATAAAACTAGATTCCAACTCAAGCCTGTCACTTGTCTCCCATGTTAGACTGTAAATTCCAGAAGGACAAGGGATATGATCACTTTGTACACCCATATCATCAATCCTCAGAATAGAGTAGCTGGTGCAAAGGGCTTGATAAATTGAATATGTGAAGTCAATGAGAAGGGCTTTTATTAGGTCTTTGCCACTTATGTGGGGAATAACTGAAAATTAAGCACCGGAATAGCTTTGAAGATAAAAGAAAATTGGATAATATAACCCTGGAAATTAAGGATATTTTCACCACTAGTATCTAGTTGAATTAGAAGTCCTGGGAAATAAATTTTCTTAGACAAAGTTTGTGCACCTTGGGAATGAGTGGTTAGAACAAATAATTCTTAAAGTGCTTTATAACCTTGGGATTCCCTAACAGTTTACCAAATTTAGAGCAAACCCTAATAGCAACTAAAGACTACACCGTCCATGTGTGATTGTGTGCCTGGGGATGGACAAGACAGTGAGTCCATTCACAAGGAAAGATCATGAGTGGCAAAGATACTAATAGTTGGAGAATTTGCTGTTAACTAACAATGCTGTCAATATTCAAAATACTGAAACAGATTTGGATGCAATTTATATCGTGAAGTCTGCCATTTATTCTATCAATAGCCACCAGTTATTATGTACTGTGTTTTAATCACTTGGCTTAACACTTTACATAATTCTTTTATTCTTCACAATACAGTTCTTAATCATCATGCCCATTTTTTATATGAGAAAACAAAAGTTCAGAGAAGTCAAGTGTATTTGAATCCAGGCTCATCCAACTCTACACTACATGATTAGGAGAAGAAAAAACAAAACATGGCTAGAAAAACAAAAACAAACAAACAAAAAACTTGTTCAGGAGACACCAAAACTAGGACAATAATCTAAATGAAATTCTTCATCAATCTTAAATCCAAAATAAGAGAAAGGCAAAACTAAGAAAATCCACCTTGTAAGTTGCACTCTCTAACTTAGTGATCTATAAACATTTATTTAATTTCTTTCAGGCATAGACACTTTCTAAGGAAAAGGTATGTATGTATTAGGAATTTTGAGAACAGATATGGACGTAAAATGGATTTCTCAGGGTAGGAACAGGGTTAAGGCTTAGTTTAAACTCCTTCTGGGTATTTACCCTCCTCAAGTATGCAAGAAAGGAGTGGACATGAACATGGTACAGTACCATTTGTAACAAATGTTTTCTCCTAGTTTGGACTTCGATGTCTCTCAAAGAGAAGATTTTTTTTTTTTTTTTTTTTTTTGGGACAAAGTTCAATGTACCAGTTTGGGCTCATGGTTTTAAGAACTCTTTGCCTATCTAAAACCACCAAACTTTTCCACCAATGTTTTCTTCCAGATGTTTCATAGTCCAAAGTTTTATATCTGTGTCTATGATCATTTTGAGTCAATTTAATATGGTGCAAGGACCAAAAGTTATTTATTTGCCTATGACTATCCATTTGATTCAATATTCCGTTGAAAAACCCACAGTCTTTCCACTGAACTGTCTTTCACCTTTCTTGGGAATCAGTTGTCCACATGGGCATGGAGCTCTTTTCTTATATAGTTTTTCTTTTCTGTTGCCTCAGTCTATTTCTCTATCTTGATGTCAATTCACATGGATTCATTCCAGCTTGATAAAGTCTTGAAATCCCCAGTGTTAGACTTCTAAATTTGTTCTTCTTTGTTCAGGTTGTTTGGTTATTTTAGGTCCTTCACATTTTTACATGGATTTTAGTCAATTTATACCAAAACCACCTTGCTAAGATTATGATAAATCTGTAGATTCATTTGGAAAAAATAGATAGCTTAACAACATTGAGTTTTCTGGCTGAGTCTGCATATTTAGGCTTTCTCTAATTTCTCTTCTCAATGTTTTATGTTTTTAGTGTGTAAATTTCCATCTTTTTGGTTAGGTTTAGTCCCATGTTCTTAATACTTTAAATGATATAATAACTGGTGTAGTCATACAAGAGTACGATTTATTTCCCTACGTACATCTTGATTCTTGTCAACTGGCAAAACTTATTTATTAGTTGTAGCAGTGTTTATTTAATAAAGATCCTATTAAGTTTCCACCTAGAAATTCATGTTGTCTTCTGAAAGTCAGTTTACTTTCTTCCTTTTCAATGTAAATACCTTTTACATCACACTTTGTGCTTGCACTGCTAGAACGCCCCGTAGAATGTTGAATAAAAGTGAAGAGGACAGACACCATTGTCCATTGTCTTGTTCCTGATTTTAGAGAAAACAATCATTCAGTCTTCCGTTATTAAATGTGGGAACAGCAGTATACTTTTCTACTACTAGACTGAGGAAGTTTCAGATTGAGGACAAAAGACCTTTTATTCCTAGTTTTCCAAGGATTTCTATCAGGAATGGATGAGGAATTTTGTCAAATCCTTTTCTCCATCTACTGAGATATCACATGATTTTTCTCTTTTAGTTTGTCAATAAAACGAATTATACAAATTGATTTTCAACTGTTACACTAAGTTTGAGTTCCCAGCATACATTTCATATGGTTGTGATGAATTTCTGTTAAAATAAGGGTTGTAGTCAATTTGCTAAAATTTTGTTTGGAATCAGCTGTTGATCTGCAGCTTTCTTGTAGTTTCTCTGTTTGCTTGTGACAATAGGTTGATGCTAGTCTTGGAATAAGTTGGGCAGTACTCCCTCTTTTTAAATTGTTTGGAAGAATTCATGGTATTAAATATTTGGTAGAATTAATATTTAAATATTTGGTAGAATTTAATTAATAATTAAATATTTGGTAGAATTCACCAATGAACTGTGATAATCTGAAGTTTTCTTTGTGAGAAAGTTTCATATTCATTTTCATGTTAGATATAGGGACATTCAGGTTATCTGCTTCTTGTTAAGTGAGATTTGAAAATTTGTATCTTGCAATAATTGTTCATGTTATTTCAGTCAGGGTCAGCCTATGAGTTAAAGTTTGAAAACAAAAAAGTGACATAGAATATATGTCCCTCAAAGTCTGAACTATTCACTATGTGGCCTATTATAGAAAAATTTTGATGGCCTCTGATTAGAGTTGTCAAGTTTATTGGTAGAAAGTTATTTCTAATGTCCATGATTAGCCTTTTAATATCTGTAGACTCTCTAATAATGTTATGTCTTTAATCTTCAATATTAATAAATCATGTTTTTTCCCCTAATCAGTCTAGCTCGAGGCTTAGTGATTTTATTGATCTTCTCCAAGAACCAACATTTGGCTTCGTTAATTTTCTCAGTTGTTTTTTTATTTCCTATTCCACTGTGATATTTATTATTTCCTATCTTACTCTTGTTTTGTATTTAATTAGCCTTTTTAAAAGTCTCTTAAATGTGGAAGTTGAAGTCATTGATTTGGACTTTTCTTTGTTTCTAACAAGGGGGTTTAGTGCTAAAAGGACCCCCAAAATCCTGCTTAGTGGTATCTTATAATTTTGGATATGCTGTGTTTTTTATTCAGTTTTAAATACTTCCTAATTCTTATTTGATTTATTTGACCCATTGATCATTTTGAGGTATATTATTTTAGTTCAAATATTTGCTATTTCTTGGTATTAATTCCTCATTCAATTTTTCTGTCATTCTTATAATTTGTCTCACTCGAATATTTTAAAATTCATTGAGACTTACTTCATGGCCCAGAGTCTCTTTTGTTAAATGTTCTTCATGTACTTTGTAAAGAATGTGTGTTCTTATTGTTGGGTAACGTCAGTGAGGTCAAATTGTTTGAAGTGTTGTTCAAATGTTTTATATTCTTACTGATTCCTTATCTACTTGTTCTATCAATGATTGAGAGAAGAACATTGAACTCTCTCTGACTATTCTGGATTTGTCTATTTCTCCTATCAGTTTCTGCTTTATGTATTTTAAATCACAATTATTAGATGCATAAAAGTTTAGGGTTACTATTTCCACTGGGTAAATTGGTGAAATAACCTCTGTATCACTAAATAACGTCTTTATCTCTGGCAATACTTTGCCCTGAAATTGACTTCATCTGTTATTAACAGAGCCACCGCAACTTTCGTTTGATTAGTGTATTAGTTTCTTAGGGCTGTTGTAATAAAATACCAGAAAACACAGGTATTTTAAGACAACATAAACACTCTCTCACAGTTCTGGAGGCGAGAAGCCCAAGGTATATTGCATGGACATGGTTTTTCTGAAGTTCCAAATATCATCATATAAATCATTAGGTGTGAGTAAGATTCTAAGTATGATCTAATCTTGGAAAATTCCTGTCCATCTGCACCTCTGATACTTGAAAACAAATTATCTTTCTTCAAAATATAATGGCAAGTCAAACATGGGATAGACAACCCCTTTCAAAAAGGGAGAACACTGAAAAAATTCAGGGATCATTGGTCAATGGAAAGTTTGCCACTCAGCAGGGAAAGTTCCAGCAGTTTCTAGTGTCTCACAATCATTCTGTTTAACTGGTTCCACTCTTGGAGCCCCTGGAGACTGAGCCAGCCCGATTCTGGCCTGTGGAGAACACATTGGCCCCTCCTCTGGGCCTGGCTCTATGGCCTGGGCCTCTGCAGCTCTGCCTTTGAAGGCAAATCTCTCTTTTTCTTGAAGGGTAGACTGTGATTGTACTTGGGTAATTCTAGCAGCCTGTTTCCTGCTTGTGGAATCCCAGAAGTCTGACAGTTTTCTTTCATTTCATCTTGTCTTTGTTCCTCTCAGCACAATCTGTCAGTGTTTCTGCAGATAGAATATTCTCAGGAAAAAAAAAAAAACTTGATGATCTCCTGTGTGTCAGGGGATCCATGTCATTACACAGGAGGATTTGCCACAGATCCTTCCTGGGATACACATTCCTGTTCCTGGCTTTGGCTGAGATGGTTGGACCTGTATCCTAATCTCTTCAGCAAAGGTTTGTCCTGCCACACCCTTGGCCTTCTCTCAGAGCACACTCTCTGTCTGGATAGGTTGAGAATTTTTCCCATCACCATCACGTGGTGCTAGTTCTTCTTAGCTTAGTTGTTCCTTCTTATTGTGCCTCTTTCCTCACCTGAAGTGTTTCTATTTCAAACAACATTCTTTCTTGATGACATGCTTTTCCCAAGAAGATAGGAGCTTTTTCTTTCACGGTCTTCACCTTCCCCTGATCCCTCACTGGAATCATCCTTAGTGCCCATATTTTTACGAACAATCTTTTCAAGACAACTTGGCTTTTCCTATCAGGTGGCTCAAAATTCTTTCAGCCTCTAATCCTCTCCCAGCCTATATGTACACATTTAGGTATTTGTACAACAGCACTACTTCCTAGTACCAAAATTTCTATTACTCTCTCAGGACTGCTATAATTAATTACCAGAAACTAGGTGACTTTAAACAATACAAGTTTATTCTCTCACAGCTGTGGAAGCCACAGATATGAGATCAAGGTGCTGGCGGGGCCAATGCTCTGTCTGAAGACTGGAGAAAAACCTATCGCCTCTTTCCACCTTCTGCTGCTTGCAATGATTTTTGGCATTCCTGGGCTGCAGCTGCATGTCACCAGTCTCTGTCTTTGTTGTACACATCCGTCTCTGTGGGTACCTGTGTCTCTGTGTCTCCTTTTCTCATAAGAACAGCAGTTATATTGGATTTAGGATCCACCCCAATCCAATATGTCCTCATCTTCACTAATTAGATTTCCCAAGATCCTATTTCCCATTAAGGTCATATGCTGAGATTCTGGGTGGACACGAATAATTTGCAGATACCCTTCTACCCAGGGCACAGGGTGTACCCCTTCTCATCCTTTCCCTTTCTAACCCATTTATAATTTTATATTGGCAACACATTTCTTACAAGCAGCATGTAGTTGGGTCTTGTTTAATTTATGGCTTATGATCTCCCATTATTGAGGGAAGACCTTCCTATAAACTATACCTGTTATCTGTCAGACTGATGGGAATAGGCACCAGTCTCTGTTACTTCTATCCTTTTCAGGTGGTTCTCTCCCCAGCTTCTAGTAATTTCTTCCCATGTATGCACTGACCAGTACTGAGTATTCAAGAGGGACTTTCTTTCCATCTCTGCAATTTCTCCTTGTACAGTCCTCAGCTGTCCAGTCTCTCCTTGGAAGTCTGGCTGCCATGTTTTTGGATTCTCACTTTTTGTGTCTTCAGCTCAGAGAGTCTACCACATTTTTCTTCTTCCCCCACCCTCCCATACCCTGAGCCATGGCCTGAAAACTCTCGAGATAGTACTGTACCACATAAATAGGTTCAAATATTATGTGTCAAATAAAAAAAAGTATAAGAAAAATGTTGTTTTTTTTTTATAAAAAAGTTTTAAATAATTGTTTTATAAGTTGGGGCAATATGTGGTTCATTTCATTTATTTCTCATCTCTGAAGGATCATTGTCCTTCTTTTGTGTCCAACGTCTTGCAAATTATTTTTTTCCAAAATATATTTAATTTATTTAAATATTTTAAGATTATATTTAATGTATTTTGGCTTTTTTTCCCCCTGTTTCATCAGGAGGCTAAATGAGGGCCAATCCTGTCTCTGTTATCCCATCTTATTCACCTAAATTTTCTTGAACTGAAAAATTAATGTTCAATTTCATAATTACAGACAAGATTAAAGTGTGTACGGTGGATAACACTGTTAGAGTCCCATCAAGATGACTAATACCACTTCTAGAGAAAATGTCTTTAGAGGGTTAAGTCCATGAAGAACATCAGTAGACACCGTGATGATGTGGCTTGAGCTCTGCCTGCCTGGGTTTAGACCTTGTTTCTATCACCTGTCAGCTGTGTGGCCCTAGGCAGGAGCCCTCCCCTTGTCACTTCTGTGTCTCCTCTGTAGTGGGTAGAAATATGGGCACTCTTGTAAGGATTTCATGTGACACCCCTCAGCACAGTGCCAAGTATGTGGTTGTTAGCACATTCGATTCTCCATCAGTACTGGCTCTTATTACTATTTCTCTTTCACAGTCTTGCCTGGATAGTATGGGAGTGAGCAATGCAGGAGAAATTCTGTGGGTTAAAAAAAAAAAAAGAACAGCTTTGAGTGTTCTAAATGGACATTTTCCAGTTTATAAACAGGGTATAAATCCATACTAGATTTCCAGTGAATCCATCGTTGGAGGATGACAGAGGGCTCATGAATTGGCTGGCTGCCATTTGAGACATGCTACCTGACAGACAGCCTGTTTCCAAAGCAAATTGTTTTTTTCAGGTGATCCATTGTATAGTTGATCACAATAGATTACACTTTCTAGTTAATCATACATATCCGATGTTCAGAAAAAACTTTTCTATCCACTGCCCGTGAAGCAGACCTATTGGTATGATTGAAAGCTGGTGATATAAACTGGAACTTGTGAAGTTTCCACGCTGGAGGAAATTTCACATTATCTTTCAAACTCCCCCATGTATTTGTGCCTTTGATAAAGAAGATCCACTTTAGAACAATACCAGAAAAATCAAGTTACTCTTAGAATCTCACCGTGTGGTCAGGCTACTTACAATATCAAAGCTTAGCAATTTCAGATATTACATTAAAACCGTCATGTTGGCGCTATTGAACCAGTCAGATGATTCATCTTTGGAAATCCAGTAACATGTTACCAACTCTCATACGCAGACCCCAATTTCATTCTATTTATCTCTTTATAATCCTTTTTAAAGCTCCCATTATGTCTCCTCTTTGTACTGCAAGATTTGGCCTCTGGCCCAAAGTGGTAAACTTCTGAGATTACCTCAAATTCTTTTTGGCCCAAAATGAAAAAAATCTGTCACTTAGACTTTCTTTGCCCTACAAGAGTCAGGTTAAAAACATTTGTTGTTAAAATCATCTTTAGGATTCTGACTCACATTGATAACTATTCAGGTGAATGCGATAGCTGTGATCCTAGAATTTTCTCTGATTTTAGAAGACACGAGGAACCCACTTGTACTCTCGGAGCCTTGTGTGGTAGACCAAGGCCACAGTGTTAGGTCCTACAGCCCTGAAGAAGGACACAGCATTGGTTCTGTCTCCTTATCAATCTCTCTTTGTGGTTCTTCCTGACTCGTGGGTTTCAGCTGTGACTCCCAACCTCATGGCAGTTGACATGGCCATTGCTGAGACTGCAGAGTGACTGCTGGGTGCCTCAGATATCATGACACGTCTATAATCTCAGGGCTCAAATAATTAAGATCTCTTTCTATGTGTAATTGCTTCCAAGCCGCTCAGTAACTTGCTGTGTGGCCTTGAGCAAGTAATTTACCCTCTCTTGTGTCTCTGTGTGAAATGCCCTGCATCTGTGAAATAAGAAGAATTTCACTGACCTCCCTCATCGGGATTTGGGCTGGATTAATTTGTTGCTGTATTTAAAGGGCAGTTAATTCTAATCCTCCCTTCAAAGCAAAATGTTAGAATGTTCTGTTCTAATGCTACCCGGGATGCCCAAAAGAAACCAGTGTCAGAAAACACACAATGAAAGAGAACTTAGTCATAAGCAAAGAAAGAGACAAAAAAAAAATGATATTGTCATTTTTCTCTTTGGTATTTTCTCCCTTTTACTTTCTAGTATTATGATCTCTACCTTCACACAGATAACATCAAAAATGACCTTTACATGCTTTGTACTTTCTATATTAATACCCAGTGTCTTTCTTCATGAAATCTCTATAAAATGCAAGGGTGATATGGTAGCATCCCTGTGAATTGGAACAACATGCAGAGCCAGATGGTAGAACTGGGGAACTGCGGATTGTCCAAATTCACTGTGTCCCAGATAGTTCAAGTTACAATGGGACCTTATTTTATTATCATCCTACAAGGCAAATGACAATAATTAAAAAAAAATCATTTCTGAGAATGTTTGGGTAATGAGACATGCTGATTGCTATTTTTAGTCTTTGTGTTTGAAACTCTCTTAAAAGTGAAGTGATTCACTGTGGATAGGCATACTCTATAAGAACAGAAAAAGGGTGCCTCCCTTGTGGGTAGAGGGGATTTGAGGAGTTTTCATTCTGAGGACCAGTGTGTGTTCAGGCAGGTCAAAGAGAGTTGAGATGCTGACAGAAATGGGAATGAAGGACAGGGGATAGGAATGCCACAGAGTTGAACTCCAGGAACCTCAAGTGACAACTCTGGACAAGCAATTTGACATCTATGGTTCTCAGGAAAGATTCCTGCTCAACTAGTCTCTAATTGTGACCATAAAAATCTTCTAGAAGCTGTGTGGAGTTTTAGGAAATCCATGCCTTTTCACTAATTGTGTCTTGTTCTCAAATCTGGAGTTTAAGAAAGCAACATAAAACAATGTAGAATCTGAGTATAGTGGCACATGCCTGTAATCCCATAGCTTGGGAGGCTGAGGCAGGAGGATTGTGAATTCAAAGTCAGACTCAGTAACTGAGCAAAGCCCTATGCAACTCAATGAGAGCCTGTCTCTAAATAAAATACAAAAAAAGGGCTGGGGGTGTGGCTCAGTGGTTAAGTGTCCCTGGGTTCAATTCCAGGTACCAAAAAACAAAACAAAACAAAAACAACAATAATAAAAACCCATGCAGATATTAAGAGTTTCTATATATTTGGCTCAAATTAAATAAAGGTTTTACTGCATAACATTACCTATGCTCCTTGATGAATGTCTATGTTTTAGAATAATACAAAGACAGATTTTGTTTTAGAGAGAGAGAGAGAGAAAGAGAGAGAGAGAGAGAGAGAGAGAGAGAGAGAGAATTTTTTAATATTTATTTTTTAGTTTTCGGTGGACACAATATCTTTATTTTTATGTGGTGCTGAGGATTGAACCCAGCACCCCTGCACATGCCAGGTGAGTGTGCTACCGCTTGAGCCGCATCCCCAGCCCCGGCAAACAGATTTTTAAGAGTAAGCCTTCAAACAGTACCACCCAAGAGGGAATAGGCACAAGACCTTATGTCTGTCTAGCACACAGTATACTTTGTGGTATTTGTCCTCCTACGGATCCTATGAGGATTGATGGCCCAATATTAGTGACAGTGTACAGATGAAGTCACAGTGATTAACAGACTCTTCCAAGATCACAGAGGTAATAAGTGACAGAATTGAGCCTTGAAACCAGAGGTGATTTGACCCCAAGGCCTGTTGCTCTGTAAATCCAACCTGCACATCTAGCTAATAAACACTAAAGCATCACTATCGAGGTGTGGAATGAACTGAGGCCTGAAATAAGATCTGGGTTGAAGTCCAGCTCTGTCCCAGTTATGTCAACTACCTGAGCTGCTGTTTGTCAATCTAAAAAATGGGAAATATAACACACGCTTCTTGGGTTGTTGTCAGGATGAAATTATATGGGCTACTCTGAGTATACACCTAGTACAGCATCTGGTACATAGAAGTTCAGTAAAATGTGCCTATTTAAACTATTACTGAGGAAAGAGAAATATTTTAGTTTTGTCACATCCAACACTAAGAGGTTCTCTTTTGAACATGCTTTAGAGGAAGTAACAACAGTTTTCCCATGAAATTTGAGTACAAGGTGTAAGTACTGCTTGCTCCTCAGGTAACCCTCTGTGGCTAAGGATTCATGTCTGAGAGGGTGACAACAGTCTATTCCCAGATGGTCACTAATGTATGGGTGAAGAAATATGAGTAATCCAAAATTTTTTATGTCCAATATTTTGGAAATAACTAAATAAAAGAGAGAAAAAAAACCACCACAGTGAATTTTGTGCTTCCCACTATGCTCCCTCTTCTCTTTAATCACTTTCCCTTTTCTTCTCTGTTGTGCAAATAGAAGGTACCAACTTGCACACCAGTTTGGGGAGCAACCAAAACAAAACCAGAGTTCAGCTCTCTTGGCAGACATCTTGCCTTCCAAGGTAGAGGGTGCATAGTGCTTCAAAATTAGTTTGTTTTTTTTTTAAAAAAAAACAAATGGAAAAAAAAATATATGCAGACAAAAAGAATTGCATTCATATTAACCAGATCAGGTGAAAAAATCAGTCAAATTATGAAGAATTAGTTAACAAACCTCTGAATTGTATATCATGCTTTTTAGCATCCAGATCATTCTTCCTGTGAGATTGTAGGAAGCTCTATCTGACTCATAAGTTGACCTAGATAATATGGCTGGTGAGTGACAGTACTATGTAGTCCCATGACCACAAACTCCAAATCTGTTGTCTTTCCTACTTGCTTCACTATCTGTGATGTGGACAAGCCACCTTGAGCCATCAGTGCCTAGCGATAAAGTCATGTGGAAATACCACCAATTTCCTGAGATTTGGACAATTGTCCATTTGGATCTTCATCAAAGTTGGTTTGTCATTATCCTCAATCTCTTTGTCTATTTTACTCTTATTTTGGACTAGAGAGAGAAGAGTCATCAAAAGTAATAACATCCATATGACATGACAGTACTATCAATGGGAATTTGGGGAAAGCCCTTTATGAGTTTGACCCCATTCTTTACATCTCAGCAATCTCTATACCATGGAAGTCTAGAAGACTAAGTTTAAAATTGACCGACATTTGTGTAGGACAACTCTCCTGTCTGTAATGGCCTGAAATTTATCATGCTCAGAAAAGGCTGTATACTCTCCAAGGAAGAAAAGTATTCCTTCCAGGTAAGCTGCTTACTTTCCTTAGAATCATAACCAGAGTTTAAATTGTGTCACTTTGGTGTACTATTCTGTTCCATTCCAAGAGGAGAGAGATGCTATATGCTTTCTTGATTAGCAGGTGCATGAGCCGAGGTGGCAGCAGTCCTTAGTATCAGTGCTCAATCTAGGGTAGGTCTGGACATTCGTCTATTACTTTTATTAGAAATCAGAGGACAGACTGACATGAGTCAGAGATCACCAGAGATCTTCTGAAAACAAAACTTAACACTTGGCTCTTTCATGTTTTTGATTATCAGATAGCTTCCAGTTCTGACACTGTGCACAAAACCTCTGATATTAATGAAGAAACTACTCACAATAATACACACTTGCTTGGGTAAGGGGGAAAAAGGTGTCATCTGCAGTGATAAATATCAGTTTATTTATCACTTTTTGTACCGTGCTGCCAAGAAAAGAAAAATCCAAGAGCCCCATAAGTAGAGTACAGTATATGATTTCTTTGAAAACTTCATTATGTGTAGATTAACCCCTGCAAAATGCCTCTATCACATGGAATTATTGGGAAGAGGTGAAAACAAGAAGAAAGCAAATCCATGGATTTCAAAGTGAAAATCCCTGAGGCTTAGTTTCTTCTCTGTTGGATCTACTCACTCGATCATTTTATATTAGAAGATTTTAAGTTTCCCAACCTTTTTTGGCTTTCTTCATTAGAGAGGGTTTTTACATTAAGAATTTTATATTCTTTGACTAGATAAGAAGCGCAAAGGAGGGTGATGGGCTGTCCCTTTGACTGCCTGGTGTCTCTTTTCTGGGCACAAATTCATTTAAGAATTTAATAAGCGCTTACTGAGGGTCTGTGACTTGTTTGCACAAGACAGGATAGAAATACAACTGTGCAAGTAACATGGTTCCCTGTCCAAGGAACTCACCATCCACTGTAGAAAAATATTATTCTGGAGATAAATAACAATGAATTGATAAAAAATAAAGATGTACAATGTGGTAGAGGGCTTCATAAAAGAGTTACATACTAATTTTGGTGATGACTTATTGTTTTAGGTCTTGAAGGGCCACTAGAAGTGTTTTGTGGAAAAGGAACAGTTCAATTGAAGACCTGGAAGCAAAATAATTTCCCCAAGTTTGGGGGATGCAGACTGTCCAGTGTAGCTTCATGGGATACAGATAAGAGTTGACAAAGACATTGGACAGGGTGAGCTTTGTCTTTTTTCTTTACATACAAAGATTCTCTTATGTAAAATAAAAACTTTTGCTCTCTACTTCTTTATAAAGATCTGAATTCATTATCTAACTGGTCCTTACAACGGCTCTATCATCAAATGATAATTTTTAGCTATGCTTATATTTATGGTGTGAGTATATTTATGGTATATTTATATTTATGGAAACTCTTCTCCAATTCTTCCCCCTAAAGAATCCAATTCACAAGAAAGTCTTCTCCATGCCCCTTCATAGAGAGCACAATTAAATTACCTGAAAAATGTTTGCAGTAGGCAAGTCATGCCTTGAAGCAACGTCTCTGTTCTTCATGCTCCAGTCAAACCCAAAGTGTTTTTTCACTATTTACATTTTTTGTCATTTAGAAAGTTAGCAACCCCAAATCATTTACTGATTTAATCCATAAATCTTATGCACATATCCAACTTGACAAGCTAAACTGTTCCCCATATACACAGCTCTGACATCAAAAGGTGGCCCAGAACAACTCGACTTCCTTCTTCCCTTTAAGGATGGTTTAAAAATTTTCAACTTAGTATCCCACCAGAAGCTTTGTTTACTAAATCCTGGGAAAGAAAATAAAAGGACACCTACAACAATCTTTTCAAGGTGTATATAATATTCTGGATGTGTTTATAAAAATATATACATGAGTAGCAAAAAAGAGTACCTTCATCCTGTGCACTTGGATTTCAGTATTATCAGTATTTGTTAATCTTGCTCTATAGAAACAAAATCAATTGGACAAGAGGCCCAGTCGATTCAATTGAACTTTGCAAACTCCCACCCTGTCATAATAATATGCGCCGGAATGCCTGCCCCAACTGCTTACAGAACATAGCTCTTATCACATGAGATTTATCAGTAGCCACATTTTCCTAGTAGGCTGGAGCCCAGTGAAGTCAATGGTGAAAGAGTCCTATTAATCACAGTTGAACTTCACATGCTATCTGTGATACCTTGTAAAAAGGAGGGTGATAAAAAAGATGCATAGTGACACTGCCTGTCAGAAATGCTTATGGGATGATGTGCTTGTATCAGATGGCTTTGCAAGTTGGACTGGCATTAGAGCAGTCCACAAGTGGAGTTTAGGAGAAAAAAACAACAACAATGCTACAAATCTGGGAAGAAATAGCTCTAGGCATCTGCCAGTCCCTGGTTATTTTAGAACTGGCGACAGGGAGTGTAAAGCTTAAGAGAGTCTTCCAAGGCCTCTATTCTCAACTGCAAAGCCAGGAAACAATGACATCCAGACAAAAATCCCCCTCCCAATCCCACCCTGTCTAGAAATGCAATTCCTGTGACAGCCCCTCACATGGCCGACCACAAACATCTTAAAAAACAATGTCAGCACATTACTCATTTGCTTTTTTATATGCACATGCATGTCCAGTACTTATCTTGTCAGATTCTTCTTAGCAGTGGTCCTATCTGTCAAAAGCAGAAAGTACCAAGAGGCAATGTCTTTGGAAGTACTTTGCTCACATTCTGGAAGTTTAAATGATCAATAAATGTTCTAAAGTGATGATGCTTCAATTTGTTTATGAAATGCTCATGCATTGTTATATTCTGAAAGGCTGTTGAATGAATCTGAAACTGATAGATTTGTCTTGAGGGAACAAAGAGGAGATAGATGGTCAAGTGACTTCTCTTGGTACCACTAACCTGGAATTAATCAGGCTGGACATTCAATTGAGATCTGATGAATACCTACAAAAAGAAGGAAGGGAGTGGGAGGGTGGAGAAGAAAGAAATGAAGGAAGAAAAGAAGGAAGGAAGGCAGGAAGAAAGGAAGGAAGGAAGGAAGGAGGAAGGAAGGAAGGAAGGAGGAAGGAAGGAAGGAAGGAAGGAAGGAAGGAAGGAAGGAAGGAAGGAAGGAAGGAAGGAAGGAAGATGATCTCGGATAGAACACTGATTTTAAAATCCAAGAGATCATCTAACCAGGTTGTTAGAATACCAGGAAAGGCTGAGTTCTTTCTTTTATCATGGATGCTGTAGGCAGAATAATGGTCCTCCAAAGATAGCCACCTTCCTAATCCCTGGAACTCATGAATATGTTACTTTACATGGTAAAAGGGACTTTGCAGAATGTCAAAGGATCTTGGGGATTGTCTAGGTGGGCTCCAAGTCATTGTCAGTATCTTCATAAGGGAAAGAGAAGCAAAGAGGAGGAGATGCAATAACAGAAGCAGAAATCGGAGAAAAAGAGAGATGCAAAAAATGCTAAATTGCTGGCTTTGAAGAAGGAAGGAACCATGAGTCAAGGAATGGAAATGGCCTCTAGAAGCTGGAAAAACAAGGACATGGATTTTTTCCTAGAGCCTCCTGAAGGGATTCTGACCTCCAGAACTGTAAGCTGTTAAATTTGTTGTTGTTTTAAGCCACTAAGTTCGTGTTAATTAGTTACATTGCCAATGGGAAAATAATATATAAGGTTTCCATTTTTCTTTCCAGGGGATTCTGGAACAATTTTTGTGATTTTCTCTGAAAAAAAATTGTTCTTGCCTGAATTCATACCTTTTATATAATTATTCCTGCCAAATTCAAGAATTCATATGAGGCTCATTATACAGTTCATCACAAAAACAAGTTTTGTCTCTGCTGGCTTCTTCCCGATTCAAAGATTAGATCTGATTCTAGATTCAGACCATAACTATTTATGATATTTCTTATATGATTTTTAAGAACAACCACCTATCATTCATAGCTTGTTTTTTAATTTATATTTTTTATGCCCCTAGAAACCTCTTTTCTTTAAACATGTACCTTAATTGAAGCAGGTACCTTCATAGGATCTCTAAAGACCTATCAGTTCATGTTAAAAATCACATATTTAGCACTAATCACATGCCAGACACTGTCCCAGGGACAAAGAATACAACAGATAGATAGATATCCAGGCATACACACAGATAATCACTTGACACAAAAAGAGCAAGGACCCAAAGTCATGCCCATTGGCACTGTGCACACATGCAAAGTCTCAGAGGGCTGATTTTCATGGGACAGCCTTCACAAAGATGACAGTATTCCTTCTGGGCTCTGGTTTGTTTAAATTTCAGGAAAATCAGTATGAATAAGCAATTGTGGTCATGTAAATACAAGATATGGTCCAGAAATGGAGAGAAGCCAAGAGATGGTGAAAGTACTCTGTGTCTTTATGGGTGCACACACATGCGCGTGTGTTGAGAGTATCAGTAGGCCCCAGACTAGCACATATAAAACTCACCAAGGGCAGGATAAGTTCAGAGCATAGTTTTAAAAGTGATACTAAAGAATATGAACTTTACTTAATCCATAATGAAATAGAAAAATAGGGAAATTTGAGAGACAATGTCATTCAGATTTGTATGAACTGAGACCTTGACCTTCAACATTTGAAAGCACAGCAGTGCTAGCAAATTCTGAAACTCAGAATTAGGGTGAGAGACATCACAGGTCACCCTCTGGATCACCCAGTCTCCTTCTGATGGTGCCTGGCACGCAAAAGTTCAGCTTTCGTAAGCCAGACGCTGGGAAACACAGAGCTCCAGCTCTCAGTGAAATCCACTTAGTTACAGTGTATTCTTTGTAAAGTCACTGTTGCCGAGCTTTGAAAGGGGAAGATGACCTTGGAGATGATTGGTTTTTTGGCAATATTGTTGTTCTCTACCTCTCCCCACCCCAAGTTATTAAAGGAAAACAAAGGAGAGTGAGAAAGAAGATTGTGCGTTTCCTTACAGATTCCTAAGTCATATTCCCAAAGAGTTCTGGACATGAAGATAGAAGAAGAGGAGGAGAGAGAGAAAAGAAGAGGAAGGAGGAGGAAAGGGGGAGGAACAGGAGGAGGAGATGAAGGAAGAAATTCATCCTGAGAATGCCTAGCCATGTCATTTCTTCAATTCTAATAGCAGGAAGGGAATGTAGTGAGCTAAACTGCATGAAATGGCTCCTTTTTGGGGGTGAAAACTGGTCACACGTCAGCAGTTGGCTACAGTTTAACCTGTCCTTCACCTTTACTCCCCTCCTTCAGATGAGGGTCTCCTAAACACCTCAGGACTCAGCGTCATCTCAGCCACAGCAGATGGGTCTGACAACAGCATAGACAATGGAGGCTCTTCCTGTTCCAGTGTCCTGCTGGCCTACCAGGGACGTGGGGAATGACGCAACGGAAGGAGCAGGCAGCGACATTCAGAACTGCCTAAAGATGCTATTCTTGGCAGCAGCATCCACGATGACTGCCGGCAACATGTAGAGAAAGAACAAAGAGGGCAGAGGATGCTCACAGCACACATTGAAGCCAGAAACCGGCTGGAGAGGTTGTGGAATCTCAACGTTACCACTTGAATAAAACATGTTTCCCCTGCATAACACAGGGCACGGGATTTTGGAGTATGAAAAATGCTGTGCTTTTTAAATTTGATTTCTTAAAGGCTCAACTTCTGTGGGGGGAATTTTAAAGCAAGAGATAAATGCAATAAAGCTCAGTTAACATGTCATCTTGTGATTGTTCTGCAGATTTTTAATATCTGTGTATGTTTGCTCCTGTAGTCAGCATTTAAATTGACAAAGCTTCATGAATACATTTCTCTTGAAAAGCAAAAGAGATACGAATGTTGTATGTGAAACAGTGACTGTGTCTAACAGTAGGTCAGCAAAATAACAGAATATTAGTGGGTAACTTATATTTTATCTCAACTAAAACACATGGAATTGATACTTCAAGAGATAGGAAAAATGACAACAAACACTTCTGCCATTCTCTAATAACCATTGCTTATAAACTGGGGGTCAAGTGAGTTTTATTTCATAGTTAAGAAAAGATCATACATCAGAGTACATACTTAGTCTGAGGTTGCATTAAATGGACAGAGGAAGGATCCAAGGCTTAGTTTTATATCCAGAACATGATTTTTATTCCATGTCTTAAAATTTGAAATAATAGAATAATAAAATAATAAGAGCATAATAGTAAAATATACTTTATGTATCATGGGCCTAAATCTCAAGAAACCCTTCAGGGAGAAAATTCACATAAGGCATCCTTGCCATTAACTGTAATATTTTTTTTCCTCTCTTAATATATTATGCTGCTCTCATTGATGAAGGAATTGCTTTTTAAAGCAATAAAACTCAATGGAATAATTCAATGTGTTCATGTTAGCAGTGGGATTTTCCAATAATGAATTGAGTTTCATGAGAAAGAGAGGGCACATTTTCATAGCTATGAATGAGGATTAAGCCAATATAAACGTCTTTCCCTGTTCAGGCAAGTAATTTAGTGACAACAGAACACTTTCCCTTTGTGGTCAAGTAATGACAGAGTGGAGATGAATTTAAGGAAACAAACGTATGAGGGAAACCACGATTCAGTTCTGCTCTTCAACAGCAATTTAAGCCAGACTGGGGCCACTCGGGGGATTCTGTGCCTGCTTTCTTTTCCCCCTTCTCTTTCTTGTTGAGGTTTTTAAGCTTCACTCCTTGGCTAATTGCTTCATTTTATGAGGCAAAGCTAAAGGCTGGAGTCCTAAGGTGCCAGCCAATAGCAAGCTGAACAGCCGTGATGAGCCTTCTGTGGGAAATGGGAAAACCAGCCCAACAAATGGATACGACAAGGAGTGCCTTCAGAATTATGATCCGCTGGCTGTGCCAGATTCACTTTCTCCACGTTTCTCTTGCATTGTCTTTGAAAACAAATTGAAAGATGCAAAAGTTCAGTAGCACTAGATAGAAAAACTATTCATTGAAAACATTACTAATGTTTAGGAGAATTTGTCCCCACCTGCAAAACTCAACTAAGTGGAATCATACTGGATAGATAACTGTTAGGCAATGAAAATTTTGCATGATGTATAAGTGTGTTCTCAAATGTCAGCTCTGAGGAAAAATTCTACCATTTCTCAGCAGGTGACTCTGAGAGGAGTTGGATCTGTTAGACAAATGCTGCATGCAGACAAGTCTGTCTTCGTTTGAAAATTGGGATAAAACACTGGGGATGTGCTCAGTCATAGAGTGCTCATTTAGCATGTTTAAAGCCCTGGGTATAATCCCCAGCATTGTATAAAGAAAAAATAAAATAAAAAATTTGAATAAAGAGCAAAATAAAAATGAAATGTGGAGATCTATGGAAAGAAGTATTGGCATCTCGTGAGTGGAATCTGCAAAGTGTGTCCTGAGACTGGCCTGTTGGACTCAGCACAATATCAATATGTTGCAGGATCTCCTTTTATTTCAACAAGCATAAAGTTTTAGTTAAGCAAGATGAGTAAGTTCTAAAGATCTGCCATATAACACCGTGTCTCTAGAAACAATATTGTATTGTACAAGTGAAAATCTATTAAGAGGGTAGATCTGATGTTCAAGTGTTCCCATAAAAACAAAAGTTTTTAAAGAGCTTAGCATAAAGGAAATGACTGATTGTTCCCTAAATGCAATGGAAGCGTACTTGATACCACATGATACCCATAGTCATAGTTTCATGGTTGAGTGTGGGGGTTTGGGAACCCAATGTCTGAGCTCATATCCTAGCTCTTTTATCTGTTAGTGGCTTAGTCTGTGGGACTCAAGTTCCTCATCTATAAAATAGAGAGGATGTTGGCACCCGCTGGGGTGTAGAGTAAACAAATTAATAAACAAAATGCCCATGGAACAAAGCAAGTCCATACTGGTCCTTCTCTCTGTCACCCTCATCCTCAGCCTCATGATCATTCTGGGAAACTACAGATTGTAAAGACTGATGTTCTCATAAAATGTCAAGGAAGCATGGATGTCGTGAAATAAGAGATTACAAAAGGACAGAGGAGGAGATCTCGCTAGTGTGTGAAAAGCAAATCGACCAAAGGAAACAAGCACAAATACCAGAGTAAATGGAAATGTGCATTCAAGGTAATCAAACTCCAGAATTCACAGTGTCAGAAAGCATGCTAATGTAGAAAAAAATAGTAAAATCGATCAAACAAAAACTCAATAATCTAATATATTACAAATCTACATCCCCAAGAAAGAAACCTGAGAGGAAGAAATAGCCAATACTGCTATGTAGCACCAATCTCCATGACGCTAAGGGACTTTCCCCTCTACCACATAGACTTCTTAAGAGTCGTGAAAGTAGGAAGTTATCTTCTCATTGATTTCCACTATATCAATGATGTATGTGTGTAAAATAAATGAATATAAGTGTGAAATATATTTATCTATAAATTCTATTCAGATACACTTACATATAAACTATATACCTACACAGAGAAATAAATAGTATATATGCAGCTATTATATATATAAAATACATAGACGTAGACACACAGGTGTAAATGTATATTATGTACACGTGTGTATATATATATAGACATATATATGTAAATCAACAAGTTATATTACAGTTACTGTTATCTCAAAATAAAAAAATTATCACTTTCCTGAACTAAGGAAAAACATTAATCAATAGAAGATATGTCTATTTCAAAAAGAATGAGACACATACATGCACATGAATATAGAGACTGGAAAGTGTCAAGATTAAAGCAAAATATTCTCATCAACAATCAGATTAGGAGTTTAGTAACTCTTATATTCTATTTCTTTGCATAAAGGAAAGATATCTGAAATATTTGTGAAAAAATGTTTTATTATGTTAAATCTGGATGATGGGTTTACCTTTGTCTAATTTTAATAATCTTTGAACAGTGGTATAAATTTAAAATACTTCATATTTTAATAAAAGTTGGCCTCCCTTGCCAGTCTTCTCTTTTTCCTAACTGCGAACTCCAGAATAAAGTCTTTTTTTTTCTTTCCTGAAGGAAATAGGTGGTTACTCATAAATTCTCCACACAACCAGATGGCTTTCAGATTTTAAGGCAAAAGTAAGTCGTACATGGACATGTGAGGTCTCTGAAAATATACCACCCATGCACCAGTTCTGCAAATTTATACAAATGTATTCCAGTGACCAGTGAGATGAATCAAAGGCAGGAACTTAAACATGGAAAATCAAAGTGTAAAGGGACAGTTGCAAACAATTAAATACACTAAACCCATAGGATCATATCCAAAGAAGTTATTTGAAAAGTTGCAAAAGCAAACACACATATTAAAAATAATTTTGGAAAGAAATTCCAGTTACTATAGTAATTGATAACTTAGTAGTAATAATTACAAGTTGAAAATTATTAGAGGGCCAGATGCGGTGGTGCATGCATGTAATCCCAGCAGCTCAGGAGGCTGAGATAGGAGGATTGCAAGTTCAAACCTAGCGTCAGTAATGGCGAGGCACTAAGCAACTCAGTGAAACTCTGTCTCTAAATACAATACAAAATAGGGTTAGGGAGGTGGCTCAGTGGCCAAGTGCCCTAAGTTCAATCCCTAGTACCAAAAAAAAAAATTATTAGAGTCTCATATTCTATATTATGAAAAGATTAGCTAGAACATGTGTGGGGAAAGTAAAATTTCTCATTGCTTATACATAAAGAACAATAAAAAATAATGTTCTTGAATTAGGTCATAGAGTAAATATAGTTTTTCTACCTTTTAGAGATGTACCATCTTTCTCTCTGGCAAAAAGAAAAGAAAAGAAAACCAAGGAAGCAATAAGGCTCATAAATATAGGATATGTAGAATAACGAGATAAATGTTAGTGCAAACATTTGGTTAAGACAGAAAATCAATATTTGAGCCAGAATTAAAATTCCCTTTATAAAAAAGGACTCTAAAAAATTTGCTAAAAACAAAGTCCAAATATAAACTATTTCTAAGGGAAACAAAACAAAATAACAATGTTAAAAACTTAAAAATCAAAAGATAAACTGTATTCATCAGACAACAACTGACAAACAGAAAGTAGAGGCAGCAATAGAGATTTGGGGTAAATTAAACTCAGGACAAAAAAACAGTGAGAAAGTGTCATTTTCATTATTGGAAGTTAAATCCTTATTAAGAAATTATTGAAAATGTAGATGGTCAACCAGGCAGCATTTCAACATAGAAATCAAAAACTTAGAAATAAGAGAAATGCAAAAATGCAAAAATCTGTGAGAACGGCACCTCTTTCCAACTTCGACAATTTAAGAACATAAAAAATTAAGGGAATGAAAGAGTTGCATATCACAAAGTGCATAGGACTCAATAAATATATAGCTATCACCTTTTTATTGTATAAAGTGGCCATAATGGATTCATTATAAAAATCTTGGTCCAATAATAGGCTATGAAAATTCAATAAATTCCTTGGGAAAACAAAAGAACTATAAAGGTTATCGATTCCAGCTATACTACCATAAAATTGGAGATTAATAATAAAAATTTAAGCAAACATACTAAATCACTTGTAAATCTAAAAACAAAATAAAAGAAAGCAAAACAAATATAAATTTCTGCTAAATAACTCTTAAAGAGAAACCTAAAAAGTTCTGAACGGTTAAAATATAAAATTTCAAAATAGAGCACATCAAAATAGAGTTGACTTGTCATACAATGGATAAAAATAAAGTATCCGCTCATGAAAGCAGAAACAGAGCAAATAGGAAGATGGAAAAAGGCAAAAGCAGAAATTATAAAAGGAGAAACAAAAATAAATTTAGAAATAAATTCACAAACTGATTAGTTGGAATAAAAAGCACATCAAGCTGGGCATAGTGGTGCACGCCTGTAATCCCAGTGGCTCAGGAGGCTGAGGCAGGAGGATCTCGAGTTGAAAGCCAGCCTCAGCCACTTAGAAAGGCCTTAAGCAAGTCAGGGAGACCCTGTCTCGAATAAAAAATTTTTTTAAAAGGGCGGGGCATGTGGTTCAGTGGTAAAGCATCTTTGGGTTCAACGTCTGTCACACAAAAAATATAAAAATAATCAAGATCAAATCAAGATCAAGTAAAGAAAATGAAAAACAAGACAAAACAAAAAAAGTAGAGAAAGTGATCTTGCAAAGCTCCTATCACAGTGGTATACACCTGTGATTCCACTGACTTGGGAGGCTGAGGCAGGAGGATTGCTGATCTTGGCAAATTAGCAAGGCCCTAAGCAACTTAGTGAGACCCTGTCTCAAAATAAAAAATAAAAAGGGCTGAGGATGTGGCTTAGTGGTAAAGTACTCCTGAGTTCAATCTTCAGTACCAAACGAACAAATAAACTCTCATCTAAGTGTTATTGGTGGACATCCCCCCACCCCTTAACCTTCCCACCCTTTAAAAATAGAGACAAACATGTAAGAGCTGATGGGTCCCTGCAGTATGATATCCCTGGAGTATGGAAAAACACAGAAGCTACCTATTTGCTGAAAGTAGCAAAACTATGAAAATCTGAACAAGAAGGAAAAAAATCAAAGAAAACTTCCTTGTGTTATAGATGTGAAATTATTATAGGTACAATTTCTGCAAACCACATTCAATAAACATTGAAAGAATCATATAGGTCAAGAATTCAAAGGCTTTGCCACCAGGAAGTAAGGATGTTCACCTATGAGTAAATATGAATTAATAAATTATATACACAGGGCTTCATAAAGCGAGAGATAAATGGAATCAAAAGTGCCTTCCATAAAGGGATGAAAAACACTGACATATCTTAGTCAATGATTATCATCCATGTTAGGCAAAAATGTCAGAAAAGCTAAAAGTAAGATTGGTATCATGGTTCCTCTACCACACAATCCTCATGGGGGATGGCATGCCTCTTTGTCAAAGTTTCTTGCCTAGGAGTCACTGTCTGGACAGGAGGTGTTATTCAGAACTGTATTGGAGGGCAGGGATCAAACATCATCTCCTCATTTCCTCTTCTCCAGAGAATTTGCCTTCATCCCACCCTCCCTGAACGCTACTTCTGCTGGATCTGGCCTTGATGTAGGTTCTCTGAAGCCCGGTCATGTTGGGGAATGTGTAATATTGTAGCTTTCCCTCATCTCCCCGTCCAGTTGTTCCTGCTTTAGAATCTCTGCCCTCCTGTCATATTTTAGTAGTAGAGCCTGCAACCAGTGTCCTTAGAGCCCCAAATCTCATTTAAAAAATCCCCAAGTTAGAGCCAGAGTCCTAAAAGGATTTGGTTGAAGAGACATGATCCTTAGCAGCCTTCTTGTTTCAACCATCAAAGAATAAAGCCAGAAAATGTCTTGGGTACATTTATGAACCCTATCTTCTCTCTGCCTGGAACATTCAGATCTATAATGCTTGTACATTTATTTCTCCAGTGACTTACAAAAGAGATCAGAAACTGCAACACCTGCCCCAATTATAGTAGACATGGAAGAAAACTGAACTCTTCCCAAGCCCAAATGCCATGTGTACCCTCCTGATATTCACAGCCCCTCAGAATCTCTGTAGAACTTGTAGAAATGCATCTTACGTCAGCCAACATTATCTCTTGAACCATTACCATGTTCTTCATTTAGCTATTTGCAGAAACTTAAGATTTATGGTCCTTGAAGGTAGGAACCTATCTTCCCCTTTCTGACTCCCATTAGGTTGAACACATTTTCTTCTATTAGTGGGTTGAATAAATATTTGCTAAATGGATTTAAAAATGAAAATTGAACTGCCTGAGTTCACCCTGTGTCAGATTTCTCGAGAGGTTGGATGTCAGGTTTTATAATTGGGAAGATGGTCACCTCTGGGATGCCATTACTGTCGGACTAGACAAGAGGGCTCAGAAAGTGTGTGTGGTGAAATGATGGGGCAGAGTGGGAGGGGGGCGGGCAGCAAATCATTTGAAAACACAGGAATTATTCAGCCCAGCAAAGGGGGGCTTAGGAACAGGATTAGGGGTTAAGGAGAGGTAGAGAGAGACAGCCTTTATTTCCCTGTAGAAGGCAGAGTGGACATGAGATAATGGGATTTGACTGGGAAGAATTCAAGACGGGCAAGGAGGGATTCCAGTGTTAAATGACTTAGCTGCCCCATCGACTCTTTTCCTAGAGAGCTTTTAAAATAAAATTGCCTCCATTCTGAAGAGTTTAAATGCAAGGCTTCCTGGGAAGGTGTTGGTAAATGAAACATATTTTATTTATACTTCTGATAATCTGTGATGTGAATAAATCAAGAACCAGATTCCTACCAACTCAGTTCTAATCCATTTGAGTTTTTCTTAACACACTTAGGTGGAAGTAAAGTTCTCAGTCAAGTTTGTGGTTCGAGTTTAACTAGGATGGGTCTTTTAACCGGGGGATAGTAGTGCTACTTTTGCACGTTCAGGAGATGCTGAGGGGGAACTCCAGGAGAACCAGGAGTGGCCAGTATCACTTCCCATCCAGATGGGAGGAGCTGGATTTGCCAAGTCTCTACTTTAAATGTGTCATGAAAGTGACACTGTTTACTTTCCATGGGGAGGAAGCACACTGTCAAACAGGCTTGGAATTAACTGTTTTCATTTGATTACCTCAAGGACAACTCCCTGGGACATGAGTACAATCATCCCAGTTATTCTCCTGAATACAAAGAGACGAATGATTAAAGGCCCATTGTGCATTCTGGCAAAAGCAAAGAGGAACTGGAATAACTCTAGGATTTAGAAGTGTGAAAATTAAAGGATCAAATCTTAGGGAGGTGGGAAATCAACTACAAAGCGGTCCTGACTCTTCATTCTCCCTGACCCTGAGCTTCACCCAGAGCAGAACAGAGATATGAAGATACTGGAACAAGTTGTAGTAAGCACATCGGCTTAGCTTAACGTGATCTCGATTGGAATTGGAAATAACCACTCTCATCCTCTGCCATTAGTTCTGAATTATCACTCAGAAAACCCTTCACTCCACCCAAGACGAGAAGCGTGGTGTCAGCACAAGCCATCCTTTTGAGAGAACTCGGCTGAAGACGGGCCTCCCTACTTGGACATTTGTATATCAAATCTGTGTGTACCATCTTATTCCAAGAGGGGACAGAAGCCCCAAGTCTCAAGCTAGAGTAGGTACCTGAGCAGAAAAGGGCAGCACAGCACAGAAGTACGGGTAAACTAAAGGTGGCTGGTTCATACACCGAGCAAGTTTTGCTTGGTGTTTTTCCTCTCTCTCCAGGAGGATGACCTGTTTGTTGAGCTCAGAGATTTACAGGAAGGCCTGGTTCTTGTATCCCTCTGTGGTAAGTCACCAGATAAGCCCAGGAGGATGATCCCTCCAGTTATAAAGTGAAGAGCAGCTCTTGGGCCCATGCTGGTTGACATTGGAGTTAATATTCTTCCCTCTAGTTGAGGTGAAGGTTCTCAACCTTCTCACATTGGGGACTTTTCTGGACTTCTCATATTAGAAGGGGTGTGGGGAGAGGTAATCATTTCTGGGTCCAGTTGGGAAATTCCAACTGATGTGCCTGCAATCTCAAGTTTTATGATTGTTTCAGTTTGCCTTGAAAGCAGTGCATTCCCTTTGTTGATCTTTTTTATATCAGCCATCATCATGGTTTATGAATTTTCTGTCTTATAAGAATGTGTCTTGCCGGGTGTGGTGGTGTATGCCTGTAATCCCAGTGACTCAGGAGGCTGAGGCAGGGGGATCAAGAGTTTAAAGCTAGCCTTAGCAATGGTGAGGCACTAAACAACTGAGATCCTATCTCTAAATAAAATACAAAATAAGGCTGGGGATATGGCTCAGTAGTTGAGTGCCCCTGACTTCAATCTCTGGTAACCCCACTCTCCCCCCAAAATAAGAATGCATCTTTATTGGCTTGTTCTGGTTCAGATTTCTAGAAAATTAGATCCTGGTTGAATGAATAAATGAGATGCATGCTGTAAACTATAGGAGGGCAGGGGCTAAGCCAGGTCTGTTGGATATAATAGATATGAAGTAGAAATAATGAATGAATAATAATAGAGGTTAAATAGAAATAACCTGTTCAGCCTCTACCAAGGATGGAAATATGATGGTTCCCTCTCACTGAACTCTTGGATTTCAGTCATCTCCCAGTCTGACCAACTCTCCTCCTCCAAATTTCAGATTGCTGGGAGAATCTTCCATCTAAATAGTCAAAGGCAGTACAACTTAAGATTTCTGAAGGTAAGGTTGAAGGAAAGTTGAATGACTGCTTGCCTGGATGAAGCCTCTACTTTGTCTACTCATTATCTACATTAATTGCTCACTTTCCTGGAGCCATGTCTGAGACTTTTTGATATGTACAGGATTAAGACTCTTCCAAAAGGAAAGTAAAAGTGTTTAAAAAGTAGTGCAAATAAACCTTTCAGGCATCATTCAGCTGAGGAAGGGTGAGTTCAGGAATTTTGGGTATAGACCTCAATCCCCTTCCTATCTACAGGTAGTCATAGGTGTGTGTGTGTGTGTGTGTGTGTGTGTGTGTGTGTGTGTGTGTGTGGCTGAGCATGCATGTGTGTAAACACACACACACACACACACACACACACACACACACACACCAAACATTAATATGCTTTAAAAAGCATTTATTGTGCCTGAAATGTCATTCTCATATGAAGAAATGTGTGATACAGATTCTTTCCTGGCAGCAGGTTTTAATATGAGGAGGGCAAAAGAGGAAATGTAAGAGAACTAATCCTACAACTGGGGAAGCAGTCTGAAAAGTAGGAAAACCATTGTATATAAGGAGGATGGGGGTCCGTGAAATTCACCTCCAGATTACCAGCAATTTTGAGCAGCAGACATACTTTCCATGTGAGTGGGTCCATGAGAGTGGAAAGTTCGGGCACATGTAATGCACATGACTTTTTGGGCAAACTGGGGACTCTGTCTCAAACGCACTTGACCCTGAGGGTGGAACAAGATCTCACCAGGGACTGGCTCACTGGGAGGGTTTTCAACCCAAGCACCACCCTGCCTCTTTCCACCTCCCCTTTCTCCTACCATACTTCTAGGAGAAGATATTCCTCCAGTTGGCATTCAAACAGAAGCTGACATTTGGTTCACTTCTAAGAGATTGATGTGTGTGCAGCATTCTTTTTAAATGTCCCTTTGCGCAAACCCAGAGATTAAAACGAGCCTCAACAAAAACCATAGGGAAGGAGCATAAAAATGATTCTAAATCTCACCTATGCCCAGCTGACACCTGTAAAGCACAATTGTGTTTTAATGATAACACTTTGGAATGGCTCAGGTAAATATAATGCCATATGCAAGGCTTTCAGATCTCGGCAAATGCCATCAGTACTTATGATCCCTGTAGGTAGGTTTGCTCTTGCTGTGTTCAAGTTTGAATGGAATATAAATGCACCATTAAGGCTGCCCTAGAAGTGCAGAGAGCGGCTGTTGCATAGTTAAGTGAAAAAGGCAGCATTTTATGTCTGATAGAGCAGTCATCTTGCAAACAGCAAATTGGTAGTGAGAGGCAAGGGAAGAGATGTATGGGGAACAGCCTCAACAGGACAGGCAGATGGAAGCGTGTTTTTTTTTTTTTTAAATAAATTCCTTTCAAATAACATACTTTATGGAGCTTTTAGAAGAAAAATGCAGATTCTTTCCTAGACTTAGAAATAAGAAAACTACCCCCCAATTTCCCCCCTCAAAGCACATACATCAAAGGCACTATGATCCCCACACCATTGTTAGTGAGAAGGGGGAGAGAATAGAAACAGGAATAAAAGTCATCTTTCACTACAGTAAACAAAGCAAGTTTGGCTTGTCAAAGTGAGGGATGAATGGCTACCCATCACTTTCCTAGGGAGAGTGAAACCGAAGATTGTGTATCAATTTTTATAATTTTAAGGCTGAAAGATAATAACTCTGCAGAAATGGAGCAGACTATATAACAATCCCCTCTGAAAATGTGATTACACATAAAAATCCATAAAAATGTACAAAGTGATAGATGAACCAAAACTAAACAAATGCAGTTTTTTATCCTTTTGGAACTGAGCAGAAATAGCATATGTAGAGAGAATGATTTTATTTTGTATTTTTAAAAGAAATATTTGGAACTTAATTGAATTATACTTCTGGTGGGAATTGAAATTTTCAGACAGAATATCGGATTTTGTTTTAAATTGAATTCTGCATTGAAGAAATGAAGAACGAACCATCAGTGAAATATTAGCAATAAGTTGACACATTTCAATAAACAACAAAGAAAGCTGAGCATAATATGAGCTAGCATGAATTCTTTCAAAACTCTGCTAAACCTCCAAAGAATCTGTATTAACTATTCTTGATAATTCTGATAAAGAAATCATCTTTTGATTTATTTTAATTAAATCCAGTTTACATCTGATATTTATTTCTAGGGATTCTTAAAAATACATCAGAGTTAAATCCTTTTTATGTAGTTACCCTGATAATCTTGTATTCCTCTCATCTCCAATTTCATATTATTAATGAATCTAGAACATGGATTGAGATGCATGTCTCATTTTGTTTATTCCTTAGAAGTTATCAAATTAATTCTAGATTTGGACAGGGGATGAAGCTCAGTGGGCAAGGAGTTGCCTAGAATGTGTGAGGTACTGGGTTCAACCCCCAGTACTCCCCAGTACCAGCAAAACAAACAAACAAACAAAAAAACATAATTAAGCCTAGATTTTATATGCCACATCCTACAAATATACATTATTTTTAATTTATTTTGGGTTATTTTGTTTGAATTGAGTCTTCAGGGATTTCACAACTCCACCATTAGGTAAATCTAACCAATAGCAATGTAAGCAATAAAAAGTGCTTACAGTTTTTGCAATTAGAAAGTTCATCAATAATTTGTATGTCTTTAATTACAGTCATGGGGGAAAATGCCTCTCTCCTTGTATAAACCTTGAAAATTTTGGGTCAGAAGTCTTTTGAGGTCTATTTATATTTTCCATCTCATGATTAATAACTAGTATGAGCATCAGTGTAAAATAGAGGATTTTTTTTCTGTTTTCTGCAATCTGGGTAAAGTGAATCATAAGTGAATCATGGTATAGTTTTTATCATGTAATTTCAATGTATTATTTATGTTGAGTGGGTTTGGGGAAAACACAGAGGCCTGGTTCACATTATACCAATCAAACCTGTGTTTTTAAATGACCCCAAGGAAGAACAAGCTACCACCTGTACAGGTAAGCCTTGCTTTATGGGTGATTCCAACACACCCTCTGAAAGAAGACAGGGTGAAAGACACGGGGTTCAAAAGAACAACCCTGAGGACTTAGGGAACGCAGAAGAGACCTAGACAGGGACTCTAGGTTGGAAAAAGAATTCCAGAGCAAAGTGGAGGTGGAGATTAGTGAGTCTTTGGTTTACTGCTAGTTCCTTTATAATACACGACTCTGAAGCCTTGGTTGGAAACCCACTTGGGTTGTATAAATGTCACCCTCAGATTCCCTGATTCCTAATAAGAGACCCTGAAAGACCAGACAATATGCCAGGGCCTCATGTGCCTGTAACTCACACTATGAATTGCAATTCATCTTACTAAACACCTTGGATAAAATCCAGCTTGAAATCATAAAACACCTTAGAATAAAAGATGTTGTCACAGAAGAAATCCTGTTTGCTTATCAAAGAAAAAGCAACCAATTAATAGTTTTATTACTAATATTATTACTAATACATTACTGCAAGGGCTTAAATTAGGTTTATTTATTTATTTTAACTCAACATAGGAAATTCCAAACTAACTCACAACAAGACACAGCTCATATTACAAATGAATAACTTAATTAAAAAACATTGATTTTGCTCATTGACTGCTGCAAATTTTATTAAATATTAATGATAACATTTTGTATTTTTTATATGAGTCATGAAAGTTTTATGGACTCTTTCCCCTACAGCAGTCTTAGATTTTATGACAGAATCTTGGGCAGCTCCAACTATAAACATAAATATTGCATTTGGCCAGCTTGGTACAATGTATGAGTGTACATAAACCAGTGAGTGGACATATGTATGTTTACCCAAATGGGCACGGAGTTAGGAAAGCTATTTCCATGGAAGCAAGGAGTAAACCCAAATGATGTTAAGTTTGTGTTTTATTTAAACCACTCAGAATAGTCACCCAAAAACTTTAGGAACAATCACCCCATGAGATGAGATTTTAGAACCCCCCAAGCAAATGTGTTTGCTCCCCAGATTCTCTAAGTGGAATACAAAGCCCATGGAATTACTATATAAATAATGTGATTTATAAATCACATGTTATAAATCTTCTATCACAGATTTCACTAAAAGGACAAAATTCTCCTTCTGCTCATTCCATGTAGGCAAAAAGCCAATATCATCTACCAGCCGATGGGACATCCTATAAAATTTGGGTATTGTTTTTGTTGGTTTTGCCTCTGTGGGCTTATTTTACATGTTTCTATTAGATCCTGCACAGCCCTAAGACTGTTATCAGTCTAGAGAACTCCAAGGAGCCCTTCTCTGGCTTGTCTAAGCTCTTAGTGGGAAGCATTTGGAGTCAACTGACAACTGTGTGCCATGAATCAGATGACACCGATTTGTAATGTTTTTCTATTTTTTGGAAAATTTTCCTTAAAAACTTGTAAAACATCCAGCAGAACATCATTACTTTGAACTTCTGCAGTGACTTTTTTTTTTCTTCCTCTGTATCTCAAAGTCATTTAGAAACAATTGAGAAGTTAATTTGCTTAAGTCATTTCCTCAAATCACCTCCCAGGTCAGCGGGCAGCTCAGGCCTGAGTTATATATTGTTTCCAAAACTGAACAGATTTCCTTAGGGATGCAATCATAGCAACCCAGACTTGAAAACAAAGCTCGAGTCCTATTAAATACTCCTCAAAAATACTCCAGCCATACTCTACATGGCTTGCAAATGTTCACAAGTGAAAGGTAGGGAAAGAGGCAGGGGAGGAGGGCTGTATTTCCAAAGGAAGTATTTCACTTGAAAAATGTTACAGCATTTTCTAAAATGAGTAATGAAAAGGCAGACCAACATATCCTTAAAATATAGGCTTCTTTGAAATGCAAAAGGGAAATTTTTGTATGATAGGTAATGGAAGGTAATATGTGAACATCGATTCCTTCAATGTTGCAGTTACTATAATAGCATACTTACAGACCCAAGTATATGTTGCCGTGATGAATTGGTTTATGCTGAGTTACTCAGTTTCTGGCAATGTTTGCCTCTTTCTTCTTACTTCCTCTTCTGCAGCTTCAGCTCTAATTGGACTCTGGAAACTTTATTTCCTCTCCTTCTCCTGGGGCCTCCTGCTGCTGTTGGTGGTCCATGGGTTCCTTTATACCTCCCATGCCCTGCTCTGTCCATACACTCCATAGTCCTTCATGAGAAATCTTCAATCACCTGAACAGACTTCCCCTCTCTCTTTTCTTTCTGGCTAAGATCTGCCATAGATTCTCCAAGTGTCATTTTCAGGTTATTATGTAAAGCAACTCTAGCTGTCAAATCATGGGTGGCTTTAATAAAAGAAATATAAAGGAAGTAATACAAATCACCAATGAAGGATATTAGAATTGGTCCATACATTTTTCTATGAATTTAGAGATAAACAAAATGCTACCTACTTACATCAGTATCATTCCCTTTCTGCTGTGGAATAAGATCTCCTTATCTAATGGTGAGTACTCAGGAAAACAAAACAAAAAAGCCAAAGAGAAGAAAACAACCAGTGCTTGGCATGGCATTTGGCACTAGACCTGAGGGCATGTGCTCTGTAAGTTTGACACCTTCTGAATCATAGTAGCGTCCCCAACTCAGCTTGACTGTGAGCAGGGTCTATATAGCCACCTTTGGTCCTCCCAGGGAATAAATTAAATCTGCATCTTGACTGTGTTGCCTGGAAGAGACTGTTCAATTATTTATAGAGCAATAGCAGGGAGTTGCTCTTTTCGAGTTGGGGGATGGGGGAAGGGGTATATTCTGCCTCTTGTCTCCTCCAGGCCAGTGAGTTAGTAAGTCCAGCAATGTCTGGAGAAAATAACAAGGCTGGAGGCAACCAAGATATATTAACACAAAAGAGGCAGTAAGTCACTCTTTTCTACTCAGAGACTGTTCTCAGGCCAGTGTGGCTCTGTGCTCTGGTTCTGCCTGGGATAAGGCAGATAGAAGCTGTCCCTGATGGGGGCAGCTGGGCAGGTTGTGGGTTAAGGATTGCAAGGATTTAAGGTTGAAATTTAAAGAAGTGGAAATAAGAAGAAACTCAAGACTTAGTAGGTAGAGATTTTACTAATTGAAAACTTTGTCTTCTGGTTTTTGGTTAGTTCATAGACTCAGTTTCCTGCGAGCTTTATATTGAGAATCAGAGGACTCTGGTCCTCTCAGGGCTGGTCAGGGATACATTTCTTAAGATTTTCCAGTTACTTATTGGTGTTTTGGAAATCACTGAAGCACAGAGTTACACAGAGCACCTCGGGGACATTTCCATTAGGGCAAGTCTTTCCTAGGGAAATAGACTTCTTGTCCTCTGATGTCCAAACTGCTTTAACTTTAAAAGACCATTATTATCAAATAAGACATGGTGAAAGAATACTCAGTTGGGAAGAGGGCTGCAGAAATAGTGAATAACACATTAAAAGAAAGATGGAAGAGACCAAAGAGTGCCGACTTTGTAATTTTCCCGGAAATCAGCACTTAGAAAAGTGCTAGGTTTGGGATCTTACCTAGCCCTGAAGTTAGTATATAAAAAATGTAGTGTAAGAAGACCAACCCACACATTTTCTAGCAACGAATCATAAATTTTTTCCTTTTCCTGCCATATTTCAACTTTTTGGAAGTATAATATATGTAGAAAAATGTATACATATTTACATATATATAAGTGATAAATCCATTGATGGCTGTACTTATTTTTTTTTTTAACAACATAGAACTTGCTCAGAGGTTAAGGCAGGAAAGGGGCCAGTAGGAAGGAAGCAGATGAAAATTGGGAGAGCTTCAGTGCTGTGACAGATCGTTAGTCCCAAAGATGCCTGCAATATCTCCCTTCCCATCTGTTCTTCTGCAATGTGACCTTTCTACTCTTCCATCAAGGGCTAGAGTTTATTTCTCCACCCACTTGCATCTGGGTGGGCTCTGTAAGTGCTTTGACCAACAGAATATAATAGACCTGATACTTTGCCTTTTCTGGGCACAAATTTTAACTGGCTTGGTAGCTTCTTCCTTTCTCTTGGAATATTTACCCTTGATATGGTCTCTCTCAGAGCTCACCCTCAGACTGTAATGGAGAAGCCACAGTAGGTACTTTAATCACATCCCAGTTGAACTTCCAGTTAGTATCAATTCTGTAAGTGTGCCATCTTGGATATCTGAGCTCAATCAAGAACTCAGATAACTACAGTTCCAGATAACACCCAAATTAAATTTCTTGAGTAAAACCTATGAGAAATGCCCATATGAACCCAATCAACTCATAGAACTATGAAAGATAAAAGTAAATTGTTGCTTTAAAGTTAGTAATTTGGGGACTGGTATGATAACCAAGACCAAATAATTGGTATAGGTACCAGAACACAGATGCTGGGGGGTGGGGGAAGGGGTATATTGACAGGTGGAATGTAGAAAAGACAGTAGAATAAGTGAGATCATATATCTATTTTCAGATTGACTGGGTGAGAAATTAGAGGTAAGAATTTAGAAACAATATCATTTGGTAAAAAAAAAAGGAGGAAAAAGGGATAGTGAGTTTAAAAAGGGGATAAATATTTGGAATATCAGATACGTGGGAATGTAGAAAGAACCCAGCAAAGGGGTCACTGACAAACTTTAAATCCATGCTGAGGTTATAAGCTATAAACTTGAAGAATGCCATCTGTATGGGGCTGGGATTTTTCTCCATCTGTGTTCATTTGTCCAGGTCATGAGAACAGAAATCTCATGACTCGATTGATCTTTGATTTCAGGAGTTAAAAGTAGGTGCAGGAAGAAAAGAGAGCAAGACAGCTATGAGTTCTGCTAGGTAGAGTTGAAGTGATGGCCCATGGGTTTTAGTCTGTTCAAGGAAAGGAAATGAATCTAGGAGAAACCTGATAAAAATAAATAAAAGAAAGGAAGATGCAGAAATGTAAAAATCAATAAGATTAGCTGTTTGAGAGAAAAGACTGATAAAATTGAATAGGTTGTAATGCAATACTAAAATTATTATTGATTTCTTTGATATGTTTGTAACTTTTTTATAACATCACCAGTAATTAATAAGAGTTTTACCTATAAAATATTTGAAGATTATATTTAAAGACCAGTGAGTGTTTGCACTTGTCAGTAATTTGTAAAATCCGTTTGGGAAGATGGCTCACTGTCAGAGTTCGACTGAGATTTATTTGCCCATAGTCAATGGTTAGCTGGGGCTAGCTCTGGGAAAGCCAGTGATGTGCTGTTGGTATCTTGAAATTGGCCTTGGTGGGTGTATTTACACCATAGAAATTTGCAGATGCCACACATTGGGGATTTTCCTCCCTGCCTTGAGTAGGTTGTTAAATATTTACCAGCAGACCACCAACACACCTTCCCTAGCTTAGCTCACACAAGAAAGAGAATTTAATTTTATCCATTTCTTATCAGTGTAGACAATTAATTTATGCCGCCTTCTGCATAATTGTTCCCAAAGGACAGGAGAAGAAGATTATTTCGCCATACTTTTATTAGCTGCATGAAGCACAATTGCAGGATTCAAGTTAAGTGATTTATTACATGTGAAGACTCACATCCTCCTCTTCCTTGTGCCAGAACATTCCAAGACTGAAGGAAACAGGCAACAGAATGAGCTGGGATAAGCACTGTTGAGCCACGTGAAGACTTAGGCCCTCTCCAGACATATGGAATTAAAGAAAAGGATTAGCTGTGATGTGATTATTTTAAGAGGGAAAAGCTGGCGCACTTTGATCTCGTTTCTCAGTGAACTTGTGGCAGAGGAATTGAAGTCGGGGACAGGCTGTCCCTCGGTTCATGTGAATACCCCGACTTATGCTGCTTGAAAGCCACAGAATTGGGAACACACCCCCAAAGGTTCACCTTCCTGCTGCCTTTGGCTTATAAACACTATGACGCAGGTACTGAAAAGCATGGTAAATAAATCTATCACTTAAAAAAATTAATTAACCTCTCAATTCGTCCAGTAGTGTAGCTGGTACACCACAATCTAGGGGCCCAAACAGGCGTCTCCTCCCATTTCATCTTTTCTTTTTTTTTTTTTTTCCCCTGTTCAGTTTTCAAATACTCTCTGGATTCTGCTTTCTGCCTTATTTTGCTTTAGGATAGTAACAAAAATGAATGAATTATCACAACAAAGGAAAAGGTTTCTGGGAATATGAATGAAAACATAATCCTCAGAGGATTTCCACCTAGTGGGTTTGAAATAAGACAAAAATTGCATTGGTGAGGCAAAGGAAACCTGAGAATTTTGAGCTATTATTTAGTATACTAAACTATATTAATATTTTTTTCCACTCAGGCAATAAAAACTGATTGAGAATGGCTTAGCTATGACTATGAGGGTAATAAAGCTCTTTGTGACTCACTTTCAGAATTGCAATATTGACTTGAAAATTTTCATTAAAATTAGAAGCATTTTAGCTTGCTCTGTTCCTATTAAACAGGAACACATCAATGTATTTTATTTGGGGAGAAATTAAAAAAGATGAATATGTAATAATGGATGTTGAATTGCAGGGTGGTGTTTTGGAAAGAGAAAACAAAACAAAATGTTAATGAAACCTCCACACCACTTGAATCCTGTGCTGTGACCCTTTTTATCCAGGTGGCTTCCAAAGTAATCCCAGTAGGTATTTGTAGGTGCCATGTGAGTCACTAGACAGCTTCTTTCCATGGTTTTCCTTGAATACAGTAGGAAGCAGACCATATTTCCTACTGTGAACATATGAGAAGTGAGGCACATGGTGAATTCTAGTTAATGGTGATTCTGTTTAGTGAACAAAAATTATCTAACAGGGAAAAATAATTTTCCTCATTTTTCCTTCTAAGGGCACTTATTAAAATGGATTTTTAAAATGAATATGCAATGATACAGCAAATTAAGCTCGCTATATCAAAACAACAACACACTATAAGATTTTGAAAATACCCAAGATTATTTTATTTCATGTGAGGGGAAACTACTATATTGTGGATATATATTGTTTCATTACTTCTAGATGATAAAATTTGGTGATAAGAAGGTACTTTAAAATTTCAACATGCTCTCCCTGAGGGGGAAAAAATGCCACATGAAATACATGTAAGCATGGAGATTAAAGCTGTTCTGTTATGGACTGAATGTTTGTCTTTCCCAAACTCATATGCTGAATCCCCAAGGAGATAGTATTTGGAGATGGGGGCTTTGGGAGGTCTATGAGAACTGGGCTCTCAAGGAGGGGGTTAATGTCTTTTTAAGAAGATACACAGAGTGCCCTCTCCTGAAGATGGCCATCTGTAAGCCAGGTAGAGGGCCCTCACCAGGAACTTAATTGGCTGACACCTTTATATTTTACTTCCGGCCTCCAGAATTGTGAGAAATAAATGTCTGTTGTTTAAGTTGCCCAGTCTGGTGGCCTGAGACAAGTAGTATGTATAGCCTCTCCTCTCAAAGAGCTCAAGCCAGAGGGCAAAGAAATGCAAAAGGATGGTAAAATTTTATGTGACAGAGGTACATCCTAGGTACTAATGTAATGCACTGGAGAAATTATCTAGTTCTCTGAGATTTAACAGATGAAGAGATGGGGAAGCTGTGCCCAGATGTTAAAGTGATTTGGCAGGATCAAAAATTGGTTGGTGGCAGAGCCAGGATATCAAACAACGTACATGTATAATACATTGCTTACTCATTCACTTAGTGATTTTTTATTTAGTTCTTACTCTATGCTAACTACCAGAACCATAAACTGAGGCATGAAACATTTTAAAGATTACTTGAGCAAGTATCAATTTAAGAACTGGGTAGCTCCACCCAAGTTGGTTCAGGAATTCCACTAAAGAAGTGTACAGGTAAGACTTACAGAGTGAATGTGAAAGCATTAAAAAGAAAATGTTTTATTGTCATGATGATAAAATTGCCTTACTTGATCTATCTCCATAGAAAGTCCCTAATTATGTAAGTTAATTGGCTACTTCTGATAGGATGAGCTTAAGTTCAATTATTAAGTTTATGTATTTCTTTAATATAGGCATTGACAGGAAGTAGCTCAAGTTACATTTTGCTTACATTTGCAAATCAGGCAAAGTTAAGATCTTTTTTTAAAGGCTTACGAAACTTTATCTGATCAGGGATTCTTCAGGCCTGGTCTCTGTTTTCAATTTAACAGTTTTTCCATGTGTTCTTTTATTCTCACAATGCTATAGCTAGCTCCATTTGACAGATGAGAATGCTGAAGTTTAGATAGATCTCCTAACTGGATCAAAGTCAATCAACATCAGAGCTGGGTTTGAACACGGATGCTTGAAACATCAATGTTTTTGGAAGAAAAATAAAAAGGACTTGGGAGAAATTAAGTTGTAAAAAGTGCTGATCCCTAGCACCTTTTAGGAATTGTATAAATTTTTTTTTACAAATTGTATAAATTTTTTCATCAATAAAATGTGGTAGTACCTTTCTAATATGAGGATTAATATGATCATGTAAGTAATGTGCCTAGTGTCTCTAAGAAGGAGAGGCTGGCAGAAGGGGCGAGTGTCCTCCTCATCCATGCTCTTTTCAAATCACTTTTATTGCCTTGAGGTCCATAGTTTCTTGCTACAGAAACCTCTCATTATTCCTTGGTCCCTCAACCGTGGCTATTATTTTGAGGAACTGTGAAGTCTGTGTAAAGGACAAACCCAACAGCGTGGATCATAGATTTTGTGTGATCACCTCCTCAATCATTTATGCTACCCCCACTCCCACCTTGCCATTACACAGTGGACTTTGCCATCATGACTATAATCACAAGTTCTTGTACCCTTCCTGGTCTAAGTCCTTGTATTTCCTCCAAATTCCTATGTGAAGACCTAATCATCAAGGTGATAGTGTTAAGAAGTGGGGCCTTTGGAAAATGAACAGATCACGAGGGTGGAGCCTTCAAGAATGGGATTAAAGGGTCCTTAGGGCACCACAGAGGTCCCTTGTCACTTCAAACATGTGAAGACACATCTAAAAGGAGTCATCTATAAACCAGAAACTGGTTCCTTATCAGATACAGAATCTAACCTTGATCGAGGACTTCCTGGCCTCCAGAACTGTTAATGGACTACTCAGTCTGCGGCATTTTATTACAGCAGTTCTAATACACTAAGACATATCTTGTTCTCCAACTACCCCTCCTCTTCCTCTAGCTTGCTTGATTAAATTGCCCTTCAAGTGGATGGAGAATGACTTCCCAAGACACTGAATACATTCTCTTTCATTTTCCTGTTTACCTGACTTAGATTCCATGGTCCACCATCACTATCATTGTCTTTGCCTTTTCCTCTTTTCCTCTCTACATGGTGTACAGGAAAATTTCCTACTGACAGCAGCCCTGACCTAGAAGGGACCAAAATGGAACGTTTTGTATTTTATCAGAACTGGCTTCCATAGCTGAAGTGATAACTTTGAGTAACTTGGACCTGCCAGAAATGTTTTTCCTGACTTATAAGCAAAAAAGCCTTAAAAAATTAACCCCGTACAGACCTATGAACTCATTCCATTCTACCCAGAGTGTTATTTTTTAATCCTTAATTAGCATAATCACTATAAATTATCCCCTGCTGGACACGTAATGATCTCTTTTCAACTAACTAACTACTCGGTAAATTTCTTCACTGGTATGTATCTTCTGGTTTGGAGGGTTAATAAAATTGACTTTGTGATTTTTTTAAGTGCTGATGGTATTTTTTTTGTTGTTGTTCTTTGACAATGGACAAATGCTGAACTATAGATAAATTTAGTCACCCTCCTTGTTTGGTTCTTAATCTGAGAAGCTGGAAAAGGCTGAAGAAAAATAGCACTAACTCACATATTATTATCACTATAATATGTATAAACATCGCCTCAAATGGGCAGTTTCAGTAGATGACTCCATTGAAATTGTTACCTCAAACTCCATGGATGTCTTCCCAAGGGTTCAATTACCAAATCAATTGCCTATAGTCATTTCTCACCAACTTATGCGTGAAAAAAAATCTGACACTGTTGCTCGGTCAACAATATACTTCTAGGGATTTTACATTTCCTTTGGTTGCTATGATTCTCTTCCCCTTTCCTCTAATCTCTCCTTATATTATTTCTTCTTCTTTCCTTCTCAACCCTTAAATTCCTCCTTGAGTTCCATCCCAATACACTTTTCTCTTCTAATCATTCCTTTATCCATGGATTTCTACTCGTATGGAAACAGTTCTTGTATCTTCCAAGCCTAGAGCTCCAAGCTGGAACTTTCTTTTGACTCTAGAACTAGAATTTCACCTGCATGCTAGTCATGCCTATAGTCTGTGGCATTTCCTACAAACAGGAAGGAGGTGAGGGTATCTGTGTAGGGAAGAAAGCTGGGAATTCCAGGTAACAGGAACAGCCTCAAAGTCTAAAGTATGATAGCCTGACAGGGTTGGGACCTCGGCTGCAACAATTCCATGTACAAAATATCTGATGAGCGAGACAGCATGTTGTCAAGTATGTGATCAGTATGGGATTAGCATATGATCAGCATGTTAACAGCGCATGATCAACATTCTGATTGGACAGGGGGTGCATGAGTACTCACCCTGGGTATAGAAACTCCCCTCCCTAAAAGTCACCAGCAATATCTTTAAAGGTAACCTCCAGCAATACCATATAAACCCGTAGACAGTAGCAGCAGCTCCGTGGCAACCCATTTGGAATGCTTCCCTCGTGAAAGCCCCATTTCCTTTTTGCAAAAAGAAATTCTGTTACTTTGCTCTTATTCTTTGGATCCCTGAGACAAAGAACCCACAAATCTCCGGTGTCTCAGTAGGAGAGACTGAATGGAGTAGGGTGGTGAATGGCGGGATTGTGGGTAGATACAGAGCAGGGAGAGCCTGGTAAGTTAGTGTAAGGCACTTTGCTTTTCACCCAGAAAGTTTTGAGATGGACTTAGTCTTTAAAAGAATAATCTTACTGTCAAGAGGAAAGCCCAGAGTACATTTAGGTGATGGCAATAATTCAGGCAAAAGGTTAAAGGTGACTATCTAAAATTCATATGGGACTTCTGTCTTCAATCCTTCTCTTATGACATATTAAATATAAAAGGTAAATATTATCTTGTCTCCATTACCGATGATAAATTTTAATTTAATTTGACATTGTTCTAATTCTCATTCCTAAGTTTGAGCATTTCATTTATGTTGTATTTTAACTATCCTGAATTTCATCTTGATAGCCGAACTGCCTGGATCTGGTTTTGTGCTTGGACTCTAAATTAAAGCCCTTTTGGTTCCATTTAGCTTGGGGACAATGGGCATTTTTAGCTTTTGGTATTAGCCTCATGGCCTTTTTCATTTATTGCTCATTATTGAAGTGCTCATAATTCTACATAGATTTATTTTTAGTTTTCTTCTCTGATCCTTTTTATTCCCATATAAAAGATGAGGTTATATCAGTCAACCCTTTGCTGAAAATATACAAATCTTCTCTTTATATTCATGTACACATTTCATGGGTTTTCACAAATCAGAAGAATGAAACAATTCTCCTTTCAATAATTTCTTGACTCAGAGTTTATCTGAACAAATTTTAATACAATAATTCCTAATTTAACAGTAACTCTGGCAGTGGCTTTCCAACCCATGGCTTTTAACCAGTTAACTTTAAAGTGAAAGGATTCTTTACAATTTGTTTTCCGAAAAACTTTGCATTCTTTACACAGACTAGAATATTTTTTAATATATATTTATTTTTTAGGTGTAGATGGACATAGCATAATGCCTTTATTTTTATGTGGTGCTGAGGATCGAACCTGGGTCCTGCCTGTGCTAAGTGAGCGCTCTACTGCTGAGCCACAACCCCAGCCCCAGACTAGAATATTTGTAACAGAATTAAAATAAGAATATTGAATATAATTTGTCCTCATGCCATCATGAATATATTCAATTAGAATGAAGATATATAAATTTTATAGTTAATGCATAGTCTTCATGGGAAAATTTTTTTATTTGAAAATAATAAATCTGGTACTCTCAACCTTAAGTGGATGTGGTTTTAACGCACATCTATCAAATACCAAATATAGCATCCAAGGGATGGGACATGTGCCCTCCTTAGTCTGGACTAACCCTAAAGATAAACTGATAATCAACACAATGCAACAGAATCCATACTGAGTGACTTCTAAGGCTGATTCAGAAATGGTCAAGTAGCTTCTGCCTAATGCTCTTAAAATGCTTATTCTGGGGTAATCCAACCAGATGCCATGTAAGCATTTTGAAACTGTCTTACTGGAAAGCCCATGTATGAACATTCTGACTGACAGCCCAGCTGAGTTTCAGCTGACAACCAACATCAAGTGCCAGCCAGGTGAGTGAGCCAAATTGGAAATACATCCTATAGAGCCTTCAGATCATTGCAGCACAGCCAACATCTGACTGCAGCTGCATGAGAGACCCTAAGTGACAGCTGCACAGCAAGTCCTTCTTGAATTCCTGACCTATAAAACTGTGAGCAAAATTAAAGGGGTGTTTTAAGCAACTAGGCTCAGTGAGAATATGCTACACAGCTAGTAACCAGAACACAGAAGTTCTAGAGCCTTTACATACTTTAATGTCCTCTATGCATTGCCATCTAGTCTAATTTACAGTTTTGCAAATGATATATTTTAATATTTCCAAAGAAGTATACTTTCACTGATAGCAGTCATATGTTAATACAAAGAGCTAGCTTCATTTGCATTTAAATGCCCCCAAGAACTTGTCTGTAAGTAGTTTGGAGAGCCAGACAAAATTGGAATAATAAAAAAAAGACAATAGGTTGACTCTGCTAATTCTTTTTATCATACCCTTGTTTTAAAAAGATTATTCCTAGTTATATAATGGTTAGCCAGTCAAGGACCTTTGTCCAACTTTGAACATATTAATTATCTTCCATCTTAGTTCCACAAACTCAAGGATGTGAGCAATTTATATCTGCCTTGGTACTGTCTTCTAGGAGAACGAGAATTTTAAAGAGATGAACTTTGAATACTTTTACTTTAAAAGAAAACATTTTATGATTTTTTAAAATAGGAAGATTTTATTCTTGCAAGATATTAGGACTCTATAGTGGGGAGGAGTGTTGCACAGGCATAGACTTGATCAGTGGTAGGAATAAAATTTATGTATCTCTAATACTTTCGATAACTCTTCATTCCTTTTTGATACATCATGGAATTTGTTTCAGGTGACTCTAATTAGTGAACTAGTTAGGACAGACATTCTGGAAGTGTGGCCTGGGACATGTGGGTCCCAGATCCTTTTAGGAGGTCTGTGGAATCAAAACTATTTTCAGAATAATGTTAAGACCCCATTTGTCATTTTAAATTTTAACCTCATTCTTTCTTGAGTGAGCTATGGAGGTTTTTTTTAGCAGCTGCATGTAAGTGATTTTACACTAGGTCAAATGCAGAATTATATATACAGTTGTCTTGTTGAGGAGGAAAATAAAATGATTTGTGAAAATGTAAAGTGATGCCAATTTTTACTGTATTTTGTAAAATATAGATATGTTTTGAAATTATAACAAATAATAAGTACATTTAATAAAATTTACCTTAAACATGTAATGAATTTTATGATGTCTAGTGAATTAATATTTAAAAATTTTCTGTTTTAATTTGTAAGGTAAATATTGATAGATATAGTACAGATAAACAAACACTCTTGGAAATCCTCAAAAATTTGTTAGAATGTAAAGGGAACTGAATGTAAAGGAGACCAAAATATTTGGGAACTTAGGAATTTATTTGAGGAAATAAACACTATTTTAACAATTATAACTATAATGTTTATACTGATGTAAATAGATGGTTTTTGTAAGTTGAAACCTCAAGTTTCTAAGTCTGTGTTTTGCTGTACGTCTCAAAGATTTTGATAAGACTTGGAAAACATGGCGGCAGAATGTGTGTTCTTTTTTTTTTTTTCTAAATTTGTAGAATGTGTGTTCTTACTGATGGATCTTGGCAGATCCATCACACTTTGAGCTCTCTAAATCATACTCTGACTAATGTAAAATGTTTTTTGTGTGTGTTTGTTTGTGTATGTGATTGATGGGATGGCAGTTGAACAGAAAACACTTCCTGTATGTAATACTATTCCTTGAAGAATTAGGTTATCTTTTAGCTGAGTCTTTGCTCTCTTCTTAGAGACATACTGTGATGGTGGCTGGTCACCATTTCCTTATTTGCTCAGGAAAGGAAATAATATGAAAAAAAATAGTCAGATCCTTCTCTTCCATAGTCTTACTCCATTTAGCCTCTCGTTTATTAATCAATAAAATGAGAATATTAAATCACTTTTGATTAAGAAGTCCCGAAATTGGATTCTAATTAGGATAATAAAAATTAACCATCCTGACCAACCTGAGCCTTCAACCAAACCCTGGTATGATTATTAAATTTTAAGGGAATGTGCAATTTATTTTTTATTGTTTAAGGGCTTGCTTTCAGATCCTTACAATCATTCTTTTAGCTAAAAGATGAATGAATAAGTATGGCAAAAATGGGAAAAAAATGACAAAAACTTTAATAATAAGACTTCTTTAAAAAAATTCAGTTCCTAGAGTGTTCTCTGAAAATCAGTTTATCAAAGAAAAATGAATATTTACTCATTATGATCTGCTAGTTATTGAGCCACTTGTGAGTATATAAGAGTTGTACAAAAGATAAAGAGGCCACATTGTCTTAACCTAATATTAAATTGTCTCTATAAAACAGTGCTTCATCAAGACTCGTGAGACAAAATTATGTTTCTCCTTCTTGATACACTTCTGACTTTCTGAATCTTCTAAATGAATTAAAGGGATAGTGTTTGTTTAAATCTTCCACTGAAAACTAGAAGCTGTATGAGGATGTCATGGAACTTATATTCTAATGGAGTAGATGTTACCATCCATTTCTGAATACTTATAAATGATAGGCAGAAAAATAAAACAAATGTGAAGGGACGTGGAAGGGGACAGATTTAGATAAGATGGATGGTCATCAAAGCTTTTCTGACCGAGTGACTGGGTAGATTGCAAATGGCCCCACATTCTCATTTTGCCTGCTTCTTTGAAATGTGAGTTTACTGTTTCTCCCATCAAAAGATAGAGCATACTTCTGTCACCTTTGAATCTGAAGAGCATCATGTGATCTGCAGTGTCAGTGGGACTCTGGAAAATGGGACAGACACAGAGTGTTGACGAAGCTGGGCCTTAAGGTGTTCTCTGCCATGGTAGGATAGCCTACTGGATGAGATGACCAATAAATGACCATACAGAAAGAAACCTCAGGATCGCTGCCTTCTCTTCTTTGCGTTTGTGAAATTCTTGGATCTGTAGGTCTATAGCTTTTATCATACTTTGAAAAATTTCAGATATTATTTCACCAACTATTTTATTCTGCCTTCACTTATTTCTAAGATTCCAAATCACATTTAAAGCCACTTAAAAATCAGCTGACAGCTGATTTGGGTTCTGTTCATTGATTTTAACTTTTATTCTTACTTTACATAATTCTTTTTTAATTGATATGTTCTCTGTAATTTTTATCTATTCTTAAGCTCATTTAATTTTTGTTTAAATTAGTACATTTGTCAAATCTAGAAATTCCCTTAGGTTATTCTTTTCCTCCTCTTTGCATCAATGTTTCTCTTTCAATGCTAGAGCATATTTATAATAGCTGTTTTAAAGTCCTTTCCTGCTAATTTCAGTATCATTGTTATTTCTGGGTCTTTTTCTATTGACTAATATGTATTTTGGCTATGCATTATATACATTTTCCTGCACCTTTGTATATCTGTTAGTTTTTTTCTACATATTGGATATTTTAAATAGTATACTGCTGTCTTCTTTTAAAGAGCACTTTGGCAGGCAGTTAAGTTACTTGTGGGGCAGTTTGATCCTCCTGATATTTACCCCTTCCCCCCATATTGCTAACTGGTACTGAAGATCTAGTGGCTGGCCTTATGCATGCTAGACAAGTACTCCACAACTGAGCTATATCTCCAACCCTGAAATACATTTTTAACCTTGTTAGGATGATTCTGGAGTAGACTCCTCACTCTAGCTAGTTGAAATTCAAACATCTCTCAAGCCTCTGAGAACTCTGGAATCCTTTCAGATCATAGAATCCTGGTTGTTCTTTCTAGTTTTTTAGATAGTCACTAAAGGCATGAGAAGTTTATAATTTAGGCAGTGATTCAAAACAATTTCATGGATTTTTGGAGCTCTTTCTTTGCAAAGCTTCCTCATTTTTGGTTCTCTTCCTGGAAAATCCCAGCTTTCTCACCTCTCTAAACTCAAATCTCTGTCTACTCAACTCATGGAGATGGCTGTTCTCTGTTTGGGTTCCTGCTTCCTATGCCATATTCCAGAAAGTGCTCTAGGTAGAAAGTTGGGGTGATCTTGGGGCTTACTTCATTTGTATCCATTCTTCTCTAAGGGATTATATTTTTTCTACTTGTTGTCCAAAAACTTTTTTAAAAGTATTTTTTTCTCCATTTTTTTTTGTTTGTTTATGGTAGGAGGGCATATCTGATATTAGTTATCCCATTCAGGATGGAAGTAGAAGTTCAGAAAAATAATTGTTATTTATTTGATTTGCTTAAAGACAAGAGTTATTACAGTAATCTAACTAAGAAGGTATATTGGGTAATGTTTGAGAGAAGGGATGTTTCAGGAATAAATCCTTTGAGAAAGTAAGAAAGAATGTGTGTAAGTTGAGTAGAGGAGTTTCTATTAATAGAATGGGCATTGGATCTACTGTCTCAGTACTTAAAGTTGGAATAGTAAAGTTGAAAATATAAAGCTTTTGCTCTTTATGTTAGGTAAAAGTGGAGTTTCTTTTTTCTCCAAAATTATGTCTTTACATATTTAATCTCTGTATTCTACTTAGCATATACTTTCTTTTGGACCTCTCCATTTTGAGAGAGATCAAATAAAAGATCTTTTAAAAATTCTACAAGTAAATGATGTGTGGATGAATTCTGGGTTTTTGTGCTGATCAACTGCTTATTTTAAAAAAATGAAACATTTGTATTCTATTGCTTTCTAATTATGAAAACAATGCCATCTTGTGTAAAAAATAGGATTAATACCTACATAACTGGATTAGTGTTAGGATTAAAATAAAATGTAATTAATATGCCAACCGTAGTTGTCACTGAAATACTAATTTTTTAATTTTCTCTGTTATAGGTAATAAAGTTCTTTGAGAAGATGAAGTAGGAAGACAATGTTAAATACCATGTACTGAAGAACTATAATGAATTTAGTTCTTATTTTTCCCGACTGCCTCTAGTAGAATTATTCTCAGATACAATTTCCCCAAACTGAGATCCCTTTACCTCATTTTCTGCTTTTGGTTACTTCTGTTGATGGCTGTATCTCTTGACCCTGGAATCCTGCCCACATAGTGGGTACCCACATGGTGGGCACCCTGTAAATACTAAGCTGGAATGACTACAGAGTCTGTTGAATACTAATGCCTGTGCATGCCTCCAAGTATACTAGTATCCTATGGAACAGAAACTACTGGTGAAAGGGTAAAGTTTCTAAGCTGCAAAGCCTGAGTTAAAATGTAAAAGAACGGGCATTGTAAAGTTTCTAAGCTGTAAGGCCTGAGTTAAAAAGTGAAGGACCAGGTATTGTTAAGTTCCTCTGCTACACCCAGAACCTGAAATTCCTGAGGCAGTTAAGACAACGCCCTACTGGCCATTTAGCCTAGGTCCCTGTGCAGCTTGTCACGTAGGCATATAGGGCCCGAACCAATCAGTTTGAATGTGTATCCTGCTTAGGAGTGACCAATCACCCCCGCCGACCTGTTCCCGCCAATGAATGTGCTAATCATGTATGAGAGTTGTTGTTCAATTTTCCCACGCCTCATGCTGATTTGTTCTGATGTATGCAAAGCCCCCGCCCTCCCCCAAAAGTGTACTTAAGCACTGCTTGACCCCTCCCCGGGGCTCTGGGCTGCTCTCCCTTCTTGAGTGAGCATGGAGCCCCAGCGCGCTGAAATGGACCCCCAATAAATCCCCTTCTGCAATTGCATGAGTCAGTCTCTTGGTGGTCTCTTTTTCCTACGCTTCACCGGACCCTTACACTGGGAACTACTGTCATGGAGAAAAACTTTATTTCAGTTAACTATCCCAGTTCTTTCCCTCTCTGCTGACACCTTCTGTATCACAGTAAATGGGAAACTTGGTTTGTATATCTCAGAAACAGTCTGTTGTAAGTTTGGTAGCTAAGCCTTTTAAAGTCACAATCTGTATAGGATTTATGTGCCAGTGACATTGAAGGGTTATGCATTTCTCTGCTCTGCTAGCCCTGGGTGACAGGGCGACTATATTTCCTGTCATCAGAACTGCTGTCCTTGGCTCACATACCCATGCCAATGGATTTAGATGAGCAGGCTGGGCATCACTCTTGTGTGTACACGTCAGCTGCAGGAGGCCCATTCTAGGTGACAGCAGTGTCACTTTGGTACCATAGCCTCTTTTACACATGATCACACTTGCAGATGGGAAAACCAAAAGCACCTCTGAATTACTGGGTTGGAGGAAGTGACTGGGGGAATAGGTGCCAAATGGACATCTTGACATGCAGAGGGGGACAAAAGACCCTCAACGTGAGCACCATGGAAGCAGATAAAGCTTGTGCATCCTGCACAGATTCTCAATGTGGCTAGAATCCAGTTGCACGAAGCAGTAGTAATTCAGGAACCAGAGAGAGGCAGGTGGGCTTACACTTGGTGGTGACCCAGCAGGTCAAGACTGACCTTGACTGACCTTTGTGTGTTAGGCAGTTATCACTGTGTTGGGAATGTGAACTTGCTATCAAACCTTGACAGGAGGACTCTGGCTCTCACATTCCTCACCCAGAACCTACCTTCTGCCACTCATGAAGGATGATATCCTCATGTGACCAAATCATTCAGGGGGCTGGTAGAGGGGTAGGAGCTTGGATAGCTTGATATGCATTCATATATTTTAAGATTTACATATGAAAATGAGAAAGACAGGATTAGAATGGGTTTGGGATCAAGAGTTGAGAGCTGAAAGTTGCAGGGAGAAAAAGGGAGTCTTCAGATTTGCTATGTATTAGAGAATGAGAGAGTAGAGAAATGGGGAAAGAGGATTTGTGTAAATAAATATAATTTTTTGGGAAAAACTGTAATCATGTTTATTAGCAATTATTTTTAATTCCTAGACTGTTCCTTTGAATGAGTTTTAGTGCCAAGAATAGGCCATGTGGACCCTGGTGTACATTTGGGTTGTGTTTGAATAGACTCTAAGTTGTATCTGTAGACTTTTAACTGACTGGTCCCTATAAACTTGTTCCTGGAACAAATGGCCATTCAGAAGGAGCCATTTGCATGTTTGTCACAACACCTTGCTATTGGTCACACCACATGTACAACTTGATTCCAGATTCTGCTTGATTTTGCCATGTTTCATAGCTTGGGACTGACAATATCTACAACATGCACACTGCCCCTGTGTTGTTCCTCATATGAGGTTGGCTCTGGACAAAACCAAAGCAGATATAGTCTCTTTAAAAATTTTTTAATGTGCATTTATGTGTATGTGTGTGTGTGTGTGTGTGTGTGTGTATTTCTATGTATTTATGTATATACATTCATAGTCTATATATTTATATAATAATTTATTATATATATATACATACATATATATATTGTGGTACTGGGAATTGAACCTGGGACCTCACGCATACTAGGCAACCACTGTACCACTGAACCACATCCTCAGATCCAACATGGCCTCTGTTTTAGCTTCCCTATTCTGGGTATTTTTGAAGCAGGACAAAAGAGGCTGAACACCTGAGAAAATTTCAGGAAGCGGGTTTATTGACTACAGTGTTCAGAGGTGGTCTCTCCTAAGGACTTTTCCTCTGAACAAATATTTTGGAAATTCTTTGAACTTTATACCCAGTTGGCTGGGGAGAGGGATTTAGAGGTTCACATAACAAGGACTTTTTTGTTCCATATTTTTTTCTCATTTCACATGTTTTACCACACATCAGGAGTAACATACAGTTTGCAGTTAAACTTAGCTCTTGTAAGACAGAGCAGAGGAACAGGAAATAGGGCATCTAACCACATTGAGCCCTTTTGCAGAGAACTTGAATTGATGACAAGAGGAGAAGCTTAATTATGGCAAGGGTCTTTTGGGTGGGTATACCTGGTCTGCTTCACTATTCCCATGGGAATACAGCTCCTCATAAGTGTTCCCAGACAAATCTTATATTTAGGTATTTATGACTTGACATTATGATATTTTGCCTCTGTGAAAAGAAGGTATTATCAAGTGAGAGTTAAGGCTTCAATAAAATATTCCAGATGATGGAATTTTAGAATCTAAACAAAGAAGGTATTTTGGGGGTTGAAAAGTTGTCTATGTAGAACTATTTAAAGGCCTCACCTCTTGACTTTTCTATATGCATAGGTCTGTCCTCAATTTAACATCCTTGTTGAGCTGGACATTCATTACCATCTGGTCAGCTAACATCCATTTCCACTTTCTAATGCCTTTCTGATTTTCTCAGGGCAAGAAGACTCTTCCTATACTGGGTAATTTGCTGTGATACTAAATTCTGTTGTCTGCCTCTCACTGAAGAGACCAAAAAAGCCAGATCCTTGTGCTCATTATCTCCATGTGGCTGGGAGGAATGCATGTGCCTTAGTCCTGCAGTGAGAGGCTTATTTTGGGCTGGACTTTGACCCATGAACAAGTGATGTTGTAACTGGAAACAAGTTGTAGTCCATTTTCTCAGCCATTATGGCTTCCCCAGTCCCCTATTCCTACCAGAATACCATTCCACTTCTGTGGTTCTGTTTCCTAGACCTACAGAGCTGCGCTTGTGTCTGCTCATTTCCAAAACTGGTTTTGTAACTTTTCAGTGGATTCTCTGAACACTCTAGACCTTTTCACTAAATACTTTCTTTTGGTGTATCATGGCATGATAATGAAGCTGGTTATTATTGTGACAAGAATCCTGGACAGATAAACTTGGAAAAGACAAAGCTAAAATAGTGATTCATAGTTTCACAAACCCTTGATACTCAAGGAAAATTGGAATGTTAATCCTGTGTTACTAAAAAAAAAAAAAAATACATAAAAATGATGTGTCTCCTGTCCTGCCCCCAAAGTTGGCTTCTATAAACTAAAGCTCTGAATAAAGGCATATCATTTCATCGGATATGTATGTGTGTATATTTTAATTAAAATTTTCATTTTGAGGTCATTAGAGCTTCACATCCAAGTATAGAGAAATAATATGGAAAGGTCCCATGTACCTTTTGCCTATTTTCTCTAATGGTAATACCTTGCAAAACCGTATGGTATGATCTAACAACCACGATATTGACCTGGATTCAATCCATGGATCTTATTTGGTTCTCCCTAGCTTTGTATGCTCTCATTATGTTTTACATGCATATATGTGTATTTCTATACGGACTACCCTGTGCTATGATCCCCTTGAAGAAACTCCAACTTGATAAAAACAAATGAAATGGCTTTTCATATACTGGATTGACAGAGGTGGGACTAGAAACCCACTCTTCATGACTTTATGACTGGACTCACATTAAGGCCCAAACAAACACTTTCCCTCCTACTCTGAAAGGGAAGAGAGCAGCAAAATCCTGCAAAACTATGAGAAACTTCCAGGGGGATAAAACAGAACTCTGGTCACACCTAGCCTTGTGTTATGAGTGTATCCAAATAACTCTAATGAAAGACTTCTGTCTTTTTTTTTTTTTAACATTTTTTAGTTGTGGATGAACACAATATCTTTTTTATGTGGTGCTGAGTATTGAACCCAAGGCCTCACACATGCTAGACAAGTGCTCTACCATTGAGCTTCAATTCCAGGCCCAAGGCTTCTGTCTTAATCCCATTCATAAACTGAAGGCCAGCTTTACTTTTCCATGAGACATCTTCTGACCAGAAGCAACACTGCTAATCTTAGCACTATTCAGGGCACTTTTTCTAATCTTGAAGGCTGGGGTTCAGATAATGAAAGGAGCCAGCATGAACTTCAGATGTACAAAGTAGTTTTATCCACAAGTTAAGACTGTTCAAACTTATTTAGGACCACACAATTTTTATTGCAACAAAGAGGTGCTGAGCAGATCAAATAGAAAAGCTTTTACCTAAAATGTGCTTGTTTAAAAGGGCAATTTCATATAGAAAAAGGAAATTAAATTTCCTTTGAAGGATTTAATCTGACCTGATATGCACAATATATCTGGAAATTGTAATCTCTATTATTGAATGGACTTGTATACCTTGAGGGTAAGAGAAAGAAGAAAGGAGAGGTCAAAGGAGAAATCATTCTGTATACGTGTTTTGATAATGTCCTGTATGTCTAAAGTTAAATGTTTAAAATATTTGCTTGAATGTAGTCATTTTAATATAGTCATTTTTGCTGTGAGTATATTAATATTGCAACTTAAAATTCATAGGTAATGCTATAAAATCTGACTGCCCATTAGAATTCCTGGGGAGCTTAAACCTAAACCAGGGCTAAGCTGCATCTCAAATCAAATGAATGGGAAGCTCTGGGGCGGGGCCCAGGTGACTGCTGAACAATGAGGGCTGAGAACCACTGCTTAGGAATACACACTCTGCTTTATAAAATAAACACACTTCTGCAGATGAAAACCTTTTAAAATTCATGAGAACTTGCTATTAAAAGGCATTTCATAATGATGTTTTTGTGCAAGAAAGCTATCCTCCCTTTTAGAAAAGTGAATCTGGATTTTCATACATTGTATTGGCTTCAAATCATGTGAATGTGTACAGATAGAGGGGCCTATCGCAGCATGAATCTGCATTTCTTCATATACGCTCATCATAGGGATGCCACCTGGACTTCATGTTGAAATTTTTCTTCCTAGAATATTTTCCCACTTGAGCTTACAAAGTAGGTCAAATGATATCATCACGACTTTACAGACTGATGAGGAAACAAGGGGAGAATTAAAATGACATTTTAAGATTATCTGTGCTGAGGCCAGAATATAAGTTTCTATGCATCTGATGCAGAGATTTTTCTTCCTCTGCTTCAGTTTTTCAGATATTACTTACATATATATTATGTACATGATATATTTTCTTTACTTATATGTAACACAAAAGTTCAATATATATCACATATGGGTATGTATGTATGTATATATAGCTTGGAAATAAAAATATTAAGCTACCATTTAACTATTTTTAGTCCCTTTCATCAAGGTTAATAGTGGACTTGGCTATGAAAATTGTATATCAAGTATGGAGGTAATAAAAGAAATCACATCAGATATATCTTTCTTTCTTAACCTTAGGCTAACAGGTATTGGGAAATTGCAAGAGGGAATTACAAACAGAAAACCAAAACCTGCAATCACTTGAAAGTGCTCAAATCTTATTTAAACAGCATGTACAATAGTTTGGTGCCAAAACTCAATTTTTATTTTAGGAAAACATAACTTTCCTTTCGATTGTTTCCTGACCTCATTTTGGCAGAACAGAGCTTGATCTCAAGATTCATATATACTGTACTCTGCTTGCAGGCATAACCGAGAAAGTGTCTTTCTGTTTTGTGTTAGGTGTGAACTCAAGGTAGAAAGAGTCCATTAAGACCTGGACCATTCTGTGCTTCACACTGACTTTCATGGCTTACTCAACTCAGGAGGCAATTACTGCTTTCTCTTGCAATTTAGGGATCCCTTCTATCTCTTTATCCCTGGCAATAAAAACATCAAAATGAAAAATTCCTGAAAGGAAAGTGACAGTGGACCCATCACATGCATAGATTCTTCTGAGAGTTTGGGACAGTTATTTGCTTATCTAAATGATATCTGTCAAGATGAAAAGACACCAGCAGATTCCTTGGGTTTTCACTGACTGGATAGCAGCTGCTGTTCTGTTGATACAGGGAAACATCTGTCGATGAGATGGTTCTGGGCAGTGACAGCAAAGATCTCACTGTCGGCAAAAAAGTGCTGCAAACAACCAGGTCCTGGGAAGCATGAAGAAGCTGGGAAACAGCATGGAAACCTTGGATACCAAGAGGTTGTGCAACATGCAAGGAATCATGAAAATGCTGAATTTCAGCAGAAAGAGGAGGAACAAATTCCTCACTGTGAGTAGTGAGGTCCCAAAATATTGTCCAAGAAAATGCTTGTCCCTATTTGAACTTGGGCAACACAGAAGAACCTGTTCAAATCTCAAAAACCTATAATAAAAGAGTGTCATGGGCCAATTTTACTGATGGGGAAACTGAGACACATGGATGCACTTATATCTTGACTTGTATTGAGTTAATGATTTGGTCATCCTTGAACCAAATGGTGGGTTGATGCTGAGTATTTTTCTTCTTATTTGTATTTTGGTCTTAATAAGGTGTCATTGACAAGGAAAATTGTACATATTTATGATATATGCGAGGTTTTAACATAGGCACATTTAGTGAAATTATTCAATTAAGCTAATTAACATATCCAGAGAACACTGAACCGGCTATTCTGTGTTTTGAATCTCTCTCTGACACCTTTCCCCAAAGTAATATCTTCTTGAAAGAAATAGTTCAGTAATGCCTGTAGGCTTCTAGCTCCTTGTCCCCCTCCCCTCTTTCTCTGTGTGTGAGTGTGTGTGTGCATATTTTGCTTTTGATTTGTTTTATTGCTTTATTATGTTTTCTGTTTTGTTTTTAAAGTTTTAGGGATTTTCCACAGATATCTTCACAATAACATAAGGTTATTTGCAAAAACAGCTCCCATTTTCTTTGGGGCAATGAGCTGAAGGCTAATGGACGGGAAACTGAGATTGTGTTTTCTTTCTTTCTTCCTTTAAGAAAGCTAATTTGCACTTGGAAACATGGTTAAAACAGATCTCTCATTTGAGGCCCTCGAAGAATAAGCCTATGCTCTCAGAGACACTGGTTATTCAAGCAAGAAAATGGCCAAAGCTATTTCCCATCTATGATGGCAAAAGCCATTCATCATTAAATAAAACATTTAAGCAGTAATTTAAATATTACAGGCTATAAAACTGCTTAGGCAGTGAATAGGAACTTGAATTAGAAGACCAGTCTTGTCCTTGAGCAAATAATTAAAAGCTTGCTGTTTCTCACGCTTGTCTACAAAAATGGAATGAAAATTCTGGTCATTCATCCATTTAACATGAAACTCTGAGAACTAATGAATAGTTACAAGGCTCTTTCTCAAATGGGAGTCCTTGTGGAAGAGATGAGCAGTAAATAGCAGCCCTACTCTTCTGGTTTTCCATGACAATTCTGATCTCAAATGTTCTGTCTCTGTGTCATGTCATAAGACAATCTTTGTGCCAGAATTTCCTGCTAACCCCAATCCAAATCCCCTTCCTTAGGGTCCTAATACTTGGTTAAAATTTCCTAAAGTCAGACAAACCCACGAAAACTCAACAAAGAGTAAATAGAAAAGGTTTAAGAATTTCTTCTCCATTAAGCATAAGGCATATGCTAATTTGCAGAAGTGATTTACAGGCATTGTAAAAACATCATTTGTACAAGTTCTTCCAGCTTTTCTTTTTTTCTGGGGTAAAAGTGAAAATAGCAAGAGAACAAGTCTTCTTTGGCCCGTCTCCCCACTCAGCAGAATGGTCTGTATTATTCAAGCTTGGGGTGTCTTAGTTTATTTTCTTCTTTACTATTTTATTCTGAGAGAAGGCAGCAAAAGAATTATTGTTTTGGCCAGAAGACTACTTATTTTTCTTCAACTTTTTCAGGCTTGCCATTTCATCCAGCTCACAGAGGATGTGGATTGTTTCTCCTGGGTCTGAATGTTTTGAGACAGGCCCTTTATGTCGGAGGATGACTTCAGGAAAAGCTAGGATAATGTTGACCCATGAGTCCTCTAATAAATATACTCTTGTATGTCGGTTAGAGGTCACCAATTAGGTTTTATTTAACAGATTATCTCTCCTAATGAGGATAAAAATAGCAGGACCGTGAGGCAGGAACAAGCATGGGAGGAAGGAAGTAGAAAAGTCAAGTAAAAAATGATACCAGAGAATCCCAGAGGTATGACTGAATCCCAGAATTGAAAGGATCTTAGAAATCGTTGATTTAATTATTTTCTAATTCATGGTTCTCTTGCACAATATCTTCCACAAGTGGTTGTTTATCCTTTCAAAATAATAATAACCCACTGAGCCAATTCACATTATCTTCTGGAAAATCAAAGCAGAGGGACACTTCCTGTTTTATTTCATGAGGCCAGAATTACCCAAATATCAAAGCCATGAAAACTATATACCAATAGAAAAGGAAAACTATATACCAATATCTCTTATGAACATATTTGCAAAAATCCTCAACACATTATTAGCAAATTAAATCCAAAAATGCATAAAAAAGAATTATATGCCATGCCAAGAAGGATTTATTCCAGGTATACAAGGCTAGTTCAATACTTAAAAGTCAATAAATGTAATCCACTATCTCAACAGGATAAAGTCTAAACAAATCCATGATCATATTAATTGGTACAGAAGCCAAATTTGAAACATTCTAAAAAACATTCATGAAAAACTCTAAAAAAAATACTAATTCAGGGAAATATCTTCAATTTGATTAAAAAAAATTATCCACCTACAGCCAATATCCTTTTTATTAAGGGACAGTGAACATTTTTCCCTAAGAGCAGGGACAAGGCAAAAATATACTCTCTTATCACTCTGCTTCAACATCACACTGCAAGTCATAGCTAACAGAAAAAGATAAATAAAAAAAAAGAACCATGTAGATTGGAAGGGAAGAAATAAAACTGTCTTTATTTTCAGATGAAATTATTGCTTTGAGGAAAAATCACAGTCTAACTATATTATGAAACTACTGATCAAATAAATCAAGATTACAAGATACAAGGTAAATATACAAACATTACTTCCCCCAATACACATCAATGAGCATGTAAAACTTGAAATTTAAAAATATGATTTTCAAACCACCAAAGAAAATCTAACAATACACACACACACACACACACACACACACACACACACACACATATATATAGAAAAATACAAAATGCTGATGAAAAAAATCAAAGAATTCAAGTGAATGAATGGAGAGATAATATGTTTTCATGGTTTGAAAAACTCAGTGTTGGTTAAGATGTCAGTTGTCTCCAATGTCATCTATAGATTCAATGGAACCTCACTCAGAATTCCAGCAAGTTATTTTGCGGATATCAATAAGTGATTCTAAAATTTACATGAAAAGATAAAAGACCTAGGATAGCTAAAATGATACTGAAAAAAAGAAATAACAAAGTTGGAGTATTCAGGTTATCTTAATTTCAATATGATTAAACTACAGTAACAAAAACATCATGGTACTGGTGAAAGAATACATAAGTCAATGGAAGAAAATAAAAATCTTGGACAGATGAACACAAATAGGGTCAATAATTTTTTTTTTAATATGCAAAGGCACTTCAATGGATGGGGAAAAATATCTTTTTAGCAATGTACTGAAACTATTGGAGATACATATAGACAAAAATTAACCTAGACATAGACCTATATGGTCCATAAAAATTAAGCTAAGTGCAAAATAATGGAACTTCTAGAAGAAAAAATAGGAGAAAAATCTATGTGAATGGGATTGGTAATAATTTTCTGGCACATCAAAATAATAATCTATGAAAGAAATATTTTGATAATTTGGATTACATTTGAATTTAAAACTTCTGCTGTGAGAAGACACTTTTAAGAAAATGAAAATACAAGCAACAAATTGAGAAACATATTTGTAAAACATGCATCTGAAATGAACTTATATCTGAAAAATAAATATAACCCAATGACTCAACAATAAAACACGCAACCCAATTAAAAAGATTGAAATTGATACCTTATCAAAGAAGATATACAAATGATAAATAAATATATACAAAGATGTCAAATATCATTTATTATTTGGGAAATATCAATTAAAATGTGAATATGCCTACTAGGTAAGAAAGAGTAAGATTAAGAACGTTGAGTAATAAAAACTATCATTTATTGCCAATGGGAATGCAAAATGGTACAGACACTTTGAAAGAAACTGGAAAACTGTCTTCCAAAGTGTCTGTACCATTTTGCATTTCTTCTATTTTCCTGCCTTTATGATACTGGGGATCAAATCCAGGCTCTCGAACATGCTAGGCAAATATACTGCTATGGAACTATACCTCAAGTCTCAGATTTCCAGTTTTTTTTTTTAACAAAGATAAATATAGACTTAGTTTATGACCCAGTAATTATGCTCCTGTGTATTTACCTAGCTAACCTGCAAACTTATGTTCATGCAGAAACATGCCATGATTATATGTAGGAGATTTATTTGTAATTGCCAACCTGGGAAGCAACTAAAATGTCCTTCAATAGATAAGTGGATTAACAAACTGTAATGCATTCAAACAATGGAATACTATCTTATAATAGAAAGAAATAAGCTATCAAGCCAGGCAAATACATGGATGAAACTTAAATGCATATTGTAAAATGAAAGAAGACAGCCTGAAAAGGCTATCTGTTGTATGATTCTCTCACAAAATACTCTGGAAAAGCCAAATTTATAATGACAGTAAATAAATCAATAGTTGCTAGGGTTGAGTTGGGGAGTTTGACTAGGTGAAGCACAGAGGAACTTTTAGGGCAGTGAAACTATTGTGTATGATATGTGATATGTGACACTATGTTTGTTAGAATATTTAGAGCTTCACCATGCAAAGAGTGAACCTCAATTTGTGCAAAATTCATAAAAATCATCTTTGGAGATAAGAGAATCTCAGGATGGAATTAAAAATATGACAATAATTGTACTGTATTACAAGCATTTGAAAGAACCTCACTATATGGGATGAAGGAGAAAAATTCTAACCTAAATTATTTTGGAAATGAGTAAAATATGTAAGGCTATAGGGAGGAACAGCAAATAAACACTGTATTCTAGTTGATAAAGTTGCTTCCCAGTGGTGTGTAGGCATAGGTTAACATTCAAAATCCACTACATATGTGAGACTGGACACTGTAAATGGATGGCATGTAGTGACAGCCAGGGGTCTCATTGTTCGAGTGGGAAGTTCTAGATGGAGAAGTGGAGATCATAATGAATTAGAGTTGGTGATATCAGTATGAACCTATGTTTGTATCAATATTGATTCAGATGGTTATATGTAGATGTATTTATAGTTGTATGTATCTACATGGAATAATGCATACACATTTATTTCCTTGCTCTATGAGAAGATATAGATGCAATGACAACCCAGTACCAGTGAGCACACCTAGGGTCCAGATCTTGGTTCCCAATACCATTCTTCAATAAATGGAATAAAGCCTCCTTAAATAAATGGCTGACTCTGGATGCTGCACATGGAGCATCTTACGTATTCGAGCAAGAAGGCACTTAATAAAACAAACAAATGCCTTAATGGGCTTGTGTCAAAGGAGTCATACATAAGAGACAACTAAAAGAGTTCCCAATGGCCAAAGCTAGAGGAATTTGAGCAGCAAAATAAGTAAAATAGTATTGAATTATAATCTACAGTATAAAATAAACATCTGTCTATGAGTCCATCCTGATATAAATAAGTTATTTAATAATTAAATAAATGAAAGGTAAGAGACAAATTTCTATGCAATAAAATTTCAGGTAAGTTTTGTATATATCATGCCCTCAAGTAGGTGAACATACCTCGCTACTTCTTAAGTGTGGACTGTATACTGTGACCCCTTTCCAAAGAGAATCATGCAGAAAAGGGGGAAAAAGAAATAACTGGATAGTCGAGAAAATGATGACTGCTAGGTGACCAAGGCCAATATTAATAGTAACAAGCCATGTAGACAGTATGCACACTTGCTATAATATGATAGTTATGGTGATATTTTATTTCCACTTTCCTTCCAAAAAAATCCAATCCATAATGCAAGTCCAATCCTGAGAAAAATATTAGATAAATCTCAACTGAGGGACATTCATAAAAATATCCCACCAGTATTCCTCAAAACTGTCCAGGTCATCAAAAATGAGGAAATCCTGAGAAAGTGAATAGCTAAGAGGAGCCTTGGGAAAAATGGGTAGGTGTAATGTGACACCCTGATTGGGGCTGCAGCAGAAAAAGGACAATAGGTAAAAATTAAGGAAATATGGAAATTGTGGGTTTTAGGTCACAACAGCAACAACAATATCAATTTCAGTTAATTAATTTTGACAAATATTCTATAGTAATGTTGGTTATTGCAAAGAGGGGATCTAGAGGAGGCTATATGGAAATTCTATTATGTTTGCAATTTTTCTGTAAATCTATACCTATTCTAAAGTGAAGAAAAAAGTTTACTGAAATTCAAAAGCAAAGCAAAGCAAAACAAACAAACAAAAACAAGGGTTAGGCTCTTGTCATTTTGCCAATGTTTTTCCCAGGGGCTGGCATCTAGGGAAGGATATAGGTAGGTCTGTTTTCCCTGACATTGACTCCAGCATTAGGAATAAATGAGTGGAAAATGTCACCATTGGTCAGACAATTAACACTGTGTAGAGATATGTGTAAGATCTAGGGTTGGAAAATGCCAAATGCAATGTCCACTGGAGTCCCTACCCTTTAGTAAAATAAGTCACAGAAAGGTTCATGAATAAACCTGGTATCTGATAAATGCCACTACACAGTGACAGACAGAAGTTGCTATAAAAATTCAGAGGATGAAAAGACAGGGAAACCAGAGGTTGCTCCGCGTAGGCGTTTGCACACAGGGAAGTGACAAGGAATTCCTGGTGGAAGGGATTCAGCAGACAGAGGTGAAGAGGTAAGAAAGGCATGGGGTCAGTTCAGCTGGATCAGATAAAGTGTTCATGTGGGCAACAGGTTCAAAGAGAGGACAGGAAATGCGGATTTTATATTTCAGGCAACAGAGAGCCATCTACACTTTCTCAGAGAGGATGTCACAAAATTACAAAAGGAAAGGAGGCAGTGATTTGCCTGCACACTCGTCTTGCTTTCCTTTTCTCCCATTCAGTCCATTCCAGAAAGGCTTCTGTCCAGCCACCCCTGCCTTGGTTGTTATCCACCTCAGTGTAGATGCACTTTTAGGTTTATCTCTGGTTTCTCAACGGTGTGTAATACCCATATGGATTGCTCTCCCTTGAAAAAATATGTTTTATTAACTCTTCATTTTTTCCTCATCTCTCCATCTACTCTTCTTTGCTGCTTCTTTTTCCTCAATCCAACTTCTTTGGGTCTTCCCTCTCCTCTTCTTCTTTCTCCATACTCTCACCCTAGCTGCCCTCATTCATTCCCATGGCTTGGTTCATCTCCATCTCTTTGATTTGTATTTCACAGTTTATTTCTTAAGCCCAGAATTCTTTTCTGAGCTCTACTCTTATAGACAGAGCTGTCTATGAATTCCTTTCTTGGATGCCTAAGAATTATACAAGAGCCTTCTCAATTTTAATAGGTTCAAAACTGGTCTCTCCACCTTCCCTTCCTCTTCCTGAAACCATTTCCCCCTAAATCCCACATTTCCATCAATGGGGCTACCGTCTTCCTAATACTATACAGAAACCCAGAGCTCATCCTGGACTCTTGAGCTTTGCCTCGCCACTCCTCTCTGTTCATCTGATACAGCCCTGTGTTCTTTGGGATTTCTTTGCATGTTTTTGTCTGTGTCTTCATTAGATCATAAGCTCCAAAGGATGGGGCTATACTTCTTTTGCCTCTCATGGCAGATAAGCACAACATCTGATACCACTTAAATATTTAAAAATTAATCTGGCTGCAAGATATTGGCAGTTTCGAGATGCAAAGTTAGGTGAGGGGGCTAATGCAATAGTTTAGGCTTCACATCCCTGATTTATGCTGTTGCCTCCTATTTAAGAAAAAAGAATACATGTGTGTGGGGGGTGAGGGGCATAAATGTGAAAGACATTGAGAAGTTAAGAGACACAGAATTGTTACCACTAATTTGATAAAGGAGGAGAGGAGCAAAGAGAGGGAACAAAGATGATTCTAAGGTGTGGATCCTGGGCAGACTTATGAGCTAATCACTGAGACGGAGTGTGGAAAGGCAGGGTAGGAAAGGACCTGAACAGCTGCCTATTGGGAACCTACACCATAAACATTCCAGGATTCTTCTTGTGCTGTTAATGAATTCTGGAATTTCATTAAGTATTAATCAAATCAGAGATTTTTTCATACATATGCTGTATGAGATTGTTGGTGAGCTTCCTGGTTCTTGTGCAAAGAGACAAGGGTTTGGGGTCAGGTAAAATCTCAGGTATACTTCCTAGCTCTGTTATTTCCCAGATGTGTGTCCTTGGCACGTTCATTAACCTCTCAGATCCCTGGACTCGTCTGTAAAATGGGGGCAACAACTTCATGTTGTCTTGAGAATTAAAATGAGGAAGCACACATGGCCTGGTGGGGGCAGGACACCTACCATGTGGCATTTCACAGCCTGGCCCAGCCCCTCATCCTCCCTACTCCAGGATTGTAGTTCCCTCACAGTCCTTGATCTTTACCATTCAAGGTTCTGGATAATGTTCCTACTTAGTTTCAGAGAATGGTGTGAGAATAAATGAGATAATGTGGTCTGTTCCTAATTATCCACTTTGAGGCTTATTTACAACAAGTTCTTATTTTTGGTCGGCCTTCCCCTGACCCTAGGAGACATCTGGGCAGCCTCTCTGCACTGTCAGTTGGTCTGTGCTGTGGAAAAAAAGTTCAAATTGAACATCAGTTTCATGAACACAACTGGTAAGGAAAAATACCGTGTACATTCCAAAATCAAGCATAAATGCCTTTGAAATTTATTTGTGGTTTTGAATGGTGTGCTCTTTCTTTATTTACATTAACCAGATTGATTAGAATGGGCCACAGGCCATGATTCTGAAAAGACTTAAAGCTCCTTGGAGAGAAGACAAACCATCAGTGTTAGGTATTATCACAAAAACGTCATGCATGAGAATGGATCTTCCAAAGTATAAGGGGTAAGAAGTGTCTTCACTTTTTTTCTTTGCTTAAATTTTTTTCTTCATGAAACTCACATAAAAAAAATGTACACATCACAACACACAGAGAGAGCCATACTGTGTGTGTATATGAGGCTCAAAAATCTTAACAATTGCCAGTAGATACAAGCAGCACAGAGAACTACAACATGGCTTCTTGTGGTGATTCCTAGACACTTGAGAGAGCTAGTTTTTTATGACCAACATGTCCTATTTTTTCCTAGTTTTAGAGACAGGTGGATTTGTTGTATTATTTTTTTCTCCCCATCAATTCTAGTAGATGAACACATGTTCCCAGAGGTTGTTTATTCAATCATTTACACTTTAAGAACAAGGTACTAGGGCAGGAAGAAGTGACTTGGAAATGATTATTAAGGACCTTAAGGACACATTCTTAAAAAACAGGATAGATCCTCAATCTTGAATCGTGGACTCTGCAGTCAGCTCATTGATCATCAGTGTTTTATAGAACCAAATCCCAGGAACGCCTATTATTCTCTCTGGAAAAGAGCTACTCCTCCCCATGGTATTCGTCCAAAAGTTGAAATCCAGTGGGAAATGCAGAACTTGGATTATTTCCTGACTTTTGAAAATGATTCTTGAGCTGTGGATGATCCTACTCGTCTCTATCTATGGGATCTCACAAGAGGCCCCGAGGACATGGACATCTGTAAGTAACTCTAGAATTATTGTCCTATTTGGACAAACCTCCCCAAGTTTTTGATCACTTAGTAAATATTTACCAAATGCCTACCATGTGCCAGGCAATGGACTAGCCTTAGGGGAGTGGTGATATGGAATAGATTGCCTAGGTGGAGGTCAGGCTTGGAGTGCAATGACACAGGTTCCCAGGGTTGGCTCTGTGAATTCAAGCTGCCTGGCATGTGGTGGAATATAAAGTTGTTTCATATCCTGTGGACAGGACAAGTCCAAGGAACACTGAGTTGGTAAGCCCCCTTTTACCCCTCTTTCTAGCACCTTCCTTTAGGATTTATTGAATCACCTCTGCAGCCTGAGGACCTTCATAGAGAGCTGACACACAACAGTCTGTGCAGTGCAGGGAAGACAGGAGGGCTTCAGCAATTCTGTTCCAGAAATGCCTTTTCTACCCTTTGTAACCCCAAGGAGGTAAACACCAGGGAATCTGGGATCATATTCAAGTTTCTCAGAGTACTCATTACACCATCGGAAGTCAACACTGGAGCCATTTGTTATAGAATAATGCTAACATACTCAAAAAGGGCAATTGGGAATTTAATTCATTTCAGAATATAAGAACATTCCATTCTTTGTTCTCCAGGCTTCGGGGTGGTTATGGGGGAAGGGGGCGGAGAAAGTTCTTCTAGGATACTGCTACTGCCAATTTCCAGCACTTTTTGATTTATTTTGGGCAAGTCTTTCTCATTCAGTCTCAGACAAGCTCAAGATTTAGGCAAACATAGAGTTAAACAAGGCTGGAGTCCTCAGAAATTCAGAATTTGATATACTGACATCTATTGTTTTTAACATTTTAAAAAAAATGTTAGGGGAGTAGACTCATTGACATGTGTACAATTGTGATGAAAACATAGTTTTGCAATATATTTGTGTTCTGTAGCTAGGCAACTAAAAGTGACTAATACACAGGAAGTATGTCATGTGGTTCTTCCAGCCAAATTATGAGAATTATAAATCTCTTATTTTCTTTATATGCATGTTCTCTACATAGAAGAAAAATAAATAATGGAAATAAAGCCCCCTGAGCGTACAGGGCTTGTTTTTGACTGACTTCTCTCCTACAGTCCTTTTATTTTCTTTCCTCAGTTAGTCTTGCCCACAGGGCGTAAGGAGTGGGAAGTTTCATGAAAAGAAATTGTAAGTTATTAATTTAAAAAAAAAATCCTTTAAGGACCTAAGGAAGAATAACATAAACCGAGGAGTCAATCTTGGCTTCATTATGGGGAGACATATTATATGAACTATACTACATTTTTTAAGCTTTCAGGAAATAGACTGGCATTGAAGTAAAGATTATGGCTATAAAATAGCTGTGATTACATTGCAATACAAATTCCAACAATCCGCTATAAATACTATTTGTATTATTACTGTAATTCCACAATATCCTCCTGTTTTTTTTTTTTTTAATCCATGGCATTTAATAGCCTACAATTTGAATTGTCCTTTCGAAATCTTTTCAGAGCCAAGGCTAAACAATTGCTTTTATGTACCCAAGTAGGGAGACTTTCATTACGGTATACCACCCAGGCATTTTAAAGAAAGGAATCTTAGAAAACGTCTCTACAGAAATTGCTGTATCTTGATGCTCAGCTGGTTCTAGTTCAATAACCTTTCTACACTGATGCCAAGACAGCGAGAGAAGAAACAGGATAGAGGACCAAGGAAATGGTGATGTGACAAACAGAGAGAAGTGGGCCGATGGATTACAGGCTGCTCCTATTTAGATTTTAGAAAATGCAGCTCTATGTTAAGGATGCCATCAACACTAAAGAGGAGGCAACTGTGTGAAATGTTGAGGGACTCCATTGGGACAAGTGCATCACGCAGCACGGGAGTCCAACTCTGTAAGGCTGAGCCACCATGTCAGCTCTGCCAGGGCCCAACTGCCCAAGCCTCTCCGTGTTGCCTCTTTATTTCTGGGGGATGCCTGATGCCCTGGAGTCAGAGGCAGAAAGCACATTTTAAGAAAGTTTTCAATAGAAAGAAATCCAGAAGAAATCCTTGCACCTATACCCCCAAAGCCTGTTTTGCCTACAAATCTGATAGAGCAATTTTCTTGGAATAACTTCTGGCAAGGAATAAAGATATTTAAGTTCAAATTCCATAAAATGATGAAGGATTTTGAAAATCTATTTATAGATGGCCCTGTATATCCATATGTTCTGCATCTACAGATTCAACTAAACACAGGTCAAAAGTACTTGTACTGAAAAATTAAAACTTCATGTGGCACCTACAATGACAAAATATAAATAGTTCCTGTTCTCCGCCTTTACTATGATTGTGCTAGCATTGTTTATTTTTGATTTCACAGTTTAATATGTTAACTATATATCATGGTAAGAGTTGTAGATAAGTTTTACTTCCAGAGTGAGCTTTAACAATCCAGAATTCAGTGGAAACCAAATGCTGAGTCCGTGTGCACAAAGGGCAAATGCAAAACTGTGGATTCTCCTATTTAATTTTCTAATAAAATATATTTATAATAAAGGATAAATGACAAAAAAGTATTTGTACTGAATATGTACAAACTTTTTCCTTGTCATTATCCTCTAAATCATGCCGTATAAAAACTATTTGCATAGCATTTATGTTTTATCAGGTGTTCCAAGTAATTTAGAGACAATTTAAAGTATATGGGAGGATGGTATGTAGGTTCTATGCAGGTACTATGCCATTTTATACAAAGGACTTGAGCATCTATGAATTTTAATATCTATAGTGTGTCCTGGAAACAACGCCCCCATGGATCCCAAGGGACAACTGTATACATCTTATATTCAAATTGCTTAGAATCAACTAAAATCTCAAATTCATCAATTTATAGAGAGTTATCCTGGAAGAAACTTCTCTGGCAGTCTAGACACAGATCTTAAAAAGATTGTCAGAGGAGGTTATATATCCAAACAATATCTAGAGTTGATAATGATTAGGTTGAACCAAAAATACAAATTTCCCAACTCCAGGATTAGAGGTGGATTTCTAATCAAAAGTACCTTTAAGCAATTCTGTTTTTAATAAGCATACAATTGTCACTATTTTTACATCTCATATTATCCTTTAGTGGCTTATTTGAACTTCCACAGAAAGAGAAATAAAAGAGGACCACAAAGGTAGGGTTGCAAACCAATATTCAAGACACATCAGTCCATATTACATGGAAAAAATAACAAGCGTAAGATATGATTAATAAAATTAACCACCCCTCAACACAGGAGATCATCTTTATGGGTTTGTTTTATGTATTTCAATATGAGTCTACATTAGAATTTTTTTCTTTCTATTTTCATTCCCTCTTCTGAACTCTTGAGTCCTTGGAGGCATATGCTATTTTTCATTTGTGTTTCAGTGGATTTATGTAATAAATACTACGTCTCTCCCAGGTTGGTGATAAACACTACTAATCAGGCTCAGAATAGTTTCCAGGGAGACCATATGGTCATTCATTCATTATTTAATTCATTCATTTAAATCCATGAATATTTTTTGAGCACCTACTAAAATGTCCCAAAACATCTCTCTTAGTCCTGGACATTCTTGATCTAGTATATTGTATGGAAAATAAATATTGCTTTAATAAATGAGTAAATCATTAAATTAGTTTTATCTGCTTATTTATTTTTAATTATGATAAAATATACATAAGACTGACTGTCTTAACTATTTTTAGTGTGCAGTTGTATAGCATAGCATTAAGTATATTCATATTGTTGTGAAACCAATCTCCAGAACTCTTTCATCTCGAAAAACAGAAACCTTTACCCATTAAACTATTTCCCACTCTCCCCTCCCCCAGCTCAATGGCCATTGCTGTTCTACTTTTTGTCTCTATGAACCTAACTACTCTATGTACCTCACATAAGGGGAATCACACTGTATCTGTTTTTTAATGACTGGCTTATTTTACATTATATAATATCCATAAGATTCATCTATGCTGTATGTAACATGCTTGAGAATGTTCTTCCTTTATAAGGCTGAATAATATTCCATTACACATATATACCACATTTTGTTTATCAAGGAACAGTTGAATTGCTTCCAACCTTTGGCTATTTTGAATAGTGCTGCTATGAACACAGATTAACAATAATTTCCTTGAGATCCTGCTTTCTGTTCTTTGGGGTTTACATCCAGGAGCAGAATTGCTGAATTATATGGTAATTCTGGTAGGATTTCTTGAGAAGCCACCATATTGTTTTTTCAAAGTGGCTACCACTTCACATTCCTATCAATGGTGTGCAAGGGTACCAATTACTCCATGTCCTTACCAACACTTGTTATTTTCTGGGTGTTTTTTATTTGTATCACGTAAAAAAAAAAATACTAGCCATCCTAATGGGCATGAGGCAGCCTCTCATTGTGGTTTTGATCTGCATTTCTCTAACTAAAATTCATTTTAATTTTTAAAGAATGTGTTTCATTTGGCTCTTTTATAGCAAAGAAAAAGGAGATTTGTAATTCACACTCCTCTGCTCATGGTTTGCAGCCTTTGCTTTCATTATTTTTATCTTTGTAATGAAACATACACACATACATGCCCAGTTTATTTTTGTCTAATAATATTCTCTGCATGTAGGAAAATGAAACCAATGCCAGCTACAACGCATGAGTGTTTTTGTGAGAAGTAACTAGAAGTCACAAAAACAATCCAGTGACGTGCTAGAGAACACGCACGCACTCGGAGTCTCCAAGTCTAGAAAGGGACTGACTCATATAGTTTTATCAAGATCATCCTTGGTAGCTAGGATCAAGGATGTGATAAATTATCATAATCTAAGATACACATTGTTTAGCTATTTTTTTAAAACATTTTTTTCCATTACCAATGGTTTTAAAGAGTTGTATATCCTCAGGTTGTAAAGATAAGAAATGTACATATTATGTCTTTTCTCTTTTCCCGACCTATCCTCAGTATGAGAAAATGTTTATAATTAATGCTCATGATGGAGACACTAAGGGTGTCAGTAATGAAATAATTTTAATGGACCTAAGAAAATGAGGGAAGAAGGGCAAAAATCCTTAAATACACCATTATTTGGACCTCGCCTCTATATACTCTCAGGTGGATGGCGTCATCTATTCATGGGGTAGAAAACTATTGATAGTTCAGTCTTGATGTCACATGCCTCTAATTCTGGGAACTCAGTAGGCTGCAAGTTTGAGACCAGCTTCAGTAACTTAGCAAGACCCTGTCTTAAGATGAAAATGTTGTTACTCTACTACCAATTTGAAAAAAAAAAAATTATAAAGTGCAGAAGAACATGCCCCTCAGCCACCGGGGGGGATTGGGCCAATATAGTAGAATGCCCTCCCACCTACTTATGAAAAGTTTGATCAGAATAAAATTTCCAGCAAGCTACAGAATCAGTAAGTCCTACCCAGCCTGGAGCATTTCCTCTTTCCCAGATCCTTGGAAGGGCATTGGGTGGCTATATCTCAGTCCCAATCAGCTTTCACTCTCACAGTTTATGTCCTCATTTGTAAAACAAAGGATCTGAGTGGTGGATTAGAGAGGCCACCCAGGCCCCAGCACTACAACTCTTCTAGATTACTTTGCCCAGACTGTTCTATTTTGCCTATAGCAATGCAAATTCTGGACCCTGAAGGTGAAAATCTAAAACAGGACCTCAGAACAAAGTATTCTTTATTTTCTAAGGCACATATTTTCAGGTGTTCTTGTGGATACTTCCATTCTCACTATGTTTATGCCTTCAGTGTCATCATTAGGATTTCAGACTTTTCAGAGATAGGACCTCCTCCTCACCCCAATATACCCACCAAGCATAAAGATCCAGATTCTAGCACTGAATTTTGTCATAGACAAGACTGCTGGGTAAACAAATATTTGGATGCCCAGTTAAATTTGAAGGTCAGATACCCAACAAATAATATTATTTTAGAGACAGGATGGCCTGTGCAATATTTGATAAATAATTCCATTGAGGAATTATTTACTCTTTATGTGAAATTCAAACTCAACTGGATATCCTGCACGTGTATTTGAAAAATCTCACAACCTAGTCAGAGAACTTTACATTTGAAATCAGGAGTCCTAGACATGGTTATAAGTTGGTTTGAAGCTCATCTTGGCCAAAAACGGGTGAATAACTGAGATTACATGACCCCCATGTTCTTGCTGTGGAAGATCTTTTCGTCTCTATTTGAACACTAATAATGCTTCTCAAAGGAGGGCCACAGCAAGATAATTGGGTACCTTTAAAGAATAATGATTTTTCCCTATGTAGTCATTAGTTAAATATTTGCATGGAATTTATTTAGTTAAAACAGCAGTAAACTGTTTTAATTCAAAATTAATGCTCATTTTAAAGTATTAGAAACTGTCTTCTGGTTTAATTACCCTGGCATCTGTTTTGCTATATGACTCCTTCATCTGACTCTACATAGTGCTGTTATAAGGATTTACGGTAGAACTTAAAGTTCTTAGCATGGCTTCTGCATGCAGTAGGTATATCATGTCTATTCTTAAAACACTTTTTCGTGAATAGCCTGTTTGAAGATATTTTTTGGAGAGGGCTTTATAAACATAATCAGAGATTCAGATGCAAGAAATGATCTAGTTTAATTTTATCAATTTGTAGATAAGGAAACTGGTCTGGGGAGATTGAGTAGTTTACTCAAGGTCCTCTTTCTAGGTGGGTACATGGCCTAGTGTCCTTAGTGTTCTTTGCTGTCATACTTCCTTGTGGAGAAGTAACATTAACACTCTAGGTATCTAGGCAACTGACATCATCCATTCAAGATTTCCCCTGCAAAGCAAAAACACCAGGCATACTTAAATGCATGTGCAAATATTAACTTTATCATTAGGAAAGTTTATGGGAACATAGAAGTCTTACTCTCGACGTTGGATGAAACCCCACTCGGCTCATACAGAGAAACACTAGGAAAGTTGATGCTAATGATCCTACTGGAGTCATCTCCAAATAAACGCCCATTTCCAATTGTGAAACAGCTCCATGAGTATCCAAGTATCTTTGGAAAATAGTAAGTTGCTGGTGTGGATAAAAGTTACAAATGGTTATTAAAACAGTATGTCCAAGGAATCTGAGAGGACAAACAATGACAAACAGAAAGGTCACTGCCTGATGAAATATGTCCATTGGGTGGCCCAGTGCCATGCTTAGTCCCTGTTTTCCTTCTTAAACAAAAGAGGTGTGAGTGAGTGCAGGGGCAGTTAGTTTTTCATGAGAGTTAAAACCTTAAATGTACAACTCATTGTTATAAACATTTTCTTATAGTTTTTGGCAGCTTGAACGGGCAGGCACATATCTGAGCTGACCTCCTTTGGCAGCAGTTTGCTCACAGTCTGTTCAGCAACAGGAACTAAGTGTTTCTGGCATTGCTTAAGAAAGTAGCCACTTTAAGTGGGTTTACACTTTGCATTTTTATTAAAACTGAGGTTCAGCGTTACTAGTGTTAATGATGCTGCTGGCGACTGTGTATAATTATCATCCGAGATCCATGGGGGTTACAGAAATAGGATATCCAAGATGTGTGCTGAAGATTGGTTTAATGGAGGTCTCAAATGTCCTTATGTTTTGTTTGGTTTTATTCTTTTCCCTTCAGAGTTTTGGTTAAAGTTCTCTGGATATGCATTTGATTTTGGGTAGGGAGATGGTTTGTGGGTAAAATTGAAAGGTGAGAGAGATGAGACACAGAAAATTCTAGGAAACTCTATTTGCTGGCCAAATAAATATAAAAATAAATTTTAAAATCACACACTATTAATAGCTTTCTTAAGTGTAGTTGACCCATATAACACAGCTCTACATGAGAAAACAAAGGATTTTCATCAAGTTCTTACTTTGATTTTAATATATCAGATTTTTAAACTTTAATAACTAAATTTTAAACTTTAATAACTAAAATTATTTATATAATGGGAAAAAATTCTGAATAAAATCAGAAGACAAAATAAACTTTTATCTCTCAGGTGTGCTTTAATTCTATCAGTCAAATGCAATGTAATGAGTGATATATAATTTTTTTGGCTTAGTGTAGATTATCATTCATTTATCAAAGGATCTGAAATAAGCATATATACTAGTTGTTTGCATTTAGGCAAGCTCTGTGCTTTGTTTTTCTGGACTATAAAATGGGTATAATGATATCTGCTTTACAGGGCTATGCAAAGAATGAGATGATAGATGTACAAAGCTTAAAACTTGGGGTCTGGGGTTGTGGATCAGCAGCAGAGCACTCACATAGCACGTGCAAGGTGCTGGGTTTGATCCTCAGCACCATATAAAAATAAATAAATAAAATAAAGGTATTGTGTCCAACTACAACTAAAATTTAAAAAAAAAAAATCTTAAAACTGGGCTTGCTTGCAAGGCTTATCTAAATGGCAAATAAAATCTTATTTATGAAATTATATTTAAAATTATTTATTTCCATTCCTACCACTGCTGTTGTCTTTACTTCTTCCCTGTCACCTTGTGCTGGAAAAGTCTATAAATGTAGACTCAGTATAACTAAAATGCTTTGTGACAGTGTTCAGATGATGAGTTTTTACTTAATGACATATAATATTCAACTACAGACTCCCTAAAGAGTGCAGAAGGTACAAGCCACAGCTATGTATTTTTTCTATTTCTCTGCACATGTGCGGGCATGGATGTGCACATGTGCATGCACACACACACACACAAACACACTCTTCACAGAGTGATTTCTGATTATTTTTTTTCCCTAAAGAAACTCCATACTTATGTCATCTACATACACCATTTTTAAAGGTCTTTTTGCTCCATCACAGAAAAATATTCTATTCTCAAGAGCCTATATATATATAATATATATATAATATATATATATTCTCTCTCTGTATATATACACTTCATAAAATAAATAAATAAGTAAATAAATATATACACTTCATAAAATAATTGTTTCTAAAAATTCTATTTTTGAATTTATCTGCATACAGTATTGCCTCACAAGTAAAAATCCGACAACTGTGCAGAATTTCATCTTAATAAGTGGATTCTTTGGAATGCATCAATCCTGGACAAGCTGTTAGGGTCAGCCAGATGCTTTCCAATCAAGGCAGAAAAGAAATAAAATTGGTAATAAGTAAATAATTCAATTTTCTTTCCTTCAAATCACTGTTTCTAAACTTATTCAAAAATAGGCTCTCTCTCTCTCTCTCTCTCTCTCTCTCTCTCTCTCTCTCTCTCTCATTCTCTCTTAACATATGAAAAGAAAGTAAGCAAAGAACCTAAATTAGGGGAAAACAGTAAAATACTCAATCAGGCCTAGCTATAAGTATAGATAGTTAATTGCTTAAACAGACATCTTTTCTCCTGAGGGCCTTCAAATTCAAGTTTGAACTTTTTCTCACTGAACACAGTTAATTAATCTGTGGGGTTTAATCCAACGTGATTTTGAGGTTATTTTATTTTGAGTAAAATAATGTCATGCCTAAACTTGTAAAACAGTTTTGACTACTGACTTTAAAAATTGTAATTGTGTATGTCTTACTATTACTTCTCCACACTGTTGATGTACCCTTTTGGAAGGGAGATCCCTTCTAGTAAAGTGTGCCTCTGACATAGGCAAGAGGCAAACACTTTGTATCCACAGCTGCACAGAGTTAAAGAAGCAGGAAAAACACCATCATTTGATCAAGGCCAGACAGCTATGGAGTCACTTTGCTTGTGCTCTGTAAATGCCAAGTGCCCTCCTGGGCTTTGGATGTCATGGGGGTAAAGTGCAGGCCCTTGGTCAGAGAGCTTATTGCAAACCAGCTGGGGAGGAAACCCGCTCTTGGATTAGTGGCTACAGGACAGTGTGACACTAGCCAGGCAGCTCTAGACATGGCGTTGTACGAGAACAAAAGGGAAGAGGTGATTTCCACTGTTGGCAGTCTTGTATGCAGGGTTTAAACTTTCACTCTCTTCTGTGGGCACTAGGAAGCCTAGAAGCTTTTGAGTAGGGGAGAAGCAAGATAATGCTTGTCTTTTATGAAGCTCATCCTGAGGTATGATAGAAGTGGTAATAAGTAGGCAGATAGGAAACATCAAGGAAGGACTAGGAAATAAGATTTTAATTCAGAAGTTCTGCATGCTTTTTCAGGCCTGTCCCTCCCTGAGTTAATTAATCTCTCATGTGGGCCTGCTCTTCCCAAATTCCTGGGAAATCTGTAAATCTACCTGTGCAGTATTAATTAGCCCCGCCAATAAATCAATTAAGCAAAGAGAGTTATATTCTCTTGAGCAATCCATGATTTAGAGGAATTTCTAGTTCTGTCTATTGATCAGATAATGAAGACCATGTCAGCCCAAGGATCCTGAGAATGACTAGACCACCAGAACTCATCTTGAGATCACTGGACTAGTATCCTTCCTATATACATTCCCATACTTACCTCATCACGTTTCCTTTCAAAGACGACCCAGGAACACCCAAAATATGTCTCTCACCCTAGAAACGACCCACATTCTCCCTTGAGTGAATATTTCTTGATTTACTCCAAAGGCAGCTCTCTTGAGATTATTTGCATTCTCCCTTAAATATGTTTATCTTTATGTTTCCTAAGTAAATCTATCTATGCCTCTGACTGGCATGTGCTGAGATTCTTAATCACATTTGTCAAGAATCCTGTTGGTCCTGAGTGGAGTCCCCTCCAGAGCTCCTCGTACCCTTCTTTGGGACACCTCTTCTGCCAAAGCAACCCCTAGATGCTACTTCGGGAAGCCCTGGGTTTGGGAAGGAAAGTAGCAGTGTGCCCTGTTAGAGTCTATCAGTGTTCGGAAGGCACAATGAAGGTAGGAGCAGGGATTCTAGAAGGACCTCAACCCACAGGTTTTTCTGAGGAGAAAGTAAAAGAACACAGTGAAAATTAAATACATGTGGGGAGGGACAGGCACTGAGCCATGAGCGAGGCACATTTTCCTAGCCTCAGTCCTTGGTGTTCTCTCCTTTCCACGCCAGTCACCAATGAGTTAGCTCTTCCCCACACCACATACCTGCTTCCAATCTCTACTTGTGCATTCAAAGATCTCCTCTACACTAAAGGGTTATGCATAGATTTCTCCAGCATCTCCTTGGAATCCCAGAGCCAAGTAGCCAACTGTCAGCTTGAGATACCTTTTTAGGCATATTAAAGGCACCCTCAGACTCATGATGTCCAAAATCAACTCCAAAGTTGGTTGTCTTAGAGGATTCAACCTCGATGAATAAAATCCCCACATGCTAGGACTATATGGTCATCTTTGTCACTTTCTTCCCCTTCAATCTTATATCCAATGTCCCTCAACCCCCTACCCTTAGGTTTTACTTTCTAAATGCCATTTGAATATGTCCACTTATCTAAAGATACCATCCCAGCCCAAAGGCCTGTCATCTTTGGCCTGAACCTCTACAGTAGTCTCTCAAATGCTCCTCTTCCCATATTCCCCCTCATCCTCTCAAATTCGTCTTTCCTACTGCTGTCAGAATGAACTTTCAGGAATGCAGATATCTTTGTGGCATTCTTTGTGTTTAAAATGTGCTTGGTTTCCATTGCTCTGAGGAGGAGAGAACAAAATCCCCCAATGTGACCTTGAATGTGTCTTAATATGCTGTTATGGTGTGGATATGAGGTATCCTCCAAAACTACTGTGTTAATGCAGGAATAGTCAGAGTTGAAACGATGTGATTATGAGAGCTGTAACCTAATCACTTTCTCCTAGTTTGAATGGACTAACTGGGTGGTGGGGCGTGGCTGGAAAAGGTGGGTCACTGAGGGCGTGCCCTTGGTGATTAGATATCATCCCCTGGCTCCTCCCACTCTCCTCTCTCTCTCTCTCTCTCTCTCTCTCTCTCTCTCTCTCTCTCTCTCTCTCTCTCTCTCTCTGTGCTTCCTGGCTGCCTTGAGAACAGTGTTCCTCCACTTGACCTTTCCACCACGTTGCTCTGCCTCACCCTGGGCCCAGAGCAAAAATGGGGTTGGCAGACTACAGACTATAAACCTCTGAACTTGTGAGACAAAATAAACTTTTCCTCCTCTAAGTTGTTCTTCTTGGGAATTCTGGTCTTAATTATGGGAACCTAACACATAAGCTTTCTTGCTCTCTTGGATAGTTAACTTCTCCATCATGTTCTGATCTTGGTTTGAGTAATGATTCCTCTGGAGTTCCTTTCCAAACTTCCATAATGAGATCAGAGGCCTTATATAATGTTCATGGTACTATGTACCTTTGTACCCACCCCTGGGAACAGATTGGATTATGTATTTTTTGGGGGGCTCTGTCTCTCACTAGACAATTAACTGTGAGGCAGGGACTATGTCTATTTATTCTCACCATTGCGTTCTCTTCCTCCAGCACAAAGCATGGCATATTATATGCTTGGTAAATATTTGAATACAAATTCACTTAATAATAAGTCCATGGTCTTCAATGTGGAAAAATAAGGATGTAAAGAAAATCATCATCAAAGTTGAGAAAAGAGTTGGACCTTCAGATGAGTTCAGTGTGCGATAATTAAATATTTGAATTTCTTTAGATTCAATAGGATACACAGGAAATTAGTGGCATATAAAGAATAGTTTTGAGGGAGAAGTTGAAATTGGGAGTCACCAGTTCAAGAACTTTGTAGTACTAAGGGGGTGTAAACTCAAATGGCTATAGGAATCACCCAGATAAAGTGAAATATGGAAACTGTGACATGGTGAAATGTGACAAGTGGCAATGGGTGTGGATTGGAGGGTACACGCTGTGCTTGAAGGCATGCATAATCAGATTAAAAGAAAACATCCTGTCAGCAAAACAAAACACTTCAGCAAGTTCCACTCAACCTTCTTGGAGGACTAGCTGACATTTTGGAGAATAGAGGGAAGAATGTCAAAGATAAAGAACTGGGTATGTAGAGGAACCAGCAAGGGAGAAATAATGATCTTAGAAATAGAAGAGAACCAGTGGAAGCCAAGAGAGGAAACTTCCCAAAGAGAAAGAGGTGAAACAACAATGTTAATGCTTTGGAGTTCAAGAACACCAAGGATTCAAATTGGGCCATGGAGTGTGACTATTGGGATTTGGCATCAGTAACCTTAGCAAAAGTAGTTTCATGCTAAACTCATGTTGGAACTCATGGTGTCCTGCTCTTGGCCAGGTAGATTTCATCACTTTCTTTCAAAAAGGATATTCTAGAGTGCTATTTCATACCTTAGTCATGTTCCCTTTTGCTAAACATAAGACTCTCACATTCTCCTTTAATTAAAAATAATAATAATAAAATCTGAAACATAAATAAAATGAAATCATAGCAAGGGTAATTTTGTAACTGCTTCATATTGTCATAATAGGGATGTCCAGCAACTTTGAGAGAGATGCAGGATAGGTATTATTCTCATTTTATAGATAAGCATATAGAAGCTCAGTGAGGCCAAAGGTTTACAGAGGATCAACAACCAGGTAAATGTTTCATCACAAGCAAGCCCAATCTGGGCTCCTCATATCTTGCTGTGTGGGGTAGTCTGCTGATCTACTTGGTATATGTTAGTAACAATAGCACATCCTAACACAGAAACACACACAAACATACACACACACACACACACACACACACACACAGAGCAAGTGAGTGTTGATAGTGGCTTAGAAGTTCAACTTTCCCATAAGGAAGGATCCATGATGTTGGCTGGAACTTCCTAAGGCTGGGAAATTTCATTAGACCCCAAGGGTGTGGTGGTCGGCTCTTTCCTTATCAGCTTCTCTGAGTACCATCATAAATCTGCCATCTGTAACTATGATGATGCCTTTAGCAGAAGCTGAACCTCGACTCTAATGAGAGCACATTTCTCCTGGATGTTCTACACCAGTAGATCTGCTCGTGTCTTCTGCTTTTGGCATCTGGTACATGTAATCGATATGTTCATGCCAGACACATGGCTGTCTCCTTCTGGCAGAACAGATGTGAGGGTCATTGAAGGTACTCCTGTAAGTCTCACAAATGCTTATTAACACAAAACTAATGACATATGATTACCTCTTCAAAAATTATAGCCTCAAAATACAGTTTCTGAATAGGTGTCGCTGAAGCTATTTCAACAACTCCTAACATCCCGTATGATCAAAAATATTGGGTTTTAGGTACAGGTGACATTAATCACTAAACAAAACACATGCTTGTTTGTTTAGTGAGTGAGTGAGTGGGTGAGTACAATGTGCCAAGGATTTTATAAGGACTGCCTGTAAGTTTAAACCACAAGGTCGGCTACCTAGGAGATTCAATACTCACTTAAGTTCATAATGGTATGAAGTCCCAGACTGGATTTGAATTTAGGTCTATCTTGATCTAAAACCCACTGTCTTTAGCCTCAGAACAAATTAGAACAAGGGATGCTGGTTAAGGGAACAAGTTCATTATCGTTTTATTTTACACAGAACTGTGTCAATACCTAAACTTCAGGACTAAGAAAGCCTAATACAAACAGTGTGTCCATTTCCTCTCTTCCAACAGATTCCATCTGAAACATCAATTCCCTCCATACACTCTTTGACACTTCACTGCCTGCCATATTCCTGTGTGCCATCTGGAAACTTCTGGGTCCAGTTTCCAAGTCACCTGTCTGAATTGCTAATGCGACATAATTCTGACCTATGGGCTCCCAATTTTCTGTTCCAATTCCCCATTTTCTTTCTTAAGGAAAAGTCAGAGCAGTGCATATTAGCATATTTTATGTTTCATTGACTAGAGGTTTTCATGTTGAAAATTCCTATACAGTCTATAGTTACATGCTGTCTTTAAAAAAGAATATCTGCTTAACTTTAATCCATTTCCTGAATCTGGAATGTACTAAACCTAATTGTTATATGGAGTCACCTGTGGAGAGTTTAATGGAAAAGCAAGGCAGCAAATTAGTACCATATGATTAGCTTGAGTAATACCAAGTTTGTTTATCCAAGGCCCTTCAGAAGAATGGACTGTATTTTTAAGATATCACTTGTTTTCCCTATCTGCACAGAAGCATGTCTCTAGTTAACTGGACATTTAATTTTCCACTTATTTATTTTCCCCCTTACAGATAGCTCGTTGGCTATTCAGTATGTGCATAATATAGAGAAAAATAATTATAGGAAAAGGGACAGAGAGAATGTCATAATTAAACTGTGCATGTGCAAAATACACTCAATGTACCCGAAACATCTTGATTGCTATAATCAGGTAGACTAGGTTTTCAGCAAATACTTTTAAAAACAGATTTACTTCAAGTCAGCAGCAGAGGGGCAGCTCTCAGAATCACCTTATACACAAAATTAACTAAATTTACCTCTGATTATATTTTTTTAAATCAGCTGTAAAGAGAAATCAACATGTAAATCAATGGATTTATGGAACACTCAGGCATCTTCAGTGACCTTATAGAACAGGTTTATTTCTCTCTTGTCTGAACTCTCGTTAACAAAAGCTTCTGAACCTGCCAACCGCAAACACGGAAACTTACTGAAACTTTTATTTTATAGTTTAGAGATTAAAGTTTAGATTGAGTACAACTGTAGGGTCAAGGAAAGTTAAAACATCCATGTGGGAGAAGGGTGTTATGACAAGTTAACACTCATTCACTATTTTTATAAGGAAAAACAATGTCTGCCAAAAAATAAGAATGATGATTAAAAGTGATTTAGGCCAATTCAAGGGGCACAAAAGCCCAATCTAGGGGACCCCAAATACTCTTTCTTTTCCTTTCTTGGCCTTATGGTGTTCAAAGCTCATATGCAAATATTTAGCTGTGTTCTCCATCTAACTAACAGGATGCTGAGAGTGTCATGGGTCTGCTGCTTTACTGGATGGTGAATTGCTGAGAATAAGCCAAAGTCAAGGAAGCTAATTTTATGGTCAGCAAACAAAAACAAAGTAAAAAATCCAAAAGAACCCAAACAAATAAATAAACAACAAAACAACCCGAGATTTTTAGAGCTTAATATAGATTTATCCTCTGGAGAGCTTTGCCTGATTGCAGACAGCTTAAAAGCAGGCTTCAAAAGCACAATGGACTAGTATCTTTCTAAGGGATTTGCCCAAGATATGTTCAATAAATGGAAAAGCACATTTGCTCCTCTGCCTTCTGTAATGAGCCATACCAGTAAAGGCCCCTGCTGGTTTGGGAAGCAAGCAAACAGGTTACATTCTCCAACTCAGTTACTAGGTTTTAATGACACAAAGCCCAAGTTCTCAGAAGCTGTTTTACTCCAACACATTTACCCTGTTTGCAAAGATAAAAATAAAGACCCTTTCCCCTTTTTCCTGCAGAAATATTGAGAAATTCATGCCTTCCTCAGTTCTGTTCCCGCCTTCCATCTCCTGTCCTTCATCACGCCATCAGGTGCCTGGATGTAAAATCAGGGAGACAGGAGCAAAGAGGAGGACAGAGGAAACATGCCAGGAAGAACCCGATTAGATCTGGGGCAGGCTGGGGCTCCAGAAGGTTCCCCCCACACACACCAGGAAGAAGTCATAAATGAAATTAATGTCTTTAAAAGAAATTCTGCCTCAAACCGTATCCCCCTCCAGTGATCTTCTTGAAGCCCCATTCTTGTATAATTCTAGTCCTTTGACAAGGCAGACTGACACTTTCAATCTAGTAATTTAAGGGCAATTTATTTTGAAGTGGCAATTTATTAAGTACGATTCAAGAGTGCAGAGGGTTATCACAGCCAGGAAGAAACTCACCTCATGTCTTCTAGGCAGGGCCTCTGGGGTTTGATTTCAGGTAGACAGAAGACCTCACCAGACTTCTAATTCCTGGATTTTTCTGTACCCATCTCCCATCCTACATTGCCATAATTAGGAATAAGTCGTAAAATGTAAGTTCCCTGATGTTGTGTTGCACTGATTTAAATTCATGGCAAGCTGTAACAGATTGAGTTCTCTGAAGAGCCTCGTACTGCAGAAGGAAGCCAGGAAGCCATGTCACCTCATTTGGCATGGGGCCAGGTCTCAATCCTAAATCTCTTGGAAAGTACTACTTCTGTGGTGATTGTGATGAATGGCCCATCCTGGAGGGGTCAAAGAGGCACCATTTATCAGCAGGAAATGTGGGCTTCTTTGAGATATCAAATCTCCCTACTTGCCATGATCATGTATGCATTCAATCTAGTAGTTTATTATTTTTGTTTAATAATGAAACATGTGGCCACATCCAAAAGAAGAGGTGAATTTTGTGGAGACGAAGACAGCGATCCTAGATATAGACCTAAGATGCCAAGAATCTGGTTCCATTTTTCTGAAGTTGTTTTCTGGCCCAGGGCAACTAAATGATCCCAATCACCTTTTCTACCACATATTCCTATAATCCCCTTAGGGCAGAATTTTCAAGGGTCCACTTCTCTGTTCTGTCCTCCCTTGGTCTCATATCATGATCTGTCCCCGGAAGCGCTGACCTCCTGCTATGGACTGATAAGACTCTAGGCCTTTGAAAGGATGTTTGCTAGTAGTGAGGAGGGCTGGGGCTTCCTTAATAGTTAAAATGTCTCTGCTTTTTGCCTCAAATTAGTCAAAATGAAAGGTGATCATGGGTCTGAGCAAGTATAGCTCTCCCTCTCCCATTCCTTGTACACTCTATTTTGTTCCCACAGGCCAGCTCAGGCCAGCTGAGCACATAACATTGGGGTTACATATCTCCCTAGCTGCTTCCTCTGGCTCCATCTCCCTATTGCTGTCCAGGCTGCCTCAGATCTGAAAGGTTTTAAAATTCAATAGACCATATGTGGCCCATTGTCTACCCTGGGGGTCAGCAAAGGATGGCCTGAGGGCCAAATCTAGCCCACTGCCTGTTTTCATAAATGGAATTTTATTGGCATGCAGCCAGGGTCACTCATTATATATTGTGTCTGGCTGTTTTGTGCTAAAATAGCAGAGTTGAGTACAGTTGGCCCTTCTATCTGAGGGTTCTGTATGCATGGAGTCAATGTGGATTGAAACTATTCAGAAAAAAATGGTGTTTGTACTGAGTATGTACAGACTGTCTTTTCTTATCATTATTCACCAAACAATATGGTAAAACAACTATGTACCTAACATGTACATGGCAGTAGATATTGCAAATGTTATAGTTTGGATATGAGGTATCCTCTAAAACCTCCTATAAGCACAGGAATATTCAGAGGTGAAATGATTAGTTGGTGAGAACTGTAACCCAACCAGTTCATCCTGATTTGAATGGTAAAATAGTTAGGTGGGGTGTGGCTGGAGGAGATGGGTCACTGCAGGTGTGCTCTGGAAGGATTCATCTTCCTTGAAGCCATTCCTAATCCCACTGGAAATATGTGGAAGAGGAGCCATGATCTACACCAGGACCCAAATATACTTGGGTTCTCTGAGCATAATGCCATTTAATTGTTAATTTATTGATTGATTGATTGATTTAGTGGTGCTGGATACTGAACAACGGGCTTTGGGCATATGAGGCAAGCACTCTACCAACTGAGCTATATTTCCAGCACCCCCGCATAATGCCATTTAATTGCAGCCAATATCATGCTTCAGCTGCATGTGAAAGAACTACATTCATTATATCATTACAAGTATCCACCCTACTGAGCCTTCCAGTGGGGGCAGGGTTCCTGCTTTCATGGAAATTAATCTATAATGCAAAGAAAAAGATAAGCAAATAAAATTTAAAATTACCTTACAATAGTTATTTAAACTATGTCTTTTTGTGGAACGACAATCAAGTGTTGAAGAGTGTCTAATGAAGCAAGTGACCATCTAAATAGGGTTATCTGAGAGAGTTACACTCAAGAGTTCAGATTAGACAAAACCTTTAAATACATGTGCCTTAATGGAGAAAAAGGGAAGGGCAGTCCAGCTTTAGGAACTCAATAAAAATACATTACGCCCAATAATGACCATAATAATGGTGGCAAGGATTGTCAGGTTCAAAGGCTCAGAAAAAGTATAGGTAATTCTTTGTAAATCACAAACTTAAACGAAGGCAACACTTTTCCAGTTCACAAAATCTTTCACTTTACCCACCAGGAAGCATGATAAAATATATAAAAGTGCTATTTCCACAGGCCTCTAGCAATTCTTTCTGGCTTAGACATTTGTGTCTCTATAAGAATGAAAAACTAGCACAATGAAAAAACAAAATGGAGTTCTATCGCCATGGTTAACCAAAACACCTGCAACCAGGATTGATTGCAATATTCGTCCCCACAGGACAAGTCATCTGATCACTGATGTCGGTACGTGTCAGCACGGCTCATCCCTAGAACAGCTGATTTACATTAAGGCTTCAGTTCAGAGATAGAACATCTGAAAACAGATTTGTAGTTTAGTCCATCAGCTCTACAGAAGGATTGGGAATAAAAGAGCCTTGAAAGAAAATGAGGATCAATATAAAGAGAATTGCTTTGCTGCGAGAAAAACTCGACAATGTAAGAAATGGATTCACGGTTTCATTCAGAGGTGGGATTCACCATCCGGTGGGAGGGTGCTTCTCTCTTCCATCCTACATTGATCACAGAATTTTATAGACGGGGGATCCTTAGTTACAATCCGGTTCAATTTCTCATGTTAGCAATGAGGAAGGTGTGGGTATCCCTTCACATACTGGCTTAGCTAAATATGGTCTCCGAAAAAGGATGCAGGTGGATGTGAGAATGAATCGGACATTGTCCCCAACCATCACCCAGGAGTTTACAGCCCATTAGTGGAACTAAGATAAATTAATATATACACATACATATATATATGTATATATTTATTATATGTATTATATATATGTATATGTATAATATGTATGTAATACTATGCTATATATGTATATATTGCACAAAATAGAAAATATGATTCTATATTTGAAGATCAGGCTATAGACTCAGCTCTAGGGGAATTCAGAGGAAGAAAATCTTGCCTCTGATTGGCTGAGTGGGTGTGCAGGGAGGGAGACTTAATTGAGAAATTCTTAGGGAAAATCAGCACATGAGCCAGGGACGGTGTCTAACTCCTGTAATCCCAGCAGCTTGGGAGGATGTGGCAGGAGGATTGCAGGTTCAAAGCCAGTCTCAGCAATATAGCAAGGCCCGAAGCAACTTTGTGAGACCTTGTCTCAACAACACAAACCAAAAAAAAAAAAAAAAAACAAAACCAAACAAACACCATACCAGGCCCAGGCAATGCTGGGGACAAATGGGAAACCAAGAGATACTTCCTGTCCTCAGAAATAATATGGTGTTTGGGAAAACAGTTAATTTTTTTTTCCTTCTTTTTTCAAAGACTTAAAGGAGAATGAGTAGTTGATCTCTGGGGTCCCTTCTAGCATGACCATCGCGAAGGGAGGCAAGCACAGTGGCTCTGTGTGAGAACAGGCAGAAGGCTGCACGCCAACTCTCCTCCTTGCAGTACTCTGCAGATGGGAGTCTTGCATCCTGGGAGTTTCAGCCTAAATACATATCTGGGGAGGACAGAGGAGAGAAGTGGTTCACTAGGCTTTCTGTTTCCTGACAAAAATCACTTGTTGACCAAAATCTAGCCAGGCTTCTCTGAGTACTTTTCTCAACCAGGCCTCAACCTTGGCCTATAAAAAACAACAACAAAAAACAAAACAACAACAACAACAACAAACATAGACTCAACACAAATAATTTTTGTCTACTCCCTTACCTCCCGTTAAAATACCTGAACAAATACAACACAGTTTCTACAGCTCAAGGCCACATCTCCAGGATGACCCCAGTCCCTCTTAAACAGCCTGCCGGAGAAAGCTGAAGGCTGTCAGAAGAATTTACTGCATGTTCCAGCTAACACTTGACCATAGATAGGCCCCTGACCACTCTTTCTTAGAACATTTGATTAAAAAGGGCTTGCAGTTCTGTATTCTGCCTGTGTTCCTCTGAGATGCCTATGTATCTCTTTTAATTCAGGAGTGTCTTTCTCAAGACCTGGAAATGACCCTTCCCTTAAAATGTAATGCTCAGGAAGAACGGGTCTCCTGAATTCCAGCCCCGAGGGAGAACAGGCTCCTACCAGATACAATTTTTCAGCTCCCAGAGACAGCTGGCCCAATCAGTAGTTAGAGACCAACCCTTCATAATTTTTTATTGCCCTGACTCTACTGAACCCCTGTTCCCCAGCCCAACTCTCCTTTTAAAATGCCCAGTCGCCTTTGTACATCTCAAAATGGATTTCAGTATACACTAGATACTATTGCCATAGTAGATGGCTGATTCAAATCTGTCCCTACCCCTTTAACCGGTGTCTAGTTTTGTTTATCTCTGACAGACATCTGGCAGAGTGTCTCAGACCTGGATCTGGCATCTTCAGACCCTTGGATGTGACAACTGGACCTTCAGCACACACAGAGACCTTTGTCTCATCTTGATCTGCTTGCTCCTTTGAGTCTCCAGTGGTGAGTCTGACTTCTGAACCAAACATTCATTGAAGCAAAGTGAGGACAGATTTTTTATTCTTAAGATTCTGAGTTGCTCTCTGCAGCTGGATTAGAGTCCCATGCTGTTTCTAAATGGAACCTCATGGGCTGAAACTTTTCCTTCCTGGATACTTAGTTAAAGAGGGGATTCACTCCCTGACTCCTGGGCTGGGATAATTATCATTATTTTTTTTTTTCCTGGCTCCTATGACATCTTTGTTCTATGTGATTCTGCTGATCCCACAGGGACTTTCCAGCCAACTGACACCCCCTGTCTGTGCATTTGCTGGCAGTATGGTCCTCCACGGTGGCTCTGGTTTTTGTTGATCTGATGATTTGATACTAAGGCTCATTTGGACGCTTGATGGTTTCGTTGGGAAACTTAAGATCCCCTGCACTGACTCCTCCAGTCCACTCTCATCACCTCTGCCCATTCCTCCATTTCTACTGCAATCTTCCCTGTATCTTTAGGTAGTCTCATTCAACCCCACCTCCTTCACTCCTAGCTTTATCCCTGCCAGACCTTCTTTCCCACTCAGACCCTCAACTACAGTCATTGGGAACTCAAGGACCTCAAGGAATTTAGGGACCCCCTAAAGCAACTACCTAGGCTGAAAAAAATATGGAAGCAGACACTGAGCCTGCAGCCTCCATAAGATTTTGCATCAGAGCAAAAAAACTCTTAAGTTTTCCTCTGCACATGTGGGTGGGAAACTTTAGCCTGCTTATTCAGCAGATTAGCTTTAAGTTCCTTATTTTCCAAAACCACAGTTTGAATACACATAGAAACTGGAGTAGAGATAAGTACCAACTCTTACAGAAAATATTATTTTGTACTATTGTACTTACGACTGACTCATGGCTAAAATTTAAAAACAAAAATCATAGACACTATACTTGAGTTACCTTTATGTTTATGTATTATTTATGTGTATTATGTATTATTATATACATATTTATATTTCCCTGCTTCCAGATGGAATTACCAGATTAATTTATCAAATCTCTCAAAGGAGTTCTAACCTCATTGGCTGAGAGAGAAATAAATGCTTATATAAACTAAATTCCCCTAGAAGTCCCAGAAATACGGAAACCAACTCAAAAGTTTTTGAACTTTATGTAATTTGAGTAAATCTTTGGTAAATAAGACTAGCTTGATAGTGTCGATTTATCAAAACAGATGTTTTCAGAGAAGTCAATTTTAGATAAAATGTAAGCACACATTTTTATTTTACTTGGCTTACTAGTTAAATAAACTAATATTATAATAACTAGATGTTCAAAATTATAAAAATGATGTTTGATTTGAATCTAATTAAGCCATTTGGACAAACTGTGTTTCAGTAATAGTTTTGTTTTATAATACATTTACCTAAAAACAGTTTCTAAGATCTTTTTGATAACTTGCAACCTTGGTATTAAGTGCTATGTATTATAAAGTGAAATAATAGATGTTAATTAAATATCTAAATAATTTCCAAATAAGGTGAAGTTCTGAAACATTCATTATTAATCATGAAATTAAGTTTATATACTTTTGGCCTTTTATTTTTATAAGGTGCAAAACATCTAGAGATATTTAATCCTATTAATAAACATGTTCTAATTGCCATGTTAATAAAATTATGCAAAAGCATATGCATATAGAGATTGTGAAAGGTTATAGTTGTACAATTTGCTAATCTGCTATAGAATATTAGTATGTTACAGTTCATAACTGTTCACTTCTGAGTTTCCTCTGGAAGATAAATATTACGAAGGATTAAAAATAATAATCAATGTATGTAAATAAAATTTTAGAAATAATAAAGAACTAGGGGAAGCAACCTTGAATGAAAGGTATGTAAGGAAGGTAAGATGTTTTTTGGTGAAAGAGAAAAGCATCATTTTGTCTTCAAGGAAAATGACTGTTTTTCTTTGAATGGGAGAGAGTACAGGGCAAAACCTCAATGGATATAGAAAGTTGTAGAAAGTTTGAGGAAAGGAAATTTTTATGCTGCAATGTTGAATTAATTTGTTCAGACCACCATACCAAAGTGTCACAGACTGGGTGGCTTAAACAGATATTTATATTCTCAAAAGTTCTTGAAGCTGGAAGTTTGAGATCAAGCTCCCTGCAAGGTAGTGGTCAGCTCCTGATGAATGACTATGAAAGATTTTTATCTTTTTGCTAATCCATTTAGAAGACAGATATTCTGTATCAAAATCATTTCCAGATTCAGGTATATTGGCACTAACCAATATGCCTCTAACCCCAGCAACATGGAGGTGGAGGTAGGAGGATTGTAAATTTGAGGCTAGTCTCTACAATTTAGGGAGACCCTGTCTCAAAATAAAAAATAAAAAAGGCTGAATGTATAGCCTCATGGTTCAATCCCTAGTACTGGAAAACAAACAAACAAAAATCCAAACAATTTCTGTGCTTCTCATCATCTTTACCAGGTCCTTGATTATGTAAGAGAACCAACCAAATCTTACTTTGAGAATGCCTAAGGTTTTTGGTAAAAAGACAAGCATTTTACCTCATATATTTATTTTTGCATTCTTTTACTGTCATTTTGATTAGATAGGTAACTAAGTATTGTTTCAGTGACCTGAGACCCTATTTAGTTAAATGTTTAAACCTTTTGACATTCTTGACAACTTTGCTGTCACCAAATCAAACGTTCAATGAAGGCTTCTTGATGTTGAACTGACTTTGTGATTTCCCAGAGGATGCCTGGACAATCTCAAAGGATTTATTCTTTCATTTTGGAAAAAAAAAAAATTAATAGAATTGAATTTACCTGAAGGGTAAAAATGCATGAAAAATACCATCTAATAAGAAGAGAGGTTTACCTCTTCTCTAGGCTATATTTGTATAGGTAAATATTCTATTTCAAATATTATACAAAGTTCCTAGAATTCTGTTGATACCCTTGTTTTCCAGGATATATCCTTGAATCACTTCACCTGATATGACACGATAGTGTTATGTGATAAGTCATAATTCCAGTTATTATTTTAAAATGTCATTCATCATAGACACAACCAAATTACCTCACCCATTGTATTATTTTGTGTGGGTATGCTACGAGGACCTGAACTTAGGACTTTGTATATATGCTAGGCAAGTGCTCTGCTATTGAGCTAAACTATGAAGTCAACTGTGTTATTTTCAGAATGAACTCTCAATAGATGTTCAACTATGGCCATTTTAAGTTTTTTTTTTTTTTTTTGTTATTCTCAAGCAGTTATTGCTTTCCTGAAAACTACTGCAAACAGTTCAATCTAACTGCTTCGTCTTTTAAGAAAAATGGATTGTCTCCCTTGGTCTGGGGCATGATGGCACACACTTTTAGGCCCAACCACCCAGGAGACTAATGCAGAAGGATTGCCTGAGCCCATGGGTTTGAGGCCAGCCCTGGCACTATAGTCAGAATCCATTTCAAAAAACAAATAAACAAATCAATAACAAAGGGGACTGTCTCAGGGAATCACATACCAGGTGGTATGACATTGCTTAAAATTCCAAGATCACTCTCTGAACTGAGCCAAAATATACACAAATGTAGTAGACAAGCAGACAGGATCATAAAGCTGCTAATCCAGATCAAGTACAAGATTAAGTACATTGCACTGACTGACTAAACTGGCAAAGGATGGTTAGAATTGTTTTTATAGCTTTTGTTTGGAATACTTCTGGCTCCTTGATGTTCCATCTTGTGGGTATAAGTAAACATCTTCTGCTTTTTTCTTAAGCTATCTTTGACCCATAGCAATCTAATAAGTCAACCTTTTGTAAACACAATTTGAACATTTATTTCCCCCTCCCCTGATAGTGGGGGTTGAACCTAAAGATGTTCTACCACTGAGCTACATCCCTAACTAGTTCTTTTTTCTTTTATTTTGAGACAGGGTCTTGCCAAGTTGCTGAGGCTGGGCTCAAACTTGTGATCCTTCTGCCTTGTCTCCAGAGTAGCTATGATTACTGGTCTGAGCCACTGAGCTAGCAAAACATTGATCTTTTTATCTCTATCTGGTTCTCTCTGACCCCAACTTGGAAACTATTATTGAGTATTCTTATTCATATGATAGTAATTTGCTGCATGTTCTAGCCAACACCTAACCACAGATAGGCCCCTGACCGCTCTTTCTTAGAACACTGACTAAAAAGGGCTTACAGATCTATGTTCTGCCACTGTTCCTCTGAGATGCCTATGTATCTCCTTTAATTCAGGAATGTCCTTCCCCAGATCTGGAAATGACCCCTCCCTTAAAATGTAATGCTCAGGAAGAACAGGTTCCCTGACTCCCAATCTCTGAGGAAGAAAAGGCTCCTTCCAACTCCTAGAGGCAACTAGGCCTAATCAGCACTTAGACTGACCAATCCTTTGTAATTCTCTTCTGCCCTGACTACTGAGCCCCCCTGCTCCCCACCCAACTCTCCTTTTAAAATGCCCAGTCACCTCTGAACATATCAAAGTGGATTTCAGGATATGCTAGACGATCTCCCCTACTGCAATAGTGGATTGCTGATTAAAATCTGTCCCTACCACTTTAGCCAGTGTTTGGGCTTGTTTATCTTTGACATTAGAAACTGGAATAAAAGTCACACGTGATTCTCCTCTATTTTGGGAATATGCCTTCACTGTGGCCTCTGATCTTAGGGAGACCTTACCAGATTTTTGGAGTTTTCTCTTAGGTTCTCCTAACAGAGATTTCAAATGATTTAGATTTGCTGATTTTTTTTTTTCTTGATACATTGCTGGTTCAGTCTACTAGGGAAGATCCTTCAAGGGTGGAAAAAAAATTGTCAAGTGAATATTTTTCTACTGATTACTTAAATCAATGGAGTAAGAAAAACAGCCCCCCCTTCTATCTTTTTCTTCTTTTTTGGGGGGGCGGGGTGTTTTTTAAAATAATAGAATGAAATGGAAGAAACAGTCCAAAAACAAAAAACAAAAACAACAACAATAACAAAAAACTGGAAAAACAGTCCAAAATAGAAAACTGGATTGTCTACTTTACATTTTTATATGATCTCATAATAACTTCTGTCCTTTTTATTTTTGGCACATGCTACAATAATCAGACTGTCCAAAAAAAAAAGTAGATTGTTTTCTAATATAATACATTATTTAAAAAGTCCAGGTCTTGAATTCACTTTCATAAACGGGTAATTCAGCATACCTGGACAATGTTACTTAATGTCTGATGTCTGCTGTTTTCACAGTCCCCTTTTCCTCTGCTCTGCAAAGTTTGTTTGTGTTTTTCAAAAGTATTCAGTAGTAGCTGAGTTGCTGCTTCATATATTCTCAAGAGAAAAGGAAGAATTGTGTGATGCAAATATTTCCTGTCTGGGATGTAGTGAAGGTACATACTTTGTCCAATTTATCAGCATGTCAAGGAAAGGTACTCCTAGGTCAGCAGCATGTATGGCATCATTTCTAGTGCTTCAGCTCAGTGTAGGAAGACCCAAGTTCACACTGCTCTGTGCATGTGTATCTGGGAAAGTTACTGAACCCATCCAAATATCACTTTCCTCTAAACGAGAGCAATGACACCATCACCTACTCCATGGGGTTGCTGCACAGAGAAATGAAGATATTATATGTAATGCCCTTAGTACAGGGCCTGGCACATTGCAAGTATTAATAATTCTTCTGCATTTTCCTCTAAGGCCGCTAAATTCTGATCTTTAGATGGTTAGCCCACCCTCGGTGGATACCAGCAGAGCTTCTAAGCAACTTCTCCTACTCTGTGCATCTTCAACATGTCATGTAATATGAAACAAAAAGTATCTACACATGGCATGAGTTCAAAACTACATAGCGTGCTCTCCTGCATAAATTTGGAATTCATCTTAGGCAGTTTGTCAGGCATGTGAAAGGGAAATGTATACTAAATGAGTGAAAGAAAGCAATGAAAGAGAGAGGAACAAGGCCAAGCTGTGACTTAAAATATGTCAGGGTCTGGTCTATTTTTTTCCATCAACATGTGTTGTTCTCATTAATGGGATTTTCTCACACGCTCAGTAAGAGAAGAGGCAAAAGTGTATTTTGTTATAGCTTGAAGGCTCATCCAAACATTCAAGGGATGTGGTAAACCATCAATTTTCTGCAGACTATAATCATCTTTGTGAGATCAAGTGCTCATGACTTCAAGCATCTCTGACCTTTGAAATAACACCGGAGCTTCTTTTAATCTTTTTCTAATGATGAGGCAAGTTTATTATATTCACTTAGTCAAATGAGACTTGAAAATATCTCTCTGACTATCTGTCAAAGTCACTTCAGTTTTCTTGCTGGCCACATCATTAGTCTTGATAACAGATGAGAGGAAGGCTGTGGTCCAGGGCCACATCTAGCCTATCGTCTGTTTTTATAAATAAAGTTTTATTGGCTCACAGCCAAACTAGCTTCTTTACATTTTGTCAGTGGCTGCTTTCCTGTCACTATGGCAGAGGTGAGTAGTTGTGGCAGAAATTATACAGCCAACAAAACCTGAAGTATTTGCTACCTGGCCTTTTATAAAAGAAATTTTCTAACTTTTGTCCTAGCTGATTCTCTGCTCTAGAAAGAAAGAATTCCACTTGAATAAAGATGCATATTAGATTCTCAGTGAGAATTTAAAAATTTTTCCATGTCACCAAATCAGACACTTTTCCCATTGGCACAGAAATAAGAAACTGAGGGGCTGGGGTTGTGGCTCAGAGGTAGAGCGCTCACCTAGCATGTGTGAGGGTTCAATTCTCAGCACCACATAAAAATAAATAAATAAAATCAAGATATTGTGCCCACAACCAAAAAATAAATATTAAAAAAAAAAAGAAATAAGAAACTGAGGATAGAAATACTACTTTGGGATTTGGGAGTCAGTAATTCATTAATTAACTCATTGCACACCATAGCAGAGAAGCATTGTGGCAAATGGTCTAGTCAATGTGTAAACAATACATATACCACCTCTGGCATTATGGAGTGTATGGTCGGATGAAGGACAAATGGTGACCCCTTCATTCATTCATGAATTCTTCCTCCCTTTATTCGTTGTGATGTATCAGGAAATACAATTGGGTATACACCAGTTAAATACACAAATCCTACTTTCTAATGGGGGAGAGAGATAGTAAATAGATACATATGGAGATGGCAGGGTTTTGGCAACGCTGTGAGAGTACTGGTTGAACCGTGTGACACTGACATTTTTATAAGTCAAAAATAGTAGAATGTTGGCCATTTCCCTACAGTTCAACCTATCTGGAGAATGGTAGGCTAAGGAGGGACTTGTGGCTGACTGTGAAGTGGGAGGTCAGGGTAGGCCTCTTGGAGGAGATGACAGCTGAGCCCAGACTCTAGTGACAAGCAGCATGCTGCCCTGCCAACAGCTAAGGAAAGATTTCCAGGCAGGGGGAGGGAGTTGCTAATGTAGATAAAGCCAGAATCAGCTTGGCTGGCTGTGTCGGTGAGCAAGAGAAAGTTCTGCCTGGCTGGAGCAATATGAGCTGTGGGGAAGAGGGAGGAGAACCAGCTGGAGAGGGGGTCAAGGGTCAGGTCAGATAGGGATAGGAGGAGGATACTGGCTTTTGTTCTAAGAATGAAGGGGAAGGGTCTATGTAGGAAAGTCACATGGCCTGGTCCATGGCTTTGAAATGTTTTCATTCCTTGTGTGTTTAAAAGAGACAGAGAGCAAGAGCTGAAGCAGAGAGGCTAAGTTGGGTGGGTGTGGGGGAAATGTGCAAACTTAGATGCCAGCAATGGAAGGTTCCAGAAGAGTAGAAATCCATGGGGCTTGACAATAGCATCAACGCAAATTAAGAGAGGAAATGAAGACCTGGGAAGGCCTCCCTTCCCATTCAGTCCTTGAGTGTGCAGTAGGTCTATCCATAAGCCTACTGGGGCTGGAGAAGAACAAGGTCCTGGGGACACTTCATTCTTAGAGTTTGTGTCCTAGTGAGCTTTGGACACCTGTGTGGTATTCAATTGGTTCCTTTGAGGAAAGGTCTGGAAACTCTGAGAATAGGTATGGGTTGAACTGTCTTAAATCATGAGAGGAGTCACAGGAACAGAAGTAAATAAAGGTGGGAGTCCAATTCCCAGGGGAGAGGATGAGTTGGAAGAGAAGAGGAATTAGCTTTGCTGCCAATGAATTCTGTCATCTCATCTCCTCTGCACGATTCCTTCTTAAAATGGGAGTGTGAAACTAGGTTTGGGTGTTTAAGAGGGGATGCAAGAGCTGAGGCTGGGTTGGAGGAGAGGCCAGGAGTTCCGGGCCGGCTCCCTGTTAATCACCTACAGTGTCAACTTTATTTATAATATCAATGAATGTTAGATTGTGTACGAATCATATTGCCATGTTTGTTTGTTTTATTCTTTTCCTCTTGGGTCTACTACATTTGTTGTTGTTTTTGTTTATTTTTTTCTTTTCTGTATACTATTTTTCTTGATTTAGCTTATTTGGATTCTTTGCTTTGAGTGAATCGGTAGTGTTTGTGCTTTCCCAAGGGCTGAAAGAGGAGTCATAATGTTGAAAACTGTTAGTGTGTCTTTGGGTGGCAATTAGACTTCTTTTATGTCCTTTGAGATAGACAGTAATTAAAACATGGCCACTAGCACTGTTCCTACCTTTGATTTCTCCATGTAACCAAATGGACCTAGGACAGAGTGATTTCAAATATATACCTCCTGAGAAAGCTTTGTGACCTGAAGGTGCACCCTGCAAGCTGATCCTATCTACAACACCAAGTTGTGGCATAAGCAGATTTAAAAATCATGTCGCGTAATCACTTCTTAGGCGCAACAGGTTTGGCAGAACTCCAGGCTGCATTCCTTACCAAACACCTGAAAATGTTCCAGGTTATGTGGATTGAAAGGCTTTCCACCCTTTTAGTATGCTTTGTATGCCAAGTATTCTACTCATTTCTTAATCAGGCAAGGGTAGTAACTGTTCTTTTTCTTCACTAGCATGGGGTCTCTCACCTCATTTCTCTGGATTTCTAAAGCATTTCATTGACACAACTCATATCACAGACAACCCTGGGTGGTCTTAGAGCATACCACTCCCTGCTGATAGATTGCCCATTCATAAGTTGTGTTGCATCTTTGCTTCTCCTATTTATCATAGGCAGAGACTTATTGTTGGTGAGTGAATAGTTCAATGAACCAAAATTAGCCCAAAGGATGCCTTACTTTAAATAACTAAGAGATTTAAAATGCAATTAATAATTCTACCCCTTTATAATGCCTTACTTTAGGGAAGGATTACACACAGTTAAAAAGCTGATGGAATCATACTTGCCAAAAGGAGGTGTGGACAGAAGGAACTTAGTGTACCCAGAGCAGTCCGTGTGAAAATGTTTATCTTTCTCAGGTCTTGCCAGTCCAAGTTTATGAAGCTTTACTTATTGTAGCCATAAAACAAACTTATATTAGGGACACATTTAAGGGGAGGCCAACAGTATCACCGTGTTTTAAATAGGCTAAGACTGGGGATTATTATCTAAAAAGGCTCTCAGAAGGCTACATTTTTGAAATTTGTAATCATGGTCAAACACGTTTCTAGTGCCAAAGCTTGCCTTATCTACTTGTCCAATAATATTAAGTTAATCACTCAAAAAGCATTTTTTTAAAACACTCTTAAGCTATCTTTCAGTTTTAGAAATAGGTTAGTAATTCACTTAAAAGGAGAATAAAACTTATTCTAATAGCTGTACCATCAGAACGATTTGCAGAAGCACTTTATTTTACCATATCTCCATTAAGAGGAAAGTATAAAGATACAAACAAAAATATCACTGAAAGACCCATAAAAATGTTTGTGACTTTTCACCAAGAAATCCTGTGAATTTTTTAAGAAAAATAAAAAGCTATAGATGCAAAGATGTTCATTGTGTTGGAATACAAAATAAGGACTAGAAACAATCTAAATATTCAACAAACAGGATAATTTAGTAAACAAATGTACACCAGTATAATTGTGTTTTCTTTAGTCCTTAAAATTAGGATTATGAAATATGGGCAGAAACATGGAAATATGTTAATTGGAAAAGGTTATAAAAATCATATATTACACGATGTACAAAATACGTACACAGAACGTTCTGGAAAACAAGATGCAATCATTTCAAAAAGAAAATAAGATCGGCATTGGTCCTTATTCTTTTATTTGCTCTTTTCTATTAATGTTGCTTGAAAAAGTAATAAAATTAGACAAACGCTAAGGCAGAACTCACAAAAGGGAAGAAAAGAATTAGCAAATTAATGCCAGGAAAATGGCAGGAAAAGGAGGTCCCAGTAATATGTCTGCTTTTGTTCATTTGGGTTCTGCTCTACCTCTTATGACACCATTTTTGGGGACAGGTATTTATTTGGCTAAACATGAGATTATATAGAACTGCTTTTAATCAAAATCCTTCAATTTAACGTTTTTATATTTTAAAAACTGCCCCAAATATTTTCACTGAGAACTATCAGTTAGCATTAAGTCAAATCTACCACCAATTCATTGTGGATTCTACCAGAAGCGTCAGCTTAGACTCACGTGGGATGACACATGAACTTGGGACACTTTGAGCTCCTGGGATCTAAGCTCTTGGGCCTCTGAGACATGAAGAGGCTAGAGTTCACCTTTAAAGGTGAGAAAGACTTCATTTCATAAACCCGACTCTTCCATTTTAAGGCCCACTCTTTTGTATACGCTGCTTTCCAAATTAGACCTGGGAGTGGGAGGCAAGGGAAGAGGTCACAGGAGGAAACCAAATTTCCACAGACTCCCTTCAAGGAGGAGCCCTAGGGAGGTTTTGTGATAAACTCCACTTTTTCTACCCGGAAGTCCCAGAAAGTTTGCCACATTCCACCTGGTCCCTTCAATGTCCCTTGAAGCCCAATAATTAAATAGGAGGAACCCCAGCTGCGAGCCAGGGTCTGAATCACTGAAACAGGGCTGCGCTCCATTATTACCCAGGCATCTGCATCCCCTCCTCCAGGGAGGCTCAGGACTGCACATTCCCTGCCTCCCCCCATCTGCTTGAAGTCGTCTCGGTGTCAAAACAGTATTCCTCCCACCGGAGGTGCCTGTCACTCAGCCCACCGCGGGGCTCTGCGCGAACCGGCTCCGCTCAGCCGCGGAGGGGGCGGGCAGGAACTTGGCGGTGAACTGAGACAGCGGGGAGAGAAAGCAGAGCGGGCCTACCTTAAAACTTTCCAGTCTCTCAGGGGATCCAAGTCAGAGATTAGGGAAACCATGGTCTAAGAGGCGGCTGCGAGCGGATCCGGAGAGGAGAGAGGGGACCAGGACCGGGTGGCGACGGGGACGCGGCACCCGCTGGGCTCTGGCCGGAGCGAGCGGCGCCCGGCGCGGCTCTTCCTCCTTCCAGGACTGATAAGCGCTTGTCCTGGCTTCTCTCCACCCTCGGAATCAATCTTGCGCTATATTACTTTCCAGCCCCGCTCCAGTTCCGCACGCCACCTTTTAAAGCCCCTGTAATCTGCTCCAACTGATCAAATTTGACCTTTTTGTAGCCCACTTTATTCCAAGCACAGCTCTGAGTTAAATCTCTCTTTATTAACACCGTCCTCCTTGGCTTTCTTTTGGAACAAACACAAATCAAGCCTGAAGCCTCCAGCCTTTACCAGCAATCATTTACAGATTACTGCAAGCTGCAGTCTTCTCCCCCTTTGGGGTGTTTCTCCTGCCTCTGAAATTTCGCTTTCATATTCCTGTCAGAGGCTGGTTCGGTTGCTTTCTTCCTTTTCTTCTCAGCTTAGATTCTGGGACGCTGACATCAGGGCTTAGAGCTTCCCTTGGAGGCTGTAACTACATTTCTGTTAGGATTTGTTATTATTATCATTTTTTAAATAATAATTTGGAACCGGGCTGCTAACAAGCTAGAATTTACTGTGTGTTTTGCAGCGGAGATTTTCCTACAGTGTTTTTGCCCCCTCCTTTCTTTCTTGTGCTTTTAAATAACAGGAAGGGGGTTTGAAATGTATGATCTTTCTAAACATGGCAAGAAGGTGTGGGCTTCTCCCTCCACTTGTGTCTTTTGTCCTTTACATAAAACCAAACATGCTTTCAGTGATCATCTGAAATTGTGCATAACAGATGTTAAAACATACCCGGAGCAGTATTGTTTTCCTAGAGTGTGTCCATGGTTCATCTCTCTTCCCTCCCGACCCATGCGGGTTCTTTGTGAATACACTGATATCTGATTTTCGTAAGCACTGCCTCTTATGCATGGTTCCATTTTCCCTGGAGGGTCCTGGTTCTAGCTAATCCCTCTGCAACCCGACCTCTTCCTCCTGTTCTCAGGGGATCCAGGAATTAGACACCCTTCAAATCAACTGGTGCAATTTCCATGCCATGTCACTCAGACTACCAAGATGTTTGTTGTAGATGCATGCCTCGCGAGCTCTCCTTGGCATTCTTTCTTTATGGCAAATTCTACTTTTTTCTCACATTTATTTTCAAAGGAAAATTTTAGATCATTACCATAAATGGAAATGTAGCTTCACTGGTCTTTGGTAGAAGAGAACTTCAGCAACAAGGAAGAGAAAACAATTACTTTTGTGCCTAGTTACAAAGACTAGCTGAAGGCTCTGATAGGGGTCCTTTTCCTTTGTTGAAAAGACAGTTTGGAGGCTGGAAATGTTAGCCCAGGGTAGAAGTCTTGCCTAGGCTGTGTAAGGCCCTGGATTCCATCCCTAGTATTAAAGGGAAAAAAAAAAAAAGTGGGGAGTGGAGTTCAAGTAAGTAAGGACACATAAGGACACACTTTTCCCAGCAGGATACTTCCCTCAGGAGGAAGGGTGAAAGGTGTAAAGAGAACATGGTGACCCAATGTTTTGTAATGTCCTTACTACTTAAGATCATCAGGAGAGACTAACGAGGATCCCACTTTCTTGCCATTAGGTAAAACCAAGAAAGAGAATACAGGTTCTTTGCTTTTGGAAGCAATTTGCTCTAATTGTCAGGAGGTTCTGGTCACTCCCTCACACAGCATTTGAATCCCTTCCCTACTATCCTGTTCCCTAAACTTAAAATAGCCAGCAGATCCTCAGTTTAGATTTGCTTTCTCTTTGACAATCTTATCTGCCCTCCTTAAAGAGAATGACACTATCTTTATTCGACAATTAAAAGAGAGTTCATACCTTGTGCAAAAATCATTGCCTCTCTGGGGCTTCATGCTTCTTCCTGGGCTGTCTTTGCTGTCCCACTGTGAATCTTGGGCCACAGAACAATCATGTGTAAACATTTACATAACACTTTGAATCCCTAAGGACTTCACCAAATGTGGATGATAATAATAGTTTATATAGAGAGTGTACCTCCAAAGGGTTCTGAGGGCTCAGATAATTAATAAAAATATTTCCCCTTTGAAAATTAGAGGAAAACAAAAGATTATGATGAAATAGTTTCTACAACTATAATGACATCATCATTATCATTAGCCCACTGTGCCATGGAGACTCGGGACTTGGGGAGGGAGAGAAAGGAGTCCTTAACAGGGGGAGGGTTTGGGCTTTTGGCCAAAGGACATAAGGACCAGCCAATCCTTGTAAGTTAAGAAATACTACTTTAGGGCAGTATTATTTGCAGAAACTTTTTAAAGGAAGTAAGTAGAATCTTTCTTTCAAGTAAACCCTTGCAGCACATCTAAAAGAAAGAAACAGATAATAGCTGAAAAACATTATCACGTACAGGAACTGTTCTAGTTTCTAGGTGCATTTACTCATTCACTCCTCAGAGGAAAGTGACCAGTGGCACTCTCATTTTGACGGTGTAAACAAGGACTTTTCAGCATGGAGACATTAAGCACCTAGCCTGGGCTCTAGGGATTGAACTTAGCAGGTACACCTATGGAGCTCACCTGAGCAAACACTGCTGGACATCCCCTTCCTCTGACAGAGCACCTTTGCCTAGGGCTGGAATTGGAGTCTCTTACTGGCTCCTAACCTAACTCCTAGGTTAGCTCACCTGAGCAAACACTGCTGGACATCCCCTTCCTCTGACAGAGCACCTTTGCCTAGGGCTGGAATTGGAGCCTCTTACTGGCTCCTAACCTAACTCCTAGGTTAGGAGCCAGTAAGAGGCATCCTAGAAGTCTCCCCTTTACTCCTTAAGCACCATAGAGATCTGGACTTTCGGAGAACAAACATCATATGAAACTCACTTTCTCAAAGTACTTGCAGGTGAAGGAGAGGAATGATCTTTTAAAGGATGCATTGCACCCTAAAGAGGATGGAGATTTGACTCTTAACTTTGAGGTCCTATTATCTTCTCGCATGCTCTGGACATGAGCTCCACATTTTTATGTACTCTAAATTTTTTTCTTCTGTTTCCCTGAAGGATTCCATTCCTGATTCTAAAGGATCATACCAAATGGATACATTTTCTACTAAGTAATAGGCCACTGTAATGATTAATTATCTTCAAATTGAGGATGCTTACTAAAACAAAAGTGTTGCTTGTTTGAAACTGAGCCAACTATATATAACACAGCAAGGCAGCAAGAAAATTTCTGCTCATAAAAATAAAAAAAAATTGAGTTCAGCCTTGAGAAATTTGGGGGAAAAATGTAATTTTCCTCTAAGTGACTAAATGAGTTGTGAAATTTCATTTTTTGTCTTGTTTTTCTCAATTTTGATAAACTTACCCCTTTACATCAAATTATTTTGTTGTTGTTTATAGTGGTTCTTCAATAGCAGCTCCCCTGAGAGTTTCCTATGGGTTGAGCTCTATGCATTTAAAGTAATGTACATGATTGCCTACTATTCCCATTAACAAATCTTGTAATTTTCCTTTTAACTAAAATTTCTGTAACATTCCCTCCTTCTCTCTTTGGTTTCTTCAGTTAAAAAGGTAAACAAAGACAAAACAAAACAAAACAGTACTACAACCCAATTTTAAGCAAAGAAGAAACCTACTATTTGTCCCTCCCACAAACAAACAAACACAGAACATGTGGTTTCTGTCCATATTAGGATTAGAGTCATGGTGACAGCACTTAGAAATGCAGAGTCTCAGTTAGGAAATGACAGCAGCAGCCCAGAAATCTTCATTGCCCTCCAGGCCTTGACAGAGGACACCCTGGGAAATGCTGGTACAGAAGGGGAGAGTGGGCAGGCAGGAAATTTATCCTGGTTCCATAGTATACCTGGTGGGTTTTCATATGGTTATGGAAGATCTCACTGGAAAAAGACTAGAAACTCATCATATGTGCTAATAAAGGAGCAGGAAACACCTAACAGCATGAGTTAGCTAAATAAAGAAAGTAAAAAGTATTTCCCATCAGCTGTAACTTAAACCAAATAGGTCATAAGACTTTAGGAAGATAAGTATGATGTCTTTGTAAGTTTCTCTCTCACAAAATGTCTAAGTTCCTGGAGGCAGGATTTTTTTGTTTTTAAAAAAAGTACTTTGCAAGGGAAAAAAATAAAATTTTATTTTCTTTTTTCATTTTTCCTATTTAAGTTCATTTCCATTTCTGATAAAGTGTAGTTTCTTTCTAGGTATCTGATTATGCTACATTTTCTTTCTTTCTTTCTTTTTGGTTTTGGTTTTGTTATGGGAACGTTTGCTTCAACCTGTTTGTTCCTGATTCTGTTACTTCCTGATAAAGATTCTTTCCCAATTTTATTGTCCCAGCCTTTTCTTCATAGTTGCCTGCTCTTACTTTCTCCTCAAGTGGGTAGTTCTCTCCTTTTAAGAATGTGGAATGAGTAATTGGAAATGCATTCGGCTGCTGTAAAGGAAGCTTTCCTGGTCTTGTTGATGTGCCAAAGTTTTAAAGTTGGCAGATGGAAGGAGCTAAGAAATGCCTGCACTTGTTCTTGACCCTGGAAATAGGATGCAGTATAACATGCTTCTCATAGCAGACCACAGTGTGGCAACGATGACAGACAAAGTTGGCAGATAAAATACAGCACCCCCAGTTGAAGTTGCATCTCAGAGAAACAGGGAATAAGTATGCCTCCAGATATTATACGAGACATACTAAACATTTCTAGTTGCTTTTAATGTGAAATGCAACTTTAACTGTGTGCCCTGTGTTTTTATTAGCTGCCAACCCTGTGCTAGATTGATTTTTAAATAAAAAAAACCAACAAGCAGTGTGATCATTATTTTTCATTTATGGAGGTCTATGAAGGTATCCTTGATGGTATTAACAAAGCATCTAAATACACATATTTGTCCTTAAAGTTTTTTATTGTGTTAGTTGTTGTAAACTAAACATAAGAAGCCCCATTTAAGGTTGCTTTTTGAATAGTGATATGATTTAAGGGTTATATCTTCAAATACTAGGAATTGGGGAATTCTACTCATCCTTCCTGTCCTAAAATTAGCTACTTAAATACATTTTTAAAGTGTTGGTAACACTAATATGTTGAGAACACTGAAACTCACATTTTGTAAAATGAGGTAACATCTTTTTATTCTATTTATTTCATTCAGAATGGAGTCAGTTGTGCTACCTGGTGTGTCTCTCAGCTACTCTGGTGGCTGAGGCAGGAGGATGACTTGAGTCCAGGAGTTTGAGCCAGCCTGGGCAACATGGCAAGATCTTGCAATTTATATATATAATTATATTAAGGAAACTAACATAAAAACATAATGTTTTCATGCTTTTGCACCAAGCCACAGCTCTCACCGTAAGAAATCAGTACTTGAATAGCCATTAATCTTCAGTTACGTAAAATGTGTATTGTGCATACCCTGACTTTAATGATATCTATGGAGACAAATTTCCAAAGATGGCTTTTTTCTTTTTCTTTTTTAGATAAATGAATGTAACTTTAATGGAATTTCAAGTGCTTTCCTGTTTTGCCCACAATACATACCTGATACAATGAAAAGACTATGAACAAAGATGTGGTTTGGTGCTTCGTCAATAACTGGAGAATTGCTATTATGGGACACTTCATAAACTAAAAAAAAATTCTTAACAGTCTCCAAAGAGACAGCTTCAAAACCTGCTAAGCATAGTGAAAAACCCAATGTGTTATTATACGGATCAGTATATTTCCACTGGTGCTAAGACCCTCCTAACAATTGGGAAGGGATGCTTTTCTCATTTGGAATCTCCGTCAGCAGAACAGGAGGGCAAAACAGAGCAGAACTGGAGGATGGGAATGTTGGGTCTTTGCCAGGCATATTTTAAAAGTGAGAAAGAAAGAGAAGGAGGAGGTTCAAATCAGCCGGCTGTTTTTCATGCCATTCAAAGGAATCACAGGCCAAATTCAGTACTTCCAGTGGGGGTGGGGGCGGGAAACATAGAGCTTTAACTCCTGTTCTGCCGTGGCAGATGAGATTTTCAAAGCTACGTAATGTTCTAATTTTTAGTCTGCCTTTGTTAGCATTCACATCTTACACCAACAGGGACCAGGAATGCCCAGAGGAAAGAGGGGTTGTTGAGAGGCTCCATATCAGAGGTCTTTGAAGAGAACCTGAAACATGGATCATACTATCTTTTTGTTTTGTTTTTCTTTAAATGGCAGATTGAGGTCCCTCTGGGATTTTCAGGCTTAATGACAAGACTCCTCACTGGCTTTAAGAGGGAAATCTGAGTTTTAGAGGAAAGCCCAACACCGTGGCCATGTTGCAGTCAATGGAACACCAGCAGTGTTGCTCCTAGAGGACTGCCTACCTGGAAGACTGTCCTTGAGTCATCAAGAGAAAAGGGTGATCTTCCATGACTACCACCCAAGAGACTAGCAGACCTGAGTGCAAGAGAAAGTGCAACAAACTCACCGGAAGATAGAGAGCTAAACAGCCACTCACTGTTAATTTAATCCAAGGTGGTAACTACACCAAAGGTCAATACTGAATGATGGGATAAAGTATTTATTTAGCAACCAAATGATCCATTCAGTATGCCAAGCATTTCTCCATTTGTCTGCCTGGCCAGGCAATACTTCCCACTGTGGAGGAGTAGCTTCTTCCTTGCTTTTAAAAAAATCTTTGATATGTTGCAGACCAATACTTTTGTAAAATTCAATAAAATTGAATTACTAAAACAACAACAATGAAAGCTAATTCATACAAAATATAAAACATATTTTTAGAAAGAAAATTAGATTAACAGCCATTAAATTACTCTGCCAAATGGCTATGTGTTTCCAAACTCTTAATTGTTAATTCCTAATTGTTGTAAATGGCAACAATCAATCCATAGACCAGGGCTGGTCTACTTTTCACACTTTGGGGGGGCCTTGATGAAAATTATTCAAAAACAATAAGCAAACAATTTATACAGACTTTTAGAGAAGAGTTTTAGGATCTTCACTGAACTAGGTCCTTTAAGATCTAAGGTAGACTCCATTGTAATCTTGTTTTACAGACGAGGACACTAAAACAGAGAGGATAAATGATTACTGTAGTTAGGAAATGGCTTACGCCAGATTTGGGTCCAGGTGATCTAGCTTCAGTCACACTTCTGCTGATTATATAAGGAGAAACTCTAATTAACAATCCGAAAGGACAATAAAGGATTTTTGGAATCATAAGTGTAATTCAATTGGACAATTAAGTGAATGAGCAATTGTGATTTTAATAAACTGTTTTAATAAACTGAAACTATTTAATTTATAGATCAAGGCAGAGGGCAGAAATCACAGGTTTATTCCTAGATCACTGGAAGGTCATTGTTTATCTGTCCCTCCTTAAAAATCCACATTTCTTCTGGTCCTTTCTGAGCAAAGCAACTATAGCAATGATGGCCTCTTGCTTGTCTTTGTATTTCCTTTGTAAATAGCCATCTCTAATTAGTCCTTTATAGGAGAATGTAACTCCCACTTGAACCCTCATGTATGTGTTGTTTATCTATACTCTCCTGTAGAGTTTACAAAAGGATTAAAGGTCTTTGAGTGTGTGGGCAACAGAAACCATACAAATACTTCTGGAGTCCACAGGGGGATTTCTATTTGCCATATAAAAATCAAAACCTAATGCATGTGAGTTCTATTATGGAGACATTCTCAAGGGCAAGAGAGACCTCTCCAGACAATAATTATAGTAGGGTTCCATTGGCACAAAATTTAGCAAATACATCACTGGCATAGAATATGGCCCTCAGTGTTTATACCAGTACTGGAAAAGAAAAACTGATCTAAAAAAGCACTGAGAACAGAGAAGTATTATTCCATTAATGTTATTTGAAATATCATGAGAACTGTAGGGAGATAAAAAATATTAGATCCTCAGTTCATATCAAAAACCAAAATAAATACCAGGCAATTTGAACAGTTAAATGTAAAAATAAAACCATTGAGAGGGAGGGAGGGAAGGAGGAAAGGAGGGAGAGAGAGAGAGAGAGGGAGGGAGGGAGGGAGAGAGAGGGAGGGAGGGAGAGGGAGAGAGAGAAATATAAGGATGATAAATCTTTTTCTTTTTTTTTTGGATATCGGGGATTAAACTCAGGAGCACTCAACCACTGAGCATATCCCCAGCCCTATTTTGTATTTTATTTAGAGACAGGATCTCACTGAGTTACTTAGTGCTTTGCTTTTGCTGAGGCTGGCTTTGAACTTGTGATCCTCCTATCTCAGCCTCCCAAGCCTCTGGGATTACAGGCTGGTGCCACTGTAAGCTTTATCTTAGTAATTTTATTTCTGGCTTTTAAATGAAAACAATTGTAAAGGGAAATCTTAAATAAAAAGTGATTATTAAAATTATAAAGAAAACTCTTCCATGTTTTTAGTTCATAAAAATTCATTTGTCAGAAACAAATTTTAAATATAACATTTAAAATATGAAAGACAAATTAAGGAACATATATGTCTATAAAAGAGGAAAATCTTATTGATAATAAAAAATGCATGCATATGCTAAAACCAGAAAATTTATAGAAGGAAATGGAATTTAAAATAAAATGGAAACATGCATACAAAAACTATCTCTATAAGAACCAAAGAAATATATTAAAATTAGACATAGCATTTTACTCATTAAATTGGTAAACACCTTTAAATGATTATATGAAAAGGATAAATGAGAGAGAAGAAAATGAACCTACTCATATAAGGCTGGTGAGGATTGAATTTGTTCTCTGGAAGGAAATTTGGTAATAGGTATCAAGTTTTAAAAAAATCTTATTATTAGATCTAGAAATTTTGTTTCTAAAAGTTACCTTTTAAAAAGATTTCTGCAGCAGGATATTCATGGAAGTACTAATTATATTAATGTTATTAGGGGCAAATGTCCATCAAGTTAAGATATGTCAAACACATGTATACATACAATGTAATATCTATAAAATGGGATATTAGGAAGTCATCAAAAACATATTTTGGGGCTGTGGATATAGCTCAGTTGGTAGAGTGCTTGCCTTGCATGCACAAGGCCCTGGGTTCAATCTCCAGCACCACACACACACACACACACACACACACACACACACACACACACACAAATAAATAAATAAAAATAAATAAAAAATAAAATAAAATAACATGAAGATAGGACATAACATGTTATGTAGAATGTGATATCAGTATTTTAGTTTGCTACCAGGGGTTGCAAGTTCAATTGCTTACACTTTGCAGAGACAGAGATAAGCACGTAGTGTAAAGCAGACAGGAAAGTAGTCTATTAAACTGGCATGACCTTCCTTTCTCTGGAAACAGTCATCTTGGTCTAGTTTTCTCTTCAAAATTATATCCCCTATTCCAACATCATCCTTAGTTCTTTTCTCCCATTCTTATTGAAGACCAGACACAGAAAAATATGCCTAGTGAAAGAAAGTACATGGCTGGCAAAGAAACTCAGCATCAAGTGGCAGACAGGAGGAACAGGAAGTAGAGAGGAAGGCAAAGCGAAAGAAGAGCTCTCTGAAAACAGCAACTCTATCAGCTCCAAATTATTCTTACCATGACACCTGGCCAGACCTTGCATTTTATTCAGGAATAACAGAAATCCTATTTTTAATGTGAATTTTGATTTTAAATTATTGATTATATGTTTGTACACACACACACACACACGTATGCACAACTCCAAACAATTGATAACAAGGGGCTTCAAGTTTGTGACTGCTAACATTCACACTTACATACATAAATGGAAAAAAAGATCATAAAGAAATGGAAAAAAATGATACAATTATTGGTATCATTTTTGTCATTTGGTTTCATTTTCTTTACATTGCTTCTATTTTCTAAGTTCTTTCATTGAATTTTGTTTTGTAGTCAGAAAAGTATGACCTCCTCTCAATATTTAATCATTCTGGGAAATGCAAAGTAGTTTAAGTCCTGTAGTTGTGTATTTTCTACAACTATAACAAAATGCCTGAAACTGGGTAGCTTATAAACAAATTCATAGCTTTGGAGGTTGATAGTCTAAACAGCATGGTGGTGGCTCTGGTGAGCACACCCTAGGCTACATCACCTCCTGGTGGATGACCACATCACAGTAGTGTGAGTATATGTAGATGGGAAAGGTAACTGGCAAGACAAGAAGTGAGAGTTAAGAGAAGCTCTCTTACAGCCACTTGCTCTCAAGAGAACCAAGTTAGTGTGGCACAAGAATAACCTTCGTCCCTTCCAAGGCTCTGCCCATTGTCTCCACTCAGCTCCATCTTTTAAAGATCCCACCTCCTAAGCACCATTATAGTGAGGATTAGCCTCCAACACATGAAACCTTGGGTGACAAACCACAGCAAGTAATATTTTGAAGTCTGCCTCTCATTTTATTTTTTAAAATACAGCCATACATTTACATTTTTTGTAGATAATGTTATTAGTTACAAAGTCATGATTTCTAAGCCGTCAGGAGCTTCTTTGAAAAATAAGAGTCCAAAAACTTGTCTCTTTTTTTGCTCCCTTCTGGCTTTATTTTACTCTAAAATAAATCCATACAGGCTTTTTTTTTTTTTTTGGCCTAATTTCAGCTGCATTTTTTTCTCCTCTAAATCATATTTCCCCTCAATTATATCTAGGTGATATTAAGCAATTTTCTAATCTAGCAGTGGAGTCCATTGATGATTCAATTTTGGCAGTGTACTGGCCACAGTTTCTTTTGCTCTATAAAATATTAGGGCATTCCATAATTGAGCAGGTATGGCTTTTGAACTAGAAAAGGAAGCTTTAAGGTTTAAGCCAGCACTGCCATGCCATCTCTTGGACACATGCTTCTCTGGATAGTTGCCTTACAGAAAGGGATTAAAAAAAGAAAAGGCAATGTAGCCAGCCAGTACTGTACTCCATCTAGGAAAAAAAGAATTTAACAGGCTCAGCTGATTGAGGGTAATGATAAAATAACTGGCAAAACTACAAAGCTCTCTCTTTATGTAGGGACAAAAATACTTTTCACAAAGCTCAAAATAAATTAATTACAGCATCACTGCAGCATATACCCAATATTCTAGATGCGCCTCCAGGAGCTGGTTCCTTATATATTTAAGTGGGGAGTTTTCCTGCAAAACATGCTGGTCTGACCATTTTTCTCTTACTTATGAATCCTGACTTTTATGAAACTGGGGAAAACAAGGAGACAAGAATCTGGGATTCATTTTTAACCAGCCATTGTTTTTCTAATTTCTCCATTGTATAAGCATGTTCTGTTTTAAAAAGGTACGAAATAAAAAAAAAGAAAATGAAAATTGTTCAAATGATAACAGCAAAGAAAACAGCTGTATCTTTGCTGCTAGGTTGGCATTACTGGACTAGGAAACATTATAATTCATTTTCAAAGAAAGTCTTGATATAATAACCTTTAAAATGAGATTTTTTTTTAGTGTGTGATATCAAACCTTAAGGGCTTTCTTCCCACTGAAGCATTAAAATATGAGAATTCTGATTTCTTGTTGACAATGTTTAAATGAATATGTCAGTTTATAATTGGAAATGGAAGGGGGAACTTTTATAACTGAATATTTAACACATATTAAAAGTTATAACACAAAGCACATAATTTCTTGTCCCATTTCCTCCCTGTTTTCTTTTTACAAAGTAGGGATCTTGAATTATTCACTTGCAAACTTAAAATAGTTTTCTGAGATGATGAGTTCAGCGTGAAGGAAGGAAGATGAGACAGTATTCTATAGCTTTCCTTTCAGTGCTTTTCTCTGTGTGTTTCTGTGTATATTTACATTTGTTACCATAACATAATCCTTATAGGAAAATTAAGATTGAAGGGAGCAGAGGTGTATGTTTCCTGCAGAGGCAGGTAGAGAGAGGTTACATTCACTATGTTTATAATTTCCATGTTGCTTAACTATGTAGGAACACTTTGTCTTTTTCTTGTGTAATATCACCTCTCTGGTGAGATGGCATACCACCTGGTCAGGATGAAAATATAGTTATCCATCTATCTCTTTACTTCTCTGTGACCTCATACAAATAAGGTGATCTATTTGTTTTCTGTTGATTTGATTTCCATTCTTTGAGTTGAGTCACAGAGTACAGAAAAGTCGTAATAGCAGATTGAGTAATATAGATATGTGTATTAGTTAGCTTTTCATTGCTATAATCAAAAATACCTGTCAAAACAACTTAGAGGAGGAAAAGTTTATTTGGGACTTGTAGTTTCAGAGGTCTCAGTCCATGCTTGCCTGACTCCATTGCTCTGAGCCTATAGGTTGACAGAACATCATAGTGAAAGAGCAAAGTGGAGGAAGGCTGCTCAGTTCATGGTAGCCAGGATAAAGAGGAGAGAGAGAGAGAGAGAGAGAGAGAGAGAGAGAGAGAGAGAGAGAGAGAGAGAGAGAGAGAGAGAGAGAAGAAAGAAACCAGGGACAAAATAGAATTCCTGAGAGCATGCCCCCAGTGACCTATTTTCTTTAGCCACTCCCCATGGGTCCTCTTACCATCATGTAACCCATTCAAATTTTTAATTCATCAAGAGTAATCCACCAATTAGGTTGTAACTCTCATAATCTAATCATTTTTTCCTCTGAATATTCCCACATTGCTACATAAGCCATGTGGGGTATATCTCATATCAAAACCATAAAAATGTGTTTCAAGGTTTCTGCTCTATAACTTCCTTTTAGAAGAATTAAGCCTACATAGGATTTTTTTAAAAAGATGGATCAAAAAAGCATGATTGGAAACTTTTTATCATTTAGACCTACATTGTGATTGTCCAACTATGTGCTTTCTGTAGCTCTGGATCATCTTTATTGACCCCTGTAAGACCAAGACCACATTTTTATTAATTCAATCAACTTATGTTGATTCCATAGGTATTTTATCATGAATACTGCTACAACAAACATAGTAGTGTAGATTTCCCTTTGACATATTGATTTCATTTGAAACTTCCTGGTGATGTTAATATGCAGAGTGTTTTGGGGACCATTGCACTACACGGATTTCTCTATTGGTCACCACAGGAGTCCTGATAAGGACTGGCTGCAACAGAAACTTGAGTCAAATGCATATGCAAAGTTTTGGAATCTTTATTTTATATTTGATAGTAATCGTTTTAGATGTTTTCATCATACAAAATGCAGTGGAATTTGACTGGAATAACTTAAGACCATATAATTTAGCACTTTGAACTGCAGTGTTTTTTAATTGTAGTTAAACACTTTTGGTTGAAAGTATTCATGCAACCAAGCCTGCCAATATGAAATCTGGCAGTAGAGATAAAGGTGTATGGAGAGCAGGTACCCACATACCATTAGCGTCCCCCTCACCTGAATTCCAGAAATAGTGACCTAAAGGTAGCAAGTTTGCAGTTGTGACCTCATTTTGCTCCAGGACAGCCCTGCTAGAGTCTATAAACATGGTTGCTTAGAACTTAACTGCAGGGCATCTGGGTCTTCTGGAAATATACCTAACTAATTTCCTGTGATTATATAAAGTATCATAAATGGAACAGCTTAAAATCTGAAATCTGTCATCTCATAGTTCTGGAGACTAGAAGTTGTTTCCTTTTGAGGGCTATGAGGAATAATCTGTCCCAGGATTCTTTCTAGATTCTGTAGGCTCAGACATTTGTTGGCTTTTACCTCTGTTTTCACATTATCTTTCCCCTGTATATACCTGTACATGTCTCTGTGGTTGAATTTCCCCATTTTATAATGACAGTCCTATTGGATTGAGTCCTACCCTAATGATTGCAACTTAACTTGATCATCTGCAAAGACTCAACTTCAAATAAAGTTACATTTATAGGTACCGGGGGTTAGGACTTCAATAACTTGCCAGGGGACATAATTCAGTAAATACTTTCTGTAGATCATAAGAGGTTATTAATGACTGGAAAGGATGAAAATCCCTCATGAGAAGAAATTTTTTAATTTTTTTTTCTGAAAAAGAGAAGAACCATACCTTAACTGTGTATAGGATTTTAAAAGTTACAAATATAACATATGGTCACTCTAACTAACTCATGATCCTCTCAGTGGTCTCTTAGATTTGCCAATTAAGTTTAAAGGCAGAGAATTCAAATACTTTGAGAGCACACCAAATTAAGGAATGAGTCCAGAGATGAACTGAGTCCTTCAATTCTATCCAGGTCTATCGCTCTCCCCAAGTGCAATGGTCCAGTCTGACTCACCATAGATCATGAGACTGATGGTATAGAAAACCTCATACTTACCGGATGGACATCATAAAGAATGTGAAGGGTCTAGTTATAAGAAAACAAAGAAAAGTGAATATGTCCTCCCTCAGGAAGAAGAACAGCCAAGAGGAGATACTGAGGAAAAAAAGAAAAGACATAATACTACCAATTTTTGGACATCCCATAAGTATTGTTTACTGGTGAGTCCGAGTTGGCCACTATGATGGTAACAACTTTGTGTCAAGTTGATTGTGACACAGAGTAGCAAGATTGATCCTCATTTTCAGCTACATTTGATTGAGTGTTTTCCCATGAGAGGAGCATGTTACCTGGTGAACTCACCCATGTGGACTGCCCTTCCCAATGTGGGTGGGCATTATCCTATCCATTGGGGACCTGGATAGAACAAAAGGCTGTGGAACAAGAAAAAACTTGCCCCCTTTTATCTGCCTCATTCTTTGAGCTGGGGCACTTTAGTTCATTTTCTTCTGCCTTTGGATTGGGATTTATGCTAACAGTTTCTCCCTAGTTCTCTTGAGCTCTGACTTGGACCAAATTATATCACTGGCTTTCCTGGACCTCTAGCTTATAAATGGCCAATCTTGGACTTCTCAGACTCTAATTGCATGAACCAATAATTGGTTATCTTCCCCTAGAGAACCCTGAGACATACACTTTAGACTGTCATTATTTTGGTAAGTGGGTTCACTTTCACAGAACGTTTTCTTTGATGAAGTTATTTGCTTTCTCAGTGTTTCTATGACAATTCAAGAAGAGGAGGATATTTATCAATAGGCATGTTGCTTTTTGAAACCTGCTGAGCCTCAAGTGAGATAGTTACTCATGTTTCTTAAATCAGGGCTGGAGATACAGCTCAGTGGTATAGCAAATGCTTAGTGAACACAAATCCCAGAGCGCAATCCTCAGGCATCAACCCTAATAAACTTTTATTAACCCATTATGTACTATTGTCCCAGCCATAGAATATCTATAAAAATCCAACCTAAGACTCATTGGAATGTTAAACTAATTTGTGCTGTGATGGTGTGTCAGATTCAAAATAATGATGTCAAACAAGTCCTTGACCATATAAAGGTTATGCTCCTTGGCTCCTTGGCCAAGGACAAGTGTCCTGGTGAGTCTATCAGAGCATATTTAAGCTCCTTGGCTTTAAAAGTGTGCCCTCCTGTTATCAAACCCATCTTAGATCAAGTTGGGAAGAGATCTCTCCATAGTTCACCAAGCTCCTTGGCTAACCTGGCAGCACCAAAAAGTGCTGGGCACCTCACCTGTCCTATTCTTTAGAATGCCCAGGGTATGGGCCTCCAGGAAACATTTATTCTTTTTCTTGCCAGATATTCACATGCACAGAGTTGAGGGAGATTGGAAAGCTCCGTTTGTCACTAGACTGTAGATTTTATATTCAAACCAAACCAAAGAATCAGAGAATCCAAATCAGCTGTCTAAATACATGACTGGAAAGGTACTTTTCTCAAAGGAAGTATGGGATTTTCTTAGGAAGAACAAAGAAAAACAGAATGAAAAGACAAAACCTTCCACTATAAGCACCATCAGATCTCATGTTGGACAAAGTTATGCAATCTACCCCTCTTTCTCCAACTTACAACTTCAACCCTATTCCCACTAACTCCCAGTCCCAACAAAACCTTTCTGGAGTGGTGGAGGCTTTATAAGGGACTTCATATCTTAGAGAGTTTAATATTTTCTTAAATCAGGGCTGGAGCTATAAGCTTGGCGGTATAGCAATTGCTTAGTATATACAAATCCCAGAACTCGATCCTCAGGCATCAACCCTAATAAACTTTTATTAATCCATTTTGTACCATTGTCCCAGCTGTAGAATATCTATAAAAACTTAAATATGTTATTACAATATAATTATTATCATGTAATAATATGAATTAATATTAAGATAATTATGTATAAGCTCTAGATTATACTTTCCAAATTATTTTAGTGCATATGTACTCAATTTCATTGAAATATTTGCAGAAATGAAAATTTGGGACTTCATGGGTTAAATATCTTCCAAGTCAATGAGTCCATTTTACAAAACCAGAAATTAATATATAGAGAGTGAGTTCAGTGATTTTCAAAACTGAATGCAATTTAGGATTTCTTGGGGGAAGCATTTTAAAATATACCAGTGCTTGGGCCTCATCCCAGAATATTTGAATTCAAATCTCTAGAGATGAAGCCATACGAATCTGCTTAAAAAGAAAAATATCCTCAGATGGAAATGGTGAAGTTTGAAGTGTGAAAACCCTTGGGTGAGATGTTCATGGCCATTCAGTTTGTTATCAGCTGAGCTTGGTAACACATAAAGGGAGGGAGAAAAACATGGGGGAAAGAAGAGAGGAAGAGCAAACAGAGAAGGAGAAAGAGGAAGGAGAGTAGAGTGGAAGGAAAGGGAGCTCAAGGATAAAGTCATTGGATAAAGAATAAAGGAGCACCTTGACTCAGGCCCTGGTTTGAGTAAGGATTCACTCAAAGTGCCTGGGCCTCATTCATAGTCCTGGTACCACACGAACTGTATGTGACAGTTGTTTAATTGACAGTGTAGAAAAAGACCATGGCAGAGAAAGTAGGGCAAAATGATCTTGAAATTTTTGACTTATGAGTTTTCTGTTCCTTAAGGCTTAGAGCTATTTTACTACATGTGAGGGCCAAATGGACACAATGTGGGAACTGTAATCCATTATATAAAGGTAAGTCATGCAGAGATGACAGCACAGACAAGGAAAAAGGTAGGAATAAGAATAAGAAAAATTCCCCAGGTAATATATATCCAGGGCTGACAAATCACTCAAGTTGGGCTGGGGATGTGGCTCAAGTGGTAGCGTGCTCGCCTGGCATGCGTGTGGCCTGGGTTCAATCCTCAACACCACATACAAACAAAGATGTTGTGTCTGCCGATAACTAAAAAATAAATATTAAAAAAAATTCTCTCTCTCTCTCTCTTAAAGAAAAAAAAGAATGAACAACTCATCTTGTTCAAATGCCCATCTTGACCCACTAGGCTCTACAAATTTCTTTTAGGAGGTCCACACTCAGTGTCTTGCTAGATCCATTTTTGTGCTGTTTGCATTGCCCTCAAAGGAGTGCATGTGTAAGCAAGTTCTGTCCAGGCAAATACCTAGACCCGATAGGGTATCTGGTTGGTCATCAAGACCTGTTGTCTACTGTCCCACCTAAACTCAAATGTCACCTCCTCTGTGGAGCCTTCCTAGATCCCCAGCACAGGTTCTTTATTGATTTAAGCAAGGGGTGTGCACAATCATTTGCATATTACAGAGATTATCCTGAGTTGAGATATGAGCTGGAAGGAAGCAAGACTGGAGGCAAGGAAACCAGTTTAGGAAATATGAACTTGAAATAGACAAGAGTGAAGATCTGCACGGAGGCAGGTGTGGTGGGAAGAAAGAAGAGGAATTGAACAGAAATATGCTATAAAAGTGGAATGAGCCTGAATGGAGGGAATGATCTGATGTAGAGTAGGATATGTCTGATTCTAGTTTGAGTAGCTCATTAGATAGGGCAGCATTCTTTAAGACAGGGAGCATAGATGGACAGACTGCTTTGGAGTCTAGACTGCTCTTGGATTCAGTTTGGGACATATTGGATTTGTGGACTCAGGGACATTTGTGTGAGGATACCTAGTGGAAAATTATATACATTAAGTCCAGAGCTTGGGGAAGAGGCCTGGGCTGAAGCTGTAACAGAGGGATCATTAGCAACAAAGATGTGTTTAAAGGCTCTAGAGTTTTGCCTGGTCTCATTGGCACATAAAGTCAGGGGAAGTTAGGGGTGAGGACACAATACTGAGGAATATTCACCATTATGAGTAGAGAAGAGAAGGCCACAAAGGAGATTGAGGAATCAGAAAGTAGGTAGAATAGAAGGATTAAATGAGAGAGAGGGGGGGGGCGGGGAGGGAGGGAGGAGGGTATCATGGAACTCAAGGAAAGAGATATTTTAAGAAGGGAATAAGGAATTAGGCCAAATAGCATAGAGAAGCACAGAGAATACAGTAGACTTGGCCTCAAGGAGGATGTGTTGACCTCTGCTAGGTCCCTGTCAAAGAGCAAAGGCAGCAGAAACCACTGTCTAAAGAATAAAAGGGACACAAAGAAGCCATTTTCCCATCATATAGTGCTTCTGCTTAAGACTTCTCTCACTGATCTCTCATCTCTGAACTGATTTTTAGTTTAAAATCAGAAATGTTTACCGTAATTTAGAAGATCCCCCAAATTTCTCCCTTGTCTGCCTCTATGACTCCATCTCCCCTTGTTTTCTTGCTGTGTTACCCTATAACCATAGGGGCCCCTTTCTATTCTTCAGACATACCCTAGGCTAATTGAAAATGTTGTGTGGCGCTAGACTGGAGTTGATGTTTGGTTGTGAATACTGAGAAGATAATGGTGGAAAAGATGGTGGTGGTGTCTGGGTGTGAGGGAAGGAAGGGAGAAGGGCATTTACAGACAGGGTTCAAGCCAATGTCAAGGGAATGCTGAATGCCAGGTGGGGATTAGATGGGGTCTGGGTTTTGATAGACTTCCCTGAGTTTCCACTTTCATTGTTCTAGATTATTTGCATTTTTTTTAAGAAAAGTTCCCCAGGTAATATATAGCCAGGGCTGACAAATCACTCAAGTCAAAGAACAAATGCAGTCAGATTAACCAAGTTCAAGCTCAATATGCTTGTCAAATAGTGAGACTTATATTTTCCCAGTGGCTTATGTTTTTACTGATGCAACAGGCTAAGCTTTAAATCAGAGGAATGAACCTATATGTGTATTAATGCCTTTAGGACTTTTGAAGGTCATAATTAAATCAAGTCATCACACAAAATGTTAAAGCCTGAACCACAGAATGCAGCAAAAGGCTTTCTGTTGAGGTGGTTCTGCTGGAAAGGTTAGAGAAGAATTTCTCACTTTGACTTGCATACTCTTATCAGGGTGTTTATACATGTGCCTCTCTTGGTGTGTTTTTGTTTCAGTGCCCAAAGGAATAGGACTTTCAGGGAACCATATTTGGGCACATATAACCCAACAAGCCCCCTGGATTTAAAAGAAGAATAAAAAGAGGTGTGGGATTATTTTACCCTCTCTGGTTTCATATTCCTTGAAAATGGACCCCACATTTATATTTAAAGCGATGGCCTATATATTTATTTTCACCAATTGGCTGGTCCTATTTACTGAGTAAATGCTAAATCAGCATGTGTCAGTTTAAACTCTCCTATGCTGCTTCTCCCATTCAAATTTGATAAGATAAATCTTTAAAGGTATACATTTTAATGAAACGTTACTCATGGCATTAAATTTTCTTCTACTGTATGGAAATTAAAAGCAACATTTCTCTGGCCTAGAGCTAACTTTTATGACTCCCCTGGTACTCTCTGTTTTATCTTGATTTTTAAAGATGTTCAAATAAGTGAGTTTTCTTTTTACTTGACACATTTTCACATATGTTGCCTTGATCTTTCACATCTTTTACCCATATGGGAGCCTTCCTAGGAAATAAAGGATCTGTTTTTAATTATCTCATGGGGACAATTTAAAGGGGAATCCAGAGCTTCTCCTCCAGAGTTCTGCCTTTAGGAAGAATAAGAAGCAATAGGGAGTTTACTGCTGTTGGCTCTTGATAGAGATTTCTCCCAGTTCCCTCCGAGGTACCACCACGTCCACCTGTTCACTTGGGTACATCCCAAGTTCATTGATTCAGACCTTAATTTGTGAACACTTAGATTGGGACAAGCCTGCAGTGTATGGGTATGCTTATCACAATGATTTGCTTAGGAAAATTGATACTATGAAAAGATAAAAAAGGGCTAGGACTGTAGCTCAGCCGCAGAGTGCTTGCCTAGCATGCATGAGGCACTGGGTTCAATCTTCAGCACCACATAAAAATAAACAAATAAAATAAAGGCATTCTGTTCATCTATAAATACAAAAAAATTTTTAAAAGATAAAAGAGTATTTCAACTGAGACCAACTTTTTAAAAAATTTATTCTAATTTGTTATATATAACAGAATGTATTTCATTCTATATTACACATATAGAGCACAATTTTTCATGTCTCTGGTTGCACACAAAGTAGAGCCACACCATTTGTGTCTTCATACATGTAAATAAGGTAATGATGTTCATCTCATCCTACCAGTTTTCCTACTCTCATGCCCCCTCTCTTCCCCTCCAACTCCTTTGCATTATCTAAAGTTCCTCCATACTTCCCATGCTCTCCCCCTGATCCCCATTATGAATCAGCATCCTCATATCAGAGAAAACATTCAGCATTTGGTTTTGGGGGATTGGCTTACTTCACTTAGCATAATATTCTCCAACTCCATCCATTTACCTGCAATGCCATGATTTTATTCTCTTTTAATGCTGAGTAATATTCCATTGTGTATATATATCACAGTTTCTTTATCCATACATCTACTGAAGGGCATCTAGGTTGGTTCCACAATTTTGCTATTGTGAATTGTGTTGCTATAAACATTTGTGTGTCTGTGTCACTATAGTATGCAGTTTTTAAGTCCTTTGGGTATAAATCAAGGAGTGGAATAGCTGGGTCAAATGGTGGTTCCATTCCAAGTTTTCCAAGGAATCTCCATACTGCTTTCCATATTGGCTGTACTAATTTGCAGTCCCACCAGCAATATATGAGTGTGCCTTTTTCCACACTTATTCACTGACACTTATTGTTGTTTGTATTTTATATAACTAAAACACTTTAAAAAGTGTCCATATTTAACAACTGAACAAGTGTCCCAATTTAACAATTTGAAGCTGATTTCAAAAAAATCTAGAGTCACTTAATTTACATTTTGCAACCAAAACTAGATTGAAAAAGCCAAAAGATTACTATGATTGCATAACAGGGTAGTGCAAAATCAAGATTAGAAGGCAAGTCTTCAAATTGCCTAGTATGTAATGCTCTATTTTGAAACTCTATTAAAAGTGAGATCTCAGAAAATCCCTAAGCTAATTCTAGATACATTCTGGTAAGATACATTCTACCATCTAGATGTTTCTGTAGTTCAAACTGGCTTGCCTGTTCAAGAGTCATATAAATGAATTTCTGTTGTACTTTGCTACAGTCAAATACATGGAATTGTAAATGGGTTTCCCATCCATGAGGAGACATGAACTCAGAGAAATGAATGACAGGTTGATATACTTAGGAAGAATTTGCCTTACATATATATGTATTAATCAGGACTTTTTCAGTTGCAAGAGACTGAAATCAATACCATTGAATTCCTTAACTAAGGAGGATATTGGTGTAGTTTGCAGGATTAATCAGGACTTTTTCAGTTGTAAGAGACTAAAATCAATGTCAGAATGTATTTCCTTATATGGACTCCCATATAAGGAAGGATACTGGTGTGTATGAAGGATTAAAGGAAGAACTTCAGGAGTCAGAACAAGTGGCAGGGACACAAATAGGGACTTAGTTCTTTTTTAGTTTACCTCTGCTTGGTAAACTAAGCAGAGGTTTGTTTAGTAGACAAATCCCTACGAATCTAGGAAGACGGGCACTTGTGGCCTAAGATTCTCACCACACTGGCAACATACCTGTAAACTGTGGCTTCCAAATCTATTTCTGAATCTCAAGAAACTCTCCAAGTGACTCCGCTTAGGTCTTGTGTATGCAGAAGACCAGAGTACTGAAGTTACGTATGGTTACTGCAAATTGTGTTGGGATGGATAGGAAATCAAAACTTGGGGACAGAAAAACTCCACAGGGAGACAAAAGCATAGTGAATTACATACAAAAGACTGTGATGTAAAGAGCTAGAAGAAGGCTAATCTACTTTCCCATTTCTCTCTCCAGTAACTTGAGTTTTTCATGGAGATATTTGCAAAACTTGAGATGCCCATCCCTCATCCCAGAGCCACTGGATCAGGGTTTCTTTGGGTAGGACCCAGGGCAGCTTGGTATTTAAATAGCACCCTAGGTGACTCTGATACATCCCTAGACAAGAGCTACTATTTTAAGTCATTATCGTCAGGGGTCTGTTCTCAGAGACAGATAGCGTATCATATATTCATTAACCATCAATATCTTATCACAAATTTGTTCAACAGATTAGCTTAATTCACTTGATAGATTTCAGAAGCATGAGATAGCGGATGAATACAATTTGACGAAGAAGGAAAGAGGAGCTAGGGCCTAGGGTGGGATGAGATGGCATTTCAGAGGGGCCTGGTGTTAAGAACCATCGGAGCCTCTTGTACTTTCTGGCCTTAGTCTACAATTCCAGCTCTCTCATAGCTTCATTCAGATCTTAATTTCTCTACAGTCTCACACATGTAGGTCACAATTCTTCAGTTTTCTTTCAATTCATACAGGCCTCCACATACCCCTCTGCCAGGGTGGAGCATCCGTCTTCTTCAGCTACCCGTAACCTCATATCCCCGGGCCTGTACTCCTCCAGACCTCCCTCCCCCATGAGTCCCCCATTCACCTTTTCCCCTGCTGCTTGCCCGTTCACTGGTGAGGAATTGCACATTGACACTCCCAATCATGCATATAACATGGCTTGACCTTCAGGACCGCCTCTCAACTTTTGCTGTATCTGGCTCTCTTTTTATCCTCTTATCAAGAGAGAGGAGGCCATCCCTGCCCTCTCACCCAGGGACCTGCTCATGTCCATCATGGAGTTCTCAGTCCCTACTTTACTGGGAAAATTAGGGCCATCTAGCCCACCGAATCTGACATTAATTTTATCTGCACCCAGACTTAGAAATTTACTGTTATGATTTGGATGTGGGGTATCTCCAAAGAGCTGACAGGGATTAACTGATTAGCTGAGTGGTTCATTGAGGGCATGGCTATGGAGTATATTTTTGTATCTGGTAAGTGGAGACCTTTCTCTCTGCTTCCTGATCACCATGTGAGCTGCTTCCCTCTGCCACACTCTCTCACCATGATGGTTTTGCCTTACCTCTAGCCCCGAGGAATGCAGCTGGCCTTCTATGGACTAAGACCTCTGAAACTGTGAGCTCTCAAATAAACTTTTCCTCCTCTCCAATTGTTCTGGGCAGATTATTTAGTCACAGCAGTGAAAAAGCTGATGAAAACATTTATCTCTTTATTCTTAGGGAAATCGATTGCTGCTCTTCTTGTCCATAGCCAGCATTTCTCCTTTCCTCTGACCTTCAAAACTTTTCCTTGGTTCTTGGTGAATATCTCTCATTATTCCCCCTCTTTTTCTCTGTTGGTGGCTCTATGTCTGCCTACTTCTTACACATTAGATCCAGTTAACAATATATTCATGACTCATCCATCTCTTCCCTTTATATAATTATCTGAGAGATCTCATATATTCTTATATGTGCATTTTTTTTTCTGGACCTGAGGTTTATTTTTTTTAAATTACATGTTGAAATACAAAATCCATGAAAAACTGAAGTTGACAGATGTTGACAGATGCAACAAAGGGAAGATGCTACACAGTAAATTTCCCATATTATGAAGGACAGGCACTGAATCCTAATCTATAGGAAAATCATAGAGCAACAGCACATCCTGGGTAGTTAGTTATATCTTAGTCCAAATTAATTTCTCAAAAATTTTATTGGTGCATTGTAATTATACGTAATAGTGGAATTCATTATGCCATATTTGTACATACACATAATTGGATCAATCTCACTCCCCTGTATCTTTCCTTTCCTTCTTTCCCTCCCTTTCTGGATTCATTTTCTCTGCTCTACTGATCTCCCTTCTATTATTATTATTATTTTTCAAATTAGTTAATTATAATTATATAATTGTATATTTTATTATATTTAATTCTATATAATGTATAATATACTTGTTATAATTTATATTATAAATTTATGATGCATTTATAATTTTGTGTTTATTATATTTAATAAATGTAATTATGCATTTCATATATTTAATTAGATATATTATCTACAATTATCCTCATCATGAGAGATGAGGTCATCCCTGCCCTCTTACCCAGGTACCCACATTGTATTATATTTAATTATATAATACAATTATAATTTTATTATAATTTATATTATATTAAATTACATATTATGCATAGTATTCTTTTGGGGGGGTACTGGGATTGAACTCAGTGGTACTCAACCACTGAACCACATTCCCAGCCCTTCTTTGTATTTTAGTTAGGGATACAGTCTCATTGAGTTGCTTAGCACTTTGTTTTTGATGAGGCTGGCTTTGAACTCAAAATCCTCCTGCCTCAGCCTCCCAAGCTGCTGGGATTACAATATGCATATGTATGCCACAATTTCCACTCTTTTTTTTTTTTAACTAGCAAATCTATGCTGATATTTACAGCTTTCTTCTAGATATCCAGTTGAATGTTTCATGAGCTCTTCCCTTGCCTTCACTGTGCCTTTATCAGGGGAGTCTCTTACCTGGAAGGCTGTTCCCATCAACCTTTCTAGAACAACAGCTGTTCAGCCTTAAAGATTTGACTAAAAAGTCATCACTTCTGAGAAAACTTATTTGTCCTACAGGTTGGGAGAAGGACCCTATTTTGTATGGTCTCTCCAGATAGACTATGAGTTTCTCAGTCTTCTTAACTGATTGTATCACCTTTTCTGCCAAGTCTACATACCTTCTTATATTCTCAACCTCCTCTAATTGCACTGTTTCCTCTTAGCAGCTCAAGTCAGAAAATTTCAAGTTATCCATCGTGCTTCTGTTTACCGCCATCCCCATCTCACTGGTTCCAAAGCACGATGATACCATGGAAGTACATCTCTAAACTGTGACTTCTTCTTAGCCCTCTGTAACCAGACTGCTTGTTCAGGTACACATTCTTAGCCCTTTGCTTGGACAATTGCAATAGTGCGGTAATTGGTCTGGCCCTGCTGCTGTCAATTTATCTTCCGCCTTTCAGCCAGAGTTATGTAACTAAGAAGTAATTCTGAGTTAATCTATTTGCAAGTTGATAGTGAATTGACCTAAAGAGCTAGTTTCTTATTACGATGAGAAATATCCATCCCCTGGCCACTAGCATCTCACTGTGGTAAATTCTTTGTAATAACGGAACCAACTAATGAGGTACTTCTCTTGCCCTCAGCCAGCCCTGTGCCTTTATCAGGGGGAGTCTGTTACCTGGGAGGCTGTTCCCATCAACCTTCCTTGAGCAACAGCTGTTCAGGCTTTAAGATTTGGCTAAGAAGTCATTTCTTCTGAGAAAACTTCTTTGTCCTACAGGTTGGAAGAAGGACCCTATTTTGTATGGTCTCTCCAGATAGACTGTGAGCTTCTCAGGACACAGGACACATCTTAAGTCTCTGCATTCTTATTCTATAGTACAATGCCAAGTTCATGATAAGTGTGTAACACAAACCTGTTGTATTGAGGTGAAGGGCAACTTGGGAAGAAAGTCTCAAAAGGATGAAGAAAGTGCGGAAAACCGAGAATTGAATAGACTGTAAACACTCCCTTTGCTCATTTTGTGATTTTGTTTATGGGGGAGCATATATTTGGAAAGTGGAGGGAAGGACTGAGGCCGAGGATGTTACTAGTCCTGTGATGACTCTTAATGGGGGTGATTTAGTAGAAAGCCAAATCAGAAGAGAAAAAGCAAGACCTAAGACAAGGAAGAGAAAGAGGTGGAAAAATCATGTATCAGGCAGGCACCTTCTTTAGACCTTCTTAATCTACCTATTTCCAGAGCTTTTGGCCACCTGTCTCTGCCCAGCAGCTACTGTAGGAACCAGTTCTGCACAGGTTCCATCCAAGTTCATGGAGTCTTGACCCGCTGGCACTTGGACTGAGACCTCTACCACTTACATCACCCCTTATCCTCCACTCTGGGCTTTGCCTTTGGTGTCGAAGTGTGAGAGGCTACTGAGATGCAGCTCACAAGATCCAGGAAGACAGTAGAGTAACTGCCCCATGGGGCAAATCTTTGACAAATTGGGTATGGGGGCTGGCAGATTTATCAGTACTGCTGACTTCCCATAGATGGATTGTCTGAAGAAGTTATTCATATGGGCCCTTGGAAGACACTCCCTCAAGACTGAGCAATCAGTCTTGCTCCCTAGTGAGCACGGTTCTGCTTATAATCATGCCCTAGATGGGTTCTCTCTTCTTTGCCTCACTCTATCTTTCCCTCATCCCACTACTCTTGGAATGTACTCCCTGTCAAAGTACAAACGTAAGAGTTTTATGTATTTTATTATCCTTTTCAAAATTCCAGGCTCTGCTTTTTGAGGAATCCAGGCTTTGACAGTTGGCACTAGGAACTGGCCCTTGAAAACTCACCCTCCCAGTGGCATTTGGAAAACACTTGATTTAGAATTGAGCTTAAGAAGATACAGAAGACATGAATAAGGTACATGAACAGGTGGCCCAGTCTGCCTTGTTATCAATATCTGAAGTACTGATACCCATCCTTCACTTCACACCAGTGGTGACATGGAGGTAGTAGGTGGTAGGTATCACTTATGATCAACTGAATGATTAGGGACTGGTTTAGAGTTCACAGATAGTCTGGCACTCCTTGTTGGTGCTAGCCAAAATTGGGTTAATACCACATTTCAACTCTAATCAAATATAAACCTAAAATATTGATGAAAGGAAGTACTCCTATTGTGCAGAAATTCCAGCAGTACACTTAGTGGCTTCTGTTGGATTGACAGAGAAGTGGCCTGAGATATGGAGTTCCTTGTGGTGTGCATATGTGTTTGTGAGAGTGTTTCCACCCTCAATAGTGGGAACAAAATGACTGTTCTATCAGAGGAAAAGATTGGAAGGCTGGAAGATTAGGGACAAGGAGGTCTGGAGAAGACATACATTGGTGGGCATATGTGGATGGCCACAAGCATGCAGAGCTCTGTTTCATGGTAAGGTCCACCAGTGAGAGTACACTGAAGTGGAGGCTCTTAAATACCTGCTGGGCAGGATGACTTACTCTGTGTAGGCCACCCAGCTTCTATCTTGGCAATCTCAGTGCAGGTGTAAAGGACCCATGAACAGTATCCACAATGACAGAGATGGAGATTAAAGCTGAGCCCCACATCAGAGGATCCCTCTTCCCATGAATATTCTAGCTATTGCTCCTGCTGGATACCCAGCTTCCCAGCATCAGGGACTGAGACTGAGACCTCACATGGCACTGTTCCCCGTAGAGTCTAGTTGGATGCTTGTGACAGGCACTTACACCAGATCTCTTGTGTCAGTTTATCCTTCTCAGGCTCCACATGTTCTCCATGTATGGTACTTCTTCTCCCCTCACAAGGACTCAGCTTCTGATCTATCCCATATAAGATCATCTCAGACACATTTTATGACAAAGAAAGTACAATCATGGGCAAATTGCAACACAGTCCTCTTGTTATTCTATGTGACTCATTGCCCAGAAACAGTTGGAATGATCTGTTAAGGACTCTTAGTAGATTTTAGTTTAGGGACAACATTAGATAGAATCTATGAGTCTGGGAACCAAGGAAATAAAAATAGAATTGGTGCCTTTTATCATTCATCACCCAATAACCAAATTATTGAATTTGTTCTCCTGTGTCTGCACTTTTAGTTCCTACAAAGTTAGAAGTTCTAGTTTACAAGGTGGTTGGGACATTTCCCCAGAGGCACTTGATTTCTCAAGTCAGGGTACCGGAGACCCAAACGGCAGTTAATGTAAATTGGTAGCTTAGGAGGAGTTAGAAGGGCTGCTGCCCAGCAGAGCAAGAGGAATGTCTGGAATCCAGAGGATTCACTGGTGTGTGTTTGGTGCTTCTGTGTTGAGTGAGGATGACTAATTCCCCAATCACAGCCCAGAGGGAAAACACAATCACACCTCTGGGGATGAAGGTCTGGGTCAGCCCTTGATGTAAACAACACAGACAAGCCCCAGAGCTGGCTGAGCAGGAGAGAAATCTAGAAATGGGAGGTAGACAGTGGGTATCAATCATGGCCTCATGACCATGCAGTGGTGGGATTGTAGTTTCTTTCACCCATCTTTTAACCTGATTTCTCTGACATTGAGGTTGGCTGCCATTTTGAAGGGGTCTCTGGCAGGTTTTATATCTACTGTTGGGGTGTATTATTTTCACAGCAATGAAGCCCAAACTGTGGTATTGGAGTCAGTATATTTCAAGGGAAGAACCTGGCAATTGGATCTTTAGATCCTCTCAGTCTTGTCTATCTCTGGGCCCTGGGGCCATTTGCTCTGGCCCAGCCACTGCTTCATGACCTGCTTTGTATAAAATCAGTCCAACTTCATGTGGCATAGCCAACAGCGCATTATGTCATGGCACTGAGCATCTTTGCCTCATGCCCTGGACCTTCTACTAATGAAAGCAATGACTTGGGACCTGCCCAGTACCACACTGTAGAACTCACAGAAGTTTGGGGGGGTGGGTGAACTTCCACCCCTGGGTCATGGGACCTGGCAGATAAATTCTTCCTCCTCCCCTGGACACTCTACCTGAAGTTCCAGTTGTTCACGTGGCTCCTTCGATGTTAGTTCAAGAACAAGCTATGGGCAACATTTGCTCTTTGTCCCCAGAGGTGGCAGCTTGGCAGTGGTAACTCATCCTTGTGTTGGTTCTCACGTCTTCCCCTTTCATGCCTCTTTTCCGGCTTTTCTGGGAACGTGTTTCCTAATAAAATACTACACATGAGCTTTTGCCTCAGGCTTTGCTTTCTGGGGAGTCTAGCCAAGCCAAATTCACATAAAAATGCAGAGATGTGAGATAGAGAGATTTAGCAGGTAAGAAGATCCAGAAGCAGATGCTTACAGGGCAGCTATGGGGGTCTGAGTGCTTGGAACTTGGGGGGGGGGGGCTTTTTCTTGTCTTGATTGTGTTATTTTCAATTTTCAAAGGAGAGTATGAACATGATGATTTATACGGTTTTTGAAAGGACATTGGAAGGAGGGGGAAAATACAATTATGAGACATGATAGAGTCAAAGTGTGGCCCTTCTACAGGTGATTTTCTCAGACTAATGTCCATTCCTGTCCCCAGGCCTAATGCTCTTGGGGAAACCTGGCTTTGTCTTTTCTTAGAAGACATACCAGGTATAGGTTGTAATGCCCCCTGTGTTGTTTGATTAGCTATTTTTCACAAGTAGTTGTATGGAATTTTGAAGGGTTCTGCCATAAGCATATTTGTTTATGTTTCTTATAAATGTGGAGACCCAGGTTGAGCAGATAAGAATGACAGAGGCCAGAGGCACAGCACAGGATAGAGCACACACCACCAAATGGAATTTCTGTGAAAAGTCGGACTTTTTTTTTTTTTAAATCCCCATTCAAAGCAGCTTTGATTTGGAATTTTTAAAGGACACATGGTTTTCCTTTCAAATACGGACTATCAGGGTTTTATTGTCAATGTACACAATAAAGTGTATCATAAACAGCCTCCCAGCAAAACATGTTAATCTTCCTAAAGTGTCCCACTGACATCTACTTTCCTTTTCTTCTTTTTTGAAGTTTTCCGTGACCCCAGAGTTGCTCTGTTACTAACAGGAACAAATGGCTGAGCGAACACTAAAAGCAGGAAGCACAGCTAGTCTGTGGGTTACCATTTAAAACTCTTTTAGTCAGCAGCACAGCGTGAAGCACTAATTCACTCCATCTACAATACCATATCCATTAGCACTTTCTTATCCCGGAATTTAAATAGTCCAAAGCTCAGAGAGTCACTAAAGGGAGTAATTAATACAATAGCACAGTTCTCCATGCTTCAGGTGATATGATGGCTGCCTTACCTGTCACAAATAAGTATTATAGGAGTCGGTCTCCTCCTAATTTTTGCATTTTTAAATCATCCTTCTTCCTTCTATGTTCCAACATTCTCTTTCCACCCGAATTTGATTTCTTTGTCTAGTGAAGATAACTTGACTCCGGCCCCCAATTCCATGTTCATGCCTCATCTGTTTAACATAGCTCCATTGTTTGAATAACCATATAATCATGAAAATGATACACAGGAGAGAAATGGTTTATATGTTTCAGTTTCACCTGCCATTGTCTACCTTTCTGTCCCCTCTTCCTCCCCTTTTGTACTCAGGATAGTTCTATGGAGGGTACTGATTTGTTACAAAAGGGCCGTTCAGTCCTATGAACAACCAAAGTGGGTTTTCTGACCTGGGCTGCATGCCAGGTTGTGTGAGCTGGAGGGCCTCTGTTTCATAATTACAGACTATTGGACCCTTAGGGATCTCAATTTCCAAGTCCATTATCAAATTTATCTCATGTGCAACTTCACAAGCCTCACTAGAAGGGATAGGGTTGCTTTTGTGTACAGTAAATGGGGGGTTTGAAAGCTTTTGCAAAATGTTGGAACTGCTCAAATGACTTCTTTTCATAAGAGAAAAGCAGTTGCTCCATAAATACCAATTTAGCTAGCGTTTGGCACTTAGTAACCTCTCTTCTTGTACAGTATCTCATTTGCTTCCTATAACTACTCTCCAAGTTCCACAGGGTGAGTATCATTTCATAGATTTTCTCAGATGGACAACCTGAGTATTAGGGAGACTAAGAGACTCTGGAAAATTTTGGATTAAACTTAGGATTTCTAACATGGAATTCTGGTATTAATTAGAGACTTTATCTCTAAAAGTGGTGTGGGGTGTGTGTGTGTGTGTGTGTGTGTGTGTGTGTGTGTGTGTGTGTGTGTGTTTAAATCTTTATTTGCTCAAACTTTCTGAAATTGCTTGCCTGAGAGGGTAAATGCTTATACTCATATAATAAAACCTACCAGCATAGATATTGGAGGTGAATCCAGTCTGCTTTAGACCTGAGAACTTCCTCCCAAAGCTGGAGGATAGTCTTTCCTAGAACCTTCTGAAATGTTGTCCCTGTTCCTGAGCATTAATTTGAACTATTTCTACATGTCAAATTCTAGCATAGGCTCACTCCCTTCTAGGACTCCAGGTGCTCTGCAATCCACTGTCTCTTTTTCTCATGCACCAAATTCTCTAATTCCCTACTCAAACTCTATGTTTTTCTACTTCAAGTCATGCCTGAAAACTACTTCCATTTTTCCACCTTCTTGTACCATTCACAAGTAAATACTGGGTAAGCACTGAGTTACATTTTACTTAGCCTAATGAATATGGCCTGGTCATATCCTTAAATTAACCACAGTGTAGATCCATTGGCTTCTCTTACCTTCCCTGATGCCAAAGTCTCCTAGCCTCCTAACTGTCCAGTCATTCCTTCTGTCTTCCTTGATGGATCATCCTTTCCTACTCAACCTCTAATGTTAGAAGTTATCAGAGCTCGTTTTTAGGATTTGTTTTCTCTGTCTCCTGATCTTATACCATCTCATCACTTTCAATGGCTCCATTTACCATCCATATGCTCAGGATTTTAAGTCATATCCCCAGTCAGACACATTTTTTTTTCTTTTTTTAGAACTCATGGTTCTCTTGAGAAACAGAACCGATTGTGTGTGTGTGTGTGTGTGTGTGTATGTGTATGTGTGTGTGTTTGTGTGTATGAGTATTTATGTATCCAAAGTACTAGGAGAGTTGATGTTGTCAGTTCTAGTCTAGAAGCTGGCAGGCTCAGGGCTCAAGAAAAGCCAGTGTTTCACTTCTAGTCTGAAGGCACGAAAGTCCTGATGGCCCAACTCAGTCAAGCAGGAGGAGAGTCCCCTTGCTCCTTGGAAGGTCAGTCTTGTTTTTCTAGTCAGGCCTTCAACTGAGTGGATGAGGCCCAACCACATACCTACCTACCTTCTTTTCTTTTCCCTTCCTCCCTTCCTCCCTCCCTTCTCCCTCCCTCCCTCCCTTCCTTCCTTCCTTTCTTCCTTCCTTCCTTTCTTCCTTTCTTCCTCCCTCCTCACCCCCTTTCCTTTTTGTTTCTTCTACTAGGGATTGAACCTAAGGTGCTTTACCACTGAGTTACAACTCCAGTCCTTTTTAAAAAAAATTTAAATCTTGAGACACAATCTTGCCAAGTTGCCCAGATTGGCCTTAAACTTGTGATCCTCCTCTCTCAACTTGCCAAGTCGCTCAGGTTACAGTGTATGATGCTGTACCCAGGAGAACAACCTGTTGAACTCAGTCTACTGATTCAAATGTTGATCCCATCTAAAACTCCCTCACAGAAATAGCCAGAATAATATTTGACCAAATATCTGGGTATCCACGGCTCAGTCAATTTGACACCAATGCAATTGATCATTGTAGCTTTTCAGAGACTTGCATTCCTGAGTCCATAATCACTATGACTACTTTGATTTCTCACAGGTCCCTCAAGTTTAATGTGTCAGAGATTTATTCCATATTCTTTTTTTTCCCAATTCATCCTTCAAGTATTCCTGAGAATGACACTACTATCCACTCAATGGCTTACATCAGAATCTGAAAGTCATCGTTTACACTTCCTTCTCTCAAGTCCCCCCAAATCCTTGGTTCCAGCCAACTCCCCTTCTTAGATGTTCATTGCATCTGTCTACTTCCTTCCATTTCTATTGCTACTCAATTCAGGCCATGAAAACATTTTATCTGAGCACCAGGTAATCTTCTAAAATACTCATTAGATCCTTTTACCATGCAGTTTAAAATTCTATGATTTCTCCTTGCTTGAAGATAGAGTGCAAACTCCTTAGTAAGCCCTACAAAGTCTTGCAGGACACCTTTGCTGACACTTTAGCCTTATCCTGTGGATCTTCCTCATTCACTCAGCCCCATCAGAGTTTTTCTCAGTTCCTCCCACATGCAGGGCTCTTTCTCTCAACACTTTCATAGATGCTGATCTCTGCTAAAACACTCTTGGTCTTTTCTTCCTTTGCCTGGACATATTCTACACAGTCTCCAAGGCTCAGCTCACCTGTCAGTTTCCCTGGGAAATCCTCCTATGTCCCTGGTTGGGTGTACTTGCTCTTATTGTGCTTTTCCAATACTGCTCTAACCATAGATGGCATTCATTCACCACTTTCAGAATTAAACTTAAAGCCTATCTCCCAAACCAGACTTTTATCCACCTGACTTGTTTACATCTTGTGAGTGAAGTGAATAGATGAATGACAGGGAGTGAATAAATTAATGAATGAACCAGTACAATGGCTGGCTCCTCATACACGATCAGATGCCAAACCAAGTAACACGAGAATCTCTTTCCCATGAAAGTGCCAGTCTGGATCACATGGAGAATCCAGAAAGCACTAGCAGTGAACTCCCACAGTCTCAGAGATATAGAGGAGGTCTAGAGGGACCAGAGTTGGAGAGGTAAGAGTCAGCAAAACAATACTAATGATATGAAAAATTGGGCTACCTTAGCTACCATTGCTTTAGTAATAGCACCCTCTTTTCAAGAATATAATTTGCCTTCTGGGTATGGTTTTGCAACAGAGATACACATCGAGGAAAAACTCCAAGTTCTGTTTTCTTACTATTTGATCAGGAGGGAAAGACAAACATTTGGACTAATGAAAACTATTGGAGGAACCTTCTTTGACAGTGGTGATTCTCCTATGTGTTGTTAGGGGCATGTGGCTCCATGTGAGGGCAAGACCCAGGGTGAGCCATGCTTGATGACTCAGTGAATAGTTATTGGTCTCCCAGTGAACTTGGCCAGTACCCCTGGTTGCTTGCTTTATGGAGGGTGAGTTAGGCTTAGCATCTCTGTTTATGTGTTCTCATATCACCTTGGTTTCACACAGTGCTATGCCTTGGGGATTTGGCTCCAATGATGAATGTGTACGTTATGCTCAGGCTCACAGAATGGATAGGAAAACTAGGTTATAAAACAATCAGGGATGAGATAGCACATATTGCTGTGAAGCGCCGATCTGTCCCAACTAAGGAGAACTTCGGCAAGGTTAAAAAAATGTAGAGAACTGTCTGACGATTGGGAGGTAGGAAAAGCTCTCTGAGCAGCTTTGTTCAAAAAGGCAGTTTTAATCAAAGGACAAATGAAGTAAGAAGACACATTGGATTGATCTGAGGGAAACTGAGTGAGGCATATGTCAAGGGAACAAGGAATGCTTGGAATAAAAAAAGGGCAAGGCACTCACTTTGGGCTAGGGGCTTATTTCATTCCACATTATTTAAACGCTCTCTAGTCTGTCAATTATGCACTGGATGCCACCTTATAATTCTTTGTTTACAGCCAAGCAACATCTGAAATATATTTTCCCATTAAGCCTCCAAGGTCAATGACACACGTAATTAACCAACTGATTTAGTGCATTTAATTTTCCTTGAAGTTCTAGCAAGGCTGTTAGTATCCAGCCTTGAGATTCCTGCTCTGTGTGGACATTGGGACAGGACTGGCTCCATAATGGGACACGGATGTGCTCCATGGCTGAGGTTTTGTCTAGCAGCATCGTGTGTCTACTTAAATGATGATGAATGCTGTCTTTGTACCAGGCAGGAAGATGTCATTACACTGGCTCGTATTGCTGACCTCCCAGGGTTTCCTACTAAGTGTTGCCAAAGGGTTGGAGTGCTGATAATTCCTTATAGAGCTCTGGAGAGAATAAAGCAGAGAGGCAAACCCGATGGAAAATAGATAAAGAGCCCAAGGTGAATTGAAGCTTAATATACCAAACAGAGTGAGGATGGCTGGCTTCATTCTCTCCTCTTGTTTTTTCCCCTCCCACAATTGTAGTCAGCGGTCCAGTGGTTATTTCTGCCCTCTCAGAGAATTCTTCACTTATTCCTATCTAGTCTTGTACTTCACCTATCAATAAAAAGAATTTGAAATCTTTCAACGCGGGGATATTATTTCTGCTTCAACTTATTTCAGGATGCCACAGTTCAAAATGAAAATCTGCAGATTGCTGATAGCTATGTCAATATCATTCAACTGCTAAACAACACCTTATTTGTGGTACCTATTGACAGAGCATGGGCATCCCAACCCATCGATAAATGGAGAGAAAGTCCTGGGGCTCAAAAAATTTGTGTGCAAGAAGGGCCTAGTGTACAAATTCTACTTCTTCATTACTGAAAGATTCCCTCCAAGTTTGAAACTACATAAAATGTAACCCATGTTTTAACACATTCAATGGCAGGATAATGAGGGCAACTTCTTCTTTTCCACCTCTACCTTGCTTTTATTTTAGGATAAAAAGGGAGATATTTGCCACAATAATTTATTCCTTTTGGATTGTACTCTATTGAATATCTTTTCATATTTCTTAATAAGGTCCTGCTTTGCTTTACGATGGGATGCATTCTGAGAAGTCCATTGCTGAACCATTTTGTTATCCTAAGATAAGCTACACAAAACTTGGTTATAGGGCCTGGACTATGTGGTATGTAATATTATCAATGTGCCTGTTATGCCATTATAAAGAGCAAGACTCTACTATCTTTATCTTTTACAGTTATTTGTCTGGTTAATTGCATGTCTTTTCCCATATGTATGTGTGTGTGTGTGTGTGTGTGTGTGTGTGTGTGTGTCTAAATAGGTAAGTAGATGTTTGTGTTTTTTTTTTGTTGCTGTTGAATTCAATGAATTCAGTGAAGTTTTCTTAAATTATGGATATTGATCTTTTGTCCAGTGAAATACCCAAATCATTGATTGTTCAAGTCAATCTGAATTTTGGAGTCTTGATATTAACACTGTTCTAGGATGATGGTTCCTAAAATATTACAAATCAGAAAGGAATTTAATAAAGTGAGAGTTCAAGAAAATAAGGATGAAGGAATCAATAAGAATATTGTTACTAAGAGTTTATTTCAATCAATGTAGGTTATTTAAAGTCAACATCATCTCTGAGACAATGTAGGAAAATACTATCCTTCCTTAAGCAGCCCCGATGTTTAGTAAAAAACATTGCTCAACAAATACAAAATAAGTTTATGTGATACAGCATAGATTTTAAGCATCAAGATTTAACATAACTTTAGGAGAAGGGAAAATGAATTCTCTAGGCAAAATCTATAAGGTTGCTTTCATGTTCAGGAAGAAAAACAAAACAAAACTCCAACTTTATTTCAAATATAATGTCCCTTCTACTCAACACATTTAACCCTGGGGATATTGATAGGGCTAATTTTTACAGAAGAAGATGCTTCTAATTATTATTCTACTTCCAGGACTGAAATGATAAAAATGATATCTTCTTAATGCCAATCATTATCATGGCAATAGAGAGAGATGGTGATCGTCACTGGAGATTGGTGAGATGTATTTTCTTAAACACTTTTAAAAAGAGAGAGAGAGCTTTTAAAAGTGTGCTGCATTAGAATATTAAATGACCCATAAAGTGTAATTTTTCCCAAAAGAAAATGAACAGAAATAGGAAGAAACAGCACCTGCATTTTTTGGTGAGTACATATGTCCTTTGTACTATTTTAGGTGCACAAAATACATAAGAAAACTATGATTGATGCTATGAGAAATGGATTCTTCCAAAATAGCTAAATATTTATTATCTTTCTTTAATAATATATTATTAATATTAATATATTAATGACATTATTGCAGAATAATAGTCTCTTTGCCCAGGGAGCATTTTATATTTAACAAAGCCAAGATGTGACAATACTGAACCAGAGAGGTGGTCATTAGATATGGTAAACTTTGGTTGTGCTCAAGAAGAAAATATTTTTTGGAAAGTTGGACTGGGGGCTATTGCTGGGTTAGTAGCATCTATTATTTTATTTCTTCACCCTAATTTCATTGAAGTAACTATTGCTTATTTTCACTTAGCTTGGGGATCTAATGTGCACCTCACCTCACCCACAATTCCAGGAGTGAGAGTAATTGGTTGGGCTAAGTTTGTAGGAAAGATCATGGGATATGACTTGGCACCAGAGGGACATGTACAACCCATGAAGGGCCATTTTAGGAAAAATATTTCCCTGCTATGCTAGGAAAGGTTACAAAATGTCATTTTTTCTTTTCCCATTGGAGTATTTGTCCTGTGCAAATGTTGGGTCTGAAACGAATGCTACACAAACAGCATAGGCACCCTGTAGACATGGAGGGCAGAGCTCATGAAACACAGAATAAAGAAGTATGAACAGTAGATAAAGACAAATCTGATGCCTGTCCCACCCCAGAATTCTCAGTATTTCAAGCCAATTTTGCCCTATTGTTGAAATGTGCAACCAAAGCCATCCTGAATAATACCATTAAATTTCAGTACACTAAAAAGAAGATGCAAAAGAAGATAAATATGAGAAAGGAGTAAACTCAAGTCACACTTGACCTCTACAATCAGAATATCTGGTATAAAATGATGAAAGGTTGTACCAATGATCTATTAATAAGCTACTAACTTTTCCAATCTCCCAATATGGAGTTTTTTTTTTTTCAGGATATTTTGTTATTTTTAAGTCTTTGTCTTATCACTTCTCCCCTCCTCCCCTCTCTCCTAAGTTTTCATCCTAATACTTGTTTTTTTTGTAAATATAACCTTGGATTACATTTAAAATTACTCATTGGTGTCATCCTGGAAGCTAGTGAAGACAATCTGTGCTCACAGGAAGACAATCATCTATCGACATAAACAAAGCCTGAAACAAAGTCTTAAAAACCAGTGATAACTAACATATCTGCAAAGAACATTCTTATTGTCAATTGATTGAGGCAGATAGTTCATGCTGGGGATTCAAGAGAATGTCATCAGACAGTGGTGTCATTTAAGGCTCTGGTAACCAAAAGAAACTTTGGAATACCAGAGAGACTATCCTGGACTTCAAAGAATAAGAATTTACATCTATTCAAGAGGGCTGTAGATGGAAATATAGGGATACTAATGTCATTTAAATTGGGCAGAAATGGTTGACGCTTAATAAAAGAGCTTTGTCTAAAGAATTTAGACTTGAACCCTTGAACAACAAAAGAGACCTGGGACTAAGAATTCTAAGAGAACAGATGTTCTAGGAGAACAGTTCAGTTTCAAGCAGTTTCTTTATAATCATGCTTCCTTGTATAGCTTACTTAAAGCTGGACTAGAATATTCCAGGTCCTGGGTTAGATCTCTAGAAATGGAGAAGAGGGGGGTGGATTTGGATTCGTGTTTCAATTTCTCTTCTAGTAGCTCAAAGAACATGAAGTACAGTGCTCTGCTTTATTATTTAAGTGGTAAATTTCAAATTTTTTTTTAAAAAAACCTCAGGTTGCATACATCTCCAGACAAACTTTATTTATATTTACTTTTATTAGGAGTGAAAAAAACATGTCTCAACAAGCAGCAATTTAATTGCATCAGTGCATTTTACCTGTTGAAAAGCCTGTTCATAACAACCCTCACCTTTAAACAATATTGAAAGCACAAATTAAGCATCCATGTTAAGTAATCTGGCCTATTTTCTAGATGTCATGAATTTTGTTCTGGTTTTTTTTTTTTTTTGGTATAAATCTTAGGAAGATGCTATGTCTTTGCCCTATCCAATGAATAAGCTTTAGCTTTAATTTGGAAAGTGAAGAGCAGGTGCCTACATCCCCAAGGTAGTGATATTTGGAAAAATTTTACAGTTTCAAAAGTCAAATGCTCGTCCTATGTATTCTCCCAAGAGACTTGTGACCTTCTTTATACAAGAGAGAGAAATGCTACTCTTGTTTAGTTGCACAAGAATAAAAGCTATAATCAATGGATTAACATGACATTGTACTTCCTGATCTGTGTCTACGTTCTCTTCTGGGAGTGAATTCACTTTTCAAAAGGCAAAGTTCATTTCAATAATACCAACAGGCACAGGAAGATGTTCTATGCTTCCTAAGTGGACAGAATTGAAACTTATGCTGGAGGTTATTGCTACTCTGAGGTCAAATATTTATTCTTTTTATTTATTTTTTTGTTTGTTTGTGAATCACTCCACTGCAGAATCACACATGGACATGCATACAAATGGATAAGTAAAAGCCCCCATCACTATTATTCTACAGCCCCCCCACCAATTTCAGCAATTAAAATCCACTAATAGAGTAGAAATTTTAAAAAGCATGACTCTTTATTGTTAAAGGGAAACAAATTTCTTACAATATCATTTTATATCGTGACATAAAATGCAAACCCACCAAACTAAAAGCTTTTATGGAGCAATATTTACCATTTTTAAAAGTTTGTTCTAATTAGTTATATATCAGCAGAATGCATTTCATCTTATTGTACACAAACGGAGCACAACTTCTCATTTCTCTGGCTCTACACAATGCAGAGTCACACCATTTGTGCAATCGTACATGTCCATAGGGTAATAATGTCCACCTCATTTACATGTTCCACGTCTCTAGCAATTAGAGAAATGCAAATCAAAACCACTTTACGATTTCATCTCACTCCAGTCAGTTGTCAAGAATATAAGCAACAATAATTTTTGGCAAGGATGTGGAAGAAAAGGTACACTCAACATTGCTGGTGGGACTGCAAATTGGTGCAACCGCTCTGGAAAGCAGTACGGAGGTTCCTTGGAAAATTTGGAATGGAACCACCATTTGACCAACTATCTCACTCCTCAGTTTATACCCAAAGGACTTAAAATCACTATACTACATTGACACAGCCACATCAATGTTTATAGCAAGAGCTCAATTCACAATAGCTAAACTATGGAGCCAACCTAGGTGCCCTTCAATAGATGAATGGATAAAGAAACTGTGGTAGATATACACAATGGAATATTACTCAGCCATAAAGAAGAATGAAATAATGGCATTTGCAGGTAAATGGATGGAGTTGGATAATCTCATGCTAAGTGAAATAAGCTAATCCCAAACAAACTAAAGGCCAGATGTTTTCTCTGATTTGTGCATGTGATCCATAATGGGGGGTTGGCTAGGGAAGAATAGAGAAACTTTGGATTGGGCAGAGGGGAATGAGGGTAGGATAGAGGGTGTGAGGGTGGGAACGATGGTATAATGAGATGGACACTATTACTCTATGTAAGGTTTACCATTTTAATATGTGATGCACTCAGATAATTATCTATTCTATCATATATCTTTCATTTTTTAAAAAAAAGGGAGATTGCAAACCACAACACTGAAACACAATATTTCACAACTCACTACAGGGTCACATCTGTTGAAAAACTGTCCTTAGGCACATTCTGTAATGTTTGAACAACTACAGTATATGTAAACATGTATAATATTGGTTTGTAAATATTGGAACTAGAATTCTCCTGAACCAGGGATTAACAGTAGAATAATTCTAAGACTCAGTATTACACTTTAATGCCTATCATGGTGAAATGTTTTTAATACCAGCACTTTCCTTCCTGGGTACTACTGGTAAAGTATTTGGCCTGAATTATTTCCAGTCTCCAAAAATATAAGGAAACACCATGGCCTGCTATGTCAGAGTGCTTTATCATATTTCTAGGGCCCACTTTATTTAAAAACTCTAATCCTCTATGTGACTCTAATGGTGTCTTAGAGCACAAGGAAGATTCCATAGAATGATGAATGGATTCTCAATGGTTGGTAGAGACAGGAAACCTCCAGTATCCACTCTAGTATCCAGGGGCTGAATCACAGATCAGACTCTCTTCAAGGGGAGCACAAGTTAAATGAATTAGATTTGGTGCATACCTTGTTGGAAATGTTGAAAAACAATCTTGTTTTCATCCACTTGAGAATTTTTGGTTAAAATACCAGTGGATCAGGTGAAACCTCACTTTTGTCAAGTCAAGGACAACATAATTTGTCATTATTAATGTATTTTTTTCTCAGCAAGGATGTTTGGTTTCATTAGTCTATTTGATTTTTGAATGTATTTAAAATTTTAATCAAAAAAGACAACAGGAGAGGTACCTAACAACGTCGGCTTTCTTCCTAGAAAACACTTAATTTCTCATTCAATATTTGAATAATTTAGATAAATTGGAAGTATAACATTTCATAAACATACCTAATTTAAATTCACTGGAGCATATTAAACTTAGAGCAGCACAAGGTGTTGTGCTCTTTTTTTTTTTTCATTTGTACCTTCATCTTACTCCTTTTGGATCAGGAGTGGCCGTCAACAAGGCTGAATAATGAAGTTTACAGCCTTCCAAGGGAGATAGCAACATGGGTCAATTTGGGGACTGAACCCAGTGCTTCATCAGCATGAAGCTATCCAACAAAGAACTCTGGAAGAAAAAGGCAAAAGGTACCCTCTGGATGGGATTACAAATGGTGGGTATATACAATGGCTTTGTCTATGGTGGTCAATTTTACCCCTTAAGGCGTTCTAAGTCTGTGCCCTTCAGAGACAATCTGATTCTGTGTCAGATTTGAAATGGTATCTGAATCAGAATTACATTCTTCTGTTTTCCAGGACATCCACACTTCTATCTATCAGCCTCGAGTTGGCCAACCTTTTGAAGGCCAACTTCCTCCTGGTCCACAGCATGTTCCCTGTTTAGTATAACTGCACACCAGGCAGGGATACTTATTTTTTAACCAAAGGAAAGGGGTATTAGAAAATCCAATTTATAGATGTACTCCCAAACCAAGATTACAGAAAGCTCTCCTACAAGCTCCACCCCCAATATTTCAGAGAGAAGTAGATACTGCTGACACAGGGGGAGCTTCTTAAGTCTGCTGGGTCCCATGAAGAGCTCAAGGAATATTCAGAGATTTCTCGACATCTCCAAAACATGTTTGAAATCCTGAGACAATTATTTTGAGAAGTGATGTTTGTTATTTTCGTGGGTCTTTGTATCAGCTTTAACAAAGGGATTTGGATTTTCTAGATGCCCGTGTCTTAGTTGGAATAAGAATGGAATGGATTTAGTGACTCTGGAGACCTCTGTCTACATCCACCGGCAACTCACTCGGAGCTCTGTCTCACCACTTGAGTTTCAGGACGCCCTTACCAGCTGGGTTTTAATTAATGACGAATCAACAGACAGACAGGTGACAACCATTATATTCTTCCACCTTATCACTAGGCTAGAATTAGCGACAAAATTTTTAATTAAGTTTTCAGTTTCTCTTGCTTAATTAACTTTCTATGAAGATGGAATACACATATGCACACAATATTTGCATGTGTGCAATTGTTTATTCAATTTTTCCGATTCCTGTTTTACATCAGAGTATTTGATAGGAGAAGGGACAGTACTGAATCCAAGTTAATCTAGTGTAAATGCAATGTTCTCTAGTAGTATTAAATGTGAAATATTGGCCTGACCCGTGGAAAGGGCACAATAAAGTGTTAGTGAACAATTACGATTCCACTTAAGATCTCGTTTGCCTTCCTGGTTGAGAGTATCTCTCTTATGTTTTTGTGTATTTTCCCCATGAGCCCTAACCAAATGATACACTAGCTATAAACAAGAGTGGTGCTGATCTTTCCAGTGACTGAAGAGGAATTAATGGGGCTGTTTTTTCATAGATCATTCCATTCAATTCACTTTAATGCAAGGGATCATTTCTATTTCTTCTTTGGATTGCCCCATAGTTCCTACTATGGTGCTCTTTCCTTTCAAGCAATTATCACAAGCCTCAATTGTGAACTCTAGGTCATTATCAAACATTTCAGGTCATCATCAGACATTTTCAAAAAAATATCTAAAATCGAAGAGAAAAATAATAACTTTAAATCTTATTGTTTGCAAACTGTATGTAATGTTTTCACTAATTTTCTTCCAGTCTTTTCTCTTTTTTTGTATCTATTCCTCTCAGTTTTTTTTTTAAAGAGATTGGGGGTGGGGGGAGAGAGAGAGAGAGAGAGAGAGAGAGAGAGAGAGAGAGAGAGAGAGAGAGAGAGAGGGAGGGAGAGAGGGAGAATTTTTCAATTTTTTTTTTTTTTTTTAGTTTTCGGTGGACACACCATTTTATGTGGTGCTGAGGATCGAACCCAGCACCCCGTGCATGCCAGGTGAGCACACTACTGCTTGAGCCACATCCCCAGCCCTCCTCTCAGTTTTTTAATCAAGCTGGTATCATACTCTAAACATTCCCAAGTAGCCTTCTTTTCCCTTCTGCAATTTAAATTTTATCTCATATCATAATTTTTCAAAACTATATATTTGCAATGGTGGCCTAGCATTTCCTTATATGAATATGTACTATTGAACATTTCTTCCTGTGTTAGATATCTTAGATTGTATCAATGGTTTGTTATTATAAATAAACGATAAAGTTCTTTGCACACCCTAGAAGGAATGCTGCCACTCAGGTATCATGGAGCTCACCGTGGACAGCACAGAAAGCTGTAATTTAGTTCATTCTTGAGGCACTCTTAGTAACTCTTGGCTTGTTCCTCATGTCATGGGCTGCCGTGGTGGCAGAAATCAACATGCCTCTTGCAATAAAGATAGCACTCTTAGCAGCTCTAAGCTGCTTTTATATCCTGTGTTGACTTCTCCTAGATCCCAAACCATGAGTCCTTTACAACAGTGGAACAGAAGATGCCATACTGGATATGATGTAAGCACTGTAGACTGAATAGCCAGGTGTCTTTCTGATAATTCATTTGGTTGTCTTATAGCCATTTCAAACTTCACATTCCCATACTGAACTTTTAATTCTTGCCCTGAAGTTCCCATTAAAACACACAAAAATATCACCGATCTCTCCGCCTTCTCCCCAACTATAGCGCAAGTCACACTGGTTTGACAAACCAGCAATGGAGGATCATCCTTGGTGGGCCCACCTGGCTCACCGACAAGCATGCCCTGTCCATTATCTTCTCTTCACCACCACAGCCACCACCTGTTCTAAGCCACCATCAGCTCACCAAGAGCCCACCACTGACTTCTCTAGGGAGAATTCCTTAACACATGCTTCACTCAGGCCCCTTCTCTCCGGAAAACAGTATAACACCACCTTTGTGCTCAGCACTTTTAATACAATACAAATTCAGACTCCATACCATGGCTTATAGGGAGTTACCTGATTCGCCCTCCTCCACAGATCATTTTGTAAGTTCCATGTCTATGTGGTGGTTGAAATCCTCAGAACATCTACCCAGACTGTCCTTTTTATCCCTGACCAGCTCTCTTCCCTTCCCTGTTGCTCTTTACAAAACTGAATCCTTCTTAACACTTCAGGTTGAAGTATCTGCCACCTTCTACCCAAGCCCCAGACAATTGTCAGTGTGACCGTCATTTTCTTTCTCTGTCTTCGAGACAAAAGCTGAATGCACTCATGTGTGACATAAACATTCTGGAAACATTCTGGAAAATGCACTGTTAGCTATGAACATCACAGGAGTCTACGGACATGGTCTGGATGGTCTAGGTCCATCACCAACCTGTCCTCTTGATGCAATTAAGAGATGCAGTAAACGTGAGCTTATGAAGCTGCTGTCCATAGAATATGGCATGCTGTTTTACCCTAAGCCTTTTTTAATAAGTGGGAGGTGTATACTCTAAAATAATGATAAAAGTATAGCAAATACCCCAGTGACATAGTTGCATATTATTATCATCAAGTACTATGACTATATGTAATTGTAGAGCTCTCCTTGTGTATGACTGGCCTTGAAGTAGGTCTGTTTACAGCAGTAGCACCATGAACACATGAGTAATGTGTTGATCTATGACGCCACAATGGCTAGGATGTCACTAGGGACAGGAAATTTTCAGCTCCATTATAACCTTACAGGACCACCATTGTATATGCTGTCTACAATTGATCTCATTATGCAGCACATGACCATACACATACTTATTGACCTACTTATTGGTGTCTTTCTTTCTACACCAAAACATCCTGGGGAGAAAGAGGCACATTTTCTACTTGATTTATGCTTCGATGTCAAGCACAAAGCTTAGCACACAGGAGACCCTTGGGGAATACTCATTGAAAGGGACCTTATAGTCTATGACCCAAGGTGGGTAGAGATAACTGAGAAAAACTTCCATCTCTAGGTCTACAAGCTTGTAGGCTTTTAAAGGATAGATCTGGGCAACACTAGATTCAATTTCATATTTTTCCAAAGTTCTCTGAGAGAATCCTAGCCTGGAAAGAAAATCTGTATTGCTTAATAAATTCAACAGCATTTTTCTAAACACTTACCATATAGTAGCTAGAGCCTACATAGGTGCTGTACTCTGATGCTACCTGTATCTCAGTTAGTATTGTAATGGTGGATGCCATTCATACTTCTGTCTGATACATACTGATACCAGCAAGCAAAGGCTATGCTTTGGAAACTGTTAAAAAAAATACAATTTAGTGTATAGTTTTCTATTTTGGATGCATTCTAGATATTTAAACAATTAAAAATACATTGATTTTATTTTATAAACTTTTATTAAGAGCAGCAACTCTAAATCCAATACCATCTAAATCTTCAATTTCAAGGTCTTAGAGATTAGTAACAGGCTTTAAAAAAATCAAGAAATTGCTTCACAATGATTGTTGGTATCTGCTCAGTTTTAAGCAGAGAAAGGTCAGAGGGATAATGAGAATTCTTTTACAACATGCATTGGAACTTAATTTCCAGGTTTGGCCTCATTCAAAGTTAAAGTTAAAATAATTTGCTTAAATCTCTGAAATGTTTGAGTTAGAGCTTTGTGTAAGATGGCTAATCAATCTGGAATCTGGAATTCTATTTTTTTGGCTGAGCTTTTTTGACACAGCGTCTTTCCAAGAGGCTGCCAGCACGAGTCACATTCTTATATTCTCCATAAGCAAACAGGATGATTATAACACGTTTTGACAAATAAATGCATCACTGAATAGTAAACATCTGATTTTGAAAGTCGGTGTCAATATTGTCCATGCTGTCTTGTTACTCTATTTTTCTGCAGATTTTACTTGTTGCCCTCAAAAAACACAGACTATTTCATTCTCTTACGAACAAATCCTGCTTCAAGATTTAAAGGCAAAAGACAGTGAATATGAGCCGTGAAAGGCATGCAGGCGAGGCAGCTGATTTGCGTTAGATGAATGGTGAAGATTTAAGTGACGTGAGGATTCATGCCCTGGACTGGCCATCTAATTAAAATGAGAAATGGTACAAGGCACAGAAAGGAGCTAAGCAGATTAGGATATTAATAATCAGGCAAAAAATGCAAAATCAGGACATTATATTTTAGAATGTTCATTCCCAGCCCTATGTCATCCCAACCAAATGACAGGCAGGAAATAATATCAATAGGATGCAGGCCACATTAAAAAGTGTTTTGCCCTCACAGAGCACAATTAGATGGGAAGACCAGATTACCATTACTGCGTCAGTCCAGAAGCATTGAAAAATTACCAAGGGTTATGCAACTTACCCAAAGATACCTACGTCAAGGTTAAAGATAGGGAGCACTGATGATCGGCTGGTTCCATGGTCTTTTTAGAAGGGGTCATTCTCCAATAGGCAGAGATGGGCAGGAAAAAAAATCCATAAATAGTGAAGCAGAACAAAGAGAGTTGGTTTTTATGGAGATAGAGATACTCACTGGAGGGAAATGGAACTGGTTTAAAATTATACTAACTATTGGCAAGCAGGCCAGTTAGGAGGAGGTTAAACAACACAGAAGAGAAACCCCCAGGAGGAGGCCTGCTGCTTGCTTGCAGAGAAGGCTCTGCCAAGCTCTGTACTTCAAAGGGAGCTCAGTAGGGGTGCGGAAGAAGAGAAGAATTTGGATGAACATGTGAAAATGTTTACATGAACTAGGAGAAGAGATTGAACAAATTCACACGGACTAGAAAATTGCCTTGAAAACTATAAAAAAGAGATATGAAAAGAGTAATGAAAAGAAAATAATTGAGGAAGAAATCGAGGCAAAGAAGTAGCTGCTGTGACCAGTAAGTGTTATTTTGCAGAGTCCTCGCCCCCAGTTCTGTAACTTTTCTGCTCGCTTGCTGAGTAATGATGGAAAAAGAGAAAAATCACAAGTAGGCCTTGTCCACAAAACAGGCCTCTGCACACATCTCTAGTTTTTGTCATCGGATTTTTCCCCACCTCTATATTTACATGGCATGGTTTGGACGGATTTGACAGCAGGTGTATTCTGCATATCTTTGATGGAAGAAGCTTTTCCCACAGGACCATTCTCGAATTCATGCCTCTGAGTCTGCTTTCCTGAGACATCAGACTTGGCTATGTGCTGTGGGTCTGCTGTTTGGAGAACTCCAGATATAAACCCCAGTCAACAGGAAGGGATGGCAAAATGGAAACAGGAAAGGGGGTTATCGGCTTTGTATTTAGGTGGCAAGGGGATTTGCATAGGTGACCATCCCTCCTCCTCACAGAGAGTCTCTCTCTTTAACTTATAAGTCTTGATTCTGTAGTCAGTCTGGAGGTAAAATAAAATTAATGATAACTGTTGACTAATTAAATGTCAGCTGAAACAGGGTCCATCTCATAATAGACATTCAGTAAATACTTGCTGAAAAAAATGGAGGAATCATTTTTATTAGCACAGTGGGCACAGATACATATGTCTACACACATACACACACACACACGACTAAAAACAAGCAATGTATTCTAATCGAATAGACCTTTGGGAATTGGTGTTGTGAACAGAGAATGCTTGGCTGGGTGGGGTGAGGACTGTGTACTCTCCACAGTGGCTATATGTCACAGGAATAATCACTTGAATCAAATTTTCCTTGCTTGGGAACAATTAGATGTCATAGGGAATTGGTTATAAAAGCATGCTTCAAACACTTTGGAAATGTGCTAATAAAAATAAGTACTAAATTACATGTGCCATTACTGTTAATTTATGACCAAAAGATCTCTTCTTACTTCTTGTGAATGTGAATAATTATACCTAACATCTCCAGGGACTGAAATTATATGCACTTGAATGAGTTAGGATGCAAAATAATACTGATACTCTTTAAACTCAAAGAGTGGAAAAATATGTATATGGAAGAAAATGTGGCTTCTAATGCCATTCTCCATATGGAAGTGGTGGGTGAGCCCAGAACGTTTGTCTTGGGACTTGAGAGTTTCTTTGAGTAGCTTTGGGTCATTTTCACTGTTTTCAGATCTTTATAAAACAGTTCTATGATATGGGAGGGAAAAAACCCAATTACAAAAGAAAAAATTGATACACAATTCTGGGCAGAATATAGCTAATGTGAAGAAAGAAAAGGAATTATTAAGAAAAATTTCATCTCTGTATTTTACATCCTGGAACTATCAGAGGTAACCAAAGACGCTGGGTTAGAATGGCAGAACTGAATAATTTTATTTATATGAATAATGCTTCCAGAAATCTATTTTCTCCCTAATTTTTCATTGGAATATTTGACTTAAGTGGTGTTGTTAAGAGTTCATTTGGTCTGAATGGTACCCAACTAAAGGTAATAATCCTTTGTGTATGACATTGTAATCATTTCCATAGCAACCACTTATGGGTGAAGATGTCACAAAGAGGATTACAGCTTCAGGTATGGAATAAACAACAAGAATGAAACATCGCTAAGACAAAGATGCCACTTGTGCATTGAATAAATGAGTAGGAAATAGACCAAATGCAACAGCAGTATTTTCTAATTAAAAAATTCATTGCAGGCCTAAGTTGCCTGTCAGTGGGGGAACCACCAAATGTGAGTTTGGGCAGATGGTACCTTCTCATCAGGAGTGATAAAGGCCCAACTACATATAGCCATTTTGAGATTAGAGCTATTCTCCATTCTCAAAGGACAGTCCTTTATCTAGCTGCATAGCATGAAACACTTTGCAGTAAAACTCTATTATTGTATATACCTGTAACTTGTCATTTCTGTTTTTTTCATCAAAAAATGCTCCAATCTCTTTTAGTCCAAAGAAACTTGATTTTAAAGACCATCTTTCATTCTAATGGAGACCCCCAGCTGATCCACACAGTAAATCACTGTGGACATCTGTGGATGCTTTCCAAGAGAGGAGGGGCTTCTTTGGGGGGAAAGACTAATACTACTGTGGGATCAGAGAAATATCTGGATTGTAGAAATACCTTCTCAAAAAGGAGGTAGAGAACTTTTTTTTTTTAACAAGACCTAGAGAATTTTCCTTCACCATTCACCTAGAAAGTAGAACCATTATGGGTACATAGCAGGTAGTTTTAAAGCCAGTGAATAAATGGATGTAGCAACAGATTCCAGGTGAGTAAAGACAGAAATGGCTTCTATACAGTTTTTAGAATGTTTCTCCATGAAGTTGAAATTCCAACTTCAGGCCCCAAACCAAAACTTGAATCCCTCCTTTGCATAAAGCTGCCCCTCTCCTCATTTGCTAATAAAAGATCAGAAATTTTCTCTTTGCTGTATATTTCCAATGGGGTGCAAGGTCCTGGTTAGGTAGAGAAAACTTGCCTGATTATGGAGAGACAGGGCTAGTGAGCCATGCAGAGACCAGTGCATGCTGTAAGCACCAGTAAGCACTGATGTTGTTCCTAACAATTTCAAGTGAAAACTTGTATCTGTCTTTGTAGTTAACCCAATGCTACACATTTCTTTTCACCTGATTTATTCCAAGTTGATTTCACCTGAGTGAAAAATGTTCTTGTTCCTATTTGCAGGGATAAACTCCAACATGATAGGGGTCTGAATGTGAGAAATGAAGCCATGCAAGCATTGGGAAAAAATCTCTTTAACTGTGCGGTAGGCAAAGGCTTCGAAACTGTGTTGCCAAATTTGGAGATCACAAAAGATGGATGCATTTGACTACCTAAAATATTTCACTTGGCATCAAAATTAAGCAAAACACTCATAAACAACAGGTGGGGGCAAGATGAAAGGAGGAAGGAGTCACCCTGAAGGAATTTCAAGTAGCAAAGACTGGAACAATTTAAGCCATAAAATAAATAATAGTTGTGGACAATTATGCAAAGTTCATACCGCTATAAGTACATGGATATGAGAGAAGTAATATATCTTTTTAAAGAATTCCATTTAATATGCATAGAAAGAATGAAATAGAAAAACCACCAAACAATGCAGTCATAACTGTTGCAGACAAGAGCTACAAAATGGATGTTTAACTTAGAGGGCAAATTCACATGGGGAGAACAGGCCGTTTACATAAGTCTCAAGATACTTTCCCCATAAGATGAAGAATTTCAAGAATTTCGACAGTAATTTTACATGTGATCAAGGTCAATTTCACCAGTAACAATGTACATTAGCCTCATGATGGTCAAGTCCACTTCAGAAGTGTTTTTGCACCAGTGCATAGCCTCCTCCCAAACAAGAGAAAATAAACCCTAAATGAGGGAAATGTTACAAAATAATTGATGAGTAGTTTTTGGAAATTTCAAGTTCTTTTATAACTTTATTTTTTATTATATGTATTTAGAGTGTACAACCTGAAGTTTGCATATTTACATACACAGTGAAATGTTACTATAGGTAAGCAAATTGACTATCCATCATCCTCCATAGTTCCTCTTTTTTTTTCTTTCCCATTTTAAGGTTAGAACACCCCAAATCAACTCTTTTAGTGAATTAACTGTATATAATATTATTAACTATGGTCCTTACTATACACTAGATCTCCAGATGTATTCATCTTATAAAACCACAAATTTGTACTCTCTAACCTACATTTCCCCATTTTCTTCCCCTCCTCACCCCTAGAAACCACTGTTCTACTCTTTTTCTGTGTATTTCACTTTTTAAAGAAGTTACATATAAGTGGGATCATACAGTATTGTTCTTTCTTGCCTCACTTATCTCACCTAGTATGATGTCTTCAAGATGCATTTGTGTTGTCACAAATAGAACTACTTCCCAGTTTAAGGCTGAATACTATTCACTGTGCATATATGCTCCTATTTCTTTATCCATCTATCAATGGGCACTTGGGTTGTTTCCATATCTTGGCCATTGTGAATAATACTGCATTGAACATGGAAGTGCTGATTTCATTTCCTTTGGATATAACCCAGAGGTGAGATTGCTGGATCATCTGGTAGTTTTAGTTTCAATTCTTTGAGGAGTCTCCATACTGTTTTCCATAATAGCTGTCCCAATTTACATTCCCACCAGTGAGTACAAGGGTTCTCCTTTCTCCTTACCGTCACCATTATTTGCCATGTCTTCTCTTTTTCCCTAGTGAAAGGATAGTTTCTTTAACAGTCAAGGTTGGAAACCAAATATTTATACACAAAAGAATGATATTGGACCCTGATCTTACAGCATATATAACAATTGACTCAAAATGAATTAAAGACTTAAATGTAAGATCTAAAACCATGCAACAACGAGAAGGAAACAGGGAAGGGTTCTTTAATGTTGACCTTGGCAATGATATTTTAAATATCACACCAAAACACAGGCAAGAGAAGCAAAGATTTTTAAAAAGTGGGATTACATTAAATTGCAAAGCTTCTGCAAAGCTGAGGAAATGATCTACAAAATGAGAGAGAGAAATTTTTTTTAATATTTATTTTTTAGTTTTTGGTGGACACAACATTTTTATTTTATTTTTATGTGGTGCTGAGGATCGAGCCCAGGGCCCCACCCATGCCAGGCGATCACTGATCTACAAAATGAAAAGGCAACCCAAAGATGGAGAGAAGACATTTGCCATTCATTTATGTGATGAAGGAGTTAATATCCAAAATATACAAGGAATTCACATAACTCAAGAGCAAAAGCAAACCAAATCAAATCAGATCAATCAAGCAAATCACCACTACCACCACCACAAAGCAAATTCAAAAATGAGCAAAGGAGTTGAGTAGATATTTTTCCCAAAGAAATTGTAAAAACTCCCCAATAGGTATATGAGAAAATGCTCAACATTGCTAGTTACCAGGGAAATGAATAGCAGAAACACAACAAGATATGACCTCACACCTGTGAGGATGATTATTATTGAAAATGTCAGGTTCTTAGAAACAAGGAGAGTCATACTGTCACTGTTAGAAAAATTGGAGGAAGCAAAGGAGAAATAACAGCTAAGTGCAGCATGGGATCCTGGATTGATTCCTGAAGGAGAAAAAGGGCAATAATGGAAAAAGTGGTGAAATTTGAATATGTGTGGTTTTGTTAATAGTATTATGTCAACGTTAATTTCCTAGTTTTAATCATTCGATTTCGCTTGATTAAGATATTAACATTAGAGGAAACTGGATGGTCAGTTGATGGAGACTACTATTTTTGCAGCTTTTCCTTAAGTCTAAGATTATTGTGAAATAAAAAAGGCAAAACCAAAACAATACCAAGTGTATGTGATACAAAAATATTTGTTCCAATTCCCATGTCCTTGTATTGAATGCTTTTTAGGAGACAGCATCTATCATTAGTTAAGATAAATAAATAAATAAATAAATAAATAAATAAATAAATAAATAAATAAATGATTGATTGTACCGGGGATTGAACTTAGGGGCACTGGACTACTGAGCCACATCACCAGCCCTATTTTGTATTTCATTTAGAGACAGGGTCTCACTGAGTTGCTTAGTGCCTCGCTTTTGCTTAGGCTGGCTTTATACTCCACCATACTCCTATTTCAACCTCCTGCGAAGCCACTGGGTTTACAGATGTGTGCTACCCACGCCCAGCAATATAAGTACATTCAAATATTTGGAAGGGATCAAGAACATCAATGAATATCAAGTAAATCAATTTTTTATGTAAGTCATCATTGCCACACATTGGAAAGTACACACACACAAAAAAAATCATCTGTAATCTCACTGTTAATGTCTTGATGCTTATTTGTCTATAGATATGTATATACCTAATATGGATGTATGTGCACATATAATTTTTATTATTGGATTCTATTTGACCATCTGCTTTTTTTTGCTTAAAAATAAATTATGACATTTATTGTGTAAATACATATGTGCCTACAGTTTCATCTTTTCACTTTCAAATAGACTTTTAGTAAAGCTTTGGGTTTACCAAAAAATTGAGAATATTGTACAGAGAATTTCCATATGTTTCACACCTGTTTTCTCCTATTATATACATTTGTATGGTACATGTGTTACAGTTAATGAAGGAATAGTGCTATATTAATGTTAACTCAAGTCTGCACTTGGTTCAGATTTCCTTAGTTTTTATCTAATGCCCTTCATCTGTTCCAAGGTCTCATCTAGGATGCACACTGCACTTATTGGCCAAGCCTCCTAGGGTTCTTTAGACTGTGACATATTCTTAGACTTTGTTAATTGCAAATGACACTGACAGTTTAAAGAAGTACTCACAGGGATGTTGTAGCATGCCCTCTACTGAATCTGCCCAATGTTTTTCTCAAGATAAGACTGGAATTGGGATCAAAATATTACGTTGTATTCCTTTAATATATATGATGTTATTGGTCAGTTTCACCTCAATAAAGTTGAGGAGAAAAAGATTAGGGTCATGGAGCTTGGGGAGGAAGACCACAGAAGGAAAGTGCCATTCCCTTTCCCTAATTTCCAGGGGTCTATGACTGCTGATATTGACATTGATCATTAGGCCAAGGGAGTATCTGTCTGGCTTCTCCATGGTGAAATTCCTCTTTTTCTTCCTTTTCTCATACAGTGCTCTGAGGAAGGAAATCACTATGCACATCCCACATTTAAGGATACTCTGTAATTTAATTGACTTCAGGAATATTAATGTGTTGCAGTATGTTTTAACCAATTTCTTTTTTGGCAGACATCTAGAGATTTTCAGTTTTTAATTACTCTCAAGCACCTTGCCATACACCCTGACCTAGTACATCTATCTCTTTATGTATCACTGATTATGTCTTTAGGATAAAAAGCAAAAATGAAATTGCTGGATTGAAGTGTCCGCAAAGCAAGGCTTTTGATGCCTGGTACCCAGTGGATCTCCAGAATCTCACAGTTTGCCAACTCACAGTTCTGCCAACGGGCACTGTGAGAGCATGACATTTCTTTATATCCTGTATCTGTAGCTGGAGTGAGTGAGGGTGAGGTGAGATGATGATAGGGTGGTAGGTAGGATCAGCTGTGTAAAGAGTTTGCCTTTTGTTCTTGATGTCATGGGAGGCCATTGGAAACTTGTTAATGAGCCAGAGGCCTGATCAGCTTCATATGATTTGTCCTGTGTTTTCACTTCTTAAAAATGTCCCTTAGATTACAGCTGGGTGTTTCTTTTTGACCTTAGCTCAGAGGTCATCACAGTAAAACGCAGTAAGACAGATGACCTGCTATGCTTACTTTTGCCAATCTAGCTTGCCATTGAGTAGGGAAACTCAGAAGGTGGGACTGGAAAGAGAAGAGGGAGTACCAAGATGATTTTTTTCAGAGGGAAGGGGTTGGGTGGTGGGGTGGAATAGAGCAGAAAATGAGAAAAATCTTCCCTCTGCTGAAGGCTTTCCAATGAATGCTAACAAAGTCACCCTCCCCAGCTGTACATAGCGTACTGCCTTGGAATGCGGGGAGCGATGGGGAGATGAAAGTCCCAACTCCCAGACAGCAGACTGTTGGCTGTGGTTTTGATTCTTGGCAGAAAATGCATTATCCAGGGAAAGGAAAACATAAGGTGGTATAGGAAAGAGCTGTTCAGAGATAATTGATACAATAGTATTTTTGAGATGCTAGATCTATCTTTTGCTGGGACTTGATAATCCTTCATGCAAGATGTTTATCATGCGTGGGATGACAAAAGGCTGGTATGAAGTACCAGAATCTCCTAAATCTTCATAGCTTTTCAAAAATGAGGATTAAAGAGAATTATAGAGACACTATATGAGCCATTAGGCAGAATCATCAGATAATTTTTTTAACATTTATGGAATAGATGGGACCAATAAAAACATTTAAATGGAAAATGCTAAAACTTCTTATGCTTTTTTCTCTAAAAGGTCTTGACATTGATTGAGACATAGAAGTACCAAGGTTCTTTAAACATCTCTCCAAGAGCCAGATGGTCCATCCCTCATTGGGGACTTGAGATATGGAATTAATTTTTAATTACTTATTTATAATTTATAATTTATAATTACAGAGATAGGGCCAGCTCATTGAACTTGAGTAATTTTCTCTGAGGGATTAAGTTGAGCCATTTGGAAGGTATATTGACTCTTTGAATCCCTAGAGTGTTAGACACTTGCATGCCAGAGTACCACATCATCATGATTCGAACTGCTAATCAATTTTCACATGAAACTTCTTTGACAGATTGTTCTCGGCCTTCTCATTTTTTCTTTGATACTGTTAAAACATCTTAGTTTCTAAATCATGCAAAAGTGATGGTCCATACATTTTGGCTACTAAGAAAGCTAAAAATACTACCCAGAAATTCTTTTCTTTCTAACCCCGAACTCTTAATATCATCTTGGCATACAGGCATGGTTTTGTAAACTAAAACAACCAAGCAGACAAACACCCCAACATATTTTCCTTCAATTTGAAGGAAACAAATTTCCTTCAACTGTATTATTTCTTTGTAACTATAGAGTATTTTAGGAGATGATGTTCTACAGATATTCAATATACTGGAATGCTTGATACCTGTCTGCAACCAGGCAATGAGGCATGTAAAACAGGTAGAAAATGGGCCAAAGATAGAGAGTAAGAAAGAGATAAAGAAATGAGTTTAGTGCCATAAAAGAAAAAAAGAACTGACCTAAAAAGTCTACCACTTCCTTAGCACATTTATTTCAAAAGCAAGCAGGATATAACAAACATAAGAAAATAACAAAAGAGGTAAGGATTAAGACCTGCCAGTGTGTTGGAGCAGATCATTTTGTGGGGATTTGAATATTGTTCTAGCTACTCAGAAAGATCCTAGGATAAAGATAAAGACTAGATTCTAAGATGACAGAGTTCTCAGTACTGAACTAGGTACTCAAGAAAATCTAGTCTAATTTCTTTATTTTGAAGATGAGAAGAATTAAATCCATTGAAGTCTGGTCTTATTCAAATTTATACATCAAGTTGGTGTAGGCTTGATCATTCAGGAGATGTTGGCTACAGATTGAGGACATGTTGAGTATCATTGCATTGGAGGTGCAGAAGAGACTGTGATAAGTAAATTGTCATGAAGCTCATTCAGGATCTTGTACTGTTTTCTTAATAAAGACTGAAAAGACAGAATATTGTTCTTATGCTAGGAAAGGATAAGGAGCAATAGCTGTTCCCAATACATGAGTCATTCTAGGACGATGCTGACCATTTATTATTGTCATACAGGTGCAAACAAGGACAAATGGGTCCATGTTACTGCAGAATAGAATTCAGCTAAAAATAAGAAACAACTCTTTGGATGTCATGGTGATTAAGCACTGAAGTTATGGAAGGAGTTTCTGGATAGTATAAAATGAAATATTTATCAGTCTTCAACTCCTTCAAATTATTCCTTTTGTTTTTTATAAGGTCCTGTTACAAACTATTAATTCCAAGGGTTTCAATTCCAAAGTTGTTTTTTTGATATAAATCATAACATTGTTGCTCTCTGATATGCTAAAATTAATCAATACTTAATTTAGCTGTGTGCTTCTGTGTTTATGCTGACATTATTTTTCATAACATACTGCTACCTAGAAAGAGTCTATGAAATATAACATGGATAGGACTTTTAAAAGTTGACTGTAGTGCTAAATTCAGAATTTAGCTATTTTATTTTTATTACTGATTTCACATTAATTTATTGAAGTCATGTACCCATAGAAACCATTTAGGTCCTAACATTAACAGTGATCTGTAATAATAATAATTCTCAAGAATTGAATTCCCATTTTGTGCAAAATATAGAATTACAAATTCATTTAATCCTCGAGGTGACTCTATCATATACCTGTTTGAAAGAGAAGGAAACTCACAAGGCAAAGTACATCATTGGAAGTTTCACCCTGCCAATTGGCAAGACCAGGTCTAGAAGCAGAGTTAGATTTACCATGAGGTGGTGAAATCTGAGCTTTAGGAGTTTTCACATACAAAGGGGGTGCTCTAGACATGCATTCAAGGGTCCAGGGACCATCTACTTCAGTTTTCCTAGCATCAAGAGGTTTATTAGGACACGGGACTTTTAGTGCTTAAGTTTGGAATGTCCCAGTCAACCTGGGTATTAGAATGATCGTGGAGGACCTTCCTAATTCAAGATGGCTGGCAAACATTCAACTATTGACAGAAGAAACCATAAACCACGTAAACGTGTCCCACTAATTGCAATCTAACATCCCCTTAAATTAGAACCCAAAATGGTGTGAGGCTATTCCTGTAGCCCAAGAGGAGGTAAGTATATAAGTGGGGAAAGGCAGTGACCTTAACATATTGTACCTGTAGTACCTCACCTTTTACATTATTAAAAAACATTTTGCTCTTTATTATAGACTGGTTAACTATTTTGTTATCATGATCTACTAAGTTTGAGTTTTAGGCCTCACAAAACCTGCATCTGTTTCTGGAGAGATCCAAGTAATCCAATTCTCCAATTATTTAGGTGTGTGTGTGTGTGTGTGTGTGTGTGTGTGTGTGTGTGTGTGTGTGTGCGCGCGCGCGGGTGCGCATACTTATGTGAGACAGATTTCTCAGTCTGTCCTTTGGTGCTACCTTCCTTGGCAAACTTTTCATTCATTTACATGTTCAAGTTTTTTTCTTCAATACCGGCAGTTGAAACACTTCTTTTGACAGAAGGAGAGAATGAAGGAAAAAAAATGTAGAGTATGGATCTGCCACCTGTAGATCCAGACAAGGATAGAAGATCTCTCAGAGAAACGTACAGGCAGAACTGACATATTCAAAGGTCTGGGAGTGGGCTCCATTGTGGGCCAGCAGACAATGGGTGCACAAGGAGCTCAGACAATCTCTTTTTCCCTGAGGACTGAGTTCTCCATTGCTTGATTCATTGAAGACATTGAGTACTTTATTTAAACAAATACAATAGTTCCATAGTTACCTCTAGGAGACACATTGCTCACTTCTTGATGTTTCCTTCTTAAATTCATGGTAGTGGTTTTGCTGGTGATGCCCATTCAAACATCTTTCTCTTTGTGGAGAGTTTGGGGGAAGCTCCCCAATCCTAGCCTACCTGCTAAATATGGCTCTTTCCACATAGTCCAGAGACTAGTTATTTGTTATGGAACTTTCCAATTCAGAGCAGGTACACTTCTTGTTCCCTTCCTAGGGTGATCTTAGCTGCAGGTGTGCAGTGCTACATACCTCACGGATATTCTCAGTATACCATTTAGTGAAAGCAGCACTGTTGGTGGCTGTGTTCTGAAGGGTACCCTTGCTAAATTATTTTCTTTTTTGGAAATGTTATTTTGACAAGTGAGGATTCTCAAATATGGATAAGCCACATTTTGTCTCACTGCACATTTCACACTGCATTTAAAAATATCAGCTTCCATATTTCCATAACAGATACTGGAGAAATTTTCTGTCCACAGCTTTCAGAAGGGAATGTCATTTAATTGAGATTCTTGTTTCTTTCCATTTTATATAATTATATGATTTTCTTCTGTTATTTATATCATATGCAATATAATGGGGCCATTAATTCATAATATTAGACATGGAAATTCAAGACAATAATATTCTACCTGAATGACAATGATAATCCAGTATTTATATCAAGTCATGTTTTTCCATGTTGGTAAGATGGACAATGAATACAATAACTTAGGGTTATGTATATGCACACACACATATGTCATTTTCTTCAGAGTTATCTTTGCCTCCTTAGCATATAAATCCAAGTTGGAAAGAGTTTTTCCACTTGTGGAAAAGATTCAGATTGGATACTACAATATTAATTGTTAATTAAATTTGTCCCTTTGGGAAAAGAATGTTCATTGGAAGGGTGGTTAAGATAACTACAAAGATGTTTACCACATTTTACATTAATTGTCATAGCATTGTTTCCTGGGAAATACTGGTATCAATTTGATTGTTGTATCACTCAGGATAATCTCAGCAATTTAGAAAAACAAGTTATTTCTCATTCATGCATCATATCCACAGGTCAGTGGTAAACTATTCATTGTAATCAATCTGGGATTTGGGCAGACAGAACAGTTGGTGTGAACACTGAGATCAAGAAAGAATATTCTGCTGGGTCTCACAGTATCAACTAAAGAGTCCAGCCTGGAAGTGACCCTGGTCATCACCTTTGCAACCTGTCAGATTAGAAGTTCTATACATTTGGCTTTACTTGACCATGTAGGGCCAGAAAAAATACTCCCCTGGGCCTTGAACATGCAGAGGCATAAACTTATGAACAGTATTAATGGCTTTCACATGGCAAATATCTTAACCTCCCATCTTTCATCTCTGCATTTATTTAGCTTCTAGTCTGTGCTAGCTGCCATGCCAAATGCTAGAGAATAGAATGATGAAAAGATCCACATTTTGGTTCAAGGTGGGTAAATAGAGTGGAGGAAAAACACAGAGGATTTACAAGAGATTGGAAAAGCCTCTTAAGTAAATCTTATTGATATTGATTTTCAATATTCAATCTTTTCAATATTTCTGAAATCTTGGTATATTGTAACTTTCCCCATGATGGTGAAGATTTAGAAGGTATATCAACAATTGTTTTTTATGACACCCATTATTCCTGAGACCCACTGGGAATAGCTAATTTAGTTAGAGTATAAAAGAAGATTAATTTTCATTTATTTTACTATTCAAGGAGTAAGACACAGGTTTCATTGTAAGAATGATAAATTTATCACTAATAATTGCGCTGATTATTTTTCAGACTTATCTTTAAGTCACTTACATAATTCTGTGATGTTTCTATTATTAGGAATAATTAACCACAAATTGGAATATCTTGAAACATGTGGCTTTTTGGCATATTATTTTCTAAGGAGAAAAATGCAAGATGAATTGGAACTTCAAGCAGCTCTGGTGGGGAAGGACAGGACTTTACCAATTCTAACCTAATCTACTCTTTCAAACCAGAAAAAAGAATTATTATTTGATTGACTTTTTTTCTTTTATCATCATTAACCTACTTCATTTGGATTTGAAAAAGGTAGAAACTTCTTTGTGTATTTTGTTAAATAAAGGGCAAAGCTAAGGTCTTAGAACATCTGGACCAAACACTGAATCTTCCTCTCCTGTGAAGACTGGTATTTTTGTCTGTTCTCCTCAGTTTGTCTGCATTTTTTCCCCCTACAAATTGGTATTTAAACCTCAAAACCTTTAGCTAACTACATCTGTCATTGATATTTTATTGTTTAATTTTCTTTTTATGGAGCCAAATTACATCTCTCCCACATACAGCAGGCACTTTACATGTCTAATTTGTCGACATGTTCTATAATGATAATTTCATTGATTTAGAAAGTGACATTATGAGCAACATATGTTCAGTTTAGCAGTAGACCTTGTTATGGCAATCAATTTTTCCCCCTCCAGAACTCAACTATATTCCACACTTAGAGGCAGTGGAATCATTTAACCAGTTCATGTACTTGTGGCAAGAGACGGGTGGGAAGAGAGGGAGAGAGAGACCTACATTTGTTGTGATTTCCTAAAAGAATAAATTCTCACTTTGTATATTCACAATGTGCCTGCACTCTCACATATACCAGAGGCAGGTGAAAAAGTAAAAAAAACAAAAACAAAAACAAAAACCAAAAAAACAAAAACCAAAAACCAGGCATTTAGTAAAATAGCAAGTGACACAGAAGGAATGCCTTACACAAGGCTTTAACTTTCTCCTCCCTTCTCCTATTCACCAGGCAACCTTATAAACAAGCACTTCTGCAAATACATCTTCGAGAATCTCCAGGGCAGCTGGACTGTGACAAACACTAGGCTTTCCTGGGTGCCCTCCTGTCTCTCTGATCTGGCTTGCATTTTCTTCTCTATCCCTGAACTTTGAAAAGGAGATCCTTCTTAGGTTTCGAGATCCAGCTGCGGGGTCACCACTACTCAGAGGTGCTCTCTACCCCTTTTCCCAACCACGTTGGCATAGTCCTGGCATCTCTGTCTGCGGTTAGCAAGTGGGACCTCCTCCTTGCTTTCCTGTAAGTGACTTGGAGGGGAGGAACTTATTTATCTTTGTGTCCCCAGCAGATCAGTGTCTGGCTTATTGTAGCACTTAATAAAGACAAATTGGATTAAATATAAAATATTTTCTATCAGACAAAATTAACTGTATACTATAAATGAATCCTTAAGATGGCACCCTGTTTTTCTCTGTAAAGCAATCAAGGGTAGGTGTTCTGTGCTGTTGCTGATGATGATTTATAAAGTCAACCAGGGGTTCAGTTCAATATCAATATTACACCAGAGTGGTGTTGAACAGATGTGGGAGACACTGGGAAGGACATGCAGAAATCCTTAATGAAGTTAGGACTGGTAGAAGTAGCAGAAGAAAATGAAAACAAACAGACCAAACTATTTTTGGGATCTTATTTTTCTCTAAAAGGAGTTTCTAGGATTTGACTTGGAGGGAAGGACAGTCCCAGATAGCATTCACATGTACTGCACAGTTACGACAGCAAAGCAGCTTTATTCTTTCATAGAAAAGATTAAGTTGCTTTATATAGATGTTTATAATGGCAGAAAATAAGAATAGTCCAAAGTGTGTTTTTTTTTTCCCAAAGATAAATATTAATACACAAAATCTGAATTCTAGTTCATGGCTAAGATGGTATAGATACAATTCTTCCTATTTTTTTCTGCTTAGTTCAGCTAAACATGCTGGACATTAGATACACATACTAAACACAGGGAAACTCTGAAAGGTGGAGAGACACAGGAAGATTGGCTAGGCAGCTCAGAACTCGAGGAATAATATAGCAGTGAGTCTCCTGGGCTTTCTTTTTGCCTTAAATATTCCCAACTGGTAGAAACTCCAATGAAAGTGGAAAAAAAAATCAGAGGAAAAGCTAGTTCTCTATAGAAAAAGGCATAGGAAAGGGGTGAAAAAGCAAGGTGGAAAATCTACAGACAATACCCCCCTACACTGGGCAAGCACAAGGGACAACTGGGACCATACTCTCAGGCTCAGAGGTGAACCCTGAGGAGTTACCATGTGTGGAACATCCAGTGTGGAGTTGAAGCACTACTCCGGAGTGTTGCACAGCTTGCCGAGAGAGCTATCATCACTTCCTACATGCACCACGTGGGGAAAGGCTCCTCACAGAGCCTGTACTATTGGCCCACATTGGCAAGCCTCAATGTGGAAGAGATAGGATTAGAAATCGGGTCCATCTGGCTCCAAGGCTGTGCTTGTTCCATTTTCAACACGGCTCTAATGCTACATCCAGGGTGGAAACATGAGTTTCTAGACTTGAGATTTATCACAAGCAAGTGGGATTTTCTCTGTCAGTCTAAGGACCACCAGCAGTGGGTATACATTGCATAAGGCAATAAATAAAGAAATCGTTTTTGTTCTTCACCCTTCAAGATCTTGTACTTCGGTGGACTATTTAATAGCTACTACATTTCACCCCAGGTGAGTGAATTGATCACTTGGATTCAGTTTGTCACCCTGTCAAGCTAGAAGAGCACTCTATCCTCCTCTGAAAGGAAGGATATCCCATATTTATGCAAGTACTTACCAACAGTATAATAATTGTTATTGTTTCTATTTAGTATCAGCTAATTAGAGCCAATTTTCAATTCATATCCAGAACTAAAAATTGATTTGTCAGTAACAGAAAGCAAGCTACCCTTAGGGAAATTATAGTCAATAATAGAGCTAAGAATTGGAATTTGGGTAAAAGCAAAAGTAAACTCAAGAATAATTCACAAAAGTTAGACATTGAACATGTTTTCAAAGAGCAGAAAATGGGTTGAATGGTGGTCATACAAATCAGGACCCAAAGTTTCAAGTTGAACTGCTGTGTTTTAAGTCTCAAATGAAAATTCATACTCATTTCAGAATTTTCTGAATTAATGATTATATCACCAACACTAATTCGTATCACAACAGATAAAATCTTTAAGTCATTTCCATAAAGCCAGTTTGAGCGATTCAAGAGCTAGAAAGATTCGCAGAAGGCAAAGGTTTGTGAGAAAGAGATGACCAGGCACTGTCTTTTCAGTGTGAATGTCATGTTGAAAGGTGTAACTGACAACATCCACTTGATTCAGTGGCAGTATAACCTTGCACTTTTAGAGCATCATGGAGTCAAACAATCCAAGAGGCCTTCACTATTCATCATTGAGAAAACTAAATCTAAGGGGTAGAATGAATTTCCCAAATCTGCCCATCCTAGATCAGAAGGCCTAGGGACAAAAGCATGTGATGGTTACTATCCATGAGTTTTTATTTTTGTCCTTGTTTTCACTCAGAAGAAAAAGGAATGGAAATTTTGTGCACAGAGGTAAGGTGATTAAATGGTTACAAAGTTCAAGTTAACTTTCTCTGCATTTTGAAGTCAAGCTGGGATTGGAACAAGTATGAGGAACTCAAAATTTTATTTATTGAACATATCAATATATGGATTCTAGTTTTAGAGTTGTATGCAATATTACTGATTCTTTGAAGATCAAACAATCATGGTTGCATTAAAAAAGATCTTAGAGATATTTAGAGCAACTATCTGACTGAGAGGTGGAGAACATAGCCAATGAGATGTGATCTTAAATAAGTTTTACTAATCACTTCCAAAATGCATTGGCCTCCTGGAATATATATTAAAGCCTTAAAATTTTATCTCCTTCCCAATTCTCTTTCTCTTCCTCCCTGAATGGAAAAAGAATCTTTCCTGAACTTCTCTACACTTTTTCCCTTTGACCTCTCTAATAAAACCAATATTCTTTTCCATATGTGTGTGGTTTTATGTTTTAAAAAAGTGTGGGACTCTCTATGTAGGGCACCTTAGAAATCTTGGACAAGTTTCAAAAGAGGATTCACATTCATAGTCAATGCCAATTGGTGAATGGTTTGGAATTTTTGGAAGAATTTTCAGCAACTTAAACATCATTCGAATCAAGTTGGAGTCAAAAACATATTTCAAAACGCAGAGGCATCTTTCCCAGTCTCTGCCAGAGCATGTCTCTTTTAATGGGTCTGTTTTAGTAGCCACTAGGAATTCCTCTTCTAGAATTCTGGCAACACTGCCTGAGAAACTCACTTATACTGAAAGATCTATTTCAGCTTACCAGGAGTCAAGAAAAGAAAAAAAAAACGCATAACTTTTGAGAGAGCTATATTTATTTTTATATACTCATTGTGTGATGCTTTTCTTTAAAACAACAGCAATAGAAACAACACAACTCCGAGAAAGTCACAGCTACAGCCTCACTGAAAAAGGAAAGATGGAAAAAAAAACAAAGAAAAGAAAAGATGAATTTAGGAGATGGTTAGTATTTCTGGCTCAAAATTTAGGGGATGGTTAGTATTGATTATGATTGGGAAAAAATCCTTGATACTCATAATGCTGATAAATTCTAGTTTTGAGAAAAGATAACACAGTTGGATATTATATTACATAAAGGTGTATGAACAAGAAACAATTTTTACTGTTGACTTTATCATTTCCTTAGAGACTAATCAAACTAATATTAATGTCATCATCTAAAACTTGGGACATTAGGTACCTTTTCCTTGTTAGAGAAGGAATCCTACTCATTATCTCTCCACCTGTCCAGCCTCCCCCCATCCCGTCTGTCCACTGCCACCCCCCAGTACTGATATTACTTTGCCCACATCAACATAGTTAGATGGTTATTTTAAAAGAAAATGCTAAAGCTTAATTCTGGAAACATAGCAAGGACTTTCAATTCACTGGTACAATTAAATTTTTATCTTGCTAAAAATTTTAAATTGACACATAATATTTGTACTTATGGGGTAACAAAGTTACAATCTTATAACATGTATATAATGCATAAAGATCAAATCAGGATGCACTTCTACATTTTCAAATACTATCATTTATATGTGTTAGAAAATTGTTCTGTAGTTATTTTGAAATATGCAATCAAATGTCGTAGACTCTGGTTACCTTATTGATAACTTGCCTACACTGGAACTAATTCTTGTACTGACCTATATTTTGGTACCTTCTATTCAACTTACATTGCTCCTTCCTCTTACCCTTTCCATCCTCTGGTACTTCAATAGTATTCTATACTTCCAGTGCTCAACATTTTTTAGTTTCTACAAATGGGTGAGAATGTGCAGTTTTTACTGTTCTTAGCTTGTTTCTACCAATATAATATCCTTCAGTTTCATCCACATTGTCAAAACAGACAAGATTGCACAGGTTTTTATGACTGAATAATAGTCCAGTGTGTGTGTATGTATCTTTTTCTTTAATCCATTCATCTGTAGAAGGACATCTTGGTTGATTTCATAGCTTGGATATTATTGACAATACTACAATAAATGTGGGTGGATCTCACAGCATTTCTATTTTCAGTTTTTTGAAGAAGCTCCATACAATTTATCATTACAGCTATACCAATTTACTTTCCCACCAACAGTAGGAAGACTGTCTCTTCCTTGTCAGCATTTAATATTTTTTTGCCTTTTTGATCATAACCATTCTAATGATGTCTCATTGTATTATAATTAGTATTAACGAGAAATTTTTCAAATAATGGTGTTGAACATTTTTTTTTCTTGTATTTGGCCATTTAGATGTCTTTTTTTTTTTTTAGAAAAGTCTATTTATGTCTTTTGGCCACTTTTAAATCAGATTATTTGCTGTTTTTTTTTTTATATTGAGTTGTTTGAGTTACTTATGTATCCCATGTATTCTGGAAAGTAATCCCATGTAGAGGGACAGGTTACAAGTATTTCCTCCCAATCTGCAGGTTTTCTCTTTGCTCTACCAATTGTTTTCTTTGCTATGAAGAAGTGTCTTCATTTGATGCAATCCCATTTGATTTTGTTATCTGTGTTTCTTGAGTCTTATCAAACAATTTTTTTGCTTATATCAATGTCTTGGAATCTTTCCCCCATGTTTTGTAGTAGTTTCAGAGTTTCAGCCCTACATTTAGGTCCTTGATACATTTCAAATTGATTTTTGTGCATAATGAGAGGCAGGAGCCTAGTTTCATTGTGTACACAGATGTCTAGTTTTCCAAGCATTGTTTATTGAAGTAAATTGTCTTTTCTCCAATGTGTGTTCTTGGTGCCTTTGTAAAAAGCCAGTTGGCTGTAGATATGTGGATTCATTTTTGGATTTTCCATTTTATCCTATTGGTTTTTGTGACAGTTCCATGCTATTTTTATTACTATAGCTTTGTAGTATGTTTCAAAGTCAGTAATGCTTTCAGCTTTTCTCTTTTTTTATTTTATTTTATTTTTGTAGTTGTAGATGGACAGCACGCCTTTATTATATTTATTTTTACGTGGTGCTAAGGATCAAACCCAGTGCTTTACTCATACTAGGCAAGCACTCTGCCACTGAGTATAGCCTCAGCCCCTGGCTTTCGTCTTTTTATTCGGAGTTACATGTGGTTTTTTTTTTTTAATATTCCATATGAATTTTGTGAGTTTTAAAATTCTTCCACTAACCATTTGATGGCTGGCCATAGCAAATAAGGTATCATTGATAGTTCATACACGGCAATATATTTCCATGTTGAAATTCATGTTGATGCCTTCTAAGCATTAAGCCATAAAATTCCATTCTTGAAAAATATACTATTTTTTTTTATAGGTGGATACAATATCTTTTTAAAAAATTTTATGTGGTGCTGAGGGTTGAACCCAGTGCCGCACGCATGCTAGGTGAGCACTATACCTCTGAGCCACAACCCCAGCCCAGAAAAAAAAGCATAATTTTTAATCATAAAAATGTCTTTGTTATAAAGGATTCTCTCTAGTTAAAGAGTTGGGAGGAGAAAAGAACACGGATTTATTTTCCCTCTCTCCATTCAAGCTTTAAGGAGACTACATTTATTTAATTTATTTTAGGGAACAAGTTTATTTAAACTATGTAAATTTCTGAAGAACCATGAGTATTTTCTAACCTCTCCCCAAATCTCGAAAATATTTCTTAATATGCATAATTTAAAAAGCCTGCTATTTTGATGACTATGTTTATACATTATTTTGACTATTTAAAAAATGCTTTTATGAACTCTGCCCTGTTTAATCATCGGAGCAGCCTGTTGCATTGTCTTCACAGGCCTTGATTTGTGCTTCATTGATTCACTCCTCAAACCCTGGGTCTGCAGAACATGCTAGGTGCTGTGTTTCTTCCAGAGATGAAAGCTTTTGCCTGAAGGAATGCAAGAAGAAGGAACCCAGGTGGGGAGAACTGATGCTTTGCAGACCTCCAACTTGCTCTTAACTGAGTGTGGTGAGTGATTCTGAACAGAAGGCAAATGTGTCAAAGGAAGTGGATATCCTATTAGTTTATCTAGAAGGAATTTTTAGAAGGCATCACTTCATGGCTCAGATGGAATGGAATCTCTTTATAGAAGTTAAAATCTAATTCAAGGAAATAATCATCATATTCTACCTTCAAGAGAACGTGCAAAGGAGGCTAAGAAGGGGTGAAGGTATTGATAGGAAGCATTAGTGGGTGCTGCACACTGATGTATTATTTTGTTCCAAAACTTTCACTCAGTAAACATTAATCAAAGAGAATAAATAGTAGCTTTGAGTTTTACCAATTACTTTTCCTAAACAGACACTAAATATTTGATGATTGAGTATAGATTGCTGTTAAATTCCAAGTGCTATTTCAGTGTAGATTAACGGGGGTAAAATGCATTAAGTATAGGTAAACAAATGATGAATATTTCAAGCTAGATCATTTGGCTACTTTTAAAGATTGACCTCAGCCTACTTCGAAATCTCTGCCAAAACCCAGCATTTGGCTTCTGTCTCAAATGGTGCAGAAATAACTTTTCATCAAATGCAGTTGTATGCGACATTAAGGTTTTGCATTTAAAATAAGATATGCTTTTAAAAACTCATAAAATGCAAATGTTTGTAGTCTCTGAGTAGAAGTGGCAAGCTGCTCGAGAGTGCTTTAACCACACTAAATTGACTAAAACATTACCTGTCTAACATAGCTTAATTATTTTATTAATCTGTATTACCAGGAAGAACATTTTGTTTTCTATCCTGTGGGGTTTTAAATGAAAGTTTTAGGATTTACAGTCATTTTTCTTCCCAAATGGCTTTCGTAAGATTTTGTTTCTCTTACTTTATTTTGTATTATATGCTGTCTTCAATTGTGTGTGTGGTAGGGGGAGAGTGGGGTTGGCTACGTAAAAATAGGTATGCAACTTGATCTCAGCCAGATGAGTTAGGTCCACATCCAATGATTGGACTCATGATCATTGAGGGTTACTTAGACAAAAATGTCTAAGAGGCAGACTTCAATGAGACTCTTCAGCTTCTCATATTTTCTCCAATTTCTCTATCTTTTAAACCAAAACCAGCCACTCAACATTTTCCATATGCCAGGATGATGTAATCCTTGGTACCATCACTTTCCTCTCAAAATCCTTGCTCCCCAAATTCTATACCACTGATTCTTCCAACACAGGGGACTAGGTATAGGTGGAGAGTTAGGGAAGAGGCCTAATATCTAGGGAAGCAGTCACATTATTTATTTGGTGCTTTATATAGTGATCTCATGATCATTTACACTGACATTTAGTGGGGTTTTCAAAAGGAGGTGCTGGCAGTGAGACCCAGGAGAAAGGAAGCCAATTAATCGTAAGTTGGGAACATGCTACTGAAGATGATAACAATTCTTTATATCGACCTACTACTCTATAGCAAGCATAATCATATTTTAAATTTTTGTTTGTTATAATAAACTTATAAGTAGAATTATTATTCCTATTTATAAATGAGTGACTTGTATCCTGCCCAGTGATAAGGCCAAAGATAGAGCTCTGGAGCTTCTGACTACAACTTGGTATTGACCATTATATTATCCTGTTTTTCTTAATAAAAAGGTGCCCAAGTGGATGCATTTGATTGGGCTTAGTTGTATTTGCTTAGGACAGAATAATATACCGAGGAATGATGAAATTCAGTCAAATGAAATGGTTCACCACAAGTTGGTAATCTGTGACTAACTGAAAAACAACCATCTCTGACATTTGACCTTTTCAAAACACGATGCGGATTTTCCGTAATCTCCATCACCAAAATCAGAATCAGTGGTTAACATTGTGTCTACCATATGCTGGATGCTATGCCATCAAACCTTTGCAACAACCCTATGAAATAGGTATGACCCTTATTCTCATTTTGCACATTAGATGAGGCCAAATGAGGTTAAGGCCACATAGCTAGGTAACAAGTGATAGGATCAGGAGAGAGCCCAGGGAATTAAGCTCTCAGGCTATTAAGCATTTCATAGAATTAAAAGTGCTTGACCGGTGCTTTCAGAAACAAACAAACAAAAAAAACAATAGAAAGCTTTCAATAATTAAGCATTTGGGAAAAGAAGTCTTCCTCTTCTGAGGAAACCTTCTTCCTCAGAATCAAATGGAATAAAAATGTATCTTTGCTTCTTAAAATGTTTGGGTTGGTATAGAGGATGATAAGGTTTGCTCTCCAAGGGAGAAGAGTGCACTGACCATCCGTAGGAACCTGCTGATCTTACCCTTTCCCCAGGTATTTTGAAGATGCAGCAGCAATGTCTGCATAGGGAGAGGCCTTGAGTGGCCCAACTCTGGTTAAGACTTCACCATGGCACCTAAATTTCATGCAAACTTCCAGCAGGAGCCTCCGATGCAGCTGATTTTGCTTTAAATGAGTTAAGAGAGAGAAAACAAACTCAACTGGCACCCCTGAGCAAGCAACCATTGAGTTCCTATTAACAATGAGGGTGAGTCCACAGCAGCAGGCTGTTTGCTCCAGCTCTGTTTGTACAATCAACATGGTGTTAATTGTGCAAACAGCACTGCAGAGCAGTCCCCACTTGACTGACAAGGGCCCCACAAACACTACCAGCTGGAGTGCAGGATTCTGATGTTGCCCCTGTCCCCTTGGCATGGTGGGGTTTACTCAGTAAACAGCACTCTGCAAATAGTATAGTGAAACAGGGAGACATGCCAACGGGAACACAGATGAGATAAGCAGAACAACTTAACAGGGATGCAGTATTGATCAGCACGACACCATGCAATGCTGCTTTTTGGAGGTATCTTCATGCTCTATGTAGTTAGTAACTTATAGTTTTTCCTTCACATTAAAGTGATGGATAAAAAGTCCTCAACTTACATGCAGGGAAATTACCAAAAGGGCAAATGGTAGAATAGATATCGTCAGTTCAAATTTAGACAGTACCCACTTTCAGATAGGGCTCTCCAATGTATTGCTTCAAAATCTTAGAAGCTTAAAGAAGATTGGATTGGCTTGTTGGGCAAGAAAGCATATCTAGGTAGCTTCTCCCTTCAAGATTTCATTTTCCATCTTTCAGAGATACTAATTATCTACTCTCTTTGTTTTTAACACCCAATGTGAAGTTATATAATTTAAATGAATGCATTTTGTCACTGGAGTAGAAAAATTATAGTTCACGAATTTGACAATATAATCTCACCAGGAAATACGATTCTGCCATCCTTTTAATTATTTGTAATAATTTAGGAGCACAAGGGTAAGGTGAGGGTGAAGAAAGTTTTCCTAGAAAATTAATATCCACAAAGATACTAAAAGAATTCTGGAATACAGTTTTCCCTTTTGAGGGGATTAAAATCTTCTGAACAGAATAAGTTTTGTAGAATATCATATCCATTCTGCCCTCTTTCCCAAAATGACTCGGGTTCCCTTTTCTCTGCTTTTATTTTTTTTTCTCATTTAGATCATCACATAAAATGATGATACATTGTCATGAACTTTGTTCCCTACAGGTCAACATGAGACTTCAAAGGCAGTGAAGAGCTATATCTCTTCATTTGGGAGGCATGAGGTTAACTGATTTTTACATGAAATGTTTCCTCTCCATTTACACAAAAGGAGAGAACTAAACATAAATTTATTTTTCACATAATGGGCTGAAATTTTTCCTTCATGAATAAAAGTAATGGCCTATAAAGTAGTTTAAAAAGCCATTCAGGAGATTGTTTTGATTAGGTGTCTGTGTTTGACTAAGATAAATTATGTTCTTAATAAGTTTCTTTGCCTCCGTGGACTCCTCTCCTCAACAGAAAGGAAAAACTAGTAAATTAAAGGTACACACCAACCCGTTAAAAAAAGTTCCAATGGCAGGACACAAATTATTTTATTACCACACCAACTGAGCCACTGATAGTTCACAATTCATGAACAAATTTTCTATTACTATAGAGTCATGCTTTTATTGACTGTTAAAAAATCATCATTTGTATCTTTTTTATCCTGCTGTGTTGCTGTTTTATTGGAAAAGTCCTGTAACAGGTATAACATCAGCTCAGATTACCAAGAAATCTATAAAATAGTTTCCTGCTACTATCTTTGGTACAGATTGAAAGAATACATTATGATCCCACTGAGTGCCTGATAAAAACTGTGATTCACAGGCCCACATGATTTATCCTTGACAGTTAGACATCTGGGCTTTATCTGATCTATTAAATTATGGGAGCATTACATAAGTATTGATTGGTTATTTAGGTATAATTAAAGGATCTGGGTTGTGAAATTTAGGCACAAACTTTAGGCATGGTGACAAAGGCAAAACATGTTGCAGTGAACAGTAACGTTCCAGGAATGTTCCAACACCAGGTGCTTTGGTTGAATCTGATTGCTTTTGTCTCTGACACTAATACTTGGTGAGCACCTGGGGTTAGGATGAAAACAAGGAAAAGAGCATGACCATAAACTGAAAGTAGCACTGATACAATTTTATGGTTCGCTTACAAAAAAGAAAAAAAAACGTTTTGTAAATGATTGTTCTTAATTTTTTTTTAATATTTATGTATTCAATTTTGAATTTTCAAGAACTATCTGACCTGTGTTCTTTAGATATTATCACCAATCAAAATTGCTCTTTGGTGCTGAATGTATGAGAATTTCTATGCATGAACACATTTAAGGGCCACCTATGAAAATCAGCAGGACACATTATTTTGTCCTTCCACATGATTTCTGTTGATGTTCAAACAGAATCTTTCTAACTACTGAGGAGTGACAATTGTTTTAGCCACAGAGAGTCACATTGGTACTATAAAAACTCTGGCAGATGTCAAAAGACCAAGTCACATGGCAAAAGTAGTCATCTTTCATCCCCAATGGAAACATGCCAAAGTGTCCAATATTTCACGAATGCTGTGCCATAACTTCCTGATCACGTGTTGCTTATAAATGCAATATTTCTCGCAGTTTGTGTACAGCTGTTTACACATCTGTAAGAGTTGTCAGATAACTTACCTCATCTATATAAGGCAAGTAGATAGGTGAGTGATTAAGCCCCACATTTCACAGCTGAAGAAAATGATAGTTATGAATTGGAGCAAAACAAAAATCCCAGGTCACCAACTCTTGTACTAGAACAGTTTTTGACTAATGCTTTCGGTATGCTTGGTTTCATAGAATAATTCCACTTTGATTTATACCCACCATCTCGACTTGCAATTAATAAGATTAATAAAAGAAATGATGATTGTCATTTTTCTTTTGATTTTAAGGATAGTAAACAGTAAATGTTGAAAAAGATGCCTTTGTGAAAGAAAGGAAAATAATCTTTAATGAAGAACAAAAGTTAAGCAACTTGAAGGTAAAAGGACACAAAGTACTGAGCAATCTTGGGTACTGTTGTTTCATGTGTGCACTTTCTGGTTGGAACCTGGACAGATGAAAGTTCTGTGCAGTCAGTGGGGAATGAGGATCTTTTTTTCTAGTTACTGAAAATGCAGAGGGCTTATTTTCTCTTCTTCATGACTTTTGATGAACTATGTTAACTACTAATATCCTGTTTCATATCTTAGTTTTATTCTTGAAAATGATCCATGCAGTTCTAAAATGCTTACTTTCCCATCGACTCACCTAATCATTACAGAGATGCTTGATTTTTATTTCTGATAGCTCTTCGATTAGCCATGGCTTCTAGAATTTGAACTTTAAATCTCCTTCATTCTGTCACCTAGGTCCAATAATAATCTCTAAGTGAAGACTTAAAAACACAAGAGAGCTCTTTATTAAGTCATCCAATGATGAATCTTTTGCATAGTGGAAATAAACCCCTTTGCAATAGACACTCTTTCCAATAAGTCAATGTTTTAAGAAATAGGGCTTTTAAAATGTGTATGTTTGGGGCAGAGACGAGAAGACAGAGTGTACCTTGTAGATCTGCCAACATAATTATTTGTCAATTAAAATGTAAGCATGCAGATGCAAAAGGAAGTATTAAACAAGACCACTTTCATATTTTGGCAATGCTATTTTCCCTATGATTAAAAGATATCCCTTGTAAGGAATTCATCAAAAGTCCCCTCTCTTCCTTAACACTGAGATGATTGTAATGCTGTCAACATGTCGCAGGGGCATACATAACCTTCTTTTATTGTGTCAACCCACAGGCACCCTTGATCTCAATTGGTGTGAATCTCATTTAATTGCCAAACTGGGGAAAGATGCAAGGTAGAGTATGTGATTTTTTCCCCCACTAGTTCACACTGTCTTTTCTTCTTGAAGTTGAACATGTCTGGCTGGCAGAGCTCACTACTTCTGATGGCTACTCTCTAATTAGTTATAATTCCGTTACCATCCTGTCTTATATTTCAGGTCAATGTTAGTAATTGTACTGTGTGCATGTTTTTCACTTTGCTAGATAAAAAAATCCTTTTATTAAGGACAACGTTGATGATGTTGGTAGCAGCAAAGTAATTATAGACAAAATAATCATGGTATAAAAATTTAAAATAAGTTTCAGAAAGTTGCCCCAATTTAAAGGCTATTCTTGAGGGAAATTTTGGTATATTTTAGTGGCCAAAAGATGTTTGATAATTTGAAGTTTTATATATATATATATATGTGTATATATATATACACACACACACACACACACACATATATATATATATATATATATATATATATATATATATATATATTTAATTATATATTATTATTATTTTGTACCAAAGATTGAACCTAGGGGAGCTTAACCACTGATACTTATCCTTAGCTCTTTTAATTTTCATTTTGAGATAAGGTCTTGCTAAGTTGCTTAGGGCCTTCCTTGATTGCTAAGGCTGGTCTTGAATTTGTGATCCTCCTGCCTCAGCCTCCTGAGCCACTGGGACTATAGGCATGTACACCATGTCCAGCTGGTGGGTTATATTGTTAATCTCCTTCTAAACTCTGCCTGACAGCAGAGTCTCAATATGGATCTCACTGCTCTCAAAGCACTTATACCCATATTTTCTGTATCTCTAGCTCAATCCATTCACAATAGTTCATTTTGTCCTTGATTACATGATAGGAATGCTGGAATCATTGAGTCTCAGGAACAATCAACACTGTGGAAGCAAACTGCATGAACTTCTAGAATTGGAAGCTTCCTCAAAACAGGAGTTCACCTGATTAGTATGCATCTCAAAGTCACTGAGAGGCAATTCAGAGTTCTCTGCAGTTCTCAAGAGATGAATAAGGCACTGGGGTGATAGGTAGGCACGTGATAGAGCCAGTGTGTTAGCACATTAGGCAGAATGTCCTATGTAGGTTTCTTGCACTATTCAGATTCTATTTAGGTGGTCAGCTCACAGTGCTTACTGAGCTTTTCTATGTGTCAGGAGACATTCCAGGATCTGAGGCTAGAACAGTTATCAAAGTGGAGTCACTGCCCACTGGGGCACATATTCTATCCATGAAACCAGACAACAGATTTGTGACAAATAATTTCAGGAATAGACATTATGAATAAAATAAAAAAAGTTTCACTCTGTAGTGGAATGATAAGAGGTAGGGTTGCTCAAGCCCGTGAAAAAGGCCTTCTGAGAAAAGATCACTGGGCTTGGGATAGAGATCTGGGGAAAGGGTGTCACAACAAAATAGTAGTAGGCACAACGCCTTTCTACTGGAAACAAACTCAGTGTGTTGGCCAGTGTGACCATCCAGTTGTGAGTGAGGAAGAGGTGTGTGGGGGGTGGTGAACGCAGGGGTCTCAAGGCCTGTTGTATTTTAACAAGGGTTGAAACTTACCCCAAGGATAATGGGAAGCAGAGGATTGAGAACTTTAGAAAGATTACTTTGTTGAGGAAGCAGCATTAGAGAGACTACTGGGTTCACTAGCTGGATTTTGCATATATTTTGTGGGCTGGAAATGAATGTGAGGAAAGAAAGGATTATTTGTAGGTTTTGGAGAGGACTGGAGTGGATGTAGACTAGTGGATAGAGGTTAATATGGAGAAACGGAAGTTGTGCCTTGGCTATGTTAAGCTTTAGAGGCCCATTTAGTTTTCCAGATGGAGATGCCAAGTGGGATTTGGGTCTATGACTATAGGATTTGGTATATCATCACATATGGCTTATAATTGATAGCATGGGATTGAATGAGATCCTACAGGAGATAACAGAAGAAGAGGGCAGGGAACAGGACCCTGTAAACCCTACAATATTTATAGAAAGTATGCAGAAAAGGAGCTCAGAAAAAAATGGCTCCATGACCTACCATATAGTAGAAAAACTAGGCAAATGTCAATCATGAAAGTCCAGAGAGTAAAATGATAAAGAGAAGAAGACTGTGGGTCATAATGACATGTACTACTGACATATTATGAAAAATCATCCACTCTGAAAGTGCTTCTGTCTTATGAGGGCGCAAATCTCTGACAGATCAACTTGGGTGGTGATTTGTATTGGCAACCTGAGCTGACCTGTCGTTTGAAGGGTTTTACTTGTTTTGATAGATTCTAGGTTTTTGTGGTTGCCTCCTACCAATCTTCATAAAATAATGTCAGAGGCATGCTAAAATCTTTTGAGACAGGAAAAGTCAGAAAAAAAGTCTCCCAAGCGGTTTCATAAACCAGAAATGGTCTTGAGAAGGTAAGAATTGCTTGCGCTTGGTACTTCTACTGCAACTTCTTCCTTGCAAATGCATCCTCCCATGGGGTAAACCAGTAGAAAAAAAAATACATTCATCTTTCTCTTTTTTCATGAGGTACATGGATAACCCTGATAGGTGACCCCCAAGGAGTACAAAGTTTGGGAATGGACATTAGATGCCCAGCCACAAATACAGCATAAGTATGACTAGGAAAGTCATCCCTGAGACCAGCAATAAAACGATGACACAATAAAAGTAATAAATTTCATAATGTCATAGTTTCCAGACTATGTGATTCCTTGGTTTAATTTATAACAGTGTATTCTACTGAATTTCAAATGTGCTCTTATGGCTAACAATCTTAGGCATCGATACAAAGCAGTGGTTCTCCAAGGCGGGGGTGTGGGGTTGATCTTGCCATTCAGGGGAGCTCTGACAGTGTAAAGGGACAGAATTTTGCTTTTAACATTAGGAGGTTGTGGCTGCATCTCATGGGTAGAAACAAGAGCTACTGCTAAATATCATACCATACACAGGGTGGCTCCCTAAAACAGAATTCTTTGACCCAAAGGTTGACAGTGTTGTGCTGAAGAAATGGACATAATAAAACTTTCAAAAAGCATGGTTAACTCAGCATTTATATTAATTTTAGAAGGGGTTGAGAGTATAATCTTGTTAGTTCATTTTTTTCTGTTATACCATTATATAACCAATATCAATGTGTCAGCTTTATGCCATTTGTTTCACTTTTGAAAAAAGAAAATGAGAAAGGAATTACACTAGGGGTACACAAAAATGCTCATAGCTTTCTACTGATTCCCTTAATGCATTTTAGCATTTCTTGTGAAGTTTCTGTGTGTCACTGATATTGCAGATGGAACCCCTACTGCTCCGGAGACAAAAATCTGACATTTTAAAGTCATTCCAAGAGAGGAACAAAAATGAAAAAGCAATCGGATTTTAAGCTCACCAGGTTGTGGGTAGCCAGTGCAATTGATTTTCAACCACACAATTCCTTCTTTAATCATCTTATCAGATCAAAAACACACTTTTACTCTACTTAGTTATGCTTATAAAATGGTATTATACATGGAGCATATGCTTAAATATAGACTTCTTGAATAAGTGATGCCTACTGATTAAAGTATTTCCTGTTTCCCTGTAATTATTATCACTTAGATATAGAAAGTCCTGACCTTAGGAAATTTTTGCCTGGACACTAAATTATCCCTAGACAATGGAGTCTCTTATCTCAAAGCCATTTCTTTACTTTCACTTTATGATTATAACAACTTTCTTATTGCAACAACCTACCTGAAGATCTTGATTTGAGAAATGCAGTTTCCCTCCCTTCCTTCTTTGTCAAGTATACTGTGTTGTGATGTGTCCTAAACTCTAGTAAGGAAAACGATTTTTCATTTGCTGTGTTAAGCATTATCTTAGCGCTTGCCAAGTACAAAGTGGCATTTGGGGGCTCTGTGAGTTTTCATGGCTATATTATTGGAGTCCAGCACAGAGCTGGGAACCAACAGGGAAGGGATGGACATAAATATTCTTAGTTCTGTTGTTCACCCAGCACTAAGTCTGCTTCTTTTGGGGAGATAGATTGTCTCAATAGCACTATTCTTAACAGGGTTATGTGGTGGGGAAATTGAGGTGTTCTGATACTTACCAATCACATTCCTAATCAATAAAAGGAATAAGAGATCAAAAATTGATGCTAACTGAAAGGAGTCCAAAAAACTCAATTGCTTTTTTGTTTTTTAAATTTAACATAATTGCAATTACTTATTCCATAATGGATGTAGCTGAGTCATCTGATTCCCTTTGGATTAGGAGGTTTGGCCATTATCTGTCCTTGTCCTGTTAAACCATGATCAGAAGTGATAAAAGGGGGCACATTTTTACTTTCCCTTGGATATAGAGTAGCTTGAGCTTGGACAGTGAATATTATTTTAAAAATTGAACGTCTCACAGGCCTTTGCCTGACTTCTCATCAAAACTCCTATTATTGCTGGTTGGGCAGTTGCTCTCGAGCCTTTAAAGCAGCACACAGGAATTTTGTTTGCTTCCAAATTGGGAGTCATCATTAAAAGTAGGGTTAGGGGAGGAGAGGGGGAGGACATAGCCAATAAGAAGGGAAGTTTAAAATCAAAGGATGCTAAGAAATTAGGAGGAGGTTTGGGAAAAAGAGGAAACTGGAGATTTCTTTTCAAAGGAGTCCCCACACTCTGGGCTTACATTCTTTCTGAATGTTAATTACAGTCTTTACCTTGGCATTTTGCTCTCATATCAGGGAAGCAATTACTGGCCTAATTCAAATTCATAGCAGCCATTAACAATGAACAAACAGATACATTATTTTAATTCCATTTGCTGCTTCCTTTCTGCTGATGTATTGACCCATGAAGACTTGACTGGATGTCCTGTAATTGGCATTTGGCAAAGGTTGTTATCATCATCATCCTTTCCATATATGAGTATTTATTAAGCATATATTGCATACATAACACCTTGCAAGGGCAGGCAGCTTAAAGACCAGAAGCCAGAAATAGTCTTTGCTTTTATAGAGTTTATGTAATGATGCCTTCCTGTTTTTAGATAAAAATTTAGACTATTTTTTTTGTGTGTGCATATGTGTGTGTGCACAAGTGTAAAGGTCGAGGTGAAAAATAGCACACTTACAGGATTATTATTTTTGAACTTAAATGATTTTCAGTCTTTTATTTCAATCATATATATGTAGAACTTGATTCCTGGCTCAATAATACCACTTATATCTAACTCCAAGGCAAGATCCCAGGATGAATATAGTTAATAAAAGATAAGGGAAACAGCTTCAAAGTGAAAGAATCACTAACCTTTTCTTATTTGAAGCACTCTACTGCTTCCTTCCTTCCTAGTGGTTTTGCACACTGACATTATTTTTGTTATGTCTTCATTAGGGGGTATTTTATGTGCCAAATCATTTCATTTAGTTCTAAGGTCTCAGTTTCTTCATGAGTAAAGCAAGATGGTGGGATCTTAGAGTGTCTTCCAGCTCTGAGATTTTATTTTTATATTTATTTAAGATGTATGCTCATTATAGTATGTAAACATGATCCTGTATTTTTCTGCTTATGGATTGGGAAAAGAATTTGAATATTTATGTTCTCCCTTTTATGCCCTTTTCATGTCCTTTTGAGTCCATTTGTAGAGAACTCCAGAAGAGAATTGAGATGGATGGATAGGAAGGGAACATTTCTTATATATAAAAGTTGTTGGGGTCCTGCATGGCTGATCTGGAGGTGGAGTAGGTGGAATTTTTGATAGGATTACTGGCATTCTTTTGCCATTAAATACTTTGAGCATAATTAAAAATTCTACTTCTGTGGTCACACGTATGTGTTGGATGTCAGTAAAAATGATGCATGAGGCAACTGTGGACAGAGCAGGACAAGGGAGAAAGCAGTGGATCTACCTGGCAGTTCACTAAGCCCAAAGTGTCCAGCCACCCAGCTGGAGAAACTGGAGACTGTATTCTACTGCCATAAATGCTAATCATCAGGCTTTTAATTTTGTAGTTTGAAATGAAGTACCCCTTGATGTATGTTTGATTATTAATTATTATATTATTGTTCATTATTTCTGAAAAGTAATAACATGTTTAATAAAAATCTGAGCTACAATAATGAAAATCATTTAGATAATTTCAAGCATTTCAACCTCCTGAGGACTTCAATTTGATTTTTAAAATACAGTAGGAACTTCCTAATTCAGACTAATGACAGAGAGCCCCATTGTGAATTACCAAATTTTGCAGATGAGTGGGTATGCAAACAGACAGCAAAAAAATCAAGGAAAGTAAATCACACAACATGCTTTCTCCATTTATTTTGACAATGGCAGTTCAGACTTAACAGTCTATGGTAAAGCTTCCCTGTACATCAGGAAATATATTGTCGCTTGATTCATAAAGATAATATAGTCTTGGTAATCAGAAATCTCACTCTAGGACTCAGACATTAAATCTTTGCTCAGAGATGGCATTGGGACTGCAGGGGTTTCAAATAATTATCTGGCTTACAGAGTCCTGAAGCAAGAACAATGGAAGTTCTATTGTAAATGCAGAGGCGAGAAACAGAGGTAAGAGGATATTTCAGTCCATCCTATGGTTACCATTCAGCATTATTATCATATTTTTGCTTTGCAGTCACAGATCTCTTGAGGCAGCAGAGATCTCGTGAATATTCTGTTGTCCAACCTCCTAGTCTACTGTGCGATGTACTGAGAGGAATTTTATGATTCTCTTCAAGAAATAGGGAGGCCCGACCTACTTTCATGCAATTCTCCCTTGGCTGAGAAAGGACTAAATACTTTGTGTGCTGAATGGGACAGGCCAAGAGAAATGCTGGGATTCCGAATCTAATGCTCCTAGATTTTTCTTACCCATTATTGTATACTATCTTCTTCTTCTCTGCCTTCTCTTAATGCTGATGAATGGTCCCCAGACTTGGCTGTACAATAGAAGCACCTGGGGAGCTATTAAAAAAAAATTTCCCCATCTCTAGACATTCTGCTTTAATTGATGATTGAGAGCCATTGGGAGACTGGGGATAGTTGGAAGTTATGTTTTTGTGCTGAATCTTCAGTATTATATTCTGTATCCTTTGCAGAGTCACAATGCAGAGGGTATGCCTGGATGCTGAGGTAGGGTAAAGGACAATCTTACTCTTGGCTAAGTCAGGTCAGTACCACATAGTGGGAAGTGGATGGAAAAGAGTGGATGGAGTCAGGATGCCTGGGTTTGAATTCTTACCTCCAATGCTGACTAGTGATATTCTGACAATCACTTAAAGTCTCCCTTCTTAGGTTTCCTCATCTTGAAAATTGCAGATAATAAAAGTGCCTAACTCTGGAGTTGTAATAAAATGATTTCATGTAGATGAAGCATTTAGAAAAGTTCTGGCAAATGTTAAAAATTGAAAATTGTCATTTCATTTTTTTTTAGGGGGGTGCATGTTCCGGGGATTGAATTCAAGGGCATTCAACCACTGAGCCATGTCTCTAGGCCTATTTTGTATTTTATTTAGACACAGGGTCCCACTGAGTTGCTTGGCGCTTCGCTTTTTGCTGAGGCTGGCTTTGAACTCGCACTCCTCCTGTCTCAGCCTCCTGTGCCTCTGGGATTACAGGTGTGCACCACTGTGTCCAGCGAAAATGGTCATTTCTTATTCTACAGAATCTGCAGGTCAAGGTCAGTGGAGGCAGAAGGCACTGCTTCCCAATGTGTGAAAGGTTTGAAAAGATCAGGCTGGGACCCTTAGGAGATGGTAAAATTTCTGTGGGCTATTAGGAAGAACAGGTTTGCTCTTTAGGATAAACCTTGCAAATAGTTTTCAACAGTCATTTTTACAGGATCTTTGATTTTATACCTGGAGGATTTCAATAGTCATTTTTACAGGATCTTTGATTTTATACCTATTTGGAGGAAGACAGATTAGATTAGGAAGGGGCCAGAGAAATAAAAATATTTACATTTAAAGAGAGGATACCTGAATTCTAATGCAATTTTGTTTGTCAACAAAAATGGTGTCACCAAAAAGTTAGAGGGAACACTAATTCTTAAAATACTTGCTTATTGTGGAAAGAACTGTTGAAAATATAATAAGCTTGTTTAAGCTGTCCCAAACATTGACAGCACCATAATGGTTCATTTGCACTGTTGGAGGAGGGAGGAAAATTTGGCATGATGAAATTGCTAAGGCTTATAGGTGAAGAGTCAGGTAAAAAGGGGATTTACTGGCAAGGAGTAAAAAGCATACTACCACCATTCCTCAAACTAAACTTAAATCTAGATTTACTGAAAATTGGTAAATTGTTCATTTTGTGCCTCTATCCCTGACCTCCCCATCCCTGCTTATTTTTGATGGCAACGTTTACATTTTGGAACTTTCCTTCCTGTTCTACTTTTTGTGTGTGTGTGTGTGTGTGTGTGTGTGTGTGTGTGTGTGTGTGTGTGTGTGTTTCAAACTAGGCAGGGCTCATGGAACAGGCTTAATACTAGCTAAAGCTAAAACTAATTAGGCAAGCAAATCTATCGCTCTCTTCAAAAATCAAACATTGCATACCAGAATCGAGTCAAAATGACTTTTAGATTGTCTGTTATTTGGGAATATCTATACTGCAGCTCCCTCAATTACCAAGTCTAATTTGGAGTTGACTACAAATTTAAGCACTTTTCGCAGGAGAAGGCCATGAGTCATTCAGAATAAATCTAATTCATTTGTACAGTATTTCTTGGGCAAAGGTGGGTAGCTAGGGATTCATCTAAGTACAGGAAGAGGGGAACTGCAACACAAGGGACTTTCCGAAGGTCTCTAAGTGAGGTGGCAGCAGAAATGGATAATGGGATGTAGTTTTCTGTGTCCTCAATCTGTTACTGGCTCCTGGTTGATCCAACTTACCTTCTGGCAACTTGCAATTGCTCCCTGCCCTTCTCCCTCCATCCTCCTTCCTCTCTTCACAAATATGCAAGAGAGTAGTTGGTGGGGAAAAAAAAGCTAGGTTTTATAGCAATGTTTATACATATTATGTTTATGTGCATTTCCACATTGTGCACATCCTGTGAAATCCTGGAGTCCGTGATATTTGTATATAATTGAAAGGGCACATGCTAATTTGGACTCTGACAGCATCTTAACCAAAATTTACAGTTGCAAATGGTTGACAACTCAGCTCTTGGGTGATAAGAGGGTGATGGGAATCTGATTTGATGGGATGACCCTTCCTGACATGTGAACAAAGAAACCTGCATATCTATTTTTAACCAGGCGCTGGAGACTTCCAGTAATTGACATTTGGAGCTGAGGCTCATACTTGTCCCAGTTCCTGGAGACATTTGCATGTCTGTCTGTGTTTGGGTTTCCTCTGTCTAATCCTTCAGAGTTAGCCTGTGCCTGGGCAGAGGGCTTCCAGAAGCCACTCTTCCCCCTCACTCTCTTACACCTTCTGCAGCTGCTGATACTTTTTATTAGGACCTTCAAACCTTGAGCCTGCCCTTCATATCCCAGAGGAAATACAAAAAACACTTTGAGCCTCTATAGGCTGCTATAGCTGAGTGCTTCTGATAAAGCTAAATTTAGGTTTTATAGTTAGTACTCATTAAAAAGACAAAGGGAGACACCTAAGCCTAAGGTAGACGTTATGCTTTTCCTGCAACTATTAAAACATCAGCATTTAAAAAAAGACAAGACTCTTCAATCCGATTTAAAAGCCAGAAGTAGTTTATCATGGCATCGAAAAAGCAAAATCCTCATGAAGCCCCCGAAGATTCTAGCTTTCTTGCTGTCCTCTTCCCCACTGACCTTCTTCCAGGACCCCACACATTAAAGCCATTGTGTTGTCAGGCAGCCACCTCCTCCAAGACAGGGTGCCCTCTGCTGGAAGGTGCTCCCTCATCTCTGGTCTCCCTGGTCCCTGCTCCACTCCCTCTATCCAGGTAACTGCAAACCACTCTGTAGATAGATTCTAGATCAAATGTTACTGCTTCAGGGAATACTTTGATGATTGGGTCCTGTCTCCTCATTATTTGTTTTATCCTTACCCATTATAGCACTGAGACAATTTGCAATTACACATCAATTTGTGCCTTTATTTGCCAACTGCCTGAGTATCCATCTCTATAAGTACAAGGACTGCATATGAATTGGTCACTACTGATATCTCTGTCTCTACCACCATGCCTGGCACAGCAAGTACAAAAAGAAGTCACAATGATAACATTGACTTTATCCCCAGAACTGACGAACTATATTAAAATCCTGACTTGAGTAGTTATTATCAGGGTATTTATTTATGATTACAGGGAAAATAGCTAAATGGAACTGTCACCAAAAACATGTATTATTTTCCTTGGTAAATCTGATGTGTGTATGTGTGTGTGTGTGAATGTGTGTGTGCGTGTGTGTATAAACTCAGTATATATATACACACACACATACATATATATATATGCAGCATAATTAGGATAATATTTAATTTTTCAAAGGATTTTTTTGTATCTACCATCATATTTGCTTATCAAAAAAATCTTTGAGAAAAATTAAGCAATTTTTTGCAAGGTGATTAAGGTAAATATATTTCTACTTACACATATATATTATATAGTAGTGGATACTATGTAACATATTATCACATTACATATGAACTCCTTTACTAGTATATTATATATTATGATAACATATTGTACTGCTTATCATATATGTGAATTTGCTAATTTTACTATGTATATTTACCTGAAGTCACACTGGAGGCTTGTTGCAAAACAGGATTTGTTACTGAGTTCTATAATTAAGAGTGATGATTAAGATGGTTGTTAACTCTCTGTGGTGATGGCTGAAAAGAGCAACTCTAGACCAACTCTTTCTGCCATGTTTGCCTGTAAAAATAGCTCTTTAATTTTGGCATCATCTTTTGCTCTTTGTTTATAATAAAAAATTGATGCATGCCATGAGAAGTCTCTCATTGCTAACTTTTCTGTAGAGTGAGAGAGAATAAAACCCAAAATGTGTTCGTTGCATTGGTACATTATTAGACATGTGCTTTACACTCAGACTGGTGCTTTACTAAGAAGGCTTGTCCATGGAGTAGACTGAATACCAATGGATATGTAATTTTGAGAAAACATAGATTTTTGAAAGTACATAGAATTAGGAAGAACAAATTTAAAAAGTTAGATATGTGTATCATTGGCTTTGCATCAAATACTTTGTTAAGCACTTTCATACATTTTATCTTTCTCATTTAATCCTCCCCATCTTGAGAGATGTAGGCATTATTATTTACGTGTTCTAGATGCAAAATGAAAGCACAAAGAAGTCAGTTAGCATTCAGAAAATCTCAGGAATAGCCTGATTTAAGGAACTGTTCCACCACTCTGAGCTAATTAGTCAATTCTATTGACTTAAGATCTCCTGGAGCCATTTTTCAGTTATATTGACTATTTTACCATAGACTTATTGTCTCATCCTATTAGACAAGTTTCCAGTGTCTATGAATTAAAATGTATACCTTTATACCAAGGCTTTAGGTTACCACGCCAACTGCTATGATCTAAATGTGTGTTTCCCCCAAATTCATAGGTTAAAAATCTAATTTCCAAGGAAATAGTATTGGGAGATGGGGCATTAAGGGAGTGATGAGATCAGGGGGGATTAGAGCCCTTATAAAAAAGATCTCAGAAAGCTACTGGTCTCTTTTAGCCTTGTGAGGACAAAATTAGAAATTTGTAGACTACAAAGAAGGAGAGGACCCTCACCAGATCCTAATCATATCAGTACTCTGATCTTGGTCCTCCAGCCTCAAAGACTATCAGAAAGAAATATCTGTTGTTTATAAGCCTAATATATTTTTTTATAACAACCCAAATGGACTAAGACATCAACTCTCCCTGATGCCTATGGAGCAGGTGTTTCTCAACACCTTCTAAAGCTTATAGTGGGTCCTAAGCAATGCTTCAGTGTGTGCTTAGTGAAATGGGTTCTCTGCTGTCCTCCTATTTTCAGGAGACAGCTTGTCATTCAAGAGCTGTTTGGTTATTTATCACTATTTCTCTACATGTCAGTTTCCATGAAAATATGCTGCACAAAAATCACTACCATGCTGATAGATCCCAGGCTTTGTGCTCATTACCATCCATGTCATTTTTTACCCTCTATACTATACTTTAAGCCTGAAGTCCCCCAAATGCAAGTTGGATGCTTGCTTCTGATGGACAGCTGCTTCTTTTGCTTTGTTCTAAAATGGCATCATAACAATACTATGTGCCAGTCATGATGCCGTTATTCTGAATATACTTTATCATTTAATCGAAAAAATTATGAGGTAGAAATACTGTCTGAAAGGAAAACTGAGACAACAAAAGAAAAGTGTATTTCTAAAGGTCACACAGCTTAAAAAGATTGAGCCAGGATTTTGCCTACAGATGGTCCATTTTCAAGACCTTCACTATTGCTGACCAGTGTCCTGATAGGATGCTTGCTGAAAGCAGTAAGGCATTTTTTAGTTCAGTTTTCTACTTTTATTTGAACAGCCAATACATCACAGATACAGCATAGTCATGAATATCGATAACCCCTACTAAAACACATAGGTAATTTTAATCATATAAATTGGCAGACTAGGAAACATTTTTGTTTGGCCTAAGTGAAACTTCCCATGTATGGTAAATTCAGTCTGGGCCACGTAATGCCTTGAACCATGTCCCTTGCAACCTAAAATTGTAATGAACTAGTTAAGAGGGAAAAGTGCAAAGTTCTGGGAACTTCAGTGTGAGGGCAGAGAATCTTCTGGCAAGGAGGAAATGCCTCTGGTCTCAGAAGAGAGGGTGAGTTTGGAATTTTAAGAAATGATTAGGAAGAGAATACCCAGTATTGGATGGGGACCGGTGGCTCCCAGTATTGGTGCGTTCATATTCCGATTCACCCTCTACAGAGGTCATCAATATTTTAACCTCATTTTCTCTCTTGTCTGCTTTGACTCCCGCCACTGGAGTCCCCTGCAGGTAGGTCTGACGGATGCTTGGAATGTTCTCAATCACTACTTGTTGAGTAATGTGGCCTGGGAAATATTTTCTGCAGGATTTCATATTTGATTTCCTGATGAAATTCAGTAGAAAAATATTATGTAGAGATATAGAATTTTGTTAGCATATATGTATTTCAATGAATTTGTAGCATAATATGGAACCAGATTTCGCTTCTGTTGAAAAACCTTTGGTGTAATATAGGGCTGTCCTTGTGGAGGCTGGTGTAAATACTCAGATATTTGCTAGTTTATGTTCTTGGACAAATATGTTTTCTGCCATGGTCATTTGAATGCCTTCTCTGGGGTTTGCTTAGGAGTAAATTAACTGGCATAGAATCATCTTTGAACAACATTTGTTAATACTTTTAAGCCTGTGTGTTAAAAAAAAACTCACGGTCACATCAATCATATTAAAATACTAGCTTTCATTTTTCATGTGATGATTTTGTTAAATATGCTTTTTAATCTCATATATTACAAAAGTGATAAAAAATTATGCCACTCAGAAAATGTACCATTTTTTTCCCACAACCAATTATATCACCAAGAATTAGTCTTTGTTGATTCAATTTTTAGGGACACTAAATCCTGGAAATCTTTTTTTTTTTTTTTTGGTACCAGAGATTGAACTCAGGAACACTCAGCCACTGAGCCCTATCCCAGCCCTTTTATTTATTTAATTTAGAGACAGGGTCTCACTGAGTTGCTTTTGCTTAGGCTGGCTTTAAACTCGAGATCCTCCTGCTTCAGCCTCCCGAGCCACTGGGATTACAGGTATGCACCACTGCACCTGGCCTCCATGTTGGAAATCTTGTAGTGAATGTGCCATGTACATTTTCATGGTCAGGAAGCAAGGCACTGAGGTCCCTACATGGAACTCGGAACTTTTTCTGTGTTGGACATGCATCAAATATTCTACTAGCTTAGTCCACTGTGGAAGAAGCTACCTGTAAATTTGAAAGTCTAGTTAGCCACAAACAGGAGGAGCCTGTGCAGTGTGTAAATCACACTGGTCATTTGTTTTCATCTTTCTTTCTGAGAGTGGCTGGGGAGTGGCATCTCTGAAATGTCATAGCTTTGCTTTATTATCCAGTGTGGAAGGCAATCCATGTCTGTTTATGAATATACCTTTCATCTTCTACCTTAAAAGGTTCTGCAGGGTGGACAATATTGATAGTTCCAAGTTGAAGCTGCAGGGCCTACACAGTTCCTGCCTCAATAGGAGAGAATTTGGACCATCTGCTACAATGTTGAAATGAAAGAAATGCAGGTAAAGTTCTCAATCCAAAAGAAAATAACTCCAGATTGTAGCTGTATCAACTCAGGGAATCAGTTAGACACTGTGTTGAACTTGTTCATGAATATTATAAATGCAGCGGCAGTAGTCCTTGCTGGGAATATGTGCCTTAGAAAGAACAACAGGAAAGGCTTTTTATGCTTCAATCACAAGTGGGAATAGAAGAAATGATTTTGCTATCTGGCCCTTTGAGGAGGCCCATTGTTCTTCTTAGCAGAAATTCCCAGATATTCTGGCTGTTCTGATCATTTTTCTTTTTTTCCTGCTTTAGGTAGCAAATTGACAGTGGGTTGGGGAGTGTAAATGTTGGGGCAATAGAAATTATGTAAATGTGCATTCCAGCAAGAAAACTTTCAACCCCTTGGGGTCTTTTAAACAGCATTAATCTAGGAATTAGATACAAAATTTAACTTTTTCATGCTAATAATGATTTCATAAAGAAAAACTCGTTAGTAAAGGTGACAAATATGGAGTTCTATTGAACATTTAAATTCAGGAACCTCAGCGAGTGCCCCAGGGAGATATTTACTCAGCCAATGACTCTCTGATGTTATTAAGAAGTAATTTATTCAAGAAAGTCTCCATTCATGAGTTTACATAAGAACAATACCTACTTTACAAAGGCTTGTATTCTCACTATATCACATACCTAATTTACAATGACTTTTGGTTAAAATTTTCATTAGGTTGGTTCAATAGTATTTGATAATTTTAATTCAGTTTTATGAGATCCCAGGTTCCCATTTATAGGAAGAGAAAATGCAGAGGAAATAAATTTTTAAAGAGCACATTTATCTCTCCAGTGAGCTCTATGTAGCAAACCTGAGGTGGAGAAAAGTTAGCCTTTTGTATTTCTATGGCAGTCCCTTTCAGGCATCCACTATGGGTATACATTGAAAACCAAAGCAGATCAGAGTATCAAAGCTTTGCCCATCAGTGCAGCTGTTCTACGAGTGAGTCTCCTGTGAAATACTGAAAAAGAAAAAGTGTTCCAGAGCACAAGTGTCGAATATTTTCATAGGCATAGGAAAATAGAACCCATATAGGTCAGAGGTGAGTGCTATGGTAGATACGGTTCCTTAAACAAGGATTAATGAGAATCTGATCCTCAGAGACTAAGAATTTTATAGAAAAGCCATTATGTAAGGCTTATTTAAGATTGTGAAATTAGGGCAGATTCAAAGTCCCAAATGCTAGAAGATAAGACTAGGAACAGAACCAGCTATCCCAGGATGGTAGTGTGAGCCCATCTTCGGCACAAATCCCCACTTCTTGCTCCAGAAGGAAACAGAACTCAGAAACATGGTGGACCCAACCCTTCTAGGGTGAAGGGGAATTTGTCCGGTTTGACTAAGGAAGGGATGAGTGAACAATAGGCTTTGAAAAGCAGGAAACAAAAAACAGATACCTAGAAGATTAAGTTTTTTTTTTTTTTTTTTAGGAATTAATATTCCTTTCAAGCTACCTAATCTAAACTTCCATGATGATAACTTTACACTTTGTAGCTAATTTTCAAAAAGGATTGAACAAGCAAAATACAACTCTTTCCTCATTCTATCAACACATTGAAAGAATCTAATATTGTTTGCCAACCATGGAATCATCTTTTTACAATATTGCCATCATTTTGACATTGTTGAGCTATCAAAAAAAATTCCCTGTGTATCATGGATTGGGGTCTTAAAAAATTAGCTGTGGTCTGCCTAGAGGGCTGTGATAGCAGAGGTGAAAAATTCCAGTGAGGATGATTTACTTCCTGGGCCGCCATTACCACTGTGGAGTGACCTTTTCATGTCAAGGAAGAGGATTCTGAAACCACTATTCAATGAATTACATCGGTATAGAAAAGTAGACTAGCTGATTTACCATCTAAATGTCAGGTTTTTATTTATAATAGCCTGATATGTGTTCTTCTTTTTAGCTCTTGAAGGTGCCCCTGGTTTACTTAGGAAACAGTCTCTTTTGTACCTATAGCAATTTACACAAAGAGAGGAAGTGCTTTTTTCTCAAAAAGCACCTCAGAGTCACACTCTGATGATGGCACACATCAAATGAACATGTCCTGAGTGTTTAAATGGTAGCCCTTCAACACACTATAAAAGCCTGCAAACCAAAGTCAAAGCCCTGTGTGTTAGTTTTGTATGGACTTTATGCTTTGTCTTAGATATATTCTGATAATACTAGAATTTATGGTTATTGTATGTGATTATCATTATATTATAAATTACAACAGTATTTTATAGTATATAATGGAATGAAAGGATAAAAAGTGACATTAAATAGTAGATTTCAGTGTTAAATCACATATTTTATCATTTGGCAGTTAAATGTCTCTTAAATATTAAGGAAAATTTTATCATTTGATGTTTGCCTAAAGAACTAAAGGAAATATATCAAGCTGCTTTACTAAGTACGGTTGGACTCTGCCGTATAAACCACCAGAGAGCAGAGGTTGGTCCTCTTTCCATTGGCTTCTACGAAGAAGAGGATAAGGCCAAAATTTCGGCTGATTTCTGTACAATTGCATTCCTGTCCCTGGACACTATGCAGAGAGCACACAGAGTTTCCCTGCTTTTTCATCACTTCATTTAACTCATCCTGACAACTCTTTAAAGCTCTTCATTACTTCTAAGAAATTGATACTATGGTTTCTGGCAGTCATCTGTGCTTAGCCTCCTGTCTGTTGGCTTTGTTGACCAAAAAAAGCACATCATTATGTGGAAATATTAACTCTCAGTGGTTAGAGGATCAGTGAAATGGTTTCCAGTGCTGTGGATATTATGTTTGATGGTTTTCCCAAAGACTTCACAGACTTCTCAGCCTGAGGAGATTCAAAATAGGATATTCTATTCTTGTGATGGAAGTTGGCCCCCTCTGACAAAGCTTCAGTTGTTGTTTTTGATTTTCCAATGTTGTTTTACTAAACCTTCTGCCAATGGAAAGGACCTTGCACAATCCACACCCATCACTCCTATGCCAGGAGAGAACAGGGAACATCAGACAGCAGCAGCTGGGTTTTCAACTCACTTTGTTCTGACTCTGGCTTCCATTAGACAATTACTCTAAGTCTTTACATTGATGCAGGATCAACCGTGTTGTGAGCACATGATTTTAGGAAATCTGAAGTCCTTTTACTACCTAGAATATTCGATTATTTCTCAGCTCTTATTAGACCCACTATGATCCTACATCATCAACCCCTTCATCTCAAGGTATGAATCCCAAGCACTATACAAAGATTGCAATATAGGTAATTCCCTGAGGCATGATTAATCCTATTTCAGGGTACAGGAAGTAAGTGATTTATTTATTTATTTATCTTTTTTGGGGGGATAGAAGTAGGACCCCATGAAAGCAGATATTTTAGTAAGGGGTAGAGTAAAATGAGAATCAACCAAGAGTGAATAGCATGAGAAAATTCAGAGATTCTGGAGATATTTTTGCTTACTGCCATTTTTGCCTTTGGCCTTATTAACAAAACTCTAGGGATTTAAAGAGTCTAAATTGCTTTTTGTTACATTCTCAATTAGGTTAATCCTAATATTAATGAACACTCTTGAACAATAAAATGTGTAAAATTTTTTTTTCGACTCCTCATAACCAAACTGATCACATATGACCTTGATCACAACTACTGTCCAGGAAATACATATGTATTTTAGGATTAAGTAACTTTTTTTCTTTCCCATCTGCACTCTAAATCTGTGCCATATGTCACCTAACAAGGTATTTTCCATTATTTTTTCTTCACTTCAGTGCATGTTGTTTCTCTTGTCCCTTGAAAATTAGCCTGTCTGTAATCAGAAATCACTTCCACTCACAGTTCAGTGCACCTACTGTAGATGTGGCAAACGCTTGTTTACAGGGCTGGTAATTGGATTAAAACATTGAAAAGAAACAGAAAATGGAATATATGAAAAAAATGAAAAACACAGCCACGAAAATCAACAAAACCAAAATGAATTAAAAAGCTCTAATGAATGAAATTGGTATGAACAGAAATCATTTATTAGTAACAATGCTCTAGAGTTTCTGGTCCTCAATATGTAATTGCAATGATAGTTAAAAACCTGAAAGGAGGAGGAAAAGTATTTGTGAATAGTCTTTCTTTGAGGATAGTTTAAAAATGGTTGATTGGTTTCTATCTTTTGCGCTGCCTTGAAAGATGGACTGTGCATAAATTTTCACTATGTTTGAATATCAAAATACTATAGTAGGGAAGATTCCCTGTGTTAAATTATTTGAGAGAGAGAATTAGTTATTCTTTTGAATCTAGGTCCTATTGTGATACCTGAAATAACACAGAAAAAGAAAACAAGTATGATCTCTTTCAAGAGTCTTGCTGAGTGATGTGCACAGGTGGAATGTGGCATTGTGTGCCATTTTGTTCACTTGAAAGTGATGGAGCTGATACATATTGGTTACTTCCATCCTCAAAGGTATAGCTATAGAATTACTTTTTAAAATATTCTCCTAGGTTGGGGTTGTGGCTCAGTGGTAGAATGCTTGCCTAGCATGTGTGAGGCACTGAGTTCGATCCTCAGTACCACATAAAAATAAACAAAATAAAGGTCTATCAACAACTAAAAAATATAAAAAAAAATTCTCCTAATAACCTTGTTTGCTTTTTAAAAAGAAGTTGATATTTTTAGGAAGCAAAATAAAACAACTTGCAATAAAACAAAAGGAGCAGTAATCTTAGGAATGTGAAATCAACTAGTCATACAGAAATGTCAATATCCTATAACAGATAGGTTCTCATGTAAATATGACCCAAAGGCACAATGGACAAGACTCAACAGTAAACACAATTCAGAATAAAAAAACTCCAAAGAGAAGCAACATAAATGTTTGCATGCAGAAAGCAGAAATCCAGAGTATCAAAAGCACATGAGTAAACAAAACTACCTTTTTAGCAGGTACTCTGAAATCAGTCCATTTCAAGTCTGCAAAAACATCACCTCTTACCTGATTTCCTAGATCACTCCTTTCTGTAGCTCTGGAGATCTAAATATGAAAAAAAAAAAGTGTAAGTAATTTAGTCTTTTTATTTGCGGAAGATACTTTATATAAACTTATAATACTTAAAAATTACTCAGTTAAGGAAAAAATTGGGATAAAGCCATGGATAACCATTAAATAAGTGAGATTAATTTTATGTTACATGCTATTGCAAATGGCTCATTGTGCCCACTGACCTAATGTGAAGGAAGAAGTGAAATCTAGTTTTAGGGGAACTTCTTTAGTCTTCAACAGAGTAAAATGATATTGCTGCATTAATGATTTCTTATTTCCACTACATCTGTGCTAGTAAGATTTTTCTGTTTGGTCTATATTACCTTGGGGACATTGATACTTAATCACTACCTTTATTTTATCCATATTAAAGTTTGAATGGGGGAAGAGAGAAAATGAATGCTCCCCTTCTGCCACAGAAATTCTGTCTGGGAACCTAATGTCAGAAATATTATAAGAATCTTCTTAGACTGTTTATTTAGATGATAAACCAAGAACATTAACCAGTTGTAGTAGAATCCACTAACTACATATAATAGTTTTATTTTTTAGCCTAACAACAACACTGGGTTTGAAAACATTTAGATGAGTCACAATTAATTTTCCTGATTGTCAATGGTATTAATTTATTTAATTGGTAGTAATGAAAGATATGCTATTATAAATGTGAAATCAAAAGTCAATTATAGAGGGGCTGGGGTTGTGGCTCAGTAGTAGAGCTTTTGCCTGGCATGTGGGAGGCCCTGGGTTCAATCCACAGCACCACATATAAATAAATAAAATAAAGGTATTGTGTCCAACTACAACTAAAGAAGTAAATATTTAAAAAACAAAGTCAATTATAGAACCACTGAATCCATTGGTAAACTGTAGCTATTGGGCCAAATCTAGCCTGCTACTAATTTTTATATAATTCATAAGCCAGCAATGGATTTTACTTTTTTTTAGTGGTTGAAAAAAATAAAAGAAAAATATTTCTTAATATGTAAAAAATATCACATTTTAGTGTTCATAAAGTTTTATTGAAATACAAGACTATACACTTTTGTTTCTACAATGACAGAGATGAGTCTGCCTCCTGACCTGAGCTGTAATTAACTTCATCTTTGTTGGAAGAAATGGAGGAATAATTTGATAAGATCCTAAAGATTGAAATGAATTAATCATATAGGTAGGTGCTGTCTTTTTCAGGTCACTAAAATGAAAATGACTGTATTTTGTTTTGGGTCATCTAGGTCACTCACAACAAATCATGAAGGGACACTCATGATAAAATGAATTCTGTCTATCAGCACTGGAAATTCTAAGGTGGCATCATTGCTATACTATAGAAGCTTATCAAATTCATTTTTTCCTGATATGACTTCAAGATTATCATTAATGTGAAAATAAGAATATCTAGAACTTTAACTCAATATGGAATAAACAAAAACAACCCTCAAAACACTCAGAACACAATATATAAGTGAATATATCCATATATGTAACTGTAATTTTAAGTGGATAGTTACCAAATCTCCTTTTCAGCTTATAATAAGACTTTGAGGCTATCTAGAATATTATATGACTACTTAGAAAATTAAGTCAACACAGACTAAGTAAAAACAACCCTCGAAAAATTTACATGAAGTTCAAAGTTTACATATTGGATATATCAACTGTACAACAATACTTAAGCATTTACATGAAGTTACAAATGGTTACAACCAACATATTTATTTATTTTTTTATTTAGGGTACTGGGGACTGAACTCAGTGGCATTTGACCACTGAACCACATACCCAACCCTATTTTTTGCATTTTATTTAGAGACAAGGTCTCACTGTCTCCTGTCTTGCTTTTGCTAAGCCTGGCTTTGAACTCGTAATCCTTTTGCCTCAGCCTCCCAAGCTGCTGTGAGTACAATCATGTGCCACCATGCTGAGCCCAACACATATTTTTAATGAAAAGATGTATAAATATAAATATATATGTTTATATATATATGTGTTTATCGATATATGTACACACATATATAGTAAAAGATTAATCTTGCCCCCAAAGAAGTCTGGCCTTTGCCTTCAGATCCTGAGAAATCATTTCTAAGACCTTGAAATGTCCTTTCTGGTTTAAGGATCATTGTTTATCCGGAGCCATTGACTACACCTGATAGTCCATGTTAACAATATGATCTATAATGGTGGGTTCTTGGACCATGCATTATCAAATCAACTTCTGGCAGAGCTAGAGACAAAGATCAGGCATGCAGATGGTCATCTGTGATTCTATAACACCTACAATAAAAGCTCAGCATAGCAGAGGGTTTCTATGTTTGACAATGCTACCTACATGTCATCACATGCAGTTTCTAGAAGTGAGCTGTCTAAAAGTGTGCTCCACCAGGAAAGGACCACTGAAAGTCTTGCACTTGGAACTGTTCTGGATCCTGCCCCATGTACCTCTTCCCTTGGCTAATTTTTAATCTGAATCCTTTTATTGTAGTAAAGCATGTCTATGAGTTCAGTAGTCTCCACGAGTTTTCTGAGTATTTCTAGCAAATTATCAAACTGGAGGGTGATCTTGGGGATAACTTGCACAGGATGTTAAAGTGAGGGTGGTCTTGGAGACACTGGAAAATTACAGTATATGTACCCTTTTGATTCACATACATACATATACATGCTATTACGAAAACCATGCCAGCAGTTTTTTTGTGTGTGTGTGAGACATCATTGATTCTAGGATGCAGACAATATTATATTTATTCATGTGGTAGTGAATAAATGAGTATTAATATACCATTATGTTTTAATGCTGTACATATATATTTTATGCATTCTTTTGTACTTATAATATCTCAATACTTAAAAAGAGAAAAACTCTCCATGTTATTACAAATATGCACACTTACACACACACATATACACACATACATGCTCAACAGTTCAGTGCAATAACTAAAGCAACTAGCCACGCAAAAGATTGCCATTCTATCCTCAGGCTTCTTATTTAAGGGCTATTGTTTTTCATGAAGAATGTGGCCACTAAAACCCATTCAATTTGTACATGTTCTCTTGCCTATGCATCCAACCATTCTCTTGATAAGCATATCTATCATTTTATACACAGGTATTATTTTAACTGTTTATAACAATTTGTTAAAGGAGGGAAGGGAAATGAACAAAACCTCTCCCAAGAGTCCTTTGTTTTACTTTAGTTGTTCAAGGATCTAATCACAATTTCATGATATGAGAGGAAATATTGGTTTTTGCTTTATTTTATTTGCTACTTTCTGGAGATTTAGAATTTATGTCCCACTGCTTACATATGTATTTCTCTTGTATGGACTTAGTTGTAGCAGTATAACCACATCTGTATAGATTAGATGGAGTGACTTTAAAATCTCAGCTACCCAATAGCATACTTGGGATCTCAATAGTGAATTATAACTTCCTTCCTGGACAGAAACTGGGATTTGTTCATCTTTTCAATCCTTGCTCTAGTTCTTGGAGTAATGAATGCTTAGGTAAATTGTTTTTAACTGATTGATCACAAGCAGGATTCAGACCTATCAATAGTCAATCTTCTGCACCTCTAGAGATGCCTTTTGCAGTCATGGCATGTCTACATAGCACATGCTCTGTTGTCACATAGAATCACTGGCATCTGCATGGGGAAGAATAGCTAAAAACAGAACACGATTCTTTATAGCCAGATTATGGATATTCTATAGCAGTTGTCAGTGTGTATTGCCTGACAAATCTGGTTATGGCCTGAAAATATAAATGCTGGAAATTGGTTACAGTAAGGTAAGATAATTTCAAGTATTCATTTAACTTCTTAAGGTATCAAATATAATTTATTAACCTTTGGGGGGAAAAACAAATTGAAAACCAACACTGCTTAGGAATAATTTTTGCTAGATGTTAAAAATCTATGTATATTTCCTATAGATACTGTTAAGAGCATTAAAGAAAAAAATGATTATAAAATGTTTGATTAGTGAGTATAACAGTCAAAGTATGAAAAAGAGGCAGTTTTGTTAGAAACCTACTGAAGATAGTACTTACTAGGTCATATTATAACTATTTTTTAAAAGTCACCCAGATCGATTGTCACAAGTCAATTCCTGGCAATTGTATTACTCAGCTTCTTCTAGTTTCATTGTTCATATGGCCCTAAATAATCAGGCCACTCTCATTGATTAGCAGTTTGTTCTGGCCAACTGAACAACTCAATCAAATTGACCCTGCGACAACTTGTTTCTTTGCTTGGCAGATAGGACTCCTCCAAAGCCTGAGTCGGCCATGTTTGGGCCATTTAAAACACTAAACATGTTCCAGGCAAAAAGCATGGTTGTCAAGAACAAACCACAGGGTGGCACTACCGCATGTTGTATTAGGGATAGCTTGGCCTCACTCATGGAAGTTCTCAAATCTCCTTATGGGTTAACCATCGTACAATAGTGCTGGTGGAAACTCTGATTCCCAGGTCCCACTCTAGAGGTACTAATTTGGTGCTCTGTGTTGGATGCCCAGGGATATGCATCTTCAGTAAGTACCCTCGTAATGCTGATACTAACGGTTTCAGATAGCCTTAAAGAAATAGAAAGCTCTCTCTTTGCCCTGTAGCCCAATTCCAAACAGTCAGAGTGCTTGAAGCCTCTAAAAGGCAGTTGTTTTCTACTATCACTGCAGGATCATGTGCTTATGTCAGGACCTTTTAGCAACCCCATATTTTATGATCCAGTGGAAAAGGTTTCAGTCAGTGGCCCTGTCTACAAGCCAGAAGGCTGATTTGGCCAGTGTGTACATAGTACTTACCTGGTTTCTATAATTCTGAAGATGCAGATGATATAACTCTCCAATGTATTTTATTAATATCATGGTGTTCTATACTCTAATATCTCCAGGAGAATAATTTTGGCAGATTTCTTTCCCTACACCATACATTGCTATAGCCATCATTACCTTACAGCTGTTATATAAAACCATGAGCAGCTAGACTGAACTGGTCTGTGATTTTTTCCCCCTTCACAAGATTAAAAGACGTTATACTGTTAATAAATGGAGCCAACTAAAGGTTAAATATTTTACTCATCCAGCCTTTTGAATAATGACTGATTATAAAGACAGGTTGAGTTTAATTGCCTAAATTAAAAATTGAAAACTGATATTCTTAGCTATTAAAATGTAAGAGCACCTCTTGTTTTCAATTCTACATGTAAGAAGCCTGAAAGTCACCACCTTAAAAAAAATAGCAGAACAAACTGAAAATCAACAATGGTTTTTTAAATCCCAGGGGAAGTGATGTCAAAGAGAAATTCACTGCCCCTACATTCAAGACACATCCCAGTCAAAGAAAAGCACAACACACTAGGGCAGAAAACCTCAGTAGAACCAGAGATAGGGTAGAGAAAAGGAATTGCAATTGAGGATGCTGGGGCTCTGTGTGGAGAAGTCTGAGAATTGTAAACTTGAGAGGAACCAGTCTTGGAGGGTCCTCTATATTTGTGAATTTTAGCTTAATTAGGTTCTTATAAAAATATGTAGAAGAATCCTCTAATGCTTTCCCAGGGATTGCGGATGAAAGGAGCCATTTGAAATATGCCAGACCATTTTGTTTCTCTTAACAGTCTTCCTTTAGGAGAGACTAGCTAACCAGAGTCTATCCTACTGGGATTTTATCAGAACCTAACTGATGGCTGGGGGTGAGGGGAGAAATACCCAACTTCAGCGAGCTTTAGTCTTTTATAGGAGAGGGGGATATACTCAATTCTAGCTCACATTAGCCATGTTGTCTCACACAAAGTGGTGCTAGGAATTTCAGAGTCTAGGGCCATTGGCTTACTACAAGGCTGAGACCTAATTTTAGGACTATCAAAGTCTTCCCCTTCCTACACCCTTAACACCCACATTACCAAGGCCTATTGATAGCAGTTCTTTTTACTCCATTGGTTACGTCTGGCTAAGAAAAATTTACAAGGCAAACTAAAAGGCAAAAAGCACAGTTTGAAAATACAGAGCAAACATCAGAACTAGACATAATGGGAAGTCGGAATGACTGGACCAGAGAATTTAAAACAACTATGATGACAGTGCTAAGGGTGCCAATGGATAAATTAGACAGCATGCAAGAACAGATGGAAAATATGAGAGATGGAAATTCTAAGAAAGAACTAAAAAGAGATGCTAGAGATAGAAATCACTGTAACAAAAATGCCTTTAATGGGTTTGTTAGCAGCTGGAACACGGGCAAGGAAAGAATCTCTAAGTTCAATGAGAGCACAATAGAAACCCCCAGCACTATAGAGCAAAGAAAACAAAGGCTCAAAAAAGCAGGACAGAATAGTCAAGGACAGTGGAACACCATTTTTAATGTAATAGAAATGCCAGGATGAGAAAGATAGAAGGAACAGAAGCATTTGAAATAATAGTGACTTCAAATTTCTCCAAATAAATGTCAGACACTAAACCATAGATCCAGGAAGTCAGAGAATACCAAGCCGTTTGAATGCCAAAAGAACTTTATCTAGGCATATCATTTCAAACACAGAAAAACAAAGATGGAAGTACATGTATGAAGACATGAATGGTGAGAATATATTTTGTATACAACCAGAGATATGAAAAATTTTGTTCTATATGAGTAATAAGAATTGTAATGCATTCTGCTTTCATATATAACAAATCAGAATCGAAAATTTTAAAATAGTAAAACAAAGAAAGAAGTCAGAGGAATAAAAATAGCATTTTTACAGAGGTGTACAAATAAGGTTTACATGAACTTCTCTTCAGAGGTCATGCAAACAAGAAAGAAGGGGAATGAAATATTTAAAATATTCAGAGAAAATAAGACCCTACACAACTCTCCAACATACAATTCTTTACCCCATGAAGTTATCTTTCAAAAGTGAAGAAGAAATACTTTCTCAGACAAAATGAGGGAGTCTGTTGCCAGTAGGCATGTCTTATACGAAATCTTAAAAAATTCTTTAAAGAAAAGGAAAATAAGACAGGTCAGAATTCAGGTGTACATGAAGGAAGTATATTAACAAGGACTAAGGGAAGGGAAAATAAAAAACCTATGTTTTCTTACTCTTAATTAATAGATATCAGCATTTTCAAAATAACAGCAACAATATATTTGATGATCTATGTGTGTACATATATTTAGTAACTTAGTAATAAACTAGTCTCCAAAATATACAAAGAATTCTTAAAACTCAACAAGAAAATCAAAATCAAAATCCAGAACAACCTGATTAAAAAATGGGCCAAACACCTTAGCAGATGTCTCATCAAAGAACATGCATACTAGCAAATAAACACATGAAAAGATACTTGGAATCATATATTATCAAGGAAATGCAAATTCAATGAACAATGAGATACTCAGAACAACACCAAATGCTGCTGGTGAAGACATGAAAGAATGGGAACTTTCATTTGTCATTGTGGGGAATACAAAATGGTGCTGCCAATTTGGTCAACATTTTGGCAGTTCTTTATAAAACTAAATATACTCTTGTTATACAATCTTTTAGGCCTTCTCCTTGATATTTACTCCAAAGGAATTAAAAATGGAGGCAAACACAAAACCCTGCACACAGATATTTATAGTAGCTTTATTTATAATTGCCCAAACTTGGAGACCACTAAGATGCTCTTTTGTGGGTGAGTGGATAAATAAACTGCAGAACATCCAGACAATGGAATATTGTTCAGCACTAAAGAGAAATGAGCTACCAAGCTGTGAAAAGCCATGGATAAGCTTAAATATATATTTATAAGGGAAAGAAGCCAATATGAAAAGGCTACATGTTGTATAATTCTAACTACATGACATTCCGAAAAAGGCAAAACTGTAGAGACAGTAAAAAATTGGTGGTTGCCAAAGGTTAGGAAGGAAGGAGGGATGAGTAAGTAGAGCATAAAGGATTTTTTGAGCAGGGAAACTACTCTATATGAGGTTTAATGGTGAGTGCACATCATTAAACATGTACTGAAACCCACAGAATGTACAATACCAAAATGAACCACAATGCACACTATGGATTCTTGTGATAATGAGGTGTCATGAGTTCATCAACTGGAGATGCTGATAATGAGGAAGGCCATGTACATGTGGGGGCAGAGGTTAAGGGATATCACTATACCTTCCTCTCAATTTTTCTTCGAACCTAAAACTGAATTGAAGCCTTAAAAGTCTAATTGTGAAGTTATTTGCAACACATTTTATTATTTTTCAAGTATTAAACAAAATTTTGTTGATTGGTGAGTGACATGTCTAATGGTTGCAGCTGGGATAGATAATCATTAAAGTATTATTTCTCTCTGGAAACTCAGTTAGAGTCAAAAGTCAGTTCAATTTGATTCAGTAAATACAATTTGAACATAAGTTTAAATATGTTTAAGCACGTGGTATGTTTAAAGTATACCTAAGACTCAATCCTGCCTGCAAGAGGCATACAGCCTTACGTAAGTACTATGTAAAATGTGTAAGACCTCTAAGAAGAATTGAGATTCAATTCTCTGGGATTAAGTGGGAAAGAAAATAAAATGTTTTTGTTTTCATATTTTTTCAGTTGTCAATGGACCTTTATTAATTTATTTATATGTGGTGATGAGACTCGATTCCAGTGCCCCACATATGCTAGGCAAGCACTCTACCATTGAGCTACAACCCCAGCCTCAAATTAAAATCTTATGAATATAGATGAAGATGTTATTGGAGAGGTGACAAAAAATAAGAAATCCTGTTTGGGTGGTCTATAAACTGTATTCTGGGAGTGACAGCAGATGATAGACCTGTAGTCATTTGTCCTTTCTGTGTTTGGGTCTTGTCTGCTCCCGGAGAGACATGGCTAATTGCTAATTAGGATCAAGACTCGAACATTCTCTTGAGAAAGAATATGACATAACTAGTTTGGAAATAAAATAAAGCCATTTGCTTTTGACACTGCAATCTGGTGAAAGCCAAGCAGATGATGTTCTGTTCCTCAGCTTTGTGAAGTCACTTGCTTATTCTCTGTCTCAATTTCTCCACCTGTCCAATATAATACTTAGGACTCCTTGTCTCAGAAACATCAGCCTAAGAAAAAAATATTTGACTAGGGTTTTACTCTTTATAATATATCAACCCATATATTACCTCTTGGATTTATGCAACCAACCTTTCAGGTATGCTGGGCTGACATTTTAGTTTCTATTTTGCAGGCAAGAAATTGAAGAAAAGAGGAGTGAATTATCCAAGGCCACACTGCTTTCAACAAGAGAGCCACATTCATATCTACTTCTAGTGTTACCAAACATTTTTAAGCTGCCTGTCTTTATCACAAAGAGTAAGAGTGGATACAAAAACATTTTAAGGTTGAGGGAAAAGTTGAAACTCTCTTACAGAGAACCCAATGAATATGAATATTCAAGTAGCTAGATTTTATTACACGTCACTTTTTTAAAAAGTCAAAAGCCAAACAAAGAATAACAAAACAACAACAAATAAAACCCAGAATACTAAGCATCTTCCATGGGATGCAACACAAAACACAAGCTGTATTTGGTCCGAAATTTATGTCATGGGAACATACTCTCCACTTTGTAGAAAACATGAAACATAAAGGAAGAAGCCAACTGGCATCAAGAAGCAGCTACCAGTCAAATCCAGAATTGGTGGGGCATTCTGGAGGGACAACATGCTTGGCTTTGTTAACAGATAAATGTCATAAATTGTGGGATGGTCTTGGGGGATGCAGCGAGTGGCAAGAGGGAGAGATTCAAACAGATCTGGGGAGAGTTGGGGTGATATCTTGATTGCAGTGATGATTTCATGGATGATTACACATGATAAAATTATATTATTGAGTTGCATATTTTAAATGTGCATGATCTGCTTTATATCATTATACTGACGCAAACCTGTTTCAATGTTAATGGTGAAAGCCATCCATGAAACTGCAGAGCTGCTCCTTCTAAACATCTACATACTGCAGTCTCTCCCTCCAGGGTGGTATTTTGTCTAAATTGTCCATTTCATCCTTTCAAAGAGCAGAGAAAGCTAAAGGACTGGCAGGGCTGCTTTTTGCTTTTTTGAATCTGTGCCTCTTTTGAGTATATAATTTGAGCAGTTAATTTCGTCAAAAGATTGTGCTAGTAGTGAGGGTGGGCAAAGAATCACAGGGTTTGTTTTAAGGGTAAAAAGCTAAAATGCACTGCCACTCTGTGATACTCAGAATAATCCTGGCTGGAAATGGTGTGGGCTATGCCCCTGGAGAGCGAAAAGGCTCAATTTTATTTCAATCTGACCTTCTTCCGTTTCCAGGTAGTGCTTTTATCCCTCATGTTCCATCAGATTGGGGCTAATGCATGTGAAAGCGCAGAGGCACCTTTGGAAAATCTAATTTGCATAAGCCCACACACCAAAGAGTGTTTAAAAGATCCATCAGTAAGTATAATAGTGCTCCTGCAAATAAAAAGGTTCCTGGAAATTTGGGAAATCTATTCAATAACTGAAGTTTACATGCTCTTTAATTTATAGGGAATATTTCAACATTGATTTATCGTTATGACCAGCTTGGCAACTATTCCTATGGCCTTTTGTGCTTAAAAACATCTCCATTTCTGTGTGTTGACATCTGAGAGCACTTGCCCATTGTCCCTAATATATATGCTTTCATTTCTTTGGAAGCAGCTAAAATGCAGGAATGCACTTTGAATAGGTATTTTTCTTTTTTCCAAAACAAATGCTTGGTTGATTTTCACAACATCCATTGAGCTAGGCAGTCACTAAAATAGAAATTGGCCCTAAAATTTTTCCTGATTCTATTGGATAATTAAAGCAAAATGTTAGCAGTTTGAGTAATAATAACCATAACTGTCCTACCCATAGTGCCAGTGGATTGATTCATTTATTCAAATAGCATGGTGCCTTTCAGCCTGACATCTAAAAATCATTTCCAAAAGAACAGGTACTTTTTTGATGATCCAGTACACCTATTCATTTTTATTTCTCTTATTCACTCCTTTATCATGTTCCCATCTGATTTATTTTGAGTTACAAATGACTTTGAGTTATAAATGCATGCTACAGGGTGTGTGTGTGTGTGTGTGTGTGTGTGTGTGTGTGTGTGTGTGTGTGTGCTCATATACACAAAGTCTCACCAAAGCAAATCCTACAATTAGGCGCAACGTTGAACTAACCTCTCTCTTGTGACCACACAAATTTCCTCCTTAGGTGGGAGTCCTGGCTATTTCCAAGATACGCTATTTCAGCCTTCCTTTTCTTATTTGTTGCTCCCATTACCTACTTGAGACTCATTTCTGTTTCTTCAACCGAGCCCACAAGGCAGAAATGGTATGGATTGCTTGAGATCATTTCTAGGCTCCTGTCTGCTGCTTGTGTTTGGCTGCCACGTGCTGTGCCAAGAACTGACCAGTGACCTGCCTCCCTTGACTTATTTCCTGCTGAGAGACGAGAGTCAACACAGGTCCTTCAACCTTGAACTGATTTGACTAGTGGAATCTGACAAATGGCACATACACAGCAGTTGTTGCTTGGCTGTGTCGTTTCGCCTGGAATAGGGAAAGGTTAAATCTATGGGGGGCACTGAATGGAAAGAAGAAAATTTGTGCTCTCAGATTGAGTAGATTAGAAAACACGATAGATAAGTTTGAATGAAGGGGAAACTAGGACACCTGGAAGCCGAAGTTGCAAGAGAGCCGATCCTTGGATTTTCTCCTCTCTGCAAGCAAGAAGAAGGAAGCCTGCAGAGAAAGCCCAGCCGACTAGGATCACCTGGCCTTGGCAGGGTGCGGGTAATCCTATTAGAAGCTTCAAGGACCTTGGCATCCTTCCTTCACCTTCCAATGAGATTGATTGTATGGGGGAAACTGGCTCAGTAGCTTTTAGAAAACATTTCTCTTTCTTTTCCCTTTTTTTCTATCAAATAAGTTCTTTGTGGAACTTAACATTTAAGAATAACTTGTAGGACTTTGAGGTACCCAACCCTACCTCCCAGAGCCATCCTAAATCATAGTGTTATTAATAAATGGCTTGCAAAATTGAAGCATTTTCCTTTAAAAAAAAAATATATATATATATAAAGATTCACAGTTTCTTTATTATGTAAGTGTTAAGTTTATTTTCAATGACAAAATGTGCTGAATGGAAACCAAAATTTTAATATCTGCTAGTAAGTTTCTATATCAAAGACAGACAATGAGCCTTCTGTGGGGGGCCAGCTCCCCATTTGGGGGAGGGACAGATAATTTAATGGGTAATTTCAGGTGTTTAGATTGCAAAAAAAAAAATACAAATTTATTTCTGGCCTTTACATACATCTCTGTATATCCCTAATATATTTTATGCATGTTCTATATTTGAAATACAGAACTATTGGAAACTCAATTTGCAGACAATTTTGCTATTTCCACCATTTATTGGCATAAGCTCTGTATTTAGTTTTGATTTCCATGGTCTTTTCCATCTAAAGGCATATTTTTTGACCCTAGGAACAAATTTTGACCTTCTCAGCTCCTTTATTCAGTTTGACATTAATTTTTATTCTTTATTCTTAACAGGTTTTCATTGTACTTAGTGAACAATAAAGGGGCCTTAGGGGCCAAAATAAACCTGTAAAGTGCCCATAAATTTTAACCAAAGAAGGCAGCACTACATGATTAAAAGCTTTAAATTCTCAAAGAGCAACATGATTAATCCAGTACCACAGGGCTGAGTGGCTTCACACTGGCTTCATTTGTGCGTATTGTTATTTTCCTTGGTTACATTTGATTCTCTGGAATGATGACGATTTTAGTTTGTACAGTCAGTGTGAATATGTCCCCGTGATGGCAAAAATGTCTTAACTATTTCAATAATTGATTAGACTTCTCAAATCTGTCCTGGTGAGAAAAACAGTACAAGGTAGGTCTATGAAGGACAGACTCACCTGAGCCACAATAGGGGCTACTCAGGAACACGCAAAACCCCTCTCCATTAGATGTTGGAACTGAAGGCAGGAACTCAGAGGTTTCCAATGGCCTCCTCTTCTGGTTTGCTTTCTATGTGGCTACTGTCAGAATATACTCTTGATAGTCCATCCCAGTGTTCAAACGAAAAGTCCATGTGTAATTTCTAGTGAAACTCTACTTCTACACTTTGTCTTTTGCAAACAGAAAGAAAATCCATTCTGAGGGTTTTTTTTTTTTTTTTTTTGGAATGTTGCTTCAAATATCTAAGAGTCGTTATGAGGGTATTTTTTTTTAATCTCACTTTTCTAGGTTTAAACACCTCTATTATCGTTGATCTTTTAGCACACAGCTTGTTTTATATCACTTTGTGTTTATATTTCTCTATTCCTATTTCAAAACTTGAGCCCCAGACTGATGGCAATGATTATATGAACTGAGTAGCAGCTTCAGTTTTTGCCTTATCTCACTTTATTCTGAAGAGATAAATATTTTTGTTCCCATCATTGTATTGATACACCTGTTGTTAGTTGTTGAATATCTGTCTGCAGCTTGTGATCAGCTATTGCCACCCAAACTATATTTTTGTGCATCTGTCTACCCTGCTTTTACCTTGATTGGAAAAGGCACATAATATTTTGACTCTCAGGATGGGACACACCTTTCTTGAGTGGTTTATATCCTTAACTTAATTTGTTTGAGGAGTTCAACTTTGTTGGAGATCTGCTCTCAAAGGTTAAATAAATTAGTTATCAAAGTCAATTTCTCTTTCAATATGTCAAAACACAATGGATTTCTTTAGTTCCAATAGGCTGATTGTGGACAGCAAACTGAAGATGACATGCCGAAGGATCTATTTGTACTCTATATAATAAGGCAACTGTTGAGTGAGAAATGTAATATTTCTTCTATTGCATGCTGTGATTCATCTCTGAGGGAAAGGGTAGATATTCAGGGGAAGAGATAAGAGCCTCTTGTATTAGTAATAAGTAACAGCAAACAATCCCCCCCCCCAAAAAAAACCAACCCAGCTTTAACCTGCTTTTAAATGTGTCAGCCCAGTGAGAGTACATGAAAGCCACAAGGTTCCCAGTAACAACAGATAATCTTACTCTCTTTGCTGACCACTGGGCATTATGTGATAAGTAATAAACTTTTGGTATTTCATCCTATTTCTGTCTTAGTTCAGCTACTGATACAGCTATTTGGGGGGCCCCTGTTATCACATTGGTTGGACAACTTTAGTAGCCAAAGTCAATGTCATGGTAGTTTTGAGAATGACCGAAATTTAAGATTTATGAGTGTGTTCTTGAAATTCACTCTCTTCATCAGTTTCTAAATACTCCAGACTTTTCTCATCTCTTTATTCTTTCTTTGGGGGGAGTTGTAACTTATCAGACTGCTCCCCTTGAACAGTCCTCAATGTTAGCTTGTGGCTGCTTGCTTTTAAACAACCACAGGGAGAAAACCAGAGATTAATAAATGTTGCTCCATTTCATGGTTGTTGTTCTTGGGCAAGTTCTTCCTCGAAGTATTTTGAGTGTACACAGCAGCTGCTGCGTGCTGAAAATGAAAGGCTTTTCACGTTCACCTCTTAGCCTCTGTAATATTTCAGCTAAGCCTGCCTGAGGACTTCCTCTCTTTCTTTGATGGAAATAATAAAGTATGATGAGTTTGCGATAACAGCTCTCGTTTCCACCACCATCTTATTTCTCAGAAGTGGAACAATAGCTCCTTGCAGCGCAGTGAATGAGACCCTCGAAAAGGTGCAGTTCAGATGGAGGAGCTGGAATGTGGCTTTGTTCCTACAAAGTGCAGCAAGGGTCATGGAAAGACATCTTGACACTGAGTTGCCATGGCTGCATGGGATGCCATCATGACACTCCTCTTTTCCAGCAAGTGGTTAATTTGCACTCCAATTAACACATCAGAAAGCAAAGCTGTTGTGTCACAAAATCATCTGGTGGCTCCCAGAACTCTTTTGCCTATCCTTCCCTGGTTTGGGTGCAGACTTCTGATGAGTTAGGATTAAAATATATTTCAAAGTCATCATTTGCTTCAGAGACCAGGCCCATGGTGGAGGGGGTCAATTTCAGTGTGAAAGGAGGCTCCTTAGGCACACATGTCTTCCCATGCTCCTGCCAAAGGTGCTGGTCTACATGTCTACATGTTACCTAGTGACTGACCCACAGAGTCCAGGGTGAGCAGCCACCACTGGGAACTGGGTCAGCACTGAAAGAAAGACCTCAGCTTGCAGCCTCACCATCCCCAGAAGGTCACTAGTCAGAAGTTCAATGGTGGCAATCACTGCTGGCTTTTTACTAAGTCATGCAGGTTTCAGGCTTATCCTTATCCTGGGCAAATATTTGTCAACTGGAGCCACCCGATCTGGGCTCTGGAGAGTGAGGTCTGAGTGCATTTCTTGGTATGGATTGTTGGAATCTGAGCCTGCACAGGTAAACTTGGCATGAGGAGAATCTGTATGTTCTAAAGACTGACCTGGTAGAGTAGATGCTGTTGAATCCCTACCCTGGTCCCCTTTACCAGGAGGGTGCACCTGACAACCAAGGACTGTGCATTGGCTATTAATGGCTCACATCTGCTCTCCTCTGGCTGACTTACCCTTGGCTCCTTCAGGAACCACCTGACCGCAGAGACACCTGGGAGGTTACTCCCTATAAACAAGCCCACACCCTGCAGGGGTGGCTCCCCAGCACACGTCTGGCTGATGCTTAGGTGCAAAAGCCCCACTGTTCTCACACTGGAGAAGCTCCAGTGCTGAGGATGCAGTTGGGCTTCCATTGAAACCACCTCTTCTACCTGGCTCTCTCTGCTTCCCTCATCATTTCCTCCTGCACTTCCTCAAAGCATCCCTTTCCCAAGAATCCCTGGCTCAGCCTCTGCTTCCAGGAAGCATGACTCTGGATACCTGGCCATGGAATCTGCTAATGCAGTGTGCCAGCCTTTGTAGGACAATTACAATCATTGGTTTATTTGTTGAACATTTAAAAATTTATATAATTCATTTGTTAAAAGTGAAAATATATGTTTAAAATGTGAACCTGCGTTTCCATTCCTGGGTATGTTTTCAAGTTAAATGAAGCATATGTCCACAAAAAACCTTGGACCAAAATTTTAATCACAGCTTTATTCCTAAAATTAAAACAACAACAACAACAACAACAACAACAACAAACATCCAGATATCTATTGATAGAAGAATGGATATATAAAATGTGATTTGTTTGTCAAATAGAATCCAAATCAGTAATAAAGAGAATGAACTACTGATACATGCAACTATAGGTGAATCTTAAAAAATACTATGGTGCATGAAAGAAGCCAGACATAAAAAAAAATTTAGAGACTATATGATTTAATTTAAGTGAAAGTCTAGGAGAGGCCAACAAATCCATAATGATAGAAATCAGATCAGTGATTACTTTGGAGAGGACATGAAAATGACCGGAAAGGGGCAGGAAGGAATTACGGGGATGATAGAAATGTTCTGATTTGCATTCATCAAAACTGATTGAAGAACCTATTTAAGATGTGAGCAGCTCACTGTATGTAAATTATACCTCAATTTAAAAAAGCAGATGCAAGAAACACAACTTTTTCTGAGTTTATTTGCTCATAAACTTGTGTTGAATAGAGATTATGACTGAATTAGCTTTGAGTCCCAGAGCCACACCAAAATAATTGGGCACAATGTTTTAGTCTTCCTATGTGTCTTTTCCAGTTGGGTTCAGTTCTCTTCAGGTTTACTTTGGGGTATGTTGTGTGTGTGTGTGTGTGTGTGTGTGTGTGTGTGTGTGATGTGTAAGAAAAAAAAAGTGTACCTGTGAATTAGTTTAAAAAAAGAAATATTAAAAAAAATGAATGAATGCTTTTGGATACTTAATTTGCAAAAAATGTAAAAAATTTCATCATTCATTTTCTTCTATCAAATATTTGTAGTTTGCTTACAGCTTTACCAGTGCTGAATTAGAAGCTGGGAATAGGACAAAAAAATAAGATGTTGTCTCAGCCTCAAATAATGTATTGAAGGAATTGATGGTAACTATCACAGACTTAGTGGAAGGGTTTTGGTAAGAATTAGAGCTGTCTGGGGCTTGGTAGATGCTGACCAGGGGGCTGGGGAAATCCTCAGGGGTACTGGGAAGAGCTTCCTGAAGGAGGTGGTGCTTGGAATAGGACACCCCAGAGCTTTAGGAGACCACAAGTGAGGTTCTGCCGAAAGTATCAGGACTCTGGGTTTAGGCCAATGTCACCTTTGCCTCAATACATACACACTTTGGCTAATTCACTTGTCCTTTTTGAGTCTCCATCTCATTATTTCTAACTTGGGATGATAATGATTACCTTCAGTGTTGCTATATCATCATGCATAGCTATTTGTATTATGTCAGAAAGGTGACATATTTAAGCCACGATCATACAAGAACACTATATGATTAGGAACTTGAGAACACTATATGATTAGGAACTTAATTTAGAAGCAAGCAAAGATTACTAGGAGATTGAATTGGGGAGTCAGAAATCAGATAGACCTTCCTGTCTTATTCAGCTTCTAGAGGCTGCCAGTGTGGTCTCTACAAATCAACCCCACTCTCTCCCTTTCTTCTCTGCCTCCATTTTTCTTATCCCCTACTTTCTCTGTTTTTTTTCTTCTTCACATCACTTCTTCTCCCTCTAACCCTTGTTCCTTCCTATCATAACAAACCTTTTGATCACAATGAGGCCACGAGGATAATCCAGGAAAAGCTTCCCATCTTAAAAAATCTTATACTTAATCACCCTCTCAAAGTTCCTTTTAACATGTAAAATAATATTACCCCAAGTTCTAGGGATTAAATGTTGATGTCTTTGGGGAGGCAGGGTAATGGTTCTACCTGCCCCAGAATAAACATGAATTATCCTGAAGCCATTCTGGTACATCTGAGTAGTTGAAGAGCAGAGTTGTGACAGAGTGGAGGAGAGTCTTGCCTGTCATTGAGAGGGAGCTAGTACAGAGGCACCAAATATTCCTCACACCAATATGCTGAGCTCTGTGTTATGGGGGTTACTCTGATTGTGGTTAGAGTGGCTGGAAGGGTCAGGGAACTGGAGCTGAGGCAAGACCCTTGGAAGCCATTGCAATGAGCTAGAGGAGTAGAAAGTTCACCAATTTTCCCAAGACGGGTGTTAGTGTTGCCCAACTTGGATTCAGCCCTTAATCACCAAAATGAGAAAAGATATTTGAAGCAGAAAGAAGGAAAGGAAGAGAGGAAGGAGAAGAATGGGCTTGTGATTATCAGAGAGTTTAGACAGACCAGTAATTGTCAAAGGACATATTTGTAATTACTCATTTGAAGTTCCTTTAAATATTGCAATACTGAGGGCATTTTAGACTTGGAATCATAAATACTTTATTAAAGAGCAAACAATTCACTGAGTAAACTGATCAGCAGAAGATTCCCTCATTGTGAAAGAGTGACAAATCATTTGTATACAGGGCATGCTTTAAAAAATATGCTCCTGTATATGAATTGAGGGATTGGATGGGTCATGAAGAATGAGAGAGGAAAAAAAAAACATTGGTATGAAGCTCTTGACATCACTTGAGATCCAATAAAATTATTTGAGCAGACTTTTTGCAGCAAGGTTCTAGGTAGCTTATGTTTGAATTTTTAAAAGGCATTCTTCTGGTGAACAATCCTTACATTAAGCACCCCACACAGTTTCGAAGATTGGTTTATGGGATCCATTCCAGTTTAAAAGCTATAAATGCTCCCCAAACAGAGAAAGCCTTATCATTTCACTTGAAGATTCTATATTTCCTCCCAAGACCTTGGCAAATTCTAGATCTTTTCCAGGCAAGACATCTATAGTCTTAGGACATAATAAGCTCTGGGTGATAACCATTAAGACTGTGATGAGCATACTCTATGGGTCCAGTTAAAATGCTAAATATTTGATTTGGAAAGGAAGCAAAAACAAAAAAAAATCCAGGCAGAATATACTCATATGTTCAGAAAGTTAGATCTCACACAATACATTTATAAGGCTATATTCCAAATATATCTTCCTGTATATCAGAAAAAATTGTAAAAAATACAGAAAAACAAATCTAAAATATGCTGACCATAAAAATATTTACAAAAATGAGCAAACAGGGCAAAAATTTGGTTTCCTATAAGATACACAATGTTGCTTAGACAGTCTGTAGGAGATCAAGGTTTGCCTTAAAAGCAGGTGTACTGATTATGTTGCTTAATACATAACAATGGCCAAAAGGTACTCAAAAAAATGTTAGTGTTATTTTAAATTTAAGATGATCTTAAAAAAATACAGATGTGGTCAAAAGAGAAGTGAGTGTTTGGAGTTTAAGATGTAACAGGCATTTTGATATTTCTAAGATCTCAACCAACTGAAGACTGGGATAAGTACACATCAAAGAAGAGGCTAACAATGATTATAGTGTCCAATAGTTAATCATGTACTCTGTTTTTATTAAAACCTACATATTGGATTTTAGATAAAGCATTATCAGAGAGGAAATTTTAAGTAAGCATTCTAAACAGAGGAATAGTGTCAATGACTTAAGACTTTGACATTTTATGGAGCAAGTATAGAAATAAATTTGCAAAGTTCACCTCCATTTTATAGTACAATGTCAATATTACAACCCATATGCACAGAAGGTGTGATTTTCTTTTATATTACAACTCTGTGTCAACTGGAATGGGAGCAAAAAAGTTAATAATGGGTGAAAGTGTACGTAATAAAATTCAACTGACCCTTCTAGATGAATGGACTTCTTGGAAATTATTATTTTTGTTACCAACAGCTCATGAGAACAGATATGAGAACTTTACAATAAATATCTAATATCCCTAATGGAACATAAGACATAAAATATTACAAATCTTCTGGAAACCTGGTGGGACTCCTCTGGAGGCTATTCTCCTGCCCCCCACTCCTGTCCCTCCTCTATCATGGACCCACATAGCCCCTTGATACACAGCTGTCACTCTTTGCTCCTACTTAAACTTTGTGTAACTGGCTTCATATTACAGGATTTTTTTTTTACTTTTGTCTTCTTCAGCGTTAATTAATCATATTGATAACTTTATTTCATTTTTTCCTTTGTGACCTTAAAAAACCAGCAGCTTATTGAGATATAATTTACACCTCATCCAATTCTCCAACTAAAATATACAATTCAATTTTCTTTTAGTATGTTCATAGAGTTGTGCAATCATCTCCAGGAGCTAATTTTATAGCATTTTCATTCTTCTCCCCAAATAACCCTGTACTTATTAACAATTGGTCTCCAGTGTCTCTCTTCCCCACCAAAGCAGGTAACCAATAGCTTTCTTTTTATCTGTGTAGATGTGTATATCCTGGAAATTTCAAATAAATAAACTTACACATCATTTGACCTTTGGGGCTTGGATTTTTTCACCTAACCTAATGTTTTCAAGGTTTAGCCATGTGGTAGCAAGTATCAGTGCTTCACTCTATTTGCTTGCTGCATAATATTCTGTTGAATGGATATATATTTTATTTATCCTTCATCAATTGATGGATATTTGGGTGGTTTCCAATTTTAGACTTTTGTTAATGCTCTTATGAACATTCGTGTGCATGTACTTTGATTTCTCTTGGGTATATACCTAGGAGTGGAATTGCTGGGTCAGATAAAATGTCTATGCTCAACATTTTGAGAAATGCCCCAAGTAGCAGCAGTAGTTTACACTGCTATCAGTAGTGCACGAGGATTCTAATTTCTCCAATCCTTGTTGACACTTAATACTTTCTGTCTTTTTTGATGATTGCCTTCCTAGAATGTAAAGTGGTATCTCACTGTAATACTGTTTCATTTTTAGTGCTGTATGGTATTTCATTTGTGAATAAAAATATTTCTTCTGTTAGTGGTTGGTTGCTTAAATTCTATATGTATATTTTTACAGAGAACCTGTTTAGAATATGCATTTAGAATGGGAATTTCTATGTTGTAGACTGTATATCATTATGAAAAAAATACAGTATTATATTTTAACTAAGAATTTTAGTAAATGAGCAGATTTAATACTTTGAAAGTAACACAGAGAGCAAAAGTTTAAATGTGCTTAATGAAAATAATGTTGATTCTTTAAGATGGTGGGGCTTTGTGTAATATTTCTAATTGATGCTTAAAATGAATGCTTATAATCCCAGGGGTTATTTTGGTCTCTTTTGCTTTTGGTTTCCTTGGGTTGCTTCAAATCCAGACCTTAGAAATATTACCAAAGGACAAAGTAGTACTTTTTAAATTTACATTGTCCTTTGTTATTCCCTGGGTGTAGAAGCAGGCATTGGTAGAGCATCAGATACTCTGAAAGTTTTCTGCAGACCATAGCTTAATTGGTACACTTGGAGCTAAGCACAAGTCTGTCCATACAGAATGAGGTTATGGAAAGGTGGATATCTGAGTTGAGCTATCTCGGGAATAGATCTCAGTGGTCCCTCAAAGCCTTGTCCTGCAGAGATACATGTGGAGGCAGCAGAGTGAGAAGATGTAGAGATTTAGTACAGAGGGATCTGCAAGCAGATTCCCAAGCAGGGAGGCATTGTGGAAATCAATTGGGCAAAATCAAAGACTTTCAGCTTATCTACACCAGAGACTGAAATATGTGACCGGAACCCAAGTTTTGGGAACCCCAGACAAATCTAGGGCTATGGAAATTTACTTGCCTCTTCTAGAAACACAAGAGAATCATCACTTCTCCAGAATCAACTTGAAATCTGCAGTGCAAGTCTTTCATCACACAGGTGCTTGTGAACTTAAACTGTTATCTAAAGCAAGCTGTGTGGCTTTTGTGGCTATATCCCTTACTATACTTTGTATCTATAAGTGAAATATAAAATAGTCTTGGTGATGGTCCAACTCATTTTTTAAAAAAATAAATAGTTGGTAATGTTGACCTGATTATAATAATATTGGTGTAAGTGATTACAAAAGAGAAAACGCATCCCATTCTGCCATATACTTAACAATCTCCTCAAAATAAAAATAGACACATCTTTTAACCCTAAGATGGTAAAGGTGAATGTACTCAGAAAATGTAGTTGTGTTGTAATCATTAGATCACTTAGAAAATGAAAGCCTGATGCTTCTTAGCTATGAAGAATGTGCAAATGTGTGTAGGGTAATCCATGAGAATCTATATTTCACCAGAGTGGAAACATCAGAGGATAATGGTTTGCTTAGACATAGTACTCCTTTCAGAGAGGAATAGATGGGAAATCAGTTTTACTCTAGCAGCTGAAAACCCAGGATTGAAATCTTTAGCCTTGAGACGTTATGGTATATCATAAAGAAAGGTGAAAAACACGTAACATTTCAATTCAGTGGCTCTCAGGAGGAGACACATACAATAATGGGCAATGGCACAGACGGAAAGCTGTGGGTCCCTCCCCTTGATTTCAGTCATTGAACCAAATGGAATGCAGCTATAGCAATACTTTCTAGAAGATCAAATCTCAAATAAGATTGTTCTAATATTTTGGGATAAATTATTGTGACAGTTAAGGATGCCATCCTCCAGGCTACTAGGTAGCATGGTCAATCATCTTGGATATTAAGAAACAAAATTACAAAACCATAAAATATTTTTCAACAAGCAATAAGAGGAAATCAAAATATACACCTGACCCATTTAAGCTACGGACCATTACTTCCAGAGCACTATATATCATTGCACGCAGCAGCAGAGAGGAGAGGCTGTGGACTTGCCTGACTCAACACGATGCTGTGTAGCAGTTGCTGCAATTTATTCTTAGCTTTGGCTGATGGTAAATGATCCTTTTTTTTTTATAAAAAAAAAAAAAAAACTACAATTCTCCCTGGCCTGTTTCAGGGAACTAGGAGGCTTGTTCATTTGCTTACTCATTTGACAAACATGTATGGAAGAGCATTTAGAACAGACCTGATACTGTATTGAGAGCCACATAGATACCAACATGCATAAAAGACAATAGCTACATTCAAAGACTTTATAGCCTACTAAAGAAAGACAGATATATAATAACAATAATAATAAAGTCCTTTAGAGGGAGCTATGATAGTAGAATGACCAGGGAAACTGGAGGTTTCCCTAGGTTTCTAGACTGGATGCTGCAGGCAGCTCTTGGGCAAAGGCTGGAAGACCTCAGGTGGAATAAGTGAACATGGCCCTATGAGTCACACTGGGTGGACACTGGGTCATTTCTGACTGTTGCTGCTAGGTGGCAGGTGGTAGATACATAGATATACTTTCAAGTATCCTGAGGCCAGAGCAGTTGGAGGATTCTTGAAGGACAAAGACATTTATTTATAGATGAGGTTTGGAGTTAAACCATATCTGGTTTGGAATCCTAGTCCCTTACCTTGTTCTGTGACTTAGGGAACTGAATCAAGCTGCCATTCAACAATCTGTCCAATAATGATGTGTTTTTATGCCTTTTTGGGCTGTATATTCTAGTCTTAGGAATATACACCATTATATCAGGAAGGAAAAGTTTGAGACATGGTATCTACGGAGGCAGTGGGCCACGTGTACCGTGCTGACAAATGGTGATCTTAGTGGTCTGTAATCATCATTTACTGATAGACCATCTAAGCACTTACCAAAAAGAACTACACTTTGGCCATAGACCAAATGCATTGGAATCTGATGGCTAAATCTTATCCCCATTAATGCTTGAATTTCCAAATTATCTTTAATTTGTCAAAGACACCTAGAAGTGTTGAGATCAAATCTATGTATTTTAGAGCAATTTATGTAAAAACAGTGATACTGTGCATATTCCCCTAAAGGATGGGGTGAGCAGAAGGTTCAAAGGACAGGAAACTTAAGGGACCAGATTTTCTCCCAGCAGGTGACCCTTCAGCAAAGTTCTGAGGGTGGCTTAGGGTATAGATTAGAGGAGGAATGGGACAAGAGGGGCTGGATGTGAAGGAAGGCAATAAATGGGAATCAGGAGAGCAGGAAGGAGGACTGCACTGTGACATCTGTAAGAAGAGGCCAGTTAACTGAGACTCTGGCTGCAATCTCAGAAATCAGGGTGGGATCTAAGGAGGAGAGAGAGTCAGACATATCCTGGTGACCCTCTTTGTAAAGGCATAGAGATATCAGTGGCAGGAAAAGTGACCTATTCTTGTCTTTCAGGCCTCCCACCAGCAAGAGGGCTTGCACAGAAGTAAAACAAACAGGCCACGCATGGTGGATATCACTTACTGAAGGGCAGGGAGAAATCATTAACCTGGGGGCACCACTTACCCTTCTGAGCTCCATTTCTTCACTCTTAGCACAAAATCATGGAGCTGACAACACAAACGCAACACCAAGCCGAGGTATTAGAGAAGCTCTTGGCAAACAAAGTGCCATACAAGTTCCACATAATGATGTGGCACCTCAGTGGCACCTGTTTCTAGTCAGAACATCCTAGATCAATATTTTATCACAGCTGGTCATAAATATTCCATGAAACAAAACTCAGGAAGTAATACTGGATTCAGATAACTTTTCTAGCCTCGGAAGTCATAGCAGTGATTTTCATTTTTAAAGCATCTAATCCCTTTCTTAATTATGCATGAAGGTGGAGGTGACCGAGATCATATTTAACACTATCAAGTGTTGTGGCCATGGGGACAGACATGGTTAAAGAGTGAGAGGGCAGGGAAGGAGCTGAGTAACAATTCAGAGGAAACCGAGCAACCCTTCATGTGTCACAGGAGAACTGTGGGTTTGCATCCATTACAGATGGCTGTCCTTGGCATGGACTTGATTGTTTCTATTTTTTTTTTTTGTTTGTGTGGTGCTGAGGATTGAACCCAGGGCCTTGTACATGCAAGGCAAGCACTCTTCCAACTGAGCTCTATTCCCAACTCTGGTTTCCATGTTTCCTGGGAACTTAGCTCACAGATGTCTTATTGGTCCCCGGGGGGAAATTGTGAAGTAGGTGAATTCTGGTTTTAGAGGTCTCCCTTCTGTCCTTATTTGAGAACCCCATTCCTTGCCCTTTATCAGTAGGCTCTCAGAATAATTATGTAGCCTCAGGTGCTGTCTCAAAAAGAAAAAAAAGATCAACACATACCTAAAAGTTTGTGAACGAACCACCCACAGTGGTTCTTGCCTGGGAAGTTGTATATTCAAAGAGAATAAGAGTTCAAGTCACGCAGGATCCTAACTCAAGGGAATAGGATTAGTATAGCTGGCAAGGTCTTAGTTCACATCCCTCATCACTTGAGAGTAAACTGAGGCCCCAGGAAGTTATTGCCTGATGTCAGTTCAGCCAGCAAGACCCAAAACCAAAACCAGGATGAAGTATCCAATGTCAGACTTTCATGGACTCCTCAATGGAGGTTTCTTCTTTACAGAGAAGAAATTTTAGACAGAAATATCTCCTTTGCAATTCAGTCACTGGTCCATTCAAAACAGAAGTTATAGAGTGCCTGTTCTCAATCAGAAACAGGTTGTCTGGGGAATAGGACACTCTCCCTGCTCTCTGCCAGCTTACCATCCACTACCAAGCAAATCCTCTCTAAATCACACCTATAACAGATGAACCCTGAGAGGTTTGTTTTTCTTCCAAGGCTGGCCCAAGTGAACAGGAGGGAAGTGCAGAATTGCAAAGAACCCAACCACACCTTCTCCCTGAAACATCAATCCACCAAGGGCGGATTCAACAGCAATGCACCAGGAGCAATTCATTCTTGATGGCCACAAGCATCCCATAACCACAGAACAAGTGAGCTACAAGGAACCCTACTGTCCTGAAAGCGTCATTGTGCTTTCAATGGAGTCCAACAGCCCCAGGAGATCATTCACAACCCTGGCAGGATATTTTCATTTTTGGTTTGTTTTTGCAGCTGCTGGTAGAGCAGAGCTTTCTCTTAGTGTATCAGTTAAATTTGCTAAGCAGTGCCTTGTTGTATGGTTGTCTCATTTCATGTGCCTGTCGCTGGGATTTTTGAAACAATGTGAAAAGTTGAATTCCATCTGACATACTCCACATCACTGCTGATTTGTTGACATTCTCGCACTTGTCCGGGTGGCAACTGTGAACTGTTCCAAAGTGCACTTGTTAGCGTAACTTGCTGTGTGTGAGCAAGCTGGGGAAACTAGAGGGAGTCCTTTGGAAGCTTGTGGAGTCCAAAGAGGGCTTTTGTCTGGGTTTTGAAACAAATCACTTCAAAAAAGAAATCCATACACCTCCCTTGCTTCACAGATGGCTGCCTGTTTCCACTACCTTGCCCAGACTGATTCTGCCTCAGACCAAAATCATAGAACCAGATGAGGGTTAGTCTCTCAACTGCCTGCATGGAGATGGATATGAAGTTCAGGGTGTGGTTCACTGTGTTCTGCAAGCTGAGCTCAACTGTGGTGCAAACTGATCCTGGAAGCATCCAGCAGACGCTGCTGCTCTGTCTCAAAGCAGAAGCTCTGAGGTACAAACATACACGTGAGTGCGTGCATGCGCTCTCTCTCTCTCTCTCTCTCTCTCTCTCTCTCTCTCTCTCTCTCTCTCTCTCTCTCCTCTCTCTCACACACACACACACACACACACATTCAGTTTCCTAATTGAATCTAAAATGTAAGTGCTTTGCTGTTTAAAAAGACCTTGCTATCTTGATAAGAAAAACTAATGAGATGCCCTTTCCAGAGCTGGTCACACAATAGTCCGAGTGACAAGGACCCCTATCAAGAAATAAAGCAGAAGATAAATGAGATTTTTCTAATATCCATTTCACCCATTGTTCACCAGTGTCAGGCAGTACAGATTCTATTTATCATGGGGTAGTAGAGAGGAGATGTGATTTTGTAAAGTAAGCTTCAAGCAGAGCCTTGAATTTCCAGCCACAGGTAAACCTTTTTGTCATCTGGCAGAAAGCAAAGGCCAGCCTTGGGTATAGGGTGTGGCAGACAGGGAGAGGGGCATGCCCATCACCTTGAATTTTTACTTTAGGGTTAAAATAATAACCAAGAATTCACTTCTTTTGTGACAGGAGAGAAAGAGATTGTTTCTGACTATGGATTCTATAAAATCATGATTTATAACCTATTAAACTGTAACTGTGTCAAAGGCTCAAAATGTGAACGGAGGTTATGGAATTGCCCTTTAAGTTGGCTACAATTTTGAATTATTAATACATAAGCAAAAGGGTGATGCTCACTTCCAAGTTTGGGGAGGGTATGACAGGAAACTGTCATTTTCTCCCATTGCAGTGGCTCCAGAGAGGTCACTATTAAATGTTGTTCCAGAAGATCCAGGATTAATAATAATACTTTAAAAAAGTGTTAGACAAAAGGATCAGGTATAGAACCAGTGAATAATTCAATACTCTGTGGTTCAACATTTCAAAAATTTATCTTAACAAGAATTACCTAGTCCTTAGAAATCTGACCCTGCATAGGGCTCCCTCCAGTGGGATGTCTAGATGCAGATGGCCTTCCTAGCCCTCTTCAGTCTGGCAGGGAGTATTGCCCCGTGATGGTTGAAACATTTAAAAGTGTTTTACATTTCAAGAGAACTTTCTCATCTGCAGAACTCAAAGGGCTGTGCCAGCTCCAATTCTCTCAGCAACTGCTGTTTACCAGGGATGCAGATGAGGAATGTCCTTGTTCCTGAGGAGAGGCTGGCTAAACAGCAACCCATGTGGAGCAGCAGCACCAGGGTCAGATGGCAAGCCAGGCCTGCAGATCTCAACATGTACCTCCTGCCACTGGCTTCCTGTGCAGCCCAAGAGGGGGAGGGCGCCACCTGCCCCTCCGGCTGGCCACCCACCCACAGCGAAGGCAAATGATTTTGAGCCAACATTAATTTACTTCCGGAAACTCTTACTATTCTGATTGCTATTTTTAGGGGAAATATCTATTTAAAAAAGAAGTGTTTACTCTCTAAAATTCTTATATATTTTCATATGATAACTGCCCTCTCACATCATAGAGACAAGCAAGGGGGCGGGGAGGAGGGCAAGACAAATGCTATCTTTTTACAGATTTTCTTTTTCAAAGAGCTCAAGAACATGCACAAAGGAATCATTTGCATTTCAATAAACATTTTCTCTGTCTAGTTGTTTCATTTTCCACTTGCTCCTTGCTAGAAAGACATCCGGCAGTCTGGTTGTGACATCATTGTTTGATGCAGGCCAGCGGACAATGCTGTGTTTGCTGAGTAATGAGAATTCTAAACTAATCCCTTTGGCTTTGGGACTTTGCTGAAAAAATGATTCATAGAGTCAGATGGTTGGTATGATCTGTCTGATGTCCCTCTTGCTTCTTCACTATAGAGACAAAACTATGGGCAATAATTGTGTGAAGGGGTAAAGAATTTATCTCACAAAATAAATAGAAAACCCAGAAATCTTGGGATACTTCTAAACATCCTTTACAAAGTAAAGGGAACTTTCTCTCTCTGCTCTTTATTCTAGAGGTAGCAGAATTTTGACTTCTTTTTCTTTTTTTCCTGCCATGATGGTCTTGATTGACGGCTGAATAAAGGAAGTGAATGAATAAATCCATCATTTCTTGACTCTTCACTATCAGATCTTTTTTAGGCACTCAGAATCAGATACAAAATAGAGACCTTACTCACAAGGGCTTTGTGATCTAAATTGGAAGCATATTGAAATATACAGTATAAAAAATGATATATAAAGATAGGACATACAGGGAGGATCAGAAGGAACAGGGGAGAGAAATGATAATAAAGGTTGAGGGTTAACTAGCTGAAATTTGATATTTTATTTTCACCTACTCTTATCTAAAAATGATTATGTGGTATGAGATGGGGAATGTGTGATACAAATTGAGACAATGAAAGTTCTGTTTTAAAACTTCTTTGGCCTGGTATACATAAGTAGAACACAATTTAAAAAATTCTTTGTATATTCCAGATGTTGTACCAAGTACACACATGTTATAGTTTGCTTCCTGAGCACTGTATGACAAAGTACTATATTATTTTCCCTTTAGAGATAAAGAAACTAAGTAACTTGTCCTAAGGCCACCTCAGGAAGTGAGGTTATAGAATTGAGACCTTGCTCTGTCTGTACACAAAGCCATAATTTTCTCCACTACTACTACATGTAGCACTGCAAATAAAAATCTCATTATTGTTATTGAGCTCAGACTGCAGGAAATTAATGAAATTTTGTATTTATCCAGAATGGCCATAAAATATGAAAATGATCATTATATTACAAGTTCTCAACAACATAGTTTTTAATCTGTTCAGAGATTTAAAAACTTTTCTTCTTCCTTAAAGAGAATATATCCTATACCTATATTTGATTTATAGTCAGTCAGAATTTCTTTGCTGCTCAAAGCCAAGTAGATGGGCCTGAGCAGTGGGCAGTGTGGAAGGAACCAAAGATGGCCGACAGGTGGTCTATTCATCACTCTGCCACGCCAAAGCACTTGTGGGTGAGCAGCAGAGACAGAAGGAACCTGAAGACAAGGATTTTATAATGTTTTGTCACTTAAATATTTTCTTCTTTTTTGAAAATAATACAAGAAATAGCAAGAGGCACTGATTGTTTTGTCAAATTTCATTTGAACATCCATTCATTCAGCAAATATTTGTTGAGTGTCTACTATGCTAGTCTAAGAAATTCAATGATACATATTCTCAAAAAATTCACAAGATTATAGAATAAGACCACTGGATAAACAGGCCCTTCTAGGGGAAAGCCACAATGAAGGAAGTTAGAGGCTTCTATAAAAATGCTGAGGAGAGATCCAAATCTCTCCTTGTGCTGGGAGCGGGTTAAAGGGTAACTAGAGAAGATTCACTACAGAGGCACAGCAGTCAAGGAATTCTTGATGCATAAATAACAGATTTGGGCAGAGAAGGGAATAATGCTTGGGAGAAGGCATCCCAGGTAGAGGGAACAGCAGTATGGATAAAGGCAGATAGATGAGAAAGAGAATTATATTTTCACACAATTACAAAACTAGATGAAGACAAATGTTTATTGAGCAGCCACTATTTCAGTATTCAAAGTGAAATCTTAAGAGCTATAATGCAATTTGTGGTATAATACAGATTGGAAAATAATTTCTTTTGCCATAATTAATGGCACCACAAGTCATAAGCTGACAATAATCTTAGCTATTAAAATGCTCAAGACACTGAGGGCTTTCAATGACTTAGAATTTCATCATATCGATGCCAATCATACAATCCACAACAATTGCACATTTTTCTAGGATATAGTTTAGTTTGCTTATCATAAAATGGTAGCTGGAGTCATATTAAAAGCTCTCTTTGGGGGGTTTTCAAAAGAAGGAACAAAACTAAGAACAAAATCAAATCTTAGAGAAAGAAGTGTTAATTAAATGAAGGTGTCATTCCAAATCCTTGGGTGATTAAACAAGAAATCTGAACAGTGCAAGGCTTCTGTCATGGCGGGTCTAGGAAAGCTCTATTTTTGTTGACTTTTATAATGGGATTTCTGCTCTGCAAGTCAGAGTGAGGTTGAAAAGGAGAGAGAGGTGCATTTGGAGAAAAATAGTTGGTTTAGGAAAAATAGAGAATTTGGTCCTTTGCCAGTAGTCCTTGATTTGCCCCGAGGCAGATGTCATTATTTGGACACCTCTGGTTAATTGCCTGCACTCCTCATATACTTCTAATGGCAGCTTCTTCAGTCAGCACCACTTCCAGGACAGTGTGCTTTATGCTATCGATGGATGCCCTCCAAAATTGTTTAAATGACATGGTAATTAGTCTCCATGTAGGTGTTTCTTTGAAATGTTTCTTTTCCATTAATGTCTCAAATTGAGAATCTGGAACTCAGCTTATTCATGACATTTTGTAACCCTACAATCCATACTGCATTGATTAGGTCACATTCCATGCTCCTGTTGCACCACTATGTAATCATTTTCCCTTAATTCCTAAATGAATGAATGGATGAATGAATAGATGGATGGATGAGTCAATGAATGAGTTCATGTAGAAACTCATTGATAAATGTTTGGTGGTAAGGTTAACCATGACTTGGAGCAAAAGATACTTCAGCTTAACTTTGGAAACAGAAACCAAAATGATTCACTTATTTATATAAGCCTGGGTCTGTTAGTAATTAAGAGTGTCAACATTTATTCTTGTATTCTTGATAACTGCATTCTGACTGGTGTGAGATGAAATCTTACAGTAGTTTTGATTTGTATTTCTCTAATTACTAGAGATGTTGAACATTTTTTCATATATTTGTTTATCGAACGTATATCTTCTTCAGAGAAGTGTCTGTTCAGCTCTTTATCCCATTTATTGATTGAGTTGTTTGTTTTCTTAGTGTTAAGTTTTTTGAATTCTTTATATATACTGGAGATTAGTGCTCTTTCTGACATGTATGTGGCAAAAATTTCCTCCCAAAATGTAGGCTCTCTCTTCTCCTCAATAATTGTTTCCTTTACTGAGAAGAAGGTTTTTAGTTTGAGTTCAACCCATTTATTAATTCTTGATTTTATTTGTTGTGCTTCGGGAGTCTTGTTAAGGAAGTCAGGGCCTAATCCAATGTGATGAAGATTTGGGCCTACTTTTTCCTCTATTAGGTGCAGGGTCTCTGGTATTCTTGATCCACTTTGAGTTGAGTTTTGTGTATGGTAAGAGATAGGGGTTTATTTTCATTCTGCTGCATATGGATTTCCAGTTCTACTAGCACCATTTGTTGAAGAGGCTATCTTTTTCTCCAATGTATAATTTTGGCGTCTTTGTCAAGTATAACTGTATTTATGTGATTTTGTCTCTGTGTATTCTATTCTGTACCATTGGTCTACAGGTCTATTTTGGTTCTAATACCATGCCATTTTTGTTACTATAGCTTTGTAGAAGATGTGGGAAAAAAGACACACTCATACATTGTTGGTGGGACTGCAAATTGGTGCAACCAATCTGGAAAGCAATATGGAGATTCCTTAGAAAACCTGGAATGGAACCACCATTTGACCACCATTATATCCCACTCATTGGTTTATACTCAAATGACTTAAACTCAGCATATTATAGTAACTCAGCCACATCAATGTTTATAGCAGCTCAATTAATAATAGCTAAACTGTGGAACCAACCTAGATGCCCTTCAATAGATGAATGGAAAAAGTAACTGTGATATATATATATATATATATATATATATATATATATATATATATACACACACACATATACATATATACATATACACACACAATAGAATATTTCTCAGTATTAAAAGAGAATAAAATTATGGCATTTGTTGGTAAATGATTGGAGTTGGAGAATATCATGCTAAGCAAAGTAAACCAATCCCCCCAAAACCAAGGGCTGAATGTTTTCTTTGATAAGTGAAGCCGACCCATAATGTGTGGGGGAGGGATAGGAAAAATGAAGGAACTTTGATAAGGCAAAGGGGAGGGAACAGTGAAGAAGGGGCATGGGGGCTGGAAAGATGGTGGAATGAGAGGTATTTCATTACCGCAGGTACATGTATGACTGCACGTAGGGTGCAATGCTACATGGTGTATGTCCAGAGACATAAAAAATTGTGCTGCAATTGTATACAATGAATCAAAATGCACTCAGCTGTCATATATACCTAATTAAAATAAATAAAAAATAAATTTAAAAAAGAGTGTCAATAATGCTCATTAACTTATATAAATGAAAGAAAGCATGAGAGGGGCTGTTGTTTCATCCTTTACATCAAAGAGAAAATGGCAACATTGCTTTTAATATTTAAAGATATTCCACTCTGTCAAGGTCAGAGCCCCCAAGTAACTGAATATTTTTCAAAATTTATTGAGTACTATTGATCCATTGAACTAAAGGGAAATTCATACATAATACCTTGATGATTTTTATTTTATTTTTAAAGAAATATACTTTTTAAAATATTCTTAACCTTTGTAAATATGATGCTTGCTGCAGTCCAGCTGCAGCAAAATAACCGGGGGGGGGGGGGTGACGAACAACTTGTGTACATTGATACAGCAGGAGTGGGAGCCGTTTATTGTAGGACAGGAGGGGTATATATACATTACACACAGCTTATCCTAATTAACATAAACTAGATACAGCAGCCAACCAATAAGGAATCTCCACACTTAATGACTCACTGGCGTTACTTCACAAACCACTCCCTCTGGCAAAATGCCAGGTGCCATCCAGACTTGTTTACAGACCCTAACAGATGCTTATTTTTAAGGAGCTCAGAAATTCAACTTAATCTCTATTCAGCTGTGGAATTTCATGTTACTGAAATAGGAAGTTTCTGAAGCAAAGAATCAAAAGTTTCATCCAGTATAATTTGAGGAGAGCAGAGACCATACAGAAAATTCAAATTCTTTGATGCTCAGTTATGGTTTGAGGTGTCCTCCAAAAGCTCCTATGTGAATGCAGGAATGTGTGGAGATGCAAGGATTGGATTGTGACAACTGTAACCCAATCAGCCCAGCCTAGTTTGAATGAGGTGAAAACTGTGGGCAGGTGGGATGAATCTGGAGAAAGTTGGTCACTGAACCCTGGAAGGGTTCATCTCTGCATCCCCCCTCTCTCTCTCTCTTTCTCTCTCGGCTTCCTGCCTGCCATGAGGTGAACAGCGCTCCTCCACCATACCCTTCTGCCACGATGCTCTGCCTCATCTTGGGTACAGAGCAATGGACTTGGCTGACCATAGAAGAAACCTTCAAAACCTTGAGCTAAAATAAACTTTTCCCCTTCTAAGTTATTCTGATCAAGCACTTTGGTCACAGTGGTAAAAAGTAGACTAACTTACCCATTTATATTTGCTGGACATTCCCACTTTGAAGTACTGAAGCGATGGTGGATCAGAGTTTTGAAAGCATGAGGATCTCTAGTTTTTTGAATAATGGCTACCAGGCTCTTCCTTGACTAGAGCCAGTGTTGATGTGAATGTTTCTCCTGCCTCTGAGCAAAGCACTAGCTCAGACACCGTGGCTGCTGGATATATTCTTCCTGTGCTGATAACAGAGGCAGTACAGTGTGTGTGTGTGTGTGTGTGTGTGTGTGTGTGTGTGTGTGTGCGCGCGCGCGCGCGCGTGCGTGTATAAATGCACTGGCCTGGGACCTTGGATTTGGGAAGCCTGGGATTTTAGTCCCAGTTCTACTACTAGGTAAACATTGTGTCTCTATGCTTGGGAATCTTGGATGCTAAGGCATGTTTTGTAGAGAAATAGCAAATCCCTCTAAGATGCAGGTTACAAATTATTTAAGGATTTTACACCAAGATTTAGAGCTTTCCCTTAATAATTTACCAGGGTTGATCACCAATGTACTATGATGGAAAAAGCGGGGTCTACATGGGCTGGAACACTGAGTTCTAAAGCAAGCCAACCAGATATCTATAAACTGCCTGACTACTACCAGAGCTCTCATTTGTATAGTTCTTATAATCTCTAAACACTTTCCACCTTGAAAGTACCTTTCAAGGTACTTTATTTATGTGTTTCATATAATCCCTGGGAAGAGATACATTTGAAAACTTATATCAAGGAAAATAGTACTTGTTTCTGTTTACACTAATAATTTCATTGCCATACTCGCGAATATCTCATGATTCTTGATTTCCAGTATTTGGTGATCTTCTCCCCTTCCTATTCTCTCTTGCTGATTATCTTCACTTAGGTGATCTTTTGACACCAAAATGACTTAAATTATAAATTACTGATCTCATAATATTAAGGTAAAGACTGTTGAACAATGGATATTTTCATTTTTTCAGAAATCAGAGAGAAAGTTACTGTTGGGCCCATGGGATGAATTATTGCTAGTTGACTTCTATATAACTTGAAGGTGGTGGGGGAGATTGAGGATGCTACCTATTAGGCATTGTTTCAATTTCCCAGTGCAGTAAACACACAGTTAATGTGATTAATGTGATATAGCTCCCTGACTTCCTCTCAAATGATATATTCTGTTCTAGTGTGGGGTTATTAACATAACAGAAATGTGAATCTGATTTTATTGCTGAACTCAAAGCTACTTTAACAAGTAGAAAGAAAAATGTTAATATATGCAATAGAAGGTATTTTAAATAAATATCTGTCATATATAGTTAAACCTGTGCTTCCCTGGTGTTAATTATGGCACAATCAGAAGAGAATAGAGAGGAAGGTATTTACTGCAGGTTGAAAAACCAAATATTAGCTCTACTACAATGTAAGGTAAGTGAAGCTGCAATGATGTATTGTTTTGATCATGCAGGGAATTCTTTAAAAGAGCTATTTTCTTGTGTATATATTATTGATCTGAAGAAAATAATTCAAATAAAAACTTAGACTAATTGGCCATTAATATGATATTTTCAAAGTGCTACAAATTCATTCCTTTAAGTTCTTTGATATATTTCCTATGTGATAAAGTTTTATGCCTAACAATCCTTTCTTCATAATATTTGTTACACATATTTTTTGTTTTGATAGATCCAAATGGATTTAGGGAAGAAGGAAAGATTTCTCCAAATAAATATAAGGCACTCTTAAGCATATGAGAATTTCTATTTGGAGCCAGAGCAAAAAAGGGGAGAGAAGTAGTGGGATGGGATATCATAAAGATCTAGGGAAGATCTGTGGAGTTGAAGGAGGAGATCAAGAGGGAGGTAGGAGGAACAGGAAAGGGGGAGGGGATATGGAATTAATTTAAGAAAATCACATATAAATATATTACAAGAAATTTTTCCTTTATATGTCTGTACATAGCACCAATCAAGGAAAGGATAATTGATGAATGAGGGAGGATTAGTGGAGTGGGTGAAGAATGGGGACTGAAATGGAGTGGATCAATTCTATGCGTGTATGGTTTTGTTGGGAATGAACCCAAATGCTATATATAACTATATTGCCCTAACAAGATGATAGGACTCGACAGAAATGATATTATCAGACACCATGTTCAACACTAAGAATAAGACATTTGGTGATTGCACTGATAGTATCTGTTTCACAATTAAGTGCTTAACTTGTTTTTGGATAGAAGATGAAATAGTGTCAAAAATCTTTTAATAGGCACATAATATCATTCATTTTATATGCCAACATTTAAAACTTTGCTAATTACTTAGGGGTAACTTGAATATACTTATTTTTGATGCTGTAGCTTTTGAGGAGAGTAGATATAGGAGGTGAAGATACATGTATTTAGATACATACATTTATTCCTTTTCCACACATCTTTTAAACACAAAGGTGGCACATGGTACTTAAAGAAAGTCTATTTACCTTAGGGTTAAAGTGAATTGAAGTTAAATAGATAAAACAAGAAAGGCAAGTTCAAGGAGATAACCCTATGGTGGGATTTGTTTAGAACGTAGATTGACCTCTTGGAAGAAACATTGACAAACTGGTGTCAGCGAATTCCACAGAAAAAGGAAACCTTTGGATATGGTTGAGATTTCAAATTTTATAAGGATTCCTTTTAGCAATATCTGAAGTTATTTTTTGAATCATGCATGTGTAATTTTTAAAAATTTTTTAGGATAATTAATAAATTAAGAAGCTTATTCTTCTGGGGACAACTGGACCAAGGATTTGCTAGCTCAGTCTGGGAAATTAAGAGGGAAGGTATACTGCATGTTTGAATCATCTCTATTTCCAGAGATGAATTATCCCTGCACATTGAATTTGAGGAGAGCTCTGTGACTTACTTTGAGCAATGATACACAGGCAGAAGAGATGCATCCACTTCTGGGTTGTAATTGCTGGTTTTCCACCCTTTGTCTATGTCTTCTGCTGATGGGCTCCATGCAATAGAGGGTAGACTCCACCTTCTATTGAGGATACTATTAGGGCTATACAATCTGTACTGTTCCACATGCAAACCTACTGTCCTGGGCAATCGCTTGGGCTCACAGCTGACTTTGGTTGGCAAGAAATGAATTTTTATTATGTTCAACTTCTAAGAATTTTGGGTTGTCCCATATTGCTTTATAACCTAGCCTATCCTGGTTGATAAAAACTAATAACCAAATTACAAAAGAATATTTCTCTTGTATACCCTAAACATAATTTTTTGTCAATTAAAAATAAATAATTTACAATAGAAGAAATATTTGCAGTTGGTATATTATTTATTTGTAAAACAGGAGAATCTTGTGAAAAATTACCATAAATGGCATGTTAATTCAGAAAGCTATCTGGTGTAAAATTAATACACAAACTGAATAATCTTTATACATACAACCAACAATAAGCATAAAGGTTTGATGGAAAAAAAGGTCCTACTTAGTCATATACCCAAATTGAGAAAATACCTAGGAATAAAGCCAATGAGATATGCAAAAGAGGTATGAAGAAAAAAATTAAAAGATCAACATTAAACAGATACAATAGGTGGGAGGGAAAGAGAGAGAAAAGGGAAATTGCATAGGAATGGAGGGAGACGCTCATTGTTATACTAAATCACACATAAGAGGTTGCGAGGGGAATGGGTAAATAAACAAGGAGAGAAGTGAAATACAGTAGAGAGACAAGATGGGAGGGGAGGGGAGGGGGATAGTAGAGGATAGGAAAGGGAGCAGAATACAACAGTTACTAATAGGGCATTATGTAAAAATGTGGATATGTAACAGATGTGATTCTGCAATCTGTATTTGGGGTAAAAATGGGAGTTCATAACCAACTTGAATCTAATGTATGAAACATGATATGTCAAAAGCTTTGTAATGTTTTGAACAACCAATAAAAAAAAAATAAATAAATTCAAAGCATTAGAAAATAATTCAAAAGAAAGTTTGAGCAAATATAAAAGCATACTATGCCCTTGGAAAGAAGGGCCTGGTACTATAAAGATTTAAGACTTTATGCTAATTTGTAAATTTCATGAGATAGAAATTTAATATTAAGGCAAGCTTATTCTAGAGTACATATAATAAAACAAAAATAAAGAATTCTAGGAAAATTCTAGGAAAGCACAGTACTAGGAAATAGGTTACCCTTGCCACTTATTAAAATATATTATAAAACTACTATAATGAAAAAAACTGGTGATTTTTAGTAGTTGAATAGACAGAGAGATAATAGGAAGAGAATAGAAATATATACAGGATTTAATATATATTCATCCTAACAAATAAGTATTATAAAAAATGTTACATATTCATCTCATTTAAAAAATGTATAATATATACAAATACAAATGGTAGAAAAGTCAAAATTTTCTTAAATATTTTTTTTTAGTTATAGTTGGACACAATACCTTTATTTTTATGTGGTGCTAGGGATCGAACCCAGGACCTCCCACATGCTAGGTGAACACTTTACCGCTGAGCCACAACCTCAGCTCCCTGCCCTGAAAGGCCACATTTTTGAAGGTTAAAAGTGAACTCATGAATATACTAGAAAACCCAATAGTTTGAGAATAGTAAAGGCCTTTTGAATGTGTCATTAAGCCTAGAAGATGTAAAAGATAAAAATGGCAAATTTTAGTCTCATGTAAATAAAAACATTTTTTGTGTGACACAAAATTTCACAAAATTAAAGGTCAATGACAAACTAGAAAAAGTATTTGCAAATCATATGATGGAGTTGTCCTTAAAATAAAAATATTTCTAAATCTATATAAACACCAGCGATGCAATAGAAACATGAAAAATGGGTAGTTCACATATAAAAGAATAAAGCACACAATATACCAAGCAATAGAAATGTAATAAAACTCTACACTGAGATATTATTTTCACATATTAGCAAAGATCCAAACAATTGCCTAGGGCTGGGTTGTGGCTCAGTGGTAGAGCGCTCCCCTAGCACGTGTAAGGCCCTGAGTTCAATCCTCAGCACCACATAAAAATAAAATAAAGGTATTGTGTCCACCTACACCTAAACAATATATATTTAAAAAAAACCCATAGCCTAAAAGCAGTGTTGATGAGGATAATATAAAATAGGAATTTTCCTGCTTTCTAATGGCAAAACTGATAAAACCTCTATGGGAGCAATTTGGCCATGTCTGTCTACCTTTTAAAAATTTGCCATATTCTTTGACATGAAGCAAGATGGTGGTGGCTGACTACCATCCTCCAGTGATTTTCTCCTCACAGACATACCAGTTTGAACATGTATTTACACACAAGACTACTTTCACAAGAATAAGGAAGCCAAGTGAGAGGCCATAGTGATAGCTTTTAGTATAATAAAAAGAGAAGACCCATAAAAATTGGCAGGAAGTGGGGCTGGGGTTGTGGCTCAGTGGTAGAGTGCTCGCTTAGCATGTTGGAGGCACTGGGTTCGATCCTCAGCACCACATAAAAATAAATAAAATAAAGGCATGTGTCCAACAACAACTAAATAATTTTTTTTACAAATTATAAAAAAATTATCAGGAAGCAAAGAATTACTGGTCTTATCCTTCCTTTAACTCCAGGCAGCCTGAAAATATTCTCTTCCTGTTTGGGGGTGGGAGTGGAAATGAAGTTCAGAACTTATACTTGAAACCCAGTAGCAGACTTGCCCTGGTGAAATCTAGGGTGGGAAGAGCTTCATGACCCCTAATCCCAGGTCAATACTCATAAATTTGAACTCTTAGTTCAACTTCTATACATTTGCCTTCCAGATGTACTCACACAGATGTGAAGTGAGTTAGGTCCATGCATAGTTTTAAAAGTTTCTGTAATAATAAATAATGATGATGATGATGATGATAGTAATATTACTAAAGCTGACATTACTGCCTATAAGGAGAACAAGATGAAGAGGTATGGAACATCCATTCAATGAAGTACTAAGCAGATGTTATAAAGAATGAGGAATCTCTACATGTACTAATATGGAGTGAACCACAAGATATATTGTTAATTACAAGAAGCAAAGTTCAGGCACAGCACAATGTGCATTTTATGCTCCTGCTGGTGCACACTGAATAGTAATTTTTCTGTCTTTTGAATTTCATGCTATAAATTTCTATCACCTACTAAAATAATTAAAATAATTTCTAAAAGAAAGACTGACAAACAGACAAAAAGAATAGAGATTTATGGCTAGTGTAAATTCACTAATTCTAATTGAATTATAAAAGAAAAATGGCATTTGAGGGATCTTTGCTCAAAATAATCTAATTGCCAGATGTGAGAGAATTTCTACTTCACTTTTATCTTTCCTTGTAGGTCTGTATTATCTAGGATCCCTTATGGTAGCAACCTTTATATAAAAATACTTAATACATACACAAATATATACAACGTACTATGATATGTATAAAATGTATTAAGAGAAGGTTGGAAATGGAATTGTTCTTGAACAATATACAATGTAAGACTTCCAGAAATACTTAGCTGTGAACATCAAAGGAATCACTGGATGAGTCAGGGAATTAGTTACAGGTGAGGTGATGGTATAAAACCCATCCCACCCCTATCTACTCTCCCCCTCATTCTTACAGGTATTTCTGAGTCAGGAAAAATGTGCCATCTCTTTTGCTCCAGGGTGTGGAAGTTTTGGGTTGGATATATGCCTTGAGATAAATTCAGGAATAATCATTTCTCCAGTTTATTATTAGTTATGAGAACATAGCCGAAAACACTCTGGCGTTTGAAAATAAAGAAGGGAAGAAATGAGATGGAAAATGGGTTGGTGTTTTAGTTAGATTTTTCATAACTATGACCAAAAGACCTGACAAGAACAACTTAGAGGAGGAAAAGTTTATTTTGGCTCATAGTTTCAGAGGTTTAGTCCATGATCAGCTGACTCCATAGCTCTGAGTCCAAGGTGAGGCAGAGCATCATGGCAGAAGGGCATGGATGGTGGAGGAAAGCTGCTCAGGTCGTGAAGAACTAAGAAGCAGAGAGAATAAGCTGAGCTCCTCAGAAACAAAACATAAACCCTAAAGGCATGCCTACTCAGTGACCTACTTCCTGCAGCCACACCCTACCTGCATATGTTATGGCTGTTAATCCTTATCAGTGGATTAATCCACTGATTATATCACACTTGTCATAATCCAATCATTTCAACTATGAGTATTCTTTCATTTTCTCAAGTATAAGCTTTTTGGGGACACTCATATCTGAACCAGACTGTTGGTATGTGGGAACAACAAAGTAGGAACACATGCTGCACTGTGGGCACGGTGCTAAGCATGGCATAGGCATCTCATTTGCTTCTCACAGTACTAAGGAGTATATTTTGTTAATGTCTCCTTATGCTTGAAGAAACTGAGACTGAGCTTTGCAGCCTTGCTATTGCTGAGAGGGGAAACAAGCTTCTAACCCACCTATTATAATTTTCTCTGCACCAGAGATTTGGGCATAATCTGATATTTTCCTCAGTGCTTTTCTCACTTTGTTATCTCACATCTTGTGGAACATCATTCTCACTTTATGAGAAGTGCACCTATGCTGGAGAAAAATTGTCATGCTAAGAACTTGGAAACAGAATTGAAAGTCAAATGTGGGTGCTCATTTGAAAAAGAAAAAGGATGGTGGGTGATCCACTAAAATCTCAACTCATTAATTCCAGGAATTTACTGCCTCCCTGGTTTTTCTTCAAATAAAATAAATTTTGATGTTTCCTATTTTTAATCACCTTAAGTAATTTTATTGTCAAACTTTAAGTCATTTCTCAACAGAATGGTTGGTGCTGGGGTGAATTTTTTTTTTTAAATCCCTGTTTTTGGAAAGCTTCCCAAATTTTCTAAAGTGAACATTCTTCATACTGTCATGACCTCTAGAGACAGATTCGAAGTACAGTTTCTGTATTGTTGTTGCTAGGTGAGTCCCAACCCTTTGAAGTCCCTTCTGTACACACATGGAAGAGTATCAAGTCCAAGTGACAATTTCCCAACACAGGTACATGCTTTTGAACCAGCATTCTCTTTAGCCCTAGTTTGGTTTGTTCGAACTCACCATGATTTTGGCTTTGTTTCTAATGAGGAAAGATGCCTTTGTTAATTCTAAAATCTTCCATTTAACACCAAAGTTCCAAATGTCAGGCTGAATCTGGAAGTGATTACTCATAGGAATAAAACATGATGAGTCTGTATTGGGATGAATGCTCACAGCTGTGTTTTTTTTTTTATTAAAGAAATTCAGTGAGAAGAGTTTTAATGCTGTACCATAGTTGTGAATCTTAAGGTGTATAACATCGGCAATTCCAAATTAGAGCTCCCTTGGCAACTGTCAGTCTGTGACATCACATTTTATCTAATGAGGCATAAAAATGTATACTTTGTGTGTGCCACAGCTCCTTCATGTGCATGGGGAATGAGAGTTAAAGGGAGAGAGGGAGCCATTTCTTTGAAATCTCAGCTATAATGTCTTGCTATGTGGTTGCGTTTATTTGCAGCTGAATTTTCTGCAATTTTCATCTTCAGTAATTCTAAGGCAGTGCTTATATAGTAAGTGCTATAAAGTTATTAGTTAATTCATTCTCCCATCCATCTAGCCCACTCCCATTCATTTATTTCTCTTTTAATCCATAATATCATCTGAAGCTATTAACAGGTTCTATGTTTATGCTGGTCTAAATCTCACTTGTTTTATGAGCTGCTGGTTTAATGGCTACAAAGTGTTTTATAGCATCTAGTGACAATCTCTGCCCAAAGGATCAGGTTTAGACTAGTCACTAGAGTCCTGTCACTCGAGTGAGGAAAGGTGCCTTATACTTTTGGCTTCTGTCTTTCCACAGCCAGGGGACCAGTCAGTATTGAACAGAGATGTGAGTGGCCTCCAATCCAGACGGCGGGTGTCAGGATTACCTCTGTGCAGATGGCAAACGATTTCTTGCTTAGTATTTAGCCCAACCGCTACTGGAAAAAAAAAAAAAAAAAAAAAAAAAAAAAAACCCCAAAATCTGGTGAGGGTTGCAGACACTTGAGTGACACTCACACTTGCTAAGTCTGAACTTCAGAAAGAATTGTATGCTTGCAAATATCCTTACGTTCAAATGTGAATTTCACAAGCATTAATTCCTCAATCCCTTCCCCCAGACAGAGCCACACAGATGGGCTGATTAAAATCATAGGTCTGTGCTACAGGAAAATTATTGCATTAGAGGAAGCATTTGGGGAAAGTGGGCGATGGGCTGGGAAAAAGTAACAAACAAAAGCAGATGGAGTGTATTGCTTGGCAAGATATTATTCCATTATTCTTTTATTATCTAACTTCTGAAATGAGAGAGCAGAGAATAATAGTTGAGTACAGATTTGTCTATAATGAAAAAAAACATCTTTTTTTATATTTATTTTTTAGTTGTAGTTGTCAATACTTTTATTTAATTTATTTATTTTCATGTAGTGCTGAGGATCGAACCCAGGGCCTTGCGCTTGCTAGGTGAGTGCTCTACCTCTGAGCCACAACTCCAGCCCCAGGGTAAAACTTCTTTAGGGGTGAGACAACTGATAGATTATTGTTAAACAGCTTTACAAAAGCTTAATTTTTTGTCCTCAGTAGTGCTTTACTTATGCAAAGTACTACTGAATGATCTGACATCATGTGCAATGTGTCCAGGTTCCTAAATAAGTACCTCTGATTAGCATTTCAAAATGGAGGGCACAAGGCACTCTGATGTCCTCTCTGGAGAACAGTTCCTTGGAAGAGTTCTGTTAGCTCAAAGCACACTGGTTCTTTCTTAAGCAAGATTGTTATTCCCAGAGTATCTTAGTTTAAGTAATCCACAAAGAATGTAGTTCAAGTAACAATGAATTTGCAGTTTATGTTGCAGAAAGCATGATAGTTAGACATTTATCTAAGATGATGTAAAGGGAGTTTTAATTAAATTTAAGGAGGAAATTAAAAAAAAAAACCTGTTTGCAGATTTTCTAGGAAATAAAAGTCCCTAAAATTTAAAAGCACAGGTCTCCATTCAATCCATAGTCATAGTCATATTTTCAATCATAGGAGGGCCTTTTTCAAGCACTGTTTTCTTCTAAACAATGAGAGCAAAATTCTTGAAGCTATTTTTAGAGGGTAGGAAAGTGGATCTGTGTAAGGGATAGAGAAAACTAGCACCAAGAAATTCTTGGGGCACATGTCCACAGTTTGGGTGCTGGAGAAGTTGGGGTAATCACCCTCCAGAGCTCAGAAGCCTGGAGATTCAGCATTTACTGACTCGCCCGTGGAGATGGAATCTTGGTATCAATCATGGTCTGCTCAAGAAATTGGATTAAATCCAATTTAATGTGGATCCTCTCTACTCTTCAGAAGCTTTGGAGTTGTAGAATTTGACTGTGTCTCTTACTTATCTCCAGCATCCTTTTCTGGAGGTGCTTTTCTCTCTAGGAAGGTGGTGTGCTACAGAAAAGAGATGCACAGTAAGACACATGAGTCAGTGTGCAGCCAGCTCCCTTTGGCCCAGGGGCTATAGGTAAGCTCATGTTGGATGCTTGATTCATTCATCTCCAAAATGGATATTATGCTCTTCACTTCTTCGGTTTCTGGGAAGGACTGTTGAAACACACACACAGAGGGGATCTGGCGGAGTGGCTGGCATATGGTAGGTAAGTGCTCCATAAATGAGTCTCTTCCCTTCCCTTCCTCTGGTTTCTTTCCTGTAAAAGGAGCAAGCAGCTTCTTCTACATGATAATAAAATATTTGATTCTACAGATACCAGGATACTGAGTTTTGGACTGTGCCATACAGGGTTTGATATGTGTGTGTGTGTGTATGTGTGTGTGTGTATGTATATATTATATATGTTTGTTCTAACTAGTTATGCATGACAGTAGAATGCATTTTGACACATCATACACAAATGTGGGGTTTACTGATTTTAAGAGGTCAGAGAAGCATGAGACAAGCACAAGATCCCAAATAATAGGCCTAACACTTGGAATTCAATGAGGAACAATCCAAGTATGTGTAGTCCCACTCTCACGAAGCTTACGTCTGGTAGAAGATGAAAGAGAATTCCATTTTTAGAAGGTTATGTAGAAAGTTTAATTAAGAGTAGAAGCTGAAGTGTTCTGAGAGCAAAAGACACAGGAAGGTCCTTTGGGTTCAGGCTGGGGTCTTATTCAGACCACCTCTTTTACTGCTATACAGGTCTCTTCAGAGTTTTATTCCAAGTCTCTGTTCACTGAGATTCTCACTTTCCTGTTGCCTGATAAGCTCAAATGAGTCAATATCCAAGAAGGAGCTTTGGAATACGTAGATAGTGCAAGACAGAAATGGAGCCTGCAGGTCTTAGAGCTCTGCCTCAGTTCACTGCATATTATGGAATTTTGACCTCCTATAGTCTCTCTCCCTGCCCTGTTCTCAATGTCAGCTTACCAGGTAGAGTGAAGACTAACAGGATGGAGTTGTGAGACCACTTGCTTATTTAATATTAGCTGATGAGCAGTGAAAATTGTCATTATCAACAGAGCGTAGCCTCCTGAATTCTGATCATCCTGAGAGAGCCAGAGCACCTAGGTGTTTCCTCTTCCCGATAATACCATATGCATTTATTCAGAAGTTTTACTAGAAAGTTCCAGTCCTGAGCTATGAAGTCTTATGGACCTGCCTGAAGTTTGTTCACCTCTTTCCAGAAATAAAATCAAGGTATTCTTGAGGGTGGCCAAGTATAAGAAGGCCCTCTATACATTTTTATTGGGTGACCTGAGAATTTTGATTTCTCCGATAAATTTCTAATTCAGCTATGACGGCCACTTAGCAATGACTTCTCAAATGTCAAAGATCTGAAGTTGGGGATTTGGAGGGACCTTCTGATTTGTACTATTCTACAAAGCCCCATGAGCTCCTTGGACGCTAGGGATTATGGATGCCAAAAAAACAAGAACCACAACCAAAACAATGAGAACAGCAAACATTCTGAGTCCTGTGCCACTTCATAAGTGGTCAGTTTGTGCTGACAGAGAAAAATACTTATCGTCTAAAAGTCCTATTTTAAACAGGTGATTTTTTTTTTAAAGATTGATTTTTTTAGGATTAGAGGACTCCAAAATTAATATACAGAAGAAAGCACATTTTAATAAGGTGTCAATGAAGTACACAAAATAGAGAATATACTGCAGGCTTTTATCAGAGTTAGCCAGCTGAAGAATTATTCTGTCTCAACTCAATAATATAGGAACCCTTAAGAGCATTAAATATCAAGCTCTAAAGGAAAAAAAAAGGAAAGAATAAAAATCTATAGCAAAAACAAAAACAAACAAACAAAAACCCTAGAGGGAGAATTCAAGAAAATCTGTTTACTTGTAATCTCTCTTTTTCTCCTTTCCCTTCTGAAAGCTTTGTCAGTAGCTGATGGGTCTCACATGCATGAAGCTGTTAATCATGTTTAGGAAATTTGCATGCTGTTAACTGCATATGAAACTCACTTAGGTCGGGGAGATTTACCACCCTAGATCAGTCTTATCTCATTTGTTCTACACCTATGACTAATACAAATTCATCCCAACATGAATGCATGGTGAGATTTGGACTTGAAAAGAACCTTTTCTTTTGAATGAATGGGGACCCTGGTGCAATTCGAAAGCTGTTTGTAGAGGTGGGAGTCCGTGGCTCTAAACCTGCAAGGTACTATAAAATCAATAAAGCAGGTTTCACAACTGGATGCAGACACACAAGAATATCAGCTTAATGAAAGTAAATTCCTGGTGGTGTGGGGGGGAAAGTCTACTTTAGCTTTTTATTTTGGTTCTTATGGGAACAAATCCCCAAATGCCATTCTCTGTGTAGGTGAAAGCAGAATCTCTCTCCTTGAGGATCATCAGTGACAGGCCCGACTGGATTGCTGTCGTTATATTCTGTACACTGTACTAGGTTTGACTGTTAGCAGACAGTGTTCTATTGTTAGAAAAAGCATCATCACATGAAATTGACTCAATGACCACAGCTTTCAAAGAAATGATCTGAAGAGAATGAAGAAAATCACCCTAGCTCAGAGAGACCCAAACCCTTGGATCTACCCTATCCCTGGGGGCTTAGGAAGATGGTGTGTGCTCCTGTACCTCTGCACTTCTTCAAAGAGGCATGAGTAAGAAGTCTGAATGTCTTGAGAGCTTGGGCTAAGGATCGAAGGGGAAGGACGCAGTGAAGAAAGGGACGTTCAAGGAAGTTGGCCCTACAAGGATGTTTTCTAAACCCAGCCTGAGTTATAAATGATCAAGGAAGGGGTTTTCACTTCCAGCCTGAGGCTATTTCATTAAAGAGAAAACCTTGCTGTCCAAGTTCTCCTTCAAGGTTTGAAGTTTTGAAACTTCACGATATTCCCAGCTGATCCAGCCAAACACGATGATTTTGTAGTACAAAAATATAAGGCATTATTACTGTGCGTCTGAGGTCCACAATGTTGCCTCTGGTGTAAAAGGGGATTAATATCAGTATCCACTCAAGTACCTTATAAAAGGTTGCTCTGAGCATTCAGTGCATTAATACATAATGGTAGCTGCCCATAGTACAAGGTTTGTAAATGTTGGCTCTGTTGTTGCTGGTAGTTATTGCTGCTACATTTTCATCCTTAGAATTGTCCTCAGTCACGAGACTTAGAAGGCCAACAATTGATAATGGAGCAAGTGAATTCAAGGCCAAATGGGGGAATTCCTTAATTTGTCTCTTCTATGGATACAATGCCCACAAGGTTGAGGAGCGCTCTCACTTTTCCTACATTTTACTCAGTTGCTCTCTAATTAACTGAGATCAAACTAGGGAAGACTTTAGGGGAAAAATAGGTTACAAAGGGGCAGAAAGGGGCAGTGTGAAAACTGAGATTCTTAGTTCATTTATTTTATCTCACCCTTTTTTTTTTTTGAAACCTAAGGAAATATTCCCACCCATTTAGCCTTCACAATGTTGCTGCTGGTAAGAGCCAAGAGCAGAAAGGACACATGTGTCCATGTGACATCTTATTTTATTATTAACAACAAAAGAGGCAGTAACAGGAACTTTCTTCCTGCCATTTGCCTCTGTGTCCCTGTGAATCTGCTCCTTCTCCTCCCATTCCCTGGAGGGAGATGATTATCCATGAATTATTTCAGCAGTGTAGGATTTCTCTAAAAAAAAAAAAAAAAAGAAAGAAAAAGAAAAAATCTCAGCACCGAGAACGATTGTCTTAATTTATCAAATTCCAGGAAAACATCTGAGTATAATATGTTATTCACAAATTTATAGATCTATGGAGATTTGAGACTGTTATCTCTAGGGGTTTCTGCACTCAACATACATAACAGCAGAAGAGCTTAGTTTCTATGCTGAAAACACGATACAACATTTATTTGGGTCATTTTTAGAGCTCCTATGCATTGACTGACCAAATTAGCCAAATATGTTATGAATTGATTAAGGAAGCCAGATAATTGTTCATATTGAAAACCAACATCATTCTGATGATATAGAGGAACACCAAACCTTTAAAGTGAATATAGTAATACAACTGGGCATGATTGTGACTTGTCCCTATGACTCACACATACCGGAACAAAGGCAAAAGGCCAAAGGTACTGAAAGTTTTCTGATTGAGGATTGTAGAAGCGGATATGGAGCATATTTTTGGTATGGATTGTAGAAATTCGTACATAAGCTCAGCTGTGATTCATGTCAACTGTCACTAAAGTAGAGGAGATGATGAAAAGGATTGAAGACCAGGGAGACAGGGATCTGTTTGTCACCCTTGGGAATATTTTTCCCAGTGCACACTGCCTAGTGCATCCTGTTCTTTCTCATTCCACGCCACAGAAATAAGTTAAAAAAAAAAGAAGAAGAACAAGAACGACTCTGTATAATCAGTCAATAGAAGAAATGCAGAGACAAGAGCAAAGGAGTCAACTCAGAGACTTGCTGAGTCCAGTTTTATCAGCTTCTTATCCGATGGGCTCTCCACCTTCTTTGGTGTGGGGTTAAGCCTATCAACTCAGCAGTCAGACTCCCTGGATTCTAGGACAGCCTTGGCCATTTAGCTTATCAGCAGACACTGGGCAGTTCACTTAACCTCTGCATCTATCCTCCTGACTAGGAAGTTAGAGATAATACACTCCATCTTACGGAGCTGGGATAAGAATTAAATGAGCTAAGATTACATAAAGCACTTAGTACAGGGGAGGGCATGTTGTAAGTGCCCAATAAATGTAAACACTAAAAAAAATCTTCAGCATTGTCATTATTTAATAATATTGTTATGGTTAGATCTGGAATATGTCCCCAAGGTCTCATGTCTCTAATGTAACAATCTCCAGAATGGGGGCTTTTGGGAAATGAATGGATCATGAGGGCTCTAACTTCATTAGTGGATTAATCCACTGATGGGTTTATAATTTGATGGCATTGTTAGGAGGTGGTAGAAACTGTAGGAGGTTCAGTAAGTAGAGTATGGGGGATGTACCCTGGAAGAGTATATCTTGTTCCTGGGCCCTTCCTCTCTCCCTATTTCTTGGCTGCTAGGAAGTGAGCGCTTTCCTTCACCACACCCTTCTGCAAAGATATTCTGCCTTATCATAGTCTCAGAAGCAATGAAGCCAGCCAGCCACGGACCTAACTGTGAACCTCTGAAACTGTGAGCCCAAATTAATCTTTCCTCTCCTAAGCTGATTTGCTCCAGTGCCTTGTCACAGTGGTGAAAAGTAAGCAACGGATACCCTTCCTTTTCACTGTCTCTGGTTTGTCTCGGAGATGCAGAGGTTAAGTGAACTTCCCAATGTCTGCTGATAAGCTAAATGACCAAGGCTGTCCATTGTTTCCTAATGCCTAGCTTCCTGGGCTCCCTCCCGTAAGTGCTAGAAGCTACTGGTGCTGGCATGATGTTTCCAAGGGTGGCCCTTATTGCACTGGCCTTGGGTGGCTGGGGGCAATGGAGTCCACTCTGCCCAAGGGAAAGAGGCTTCATGCCTATAAAACACTGACAGCATGACATGGTTTCCCACTGCTAAGAACAGCATCTTTGCAGAATCAGAATATAATATTAGTAGAGATAACTCAGAGTAAATGAAATGATTATTCTGCAATCAACTCACAAACTGTCCTTTTAGTAAAATATGGAGCCCTTTTCTGATGTGGGTTTATTACACAGATTACCCACATCTGCTGCCCACTGGAGAATAAGAGGAGTGTCCTCTGGATACTCTTTGCAGAGAGGTTTCAAATTCTGGCAAATACCATTCACAGGAGCCACTTCTACAGGCTACCTCTTCTTCGTGGGAGACAGCATTTCATCCAATCGTTTTATTGTTTAAAGCCAGGTTGCTTGTGGCCACGAAAAGGGCTCTGCACCATCTGGTTCCAACATCAGGTACACAAACACACATCCTGCCTGCCGTCTGCTTCTTGTCCCCATCACTCACCTTTATCTCAACATTGAAATATTCAATTCTTATGGTGACAACCTTGACATTCTACAAGAATCTCTCCACTCTTCCAGGAGGTTAATCCTTCACTGAATTACATTAAAAGTCCTTTACTTGTTAGTCTCAAGATCAAAAGGTTTATTTGAGATTTGCTTCTAAAAGTATCTAAAATAATGTACTATCCTTTGGGGGCTTAATCCTGGCCACATGTAAGAAGCACCCGTGGTGTTTTATGGGTGCCTGGGTTTCAGCCCTTCTGTCAAGGCAAGGACATGTCTAGAAGTAGGAATCTTTGAAAACTTTTGTAGGTCTTACAATGTGAAGTTAGTCTGAGAAGCTCTTTGTTTTTCATTTTGTCACTCTAAATAACATCAAGGTCCTATGTGAGAAGCTCTTCTTAAGATTTATGGGTGAGGAAAACTTTCCAATAATCAGCTTGCTTTTATTCTCCCTAAATAGAAAGACACATGCAATATTTCTTATTTGCCATTATTTCTGGACTAAGGAAACTTAGAACAAATTTAAGGTTCATTCATAGAAGTCACTCTAATCCTCATGGCAGGTGTATTTGATTTTATTTTGTTTATTAAAGTTTATTCTGCTATCTCTGATAAACAGATTATTTGTAGATCTCATTGTGGGTCTCTTCAGGTTCTCCATGTCTCTGCTATATGATTGACACATTCACCTCTCAAAGAAGTACATGATTGACATGTACCTCTCCCAGCATTTGAGCCTAACCAATTTCTCTCTGGGATTCCTGTGCATTCTGAGAAGATACCTGGACTCTCATGGCTGCATAAACTCTTGTTTCTGTGGATGGGGATCTCTGCTATGTTGTTTGACTCAGATATGAAACTCAACTCTTCTTCCAATGTGCCATAAAAAATCCTCTTGAAAAAAATCCTCATGAGCAAAGTAGCTCATCCCAAAGAATTAAGGAGGCTCTGATATTTATGCTCCATGTTCAATAGCTTATTAGGGCTTTTTGATCTGAAAAGTTCTGATGAGTCATTGTAACCAGGGAAGGGTTTAGCCCGCTGACCATTTCCATAGTCATAGGTCAGCACGTGTTTTCTTCATAGGGCCAGGGAGTAAGTACTTTAGACTTTGTGGGCATGTGGTTTTTGTTAACTGGTTGAACCCTGCCTTTGTATTAAGAATTTAGACACAGAGTGTGGCCATATTCCAATAAAACTTCATTGGCCAAAACAGGTAGTAGGCCAAATTAGGTATATGGGGCCAAGGCTGACAACCTTGACCTAGAATATTCTCTCCGAAATCTGTCAATTCTTCTTCCTTTCTTCTGACTCTTTTCTCCCATCTTAGTCTCCATTCTATCATCATAACAATTCCAGATGACCTTTTCTTCCTATGTATAACAATTCTGTCCTCTTTTCAAGAATCATGGCACCAGATGGTACCTAAGTCTTGGGCCTGAACTTCCATCCTACCTTTTAGGAAGATGGTTTTGCAAACAAAGACACTTCTATTATAAGTAATTCTGGCATTAACTGTCTCGATAATATAACAATATTGTCTCATTAAATTTCTATCACCACAGAGCCATGTAAATCAGAGGTCACAAACTCTAATGCCTTTGGAGTCAGGTTGGTGAGATCCCAGGGAGTGAGGAAGACTGAGTGAGCTTTGGAGATATAATCTACCTGAGGAAGTTGACATCAATCTTTATAAAAGTTGTGTGATCTTAAAATAAACCCATGAGCCCAAGTTGATCCAGTGGCTACTAGTATGTGAAGCTTCCTACAAAGATTTACATGTATTATTTCTACGCATTTGAACCTCAGACTCAAAGTCTATGTGGTTTTCCTGCAGCTAGTAAGTGGCAGAGTACTTGCAAATAATATTGAATACTGCTTACTATATGGCTGCCAGAGGCCTTGGGGATCCTGTGACAGATGAGGACAGTACTGGTCCACAGCCAAATTGCAGGGATAAAGACAAATGAAAGACCATTACAGTATATTGTATTAAGAGCTACAAGGAGAATTGGTTGGGGCTTTATTGTTGTGCAGCAGAATGATTTAACCCAAATATTATGAGTTGGGATTAGCTTCCTGGGTGGTATGATCACTCAAATATCCAAAAAGAAAAGTGGGATTTTATCAGGCAGCTTGCATATTGGATACAAAAGGACGAAGGTCTATCAGGTGCAAAGGCTCTGAGATGGAAGAAAGTATTCTTCTTCCAAGGAAAGCCTAGGTAGAAAAAGGGACCAGGCGATTATGCACCATGAAATGGGTTTATTCCTATGGCATTAAGTAGCCATCGATTGGTTTTAGGCAGAATCAAATTTGTATTTTTAAAATGCCCTTCAAGGTGGGTTATTTGATGATGGTTTGACAGGAGACATAGAAACCAAAGAGTGGTCTGTGGCAGCAATGCAGGCAGGAGATGATGGGAGGCTAAATGGAAGATACAGCATTGAGGATTGAGAAAGCCTTTAAGAGTCAAGAAGTATTAAGACAGCTGAGTTGATAAGAGCTCAAGATTCTTTTGGTTTAGGGAAGGAGTAAGGGAAGGGAAAAAATCCAGCATAACATCCAGGGTCCTTTCTGAGCCTAATGCTTTCTGAGTCTGGCACAGAAATTTAGTTCCAATTGGGAAAGAATTGGGGTATTAAGGAATCAGAACATTAAGTGTAAATTAGACGTGCCCCCTTTTTGGCATTGCTTCTGTACTTTGGTTCTCTCTGACCTCCCTTACCTGTATTTTCTTCTCTTTTGGATCTATCTCCCCCTTTCCAAAGCCCAAGGCATGGTGGAGTCTCTGGCTTCTTAATGCTTCCTAAGAGGATACTTGAGGGGCTAATGCATCTAGTGGTTAAAGACCGGAATCTGCAATCAGATGGCCTAGGTTCAAAGCCCAGTTTAGCCATTTACCAGCTGTGTAACCTTTGCCAAATTACTTAACCTCTTGTGCCTGGCTTGCTTCACTTTAAAATGGGGTTAATGACAGTTTCCTTCCGAGTGTTGTTGTGAATATTAAGTGACTTAACACCTGGCAGAGTGCCCAGCACAGAGTGAGCAATCAATGCATATTAGCTGTTTCCATTCCATGTAAGTCTGATTGTCCGTTATCCCCATTTTGCCAAGTCACTGTCCCAAAGTTATAGTTTTAGCCTATCACCATTAAAACTCCCTTTTTAAAATTCTTCTAGAAAATGCAGTTGCTAGAGATGTGAAAAACCATTTGATATATCTCAATTGATATTGGTCAATCCAGGAAGTTGTCCAGTCTGAAAAGAGAAGTGAAAGGAGAGTTCACTCCCATTCTCTTGGGTAGGAAACAGCCTCTTTGCACCTCAAGGGAAAGTGTTTTGGTTGCATGATGACATTCAAGAGCAGCAGGATCTCGTATTACTACAAAATTCCACTTATTCATTTATTCAACACATAATTATTAAGCATTTTCCATAGGATCTGATACCCAGAGGCAACCTTTACATAACACCTCTATCTTATTTACTAAGCTGTGTCCAGAAAGATTGAGAGACTTGCTAAGGACCAAGATGTAGTCATTAGTAGTCATTTCTAGGACAAGAGGTCATGGAATCTTATCATTTCCTCTAAACCATAGGTTTTGAGTTTGCTTTATAGTAGAACTTTTAAATAATGATACAGTCAAAAAGCAAACTTTTAGTCTATGTGGTATTTTTCACTTTCCACTATATAGTGGATGCTTATTATTTGTGGTAGTTATATTCTACAAAAGTGACCACAGACAATGAATTAGCAAATACTGCACCATTGCTCCTTGGAAAAAATTCAGGGTTAGGTTCCTATCAGTCTCTGGTCACAACATTTTCATCAACTGACCAATAGTAACCTTATTTTATGTATGCTTCTGTTTAAATACACATTTTTAATATAGATTATTGATTCATTAATATTGAACTCATGGCTAATAGCACCATAATCCCTGCTATTGAAGAGAACAATTCCTGCCTGGGTGAAGTTTATTTTCTCCATAAGAAAACATCGTAGCTTTTTTTGTTTTTAGGAATACTAGACAACACTTCATCACTATGCTTAGAGATCATTTTAAACAGAGAAATCACCAAAAATGACAATGTGGAAAAATTGTATTAAGTAGTGAATGTATAGGACACCTATTCACAGCAGAAGAGCAGAAGGGACCATGTTGCCCTGTTCAACCTGAGCAGAGAACGTGTGGGTTGGCCGACTCAAGTGTTTTGCAGCCCTGTACATGTCCATGTGTGACTGACAGAGCAGCAAATGTATTATATTGATTTGGGGCTTACAAAAAAATTTTAGGAAGGAGAATGAATAAATAGAAAATTCATGAATAATGAGGCTTGACTTTCTTATCTCCCTAAACATTTGGAGTAAATATTTTGTGCTTCCATTTTATGACTTTACAAAGTATAATAGAGAACAGTGAATAGGTTACTGTCATATAACAAGGGCTAAATCTTAGTAGACCTCATTTAGGGATGGGAAGGCAGTGCCCAGGAACTGGGAGACAGGAATTAGATGGAACAAACTGAGCCTGTAGATATTATCAAGCTCGTGGGGGCTTGCCTCTTCCTCAGTGCCCATTCCTGGATCACTACCTGCCATTATAAGAAAAGCACCACATGCGCACAAGCTCTGTCTGGCTACATGAGCTCTCTGGACTGCTCCTTATGTCTGTTTCCTAAAGAGTGGATTTTTCATTTACCATCTCACCTTTATCTGGGCTCTGACCATACTTGCAGAGAGAAAATTCTGAATTCACTATCCAATTTCTAATCAGTGGCTTATAAAACCTGGGTAACCCACTTTATCTTAATAGTGTGATAGCAACTGGCAAGGGCAATAACATGAAGATAAGGCTGGCCTCATCTCTCTCCCTGTCAACAGGCCCAGTACCTTGTTCATTTTTATTCTTGAATAAGTGACTCAATCAATTCTTCCTTGCTGAGTTCCTTGTGGCAGCCTCTGTGAAGTTGTAGGGAATGTTAATCACTCACTATCGGGTCTGGAGACAGTGGAATTTTATAACTTTTTGTTTTGTTTTGTTTAAATGGAGCCATTTGCCATAAGATAGATCTGCCTTTAAAGTCAGAAAAATAGCTTCTACAGAGCACTGCCTGATGGAAGTTGCTGCTGGGGGAGAGGTAAAGCCTTGCATTTCACACTGGTTTCCTTTGTAGTGGGGATCTGTATCCCAGGGATTGGAAGATTTACTTATTTCAAGAGAAATGAGGTGGGCAGGGGACAGGGGAAAATTGTCCCACCATTCAGAAAGAGTGGGAATGCTAAAAAACATTTTACTAGTGTTTAATCTCCAAAACATCAGCATTGCTGTCATTTTCAAGAGAAAACTGGGGGAGAAAGGAAACATCTGGTCAACCTAATCAACCTCAGAGATTGGTTAAACCAGATTCTCAAATCCAAATTACTCTAGAAACATACGCCCAGACTCCTTTCTACAAACATTACACTGGGTTAGAGCCCACTCTCATGAATTCTGTAGTATCTGGGGAGAAGGCCAAAACATTTGTTTACCTCTCATTTTGACTTACCCTCTATTACACATTTGTTAGTCCAAATAATGGTATTTAAAAATTATAGACATTGAGCCTAATTAAAAAAAATTCAGCTCTTGTTTCCAAAAGTGATCATCACCTTACAGGAAGGAGCAATAAATTTAAGGGACATGAGCAAGATGAATAATCATTTTGGGGAAGTTATATTACTCCAAAGCATCATTTCTGTTTTGCACTGTGATTATCTCACCATAATCATACCCCTGTGCTTCATTATTGCTCACAATAAAAGTCCACATATTGGAGAGGAAAAGCTTCTTCTTTCAAAGCATTTTCAGGGAGGATTAGAAATTATTTTCCGAACAAGCAATAGAAAGCCTAACAGGAGATCAACTCATATATGTCTGCATTCAACAGTTTGAGAGCAAGTTAATAGTAATTAAGGGGGAAAAGTCAGGAATTGGCTACATTCTGCCATCTCCATAATTAAACAATAAAACTACTATATCATTTCACGCAGACATTGTAAATACTAAATTAAGAAGCTCCGATGAAATGTCAGGAGCATTTTCTTATGAGTTTATATCAGCCATGTGATTATCATATTGATTCTGCATGCCAATGAGATAACATTCCACTGTGTTTATTTTTCTCCCAATTGCCTTCCGGAAAGTAATAAAATTAAATCCAATATGATATTAAATGTAAATATGCATGGATATTATATGTAAATACCCATTTTAAACTCTCTTTGCTTTTTGATATTTTCTGAGCATAATGTTGTCAAGCAACAGTAATATTCCTATCCCCCACGTGGTCCACCCTCACTTCCAGTACAAAGAGAAAGGACACCCTTTATGATTCCACTTGACATTTGTTTCATGATCTATGGAAAGGAAAATACCAAAAAAAAAAAAAATCCTGTTTTTAAAGTTACTCAGCTAAGAGTTCATAAGCAAGTTTCTCACAATATTGTTTTGAATGACCACTTACTGCAGATTTTATTACACTGCTTTATTTATTCTGATGTTTTATTTTCTCTTAAATTTCTCGTGCTCATTAAGTAATTAAAACAACTGTACTTATCTGACTATGGATTCAAACATCCAGCTAGGATTCTGTCCTTGCAATTCAGACAAGACTTTTCTAAGTCTACTTGATGCATTGATTTGATGCAAAAAACTAGGCTTTTCATCAGGATAAAGTGACCAGACATCTTAGCTAAGTCAAGAGGACCAATGTAAGAACATGGCTTTTAAGGTACATGGAAACTGGCCACATATGGTGTCCCAAAGGGAAGCACACAACTTCTGAAGGAAAGTAACCAAAGTGTCACAGGGTTTTTAGGAAGAACAGTCAACATAAACCCATCCTCTTATACATGGCCGTCTGGAGGCCTGAAGGAACTCAGAGGCTCACTTCTCATGAGTCACCCTCCTTCTGTCTTCCCATTAGCATTTTCTACTGTGGCTCTTCTGCATCTCTCTACATGTTCCATTCATTCAGAAATGCTAAGTCTTTCACTTCTAGGAGACATTTGTCTCTGTTAATCAGAATGATTTATTAGCCCCTTTCTCCCTCTGGTGCGTATGTCCCTGTATCTAGTAGAGTTCTTGCCTGTTTGGTGAAAGGCTGCTTAGGTCATGGTTGACTAGTAACAGATCTGAGATTAGAACTTGCATTTAATTCTGTGTGTCTTTTATTATTACTACTACTACTACTACTACTACTACTACTACTACTACTACTACTTTATGGTTCCTCCTTTTCACACAATCTATAGACACATTTATCATTACACCCTCTCCTGGGGAATCTGTCCAAGACAAAAGATGGAATGGATGTCGGAATTTGATTTACCTATAAAGCACTGTAGAATCTTTTTTTTTTTTTTTTTAACAATGGGGCCTTTTTACAGTCATTATTTCTTCTTCTTTCTTCTTCCTCTTCCTCTTCTTCCTCCTCCTCCTCCTCCTCCTCTTTCTTCTTTTTGAAACATCACTATTGTCATATTTCTAGGAGGATTTACCTAATACTTTTAACAATCTAAAAAAATCTAATAATTCTAATAACTTAATAATAAATAGGCTTGAAGGGATATTTTCATTTCACCATCTGTTTCCATTAAAATCCAATAACAAGTAGATAGAGTGATTCTTTTCTTTCTTTTTCTTAAATTAACTACATATTAGTGTGTAATGTTAGATTTTCTTACAGTCATGTTTAATATTTAGAGAATGCTGTGAATAAGAACAGAATCTCTTCCTCCTCTCTCTCCATAGTCTTGAAGAGTGGTACTAAATTTGTGCTTAGTCTGTTTTTGACAAATAACTTTCCTTAGCTGGTTATAAAACAGATAAAAAGACCCTTTATATTTCTATATCTATAGGTCTATCTTTCCAGTCATCTGGAGAGATGTGTGTTGTGTGGAGGTGCTGGCATGTTCTTGAGTGTTTATGTATAATTAATGGGCCTCGTGTGTGTCTGGTGTGACTGTCAATCACTAACCGAACCTGGAAGTCAGGTTAGACAAGGATGGAGAGGACACTGATTTTCAGGGGAGGGACTTTTCAATCATGTTGATTTTTAGCATTGCCAGCACTGATTTCAAGTGATACTAGCTTTGTTATTCACATGGCTTTTTACAGCTATGTCACCATTTCAAATGCATATGACTGATGGCTTCTAAAAGGCTTAGGAAAGCAACAATGGCGCACCACTTTTTCTAGGGTTTTGCCAAGGTAAATTTATGGGGAGGCATCTCTGTATCTTAAAAGTGAAGAAGTCAAGAGGAATAATGCACAGGCAGGAAAAGTTCCCTCAAAGTAACTCAGTAGAAGAAGTCAGGGTGGTTCAAGGCTCTTGACCTGCTGTCTCTCAACATGTCTCTGTGTCCAACTACAGGACTGGCCTTCTTGAGGGGCCCAATGCTGCAGAGATCTTCTCCAAGCTCATCCATAGTGTCAGTGTGGGATACACAACTCTCTGGTTGCTTTTGTGACTCTGGCAATATCTACATGTTGTTGGTGGTGGTCACTTCCTCATCCATGCTGTTAACACAGAGTAATATCCCTGACTTGGCCTACTACAGGTAATTTCTCCACCCTCTCCATGTCAACTCACACCGGAATGGGATTGTAGCAGAACCTAGGACCTTCCTCCTCCATCCACCCACTCATCTTATCTGTACTTGTCCATTCCTGAAAGACAGAAAGTAATGCAGTTCTAAGTCCCTGTATGGCTATTTTGCTTCCAGGTTTACTTAACTGATACTGACTTTCATAAATATCTATTTTTGACTCTGTCTTGGGCTCCATCTTTCTTTCTTTCTCAACTAAGAACTCTGCCATTTCCTCCCATCAACCCACTAATACTGGTGTAAAAGTGAGAAACTGAGCCAATTAACTTGATTTTCTTCTACCTACCAAATTACAAGTTTAACTTTCTAATGACCTTTCTGAACCCATTACTGGCTCTTTTGGCATCACATAGACACAAACTATTAGCGTGAAAGAACACTTTTCTGAAAATTAAATAGAGCTGAATCAAAGAAAAACTATTTCCTTCAAACTTCCAACTTCATCTTCAAACAGCATGTAAGTATGTCTAAAAATAAATTTAAGATTTTAAAGTTCTCTCACATTAGCGAAAACAACTTGAAGCCATAATCATTTTAAATGAACCATCAAAAATGTCACTGCTAAAAAAGAATGCCACCCTGAATTGTAACTTATGTAAACTTTCCAAAGCTACTCACAGAATAAAATGATATTCACACATATTCTAAAATTCAGAATGAAAAATTTTGTGTAATTGAGTTGGCACCACTTTTAAGGAGAGGGAAGGAAGGAGGGAGAGAGAGACAGACAGACAGAATGCGAAGCTATATCTTTGTGTAGGAAGAATATTCTCATTTTTTAAAAACCTTGAATATCTTAAAGATACAACTCTAATTAATAATGCTGGGTGTTGTGGTACATTCAATCAAGCAAGTAGCATGTTCATTTTGATAGATCTTATTTAACTGACTGAAAACCTTGGTTCATTGTGTTGCTTTCTGCCTTTTAGTTTTGATCGAAATATCAAAGGGTATCTCAGCCTGAACTAGTTATCTTAATTGATAGGAGGCACAGCAAAATATATTGATCCACATAAATAGGTTCCAGATCAATTGTCCTTTTGAAAATAATATTTACATTTAGAAAGGGCTACAGATATTCACTGACTACAAAGGTTAAAATTAATTTCTCCTTAACCATAATGATTAGTGCATTCCTTGTACACTGAGTAGTTTTTGAATCAATGCAAAACATCCTAGGGGCTTTGTACATTGTCCCTCCAAGCATATCTCTGAGGCAAGTAGGTACAGAAGATGGTACAGCCATGTTTTTAGCACACTGGCAGATGGAGAGAACTGAGTCACAAGCCAGTTGGGTGATTTGGCTAAAACCATAGCATCTAATGTGATTACTGCAATCTCAGAATAGAGTTCTCAACTCCCACCTCCCATCTGTTCTTAAAAGAGAATTTGGGAGCCAATTATCTGTTCCTTTGTAAGAAGCATCTATTGATTCTATTAAGAGGGTTAGAGCTGGCCGCAGCCAAATTTGCACGGACTACCCCAAGCCTTGTCCTTATTCTTACCCTGCCCTCCACCCTCTGTACCCCCTTGTTGTTTCCAACCACACATTTCTAATCAGCTGCTCAAAGGATTTTGTTGGGATGCTCCTGGGGAGGCGTATGTCTGCACAGGTGGTATAAAAAGATCCTTAATAAGGAAACACTTCTAAACCCATTCTTTGTGCTTGAAACACAGCTTTGGGTACTTCATACCATTTTCTCCTTCCAACTTCACTACGATTTATTGCAGAGGGATGACACCCATGATAGATGCTAAATAAGCAAATTGATGATGATGGTGCAGGTGGTGGCAGAGCAGAATGTTCACTGAATGAGAAATAAAATAACCAGGTTCTGGCTTCAGCTGTTGCCAGCAAACCTGTGAGACCTCAGTTAATGCATATATATATATATATATATATATATATATATATATATATATATATATATATATTTCCTCTCTGGACTTAGTTCTCTCGCCTGGAATATAGGCAGAGCACAACAGACTGGAAGAACACGAAGAAGACAAAACGGACACTAACATGATAGGAGTGGGTGGTAGCTACTGCTCTATTCAGGCAGGTTCTCTTGGAGCAGATAATGCTTACAAGCAAACTGTTTTTCATCCTGGTCCATGTAGGACATTGCTCCCAATCTTGGTCATAAATCACAGTTACACACTCCCCTTATCTCTAGAGCATTAAAACGTAAGGCCACTGATTTCGTGAATCTCCTGTTGTCTTATTTTATATATTTGAAAAGATCCCGAGGTGTGTTTCTGATAGGTACTTGTAGTGATAGGTAGTTGAAGTTAGCAATCATTGCTGTTTGCTGGGGAATCCTGGACTATAGGAGAAGATATTTGGCAGAGTAAAAGCATGAGGATGGACACTCCTTTAAATCACACCATTTATTTAGTCTCAATGTGAGGCTAGACCTGCCCATGAGGTGAGTGGTTGGCCTGGGGAGAGATCAGGAGAGCTAGAAGTGTACCGAATGCAGGATGCAATGGAACGCCGTCTGGGAGGTCAGGCCTCATTTGCTTTCATTTCCCCTTGACTCTAATTCAACCTGGATGGAGTTTTAAATCTTTCCTTAAAGAACACCCATTAAAGATGATAAAGTAGTCTGGCTCCCAGATCCATCCAACCCCTCGAGCTCTAAGATGAAACAACAGAGGCATCTGCAGTGTCTAATTTTGTCTTTGGAGCTAATTAAGTATCCTGTGGGATGTGCTAAGTCCAGGATGTTATTTTGCCTGGAGTAATGGACAGTCACTAAGGATGAATGATGTTGGGTCCCCGGGCCAGTATTAATCTGGTTTTCTTAAGTAAAACACATCTGGTGTTCAAAAAAGCTCTCTCTCATCTAAATTAAGCAGCTACTTTAAGCTGCAAATTCCCAAACTAAGTATCTTCTGTGAGATTCCCCAGGTGTAACCAATGCCATAAAAAAAAGATTTGGCTTCATTCAGCTAATACTTGGGACTTCATTATTGGTACCCCAAAACTCAGAATCTTATATTGTCTTAATACCTAGAATCTCACTGTTAGTTATTTTGGGTAAGTCACTAACCCTAAATGAAAATTATTCACTCACTAGTTTTGAAGTATTTCACCTTTTATACTTCTCCCCCAAAGTCTGAATGCTTGGAAGAAAACTTAGTACATGGTCTTGTATTAAAATCCAGAAAGAAAGAGTTAGTTACACTGTTCTCCTTACAATGTGTTTCCTTTGATAACTTTACATTTTGGAAGAAATCAGGATGAATGATAAACACCTGCTGCTTTTCAGAATGAGATTCCACACATGTGTGCCTTTGCGGTCTATCAAAGAGTAAACCTGTAATTTGGATGCTTGTCATCGGAACCTACAAGTTACAAATGGGAGTCGCGGTTCCTACTGCAGGCATTCAGTGAGGCTGTCAAGTAGTGCCTCTCGCTGCTGTTTCCTATTTTTTAACATTGTCTTTACGTAAATAAAGTGTAACACTGTGAAAAATGAAATATATGAACAAAAATGCATGGAGAGGTTCACCAAAGAGCACTTACATTATTCATTTCAAGCGATTGGTTGACGCTGAGTCTTCATTGAATATTTCAGTGTTTAGGAGTATTACTAAGGTTATCAACTGAGAAGGCGAATAAAATTGCTTTTGGTCAAGGATCAGCTTTAGCATTAAATAGCTTTTGAATATTTATGGGGAGCATGTAATACCATTGTGGTGTTTAAAATTCTTGGTGCTATTTTTTCCTTGGTTTCTCCTTCGATTAAAATAGCCATGGAATTTCAGGTCTAGAACGAACTTCAGAAGAAAGCAAGGGGCTATCTTAGGCTTGGTCACCCAGTTGGGTCTTAACAGTTGCCATCTAAGTACTGTCCTGCTATCTCTCGGTCATGCACCCTGTCCACAAAACCATGCTTTGGCAGATAGATGAGAAACAAGATTCACCTGTCTCTTTAAGAAATTGCTTTATCTTAGTTGGCTCAGCCTAATTGTACCTAGGAAATTATTATTTCTATATTCTAGTATTATTCTAGCATCTCCTGGGAGCTTTAAGGTCCAACACAAAAGATGACTGATATTATTCATTTCACAAACTCTCAGCTGTTTAGTTGATGTTACGAGGAACCCAATTTGTGGGATTGAATCCCATTCAGTCCTGGTTAATTTTCTGTTTCACGACCGTGGCAGGGATGCCCAGAACTTGTGAAAATACACTGTCAATGGCCCAAGGAGTGGCAGTGTGATCTGCTCCTCTTCTACTTCTCATTGGCATGTACTATCCCATTCAAAGCTCATCTTCAACTAACCAGGGGTCAGTAGCATAACATTGATTTATGAAGAACATTCATGTTCAAAATAATTATGTAATTGCTTTTAGTTTCAGGACTGGGACTAAAACTTTGCTCTTTTATTCTCTGTCCAGTGAATTTTCCATTGCAGTCTAAATCCTCCTAAGCACTCCTGGAGGAATGAAATTGGCTAAGTCTCCTCAGTCATATTTTTCTGAGTAAAACACAGATATCTTGTGCTGCAGACACTGCATTAAATGTGTCCTAACTTGCAGAATCCAACACAGCCAGTGAATCCTAGTAGCCCCTTTGTTTACCTCTGAAAAACAAGGCCAGATTTACTTAGTTTAAAGGAGACAGAAGGTTTGGGACAGAAAGGAATGGGAAGGAGCACAGAACAAAACAAAATGCCAGGGCTCTCCAACAGTCTGAGTCACATTCAGGGTTGTAAAATGACTTATAGCCCTGAAAATGTTGGCAGAACATTCAGCATAGATCATGCATTTCAGGCACATGATGCAAATGCTTTTTGGCTCATGATTACAGGCCAGTAATTTCTGAGGCCCTGTTGCAGTTCCAAATAATTCATTGTATTTGCTTTCTGAACTAAGTCCCTTGGATTGATTAAAGAGAAGCCTTCCAAAGGCATGCCTTCCAGTTGGTATATGACTTGGCCATTAATCACATGGTGGATGTGACCCTATGTTCTCGTACAGTTGCATAACATTTGTGCAAACCCACATGATCTCAATTTCCTGGATTATTCTGGAGTTAAGAACATGTATAAAATATGATCAGATTGGCTAGGGTGTGGCCCAGCCAAAGATGTAAGCTGATTTCATGTTTGATTGTGTGGTAAACCACAGGATCAACCTCGAGCTTTGATTGGACTGATAAGTCATCCAAAAGAGTAATCATATTAGGGGGATTTAGCTGTATAGACACAGGCTTTCTTGAAAATATGGAAAACCTATAGCTTCATCCCATAGTTACAGTTTTGTGTTTTTATTTGTGACAACATTGTTTGGAAGGTAGGAATGGAATAGTGATATAAAATATATACATTCAAAGGAGGACAGTGATCAAAAATAGTTTAGGGCTATGTGGCTCAGTAGTAGAACACCTAACAAGCATGTATGAGGCCCTGGATTCAGTCCTTAGCACTGTTAAAACAAGTTTTTTTGATTGTTTTACATAAGGGTTCATTTTAAATAATGCACATTAGTGATTATTAATTTGAACAAAGTGTTTATAGTAACAATGAAGAAGCAAGATGAGCTTATTTGATTTTTTTTTTACCCATTATCTGATCAAGACTTCTGTGTTGCTGATTGGATATTGCCAAGAACAGTAGATAATTCTAGAAAAATCTACTGGAGTAACTCTTTGTGCAAAGAATAGCTGAGTAAATTCAATGCATGTTCTTTTCCCACGCACTTATGTTTGCTTCTTGCCTTTCTTATCACAGCATAGGTAGAGGTTCTGTGAATTCCTATTGTCATCATGACTACTCTTATACTAGTGCTACAAGGAAACTTGGGTGTCATTTTACCCTGTCTCCAGGAGATAAACCCAGTCAAACTAACAATTTCAATCTGTTTTGTTCTTTTGGTCAAGACTTTGTAGCTATCAAACTTCTTTATGACCTGAATAGTAAATACATAAATTCCTGGTAAATTGTGGCAAAAATATTATATAGAGAACCTTAAGCTATGTTGTTTTTCCTTATGCTTGCGTTAGGTATTATTTGTAAATCTTCTAAGCAGCACTTAAATCTTATCTCTTTCTGAAGCATTCCAACTTGTGTCAACGAAAGGATGAACAATATTAATTTTATAAGTTGAAATCTTTTTAAGAGTGTGTTGGCACATGTGCATTTGTGAGCATGTATGTGTGCGCATGTGGTGTGTTTGCGTGTGCGTGTGCATGTGCGTGTGTGTGCGCGCGCGTGTGTGTGTGTGTGTGTGTGTGTGTCTGTGTGTGTATATCTCAGACACAGCTTCCTTGCTCTGGGTGCTTAGGCAGTAAGAGCTAAGAGTAGATCACTTTCTGTAGTCACACTGAAGACCCAGAGGTTCATTAGTAGGCTATTAGAGAAAAAGCTTTTATTCTTATTCTTTGCAGATAGAGAATGGATTTTTCTTTAAGATAAAATATTCCAAATTTTTGTTTAAGTTAATGGTTCAGGTTCTGGTGATGAGATTAGTGATGAAGTCTACTTTCTCGATAATTAGCCCCTTTTACTCTCTACTCTCCCAAAATGAGCAGCAAGTTTAGATTGAAATGCTTCCCAAGAGGCAGAAGACAGTGGCCCCAAGGTAAAAGCAATTTGAGCCTTCATCTCAGCCTTACTCCCTCAGCTCTTCATTCATTTTGTGGCTTGAATGGAGAATGCATTGCCTAGATTTGCAAAATATATGGAAAACAATTCTACCTCCAGTTCATTGTCCTCTTGGCTATTTTTCTCATTTTGAAGCTGCCTGGAACTATTTTGGGCCTTCCCAATACACTTAACATAGCTTTAAAACAGATTTAAGTCTCCCTAGAAGACTGAATTTCTAATTCTCCATCCAATAGAGCAGTATGTTCTTAAAGCGCTATCAGGTGTTTCAGTATGCACACATTTATCTGACTCTTCTTTTAGTTAGAAATAATACAAAATGAAATTGAAGATTTATGCTTTCAGTGTGATTTGATGAAAAACTGCTATAAGAACAGCTGACTTCTTGGCAAAGATCCGAATGAAATCCAGAACACTTTCAACATAAATATATGTTCCCTCTTTGGGCCATACAAGGCCCTTAATATGCACAGTCTCATATTTTAGAGACAACTTCAAATCCCTCAAAAATATCAGTTAGGAAAAGACAGGGAAATGAATCTGTGAATTATTCACCCAGGGCTTATCCTTTTTGTGACTCTGTTTTACAAATTGTTAAAAGACAAAAGATGAGCTAGCATTTCTTAACCTCAGATATACTTCTAGGGTGTTATAACTTTTTGTAAAAGTATGCATGCTCCTTAAGTGTTGATAAATTTTTAAAAAAGTAACTGAAAAATATGTTAGGAAATAAAAAGTTCTCCTAGATTCCTCTAGTGTTTTTTTTCTTTGGTGGGGGAGGGGAAGGGGTGCTCATTGAAAAAATTACATTTATTAATTTTAATTCAATCCAAAGCCTGCATTTTAAAAAATATACAGTAGACATTTAACAAATACTTGTAAAACAAAAATGAATTTGCCTAAATATAAAGGATTTTTAAGTCAGGGTTCCACTGTGTTGGCTTGTCCAGACCATAATATTACTGTAAACAATTTCGTCTTATTCTATTTAAAATTAATTGTCTACTGTGTGCATGAAGTGTGATCCTGTATTGAGAAGACACATGAGTAAGAGTGAGTTCCTTGACTCAAGGTCAAGGTCACTTACTTTGTAAAAGTGTTTTAAGATCAGCAAGGACTTGAGAAATTCAAGGTAGTCCCTAGTATACTGCTTGTCTCAGGGGATGCAGTTGCCAATCCTGGGAAAGAAACTGAATGCTTATTCCAAATTGTATCTGAAGGAATGCACATATAGAAGCTAAGTTTGTTTTGGGTTTGTAAGAGGGACTAGAGCACAGGTGGGCCATTGCTTAAATTTATAATGCAGTAAATCAGACATTTTAAAAAGCTAGAGACAGAATGTTTAGAAGAGAATGTTTTAATATTTAAATTCTTTTAGTATAGGTGTCCCTGACCCAAAGGGCAGGGAGATGGCACCTATTTTCCACTTAACTATACTTTTTTTTTAGTACTGTGCAGGTTTGGGTTATTGAAAGTTTCTGATTAAAGACTTTCTGATTAAATCCTATCACCTCGACTGGAGAGGTACTACAATTTTTACAGCACCGTTAAAATCTTCCTTGGATCTCTTGCTGCCTTTCCCATCCCTGTCCTCTCTGCCAGTGCAGGCGTAACTTTAAGTATGTTTCTCTCCATTTCCCTCCATTCCCCATTGGAACAGTTTTAGAGATTTGGGTTGAAGCAGTATGGAGATGCTGGGATTATCTTTCAGAGAATTTCAGCAGGGAAATTAAAACTCCATTTGGCTGTGAAAGATGAAGAAGAAAGGGAATTCTAAAAGCCAAGATGTTTGCTGAACTTTTGGAAGCCAGTAGAGCTCTGTGATGGATTACTTGTCTCCTGGCTTGGCTGGCTGCTGGCCTGGCTTCCAGAGGGTCTGTCCTCCTCTTCCAGGATGACTTCCGGACCTTTCTAGAACTGGAGTCAGACTTTCTGGATCCCAGTACTGGATCAACCCACTACTGGCTATGTGATTTGTAGCAGGTTTCTTCACCTCTCTGTGCTTTAATTTAACTCACTTGCAAAATGGGAGTCACAAATAGTACCTATTTCCCAGGGTTGCATAAGATTTGACCATATTTAACTATATATAGAATAGTTGAAGTAGTACTAGGTTGTATGTTCTACTGATTTACTCTTTTTTGATTGAACTTGATATAAAATCATTGGAGAAGAAGGACTTTTGTTTAAAAAAAAGTTTAAAAACCTCTTCTTAACTTTGGCCTCCCTCCTTTATGTGTCAAACAAATGTGTTGGGTTCTTTATTTCTGGGACTATTTCGTTGTTCTTATCCTGTGTACATCATCTGAAGGAAAAGTTTTCCCCAGAGTTCTACGCCCAGATCTCCTGCTTCCTACCTACCCACTTTGGGATTTTACTTGTTTCCATGGCTACAAATATCACCACCATGCCACTAATTTCCATATCTCTGCTTTATCTTGTTAGATATTTTAAAAATACTATATGCAAAATCACTTTAATCCTTCCAATGAAAAGAATAAGATGTAAAATGCTATTTGCCTGTGCTACAAACTGTCCTGTGGTCTTTAAAGCAACTTCAGAGATAGAGCAGGCACATATGAAGAAATTTTAAAATAGATTTGGATTACTGACTCCCTACACATGCCAAATAAGAAAATAACCATAAATGAAAGCTTTCTATGCAAAAATCCTACAGAGTCAAGTCATAAGCCAGCTTTCTCTCTCCCAGCACCCCCTCCTGGGATACATCAATTCCTCTGCATTTTTCTGATGACGACCTTGCAAGTGTTCATTAGCTCCCACTGCATTAGCTGATAATAACTACTAAGATGTAGTGGTACATTTGTGCAGAAGGTCAGCATTCAGACAAAGAAAGGGGGCTGAGACTCAGCATTAAAGACAACAGAAAAAAGAAGGGAAAAAAAAAACCACCCCCCAAAACAAAAACATGCCACAGGTGGTTTGGCAGCAAAGAGCAAAGTGATAATCCTTTCACCCTTTTAAGGCACATTTTCCAATTTCTCCTTTGTAAATCAGCTTCAAAGCTTAATACCCTGTATTTCTACAATGTAGATGGGCACATTTAATGATGTCAATTTGGAATTCAGAAACAGAAAAAAATTCTTTATAATATGACTTTGTCTACTGCTATTAAAACTGAAGATTGCTAATATTTATTGAGTCATTATTCTAAGCCATGCATTGTGTGGGCTGCTTTCTGTGTATCATCTGGTTTAATCTTCTCAGCATGCTCAGAGAGATAACACGACTTTTATCTCCATTTTACAGGTAAGGAACCCACTTGAATCTCAGAGAAGTTAAGTGGATGGGCTCTAATCACAGTTTACAACAGGTGAAACCAAAATTCCAGTTTAAGTCTCATCAAAAGCCACTGTTCTTAATGACTTTTCTATAGTGTATTTCCAATATATACTAGTTAGTCATTCCCATCAATAGACCCAGAAGTTTAAAAATCAGGTCTTTAAAAACTGAGCACAGGGACGGAAGAGAAGCAGAATGCTGAATTATTCAGAAGTTAGAAAATCACCCCTTGGTTTGTCAAAAGTTGATGACATCCTACAAATGTTTCAATGTCTGAGTTCTTTAGTTTCAGTTATCAGATCTAAATAGTGTACTCTGAATGTGCACACGTTCACAGTAATTTCTCAAAAACGATATGCACTGTCTTGGGACTCTGTAACTAGGAGGAGATGGCCCAGAATAAGTGTGTCATGAGGTCAGAAACCAGGGCCACTTCACTACACCCCTCTGCACAGGCAAGGTATTTGCTCAGATGGCTCTGATTTTCAATATTTTCAATATTGCTATTGTGACTGCCCAGCCTGAGTTACCGTCATTGTGCATAATCCACGGTCAAGTCCCTAAAGAACTACAGAAATAGTCAAAAAGAGCCTTTCTGACAGAATGATGAGTGACATAGAGTTATTAAGGTCCTTTCCTGAGGAGGCAGTGAAACCACATATGATACCTCTGCTCAAATGTTATTCATGCCCTTCTGAGGTTCTGGAACACAAACTTCAGCCATATTAGCATCACACCCTACATATTCATGTGGAATTAAAAACTTGAAATTAAAGGTTTTAGAAATGCTGCATTTCTTTAGAACTCCTACTCTCTCTGGACACAAGATTTACATCAATTTAAGCACAAGCATTATTTAAAATGATTTTTTTTAACTCAAGTACAAATTTATATATTTTCAACTAGAAAACACAGTTTTGATGAATGATATTCCCTTTGCATTAAAATGGAAGTCTCCTTGGACTAGACTCATTAAAGTAAAGGTCCCATTCCTGGATTTTGTGTGGAGAAGTAATTTTTATGTGATAGTCCTAGATACCATTTTCTTTTGGGATGCACTGGGGAATGCTTAAGAGAAAATACTTAATTGGACAAATGTGTTGCTTTATCTGCAGTCAAGTGCTGGGGTCATTAGAACAAGCACTTGAGAAAGATTGTAAAATATTGAACACATGGCGGAAGTGGCCCAGGGATCAGGGTACTTGAAACATGATTTTTTTCTTAATGTTGCTGCACTTCATTGCATACATTTGTCCAATCTTACCATTAACTTGGAATCAGCTACATGGAATTTTAGAGGACTATGTATCACACCCTAGTCCTTTAAAGTTAATTATAATTACTATGTAATATCAAAAGGTGATTATACAAAATGTCCTCTTGGTCATTAGATTTAGATTTTATTTTCTATGTTGCATTTGTGCTTGCCTGGAAAAGACTGGGAAGGGGGGTTTATCATTGTCCAATAAACATAGCTTTGCTTACTCTATCATCAGCTTGCTGAAGTGTACTGCTTGAGTTTACTCTCCATGTGAGACAAAAAGCAAATAAACAAACAAAAAAATTATATTCTCAAATTGTGGATGTGTAACCGACGTGATTCTGCAATCTGCATTTGGGGTAAAATTGGGAGTTCATAACCCACTTCAATCTAATGTATGAAATATGATATGTCAAGAGCTTTGTAATGTTGTGAACAACCAATAAAAAAAAATTATATTCTCAAGACTTACGTAAAATATCCCATGTTTTAGAATCCCATGTAATTTCCAATATCATCACTTAGAGGACAATGTGGCTGGTAACAAGTTGCTGAATTTGCACAAATTCTCTAGCTTCTTGGCCCCTCATGCTCTTAGGTAGAGTCAGCTGTCCTCTTCCAAAATTTAAGTTACTGGAACATTTCTCTTTCCCCTGATTGATACACTCAAAAAGCTCATATTTGGTTTGATTTTTACTGAAGATTTTCCTAATCTGAACAGTGATGTTCTGGGATAGCCTGTAACGTGGGGAGGTATGAGGCAAAGCTTTGGGTTTTGGTAGTGGTTGATGTATGGGAGAAGCTGGTGTCTCGAGGAGTCATTGTAGATAAGTGGACTGATGAGGAAGACATATCAGTGGGAGGTAGCCTAGGAGAAGTATGTGCTAGAGCAGAAGGAGTATATCTCCATTCACATTGAGGCTGGAAACCTGCATGCCCGAATCCTTTGACACCTCCACGTGTTGCATTTGAACTTGAAAAGAGGGAAAGGTGGGAAATGCTCAAGAGGAGGGAGAAATGGTAACTTCTCTGAAAACTGAGGAAAGAATGAGATGATAAATGCATAGACCTGGAGGTATTCAGCAGGAACCCATGCCAGATACTTGCAATTTCTTAAAACAGGAAGTTGCTTAGTGGCCCAAGAGGACCCCAAACTCCATCTTCTATGTTCCTGTCTTCTTTGTAATATAGAACTGGTGCCTATGCTTTTCACAGAAGCAACTGGGTCTCCTCCTGCACAGATTGCTGCCCACCCACAACATCAAAGCAGACCCAAACCTCATGCACACAGTATGCTCTGAAATGACATCAAGCCATGTGTGCCTTTCTGAGACAAAGAAGAGAGTAGGCGAACTGCACAGCAACAGTATTGTAAGCCCAGGAAAGTGAAATTTAAGTTACTTTAATCTCTCCTTCAAAGTGAATGTTATAACAAAGACCTGAATTTGGCATTGCTAGTTTTGTTTATTTGCTTTTAGTTTTGTTGTTTTTTACAGGTAGATGTTGGAACCCCTTCTCCAAATTCCAACAAACCCACACGCTCACCAAGCTAAATCTCATTAGGATCAGTGCCCACTACACCAAAATGGAGTGGAACTATGGTATTCCTGCACCATTTTCAGACTATCATCATCAAGTCTCTCAGTCATCTCAACTCACACCATGTGGAGCCTGGCTATGACCTGGTCTCAGCACAGCTCTTCAGAGCGAGGATTCAATGACTTGTATGGTATCTTATGGACCCACATATCCATGGCAAGATGGCTCATGATTTGTATTAGTTTAAGAATCAGAGCTTAGTGGGTCAATATTTCAGGATTCTTTGCCTTATATACTGACTTATCTGGAAACCATCCTGTCTGTGCTAAGTCATGGTCAGAGGTTCCAGCTATTTTTATGTCATCTGTTGGCAATCTTTCAAATTTTCCAACAGTAACCAGCTCACTCTTTTCTGCCTGGAAGACATTTTCTGGGGGAGAGGTAGGTTACTCTATTTTTTTTCAAAGTCCTGAGTACTAAGGATTAAGAGAATTCCTAATACAATGGACTTGGTGCCCAGCATTCTCTGATCATAATTCTATGACTCTTAAGCAAAACCACATCTTTCTTTTTATCCTGATAACCCTTAGTTCTCATAATAGGATTAGGAGTCTGAAGGGCCCTTACTTGGATCAATCTTGTTCCTCTTTGGTCTTCTTTACTCCTGGTTACTTTACTCCTGGTCTTCCAGGTACTTCTTTAAGCTCAGCTCTTCCAAAGGAGGCCTCTGAAGGAATGACCAGAGTTTCCTTTAACATTGTGAAATCTCATTTTGGGGCACATGTTGGCTTGGACCAGTGCTTATAGCATTTGTGCAATGGATGCTCATATGTCTATATCACAAGCTAGTACTCCCACAGGCAACTCACACTTCACACACAAACAAATCCTCCCCTTCCCTTCTAAACAAGCACTTCTCTCTGCATTATTATATTAGTTGAATGCAGATAGTGCATTTAGTCACCCATGCTAGCAAATCTAAAGATTTACCTTACATCTTCCTTACTCTTAAGAGTTCCACATAAAATCAATTTTCTTGTTCTGTTGATGATAACCCCAAATATTTCTCAAACCTATCCTGTCTTCTCTGTATCACTACTGTAGCTCATTTCATGCCCTCATCATCTCTTACCTGAACTTCAGGGTCTGGATCTTATTTGCTCCTAGTCCCATCACCTTCAAATCCCTGAGAATGATGATGATACAATAATGAGGGCTAATGCTTACTGGGTGCTTACCACAGGCTTTAGACTGTGCAGAAGTGCTTTGTATGCCTCATTGATGACAGTGCTTACTATAACCCTATGAGAAAGGCATTGGGCATTTTTTTCCTCCTCTTTACAGATTGTAAAAATGGTGCTTACAGTGGTTAAGGAAACTGCTAAAAATCTTATATTTAGAAACTGGTGGGAACAAGATTCAAGTCTAGTCTGTCTCTAGAAAATCAGGTTTCATAACAAATCAATGATTTCCTTGAAATCATGGATGGCTGGGAAGGCCATTTAAAATGCATGTCTCCCATGCTTAAAACTCTCAAGTGATTATCTGTTTTCTTAGTGGGTCACTCACTCAAGGCCTTCTCTTCTCATCCCCTTTTGTGGTAGGCTGTTCGAACACTGGCAATAATATATCTTACCTCCTCATATCATTCCCTTGATGGTCTTCTCCCACATTGACTATGGGCTTGGCCACATGACTTGCTTTGTCTAATGGGGACATTATAAAGTACAATGAGAATAAAGCCTTGAAAAATGCTTGGGTCTTGGGGTTTACTCTCTTCTGTAGCTGTCTATGAACCCTTTGGTCTCTGTATGAAGAATCCAAGGATAACTCTCTCAAGGGTGAGAGATCACACAAAGTTACTCCATCTGGGAGCTCATATGTGCACGAGAGGCCAACCTACAAGAGTATCATCTTTGATTAAGCTAGTCTATACCAAAAGACCTGCCCAGATGATCCAATGAATCATGAATAAATGAGGTTGTTGCTATTTTAAGCCATTAAGTCTGGGGCTAGCTTTTTACACAGCATGAGTGAATTGATATACCTACCCATGGTTCCACTTTCACCTTTTCCAATTCCTGGATTACCACTTCATCTAACATAGCCTTCTGCTGGCTGGCCTATGATCCCCACATCTTTGCCTTTGCATCCTATGCTGGGAATGCCCTTCCTCTCATCATAGCTCACTTTGATTCATCCTTTGGCCCTTTGTTCAGATTTTTCTTTTTTATTCTATCCTTGACATTTCTCTTCTAACTGTGGCCCTTCAGGCTAGAATAGGTAGGTATTTCTAAACATTCTCAAAGATCCCTATCATGAAGTGTTATGGTTTGGATGTGAGGTGTCCTCCAAAAGCTCATATGTAAGACAGTGCAAGAAGGATCATAGGAGAAAGGATTGGGTTGTGAGAGTCATAACCCAATCAGTGAATTAATCCCTTGATAGGGATTAACTAATTGGTAACTGGAGTGGTAGAGTGTGGCTGGAGGAGGCCGTGGGGTATATATTTGTATCTGGCAAGTGGAGACCTCTCTCTTTGCTTTCTGATCATCATGTGAGCTGCTTCCCTCTGCCCAACTCTTATGCCATGATGTTCTGCCTCACTTTGAGCCCCAAGGAATGGAGCCAGCCTTCTATGGACTAAGACCTCTGAAATTATGAGCCCTCAAATGAACTTTTTGTCCTTTACAATTGTTCTCATTGGATCTTTTCGTCACAGCAGTGAAAAAGCTGACTAAAACACCAAGATTCCAATAGTTTCTAACAGCCCATTCATGGGTCTTCTTTATTAGAATTGAAGATACCCCACACCCTATTTGTCCCCCACCTCAAACCTTAGCAGAGTGGCTGTACTTACTATAAACCAATAAAACTGGAGTCCATAACTAAATGAATGAGTGAATGAAATAAGGAGGAATTTGTCTGGAGTGAGCAAGGGAAAGGCCCTTATATAGTCAATATAGATTTATTTTGATACTCTTTAATTCAATTTTGGTATTTCTTTGTCTTACTTATCAGGTACAATCTTTGTAGGAAAAACACAGCTGGGCTAGGATTGTGGCTCAGTGGCATAGCCTTGCCCTTGAAAATATGAAGCACTGGGTTTGATCCTCAGCACCACATCAAAATAGATAAATTAAAAAAATATATTGTGTCCGTCTACAATTAAAAAAAATTTAAAAGAAACAAACAAACAAAACAAAGCCAAGCTGCAGGCAAGGGCACTTGTGTGTATCCCACAGAGCAGGTGTCTCAGGGATGCCCACCATTTGGTCCAGATTATGATGCAGAGGAACGGAAAGTGGCTAAACAAAGTTCATAGAAAGCACAGATTATTTCTCTTGTTCACAAGTTCAAAATAGAAACTGAATGCATTTTCTAACAAGTTTCCTCTAACTAGGTAGAAAAGAGAAAAAGTAATTTTCTCTTTCTTTTTCCCATTCCAAACCTCCTAGTGCCATCGTAAAATCTACCCTGAGACAGAGTTGATAAACTGACAGTAGTATCAAATGTCAACCAGGCCTTCGCTCCCCTCCTGAGGCTCTTGGGAACAGCCTATGAACAGATTGTTCCTGCCAGAGGATCTCATTATTTTAAGCAAATTGAATTTCTCATTGACTATGTTGAAAGGTTGTACGCTAGTTATAATTACTGGTTTTACTTAATTTCCTTTTATAAATAGGTTGGTACTCTGTACTTGAAAGTAGTATGTTGATTACTAATTTTTTTCTTCTTCTTCTTTTGGCCTCAGGGACTGTTTAGTGCAAAAACTGCTGACTGAATGAATTTAATGAAACAAATACACATCCAATTACAAGAGGGTGTGTGGGAGAATACGTGCTGGCACGTGGGTAGCAAGTACACACTAAGCCAGGACAACAGGGCTCACAGGGAACACAGGGGGGTCTTGCTGCTCTAAGTGCATGTCAAGGGATGATGTTGGAGAGCAATGTGGCTCCTGGCAGTAGGATCCTGTGGCTGGGAAACACCCTCTCTGGCAATTTCTCTATCTGAATTGCTACAGACTTCTACTCATGGAAAAACCTTTGTCCTAAAGAAAGTCAGTCTCCTAAAGAAGTAGAAGTACATGATCTTGGAAACAGACAGATGAAACTGCCATTCTACCGCAGTTTTTAATAAAAAATGCATATTTGTGATTTCTGTGATTGTAGAAGTATTTTTTTTCAGAACAGTTAGAAAAAGAAACCCAAAGAAGAAAATAAAAATGACCTATAATCCCACTACTCAGAGAAAACCACTCGAAAGTTCATACATTTTCTTTAAATTTCTTTAAATTTGGAATTTATTTTTATCAATATTAATTTGCTGCAAACATATCCCTATGTTATCTATTTTAAAATGCAACTCTTAATAATTAGATATTATTCCTGTGTGTGCAGACTGTTATATCACTAACCATCCCATTATTTTGTTCAAACTTTCCTTTTATTACATATTTGATTTTGGTTATTATTTTTGATGTTATAAATAGTGCAATATTGAATGTTTCCATTATTAATTTTTCTACATATGTCTCACTGTTTCTTTGGGGTAAATTTGTAGAAATGAGATTTCTGGATCAAGGAGTTTGAGTTCTTTTAGATCTTAATGTAATGGTGAAATCAGTTTTTTAGAAATTTCATGAACTTATTCTCGCTCAATAAGACTGTATGTTTTACCATACTCTTGTGAACACAAGGAATTAAATATTTAAAATATTGTCAGTGTGATAAGTGAAAAGGTCTGCCTCATTGTATTAATTTGCATTTTTTTGTGCTTATTAGGGATAAGCAATTGTGTTTGTCTACCACAGGAAATTAACAGGTGCTCTGCCCTAGGGAATAGAATTTAAAAGGATAGAATATAGACAAATACGTTTTGATGGGAAAAAAAAGCAAGAAAAGAAAAAAAATGCCCAGAGCCTAGATCTTAGCAAAAGAATCAGCTGAGGAGTTCAGGAAGATTCTGGGTAGAATGATCAGGGAGGGGCCAGACTTGGTGTTTTTTAGAAGCTTTGCAGGAAAAGCTGGTAATGGAAAAAGGCTTAGATACCCTGGACAGAGTTTTGCTGGGTAGAAAGATCTGCTGTTCACCAAGGTGGGATGTCAAGAGAGGCTGAAGGTGGACCACGAAGGCACTAAACTCCTTTTGGGGTAGGGGTAGTGACAATTCAAGAAAGTTCCCCAAAGAGAATCAGAGATGAAAATAGCCTAGCATGGTTCTGCCTTTGATTATACCACTTGCTCTCCATTTGGTGCTAAGAATTCTATCTTTGATTACACAGATTACTCATTAGTTGGGACAGATAATTCAGTTTGTGTATTATTCTGGTTCCTGATTTTTTTTGCTCCAGGGTGAGTTTCAGCTTCTTCCTTGCATATAAGTACCTCTGTGAAATGTTAAAAAAAAAATGACTCAAATGGAAGGTTGGGGATTATTTTGGATTTCAAATAATCACTTTTTTTCTTGATCCCTTTTGCCACAGAAAATAAAAATATAGACTTTAGAAAGACGTTTCTCTCTCTCCATCCAGAATAGAGTCTAAAAGGGTAAGTATGTGTGTACCTGTGTGTCTCCATGTGCCTGTGGGTATCTGGTGTGTCACACCTCAAGGTATGCATATTGCTTTAAGGAAATGTGTGTTTCTATGTTCCTGGATGTGAACAAACTTCTAAAACAACACCTGAAGTCCACTACTATTCTGGCCCTTCAGATACTGCTCTTAGTGTTTGAGCAATGTCTAGGACCTTAGCTGGCATTTAAGAAGCTGCATATGTAGAGGAAAAATATAAAACTCTGAGCCAGGAAGCTTGGACTGTAGACATCCTTTCTGCCACAGGCAGGCTGAATGATGTGTGGAACTCAATTAATTTCTCTGGGTTTCGTGAATTTCTCTTGTGACCAATGAAGAAGATGACTCATGACTTCCAGAGCGGGGAAATGGACACATTCTAGTCCCCAGCTTGGCCAAGTGCTAGCTCTGTGGCCTGGACTAAATCCCTGAGCATCCTTGAGCCTTAGGTTCCTACTAAAACAAAAGGGATTGACAGCATCAGCTGCAACTATCAACACAGAGTGTAGACAGTGTAGAGGTCAAGTCACTTATTGGACAAGTCGTAAACAGGGTAAGTGGTGAAATAATGAGTTTCAAAGCATCAGGGAGATTTTAAAATTTCAGCATAAGGGTGTGGTGCTTGGTTAATACTGGCATTCACATCAGAATGGGGCTGGGGTGGGGAATATGCTTCAGCATCAGCGGACCAAAGTCTAAAGTACCCAGAGAAGAGCCAGAGGATTTATTGTTTCATCAAGGGCTTTGAGGTAACATTGCTTGGCTTTTTAAACTACTGATGCCTTGATAAAAATATAAATCTCTCCTTCTTCCTTAATTCTACTTGAAATATTAGAGTCCATTAACTACCAAGTCCAACCTCAAATCATTTATAACCTCTCAAAGAGGGGCCCTTTGTTCATCTCACTCACCCCACTGCTATATTGAGCATGCTCTGAGGTGAATCCTGAACTGGCAGCCATATTTCCCCTCAGATGATCCTAGGAACTCCAGGTTGGTGCAATCACACAGTGTCCTGAGCTATCCCTCAGGACCAACTTTCTGTCTACAGAATGCCAGAGCTTGGAGGTTCATCTGAGGCTTGGAGGGGTAAATGGCAGGAGAGGGTCCCTTGGCTATTTAGGGACAAGGTTGGTGCCAGAGTTATTTGTCTCACTGACATGTGCTTTTCTCTTTGGGAAAAGTTTTCTTTGAAGTTGAAATAATTTCTTTCCCTCCTATGGCTCAAAGTTCCAAATAGCAGTCCTCCAAAGGTATCAGGGTGACTCAAGGCCCCCACAGGGTTTAGAGGAAAGGGTCAAGGGGCCATTGGTGCATGAGGAAGACTGCCAGTTGCCAATGTGCACAGTTTTAGGCTTGCTTGCTCAGTTGGTGGAAATACTTATGATTCTTTAACATATAATCTGCTAGAAGGGGTCACCTCTTCACCTTCAGTTAAAGACGTGTTAAAATACTGTGTTAGACAAAGACAAAATATTGAATCTTCACTTCTTTTTCCTGGTTCTTCTTCTTTGAGTATGAGCCAGGTAACATTGTGCCCAGGGTAGGAAATCTTGTAAACTTTGGGGACAAATCCTGGAAATATCAAATGGCAACATTCCCTGGGGTTTGCCCCACACAGCTCAGAAAACCGTAAGCTACTTTTCCACATAAGCAGTGTCCTCATTTCTCCTTTTGAATTTAGCTAAGTAAGACTTATCAGCAGTAAAATCAGGAGAAAAGGCTAAAACAAAAAAAAAAAGAAAGAAATAAAAATAAAACAACTAAAGAATTGCGGTGGGATTTTCAGAATGCAACACTGAGACCAAACTGAACAGCTCTGATATTTCAAAGTCCTTGGAACTTAACTTGAAGAGATGAGGAAAAATAAGTCTCTTCAATTAACTTCTTTTATTTTTATGCTAAGCTACATTCTTTGACACAACATATGAGATGATATAATTTGGAAAGTTTTTGAAACCATTAACTGTGTAGCATGGACTCATTTCTATAATTTGCATAGTGTTGTTGGTCTGGGGTCTTATAGGGCCCTAGATAGTGGCACCAAGAGTTTTCCCAAACATAAACGCTTTGAGGATCACTTAGGAGCATATGGGAATGAAATGAGTGATATAACCAGTTTGGTTATCCTCCAATAGAGTGGTGAGACCAGAGTAACTGGAATATGCACGTCCCACCTACAGTTTTCAAGGTTGAATTTTTAATAAATCCCATGTCGTAATTATAAAATGTGTGCTTTGCCCAAGGGTGATCTGTCGCTTTTGCATTCTGCTTAGAGATTTGAACTCCCTTTCCTTCCTTTCCCCCTCCCAACCACCAAACAGTAAGTAGCATGACAAGATGGCTAAGAACATGGGTCAAGAATACCAATGATCTGTGGCTCAGTGGTACAGCACTTGCCTAGCATGTGTGAGGCAGTGGGTTCGATTGTCAGCACCACATATAAACAAGTGAATAAAATAAAGGTCCATCAATGAAATAAGAAAAAAAAAAGAAAAGAAAAAGAGAGAACACCAGTGATTAACTGTACTTCACCTCTTTGTTCCTCAGTTTTGATCAGAGGTAAAAAATAAATGAGACTTAGCTGAATGCCAGGTCCATATGAAGCACTGTGCATATGTTCTGATTTATTATTCATTCATTATCTATGGGCAAGCATTCAGGCACCTCCCATAGCTTAATGGGAAGCTTTGACAATGAACTCAATTTGGGTCCTTTGCTTAAGGAAAGTGGAGGAATAAAGAACGAATATATTTTGCCTTTTATGTGTTAGGCATCATGTTATGAACTTTTCAAACAGTATCTGATTTTACTCTTTAAACTACTTTATAAGTTTTATTATCTCTGATTTTTAATGAACATAGAGATACAATCAGACCTCCCCAGGTGACGTGGCCTAAATCAAAGGTTGAATTTAGGTTTGATCAGACGAGATTGGGTGTGTTCAGGGTGGTATGGCATGAGCTTTGTAATGTTTTGAACAACCAATTAAAAAAAAACAAAAAACAACAACAACAAAAAAGAATTTAGGTTTGAATCCAGATCTGACTCTGGAGCCTGTAGATTTTCAGCTCTTACCAAGGTCTTTAAATTGCAACTGATGCTTTTGTGGCCACTGTTGCATGAACCAATATTCTGCTGGTTTCTCAGCTGGTCCCACATTTGGTCTTGTGTTCTTGTCAACACAGGATTCCACATTCCACCATCACTCAATTGTGGGATTGTTGTGGGAAAGAAAAGTTATTTTTCTTCCTGAGAATATTCTGGGCTTCCTCAAGGGAAAATTTTGGTCAGCCTTTTCCTACTTTCATTGTCTGGGTAAGAAATAGCCTTGAGCAAATAGGAAAAGTCATAGCCATCTTATGGTTCTACTTAGATTCTGTATTTTATTTGCATAATCCACACTAGCAACCACTTTCTTCTAGAGGTCTCCTTCCTGCCCTCCACATCAATTCACCAGCATGTTTAGATCACAATTAACAACAAGAAGGAAAGTCAAGACCACCAAGTTCACCAGCTGCCAATAGGCAATCTGCTTAGTTTTCTCTGCCTATATAAGAGATCTTACTAAATACTTAGATTTATGGGTCCTGCTCTTTGGAAATTCTGATTCAATCACATAATTTTAACAAATTCTAATGTACAGTCAGGTTAGGAATTCACTAATCAAGCTGACTCTCTGAAATTGAAAGAGATGGAAATTATGTGATGGGGCCAAGTGTCAATTAGACTAGGACTCTCCACTGCTAACTTAGTTGAGCAGTTTCTCTACTACACTTCATAGCTTATTTTGACTTTCCAAAGTTATAAGCTTAGAAGAGTGGAAGGCAGTGGCAAGAATTTTGTACCAACATTTTAATTTGTGAATGACATTAAATTGTAGGATTTATCTCTCAGATTTTAAGACTGGCTATTGCTTAAAAATCAATACAGGTTGAGTACACAAATATCAGTATCTTGACTTCCCCTGAGAAACACACGTATGTAAATTTCAATTGGAGCAGTCTCCTAGAGGGTCAGCATTATGGCCTTTTTCTTATCGCATGGTATTTCAGTGAAAATAATTTTTAAAATATTAAAAAAAATAGATGACACCTAGAATTTAAGAATAGGAAACCTCTTTCCCCTATTGCAAGGTTAGAGTCTCAAGGGAGAAATGGAATAAGTGTAAAGTACACCTATTTCAGGGAAAGATTAAACAAAGACAGGCTCTGCCTCAGCGTTGTTAAGAGAGTGAAAACACTTGCTGTGGAGAAGCTTAAAAGCATTCCTTGCTTTTTTTTTTTTATTAGCATCCACTTCTCTTCTGAAAGGCTAATTGTAAAATTTATAGAGCTAATTATCTCTCTAGATTAATATTTATGAATATACAATAGCAAATGTGAGTTCCAAGTGTTGTATTAAGCTGTGGCTTTTCTCTCTTCACACATACAAGCAAACAACAGATATCTCAAGGTGATGTTAATATTCTCTCTACAATGTATGTAAACAGTCATGCTAAATTTTTCTTCCCAATTGCTGCAAATTGGTATTTACCCAGCAACCAAAAACTATTTTTAACAGTTAATACTCCTGAAATGTATTGGGACCTTTCTGCTGTATGACTAAGATCTTAGAAAATCGATTGCATAAAGGCTCTCCTAATCAAACACCAAAGAGCCAGGCTTCTCTTTATTGACTCATTTTAACCACATTTTATTATTTTTAAGACAAAGGAAGGAGAATCAAAAGCACTTTGTTGTTCTTCCTGCACTTAGGATACACTAACAGTCACTTCATTTCCAAAAGCAGAAAAACAAAGTTAAGTGCTACAAAAACACCCTACTGATTAACCCAGTGTGTTCACACCAACACACTCAACTGAAAGCCAAAAGTCTGTGCTTAAATCATTGCTAGTTCTTCTATCCACATACGTCATGCAGTCTGCAGGAACCAAGGTAAAGAAAGATGTAGAAGACAGGAGGCAGAGACACTAGAAGCCAAGTCTGATGATAAATGAATGGCTTTGGGCCATTCCTGAAACTCTGTGTTTTAGTTTCTCTTGTCTAGAGACCCAGAGGTATTTTACTATATCAAGAATTCTCAGTCAGGGATTTGTGGTTTGGAAAAGAGACAATGGATGAGCTTTAGGTATTCTCTAACCCACCTGCTCCAAAGCCTCATTTAAATTTATCATATGAATTAGTACAAGCATATTATTGAAACTATCCATAGTTATCGACAATCCTCCTAAGATTTCAGAACCTCAGAAAGGTTAAGAACTATTGTGCTGTGAAATCTCCAAGGTTCTTTCTTATTATAATTCTCCTTAATTCTTGCTGTATCCTTGCTCTAATCTTTTGCTTTTGCTTCAGTGGCACACCCTTCCTCCTATGCCTCCCAACCTTATCTCTAAGTTTCCTCCTCCTTAGATTTTGTGCTGGTCTAACATGGCAGCCTCTAGCCATGGGTGGCTATGTAAAGTTAAAATAAATTTAAAGGATCAGTTTCTTTTTTATACTAGTCACATTTGATATACTCAGGAGGGTCCTGTGGCTTGTGGGTACACTGGACAACATATACATGGAATATTTTCATCATCACAGAAAGTTCTATTGGACAGTATGTAAAAAATTGTTCCAAGTTCTTAGTCTAAAATTCTAAATTTTAATAAGTTCCTCAAGTAATTTTAATGCAGAGTGTCAATACACATTTGGAGGATTAGGGCTAAGGCTTCATGTAGAAATAGTTAAAGTATCATGGCCCTTGTTTCCCACATTTTCCAGGTCTGTGATGATGACTGTGTTACCATCAGAGCATCAGTCTCATTACTGACAGTGTTGGGAAGGCAGCTTGGGACTATGGCTTGGGACTTGGAGGAGTCTTTGAAGTTATCTAGTCAAACACGTATCTGCTGCTTCAATACTTTCTGGTCAATCTTCCAAGCAGCTGATCCTGGATTATATTCTATTTCACTGTGTAATTGTCACACCCTATTTTTTTTTGGTCCCCAGATTGATTCATAACCTTTAATTGCATAATGATCTCATGATATTATTCTGTTCCTCATTCCTCTTAAAGGTAAACAGAAGGGTCCTAGAATTTCAAGCCCACAGGTATTGTCAGTACATTTCTGAAAGCCAGACAATGACAGCAGCACAGAATCTTTAAACACAGGTTAAAATTTCTAACTTCATACACTGCAACACTAGCAAATTTTCTCAGTATACTATTTTAGTTACAATGCACAAAGCAGAAACAATTGATATATATATATATATATTTACATTAGAAAAATGTTCACTAAACTGTCATAAAGAAATGATGTGTGTCAATTTGAACTATTCAGTTTTAACATACATCCATGAGTATTCTGTCTATCCTAATCTTGTACCAAAGACAGTTTAGAAATAAATGATTTTAAAATAATAGTCATACAATTTTTTTTAAAAAAAGAAGCTTCGTATAATGGTCACAACCCATTGTTTTGCAAACAAAAATTTGGCATAAAATTTGTGATATTTATCTGGTAAAATATGGTCAACTTGAACAGGAACAGTGGTGGAGTGGCAAGTTATCTTTCAAGGTAGCACGTTTGTCTTACAAAAGCTCCAATTTTGGGCTGGGGATGTGGCTCAAGTGGTAGCGCGCTTGCCTGGCATGCACAGGGCAATGGGTTCGATCCTCAGCACCACATAAAAATAAAATAAAGATGTTGTGTCCACTGAAAACTAAAAAATAAATATTAAAAAATTCTCTCTCTCCCTCTCTCTAAAGAAAAAGCTCCAATTTATTTACTAGTCTTCATTTACATTGAAACATCCCTATTAACTTTAGCTCATCAGTCCTGGTTTTATCTAATTAGGGCTGAATTCTGACCAGACCTTTCCCACTTTCCCAAGTGCCATGTTCTATGAGTATATTTTATAGAAGGAAAGGGCTTTTGGAAAAGAGAAATTTTTGATGGGCTGTCTTGGGTGTGATGAAAGAAAAAATATGGTTTCTAATATTGTCTCAGCAATCAGGTCTCAGATTTTATTGGGAGAAGTGATCATCTCCCCCTTTAGAGCAAGACACAAGGAGCATTCTTACTTAGATTTAAAGGCCCATAGATTTTCACATTAAAATGTTTTCAAAGCTTTGAGGCACTAAGAGACCACTACTTTGGTGCAAAAATGTTTTCCTAGGCAGCATGGGTAATATGAAGTACTTTCCTCACCAGACACATGGGCAATGGAAATGAGAGCAAAAATAAGTAAGTAAATAAACTGAGTACCTTGAAAATCCCCCTGAGGACACATAGAGGTAAACAGGGAAAGATCTGAGTACTGGAGTCAAACCCACAAAAGTGGGCAGGGTCAGATGAAGGAAACACTTTATTGATAAGACCTCACTTGTCCCCTTAGGTTTGTGAATTTGGAGATACCCAGGTTACATATCTATTATAGCTACTGCATTTTCTTCCATACAGTTGCACTGAAAGGGTTTCAAATACCTGAAGACATCTGTCATTATCACCCTAAATTCTTTCTTGGTTAGGCTGAAGTCTATACTATTCTTCAGTCTTTCTTAATGCTACATGGCCTTGGAATTGTTCATCATCTTGTTCATTAGACAAGATTCCAGCTTGTCTAACTCCTCTTAAATTGAGGAATCCACAACTGAATGCTTTATTCCAGATGTGGTTTGATCACCCTCGAATACAATAAAACCATCACTTCCTTCTCTCTAAACACCATACTTCTATTAAAATGAATCTGATATTTCACCACTTTTCATTGAAGGGAGAGACTGGCAAAACATAGGAGAAGTTCATGGCCCAGTGGTCCCAAATTTCCTTTCATTTTACCTTGTTCTATCAGATTTTTATGCTTTTAAGGAAAATATAATGCTATAAGTAATGCTACTACATTCCTCTGGGTCAGCTAACAAAACTTGGAGAATCTGAGGAGTACCCAACAAGTACATAATTGATTGCTCGAATGTCTAATAGAAAAGACAAACAATGGAGGATATTACAAAAGTAATTAAATAATATGCATTTGTTAACTAGAACTGAGCAACATTGGGAGGGGTAGTTTTATTTTTAAAGTAGGTAATGAAGAAATTGTTTCTCTATAGGTGAGAGCTCTAGCGTCTATAATCACTAAATTTCTTATGTTTTTAAAATTTTTATACTTCTGTGGACCAAATACAAATTCAGGAAACCATCTCATGCATTAACCAAAATACACCAGCCTCTCTGACATCCTGGTTATCTAGGAATACCAGAGATCCCCATCAAAGACACTAAATTAGATGGCATCTAACAATGGGTTCATCAGTATCCTTAAATTATGACAGAGCATTCAAAGTTTTATAAGGGACTTGGTTCACGAATGGCTACATGAAATAGTTAAAATATCCTTAGCACTCAAGCTGGAATTCATAAGTGCATGTGGGGCAGTATGCAAGAAAACTGGGTCAAGTGCAAGTGAAATATGATTGGAAAAGGACTTTTGTGGTGTTACATAGAGAATCAGGCAAATGTTTGCAGGGATGAAGAACTCCTGCTCTTGTTTATTGGAACATGTGACCCTTTTATTCTCCATGTAAGTATGTGAGGATATAATAATAATAACAAAGTCACTGTGTTCGGTTTTTTTCTTGATTTTTCCAAAAGATTTGGGGATGGCTTTGTAGATAGTCTGCTTTTATCTCATTGTCCTTCTTGAAGTCTCATCTAACCCATTATGCTGAATGTGGGAGGGAGGTAGAGTGCTCCTTTTCTCTTACTCATGTCAGGGTGTCAGCTTTTCTGAGTACCATTGACACAATTTCCACCCCTGCCAAAGTCTTCTCCTCATCTCTCATCTTGCCTGTCATCTCTCATTTGCAGTGGTCAATCCAACCTCTAGCGCTATGGACTTCCCCATAAAGAGACCCTCTTGACAGTAAATGGATTGAAACTGGCACTATTTTCAACTTAGCTTTCACAGATTGCTTTGTGATGAAAATAATTGGCTATTTCTGAAACTATCTTAAATATACAAATGATAGCTAAAGATTATATTGAAACCGATATCTAAGAAGCATCTATTAACAGACCGAACAAGCAGGGCACATCCTCTGTTCAGTTGTGACTGGTATCCACTTGTTACCTTGTAAACACCCCACACCTTGCACAACAATTATTATGTGCAAATACTGATATCTTTTCCTTGTCAGGAGATTCCAAGTAGGTGTGATGTGCTGACATTTAAAAAATAAAAACACATTGTCTGTGACAGACAGGTAATCATGACTGTGGTAACCGGAGAGAACCAACAAAGAGTTATGAGTATGGAAGTATAATTGTGATCTGAATAAATCGATTTCTTTAAAATGGTAACCTTCTCATAGACAGGGAAGACAAATTCAGAAGTGGAAATCATTTCCTACCTACCATTTACACTATATATTTTCAGGAAATTCTATTGGCTTCCTTAGGGTTCATATAGTCACTATGAGATCAATTTTACCCATCGACTCAATCAACCAATAAATATTTACCAATTCAATGTAATACAGTTTGTAAAGCCATTTTCATTCATGTAAAGCCGTTTTTCTGATTCTCAGAAGACAGAACTGAGAAAGCTTGAAAGACAAATATAATGATCTAGATTCTATTTTCTCCCAGGTATTATTAATTTAGTAAAATCAGAATCAAGGAGCTGCCAGGGACTTTATTTTAAATGTGAAGAAATCGAGGCCCAGAGATATCAGGGAGTTTGCCCAAGGTCATGCAGGTGGTTAGTGACAGGGTTAGCATGCCTGACCCAGTGGTCTTCTTGATAAAGCACGCTACACTTTGAGTAAAATGAAAATTATTTTTAACTTGGAAACAGGTTATGAGCTTTGAAGATTAAAAAGGATTTCCTGTGGTCATTCTTTGGTGAATTCATAAAAAGAAATAGGACTCAGAGCCTTCAATGACCAGCTTGAGCTATCAGCACGGTTAAAAGATTAATAGCAAAATTCAATAAACTAGTCCCTGAAAAATGCATGAATAAACCTGGGAAAGGAATAGATCCCTCCCCTATCTCTCCTTCTTTTACCTAAGGTTGTCTCTGTATTGATTAATCCAAGAGCCGTTATAAGCTTCTTGAATGGTTTGACCTTGACAATTCATTCTCTCATTTTCAAGTTCATATGAAAACATGTTTTGTGATGCATTATTTTAAGGGAAAAATGCATTTAAATACATTTTCCTTGTGTAGCAACTATTACTGCTGTGTGGAAGGAGAATATAATTTATGGTAACCTTTTTTGATGTGTTTTTGAATCCCCACATGTCAATCCATATCTCATATTCTCTGTTATCTGTTCCTGTAACTCAAATCTCTTTTTTTTTTCCCCTCAGCATTCTATTTATAAACCATTCCATCAACACCACATTGTGTTTTGGGCATATTTTTTTTTTCTCTGTAGCTCCCACTCAAAAACAATTTTGTTTCTCTCTGAGATATTTGGAACTTTTAAGTATTCTATAATATCAGATAGTTAATGTTTCCCAGAGGAGATTAAAAATTCCTTCAATGTATTCTGAAGGGAACAATATGGTACCAAAAGATGAATATTGTTATTATTCTGGAACAGCACTGCCTCAGTTAAGAGACTGTCTATGTTTATCCTTTCTTAAAGATACCGTCTCTTCAAGGTGGAGGGAAAAGTGTATTCTTTGGTATATATTGTCTTTTTATCCAATTACCTAAGTTATGCAACAGCCAGAGGTTCTAGGGCCAATAACAAATGAAATTCAATGAAGAATTCAGCCTAAGTAATGACTTGAAAATCTATACTGATCCTTGAGGACCCTCCCAGAAAAGCCCAAAAGAGGTATGTTTCCTATTGACGTCAGTGCCCCCATTCCATGGAGAAAGACAAAGAAAAACCTGCAGAGCATTGACAGACAATAAGATAACTCTTCCATGTCATTTCTTAATGAGTTTCAAGCATACATTTTGAGCCTTCCAAAAACCCAAACCCCGAATCCATTACACTCCACAGAGGCCTCTTGCTGGGATTTGAATTATCCTAGGTTTCCATCTGGAAATTCTAAGAAATTAGAACCTGTAAGAACTGTATTATTCTTGTATAGCACTTATTTGTTCTTTCATAGATTTGTTTCTTTGATCATTTATTCAAGTCTGTGTCCTGCCACCGATAAGAGAACTATCAGACAGGTTGAAGTTTTCCAAAGTAGGAAATATGGTCCCTGTGTCCTAGACCTGAAGATTATAGAAGAGCCAAGATGTGTTTAAGATAAACAGTTGGTGGATGTGAATGTTAATGTTAGCATTAATCACCTAAGGAAATATTAAGCATTAGAATAATCAGTGTAGAATAGCATTAGTCTTAACTTTTTTTTTGTAGGAAGAATTAAGATCAAGATTTGAATGCACAAAGAGGTTTGAACCTGTAGAAGAACTTAAAAATACATGTGAAATCTGGGAAAAGAAGTCATCCTATTTATTGAATAATACGAATGTCACAAATGAAGACTATTGGGGGTGATGCATATTTGGTTAAGATAATCATGTTTTGTGGTCAAAGTGTGCTGTGAAAAAAAAATCAACATTCCAACTTAAATAGCCCTGGAAAACAAATTAGATGATTGCTCAAATGGGTGAGTAATTACTCATAAAAATTGATAAATGATTTGTTAAGAACTGAATCCACATTCCACAAAAGGAACACACAGATTTTCACTCCTTCTTGAAGACAACTGATCAAGAGATTCCTCAAACTCCAGTTCCTCTCTATTAAACTGTAAAGGACCATGGCTGTGGTGGCTCAGTCAACAGCTTTTGTCCAGGTTAGGTATTCTGTCCTGTGTCCTGTGATATTCTCACCACTGACTTTGGGCCCAAGGCAGTTTGCTTCTTGCTTTGGGGCCTCTATTTTAGTCTTTACTCGTGTGAATGCTCAAAACACTGTATTCTGCCTCTGAGTTTCTCAGCTGTGGTCCCAGACCTCTGCTTGGATGGCTGCACTCTCCTGGCGTGATTAGTGTTTTCCTTCTTGTTGTGGAAATAGTAGTGGACTTGAAAACTCCTTTGGGGATAGAATAGTCTCTTCCTGTTTGGTTCCCCAAATGGAAATGGATCCTGTGAGGTTCTTGCTTAGCATCTGGATGGCCATCTTAAGTGACAACCGCTATTGTAAGAAAAATTTTGCTTTCCTGCCCAAGGGTGTTTCTGAGAAAGGCTCACCACTCCTTCATACCAACCCAACCTTTCACCACCTGCATTAGGACCCACCCAGCTCTAATCCCTGAGCTTGCCCCATTAAAGTCCCGAACCCCAAGCCTGTTTTGCCTCTCTCCATCTATGGAGAGATGACCTTTATTTGTCAGCTCTGACAAATAAACTCTTGTGTGTATCTCTGCCTGGTCGCTGTCTTTTATTTCTCACTTGCCTGTCTCCCGGTTCCTAGCTTTCTTTTCAGATCCCTCACTTACACATGTGTCCACAGTGTTATGTTTCTGGTGCAACACAATTAAACATCCCACTGGCTTAAGTCACTCCAGTGTTAGTTTACTTATCTGACAGAGCTCATTCAGGATCACATACCATATGCTGCACAAGTGAATGGTAAGTAAATGAACCATGAGAGAAAGAACAGAGTGGATGGAATTGGGGAGGCAGAGAAAGCATCCTGAAGGAGATGAATTTGGGGGCAAGATTTATAGTTTGGTGGAGAGATGGTTAATGGAGATTGGAAATAAGAGAAATAGCATGAATAAAGGATAATGATGGGCATGTATAAGTCATCCCAGAAAAATTAAGGCAGTTGCACAAAAGCAGAGTGTTTTTGCAGCACTATCAAGCTTCTCCGGGCCTCCAAAGTAACCACAGAATAACAGCTAAACTACTGAGCTAAATGCATTACGTGAATTAGTGCATCAAATTTTCAGACTTTTTGGAGTAGGAATTATTATTATCTCCACTCTACAAAATACAGTAGAGTTTAAACAATTTGCTCAATTTACACATACATAACTTACAGACCCAAGATACAAACCCAGGTAGTCTCATTCCATGTGCCTCTTTCAGATAGACTGACTCCCTATGGATCCATTGGGAAGTCTACATATATTAACATGCATTAACATCAAAAACCGTTTAGGGTGTTCTTTTCTTTTATGAGTGGATCAAATGTCAAAACATGAGCCCGAGAAAGCTAATGCTAATATTCATCATTGTGCATCTTGAAAAAGAAACTAAAAATTTGATCTTGGATGTCTCTTGTTCCATGTTAACTACTAACTTTATTTAAGGGCAGTGGGTAGGCTACTTACTGGTTGCTAAGTTCAATCTTTTGAGTCTCTCAAGCCCTTTTACCTCTTATACCTGGCTCTTGAGTTGGTCTTTTGGAGTTGTAGCCATGTGGGAAACAGAACAAATCTGGGGCTAAAGTCCCAGCCTCTTAGAGGCAGCCAGAAGCCTGAATTGTGGTACTTTGCAGTTTTTGAAAAGGATTCCAAATGCAAAGCTTCTTATATTAGTCCATGAGACTGATGAAGTGTCAACTTTGATTTGACTTAAAATCTTTTTGTACAAATCTAGAGATAATGCCAGTTCATGATTCTTGACCTTGCCACGGTTCAAAGGATTCCTTCAATGCAATTTTAAAAAATATTTTCTTGAGCTGTTGAATTTGACTTAGAGTGTCCAATGCTTTCTTGCAAACCAAAAATTAATTTTCATTTTCTCTCCTCATTTATATGTAACTTAAATCTTGTCCTTTGTAAGATTTTCACCTTTAATTGTATGTTTTGTACTGAACCTGTTTTAATTGGATATATTGACCTAAAAAATTAAACCCCATGACCTTAGTAACCAGAGAAAAGACAGGCTTTGAATTCTTGGAATATGTCATAACAACTTGGTGTTAGATTAGACAGAGAAACCAGCTTATGAGAGAGTATTATTTTTAAATGGTAGTAGAATGGATTCTGTCTTGGGAAAAAACCTCTAACATGTTGCATAAAATATGTGCAGTAAAATAAAAATGTGTCTGGATGAGGTATTTTGCAGACGAACATTTCTTTAAATTTCCATAGGAAGAAATCTTTGATGTGAAGCAAGTTTTGTGAGGACTTTATATGAAACACCAATTAACCAAGACCAAGAACTTTTGTTAATAAAGTAAAATAAGAAAGAATTATAATCTACATGCAAAGTATGAATTTCTAAGAGTCTGTCCGTGATTTAGGTCCCTTGTTCTCAGTGGACATTTTATATAGTTTCACTTACTTTTTATATATTCTCATTGGACTTTTATATATTCTCATTTAAGAATGAACTAATATGTTTCATTTAAAGCATAGCTAATTTTTAAAAATGAGTTGACAAGTAATAGGTACCCTTGTGTTCGCCTGGTCCTGCTTCGGTTGCCACTATTGGGAGCAATGGATTCAGGGACACCCCACGTGCTTGTGGTGCAGAATAATTGTGGTTGTGTTTATTATTTCATTGTTAAGATTTTAAGAAAAGTCGTCAGATACCCTTACAACTTCTAATAAAAAACTAAATAAAATTTATTTGCTCGAGTTTAAACATTAACATACACACTGACAACTACTAATTTGTAGATATTTCTTCACAAATATAAAAATGCTTAGGTTGAACTAAATAGCTTCTGTAACTATTTTCCATTTATTTCATGAGAAGTAGCATAATTTTTTTGTATTAAACTGAAATCTTCTTGGATACTTTTGAGACCCTGATTTATTCCTGTCAGCTCACTGCTAATGGTAAGTAATAAAGTCTGTTGGTTAATGGAAGCATCTTCCTTGTTCAGATCTTTATCTTTCATGCTTCTCATTGGCCTCTGCAATAGATTCTCTTTCTTTGGGCCCCCACATGGTGCTGCACCACTAACAGGATTTCATGTCTCCAGAGAGACAGTCCTTCCTCTGCCCTACCATCACTCTGTCCTACACTCTGCCTTCCCAGGTTATGTCTCTGCTCTAAAGCTTCCTGTTAGTCCAAAGTGCCTATTGAATAAATTCCTCGGCTTTCAAAGCTGTTTACCACCTAATCTTTATTTACCATTATCCCCATATAAAAGGCTTTAAGAGACTCAATTTTATGAAACATATATTATGCATCCCAAATGTGTACTTCAGCAATTTTTAACTTTCTGACTTCTCTTTCAAATACACAATCTGAGATCCTGTGTCCACCTTAGACCACAGTGACCCTTTTCTTCTGTAAATATCCAGAACAACTTTAAAAAATATTCTGACTAGTACTTCCCTTGGGCATTTAATATGCATTGGTTTTTATAAAATATTATATATATATTCAATAAATAAATATACCTAACCTAAAATTCTAGAAAGCAGGGACTTTGTTTTAAACTTCTGTGTAGTAAATGACACTGAAAACATTACCTAAGGAGCTCAATAAATATTTTTGTTAGACTCAAAATCACATGAAACCTAAAATACTTTATCAGTCAAAATATTCTATTTCTTTTTTAATCTGAGCTTTATGTAAGATTTAAATTACAAACAGATTTTATCTTTATACAACAGCATGTTTGCTTATTTTATTTGAAATCAATATCTAATCAATACAAGCAATAAAAAATGCAAGTACATGTTCCTGTTCTCATTTTATTGGACCGATGATTCCTTGAGGAAGAATTCTGCATCTTTGGTGTACACACTGCCTCAAAGGATACTGTGTAGTTCCATGCAACACTTGGACACAGTGGAATTGTAAAGTGATACAGATAAGGTGTAAAAATTCTTCCAAGAATCCTGAAATTGCTATAAGATTTAATACAGAGACATCCAGAAAGCAGAAGAGACCTCAATAGGCATTAAATCCCCCTTAATGACTAAAACTAAAAGAATTTGTGAATTCTTTTTATATCTCATTTAATTCATTAAAGCAGGAACTCTTAAATGATTCCTCCTAAGCAGTTAATTGGGCAAGAATCTCATTTTCAAGAGTTCAGGCTGCCATCTCATATAGGTGTGAAACAGAACTCCGCCCACTGCAGAGCTACTCTCCCTGGTCACATCTATGTTCTTCTAGAACAGCCTACCTCAGAGAGGTCAATGCCACAGCAGGCTATTTCACTGCCTCCTTCTCTGTTATTACCAAAGGTCAAAGCTTTACTCACTGAAGACTTGGATTCCTGTTTGCCATCTCCTGCATTCCTGTTCCCATCTTATTCTGAGGATTGGTACAATTCTACCAGTTTCTATCCCTCAATTTATCCTCTGCTTTATCTCAGGGCTTAGGTTCATGGTCAACCCCTCAGAGCATACCCTTGAAATCTCTGCAAGAATCTTCTTTATGATACAGGTTTGTATCCTACCAGCAAATCCCTTTAACCTATTTAACACCTCCTACCAATGCCTGCCTGCACCCCAGCCCAATCATATTTTGCATGATTTACCCTTGATTTAGGGCTTTCGCTTTCTTCAGAACTCCACCTTCCATCCACCATCCACCATTATTATCAGTCCCTGATGCACATTGTCATTAACTTTGCCTCTTTTCTGCTTTTGAATTCATGGTATAAAAACCCAACTATTTGCTGTCTTCCTGCCAACCCTTGAGGAGTTTAATGTGCCTAGAAAATGGAGGACAATTACATTATTTGGTGATTGCATTCATTTGATTATTTTATTAACATCAAGAGTTATCATTTACCAACAATTAAATCAGTCTAACTTTAACAATAGTTTCAGTAATGTCTGTGGATGGAAACTACTGTCTTGGGGTGTGTGAAATATTTTTTTTCTGTCATTTGAAAAAAATCCTAGAAAATAAATTTTAACTTTTCAAAAAAATCATAGTGAATCTAAGGATAGAATTTTTATTGCCATTTATTTTTCCCCAATCTTCCCATACTAGGATGACATTTGCTTCTGATATTTTGTTATTGCTGATGAAAAGTCTGACGGTCGTGTAGTTCTCTGCTTTAAGTCATCTTTCTTTTCTCTTTAGATGTTCTTTAGACTTTAATGTTACCCTTGATATGCTTTTATTTAATTACAACCCCTCTCAGTGTGGGTTCATTTTTATTTATTAAAACTATTTTCTATTCAGAGCATATTTTCAATCTAAGTAAAAATACTTACACTTTGTCCTTTTGAAAAAAATCTCAGAAGTGTACCTCCAAATATGTTTTTCCCATTATTTCCTCCACTTTCTTCTTTTGAAATTTTTTAGATGTATGTTGACTATTCAATCTTTTGCCATCTTTCACGTTTTGTCCCCCAACTTCTCATTAGTACTTTTACAGTGTAACAGATGAATTTCTCAGCACTACCTTTCAGTTTACTCATTTTCTCCTTAACTCTTCAAGTCTTGTATTCTAGCACCTATTGAATTCTTCTCTAAAATGCGTAACTGTCTTGTTAACTCATACATTTCCAAGTAGATCTCCTATATTGTCCATATGTTTTGTAGCAAGTTTTATTTTCACAATTTCATTCTTTGAAGATCGATGTTATTCTATTACTTATCTCTTGCAATGTCCTAAGTACATATATAAAGTGAACTTCTCCTGGAGTGCATTTCTGTTCTGCTTGCTGATTTAGTTGCTAACTTTCTCAGAATAAATTTAGGTTGTTAGGTTCATTTTAAGCTAGGTCTGTTTTTCTGTGTCTCTCACTGCTCTTCCTTACTATATTGTTCACATTCCAAATATGTATCCTCTTTCTGCCTTGTCACAGTTGGTCCTATACTACCTTCACTGTGTTACTGTTCTGCTTTAAAAGACTTCTGTTGGCCTAGAGCTTGCCTCCCTTCTGCTTCCTGAATGCATAATTTAGAACCAAGTCTGGCAAGGGATTTTTAGTGCCCACCAGCTCATCAGTGATCCAGGAGGTGATTTTACTCAGTTTCTATACTGAGGCTTTGCTGTCTTCCTTACCACTCCTGTAGACCTACAGATCTCTGTTATGCAAGATCCTGTCTCTCAGGTAACCAACATTTCATATTGCAATACCTCATTGTGGCCGGTGCTCGATTGGATTCTCACCTGCCATTTCTTCTTCTTCTTTTTTAATTTAGAGAGATTAGAAAGTCATAAATTCTTTTTCAGGTAAGATTTAAATTCTGCCAATGAGATGTGTCCATGCTAGATTTGGAAAATGCAGATGAGGTATAGGCAACCTTTCTAGATAGCTTGCTTGGTCTCTGCAGGGTAGTAAGGTCAGGGTTTTCCTAAAGAGGGTTTGGGTGAACATTATTCTGATGTGTAGTGCATGTGCTAGCAGCTACCAGCATAGGCAGTATAGCTCCCTAGTATCTGGTTTTGTCATGTTCTGGGAGTCATTCTAGAAGGTCTAGTCTAAAATGTGTGTTTTTAATCCTCCCAATGATTTTTGCAAGCGTCTTCCTTCCTTCCTTCCTTCCTTCCTTCCTTCCTTCCTTCCTTCCTTCCTTCCTTCCTTCCTTCCTTCCTTCCTTCCTTCCTTCCTTCCTTCCTTCCTTCTTTCTTTCTTTCTTTCTTTCTTTCTTTCTTTCTTTCTTTCTTTCTTTCTTTCTTTCTTTCTTTCCTCTATTCTAGAGTGTTTTTTTGTTTCTTCTTCTCAACCTGATTGATACACAATACCCTAAGCTTCAAGAGTAAGTGTAGAATGAAACATATTTTTAGCCCTTAACTTGAGGAAGCAGAACTCTCAGGTATTAATGCCTGATTCTAGACCTGTTACTGGCAGCCCTCTAACACCAATGGTCTTATTTTTCTGCTGTGTTTAGGTACATGGAGATGATTATCTTCTTTCTAAATTCAACCAAGTGTTTTATTATTTTACGTTTCATTCTCACTGCTACTATTTGGAAGAGAAGAGTGGCAAAGCAGAAATTTTTTATAACATCTTAACAAGTAGGCCCACCTTTAAATTAGGTTTACTCCAAATTTACGGAGTAAATTCAAAACTCCAACAGGTACTCAGGTGACAATTTAAATTCTACTATACTTCCCTAAGAAATGAACGTTTTTCATTCTCCAAAGCTATTATCACTGAGAAAATAAAAGCCATCAAAATGGAACTCTTTTCTTTACCTATCACTAAATCCACAAATCTACCTGCCTCTGAATGAATCTTCTTTGCCTTTCTTCCTGTCACATCCAAGAAGGGTACCTGATGTCAATAGCTATGCACTGAATCCCAGTCCATCTTACCTCCGCTAAACCAGGAGTTAGCAAATGTTTTTGGTAGAATTCCATATAGTAAATATTTTAGGTTCTTTATCACAACTACTTAGGTTGGCTGTTGTGGTGTTAACACAGCCATAGATGACAATGGACCAGGTGGGTGTGGCTGTGTGCCAGGAAACCTTCATTTACACAAAACAGGTGCTGGGTTCAGCATTAGTTTGCTGATCCTTGACTTGGGATCTTGCTTCTTCAGTTATCCCTGAAGTTATCTTGACTCATCCTTTCCTTTATGTCAATTTCCGTGAAACAACCTTAAGAAAACATCAATGATCTTTTTTACACCATGTTCTCCTGAATCTACCACCACGCATCCCTTCTTTACCAGGTTGCTTCTGAATGTTTTGCTCCCACTGTTTCTAACTCCTTATCTTCTACTCATTTTTCAGTCCTTTCTATTTGCAAGGACTCCACTTAAAGTGGCCTCTCCTCCTATAAATATGCCCTTTCCACTCTTTTATTTTTATAATACTGATGCTCTGTATACTTCTTCTCATCCCCAGAATGAGAGTTCCTTACATGAGCATGGGAACCTGGTCTTTATCCATCAGTCAGTCATAGCATACCTTTGCTGAGGATTGTGGGAGTGACATAAATATGTCTGTTGAATAAATTAATGAATGTGTCCAAGAAGCTGTTTCAGACACTGTGGTTTGCTACTCAGATCCTCACTGCTGGGCATGCCACTGGCAGAGGGCATTCACTTGGAAGTGCCTCTGAAGATATATGTCACCTAGGTTTTGGCTCCATCCTAGGTAACCCTCCAACCAATGAATGATCAGCATGGGAGTCATGACCTCAATTTAGGACCACCCTGAAGGTCATCTCAGCTTCAGCACTTCTGGCAGCCTGATGAATTTTGAGATTGCACTGAAGCATAGCCTCTGTCCCCTCCTGGTCCTACACCTGTCCTTTCCTTCCTATCCCTGAATGGCCATCCCAAGAGCATTCCCAGAGAAACCTCCTATATGCCACTCTCTGGAGTCAACTTTCCTGGGCAAACCAGCCTATGACACCTGCGGAAGTTTAATTAATCCATATGCAGAAATTTAGGATTGAAACCAATTTCTACTGAATTTAAAGTCAATATACTTTTTCTCTTCTGTTAGAAATAATACACAATTCTGTTGTTTTCAAATGAACTTCCTCCCATCCTTTTCTTCTTCAGTTCTCGTTATCATTAAAACTGACTTAGCAATAGAGGGAATGTTTAGTTTACTCACTGAATCTATTTGCATCTATTAGTGATTTTAGAATAAATCTATCTAGAAATTTTGCCCTTTCATATTCCACTAAAACTATCCTTTCCTGCATAATGATCCTCTTCACTTTTATCTTGCAGCAGATGCAACTAATACTTAAATATGAATATTTATGCATATATATGTAGATATATATATGTGAAAGCCAAAATATCATGCATTTTCTTTGGATACAGCTTGTACAATTTGAGAAAAATCTAATCTAGGCAATTAAATAGGGATAAGTGGAAAGGATCCATTCTAGAAAAGTTACTTAATTCCAAGAAACTAAACCAATGTCCAGGTATATTTTTAAAAAATTACAAAATAGAAGCCTAGAAAATCTAAAGTTCTGTTTGATTCCACACAGAATCCAGCCATAATCCGTTCATGTAATGGACAAAAGATAGGCAACCTGGAAGATTCTAAAATGTGATTGCTTAATATTCTTTTCCTTTAAGTTAAAATTCTCAAGTGCCTTTATTTGGTATAGTCATGGGAGGTCCTTACAAGAGTGGAGCATGATCATTGGCAACTGGGACAAATGTTATTTCTGCACATTTGCTTTATAAATGAATGGGATGCCATGAAAATTCTCAAGTACTTTGGACCCAGTTTGATCACATCTATACAGATTAGAGCTCACATTATCCCCGGGGCCTTCTTTATAAATGATGTCTATTAAAGCCTAATATGATTACCCCTAAAGTCTGAATTTCTTTCGGGTAAAGATCATGCATGTTTTTCTTTTGTATCCTCAGGTGCTGAATAAATGCTTGTCATGTAAATCAATATATGGGTGAATATGTGTTGGGACAGAGAACTGTGTGATTTCCAAAGCTCTCTTTTATATAGCTTTCCAAGTGTGGGAAAGAGAAAATGATGCAAAGTTACAATCACATTTAATTTCTGCTAACTAAACCATAAAGTCAAGTACAGTAACCTCAACTGCCTCATTAATTGCCGACCCTTAATTAAAGGTATCATACATCATTAAGGTTGAGCCTAAGTAAATGCAAAATTAGATAAGCATAGCTATTACCTTAATATGAAGCTAATATAGCTCCTTATTTAATGATCATACAAATAGGCTCCCAGGCTGAAGATAACAGATATTTGCATTACTACCATGCTTGTTAAAAGGAAACCTATAAATCCATAATTCGTCCTTACAGAGAAATGAATGCACATACATAGAGTCTTCCAGGGTCTTGCATATTCTTTAGCCAGAAACAGCTAGGAATGAATGACCTAGATAATTTTTTCACGGGGGCCTTTCATACCTCTAGAGCCAGGTCTTGCAGAAGTTGGAAGTGGAAGCTGTGTTTCTCATCCAACACATCTGCTTAGGCTCGACAGAATGAGGGTAATTGGAATATTCCATTCTTTCTCTTTTGGGCAAGCCCCTGCCTTATTCATTTGAAAGCAGTTTGGTTCTGCATGTTTCCCCTCTATCTTCTCTTTGCATTTGTCTCTTCCACTGGGTTTATGAACATCAGCATCACTGGATGGCATCTCAGAGCTCTCACCTAGAAGTTATTTCAGTCTCTTGTTACATAGCTCAGGGAAACAGGTCAACATTGCTATTAATATTTCCTGGAAAAATGAAGAAAAATAAAGCTGCAAGGGAGTTGTTTAGAATTGTCCCAGCCAGTGCACAGGGACTTCAAGTGCTCAGATAATAGACGGGGCCACTTGACTGAACACCTCTCCCCACTCTACCTACTCTCAAACCTGAGCCAGAAAATAAGCCCCTTTATCAATTAATTAAAGAGCATGGACTCTGGAGCTAGGCCAATTTAGGTTAAAAAAATCCCAATTCTGACATATTTGACTGTATGATCATGTACAAATTTTTTCATCTCTCTGAGCATGCATTTCTTAATTTGCACAAAGGTGAAAAATCCTGATCTCACGGGACCATTTTGAAATGACTAAAGCAAAGTTCCTATTTAAGGTGTCTGGCACACTGTAAGCTGCTCCATAAAAGGGACTGACTTGGGTGTTTATTTGCCTTGTTTCTTCTTGTGGAGGTAGTGTAAGCAAACTTCAGTTTGCCTTTCTTTGGAGGAAAATGGGAAGGTATTCAGATTGTGTTGAGTGTGATGCCAGGGCTCCACTTTGGCTCTCTGCTTATTCTCTCAGAAATGACGTCTCTCTCCAAGGGGAAAATAGGGTGTGTGTGTGTGTGTGTGTGCGTGCATGTATGTGTGTGCTCTATTAACAAGAATTATTAGTCTTAGAAGGGGAAAGAGCAAGGCATAATGACTAGAGGGTCAGAAATAGATGAACGGGGTGATGGAAATGATGATAGACCCTTTTGTCTTTGTCCCTAGCCACTTCCTCATAAACGCAATTCCAGTGATTTATAACAAGACATTAAATCTTCATAGGTGTGATGGGTTGAAATAAAGAGGGAGAAAATCAATATTGCACAAAGAAATCAAAACGATGGATTATTTTATTTTTCATTATTTTTTATTAATTCCCTGTAACTCAGGACCAGTGGCAAAGACCCACCTGCCTAGCTTTGCCTCTTTTTCCTGGAGAATGTGTTGATGTGCAGCCGTTTCTGCAGATGCATTTTTAAGCTGAGCTGCAGGGGATGTCATGTGTTGCAGTAATTGCCATGGAAACCATTGTTGTCGAATGAATAGAGAGGTTTTAAATCCTTGGTAATGAGCCTGAGAAACTAAGTAGGTCTTCAAGTTTAACTTGTTTGGAAGTGGTTCATATTTCACACAGAGGTATAGGAGGTGAAAGACAGGGAGGCAAAGGATGGAAGAGAGGAATTTAAAAAGATGTGAATAAAATAATCTAATATCAGGTTACACTTCTATATGTACTTTTTAATGAAAAAAAAAAAAAAGAAAACCCAAACCAAAAAATCCAATTACCAAAAATAGGCTGCATCAATCCCCCCCGCACGGAGCAAGATCCTCGCCTACTGAACAAAGCATAACTTTGTTACATTTCTACTTAAATCAACACTTCTAGTTCATCTGTCACAAACCTTAACAACTGATACCGCTATGTATTTTCAAGGCAACTAATTATATAACTAGAATGCAAGATTCTTAAAAGTCAGGGTGCCTCTTGTTATCATTTTGACACTAGGTTCATAGAATACACATTGTATAGAATGTATTTTCTTTTTATTATTTTTTTGTTTTAATTAGTAATACATGACAGTAGAATGCATTTATGTACTTTGATATATCATACTTAGATAGGATATAATTTCTCATTTTTCTGAATGTACACGTTTCAGAATCATATTGGTCATGTAGTCACATATATACGTAAGTAATATTATCTGTTTCATTCTACTCTTTCCTCTCCCTACATGCCCTCTTCTCCCCTCCCTTTACTTTCCTCTACCTAATCTAACACTATTCTTCTCTAGAGCCCTCCCGCATTATTGTTAATTAGCATCCGTAAATTAGAGAAATATGGTCTTTTGTTTTTTTTTGGAATTGGCTTATTTAGCTTAGCATGATATAGAATGTACTTTCATATAATATTCAGCCTCAGGATGATGTTATATTTGGAGTGTGATATAGGAACGATCAGTGAGCACAGGAATCCCACTCCACCATCAGCAATTTCTTAGGATTTTACTTCTCCCTTTCCTTACATACACCTATGATCCTCCCTTTCTGCCCCAGGCCCACTTATAGGCTGGGTGAATTCCAGGTAGGGCTAGAGGTAGCAACAGTGTTGGAAGAGACAAAAAACAAACAAACAAACAAAAAAAGAAACGAGGAGAAAAAGTTGAGAAGGGTAAGCTTTTCTCTCTCAATGGCCAAGAGAATTCCATCAAGCTCTTTCTTTCCTCCAGAGATACTATGGCATGCTTCCCTGAGTTTCCTGAATAACCTTGTCATTCTCCAGAGATTAAGCCATTAGGAAGACATCTTTATATTTTATCTCTTTATCTTTGTTCCTAGCTGTCTAGAGAAGTAGCTATTTCTCCATGGAGAATCTGAGAAGGAGATCATCCTTGGTTACAAAGAATAAACACACCAGGCAGAAATGTGAGGTTCATTTCTGTTCCAGAAACAAAAGGAAAATAAATGAAAGGACAAAAGAGGAATAAAAGACAAAGAAGGAAAAAGAACAATGAAATGGGAACCTTGAGAGATTAAAGCTTATATGGGCAATTTAACAAGGGAGAACATTTCCCTTTAAGGTTCCAAACTTCTTGATCTCAGAGATACACAATATGGTTGTTAAAATCAACCCTCTGGAACCAGATGGCCTGGGTCTGGGTCTTGGATCTACCACCACTTGAAGCAAGTTACTTAGCTTCTTTATACTTATGCTTGTTGTATGGAAAAGCAATTGTAGCACCAAAGTATTATTGGGAAGATTAATAAGACAATATGTATAGTTTTTCTATCAAACTCCTAAACATAATAAATTATTAGTACAAGAAATTGCACAGAGCTATCCCTTTTGTTCTTTACTGAGCTGGAAACCCAGGCCTGGCCACAGAAATCACAATTCATAATTTCATATTGAAAATCTTCTTTTTCTCCTCTTTACACCAGGAGTTTCAGGAAGATGGACATTTCCCCATTCAGTGACATTGTTCTCCATTTTTCTGTCTTGAAACACAATGCCTGCAACTCCCTGTCACATTCCCTGCTGTATTTTTCTCCCCAGCAATATCAACATCAGTGTTCTGAGTATGTATCTCATTTATTGAGGATCATTCAAGATTAGAATGTAAATTCCACAGTGAAAAGGATTTGGGGTATGTTCGCTCACTGCTTTATCTCAGCAACTAAAATAGTGACTGGTATATAGAAGGCACTCAACACACCTTTGTTGAATGAATAAAATATAAATTATGAAGCTTGACTGTGCACTTAACACATAGTAGACAGCTCCTCCCCCATTGTACATCTTCCAGTGCAAACCAGTCAGCTCACTAGTCTTCTACTGGCTTTGGGGTAGAGAGTAGCTGGGAATGGATGAGAGCCAGTGGCCATGAGTCTGGTGGAGGACAGCAGGTTGGAAATTCCTTTATAAATGGAGAAAAAAGATAAAAGGAAGAAAGAAGGGAATCTGTTACCCAATTCTCTTCGGGCAGAAAGGGGAATATGCTACATTAAGGTGAGATTTTAACTTATTTTCCCATGAAAACCTCAGGTAGTTTAGCAATCTATGAGTATAATATGGTAGTTCACTGAGCTCATACAATACTGTGGTGATATGGAAACATAAATTTAAACAACACTAAGCATGTATGTTTTAGCATGCGGTCTTTGATTTATGATCACCTATCTGTATACAATAGAAAAAAAAAAAGGAACTCAGAATAAATTTTCCTTTCGGAGCTGGCCAAAAGTTACTACTGCTGCTATTCTTGGGAAGTTGAACTGAAATTGGGGAAGCCTGTCCAGAGTTATAATATAACTATAAATCAGCTTGAAGATTCCATGTCATTGAGCCCTCACCCAAGATCTCCTATTTTACATGGTCTGATTGGTTGGCAAGCCAGCTGACAGCTCTGCAAAATTGGCTTTATAATATACATTATAGAAGTACAGGGGGGTGATGAGAGGCTTCTGAAATAGTATATTTTTATTCAATGACTAGTGCAAACTTTTGTACTTCCAGAGCTGCTTACCAAGGTAATGGCTAAGACTATGGAGGCTACTGTCAGATGGGGAGAATGTAGTAGGTATAGTGAATAGTCTGCAGGTAAGCAGAAGGAAACATGTTCTGCTTATTTTCTTTGGCTATTGGTATAAATGCTACCTTGAAATCCTCAGGACATTTCCATGGGTTGGAGACTCTATTGTTTGTAGTTAACAAAGGGTTAAGAGGGACCTTCTAAATAATGCTGTTATTTGTGTTTTGGATGCTTCCTTCCTTCTGTCTTAGTGTGTTTCTACTATGCTTTGTGACCAGTGATGCTATTTGAATCCAGTGATGCTACTTGTGGTCTCTAATGGCAAGATAAGTACAGTCTCACCCACATATCCCCACACATAACTGCTCATAACAACAAAAAAAAGATTGTTATTATTTTTGAGCACTAGTAGATATCAAATACTATGATATGTGCTTTTCCTGCAATATTTTCAATCCTTGTAACATCCTATGGAATGTTTGATGAGAAAATCCAAAATCAGAAACTCAAGTAACTTGCCCATGCCACACAGCTAGTGAGTTCTAGTTTTAAAAGCAGATTTTTTTTCTGGCTAAAAATCACATTTTATTAGTTACGTTTCATGCCTTTCTTAGGAAATATTGAATTCCCCAAATCACCAATGACGTGGGTCAGATCTGCTTAATATTGGTGGAAAAAGAGGATTTATGATTCTTATTAGAGTTTGTTTTAAAACAGGATTGTTTAAACTCTTACCTATTTGCCCTCTATGAAAATCATAAATGCCAGCAATTTTGTATTATATATCTATACATCTATATCTCTATACACAAACATACATACTCACATATACATTAAAGAAGTAAAAAGAGATAGCTAAAATTAATTTTGGATATATAATTATTTAACTTAACGTGTTTCAAATATGACTACAATCTGCTGTTGATACCAAAATGATTAGTGAAACTTTATATATCATTTTTTCCTAAGTCTTGGAAATTAAGGGTGCATTTCATTTCTATAGCACACCTCTGTTTGGGCTAGACACATATTGTATGCTTAATCACCACATATAGTACTCTCCAAATGAGTACTACCTTGGACAGTGCAAAATAAACCTAAAGTGTTATAAAAGCAAGGTAGCCCCTAACCCAATGACATGCAAGGTTCTCAGTCAAGACTTGGCATATGAGTAATTTCTGTATGAATTAATGAGTAAATAAAAGTAAAAACTGACACAAAATTAGAATATGGAAACTTACATGATGAGTGATGTGTCCTGTGAGAATAATTATCTTTTGAAAGTGATTTATCAAGGTTTTTATTTAGCATTTTAGGTGCTAACGAAAGTACAGTTCAGGCAACCATGATATGTCCATATGTAAAATGCATATATACATAATATCCATATCTATTGACCTAGTAAAGGGATGACACACTATTCCATTAGCCCTGGAGAGTCTGGAAATAGAACTAGAGCCTGGTTAACTCTGGAAAGCCAGATATGGTTTTCACTCTGGTGAACACAGGTTTGTTGTCATGTTTACTGAACTACATTTTAAAAGCTTATATTGAGAGTGTTTGCAAAATGGAGATAATACGTATTTTTATTTGTGGGGTGTGTGTGTGTGTGTGTGTGTGTGTGTGTTGCCTGTGCACATATGGGGAGGTTGGAGGCCTGCCGAATTTGACCTGTTAAATGGAGTTATGGTTCAGAGTATCCTATATATCAACAATGTTGGCTATTTATAACAGTTACAAGCTGGGCCACTCATAACACTAATTGCTAATATGTAGGTTTTATTTACAACACATCATATCCAATTCTGTTTTACACTAGAATTATCTTCATGAGTATCAAATGGATCTCAGCTTTGAACAAATATAACATAATTTGGGTTCAATGTCTTTGCTCCTTGTTTCAGTATGTTGGGCATATATTTGCCAATGATATGTAGATTAGACAGACAATTTTTAAATGGCATTCAATGTAGAATGGAGACTGAATAGCAATGGTAGCTTGGCACAGACTTCATGAGGAAATTGTTTAAACTTTAACATGATAAAGTTAAAAAACAGAATAGGCTTTCTGGCCTCCAAGGCTTTGGAATGCATCTTTGCAACAATTCTTCTTGAGATTCTTTCAGTTGTCTAGTTGCTACTAACCCTTTGGTGTGACTCATCCAATAGGTGGCATTCTTTCATATGTCTATAAGATCATGGTGTCACCCTATGGCTTACCGTTTGCAAAAAAAAAAAAATTATATGATATCAGAGATTGAATTCAAGGGCACTTGAGCCACTGAGCCACACAGCCTCAGCCTTATTTTGTATTTTATTTAGAGACAAGGTCTCACTGAGTTGCTTAGTGCCTCATGTTTGCCGAGTCCGGCTTTAAACTCATGATCTCTTGGCTTAGCCTCTGGAGCTGCTGGGATTACAGGTGTTCACCACTGTGCCTGGCCTTTGCAAACTTTTGAAGCAAGTCAATTATTAGCGTGTTTCATTTTCTTTTTCTAATTCATTACTTGACCTTCTCCTTGTAATTTTTTCTAGTACTTCTGTGTACTGACCTCACAACATCTAGTTATGTCCTTAAACCAAATACTTATATTCTGCTCTCTGGGGAAAAGTATGTCGTAGGTATCACTGAATCTGCAAATTCCCTAGGACTCTGTGTCTTAAGCCTTGTATTTCATTGTGGAGGGAAACAAATGAGTTTTAGGCGTTGCTAAGTGGTTGGAAGGAATGCATTTCTGGATTTTGTGACTTTGAGAACTGTAGGTGACAAGGTACGTAGAAGAAATTTCATTTAGGGAAACATTTTTGCAAATGATGAAGGATCCAAGGAGCCAAATAGGAGATAATTAGATAGAGAAGTAGTCTATTTGGAATTACCAGCCAGGGTTATCAGAAAAAAAAGCCAGAAGGAACGAGCAAATTGTCTGGGAAAAAATAGTCCCAGAGAACACAACCACTGTTGGAGACTTCCTGAGACAAGGAGAGACCTGGCCTCTTATTTCCTCTATTGTCTTCACAGTACCTCCTGATGGCTAGGCACAGCTGTAAGCAGGCTGGGAAAGAAAGACCTCAGGATCAACTTGAGCAATTAAAGAACAGGACAAGGAGCAGATCTGAAAGCAAACAGACCAAGGATCAGCCAAGGTCATAGGAAACATGAACTTTCTCCTGATATGGGAGGCATATGATGGGTGGTCCACATGAAGATTTAGGAGTATAAGAATTGACATGTGCTGTGCACACACACCTGGGCAAGATTCGCCTGTCACATGTCTGGTATAACAAACTCAACTAATTCCTAGTATCTAATCAATTGACAAATCCTACTGATTTTACCCTTCAGTGACTTTTGAATCCATCCACACATCTTTATTCCATCATTACCTTTGTGGGCCAAGCTATTGTCACCCCTGCTTGGATTAACAGTGACTCCCAAGTCCTATCTGCATCCATTCTGTACAATTTCCTGTTTATCTCTCATCCCAGAGTCTCCAGTTGTAATTACAACCATGCAGTTGATTTTAGTTCATCACTCCTGTCCTGGCTCAATCATCCCTCCTTCAGGGAAATTCTCCTTGACTAGCCTAATGGGGTCATTCTCTCATCCTGATGCCAGAAAACAGAGCTCAGATCTCCCCTTTCTGTCTCTGTCTCTCTGTCTCTCTGGCATACAAGGTGCTATGGCCTGAATTGTGTCCCCTCAAAAGTTATATGTGAATCCTTAGCCCCTATGTGATATTTGGAGATGCAGCTTTTAGAAGATAATCAGGTTAAATGAGGGCATGAGGGTAGAGTCCTCATGATGGGACTATTCTCCCTGTAAGAGGAGACACCAGTCAGCTTGCTAACCTTCCTTTCCCCTCCCATGTGAGGACACAGAACAGAAAGAGAGCCTTTTTTTATCAGGAACTGACCTGAATGGTACCCTGGTCTCAGGTCCATATCTATGAGAAGTGAAAATCTATAGTTTTAGCTGCCTGGATTGTGTGTGGCCTTTTGCTATAATAGCCCCAGAGGACTAAGACAGAAGGTGTCTTGTAAATGAACAATTAGAGAACCAACAACATCAGAAGGGACCTGGCAGACCAATAAGCCAAATGTCCCCCTTAGGATCTGTCTCTGATCTCTGATTCACTTAATGTGGAAATACCTTTTCTCCCTTTTATCCAGTTTCACGTCACACCCCAAAACACTCAGAAGGCTCATTTGAGGTTAGAATGAACTGTGAATGGTTTAATTTCTTGGTTGAAAGTGTTTTGCTTCTCTTTCCTTCCTGGTTTTGTGGGTGTGAGTTAACAGCTAGAATAGGAGCCACCCCCAGGTGGTATTGAAGGACAGGCCACATGAGGATTTGTCCTTGGGAGAATGAATATAACAGGCAAGTCCCCATTTATTTTCTTCTAGTTTCCAGTGTGTGTGTGTGTGTGGGGAAACTGCATGCAAAAAGGATGCTATGCATTGCTTTCACCACACATTGCCCTGCTTTACTTCAGATTCTTTATTTCTTCCTACTCATTCATTGCTAGGTTATTCTCTGTAACAATGGACTGCCATTTATTTTCTCTCCTCTTAGCCTAGCTGTTCCTCAACCCAAGGACTCACTGCCATGAAGTGTTATTTTACAGTTTGGAGAGGCACGTGGCTCTCCCAAATGGACTTGCATTTGCACCGATCAACAACAACAACAAAAGCCTTGTGTCAGAGATACAAGGCGACAGCTTTGTCTGAAACCACCCACTCCTCTTTTGTTTCCTTCCAATGCACACTGTGCATTATGTTCCACATGCTCCTCACCATGGCTCTGCAGATGTGAAACTTTAAATGTAGGGTATTTAAAAATACTAAGGAAAAAAAAAAACACCCTGAAAATTACAGAGCTTTGTAGTCAAGCAGCATGCGGCTTCCTAAAGAGCTGTTTATCAGGAGTTCAGATGGTTTATGTGTGGTTGATTAGAGTGGTCTGGATGGCGGAAGGAAGAAAGTCAGAGTGGAGGGAAGTTAATATCAACAATGGAGAGTACCTGAAAGCCAGTTTCCCTGGACCCTGTACCCGTTAAGAGGAAATTCATTAAATCAAGTTGTGGAGGAGGCCAGGATCACTTGCTGCTCCAGTGAAGCCTCTTGTGGACATGTGCAGACTGGGACCTTGTAGGTGAATTAAAATTAATAGAGTCAATAGAGCTCCTACTGCATTCCAGGTCCTACTAAGTATCAGTGCATTGTTTGTCTTGATCAATTCTTATCAGAATCCCATTAAATGGTGCAACATTACTCTGCTCTCTACCTAGGATCAAGGCCCTCAATCCCCCAGCTGCTGGGCTGGAAATTCACAGCAAAGTCAAGCTTCAGGATTCTCTTTCAACTGGAGAAAGTCTCCTGATCCAAAGACCTGCCTCTATCTCTTCTCCAGAGGGCTCCCCTGACCTCAATGTGCAAGTCTCATCTTAGCTTCTGACTCTCGGTGGGATCTCTGCTAAGATGCACTGCATTTCAATTTCTCCCATGACTCAGCCCTGCTCCCCTCTGTCCTTTGCTGGTTTTATTTGGGAGCCTTTTCCCTTCCCTGACAATAAATCTCTTGAAAGAAAATGGCCATCTAAAACTTTGTTTTCAGAGTAACTTACCTATTATGGGTTGGGTTGTGTAAATCCACCACTCTGCCCAAAAAACAATCTTATATTCAAGTCTTAAGCATTGGTACCTCAGAATGTGACTCTATTTGGAGATAATGTGTTTAAGGAGGTCATAAAATTAAAATGAGGTTGTTAGAGTGGGCTCTATTCCAATAGGACTGGTTTCATTTCAAGAAGAGATTAGGGCAGACACAGACAGAGGGAAGAAAGAGCGTGGGAGGACACGGGGGAAGCTGGCCATCTGTAGGCCAGGATGATAGACTTCAAAACAACCTTGCTGAGCTGACAGCTTGATCTCAGACTTCCAACCTCCAGAACCATGAGAAAATAAAATCTTCATTGTTTAAGACATGGAATTTTGTTATAGAAGCCCTAGATAACTATTATTCCACCCAAGACATCTTTTGGTGCCTATATTCATTTTATAAGGAAGACCCTGCAGGTCAGAAAGGTGAAATAATTTGCCTAAGGTGACAGAGCCAGTTAGCAAAATAATGGTGACCCAAAGCACCTTTCTTTCTACTACATGAGATGAAATGTAACCTTGTTAATGCTATCTGAACAGGACTTTGCAGCCACATTTCACCCTCATCACAGATATCAAGAACTGAATTACCACTCAATACCATTTAACTCTGTCTAGAATGAAGGTTCCTTTTAATTGAGGTTGGTCAAGAGAGACTAACCATTGCTCCACTAGTCATTAAAAACAAACCAGTCAATCTTCCACTCCAATCATACTTTTAAAATTCAAAGCAATATAAAAATGCCAAAAATATACTTATTTATTTATTTAAAAAAACTATAAAAACTTAAAAGCAAGGTCAAGAGAGACATGAAGAACTCCTTTTCTAAGAAATATGAAATCATGATCTAATCTTAGCCAAGGGGAAATTATTGATCCATCCTGGAACACAAAATTATGTTTAATTTTGTAAAATACTGTTGATTCCTATAACCATAAAATCATATCCGTTCGGGTCTTCAAAATCCAAAAATGTCAAACATACCAAATGATTTCTACCATGAGGATATTTATTAGTCATAACTAGAACAAAAATAAACCCTTCTCAGAATGGGTTAAAGGTCCATCTCTCACATTCTCATGACTCCGTATACTAAATGGCTATTGCTGTGGTTAAGGAGTGTGAGGTTGAAATCTGAAGCTGACACTAGGACAAATCCCCTCCAGGAAGAAACAAAATAACAACAAAACTCATGCTTGCAGTAGTAATTATAAGTGGGGAGGTTGACAATGAATGATTTAGGATTGTGTGGCAGGGCTGGGAGGGACCTTGGTGAGTCTCTAGTCTAGCCCCTGTCTTTACTAGAGGAGGGAGCTGGGATCCAGAAAGATTAAACGATGTGTCTACAGGCATATGCTCATTAGCGCTAGAGATAGGACTGGAACCAATGGCCCCCGGCTGCTCATTCAGTTTCTTTCCCCTGTGTGTTGCTGCTTTTGCTTCTCATAGCTGCTGATCTTAAAATGCAAAGATAACTAAGCAAATCGGAAAGTATATTTTTGGAGAGCCACACCTTGCTGAATGGTATTCATCTCTGCATGGCATAAGAAGATACCAGCCTTTACAGGGTGGGATAATATTTTACCCAGAACAATAAAAGTGAAAGGATAACGAGAAACCTGAATTTTACCTATTTGATGAATCAAGTCTTCAGAAAAATGGACATTAAAAGAATTTATTGCTGAGGTTAAAAAGAATATAAAAACTCTGCCCCTTAAGACTACTTAGACTCTTTGGTGTTAAAGGAGGCAGACAGTGGTGATATTCCCACACAGACCAAGTACTCACACAGGCAGGTGGCCCCTGTGTGGAAACTGCTCTATATAGGAACAATAAATTGTATATTTGCAGACACTGAGATATAAGGCTTAGGAATTCTTTGTGCTTTGCTTCTCTATGCCCAGTATTACCCATTTGTGAGGTAATCCAATATTTGATGTTTTTTCATGCTTTCACTGGAATATTCAGTGGAAGTAAAATCTCCTACCACCCCAAACATATTTCTGACAGTTGTAGAACCATTAAGGTAATTACTGTGTGGTGTGGAACCCCACAGGCAGCTTGGCAGCTTAGAGAGACCGCAGGTGAGCTGTAGCTTGGGTGAAAGAATGAGGAGCTTGTAATGGATATTTTCCATAGCCAAGTATTTGGATAGGGCCAGATTCAAACAGTTATCTCTCCAAGGCTCCCTCCCGGGACACACTCATTTTCATTCGTAAGGTAGTTCTTTGAAAATCAAGTTTCAAGGAGCCATTAAGGAAAGAAAACATCTTTGAAATCCTTGTTTCTCCCTTCCCCATATTATTTTTTGGACTATTATGTTGTTTTATGATCAAAGTCAGGAAAATAATTTACCTATAACATATAAATTTATTGTAAAATATTGTTTTCTTGACCAGAGTGTAATTATGACCTGTAATTGTCTAGATTAGCTGGCTCATTACCTGCAGTATAAGTCCATGTGCTGTGGAGGTGGCATGTGCTGAGGGTGACTAAAGCTGTAAGGGCCAGTATACTAATGATCTGGTCAGGTGATCTTTGCTGACACAGGGCTCATCTACCTGACTGGGCAGACTCAAAGTCACCAATGTCCATGAAAACTCTCTTCCCCAACCCTGTGCCCGCCAGTCCAAATTAACCAAACCAGGGTGAGCTCCTGAAAAGACCAACCTGAACTCCAACCATAGCATCTGTTAAGCTATTCATAGACACCTTGAAAGAATTCTGTGGGTTTAATTAGCAATATAGAGATTATTGGTAATGACCACCACATTATCCTGCAGTTTGAATTAGCACAACACCCACTGCCTAGCTATCTGTAGAAATGGCTTCCGTGTTTATCATTACAGATAACTGAGGATATAAAGCCCTCGTACGTACTTCTAAAGCTATTTTGAATGGATTATTGGTGCCAGGTGCCTTAGATAGGAATAATTTTTTAGAAGTGCTTGTCAAATTCCTCTCCCTGATTGTTATCAGTGTCATTCTATGTCCTGTGGGGTTTCTGTATGAGGCTGTTCTCTGAACCTATCTGGATTGTTACCTTTCTCCAGGAATGTAGCCAAATTACATACACACTGCCTTCCTCTGAGGTATTCCCACGTGTCTTAGTGCTTTTAACCATAGATGTGGCCTTAGTTTGATATGATTTTCATAGAAAGGCAGCTTCTGCCAGAGCTTATGCATCACTGCTGTTATTTTCAGTGTATGTAAAATGTCTCTTCGAGTGGCTTTGCTAACTTGCTAATCCTAAAAGTGGTGAATTTATTTGTTCTTTAAAAACAGTCACCTTCTGGTTTGAAGGTTAACTCTTTCCTAATATATAAGGTATGTGTGTATACCACACACACACACACAGACACACACACACACACACACACATACACACACACATTTTACAGTATATATAAGATATATGTGATATAATTTCATGGAAATATACATATTTTACCTCTATGATGTTTATATTTAGTATATGTATACATATTATACATACATATGTAATACCATATATATCATAGTAATGTACATATTTCAATTTCAAGGTTATCAGCAAATCAATAAGATGCTATAATATAGAAGTAAAGAAATATAACAAAATCATTTTATTTGTGGTTTTGTGTGTTTTCTAGAATAATGTAATGAATGATCAATTAATTGTTAATATGATGTGGCATCTTTGCCATTAATTAAAACATCCCTTTCTTTGCCTAAGAAATGTAGTTGGTGTCATTTCTTTTGAAGTGAGCCTCGTTTGTATTTCTTCTGGTTGTAGGCAGAAATCCAGTTAATCCCGTTATAGGATTTTTAGCTTTACTAGATTAAGTGGAATATTTATATCTAAGAATAATTGCTGTAACCTGAGTGGAGATAAGTAGTAGAGTGTCTTTGCTGTCTCCACACTGCCCCTCCCAACACACACACCTGCCACTATGCTTCTTCCTAGATCATGTCTGGCTTTTAAGATAAATCACCAAAGAATACTTTAAGGTAGAAATGGGCATTTTTACATTAAAATTAGAAAGCATAATCTTACAGGTTTTATTGTGGTTCCTCCTCTTATTTATCGAGTGCTCCAGAATAGCAGAGGCATTGTGCAGGCTGATTGCTGAGTTCTGTGCATATATCAAAGAGAGGCAGAAAGCCCACTGAGGTGTATGCATGGCAATGATTAGGAATCCAGGCACTCCAGGCTTAAGAATTTTAAAAATGACTTTGGACAAAATATTTCCTTTTAGATATAGAAACTTAGACATTCATTCCAGGGCCCTGGAAAGATTACCGAGTTTATTTTGTCACTTTTCACCAATAGCATACCAAGTTAAGCAATGTCTTTATGTATGTCATTGGAAGGAATGCTCAGATGGGTTTCAGTTCTTGTTGGTGAGTATTTATTTGCTTCCTCTCTCTTTTCTGTTAGTTTTCTGGCTTCCTAAAAGAAAATGTTATTCTTGTTCATATCTCCTCCATAGTTTATGGTAATAGTTAGTGGTCATACAAGTAAGAATGTCTCTTAATAAAGACATCTCACATATTTCAGGCTTATTGTTTTTGTCATCATTCACTAATGAGTGAGTGTATTTAGCTATCATCTTAGTATATGATACCAGTAATATTATGCTAATAGCTTTCTTCACAAAATACTCTTTTGCACACAGATCTATACAAACAACACACTGAAAAATAATACCACACACACATAGCCTATGTGGCTCTGTCAAGTAGTATTTCCACTGAAGCACAGAGAGGAAGGCCATTTGCTCAAAGTCAGGTTAGAACCCAGGTTTCATCAAACTGAAGGCTCTCCTTGTGTCAGTACGTAACACGCTATTCTTCCTGTCAATCTCTTCTCCTGTGATGCTTTCTCTGATCCCAGTTGCTGCTTGCCAGCAGAAGTGAAGGAGATAATGACTTTGACCCAAAGTTCCTGCTTCTTCAGCCTGGAGAATTTGCTTCTTGGTTTGAGCTCACTTAACTGAAAACACCCATTGCTTCTTTTTGTATTAAATTCCAATTTTAACACTGGCCACCAGCATTTGTTGCATCAGAACATTAACAGACAGAATGCAGGGACCCCTGAATCTGGTGTTCTTTGTCTTTAATGTCTTTAGAACATCCACCTGTAGTTGTTGTGGGTACGTAATTGATTCAGGTCCCCAAAAGCGAGCCCTTTCATATTAACCGCATGTTAGGAAGAAGGAATAAAATCACAGCTAGAGCCATATCTCATTAGGGGCTCATGTATTTCTCAAGGCAAAACTCACTGTTGAATTTGTTTATCATTCTCTGAAGTCAATGGAAAAATGGTTTCTTACACAAATGATTACAGGACCTTCTGGAGGCAGAGGGAGTTACGGTCTACTGTTTTCATCATCCTGAGCACAAACCTGGTACTCAAGAAAAATATATTGGCTGGCCTTAATGTTTATATTTGAGTTTCTCTGTGATGCTCTTGGTCCTCTTAAAAACAGAAATTTGGAGTGTAATGAAAGGTCGTTGGCCTCTGTGTAGACCACCAGCTGCTGAAGAGCACTTCTGTTCAGAGGACCGCGCACATGGCCTATCTATGAACTTCCAGCTCACGTAGAGAGTAATTTTTAGTTTAGATAGAAGAAATGGACAGAAAACATTCCCCCCTTCTTCTTTCTGGCAGTAACCTTGGTCCACCTTTGAAGTTGGCTCTGGAGCAGGATTAGGAAGAGACCAACAGTTTCTCTACCTCTTTGCTCCCACCACCAGATAGATAATAGGTAGCATGGAAGGGATCAGCACTGGGGAACTCAATAGACATCTGTTTGTCGGAAACCAAGTCTTTGACCTAATTCACAGATCTGCTTCAATGAAAGAATCACTGTCACTGTGAGGTTCCTCTGCAGAGGTTGTCTCTGGACATGCAGGGACAGCTCAGTGATTCCAAAAGACTCTTCTGCTTGAGAGACTAAAAGTACAAACCCACAATAGACAAACCTTACAAAAACAGAATTCTGGCTCACAGTCTATAGTAACCAGCTCAGAAGGTCACCCATGGTCTATAGAAATTGGTTGTTGTTTAGTTAGATTTGTAAGAAAGACTACGATCTCTCATAATAATCCAAACGACCAGGACTAGACCAATACCTGAGAGCTTTCCTAAGTTTTGTTCCTACTTCTAATCTATGAAGAAACTAGAGAAAACCAAATATATACCTCAAATTACCCCCCTTCTGGTACACCTGCCTACAATTTTTCCAAACCTCACTCAGACACACTTAAAGACTTCTCTTTTTCAGTCCTCTGACTGCCGTGAGTCTGTGCCAAAACACAGGCTATGGTTGCTCACTCCCTTGCTGCAGAGAAATTTGAATAAGTGGTCTGTTTGCATCTGGCTAGTCCCCACTTAGTTCCCCATGCCCCACTGGATTTTTCTCCAATCTGTGCCATAGAGGTGGTTTATGTGGGTTCCAGGACCACACTAACTTGTGTTTGAATACAGAGTCAACACTTGTGTGGCCTCTGGTGAACTGCAAAGCACTCTGTACCTCAGTTTCCTCCTATGTAAAATGAGAAAACACAAAGTAGATGTGAGAGTTACTGACTTGATACCCATCCTAGCACAGAGAATACTGTACTATTTGGCATGTTTATGGTAGCACTTTTATGAGCCCTATTATAATGAAGTTCATTGACCCCTTCCCCTGACCTGCATCATCTACTATAAATATTCTTAAAATATAAGTCCTAACTGGGAGAAGCAGCCCTTGATACTTGACATTTATTCACAAATTAACTTGAACAAGCACATGAGATTTTCTTTGCCTATGAAGAGTCCCACGGAGGAGTTGACATCACAAGCTTGAGAGAGGCTATCTATCTATCCATGGGTTGATAGATATCTTATATGTGTGATGAAGTGTGTGAGAACTGAATGGGCAACAGGGAACATGCCAGACACAGGTTGGACCCTGAAGGAGCTAGTGTGGCACGAGGACACTGAATCTCTGCCCATCTGTATGTTGTTGTGGGAAGGATTCATAAGCATGGGGGACATTGCACCCTAAAATCCATCTTTCTCTTTCTATAGAGTTGTCACACTGGATGAAGTTCTGGGAGCCTCCTATGTTTTAATTATTGTAGACAGATCCTCTTCCCCTAGAGGACCCTGCTCCCTCAGCTGTCCTATTTCTATTCATCAGGAAGTTATCTGATGAATTGATCACTGTTGCCACTGGCCCATTTGGATGGAGAGAATCACCCTTTCCCTTCCTGCTGCTCTGCCACTTCCTGTTTAGCCAGGAGTCATCATGTGGGTAGTGAGGCCACCTATACTGTAGGAACTCTAATAGCCCCTCTGCTCCTTCAAAAGGCAAGTCCAGCTTAGATGTTTTGCCAGCTGTGACATTGCTCTTGATGACTGTGGTGAACAGCCCCCACGGCGAAAAGTTCCTGAGAGGATCTTCATTTTGGAGCCCTGAGCCCAGGACTGTGCACAAGAGATAAGGATAATGTGAGTGTTAAAAGCCAGGCGCGTGCTGTCCTTTGTCTCTCGTTAAATTGAATCTGTTCCTTGGGTTTTTGGTTTGGGGGTAGATGTACGATGCTGTGTGTGTGACATGCATGCTTCCAGACCGTGATGAAACTTCCAGACTGTGACACAGAATTAGAAGGCTGCCTCCAGCAATCCATGTCGCAAGGTTCTTAACACCAGCTCAAAACCGAGACACTGGGGTAAGAGGAATTACTAGCCTCAAGGGTTCTTTTTTTTAGAAGAGTTGGGATATAAATAATAATTTTTTTTTAAATCAAGGGAGCCAGAAAAGTCCATTTCTACCTTTACCTTCACTGAAATAAAATATGCTTCCCCAAATTTGCTAGAACTATGTATGGCGGACTTAGTTCTGAGGACCCGAGGGAAAAGAAATAAAAATCTAGAAAGGATTCCCTTATTTAGCCTGGCTTATTTTCTTACTTTCTGCTTCAAGTAGCCAAGTCATTTACTTTGAAAGCTTCTGTAACTGAACATGTGTATTTGCTGAGCTATTTCAAATGTGTTCTATTATGCCTCAGCCTTGTTCAATGATGGACTCTGCACATAGTTCTAATGCCTGGCGGTACAATTTCTAACTGGGAGGTGTTTTCAATGCAAGTTGAGTAAAAGCAGTAGCAATACTGCCTTAGGAATAAAAAAAATAATCTCTTAAGAGTTGGAGTTCCACAGTTTACTGCCTAGCTGCAGCAGCCAGGTTTCAGGAGGCCCAGGTACACAGTGTGTCTTGGACCTTGCTTTTGCCATCTGTATACAGGGGTTGAAATACCTGTGCTATTTCTTCTGCTGCAACCGTGATGAGTGAAATCATAATGGCTGAATCAATTTTCAAAGTAGCATAGAGAGGGAGGGTCCCAGTTCTTTGGAAGCCATTGAGATTCCCCATAAGGACAATCAAGGAAACTTTTAACCTCCCCCTGACTTAATAAAAACCCAGGGCAAAAATCTAAATACTGGTTCATAATGGGGACAAAGACTTTACTAAGTTCTGTCACCTGTATAGTTCTGTCACCTGTATAGTTCTGTCACCTGTATTCTCTCAGTCCTGACTGAGAGTCTAGAGGAGAGGCTCTTTGCTTTTTCTTTGCATAGATGAGAAAATAAAGCTCATAGAGGATAAGGAACTTATTGAAATCTTATAGCTACTCTGTAATCTCTGGTATGAACTTTTAACCAGTTCACCATTGTTTCTCAAGTACTATTTTAGGGCTGACTCCCAGAAATCTAAAGTGAGGGCCAGAAGTCAGCATTTTATAAAGTATCTGGATGATTCTGCTGTGAGTGGGCATCCGACCACGGAGAAGCATTGAACTAAATTACTTTTTGCTTCCTGACTGCTATTTACTATCATCCATCCATCCATCCATCCATCCATCCATCCATCTATATCCATATCTATCTATATCCATCTATCTATATCTATATATAAGCTTCTTTCTTCAGAGGATTTGGGGAAACCTAAACAAAAGCTATCACTCAAATAGAAAGGTTAAGAAAAATTACAAATACAAATCATAACTAGGAAAGATAACATAGAGCCCAAGAAAAACACATGCTTCCTTCCAGTTCGTAAGACCAAGTGGGGCACACAGAACAGTGGTTTATGGTCAGTGTGGTGACCTCCTTTCCACCACCTCTTCTTGCCTTAAGTCATATCTCTGTGCTTCGCCCACATCACTGTTTCCAAGTGATCTGATCTTAATACAAAACTATTACTCACCTCTTTTCTATTTTATAGAAAGTTATGGACTACACATTTGAGACCTGACTACACCATGAATAGTCTAGGCAAATTTTTTTGGAAAGGCAGTGTACATGAGGTTGACACTAAGGGACTCTGGTGACAGAGGGTAGATGGAAGCAGGAGGGCAGATAGAGAGGGAACTTTAAGGGATTTAACCTTAAACATTTGGGACCAGGCACAGAAAGGAGCACAGACTAGTGAGACAGGTGCACTGTACAGTCCTCATTTGCTCTTAGTGTTCCACTCTCTATCCTTCCTTTTCTGATCAGAAATGTTGATCTCTATGGACAGCATCTGGGGTCTCCTGTCCTTTGACTTCCTGTTGAGTTTGGCCTGTAGGAGACCATGGCAGATCCAAGACTGGGAGGAAGAGGGGTATTTATAGTCTGTTTAACTCCCCTACTTGACAAAATGTTGGTTGGTGCATTTCTCTACTAGAGGTCACAACCTCTGCCAGGTAACCCCTTTTTCCTTTGCTCTTGGTATATGCTGGAGATCATTTCCTTTCTTTGCCTCTCTATGTCTAAGGGTGAAAATGGCTGCTACCCTGCTCTTATGGCTTGTGCTTTGGAGGGCTCTGCTTTTCTCTTTCTGTTCACAATCCTCCTGAATCCTGAAGCGTCCTTGGGAGATAAGGCCCCATGCCAAACTTGGGCTAACATGCATGGTTCTCTCCTGAATCAGGTTCCAAATATTAGGGACCCCAAAATCTTCTGCCTAAATATCCTGAAGCCTACTTGCAGGTGCATGGATCAATCATGCACCCATAGTAATTTTAGCCAGAGGCTAAATGGTGGCGTTATGGTTTGGAGCTGGAATGTCCCGCAAAGTCTCAGGTTGAAAGGAAGGTCATTCAGCAAGGTTTTGGAGGTGGGCTTTTAGACAACGGATGGAGCATGAGGGCTCTGGCTTCATCAGTGGCTCTGATTTCATTAGCTGTCATCAGCTGACCAAATGGATTACTGGAAGGTGAAGTTGGAGGAAGTAGGTCACTGGAGTATGTCTTGGAAGGGTTTATCATATCCCTGACCCTTCCTCTCCCATTCTGTAGGTCACTGGAGTATGTCTTGGAAGGGTTTATCATATCCCCGACCCTTCCTCTCCCATTCTCTCTGCTTCCTGCTGCCATGAGCTGAGCATTGTTCTTCTGCTGCACCTTTATGCCATGATGTTCTGCCTTTCCTCAGGCCCAGAACATTGGAGCAGGCTGACCAGAAACTGAGACCTCTGAAACCATGAGCCAGAATAAACTTTTCCTCCTCTAAGGTGTTCTTATTAGGTATTTTTGGTCATAGGGACAAAAAAAAAAAAAAAAACTAAAGTGATAAAAGCTAAGTTGCTTGTGGGGGCTGTGAACCAAGTGGTGACCTGTGAGTTGGGTTGTACAGACTCAGGTCTGCGAGACCACCTCATGGGGGCAGTGCAGAGCTGGGGCTGGGAAGAGAAGGAAGGACATGGCTCATGGCTGACGGCATGGAGGGATGACTCTCCCTATGCCATGAGGTACTAGTAGAGCTCTAAGGAGTACCAGAATTAAAAATCAGAGCCAGCTTCCAGGCTACTAGGGAATGATATCTGGTAAGGTTGAACGATGGACTAGATCTTATTTCACATTTTGCTCCATTGATAGGTTTTAAACATGTCAACATATGGTGGGTGAATCTCCTGGTGCTCTGGCCTGGGCACTGTGAATTTTAGGGACAAGACTGAAGGCTATTGGGATTCTTCACAATGTTGTGTTACTTTCCCTTAATGCGTCCCACCTTTCTGAATATTCCTGGGCTGGTTATAAAGCTGCTGACTCAGCTTCAGAACTCACCCTCCCTTCTGTTTCTCCACGACAGGGGAGTTGATTTTCATCTCTGCTAGGCCAACCAGCTCTGTGCTGGGTTCTCCATGCTCGAGGGAGACTGCGAGGCTGGAGAAAGGACTCCCCCCTTGTATGTTTCCTGTTTTTCTCAGCATCTTGGCACCTTCACTTCTTCACTCTGACAAGTAGCATTTTGTTCCAGCAGCAGCAGCAGCAGCAGCAGCAGCAGCAGCAGCAGCAGCAGCAGCAACAACAACAACAACTGAATCCTTTTGGTTCAATTTGCTGTTCGTTTTTAAAACTTACAGAATCAGTCTCATTCTGCCCATTTGAGAGCCATCAGCACCAGCCAGTGGAGCCCCTTTCTCTAAGGTCTATTCTTATCATCTTGTATATTTTAATAATGCCAATGGCTGCCCATAGGTCTCCAGCCCAAGCTGCCTTCTGGAGCTCATCTACCCTCTCTGATTACTTGGTGTTCTCCTTCTACCCTTTCAATCACCCAGCATGCACTTCCATTGCATTGTCTCTGTTAAAATAACTGGTGTGGTTTCTATCCCTAGATGCACCCATCATCAAACTCTGTTCAATGACCCTGCTTGATTATAACATTTGTTTTCTGCTGGGACCCTGAATGATACTCCGTGCCAAGAATCAAACCAGGGATTGTGTCTCTGGGGTCACAACTAGGCCAACCTATAAGCTCTAGGATTGCCAGCCATAAAACTGACATAATATTTAATTGGCAGATTAGGCTTCCTTCCATTCTGCTCAGTGAGGAACACTTCATTCAGAGAAGGAATATAGGCTTCTAGAGCCAATGCTATTTCAAAACAGACCAGAAGCATTAGTGGGCACAGTGTTTATGTGACCATATTTTAAGTTTTTTTTTTGAAAAAAAAATTGTCTGTGGAAGTTACATAAGGTACTATTAATATGGATCACTTGGATAAGACTTGAAAAGCTTTCTTGAGGGACCCCTCCACTTCCAATACTGGCAAAATGCATCAATGCTACCACAAATGACAGGATATTCCCATTAGAACATGGCTTCTTATTACACAGATTTGCTTAAGCTGTGGGTGCGGTGTGAGGCCAAAATTGAAGGCTCAATATCATGTGCTGCCTTGACATTTGATAAGTTGAGGGGGCCTCTAATGGCCTAATGATTATTCCATTCTTATCCTTACCCTATTCCTGTGGGTAAGGTGCCTTAATAAACCTCTCTACCAAGGGGACAAGGGACTAGTTCCTGCTCATCCCTCAGTAGGACGGGTGATGCATAAGATTACTCAGTTCAGTCACAACACCCCAGGAAACCATGGGGCCCATTTCCTTTTGATTCTACAAAACCTACCTCCCCTGACCTATAGATGTTAACTCTCTTTCCAAGTACAATGGCTGCATGACTCTCGATATTTGGCTGTGTCCATTGCCCCCAGGCTGTGAGTACATGTGATTTATAAACTACCATTAACTTTATTTATCCAAAGTTGGTGTCCTGTGCTAGGCCATTGCCATAAATATAGGGTAGGGGACTCTCCCTCTCTGATGGGGTGAAAAGTGAGTGGTGATTTTTAAAGCAGTAGGTAAAATGGGATCTCTTTGAATACATACTATGGCTGAAGTCATGGGATCTAGATTTCAGGAAATACTTTTTCTCCTCCTGAAAACTGTTCAAGGAGTTCTGTGGTATTAAACTCATTCATTATATCTGCATTATAGACTCAGATTTTATTTTAATAATATCCTGTTTATAAAAAAATATCCTTAAAGGTCTCTTCAAGTGTTAAGTATTTTGTGTCATGACTAATCCTACTAAGGGAATGAATTAATCCTTTTAATGTTCATGTCCATCATTTCTTTCAGATCATAATGGTGTATCAAGCTGACCTCTTTGATTTTTTTCTCAAATATATCACCATGGCCTGAAGTTACCATTCTAAAAATGAATGGTTTTTTTTCTTCTCCAAGGTAATATTTTACTTGACATCTCTTGAGTAGGGGTGGGGCATAGGGGGGGTAGAGAGAGACAGGCAGAGAACTATGGATAAATGAGGAGAAAGAAATTGAGTTGAACCCTCATAAAATTGATCTGTATCTCTCTCTAGCTTTCTTCCCTCTGATTCAGAGGAAGAAGGTTCTGTTTCCCCAAACCAACCTAACTCCGTGTCTTTCACCTTATTTCCCCTCCAAGTTCATAGAAACTCACTTGATGCATTTCTCTTTTGCTCTGTGCCCTGAGCCCCCATCAACAAACAAAAAGTTGGTCTCCCAACTTTAAAAGAAGTTCTCTGAGTTACCTGAGACCATTGTGCTATTTTTACCTGTCTTTTTACCCTAAACTTCTTAAAAGTGTTTCTATCCTTGGTGCCTGTGATTCCTTCTCCCACTTACTTGTAACCTCTACAAACCTGGCTTCTGTCTACCATTTTACCAAGAGTGCTCCCTAAGAGTCAAATACAATCGCCTTTTATTTTTCCAGTCTTGATCTTTTATGATCGCTCTAAAGCATTTGATCTTGTGGTCTACCTTCTTCTATTCAAAATACCATGTGACATAGGACTATCTCGACTTTCTTCCTATTTCTAGATTGACCTTTCTTGGTTTCTTTCATTGTGGATTGATCTTTAAATTTTCTAAGATTGTACAGTTATTCTTTTTTCTTTGTACTCTTTTCTTCCGTGATCTCAATCACTTTCGTGAGTTCAATTATTATCAGTATTATCTGGCAATGGCTTCTAAATATCTATCCATATGCCCCTGTTCTCTCCTAGATCCCAGTTTTCCAGTACTTTCCATGCTTTTTTTTTCCTTTTCCTTTCCTTGAAAGCTTATTAGCTTCTCAAATTTAATATACCTTGAACCTAATTTATTGTTTCCCCAGAGAGAACTCCCTCTCTTGTTATTGTCAGTCCCATTATCTCTGATTCTCTTTCTCCTTTATTCTGAATCTTCTTTTTTTTTTCTCTCATGGTGGTTAATCCATTGACCTGAAGTCAAACAGCTACTTAGCTGGTGAGTCAAGCTCCAAACCAGAGTTTATCTGACTCTGCTCCACTGGGCTGTATCCTTTCCAAATTACTGTAAGGGAATAAGATAAACCAGATGGAGTTTCAACTGATGAAGAACCTATGATAATGTTTAGGTAGTACCAGTGTAAAAAATTAATGACCCATGGTAGGTACTTAAAAACTGTCAATGAACTTTTCTGTCACCCATGATGATTACTGAAAGTTTATACCAAAAGATTTTATTCTTTTTTTTCCCAAAATTTAATAGTCTCCAAATATTGAGCATTATGCTCCTCTTCTTGTTCTTAAAAATATTCTTTATTAAAAGACAAAATAAAGTCTGTTTTATCAACATTTATAGGTAAAATAATAAGTGACAACCTAAAATCAAAACACGTCTCTGTATTTAAGCCCTTACTGTAAATCATGCTCTCCATATTTAAATGCACTGTCTCTAATTAATTTCAGGTGTTTAAAGCTATATTATGGTAAGTTGTCATGGTTTCAAACAAGTGAGGATAATTTAGCCATCTGCACTATTTCTTCTCAGTTACGAACCCAGCATTTTGAAATAAGATGGATTTAAATGTGCAGAGACAGCATTCAAAGAAAGAACAAAGCCAGAAATGCTAAGTTCATGAAAATTCCCGTCAACCCAAATCTCCCACAGATATTTGGAGGGTGTCTTCTTAAGGGTGGTTGCTCTTCCTTTCTTTTTTATTTTGACTGATCTCTTTCTTCAAGAAAATGATAGCTTTATCTTTAATTTTTCTTCCCTCTTCTATCATTGTGGCATCTAATCTCCTAATGATATAACAGGATGGTTTAGGAAGCTCCCAGATCTCTAATGAGTAAATTAGCTTTCTTTTTGAAACACAAAGATATGATGCTTAAAGCAGACATGAAATTCACAAATAGGCAAGGACCAACAACATTTAACACAAGCTAAGAGGGACCTCAGCTTTGGCTATATCCTATTCAGATATTAACACTGCAGCAACTAGAGCAAGGCATTGATGTTATTTAACTGATGTTGTGTTGCTTACGACATTAGATGCTGTAATTCCAGAAAACTTGATCACAGTAGAGAAGGGCTGTCTTCCTTAACTTGTGACTTCCATTTATACAGTTAGGATTCCAACCATGCAAATAAAAGTGTTGTTTTGGTAACAGCTTGTTGAGAGAACTTCATGTTTCCCCTGAATGTACTTGAAAAAGATTAATGAGTTCTACATATATGCCAAGTCAATCTGTTCCTCCCTGTCAATCACTATCCCATGAACAAGCATTGCTATCTCTGTTGATATGTTTTCAAACAGATGTGTGGCTTAAATTTTAATTAAATCACTGGAACAAATCATTACTTAAGACTTTCCAAATTTGGAGCTAAGGAGTTTTACAGTAGCATCAACTAGATGCTATTGAGAAGACCTTGTCCACTTGAGCACTTCTCAAGCCCAGCAGTAACAGAGACATCAAGATATTGCCTGTCTTTGAAGAACTCAAATATCTTTCATAGCATTGGTTATTGGGCAAGTTCAGAAGACTTTCAGTGTTTGTATTTTCATTTAAGACTTTTAGAACACCCTGTCAAACCTCTGCTTACCTGCTTTCCCATTAGTACAACCTCAGTACCTCAAGGTGATATGGAACAATATAATGTGCTGAGGGCCTCCTGTGAACACTATTTCTGACCTGTCTTGGGAGCACTGATAACTATTATCATGGCTGATTCCCAAACATTTTTTTGAGGCTATTGTAAATGGGATAGTTTTACTAATTTCTCTTTCAGTTGATTCATCACTGATGTATAGGGATGCAATTGATTTATGGGTGTTAATTTCATATCCTGCTACTTCGCTGAATTCATTTATGAGTTCTAGAAGTTTTCTGGTGGAGTCTTTCTAAATATATAATCAATCATTTCATCAGCAAAATGGGATAGCTTGAGGTCTTCTTTTCCTATTTGTATCCCTTTAATTTCTTTCTTCTATCTAATTGCTCTGGCTAGAGTTTCCAGGACTATGTTGAATAGAAGTGGTGAAATCTTGTTCTAAAACTGATACATTTCTAGTTAAATAATAGCTAAAAGAACTTTAGTAGAGGTGGTTAATTCTGACTCAATTTGTAAATTGGAGAAACTGACCTTGGGGACTTATGCATCAGCCTCTTAACCCTGTAGAATTCACATGTACGTGCATCTGGACCCTAAGAGTGTGCCTTGCCTAGTGCTCCAGGGCAGGGCAGATCTGGCTCTGTGTGGGTGATTTGAACTTGGCTAATGTTGGAGTTGAGAATGAGTAACTGAGAACAGGATGTGGAGTCAGGATCTGCAGCCTATGGTGAGATATCAGAGGCTGGTGACATTATTTTTTTTCCCCAGGACTGTTTACCCTATGAATAATTTAGTAACCACTTATTTTACTCTCACAAAGATGCTACAAGACCTTAGTCAAGTTATTCTCATTTGTTTTAGAGAGTGGTTCTTCAACTATGGTTAAAGTCACCTTGGGGACATTGTAAACATGCAGATTCCCAGAATCTAACCAAGTAAGTCCAGAGTAAAACCAAGGAATCTGTACCTTAGAAAATGTCTGCAGCTGAACCTGATGCACATGGTCCTTGGACCCCATTTCAGAGACTGTGATTTTAAAAAGTATCAGTTCAGACATAAGACGCATGACCATTAGTGAACGCCAGTACAAATGCATTTATTTAGAAGATGTCCTTAGCTTATTTTCAATAGCTCTGATGTTGAAATTGGGCATTTGTTGTTAGCTTGCTGTTACTGTATAGGGTAAGAGCACACAGAGAGACAGCCATGATTTTCTGTGCTAATATCAGCAGAAAACTACCACTTGACCATCATCTTAATTAGCTATTTTGCATTATAAATACTATGAGCAGTCACCAGCTGCAGGTGTAGGTCCACCCTCTGGTGTACTCCTATGTAATTTGAAGACATGACATTAAAAAGACCATTCTGTTCTGCACCTGCAATAAAAGAACAGTACCAATTCAACACTGAAAATAGTTTTTAACAAGAATTAGTGAATAGCAGGCTGCAGTGGTCGCTTCAAAAACCTTTCCTCTTTCAATACACCCAGCCCATCTCAGCATTCACTGTTTCCAAACAACTTTGCAAGTAACCAGGTATCAATATGCTAGAGTTGTGTAGCAATCGAGAATGGACCCCTTCCCCTCTGCCCTCTCCTCTGGGATTCTCAATCTGTAGAGTGGAGAAGACATGCACACATAGAAAGAGTCCTCCTGGATTTTATGTGTCTGGGGAGGGGGAAGTTATCAGGAAAAGATCATAAAAATCCCTATCATCTCCCATCTAGACATCAGAACACTTCTAGAAATTATTTGGCTTCTATGAGTCTTTGGCATTCTTTTGAAAATGGAGTGTAGTTCTGAATTACTAGATAAGACACAATTTGGAGTCTGTTCAAAGCTAGTGATGGAAAGTATGGCATTTCAGCCAGCTAAGTACTTTGAAGTAAACAGCATTAGAAGGCCTCAGGAGCAGACTTAGAGCCGAGGTCTCTGTGACATTCCCCTGCCCTCATGTCTCTGATCCTTCAATCTCCATGGAAGTGAGTCAAAGAAATCAGAATTCCTCTTTGCCAAGGTGCTTCATAGAAACTAGAACCCATTTTCCTCAGAGAGACAGAAAGCCTAAAATATTACTCTTTCAGTGTCAAAGCTGTACGTAAAGGCATTCTCTGACCTACTTTGCCTGATAGTGGATCCTAAGACCTTCCTCTCAGAAAGGGCTGTGCCCTCTCTCCTTGGTGGAGGAAGGATTGTCAGAAAGGGAGGCCAAAGGCAGACACATGGGCCTTGCTGAGTTCCCCCCTCAGTATGGTTCCATGAAGTCATCTCCTTCCCTTCCATCCTCTCACATTTCTATATGACGGTCCCTTCTTCCTCAAATCGAAGCATGAAAAGAGACCATTTTCCCTGGGTCTTTGAATCTTCATCCCAAGGCTTCTTTGTCACATCAAACTTTGACTAAATAAACTTGTTAGGCTTCTTCGTGTTAATTTGCCATTTGTTAAAGAAGTGTCAGCTAAGACTCTTCCAGGAAAGGGTGTCAATGCTTTTCTGCCCCTCTGTCATTCTTGTCCTGGGATTCTTCAGTGTTCATTCAGATTGAGATAGGGATTTTGCTGACCTTAGGTGTCCACCAAGGATCAGATGTGAAAGTGGGTGGAAGACATATTTGTAAAAATAAGTGGTCTCCGAAATATGGCTAGAAAATAGTTTACCAATCTTCAAGACTGCTGTGTGTAAAAGAGCATGGCAGTTGGTTAATATTTTATGAATCAAGCCCTGATGTGGTAAGTCTGACAGAATCTTTATCCATTAAAAGAATACCCCAGGCCCCCTATACAGGAACCTAGGACTGTTACAGAAGTACACGAAACGTCTGCTAAATATTGCTCATCAGCAGTATTAGACTCTGCCCAGAAGAGTGACATGGACTAAATTTGCTATAATGCTAATTTACATTGCCATTAATGAGCATACAAATTTAAATCATAGACGAGGAAGTGCTATTGTACATCTAGCTTATTTCTGTCCCACTCAAGCTGATAAGACATTCTCCAGACAATTGTAATTATGGGTAATTTGTAAAAATAATAAGAGCTTCTTTTTGTTAGATGAAATAAAAATCAATTCTTCATTCAATTACCATCCTTGGCTGCGCTACGATAGCTACTCCTGGGTAACTAGTAATGTCAAAATAAAACTACTACTAATAATAATAACGATGATAAAGTTTTTGACGACAAAATACTTCTTTTAAGATTAAAAAAATACTCTTTTTTTTAAGTCCCTCTCATACCAACGAGTCATGAATGAATGCTCTCTATCCTTGTTTTACTTATTGTGGTGCACAATAACACAACTCTTTTCAGTAGTGTGAATGCTATTCTGACTATCACGATCCTGTAAACAGAAAGGGTCCATCCCCAGTGCACACTGCAGACAGATGCCTGAGTGTAGAGTCTGCCTTGGGATTTCTTACCCTTAAAGTCTGCTGCTAATTTGGGGGTGGGGGACAGTGTAGATTAGTGTATTAATGTCCTAGGCTCAAAAGTTAGTTCTCTAAACTTGAAGTCTCCTTCTTTTTATGAAGCTATTATTTGTTCCACAGGATGCCCTCTGCAACAATACTGTCAAGTAGCTGTGAGCAGGACAGTGAAGGGGCCAACAGTGTTTCTCTAGGATGTCCTTCTGAGCCTTCACCCTTGCCCTCTTTACTCTCCAGGCAATTTGGGCCTTTGGTTCTTTATATGTTCCCAATTACCATCATCTGCTCTCATAAAGTTTGGAGAATTCTCTTATTTCTTCCTGTGCATTTGCTTTGTGACAATTAGGAAAAGAGGGATATGTCTAGGGAAATGCAGGCATCTGTGAATCAAAATCAGATCTGGTGAGGCTATTCTGGTTAAGGATGTTTCACAATGAACTTGACATCTGAAAGCCTGGGCTCCATTGTGACAGCATCCACTTACAAACTGTGATCATGGGTGAGTTGTTTCTCTGAGGACTGAATTAGATAATTCCTAGAAAAGCCCTCTCAGAACTAAATGAAAAAGCTCTGTCTAAATGCCAATGAGTCAGTCTGCCTTCTTCCCTGCAATAATAGCTTTTCTTGAGTAAGGGTTGCAGGAACAAGTAAAAGAAGTGATGGACACTTAGGATTGTTTCTAGGGACTCCTTTCTGTAAACTTAGCCCTGTTCCTGGACCTTCTCCTGGGCTTGTCAAAACCCCACAGGAGAAGAATCAGGTAAGCAACAGGATTCTTCTTCTGTAAAGAACTACTGTCATTAATTGGAGGTAATGACTAGTTCCTCAATCATTGTTAGAGACTCTTGAATGTTAGCCAGAATATCCTCTAGGGTCTCAGCTGCATAAGAAGTTAAAGACTTCTAACAGAAATACAAGCATCATTTAGAAGTATTGGAGTCATCTGGAAGTGCTAATGTATTCCATGCATTCTATGGTGTACATTATCTTAAAAGGAACACCAGGAATTAACACATTATTTTACCCTGTAGCCTGGTTAATTAAGAACAGGTTAGTTTCACGACTTCAAAATAATATAACATTATTTGAGCATCACCATTTTGGAAAATGGCCAGCCAAATATTAGCCTTTTAGTGCATATGTAAAGAAATGCATCTCTCTCTCTCTCTCTCTCTCTCTCTCTCTCTCTCTCTCTCTCTCTCTCTCTTTCTCTCTCTCCCCCCTCCTTATAATGAAACCATAACATTTTGTTTGGATGGTTCAAAATAATATGCCACAGATTATTTATAAACAACCATGGTACAAATTTAATACAGACTCCTTGGGTCCAAGGAAAGGACTAAATTCTTTGCACAGTGACCAGAAGACCAGCTCCTAAGTGCTTGTGTAGCCTGTAACTTTCAAAAACTAAAAAGACCAAATCTGTTTAGAAATTTAAATTTCTAAATTGAAGTCTCTTTAAATTTAAACTTAGAATTTAAGTTTCTTTCAGTTGTTGAATGGACCTTATTGGTAACTCCTGAGCTTCAGCACGGGAGGCTCATGTCCCTCCTGCATGACACCACTGATGTTACATATAGACCATCAGGTCTGTGAAGACAACAGTATTTTTACTGTTATCCCTAGTGCTAGTAACAAATGTGCAATAAGTGTATGCTCAGTCAATTAGTGCTGACCGGAGGTCAAATGAATATATGACGGACCCAGCATACATTTAAGGATCAACTTCTTATTTAGACTCTGGCAAATGGCACTCTTCATGGCAGAGAACAAGGGAAACTCCTATGGTGGTTTTGAACTTAGCTCACAAGATTTCACCACCTTCTCAGCAATTTGTAGTTAAGTATATAGCACTCAAAATTTTGACTCAAGACCCTGGACACATGGTAGCTTCTGAACATCAAATTAATAAAAATTGATATACAAGGGATGTGAGTGTCATGCTCAGAATAACCCATTCTTAGAAATGATATCAATGCATATAATTGACATATATGAAATGTTCCTGGATATTCATTGAAAGAGAGGAAAGTCTAAAGTATTGCTAAAGGACTTTGTAACCTCATAATTACATTAAACTCAGTGACCAGAAGAACCTGCCTAGTCATATAGAAAGGAAACTTGAAAGTAGAAATGTGTTAGGATTTATGTCTAGGGTCATGTTTGATTGCCAGCTGTTTCCTGGTCCATCTCTCTAGAGGTAAACTCATTTGACTGTTCACTAGTTTATTTTGCATCAGACCCTAGAATCCACTCTTACTCTCAGAGGGAAGAATCAGAGAGTTCCACTTCTATACTCTGGACCTAAACATCAGCATCTTTTCTGTTTGCTTGGCTATGTCCTAAACTTAATCCAGAGTTGACCCCTGTGTCACTGCCACCCAGAGAAGAAACACATTAAGTATGATGAATGACAGTCTCCTGATTACTCAAGACAAATGTGATATTTATTGTTCAAAAATATGTACTTTGGAGTACATGTTCTGTGAAAGGGCAGTTCTGAGATCCTGACTTAGGGCAATGCTGAATGTTATATTTTTGCCTAGGAACTTTTCATATGTTCATGGAATATTTGCAGTTCTGACCAGCATATCAATGACTGTGAAGTAATATGACAGAGATCTATTTTGTCAGTCTGAGGCTAAAATTGACTAATGTTGGTTGAATGAAAGAATTTTTTTTTAATTAAGCCAGAGAGTTTACTAGCTTGATACCAGGAAGATTTACTCTATAGTGTACATATATTTTTACAAATAGAATCATGTATTGGGTGTGGAGCAGGACTCTTGAACTCCATCTTGCCCCTGGAGAAAGACTGCTGGGATTATTTACCAATGTTTTACATGGATGCAGGAAATGTGAATGAGTCATACATTTTGCCCCAGATAAAAACAACCTCACTGGACTGTGGCCATTCTTGTTTATTAACTGCCGCGAAGGGTGAACTTCCTTGTCCATTTAACTTTCTCATTATCTGATAGTTAGAGAAGGATGTGATAAGCATGCAGAACTTCATATTTTTTTTTTTAGCACATCTGTTTGCTTAAGTACCTGGAACCTTCAGGGTACATGTTAATGAAAAATCATATAATACATTAAATGTCCAACAATTAAACAAGTCAAAGTAGTTGTATAGATTTTGCATATTAGGATGAGCAAATGAACAGGTAAATATCGTCTCTTCCTATTCTTTCAGCTTTCTAGCTCTGCCTATTCAGATCAATTCCACGAACGATCTGCAGCTCAAGGAAGAGTTTAGAAATTATAGATATTAATAGCATTATCTTAACAGCTCCCTGAGAAAAATTAAAAATGCATAGGAAGCACTTAGAATGGCACATGACACTAAGCAGAAAAGAAAGGTAGTTTAGCTGTTATTAACCTGAAAACTCAAGGCCCAGAACCTCGGGTCAGCTTGCCAGGTCTGCCTCGGCAGCTCTGCAGAACCCAGCCTAGGCCCTGACTGCTGCCTTCTTCCATCAACTGGCTGAAGGTTTTATTGAGAGCTAGGGGCTGTATTTTGGAATGTGGCACTTGTAGTGTCTCATCCAAAGCTCTTCTCCACCTGTTGTACTGGTTGGCCGAATCTCCCCTACTTGTGCTTTTGTTCTGGGGAGATGTCTCTACATCTTCCTCTCACTTCCACTGCACAAGTAGAGGAGACCTGGGTTTCCTCGCTAAAAGGGTCAAAGTTTTTGTTTCTAGCTCCTTATCATCCTTATTTCCTCCTGTTCAAGGCTGACCTTGCAGTTGCCTCTAATTTGAGGCCACCTGAAATCTTCCCACTCCTTCCTTAGCATTTTTAAGCTCGCGCGTTTCACAAGCTAGTTTTTGTTACCATAGCACTGTGACTCTTGTCAGGTCCTGATTTGAAACCATCCAGCTTGACTAAGTAGTTACTAATCTGTTTGGTTTCCATTTAAACTTCCCCCTTTTTTTCCCCATGTGCTCATTACTGTGGTTTATATTCAGCTTCTGATGATAGCTAACCATTTTTGTGAAGCCTAGAGCATAATAGGTATTAAAAGCTCAAGCCTTCTGATGCATCTGCTATTTGTTTTCCCTCCCTACTAATTAGCGGGTCTACATTCTCCTTTGTCTTGTTCCTAATGTATTTGTGAAATATTGTCTGGCTGCCCTTTGTTTCTCCCGCTAGTTGCGTCTCCTATTGTGCTTTGGCTTCCCGGCTGCTGTTCCCATAGTACACATGCCCTGTTCTCTTACCCTTGCCTTCAGCAGTGTGCCCTCATTTTCCCTTTGCATGTCATTTCATCCTGGCAGCTTAGAGCTCAGCGTGGGTTTTGCTCTCCATAGAATCACTAGCTGGGTGAAAGCTTGAGGACATGCTCTAAATCACTGGGAGAATAGGAATATTTGGCTCGTTGGGTAGTTAGTGATTAGCACAAAATTTAAAATATTCCAGTGTTTTCTGCAAAATCTACCCATCTCTGCCCAACAGCCCAGCCAGCCATCTTGCCTGGTAGAAGGTCATGGTCTGGATATTCTTAGGAATTCAGTGGTATCCTTTGTTGGCTTCAGTGAAGGTTGGACAAGGTGTCATGTATGAAGGGATATTTCAGTTAGCTGCTCTTGCCCTTTTTGTCCGCCCTTGAAAATTGGTAGAAACTTCAGATTTCTCCACATATCTTTGAAAAAAATGCTTACAAAGTATTCTGGGGACAGTTGTATGTTGTCATGTCATTCAAAAAAATGTGAAGTGGGCTCGATCCTTCCATAAAAGTCCATTGCTTGGTTTGGTGCAATGAAAAGCTAAGTAGATCCAATTATGAAGAGAAAAAGAGAACAAAAAGTCAGTAACTGTGCTGCCGATGTCTTCCACTGGTAATAAAGATGGGGCACAAGGTCAGCCATAGTCCTTCCCTGATGAAACTTGTCACATGTAAAACCAGCCAGAATTTCTGGGGGAAGGACTTATTCCTACTGGACCATGGGAACATGTCAGGCACTTTCTGAATAATTAGGGATATGGCCTGATTTCTCACCTGGGTCTCACAGGTGTCACAGTAAACCCAAGTAAAGGCAACCGCAACCAGATCCAACTTGCCATTCTCATTAGTCTGGAGGCGGGGCAGCCTGTGGCCTGGCCTGTCTCTGCATCAAGGAGGTGGGTTTCATAAATGAAACATCCTGAAATTGTTCCTCTATGAGGCAGCTTTCTTGAGGAGAATGGGACCTGACAGGAACATTTCAGGCATTCTTTAATTTTCATCACTTTGCTTTCATGGGATACATCTGTCAGGACTATTTTTCTTTTTCTCTTCTACCACTAGGAAGTCAAACTAGCTGTTGACTTGTGAAGTTCCAAAGCTTCTATAATGTTATCCTAAAGGTAATAATACAGACACGTCTATGTACCATAACAGAACTGTCAAAGTCATGTCATGGATCCTAAAATTTTGACTCATTTACTATCTAAATTCTTCTGTTTTAGTCTACTGTAATCTGATATTAGGCCTCAGTATTTTGCATAGAAATTTTATCCAAAGTATTCAAATATTTGTATGTCCTTGTTCTATTAGGATTTCCTGAACCTAACCTCTTAAAAAGCAACAATTTCCAGAGATCAGCTAAGGCACTTTTTTTATGAACACATTATAACATATTCAAGTAGTCCCATAAAACTGGTTCAATTCTGATTCTGAAAGTTTAGTAAGTCTTATTTTGTTAAATTCTGTTCCTAGCTTGCTGCTTGGCCAGCCACTCCTCTAGGCCCCCAAATCTGTGCCTGGTTGCCCTTGCAGTGGTATTCATAAGAAGCCTCAGATTATTTTGTTGTTATTTAATTTTTTTAAATCGACTTTTAAAAAAATTCTGATTTTTTTTTCTACCCCTAAAACTTGGCTCTTATTTATTCTTTTCCTGCTTCTTTTTGTACTGAATTCCTGACAAAGTTTTGTCCATTGGAAAGCTCTGTTGGGATCACTGCTAATGCCTGGCTCCTGGACATGTGATTCCATATCTACATGGATAAATTGAGTTTGAGATGTTTGTCATCTGTCAACTTGTCTTCCTTCCTTTGGAGCCTAGGTCACTTCCAGGAGGGTCCTTAAAAGTGGCCCTGTCATTTTTGAATATGAAGTCATTTGGCTCTTACTGCTTTATGGTGTGCTATATCTAGTCTGATGTCCACCAGAAGAAAATATTTACAAGTAGATGTAAATATTATCCTCCTTTAGATTCTGTGCATCAGTACTTAGTACTTAAGAATTTTACTGAGTCTCAAGTAGTGCTTTGCAGCCCAAGATAATGAGAGAACTTATACTCCTACCATGTTTGAGATTCTAGAATCAGAATACAGGAAGACAAGATAACCTCATGCCATCTACTGTGTATTCCCTTTATCACTGTGGCAAATCCAGTTAGCTGCAAAGAATGCAAGCACACAACAGTGTGGAGTTTAGGCTGAAGAAAGCCTGATATTTGTCGTAGGGTCTTTTGAAGTATACTGCTGGTCCCAGGAAAAGAATACTATTCTCACAATCTTTCAACAATCCCAATTAGATGAGAGAGAAAGATACAGACTAAGAATCTACAATGAAGCAAAGCTTCACTTGAGGGGTGATGGTAGAGACTGGGTTGGGTGTCATTGATTAGAAGCCACCTGGTCTCAGTGACATGAAGGAGCTGTGAATCCTGATGAGGATGTCCAGACAGCTAGGTGAATTTCAAGGAGATGGTGGGTGGTTATGATATGGTTTGTCACCTTTTCAATGGAAATAAAATCCAACAGTGCCAGTGAGGCCATTGTATTTATTCAAGAAACTGGCAAACCCCAGGTGTGGGAGGCTGGAAAGCCGGAAAAGGAAATGCCATTTTATAAAGGATTTTCTAGCACATTAACTGCATAATTCCTCAGCAGGATCGCTAGCTCTTTGCAAAGTGCAAACCTCTCCCACATAATTGCTATAGTGGGATTGCTTTTGGGAACACTTCAGAGCTCTTGTCGAGAGCCATGGCAGCATCTCTGCACCCAGCGAGACCACCCTCTGTTCCCTACTGTCTTCAACTACCTTTTTAATGCTACCCATCAAAATCCCTTCCTAAAATGGGGTTAATTTCATGAGACAACCTGACCTTAACTCTGGCCAACATCTTCAACACACTTGACTAAGGGATCCAGGCTTCCGATGTAAAATATGGGTCTGGGTGTCAGCCTGAATTCCTGGAAGAGTCACATGTCAGAATGTCATATTTCTTATTATCTGAGCTGAGCCAACCAAGGACAGGATGGTGAGCCGCTGACAACCTCCCTGATTTTCTTGCTTTGCTTTCTGTTCCTCCCTCTCTAAATTCTCATATCAGGAAAGTAAACATGAATGAATTGGCTAAAAGTGTGGTCTCTGAGGTCAGGTGCCTAGGTTTGGATGACAACTGTTGCTGTCTCCTACTGTCAGGCCAGTTACCCCTCAGCCCAGACGCCTTGTATCTAAGCTCAATCTTCCAGCTATAGTTGCCAAGTTAAGAATGCTTTTAATAATATTGCTTATCTATGCTGACAGTGATGATGAAGGGTCTCAATGAGCTAAATGGCAGAATCAACTCTTCATAAATGTTAGATATAATTATGTTACTGGACCTTGTTTTATGAGCAAAAAAATTAATGAATTCACAATGGTTGTTTCCATGCATCTCTCCCAGGAGCTCTGACATTCAGCAATGAGTGAGGATGACATGGAAGATCATGGGGTTCTCTCCAAGGGTGGAAATGCCAGCAGAGTGGGAAGAGGGTGAAGAGGTAACACAGCCTGTGAAGCCCAGGCTTTCCTCGTCATGGTGAGTGAATATTTTAGGCTTGAGAGAGGCTGCTGAGAGAAGCAGGGTGAGGCAGGCAAGCAGGGACTTTTTTTTTTTTCTTCCAAACTCCAATGGAGACAAGGGCTGGGGGCAGAGGATTCAAACCCAGCCAAGGTGACTTTTGCATTTTTTTTTAAAATGATGCTGAATATTTATTTTCTGCCATTTTCTTTTGCCAGATATGGACATAATTTACACAGGACCCCCGAGGGTAATTAAGCCAGCAATTCCTTTGCCAGTAAAACGAGAAAAGCCAGCTCTCAGTAAATTCTGAATTCCACTACGGATGTTGCAGAAACAGAACTCAAACAGCTGCAGTTTATCTGTGCTGCCGAATCGACTATAATTTGCTGCTACCCTCACCCTTAGCACACAGCAATCAGTGTGCGAAAGTGTGGAATTTTAAGATGATGAATGTTTTATTTCTTAAAATAAACAGTAGCAATTTAGAAACACAGTTATGTATTTTACATTTATTTTTTATAGAGTAAAAGTATATTGGAAACTTCCTCAGTGTCAAAAATCCTTACATGCACTTGTCAAAAAATATCAAGATGACAAGCTAATATAGAATTCAGATTTAAATAATAGACTTCTGAGATCTATTTCATGAAACTTCTGATTGTTTTGTTTGCCTTGACCAAACAAGGCCTATTCCCTGCTTCTGGCTGGCTATTTTAAAACTGTCTTACTTAACAGGCATGTATTCCAAAAGTGAGGACTAGACCAAAATGTGAGTATTTTTTAGTTATTCTTTATCCCCCACCCCCAGCAGTCACCAAACGAGTTTCCTTGGAGTGACATACCTAGTATAATAATCCACTTGCACATACTTTCTACGTCTGTAGCACCTCACATATTCTCACCAGAGCTGGTTATTATTGCTCTCCTTTTAAAAAAAACTAAAACTTGTAGATTTTAAGATTCATCATTTTTACATTGACGACTGAGCAAAAATAAATGCTGCCAATTAAACTAGATTATCAATGGTTAAGATGCTTTCTCATTTCAGAGATGTTAAATTAAAAAAAATGCACATCTTGGCATCCTTGAGATCTATCTTCACTTTTCATAGGACAAAACTGGATAAGCGACTGGTTCAACTAGATTCTAAGTGCTCAAAACAGGGGGTGCCTGTAGTTCTCTTTCTGACTCTAGATCATTCCAATTTAGCTTATCTTGCATTGTGACCTTGAGAAGTCATGGATTCTCTCTGTGCAACATTTTTTTTTCTTTGTTTCAAGTGAAGTTAACAGTGATAATCATAGAGTATTAGTGAGGCACAGTGGGACATGGGACTACACGGGTTCTTTGAATTCAAATGATCCTTTTGCTTCCTCAAGGTCATTTGATTTCTTTTACCGGATTGAACCATGTTCATTTTCCCCCAATTATTAAACATAAATGTTCAACTACTACATATTAATATTTGAAAATTATATAGCAGAAGAATTTAGGTTCTCAGATGAATGACCTTTAGTGAAAGCAATTAAGATGACAAAAGATATGACCTCAAGAGAGGATTTGGGGAGATACTGCATGAATGTGACGAGTTTTAGTACCTATTGAAATTGTTCCATTTCATGAGTACACACGGGTAGTATATGCCAGCTTTATTATATACACTGATCCTGATGAACTTGGCACCACGTATAGTAAACGTGATCAGGTGTCATTGTAGATAGAACAGAGTTCAGCATTCCTGTAGATTTCTCTGAAAGTATTCCACTTGCTCAGTACCCTCTGTCCTTGGTAGTTCTTACTATACTTGGTGCATTTTTTTTTTCTTTTGTATTTTCAGACTTCCTTTCAAGTCAAAAATGCTACAGGCAGAGCATTTGAGTTCTTGCTGCGATTATGCATTTACATAACCTGTTATATAATTCCTCATTTGTCATAAATGTTAATTAGCTATGCTTTGCAAGTCATCCAGAGGTTATCCATGATTTTGTTGATGAGGAAATGGAAGGTAAGATTGATTTGGGAGCAAAAATTTGAATCATGCCACATGGTGATTCAATAATGGTTTTAGGAGTTGGCTTTTACGGTCTTCATTCCTTGGGTCTCCATTTAGCCCACAGATTACAGCTTTTGATATATATATATTTTTCCCCCTTAGGAAGGGAGCCTAGAAAGCATCTGTTGCCACTGTTCCTCCCTCCAACTGTTCTTAATCATACCCGAGTCTCCTTCTGAGGTGAATCCACCACCTCAGCCTCCTTTCTCCCAAGATTCACCTTAGGCTCTTTCACTCGGGAAGCTGAACAGAAGGTGAGTTTCCAGGAGTTGATCACATGTTCTGGTTCATGTTTGTTACTTCATGGGATAATTTTCTGCTAAATTCCTGATGAGCAGAGACCCTGTCTATTATTTTTATATTCCACCTCACCTCAATTGTGTGGCACCTACAGATGCTCCTTAAAAACAACTAATTCTTATCAAAAGGAATATTTGATCCAGTGACAGCTATTAGGAGGTCAGTTGCATGCTGAACCTATTGAAAACAAATTCTAGGAATGGATCAGTGAGGACAGCTAACTACAGTCTAGGGCCATTTTTTTTTTCTGCAAACTTCTCCATCTCTACTATTCCAAGCTGAGATCCATCTCTCATTCTAGAATATTTGAAATGGAAAACTTTTTATCTACATCATTCCCTGAGGATTAGAGATAACATTTTCTAAAGCCCTCAGGAATTCTGTGTGCTTTGCAGAGAATATGAGTGAACCTGTCATCAACCTGTCAGGAATCGGGAATGGATGTCCCTAAGGTATCTGAGTAGGGGATGGCCAGTGGGAGGCTTCTGGCAGGACAGGAAGTCTAGGCTTCATTCTTTGGAACTAATGTACAATGTGGTGGGGCTTCTAGCAAAGTGAATTCTGAGGGTTCATTTATTTAAGAATTAAGTCTTTAAGGAAAGTCAACACTATGTGCTTTAGAGATTTAGGACACCTCTTTTGGATAAATGACATGATCATATTGCCTCTTGACTGTCATTTGAACTTTGGATTATTCACAGGAAACTCTGCTAAAAAAAAAAAAATCTTGAAGCTACCAAGCAAAGGTGAAGAGGCTATATTATTCTTACTTTTAGTGTTCGTACTTTTTTTTTTTTCTTCTTCATGCCTCATACTGGACAAGGAAGGAGAATTTTATCTATCAGACAAAATCAGTTGTTGTTTTGGATTGACCAACTTCATTTTCCTCTTTAAAAAGCATTGGAATAAAAAATAAAAAGAGAAAAATCTTCTGATCCTAATAAAATATTTGTATCAGGAGAAAGGAAATGCTATGTTTTCATCAAGTCAGTTCTAGCAGGACCAGATGGAAGGATGATCTTGTTGTGACATCTCTTGCCCTTTGATTACTAGAACTGGTCTGGTGACATCATTTCTTTCGCATATCAGCAAATTCATGGAAAAAACAAAACACAAAATCTGCAGTGTTCTGTGCACTGTCAAAGTGAGTAGAATGTGTTCCAGTTTAATGCTTAACTTTAGTCTTTAATGCATTGGTTACTCTCATTTTGCATAACTCAGAGCAAGAAAGGAAATAGTGAATATCCCAGATGACCTTATGTATCTGCAGAAAAACATCACCCTCACACCCTTCTTGTGATGTTAGCTGAATCATCAAACCACAGAACCTTGACTTTAGGCAACAGGCAACTTCTTGAAAAGGAGCTGGCCAAAATCATTACAGGGGCACTTCTTTTGAGCCTGGGATGGAGGCCAGAGTGTTGATTTGACTACCCACTAAGACTAATAGCTGATCTTTCAATCTTCTAATGCCAAAGGAAATTCAAAGGAGGAACTAAAGAGATGACTGTAGTTTAACAGGAGGGGAAGAACTGCCAAAACAGCAAAACCCCAAATGTCTTTAATTGATCCTGTTAAGAGTTCCCAGAGGCATCTAGGTTGGACTGCTTAGAATAATCAAGGTCTTTTCTTAATGTGTGCATTGATGGTTAGAAGAGAATCATATTTTTCTATTGTCAAAGTATGAACAATTGACACATGGTACCATGCACTCCAATTTTTGTTACTATAGATGTTGTCAACAGTCCAAATATTTATTGAGTTTCTACTATAGGATAGTGACCAAAGAAGAGGCCTGCTGTTTGAATACAGAAACTTCTTAAATTGCTTGTTTCATTTATATTCCAGAGTAAAGAGCCAGTGCATTTATTAAGAAAAAAAAAAAAAGAATAACCACTAAGAAAAATGAAAGTAACTTCCAGATTCCCATGGTTCTTCAGGAGTATGCTGATTTTGACATCTGAATAATAATTCATTTCAACCAATAGCTACTGAAGCTCTTACATGCACAATCTCATGCTGGCCCCTTAGAAGAAAAGGCATGATACTTGCATTTCCAAAAATCTTTTAATCAATTTGAAAAGAAGAACCACGGGTGCAAATTGTTACCTCCATGCAGAAAACAACAGCAGTCCTCTGTATGCTTTATGCTGTATGCTGAACTGTTTGAAGTGGTTTAATTATGTTGACTCCTGTTTCATAGAACAACTAGTGAAGAAGGTAGCATTATTATATGTGCTTTATAGTTGAGGAAACTAAGGCATAGAGAGTCTGAAATGGCTAATCCAAGGTCTCATGATGGGTCCAGCAGGGAAGCTCAGGAAGGCAGCACAGTGTCCTGAGTTGATACACACTGACACACTGCCTCCCTGGAAAGAGGCCCCTTGTGCATCAAATACCGGTTCACTATAGTGTCACAGTCTGTTCTTTCTCCTTTTTTTTACTCCCTTACATTTTCTAAATAGCAGTTTTATATATATAACACTTAAAGTAAAAAAGGCCATATGACACTCCAAGTTCCAACCCTTGCATTGCTGCCCATCCTTTGAAGAACCCAATTCGAAGCCCCATACAGGAACTCCATCTTCTCTGCCCGCCACTTGCCTCAGCTCATCTCTCCCTGATTCCTTTCCCATCTGGCCTTTCTACTCTTGGAACTTCCCTGGCTCCTTTTCCTTTCAAGTTTTTGCATTTGCTTTTCCCTCCAACTGGAAGGTTCTTACTCCAGGTCTTTGTATGGCAATCTTCCTTTTTTTTTTTTTTTAAATTCAGATCTCTGCTCAGATTCATCTCTTTAGACATCATCTACAGGGCTCTTCTCACTGTCTGGCACTCCCCATTTTCTTCCTGCCTCCTTTTCTTATGACATGGTGCTATCAGATGGCTCTTTATCCTTGTATTTCCTGGTTTTCTGTCATTGCTCTTAGACTACAAATCTCCAGAGAGCATGGGTTTTACCCATTTTGCTGACTGCTTATAACCCCAGTGACAAGAACACAGCCTGGCACATTGTCACTGCCAATAAGTATTTGATAAGCATATGAATAAATGAACAAATTGGGTGCAATATCATCTAGGGAAGATAAAGTCTTTGGTAAAGCAAAAATATATTACCATTTTATGCCTGTGCTCCCTTTATTCCATGCTTTTTAGGTATCGTCATACTAAACAAGTCCATATAAAAAGCAGTAAATATTGCTAAAGTTTTAACTAGCTAGAGAGTTGACAAGGGACCAGAAGCCACTGATATGCTGAATCAAGTATTAAAGGATGATTTTTTCAGCCGTGAAAATGTCTAATCTTCATTTAGGATAAGAGCACTCAGAGGTTTGTGAATGAGAAGTGAAATTCACAATAAAATAAACATCTAGAGGGATCACCACAAAAATAAAGTCTCAACTAAGGAGAGCCAATAAATTAATATTAAAGGCAGTCATGGTTTAGATAAGGGTAATAACTTTCCTAGGATAAGGGCAGGGCTAGTAGTGTAAATTCCAGTTAAAAATGAATGGAGGCAGAAGACAGACTTCTTCCTGGTCACTGTGTTAATGTTTCATCACTTGATCAAAATATCTGACTAAAACATAGAGGAAGAAAAGTGTATTCTGGGCTCATGGTTTCAGAAGATTAGTTCATGGTTGACCCATTCCATTCTGAGTCCTGGGAGAGACACAGCATCATGGCAGAAAGGTATGGTGGAGGATTAATCCATGGATTAGGTCACAGCTCCCAGAATCTAAGCACTGAGCATTCCTGCATTATGTATCACAGGGACCACTCATAACCAAACCACATCAGTCACATGGAAATGCCTTTACAGATGCTAGACCTTGGTTGTATAAATCAAGTTCATTGACATGTTTAATATAGTCTCTGGTGTCCGCCCCTGACTCCAGTTCACTGCTGTGCTTGCTGATAGGGAAACTGGAAACACTGCCTACTTCTCTGAGTCATTTAGGAGTTCTCTCTCAAGACATCAGGGATGTTTTCTGCAATGGGATTGCGATGGTCACTGTTCCAATTTTCTAAGAGGTACCAAAGCTGCAGTCATGGTTTTGTAGGATGTATGGCTAATCTCAAAGGACCTCTTTGGCAAAGGGTGGCAATGGAGTCTCAGATTATTCTTTAGAGTGGAGATTTTTGTTCTGGGACAGCTGGGGAATTATTGTATAGCATTATATTGTGGTCCATTTGGGTTGACATACAAAAATGTCATAGATTGGGTGATTTGCCCACAACCAAACTCTGTATCTCACATTTCTGGAGTCTGGAAACCCAAGATTCAGGCGCTGGCAGATTTGGTGTCTGGAGTGAGGGGTCACATTCCTGGTTCATAAATGGCCACTTTCTCACTATAATCCCTCCTGGAAGGAGCAGATGAGTTATCTGGGTTCTCAAAAGGTGCTAATTACATTCATGGTGACTCTACCTCAAGACCTAAACACCTTGTACAGACTCCACCTCCTAATGCCAACACAGTGGGGTCAGAATTTCAACATAAATATAATTGGGGGAATACAAACACTTAGTCTGCAGCAAATACACAAGCAAGAATGACAGAAACAGTCATGCTTCACCCACAGAGGACAGAGTGGTCCTTTCCACCTCTTGATTCTTTCCGATTCTTCCAGGACATTATTTGTGAAAGTGAAATTAAGCATGCAGGCAAAACAGTAGGAAATAAAAGAGCCTCAAATCCTTGAGTGTGTCCAATTTTGAGGAACTAAATATATCTCAGTAAAAGATAGCTCTAGATTTACCCGACCATATAGCCACCTCATGATGGAAGACATTTGCTCACTATTATTTCATTAATTGAAAATATGTCTCTGTTTCTATTAAGAAACTGGGGTGAGGGAAGAATTTAAAATATCAGCAAGAAGACACAAACACAACCAATATCTCTAATGACATTCCTCCCTGCAGAACATTGGAAGCTTCTCTGAGTAATTCCTAATTGGAGCCCTGGTTCTGGACAAATCTGACAGTACATTTAAGATGGTTTGGGCAGTTCAAGAGCATGCTGAGACTCTCTGATCTAGGTTGTTTGGCTTAAGGATTGGAGGAAGCAAATAGAAGCAGCTGCAGTAAGGATTTTCTGCAATTAGGTTCATGCAGATTCTGGAAGTTGCTTATTAGGTCTGTCACTTTCAATCCATCTGGTATTTTCACGTTCAAGTTGCATTGCAGGTTTCTCAGTGGGGTCAGTGGTTTTTCTTTTACCTGCTAGACAGCGTGGTACAACTGTGAAAGCTTATCTGCTGGAGGCAGGATGCACAATTTGGCTGCCTGTTACAAGGCACATGAATTTTGATTTGTCTGGGCGAGACACCACAGACACCTCCTAGGAGTTCCAGTTTGGACCAGTTTAAGACTTAGATATTATTCCCAAGTTGCTCTGGGCTTATATCCTTTTGTTTTTTCCTAAGGGTTTATTCTTCTGATGGTTTGGGTAACACAAAAAAACCAAAGGTAAATGCTATGGAAAGCTAGTTTATCCATTTTGTTTCATCACCTGACTGGTATTGAAATAGAAACCTATAGACTAAATTAGTTGCTAGCCCTATAAAGGGACTTGACTCCTTCAAATGTTTTCTAGATTTGAGAGCTCTCAAGATTGAAGATCATATCTGATCTCTTAGAATGTGCTAAATTTTGGCACAAATTTCACTTTCATCATTCTCCCCTAAGTCCTATTTTATCATGTCAGCCTTCATTTAATGGAAGAAGATTGAATTCAAAGACTTTCAGAAGAATTCTACATCAGTACTGCTCATCGTTCTTCCCAAGACTTCTTGTCTTCCCGTTCTAGTTACTCAGCCAGCCATGAATTTCCATTGCAGGTTTGGGGATGCACTTATTTATGATTCTATATCTCTCCTTCCTCTCCCTGACATGGGATCATGCTAAGGCATACAATGTCCTCTGGACTATGCAATTATAAGAGCTGCCAATAGCCAAGTACCTTTTTTTTTTTTTCCATTTACACCTGACCTCTTGGGATTTTCAAAGCCATCTTATCCAAAGAGGCAGAGATAAGCCTGAGCTAGAATTTATTGGTTTTCTTTAACTTGTTTCATTTATGTCATCTCACTAACACCCAAGAGTTTAAATTTTCCAAAAGATCATGGCCAGGAGGCCCTGTTTTTTTTTTGTTTGTTTTTTTTTTAAATAATATATTCTGGAATAGTGTCATGATAGAAACAGGGATTGATTTAGGAAGATAAAATGGCTGCTTATTCTTCGTCCTCTGGCAACTGTGAAGGGGGGCTTGTCAACACACCTTTTCTGGCCCATGCATTTCACCAAATGGTCCCCATGCATGCCTTTTCATGGCGAGGGGGAGAGAGGGGCAGCAGGACAGGGAAAGTGACTCCTGAGAAGCTGGTAACTCCTGTGAAAAGCTGGTGCATATTTTACTTCTCAAAATTGAGTTTATCCCTGTAGCATATCTGAATATTAATGTTAGGTATGCTTAGATACTGCCTTTTTACATTTTGACTAAGAGTGCTAAAGAAGCAGAAAATAAGAACAACCAAGTTATTAAAATAGGAACACAAATGGCTCATTTGAATGCTATATTAAAGTGTTTGAAATTTGAGAAGGACAGTTGAAGTAAAGAAATGAAGTGTCTCTGGCCAATGATCTCAAGGGAAAACCAAAAGCCCCCAATCTCTATTGCCTAGTTTAAAAAGCACATCCCTTACCTGGAAATACACTCTGGACCCTGGCATTAATTCTGCACAAGACACAAGACTAGTGTGGTGAGTCATCACTGTGCCATCATGCACTCTCCTCATGGTGAAGATTCCAAGGGTTAAATATCTTCAAGTTCTGAAGTCTCTCTCTACCTTAGTGAAAATCAGGGTGGTTTGAGAATGAGTGAGGAGGGATGGGTGGGCATAAAGGCTGTCTCTGGAATTCCAAGTCCACTGAAGAATTCCTATATCATTTTCATAATATTTGAGGAACATCAAATATTGGACACTTTAGGGTCTTCATTCATTCCAAAGACAACGGGTAGTAAACATTCAGGATGAGTTGGAATTATTTATCACCAGGTACACACATTCAAACATATGTGTGCACCCAAAAGGAGTATGCTGATTGTTTGATGAGAATTGGGTGAGAGCAAAAAATTCCAGGACTCAAAAATAAAGAAGTCATGATTTCTTACCCAAACAGACAACCAGAGGAAATTTTCTTTCTGGTTTCACTCTTCTAGGAGGTAGAATAATTGATTGATAAGTAAATATTTTTTAAAAAATAAGTAAAGAACTGACTTCTATTTTTGGGAGGACGGAGTAGATGTATATTTTCCTATTTTCCCACCAAGTACAACAATTCCTGGAAGTTATATAGAAAACAAACAGGAAATGTGGAGGAAAGAAAACAGACCAAGTAGGGGACCTGAGATCTGAGGATAACATGGTGATGAGTTCTTGGAGTTTTCTCTTTGATTCATATATTTTAGATCTGGAACTAAAAAAATTAGTAATACATAAATGGTAATAGCATATTAAAAAAAAAAGAAAGAAAAGCCCCCAACAAGACTTGCTCTCTCTTCACTACCTGAAGGACCAAGAAAGATACAGCCTACCAAGCTGAAATAGTATTGAATAATATCTGTTCTACTCCATACTAGACCACCAAAGTAACTGACTTTAATCCATGGGGTCAAAGGCTGAAGGTAGAAACTAGAATTCTATCCACAAAGCTGTCACAAGGTATACCAAGGCCATAGGAAGACAATGTCAGGCAGACAGCTGGAAACTTAATCCCCACTGACAGATCATGAGGTTCCCTTATCCCTCATGGTGTAGTGGTCTCTGTTTATCAAGCCCCTCTTGTAGCAATGAGGTGTCCCTTCTCCTGTCTGCTGTGGTGATATCTCAGGAAGTCTAGTGGAGAGTCAGAAAAGTCTAGTGGAGAGACCGAGGGGAAAGGAGACCATTCTTGTCATGGTGTCAGTGGAGGCCACCTGGGAGTTCATAATTCCCACCCCAAGTCAGGGAGGAGGACCCCTAATGTCTTAAAGGAGAATGAGTGGGAAACACAGGCCTGTAATTCCACATGTGTTAATGATGCAGTCAGCACCTACCTGCAACTTCCTGGCCATAGTGATGTTAGACAAAGCTGGCTGAAACAGACTTAGTTAAGGCTCAGAATCTCATAATGAGAAAAAAAATATGACTTCCAGTTTTAAAAAAATCAATAATTATAGAAAGAATTAGGAAGATCTCATATTGAATAGAAAAAAAAAATCAGTAGGTGCCAACAACAGATGCCTTTACCTGACAGAGGTTTTCAAAGTGGCCATGATAAAAATGCTTCCATATCCAACTACAAACACTCTTGAAACAAATGGAGAAACAAAACAACAACAACAACAACAAAACAAAACAAAAAAACAAACAAACAAAAAAACAAAAATTGCCTGAGCAAAGAAATGGAAGATAAAGGAACTAAATAGAAATTTAGAAATGAAAATATAATCAAACAAATAGTTCAATGGATGATCACAACAAGAAAATGGAGAGGACAGAGAAAAGAACTATGAACTGCAATATAGAATAAAAAGAATCCATTCTGAACAACTAAGAGGAATGGACTAAAACAAGCAAACAAAAAAGAAGTGAGCCTCAGGGACATGGGGGGCTATAACAAAAGATCTAACTGATATATAATTTGAGTACCAGATGGAGAGGAGAAAGAAGGGGTGGCCCAAATTTGACTGAGGCATAAGCCTACAGGAAAATCCAAATAAATCTATTCCATAATACATGGATTTAGCAACTGAAAACTAAAGATAAAGAAAAAAAATAAGCCAGAGCAAAAATGACACTTTACTTATGGGGGAAGCAATTAGAATGGCTAGGGATTTCTCATAGAAACCATGGAAGCCAGATGGATTGGCAAAATATATCTGAAAGAAAATAATTGTCATCAAGGATCCTGTGTCCAGTGAAAATGTTCTTCATGAATTAAAGAGAAAATAAAACCATCTCATTTGAGGGAAAACTAAGAAAAATTTTCAGAGATAGGCCTACCGTAAAAGAATGGCCAAAGGAAATAATCTAAAGAGTAAAATTCAGACTCAAGAAGGAAAAAGATCACAATAGGCAAAAATCTAATTAATGCAATAGCTCTTCTCATCTTAAGTTTTCTAAATTATGTTTGATATTTGAAGTAAAATAATTCTGTTTTACATGATTAAAATGTATGTGGAGAACATTATTTAAGACAGTTATTTCATAAACAGAGGTTGTGGTAAATATCAAAGGGAAATAAATTTCTATATTTTACTCACATTGTTAAAACAATACCAATAAATTGTGATTAAGTATAAATATGTATGGTAATTCCTAGAGGAACCCCTATAAATTTTGTGCAAAGAGATTCACTTGAAAACACTACAGAAAAACTAAAATGGAATTCTAAAAATTGAGAAATCCACAAGAAAGGAAGAAAAATAAAACAGAGATGTGAAATAGAGTTTAAAAAGAAAATGAAAAATAAAATGCCAGGCTTAAAACATAACAAAGCAATAATTACATTAAATGTAAATGGTTCAAATTCCCTGACTAAAAAGACAGATTAGCAGGGTAAATTATAAAGCATGTCCTAATTATATCTTATTTACCAAAAATTCACATCAAATATATAAATCTAGACAAAATTAAAGTAAAACAATACATTGATATCATGAGCTCATTAGTCAAGAGAAAGAAACAGTGGCTATATTAATATCACATAAAGTAGATTCCAAAGCAAAGAAATGTTCCAGAAACAGAGGGATATTTCAAAATGCTGAAAGGATCAATATACAAAAAAGACATAATAATCCTAGGTGAGCTAATTGTATCCTCACAAACACAGAACTGAAAAACATATAAAGAACTGAGAGAACTATAAGGAAAAATTGACAAATCCACAATTGGAGTCAGATACTTCAACATTCCTCTTTCAACAATTGATAGAAAAAGAAGACTAAAAATCAGCAAAGATAAAAGAGAACTCGATACTTTCAACTAAAAATATCCAACACATAATTATGGAATATTTCACTCAACAGTGGCATGATACAATTCTTTTCAAATGTTCATCAAGTTCATATCTTGTGGATAAAACAAGTCTCCATAAACTCAAAAGAACTGAAATCATACATTTAATAATGTTTTCTTACTATAGCATATTTAGACTAACATTAATTTCAGAACAAAATCAGGAAAATAGACAGGATTGTTGGAAAATAGTCTATTTATAAATGCATATATTAGAAATAAAGACCTTAAATCTATCATTTCATTTTTATAACCTACAGAGCAAAATAAATCCACATAGAATAACAATATGGATTTAAACACAATCAATAAAACTTACAAGCATCTATCAGGAGTAAAGAAGAGAAAGGAGAGATAACAAACAAATTGCCAATATCAAGAATTAAAAAGGGAATATCACCAAAGATTACAGACATCAAAAAACAATACAGAAGTATTATGACTACATTACACACATGTATTTATATCATAGGGTACATGGGCCATTTTCTCAAAAAGCACAAAATATCACAATTTGCCTAATATGAAATAATAGTTTGAATAGCCCTATAGTTATTAATGAAATAAATTTATAGTTTAAACTCTCAAAAGAGATACACTGAGGCCCAGATGGTTTCTCTGGAGAATTTGGGCTCTGACACCTTACAAAATATACAAGAGAGAATTAATATTAATTCTATACAATCTTTTACAAGAAACCAAAATAGGAGTAAGTACTTCCCAGTTTCACATATAAAATTAGTAATATTATGATACTAAAACCACTCAAAAATATTGACAACAGGTTTCGTTTTGTTTGTTTTTAGTGGACATTGGCAATATTTTTTAGATATAAATGGAAAGATGAGGAAACTAGATATCTAAAGTAATTTAAAAAGTAGCAATACAATGGGAAGAATCAGTCAATGGATTATAAGAGTCAATGGTAGGAATGGAGACTTCGACATTGGTGGAGGAATCAACATGTAGATCAATGAAACAGAAAAGAGAACTCCAATTAGACCCACTGAAAAGCCCAGCTGATTTTTGACAAAGATGCACAAGCATTCAGTGGAGGAAAGAAATGGTTTCCAACAAATTGTGAGGGAGCAATTGGACATTCATAGAAAAAATAAACTTTGACTCAAGTATCATGCCTGAGTTAAGTCAAATTTTCCTTGCTGTGACTGGAAGCCCTGGTGAGAAAAAAGAGAGGAGAGGACATTTATTTATCTTGGGTTCATTGTTTCAGAGTTCTTAATCCATGATTAGCCTATTCCATAGCTCTGGATCTGAGGAGAGGGAGAAGATCATGGCAGAAGGGCATGGAGAAAAATATGTTGCTTACCTCATGGAAGCCAGAAAGCAAAGGGAGAAAGAGGAGTCGGGAGGAGAGGGAGAGAGGGAGTTTGAGGAGCCAGGAACAAGATATAGTTCCCAAGGGCATGTTCCCAGTGACCTACTTCCTCCAACAATGTCCTACCTGCCTGCAGGTACCACCTAGCAATGAATATGAATTATTAATCCATCAGAGGGATTAATCTGCTGATGAGGGTATACCTCTTATAATCCGATCACTTCACCTCTGAACATTCCTACATTAACACATGAGCTCTTGGGGGAACATTAAAGATCTAAACCATACCAACATCTCAAACAAAAAATGACTTAAAACATCTGATCCTTGATAAAGGTGCAAAACAGGTACATTGGAGAAGAGAGAGCCTTTTTAACAAATAGTGGGTGGAAACTAATTATCTCCATGCCAAAAAAAAAAAAAGAAAAAGAAAAAAAGAAAGAAAAAGAAAAAAAGGAAAAGAAAGAAAGAAACAAGACCCTTATCTCTCACCCTACAAAAATCAACTCCAAATGGATTGAAGCCCTCAGAACTAGATCAGAAGCTATGCAATGCCTAGAAGAAAATGTACTATGTATACAACCAGCGATATGAAAAATTGTGCTCTATATATGTAATAAGAGTTGTAATGCATTCTGTTGTCACATTTAAATAAAAAAATACATAAAACAAAACAAAACAAAACCATTGCAGCATATAGACACAAGCAATAACTTTCTCAGTTGGAATGCTAAAGCTCAAATAATGCCAAGAGTTAATAAATGGGATGGTATCAAATTAAAAAGCTTCTGCACAGCAAAGAAAACAATTAGGAAAGTGAGGAGAAAACCTACATAATGGTTAAAAATCTTTGCTACTCTTCTGACACAGGATTAATACCTAGAATATATGAAGAACACAGAAAACTTAACACCAGAAAAACAACCAGGAACAAGATGTAGTTCCCAAGCGCATGCTCCTAGTGAACTTCTTCCTCCATTAACAAATGGTCAAATGAGTCAAACAGACAAAAGAAACATTAATGGACAACAAATATATGAAAAAAACCCCAAACATTCAGCATCATTAGCAACTAGGGAAACGCAAAACAAAACTACACTGAGATTTTATCTCACACCAGTCAGAATGGCAGTCATCAAGAATACGAGCAATAATAAATGCTGGAGAGGATGTGGAAAGAAAGGAACACTTTCACACTGTTGTAGGACTGTAAATTAATACAGCTACTATGGACATGAGTATGGAGGTTCCTCAAAAGACTAGGAATGGAACCACCATATGACCCAGCTGTACTCTTCCTTAGTATTTATCCTAAAGAATTAAAGTCATCATAGTATTAGTGACACATGTATACTCATGTTTATAAGAATATAATTCACAATAGCCAAACTATGAATACAGCCTAGATGTTGATCAACAGATAAATGGGTAAAGAAAATGTGATACATATACATAATAGGATTTTATTCAGCCACAAAGAAAAATGAAATTATGTCATGTGCAGGAAAATGAATGGAACTTGAGACCATATGTTAAGAGAAATAAGTCAAACTCGGAGGGTCAAGGTTTATATGTTTTCTTTCAAATGTAGAAGATAAAGAAGAAAAAGGAAAAGAAAGGTATAGGGGTGGGGATCTAAGGAACTCAAAGGGAGAGCAGAAGAGGAAAGAGATCAAGGGGTAGGCAGTGGGGAAGGAGTGGGGAAGTGTTGGCAATTGATATTGGCCAAATTATACTGCTATATAGTGTGCATGTATGAATATGTCTCAATAAATCCCTCCACTATGTACAATAACAATTCTCCAATAAAAATATGGAGAGAAAAGAAATCAAAATAAAACACAGAATGAAGTGTAATACACACAACTATAAAAATTGTACATAAAAACAGGAGAACACTTTTAGAGTTTAGGGCTAGTGAAAGAATTCCCATACTTTGCACTAAAAACAAGATCCACAGAGTCAAAAAATTAGTAAATTGTACTTCATAGAAAGTAAAATCCTTTATTCTAAAAAAGAACTTATTAAGAGGACAAGAAGAAATGCTATGTGTTGGTAAAAGTTTTTTCAAATCAGATATCCAACAAAGAACTACTAACTAGAATATATAAAGAGCTCTCAAAATTCAACAGTAAAAACAAAAGAACACTTCATGCTCATAAAACAAAAAAAATCTACCTATAGAGTAAGTAAAAGATAAGAAGAGACATTTCATGGAAGAGGATGTTAGGATGTCAAATAAGTACATGAAAAGGTATTTTACATCATTATCCCATAAAAATGCAAATAAACTCCACAAAAAGGTTTTTTAAAAAACATTTTTTAATACTTTTATTTTTATTTATTTATTTTTATGTGGCGCTGAGGATCAAACCCAGTGCCTCACATGTGCTAGGAAAATGCTCTACCACTGAGCCACAACTCCAGCCCTCCATCAAAGGTTTTTACTATACACCCATAAGAATGATTTAAGTGAAAAACAAACAAACAAACAAACAAAAACTATAGTGACAAATCCAAATTCTGGCAAGGATACAAAGAAAATAAATCAATCATAACATTGATGTGGGATATAAAATGGCCTATGGAAAACAATTAAGCTGTTTCTTAAAAAAATCTAAGTACGTAAATACCATATGACTCAGAATGTATTCCTGGGCATTTATTTCAGAGTAATGAAAAAGACTACTCTCATACAAAAACATGTACTAGAATATTAATAGTGTCTTTATTTGAGGGATAAAGAAACTGTGGTACATTTATACGTACCGTGGAATTCTACTGGGGAGTAAAAAAGGTAACGAACTATTGATAAATGCAACCACCTGGAAGAATCTCCAGAGAATTGTGTCTCTTAAACAGTCATATTCTGTGTGACTCCATTTATATAAAGTTTTTGAAATGATGTAATTATAGAAATGGAAAATAGTTTGATGGTTACTGGGGGTTAAGGAGGCATGAGTGTGGATAGAAAAGGCAACATAAGGCATCCTTGAAGTAAAGGAAATTTATATCTTCATGGGAACAATGTCAAATATTATAGTATAGTTTAAAAAGTATTTCCATTGGGAGAAAATGAGTAAAGCACATAGCATCTCTGTACAATGTTTTAAAGTTGTATGCAAATCTGCAATGATCTCAAAATAAAAAGGCTCAATTAAAAATCTTAAAAAGTTAATACTTTATGTTATGATATTCCAAGGAATAAAGTAAAATGGATCTTACCCTCGACTGCATAAAATTATTTTTTTAGTGCCCAAATCAACCTTGGGATAGTCAGAAGCTTTGAAATACAGGGTTTGGTTGCCATGACTCACACATAAATATGATTGAATTGCTGCTCCCTGACCTAGTTTACATGGTGGGTTTTCATGGAGCTTACACTTGACAAAACTGAAAAGAAGCCCAACTTTGAGTGATCTGCATGAATGTCTCTTTCTTGCCCTTTGTCTTGTTTTTTTTTTGTACTCCCATTAATGAATTTGCACATAATTCCAGCATGCTTCCCTTCCATTACCACTTCCCACCCCCGTACCTCAACTTAAACTGCTGCTTTAACTCCTGAGCAAATTCATCAAAGACATATATAATTATGTGTGAATTAACCCTCCTTCTAGATGTCTTGTATTTATAAAAGATAATTAAAATACCACTGGAGATATTCACCTACTTAAGGTGGGGTTATATTTCAACATACCCACGATAAACTGTAAACACTGTAAGCAGGAAATGCATTCAATACACGTGATCTGCCCAACATCTGAGCTTAGCAACACAGGATCCCTTCTTGGCCCCAAGGTCAAGTGCTTGACTGGGAGTTGCAGCTTATTGTGACAACCCCACATCACAAGAGGGTATTGTTAGGCTAGGAAAAGACCAAAATTCAAATTTGAAGTGAGTTTTCCATTGACTGTGTGTGATGTTCACACCATTATCAAGTCAGAAAACTAAGAGTCGGAACATTATCAGTCAAGTATCTTCTCTATTCTCCTATTGGAGAAAGGCTCAGGAAGGGGGCAGTTGTTCATATGCAGGGTATTTATGTTGTAAAGGAGGAGAGGGGCTGTGGGTTCTCTTTGGCTTCTCCCATCTGGATCTAAGGGAAGGAGGAGTCTGGGCTTGGAAAGTGTTTGTTCTTCCCTTCCTCCTGTCTCCAATTCTCTCCCACCTCCCTGTGGTTCCTCTCTAACTTGTGAGTAAAGATTTTAATGAGCCCATTAATTGCACTACATTATTTTGTGTGTAAATGTTCTTTCTAATGAAGTAGATTAATCACATTTTAGCTGCAATCCCTACCTCCTAATTTTTCATGGATTTAATGCACTCACTGGGCTTGGCATTGATGCTGGGTATTTTTTTTTTCAACAGTGTGCTTCATTTAGCTCCATGCTGAGGAAGAACGTAGAGGAATGGGAAGCTTAACTACTGTCCAAAACAGCACTTGCTGGTGAATTCACAGGCATGGTGTATTGTATGTATCTAGTCCTTTCATCTAACTATGGTCTTCATATGCTCCCATTTTCTCCTCAGCTCTTGCTGTCTTCTTGACTGTTGCTGAGTTCTGCCCTCCACCCCAACCTTCTCTCTTAATCAGACCCAAGGGGCTTGGCCAAGGTTCACCATTACTAGTCCACCTGCAGCTTTTGGCCTGATCATCTAACTCCCTGCTTGGGAAACTCCCCTTGCCCATGTTTTTGGTGCAGCCCTCCCTGGTCCCTCTTTATCTGGTGTTGCACATTGTTGCCTCTCCCTCTCTCTCATTTCCTCTCCTCTTTTGGGTCTTCTTTGTGCCTTTGGATAAGTCATTGGCATTTCACACTTAACATGTCCAATTTGAGCAGTGGATAGGCTCCCAAACCTGTTCCTCTGCTTTCCTACTTCAATTAATGGGGACTATAAACTTCAACTTGTTTAGGCCAAATTTGTACCCCTTAGTACATTTTTCTACTCTTCTTTTTTCACATCCAGTTCATAAGTAAACTCTGTTTGCTTTTTGTACAGCATCTTGAGTTTGAATACTTCCTTTCACTTCCATCTTCACCATCCTGACCTGAGCCACCTATTCCTCTGGCTGGATTTTTACAAAAGGGTATTTTTTTGTGTGGGGGGGGGAAGCGTTCCTCTTTGCTTTTGTTCTTGCCCCTCAGCTCTTCTCAGTGGAAAAGCCAGAGTGATGATGTCAAATTGTAAGGTGGTCCTGTCACTTCCCTGCTCAAAACGCTGCAGAAGCTTTTGGTCTCCCTTAAGTAAAAGCCAATATTCACAATGGCTCACACCATGGACTCCTCTTCCTCTTTACTGCTCACCCTTCACTGAGATCCAGCCCCGTAGTCTCCTTGCTTTTCTGGATCATACCAGGCCAACCCCAGCTTTGGGGCCTTGCATTGGCCATTGGTTCCCTCTGAAATGCTCTTTCACAGCAGCGTGGCCGGCTTCTCCTTACTGCAGAATTTCCTGGCCACCCAGAAAAACAGTGAATAATAGCCCTTGTCCCTGACCCTGCATCTTTCCCTTTCCTGATATCTTACTCATTTACAGCACTTTTCACTACTTCACATAGTATATATTTAACAATCTACTTTAATGCTTTTTTTCCTCTGCTAGAGGCTGTGAATTCAATGGGCACATATATATGCCATTAAATAACTATATACATACATGTATGTATGTTTGCATACACATATATATGTATATTTATATGTGTGTGCATGTGTATACTCCAAAACTTATTCCTTCTCTAGCTTTTCTACTTCAATTAATGGGGACTCCAAATTCCTACTTGACCTGAACAAGGAGGAGTTTGGAGTTCTCATTAGTAAAAGAAGTAGGAAACCCGGTGGAGGAATAGTTGTGGGAGCACCTGTATTTTTTATTGTTGTTCTATTGCTACATTTTCAGCACCTAGACCAGTTCCTGGAACATTAATGGACACAAGTGAATATTTTTGTATGAACTGAATACATGTTTCATTTCTCTTTCTGCCTCTCCATCTCTCCTCTTTTGGGTCTTCTTTCTTCTCCTGTTTCATAAATGTAGACATATCCCAAGAGTTTTTAATTGGTGCTGTCATTTTTCCCCTTATTACACTCCTTTTCTCATTCCTCTGTTCTACCATTCTCTTCCCTTTACCATCAGCCCTGTCTCTGATGAACACTCTTCCCTCCACCCGGAAACATGGTTCTGTTGATAGTTAGGGGAGCTTTGCACTCCAGAGTGTGGAGAGCAAGAGGATAAAATTTATGTAGAGGCACTTTCAGTATTGCTTGTCATAAAGACATTTAGTTTTATCTTGTATCATAGCAATCAGGGTATATGTCATTTTCCCTCCTGTTTGGTAACCTTCTTGGGGACAAGAACAATACATTCCTAGTTCATCCACCCTTCCTTTCATCCATCCATCCATGCATGCCTTTACCAACAAGTAAGTGTAGGGTATCCACAGTGTACCAGGTCCCAAGTTAGAGCTCTGGGAATGTGAAGGCAAGAGGTAGCATTAAAAGCAACCAGAAGATCATGAAGATTTCCAGTTATAAAGATCAGGGATGCAGCTAAAAATGACCAAATAGGAGACTACTCTAATAGTAGAGGCAAGAAACTAAGGTAACTTATAAAGACTGGTTTCATGAATGGAAATAAGGGCACAGATAAGGTAGCTACTCAATGAAAGGCTTACAGAGAGTAGACTTTACTGAATATAGTACACACAAATGGCATTACTGAAGGAATGACTGACATATCATAGGAGGAAGGAGTGGCTTATATGAATTTGGGATTTGGCATTGCACACATCTGAGTTTGAATCCTTCTAAGCTCTTCTGATTACTAGCTGTGCAGTTTTGAGTAACGTAAATAATCTTTCCATACCTTGGCTTCCTTGGGTGAAAATTGGGATGTGTCAAAATTCATCTCATAGTGCTTCTTTTTCAAGGACTAATGAGTTAATGCATACAAAGTGATTAGCAGGTTTGTCACAAACTAAGAGATCAATAAGTGTTCTACTTACATTATAATAAATGCCAAATGCTATTATTTAAAGAGTGAAAAATGGATACTTTCCACAAGTTGGAATATTACTTTATAGAGTAGAAATAAATAGAAATTTTATTTCAATTAAATTACATTTACAAGGCATATGCAGATATATGGAGAAAATGCTTACAGATAGAGATCAAGTATAATAAGTAGTGAACTTCCTCTGCTGGAACATGTCATTGTAGAATACAGACTGAAATGCTCAAATGTCTGCCTGTATGTCTCTTCCTCACAAATGATCCATGTTGTATGAAATGTTGGGCATAAAGGTCACTTAGAATCATTTTAACTGTGGTACTATCAAATGAGAGCAGGTAACGATAAGCTCTGCCAAAAATGTTTATTTTTTTAAAGAAAGGTGAGAAAGTGAGAGGTGCTTGGTGAACCAATTCTGGTTGCCTGTGGACCTTGCTGTCAACTCAAGTATAGAGGACGTGCTCTCATTAAAATGTGGCTCCCAGCAGGTGGGGAGGCTAAGGCAAGAGAATCGCAAGTTCAAAGCCAGCCTCAGCGACTTAGCAAGGCCCTAAGCAACTCAGTGAGACCCTGTCTCTAGATAAAATATTTTTGAAAAAGGATTGGGGATTTGGCTCAGTGGCTAAGCACCCCTGGGTTCAATTCCTGGTACAAAAAAAAAAAAAAAGAATTGTGCATGATTTTTAAGGTACCATGTATGTGCTTTATATGGGATATCTTCTTTAGCAATCTTAAATTCCATACTAGTGTTTTGCAAAGAGGCTAATTCAAATCATGAAGTGGAAAGAGCAATTCTCCCTTCAACAAAGAACATATTAAAGCTACAAAGCTCTTCACTAATGCCATACACAACTATTTACTGTTGCACACAAACTGTGAACTTTGACTTTTATTTTCTTATTTACAAAGAGATAATTCTTCTAATGGGGAAAAGATAGGATTTGAACCCAGTCCTCCATTTCTTATAGGCTAATATTAAAATACTTCAAGCAGGCGGTATTCTAATCTACTCTAGCTTGATTTTCTCTATTGTTGTTCAGCTAAATTTGTATCTTTTCTTGTGCGTGTGTGTTCATGATAATGTTTATCTATGACTTGAGAAACTCAGAGTTTTAATCATATTATTCCTTTATGGATGCCTTTGAAAGTGATTGTAACATTTAGATGATAATTCTTTGAGATCAACTATAGTCCTAAACACATAGTAGTTGCTTAATAAACCCTTGTTGATTGGTTAAGTGTTTAGGAGAACAACTTCACTATAGAATATCAACTAAGGATGTTTTATATATGCATAAAACAGTGTAATGAAGTTATGTAAATTTTACAAATCATATAGCTGTAGCTTTCCACTTAGATTAATTAGAACAAGTCCATCAGGGGTTCTATGTGTTGTTTTTTTTCTATTGCAAGATGAAATTTACTGGTAAGTGGCTTCAGTATTTAGAAAACTTGAAATGTGCTGTGGTTTCTCAGACTACCCGTTTCTTTGACTGACTAGAAATGGTCACACATAGTGTTACTCACTCTTAATATTCTCCCATTCATTAGTGTTATGGTTTAGATGTGGTTTCCCCAAAAGCTCATGGGTGACAATTCGAGAGGGTTCAGAGGTGAAATGAGAGCCTTGAACTAATCAGTAGATTGATCTCTGATGGGATTAACCGAGTAGTAACTGAGGTAGTAGAGTGTGTATAGAAGAGGGGGAATAAGGGGCATAGCTTTGGGGTATATATTTTTTATCTGGAGGGTAGATTTTTTTTCTCTTTCTGCTTTCTAATTATCATGTGAGCTGCTTCCCTCTGCCACACTTTCTTTCATGATGTTCTACCTCAACTTGAGCCCCAAGGAATGGAGCCAGCCTTCTATGGACTAAGACCTCTGGAACTTTAAGCCCTCAATTAAACTTTTCCTCCTTTACAATTGTTCTGATCAGATATTTTAGTAACAGCAGCAAAAAAAGCTGACTAGAACAAGTAGCAAAGTTGATTAAAAGAAAACATCCATGTGTTCTTCAAAATTTACCTTTACAGGAAAAAATTTCTGAACTCCCATGTTTCAAAACCTTACTCCATTCATCTTAAGGAAGCTAAATTTTTAACCCTCCATTTGAAAGGAAAATAGTAAAATGAAGATAGAGTGATTCTTGCCGCATTGTTTATATGGTGCGAGCTGAAATCCAATGTTTGTAAAGCATCAGCTCTGTGTCAGGTGAGGACTGCTCTGTTCACCTCCCTTGGGAGGGTCAATTTCTTAGAGATTTCACTCTGGTAATATTGTGGAGCTTGTGATAATAAAGGACTATTGGGTTCCCAAGGACACAACAATCCCTTCTGCTTTGGCCTTTCAGGGAAAGTAGGATTGTCAAATGGCACTTTCCACACTGAGGACATCATGAGCAGAACTTAGAGAAATAGAGTCCAGAGAAGACTACAGTTTGTCAAAGAACTTTGGCTTTTTGCTAAAGGTGGTGGGGTTTGATTTTTTTTTCTGGTAAAATGTACATAAAATTTATCATTTCTAAGTATATATGGGTCCATGGCATTGAATAATTCCCATTGCTACAATTATCACCATCCTTCTCCAGATTTTTTTCCATTTTATAAAACTGAAACTCTATACCATCAAACAACTCTCCGTCCCTCCCTCACCTTCATCACTTCATTTTCTGTCTCTGTTAATTGGATTACTATTGTACCTGAAGAATCATACCCTATTTTTGTTCTTTGTTACTTCACTTTCTTTGAGCTTCATCTTACAACATAGTTTTTCTTTCAAGATTGACTAATATTCCATTGTGTATAGTTTGTTTAACCATCTAGAAATGGACACTTGGATTACTTCTGTATTTTTTACTATTGCAAATAATGCTGCTATGAACGGGGGTGAACAATCTTTGTTCAAGTCCCTGCTTTCAGTTCCTTTGACTGGGTACATACCCAGAAGTAGAATTGCTGGATCATGGGGGAGCCGTGTGATTTCCTTTTTTTTTTTTTTTTTTTTGAGGAATGGCTATACTGTTTTCCATTACAACTGTACTCTTTTTATATTCTCAGATGAGGTCTGAATTTTAAAGGGCTTTAAATCCTAGAGGCTGATCCGTTTCAAGAGCTCACTGCCCAGTCTGTGAAGAGTGGAGAAGGAATACAAGGCTGAAGTTAGGCAGCTGTGTAACCAGGTTAGAGATGAAGAAGATGTGAACCAACATGTCCCTAGTGAATGAGAACAGGGGATGATATACAGAGATTTTGAGAGAAGTGCTATCAAGTGCCTCTTGGAATTATGTGATAATGGCACCAAAGTAACCAATATCTGTCTTGGGTGAAGATCAGAGAAAGAATAAATCCTAGATTATTAAATGAGTTACCTAAGAAGGAATGTAGAGCGGAAGAGAATAAGAAGTGAGAAGGGGGAGGAGATAAGAAAAGGAGGAAAGAGAGGGATGAGGGATCAAGGAAGAAAGATGCGATGAAAATGATTCTATGCATGTTTATGAAAAGAAGACCGAATGTGTGTGTATAATGCAACAGATTTCAAAAAATTATGGAGAAGTTCCTGAGACATGGTGGAGAAAGCAAGGACAATAAAGATGCCAGTGTTCCTCAAATAAGAATAAGGTGTTTGCTAGTCCAGCCCAGCTAGTTTGATGACTTTTATTTTTTGTTTTTTAAATCTTTTTTATTATTAATTGTTCAAAACATTACAAAGCTCTTGACATATCATATTTCATACATTTGATTCAAGCAGATTATGCACTCCCATTTTTACCCTGTATACATATTGCAGATTCACATCGGTTATGGAACCGATGTTTAATGACTTTTATCATTGGGGCTTAACTGAATCACCCATTTAACTGAGCAAAAATACCCCACTGGTTTTGTATGTGAAAGTAATATAAACTTTTGTTTCAGAGATTAGAGAGAGAAATTCACATTCCAAAATGACTCTTAAATACTCTATCATGAAAGTAAGGAAATCAATTCAAACAGTTTGAGGTAACTGGCTTCATACAGTTTAGCTAAGAAAAATCCTATGATTGGAAGTCCAGTCCAGTTATCACCACCTATAGTGGGGGGAAACACAGGGACATCTGCTTATGTGGCTAAGAGTCATTAGAATAAAGATTATCTTCCTGAAGATATTGAAGAGTAAGAGCAAAAGAGCACCAAATGAATTCAAAACTATTTCTAGAGCAGACGCTGCAGGAAACCTCATTTAGTCATATTTTAGAATGGATATGCTATGCAAACAAGTATAATTTCTGTGCAAGACAATTCTGCATCTATTGAATGTGTCTGGATGAAGTTTTTGAAACTCACTGAATAAAATATATTGAATAGATTTTAATGTCAGTAAAAGGGCTGGATTGAATACCTAAGCTCATTTGTTTGCTCTGCTGGGGAAGCCTTATTGCCTAGAAAATTCCTCCAAACTTGACCTTGGAGAAAGCTAAGCTGCCTCCGGGAAGGAGGAATCAGTGATTTTCTACCAATGATCAAATGTGAGTTTTCTTCAACCTGTCCCCTACAGACATTTAAATAACATTGCTTTCCTTACAATATTCAATGGGGAACAAACAATGACTAATTTTGTGAAAGCTCTATACCATCTGTCCAACTAATGCTGCATTTTTATGTGACCTTCTCATTTTCAGTTTGGGAGGTCATCTCTCGAAGGTGAAATCCTTCTTGTTCAAAAACTCTTCCTTTTTGTATCAAACATTTTCTCCAATTTATTAATTCCCTGGCCAGGTGGGTCAACTTTCTGCACCTTGATTTTCATATGATACAAAGCCTAATTGACATCAGGGAAATAAATGGTCCTTCTCAGTCCAGAGATTCACACTAATTTGTAATGTACTGACACATTCCTATGTCATTCCTTTCCTTTTCCTCTTCTTCACTGTGAGCAAAATAGGTGAATAGTTTCCAAGTTAGTGTGCATATGCTTCCTTCCCACCAGACAGATCATAAACCACAATCTTTGGGATGAGAGGGCAGACTCTTCCATTTCTTTAAAAACAGTCTTCTCCAAGATCATTACAGCCAGGTTTTACCCACGGTGAACACCAGTTAGTGCATTCAGCTGAATGAAGTCCAACAAAGGTAACTATAGTAAAACTTTCTGGAGCAGAGAAGTTGTATTTTCCAATAACAACATCAACAACAAATAATGTGAAAGATAACAATTGGCAAATGTGCGAAAGACCAAAGGGGTTTCTGCTCAGGGCAAATTTATAAGCCTAAAAATAAAGCAATTCAGTATTTTATTAATTCCCCATATTTTTAATAGGATTATTTCTAATTTAGGCAAAATTTGACTGACTCTACCATCCTGTAATTTGCCAAACCTAAAAACTTTTGTTACCCATGTTTAAACATCAATAGATATCAGTCCAAAAATGGCAAAGCATCTTAATAGTTTTTGTTGTTCTATGATATGGCTTCCTGACTTTGAGAATTTTACTGAAAAAATAGTCAAATGTGATTTTTTAGGTAAGTAATGAAGATTTATAAGACATTGATTGTGCCATAAACACTCTAGACTGTTCCCCTTGACATCTGAATCTCTGTACAAAATGGTCACAAAAGAAAAGTTTTGCTTGTAAACAATGGCAAGTATTCAATATATATAAATTTGACATACTCTCTCATCAAATCTGGGATGTACTCATGGAGACAAGATTTTTAAGAAAAATGTGAGTTTTAAAAAATTCTAGAGTTTTCATGAAGTTAGTTAATTGAAATTGTCAACTTTGCCTGAAATTTGACCATTTTGCTGATTCTCTTAAGGACAAGTCACAGAGGCAATATGAGCCACAAGTAACTCTCAAATAATTTATGGAATACCTTATGATAAAATTTCTTCAGAATACTGAAAATTCCAAGAATTGTCAAAAACATGGTGAAAGATTTTGTTCTTTCATGCATAGAAAAAAAATATATATATACACATACATATATATATATTAGTACCGGGGATTGAACTCGGGAGCACTCAACCACTGAGCCACATCCAATTTTGTATTTTATTAGAGATAGGGTCTCACTGAGTTGCTTAGTGCCTCACTATTGTTGAGGCTGGCTTTGAACTCATGATCCTCCTGTCTCTGCCTTCCAAACTACTGGGATTCCAGGCATGTACCATCTGGAAGCATAAACAATACTCTTTAGCTATGTTTACCCTTCTTTGACATCAAGGGAAGTTGTAGAGTTCCTAGAAGGTGCTTACCAGATTGAATGTTTGGGGAGTATATCAGAACTGTGTTCTCTGATGCTTAACTTGGAACTGATGGGAGATTTTCCATGACCTTGTTGAAGAAAGGAAGGATGGTTACCATCACCATTCCTATCTCAGTTTTGCCACCTTCAGCAAAGGTGGTGGGGCATTAGATATGTGGTGTCTCTATTTTCCAGCAGAGTTAGGATTTTGATCCCAAGCTCTTTTTCTCTCTACTATGTGTTTTTTCCAACCCTTAAAAGACCATGGAAAGATTTTATACTGAATATAATTCTTAGTTTAACATTGATTTCAATCTGCTATTTCCAATTTAATTACCTATTTTAAAGAATATACCTATTGGGTATTTTTTATGTTGAGAGACAGTGGGAAAGACAGATAGTAAAATATTATTTTAGAAGTATAATAATAATATCAGTCATTTATTGACCAATTCATCTTTTTTTTGTTTCAGTTTCTCATCTATAAATGGGGAGATATTAATGACTGCATTATGATTAAATGAGAAAATATAAGTATGCATGTAGATAATTATGCCATTAAAGATTCAGTATGTCTAGGTGCCAGCTAGCATCCTCCACATGCTAAGCATATTCCACAGATCCTCTCATCTGCTTCAAACAAAGACCTAGAAGGCAAGAATTTTCAGTTCCTTATCTTATTTTGGCATGGGTTTTAAACCCAGGGGCACTTCACCACTAAGTTACATCCCCAGCCTTTTTTATGTATTTATTTTTTAAATTTTGACACAAGGTCTCATTAAGGTGCTTAGTGCCTTGCTTAGTTGCTGAGGCTGGCTTTGAACTTGCGAACCTCCTGTCTCAGCTTCCTGAGCTGCTGGGATTATAGGTGTGTGTCATCACATCTAGCAGCTCTTTTCTTGTAAACAAGGAAACTGATGTATTGGGAATTTAAATAATCTGACTAGGTTATACAGACCATAGTAATGTTCCTAGAATTTGAAGCATGGTCTGTCTGATTCAAAGCACATGTTTCAACTATTTCACTTATTTGAATGAGTTAGTAATTTTATTCCAGGAATTGAACCCAGGGGCACTTAACCACTGAGCCACATCCCCAACCCTTTTAAAAATATATTTTATTTAGAGTCAGGGTCTCACTGAGTTGCTCAGGGCCTCGATAAATTGCCGAAGCTAATTTTGAACTCGAAATCCTCTCACCTCAGCCTCCTTATAAGAATGCATCATCATCATTTGTTTTTGCTACTTTACAATTCCTTCAGTGATCCCTACTAACTCCATTAGATTGCATTGACAGGATACAGAATAAGGATATAGTCTTAGCAAATAATTTTAAAAAATAAATCATAAATCATTTTGATTAAATTTTATTTATCAAAATTAATGTTTCATAGCCTTAATACATAATTTATTTTGTGCTTCAGAGATTTTTGTTTTCCCATAAACTATTTACTGAAATTTACTATTTACTAATATACCAGCCATCATTATTACCTATAAACCATCCAATGAAAATTATGAAACAAAATTATAGCCCTAAAATGATCACAAATCTTGCAATATTTCTATTACAAATATAATTTATTTAGCTTTGATTTCTCATTATTCTTACATTGAACCACGTGATACAACTATACTTATGTACAATTTAAAGGGTTATGCATAAGGCCATCCTAGTAACGATAAATGAACTAGTAAGTTCATTTGGTATAATAATGATGTATTAATTTGGTACAAATGTGGATATAATATACTGTTTTTTACTGATTTCATTATAATTGTCAAGTTAAACAGTCTATTATTATTTCAATATCTTCTTAAATACGCATCAGAATATAATGTTTACTTCTTGATGAAACACTCAAAGTTAGGGCAAGAGCTAAAACATTTTCCTTGTTTCAGAGGGTTCACAGTATTGAATTCATAGCAGCACAATATCCAATGAAAGCATGGGGTCTAAAAACCATGAAAAAAAAATCTAAAACCACTGACAGTTAATGACACAAAGGTTCTGTAGTGTGTCTGCTTTGAATGGAGGTTAACGTAAAACCTAGAGAACCCATCTAATCAGTGCAAGAACAAACCAGGCAGGCTGCAGATTAGCTTTTTAAATAATGGGTGTGGAACTTAAGAAGGGAGAAAGTTTTGACTGTAAAAATGCCACACAGCCTTCAGGATGCAGGGATTTGTGACATGGTCACTTGGCCATTCTGCATCAGCATGGTAAGTGAAACATCAGCAACTCTTGTCTACCAATGAAAAGTGAAATGCATAAACCTAGAGGAGCTCTCTTGTAGCCTCCCATGTGTTGCTGAATCATTCCAGAAATCACAGGAGCCCAGAAAAACAATGTCCATTTCTGAAATGTCTACTTGCCCTGATGGCTTTCCTTATAAATTGCTTTTGCATCCTCTAGTCGAATAAAACTTACCCCTTAGATATATACACTGTGTAAAAGGAAAAGTCATCTTATACAGGGGGAATGAGGAGAAGATGGGGCATGAAACCAGAGTTATGTTTACCAACTTGTTGCTTTGGTTTCTTATAATTCCTGTCTGCTTCCTTTTTCCATTTACCGACCTTTAGCTGACTGATTCTTCCCCATCATTGTTGGATCCCTGTGCTTTTAACCTCCTGTCAACAGCTTCCTAAATGAAGATGCTAACTCCAGGACAACAAACCCGGCAATATTTACCTAGATCACTTTTGAGTATACAATTGCATAAGATAATGAACCACACGTTAAATAGCACGTAATGGTGTGAAGTGTGTGTTGCTCCTGAACAGAAGACAAGAAAAATGCAATTTATAAGGGAAGTCTCATTTGAGCTCTGATATTTAGCATTGCTGTCTCTAGATCACATATAATTAAATCAAGGAATTAAAAAATCATCAGAGGGAGCAGTGTCTAAGCTTTCCTGTGTGCATGTGTGTGTGTTTCTGTGTGTTTTCTTGTGTTTAATTAATCTACGAGGGAAGCAAGCAGGCTGAGTTCCTTCTTTGTTCATACCACCTGCTTATTGTTCTCCTTTAGTGCTTTGTCTAGTTCAAATTTAGTACCAAGGAGATGAGGACCCTTGCTTCTCACTCTCTCCTCTTCCAGATAAGTGGAGTCTCTGGTCTCTCTAGGAGAATAAAGAGGATAATAACTGGAAAAACTGTAAGATTTCTTCAATTTTGAGACGCAATTATTTTATGTTTCTATGGTTCGAATTCTACTCTGGGCTCTAATGGATGCAATTAACTCATCTTAAAATGGTGTCTGTTTTTACATGTCTGCAAAGTGTGGAATCAAAATGTTTCTTCTGATCAATGTAAGGAAAATGGGAGATTTCACTTGCTCTCTCTTACATTTCTCCACACTGGAATCATCAGACTTTATATTTTTTTCTGAGCTTCCTATTCATCTTGATTATGAAGAGGTTCTGGGACCTGGCTTTGCACTTTTATGCCTATTTTGGAAATGGATAGAACAGAGACAGTTAACTCCAGTGACAATCACCGCAACACCCCTGGGAGTATTCTGGGAAGAGGTGCTACATAAACACAAAGCATTCTGCAAAAACGGTCGTATTCATCCTCATAACATCTCATGAGGTGGATGTGCTGTGAACATTGTTAATATAAAGCTGCTTGTGCCACAAATAGAACAGAGATGATTTTCTCTCACTGCATGAGGAATGACAACTTTTTCCTCACATTTCTTAAGAGGAATTATCCATCAGATTGCTTTGTGAATGCCAGCCTGCATGTATTTGTCTGATCACTCACACATGTGACCTAAAGACTTGTTTGGAAGGAAAGCAATATCTTGAGCTTAAAAGTGTATATGTGTGCAGGTGCTTCCCACTGCAAACCAAATTGGAAAAGGTTAATATGATAGACCAAAATAAACACGTGTGGAACTGTTTATTAGAGAAGAGCATCTGTTAAACAAAGAAATGAATGCATGCTAGTTCTGGACATTCACATATTTTAAATGCAGGTCTTTCGCACTGCACATCATTGCTTTTAAACATTTTAATGAAGATTATACTGTCACAACATGAATTTTATCTTAGCAATAAGGCCCAGAAATGGCAATCTATGTAATTAGATCTATTGTCAATGATTGAATAAGGAGTTGGCTTTTATGTAAGGCAAAACCCCTTAGCAGACCAGGTAAATATCTTCTTCAAATGCCCCAGGGAAATGCCAGCATATACCTAGAGGGTAATTCCTGATAGCGTCAAAAAGAGTACTTAGAGACATAAAGTACAGGATGCTTATAAAGAATGACTAAGAAGCTGCCTGCAAAGAAACTTTCAACAAAAGGGGTGTATCCATTGGAAAATATCCTCCTCCTCCTCATGTTTATTTAGAATGAAGGAATCCAAAGGAAGCCCATGCCCAGGAAAGCAAATTTACTACCTTCCTAATTATTAGTATACTAATCAAGAATGACAGTATGTGACTTATGATAATATTTTAATTTGTATATTTAAATTTTAGATTCTATATCTGCTGAAAATTAAATTTTGGTCATTAAAATGTGTAAATATGGTGAGCTGCATCTATGCTGGGGATATGCTTATATGTCTAAGTGACCAAAGTTCACAGGTTTGTTGAAGAGTTGTCTTTAAGAGGAATGGGATTTTGTAAACTGTAGGGTTGAGGAGTGAATTTATTTTTTATAGTATAATTTGAACTGTTTAACTTCCTGCATTTTTGGAGCCCATTTCACCTCTCATGGAACTCACATGTGTCTGGGGACCAACCTGGCCAATAGGAAGTACACAGCATGAGATTCATCTTAGTGAGACCAAACTTCCATCTTCACTTTATTGTCAAACTGAGGTTCAGAAAAACCTAAGACACGGAGGGTCATTTTAAAATTGTCTTTATTAAACTGGTTGGTCTTTTTCATGGGCAGTGAAACATGACTTCTTCTTAAGGATAATAATTGATTGATCAACTTTCCCCATTCTTTGGTCGACATCTTCCTCTGCTAATATACTGAATATATGTATCTGGAGATACACTGAACTCCCATCAGTTACTGGGAGCAGTGTTGTATGTTTCCCATCTTATTACATTTCCAATGTGCTTAGGGAAGTTATGACAAAATTTTAGGTAGCAAGTAGCAGCTTGATTTAAACCTGAGTTTGACCTGGATTTATGTTCTTTTTCACTCTTGTCACCTGAACTATCCATCCAACTGTTTATTTTGATTGTATTGATGCATTATCCTTTGAGAGTTGACCAACATGCAATGTGAGAGGTCAAAGTCATTGAGGCAATTTAAAAAAAAATTTTTTTATTACTTCAAGTTTCTAAGAGAAGTGTGTGTGTGGGGACACTATGCCATAGAGGGACACACTAGGAAGCACCAGGTTTGGTCAGGAGGCAGAAAGAATAAAGGCAAGCGTAACTGGGAACATTTGTGCATTTTATGAAAGGAAGTGGTGAGGCAGATGAAGCAGCTGTGTATGTTTTAGACTGACTAGTTGGAATAATTTCAGGGATCCCAGGGTAACAAGGGTGGTTTCCAGTTTCTGGTAACTTACCCTGGGATGATTTAAGACAGGCAAATATTGCCATGCTGTGTGAATTAAGTAAAGAAGGTGATTGGGGGATGGACTTTGTGTATAAAAGTTTGTGTATAAAAGATGTGTTCATAGACAGCCATTTACTATCTTAGGAATGAGCTCTGTGAGGGATTTATATCATTAGACAGACCCTCTGCAATGTCAAAGCATTATAAAATGCAGAAAATAGCATGTTTAATGCACTGTTTGAAAAAGGAGATGGTCTAAGTCTGGTAAATGCTGTGAACTTTGTAAGTGGGCTTGAATATGCACAATGTATTTTAGCATATTTAAAGTGGTTTGGAGTTCCATATTAAAGTCACATTTTTAACATGGTTTAAATCAGGGTTCTTATATTGATTTACTATTTGCAGATAACATCTATTAACATTTAGCAGAACATTAATGTTATGAAGCCAATTTGGTAAATGCCTTATTAACAAACTTGTTTTTTATATTTTGAGGAATGTTTAGAAATCTCTGTTGAACATTAAGCATAATGTATATTTCACATATTTGTGTATTGAGAATAACTCATAATCTTGCAAAAGAAAAAAAAAGAAAAGGTACCATATGTGTTTGGCTATTTTGAAACAACACTCCTTCCAACAGAATTTTTTCCCATGCAATGAAAAGCATGAATATATAACCCACAATTTCCAAATGGAATCCTTTCCTCCAAGATGTTTGCTATGCAAACCATTTGCAATTCTTCCTCATAGACACCAAGTATATGTGCAAACTGATATCGTTCACCTACTTATATCCATTTCCATGGTACTAGCTCCTATATCTGCTTAAAAAGATAGAAAAATGATTTTTAACTTAATAAGTTTAAGAATATCCAAAATGTGCCATTGAGGATTCAGAATCATGCATTGCTAGAAATAACTTTTGCCTAAATTGGGCCTTCTACATATGCAATGAGACCTGATTCTGTATTATTTCACGTACAGCTAAGCCTGTGTTTCTGCCAGCGAATAATTATTTTGAGTTATTAGAGGGAAAATGAAGCATAACATTTGCATGATTTCCTTCATACTACGGAATTGAGTTGACAATTTACAATTAAAAGGGAAAAAATCATCACACAAATTTTCAAGATCTCAAAACAAAGAAATGATATTGTTTCCCTCCTTCTTCCCACATATTGCTGACCCAGTTGTAAATTTTCCAGGAGTGTCATAAGTCACTCACATGGGAAGGTACAACTTTTAGTACTTTCAGAATACCTGTGACTGGACATGATTCTCATGTCTGCCACAATCTTGCTCACAAGGTGGAAATGGAGAATGGGAAAGTTGATAACCTCAACTTGGAATTCAAGTGAAGTGGAGAGAATTTTCCCCTTGTTATGTTCCTTACTTCCCCCCAATTCCTTTATGGTGAGTACAAATGAGGGCTCCTTTATTGAGTAGATCATTTGTTCATTCAATAAGTATTTATTATGGGCCCAAAAGTAGCAAGTACCTGATGGAAGATTATGGAAGTCCCTGAGCTCATGAAACTGGAGACAATAAGCAGATAGACAACTTAATACTTAAAATCACATGGACTTATACTCACAGGTTGCTTATCTACTGGCCCACATTCTGTGATATGTGTTACCAGGTTATTTCATTATTATGAGAACATCAGACTAATGAACTAGGATGGCTGTGATTCATTAAGTGGTAAAATTTTATAGGAGTCCTCTTGTATGTGTTCCATGGTTTACTGACACATCATTAAGTCATATGACTATGTAAAGGAAACACTGGATGAGATGGCAGATGCTTTTTAAAAGCTCTAGACTTAGTGCTCAGGGAGTACAAGGAGAGAGACTCATTTAAACTGAATAAGAAGGGGTTGAGAAAAACATGCCAAGGGAGTTTCCCCCCCTCAGTTTGGGGGCTGAGATATCTGTGACCATTTTGTCCTTTATAGCAGTGATTCTCAAAGTAGGAAGCTGATTTGAGGAATCTGTATAAATATGTACACATATAAATATTCATCTGTATCCCTAGAGATTCTAATAAGCATTACATCCCAGAGCTTAGGCATCTGGGCTCTTATTTAGGGATGGCTTGCTATATTGCTTTCAATTCTCCTCAAATCAAGGAAGTTACCTGTTGGGTCAGCAGAGCTTACATGGTGGGTAGCTGCATTTAGGGGAAGGAGTCCAATTAGACAGGGGAGATCTGGTTCTTCAATAAATATGAACATGGCATTAAGTTTGGGGAAACTTATTATATCTGCAGTTTTCTAAAGGGATCAACGGAGGGCTTGGTTCCTTCAGATGCTCCTCAGGAGTTTGCTGGGCAAGGCTTTGGACTTTTACTTCTTCATAGTAATTCTTCTTTTGATTGTTACATATTGGGGGTTACATGTGTGATTTCATTAGCAAAACGGCTCTGCTTCTAAGTAGTTAAACACTATGAAGTGGTGGATCAGAAGCCTAGAACAATATTTCCAAAGGCCAGGCAAGGTCCAGACACTCAAATAAAATTCTAGGTATGAGAAATGATAGTTGAAATCCTGGTAGCCACACTAAAACTATAAGTTAAGTTGGATAATGCTTGGTTAAATATATTCAATGCACATGTCTTCTTTCCATAGAATAAGACAAACAGTAAAATCGTGATTAACAATAATTTCCATTGCCAAAGAACCATTAAGTTTTAGTACATACTTCATACCATTTATTCTGCATAATGTATCATCAAGGAAGTATTAATATTTTGTTTTACAAGTGAATAAAATGAAATCTAGAAATATTAAATAATGGCCCAGTGTCCCTTTGTAGACCGAGAACTTGAACCCTGTTTGGTTCCATAGCTCGTGTTGTGAATCACACCTTTCAACAGATCCTACATTTGAACATGTAGGACTCTTTCTTCAGTAGTGAGAACTAAAGAAAAGTAGAAGAAGAACTAGTGATAGTCACCTCGTTCCCATCATAGCTTTTATGCAGTTTGAAGATCAGTTTGGATGAATCATCTTGTAATAGACTGAGGGAAAGAATAAAGAGATCACCATCTTAAGTCTCCATCTAGCTCAGATTGTAAGTCCTCGTGTGGGGAAAAAGCAAGCAGTATAAGAAATCATGGTGGTACAACTGCCTGGTTAATGATGTAACAAGGGGTAGGATTGTGAGGACAGGGAGCATGCAAGATTAAGAAATCCTTCCAATTTTGCCAAGTCTTACATAACAAAAACAATTATAACACGTATTTTGTGCTTTTACCATCTTACTGCTCCATAACCAGATAAAATATCTACTGGTTAACAGTGTGTGGCCAATGTTTTTAGAACTGAAATTTCTCCAGCTAGAAATGATGACTTGTTTACAGAAATGTCTGGAGCCAAAGAAAAGTCTGTTCCATTGTACCCAGGGGTACTGACTTCTTACAGCCTTGTTCCCTGAATGGGCACTACTTCTGTTATCCTGATTTAATTTTTTGGTTAGAATTCTCTCTCATGCACTAGATTCATGATGAGTCCAAATAAACAACAACAACAACAACATTCCTCTCATGGCTATTTAAGTGTATATTTAGATTTGGGCAAATTTAGAGAGGGCTTCATCTTCCATAACTGATTTTTTTTTGGTTCAGTATAAAATTAGATACAGTAACAATGCCTAACAATGCCCCAATGGTTTAGATGCTAAAAAGAGAAAGGTTTACAGTAGGTCTTTCCTTCTAAAATGGGAATTTTCTGGCAAATGTCGGAGTCTCAGTAGGCATAAGTCACATGTACAAAATGGATAACATGGTTTAGATGAAAATGTGTAACTGGGTTGTGAGCGTCAATGAATAAAAGCAGCTTACCATTGCCCAGATTTCAGTTTTCAGTGGGTAGAAACTTATAATGTAATTGAGAACTAAACAGCAATGGGGTCTACAGTTTTCTCATCCAAGGTCTGGCTCACCTGCTGACAAAAGCAAGTTTTGTGTCACACAACATGATTTCTTTTTTTTTTTTTCACTAGGTAAAAGATAGAAAAACTGATGACCATTATTTTCCTTGAATGGTATGTAAAAAAATTACTTATATAGAATCTGGTACCTGGTTACGTTTTTAATTAATGCTTGACAATGACTCACTAATAAGAAGGGAGAAACAAAACAACCTCAAAAATATCATGCCTATAGCATTAAATTATACATATACTCTTAGGACATAATTATTCTGCCATGTTTTATGGTTGATCTCTTGTTCTTGGGTAATAGTAACATTCTTAGTAAGACAATATTAGGAACATAAAGATTCCTGTGCTATTCAGTTTTAAAATATACAACTTATCATTCAGGGATTAGCAAACTTTATAAAGGGCCTGATCCTAACTGTTTTAGGGATTGCAGGCAACACAGACTTCGTCTCATTTTTCTTTCCCTTTTCTTCCTTCCTTTCTCTGTTGCCACCACCCCCTCCCTTCTCTCTTCATTCCTTCTTTTCTTTCTCCATAGAAATGTGAAAACATTCTCGATCAAGAGCCATACATAAACAGGCTGTGGGCCTATTAATCCCATTCACTTTTCATGAGTATTATGGAATCATAGTGCTCTACCTAGAAAAACTGTAGAGTCCAGAAGCTAGGACATGGTGAGAATGCAAATGGAATTGATTAGTTTTATAATTAAGAAAGGATTAGCTCCAAAATTGTGGATGTCTGAGTGCCCACCAGGAGATCCATTTTCTCTATTTAGCTGTGACTTACAACTTGGGCAAATCAGAGAGATGAAACCTTTTTGGACCTACCCATTTTATTTCTGCAGACATTTTAAAAAAACAACACTCTGAGTCAAAGGGGGAGAAGTTGTATTTCAGTTCTCTATTATCTCCACCAACCTTATTTTTATAATACAGTATGTTTGTAAATTTTTTGAAGCTCATGGGGTATGATATGGAGATACAGCCTGAACTTCCAATCAGTGGCCTGCCTACAAATATGGACTACTCACTGTTCTCAGCCCCATGGTTTGATGCATGGTATATTTGTCCATTTTAAAGTCTAACATAAAAAGGGGTACCTAGATTAACTATTTTGAATGATCTGACTCCTTTATTCCTCATTTGTATAGATACTTGAAATGGCCATTATGGAAATTAAAGGTAATGTATTTTATGTTACCTAAACTTATGGAGTCATTTGTTGTTGTTGTTGTTGTAGATAAACATAAATAAATAAAGATATCACGTCTATGTGGTGCTGAGGATCAAACCGGGTGCCTCACACATGCTAGGCAAGAACTTCACCACTGAGCTATACCCGCAGCCCTCTTGTTTTGTTTTTAAGGTAAAAATAATATTGATTATTTTGTTTGCTCTCACAACATCCCTGATTTATTAAAGAAATATATTTTTTTCCTTAGTACTAGTTACCAATTGAAAAGGAAGAACAGGTAGGAACATATGTTGGTGTTAAAAGTCAAAATAGGGACAACAGAGACACTTATAAAGCCTATTAGAAAGGACACGAAACATACAGGAAACCCCAAAACAATGTCATTGCAGAAAATCCAAAGATTTCCAATTTTATTTTATTTTTAATATTTATTTTTTAGTTTTAGGTGGACACAATATCTTTATTTTACACTTATGTGGTTCTGAGGATTGAACCCAGTGCCTCATGCATGGTAGGTGAACACTCTACCACTGAGTCACAATCCCAGCCCAAACATTCCCAATTTTAAAAAGTACTTTTTACAATCTGTTAGTGCCCTGATGAGAAAAAAATTTTATTTCACTACCATGAAGTTGATTATTCATTAAGGCATCTGATGTTTTTTCTCCCCCATATTTGCACATTAGCAAAGGAATTTAATATAGATTTTTATTTACCATAATATTATTTGGGTTAAAGACATTTAAGAGTAGGACGGGGGCATAGATACTCACCCAAATATGATGATGGAGCCTCAGCCAGATAGGATCGCTTTAACACCCCATTCCTAGATCTTTCAGCTAATCTCTTTTTCCCAGCTGATGTTAGTAGACACCATTATACTGGTTCTTAACTTGATAATAAGAGGCAGGCTTTATATTCAATTAGCCCTCTGTCTCTGTATCAAACTTACTTCTCAAACACCTTCTTGAAAACAAATAAAATTGAATAAATTATACCATGTGACTGGATCCATTTGTGGGGAGGTAGAGGGCAATGGCTGTTTGATACAAGTCAAGTCAGAAAGCAAAGCTGTAGAATAACAAATAATCTTCCCCCGTCAACATGAGTGGCAAGACATTAAAACAAGTTGAAATTCTGTGATTTTGCCCAGGATGTTTTAGCATTTGAGAAAATCCCCCAGGTTGTCAATTGCTCTTTAGTAATCTGCAGTACCCAGCTCTCTGCCCTGGAATGAGTATTGAAAGAGAACAAAAACCCAGCAGTCTCAGTCACGGAAAGCAGCCATCTATGGTTAACTTCAGCAGAACCAGGTGCCGATGTGACTCAGAAGTGATGGTACACAAAATAAAAAGGAATTGTCAGCAGCCACCACAAAAGAGAAAGCTAACAACTTAGGAGTAAAACGTACAACAGAATGAAGAGAATGTCTGACTACTCACAGAAAAATGCGCTCCATGATCTTAATTGCTTGAAATTGGGAGTTTAAGGGTTCATTATTGAAAAGTGAAGCCTTTTATGCATTAAAAAACACAGAGGGTCTGAACAAAGTGTTAACAAGTAACCAGGGGCACTTCTGTTAGCCTCAAATTACCTATGAGGACAATACATATTGAGCAAATGAGTTAGGAAGCAAATGCGTTAATTACTACCCAATGTGTTCTTTGTCCTTCTTCCACCAGTGAATGATTTGTTCAACATTTGTTCCCCAGGAAGAGGCCCTCAAATTATATAATTGCATTTTTCTTTCTTCCCACATATGGATGCTATGCTAAAAAGTTTATCTGGAAGCAGGAGGAACAACTACATTTCTACTGCTTTTGCTGATTAGCCAAGCACAAGAGCTTGAACAGTTCTGCTAATAATTGAATTGTAACTTTGACAACCCAACACCATTACTTGATTTACATGTCCACACACACATGGGAGAGGCAGAGGCAGATCGGTGTGGTCCATGGGGTCCTGAAAAAAGTTCCAGAGAACAGGAATTATAGGACAAAATCAGTAGAATCCATTGCATGCTCCTGAGCAAGTTCTGCCATCTTTGTGTGCGTAGGTGCTGCATTATCAGAGTAGACACACAATAACTGCCCAACCAAGATCAGTGCAGAATAGAGAAATGTACAAGGAAGTCATTGCATGTCTTGACAAAGCATTTCACTAGATATATAAGTGTAGAGACTTGTTCAAAAGATGGCTTATAAGGATTTTTTCAGATAAGAACACTCAGCTATTTCTTGGAATACTACTTTGGACATTCTGACCTTGGAATCCTCTCCATCCTCCTTTTGTCCATCTTTCCTGAACAAATTATCCTCCTACTGACTTCTATGTTGGCAATCCCATTCCCATTTTACCAAGGAACACTCTCAGGTCTTCTTTTAAAGTTTGTGGCAAGGCTGCCTCTTCACAGTACTTACACAGCTCACACCTAAGTCCTGACCTCTTCATTGTTCACTGGACTAATCTAACTCATTCCTCACCACGTCCTACAGAGCCCTATAGTGACAGGTGACAAATTGCTTTTTCTGTGTAGACTGAGTCAAGGATGTTTTTTTCCATTTTTTAAGATAATTTTCACATCAAAATTATATATGATTCAAATTTTAGTGTTCATAAATAAGGTGTGAGTGGACATAGCCACAATTACTTAGTTACATATTGCTGCAGTTTGGCTCTAGAATGTTTCCCCAAAGATCCCTGTGCTAAAGTTTAGGTTCCCAGTTTGGTGCTGTTTGAAGGTAATGGAATCTTTTAGTGGGAGAGCCTAGTGGGCAGTCTTCAGGTCATAAGGGCATCCCTTTGAGGGACAGAGTGGGCACAAGCCTCCTTATTTCTCTTTTCCTCCCGGGCAAGAGATGAATGGGTTTGCTTAAGGACATGTTCCCGCACCCCACAAGAGGCCCAAAAGCAATGTGTCTGCCTGGTATTGACTAGAACCTACCAAATTCTCAGCTCAAACAAATCTTTTTTTTAATAAGTGGATTGCCCAGGTATTTGCTATAGTGGAGGAGAGCAAACACATGCTGTTTATGGGTGTTTTCCCTCACTATAGCTCAAGATTGAGTTATTCTTTCATAAACATTAAGGAGGGACCCCTCTTCTTCTCACCATTCTTTTGATATTTTTCTCCAATTTTCTATTCTGTAAGCTTGTTCCTGTCACAAGGCTTTTCATGCTAATTCTCCTTGCCCTTTGATCTGTTTCTCTGACTCTGCCATAACTTCCTCTCACATGTCTCAAATCTGCTACCTTTCACAGAGGCCTTCCTTGGTCATCAGAGAGAAAACAGCAGTATTAACTAATGAGAATAGCAAACAAAAGATTTCTAAAGTTCAATTCATGGTTTGTCTGAGTTCAAATCTTTTTTATTTCAGATGTTGAGTGTTTTAATAGGTATTACATTAAATCTGACATTAAATCTGATATTAAAAATCCAATAGCTTAGATGTAGTTTAGAAGACAATCTAGGAATTAAGAGTGTCATGCTTTTCTTTATCCAGCTCATCAAAGGGCTGAGTATGTGACCCTGGACAAATGATTTACTCTAATGGAGCATCAGTTTTCTCTTCAAAGATTTAGCAGTTATTGCCCTCGTCTGGAATAATAATTATGATGGTTAACAATAGGCATAAACCTTACATTAAACAACACAGCAAAAACAACCTAGCATTCATGCAACATATTACAGCTTGGACTATGATCATCAAGATTTCAGGTCTAATTTCTCAGCACCAGAACTAAGTCATACTTTCATGAAAACTTGCCAGACGCATGTCTACCAATGGTGCCATTATGGCTATCATTAAAAAAATAGTATCAAAAACTGGTTGGCTTAAACAACAAAAGTGTTGGCAAAGCCAACTCCTTCTGAAATCTATATGGGTATTCCTTTCATGCCTTTTCTAGATTCTGAAGGTTTGATGAAAAAAAAAATTATGCTTTCCATGGTTGATTAACTCTGGTTCTTCGTTGTCACAAAGCATCTGCCTGAGCGTGTCTGTCTTCATGTGGCTATCTTGAGAAAATCTCTCAGATGGGATTAGGTATCAACCTTACTCCACTGTGATCTTATGTTGAATAATTGTATCGGCAATGACTCATTTTCAAATAAGTTCATCTTGTGAGATAATATATATCAGGGCTCTGTTATGATTTGGACGTAAAGTGTCCCCCAAAAGCTCATGTGTGAGATAATACAAGAAGGTTCAGAGGAGAAATGATAGGGTTGTACGAGTCTTAATAAAATCAGTAAATTAATCCCCTGACAGGGATTAATTGAGTGGTAACTGAAGTAGTAGGGTGTGGCTGGAGGAGGTGGGATTAGGGCATGACTATGGGTTATATATTTTGTGCATTTGAGAGTGGTAACTGGCTCTCTCTGCTTCTTGGTCATCATGTGAGCCACTTCCCTCTGCCATTCACTTCTGCCATGATGTTCAGCCTCATCTTGAGTCCTAAGGAATGGAGCCATCTGAAACCTAAGCCCTCAAATATTTTTTTTTTTTTTAGTCACAGCAATGAAAAAGCTGACTACAACAGACTCTAAATATTTTTTTCTGGGTGTTAGGGACACAATTCAACCCACAACAGTACCTAACACTGTAGGGAAAGGATCTCCACTCTAATAGGGGGGATAGATATCAACAAATGGGCACCATTGTTGCCTAATTTCCTTCAGTGTTGTTTACTTTCTCCTCCTATCCCTTGTTCAAAGTTGGCATTGAAGAATGAACCACCTACCTACCCTCTGCATGAAGCTACCAAACTATGATCATCATTGGAAGCCCCAGTAAGCTAAGCTAACAGGGGAAGACTGGAATTGGTAGATTGTTAGGCTAGAATCTTGTCCATATATTCCAGAGTAGAAACCTCATGAAGTGCTATTGCGTCAGAGCTTCCAATTTTAAAAGTGAATGTGTGAGATATGAATGTATTGATCATTTATTAAAAGAATATGATAACATAAGAGCAAGTTGTAAATAGACATATATAGTAAAGTCCAAAGAATTTGACTTGGGATAATTATCCCTTAACTTTTAAACATTTTCTGGGACATGAGAGACATAGATGTATATCAACATACCTATAAAAAAAATTTACACTAATGATACTGGAGTTAAGTATTGTATAAATCCTTTCACAAATAGCAATGATTTAAAGACAGTGTGATATGTCCAAAAGTAAACAAAACTAAGTTTATTATTATTTTTTTTCGGGGGAGGGGGTACTGGGGATTGAACTCAGGGGCACTTGGCCACTAAGTCACATCCCCAGCCCTATTTTGTATTTTATTAGAGAGAAGATCTCACTGAATTGCTTAGCACCTCACCATTTCTGAGGCTTGTTTTGAACTCTCAATCCTCCTGCCTCAGCCCCCTGAGTCACTGGGATTACAGGTATGCACCACTGCACCCAGCCTAAGAGTTTATTCTTAAGCACACATGCATGTGCACATGCACACACACACACATACACACACAATTAGAAGGGGCAAAAATTATGTGTTTATTGTCCAGGATATTTCCCAATTCCCAGGGTTATGGTGATGGAAAATGGTTGATAAACATAGTCTTGGTCAGAGAATGTTGGCAGAAATCAGTTCAGAGCTGGAAAACCAGCTGGGAATAGAAAGATGAAATCTTGAGAGCAAGACAATACCTGAAGAATAAACCCAAAACCCCAGAATGTCTGGCTGACAGATAAAAGTACATATGGGGAAGGGAGATTCTATGGAGTCCAGCAATAAAGCAGGAAGAGGTCAGAGACAAATCTATTCTTAAAAGATAAAAGAGACATGGAGCAAGATATGTAATTTTACTGCTTTCTAAGCTGAATCAACTTTCTAGTTGTACAAAACATAGGCAGCAGGAAGCTGCAACAACGTCAGGGGTTTGAAGTGTTAGAAGTGAGATCCCAAGGATATGTCTGCAGTATCTGGATTTAGAAGACAAGTTCTAGAAGCAAAGTACCACACAAAAATGGCATGCCCCAAAATATGAGTAACATCTTTGTCCAAATCCATGCTGGTCAAATTACACAGTCATAGGGGTGGCCTTCAGAAGCCCAGACTAATAAAAGTAGCATGTGGAAACCATAACAACAGAGAAGAGACAACAGTGGCTGCATACCACAAAAAAGGGAAATATTTCAGTCATGTCCAGGCAAATTAATTGAATACTGCAGTAAAGGCACATCAAGCCTCAGAACACTACAGAATCCATGGATATAAAAGTATACCTAATTTATAACCAAAAGTTACTAGATACCTAGGGAAACAGGATAATCTGACCCATAAATAGGAACAGAGATGATAATCAGAAGCTGATTTCCAAAGGTCCTGGGTGCCAGATTTAGCTGATAAAGACCTTTATATCAGCGATTATAAAATATTCAAGGAATTCAAAACAGTATGATTGTCAAACAAGTGAAAACACAAGGGAATATGAAGTGAGAAATCTACAGAAAAAAATACAAAACTCTTTATCAATCAACATTTTATTGATAAAATTCTTTAGTTATTGCATTTCTCAATTATATGTTGGTGCTCAGAGACAAGGAATTTTGCATAAGGTATATCAGTTGATTCTTTGAACTTTTAGTAAGTTGCCAAACATCATATGCTTCTCCATAATTAAAAAATATTTTAAATGATCTAATTTAAATATTAATCAACAACTTGATTAAACATTCCTTTAATTTTTATGAAGTCATAAAATAGGAAACTTGAAACTTGCAAAAGGATTTATTCCCTTGTAGTTAGGATATTAATCACAAATGACAAGTGATTTTCTTAATTTCTGGGAAGTTTACAAGAACAGGTTTATGAGAATTTACCTAATGATTAATAATGTCATCAATTATACCTGTTATTCTTTTATTTCAGCACCTTACTTAATCTGACATGCTTTGTAAGTGTTGGAGAGTATGAGTAGTATTAACTTTACAAACCTTGGATAGCATAGTTTTGTAAATTATTTTTGTTGCAGGCATATATATATATATATATATATATATATATATATATATAAAATCACTAACAAAATTATATCCCATGAAATGTAAAGGAAGGTGTTCAGGCTAAAAAATACTTTATTTCTCTTAAATCTTTAAAATGATAAATGATTGTTTCAAGAAAATATAATAAAATGACTTATGGATGAGCTCAAATGTTTGTGTATATATATGTATATGTGTGTATATATATATATATACACACACACACTGAGTATATAAAAGACATACATATAAATGTATATAATTTTTTTAAATGCTGATGCTGTAGATTCAATTGGACAAATCATTCTTCATTCTCCTTAGAATTGTGAGAACTAAAAACATCAATAAGCTTTAAAAATTTACTAGCTGTACTCAACAACAGAAAGAAAATGACAAAATAATGTATCAATAAACTTAAAGATAGATGAATATAATCACCTGGTTTGAAATATAGAGAAAAGAGGTGGAAAGAAATAAATAGAACTTCAGAGATCTGTGGGAGTATATCAGATTTTAATATATGTAATTGAAGTTTCCAAAGGAAAGAAGAGAGAAATGATCACAACATTTAAAAAATAATAATAAATAATGGCGAAATTTCCTCTAAACTTGATAGAGAACATGAAATTCGGACCAGAAAATTTAATCAATTTTAAGCAAGATTTAAAAAGGAAAAATAATTACTACACACATTGTAGTTAGACTTCTGAAATACAAAGATAACAAAAATATCTTGAACTCAGCTAGAGAAAATAAATACATGGATTAAAGGGAGGAATGCTATTAATGACTTCTGACTTCTCCACAAAATTATGGAAGACAGATGATGTTGGAAAGAGAAAGTAAAAGAGCTGGCGGCAGGGAAAGAAGCACTCAGTGATGAATTCTCTGTTTAGTAAACATCTTGGGGAGTGGGGAACAGAATAAAAAAAAACTAAAGATGAGATTAAAACAGTTTTACATAATCAGAAAGTGAAAAAATTCATTACTAATAGAATTATATCCCATGAAATGTAAAGGAAGGTGTTTAGGCTAAAAGGTTCTTTATTTCTCTTAAATCTTTAAAAAGACATGATTGTTTCAAGAAAATATAATAAAATGACTTATGGATGAGCTTAAATGTATACAAAGGTTTATATAAAAGCAAAGCTTAAAAGACAGATGATAAGTAGAAAAGCATGGATCAAATTTTAATGTTAACTTGGAGTAGATTGTTAAGTTTAAAGCACATATTGCAGTTCTTCAAGCAATCAAGGGAAAATAATGCAGAGAGATGTTATTAGAAAACCAATTTTCAAAAACTTTTAATACAAAAGATGAAAGGAAAAACTAACCAAAACAGATTATTACTAGAAAAGTGATGAACCATAATGGGTAAAATTTAACATAGTAAAAGTAGATGACAAATACATATTTATAAACATCTACTAACAACAACAATATCAACAACAAAATCCACAGAAAACATTCCAAGAGAAGCTACTGAGAGAAGCATACAAATCCACAATCATGGATGGAGGCTTTATACCACTCTCAGAAATTTCTATATCAGATAGACAAAAAAAATTACTAAGAAAATAGAAGATTATGAGGACACTAGTAACCTAAGTAGCAATTATAGAACACTGTACTAAATAATGTGGAATGCACAATCTCTTTACGTACATCTGGAGTGTTCATCAAGATAAGAAATGCATTGTGAAATAAATCAAAAGATCTTATTGAGTATGATCTCTGAACAAAATGAAATTAAATTAAAAGCAGGTACTCCAAACATTGAAAAAAGCCTCAAGTGTCTGGAAATTAAATAATATACTTCTCCAAAATCAATGTGAAAATGAAGCAATTGCAAAACAAATGAGAAATTATTTTGATTCAAGTAATAATGAAATTAAAATGAGTTAAAATTTGTGGGATGCAGCTAATGTGATGATTGGTGGGGAGGGAATTTGTAGCTTTAAATGTATATGTTAGAAAATGAAGAAAGGGCTAATTATGCAAATTTCTACCACAACAGCAGGAACATGGATTTCTACACTCTAAATCCTGAAACCTTCAAATATGTGACCTTAGAAGGTAAAAGAACTTTTTCAGGTGTGGCTGATTCCTTGAGATAGGGAGATTATCCTGGAATATTCAGTTGGACCTACTATAATTGCATGGGTCTGTAAAAATACTCAAAAGTTCAGTTGAGTCCAAAACATAAGATAGGAGAAGAGGGGGGATATTTAAAGTGTGCAATAGAGCTGGCCCAATGTAACTGGCTTTGAAGACCAGAGATTAGTCCACAAGCCAGAAATGGTTGTGACATCTAGACACAGTGGACAATAACCAGCAGAGAAACCAGGATCTCAGTTCTACAAACTGCAAGGAAATTAATCCTTCCTTAGAGTCTCCAAAATGGAATGCATCCCTGCCAGCACTTTGACCTTACTCTGGGGTGATCTATGTCAGACTTCTGATCTACAGAGCTGTAAAATAACCAATTTGTATTAGGAAAGCTACTAAATTTATGGTAATGTGTTATGGCAGAAACACATCTAATAGATGGATTTTAAAAGAGATAGAACACACAAACTACTAGTGTTAACAGCAAGAGTAGATTTGACTCCAGACTGCTAGTATACAAAGATAAAGAGGTAATGAACATTTTGTTTCAATAGTTGTGATGACAGATGAAATATACAAATCTTCTGAATATTATAAATGACCAAAGATAGCATGAGAGGAAATGAAAGATTTAAATCATCCCTAACTGTTAGTCTAAATACTAACAGAACTGAATTTGTAATTTAAATTCTTCCCACAAAGAAAATTCCAGGGCCAGAAAGCATATTAGTAAATTCTATTGAACATTCAGGGAAATAAAAGAATACTAGTCCTACATGAAATATTTCATAAAACTCAGGAGGAAGGAATGCTTTCTAATCTATGTAATGAGACTAGCCTTAGTCTGATACCATGCCAAAAGCATTAGAGGAAAGGTAGATGCCCACCAGTATTCCTCATGAGTTAGACGCACATATCCTTAACATTAGCAAATCAAATCCTTAGTACACACACACAAAAACAAAACAAAACAAAACAAAACAAAAAAACAAGATAGCACCCGTTCATGTGAACCTCTCTGCAAACCAAATATACAATGGGACTTCTTGGGTGTGAAAAAGTGTATGTTTGAAAGCCTTTTGTACCTGATGGAGGGAAACTGGCAACAGATTCAAGAAGGATACTTTCATATTTTCTTCTGAAGTGTTTACTGGAAGTTCTAGATATTTCAAAGACTTAAGAAAAAGATTAGAAAGGATGTGGTGTTTTGATCAGGGATGATGTGGTATTTAGCAAGTTCTAAGAAATATGTATAAAAACATGCCCACTAGAACTGACAGGTGAATTTGTCAAGGACAGAGTGTAAGAGGTTATTATACAAAAATCAATAGTCTTTCTATAATAGACACAAACCCTTGGAAAATGAAATAAGAAATGCTATTCCACTTGAATAACATCCAAAAACATTTTATACATAGGGATAAATTTAACAAATGGTGAAACATTTGTGTGCTAAAAACTACAATCCATTACTTATAAATTATAAAACTACTAAATAAATGGAGAACACCTAAATAACTGTTTCTAGTTGGAAGACTTAATATAGTTAAAATGTCAGTTCTCTAAATTAAACTATATATCCAACATGCAATTCTAATAAGAATTTTATTAGGAGCTGGGGATAGGGGTGCATGCCTATAAGCCTGGCTACTCAGGAGGCTGAGGCAGGAGGATTACAAACTTGAGGGCAGCCTCAGGAATTTAGTCAGACCCTGCCTAAAAACGAAACAAAACAAAAACAAATTAAAAGGGCTGTGGATGTAGCTCAGTGGTAGAGAGTCGATCAGTTTGATCCCCTGTATTGGGAAAAAGAAATTTCAGCAAGGTTTTTAGTGAGGGAAAACATTTCACAAGCTAATTCTAACATTTACATAGAAATGAGAACAACTTTCATTAGCCAAAGCAATTTTTAAAAGGAAAACAAAGTTGGGGAATTTATAGTACTTGTTCTCAAGGTGTAACATAAAGCTAGGGTAGTCAATACATTATGGAATTAGTGAAATAGACATATAAATGAATGGAACAGAATAGAGATTCCCCTAAATACCCAACACGTATTCTGTCAATTGATTTTTGAAAAGTAACATATGTGATTACATGGAGGAAAGAATAATCTTTTCAATAATGGGGCTGGAGCATTAGCTGTTCATAGAAAAAAAAATGAACCCTGATGATCATCTCATATAAAACATGAAAATTAAAGAAATAGGAAAGACAGCAGAATGTATCAGACATAACTTTTCTATGTTCATACATGAATATTCAACCAGTGAAATTCCACATCATGTACAAACACAAGAATGGGATTCTATTTAGCATAAGTTATACTCCATGTATGGATAATATGTCAAAATACACTTTAATGTCACGTAGATCTAAAAAGAATAAAAACTTTTAAAAAAATCAGAGCTGTATACATAGACTGAAATTACAAAACTAAGAGAAAATCTTTGTTGTGATCAAGCAAAGATTTCTTACAACAAAATAATATGAACCATAATAAAATATTAGTTATGTGTTGTGTTGGTAATTTGGATTAGTCCCAATAAAGTTCTCCTTGAAAGTTGACATTAAAAAAGCATAGAGAGAAAGTCACATGTGGGGGATATGATATTTTCAATGCAGATATCTGAAAAGTGGCTTTTATCCATAATTTAAAATAATGCCTACAACTCAATATCAAAATAACAGACAGAATACAATAAATTAACTGAACAAAAGACTTAAGACAAAAGACACTTCACACAAAACCAATGTGCACATGAAAGGAAACTCAATGCTATTTGTTCTCAAGAGAATGCCAATTAAAACCACAGTGAGGTTCTACCATCAATTCATTAGAATGGGTACAATCGAAACGACTGGCAATACCAACTGTTGACAAAGATGCCCAGCAACCAAAACACTAACACATTGCTGGTGGAGTCAATTTTACAGTCACTTTGGACAACTGATTTGCTTTTCTTATATAGTTAAACATACATTCACCATATGACCTAGGATTTTCACTTTCAGCTATTTCAAACCTTAGAGAAATGCATAACTCTACTCACACAGACTGGCATGTGAATGCTCATACAGCTTTGTTCAAAATAATTCCCCAATGGAAATTACAGAATAGGTGAATGGATGAAAAAATTGTGGAGCATACATAAAATAAGGCACTTCTCTGCAATTAAAAAATAAATCTACTGAGGAACTCAATCACCTTTGTGAATCTTAAAGGCATTATGCTAAGTGAAAGAAGCCAGGCACAAAGAAAACATGCTGTGTGATTTCATTTATATAACATTGTACAAATTGTAAATTACTCTATAGTGACAAACTAAACCCGTGATTGCCAAGGGCTGGATTTGGGGGAAAGAGTTGATGGCTCAGAGGCACCAGGAAATTTCAGATTGAATGGAAATTTTCTGCATCTTGATTGGGTGCTGGTTTCACAGCTGTACATGTAAATGAAAACTCATCATATCATTCAAGCAATGGTTTGAAAAGCACCCAGAAAATGTCAGATTATATGGTATGGTTTAAGGAGAGAATTGTTCTTTTTTCCTTGGGTAATCAGTTAAAAGTATCCCAAGAGATATTGAGTTCTTAGTATACACTTACTGTTTTCTTGTGATTTTTCTTTATGGACACGTGGGTACTACTACCATGTCAATGAACAGAGAAAAGTGTATGAGATGAAGGGACGTGCATAACCACACATCAGCTTGGCACAAATGTGGAGGTTAGATGTATATCCTATTAATTGACAACTCTCTTATGTTTAAATCTCTGGCTCACACTGCTTGCCATGGCTGAACAAGTTGCCCATCTTCTACTAGGATGGGACTACAGATTAAACTGTTGGATGAGGTCATTTTCTTTCTATTAAAATGAGGTGACAGAGCTCAAGATTGAGCAACAAAATCCACGGGTGATGAGGCATGAGGCTCCACAATTCTGAAATCCCATTCAGTACTTCTCATTTCTTTTACAGTTAAAAACAATTTAGCTGTTACGACTACTTGTATCAATATTTTTTTTTTAAAAAAAGCACAGCAAATAGAAAAAATGCATGTGGATACAGAAAAAGAACTGAAGTAAGTATAGGAAATGAAGAATATGCTGGCTGCAGAAGGTCAGAAACAATACGTTGTAATTTTTCTTGATCACAGTAGCCTAACACAATGCTAAGTTCATCACAGGCTAATTAATCAAATTACTCTTGCCAGCCTACCAGCTGAACTTTTACTACACTGTAATTCCCTGGACGACCAAGGTGTGGCTTTTTCATGTTTCTTTTTCCCATAGATTCTGACTTATTGCCTGTTGTATAGTTGATACTCAGCAAACATTTAGAAAGAATTAAGCAAAAGTCGAGTGTCGTAGTCTGAGAAAACAATACTTATACTTTCATGTTGCCTTTTTATTTTCATTCTGGAATCACAGATCATTTTGTCTATGTGAGAAAAATAACAACATGTACTCTCTTCATAAGGTATTTTCTATTTCAACACCTGTGCAATTCTAAGGTGAAAACTGTTCCCAAACAGCACAAGAGCTAATGGTAAGTGCAGAACTATTGTTAAAAAGAAGCTTTTTTCCCCCCTCTGGAAATTGTAATGTCACAGCATATCAGCAAAAGAAGAAGAAGAAAAGGCTTCTGATATGATGTATGCTTAGGTATTAGGACTTGGGGCTATTACTGGTTCTTTTATCTATTGAAAAAATGGATAGGGTAAACGTAATTTCAGTGTTATTCAATATTTTATTAATGGGAGAAAGCATCATTTTAACTACAGCAATCTATAGAATTACGGACTGATTACTGGTTCAAATGACAGAGTTCTACAATGAAACCCATAATTTTACATTACGTTCTGCAAGAGTTGATGGCAGCTCTTCACATATAATGGTGTTGCTAGCTTAGAATCTTGTTAACACTAGTAGTCAGATAGGTTGTGCTTATCCTCTCATATTCTTATTTTGTGCCAGATACAAAATTTTTTTTCAAAGATTTATTGGCCTTTATTCTTTCGGTGTGGATTTTGGTCAATTAGAAATTGCAGGATGAGGCAATTTTTGAATCTCAATTCAAAATTTTAAGAATTAAGGAATGGCAACACAGTAAAGAACTGAATCTTTTTTTTTTTCAAAATTAAAAAATATAAGTGCTCTGGTTGGACTTGCATTTAGCTCTTTGTAGCTATTTCTAGTCCCTGATTCCATGGAAAGTCGCTGTGGAGTTAGCTGCTTGTTACTGGGCAACAATTTATTCCAATTATAACTGAAATGCTGCTAATAGACAGTTACTGGTGGAGAAGAACAGATTTTAAAAAATGAACTATTAAATCCACAGCATTTTCTTTTGTTGTAAAGAGGCAGAGATTATTCTATCAATTGACATTTTCTAATGTTCTGAGATTTTTTTGGACATTTCAAGTGATCTGGGGGGCATGGATGAGGACCCATGGGTGGCAAAGTTCAGAGCTGCTATGTGTAGAAATGACACCATTAGATAAAACAGCTACAGAGACCAGGGACCACATGTCACCAGTGTATGGAATGCCATATTCTCTATAAGAGAAATGCAAATTGCATGCAACCTTCAAACACTATAGCAGAGATTTTCCTTTGGAAAGAGGTTTCAGTGTGTATTTGGTAACTAAATTCTCTTTTTGAAAACCTCTCCATTATGTTTCTACATATCTATTGAACAAAAGATAAAGCTATACACAAACTACCACAGTTTCCGAAGAACAACAGAGAATAACAAAATATTATCCTTGATGTTTCCTATGTGCTTTTAAAAGCAAATTAAAGGGTGGGGGGTAGGAAAATCATACTTCTTAAGTTTCTTGACTCAAATCCAAGCAGACTCATTGACAAGTCTAAATCTTTCCATGTGTCTTTCAGTTTCTGAAGCCAGAACCTGGATAAGCTCAAAATTTACCACAGGGATATATTCTCAGACATGTTTGGTATAAAACAAAACAAAACAAATATATTGAGGCTATTTTTCTTCTTTATATATTAAAATCCAATCTAAAATATACTGACCACAGTTGAAAAATTTACATGCACTGAAGAAATAGGAATCCATTGGTAGCAGGAGATTTAACATTGAGAACTTTATCTGACAAGTAACAGTCATACATTTTTAAATGTCTTAACTGAGCTGGTCAGTGGTAAAGGTAGTTAAAAAAAAAAGCTGATTGTTGAAAATGTACACTCTCAAGTTTGTTTCTCCCTCACAACAGAATAGCAGTCGAGGACAGTATCTGTAGTAACTCCAGGCAGAGTATATAGAAATACTTGTTGAATTTAATTGGGTTGAATTAAAATCTATCCTTTTAAAGAATAAAGTTGGCCTCTCAAGTACCAGGTCCCAAAATGATGTAGGTTCTCCACAGTTGACTGTCTAATGAACTCCTGACGAGTTACAGATGAAAGGGATTAAAATAACTTTCCCAAGCACTTACTTTAGTCTATTTCATTATCTGGACTAAGGAAGTCTACGATAATTACAGTCTTCCTTAAAGAAAGTTTCATCCTTGCACTTCCTGTTTGAGGTGTAAACAGCAAAACAGTTCTGTTCTGCAAGGGTCCTATTAAAGCCCAATAATACCCCCTGCAAAGCAGTTACTTGGAGAAAGTCAAGAATTCTTTCTGACAGGACACTGAAACTCCAACCCCAAACAATCAACAACTCATTGTCATAGTGCGACAATCTTAGCTCTGTTGCAAGTGGGCAAATAGTCAATTTGCAGAGAGAAGCATCATCAGGGTAGACAGGAATGCTGTTATTACCCATTATAAGTATGACTCGAAGGTCATATATCAGGCAATTACACCTTTTCATTACATGCTAACCTCTCACGGCAGGGAAGCCACGCTTATGACTGCATTAGACAGACAAAGCCTTCAGCTCTTTAAAAAAAAGGAAAAGCCAAAAAAAAAAAAGATAAAAAAATTAAATTCATTTCTTACCAGCACGTTGCAGTACCAACTCGCTCACAGGAATGTTGCCTTTACAGGTTTCTCTTTTAATTATCCTAGAAGCAGGGAGACAGGGGAAAAAAAAAAAAAGGCAAAGAAGAAGCAGGGTGGTTAAATTAGCGTGCTGGAATCTTTTCAGTTTGTCGCAGAGTAGAAAAATAAAAAAGGAAAAAAAAAAGGGCTCAGTAATTTAAATTTGCTCTCAGTTCAGCCTGCATCGCTGGGTCCCGCCCCTTCTTCCCGCTGGGTTCTACTACCTGCAAGGCTGGAACTGACAGCTACTGTGCAAACAAAAAAAAAGGCAACAAGCATGCTGGGACCATTCTGTCTGCTGTTTGGGGCTCACTTGTCCTGACAACTAAAAATTATCCGTGGAAAGGTATTCTTCATTTTCTATTTGAAGTGCTTACAGGTAATTGCCTTCCATTTGAACTGATCCACCATAGTTCGTGATAGTGGGGTTTGCTTACTGTTGTTTTTTTTTCCTTTTATTTCACTTTTTCTAAATATCTATACAAATGATTATTATTTAAAATACACTTTTGATATTATTTTTTAGTGCCATGCTTTGTATTCCTTATGGCCCTTTCCCCTGCTCCCCAATATATTCTCTCCTGTCTTTATCTCACAAACATTGAAATTTCTAGGAATATGATGATAGGAATACCAAAATTATTCGAGCTTCCACTTCTCCTTAGACTTTTTTTTTTTGAGCATGTAACGCTGAGAATAATCGATATGAAAGAGTGCCTAGGAAGAAGTTTTCATAAGCCACAGAAACTTCTTAGAAGGATGCAATAAGAAACATAAAATGTCTGCACAACAACAAAAAGTTTATCCTAACATTCACGAACTGGGAAAATAACTAAAGATCACAGAGATAAACTTGTTTTGCTTTGCAAATTTAACTTAAGATGTCTCCTATATGAAAATCCCTCTAATTTTAGCAACAGCAACAAAAAATATGTCTCCTATAGAGAATCCCTCTAATTTTAGCAACGGCAACAAAACCCGAACTTTTATGGGAAGTACATTGCTAGTTTGTAGCAAAGGAATTATAAAAGATAACAAAACTCATCAGTGTCTGTCAGAATGTAAATTGCTTACACAGACTTTCCAATTGGCTTCTCCCTTCTTGCTCTTTTCAGATGAGGGAGCTGTGGGCTCCCTTGGTACTGAAGCTATCACAAGTCTGCAGATCCCATGCACCATCTACAACTTGGCCTCCTGACCTCAAGTACTGTTTCATAATGGGATGCAGCACCGGTTCTTCTAATAAAGATGGACTTTCCTTGGCTCTTTCTGCTACTCTGAGAGTGTCATGATAGTTGGCCTTGTCCCATAGTTGGGATGTGGTAGATGTAGGAGTAAAAGGTACCACTCTACGTTCTTTGCCACTGGATGAAAACATGGAAGAGGGATACTCCTGATGGTATGATAGTGTTTAATCTGCTATTTGCTTGATAGTCTTTGCATTTTTAAAAATATTTCCCCTTATCACCATTCCTGCCTTACATGTAGAATCCCTTAATGTCACGCATGGGCTGTGTTAATGCACTCCACTATCCACAATCTGACTTTCAAAAGCTAAATTATTAGTGTAAATTAAATAAATATTTAATCATATAAATTGGCAAATATGTAACTGAATATCGGATACATGTACTCTCATTGGAGGTTATCATAAAAACAAATTAAAAATGGAAAGGTCTGAGGAGGTGAAATTCAAAAGGACATAATTTCCTTGAATTATAACCTTCACTGGGATTATTTCTTGTATTACTGCTATCAATGAATGCCTTTGCTCAGTTCCCACTAATAGCTAAAGCATGGAAAATAAGGCAGGTCAAGCACTGAAGAAGCCATGTTGACTTCCCAGGTAGTTAGGCAATCAGCTGTAATCAAACAGTGGTAAATTACACCAACGTGCTAATTATGGTACTTTGTCACAGCATAAGATGCAATAAAACCAACCCATGCCTCAGTTTGGAAAGTGTTATGCCTAGATTTTTCAAAAGATTTAATTGAACCGAAGCATTCTATAATTTCAAGTGCCTTTCCTTCAATCCTTTTCAAAGAAAAAGTTTCAGGAAAAAAAGAACTATGGACAACTGAAGAAAAATTAATGATAATGGCTTTGTAAAATCAAAATCTTTATGATTAAAAATATTTGTGACTAATATGGCAATATTCATTACTTAGGACATGTTAAGAAATATACAAACATACACAGAGTAGCACATATTTATATTCTAAAAGTCTGTTTCAGATGAAGAAGAAAGAATATTGGTATGGTCATCAATGCTTAATGAGCTTAATTAGCAGACTATTAAGCAGATTAAAATATCCTGACATTGAACTTTAGAGAAGGAATATTTTCATTTAAATAAGGTCAATTAGGTTTTAGAAAATGTGTAAAGTACATGGTTCCAGTAACCATTTAACCTGTTACTTGCTAATGGGAAATATATTACATAACTTATACCCACGTAACATATGGAAAACAAACCATTTCAAAAATTAGTTCCTACTGAATCATTGGGAAATTATGTATAGTGATACACTGTTAAGTGGCTTTCAAATCATGGGGATATGTTCAAAGAAATACACTCAACAAGTTTATTGGACATATTACTAAACTAAGTGTAATATAGCACATTTAAAAAATTTTCATATTCAGAGTAACTCAACATCAAGGTGGGGAATGTACTTACTTTTTAAAAAAACTATGAAATAAACACATTTTAATTTCAGTTATATTAACAATTAAATATAATTTTAAAACTTATTGTATATACTAAATTTATTTTTTGATAAATGTATTCCTAATTCCAAGTTCAACTCTCTTAAGTGTGATTTAATGTTTTTGCCTTTTGAAGAATGGAATAATGCCTATGCTTGATCTATGGTGACCCTGAAGTTTTACTGCAGTAGTCAACATATAATGATAAAATTCATTTTTTTTTACTTTTAGTGTACTATTTAGCTATCATAATTAACAACTGTAAAACTGGGTGACTAGGAAATATTCATCTGACTCCTGTCATAAAAATAATCTATGTGCCCGGCATAGTGGTGCATGCCTGTAATCCAAGTGGCTCAGGAGGCTGAGAAAGGAGGATTGGGAGTTCAAAGCCAGCCTCAGCAACAGCGTTTGAGGTGCAAAGCAACTCAGTGAGATCCTGTTTCTAAATAAAATACAAAATAGGGTTGGGGGTGTGGTTCAGTGGCTGAGTGCTTCAGTGTTCAATCCCCATTACCCCCTGCCCCCCCCAAATACTGTGACTTCGATTCATGGATTGTGTTTTTGACCCATATCTTTATTTTTATAGCAATTAAATTTATGAAAGAAAGGTTAATTAGATATTTAACAACATACATTTACATAGGCAAAGAATTATTGATTTTAAGGAGATTTTAACACTCATTTCTTTAAGAGCAAGTAGAAATAGAATTTAACTTGGTGTTTGTATTATAAAGAAATCAAAACAGAAACTGAGATTTGGCCTAAAATATAACAAAGGCCACGAGAATCCCTGAAACTTTGGCTTGAAGCCATTTCCACTTCGCTGCGACATTCTTACATAGACAGAAGACATACTACAGATGAACTAGGCTTTTAGATTGAATTTGGTCGGAAGCATAAGGCAGCCTGTGCTCACATGGGGCCAGATGGGTAAACTTCACATCCTTGTACTATTGGTACTGGTGTATGTGATACATAAGGTGGCATGGCATTTTATTACCATCTAAACATACAGGAAATGATGAGCATACACTATGAGCTATGGAAAATATAAACCAAGAAGCCTGAGTTAGACACAAAGAGCTAGAGCATTTTACAGAAATGCCTATTACCTGGTGAAACTGGCTGCTAGACTTTTGCATATTGACAAGAAGTGAAGTTTCATATGGAAGAGAAGATGACAAATGTACATGCACATATGTGGATTCTCTTGCCTATCTATGGCATTCAATTTGGCAGGGACTATGCATACATATAATTTCAAAGGAAAAGATTTTATGGCATACCTAATAAGCTGAGAAAATGCATTCTGTATAACTAAGTAAATAATATGAACTATGCCTTAAACACTCCAGAAATCAGACACATTTAGCTGTATACTATTGCTTCAAGTGGGGCACTAAGCAATGGTCGATACTGGCTTGAACTGACAGTGTTCTGTCCTTGTTTCTGGACCTTACTTTTAGTTTTGCTTATGAGTTTTCTTGAATTAGAACCTTTATCAATTGACTGAAAAGGAAGTTTCGCCCTCACATCCCACAGATGCTCTGCAAAATGCTCATCGACATAGCTTCTGTTTTCCGATATTGTTAGTAAGGCAGAATTAAATGAATTGCTATTTTGGTACGTTAGCAAAGGAATATAGCATTTCATTCCAAAACTTAGACTTTCTTTTCAAGCCATTGGTAAGAAAGTAGTTTTTAGGGCAGTTATTTTTCCCTAGCCATGATTTTCTCTCAGAACTGATATTCAGTATACTTCCTTATTTGTGGCTTTGATTTTTGGGGTTTCAGTAACCCACAGTCAACAGTGCTGTGACAATATTGAGTGGAAAATTCTGAAATCAACAATTCATAAGTTTGCAATAACTTTTATTATAGTAGACTGTTATAATTATTCTACTGTGTTATCATTGTTGATCATTTACTGTGCCTAATTTGTAAATTACATAGAAAAAACAGTATACAGGGTTCAATATGCTCTAGTTTCACGAGGGGTCTTGGAACACACCTACGAATAAGGGGAGAATGTTGTAATGTCCTGGTTTCAGTTCTAAGAAAAAAAAATCAGAGATGCTAATGGGAAAGATCAGATTTGAAACCTAGAAATGTTCTTGATTCTTTTTTTCTGAAATAATTTACCAACTTTATTTATGTTCAAGTCATTTCAAAACTTGAGACAGTAGGTATGATTTTCCTAGACTAAAGTTAATTTTGTCATACAGTTAGTGGTTTATCTGGTAGTTCACTAGATATTACATAGAATAATAGGCTTGATTATTTATTTAGACAAAAGTTGGGTAATGGATAGTTATGTCTTTATGCCCTTTCTCGTTCTCTCTCTACTGTTTACAGTATGACATAAACTCTTTAGCATTTCTGTTCCTTGTCAGTGTGTACCACTGTGGGAAAAACAAAAATATCCACTGCCACCCAAATGAAAAAGCAAGCAAATGATTTCTAAGTGCACTATTGTGAAAATAAGATACTTTATAATTTTGAATGAAAGGTAAGCCAATATGTTGTCACAGAAAATTGTTCATTTTAATTTTCCAAATTATTCTGTTAAAATGCAGACATGATGTATCAAAATATATTCTACTGTCATGTATAACTAATTAGAATAAATAGAAAATGCAGAAGTGATATGGTTAAGTGAACATCTCAGCACTGTGCTGAGAAAAAGCATCATGAGGATCCACATGCAACTTTCTAAGAAGTTTGCTTTTACCTTTGAAGCAATGAAAAGCCACTGAAGTATCTGAAGTAGAAACATGGCATAATTATTTATGTATTATTGGAAGGCAAATCTGCCAGAGCATTTAAAATAGATTGAAGCAAGGAGGGTTCTTAAATGATATATTAACCTGAAAATATCTTACCTTGCTGGGTTGAAAAGAATTTAAGTTAGGTTTTTGGAGAAACATATTTGACAATATAAAATATCATTTAATATTTTGGGGAAAGGGTAATGAAAAAAAATGAATGAAGACAAAAATACAAAAGAAATACAGGGATCAAAGTAATGTCTAACATGATTGCATAATATTGTATACCCTTGGTAGAAGTAAACTATAATTTGGGTCTAAGCTTCTTGGATAATGAGATATTAGAAAAGAATTTTATAGGTTCCCACAGGATGGTCCCAGAATGGTGTATTAAACAAATTTCTCAACACATTTTTATTTTATATACGGTACAACTGGGAACTGGACTCAGTGCTTACTCTCAGGCTAGTTGAACAAAGACAAGTTGATGGAATTATCATAATGAGCAGTGAGGGTCCAGTTGTGGAGCATGAGAGTGGACACTAAGGACATTCCCTGTTGGGACCTGAGGAACCTAGGTGGCTTCTAGGGAGGAAGGAACATCAGTGTAGCATCCTGAAGACTAGGAAGAAACACACAGTAAAGAAGGGACCAGGCCAACTGAAATAGATGAAATAGTCACACGCAAAGGGAATAGAAGCGGACATCTCTCTCTTTATATGAATCAACAGTTGTGTCTCAAGTCCAAAGAACAGAACACTTGAAATAAATTTTAAACCAACTCATAATAAAATATCCCCTAACAAATGTTGATAGAATTAAACTTTCTAAAGACAGTAGATGTCATTTACCTAAAATTGTGATATGGTTAAGTGAACATCTCAGCACTGTGCTGAGTTAATGTTGAAACATTATGGTTAATGTTGAAACCTAGTAACATTCTCACTAGAGTCAGAATCAAGAATGATTTCGATTTTCCTTGTTATTCAACATTTTCTTGGCCATATGGGATAAAGATAAATAATAGATGTCTTGTAAAGAAGAACAACTCCATAATTTGCCTTTTTTATTTTCAGGTAATACATAAAACACCTGACATAAAACACCTAAGAGACTCTACATATAAGGAGTTATAACTAATAGGAAATCATCAGGGTTACTGATGCAAAAGAAATACACGATAATCTAAAATACTCCTGCACCTTAGCAAAAAAACCCATGAAATTTAGTGGAAAACAAAAGCTTCTAAATACTTGGAACAAAGCTATTAAGCCTAGAGGTGTACATTTAACAAAAGGAATACAAGATCTTGAAAAAATTATAAAGTGCTATTGAAATGTATAACATAGGATATGAATGTTTTAGAGTGTTATAGGGAACCAATTTCAACTAATTTATGAATGCAAAGTGATTTTAATCAAAATAAGATACTTATGAATCCACAATATCTTGCTTGAACTGCACATGAGGCCTCTTCTCTAAAATAGAGAATATATTTGGGGTATATATGAAAATTTACCAGATATTTCCTAATAAGAAAAATGAGACTATAGCTTCAGGAAACATAGTTTGACCCAAAGAAAATAAATGAAAGGAATAAATTTTACAATGATACACAATGAAGACAAAAAGAAGAATCATTTTTAAAGGAGACTTTAACTTCCAACATGATGCAGTAAGGAGGTATGGAACTTAACTTTCTGACAGACTATAAAACTAGGTAGGATACATGAAACAACTGGGTATTAGCACTGAACTATACAGTGCTCTGGACTAACATCCTTTAAAGAAGTGAGACACATCAGATGAGTACCACATTTGCATCCTCTCTCTCTCTCTCTCTCTCTCTCTCTGGAGAGATCCCCAAATATACGCAGGAGAGGAAAGCTAAACCAGAGTGTTTGATATCTTTGACAAGAACAGGAGGCAGGGGCTTCAAGACTATGGGAAAAGTCACAATTTGTAGGACAGGTTACTGGAAAGACACGTCCATGTAGAAAGGAAATTCTGAGTATGTGAATGGGGTTCCTGGAAGGTGCTAGCTTAAAGCCAGGGTGGGATTCTTCATCTCTTAGCTGAGAAGATTGAGAGTGGGACCAAGATTACAGTTCTATGAAAGGCTTCTGGTCCAATCAGAAGTGGAGGAACATGTTAATACCCTTGGCAAGGTGATAGCTTAGGTATAAAAAACATGTTCAAGAGTTAGGTAGCTTTCCTTAAAAATCTAAAACCAAACCTCCACAAAACAGAGTTGAGAGGCTAGCAAACGCACATCCTGTTGAAGCAAAATTAAACCCCTTCTTTAACAGAAGTTGTAGACCCAGACTTGTTACATCTGAATATCCACAAATAACCACCATTCTTGCCTATTCTCTAGACATGACAACAAGAAAATATTTAATTAAAAAGGAGGCAGTAAAAGTGAAACAACAGAATGAAAATAGATAGCATACATAGAAGACAGAAATACCCAAATATCTTAATGATTACATTACGTATAAATGACCCAAGAACACTAATTAAAAATGCAGAGATTATTGAACCATTCAAAAGAGTAAGACTCAACAAGTGCAGCCTATAAGTGATTCAATGTAGAATATACAGAAACATCAACCATAAACTAAAGGGAGGGTAAAAGTCTATTAATGTAAACATTTAAGTATGTGAAAATCAGGAAGCACATGAAAGCAATGAAATAATAAGTTTAGATCAAACTAAGTAGATTCCAAGATAAGAAGCATTGGCAATAAGAAACTTTATCCTACTCAAAGAATAAACAGCAAACGTAAGAATCTCAAATATGTATTTGCCTAATAATATTGCCTTGAAAATACAAGGCAAAACTGACAGAGCTAAAGAGAAAAATAGACAAATTCAAAGTTAGAGTTGGAGGTTTGACTCTTCTCTCAGAAATGAACCGAACAAATAGATAAACAAGTCAATAAAAATATAGGAGATCTGATCTCAGAACATAGTAACTTCAGAATACTCTTTATTTTTAGTGCATATTAAACAATCATAGATACACTATCTCTTGGACCATAAAACAAGTTCTAATAAATTTCAAGACTGATAACATAAAAACTATAATGTTCGGGAAAAAAATGAGTTATATTACTGCGTATCTTTTAAAAAAATATTTATTTATTTATTTATTTTTAGTTTTCTGCGGACACAACATCTTTGTATGTGGTGCTGAGGATCGAACCTGGGCGACACACATGCCAGGCGAGTGCGCTACCACTTGAGGCACATCCTCAGCCCCGTTACTACATATCTTTCAGCTGTCATAAGAATAAAGGAATTTTAACAATAACTTGATGGCAGCAAGAGATTAGATAAAATCAAAAAAATTTTTTTAATGACTCCAAAATTGACAGTAGAAATAGAGAACTTGAAAATTTCTTATTAAAGTAATTAGATTTGTAATAATGTATCTTTCTGCAAGAAAAGGTCCATACCTGAATACACTGGTAAATCCTAATGAATAAAAGTCTGTTTCAATACAAATTGTTTCCAAATAGAAGACATAACATTTCCCTAATTTACTTTATGAGGCTATGTGTAACAACAAAATGCTACCTGTAATAACAAAACCTGGTGTGGATGTTACAAGAAAAAAAAAGGCACAGTCCAAAATTTTTTGCAAGGAAAGGTATAATACACGTCTTATTTCTGTGTAACTTAACTCCCAGGAATGTACCAAAAAATAGTGAAAATGCAGATTGCCAAAAGTGTTATACTCAATATGCATAATTTATTTATCCACAATAGGCAGAAACTAGAGTTAAGAGTATGTTCAACAGGTATGTTGATAAATTTTGGTGATTCATACAGTGACATGAAGCAGTAAAAATAAGTGAACTGGTGATATATTCAAGAACATAGATGCTCCTTACAGACACCATGTTTACTGAAAATGGCCAGGCATGTAAGAGTACATAGAGTGTTTACTTCTGCTGCTGGGATGTTCTAGAACATGCAAAACTAATCTATGTTGATTAAAAATTAGATCACTGGTAGCTAGAGTAGCATGAGGTGACTGGATGTCAAGGTGCAAAGGAAGACTTCTTGAGAGAAGAAAATACTAAGGTGTCATTAGTGGATATGTATATTTTTCAGTACTCACTAAATCGTATATTTAAATCTTTGCACATTATTTTATGTTTTTAGTGAAGTTTATTTGTAAAAGAGTTGGGAAAAAACAGTCAAATATGTAGAATGGTTACAAAATAATGATAATTGGATTAAGTGCAAATATTTTAAACATAACACTAAGAAGATAATGGAATGTTAATTTTAAAGCATAAAAATATTCTAATTGAGTATTTAAAATTCTGTCTGTAAATATTATTAATGTCTAATTTGTGATACTTTCATAAAAAGACAGAACTAAAATTTTAAACAAAAGCAATATATGTCAGAACAACACTGATTTGTGTTAGTTTTCTGAGTGTCCTTTTCTAGAAATAAGTCTTATTTTCTAGAAAGTCTTTATCTCGACTTTTATTTGTTGATGTAAATATTCATGGAAAAATTTCAAGAAAAGCCACTAAAAGAAAGAAAATAGGAGCCTCAATTTTAAATCAATAGGAGGAAAATATTGAAAATAAAATAAACAAATGAGTGAAATAAAAAAGTAATAAAAGGAAAAGAATTGTAATTATAAAGGACACTCACATTGCTATCCCCACAACCCAGGCACATGCTAAATGCTGCATACATGTTAACTAGCTGGATCCTCACAACAACACCATGGCCTTACCATAATCAGTGTTCAGGAAAGCAAAATGTGACATATGATTTTATAAAGCATCTTAGAGGCAGATTCAAAACTAAGCAGTCTGATTATAAAAAAAATCTCTTTTTGAAGCCAATATCTTATTCTTCTAAAAGTAGAGCAAAAATAAATTAAGAAGAGTTGTAATGAAAGAAATATCAAAATAACAACAATTATTATAAATTTGAAAGAACTGAAGCTACTTGTAAAAAGATTTTTAAGAAAATTTCAAATGATAGTCTGTGTCATCACAAGTGGTGTTTGTAAAATATGGGAAAGTTGAAAGTCAAAGGATGGAAAAAGATATGTTAACAAAAGACAAACCAAAAGAAAGAATGCAAAGCATATCTATATTTGTATATTACATAATTTATATGTTATATAAAATATATTTTATATTTATATGCTTTAAGACAAAAATATTGAGGATAGAGAAGGTGACTAGATAGAGAACAAGATTTTATTCTCTTGGAATGTGCAGCTTTGTAAACTTGTATGCATGTTAAAAAATAGGTCTAAGAATTTGAAGCAACAATGAAAAATATTATTGAGGTTTTACCCTATTGGTGATGAATAAATATTGAAGAAGTCATTCAAACAGACTTTGGTATCCAGTTTAAGATAATATATTGTCTGATATTTCAAAGTGTTTGTAATAAAAAATTATTTTATATATATATAAAATATATATATATATATATATAGAGAGAGAGAGAGAGAGAGAGAGAGAGTGTGTGTGTGTGTGTATGTATACTGTTACTAATATTGTTTTAAAATATAGTAATGATACTTTTACAAAGAAAATATTTCCTTTTTCCAATTATTGTTTGCTCCAAATTTGTAGAATTACTGATTTGGAAATCATACCCAATTTTGAAGGTTTTGACATATGATACATGCATTACTAAATTTACTTCCAGGAAAATTAAAGTAATTTACATTTCAAATACAGTTATCCCTGAATTGGTTCCAAGACTTCTGAAGATAACAAAATCCATGAATGCACAAATCTTGTATTTAAATTGCATATTATTTGTATATAACCTATAGATATTCTTTTGTATACTTCAAAATTATCTCTAAATTACTTATAATATTTAATACAGTGTAAATTCTCTGTAAAATTGACATTATACCATATTGTTTAGAAAACAATCATTAGACATATTTAGCAGTGATTCAATTTTTTCATTATTTTCAATCCATGGTTGGTTGAATATGACAAAGCAGAACCAGTGGATATGGAGGGCCAACAGTAGTGATATGAGAATTTTTTTAGGTATTTTCATTCTAAAATACTTTACCAGTTTGAGTAGGAAAACTATAGTGAATATATATTCTCATTTTATTTCTATGTTACTGAAATATATAAATACTAGTATAAAAGAAAGAAATATATCTTTTTGGAATTTGTTTTCACATTCTATCTGATTTTGTGTTGGCATAATCATGTTCTTTTGATTAATAAGAGCCTTCATATTTTAAAATATTGAATTTTATATTTTATAAGTATTACTCCAAGTTTTTTCAGTGACTCAAGTAGTACTTATGGGCACATTTTCTTTTGTTATAATAACATTTAAAAGATTGATAAACTCAAATCTGTTGTGTCCTCTGGTCTTTTGTTTATTATGTTAATAAAATCTTTACCACTCTAAGATTATGTAATAATAGCTATATATTTTCTCATTTTGGTGAAAAATCATAATAAAACAAGAATAAGAATTAAGAAAATTAGACTAGAGGAAATAAAATATATCAAAATATGTTGGATTGTTGACAGTAAATTGATTTTATATTAGTCATGAATGTGTATGCTAGAATATTAGTAAACCAAAAGAAAGTAGAAAAAGGTAATAAGTAGATGATTAGAAACCAATGAAACGGAAAATAAAGATACCGCAGATATTATAGTCAATAGATTTATCCAAAAGAAGAATAAAATAGGCAATCTTCTCATATTTGAACAATAGTAGCAACAAGAGGAGACATAATTAAAGACTTAAAATATAATTGGAAAATATCATGAACAACTTGATGTTAATAAATTAGAAAACTTGCATAAAAATATACGAATTCTTAGAAAAACAAATTATTTCCACCTGCTTAAGTTGAACTAACAATCATAGTCTTATAATAACCAAGAAAATAAAATTAGTATTAATAATAATTACACATAGCCCCACCCCAAATGATTTTCTCAGTGAATTCTACAAAAGTTTGAATAAAAAGATAATTATATTTTTTCTCTTTCAGAAATGTAAAAGCTGAAAATACTCTAACTCATTCTGTGAGACCAGCAAAATCTTGAAATCTGTCTCAATTGTTACCACATATACAAACCTCCTTGACACACTCAAGAACAATATTGTACTTAAGACCAAATTATATTTATATAAGGAATATAATCAACCTATCAATTGATTAAAAGAAAAATCTATGACAATTAAAGATTAATGTAAAATTGAATCAATTTCTACACTCATTTATGTTTAAAACTCTTACAAAATCACTTTTGTCTAATAAAACATAGCTTATTAAATATTTTTATGGAGCTTTAAAGAATTCTTAAAATGTTTAATGCAACTGTATCTTTTGAGCTTTGCATTGGATACCTTAGACTCTAAAATTGAAAAGGAAGTAGACAAAAAATTCATGATTAAGAAGTTGGAAATAATCATATACAGAGAAGATGTGATTGTTTCTAAAGGAAATGAAATGCATCATTATTATTATAAAAAAATAAAGATGTTGGAAGTGAAGATGTTTTGGATTAATATAGAAATATTTTTGTATATTCATGTATACAAAATAGAAAACAAAAATATCTACCATTTATGATGAAAATAGCATTACAAGTTATAAGTCTAACAGAATTTGTGTAAGGAAATGATGAAGAAACCCAGATAATTTTACTTGGAGATAATTAAGAAAAATCTAAATAAATATGTCATGCTCATTAATTGGAAGACCATTATAAATATTCAATCCTCTCCTCAAGTTGATCTATAGATTCAATAATATGTTAATCAAAATTCCAAAACAATATTATACAGGGATTAATGATACTCAAATTTTCATAAAATAATCAAAGACTATATATGCCCCCAAGTTTGTAACAAAGGATACTCTGTGTACATGTGTGTGGGTGGCTCTATCAGCTATCCAGACCTATTATTAAGCAATAAACAGTGTGGTATTGGCCTGGGGATAGAGAAACTGATCAGTGAAACAAAGCAGCAAGCTTAAAAATACATCTATCCATACATAAAAACTGGTGTCCCTTGTCACACTAAGTTTGCAGTAAAATGCATCGTTTAATTTAAAGCTATGTTCTGTGGGATTCTAGGGCAGTAAATTTTCTATAACCCATCTAGGAAGTGCTTGCAGAGGCACTGAGAGCACGCAAAGCAGATCTGTGTCCTAAGCCTTAGCTCTGTTGTGGCTGAATTAAGACCGAACTAGGGTAGAAGTAGTCTGATATAATAGATTTCCCACCAAGTGGCGGAATGACCTCTTTGCATTGTACTACTATATTGAGGGCTGGGGTTTGGGTTCTACTGGTGATAGGATTGAACATTCAGGAGCAGCAATATGTAGTGGAGCCTTGGGGTGAAGGACCTAGGTTACTGGGCTCATATGTAGCCTCCAGCTTTGTCATCATAACTACTCCATTTATAGTCACAGTATGCAAGACAGCACATGGCCAAACCCTTGCCTGCCCACCTAGTTGTTGAGTGCTTCTTTTTTCTGGCAAAGTATTGAGTATTCCCACACTTGTGGATGCATCCCCTGTCTATTTCTCCTCATTTCAAAGTTTTTAAGTGTAGTTATTTCCAATGAATTGTCACTGCCTGGGAATTCCTGCACCCTCTCACCCCAGGTTACCTCTCTCCACTCAAAGGCAACACCTACTATTGATGGCTTTACAAATAGAAGATTTATTTCCATGGCAGTTCTTTGAGGTTATCCCTGGTAGGTCTAGAGTTCCTCATCAGATCATTCTGTTTTTATCAACATATTAAGCTAAGCTACTTTTGGAATAAGTCTTGCTCTTTTTCTCTGTTCTTTTTGATTTCCCTCTTTGTCCCATGAGTGTTGGGGTCAGATATCAAAGCCACAGATATTGGGGCTATAGGGATCTGAGATATCTAGTCTTAAAATTTTAGTAATTTTCTGTTCTGCAAATTCTGACTATGTAAATTCCATTGAATGATGGATGATGATCACATCAGCTTAACCTTTTTATTTGATTCATGTGATTATATGCAACTTCTTATACACATCCATGGGTAGGCATTGACTAAGTAGCATGCCAGCACCTGCTTTCAAACATTAGCCAACACCTTGCTTCAGAACCCTACTGTTCTATGTAACAACTCATTTACTGGAGATTACCAGAGACTTTACACGTATATTACCTATCAGATACTTCCAGATTAATTGGGTTTGCTAGGTCATGTGTTCTGAATCTATGACAAAGGTCTCTCTAGCTCTGTGCACAGTAAACCAACCACCTTTGACTCAAAAAGAAGATCAAAACACTATACACAAAAATGTTATATGCCAGCTCAAAAATACAGAGAAAACCAGTGAGCCTGTGGAATTATTTATCTCTTACTGATAGAGTGTACATAAACAGTATTAGGTTTACCTTTTCCTTAGATGGTATATTTCAGTGTGTCAGATTTATGGAATCCTATAAACATTGAGAGTGGCAGGTATGTGAATTTTATAGGTACATAGGTGTCCTCTGGCATGTCATGTAGCTTACCAAAGCATATGGCATACATGCCTCTCTCTCTCTGCTTAACAGAGCATATTAATATGATCTGATGGAGATGATGGACAAATATGAGATTTTTCAAAATGACAAGGTGATCAAAGTCTTTATAGAAAATGTTGTAAAAGGGACCAGGAGAGCTGACACAGCCTAGGGAAACATCCATGAATGTGTACTGCTATGTTCTCCATGTAAAAGCAAATAACTTTACCTCCCTTTGCCCAAGAATATTGAAAATCATTCACCATATCGACTGACATGCACCACATCAATAGCCATGTACCCTGAGTACCTTGTGATGATCTGTGACATCAGCCAATACATAGGGTGAAGCCCCTCAGGATATTAGTCCATGTTATGGTTCAGCTATAGTTGCAATAGTTGTCACAAGCAAGTTCACAAATATTCTAGGTCTGTTCTCCACGTAGACATAGGAGAGAATCACATTTTCCTGCACTGTTTGATGTGAGGCAAAGCCTATTTGACTTGCTTTGGCCAGTAAAACGTGAGTGAAAAGTTACGTGCATCATAACTTTGAACCAATGTGCTGCTGGCCCTGTTTGTGTCCCATCTCCATGGCAATGGTGAAGGCTGATGTGGTCTGGCTATTTCTTCTCGTCTGACCTGTGGTGATGGTGTCCATGTGAGCAAAAAATGGAACTTTTGTTGTGTAAAGCCACAGCTATTTTTGGGTTATGTGAAACTTTAGTGTATCCAGAGGTTGGCAAACTATGGCCTAGGGGGCAAATCTGGTCTACTTTTTTAAAACACAGCCACTCTCACTCCTGGATGAATGAGTTATCACAGGTTGCTTTAATGGTACCAAGACTGAGGCTTGCCAATATGACTCACAAAGCCTAAAATTATTACTACTGGTCCTTTAGGGAAGAATTTTTTGACCCTGTCTCTAAACCATGCTATCATGACGCAAATGAACAAGAAATACTAAACCCAAATATAGCTCCAGCTGATGAATAAGTGACACAATTTTTCTAAGCTGCTGAATTTTGGGATGATTAGGCAACATTCTTATGGCCATCGCTAGTGGATGTGCTATGTGATTTATTTATAGAAAGTTCAACACAGGTAAGGCTCACATGTGGAATTGAAGGTCAAGGTGGCAGCAACTTTTAGTGAGTGGTGATGGGAGGAGGCCACCAAGAGGGTTGCTGTGTGGCTGAGCTCTGGCTCTTCACCTATGAACCTGTGACACAGAAGAGTTCATTTTCTGAAAGCTCGTCAAGTTATTTACATGTGAATTTTTAGTTTACCTTCTGCATTTTCTAAAAAAGTTAGGGGAAAGTGTGTGGTATCTATGTGTCTTTATATTGAAGGTTTTACAAGGTATATTGTGAGAGCAATAAGAGGTCTGTAGGATCACCAGTATATGTAGCAGGCTGCTATTAGTGTCAGAATCAAAGGGTAGATGCATGCATGTACATTGTGGCACATAAATAACACATCTCTGCAATAACAAATGTAATTATATCTAGAAAGGGTATTTGGGAAGTTGGATTAGAAATAAAACTAACTTTTCACACTGTAAACTCCTCTTTCTCATTTTGTAACTGATTTTTTGTTTATCATGTACATGTAAACTATAAAAATTTAAAAAAATAGAATTATAATGTATATATTGTTAACTACTCCCTTTTTAACGTGTTTGGTGTTTCCAATTTTTATTATTACTAATATACTTAAATGACAATGTGATTATCATCTTTGTATCCACTATTTTTCTTTGTATCCTTATGCACTTTACTAATGATTTCTTAAACACGAATACCTAAGAATGTCATAGAGTCCAGCAGTGGATGATGTGATTTAATCATCTATGTCTACAATTTTCATCTCATAATGTCTTTTCTATTATATAGTCCAAAATAATATTTAGTATTTTAAATCAAACTTACAATTATGGATAAAAATTTAGAAAGATTTTGGATCAGGATTAATAAAGTTATCAGAATAATTTGAATGGTTTTTTTTGCTAATTTTGGTATAATTATCTAATGTGATTTAATTTTTTTCATTGGCCTTTCATCTTGCTGTTGGATAAGAGCATTATTTTCTATTTATTTTTATTGTATATATTTAAGGTACAGGACATAATATTTTGATACACATATTTGTAGTGAATTAACAATCACTTCCCATAGTTACTTGTTGTGACAAGAGCACCTAAAGTACACCCTCTTAGCAAATTTTGAATATACAATGTAATATCACTAATGATTATATCTCTAGAGTTAACCATTCAGTAAAACTGCAATATTTATATACTCTAGCCAATGCTTCCCCAATTCCTCTCTCTTTCCATTCCTCTGTTTCTGTTTTTCACTTAGCATCATATCCTCCGTTTCATTCATGATGTTGCAAATAGCATTTTTCTTTTTTAAGGCTGAAGAGTATTCCACTGCATTTCTGTGTATACATCCCAAAGGGAGATTTTCCTGATGAGAACATATCTAACCAGTTTTTAAGGCTTTTTTGAGAATCATGGCATATAATCATACAATATATACACATAGATCTGTGTCAGTTGGTCAAATAATGTGATTTTATTCACTTTGAGCTTTGTCTTAGGAGCTTATTTTCTCTTCACTAACTGATTTTCTCTTTTATGAGTTATTTCTTTTACCTAAATATGATCTTCACTTCCCTGGTGGTAAAGAGGGGAATATTTGATAGTACTTTTAGTGATTACCTTTACCGAGAATTTCTTTCTCTTTTACCAACATAAAAATCTGATATAAGTAGACCATTAATTTCCAGGATATATAAAGAACTAAAAAAAACTTAATCAATAGATGGGCTAAGGAACTGAACAGACACTTCACAGAAGAACTGTAATCCAGCAAAAAACATAGAAAATGTGTTCAACAACTATAGCAATTAGAAAAATGCAAATTAAAACTACACTGAGATTTTATCTTACTCCAGTCAGAATGGCAATCATCAAGAATACAAGCAACAATAAATGTTGGTGAGGATGTGGAAAAAAGGTACACTCATACATTGCTGGTGAGACTGGTGGATTGAATGGAATCACCATTTTCTGGGGAAATCCCACTCCTCAGTTTATACCCACAAGGACTTAAAATCAGCATACTACAAGGACACAGTCACATCAATATTTACAACAGCTCAATTCACAATAGCTAAACTAAGGAACCAACCTAGTTGTCCTTCAACAGTAGAATGGATAAAGAAACTGTGGTATATATACAGCCAGAAAAATTAATGAAATTATGACACTTTATGGTAAATAAATGGAACTGGAGAATATCATGTTAAGTTAAATAAGCCAATCCTCCAAAACAAAAGGCAGAATATTTTCTCTGATATGTGGATGCTAACTTCACAATGGAGCAGGGGTGGGAAGAATAGAAGTATTTTGGATTAGAAAAAGGGGAAAGAAGGGAAGGGAAAGGGAATGAGGATAGGAAAGATAGAATAAATTGGACATTACTATCTTATGTGCATATATAATTATTTGACCAATGTAATTCTACACCATGTACAAGCAGAATAAGAAGTTATGCTCCATATAGGTATAATATGTCAAAATACCTTCTACTATCAAGACTGTCATGTGTAACTAATTACAACAAAAAAAGTATCATAGCACAAAATATTCATCTAAGTATATGAGATATTCATATATGGCAGTGTAGCAGTGTATACTTGTTAGTCTTTAAAAGTATTAATTTATAGAAAAGTAATAGTTTTGTAGAATACTTTTCTCCTGTTTGTACAACTTTTCTTGGCACAGGCAGGACTCTAGTCATTTTAACTAATTAATAACAGATTTTAAATCTTAATTCTTGCCAAGTGCGGTGGTACCCATGTCTGTAATCCCAGCATCTCAGAAGGCTGAGATAAGAGGATAAAGAGTTCAAAGCCAACCCCAGCAAAAGCAACTCATTGAGACACTATCTCTAATTAAAATATAAAATAGGGGTGGGGATGTGGCTCAGTGGTTGAGTGTCCCTGAATTTAATTCTGGTACCCTCTTCCCAAAAATATCTCCCAAAACCTTAATTCTTTCCCAGTACTCTACTGAGGAGGAATTTATTTCCTCCATGTATGCATTCCTGCCCTGAAGGGTGTCATGTAACATTCTATACAATCAAAATATCTTCCATAAGATTCACTGCAGATTTTTGTCTTTGAAAAATAAAAATGTTCCAGGCTTTAACACAGTAGCATGAAATAAGTAAATTAAATATTAAACAGAAATGATTACACTATCTATTTAATTTGTTTTGTTTTTGCAGTGGTGGGGCTCTAACTCAGGGCTTTTTGTACTGTAGGCAAACTCTTTTCCATTGAACTAACTCCCAGTTCCTAATTAATCTGTGGAAGAAAAAAAAAAAAGATTGGAAAAGTCACTGAAATGAAGACAACACAGTCTAACTTTTACATAGGAACATGTTTACATTTTCTTTTTTAAAAATTTTTTTTACTTGTCAATAAATCTTTATTTTATTTATTTATATGTGGTGCTGGGAATCGAGCCCGGTGCCTTACGCATGCCAGGCAAATGCTTTACCACTGTGTTATGACCCCAGCCCTACATTTTCATTTAAACTTATTTCATAACTAACTGATTTTTTGTCTATGATTATAAGCCTTAATGGAAAAGGTGATATTAATTCTCCAACATCAATGATCCTATTTAAGAAAAAAATTACTGAAATATGACTAGAATGCAAATATCTAGAAACTATTCTAAGAAATTATTATCTCCCTATAAAGTAATTGTTTTGAAGACTCTGACAATCACATGTTACTATACATACCTCATATCTTCTGATGAGTTCTGTGTTGAGTGTGCCAAAGTCCCCTATCCACATAAACCAGTAGACTGTGCAGTTGGTGACACAAAGGAGAGATCACAAAAAGAAAGTGGGGATTTGTGATGAACTCAAATTGTATAGAGTTTCGTTATGAAGGACACTCAAGTTTAAAAGTCAGGAGTCTTGAACTAGGTAAGTCATTTATAGCTGAGCTACAATAAGAGGGGAATTCAAACATTACCAAAAAGAAGGAAACATTTTTTTCTCATAAAATGGAGGAGTTGGGCATGATGAGTATATTATTAAGGCCTTCTTCTGATCTGATATTCTCTGCCCCTTTTATTATATTAATATCCCTTGAGACTGTGTTCCATATTTTACGGAAAGTTCAGTGGCTTGATCATCTTTTTTTAATATATTTTTTTTGTTGCCATAAACAAATGAAGCATCTCTGGCCCTAAAGGAGATGACTTAGAAAAGCCTGTTAGAAATAGCAGCTTATGTAATTCCCTGTAGTTCTTAGAAATCTCACTCTAATAATATAATTCGATCCCCTGGCTTGAATCAAAGAATAAGTCATTATTTTAGCATAAAACTTTGTCTTCTGATATGCAAAGAGACATATATCTCTGAAGCTCTAAAGAAATGCTGGTGTAACTAGAAGGACGCTCAGGCCTATAATTTCTGTTCATTATGCATTTTTCTGAGACCTACTTCATTCAAATACGTCCCTTTAGGAACACAGCCTGTGCACACATTTCAGATATATCTAACATGACATTTACATAAGGAAATGGTCTATAATATTAAATTGGATAATTTTGGCTGCTTTAATAAATAACCCTCAAACTTTCAGGAGTTCCATCTTACTAAGGTTTATTTCTTGCTGGAGTAGCAGGGTAATGTGGATGTGCCTGAACTATGGAAAACTCTCCTCCCCTCTCTGATGTCAGAACTATGTGTTTTCCCAGCTTAGCTTCATCAGCCTTCAGAGTCTGGGGTTTTCTTCTAGTTGGTGGGGTCGGGGGGGAGAAAGCACAGAGAAAGCTGTCAATCACCCTGAGTGTAAGCTGCACAGTCAGCACTTCTTTGTTTCTCTGGTCACTAGGCAGGCCAGCTGAGAAAGGTAGTTCCTATCTGATGGGCAGTTCCCTTCCAGGGTGACTGTTTATCATGGGAAGAGGAAACACAGACTTCAGTAGCTACCTCTCCCCCTTCCTATCTATATGGCATCTATCTATCTATCATCTATCTATCTATATATCTATCTATCAATCAATCATTTATGGCATCAAGTCTTAGGAGATAACTGTTAGACCTGTCTTTTAATTTTAATGTCCTAACATCACTGCTTTTTATTGACTACCCGCAAAAGTTTTCACCAACTTCATTAAATCATAAATTTAATTTGTGGCCAAGTCCTAGGATTGACAGTGGCACTTCCTGTTGGTGACTTTTGATGACTCTCTTTACATTCATTACTGAAATAGAAAGGAATGCTAAGGGATAGGTGGTGGTAGACCAAGCAATCTTCCTGGATGAATTTATTTGAAGTTCATCTTTCCCAGCAGGTTGTTTTCCTTTTGGATTGTTAACTCAAAACTCCTGTTTGAGGATGGAAAGAGTAACACTATTCTTAGCATTAGAAGACCTGAGAGTAAGTGGATTTTTGGATCACAGTTTCATCACCTGAAAAATGAGAAGTTCAGATTGAATGGCCTGTAAGTGTACTTCATGCTTTAAAACCTCTACTGAGTTGGAGAGATCTGTGATAATTGCTTGCATACTTTAGGCCTTTCACCGTTCTGCTTTCTCATTTTGTGGTCATGTACGCTGATGTTTCTATTCACCCTCAATCTACTCAAGTTTGATTCTCTTTGCCAGTGTGATCTGTCAACTTGTTATCACTTCCTTGCTCCCTGCAGCTCTGTTGCAGAGTTTCTGATCATGCTCTGGTGTCTTGTTGAGCATTCTTTCCTGCCACTATCTCAATTTCTGGAATGTGGCCTATATGCTCAAATCATAATCAGTTTTTTGAAGCTTTATGTCCTAGCTTATGATAACTAAGCTATTTAACCCTTTAAAACATATCCCCCAGGTAGATTTCACTCTTCTCTTCAAATCTAATTTAATGCCCATGAATGTGATCCAGTTGATGGGACCATCTGTTTTTTTTCTTCTGCCAAAGACACTCTGCACATTTTGGCAGCATCCCTAAGTGTACTCAATCACTTGTGCCAAGTACAGTTGGAAAGCTTCATAAATCCAAACTCTGAAAACAACTGAACCAAGCAAGCAGTGTGCATCCCAACTGACTGCTGACTTGTGGTGAGCCAAGTAGCCTTGACCTATGCATCTTAAGATGCAGATGGACAAGGGGTATAAAAGGTGAAAAACATCCCCAAGAATCTGGTAGAAGTTATTTAAATTCACAGAACAGTGACATTTATAGGATTTTCTTCCTGGAGGCTATTTTGGGATTTATATATAACCTTGATCTACATAAATACCATCGCTCTCTCTTTTGTACACATGACACTGTGCACTTCTAGACATAGAGAACCAGTTCATAAGGAAATATCTGACTCATACCAGTTCAAATTCAGACCTTCTGGTTAGATCTGAATTTAGGACTCAGATTTCCAATGTGCTATGTCTCAAGTCACTGGAGCTGTAGGAAAACCTATGTGGGTGAGTGTTACAAGCCACCAGGAGTGTCATATAGGCTAGGAAAAACATGTCTTCAGGGTAAGAGAAAGGAAAAGAGGGAGGGGAGAGAGCAGGAAATACAGAGAAGAATGTTGAAATGAAGACAGAATTCTTATTCTATTCGTATAACCACTTGTGTGTTTCCCTGAGTTTAACCTTAGAGCTTTCCTTAAATTCCAAGAGATTTAAGACATTTTTAAAAATAAATTTTTCCTCTTGCATAAACAAATTATGTCATTTGCAAACAAAATATTAATTTATACATACTGAGAAGAAAATAATTTTCAATCAATATGGCGCTTGACTCACTATTTGCAAAGAAACCAGATAAAATTTTGAATTATTTGGAAGTTTCTTCTCAATTTAGGATCAGTTATTCAAGTGATGGCAACTTTCATAGTTTACCTGTTGTATAAACATTCCATACTGTCCCCAATTTGTATGGTTAATCACAAAAATATTTACATATCTAAATTAAACTTGGAGTATTCATTGGATAAACTATTAAATCAGAAAAAAACAATTGCATCTCAAAGTTAAACTTTCTTAAAAGCCTCTTTACAGGCTCATTATAGTTCTCCTTTGCATAACAGAAAAACCCACTGCAAAATATAGTACTAAGTACAAAGGATGCTTTGTGAAATAAGCTTAAAATAAAACAGTGATTTTCAATGTCTTTATGCAGATTGTGGCATAGCATGACAGTCAGAGGTGGGTACCATTCCTGATTTCTCTCATCAAAAAACATTGTATCAGTGACAAGTCTTTTAAAATTATATTAACTATATATACAATATATATTAAAAGCAAGTTAAAGAGAATATCCCTAGTGTCTTGCTGTTAGCATCTAGGAAAAGTGAACTTCCAAGTAGATGCAAGTAAATCTTCATTGTTATCTGATTAACTCTCAACAATGATTTTTAAAACACTGAACACACAAACATGTGCGCGTGCACACACACACACATATCTATATATATATCTTAGTTTTAAGAAAATTTTACATTTTTCTTATAGTTTTTATTCCTTTAAGTGTGCCATGTTTGAAGCTATTGATTCCTTTTGGAGAACACAGCCTTTTTCTGATGAGTTAACGCAGGATTCCACCCACTGAGGTGGGCAAGTGATGAAACATCTCCTTTTGAGATGGAGTTCTGAATTGGAATTCTGGTTTTAGAAATCAATGTTTTTCCTAGAGCATGTCATTTAATCTTTCTGAATCTTATTTTGCTTGTATCTAATATAATAATAAAATATGAGTTGAAAGGTTATTGCACAATTAAAGACAGAAGCACAAACGCTTGATACATAGGAACAGTAAACAAAGAGTCATGATTATTAATTATCAGTCCTGAGCCAGAATAGGAATTCTACTTGACCCCCACAAAAATTTGCATGAATGAATTTTCTTATCCCATTCTTAATACCTCAGAGCATTACTCCTGCAGTATAAATAGAAGAGGGTATAAAGAGAGGAAATTTTGCTTATAGCCATGACAACAAAGAAGGATTAGCCAAGAAGCTTCCATTTTTTAGTCTCTTAGCTGAAAATCACCCAATACCTGGTTTTCTTCTAATAACATACTTCATTTTCAGTCATGTTAAATTCTTTAATTTATTGTGTACATTTGACCTTCTATTTCATAGCTATTAATAAGGAAACAACACAGAAGTAATTATCCTGCCCCCTCAAAGAACAGAACATAAAATATCACTTTTTCCATTGATCAAACAATCAGAAAGTAGCAAATTGTGCAAGCAATTTAAAATGATTTTCTATTCTATCCTTTTACTTATAAAAAGAAAATCAGTGTTCAAAATAAAAGTGCATTCAAAATTGATGAATGAAAATAGCCTTGGAATGGTAGATTAGAAAACATTGCATTTATTCTGTAAAACAGTCTCATGGTAGAACATAAATTTGCTCAATATCAAGGTTTTCAATTATTATCAAATAAACTATTTGAGTCATGTCTTTTACTATTAAAGTAAAGGAGAGCAATGGTGTACTGTTTGTTGTAATTCAGGGTGAATTTATCAGATTCATGATGGCTGAGTTTATTCAAATTCATCACTGAGCATTCAAAAACAATTTTGAAAACAAATTTTCTATTTTTTTATTATGCAAATCAGCACAAACTACCATGATTTTTAAAGTCTTAAACCATTTGTTATAAATATCAATTCTGCACATACTTTCATGTTATATTCCTCGGACAGTCAACCTTCATTTTACTTTCCAAGAGTGTATCAGTATAAGTGATATAGTGATAGCTACATAAGAAGCATGGAAAAGTCTTTGAATTAAATTTATTTTTATATTAGATATGTGCATTATTGACCTTCAGTATTTGAAAGCATATGTCTCATCTCTGTAGAATTTATCAATTGGTTCAGTTATGGTTATTTACTTGCTTGAAAAAAAACTTTAAAAAGCGGTGTGCAAAAGTTAGATACAATTCTGAGAGGGGGAAGTTAACCTATCATTTCTCAAGTAACATGAACCAGTGGAAAAAATTCAGTGAAACTTCATATTATTATAATCATTTTATTATCATATTTACATCAGATGAATTATTAAATTGGATTTATTAACTTCAAGTTGCATAAACTTAGGATACATATGCCACTTATTTCTTTTTCATACAAGCTACTTTCATTCCTACTTCATGATACGTCCCCTTTGCTTCATTTACATAAGCAAAAGATCATGTCTCAGTTTTTTAAAAATGTCCTTCAATAAACTAAATAACTTGTGGGTATTAACATATCCCATGGAACATAATCAGGAGTTGACTTATTTGCCATGGACTCTCCAGCAATTTCTTATTATAACTCCATGTAAAAGCATAAAAAGGGTAAAATAGTTAAAAGGCAATATTTTTTATCAGAGCTTTTCAAATGCATATTTCCACCACTATTTTATCCTATGTCCCATTTCATGTGGTTTGGAGCATTTGAAAAATACCAAGAAGTAACAGAAGATGCATTGATGTGGTTTCAGGAGGAGGCACTTCACACAGGTATCATCCTTGCAAGTTATCTGTTCCCAACAGAAGCAGGAAGACAGGGCAAGCTTCTGTTGGGAACTTGGTCTATCCCTTCTAGTTCCTTGAGAGTGAGTTACAATGAAATGTAAGTACCTACTGGTCACCATAAGGAAGGCTGGTGGGTTCTAGGTAAACCACATTGGTCACCAACCTCTGTCCTTAACTTCGACAGGTCACATATCACCCCATGGCTATAGCAAAGGATCTCCGTCACATCATGAGAGATGCTAAAGTTTTGTGCATTTCAGATTAACAATTATATATTTGTGTGGTTTTTGGTTAATGCCTCAATTAGATCAATGTAAATTATCTCATATCTAGCTCACTTATTTGTACTATCACGAGTTCATGCTTTGCTGGGGAGAATCACTGGGAGGCGATACATTGGGTTTTAAGTGCTGAATATCCTAAATTCCACTACGATAAGGTCATGTGATCAAGTACCAGGCAAGGTCTTGAGAAGATCTAAATGGGATCACAAGCAGCATTAATTTCCTATGGTGAAATGAGGTCCCTCAGAGATTGTCACAATGTACCAAAAGCAGTGTGAAGGATTCTAAGAACGATTTAGGTTTTCCTAACTGGAGCTATTTGTCTTCTAGCCAGCAATCCAAACATAAAGAGATAGAGCTAGATGAGGTAAGGAAATGAATAGCAATAAGACATTAGAAACAGTAATAGCAGCAACTGTTAAAGTGGCAGTCCTAGGTATTAGGAAACTGACACCATCCCAAAGCAGAGAGATTCTGGACAGGTCCTGTAGTTGGTATCTTGATGGAAACACCTGGGAAGGTAAAGCTAGCTCAGTGGGATAGGCAGAATCCAGGGAGACCTAATCAATAACAGACTATCTACTACATATGGATTTCCAGTTTTCCTAGCACCATTTGTTGAAGAGGCCATCTTTTTTCCAATGCATGTTTATGGTGCTTTTGTCCAGGATGAGATAACTGTATTAATGTGAATTTGTCTCTGTATCTTCTATTTAGTACCATTGGTCTTCATGTCAGTTTTGGTTACTATAGCTCTGTAGGATAATTTAAAGTCTGGTATTGTGAGGCCTCCTGCATCACTTTTCTTACTAAGGATTGTTTTGGCTATTCTGGGCCTCTTATTTTTTCCAAATAAATTTCATGACTGCATTTTCTATTTCTAAGAACAACATCCTAGGAATTTTAAGTAGGAATTGCATTGAGTCTGTTTAGTGCTTTTGGTAGTATGGCCATTTGACAATATTAATTCTGCTGATCCAAGAACATGGGAGACCTTTCCATTTTCTAAGGTCTTCTTCAATGACTTTCTTTTGTGTTTTGTAGTTTTCACTGTAGAGGACTGAAATTGAACCCCTATCTCTCATCCTGCACAAAACTCACCTCAAGGGGGATTGGGGACCTAGGCATTAGACCAGAGACCCTGCATCTACTGAAAGAAAATGTAGGTCCAACTCTCCATCATGTCAGCTTAGGAACCGACCTGCTCAATAAGACTCCTGAAGTTTAAGAAGTAAAATCAATCAATAGTTGGGATTGTACTAAAATAAAATGTTTTTTTTTTTTTCACAGCAAAGGAAACAATCAAGAACATGAACAGAGATCCTACAGAATGGGAGACAATCTTTGCCAGTACCCCAGACAGAGAATTAATTTCCAGGATACATAAAAAGAACTCAAAAATCTTAACATAAAAAACCCAAAAAACTCAATCAATAAATGGGCAAAGAAATTTAACATACACTTCACAGAAGAAATATAATTGGTCAATAAGTATGTGAAAAAATATTCAACATCTTTAGCAATTAATGAAATATAAATTAAAACTGCACCTAGATTCCATTGCATTCCAATTCAAATGGCAATTATTAAGAATACAAGTAGCAATAATTGTTGACAAAGATGTGAGAAAAAGGTTCACTCATACATTGCTGGTGGGACTGCAAATTGGGACAAACACTCTGGAAAGCAGTATGGAGATTTCTTAGAATCCTCAGCACCACATAAATAAATAAAATAAAGGCATCATGTCCATCTACAACTAAAAAAAAAAAAAAAAAAAGAAAACCTGGAATGGATCCACCGTTTGACACAGTTATTCCACTCATCTCTCTACACCCAAGACACTTAAAATCAGAATATAACAGTGATGCAGCCACTTCAATGTTTATAGAAGCTCAATTCACAATAGCTAAACTGTGGAACCAAACCAGATGCCCTTCAACAAATGAATGGATAAAGAAAATGTGGTATATACACAATGGAGTATTACTCAGCCATAAAGTAGAACCAAATTATGGCTTTGTCAGTCAATGCATAGAACTAGAAAATATGCTAAGTGAAATAAGCCAGTCCTGAAAAACTAAAGTCTTAATGTTCTCTCTGATATGTGCATGCTAACCCATAAAAAGAGAGGGTAGTAAGGAGCAGAATATATGTTCATTGGACTACACTAAGGGGAAATGAAGGGAAGGGAGGGAGATACGAAGACGAAAAACAGTAGAATGAATCAGACATAATTTTTCTTTGCTTATAAATGAATACACAACCAGTATAACTCTACTTTTTGTACAAACAAAAGAATCAGATCCTAATTAGAAAGTGTTGTACTCCATGTATATATGTCAAAATACACTCTACAATCATGTATATCTAAAAACAACAAATTAAAAAATCTCCCTCTACCATTGAAAATTTAAAAAGAAATATATGGTCAAGGACTATCTCCTCTGGAGAGAGAGGTATTCTGGGCCTTCAGAACATGTAACAATTAAATTAGATTCACATCTATGGCTTTCTTTGGGATTTGTTGAATTTCATGTTTAATTTTTAGTAAGACTTCACATACTTCCATAATGTTGATTTTATGTCTTTGCCAGGTAATACCTTAAAACTCCCTATTGATGAGTCTCAATATAAATAATTGAACTCAGATAGATTCAACTGGTCACATGGTCATCATCTAAAAACTCAGGTTGAAATTGCTTTGATCAATCCCTCAGGATGCCCTTCACAGACACCTGTTATAGCTGGAGTAGGGGTTTCTCTGGCTCATGCCTTAATATATTTCTTATCTCATGCTGCCAAAGAGGGATGCACAGAGAGCAGCTTTATTCCATGCTTTAATTTTTTTTTTTTTTGCGTGGATTTGTTATGTCACTGAAGAACTACAATAAACACACCCACAGAGATACATGAGCCTGACTAGTATATCACTATTACCTGGAAATATTTATTCTCCCTTTTCATTTAGTTTCAGTTCACAAGAGAGAAAAAATCATGCGGGATAATGCATTCTTATTTGTCAATCTCTTTCTAAATTTGGAATCAGTCCTGAAAACTCAGGAAAGTTCAACTTGGCCATAGTTAAACTGCAGAGAATTCACCCCACAGGACTCCCCCTCCCATCCCCATCACTGCTGATCTTTTCATGTATTCTTTATAAGGAATCCATTGAACTTTAATTAATATGAAAAATTCAGGTTTTCATCTGATTTAAATGTGACTGACATCATGCTGCTTCTAAAAGCGGAACAAAGTACAAGCTTGATGAAAATAAAACTTAAAGCCTGGTGCCTGCCACAGTTTCATTTTCTCCCTGCGACATCATCCTTAGCACTTCCCTGAGGCACCGGGAGAGATGCATTCACAACATTTCCCAGAAACCTTCATGTCCATATGTATAAACAGGGACATTACTTGAAAAATATCTGTATGCAGGAAGGGACAGAATTTGCTATCTGGCAAATGACTCTATAAACTTTAGTTGCAAATGTCCTCATGATAAATGGCGCAGTTATAGGTATATGATTCCAAAAGGGTTAATGCAAAGGAGGAAAAAGCCTTTCAAAATGAAACCACACTAATATGCGTCTGCCATTCACACACAGTCACCCTTTCCTTGCATTTAGTGAACTGTTCAAATCAAGCATACATGCACCCTTGGAAGGAGCCAAGAAGTATAGGACACCTTCTCAATTCTTGGCCATAAACATTGTGCTTGTCATGGAGCAGGTTACTCTCATGTTTATATGTTCTTCTTATAAATGTGTAGGCATTTATGTGGACATAAATGTGTACTGGTATTGGGACCACCCCTTTGCAAAGACGATAGTGATCTTCCATAAAGTGTTTTCCATAGAACTTAGTGGAGTTTTGTAACAATATATAAAGGCCAAGCAGAAACCTATAGCACAATGCACATGCTTCACTTCCATCAGATATCTTGATTATTGCACTTCAAAAATTAACAGTTGTTGATTCAAATGTGTTGATCTTCTTTCCCCTATTGTCCTTACCATGGACTCCTTCCCCACTGTCTTTTCAGGATCAAGAATTTCCAGGCAAAAAAAAATGAAAGGAGAATCACTTTATTCCCCAGTGGATTCAAATGAAAACAGGTAAGAAAATTAGGTGCAACTCCACAAGGAGACGCTGGGGAAGAGCCAAGTTGGTCTGTAAGGAGCAGCTCCTGGGTTAGCTCACCCACAGATGTACTATGGAGGCCACTTGAATCTCACTGTACTAAGGGGAAATAATTTTATTGGGGAAATAATGACAACTTTTCGTTTTTATGCTTCTTAACTAGCAGATTGGTTCAGTAAAAAAAATATGTGAGCTCTTTAGTTTGAGAAATCAGATTTTTTAAATTTTATTTTATGGGCTTTAGTCCAATCACTCTGTGTGTGTTTACCTCCATTTTCTGGAGTTACAGAGTGGGAATGGCAAGGGTCATCTCTTAACACAGAGATGTGATTATAGGCATTTGAATTCTTGGAAACTTTATATTGAACAAAATTCAGAGAAGACGAATTACATAAAATCTTCTGAGATCCTCACAAGGTTACCTACACTGTGAAGCATCTCAACTTACTTTCAGATCAATACCATTTTTTTTTTTTACTTTTCTTTACTCTGTAACCTCTGAAAAATCACACAAGGGTAACTTTCTATACATGTGCTCACATAAAAAATATAAGCATACATGTATAAAACTTTTAAAAACTGTAGTAGACACCATCAGCCTTGAAATAGTTTGATTTTAATGTAATTATCTTTGAAAGAATCTGGTTCCAAAGATGGAAACTAGGTATTGGACTTGAGAGAGTACTGATGGTGATCTTTGTGGTGAATTAGTCAGGGTCTTAGACTGAAAAGATAAAGAGTATTTCTGTTATTTCCAAGATGTTTTACATACTTGTTTTGGTAAATTCTGTGGGCACTTAAGTGTGGTTGGTTTCACCCTGCAGTTTTATCAAGACTTTCAAGACCTACAGAAACATGACTATAGTTTGGGAGGTTGGGGCTGGTAGAGGATTCTCCATGAATTTCTGGTATTTCCTCTCATCTACTGGATAGAGGCACTGCATGCCTTTGTTCAAGGTTATCTATTCAATGATGTTTGTGTGGAAAATCACACTGACAAACAGAGATGGCCTCTGTCTCCAGAGGAGACAGGCACTCTTATTGCTCAATGTGATAAAGTTTATGTGTTACACTGGGACAAAGGTCAGGCAGGCTTATTGCCCACAATAGAACATTTCTGTTTTCTAGATTTAGATTTTCTTCTAATGCAATGTACCGCATGTGCAGTTATTAATTTCTCTCCTTATGTTTCCCTGTGGAAACCAGGGCTTGGGGAATGGGCAGAAGAAACACTGATAATTTAACTGTGCTAATTTATTACTATCAGTAATAAATCATGCCTTGACTCTGATGTAGGAGTTAGGTGTCTTATGCCAACATCCATGAAACAGTGTCAGACTAGTTTATTCCTTCTAGTGTAGGGTAAAATCTCAGGTCCTTTAACGTTTTGGACAGCTGGGTGTTTGGCCTAGTTGAGAGGCCAATTCTCTATTTGTTATAGTACCATTTCTATCAATATCAGACAGCTTAAATATTTTCTTGAATTGATACATTTGTAAGCCTATGTTATAGGCCAGAGATTGGCAAATCAACATTCATAGGCCAAATCTAACCTGCCACCTGCGTTTGTAAACTGCATTTTAAACACAGAGCCATGCATATCACGCACGTGTTGTCTGAGCTGCTTTTATGCTACAACAGCAGCCCTGAGTAGTTCAAGAGAAGCCCTATAGCTCCTGAAGCTAAAAATATCTACTACCTGGTTCTTTAGAGAAATGCTGATATTTGCTATTGCCCAAAGAAGGCAACCAAAATTGAAACCATCATTAGTTTGGGGTAGAGGTAGAACATAAAATAGCTCTTGCATAAAAGGGAGTTTAATGGTGAACTACAGGGAACTCCACCGACTGTATACACAACCCTCTGCCATATATATAGTCAGCAGATGCTTTTTAAGCTACAGTTGCACATGCAAATCCTCCAAGACTTAATTTACCCTTTAAGATGCTGAGACTGATTTTGTGTTGGAAAATTTATTATTTATTCTTAGAGCTTCCATAACACTTTCAGCTGAACAGCTCTTATAACCAGTGGCCTACTTTGTAGTCTAGTGTTTCCATGCATACAGCTTGTCCTACTAGGCCATAAATTTCTTAGGATGGATTTCATTTCAACAGATTAACAGTTATTCCATGGTCCAACTTTCAGGATAATGGTCCACTTTTTAAAAACCTAGGAATTTACTTGAGCAAACACTTTGTAAATGTATAAATCTCTAGAATTTTCTTCCCTACAGTAAGTCTAAATGGAAAATTATGCCATCACATTTTAAAATTACATATGTTCTAATGCCTTGTTTTTATAGGTTTCTTTTTTAATTAAGTTTCTTAAAGTCTAATTGCAATTCCTTTGTTGATTTCAATATAATAAGGGAAGAGGATGACAGAATATAATGATTTCTATTGGCAGGAAAAAAAGCCATATTGATTCTTCCTGAAAAGATGGTGATGGAGAAGATACAGAGAAGATGGATGTAACCAATGCCCAAAGTAGTGGATGAGCCTTTCAGTAGCCATAGATTATATGCTATCTAGTCATGGTAGCAGAATTCAGTTGGCTAAGGTGGAGTATACTGGGCTAGACACACAGAAAGAGATTGCTGGAAAAGGGATTCCTCTGTGGGGAGATGGGTCACTGAGCTAACTTACTACATGAGATTTTAAGAAGAGATGGCTGAAAAACCCTTTAAGAATTTAGGCTGGATAATAAAGACAACACTATTGAGGACTTTCCAAGAGCCTTAGCACCAGGCATTGGGGCTGTGGCAATAGCTCAGTGGTAGAGCACTTGCCAGGATGCAGGAGATCCTGGTTTCAATCCCCAGCAAAACACACACACACACACACACCAAAAAAGGGGGGGCAGGCATCACGCTAAGCCATTTTAAATGCATTGTCTCATTTATAATCATCATAAAATATGGTTGACCATTACCCCCATTTTATAAATGAGTACAGCTTGGCTATAACAGATTAAGTAATGCTTAAGATCACACATACAGTGAGTGGCAACAAGTGAAGTTTGATTCAAGTTCAACTATCTCTCCCCTGAGAACTTCTTTACAAAAATAATTGTATCCATCCTCTGCTTCAGTTGGATGGAGAGATTTCCCAGTAGGACCTCCTGTGTCCATGGAGCACAGCCTTAGCCATGTCAAGCTCTACTGGGAAAACTCATTAATTGGGATGTTGAAATGGAGGGGAGCATCTACACAGGTCCAGGTATGATTTACACGTGAAGCTGATTGAGTGCCTTGAGACATGTTCTTCTATTCTCACTTCAGCCATTGGGGAGTGGTCCTGGCACCGGCCCCCTCAGCCATTTGCTAATCCTGGCACTGCATGTATTCACATCTCAGATGTTCTTCCTTCCTAGCCATCTATCACTGTGACGTTCACACCTGCAGTAAGAGTATTCCATACTTTTTCTGGGCCACCTCATTAACGTATTCAACACTTTAGGATAGGAGAAGCAACGCTTGATCTAAATCTTTAAGATGTGCTAATAATAATTTTCCAGGCAAATCTCATTATTTCTCAATAGTCTCAGAATTGTCCCACTCTAAAGTAATTATGACATGTACCAGCTGCTGGCCCAGCGCTCCAGGGTCTCCAACAAAGGCTGGAACCTATTCAGAGGAAGCAGCAGCTTGAAGGGAGAGGAAAGGCACAGGGGGAGGAGAGCAGACTGTCTCTGGCACATGCCTTGGTTCTATCTTTTCATTTTGAATCACTGCAATTCACTATGACCTTAAGTGTGTGAGTGTGTGTGTGTGTGTGTGTGTGTGTGTGTGTGTGTGTGTATATATATATATATATATATATATATATATATATATATATATATATTTAAGAAAGTAAAGTAAAACTTTTACAGATAATAGAATAGGAAGGTGGAAAAAGTTGGCATTAACAGAGGGTAGAAGCTAAAGTAAAAATCAAGAATATTGAAGCAGTATGCCTTTCATATAGGACAGAAATTAGAGCGTTTAAGGGGTAGTGAACTTGTCAAGTCTTATGTGATGGCATAGACCCTAGATCTAAGAATAACTAAATGGCCAAAGAACCCTTTTGGATTACTGTGGAAACTCAGAACACACCCATAAGGCTGAAACTTGATTTTTCCTTCTGGCTGCTGAAGGTGGCCATCAATTTCATGTAGAACAACAGCAAAAGCTTAAGGAACAAGTTTGCCTGTGTTTCTTCCTAGTGCACACTGACAGGGTTGGTTTCTGAGATTTTAGTAGATCTTCACCTGCCTCCAAATTCTAACAGAGTAAACATAATTTTGAAAGGAGAGCAAAGGAGATATGCATATTTTGCAAGGCTTCAAGCATTTTAGACCTAGATAAACAATGTAGTGTTGCTGAGAAAGGAGAGATTTTGTTTATGTCTGACAACTCCTCTAAACTGTCAATTATTTAAAATTCAGAACTATATCTTATTTTTTTAAAAAATATCCCCTCAAAAGTACCTGTAAGAGTTACTAATGTATCATAGGAACCATGTAATATTTAGAAGTCAGTAGCATGGATTGATACAGTGTTGTGATAAATATTTATAAGCCTATGGCCAAGGTAATAATTCTGAGTTTTGCTTACATCTGCTATCTATATAAAGGTCGTCAGATAGAAACAATTTCTTTTTTTTTTCCTTGCACATAGTGTGCATGCACCAGTAGGAAGACAGTACAGGCTAAATGTCAGCTTTAACCATGAACTTGTCACTGGGATGATGCCAAGGCCCCCTTGAAAGCCAACAGTGAGCTATAAGGTTTATAAGGAAATTAGCATAATTACTTTGTTAATCAAAACCAAATATCATCTTTATCTTCCAGCTACTTCTTCCTCTCAGCTACATATTTCTGCAGTATCCTCCCCAGTTTCCAGGACTTGATATTTATGCATCATCTCTGACACCTAAATCTCTCTTCTCTTTAACATTCCTATCACCTTCATTAAGCTTTGTGATTCCACTACTTTGCTTTTTATTCTGGCACCACCTTCACTTAGACCATGTTTATTCCCGCTTTGAGCCCCTGCAATAAATTTCAGTGGACTTTCTTTAGTCTAGACTCTGCCATTTCCAATCCAGCCAACAGCTTTGCCAGAAACACCTTCTATATGTGCTCTTGTCCAAACAATTTAGCAGTTTCCTTTTGTGTAGTAAATAAAGCACATTCTTCACATAGTTTTAAGACAGGCTTTCTAAAACTTAGCCTTACCCCCACCCAGTCAAAAGTTCTGTGTTTATGATTAATATCCATCTCTTCTCAGAGTTTCATCTTCTTATTTTAAAAATGAGAGCCTTGAACCTTTTTACTCGTTGATTTATCCTTGGTGATTTTTTATACCTTAACTGTTCATAGGGCATAATGTATGTTACATATTAAATGAATAAAATTTATTGTTATTCCCAGACCACGATCTACGCTAAAGGATTCCTAAACATCCTTAAAATCTGGACTCCTTTTGCGACTCCCAGAGAATAATCACCTGCAGAATCTTATGGAGCAGGTGCATGGACCCTCTGAGGGTCTATGGAATTACTTCACCTTTGCCTGCATTAACCTCTTTTTCTATACCATCCTATGTTTGTACATTTTAAAATCTAATGCATTAACCTCTTTTTCTACACCATCCTATGTTTGTACATTTTAAAATCTAATTCCTATATGATAGGTAATTTGGGGACATTCTCCATTGTCTTCTTTACTTTTACTAGTTAGAGATGGATGACTCATTGTCTAGGTATCATATCATTATGTGCACCTTGTATATAGTACATAAGACCTTCTGCCTGTGTGTTTAACACAATATTTTTCTATCACGTTGAAAAGGCTTTCCAGCCAGGATGGTGTCTTACTTCTTTTTACTTGCCTCAGACATTTCACCTTACACTTTCTCCCTGATATAGCCCTTGGGCATCATCTATTCCATCAATGAACCAATGAAAAGTCAGAGAAGCAGTTTGAAAAGCTCTAACTTTTCATTTAGTGATTTGTAGTTTAAGAAACATAACACAATTTCAAAATTATGATCCACAACTTATAAAATATTCTAACAATAAGTAACTGGAAATTCAAGGTGAAGTTGGGCCACTTGGTAGAAGATCCATTGTGGAATTTCATGAAACATTTCTGAGAAAGACTAGTCTTTTAGCCAAATTCTGCGGTACAATAAAGTTCCTCTCCATGATTATGAGGTCAACTTTTACCACTATGGGTTCCCAGTTACATTTACAATTCAAAATGTACAACTTTGGAGGACTATTTTTCTGAAAATTTATTTTTGGAGAAAATAAGACATGCTATTTCTGAAGGTGATTCTTTAAAGATTAGAAAGTGTTCACTTTGCAAAAGCACCTTATGTTCAATAAAATATTCTTCATTTGTGTTCTGAGGACTAGGTAAATGCGTTCTTTCTTGCTATGTTTTTAACACCCCAAAGGAAATAGTTACAACACATCTCTTCCTATTACATCCCTTGCTATAATCACCTGAGATTTAGATTCACTTAATAAATGATGCTAATGCTTCTCTCTTGACATGAAGACCAACAGTCCATGTGGGAACTGGTTCCATCTCACCTTACAGACTCTATTCTGAGCTTTTCTAAATTATCCTGTCCATATGCCTGTGACTATATGAATCCAACACTCCACACTGAGTAGGAGTCTCAGCTGAAGCCTACAGTCCTACATGGCTTTTAACAGATGAAAATGGTATTCATTCTGACTTATGCTTGTGATCTCAAATATATTCACTCCTTAAATATATTCTTCAGATGTACTAATAGAAATTTTAAAAACACATTTTTTTCTGGGATAGAATAATCCAAATACATTCTTTCCTTTTCAGTTGAGAGCAGAGTGGTTTGGATTAGAACTGTCTCCCAAAGTCTTGTGTGTTGAAGGCTTGGTCTTCATCACAGCAAATTTCAGAGGTAGAACTTTCAGGAAGTGACTGCATCATGAGGACTCTGACCTCATCAGTGGGTTAATCCATTAATAGTTGAATGGACTACTGGGAAGTGGGGCATGGTGGGAGGAATAGGTTACTGTGGGCATGCCCTCCAGCCTCCACCCAGCTTCCTGTTTCCAGGGTGTTATGAGCTGAGCAAGTTTCCTGTACCTTGCTCTTCTGCCATGATAGTTCTGCTTACAGTCAGCAGATCATGGACTGAAACCTCCAAAATATTGAACCAAAATATATCTTTCTTCCTCTAAGTAGTTTTTCTTTTTCAGATATTTGTTACCATGACAAAAAGCTGGCTAACACAGGTGAGAATAGAGGTAAGCTATATTTGAAAGAAAGATAATCTAATCAGAGCACATACTTCCAATCCTAATGGCAAGGGAAAAGCCCCTGGCAGCAATGAGGTGTTTCTTTCAAGGCAAGGCAAGCCCAGGAAAGAATCAATACTCCTTAGCACACTGCTGGTGTGTTTGTCTTGAAGCTGGAGTCATGCTACCAGGAGGGACAGTCTTGCCTCAAATGAGATTGGGGCTGGGCTGCCTCAAGGGACAAATATCACTGTCCTTCCTGAGGTACATTGGCTCCTTAGGGTAGCTAATGAGTTAATCAGCTCAGTCATTGCTGGAGTACAACCTGAACTGGATACAGACCCCTGAAGGGTGAAAAGAGAATTCTGAACTCTAAAACCAAAACTTGAATGGTAGAGGGATAAAGAGTCTTAAAGAACTGGAGGAATATTAAGAATAACTGTCTTTGCATTTAAGAAGAAAATCCTTTTCTTAGACTACCTGGCTCAATTGGCCACCCTCTGATGTCTGGGAGTAAATAAGTTATATTGCATATAAGTAACATAGTAGTACAACTCAATAAATAAGAATTTGTATGTGTGTGTATACACACACACACACACACATTGTTTTTGGAAGGGTGTTACTGGGGATTGAACTCAAGGGCACTAAAACACTGAGCACACCCCCAGCCCTATTTTGTATTTGATTTAGTGACAGGGTCTCACTCAGTTGCTTAGAACCTCATTTTTGTGGAGGCTGGCTTTGATCTCATGATATCTTAATATATATGATTTAAGTAATTTATTTAGCAAAACAATAAAAACAGTTATCTAAAACTGAAGATTTTAAGTGAGATATTTCTTATCCTGTAGTATTCTTGAGATATGTATTTGATTGTTAAGTAAAATATTCCATATTTCCGTGGAGTTCATGTTTAGTGAGTATGACTGGAAGGAATAGCAGGATATTTGGGGGCAACAGATAGTGGCCATATCCTTTCTTAGTCATCTTGCACAACTCTGACAGACAGAAAAATCCACCATCACTGCTCAAAATTAATAAAGAATTACCAAGCACTTCAGTGTCCTGAGACAGGTATAAATCTGAGAAGCTGTCAGATATGAGAAGGACATTGGAAGAGTAAAAGATGTTCAGAACTTCTCCTTCCTGGGATAGCTAGGAGTGGCCTTCTGGTCTGGTTGACATCACAGTGACACTTAGCTGAATGGTTACTGGGTTTAAAGAGAAGTAGACCCAGAGTGAACCATCATTATGGGTCGACAGGTGTCCATATAAGCATGAGGCAATTCAGACACTAGTAGAAGAAAATATTCAGGAAATACTTCATGAGATTGGACTGGGAAATAATGTTTTTAGAAATTAATCCAAAAGCAGAAACAACAATATACCAAAGGAAATATAGCAAACTGAGACCTTCTGAACAACAAAGCAATCAACAGGGTGAATGAAACCTTACAGACTAGAAGAAGATATTTGTGTAATATATTTGATAGGGGCTAATGTCTAAATATATAAAGAATTCAACTCAATAGAAAAAGAAGCCCCATGAAGAAAAAATAGCAAAAAAAAAAAAAATCCCCAAATGGTTTGATTTAAAAATTGGCAAAGGACTAGAATAAATATTTCTCAAAAGAATATATACAAATAAATGGTCAATAGATATGTGAAAAATGTTCACTAAGTAGGTAAAGGCAAATTGAAACCACAATAAGTTATTGCCTCATACCTTCTAGAATGGTTATTTTAAAAAACACAAAGATAATAAGTGTTGGCCAGGCTGCTCAGAAGAGAGACCCCTTACCTACTGTTGGTAGGAAGGAAAATTAGTGAAACCATTATGGAAAACAGAACAGAGGCTTCCCAAAATATTAAAAATAAAACTATCAGTAGTTCTACTGGTGTGTATATATAAAAAATGGAATCAATATGCTGAAAAAGATACCTATATGCCCACATTCATTGCAGCATCATTCACAATAGCCAAGATATGGAATCACCTTATATGTCCATCAATAAATGAATGCATAAGGATAATGTGGTATGTACATGTAATAGAATATTATTTCACCATAAAAAACAAAATCCTGTCACTTGTGATAACATGGATAAACCTGGGGAATATTAAGTGAGATTAACCAGGTGTAGAGAGACAGATAACTCATGACCTCACTTACACATGGAATATAAAGAAGTTGAACTAATAGAAGCACAGAGCAAAATAGTGGGTTCCAGGGGTTGGGTAGGTGGGTGGAAGAGGTAGAGTTGGGAGATGTTGGTCAAAGGATACATAATTTCAGTTAGGAGGAATTAGTTTAAGAGGGCTACTGTACAACATGTGATTATAATTAATAACAATCTACTATATTCTTAAAATTGTTGAGAAGTAGATTTTAAGTATTCTCATCATAAAAATTAGTACATATGTTAGTTTGATTATCTATTCTACAATAAATACATATTTCAAAACATGTCACACGTAACATACAAAGTATTTTTTATCAATTTAATTTTTTTATATTTTCTAGCAGAATGTTCTGATATTGGAATTGGCAGTACGGAAAAGCTGAATACTGAAAAGAGGAACATAATGCTTCCCCAAATCTGCCAGATAGGTGTCCCTTCGTTCCCTATGAATTGAGGGGCCAATCTGTCTGTGGGCCGACTCTTGGATCTAACAACAATCACATTGGTCGACTCTGTCAATCAGTATGAGGCAAGTAGGTACCCATTTTCCTTAACATCTCTGTGGCTCCTGCAAAAGAAGCTTAAGGAACAACCTTGATGTTATTTCATTGGCTCATATAAAAATCTGTTCCATGGTAGGACTATAGAGGAGGTATTCACAATGAAATAAGCATTATTAATGTGGGGAGAATTTCTAGTCTCTACATTGTAGAAATGGAATCGCCCCTCCTATTTCCTGTGCCTCTACTGTTTGACTCTCCAGGTGCTTCCAGAAACACATCAGGCAGCAGAAGAAGGGCCTGCTGATATCATCCTAGTACTTTTGAATCAGCCACTTCCACAATTACTGTTACTCTGTGAAGATTGAAATGAACATAAATGCCCATGCAATACAACAATGATTCTATCAAATGTTCTACCCCATCCAACTCTCCCTAGCTGAGAGTAATTGCTTTCTTTTTTGAGCAACTATAAGCTCTCATTTGGCTCTTTGCATTTGAATCTTTTTTATTTGCGTGTACTCCCTCAGCAACCAGATTGTAATTTAGCTCAATTCCACCCTATTCCTTTAAAATGTTTATTCTGTACCTATTACATGTCAGAGTCCATGTGGAGTGCTAGAGATAAATAGAAGGCCCATCCCATGGTTTCTAGCAAATGGTTCAGTATACACATGAGGAGCCTGGCATTTAATGCAAGTGTCATGGACTCACTGCTGCCATGGAAGAATGATCATGGTAGCAGGTGGCAGAGCAGGAAGGCATAGGCCAGGAATTGTTCCTTAGAAAGAGGACATCCGTGCTCAGCTCAGGGATGAGATAAAGTTCCTTAGGCTGAGGTAGGGACAAGAGGGATGCAAAATTGTGTGTCAGGCGGAAAGGCAGGACTAGAACAGGTGATTTTTGACTCACTTGGGAAAAAGAAGCCCCATGAAGATAATAGGAAGATAACTGTGGCAACCAATAGGAGATGATTCTTGGTCTCAGGTGAGTAAGGGGTTTGCAGATTATGTTAAAGGACTTTCATTTTTATCCTGAGGCCAATGCAAAATCATGTAGTGCTTTGGATAAGACAGCAAAAGGAATCATTAATACTTGTTAAAGTAGGGGGAATAAGTTGGAGGACAATGAAGGCATACATTGGCAATGCATTCAGTAAGAAATGATTGAGTCATAGCATTTAGGTGACATTGCCTAAGGAATTTGGTGAATGAGAATAGAACACCCTCATCTGCAGATGGAATGGGGAAGCATTCAGAGTCCTTCCCAGGTTCTACCTTGATGAAGGCCAGTAACAGAGAAAGAAATGGAATAAACAGTAGAGAGGTCATAGAGGGGAAAACAAGATGCTCATTTTGGACCTTCTTCAAGTTTTCCATTTGTACTCATGGTATAATCTGGGGCCACCGCCTGGTAGACAGAAGAGTTCAGACCTGGACTACCAGGGAGGAGCCTGAGCATGTGTCTCATCCTATACTCCAGAGCCCATCACCAGCCTGAGCACTGCAGCTGTCCATTCCAGGTTTATGGTGGTAGTAATAATGATAGTGTAACAATGATGAATGAAGATTAATCACTAATCAGATGTGTATTTTATCAGCATACAATTTCATGAAGGTAAAGCTGATTTTTTTTCCTGAGTCGTTGGGCCTAAAATAATTTGAATGGCTCCACTAAATTATCTACCCTCTGTTGTTTCCTTTGATGTGTCCTCTGTTGGCAGCAGGAGATGCTAACTAGTCTCTTCTGGGAATCGAGGGGTCTGGCAAGCAATCTGATGCTGCCCACAGGGTACCTTAGCTCCAGCTGTTGCCATGATGAGAACAGCTGTCCCTAGAGCATAGGACAGTGTACTCCCCCAAGATTGAGGGGGGGAAAATTGCTTTGAACATCGTCAACTAGCAATCATCCCTTTGCCTCAGGCACTCCACCAGGTGCTGTGTTATATACTTTCTCTCTTTCCAAGCAGACCAACGACCCATCTAGTTCAAATCTAAAACATCCAGTAGTATTTGTATATGTATCATAAAATACAGGCATTAATCAACTGATCAACTGGGAGCGATGTAAGAACCTTGAAGTTGCTCTGAATGCTTGTTTTTCAGTGAGATGTTTCTTATTCAGAAACAAGTGACTTCTCTAGGGAGATATTTTTAATAAGTAGTAATGTGGGATCTAGATTTTTTTTTTTTTGTCAAATGACCATCAAAATAAAAAGGGTTGGCTCCTTGAAGCTAACTACAAGTGTTTTGTCTCTGAGCACACTGGTCGGGTCCTCTGGGTGCTGATATCACTTCATGATTGGGGAATAAATGGTGAAATCTAGGATAGCTAGAGTTTTGGCCACAGCCATAGTCAGGTTGAGTTCTAGTCTGGCTTCAGCCTAAACCAGGCAAGTGACAAAGAGTAGGGACAGCAGAACTAGGAAGTTGCTATAGTTTGAACATATCCCTTGTAAAGATAATGTTAGAAACCGAATTCCCAAATCCATATGCTGATGGTATTTTGATGGGGGCGACATTTGGGATTTGATTAGGGGTAGAGGAATTTATGAGAATGGGACCCCTATGAGGAGATTAGAGGCTTTCTAAGAAGAGGGAGAGAAACCCCAACTTACACACTCCCTTTTCTCCCCTCATGTTACTCCTTTCACCATTTATGGTGCAGCAAGAAAGCTCTCACTGGATGTCATAGATTGACCTTCAACTTTCCAGCTTCTATAAGTCATATGCATTTTTTTCTTTATAAATTTCCAACTCTGTGACATTCTCTTATCCCAACATAAAATGAACCAAGAACAGTATTCAAAAATAGAATGAAAAGTAAAAGCCAACAAAGAATTTCAGAAATTTAGGCAAGATGGAAAGAGCCAGATGTGGAAGCCAAAGATACTGTAGAAAGTAACTTTCTTTGATTCCACACACTGCCCTTCAAGTGCAATTGATGAAAGCTTCATTTTCTTCTATTGTTACGAGTTGTTATTGTCCTCCTTATTACCTGTTTTTAATTTGGGTTATTTTTCCTTCCATAGAAAATAATGATTACAATGAATTTTATAGAGTCAGTCACCTAAATTGTGTTTTTATTAAATGCATCTCAAGTTTTAAGTGGCTACGTGAGAAAGGTCTAAGGGGAATCCTCTCTACCTTGGACCAGATTTGTAAGTGAGCCGGGAAGATAGAATAGACACATAAATAACTACAGTGCCAAGCAGGATGGAAAGGTCTAACAGTCTATAAAGTACAAGGTGATTACAGAAGCAGAAGGGGTTACTTCTAGAGGCGAAACCAGAAAAGACTTCAAAGGAAGGGGAGTATTTTTATCTGGGCAGTGAATGATGGTTAGCTTCGCGGTAGGTAGACTCACACAGGGAAATGTCTGAGCAAAGACTTAGCTGTGAACAGCAAATAGCACATCCAAAGAAATCCTCACAAAAGTTGTCCAAGTAGAATTTGATAATCTTAAGATCTTTCAGTTCATTTTTCCCCCACAAGAATTTAATTTGATCATTCCCATTTTTTTCCTCAGAAAATACCAACACTCTTTAATGAAATCCTATTAATTTAGTTATTATATGAACCTCAGCAAATATTATTCTCAAACTTTTTAAAAATAAAATACAGATTTAGGTGATATTTGATTGAATAATGTGGCTGCACATTTATTCTATTATCAATTGACACCTTAGTAGACTTGATAGCTCCACTATTTATAGAGGCGGCTATAGCAACAACATATTTTAGCAAAAATATATTTGCATTGGGAGGCTATCAAATTAAAAATTACTTAATTTAAAATAGCAGCATTTTAGTCAAGGTGTAGATTAAGATTTTTGTGAGTGAAATTGCCAAGGTCGACTCTACAGGATTAGGTCACAAGATTACTCTGGTCACTATTTTGTCAACTGATCAATACATAATTTTCTGTTTGAAGTCACTTTGTCTAATGATATTATTGATTCATTAATATTTAACTCACTGCCTATAGCACAACTCGTGTGTGAATCTTATCTAAATACATATTTTCTCTGTAAGGCAGAACACAGCCTTCTTGAACTTTGGAACCTCAGGTAACACTAGTTTTCACAGTGAAACAAATCTCAAATGCAAAAGAAGTGGAACTGAATATATCACACAAAGGACACTTATTGACAGAATGGGAGCTTACAGGAAAAGGCAGAGCATCAATCCTGACCCTGTTGACCTCAGATGAATAGCATGGGGTGAGTGACCCATATTTTCTGTTGCTCTGTGCCCATCTCTGAAGGACCACAAAAGTGCTGTATAATTTGAGCACTACAAATTTTAATCACAAGGTGAAGCCACGATTGCAGAATATGTGAATACTGGGGATTTCTGGACTTTATTTTGTAGTTTGCCATCTTACGATCATTGTTAGCCCAGGAACAAAAGCCCTAAATTTTAGCACCTTGCAGATTATCCATTTTTTTCTTTCATGTTGATGCTTTGTATTTCCCATTTTTAAAATCTTTAATTCAGAATTGAGAGATTCTTCCATATTTTCTAGAATTTTAGTATTTTAGTTTTCATGTTTAGTTATACATCTATTCAAAAAAAATTTTTTTTTTTGGATTTTGGAAATAGGGTGCATGGATTTCCCCCACATATACATACAGTTGACCTATAACCATTTGTTGTTTATATTATCGTTTCTCCACAACTGTGGTGTCCACTTTGCTGAGTCAGTTGTCTGTGTGTCTGCTTACAGACTCTGGTCAGGTCCCTTTGTTAGATACCTGTCCTCACCCTAGAAGTACTGTCTTAATTATTATAGTTTAAAAACACATATGAATAACTGATAACTTTTTAGACTTGTTTTTCTTTCAGATTGTCCTAGTTTTTCTTTTCCCTTTGCACTTCCACATAAATTTTAAAACGGGATTATCATTTTCCACATAAAATGAATGTACTGTAGGACTGATAGGGACTGCACCAAATCTATAGTTTAATTGGGGAAGAATTTGAGTTTGCCAATCCACAAGCCCACCATTGGAGGTACTTTAATAGGTTTTTAATTGTTCTCAGTAATGCTTTCTAATTTTAATGAATTCTTGAACATGTTTTGTGATAAGATGATTTTTGAAGCTATTATAAGAGGTATATTTAAGCAATCTTTTGTTGATATGTATTATTTTTGTAAATTGACCTTGTATCTAATAACCTTGTTTTACTAATTTCACAATATTAATCCTAATATTTCACCAGCAGATCTTTTCATAAATACAAATTTATGGTCTGCAAATTATATTTTCTTCCTATTCCTCATTTTTTTTCCTATTCCTTTCTGTGGCCCAATTATATTTTCTGAGACTTTAATAAACCAGAAAAAAACATTATCTTTGTCTCATTGTCAATCACTGGGAATTTCCATTAATTACATGTTTGCTACAGAAATTTTATAGATTCTCATCCTCAGATTAAGGACCTCAGGTTCTATTACTAGTCTGCTAAGAGGTTTTGGCTTAACTGAATGTTGAACTTTATCAATGCTATTTATCTATTATCTATTGAAGTGATCAAAGGAGTATGCTAATGACATTGATTGATTTTTCGAATGTTAAATAATTCCAACCTTGTATGGAGTGTTATCCCCATTACATATTGCTGGAGTCTATTTCCTAATGTATTACTAAGGATCTTTGCTTCTGTAACATGAGAGAAAAGGCCTTTGGAACTCCTTTCTTAAAATGTGTTTTTGGGCATTGATATCAAGATTATTGTTTTAGATAGGATTTCCCAGGGAAGAGTCTGAGACATGCATTTACATGCAGGTGAACAACTCTTCTGAGGAAGACAGAAAAGTAGACTGTGCTAGAGGAGGAATTGGATTATAGTCACAACAAGGGCCACAGACAATGTGGGAGTCCATGAGCCAGGGTGACGCTGTGCATGATTCTTCAAGGCTAGGGAGCTGGATCCTTGTGCTGATCAATAACCTGATCCTGGTGGTGCAACCTTGTGGAATGTAGCTCTCTTGGGGTACTAGAAAATCCCATGAAGGGACTCAACTGAAAGCTGTTGGGAACCAACACTCAAGGAGAAAAATCATTTTCCTTCCGAGAAGTACTCAAGCCATAGCTTCTACTATCATTTTTCTGGACTCATAAAATTAAATGGAGATGTTTCCAACTTTTCACATTCCCTGGAAGAGTTTGGCATTAATTTTCCCTTCAGTGTTTGGAAGAAGTCACTGTTTGATTAATGTATCTGAACTTGGAAAGTATTTTAATTACAGATTGAATATTTTTAATACAGATACAAGTCTACTCAGGTTTTCTGTTTTTGTTTCAAATTTGAGTTTTACTACACAAATTTGAACATTCCACTTATATGAATAAACTTAAAACAAATATATTTCTCACTACATTCTTTTAGTAGCTATGTTGCCTTGGGAATAGTGGCCCCAGCTACCATACTGTGAAGAGGGAATGGAAGACTTACTGTCCCTAGGTGCTGAGCTTCTTTATCCTACAAACACAAGGAGCTGATTTTTTCCAAAAAGAGTGGGCGTGGAAGAGGACCTTGGGCCCCACCTACGCAGCATTGACCACACTTGATTTTAGCCTGAGCAGAGCACCCACCCACTTAATATCTGTTGAACTCGTGTACCAATGGAAACTGTGAACCAATAAATTGTGTTGTTTTAATCTAAGTTTGTGGTTATTTGTTATGCAGGGATAGAAAACCAATATATTTAGCAATTACATTACAATGTTAATGTACATTTTTGTCATATTTTAAAATTAATCATCACATTGTGTTCAACCAGATTATGCAACTTGAACACTTTAATACTTGGAATATTTTTAAACGTATAATAAAGCTTAAGCCTGTTCTGTTTTTAGAGTTGTAGGATGTGATGGATATTATAGTTTTATAATGTCAGTGTTCACATAGCTTTAGACATACATTTACCCTTTTTCTGATTTCTTCTTACATCTCATGCTACTCACCTGAAACACATAATTTCTGATTAGTATATATAATTTAGAATTTTATTTTCATGACTTCATGTGGGGAAAATTTATTTTTTATTTGCCCCCAAATGATTTTTCTTTGTCCTTCACTTATTTTTGAAAGATATTTTCATTTATCAAGAAATTTTACGGGGCAGGGGCTGTAGCTCAGTGGCAGAGTCCTTGCTTAGCATGTGTGAGGCACTGAGTTCAATCCTTAGCACTTCATTTAAAAAAAACAATAATAAAATAAAATAGAGTCCTTCTTGGCTGGAAACTGATTTTTCTCCTTGAGTGTTGGTTCCCAACAGCTTTCAGTATGAAAGGCATGCTGTTCATACACAACTACAAAAAAAATTTTTTTTTTAAAGAAATTTTACTTTGACATTTTTCTTAGCACATTGAAGATATGCATCCAATAACTTCTGATTTTCATTGTTAGGGGAAACAGCCGGTATTTGCCTTTTAATTCTTTCACTTTTACTGCATGTTCTTTCTCTTCACTGCTGATTTTTATCTCTTACAAGGGTTCACCTGAATAGTTCCCTTTTGCCATAAGATATAATCATGAGAGTGATATCCATCATATTATAGCTCACTCAAAGGGAGGGAAAGGGTCATTAGGTCATCTTAGAATTCTACCTATAACACTAAATAAATTGAAAAAGAGTTGATACCTTGAAAAGAAAGTATAGAGATTCCAATTGAAGTCAAAGCAAAAATAAAAGAAAATGCTCTATTAAATAAAAAAGCAATAAAGGAAAAGAAACATTGAACAGGTATAGAAAATACAAAGTACAAATGCATCCAACTGTATCATTAAATGTAAGTGGATTGAATGCTATAATTAAAGAAATCAAAGTGGTTTTTTTTTTTCAGGCTGCAAAAACAAACCAACAACAAAAACTAAAATCTGTCTACATGTTCCTTACTAGAGACCCCTCCAAAATGTATGAAATGGTTGAATTGGAAAGATGGAGAAAGACATCCTACATTAATTATTATCAAAAATTTCTCATAGGTGAACAGATTATTAGACATGAACAGATGAGTTCAGAATACAGAAAGTCCAATGTATCCGAATAATTTTAAAATCATAGGCATCTAATACATAGACCCAAACATGTATAAAACAAAACTACAAGGGTAAAAAAGAGAAACTAATGGTCACAATTGGAAATTTTAAAACAATTTTCTTAATAATTGATAGAACAATGTCAAAAGCCCAGACGATTTGAACATAATTATTGAATTTGATCTACTAAATTACATCAAGTTCTGCACCCTAAAACTGCAGAATATACATTTCTTTCAAGTACACATAAAAGATGTACTAAATTTGATCATATCTCAGGTTATAATGCAAGCTCAACAAATTTCAAACGAATTAAATAAGGCAGAGCATGTTTTCTGATCTCAATGCAATTAAGTAGAAGTGTAAAAGATAATAGGAAAACCTGAAGTTGGAAAATTGAGAAATAGACAGTGAAGTTACTCATGAGTCAAAGAAACAATCATATTGGAAATTAGGAAATATTTTGAAAATAATAGCAACAAAATACCCCATATGAAAAATTTAAAATCAAATATTTTTATTTGAAAAAATAAAGATTAAAGCTGACTGATGTCTCAATTTCAAGATGGTAGAATAAAATCATCGCAATGAGCCCAAAGTAACTAAGATGAAAACATTGAAGTTTAGAGTAGAAGTGGATAAAAGGAAAAAAAATCAAAGAAAATGTTGATCTTTGAAAAGGAAAAAAAAAAAGACCTCTCAAAACAAAAAGGACAATGTAAACATAAAAGGCATTCCCTATGGATGTTATAAACACTGAAGCGATTATAAATTTACATGATGCACAATTATATACCAATACATTTGAAAGTAAGGCAGACTGGATTGTTTCCTAGAGAAAGACCTATAGGTGGATTTTTCCATGTGGAGGGCACATTGACATGTGGACACAGGGCCACTTCACTGGAGTGGGAAGATAACCTGATTTAAAGGAATTTAGAGGAGAAGAGGGGAAGAATTGGAGTAAAAATGACACTGAGAAAAGTTTATGTCATAGGGAAATGGAAGATTATAGTGGTGGCTGGAGGAATAAATGAGGTCATGAGGTCAAGGGCAGTAGTAGTTTTCTTTTTTAAGATGTCAGACATAGCATTATCTTTATGTACTGATGGACATGATCTAATGGAAATGAAAAATTTGTCATTGAAGAAAGGACAAAAATTGCTACAGAGATATGCTTGGCAATGTAAAAGGAACACAAAAAAATGTGAACGTACCTTCAGCGGGGAATGTGATAGTCATCCATGGAGGGTCTACTGGGGTAGGCACTGAAGCTGAGCAGGTGTGCTGTTTGGAGCCATCTTTGAGGTTCTCTTCTGGGTCTGTGTTAATAGACACGAACACTAAACAAAGTCTAGGTATGATCTCCTCCCAAATAATTCTACAATTTAAGGGAAAATCTCTAAGGTTTTAGCAGAATTTGATGATCTGACTCTAAATTTGCTTGACAAAGAAAATACAAGCCAATGTTAATGATAAAGGGCTGTGTACCTGGCAGGGGGAAGGAGGGTTACTGTCACAGCTCATATGCCTATTGAAAGATAGTTTGGGATCTGAATAGGAGTAGAAAAATCGACAAAGAACCCTTAGTGCAGAGCTCAGGAAAAGACCCAAGCAATATTAACAGGGACTTAAAGAAAGAGAATTACTATTGTGTATTACTAGAAAAAGTCATTTAATAAATGATTTGGGATAATAAGTGGTTATCTGCATTAAGAACTGAACAAGCATACATAAGTGTCACATGGATCAAAAACTAAAATATGAAAAGCATTTAAGACTTACAGAAGAACTAGAGATAGGCCTGTTGTCCCAAGTCCTCTTATGAATATTATTTTTTTTCTTTTCCTTTTTTTTTAAACATAGACAAATATCTTACTCTTCGTGCCCTCCTGACTTAGTCTCCAAATAGACTTGGATAATCTGGTATTCCTCATTATGGTCTTTCTGTTGAAAAATATTAGTGAATTTAAAAAAAAACACAAATTTTGAGTACATTTAGGGTGACATTCTGAACACCCTTACTGCTCCTGTTTCCTCAGTTTACTTTTTTTTCAAAAGAATACATATTGATTTTGTTCTGTGTGACATAATCACATGTAAATACATCTTTTGCACACCACAGTTTGCATTATAAACATGCTTTGGAACTATTTAATGAAGCTTCAATCAGTTGCATTAGAGCCCTTGAAGATTAGAAGGAGAGACCCTCTGTTCTACTAAATTTCTTGCACAGAAGTTTTCCTTCTCCTTGTTTAGTCCTTCTCTCTTCCTGCTTTTGGTTCCTTCCTCACCCCACTCATGCCCCAAAGAGCTGATTGAAGCCTGTCATGTCTTTGAAACCAATGGGAGCTCTGCAGGGAAGCAGGTGAAGCTGAGGAACAGGACCTTTGTAATTCTTGCCTCTGCACCTTGCTGCATTTGTCAAAAATTTTTGAATAGAGATCCAAACACTTTGCTTTGAATTCCGTGAGCTCCTTAGATCTCTGCCACAGACATTCTTCTTAAAGTACTTCCAGCCAGATAATGATCTCCTGAGACACCCACCTGCTCCAGGGCCACCCATTCCTCAGTGGGACTTGTTGGAATGTAGTGCTTGCTTGATCTCATCTTTAGACTGAAGTTCGGGCTAAGAAGTATCCAGGGCATCTCATTAGCATGAGGCACACACTTCACCTTCCTTAGACACCGCTTTTTTTCTTCTATATAATTCCAATCTAAATTGTGCTCATTTAAGCAAAACATGGGGCAAATTTAAATTAAAAAAGAAAAACCATGAGATAGGGCTCTCTACTATCATTTTTCTTTAGCCATGACTCCTGCAGCTCATTAGCAGATTTATCCTTTGTATCCTTCTCTCTTCTTGTCCCCAAATCTGCTGAACGTTTCTTTAAGTTGCAGTCTGTAAGTTTGTGCAACCTTTAGTAAATCACATCATAAGTAGTGTGTAAAAGGCCTTGAACTCCTCATGCAGAACCAGGAGGTGGATCAGTCAAAACAAGGATATTGCAATGTTAAGAACTGAATGGTTTTTTTTTTCCTTTTGTAATTGCAAATACTGAGACAGTAACCATATAAATTAATGGGCTTCACTATGATGTTTGCACACATACATATATTATATTTGGTCATGTCCACCTTCCCTTCTACTCTCTTGACTTCTCCTCTCAAGAATTGCAAATTTCAATCTTCAGATTAGATTATATCACGAAACTGAGGATGAAGGGCTGGGAGTGAGGAAATTTAATTATTGTCAGCAAAATAGTGGCAGAGAGTAGTTAGATGTTTAGGGGCAAACTAGAGGAAATTAGAGACTGGGAATATTGGGATTTTAGCATGGACCCTTGAAATAGGGTGATAGTGTCATATCTGTTGGTTTTAACACTGGAGGCTGTTACTATTGCCTTGTCCTCTGAACCAGAGAGATGTTAACCTCTGTTCATACAGCATGTCCTCTCTCATATGGTCATTCTACACACGGAGGAAATTATGCTACTATAAACTTAATAATTTTATAGTCCTATCAATTATTTTACTTTTGATATAATAGGCAATTGCTAAGGAATATGTTGAACTTTGAATAAATGTTATATAGGTTGTCTAAAGTCTGGAGCTGTGAAATCATAAAATGAATGATCTCGTCAGGTAGTGAGTTCCCCAACATTGAACATAGCAAAAGTTGAATGGACAATTGGGTGTGAACTTGAGTTGGATACTGGCCGTTATTTCTGTGAGCCAAGTTTGTAGGAAATATTATTATAGTAATTGAAACTATCAGAGTGAAATTGCTCTGTAATTCAACCAGCTAATTAAGCAGCCTGTATTGACCTGAAATTACATATAGAATGAACTTGATGCCTCAGGATGCCAGAGGGAAACAAACTCTAACACAAAATATAACTACAGTTAATACTGTATAAATTGAATTTTGAAACAGATACAATATTTCAATTAGAATTTACAATAATTTTGTATTTGAATAGTAATCATACTGCTGCCTGAAATAAAGCAATCTAGAGTTTTTTTAATGCCAAGTTATAATCCAAATAATATATACATAGAAAAATAATCAACACAGGGATGGTATGTCAACAAACTGGGACTCAATGTAGAGAGAAGATGCAGCATGAACCATATTGAAAAGTTGAGTCATCAAAATGTTCTTACCCTAGTTGTGCTAAAGTTTAAAGTCTCCTCACTGTGTACAACCAATGAGTGAAAGAGGTCCAATTTGGGTTTAGAGTCTGTGTGCTGATTATGTTATTCTTTCTCTCTACTGTAGAAAGTATATGTGTGAGGGTCATCATATAATACAAAATATTTTTCACAACTATTTGTGTTAATGGTAGAATTGTGTAACTATTGCATTCAACTATTGTATCACTGTTAGCCAATCAGGGATGATGAGCAAAATATTTGACTACATGATATGCATCCTTCATACACACAAACAGAGCTCTCTATGAGCTCTCTATGTATATAATTATTTATGGGACCAATGTATTGTGTGCCACTCAAGAACTGGTTTTGCCATATTCAAAACCCACTGTATACCAACCATCTCTTCATCCTGTGACTCATGGCAGTGAGCTGAAGTGCCACCCAAGCAGAAATCCTAAATTGTCTTTATCATCTTTCAGAATTATTGTATGCCCAATATTCCTGCCAATTTTATTTTCTAAATGTTCCTCAACCCTGTGGCAAATTCATTTCCCAAGAGGTAAAGGCTGAGATGAAGTCATCAGTGCAGTTTATTCAGGGGTAACACCTGTGACAGATAAAGTGTGAGAGAAGCAGAACCAGACAGAGAGAGCCTTCAGATCAGGGTGCACAGCTGACATCTGGAGAGAGAAGGTGGGAGGAAACAGGAGAGGGCAGAATGCTTCAGGCAAACAGGTAGGTCTTACAGAGTCAATTGTGGGGGAACTCAGGATTCAGAATCAGCCATTAGAAGAGTCACAACTTGTGCCAGAATGACCAAATCCTTGTGTTGGAGCCATGTTCAGTTGGTTCGGGTCTACTTGGAATGAGTGGGATCTCAAATCCCTGAGACATGGCAGCTAGAGGAAGTTGGCCAACGTCTCTTCTTGCACCTGAACATCAAGTCCTTTCATGAAGCTAAACCCAAGAGACAATGCCATGGCTGCCACACACATCGTCCCACCCACCCCATCCAGCTCTTCTTTCCATTCCTGCTATCAACTGAGTTGACTCAGAGCCCCATGATCTTCCCTCAGGTTGCTGAACTATTACCCTAACCTGTCTTCTCCCATCAAATCCATACTCTATAAAGTCACCATAGTCATCACTGTGAATGACAAATGTGTACAAATAACTCCACTCTTAAAATAGGTCAAATGATAACATAACCTACAAGGTCCTTCTTCATTGCTTACCTGCTTGACTTTACCCACACTCCCCGAACCACAGACCCAAGAAGTATCCCCCTGACTGCTTCTGTAGGAATCTCTGTTTTCTGGTTATTTGTTGGTCCCTAATATGGACACATACAAAACAGACACTATACCTTTCTTCTGTATAACTGCATGCCGAGGTTTTATATATAGGGTAATAGTTCAGCAACTTGAAGGAATTTCACATATATATGTATATATTTGAATTAAATAATGTGGATGAATATGATATTTAATTGAAAATTCAGTCTCAAGAGAATCTACATAATTTTAGGTTTGTAATTTAAAAGAAAAATCACCTCATCATCTACTCCATAATCGATAACTTTTTTTTTGAAACACAGATTTACTTAGAAACACAATTACATATTCAAAGAAGAATGCAGGTTAACCTCCAGAAGGAGAGACAGCAACCCTTTGGTGTGGTTTGTTAGTATTTATAGAAGGATGGTTGCTAGGGGCTGGACTGAGGTGGAGCTGGAGAAGCACTTGCTTGATGCCCTCATGTGACCCTTTTGCAGGCAAGGGGATGGTTCAAGAGCACTGGCCAAGACCCACACTGAGGACATAGGCTGGGTTGCCCAGGCTAGCTCATTTTGCATTTTGAAGATTCATGGGTGTTTCCTGTATTCTGATGGCTCATGGGGGCATCTCTTTTGGTTTTCTCTTTCTTTTCTGTCTCTCCAAATTCCTATCTCAGTTTCCCCTTCCTCAGACTTGTGATATCTTGTCTTTAGGATTAATGAAATGGATAACATCTATCTTCTGTGGCTACTTCAAGTTGGCAAGTGGAGATGACCCTACCTAGCCAGGGACCTAAAATCTGCCATTTTGAAAAATCATCATGAAATAATCAAAGATACAAAATATTTTTTATTACATTTAAGGTTGATAAAGTATTTATAAATTTAAAAATCCTATTTTAGATTATCCATGCTTTTGAAAATACATGATAATTCATTTATACTTCATTCTACCATTGCCATTTGATTATATTTTAGTGATCCACACTGTTGGCATCGTGCCTGATGTGTTCTCACCTATAAGATACAAAATTTTTGTCTAAATTTAGATATTCCCCAAACTTAACTTTTAACAGAAAGAAAAAAAATTCTTCCTTTTTCTTTCATTCCTAATTTTGAATAAGAGTTCTTCCTATAGAAAGAATCAGTTTCACAGGTTAGTATCTGCGTTGATATTTCCATTTTCACTTGATTAATGATTTATACAAAAGCTCTGAGGTCTTAGGGGAATCCTGGGTAGAAAAGTGTAAGAGGAAGTTAATGAGGGAAGCTGAGACTTGGGTCTCCATTAGATTCAGGGTAAAAATCTTAGAGTGCCTAAGAACATTACTAGCAGGTCTGAGGAGATATTGAATTATAAGGGTTAGTCCTAGTCAACCATTAGAGAAGCTGCAGGGAGAAGAAATCACATAGTTACTTCCTGTGCCCTATACCCCTGGTCCACGGACAGCCCCTTTCCAGGGGTGTTGCATATTTCAAATATCACCTCACTCAGAAGCCTGCCTGTGCTGAGATCTTTTATCCAAAGCCCACTGCTGTTATCCCGTTATTCTCTTCCAGCAACTTTCTTAGATTCTGCTGTTGACTTTGGCCTTGCCGCTCTATCAGATTTTGTTTTTTCAGTTTTTTACTAAATAGCTTTGGCATTTAGTCTTGTGCACACTTGTTACCAAACCTGCTCACCGGATAAATATTTATGAATATCTATTAAATGCTTAGATCTGCTCAGACACAAAGATAAACCAGATGTATTCCTGCTCTCAGAAAGCTCACAGTCTTGAACTAGATAGGGGATTCCTGCCTCAAAACACATTCAAATAATGGGCACAACTTAAAAGAACATTTAGTGCATTTTAGATAGCATTAAATTTCATTAGGAATCTCGCATACTACATTCAAGTGCATGCAAAGAAAATTAGATCCATACAGGGGTAGATATATTTTAATTCCCAGAAACTCAGTTTTGAGGTCCACAGTCTGCCCCTCTCGGTGTAACAGTACCAAAAGAGAAATATTATTTGTAAAAGAAAAGGCATTAAACATCTGCTTTATGCAAACAAATAAGAAAAGGCCCAGTTAACAATAGTCTCTTGTGAATGCCTTAGAAATAAACTTTTATTTTGCTGTTTTACTACACTGCAGCAATTTTGATATTCAACCAAGCTTAGTAAAATGGGATTTTTACCTGAAATGGATTTCAAACTAATATGCCTATTATGCCATGTCTAATATAGTGTGTTCTTCTCTTATATGTAATACAATAAGACAGGATTATTTTCACAAGAGTGAGGTAATATGCTTATATTCTGTAATACTCTTTGTGATTACATGAACGAACATGCACAGGTCTTAAGGACTAATTTATGTTTGATATAAAATTGGTGCTATCTCAATGACATGAGATGAGCAAGTCTGAATTATAATATGGAAAACAGGATGATGAGTTAATACATAAATGATGAGCTACTTTAATATAGTATGGGATTGCTCCAGGTTTCTAATACTCTGACATCAGAAATATTATCATCATTTATGTCACAGAGATATAGTTATTTGTTGTGGTAAGGGAAATTGAAATTGCATGTGCTGTGAATTTGTGTTTTTATAGCTATTTAATGTGATGAATGACAGTTTTGCTGCCACATTATTGACTCAGAATAGCACCCCCTGACGTTGGCCAGCACTGTGCCTTCGAGGTGTCTACAGCTGTTCTGAATGTGAGATTTAACTATTCTTTTATAGATTGAAGGACAGAGTTATTAAATAACAGTCTGTAATAAGGTGTGTGGGTGATATGAAGATATATATACTAAAACCCAGACTTCTAGGATCATGTAAATCATATAAAAATAGATAGAGATAGGTTATCAGTTTCTATTTCAAAAATTACAGATTTGTCTTTTTCTAGTTCCTTATTTTTGCCTAGTGCCTATAGGCTTGGGTTGCCCTTGAGGATTTTTTTTTTATGGTTTATCTTAACATAAAGCAAATTAGCAACTTTAGTAAAAATCCTTTTTACTCTTTTGTCTTTTTTTGCAGTGCTGGGTATGGAAACCAGGGCCTTACCATGCATGCAGACAAGCTCTCTGCCTCAGCTCACATCCTCAGCTCTCTTTCTTGAAAATCTTGACTCCATTTTGTGGCTGCCTCGTGAACCCTGGATTCTGAAGCTAACAGGGGCTCACCTGCCTTCTGCTATGACCTGGCATCTAGGTCATCTGCTATGACCTACCTTGTCATGGTTTCTGAGTCCCTGATGATGATGGGCTCCTTAACTGCTGTCCTGGGGTGGCTTTCTCATTTGGTCTTGAGGACTCTGTTTGGCCATAAAGCCACACTCCAGAGAGGCCCAGGGTGGGTTCAGAATGTCAGTCAGATAAGACAGATGAAGAGATGAAACCAACATCCATGAAAAAGAAGATATTACTTACAGAGGCCAAGGAGGCTTGGGGTGCTACTGCCACTGCCTGGAAGCTTGGATACCACAGGGTGCTCAACCAGTGGGCTGGGAGCTAGGAGAGGGGAGGGGTGGGGGCTGAGCCCTTATGTTAAGTTTCCTGGGTGTCATCACTTAGGCTGTGGATTAATTTAAAGAGCACATGGGAAGAAGGCACTTTGTTTTCCTGAGTCAAGTGTTGACAATTAGGTTTCCATCATAGTCAACAGCTGTGGGGGGCATTAGGTTTGGTCCAATGGGATGAGGAACTCCTAGGCCGACTGGTAACATAGCACAGGGAGCAGGGGGTGGGCTTTACATAGGCCACAGGTGATGGGGGATGACTGCTTTTAAGACAAGTTAGCCCTAAAAATGTTTGTGGAGGCATTGCTTGCTTGCCAATTTGGTGAGCATCCATAATATTAGTTTACCAAAGAGTTCCCAAATTCCTCTATGTTTGAGAATTATTTATGTTTAAGCAAACAAGTAAAAACAAACAAAAGTCTCAACTTCTTTAGGTGTGAAATTTTGAGGCTTGTGGGCCACACTTTGGGGGGAAGAATTACTAACAAATGTATCTCGTGTACTAAATTAACAGGGTATTTTAGTCAGGGATAAATGGGGGGGGAGGAAGTAATTCAGGAATAAAGGAGAAGAAAGTCTATGGAAATGGATGGTCAGAGAGTGTTTCCAAGGGTCAAGGTGGCTATATAGCTTTTGAGAAGAAAGGTAATCTAATATTCGATGTTTAGTTGTGCAAGAAACTATAAACACCTATTACACAGCATTGTGTCAATCATATTTAGAGACAAAAACCTAGAGTAGTGTTCAGAATAAGCATTGTGTAGGGCTACAAAGGGACAGCAGGGATGGAATGGAACTCTTCCAAACTCTGTCTTTGCATAGAAAGAGGGATTGAAAGACAGGGCTGATGAGGTACACGCGTCTAGCTTCCAGAGTGTGCTGGGTAGAGGCAGCCTATGCTCAGAGTCAGTGGTTAGTTTTTCAGGAATATTGTCAGTCTGTTGTTAAACACAGCCATTAAACACAGATTCTATAAGCTTAGTTAGCTAAATTATATTTTAAAAGAAGTAATAAACATTCAAAATATTGCTTCCTAATTATTGTACTGCATTTTACTATTATTGATGCTCTCGAGGTCACTTTATATCTAGTATATCTCTGTCTTGGAAATGCGATTTAATGACAGCAAGTGCACATCTCTTTCTATCTCACATATACTGATCGTATTTCAGTAGCTTGAAATTTGTCATGGTATATTTACATCATAGACATTGAAAACACTACAATTTTTTTGTGTGTGTGTGTATGTGTGTGTAAGCCAAGTTAGTAAATATTTATCAATAGTCTTTGCCCATCCCCAGCTCCTGGACATAATCTCAAGTTATGTGGAGGTAGGTTAGTTATCTCAGGTCAAATTGAGGAAGGAATAGAGGAAAATAATCTCCAGGAGTTAGATAAACCTTAAGGAGGGATGAATCCTATTTGAGTTTTATGATTTTACTCTGCATTTCTCTGCACGGTTTCTGAATCTTGGGTGCAGAGCTTGGTATCTGTGCTGTTGATACCCCATAAATGAAAGCCCAACTGTTCTAGTTCTAGTATAACATCTTACTTCCAATCGTCTATTTTGGATGCCACAGTTACACAGATTATTTTTATCCCTTCCTGAGTTCTATTCAGTCATGTTGAGATAACTGTATTTCTGACAAAGGAAATGATAAATCTCTATAACTACATGATTTTTTGGCATTGAAAAAAAATCTTTGTATGGGATTCATATTTTTTATCACTTTCTAGATTTATATTACATTCCTAAAATCATGCTTATGGGTTTTAAATCTTCTCTGACTATTTTATCCAGGTAGGATAAGACCAGAACATCTAACAGATGTTTATTATCAAAGCAGTTATTCTCTGACACTTTTTCATCTCCATTTCCCTAATTTCTCAAGTTGAAGTCACTTATAACTTGTAAATTCCAGCCTGCCTTGGCTTCTGACCTTCCATGGGAGCAGCTCCAGTCTCCTGAGATAAGGAGTCAGTCTGTTGATTCTTGTGGTCTTGGGAATTGATGATATGGTGTAGGGGTTGAGGATCTGAACTCGGGGGCTCGATTTCATGGATTCTGATTCTTGCTTGCCCCTTGATCACTAGATATAGCCTTGGGATCTCTCTCCATGTTTCTGAGGTTTTATTTCCTTATTTAGCAAAATGTGGATGATGATGGAATTTACTTCCTCGGTGTGTGCATTTTTCTGGATCACCACAACAGAAATGAATTCTCTCATAGTTGTGGAGGCCAGAAATCCAAAATCCAGGTGGTGGCAAGGATTTCTTTCCTCCAGAGGCTCTCAGAGAGATTCTGTTTCATTCCTTACTTCTTCCAGCTTCCCGTGGGTATTGATGTTCCTTGGCCTGTTGCCACAGTATTCTAATCCCTGCCTCCATAGTTACATTCCCCCTCCTCTCCTGTCAGCTGCCTCCGTGTGACCCTTACAAGGACACTTGCCAATATTTTTAGAGTTCATGAGATAATCCAGAATAATCTTGATAATCTCACTTCAAAATCCTTTCTTTAATTACATCTTTACATCTGCAAAGATCTTTTTCTCCAATCAAAAATAAATAACATTCACAGATCCCAGGCATTGGGACATGATATATGTCTTTGGGGTGCCACCATTTAGCCCACTCTAATGGAGTTATAAGGATTCAGCGACCAAATGCAGGGAAAATAACTAAAATGTTTCCTTACCCAGGCTAAATATTTCTCCTTCTCTTCCTCTCCTCCTCCCCAATTTCTCCTTCAATTTTTTCTTGCCTTTTTATTTTGTTTTCTTCTGCATCCATTTTATTTTTCTTTTTGAGGTCCTTTAATCAAGTTTTCATATTTAGTCTCAAGTCTCAAGATTTAATTTCCACCTGGATCCTTCATTGTTTCCCTGTCCATTTTGATTCTGAAAATCTCTGGAACAGAATTCTTCAGATTGTATCACTTAAATTCAGAAGAGGAACTCTGCTAGTCTTGCAGACAGATTCTTTCTGTAGCTGCTGGAACATCCCTGCCTCCTACACCTTGTCTGTCTTCCCTTTCCTGTCTACTTTCTAGGACCTACAACACCACTGCTGACCTTCAAACATATGAGCTGTACTTTTGAATGTTTCCAGCAACGACTGAGATTTGAATAACTGTGTACTTTACATTCGGCATATTGACTTTTCTGGTTCTCTTCGCCAAAGTTTCCAGTTGTCAGCTCTTGCCTTTGATAGAGACATCAATGACAATCATGATCTGAGACCGTGTGCTCCTTGGGTGGTGTGTTTTCCCCTCTGACTTCTCTGTTGTCAGTCCCGAAGAGTTTCTGGTATATGATGTCAATGTTCTATTAGTCACCAAGGTTGGAGATACAGATGGGATTCTTACAGGTATGCACCACCATGGATACATAGATCTGCCTCTTTCAAAGACTTGTGAAATATGTGCTTCGGAAAGGTCCTCATGTTGCAATTGCAGAACATTCCCAATGTATGATAGGAAAAGAACCTTTCCTAGTTATTGTTTCCCACATTCACTAACTCTTTTCTAAAAAAATATTTTTAGCAGTAGATGAACATGACTTTTTAAATTTTTATGTGGCGCTGAGGATTGAACCCAGTGCCTCCCATATGCTAGGCAAGTGCACTACAACTGAGCCACAACCTCAGCCCAACTAACTCTTGATTTTATACACCAAAAATTCACTGGGTGTGACAATGACTTTTCAGGGGAGTTATCTAGCTACTTCATTTGACATTCATATTGCTTAAAGGGAAAAAAAAAGAAAATCGTGAGATCAAATTTTCTCAAGGGATCATTCTTTGCTGCACAAAAATGACTTTGCCTTAAAACAAAGAGTACATTATCCGAGAACTCAAATGCATTAGAAGGGATTGTAGTAACAAGAAAAATATCTGGTAGGATTAGTTCAGTGTTGTACAGTATTGCACGATATTTCCAAGTTTAGTCATATTATACTACATTGAACTTTTCAGTTTATTGATTTTCTGTACATTCTTGTTAGAATGGTATAATAGCTGTTCAGAAAAGTTCCAAATTGAAAAACTACTGCTAGGAAAGAAACTTTTAAACTTCTATTAATTAAATGTCATTTTACTAGGAGGTAGTTACTTCCATTCTGTCTTAATTTTTCTTCCTCTTAGGACATTAATGCAACTTATTTAATGAACATGGAGGTGTGATTTGCTTTCCACCTTCTAGAAGACAGCTTCAAACAGAGTCTTTCCAACTGAACTCATGTTATCAGCAGGGTGTGGGCTTTCTGTAAACAGGGACAGAATCCTGGGCCCTGCAAGGACTTCAGAAGTCTTCATAAAGGCTTTGTTCCTTCTCACCTTAGAAGTCATGCACTAGTCATGACACACTTACTGATGTACCGTGTCAATGTTCTATTAGTCACCAATGTTGGAGACCCGATTCTTCGCCATTGTAACTTGTAGGATATGGTTCAGATTGGAGAGACCCCAAATCCAAAATAACACTACCTGAAAGCAATTGAAGTTCATTTTTCTCTCATGTTCTGCAAGAGTTCTTTCAGGAACTGTTAGGCGGGTGTGGCATGGAATAGTGGTAAGAACACAGAAGCCTTTGATTTTTGTTATTTCCAGCATCCCCAACAGGTGGCTTGTACTTCATGATCCCATTTTGTTGCTCATGTTCCAGCCATCAACTCTGCATTCCTGGGAGAAAAAAAAAAAAAAACGGTGGGTGGGGGGCAAAGAAAGGCATACTGTGTCCCTTTAAGATACTCATAGAAGACACACACGATACATGATACATCTAATTATATATCTTTGACCAGAACTTGGACATATGATAATAATTGTTTGCAAGGAAGAGGTTGAGAAGTATAGTCTTTATTTTCAGTAAGAGGCTTCTCAATTTATCCTCTCTTCATTTAAATAATTGTTTAAAATGCATTCTTAGTTATTATTTTAAAAATGCTTATTATTTTTATAATGTAAAAATAAAAAAATTATGTTACAAATGATGTAAATAAAATATATAAGAAGCAGAAACTGTTTTCTTTAAAATTCTTCCGCATAAGGAAGCTTAAGGTATGTGCTTTCAGTTTCATATGGGTGTAATATACAAGATTGTGCACAATTTATTTAAAAAGTATTGTATTTCTTTCCATGTCAGATTTTTACATATCTATGACCATTTTGAAGGCTATATAGTGTTCTGTTGTGGGACGGAACCATAATTATTTTACCAACAATGTCATACCCCTATTAATAGGTATGACATTCTTTTTCTCCTATTAAAACACATTCATAGTAACCATACATGAACAGATTTATTTACTGCTTTAGTATTTGTCAATATTGTGAAGGGTCCAGGATTACCCTATTTATAGGCCAGCAAGTTAGCATGATGCAGTTTCACGGATGCTGGCACAAGACCCAAAACTCCTACATCAGACACAAAGGATTTTCTCACTCAGGGCCCAGGAGGCAGGCCAAGATTCATGTTCTCATCAATTCCCCTTCTGCTGGACCTCTCATGGCAGAGATGCAGAGGCAGGACTTGGCAGACTCTTCTTATAAAAAGCTTTGGGTCAGAGTTATGGAACTCCAAATTTAGGAAACCCTGACCTTTTAAATGGACTGCAAGCAAGCATCCCAATCTTTACCCAGAGGAGAGAGGCCTCACATTATCTTTATCATGTTTGTCAGCAAACAAATATGTCCTGGAGAGAGACAATCTATCTTTACCACACAAACATCCACAAAAAGATAGCCTGGAAGAAAAGTTGTCCGTGTTATGTTCACGAGATGTGGAGAAGGACAGAGGCCAGTGGATAATTGTCTCCCAATGGCATGTGTTCCCTCCCCAGCACAGTTCCCTGTTTGTCTCACATAGTCAGCTTCTGTCCTGTCAACTTCCCTGGGATTCCTGGTTAACATTGGTGGCCTCAGAGACCAGGTAAAAGAGACTGAAATTTCAGCAAATTTGTTTTTGAGAATTGTTAGAGTCTGTAAACAAGTCTGGATGGTGCCTGGCATTTTGCCAGGGGAAGTGGTTTGTGAGGTGGCGCCAACGAGCCATTAAGTGTGGAGAATCCTTATTGGTTGACTGCAGTATCTACTTTATGTTAATTAAGATAAGCTGTGTGGAATGTATATATACTCCTCCGGTCCTACAATAAACGGCTCCCACTCCTGCTGTATCAATGTACACAAGTTGTTTGTCACCCCCCCCCCCAGCTATTTTGCCCAGCCAGCCGGGCTGCGGCAGACAATCAGCTTGGAATTCCTGGATTAAGTAATGTCAAATATATAGTCTGTTCCAGAAAAAGCAAGCTGCCAACTAATCAACCAAACATACAAGCAAGCAACTAACAACAAAAGGTCTGACGAAGACAGCTGTTCCAATCCAGGGCCTTCTGTCGAGTAATCAGCACATGCCCTCTAAATCCCTTCCACGTGCTTACCTTGTGGTAGGTGGGTGTCGTATTGATGACGTCATACAATCTGGGCATCAACAGGGCCAGGGCTGGAGAGGAAATTAAAACAGGTCCTCTTCTCCTTGAGGCTTAGATATACTTTATGAACCTTTCAAATTTGCACAAATTGAAAGCTTGACAGTCAAATAGAGTTTGTGGTATATACTCCAAGACCAATTCAAATTTAGCATCATCATCATGATCATCATACTTATAGATAGATCGTTTTTTAGTTTGATTTGTTCCCTTAGTGCTGCAAACAAAGGTTACATCTAAAATAGTTCCTGAGATTGCCAAGCTGATGAAAATTTAGTCTTTTATTCCTTTCTTCTTTGACCAAATATTTCAAATCACAAACACTCCATGTCCTCTAGTCCTGCACTTGAGAATTTAAATTCACATACTTGTTGAATTTTTTCTTCTATAGGACTTCAGGTTTCTATAAGTGGGCACTTATTTATTTAGGACCACTTATTCTTGTACAGAACTCACATGAGATTTAGTTTTGTTTTCCTTTAGAACTACTGAGGGGCATGTTTTATCATTCTTCCAGGACCATGTCAATGGTAACACAGTAGGATTTACTTCTTATTTGAGGTGTACTAGGTTCTTCTCAAGCTTAAAAGTGTGGTCCTTGGACCAGCAGGAAATCTATCTCCTGGGAACTTGTTTGAGATACAAAGTCTAGGTCTATTGGTTCAGAAATTCTGAGCTTGGGTCCTGTACTCTGAGTTTTTATAAGCCCTCCAGGAGATTTGAAAAGTAGCAACCTTTGAGAATCATTCTTTAAATCAGAGGATCTCAACCTTACTCACACATTGAAATTATCCAGGGAGCTTTAAAAAATATTGATGCATGGGTCTTAACCCTAGAAATTCTGTATTAATTAGTCTCAGGTGAGGCCAGAAAATGGGAATTTTACCAGCTCCCCAGGTGGTTATAAAGTGCAGCCAAGGTTGAGAACCACTGCTCTAAATCATTTATAACTTCACATTATATTTGCCAACTTCAAGTTCTTTGAATTTTTTTCTGTCCCTAAGGAGCTACGGCACATGAGCATACCTTGAGGGTACAGTGAATTAGGTATTACCTTGTGAGTGGATTTATAGATTAAATGAAATGCGACACAGCATCCTATCATTTCCTTTGGTTTGTTTATCATACATGATGAGCCTTTGATCTTGAAGCTGAATTAATTTAATACAATGTTTCCTTTGAATCTATTGGATTTTGTGTGTATCCGGGTGATGTGCAAAATGAACATCTAAATGCTCTTCTTGTGATCTTGGGAAAAGCGCCAGAGTAAAAAGAGTGTCCACGGTACATTAACCATGTAAAGTGAGTTTAATCAGATGGAATTGATTTGTTTAAGTTACACTTACATGTACAAAAAGAAATGTTCTGGACTAAATAAATTCAGTTTTAAAATTGCGTTCATACTCCATACCTAACCAATTTTATCACCATGTATGCTACCAGTTAGCTGCTACTTGGGAAAGAAAATGTGATCCTTCAGCTAGCAAATGAATAGTAAAAAGGAACTTCTTCATGGTTCCAGTGGGAGGAATATGTTAAGAACTACTCTCTGCTGTGCAGGTTGTGGATTAGGATCGCTCCCAACTCATTCTGTAATAGACAAGAATTGCCTTCTCTACACTTTGTCAAACAAACATCAGCCAGTGGCATATCACTTTGTGTTTCCAATATCATTTTATGTGTATAGAAATCTCAGAAGTAACTTTTCTTTGTAGGTTAGGCCCAATAACAGGATAGGGTGCTCTGAAACTGGGCTCTTCAGAGTCTCTGGGATGAGAGGACTCTAGAATACTCAAGACCGTGTGACAGCATTTAAGCAAGATGAGCACAATCACTGTAGCATGCAGCAAAGCCAGATGGCACCTGTCTTTTTTAAAAATAGCTGTGAAGTGGCTAACAGCCTATGGAGTTCCAAGGTTTAAGACAGAGGAGCCAGCAGCAAGGGTACCACTTGATTTTATAACAGTAACAAATTAAGAACAAAGAAATGAAAGGCAGATTTTAACTGTGGTGATTTGAACATCAAGGTGGTCTTCCTTCAATTCCAGTTCTGAGAAAATTCTCAGACCCAGAACTCATCTATCAAAAGAGAATCGGAGGCCCCAAAGAAAGTTCCCTGAACTGTCCGATAGAAACTGAATAGAATGCAATAGCACTTCCTCCAATCCTTCCCTAAGGCTGTTAACAGGCTATACCAGGGAGAACTGTAATAGAAGATACAAGCAATTCTCTGGCTCAGTCTATGTAACCTGGTAGGTGTACAAGTGCTACAGGTACAGTTAGTGCGAATGACATCAGCTAGACTAGTCCACTGTGCCTAGTTGTTTAGTCAAACACTAATCTAGAAAGGCATTTTTGGATTTAATGTATACCTTTATAATCAGTTGATTTTAAATAACACAAATCACACTCTATAACATGAACAGGCTTCATGCAATCAACTGAAAGTCTTAAGAGCAAAGACTGAGGTTCCCTGAAGAAGAAATTCTGCTTCAAGACTGCAAACATAGAAATTGTACTTGAATTTCCAGTCAGCCTAAACTATACATTCTGACTTGTCAAACCCCCACATTGCTCATGTAGAATAGGTTATTTAAAGTATCTATCTATCCTGCCAGGTATGGTGGTGTACGCCTGTAATCCCAATGGCTTGAGAGGCACAGGCAGGAGGTTCACAAGTTCAAAGCCAGCCTCAGCAACTTAGAAAGGCTCTCAGCAACTTAGTGAGACCCTGTCTCAGATAGATAGACAGATAGATAGATAGATAGATAGATAGATAGATAGATAGATAGATAGATAGATAGATGATACCACTGCTCAGTGATTTAGCAATTCTGGGTTCAATCCCTGGTTCAAAAAACAACATCAACAATAAAATTCCCTATCATCCTTCCATCCATCTGTCTATCTATCTATCTATCTATCCTTTTCAATTTTGGAAAATTCTGACCAATAGAGTAGATAATGATCATATAGGAGAGTATCAATAGAGAAATACAGAATTCTCATGGAAGGTCATATTCAAAAAGGCAGCTACTGGACCCTAATAGATAATGAAGACTTGACCGGGCAACATCAATTGACAACATCACCTGAGATATTCATCTGAAATAACACAGGCATAATCCTAAGTAATAAGGTCAATTGAACACAACAGTGATAGCCCTATATGATGGAAATTGTTCATTCAGAATCAGTCCCAAGAAGGTCTTGGGAGTATCAATAAGTTATAGGAATAAGTGACTCAGACTCCATGTCATCTATCTATTGTCACACCAAAGCCTTATCTTAGTTTATACCATTACTAATTGATGGGTACCTCAGCTGGTTTGTTAGTACAGGTGATAGAGAAATCATACTACACTAAAGACTTATGTAGGGGTGTCTCCAAATAATAGTGAGTGATTAGGGGAAATCTCGGTAATAGTGCTGTTAATAGTACATATGAACATGCACTTTGGAGGGAGTAGATTGAGGTAGTAATACACATTAATTCCTTGACAGTGGTTAATGACTTGGATATTACAAAGAAAGATATGCAGATGGGCTCAAAGAAATGAACATAAAGTATGCAGAAACGCTGTGTTTCATGTCAGCACGCACCAAAAAATATCTATTCCAGAGAAGGAACTGAATACGTAGTCAAACATGGTATCTCATTCAGTAGAAGTCCGCCCACCGCTGATATGGTTATACCAGTGTTTTCCCAGGAACAAAGGAATCATGTTGGCAAGGATAAAAACTGTGCATGGTGTGTTAGTCAGGTTTTTGTTGCTATGCCAAAATACCTGACAAGAACAACTGAGAGGAAGAAAAGATTATTCTGGGTTCATGGTTTCAGAGATTCAGTCCACATCTCTGATTTTATTGCTCTGGGCTAGAGGTGAATTAGAATATCATGACCAAAGGGCATGGTTAAGGGAAGCTACTCAGCTCATGGCAACCAGCAAGCAGAGGGAGGGGGTGAGGGGAAGGTAAAGTCCCCAAAGGCAAAGGCATAATACCAGTAACATACTTCCACCAGTCATGTCCATCTACCTATAATTACCACCAAGAGTCTACTCAAATTATTAATCCATCAAATGGATTAATCAACTCTGAGGTTACAGCCCTCATAACCCAATCTTTTCCCCTCCAAATTGTGACTAATATGAGAGCTTTGGGGAGGATACTTCTAGATCCAAATCATAACAACATGGCTTAGTTGGCATTAGAGACCCATCTCACTAAACTTATTCTAACTACCATTGCTGCTAAAACTCCTACTCTACAATCTTTCAAGGAGACCATCTAGCCACTTGGTGATAAGCTTCTGACATTGGATAGTTTCTACCCTTGTATGAATCATCCTTACTGGGACAGATACATACATATTCTAGGTATAGATTTTTCTTTCTTTTTTTGTGCTACCTCAGTCAGTGCCATTGTCAGATGCTCAAGTGATCCACTATATAGCAAAAGTGATACCACAATGGACATATGACCATGAGATCCACTGGTCCTACCTTTCACGGCATAAAACTGATACCCTCACAGAGCAGTGAAGCAACCTCATTAATTATGGAACTAAGTCATAACAGGGAGATGAGACCATGAGAGATGACCTTGTTTGTGAAACTGAATGCTATAAACATGGATCTATGAAGCATGGGTGAAATTAGGAGTTGTCCGCCCTCACTATTTATTCTAATCAAATCACTTGGATACTATGTGTCCAGGAAACTAGATTTCTGTACATTAGAGATCCTAATTCCTGGTAGGAGGGGAATTAGAGGACACAGAAGGAATTCTACTAAACATCAATAAATTATTTCCATGTGACCATTTTGGGCTTCTCACAAGGGCCAAAAAGGAATTAGTATATTGGCAGCAGTAACTGACACTCACTCTCATGAAGTTAGAGGGTTACTCCTCTGTGCTGTGACAACAAGCAGAACATTTAGAACTTACCGATGTTCTGCTGATAGCTAATGAATGGCCAACTGACACTACCACAGCCTGAGATGTGCATGAGAACGAGGAGCTCAGATTCCTTAGAAATGAAAGTTTGGGTTACCTCACCAGACAAGTAACCTTGACCAAAGGAAGTAGAGCTGAAGGTGAGAGCAAGCTGGATAGGATAACAGAGGAGGAAGATGATGGACATCAAGTATGGCCTTGCAGTGACAGAGTTAGTCTTTTACTTTGCTTGTATTTTAGAAGCTGTGACTGGCTACCACCTTGAAGGAGTAGTGACAAGATGAGGACAATGTGAAGTCAGCATGGAGCACAGGATTTTAAATCAATCAACAAATTTACTGTCAGAAAAATGAAAGAAGTCCATATAACAACAACAACAACAAAAGAAAAACACGTCCTTAGAAAAGATGTAACTCATTCACTTCTCTTTGAAAATATAATGAACTGGACTTGAAAGGCTAACTTGCTCTCTATGGAGAAAAGTCTAAATGTGGTCATTTAGACTGATGGGCAACAAGCTATGACTCCATATGTGTCTAGAGCCTACTGTTCAATAATATTGATGATTAAAAAGTTAAGAAAGTTTCATCTAATCTTAAGTCTCAGATCCTATCTGAATTCTTCCTGTCATGAACTACAGTGGTTCAACAAATGATTAGCATTAACTTTATTTTTATTCAATTTTTTTGTATGCTATCATTAAACCTTTTTATGTTATCTCCAACAAATGATCTTAATCATTAAGCAAAATTGAAAGGACTGTAGGTTTTATCTTGGATTTTAGTAACAAATTCTTTTTTTACCATGTCCCTGTTAGCTAGGACCTATCTAGTTTGTAGCTGTAGTGGAGAAGCTAGAAAATAAAAACTATATATTTTATAAAAGCTTTCAGAAATTTCCTTCTACACCCACTCTGGGCATAGTTTCTCTCCTGAATGGTGACAACAACTCAATCTAATAGATGGTTTTATTGACTAGAGTCATATCTGTCTCAAACCTAAACTCCATAGTTCTCCAGAGTAGACTCTTAAATGCAGATCTGATAATACTTGTTTTCTGTTATAAACTTTCAGGTACCTCCATCATCCCATCAATTCCCTTGTGTTTGGATTCCTAAAATATCTTTCCCCATCACATCTGTTGCCACAGTTTACTTTTCCCTTTTGTATCTAAATAAATGTTTTCAACATCACAAAGTTCTGTTTCAATACTGTGTTCACTGTTACTATAACAAGTATTTGAGGCAGTAGTCAATTTATAAAGAGAAAAAAGTTAATTTTGTTCACAGTTCTGGAGGCTCTAGTCCATGATTTGTTGGTTGCTTTGCTTTGGGGGCAGCACATCATAGTAGGAGTGCATGGTTAAGCAAAATCATTCATCTCTTGGCCAGAAACTAAGAAAGAGAAAGAAAGAGGGGAAAAAGAGAAAGTAAAGTCATACCTACAGTGACCTAAAGACTTCTCAATAGGCCTGCTTCTCAAAGGTTGCACCACCATCCAGTAGCACCACAGTTTGGGGACCAAGTCTTTAACACATGGACCCTTGGTAGACACTTCTCCAACCATAACAAGCACCATATCTATAAATGTACTTCTGATTTTATCAATTGCATACCTTTTGACCTCATAAGTTTTTTTAAGAGCAATTTTTGTATTTTGTTGTAGAATCATTATTATGTCTTGATTGGACTATATATTGTTAAGATGCTAGTTTCCCAATAGACATTCTTGCTACTTAAGGAAACCAGAAGGAAAGTCTTAGATGAGAGGCAAAGTGCTATTATAAAGAAGGGACACAATCACCAGGAAGGCCTCATATAATAGTAGCAGGTTTAATTAGTGAGGAGGAGGCAAGAGGATTCAATATGGGCTCATTAACCAGGCAATAAAAAGGTCCAAGGAGACCATGGATTAGAGTTGCAAATTGCAAAAGGGCATGCAGAAAGATATCCACTTCTGAGAGAGGAATTCTTGTCATTATGTATCCCTTCCTTTCATGTCAGAATATTCAATATCTTACTTATCCCAGTGGTGAAGAGAAACAGGGAAAGAAGCAATGAGACGGGAAGGCACATATCGCCAAGATGCCTGAGCTGGACCAAATCACATTTTCAAAGGTAACACTTTTCAACAAAATCCTCTAAAAGATCCTCAGACATCAATAAGCACATTAGGCAAAGGAAGTAAGGATGATATTTTGGAGTCTGATATATTAGATGAAAACCCAACTGACAGTATTAACCAGTTTGTATGGTCATTGAGTTTGATTTTTTGTTAAGAGATAAAAATACTGGAAGCACCAGCTGTTCCTTGGCCAAGGACGCTGTGGGATCCCCAGCTTTGTAGTAAATGACCACATCCCCGGATGGGCTCAGTCACCTGCAGCCAGCCCTGTTGCACAGTTGGCCATTTCCTAACCAGTGGGGGTTCCTTACAAGTTTGTTTATCTTTCAATAGAACCACCTGCCTGGAGTTGAATTGTCTGCTCTATAAATAGAGAAATAGTACACAGGAGAGTTTTGCCATTAAGAAGAACATCATATGGGAAAAAGAAAAAATCTCAGTTCACTGTTATATGGGAACTGGGTAGGGTCTTCAAAATGTTTAGTGTTAGGTTTGCCATTGGAAAAGAAAACAACCGTAATAGTATCAACATGTTTTAAATCCTGAAAATCTGCTGAACGTAATTTTATAATCTCTGGAGGTCAGAGAAAGAAACCATGGTGTAATATTAACCTTGTCAACCTTAATGGCAATACAGCAGACTGATAATCAATAAAGCAAACCATGGTAGCAACCTCATGAGATCACTGGCAAGTGGAACCTACTCAGCTCTGCAGGAACTGCTGAGGACAGTTCAAAGCATTCACAAACTTTCTAGAAGCAAGTATTGTGTGGTTGGTAGGGTCCCCAATGTCTCAGGGCACATTTTTATAAAATGATCAAACTCCTGAAGGTTATGTTCCTGAAATGTGGAATGGACTATACTCCAAATTTTATAATGCAACTGGTGTGGAAGGTTGAGAATTTTTAATTTAATAAGAATCTACTGTACCAATGATGTTTATCTAAATGACTGAGGCCAAACCCAATTAACTTTGCTACTCTACATAAAGACAAATTCATGAATAAGTTTAAAGATTTGTAGTCGAATATTTTTCTTATTTTTTTAGCTATCTATATATTTCCTCAGTACATACTACTGACATCTCACTGACTCTATCTGAATCATATAGTTACATACTGCAAGTTATTTTCTGATATAATTTTTATATTTTCTAAAATCTCTTGACTAATAAGAAAATCTTTAAAATTTTATTTGACTAAAATAAAATTCACTTTTTGTTGTATACAATTCTATGACTTTTGAGAGATGCATAGTAATGTAATCATCATCACAATTCATATAATTTATCACCCTAAAATTTTCCTCATGCTGTCCCTATTTGGCTATCCTTTTGTCTAGTCCCCAATCACATTCCCTCAAATCCTGGTAAGCACTATGCTGTTGCATTCCCTAAAATGTCATTCACATTGGATACTGGAATATTTAGCCTTTGGACCATGGTTCTTTCACTTAGCAACATGTTTTAAGATTATGTTCCTTCATGAATCAATACTTCGTTCATGCTTAATGTTGTTTAGCATTCCATTGTATGGATATCCTGTCCATAGTCTGTTCATTGGCCAAAGGATATTTCAATGATTTCCAGGTCTTAGAAATTATGAATAAAACTTCTTTAAACATTTGTGCAAGGTGTTTGTGTGGACATAAGTATTTACTCTGCTAGAGTAAACATTGAGAAGGGGGGAAAGATGGGTCAGGTGGTTAGTGTGGGTTTGCCTTTATATGGAATGGTCAAACTATGTTCTATACTTTTCTATATCATTTTGCAATCCCATTCATTGTATCTGACAGTTTTACTTGCTGCAAGTCCTTGTCAACATTTGGCATTGTCAGTGGTTTTTAAATTTCTTTTTTAATAATAGCCATTGTAGTACGTCTATAGTGGTATATTTTATGATGGTTTTAATTTGCATTTCCCTAATGGATAATAAATTTGAGCATATATATAAACTATATATATATATATATAAACTCATTTGTCATCTGTACATATATTTTGGTGAAGAATCTGTAAAATCATTTTGCCTGCTTCTGAAAGGTATTTTCTGATGCTTTCTGGTTGATTTATGAGACATTATATTTTATTTTATTTTTTGTATATTTTGGACACAACTTCTTTGTGTTAGAATTTGTTTTCATTATTGTAATTTCTTTGCTTTTCTATATAAATTTTAGAATTGCCAGTGATATTTATAAAAAAAAATCCTGATGGGATTTTTGCCTAGAGTTGCATGAAAACCATTGCTTGAATTGATTATTAACAGTGAGTCTTCTATTCCCTAAACACAGTATGCATCTCCATTTATTTAGATCTTTTTTGATTTCTCTAATTAGTATTTTGTAGTTTTCAGGACATAAAAACCTACGTTTTTGAGACCTATACCTAAGTATTGCTGTGTTTTGGTGTTACTGTAAATGTATCTTGGAATTGTTTTTATTTCTCATTTTTTACTATTAGTATTCATGTTAAAATAGATTCTATTGTCATATATAAATAAAAAGAACCAATAAATAAAAAATTAACTTGGGCATATTGTCTTTAAAGGATATGACTTTTCTAAATCCACTTGAGAAAGCTTTTCTTTAGATTCTTTCAAAGGTTTCAATATGTTTTATTAAACTGTTAAAATACTGTCAGTATAATGTTAAATAGGAATGTGAAGAAAAAATTTATGAATATTAATCCCTTGTCTGATACGTAGTTTACAAATATTTTCTTTATCTTCAAGTGTATGAAGCAATTTTACAACTTATTATCAAGAAAATCGAAAACCAAATTAAAATGCTTAAAGGATTTGGGTATATTTCTCCAAAGAAGACATGAATATGTCCAGCAGGTGTTCAACATTGCTAATAATCAGGGAAATGCAAATCAAAATTGTTATTGGTGCCACCTCACACTTATGAGAATAGCTATTATCAGAATGCATGGAATGAGTATTGATGAGAATGTGGAGAAAAGGGAATACTTATACATTATTTTTGGGAGTACAGATTGGGATAGTATAAAGGTTCTTAATGAATCTAAAAATAGAATGGTTGTATGATTGTTTGATAGATATGAAATTACTACATGTAAAGATATTTGAACGCATATTTGCTTTTCAGCATTATTCACAGTAACCAAGATGTGGCTCAAAATCTCAGATGTTTATTTGCCCACTAATAGATAAATATATAGAATATTATCTATCATCTATTTAACCACCTACTTATCATCTACTGATCTATTATCTACCTATCATCTATCTATCTATCTATCTACCTATCTATCTATCTATCTATCATCTATCTATATCACATAGCAAGCTTATATATATTTGACATATGGGTTATACAAGCACACTTAGTCATAATTTACCAAAAATTTTTCTATGGCTTCTCAAATACTCATTTTCCAGAAAGTCTCTTTCTTTCCTTTCGGAGACTCTATTATTATTTTAATTAATTTTTTTGGTCTCATGACTGACTTCCAATGCCAGAAGCCAGATTAATAATCAATGAACTCTTTTCCTTGGTCCTCTTATCCTGTTCTTTGTCTGCTCTTGCCATGTTTTCTTAGGTCATATGAAACTTTATTCTTATCTTTAGTGGCATCTTATTTTCCCATTGTGCTTTCTCTTCCTTGTTCTTTAACTTTCTCTTCTAGACAGAACTCTCCTTTTCCAAAGTACCCTCAACCCATTGCTGATTTTCTCTTCTCCAGTACACCTCATGTTCAAGTCTTTTCCGTTTCCTTCTCCACATCTTTGTCCTCAATATTATAAAGCAGTTTTAGATAAAAAATTGATTAGGACAAAATGGAGGCTCTGAAAAAAAATGATCTTAACGGAGCAGATAATTTAGGAAATCTAACACTGGTAGGTTTATTATGCTATTGCTCTATGGACTACTTTTGTTTTGATAAAACTATTTCTATGAGAAAAACATTATTGATATTTAATTAACCTATCACATAGAATATTAGCTATGTAATAAACTATAGTTTCATAACAACAAATGCATGCTACGTACTCTAATTTACTGAACCCATCCATCACTACCCTTAGACAGTTTGGTCAATGGTGTTTTTTAACTTTTACTTATAGCACTTGGCTGAAATTCTAGTGGCTACTTCTTTAAACACATGCATGCTTGTTCACTTAGATGGCATTCTTACAGCTGAGAATGCTGCATCTAAATATTGTATATTGTAAAGACTGAGCATTGATATTCCAAAATCCCTGCAAAAGAGTTTGTCAATTTTTATCTCTTGAAATAATGAAATGAATAGTCAGTTTCCAGAGAGGCAAACCAATCTTGGGTATTATCAATTAAAAAAATTAAATTGTGAAATTAACAGGTAATTAATAGTACACATTAAAAATCACTAAGGGCATTAAATTTTCCCTAACATAAATTTTTCAAGTAGTTTCTCAGTTTGCAGAATGACTTTCAATTGTATGACTTTACTTTTTATGATATTCTTATTGATTTGTTGCTCTCCAGGCTTACCTTTTCATATTTTTTTCTTGGCACATTATAGTTGTCCATAATATTGGATTTGTTGTTACATATTGGTACATGCACAAATTTCATGTACTCAAGTCTTGTTTATCATGTTTCTTTCTCCTCAGTATTCTTTCCTAAGTGTAACTTTTGAACATCTTTCCCATTATATTTAATTGTTCATGGCCAGTAATTGGCTGTTTTATATTTAAATGCTTAATTGAAACAAGTGTTTATTTGGTTAATAACATTTATTAAGGAATATTTCATTTTCTTCTTGATTTGAAAGGCTACTTCTAAGTTACAATAAAAGCCCCAATTTATACTTTAAATTTGTTCCATTGATGTTTCCTGTATATTCCTGCCATGCATTTTTAAATATTGTAAGTATGTAATATATTTAAATATGTAAGGGTAACTCTCTATGACATTCTACCTTAATTTTTTTTTTTTTTTGGTCTTATATTGTATGTAAGTCTAGAATAAACTGATAGGTTCCAGTCAAATTATCCCATTGCTTCTATGGCCTTATCTGGTATCAAGAAATGAAGTCATAGAAAGTCTGAATTTAAACTCCCTTTCCCTGTGTCCCACAGCGAGCTCATTATACTATTTAATCTTTCTATTATCTTTAAACTAGATTGTAACTATCTCATGGTCAAGTTCATGAGTTTACTAACATCCCTGATTTCTTCTGTGCCTATTTAGAAATGGTACCTGGCCCAAGTTCTAGATTTTCTGGAGTGTCTTAGGCTACAGTGACGGAATACTTTAGGCTGCCTAATTTATAAGCAACATAAATTTACTGACCATAGTTCTGAAGGCTGAGAGGGCCCAGATCAAATCACCAACAGATTCAGCCTCTGAATCTGAGGGCTTGCAGTCTGCCATAAAGATGGTGTCTTCTTGGTGCTTCTCACTTGTCCTCCCACAGTGGAAGTAGCAGAAGTCTCCCTCAAGTCTCTTTTATACTAATACTAATAATCCCTTTTGTGTGGGGGTGGGGGAGGAACTCTCATAACCTAGTTTCCTCCTAAAATCCCTAGTCTCAGTCTCACAAGGATGGGAATCATGTTTCAGCAGGAAGTCTGGGGAGGTGCAGCATTCAGATCACAGCATGGGATAGGGCATCACCAAAACCACATTGCAAGTGAGTCAGCAGCAGAAAAAGGAAAGGTTCTGGGTTTTCCTAATTTCTAGGTCAGTGGTTTCTATTAAATTTTACTTTATTTTTCAATTCACTTCCATATCTTATGAACCTCTGTAGATACTGTTTTCTGAGTACTCAACAACAAACGGAAAGAAAAGAAAAAGATTTTAAAAAGACTGATTCTTTCATGCTGATTACCAATGTACTTGTTCTGATTTCTGATTTTGCTCACCCATCCTTGTTTTTAAACAAATATTTAGCATAATTTACATGACCCAAAACTTTAAATTTATTTACCAGGAAATAGTACATTATCAAGTAAAATTACACTTAGATCTATTTTAAGCAGTCTTTCTGGACAGCAAGATTAGAACTCTTTTTTAAAGCTCAAGTTTCACACCCAGCAAACCCTTGGGGGAGATACCTTTGTACCTAGTGGATGTCTGGCAATAATTCAGGCTTTACACATGTAGTTACACTGAACCGAGCTCTTCTTATTCAGTAAGGTATCTCTCTTGATGGTTTTTCTTCACACAGAAAGAATTGCTTTTGTAACTACATAATGAGTATTTTTCTTGTATTTGTTAAAAATCAGTTAAGTTATCTATATAAGTATTCATTTGTCTTAAACAAAAACATCTATAGGGTAAACCTTATTCTTAAGACATAATTCAGGCATATCTCCTTCCCTGCCCATTTTCCTCTCTAAATCTTCCTGGATGCCTTCAGGCTGAGGCTGTGTTCCTATGATACCTTGTTTATACTTTCATCCTGGCATGTATTATAATTACCTAATATGGGACTTTCACCTCCTCTAGATTTTTATTCACTTTTATAAATTCAGTTGTCATGAATATTTCTTAAATGAAATGCTTAACTGAGTCAACCTAGGCTAGGACTCAGGCAGATAGGTGATTATCAATCAATTTGGATTTAAAATCACTTTTAAAAATTGAGATATGTATGAAATTTAATAAATAGTTGAAGCAAAAATATCATTTTAGGAATATTTTTCCATGTTTTAAAATAACAATGGTTAATTTCCTTCTTGTACAACATGTATGGTTCATTGTGTATCAACTAAACACCAAGATCCAGGTTAGAAGAATCTGTTTCTATTAGAGAAGCTTGTATAGATGTCTACAAGAAGGCATTTTCAAGAATCTTCTGGACTTAAAGTCATCTGAAGTGTATGGTCTTGTCTATACACAGGCATATATCATAAGGATGGAAATGCACTTAGAAATTTTCATGTTCTTTCTCAATATATAAATATGCTAGTTACCAAGGCAACAGCTGATATAGATTCACTTATTCTATTTTTATTATGAGAAAAATAAGCTGAAGCTGAAATATTTTACAATAAACTTTTCCATGGATGTCTAGAAGAATATTTTGGTGATCATCAAAGATATTTGAAAGAATATGTTAAAATGGTAATTGAACATTCTTGCTTAATAAAAAATCATTGAACTATTCACAAAAAAATACCATCAAGTTACATCTTTTTCTAAATAATAGGAAACCTTCCAGTTTGGGGTGAATAATACTTTGGCTTTGCTATTTGGATATGAAATGGAATCAGATTTATTTTAAGGAAACAGCATCTGAGATTTAAGAACATGGATATTGCCTTGTGAGTGCTGGAAGCTTTCTTATGTATAATATTCAATTACAAAGAAGCCTGATTTATATTTTTAAATCAATAAGAAATCAATGACTAAAATTCACCTTATTATAAAATCACGAGCCTTTTGGTATAGTGTAAGTACATCCCCCCAAAGTCCATGTGTTGGGATCTTATTTCTTCAATGGGACAGTGTTGGGAGATGGAGTTAGTGGAAGGTGTTTGGTCATGAGCATGGACCCTTTCTCTCAAGGTTGAGTCCTGCTCTGGCAGGACTACTTGCTTCAGTTACCACAAGAAAATTTTTAATAAAGCAAATCTACACATCCTGTTTTGTACCTTCTGCACCTTCCAGTTTGCCCTTCAGTTTTCTACCATGACTTGAAGCAGGATGAGTCCTTCACAGAAAGCAGGAAGATGCTGGTGCCATGCCCTTGAACTTTCCAGACTCCAGAATTATTAGCCACAATAGATCTCTTTTCTTCATGATTTACTCAGTTTCAGGTATTCTGTTATAGCAACAGGAAATGTACTAAGACAGCCTTGAATAAAACACTAAAAGAAATCCCTCAAGGAAACACAGAATTTACCTATATGGAAATGATAACCACAGCATCATAATATTGGTTAGGATAGAGAATTTAAGTTGTTGTTTTTTTAAAAAATTCTGAACTGGAACATTCAGTTAATAAATTTGAAGAGTCACCAAGGAACACTGTTAAGAATAAAAAAAGTCCTAAAATTGTATTCTATAATTTTCTTCTGAGCTCTAGACATAAAGCTCAGATCCAATTGGATATTTCTCAGATTCTGCCAACCCCACACTGGTTATGATCTCTAGTCATTTTCATCTGTTATTCTTCCTGCCTTCCCTAGTTCCATACATGGTAGCACTGTTAAGGAACGTAAGCCATAAATATCAGGACACCCCGGGTATCCTCTTCTTAAGGAGTCCTTCATCACCCCACCAAACTATCCATTAAATTGCCAACTCATGATGACATCACTTCCTAATTATTTCTGAATTATTTTCCCTGTGTCCCTCTGATTTCTATTTTTCCAGAGAATTCCTATTCCCTCCTCTCTAGACATGATAGATTCCACATTGTTCCCCGCACCCCATTAGTCTTGAATATTCACTTTTAGACTTTACAGCGATGGCCAGAAATGATTCTGACAACAAAACTCTATTCTCTCGTTTTCTCACCTGAAACCCTTAACTCCCACTGACTGAAGAGAAAGTCAGAGCTCTTGGACATGACATTTGCCTGGTCCCTGCCTCCTCGCCACCCTCGCAGTCCTTCATTCTCCAGAGTGACACTCTCTTCTGGGAATTCCAAGCTGCCTGCCACTTGCCACCTATAAAGGTTTCTCCTTCCTTTGTTCCTTGGCTTGTCAGTTCCTCTTTCTTAGAATCGCCTTTCCCACATCTCTTGTCTACCTTGTTCTTACTCAACCTATTAATTGACAGGCACCATCTCTTCCAGGAAGCTTCCTTGCAGCCCCAGGCTGCTTTCCTTTCTCCACGTCCACAGTACATGGCTAACATTTACCAGGGTACCCGTCACCCTATTAAAACTCCCCTTTTGTCTTCAATCTGTTGCCGTGAGCCCAAGATCAAGGACAGATCTTTTCCATCTTTACATCCTCAGTTCCTGGCATCAGACAACTCTGAGGATAAAAGACCAAGTTTGTAACAAGCTTAAATATCAGGCAGTGTAATTTAGGGTTAATAATACAAAATTCTTACTTCTGGTGTAGTTGTTTGAGAACTCTTTTTCAATTAAGAATTTTTTTTTTTTTTTACTAAGTTCTTAGATATCTCATTTTGAACCAAACTTAAAAGCAAGACAAACAGGATGCCAAAATGAAAAGCAGCAAGTCTAAAAGGGGGAGAAGAACATCACGTAAAGCCGCCTTTTCCTCTTGTTTGCAGTGAGATCAGAATAGTTTCAGGATATTGCTCCCATGTGTACACGGAGTCAGTTGCCAGTTAGGGCCACTGAGCCCCAGATCACATGGTATTAACCAGGGAACAATACTCAGTATTGAGGAAAACAACAACAACAAAACCCAAACCTTTGGTTCTGTTATTTGTAGGGGTATGACAATGTTTGTGGACTCTTCTCTGCTCAGGAATGTGTATTCCTTCATTCTTGCACTCCATGGGGCACTGTTTAGTATTGAAGAGAAGTGACCAGGTTTGCTGATGACACTTTGCTCCAGAAGTAAGAAGGCAATAAACTGAATTCTAATGACTTAGACAAATAACTATGTTGTACCAAACACCTCATGAACCACTAGGAAATGATGTAGGTACTGAGGATCACTCTTCATTAGCCAATATGGAATACGGGCTTACATGGACATCTGTGAGTTGAAGTGCTACTCATCAGCGACTCTGACAAGGGCTTCCCAAATGACACACATCTTTCTTCATCTTTGAAAACAGAGGGGTAACCAGGCTGTAAATCTAAGGAGGAGTTAGGGTGATCCATTACAGCCATTCATATGCATGCATGGAAAATATATTGGTGTATGTCCAAGAAAGGACTCTATCACTGGCTTTTAATATGAGCTCTTTTTAATATGCCAGCCACGTGTGCCTAGCAAGGGTAACACGAGAAGACACTTTTTAGAGAATTTGCTCATTTCTGATGTTCTCATAAATATCAAGGATGACATTTCCATTAAAAATGTTTCAAATACCTATATCACATTTAAGCAACCTCAGACTTCAGCAAGAAACAGGATACCTCCCTGACTGTATCAGTTTTCCAGCTGTCCTTGTCAAAGGCCCTCCCAGATGGATACAAGGTGCAGTCTGATTGCATCAACTGCAACAGGTGATTCTGAAAATACAACACCAAATATACCAGATGTTTTCTTCTAAGTATGACTATATCCATAGATATTCTCCAGGGTGATGGGCAAATTGCTGATTTTTCAGGAACATTAGATCTGTGCGTTATTAGTACTCTGGCTAGTAGAAACAAAATAGTTTGCATCTGCATAGCACTTTATGCTTTGAAAAGCACTTTCTCACTTTCTCATTAGGTCTTTATAAAGGTTCTATAGTAGCTGTCTATTATCTTCTTTTTATTCTATAGAGTGTGGAACTGTGGATAAGGGAAATAATGTGGGAAAAATAAGAACTTGCACTAAATCTTCTAAAACTTAATGGTTGTCTTAGTTTTGAGAGTCATGAGCCTCTGAATAAGGCAAAAAAAAAATTGGGACAGCAGCTTTGGTAAAGAATGTATATTGAAGGCTGTGATTGTGGTTTAGTGGTAGAGCACTTGCCTAGCATGTGTGAGCCCCTGGGTTCAATCCTCAGCACCACATAAAAATAAATAAAATAAGGGTATTGTGTCAAACCACAACTAAAAAATTAATATTAAAAAATAAGAATGTATATTGAAAATTCTCATCTTCTGCTCAAGAGTGAGCTAAGAAATCACACTTTGACATGTAGACTATTTATGACCAAAAAAAAACATCATACGGTTGATTGAAAGAGCTGAGTGAGCTATTTTGAAACAGACTTTTTGTCTTGGTATTGGTCCTGGATAATAAACACAAGCTGCTAGGAATGAGAGTGAGTGCAGAATTTAAAAAAGAAAGAAAATGTTGGTTAAAAGTGACCTGCCCCGTATGACAACCTGGTATAAGAACTACAGATTATAGGGGTTCCAGTGACCTTAGTACTATGCAAAATATAGCCAGAGTTATATGATTACAGTGAGTCTAAGATAATTAATAGGTGTTTAATATTGTGAAATATTAGCAAGGTAAAATCCAGGCATGGTTTTGCAAAGCTTACTTTTCTCCCTATGACTTACATAGGAAGTACATGCAGATCCTGTTAAAATGAAGACTTCAGTTCAGCAGGTTTGGGAGAGCCTGAATTTCTGCATCTTCACAAGCAACCATAGAATGCCAATGCTGCTGGTCTATGTACCATCTGTGATTAGCAAGATTATAAAGAACCACACGGAGAACCTAGTCGGTCCCCATCACAGCTCAGCCACCCCTGACTTTTAATTTACAAATTGCAGGAACCAAGGTATGTGAGCAGGGATAATTTGATCTCCACTATATTATCCTAACAATCACTCCAATCATTTATCCTGTCTCCAAAGAATATACATTTTCCTTTCCACCACTCAAATACCACTCTAATCCATTGCAGAGAAAGCAAAACATAAGCTGTAGTTGTAAAATTTGCAATCTATGAAAGAAAACATACTTCTGAAATCCCAAAGGAGGCATCAAGACAGACAGGTATTTCTAATTCTCATGCAACATGTGGAGAAGGAACCAGAGCACCTCGGTTTCCTTTGATTTAGGAAGATGGTGGAAAAATCATTTATTAGTCCTACTTCAGGTCTTGTGAGACTTCCCACCTATTAAATACAGTAGATCTTCATTATCCACAGGTTTTATATTTGTGAAATTTTTATTTTCCAAAAATTATTTGAAAGCCCCCAAAGCAATACTCACTGTTGCTTTTGCAGTCACTTGGAGACATATATGCAGAGCAGCCAAAACTTTGAAACACAATGTGTGTTCCCAGGTGAGGTCTAATGAAGTGGTGCTTTGACTTCTGGTTTTAGTTCGATACTGTCAACAAATGTCCTTTTTATTTACTGCCATGTTTTTGTGTTTTTGTTAGTGATTTCACTGTTTAAAATGGATCCCTAGTGTTGAAGAGCTGTCTAGACTTCTAGATGGCAAGGCGGCTCTGATGTGAAAATCCATGTGTAATTTAAGTGTTACTTAAGCTTTGTTTGGACACGAGTTATAGTACTACTAGCCATGAGCTCAATGTTAATGAATAAACAATCTATACTAAATAAGGTGTCCTTATACAGAAGCATACATAAAACAAGCTTATATATTGATCATTCAATGAAAGTGTGACCAAAGTCGCATAGGAACCCAATCCTGTATTTCCCCTAAGAGAAGTGATTCAGTATTGGCTCCTTCAGTATTCCCAACTATTTTATAGATCATAACTACTGAGCATAATGGGAATTGATTATGGTTGTGTATATTATAAACTGTGTATATCTAAGAAAATCAGAAGTAAGTTAACTTACTATTAAGCATGTGGGCTATCAGTTCAAATGACAGTTTTACCGTTGATAGACTGGGAGAATACTTTTTTTTTTTTTTCAATTTTCTCCCTTGCAAAAACACCTGATTCACAAGATGGTGGTGAAGTTTAAAGAACTGCTGTACACATACAGTCACACACCGAAAACACCCAGAATAATGACTGGCAAAAAGTAAGCACTTGATAATATTAGCTCTCACTATTGTTATTTTGTAAAGCATGCAGCTTTGGAAAGCTCCAGAAAGTGTCTCATATCACACAATACTGGCCCAGCTAAGGTAGAAACAAGAGTTCTTCCGAGTTTAACACCAAACTCACAGGGGAAGCCATCCAGAGAAGAGTGAGAAGTGTTTGGAGCCTGCATGTAAGGCTGGTCATTGGTCTAAATATAGAGTTATGGGCTGTGTATTGAAAGGCAGGACAGGATGGGGTCAATCAGCAAGAGATAGGAAAAGGGGTGCCTTTGAGCGATTGCAGCCATTTCAGGTGTCAGATCCCAGACCCCTTGGTTTTGCAGCTTTTTATAGAAATGCCTGTGGAAACATAATGGCAGGCAGGGGTGACCGCAGTTCAGCATTTCAGACATATCATCTTTTCTCTCTAGTGCTGCAGGGGTTATGCTACAAATTGAAAGATCTAGCTACATGAAAGGGAGCTGACACATTGAGCCTGGATGTCTTTTCTTGTGCAGAAAGCTCTGATCTTCAAGTTAGCCAATCTGGAAGGGGCAGTTTTGACAAGAATAATTCCACATTTTGTTTGCACTTGCAAAGACTGTAAGTTTAACAAAGGAATTAGAACCACATTCAGGATTGATAAGCAAAAAAAAAAAAATCCAAATGTGAATTGAGGAAAAAGAGAGGAGAAATTGGACATAGAATATATCCAGCACTTCACATCCCTGCCAGTAGGATAGCTTTGTGTGTGGAGTGCCAAGTGGGCTCCTTAGGGTTAGGGGTACTCAAAAGACACCCTTCTTCACCACCAACCCCTGCACTTTGGTACAACATGCCCTTTCTGTAGTGTGGCATCCTACCTTAGTGCTTTTAGAAGCAAATTCTTGAAAATACATAGCATTGTAAGGGGAAGGAGCTGAAGGGTGGCTTTCTTTCTTTCTGATATTGTAAGATTTGTAGCATCAAAGAAAAAAAATTTACCCTAAGGATAAAAGAAGAAAGAGCATTTTTTTTTTCAGAACAGAGATAGTATGATGGAGGAAGATTATGTAAGCGTTTTAGGCACATAATGGGGAGTTAAGAATAAAAAAGGATAATTAATCAGAGTATAAGAAAAATCAACATGTTAAAGGATCTTATTACTATGAGGTGGGCATTATACTGGGAGCCTCAATTGCATTTGCCCAATTAATGATCTCCATAGCCCTATGGACAAGGTGTGATTGTCCTCATTTTACAAGAAGGGAAATAGGGTCAGCACATATTTAAAGCTTACTCAAGTCGACACGGGCAGTAAACGGCAGGGAAAATATGCCAGCACATATCTATAGGATTTTAAAGCTTAAGTTCTTTGAAAAAAATATTAAAAAACCTCACAAAGAACAAGGATAGAAGCTAATATTTATTGAATGCTTTCTGAATGCTGGATAGTGTTCTACAGATTTTATATGTATCAACTAATTTAATCTTCACAGCAATTTGATTTGTGTACAATTAAATCTGCTGCAAAGATGAGAGCCTGAGGCTTAGAGAAATTCAGCAATTTGTTAATCATTGGTAGAGCCAAGATGGAGAGAGGCTCCTACCAATATCTGAATTGGCGTTTGGGCAACGTTTTCAGTGTGGGCATGTGGAGGTGGTTCTGAGGAGGGTGCTGAGGTGAACTGTAGGGAATGGTCAGGTAACTCATGTTAGGACTCCTAGGCCTGTATGCTTTCCCAGGGAAATGAAGAATGGGCTAAGCCACAGCAGAGGGATGGGGAAAACAGCCTTACATAGAGGAAGCTAGAAAAAACAGGGTAGGACAAATGGAATGAAGGTGAGGAAGTGGACAGGTGAGAAGGAGGGGAAAGCAACCTTATCCTTTGTAGAAACCTAGAGTGGTGACACTAACAAGACACTTGCCACAGCCAGAGACAAGACAGGAGCTGGGTAGACAGGACAGGTAAGCCTGGGGTGGGTGTCTCACTATGAAGCCAAAGAAGAGAATCTGAGGCTGTTATGGACTGAATCTAGAAATGTCTCCTGAAAAGCTCATGTGCTGATCCCCCATGCAGCAATGTTCAGAGAACACTCAGGCAGTGATTAGGGCTGTAACCTCATTGGTGGGATTAATCCATTTGGTGCATTAATAATTTGTATGGATTACTGGGTGGTTGCTATAGGCAAGTAGGGCATGGCTGGGGGAGGTAGATGACGGAGGGCATGGCCTTGAACTGTATCTGTCTCTGGTCCCTTCCTTGGTTTATCTGCTTTCTGGTTGCCATGAGCTGAGCACCTATGGTCCACCATGTCCTTCCATGATGATGTTCTACCTCACTTCAGGCCCAAAGCAGTGAAGTTAGCCTCTCGCGGACTGAGACCTCTGAAATGGTGAGTCCAAAATGACTTCTTCTCCACTAAGTTGTTCTTATCCAGTATTTTGGTCACAGTGACAAAAAGCTGACAAACAACATTGGCTCACTCAGAGAAGTTCTCCATGTTTTCCAGGAACAGAAGTCTGGAAGAAGAGAGCCTACACCTGGCTGGAGGCCAGTAGTATATTCAGCAGTACTGGCCACAGGGACTAGGAAATCAGGGACACAAGGGCATTTACTAAATTAAAACCATACTCAGCTAAGTTAAGTAGCCTGAGGCAGGACAAATGGCCCCCTTAACTACCAGTTCTCCAGCCCTTTCCTGGTCACTTACCAGACCCAATGGAGGCTGGGGCAGAAAAATCATCTGCCGAGGAGGTGCAGCAGCTGGAGGAGTGCTCTGACCTAAGGTGTAAGCATCTCCCCTAAGTAGTAGCAGCCACATCTGAACCTTCCTGCATCCCCAGAGTGGTAGGCTTCCACTTCAACATTTTACCCACAATGGCCCTGTTTACAAAGGCCACAGCATAAGTTAGAATGCTGTCCCTGTGGCCTATCTTTTACACATCTACATATTTTAATGCAGTTCTAGAACTGAGAAAATGCATTCTCTCCTCAGCTTTTTGGATCCTGACAAGCATTCAGACGTGACTTTCCTCTGCCTCCCTGCTCCTGGCTACCGCTGCATCTTCTGACTGAGTCATGCAACTCCAAGTACGATTGATTTTAGGAGAAAATTGCCCACCTTTTAGAGTAAATAAAGTTGAGAGCACAGCCGAGTGACTTCATTTCCACTTCCTAGTATAGCGACTGAAGAGTGAGATTCCTACAGCTTCAATTGCTCTTCTCCAAAAGTTTTTATTTAGCTTAATAGAAGAAAGCACAGTTTCTAGACCAAAGAGGAAAAAATAAGACAAGGCAAGGTGAGGAAGTAAAAGACATTTCAGCTCTGACTCTCCCCCCAAACAGAAATCCCTCTCTCTCTCTCTCTCTCTTTCTCTCTCTCTCTCTCTCTCTCTCTCTCTCTCTCTCTCTCTCTCTCTCTCTCTCTTGTATTTCTTTTTATCAAAATCAATTATGGTATTAAGAAGCATCAAATATAATAGATAAATACACGACAAGTAAATGACGAGAGAAAATAAGAGGAACAGAACAAAAGGAACTGAAATATGCATTCAAGTCATTGTTGTAAATAATATATCTTATAAGAAATGTCCACAGGGAAGCGGATAGATAAAAATAGCAGCACCATGTGAAATAAGGACTGTGCCTTATTTTCTGTAGAAGCTGATATTTCTGTGCCAGTAAGCAAAGATGCTAACAAAAGAATGCTCTAAGCAATGCCACTTAGATGTCCGTCCTTTGTGTGGTGTATGTTGCATGTTATGTAAGGCACTCTCTTTGCCCTCCTACATGCTTGATTTTTTTCTTTCTTCTTCTTTTTTTTTCTTTTTATTTAAGGATTAAAGGAAACCATCCCACGTGGAGCTGTCAGGCATCAGTCAATGTGGGTTGAAATTAACCATAGTGAGTAACGCCCAGGTGGGTTTAATCTGAAGGGAGAGTGAAGACACTGTATTCCTGAGAAGTTTAAATAATAGCATATACATTATGTATTTTAGCATGCTTTAATTTAAATAACCAACAGAACAGGAAAAACAAAAGCATAAAAGACTGTACATTGTATTCCATGCAGCATAGGTGTCTCAACCTAATGAGTCTCCTGGATCCTAGTTTGCTTCTGAATATCACCAGGGGTGATTATAGCTTGCAAAAGTAGACCAGAAAAAGCAAGCCTTCCTATGTCTTGGGCTGTAATTAAAGCCACAAGCCATCAGATAGCAAAGAGGCCAGCTGCAAGCCTTCAAACCTTTAGCACCCTGGCATTAAAAATAGATTACAGCACAAAATATGTACCAAAAATAATCCCAATAAAAAAATTTGCACATTTGATTACTATAATTGATTTTTTTTCTTCTAGATATGAATAAATGACCCAGGCTAAATGCCAGTTCCTTGCAAAGAATTTCATTTAAGCTTCACTGAATTGAAAAGGCTCAACCAGACTCAACATTTCCAACTTCCTAGCAAGTAGCAGAAAATCTACCTGACAGTTGCTATGGAAACACGAACAGGAAGAGTGAACCACCAGCCTATAAATCCACAGAGAAACCTTTCTTAATTGGAAGGCCTTTAACCCACACATTTTTCTCATAGCTGCAGAGCTTATTTCTAAAGAGATTATTAAATTCCTCAATTGACTTATGAAGGATGCTTCCCACTATATTACCGTGCTTTGGGTTGCTCGTTCTTTATATCTGTTTCCAAAATTACAAAGCAGACCAGGGATAATAAAAGTTAACACAGATGTTTCAATGAAAAATCCATATGATGTTCTGAAAATAACTTCAGTGGAGATGCTGAACAAAAAGATTTCCAATACAAGAACCAAGATGGTGTAGACACGTTTGTTTCGAAGCTATGGCTAAGACATCAAACTTCTTCATTTCCCTGATTCTGACCTATTCATGTGGGCAGGGAAATCCTGACACTTCCTAATGTTTAGGGAGATGGTAAAATGAATAAAGGAGTTGATGAGGTATGTTAATGTTATGCTCAATCTTGATTGTTGAGGGTGCTCTGTACAATTAGATAATACAAACTAGTATGTTACTGACTAAACAAGAAGCGAATCAACAAGGTGTCTCCGTGAATCTTAATAGCACTGGGGTAGTTTCGTTTGACTAATTTATTACTTGATTGTGTTTTGTAATACAATCTAGGTGAGAAGGAGGCGTTGTGGCACAGAATGTAGAACACACACACCTATTCACATCCTCCCACATGCCTGCCTTCCTTCCTCGTACATGGAGAAACTCCCAGCCCACGATAAAGCCCTGCTTGCGTTCAGTACCACCATCCTGCCTTCAATCCCTTGGACACCCTCTGCAGACACCATGACTTTCTTCTCCTGTTTCAACCTCTCCCCAGATACTGTTTTTGTTTTCTTTCTCTTTCATTAGCATTTGCACATGCTTTGGTTTCTTCCAATCTTAAAAATACAAAACAACGAAGCCCCTCAGCCCCACATTCCACTTTTATACTAACCCCCTCTTCTCTTTTTAGCCTGGTATTTGAATGGATTTTATTTTTCTCGCTGCCTCTATTTTCTTACTTCCTGTTCTCTCTGCAGCTTCCTGGAGATGGCTTTCACTTCTGTCTCCACCTTCCATCTTGATAGGTGCAGACTTTTCACCTAGAGGGGTAGATTACTCCCTTCCTCCCTTTTCTTTTGATTATAAGCATTAATATACTAATTGTACAAATCACTGGGTTTCTCTGTGACATTTCCATATATGCATATATTATGTTTTAATTGCATCCACCCCAACCACTATCCTCTCCTGCCCTCCCCTCTTTCCTTCCTACCGAGGGTTCCTTTCTCTTTCATAACAGCTCCTCTTCTACTTTCAGGTGTGTTCTTGTTTGTCTGTTTCCACATAAACATGCAATATTTGTCTTTATGCCTCTGGCTTGCTTTGCTTGCCATGAGGATTCTCTTGTTTTGATCATTTTCCTGCAAATCACATGTTTTCATTCTTTAAGGCTGAATAATATTCCATTGTGTATATACACCACATTTTATTTTTCCATTTATCTGTGGATGGACACCTAGGTTGATTCCATAATCTGGCTATCGCAGACATTGCCACAATGAAGACAGGTACACAGGTATCTCTTCTGTATGCTGAATTCTTTTCTTTCAGGTAGAAAGTGGTGTATGTGGATCCTATGGTAGTTGCAATTTTAGTTATTTAAGGAAGATTCATACTATTTTCCACAGTGGCTACACTATTTACACACCCACCAACAGTACACAAAGGTTCCTTTTTCTCCACATCCTCTTGTTTTTTTTGTGAGTGAACCCACTTCCTTTCTGTCATCTCTTTCAAATCTTCCAGCCATGTGTCACTCTTCTGACTTCTTCCATCTTCTCAGTGGTTCATTCTGTCCATTTTGTGATATACTTCGAAACCTCCCCTGGTCTCCCTTACCATCCAGGTACCAAAGACTCCTAAATACTTATTTAAATCTCATTGTGAAAGGGGGATAAAAATCTCTCTCCTCAGGTTGTTGAGAGCACTGAGAGGATACCTATAACTTAAAAATGTGTCTGATATTATCTGCCCTCAGTGGAAACGTTAGCGATTACTAGTACGTATTTGAGATACCTAAGTCAGCAGGCACAGAGCTTACCTTACCTTCTTCTCCACATGTGGTTTCTTTTCATTAGTTCCTACTCTAGAAATCCCCTGCTGATCCCTTAAGCCATTTGAATCAACAATCTCATAAGGAACTCCTTCTCATCCTTCTTGAGACAAAGAACACTCTTATGGGGGTACCAAGGCATGCTGTATTATCAAAGTTCATATTCTACTAGAATTTAATTGTCTATTTACTTCTCTCTATATATTTTGAAAGATAAAGACGGTATAGTTTCACTTCCTATGTTATACCAGAACAAATATTTATGGAGCCCTGAGTGAATGGAAGTGGACCAGCACATAAACAAAGCCATAAACAAGAAATACATTAGCTTATCCCTTCCAGGTTATTTTAAGAGGCTCTTGGTTGTTTTCTCTCTTTTATATTTTCCAATGTCTTTTTATGAAAATGCAGCTGGTGCCAATTCATCTTATGGAGGTATCCAGTATTACTTTGGTTTTACAAAATTACACTGTATAGCGTGCGTTTTTAGGCAAGGCAGGCAGTTGCTCCAAAGTGTTAGGGGAAAGCCTTCTGGACACTGAAGCGAAGGGTGCAGGCTACCATATACTCATCTACACGGATAAGAGTTCTCAGCCTTCAGGCTGAGATCCTTCTTTCATCTGAAAAAGTTATCGGGTATTCATTCTGATCATTCTCCACCTGCAGAAAAGTGGTTGTCTCTGAAACCCTTAGTTTAGTGATGTGGACAGAACTTCTCTTTGGTGAGTGCACTTAGGAGATATTCCCAAACTGTGCTCTGAGGACCTGCATGGTGCAGCTGCTTGTGGGCTGGGCACAGACTGAGAATTTTGACCAGTGTGTTTATACAGAAATTGAGAGGAGGGCTGGGGATGTGGCTCAAGCGGTAACGTGCTCACCTGGCATGCCTGTGGCCCAGGTTCGAACCTCAGCACCACATACAAAGATGTTGTGTCCGCCTAAAACTAAAAAATAAATTAAAATTCTCTCTCTCTCTCTCTCTCTCTCTCTCTCTCTCTCTCTCTCTCTCTCTCTCTCTCTCTCTCTGTCTCTCTCTTTAAAAAAAAGAAATTGAGAGGAAAGTCTGGGGATCAGGGAAGTATGGGGCTTTCATCTAACTTTTGTTATCTGAGATAAGTATATAGACACAATTATCTCACATCCAAGGAACATGGGCAAGCGCAGTCTGGGAGCTCTCCTGACTCAAACAGGTGAGCACACACCTGCACACACCCACTCCCACACTCCTGAGGGCTCTTTGCTGTGGCTTACATCTCATTCAAAAATCCTCATTGTTTTTTTTCCTTATATGCATTTATTTTTTAATTTGTTTTAATTAGTTATATGTGACATTAGAATGCACTTTGATACATGATATATGATGAAGTATAATTTCTCATTCTTCTTGTTGTATATGATGTAAAATCACACTTGTCGTAGAGTTATATATGTACATAGGGTAATAAGAGAAAGTATATACAGCACTTGGCTTATGGTAAAACTACTCATTAAATATTTCTCCTTTCTGTAAAAAATCATCAAATGTAAAATACAAATAATTAAATATACAAATTTAAAAATTTGCAAAATTCATGCTGTATACATGCATAAAAATATAAGTGGATTCCATTAATTTGTATGATGAATATGTGTTAACAGGTAAAGATAAATAAAATTTGAAAAACTAATGGTACCAGAAGAACAAAATTCACATTATGTTCGGTTTATATACTCCCAATTTATAAAACTTTGAACGGGGACAGGGTGGGACAGTTAGAAAAAACAGTGTGTGTTACCCTGACCTCCTTATCCAATAAAGAAGAAATAGAAATGTCCATGGCTGCTGATAGAGATTAATTTGGTGCTAGCTCTAGGCAGGAAGGGTATGGCTAGGGGAGGTGAGTATCTGGGGACATGTCTTTTGGATATATATTTGGTCCTTGATTAAGCAGAGGTCTCTCTCTCTCTCTCTCTCTCTCTCTCTCTCTCTCTCTCTCTCTCTCTCTCTCTCTCTCTCTCTCTCTCTCTGCTCCTGCTGTCCTGAGCCACTTTTCTCCACTATACTCTTTTGCCATGATGTTTTGTCCCACCTTGAGCCCCAAGGAATGCAGACAGTCATCTATAGTCTAAGATCTCTGAAACCATGAGCCCCCAAATAAATGTTTCCTGTTTTAATTGTTCTTGTCAGGTCTTTGGGTTACAACAACAGTACAGCTGACTAAAACAGGAATGGTGTATAAAAAAAGTGGAGCTTTGATGTACATGGGATCTGATTTTAAATATGATTTTGCTTCGTGGTGACTTTAGGAATTTTAGAAAATTTACTGAGTCTCAGCTGCTTCCTCATAAAGAAGAGACGAAAGTACCAACTTTAGGAGATTGTTGACAGAATTATATGAGGTTATGTGGATAAGATTGTTTAGGTCAATGAATGTTCAGTAAAATGTTGCTACACAAGGCATGATCCACAACTCCATTGCATTGACTAAACGGATGGGTGGATGAATTAGGTCATGTATTGTTTTGCCACCTGGAACATCATTTAGGATTTGAACACTAATAACTATTAGCTGTCTCTTTAGCTCTGACCCTTGCTGGAATACGTAATTTCAAAAACACCTTTTGCAGCAGTAGATTTTCAACCTGCTCTTTGAAATTCAGAAATATAAATTTTAACAGGCTTATTGAAAAACATAAAATGCTAAAATAACTAGTACACATCAGGATAATTTTATACAGAGCAAAATCAATTCTTCTGAATAGATAACAGAGTCAGATTATTTTTGTTTGGTGTGACAAATTCATCTATTAGAGCAAGAGTGAATTTGGAAGTGTGGCTCCTGGATGTAATTCACTTATCTGCACTCTACCTACAGATATTATATATCGGATGTTGTGGCACATATTTGCTCATCAGTTAACTAAATTAATCCTCATCATCACATTGAAATATATGTAGATTTTTAGGATACTATTCCCCTTTTTACAGATAAGAAGTCTAAAACTTATAAAATAATTTTTATACCACCAAGAATTCTGAGGAAACAAGATTCAAAACCAGCTGTCGGATAACACACTATTCTTATATCCCTGATATAACCTGTTCAGTATGATATAATCACTTCTCTTCAGGCTATTACAGAAGTTTTATAGTCTCAGTGTCCTTTATTATTCCTTGTTTTCCGTTGTCTCTCTTCCTCTGTCCTTACCTCTTCCTTCCTTCCTTCCTTCTTTCTTATACATATTTCTCCTATCTGAAGCACTTATTTTTCTAAATGATCTTTAGTAAGCTATTTAGTATGATCATGTATCTGCAAAGATTTTGAGAGATACCACTTTATTCCTTTCCTTAGTGGAAAAAGGAGAACTCTCCCCTTGTACAGTGATGTTGGTCATCAGTCCAGGACCCCTGTCATAGTCCCTTACCTCTCCTGTCCAAATTTAAGCATAAATCTTAAATACAGGCTAGGGAACATTCATGCTTTGTTCCATTTTCTTTTTCAGTTTCAGTATCATGTCTACCTTGATCAAAGGTGGATAAATAACATCATGGACCCAAAAATGCATATTACTCTATAACTGATGAAAATGATATTTGATGAAAATGAGATCAGGTATCCCAATATCATCACCATTTTCATGTCATTAAAAATTAATAGGGAAGTCAACATTTGCCTTGGCATTCTCTCCCATTTTCCATGAAGGAGGCGAAGTCAAGAGCAAGTAATGAAAAATGCTATGCAGCATTATTTATAGAACTCAATGAATCAGATTCTTACAGTGCATGAATCTCAGTTCCTTTAGCAACCTGGTGAGTTTTATTAACTTGGAGAGCTCTCCTCTCCCCAGTAGCATTCACATTGCTTCAAAATGTTAAATTCAGTCTTCCACAGTTGTCTTCAATCATGCGAGGAGATAAGGAACTAATGTTTTTTTTTTTTTTTTTTTTTTTTTTTTGAGACCGACAGCATTCCTAGATGAATGATCATTTTAGGGAAGAGGAGAAGAAAGCTTATAGATGAAGTGGATTCTTTGCCCCCACATGAGCAAATTAGGACTTAGAGCCAGATCTATCTATTATGCCATGCTTATATTCTCTTACAAATACAGTTCATTCTTTTAAATAAAAATGAGTTTATGTTTAAGAACCTAAGTTTGGATTCCTGTTTTCATAGATTACAGAGTAGCTTGCATTAAATGAGCTCTCCTGCTGATAACAATTATATTTTCAAAGCTGTTTGAAGGCACTGGAGCATGACCCAAGTTTGGTAGAAAAGGGAGGGAGTTTGATGCCTGAGAGAAGGAAACCAGAGGGGCTGAAATCCCAGTAATATATTTCTTCCTCTGAGAGTAATCCCCAACCCTCCAGCCAGAGATGGATAAAATCAAGTGGAAAGACGGTTTGGTGAGTCATAGGGTAGTCTGGTGATGCAGAGTGGCTGGGAATTGAGAATGGGGGAAGCCCTAGAAAGAATAAAGCTACAGAAGGAGGAAACCTTCAAATACACTGACCTGTGAGATGAGACCACCAGGCTCCAGGGGTAAGTATAGTTTAAAGCCCAGAAGCTGAAGTGTAGTTTCCTACCACATGGGGAGACTGTATTAGGAATTCAGGTCCCATAGGAATACAGGGGATTGTAAATATTTGGGGATTTTCATTGAACTCCCCAAAAGGTTAGGGGTACTACATCCAACATTAAGAAATTTACAATAGAATTAGGGGTGAAACCTGAATGAACCTACCTTAACAAAGCTAGAACACAAACATCTCTCAGTACAAGTGACTTGCAGTAATTTACCTCCCTTCTGAAAAAGCAGTCCATTCCTTGAAGATAACAGAATCCAGAATCTCAACAATATATAACCTTTAATTTGATTTTTTAGACTGAGACATACAAAGAGAAAAATCATCTGTAAAAATAGACCTACAGACGAAACAGATGTAGGAATTAGTCATAAGAGAGTTTTAAAAAGCTGTGACAAACAAACACTTCAATTTATAAGAATTATAAATATAAACATTTAAATATTAAAAACATGATAACAAAAAAGGAAGGGAAATCAAATGGAAATATAATGTTATAAAATTCTTATGTTAATCACTAAGTGATGTATTATTCTCTAGACATATTATCTTTTATGTGTGTGTTTATATATATATGTATGCATATGTGTGTATTTGTGTGTATATATATGGATATCCATACACACACACACACACACACACACACACACACACACACACACATATATATGCCCTAGAGAAAGTATGTTAAAATTATACAAAATAATTTGAATTTAAAAAAGCAGTTGAGGCTGGGATGCAGTTCAGTGGTAGAATGCTTCCCCTAGTGTGTGCAAAGCCCTAAGTGTGATCCCTGTTGCCACATACACACAAATATACACACACACACATACACACATGAATTGTAGTTATTAAAAATATTTGAATACCTAAATAAAACAGGTAAGGGGAATTTAGGAACACATAGCAGAGAGGAAGAGAGAAACGAATAATTACCACACTGATAATTATATGAATTGCAAATAAATGACAATGCACCTTTTACTTATATTGAGTCTTTTCTCCAAATAGTTCAAGGCATATTTGTAGGATACTTGACATTCTTAGTAAAATTCTACTTATTAAACCTAGGAATGATGGAAAGATGGGAATTTTACCAATTTAATTTGCTGATTAAATAACTGTAAAGGGATCAAACCCACCCCCTATCATCCTTCTAGATCCTAAAGGTGGACTAAACCTAACCAGATGAAATAAGTTATAGAGTAAGGGAGACTTAAGTTCATAGTAATATAAATCAAAAGGGTTATAGGGTCAATACGGTCTAATAGAAAATGCATTAGGTAAAAATAGCAAATGCCAACTTAGGCTATGATAATAGAACTGAATACAGGATTCTAGGTCAATGAATAATCAGATTTCTGAGTTGACATGGATACAATACATGCACAGTATCACATCCAAGTCTCTGACATGTGAAGGTGATAGTGTCCATTTGAAATTCTTAGACAGAAGAGGAATGTAAAGAGCTAGAAAATGTTTACCAAGTATAAACCTACAGGACAAGACGACAATTAAGCTGGAGAAGAAAGGCTGTGGGGAGATGTAACAGCAAAAAGGCCATCATGAGGAAAATGTGTTAGTTTTCTGTGCAGCTGCAAACAGCTTGTGCCTCGTCTCTGTTTCCATGACATCATAGGTACTTGCTATGATATGCAGTGGCCTAATGTGTGCATATCACATAGGAAGACAGGTTCTGTTCAGGCATCGTTCAATGAGAGGTGCTGCTTACCTGGTCTCTCGTCTTGGGTACCAGCATTTTGATTGCTACTAGGTTGCTATCATTCTTTTACTCTGTATGTTCTCATGGCTATTAGTTGACTAAAGTGAATTAGGAAACACACTTTTCTGAACAATGGATGCATTCTTTATAGCTTGTGTGTGTGATATGTAGCATATATGTCCTACTTCTTTACCACCATTCAACTGAAATGACCATTTGATGGCTATCACTATAAAAATGATCTCTACTCTTATATCTAGAGTTTCTTCCTTCTCCAGCTAGATTTCATCTTTGGAGTGGTCATACATTGAGGGTGACATTAACATGGTTAATGTTAATTCATCTAAGACTCATTTACAAATTCAAGAGCATCTCTGGCTTTATATATTTGTTTAGATTTCCAACATATAGAATCTGTGTTTATTACCTCTAGGTATTGTTCTTTCTACTTTTCTTTTGCACGGAAACTAGCAAAATTCATGCATTTATGTTTATATTTCTTTTTTATGAAGTTCCCACGAGGAAGGACTTCCCTTTTGCAGAACAGTGTGGTAGCTATTGTGCAAACTCAAGAGCCAGATTTCTACCATAGAAACCCTGGTCTTGATCAGCTCTTTGACGTGTTATTTAAAGTTCTTTTGTCTTGGTACAGACTTCAAAATGTTGTGTCAGTATTACATAATTTAATGAAAAAAATGCTTAGGATGTTGCTTTATCATATAATAAGCATAGCTATTATTTTCATTCCTTTGTGATTCATCTGGAATGCAATATGATGAAAGTTTTTATATAATATCATACCTGTCATCTCTCAGTATGGCCTTGGAAGTGATATGTTGAGACAACCCATCTTAGACCATAGACCTTTGCTTTTTAATTGTATCAAACTTGATACAATTAAAATCTTTAAATACTTTTTCTCTATTTACTTAAGAGGTTCTTCAAGTCTTCAAATCTTTCTTCTATATTAACTGAAGAGCTTCTTGAAGTCAGAGACAAAGTATTCTGTTAACTGGAATAGAACTAAAATGTGTGCTCAATAAAATCTTCTTGGATAAATACTTTTTGAACTTAGAGGCAGGAGTGATCCATTAATTTAAGGAAAAAGTACCAATACAGGTTTCACAAATATATAAGTTTCTTTTTTAAGAAATAAAAAGATTGAAATCTATATATCAAAAATATTAGAAAGATATGATAGTCGATAGGAAATTATAAAAATTTCATTCTCTATTTCTAAGATTCTATTGCTTTCTTTTCTCTTCCTTGAACATAAATTTATCAAACACGTGTAATTAACCAAGCATTGTTCTAAGAAGTGGGAAAACAGCTAGTAAACACAAAGAACTAGATGGACTGAAGACAGATGATTGAAGAGTTTGAATAAATGGTTCAAAGTTCAGTAAAGGCAATCCCAATTTGTCCTGTGATATGGGTTCAGATGGGAGGTGACCTAAACCAGTGACATTGAGCTCAGGAAGGAGAAGGGGCAGCCTGGTGAGATGCCCAGCTTGAAGAAGGTTTTGCAGGCTGGAGATTAGAAAATTCATCTATGAACACACTGGGGGATGAAAGCCATGCCTTTGAACCCCATTTCTCAGAAGGAAAATTCAGATATAGAAAGGTAAATGGAATGTTGTTTTCTAAGGTTTTTATTAGTGAGCGAATCAGGAAGAATATCCCCCGATTTAAAAAATTGTATTCTTTGTTCTGCATATTTTTTTTATCCACAAATGCATGGTGATTTTAGCAGTGAGTCTGGAGCCCTTCTAAGATTTAGCTTTATTGTGTTGATTAATTCCCATAACAACAAACAGGAACATATACAGTTGTCCCTTGTATCTGAAGGAGATTAGTTCTGGGATCCCCCACAGATAAAAAAATCCTTGGAAACTCAAGTCCCTTATATACAATGGTGTTGTATTTGATATAATCTATACACATCCTCTTGTATACTTTAATATCTAGATTACTTTAGATTACTTATAATACCCAATCAATGTAAATGCTGTGGTACAGTTTTGCTGTCTTATATATGAAATAATGACAAGAAAAAAAGTCTGTACGTGTTCAGTACAGACACAGATTACCCCCATTATTTCCAACAAGAGCTTGGTTGAATTCACAAATGTGTAACCCACAGATATGTTTTATTAACAACTAACGCTAATAAAAACAAAAATATTAAGTAATTCCTCTGGGCAAGCAGGATCATTTTAAAGTTCTCCATTTAAGTTCCATTTACTTCTTAGAAGTTTTTGATTTTCACAAAGGACATTGGGAAGAATGCTCACACATTTGAGTATAGCCTTTTCTTTTGTTTCTTCATTCGGTCTAGCTCAGTAGATTTTACCTCAGCGTTCATTAGAACTACACTCTAGGCCTACTCAAATAAATATGCCATCTGATAATAATTTTATGGTTGACTTGGATATTTTCAAGTTAATTGGAAAATAATAATTTTTATTTTCTGAGGAGATTTTAGAATGAAATCACCAAGTTTTTCTACCTTTTTGTTTCAAATGTTATCTATCCTTATCATAATCACTAAATTATTTGATCCTCCTTAGTCCTTTATTTTTATTACAGAGTTGATTAGTTTCATTTAATCTTAAATGAATTGGAAAAGCCAAGTGGTTACAGTGCTCATCCTAGGGAGGCCCCTGCGTAGCCTGCTGCCCTTTCCCAGGCCCAGCTTTCCTGTAAATACCCACAAAAAAGACTCCTTATTAAAACCACTTTCTCTAGATACTATACCAAGAAGAGTAGGGATGGCAAGTGAATTCATTCATCTCAGCCACAACAAACACCCAAATACCACCAAGAAATCAGTCATAGGACACACTCTGAGAAAAGCACACTTGAAAGGGTTCTGTAAAGCAGACACTGAAAAAGAAGGGGTGTACGTGCATCTCTGTAGCCATCCACATTTAGAGAGGAATCTTCACCTCATATATGGGTGAATCTATTTCTATCCCCAAACCAATCACAAGACATGCTCATTGCATAACCTTGCTTACTACTTTCATTGAATCATCATCCCTAAGATGAGGAGCAGTTGGGATTCCTCATGACAGTTTGGCAGATGCTTGTGAACTTGCTTCTTCAATGTGCATTGTGAAGGCCACCAAGTACAGAGAGCCTGAAGAGAGAAACATTCTATTTCCAGCGCTCTCCTACTGCTGCGCTTGCCAGGTTTGCTTCAGGCCTCACCAATCAGATCCCTTCCTTTGCATCCTGGATTTGAAGGACTCATATGAGAAGAGAGGATCTGGGGCAGCCATTTATAGTAGACTGTGGCAGAGACAGTGTTGTCCCAGATCCAGAAGCTTTTAAGGCATTTTCCTCATTCTACAGCTTTCTGATCAGGATGAAAGCAGCGATGTTCCTGTTGACTTAGTTCTGCAATTTAGTTTGGGGAATCATTCCTGGAAAACTGCAGTCTAGAGTTCAGCTCTTTACTTTTTGAACTAGTTTGAAGTCATTTAGTGCCATTTCTTGTCAAGCCATTAAATAATAAATTTTTTCCTGCTACACTATCTAAAATAGATTTATTTTCTCCGAAATCAAACCTTTCCCTATATATTCTGAAAGGAGCACTGAAGCAGAGCACCAACCAGGGTTTCTGAAGGGGAAGGGGCCTGAAAATTCTGTGTTCTTTGGTTGTGGATTTTGCGTATGCTCCTTCTGCTATTTTGAGTGATGGTTACCTTCATTTAGTTTGAGTTCCTCCATTGCTAAGATGGGTCATCAGATTGGTGGAGAGCTGTATGTTGCTAAAATGTCAGGGAAGCACAGTAGATATCATTTCACCATCATCTCCAGTCACCAAATTTGCAAGTCTTTGGTTAGAATGGGACCCTCTAACCCTCAGCCCAGGTTTTAGAGAAGGCAAAATATCCTTATGCTCATGACCACAATCCTAGCAAGCTCAATATTTAACAATATTCAGGCTTCTTTCTCCACATATAGCTCAGATGTACTGCACATTAGCAGGCAAATATGTTTTAAAAATGACTGAAAATGTGAAATATAATTTATATACCTCTCTATAGCTTCCTTCTATAATTTATCTCATTATTCTTTTAGTTGGGCAGTTATTCCTAAATACCCCTGATGCAATTTTATGTTCATTCTTTCTTATCTAAGACTTGTTAGTATAACCTAATGTGATTTGGGTTGTGTATAAGTCATTTTAATTTGCATAATGAGCCCCAGTGCCTCTCTAGCATGAACTAAGAACTAAAGAAAAAATTGACAGCTTCAAACAAGCGAGTCTCAAAATTGGTTCTTTTTTTTTTTTTTTTTTTTTTTGGAGGATGAGGAGCAGTCTGAGAAATATTCTATTCAAGATTTGAGGACAATACAGACAAAATACCTGGAAAGACCAATAACTTTAGATCAGGAAGTGCACAAAAATTCATTCCAGGAGAATCGAGTTGCTACTTTTGAATTGAAAGAAGATTGAAAGAAGATCTTCCTTTTACACATGATCTTTGAGAAGCCAACAAGCGACTTTCAGTTCAGTTCAACTTTTCAGTTTTAGTTCCTAAAGAAGAGGTATTTTCATCTCAGAAAGCTAATCTCAATCCAAGAGCATAAGAGGACATACCTACTCAGGAAATTTCTATAGGAATAGAGGGTTCAGATGAACTAGGTATAATAATATGTGTTTTAATTTTTCCCCATAGCTAACATACAGTGATCATAGTGCTCTCTATAAACTACATTCATGATCCCATTTGACCTTCACACAGTCCTATACAGTTGATGCTATTACTATCACTACATAGATTAGGAAATGGATACATAGAACTATTTAGTAATTTATCCAAGTGATACAATTAGTGAACAATGGGACCAAAATTATAACCCAAGGAACTTAATTTTAGTGTATGAACTTCTAACTAGTACATCATACATTGTATAGAAGACCTACCATCTAGGGGCTCACAGAACCCTGGATGGATATTCTATACCACTGAGGACACTAGACTAATACAACAATATGGCACCATGATAAAACAAGTATTGAATGACAACAGTAACAACTCCATGATCATAGGTGGGCCATTCCATCAAAGGGTCAATGGACATGCTTGTAGCTAGACAAAGGATCTTCTATTCACCATTACTTTGGTAATGAAGAGATAATATTCACATATACAAACTAGTTTTTCCTTCTTTTGATTATACTGCCAACTAATAGGTTATGGTCAGTATGCTTTAAAGTGAAGTCTGCTAAAACTAGTAAGGGTATGTTTCAAGGTTCTAACTGTGAGTTTCATTCAAAATAAATGTAAAATACTCATGCTTGAGGTAATCTGGAACTTTCTTCCATCAATCCATCTGCATGAGATGATGGAGGTGATTACTGATTTTATGTGTCAATTTGACCCGGTTAAAGGATATCCAGATATTTGGTTAAATATGATTTCTAGGCTACCTAATGAGGATATTAGCATTTGAATTAGTTAACTGAGTAAAGTAAATTCTCCTTCCCAGTTTGGTTAGACATCAGCCAGCTACCGAATAGAACAAAGAACAAAAAGGCAGAGCAGGGTTGAATCCTCTCTGTACCTAACTGTTTGAGATGTCAGTTCTTTGCCTTTATACTGGGATATATGTTATGGGCATTTCGGTTACCACTGAAGTTGGACTAGAATTTGTACCACTGATTTTCCTGAGTTACGAACAGTAGATCATGTGACTTCTCAGCCACTACAACCACATAAGCCAATTCTTTGTAGTAAATTTCATTCTCTCATTCTCTCTCATTCTACCTCACATATATATTGTCATACACTAACAATATGAGCCCAGGATCTTTATGTCATCAAATGAAAGGAATAAAGTCACTTTAAATGACAGAGTTTGTAATTTTTATTTTTAGTGAGAAGGGTAGAGTTTTATAGAAGTTTAAATTAGGTGGGGGAAAAGAAGAAATATTACATTCTTTCAATTAGTATATTTATGGAATAACTTTTACAATCACATCATTTTCATTGGGCCTATGGTTTTAAAAAGTTTTAGATGATTTTTAAAGTTTTTCTTAATATTGAGTATTCATTCTCTTGTATTATTGTAAGATTTTTCTATCCCCATTCCAAAAGATAATGAATGAAGGATCCATTTTAAATATATGGTATTTGCCAGTAAATGGATGGAGCTGGAGAATATTATGCTAAGTGAAATAAGCCAATCCCCCCAAACCAAAAGCTGAATGTTTTCTCTGATATGTGGGTGCTAATTCACAATGGAGGGTGGGCCTAGGGAAGACTAGAGTTATTTTAGGTAGAGGGGAGTGAAGGGTTAGGAAGGTTAGGAGTTAGGAAGGAAGTAGAATGAGTCAGACATTATTACCCTATGTACGTGTATAACTATATGACTGGTGGGATTCTGCATGATGCATAACCAGAAAAATGACAAATTATGCTCCATTATACATGATGTATCAAAGTGCATTATACTGTAATGTATAACTAATTAAAACAAATTTAGAAACATAGAAAAAAGAATAATAGGGAGGACAACATAAGGAACTAAATCATGAATTATTTAGTATGTTTTCTGCCAATAGCAATGAAAGTTTCAGCTACTAAGTATTGAGACAGAACTAAAAGTAGCAAAGAAGAAAGAGAAATAACAATCAGATAACTAACTATGTGCCTGGTGTTCTATCATGTATTAAGGAGGTATTATAACTTCTCTTTTTGTAGATGTGGAGAGCACACAGAGGTTTGAGAATGGCCTCCCTTCATCTACAGTTTTGCTTATGTGTGTGTTTTAATTGACCCAAAGTGAAGAAGAAGGATAATAAGATGTTGAGAGAGAGAGAATCCAGATGATGTTTTTAGAGTATATTAGTATATTGTTATAATTGCTCTTTTTGTTAGTTATTGCTATTAATCTCTCTTACAATTTATAAATTTGTAAATAAATTTATTATTGGTATATAGTATATGAAAACTATATATATATATATTTTTTTTCAGTATTTGCTGCTGTTTCAAATATCCATTGTGGGTCTTAAGATATATCCTCCACAGATTAGGGGACAAATCTTTAAATATTGTCATTAATCTTTCCATGTGACTAATTAGTAAGTTAAACTTTTTGTAGATATTTGCATTTCTAGGAAGAAATAATATGCATAAGACTTGGCACTGTCCATGGTTTCAGGCCTCCATTGGGGGTTTTGGAACCTGTACCTTTGGAATGTGGCAGGTGTTGGGAGGCAACTGAATCATCACACAGCTCCAAAGCAGCCAAGATGCAATTGGTTGTAGCATATTTCTCCACAAACCATTGTTCTTTCTGCCATATATTGTTGTCTCTTTAAAGCGTCTGATGTTCCCTGGAGGGAAAAGTTATGAGGCAAGTCTGTAATACTTAGAGTAAGTTTATTAAATTTTATGTCATCTGCCTTTTAGCAGGAAAATTTTAATTTTAAAAGGGCTGAATGGATCTTTCTCAACTATTGAAATTTTAGCTATGCAACTAAAATTATAGGGACAAGAGACATAGTGATTGGAATGAGGGGGTCTTCCTAGAGAGGCTTGGTAGCCTGTCAGCAGCCCATGCCCAGGGGCAACTTGTCTGGGGACCAGTCATACTGAGGTTTCTAGCTTTCAAATCTCCTTGGCTCATGTGTTCATGCTGTGGCATGTGTGAGTGTGGGTAGGGCCCCTTCTGTCCTTCACTTGGTGACAGAGAGCTTTTAATTTGTTGAGGCAGGGGTAAATTACACCAAGACAATGCAGCCACTGTAAATGCTACATCTTCCTACTGTGCTTGTCTCTTACTACCCATGTATAGGAATGGGAAGTCTTATTATTTTTCTCAACCCAAAGTTTCTTTAACTTTCCCTGAAGTAGAATATCTGCCAGGTCAATCATCATGCAACCCTCCCTTATAAGGTCATCTGACTCCCATCATACTGAAGCTGGGCCTCTTACCAGTGGATTGAGAATCACAGGCCACATTTATCTTTTCTTCTCTTCATTTTTTCTTTATTTTTTCTGGTAATACTTCACACATTAAGAAAAAAAGCAGAACAAATGCAAATTTGAAAAAAAAATGTTGGGAAAATAATTATAGCAGTTCTTGAAATACCCAGAGAGGCTGGTGAAAATTCAGAATGCTTATGCATGAAGCAGCAAGGCAGCATTGCTAATTTTAGATCAAATAAGTCTCTTTTCCTTGTCCCACCCCAAACCCCAAACTCAGTAAGCAATATTTCCAGCAGTGAGTCAAATACAAACCGTATATAAGCAGGTGAAATAAATAAAATGACATGAGGTGGATGGTTTGGACTTTGGAGGGCAGCAATATCCTGATTCTAAAATTCCAAATATTCTGTGCTGCAGCCAAAGTGAAATCAAAGACAGGCTGGAATGTAAGCAAGAATTGGTACTTTTCTAAACAGAGAAGGATGAGAGGCTGAGACATGAATGTCATCCAGAAAATTCTCTACTCTTTTTCTCTTTTCTTGTTAAGTGTGTGTTTTTTCATCAAAATCATTTGAAAGACAAAAGATATTTTTGGGGATAAACTATCTTACTTTGAACTTTGTTCATCTCTGCCTATTCACCTCCACTCACTTTTCATTAAAAAAAAATGGACCTCAAGCAACTGAGTTAATTTTTCAGATTTCAACTTGTTATCATCATGATTTGATTCTTTTCCACTTCATTTCCCAATTCCTTTCATCCTCCTCTTCAACAAAGTTATTGTCTTAAACATCTGTGTGTGTGTTGGCTGTATTTGTGTATCTTCTTCAAAATATATGGCTGTGGGTTTTTTGTGTATATGACTTTAATTTGCATAAGTAGTGTTGTGCTGAAGATTTCACTCTTCTTTATTTCTTACTCTTCAGACAAATTGTGCTTTGGGAAAAAAAATCAATCCATGTGTCTGTTGGGTTCTCCTGAAAAAAAGCCTGAGATAAAGGCTCTGTATGGGTGGTTTATTTGGGAATGCTATCAGGATGCTGGTGCAAGGGAAGAAAGGAGTGTGTTGGAAAAGGAGAAAGGCTGAAACTTAATTATGTATGGCATTTTCCCCCACTTTTACCTATGAGGCTTCCTTGATCCCTCCAAACCTTCTTAGGAGTTACATCTAAGAATTTTCTGCCAAGATATCAAAGTGGGAAGCATTTGTTTATCCTTTGGCTTCTCTCCTCCTCCAGGTATTAATCTCTCATATTTTTCTGTTGCATCTTCATTGTACTGAGAGAATTTCTTCAGGTATTCGATATGCAAGTTCAGAGAAACCCAGAGATGGAAACAATAATTTGTTATGTGGATCAAGGTCAAGAACTGTCAGGTTGCACCTGGAAAGATCTCTTGAAGTATATGTAAAAATTGTTGCCATAGCAGTGTCTGGAGTTCTTCTTGGTGAGATCAACAAGATAGTAGATAATCCCCAAAGCTTTCTGGTACATTAGACTCTTGAATATTAATCTGTTGCTGCTTGGACCACTTTAAATTTCATTATTAGTTTGCATTACATTTTGCTGATAGTTTCCTTATGTTGTCTCTAACTCTCTGAAACTACAACTGACTGAACACTTTCGCCCAAGGAAATGCCTTTACACATAGGCATACGGGGTTCTGTCTTTGAATACAGGTTTCAGGCCTGCAGTGCCTTGAAAGTTGCTAAGTCTCAGTATGGTACTTTGGACTCCCAAGGCCAGCAGAGTCATCAAGTTGGGATCCTTGAGCATGAATCACAACTTAACTGGCTCCTGGTTCCTGTTTATCCTCTTTAGGGTTCTTTCTGATTCTCTACTTTCATGTGAGGTTGATCAGTTACCCTAAGGAATGCCAGGACCTGACTAATGCCTCTGGGTCTCCCCTGGGTTTACCATCGGGTGACGTGATATTGAGTAACTGGGTGTTAATGTACTTATTGTGGGAGACTCTCCAAGGAGACAGGAAGATAGCTCCCATTTTTTATACAGTGTACTACACTCAGCTGACCTTACCTCACTGCTGGAAACCAGAGTGGTCATTTAAGTTCTCTGTAGACTGCATTTCAGGTAGTCCTCCATGAGCAGTCACAAAAACCTTCTCCAAGAGCATTGAAAACCTTGCCTTTGGTCCACAATTATAATGGGCCTTCTCTATTTCTATTTTCTCTTGCCCATAATTATTAGGATACTGCCATGTTCTCTCTGCTTGATTTTAAGCAATGACAGATAAAAGCTAGGCATTCCTTGAGCACGTGGTACTAGCCTGTTTCCCCCCACTCTCTTCTCACTGGATGCAATGTGTGCAAGACACAGGTATAGTTAACAAAGAAAGAACTCGCATCCTAGGAATACAGTGATTTTGACACAAAATTTTCTGAAGATATGGGATTGAATTATATGCCATGCATGTTTACTTTAAATGGAAAAAGAACAAGTCATCCTTAGCATATCATTTCATTTATAGTTATTATCAGTGAAGTAGTGTAAAAACCTTTGAGAGAGTCACTGGATACCAGTATTCATGGACAGAAGAATACAGAATGGATGGCACAGTGTCAGCAGTCATGAAAATAATGAACATTAAATAATTGATGTGATATGATTATGGAGGCAAGAAGATTTATATTATTTCAATAAAAATAGGCCCCAAAGGATCATGAAATTACAAGTAATAACAATCTGTTGCTTTTTCTTATGACAGGAGACTTGAAATTGACCAGAAATGGTACTTTTGACAATAATGAACAGGAAGAGAGAATCTTTGGAATCCAAACATGAAAAGATGGTATGCAGACACCATGGAAATGTTTATATGCCCTTGTTAGGTAACAAACAACATTTTAGTACCTGGCTTCTCCCATTTATCCCATATCATCACCACTAAACTACTATCTTCATAATTCTCTGAAATTTTATATATATATATTTTTAATCAGGTTGTATATATAGATCAGGGCAAGATATTTTTCTGAGTCTTGCATATCACGAGAGCAGTTTTATTCATACATCTCTTTATGAAATTGTGGGAGATTCTGTCTGATACCTACTCAAGGAAAAAGATTGCTCAACTATAGCATGTGAATAAACATATATTATTTCTTTAAGTACCACCAGATGGCTTTCTAGAAATCTGCATCATTTTTTTCCCCAGCAATACGGCTTATAGTTGTAGTTTCCCCAAATCTTCAATATTATAATTTGGATCTTGAGTGTTCCTCAAAGGCACATGTGTTAAAGAATTGGTCTCAATGGTTGTACTACTGGGAGGTGATGCTTTTAAGAGACAGGAAATCTCTAAGTCATTGATGGTGTACCCTTGAGGGAATCTTGGGGTGCTTATCTCTTCCTCTTCCTGTCTCCTAGTCATGAGGTAAGTGGTTTTTCTCTCGTCATGCGTTCCCACCACGATGTGCTACCTTGCCCAAAGCAATGGGGCCAATTGACCATGATTGGAACCTCTAAAAGTATAAGCCAAAAATCAACTTTTTATCTTTATATGTGATTACCTCAGGTATTTTGTTCTAGTTACAGGAGCTAACAGAAAATATTTCATTTCCCTATGTAACATCAAATGGTTTTCTGGAAAGCTACATCATTCTTTTACTTTCAATGTGGCTGGTAGTTCTAGTTTGCCCATAATTTCACCATTACTTAATATCTGATTTTCTAAATTTTATATGTCTGGTTGGATTAAAGTGATAGCTTTTTGTTTTAACTTGAATTTTGTTGATCTTGATTATAGCAGAATGTCGTTATTAATATTTCTAGGTCTTTGATTTTTTCTTGATGGAAATCATATCGTTATAGTCAATTTCTATGATCAGGCTTCCTTTTCTTATTGATTGAAAGAAGTTTTATCATAGTGTATACATTTATTTCTTATTCAGTAAAGATATTGGAAGTATATTCTACTGATTGGTCCTCTACTGATTGGGTATCCTTTATTGAAAAGAAATTCTTAATTTGGATGTAGTAAAATCCATTGATTGGTTCCTTGTGGTCTGCCTCCAGAACATGGGCTTTTTAACCACTACATTATGCAACTCAAATTGTATCCACCTCCAGATTGAATTACAGTGAACAGTCACTGATGTTTACACTACAGCTAACAAACTCTGTGGACAAACAGGAATTTAAATACTTCAGTACACATTCAATTTAGGGGAACTCTTGTTAGATATTTTGAACATCTAAATTCTGTTAAGTACAAATATCTACAAACCACCAAAAACCTTGATGATCCTTAAATCTGTTTCTTATAGCCAATGACCAATATCTAGGACTTCTTCAATTGGGAGCCAGTTCTTTGTGGATTTTTCATGTATCTGAATATCTTAGGAACAGAAGCCTTTGTTCTAGATTACCTTTTATAAGTGGTTTTCTAGTGAATAATTTTAGAAGATGACCATAATCTCTCCTTCAGATAAAAAGAACAAGCATATTTGTCCCATTCAAAAAGATCTGGGAAACCCCTGCCCCAACTCTTTTCCTCTATCAAAACTCACTATGACTATAGCTGGCCCTCTTCTCATTAACATGTGGAAATTAAGTATGGGGAATGATGAAATTTGTGACATGGCCATAGTGAAAATCTTTGTCTAAAGTATCTTGTCCATTAGCATCCATTAAACTGTGGAAGGAAAACTCAACAGGCCTTTATCTAAGATGAAATCTCACACACTAGTACTTTCATCTTTCTAACAGTTACTTCTCTGGTTTTCACCTCATAATTTTCTGTATATCTGCTCTCATGATCCAACTCTCTCCTCTGCAATCTTCCTTTGGATTCTCTTAGATTTTTTATTCATAAATAATTACCCTCTTTGGTATTTATGATCACACATTCCCTTGAGCTTTCGTTTATCTTCACAACATTAGCTCTTCCAGTATCTATGAAGATTCTTTGCTATTGAATCTTTAAATAATTTAGGCTTCCAAGGGTAGTGGTAAACCCCTCTTTTCTTCCTACCCTGCTTTCTCCCTGTGGGAAATGGCTTCCTCCACAACCTTTTACCATAATTTACCATCCTGCCAACTCTGTACCTGCAAACCTTTCTTTTGGGCTCTATTCCCAAGTAGCTTATGGTCTACTTAACATTTTCATTTGGAAATCTCTTAGGAGCTAACGCTCAGCATATGCAAAACTGAAATAATCATCATTTCCCTCCAAACCCACTTCTGCAGCTTCCTGTCTTGATAATCAACATTATCTACCTAGTAATTCAAGCCAGATATTGGTATACTCACATTAATCAATCATAAAGTCCTGTTGGATCTGTCTCATAAATCTTTTGCAGCAGCCTCATCTTCTCTATTTCCATGTTCCCACCCTGTTCTAAGAAACCATCACCTCTTTCCCATATTATTGTAGTAGTTTATTAAATGATCTTTCTGCTTCCATTCCTGCTCCCTGCCAAACCATTTTCTATTCCAGCCAGCATGACCTGTCAAAATGAAAAATCTACTCATTTAATCTCCCTATCTAAAAACCATTCAGTGGCCTCTTTCCATATCATTTATAATAAGGTTCCATAGCCTCTATGAGGCCTGAGGACTGTGCATTTTTCTGGGGTAGTCACATCTCATGCTACTCTTTCCCTTCTCTCCAGTACCCCATTCTTAAGCACAATGTACTTCTTCCCTCCTTAGCATCTAGGCCAATACTCTTGGTTCTCCATTGAGTGCCTTTCTTTACCATAGATTAAGTCTTGTATACATGTTTGTTTTCTGCTTATTTACAGTTTTTTTTCCTCTTACTTTTGAAACAGTTTTGGATTTTTGTTTTTGTTTTTTTAGTCTTTCCCTCCCATTGAAATTGATGGCCATACAATTTCTTTAAGCAATCCAAAGTAATTCTATGTCTAACCTTAAGAAAACCTGATAACCTTTCTTTTTTGTGTTATATGTGTATGGGGTTGCGGGTGGAAAATTTCAGTTGTCATCTAAGAAGTCTGGTTACCTTTTTGGAGATGCTAAGTAGAGAGTCAAGAATCTAAAACTGTACACAGAGAGAAAAGTATAACCATCCCAGATGACTCCAACCATCAAGACATTCATTGCCTAGTGACACGTATTCAGATATTTCAGTATTGTTGAGGTGCCAAGTATATTGACTGACATCACATGGAATAAAAAAAATAACCTAACCAAGCAGTAAACAAGCAAACATAAAGACAATAAAATGTTTGTTTTGTTAAACCACTTAAGGTTTGGAGTGGTTTGTTAGGTAGCCAAAGAGCTGCTGTATCAGAAGCAAGAAAAATTATGGCAATAATGAAAATATTCTGTAAATGCAAGAATGGAGATGTTGACAAAATTATATCCTGTAGGTAAGGGAAATCCATACCTAGAGCAAATTACTATTTTAGGGGGACGGGAGGAGAGGGGGGTGAGAGAGAGAGAGAATTTTTTAATATTTATTTTTTAGTTTTTGGTGGACACAACATCTTTATTTTATTTTTATGTGCTGCTGAGGATTGAACCCAGCGTCCTGCACATGCCAGGAGAGCGTGCTACTGCTTGAGCCACATCCCCAGCCCAGCAAATTACTCTTCTAATAAGGATAAAGAATTCCCCTTTTCATGCTAGAACAGTACAAAGACATTATTGTGCCCCCAGGGGATGGCTAGTGACCCAGGGATTGATCTCATAATAGAGGTTCAGTTGTCCCTGATGTTTGCAAGTGAGATACTCATAAATACTTCTATCCAGATCAGCTTTAATAAGTAAAAGACTATTTGCTAGGCTTCCCTGACAAAAGTTCACTTAGTTCATGAGCACTGGGCAAGGACAGTGGAAGCTGGCAACAGTTTGGTCTTCAAGTAGTAATTAACTCACTCCTGCACAACAGAGACAGGTAAGTGTGGGTTTGGAGATCAGAGAATATTGTCTGGAATTTGTAACATTAATTCCAATCCATCTGGTTTCAGGATATGTGAAAATATATTTTTTCCTCTTGACTGTATTAATATCTATTTATACAAAACCAAGATTAAGTCATGTTCCCATTAAGAATAATGCATACAATTAGATTCCAAAAAACTAATGTCTCAAGAGAATCTCTATTTTTGCTAAGAGAATTAGACTTGGAAATTGAGTTCCTGATCAACTCTTTAGTAACTCAGTTGGGTATAAATCACAAAGCTGAATAATCTTTACTGGTTGAAGGAAAAAATATTGAGTGCACCAAATGGTAAGAGACTGACATATAATTAAAAAAAAAAATAGAAAGACACCTGGTTTTGTAAGCTTTTGCATAACCATGACCAAAAGGCTCATCAAGAACAACTTAGAGGAGGAAAAGTTCATTTCAGCTCACAGTTTTAGAGGTTCAGTCAATGGTAAGCTGACTCCACAGCCTTTGGCCTGAGTGATACAGAACATCAAGGTGGAAGGGCACTGTGGAGGAAAGCAACTCAGAACATGGCAACCAGGAAGCAGAGAGAAAGAGCGCTGTTAACCAAGGACAAAAGGTTATGCCCCAAAGGCACACTCCCAGTTGTTGACCTCCTCTAGCCACACTTTACCATACCACAGAGTTAATCCATACCAGTGGATTAATCTGTTTTAGGTTATACTAATCATTTCCCTTCTGAAAATTCTTGCATTGTCTCAAGCCTGAGCTTTTGGGGGACACTTCATATCTAAACCATGACAACATCTGAACCAAGATAAACCTGCTTTGTAGAAAAAAAACAAAGATAGACATAAGTCAACTGACCATAAGTGAAGCCAAGTTCTGTGATAGAGTATCTTGATGAAAAAATTTAAAAAACAATGTTTGCAAGATTTAGGCATGAGGCTGTAATACAAACTCCTTTTGTCCATGATTTTTTTTCCATTGCTGTCAACCATCTCTTCTGTAAATATTGTGGAGTAACTGGGGTATAAAATCAACATGAAGTTGTAAATAGTGTATTTATGAGGATAGAACCTTAGAATGTATCATCCAATTTCAAGGAAAGAGGTCTTTGGACTTGTATCATATAATAATCTGCCTAATTTATTTTTTTGAGGGCAGATACCAGGGATTGAACTCAGGGGCATTCAAAGACTGAGCCACACCCCCAGTCCTATCTTGTATTTTATTTACAGACAGGGTCTCACTGAGTTGCTTAGCACCTCCCCATTGCTCAAGTTGGCTTTGAACTCATGATCCTCCTGTCTTAAGAGGTGTGCCACAGCACCAGCATACCTAGTCTCTCTTCTTCTTTTTTTTTTTTGTGTGTGTGTGTGTATGTGTGTGTGTGGCGCTGGGGATTGAACCCAGGGCCGTGTGCATGCAAGGCAAGCATTCTACCAACAGAGCTATACCTCCAACCCTATGCCTAGTCTCTTGTTCTTGGAAATTTCAAAGATAAACTTGCTGAACTACCTATAAAATAATCTCAATTTCTAGCCTCCATTTATAATTCTAAGAAGGTCATGGTTCACTAAAATCCTGGAATTAAAACAATAAACAATTGGATTTCTCCAGTCTTAGTTAAATCTTAGTTTCTTCATTTGCAACATTGTAATGATTTTAGAGTGAAGTTGAGGAGGACTGAATGAGATAATGGCTAAATGGCATCTACCACAGGTGTTTTCAAACAGATATTAAAGAGGGTAATTAAAAAACAAGTATTTATTGAACATTTAGTGTGTGGCTGTATGATAATAAAGACATCGAACAGATTCTGATTTCATTAAATTTACAAAACTAATTATCACAAATACAATAATCTGTGGGTTCATCAGTTTGACAAATAATCACATGCTGGGTGGGGAAGATGCTGTGAATTAGTGAAGTATTCCTTGGACAATACTGTTGGCTGAGTCAATGCATCTGCTGTAAAATAAGAAAAACAAATACCCTGCAAACATAGCATTTTAGAAGTAAAATTGTGCAGATTTTTCCAAAGCCTGAACATCTCATTTAAATAAAACAAACATTTAAACTCCATATTAGACATTTAAACCAGGCCCTAATGAATAAATTTATTTCCTAATTTGTTTTGGACATCATCAAAGTATTGAGCTATAATCTGGCATACATACATTTGGGATGCCTGGTTGTGTAGAACACTTAACTGTTAAATAAGAGAGTTGAGGACTCACAGTCTAAATTCAGCTTTCAGAATTCTTTTCTTTTTATATCCTGAGTTTTGCCTGGGCAGGAAATGCTCTTACCCCCTTTCATATGGAAATTATTTCCACAATATGCACCATCAATATTCATCAAGTATCACACCAATTAAACAAACCGTGAATAATCTGGAACAAAAATTTAATGCATGAAAACTCACAAACATCTAGGTGGCTGTTAATAAGGCTATGTTTGAGGTAATCACACACAAATTTAATTTTAAATATGCTTCCCTTAAGGAAGGAGTATCAATGTTAATTTAAGAATTTAATTTGTATGGTGTTCTAATAAAATGTCTTTCAAGAAATCTTTGTAAAAACATTATGCAGTAACTTTGCTTACTAACCAAACATTTAATTTTCTTTTATGGGATGGAAATAGCCTATTCCTTTTATATTTATATAAGTTGATCCTTATATATCTTTGTGAAGTTAAAATAATCCTACAATATCTTCATGTAAGAGTAGTTATAGAAATTTTTTTGAATCTGTAATTCATAAAATAATTAATTTTGAAATTAGTACTAAGAGGACTTCTTTTCCCCATCATTCAACACTATTAAAATTTAATCCAGGCACTTTGAGTTTGACCATTTCTCTGACTAAGCTTAGACTGTGTTTTAAAAATGTACACAGTTTCTATTTGGTTTTATAATCCTCATGTTTTAAACTGTTAACTCTTCTTTTGTGATGCTGGGGATTGAATCCAGGGCCTCACATGTGCTAGGCAAGCTCTACTACTGAGCCACAACCCTAGCCCCCAAACTGGCAATTGATCCCAGATCAATTTATATATAAATCGAAATATCTCTCTCTCTCTCTCTCTCTCTCTCTCTCTCTCTCTCTCTCTCTCTCTCTCTCACACACACACACACACACACACACATAGTATTCTTTAAATTTAATAATAGAAGAAAAATGATGGAAACCCCTCACATACAAAGTCAGATCTTGAAGAAATAACTTTTCTAGTAACTACAGATGTAGAATGGCAGAGTGCAGCTAGATTATGTTTTCTATGTTAATTAAGTTTTTTCCTCTTCAATAAAAGAAAAAAGTAAAGGCAATAAAAGTTAGGGAGAGGAAATTATAAAGATATAAGCTAAAATTAATTTTATTGAAAATAAAGATATGATGAATAAGAAGAGGAGCTGTTTCTTGCAAAGACTAATAAAGTTGACAAATCTCTGGCCTAATAAGTAAAGAATCAAAAGACAGAATAGATAAAGAATATTAGAAATATTAAAGAGGATTACTTATAGCTAGAGAATTTTTAAATGCTAAAAGAGAAAATACCATACAATTTTAAAAAGACCTTATGACAATGAATTTGAAAATAATTAAAAATGGCCATTTTTAAAAAACAGTATTTGGCAAAGCATTCTGAATTAGAAATAGAAAACCTGAATAGATGTGTTATAAATGAAGAGGTCATCTATAGTTTAAAAATTAGCTCTCCTTCAAAGACAAAAATGAAAAAAAACATTCCAAAGAAAAACTGATTCTTATAAAGACATAGAAAGTCGATAAATCTCTGGCACATTTAAGCATATGATATTTTAGGCATCTTCTACCAAACTTTTAAGGAAGTTGTTATTCCAATATTCAATAAACTCTTTTGCATAGCAAAAGCAAACTAGAACCCTATAACCTCATTATGTTTTATGAAACCAATATAAGCTTATTAGCAAAATCAGACAAAGTATAACAAAAAATTACATTCCAGTAATATCACTCATGAATATAGAAGAAAAATACCAAGTTGTTTTTTTTTAAAAGTTAGTTAACCAATTCCAGCAATGTGTATTTGGAAATACACCATTTTTTTTCTGTATCTTAAACTTTCCATGGAACTAATTTTCTTTGTGCCTGAATTATTTCCTTTTGTGATTCCTCTATGAAGTTAAAGTTGTTCTGCTTTAGTAAATACTGCTGTTTTTATTTAGAATTACCTTTGTGTTCTCTTCATCTTTGATGAATACTTTTTTAAAATTTATATATGACAGTGAAATGCATTATAATTCTTATTACCCATATAGAGCACAATTTTTCATATCTATGGCTCTATATAAAGTATCTTCATACCAATTTGTGTCTTCATACACATACTTTGGATAATAATGGCCATAACATTCCACCATCATTTCTAACCTCATGCCCCCTCCTTTCCCCTCCAACCCTTGTGCCCTTTGCATATTTTTGATGGATATAGAAATCAAAGTTAATGGTCATTGTCTTTTTGCCAACTGAAACTACTGTTCAATTGCTTTCTAGCTTCCACTATTGCTGTTGGGAAGTAGCATGTCAGTCTGATGTTACTCCTTTGTAGCTGAGAGTTATATTTCTGTGGTTGCTTAAATCTATTTGTGGTATTCTGCAGCTTCATGACAATGTGGTTTGGTATAAATATATTTTATTCTTCCCTTTATCCTTCCTTTTTCTTTTTTTCCTTTTACTTAAGTCTTACTTGGGTTTTGATAGGATTCCAGTATTTGTATATTTGTTAATATCAACAACTACAAGTAAATTCTTCATGATTATGTCTTAAAAAAATGCTTTTTAAATTTTTCTTTTAAATTTCTTTCTGGAATATGCATTAAATTAAACTCATTAAATGCTTTCAATCCTGACTTTCTTGACTTTTCTCATCTTCGTCTTCTTTTTCTATCTCCTGCTTTCCTAAATCTCTTTAGGCATACTGTTTTTGATTTATAAGCTTCAGTTTACTAATTATTTTGTTTATCTGCTAATTAGTCCAGCTTTGGAAATTTTACTTTTTTTTTTAATTCCTGGAAGTTTCCCTTGGCTCACTCATATCTTCCACAGTCTATTTTTAAAAGTCACATTCAAGTCTTTCTTTTTTGTTCTTAATATAAATGTAATTTTCCTAACTATTCTGTCTCTGAAGAGTTGTTGGAATTTCTGAATACATCCTATATGCCTTCTTAGTTTTCTTCTTTATGTTATGTTTACTTTATGGGAAATGTGCTACATTATGGGGAAATACTTTATTTGATATTCAAGTTCATTAATTAATTGGTTTTAGTAATGTTCCTTTTCAGCAATTCAACTCAACTGAGATTTTTATTTTGAAAACATGCTTAAATTCTCATCTTGCAGGCAAATCTCAGAAGGATATTAGCTCAATTCATTTTGAAGTATTCAGTTTGCAGGAAGGCATAGTTTCCTTGGGTGCCAATTTGTTACTTCTCTCTAATGGCCTGTGGTTTTGCCTTTGTTTTTCTTCCACAAGAATTTGCCTCACCAGGTACAGCTGAGGTTTGTTCTGCCTATAAAGCCTGCATCATGATGGGGATGGTAGGTCAGTCTTGGGCTGGATGCCTCCTCCTTCTTCCTTGGGGTCTAGATTGATCTAAGAGTTGTAGCTGGTGCTTGGTCATATGTGGACCCGATGGCACTGTACCCTGCTTAGTTCAAAGAGGTTGAGTGTGGATAAATGGTGACTTATTGTCCTATTACATTTCTCCTTGTACCTTCCACATGGCTTCCTCCTGCTTCTGGTCCAGGTCTGAGATTTGAGCTTCCCTAAAACTACTCCTATGCAGCCATGCTCTTCCTGAATATGTTTTTGAATTTTGCCTTCCCTCATTCTTGCTTTTCTGTGATTCTGCTGCATTTAATTTCTACCTTTCAGGAAGTTTCCTAGAATTTTTTTTTCTACTTTGATCTCTTCTTGCTTCTTACAGTGGTTATTATGGTTTTTCCATTCCCATTTCTGACTATATATCTATTATCACATTTGTTTAAATAAAGTGATCGCTAGAGTGACGAGCGGTTCCAAACTGTTGTTTTGTTTTATGATTCTGGGGATCAGACCCATGGGCTCTGTGAATGCTAAACAAATGTTCTTGCACTGAGCTACGTCCCCAGCCCTACTGTTTTTAAAATATGGCTGAGTCATTGTTTGTTTAAACATTCCCCACCATTTGACACCTTGACTATTCTATTAAATAGCAATAGAGTGGACATGCCTAGAAATATATATTTTCACATTATTGGCATAGAAGCTTGCTGGATATAAAATTGCTATCTAACACCTTTTCAAAACACAAATTATGACTGAGTTCCTGAAAAGATTGCTGCTACAGAAGCCAGTAGATAGCAAACCAAAAGTTTAGGATAATGCCGTCGAGTTTGCTTAGGCTCCTTGGAAGAGACACAGGAGGCTCAGTTTTAGGTGTTAGGTGCTTCTACCATCAGCTGATCTGTGGTGCTGATTAGGAACAAAGGACTGATTTCACCAAGCTAAGTCTAACTAGGTTTCACACCAAGAAGAAAATGCAACACTTCTGCCAGCTGTTTCAGAAACAGTGCCTGTGCTATATATACGTAGAGACTGAAATGGGATGTCATCACTTCTCTTTTTATGCCTGGTTCTACTAAAGCTATCAATAGGCAGTACAATATGTAATTATAAAAAATATATACATTAATATCAACCTATATCTATTAATGTGTATATATTTGCATGTTAGGATATATATATATATATGTGTGTGTGTGTGTGTATATATATGTATGTATATATATATGTACACACATATACATGCGCACCTATGTGGGAGAAAGAGAATGAGGCGGGAGAAAGACAAGAGACTAAATGCTGGTGTATGCCTCAAAATTTGTATTTTGAAATGCTAATACCCAATGGGATGGTATTTGGAAGATGAGTCCTTTGGAAATAACGAGGTCTAGATGAATCATAACTATTTAGGGCCCTGGTTTAATGGGATTGGTGCCTTTCTAAGAAGTGACACTACAGAACTTGCTCTGTCTTTGACCATGGGAATGCCTAGAAAGAAAAGAGTGATCCCAAGCCATGAAGTAAGCCTTCTTTAGAACTCAGTCACTCTGACATTCTGACATTCAATTTCTTATCTCTCTGATGGTAAGAAATAAATTTCTGTTGTTTAAGCCATCTAGTCTATGGACTTTTGTTGTGGCAGCCTAGCAGATTACTATAATATGTATATATCCCCAGATATATACATTTTTTTTTACTTGAAGTGATGAGCTTTACTGACATAAGTTAATAAATTTTAATCCAAACATTTAATACTATAATTCAAGGAGTCTCTTTCAAAGAATCTCAAAGAATGCTTTAGAAAAGTAGTCTACTTGTTGATCCAGATCTTAACCCTTGGTAGCTCTGGTATTTCTAGATTGCTACAAAATGTTTGGCTCTCATGCTCCTCTTCATGTTGGATCTTGCTTTCTGATGGGCCTTAGTGAAAATTTCCTTTACTCAACTCTGTCAGTTACAAGGAGCTCCAGAATTTTAGTAACCTAACATCATACTTTCTATCCATACCCATTGAGAATATTATCACTTACTAAGAGGTTTTTTGGTTCACAAGGAAGGTTTCCACACCTGTGATCAACCTTTCTCTATTATTTTCAGAATGCCATTTTTTTTAAATACGAAAGAATGGAATGAATAGGTCTGTAAATACAATGAAACCTCCAACCATTGTACTGTATAAATGCCATATTACATGAGGATTTTAAAATCCAATATTCCATCAGGATGATTCTTTGAGATAAAACCCCAAGTCTAGAAGAAGTGTAGCTTACAATAGGGTAGAAGATTAAGAATACATTTTAAAACACATTTGAACTCCTGGACCTCTAATGTACTAGTATTGTGATTTTAAAAGAGATATCTAATTTTCCTGATTCTAAGTTTTTATTTTTAGAATGAGAATAAAAATGTCACTCTTAGGGTGGTCGGGAAAGAAAATACATTTTATATGAAGGCCGTAGCCTGATTCCAAGCCTATAATTGGAGCTAAATGGCAATAGTGTGGTAGGTATTGACTATTATTACATATGTTACTATATGTGCCCTTGTTTCCTTTTTTACTTTAGCCATGGCAAAATATAAATGAATTCTTGTTGATGCTGTTATTGCTCTGAGTGTCATTGATTGCACAGTTTGTAGGCATATACAAATGGACTACTGTCTCAGTTTTTTCACATCCTGGCCATGTTGTTATGGGAAACTTGTTTAGCCTCCCTGAAGCACAGTTTCTTAATCTGTAAAATGGAAACAATAAAACTTGTTTCTAAGTATTGAATCAGTGAGAAGTGCTATAATGTATTCTTCAAATGTATGTAAAGCACCAAGAACAAGGTTTTCATAATGCTTATATTACATTATAATTTCTATTAGTAATGCTTAATATTATTAATTTTATAATAAATAAAGAAAAAAATGGAAGAATTTCTGGGAAAACCCATCTAATATACTTAAAACTTCTGGTTTATTCCATACCCATTCATATGACAAGATTCTCTCTCCTCTATCTAAACCACAAATTATTTTCTTTGTTTGCTTTATAAAGAAGAGTCATTTAGGGGGAGGAAATCAAGCAAATAATGCAACCAGAAAAGTGTTAAAATGCACACCCCTAAATAGATTTTAAAAAAGAGATACTAAATAGCCCATTGTCCCCAAAGAAAAGAAAAGCAAACAGATAAAATCACAACATACACCATGTAAAAACATCCCAAGGAGAAAAGGTAGTTATATAAAGAAACTGAACAATGTAAGTACTATAAATACATACATAATTTCATCATCCACTGTGTCACTGTTAAATGTGTTCTCTTTCAGACTGTGCTCATGCATCTGTTCAAGACAAAGGCAGAGTGAGTCTCTTAAATTACTAACAGCTCTTAAAAACATACACTTTAGGTTGCAATTTTAAAGTATTTAAATTTTATTTAAATGTGTTTAAAGACAGTTTTACAGCCCTGAATTTGGAAGGAGATAACATATTTCCCATAGCCAAACCACTCTTAAAACAGTTAGGGACTTTACTGAATGCTAATTAAACCCAGAAAATATGGAGGAAAAAATTAAAATTCTAGGCTCATTTAAACCATACTTGGTAAGGTATTTTAAAGGATAATGAAGGTCTGGCAGATGGCAGTGAAAAATTAACAAGTGGGATTTTTATTTTTGATGCATTTATTTTCATCATCTATTTCTAAGGACTCTGAATTTATGAATATACCACAAATCTTTTATGACTACATGTCTAATACCAGATTACATAAGTTTTGACTGAGCCACCATGTCCTAGATCATAAGGTCTTGAAAAATATTCCATTATAATTTAAGAGAGTACTCTAGTAATAATACTTATATACAGAAAGTCTGTCCTAGATTTTTTTTCATGCTACTCTACCTTAAAGTTCTGAGTGATATTTTCGAGTTTTAGTAAAGAAATTCTGTAACTTTATTTTTACCTTCTTTCATTTTAATTAAGTTGAAATATTTAAGGAAGAAACTTGGCTCTTATAGCTGAAAAAAATGGAAGAACAAAACTATTTGGAGATAAGAGACTGCATTTTATATTACATTTTCTTAAGTAATATGCAGAAGTGACATTGATGAGACTCCGGAGTTATATAAGAGTGGCCTCCTTAGTTAACTTGTTTATCAAGAGAGCTCTCTACTGACTGCAATAGACCACCATGAGGAAACTGAGTCTATAGACACAATTGTAAATTTTTCTACTTTTCAGTTAGAAACAAGGGATATGGTGATTTATTTTCCTCACAAGAAAAAAGGGAAGAAAACATCAACGGAATATTGGAGAAAGCTACTAGCAGCAGAAAACCAGTGTTACATCTATTGCCAAATATGAATAGAGAATGACCCCAGAGATCATGAGAAATGCCAAGGATGACAATTAATGTCTCTTCTAATAAAATAAACTTTAAAGCCACAAATAAGCCCTAAATGTTGCCTGGAAGAACATGCCCACCCAAGAGAAGACTTGAGATGAAGTGTAGTCATTAATACTATGGAGTCCACTAGCTATTTTTATTACATTGGAGAAGTGATAGAACAAAAATTAACATCCCCAAGCATAGTTAAGGGCGCTTAGAAAGTGAATCCCAGTCCATCTCACAAGCAGATACTTTTCTACCCAATCCCCTCTGAGAAAGCTTGCTTCTGCTAGCTCAAGGACACTGTAATGAACTTACTTCTCAAGGAAATGCTTATTTCCAAAGGATCCTCACTCACCATTCTTCATGGCTTCCAGACTCATCCTAGAGTCAGGTCTAGGAAAATTAGCACAAGTCGAACCTGATAGGAGCTTATTTATAAAGAACCATAGGATGTGGTTAGTTTACAGCACCAGAGACTAAGATACATGTACTGAAATGGCATGTAAATGTATTTGTCCCGGAAAATGACCAAGTGTATCAACGTGGATAAAATTATGAGAGATTTTGAATTCCATATGTTAGTTTGAGAAGCTGGGAAAGGCTTTCCTAATTTGCTTACATTGCTGACTATAACCTGGACTCAATGTTAGCCTACATCAGATCAAACAGAGATGTGGAATTTTGCTACAATGTAAAGGAATAAATGAATCTAGAGGCTTAGAGGAGCAAACACTTTGGAGTAGATTTATAATGTGTAACTGATTCACCCATCTCCTCAGAGCACACTCTCCTCCAAGACGCATGGAACAGCTCTTTGTTGAGGGGGACACCACCATGTCCTCTGCAGGATTTCTCCAAAGGAAGTATCCTTCAAATTGTCATGAGTGTTTATTGTCCTTTTTCTTCCTGTCCATATTTCTCCTGTACCTTCCTCGAGTGCACCTGGAGCCAATAGCTAGAGAATAAGCCTTTCAGAAAGGAAAGGCAGGCATTTGGAATTATTGTGTCCTGATGCTGAGCTGGCACTAATCATAAAAGAATCAGATTACCCTGAAGTCTATTAGTTAAGGTGAGAATTTAGGAGGAATGGTGATAAATACGTTTCTGGTCTGACTGCATCGCCCCAGGTTCCCAGTAGGTCCACACATTTAACTAGAGTTCATTTTCCATTTTTGAATGTGCAGTTAGAAAGACATGGCAAGTGGCATAATCCCCTCATTAGTTTCCAGATTCATCTCCTTTTCTAAAACTGCCTGAAAAATATTCATAATCTATGTTCACATCGGCTTTCTTCTTTTTGTTCGGAGGGAACCTTATCCTTTACCCATTCCAAATCGTATTATAGTACACTTAGCAGGGCTGTAAATTTCCAGGTCATTCAAAAAGATGTAAGTATTTTGAAGAAAGGATTGTTTTTATTTTTACTTTTTTCTTTTGAGTGAGGAGGAACATCTTCCTAATCGTGGAAGGCCTTCCTCCATCTTAATGAAAGTGAGGCTGAACTCATGTTAAATATTCTGGTTTTGAAACAACTGAAGCTATAGAGTGACCCTGAATATGATTAGAACATTATTACGGGCTTTAATTTTTTTCAACTTCTCTTCACATTGGATAAAAGTAGCAAGCATCTTTTTTAAGTCATGTCTTTTAAATTTGATATGTATGATTTAATAGAAAGTTAAGGGGTAGTTCACCAATTGTATCACAAAAAATTCTGATTACAAATCCATCCTTACATGTTATCTCTTAAAAAAATAACATGCAATACTATGTTTCAGAGATTTAAATAGGCGTGAGAACATACAGGAGGATTCCAGTAGTAACTGGGGAAGCTGAACTCTTGCTACTTTAGATCATGTCACAGGGAGTATCCTTATGCAGAAGACTGAATTGAATGTACATGGGCTGGACAAGAAGTTGAAAACTCACTTCCCAATTTGCTGATTGTGCATTCTGTGATTTCACTACATCACTGGCACTGATATCTAGGGCAATCATGAGTTAAAATATTGAGTTGGTTTTTACTTAACCTCTTCACCTCCACCTAATCATAAATGGGTTGGAACACATCAGAGGAGCTAGGAGTGGGGAGAAGAGCACAGGAAGAGTGCTGGCCATGAGCGGCTGTTTCTCCATGTCAGCTCGCATGGGCTGTAATTGACTAAATGACACAGTGCCCAATAACTGTTTCTGGACAGGACACTTCTTCAGCTTTCTCTAAAGTGAATACAAAAGGCAAAGGTCAGTCAGAGGATTATGAGGTGGTGACATCCTTTTCAGTTTCTCTGACATAATCTGAGTTTAAGTCAAAAGGGCATCTACAGGAGATGAATAGACTCACTTAGTTTATCAGACCCTTGCTGGAAGCTGGAATCAAGTATTTTAGGGATCAATAATAAAATAGACTGTTTCATTGTATCAAAGTATCTGATATATTATTTCTCTAGCAGAAGAATGACATGCAAGGAACAACAAAAACCTTCAAGGAAAGGTTTATTAGTAGATGATGAAGACATATAGGGAAATAGAGAACTATAGGATGTACCCTCACATCGGAACACACAAAACCACATTAAGCCAGAAAATGACTCTTTTGCTTCTGTCACAATCTGCGACCAAGTACCCCCTGACCCAATGTGGTATCAATGCCTTCCTCCAGAGCAATTGTCATGCTGTGGGCAAAGATGTCCCTCTAGAGAAGACCTGTCACTTTGTTCAACCTTGTGGTCCCAGAGCCTTAAGTTAAAGTTTTAAAAAGCCAACTTTAAAAAAAAAATGAGGAATGCTTTAATTCTTGTAATTCCTTTGAAAATTGAGGTATCACGTATATGTTGCAAATCACACAATTTCAAGGTTTCAGTGCAAAAGATTTTGCCAAACGTGTAGCAGGTCACCTTAGCTTATCACCTAGGAGAGTCTTTTCAGGCTCTTTGCCATTAACTCATCTTCACCAACAACCATAGCTATGATTTCTGTCATCACACATTAAGTTTACCTATTTTCAAATTCTGTAAATGGAAATATGCAGTGGCATCTTTTGATCAGAATGCTTTGGCATTCTATCCATATTGCTGAACATATCAATATTTTTGTCCTTTTTAACCAAGTAATACTCTATTTTGTGAATGCATCACATATATTCTCTATTCTCTTGTTGATGGACATTTGGCTTTCTTATAGTTTTTGCTTATTTTGTTTAAGCCTGCTATGTCTTTTTTTTTTTTGGTAGAAATTTTTGTATGTGTGAACTTAATTCTCCTGTTTATATGGACCTAGGAGAAGAATGACTGGATAATAGAAGAAGTGTGCATTTAATTTTATTATAAACTTCCACTGGTTTTCCTAAGGGCTGATACCAGTTTATACTTACATATTTCTCTACATCTTTGCTCACACTTTATATTTCTTAATATTATTTTTATAAAACACTTGATCTTATTGGTCTTTTCAGTTTTAACTATTCTTGTAGGTATGTAGTGAGGCTGAATTGTGGGTCTATTTTACATATGTGTGACTATTAATAAGGCTGAGCACCTTTTGTGATGATTATTATGAAATACATTCCAAATATTTTGCCACTGGAATTTTTAAGTTGACTATTCTAATGTCTTTTTATAAACAAATGTAACTTCTATGTATTATAAGTGTTTTCTCTCAGCCTGTGATTTTTAATTTAATTTTCTTAATGGTGCTTACCACAAAAGATAAAGAACTTTATAATATTCTATATTATAAATATATATATACCAGTTTCCTATGGTACATTAATCATATTTCTTAATTATTAAAAGAGTCCTCTCACATACAATGTGGAAGGAAAATAATTAGTATGTATTAAGAACTCAGAATCAAGCAGTGCTCTGGTTATGCATGACTTTATTTTGTACTCAGATAAACCAACAAATTTCATTCTCATTTCCTTTTATATCTGAAGAAACTGAGATCTGGGATATCCATGCATATCCAATGAGAGAGGTAGGAATCCAGTCCAGGCGGCTTTGCCTCTTAATCTCCTTTTTTTCCACTCACCACTTCTAGATATAATGTCTAGAATATAATGTGGCAAAACTGACATAAAATGTACAATTCACATTAGTCACCAGAGAGATGATGTAAGGCTCATTTTCTACATAGTAATATCAATTTAAAAAGAAGTTACAAAGTGTAGAGAAAATAAAGACTGACATTTCCCATTAGGTAAACTGTCTTTATGTGACTATTATGTATACATAGAGTCTCAGAACTCATGTCTCTGTTTTTTAAACCTGATGCTCACTTAGCAACATAGAATACATCAAACGACATTCATAATCTGCTGAAGATAATGTAGCTCCTACAAGAGCAATAACTAGGCATTGCACATAGAAAGACAAAGTACTAATCTTCTTGACTAATACATAGAAATAGAAAGCACATTGAACACTGAATTCTGTTTATTTAGGTAAAGACATTGGGTTGGGTGAGAGAAAAAAATAAATAAACCAACTAAAGCAGATTGCAGGTTTGTAGAGAAAAAAAATCTTTCTTTTTAAATTGTTTAGCCTTTTTTAGTTTTTTATTTGTTCTTTTTGATATACATGACAGTAGAGTATATTTGGACATATTATACATACATGGAGTATAATTTATTCTAATTAGGATCCAATTGTGTCTAGGATTACAGGCATGTGCCACCACATCTGGCAAATGGATCTCTTTTTTTAAAGTCACATATTTTTTTTTCTTAAGCATTTATGTGGATTCAAAAAGAACTCCTGTCCTTCAAATCCATGAGCAAATCACAGGAATCGTCTTGGAAAACTTCAATAATTCAATGTAAGCATTCACTCTATGTTCACCTATCAGTGCTAAATACAATGTGAATAAAATAAAGCTTTGAAATATGATACATAAACCATAAATAATTATTACATCTTCCTAGTCATAGAGTTTTTTAAGAATTAGCTCTTAGCACAGGTTTTAGTTTTTGAAAAGTTTTGGGTTGACAGAAGCATTGGGAGATAGTATAGAAGGTTATCAGGTGTTTTGCACAGTTACCTTCATTACTGAAATTTGCACCAGCATAATTCATTTGCTGCAATTCACAAACCAATAATGATGCTTTCTTGTTAACTTACCCCTAAAATTTTTCTTTCGTGCTCTAGGTTGCCGCTTTACATTTAGACACCATGTCTCCTTAGGTTTCTCTGGGTCGTGATCGATTCTCAGATTTTTCTTGTATTTGACGACCAAGGAAGTTTTGAGGACTAAATGACAGGTGTTTTGTGAGCTGGCCCTCTATTGCACATCTGATGTTTTTTCCCATGATTATATTGGGGAATAGGTTACTGTGGGAAAGATGACAATGATAGAGTGCTGTTTTCATGACACCATGTGGAGGGTCCATACTACTAACATGAGTCATCCTGTCGACACTGACCTTGACCACCTGGCTGGGGTTATGTTTGACAAGTTTCTCCACCTTAAAATAACTCAGTTTTCTTCTTCCTCAGCCTGTACTTTTTGGAAGGAGGTTACTATGCACAGCCCATATTTAAAGAATGAAGATTTATTCTTCCATTCTTCAGGGTAGGATATTTCAAGAATTATTTGGAATTCGTCTACTTGAAAACTTGCCTCTTCTTTTAACCTTGCTTTTTATTCAGTACACACACACACACATACACACACACACACACACGCACACACACACACACGAATATTTATTTTATTGTATTATAATTTAATGCTACATTTAAATTTTTGTTCTTCAAATTACCTCAACTTTGGCCTTTGGAGGGTCTTTTAACTGGAACCTGGGTCCCTTTGATATATCCCCATATGTATGTATATGTTCAAAGTTTTCTGCTGTAGTTTGGATGTAGTTTGTCCGCCAAAGATTCCTGAGCTGAAAGATTCCACCCCAGTATGATGGTATTGACAGGTCATCTTTGAGAAGCGGGTCCTAGTGGAGGGTGATTAGGTCACTGGGGCAGGACACTACTGCCAAGGGAGATGAATATCAATCCTCATATGACAGTCAGTTCCTGCAAGACCAATCTGCTATAAAGTGTGTCCACTTCATATGCTTACCCTTTCCCGAACATGGCTATTTTCTTTTTCACTTCTCGGCCAGGTTGTGACACAGCAGAGGCCCTCAATAGAAGTGGTTATCCAATCTGTCCTCCAGAATCAAAATAAACTTTTTCTTCATAAAGCATCCAGTTTTAGGTATTTTGTAATAGCCATACAGAATAGACTAAGATGATTTCCTTATTTTGGCACTTTTAAGCTACTCCAGGATCATCTTGTATATTTCCACTGCTAGAATTAGCTACTTCTCCAAGAATCCCTAGTTCCTTTTATTGAACAATTGAACTAGGAACTAGATCTGGTTGGTAGTTATACATGTTGCTACTGTGGTAATATTTCTATTAGTCCCATTCAGCTGACATAGTAAGGAAAATGTTTATATCAATCCATATATGCATATGGATCTGTGTTTCTATATGTTATCTCTTTAGCTATATTAAGCTAAATACTAGTATATCCTGAAGTCTCCAACTCTAATTCACTATAACACGTTCATTCCAGCATTGTATTCTTGATTATCTGTGAATTCTCACTATAACCTGGCTCCCATCTACCATCCATTTACTTAATCATTCAGTTCCTGTACACATGTATGTTTGTGCTAGAATTGTTATCTGTTATCCCAGTATTTCAATGGAAAACAACTTTATCAACAATGGTAGAGAATTGGTGTGTAGTTACTTTGCCTTATAGATGCTACTTATTTTCAAAGTTATTTAGTATATTCTTCCCCATCCATTCCCCCTTAATATATTTTTTTCACTTGAAATACAGTTAGATTCCCTCTTGAGAGTCTGAATTCCTTCCTGTGTTACTCAACCAGTTTGTTTTAAAATTTGCACATTATTAGGGATTTCTTTTCTTTTTCTTCATTTTTGGGTACCAGGGATTGAACTCAGGGGCACTTAACCACTAAGTCACATCCCCACTTCCATTTTTAAAAATATTTTAGGATAAAATTCTTTTTTGTTGTTGTTGTTATTGTTTAAATTTGTTCTACTTAGTTATACATGACGTTAGAAAGCATTTTGAAATATCATATATAAATGGAGTCTAACTTATTCTTCTGGTTATATATGATGTAGAGTCATACTGGTAGGGTAATCATATACATATATAGGGTAATAATGTCTAATTCATTCTACTATCCTTCTTACCCCCGAATCACCTCCCCTCCTTTCACTCCCCTCTGCCTAATCCAAAGTAACTCTACTTTTAATACTATAAAATTCTAGAAGTTTTGACTATATATCATGTCATATATCAACTTATTCCTTATTATACTGAAAAGTTTTACTGCCATAAAAATCCCCCATGCTTCACCTATCCAAACATACTTTGCCCAAATCCCTGCAACCACTAATCTTGTACTGTCTGTATGCTTTTATCTTTACCAGAATGTCACATAGTTGGAAATATACAGTATATAGCCTTTTCATATTGGTTTATTTCAGTTAGCAATTTGCATGTATTTAAGATTCATTTAGGTCTTTTGTGACTTTATAGCTCATTTTCCTATTTCTGAACATGTTTTATTATTTGAAAGTATTCTACTTTATTTATCCATTCATCTGTTTGAAGAAATCATATGTGCTTCTATTTTTTGGTAAGTATCAATAATGTTGCTATAAGCATTTGTTTTGTGGTTTTGGTGTGAAAATAAATTTTACACTTACTGGAATAAATACCTAGAAATGTGATTGCTGGGTTATATGGTAAGACTATGTTCTCTTTGTAAGAAACCAATAATCTTCCATATTAATGCATCATTTTGCATTTCTATCAAGAATAATAAGTTTCTCTTGCTCTAAATTCTCATCAGAGATTGATGTTATCAGGTTATTTTATTTTAGCCATTCTAATATTGGCAAAGAATTTTCATTTTTGTTTTAGTTTGCAATTCTTTAATGAAAAATACTGTTGATCATCTTTTCATATGCTTATTTGTTGTCTGTGTAACTTTGATTCTGCTCATTTTTAATTGTGTCATTTGTTTTCTTATGGTTGTGACTTTTTAAAAATGTTTACAATACATAACATAAAATTCTTCCTTTAACTGTTTCTCTAGATGTGTCCAGTAATATGAAGTTTATTCACAATTTTGTACAATCAGTCATTAAGTATGAAAGTATCTCACCCATGTCCCACACAGGCAATGGAAATGAGGTCCCCCCCCCCTTGATGGAAGGGGCTGGCTGTGAAATAAAAGCCAAGAAAAATAGAACAATGAAAAAAACCACAGGACACAGAAAATATTTTCAGAAAGCAGTGGCGGGACTGGCTAGTGGATCATATGGATCAAGTTTCTATACTAAAAAGAAAAATGGAGCTCAAAGGCCTTCTATAGAATGTTCTTTACCATAAAAGGCTATAGGTGGGTTGTCCAGTTCCCGAGGAGTTATGCCCATCTCCAGAGCTACAGTGAGGGATCTTCCTAATACAGTGGAGATAAAGGTCATGTGCCTTGAGCAATCTAATTGCAAGGGAGAGGCAAGGATAGTTCCCAAGGTTAAACCTAAAATGTCCCTGTCTGCCATACTGAGAGAAGGCCCTCAAGTAATTCACGGGTGGCTTCCTGCAGAAGTATGGTGTATTTATTTATTTTTTTTAAAAAAAGGACTGGTAACTGAATCAGATTTTTTTTATGTCAAAAATCTCATAGATTTGTTTCTTGTGGGTGGTGTTTTTCTTTTATTTTTTTGGTACCAGGGATTGAACTCATGAGCACTCAACCACTGAGCCACATCCCCAGTCCTATTTTGTATTTTATTTAGAGACAGGGTCTCACTGAGTTCCTTAGTGCCTTGCTTTTGCTGAGGTTGGTCTAGAACTCTTGATCCTCCTGCCTCGGCCTCCCGAGCTACTGGGATTATAGACATGCACTACCATGCCCAGCTTGTTTCTTGGCCTATTAACTCAGTTTTATTAAGTTGTTAATGGAAAGATTCATTCAGTCATTGATTTCCCTCACTGTGCAATTAAGTGGGTATATAAAGAGAGAGATACCACTTACTTTGATGTGTTTATTGTCTAGTGAAAAGACAAAATACAGGAGATGCAAAGTATTCTGGGTATGGATAGATGGAAGGAACAGAAGAGTAATGACCAATTAGGTGTGGGGAGATCCATATGGATACAATTCAGAATGAAATCTGGTGTTCTACTGCAATGTGGACAGACTGCCTTTTATTTAATAGATGGAATGACTTGATGTATTGAATGTCTGAGTGTGAAGCTGCACAGTTAGCAAAAACTCACATGGAGTAAAAAAATAGTAAACAATTATAACTGCTTTCAGTATATTAAAAGTGAAACTTTATTAACTCTTTGATTAAATGATAATATGAATCCCCTTTTGTTATTTTACAGTTAGTTCCATTGATTACTGGTGGCCTCTAAGGTTAGGATTCTGAGCTGGTAGCTGGATGTGCTATTGAGAACAGGGCATGGGTCTGTACTAACTTAGTTGTAGAACATGAAGGGATGTTGCAGCCCTGGATATCCTGAATACTATTTGTACCTGTATTTCCCTTACTTTGGTGATTCCAAATGCAAGGCAGATTTTAGTCCCTTCTCTTCTCCTTGAGGTTAGGAATACTCTAAAGACGTGGGTTTATATGGGGCCCATTAAAATTGGGGGTTATCTGACCCTCATGGAGCAGGCAGTAATTTGCTTCTTCCTATCAAAATAAGGCCAATATCTCTGGACATGGAGTGATGGAGATGTGAAAAATTTCAACAAGTCCTATACATCAAAGAAAAATGCACCACCAACTAGCACAAAGTATTACCCCAAATTAGGACCAACTACATAATTTTACAATCTTAGTGCAAGGCGAAAAATGCAGAGTCTCTTATTTGTAAATAATTAAGAATTTTAAAACAGTGAAGGCAGAGCACTAAGCCATCTGTGGAACTCTGCTAATAGCAGAGGTTCCAAGATGCTTGTTCTGGTGGCAGCACACAAAGCTGGCCCTGCCTGTGCCAATTTCCACCAGTGCCTGAAGATGAGATTCTTCACTTGTCCCCACAGTTCTTGGGAATGGATGGGAATGGCTGAATTTTCTACCTTTGATAGCCATTTTTAGGATGCTGTTCAGGCAGGCAACTATTTGAAACTTGTGCTTTCAGAAGGCATTGGGGATCTTTTTATAGAAGCATAAAGAAGAAATTAAGCATGATTTCTAGACAAGAGATAGAAGTTATTGAAGGATATTTACAGAGTTCCTCTTTTTTTCTCTTAAATATTCTTAAAGGGGATAAAAAACAATGGCATTTAATTACTTATTTATGTAATTAAAATCTGTTGATCTCATCTTCTAATGAAGAGAAATAAGTAGCAAAGTTGTGATATATTAGTCAGTATAGGCAGAGTTATGCCACTAAAAGAAACAGCCCTCATACTTGGACGACAAACACAAAGGCTCATTTCTCTATTGCCCAGTGTGGTTGTAAATGACTCATTAGAGAAACTGAACTTTATGTGACAACTAAATTTACTATTTACTTCAAAAACATGTATGATGGAAATCTATAAAATATTTGGAACAGGGATTGTGTACATTTGAGGATCTTGCAGTTAAACACCTAGTCACTGTCCTCATAATGGTAAAATAGATACAAGGTATAATATTCAGTAATAGAATTTAGTGTCTGCCTTTAATAATTGTGTATTTTCATTCCAAGTACTAGAAAGCTACCTTAGTCAGCTTTTGGGGTTTTGTTTTATGCGGTGCTAAAGATTGAACCAAAGGTTTTGCACATGCAAGGCAAGTCCCCTACTCAGTTTTAATAAGAAAGCACACTTTCATATCTCTTGGCAACAGGCATTGATATTTAGCTTTAGGAAAAGTACAACTATATCACATATGCAGACTGAAGAATCTACTCACTCTTTGCTCATGCAAAATCAAGGCAGAACCCAGATGATATATTTCATTTCAATCAAGAGTTTCACAGAGCCTCAGAGACACAAACGAGATTTATGGCTCTTTAGAAGCTATAATGTATAAAAACAAAATTACCTCAAAAACTGTATTTTCTTGAAGTTAAATGCAAATCAAATAGGCCCTAATCTACTCTGCATTTATCTGGTGCCACTCACCATAGTGTCTAGAAATTTAATAGGATTATTTAGCATTTATAGGATACTTTCTATTTGCTGTTTTTAAAATCGCTCTGCTCTGTCACTTTTAATCTACCTCATAAGCTTTGATAGGCCAACTGGACCCATTTTACAGTTGAGGATACTGTTAAGATTTGAAGTTCCCATGGTATCATGTGGCTTCCAGTGCTTTGTCTAGTAAATCCAGTTGTCTGAAAACATCAAGGCTTCTGAATTCCCTGCCAATGTTGGTAAATAGGCTTGGGCAGAAAGTTCAACTCTGAGAAAACCAAAGTCTCAAATTTTCTTGAGTTTAGACATTAGTCAGTCATCTCAACTCTTGTATTTTTACTTAATATCTACTTAATAAAAAAGCTTATCTCCTGGCAGACATATGCCCATTAGTTGTGGAACATTATTATAGGTTTCACATTGTTCATAATTAAGAGAGATTTGGCTCTCCATCCCACTGTCTCTCAGTGTTTGGGACTCATTAGTGTGGAGTGGAACCACGGTGTGAAGAGAGTCCCAGGGACTTGGAGGTCAAGGCCCTGGGACCATCCATTACCATAATTCTTACAGATTGCACACATGACCATGGATGCTTCATTGATAAACATGTGATCTTACACAGGTGATTCTAGACACGTGGGGATAATAACAGTCCATCACTTGTCACCATAGTTGAGAAAGCAATTCAAAGTATATGAATAGAAATCCTCACTTGCTTGAAGGAGCTCTTGAGGTTTTCCTTCATCAAATTCTCTTTCTTCTCATCAGGAGCTTATCACTTTTTTGTATCTGCACTAACTGTCTTTGAGGATTATTTTGCATGTAGAATTTATTCTAATGTGCACATCTCCCTTGTCCAAATGTAAAATACCCTAGGTTCAAGGTCTCTGATTTGCATCTTTATATACATTCATAAGTTTTAATATAGGATTTGGTGCACATAATCTTCCAATTCAGGTGTGTTAAATATAATTCAAGAATACAACTTTATTTTCTGTATGTAATTTAATAACATCAACATACATTTTAATATTTCTTATGATGTATTCATTTTCTGCTATTAATAGATCTGGGCCTAGTTGTGGTTATTTATGTTACAAATGCTTTTGTGGTAGTTTTCTGACCCAATTTGCTTAACAATTTTGAATGAGAATTTTTATCAGTGCGTAAGAGAAACAAGAGAACCCAATATGGAATTAGAATTAAATAGAGACTGAAAATAATACTTTAAGTTCCTGAGGACTCCATTTGTATCATCTTGTTTAAGCAGCTTCTCTAGTCATTGCTAGCATCAGACACTTCCTCCTTTGTTTTCCTTCTGGAGTACTTTGAACTCTGCTGGAATTATAGCATGTGGTACGCTGTATGACATTTATTTATTTACATAACTGCTTCTAATAAAACAAGGTAAACTCCTTGACAGGGAGGCATGGCATGTTTTATCTCTGTAACCTTGGTGCTTGCACAAAGCAGATTTCAAAATGATGCTCAAAGTACACTTTTTATTAAATTTTGAATTTGGGGTATTAGAGATTGTTACAGATAATTTCTAAAGCTACTTAAAGGCAATCACAAAATCATCATATTGGATGGACTACACCAAATTTTATGTAAGGCAAGCATAAAACCAACTATTTTTTTGCATTTGAGGTAGGATTAAAAAAAAACTTAATAAAACAAAATTGTGACATCTTTACTATAATTCCCAGCAGACTTCAAGGAAAGGTTTCTATCCCAATTAGGTACCAAGTTCGAAAATGTCCATTTGCATTGAGTTCTCTTATCAAGATTAGTTTGCATTTCTAATAGATGCTGACTAAGTATCATGGAGTTTCCCAGACACTGTGTGGTTATGTTGCTGTGGGTGATATAGCAATGGATGGCGATAAACAAATATAATTGATGCAATTTCAAAGATGCCACCAGTGAATCTTTGAGGAATGCTTTTTTGTCTCCTTTTCCTCATTTTCTCATATGGGCTAGAAAGGATAAATTGAAAAATAAGCTAAGCTGCATTTTAATGTTTTTTTTTGTCTCTTCTTTCTTAGTCTTGTCCTCTATTTATTGAGAAGTCTAAAAGATTGGACTGATGTTTAAGCCTTAATTTAATTAAAATTTAAATGGCAATCTGCTTCCTTCATCTTCCTTTCAATTTGCATCAATAAGCACCTGCCAAAAGAATATTCAGGAGCATTTTGATTGAAAGTTTGTTTTAGTAATTATCATGTCAACCTAAGCCTTTCTTGTTTTTCTTTTTCATGAGTTCTCTGCTATCATAATTCCTATATGTTAAACTGACACTGAATGCAAGAGTTAATGTAAGTGTAAAAACAGTTTCTTTGAAGAAGAAAAACAAATATTTCTATCATAGGACATTTTGATTCAGAAAGTAAATACCTGAGACCAATAGTGCATCTGTCACAAAAGTCCGGATCTCACATCCATTTGAGATGTTTTAATAATGTCATACTAGAATTGTTTGTACTTTATGATAATACAGACAGTGTAGTATCTACCCCAAAATCATGGAATTTCTCCAGTATAGTAAGCGAGGGCTAGTACCAGCAAGTCATTGCTACTTGCTACTCTTAGTGGTTAAAAAGATGCTGCTCTTATTAAACTTGAACACTTTCCTCTTGAACAATGTTGAGCTGTATCCTGAGTTATCCAAGCTTATTTTATAATACTCTAGATTCCCTTGTTCCCGCCCCCTGAAAAAAAAGTGTGTTTTCTTCCCCTGACTTAAGATACTAAGTAATCTCTACCATCTACTTCTTTGTTTCTGTTTCATGGATGCTAAATTTGAATCCTGAAAATCATACTGCATTTGTTGTCCTATTGTCAGCCCCTCCAAACCCTTCTACATGTCCCCACTTTGAGGGAGCTGGGTACTATAGATTGCATCACCCAGTTCTTATTGCTTTCTGACATTTCTTTGGATTCAGCTAATATAGGAGCCTGCAGTAGATAGGGATACAGGTCCTCAGCTCTATCCTGTCAGAGACCCAGGTTGGCAATAGGCACAACCAACTGTCAGAAGCTATCATTCCTGTTTAGTGGCCCTCTAGTAAGCTACGGATCTTACTCAATTTCACCAAAGCTCTCTCTCCTATTGTCTCAGACCTCCCACACTTCCCAAACTGTGGCTAATTCTAGGGTATGTCAACAATTGTTCTTCCGTTCTTTCTACCCAACCAACCTCTTTGTAAATGCACAGTTTATTACATTTTCTTCAATGACCACATTTGAGTGGCATGCTATCTTTTCCCTGCCAGGATCCTGACTAATACACAATTGTCTCTCCACATCCACCCACTCCTACAAACAGATTGATAGATTGATGTAGGTAGATTAAAAGATGCATTAAGACAAGAGATCATTTGTCTTTTTTTGGTAGTATTGTGGTTAATGTTTTTCTCCTGGGGATTACAATGCATTTCACACATTCACATTGGACATGTTTTACTTTCATAAAGAGAAAAATCAACATGGATAATAAACCATAATGAAGTCATGTGATGCAATATCAGCTTTGCCCTAATTCTTTTGCCAATATTTGTTTTTCGTCCCTACTGCATCCCCTGGCCCACCCCAGTCTCTTTTGAGTACTTTCTCATTGTTGAAGCATGCCAAGGCCATGCTCCTTTCACCCTCCCACTAACTGCACTCTGATTATAATGAAGATAAGCAAGTGCAGTTGATGTGAATTCCTCCAGTTCTCTTTGTTGTTACTTCAAAACTCCATACTTTTAGTAATCTTATCTTCCTTTTTTAATCTCCAAGAAATTTGATGCCATTTTTATTTCCAAGATCTACACTGGCACCCATGTACCCCCTCATCTCCTTACTTTCATAGGACTCCTCTTCATGAAATACCTTTTTGATTTCTTCCATCTTTAGTCTTACACTCTCTACTGTTGTTTTTCCCCTAGTGTCTTTAAATACCCTTCATTCTCTCTCCTTGTTTTAAGGGGACAGTGTCTGTTCCCTTGGGTGCTGATCATTCAACCACTTAGTTTTCTGTTCCATAAATCTATTTTGTCCTTATTTTCTCCTCTGACACTGTGCTTCTAAAGATCATCAATGTTTCTATACTTACAAAATAATAATGGCATAACCCTCATTTGATCCCAACACTGGGGCATCTGCGGGGCTTACATAATGCATTTTTTTTTCCTGAATATCTTTTTCCTCGGCTTCAGAAACACTCCAGACACCTTATGCTCTTGATTTCCCCCTTGACTTCCTTCTTGGTTTCCTCTACCACCCTGTCTTCTCTATTTTCCATTCGGGGCAATCCTCTTCCAGTCAGATTTGACATCATTCGAAGGCTTAAGCAAGATTCTTCAGTTTCATGAGTATGAGTTATGTTTTTGTCCTTTACATCTACACAGGTAAGTTCTCATTGATTTCCCAGTATCTGAATACAGGAAACACGAAATTTGAATGCTGTTATTTTGACTACTTCTTACAGTTTCTTTGATGCAGCCTTGAAAGTTTTATCCAGCTGAGTGTGCACTAGTTGTCCTTGCTGATTCCCCACCCCTGACCTAACCCTAACCCTTAACTTCTCTCCAGGGTTGGGGCCATTCTTAAGTTTCATCATGAAGCTCTTCCAAATCATATGTCTCATCTCAGTCTCCTTCTTAAATGCATGTGGGTATTTTCATTTTCTTTATAATGAATTCTAAGTGCCATAGCACAGTACCCAGACACTTCAAGTCACACTCTGTATTGTTCAAAGTTGTCTCTGATTGCTTTTTTTTGTACTTTATTATCCATCAATAAAGAACGATTGACAATTTCTAAATAAATCATGCATTTGTATGCTTTGTTTTTAGGCTATCCCTCAGAATGCTCTTTCACCAACTTTGCACTGAAATTCTATCCATTTCTAAAATTCAACTCAAATATTACTAGTGAGAATTAAATGCTCCTTTTTCCATACCATCATAACATGGTGTTTTGCAAACATGCTCGCTGCATGCTTGTAAGTAGCCATTCTTCACCAAAATGTGACCCGAGATTTCTTGGCATTTCAATGAAAAATGGAAATTAGAAATTTGGGGTCATGTTATAGCTGAATTCCAGAGTGGAGATGGAAGAAGGAGATTTTTAAAATTCTAACAAAAGGACTACTATATATTTTTTTACTAATTTAGTTCATTAAAAGTGTTCTCATTTTCAGTTATGGTTATAGTAACAGAGAATCTGTAGATCCTTCATTTTTATTTTTAAATAATTACTCAAGCAATTGCAATTACACATATTTCTTACACAGTTTCTTCTAAAAAATTCTGCCTACTCTTTCCATTTGTTTAGCAAATGGCTTCTTCCTACATGGTACAAGTGTAAACTTCAGGAGTGTGTGTCTATTGTACCAAATTCTAATTAAGTGTCTAGATGAATGAGAATTTATTACAATCTAATACATTTTCCTTTCACTTTTACAACATCATAATACTTCTAAGATCTTCATAACTATTCATTACTCTTTTTTTTTGCTTATAATATTGCTATGAACTTGGGAGGAGAGAAACATTACTCTGCTGTGGTTGAATGTAAATGAAGAAGGGGAGAGGCTGCCTTAGCATGGGAACTAATCATGCACCCCATTTCCCACCTAGATCGCTGTGTTTTGCTCTACAAGGTTGCCTTCATAGTGTGCTCCCACTCTAACCAATAACTTCTATTTTAAAATATTCTAATTGAACTGCTAATTCTACTGATCATTGCCAATATTTTCCAAGAGAAAATTACACCATGGTAGAAACTTGCTGAACTTATCATAGTTTCTGAGTTATATGAGGATCCATTTTCCCAGGTGGTAAATTTTATAACACCCCCTCCCCATATTTGATTCAAAAAAAGGAAGGACTTTGGTTTTCCAAGCTGTCTATTTTACTTCAAGTGAAAACATATGTGACCCAAGGAAACCTAAAACAGTGTGAGTGTCACATACATAATTGAGGTCATTCCCACAGGCCTGAATATCAGCTAATAGTACTTTAAAACCCTGGAAAACCTTTGCAGTAACCTTAATTCCACTCCTCAATAAGGATTTATATTTTTTTTTCTCTAGAAATGGATGGAAGCCCATTCATCATTCCCCATTGTTCAGATGATGCCCAATCTCATTTGCTCTTGGTGGCCAGACTTTTAGGATAAGAGTAAATCCCTTAAGGTACAGGGGCCAACAGAGCAAGCCAGTGGGGAATTTCAGTGCTCCGGAAATAGAGAGGAAATTGCCAAGAAAACATAATCCCCTCTAGATTCTCCTACCTGAAAGACAGGCCCAAGATGTGAAAAACACCCAGTTGGTGGCAAAAAGCCTAGAAAAGTGAGGTACCTGACTCCAGTAAGCCAAGAATCTCTGGAATGGGAAAGACAGGTAACAATGAAAAAAGAGCCTCATTCTAACGGCACAGATGGCCACCAACATTGCCACGAAATGACTCACCAGGTCTGACAAAGGGGACAGGCGATCAAACAGACAACAGACGAAGGCTGCAAGGACTGTTTTAAATAGTACTGGAAAGTGTAACGGATGGGGGAGGTGGGCAGAAGCAGAAGTAGTCAATTTATGGAAAAATGATTGCTGTCTCTGGCTGGCAGCGTGTCCCTTGGACATCTGTCTTCCTGGGGCACTTGGATTTTCTCAGCTTTGGCAAGTGGAGATCAGGTGCTCCGGCAGATGATGTACTTAGTTCCCGCTGGGGCGGAGACTGAGTCACAGTGTTATGTCAGTTACTCCACCCCCATGATCAATGGGGTAGTGAGAAAGTCACCACTTTGTTGGCCTGACAGCCCCCTCACTTGGAAGGGAGAGCTAGTCTTATAACAAAAGTGGACAGAATTCAAGAGTTACAGGGGGGTGAGGAAACAGAGAAGCTACTGAAAATGCAGGTGACAGTCTCCAACATAGGTCCTTTCCCATGGACTTGATCAATGCATATTAATTAAGTCTGCTCTCCTTTTCCATCAGACTCTCTTCCTGAGCTAGGGTATTGACTCGCCAATTTCTTTCTTTTTAACCCCACTTTTTCTAATGCTCTTTATATTTCTATATACAAAAACTGTCTGTTGTAGTAGTCTTTTAAAAAATAGAGCCAAAAAATATAAACTCTGACTTATAATCCATAAAAGAATTGGGAAACTTTATACTATTGATTAGTCCCACAACCTAAGTTTACCTATTGGACTGTCAAAACGTCTATGGGCTATTGGTTTTTCTTTTTCCAAAACCTTTCCTGAGAGAGGGTCAAAAACAATGGTTTTGTTCAAATGCTACTATTGAGATGTCAATGGACATAACATTTCTGAAAGTCCTTTAATCTCAGGTGAAACTTGCTTAGAAGTATATATACCCTTTGTTCCAGGACATCATTAGAAATTTTCTTTAATGAGTAATCAGAAAACTGCTTCATGGTTTATCCATTAGGATATCCACTGAAATATCAGGTACAACTTAAATTCTAATAGAATATTTATTAAATAAAGCACAATTATGTTAAATCATTTAAAGATGCAGCCATTTAGGAGTACTATTATAGACAAATATTATACTATTACAATCAGTATGTTCTAAATTGTGCTATTAATAACAACAATGATTAATAAAACTCTCAAGCCAATATTGGTGACTTATAGAAATATAGGTTTATTTAGTGCTCACATCACATGTCCATTGTGGGCTAATGGGGAATTCTGCTCCATTTCTTCCCACCCTGGGCTAAAGGCTATGGTAGGTTGCCATCATTCCCAGGGGTATCCAGATCAAATCCCTGGAATCTGTGAATATTACTTTATGTAGACAAGGATCTTTGTAGATGTGATTAAGTTAGGGGTTTTATGTGGGGAATTATCCTTGGATTATCCAGATGGACCCTAAATATAATTGCAAGTATTTTTGTAAGAGGAAGCAAAGAGAGATTTGTCCACAGGCGGAAGAAAAGGCCATGTGACAGAAGCAGATGGACGAAGAGAGAGAGAGAGAGAAGGAATTTTGCTGATGGCTTAGAGGATGAAAGAAAAGACTGTAAATCAAATATTGTAAGGAATATTGCTCTAGATCCTGGAAAAAACAAGGAAGCAAATTCTTCCCCAGAGAAGCCAGAGGGAGCACAGCCTTATCAGCATTGATTTTGCCTTTGTAAGACACATTTTGAACTTCTGGCTTTCAGAACAATAAAATTATAAATTTGTGCTGTTTAAAGCCACCACATTTATAGTGATTTGTTACAGCACCAATAAGAAACTAATACACAGGCCAACAGAACAGGCACAACTTTAATCATTTTGGGTTCCATGGCAGAAAGGAGAAGAGCTTTGGTGGGTTATAGACCAAAAATTAAGAGCAAATAAATGCTCTTTCCCAGAAGCGACATGAGTTATTTATACTTATACTTCACTAGCCAAAATACACTTACAGACCAACCCAAAGCCTAGGGGTCCAAGAATTTTACCATATACCTAATGTTAAGAGAGCTAGAAATATTTGTTAAGCAGCACTAATGACAATTTGCTACATGGAAATATGAGCAGTAAGATATTCGTTGAAAATCAGGTCATAAAACAACAATGATACCAATATGGGAAAACTAAGTAGTAATGTGTACCTATACTTAAAAGGGGAAAACAGCCTGAAATACCATACTTTTATGGTTGTTATTTGTTTTTCTGGAAAATTATAGTTTAATTTCATTTTCTCTCTACTTTAATTCACTAGGTTCAAAAGTATTTTCAACTTTACTTCACTACATAAGTATTTTTATAAGCTGCACGAAAATACACTCTTCCAATAGATCAGCAGGTAAGCAATAATACAACAGTGTACAAACAAAAACCAAATAATTAAAACAATATTCTTTTGTAAAAATGTGAAATGAGAATGTAGAGATGATCACTGTTTGAAGGGTATGAAGGAAAACTGAACCTAAGGAGATGATAAAGTTGATCTTCTTCATAGCAATTATATGCAAGGAAAGTAGGCAAGACATTACTTTCCTAACTTGAAGGACTGTGTTTTTTTCAATCCCAATGCAAAATCCGGTCTTTTACTTATAAATAAAATCAATAATTTCCTATGCTTTTTCATGTCCCTCATCTTATAATTTAATAATGTATTGCTCAAATTCGGGACCCCCGAAGACCACCAGAGACCCAAGATCGATGTAAGCAGCAAAGAGGTGTTTATTTCGAGCTAGCTGGGTCCTCCGCATGCACACAACAACTGGTGATGCTGAGAGGTCCAGAGCCCAGGGTTTGCAGCAGTTTTATACATTCTTTGGAGAAGGCAGGGACTTCACATACATCATAGCATCTCTTAGCAAATCATCACACACCTCGGGAAAATCAAATAACAACTCTAAAACATGATTAGCACATTCACTGGCGGGAACAAGTTGGGTAGGAGTGATTGTTCAGTACAAAAGGGGTATTCATTTGAACTGATTGGTTTAAGTCAAGAGGGGTGTACGTGCTGAACTACATGGTTTCTCAACACCATAAACTTCTGGGAGGGTCATCTGGCATCCCAGGTATTTCCCTGTCTCATGCTGATTGGTGGCTGCTAGGGGGTTACTATGGATCCCCACCTAGCCTGACTGAGTCAGGGACACCTGGTGCCACAGATCTCTCCTGTTATTTGTAGATAAACCACTTAGTAGGGTGGGAATGTGCCTAGGGGTGCTCTGTGGGTCTTTCCAAGGACAAAGGCCATGTCTCTTCTTTGGACAGGCTTTGCTCTGAGGTAGAGGCTGGTTTTTCAGTATTTTTAAAAATGGGTTCTTAAATATATTTATTTAATTCACTTTTGTCCTCTTCAGTAGGAACATACCACCATCTGATAATCTGCTAATATCCTATGGAAGTTTCTTTGTGCTTCTATATCCCAAGTGCTTACCTATATGCCTAACACAGAGGAGCCTTTCAAATAATGCCAATAATTTCAACCCAAAGAAAAAAATTGAACTTTACCTGCAGTGTCTCTCTTGGCAATTCAGACATATTAGTTTTCTTGGGCTACCCTAACAACAGCCCCACAGACCAACGCCTTAAATAACAGAAATATTTGCTCAGAGTTCCAGAGACCAGAAATCTGAGATTAAAAACAAAACAACAAACAAACAAACATAAAACCTCCAGCACTGGTTTTTGCTAAGCCTCTGTCTTTGGCCTGCATGCAGCTGCTGTTTTGTTCCACCTTCTCATTGTCTTCTCTCAGCATGTGCAGGAGTCCTAATCTCATCTTCTTATATGGATACCATCTGTGTTGGATTAGGGCCCACTCAAACATCTTGTTTTAATTCAATCATCTCTTTAAAGGTCTCACCTCAAGTAAGTCTCATTCTGAGGCACTGGGGTTTAGGAATTCTGTCTAAGAATTTCAGGAGTGGGGGAACAGGTTCAGTACATAACATCAGGCTCTTGAAGAGCACTGTTTATTGACATATATATTGAGGTTTTTTTTTTTTTTTTTGAAACTGATAGAAATACTACATCTGAGAGAGATTATGTCATCTAGCAGAGTTAAGTATTATTTGGTTTTCCCGTGAGACATCATCCTGTAGAGACAAATTCTCCTTGGGAGAGTGCAAGAGTAGATATATACCTATTTTTAAATTTGCAAATGCGTTCTACAGGCCTCTTCTTTCTGGTAAGAGATCTGATGCCAGCACATTGATCTTCCTGGTGGCTCCTCCTTCAGAGCAGCATTTGCCTAAGGCAGAAGGCTCCAAGAGTAAGGCAATTTACCTCATTCCCTGCTGCAATACACAGCAGGTGTTAATTACTTTGTTATTTCAATTGATCAAAATGCCCCTAATGCCACAATGACTCTGGGCACACTTACCAACGCTATTTTCCCTCCATTTATTTAAAAAGCCTACCTCCGTATATCTCTCTTCCGCCAAAATTCTGTGTTCCAAATTGTTACTGGCTCATTCTTATTAGAATACGGAGTAAATTCTCCAAGTGGATCCTCAGACATGATGTCTGTTCCTAACTGCAGCAAAAATACAAGGAGGAGTTAATATTTGTTCTATTACAGGACAAAAAAATATATATAACCTATGGCCCCATAGAACTTGCCCCTTCCCCATTCAAGTTGTTACCATTCTACCAATCACTGAAAAAAATGTGTAAGGGCTTCCATTTCCTAAGCACTGTGTGTGTCCTTTTCAAGCATTTACCAAGGACAACTAAGTTTGGGCCTCCTGATAGTTTTGTGATTTAAATGCACAAACAGTGGTTCATAGGGCCAGCCCATTCACTATGATATCAGGGGAGGTGGCTGCTTCCACCTCTTTTATCCACTGAACAAAATGATTCTGGATTGATATTTTACCCACTTTAATCTTCAGAAAGATCAAAAGAAACAGAAAATTCTGTTCAAGTCCTTTGAATATAAAGCAATTAAAGTTGAGGTTAAAAAAAAAAAAAGTTGGTGTTCCTAATAGTAGTGGATCTAGTTTTCCACAGCCTTCTCCCTGACTCTGTGACACCCTGTAAGTCTTTTATGTCACTGTGAACCTTGGTGGTTTCATCTGTTAAATGGTAACCGAATACAGTGTTTACACACTGCTTTATGGTGTAGAAAACATAATTAATATTTGATGCTTCTATGTTACTATGATCATTTTCCATGTGAGGATCCTGAGGCTGAGAAAAGTGACTTGTTCTTGGTTACATGGCCGATGAGTAGAAAACAACCACCATTTCCTGAAGGTAGAGGGGGTAAATAAAGCAGATGTGTTTTTGATATCTCCTGCTATGATTTTATTGAAGTTTGCAATAACCTGGAAAAAATACTAAAGCCAAATATCATTTATCCATACTAAAGAAATCCAAGGATAACATAAATAATTTATACCTCTAGATAATACAAATGTTATTTTGCTCCTGTGTAATTTCATTTGAAGAAACAAAATAATGTGTGAAGTCATCTGCAGTATCTAATTTCTATCAGGTGCTCAATATATGCCGGCTGAATCTAAAATTATTAAACCTATTTTTTTCTCAGTTGGGTCATAAGTTGGTTTTTTCTTTTTGTTTCTTCGGAACAGTTCTCCCTTTAGAATGGTCTGTGAGTCATTGCTTGAGGATATATCCGATCCCAGGAACAAAATCAGTTTTTGGTGGAACCTGTTTTTAGGACCAGGATGAGAAAAAGCTTCTAGAGCTATGTTTAGAACAGTCTCTATTTCTGAGAAAGCTTAGTGAAACTCTAAGACTGAAACCCTAGATTGAAATACTTAGTTCAGACCAAGTAAATACTATATGCATGGTGCCTTTGATGGCTTATCCTTCCAAATCTCATTGCTTTTAGCCTCTCCATATATTAGGCTTTAATTGTCTAAATACTGTTATGTAATTATTGCTTAGTAGCTTTATTTGCTTGCTTTCCTGTAAGCAATACCTAGGCAGAATCCATTAATGTCTCTTTCTTCCTTTTTTAAATTATTAAAGTACATGGCAAGGGAAAGTGCACAGGACAGGATAAAGAAAGAAATGGTCTTTGGAATTAGAATTGGGGTTCGAGCATGAGGGGTGGGAGAGAGGAAGGAATCTGCCTCTCTGACCCCATTCTCTGTGCCCCCAAGTTCTCCAGTCTTTGGCTCAACAGCTCTCCCTGACCCTGCCCAAGGCCTAAATCTTGAGCTATTAGGAGAAATGGAAGTTTTCCTAAGTTTCTCTTCTTACCCCTGCCCTGCCACCAAAGTCTCCTCAGGTGCCCCATGACAGAGTGATGGAGAATAGGACTGGCTGGTGGCACCAAGAGGGTTCCAGCTCCCTGCACTAAGATCCTTCCTCCTTATCGGATACCAAGCAGCCCCGGAGAACAGCAGTGCAGACCATTTCTGTCCCTCAAACAAGTCCATGAAACAAGAGGTGTTGACAAAGGAGAATCCCTTCCTGTCCCCCTTTCCTCCTGTAGAAGCCAAGAGAGCAAGAGAGAGGAAGAGGAACGGACACAGGCTATGGTAGCATAAGATCTTTGGAGATGTGGATGACAAGAGTGTAAAAGGCCAGGGCAGTGCCATACACGGGGCAGCTGACAGGCCGCCACTTTGAAATGGGACAAGGGCTCAGGTGCATCTGTACCTGCACTGACTGGCACACAGACAGGCCAGCAGGAAGTACTGTGGTGGGCAGCTGATGTGGCCTGGTTCAGAGCTGCCATCAGGGCCTCTGGAGAGCAGAGCTAGTCATCTTCACAGTCCAGTGGAATAAGAGCAGCCACGGGATGGAGGCAGGAGGCGGGGGTATTTCTCTTTGATTCCAGGAGTTACAAGACAAGTCCTAGATCCCCAAATTATCAGCAGCTATATGACCATGGATAATTCACGTAACTATTGAATTATTTCATGTAACTATTGAACTGTTTCTGTTTCCAAAAATAAGGAAGACAACTAAAATAATTCATAGGGTTGTTCAAAGACAATGAGTCAAAGCGGATGAAAGAGATCTACCATAGGAACTCTACAAATATAAGTTTCTGTACCAAATAAACTCTAAGAAGTTCACCTTCAAGAATGTCCATTTTCCCTTTGGATGCATAAATATATTACATTTCAAGGCATCCTTCACAGTTTGGTGTGGCTCTCTGATGCAGTTATAGCCAATGGAATGAGAAGAAAGGGACAGACCGTACATCCCATTCTAACTCAAAAGTATCCCATGCAACCTCTATGTTAGAGGTGCATGATCAGTAACCTTGAAGGCGCCTATTAGAAAATGGTACAGTTTCAACAGCTGGGGTGTCTGAATGACTGCATGTATCAGAGTCCCCATGTCATCCTGTTTCCAAATAGACTTTACCTAAGTAGGGACAATACTTCTATTGTATTGATTCATTGATATTTTGATTTTATCTTGTCCAACCAGGAGCATGACCCTAACTAATACAAGCAATAGTATTAAATGCTAACCAATATAATTTTCTTCTAATATTTGTGGTGATTTTCTGCTCATGTTGGAAGTATAGTTTTAAATTCTAGAGAATTTGGTGGAACAAAAAATTAAAGGGCCCCCCAAAAGATGCAAATTAGCAATGATCATGATGCCATTCCTTACTCCTACAGTATAACAGTGTCCCAACAACTCCCAGCAACTATAAAATCTTGTGGTCATTGAACTTTTTCGTTGACCAACATTGAACTCGTAGTTGTGTAGTACTGGCTACTGCCCTGATGTTGTTTTCATATTTATATATGAGGCAAATCACTGTAAATTCTAATGACCACGTGAACGGACTCTTAACTCAGATTCAAAGCAAGTTGTTTCTACACATCCTTATACCATCTAACCTGTGCAACTCCAGGAATGTTTTGAAATATGTGGCTACAAATATATGGACATAGTTACATTAAAAAAATGTAGTTTACATGTCAATTACAAATTGGCAACATGCCTACCCTTGTGACATTCCCTGAGGGTCCAGATCAAGACTATTTAAGGAAATACTTACTGGCTTTGTCAAAACCGAGGGCTATGCATAAAGTATCTGATGTGAGATTGACAGTTCCAGCAAATACTGGTTACTTCAATGCATGGCCCGCAGACTGCAGCATAAGTGATCAGCCAGGCTCTCCTAATTCATCTGCACTACACTGATCAAAAGATTATCTCTAGCACCCTATCAGCTCTGCTACGCTGTTTTAGTTTGCAATTGCTTTCATATTTTCTTTGAGCCTCTATCTTTTATCTTTTATCATATTTTCATGGCAGTTTCTTTTATCTTTAGCACTTAACTTATGGCTCCTAACTCATGTTTATCACTGTATAGTGCCTTGTACAGAACCTGAACAAATTGAGAGCACAGCAAAGGTTGATGTATTATCTATCTTCTGTTGTGCATAAAACAAGGATTGCCAGTCACCCCTTGCACCTGAGGTCTGGTTCTCAAAGAACATTCATACTTTAGCCATCATGACTGTGAAATCAGAGAAGAAAGATTCCCCTTTACAGATGAGCAGACATAAGCTAAGAGAGATAAATTACCTTTTTTTTTTTTATTTCCATGACAAATAAATGGCAGATCTGAAACAAGCCTCACTCTTTCTTAACTTCCAATCTAGAATTCATTCTGTTGATTCACACACAGCGACTTCAACATTCCAGGATTTATGGTGACAATGTAGAGATAGAGAATCTGTCCTGAAGGGGTCATAGTCCTACCGCACTTTGCAAAATAACAACAAAAGCAATAGAAAGGAGAAAGGAGGCCTTTACCCTAGTGGCATATTTTGAAGTTCTTCAATGAGTATGATTTATTATAAGCCAGATTTTCTGGAATAATTTGAACAAATAAATGCAGTGTTTAGCCATAGTGAGTAGACAGAGCAGCAGTGGTTTTAGTCAGTCACAGTTTTAACCCAGATGTTTAAATGAGGCTTCATATATGTTCAAAGGCTTCTGGAATCTGTCTAAAGTGAGAAGATTAAGATGAAAGAGAATCCTAATTGAGATAACTTGGAATATTGATAAGATTAGAAGAACATCATATATAATTTGGCAAAAACCACTAGCTAGCAAGCCAGAAATTGTTGTTCCCTTCTTCAGCCTTCGACTTCAAGTCTTCCATGTAGTTATGTATGGCCATATGAGCTAGGACACTCCAATGGGATGGAAACAAAAACTGATGCATGTAACATCTATGTATTGTTAAAGAAAAAACTGCTTCTTATAGAATAGCAGGAGTTATTCTCATAGATACTGCCACAGCCACAAGAGGTAAGGAGTTTGCATACCTGTATTACTACATGGAGGAGAACACTCTCTGTTGACTTGTCTAATTTTAGTTTGGGTTTTTTTGTTACTTCACCTGAACTTATCCTGACTCACACAAGAGACCAACAGATATATGTAAAGGAGCAAATGAAGATAGAAAACAACACCAACAAAAATGGCAACAATTTTATTGATACTCCTAACAGTTCATGTCATAGAAAATAAAAGTTTCAAAAGGAGACTGGCTCATAAAAATATTGCACTATTTTGGAAGACTGCTGTGTTACTTGCTTTTTTAAAAATAAAATATTGCCATATATTATGCAGCCATGTGGAAGACTATAAAGAAAAAAGAGTGAAGTCTTATTTCCTTCCCAAGTATCTGTACATTTGCTATAAAGTTCAAGACACTTCAAAATCAATGACCACTACTTCCTATAACTAAATAAGAAGATGAAGAATAACTTATTATACTTACAAAAGAAATAGGATCTGTTAATTTTAAAGTCAATAGCATTTTATATTATATGTACAGCTGGCCTTCCATATCCACATGTTCCATATTCACATATTCAACCAAACATGGAGTGAAAATATTTGAAAAAAAGAGTTGAATTTGTTATAAGCAATAAGTGTTGGTGAGGATACACTCATACATTACTGGTGGCACTGTCAATTGGTGCAACTACTCTGGAAAGCAGTATGGAGATTCCTTAGAAAACTAGGAATGGAACCACCATTTGACCCAGCTATCCCCTTGGTCTATACCCAAAGGACCTTAAAATCAGCATACTATAGTGACACAGCCACATCAATGTTCCTAGCAGCTCACAGTTGCTAAACTGTGGATCCAACCTAGATGCCTTTCAACAGATGAATAGATAAAGAAACTGTGATACATACAAATAATGGAATATTGCTCAGAATTAAAATAGCATAAAATTATGGCATTTGTGACTAAATGGATGGAGTTTGTCTGATAAGTGGATGCTGTTCCATAATGGGGATGAGAATGAGGAGAATGGAGGAACTTTGGGCAAAGGGGAGGGAGATCAGGGGAGGGGACATGGCGGCAGGTAAGATGGGAATGAGATGGACATCACTACCCTAGATACATGTATCTTATATGGTAAAATACTACATTGTGTACAACCAGAGAAATGAGAAGTTGTGCTCCATTTATTTACAATGAATCAAAATGCATTCTGCTGTCATGTATGACTAATTAGAACAAACTTTAAAAAACTGCATTTGTACTTAACATTTACAGACATCTTTTCTTGTCATAATTGGGTAAATAATACAGCATAACAACTACTTATATGGTATTTACATTGTATTAGGGATTTTAAGTTATGTAGAGATGATTTAAATGTGACAGGAGAATGTAGATAGATTATATGCAAATATGATGCCATTTTATATCCTGGAGTTGAATATCATTGAATTTTGGTATATGTGAGGTGTCTCAAAAAGTAATCTTCCCTGGATATTAAACAGATGACTTTACAACATCTATTTTGTTTTCATATACTACTACTACTATTACTACTACTACTACTACTTCTTCTTCGTCTTCTTCTTCTTCTTCTTCTTCTTCTTCTTCTTCTTCTTCTTCTTCTTCTTCTTCTTCTTCTTCTTCTTCTCTCTCTCTCTCTCTCTCTCTCTCTCTCTCTCTCTCTCTCTCTCTCTAACTGCCTACTAACTTATCAACCTGTTCCAGGCTCTGTAATCAGACTTCCTGCATTAACAATAACCAGCTAAGACACTTGTGCACAGCATGTCTTTAGGTAAGCTTTACAAACCGTCTGATGTTCATCTGTCATGAGATGTAGTGAGCACATGCATGTGGCAGCCATGGAAAGGTACCACTCCTATGTCCTGGTGCAGAGAACCTCCTTGACTAATGGTCCACCTGTGACTCCTGGTTCTAGCCCCACATTCACTAGAACCAAGGTACTAATACGAGGCCAGTTCCCACAACACAAAGAAGGCCTTAATGGGACCATGCTTGGAGTCTACCCCATCCTGACTGGAGCTTTCTTAGAACAGCCCTACCATTGAGACTCTTCCTACCCAATCTCTTGCATTGCTGTCTAGAGGTTCTCCTTGTTATTTTGCACCTCCCTTTTATCCTTCAGAGCTCTTTTTCTCAATTTCTTGCACTTTGAATCTCATCTTGGAAGACAGAAAGTAAAACAATGTAAAGGGTTCAGCACAGTATAAGTGCTTGATGCTGATTGTCTACTTATTTATATGATTTTTGTTCATAAAAAATAGAGACCCCAGGGCTGGGAATATAGCTCAGTTAGTAGAATGCTTGTCTCACATGCACAAGGCCCTGGGTTCAATCTCCAGCACCACACACACACACACACACACAAATTAGAGACTCCATAGGTGCAGTGCAAAGTGGCAACATATAAGAGTAAATATGATGATTCTATCCCTTGAAATTTGTATGACATGTAAAAGCAATAAAAAATATATATATAAGGGCTAAGTAAAAATCCATAGCTTGGAAAGATGCTTCAGATTTTCTTTTTAAGGTTACTTGTATTTATCCTAATTTTAGACATGTGTGAAAAAAGTTTGAAGGATTAAAGTAAAAAGAAGTCCGGCTTAATAATGTATTAATGTTTGAATTTTATAAAGGATACACAATTCAGCTCTTATATTTTTTTTTTAGGCTCCAAGAAATAGAAGATAAGATGAAAACAGTATGAGGGAAAAAATCTTTTAATAAACAAAGTAATAGAGTCAGATTTTCTATTTGCAAATCCTTAATGCCAGACACACATTGATTCTAATGTGTATTGAATGTTAACTCCAAGTAGGAGATGAATGCTAAATGATTTGGGGGGCAGGTATTGGGGGAGAAACCAAAGGATGAAGATTTATGATCCCTGTCACTGGGCTGCTTAAGGCTTAAATGAATCTCCATATGTGAGTAACTTATTAATGAACGATAATAAAGCACAACCCATGTACAGAAGTGCTAGAACAGTTGGGTAAGTAGACAATAATAAGTTTAACAATAAAACAGCGGTAGTCATTAATGCCAGTTCTTGATTGCCTACCATGTGTCTGACTGCTTGTTTAAATTATCCCTTCAAATCCTCTCAATGGGAGCCCAAGGGTCCTCTATATTATGGGTCAGAAAACTGAGAAGCAGAGGAAACATTAAACCTAAATCCTAAATTGGCTTGAACTGGGCTGTGGCCTTTGTTCTTAACCATGGGGCACTGAGAATCCACAAAGGACGCAGTCTGTAGTCTAAGTAACGTGACTGTCAGAAAAGGTAATTTTAAGGGAGACAAATTTTGAGTCATTTGGGTTGTAGGTTTCACAAAAGGTAACAGAGAACATCCAGGAATGGAATACAGAAATGAGGGCAAAGCTACAAAATGGGAAGAAAGGAATCCTTGTGTACCAGAGAGAAAAATGGCCAGCCTATCAGTATTTGAAGCTCTTTTTGGGCAATTGGGAAAGATGAGACAGCAAAGGTAGAAGGAACTGGGTCTCCAGGGGTAGCTCATTAATGAAAGGTAACAAAGCATCTTACATGCAGGGGAGGGCTGCTAGGATATCTGCTATTGAAGAAGCTCTGCTCTGGGCACTTGAGTCCTAGTTTAGTTGATTTCCTGGGCCTGGAATCCTTGCATAAGGGTACCAGGCCTGGTTTAGGGTATAACTCTAGAAATAGAAAGAAGGAATTGAATCAGAAAAATAAAACATAAACAAAAACTCAAGTGTTTACAAAGGAGGCACTTGGCATACCCTGTTGTCCTCCTGTCAAGGACACATGAGGGGGAAGGTCAGATATGGTCCACTGTCATGCACTGGTTCCATGATGGACAGAATAGTAAAATCAAAGCAGCACCACAGTGCCTTCACATGTGTCAAGCACTTTGGATGACATATGTGCCATCCTGCCTGGGAACAGGAGACTGGACTCAGTCTCACAGACTCTGTGCAGATCATCTGCAGGGAATAAAGCTGGGAGGGGGATCTAAGGTTCAAGTCACAGCTGGCCAGATGTGACCCTCAGGCATCTGCCAAGCCTTTGAGAGGACTTTTGCAGTGGCTCCCACCCCACCCTTTCCCAGGGTAATCTCTAATTCCCAAAGAAACAAACCTAGAGTTGCAGCTACCATCCTTCCAGGACCATTGTGTTTTTCTGCATCTTAAGTCAGCTTCAGTGCTGGCAGCTAGCAGTTGGTGACGAGGCACCGCTGCTGTCACACCACATGGCTGCCTAATCAGTGTCTATTATCCTGTGTAAAGCTGCACTGATGTGCCTCTTTAAAATTTCACCACTGACACACCTACCACCTGACATGGTACAATTATCCCTGTGCTCTGAGAGCCCAGGGCAGGCACTGTTGCCACATTAGGGGAATTGTTATTGGAGATGCCACTCAGCCTGTGCACAGGAAGAGCCCTGCATCCCTCTAGGGCGAAGGACAGATGGGGTTAGCCTTGATCTTGTTGAAAAGTGTTAATTTGCCAGAGCATTTTCTCTTAAGGAAACCACTGGGCTGTATTGTCCTCTGATCCATTATGATTTACACCACTGGGAAATGTTACCCCTTCCTTAGACTGAGAAAATAGCACCTTGCCGAGTCTTTTCTTTAGGGGTTTGACTGCAGAAGAATATCTGTTTCGGGAGCTCAATGACATTTCAGTCCATCAAATAACCATAGAAACTCTCTTGACATCTCCATGTGTTTTATATTCTGTAATGTCTCACCCCTAAGGTCAATCCCCCCCCCACCCCATATACACCCTTGAGTGCACTCAGATATACACACATATACATGCAGACAGACCCATAAAGGCTAGACTCAAATCCAATTCAACACAGGTCAGGACAATAATAGAAAAGGAAACCTAGAAGAGAAAATTACATTTCTAGGTATCTCAAGCATTCAAAGCAGGCAAGGAACTAGGTATACATACAATGACTAGAATTAATATATAAAGTAAAAATCAGGGATCATGACATACCAGGTATAAATGTAGTTTGGAATAACAAAACAGGACATTAAAAACTTGGATTCTGTTTGGAGAAATCCAGATCCACCATGGGAGGGTGTGCAGAACAAACTGTGGTCAGGGAAGCTGGGACAGGATCTGCTCTGAGCTGTAAACTAAACCATTGTGCTTTCTCTAGCGTGCTGTTTTGTGGAGGAGGAAATGAATTTGGGGAGTCCTATTTACACACCACCTATTCTGAGAGGAGATGCAAATTCAGTCCTGAAGGGTGTCCAGGGAGGCATGGGCAGGGAATTAAAGGTTTTAGGATAATGTAAACTATTCCCTGGGGTGCTGCTTTTCTAACCAGGGAATAGGAAAGTTTCCACCTTTTCTCCAATCTGTTATTATCCATCTGTAGTCTCAGGAACGGAGACAGCTCTCCTGCTGCTACTTAAAAAAAAATGAAAATGCACACTGAACCTGAGATACTAGGACATTTCAATAGCTGACTTTCCTTACTGCTGTTTTGGTGGGGGTGGGGGTGGGTCCCCCATTCCTTATTCCACTTTCCCTCCCCTTTTGAAACCTGCAATGTTTTTTTTGGAGATTGCCAAGAAAACATTTTTGCTAAATTTCTAGCTGGAACTTTTAGGAATTAAAATTTCCCAGAATGTCAGTACTTGTGCTATTTCTAGTGCTTTTGAAAATGAGATTTGGCTAAAAATATGGACTTTTCGATTCTGAAAAAAAAAAAAAAAAGAGATCTTTAACTTGGAATACTTTGAAGAATTTCCAAATATTTATTCATTTGTTTGAGGCAAGAGGTGGTGGCTACTGGTCTATTGAATGTTTTGTATCAGACATTGAAGACAGGCTTGCTTTCCATTCAAGGGCGGCTTTAGAAGCCACACTATGTGATATCCCAGGCCTATCTCCTGTGGTGTACATTTTTGTACTACAAAATGTAAAATATTCCCTGGGGTGCTAGTTTTTTACTCAGATGTGCACACATACACATGCAGATAGACAGACTCACAGAGGCTAGACTCAAATCCAGTGCAAAGCAGGACAGGACAATAGTATAAGAGAAAATTTAAAGGAAAAAAAAATATGTATTTCTAGGTATCTCAAGCATTCAAAGCAAGGAACTTTCCTTAGAGTACAGGAAATTTCATTTTCTGTTATTATACTCCTGATTCTCTCAATGTTTAGGAAAACAAGTTTGAAGAAAATAATTGAATGTAAAGGCCTGAAATCAAAGTCAGCACGTCTCTTAACAAGCTCTAACCACAGTGAACTGTGACACCACAGTGAACTGTGACACTGTGAGACCACCAGCCCCAGGCAGACAGATGGAGGCCTTCTGGGGGTCATGACCTCCTTTGTAAAGAAAGCTAGAGTCACCAGTGAGCAGTATTTGGGCAGAAAAAAGACCGAGTCACTGACACTTCCCAGAGGAAAGTAGTCACTTTGTTGAAGACACTCTCAGCTTCCCTCCTCCCACCATTCCCTCTTCTTTTCTGAGGTTAGGCTGCTATATCCTTCCTGAAGCACATTTCCTTAAAGAGAAACCAACCCCGAATTAGTATTCTCAGAGGCTCTGGCAATCACTGGAGGAACTGTGAAATAGAAACAAAGCACAGAGCATGCTTGTGTTTGGATCCAGCTCCCTCAGAACAACTAACTGCACAGTGGTGTTAGATTCGGGATGATGGGAGATAGCTCTGAAGAGAGGGGAAAGTGACAGGAAGACAGAGGTTGTGGGGAAAGAGGCACTTGTAGGACAGTGAATATGTGAGATGTACTGTGAAGATATATTTAGAAAAGACAATTAAAGAGAAAAATTTGTATTTTAATTGCTTAAAAATGCTCTGTTGTCTAGTAAACAAATAAACTATATTAACATTAAAATGGGACCACAAAAGATGGTAGATTGCCTTTTTGTTCTATACAAAAGGTACTAAATATTCAATTTTTAAAGATTTTAAAATTTCTTTCTCTTTGTTCTAGAAGCTGTGTTTTCCATTTTGGGGGAAAATTTGGTTATATATATTATATAAACAATGAGTAGACACATTCATTCATGCGTCCGACCACCCACTCATCCATTCATTTCTATACTTTGGCACCATCTTGCAGGACATTTAAAAGAATTAATCTCCACCAAACAAATTCTTTGACCATTCCCCAGGACAACCAGATAAAAGGGAGCCCCCACTCATTTGCAAATACTCTCTGGAGGAAGAAGGGACATATCCCCAATCTGCCTCCCCATATTTCCAGGTTCAGAACTCTTCAAAGAGGCTATAACAACAAAACAAATCTCATGGTTGCTAATGTCAGGAAATGAACAGCCTGACGGTGGGGTAGACAGTCAAGTGCAAAAGTTGTATTGAAGTAACACCACTCAGTCTTGCCCATTTTTGAAACTTCTTGTGTGATAATAAATTTAGAACTCAGCTATTCTTGTCCCTGAGTTCAGCCTAGAATTGTGCTTGAAGAACTTGGGTGTGAAGGCTGGAACGTGTGCCAGAGAGCTGGATAGGCACAGGCCTCCTCCTGTAACTGACATCAGTGGTCAGCTGGCTCCCTGTGATGCTACAGTCCTGCTGCTGCAGGAACTGCTTCCACAAAGAAAGTTCCTGTGTGATTGAGAAGGGGGCACTATTCTACCTAATTCTCTATTGTTTTATTTTTATTTGGGGGGAGGGGAGTAGTAGGGATTGAACTCAGGGGCACTCAACCCATTGCCTGGCCTGACCTAATTCTCTATCTTGATAGCTGAAGGACTCACCTTCAGAGGGGTGACTTTGACTCTCTTGGCACTGTCAGTCCTTCATGTTTCTAATCTGTCTGGGCTGGGTTCCCCATTATCTGACCTTTGGAGGTAGACCATAAATGTTAGAATAAGAGTCAGTGGGAATTTCTGATTATAACAGCTCTAGGTAGAATAATTGAGATATTTCTCTCTAGAACCTACAGGCCCACTTTGGTGCTACTTCTAGAGCAAGCCTAGGATGGGAAGAATATCAGAGTTTGGTGGACTAAATAAATATCAAGAAACGGATACTGTTTATCTATTTTTTTCCTTCACAAGTTTTGCTTTGTCTTTATGACTATCCTATCACGAATATCAATATATTCAGGACCAGGCATGTTTTCTTAAAAAACAGCATCCACTTGAAACTGTCATCATGAGAAAGGGAATAAGTCCTTTGTGAATAACCAAACCAAATCACAAGACTACCCTCAGATCGACTCTGGCAAACTAGAAGAAAATGACAAACCATATTAGACCCATCATAATTCATACTCAGAAGATGATCATGTTATCAAATGTTGTAAGTAAAAAAGTATAGGATGTTTTCAGATAGGAAGGAAGAAAGGTATGTTGAGGAGTACAAGAAGATAAGTTAGCTACATCCTTCTTGTAGGTACACCCTGAAGATCAGATATGATTCTCTTGGATTTCCCTTAAATTGACTTCATGGAAGAAAAAGAGAATAGCCTGGAGGAAAGGAATTATAATTCCAATGACTTCCTTCTCTATGCTCAAGGTTCTTCTTTTGCCTACTGGGTAGACAGACACTACCAGTAGTAGTATAGATATTGCTAAAATTTGCTACTCTGGCAAATTTTAGCAATATCTATAGGGAAATATCTGATCTTGGATGCGAATAAAACATTGGATATTCTCCAGATTTAGAAGGTAGGGAGATTTTGACTTTATCATTTTTATCAGAAATCTCCTGCAGAGTAAGAAAATTCCAACAGACTATTCCATTACACTTGAAAATCATCTGATAAATGTTAATTGCTATTGTGAAAATACCTGTGCATTTAAGGGTGGCAAGTATGAATAGTACATAATCAAAGGCTACACATTTGCAATAAAACATTCAAAGACTAAATTCCTTTTCCAAGTCAAGTAAACTCATGGAAGAAAAGGAAGATTCTAGTGAGGTCTTGGGAAGGAAATACTCAAGATGAGCTTCCAGCAACTTGCCATGCCAGACAAGCATGCCAGGAAATCAAAAGGAAGAGCCATGTCAAAGGGACACTTTATCTACTTTCCAAGAGCGCCAAATAGTAAAATTTGAAACAAGGTAAGGTAGTATTGGATTGTAACCCAGAGTACAAAATATATAAGATGAATATGTACAAGTAAACACTAACGTAAACACATGATTGAAGAATTCTAAATAATAGATGTAGATACTTATCCTTCTAGGAGGAGATGTTTAATAAACTCCCTCTCTAATCCCTCCTGAGTAGGGATAGGCGCAATTCCAAAGAATGGAGTATGAAAAAGGGAAAACAAGAGCTTTACAATGGAGAAATCTGGCAACACTGCCCTGACCACAACCATAGGGTTAACACTAGTACTAACCAATCAGTTTGAGATCATGTGTCCTCAGATACAATGGGAGGAGACATTTCCCCTTTGCAGTATTCTCTCCCCTGATGTACAACCTTAGGTTAACCAAGAGAAAAATACCAGAAAAAAAACAAAAAACGAAAAACTGAGAGACATTTTAAAACTATTTGATTAGTTCTCAAATGTCAAGGTCATGACAAATAGGTAAAGACTACAAAACTGTCATATACTAGAGGTGACCAAGGAGACATGATGACAAAATATCAAGTATTGACCTGGATTGGATCTTGGAACAGAAAAATAATATTAGGTGAAAAACTCATGTAGCGGGTGGGGGTTTAGCTCAGCGGTAGAACACTTACCTAGCATGTGCAAGGCCCTGCATTCAATCCCCAGCAAAACATAGACAAAATACACAAAACTATAAGCAAATCCAATAAAAATAACTAAAAATGTCAGCTGAATAAAATCTGAAATTTATCTGAGAGTAATACACTAATGTTGGCTTCCTGGTTTTGTTAAATGAATCGTGGTGTCTCCGTCCATTTTATTTTGCTATAAGAGAATATCTGATGCTGGGTAATATGTAATGAAAAGAGGTTTAACTGACTTATGGTTCTGGTGGCTGGAAAGTCCAAACAGGATGAAAATGGGGTCCAGATGAAGAACATGTGGCTACTTCCCAACCTGGCAGAGAAGTGGAAAGGGAAGCAGATCCACTGAGACAGTGTACGTGTGTGAATGAGGATGCAGAAGACCAGGAAGGTGCCAGGCTCAGTCTTTTTGTGAGAAAATGTGTTTTAGTCAGCGTTTGCACCACTGGGACCGATGCACCTAAAAGGAGCAATGAAGAGGAGGAAAGGTATAATTTTGGCTCATGGTTTTAGAGTTTTGGTCCATGGTCAGCCAACTCCACAGGTCTGGGTCCTAATGAGGCAGAACTTCATAGTGGAAGGGTATGTCAGGGGGAAAGAAGCTCATGACATGACAACCAGAAAGCAGACAGAGCTCTGATCACCAGGGACAAAATATAAATCCCAAAGGCACACCCCCAGTGATCTACTTCCTCCAGCCACACCCTATTTGGCTACAGTTACCAACCAGTGAACCCCTACCAGTGGACAAGGTTACATATCTCTTATTCTAATTATTACATCCCTGAAAGTTCTTGCATTATCTCACCTAGGGGCTTTTGGGGGAAATAGAACTACTCTACTCCAACCATAGATAACATCTGTGCACTCATGAAGGTGGTGTCCTCATGACCTAATTACCTGGCATCAGGCTCCATCTCAACACTATCACACAGGGCGGGCGGGAGGGGGTGGGGGGCAAACTTTCAGCATTGCAAACTTTTGGGAGACAAACCATTTCCAAACCATAACATGTGGAAATGTGAGATTCTTACCTTTTGAAGGAACTTAATGAAGGGGGTCTGTGAAAACTTGTTTTACTATCATTTACTAGCAATTTTTAGGTGAATCAAAAGTTATTCCAAAATAAAAGCTTATTTTTCAAAAGTCAAGGATAAAGTATAATACCTTTAGTTTAACAGGAGGGCAATGGCCTGATCAGAAAGAATGTTGCAGAATGTTGATGGAGGGAGGAATAGGTCAGATTTTTACTGTAGAAAGATTATATTGAAAGGATTGACAAAGAGTTTGCCATAAGGGTCAGGAAAGAAAGTTGTGATAAGTTTGAACACAAAGTCTCAATAAGAAGGCCACTGTAATAGTCCAAGAAAGAAATGAGACTGTGTTGGAGTGTGTGTGTGTGTGTGTGGGTGTGTGTGTGTGTGTGTGTGTGTGTGTACTTGTGAATGATAGATACCCCAGAACAAAGATATATCTTGTCAAATGCTGAAAAGGGCAATATAGACATTTTTCAAGAAAATAAAACATAGATCATTATTCTTATTTGCTTGCAATAGACCCACTAGAATCCTTTCAGTTCACTTAAGAGAGAAAAGATGCAGTATCATCTGATTTGAAAATAACATTGCATATTTAATTATATCGAGAAAGACCTTGATTCTGGTCCTCTATCGGCTTTTAGCTATGTAATCTTGGTCTGATCTCTTCAGTTTTTTTTTTCATTTCTAAAATAAAAAGATTGAAATAGAATGCCTTTGATTTCTGAGATAGTTATCAGAGATGTTGCTGTGAAATTACTGCATTTGGAAAATTATTGGATTAGAAGATGATGAATCAGTTTCCTCCCAGGCCTGAGGGGAAAATTAATATTTGTTGAATTCTTACTATCTAAAAATGTTTTATCATCAAGTTGTTTTATTATATTCAATAGTGTTGGCCTATACAACATAAAATTACTTTATTAACAAGAATTTATTTCAAACTTGATTGCCTTATGAACTTTCTATAAATTTCGATATGAAGATTTATGTCTTCTGCATTTCCAGATGAATGGCTTTATAAGTATGGAAGTGTTTGCAGTTTAGAATTTTTCATGAAAATGCTTTTAACAGTTTAAGACTAATAAAAAAGAAACCAACCATGAAAAAGTTAGACAGTCTGTTCTGCAATGGATGTTCACTGATTAAACACAGCCAAAATGTTGACAAAATTTTATAAACCTACAATAAATTTTTTTTCATGAACTATAAAAAATTTCCAGACTGAGAAATTTGATAGAATTTCATTGAGTCAAGGCACCAACTAAACAAAACTTAGCCATTATTTTGTTTGTTCCTGAAGGAGGCTAAGGTAGACATGTGAATTATAATCCTGTCTATTACATATCTGTATACCTGTATATTGTTACTCCTACTGCCCAAATTATTTCAGATTAAAGAGTTTTGTTTTGTTTTGATTTGTTTTGTTTTAGTGGGAGAGTACTTGGGATTGAACTCAGGGGCACTGGGTCATTGAGCCATATCCCCAGCCCTATTTTGTATTTTATTCAGAGATAGGCTCTCACTGAGTGGCTTAGTACCTGGTTTTTGCTGAGGCAGGCTTTGAACTTGTGATCCTCCTGCCTCAGCCTCCTACACTTCTGGGATTACAGGCATGCAACACTGCACCTGGCTAAAGGTTTTTTTTTTTTTTTAAATTATATATATATAACAAAATAACCTCTTTTGCAATTAATAATTAACTTGACCAAATTCCTAGTACCTCAAAAATAATATTAAAGATAAAATGAAACTGAGCCTTGTAAATATTTTATATTTTAAAATATTCACTGAAGAAGCTCTTTCTGGAAATATATATCATATGTACACCATAGAACTATCCTCACAAATTGTAACAACAGAAGTCAGAAATCTTATCTGAATCTTTGAGAATAAAACTCATCATTGCAGGACAGATAAGCATATGTAATCACAGTTGAGTTTAATTATATTCAAAGATTAAAAATGAGTCCTTCAAAAGTATTTGAAGAAAAATATTTGAAAGGTGTATTTCATGATTGTGTAAATAATATCTATCATCTATATCTGTAGGTGCCTATGATCTCTGGGACTTGTGGGAGGGGTACTGATTTGGCTTTGTCTAAGAAATTGGAGTGGAGATCCAATCTGATCTATCAAAAAACACTGGAGCTCATTTCTACAAAGCATTAATTTGCTCTTTCAGTTCATACTTTGACTAGTTTCTTCACTTTTAATTCTATAAAATTTAGAATGTTGAAAGTACACATTAAGCATGAAAGAAAAAAATACTATGTAGGATTACAGATATAATCTAGTTGAAGGCACTAAAAGTGGTATATGTTTTGAAACAGGCATTCAATATTTGCATGACATTGTATTCTGAAAATTTTAAAGAATTAAAGAAGGAAATGTACATGTCTACTGACGCACACCCCAATACTCCATTTTAGAGTATATTAAATAAGTATCTCCATAATTTAAATTTTGCAAAACCCACTGCTTTTACCATAGATTTCTAACCCTTCCTTATTACTTGACTGTCCATTCCTTCTCTTAAAACAATACTTACATTTCAACCTTTTTGAAAATCTTCCAGGTGCTAATTAAAGAAGAAGGAAGCCACTACCTCCTCAAGTTCTATCTCCATATCTTCCTGCAGTGTCTTTTTGTCCCTGGGATGGCCTTGACTTTTACTTTTATAGCTATGACCCATATGATCAATGCCACCTAAGCCATAAGAGAAAAGAAAAGAATAAAGGAAACTCAATATTAAAGAAGTATTTTAAAGGTATCTAAAAATCCCAAGCAATAGTTTTGCTTCCTTTAAAAATATATATGTAATATATATCTTTAGTCTAACACACACACACACACACACACACACACACACACACACACTGATTTGGCTTTGTCTAATAAATTGAAGTGGAGATCCAATCTGATCTATCAAAAAAAAAAAAAAAAAACACTGAAGCTTATATATATCTCCATCTCCAGAACTCACAGTCCTTGATCTTCAAGCCTGTTATTTCAGACCACTGAGCCATGTTACCTCTCTGAATAGTGGACAAAGACTTAGAAATGCCTTTGCAGTGTGGGAGGACTTTGGAAAATATACTGCGTCTTGAATAAAGAAGCAACAGGGCCTTCCTAATTGGTTGTGTTACCATCGCTCCTTCAATCTGACACACCTTGCTCTCCTATCACTGAAGATGAGACAGAGGTCCATCCCTAATGCTGGCAGAGCATAAAGAGAGCACCAGCTTCAGAAATAAAATAGAAAAGTCCTGATCTGATTTACGTGCATACTCTGACAGCATATGAACATTTCATTTCAAATAAAGGCACCAATGATTCAGTAGCTTTTCATGATTGAGAATGAATGTAACTTGCATATGAATAAAGAAGAGATTAGAATTAAAAATGGCACCAGTGTATACAATTGCTTTAAATAATTGTATTAAAATGTTTTTAGAAAATTTTAAATTGTATTGAGTGATTGAATTATATTGAATCATCTTTAGTTATGATGATACTGATGCTGCAACATTGGTTGGACTATGATATAGCTTGGATAAGTGTCCCCCGAGGGATTATGTGTTGAACACTGAAGGCTCCGTCTGCAGAACATGACACTATTAGGAGATGGTGAGGTCTTTAAGAGGTGGGACCTAGTGGAAGGTCTGGGTCAGTGAGGGAAAAACCTTGAAGAAGACGGTGGGACACTGGTGTCCTGCTCTTCCAGCCTAGCCATGAGTTAAATAGGCCTGTCTGACCCATCCATCGTCATGAGGTACTATGCTATCATAGACCCAAAGCACTACATACAGCCAATAGACTATGGACTGAAACCTCAAAAACTATAAGCCAAAATAAACACTTCCTCTGTATTTTGTTATAGTAATGAAAATTTTAGTACTGTAAACTATGATGGTAATAATTAGTGCTACCCAGCAAATGTAATGGTCAATTTTAATTGTAACTTGATTGGATTAAAAGATGCCAAGGGTTATGAGAATCATGGATGTGTCACTGAGGGTGTGTCTAGGAATGATTGGCATGTGGGATAGCCAATTGAAATGGAGACCCTCCCTAAGCATGGGCAGCACCCACAAATACAGTGATGGCTTGGATGGAATAAAAATTGGAAGAACATAGAAGCAGCAGCAGATGCAAGATCTATTCTTCTTGAACAGGTTCTTGATTGTTGTTGCGATCCTCTGAGGATATCGAATTCTCGCTTCTTTACTCTTCCAAAGCAGACTCTGCCAGTGATTCTCCAGAAGGCTTAGGTCTCAAACTAGGATTAAGGTAGCACTATTGATCCCTCCTGTTCTGGAGCTTCAGCCTCTTGGACTGTGCAGCCACTGGTGCTCCCAGCTCTCCAGCCTGCAGACGGCCATTGTGGACTATCCAGCTTCTGGTCATGTAAGCCAACCTAATAAGTCCCCTATTTGTAAATATACTGCCTGTTGATTCTGTTCTTCTGGAGAACCCTGACTGTGTTCCTCTAGAGAACCATGACTGATATAGCAAGTTTGCTGGTTTTCGATTTGTTGACACACAAAATCATTCTCCCCCAATTTCTTGAGTGGCCATGTGATTTATATTCACCATGAAATATAGAAATATAGAGGTTGATGAAAATTCTCTTTCTATTTTGCTTTAGAGATTATTAATGCATGCGTTAACATGGAAGAATGATAGAAAGCCAACAAACTGAAGCTTTCAGTCCTAGAGACTAAAACGCTTTGATGTTGTAAGCTAGTGGGGTTTTCAGGCTGTACTTTAATTCAGAGTATTTAACTATTCCAATGGTTATATATCCTTTGCCTTAAATACATAACTTTATAAAGTAAAGGGTTGGAAATTTTCCACTATATGGATGAAGTGAATCCCTATGATGTCAACCTCTGAAATTAGTTTTCAACAGGGGGTAGGACCTCTATTGATCTTCCAGTATATTACCACAAGTTATTCACATGACCATGAGGGCAACAGGGAAATGGGATCCTCTGGTTTGAGGAAGCCATAAATCTATTTATTATTGTGTGACTAATCTACCTTTCTAAACTTCTCAACACTGATATTATGGCAACCTCTCTGTTTGTGTGCTCTCTTTCTCTTTTGTTCCTTTTAATCTTCTTTCAGGAACTTGACTAAAAATATTTTGGGATACATCACTGTAATTCTGGAGTACCTCAAAATGATTCAGATGTGCACTGGAGGATCATCAGAAGAAGACAATCACAGGGAAAACTTGAATAGATTTGTGACATGATAAAGATATACATAGATGAAGGTAATTTCAGAACCAGAAAATGTTTTTCCATTTTCAAATAAAAGCTTCCAGGAGTCCTATAAAATGACACAAAGAATAGCTTTTACATCTTTTAAAACTGTGTCTATTTTTGTGCTTAATCTATGTAGCACTTGAGCATAGAAAATGCTTCCTGCATTTTTGCAGATAATGATACTGTGGCATGGAGTTAGACTTCAAACTCAAGTTTGATTGCAAACCTTCAAGTTATATAAATAAAAGTGATCTGCTTAGTCCCTTGATCACAAAATATGGCTGTAGTGCATCCTTCATAGAATTCTCTGGGGTTTTCTAAATGACATTTGAAAACTGATGAACTTATAGAAACTCATATTTCAATAGTTAGCATAAAAATTTAGAGCTCATTCCACCATGCCTCATGAATGAAATTTTAGGTTAATGGACTTAACTGCATTATCATCAGTGGTCAAATTTAGATTCACAAATGGCTCACAGATGGTGGGACACTGGTGTCCTGTTCTCTTTCAGCCTAGCCATGAGTTAAATAGTCCTGTCTTGAAAATCTGTCAAGTGACTGTCTTTTTTTTCATTATTTATAGTAACAATAAAATTTTTTAATTCAATGAAATTTATTTCATGATGCATTGAGTGGTGGAATGTAATATCAACAGTTCCCCCCCCCCCATAAAACATCTTTTCACTTATCATCAAGCAGGAGAATTTCAGCCAATGTGTAGATCCAACAATTGCTATATCATTTACTTGTTTATTGTTCTATTGAGTAAAATACATGCAGACTTCAAGAAGCTATTGATAATGCAGATGTAACTTAGTACTTCACTGTTATCTGTGTTTCACTGTTATTTTTCCCTTTATAATACCCACTACTATCTGCAAATCAATGATCCCCACTTTTCCACAAAAACCTAACCCAACACTAAAGGTATCCCCCGCAAGAACTTCCCTCAAGATGGATGAATCAGTAATAATTCAACCACAACTGATGACTGTCTACTAGTTAGCTGAGATGTGACTGATACATGATATATATGTGGACACACAGAAAATAGACAATATATAGAATATGTAATATACACACACATATATACACAGAAATAGTATATACACACATATACATATTAACATATGTGGGGAGAGAAATAAGCACACATCCTCAAAATTATTTTAACAAGAATTTTTCTTACAGAACAATCATGAAGATCTGAAATCTATAGGAAGGGATGTCTGGGAGGGAATAAAGAAGTATCATGGGCAGATTAGAACACAAAGGTGTGAAAAGCTATTGTCTACAGATGGAATTTTTTTCTTCTTAGGGAAATTGCAACCTTGCTTTGAAGTTTTTACTGACTGAACCAGGGGCCACCCAAAGTATCCAGGATAATCTCTCTAGCTTAAAAAAATTGATTAAGCATTTTAACTATATCTTCAATAATATGTAGATTATAATTTGATAAAATAACTAGCCTAGCCAAGCTGACATATCAGAAAAGTCATAATGACAGGGCTCTTGACAATATATTGTTGGTCCACTTAATGCTGTCTTTTATTATATATTTTTTACTTATTTATTAGCCTGCTTGTAATAACCTTATTAACATAGATTCACTTAATTTCTACCTTGTCTTTTTATTTTTCCTTTGTCTTATGCAGTAGAGTCCCTTTCTATTCAAAGCTAAGCAGCCAACAATAATTAACAATTAGACATGAGAAGTCATCAGGTTGAAGAGGAAAGAGATGAAAGGCTTGCTGAGGGTTTATAAGGAAATGAAGAAGTCAATAGTGGTAAAGATGATGCATAAGAGAAGTTTTCAGAAACAGGACTGATTAATTAAACATAGTTCAGAATGTACAGAAAAGCAAACAGAGAAAATATGGTCCTGAAGAACAAGCCAAGAAGAGCAAGCATATAAAGATTTCGCATTGGTTTAAGAGATAATGGTTTAAAAATATTTAAGAAGCAGTAATAGTCTAAGGTTTAATGGGTTCAGTATTACCTCAGTTAAAAATAATTGTGTGTGAAGATAAATAAGATGCATCATTTGTCACGAAAAGTAAATAAATAGGTGAGTTACCAGATAACCTTTTCAAAAAAAATTTTCAATGTCAAGAAAATAATCCTATAAATAGTCAGGTGGCAAAAATAGTTAATATTCAAGGAAACAAAATCAGGCTGATCTCTCAGACATTATTAAATAAAAAAAAGAAAATTCCAAAAAAAAAAAACCAAAATGATTACAGACTTTTGACCAAATAATATTAGGAATCAAATTTGATACTTTTAAGACTCCATTGTTATAAATGAATGAAAAAATAATACTGTGGTTACAATGCTGTCATGCTTTCTTTAAAATAAATAATTAGAAGGAGTTTGAAGACTCCTACTGAACTATGTCAAACTGAAGCCAGAGAACAAAATTTCTTTTATCAAAGAAACAAAATTACAAAAAAAGTATAAATTTGCAAAAAATATATACCAGAAGTTATATAGCAAACAAAGTATTAAAATCCAATAACAGATTTCTATAACCAGATCTGACAGAGTAATGGATACTAGGTTTGGGTCTGGGAAAAGTACATGATGTCATTAGCCTCCTTCAGAGAAGGAGCGTGACTCTGGGGAGAAGACGACTATCTGAGGAACTGCGTTCCAGACAGGAATTGTTTTTCTGGCTTATTTCACTTAGCATGACAGTCTCCATCTAAATCCATCACCAGCAAATGCTGTCCTGACGACACAGAAGAGGGGGGAACCCAACTGGAACATGACACTTCACTGAGTTGAGGAGGCATTGACTAAAGTTTGGATGGTTCAAAAAACTAAATTTTGTGGTGCAGGACTCTGGAGAGAGGCAGATCCACAAACAAACAAACAAACAAATGGTGAAATGGTGATAGAATTTTTAGTGCCATTTTCCTTGGTGCCCAAGGGCACATGAAAGTTCAGAATTTTGTGAGTCCAAGGAATGGTTTACTGCAATAGGACTGGGAATGACCAGTGACGGTAGAGGCTACATATTTCTGTGTGCTACTGGAGTTCTGACTTAACCAGTTAGAGTGAAAAGACATCACAGGACATCACAGGTGTCTTTTTGAGATCTTGACCTATTTTTGGTGGGGGGCAGGGAATTGGCTTATTTCACTTAGCATGACAGTCTCCATCTAAATCCACTTATCAGCAAATGTGATAAAGTCAGTCTTTATGGCTGAATAATACTCCATTGTGTGTGTGTGTGTGTGTGTGTGTATATATATATATATATATATACACATCACATTTTCTTTATCCATTTATCTGTTGAAGGGCATCTAGTTTGATTCCACAATTTAGCTATTCTGAATTATGCCGCTATAAACATTGATGTGGCTGTGTCACTGTAGTATGTTGATTTTAAATCCTTTGGATACATATTGAGGAGTGGAAAACTGAGTCAAATACTTCCATTCCTAGTTTTTTGAGGAATCTCCATACTGATTTTCAGAGTGGTTGCTCTAATTTGCAGTTCCATCTACGAAGTATGAGTGTACCCTTTCTTCCATATTCTCACCAACATTTATTGTTACTTGTATTCTTGAAATTGTCATTCTGGCTGCAGTGAGATTGAAATCTCAGTGTAGTTTTAATTTGCATTTCTCTAATTGGCAGAGTTTTTGAATTTTTTTTAATATATTTGTTGACGATTCATATTTCTTCTTTTGAGAAGAGTCTGTTCCTTTGCCCACTTATTGATTGGGTCATTTTACCAATGTTAATTTTTTTGAGTTCTTAAATGTTCTGGAGGCTGGGAATCCCCATATCAAGCTGTCAGAAGATAAAATATCTCCTGAGAGTCTACTACATACCTTGTAGACACAGATATTTTTTTTCACTAATCTCTTACATGAGTGAGAAAAAGAGAAGATGAGGATGTGACCTCTCTCATGTCACTTCTTATAAGGGCATTAATCTCATTCAGAGGACCCAACCTCATGATCTAATTATCTCCCTTGCTTCCACTGCCACACAGCATATTATCATATTATTGGGGATTAGGATCTCAATATATGAATTTTAGGGGACATTCAGAACATACAATACAGGCTACGTTGTGGGCCTAAAAACAAAAAACAAAATAAAACATACCTAAAATAAATATAAATAACTACATAGAATTTTTCAAAAATTCACTTTTACTAAGTATAAAAGTGAAGTCAATGCCATTTAAAGGAAAGGAGCATAGCTTAGCAATGCTCATTTTTCAACTGCAATGCTCAAAATTGCTTTACCCATTACAAGACAATGAAAGAGCAAAGAAGAGTGTTCCATAATCAAGAAAGAACATAAAACAAACACAAAACCTAGAAATGACAACATAAATTCACCCTGAACTGGAAATTAGTAGACAAGGATTTTAAGACAGCTATCATAAATATGTTCAAGAACTTTGAGGCAAGTATATGGTGAACCATCATATTGGTGAATATAGCAGAGAAATGAAAGCAATATAAAGAATGGAATGAAAATTCTAGAATTAATGAAAATTATCTGAAATACAAAGAATAAACTAGAGAGTACAGCATAGACCAGAGACAGCAAAAGAGAAGGTCAATGAAAATAGAGAAATAGAAACTATCCCACTGGAAACAGAAAGTAAAAAAAGAAAAGTAAAAATGAACAAAGTCCCATCTATAACAACAACATCACAGGATCTAATGCAAAAAAACTGAAATGTGTAAGGATAAGAGAGAGGTAATAGGGCAAAAGTTATACAAATAAATAAGGGTTGGTACTTCTCAAAATGTAATGAAAAATAGATTATAGATTTCAGAAGCTCTGCAAATCCCAAGAAATTACAGACGTGAGAAAAAGAATAACTTGGCATATTATCAGGCAAAAAATGAAATGAAGTCAATGATGACTGACTTCCATGAGGGAAAAACTAGAAGCCAGAGAGTGTTACAACAAGACTAACATTCTGACAGGAAAAATAAAAATATCATCCTGGAGTTTTATATCCAGAAAAAAATTCCATTCAAATATAAGTATAAAATGAATAATTTTTTGATAATTAAGAATTTATTTATCTAAGGCTGAAATAATGTGTTACTAGCAGACTTGCACTACAAGAGAGGCTAATGGAGTCATTACCTTTTGGAAAAATAGTAATAGAGAAAAACTTTAACATAAAGAAATGATAAACACTTGAAATGACAAATATATGCGTATGTATTAAAATTAACTTTTTTTCCCCTGATGAAAAGAAAGTGATTGTTTAAAAAATATATATAGCACACTAGTGCATCACGGGGCTATTACATAAGAGGCAAATTCTGAGAAAAGTAACACACAAAATTGGGAGTAGTGGAAATTATGCTAATGTATTCCATGTGGATTCTAATAATTAAAGTATTTAATAATTAAAAGTTTAATATTTTGATACTTATGACAACCACTAAAAATAAAGCTAATAGCTAACAGAGGAAATATAAAACAATTCTTGAAAAACCTAATTGATCCTCAAAGGCAGAAGGGAAGGAACAAAAGTATTAATATAGATTAATAAATGGTGGAAAAAATACAAACAGAATACACAATAATAGCTGAAAAACTATCACATCAATAACTATCACCAATAACTACACTAAAAGGCAGAGATTGTTAGACTGGAAACTCAAGAGATTTCCAACTATATTTCTCTTCATCCTGAAGTACCTTTTTATATATTTCTTTGTGAATAGTAAAGTCTCTGAACTTGTCTGAAAATAGTTTTTTTTTTCATTTCTTCTTGAATGGGGATTTATCTAGCATATGATTCTAGATCAATAGATATTTTCCCCAAACAGTTGGAAGAAACAATGAAGCAATATAATGGATGAGATAGTTAAGATTATTGGAGAGAGAAAAATTAATATACTACCTCCTGCATTAACATACAGAAGTGACTAGAGGAGGAAGAGACATTTACAAGAGAACCTTGGCATAGTAAGAGGAAGAGAATGTTGTGGTCTTTAAATTATATAATGTGACTTGCAGACAGCAGATTTGGTGGCATGTTCTGAGAGGTAAGAGATGGGCTCCAGTGAATTAAAGAATTTTAGGGATGAAAAAGAGAGGTGATAGCAAACACAGAGCATTTATTTATGGAGCTTATATATGTAGGGCAGGCAAGAGAGGAGAGTAGGATTGAAAAGGATGAGGATACTAGGAAGAATATTAATAGTAATATGACAGAGATTGAGATGTGTCTAATGATAGGAGGGAGTTTGTTAAGGGACAGGGGATTGACAACAAACAACAGAAAAGACTTCATTGATAATATAACTATACTAGATTGCAGAAGGTAAAATCCTAAGGAGCAGAATGTAGGTAGAAAAAAATATGTGCGCATGTTCTAACTGTAGGTGAAGTATATTGAAAGATAAATGGTCATCAAGAATAAAATGCATGATGATTTTATTTCAAAGACAACAAAGCTCAAAGTTTTGCTTTTGGAAGAGGGAACTTAAGTATATAGGAAAAAAAAACATTTTTGGAATGGGAGCAGGGGCAGGGGCTTTGTGGATGGAAATGAGAAAGGAGCATAAAATCAAGGCCTCAAAATCTTCCACTGTGATAGTATAGATGAATCAAAAGAAACACTGTGATTCGAGGTCTTCAGTGGAAGAAAAATTTTGGTAAGCAGAAGATCAAACTGAACAGGTAAAGAGGCCCCAAGCCTCAAAGGAACAGTGACTTGTACAAGAATGTTGGAGTTATGGTTGGGATTCAATGGTCCTACTAGATTTTAAAATAACTGAGCCTATGTAAGAATGACCAGTCTGATCTAGAGTGGGCTTTGGGAAGCAAATGTAGAGGGGAGACCTAGCTTTCAGACCAGAGAGCATGATCAATGTCCAGGGAGATGGAAGCCTAGGTGGTCTATGATGGAAACAGTCAAACTTGACGAAATTATCGAGGCAATATTGAAGGAATAGAGGCTTTTTATATCATTATCTCCTCTGCTAGAGTTTGAATACATCCCTTCCAAAATTCATGTTGAAACTTAATCCTCACCATTGTGATACTAAGAGGTGGTGTTTGGGGGCAAGATTAGGTCACAATTGTGACCTAACAAATGCATTAGTATGTTCTGACAAGTCTCAAGGGAACTACTGTAGGCTTTTTTTGTCCCTCTGCCTCTTGTATTAAGAGAATGAGTTGAAAAGATGCCATCTTTAAAGGAGAGAAAGGATCCCTCATCAGGTGCTGAATGCTAGAACCTTGACCTTGGACTTCCAATTCTCCAGAGATGTGAGGAAATAAATTTCTGGTCCTATAATGTACCCATGCAGCAGCACTGATGAGAGAACACAACCTCAACATACCCAATGGAAAGTATGATAGACTTCGGTGGAATCTTTTCTTCTTTGTGTTGATTGGGAGGATTAATGATATAGATCAAGGTCAAAGTTAAATGACCTCAGATTTGTTGAGATCAACTTAAACCAGTAGTTCTTAAAAAGGGGTCACCAGAACAGATGTATTTTATAAATTTTGAGCTTTTTAGAAATACAAATTTGGGGGCTCTTCCTGGATCTATTGAATAAGAAATTCTGAAGTTGTGGTCTAGAAATCTATAGATTTTTATTTTATTTTATTTTTTGTTACGATACTGGGGTTTGAATTCAGGTGCACTATATCATAAATCACATTCCAAACCCTTTGTTTTTATTTTGAGATGGGGTCTCATTGATTTGCCCAGGCTGCCCTCAAACTCGTGATTCTCCTGTTTCAACCTCCTAAGTCTCTGGAATTACAGGTACATGTCACCATACCTAGTGAAATCTGTTTAACAAACATTCCTGTTGATTTTGATGCACGCTGAAGTTCAGGAATCACTGGCCTCTGCAGCCCTAGAGTGGCTGGAGAGAAGAAAGGGAATACGAGGAACAGTCTAGAAGATGACAGATGTTGGCAGCAAGTCAGGAGAAAGGATAATGGATTTTCCTATATTATCCAGGCAGAAAGTATTAAAATATGTTATGAAACATCATTTATGTTAAACAGCTTGCTGACATCTACAGTTGTGTCCAGTTGTATATATATCTACATACCTAATTAAAATGTTACAGTCACAGATTGAAGGGCTGATAGCTGAGGTATACAAAACACTTCAGGTTGACACCAAAGTCATTCATTCATTCAAAACATATTTGAGCATACGCTACTTGTCAGATATTAAAGACAGTGAGCCCTTGAATTTGAATAATATGTCAATAAAAAAATCTTGCATTCTAGGGGAAAAAATTTGAGATGTAAATAAATTGTTAAAATGCAATATCAGGATTACATGCTGCTTGTTAAGAAAAACGTGATATTTATAAGGATAGAAAACTTTAGATAGGGCACAGGGGTTGAGGGAAAGAGAGGCGGCATGGGGTGATTAATGATGGTGGAATGTGATGATTATTATTATTCAAAGTACATGTATGAAGACACAAATTGGTGTGAAGATACTTTGTATACAACCACAGATATGAAAAATTGTGCTCTATATATGTATTAAGAATTATAATGCATTCTGCTGTCATATATAAATTTAAAAATTTACATTAAAAAAAAGAATGGTGCATGAGGCCAAGTGGACTCACACAAGGTTTTATGCAGTAGGTTAATGAGTTGGATCTTTAATGAGTCTTCCAAATGGAGAAGTCTGGGAAAATTAGGTGAAACCGCATGTGTAAGACTGAAGATATATTATAAGTTATGTGACAGAGGTTGGAGAGTAGGTTCTGTGGGTTTGAAGTAAGTTTTCAAAAGTAAATGTAGCCAGATACATGTAGCATGCCCCAAACATGCTTTAGAGTCACTGAAACCATCACTTAAAACCAAAAAACTTTTGAATACTTATTTCTGCTTTCTACCAACGAGGATATGCTCCAGCAAATACAACAAGAGAAATCAGAAAGTTAACATTTACCATCTAATTTTCTGATCCCATTCAAATTTTGCCAATATTTTGTGATGCAATTAATAATCTTTTTTTTTATGGTAGCAGAAATTGAACTCTGGAATACTTAAACATGAAGAAGCCACATTCCCAGCCACTTTCTTTCTTTCTTCCTTTTTTTTTTTTTTTTTTTTACTTTGAGACAGGGCCTTGCTAAGTTGCTTAGGGCCTCTCTAAATTGCTGAGGCTGTCTCTGAACTTGCCATCCTCCTGCCTCAGTTTCCCAAGCCACTGGGATTATAGGTATGTGCCACCATCCCTGGCTAATTATTAGTATTTAGAGTCTTTCAACTTGAAATAGTTCCTCAGTTATTCTTTCATTTTCATGACTTTAATATTCCTAAAGATGCCATAAGTTGAATTTGGAATATTCCCCAAAGCTCCATGTATTAAAAGGTTGGTCCTCAGGATGGTGGTACTGGGAAGTGGTAAAAACTTCCAGAGATGGGACCTAGTCACAGGAAGTTAGGTCAATGGGGTGGGTCCATTGAGGGTATGTGGGGACTATAGCTCCTCCCCCTCTCCCTCTTTGCTTCCTGGCTGCCATGAGGTAAGCAGCTTTGCTCTTCCGTGTGTTCCCATGGTACCATCATGTTCTGCTTTGCCATAGGCCCAGAATGACAGGACCCGAGGACTGTGAAATAACTTCTGAAATCTTGAGCCAAAATAAGGTTTTCCTCCTTTCAACTGGTTTATCTCACATATTTGTCACAGCAATGGAAATCTGTCTAATACCAAAGAGCACAGCTCAGTTACTGTATTGAAGGTTCTCAGTGAATTCTCCATGATTGTTTTTCATGATTCTAGAGAGGTCAGGTTCCTTGGTAAATTTTAACTTGTTCCTGGAGTTCTATTTGTGAACTTCAATTCAGTGAGTTCTAATTTAATATTATTTATTTATTTATTCATTTATTTTGTACTGGGGATTGAGTTTAGGGATATTTTACCACTTAGCTCCATCTCCAATCCTTTTTATTTTGAGATAGCATCTCATTAAGTTGATGAGGCTGGCCTCAAACTTGCAATCCTCCTGCTTCAGCCTCCCAAGTTGCTGGGATTACAGGTATGCACCACCTCACTCAGCTTATTATTTATTTGGATACTCATATCATCCTATGGTTAAGGAAGGGGATCTCCTACAAGTTGTCTCCCAGGGATTTTTATTTCTACCCACAATTCTTGGAGAACACACCTCTTTACTTTTAGAAACAGGATATTCTGAGTCAATCTTACTATATTCTTGCCCTATACCTAGAACAAATAGGAACATGCTATTTATTAACCAAACTCTGAACACTAGGTAGGTATGCTCATTGCAAGTTGGTTGTTGCTGCTCCTAGGCCCTCTCAAAGGAGAGAGCCAGGGCTTAAAAAAAGTGAAAACCTCTGGGTATATGTATATATACATAATATGTAGGTATAAACACACATACAATACTTACACACCCATCTACATATATTCTCTATGTATCCATGTAGGCTGATTTCACGTCAACATGTCCAATTCCATTTAATCCCAATCTCTCTTTGGAACTCTGCTCTCTGACACTGATTAAAAAAAAATGATTACCATTATCTGTATTTACTTATTCCATAAATCCTCTTATATCGGTGATTTTTTGCCACCACCAATCTTGTTTCCACCAACCTTAGCACCATCCTTCTTATCATAGTCAGACTCCTACACCTTGCTAGGACCACTACCTTCCATCCCTGAGTTTGGAAGTCTCCTCACCCTGTCCAGGTCTAAATATACAAAGCCTGCCTGGTCCCTAATAAGGAAGCTTCCAGCACCTGTCTTGGGCTTCGCTTACCTGGGTTGAGTGTCATTCCACAGGATGGCTTCCTCACATTGTGTAACAAGATCATGAGAAGATGGTCTTGTACTCTGGCCCTGAGTCAGGTCCCTTCTCACACTGCCGTGGCTCCTCCCTCTCACCCATGGCTCATCTCACCGACCTTGTGTGGATACCTCTTTCCCTCCCTGTTGGCTCTGACATCTGCTGCCAGCTGCCCCAGGAGTGAACCCCACCCTCACCTGCTCAGTCTCCAGTTTCCCTGAGAACACGTGGTCTCTAACCATCCATCTTCAGTGCCCCTCTTTCTCTTTGCATCCTCACTTTGCTTATTTCCACAGATGGCCTTTGGAGTGAATTTTTAAGAAGGAAAGAATAGGCAAAAGGAAAGGTATAAAAGGAAGAGAAAGAGCTACAGCTCTTTCTAAGTAGAGAGAATGGTGAACTGGATTTGAGTTTGAGAGAGACATATTTAGAAACAATAGGGGCTTGTTAAGAAGTCATAGGCTACTCAGATCGTGTATGAGAAATTTGCATTACTGTAATACATCAGATAATGTTGATACAGTTTTCAACGTCACAGTCACTGCAGGATTTCTTAATTTTTAAATACTTTTTTCAGTACTGGGTTTATTGGAACCAAGGCCCTCACACATGCTGGGCAAATATTGAGCTATATCCAGGTCTTTTTAATTTCATTTTGAGACAGGGTCTTACTAATTTTCCCAGGCTGGCCTTGAACTTGTGAGCCTCCTACTTCAGACTTCATCTAGTTGGGATTACAGGTATGGGTCACTATGCCTGGCTCAGCTGTGGGATTTCCAAAGTGGAAAAAGCATTTGAGACTGGGAGAAACCAATGATTAAATAATCTCCAGCAAGGGAAATGGAGAGGACAGTGCTGATGCCGAGTTTTAGTTCCAGTTTGAGAACTGATAGAAGGGGCAGTTTTAACAATTTGGGTATCTACTTCCTCAAAATAATCATTTCTCTGCTCCTTGGCAATACCGAGAGGGTCTGTTCTACCTTCTTCCATGGGCTATTCCTTCAAGTCTGTGCTTTTTTTGAAGATTCATATCATCATAAATACCTCTTAAGTTTTAGTATATCCTTTAAATTTCTTATGAAAAAATTATCTGATCAATAAATAATTCCTAGATATCTATTTTCTCAAATGATATAAGCTTATAAAGCTAGTCAAATCTTTCATTTTCTTCCTAGGGACCTTATCTCTTGTCATATGTTTCTTCAATACCATACTAAATGATAAAACTTATATTGTAAGCATCTTGACAAAGTGCATTTCCATCTGACTTTATAGAGCTATCTGAAATATGAATTGCCAGTAGGTCATTATATCAGTGGAATGCAGGGAAAGTACTACTAAGGAGTGCTTCCAATCACAGCAGAGCCAACAGCCATGAACTTGAATGTTAGTCAATCCTCTAAACTAAACATGTATCTATGAGAAAATGGATTTTTCCAATTAAAAATGGCTAGAATATCAAGGAATGAAAGAGAAAAAAATAGATACTATATTGTGATCAAAGTTTTGAAACATGAAAGGGAAGGCAACCTTGTTTAATTTGTGGAAGTTCAAGTCTCTGTCTCCAATTTCTTTTTCATTTCTTGTTCCTGTTCCAATGTCCGTAAGTTATTATCAGCACAGGCACAGCCAAAACTGCTCAGTCATGGCTGGCTCTTCCTCACTGTTGGTAATAAGACAAACTAAATTCCTTCTTCAGTGATGGTGTCTTGAAGAAAGATCAGCTAATACATTTTGGACAGGAGAATCTATAGTACCTACAGAGAGTTTGGGAAAAAGAAATTGAGTATTTGGAACTTACTGGGCTATAACTTTGACTTGAAATGTCAATAGCATTTTTTAAATTACTTCATTATCCCCTGGTCTATTTTCAATTTTCTCCTGTTTAATTATGATTTCCTAAATTCCATTATAATATCTAAATATATGAAGTATTCACTAAGTATTTTCTACCTAAACAAATTTAGCCTTATTTTTGTCCTTTCCTTAATTATTACATAAGCAATACAAAAAAATCAGTTAAAATTAAGCCAAGAGATTTGGGTATGGTTGACAACCCCTAGGGAATTGTTTATGAAGAGAACTTATTGTTCATCTGCTATCTTCAGAGAGCTGGGGACTCAAATCTGGGAGAGAATAAAATGACTGACTATTAAAGGCTCTATCTTAAAAGATATTTAATATCATAGCAGTGAAAAGACATGGAAATATTTAGCTATAATCAGCCTGTGCCTGAGAACTATGTAAATTTTAGAAATTTGTAAAGGATGTAGAAAAAAGAAGAAAGAAATCGTTATAAGCTAAGGTGACATGAAAAGAATCATTCCTAAGTGACAAAGACTTTAAAACATCTTTATTTGCTGATTTAGATTTCTAAAAGAAGAGATAATAGCTTCACATATTCTTGTGCTTCACATATTCTTTCTCGGATTTAGTTGTATAAATTCTTTTCCAACAACCTTGCTATCATTAAATAATGTAAACAACATTGTGTGATGGGGAAAATCTATGCAGTGTGGCAGAAACAGAAATATTAGCAAAAACTGTTCAGGCCTTCCATTATTTCAATCCATCCTCCTTTTCTAATGATAATGAGAATCTATTATTCCCTGAGGTAGAGATAACAGTAATGTTTAACACTCCATTTGCTTTTACTCATGGACATGCAGGGAAACTGTGCTTGGATAATTCCTGGCATCTAGGAGGAAACACATGTTGAGTTCCGGCCATTTCAATAGAATGTGTTCAGAAATGATGGGAAGTTCATCCATATCTACCCTTTAAAGTCTTCCTATGGTCTGCTTTTTATTTCTATCTCTGTTTGCAAATGGCTGAACTTCTGGAAGAGACCCAGGAAGAGGATGTCATAATGGAAGAATTTCCGAGGTGCCTAACAGAACAATTCTGGGTTGCCTAACAGCACAAGTCTTGAAACTGTAAACTAAAAATCAACTTAAATTTGTTAAACCATCTGCATTTGGAATTTGCTGTAGAAACTCATGTCATTTGCCCTACTACAACCTATACATAAGACTGGACTCTGTGTTGCTAGTATGGCAGGTCTTACGTACCCCCCCATTTCAACTTACTTCTGTGACATTGATCTAGATTACATTCCCCAACATATCTACCTTCCTACATCCTGCCCACCTTTCAAGACCCAATCAAATATGACCTTCCCATAGCTTTTTTTTCTCTTATTTCATGATATTTTTAGAATCCTTCTTTTTGCACTTATAGCCATTTTTTTCTCTTGCATGCTTCTTTCATACATATTTCACTAGATTATACATCTATTTGAAGATGTACATTCAGTTTTATATTTTCATTTTGTATTTTCTTTCTGTATTCTTCTACATTTTAAAATAATTCTTTCTAAAGCTTCTCTCATTAACAAAAAGAGTGACATGAGATTAGACCTGAGGGGGTATTTAAATATAAAAGGAAGGATATGGAAACTGATCCATCATCAGAAGACTGCTACCAAATTTTTACTGGCAAATCTAGAAATAGCCACAGAGACACAAAAATGACATACAACTGCATGGTCTGAATGTTTGTCCTTCCAACACTTATGTTGGGACCCCAAATCGGTGGTATAAGAAGGTGGGTTCTTTGGGAGGTGACTATGTCATGAGGTTGGAGACTCATGATGTGATTAGTGCTCTTATAAAAGGGACTGAAGAGGGATCCTTGGCCCCTTCTACCATGTGCAGACACAGTGAGAAGTTAGCAGTCCACAAGCTGGGAGTGGCCCTCTCTAGAACCCAACTGTACAGACACCCTGATCCCACATTTCCAGCCTCTAGAACTTAGACTGTAGTAGTAAGAAACTGGAATTTTGAAATAACATTTAAAAGAGAGGAAATATTCTATTTTGGGGTTTTAACATTTGTGTGTTTTGTTTTTTGCAAACTCACTTTTTCAGCTAAATCCTAGGTGCTGCCTTTGGATTTCTGCAATTTAGAGCTTTACCTGCCACTCTGGTCTTTCTTGATGGGTAGCAAAGCTTTAATCTAGATCCGTGTACATATCCACACCATACCTCTATCAGCATTTCCTTATTTAGCATCTTTTATTCAGTAACTTGTCCTGGCAACTTCACTTTATTATTTTTTTCTCATTGATTTATTTAATTCTATTTCCCTTCTAAATTCATCTGAAAGAAAACATGGCCTCTCAATGTAAAAACAAAACAAATTAAAACAAAACTTAAACATAGTGTCCTTTTACAACAGGAATTATTTAGTTCCTTATAACTAAAGCAACAGATTGAGGATCCTTCATTCTCCTTTCCTATCCCATAGTCCCAGATGCCTCAGATAAAAAAGCATCACGATGCCCAGGCAGGCTCCTGAATATTTGGGATGCTTCCCTGCTTCACTCTTCATGTCAACTATTTATGTGAGACTGCAAATACCAGTGGGATGCATTACAAATACATACAGTGGGTGACATGTTCCTTTAAATGTATATTTTCCATAAGTGGTAATATGGAAGAATTCATGCTTGTCAAAAAAATTTCAAATATCAATGAAGAAAAATGTAAAGTGGGTCAAGAGGAGCCTCTCTTGAAATGATTTCCACTAGAAATTGAGAAGTTCCCAATTTCTTGGACTATCCACCCATACAGAATCTTGTACAGCATTAACAGTGAGGCTATGTCTGAGAAATGCTTCTTTAGGTGGTTGCATGGTGCAAACCTCATAGAATACACTTTCACAACTGAAGACAGCTACAGTGTAACCAGGTGATATAATCTGAAGGGACACCCTCATACAAAAGGTCTATGTTAATAGAAAAGTCACTATGCAACACTTGACTACACTTGTTTCCAAAGCATTATTTTATGTGTTTGTACAGTATACATAGGAAGGAACATTTCATTTGAATCAAGAAGAGGGCAATATACCTGATCTTTGCAAAAGCTCATCTGTAAAATATTGCTTACTGGAGGCTATGGGTGGAGAGCAAGCTGAGACGATAAATAAAGCGTACAGATGCAGTAAAAGGGGAGGAATAAGGTTGAATTCTTTTTCTTTTAAGTTTAATTACATAGCATGTTGAATATAGCTAATAATAGAGTCTGTACATTTCAGTATTAAGAGAGCCAATTTCAAATGTTATCATCACAAAAAAAAGTTTTAAATGTTTGAAGTGATATTAATTAGTGTGAGTCAATCATTTCACAGTTATTAAAAACCACATCACTTTGTATCTCATAAAAATACACGAGTAAAATTTGTCAATATGTAATAAAATGATAATATAAAATTTTGAAACAACATGTTTGCATTAGCGTTGGTATTATGTTTAAGCTGTTGACTATGTAAGTCTTTGCTTAGAATACTTAATATATTTTTAATATTTTAATATATCATATTATATGTGTATCCTCGAATTCACAAAATAATTTCAACTTGAGACTATAAGAGATATACAAAGCATTTATAATATGCTACTTCTGAATATTGTCAATGAGAAGCAATATTTTTAAATTATAAAATATAATTTTTTTTCATGAAAACAACGAGAAAAGGCCAGGCACAGTGGGGCATCCCTGTAATCCTTGCAACTTAGGAGGCTGAGGCAGGAGGATCTAGAGTTCAAAGCCAGCCTCAGCAATAGTGAGGCACTAAGCAACTTGGTGAGAGCCTGTCTTTAAATAAAATACAAAACAGAGCTGGGGATATGACTCAGTGGTCAATGCCCCTGAGTTTAATCCCAAATACACCCCTTTCCCCCCCAAAAAAGTGAGAAAAGACTGCCATGGATAATCAAAGCAATGCTATTTCAAATGCCTCATAACTGCACTAAGTCCTATAGGTCCTCATGTCCCAAGGAATGCCAAATATGTTAGATTAAAAACACCACTTTAATTTGGGGTGAGATGAGACTTAGAAAAATCACATTAGTCTCTGAAATTCTAGAGAAAATATGGGACTCACCACAAGATTCTTTCTTCAGCAACGTTCTCATCATATGTTCTACTTCTTAAGGTCACGACACCAAAACCTTAGTCAAGGACGAATTCCTATTGTATTCATCTTAATGCTTTCTATTTCTAAGTGTTGGACTCTTAAAATCTTGCTTTGGTTAGGAAAGAATATGTGAGACTTAAATATAATTGTATATCATGAATAAAACACCAGAAAATATAGCTTATTGTTAAGGACACAGATCTGGAGTGGAAAAGGTGTGGATCTGGTTTGTCCATTTTCTGTGTAACCCAGACCAAGTCACTGTGTGTCTCTTGGTGAGTGATTCCAGTTCTCAAGAGCAGTTTTTCAGCCCTAAAAATGATGAACAACAGTATAATTCTTTCAAATTTACTATCAAAATTAAAACGAGATTACAGAATGTCTACTTCTGATCAGGATACAGAATTCTGAAGGAGAAGAACAATTCCATTAAAACAACTTGATAAACCAGATAAAATACAGTAATGATCAGTGTAGAGTCATTAGGTAGCTGTGGAAGTAATTAAGGAGAAGAGCTACTGTCTTAATCAGTCTGCTATAAAAAAAAATTACCATGCACTGGGAGGCTTACAATAAAACAAAAACGCATTTCTCACATGGTCCGGAGGCTGAAAATCCAAGATTGATGCAGCTAGTGCCTGGAGACACTGCTTTCTGGCCCGAAGGCAAGACTTTCTACTTGTGTCCTTACATGCTGAAAGCAATAACACTGCTCCCTGAGGTGTCTTAAAAGACACCAGTCCCATTCATGAGGGTGCTGCCCCATTGACTCAGTATGTCTAATATCTGATATCCTAATATCATCACACCATGGGTAAAGATTTTAACATATGAATTTGCAGAAGGGGGGACATGAACACACAGACCATAGCAGAAAGCAAAGCTATGAATGGGTAGAACTTCTGAAAGGCAAGCTGAAGGTGGAGAGCTGATTTTCTCCCAGATGCATTTCCTAATTTTTGATGTGTGGTTTCTGAGAAACTAGACTTGACTAGGAAATCTAGACTTGACTAGACCATTAGTGGGGCTGGGATTGTGGCTCAGCGGTAGAGTGCTCGCCTAGCTTGGGTGGGACCCAGGTTTGATCCTCAGCACCACATAAAAATAAAGGCATTGTGTTGTGTCCATCTACACCTAATAAATAAATATTTTAACCCCCCCCAAAACAAAAACAAAAACAAAAACAAGGCCATTAGTAAGTTAGAAAAAGATCAATGGAACCCTGAACTGACAGTTGAAGAATTTTAATACAAATTTTCTTTTTAATTATATTTTGTGATGTCCAAATTTCTCTGGGTGGGCAATTAGCAGATGTGGAGGACTATTCCTTATGAATAAACGTGAACTAGAGGAAACTGAGTTTTTACCAGTTATGATACAGCTAGTTCTTCACTAAATTAATGTCCTCACCCCTCCACTCAATCTGCTGGTAAGGATGACTCCTTTCTGGTGAAATATAACAGCAATAAGCTCCTATATTTCTTAATTTGCAATGTCAAATATTTAGTAATTGAGGAATTTCCAATGTTCAATAATAGGCTGGTATTTGGCACACCACTCTAGACCTTAGTGGTTTAAATTCATCAAAAAAAAATAATCTATTGTGTCCAGTGAAGTGCAATTTGAGCAGTATATAATAGAAATGGTATATCTCTATACTACACAGTTTTAGCTTGGACAGCTCAACTGGTGCCGGAGAATAAACTTCAAAGTTGGCTCTCTTAGATGCATAGTAATTAGTGCTAGCTGGGAGCTGGGAGCTCAGAACTAGCAGTTTTCAAAGGATCCTTGGTTCTTCTACCCATCAGCTTTTCCATAGGGTTGCTTGGGATTTCTCATAGAACCTTTGCTAGCTTCCAAGTATTAGAAGAGATCTAGGAAGCCAAAATATTCCTTATGACCAAATCTTGAAAGTCCAGAATACTACTTTAATATCTTCTATTTGTCAAGTTAATCACTAAGACCAGCCTGAATTCAGAGAAAAAGAAATTAGACTTTGTTACTCAATGTGACAAATGGAAAATAACCTATGCCTATCTTAAATGTACTACGTTGTAAAACAATACAATGTGATATAAAATCAAACAGAGTCTGGGAACACAGATTGAGAATGGACCCATAGGTGATACATAAGTTAGAGTAATAAGGATACTGAAATAACTCTTGTTAATATATTGAAAACAGAAATGATAGAAAGAAGAAAAAGTTGGACTTGTTCAAGAGAATTTGAATATATATTTTTTTAAAGTCAAGGCAAATACTAGATCTTAAAAGTATAATACCAGAAATTTTTAAAAAGTAATAGATAAATTTAGTAGCATATCATACTCATCAGAACCTGAAACTGGTGAGTAATAAATCAGGTATAAAAGATATTCAAACTAAACGCACAATAACTGTAAAGAATGTAAAGTGACACAGGCACATTCTAGTAAAACTGATATGAAGCAAGGACCAATATAAAAATTAAATGTAGCCAAAGGGAGAAACTAAGTCACCTTAAAAATAATAATTTCTAGTGGGATGTGGTGGTGCATACCTGTAATCACCAATGACTTGGGAGACCGAGACAGGAGGATTGCAAGTTCAAGGCCAGTCTCAGCAATTTAGCAGGGGTCTAAGCTAGTAAGACCCTGTCTCAAAAAAAAAAAAAAAAAGTAGGGGTTGTGGCTCAGTGGTTAAGCATCCCTGGATTCAATCCTAAGTACCAATAAAATAGATAGATAGATAGATAGATAGATAGATAGATAGATAGATAGATAGATAGATGATAGATAGATAGATCCTGACTTCTCAAAAGGAATTAAGGGAATTCAGAAGACAATGAACAGACATCTTTTAATCAGTAAAAGAAAATAACTGAAAACATGGATGTTTATACCACAGGAAAAAAAAACTCTTCAAAAATTAAAGTAAAATAAAAACATTTTCAGGCAAATAAAAATAGAGACTTCATCACCAGAATGCTCACAGTAGAAAAATTATTGTTAGCAGTTATTTGGGCTGAAATATAGAAATGAAGAACAAAAATAAGAGTAATCAAAAAGATGAAAATATAGGCAAATAAAAGAGAGTTTTGGCTATGCAAAATGAATGCTGTTACATCATGAAATTCAACACTATGTGAAATTTGCAAGACAGCAGCAATACAAGAAATAGGAAAGAGTGAAAGCAGTTATAGTATTCTAAGTTTCCATCATTAATATGAAAATGAAAAATATTCCTTTTAGAACATAATAGAGCAGGAACACATCATAATCTCTAAATAAGCACTAAGAGAATGACCCCCAAATATGTAATAAATTGAAGACAATGGAAGAATTTGAAAGTTTCATTAGCCTGATAAAAGAGATAAAGATAAATTTAAAGCTAATGTGTCATATTTAAAAAAATAGTGAGATAAATTTAAACTCAAATATGTCAGCAATTACAATAAACTAAAGGGATTAAATACTTCAAAAAAGATTAGCAGCATTTTCAGACTATATTGCAAAACAAAATGAAATTAGATGTTCATAATAAGCCAAACTTACATATAAAATATAATAATATTGAAAACGAAAGGACATAAATAGATCTACCCTGCAAAACTAACCAAAAACGAAGCTGACATATGTTTATGGTGATAGAAAACAAAAAAACACAGATGCTCAAGCCAAAAATAAAATACTATACATAAAGAAGGATCTTTCACAATAATAATGAGGTCAAACTATAAGGAATATTCAAAAATTTTCATTCACAAACAATGTTGTCTTAAAATATTTTAAGCAAAAGTTTAAAACAATGAAGAAATAAACAAAACAGCCATCTCTCCAAATCCTGGAGAATATGCTTTTTTAAAGGGCTAATGGGATACAGAAAGAAAGATCAGAAAGAGAATATAGAAAAAATACAATTCAGAGAGAAAACTTAATTGATATTTATGGAACATTGCACCTGATAATTTGACAATTTAATTATTTTTAACCATTTATTAAAATGAATGTTATGCCAGGTCATTAAGACAACCTCAGGAGATCCAACTTTCCTATGTACATATGTGAATATACTGCATTGAATCTCACCATTATTTCTTACTAATTAAAAAAAATTGTAAGTAAATAGAAGAATGATCAGTAGAGTAGAGGAAAGGGAACGTGGGGAAGGAGGTAATGAGGGTAAGGGGAAGTACTGGGGACTCAATTAGAACAAATTACATCCCATGCTTTTATAATTATGTCAAAATTAATTCTTTTTAAAATTTGTTTTAATTAGTTACACATGACAGTACAATGAGCTTGACATATCATACATTTGAATCATATGGGATATAATATCTCATTTTTTCTGAGTATATAAGTTGCAGAATCACATTGGTCATGCATTCACATATATACACACAGTAATAATAATGTCTGTTTCATTCTACTATCCTTCCTATCTCCTTAACCCCTCTCCTCCCCTCCCATCACTTCTCTCTACCTAATCTAGGGTAACACTATTCTTATTTTTTCTCACATCTTCATACATGTATTTTATATAACAATGAGGGTCTTCTTCCACCATCCAAGCAATTCCCTTTCTCCCTCCAACCTTTCTTCCCTGTGTAGAGGTAATCTTCTTCCTATGCTCTTCCTCTCTTCCCCTTTTTGAGTCACCCCCCTTATATCAAAGAAAACATTCGGCATTGTTTTTGTGGGATTGGCTAACTTCACTTAGCACAATCTGCTCTAATGCCATCCATTTCCCTGCAAATGCCATTTATCATATTTTAGTGCTGAGTAATATTCCATTGTGTATATATGCCACATTTTTTTTAATCCATTCATCCATTGAAGGACATCTAGGTTGGCTCCACAGTCTAGCTATTGTGAATTGTGTTGGTAAAAACATTGATGTGGCTGTGTCCCTGTAGTATGCTGTTTTTAAGTCTTTTGGATATAGTCTGAGAAGAGGAATAGCTGGGTCAAATGGTGGTTCCATTCCCAGCTTTCCAAGGAATCTTCATACTGCTTTCCAAATTGGCTGCACCAATTTACAGTCCCACCAGCAATGAATGAGTGTGCCTTTTTCCCCCGCATCCTTGCCAACACTTATTGTTGTTTGTCTTCATCATGGCTGCCATTCTTACTGGAGTGAGATGATATCTTGACAGTAGTAATTTGCATTTCTCTGGTTGCTAGAGATGATGAGCATTTTGTCAAAATGAATTCTGATGTTATACATAACTAATATGAACCAAGAAAAATGAAAAAAATGAAAATAAAAAAATCCAGTGGTAAATTTGTCATAATTAATGAACCAATGTTGATACAAAATTATTAAATGAAGTCTCTTGTTCAGATGTCCTTAATTTTTACTTACTGTCCTTTATTCCAAGATCTCACCCAGAATGTCACATTAAAACAAATTTTAAAAGCTACGAAAAATCAAGAATAAACTCTCTGACTATAGTGATGAACAAACGAATGAAAGAAAAAAAAGAATATTAGACAATTTTCAATCTTTTGGAAATTAACCAATATATTCTAAATAATTCTCTAGTTAAGGAAGATATTACAAGAAAATTTGAGAAGTATTTTATACTAATAATGAAAAATACATTGTTGCTTAGTGGGGGTATTTATAGTCTATCTTACATATGTTAGATTTATTGAAAGTTGAAAATGAAATGCATAACCCCCAAAAAGTAGAAAAAGAGAAAATTGGAAAAAGTTAATGAAATTAAGAACAGATGTGTAATAGAGAAAAGTAACAAAGCTGAAAGTTTGTCAGGAAATATAAAGAAAAAATAATCATGTTATAGCAACACTGACCAAGGAAGGGGGCAAAACACAGTTTAGTGATGGCAGGGATAAATTTTAGAGCAGATATAATAAAAAATGAAAAACAGCTCATCACTTCATAAGACATTAAATCAATAACAAAATATAATAAACTAGTTTTATCAAATTAATTTGAATTCTTACATAAAATTTGAAAGTTTCTCAACAAATAAAACTTACCAGAGGTGAAATGAGAAGTTGAAATTCTGAATAATACAAAACCTATTTAGAGGAATGGAATCTAATATCTGAAACCTTGTCCTTCATGAGAATATGAAGCCTAGCTGACTTCACTTGTCAAGTATTCCAGACAATTAAAGAAGAAGTAAGCCAAAGTTACTCTATTCTTTCAGAGAAGAGATGTGTCAGTCTGGGTCCCATAGAAAGAAAGATGCTAAGTCAGTATTAGATACATAAAATTTTATTTAGGAAATCTCTGTGAATGCTGAAGGGGGAGTGAACAGGGATACTGGGAGAGTAGACAAACAATGATATGGATATTTTTCCTATGGAAAGAAAGGAGGAGGAAAAGAAGATTAGGTAAAAAGAACATTGGGACTGCAGAGAAATTCTGAGAAAATCTTGCCCAAGTGGCTGGGTCTCTTTGAGCAAATGCCTTATTCAGAAATGTTCCAGTTCTAGGGACTCTCCTGTAATCAGTCACTTGCTGGCAGCAGAGGAGGAATACAATGGCCTTGGAAGAAAGGGACAATGGATATGAACAGATGGAAAACACAGGATGTTATTTAATTATGGTCTGTACAGGAGGCAAATTCTCTAAAAGGAAAATCCTAGTGACAGTCCTTCATGGTGGCTTATAGTAGAATTTAAGGAAAATTTTAAAACTCATTTTTTTCAAAGATAATATAAAATACTTATAGTCAAAATGAGACAAGTACATTATGAAAAGAGAAAATTGTAGACTAATTGCTCATGATCATTTCAGCTATATAAAATTGACCATACATTATGATTATTTCTTTATTTATGCTTTTAAAGTAATAGTTGGAATTATGTTGGAAAAGAATCCATTCACTAGTGATTTGTGATCATCTCAATGGATGTAGAAAAAATAATGTGATAATATTCAACGTCCATTTACAATAAAGAATCTTAGTCTAGCAGCAGTAGTTAGTAATGTCCATAAACTCTCGAATCAAGCCTCAGAGATAAGGATAGACTTTAGAAAGTTTTATCCCTGCAATCAGAAATGAGACAAAGATTGCTTGCTGTCATGGTTTCCTTTCAATATTATATTGGAAGTCTAGCCAGTGAAATAAGGCAGAAAAAAAAAGAACAATAGAAGGCATAAAAAGTGGGAAAATAATAAATAGAACTATTTGCTAGAAGTGTAGCTGCTTTAGAAAACACTAAATGGCCTACAGAAAAACCAGTAGAGCTAATAGAACTTAGACCCATCCATTATGAACCAGCTTCTGATACTAGAACATGTTCCTTTGCCAACTGACTTGATATAAAGCTTTGTCTGTAGAGGACTTTGAATGGATTCTAAACACCCCTCCCCATTTCTTCCTGGATCTTCTGTGGTTATTTAGCCAGTAGCAATGTTGACCTCTCACCCTACACAACTCTTCCCATCACTAGTTAGTGCAGCTCCTAAGTGAGCACCCACCTACAGAGGGTACCGCATCTTCCTGTAAATGGCTTCATCCAGAACCTCCTCAGGTTGCTTTGCAGTTGGATGGGAGGCCTTGCACCTCCCTGTGTGGGCAGCTTCTCCTGGCACAAAGGGAATCCTTTTCAGGAAGCCCCACCACAGTGGCACTGAGGAGCGCTTCTTACCTTCAACATGGTAGCTCCCAGAGGATGGCTTCCCTTGCAACCAGAGGGACACTGCAGTGAGTCCCACCAGAGAGGCACTTCAGTGAACCTCCAAAATATCATTGAGACACAGACATATGCTCTCAAAGGAGGTCTCCATCTCAGTCAGTTTGTAGAGGTGGCTTTTCCAAACCTGCTTTTTCTTGGGGTGCTCTGCCTCAGTCCTTGGGCTGTGGAATTTTCCTCTTATCTAATTTTTTCTATATTCTTTAGAATTCTGTTTACCCCTTAGTAATGAGCTCCCTTCAAGTGAAATCCTGCATTATAATGAACAATTATTTATAGTAAACTTTTGCTTTTCAAATTACAGTGTGGTTCTTATCTCCTAACTGGATCTTGAAATGTGCAAAATAATATGTAACCTCATACACACACACATGCACACACACACACACACACAGAGTGTACATTCCTTGAAAAAATCAAATTATTGGAGGAATATACCTTGGATTGGACAATCACCATTTTATAGATATGAATTTTATTCAAATTTTCTTTGGATTTAATGTACTTGTGATCAATATCACAGCATGGTTATCACCAGATAAAACCTACTGAGCTTAAATAGTATAAGGAAGTGTAAAAAGACCAAGAATAAGTAATTTTAAAGACAGCTATTTTTTAGTAAGAATGGTAGCATGACTAGGTATATACTTTGTTCTTCCTAAATCCATTATTTCCTTCTTGAACCCACTGGATTCTAACCGTGTTAACTTGCTAAACTTCCCCTCCACAAGATAACTCTTTGTTAGATCAAGTCCATGCCCCAAATAAAAGTCAGATACTTTTCTTCCAAGATCTCAGCCAACCATGAACCCTCTATGTCCATCAGTGTCCTTAAGTTGCTCCATTTGTACCAAAATCCTACTGATTTCTAGAAAGTACCAAAGGATTACTCCTTCCGATTATAGGTCAAAACTGTAGGAAAAAAAAAATGTTTCTTATCCCATAGCCCCAGAAAAGTCCCTATCCCTCTTTTTTTTTCCCTTGTGAATCTCAGGCAATCTTGCCTGCTCAGTTATTTGTGCTATCAAAGAATAAGTCATAGTTCTATTTGTCATTCTGCATTCATACAGATACAGATATTTTTGTGTTGTATGGTGACACGAGGGCACCTTTTTAACCCAATTCCACTGGCATGCCTCTCATTAAATAAATTAACACCATCGTCTTTACTGACTCATTAGACAAAAATGAAATACAAGGCACCGGTGTACGAGTTGACTCATAGGCATAGGCATTCAGTGCTAATAAGCCTGAAGAAGAAGCAATTGTTTTGTGTCCCAAGTAATTTTCTTAGAAATTGTCTCTTTAGTATATTCTCTAACATAAATGTGTCCTAAAAAGGGCAGCAGTGGAAAAAGAGATCTGATATTTAACTGGCCCATGGGATAGATAGCAGGAGAAGCCAAATGGAGTCCCATTTCTCTGACTAAGTGAGGTAGTTGAGCTTGGGATGTCAATCTGAGCTTATGTATAAGTCTTCGAACATGTGTACAGTTTTCAATTTTTTTACAATAAAGATCTGGATATGATGGTGATGGTCACAGATCTATGTTTAACACCTGTGCTTTATTTACTTCAATCTAAATCCTTCTCGAACAGAAACAAAATCAATTATCATAAATTCCAAAAGAAAACCTTTTTTTATTTTCTGGGAAAAACTAGAACTAGATTCATATTTTTTTCTCTTATTATTACCTTGATGTTTGTAAATTCAAAATAGAAATAAGGTCAGTTTAAAAAGAATAAAGAGGTAAAGGGATACTTTTTAATTTGTCAGGTTTTGCATAGATTGGGAGATCTTCGAAGACAGAGATTATGTTTAATTCATCTTTGGAACCCCTACTTAGTCCAGCTGGAGCAGATAAAAGGTTGTCAGCCCATGTTTGTTAACTTAATCACTGCATTTGTACAATTCCTCTGAACTCATTGAGGGCAAACATGATAGCCAATTTATGTTCTTTTTACACAGAGCTGCTAGATAAATGTCTTACGTAAATTTAAACTCATTACAGTCGGGATTAAACACATCCTCTTCCCTCCACGTCCTTCTCAACATCAGCACTTTCTTCTGCTTCTGAGGTGGGAGGATAGGGTTGGAAGTGTAGGCTCCAGAATCAAGACTAGGAATCAGTCTCAGCTCTGTTATTTACCATCCCTGTGACCCTGGGTACATTGCTGACCATTTCTGTTCATTTATTTCCTTATCTGTAAAACTGCAATTATAATGATAGGGTCAACCTTTTTGAGATAGAGGTTAAATAATTAATTTTTTATATGGAAATCACTTAGCATGTTTCCCAGCACATAAAAATACCCATTAATAATGACCTACTATATATTCTTAATATGTAAAAATGATCACAAGTGTTTCAACCCAGAATTAATTTTTAATCCTTCATTAGCAGTTGGTTAAATAAGTATGACTTATATACAAGAAATTCTGCTAGACATTAGAGTAAATAAAAAGCAATTAAATAACAAAAGGAGTAAAGGACCAGGAATTTTATAATATGAAAAATAATAGAAAGCTATGAAAACAGAATAGTTACTTAATTTAGCACAAAGGTCAAGGAACTGGGTTCACTGATGATTATCATCATGAATAAATGCTGAAATTTGTCAAATTACTCTTCTGTATCTATTAACATGACTGTATTTTTATTATACCTCTGATATAGTGAATCACATTTATTGAATTTTGAGGGCGAGCCATCTTGAATTCCCAGAATAAGCAACATTGGTTAAAATGCATTATACTTCATATATGTGGCTCAATTTGTAAAATTTTAAGAAAGTCATGAGGGAAGCTGGTCCATTGTCTTTTCTCAGGTCTTCATAGGATTTGAGCATTGGAAAGTCTTCTTTCTTCTTCAATTATCTTGAAGAGTTGGTGCAGATTAACTATACTTTTTCCTTTAATAATTGATTGACTTCACTACTAAAGCCATTTGGTCCTAAGTCCTTAACTCCATTTACTTGTGAGATACGCATTTCCTGCTGATTATGAGTTTTTATATAATTTTTGGTAATTTGAATCTTTAAAAGAATTTGTCTGTTTTGTCCAGGTTGTTGAATTCATTGACATAAAACTATTCATTATATTCCTTTATTAATGTTTGTGGAAGAATCAAGGATATATATAACTTCTCATTCCTGGTACTGATAATTTGGGTCATCTGTTTGTTCAGATGAGTCTCCCTAAACATTTATAAATTTTATTCATCTTTTCAAACCAATAATTTTTGTTTCAACAATACTGACTTTAATAACAATTTTCTATTCATTTATTTTCTTCATTCCTTTTATTCTGTTTACATTAGGTTAAATTTGCTCCTTTGTATGGCTTCTTAAGGTGGCAATTTAGGTCATTAGTTTGAGATCTTTTTATAGTCTGAATACTGTCATATAGGCAGGTTTATCTCTAATTACTGCCTCTGCTTAATTTACAAAATATTTACACAGAGTATTTATATTCCATTTATTTCTCTTCAAAACGTATTTGACTTACTTTTTTCATTTTTCCTCTGTAGCCTGTGATATATAATAGTATGCTGTTTAAATTCCAAATATTTTGGGAGTTTCAAAGTCTTTAATTGGTTTTTTAATTTAATTTTGATGTGGTCACAGCATAGCAAAATTGTACAACTGAATTACTTCAAATTTATTGAGACATTCTTTATGGTACAGAGTATATTTGGTTGTATAAAAGTTATGTGTGCCTTTCAAAGAATACATATGTGGACTGAGAATATGGTTTAGTGGTAGAGTGCTTGCTTAGTGTGCTTGAGACCCTGGATTCAATTCCAAAAAACAGGAACAAAAAAAAAGGTCACCTGTTATTTTGTGGAATGTTCTAAAATTTTCATTCTGTTAAGTGATTGATAATGTTGTTCAGGTCTTGCATTTGTTTTAATGAATTTTCTAACTTCTTTCATTAATTACCAAGAAGGAGGTTTTGCAATTACTTATTTATCATGTCAAGTCTATCACTTTTTGTTTCTGTGTTTGAAGTTCTAAGTATACATTTAGCATTATTATGCCTCTTGAAGAATAATTTCCGTATTATTTTCCTGAAATGACCCCCTTTTCCTAGTTATCATATGTTTACTCTGATATTTACTTTTTCTGACATCAATATTGTTATTTCAGCTTTAATTTGTTTGTGTTAGCATTGTATGTAATTTTCTGGCCTTTTACTTTTAACTCAATCAAATTTATGTATATTTTAGTGAATCTATTATGAAAAACATAATTGGAGTTTTTTAAAACATCCATTATAATTTGTTTAATCTTATTCCCCAGTAAGGACCCTTTCTCTTTCTTCCTCCCTCATTCTGATTATCTTTCTAACTCTATTTATGTTCTATTATTATTATTATTATTTTACTTAGAGTATCAAAAGAGTGTGATACTCTAAGTAAAATAGAGGATTCATCATTGTATGTTCATACATGGTCATAACATAATTTGTTAGATTTTATTAATCAAATTATGTGCATGTATGAATATGGAATAATAAATCTATTATAACTGGTTATATTGCAACAATAAAAATTAAAAATAAAGAAAATGTTAAAATCCAACATGAGACTCTCTGCTTTCTAATTGATATATTTTTAGTCATTAACAATGTTATTTTCAGTGTGGGTTAGTTTAAATCTATCATTTTATCTGCTTGCCATTTCTTCTCATTACATCTTTGAATCCTTTCTATTTTTTTGTAGTTAGATTTTATCTCCTTTATTGATTAGCTATATCTATTTGATAATCGCTTTAGAATTTTATAGTACGTTTTTAATTTACACTCTACTTTCAGATGATATCATTTTAAGTGCGGTAATAGAACTGTAAATAATGTCCATTTCCTATCAACTGATCTTTTTGGCAATTCGGTAATGCCGTTTATTTGCCCTTTATTAGAAACTAAAAAACAAAAAACAAAAACCCCAAAGCATTACTACTACTTTGTAAATCAATTCTTTAAAACTTTCAAAAATGTTTACTGGCATACTTATTATATAGCCAGTGTCTTTAAACATCATGGGGATGGCCATATTTCTATCTGGTATTATTTTCTTTATGTCTAGTAGAATTTCTTTTTATTTACAATTTTTTGTAGTGAAAATCTGATGACAAAATGTTATTTCTTCTATATTTGGTAAAATCTTTATTTCATATTCATTATTAAAAGATAGTTCCATGCACAGAAAATTGTATGTTGGCAGCTTTTTCTTTTAGTCCTTTAGGGATGCTGTTCTCTAGCTATTCTGAATTGCATTGTTTCATGTAAGAAGTCTATCTTCAAGTCTCACCTCCTTTTATTGCTTATTCAAAATGGTCCTTTCTTCCTTGGTTGCTTTCATGATTTTCTTTTTAAAACTTGTTTAAAACAATTTTATGAACATATAACTTGGCATTATTTTCTTCATATTTCATTGCTTGGAGCTTTTTGAGCATCTGGGACCTGTGCTTTGTTAGTTTCATTAAATTTGAAAAGTGTCTGATTATATAGGGAAATATTTTTCTCTCCCTTCTTATTTTTTAGGAGACTAAATTTACATATATTGATCACTTAAAGATGTTCCATAGCTAAGAAATATGTATAGTAAATATATATATATATATATAATATTTTATGTAAACATATGTAAAATTTATATGTTCTGCTTTCTGTTTTATTGTATGTGGACTTTATGTTTTTAAATTCAATAATATTCTCTTTTTCAGTTTCCAATTTGCTCTTAATCCTATGTACTATAGTTTTTAGTCTTTGACATTGCTTTTTATCTATAGTAGTTATTTTAATTATTTTTTCCCAGGGTGGATACTGAGAATTTATCCCAGAAGAAATTGACCACTAAGCTACATACCCTGCCCTTTTTATTTTGAGGACGAGTTTCACCAAGTTGCTTAGGCTAGACTTGAAATTGTAATCTTCCTGTCTCACCCTCCTGAGCCACTGGGATTATAGGCATGTACCACTATACCCAGTTCAATTATTTTAATAAATTCCATATTTCTACTTAACACAATCTTTCTTCTATCTTCCTGAACACATAGAATATAATTACAATATCAATTTTAATGTTATTTGCCATTAAGTCTATCATCTATACTATTTCTGGGTCAATTAAAAAGTTAATGGCCTTAAAAGATGGAAAGATCTCCCATGCTCTTGGATAGGCAGAATTAATATTGTCAAAATGGCCATACTACCAAAAACACTATACAGATTTTATGCAATTCCTATTAAGTTTTCAGTGACATTCTTCATAGAAATAAAGCAGTCATGAAATTCTTTTGGAAAAATAAGAGGCGCAGAATAGCCAAAGCAATCCTCAGCAAGAAAAGTAAAGCAGGACACATCACAATGAGGGAACTACAGAGCAATAGTAAGAAAAAAAGCATGGTATTTGCACCAAATCAGACATGAATACCAATGGTACAGAATAGAAGACAGAAAAATCCACATAAATACAGTTATCTCATATTAGATAAAGGTGTCATAAACATGCACTCAAGAAAAGGTAGCCTCTTCAATAAATGATACTTGGAAAACTGATATTCACATGTAGCAAAATGAAATTATACCCTTATCTCTCACCCTGCAGAAAACTCAACTCATAGTGGATCAAGGACCTAGGCATTAGATCAGAGACCTTGTACCTACTAGAAGAAAAAGTCAGCCCAACTCTCAATCACATCAACTTAGGAACCAAATTCCCCAATAGGACTCCAAAAGCGCAAGAAATAAAATCAATAATAAATAAATGGGTGGATTCAAACGAAAAGGATTTTTCATAGCAAAGGAAACAATCAATGATGTAAACAGAGATCCTACTAAATGGGAGAAAATCTTTGCCACCTGAACTTCAAAACATAGCATTACTCTCCAGGATAGAAAGAACTAATAAAAACTTAACAACAACACAACAAAAATAACCCAGTCAATAAATGGGCACAGGAACTGAACAAGCACTTCACAGAAGAAGAAATACAAGTAATCAACAAATTTATTGAAACAGTTCATCATCACAAGCAATTAAATTCATGCAAATTAAAAGTACACTGAGATTCCATCTCACTCCAGTCAGAATTGTAATTATCAAGAAAGAAGTAATAATAAATGTTGGCGAGGATGGGGAGGGGGAAGGTACACTCATACATTGTTGGAGGGACTGCAAGTTGGCACAACCATTATGGAAAGCAGTATAGAGATTTCTCTGAAAACTTGGAATGGAACCATTTGACTCAGTTATCCCACCCCTGAGCATATACCCACATGACCTAAAATCATCATCATACTATAGTGACACAGCCACATCAACATTCATGGCAGCTCAATTCACAATAACTAAGGTGTGGAACCAGCCTAAGTGCCCTTCAATAGACTAAGTGCCTACATATACACAATGGAATATTACTCAGCCATAAAGTAGAATGAAATTATGACATTTGCCAGCAAATGGGCAGAACTGAAGAATATCAGGATAAGTAAAATAAGCCAGTCCTCAAAAACCAAAGGCCAAATGTTCTATCTGATATGATGATGCTGACTCACATTGGGGCGGGGGATGGAGGGTAGAGGTTCATTGGATAAGATAAGGGGGAATGGGGAGATGGGAGGAGAGATGGGAATAGAAAAGACAGTAGAATGAATCAGACACAACTCTCCTATGTTCATATATGAATACACAACCAGGGTAACTCTACAACATGTACAACCACAAGAATGGGAAGTTATACTCCATGTATGTGTGAAATGTCAAAGTACATTCTACTGTCATGTGTAATTTAAAAGAACAAATAAAAATAGCAGTTAAAAGAATTAATGGATTGTGAATTTCAGTGAATTTTGATTTATAGAAAATTAAGCAAAAACTACAGATAGTTTCTGTGTACTTCATTTCTTCCCTCGAGATTCCTCTATTATTAACATCTTGCAATACTGTGGTACATTTACTGTAGTTGATGAGCAAATATTGATACGTTTTACTAAAGTCCATAGTTTGATGCTTACTATTTACTGAAGTACATTTTATGGGCTGTGACAAATGTATTCTCTATTAATGTCATACAAGAATAATTTTACTGCTCCAAAATCCTCATATATGCTCCACATATTGAACTCTCCATCTCCATAAACTATGATTACCATTGATATTTTTACTCTGTATTTTTTGACACAATATCATATTGTAGGAATCATACAGCAAGTAGACCTTTAAGATTGTTTCCCTTAGCAATATGCACTAAACTTCACCCATATTTTTTCATAACTTGATAGCTCATTTCCTTTTAACATTGAATAGTATCATATTGTCTGGATACATCACAATTTGTTTATCCACTCATTAACTGAATCACACATTAGTTCCAGGTTTTGGCAATTATGAATAAAGATTGCTATTATAAATATAAATACAAATATATATAAATAATATATAATTTGATATTATATATAAACTAGTATATATATATCTATATATAATGTATAACAATAAATATATATAAAATAGAATTAAAAAGATATATGTATAATAGTGTGCTTTATTGTGTATGGATAAAAGTTTTCAGTTCATTGGATAAATACCAAGGAGCATGATATTAGATTACAGGCAAATATGTTTATTATAAGAATCTTACATTTTCTTCCAAAATGGCTGTACAATTTTGAATTTATATCAAAATTAATGTGAGTTCCTTTATTCCACATTCTTACTAGTATGTGATGTTGTCAGTGTATAAATTTTAGCCCTTCTAATAGATGTATAGTGATATTTAATTGTAATTCTTTTTGTTTCCCAGATAAAATATGATATTGAGGGTCTTTTTATATGCTTATTTGTATATATTCTTTGGAGTGGTGTCAGTAGATATTTTGCCCATCTTTTCAACGAAATTGCTCTTCTTGTTGAATTCTTTGTGTATTTTGAATATTTATCCATTAAGATAATATGTGTTTTTCAAAGATTCTCTCCTAGTCTGGATTCTCTTTTCTTTATCTTTTTTTTTTTTTATTTATTTAAAATATTTTATTAGTACATTATACTGATACATAATTGTGGGATTCATTTGACATATTAATAAATGCATAGAATATAGTTTGTTTAATTTTTACTTGTTTATTTTTGTAGTGTTTTTCTGGCTTAATTTTTCCAGGCATTATTTTATTTTATTTATTTTTTTTTTAATTTTTTTTTTATTGGTTGTTCACAACATTACAAAGCTCTTGACATATCATATTTCATACATTAGATTGAAGTGGGTTATGAACTCCCAATTTTACCCCAAATGCAGATTGCAGAGTACGGGATAGGAAAGGCAGCAGAATACAACAATTACTAATTGGGCATTATGTAAAACTGTGGATGTATAACCGATGTGATTCTTTTCTTTATCTTGATAGATTTTTCCTATAGTAGAAGGTTTACATTTTAATGAAGTTGAACTTCTCAGTTTTCTCTTTCATGGGTAATGTCTTTGATTTTTTATCTAAAGTATCATTGTTGAATCTAAGCTAGCCTAGACTCCCCCATGATATCTTCTAGGAATTCTATATTTTTCTTTGCAATTTAGTTCTATGACCCACCTTGACCTATTCTTTCAGAAAGGTGTGAGTTCGGTGTCTTATATGTAGTTTCCCAGTTATTCCAACATTTGCTGAAAAGACTGCCCTTTCTCACTAAAGTACCTTTTCTATTGTGCAAGATAACATGCCTATTTTTGTGAATCTATATTAGCTTCATTAACATTTTTATCTATTGTTTTGTTATGCTATAACTGTTGTTCCTACTGTATATGGTAACCCTTATAGTTAGATAATGTTGGTTCTTTGACTTCACTTACTATTGGGCTGGTTATTGTAGGACAGTTGTTTTTCATAGTTGGGAATTGTTGGTACTCCAGCTTTTCTTTTCAGTACTGGGCAGGCAATTGTGGACATTATTTTTTTCATATAAATGTTAGGAAAAAATTTTCAATATTCAGAAAATAAGTTGGTGATATTTTTATCAGGTTTTCATTGAATCTATAGGTAAGGTTGTGAAGAATTGATCTTAATGTCAAGTATTCTATCCATAAATATAGATCATATGTCTCTATTTAGTTCTTTGGTTTCTTTCATAAGAGTTTTATAATTTTCCTTATATAAATTGCATGAATATTCTATTAGATTTATATCAAAATATTGCCTTTCAGTGCTGATATAAATAGGATTATGTTTCTAATTCTAAACTCCAATTTTTCTTACTAGCATATAGAAAAATCACTTGACTTGTATTTTTACCTTTTATTTAAATCTTGTTATAATTGTTTTTTGGTTATATGATGGGATTTTGAATTTTTTTTGTTATATCTGTGTAGGCTGATGTCTTTTGTACATTGAGACATTTTTTTATTTCTTTCTTCTCAATTTTTTGTATCTTTTATGTTCTTTTTTTCCATCTTATTGCATCATCTCTTACTTCCAATATGATTTTGAATAATGTAGACGAGAGGGGATATTACTGTTCCTTTTAGGTTTCTGTGTAGGAGTTCTTTGTCAAGTTGTAGAAGTCTCTCCCTGTTCCTAATTTTCAGAGATTTCACCATAAATTGATGACGGACTTCGTCAAATATATTTTCTGTGTCTTTCTATATATATGATCATATGCTTTGTCTTCCTCAGTCTGTTAATGTGATAGATCATATTAAATAATATTTGAATTTGAACTATCTTTGCATACCTAAAACAAATTCCAATTGTTTCTGGTGTATAATTCTTATTAGGATTGTTAAACTTAATTTATTAATATTTTCTTAAGAAATGTTGTAATTATGTTCATGAGAGATATTGATCTATAGTTTCCTTCCTTGAAGTATCTTTATTTGGTTTTGAATTAGGATAATTTTCATCTTATATAATGAGTTGGGAAGAATTGCCTCTTATTTTCCAGAATATGGAGTTCAGGAGTTGTAAAATTTCTTCCTTACATGTTTTGTAGAATTTACCAGTGAACTCATCTAGGCCAGGTGCCTAAATTTTGGAAACCTATTAATTATTTATTCAATTTTTAAGTAACTATCTCTTTAGATTGTCTATTTCACTGTGTTTTGCAGAGTATGTTAATTTATGGGCATATACTTGTGCATAATATTCTTTTATGATTCTTTATATATAGTCAATAGGATCAGTAGTGATATCTACTTTTTCTTTCATTTGTGATATGTAGTAATTCTATCTTCTTTCCATTTTATTTAGTTATCCCAACTGGAAATAATTTTTTCAATCTTATTGTTCCTTTTAAAGAATCAGGGTTAGGTTTCATAAAGTTTCTTTAAACTGTTTCTTCTAATTTTATTGGTTTCTCCTCTAATCTTTTATAGTATTTCTTCTGTTTACTTTAGATTAAATTTGTTCTTATTTTTTATAATTTCTTAAGGTGAAAGATTATATTATTGATTTGAGGTCTTATTTTATAATACATGCATTTAGTGGTTCAAATTTTTCTCCAAGTATTGATTTCTATGCATTAAATAAACTTGAGGTTTTATTTTCATTAGGTTGAAAATATTTTTAAATTTCTAATAAGGTTTTGTTTTGGTTTGCTTTTTGGCTCCTGTGCTTCTTGGAATTATGTTATTTAATCTCCAAATATTCCAGAATTTTCCAACTATTTTTCTGTTCTTGATTTTTAACTTAATTCTCTTGTAATTTAAGAAAATATTTTCATGATTTCTATTCTTTTAAACTTGTTCTGGAGTGTTTTATCTCACAGTATGTGGTCTATTTTGGTGAATGTTTCATGAAAGCTTGAGAAGAATGCATATTCCTCTCTCAGTGTTCCCTGAATATCAATTATATTGAGTTGATTTATGGTGCTGTTGAGTTCAATAGTATCTTCACTGATTTTCTGTGTGCTGCACTTGTCAAGTACTGAAAGTTCTTGAATTCTCCAAATATAAGAGTGGGTTCATTTATGTCTTCTTACAGTTATGTCAGTTTCTGCCTTACATACATTGTTACTGCCATCATATGCATACACATTAAAAATGGTTCTGTTTATTGCAGAACTAATTCTTTTTTTCACTATGTAATGGCCCTCCTGTCCTTACTAATTATGCTAGCTGCAAACTGGATTTCTCTGAAGTTACGATAGCTACTTCATCCTTCCATTATTTGTGTTGATGTGGTGTATCCTTCTCCATTACTTTAAAGTATATTTTTTTATAGACAACATAAACTTGAGCATTTATATCCTCCCTAAGAGCTTCTTTCAAATAGTATATTTAGACAATTTATATTTAAAGTGATTATCGATATAATTGTACTTACATTTATTTATATTTATATTGATATATATGGATTTGTATGCATTGATTTAAATTAATCTAGTTGATAGAGTTGGATTTATATTTATCATGCTTGCTACTATTTTTTCTTTGTTACCTTTATTCTCTGTTCCCTCTTTTTGTCTTCTAATTTTCTACCTCTTTCAGGTTTAACTGAATATTTTATATAATTGTATTTTATCTACTTTCATAGCATATCAATTATATTTCCTTTGAAACTTTTTAAAATTCGCAATATAGATTTCATGTACTAAACATACATTTCTGTTTAAGAATGTATTTCCAGTTTCTCCATCCTGTCTGCTGTATCACTATTATTTCTTTTACTAGAGTAATTGAGTATGTTTCTGCCATAACTTTGAACAAATTTTTATCTGTCAGATAAAAAAATAATAATTCCTTCTCTAATTCTTGTTCATGCAGGTCCACATTTTTGACTTATGTCATTTTGATCTGAAGAATTTTTTTTAACATTTCCTTTAAAATGGGTCCATTGGTGACAAATTCATCAATTTTTGTTTGTTTAAAAATGTCTTTATCTCTCCCTTAGTTTTGGAAGGACAATTTCAGCCAATACAGAATTCTAGGTGATTTATTTTTTTCTTCAAAGCTGAATGTTTTAGTTTGCATAGATTCTGTTTTAGTTTGCATGACTTCTGAATAGGCTAATGCAAAATTTATTATTATTTGTATATAGGCACACTGCTTTCCTCATCTAACTTCTGTCAAAAGTTTTCTCTTTATTTTTCATTTTCTGAAATTTAAATATAATATGTTAAGGCAAAGATTTTGAAGGCATTTATCCTGGTTGGTTTTCTTTGAACTTTTTTTAAAAATATTTTTTAGTTGTTGATAGATTTTTTTATTTTATTCATTCTTTATATGTGGTACTGAGAATTGAATACAGTGCCTCACATATGCAAGGCAAGCACTCTACCACTGAGCCACAACCCCAGCTTCTTGAATCTGCAATTTGATTTGGATCATTCATTAATACTGGAAAACTTTCAGGCATTATGTCTTCAAGTATTTCTTCTATTATTTTCTTTCTTTTCTTCCTTGGATTCACATACAAATCACTGTAAACTGTAATTGTCTCATATTTATTGAATATTTTGTCAAGTTTACTTATTTATTTTGCTCTTTGCCTTTTAGTTTTAGAAATTTCTATTAAGCTCTCTATAAGCTCATGGATTCTTTCCTTAGCCATTCCCCATCTATTGATGTGCCCATCAAAGACATTCTTCTTACTGTGGTTTTATTTATATTATTTTCTTTTATTTATTTATCAGAATTGTCATTTCTATAATTACATTACCCATATGTTCTTGTGAGTTGTCTATTTTCCATTAGATGTCTTAATACAATAATTATACTTACCTTAAAACTTAGTTGGACATTTCCAAGTATTTTCCATATCTGAGTCTGGTGCTGATGTTTGCTCTGTCTCTTTAAACATTGTTTATGTCATTAGTATTCCATGTAATTTTTTTATGGAATGCTAGACATCATGTCCTGGATAAAAGGAATCCAGTCTTAGCCCTAGTGGGGGTATCTGTTCTTAAATTTCTGCTTCAGGAAGCTGTACTTCTCTGTATTAGCCTGTCTGTGTAGTTTTGAGGCCACAGTTTCCAGGTTGACCTCAGTTCTATAATGAATCTGAATTGTTAATTTTCATTTAATTTATTTATTTTTTCTTTTTTGTGAGCATTGTAGTGACATTCAGCCTCATCTCATTACAGGTTGAACCAGTAAAGTACTGGGCCAGTTTCAATTGATTGATTTTGATTTTTATTATGTGTTATATATATATATATATATATATATATATATATATATATATATATATATATTATATCTTTGAATGCTTTTCTAATTTTTGAATATATGATAGACATTATGAAGTTTTCATTATTGGGTGTTGTCTGTTGGGTCCTGGATAATTTTATATTTTAAAATATATTCTTGAAAGGCTGGAGGATAACACAGTGTTAGAGCTCTTGCCTTTCATGTGTGAGGCCTTGAGTTCTACTTTTTTTTATACTATTGGTATAAAAAAAACTTGACTTTTATCCTGTATCACTGGTAAGTTATTTACTTGGAAGCAACTTGAACATTTTGATATTTACTTTTCAGCTTTGTCAGATGAACTAGAGAGACGATTTTAATCTAGGACTAATGTTTTACCCCACTGCTAAGTTGCTGCCTTACTCTAGCTAATGTCCAGGGTGTTATCGCTTTTTAGCTCTCTATATGGTCCATTGTAAACTCTCTCATGAAAACCTATCATTTTTATGTGGTCTGTATTTCATCCTAGGATGGTTTCCTTGCACAAATGTACCAATAATGATTTACCAGGTCACTTGTGGATGCCCCTTCTGCAATTCCATGCTACTTCTTCTGCAGATCTCTCATAGCTGTGATATGCCTTCTCTATGCAATGTCTACATGTCATGGTTTACTGAACTCCAGATTTTACATTTTCAACATTGGTACTGCAGGCATCCTTGTCTTAACCAGTTTTTAAAAATGGTTTTAATACTTCAGTATTAAATGTTTGTTGTGTATTTTGGGTACCAGTCACTACCAATTCAAGCAATTAATTTCTCTTGTGACTTTGCTAAGAAAAATAATACCTATGAGTTGAGTCATATCTATTTCTACAATCTTATTATATAGTTCTACTCCTTAAGTTTCTTAACTTTAAACCCTTCCAGTAGTCCTCTGAATAACTCTACCTAGATAGGCTAGATGGCTACTATTACTTGTACATTGTTAGTTGTGGGCAAAGATTTCATCCTTATCTCTGCATACCCCATTATATCTAGAATACCTTGCAAAAAAATCTCTACCAAAGTAATTTATTTAATTAAATCCATTGAGTTTAAATTATTTGAAATATCCAAATAACATTAATTTTAAATATATTCTTGAAAGGCTGGAGGATAAATAATTTCTACATTATTTTAGTTTATATATTCTTTCTTACCTAATTATAGTGTAGAATATATACTGTAAGTCAGATAGGAAAAAGGAACATTTTGAATACATGAAGTGAAAGGTGATAATTTTTTTTTTGTAGAATCACTGAAGCATATACAAAATGGTATTTTAGATGCTAAGTTTTTTTCCACAAATGCCATTTTAATGGGTCAGAGGTGGGGCCAAACTGTAAACTACAGCAACTTTGGAGCACTGCATCAAGTTTTAAGCATTTTATTTACATAGAACAGCATTGTTGCTTTCACATGGGTTGACACACAGACAGAAAGACAGACAGACAGACAGATACACACACACACACACACACACACACACACAGGTTTTCAAAAAGTAATTTCATGTGACATAACATCTATTACATAGATCTTTATTCTTGAAAATTTCCTGGCTGATCTTTTTCTGCTTTATTTCAATTAACTGACTTTGTATCCTAGATGAATCTTTTCTTATTCTTTAATAATAACATCTTTTTGAGTCCTTGACTAATGAGGAGAAATGTTGGAGTGGTGTGGAGGTTATATTGGAGGGCCAGAGTGGAAAGATTTGCATGAAATGAAATAGATTGATAAAGAAACTAGGAAGCTAGGCTTTAAATTTTTTATGAAGGCTAATCTCTGAGCTTGAGCTGAGCTCAAGAAGTCATGGAGAAAATCAATTGGACTGACGCATATTTAATGAATTAACACATTTTAAAATATTCAATAAAAACTCTCTTAACAAAGCATGAGTTTAGAAGCTGTAATTACAATGCCCTTAACATATACTAGAATTTCTTAAAGGCTTTCTGCTTGATTGAATCTGTGCTCGCTGCTGCCTGATTCACCACACTGGTCCTCCATGTACCTTCCTGCTTCCAGGTAGGTAGTTCTACCTATTTTCTACCAAGAAAGAAATGGAAAATGGGTAGGCTGAAGTATTTGCCCACAATCACAAAGACAGATGGAGTGAGCTCTGTTGAAACAAAGATCAGTATGATTTTGATGCATCCTGTAAATAGAAAATTGCTAAAATAAATTCTTAAATATAGTTTTAGCAATACAAAAACATTTAAGAAATATATTTGATACATGTATTCCCCTGAAACTTTGAAGAACTCTCACAAAGGAAATGCTTATAATTTTAGCTATTTCAAAAAAAATCAGTCCCAGGATTTTGTTTTCCTAGTGCTATGGTTCTTGTTATTTTAAAGCTCTTTGCACAATGGTATCTTAAATCTGTGGCCCTTACAATAACTTTGACTCCCTTTGTGCTGATTTTGGATGCTCTGTTGGCATTCTTATTTGTTCTTCAATCTACAAAGGTCAACATACTGAGATGACTCTTAGAGATCCGAAGCTCACCCTTCATTCTACAATGAATCATTTTCTTCTGTGATTGTTCACATTTTTATTAAAGAAACTTTTTTTTAGCTGCATACAATTTTTCTCCTTTTATTCCTTTGTATTTAAAATGCTTTACTATAAAAACACATTTCTCCCACTCAGTTCATATAATTTTTCTCTTTGAATCATTCCACTTGAACCCATTTGCCTTCTACATAAAATTCAAGCTTCCTAAACTTATCCTTGGTAGTTAACTTCACTCATTAATTTGTCTCTATGAACTCTATTTTTCTTTTTTATTGTAGTCTATTACTTCAGATCTTTCATATTTTTTTCTTGAATTTTCTTTTATGTCACTTTCTTCATGTACCTTTGTTCATTCATGCAATATCCTCCAAATTCCACCCTCAAAAACATTAGTCAAGTCCTAATTAGCTTCATACCTAAAAAAGGGATCCTTTTACCCGTTTTTCTGATTACCATCAGACATTTAAAAAGTAAAAATAGTTACCCCAAAACATATGTCCTCTTTTTAAATAGATTCAATTTAATATGTGTGTGTGTATGTGTGTGTGTGCACCTAGTAAAGACTTCTCTCATTTCTCTTTAATTCTTAATTATGTTTCTTTAAAACTCTATGGAACTCATCCACCTCTAGGAAGAGCATCTAGACCTCAGAGGATCCAGCTAGAAGCACACATCTCTGTGTGGCCTGGTTAACAAGAGCATCTCTCAACTCCTTTTGGGAAATGGAAAGCCTGGATTGGTTAAGTATATGGGAGGCTTTTGAATCTAAATTCCAGCCATGTCATTTTATAAAATTTTATAACATTAGGCAAATTATTTAACATTTCTGTGCCTCAGTTCCATCATCTGTAGAATGAGGTTATTACTGCTCCAAGTTGTTGACAGTTTAAAATACATAATTACATGTTGCACTGAAAGAATCTCATGGTTATAACCCAAGACAACTCAAAAGCTAAGTCATATTATATACACTAGTAAATTCTGTTCTTCTGAGCTCCACAGTTTCTTATTTGAGTAACAGGAAGAAGCCAGATATAGTGGATTTTACTGGAATAGAGAAAACAGAGTTGCTAAGATTATTAATCTTGCCCGTGAGGTAACAAAGTTTTGGTTTCACAGGAAGTAAAACTATAAAAACAAATACAATACTGGTTAGGAAATAAAGGCCCTAAAGAAAGAAAGAAATACATATAAGCATTGGATAGGGAAGAATCCCAAATGGCAGCTGGTATTTTATGCAGTGGTAATATCTGGGTTGCACTAATGCATTCATAATGACTGCAAGTTTCCTACACTAAAGGAAAACACAGAATATGCAGGCATGATAGAGGTTGTCTGGGAGATGTGGAGAGTGTGTCAAGAGCCCAGAGATCCAGCATGCACATACAATGCAGGGAGGAATGTAAGTTTGGAAAGTTAAGAGAAAACCATAGTTGGAAGAGCCTTACATGAGAGAATAAATGTCTTCTTTTAACTGGCAAATAATAGCTGTAGAGTTTTAAATTGTTTGCAAATCTGAATGAATACTCATGCTTTGCCTTTTCTCCTCCTGGCATTTAAAGAAAGGAAGGACTATTTCAACAAGAACCAAGAAAGTGAGCAGTAGTTCTTTTTAATGAGAGAGAAAATGGAAGCCAACACATTCTACACATTCAGGTTTCTCTGAGAGTTGAGCAGTCAGGGATATTGGCAGATATATGAATGGTATATCTTAAGGCAGCCCTGGGTCAGAGAAGAAGATCCTGTACAGATATGAAATTCTAGGGATGAAACCTGAATTTTAGCTCTCTTGTGCACCTTCCAAATTAAGAATGGAAAGTAGCTAGAAAAGAATCTGAAACTGCATGTGTATTTATTTGTGTAATATTATATTTTCAAATGTGTTTGTGATTTACCATTTGGTATTGTTGAAACCATGTACCATTATGACTTTGTCACCACCTGGTGACAGATTATTATAATAATAGATTCATTCATTAACCCTTGATTTATGAAATTAAAAAAAAAAACAACATCTTGGCATTATGTGACAAAGTAATATGAAAACCAGAGGAATCTGGAGGAAAATGGAATATCCTTTTACCTGACATCCTTTCTGCACGCTGGGGTTCTACTATCTGTTGTTAGATCCCTTTCTATTACAGGTTCAGTAGCTTAATCTACATATATGAGTTCCAAGCCACCCCCAAATTGGAAACTTTTGATTGTCATGTCAGTGCTCAAAAAGTTTCAGATTTCGAGTTGCTCGGAAGGCTGAGGCAGGAGGATCTCAAGTTCAAAGCCTGCCTAGGCAGAAGCAAGGCACTAAGCAACTCAATGAGACCCTCTCTCTAAATCAAATACAAAATAGGGCTGGGATGTAGCTCAGTGGTCGAGTGCCCCTAAGTTCAATCCCTGGTACCACAAAAAGAAGTTTCAGATTTCAGATTAGAGATGCTCTAAGCAAATATTTCAAAAGCTGAAAACACCTGAAACACTCCTCATCCTAAGCATTTTGAAAAAGGGGCACTCAACCTATTTTATAAATTTGCAAGATGAAAGTTGGGGTTGCAGAGAAGCAGAAGATATGATTTTTTTCAGTAAATATTAATAAATTGGTAAAAATAGTATCTACACATAAAATATGAATAATAAACAGAGCCCTGTCAAAAACAACTGATTTTTTAAAAATATTTATTTTTTAGTTTTAGGTAAATGCAATATCTTTATTTTATTTTATTTATTATGTGGTGCTGAGGATCACACCCAGTGCCTCACATGTGCTAGGCAAGCACTCTATCACTGAGCCACAACCCCAGCCCCAACAATTGAGTTTTGTTGAAGAGGAGGAAACCACTACTATTGAGGTTGGAAAGCCAAATTTTTCAAAGAGAGTGACATTTGAGCTAGCACTTGGAAGAACAGGACGAGTTTGGGCCATTTGAAGAGAGCCTAAATGATAGATAACTGGATGTAGAGTTGGTCATTTGTAAGAGCACAAATTTGAGATACAGATCAAGATAATTAAGCAAGGGTGTTTTCACACACAGTGTTTCAATGGATGCCTATCTGATTAAATCTTATTTAATTATACTCTATGTCTGCCATCTCTCTGCTACATGTAAATATGTCTTTTCTTCATTCATTATGAGAATATAAATTATTATAGAGCTAGTACTTTTACGTGAGATTTTATGTTTCCTTTAATGCTAAGTATAACGTTTTATATTCATTAGCTCTGTGAGCAATATTTTCTGAGTATAAGAAGGAAGGTAGCAAGGGAAAGAGGAAAGATGAGACAGGTAACAAAGAGTATTAAATAGTAAAGTGAAAACTGTTGACTCCTATATTGGTTCCTTCTCAAAGATAAAAATTTCAGAAGTGGAGACAGAAGTGATGAATAGGCCTCTATTCAAAATTTTAATAGCTACTAATTATCAGTAATTAAATAATGCTATTGTGATAGCTGCAAAGTCACTTGAAATTTTCCATTATTTATATGTCCATTAGTATATGTGAGTGTGCCAATAATTCCATGCAGAAACACCCTACATATTTCCCACACATGGTTCCAAGCCCACCAGAAGGAAGTCGTCCATACAGAGGAATAAGTTTATGAAGTACAGTGGTTTGGCACGGGTACTTTAGGACCAAAGGTGAATGAAACTAAGCTTCCATTCAAACATCCTGCAAGTCAGAGCAAAATAAGTTCTTCCCTTCTGTTCTTCTTAGAGTTTTATGTGGCCATAAGGTTATGTTGGGTAAGACTGACAATAGCAAATAGAGAGTTCACAGGCATTATTTGCAAGAACACACAAAGATATTCATTCTAATGTTATAAGAGGTTAAGTAATACTTTAGTTGTTTCAATTTTATTGAAGAGCACATGCAAGTATAATTCCTTTGCAAGAATATTTAATTTCTTTTGGTGAAAAGTGAAGGGTTACTAGCACCTTCAAGAGCAAGCGACCCTAATAACCAGCCTCTAATTTAGGAGGATTCTACCAGATTTTCTATCCTGAGCTTTCTAGGAAGATCCAATCACATTCAACTCTCTTCTTTTCTTCCTTTTAAGGGATGGGAGGATGAAGAACAGTTAACTCATGCATTTTTTATACAGATGTCTGTCTGCTGTTCAGTCCCTAAGCTTGTAGAATGCCAGCTGTCCAAGCTAAACAGTTGAATTTTTTTTTTCTGGCATTCTAGTAGAAAAATAACTCAAACCACCAATGGAAGGAAATCTTATGGTTTCATAGCTAGAGTTTTCCTCTATCAGAATGTTCTGGGATACAGGTTACTTATACACCAAGGATGTCATAGCCTTATTTAGTTTAATTAATTGTGCCTCAAAACATTCAGTGGAAGCAAAGTAGTTTATAATAAAATTCAAAGAAAAATCAGTCCTTACATTTTTAGAATTATTCTTCCAAAGTGATATGCAATAGGAACAACCTTATAAAGTTGGGTTCTTAAAGTTATTTTGAGAATTCGACAAAATTGGGAAAAATTATAAAAACAAGAAGACAAACATAAACCATATTTTGAGCTGTGAATAGGTTCTTGGATTGGCACTATTTAGCAGAATTACTAGACAACAAATTAAAAAGGACATGGGACAAAAATAGGAACCCATATCAAATCTCAAATTTTCTATGAAATATGTTTTAATTATCCCCTGATTCAGCCTTAGCACCCTCCAAATGACCTGAGAAACTACCTTTATTCGTGGTGGGTAGGATAGTTCAGTCTATCATCCTGCTATGCATTTCCATTTTACACTTAAAGCCAGACTAAATGACTCATCAATATAAAGGCAGGACTGACAACTGGTCACACTTGGGGGAATGAGGAATGGCTTCATTTTTTCCAGTTGTAATTAGCCAGGCAGAGCAAGTCACATAGCCACACCTGATGTCAATGAGACTGGCAGGTAGACCCTGGCATGGAGACACTACAAGTTCTTTGGCATATGCAATATTTCTACTATGGAAATTAATTAGGGAAACAATCTAATCATCAAATATTTTTTTTCTTTTGATGGTAAAATTAACAAATAACAGACTCCCAAACTAAATAGAAATACCATGTGGGATATTTATTTTGGCATTTGCCACACAGATACCATATCTCTACCAAATGTGACAAATCATTAAAATATGGTAATAGACATTGGATGTGGCACTAAAAGTCGCATAGCTTAAAGCTGTCCTTTCTTAGCATGATTCACAGAGTATTTGCCAAGATGGAACAGTAAAACCTTTGAAGGGACAGAAAAAAAGTTGAAAGTAGCTGAGAACTTAGCAGACAGCGATTTTTTGACTTTCATATGAACAGACCATGTCAGAAAAGAATTCAAGAGATTTCCATTCTCAAGTTTTGACTACAGATCTGCCTTTCCGAGCAAGAAAAATTTTAAATAAAAAATGAGCCTTTGATAGTTGATATAAATGGCAATATCCTTCTATATTATTAATAATAGAATTCACATGCTAATTTCAGCTCACATTTAATGGGAAAAATGGGGAAAAGAGGAACAACAGTTCATGCAGATAAGATTTCTGTTTCCTGTTGAGAATGACACATTACGTATACAGCACAGAAAACCTGCTATCCAAAGGAACACGGAACAGAAGGATTCATTTGTTTTAAAATTTGACTATTAATTGTTTACTTACATCTGGGTGATGGAAAACTTTTTAGAGAGCTTTAGGTATAAGTTTTTAAATGGTTATTCCATTATAAAACTTTAGCTTCATATATTAATTTAAAATAATTATAAGAAGCAAAGATAATTGTGGTAGAATCTTGAAAAGCATAAATTGTACAATATATCGGAAAGAAAATGGACTTTTTATAATGTTAATTTATGAAACATAAAGCCAGCCTCCATAAATAGGTACTAATTAAAACTTGAGGCATTGTTAATGAAAATACACTCCATTTATTAAGACTCTATTTTAATCTAATATATCTTAACTATATTTTTCTTTAGCATATAAGAACTAGCTACAGCCATTATGAAAAACATATTTTACTCTACAAATGAATTCATCTACAGTGTCTGCTTTGTTGCAATTATCATGAAAATGGATTAATAAAAATTTTTTCTTCTAAAATTAAGTGAATGGAACCTGAACGAGCTGGCTTAGCATTAAAGCCACACGTATTGAAATATTTGCTATGATTGTAGATAAATACAAGAATACTACTTCCCTGAGTCTTTTCAAGACATTCATCTGTGTCTATCCAACCCTGCCTTTTGTCTCTTCATTTCTCTTTTCTACCTATACACCTATATATACCTATATACATAACGATTCAGATTTCTTTTAGCTTTGTAATCAATTTGGCTCTTGACAAAGGCAATAAAGATCTAACCTTAAGACAGAAATTTTCCATTAACTTTTCAACTAGGTTCTTGCCAAACTGACTCTAAGGTCAAGTTCCCGGGACCATTATCTAAATCTTTATCAAATATTTATTTGGTTCCTTTTAAAATGATGATCATGACTAAGGAGTAATGTCATTGTTGACTGCCTATTTCCCCAGACTTTTCAAAATTTGAATTTTAAGCTGGATCTCCACTACATGAGATTGAATATCTGATTGGCCTTGACTATGCAATGCAAGGACAGTAATTATTCCTGATGTGCTTAAACTTTGACACAGATATGTCCACTGAGCCTTCCCTAGTTATCTTTCACTCTGACTCCTCTCACACCAAATGCTTAGCTACCAATACTATTTTTCTATCATTTCATGTCCTGTGAGTCTCAGTGAGCCTTTCTTATCCATGAAACTGAATCATCATTAATTTGGCACATCTAACTCTGATCAACAGATGTGGAAATAGTCAATGCAACCATGAAACATGGCAAGAAATGTAAAATACCATTACAACAGGGTCTGAATAAATTTTCTGACCAATTTGATTTTAATAGCAATTATAAAGCTTATGTCATATTATTTCAAACATCAGGATCTTAATACTCTATACATATGTTTAGCTTTTCTGTCTGCAATAATATACTTAATATTAATAATTTGGGTGGCATTTCTAAAAATGTCAAGAGACATATTGAATAATTATACAGAAGTTATGTTACAAGTGTACTTTTTTAAAATTTTAGATGCAGAAAGCAAAAGGTTTTAAATCACAGAGTATTAAAATTTCAATCATTCTCAGTGATTTGCTAATGAATAAGCTCAATCTTCAATATATGGCTATGAAAATCACACTCCTTTTCTTTTGTCTATGGATTCAACCATGGTATCCATGGATGCCACATTTTTAATGAACCAGAAATTAACAAGGATAACATAATATTTACTACTATAGAATGAGGGGATATACATTGGTTGGGGTCAGAAAGATGTTTTAGGAGATAAGATGAGGAGGAGGATATCAGGTTATGAGGAGCTCAATGTAAAAGAATGACATCAAGAACTTTCTTAATAAAGAATATGTATTTGTTTATGACAGTGTAATATACTAGGTGACTTGATAAACTCTAGTACCCAACCAGGAGAGAGTCTGAATAAGTTATAATAAACCTTCATTAAAATGCATATGTTTCCTTCATTGAAATTAATTGGAATATTCTGGGGTGAGAAAGATCAAAGCAGGTAGCAAAATGAGTTGAAAAAGAGAGTTTATGGGATGATTCCAGGTGTTACCATGGGGAGAGGGAGAAGAGTAATTGTTTTTAGGAGACAGAGTTGGTTTGAGGACTTTCCACAAAAGCAGGGATTTTGATGACTATGTTTTCAATGAATGGATAGACTAGAAAAACTGTCTACCAGTAGTGTACAAAAAGACAAGGGAAATTATCTCTTAGCATTCTCTTTGGGAAGCAATTTTATTTTTAATCTTAAAAAGGTGTTTACAAATTTAGGGTTTCCTTATATATCACCTGCATCTTATAGGATACCTTTCGCTGGAAATTAACGGTAAAAAGTGGTCCCAATCTAACACTACCTCTAAATAAACTGGTAGAAGCAAATGCACATTTTCATAAGGGAGAAACATTCAACTCAGGCTACATGTTTAGTTAAAATTGATCTCATATTTTTAAAAAAAGTGATTATAATCCCCCAAACTCAAATATATCACTAGGTGAATATTGTAAATAAAGAAGTTAAAGAGCATGGACGTAAAATATTCAAATAGGAAAAACAATACACTTGTCAAAAAAGAACAGACTTAGAAAAGTAAAAAATTTAGTCAAAAAATTAAAACCTGAATGACATATTTAAAATACTGAAAAATGTTATAAACATCAGATAAAATGATTCTGTATACATTTCATAACAAATTCTACTATAGAGTGGAATAAATGTAGTATCTACCAAAAGAACAGGAAATTCTGTATTTATCAAAACTTCTTTCTATTGACAACATAGTACACATCTATGCAACCAAATGACCTCACTCTAGAGTAAATTTTTCAACATAAGGTGCTGAGACACTGACAGTATTACATCAAATACCGCCGAATAGTGCCATTAGTTCTTGAAGTGATCTTTAACCTGGGGAGATAGATAATTAAGGAAATTATCAATTATTACTCTATTGTTAATAGCCTACATTCTAGATGGAGACCAGAGATGAGGAAAGATAATATATAAGAACGGAAAGATCATTTTGTGGGTCCTGATGTCATTATTCAGCATAGAAGGTGACTTGCATAGCCTCTTCCTTGACATCATAAGAGTATTTTTTCATGTGTGCTACAAGTTAGCAAATGGTCATATTAGTCTATCTTAGTATAATGCCTCTTAATTTTTTTCACCAATAAGTAGAGCAAATATGTGTGTTGAATATTTATCAAAATGGCAGTAATGCTGAAGTAGCAAATCCCACACTGGTAGTATACATTCTTTATTTTAAAGGCAGCAAATGAACCCATGAAAACAAAAGCATTATTCTTTATCTCACAGGCATAAATTACAAATTTCCTAGTGGTAAGTCCTCATAGCCTTATGAGATAAAAAAGGATATAAGTCATTTGTTATAAATCTGTGGTCTGTTCTCCTTTGCAGTTATTCCTTGAGATAACACTGGTATACATTCCTCTGATTTGATCTATTTATTTATTTTTAAAATGTTTTTTGTAGTTGTATATGAACAGCATGGCTTTATTTTGTTATTTATGCAGTGTTAAGGATCGAACCCAGTGCCTCACGTGTGCTAGGTAAGTGCTCTGTCACTGAGCTACAGCTTCAGCCCCTGATTTGATTTACTTCATTGGAATTGAATAGGCATTTCCCCAAAAATACTGGCCAAAAGGTCATCCTTTTTCTTAGGGCACTTTCATGATATAACTTACTAAATCCCTTTTCTAGAGACAATTCTTATGTAAAGGTGATACCTACCATCCCTCTTCCTACAACCTATGGCCTATTTAGTGCATTACCATGTTCCTCAGTGTTGAGCACAAGCAAATGACTTATTTATTTATTATTTCTAAGGAGATGTGATGTGGTTTTACTACGTTGCTCAGGCTGTTGCAGACATCTTGGGCTCAAAGGATTCTTTTTGCTTCAGTGTCCTATGTAGCTAGGACTACAGGGTGCATGTCGATAGGTAAACCATTCATTTGGCATATGGTGTTCCCGTTCACAATGAGATCACTTGGCAAATGAACCATATGGGAATTAGTGTAGTTTTCCATACCCTGGGAAATTCATTCTCCTTAGAAGATGGAAAACTGTTGGGAGAGTAGTAAGAGATAAAGCAAAGAACTCCCAGTATGAATTCTTACCAAAAAAAATTACAAAGATAGTTATGTCCAATTTATTCTACTATCTTTCCTATTCCCATCACCCCACTTCCCTTCATTCCCTTTTATTTAATCCAAGTACATCTATCCTTCCCTACCCTGCCAACCTCATTGTGAACTAGCATCAGCATATCAGAGAAAACATTCAGCCTTTGTGTTTTGAGGATTGGCTTATTTCATTTAGCATGATATTTTCTAGCTCTATCCATTTATCTGCAAATGGGCATTGCTATCCTATGTGCATATATGATTACCTGAAAAATGTAATTCTATATCATGTACAACCAGAAGAATCAGATGTTATACTCCATATATGCATAATATGTCAAAATGCATTCTATTATCATGTTTTACTAATAAGAACAAATAAAAAATAAATTTAAAATGGAAATATGTTCTCAAATTGACATTAACTTCAGTTACTAGGTGAGTTAATTCTGCTTTTAAAGTATCTCCCATGTTAGCACCTGGACCACAAGCACTATTTTAATTGAAGAATTCACTAATAATGTTTGACTATATCTTAGGACTAATCTTACATAAAACTCATGATACTGTGATACAATAAAAAAATACTGTACATAAAAAAGAAAGAAAACAAAGATGGAAAGAATCTTCCTCAGCAGGTACAGTCAGGATTCCAGAAAAGGATGATGGGAAGAGAATGTTGTGTGTAGGACACAGTGCAACATGTCAGAACTGACTGGGAGGTTTACTTGGAGTATTGGTGAGTTAGTGTCCACGGAGTATGGGCAGAAGATAGGACAGGAGAAGTATCATTAAAGGTTACAACATGCAACCCTGTAAAATCACTGAAGGAGAAGGAATTAATTGAGAATTTCCTTTAATACATATTTTATCTGTATTTTGGCCTATACTTCTAAAAGTGAGATCTGACTGAATTTCCATTTTGAGACAAGTGTGTACCAACAAAGTAATCACTGTTTTCACCTAAATGTAAATAGATAGTCACCAAAATGGGATGAAGTCAGAGAAAAAGAGAAAAAAGAATTTTTATACTAATATAAAAGAAGAATTTTTATACTAATATAAATTGTTCAGTTATATTTTTTTAAAAAAATAACAAACTTCACAGCAACACTTTTTAATTAATTTCTATCTCACCAGTTTCCCTTCTATATTGCAGCAGTTTTGAAAAATGGCCATGTTTGTAACACAGTCCTGTTGGTTTCAGATTCAACCATGCTGTGACATCTTGGAATAAAAATACTGCTGAAGAGTATAAAGCAGAAAGTGGCAATGAGACGTGACACACGGGTCATGTCTGGATAATACTGAGTCAGTATTTCCACAAAATGAGAAGGGAAATGTTAGAGAATATATTTCATTGGAGCAATGAGATGTCTCTGTGGTCCATGACAAAATTGGTTGTACTAAAAAATAATACTAAATTAAAATATAATAGGAAAGGATTTCATTAGTTTTGGGAAACTATTTTACTAAAAATGATTTTATGACTTATTAATGGTGATAATACTAATAGTCATGACATATCTAGGCTAAGAGAAATGTTTTAAAAGAGAAAGAATTATGTTTAATTGATTCTAATACACAATAGCAAAGGTAAAATAATTCACATTTCCCTCTGTTTACCTCTATTATTGAATAAGAGATAAAGCAAAGAACTCCCAGTATGAATTTTTAGAAAAAAACACAAAGATAATAATGTCCAAGTTATTCTATTTTTCCTATTCCCATCCCCTATACATATATGCTTCATATTCCATACATATATGCTTCTCAGGGTGGTATGAGCCACAATTTTTAGTTTTTAATAGCAATTATTCCCAACTACTTATTATTTGCAATTATTCCCAACTACCTTATATGTACCACAATACATGCTATTAGCTATTAGCTAATAGAGACTATTGGCTATTAGCATGTATTGTGGTACAGATAAGGTGAAAGGTTTTGTAACCTATTGGGGTCTGAATCATGGAAGAAAATTCCATTTGCATCCAACAAAACTTCATTGAATAGCCACAAAATACCCACTTGATTCTGGCCAGTTACCTTGCAAATGTGCAAGGACTGTTTCAGCTAAACAAGTGAACCCACAACAAGCCCTATATTAATTAGTGTCAAAGTCAGTTCGATAGGTCACAGTTAAAATTTAAAAAATATATTTAAAAGTAAACTTGAGAAAGGGTTGGAGAGCATAGGCAGAAAACAGAAAATGAGCTAAGAAATATATATAGATTGCCAGAATTCCCTCAGCCCTGGTCAAACACAGAATCAAAAGGTGAAGAACACTTAGATTCATGGGCTCAACCATCAGAAATACAAAATGATAGTAGAAAAAAATAATGTTTGCAGATTTCAAATATCTTGCAGTGATATATAGTAAAACAAAGCAAATAAATTACCATCAACAAAAAACATGAAATTTGAGATGGAGTTTGGATGGATACAAGTTCAAATTCAAGCTCTAGCACTTAGCCATGTGACATTGGACAAGTTGTGAAAATATTTGAACCTCAATGCCTATCTTTGGTATCAGGGTAATTCTGGCCTCATGGATTGAATTAAAGAATACACTCTCTGCTTCTGTATTCTGGAAGAAATTGTAGAGAACTGTTATAAATTCATAAATGGTTAGCACAATTTTCCAGTGAATCCATGTGAAAGACTGTGCTTTCTTTTTTCAAAAGGTTAATAATTACTGATTTGATTTTTTCAATAGATATTTATCTATCCAGATTCTACTGCTTCTTGGGTGAATTTTGGCAGATTCTTTCAAGGAATTGTTTGATTTCATATAGATTATCAAATTTGTGGGCATAGAATTGTTCATAATATTTCTTTATTATCATTTTAATAGAAGTGCATTTCTGATATTAGTAATTCTGTCTTCTTTATTCTTAGTCAGCTGAAGTCTTATTGATTTTACCACTCTTTTCAAAGAACAAGCTGTTTGTCTTATTGATTTTTCTCTACTGATTTCTTCCCTAAATTTTATATTTTTCTTCTGCCAACTTTGAATTCAATTTGTCTTCTTTTTCTACTGTTCTAAGGTTGGAATCTTGGGGTCTTGATTTCATATCTTTTTTCTTTAGTAATATGTGCATCTAATGCTAAAATTTTTCCTCTAATCATGGCTTTTGCTGCATCCTACAGATTTAAGTACAGGTTTTATTTTATTTAGTCCTAATTTTTTTCTAATTTCCTCGACTCATTTTTCTAGATCCTAATTTCTCCTTTGATGCAGATATGATTGCAAAATGTGTTACTTAATTACAAATTATTTTAGGATTTCTAGCTATTTTACTCTTATTGAATGCTAGTTTGATTTCATTTTCTCTCTTTCTTACCATGTCAGTTATACTTCCTTTTTAATTTTTTTCACAGTTGCCCTGGAATATGAAATATCCATTTACAACTTATCTAAATCCATTTTCAGTTAACACCATACCACTACACAGGTATAGTCATAGTACTTTATGATAACACAAGCTAATTCCTCCCTGTATACATTATAAACCATTTATTTTATTTACACATGGGTGTGTGTGTGTGTTTGTGTGTATACATATGCACAATAGTTTTCCTTGACTGTGGTTTTACTTTCCATGGTTTTATTCCACCAGGGTCACTGTCACAGTCCCATCTCTTTTTAACATTCACAGTGGGGTTTAGGATTTCTTCATATGAAGTTTGAAGAAAAACAAGTACTCAGTCCATTGCAGATAATATTGTCCTGAGAGTTTCACATTGTATGTCTATTTTGTTTTAAATTTCTCTTCATGCTGTAAAGATCACCAAAGTCCATGGTATGTTCTTAGAGTAACTCCCTTGATTACAATGCAATTTCTCTTTATTCCTAATAATGGACTTTCACTTAAATTCTATGTCTCTGATATTAATATTTTCCCTGGTATAGTTGGTTTTTATTTTTGGCCTGTATTTAAATATTTGAATTTGATTTTGTGTAATGCAAATATTAAAACATTTATATTTTGGCAACTCATGATTTATCTAGATTCATCTCTAACTTCTTGTTTTATTTTCTTCTTACTACTTTTTACTTTACTTCTTTATCTTTTTCTTCTCTTATATTCTTTTGAATTAACCTTGTTTTTTTTTTTATACTCCAAACATTTGTCTCCACTTAGGTTCTTTACTAGTTCTCCTTTAATCTTAAAATACACAAATATGTGATTTCTAGATAAATTTAAGACTTAGTTTGTGTTTCTGTTTTCTTCCAAATATTATAAGGAATTGAACAAGATCAATTATTTAATAATTGATAAGTAATAATTCAATAATTTAAAAGTAGCTATAAAATTTTCAATTCTTAATTGTTATAATTGTTGTACCTAAAATTTAAATTATAATATATTTTATCTACCTCTACCTTCTAACTGAATTTTTTGTTTTGTTTTGTTTTATGCCAAGGATTAACCCTGGGACACTAAATTATTGAGCCACATCCCTAACCCTTTCTATTTTAAAATTTTGAGACAAGGTCTCACTAAGTTGCTTAGAGCCTCCCTAATTTGCTGATGCTGGCTTTGAACCTGTGATCCTTCTGCCTCAGCCTCCTGAGCTGCTGGGATTTCAGGCATGCACCACTGTGCCCAGATTCTTCTCATTGATTTTTAAGACCAATTATTTCAAACTTATTAATGTTTCCCACCCCCCTCCCCAAGGAAATTCTTTAATAATTTTTGTATTAACGGGAAAACACCTTCCAGGCAACCCTTAAATGAGTCACTAAGAAACAGAGCTTTCTTATGAGGTTTTTAGAAATAGCATCAATTAATGGATGAATGGATAAAGAAAATGTGGTTTATATACACAATGGAGTTTCATCAGCCATAAAGAAAAGATGAAATTATGTCACTTACAGAAAAATGGATAAAACTTGACACCATTATGGTAAGCAAAATAAGCCAAACTCAGAAGATTAAGGGCCCTATATCTTGTCTCACATACGGAAGATAGAGAGAAAGAAGGTGTGGAGTGGTGGGAGTCTCAGGAAAATCAAAGGGAGATCAATAAAGTGGAGAAAGGGGAGTAGGGGAAGAGAAAGGTGAAATACTGGGGAGCCATACTGGCTAAATTATATTGATATATTATGTCCATGTATGAATATCTAATCATAAATCCCATCAATATGTACAACTATAATGCACCAATAAAAATTATGGGAAAAAATAAGAATAAAAATGAAAAAATCATTAATTTAATTTTTTAAATGATAATTTGGGTATAAAATTTCTGAGTTTCAGGTGTTCTTTTCTGAGCCCTTCCCCGCATATCTGCATTGTTTTCTAATGTCTGTTGCTACTGATGATTAAATCTCTAGTTTACCACCAATTGCCTTTTCTTTTTTTTTTATGGTAGCCAAAATTTTCACTCTAGTAGTTTTCTTTTCTGTTAGTTTTTGTTAAAGGTTATTATTTTGCAGTTTCAGCTCAATGTATTTGGATTTTATTCTGTATTTTTACCTCTTGGCTTGGAAATCCACCTTTATTTAAACTTCAGATTTGTCTTCCTTCATTTTTGGAAAAATATTATCCATAAGCATTTTAAATATTATTCTCACTCCCATCCTATCTATTCTCTGTGTATCAGTTGAGGTTTTCTAAAGAGAAGCAGAGACAATAGGATATTAAGGAGGAAAAGGTTTCTTTAGAGAATTGGTTCAGGCAAACGTGGGGGGCTGGCAAGTCAGAACTTTGTAGGGCAGACTACAGATTCAGAGAAGAGTTGATACCGAAGTCTGGAGTCCAATTTCTACAGAGTAGGTGGGATCAATTTTACGTGTCAATTTGACAAAGCTAAGGGATACCCAGGCACCTGGTGAAACAATCTTTGTGGTCATCTGTGAAATGTTTTCAGCTGAGATTAGCATTTGCATCAGTGTAGGGCATGTCACAACATGTAGGGGCATGCTGCAACATGTGGGGCATGTTGTATCAGAAAAGAGGAGGTCTTACTTGCTGGTTGCTATCTGCTTCTCAGTCCTGGGGCCACATGGAACTAAGATGGTGCCTGGCAATCAGCCAGGAGGCAGTGCTGTGGGTGGTGACATCGAATCAGACCACCTCTAGGATAGGCTCAGAACTCTCCCTACCCTGCTGACCTTTATCCTGATTGGCTCCTGTACATTATATTAGCTGTGTGTGTTTTCTCATTAAAGGAGATCCTGCTTTGACTGGTCTCCCTGGCGCATCTGATTGTCTTCAGTGAGGGAGGGCTGGGTGCGGGTGGCCAGTCGACCTTTGCCTTTCTTGGCTCCTCCTGGTTAGGGAGTGCTTTCTCCATCTCTCCTGCAGGTCAGGAGGAAATGGGGGGCTAAAAACCCCAACAAATCAGTACCCTGGGTAATGAAGTTGGCCTTTATCAATGGAGGGTGGGCATGAACCATTTCATTGAAGGTCCAAGGAGAAGGGGAAAGAAAAAAAAAGAGAGAGAGGAAGGGTGATTTCATTCTTTCTGTGTCATCAGGAACATCCACCTTTTCCTGCCTGGGAATTTGTTGCTCCTGGTTCTAGGTCTTTGGATTCAGATTGGTACCTATAACCTCACCTCAGCCCTCACCCCATATCATCTGGTTTTTGGCTTTTCCACTGAAACTGAATCATACCATTGGTTTTCTGGTTCTCTATCAGGCAACAAAAGATCATGGAATTTCTCAATCCCATATTCATGAGCTGATTCTCATTATTCATATATGTCCTATCTACTCAATTGGTTCTTTACCTCTGGAAAAGAAACTGAATAATATAGTAGACCACGAGTCTAGAAATTCAGGCGAGCTTTCTACATTATAATATGAAAGAATTTCTTCTTTTCTGGGAAACCTCTGTTTTTGCTTTTAAAGACCTTTTACTGACAGGATGAGACCCACCCATGTTTATGAAGGATAATCTGCTTTATTTGGGATAAAATAAGATGGTAAATATTGATGATATGTGCAAAACACCTTCCAGGCAACATTTAAATTAGTGTTTGACCAAGAAACAGAGCTTTATAGCTTCACCAAGATGACACATGAAATTAACTATCACCCTCTTTTTTCTGCCAATCCAATTAAAAAATCCTGGAACATCTCAATCTATTCTCCATAGAAACTGATTACTCTTTCATGTTTCTAATCTCATTTTATTTCTGCTGGGTTGTAGGTGAATCTTTCAATTTATTAATCCTCTCTTTGGAAGATATTTTTAAACTACCTAATACTTTTCAAGTTTCAAATACGATACTTTCCATTTTTAACATGTGAAATAGGTTTTTAAAAATGTTTTCCTATTCTTGTATCATTTATGTTTTCTCCATCATCTTAACAATTTTCTAAGGAATAAAATAGTCTTTTATAAAAAATATTGTAATAATGATTTCTTTTAAGAATTTGCTTACAACTTTGAGAACTAAAATCCTATTTAAACTTTTTTTTTCAAATTCTATAAATAAAATACTATTTTTGAAAATTAAAGCAATACCTATGATAAAACCTGTAGTGTTCATAGTACTATTTTCATATATTTGAAATTTTGGTTTGAAGACTTACTTTATACATATAAATAAATTTGTCTTTTGAATTTTGTTTGATTTTTTATTTTTTTTCATTATCCCCTTTTTTTCAAAAATCTAAAACTGAGGATATTTACAGCACCTGTTCACTGGCAGACCATAGTCAGAAAGTAAAATTTGGAATCCTGTTGTAAAAGGATACTGGGATATTCACATGTCTATTTATGGAATAGATGCTAGTTTGTCCTAGTTTCTTGTCATGAGAAATTGTCTTTTTTTTTTTTTTTTTTTTTTTTAGCTTTCTGCTTTCTTATATCTTTGCATTTACAGAAATATTGGCTTGTTTTATAAGATTAGATATACCCTACTTACTATCTCATTTCAATTGCATCTGTTATTGTTCCATGCTTACAGCACATGGACAAAAAGAAAGGACAGGTAAAGCATAAAATGTATTGTTCCATATTTATAAGAAACATTTCTTGATGACTCACTAATTGCATAAGATTCTCAGTCTCTAAACATTTTATAATCTGATAAACTGATCAGTATAAACTCCCTGTCACAAGTTCACAGATATTCTTCTCTATAGCCACCTCATTAAGATCTATATGTATTTCAGGGGGAAAAAATCTATTATCAAATGAACTGCCACACAATTTGGCAATATCCCCCTGATATCTTTAGGAAATACCTTTTAAAAAAGAAAAACACAAAGCAGAGGGAAGGAGGGGCAGGAAGTAGGGAGAGAGATGAAAAAAAAAAGTAAAAAAGCTCAGATTCCCAAATGCTGCAATTTTGAAGAACCATCCGGCTTGTTAAAATGGGATCATAGCATTGCTCTTCATTTTCCAGACTTGTAACTTTTATTGTCATCACCCTCATTAAATAGCATATAATTGACTGTTCCTTTGGTATTTGGCACTGTTCTAGGTGTTTTAGTATTTAGCTAAGGAATTAATGAACAGTGGATGCAAATCAGTACATGAGGCTTTTATCTCTCTAAGAAATAGCCAAAATGCACCCATGGCAGCTTTTTGGAATTTAGATAGCCCAATACAATATAAAATATTGTTAGTCCCCTCACCTCTGTGGTAGTTATTGTAGCACTGAAACAGAGCATTCTGCAAGGTTGGATTGAGCATTTATTGAATAATTAATTCAACAAATGCTTAGTGAGCAGCTACTTTGGGACAAACTACCAGATGGAGAGACAAATGGTTCTGCATCCATATCTTCAATATGGGTTTCTTTGTAATCACTCCTAATATTATGTATGCCTTGCCTATGTTATGTGCTAAGGGGATGCTTATTGATATTAATAAGTGTGTGAATCAATAAATTAATAAAGTTAAATGCATTTAAAGGAGAAAGATATTAGAATTATTATTTGTAGTTTTATTCTTTTAATTTATTATGTTAACCTCTGATGTTTTTTGCACAAAGTCATCATTCCATTGGGGGAAATGCCATTGATTACCCTGTGGGGTCCAGTGAGATTAATGATCATCAAACTTGCTGTTTTTCTAGGACTTACAATTCAACCATATTTCCAAACCTCTCTTACACTAGGGAATTCTAACTAAAGCGATGTGAACAGAAATGACATAAGGTACAGAAGTGATCACCTGTAGAAGACTCAGTGTGTGCTTTGTTTTCCAACCAGCAAGAAGATGAAGCATAAAGTGAACCTGGAAACCACGTTTTGAGGGAGATGAAAGTGAGATCGCCAAGCACTGTTGTAAGGAAATCATTCTGGGAGGAAAACTTGCCCTGTCCTAAGCACGCGGAAACAGACTTCAAATGTCCTAAGTGACATCATCAGTTCCAGTGATGCCTTGGTGATCATTTCTCAGGAGCTATTTCACATAACTGTAAGAATTAAGCAACATGATCCTTCACTATAATGTAAATATCACATCATTGTCCAGCTTAGTAAATCCAAGTTCATATTTTGAATCTATGTTTTTTAAATTTTCTTGTAACAAATATCTACCAGGGGTTGAATTCCAAAGAGAATAATTCAGAGGAAGATGAGAATTAAGATGAGACTGACAATTTCTTTGAGTAACATATATTAGTCATTTTATATTCGAATACTCTTTTAAAAATGAAAGAAAGCATTACTAATAGGCCTATCATAAGGAAGATTATGGGATTATAAAAATGTTTTGACACAAGTTTTTCCACAAAAATAAATTTGAGGACATTTTAGTTCATTGAATTGCCATTCATCTCCATGAAGTTTGGTCTTTGACAGAAATGAAACTGAAGAGACAGTATGTGGCTCATAGTTCATTAAACTTAGCTTATTTCTTTTCTCTTGGCTTTTACTCATAATATCTGTTCTGTCTGGAATGATTTTTTTTCTGCTTTTTAAAAATATTTACTTTTTAGTTCTCGGCAGACACAACATCTTTGTTTTTTTTGTATGTGGTGCTGAGGATCGAACCCGGGCCACACGCATGGTAGGCAAGCGTGCTACCACTTGAGCCACATCCCCAGCCTTTTTTTCTGCTTCTTGACCTGGTAACTCACTCTTCATTTTGCTTCAAGCATTACCTTCTCAAAGGTTGACCCTACAAGACTAAGCTAAGTGACTTTTGTATATTGAAGCTATTTTTTTTCCTTCCTCTTCCACACAGCTATTAATGGCAAAACTGTGTACCATTCATCTTTCATTTCCTAAACCCTAGCCAAGTATCTATTCCATATACCATGGTCTTAATCAAACTTGGGCATAACCAAATGAGCTGAACAATGGGGGAGATTTGCTTTTGATTGGGGAAGGATTTGTGATGACAAAAGCACAGTAGTCCTCCTATATGGATTGCGGGGGTCTGTCTCAGTTCCCACTCCCAGTGGATGCCTGAATGTGCAGATGGAACTAAATCCTATCTGAACAATTGTTTCTTATTTATGAATACCTATGATAAAGCTTAACTTATAAATTAGGCACACAGCATCTACCTTAATGAATACAGTAAATCATAGACTTGAATCTGAGATGGGTAATTTCAACCATAGGGTCTAAGAGAATTCTGCAGACACAGAGTAGTGAGAAAAGCTTGCAGAATATGTAGGTACATACTAAAAGTATTTTTCTATAAATAATCATAGATGTCCCAATCAGCTATGTGAATAAGGAGATGATTAATAATTCAGATCATCAGTAAAAAATCTGCATTTTCTGGCTCAAAAGCATTGCTGTCCAAAATAAATATAATGTTCATTCCATAATAAGTTTTACATTTCCAAGTAGCTATGTTTAAAAAAGTAAAAAGCAGTAAAAAATAATCTTAATATTATATTATATCAATATATACCAAATGTAGTCATTTCAACCTGTACTCAATATAAGAGCAATAAAACATTTTTCATTTGTTTTTGTCTTAAGTCTTCGGCATCCTGTGTGTATTTCACACTTAGCAGCATATCTTAATTTGGACCATCTGCATTCCAAGGGTTTATTAGTTATATGTAGTGGTTACTGTATCAGACAGCATGATTTTAAATTATTATTATTATTTTAAATTACAAGAAGTGAATAAAATAAAGAGAAGATTGTCTTTGTTGAACCATTTTCATGCCCCCCCCAAAGAATTGGGAAACAGACTGAATTATTTTTTAAATAAATCCAATCTTAGCCTTTCTTGAATTTTGCTCTCTCCAAAAAAAAAAAAAAAAAAGGTTGAGAAGGGGGAACAATTTTCATTATGCTTTAAAAGTAGTTCCAGAATGGTCATACTCTTTTTGCTTGAAGGAAAAGAAGAATTTATAAAGCTCTGGAGTCTGTGATGATCAGGATGCTTCCAGTGAAAGTACTTTTGCTTAACAGGCAATAGAGTTGACAGCAAATAGTGTCCCTTGGGATTACGAGGCAAAAATAAACATCTTGATGAAAATGGATGCACAAGGAGCCTTGTTGAAACTGGGAAGGACATACTGGCATTCCTAAAAAAGGCATGCACGGCAGACCTTGAAGTCTTTGTACTGTTGAGTTTGCTATGGCAAGTGTGATCTCTTGTGTCACATGTGATCACCCTCCTTCCTGTCCCTGGGGGAGGTTGAAGTAGGGATATTTTTCTTTGCTGCAAACATTGGGTGGGCTGCAGGATGAAAAGTGGCTGCATTTTGCAGCAATATGACTCCACCTGGACCCATACTCTGTGATTTCACAAAGCCCCCAGAATGCCTCCCTGTCCCCTGACTTGGGTCTAAAGAGAACTGGCCTTGGGAGGTGCGTTTAACTGACCTAGAGCTCAGCGTTACCAGAGACGACAGACATTGTGGGTTTTAGCTGCTGAAGATGGACTTGTCATCTGAGGAAATAAATCTAACTAAACATCACCAAACATGTGCTTCCTAAATGCCATTTCTACTTTCTTCCTGAGATAAGATATTTCTTTCAAAGGTTAGCCAAAATTATCACATTCTCTATGAAACCCTCACTAATTTTCCTAGACAAAAAAGAATTTTAATTTCTCTCTTCTCTCTACTATGCTACTATTGCTATAATAAGCATATTGTATTCCATGGGTTTTAACAAAAATTACACATAAAATTCCTAATATAAACTTCAGAAATAGTCTCTTCAAGTATTTTCTTTGGCTTGGTAACTAGCCTTACCAATTTTAGGTTCTTAACATCTCCCGAATATTGATATAATTTTATTTCATAGCTTACAATTAGGTCTATTCAAATTTTCACCAATAAAATGGGGCAAAATAATTTTCTTCTACTAATCGGAAAGAATTGCAGTACAAATGGAGTGAAATGTCTTCTAGTGATACACATCGTATACCATATTTATTTAAAAGTCGCTTCTGCCCCTAACAATTATGCATCTCAGTACCATGTCACCATATCACATATAAATAATGGCCAACCAACCTGTATCTAGTACTTACTATATGCCAAAACACCATTCTAAGCATTTTGTTTTGTAACCTAATTAATTGTCACCACTTGTTGAGACAGTTTCCATTGCTATCATCTCCATTTTTATGACAAAAGGGTAACACAAAGAGTTCAAGTCACCTTTCTAAGCTAATGAGCAGTATTGGACTAGGTACCCAGTATTGGACATTAAGCACTCACCTACCACAATAAACCTTATTTCCTTTTGTTTAATGGGATGGAAGGCAGGTGGTCCTGCTTCCCAGCAGCCAATAGAAGAGTGTCTCAAAAATGAGAGAGAACACAAGATTCAGAGATTTTCAGGGTGGGTCTGGCTGTGTCAGTCCCTGAGTGAAAACTAGCTGAGGGAAGCCCCTATCTCCTTGAAGAATGAACTGTAAGACCACAGGTGACACCAAAAAGCCAGAATGTTGTTTGTGTTCCTGCGACAAGTTAAACAGTTTTCTAAATTGCTATTTGTTTGGGAGAAAAGATGAATAAACAGAGAATGCTAATGCGGCAAGTGGCCTTGCTCTCCTGCTAGACAGCTCCATCACAGAACATCCATGCCTGGAGGGACGATGTCTCTTTTCATGTCCATTTATGTTTTTATTTTTATAATAACAGCGTGTGGTAGAAATTCACGGCACCTCTAGGCTTCGCCATTTTGAAAATCTTGCAGCCTGCAAATTAACTGCAATGATGCTTTTCTTTTGGCCTTAGACCAAATAGCCATTCAATACATGTCTAGTGAATTCGATAATTTTCATTAAGTAACGATAAATATTGGGAGCAGTCATAAGGGGCGCACAGCTCTTGCTTCTTATTGGAATGAATGGGGGTATGGAGTTGGGAGAAATACAAGGGAGATTTGGCCTCAGAGTACCTGATTCTCCTATGCCAGAAAAATTGCTATGGTTTTTTATCTTTATAATTTCCATCCTAAGATAATATGAATTTGGGGATAAAAATACGCTATGCCATATGTGAGAGACATGTTGTCTTTTAGAAATCTCAAGTGATAGAGGTTTGCCTGTCAAACGAATGATATGAGGACATCTAATTGGCCCAAGGGGAAAAAAAAAACTTTCTGTTAAATTTCCTCTTCTGGCTTGAGCACGTATTCTCAGAACCCAGCCACATGTGTCTTATGCCTTTCTCTGCTTTACCCTTTTTTTGAGACTGAGTTTTCTGCTTGGATGGTGTACAGTTCTCGGTTCCTTATCAGCTTGGCAGCTGAGCCTCAGCTGCCTGCCCTTAAAGTAAAGCCAAAGCTGTTTGCGCTGCCCTCATCCCTCTTCTCATGGAAGCCAATCAGCCAAAGCTGATCAGGAGTTTCTTACAGTGACATCAGCGGCTTACGTTGTAGTCACTGATAAAGCAAAGCAATAAGAATGGAGATGATTTTCTGCAGAGCTAACAAGAAGGGAAGGAATTTATAAAGTTGATGGAAAGTTTCCCCTGTGCCAAATTAAATAAGGCAGTGACCTGAATGGATTGTGAAAGTCACTGCCTGCATCTGCAAAACTGGCCACCCTGAACTGGTAAGTCTACAATATTTGCCTGGTATTGAATATTTATTGAATAGACTATTATTCCCTGAGAAGGGTAAATATTAAAATTAAACTTCGTCTCCAGATCATGTAGTGGTTACCACCAGCATCACCATACGCCCAACGGGGATGTTATTTCTTATGCCTTAAAGGGTAGGAATATTATAGTGAGGACCTAAGAGCTGATTTTATGCAATGTTCTTTAGCTAATAATGGCAAAGTGACCTGCCCAGAGCCATAGATTAAGATAATGGGAGAAATGACAATGCTCCATGCCCTGACTTCAGTCCTGGGTGTTTGAACAATATACTTCTACATTTTAGTTAAATTGATAATCCAAAGCCAGGATATCTGTTTACATAAACTCCATTTGATGCCATTTTAGATACAGAATATGAGAATTCTCTTCTCTAGATACCCCTCTAAACATTTCCCAGAATCCATGGGATTTAGGATATTTTCATGATGTCTGATCCTTTCATAGACACCAGGAAATGTCTTCAATTCTCTAAGGTTGAATGATAAAACCCCGGTGCCCAGTGCATGTCAAGTGTACATGCCATAGAGGCATGTGGAGTTCATCATTTCAACAAAAAATTGCCATAAATCAGTCTATGGTGCAGTGGTGATTTACTCAGTAGGACCTCTATGTCACATAAAAGGTGCAGTCTGATTGGCCAGAAAGTGGAGCCTACAGAACAATTCTCATACGCTGAGAATAAGACTTAAAATTGATGTGGTCTTTTATATTTTCAAAGTCTCTCACAATCATGTATTATTTAGATCCGGTTGAACTCAGGAGCTGATATTCCATGCTGAGCACTCAGTTGGGAAGAATGTGAGCCAATAATAACACACTCCAGAGTTATGGGAGGTCCTGCAACCCAGCTCCATCGAGGTCTCTGATTCTACCAGGTTCTCTGCCCACTCCAGACCTGGACCGTCATTAATTTATTTACTCCAAAAATATCAGTTGAACTTAGGTAACTGTTACTGTTCTTGATACTAGGAATTCAGTGCTACAAAGAAAACAAGTCAGAGGTAAGGTCTTTGATCTCATGACATACATGCTAGATGAGAAGAGCAGGCGATAAGCAGCTGAACACCCAAATGAGACAATTTTCTTGCATGTAAAAATGCTAAGTGAAGCAAATAAATAAATATTGAGTAATATAATTAAGTGTGATTGATAGAGATGAGGAAAGGCAGAAACATTCTTTTCGATACTATAGTTGAGGAAGGCCACATAAAAGCGATGACATTTTAAATGGGACATGTGCAATGAGGAGAAGCTAGGCATACAACGATCAGGGAAAGAGAATTCCCAAATACGGATCTAAAGAAGAGAAGCTTGGAATCCCCAGGGAAAGAAAGGGTGGCCAGCATGCCTGGTGCAGAGAATGAGGGTATGGTAAACAGTGGTCAGTTTTGGAGACTCTCTTGTTAATGTTCACACTGACTCTGACAGAAAGCAGATTTTGCTTCTTACTATAGAAATTAATGCCTCAAATTTCTTACTTTTTCAGCTTTTCTATGTCAATGCCAAATATGGTGATGGACAGAAGGCCATGAACCTGCATTTTGGGTCGCATCAATTGGACGTAATTTGAACTTGGAGCCAGAAATCTAAAGCAAGACAATATAGTCATGATTTGCATGCCATTCCATGAGAATGTTAGGACACTAACTACAAAAGTGTATGACCTTGAAAATTGGACTGGCAATCCAAGGAGCTCTCCCTGAGCAGAGGCCACTAAGGTCTAAGCTAGGGACATCCACAGAGAAAGTTGTTTTTTTGTGCTTGAAGGTGGCAGCAGATGTGCCCCAAATCTATGATTTGCATATTATTTTCCTCAAGAGTCATTCTTTTTGCCCAGTTTTCTTCACCTGTTTCTTCACAATTCCCAGTAAGTCTATGAATACCTTAACAGCCTTGCTGCTCAAATCACCCATAGTTAGTTTGCTTGCTAGCAACTGAAACATTCCTTAGATTGACATAGAAATTGGTTCCAGGAGGGTGGCCCACAACAGAATCATCATGGCCATGGCGTTGGATTTCAGGCTTGGTTAGAGCTGAAGGCAAGAGAAATCAAGTAGGCTCAGGGAATGCAAACTTCAGACCTTATGCAATGGTGAAGAACCAAATTGAAGAAAACAAACCACCTGTGTTCACCTGAATTGGAGGTGTCATTAGAGGCAAAGTATTGGAGAACTGAGTGAGCTTGACTGTGTTAAAAGTATCTAGTTTCTTGCAACACAGAGGCTTAGATATCATACTTCTAGCTTTATTAAAAAGGCTGCTCCATGATTAAAAGCTCACTTAAATTTATAAGCTAATAAGATTTTCCATGAGAATGTTAGAGCACTAACTACAAAAATGTATGACCCTGAAAATTGGAAACGGCATCTCAAGGAGCATTCTCTGAACTTTTTCTGTGCCTACAGTTTCATATCATCCAAATACTTATTAGTTTTGTTTGTCAAAAGATGCAAAATCATTTCTCTTTCCAAAGACCTTGGAATGGCCATATCTGTAATGACCTGTGGTGAACTGGGAAGCCAGGTCTCCCCAGGTCCTACCATCATTCCTTGTTTCAAGACTTTTGGTCAGAATAAGATCCAGGCCCATGCCACAGAAGTCAGAGCAAGTGTGATTCTCATCCTGAGAAGAAAAAGCTGACAAAGCTTTCCAAATTATAAAACTGTATTTATTTTGTTTCCACAGAATATATGTAGAAATAAACAGAAACAAAGGTTATTTTGTGACAGGCTACAAACTATCTAACACCTGCAAAATTGACTATTACATATTTTTAAAAGGGACAAAAGATAAGGAGAATGAACAATAACAAATGTTATTTTGTAACAGGTTGAAAACTATCTAACACCTGTAAACCTGACTATTATATATTTTTAAAAGGGACAAAATATAACAAGATCTGGTGAGGATGTGGAAGAAAATGAATCCTGGCACATGGTTAATGGAAATGTGAATTAGTACAACTGTCATAGAGAACTTTGTGGAGGTTTCTCAAAAAGCATAAAATATAACTACTATATGATCCAGGAATTCCACTTCAGGGTATTTATCCAAATAAATTTCGATTGACCTGTAGGAGAGATACCTGTCCTCTCAAGTTCACTGCAGTGTTATTCACAATAGTGAAGCTACAGAAGCAACTTAAGTGCCTGCCAATTGATCAATGGATAAAACATATGTATTACATATATACAGTGGAATACTGTCCAACTTTAAAAAGAAGAAATCCTGACATTTGTAACAACATGATGAATCTGGAGCACACTATACAAAGTGAAATAAGCCATGCACAGAAAGGAATATATGTGGAATATATATGTGGAATCTAAAAATAATCGAACTTGTAGGAATGGAGAGCAGATTGGTTGTTACCAAGGACCAACAATGAGAGAGATGGGAGAAGCTCATCAAAGGGAACAAAGTTTGTTTAGATTGGAGGAGTGAGTGTAAGGAATCTAGTACAGAGCATAATTGATAGTTAATTTTAATGTATTGTATATTCTACAATTGCCAAAAGAGCAGATTTTAAATGTTTTCACTATAAAAAAATGACAAGAAGGTACTATGATGTTTATGTTGTCTTGATGCAATCATTCTAATACATACTTATGTCTATATATACATATATAGAAATATACCTGTATACATATATATCTATCACCTTGTACCCCATAAATATGTATATACATTTATTATTTGCCAATTAGAATATTGTTAAAAAGCAAATGTATAAATGTTTGAAATTGTTTTTTCTTATTTCAGGTGCCATTTATATCCCCAGCTGCTGTGGTAGTAACATATTCCTGCATTAAAGGGTAGATTTAGATAAACAACGAAGATGCTGTGATTATAAATACAAAGAAACTAACTTCAGTTTCTTCAATTCTGTCTATGCAAGTACTATTGTTTTTATTTGTGTTAGGCATTTGCAGGAATAAAACAGTCATACTCTTTTTTTGGTAAGGTTAATTCACATATGAAATAACTTACTGAATTTAAATAATATCTTTAAATTAAAAATGTATTTTTCTTGGGACTCATGAAATACTTTACAATTAGAAAAGAAGCAAGCAGTTATGATTACTGATTATTACATGGTTATTTCTAAAACTAATTTTTTCATGTAGAAGAGGTATTAACGAGGGTTCCATTCCATGTGTCGAATACATCTGGCTTTATGCATGTATCTTAGAGAAAATGAAATTGGTAAGCGGAGGCCACTTTCAATACCAGGTGCTGATCCTATAAATAGGGTCATAACCTGTGGCCATCCTTTGCTTTCAGGGTTAAATCTTCTGGAAAAAGCCTACAAGGCCCTCAATTCCCTTCTTAACAGACCATCTGCCTTCTGGTTTTCACTGGTGGCCTATTCTCACCGCCTTTGCCTAAATATTTTCTTATATCAACAGGCACTCACTTTTGGAGTGCAAACTACTATACCCCTTGACATCAAGTTGGTTTTAGCTCATTTTGAGCCTCTTACCCACACAGTGGCAGCTGCACAACAATAAGGAGCTACCTGGCTTAAGATAAGTCTATACATATCCTGATCAAAATGTCCCACCTACCCTCAAACCACAAGTCCTGACACCTCTAAATCTGGCTCTACCAGCACTGTGTTCCATCTCTATTTTGGAGACCCAAATTCCATTACTTAAAAAAAAAAAAGTTCCAGTAAAGGCCTTGTGGTATAAGTCTTTTGGAATAGAGTAGAAGAAATTATCCTGAAACCCCCAGGGAAAGGCCTGCTAAAGTGCAACCATCATTTCATAACCCCTCTCCGACCTGAAACCAATCTACGTTCCCTCAGGGAAGTTGAATGAAGGAGCTATTCCCAAGTCTTGAGAAGTATTCAGGGGAGGTAAGAGAAGCAAGCTAGTTCTTTAGAGAGAGCTTCATGACTGTATTTGGTCGCTCAAAGCTGCTGTTGAGTGGAAGACATTGCTGGTAAAATGGGTTCTGTGATTTTTTTGGAGTTAACAGAAGGATCCTGGGCTGGTGGAGACCAAAATTTGGCACTTCACCAGCAGAGTCAGGGTGTGTGAGGTGATATTGACAGGGCACAATTCAATACTTCCCCACTTGTAACTATATACTTGTAGATTGTTAGGGCCAAGTAGAGGTATAATATTCTACAATATTGTATAATGAGAAAATTCCAGTTTGGCCCAAAAGCACAACATGATTGAAGAGATCTTATTGAAGACGAAAGTCATCAATTAATTCTGACCAGAGTCAGTTTATAAACCCAGAATAAAAGAGAACCATAGTGCTTAAATATCAGTGAGGACTCTGTAAAACTTGTGACCAACACCCTAACAATACTGGGATAAGGGAAAGACCTCATATTTCTGAGATTACTGATGTTGGCTTTTCCCCATCATTTGACCAAAGAATTCTAACAGGAAGAAATTGGAAAATACTGAACAACACCTGTTGCTGAGGAATGGAACTATCCTCTCTGATTTTGATACAGATGGGCATGGCTAATACAATCACAACCCCAAATGATCCCTGATCCCAGTTTGGTTGGTTATAGATGATGAAGAGGTTTGGAAGAATTGTAGTTCACTGAATCTAATTGTAATTCCAATCTGAGCTGTTTTTGCAGACACATCCTTTTTCTCTGAAATTCAATATTGAATCTCTCATGTCAGTTCTGGTCAGGTTTTGCTGCCAAATGAGTTACTAAAATTTAATGTTCAGAGATTTTTTTTAAAAAAATTAAGATTACAGATAACATCTTTTCCAATTCATGCAATTATCTGGTTATTTCTTCTCATTCTTATTCAAAGATATTATTTCTTCCTTATAGCTTAAGTACCATTATTTTCTAGGACTGAATTGAAAAAATGTTTCTCTTCTAACTCAATGCATTGTTCTTGGTTATTTTGTTCATTCTTTATTTTTTCACTTTTTTTTTATATATGATAAGAGTCAATTTTGACATATTAAGACAAACATGGTATATATCTTAATCTAACTAGGATCCTACTCTTGTGAATGTACATGATGTATATTCACTGTGGCATATTCATATTTGTACATTATAGTTATGTCAGATCCATTCCACTGTCTTTCCTATTCTTCTGGATTAAATTTCTATCTGATGCTCATGAATTCCAAACCTCCCTACTAGGTATCTCCAGTGAGCACAAGATCCATATGCCAAATAGAATTCCATTTAGCTCTGTTACAGACAGTTCAACTTCGGTATATTCAAAATTACTCCAAACCTTCCTTATCTGAGTAAATAAATGTTCACACAGAAATAATTCCTTTGGCCAGAATATGGGGCTACATCACTGCCTATTCAAACTCAGGAAGCACAGGATTCTGGTGCCTACTTTGCTTCTAAATTTGGAAGTGAAATCTTTTGCAAGTCACTTACCATTTGGGGGCCTACTTTATGACATTTATAAAATGGGATATTTTCCAAATAAAAGGCTATATTTAAGACCAAGTTCTACCACTTACAATCTATGTGACATTGATCATTTTTTTCATACATAAAATAATGAATCAAAACCAAAGGAGTAAAAGATTGTAAATACATTTGGTAAAATGTAAGCCCTTATAAAAATGCTTGCCTGGTGTTATGATGAATAAATCTCAAAGTGTTTTTTTAAGTATTTCATTATTTTTTATTTTTATTGATATTATTTTTAGATATTTTTAAGAGAGAAAGTGATGTTTTGACTCATGTACACTTGGGGTAGTGATCAACTCAGGGTAATGAGCATATCCATCACCTTAAACTTTTTATCATTTCTTTATGGTAATTTTTTAAAAGCATGAATACCCTGTTTCTATGGGGATAGAGAACAGTGACTTCATTATCAATCATGAGTGGAACATCCTTTTTGGATACAAGTGATGACTGACCATATTATAAAAATCAGGAAGTGGGGTGGCTTCTGTTCTCAGTATAAAGGAAAAAAAAGAAAAAAAAACTTTGTGTAGAGGTCACAAATCTTGATTTCTGACTGAGAGGGCACGGTTGAGGTTAGAGGGAGAGAATTCTTGGGTCTCAAGTTTTTCCAGCTCGAGCAAGTGAAGCTTTGTTAGGATCCAGTATAATTCAGCTCCAGCTCCCTGGAAAATGATCAGAGACATTTTTGAAAGTCAAATGTGCATGAAGAGAGCTTCCTGAGTAGGATGACACCCTTTATCTGCCCTCCTTCCTCCTCCTTAAGGCTTTCAAATAGTGCGGCAATTCCTTTTTTTATTTCCTTAAAGTCTTTCTTTTCATCTCCAACACGTCTAACTCTTGTCTCATTATAATTTCACTTATTTCTATAAAAGAAACTTGACAGCTACAGAACATTTGAGGGAAGAGTGGAAGGAGGGTGGCATGTGGGGGAGTGCAGAAGCAGGCAGAGAAAGGAAAAAAAAGAGATCTGCACATGGCTGGGAGTCCTCAGAGAACCCCTTTGGGTGACACTTTCAGGAAGGCCCGTGTCTTGGCCATATGGCAGCACAGTCCCTTGGTGCTATTTTCAGAAGGCACCTACAGCATTCATAGAGAATGGGATGAAGGCTCTGCAGCTCACATAGCAGAGGTAGTCTCATTTCCTGCTCCATCAACTGGATACACAGCAAGGATGCCAGCACTCATATCTGCATCTATGATCACTGCAACTTGTGATTTATGTTCTTGTTAGAGGCAGCCAGTTCTTATGAATTAATTAGTTATTAGGTTAAATGTTAGGGATTACTTAGCTAAATTCAAAACAGTGAAATAACCTGTTTTGGACTGCAGCTCTGTGTTCCCTCTAAATTTGTAACTTGAACTCCTGTTTTTTTAGGTACCGGGGATTGAATTCAGGGGCACTAGACCACTGAGCCACATCCCCAGCCCTATGTTGTATTTTATTTTGAGAGAAGGTCTCACTAAGTTACGGAGGCTGGCTTTGAACTTGCAATCCTCCTGCCTCAGTCTCGCAAGCCCCTGGGATTATAAGTGTGCGCCACTCTGCCTGGCTCATATTTTGAACTTCTAACTCCCAATGTGACAGTATTTGAAGGTAAGATTGCCTTGGGAGGCAATTAGGTCATGAAGCTAGACTCCTCTAGAAAGAAATTAGTGCCCAAATAGGAGACCAGAGAGCTTCTCTGTTACTGGCCATGTGAGGACCCAAGGAGAAGTCAGCATTCTGCAACCTGGAAAAAAGTCCTTGTCAGACTCCAACCATGCTGGCACCCTGACAGCAGACATGCAAACCCCAGAACTGTAAATACATTTCTTTTGTTTATAAGTCACTCATTCTATAGTACTTTGTTACTTCGGCCTAAAGAAGGCAAAGTGATACAAATTTCTATTGCTTTTTATATAACCCATTCTCTCAAATGAAGAATTTCTAAAATAGCAGCTTCCTCAAGCCATCTGAGAAAATTAATTCTCTTCCTATGGAAATAAGAACAAAGGATAAGAGAAAGACTTTCAATTTCAATAATATATTCCATGGTTTCAACAAGTTCATAGTCTTCCTAATCTTTGTGATCCTACTTATCATTTAGATTCTACTACAATACTGATTATATAGGAATCTTTTTGCAGGTTTTGTAGGTTATAAATTAAATACAATCCTTCTTTAATCATTATGACTGACATGATCCAAAATATGAGATGTAATTTTAAAGTAAAACAACTGTCTTTTACTGATTTATCAAATATTTGAGGTGTGAATTGATAGTATAATCTAGATGATTTTACTTGAATTACTATTAATATTGTTGCATAATACAAGTATTCCTCTGTTTAGAAGTAAAATAGAAAGAAATACATACATGTGTAGATAATGGTATTTGCCTAGAACTCATGGTTTCCCTATAACTTTTACTAGCTTTCACTAAGTTACCTAAAGACAAACTCTCTTGATTGAATTTTTCCTTTCATAAACTTTCATGCCCTTAAAGTTGTTGCTAATCTTTTTCTTAGATAAATTTTAAAGTGGGAAAAAGATGAGATTTTTGACAACTATGAACAAAAGATGGCAGAGGTCTGGAGGGTGGGAGTAAGTGTAATGGTAAAATGAAGTTCACCTACTTCCCATAGATTTCATAGGGATACTGTGACCCTTTCATACATTTTTAATTGTTATTCTTTCTGAAAGGAGAAGACAGTGCTGATTCAGATTTATAACATTTGAAATTGTTCTCTTTATTTTTTGCTCACTTGTCCTTGTGAGTCTTATCTGTACTTTTGTCTTCTCAGTTCTTTTAAGAATCATAATTGGTGTGATTATCATTGCTACAAGAATAATTAGCCATAGCTTTTTGACACTCTAAATTGGGAATACATAATTTCAACAGGCGGGACTGAATAGCTAAACCACCGCACTTTAAAACTGAAAAGCAATCTTAGGATTGGATTCGGGTGCAGCAATCCTGAGTCCTTTCCAGTCTGCACTTGATATGGTAGAGGGAAAGAATAAGGCAATACTCGTTTTCACATGAGGAACTAAAGGGAAATCTCCTTAATAGGTTAATTGTCTGTTATGACCAATAAATAAAAAGAAGTGAGAGATCAGTATATTAAGAACAAGATTTTTCTTCATTGTCTTATAACATTTCCTTGGAAAAATGACTGCACTGTTTTAAAAATTCAGACAGAAAAGTCATAATCATGAGAGCTGCCTTAACATTTGCATTACACATCCTCCGTTTTTCTGCTATTAGTATGTTTTAATGTTTGAATGAAATGGGGTTTTTGTTCTGAGAAGAGATAAATGGAGGAAGCTCTCAAATCCCCAGAGGAATAGCATATTCATTTACATAATCAGAGGATTATATTTTTATTTATTTTGATAATCTACTACAGTCAATTTTATTTTTCCGACATTTATTCAGCCTTTCTATTTGAGTTCAAAAACTCTCTAGGAACACTACAAAGATAAGCAATGAAGAGAATATTAGGAGGAAAATAGAGTTTATCTGAAATTATTCTTCCCAGAGATTACTGAAATTTGTGCTGATTAATGTCCTTTCATAAACATACAGTGTAATATAAATGAAGTCATGTTGCATATGATTTATACAGTTTTGCATTCAATAATGAATGACAGTTAATATATAGTGACATACTAACAGTCACTAAAAAAACCCATGATATTCTATCATAATAATATAATTTAACCAATCCTCTACTGATAGGTAGTTAATGACTGATCCTATGGTCTGTGAGAGAATATATTTGGAGTATAGGGCAATTTTCTGATTACAGAATTAAGTTTGACCATAGACATTTGAGACTGGATGGGAACTTAGAGAAAATCTACTCCAAAAGAGTATACAAGTTAAAAATATTTCCTTAAGATTCAAACTTGGCTGGGCACAATGGCACATGGCTGTAACCCCAGCAGCTCAGATTGAGAGTTCAAAGCCAGCCTTAGCAAAAGTGAGGCACTAAGCCACTTAGTGAGACCCTGTCTCTAAATAAAATATAAAATAGGACTGGGGATAGGCTCAGTGGTTGAGTGCCTCTGAGTTCAATCCCCAGTAATCAAGGTGAAAAAAGATAAATAAAAAGCTTGCAAACCAACGAGTGATAGAGACAAAAGTTTGATATATCTCCTGAATGCATAGGGTAAGTATTGTGGTAAATAAAAATGTAAATTTCAATGGAAGATCTTCAAGCTCACCTGTTGGAAACTATTAAAGCTGTAGCAAGTAAACTGTGAGCTATATAAAAGGCATTTAATGATTATGTGGTTATTAAATTGGAAAATCTCACTTTGTACCAGAGATTTTACAAGAGTATCAGAACTGCCCTTTTGCTCAGTCTCTCTCACTAGCTCTAACATGCATCTTGTATGAATTATCAACCTAAGAATCAAAGCTCTTTATGTTGTGCTTCTGTTTAAAACCCTACACTTGAATTTGGAACAATTCCAGAAAAAAAATTAGGACACCTATCCAATGGAGTAATGGGCAAACAAAGAGCTTAGACACAACTCAATAGAAAATAGAAGCTGTTATTTTGGCTGAATAGGTTATTAATGAATTTGAACTAGTTTGTTTTTTGAGGTCCTGAATGTGATGGTTTATAAGGTAAAAATGGAAGTAGTCTTTGATTTGGCTAAGTAAAAATTGAGCCAGCTCACAGGGTGAGGAAAGACCAGCTCCAAGAGACAGGGGGAGGAATGACTAGACAAGTCAAGGCACTGGGTGCACTGGAACTTACAGAATAGAAAAGAAAGTTTTAAACAAAACTCCGGTGATTATCCCAAACATCTGACAACTGAGGGCTTTTTTTTTAAATATAAATTATAAAAACTAAAGGGGAAAGTGATTAAAACAGAGCATTTCATTTTAGATTGAATGGAATGTGTTTTCATCCTTTCTTAGTAAATTCAATTCAACTTGTTTATGAGTAAAGGAGGCCCTGACTTTTTGGGCTAAGTAAGGTGAGATGACCAGAGAGTCTTCAGCCAATCATAATTGGCTAAAATCATGGTATGTTCTGCAATTCCAAGATTTAATCATTAGTGATCACCAAAAATAGCAAGAAATATTTGGTATTCATGTAAGTAAATACATCTTTAAATTATTGGCTGTTTCGTAAATATTCACAATCAATTCATTCTAAAATTTAATCTTAACACTTTACTGATGGTATAACTGTTGCTTGCCAATCCATAGTTGATAGTAGAGATGACATATCTAATTAGGTACAACATGCTGCCAAATACAATTTGTTTAGAAGGGTATCCAGCATATAGTAAGTACTCAGTGCAGTGTAGGGTTTATAAATTCATTCAACAAATATTGATCCCCTATCCTGGGTCAAATAAGCACATATAATGAATGCTAAGTATGTTTTGGAAATTAAGTATTTTATAAATTAAAAATTTTCCTATATGAACAAAATTCCTCCATGTTCTCTGCTCCTCCCATCCTCCTTATCTTATATGTGACTTAGACTTCACTTCCAAGCCTCGGGGCATTGCAGTTTTCTCTCTGCCTGAGCTCATCCTCCTGAGGTATCTACAGAACTCCTTTCTTATCATGAAGGCTTTTGCTTACTTGGAGGGGACACTTCGTTCCTACCCCCACCCAGTATTCACAGTATCCGGATTCCTTCATACTGTCTTGTTTTTGTGGTCCAAACAGTTTTATTACCTGCTGTATTGTGTGTGTGTGTGTGTGTGTGTGTGTGTTTTCCATGTAATTTATTTTACTTATTTATTTTGTTTATGGCTCCTGGCCTTTTCCTATCTATAGAATGGACTTTATCTTTTTGTAGTCAATGTTGCTTGCATAGCACCCAATACCTCGAAGTTAAGTAGACACTCAGCAATTATCTATTGAATAAATGAATAAAAAGAATGAAAAAGAATCGCAAGCAGCCCTTAAATGTTGGGCTGTGTCAGGGATTATGCTGAGCACTTTGTAAACTTGTTTTATAAATACTAAGAATTACCTTACAGTCTTCAGAATTTAAAGAAATTAATGTTAACACACACACACACACACACACACACACACACACACACGGGAGAGTACCCCTTTCCTTGTCAGGAGGCAGGAGTGAATTCCCACAGCCAGTGAATTTTTAGTGAAATCCAAACACTAGGAACTCTGAATCATTTGTGTAGGTTTGATTTTGATGCCAAAAGATCCATGCCACCATCCCCTGGGAAGCTTTTGTACTGGAGTCTACAGACTCCCCTAAAGTGATTTGGCTTGAATCATGCACTTGTTCGTCAATTGGACTTTTACATTACATCTGGTGCTTTTCTATATAAATAACCCTGTCTTTACAGCTGGCACTCTTCCATACAAATAACCTTGTCTTAACACAAGATTATGTAATTGTCCTTTTGAATTAAACATTGCAAAATCAATGAGGTATCATTAAGGGTACACTGCCTGAATGGAAAAAAAATTTTTTTTTTCTAAGCAAAACCTCTTTGTGGTTCTTTTGGGTGGGATCTAGCTGTTTCAACTCTCTGTTTGCATAGGCTGTGTTTTTCTTTCTTTATTTTTAATTTTTTATTCTGATTTGTTATATATGACAGCATAAAGCATTATAATTCATATTATATATATATCACTGTTTTTCATATTTCTGTTTGTATACAAAGTAGAGTTATGCCATTCATGTCTTTATATAGGTACTTAGGGTAATGATGTCCATCTCATTCCACAATTTTTTCTATCCTCATATCTGTGCCCTTCCCCTCACATCCTTTGCCATACCTAGAGTTCCTCTAATCCTCTCATGCCCCCCCCCACCCCCCTGCAATCCCACTATGAATCAGCCTCCTTATATTAGAGAAAACATTCACATTTGTTTTTTGGGGGATTGTCTAACTCCACTTAGCATTATATTCTTCATCCATTTACCTGAAACTGTTATAATTTTATTCTTTTGTTGCTAGGTAGTATTCCATTGTGTACATATACCACATTTTCTTTATCCATTCATCAACTGAAGGACATCTAGTTTGGTTCCAGCAATTGTGAATTGTGCTGCAATAAACATTGATGTGGCTGTGTCCTTGTAGTATATAGTATGTAGAAATGCAAATCAAAACTATTGTAAGATTTCAGCTCACTCCAATCAGAATGGCAGTTATTAAGAATACCGACAACAATAAGTGTTGGCGAGGATGTGAGGAAAAACGCACATTCATATATTGATGGTAGGACTGCAAAATGGTGCAGCCAATATGGAAAGCAGTATGGAGATTCTTTGGAAAACTGGGAATGGAACCACCTTGTGACCCAGCTATCCCACTCCTCGGTCTATACTCAAAGGTTTTAAAAACAGCACACTAGGCTGTGTTTTTCTTTCTTCCTACACAATTTTGACACATTTTAATACATCACCAGAATGGCAAGTAGTGGGTCTGACAAGAACATTTCAGTTTCTTCTTTTGCTGCAAAGTATCCATTAACATAACTCAAAAGTAACCAAAGATGAGGGAGATTAAGTAAAGGTATGAGGAGGAGAAGAGAGAAAAATGAAAATCCCCAAATCTGCATTATAGCTGAAATCAAGAGAGAGAGTACAGACATACTCTGCTCTTTCTATATGTGAGCAACCTGAACTGGACTCTTCTTGTCCCTGGAGTAGTTTCTTCTCTAGTGTAGACGTCAAAGGGAACAGCTCCTCTTCCTCAAAGTTTGGACATTTCACTTTATGTAGCTATTAAAAGGCAGTTTTCTGGTTTAAAAGGGTCTCCATCACTTTCCATGCTAGTGAAAAGCCCTCCTGGTGTGTACTATGCCAGCCACCACATCTGACAAGGAAGCCCCTTGGCCATGTTGGTACATTTCAAGAGGGCTTGGATCAGTGATTGGTGGCAGAATGGAGACAATCATCTAGTTTCTTCATTGCATGTCTTTGCTCATCAGTGTACCTCTATCCCATATTCATGTACTTGACATCAGATGCTTTAAAAACAGAACATCAATATAACCTCCCTTCCTATTCTACCCCTAGTCATATATATATATATATATATATATATATATATATATATACCTATTTGCACACATACACAAAGGAGGTATGCACACACGTTTGTGTGTACCTGCATGCATACAGACATGGATACATAAACCTATGTATGTATTTTGAATGGATTGACTACATGTTTCTGTTTCTGGCTGTAAGATACCATTTTCCACTAAAATCCGCAGTCTTTCTTCTAATTCTGAGGCTGTTTATACTTTATATAATAATCTCCAAGAATTTTAGTCCAGTTGAGGAAATAAAATAAGAGAACATAATGTAAAAGAAAAAAATGAGGGAAAAAAGTCAAAAGAGTTGTTTTTAGTAATAATGTATTGCAAATTGCCAGAGAGCAAATAAATTTGATTTTGTTTTGATATAATTTATAATTATTTTCTGACACCAACAAAGTCTCTAACTGATCAAGACCAAAATGCGCAACAAGTGAGGGTTACAAATGTACAGGCATGCTGGGCATGGTGATGCACATTTATAATCCCAGCAACTCCGGAGACTGAGGCAGCAGGATCTCAAGTTCAAAGCCAGCCTCAGGAAAAGTGAGGCACTAAGCAACTCAGTGAGATCCCATCTCTAAATGAAAATGAATGTGGTTCAGTGTCTAGTGTCCCTGAGTTCAATCCCTGGTACCCTAAAAAGCCAAAAACTAGGAATGTATGTGAACAGTCTTGCCCCACACCAGCTGGTTGGGATTCCAACACTGAAGGATCAGAATTACTAGGGTTTTAGTCAAGTGCTAAAAAGTTCTTTTCTGTAGTTATTAAAAGTCTATGATTCCTTTCACTGTTGTATAAAGAAGTAAAATTGTATGTATTTTGTACATGTAGCTAAAAATATCATGAATCTGCCAACTAAACATTTGAATTTTTTTCCACTGATCATCGTGCCAATAACTATGTCAAACCATACAATTTCTTAATCCACTTTTTTCAACTCTAAAATAAAAGCAAACATTAGAGATCCTTCTAGCTTTAGCATTCATTGATTTAATGATTCTATTTCTACCTACTTAATCTAGATAAGAGGGAAACACTGAGGAATATTTTGTGGGAGAGAAAAAACAAACGATGATGTGAATTAAAGAATCTATGGTGGAAACAAAATACAAACGTTGTGGAAAGAATAATATGGAGATGGGAGTTGAAATACCAATAATCATATTCAATGTTTCCTGTATTCAATTATTCCATATCCATCTCTGTCCCATTGTCACTCTGACCTTAGAATAGTCATCGGTAGCTGAGGTGGTATTGCTCACCAGAACTTTGGGAATTTACAGAATTATTTTAAGCATACCAATGTCTATGGTGGAGCCTATTTACACTGAATAGGCAAACACAAGCAAAGTTAGATGTTCTAAAATACACAGCTTCCAACATCTCATAAAAATTTCCCTTGTTCTCTGAGCTACTTATGGAGATGAAAATCCCATCTAGAATGGGGACCCCACTTTGCAAGTAAGCATGTATTATTTTATATTTTTGTAGGCTTTTGTATTCAGTAAGTTTTACAAGATGGAAACTGATCCGTAAGTTGAGAAGGAAATACTGGTTTTTCCATTGAAACTTGATCAAGACTTGTGTTCCATTTCTAGGAAATTTCAGTGGCTGTAGTAAGTACACACTGGGCTTGGCTTAACTGAGCAACAACATGTACCTGTATCTGTCTGCATTTAAGGCTGACATTTTTCTGGTTATTCTGCATGAAGATGCAGATACTGGAATACCACACAGTCTCCTCTACACTTTACCTAAGCATGTACAAATATAAAACATGTTATTTGACATAATTTGTTTTCCATTTCATTGCTATTTCATATGGTATTAATTTTAAAGCTTGGGTGTAGATAGATTAGTCAATGAATTTTGTTTGGGCATGGTAATGAGACTCTATAAAACAATTGTTATAAAAATGGGGACATTGGGCAAGGGAGGATTGAGAATCACCATTGTAGAATGTCCTCTATCAGCCTATCACATTATCTTTCTTCCACATACTTATCTCTTCCAACTTCTAGAACAAGGTTAAATGATTCCACATAGAAATCCTGTCATCAATTACAATCTTTACCTCAACATATGTGAAACTAAAGACATGACTTTATCCTTCAGTCGATGGTAGCTCCAACTTGTCTGTTTCTGTCATTCTTATCTAGGCTCAGAACTTGTGCTGTGTCTTTGCTATGTCCCTTTACCCTTTTGGTTTCCATCTGAGTCCTAACAGGGATTGCAGCTCAAGCCTTGTGTGTGCTCATTGTTCCATGCTGGTAAATATGGTGCTGACAAAGGTGGGTTGCAGAGAGAGTGGCTGAGAACCTTTAAAGACAGGAAGAACAGAGAAGGTACAGTTGCTTGTGTTGAAAGGACTCTGTAGCAACAAATGATACTGTAGTCCTCACTGTGGCAAACAAGAACAAAACTCATACTAATAATCTCAGATTCTGATCCCTGACATTCTATAGACTCTGGATATATCACTGGACACTCATTTTAAGACAAATATATTTGTTTTTGGTCCACTTCTTGTCCCACTTCCTATTGCACATTTTATTCTATGTAATAACATCCCTGGGCTCCTGGATGTCTGACTCAACCTGGATAACAATGCCATACCCTTGACCTCACACCTTAGTCCCTTTTTAAAATAAAACTGGAAAAGTGTCAACTTAACTCAAAGGCTAACTTGGGTTTCTCAAAATATACTATTATCATGTCGTCTACTCTGATTAGTCTCAACTTCCATTTCTTATCAAAATAATTTTGGCTTGGTTTCTGAGGCCATTAGTAATCTCATGCTCATATAGCTGCTGAATCATCTTTTACTTCTTATTTCTTCTCATGCTTACTGATTGTAACCTGCTACAATTTTTTCTAGCTCTAAGGTTTTGAGTATTCTTTTCTGCCTTTCCTTTTGGTCCTTCTCCCCACCTTCCCAAAGACATTTATCAAGGGTCCAGTTTTCATCTCACCTGCTTTGTCATCTCAATTTCTGCTTATTTTGTACCGAGTATACTGATTTCCCTAGCTTTCATAAATTCCATTAGTATTTATTGAAATTATCACTTTGACTTCTACTTTATTTCTAGGTGAGGCTTTATCAATTAGTAAGTTCTTGAAAAGTTTATTCCTTTTTTTCATGCTGAGTTGGCTCTGAGCTGGTGTTCAGTTAGCCCTTGAATAAATCATTGATAAAATAAATAACTTCTAAGTATGTGAGAACCCCCCAAATAAATGATAAAATTAGGAATAGTTTTTAAAGAGGGAAGCAATGATATGTGAAATGAAAAGGGATTGACATGTGGAGAATTTAACTATCACAGGAGGAAGATTTTATTTTTGAAGTGGGGAGGTATTATTTAACAGAGATAATTAGGAGTTACAGAATGTTTGAAGGTCAGGAAAATCCATTACTATCTTTAAGGATGTTGGAAAATTACAGCAATGAGAGAAAATGGAAATCAACCACCTTTAGCACCAAAGTGGATAATGGTAATTGAATTCTAGGAAACTATCAGCTGAACTTCTTGCCTGTCATGCACAAAACCCTTATGTCTGCAATGATGACTCCTGCTTTACTTCCACTTCCAAAGCTTGTAAAGAATTCTGGAATGTTTAGCTCCCAGTCATCTCTAGACTTTGGTAGCAGAGAAAAGGAGAAGCAATAAGGAGAAAATAGATGAATGTGGGTTCTCTGTGTGTGTGTGTATGTGTGTGTGTGTGTGTGTGTGTGTGTGTATGAGAGAGAGAGAGAGAGAGAGAGAGAGAGAGAGAGAGAGAGAGAGAGAGGCAGTTAAATCTAAACATTGGAGGCTATGAAATTCTAAAGAAGGTAAAACAGACCTATTTGTCCTACATTCATCCAGAATATTCAAACAACTGAAAAACTGAAATGTAATTAAATAATTGGGGGTGTGGCAAAAGAAGAAAAATGAAGGCGTGCATGAGTAGCAATAATTACCAGAGTTTCTACTTAAAACCCAAACAAAAATATTATTGCTATATTACTGCTGGAAATACGAACCTTTTAATAATTCAGTCTTAAATATTAAAGGGCAGTAAAGGATCATCAGACATTTTGCGAATGCCTCAAATTCCAGTACCTGAAAAGAAAAATTTCAGAATGAAGAAGAAACTCCATAAGCAGAAGAGAACTTAAAGGAACAATGCTAAAGTATAGCCTAACTAATCACATTTGTAAGGCAAATTGTAAGACAAAGAAAGTCATCCTCTGGAATGCCCTCCCCTCAAAAAAAAAAAAAGACAAAAATGAAGAGCAATAGAAAAAAAGTAGAGGCTCAATATAGAAGTCTGAATATCAACTTAATAGAAAGTTTAAAAACTCCACAGAAAATAGAACAAATGATTTAAAAAATTAACACAAAGTATGCATTCTAAAATTAAAAATCATGATAGACCAAGAGACACAATTACATTCATTTTATTTAGAAATAAGAAAATTAACATTGTAAGAAGCAATGAAGAATTGAAAACGTTTGCTTATAAAAAATGAGAAGTGATATTATAATCCTTTATTGCTATTTAACTTGAAGGTATTAGTTTGTAATGCTTTGATAAGAAAAAATTGGAAAATAATACTTCAAAGACTATAATGATATAAACAGAAACCTATAAGAGAAAATCCCAAAGTCATCTAGAAAGTAAAAAAAAGACTTTATGAATAGAATTAGTGATAAGAATGTCCTTGAGCTTCCTAACTATAACATCAGATGGTAGAAAAGTATCAGCAGTGCTCTAATTCATGATATTAGTACAACTCTATTTTTTTTTACTAAAAGAAAATAATTTTAAACCTCGACTTCTATACCCAGCAAAACTATCAGTCAGCTGATGATAGACAAAAATAATTTCTGATTTTAAGAATCTCAAGTCTCACTCGTGTTCTTTGCTAGAAAGTCACTTGATATGAAATAAGAGAGTTAAAGAAAAATAAGAGATTTGAAAATCAGCAAACCAATACATATGCTAGCAAAAAAATGGACTTCTGTATGACTGTGAAGGAATTTTCTAGAAATAAATCTCTGCTGTATAATCATAGAGCAGCTATCTGAAAAGATCAGGATGTTGTAATGGCTCTCTCTAGGAATACTCCAGAAAACTGTAACAAAAACAAAATAAAGATCAAAGTTTATATTTGTATTTTATATTGTGAAAAGATTTGAAAGGTATTGAAAGGTATGTTATAAAAACCATTGCAATATATGACAAGGTTTAGTACTATATAAAAAGACTAAGCAAATTCAAAAATGAAATTATTTACTTTAATGAAGATATCCAACATACAGAACAAGGAGAGAATATTAAAAGCTACGAGAGAAAGGAGGCAGATTACATTCAGGGGGAAACCAATTAGGTTAAAGGCTGATTTTTCATCACAGACATTGAAAGTGAGAAGATCCTGGAACAACATATTTCAAACGCTGAAAAATAATGGATTCCAACCAAGAATACTGTATCCAGCAAAATTAAGCTTCAGATTTGACAATGAAATTAAAATATTTCACGATAAACAAAAGTTAAAAGAATTTGCAGCCAGAAAACCAGCACTTCAAGGCATTTTGAGCAAAATACTACAAGAAAAGGAATTGAAAAATAGCACCCAAAACTAACAGTGGGAGGTATCTTAGTAAAGGGTGAGAAAAATAACCAAAGAGGAAAAACTAGCCAAACTAAAATAAATAAATAAATAAACATGACTGGAAGTACAAACCATATTTAAATAGTAACCTTAAATGTTAATGGCTTAAATTCACCAATCAAGAGGCATAGGCTAGTAACATGAATTAAAAAAACAGATCCAACAATAAGCTGCCTTCAGGAGACTCATATGATAGGAAAAGCCATACACACAGGCTGAAGGTGAAAGGTTGGGAAAAATCATACCACTCACATGGCCCTCGGAAGCAAGCAGGAGTGGCCATACTCATATCGAATAAAATCAACTTTAAACCTAAGTTAATCAAAAGGGATAAAGAAGGACACTATATACTTTTAAAAGGAACCATCCACCAACAAGACATAACAATTATCAATATGTATGCACCAAATAATAGTGCTACAAGGTACATAAAACAAACTCTCCTCAAGTTCAAGAGTCAAATAGACCACAACACAATAATTATGGGTGACTTCAACACACCGCTCTCTCCATTAGACAGATCCTCCAGACAAAAGCTGAATAAAGAAACTATAGAACTCAATAACACAATCAATAACCTAGACTTAACCGACATATATAGAATATATCAACAATCATCAAGTGGATACACGTTCTTCTCAGCAGCACATGGATCTTACTCAAAGATAGACCATATACTATGCCATAGGGCAACTCTTAGTAAAAATAAAGGTGTGGAAATAATACCATGTACCTTATCTGATCATAATGGAATGAAACTGGAAATCAATGATAAAAAAAGGAAGGAAAAATCCTGCATCACCTGGAAAATGAATAATATGTTACTGAATGATCAATGGGTTACAGAGGACATAAAGGAGGAAATCAAAAAATTCTTAGAGATAAACGACAATACAGACACAACATACCTGAATCTATGGGACACAATGAAAGCAGTTTTAAGAGGGAAATTCATTTCTTGGAGTTCATTCCTCAAAAAAAGAAAAAAACCCAACAAATAAATGAACTCACACTTCATCTCAAAATCCTAGAAAAGGAAGAGCAAAACAACAGCAAATGTAGTAGAAGACAAGAAATAATTAAAATCAGAGCAGAAATCAATGAAATTGAAACAAAAAAAAAACATTGAAAAAATTGATAAAACAAAAAGTTGGTTCTTCGAAAAAATAAATAAATCAACAGACCCTTAGCCACGCTAACGAAGAGAAGGAGAGAGAGAATTCAAATTACTAACATACAGATGAAAAAGGCAATATCACAACGGACACCACAGAAATACAGAAGATAATTAGAAAGTATTTTGAAACCCTATATTCCAATAAAATAGAAGATAGTAAAGATATCGATAAATTTTTTAAATCATATGATCTGCCCAAATTGAGTCAGGAAGACACACACAATTTAAACAGACCAATAACAAAGGAAGAAATAGACGAAGCCATCAAAAGACTACCAACCAAGAAAAGCCCTGCACCAGATGGGTATACAGCGGAGTTTTACAAAACCTTCAAAGAACTAATACCAATACTTTTCAAGCTATTTCAAGAAATAGAAAAAGAGGGAGAACTTCCAAATTCATTCTATGAGGCCAACATCACCCTGATCCCGAAACCAGACAAAGACACTTCAAAGAAACAAAACTACAGACCAATATCTCTAATGAACTTAGATGCAAAAATTCTCAATAAAATCTTGGCGAATCAAATACAAAAGCATATCAAAAAAATTGTGCACCATGATCAAGTAGGATTCATCCCTGGGTTGCAAGGCTGGTTCAATATATGGAAATCAATAAATGTTATTCATCACATCAATAGACTTAAAGATAAGAACCATATGATCATCTCGATGGATGCAGAAAAAGCATTCAACAAAGTACAACATCCCTTTATGTTCAAAACACTAGAAAAACTAGGGATAACAGGAACTTACCTCAACATTGTAAAAGCTATCTATGCTAAGCCTCAGACTAGCATCATCCTAAATGGAGAAAAACTGAAGGTATTCCCTCTAAAATCTGGAACAAGACAGGGATGCCCTCTCTCACCACTTCTATTCAAATTAGTTCTTGAAATACTAGCCAGAGCAATTAGACAGACAAAAGAAATTAAAGGCATAAAAATAGGAAAAGAAGGACTTAAATTATCACTATTTGCGGAGACCTGATTCTATACCTAGAAGATCCAAAAGGGTCTACAAAGAAACTACTAGAACTAACAAATGAATTCAGCAAAGTGGCAGGATATAAAATCAACACGCATAAATCAAAGGCATTCCTGTATATGAGCAACAAAACTTCTGAAATGGAAATGAGGAAAACCACTCCATTCACAATATTCTCAAAAAAAAAAATAAACTAAAATACTTAGGAATCCACCTAACAAAAGAGGCGGAAGATTTATACAATGAAAACTAGATTTATACAATGAAAACTGAGATAGAAGAAGATCTTAGAAAATGGAAAATATACCCTGTTAATGGATAGGCAGAACTAACATCATCAAAATGGCGATATTACCCAAAGTTCTCTACAGGTTTAATGCAATGCCAATCAAAATCCCAAAGGCATTTCTTGTAGAAATAGATAAAGCAATAATGAAATTCATATGGAAAAACAAAAGACCCAGAATAGCTAAAGCAATTCTAAGCAGGAAGTGTGAATCTGGAGGTATAGAGATACCAGACTTCAAACTATGCTACAGAGCAATAGTAACAAAAACAGCAGGGTACTGGTACCAAAACAGGCGGGTGGACCAATGGTACAGAATAGAGGACACAGAGACCAATCCACAAAATTACAACATTCTTATATTTGATAAAAGGGCTAAAAGCATGCAATGGAGGAAGGATAGCATCCTCAACAAATGGTGCTAGGAAAACTGGAAATCGATATGCAACAAAATGAAGCTGAACCCCTTTCTCTTGCCATACACAAAAGTTAACTCAAAATGGATCAAAGAGCTTGATATCAAATCAGAGACTCTGTGCCTGATAGAAGAAAAAGTTGGCTCCGATCTACATATTGTGGGGTCGGGCTCCAAATTCCTTAATAGGACACCCATAGCCCAAGAGTTAAATACAAGAATCAACAAATGGGACTTACTTAAACTAAAAAGTTTTTTCTCAGCAAAAGAAACAATAAGAGAGGTAAATAGGGAGCCTACATCCTGGGAACAAATTTTTATCCCTCACACTTCAGATAGAGCCCTAATATCCAGAATATACAAAGAAATCAAAAAATTAAACAATAAGATAACAAATAACCCAATCAACAAATGGGCCAAGGACTTGAACAGACACTTCTCAGAGGAGGACATACAATCAATCAACAAGTACATGAAAAAATGCTCACCATCTCTAGCAGTCAGAGAAATGCAAATCAAAACCACCCTAAGATACCATCTCACTCCAGTTAAGATTGGCAGCCATTATGAAGGCAAACAACAATAAGTGTTGGCGAGAACGTGGGGAAAAGGGTACACTTGTACATTGCTGGTGGGACTATAAATTGGTTCGGCCAATTTGGAAAGCAGTATGGAGATTCCTGGGAACACTGGGAATGGAACCACCATTTGACCCAGCTATCGCCCTTCTTGGATTATTCCCTGAGGACCTTAAAAGAGCTTACTATAGGGATACTGCCACATCAATGATCATAGCAGCACAATTCATAATAGCTAGACTGTGGAACCAACCTAGATGCCCTTCAATAGATGAATGGATAAAAAAAAAATGTGGCATTTGTACACAATGGAGTATTACGCAGCACTAAAAAATGACAAAATCATGGAATTTGCAGGGAAATGGATGGCATTAGAGCAGATTATGCTAAGTGAAGCTAGCCAATCCTTAAAAAACAAATTCCAAATGTCTTCTTTGATATAAGGAGAGCAACTAAGAACAGAGCAGGGAGGAAGAGCATGAGGAAAAGATTAACATTAAACAGAGACGAGTGGTGGGAGAGAAAGGGAGAGAAAAGGGAAATTGTATGGAAATGGAAGAAGACCCTCAATGTTACACAAAATTACATATAAGAGGTTTTGAGGGGAAAGGGGGGGAAAAGAAGGGAGAGAATTGAACAACAGCAGATGAGGTAGAGAGGGAAGATGGGAGGGGAGAGGAGGGGGGATAGTAGAGGATAGGAAAGGTAGCAGAATACAACAGTCACTAATATGGCATTATGTAAAAATGTGTATGTGTAATTGATGTGATTCTGCAATTTGTATTTGGGTAAAAATGGGAGTTCATAACCTACTTGAATCAAATGTATGAAAGATGATATGTCATGAGCTTTGTAATGTTTTGAGCAACCAATAAAAAATTAAAAAAATAATAAAACAAAATTAAAAAAGAAATTATTTGCTGTAATAAAAATTATTTAAGTAGCATAATACAATAAGAAAACAGGATATGCTGTTTAAAATATTATGTAAGATAAGGGAGCTGATGATTACTAAATATTAATTGTGAAAAATCAATATATCCATTACTTAAAAATTGGGCATTTTTCTGTTAAAGTCTATAAACAAGTCAAGATGGCACCTGGCATTTTGCAGAGGGAGTGGTTTGTGAAGTAATGCCATGGAGCCATTAAGTGTGGAGATTCCTTATGGGTTGACTGTTGTATTGAGTTTATGTTAATTAATATAAGCTGTGTGGTATGTATATATACCCCTCCTGTCCTACAATAAAGAGCTCCCACTCCTGCTGTATCAATGTATACAAGTTGCTCGTCACCCTCTGGTTATTTTGCTGCAGCTGGACTGCAGCATTTTTCAAAGAAAATATATAAAGAATCAAAAATGCTTAAAAAGTTAGGATATTTGGAAAATGGAAGGATGGAATTGTAGGGGGAAAAAGAGGGTTTTTAAAACTATAACATTGTAATGTTAAATGACACTCTAACATTTATTTCATACTTCATTTGCATGTATTACTTTAGGAAAAGTAACTTTTAGTTTATAGAATCAATGAGATTAAAAATCAAAATAAAGGTAAAAGTAATCAGAGGACATATCATTTAAGAAAACAAAACTATTATTTTCTAAGGATATATTAAATAAATGGAAGACAACTTGGTAGAAAAGGGAAAGGAAGAGTCTAAATATGTACTTAGTCTTTTAGAATCTACTCAATCCCTGTTAGTCCCACTGATAGATTTATTAAAGTAAAGGAAGGTAAAATCTATTAACGTGTAGAGTTTTGTATATAATATTATGTTCAACAGACATAATGGAAAAATTTTATGGTATGATTAATCAAGCAAGTCATGGGTATTTTGATGTTCTTTTTTTGTGTGTCCTAAATCTTTATTTACTCATAGAAAATTAGCACTGTACTCTAAGATGGAATGATAGTCTATATGTTTAACTCTTTAAAGTTTAAACCTGAAGTGAAGATTTCTGCTTGCAACCTGTGGGAAGCTTCACCTCTCCAGGAAAATAAATATTTAACTCTGCATTCAATGTCAGTTACATAGATCCTTTGATGGTTTCCCAATGCTTGGGGTAGAGACTGTACAACACAAAGTTCTCAGGACCTCATGTAATCCAACCTCTTTCTACCTTTCCATTCGCCTCACTATTGTTTCTTTTCTTTTTTAAAAATTTTTTTAGCATTACTTTCTGGGAAATCTTCCCAAGCCAACTTCTCCTATCCTGTCACCCCAGACCAAGTCCCCTAACTCACGTTCACATGTAGAATAGCCTGCTGTTTTCTTCAAAGAACTTGAGGTAATTTATCATGCATTTCTGTGATTCTCTAGTTAATACTGTCCAGGCCTATACCCTACAAAAATGCTGCCAAGACTATAATTTTTTAGCACCACAAGGGGCATCTGGTATGTTTTCAATAGTACTTGATGAGTGAAGGAAAACCTAGTCATACAGTTGAATGTTGTAAAATAAGATAGGCCTAAGAACATTCATTTCATTATTATTTCATTATGTGAAAGGAATCCTTATCTCTGAGATGTATATTTAATTTTTAAAAAAAGGATCATAGAGTTATATGTTTCAAAAGAATAAAGGAAATCACTCATTTTTCTCTTTTCTTATAAGGGATAATATCTTAATATTCCATATTCAACACACAAAATAAGCATTTGAATAGATTTGCATTTTTGAAATAGTAAAAGTACTTCTTATTAATGCAGTTAGCTGACTTTATGGTCTAGTTTGGACCAAAATTCAAGGGGAAGGTAATAATGGAATTCCAATTAAGAAATTCGAAAGAATATAATAGAAAGTAAAAGCAAATTATCTTACTAAAAATCTCAGTGCAGTGTTATAATTGATGGGGGACATTTAAATGGCATTTTTCCCCATTAAAAAAAGAAGAAGAAAACAAAAGCCTGTAAGCAAAGTCTCTTAACTGTTGATTTCGAAAATACACAGCAATTTGTCAAATATAGTGGTTTGGAAATTACTCTGAAATAAATTGGGTTTATGACTTTTGCTACATAGGGTGCTACAAGTACATTATTATGAACTTTTACATCAGTTTTATTTTTCCAGAATGATACAGTGTTCAACACTACTGAGAAAGAAAGGGAAGAGCAGAAAGAAAGGATTGCCTAGGTAATGTTTTAATCCAGTTCATTTTTTTTAACAATTTACCAAATTACAGTCCTCATTGATCTGACCACACTGTACTACTTAATTGAGACCATATTGTGTAATTAAAAAGCAGCAAAAACTTTATTAGCAGATCCTAGTTCAAATGTCAACTACATATAATTGGTCAATATACTCCATTAACCTAAGCTATAGTAGTATTCTCATTGGTAAAATAATGATAGATTACCTACCTCATGGATGTTTTGTATGTGAAGATTAAATTATATTAAATCGCTGAACACACAGTGAAAGAAAATATTGGAGAAAACATTGAAACTATAGATGCATTTCATATATGAAGACTAGGAATAAGAGTTCCTTAGCCTCTTTAATTCCCCAGAGAGGTTTAATTTCATGACATGTTTTCTCAGTGCTTAAAGATATCTTCAGAGGGTCAGGTAAAAACATATGGCATTTCTTAATTAGCTGAAATTTAAATTCAATAATAAATCTGAGATCACGTGCATAATTGTTCTATAAATAGTTTTTTATTTTATGAAAGATGTATATTGTACCCAATTTCTGGTGTTCTGGAATGCTGTTTTGAAAGCTGCTTTAAAGCTGTGGTCAATAACAGAAGAAATGGTTTGTCACCAGCTGTTTTCAATAGCTACAGGCCATTAAAATTCGCCTGATAAAATTCTCCTTTGGTGTATAAGGTAATGCATTTGTCAGATTGATGGATATAGATATAATTTATAGATTTCTAAGGAAGCAAACAAGGAACATGCATAAATATAGATCTCAACAGAAAGATGCCTTTATAAGATCCAATAAGCAGATATATTTCCAATAAACTCTTGTAATATTCTGATGTCTTCTTTGCCACATTACATTTGACAAAGGATTTGAGCTCTTAGAGTTAATGTTTCTCATTGACTTCTAAAATTAACGTCAGCTTGGAAAAGGAAAGACATGATAAACAGCATCTGTTTCACAAAGCTGCTTGGTGGATGAAAACTTGAAAAAGTAAGAGACTGGAGACTCTCTAAATAGATATATTAACACACACATACACACACACACACACAATTAGACACTCACACACTCATACCAGTTTTAAGGCTGATGAATCCATAAGTTTGTTTCAGCTCGGCTACTATTTAAGAGAGAAAAGTTTTCTTAATTGTCATTTGTCAGAGTTCATTTCATCATCTGATAACTGATTGGATGTCAATGTGAGATCATGGGTCAAGGCAACGAGAAGACTTCAACCTTCCTTGGGTGAAAGTGAAGTTGGGGAATAATCAAGATATTTTAGCCTGCAATTGCTAAGTGAGAAAACAGGCATATGTAAACAAAACCAATTTTTGAATCTTTCCTTTTTATATATGGAACTGTCAGATGAAAGTGGACATTTTAGGTCTTCAGTTATCTAAATAACTGCTTTATTTTTTTTTCCATTGTGCATGTGCTTGTGAGACATATACCTACAGAAATGTGAAACTATTTCTTGCACTAGTAATTGAAACAAAGGGGAGCAAAGCACACACAGTGAATCTCTTTGACTATTTCACACCACTGATACTTGTGTTAATCTGCAGATTCACTAGGTACCCCTTTATCATTATTGCTCAGCATTGTGACTTAGCACCATTAGCCGAATACTTCCCAAATAAAAAATGATTTTTGTTGGAAATGGAGCAGTTTTGCCACCAACATACTCTTAAAAGTCGATTGTCATTCTGTATTAATCTAGTATCAACTAAATAGAAAGAATGTTTTGGCTCACTTTTTACTATTATTGGGAGATATCTCTAGGCATTGGCTTTCTGATTACTGTACTCTCTCTATAAGTTACACAATAATGTGAATAGTAGTAAAGAAGGTCAATAATTTAGGAGAGTAAAATTTTTAAACTGTTTTAAGTAGGCCTAGGGGAAAAAACTTTAAATATGTATTATGTTTTTTTATAGCAAGTAAAAATGATATGTGATATGAGATGATTAAAAAAATAGCAATGGAGGCAAGTTTCAGTGTTATATCCTGAAAGGGCCTCAAAAATTATTTCCTTGTCTTATAACAAATTTCATCAAAATTGTCTCAGCAAAGAAAGGGTAACCAATACATCCTTCAGTAAAATTTAACATACTACTGTAGTGGGAAGTTTTGTTTTGTTTTTTCCAAAACATTATATCTACAAAGAGAAAAACAAAAAGAACTTGAAATTTCCTTGACATTTTCTTGTTATGTGCATGTGTAAGTGTTTATTTTAAAAAGGAGTAGATGACTGGATTGTGGCTATTATAATCTGAAAATAAAACAAGTTCAGATTTCATATTTTTAGAATTTAAATTTTTTTCTGTATTGTTATTTGGTTTCAGTAGTCTCCACAACAAAACAATTACCATGGAGAGTTGGAATCAACTATCTTTAAAACTAAAAGCTTTCTACTCAGATGGAGCCACAGGCCAGAATTTAACTTCCCACCAGAGACCACTGAAAAGCAAACAGATAAAAATATAACAAAAAAAATTTTTTTTAAAAATTTGGATGTCAGGCAATAAAGAACAATGACCCAAGAGAACTAGAAACAGGGTAAGCCCTCAGATTCTTCAGTATTGCCAAGTGAGAATTTCCTGAGGATGTCAAAGCTCAGAGGTCTCTGAGATAAGATAAAGCAGGAATTCTGGTTATGAAAAATGTCTGAAATTCATAGGACAGGAGGAGACAGCTACACCCAGAGAGATCTCTGAGGCTGGGCAGATGGAACTCCTCAAGTCTTCTGCTGAATACTGACCACTGCTGCATGCAGAAACATGAACTGAGGCTGGGAAATGCAGTATATTAGGAGAATGAGAAAGAAAAATCCCTGAGGCTCAGGCATGTTGGAAATAATTCTTCTCCTACTCAGTCAGAGCAGGACATCTCATAATGCATATGGCATCATGTAAAGTATTTGGAAAAGATTGGCGTCAAAAGTAGAGCATTACCTCTAAACACTCCTTCTAGGTCCCATACATAAATTTTGAAAAAGCAAAACCTGGAAAGATCACTTTCCCAGTAACTTAACAGAATCGCCATAAAAATGCTTAGATATGCTTAAAGGAATGCAAAAATGAGCACATAATGAATGAAATATTATAATAAATTACTAGACATAAAAGAAGAAAACACTCATAGTTGACAGAAATGTAATCTATCAAAACTAATTCAGAAATGGTAGAAGTGAAAAAGTACATACAGATACTAATATATTTATTTTAATTACATTTAATATGTTTACAAAAACAGGAAAATGAGTATGTTAAATATAGGCACAAGATATAAAGGAAAATATCTTTATTTTATTTCCAAAAGAAGAAAACTACATCTGAGATTTTAAAAATATAGAGAAAGGATTAATAGTATATTATAAATGGTAGCAGATAAGATTACCAAACCTGAATATATAGCAAAAAAACTGTACAAAATGAAATATGTAGAGGAAATAGATTACAAACTTAAATAAAATATCATGAAACGTGAGACAGCTTCAAGAGGCATACGCAATCTATGAAGAATAAGGGGTCCC